>NC_143054.1:94462500-104462500 GCF_052426305.1 Pelodiscus sinensis | reverse complement strand
GAAGGGATTTCACATTATGTCAACGGGTAAACCAAAGAATCCATATTTCTTTAGAAAACATTTTAACCATTTATCTCCTAGAACAAATGAGGAACATGAAAAATTATTTTAATCTAGTGCGATCCAACCTTTTCAGACTGAGGCTCAAACATACCATTACACAGAGGTCAAGTGTCTCCAATCAACCCTTTTGTACATATATTCTGGCATGCTCTTCTCCAATTATGTCCCTAAGGCAGAGTCCATGTTTTCCTTCCCACATAGTCCAGTAACAGGGGCATGTTGGGTACAGAGAGGGGGAGTAGCTGGAGTTTGCCTACCTTGGGAGAGTCCTTCTGGCCTTTCCTGAGTGGCTGGGGGTGGAGGGGGAGAGAGAACACCTCTCTTTTTTAGCTATTTCCCTAGGCTCAGGTAGAGGCATTACAACTCCTATTCTGTTATTGCTAATTTTCCTAGTCTGGCAAGAAAGTAGGCAATGGAGAAAGCAGAGCCACTTTCTCCCCTCACTCCCATATAATGCAGCTCGTGATGAGCAAGGGAGCTGCTGAGCAACAGTAAAGGGATAGCAACTGCTCAAAGCAGTCCCAGCTAGCAATAACTTTGCTACTGGGGCTGCAGGGAAAGTGTCTGGGAGGAGGGGGAATGCGGGAGACAGCTGAAGAGGCCATCTCCTATACCTGTGCTCCCTAGTGCAGGACAGAGTCAAGCACTTTGGTTAAATAATGACTGGGATTAGCTCAGGGAGCACATTTTCCATTCAGAACATACATTTGCTTCCTAATACAACTTCCCAGAAGGGTCACAATTTAGTGCCTGAGCAATACAGATGACCCAGGAATCAGTCTGGACATCCCTGTTTTCATCTCTAATAAGGATTCTTAAATTCATTGAATCAATAACTCCATCCCTGTCCACTGTCACTCTGAAATATTGTTTTATTGAATAAGATGCAGGATTTCCAGTTTATTAAGCACCTTTCCCTGCTCAGGTTCACAAAAGCAGGAAAGCAGAAAACAACAACAACAATAATCTCTCATGCTCTTACCTGTATCTGTTTTTTCAATTCCCCAGTACAGGCACTGTCCTCCAGAGCATTCTCCCGCTGGGATGCATCTGCAAGGACATTAACTGTAGTTTCTGCCTCTTGCATCCACTTGACGAAGCCCTCTAGATCCCTGAGTAAGGTTTGCACTATCTTCAGTTCAACCTCCAAGGCATTCTGCCTATCACCAGTTCTGAAAGCACACAAGACACATCTGAATTATTTTTTCTTCATGACATTTTATGAGAATCATAAATAAATATACTGTAAGATGATCTGAAGATTAATTAATATAAAGCACTAAAAAAAACTGTACAATCTGTTTACATTTGTTTTCTTACATGTTAAGTCAGTTTTTTCCTGGAACATTGCATGTGTATCTGTCATTCTGCACTGATTAAATGTATAAAACCCAAACTCCTTAGGAGCATGAGAAGGATACAAATTATTCAATAAAACCTAGCATTTCTCTCTGTGTTACCATAAAGGGTTTGTGATACTGTGAGTGTGAGAAGCTGTTATTTCCACACTTAGAATGTTTTCCTCGCTGCTGTTATCTGCAACCACCATCTGAAGAGAAAGCAGTAACCTGTTGCTGTGAATGGAAACCATTTCCTAAACAGTATATACTTTACACATTACAACACTGTAGAAAGTGGAATAGATGTACTTCATTTGCACTTCTTTAGGAGAGCCAAAAGATACAGGACTTCCACATATACTAGAGGCATTTGCCTTTATGTGACAGTGTTTATTCAACACTAGCTAACAGCCCCAATTAGGGTGAAAACAGCTAGCTGTACTGACATATCTTGCCTTACAGAATTTTCTTGGTGAAAACCATTTAAATGTTGCAAAACCAGTGGCCTCTGACTACCTTAATTTCTCCAGGCCTTCTGTCCAGTGCGACTCTCTCATACAGCAAGAATTTAACAATAAAGTTTGAAATATCCTATATCAATGATCTTTTGGTACCCTAGGAAAGAAGTGTCATATTTAACATCTATTGGTTTTCTCCCTGTGGTCAAAAAACACACCTAAAGAACATGCCATAATTCAAAACTATAACCCCAAAAAGACCCTGGTTACAAGATTCAAGCTCAAAGGGCCTTGTGAACAATAAACCCACTGAAAAACTTTTTGGTGACATGACAGGTCAATGATCAAATCTAGGATTTTTCAGCACTTAGCACCTCATAAATAATAAGCAAAATTTAAATATGATTAAAAAAAGACACTTAAATGACCAAAATTCCATAAAACAGACCTGAAGTTTTGCTGATCTTCCGTGGACAGATCAAATATGGGGGACCTAGCTCACGCCCATCTCTAACACAAAACAAGATTTTGCCAGGCTAAATAGTACCTTTGTACCAAAGAGTAAACTCAGTTAGAAGAATACCTGAATAAGGCTGGCAGAATCTAGCCCAAAAGAGACATACAGAAAAGGGAATTTCAGTGTGTAGTTTCCAATTGTATAATTACACACAGTTGTGCTTTTATACGGATATGCTCAGGCAACATCATAACAAATCACAAGGAATAGTTTCAAAAGACGTTAGTGGTTGCTATAACATTTAAAATAGTCTCATTCACATTATTCCTACAAAAAAATCAGAATAAAACTGTGTGATAGAACAATTTTATTATAGAAATGTAGCAACTCTAAATTGTTGCAAGTTAGCATTTTAAAAACATATCCATTAACCATCACCAATTATACGTTGCATTGTATGAAGCTGCATTTGATGTACTGTTCCCAAATATGGACAAAATGAAAGTGAGTATTTTCAGTAAAACTCTTTCATTGGATAGGCACATCTACCAGAAGCTATTATCCAAAATGCTGCTACAAGTAAACTGTCTCTTCCCTCCAAGGCAGAACTAAACTGCCACTGGCACCATAAAAAGATTGTTAAAGTGTTTATGAAGATGCTGTCATTTAGAAAAGACATAAAAAAGAAAATTCTCACCCTTTGTCCTTTTTGTATGAGTAGGACCTTCCTCAGTACTTTGGCCAAAATTCTAACCTCATACATTTACATTCAACCTCCTTATATTCTCAAATTTTCAATGAAAAAAATGAATTCTCTTATTACCCCCTTCCTAACAAACTATGCTGTTCAATGTTTGCTCAACAGTATTAAAGCAGCTGCTGTGTTTGAAGATAGATGTGGTTGAATTTCAGTACAGATTGGACCTCCCTGGTCTGGCACTCTTGGGACCTGAGAAGTCCCAGATGAGGGAATTTGCCAGATCAGAGGAGGTCCCCTGCCATCTGCCTCTCAGCCCATCGCTCCTCCCTGCCACTGGCTCCTTTGGCCTGGTAGGGCTGCCTGATGGCCAGGCCCAGTCCCAGTCCCAGCCCTACTCCAGGCAGGCAGCCAAGCTGCCCAGCCCTGATGCCACACCCCCAACCCCACTGCTGGGCGGCACATAGCCCTGTCCATGTTGGCTCTGCCATGCTGCCACAGCCCCCTTTGGGTTGCGGCAGCAGCCTTACTGCCACCAGCCTCTATAGGCTGCACTTGGTTCCCAGCTGCTTGCCACCCTGCTCTGGGGCTCTCTCCCCCAGGAACATCAGTGATCACGAAACAAAAGAAGTTGCAGATAATCAGTTCCCTTCAGGATCAAGCCTGTGGTCTCTACATTACTTTATTGGCACCCTGGAAAAACATTGTATAAATGTGAAATAATTCTAATAGAGAGGTAGCCGTGTAAGTCTGATCTTGGTCAAACAAAAGGGAAAAAAAATAATGTAGCATTTTAAAGGCTAACAAGATAGCTTATTAGGTGATGAGCTTTCGTGAGGCAGACCCACTTATTCAGATCATATTCTGAAAGTGAATTGGCATGACCAAATATAACAAAGGAATACAATGAAAAAAGTAAACAGACTATAAACTAACAAATCAGCTACTAGAACAGAAGGTGGAGGCAAGAAAGAAGGAAATAACTTATTGTAAATCAGTAAGTGGCTAATCTGGAGTTACTATGAATATCAAAAGGCGGGGAGGTTGTCTTTGTAATGTGTAAGGTAAATAGAATCTTCATTAAGGCCCATTTGCAATGTGTGGAATTTAAGCATAAATAAAAGTTCTGAAGTCTCCCTCTGTAATCTGGTGTTAAAGTCACTTTGAAGTAAGACACATTTTTTCAGATCTTTAAGGGAATGGCCAGTTAGATTAAAATGTTGACTAACAGGTTTTTCTGTGTGGAGATGTCTGATGTCTGATTTGTGGGCATTAATTCTTCAGTGAAGTGACTAAGCAGTTTGTCCAATACAGGCAGTCCCCGGATCCGCACTTACGAATGGGACTTTTCTCACCCCAGAACTCGTGGTGGCGGGACCACCCAGACACGCAGTGGTCACGCCACCGCATCCTCCGGTGCGAGAAAAGCTGCTCCGGGTGTACCTGGTCTGCTGGGGGGGGGTCCCCAGCAGACATGGGACACCCCGAGCAAAGCCGCAGAGGCGGCGGGGTCCCCGCCTCCGCGGCTTTGCTCCGGAGCAAAGCCGCAGAGGCACGGGACCCCGCCACCTCTGTGTCTTTGCTCGGGGTGTCCATGGTCTGCTGGGGAGCCTTCCCAGCAGACCAGGGACACCCCGAGCAGACCAGGGACACCCGGAGCAAAGCCGCAGAGGCGCGGGACCCCGCCGCCTCCGCAGCTTTCCTCCGGGTCTCCCTGGGTCTGCTGGGGGGGGGAGGGACGGCTGCAGCTAGTGCGCCCCGCCAGCAGACCAGGCTTTTGTTGTGGACGCCTGGGGTAGAGCAGCTGGGGTGCTGCCGGGTTGGTCCTGGGGGGACCTACCCAGCAGCGCCCCAGCTGTTCTGTCCCAGGCTCCAGATTCAGCCGCTGTTGAAACTGATCAGTGGCTTTTTCCAGGAAGCTGGGGGCAGAGCAACTCTGCCTTGGGCTTCCTGTAGTCAGCCCCTGGTCAGTTTCAGCAGCAGCAGCTGAATCTGGAGCCAGTTCCGAGTTACGTACAAATTCAACTTAAGAACAAACCTATAGTCCCTATCTTGTACGTAACCCGGGGACTGCCTGCATACATCGCAGAGGGACATTGCTGGTACATGATGGCATATATCACATTGCTGGACATACTGGAACATGAGCCCTTGATCGTGTAACTGACATGGTTAAGTTCAGTGGTGGTGTACAAAATACTTGTCATTCAAGCACAAGTCTAAACCATATTTTATAACTATCAAGAAATATTGCTTGAATAATTCCCATCTTTGAGAAACTATGTGGTTCCTAAACACTCCAATTGCTAGCTTCTGCTAATATAAACTATTGACAGAGCAGAAGCCTTTAAAAGCCTCTGTGGCTTTAATGCTTCTGGCTCTAGATCTGGTGGGAACATGCCTGAACATTTATTCTCCTGTTGAAGAAATAATAATGGACAATTAATTCAAAAGATGGGGTGCTGATAAATGAGGCCTAAAAATACAAAACACCCTCTAAAATTAAAGCCATGTACCTTAGCACAGAGTAAGAAATTAAGGTATCAAAGCAATTAGGAAGTCTTGACTTCAAAATCATTTCCTTCTGTAAGGATTTATTTCCCAGGCAAGGGAATAAATTTAAAGGTAAAATAGCAATGAGAACTGGAAGAAAAGGCTGCAAATTAAGGTGGCTTTCAAATAGACAAATTTCAAAGGCGACAAGGAGTCCTGTGGCACCTTATAGACTAACAGATTTATTGGAGCATAAGCTTTCGTGGGCAAAGACCCACTTCGTCAGATGCATGTAGTGGAAATTTCCAGAGGCAGGTATAAATATGCAGGCCAGTATCAGGCTGGAGATGACAAGGTTAATTCAGTCAAGGCCCACTTCTAGCAGCTGATGAGGAGGTATCACCAAGAGAGGAAAAACTGCTTTTGTACTTGGCTAGCTTTTCACAGTCTTTGTTTAATCCTAAGGTGATGGTGTCAAATTTGCAGGTGTACCGTAACTCAGCAGTTTCTCTTTGAAGTCTGGTCTTTTAAGTTTTTTTGCTGCAGGATGGCTACCTTTAAATCTGATACTGTGCGTCCAGGGAGACTGAAGTGTTCTCCTACAGGTTTTTGTATATTGCCATTCCTAATATCTGATTTGTGTCCATTTATTCTTTTACGTAGGGACGGTCCACTTTGGCCGATGTATATAGCAGAGGGGCATTGCTGGCACATGATGGCATATATTATATTGGTAGATGTGCAGGTGAATGAACCAGTGATGGTGTGGCTGATCTGGTTAGGTCTTGTGATGGTGTCGCTAGCACAGATATGAGGGCAGAGTTGGCACCAAGGTTTATTGCATGGATTGGTTCCTGAGTTAGAGTTACTATGGTGCAGTGTATAGTTGCTGGTGAGAATTTGCTTCAGGATGGCGGGTTGTCTGCCTGAGAAGACTGGCCTGCCTCCCAAGCCCTGTGAAAGTGAGGGATCATTGTCCAGGATGGGTTGTAGATCACTGATGATGCATTGGAGAGGTTTTAGCTGAAGACTGTAGGCGATGGAAAGTGGTGTTCTGTTGGTTTCTTTCTTGGGCTTGTCTTGTAGCAGGAGGCTTCTGGATACATGTCTGGCTCTGTTAATCTGTTTCCTCACTTCATCGTGTGGGTATCATAGTTTCAAGAATGCTTGGTGAAGATCTTGTAGGTGTTGGTCTCTGTCTGAGGGGTTGGAGCAAATGCGGTTGTACCTTAGTGCTTGGCTGTAGACAATGGATTGTGCGGTGTGTCCAGGATGGAAGATGGAGGCATGAAGGTAGGCACAGCAGTCGGTAGGTTTCCTGTATAGGGTGGTGTTTATGTGATCCTCACTTATTTGCACCGTGGTGTCCACGAAGTGGATCTCTTGTGTAGACTGGTCCAAGCTGAGGTTGATAGTGGGGTGGAAGCTGTTGAAATCATGGTGGAATTCTTCCAGAGTCTCCTTCTCATGGGTCCAAATGATGAAGATGTCATCAATGTAGCATAGGTAGAGAAAGGGCGTTACTGGACGAGAGCTGAGGAAGCGTTGTTCCAGGTCAGCCATAAAAATGTTGGCATATTGTAGGGCCATGCGGGTGCCCATAGCAGTGCCACTGGTTTGGAGGTATATATTGTCACCGAATCTGAAATAGTTGTGTGTGAGGATAACGTCACAGAGCTCAGCCACCAGTTGTGCTGTGGCATCATCAGGGATACTGTTCCTGACAGCTTGTATTCCATCTATGTGTGGGAATACAAGATGGAATTTCAAAGGATAAACCAAGAAAACTGATCTGGATCTGTAAGCCTAAGCACCGGTGATGAGCTGAACACTGCTCTTAATTTTATCACTTAGGAATGATGGCTGCTGCACTAAGTTTTAGTATCTCAAACTTCCTGCTTGTTTGAAATTGAGGGAAAGAATGCAGTCCTGTTATTATTCCCTATAATCTTCAAGCTATTTGAAGGAAAGCCGAAAGACGCGCTATTAAGTATGCCTCCACATATTCTAACAGCATGAACACTACAGCAATTGTTTGAGAATGTTGATGTGGGTAACCTGAGAGTTTTCCATTTGCCAGTTAGGAGAAAAACTAGGATTTGTGCGATGACCTAGCAGTAAACCACATTGTTATAGAAAAGACTTTAGGCCAGGTCTATACTTGAGGAGAAATTTGATTTAAGACACACAACTCCATCTACAAGAATTTTATAGCTGGAGTCACCGTTAGGGATGTTGAAATGTGGTTAATTTACTAATTGAGTAGTTGACAGAATTTTTATCGACTGCTCGATTAATTGATAAGGGAAGGCATCCCGGCTTAGTCTTGGCTCCCTCTGGCTCTGGGACCAAACCCTGCTGTGGCTCTGCAATTTAAAAACACAGTAGGAGCCAAGGTGTGTGTGTGTGAGCCGGGAGAGCAGGGGGGAATGGTTAGGCTTCCCAGCTCCTACTGTGTTTTAAATTGCAAAGCCGCAGCAGAGTTTGGTCCTGGACCCTTACTACATTTGAAGTGCCCCTGCTGCGGCTCTGTATTTAAACACGTGTAATTGACAGCATTAACCGATAAGCTTTAGCTTATTGCTTAATCAACCAATCAACTACTTCCTTACATCCCTAGACAACGTACCATAAACTGAATTTCTGGGGTGGCCCCACTGCAAGAGGTCAACAGGAGAAACTCCTCCATTGACTTCTCTTACTCCACACATCCTCATGGAGTACAGAGTTGACAGGGGCACCCTCAGGGATCCTTACTTGAACCCTGACAGATCAATCACTTGAGCATTGATCTTCATGTAAGTATAGACTAGGTCTTGGGTCATTTCATTCTCACAGATGGCAAATCCAAAAACTAAGAGGGAAAAAAAAGAGAACTCTACACTACATTTGTAACCACCTTTCATAACAAACAAGATTTTGCAAGCCTCGTTCAAAGGGAGTCCAAATCCGGTCATGAAACGATAGATACTCTGACAATGGTCTTCCAAGATTGTGGATGATCTCCAGACTTCCAAAAAACTGCAGAAAGTGACATTGGACTCAAAAAGTGCATAGCAAAAAAAAAATGTGTGAATTCTACCAGTAAAGTCATGATCAAGATTGAATTTATTCTCCTTTTAATTTTAGGTTCTTCCCAGCCCATTGAATTCCATCAACTTGTTTTTCAGCTGCAAACTAAAATACCCTGCAATATGTAGAAATGTGGGTGCAGGGGAGAGAATGCATCAGGAAGAAACAACTAGGATGCTGAGGACATGGAATGTAATCTATTATTGAGGCTGTGAGGATACTGATGAATTACCATAGTTTTAGCCCTTGAGTATAAAAATGTTATTAACCACATATCCAATTTACACCACAAACTAGAGAACTAAATCTCTTTAATGTCAATGGCTTTAAAATGAGCTGTTTAAAATTTAAAGTTCTGCTGGAATTATGTTTTACAGCTGTATTGTGATGCTATTCAGAACCACGAGTCTTCCTGCTAACGTAACTAAAGAACCTTCCTGGTTTCTCTTTGCATGGATATTGCTAGAACAGACTACGTAGCACTTCTAAAATTATATTATACACATAAATCTTTAAAGCATAAGTCATAGCACTAAACTTTGTGCACCAAACTCTCTCTCCCCCACCAATGCCCCATGTGAATTAAATCCCAGATTGTACAGTATATAGCCTTGGGTGTCAATCACATACAAAAGCTCAGATTTTTACTTCCATTCTTTTTTCGTATGGGCAATCACAGCAATGGTCAGAGGGATGACCCAAAATCCATATCGTAATGTCAATGAGACTTCTAAGGAACTGATCCATGAGACATCCTCAATAGTATTATATGGTCCACACTGCGGGGCGGGGGGGGGGGAGAAGAAGGGGGGGGGGGGACTGAGAAACTCTGTCAAACAAAAACCTTTTCCCCACAATGTGTCTGGATCCACAGAGGCTTAGGTGCCCAAATCCCAAAGAACTTCAGTAAGTTTTCAAACTCCATTGAAAATTTCAGCCTCTATCTCAAGACACAGCCAAAGAGGGATGCACTTTTATTTATTTTCTCTTTCTCTCTCAAAACATCACTCAGGACGAGCTACAAAGTTTCACACCATTTCAGCTGTCATCTCTGGAAACAGCCAGGAGAGCTTTTGTGTATGCTTCTTGCCACATCAAAAGCGCAAAGAACCAAGGTATATTTTGCCTCCCACAAAGAGTAACAAGATTGTATACAGTGCTTTCTTAATTACCTCTGACATTAACTGCATGCCACGGCAGTCACCTATTCCTCTCCCTCCAAAGCGCATAATGTCACTTATGCAACTTCCATAAGCCATTTCTCTAGCTCATCTCTTTCATTTTCATCTACTAAAAGCAGTTTCATTGGTCGACATTATTTCAAAAAAGACTTTCAAAAACTCTGAATTTTCCCCCTGAAAACATCGTTAAATTTCCTGTTGGATCCATATTAAATTGTTGGATAAGACAATTTTTTGTCTTTTTTAAAATCTTTTGGTAACACTATTAATATCAGTCATATACTCTTCTTAAATCATTTGTCTATCAGCTATTAAAAATATAAAACAGGATCTAAATAGAGATTTGATTGCCTTTCACACAATAGTACTATGCACATATGTGCAGAACTATATTTTTACTTAAAGACTTTGAGCCCTCAAATCTTTACCAATGAGTGGAAATAAGTAAATTTCAGAAGAAGAATAATTTACTGTTCTTACAGCTCCTCAAGTTACTTATTCAATTCAGGTTGAAAAATGAAGAGTACCACATATGGGATAGAACCCCCAAAAACAACAAGAGGCACTTCCGAAAAAGGATCATCAAGATATGAAGAGGTTTGTAGGAATTCACATATTTTAGAAGAGTCAACTGAATACTTAAAAACTCCCAAAAAAGGAAACTCTGAAACTATTAAAAAATATCCAAAAGGTATGGATCTTAATGAAGGGAAAAAAATTGTTCAAGGAGCTACAGAGAGGAATGGCTATGGACAATGATGTGAGACTGAATAAAGGAAAATTGTGACATCAGAATTCATGTATTGACAAGATGTTCAATAGGTGTACAGAGAAAATCTCCCTGGATCAGTTGAGGAAGCTCACATCAAAAGAAATACTCAAAACCAGATCTACTCTAATGTGTGTGACTACTGAACTGTGATAAACTTGCATGCTGTAAAAAAAAAGAACAGATGACCGATGAGAGCCTCTCATATCCATGAGTTTATGCCCAATATTTTGACTATTGAAAACAGCAAACAGAGCCTTGAAGTTACCTTTGATTCAGGTTTATCCAAGATATGTTTAAGTGGTCAGTGATTTCCTTCACTTTCCTTGTGTCATCATCACAGTAGTCCCGAAGAAGTTTATTAGAGAGGTCATTGAATGCAGCCACAGTGATGTCCCCTTTAAGCAATTCTTGTATTAGCAGCTAAGGAGAAATTCCAAAACAAGTAAAGTTAGTGAAAATAAACAAGGCATCAGAGCAAATTAAAATAAAAGTCTGATTCCTCATATTTTGAATTGTTACTTACTGACTAACTGTAAAACATGTTTATAAGTAGATTTGCTTGTCTGAGGTAAATCCCCTATTATCAGAGAACTGTACATTTCAATAGTCAATAATATACTATTCAAACAGAAACGAGAAAGAAAACATTTGCCAAAGAACCCAAGGAATTACGTAAGTTCTAGTCTGCATTTCACTGCCCATCTTTGCTGATGGTAAGCAAAATACAAAAGTAAAAATAAAGATGAACTTCAAAGTAGAAATATTTTTCAAAAAGTCTGCCTCATATAATTTTTCTAGTACAGTGTTCCAAGTAAAACCTCTAAAGTAATATTAAACGTACACCTTTCGCCATTAAAATCAGAGAGTTTGGCATTTTTCTTTAGGATTTGTAGGCCTGTTCTCTTTACTGGGAATGATATACAGGCAGTCCCAGAGTTACGCGGATCCGACTTATGTCGGATCCGCAGTTACGAACGGGGCTTTTCTTGCCCCGGAGGACGGGAGCGGCGGGACGTCTTTGGCACTGTTACCCCTTAAGCTTAACCAATAAACCAGATTACCCCTCCTACTTTTAAAATGGCAAAAAGAAAATTAAAATTAATCATTTTTATTGTATTCCATTTTCTCATACGCTATGTTCAACAAAATTAAACACCTATTGTATTTTAAACTTATTACCCTCTGAAATGTGCCAAATTACCCCTTGAGGTAATTACCCCAAAGTTATAAAGCACTGCCTTAAAGCAGGGAGACTCAACACGCGGCCCGTGGGTCGCATGTGGCCCACGGGGCACCTTTGCTGGGACCCCAGCAGCAGCACTGAGCCAAGCACCAAGCTGCGCAGCTTTGAGCCAAGCCTCGTGCGCAGGAGCTGCTGGCCAGCAGGTGGGGAGAGAGGCAAAAGCCAGAGCACAGCACGCCTGCCGCATCTGCACAGCGAGCGGAGCCGTGTCTGCGCATGTGTGGGAGCTGCCAGCCAACCGGGGGGGAGGTGGCAAAAGGCAGCAGCAAAGCACACCTGCCGCATCTGCCACAGTGGCAGTGCCTCCCCGAGCCAGGCCACGTTGGCCCATGAGCAGGAGCTGCTGGGGGGCAGGCCAGAGGCACGTGGCAAGGCAGTGGAGACAGTGAGGTGGCAGTGGAGCCAGGCAGTGAGGCTAGGGTGAGAAAGGTCTGTGCTGGAGCTGGGGCTTGGGTAGTAATCAATATAACAGTCTTCTGTTGATATGTGTTTTAGTAGTTAAATTGCTGAACTGTCGTTGCTCATTAAAAGTGCTGTCATATGGTTAGAAATCCGGTAAATATTGCATTTTATCAATATCAGCAGATCTGACTAAAATGGGGCCTGTATGTTGTGTAGTCTTGCCTTAAGCTTTGTATTCATGCTCGTCAGTGTGAAAGAAACTATTTGCATATATTTACAACCGTGCTTAAGTTGTGGTCCTCAGCATGTTGTGTGGGTATCATTGCGTCCCCTGGGGCTTCCAAAACTGAGCAGCCCTGCCTTAAAGGGGCTTGCAGGTCACATCTTGGTTGACAGCTCAGATCAAATTTGGAATAAGCTAACCCATATTTAATACTCATGTCCACTGACACCAGTAGGGTTAAGAAGTAACTGTGAAATAACATGCACTATGTTCAGTGACCATATGACAAGCTTGATGCTGCATTAATCCTATGCTTAAGTACGGAAATGTATTAGATGGAGATAATAAGTGAATGTGCTATAAATATATCAGTTATATAAACATATATACATGCGCATAGACCATACACTCACTTCTCTTCCCCGAACAAGAGTCTTAGGAATTCTGAACAAAAATAAACATGGCTATTTAGACTATATACTTGCATACAAACTGATAAGTATATATTCAAACAAGCACAGAGAACCTGTCAAAAGATTGTTATCAATACTGAATCATATACTTCTAAGTCAGAGAAGACGTATGATTGACCCAATCAAGGCATACAGCCTAAGGAAGGAATGATGACGCATGAACAAGATCTTACTTTGTTTTCAGAAATCTGTTTGATAAGTGTCTCTTTAGGAGCTTGAAGAAGTGTGTGCAAACGGATCTCATTCTGTTCTATGAGCTGTTCCATTTCTTTCCTCTGCTCATCCCAATGTATGCTGTCAGAAAGCATGTATTTTAGCTGCTGCTGCCGTACTTCCACACCATGCTGAGTACTGTCCCATTGGTTCTTGACCTTTTCCACTGCAGAGGAGATTGCAGAAAGTTACATCCACTAGCCATTACTTCATTGTCTATTGCTTCCTGTGACCACCAGAAATAAAGCAAACCATTTGCATACAGAACTGCTGCAAGACCCATAAAAATATTTCTGCTGAATATCAGAGATAAGAGAAAAGGGAGAAGTGGATATACAGATTAGCTGATGGGTAAACAATAAGGAACAAAGTTAAGATGACTTTATTCATTTGTATAAAATTACATTATAATTATATACAAAATAATAAAGTATGAGTATAATACCACATCTACATCAGAAAAATGTTATGGCATTGCCATTGATAGCTGGCTAATTCTCCCTAGCAAAGACACAGCTTACACCTGCAGAAACATGCTTGTGACAGCATAACTTGGCCTCTTGACTGTAATAAGCTACACCAATCAAAACATTTAATTGTAGTATAACCCTCTACACTAGGATTTTTCCCCATATAGAAATGTCACCCAAAAGAAAAAATATAACAACTCTAATGTACACTAATATACCAAAAAGGTTCTAGGTCAGTCCTGGCATAAGTAGTTTTTACAATAAGATACAATAATCATTCATTACAATGTATTTCCTCTTAATTTAGTATTATTAGTTCAAGATCTGCGAGGAGATTTAGCTATGCTGAAAGTTTGAAGTGGTAATAACAAATAACGCTGTTACTAGATGGAAAGATTAACTAAGAAAATGTAAAACAAATCAGATTTCCCCACTGTGAAATTACAAAATGTCCTATTAGTCTAGAATTCTGACAAATCATCATTTTCCTTTGCTTTTAGAGTAAAACTACACAGAGGTAAGCATTACCAATTAAACCAGCCAAAGTTACAGAGCGGCTCAATTAGATTTGCACACAACTTGGTTGAATTCTTAATGACGAGGAGACCTCTCTCTCCTGAACAGATTCAAATCCTGTCCACCTTGCTGATACAAATAAGTCTCCTTGATTTGACTTTAAGTACTAATTACCAACTCATAATATAAAGAAAGCCTCTAGTCAGGAACAACTTGCCACACAGAATATTTAAGCAGAATTTTGGAAAAAAAAATCCATGGAGAGTTTTACTTCACTATTGATGGTATGGTATGGGTTACTTATCTACATAGAATCATAGAATACTAGAGCTGGGAGGAACCACAAGAGGTCATCAAGTCCTGTCCCCTGCACTACCTGAAAGGTGTTTGTCTAACCTACTCTTAAAAATCTCCAACAATGGAGATTCCACAACCTCTCTAGACAATTTATTCCAGTGCTTAACCACCCTAACAGTCAGGTATTTTATCCTAATGTCCAGCCTAAACCTCCCTTCCTGTATTTTAAGATCACTCCTTCTTGTCTTATCAGAGGTTAAGGAAAATAATTTCCCTCTTCTCCTTGTAACACTCTTTAAGTACTTGAAAGCTGTTATGTCCCTTCTCAGGCTTTTCTTTTTCAGACTAAACAAACAATTTTTTTAAATCTTCACTCATAGGTCATGTTTTTTAGACCTATAATCATTTTTGTTGCTCTTTTCAGGTCCTTCTCTAATTTGTCCATAGTTTTCCTGAAACGGGGACTCAATACTCCAGCTGAGGCCTAATTAGGGCAGAGCAAAAGAATTACTTCTCATGTCTTGCATACACGAGGCATGTTTTATTACTATTTTTAAAATAAAATTTCTTCCAAATAGAATAGGGCTTCTACGGACTTTAGATTTAAAAACTTTCTGTGCATGGATAAGCAAACCACTGTCAAAGTCAACCAAACAGATTACTTAAAGTTTGACGGTATCATCACAATTTCTAAATGACATGGCAATTCTATTATATCACTTACCATTTCCTTCAGTACTGAAACATCAGGTTACTTTATCACCTTTGTAATCAATAGTATCCATAGTCCTAAGGGACATTCCAATTTCTCATAAATTATTTTCAAGTATTCTAAACCATAAGAGGTCTCTTATCAGAATGAGGGCCTCTTTACTCATCCTTTTCCAGTTTAAAAAAAATGCTACACTCAGCTTCATGAGTCTCTCACTGAAGAATGCTGACAATGACTTACACCAGAAAAAGCTATTGTGTTGGCGTATAAATGTACTAAGGTCATCAACTTCAATCTGACAGGCAGCTTCAGGATGATTTCAGGAATAATTTCAGTGCTAAATTAGAGCTATGAAAAAGAGCTCCAGCACCTCTCGCAGCAAATAGAGAAAAACTACTATATTGGATAAATGTTAGGTTCCAATGCAAACAGCAGTTGCTGATGAAAAAAAAAATCAATTATTTCATTGATATAGGAGAAGCAACAACAGCAGGAGGGAAACCAGCTGTAACGTTCTTCACCGGCTAGCAACCTGCAGAGGAGAATCTCCAAACCATTCAGATGTTCTCTGCAAAGCTGGATGAAAAAAATCCTGAGACAACTATCTACACTGGCTATCCATTTAACTCAGACCTCAGATTTCTGAAAGCATGTAAAAAAGTATTTCATCTAGAGAAGTGGGTTGTGCCCACAAAAGCTCATGATGCCATCTTTCTGTTTGGTTAGTCTTTAAGGTGCTGCTAGACTATTAGTCTGTAACTGGAAAAACTTAAAGAACACGAACTCAGCTACCCCTCTGAAGCTTTTGCAAGTATATAGGCATTGTGGCACCCATCACTGCAATGCCTAACTGACTGAATGTATAAATCTCATTTTCAAAAGGGATTGTAAATTGGATTTAGGTTCTTAACTGCCTACCTCCCTTTTGAAAATGAGATTTAGTCTCTAAGTCAGTTAAGCATTGAAACACTGAGTACGGCAATGACTAAATAGCTTTAAAAATACAGGGCCAAGTCGTTCTCTCTGAAGTTTTTATGGAATATTATTATTACAGATAAGAAATATCCTTTCCATATTATAGTTAAGACTTTCCTCCCATTACATGCTCAATTTAACTTTCCACTCTTCATCTCTATTAAAGATTCTTTCCACTTTCAGCACACAACTCAATTATCAACTCTTGGCTTTATTTTATATATACTCCAAACCCAACAGAGACAAAAACATTAGCACAGTCTACATTGCTCTCAAATAAAAAGCACTGAACACAGCAGTTCACAATGATAATGAAGTAAACAATTCATTATTATTATTATACTACTTGAATATGACGACTGGAATAAGCAGGAAGGATTTTGCAAGCTGTTTTCAAGCCTTTCGTGAGCCACTTTATATTGACCTACCCAAGATACCTCTCCCCCTCGACTGAAGAAATAAACAGTGAAGCAGCAGCAAAATTGTGTTTTTAAATAACACTGGGAAACAAAGTCATTTGACTGTTTTGGCAGCTATATCCTATGTGTGTATAACTTCATCTGCTAATATTAGCGGAAATGTTCATAGTTTATTAGGAAAGAAAATCATTTATTATAATGAAAAATTGATTATGTTTGCAAAAAATATGAGGGAAAACTTACATTTTTCTGTGATCACTGTCCTAACATCTGAACTGGAAGTTTTATTTTTCAAATTTTGAGCCAAAGTAAACACAGAATCCAGCTGTGGATGGCGCTGTTCTAAATCCTCCTTTGTGATCTGTAAGAATCAATACAGTATTTTTTTTAATTAGAAAATACAAATTGTAACGTATTTTCTGGACTGCATGCAGTTATGAAGTTAAAACAGATTGTACTTCTACATAGTTGTTCCCATCTCTATTTTACAAATAGAACACTTTCAGTGTCACAATCTCATAAAGCTACTTTATTTTAATTGGCTATTATTGAAGATTCATCTATGTGAACTATACATTCATTGGAAGTGCTGCATAATATTTTTGGCTCTTATTTTCTTGTTTGTAAATTAGTTTCTTACTATAAAGTAAGAAGGGTTTCTTCTTACAACGATATGACTATCACAAGGATATTACTAAGTAATAATCATTTTTAAAGGGACAAAAGAAAAATCAGCCTGACAATCAAAAATGTATTGTATCCAAAAATGCAAGCATTGCGTGATTTTGTCAATTGCTAATTACTATCCCCACACGTAATGAATGCTATGAAGTTAGAAGAAAGCATAACGTCTCTAAAGTTACCATATGCTGATTTCTTCTTTGAAAAATTCTGACATTAAAAGTCCAAATACAAACAGTTGCTTAGGGTTTGCCTAGGCCGTGGTTTTTGGTCATGTTGTAACTCATGCTGATTGATTTCCAATTCATATAAGTTAAATAAATGATCATAAATGCTAATGTAGACACTCACAGACATCTATACCTAGTCCTGGCTTGGCCGTGGGTGAACTATGATCAGGAACAAACATTAGTTTACAACAATTTTTATTTAAAGTTAACTGGAAATAAATTAATTTGCATTATAATGTCATCTAAAAAATCCTTATAGTACATAGATAATGAACATAGCTTTCTACACTTACCAAAAACTGACTTACTGACTTTCAACCCAAGGCATATACCAGCAAAGGATATCGGTAATGTCCCTACACATATACAGTCTATCTACAACAGTTCTTCCCCATACCAAAATGTTTAGACATAAAAACAGTATTGGCCCTGAAGATGTAGGATGAAGGGCTTAACATGGAAAACAGAAAAATTTTCAACTACGGTATACACAGCAGATTTTTATTTTCTCAAATAGCAGTAATTTTCAACTAATACTATACTAACTGCAGTAAGGTATAATGATTTATCTTTATTTCTTCTCCACAGAATAAATGGAAATTTAAAAAAATACTAAAGTTGGTTTGTGTTATTAAAACTACTGGCCTCTCAGTGACACATACTTTCATTCGTGCAATTGTCCGATTGATCTCTTCCACATTTCCCACAGTGACTATGTTTGACTTGAGCATCTGGTCAATCAATACCAGCCAATCAGCCAGTTCTGTTGTTGTTTTATCCAGATCAGCAGGTGCAGAAAGTTCCAAAACCTGCTGAGTCTGTACTGGAGCTTCAAAGGAAGATGACAGTAGCACCACGTTTTGGACAGCGGGATGAGCTAAAACAATAAATACACTCAGAATTTTTAAAAATTTTCTTTCCTTAATATTTACAAAAATAATCAACTCCAAAGCAATATGGGTGACTACTATAAAAATGTCATTTTCTGAAAGATCTACAAATTCACTCCAATATCTACAGAGAAAGAATATCAAGACTGGTATCTGAAGCACCTTGACATCGCACAAAAAGAGAGAGAAAACAAAATGCATGTCACTTGCTTTTATGCCAATAAAGTTTGACCCAATAATTCATATTCATTATAAAACAATGACTTCCAAAAAAGGAAATGTTGTAAAAATTAAACTTGAATCATCATTGCTAGAGATGTAATAACTAGCTGAACTAAAAATGTCAAGTCCAAAACAGAGCGCACATGGACATATACATCTTGATTACAGTTGGGCAGGAAAGGAAACAACAGATCCATTCTCTAAGGTAAGTTACTTATCTTATAGTAATTGGAAGACCTTTGAGATGTATAGGCCCTATCTATATTCCACTATAGGTAAGCATGCCCCTATGAGAATGAGAATGGTGAAAGCACTGTGGCACCTGGTCCACATATGAACCCTGACTTATGCATTTGAGTGAGAAGATAAAGGGCAGAATACAGCAACCACAAGTTCATTTCCCACCAGTAATCAGAGATGACATGCAGCAGAAAGGAATGAGGGAGGACAGTGGAATACAGATATGGACTAGACAGCTTGAAGAAAAAAATTATCTACCTTTCTGTATCATTACTGTTGTTTTTTGAGATGTATTGCTCATGTCCATTCCTTTGTAGTTGTGCATGCTCCTAGGTGCACAGTTTGGGATTTTTGCCTTTGTAATAGCTGCAATGGCACATTATATTATGCATTGCCAGCCCTATGCACTCTCTGTTTCTTCTTAAAGATAACTGCAACAGAGGGGCAGGAGGGCAAGTCTTGGAGACACGAGCATCACATCTCAAAGAACAATAGATACAAAAAAGTGGGTAACTTTTTCTCAAGAGCTTGCTCATGTCGATAGTACTGTAGAGCAGTCACAAACAGAATCCTTGGAGGTAGGTTCAGAGTTTATGGTCGTGCAGATTGGGGAAGTGCTCTGGCAATGCCAGCCCCATCTTGAGGTTGCGGCTTGACAAATTTCTTCAACTGACATCTGCGCAAGGAAGGCTACTGAGGACACCTGCACCCTAGCTGTGTAATCCATCACAACTGCTGGCTGGAACCCCTTCACAAGCTCATAACAGTAGATGCAAGCTGTGATCAAAGATTCGATTGTCTGGGCAAACACTGGACAACTTTTCATCCTGTCTGTGGCTGTGTGTAGACTACATCTCTTTTTCAACAGGGGGTGTAAATTAGACACTTCGAAATTGCAAATGAAGCAGGGATTTAAATATCCCATGCTTCATTTGCATAATCGCATCATGGCACTTTTGAAAATGCACTATTTTGAAGTAAAACTGCGGTCTAGACTGCCATTTTCAAAATAACCGCATCTTGGCCACAGTTTTACTTTCAAAATGGTGCTTTTTCGAAATGGTGCCATGATGCAATTATGCAAATGAAGTGCGGGATATTTAAATCCCGGCTTCATTTGCAATTTTGAAGTGTCTAATTTACACCCCCTGTTGAAAAAGGGATGTAGTCTAGACACAACTTGTGAGAGCAACAAACAACTGGGCTGACCTACAGAATAGCTTCACTTCAAGCAAGAGGCCAGTGCCTCTCTGACAGTCTGCAGATGCAGACTATGTTCTCATCCATCACAAGAGGCTTTGGACAAAGAACCTGTAAGTACATGTCTTGACCAGAGTGAAACAAGGAAATAAGCTTGGACAGAAAATCCACAAGCAGATACAGCTCAACCTTGCCCTTATAGCAGTTTGTATAAGGCAGCTCTGACATGGTGCCAAGAGGGCATTGATTGTGCTGTCAACTTGGGCCATTTACTACTTCTTGGAGTTGGTAGAGGGTCCTTTCAGGGAGCGGTATTTCCCAGGGGTAGGCCCTTTTGCAAGTTCAGAGTGGCACAAGGCTCAAGCAGTATCCTTTGCCCAGTGCCTCTTGGTCAGATTTGCTCAGTCCAGTCTGCACTGTTACCAATAACGGGAATTGGTACCAGAAGGAGCCCGTTGACACCAGTGAACTATGTACCCAAGCTGAAGCACTGGATGCAGTATTGGACCATGCCAGCTCCAAAGCTGGGCATAGGGCAGCCTGCATCAGGAGAGCCCTTAGACATAAGTTGCATTCTCTCTGTGCCCCTGGACAAAAGTTTTTACAGATGCAACATTTCTTTTATATGAGATTTCCCCAAGGCACTTTAGACGGCTCTTGTTAGGATTGCTAACCAGCTTGTTACACATTGAACAGGTTTTAAAACCCAGAGACTGTGACATGCATTGGCACACCCATGGGGACACTATTTGAAGAATAACCTTCATATTATAATCTCCACTTCACCCAAATTAATACAATTTTTTTTTTTTAGTCATCATCACTTACCAGAAAGCTTTGACTGTGTCACAGGATAGAGCTGCTGAACATAAGCCTCGAGTTCTCTCACTCTCTCAGGTACCTCTTGAAACAACTACAACACATCATAGAAGGGGCAAAACAACATAAGGCTGTTTGCTTTTTAACAGCTACAGCAAAACTTAACATAGCTAAAATATTGATCACAAAATATACAAAAATAGTAAGACTATGTTGACAATTAAAGATTTCTTTAGACAGCAAACAAGGCATCATAGAAATTACTTAATAATCACAAATAATGTCACCTTGTGCTCAGATAGCATTTATATACATATCTTAGACACACATTAACATGTGTGTACACATGCATGTGTGTCTGTATTAAGTTTGAGTCAGACAGCACAGAATTTAGAGATAGATCAGAGACAATCTTTTCTGCCTACGTGCCCAACCTGTGACATTGCCTGCTATTTGAGATATTAGCAGAGGCATGCAAGATGTACCAATATACAAGGTGAGGTTTTTTAAAAAATGTATATCTACTAACTACTAGAGCCAATCAAATTTGGTTACATTATTATTTGGGGGAAAGAAAGAGGGTTACTTTGTTTGAGGAGGTAGCAAGAGATACAGGTATCTCTTCTTTCTCCCCACACCTACCAACTCTCTCTTCCCCAACCAAATACTCAGATCCTTGACCCACAATCAAACTATTCCATCAATCTTCACACGCAACCTTAGTCACACTACTCAAGTTTCTGGTAATCTCCAAAGAGGTCACATTTCATTGGAATTACTAATTCCTCCAGCTGTAAGTATAGAGAATCTAGGTAAGACATGACCCACCACACTTCCCCATGTAAACAGAGTTTGGTTTTATTTATTATTTGCTGTGATGATAATTATTGACAATCAATTACTTACTAAAATGATATTCTGAAAATGTCAACTTCATTGATATTTTGCAGTTTATTTAAAAACAAATCTCTCTCAGTCTAAGTTCTTTGAAGGAAAGACAGTTCAACCAGAAGGACTCAAAACCAAAGGAGAATTCATACTGATTGAACAATTTTAAATGACTAACACTTAGATCTGGAACAGTACTTCAGCTCTACACTATGGAGTCTAGCCTTCCCTGGAGGTACAGCTACCAAAAGCATTAGTGAGAGTCACACGTGTATGGAAAGGAGGACAGGCCTCTATGTGAGTCAAGTACTAGACATGCTGACTACAAAGTCAACATGAAGGAAATACATACCTTGTTCCACTTCACATTGACAGTCCTTAAAGTGTCAGAAATTCTCTCTCTTTCTTGAAAACCAATCTTTTTATCTGAAAGTACCTCAACTTCAGTTCTGTTCAACCACTGCAGTTTTTCCCCTTGTATTTCCATTTCCACCGTTAAGCCCTAAAGAGGGCAAGAGAGCACTTTAGACTGAAGAGGACTGTGCTTGCAAGCATGAGTGCACACATACATAGACAGACACAGACTCAAATAAATGTTTTAGTTAACTGAAGATTTTGATATTTGGGCATTTAGAAGGAAAAAAATAAAACAAACCAAAGAGCACAAGCTAGAGCTGTAATAATTAAAGCCTTGCACGGATACAAAATTTTCATCTGCATCTGATTCCCAAACGTAGTCTGCAGATATCCATAGATTTGCAGGGCTCTACTACAGTAAAGCCCTTTTTACCAACATGCTGAGGGAACAGAGGCTGCCTGTAAATTAAAAATGATGGTTAACTAAGATGGAAGGATTTAGTAATGGGGGTGTTGGACAGGGGCATTAGGAGGGGGTCAGGGTGCGAGATGGGGAGTGGGCGTTCACCTCTTGTGGCCTCTGCAAGCAATTTCCCATCTCTGCTGCTCCTGGTAGAGTCATGGCCAGGCGGTTCTGCTGAAAGCAGACATGCTATCTCCATTTTCAGGTACCTCCGGACATAGGCCAACAGGCTGTGAGCTGCAGAGTCTGCACTTGGGGATGGGAGATGGAGGCAGCATGCCTGCAGAACTGCCTGACCATGCCTCCACTAGCAACACCAGAGACAGGAAGCTACTTGTGGGGTCGCTGGAGATGAGTGCACCCCCCCCATGCCACAGCCCCTGCCCCAAACTCCCTCTCAGAGCACACTTCACAATCCCTCCAATGCCCCACTCCCTACAAGCCTGCACCAGCCACACTACAGGTTGGACCTCCCTGGTCCAACACCCTCAGGACCTTACTGGTCACGAACTAGGGAGGTCAATTCCAGCCCCTTCTAGTCAGCTCCACTCCCAGGCCTGCCCTCCAGACTGGTCACTGACAGCCACCCCAATTAAGCTGCCTGCCCTGGTTGGGTTCCTGGCCACTGACTCCATTCAAGCTGCTGGCCCTGCTCTCTGTGGCTGTCACCGGCTCTGGCTAGGCTGCTGGCCCAGACTGGGGTCCCAGCCCCAGTGCTGCTGCTCTAGCAGGACTGCCCACCCCAGCCAGCCTGTGGCTGCTATCTCCGGCCAGGCTCTTGGCCTCAGCCAGTCTGCTGCTGGCCCCGCCCCTTCCCAGCCCCAGTTGCCACCACCTCAGATGGACTCCGAGCCACAGGCCCTTCTGTCACCCAACTCATGGCCATCGGAGCTCTCTAGCAAGACCCTTTTTTCAGAGGTTAAACCTTTTCCACATTTGGACGATGGCAGATTCAGGATTGATGAAAAACATACATGTACTCATACACATTTTAATCTGTCTTGCCTTTAATTCTTGCAGGTGTTGTTCATGGTTGAATGTAGGTCTCATTTCCAAGGAATTTTCTACATTTTCCAACCAGCAACTAAATTCATCCAGTTTCTTCCTGTAGTCCATTAGCTGCTGATTCTCTCCTTTCAATCTAAAAACCACAAAACCCACAGTGGGTGATAAACCAAAAGGAAGCAAATCAATACACATAATCAAATGGAAACAACTTGATTAAAAGTGGAAGATAATACATGTTTTTTTGAGGAAGGCATTTTCTGCAAGCCTGGTGTTGGCAAAATTCACATTCAAATACTAAAATCTATTGAGGTATGTGACATACTGCCACAGCAGGGAATACTATGTGCCATTCCCACACATCCCCAATGTGACATGCAGCTCTCTGTTTTACACTACTGACAGTTACCAAGAGTTGGTTTTGCTGATCAAAGGATTCTTCCCTGAGCCACAGAAAGGCAAATCACATTCAAATTACCATAGTTTAAATGTTACTTTAAAAATCTCCAAATACATTTTTCCAGAAATCTGAATAAAATATCAAATGCAAAAGTGTGCATGAACCAAGACATCCCAAAACCAAATTGCAACAATTACCAAGGCCTAATGCTATAAGCCATTAAAAGACCACTGTCTGTGAAAATATTCGGGAGAAGCTCTACACATACAAATATTGGGAAAGGACATTTTCTTGTAGCACATGAAGTCAGGGTTTGCCTAATAAAATAATTGAGAATATTTTGTTTATATTCTGTATGCAGCAGAGAAGACTAATTTCAGAAAACTCAAAAATAATATTCATTATGAGGATTTAGTTTCACAATTTCCATTAAAATAAATGACACATGGGGATATTTCATATCCCACACAGATATACTGAAAATGTACATGTTTAGTTCAGACTGCCCTTGAACTTTGATCTTCTACACAAAATTTACAATAGTACTTCCAAACGGATTTAGGTCTTATTTAGAGACTGTCTATACAAATAAATAAATGTTTGTGTATGAGGCTTTCAAGTCTTTGTGTCCGCTATTATTATTGCTTTTGGATTTCAGACAATAGATGCAGGTTAATGAAAATTAAAAATCAGCAAAAATACACTTACATTTCAAACTCACCCAGTGGAACTAGCTGAGTCTTGCTGTGGTCTCTCCAAATAACCTGGCTTTTCAGTGAAGCCATTTTAAATAGAGAAAACTGTAGGGAGGGGTAAGAGGTGGGCTTTTTTGTTAGCTGTTAACATTAACATTCTGAGCTGTCAATTGTTGATGACTTTATGAGGAAGTAATTCTATGGTGAAGTTCAAAAATGGGGTCTAAATGTCAGGAAAATTCAGTCTAATGATGGTGTGCAATAGAATCCTATACTTCCTCTGGAGTCTTCTAAATAAGATTTTCTCAAACACATCTGCTCAGAGACACCCACATTTCTGATTAACTTATTACCTCTGTTGTCTGTCCATGATCTCAGCAATGATTGCTTTCCAGCGTTTATTTAACCCTGCCAGTTTTTCCTGTAGAAAGCTCCCATCTGTAGTGGAGAGTTTCTGTATGATTCCTTCCCCAGTTCTGTTCAGCGTTGAAAAGCTGGTCTGATGGCTGCTGACTCCTTCTTCAAGTTCCTGTCATAAGTAAGAAAACCAAGCAGAATTTTATTATTGATCTAAACTGACTTTGATGTATTGCTTGTAACATTGAGAATGCATCCTGGCTGCATATTATTTTCCTAAAAAGGTAATTTAAAATTATCTTCTATCTATAATGTGCAGCTTTAAATGAATGATTAAATACTTGTTATTAAGTCTAGGTCACATTATTAATAAATATAATTTAAAAAAAGAGAAATGCCCAATAGGATATTGAATACAATTGAAAAGAAAGGAACAGACTTTTACATTATAAATAGTATTACCATCTATATTTTTGCCTCATGTTTTTAAGTGCTACGTTTTTCCTCTTTTTTAAAAAAAAATATATTGCCCACACATTGAGAGACTTTTCACCAGTTCTTCTCTGAACCTGGATGTACACTGTATTCGTAACCTAACACTTTAGGTAGGATAATTTTGGCACGATCAGCGGATATCACAAAAAATCCAGGCAACTGAGAGAAGTCAGAAAAAGTCAGGCTCAAACCTTTATATATCCCTAACAGACAGAAAAAGCTTACATTATTAGAACATATCTCTTTGCAGCTAGAACAGAGCTGAAGATGATTTCAAAAAAGATAAAGGAAATGCCCTAGAAGAAAAGTCCTAACACTAAGCATCCGAAACAAATACAATCAATGCTCAGTGGATCATAAATTTCTCCTGTAACACACAGGTATTTAACATTTGGACTTCTAAAATATAGATACCTGCAGCCTCTTTAGGCTTGTTTGTTTTTTTGTTGGTTACTTTGGATTTATTTTATTGTTATTCTTTAGCCTCTTGCTTTTACAAAATTAGACTAAGATTTTAGCTGACAGAAAAATTGCTTCCGCTTTATGGTGATACATGAGCAGAACCAGGAAAACAAAATTTGAAAAAGGCAAAACCTAAAGCAAGTAATGTTGCATTTTTTTTCCTGCAGTCTTTACACAAGACATTTTTATAAAAACAAAACAACTGATTTTTCTTTCTACTCATAATGGAAAATTAAATCCTGCAATGTCCAATTACAGATATACTAATTATTTTAAAAGCATTTAAAATTAATTAAGGAATACAGTATATATTAATTGTAACATTTACAAAACATTCCCAAATTAACCTTCATATAGGAAAAAAAAAAAATACAAGACAGAAAATAGGGCTAAGATTCTTAACTCCTGATTAAAACATTTATAATCCAATTTAAGAAGACTGAAATTACAAGGAGAAAAGCAATTTTAGGCTACATAGAGGCATATTTTCCAGAAAAACTTTAGACAACCACCACTATCTCAAACATGTATTTTATGCATAGGCAGATTTACTTTTGGCTCAAATCCATGCTGGCCTTTGTCAGCTTTCCTGTTCTATGACTGAACACCACATACCTGCTGATGCAGCCCAGCTGTCTCCAAATCCAGGCTGCCATCTGGAGCGCGGGCATCAGCCAGTAATCCATCAGCCTCTGTGATCCACTGTGTGAGGTCATTGAGATCGCAATGGAACTGTCTCCAATCTTCAACTGCCCTATCAAAACAACTGTTGGGGAACAAGAAAGGGTTTCAAAATTACATAGATTCTTTCAGGGAAAAGAGATGGATTGACCTATTTGTATGTAAGATTAAGAGTAGTTAACTCACAATAACTTGCTCTGCAAAAACAAAAAGACCTGACATATTACAGTTAAGTAAGCCTTGTACACAGAACAGTTCCTGGCATTGCATTGACTGCAAAAGCCAACCACACAAACCATCCCATTCTAAACTGAAGGAGCTGAAGACAGGGCTGAGGAATATTTCATTTCAATCATTGGAGAAATCAAGAAGATTTAGCTACAGCAAAACTTGTCTGCAGAACAAATGGAAAAAATAGTTCACACATCAGAGGGCACAAAAAATTAATTGTTCAACTTGATTTTTGCTCACAAAACCATGATTTCCTGCTGCCAGAAGCCTTGAAGAGTGCAGCTCATCCCTGTCCCACATTGCCTCTCTACCTCAAAGGCAGAGGGAGGCCTGCACACAATGGGTTCCACCAAATTTACTTCACAGTAAGTTTCAATCTTTTTTTTCTATTACTGCCACTTTTGAAGCATCATATTAGTGTTAAGCTTTAAGTTAAAAGGCAAAGATTTTCTCTGGCATGCAAAAGGTCAAGTGCACCAGCAGTAAAGATTAATGCAAATTATGTTTTCATACTAGCTAAACAGATGAGACAACAGGTTAAACAACAAAGGAGTGGGAAAGGGACTGGTGTGTCAAGGGAATGTGATATTGTAGTTAATGTGCAGTCCTGGATGCAATAGTCAAAATGACTGCTTGGAGTTTTCCCAGACAACGCAGACGGCCCTGCTGTAGAGAAAAATTGCTAGCAACATAAATGAGGTCTTGACCTTCTTGAGAAATTCTATGACCTCTGCTTAAAAGAGGATGTATAAAAAAGGTGTGATCTAAATATACTCTAGTTACTAAGAGGGAACATAACTCCCAATGTACAAAGTACTGCCCAGGAATATTTCAGTATGCACACTGTATTCTCTGTGTTGTTGCAAAATAATTTCGACCCATCAAAGGGTAAAACTTGGGAATGCCAGAAACCTGTAGCCAGGACCAGCACCTTATGGAAACAAGGGATGTAAGCACAACTAATTGACTAGTCACTTTCTCCCTCTTGCTGCCTCTGTTAGAAAGAGGCAGCAAGGGGGGAGGAAGGGAAAGAGGTGGGGCTGCTTGGAGGAACTGACTTAAAAGCCGGCTCCCCCAGTTCCAGCTCCATGGGAGGGGACATGGGTGCAGTGACGATGTTCCACCTTTGAAATGTACAAGAGTCCCTCCTGGGATTCACGTGCATTTCAAAACAGAAGCACCACATGGAGCTTGGGGCCAGTGGGAGACTCTGAGTCCACACAACATTTCAATCTTTGAAATGTACAAGAGTACCTTGTACACTGCTTGGTACTTCCACCTTTGAAATGTAGCAAGAGTCAGGTGGGCTGTTGCTATATTTCAAAGTGGAAGCGCCCTTATCGACTAATCAAATAGTCGATGGAAATTCCATCAACTGCAATGGCCAATGAACACAAGGCTGTATTAACAATGTCAGTAGCAGTCTGAAGGGATGTACCTGGCCACGAGGTCCCCCTCTGAAACTAGAGACAGAAACTGTTTATATTTCTCTGGCAACATGTCAACAAACTTTAAAATTGTAGACAAATTAATAAATATCTATTTAGACAAGAGACCAGCATTGTTAACCACTCTTCTTTCAAGAAAAATGGTACGGCAAGTCTTTTAACCATTTAAATCCGGTCTCTTGAATCCTTTGTTTTGGAATGGGACTGATGGAAATTACTCCTTAGTGGCCATGACCACCAAGAAATCAGAAATTGGATGAGGTAATAAAAATTATTTAAATCTCATTAATGAATTTGATACTGTCAACCCACTTGGCCTCAGAGATATATAGAGGTCTGCTACAGATCTTTCTGTCAGCTCCAGAAAGGCTCCATTGATAAAAAGAGCAACCTTTTCTGGGGACAGGAGTTGGTAAGATATCGCTTCCACGGATGCAGATATCCATAGATATTAAGCAATTATCGGTGAATTTGCAGGGCTCTACAAATAGAAATATGTCTGTCACCTGCACAGCTCTGAGCCTATCCATAACAGGGAAAGAGTCTTTCATGGCGCACACTGTTCGAATTTTTTTCCATAATAAATTCACCAGGTACCATATTATAACTAACTAAACTAAATTTACTACACGAAATACATTTATAATTTTTATACATCATCAGAATACTGAAAACTAGCTAACCAAAGCAAACACTAAGGAAAGCACCAACTCTCATCTTCTCACCTTCTATGTCTTCAACTGAGAGCAAGGGGCCCAGCGTTACTGCGGTCAAGTCTCCAAATCAAGTGCATTGGAGAGCATATTTTATATATAAAAAAGTTTTTTAGCCCAGACCTTAGCTCCCTTAACCGAAGGGGCAAAGGAGGATTCAGGGGCTAGGAGTGAAGGGTACACAGTGCAGGGATTAGGGGCACAGGAGGGAGGTACATTAGGCGCAGGACTTGGCAGGAAGGGAGGGTGGGGAGAATAGGGAGCCTATGGGGGACCAGGGGCAACTGATGGGGTACCACTACCACAAGGCCCAAGGACACCGAAATGCAGATTCACCCAGAGCACCATTTTCCCAAAGGCCAGCTCTGAGCATTGGCTCCAATTCAGTGAAGAACCAAGTGCATGCTTTATACCAGTGGTCACAAACCGGTTGATCAGGATCTACCGGTAGATCTTAGAGCCTCTGACAGGTGATCCTGACTAGTTTGCCTGGGAGGCTATCAAAAGCTGGCACTTCAGCTGCCCCTCCACATACTGCCCTGTGATCCTGCCCAGAGCCTCAGCACTGCCCCCTGGGAGCCTCCTGCTTGTTGTGCAGGTTGGGGGAAACAGAGGCCAGGGGTGCTGACATCATTCTGTCCCCCTCCCCTGTGCCCCATCTTCACAGAATGAGGAGGGTGGGGCCTTAGCGAAAGGGCAGGGTAGGGCAGGGATATTTGGGTTTCAGGTACATCCTGTACTGACTTTAAATCAAAAAGTGAGCTTGTGCTTTAAAAGGCTGGAGACCACTGCTTTATATCATACCTATTCAGCATGACAAATAAACATATGCATAACATAAAGCACATGCTTAAATCAAACTGAAGACAATGAAACTCAAGAACGTGCTTAAATGTTTGGCTGAATAGAGACTGACTTCAGCATGTACTCTGCTGCAACTGAGCCTTCTTTTAGGGTTAAATCAACTAGCAGAGTAGGTCAGCACAAGAGCCAAACCATCCCATTACAAATCAAATTGCCATTGCAACCTGTAAAAATGAAAACAAAGGCCAACAATTCAGCTATTTTGGCCTCTTGGCAGACACTGAAAACTCTGATATGTCTGTTGAAACCTGTGAAAATGCAAAAGAGTAATGAACTTAAACATGTTATCTATATTCCACTTTAAAAGTGTATTAACAGGGAAGTTAGTATACTTTAAGCCTTTGTATCGTAGGGACCCAGGCTATTTGAAGTCATACCAACCAAAATTATAGCTATTGCCATACACACTGTGGAAACAGATCTCAGTGTTTTTTTATTTATAAAAATATGGGGGAAGTGTTAAAAATAGCAGTTTAGAAATCAGAAAGTTATGTAGTATTTTAGTTTAAAAATCCCAAGTCTGATGACCACTTCTGAGTAAAAAAGCTTGTTTAACAGTAACTTAATTCTAAAAGTTCATACATTTCAGAGGTTAATTTACATTCAATAAACCAGTTAGGAAAATGGTTAAGAAAATCTGTTGTGGGTGAGGCAGGCAGAAGAGCAGGCCTCAGATGACCTGGGGAGGTGAAAAGAAGGCCCTTGGTGGGCTGAGGGGGAAGCCAGAGAATGGAAGGGGGGAGGGGAAGAGAGCAGGCTCCAGATGGGCTGTCAGGGGTATCTGGAAGATCATGTCTGGGTAGGATAGGAGGGTGGCTGCGGGGAGCAGGTCCCAAGCAGGCTGGGGAGATGGTGAAAGAGCAGGCCCTGGGAAGGCTGAAAAGTTTGTTGGTTGGGGAGAAGAGTATAGAAATCACAGTGCTTAGTAGCAAATGTTAGCAGCATCAGGCCCCTTCAGTTTACTTTAACAGTAGCTTCCTGGTTTCCATTTGCACATTTTCACCATTTAACAGCATAGTGGAAACTTATAACAACGGTCAGTGCATTTAAAAAATATAGCAGTTTTGTAAGTGAAAATCGACTGTAACAAACAGCCACTAAATTATCTTTTAAATGTAAAACAGCCTTGGACACAATAATAGGAGTTTTAAGATTTTTAATAGAATTACAAACCTTCATATTTGCTGAATGAAAATACATGAAACTTAACATGTATTAAAAAAAACCATATTTCTAACAAGATTAGATAATAAGAAAAATTTAAAGTAGCTGAAAATGTATTATTGTTCATGGTAAAGAAAACATAGGAGATTTCATCTGTTTTCTTATACGTTTATTTATTCTTTAATGTTCACTCAGCTGCAAACAATTTCTTAGAACATAAGAATACTAGGTCAGACCAAAGGTCCATCTAGCCCGGTTATTCAGTCTGCCAACAGTGGCCAATGCCAGGTGCTCCAAAGAGACTGAATAAAACAGGTCATCATCAAGTGATCCCTTCCCTATTGCCCATTCTCAGTTTCTAACAGACACACACCGTCTGTGACCACCCCATATTTTCTACTACAGTCACATTTCAATGTAATAACATTTACAGCTTCACAGATTATTGCTGTTTATTGTAGTACTGTGCACATGACAGTGTATAGTATTTTACATACACACATGTAAACACATGCGAACGCACACACGCACACACACGCACACACCCCTATATAAATATTTATTAGGGATTTTAAAATACACGTTTACAAAAACAAATATAACTTCTGGAAATTTCAGCGGAGCAGGCAGCAAGTGGGAGCTGGTGCTCATGGGAAGCCAGATTTTAAGCCAGCTCCCAGAAATCACCGGATTCTTCCTCCCATTCTCCCCTACCATCCCCTAGTCGTATCAGAGGCAGAAGAGCACTGGTGGTGAGCAGTTGGCTCAGCAGAAGCCGGTATGTATGGGACGCCAGCTTGAAAGCCAGCTCCCTGTGTGTGTCAACTCCTGCCAAACCCCCCTTCCTCCCTGCATTGGTGCCTCTCTATAAGTGGCAGCAGCGCAGGAGGGGGGTGCAGATGGCTCTGCAGGAGCTGGTGCCCACGGGGAGCAAGTTTTTAAGCTGTCTCCCTCCCGCTCCCGGCCATTGCTGCCTCTGTGCTCCCCCAATGCTCCCCATATGCACTGGCTCGCGCCTCCCCTCTGCTGCTTCTGATACAGATGCAGAGGGGCGGTGTGGGTGGATGGGTGTGTGTAATTATACAGGTTAACCAATGAACCCAGACTTATCGTTCAACCTCGTACACATTAATAAAATAACAAAAATGTTTATATGACGGTGTTAAATAAGAGCATTACATTATGTTCAAAATTATTTTGCAGCACCAAAATAGAAAACATTCTGATTAAACTGAAGTTCTTTGTAAAAAAGTTCTAATTCTACAAACATAAAACATTTACCCATATTCACATTCAAATATATTTCTAGAAAAAAAAATAGACTTACCACTTCTTATCATTGTACATCCTATTAATTCTGTCCCACTCTGCATTCAGCTGTGTTAGTGCATCTCCTATTTGAATAGATTCAGGTCCAGATGCTTCCAGTATAACATCAGGTTGTTTCTCGTGAATGACTGCAATCTGGTCCCCAAGTCTGTCCAAAATGTCTTTTATATTCTACAAGCACAATGATGGCACCAACACATTAGTAAAGTCAACCTCAGTGGGAAATAAGAAAGGTCAATAGTCATTTCAAAAAAACATTTCAAAAACTGCCAGTTGAGCATCCATAAATGGAAGACTCCAGCTGTCATCGGAAGAGCATCACCAGCGAATAAGTTAAATCAACAATTAGTTAAATCAAGTTAAATCAATTGCACCTTTTTAATAATCTATCATCTCCACAAGTTTGTAAGAGGATAACATATATATTTATAGGTTTTTGAGTTAAGGAACATGATGTACTATTTTATTAGCATTAGAATGAACTTCACTTTTTCTCTTATTCTTTTGAGCTGAGATTGCACTTGCAATATTCTGAAGTTGATTTTTCTCTTTCTTCCTCTTCTTATAAAAACTCTCTTTGAAATCTCATATGGAGTAGTTTAAATTAGGGATAATAGCGTGTAATTGGTTACACTATTAACCAATAAGCCTAGGCTTATCATTTAATCAAAATGACTACATGCAACCCATCCCCTGCTGCGGGGAAGGGAGCAAGAGAGGAGAAGGTGAGAGCCGGTTTCCTTGGGGTACCAGCTTTTAAGCCAGCTCCCACAATGCAACCTCCCCTCCCTCCACTGCCTCCCACAGAAGCAGCAGCATGGGGGGAGGCAGACCCAATGCTCTGGGAGAACTGGTATGTAAAGAGCTGGTGAGTCACACGTTACTAGTTTTCCCCCTTGTTTCCAGCTGCTCTTATAGCACTTTGCAAAACAGCACTAGGACATGTATATAAGGAGCAGGCAACAGGCAGAAGCAGCAGTCAGCCTACCTACCTCTGTTAGGGGTCATGGTTACAACAGTAGATATGGTAAGAGGGTAGGAGTAACATGGTAGCAAGAAAGCTTGTACAGTGAATGGGGAACATCAGATGGCAAAAAAAAAAAAAAAATCATGGGACAGACATATAGGTGGGACAAGAAAATAAATAAAAAATAAAAGGAAACCAGATATAAATTTCAGAAGTTTCAAAACTTTCAAAGTAAATGGTTCTCAATATCTAAATCACGTCTGAAAATGAAACTCAGGTGCTTCTGAAAAATTGTACGCAGCAAGTAAAAAACAAGGATTAACAAATTGTGAGAGTAGTTCCATTGATTTCAGTTGGGATGACTTACGTTCTTAGGTGCATTACTGAATTGGGATGGGAATATTTTCATGTTTAAGGTTAAGCATGCACGTTGCTTACTCAAACACATATCTGCATTAAGCTCAGCTGTAAATAAATACTTTTCCAAATCAGGAAAGCCGCACTGTGACAGCTCAGCTGATCGTCGGCACAGCAGGCGAGTCAAGACACAGATCGGTCTACAAAGGAAGCCTTTGTCAACTGCTCCTGTAAACCTCAGTTCACGATGCATAAGGGAGCAGTTAAAGGTTTTCCTTGTCGACCCATCCACGTCTTGACTTGCGTGCTGTGCCGACGATCAGGTGAGCTGGCACAGCGCGGCAGCCATTTTTATTTTCATGAAGCTGTGGATGTTTAAATCCCCGCTTCATTGACTATGTCGGGTAGCCTATTTTACATGCCTCTGTTGACAGAGGCATGTAGTCTAGACATACCCTGAGACTGCGTCTAGACTGGCAAGTTCTTCCGCAAAAGCAGCTGCTTTTGCAGAAAAACTTGCCAGCTGTCTACACTGGCCGCTTTGAATTTGCGCAAGAACACTGACGATCTAATGTAAGATTGTCAGTGTTCTTCCGCAAATACAATGACTCTCCCGTTCAGGAGAAAGCCCTCTTGCGCAAATGCTTTTGTGCAAGAGGGCCAGTGTAGACAGCTGAGAACCGTTTTGTGCAAAAAAGCCCCGACGGCAAAAATGGCGATCGGGGCTTTCTTGCGCAAAACCGCGTCTAGATTGGCACGGACGCTTTTCTGCAAAAAGTGCTTTTGCGCAAAAGCGTCCGTGCCAATCTAGACGCTCTTTTCCACAAATGCTTTTAATGGAAAAACTATTCCATTAAAAGCATTTGCGGAAAATCATGACATTCTAGACTTAGCCTTAGAGTCCCTCTCCCTCCCACTCTCCCGGGCTCCCTCTTAGATTCTGATCACACTATGTAAATATCTGGAATCCCTGTACTAGTCAACATTTTGAACAGACAACTATAAAATTTCACTAAAAGAAAACAACTACTTCTCTACTTGCCATTTCAAATCTGAGTGCTCCCAATTGAGAGAAAATATGCACTGGCACCTGACAGTTACGATGGCTACAGTGAGGAAGGACACAAGTATGATTTATTTATTATTTTCTAAACGCTATATCTTGAACCAGATACTACTACACAAGTAAAAAGTGTAACCACTGAATAATTTTTTTTTGTTTTCATCCCTATTTGCTGCTCTTTTTGCAATACAATACTTAATTTTGCAATACCTTTAATGAGTCTTCCTGAGTAGAAAAGTCCTCATAGACATGAGTGTTCAGCTCTGGTGCATTCAGCAACAGTTCAACATCAGCCATGGCCAGCAAAACTCTGTTAATTTCAACGAGGTATTCAGTAGGGAAGGGAGAGGTCCTACTTCCAGATGGATACTTGCTTTTTAACCTCAGAGCAGGGATGGGCTACAGAAACATAAAAGGTCATTTAATTATTTATTCGTCTCAATTTAATGCACTGTGGGAAAAGGAAAATGATAAACAAAAGGCCATTGTTACAAATGAAAAAATCCTACTACATTAGGCATTTTCTAAATTAAAAAACAAGAAAAAAAAAGTTTCTTCTATTCAACTCAAATTACCCAGCGAGACTTCAAGGTTGTGACTGTTCATACCAGAAATTAATTTTTTTAGTAATCCTTTTTAAAAAAGATATTTTAGTTCTCACACCAACATTTTCAGACCTCTTGCCAGAAGGTTCAACACTTTACCTCCCTGGACTCATGTTTACAAGAAAAACAGATACAGAAGATAGTCTCTGTTTTTCTGGTTGTCAGCACTTTACTGAAAAGACAACTGAGAGTTGTAAATTTACTCCAACACATCCCACCATTTTTTCCCAGTCTTCTTGGCACTTTTTGCTCCCAAAAGTATTTTTAAATATCCTCTCATACATCTTAATCTTTCCATGAGATGATAAAGGCCCTACAGAAAGTAAAAGCATGTGAGCACTTTCCCAGCAAGTATTAAATAATATTGCTGAAAGGTGCTTACATGGTTTCCAGCATCATAATTGGCACCGCATTTTCCCATATCATGGCAAAACATTGTGCAACTGAGTGCCTTGTTTGTACACGTACAGGATCCACTCATTTTGCAGCCACGAGAGTGTAGCTTCTGGAATCATCTGACGTGACTCCTACAGACAAGAATCTGTGTGGGTGAGTACCCAATAGCAGACAGGGAAGCACTGAATAGGGATGTAAAATTTTGATTATGTGGCTAATCAAATAGCCAACGCAATTTTCATCGACTATTGGATTAGCTGATAAGGGCACTTTCACCTTTGAAGTATAGCAACAGCCCCAGGGTTGTTGCTACACTTCAAAGACAAAAGCACTGTGGGGAACAAGGGTATATTATCCACACGGTGTTTCAAAGCGGCAATGCCTCAAAGACTCTACATGGCACTGCCTCTTTGAAGAACCCCCATCACCCCCTCTCCCCGCCCCCCACTTGTTGCCTCTTTCTGATAGAAGCAGCAAGGGGGAGGGAGGTGCAAGCAACTAGTCGACTAGCCTGTTGACTATCCGATAAGCATTCAGTCGTTCACATCCCTAGCACTGAAGGTGGTAAAATGTAGCTTTCTTCTATGGCACATCCTAGAGACTGACAAAAAATGTAGATGGTATCATGAGCTTTTACTATCTACAATTTTCGTTAGTCTCTAAGGCGCTGCAGAACTAGTGATGTTAAATATCAAGTAATTGAATAGGCGATTAACCTCATGAATTCTTATCAGTTAGCCGACTATTCTATAGTTCCTGCGCATGGGGCCGGCAGCCAGTGTACTCTCATCCACTCCCAAGGACCCCGCTGCCACTCTGCACCACGGCCTCTGAATCAGAGGCAGCAGCACGGGGGGCACGTGGAGGCTCGTCACAAGGGGAAACAATTTAAAAAACAGTTCCCCTCGCGTGCCGGTTGCCTCTGATACAGAGGCAGCAGTGCAGGGTGGCAGCAGCCCCTGTTGCGTGGGGAGGGAGGAGCTGTGCTCCTGGACCCGGCTCAAGCCAGAACTGAGCCAGGATCCCTGCCCACCTGGCTCCTAATATACTTTAAATGCAGAGCCATGGTGCGGATAGGTCCCAGATCAAGCACGAGCCAGACCACTAAAAAATGTGTCGGCAAGGGGAGGAGGGGGAGGAATATGTGTAGTCTATAGCATTAACCGATAAGCTTTTGCTTATCAGTTAAATCAACTACACTATTATATCCCTATGCAAGACCATTCTTCCCCCCTGCCCCCGACCCAGTTATAGACTAACACGGCTACACCTCGGATTTGTATGTCATCTATATCACATGCCATAGATGTTACTGGTGAGGTTCCTGGAAGTTAGCTACAGGTAGCTTAAGCTACACCAAATGCAATAATCACGGTATCTGAAACAGAATTTCCATGAGCCAAAAAATCCTGGAAATGATTTCCTGTTGCAAACACTTATTAACAGACACTGTATTGCCATCTCTGAAAACACCAGAGATTTAACATCAACTATACAATCTAAAATATTGTAGTGATCATTCACTGCTTCACTTGGTGTATGTTTAACACATTACCATGGTTACATGAGGCAAATGAGTTGACAACACTGCATGATGGCACATAAGTATCAGACATCTATACTGATTGCAAGTTCCGTTGTGTTTTGATCAATTTCTTTGCTAAGCCATCTGGTGAGGAGATAGAAGAGTTCTCCCTTATACGTAAAAGTTGGTGTCAGCTTGATGAAGTACCTGGAGAACCTGTGTTCTACTTGAATTCCACTTTGATGCTCATTCCACTTGTACTTTTATAACACACTACAGCCTCACACTAGGTAATTTGTTAGAAGACTGCAGATAGGGAGTGGGGGGCACGGGTGAGTAAACTGATGCAGAGTATAATCTTCTAAAATGTGTTCTTTTTAATGACAGTAGTAGCGAGAACATCAGTAACTTTAGTAATGAATTTAATATTGCCTCTAATGAATTTTGCAGACATATTGAATAGATCACTCCTAACATTAATACTAAGTAGTGCTGCCAATTACAGTACCATGATGGTAGAAACACTTAGTAGAAGCATTCATCTAAATTTTCATCCTATGTCTTCCATTCCATATATAAACCATGAGAAAAATTCAAATTCACTCCAAAATACTCGTCCATGGATTCAGTTCCTGATGTCAAGGAAGTAGGTGCTGCAGGAGCTCTTGAAGAGGCACCGCCGATGGATCCAGCCATGGAGGCCAGTCAGCAAGGGGCTGCAGGAGAAGCCCCCAGTATGGAGGGAAGACAGGGAGAGGACTACATGGAAGAGTCTGGTAGGAAGAATTATACTCTGGGAGCTCAGCGTGCTTCATTGGGATTCCTGAAAGTCCAGTGGTGGACCACTCCACTGCCAATAGGGCCCTGGGTTGGGATCTGGTGGAGAGGGCGGACCTGGCTCCCCTTACTCCCTCTTCACCAAACCCACGAGGGAACCAACACCCATTTTTACTGACCCTAGCCACTAGGCTACACTGCTCTGAGACACACATATAGGGGCTTAAAATAATAAGAATTGCCATACTGGATTAAACCAAAGGTTCATGTAGCCCAGTATCCTGTGTTCCAACTGTGGCCAATACTAGGTGGTCCAGAGGAAACGGACAGGTCTTGTGATCCACACCCTCTTGCCCAGCCCCAGTTTCTGGCAAACAAAGGCAAGAGACACCATTCCTGCACATCCGGCTAATAAACACTGAAGGAACGATCCTCCATGAATTCACCTCGTTCTTTTCTGAACTCTGCCATGGTCTTGGCCTTCACAAGATCCTCCGGTAAGGAGTTCAAAAGATCAACTGTGCATTGTTTGAAGAAATACTTTGTTTATTTTAAACTGACTGCCTATTGTAGTCATTTCATGATCCCCTAGTTCTTGCACTTCCTTATTAAGTTTCTCCATACCCATCATGATTTTGTAGACTTCTATCATATCATATATATCAGCACTGGCCTTTGATATATCATCACAATAGCTCATAGGCACTGCTAGAAAAAGACAACATTGGTGCACATGCTCATTGTAGTATCAGATGCAGAAAATTGAGAAGTAGTACATGTGCATGCTACCATTTTCAAAGTGTCCTTAGATGTTCACTTTGTTCACATGCTTTATTACTTCACCAACTTTAGCAATTTAATTCTGAAGACAAAGGACCAGCTCTTTCTTCTGCAGCCACACAACTCCTCTCCCTGGACTTGTAAACTTGTGTGCTTCTGCTGCAGAAGGAATGGGGAGTTTCTTGAGATCATCTGCCAAACTCAGAGCCTCTCTCTTTGCAGATCTTTCCTCAGCAGTGGAAGAAGACTGGGAATAAACAGATGCCTTGAAATCATGCAAGGCCACTAAGCTGCATCAAGTCCATGCTGTGGTTCTGCATCTACCTCCGCAGCAGTGCATGAAGGATGCTACAAATTATTGCAGTGTACATGCCAGAACGCTCTGTCCAAACGTCTGGATTTCACTTAAATGGTTCTTTTTATTTATGTTTCTGTCCTGCAGCATTACAGCATACAATTGTTTACCTTCCATTAGGAGAGGGGAAAAAACGTACCTGGGGTTTGAATTGCATCTGTTGGCATACAGCAAACTGGCTTTCAACTTGTTGCCAGCGTTGACACACATTGGTATGTTCTGCTTCCCCAATTGGGCCATAGTGAGGCAGGTTGCTGCTCCTCTTCTGCAACGCAATGAATTGCTCCCGATGTTGTTCGAGCTCCTGAAGCAGTTCCTGCAGAGTAGACTCAATTACAGCTTCTGAAATCCCTGAAAACTTATTTCCTCCTTTTCATACAGCATTCTGCATGGGTTCTCTATGCATATTACTACAGCACTGCCTTGAACGTGGAAACACAGAACAAACAATGCCTGGGGAGGAACAGGCACTTCTGCCTCACATAATTATGACCCATGCAACTTGATTCACTCCAACTAAATATCATATAAGCCTGGTGTTGTGAGATTTTTAAAATCATAAGCTCGGACGTTTGGTACCCAACCTTTTTATCATAAGCACTAAAAGATAAAAGCAAATCAAAGAGTAAGTGGAAGAGCTATTGCTTTGGGAGACTTGACTAGATGACGCAATTGCCTTTTCCATCTTTAGTTTTATTGCTGAAGGGGAACATTTCTTAAACATTTTGACCCAGATACTCTCAAAAGGTACCAAAGGAGTGCAAGCCTTATTCCTATCAAGAGAGATAAGCACCTATACCTTTGAGGATCTTGGCATCTCTCTCTTTATAAAACACATATCTTCAATAGCATTCAGAGCATATATTTTATATCATTGGTTCCCAACCTTTTTTAAACCACAGAGCAGCAAACCCATTCACAAACTTCTGGCAAACGGGTAACATTTTTATTTGCATATTCAATATGCAAATAATGAATATGCAGATATGCAAATATAATGTTACCAGTCACCAAGGGTCTGCCACACAGCAGCTGACTTCAGCTCCAGCAGTCACCATGTGGCAGACAGCTGCCAGAGCTGAAGCCGGCTGTTTGCAGCAGCTCTAGGGACTGGAACTGAGGTAAACTGCAGTGGAGTAGGGCCTGCCCAGCCCAGCCCAGCCAGGATCACCTTGCCAAGGGCAGGAGGCTTCTCCAGCAGCCCCTTGCCCACGGTTTGATACACATTTTAACTAGTTAACTTTTTAAATAATATTTGACTTCCCTAGTTGATTGGAGAAATCCAAAGTTTCAAACCACTCTTGCCATACCCACCAAATTATGGTAACAGGCTTTTTTTAATTGAGTATTAAGATTACTCAGTTTTACCTGCTCATCTGAACTAAATCAATGCCATTAGGGAGTGCACAAATTTTTTATTTAACTACTGCAAAAGGAAATACTTACAAAAACCTTTGGATTCTGTAAATGTGAGCAAGATGAATAACAACAACAACAGAGTAAAAGGAAACGTGGGGAGATACAAGTAACATTTTCTCATTGTTAAGTAACAGCCTTTGATGTGTGTGTTATGACCCAATTAAATGTCAACAACAGTTTATCAGAAAGAGAACATGTGGGTGCCAGCAGCAAATTCCCATCCAATCTGTAAAATGATCACTTGCTCATGTCAAATAATTTACTAGAGCTTGGGGGTGAGTAATCTCAAAAAAGTTTAGACCACTAATTTCCTCCTGTAATTTAAGGATTAATTTCCCTTTATCCCAGCTAAATTATGGGATATGGCAAGGTGGGAAGAAAATCTAAATGAAAAGCATTCTATTGAAATTGAAAATGATTTTTAAAAAATCTCTTTACACTGAAGATCCAATCAGAAAAAAAAAAAGCTCAGGGAAATTTTTAGGAAAGCTACAAACTTCTGATTCATGCTTCTCCAGACAATATGTATTTTAAAGAAACTTTGTTTCTGTATGAGTAGGCATACAGTAGGGACTCATAGCATATCATCCATATTCAGGAAAAACTATCAGCCATTCTATAAAGTAAGCATACGTGATCTTAAGTGAGTAGAGTTTATTTCATACCCAACAAAACTACACATTCATCGAGTGTCTAAATCTCCCCTTTCCTAGTCCCTTGTTAGAAGTTACCCTTTTTTTTTTTTAATACTAGGTAGTGCTACCTGAAACCCAAGCCTAAGCTTTCTTCCCAGGCTCTGTTAATCCTAAAGTTGTTTGCCTCAAATGCATCCATTTCAAATGTTAGCTCCCTTTTTTTGAGGGCTTAGCTAAATATGCAACTATGAGGTACCTGCAACAGAGAGACAGCAAAACTCACCTAACACTGTTCAATCGGGATCCAACCAGGAGTTGGAGTATATCAGGCAAACACTGACAGCTTAGCAGACAGTTGTTTCAGGTCTCTAAATTGGGATACTTCCAGGCAATTTTTTTTCTTTTATGCATAGAAAACCCTTTCTGAGGTCACAAGCACATGTGGAATCAACATTTTTGCTCTTTTTTGTGGAGGGATTAAATATTTTATCCGGCAACATCTACCTTCCGCTGATGTCAGCTCCAGCCCTGGGCAAGCTGATGGTGGCTGCCTGGCTGATTCTGCGGCGGGTGGCTCTAATTCCAGCTCCAGCACATAGCAGGTTACATGGTGGCTGCCCTGCTGCTCACACCCTGGCCACAGATTCAGAGCAAGCCATCCGCCTCTACCAGCTCCAGCCATAGGGAAGCTGGTGATCCACCTCCCTAATTTCAGCTGATACGAGCTCCAGCCCTGTGCAATCTGGTGGTGGCCACCCAGCTGCTCCCAGGGATTACCTCACAGGAATTCTATGGCAACCGAGTTCATTTTGACTGATCCTTCTTGGGAGCACAAGTCCGCACTTCAGAAATGTGGACAGTCCCTAAAAAAAAGCCTCAAGGGACATTCTTGCTGGCAAGAGATCAAGATCATTCAACTAAGCAGAAAAAAAAACCACATGCCACACGAACATAATCTCTGGAAGTTTTACTCACTAGTCAAAGTTCATCTCAGTAAGAAAAGTCTCATGGGCAGAATGGTATGAAGTGGTCAGCATGGTGTTTTAGACCATTACATTCAAACTGCTCATTCCTCTCTCTAAAACCAGCTGATTGAACAATATTGATTATAGATAGAAACTAGATGATATTTTCAAATAGAGTAACTAATGGTGAGCTACCAACCACATGAAAATTATGATCTATCAACGTTCGTGATTTGTACACATAATACATTTCTATGTGATCTTTTATGTTCAGTAGCCACCATAAAAAATTACGAAGTCATTTTTTTTATCTAGTGCAGGTTTCCCAGCCTATGGGTCGCCATTACATTTCAAAAGGGTTGCCAGGTGTCCCCCCAAGTGGCTCTTAAGGAGCCACTCACACATTTTTTGAATTGCCCTGGATCACCAAGTCTTCCTGAATTGGCAAAATGGGTTCCCATTTGGAAAAGGTTGGGAACCGCTGATATAATGTCTTTGATTCAGGAAAGCACCCTCTTCAGCAAAGCACTTGAGCTGAGTCACCTTAGTAATCAATACATCTGTTTTGCCAGTACTGAAGTCACATGCATTCTTATACCATATTGTACCCCACAGCCCTCCTCCCACTGCGCATTCATAGATGCATGGACTTCCCGCTCACACTATTTACTCCAGAAATTACTGCATGAGGTAAGGCAAGTCAAAGATATACAAGCTCTGAAGGTTGCAGAGGTGCCTTTTACTGATTTCTCAGGGAAAATTCCATTATCCTGTCAACAATGTCCTTTTGTAAAAAAAAAAAAAAAAAAAAAAAAATTAGTCTTTGAAGAGTCCTTTGTCAGGGAAGAGAGACCTGCATCAAGGAAGCTGGGTTGCTTGATGCCTGTTTTGCTTCACTTGTCACTAAAAAGGTTAATGACAACCCAATACTCAACCCAATTAATTTTAACAACCAGAGAGAATGAATGCAAGCCAAAATAGGGAAAGAACACATTAAAGAACGTTTTGGTAAGTCAGATGTATTCAAATCAGCAGGGCCTAATGAAATTCATCTTAGTGCACTTAAGGAACTAACTGAAACAAGATTGGCACCATTAGCAATTATCTTTGAGAACTCCTGGAGGATGGTAGAGGTACCAGAAGACTAGAGAGAAGGGCAAACACAGTATCTCTCTTTAAAAGGGGGAAAACAGGGAGGAATTATAGAGAAGTCAGCCTAACTTCAACATCTGAAAAGATACTGGAGTAAATTACGTAATAATTTATAAGCACCTTGAGGATAATAGAGTTATAAAGAATAGTCAGCATGCATTTGTCAAGAACGTATTATGCCAAACAAACTTAATTTCCTTCTTCGATATACTTTGATTTCAGAAAAGTTTTGGACATACTTCCACATGACAATCTCATAAGCAGATGAGGGAAACATGGTGTAAACAAAATTACTAAAACAGCACTCAAAGAATAGTTACCAATGAGTCCATCACTAAAGTCCCACTGGTCTTTCAGGTACATAAGAGAAGCTTAACTTAAAATGTCCCTCTAAAGGAGATTACCATTAGTGGTAATCAGAAACCTTGATGTAACTATCAGGATATACAAAGCAGTTAAGGAGATCAGAACCTGCTCTTTTAACAGTATAGCTGTCAGCGGTGGCTGATGCAACGGGGTACTGTATCTCTGAATGATATGTATTATATTAGTATTTCATCTTGTATGGGTTGTATTCTGAGCATGAACATTCCCCATGGTCCTGGGTTTAAAAGTTAGAGTAGTCATAAGGAGATTGACTAGTTCTAATTATGAAGCTCCGTAATCAGAAATTCAGAACTAACCTGACAGGCTGCCTAGCCCCTAAACTTATCCAAGAAATTATCTACTGCGCCACAGGACTTTTCATTGCTATTGCCATAAATACTAGAAGGATGAAAAGAAGAAACAGAAAAAATACGGTAAAAAATTTTATCCTCAGCATTTAAACAAACATCTCTGGACAGGACCTAAATCAATCAATAGCGTCTGAACACAAAGTCCTTACAAATTAGTTGGGAACATCTAGCTGTTTGGGGATCTAATTATGGCACACAATGTAACTCTCATAAGTAATATGAGTCACCCTTCGTAGTTAAATATTAAGTCTTAGACAAAAACTGTCTTAAAAGAATTATGAGGTTACAAAGTGAAGTGTTCAAAAGTTTGTAGATGGCAAAATGTAAGTTGCTTATGCAACCTAAACTGTGCTCTCTTTTGCAAGTGCCTCGATACCAGTGTTTTTTACATGATCACATACTCAGAGGTTTCCCTAACACAGTGCAGGGCCCAGGATAAATCAAGCTTCCCTCCTCTCCCCCTACGAGTATCGAATAATACAAAGCATCACAATCGTAGTGATTTTTATGCTACGTTGAGTACATGTGAGTATAGAAACTTAATGCAAAATGTTCAAGAAATAGTACTCTCCAAGCGTAAAGAGAAATTATTTCATATGTTTAATATTAAGGTTTCATTTTTATATTCCACTGAATTACAGAATATACATCTTTCATTAATATTAGCACACAATCCAGCAAAGTCATTGCTTAATGACTTCTTCGTTTCAGTCTTCACCGAGAAGTCTGAAGGAATGCCTAACATTGTGAATGCTACTGGGAAGAGGGTAGGTTTAGAAGATAAAATAAAAAAAAAGAACAAGTTAAAAATCACCTAGAAAAGTTAGATGCCTGCAAGTCACCAGGGGCTGATGAAATGCATCCTAGAATACTCAAGAAGCTGGTAGAGGAGGTATCTGAGCCTCTAGCTATCATCTTTGGAAAATCATGGGAGACAGGAGAGATCCAGAAGACTGGAAAAGGGCAAATATAGTGCCCATTTATAAAAAGGGAAATAAGAACAACCCAGGAAACTACAGACCAGTTAGTTTAACTTCTGTGCCAGGGAAGATAATGGAGCGAGTAATTAAGGAAATCATCTGTAAACACTTGGAAGGTGGCAAGGTGATAGGGAACAGCCAGCATGGAATTGTAAAGAACAAATCATGTCAAACCAATCTGATAGCTTTCTTTCTTGTGGATAAGGGAGAGGCAGTGGATGTGGTATACCTATGTGACGGACCCGGCAGGGTCCGGACTAGGGGCGGGGGAGGCCCCCCCGCTCCGGCAGAAAGCGGCGGCCAGGGACGGCCAGAAGCCGCTCGGCGCGGCGCCGCCGGCCCCGCAGCGGCTAAAGGCAGGGGCAGGCGCGTGCCAGAGGGGACGGGGGAAACACCGGGGGCCCGGGAGGCGTCCGGCGCGGGCGCCCCGGTTCGCGCCCCGGGCGGAAGCCGCGGGCACTCTCCGGCCGGAGCCGCGCGGGGATCCGCTGGAGGGGGCGGGGCTGACGGCCCCGACGTCACCCGGCTGCGCCCATAACAGGGGCACCGGGACGCCCAGGGGGGGGAAGCGAGCAGGCAGCCACCCTGGCTTCCCGGCACCCCAAGCACCCGGCTTTCCGGGCGACCAAGGGAGACGACCCCGGCAGTTGGAGACTCGCATTGGGACGAACCCAGCGGCTACGACGGGGTAAGTGACCCGACTCTGCACCGGCCCAGGGGGCCGGAGCATCGGGGGTGGAAGGAGTCCGAGGCGGGGCCGTTCTGGCGCCCGTGGGCAGGCGAGTTTCGGGCGGCTGCCCCGCCTGCAGTGAGGGGAGCACCTTAAAGCACCCATCTCACTTAGGGCCTCGGGCTGGGACCCGGTGGTGAGGGCGGGCCCGGGTCCCCCACTCCCCCACACCCCGACCTCAGCGCAAGCCCAAGAAGGCAGCGACGGTCGAACGCAGCACCCCCCCTTCCCCCGCAGAAAGGGGCAACGAGGCGAGGGGGCAAAGAAGAGAGGGACGGCTCAAGAACTCCGGTCGGGCCCCCGATCGGGGGCCGCCCGGGGAGATACAGGTCCGGGTCTGCTGAGCCCCCTCGTCCCCGTAAGGGGCGAGGGGTGATCGCACCCAGGGCCAGACTTGCCCGTGGACCCCGGAGGGCGGGGCAGCTGGGCATTTGGAAGGCGGTGGGTACGCGGAGCCCCACCCCACCCCGCGGGCCCAGCCCGGGGGATTTCGGGGGTGCGGGGCTCGCACCCTTAAAACCCGCCACAACCTAGACTTTAGTAAGGCGTTTGATACGGTCTCGCATGATATTCTTATCAATAAACTAGGCAAATACAACTTAGATGGGGCTACTATAAGGTGGGTGCATAACAGGCTGGATAACCGTACTCAGAGAGTAGTCATTAATGGTTCTCAATCCTGCTGGAAAGGTATAACAAGTGGGGTTCCGCAGGGGTCTGTTTTGGGACCGGCTCTGTTCAATATCTTCATCAACAATTCAGATATTGGCATAGAAAGTACGCTTATTAAGTTTGCAGATGATACCAAGTTGGGAGGGGTTATGACTGCTCTGGAAGATAGGGTCATAATTCAAAATGATCTTGAAAAATTGGAGAACTGGTCTGAGGTAAACAGGATGAAGTTTAATAAAGACAAATGCAAAGTGCTTCACTTAGAAAGGAACAATCAGTTTCACACATACAGAATGGGAAGCGACTGTCTAGGAAGGAGTACAGCAGAAAGGGATCTAGGGGTTATGGTAGACCACAAGCTGAATATGAGTCAGCAGTGTGATGCTGTTGCAAAAAAAGCAAACATGATTCTGGGATGCAGTAACAGGTGTGTTGTGAGCAAGACACAAGAAGTCATTCTTCCGGTCTACTCTGTGCGGGTTAGGCCTCAGTTGGAGTATTGTGTCCAGTTCTGGGCACTGCATTTCAAGAAGGATATGGAGAAATTGGAGAGGGTCCAGAGAAGAACAACAATAATGATTAAAGGTCTAGAGAACATGACCTATAAAGGAAGGCTGAAAGAATTGGGTTTGTTTAGTTTAGAAAAGAGAAGTTTGGGGGGGGGGGGGGGGGACATGATAGCCATTTTCAGGTATCTAAAAGGGTGTCATAAGGAAGAGGGAGAAAACTTGTTCATCTTGGCCTCTGAGGATAGAACGAGAAGCAATGGGCTTAAACTGCAGCAAGGGAGGTTTAGGTTGGATATTAGGAAAAAGTTCCTAACTGTCAGGGTAGTCAAACACTGGAATAAATTGCCCAAGGAGATTGTGGAATCCCCATCTCTGGAAATATTTAAGAGTAGGTTAGATAACTGTCTATCAGGGGATGGTCTAGACAGTATTTGGTCCTGCCATGAGGGCAGGGGACTGGACTTGATGACCTCTCGAGGTCCCTTACAGTCCTACTATTCTATGATTCTATGAAAGAGTTATGCACATGCTTAACTTTACCCACTCTAAGTAGCCCTGCAAACTTCAATTAGACTTTTTATATTGTGTACAGTTAAGCAGACATGTAAATCTTTGCGTAACCAGGACCTAACATATAGGATTCTTCTGTTGCTTTAAAACAAAAGAAAAATCTTGTTCCTACTTCAAGTTAAGATTAACAGAAAATGAGATTACAGGGATTCAGTATGTAATTAATTATTTAGAAAAATTCATTATTAATTACATACAAATGTTCACCTGTACTATTATCAGTGTGAAAATGGTTTTCTTTTTCCAGTACTTGGAGTGAATGAACCCTTCATATTCAATTTATGTTATATACATATGTTTTTAACATCATTATTCATGGCTGAATAGAGCCCTGAAGCTGCAGAGAGTTATCTGTGGCAGAGCGTTTCCCATGCCAGGGGCCCCATTAATTTGTGAGCTGTTTGTATATAGCTCATTGGAGAGTTGAGATTACATTTTCATTTTATATACAGTAATACAGTAAAACCATTACAACACTGCAATAAGTTTCCAATAGAAGCACCCAAACCTAATCAATTCTGTTGCTCTGGTATACAGAGTATAATTCAAATCTATGAAGATGATCATAATAAATAAAATAGATAAGGTTATAGAAAAATCTTTTTAAGCACATATATTTCAAATTTTAAGTGATACATATGTACATGGTGGCTGGTCTAAATGGATTGCTTCCCCCCTCACCCCCCAACATTCTACAAAATCCTGAAAAGCAAAAGCTGTCAGCCTTCTTACAACCAAAACAGTCAACAGTAAACCAAGGGAAAACTTCCCTTCTTAGACTAGATGAAATTATGGACTGTTTAAAGTAAACCTTAAGTGAACAAACTATCTCGAGAAAAATATATGATGTAACAGATAAAAAATATTAGTAGTATGCACTAAGCTAATTTGCAAAGTTTGTTGCTTAGGTCTTTAACTGGGATGAGGGGTTCAATGTGCAGGCTGCCCAGGGGAGAGAGCGTGGACTGCCTCAGCTCTTTCTCACCACAGCAGCTGGTGAAAAGTGCTACTCCATGACCGCTCCACATCCAGCGGGCACAGATGGGAGAGGGGTGCATGTTTCCTGGCTGGGGCAGATCCAGGTTTGTCTGCCCCCTTGTGCTCGCCAGCCACAGTGAGGAAGATAGCAAACTGTGCTTTCCCCTCACTCCCTGACAAAGGGAAAGAGCCAGCAATGTGCCTATATGAATCAGGAGGGAGGGAGCTTCAGCCCTGCCCTTCCTAAAGGGTGCCTTGGGGATGGGTGGCCTGCACCAGCCAGCCCCTTTCACCAGCCCGGTGACTCAGTCACTTTTCTGTTTGGTTTTATGAGAAGCCACCCTCTGGCACAACCAAACTCTCACCTTGCTTTACGTTATAAGAGGAAGCTGTATGTTGAAATTGGTAGTGCTAACTCCTACCATTTAGGAAGAATTCTTGAACAAACACACAGACACACACACAGATGTTCTCAAATATATAGTATTAAATAGTGTTACAAGCTACACACATGGATGTTAACTAGAAGGTAAATAAATCTGAAAATCTCTGGCTCAGCAGAACACTAATAATTGATGATAATTTTTTGACATCCAAAACATAATTAACAAATAGACCGGAGCAGGTACATTGTAAATTTGGCCATCATGAAAAGGACGCAAAAATACTCAAAAAGATCTCAGAGGTACAGGCTACTTTCATGAAGGAATTTGATTCTATTAAATGCATGATTGCTTGCCATTATCATCCCTTACTCTACATCTACTTCATTCCCCTCCACTTTTCTGAATTTTGCTTCAATTCTTCAACTTATTTTAATAACTGTACTGTAATTAGTTCTATTTTTATAAACATTCTGTTTCTTCTTATTTACATAATTAAAGGTTTCAAATACAGCTAAGGGTAGATAGCAATTGGTTAACATATTATAAGTAGTTAAATGTGTTATGAGAAGTTTATATAGTTTGTTTTTTCTGCATATATATTTTTTAAAAATACAAAAAACTGAATGTAATTATTAATATGCAATATTTCAACAGAATTTTGACAACTCCTTGCTGGATTATGAAACCTTCCACATGTGTATGCGAATAGCATAAAAATGGCACGAGTGTGACATATTACTCTATTATTTGAGAAACAGCATCCATCATCAGTGATCAGGAAATAAACCCTGATTTCTAAGACATATGCACAAGATGGGGCAGCTCAGGTTGCTCACCCAAACTTAAAGTTTGGACATTAAAAAGTTAGAGTATTTCTTTTTACAACCTTAACAGTCTTTTAACTTAGTTTTTGTACACAATTTACTAGAGACTTTTTAAAAAGAAAAATATTTGAGAATCACAAATTAAATTCAAGTTAGCAGACTCTGTGTACATACATTATTCACATTCCATATGCTTTCTCCTACAATTTTAAACACAAAAGCTACCTTACCTGTAAGAATCGCAGTGCATTATGAAAGATGTATTAAGATATAAAAAAGACTATTTAATAATCTCCAAAGCCACCTGATTCTCTTTATTCCTCAATTCCCTCTACACGCACACTTTAAAAACGGGCACAAATATGGTGTAGAAAGAAAAATCTTTACTGTAATGTACTGAAGACTCAAATATTGTGGCACTTCACCTGTGTCTGCTATTAGATTTCAATTTTCCACTCCACTTTTACTGTAAATGAACTGCACTGTTCCTTCCAAATCTCATGCCTCACCTGTTCAGTTACATCCATTCATTTACATCCTTTTCCACAGCTCCTCCATTCTGCTCTCCCCTGGGTGTTCCATATTCTTTTATTTCATCATACATACACCTAATGTTCTGTTCATGGTTATGCCTCTTATTTCCCTGTTTTCCTCCCCAAAAGACATCTGTTCCCATTAGAATGTCTTCGATTCTCACACAGAAACCAGAACTTTTGCCTATTCCTATGTGGACTCAACCACTGTGCAGCATCCCAGTGCCCAAACCTTACACACCCTATTATCCAGTGAGCAATAAATCTCCGAGCCTGGCACCCAGGGTCCTGCACAATACGTAGAGAACATTATCTGCCTAAAAGGGAGAAGAATCCTTTACACAGCAACCTGAAGTGACAAGAAACAAGGAAGCCCTTTGCTTTGCCCATCCTCAGCCAAAACAAATTCCCCAGAACAGATTAGGCATGTGAATGGGTAACCATTTAATCAGTAAAAATCACCAGTATCCGGGAACAGCCACGGGCAAAAAGGTGCTTCAGCCCTGCCAGATGGCCACGTGGGGCTGCTGGCTCCCGGGCTGCACAGCTTAGTAACAGCAGCCCTGTGCGGGACAGAGCAGCAGCCCCGGAGTCAGCAACCCTGTGCAGGTGGAATACCTCCCCGCCCATTTAATCGGTTAACGAGTGAAACGCTATGTTTCACCGGTTAACCAATTAAACGGGATTTTATATCCTTAGTACAGATCAGTAGCCCCAGACTGCTATTTCTGAAAGCACACAGTACAGCACTGCAGAGCAAAGACGAAAACAGGGACCCTCCATAGACTCCCGCATCACTTGTCCCACCACAGCAATTCAGACAGAGGACAGTCTTCACAGCGGGCTCAGAACTCTGGATATGTGAGCCACAAGGAAAAGGAATGACACATTAAATAACCCACCAAAGAACAGTGAACAGGCATATGATCATACAGGAGGGAAAGCAACTGCAGGAAGGGGAAGAAGGGGAGGAGAGGGAGCACAGAAGCAGTTTCATACACACAGCAAATGCACACACGTCATACTGTTCTTCCACAGGCTCAGCATGGTGACAGACTGCAATCAAGGGACATTCTCCCGGAAGGTATCTTGAGCCAAATTTCTGATCAAATCAGGAATGCTCTACATTATAAGATAGGCAGGGTTCCCTGTGTCAACAACCTAGAAAGAATGAAACACTAACTATGCCTGGACCTCATTCAGCTATGTAAAGAGCCATCATGTATCATGAAAGCTGAAATCAGGTAGTTTTGCCCTTTGGTTTGATAGACTCAGGAGAACTAAAAGACTCACCAAGCCCCTGGGCAAGGTGGTGGGGAGTGCCTAAGCACTCCTAGAAGGGGCATGTCCTCACTTTCCCAATCTCCAGCCAGCACTTAGCGCTACCTGGAGCGTGCTGCCCAGGCCCTGGTCGCAATTTAATGGATCCAGGGCTCTGGACACCTCGACTGCAGTGGTGGTGGCCTGAAACCCAGGCCCCTTTGAAGAGCCAGGCCCTAGGGCAGTTGTCCCCTCTCTTCCCCGTTGATCAGCCTGGATAGTTTGTATCAAAGATGTAGTATTCAAAAAAATATCAGCTACACAATCAAAAATATAAACAACAGCTTCCCTTGCTGAGTTACAGAGACTAGACAGCCAATACTGCAATCCTGGGGAGAAAAAGAAAAGAGCACATTCCATTCCTAACCTCATTTTCCACAGCCATGATGCTACATTGTGCTCCTGATTAGAGTGAGACCAGGTCACACATGCCCAGTGACATTGAAGGTACCATGCGAAAGGCCATCGTAGATTTGAATTAAAAGACCTTAGCAGGCAAGACTGCAGCTCAGACTAGAATACCTGATCCAGACACGCCAAAGACTACTCTGTATCTGGAATCACAAATTCTTCCCAAATGGGCGTCCACATCAGTGCAGTAATCAGACCCACTGCTTGGTTCTACTAGGGCAGGAGTAGAGAACCGCTGGCCAGGGGCCCAGACAGTTCCATCTGGCCTCCAGGAGGTCCAGCAGCTGTGCAACACTGTGGGGAGGTCAGGGCCATGTATAGAGACCTCTTCCCAACCTCACCTACAGTGCTGGCCAGACACTTCCTCATCCACACGTAGGAAGGGAGGTGTGCATCTGAGGTAGCCGGAGGAGGAAGCCACTTGACATCAAGTGCTGGAGACTCTTCCCTGTGCCAGGCAGCAGTGAGGGAACAACTGGAGCCTCTTCCCAGCCTGGGGCAGCTGCAGCAGGGAACCATGCAGCTTCCAGTGTCCAGCCCCAGCCAGATGCTATCAGCAACTGCTCTTTCTGCAGATAAGGAGTCAGGTGGGACCCAGAAGGAAGGGAGGGAAAGCCACTTGCAGGAGTGGGAGGAAAGGGAAACGCCGAGCCGCTTCCCTGCATGGGGTACCCAGAAAAGGCAGACTCAGCAAGGAAAAGCAAACTCAGCCATCACACTAAAATACTAAATTAAAAAAAAAAATCACATCAGGGGGTGGGGGAGTAGGCACGTGCACCTGAGGTGTTTTTTGAGGAGTTTTTTGGTTTTGCTTCTCTCCCAAACCAAAAAAGGTTCCCACTCCTGTAATAGAGCCAGTATCTAGTCCAAGCTTCCTACCAACCTCTCTCAGAGTCTGGCTGAGCTATTGCATCACCTCCCTTCTTCGAACTGAACTTCTCCCAGCCTTGCATTCCCCAAACCAAAGCCATCCCCCTTCTTTGATCCTACACCTCCCCCTTTGTCCTATCCAGTCATGTATCCCCCGTACCCTCACTCCATTTTCACTAAACCTTGTCCCAGCACGTAAGGTTCTTTATTGAGCCCTCCCCCTGCCAAATTTGATCCAAAATCATGACTGATTCACAAAATTACAGTTTTCCATAGAGACTCCCTTATTAACAGAGAACTTAGGAAATCTTAACTAAAGATAGCAGTACACACCTGCCTATAAATGTATATAAAAAAACAATTTAAAAGAAAGTTAAACAACGGTTGCTACTACTCCTCCGGTAATAATAAGGCAATACTCTATGGTAATCCAAGCCTCGCACAAGTACATGAAACACAATGGAAAAATTAATACAACCCTTTTGATCACATTCCTTTACCCTGGTAGCATCAAAAGAATATTTGAGAGTCCTAACACACCACATTCATATGAAATCATCTATTACTTTCACCCTTTTTAACATGTTTGAACATCTGTATTTACCTGAAGTTTTGGTTCATCTTCCTCTTCATGCAGTCCTGACAGACGGTGCTCTGTTTCATTCAGCCAGTTCAATAGACTGTCCTGATCTCTCTTATATTGTGAAAACCCAGGTGACAGCTCTGCCACTTGCTTCCTTTGAAAAGACTTCAATTCCTATTGAAATACAAAAAGCATAAGGGAGACATAGCGGGAGAAAAATAAACTGGAGGGGTTGGATTTTACTTATTAATTATAAACCAAACTCAGATTCTGTTCAATGGGATGTGGCGATTAATTAATTAGAGAAATCTCTGATTATTTGAATAGCTCAGAGGACAGATTTAAAATTTCAAATAATCAAAACCAAAGAAAAATAAAACTATAATTTTGGGGGATATTTTTGAATTTGGGATTACTGAGGTTCATTTAGCCTTTTCATTTCCCATTGCATGAACACTAAATATCCTGAAAGTTTTCATCCCCCGAATCATGCTATTAAGTAGTCACCAGAAGTCCACTAGGCACACTGCATCAGAGGTCAGTCATGTTATAACTATGAAGTCATACTTTTACATTGTTGTGCCTTGTCTGCAGAAGCAACAGCTGCAAGCGGATCTTTTCCCTCTTGTTGTCCTCCATGGGCTGCTGTAACAGTCGTTCACCTCTCTGTAAAACCTCCTCAATCTGGGCTCTCTCTTCATCCATCTAAAATTATAACAGCTTATGGTCATTTACAGGGAGCCCATTTAGATATTTTAAATAGACATGTTTAGTGCCAGAATGCTAACAAAATGAATATTTCAGTACGGTTAAGCTATCAGTACTGGAATCACTGTCATCCAAAATAAACTGGAGATGAGAAATTCCAACTCTTCACGACCATCAAAGATTAAAGGACAGATGAAGCCATTATTAAAATAGAGTGAAACAGGATAGGGAGTTCTCACTGCACCAGCCAAAGAGGAGGTAGGTAGGGAGCACAGCTTATCCACATCTGGAAACAGATCCACACCTCATGCCCTTATTCTGCCCCAGCCACTCTACTCTGATTTCAAACGGTTTTCAGTACAATTGTGGCAGTATACATTCATTGAGATATCAAAATTTCCTTTTCACAGAAGTCAGTAAAAACAAACTGTTGAAATACAGACACACAGAAGAGCTGATCAAACTACTTAATTTATCCATTGCTCACAAACCTTTTCATCTTCATCACTCGATGCCATGTGTTTTTCCACAACTTTTAGCATGTTTTGTAAATCACTCTCAAATTTGTCAAGGTCGGCAGAAGCCACTCCAGGTTCCTGGAGTTCTGGCTCAACAGGAACTTTATAAGGCAAGGGTTCCTGACCAATGAGTATCTGTAGGACAAAAGCAAAACAAACAAAAAAAGCACACAACTTAAAGGTTCAATCCTGGAAATACTGAAGTAATGTCTATAAACATGACTCTCTGTGTAAGAAGTTAGCAGTATGCAGGGCCATCCCTAGGAGGATGAGGGGCCCTGGACAAGTGACCGTGTACAGACCCCTCCTTAAAATTTATACAGATGAAATCTGCTGGGGGGAGCAGTCACCAATGCTGGTGTATGAGGGATGCTGGAGTCACAGGTTGGCACGTGTGCTAGAGGCAAAGAGGCTCCCCTATGCTGGCATGTTCCAGCAGTGCTGGGTGATTGGTTGCCACTGTGATGGCAGAAGCCAGCAGGGTGGACTGGGGTCACTGCTGCTAAAGCCTGGAACTGAGTCTGTCACCCCATTCTCCACCCTTAGCCAACCAAGACAAACAAATAGTATTGTTAACCCCAGGACTCAAAAATAATGATTGAGGTTTCCCAAAATTCATGAGAATTTTGAAAATGATTAATTTGGAGTCTTTTCATTTGCTCACTGATATCTGAGCCTTTAAGGCTCATAATTTCAAGCTGTTTTCCACAGCCAAAAGGGCAAGAAGCTTAGCTTTCATTAAAAAGGAAAAGTGAGATTCTCATAACACACATAGCCATGACAGAAAAATACCAAGATGGGACTTGTCATGAAATTGCAGAAGTTGCCTTGCTACAATAACTACAGATAGCTAGCCAGAATGCTGGTACATGCCAGAGAGTTTCAGCCAATACATTTCCACCTAAACGCATCTGTTCTTTGGCCTCTCACGGACACTAACAATCATGTCAACATGCAGATTTACTTTCCAGTCTAGATAAATGACTATTGGACAACAGGCTTGTGCCACTTAAGAACATGTGAAAAATCGAGAGAATGGGTAACAAGTGCCTATATAAAAAATGTCCCAACTATCAAGACTGTCCCTATAAACTCGTGATATTTGGTTACCCTACTGCCACTACACCTTTCACCTACAATCCAATTCAGAATTCATACCCTGCTGATTAACCATACACACCTAGCACTTATTGAATCTATTAATTTTCATAAAGAGATTTATTTACATAGATAAAAAGTATCTTTGTATTTTAAAATGAAATTATGCCTATGAAGCTATTATTAGTAGTAATTTGTACGTGTACACACACACACACACACACACTTCAAATATTTTTTGTAATTCACAAAACCAGGAAGTTGTTGTCTCTTTCTTGCTCACCTTAGCACTTTTGATGTGCTGTGATACCTTATCAAAGTTCCGGTTCAGTTCAGACAGCTTAGGTTCAACAAGTTCACGGCACGGCACGCCACGACTGTTCATTAAGATAACGGCCTGGTCCCGCACGTTATCCACTCGGAGACTCACATCATCCAATTCTGATGTTAAACGCTAAGAAGCAAAAGCAGCAGAAAGTTACTGAGCAGAAAAGAAAAATCAACCAGAGAAGTTAGCTCAATGTTACATGGAATCCAAAAGAGCTGTTATTTTATAACTCCCTGTTTTAAAGTTTAAGTTTTCAACCTTCACTGTTTTTTCCTTTTTGCTTGCTGGCTTTTTCTCAGTCTCATCCAGCAGGGCTTCAGCTTGATACAGCCAAGTACTTATGTGGGCAACATTCTCATCAAAGATCTCCAGCTGGTTCTGGTGATTCTGTAAAGGGAAGCAAAAAATATATCCAAGAAAGAAACACAAACATATTTTAAATAGTCCAGGTAGGTAAAATCCAATGAAATATTAAAATGATAGACACTTTCAGAAGAAAAACACTGAACGTTTTATAAGCACTTTTCACTTTCAATCAACTTTATAAACATTAAACAATAAATCTACCTGATGAGGTAAGTTAGTGTCCTTGTTTTACAGGCAAGGTAAGTAAGGAGTAAGTAAGGCAAGTAAGGTAAATAAGGGGTTTTGCTAAAGGCCACAGAATTCTGTCACAGAAGCGGGTTTAGAATTCACAAATTCCTGTTTTATAACATCACAGTTTCATCACTAGTCCACCCTGACTATCGGAAAGTGGTAAATTATTGCATTTTCTCTCCCTGTAGCTGTGTAAGAGACCTGTAGCTGTGTAAGGGAAAGTCACAGACTCTACAGGAGAAGTACTGAAATGGACTATACCCAGAGCGCTGTCAGATTCACAAAATAAACACCCAACAAAAGCAGAGCATTTCCTTTCATCTCTATCAATTATAGTCAGGGCTCGACAAATAATGCAATCTACTCGCGCGTGGCGAGTAGATTGCAACCCGGAAGAGCCAAGTTTGGGCGATCTGCGTATGCACAGATCGCCAGACAGCACGGCTGGCGAGCAGGGCTCGCCGCAGTTCAGTGAGCCCTGATTATAGTAATCAACCTATAAAAATAGTAGACAGAAGTGTAATTTTTTGAAGTTTAAGCTTTCAGCATTTGGTGTGGTTTTGATATTTTGTTGCCATTGATGTGATTCCTATACTCTGATTAATCACATCTAATCTGCATTTATCCCTTTACAGAAAAAAGCCATTCAATGAATACACTAGGGAACCAAATAGGATTTCTCTTTGAATGTAAGAATTTAACTATTAGCAGTTTCACTGCCAGTATTGTGTTTTTGTATTTTTTTCATTTTTCATTCAAAATGTTGGGGGTGTCATGGGAGGCCAACCTCTGTCAGATAATCTGAAACACACACCACCTCACAACAATTACCCAGCTTCCTCATTTCACATATCTGCATAACGTCTGCATAGCAAGCGGGCTACCAAAAATCTATTCCCCACTTTTAAGTAAATGGGTGTAGTGGAAGTTTTACTGTCAAAGTAGGAAAAAAAAACCTAACAAGTGTAAATGCTTCCCAAGAGAAGGGAGGGAGTATGCACAAAATATTTACAAACAATTTACCAACAAGGTGTTGCACCAGTCTTCAGTCCAGGTCCGAACTCTACTCCAGCCAGCATTAAGAACACAGAGCTTCTCTTCTAGGGAATTCTCACTGCCTTCCACCAAGGTCTGGAGCGCTGCACTGCTCTCTGTGATGGTGTCCAGATCAACTTTCCTTCTCTCCAGCTCTCTCAGTACATTCTAAAACAAGAGAAATATTTAATACAGGTTGAACCTCTCTAGCCTGGCAACAATCATGGTCCAGAATGCTTTTACTTAGCCTACTGTCCAATTACGGCTGTGGCAAAGTTTCCAGCTTTTCCATAAAATTTGTTTACAGCCATCAGCCTTGGCTCTCAGAGTTGTGTGCTGTTGTTTAACTCTAATTTACCCCTATATGTCCTCTAAGAGCCCAGTAAGTAGTGGAAGTGTTGGTAATGCTGCTAGACAATATTGACCTCCCGTAGTCTGGCAAATTCTCTGGTTCAGCACTAGTAAAGTCCTGAGGGTGCTGGACTAAAGAATTTCAACTACCTGTGGATCATAAAAGCAAGCAGACAGTTATAGTACATGGTTTTGGGGGGAGGGAGAGGGTTTAACAAGTTATTGCTTTTCACCTAAGAAAGGGTGTACACTCTGAATGCACTTTTCCCACTTTATGAATTCATCAAAAATGAATCTTGAATAACTATTTTAAGTGAGTATTACCTAAGTCTTAACTACAGTTCATTTACACTGCATGCTGCCAACCAATACAACACAAGAGGTGAATTTAAGAATTCTTTTCACACTATAAAGCCTCACAGAATGAGTTTTGCACACACACACTCAGCATTGACCTATTTCTGCTCCTACTGAAAGGAACGTTTACTACTGATTTTAGCGGGAGGAGGGTTAGATCAATCCAGAATGCTTCCGAAAATCCCTGCCTTCTTATGATAAATACCATTATCACTTTTCATATGTTGTTATATTACTGCAATACCTCTATAACTAGATGTGCACATATACCACAGACAGGACTATTTCAATTAGGTGTTTATATCTTCCTTCAACAACTTAAAAGTCTTTTTTATTATCTTGTTTTTCATCATGACATGTTTAAATACACTTCAGTGTGTTAAATATATTATTAGAGACAGGGGAAGAGAATTCCCACAATATCAGCTTTGAGCTATCTCAATAATACAAGATTTCAATAATACAATTTATTACCTAAAAACAAATAAATGGATACCACGAAGGAAGGAAAACTGTACAGTTCAAACTCTCATCATGTAGGGCCACTGATCACTAACATACTTGATCTGATTATTTACAAAGCTCCCTGATTTACATAACTATGGAATCATAAAAATGTAGAGCACCTCAAGAGAGGCAACCAACTCCAGCTCCCAGCACTGAGGCAGCACCAACGAAACTTAGACCATTTCTGAATGGTGTTGTCCAAACTACTCTTAAAAATCTCCACAATGTCCCTTGGAAGCCTAACCCAGCAATTAACTACTCTTCTAGATAGAAAGCTTTCCTTTCTTTTCTCTCCTCCCCCACTCCCACCCCTTTTCTCAGAATTAAACATGCTCAGTTTTTCAATCTTTCCTCATAGGTCAGATTTTCTAAACTTTCTGGCAACGTCTACACTGGCATGATTTTGCGCAAATACTTTTAACGCAAGAGTTTTTGCGTTAAAGTATTTGAGCAAGAGAGTGTCTACACTGGCATGTGCCTTTGCGCAAGAGATGTGCTTTTGCTCAAAAGCATCCATGCCAATGTAGACACTCTCTTGTGCAAGAAAGCTCTGATGGCCATTTTCTTGATGGCAAGAAATTAACGCAAGAAAGTTGCCCTGTCTACACTGGCCTTTTGCGCAAGAACAGTTGCGCAAGAGGGCTTATCCCTGAGTAGGAGTGTCAGAGTATTTGCACAAGAAGCACTGATTTCCTACACAAGTGTTCTTGCGCAAGTACTCGAGGCCAGTGTAAACAGGTGGCAAGATTTGCCAATGTAGACACAGCCTCTTTCATTTTTTCTCTTCTCTGGGCTCTCTTCAGCATGTCCAACTCTTTCTACATCTATATAAAAAAGATTATCCTGCAGGATGACAGAGCACCACAACCCCAAACCTCTCAGCCACTCTGCTCCTACTTTCCTCCCTCCTCCCCACTCCTATCCCAGCAAGGATCAGAAACCTATGGCTTACCTTACTGAAGGTAAGCTGCTGTTGCAGAGCTGGGGCCAGGGCGAACTGTACCTCTGGCAGCCCCCACATGGCGGGTGGCAGCCGGAATTTTAAATTGTGCTGCTTCGACAGCGCAAGGGGTGGGGGTGAGGCCCACTGTAGTGAGGCTCTGCAGGAGAGGTCCACTGCACGGCTCCTCCCTCCCCCCCTCCCCCGGGGCATCTTACTTTAAAACTCCGGCAGCCACTACATGGCAGCCAGCTGCTGGAGTTTTAAATTGCTGTCATCCAACCTGAGCCTCATCCCTCTCGCTCCTGGCAGCTGAAGGGAGGGGGGGGTGAGGGACAGATGGGGCTGCAGCAGCAGTGGAACAGGGGCCAGTGAGCCATGAGGTCTCTCCCCTAACACGGGGGGGGGGGGGGGGAAGAGGGTGCAAAGCCATGAGGTCTCCTCCCTCGTGGGGAAGGGGGGACAGAGCCGCATACCCTGCCCTCTCACAGCTGAACGGACAGAGACGGGCCAGCCAACATGCCCTCTCCCCTTCTGACCGGAAGGAGAGAGCCAGGACAACCTCAGCCTGGCCCGACTCCCCAGCAGCCAGAGAGGGGAGAGCCACAGATAGCCTGGATTTGGGGGGGCCCAGTGGCCAGGGAGACAGGACAGGATAGGACTGCCACGCTTCGGCCTGGCCCTCCCCGGTGGCAGGGAGGCAGCTGCATACCCCCAGAGAGGGGGGTTAGCAAGTGTAGCGAGCAGTGGGTACCACCAACTAGTCTTTCCTAAAAGAACTTTCCCAGAACTTGGCTCAGTACATCTGCGCATCACATTTTAGGCTCATATTCAATATGTGATCCACTGAAACTTCCATATCCTTTTCACCAGTACTGACTAGCAAGCTATTCCACATATTGTATTTGTGCATTTGATTTCTCCTTCCAAACTAATTGGTGTTCATCTTTATGAAATTTCATCTTATTTCAGACCAATTTTCCACTTTGCCCAGGACCTTTTGAATGCTAATCATGTTCTCCCAAGTACTTGCAACCCATCTCACCTGTGTCATCTAAAATTTTTATATGATACTTTCCATTCCATTACCAAATGCAAATATTAACTAATAGTTGACCTCAGACTGACCTTTATGGGATTCCCACTACTTACAAGTTTGACAGTGAGCCACTGACTATTGTCTTTTAGTCAGTTGTGCAGCCACCTCATAGTAATTTCATCTAGAGCATATTGCCCACATTTGTTGTGGGAATGTCATGTGGAACAGCATCAAAACCCTTATTAAAATCAAGATCTTACATCTACTGCTTCCCTACATCCATCAGGCCAGTAAACCTAGCCAAGGATGAAATTAGGTTAGTTTGGCATGATTTGTCATGACAAGTACATTTTGGCTAATTATTATAACCCTAATATCCTCAAGGGGTTTATAAATGTAGTGTTCTAGTACCTTTCCATATAGATTGTACTAGAAGATTTATCTAGTGTTGCCTAGATCCTTAACTCAGTTAATTTTGGGGGAGGGGAGTGGAAAATGAAACGAAAACGTACATGCTTCATTTAACTCACTGCTCTAGGGTGGGGCTAGGGATGAGGGGTTCAATATGCAGGCTACCTTGGGGACATAGGATGGTCCCAGCCTTCTCCCACTGTAGCAGCTTGAGACCAGGTGAGAAACGTCTCTCCATAGCTGCTGCAGCTCTAGCAAGTAGAGCCAGGGAGAAGCGCTTGTCTCCTAGCTGGGGCAGATCCAGGTTTGTCTGTCCCCTGTGCGCCCAAGTCAAGAGTGATGAATGCAGCAAACCTTACCCTTTTTCCCTGATGAAGGGGAACAGCCAGCAACATTCCTGTACAAATTGGGGGAGAGGGGTCCAGCTCCCCAAAGAGTGCTTGGGGGATGGGAGGTTTGAGGTCTGGGGCAGTCCCAGACCAGGTGGAACCCCAGCCAGCCCATTTCACCTGCCTGGTTATTCTGTCTCTTTTCCATATGGGTTTATGAGACACAATCCCATCCTAAGGACATCCTGTTTTCCTGACATAACCAAACTTGGTTTAAGTCAGGGTGGGCCCACCCCTGGTATAATTTATGATAAGAGGAAACTGCATACCAAATTTGCTGTCCCTATCTCTTACCATTTAGGAGAAATTCTAGACAGTCTCATGAACAGACAGACAAACGCTCTCAAATATAGGGTAGATACTTCATTACGTTACTGCACCCCTCCCCCTCCCTCCTTCCCTCCCTCCCTCTCTCTCACACACACACACACACACACACACACACACACACACACACTTTGAGACACTCAGACTCCCTTCAGTCCATTAGGTGAATAATTAGGTATTGATTAACCTCAATGTTCTCTAATTACATCAACAAATAATGAAACACAAATAGGCAATTAAATTAGAAAAATGTGTTGAGTTAATGGAAAACTTGACTGCTGAATAACTACTGCATCAGATACAAGATTGTAATCTTATCAGTGCAATGTAGCAGTTTGTGATAAAATAGGGAGCCTTAAATTATTACTTAAATACATTTTCATATATCAGCATGATACAATATATCCTTTAATTTAGAATAAATTAAGCTTGTCAGAAATATGTTTTCTGGTTTATCACTGAAATCCCAGAACCCGAAGCTTTTTGACAAATTCTAAACTTGTTCAGTTTTTCCAACAAAAATTCAACAAAAAGCAGACAAAAATCCCTTTCCATCAAAAGCCCAATTTTTCATGTACTACAGTTGTCATGGAAAATTTCTGACCACACCTGCTGCTGTGATAGAATATTGGTTTGATATGATTAAAAATTATGTAGGAGACTATAAGTTAGACATAATTAAACAGCTATTCCTTAACATGTTTAGTATCGTAATGTCATTCATGACAAATAAATAGCTCACAGTTTATTAAGATACTTGTGATATCTACAGATTCAATTCTGCAAGATGTTGTGTACACTCAACTCCAGTAAAAACTCAGCATCTAACAGGCTTGGGAATAAATGTGGAAGACTCCAAATTCTTAGTTATTCCCACGTAGAGTCACCACAGTGTTAACACAAATAGTAATTAATCTAGGAATTATAATTAGGGCAGTAAATTAATCATGGTCAACTCAAGCAATTACTCAAAGCAAATTAACTTGATTTAAAAATGAATCATGATTAATCAAAATTTAAATTACAATTTAAACAAGTATTGTTGAACAATTATAAAATATTGTAGATACTGATATACATATTGAGTTATATTACAATATAGAATATTGTAAGATACATGAAATAGTATTTTTCATCATTCAAGTAAAACAATATATTTGAAAACATAGAAAACACCAAAAATAGTTAAATAAGTGGTATTCTATCAACAGTGTGATTAAAATTGCAATCCGTTGTGATTGTTTCCATCATTTGACAGTCCTAATTTTAATACAGCTTACTTACTTTAGCCCAGGCAATTTCTGTATCCAGATCAGCAAGTAAACTCTCTGAAGTGGACTTCTGTACTAATTCAGTCTCAGTAGTGGCTAGCCACTCTGACAAAGATGCAGTCTCTTTCTTCATTTTGCATGCCAGCTGCAATGCACGTTCCAGGTCTTGCTTCCCTTCAGTCACCTGCAGAAATAAACCAGCAATTAAAATTCACTTTAACACATAAAATCATGGCATTGTAAAGTTGTCTTGTATTTCAAAGTGCCCTGAAAAGAATATTAAGTTGTTTACAACTATTATATATCTTATTATAAATAACAAAATAAATAATTTCCTCCCATTAATTTATCAACAGTTGAAACTGCATTATATACTTACAAAAAGAACAGAATTAAAGAAATAGGCATGTCACTTTTTTTACAGCTAGTAACTGACAAATGTAACAATTATGTAATCACTCACAGACTAAAGCATAAAGGCAAATGAGCTTAAATGTAATTGTTATTATGAAATGGAACATTCTGTTTTGTTTATAATCCTGAATGCAAATGTTATCTCAAAGTATTTTACATTCACTAATGTCTAGTTCCGCTCTGAAAAGGAACTTTGTAAAAGTGACATTGGGGATTCCATATTAACGTCATTGAAGTGGCTTCTACTTTAAAAGGAGTGAGTATACAAATAGTATTTTTGCCCAACTCAACCATGGGTATGAGAGAACCAACATGGAATCTTTCATTCTTGTTCATCATCAGTAATAAAGATCTGCAGAAAAACCTTTTCAACTTCACGCATCAAAAAAAGAATTATTATTGCCTTCAAAGAAACTGCACCTATGGGACTAACTACTACTTTCTCAACAATCTTGTTGATGATGCATAAGAAATATAATGCAACTCCCTATGAACTAGCTGGGTCAGTTCTATAGGACTAACAAAAGCATTCAACAAATGTTGGTATTTAAATTAACAGACATTCCTCCTATTACAATGAGGGAACAGATCTGTTGCGTAAAGTTATGCCATTATTCATTATTACTTTTCAGAGTAGAACCATACTTTAACATGAGGCAGAAAGAGAGTTTAAATCTTTTTAGAATACCAGCCAGATACCACGAATTTACTAACCAATTAGATTTTGGATAATAAAAAAGCAATTAGATTGTTTAAAATAAACATGTCAAAGACAATCCTAAGGTCCAGGCAGTAATTATAGCAGGAGGCTTTAAGCTGTCAAAAATGGTCATATTTGCCTCCTTAAGACAGTTGTGATATATATTACATACTTGACATATTATAGATGACATATGCTTTCCCCACACCATTTTTATGTAGGGAGAAATATTTGTTATTTAGGTCAAAGTGGAAGAAGATAAAGGTATTAATTACTATAACAAAAATACTTACAATTAGGTTAGAAGGGTGAGAGTGCATAATAAAAACATCCTAACTTGTCCAGATAAGTCCAGATTGCAACATTAGTATGCAATTATATTGCCAAAAATGTATTAAGAACCTCAACAATAAAGATTTCTTAATTTATATTTGAACTGGTAATCCTATTATATTACTCAAAGAAGTACATCCTCAGAAGTACTGAAAATGAAAATGTCTAGCCTATAGTTTAAAATCTTTTTACTAAATGGTTTTTGAATGCTGTAAGTAACTCTGCTCTTCTAATAGGCTGCCACTGATTTTCTACATATGTGCATAACTACCAGTTAATGAACATGTCTCAGTGGGATCTTTTTTCTCTGAATAGCTTCCACTTCAGAGTAATAAACTATTGGGAGCAATTTGGCCACATACCATAACCTCAGATGAAGAATGCCCACATTCTGCTTCCTTTTGGGTTTTATGTGTTAGCTAAAAGTAGAAGACGTATTTTCTACTCTCTTCTTTATTAAATGTTTTTCTTTAGACTAGGCACATACATTATTCCATGACTGAAGCAAAACTCTGAATCAATATCTAATGTAGTTCTTAATGTCATTAACGCTGTTAATTTGCACTTAGTCTTAAAATATTAGGGAGAAAAGATGTGTGAGGTAATATCTTTTAATGGACCGACTTCTGTTGGCCACAGACAAGCTTTCAAATGACACAGAGCAGCAGAAGACTTCTATTAGTTCTATCAGTAGAAGCTATTACCTCATCCACCTTGTGTCTCCACTACTGCTACTTGAAAAACGAGTATAGTCCCTGTGGGACTAATGCTACTTGTATTTCCTAAATTTTTCATTTTAATCCTATAATGAAGGCAAAGCTCATCAAATGGATTAAGACTAGCATCTATCTGTTAAATAATTTCTAGTGACCCAAATGCCCATAAGAAGATCAAGTAAGAAATCATAGAAGTGTCTTAAATGGAGTTAAAAAATTATTGATGAATACACCGTGTTTTAGGATTTCAAACTACAGGGTGCTTAAAAGGCGTATGCTATAAGCCTGCCCGAAGGCAACCCAGACATACAGCTAAGAACAGAAATGACCTCACTTTGAAGAGGAACAAAAAATCACCACTTAATATCAAGTTATGATAGTAAGGAGGAACAGGATCAGTTCTATCATTCTATTCAAGTGGGAGATTTTTTTAAGGAGGACTAGAACAAACCAAAAACAAAACTTCGGTGATCATACTGCAATTGCATAGAATCATAGAACCATAGAGCTGGAAAAGACCTCAGAAGGTCATCAAGTCCAGCCCCCTGCTCTAGGCAGGACCAATCCCAACTAAATCAACCCAGCCAGGGCTGTCAAGCCAAGACTTAAACAGAGCTAGGGATGGAGACTCCACTACTTCCCTAGGTAACCCATTCCAGTGCTTCACCACTCTCCTAGTGAAATAGTTTTTCCCAATATCCAACCTGGACCTCTCCCACCACAACTTGAGACCATTGCTCCTTGTTCTGCCATCTGTCACTACTGAGAACAGCCTTTCTCCATCCTCTTTGGAACCTCCCTTCAGGAAGTGAAGGCTGCTATCAAAGCCCCCCTCACTCTTCGCTTCTGCAGACTAAACAGACCCAACTCCCTGAGCCTCCTCTCATAGGTCATATGCTCCAGCCCCCCTAATCATTTTGGTTGCCCTCCGCTGCACCCTCTCCAGTGCGTCCACATCCTTTTTGTAGTGGGGGGCCCAGAACTGGACACAATATTCCAGATGTGGCCTCACCAGAGCCGAATAAAGGGGAATAATGAAATCTCTGGACCTGCTGGCAATGCTCCTCTTAATGCAGCCTAATATGCCATTAGCCTTCTTGGCTACAACGGCACAGTGTTGACTCTCATCCAGCTTCTCATCCACTAACCCCCAGGTCCTTTTCTGCAGAACTACTACTTAGCTGGTTGGTCCCCAGCCTGTAATAATGCTTGAGATTCTTCCATCCCAAGTGCAGGACTCTACACTTGTCCTTGTTGAACCTCATTAGATTTCTTGTGTCCCAATCCTTCAATTTGTCTAAGTCACTCTGGACCCTCTCTCTGCCTTCAAGTGTATCTACCTCTCCCCCTAGCTTAGTGTCATCTGCAAACTTGCTGAGGGTGCAATCCATTCCCCTCATCCAGGTCATTAATAAAGATATTGAACAAAAACGGTCCTAGAACCGAACCTTGGGGCACTCCGCTAGAAACCGACCGCCATCCTGACATCGAGCCGTTGATCACTACCCACTGGGCCTGGCCCTCTAGCCAGCTTTCTATCCATCTTACCATCCATTTATCCAATCCACATTCCGTTAAGAATATTGTCAAGAATATTGTAGGAGACCGTATCAAAAGCCTTGCTAAAGTCAAGGTATATCACATCCACTGACTTACCCATGTCCATAGAGCCATTTACCTCATCATAGAAGCTAATCAGATTGGTCAGGCACGACTTGCCCTTTGTGAATCCATGCTGACTATTCCTAATCACTTTCCTCTCTTCCTCAAAATAGATTCTTTAAGGATCCCTTCCATGATTTTTCCAGGAACTGAGGTAAGACTGACAGGCCTATAGTTCCCTGGATCGTCCTGTGGAAGCAGGACTAAGGGAAAGGGGATTTGGGTGGCCATTTCAGGGTTTGTCAGTAGCAGAGCAAGAGTCTGGGTCACTCTGACTCCTGCTAACGCGAGAGCCAGAAGAGACGCTGTGTTCACCTTTCTGCCTCTCTCACATTGGTAAGAGTGGAATGCTTACCTCAGTGATAACCTTGAGATAAGACAGTGTCCGATGGGAACTGAATGGGCAGGGAAGTAATTGTTTAATGTTATATGTAACAGAAAGGTATATATATTGGCTTTTAATTGTTTTGTATTTGAAGATCCGCTTATGGATGTCTTCCCTTGCAATATTGCTCGAATAAACTGCCTCTGGCTACTTGTTGCTTAAACACAACGCAGAGTGAAGGCTTGTTTTCTTCCACAGTCCTCCTTCCCTTTTTTGAACATGGGCTACATTTGCCTTTTTCCAATAATCTAGGATCTCTCCAGATCTCCACGATTTTCCAAAGATTATGGCCAAAGACTCCTCAATGACATCTTCCAACTCCCTCAGTAACTTCGGATGCATTAAGTCTGGACCCATGGATTTGTGTACGTTTAGCTTTTCTAAATAGTTCCTAACCTGTTCTTTATCCACCACGGGCTGTCCATCTTCATCCCATCTTGTGTCACTCATTTATATTTAAACTCTAATCTTGCAACTCATTATAAATGGGTTCAGCAGTTTGTCTGCACGCTGTCAATACATAGACTCTCAGGTCATGTCTAGACTGCAAGCCTCTTTCGAAAGAGGCTCTTTCGAAAGATACTTTCGAAAGAGCCTCTTTCGAAAGAGAGCATCTAGACTGCACACGGAACTTTCGAAAGAGCAAGCCGCTTTTTCGAAAGAAAGCACCCAGTGAGTCTGGATGCTCTCTTTCGAAGAAGCCCTATTTACATTCAAGAACGCCTTCTTTCGAAAGAAGGACTTTCGAAAGAAGGCGTTCTTCCTCGTGAAATGTGGTTTACTGCCTTCGAAAGAAAAGCCGCGTTCTTTCAATTTAATTTCGAAAGAACGCGGCTGCAGTCTAGACGCAGGTGAAGTTTTTTCAGAAAAAGGCTACTTTTCCCGAAAAAACCCCTGAGTCTGGACACAGCGTCAGACTTTATGGCCAGAAGGGACCATCATGATAATCTAGTTTGACCTCCTATACATTGCAGGATACAAAACCTTGGCTACTCCTCACTCTTGTCATGTATCCATAATATATGGCTGAGTTACTGAATTCCCTAAATCAAAGACTTACACAGAATCCACCACTTATACTAATTTAAATCTGCAAGTGAACTGTGCCTCTATGCTGCAGATGAAGGCAAAAAACAAAAACAAAACTGTTTTTGACAATCTGACCTGGGAGAAAATTCCTTCCTGACGCACAACACCATTACTTTGGAATAACTGATGTCATTCCAAGATAAAGAGCAAGTCTACACAGCAAGCCGTTATTTTGAAATAATGTCTATCCGGGGGACTTCTTACTCTGACTCCTGTAACCCTCATTTCACAAGGAGTAAGGGAAGTCAAAGGAAGAGTGTTCTTCCTTCAACTTCCTACTGTGTAGACAGCGCCAAAAGCCAAATTAAGCTATTTTGACATCAGCTACACAATTGATGTAGCTGAACTTATGTAGCTTAATTCAACTTTAGCCTTGCAGTGTAGACGTGCCCCAAGTTTTGGCAAGATACAATGGCCATCCAGGAAAGTATTTTCTGTAGTTACTCAGAGCCCTCCCCATCTAATGTCTAGTCTCTGACCGCTGCTACTAGCAGTTTCATCCTATTCACAAACTAATCAAGCTCAGCTTTGAAGCCAATTCGGTTTTCTGCTCCCATTAGAAGGCTGTTCCAGAACTTGACTCTTGTAATAGTTAGAAATCAGCATCTATTTCAAGCCTAAACTTGTTGATGATCAATTTATATCCAGTTGTTCTTGTGTCCACAATGGTGCTCAACTTAAATTACTCCTCTCCCTCCCTGGTGTTTATCCCACTAGTGTATTTAAAGGGAGTAATCTTCTTTTGGTTAGGCTAAACAGACCAAGGTCTTTGAGTCTTCTTCTGATAAGGTAGGTTTCTCCATTTCTCTGATCCTAGTAGCCTTTCTTTGCACCTATTCCAGTTTGAAATCATTTTTCTGAAATGTGGGAGGCCAGAATTGGACACAGCATTCCAGATGAGGTCTGTATTAACGCTTCCCTGTTGCTTACGGAAATGCAATACTAGGATGCAGGATGGGAGGAAATAGCCAGCTGCAGGAGCACAACCTTAATAAATCAAAACTTGCTACTGCTTTCACAGGAGTAAGACAGAAAAAGTGGGGAAAATGCTCTATATTATATGATATCTATTTGTCACTTCTTACCTGTGCACCCAGGTCATTATAAAGAAATTTTAGCGCTGTGAGTTGTTCATCCATTCCTTTGGGATTGTCTGTTTGCTGTTTCTGTACAATTTGCCTTCCTGTCTTGATTACAGTCTCCACCTCAAGCTTCACCTCACTTAGAGTTTTATACAGTTTCTGAAACCAGAGAAAAGTGCATTTTTAGCAACCACTGTAGAGTACAGGTTGAACCTCTGTGCTCCGGGACTCTCCGGTCCAGCAATGTCCATGGTCGATGTTTCTAGCCTAGATAGCCCCAGCACAGAGTTTGTTGGTGGCTGGAAGCAGAGCTGGGTGGCAGGGCAGCGGAGTCCACAGGGCACCAGAGCCCACAGACAGATGGACTAGGAAGCCAACGGGGCTGCCAGAGCCCACGGGGCAGGGCTGAGCAGGTGTGCAGCAGAGCTAACAGCCAGTGGGGCTTCCAGGATCTGCAGGGGGAGGACAGAGGGAGAGCACCAAGCCCACAGCCGGCAGGGCCAGGAAGGCGGGGCTACCTGCCCTGAGCCCCACAACCCCGGGAAACTCACAACTGGCAGGGCCATGAGTGCCGGCAGGCCTGGTGGGGCTGCGAGACCCCACAGGGCCATCGCTGGAGCTCCCAGAGCTATGGAGCCCACCAACCTTCCGCAGCCTGGGGGCCCAGGCAGCAGTGCCAGGTAGCTGGAGAGAGGAGCCTAGGGAAGAGGCTGGCACCCCCCACCTTTGCATCTTAAAAACATCAAGACTAGAAAAAATCCACCAATAAAAGTGCTTTACCATACACTTGTCCAAGTGACCCTGGATAACATCAGGGTCAGTATCCTTCACATCCAAAACATGGAGTTCTGCCTTTACACTATCCAGTATCCTCTTACAGTCCAACATGCGCTGCTCAAAATTAGCTGGTTTCTGGAAAAGTTGATACTTTGTAGATACCTCCCGGAGTTTCCTCTGTTTACAAGAGCACAAAAAAAGGATCATTTTAAATTAAATATCTGAGCTTTGAAGCAATGTTTAAGTCTTCTCCCTTCAGATTTCATTTAGGTTTTTATAACATAATTAAAACACTTCAATGAATGAGTATGCCATTTTCCCAGTGCAATTTAACAGCATTACATTATCCATCCTTAATTATCTTCTTCTACAGCACAACAGGCCTCAGAGTCTACAACACATACTTCCAAAGTAACCATTCCATTTAAACAAACCCCTTCTGGCTCTGTGCATTCCAGTCTGTGAAACGCACAGAATTTTTAATTTATTTGTCAACACTTCTGATGCTTTCAGTTCCCCATTTATACCATATAAATGCAGCCATCATTTATTTTTAAAATCTGGTTGACTGCACAAAATGATTTGCAGGTGGATAAAAGCTGTTTATGACTGAAAGCTGGCCAAGTCTCGGATCATGGCTGAGATTCTTTACCTGCAGGGCATCCAGCGGAGTTCCACCACGAGGAGACCTACATTCAGAGGAAGCCGAAGACAGTGACCGTGCATTTTTCTTGAGCTCCTCCAAGGTGGATTCATGGACTGCAATTTCTGCTTGAATTTTCTTCCAATATGTAAAAAGTAAGGGGAAGGGGTAAAATGATACAAAATCCTTAAGGCTTGTCAGATATCAAACAGCAAATCCACTTTGAAGAAATGATTTGTAAATGAGGTCTATGCCTGACTTTGCTGACTGATTGCTAGATTGGATGGCACTGGAACCATTACAGCAGCTATTCTAATGAATCCTCCCCACACAAACAAGAATATACTACTCTAGGGAGGTATTCTGTCATCAGACACAATCATCCACCTGAAAAACCTTATGCAGTGAAAAAGCTCAGCTGGAATACCTGGGCCTCCTGTGGCATTTGGAAGGCATCTATTCTATCCGTCAAATATGAGTTCAACTGTCTATCCAGCTCTGCTAAGTTTTCCTGCAAGACCTGCAGCATGTGCTCAGTTTCCCTCATGGTCCGAAGCTGCTGTTCCAAGGCTATTTGCCTGCTCACTGCCTACACGAGAAAGAGAGAATTATAAAGAGGAGTTGTTCAGCACAAATACTTTTTAGCTTTGTCTCAGAATATGAAAAATAAATTCACACACAAAATAGTTATGAAAAGGAACTCCACACAGCCCCAACTTTTGATCTGTGATTTATGCCAATAATTGAAAATAAAAAAAAGAGTAAAACAGCAGGGAAACTCGTATCTTGTGTTCTGAGTTATTAAGTCTTTTTTCCCCCCCTATCTCAGTAAGCAGAGGCAAAGTAGATTGTTAAAACAGCTGTGTTGCATAAATTGGACAGTACACAGGATATGGGGAGAGTTTGTAACATCCTTCAAAATATTTCTCCTGGACAAGTATGCAAACATATTTCCTTTATGAATAATAAACTCTCTTCCTTTATTAAAGGCTGAAAATAGATTTTCAATTCTTTTTCCAGCTATTCAAAAGCAAAAAGGGAATGTTACCTGCAGTCTCACAAACGAGTACCAGTTCTCAGACCACGAGTACACATGCACACAGGAAACAAACATCTTCCTGTCTTCCAAATGACCACACTAAAAAGTATCATCAATGCAGCTACCAGAAAAGAAGGTTATTTGTAAACACATTAAGAGTGAAAAAAAAATCTATAAATAATATTGGCATCTAAAGTGTACGCGCACACACTTCCAAATTATCCAAATGGAATCAGACTAGAATGCTTCTCCTTCATTCTTACTCCAAGCAGGAGCATGGGTTACTGGGTTATATGATTATGATGAGTAAATTTAATAACCTGAGATGCAGCTACCATTTCACTGCCCATTATAGCTAAACTAGATTAACAGTTCTCAAGACTAGAAGGGACCATTGTAATCCTATAGTAGGATCACCTCTATAACACAAGCCTTTATAACACAGAGCTTCAGCAAACTAATTCCTACAATAATATATTTTAAAAAAAGCATCCAGTTGTGTTTTAAAAGTTACCAGTGAAGGAGAATCAACCACAACTGTTCCAATGGTTAATTACCTTCACTATTAAAAATTTACACCTTATCCCATCTGAATGTGTCTAGCTTCAACTTTCAGCCATTGGATTGTGCAATACCTATCTCTGCAAGACAGAAGAGCTAATTATCAACTATTTGTTCTCTGTATAGATAGTTTTGGATAACCCCTTAGCCTTCTCTTTGATAAACAGATTGAGCTCTTTAATTCTACCACTATACGGCATGTTTTCTAACCCATTAATTATCCTCATGTCTCTTCTCAGACCTTCTCTAATTTATCAACATCTTTTTTGCATTGCAGACAGCAGAACTGCACATAACATTCCAGCAATGGCCACACTGGTGACAAATACAGAGGTAAAATAACCTCTCCGCTTCTACTCAAGAGTCTCCTGTTTATACATCCAAAGACTGCATTCTCCCTTTTGTCCACACATCACAGAAGAGAAACAAGAGAAAAAGAGACTCAGACTTTAAGATCTGAAGGAACCATCATGAACATCTAATCTGACTCCCACAATGGCTTCCTCACATACTTGATTTTCGTTTGACTTTGTTCTAATCATATTCAAGAATAAAAATGACAGCCACTCATGTTCCTTCTGTGTTACGGAAAGTGTGTGTTATAGTCCCATAAGCATCCCTCTTCGGCTACAATTTAGGATAGTGGAAGAGGAAAATTAAACTGGAATGTTGGGATGAACTACATTTCAAAGAGCATTTTAAGTTTTGAGGATGAAATCTCTGTTCCATTTTGTCAAAATTATTTGAAAAATCAAATTAAAAAGATACTGTAGATTTTCCAAATAAAGGATTATGTATCTGAACCTTATAGCAGTTTTCTAAATCTAGTCTACCTGACACCATTGGGAATGCTTTTCTGTATAACAGCCTTTTAGTCTTGTGTCCACGATTTCAATGACCTAACCATAATAATTTCAGCTTTTGTCCAAAACCATTTGAGCCATTACTGTGACATTCGATAGCTTTCTCCCACCCTGCTCCTAAATTCTTACCAAGTGACTTAATTCTTCATAGCGGGCATTGAAAGCCTCCAATTTTTCACTGATGATGTCATCAAGAATCCCACCATCAATCAATGTCTGACCAAGCTCCCGAATCTGGGTTCGATTATCAGCTGGATGACGCAGGACAGATTCCAAAGACTAAATAATGGAAAAACACTAAAACAATTAGGATGCTGAATTATGCTTCATTTTTAGAATTCAAGTTTTGGCTGTACACACAGGACCTTTTATACTCCAAGTGTCCCACTGCTCTAACAGAATGAGTTAGGTACTGTTAGTGCTGAGACTGTATGGGACAAGTTCAACAATCAACAGCTCATTTTTATTTTCTATTTTCAGCTTTCTTTTCTATTCACAACTAGCCCAAGATGAAGGCTACTGGGAAAAATTTAGCAATTTTCATGGGGCAGAAAATAACATGCAACTATATCTCTAAAAATTACAAAATACAATACAACAACCAGAAAGGCTCATGTTTATTTAAATTTACAGGGCAGATAACTGTAAAGATAATCCATGAAAAGATAAAGATATATTCATTTGACACAGGAAATGAAAATTTCAGTATACAGTTTACATATTTCTTTACAGAGTTATCTGAAAAGTCAGCAGTAAAATAGGATGGCTGTAATACCTCAAGAGCTTCATTGACAGCATTCAATTTGTCAGGCAGATTCTCAGTACTTTGCACCCTTTCTTCCAAAGCATTTAGCCAAGCAGTTTCTAGGTCCAGATACTGAAGCAGCTCAATCCAACAAGACCATACTTCCTAAAGGTAATAGGAAGGCTGAAATTAGTCTAAAGAACATTTATTCAGATACTTATTAGAATTCCAAGTGTGAACAAACTTGCTTAAAACACTATAATAATTCATAAATGCAACAAAAATTCAAACAAATTACAGTAGTTACTACTGTTTTTTAATTGGCTCCTGGACACAAGAATAAAAAACAGCACTTCACAGTGCAAAGTAACTACTTATCTGCAAATCACAAACGCATCACAGGAAATTCACCTGCAGAATTATGCACACTCAGACTATCACACCATAGCACTCATCTGACTTTTGTAAAAAAGGACCACATTTATTCCTAGCCTACACAAACCTTTTTTCAGTTTCATTATGAGCGTTAACATTAAGAAGGAGAAATAATAATGTTATTCCCTGGAGATCCTTTTTGCCTTTCTGGAAGCAAGATAACAGAGCTGTGTAGCAGCACTACTTAGCTGGAGAAATGTTTATTGCAATTCAGTGTGTGACCTTAGTTATTAGACATGAAGAATAAAAGCAAAATTAGATGGTTCCTTGTGGATTTCAGTAACCTACTGCAAAAAAAAGTGATAGCAAACACCATGTGCACAAAAGATACTGGATTTAGTAATGAAACCTCACATTTTACATATCTATCACCAGCTTTTTCCTTGTGCTTCTGTCCTAAGTTTTATTAATTCGTACCTCTAAGGTGTGGCATTTCCCCCGGATCCGATTACACAGCAATTGGTAGTTCTCTAACACAATGTTAAGTTCGGATGTCAAGTGCTGACCACCAGATGGCACTTTTGCAGCTAAGACCTTGATATTGTCTTTCAAAATCTTCACGCGCACTTCTTTCTGCAACACATCCTCTTTTGCTCTCTAGACAAAAAAGATGTATTATTTGATCAATCTCTGCTTAGCTCAGTGTCCCCCACTATTAGTTAACATAAAACCAAAACAATTTACTAATCTGATCCTTAACCATTACATGTTATTCTAATTATAAGATTAAATGGCTCATCCTTATGTTCATACATAAGCATAGCAATAACAGACCATATTCTGACTTGCACACCTTTTGACTGAAGCCCACGTGTCTGCATGTGTCTCTGCATATCATATATAGACGGTAAACTAATACACACAAAAGGGACTATTGGGAGAGCAGGGAGCTTCCCAAGACTTCTAAGCAGTGGAAGATTAAACACATATGCTGTGATTGATAGCACATATGATTCTGATTGATACGTGAATCAGAATCTGGGCTGGCAGAAAATAATTCCTACAGAACTTAGACCCAAAAAGACAAATGGCCAATAAAGGATAGGAGAGAGGAGCACAAATAAAGTGAAGTCAGTGGAGATTCAGATGGGGAAAGGAATTACTATCCCAAGCTATCTTGTATTTCCTCTTGTGATAGAATTTACCATACTGCAATATTATGGCTCAGAAGACAGTGGGGACGTAACCAAGGGTGGGCCGCAGCCTACCCACTTAGCAGCCTGGCCTACCCCCAGCCCTGGTTCAGCTCCCAATTGGCCAGAGTGTCTATCCGCTAAGGCTGGCTGGGGGAGGGGGCAGGGGAGAATGGCCCATTGTTCCTACCCTAAGCCCCCATTGTTGCCCACCCGTCCCATTCTGCCTATGCCACTGGAAGATACCACATAAAGCAAGCAGAGTAGCATGCTAAATACATGTTAAGTGGCATACATGTCAGGCCAGGGACTGAGGCAATTTGGTCCACAATAGAATGATAATATGAAGTGACACTCTTCTTACAGAAAGATTATTACAATGTCCTTATCACAAAGTAGTACAGGGTATGAATCTGAACTAAACAGACACAGGCCACACTCACAGACATAATACTAAAAGACAGAAGGAGGTTCTCAGGCCTGTGTTATTGAGGATGTCTGAGTAGACGATCATAATAGTTTCTGGTGGCCTTCTCATCTATGAAAAACCCTTGCTGAAAACTGCTTCATGAACGCCCCTTGAGAAGAGTAATTTATAACTTTGAATGTAGATTTGTCAATATAGTAGAAAGTAAAAATAGACCCAATATTTAGTACTCCATAGATAACCTGGGTCTATAATTGCTTAAATCCAGAAAGAAATGCTGTTGTCAGTTCTGTACTTCCACTGAAGATTAGATCTTTGACCAATGAGAAAGTCTGCTTATTCAGTCTGTGCTTAAAAAATTAAAATTCAGTGAAGTGTAACTGAACAATAGCACTCATCTTGTCATAAGAAGATCTTGCTTCCACGTCAGTAATTGATCATATGAAATCCCAGATAAACCCCCAGACAAAAAAGCATTAAGTATTGTTTTTGTTTGCTTGTAACCAGGGTCTTTGTAATGATTTAGTATTTCTGACCTTCATTTCCTCTACAGCATTCTCTAGTTCTTCTGGAGATTTGTACTCAAAATCTCTCTCCAAGTACTCCTCTTCAGCCTGCGTCATCCATTCTTGCATCTCTGCCAAATCCTTTTTCAAATTTACAGTTTTTTCTTGACTTTCAGACAACCGATTTTTCTGAGTAACAATCTAGAATTGCCAACAACAAAAAATTAAGGTGGTTTCACTATTTGAAGTTGCTCACATCATTTGAAAAACATTTTAGCACAGACTCAAAGTCAAGTTCAAGTAATTAAATTCACTCAACCAAAACATTTTTCACAGTTCTCTTTTTAGATAACAAGATTCAGAAATTCAAAAACTAATCATTTGAGCTATTTTAAGCAGACCAAACCACTTGCTTCCATAGAGGAAGACCAAGATCTGGAGAGATAAAGTTCCTTTTCTCCTTTCACGGTATAGGCTGGTAACACTCCCTGAGGCATTAGAGCAGCGTTTCTTAAACTGTATGCCGTAGCACTCCCATTCAGTGGTGTACCGCAGCCTCTTAACCCCCCCACACTGGGCAGAGACGGAAGCTCAGTTGGGACAACATGTGCCGCAATTAAAGGGGCCACCGCCACGTTCCCCCCCCACAACTTTTGCCCGGTGTTCTGCATTTTAAAAAATGTTTTTTTGGTGTTCCACGGTCTTCGAAAGTTTAACAAACACTGCATTAGAGTGTATCAGTGTCCTTCTGTGTTGTATCTTTTTAGTTGATAAGTATTCATACATAAATAGCTAGTCACTTAGGAACTTCACAGGTACCATTATTTTGCATAATGGCCTCTCAAAACACAGATTCTCCTGCTCCAAAAATATATTCCTCCAAAGTCTCTACCAATAAGCAGTACAGGGCCCATGTCACATAGATGTGTGCCTCATCTGGATAAACAAAGAGCTACAAACATTCTGATTGGTGCCTAGATCAAAGACTGGAGAGGAAAGCCAAATCAGCAATGGAAAACAGAAAAATAATTAGTTTGCAGGAGGATTTTGAACAACAGGTCTAAGGTTAGGTGGCACAATGTCAGGAATAACACAACTGCCAACTGGTGAAAGAGATTAGATGAGAAATAGGCAAGCTGAACTGGTAAATCAGAAAATCTTTAACGAGCAATTAACAATGTACAGGAAAAAGATCAACAGGAATGATACTAGATATTGGAATAATGAATTTGAACTTTTAGTCCATTTATTAGAGGATATATTGGGCCTGGGTTGAGCATTCAGCCATTTTAACAGGGATATATATATAATGTATACTGTAATTTACAACACAGAAGTGTTGTTTTAGGAAACAAAAATGATATTTTATCAGCAGTGGGGAATAGGATGCAGCTGTTACTCCAGAGAAGAATATTGTTTACACTCCTTTAGGGGGACAATATAACACAGAACAGGATTACTATTTTCCTTTTAGGATAAAATTTTTAATTTGGGCCCAGCAATCTCAATCCTGTTCCCTTTTATAAGCCACTTTCCAGACATGCCTGAGCTAACACTTCCTAACATGGAGCTCAACTGCACTGAGTGGATAACTGATGGGCCCAGTTTGAACAAAGTACCAAAGTAAAATTAACTAAAATTTAAATTAAATGCATCTTTCCTAATTTACTCTAAAGTGTAAATACTGATTTGACATAAAGCAATATTGTTTTAATACTGCACTATGACAGAGTGTTAGGAATCAGCAATTTAACCAACATTCTGGTCACTCTTAGGGTTGCCAGATGGTTTCAACAAAAATACCGGACACACTTGACATTCCATCACAATCCACATTACATCGTATTTAGAAAATGCTGGACATTTATATTTTCCTCAATTTGTTTACTGGACTGTCTGGTTCAAAACCGGACACCTGGCAACCCTAGTAACTGTTTAGCCCAATAGGCCCCAGGCAGGGCCTGATTAAGAAGAGGAGTTTTTGATAAATTCAGATTGGGGTTGGAAGTTTATAAGGCCATTAACAAGGACACTGGATGCACAGGAAGGAAACACGGGTGGTCAAAGGAGAGACAGACAAAACTATCAGACCCTGACAAAAGACAATTCTCTGGTAAGAGAAACTTCCCCACACAGATCCACTTTGAAGGAGTAGCATTAAAAGCTATATAATACTGGAAAACGCTGCGACATAATATTGTTAAACACTGCGACGCACTTATATGTAAAAACTGGTGGAGTGACATACTGTAAATAAACTACAAGGTGATATATCATCAGAAGGGAAGGTCACTCTGAAGTCTGTGCAACACAAAAAGGACAAGAGCAATGGGAGCCTGTCAGCCACCTGTTTTAAACAGCTTCCATTGTTCTCATTCAAAATAGTCTAATATATATTACCTTTAACATTTAAACTAAGGGTCAAATGCAGTAAATAGGACAATGTTCTAAGACCTCTCTGCATGAGAGCATGCACACTTGCAAGCAGTTCTGCTCAACAGAACCAAAAGGACACAGCACGATGAACTATTCTCTATCAGTCATCCTCTCTTTTGATTTAAAAGTCAGAAGCAGACATTAACCCCAGAAAGTACAGTTACAAATTAAAGCTATCATTCCTTGAACAAGCCCAACATACCTGGCAGGCTGCAATACCTTAAACTACTAAACTTCCTTTTCCAACAGATTTAATACATGGGGGCTACGTCTACACTGGCCCCTAAAAACGGAAAAGCAATGCAAATCAGGATAGGGAAATCAGCGGGGGATTTAAATATCCCCCGCGGATTTAAATAAACCTGTCCGCCGCTTTTTTTCCGGCTTGGGGAAAAGCCGGAAAAAAAGCGTCTAGACTGGCGCGATCCTCCGGAATAAAGCCCTTTTCCGGAGGATCTCTTATTCCTACCTCAGGAATAAGAGATCCTCCGGAAAAGGGCTTTACTCCAGAGGATCGCGCCAGTCTAGACGCTTTTTTTCCGGCTTTTCCCCAAGCCGGAAAAAAAGCGGCGGACAGGTTTATTTAAATCCGCGGGGGATATTTAAATCCCCCGCTGATTTCCCTATCCTGACTTACCTGATTTGCATCCCTTTTCCGGAAATTGTGGCCAGTGTAGCCGTAGCCGGGTTGTAACATTTAAAGGCTTGACTATTCTATTGTTAAACTATTACCCATCTATCCCACTAATGCCCCCTACAGTGAAAAAAAGCTATCAACAATTAAAGTGCCAGATAAAATAAAATAAATAAGTAATAAGTCTACCAATTACTGACCTGTTTGCTCAGTTTCTCCCATTGTGCCTGGAAATCTACTAGCCTAGATTTCACCCAGGTATCAACTCCTATAGGCTGGAGTCTTAAAGTGGACTCTACTTCTTTCATCTCTTTTAAAGACAATTCAGTCTTTTCCATTTCATTAACCAATGTCTAAACATGTATCAAAGAAAGAATATGTTAGCAACCTCTATTACACGAATACACTATAATTATACTTTTGTAAAACAGCTGTATGATATTCATTCCTGTCATTCTAATTTTTTCAGATAAGCTTTTATTAAAGACAATGAGACACCCCCCAGACGAATATCAATCCTATCCCACATATCACTCAGCAGAGTGAGTGCCAAAACAATAAGCCTGAGGCATGATAAAGACAACATCACCACTGCCCATCTTACTCAAATTAATAGTCAAAAAAATGCCAAATGACTGTATCATCTCAGAGTGCCACAGTTTGAAGAGGATGTGCCACTGATTTGGACAAATCAGGAAAGCCACACAAATAAACTGACTACATTTCAGGATGCTGTTTATCGGCATGCTCTCAGCCTAAATTCATAGTCTCTGGGGGATAACACTACAAGATATTGGCTGGGAAGGAAAAAATGTTCTAGTGGCTGAGGCCCAAAACTGGGGAGTTGGGAGATTTGAATGTGATTCTTGACTCTATGCAGGATTTTCTTTATTACTGAGGAAAGTCAGTTTTTCCTCTGACCCAGTTCCCCATCCATAAAATGTATGAAACACTTACCTATCAACCATGGCAGTTGTGAAGCTAAATTATACTAGATATTCTGCATGCTAGGAGGCTTGGAAGAAACTCAAGTGCAATGTGTTATTAGGGTCAAACGGATTGAAGGGCTAACTGGAAAAAAAATACTCCCTAGACAAAAAAAATGAGTGAGTGAGTGAGTGAGTGAGTGAGTGAGTGAGTGAGTGAGTGAGTGAGTGAGTGAGTGAAAAAAAGAACATTTCGGCATGCTTTACTAGCTGTGTCATATACTCTGTTTAACAATAGCAGCAAAATAATAAACATGAGAAAGGGTATTGTAGAAGGTTCCTTAGATCAGCAGAACTCACTGTGCATTGGTCAAGCTGTCTTTGAAGGCCTTCAGAATCTCCTTGGATAGCCTGTTCTTTCATTAAGAAGTCCTTCACACCATCCATCCATTTCTGAATGATTTTTGAATCAGCCTGAATTGAACACAGTAACTCCATGATAAATAGCCTATACTTACAGCATTTCAACAGATACCAGTTACAAGAGAGCAAAGTTTTCAAAGATGCTACTATAGTTTCAATTTCTGTTTTGATTGACAGATTTCCCATCCTCAGACTCATATGAACAATTGTGAAGGTCCTAAAAAACTAATGGTCTTGTAACACCTTAAGACATGTCTACACAGCAGGGTAAAAGTTGAATTAAGCTACACAACTTCAGCTACATCAATTGCATAGCTGAAGTCGAAATAGCTTAACTCTGCTTTGGTGCTGACTACACAACAAGAAGTCAAAGGAAGAACACTCTTTCTTTGACTTCTCTTACTGTGTGTAAAATGAGCTTTACCGTGAGTCGGAGTAAGAAGTCCTCCAGCTTAATATTATTTCAAAATAAAGGCTTGTAGTGTAGACGCACACCATGTTATTTCGGAATAACATCAGTTATTCCAAAATAATACTGTTGTGTAGATGTGCCCTTGGAGACTAATAAAAAAATATAGATAGTATCATGAGCTTATTCCTGGGAGAGTAACAAAAATACAGATACTATCATGAACTTTCCTGGGCACTATTCACTTCTTCAGATGACAAATATGGAGCAAGAGGCACAAAGGGTCAATTATAAAGCAGAAAAAGAGGGGAGAAAGGGAGATGAAAGAAATTATCTTCATTTAGCCTATTAGCCTCATTTAGCATGGACACCTTAATTGACAGGAAAAGAGGGGAGTGGGAGAGAAAAAACACCTGTGGGATCAGAGGGCCTGAAGCACCAGCACAGGCTCCCCAATGAAAGCAAGAATATAAGCATGCAAACAAGCGAACCAAATATTACAATATGGTGGAGGTACGATAAGACGACAGCCTTGTCTGCATTCTCACTCCCACATGAGTCCCTGTGTGCAACCACAGAGCAGAAGAGATCCCTGACCAATCTGTCCATTATAGCTGTGTTGTCTGGGAGATATAAAAGACAGAGGCAGTAGGGGAAGTTAAGGAGACTTGACAGGTTAAGGGGCAGCTTTGCTACCTTCAGAGGTGGAAGGCAAACCCTACCCTCCACAGATAGGACGCTTTAGCAATATACACAAGGATTCCTTCTCAATGTAAAGCTCCCTGCCACAGTTATCTATACAGAGGATGTGCAAGTGTGATGGTCTCTAAAGTGGGATCCAGCAGAACCCAATAGTATTTTCCACTAAAATTGGTAACACTATGCACCATTTAACCACACTGAATAAAATAAATGTTTCCATGGTGAAGTCTAATACACACATTTTAGTCCCTGTGCCACCACTGATGATTACAAATTTTTATTCCCACAAGTAAGGCAAAATTCCATGGATCCTTGTAGCATAGTCCAGTGGGCAGGGCACTGGGAACCAGAATTTCTGTAAGTGGCTCTGCCATTGACCTGCTATAGGACCTTTGGTAAGTCGCTTCACTCTGTCTCCGTTTGCCTATATGTAAATGATATTTATCGTGTGTAGATCTAAGCACCTTGGACAGAACAGTGCTGGGCAAGCTCAGGGGAGGTGGAGAGAAGCCCCAGCCTGATACCTGGCAGGTTGTAGGCCTTGATACAAGGGCCAAGGTGCAAGGGTCATGGGGAAGCCCAGAGAGCAGAAGCAGACAAAGGGAGAAAAGGAGGGAAGTACAAGGCTGCCACCAGAAGGTCCCAGAGCCAGAACCCAGAATAATGGGTGGGCCCGGGTCTCCCAGGCCCCCTTGCACCACACCTAGGCACACTGAAGCATGACTTATACCGGGGTGGGAAAAGGGTCCTCCACGGCACAGATATAGCCCGCCAACTGAGTTGATTCAGCCCGCATGCCCTGGCCAATTGAGACCTGGGGACAGGGAGCACATGAAGTCTCCTCCTCCCCCCCCCCCCCCCATGGTTGCACACCACCAGAGGTAACATTGCACCCCTGGCAGGGGGAGACTTCACACACTCCCCCCACCTCCGGTCCAATCAGGACCTGGTGGTGAGGGAGCATGCAAAGTCTCTTACTACCCACCCTACCCTGCCAGGAGGGAAGCACATGCCACTGGCAGGGTGTGACAGGGAGCAAGCGACTTCATGCAAGTCCCCCACCGACAGGCCCTGACTGATCTGGGGGTGGGGGAAGCACATGAAATGTTCTCCCCCTGCCAGAGGGAACTGCACATCCCAGGCAGGGCGGGGGAGGGGAGCCAGAGACTATGTTCGCTCCCCCGGCCCCAGGCCCTTCCTGGCAGCTAGGAGGTGTGGCGCTGAGAGGGGAGGGAAGAGGAGGGGAGGCAGCTCCTGAACTAAGGGGAAAGTCCCCCTCCTGATGCTGCTGGCTGCCTGCCTTCCTGGGGGGAGGGGGGAAATGTGCCCCCTGATTGGCCTGGGGGCAGAGGGGACATGGGATGTGTCCTTACATTGTTGGGGTGCATGGTGCCTACAGGGAACCGCCACCTGTTCAAAACAGCTGGCAGTTCTCTCTAGCTGCCGGGCACCCCGGCAGGGCTAGGGGGCAAAGACTTCATGCACTTCCGCACCCCCAAGCCAATCAGAATCTGTGGGGAGGGGAGCACTCGAAGTATCCTAGCGCCATCCCTTCCTCCAGAGACCCAACCCCTGCCGGGGCAGCCCACGACCACTTCCAAAATTCATGAAGTGCCCCCCTCTCAAAATTATTGCCCACTCCTGGCCTATAAAGACTGTGGCAAGGAACTTTGGGGCCACAGTTGTCCACGGCGGCTGCTGTATTGATACAAAACTCCTGATACTCCCAGAAGGGGGCAAGAACAGAATGGTGGACACTGCTGCAGGGCAGTGTCCTGAAGAGTATGCTGTAGTCCAGGAAGAGATGAAGGTCCAAAAAGAGATGCAGAGCCAGAGGGCAAAGTGAAGCAGAGCAACAATCAGCAAGCTACCAGCCAAAAGGAGTCCAACAAACTGAGCTAATTCCCAGTTTGACCAGCAGGTGGTGCTGTGGCAGGGAGGTGACCCTTCTATATTGTACAATAATAATCAACCCATCCACTCTGGCATCATCTCTCCAACAGTAACCAGCATCAGCTCAGCAGCATAGAATATCTATGCAAATACAACTCTTCCAGATTACACCCTCTCTCCTCCAGCAATGCAAACCTCACTCTTATCTACCCAGAGACCTAACCATGAAGTTTGTTTAAATCTTAATGTTCAAACTATGATGGTTTTTAAAACCAGAAAAGCTTGAGATATCACCTTCAATGTGACTAAAAAACAATGTTTCTCAAAGGAAACGGTAAAATACAAATATGTAGCAGCTATATGTAGCTTTGTTCATGTACTGATAGCTTTACAAAGCATTAAGAAAATGCTATTGGAAAAAAGTTTCAATGTATTCAACACCCACATTTAAACCCTTTCAAGTACATTTCCTCAGGCAACAGTGCAAATTTCAGAATATTTCAGTACCGTCTCCTCCTGCAGTTTTCTTAAGCTTTTTCCTCCATTAAAACTATGTACAAGTAACTACTTCCTCACTGGAAAAAACAAATCAGTTCATACATCTGTACAGCAGAACTCAGCTTCAGCATTCTGTTCTCCCTATGTCTCCACAACTCCTATTGACATCGAGTATCAGTAGCCTTGATATCAATGCACGTCCCAAACACATAAGGAAAACAGTACACTGACATTGAGCACTACTGTGAAGATCAGAAAGGAGAATTTTGCCCTCAGCTTCCAGCTGCATACATCATTGTGTACATAAGAACATAACATAAGAACCGCTGTACTGGGTCAGACCAAAGGTCCATCTAGCCCAGTATCCTGTCTGCTGACAGTGGCCAGCCCCAGGTGCCCCAGAGAGGGTGGACCAAAGACAATGATCAAGCAATTTGTCTCCTGCCATCCCTCTCCAGCCTCTAACAAACGGAGGCCAAGGACACCATTTTATCCCCTGGCTAATAGCCTTTTATTGAGCTAACTCCATTAAATTATCTAGCTTCTCTTTAAACTCGATTATAGTCCTAGCCTTCACAGCCTCCTCTGGCAAGGAGTTCCACAGATTGACTACACGCTGTGTGAAGAAGAACTTTCTTTTATTAGTTTTAAACCTGCTACCCATTAATTTCATTTGGTGTCCTCTAGTTCTTTTATTATGGGAACTAATAAATAACTTTTCTTTATCGGCCCTCTTCACACCACTCATGATTTTATATACCTCTATCGTATCCCCCCTCAGTCTCCTCTTTTCGAAACTGAAAAGTCCCAGTCTCTTTAACCTCTCCTCATAGGGGACCCCTTCCAAACTCCTAATCATTTTAGTTGCCCTTTTTGAACCCTTTCCAAGGCCAAAATATCTTTTTTGAGGTGAGGAGACCACATCTGTACACAGTATTCAAGATGTGGGCGTACCATAGTTTTATACAGGGGCAGTAAAATATTCTGGGTCTTATTTTCTATCCTTTTCTTAATAATTCCTAGCATCCTATTTGCCTTTTTGACCGCCGCTGCACACTGTGTGGAAGTTTTCAGAGAACTGTCCACGATAACTCCAAGATCTCTTTCCTGATTTGTCATAGCCAAATTAGCCCCCATCATGCTGTACGTATAGTTGGGGTTATTTTTCCCGATGTGCATTACTTTACACTTATCCACATTAAATTTAATTTGCCATTTTGTTGCCCAATCGCTCAGTTTGGTGAGATCTTCTTGGAGTCCCTCACAGTTTGCTTCTGCCTTGACTATCCTAAACAGTTTGGTATCATCTGCAAAGTTTACCACCTCACTGCTTACCCCTTTCTCCAGATCATTTATGAATAATGATCTGGAGAAAGGGGTAAGCAGTGAGGTGGTAAACTTTGCAGATGATACATTACCTTGTTCTCTTTCTCTCCAATGTACATGTAAAGGGAGCATTTCCCTTTTCAGCAGGGCCATCCCTAGGATTTATGGGGCCCTATGCAGTGCTATTAAATTGGTGCCCCCATACCTGACAGCAGCCGAGGGAGAGGACAATTTGTTTTCAGAGAAGTGATTTTATAATCTTCAGCAACACACTAACGAAATATTTTAAAACAAATTTTAAACTACAAGTCTGTAGACAAACACAATAAATTCAGAAACTGATGGGGGCTGACAAATGACTGGTGGAATCAGGCCAATCCTGGAGCTCAAAACTTCTTTAATTTTCAAAATTCCTCAGATTGGCTTCATTATCAGTTGAATGGCTCTTTCACAGGTTCTGCTAATGAGTCTGGCAGGCTTTTTTCATTTTTAAGTTAACTAGATTCTCTTTGGAGTAAGTAGAGTCATAGAACAGGGATAGAAAGAGGGAAGAGGCAGGTGAATGGACAGTAAGACTTAGTGATGCCCCAAATTTCCAAATGCCCTACACAACAATGTATTCTACATATGGGTAAGGACTGCTCAGATTTTCAGGGCCCAATGCTGCGCAGGATAACCCTTTTTAAGTGGGTGAGCATGGGGATTGTTCAAATTACTTCAGTAAGTGCTGAAATGAATGGCAACTAGTTACAAGAAAGATATTGCAAATTACAATAAATTAGTAGTTCTGAAAAGAACTGCAAAAATAAACATGGTAGTATTAACAAAGTTAAATATATGTCACTCAGCAAAGTGAAAACTAAAAGGAAACTATCATAAGTTTACTGATATTTGAACAATGTGAACACACGGAAGAAGAGGTGTTATTTAGCATAATGAAGAGCAATATAACTAGGATGAAAGGGGTGAGATTAAGAAAGGGTAGGCTTAACATCAAGAGAAACCTCCTAAGAGTGAAATGCATGCAAAATAATCACCAAGGGTTTTGACTGAAATCCCATCACTTGGAACATTTAAAACTAGGGGGAAATCCTGGTAAATTTACAATAGGAAATAATCCTACCCTGGCATAAGAGAATGACATGATGAACAGGGTCATTTCTAATCTAGATTCTAACACATCGTGTGTCTTATCCATCTCACTGAAATCAATGAAACAGACTGTCATTGACCTCAAAAGCCACAGCTCAGAATTTCTCTAATTTTTAAGGTCCCTCAGACTGCTGCCATGACAGCAAAAAAGGCAGAGCTTTGATGAAGCAGAGTGAGCCTATCTTGGCAGAAATGGATTTCCATTAGATTCTGGGCTGTATATACAAGCAAGCACCACACCAAGTATTTCTGGTGAAGCAGAAAGACAGCTTGTGCTCATCTCAGTACTGAAGATCAGAGGATCTACTCGTAAATAAATAGAAAGCAGCAGATATTTTCCTTCTCAGAACTCCCTTCCCTTCACCTCTCTCTAACTTCAGACTGTTTTATGGATTCCATTTACAAGTTTATTATTTGGCATACATACTCTACAATACCCAAAGAGCTTGCCCTGCCTTACTTAGCAGTAAACTGAAAACCAGTTACAGATCTAGGATTAACTATTAGTAAATAACTAACAAAATTGTCACATGAGCATAAGAAGGTAGGTTCTGTTCATGAAGAGTGGAGCTATGATTGAGCACCCGAGTATATTTTTCCAAGCTTATGGTAGCAAATCCCTACCCAATTTTTCCAATTACTAAACTTCAATCCATCTCCCCTGACAAGTTTTTTGTATCAGGATTGGACACATCCCAAGCAGCCCTTTATGCCCAGCAGTGCCTCTGCAGCACTATACCTTGTTGTCTTTTTGACATGGATCCTCAAACTTAAGACAATCCAAAGGAACTTAAACAATCTCTGCATAGGGTCTTATTTTATTCAGTTCTCAGGTATACACAAGCCCTCCAGGCCCCAACCCCAGTGCAGCACATCTTCCCCCCCCCCCCCACACACTTCATTGCAGGGTTCCCCACCCCTTTTTCTCAGTTCTGGGTATATTCAATGTCTCAGCAAGAGCCAAATCTTTCTTGTTATTGCAAGCCAGCACCTCAGGCTTGTGTTTCCTAAGCATTCCCCAGCTAACTGCAGCTACCTGCTGCCCTTTATAGGGAATTTCCTGGTCCCAGTGAAGTGGAGCCCATCCTGTAATTAGTGCTGACTTCAGAAGCCCATTGGGCAAACCACCCTCTTACATCTTTGTTTTGTATCAACATTTCTTTTGAAGACTGTATTTGTTCTCTAAGTAAAGTGCATAACTTTTTGCCTGAAAGTCATGGGATCACAAGAGGATGACTTTTTAAAAGAGAGAAAACAATTCCATCAAATGATCAAAAAATAAATCAGAGTTTCAAAATCAATGCCACCCTACTTCAAAATTCCCTGTGGTAAGATTTTTATATTTTAATTAGATCTGTGGCCAATGTGTGTTTAATGTTAAACTCAACCCTCAACCTTCAGTTGGATTCCTGCCTGCATAGGAAGAAGAAAACAGACTCCTTTAATGAAACAAAAAATGCAGCATTTTAAAGACTAACAAGATGGTTTATTAGGTGATGAGCTTTCATGGACCAGACCCACTTCCTCAGATCAAATTGTGGAAGAAAATTGGCATGACCGTACATACCAAAGGGATATAATAAAAAAAAAGTGAACACATATAAAATTGACAAATCAGATTTTAGAACAGAGCGGAGGCGAGAGGGGGAGGTTAGTGTCTATGAGATAATGATATTAGGGGTGATAAACAGACATAAACCCAAATATTTTTACTTTACCTCAAATATTCTCAGTTGAGAAACAATTTCCTCCAGTAGGTGAACATCTTTCGTAAATTGGAGCTTTAATTTGTCCCATTGCCCCTGTATATTCTTGAACTCTTGTTTGTAGATCTTTGCTATATCAAAAGAAGCATGTTTTTCCAAAGCTTTTGTTTCTGCAGCAAGTTTATCTATTGTAGGTTTCTGGTCTTCTAGTGTTTCACAAATAGTCTGCATGGAAAACATCAAACAGAACGTACATAGAGGAGTACTGTTTGGGTTACCATATTTCATGTTCCCAAAAAAAGAAAAGAGGAGTTCCGGGGGAGGGAGTTACAGCAGCCACCACTCTCTGGCCACTGAGTTTGGAAGTCAGAGCCACTCCTAGCAGCAGTGCAGAAGTAAGAGTGGTAATACCAAATCATGGACATTTTTCATATTTTAAAAAAACACTAAGACAGATTGAAGAATGAAAGAAGTCAAAAGTCCAGCAAAACTCATATACATAGTAATCCCAACTACTGTGATATTACACTGAATGTGCATATATGCAAACAGTCTACATTAAGAAATGTGAGTCAGGAGAGAGGGAATAGGCCAAAAAAACTAATTTTCAAATATTAATTACAAAGAAACCCATTATATTATTTGAAACAAATCTAAAATAAGGACCAGAAATCAACACAGTTTTATTTAAATCAATCATTTTTGTTTTTGTTTTCTAAAAACCCCACAAAAATACCAACATTTGCACCCATTGCTGATTTGTGATTATGTCTTTTAATCAGATGGTACCATAGTCATAGAGCTGTTTTTCCTCCTCTATGAAAATATTAACATTTTCAAATTCACTATGTAGTTAGTAGGAAGAGAGATATTAGAAACCTTGGTTTGCATTTCCTCTGGTGCTTGAGACTTTCTTATTACTCTGTATAAAGAAAGCCTGGTAAATCTGCAAATATCCACTTTCTAGCCACATGTATCCACATCTACGGATTGAATGCGGCTATCCACGGATTATTTTTTTAGATGTGGATGCTAATTTTGTATTTGAGAAGGGGTGTATGTATAAACTGCAAGGTGCCTACCTGACAAGCCTGTTTTCAGGCTAATGTTTCTTGAAACAAGATGCTTTTTCTGGAAAGAGGGCATTAAGGTTATAATGATGCCTTATTCAATCCCAATTTAAGGTCTATCCCACAGGCACTTAAGGCTCTTTGTAAGAGTAAGGGAGTCTCAGATTTCTACTTAATATCATTCTGAAATCTTTGCTAATCTGCACTGTAACGCCTAAGCTCACATTCTTATATTACCATACCTGCACAGTATGTCCTTTTGGGTCAGTTAGTCAGAAGTGGAGTGGGAAAGTTAAACAGAAGTCCAGTCAGACAGATCCCCAGAGACTAAAAAAAAATCATGCTCATGATCTTCAACAGCTTTATAAACCAAAGGCTTTTGCCAACTTTAAATTACACAGCAGCAGTATCAAAAGAGCAAGCTACAGAACTCCTGCTGTTTATATGCAAAGCTGTAATCATCTGTCTTTATAAGTAAAGCACTGATACCCTCACTTACTGGGCTTTTAACACCACCAACTGCCCCTCAAACAAACCCAAAAAGGAAAAAATTTAACCAATGATTAGTCATCAGCACAGTTTCTCCAGCTTCATTCCCACACTCCTACACTAATGCACAAAAAAAGATTTCTACATAGTCAACATGATTACAAAAAGGGGTGGAGAGAGAACAGTTAATGTATGGTGATATTTTTAAACAAATTAACCATTTGGATTTTTATATACATATGCAGATGAATGAAGTGGGACGATTCATACATTTATATGGCAACTTTTAAGAAAGATATCCACTTACTTTACATAAGTGTAATAGTAAGTGAAGTCTTATTTCCCTCTAGCAATAGATAATTTAAAGCAAATTTTCTCTATAATATTTGAGAGACTTCTGAAAGCTAGGTCTTTCAATAGCACACAGCTATACTTCATTATGGGTTAAAGATATATCCTTTTCTAGGGATGTGAACGACTAGGCGACACACTAGTCAACTTGTTGCTTCCCCAACCCTTGCTGTCTCTATCAGAAAGAGGCAGCAAGGATGGGGGCAGGGGGAAGGGTGTGCTTCAAAGCAGTAATGCTATGTGGAGCCCAGGGCCAAAACCTAGGCTCTACGCAGCGCTGCCACTTTGAAATGTTGCCTGCAGCCCGGGGCCAGCTAGGGACTGCACATAGTGTTTCAAAGTGGCAGTGCTGTGTGGAGCCCAGGGTCTGACACTTTGAAACGCCACGGGCAGCCTGAGGCCAGCTGGGGGGGTAGCCCAGTTCTCTCAAGCAGTCCCCCGCTGGCCCTGTGCCGTCTGTGGAGTTTCAAAGCATGGAGCCCAGGGACTGTGCGACGCTGACACTTTGAAATCCCACAGAGAGCACAGGGCCAGCGGGGGACTGCTTGAGTCCCCCTCTGGCCCTGTGCTCCCTGCAGCGCTTTCTCCTTTGAAGTGTAGCAACATCAACTATTCTATTACCCAATTAATCTAAATTTAACATCCCTATCCCTTACCCAACTAAAATTCCAAGGCGATACATGGGAAAAGCTGGCATTATCCCATTGGATTTGGTTCGATTACCCCAAACACCCCTAACCAGAGTTACTCTGGCTATAATGTTGGATTGTAGGATGGGAAAAGCAGCTGCCAGCTGCTTCAAGATGCAAAAGCAAAAATAAACTTACCTTTCTCTGCTGCAAGGCTCTCTCAACCTGACTCTGGTCACTCATGGCAGTCATGATGGACTGGTCTTTGCTCTCCAATTCATTCAATATTTCTTTAAGTCTCTTCAAAGTGTCCAAGTAATCCTGGCTAGGCTGGCATTCTAGCTCTGTTTTTGATGAAAAGATTGCTGTTTTTAAAAGGGGAACAGTATGGTCACAGAGAGCTTTTCTTTCTGAAAGGAATTAAGCAAGTTCTAAGACTTTGTGGAAAAATTTTTGGTGGTGGTAATTTTCTTGTGGTTGTAGCTGTTGGTGCTTTTAATATAAGGCCACTTTTCATCTTAGAAAAGAAGAGATACGAGGGGTACGATAGAGATCTATAAAATCATGAATGCAATGGAGAAAATGAATAAAGAAAAGTTATTTACTCCTTCACATAACACAAGAACTAGGGGTCACCAAATAAAATTAATAATTAACAAATTTAAAAACAAACAAAAGTATTTCTTCACACACCATAGTCAGCCTATGGAACTCCTTGCCAGAGAATGTTGTGAAGACCATGATTTTAACAGGGTCCAAAAAAGAACTACATAAATTCATGGAAGATAGGTCCATCAATGGCTAGTAGCCAGGATAGGTAGAAAGGGTTTCCTAGCCTCTGTTTGTCTGAAGCTGGGAATGGACAACAGGGGAGTGATCAATTGACGATTACCTGTTCTGTTCATACCTTCTGGACCACCTGGCATTGGTCAGAAAATAGGATAGTGGGCTTGATGGACCTGTGGTCTGACCCAATATGGCTGTGTTTATGTTCTTAATATAGATAGCATACTATAGATTGTGTAAATTACTTAGGAGCTGAAATCTCAGTTTTATACATGACGTTGGAATCTAACTCTCAAGACATTTACAACTCTTTTGAACATGGAACTTATTTCTCAAAAATATAGCCTACATCTAATATTCCTGCAATAATGATAAGGAGCGAATCAATTTCAGCAATACCTCAAATCCTATTTGGAAATGCTGAGGAGCTGCCTAAAACAAGGTACCTTGAGATCGATGAATCTATAGATCAGAATGAGTTGTGGTCTGTTTGCACATCTTCATCTATTTTTAGGCTTGGAAGAATTATTTTGTTTATAATGTTGATGGATATCAGTTATTTTAAGCTTTTATTTCAATTTTTATTTCACTTTTCGCAGTTGTGGGAAATTGGGAGAGCAGCAAAGAACAGGGGAATCAGACAATTATTTAATGCCAGTAAAAATTGAGATTCAAAAGAAGTTTTTAACAGTTAAAACTTTGTGAGGACCATTTTTGTCAAAATATGCAAAGTATATAACCTTAAGTCAAACTGTAACAAATTCTCAAAGTAGCATTTTTCTTTTCTGCCCATCTGTAAATTTCAATCAAATGAAATATTCTTTCGTTGGTTTGTGTATGTGAGGTGAAATCAATGTTTATTAACATTTACCAAAAATCAAAACCTTACAAAGCTATTTGTTTTTAATTAGATTTCCTGTTTCTGACTTCTTTGGACTCTCAAAGGATTTGGCGCATTAATTTGTGAGTTTCAGAAACTACCAACAAAATAGTGAATTTAAAAATTGATAGTGAGTAAGATTGGGGCTATCAAAATAATACCACCATGTATGTATTCTCTGGCCTTGGCTACATATGCAAATTATTCACAGCCACCACCAAATATCAATCAAAAGGTTCGATTTCAACAATAGTTGTCAAAACTACCAATGCTGCTCCATACCATTTCCAAACGAAAAATGAGAGAACACTTCTATAGACAATGAAACCTATCCAGAACCATTTCTCAAAGAAAGCAACATCAGTTTTAAGAGGAAAGGCTTTATGGTACAGAAAGTAGAAGTATGGTGTTTAATCAGTGAAACCTGCTGACAAGAAAATTCCACCCCCATATGAAATAAAAGTCAAGGTGCAATTCTCAACAAAACATTCTTATGGAGCTGTACTCCATTCACAGTGAAGTGAGCATAACACCATGTACAAGGAACTTTCAGTAACCAATAAAGCCACTATGAGCAGGAGCTGGGAATCTGTGATGTAGTGAGTTTACAAACTCAAACTCTGCAGAATCCTAGCACCAGTACTTCCTGCCATTGTACGAGCTTATTAATGCTGAAGGTTCATTCTATTTGCAAGCAATTCATCTGACATTAAATGACACAAAATATACCCCACTGGACTACATGCAGTTTCTATTGTACAAGAAAATTTCTTAAATAATACGTTCTTGAATAAAAATGTGGAGTATACTTTGGAGGCCTGCACCCCAATTTACAGACAAACTACACTTTCAAAAACTAATCTACACTGAATGTATTATATGACCCCTTTAATTGTGTTTACTATTTAATACGTGGTCAAAATATACTGTAATTCATTAACAAGCAGGATTTCAAATGATTTACTAAATACAGTAGACTTCCGATAATCTGGCACCCTTGGGACCCAGGAGGTGCCGGATTACCAGATATGCCAGAGAATAAGGAAGTACTCTGGTGGGGGGGCTGTAACGGGTCTGCCAGGACCCGCACTGCAACCGGTGGGGAAGGGGGGGGGGGAACGGTGTGGCGCGGGGTGAACCCTCCACCGTTTTGCAGGGAGGCGGAGAAAGTGCCACATGGCCACCGGTGACAGGCCAGCTGGGGCTGCAAGCGGCAGCGGCGGACTTGGGGAAGCGGTGGGGCAGAGCAGCTGGGGTGCTGCCAGGTTGGTCCCGCAACACCGCCCCTCACCTGTGTGGCACTGCGGGACCAACCCGGCAGCACCCCAGCTGCTCTGCCCGCTGCTTCCCCAAGTCCACCGCTCGTCAGTTTCAGGGCAGAGCGGCTGGGGGTGCTGCCAGGTTGGTCCTGCAGTACCGCCCCTCGCCTGCAGCCCCAGCTGGTCTGTAGCAGGCAGCTGCACGGGGCTTCCCCCCCTCCCTGCAAAACAGTTGAGGGTTCACCCCTCGCCACGCCATTCCCCGCTGCCCCCGCCCGGCCGCAGTGCAGGTCCTGGCAGACCTGACACAGGGGTATAATCCTTTTCCCCCCCTCCTCCCCTTCCCTTTCCCGGCCTGTGAGCGCACGTGGGGCTCATAGGAGCTCCAATTGTCTGGCTGGCTGGAGCACTTCCAAGTTCCAGTTGGTGTCGGACTATCACAAATGCCAGACCACTGGATGCCGGACAATTGGAGTTTTACTGTATTAAAAAAACTTGCAAGCATATTCCAGTCATATCATGCAAAGACCTACTGCAATGCACATTACCAATTTATCTGTTCATGTGCAAGCGAACTAAATCATAATAATTACAAAATCATTCATCACAATGAGCATGATAAAACCCATAATTTAAGCATGATCCATGGGAAAGTTTTCTGACAAATGTGAGTTGAAGAGCTCGATCCTTTTCTGATGCATTAAATAGTTGCCCTAATAGCATAGCACTTTAATATATCTATTTTTATTGCACTGAAAGACAGCTTTTCTCTTTCCCCTAACTGGAGCCAGCAGAAAACACTACATCCAACCTCTTGGATGCATAAAACAAAGACTATGGAGGGGTGAGGAATCTACTTATAGATCAGTGCACTTGCTATTGGACTGTAAAATATTAAGAGCCACATATTTTTGAACTACATTTAAAATCCCTCAGAAGCCAGTACTCCTGGCTTGAATGTTAATAGCGAAGCCTTAATGATAGGGAGGCAAGGAAAATGTTCCTGAGGAGCAGGTCAAACTCCTAAAAGCTTCAAAGATGAAACTCAAGTATTTCCAAAAAGAATTATGTATGACTAATATGCTTGACAAAGCTGAAAGAAAAAAATAAATTCCTTATGCACATTTCAATTTCACAGAGCTCTCTATCTTCCATTCTTCAATGCCATGTGGTTGGCTAATTTACCCTGTGCCAAATAGTATTTATTTCTGTACTGCCATAGGCATACCTTTATGCTATATCATGTTCTTCAAATACGTTTTGCTAATTAATTAAATTTAGTTTCAGTAAAGCAGAACCTTTGCATAATCACTTTTCACACTCAGGAAGAACATATTTAGTAACATGCATGGAGGAGGTAATCTAGCACTCCAATTTTCTGTAACATTCTATGTCAATGGAAAGAATCCTGGGAAATTCAGTAGGCTCTGAATCAGGGCCTACATGATTAACTATTTAAATTTAATCAAATTATGAACAATCCTGCTTGCACATTTCTACCAAGCAACAGTAAGCTGCTGTTTCAAGGAGTTTTGAGCTCACATTTTAGGCACAATAATAATTGTGGAAGACCGCCATTTTAATCTACTAAAATAATTGCACACCGTAAGCTTTTAGTATTTTTAAAAACTATTATTTTATGGATGAGTGTAAGTAGTTTTAGTAAGATACACAGATTAAAAAATGATATTTTGCATTAATGCTTAAGGGCCTGATATGTGGTGCCCAGAACTGGACTCAGTACTCCAGTTGGGACATAATCAGCACAGAATAGAGTAGAAGAATTATTTCTTGTGTCTTGCTTACAACACTTCTGTTACTACATCCCAGAATGAAGACTGGGTTGGTTGGTTGGTTGTTTTTGTCAACAACGTCATGCTGTTCACTCATATTTATCTTTTGGTCCACTGACCAGGATGGTGATACTAACCGTGAAATGCTAAGGGAGACTAGAGAGGCTGTAAAACTAAAAACCCCAGTAATAACAGGGGATTTCAACTATCCCCATATTGACTGGGTACACATCACCTCAGGACAAGATGTCAAGAAACTTTATCTATGTATCCTAAATGACAGATTATTGAAGCAGCTGGATCTGGAACCCAGGAGAGGCAATTCTTGATTTAATCTTAAATGGAATGCAGGATCTAGTCAAGAGGTGAATATAGCTGGGCCGCGCAGAAACAGTGACCATAATATAATTGCATTTAACATCCCCCTAGAGGGAAAAACACCACAGCAGACCAATGCTATGGCATTTAATTTCAGAAAAGGGAACTATACAAAAATGAGGAGAAAAATCTGTGTTAGTCTTTAAAAACAGCAAGTAGTCCTGTGGCACCTTAAGAGACTAACTAAAATATATAGAATCACGAACTTTTGTGGGCAAAACCCACTTCATTAGATGAATTGGAGAATAATTGAATAGATGAACATAGTTTGTTGGGGGAAAAGTCAACTCATGCCTCACCAATCTACTAGAATTTTTTGTGAGGAGTCAACAAGTATGTGGACAAAGAAGATCCAGAGGATATAGTGTACTTAAGATTGCAGAAAGCCTTTGACAAGGTTCCTCAACAAAGGTTCTTAAGTAAAGTAAGTTGTTATAGGATAAGAGGGAAGGTCCACGGACTGGTAACTAGTTAAAAGATAGGAAACAAAGGGTAGAAATGAATGGTCAGTTCTCAGAACACAGAGTAATAAGTAGTGTCCCTCAGGGGTCCGTACTGGGAGCAATCCTATTCAACATATTCATAAATGATCTAGAAAAGGGGGCAAAAGGTGAAGTAACAAAACTTGCAGCTGGTACTAAATTGCTCAAGACAGTAAGTCCAAAGCAGACGGTGAAGAAGTTCAAAAGGATCTCACAAAACTAGGTGACCGGGCAACAAAATGGCAGATGAATTTTAATGCAAAGTCATGCAGATTAGAAAACATAATCCCAATTATACATATAAAATGATGGAGATTCAATTAGCTGTTACCACTCAAGAGAGATTCTGCAGTCTCCATGTATAATTCTCTGAAAACATCCACTCAATGTGCAGCAGCAGTCAAAAAAAGCAAACAATGTTAGGAATAATTAAGAAAGAAATATAGGAGATGACAGAATATTTACTGCCTTTATATAAATTCATGGTATGCCCACATCTTGAATGTGTGTGCAAATGTGGTCATCTCATCTCAAAAAAAGATATGTTGGTATTGGAAAAAATTAAGTAAAGGGCAATAAAAATGATTAGACTATTGAACAGCTGCCCTATAAGGAGAGATTAATAAGACTGGGACTTTTCATCTTAGAAAAGAGAAGACTAAGGGAAGATACGATAGAAGTCTATAAAATCATGTCTTGTGTGGAGGAAGTAAATAAAGAAAAGTTATTTACTTACTCCAATAACACAAGAACTAGGAGTCATCAAATGAAATTAATGAGTAGCAGGTTTAAAACAAACAAAAGGAAGTATTTCTTCACACAATGCATAGTCAACCTATTGAACTCCTTGCCAGAGGATGTTTGTGAAGGCCAGATCTTTAAAAGGGTTCAAAAAAGCATTAAATAAATTCACAAAGGAGAGGTCCATCATTGGCTATTAGCCAGGATGGGTAGGAATGGTGTCCCTAACCTCTTTGGTGAGGCCGGGAATGGGTGACAGAGGATAGATCATTTAATAATTACCTGTTCTGCTCGTTCCCTCTGGGGCACCTGGCATTGCTTACCGTCAGAAGACAGGATACTGAGCTACACAGATCTTTGGTTTCACATAGTGTGACCATTCTTATGAACCTAGATTCATATCTGCAATACTTTTTCCTGAACAGTCACTTCCCATTTTGTGTGTCTGAACCATATTGTTTCTTCTTAAGTGTACTTCTTAAGAGTACTTTGCATTTATCCTTATTGAATTGTATCCTATTAATCTCACTTTGTCCAGATCATTTTGAATTTTAATCCTACCCTCCAAAGTGTTGCAATCCCTCCCATATTGGTATCATCCAAAAACTTTAAAAGCGTACTCTCTATGCCATTATCTGAATCACTGATGAAGATATTGGACAGAGGTGGTCCCAGAACTGAATCCCTGTGGAACCCCGCTTGTTCTGCCCTTCCAGTATGACTACGAACCGTTAATAACTACTCTCTGGGAATAGTTATCCAACCAGTTATGCACCCATCTTATAGTAGCCCCATGTAGGCTGTATTTGCCTAATTTATTGATAAGACGGTCATGCCAGGCTATCAAATGCTTTATTGAAGTCTAGGTATACTACATATACTGCTTCCCCTTATCCACAAAGCTTGTTATCCTATCAAGGAAAATTTATCCATTGGTTTGACATGCTTTCTTCCTTACAAATCCATGCTGACTGTTGCTCATCAATGGGAAATCATTTTTGACTGGGGGGGCACTCCAAGATTTTGGAAAGTGGTTGAGGGCCACACTCTTTCATTATATTAATGGAGATGCGGGGTCTGGAATGGAGGTTGGGTGCAGAAGGGAGCTTGGGGTAAGGGACTGGGGTGCAGGAGGGAGACTGGAGTCTGGGAGGGAGTTGGGATGAAGCAGGCAGTTGTGACCTCAAGCAGCCGACTGGAGTGCAGGGGTTTGGGCTGTGACCTAGGGCAGGAGGGGATTATGATCTGGCGCAGGAGCTTGTGGTACCAGATCTGGAAGGGGGTGTGGGACAGAGGGTTTGGGTATGTTGAGTGTGTGGGATAGAGTTGGGGCAGGAAAGGGCTGGGGCGACAGAAGCAGGCTGTGGCCAAGTGACTTACTTGCCAGCTGCCAAACTAGCCTGCCTGCAGAGCTTAAAATGTTCCAGCCAGCCTGCTTGCCGGGCCATGTGCTTCATGTATAACTGAGGCCAGGAGAGGGGGCATGATTCTTCTTAGCTCCCTGTTATTCCAACAAGCACCTCCCATTGGCTGGTTTCTGCCAGAAAACAGCCAATGGGAATGTGCTGGAGGCGGGATAGCTCCTACAACTTCTCCCCTCCAGTTTCAAAACAGAAATGGAGCTCTGCAGCTGCATTTCTGCCAGGTGTGTGGGGCTGCATGGCAGCCTGCCTGGGGCTTCCTGTTGCCTCTGCGGGCTGGATCTGGTGACTTGGCGGGCTGAATCCAGCCTGTGGGCTGTATTTTGCCCAGGCCTGCAGTTACTTATCACCTTATTATCCTTCAGATGTTTGGAAATGGATTCCTTAATTACACACATTATCTTTCCTGGCATAAAAATTAAGCTGACTGGTCTATAATTTCCTGGGCTGTCCTTATTTCCCCATTTTAGAAATAGGCACCATCTTTACCAGTCTTCTGGAATCTTCTGTTTTCCATGACTTTTCAAAGACGATAGCTAATGGCTCAGCTATCTCGTCAATCAGTTCCTTGAGTATTCTAGGATGTAATTCATCAGATGCTGATGACCTGAAGATATCTAAACTTTTCTAAGGTTTTTTTTCCTATTTATCTTCTGAACCTACCTCATTTTCTACAGCATTAACTATGCTAGGCATCCAATCAACACCAACCTTCTTGATGAAAACTGAAACAAAGAAGTTGCCAAGTACCTTTGCCATTTCCACAAAGGTTGCCAAGTACGTTTGCCATTTCCATTTTCTATTTTCTGTTATTGTTTTTCCATCTTCGTTGAGTAACATGCCAGCCCTGTCCTTGGTCTTCCTCCTGTTTCTACTATATTTGTAGATTGTTTTCTTCTTACTCTTTCTGTCTCTGGATAATTTGAGCTTGTTTTTCCCTCTCTCATTTTGCCCCCACATGCTTGTTATTTATTTATATTCATCTTTTGTAATTTGATCTAGTTTCCACTTTTTGTAGGACTCCTTTTTGATTTTTAGATCATTCAAGATTTCCCAGTTAAGCCAGGATGGCTTCTTGCCATACTCCTTTTCTACCCAGTGGAACAGTTTGCTCTTGTGCCCTTAATAATGTCTCTTTAAAAAACCTGCCAACTGTCTTTTAACATAACTTAAGAGGACTATGAATCTGGTCCACGCCTGGAAATGTCCAAGTTAAGTCTTTGTGTGTACACTTTACTCTTTAGTCTACATAGCTGCATATTTATTCCAGACAGACCATACTTATTTCATGTCAGTGATCAATGAGACTAGAGGCCCCTTATCTCCATTCAATGAGGATGATATGTACTATGCATGAGAGTTAAAATGTTGGAAAGTGAAGCAATTAGCATTCACAAAATGGACTGTGTTCACAGAATGAAACATGTTCAATAAAGCCTGAGTTCATAGCACTAAACATCCATGATTCAACAGACTATAAAACACCATCAACAGCACATGGATCACACTACATTTAAATACAGATACTGAAACATAGTTCACAGAACTGATGATTTCTTTCATGAAGAAGAATGCTACTCTTTTGTTTATATGCCTATATCATCATTTACTAAATTTTGCAACTGGCTAAAAATTAAAAATATTAGAAATTTTTAATAGTTTTATTAATGGAAAAGTAGTGGACAGCTTTAGTTTACATTAATATTTAGTAATACAGAAATTAGCCAGTCTGGCAGGAGTCCAATCAAAAGCTCTGTTATGAGCAGAAATGATAGAAGCATATGAAAGATCTTAATTCAAGACTTGAATGAGATTGTTACCATCTATGTGTTCGTATGTTTACTACTTATAGCCGCTCCCCGAGTTGCGAATGGTCGAGTTACGACCGTTCGCACTTACAAACAAAGCTCCCATGGAGCGGTCGTAAAGGTGGTCCCTGAATTATGAACGCAGCCAGCGATTACGAACAGCGCGGTCATGTGTAACTCAATGGGGTCCGAGTTACGAATTTCGAGTTACGGACCAAGTGTTGGTTCGTAACTCGGAGAGTGGCTGTATATATATGGCTGCAGTTAATCACAGAAATAGCTCCATCAAGGGCAGGGGTGGGCAATAATTTTGGAAGGGGGGCCACTTCACAAATTTCCGAAGTGGCTGTGGGGCGACCCGGAAGGGGTGGGGCCTCAGGCAGAAGGTGTGGGGTTGACCTTATTTTCTGAACCAGCTGCAGCTAATAACTGTTTAATTTAAATTATTAAACAGATTAAGCATTTTAACTTTCTCATGTTCGTTTATCAAACTTAATTTTAAATAAAGTAAAATATTACGTCCAACATAAAAGGTTTCAATGTTCTGTTTTGTTTTATTTATGGGAGGTGTAGGGAACCCTTTTTGGGTCTGGGGCACTGATTACAAAAAAATCAGTTGGGGACCACACAAGTGAGAAGCAAAATCTCCTCCAAAACCCCCAATGCACACAGATGTAGCCACAACTGAGACACCTCACTCCTCTGGTGTCCCAACCTCACGGAGTGAGGGGAAGGGAAGTGGGAAACTGAGGTTCAGGGCTTCCCATAGACCAGATTTACTTTTCTGGGGTTCTGGAGTTAGTGGATTTTATGGACTTCTTTAGGCTCTGAGATAGGAACAAAACTTAGGAGTAGAGTATGTGAGACGGCTGCCAGAAAACAGGATAGGGATGGGATACAGGATCTGAGAGGGAACTGGGGTGCAGAATCAGACTGGAAGTAGGATGTCTGGCCAAGTGGAGGGAGCAGGAGCAAGGGAGGGTGCAGCGTGTGGCCAAGAGAAAGGTGCAAGAACAAGGGAGGGTGTCACAGCAAACTGTAAGGGGCTTTGGAGGGAGGGAAGTGATAGGATTGGGGTGGGAAGATCTGGGCATGAGTGGAACCTTATCTGGCTTCGTACTCCCTTGCAGCAATGGCTGCAGCCACCCTGTCCCAGCCACCCCAGAGGAAGGCCCCACTGCCACAGCCAAGTAGTCCCACAGGTTGGAGACCCAGGGGCCAACCCTGGAGATGCCAATACCATGGCCAGGCGCTCGGAGGCACCGCTACTACAGCCAGGCATCCCGGGGCCGGCCCCAGAGACACTGTGGCAGCAGTGCCTCCAGCCTCCGGGGCCAACCCCAGACCGTGTGGCCACGGTAGCGGCACTTCTGGGACCAGCCCTGTTGAGGAGCCTCAGCCCCTACACTGCCTCCTATACAGCATCTGCAGGGGAGTTTGGGGGGGGGCGGGGAGTAAGAGGAGAGACTGAACTCCTGCTCACCATGTACACCCATTGGGGACAGGGCCTGTAATTGCCTCACAGGCCGGATCCAGCCCGCTGAGAGTCTTTTGCCCACCCGTGATTAAGAGATTATTGTTGTACATGAAGTTATCCACTGATTCTATAAAATAAAAATCGTATTTCACTGAAACATTGCATATATTCAATAGTATGCTGTCTGATTGTAACATACTGAGTATCTTCAACTTCCCCTCACTTGACAGTGGCAGCCGAAGCGCTTGGTCTTGCAGAATAAAGCCCATAGCCAGATAAGCTCCCCCAATATCTGTAGCCTAAATAGTATCTGTTACCATCATCTATTCTTTTCTGCTCTCACAGAAACAGTTACTGGACTTCAGAAGACAAATTCAACACCACATATGCTGCTTCTGGTGCTGAGAGCGATTTCCATTACAGTAGTTGCATGGGTGAACCAAAAGGGTATTTCAGTGCCACAAAGAAGCCAATATTCAAGTACTCATGAGTATTCATGCACTCTCAAAAAAAAATGGGAAGGGATTTCACTAGGGATGTAAAATTCCATGTAATCAGTTAACTGGCTAAATATTATGTTTAACTGATTAACCTCTTAATTGGGAACCCGTGGGGAAGAGCACAGTGAGGACTGCAAAGTAGTTTGCGTGGCCAGGCTGGAGCAGCCCTCCAACTGTGGCACAGCACAGGCAGGGGGCTGCTTCAGCCCAGTATGGCCTGATGTGCTGCAGATTCTTCCGTCCATGAGTGGGGGGCTACTCGGGCTGGGCCCTCCACACTATACCTCGGAAGGGGGGTCGCTCCAGCCCATAGTGCAACCTCCTCACCTCACCTCCCATCTGTTCTAAACTCTGATTTGTCAATTTTATGTGTGTTCACTTTTTTTTAATTGAATCCCTTTGGTATATATGGTCATGCCAACTTTCTTCCACAATTTGATCTGAGGAAGTGGGTCTGGCCCACGAAAGCTCATCACCTAATAAACTATCTTGTTAGTTTTTAAAGTGCTGCATAGTCCTGTCTTTTGTTTCAGCAAGACCAGACTAACATGGCTAAATCTCTATTACTACTCAACCTTTTTGATACCATGGACAGGCTTGATTCCTTCTAAATTGTGTCAGGGAGACCTCAACGACTAGCACTGGTCCACAGACAAATCACTGAGAAACAGAAACACTGGTATAATGGAATTGAAGTCTGTTAGAAACTCTCTTTCTTTGCTTAATATTTCCTCTGTGTAATTTCAACCAGTTAAGTTTAAAGTCATCATCAAAATCATAGACAAACAACATATAAAACAGAACCTTAAAATAACCAGCAAAAACTGAGAGCAGACAAGTCTACAGGCAACGAAGAAGGAAATTAGAGACATAATAAATATGGCATCTAACTACTATTTTATGTATTGTTCATTAATTTAATTGCTGTAGTGTTAAAGGGCACCAATCAAGGCTCAATTATGCTAGGCACATGAGAATCATGTGAGATGGGTCCTAGCCCAGAGAGCTAAAAATCTAAAATATTAGGCAAGAGACAAAAAACAGATGATGGTAGTACAAGGGTAGTAGTGAGACAGAGAGAACCTTACAAGGCACTTTATAGACTTTGAGAAGAGAAATGTATTTTAGACATAGTCCACAAAATAGAAATGTTTGAGAATTGTGGGGTAACCCACCAGCCAACAACCATAAACAAAAAAACAGATTTCTTGGCAACACAGCAATTTATCCCAAATGTTAGCATGTAAAAATTCATATCTTTTTTCCTTCCTACGCTATCATTGGGTGGTGGTGGGCATAGTCCTACAATCTATAACTCAGAAAAATTCTCACCGTAGTCAACAGGAAAAGTGCCAAAGAGTGAGAGATTACAGAACCAAACTGATTCATAAATTTTCAAAGTGATAAATTTTATATCTAGTGCCAACAGTGTACAGGGCAAAATCTTCATAAGGGTTGAATTGTTCTTAACAAAAATAGTTGCAAGAGGTTTCTTTAATTGTTATATATTATACTTAGCACTATGTATAAATATATCAAGAAAATAATTCTATTCTTAGTATTACTTTTCAGCACTTTTATCATTTTCTGAAACTTTCTCTGGGTATCACTGACTTATATTATAACCTACACCAAAAACTCCATGATCTGGATACTTTTATAGAATAGACTGACTGTCCTATTATACGTAAGAGAAAAATGGAAAAGCTTTTTTTTTTCTAAACAGCTACCAATTCTACATGGCATTTCCAGTGTGATTACATGATTTTTGTAGGCTGTAAATAAACATAAGCATGCATATTTTACAGTGCAGCCGCAATTCTTTGCAGACTCTGAGGACATCAGATTATGCATCAAAAGAGTATGTATCAAAATCTTATTTTTAAAAATGATGTCTGTTTTGATTCTTGTCAATGTGATTTAAACAGAAGAAATAGAATGTTTACCTTTCTTCAGCTGCTCATGTTGTTCCTCCAACTTCTGTTGGACAGATCTGAAGTGATCAGTAAAACCACTCAAGCTGTCTTGGATGAAACTTGGAGCAGCAGGTTGGGATGCGAGCACCTTACAGGCAGCAGTCTGCTGTTCAATTTGAGGGCACAGACTTAACAGATGAGTGAGCTCTCGCTGTGAGAAATTAAAATAAAAAACAAAACAAGACATACCTTTAATGCAGGGATGGGGAACCTTTTTTGAGTGAGGGGCCACTGATGCACAGAAAAAAAAAAATCAGTCAGGGACTGCACATAAGTAAAAAGCCAAAAAAACAACCCTCCTCTGAGGTGACTAGAAGGATTAAGATACTTCCCACATTCTCCTTGCACACCAGAGCCTCGGGGGGCCTGAACTAGTAGATTTTGTGTGCTCCAGCTCCATCAGAGGGTCAGTGGGGAACTGGAGCCCCAGAGCAAGCTCCCCAATGGTGGAGGGGGCTGGAACCAGGCCAGCCAGGAGCCATATCCAGCCCCGGGCCTTAGATTCCCCAACCCTGCTTTAAGCCATGACTGTTCAACAGATTTAGGATAACATTTTCAAAAGCATGTAAATCCCATTAACTTTAAATAGACCTTGAGTTCTTTTGAGATGATTACCCCTGACACTGTTGGCTAACAATCTGGGGTGTTCTGTTCTTCTATTTGTTAAATATAAAAAAAAAAATATGGTTACCAATCTTACCTGACATGACTCTTTTAGGGCTATTAAAGGTTGCTTTTGCAATGCTAAAGTAGCAGCATTTTTTAGCCACACCTCCTTCTCATTTACAATTTTCTCAAGTTCACCCATTTCACTAACATATGCGTTTATTTCATCCTGGTATTGTATATTTCTTGCCAGTCCCTCCAGATGCCCGATCACCTCTTTCCACTCAGTCAGTATCTTCTCCATGGCATTTTTCACATCCTCAGTAAAAGGCCCCTCTGAGTTTATTAAGGAAATAAACAATGTTGGTTTTAGACACTGCAACACATCCTGATTTATAAATATCTAATTATTCCATTCTCCAGACAGACTAATACAAACGCAAATCTGTATCATCTATAATGTTATTTTACTTGCATATCATCCTTCTTTGAAACTATGTCTATATCTATAGTGGTAACAAACATTTTGGCTTTTAATTTCCAAACTTATAAGTAAGTTTTAGGATATGTCTACAGAGAGATACAAAAAACATGACTGTACTAAGTCAGCACAGTTGGGCTCAGGGTGACCAAAAATTGGTGTGTAGAGATTATGGCTTGGGCTCAAATCCAAAATCCAGGATCCTCTACCCCTACAGGGTCCTTTGAATGTCTATACAGCAATTTTTAGCCCTGTAGGCTGAACCCAATTTAGCTGATGGCTGTGGCTGGTCTAGTTCAATATCACTCATTCCATCTGCTAAACCAATTAACAGTTTAAAATGATCACTGAAACAGTTTTTATTTTAAATATTGAATTGTATTTTGCAACTTAACATTTAAACATCTTAAAGTGTTTTAAAAAATTAGCCATTGTTAAACAATCAGATACTTTTTATGAAGTTCTTTCCCTGCAGTGATCTAGAGTCATTTCTGGTAAAGAGAGAAATGGCAAACTACAAAGCATGAATCTCTAACTGCACACTGGGATCAGTAATTTTGTTGAAAGGGTGGATGGAAATGTTGCATCAGGCTAGGAAAGAGGAGGAACTATACCAAACAACGTTGCATTGTAGAAAGATGGGATAAACAATTAGATGGCAATGTGTACAACTGTTGAAAAACACAACATGGCAAACACAAGGCTACTGCCAGCCCAGAAGTGCATGAAGCATTTCTCTTTCTATATGAGTTCTCACACTTTTTTAAAAAGATAAAAAAAACCTGAATAAATTCAAACCATCAGTGCAATACATCACTTAAAGATGTAACACAGACTTCACCCCCAGACACTTTTCTTGCTCTGTTTTTCCACTTGTGGTAAGTAATTGGGGATTTAGTCTACACTAAAAAGGTGTATATATGCTTGCCTTTATCACACTACCATGAAATTTGCAAATCACTTTCAGTGCTGATAACCATCACAATTTGTAGCAGAAACTGTGCTTCCAGCAAGGTAATGGAGCACAGAGAACTTACAGATACTTTCCAGATTCATAACCTTCATCCCTGCAGCACCATCATTAATAAGGTATCTGGATATTCAGGTATATGAATAAATTGTAACTTTAATCAGCAAGGCTATAATATCTAATAATCTAGATTGAGGCACTCTGATTTCAGCCCAAAGTAATCAATAATTCATAGCAATTACTTTAAATCTATCTTGCAAGTTACAAGTTTGTGTTGTTATTTGTTTTAAATTGCCAGTTCTTTACACAAGGCGTATTTGGATGAGGCCTTATGAAATATAGTATGAAGTTTGTTGATTCATTGGAACAGAGATCCCAGAACAACATTATGCTACTGTAAAAAGATTTATAAAGGGAAATCTGCATATTTTGTCTTGGCTGACATACATTTGAAAACTAGTAGTTCATCGTATACTATATTATAAAAGTTTACGGAGTGAAGTCTTCTCTGAAAGCTATATGACACACTGGTGACTAACATCTCTAAGACATATGTATTAACTCTATCTAAAGAATTATGGATACTCATTGATATTAGGCTGTACAATCTGCTGAGACAGGAGAGGATGTCACAGCTGTCTACTTATCTCCTATGTAAATTAAACATGGTGGAAATAATGGATGCTCCATTTACACAGAAATTACTCTGTAAGGAAGAACAGGAAGTCACCTTGCCTCTTGAAACAAAGGCCACATCTAACCTACAAAACCTGTATTGGTATAACCACATTGCTCAGGGAGTGTGAATTGAACAACGTGGTTATACTGAGCTAACATTTCCCCTCCCTCCCATCCCCCCACACACAGAAACAGTACTAAACTAAGAGGAGAACTTTTCCCATTAACATAAGGGAAGAGGCAGGACAGGGACGGCTCGTCTTGTGTAACTGGAAAGTTGGCATAGATAGACCCTATCTATGTCTGCTCTGTCAATCCTCATCTTCAAAAGGTATGTTCACTACACTTCCAAAGGATGAGCTTGGCAGTTTAAATTGTAACTCTGCTAAATATTAAAATCATAGATCCCTCTTTTTGCCCTTTGACTATAGAGTGTTAACAGGCTGATCAGCCTTGAACAGTCCCTTACCATATGCATTTACTACTTAGGCAAAACAATCTGTGCCACCTTGCATTTAGCTATGATTCCAAGTCATGAAGAAGAGCTTTATGTGGCTTGAAAGCTTGCCTCTCTCACACAATCAGAAGTGGATCCAACAAAAGATATTACCTCGCCCACTTTGTCTCTCTTAATCCTATGTATATTTGCTTAATACGTTTATTTCACTTTTACTATAAACTCAGTGCAGTATTTAAAGAGAAGGGTAAATACACCCCAGTTCATATGTTGTGATGTGGCTGTGTGTTTTTAAATGAACCACATTATTTCTCTGAGCTGCCCAGGAGAAGGCTGAACATTACAGAAAATCTGGGAATGTGTTGGCATCACCCTGAAAGTAGTCATCCATGGCTAGTGGAAGCTAGATTAGGAACATGAACAGGCTGCTAATATCAGAATTACCGAACCAGGGCACTCCATTATCACACTGGAACTCAGCATGCGTGCACGTGACGAGACCTCACATATACAGTGGAGGATGCTGCCTGGTTCTATAAAACGGTGTCCCTCATATCTGTATTCGGGGTCTGACAATCAGTCTATAGCACAGCCAGTCCTGGGGCATGCACTGTATGTATTGCATACACATGCACCACTGTCAACACACTTATAGTGATACGCATCACCTCTTGGCCCAGCTGGGGACTCTGCTAACCATAACTATGGTGCCAGGGAGCAATTTTGGACTAGACTTCAGAGCAATAAACATTCTGTGCCCAGAGTATGCGAACAGCTGCTTTACAAAAGAATAGGACATGCTTCACTGACAGCATTTCATTATATTTATTGGAATTATAATCGGAACAGTACAGTCTTAGAAGTTTTTGGAACTAAATCATTCTTTCGGATTACATCTCAAGCTATGATCATGTCTTTAACCTTTATACCACTAGTAATAACTGTATCACTAAAACACAGCGATGCAAGTTTTTACACAAAATCATAAACATGAATAAAGTAGACAAATATTCAGAGACAGATAACCTGATACTTGTCCAGTTCAAACTTTGGTCTAAAATGCCAGGCCAGTAACATGAAAGTCTTGAAGATAACATCTTTGTGCATGATTCAAAAGGAACAATACATAATTTTAATATTGCTTTTTTCCAATATCTTCAGATCAATATAAATAAAATAGAAACCCTAAGCGTACATCTACACTACAGAGGAAGATCAAACCTGCTGTGGTTGATCTTTCAGGGGTTGAATTAGCGGTCTCGTTAAGACCTCTAATTCTAAATGAGGGAGGCACTCCATTCGATACTGGTAACCCTGCTTTCTTGAGGGATAAGGGAAGTCAAAGGAAGAGTGTTCTTTCTTCGACTTCCTGCAGTGTAGACAGCACCAAAAGCCGAGTTAGGCAACTTCAGCTTATCTTAATTTGACTTTGTCCCATAGTGTAGACATACCTTAAGTGAATGGACACATGGAGTTTAGAGAAACGTTTTCAGAGCAAATCTTTCATAAGTTTGATTAATATTCCCATGCACTGTGTTCATCAATACTATTTAAGATCAATTCGCCTCTCTCAAGAAGATAAGAGATGATGAAAAGCTTAATCTAGAAAAGTATCTTAAATAAATGTTTCTTTTTTCCATTCAGTCAGTGATTAAATCACTTAATTCCACCAAAACAAAATTAAAGAATTTTAAAGACCTCTTACCTTTTCCCATTTGATCCAACATATTCTGTCCACTTTGGCTCAGTCCATCTAACTTTGGGCTCTTCTCTATTGTTTCTTTTTCTAGGGTCTGCAAATCAAATCCGAAAATAGTTTGAAAGATGGATATTTCTATTGCCATCAAAACTTTTTCAGTACAGCACATAATACATACTTCCCTGCCATTCCACAGATAATTCATGATTTCTTGAAGGCGATTTCAGTTGCAAACAGCAAACCATCTGAGTGTTTTGTTAATCATGTTTGCACCAGAAACTAATGCAAAACTGTATTACAGTACTGTAAGCAGTACTTACTAGTTACAATAAAAGCAAAAGATTAACCGTAGTGGCATGATACCAAAAAGAAAAGGTGACCAAAACAGTCCAATTAAGTTGGTGATGATATGTGGCACCTTCCATATATGAATTCCCACTCATGCCTGAAACATTTTGCATGTGACTAATCATTTGACAGCTATTCAGGGCCCTATAGCAAATTGTCCTCTTCAGTTAAATTCATATAAAAAAAAACAATGAAAATAATCACACTCGTTAGAAATCTCAAAAGAGAACAGTGGGATCAAGGTAGCATCCCCCTTAGTCAGCAATTTGAGCCAACAAACGCACACCACTCTACGCTCTCTCTAATGGCTCCACATGGAATTTAGGAATGTAAAATCCTATTTAATCAGCCAGTTGGGCTGAAGTAGCCCCCCTTTGGCCCAGGCCAAAGTGCTCCAGCCCATGTCAAATAACCATAACTGGTAAACCAGTTAACCATTCACATCTCTACATAGAATATTCTGTTCCCAGCATTTTAACTTAACACATACATTTTCTCCCAGTGCCAGTTGCAAGACAATGCAATTTTATTCTAAGCGTTATTGTAGCATTTTTTTAATCCGTGTTTTTAGATTTAGTCTAAGTCAAAATTCAGCCAATGATAGAATTTCCTGGCCTTTTATCTTGATTGCTTTGACTCCATGTTCTTTCCTGTTCATTATGTGTGGCTTAAAGGGTCTCATTTTGCTCTCCTTTATGTCACTGGCAGACTTTCATAAATTCACAGGGGTAGGATTGCACTCCATATTAACAGTAAGTGAATAGTGTTATCAGATAAGCAGAACAAACTGCAGTAATTTACATTGTGAGCTGTCGAAATTGGCCCTGCATGTGTATATAATGCTGTTAAAGAATGAACCAAAACCTGTGAAATCTAAAGCTTACAATTTTCCTAGAAAGCAGACAGCACAGACACAAGCTTCTCTGTGTTGCCCTGCCAGTATACTTTTAATTTGTTCTTTTGGGACTGCTCTGATGGTTGCAAGATCATGGCTTGAGGCTTTTTTTTTTTCATACTACACTCATAGGAAGAACTGAAAGTGTTAATTCTTTCAAACACCTTTAGATTTTTTCCATCGTACCATTTCCCTCAAAATGCTTTTCAAAAAATAATTGACTAGGAATCTGAGTCAAATTAATGAGCCTTCAAAGTTGGTTTGAAGGCAGAGAGAGTCATGGTCATTTTCATGCATTCTGGGAGTGAAATCTACAATATTAGGCAGGAGGTCTAGAAACCTACCATCTGTTCTAGCAAGTGCATTGCTCTAGTGTGATTGTGTGAAGATGGAGATGGTTCTTCAGATAACCTGTGCCAGCCCTGTGAAACACCCTGAATACCAATCTCCCAACCTTGAATTTAATGTCATTATCAAAACTGTCAAAATCATTTCCCTTCTTCTTTCCTTTTTTATAGCAGGATAGTAAAGTGAAATGACTGGTTCAGATTGGCTCCTTTAACTTAATAAATATTGGGCCATTATTTTAAAACTAAAGTGGCTCCATCCTCCTTCTAACTCTTCTTTCCTTTTCATTCCCCACATTTCCATTTTGTTCTGCCAAGCAGTTCAGCTGAAAAACTGTTCACATCCACTCTCACATTTTAATCCTTTTTAATTTTTAAACCCACTAACACACACATGCCAGCACACCCTTGCTACTCTTTCTCATGCCATGCATATATCCCTCCTTCTAGTTCCTCCTCAAAATGCATCCCCTTCAAGCAGATGTACAAGCTACACTCTAAAATTAAATTAACTTTTTAACTAGGGTTGCCAGGTGTCCGGTTTTGAACTGGACAGTCCAGTATTTGAGCTTTCTGTTCAGGAAACAAATTGAAAAAAAATGAGAAAAAAGTGTCCAGTATTTTCTAAATAAGATGTAATGTAGATTGTGATGTAATGTCAAGTGTGTCCAGTATTTCTGTTCAAACCATCTGGCTACCCTATTTTTACCTGTAAGCCCTTCTGATACATGCCAGTGACCTCACCCTTTTCACCTTTTAACTGGTTAACAGGCAGCCTGACTACTGGAACAGCTTCTTGCCCATTGGGGTGTGGTGCAATGGGCCTGGCCTGGCCAAAGCAGTCCCGTTTATGATGTGGGCCCAGTCACGGGGGTGGAGCACTCCAGTCCAGCCAGTGCAGCCTCTGTTCACAGATGAGGGGCTACTCCAGTCCGGCCAGGCCCATCCCACCACACCATGAGTGGAGGAGAGCTCCAGCAATGCCTGGATGGAGTGGCTCCCTGCCTGCCGCATTTAAGCCTTTAATTGGTTAACTGATTAAACAGAATCTTACATCCCTAACATTTTGTGTTCTAAATTGCACAACTGGGAACACGTCCTGTAAACTCTTCTGGTCTGTTTTATAAAGAGCCATGCACATTATGGGGTATTTATAAATTAATAAAATATAACAACAATTACATCATCCTTTGATATGGCCTCAACTTCATTGTTTTGTACTGGAGCCTAATAAAAAATGAGCCTCCTTCTGGAGACTTAATATGCATTTTAGATTCCAGCAGCAGATTCAAGTACTTCTAATATTCCAGTAAGCTTCTGCAAAGACAATGCCTTAAAAAACATGGCCAAAAGGATTCACTCCTCCAATGGCATTAATCCAGGACAGAGGAGGCATATCTTCCACAGGGTCTTGTAAATTCTACACCATCTCTCAAGTTGGTGACAGTTTTATAGCAACAGTATTATATAAAGGATATAATTACAGAGACTCTGACCTATGCTAAGATTCTAAGTCGTAAGATTCCAATTACTTTAGCAATAAAACACTTCAAGTTCTTCTGTGGGATAAGTAAGGCAGAAGGTCAATATATGCTCCAGGGGATCGTATATAGAGACTGCCCACAACTCATTATTATTTGAGGGTTTTCAATCAGTCCCCATCCCCAGTTGTCAGCCATGAGGCCAAAATAAATAGCTATCCAGAAAATGCAATAATCCTCAAAGAAAGCACTTCCTATTAATACACTCATCACAAATATTAGCAAGAAAAAAAACCCACTTAATCAGTAAGCATGACCCAACAGCCACAATATTGCCAGTCAGAGTTCCATGCCTGTCCAGCATTCCAAAGTCATTTAACAATGGGACTTAATCTGCAGAAAGCTCTCAGATCAGACTGTTCCTCTAGCTGATAGCAAGTGAAACTGACAAAATAAACCATTCACAGGAAAATCCTTCCATCTTCTTACTTTACCTTCAACTTTTCTTTCAGATTTGAAGTCTCTCTCATCTTCTTGTATTCTTTGATCTCTATGGCCTGAATGGCAGCTTTTGATTTCAAAATCCAGTTCAACAGCTCAGCATTTTCAGCATCAAACCTGGTTTAAAAGGTCAGATAAAATCTTTCATCATTTTTCCTCCCCATTCAGTGTGTCTTTTATTAACTTCCACACATTCATCCATCAATACTGAGAAAGCAAGGCAGCACACAGACATTCATGTATTTTCACATTACAATCCTATCACAGGTGAGCAGTGACGATCCTCACTGCTTAAAGACTCTAAAGATTAAACTGTCACAGTGAAAAACATTTCACTATCATCAACTTTTCTTGCGTGAACATTCAGGCAATTGTACCGTTAGTTATTAATATAGTAAGAGGTATCTATAGAACCTTTATGTTGTTAGAAACAATAGTTATGTATTATAAGGTAAGTATAACAATAGGTTTCCCTAAACAAAACCAAATTAAAAATATAAACAAATGTCTATATTTTTGTTCCAGACTCTGTAATCATATATTAGTTTAAATGAAGAACAAGTAGCTAAAGAACTACATAAAAACTCAGAGAGCAGCAGGCAAAACCATTAAAAATCATCAGCTGATTGAGAAATAGCTTATAATGCAAGCTCTTCAGATATACTAAAGACTTGTCTACACAGGAAAGTTATTCCAGTATCAGCTAAGGTGTGAATTTAAACCAGCATATTTATACCAGAGCAGCTCACCATAAGTGTGGCTTTTTAGGTTTACTTTAAACCATTTCCCCTCCCCCCCTCGTGTGTGTGTGTGTTATACACACACATATAAAAACAAAAATAAACACTCTTACTGGATTTAAGTCACATTTGAGATCACATCAGTATTACTTTCCCATGCAGACAATACCTAATGCAGGACACCACCCTGTAACTAACTCAGTGAGAAACTAATTCAGTGAGAAACTAATTCCAACAAGTTACTGTGAAGTGAGTCAGACTGTACATAGAAGAATTCGCAGGTTTCCTGTCATTGTTCATTTACTGGCTCAAATGTGTTATAGGGAAGTGGCAATAACAGCAATTGAATGTCTAACCTGTTTTTTCCAACTCCATTCACTGATAAAGCTTTAACACTAGTAAAAGGGAATTGATAAAATGCGACAAGATCAATCACTGTCTTAAAAAGCAGAAACGGTTTACACAGCATCATGAACCTCTAATTCAAGAACTGTAAACAGAAGAAATATGGTCTTATGGTTAAGGCATCAGACTGGGTCTATAGTGCTCTGGGTTCAATTCAACACTTGTCAGGTGACTTCAGGCTAGTTCCTTTCTCTGTGCTTGAGTTCTCCATCTTTAAAATGGGGGAAGAGTTTAAGCTATAAAAGATACAGCTATTTCTTACTATTTACGAAGTAAAGCCCTAACACAGTAAAGCCCTTCTCTTGGCTTAGGCCTCTCTAACATGAATAAAGTACAGAAGACCAATTGCTGACTGGTCAAATTATTGACTTTCAAAATGGAGAGTGAACAGAACAAGAGGGAAAGATAAATGCATGCACAACATACACTCTGTTTATTTTATGTTGACCACAGAAATTTAGTTTTAGTTACAATACTTTATAAAGGATACTTAAGTGCATTTTACTTTAAAAAAAACACACCCAATGAGTTCCTACCAATGGACTACACAGTGGTCTCTGCTATCGAATACAGAAGAAGAATGGAAGCACACCACCACTTTTTCCGTCCAGATAGTTGTGACAATGTATTTTAATGCAATTAGAAATAAATAATACACTAATAAGTTATATCTTTATTACTGAATAAAATAAATATGACTTTACTCTTGCATCATGCTAGAAATGCTTTAACAAAGAAAATGATCTCCGCTTTTAGGGGGAATATGAAGCACAGAGCAGGGCTGTTAGTGACTAATCGACTAACTGATAAACCAGTAGCTTATTGATTAATCACATTCCCCCAGCTGCTGCTCTGCATTGTAAAGCCAAGAGAAACTGGCACGCCAAGGCGCTAAGTCAGTCTGTCCTCCACACATTTCTTTCCATTCAGGATAGAGTGAATGCACGCGCACACACGCACAGACACACCAGCTGCCGCTCTGCATTACACAGCCTAGGGAAGTCGCACGCAAAGGCACTGACTCAGTCCCTACTCCACACATTTCTTTTGATTCAGTCTCTACTCCACACATTTCTTTTGATTGTGTGTGGGGGGGGGGGGGGGGAAGAGGGGCTTCCCTAGGCTGTGCAATGCAGAGCGGCAGCTGGGGAAGTTATGCTATGAACCAGCACTAGCCAGACTGAGCTCTGGGACTGCCTACCCATATCAACTAATCAACAGAAAATCTGTTGACTAATCTATTAGGAAAGTAATCTCATTTTAACATCCCTAGCTCACAGAGGCAAGCATGACATTTTTCCAGCAGTCTTGAGCACCCAGATCTCCATTTGAATGTAATGAAATCTGCAAGCGTTCTGTATCTCTGAAAACCAGACTGTGAATGACTTCTACAAAAAACACTCAGTGGAACAATGGCAGAGTGACAAACAGAACTCAGGTTTATGAGGAAATGCTTTCTTAATAAAATTATGCAAAAATTCACTTTTTGACTGGGGGGGAAAATATTCTTTACACACCAATGTCCAGAATGTGTTGTGTAATATCTTAACACTTTTGTACAAGCTGGAGGCACAATGCAGAGTAACCAAGAATAATTGGAGGCCCATGTTATGTGACAATTAAACATGTGAAAGTAACTGATCTTTCTGAATCACTGGCAGTTCTGGGAAAAAATTGTGCCAACCTAAAACAATTTTTGACAAATTAAAAACTTGGAAAAAACTGAGTGAACACTGTTTAATTTTCAAGATTTTCTTAAATCATATTTAAATACAATTAAAGTAGTGAAGTCATTCTGAATAAAAAAAATTAAAAAATGTGTTTTATTTTTTCTTTTAAGTTTTTGCCCCTCTTGACAAATTATTTGCAGTGTTGTTGTCAACCCACATTTGTGGTTTTTGTGTAAAAACAAGAGTTTGGGCTTAAATAACAAAAACAAAACCAACAGCCAGCATTAGAGGATATAGCTGTTTCTCACTTACAAAAGCACAATTTCACATATAAATAAGTTTAAAATACTATCGAGTAAGTAACAAATACTAATAATGTATTCTTACCTTTTTTTTGCTTCAATATCCACAGGTATCTGTCTTTTCTTTGGTGGCGGAGGAGGGGTTACTTCTTGTTTAGATTGTTTTACCATTATCTGCTCCTTTGCAGAAAACATTTCTGATTCTGTGTTCTGTGAAACTTGGGACACTCCTGTATTTTCCACAGCCCATGTTACCTACACAAAACAATTTGCAAAAAAGAGGGTTTAAAATGAAAGATACACACAATTTCTCCTGTAACAAGTAATTAATTACATTTACATGTCATCCAAACTAGGGATGTCAACTTGTAGTTGACTACACGTTTAACTGTTAAGTCAAGGCTTATCGGTTAAGCTTATCAACTACACGCACTCGGAATAGCGTGGGAGCCAGTGCCTGTGAGGAGCTAGCTTTAATCAGGCTCCCACGAGCACTGGATCTGTGTCATTACCCCGCCATGCTGCTGCCTCTGATAGAGAGGCAGCAGCATGGAGGGTGAGGGGGGGGCAGGCTGGAGCCAATAAGTGCAGGGAGCCGGCTTTCACTGCATATGCTGGCTCCACTGACCTGCCTCTGTGCTGGCTCCACCAACCTGTCTACTCCTTCCATTCCCACTCCTCCCATCCTGCTTAGGACACAGTGGGGGCGAGGGGGCCGCAGGCAGGAGCCAGGGCTGGTGGGAGCCAGCTTAAAAGAAAGAGTTTTAAAAAACCCCACACAGTTTGTTCTATACAGAGTAATCAATCAGTTACATTTACATGTCATTCAAAGTAGGGCTGTCAACATGTAGTCAACTACACAATTAACTAATAAGCCTGGGGGGGGGGGGGGAGCAGGAGTCAGCACCTGTGAGGAGCTGGCTTTAAGCAGGATCCTCACAAGCATCAGGTACACCTCCCTGCTTTCCCCCCCCCCTCCCGTCCCAGCACCAGCTCCAAGGTGCCACTGCCCCCCACCACACCCTGCTGCCTCTACAGCAGCTGGGGAAGGGGTGAACAGAGGCTGGCCCACGGCAGCAGCCCCTGTCCATGGGGGGTCCAAGCTCCCTACAGACGGGGCAGCTACCACGGACCAGCCCGTCTATGGGGAGTTTGGATGCCCACGGACAGGGTCTGCTGCCACCCCTCATTGTTGCCTCTGTATCACAGGCAGCAGCGCAGGGCGGCAGGCAGCCGATCTGTGCAGGGAGCTGGTTTTTCAACTGGGTCCCCTCGCAAACCAGTTTCCACCTGCCTCCCCAAGCTGCTGCCTCTGACATAGGGGCAGCAGTGCAGGGTGGCAAGGGCTCCATGAGAGCTGGGCCGGGAGCACACTGGCTGCTGGCACACCCATGGGGACTATTGAATAGTCGTGTAATAACTAAGATTTCATGCGGTTACACAACTATTCAATTACACTATATCTAACATCCCTAATTCAAACCCATTTAAAAAGAAAAACTTCTCACTCTCCTTTGGCACTTCTCATCTGTAAATCTCAAAACACTTTAACAAAAGAGTTAAGTAATATTATCATAATTTTTTTCAGGTAGGGAACTAAACATCAAAATGCTCCAATTGACTGAAAGTATGTAGCAGATGGACTAAATGAAATCAGCCAAGCTTATGGTAGACTTTCATTCACCAGTAAAAGCCAAGACTCAAAGGGGGGGGGAGGGAGGAGGGGAACAGAGATGCAGAGGAGTATAACACAAATCTGTGTAAATGCTTACTCTGCAAGTTCATCACAACTAGACTCCAACTATGCAAAGATTGACATGCAATATAAATGCCCACTACAGTCAATAGAAGTTTTTCTATTGACTTTACAGGGGGGGTTGGAATGAAATCATGAGAGTGATCCAGCCAGTTAAAGTTGAGCACATTATTAAGCCTTTTTTGGAATTGTGACCTAGAAGTCCTACTCAGTACTCCTTATTAAAGATGTAAGCAAATAGTCAACTATTCAATAAGCAAAAGCTTATCGGATAGTCAACTAGTTCCTCGCTTCCCCCTCTTGCTGCCTCTATAAGAGGCAGGAAAGGGGAGGGGGGGAGAGGAGCAGAAGCCAGTACTGGGGGGAGCCAGCTTAAAAGCTGGTTACCCCCAGCACCATCGCCACAGGGAGCAGGGAAGAGGGATGAAACAGTGTAGTCAATAACTGATAAGCAAAAGCTTATAGGTTAATGCTATAGACTATACACATTCCCCCAACCACACCCCCTACCTGCCAGTAAATTGTTTAGCAGGCTGGCCAGCAGTCCAACTGAGACCTGGCTCACGCCAGGTCTGGAACCTACCCCCATTGTGGCTCTGCGTTTAATGTGTATTAGGAGCCAGGTGGGCAGGCAGCCAGTCCATGAGGGGAGCTGGTTTTTAAACTGACTCCCCCCATGGGCCAGCTCCCGCCTGGCACTCCACGCTGCTGCCTCTGATACAGAGGCAGCAATGCGGAGTGGCAGAGGGCTCCTTAGGAGTGGGGCTGGAGCACACTGGCTTCTGGCCCCACCCCCGGGGACTACAGAATAGTCGACTAACCGATAAGAATTTATGAGGTTAACTGACTATTCAATTAACCAATATTTGACATCTCTACAGGGGAATAGCAGGAACCAGGCGCGAGCCGGGAATCAGCTGATTCCCAATTTGCACCCAGTCCCAAACGCTGCAACTCTATTTTTAAAATGTATTAAGATCCCAGAGGCTCTTAATACATTTAAAAGGCTAAAGCGTAGCAGGGGGGACCCAGCATGGGCCAGCAATCAGCCATCCTGGCTTGCACTAGGTCCCCCGGCTGCAGCTCTGCCTTTGAATTGTATTAAGGGCTTGGCGGCTCTTAATACTCTAAAGCAGAGCCGCAGCAGGGTTAGCTGCCGGGACCAGGAGCTAACCTTGCTGTGGCTCCCCTGTTTATCAACCAATCAAGTAGTCAATGGAAAATCCATCGACTAGTTGATTAAACTATATGTATCATCCCAACCCCTTGCCCAATAGAAGTTTTGTGGAAGTAAGAAATACTAAGTAGAGCCCTAAATAGCAAGGTACTCTGTGAATATGCAAGCTTTGTTCTTATTCTTGCATGACAAAATAAGCATTTATTTCTATAATTTCAATATATCATGATAAATCTGTGCCATATTGAGAAAAATCACACTGGTCCAATGTCAACATTGGTATGACTATGTGCTTATTTATTTTTACTTCAAAAGTATCAACAATTCAGCCCATGTCAGCACCTTTACAACAATATTTAAAAAAATCACAAACAGTAAATTTCCAGGCAACCTACTACTTTGTCCACCAATAAAAGATAATGACATTATTAAAGGTCATTCTCTTCCTCAACCTTAGTGGAAGAAATTGAGCCTCACACCGCTGTGTCCAAAAGGGTAATAAATTTGGACTCTGACAGACCAAGGGAAGCTCACAAAATTACAGCACGAATCAACTTAGCCATAAGTAATTGCATGAATCTTCCTGTCTCAAAGTTGATGCCAAAAGCTTTGCTGGGCAATTTTGTTCATGGTGGCAAAGACTGAGTATATGACATGTCTGAAGGACTGAAAGACAATTTAATATTCTTTGTTTACCTGATTAGAGAACTCCTCAAGCTTCTGAACTAAGCTGTCCCACTTCTGAGTTAGTTCCTCCAGATCACTGTCAATTTTCTTTGAAGTCCTATTATTCCCAACGAGCAGTGCCACGTCCTGACCAAGCTCACTTAGCTCATCTAGCATTTGACGTTTTATTCCCATATCTTCTTTCAGAATCTGACATTTTTTAAAAACTCCATTAATTGTTTTCACTTAAAGATATAAAATATTTTCCCACTACTTCCCAATTTTTACTGAATATTTCTCCTGCTTCCATAGACAAGCATCCCATAATCCCAACAAATTACATTTTAAAAAACAATTTCCTTATCAAACAACAAAAAAAGAGACGTTCTTTAAAAGAACCAGCCATTAGATTGCAGAATATCCAAGAGAATATTTACAACAATATTTAGCATAAGTCTTAGCTAGTATTGGAAACGGTCAAAAGTGTCTTTCATTAACAATGACAGAATGGAAACGGTTGACCACAGAGGCTGTAATACAACACAGAGAAGCAGAGTCTGCCATAATAATATTCAAATAAATACTCAAAACAGATGTTATTTTACAAAGAAAGAACTCCATGAAGGACTTTAACATAAGGAGGGAATAAAAGACTCAGAGGGTAACTGTGTTAGTCTGTAACTAAAAAAAACTCAAAAAACAACAATAGTCCTGTAGCATCTTAGAGACTAAACAATATATTGCTGGTATATGAGCTTTTGTGTGGCCTGATCGTCAAAGGTGTCGAAAGTTCAGAATTCCTATTAAAATCAAATGTAGCCAGGCCAATAATATGTTACTTACTCTTAGTTTTTGTTTTTGTCTTTTAATTGACAGGAAAGGTCAGAATAGCAATACTCACAGCCAGTTTTCGAACGTTTGCACTCAGTTCTGTTTGATCTTTGAAGTTCCTTATTTGGATCTTATTTAAAGCGTCCTCTTTATCAGTTAACCAAGCTTTCAACAAGCACTACAGAAAAATAAAATACAACATTTCTAAAACATACTCGAGTATCAAACTACTAATGGTAAATTCCTACTTTCAGTTCTCCGTGTTCTATCACCACTGTTCTGCAGTCCTTATGTGCATTAAATCCCTGGCATAAATAGGAGTAGCCCACATGGAGAGATAAAAGAACAGTAGATTAACTATCCACCAGAATTTGAGCCTAATTATAAAACCAGAGTTAAATGCAGTCAAATACTTAGAATCATGCATAATTCTTCTCATTATAGCAGAACTACTGCTCTAAAAATCTTGCTTTCAAGACCTCTCAGTGCTTCTACACTTGGCAGTTTGTGATAATCCACTTTCAAATCAAGCCATTCTAATTACCATCCTAGAATCTTTCTCCCCTTCAACTGCAGCACAGTTTTAGCAGTCAGTGCCTCACAAATCAATAGAAAAAGAGATACTGTAAGGATACACTACTTTTGGATCAAATGAGGGGTGCTGTTAACCTTTTTATACTGTGGAGCACATCTTTAAGGAGAAACTGTCTCATGGCTTCTCTTCCCATCTCATCTGGAATTGTGCACACAACTCTCCTGTCTCATTAGTGGTCAAATGCCATTGTTGTGGTAATGGTAATGATGTGAAAAATGTTAAGAATGTATATTATTCTGAATCCCAATTAATAACTGGAAGCAATGAGGAACTGCCAATGTCTCATCCAACACTCCATGGACCACCATTTAAGAACCTCAGGGATACAGCTTTTTTGGGAGGGAGGGAAGGAGGGAGGAGAGAGATTCCCAGTAGTTCACTGGATATTAGACTTTAAACTCTCACCAGATCCTCAGTCTAGCTGTGCAGTTTTAGCACTGGCCCAGGAAGGACTGATTAGCAATTCCTGAGCCTGAGTTTACTGTAATCTTCCCATTCCATATAACCTAAGTACATAAATGGATAGACAAGAAAATATTAGGGCGATAAAATATCATGAAATATGGAAGAACAAGGCCATAACACCACATATTTATCGGGAAAACTATGCTGATGTTCCAGCCAACATATTTTATATAGATAAGTAAAGAAGCTCTTTAACATGTACAATTAATCTTTGCTAACTTAGCTGAAAATGATAATTCTCCTCAGGAAACTGAAACATAATTATTACAGTGCTAATAAATGGCAATGAGACAAATTCATTTCCTGAACAGTAAGAATTATGCTGACTGGGCAGTTTGGCTTCCAAAGATTCTTTAGGTAGTCTCAAAAGGACTGATGTATTTCTGCTTATTCTTTCAGCTGACTTGTGAAATGGAGAAAGTAACAGCAGCTGAATGCTCAAAATATTTTCTCAAACAAATATTTTCCTAGAACTTGAAATTAGTTCTAACTTGAGTATTTCTAGTTAACTTAGTTTTTTTCCCCTAGAACATAGGGATGGATTACTTAAACTTGGTAGTTACAGATGGCTGATCCTGAGCCAGTCCCTCAAACTGAAACAACGGTTGCTTTAAAACCTCTTAATTATTTTGGATGAAATAACATTTCAGTAAAACACTGACAGTTCCACATCATCACACTCACTACCTTTTAAATGCACAGTAAAGAAACCTTCAAGGATCTCTTGATTTCAGTCACACAGTTGATATACATTATATAAAATTCTTGCACATGAATAAGCTCATATGTAAGATGACACTCAAATTAGTTGATTAATCTGCCCCAGGAGGTTAGTAAGCAGTCCTTCTGAATGTATATCAGATAAGAACTGCAAATGCAGTTCTGCAAGAACCAGAAGAACATTCACATAAATGACTGTGACATGGAGGAGTTGAGGACCAGTACTCTGATTTGGAGTAGGATTAGTGGCTCCTCTCTGTTCATTTCCTTGATTCGGATATAATCCTATTCCACTCAAAAATTGCTATGAAATTGTGGTGTATATTTCTCTGCTTACCCAAGAATATACAGATGACATATATGAGACCAGTTTCTAAAACCTAGTCCTCACTAGGAGCAGAGTCATGCTACCTAGAATCAGGATTACTAGTAGTCTATAGAAAACATTACTATAACATGGTTCTTAGATGAAAAATCTCAGACCTGACATACACTACAGAGTTAGGTCAAGGTAAGGCATTTTGCATCGACCTAGCTCTGTAAAGGTATGTCTAGAAAGCAGGTCTAGATTCCAATTAAGCTACACAATTTCAACTATGTCAATTGCGTAGCTTAAGTCAAAATAGCTCAATTCAGCTTTTGGAGCCGTCTACACAGAGGGAAGTCGAAGGAAGAACACTCTTCCTTCAACTTCCCTTATTCCTCGTGAAATGAGGGTTACCATGAGTCACAGTAAGAAGTCCTCCAGCTGGACATTATTTCAAAATAAAAGCTTGTAGTGTAGACATGCACTATGTTATTTTGGAATAACATCAGTTATTCCAAAATATTGTTGCTGTGTAGACATACCCTAACTAACCCTCACTGATATAAATTGCCCAGTGAATTGCCCACTCCAACTCTGTGAGAGGCACTGCATTTAGGATGATATAGTTGGGGAAGGCACTGTCCATGAGGCCACTGTATTACTTATATCACTCGGTGGCTGTCAGCTAGAGCCTCCCCCATCCCAGGATTGACTACTTAGCAGTGGCACTGCCTGTGAGTACCCCACTATGCCCCACACTGTGGAAATGCTCCTGGTTAGGACATGCTGGCAGAGGGAGCTGTGTGTGTAAATGAACTACCTCAACAACAACTTTGGTGGCTGTACATCAACCTAACTTAGGCTGACTCAATTTTGTTGTGCAGACTTGTTCTCGGTCATGTTAGCCAAGCTGGAACCCTGCTAGCTACAACAGGATAAATAACACTGTTCTACACCCAGTGCCCATACGGCCCAAACAGATTTTATTTTCCATATACGTGAAATAAGCATATGTTTATTGTTTATAGCATTTAATGCCACTACTGAAGAACACCAAGCTGTTAAAGTACTGACCAGCTATTGCTACTAAACAAGACTACCGAATTAGCACTAGCTCTCAAACAACAGTTCTATCACAGCTAAAGAAATTACCTGGCATGGCTGTTTATGCTACAACCTAAATAGGTTTATTTGCATAGCATGTAAAAATACAATGCTGGTCACATCAAGGAGGCTTAAACTTATATTGCAATTTCTTAGTACATTTGAACCTCTAACTGGGCAACCCTGGGAAACAAGATAGCTGAATAAAGATTCTGCTCGGCTAGGGAGAGCACTGCTGGATCTGGATATGGGGAGGGGGGGGAAGATGCACATACCTGTTGCCCCATCCCGGGAGTACACATGACTCTGCACCCCCAGCCTCTACAGAACAGTGAAGAAGCCTCAGGGGAAGCAGCTCTGCATGCTCCTGTTCCCCCAGTTGGGGAGGAGGAGAGGCAGCATGCAAAGTCACTGCCTCCTTGGTACCTCGGGTGTTCTGAGAATAGGGACACCCCGAGTATGGAAGTTTAAGTGTCTCTCAGAATTATAGCTAACTCAGCAAATATTGAAATAGGGCATACCTCATTCTACTAAACTGCCCCTTATATTTGTATCAATAATTTTAAAAGTATTAGTCATAGGACTGGTAAGTTGGCTACAAAATGATGTGTGTTGGCAGCACACAGGGCACATTAGGAAAAAATTCTAGAATTCTCAGGTTGCCAAGTTCTTAGTGATTCACTATTACTTCGTTCTCAGAGTCAATGAACAACACTTTCCATTTTAACTCCATTCTTTACTGGTCTTAACCCAGATAAAACTATCCGTTACTTAAAAACTATTTTACAGTTTGAATATAAATCCGATGCAAAACCTTTAACTGTCTCACCATTAAACAAACAGGAGTTAAACAAAACAGAAGACCCGGGATCCTAAATTGATAAACACTCCATACTCCAACACTCCATACATATTGATCCTGCAAGATGAAGATGCTCAGAACTGCACTGTGATGAAATTACTTCTATATTAAAACAACAGGGAATACCCTCAAATATTATTATGAATGTGGAGTAAGGATTATTTACTTTAATAATGCAAAAGCAAAGCAACTGGAATGCAAAAGCATGCAACTGGTAAAAATTTTATTTTCTACAAAACTTCACCTGTGCAACTCGCGGGCACAATATATTACTAAAACAAAATATTAGGACTTTTTAAATGATTACATATTTTAAGGTTATGAATACCATTTTATTGGACAAGAAAAAAATGTGCATGCTCTCATGGCTAGGTCACTGTACAGGCAGTCCCCGGGTTACGTACAAGATAGGGACTGTAGGTTTGTTCTTAAGTTGAATCTGTATGTAAGTCAGAACTGGCGTCCAGATTCAGCTGCTGCTGAAACTGACCAGCAGCTGACTACAGGAAGCCCGAGGCAGAGTTGCATACAGGCAAAGCAACTCCGCCTCGGGCTTCCTGTAGTCAGCACTGGTCAGTTTCAGCAGAGGCTGACTTGGGGACGCCTGGGGCAGAGCAGCTGGGGTGCTGCTGGGTTGGTCCAGTAGCACCCAGAGCGGCGCTGCGGGACCAACCGGCAGCGCCCCAGCTGCTCTACCACAGGCGTCCAGAGAAAAGCCTGGTCTCCTGGGGGAGGGGAGGGGTACTAGCTGCAGCTCCCCTCCTCCCCCAGCAGACCAGGAAGACGCAGGCGGCGGACCAGACACACCGCAGTTCCGCCGCCTGGGTCCTCCGCGGCTTTGCTCTCCGTCTCCCTGGTCTGCTGGAGACCAGCAGACCAGGATGATGGGGAGCAAAGACTCTGAGGACGCCGGCAGCGGGACAGCCGCGGCGCGTCTGGGCTGTCCGCTGCCCGCGTGCACCCCAGACCAGGGAGACGCGGAGCAAAGCCGCAGAGCACGCGGGCAGCCCAGACGCACCGCAGCTGTTCTGCTGCCGGCGTCCTCAGAGGCTTTGCTCCCCGTCTCCCTGGTCTGCTGGTCTCCAGCAGACCAGGGAGACGCAGAGCAAACCCCGTTCATAACTGTGGATCCAACGAAAGTCGGATCCGCAAAACTCGGGGACTGCCTGTACTCAATAACCCATACCAGAATAACAAAACTGAGCACCATAGGGTTTGTTTTCTCCCTGAGAGGAGTTAGTCTCTCACAGAAGTCCCTAATCAAAACAACAACAAAAAACAAACAAGAAAAAAAAACACAAGCTGCTTTAACTTTCAACAGGGTCACGACATATTCCAAATCCCCTTTTGGAGAGATCAAGTGGAGGAAAGAGGAGCAACCTAGCCCTATTCTCCAGGCTTTCAGTCCAATCTTCTTCATTTGAGATGAAGTACTGCTCATCTCTCACTGGCAACCTCTCTCCACCTGACTCATTGAAAACCTGAGATACTTAATGGCTTCTCTTTTAAAAGCACAGCTCTTTGCTTCAGTCTTCAAGTTCTTATTGGTCCCCAGATGCCAGATATTTTATTTTGTTCTGAAACCCCAGGCAGTTCCTACTACTTGGGCTTCTGATCTCAATAGAGCAAGTGGGTTTAATTACTTCATGATTCAGCTATCACCACTGCATTGCACCCTACCGCATTGCATAATTGTTCATCATTCGAGTTTTACAGTTTCCAAGGAAGAACAATAGAGAAAGGGTATTGAACAAGATTGGCCTGATTTACTATAATAATTCCTATATTTTTTTCGTGTACAAGCTGGCAGGACCGAAGCAGAAGAGATTGATTTTGCATCTTCTGGCAAATATTTTTACAAATGAAAATCTTACAAATATTATCAGTAGTTAAAATTATAATGAGTTAGAATCAGAATTTTTCCATTTAACATTCTGGATAGTTGGTACAGCTTTCTACCTGCTCTTCGACTAATTCCTGCCACAGCATCTGAATGTCTTGCAGCTTCATCCAGCGCTCCTCAGTCCAATGACAAACTGCTGTCCAACGCTCGCCAAGCCTCTACAACAGCAAGAAACATTAAAGAACATTCAGTCACACTTTGAAACACATAACAGGCCATATATTCAAACACATGATTATTTTATCTAAATCATTATCGTGTCTATCTACAATAAAAATTATCCAAACTTAGAATTGTAATTATCATTTTACACAAAGTCAATGGAAAGAACTTTTAAGAGTTAATAAGTGGCCTAACTGATTTGCTTTAAAAAAAAATCCCCCGCTTTATCATCTTGTTTTAACTGAGGTAGTAGTATTTGTGTTTTAATCCAATTGGGGGAAAATATTTTAAAATGGTATGTTATTTAGACTATATATAAAAAGGTCAACTCTTGAAACAACAAACTTTTAGCCAAACCACATACCTCTCTATCAAAATGACTTCTACAAAATAGAAGGTTAAAAAAGTTCTATTGTAAATCATCCCATTACTTTTCTATAATTCCACAAATGAAATTACATTAAGGCTAAAATTTTCAGAAGTGTCTGTCTTTTAAGAGTACTAGTCCCCTAGACTTATGCTCTGTAAACTGGATTTGTCCTTTAGAGTGACTTAGGCACGGTTAAAAAATAGGAATTAGGACTTTTGAAATTTTTACCTATGCAATTTTAATAAATTATTTATATTGTTATAAGGACCCAAGAGCAATCTTTCAGAGATAAAACAGTGATTTAATAAGTTGTTTATGACACAAAAATATGTCCATTTTAAAAATTCCATTAAAACTGATGTGTGTGACATTGTCTGTATTCAGGCAACAACTAATTAACTTCTTATTTTGGGGCATGTGAGCCAGGTTCTTCAGCAAATACCTTTCTATAATTGAATTCCAATGTCTTATTTCAGAGGAATAAAGCACATGCTAATAACTCATAGGTGTCAAACTACACTAGCGACTAAACAACTTGGAGAACAATTATGAATTAAGGTAATTTAAAATTAAGAGGTACTATATTTACAGAAGCTTCAATATTAACAATCAGACAGCAAAGCCAAGTCATCCTACAACATAGTTTATATGTTGCTTATTGTACTACATTACAATACAAAACATGTACCTGCAGTTGTTCCTCCAGTACAGCTGTGGCACTCTCACCACTGTTTTCATCAACAATCACAACCATGTGAGTCAGAGAATTTACTTTAACCTGCTCGATCTCAAGATCATGCTGCAGCCCCTGGAAAAACAAATCAATGGTTAAAGAAACTAATTATGGGCGAGGAGTCACCTTTTAGACCATATCACATAAAACTGTTGCTGTGACAAAGTGCTAAAGACTCAACAACTAAGCAATAGTTTGATTATGGGGAGATGTATCTATAACGTAACTAAATACTAAAATAGGCAACTAGAAAGTGTAATTAACCTAAAATACATTATTTCAGATAATGGAAGCTATCCAAGCAACATATTACTCATGAAATTCCTCAATATACTTGAATGGAAGTGGACGCAACTGCCATACAAGTAATAAAAGTTCTGTGTTGAGTATTACCCACCTTCTGTTTTTCATTTACAAAAAGAAATGAACTTTCTGCACTCTGACAAATAAGTACTAATGTCTGAAAATTCAAATGTTCGGCTTTCAATAGCAAATGACTTTCTGATCCTCTAATGATGCATGTAAGCAAGCTAAGGCTTTCCATAAAATGTATTACTGTACATAATGAAGTATCACATTGTGAGTCTCATAGGAGATTAAATTACCTACTATGCACAATTGTCTTTTAATAGTTTTTGATGGAACAATAAGAACAACTCACTGTTAGCTCTGAGGGCATATATTGCAGACTACATTCAGAGACAATACTGACAAAAGGCAATTAAAAAGACTATGTAGGAGAGGAGTAGTACTCCTTTTAATTTAGCAACTAGGTTTACCTACCATTGCTGGGGTCCTTAATTCAATTAATGTTGGGTTTTGGGGATGAAAAAATGAAAATGTACATGTTTCATTTAAATCATTGCTCTAGAGTGGGGCAGGAGATGAGGGTTTCAGTGTGCAGGCTGCTCCAAGAAGAAAGAACTATCCCAGCCCTGTGTCAGCACAGCAGTTTTAGCCCAGGTAAGAAGTACCTTTCCATGACCTCTGCAGTTCCAGTGGGCACAGCTGGGAGAGGAGTTCATGTCCCCTCATCAGAGCAGGTCCAGGTACATCTACTCCTTGTGATTCCCAGCCAGAGCAAGGCATGCAGCAAACTGTGCACTTTCCCCTTGCACCCTGACAAAAGGGAATAGCTAGCAAAACTCCTGTACAAATCGAGGGAGGAGGGAAGTGGTTCAGCGCCCCACTCCCCCATCCTCCTTAAAGGGCACCTAGGCTTGGGGCTGGGGCAATCCCAGATAGGGTGGAGGAAATGCCTCTAGCCAACCCCTTTAACCTGCCTACTGATTCTGTCTTTTTTCTGTATGTGTCTATGACCGTGGTCCCCAACATGGCGCCCGCGGGGGCATTTGCATGCGCCCGCCAGGTGCTTGGGGCTGGCCTGGCCCCGGGCACATGGCGCGGCGCTTGCGGGGGGGAAGCACCGGCCCCGGGCGCGTGTCTATGGGGGGGGCCCGGCCCCGGGCGCGCGGCGCTTGCGGGGAGGGGAGTGGAGGGGGGGGAGAAGCGCCGGCCCCGGGCGCGCGGCGCTTGCGGAGGGGGGGGAGCGGCGGCCCCGGGCGCGTGGCTATGGGGGGGGCCCCCCCGGCCCTGGGCATGCGGCTATGGGGGGGCCACCCCCGGGCATGCGGCTATGGGGGGGGGCGCCCCCGGGCGCACAAGTGTCCCCACCCCCTGGCACCCGGCGGGCGAACGGCCCCGCCCCCTGGCGCCCGACAACCTCAAAAGGTTGGGGACCACTGGTCTATGAGAAGTAATCCCATTCTAGGCACATCCCATTTTCCAGGAACAATCAACCCCTGACCGTGCTTTAAGTTATGACAAGAGGAAGCAGGAGCATCACATTTGGTATACCATCTCTTACTATTTCTGAGGAGTTCTTGAACAGACAGACAGAAAAACTCTCTAATATATATAGTAGATATAGAAGTGTCATTTTTGTAGATATCTAGGTATTATACAACATTTATTACCAGAGTATCTGTGCCGTGGAAAACAGTTTTACATTTTCTATAGCATCTTTCATCCCAAATGATTGTTAGTCTAATGAATACAACCCCAGACTAGGACTCAGGGGACCTTAGTTCTATTCCCAGCTTTGCCATTTGCCAGCTGGGTGACCCAGAGTAAGTCACTTCACCTCTCTCTCTCTCACCTACCTAATCTTCAAAATGAGGATATAATACTGACTGGGGATGTAAGAAACTAGTCAAGTAGTTGACTACCCGATAAGCCTGTGACTACTCAACTATTCACTTTCTCCCTCACCCCCACTGCCTCTATATCAGAGGCAGCAAAAGAGGTGGAAGAGCGGGGGGGGGGGGGAAACGGGGGAGCAGGTGCAGGTGAGGGGGAAGCTGACTTAAAAGCTGGATTCCCCCATGTCATCTCCACAGTGCAGAGGGGGGAAACAGAGCCACATGGGTCCCCGAGACAAGCAAACTGGGACTACTTAGTCCCAGCTCGCACCACGCCCAGGAGCCAACCCCACTGCAACTCTGCACTTTAAATGTAGTAAAAGCACGGCAGGCTCTTACTACATTTAAAGTGCAGAGCCGCAGCAGTTCCAGAGCCACGGAAGTCGAGACTATTGAGACCCATTTTATGCCAGCCCCAAAGAGCTAACCCCACTTCAGCTCTTACTACTGAGCAGTTCCGGCTCACTGTGTGTCTGTGCTTTAAATGTAGTAAGAGCTCGGCAGCTCTTACTACATTTAAAATGCAGAGCCACAGCAGTGGCAGAAGTGAGCATCCTCCCCTCACCAACTAATCAAGCAGTCGATGGAAATTCCATCGACTACTCAATTAGCTAATTAACCACTAATTAACATTGCTAATACTGACCTCGGCAAAGTCTTCTGAGATCTACTTCTGAAAAAAGAACTATATAAGAGTTAGGCATTATTATTCAAAAATCTATAGACCCCCAAGATGGAGGAAGGAAATAAACACTGCCCTCAACTAACAAAATTGTGAAGGGAGCGGAAATTTTGACCAATGTGTCAAGGGCAAAGCCTACTCTTGTGGCACTTTTTATAGGATCTCTAATGTCCTTGTTTCTTATAGGAAACTGGAATTGCCACAGAATACTATAAGAATAATGAATACCCCAAAACCCTCTCCCCTCTAAAAGCACCTGGGGCAGAAGGCAAAACTGAGCTCCAAAAACTTGCCATAGAGCCACACCAGTGGTAGAATGCTATACAAATAGAAGAGCAGTTTATTCTTGGCTTAGTGTTTCAATTTTGTTTTAGTGGAGTTTTTTTTGTCCCCAGTGACAAGAGGTACAGTGCACTGTACTTCTCATCAATATGGGCAAATTGTTACTTTTCAGCCCCTCTGCTATTTAATGCGGAACTCTTCATACAGCAAACAAGGTAAGATATGCAACTTCCACTAAAGTTAGCCAACAAAGAGCTTTCCAAACTGTCCAGTTCTCTTCCTTTCCCTTTCCTTACCCTTCCACATCAAAGTTATCAAGAAGATCTCTCCAGTGTATAGCGAGATCTGAATCTTTCCTAAAAAAAAAAAGTGGACCCTGAAGTGGCTACTATACTTCATTGTAGCAGTCCCTAAGTTAATATTTTTTCCATATTATGTATGTTACAAAACAGGCAAAAGGCATTTACTTTATGTACTTCCATCTGTTTTTGAAGGGACTCTAAATCTTCAACTAAAGCCGGAGATTCCATCTTTTGAATGCGCTCTTCTGTGACAGTCAGCCAATCAGACAACTGCTGCAATTGCTTCTTCTGCAGCTCCATCAACACATCGTGCAAGCTGAATATAGGAAAAAAATAAAAGCTGACCAACTCCAGAAAGTCTTTTTCCAAATAAAGAGCATAAGATCTAGTTCTAAATTAGAGGAAAGCCAGATAGTCATATCTATGCCATTTATATCTAAACATTATTTAGCATTTAATTCTAAACTCAAGAAAACGCAGTTAAACTTCTGCTTACTCCTCAAAAGTTAGTGAAATATGCCACCAGTGTATATAGAAACACGCTCACAATTTCTAAGTTTAATTGTTTCTTGCATCAGATGTTCCTTCTTAACAAAAATAATGTCAAGAGTGGCAATGTAAAGCAGTTTCTCTCAATGACTGTAAGAAAACATAGTAGGGGGAAAAAATCCTTCAGATAGTACTACATATAATATCATGGTATTATATAAATAAGTACAGCTCTTTACAATGATTGAAAGCTTTTATCTGTTCAAGAACTTAAATTATTAGAACAATTTCAAGACTATTTGCTATATGTAAAAATAGCAAACTGCATCTTCAGTCTAGCATTTTCTACATTACATACAAATAAACATTTGCAGTAAAGTAGCCAAGAATGCAGATTTTTTCCCCTTCCTCCTTCCTTTTCTCCAGATGAATAACTGAGCCACAAACAGAGTGGGCTTAATGCTACAAAATGACAAGTTCTTTCTGAAAAAAAAAATCTAATATTAGGCCTCAAAATGAGGCTAAATACCCACAGGCTTCCTGTAACGAGTTCTCCAGCTATACATAAAGTTTCAGGGCACAACTTACCGAGATTGCCTATCCATGCTGTCCACTCTGAGACTTTCCCATCGAGCATTCAGCAGTGTCATTTGTTCCTGGATCTCAAGCTCCTCTTCCTCTGTTAAATTGCCCTGTGATATCAATTGGTTCCCAGCCTGAAGTACACTTCCCACATTACTCTGGTGTTTAGTAAGCTCCATCATAAAAAACTAGAAAAAAAGGTGTAACAAATTACATCAACATGATTTGTGAATTGCCATGACAAACTTATAAATTTGAAACAGAGTCTTAGTAAACTGATAATGTCAAAACTACAATGCTGCATCATCAAAAGCACAGCACAGCAAGCATTTGCGCTCTACATAAGAAAATTTAAAAAAAAATAGCTTGCATTCCTTGCAGTTAAACAAACGAGGTAACCTGGGAATAAAAATAAGACATTTCCTAAGATAAGACATTACTGGTTAAGAGATAACTTTTAAAACAAATGCACTAGGAAATATAGCAATTGGAAACAACATTGAAAACAAAATTGGATATGGTTATATGTTTTACACTGACCAAAAATAGCATTTTAATAATCAATTATTTCTATAAGTAAAAACCAAAAAAACCAAAAGGTTAACATTCAAAATCTAATGCGCAAAACAAAACATGATGCAAATGTGATACGTTTTAAAATATCCAGCAAACTTTCTGTATAAATTTAACCAAAGCAACACAAATGCAACAAAAGGGTATTTTTATAATATTAAGAACTAACAATGTTAGGAAGGGGCTGGAAAAAGATCTGCCAATACAAACTTACTTCATGGGTACTGAACTGCTCCTTGACTTTCTCAACATCTTCAGATATCTCATCCTGTTCCTGATATGTATCTTCAGCTGTAAGCAACCACATGAGGACCTCTTCCAGAGCTTCTTGGTAGCTGTCCAAGTCCATATTCACCTCAGTTACAGTACTAGGGGTTTCTGCTCTAGAACCTCCTTGCTCCTCTTCAGATGTTGCACTCTATGTAGCGAAAGAGGAAAGTAACGTTTCTTAGAGATACATAGATATTGTTTCTATAATTGTCACCCAACAGATTGTTTAAGATCTTGAGTACTACAGTGGTGTGATAATGTGTCCATTATGCCAACTTTTAACTATTAAATAGGATAGCTGGATTCTTTGTAGGCTAGAGGGGCCAACTGTCAGATCTAATTATTTTCCATTTTCTCCCCAAGGGGAATATAGAGTCTAGAAGTCATCACTAATAAAATAAAATCCTCCATTGTGTTTATTAAATTAAGTTAGCAGGTGACACTCAAGTAGAGGGGCAGAGTGTCAGAGAAGAACAAAAACTCTCCCCAATACAAATTCAATTCAGGATCAAGAGCCATCCCATCCAGCACACCAAGATGAATGAGAAAGATGGGCAGGAGCAGAAAACTTAAGGCATCTAAAACTTTCAGGACATGAAGAAAATTGTCGATGTAAGAAAAGGGGGGGGAAGGAGGAGAAGGAGGAAAGGCAATTCGAGAGTGAAAATGAGGAGGAACGTAAAGGTACGATTTCAGTATTCTCAAGTAGATTTTGAAAGGGGTCAGAGAGCTTCCAGTATACTTGAACTGCTGTAAATTATAGCTAAGACCTTTCCATACCTGAATGAGCAGAAACGTACCTGCTGTATATTAAACACTCCTTCTTCACATTCCTTTTTGTATCTCCTTGGAAGAGTCTCCACCTCACGGATGTCTTCCATGGTGACTTGCTGAGGAAGGACCTCAAACAGAGAGGTCAAATACATGATGATAGATTTCTTGTCAGGAAGCTGTACAGCAACATCTACACAGGACATTTTGAAAAAAAAAATCAAGTGAGACTGCTTTTCTAGATAACTTCCTAGATAGCTAAAGTGAGGCGTAATTACCAAAAAGTGCTAGGGTCTCAAATATCATCAATAACTTTTACATCAAAAGATCAGGCATTCCTTTCCCATTGTGTCTGGAGTGGTTTATAGATCAGAGGAACATGAGCAATGGAAAATGCAAAAAAGGAACAACCCTCTTCATTTCTTAGAATGCTAAAATAGTTTTGTGAAAAGGCTAGGGAGATTCTGCTCGAACTTAACTTCATGTTTTAAAACAGATCCCTAACTTTTCTGAGCAAAGAAGTTTCTGAAATCAAGGACTTTAGTTTGGAAAGTTTCTTGGGAAAGTGTTAACAAAAGCTGAGCTGAGAACAAAATGGAAAATCCACATGCTATCAGACTCTATGCAGCAGAGACATTGCAGCAGAAGCTACCAAATCCAAGAAATGAGCATATCAGTTTCCTCAGAACTGCACCAAAAATCATACAGTCCATCAAGTCCCATTGGAGAGTGAGGTCCCATTATCCTCACTTGCAACCAACACAGAGTTATGGGTTTAAAGAGCTTTCTCTAGATTAAATCCTCTCTATATACTTCTAGGACTGATCACCTAATGCTGCAGAAGCTGTCTAACTTAGGGAAGACCACAGTTCACTCTGTTAAAGCCCCACTCCTCAGAAGTCATAGCACTGAAGCAGCTAATAAATGCTGTAGCCCTGGAATTTTGTAACTAAGAAGTCAGTTAGTTATAATGAATGTATGTTATAGCAAAAGGTTTGGATTAAACCTAAATTGATGTAGGCCTCAGACAGGCCAGGTAGCTTTGTTAACTTCGCTCCAGCTGTTTGAGGTCAGCATGTTCTGATGTTAAAAGCAAAGAGATGGAATATTGTAATACATAGTGATGTTAATATTAGGTAAAGCCCTGTAATAGATAGAAAGAAGTTTAATGTTGAAAGACTTTAACTTTAAGTGACCAGAAGTACCCCTTTGTTCCATGCTACAATTCTGTAAATGTATTGTTTGTGTGAATGAGAGAGAGAATATTTTAGGAGAGAAGTGTGAAGGCCACTGCATGCTCAAATGGTCAGAGGAAGGGCCAGAGACTTAGAAGCACCAAATAATTATCAACTAAATGAAAGCACACTAAAGATGCAAACTGGACCGAGGCAGATTGATGAACCCTGAAGTTAGTGGCAAGCACCCTTTGATAGGGAACCAATAACAACTTTCATCAGAAGACAACACCCCGAAGGGTTGTCAGCATATGGATATGAAATGACTGAGAACAACTTCTTCCCAATAAACTTATGTCTTAGGAAGATTCATTGTGATGTTGTGACGGCGCGTTGGGGTCCCCCGTCTCCTGCACCCCCAAATGGTATGAACAGACTCCCCCAGCCAGTAGAATGGAGGTAGTTTATTGCTTCTCCAGGATATAGCACAGCACAGATGTCATCTGGTTACAGGAACTGAGGCTAAGGGTACGTCTAGACTACAGGCTTTTGTTGACAGAAGTTTTGTCGACAATATCTGTCGACAAAACTTCTGTCGACAAAGAGCGTCTAGACACATTCAGTTCTGTCGACAAAGCAAGCTGCTTTGTTGACAAAACCCTGTAGTCTAGACACAACCCTACATGCAATAACACCTTCTGTCGACAGAACTCTGTCGACAGAAGGTGTTATGCCTCGTAAAATTAGGTTTACCAGCGTTAACAAAACTGCTGAGTTCTGTCGACGTTATGTCGACAGAACTCAGTGGTAGTGTAGACGCAGGTATAGTTTTGTCGACAAAAGTGGACTTTTGTCGACAAAACTCTGTAGTCTAGACACACCCTAAGAGGCCTCAGTGCCCCCGTTGAGATGGGGGAGTCCCAGCCCCCTCCCCAGCTCCTTCTCCCCTGCTTTCCATACAGGAACTAACCTAGTTCTCCTCCAGCCCTGCCCCCCAGCCAGGGCAGCATCCACTTTCCTTTGTTCCTCTCCATGGGGGATGGCTGGTCAAACAGGTTGAGACACCCTTTGCATAATGACTCATCCTGTTTTGCTGGGCCATGGTACCAACTGCAGCCAGTGGGGGTTCCCCCAGAGCCAGCAGCATAGAAACCAGCCAGGTACTCCCACTACATCACAGATGTTCAATGACTGATTTAGGCCTGACAAGGCAAAATGCATAGACCTGCATGGAAGGAAAATCCTATAAAGGATGGGGTGTCTTGTATGATTCTTCATCCTGCTAAGACCACAGAGCATCAGTCCGGACTGACAAGAACCCAGCTCTCTTCCTCACACCTGACTTATCTGTCCAATAGGTTGGACAGAGGAACAAACTGGTAACTATTCAACCAGCAGGACATGTGTCTGTGTGTATGTGTAAATGCATATGCTACTTTGTTATATTATCAACAAATGCGGCTTGTTGCCTTATCCCCCAAAAAAGGTCCAGTGTGCTTCTTTTAAGCATAACAATGCTACTGATGTTCAGAGGCAATAAAAAGCAAAAGTGTGTGTGAGAAGAGATATCCAGTACATAGTATTTAATATGTGACGAGCCTGAAAAATGATCTCATTTATAGTTTTAACTCCTATACTTTCTGATATTCTTACTTCATTAAACAAACATATTGTGAACCAGATTTTGCTTCTTTCTCATCCAAGAATCATTTGTTACAACACTTAATTTTAAATAAAAACAATCAGTGAAGACATCTCACTTTTACAATTACTTACACACATACACCCTTTTAACTAGATCTCTCTTCAATGTCAATGACTGAAGAAAAGAAGTTGTTGCAATAGGAAAACAACTTGACACTACTTAAATTAAAAGTAAATGGAGTAAGTATTGAACACTTATCTCAAAAATCAATTTCTAATCAAGGGAAAATATTTTACCTTCAGGATCTAACAGTTTATCTATTCCAAGTTCATTTTTGGCTATGGTGAAAGCATGTTCCAGTCTCTCAGTTGGGCTCGACTTAGTGACTTTATCCCAACTGAAGAGCTCAGGTCTGAAAGTACAAGAAAAATAAAATCAATCATGAAGGGGAAAAAAAGATCTCCCACATATCAGATACCGTCACAATGATTTTAGCAATTACAGATATTCAAAAGTGTAACTGAGATTCCAAGCAGTAAACATACTAATATCAACAAAATTCTGGGCATATTTGAATAATTAACTTTATACCTAAATGACTTTAGTAACATTCCCATCCCGTGACAAATATACTTTACAACTACTATTTTTGTAGTAACATTAGAAGAGATACTGTCAGTTTAAAAAAAATAGTTTATTATTAAAATATTTATTTTTCAACGTTACTGCTACATATTTACTTTGTGTATTGCACTCAGTTTGGATAATGGAGGGAGGGAGGAAATCAGTTTCACTTTTCTTTCTAGTCATTTCACTTCCAAACTTAGAGCACTACAATTAGCACAGGGTTGCAGCGTTTGAACTGCACACATCACAAGATGTGAATAATGTTCTATTTTTTTAAATGGCTATTATTCTTAGATTTCTTAAACATGGTGGGGAGGAAAAGGGTGAGTACTTAAATGCAACTGGCATAAATACAGAGCTGAGGAACAAAACTGAATAGGGAGTGAGAGGTTCAGACATGTAGGAAAAGGTTAATAAAAATCTTATCCTAGTTATGTTGGATATTAGTTACAATTAATAGGATTTTAGTTATTCACTACAAATATCTGACGGGTTTAAACAAGGAGGTTAGAAAGGATTTACAAAATGATACACCTCTGTGTAACAAGATAGAGGAGTATTTTATTAAATACTTTATTTCTTAAACATACACACACAATTCATTGGGCAGCTATGAAGTTGCAATTTTTGCTTAAAAGAATTTAACATTTTCTATTATTTTTCTTCCCTGTCTCCTCTGCATGCCATACGAAACTTGTTTCTTCATCACATCCAACTACTACATCTTGTCTTTTGGATTAGAAGATCACTGAGGAACGGACTGGCATTTTCTACAGGTCTGTTCAGCACCTAGCCCAGTGGAGCAATGATCTGGTTGCCCCCAGATGCTGTAACAATAGCCTGTTCTAGGAAATGATGGCAACAGAAAGATTTGTGAGACTGGACTGACCAAACATGAAAATATCTGATGAAAGTCATATACTTTTTTTTTTTAAATTAGTAGTAACTATTCATACAGACTGCCAAATACTTTCCAAAACAAAGAATATGTGATCTTTGTCCAGACAGCTTAAACAATAACTCTTAGGGTATGTTTACACTAGTGGGGGGTTTTTCCCGGAAAAATGGCAGTTCTTCCCAAAAAACAAAAACAAAACAAAAAAAAAAAACCTTCATTTACATCCACACCGAAATCACATTGTTTCGAAAAAAAATGAAAAAAACAGAGGGGTTTTTCCAACATTGGTAAACCACTTTCTACAAGAAAAAAGGCATGTTTGGACGGGAAGAGGTAGTTCTTTCAAAAGAAGAGGAAAGAGGAAAAAGCACAAGTGCCCTGGCGGCTACTCCATCCATAGTAATCACAGCTTAAATGCGAGTCAGCATCCATTCAGTGTGGATGCTGTCTTTCGAAAAAGCAGACTGCTTTTTCGATGCGCTTTGGCAGTGGGGACACTCTTTCAGAAGAAGTTTTTTCGGAAGATCTCTTCCAGAAAAGCTTCTTCCTAAAGAAGCCTACAGTCTAGACATAGCCTTAGAGAAAGGGCCAACGGAAAGTAAAATACTACACTACAGAAATAAAAAATTGTATTATCCCTTGCTTCTTCTGGTAAGTAATGTATGCCAACTATATGAGAGTAATTACTTTGTCTCTCAAATCACACTTACTCAAAATGAAGAGGGAGCCCCAGCACCTGTTTTACATGTTGATTTGTTACGAAGTGTTCCTTTATCTACTCACTAGAAATGCTGCAAACAGTAAGTTGGACTGGAGTTTCCCCCACCCCGCCACAGTGTATTCAGTTTTGGTGAAAGGAGTAAGACGGTCTAACTGCCAAGATATCTTCTCTGTAAAAATGTCTTCAACTTACTTTCTAATTAATGCACATCAACCGTGATTTAAAACCATTTTTATTTTTTAATATTTAAAAAGTGGACACAGGAACAGTAGGAGTTACAGCATAGCCCTGGCTTTGCTCTCTGCAAGTTAAGCGCTGGACAGGAAAATTTCCCTCCATTGTTGTTATAAAAACACCCCACCAGCAGTGAATCATGTTAACAGTCTAAAAGCTGTTGAACACTCCAGAATGAAGAGGCAGAAGCTGCCTATTTGCATAGCTGTGTAATGATCTAATATTTCCCTTACTTGTGTCTGTGGATCACAGCATTAAAGGCCAGTCCATCAGTCCAGCTTGTGGTAAAGTTCAGAACATTGACCTGACTGTAAGGCCTTGTGGACTGCCGAACCCAGCTCAACAGAATTTTCTCACTGTTTGTCTGCTGCAAGTCTGACATGATATCCTTCATGACATCTTTCACCTGCGGAAAGCAATCAGTAACAATTACAATCTACAAATGTGTTAACTATTGATCTGTCCAAACAACCTGTAAGCTGAGTTGTTCCTCCAACTGGTATCTGAATCAAAACACTGTTTTCACTAAACACAATAGATCAGCTGCCTTTAAGACACTTTGCAGTCTCCTGAACAAGGGCTTCTGTATGGGCAGAATGGGACCTTAGTGTAACAGTCTAAGTCTAGGACTGCTCTAAGTTTCAACAGCATTCTCAGTACTGCCCAGGCTTGCATGGAATACACTATGGTTCTGGCTCCTCCTGGCCTTGGTTCTGCCCTCACCATGTTCCCCTATACTGGGCCCTAGCAGGAGAGAGAGGGCAGCAATGATTCCACATGGAAAATTCTCCTTGGCCTCTTATATGCCATTTACTACTTTTCGATGATGCCTAAGAAGGGGCCACAGTCCCTCCTAAAGTAACCAATTCTCCACTGACTCACATTGATGTAAGTCATGAGCAACTCCATTAAACTCAGTGGAGCTACTTTGGCGAGACACTAGAATCAGTCCACAATTACAATATCAAAGCCATTCCACTAGAAGACTTTTAAAAAGACCCTGCAAGTAAAAGAATAAAAATGTAATCTTTTAGTCTTCATTTACAATGTTTGTGTGGTAACACTACTGGGAACAGAATCAATTGACTGAGCACAACTAGATACATATTAGAAAGTGCAATGGAGGACTCAGCCAGTGGAAGAGGTCAGAAACTAAACTCTGACCTACTCTGAATTACACACTCAAAAGAGAAGCTCTGCTTTTCACATGAGAGGACCCAGAAAAGTTTGTGAGAATTCAAAAAGACCAATGTGCAAATTCCTGGAAAGAGACCCAGCTCCCCCAAAGTTTCCTCACCTGCCAGTGCAAAATGATGCTCCACAGTAATCCCAGCGTCAGTTTGTGATTTCCATCAACAATATCAGTCCCTCCTATATTCACCAATTCCACCTGAAGACATAAAATCCAGGTCAAACAATATTTCCCACCAAGGATTTGGGTGACCTCCTATTTTCTTATTTAACCAGCCAGCCACTAGCAAATGAACAGATGCACTTAATTTTCTGGAAACAGTCATGCAGACATTTCAACAGAGAGCATGAATTTGTCATGAAGACAATTAGAAGCAAAATACGTAGGTTACAGAGTAAGTAATCCCAACCAGTAATATAGGGAGCAAACATGCAGTAAATGGTCTGTTTTGCAAGGCAAGAAATAATCCCAAATACTATACTATAAATGTCATAATTATGTACAATTTTAGTTTTCAAGCTTAGCCAGAAGCCACATGTGACAAGCTTTGCATGTGGTAAAAGAGTCCAGGGGAGAATTAGTTTGTCATTAATTTTAACTGAAGAAGTTTAATGAGGACTCAACTCAGCAAAAATTATATGGAGGCAGTGTTGGTGGGGTTTATTTAATTTTTCAGATGGGGCTGCAACAGAGAAGATGATGTTCGTTTTTAGCTTCCTTACTCAATTTCCTTCATCACTAATTATCTCTTCATTTTTCTTGAAACTTCCCATATTGTTTTAATTGATCTCATCACTTATGGAACCTTTTGAAACCGTCTTAATTTCTGTTTCACACTGTGTTTCAAACAATCTTATCTCTAACTCCTTTTTACACAAGAAAGTACAACTGAAACAGAACTTGATTCATAAAGAATTTAAGACTGTAATAGAATCGATGCCAATGATTAAACCTGCCTTATAGTAACAGATTCAAGGAGCTCAGTCTATATAGAGAAGGTTAAATCTACTTGGGAAACAAACTGGATAATGGACTTTTCAACCTATCACAGACAAACAACTCAATCCAATAACTGAAGTTGAAGCTAGACAAGTCCGGGTGGAAATAAGGTTTACATTTTTAAAAATATAAGTAATCATTGGAATAATTTACCCGAGGACCACAACAGATTCTACTTCACTGGCAATTTTTAAAATCAAGCCTGGATGATTTTCTAAAAGATATGCTACAAGAGTTATCTTGGGGAAGCTCTATGGGCTTTGTTATACAGGACTACATATGAGGTAGGCAAGATACAGCCAAGCTGTTTCATCTGGCCCGTGGCCCACTCTGCTGCTCCCCCGCCCAGGCCAATCATGACCTGGAAGACGGGGGAGCACACAAAAGTCTCCTCCCCCCAGCAGGGATGCACAGCACAGAGGGAACCAACCACCAGTTGTTCAAAACAGTTGGTGATACCCTCTAAGAACCATGCATCCATGGCAGGCTGGGGGCAGGGGGCAAAAGACTTCACACGCTCCCCTACCTCCATGCCCTAATTGGCCTGGGGTGGGGGAGCACGTGAAGTCTCCTCTCCCTGCCAGGGGCACAGTGCCTAGAGAGAACAGCTCCTTTGGGGGCAGGGGGGCTACCAGGAGGCCAGAGCCGGCCTGCAACCATGAACCAAAGTTCGTGATGTGGCCCCCTACAACAATTATTGCCCACCCCTGGACTAAATTATCAGAATAGCCCATTCTGCCTTTGCAGTCTGTGAATTATCACCAATAATAGAGATTCTGAAGTCTACCTATGTAACTCCACTGAATTCAACTAATGCTGAGTGTTACCTTTTCAAATCAATTTTTTCTTATTTGTCAGGAGAGTGATACTGACATGGAAACACTACAGCAGACACAGAACCCCACAATCCAGGGTCTACTTCACAAGCAGACGCACATTTTAAAGTAACAGAAATGTATGCTTTTTGGAGACAGGGAGGAAGGCAATGGGATGGGAAAGGATCCTCTTCCAATCTCTACAGTAAAACATGCAGAATTTTATTATGGCCCACTTCATAAATGCTGGGAGTATATATGAGAGTGAGAGTGAGAGTGAGAGAGAGAGAGAGAGAGAGACAGAGAGACAGAGAGAGAGACAGAGAGAGAAAATAGTCACCAATGCAGATCACTGAACACTGGAAAGAAAGCTAGGATGCAAAAGAGGGAGCACATTATAACGGGAGTGCTGCTAGTGCACTTTATCAAAATTATTTTGCATGACGGTGTGATTTAATCTAAAAAAGGAAAGATCCTGAGAACATGCAACAAAAATGCTTATAGTTTGGGAATGTGTGTGATTACAGACAACTCTTTCTATACCCACTCTTTGTCTATTAGAGATGTCCACATGTTGCCTGGGATTATCAATTAATCTCAACAATTACACACACCACTACCCCACTTGCTGCCTGTGTGTCAGACAGAGGCAGCAAGCGGAAAAGAGGGGAGGCAGGAGCTGGTGCCCATCAGGAGCCAGCTTTTAAACAGGCTCCCGAGGAGCCACCTCTCCCCATCCCTTAGCCTTCCACAGATGCAGCAGCACAGGGGGGCGAGGGGTGCAAGCGGGAGCCAGTACTGGGGAAGAGCCATCTTAAAAGCCAGCTCCCCACAAGCACTGGCTCCTGCAGTACCACTGTCTCCCGCGCTGCTGCCTCAAAAAGGTGTTACACACTTTCAAATCAGCTCCTACCAAGCAGCCCCACCCACTGCATGCTGCTGCCTCTCTCTGACAGAGGCAGCAGTGCCTGCCCTGCCCCCACCTCTCAAAGAGACAGCAGTGCAGGGTGGCAGGCAGCTTGATGGGAGCACTAGCTCCCTCTTAATAGAGAGGTATCAGTGCGGGGGGAGGCAGTAGGTGGGAACTGGTAAATGCAGGAAGCAGCTTTCAAGCCAGCTCTCAGCTCATACTGGCTCCCATGGAGCCACCTGCTCCCTGCGCAGCTAACTCTTTATAAGAGGCAGCAGGGGAAGGCAGGTGGGAGCTTTTAAGCTGGCTCCCTGTGAGCACTGGCTCCTGCCTGTCCCCCGATATGTAAACCTGTAACTGCTAAAATTTCCAGCGGTTTCACGTTTACACGTTAGTTAACATTCCTAGTATCTATACTATATCCTACATCAAATCCTGTAACTGCACTTTATGAAGACCATTCCATGTTCTGATCTTCAAACAGATTTTTTAGCATCATCTAAACTATTCTGTTCACTTAAGTGAACTGAAGTCATGACAATCTCTGTAAATTTTGACACCTAGAACTCACCAGATCCTTAGAATATATTTTTAAATACTTTCAATACTAATTCTTTCAAAAGTTATTGATATTTTATAGCCTCTCTGCTCCCAGGCAATAAGGCAGTAATCCTATTCAATGGCACCACTTCTTCATTTACCGTAAAACAGTTCTTAATATTTCTGAGCATCTGGTGTAAATCATGTGCAGACTCTTCACCACAGTCTGTTAACTAATACTACCTGAACATTTCCAAAACTTCAGATGCTGGAAAGTCAAGGAAAAACCAATGAATCACTCAATCATTTAACTCAATCTCTTTTACTTTCATAAAATAAATAAAATTGATTTCAGGCTAGAAAGAGTCATTACTTATGCTTAGAAAAGCAAATAAATGTGTGTACAGTATGTCAGAGAAGAATAAATTCTTGTTCTCAAGTGACATTTTAATCCAACAAAAGAAAAGGTGAAACTGCTCAAAAATACACACAATTTCACAACATTGTTTAATCAGTGTCTACAAATACACTGAAATCATTTACACAAAACTCAAACACGGCTGTTTCTGAATTATTTCATGTCCTACCACATGGAAAACAGCAATTTTAATTAGAAAAAAGTATGTTTAACATGAAGCTGTTCTGTGAAGAAAAAAATACAATTGCTTCACTATACGAAAATCATACAATAATGTGAACACATATGTAGCTTTCAGGTTTTTGTAAACTTGCAGCCCCTCCCACCCCGCAACTCCAAAAGGCAAATGAGCAGCTCCTGGTACATGGGGTAAAAGTGCCACTAAAATTTGACCCAGACATCCCTTGAGGCCAAATCCACGTGAGTGGTACTGCCTGGGCTCGTTGGCTAACCTTCACAGTTACATGCAGGCTCCTGGTACACACAGGGAGCTGGCTTAAAAGCCAGCTTTTCATATGTACCAGCTCTTGGTAAGCAGACTGCCGTGCCCCACTCCACTCCCACTCTGCTGCCTCTGTAACAGACAGCAGCGTGGGGGGGGAGGGTCCGAGGTAGGAGCTGCCTCCCTCTCCCCACGTGTAACTGCTGAAATTTTCAGCACTTACACTTTTACTTAGCCACATTTTAACATCCCTAAAAGTCATAGTGCCACTCACACAAATTAGCCCTGCACACCCCTTCATCAGTAGTAGTGTTGCGACTTGGCACTTGCCCTCCACTCTAACCTTTACTACAAGTACTGATTTATTTGAAGGCCACTGTGCTCTCCTCCCTCCACCTGAAATGTTGACCTCTACCTTTTCCCCAAAAAAATTCAAAAACTGTCATACCCTTGAGAATTCCTGCACCAGTGCTGCATCTTCTTTTAAGGAGCCTCCTATTTATCCATCTAGATTCCTGCACTGAGATGATCAGTTTAGCATAAGGTCAACTACTTCCAAGCTGAAATTGCATGGGCAGCTTTGGTTTGTGGAGCAAAAATGCCTACAACAAATATTTTAACACATACTCCCTAAAATTACTATCTAAAAGTGTAAGTATTGTAGCAATGAAAAGAAGAGAGCCATACTGTGCTAGAGATTATAAAAATTGTAGAAACATACTCCCTGTTCCAGATAATTAACAAATCAAAGTCTCCAATCCCAGATGGCATTCATCAATCCTAAATTGGTGAATGAATCTTCAGAATACTTGTTTGGCTGAGTCAGAGATTTCTAAAGAAGCCATATGCATTCATATATGGCTTGTGTGTCAAAGGTTTAGGGAAGTAGCCCTCAAACACTACAATTGTGAGTGTACCTAAGAAACTAGATTAGATTAAACAACATTGAGTCAATATCACACATCATCTGGAAGTGATAGTGGCTTCCAAGTGGTAAATAATTAGAGGTGAAAATGCAAAAAAGACTTTAACCCACACAGAGAACAAATGTCTACAGTCAAAACATTTAGTTGCTTTCATCAAAGTCTCAACAAAAACTGTCTCATTTTGATAACAGAATGTTAGCATTTAATTATTTCACCAAAAGGTTAGACATTAGCTGAAAACACTCACCATGTGAATTGCTCATAGTTTTCATTTTGTCTGGTGGTGTTTTTATTTACTGTGTGCAGTAGGTTTATGATCTGAAATTCCCTTCTCTGAGAAGACTTAGTAAACTGAACTGACCACAAAAAATGTATTTAAGTTACAATATAAGCTTACATTGTTCTGATGTAAAACTTGCAGTACTCTGTTGACATTATTTAGGGCATGTACTCTTGTGGAACCACGTTCCTTGGGCTAAAAATAAAAATACAAAGTTACATTTTGTTCTTGTCAAAACACTTGAAAACAAAATAAACAGAGAACAACAGGAAATTTATGCTTGTGGTATGGTATTTTTATAAAGAGAAACAGAAAAATAAGGAAAACTGAACAAATCAGAGGGATGCGTACTGAATTGACTATGAAAAGAGTAGCATTCAGTACAATATTCCTTGTGTGCTGAAACAAACCTGTTTCAGAATGTTGTGAATTTGTCTTGCACAAACTTCACAATTTTTAAATTTTCAGTGTGCTGTGGAATTTTGTACTGGCTGTATAACAGCCTTGTGGGAGTTCAAGGGGAAAGGTGAAGCCTTTGGCAGTTTAACAGAGCAGCTGGGGTTATTGGCTCCTTAAAAAGGAACAAGAGACAAAATTTATTGTTTTGGCACACAGAAAACAACTGAGGCTTCCCTTCCTCTTTTTTCATGCTCAACTTTGGGTTGGATCAGAGAGAACTTAAAACTCAAAGCAATCTTTGACAACACCAGCCACTCCACTTCCCCTGACCTACTGCAATCTGACTCATGCAGCCTAGCCTGTTTGGAGCCCTATTGCCTATGGGTCTGGTGCGAAGATCCAAATGCAAGATAAGGACCACAAAGCTTAAAATGGAGTACCACAAACGGGTGTTCAAAGCATGAAAGACTGTCCCTTTTGTGATGCCTTACAACTGGGCTTTAGATCAAGCCCAAATTGATTCACAGTAGATAGTGGGATGTTTGTATTTAAGAGACAGAAGTCAGGTGATTAGGATCCTTCACAATCACTAATTACATATTTCTTACCAATGGATTTCCTGTTAGCCCTTCTAGAAGATCCAAGAGTTTCCTTCCATCCTTGAGCTCTGTGAACATATCCTTAATCGGTGGCTTCCCACTCTATGGGAAAAATAATATGGAAACAAAATTAAGGCTTATTTCAGCAACAGAAGCCTCTTCAAAATGAGAGGAAATTTAATATTTTGCATCATATTTTCAATTAATGATGATTGTAATACAGGAAGAAAAATGAGTCCCACAATTGTGGGCTGTGGCCACCCTCCACAGATGAAAATTCTTTCCTTACCTTTTAGCTTTCTCCTCCACCAAACATCAACCGCCTAATATCAAGACTCTGAGCCCCCCCAGCTCCTACTGACTTATGTGAATGCTTTAGCACCCCAGAAAAATAAACCCCTCATTATCTTTTTGGAATAGTGATAGAAATGTAGCCGTGTTAGTCTGGTGTAGCTGAAACAAAAAACAGGACTGTGTAGCACTTTAACGACTAACAAGATGGTTTAATATCTTTCAGAAGCAATGTTCTGTCCTGGCAACACCTAAAGCAGAACCAAGACTAGAGACATTCTCAACAAGATTCTTGGCTAAATTCTTGGTGTTGTTGCTTTTCATTCTGGGGCTAATCCAAAGCCCACTGAAGTCACTGGGGATCTGTCTGTTGCCTTTAATGGGTTTTAAATTGAGTTCTCAGGAAGGGACTAGAACACTTCTGTCCAGATCAGTAGACCAGAACATGCAAAAATTGTGATTTCTATTAATATTTTGAAACGGTTTCCTTATTTTCCCCCAGGCATATGTTTATTTCCACAGGGAAAAGTACATGGTAATATCAATCCTTTTCTATATGTTAGTCTTATTGTCCATGCATCTAACCACGGAGTCTATGGAAATGTAAAAGACACCAGCAGCTAGACTAAGGATGTGAAAAACTAACCAGTAAGTAACACCCTTAGTGGGTGATGCTTACTGGTTCCAGTTAAACTGCTAACTGGTGAGGGATGGAGCAGCTCCCCACCTCATGCAGGCAGGGGGCTGCTCCAGCCCTACGGGGTGCCCGCCATGGACATGGGCTGCTATAGTTGTCCAGAGTAGAATTGTCTGCAGAGAGCCTGGAAACTCTGCAGTCAGGGATCACTCTTGTCAGTGGGGAGCCCGGGCATCTCGCTGGCAAGGAGGCTGTTCCAGCCTGACCTCGGCAAGCAAGGGTAGGGGTGAGCCAGCCCAGCAGAGCTAGAGTTGCCCCTTTCACCCCACCCATACCCCCTTTAATCGATTAATCAATTAACCATAATGTTTAACTGGTTAATGGATTAAACCAGATTTTACATCCCTTAGCAGATTAAGCGGTGAGGAGTCCTGTGGCACCTTATAGACTAACCAAAGTGTTGGAGCATAAGCTTTCATGAGCAAAGACCCACTTCGTCAGATGCATGTAGTGGAAATTTCCAGAGGCAGGTATAAATATGCAGGCCAGAATCAGACTAGCTATGACAAGGTGGATCCAATCAGGGAGGATGAGGCCCACTTCTAGTAGCTGATCTGGAGGTGTGAATACCAAGAGAGCAGAAGCTGCTTCTGTAGTTCGCCAGCCATTCACAGTCTTTGTTTAATCCTGAGTTGATTGTGTAAACTCTCTGGCCTGCATATTTATACCTGCCTCTGGAAACTTCCACTACATGCATCTGACGAAGTGGGTCTTTGCCCACGAAAGCTTATGCTCCAACACTTCGGTTAGTCTATAAGGTGCCACAGGACTCCTCACTGCTTTTGCAGATTCAGACTAACACGGCTACCCCTCTGATACTTAGCAGATTAGTGATTTATATTCATCTACTGGTTATGTGGCATGTGCCAGCTTGGAGCACAAAACAATTCCAAGAGGTTCCTAATTTCTGTAACACTTCAGAATTTCATTACACTATCCACTTAGCTACATGCCACTCTCTCTCTCTCTCTCTCCCCCTCAAAGTAAAACCTGTCAGTGTCACATTTATGTCAAGCCACTACACCCTTCATTATCCTGGCTCCTCTTTCCCAAGCGACAGTTTTATAAAGAGACAAGAATTGTAGAGTTCTGCTAATATAGTAGACTAGAAAAATCAGCACTCACTTCTTTGTAAGGTCAACACAATTGCAAATGGGATTATTTCCATGAGACACAGTGCAGTCAATTTTTTAAATAATGTTTATTGTTTCAAGGTGACTTTTTTTTTCAAAACTTAAAACCTTAGATCAGTGGTCTCCAACCTTTTTACACTCAAGATCACTTTTTAAATGTCAGGGCAAGCCAAGATCTATCCCATCCTTTCCCCAGGACCCCACCTCTTTCTTGAGGCCCTGCCCTCTGCATTCCCCTCCTCTCCATCACTTGCTGTCCCCAGCCCTTACTCACTCTCACTGGGTTGAGACAGGAGGTGTGGGCTCTGGGATGGGCATGAGGGATTTAGGAGTAGGAAGAGGTGAGCGGTGCAAGCTCTAGGAGGGAATTTGGGTGGAGAAGGGGATGCTGGCTTGTGGAGGGGGCTGCAAGCTGGAGAGCATTGGGGTCAGGTGGAGGGTTGGGGTGCTGGAGCAAGCCATAGGCTTGAGGATGTGGGGGGTGCGAGCATCAGGATTGGGATGTATGAGTGGCTCAAGGCAGGGGGTTCAGGTGTATGATGGGTTGGAGTGAGGGGGAAGGGTGCAGGAGTGTTATAATACTGCAGCCAGACGGGGGCAATTGGGGGCTTATTGGCCAGGCTTCATTTTTAAATAAAATAGTATGTCCAACCCAAAACATTTCAACACGGTCTTTATTCATGGGAGGGGCAGGGAACCTATTTTGGGTAAGGGGCCACTGACCCAAAGAAAAAAAATCAGTCAGGGACCACACAAGTGAGATGGAAAAAACAAACCCCCTCAAGCCTCACTGATGTGGCCCAAACTGAGACACCTCACTCCCCTGGCACTCCAGCCCAATGGTGGGGAGGAGTAGGTAGGACTGAGGTTCAAGGCCTCAGTTTAGATAAACTCTCCTGGGGTTCCAGAGTTAATGGAATTTGTGGGCCCCTCTATGCTCTGAGGAGGGGCCAAAAATGAGGGATGCAGTGTGTGGGATAGGGAAGGCGGTGCAGAATCTGAGTGGAAAGTAAGGTACAAGAACAAGCTGGGGGTAGCTGTCTGGCCAGGAGGGAGAGGGCAGGATCAGGGTGCTGATGAGGGTCTAGCCTGGGGCAAAGGTACTGATGGGAGTCTGGCCAGGGCTCTGATGGGGGTTTGGCCACGGGAAAGGATGCTGAATGGTGTCTGGTCAGGACACAGGGTGCTGGTGGGAGGTCTGGCCAGGGGACAGGAACAGGCTACTGGTGGGTGTCTGCCCTGGAATCAGAAACCAGGATGACGGTGGGAGATCTGGCTGGAGAAGAGGGCAGGGTACCGGTGGGGGGTCTGGCCAGAGAACATTGTGCTGGTGGGGGTGTGGCCAAGGATAGGGGGCAGGAGCAGTTCAGCCAATACCTGGGGTCTCCGGGGATGAAAATCTCTGGGGCAGGATATGCAGGCAGTGCTGGAAGACGCACACATGCAGCTCCTTTAAGAAATCCAGCTACTTTGGCTCCTGTGCTGCCATCTTAAATAGCCCTCCCTTTTCCCCTCCTCTGCCTTTCCAGAGCACGGGGAAGGAAGGCAAGACAAGAAAGCGTACGTGATGTTGTGAGCAGAGGAGGAGCGCACACTTGCTTGTCTTCCCTTCCTTCTCCATGCTGCCCTCCTTCTTTCTTAAGGCACTGCAGGGGTGGTATATGGGGGGGGGGGGGGAGGAGAGAGGAGTTCCAAGGCTCCGCACCAGATCTGGCTCCGGTTCTAGCACTTAACCATTGGACTTCCCTTATTCCCTTCCCAACCCCCATCCCCACCCCCACACCACAGGAAGCCGGAGCTAACTATTTCTGCAGGAGACGGTAGCGCCAGTGCAGACTCCACATTTGGGCTGGGAGAGGTGGGGGGAGCAAGGCGATTAATTGTCTGGAAATCAACTGGCCATGCCCCCACGATCGACTGGTTGGTGACCACTGCCTTAGACCTATCTGATAGCTGTTACTCCACCTATTAAAAGAATGAATACAGAATCAAAGTTGAGCTATGGATTTTGATAAAACAGACTACACACAACTTTTTTTATCCCTGCTCTGGTATTTTTGCAGTGTGTTGGGAGTGGATAAAAAGATCTTAATTCTATTGTATTATATTTAGGTAGCTTTGGAAACATACCATCTGATCTCCACTTGGATGTTTTATTTCTCATTTTAAATATATGAAAATAAACCTTCTATTTCCTACTCTAAGACATTTTGTGGTGCAGGTCATGATATTTTCCATCTACAAGTAACATTCCACATACAGTTTTGATCTGCTTTCTCCACAGAATGGTTTTATTTCACTGGCATCAGAGCACCACTTTCTTCTGCCAGTTGAAACAGGCATCAAAAGAGCTTTGGGCTATTTCTGAAATTTAAACTCCTCGTTTCTGCTTTATTTCAGCATTCGTTATCCTCAAAGCAAATGGAAACAAATAAAGCAATGTTAAAAACTCTATGCTTTGTACAAAGCTTCCCGAGAAAACAACGCATATGCAGATGTAACCCACACACCCAGTGTGGCTCTTGAGCAATGCAAGTGGTACCTAGACCACAGCAACAGTTAAGAACAAGAGACCTCTACAGTATGGGCTCAAAACAGGTGGCTTTTAGCTCAGAGGGTAGAGGCTCCTATACTCAACTTCAGAGGTCCCAGGTTCAAATGCACCCAGTGGCAGTTACACAGAATTAAGTGACAAAGCATAAAATAAAGGTTTTAATTACTTTGTTTGGTTGCCATCCAATATACCTTAGAACAGTGGTCCCCAACCTTTTGGGGCTGCCGGGCACCCAGGGCGGAGCCGCTCATGTGCCAGGCACCTGGGGGCAGGGCCACACATGTGCCCAGGGGCAGGGCTGCACACTTGCCATGGGGCAGGACAACCCATACGCCGCGTGCCTGGTGCCGGCGCCACCCATGTGCCGCAATCCCAGGGCCAGCGCCGCTCCTGTGCCACGCGCCCAGGGGTGGGGCCACCCTTACACCGCACGCAGGGGCCAGCACAGCCCTTGCATCGCACACCTGGGGGCGGGACCTACCATGTGCTGCGCGCCTACGGCCGGCGCTGCCCGTGTCGCAACCCCAGGCTGGCGCCACCCATACACTGTGTGCCATGGGGCCAGCACAGCCCATACGCTGCACACCAGGGGGCAGAGCCACCTAAACGCCCATGTGCTGCGCACCCGGGGGACAGCACCATCCATGCACCAGGCACCCGGGGGCGGGGCCAGCCCTGATTACTCGGCAGGAGCATAGCAATGGGCCGACAGGTGCCATGGATCCCGCAGGCACCGCGTTGGACCACTGCCTTAGAAATTATTTTTCCTTTTCTTTTTTCCAAAATATATAACCATAGATCCGATTTTTGATATAAGTACTAGTTTGTAATTTTTTTGAGTACATTGGAGCCTGTTGGGAAGGGAATTATATAAATGTTATTTTTATGGAATGTGATAATGTCCAAATACAAAGCCCCCAGAAAATCAATAGCATATCTACTTCCCAGTTACTTCAATGGGCTTCAGGTCAGGACTTGAGCAATTAGCAAGATTCTCTACCACTGTCATTCCCACTGATGCAAAGTGAAAATAAAGTGTTACCATTCTGAATTTGTGTATTTTATATTCACTTTTCATAGCTGCACAGGGGCAAAAACATGTCCCATAAAACAATCATTTTATCACTGAAGAAATCTGATCAAAACTAAGGTACTAAACACTGTTAAAGTGGCAGGACTTAAAGCAAGAGGCCAGGGCGCACATATCATGCCATCAGCCAGGAAGGAAAGAAAATGAAAAATGAAAGGAGAAAGAGCAGACCAGAAGAAACAAATTTAACCAGTTATAAAATGAAAACTGGTTACTCACCAAGTAACAGAATCAGGTGAGATGTTTTAAGACAATGGTTTCCAACCTTTTTAGGTCCAAGATCACTTTTTAAATGTCAGAACAAGACAAGATCTACCACCCCATCCTTCCCACAAAACCCCACCCTCTCTCCTTGAAGCCCCACCCTCTGTTTTCGTCCTCTCCATCACTTGCTATTCCCAGCCCCTATACACTGTCAGGCTACGGCTACATTGCTGCCTTTTTTTTTTCCTTTCGATTCTGTCTAGACTGGGCCAAATGTCAGAAAAACCCCTTTGTTCGGAAGCCCCTTATTCCTCATGGAACAAGGATTATAGGGGTTACCAAAAGAGCATGTTTGCTGTTCCACTAAAAAAAGCAGAAGAACAAACGCATCCCTGGACACAGAAGAGTTTTTCCCAAGATACCTCTGGAATCCTGAAAAAACTCCTGCAGTCTAACCATACTCTCACTGGGTTGAGACAGGATGTGTGGGCTCTGGGGTGGGAATAAGGGATTTGGGTGTGGGAAGGGGTGAGAGGAGCAAGGTCTGGGAAGGAATTTGGATGCAGGAGAGGTGGAGGAGGGGATGCTGGCTTGGGAAGAGGGCTCCAGGAGGAGAGTGTTGGGGTTGAGGTACTGAGCAAGCCACATGCTTGTGGATGTGAGGGTGCAGCAGTTTGGGTTGGAGTATGTGAGGGGCTCAGGGCAGGAAGGTTGGGAGTAAGATGGGCAGTGTGTGGATGGTGCAGATTTGCAGGTGTGTGGATGGTGCAGGAGTGTTGTGGCAGAAGACTGAGGATGTGGAGCTGCAGGAGGTTGGGGATGTGAGAGACTCAGAATAGGGGATTCCAGTGTATGACAGGCTCAGAACTTGGGTCGGGGGGGGGGGGGGGGGAAGAGGAGCATACAGGAGTGTTATAATGCTGCGGTAAGATAGGGGCTTGGCCCCAATTGGGGATTTGTTGGTCAGCATTCATTTTTAAATAAATTATGTCAAACACAAAAAGTTTCAGCATTGTCTTTATTTATGAGAGGGGCAGGGAACCTGTTTTGATTCAAGGGTCACTGACCCACAGAAAAGTCAGTTGGGGCCCACACAAGTGAGATGCAAAAAAAATAACTCCTCCAACCTCTTCCCCCTCCGCTCCCCCCCCCCCCACACCTCACTAATGTGGTCCCAGGGAATCCCACACCTCACTAATGTGGTCCCAGGGAATCCTCTGAACTGTCATTCATGTTAAAATTCGACACTTGCCAACAAGGACTTAACAAGAATTTGAACTTTCTCACCCATTATCAAGACAGTTTCCCCAATTATCACCTGTAATACCATTAACTCACAAACATCCCACTCTCCCTACCTTTAATATCAGCAATTCACAGACACTTACCTTCCTTCCTCCACCCTTCCCCCCCCCCCCCCCCCCCGCATCCCCCTTCTGTTCTGCAATGTGATTTGTCCTTTTCATATTTGTTCATTTTTTTTAATTGTATCCTTTGGTATATATGGTTGTGACTACTTTCTTCCACTATTTGATCTGAGGAAGTGGGTCTGGCCCACGAAAACTCATCATCTAATAAACCATCTTGTTAGTCTTTAAAGTGCTACATTGTCCTGCGTTTTGCTTCAACTACCCCAGACTAACACGGCTACATTTCTATCACTATTCTTGGAGGGAGACATTCTGTTTGTTCCCCTCACTAGCCGGAGAGCAAACTGCCCAGGGACAAAGGAGGGAAAACACCCAAAAATTCCTTTGTCCCAGTTTGAAATTCCTACCTACATTCCTATTGGCTGACTACCTGGCTTAGGTATCGTTAACCTCTTAGTCCCCAGACTGCTGGCCATCTCTCATGATCATGACAGCTTATTTGGTGGTAGATGTTAGCCAGGCACCACAGAGGAGTTAGTTAAGACACAGTCTTAGACAGACTCACAATATATAGGAAAGGATATAGGCAGCATAGAAAGGACTGGAAAGAAAAAGGAAAGACATTCAGCAACACACGCACAACTTCCTGTGATCATCTTCACTTTTTCCACACAAAAAAACAGCAATGGCTTTTAGGTGCAATCAGTACCCTATCTGGGAATATTTAAAGAAATCGGTTCCCTGGGTAAAAAGGGAGAAATGTGTCAAGTATAAGCAGTGCAAGAAGATGATGCAGGGCCTAGGTCCAAGAATGAAACATCATAATGAAAACTACATACTGGGAGAAAATGATATGGAGGAACATGTGGATATGGCTGAGTGGATCAACTGGTTAGTAACTTAAATAATTAACTTTGCGATGTATCATTCGTCAAGACTTGTAATTTGACAAGTAAATTCTCAACCGGTTTGCTGTGTTGGATGCTGCTAAAAAAAGGGTCAACTTAGCTAATCCTTATGGCTTGTTTAATTAATTAAGTAACTAGGTTTAGAATCTATCATCCAAGTGTACAGCACAGAAAACTGCAGTAAGAGAAATCTAGAGTTGCCACTGAGTGTGATTTTCTTATTTTATATTATATATAATACATTATAATACATGTTTCTTATTTTGGAACATCCTGGTCACAGACCATAATGGTGATACCATACATCTATTCCCTATTTTACTTCAGCATAACTCAGCTCTTCCAAGGGAACCCCATTCTATACCTTTTTGTTTTTGAGAAAACAAGGAGGTGCCAGTGAGTTCAATGGGGCTTACTCCAAAATTAAGCACCCTCTGAGCTCAGTCAGTCTTCACTTTTTTGGTAGCTTGATCTAAATCAATGATTTTAAATAGCCTTGATTTAAATGAATCCCCCTGACCCAAAACCAGGCAGAGAGCACCAAGGTCTGACCCCAGGGATGTAACAGAAGGGCTAGAACTGCCAGCTCTGAAATGGGATGAGCTTCATGTTCGACAAAGTAAACTGCTAGAAGCAGAGCACTGTCATTTCCAAGCCTCTCTCTCCCCACCTGTTTGTGCACAGGATGAAGGAAGGGGAGATGCCCTGGAGCAGTAATGCTGCACTCCCATTCCAGTGTGCAGACTGGCCCACCAAGCTCACAGTGGAATCAGGGAAAGGAGGCACCCAGCCATGCCAGTGATGGGGCTACAGTGACTGCTGCTGGTGCTCTGCACATGCTGATTCCACCCAAGCCAGGCTAGAGCTGAGCGCTGCTAAGCCGCTGTCCAAGCCACTTACACACACTGACGAGCCAGGACTGCTCCCAGGGAGCATGCACTTGATTGACAGTGCTGTGAGCATTCCATTCATGGCAGCCTCACCGTCAGCCCAGCTCCCTGACATTCCCAACTCCTCCAGTGGGAGCCCAAGGCTGCCTCTCCGGGCACACACCGCTACTCTAACGGGAGCCAGAGTTTTCATAAATCAGGCCCCTCCCCGGAATGATTTTACTGTAACGGGACACTTCATGGTCACCACTGACAAATGAACTGCTGCTATCTCCTGCTGAATGCTCTGAGGTAAATATTTCTACCACTCCGCCTGACCTTAGGGCACAGGCTGAGGTGACTCAGTTGGCAACAGGGATGTAGTCAGTGGGTTTTGCTTATGCAACTGAGGCAAATCCTGATACATTCAATCCCAGGGGAACATTGTGTAGTACACTGCTAGCATGGTTAGCTCCCAGGGCATACTGCGATTTGGAAACAATACAACAGGGATGAACAAACTGTGGCTCCTGAACAACCTGCTGAAATGAGGCTCATGAAGGGCACCACACACACACACACACACACCGCTCACCTATGAGCCTGGGAGCAGGGCAAGACTTGGGACATCTGTCCAAGCAGGGTGGTAGGGTAGGAGCTTCAGCCAGCAGGAACTGGGGGGGGGAGGGGGGGAGATATCTTGGGGCTTCCACCTCATGAGGCGCACCCGCTGTGGCTTGGGGCTTCAGAAAGCACAGTGCTGACACCCTGGCAGACACGCTCCAGCTTTAAAACTTCTGAAGACCGTCACCTGCGGCTGACGGGGTCGGTAAATTTGGCCATGCCTGCAATACAGCCTGCTCAAATCCATAGGCACCAAAGATGGAAGGTGTCTAACCTGGGAGTGAAAAGGAATGCTTTTTCTTTGTCCTTATTGCTGGGTGAAAGACAAGGACACATACACAACAGCTATAAAAGGGGAAACATTAACAGACCATACACAGAGTGCTGTTAGAAAAAAAAGATGATGTTTCCTCTAATCTCTCATTCTATATTATAAATAAAATAAAGTGATATGCCCTTGCTTGCTAAATCAATAATGTCCTTTTAAACAGTAGACACTAAAGACAACAAAAATTAGTGAAGGAACTTGTGGGTGTTTGAGAGGGAGAAAATATGGTTTATGTATTGGACCAAATGTACAATTTTGGGTGCCCAACTTGAGACACCTAAAGGAGTCTTATTTTCAAAGGGAAAGCACTTCTGAAAACCTGGCTTGTTTAAAGGGTCAGCCTGAGTATCCAAAAATTGAAGCAAGCAAAAAAATTAGTATGTATTGTTCAGCAGACAAGTTGCTGCACTCTTCAACATGTGGAATTTACTTTACAGATACTAGCTCCATTCTAAAATATTGCATCTTGATAAAACCACAGGCGGGACATAAATGCATAGGTCATTTTACCTCTGACAAGATAGATCCAAGTCTCTTGGAAAGCTGGAGGTAATTTGGAGTGTTGTTGCTCTCTGGGTATATCTGAAGTCCAGGGGAATTATTTTCTAGGCTAGGAATCACTTGGACAATGGTAATTCAGACATGCCCTCTTGAAGGTGATGTTTTATAGGCTGATTTTTAAAAAGTATTTTCCTTTACGCATAGGAATCATTGCCATCTTGCCTGAGATTAGGCATCTACTTTTCATCCAGGAGTTGATCTCATTCAGGCGCTGTAACAGTAATACTGGATACCAACCTACTTCTTGCCAGCACTTAAAAATGCACATTGTTGGTTTAGAGATAGATGTTGAAGAATAAAGCTCTGAAGGATTCTACAGATGAGAGCTGCTGAAGCAAAAGTGCTGCCGCCTATCACAAACACCCTGAGTTTATTAATCAATAAAGCGCTGAATCAACATGCTGTGTTTACTCCTGCCAAGGTTCTGAACAGAATGTCACAGTAGCCAGCTACAGAGAAATAAACCAGAACAAGGATGGAAGCTTGCCAGTTAACCATATAAAGAAGCACCTCTAATGTCATTTTGAGCCATATGACATAACTAGATTAGCTGAGAACATGTGTATCTTGAGACAGCTTTTAACTTATTTCTCAATTACCTTCTCAGAACTGAGTGCCTGGCTACTAGGCAAGATCAGTTACCTCAAGCATCAGTTTCATGCATAGCAGTAAGAGTGTTCCAAGTTTAGAACAGGGAAGTAGGCATCAGTCTTTGAAAGAAGCCCTCTCTCTGTTAGCCACAAACACAGATGCTCTTGGCCATCATTCACCAGCCAGAAAGGATGCGGGTCAGTGTCACTGATAGTGACTCAAATTTCTTTCAATGCATCTAGGGTTACTTGTCATGCAAATAGATTTAATCCAAAAAAAAGAGGGTGTTGGGCTATAAGATTAGAGGGGACTAAGTGTTCCTTCTCCCTGAAATGTATGCAATCGAATATAAGATCTAGCCCACTGAAAGTAGTCATACACTAGTAACAGCTCTCAGATAATCTGTTTACATCCATAATCTTGTGCTGCTAGCTTGCAAATCTGTGCAGTTTTATTAAAACAAACTACTTGTGTTGCATTTTGCAATTAAGCATCCTTTATTTTGCATTTATTACTAATAGAAAAACATTTCAAGTGCAATTAAGATGAAATAAAAAGGTTCACATATTCTCATTAAGAAATTTCCTTTTTCTTGATTCTTGCTTAGTTTATTTCATGTTACAGGCACTGTGCGATTTAATTTTGTTTTTACAACCTCAACTCTTTACAAGCAAAACACAGAATACAATGCATTTTAGTCTATAAACAAGATCACCCATAATCATAAAAAGCTACAAACAAAAGCCATTATAATAATATATTGGATAAATAGTGCCTGGTTACTTTTAGCAGAATTACTTGTAGCAGAATATTTAAGATGTTCTCCTCTCTCATTAACTTAATTGACGATGGCTTGTAATAAGTAAAACTACTGGAGAAAGGGTATGTCAACGGGGGGGGGGGGGGGGGGGGGAAGAATATAGGCAGAAACTCAGCCTATATTAAAATTCTGCATAGGAGAATTAAATCTGTGCTAAAGAATTACATCTATATTAAGAATCTGAGAATTAAAGAACAGCAGCAGTAGAATGAAAGAGTCATGATCCCCAGCTTCACACTAATGTACCTTAGAGCTTGTCTCCACTACACTGGTGATCAATGCTATAGCAATCGATCTACCAGCCATCGATTTATCATGCGACACAATAAATCCATCTTTGAGAGCTTTCTTGTCGACACCGATACTCCACCAGGACAAGAAGAGTAGCGGATATTGATGGGAAAGCAGCCCCCACCAATCTTACCACACACAAGGCACCATGCTAAGTACATCAACTTCAGCTATGATATTTGCTTAGCTAAAGTCAGGTAGATTAGATCGACAATGGGGTTAGTGTAAACAAGGCACTTAGGGGGCACCAGGGAAATGGAATGTGCTTGAAAAGCAAAGGTATAATTCTCTAATAGCTACGTAGGGGGACTCAAACAGATTCCAATATTTAAAGCACTAGAACTACGATAAGCATTAGGTCTCAGAAAGATCAGTCTTTTAGTTATATTTCCCCTGATAGTGTAAGTGACATTGTGAAAAGGTTGGGGATTTTTTTAAACCTGCAAAACTGTCCCGTTGGAGCACCCAGTAAGTAGTTAAGTCAAAATCAGACTTTCCCATAAAATTATGGCCCTGTGTCAACTCTGGTCTTGGAGGCATGAAGGTTAAATTGGGGGGAAGGGATCAACTCAGTTAGCCAAAATAATTTGATCATGCCCAATGCCAAATCATGAGTACAGTACATGGGAACCTGATGTGGGAAACAGTTCAGAAAGTGAAAAGGTCATTGTACAACAAACTATTGCGTCAACAAAATCTTCGGTTGCTTCCTAATTTCTAAGTTTAGACACAACTTGATTTACAGAAATATTTTTAAGATATGAAATAGAGGTTTTTTTTCCTGTTTATTAAGCCTCCAAATATATGCATGGAAAACCAGGCACAAAGTATATGAATGAAAATAAATACATTTTTCAGATCATAATTTAGCAAATTATGTATACTTAAAGTGAATCATATCAATATGAATAAGTCATGTCCTTTTAAAGAAAACAAAAGTCCATGCTTAAGTCCCCTTTTCAATATGCTTAATTCCTTTGTGGAATTGAAACCTCATTACCAATAGCTAAAATCTTCTGGTCTTTTTACCAAAAATAATTAAATACAATTAAATATCAATGCTGATGCTTTTAAAAAAATAAAAACAATCAAATAACTAATTAACTCCGCAGAAGACAAGTTAAGAGAAGAGCAAGAAAATTCATTGCGCTATAGTGCAAAGTTTAATTCAGCAAGATGAGCGATATAGGCTAAAGTATTTGTAGAACTGAAATAGTGAAGATCTTTACTTATAGGCTACGTCTTTACTGCACCTCTCTTGCGCAAAAGCTTATGCAAATGACGTGCAGATTAGCATACTGTCATGCTTATTTTGCATAATTAATTAGGGGTCGGTTTTACACAAGAGTCTTTTGCACAAAAAGGAGCGGTTTAAACGGCTCCTTTTTGTGCAATAGTCATTCTTCCTCATTTTTTCAGGAAGAACGGTTCTTGCACAACAGGGTTTTTTTGTGCAAAAAGGAGCCGTGCAAAAAGGAGCTGTGTAGACGGCTCCTTTTTGCACAAAAAAAACCCTGTTGTGCAAGAACCGTTCTTCCTGAAAAAATGAGGAAGAATGACTATTGCACAAAAAGGAGCCGTTTACACCGCTCCTTTTTGTGCAAAAGACTCTTACGCAAAAGAGGCCCCTAATTAATTATGCAAATGAAGCGTGGCAATATGCTAATCCACACTTCATTTGCATACGCTTTTGCATAAGAGAGGTTCAATATAGACGTAGCCACAGTGGCACGTGCTGCAAGATCTGTGATCCTTATCTGTATTTCATAAGGGACTTTGTATGTGCACTGTGCATCTGGAGCTCAAGAAGTTGAGAGTAGTAATGTAAAATATTTAGTTAATTACCTGATTAAACATGATGTTTAACTGATTACCCTATTAAACCAGGAGGCGGGGACTAAACTGGAGTGGCACCCCCAACCCAGGGCAGGCAGGGGCTGCTCCAGATGGGCTGAAGTGCCCCCACCCACAGGGGGGCCCCAGGAGACTGGAGCCACCCCTTGCCTATGGCAGGTGGGAGGCTTCTCCAGTCCCCACCAATTAACCATAACTGGTAAGCCACACCCATTAAGGGTGAGGCTTACCAATTAACCAGTTACCTATTCACATCCCTAGTTGAAAGTAGTGTCAGTTGGGCCATGTATGCTATACTCTGGCTTACTCATGCTTCAATCAGAGGGAATAAAGAGTTGGGAGGGCCAATCACGTCTCCCAGTTCCTTCTTATGAAAAACAGATAAGATCCAAAGCAGAAGGGAAAGAATGCAGAGAGTGGAACACATACAAGGATCACACATTTTGGAGAATCTACAGTTACCTCGCCTTCTTCTCAGGGGTGACTGAACAATTTTTATAGCAGGGATGCTGAAAGCCATTGAATCAAACTGTAAACCCTGTACACTATGAAAACTACTCCCTCCCTTTCCCCCAAATCACTCACTCTCCCCACCACCACCACTCACGTTCACCGGGCTGGATCAAGGAGTGGTGTGCTGGAAAGGGGTAAGGGCTCTGGGCTTGCAATGCAGGCTCTGGGGTAGGACTGGGAATGAGAGGCTCAGGGTGCAGGAGAAGGCTCCAAACTAGGGCAGAGGGTCTGACTGGTGCTGGAGACAGGCAGCTTGGGGTGCAGGAGGGAGCTTGGGGCTGAGATAGGCGATTTCAGTGTTTGTGTGGGGGGGATGCAGGAGACAAATCCAGAAGGGAGGAATTGGGGTGCAGGGTCCTGGTGGCACTTATTGCAGCTCCCAGCAAGTGGCTGCCAGGTCCATGGGGCCCCTAGGTGCATCAACAGCCAGGTGACTCCATGCATTGCCCTTGCGATTGAATGGGAGCTACAGAACTAGGATTCATGGTGGGGGCAATACATGGAACTTCCATGCTTTTCAGGGGCCACAGGGATTTGGTGGTTGCTTCTGGGAGGCATGTGAAGCCCTGGGCTGGCAGGGACCTTTCCTTAGCCTCAGGCCACTGCTGCACCTCTGACTGGAGCCACCAGGGTCTCTTTTCAACCAGGCATCATTCTGGTGAAAACAAGACACCTAGCACCCCTAGGAACATAGGCCGTGGGGCAGAGTGGCCTTGGGCTCCTCCAAGTGAGGAGCAGCAGTAAACAGGAAATCAAATGAAATGGGGGATGAACTATAAACACAGAGAGTGCACAAAGGCATGGGGCAAAGAGGGCCAGGCAAGGCAAGAGACAACAGTAAGCAGAAGAGGTCTCAGGTGGACTAAGGAAGGCAAGCACACAAACAAGGTGGAGTCAGGCCACAAGAGAGGCTGGCAAATAGAAAGTAAAGAGGGCACCAGGTGGGACAGGAGCTAGACAGACATCAGAAAGCAGGAAAAGCCCAAGCAGGACAGAGGAGATATACAGCAAATGGGTCAAGTAACAAACCAGTCCCCATGTGAAACAGTGGAGGGGTGGGACAAGCTGTAGGGAGGAGGGGGAATTACATAAGATGGGGAGCAGCAAACTGCAGGGGAAACTGATACCATGCAAGACACAGAGCATCAAACCATGTGTGTTGATCACCCACAGTTACAACTGAAATCTATGGGACCTGGGCTTTGACCACAGAAAGTGCTGTAAGTACTATGAAAAATGAGGTCCTGTATGTCTGAAATAAGGAACCCATAATTTTTTACCTCCGATCTCTGTCTCATTTTCCCATCTATGAAATGGGGATAATCACCAGCTGCATCTCACAAGAGTCTTGGGAAAATAATTTCATTAATATTGGCGAAACATTTGGACTCTATTAATGCCAGAAAAAAGTCCACGAGAAAATTTATAATTTAGTCTTCAAAGCAGGATCTGAATAGGGTGCAATAAATCATAACTGGGGCTACACACTGAATAAAATATTGAACAGCTGCTCATTAACTGAGCATTGTCCATTTTGTGTATTGCATGATGCAGCAGTCCTGTGGAAAAAACAGTATGTGATCATGTAATTAAAGGCCATCATAGTGCACACATACACAAGGTAGGAGTGGGATTAATTCAGTCATTTCCTAATTTGAATGCTTGACTTTGCAACCCTAATAATGTTTTTAAATTTAGTTTGTGTGTGTGTGTGTGTGTGTGTGTGTGTGTGTGTGTGTGTGTGTGTGTGTGTGTATTAATTATACTATAGATTAAATAAGAAGTAATAGAGGAAGAAGGAGGGAGGATAAGACAGGAAGTAATAACTGTTTGAAGAGCATACATTAAGAATAATGATTTTCACAATTATAACTAGGAATAGCAGTACACAATTAAAAAAAGCATTTTCCAGATATTCAATCTAAACCTTCCTGATAATTAGTTATATTATTTATAACTAATAGTCTCTTAGGAAAGTGAAAGAAGTCCTATAGGTCCTCTCTAATCCAGCGCACACTGGTCTGGCAACATCTGTGGTCCAGCATGATTTTAGTTAGCCAGATGCCCACTTATCATGAATGTTGCTAAGTTTCCCACGGTCCCATAAAGTTTGTTTACAGCCACCAATTCTCAGGTGTTCTGTGCTATTATTACAGCTCTCAGGTATTATTTAGCCCCAACTTACCCCTAAATGTCTTCTAAGAGCCCAGTCAGCAGTAGAAGTGTTGGTAATGCTTCTAGACATTATTGAACTACCGTAGTTTGGCAAATTCTCTGGTTTGGCACCAGTCAGGTTCCAAGGGTGCGAGACTAGAGAGGTTCAGCCTGTCTCAACACTGGACTGGACAACATAATAGAAAAGGAATACAGGCAGTCCCCGGGGTACGTGGATCCGACTTATGTCGGATCCCTACTTAAGAACGGGGGGAGGGAATCCCGAATTAGCTGAGCCCCCCCCCCCCCCCAGCAGACCAGGCTTTTCTCGCCGCGGAGGATGCAGGCAGCGGGACCGCCAAGACGCGCCGCGGTCCTGCCGCCCGCATCCTCCGCGGCAAGAAAAGCCGCTCCGCGTCTCCCTGGTCAGCTAGTGCGCTGCCCCCCTCCCCACCCCCCCCAGCAGACCAGGCTTTTCTCGCCAACGCCTGGGGTAGAGCAGCTGGGAGGCTGCCGGGTTGGTCCCACGTCGCCGAGGTGCAGCGCTACTGGACCAACCCAGCAGCACCCCAGCTGCTCTGCCCCAGGTGTCCCCAAGTCAGCCGCTGCTGAAATTGACCAGCAGCTGACTACAGGAAGCCTGAGGCAGAGCTGCTTTGTTCCCGGCTTCCTGGAATCAGCCGCTGATCAGTTTCAACAGCGGCTGAATCTGGACGCCTGGGACAGAGCAGCTTGGGTGCTGCCGGGTTGGTCCAGTAGCGCCGAGGAGCGGCGTTGCGGGACCAACCCACCAGCACTCCAGCTGCTCTGCCCCAGGCATGACCGATTCAGCCGCTGCTGGTCAGTTTCAACAGTGGCTGAATCTGGACACCAGTTCCGACTTACATACAAATTCAACTTAAGAAAAAACCTGGTCCCTATCTTGTACGTAACCCGGGGACTGCCTGTATTAAGGGACAAACTCCCCTGGCTTACATGTGTTGGTTTGTAGCTTTCCAGAATTTTTGCAATTTATAATTGTTTCCATATTTAGCTTTCATATCAAGTACATATTAATAAGATGAGGTTTTTTTCTTGTAATACCAGTAAGTGTACAGATTTAAAAGTATACACTTTTAGAATGAGCTGGATGATCTTCTGTATTTCGATAGTGCCAATTTCATACACTTGCTGAAGTTAGATGAAGCTGAGTGTACTACAGCTTTCAGTAGTTTGAGGCTTAGTAGAGTAAATTAACTGCCTTCTTTACCACTTAAACTATTTTAATTTAACTTTCCTTTTTATAAAAGATTGTATATGCAATCGGGATGTAATTAAACCGTCAGTGTAATTCTTATTAGAGGGACTGACAAGACAAGAGAACAACATTGTTCTAGACTGGACAGCAGTTTTTTAAAACTGTGTCCAATTGCTTTAATTAAAGTTCAAGCAATTTTTAAAGTGCATGAAATTACAGAGGCTATGAAATGGTGATATATAATATTTTCTGTCTCTGTCCATTAAATTATTTTACACAGGAAGTATAACCTAAATATTTTTCCACTCATTTACATTCAAATGAAGGGTGATTATGCAATTAATGTTCAAGTTCCTAGAGCTTGAACTTAGAATTACAACATTTCTCAGTTTTATATCCATTTGTATTTTCTGTGACATAAGACACGTAAACCTACCTAGGGAAATTCCCCGAATCAGGTGTGTATACTCCTGGTCATAGTAGCGTCGGGCAGTAGGAGATCCTCACTCCAAACCAGAAAATACCAGGTGCATACACCCTTGGTCGTATTAAGGGTGAGCATAAGAGGAGAACTTTGCGTTTCTGACCCTGGAAGGGATTTATATTGGAATACAGGAGGGCTATCTGCCTGGGGAAATACCCCGAGTCAACCATCTAAGTTGGGGTATGAACCCTCGGTGGTAGTAGTGCTGAGTACTACAGAAGGAGGCTTAGCGTCTCTCCCTCTGGGCCCAGAACGGGTTAAAGTCATAAGTCCCGGCAGTGGCACAGGCAAATATGAGATCTTAAGAAGTAAGGGAAAGATACCTTTAACAAGTATGAACAAATGCAGAAGGATGGTTTGGCAACAGCAGTTTCACTTGCGTACGCTGCAGCAGGTTAATTTGGGAGCATATAAGCAAGAGCTCGAGATAGGAAAAAGTCATCTAAGTGTAGCTGCAGGGCAATTGGAGAAAGTGAGGGGAAAACTAAAAAGAAGTAGAATCAAATTTTACAGGATACGATAAAAAGATTAATCCTGAAGCCAGGTGAGGCCCCACTGGATCCTAGCCATTGTGATGTAATTAAGGAGAACCTACAGCAAAATTTAGAATTTGCCAATAGGCCAGTGGCTGCAATTGCTTCTTGGGAGTGGGACAACATCCCTGAGTGGGAAAAAGATCCAGAGGAAATTTTAAAAAGAATAAAAGTAAAGAAGCTAGAATTTGCAATTAATATAGCATGGCTTAAATAGCATTCCACAATACTAGCTTCCTAAATAAACGAAAAAGAAATAGAAAAATAGAGGAAACACCACAGACTATCAAGCGGTGGAAAGCTGCTCTGCAGGCAGAGTAACCGGCTGTCTAGACATATGATTTGCTTGAACAAGTAAAGCAAGAAAATGAGAAATTAAATAAGGAAACTGTTAAAAACCTGGAAAAGGAATGAAGCACCATCCCCTGTTATAAACAGACTGCAGGCACTTTCACAGGACCTGAAGAGTGGGGACAGAAACAGAAAAGGTGGCCCTGGCCAATTTAAAAGTTTAAATGGGGTCCACTGCATTGTAACCACAATCATATGAGGGGCAAGCCAAAAGAATTAAGGTTAGTATTTCCGTTCTTCCCTCGTATAAGATCTTAATAGTACATGAAAAATAAGACTAAAATTGATAATAAAAACAAACTGGGCACATTGGTGCAAAAATTCAAGAAAAACCCCTCATGAAAAGGAGAAGAGGCATACCGTATCTTTGGAACAAATACTGCAAAAGTTTAAGCGCGGCCCAGGGCCTGACAATACCTTGCCAATCTTTTAAGCAAATTGATGAAATATTTATTGGTTTATAAATCCTTAATCTCAATACAAAAATATATACTGCTGTTGTCTGGCTGTTATGAAAAACCTGTACTGCGGAGTTTAAAAATTATTAGCTGACTGCAGAAATAAACATTTGAATTTACCCAAGTAAAGTATTCAGAAGGTATTATGGCTAATTTAAAAGCCCGCCCTTCTTCCTATTAGTAATGAACAAAACTTGTGTCCGTGGAAAGGGACTCTTTGTGAGAGAAAGCAAAATTAGGCACAGGCAAATATTTAAACTAAGAGTGGGTAAGAGGTTATGGAGCCCTGTGTCTGGGCACAGAAGAAGGAATAAGGTAAAGCAATAATTACCGGGAATGAGGAAAGTTTTCATTTGAGGAACAAAGCAAGTGATTAGGGGTATGAGAAGGTGAGAAGTTGACTCCGACTCCTTGGGAGTGTCGAAGGAATTAAGCAATTGTTGTAATGTGTTAAAAGGGCCTGCTATTCAAAATTTCAAGAGTATAACACGCACTGTCCTTTGTAGTAAATTGTCCAAATAAAAGGCATGGTATGTAACAAGATATTCATAAACACCTACTTAAAGAAATTTAATGCTAATGTTAGTGCTAACATGGAAGTAAATTTAGTATACTCTTTGAGAAAAAGAAAACTTTTGGGGTTTGCTGAAATGATAATTGGCAAATACTCAGTGCTAAGTAAAGGAAAATCACTATAACAGTAAAGCTTCTCAGTTACCACACGTGAATAATTTGAAGCTTCACCACAGACAGACTATTAAAAACCTGATCTGCTGTATAAGAGAGAAACTGAGGCATTCTACCCCATTAATTTAATAAATGAGCAGTGAAATGATTTACCTGGAACCCACAGAGAATGGACATTTCTGAGGGTTGGCTGCTTTACAAAACAAAAGCATAAGTAATTATTCGGTAACAGCAGGCTAATAAAGAAAATCAGCAAAAATACTTGTAACAGAGAGAAGCATTTTAAGATATAATGTGCCATCCCCACAGGGGTAGAAAATGTTTTCTTTTTTCTTTCAGAACATCAGAAAAGCTGGTACCAGCTGAGGAGCAACTAAAACAACATGAATTTATTGTTGCGACAAAAACTGTGTTTTGTGTTTTTATGTCTTGTGATGTCGGTCTTACTGCTAGCATTGTTAATAATTGTGTTTGGAAAGGGGGAATACTGGATTAGGCAGAAAAGGATTAATAAGCATTTTAACTATATTTACAGGAACCAATATGCAGAAGGGGCATTGGATGAGAATTTCACCCACCCTCTGGATTCCCCTGAATTCTACAGGCATGGTATCTCCTTTTTGTTGGGAATGTCAGGTTGCTCCCTTTTGGAATAAAGGGCAATGGATTTTAATTATAAAGACACACCAAAGCCCCTACAGTCAAACCAAGCGAGATTTAGCAGACACCATATTAGGAGGGGTTGGTGCTAGAACAGGGATTATGAATACAGTTGATTTAGAGGTAATTAGAAATAAATTTAGTGCCTTATCAAAACTACAGGAGAGTCTCATACACGAATAAGCAGATACCAATGTACATTTGGTACAAATAGGCTGAGGTAATATGAAAGCAACATGGAATCTGTGGAAGTGGTTAAACACCACCACTTGGCTGGAACAGCTGGAATTGGGAAATAAGACTGCCTTCCTTAGCTATGGGATGCACCAAAATGCGAGTTCTTAGTTTGTCATCACTCAAACATGAAATGTTCTGGGTAATATCAGGCAATGTTAAAGTACTGGAACACCTTTTAAAACAACAGAAAAGATCTTTGTTTGATATTTATAAGCATGAATGGATACAGTATGTCTCCAGCAGGGTTAAACCTGAATTCTTATTAGGAGAAATTATTGTCAAAACAGCCCACCAACAATCTGTGGAGGCAGAACTATGGAAAGTCGGTCCACTACCAAAATTGGCCAGGGGATTTTTCTGGTTACCCCGTATTAAGGGTCAGCAGGCTGGGAAAGAAAAAGAATTATTGGACACACAACAGTGTACAGAGTGGGACCCTCGCAAATGGCTATGCCTCTCCCTACCTGCCACCACAGCACCATGCAATAGGGATACATTGCTAAGCACATGCATCTGGGATGAACTAAAAAAATGTAACCCATGTGGTATATAATGGGCAATGGGTATGTGTTATATCTTGGGAAATAATATTTTGGGAAGATGACAGCATTAGCCAGCCAGCCACCAGTAGATGAGTGTAGATGCAATGCAAGCATCTTATACACTAAGAATCACACTTATTACCTTCCCAAGCTAGAAAAAACGAGTTCTTCCCAAAGCACTGTAATTGCCCCCTTGGTTAACTTCTCCATTTCCATTGGTTTAGACTGGGGGGAATTAGTTGATCATTTGCTTCTAGATGCAAAAACCATGCAGTTCTTACAAGGAACTCTAAAGGATGTGGGAAAGCGAGTTCTTCAAACAACACATGCAAATGGGGATAGGTTTAAAATTGCTGGTCCTGGGGGGGGGGGGGGGGGAGTATACTGTCAATTATGCTTTACCCATTAATAATTGTATTGGTATTGTCCTGCATTTGCCTAATTGGAATGATATATATGTGTTGCTGGACAAAGAGAATGTTTGTTAAATTGCAACCACAAGCTCAGATTGCCTCTCAATATGTAGCCATGAGAAAATTATATAAGATATGACCCACTCAAGAATTGTTCTTGAGGAGTCAAAAGGGGGATGTGTTGGAATTGAAAGTTTTATTCTTTTTATATTTGTATTTTAGGTTTAATAATGTAGCAATGTAAGGTAACACATTAGATATTTCATTAAACCAAGCCTTTTAGTAAGATATATATTTCTTGGTTTTAAAGCTTAGTGAGTTTAGTAAGTAAAGAGACAGAGTTTTTGGTATTGTGTTTATGTTAAGGGATTAGAAATATTGAAGACCCGGGCCTTCAATATGAATTGTTTTGATTAAGGTTTAAGTTACAATGCCTTTTGCTTTTTATAAACACTGCTATTTGTATACCATTGAAGGTCTCTGTGAGAAAGACTGTTTGTGTGAATGAGAAATGTATCATCATAAAGGTAAGGTGTGAAGGTGGGTGTCGGAGCCAGATGGCCAGGAAAGGACCGGGTAACTGTAAAAGACAGACTGCAAAGAGACAAATTGGCGTCAGAGGAGCCATCTGTGCATACCCACAGTCAAGAATTGATCAGATTGGCAGATTGACGACTCTAAAGGTGAAAGCATCCCTAAAAACAACTAACTGATTAACAATCCAGGGCAAGATGAACCTCTTGGAGATGTTTTGTGAATGATTAACATCAACAAGATAACATCCCGGTCACAGACTGACACAGCAAAATCCACAGACTTCAACAGGGAAAGAGGATTATAAAAGCAGGGTGACTGGCTATGGGACTTTGGGTTCGTCTTGCCAACAACTCCAGAAGAGCATCGGATCGTGACTAACAAAAGGCCCTGCTCTCCCTCTGTGATTGATCAGGCTGGCCACTAGATTGATCCAGACTCTGGACTGGTAACTATAACATCGTCTGGCAGCACTGGGGAGTGTGAGTGAGAGAGAGAGAGACTGAAAAGCATATGCTACTGTTGTATTCTCAATAAATGCGGCGTACTGCCTTCTCCCCTATAAAAGATCTTGTGTGCTTCATTTAAGCATAACACTCTCATCTACACATTTTTATCATGAAGCATGCCATGAACCCAACTGTGATTGACAGAAATTAAATTTTAAGCAGCCAGAATGATTTGACTATATATGAGAGAGAAAGAGAGATTGTGCATCTGAGTCCATCCATCTGTGATTCCATTTGTTCAAGAATGCCTCATATACGGTAACAGCTAGAACCACGAAATTTGGAATACAGCTTCCTCTTGTCATAACTTAAAACAAAGTAAAGGTTTGACAGGGCTAGGACAAAAGGATGCGCATAGAATATGATGGTTTCACATCATATGGAAAGGGAGGAGTGTGAGAGCTGGACAGTTATACTCACAAATGATGACAGAGGGGCAGCAAGCATCCCAGCCCTGAGGAGAAGCCTGCAGGCAGGCTGCATGGCTCCTGCCACCCCTGGGGAGAAGCCAGTAGGTGGACCATACACCGCCATCTTCCCCACCCTGGGCCAGACCCTGGCAATGCCAGGAAACTCTTCTAGTATATTATACTGCGATTAAAAAAAATGAAAACCTTGCATTTAAACAATTTATTGTAATTACGAGTGCTGAGGGGAAGTAATCAAACCTCTACATTCTGCAAACAAAGCCATAACTTTGAAGTCTATGACAGGGGTGGTCAATCCATTCCGGCCAAAGAGCCAAGTTCCAGCTGGATCCAGCGCGAAGAGCTGGGGCAAAAAGTTGTAGAGAAAAGAAAAAAAAAAAAAAAAAAAGACTGGCCCTTTCAGGTTTTTTGGCCTCAGCAGGCTCCCGTTGACAACCACAGCCTCCATATTGGAGCCGCCATTTTGCTCTGGATGGCTGCCCTTCCCCAGTGAGCATGGGGGAGCGAGGAGGCATGGGCTGTGTTCGGGGTATGGGGGCAGCTTCACGAGCTGCACTGACGGGGAGGCCAGGGGAAGAGCCACCCAAAATAATAAGCAATGCTCCCAATAGGTTTTAAGTGACAAGAATGCACTAGAACAGGAAAGCAAAAACGACTCAAACTGGCATCATTTTGTGGACCAGAGTGGAGGTTCACTGAGTATTTTATGTGTGTAGATAGTAACTGAGCATCAATATAGCAGAGGCTAGTTACTAGAATCCACTCTAATACATTCAGGATATTGTATGCATAGTCAAATTTCAGCGTGCGAACTACAAACTGAACACACACTGTCAAGCATAAAACTGTAGCTCTTAATGCCTGTATGACATGGCTGTCCATCACAAAACAACAGGAGTATATTAGTTGAAGGAGGGGAAGAGGTGGCACACTACCAGTGTTTTACTTAAAACACATACTTTGCTGTTACACGCTTTACTATGTTTTTCTGAAAAAGCTCTTCAACATTTTGACCCAAGTACACTTAGTACATGCTAAAAGGTCTTGAAACAAAACATGGTTCCTAGCACTGACACTGATCTGGTTCTTACAATATTTGAAAATTATTACTACCTTGGAAAAGCGAGCATTTATCCATTTTGTAAAGGTTTTCTTCTGTACATCGTTGTGTTCATCTAGAGAAAAAAAAAGGGGGGGGGAGAGAGACAATAAGTTAATATTCTTTAAAAGGTTCCAAATAAGAATGCAGGATTAACCTCTATAGTCCAGCATGATGTACATTAGCCAGATGTCCACTTACGAGTGTGAACAAGTTTCTCGCAGTCCCATAAAGTTTATTTATAGCCACCAGGCTCTCGGTGTTCTGTGCTGTTATTTATCTCTAATTAACCCTTAAATGTGTTCCAAGAGCCTAGCAAGTGGTGGAAGTGTTGGTAATGCTTCTACACAATATCAACCTCCCGTGATTTTGAAAAATTCTCTGGTTCAGCACTGGTCAGGTCCTGAGGGTGCCGGACTGGAGAGATTCAACTTGTACTTCAATCCAAGCTATAGGACAATACCAAGACTCCAATACATCAACTGTGGAATCTCTAGTGTTCCAGTTAGACAATGAAACTGGGTGTTTCTCAAAGTGATGGGGGCTGCCAGAAAACAACAAATGAGACAGTGGGCTCTTTGCTGGTGGAGCCTTTCAGTACCTTGTTACCTGAAGGTGTCATTCCACCAAGGCATTCACCAGGTGTCCCTTGCTCTGTTAATCAACTTTTGATGCCACTGATCTCATTGATCTACTAGTTTGGGAAATTATAATAGAAAAGGCAATGACAAAATAGCTATGTCTATATTTACAGTATTCATATTTCCTTAACCCTAAGCCTGGATTAGAACCTGTGCTAATACTCGATCTTCTCTTGGCAACAGAATAAGATACGGCAATTCACTCATGCTGATTTTTAGCTCGGTATGAGAGGTGCTATTGACATGGTTTCAGGCCTTCAACGAAAGCAGATGGGAACACTCTGAAGTGGTTCACTCCTTTTAATATGGGAGGATCTAGGTTATTATGAACTATTGCACACCCACTCCATGACCCATCATAGCAGAGGACTATGTGATTCTACTTTGTCCACTTATGCCACATGCGAAATCCATGAAATTCAATACTACAGCATTTACAGTGTTCTGCATTTTCTTTTAAATAAATAAGTGATTTGCTCAGGACCTTAGTCATAGGTGAGGTCTCACGACCCTAGTCATAGGTGAGGACTAGCCGCTCAGACTTTACCCAGACAGGACAGAAATTATTTATGAAACAAGTCTGCAACTTTGGGGATCTTACGAAATTTAAGTCGGTCACAGGATGACTAGATTGAAACCAGGCTCAAACTATGTCAAGAGAACTTTTTTACCATTTGTCCCATCATTAGCAAGCATAATGCCGTTTCAGATTCAGATTTGTGTTTCAGTTTTTTTACACTTCAGTATCTTTGATATCACATATTCAGACTAACACAATGCTATTTTGAGTTACAAATTCAGCCTGTTCTGAAGGTTAAATTAATCCAAAGCACTGACCTCTGGATTTTCAATTATGGTAGCAGAAATGTAACAAAATTAGAAATCCCTATTTGTGTAGACTGAGGCATGTACATTGTATTTATCACAAATATCTCCCCACATCACAGCAATACGATTTTACTGAAGCAGGGGGAGGGGGAAATGTCCTCAGTTTTTCTGGATGGGAGAAGCAATATCATTTATTTGTAATTTATAATTTATTATGTGTACTGTAAAAACATCGAGATTCTCCCCTCATCCATATTGTCATCATAAAACCTATAAACATATTACTTACAAACAGAAACCACTGAAGTATTTACTTCCAATTAATGGAATAATAAAAGTGTTACAAGTGCAATAGGATTTTACACAGTCACTAACATAGCCAGCCCTGGAGTGCTGATCAGGACCTCTGGGCATTACCATAATATAATTACTGTACAATCATCTTAATGACTGCCTTTATTTGAAAAGATAAGATTGTTAAGCAAATCCACTCCCTTCTCTTGCAAATATGACTGACATTAACAGGAATCTAGGAGGAATGAAAGGTTTAAGGGATATGCAATAATATTTGTAACCTTTCACTTCCATACAAGAAATGTAAGGGTTTAACAAGTTAACCAATAAGCGTCAGCTTATCGGTTTCTGTTACAGTTGTCAGTCTCCACATGTGAAAATGAATTTTTTTTAAATGAAACTGAAGAGAGCATAAAGCTCTCAGACACACCAATGATACTGTGAATTAGACAACAGGCCCTTTTCAGACACCTACACATATCAGTCAGTTCCTCCACTGTTTTTACCTAACGGCAGTGCTGAACTAAAAATGTCAAGCAAAGCATCATAATACCTAGAAAGCACCTACTGTAAGTCAGATGGCAGACTCAAAAGGTTATGGCTAGGAATCCACTGCTGTTTCATTAAATCATGTAGGTTCTGGCGCTAAACTCCTGCATTATCATTCCAGATAGTAAAAGGGATACAAAATGGAGGCGAGCATGCAGGTAAAAGTTAGAGTACAAGGAAGGTCCAGTGATTAGGGCTCTAAGCTAAGACTGGGGAGAGCTGAGCAAAAGTTGTTAATCTATCACAGACTTCCTGTGGGATCTTGGCAAGTCACTTGACCCCCCCTCAGTGCTGAGGTTAAGAAGAGGCCAATTAGCTGGCTACAGAGATATGAAAAAGGTAACCATGAAGTAGATTTGTATAAAGTACAGAGTAGATATTTGCATTTCAGAGGGAGGTTACACTAATATTAAAATAGATTTGCACATTCAGTTGGGCCCCATTGCTCACATTTTCCTTTTTTAATCTCTCTAATCCAGAAATTATTATTTGGTTGACTTGCATTCATGGAGGTGACTCACAGTTTTAAGACCAGAAGGGATCATTACAAGCATCTAAGTCTAATCTCCCACATAAACACTAGCCATAAAATTTCACCAACTCCCACATAAAACCCATCTGTGTATGAGAATGAAAAGGCATTCAATGGATGTTGATTAATAAGTGAGAAAAATATAACCATATACATTGGTAAGGGGTGGAGGAAGGCTTAGTAGGCAAATAAGGACTATAACATGTAGATTTCCAAATCTCTCAACTGACAGCTTTTTCACCTGGACTTCTATCAGTTATGACAACAAAAGGAACAAATCCTGTGGACTATATTATGAACAACCAATGATCCAGGGGCTGTTGACAGACTGCTCAATATTTCAAGAGAGAAAAGGCACGGAAATCCACTCATCTCCAATCTTTCTGCAATACTCTGTTACCATCTTGATCATATCTTGTATTTTTTATGTAAATTCTGGAAAAGCTATAACTGCTGACTTGTAAAATAGAACTGATACAAGGTATAAAGAGACATTTTGGTATTCTATGACAGAGTTGCAATTTCCTGCTTGAGAGACTTTTGCAGAGAAATGCACACTACATTGTAACTGGAGTCAAACAACTTGAACACCAGGCTTAAGTAATAACTAAGCTTCAACAGCATGGCAAGTAGTATTAAACTACTGTATGCATAAAGGAAGCCACATCAATCTTCACACGTAGCTTACTACAGAAGCAAAAGCTTATAGGTTCATGCTACAGACTAGAGACACTACACGTATTCCCCTCCCTCCACCCCACTTGCCTGTAATTTTTTTAGCAGGCTGGCTGGCCAGCAGCCCAGCTTGGTTCTGGCTTGTGATGGGTCCAGGATCTACTCCTGCTGCATCTTCATTTAAAACATATTAGGAGCTAGGAGGACAGGCAGCCTAGCTCAGTTCTGGCTCTCGCCAGGTCTGGCAGCTCAGCCTACATAAGAACATAAGAACAGCCATACTGGGTCAGACCAAAGGTCCATATAGCCCAGTATCCTGTCTACCGACAGAGGCCAACACCAGGTAACCCAGAAAGGGTAGACCAAAGACAATGATCAAGCGATTTGTCTCCTGCCATCCCTCTCCAGCCTCTGACAAACAGAGGCCAAGGACACCATTTTATGCCCTGGCTAATAGCCTTTTATGGACCTAACCTCCATGAAATTATCTAGCTTCTCTTTAAACTCTATTATAGTGCTAGCCTTCACAGCCGCCTCTGGCAAGGAGTTCCACAGGTTGAATACACGCTGTGTGAAGAAGAACTTTCTTCACCTCCTCCTCTTCTCCCCTCCTCCCACCGACAGGGGCTGCTGACAGCCCACGCTGCTGCATCTTTATCAGAGGCAGTAGCACTGAGAGACAGGCAGTTGGTCAGCAAGAGAAGCTGGTTTTTAAACTGCCCCCCCTTGCAGACTAGCTCCCACCTGGCACCCCATGCTGCTGCCTCTGGTACCAAAGGCAGTAGCACAGAGTGGCAGGGAGCTCCTCAAGAGTGGGGCTGGAGCGCACTGGCTGTGGGCCCAGACCCTGGGAACTATACAATAGTTGACTAATTGATAAGAATTCCTGAGGTTACTCTACTATTCAATTAACTGATATTTAACATCACTAACACCGATCACTCTTGGCATAAAGCCCATGAGATTAGTTCAGAAGAGATTACAGGCAGTCCCCGGGTTACGTACAAGATAGGGACTGTAGGTTTGTTCTTAAGTTGAATCTGTATGTAAGTCGGAACTGGCATCCAGATTCAGCCGCTGCTGAAACTGACCGCCAGTTCTGACTTACATACAGATTCAACTTAAGAACCCCAAGTGTCCCCAAGTCAGCTGCTGCTGAAACTGATCAGCAGCTGATTCCAGGAAGCCCGGGGCAGAGCAACTGGGGCGAGAAAGCCCCGTTCGTAAGTGCAGATCCGACATAAGTCGGATCCGCGTAAGTCGGGGACTGCCTGTATAGTCAAACTAGAAAGGGCCCAAGAGAGCTCACTGTTTTAAAGTGTCCCATTAGTCAGTTTATAAAATTTGCTTGTGAACCTGCCACCAGTTTGTTTATTGTTGCAAATCTTGATGTGTGGGGGAGGACTACTCATGGTAAAGAGCTTTAATTTAGCATAAAAGACTAGAGAGAAAACTTTCCTGAATAGTATTTTGTGTTAAATATCCAAGGAAAAACATTATCACACAAACTTATACTTAATAGCCATAAATTTGAGACAGATCAGAACAGCAGTGATAAACACCTTGTAGTCTGTCTAAAACTTGAATTATTTTCTGTGTGCCTCAGAGACAAAAGGTATCTCAAGATAACGTTACACAACAAATATTAGAGAACTCTTCAAAACAAAAAACATTATTCTTTTCACCTGAAAAGATATACATGTTGCCACGCATATTTCAATAAGAGAAAAAAAAGAAGTTACTATGTATGCTACAGATACGTCAGAAGTAAAAAAAATGTAACAAGTTAAAACCTGCTCCAGTCTAGCTTAGCATCAATAAGATTTAGTATAATGATACAGAAGTAAAATGTTAATGTAATACTAAATACCATGCCACTAAATGTCTCTCTCTGATCTAACAGCCTAATCTCACAAAGTGCTCAGGCTCTTGAGTGCTGAAGGAACACTCAATACCTCGCAATAACTCAACACAAGGAATGTTAACTAACATGTAACCACTGGAAATTTCAGCCGTTACATGTTTACACGCAAGGGGACAGGCGACAGCAAGTGCTCACAGGGAGCAGACTTAAAAGCTCACATCTGCCTTCTCCATTGTCAGAGGCAGCAGTCCAGGGGGCAGGCAGCCCCACAGGCGCTGATACACGTGGGGAGCTGGCTTGAAAATCATTTCCCACGTATACCGGCTCCCCCTGCTTCTCCCCTCCTTCCCACACTGCTGCTTCTGTACCAAATGTTATCAGAGGCAGCAGTGTAGGGGAGGAGGATGAACACAGCTCTGCTGGAGCCAGTGCTTATGGGGAGCTTGTTTTTAAGCCAACTTCCCCAAGCACCAGCTCCCTTTTCCTTCCCCCTCCAGGCTACAGTCTCTGTGAGAGACAGGAATGGGGGGGGGGGGGGGGAGGCAGCTCCACAGAAGCTGCCATGCACAGAGATCTTAAAAGCTAGCTCCTCACAGATACCAGATTCCAACTCCCATCCTCACAGATACCAGCTCCCACCTCCCGCCATGCCCCGCGTTGCTGCTCTTGGTTAAAAGCAGCATTTTCCCTCTGTATAGTAAAGCTTCAAAGCTGTATGAAGTCAATGTTCAGCTATAAACTTTTGAAAGAATAACCATAATAATTATTTCCAGCCTCCATTCCCAAGGCATTTGTAACCGAAGTTCTACTATACCTTAGCCTGTATTGAAACGTGGATTATTTGTTTGTCCCAAGCCTACCAAGCAACTCAGATGTCTCTGAATCCCTGATTGTCCTCTTCAGTTTTACCTCTCCCCCAATTTTTCTGTTGTCTGCAAGCTTTATCACTGATGATTTTATGATTTCTTCCAGGTCACTGATAGAACAGCCAAGAACTGAATCCCAAGGAACTCCACTGGAAATGCTCCCACTCAATGATTCCACATTTACTGTCACATTTTTAAATAAAACCACCAGTTTTAAATCCATCCAATATGAGCCATGTTTATTTTGTATCATTCTAGTTTCTTAATCAAAATGAAACATCAAACACCTTTCAGAAGTCTAAGTCTATCACCTCAATGCTATTCCTTGCATCAACCAAACTTGTAATTCCATGGAAAAAAGATGCGTAGTTACGTTTACCAAGAGATATTTTCCTTAATCCTTGTTGACTACCATTAATTGTATTACTTTCCTTCAATCCTTTACTGAGTCTCATATCCGCCATTCCATTATTTTACCAGGGGTCAATAGCAAGGTGATAAATTAGGACAAGTAGGTGACAGACTACTTAATAGTGAAGCACAAGGCAATTTTTAACATCCCCTTATTAGTTGAAGGAGACTGGGTCCAAAATCCTCATGCAATGCTTTAGGAAAGCCAATATCGGCACCCATCCTCCCCCCGTTTCCCCCCCCCCCACACACACACACACACAAAAAGATTGTTACAAGTATCCCCACATGCTATAGTTTGAGCAAAGGCGTTTGGGACATACTGCTCTCTTCAGTAAGACCCTTTCACTTACCTCTTTGCTAGAGAAAGGTGCTCTGTGCTGTAATGAGCAACAGGCCCTGGCACAATAACATCTGACTATATAAAGCATATGCATAAACTACCTTGGTCTAGGGTACACTTGATTCTCGAGGAGCAGGATGCTGGACTAAATGACCACAGCAAGACCCTTCAATCCTCAATAGTCTATAAATGTTTCCCAGGACAAACTATATCTAAACAGGGTGTTAAAAGAAAGGAAAGAATTAGGGGTGTAAAAGGTTAACCATTCAACTGGTTACCTAGGGAGTATTAGGCTTACTGGAATACTTATCGTGTAACCAGTTGGAGGGCCAACTGTACCAGGCTGGAGCAGTCGTGGCTGCTGCACATGTGGGGGATGGGCCAGCAGGTCCCTGGACCCAGCCATGCCAGCAGGACCCTGGCCCCAGCTAGGCTGAACCAGCAGAACCCCAGCTTCAGCTGTGCCAGAGTAGCAGGCCAGCAGGACCTCCCAGGCCCCGGCCAGAGCAGTGAACTTTAGCCCCAGCTGCATCAGAGCATCCTGAGTAGGATTCTGGCTCCAGCTCTGCCAGAGCAGAGGTGGCATATGTGGGCCAACAGGACCCCAGAGTGGCCTGGGGAACAGGCAGCCTCTGGCCCTGTCTGCTATCTGCTATCTGCCAACAGTTAACCAGTTTAATCTGTAATATTGTAATTGCTTAACTGGTTAACAATGTTCATGGTTATTTACATCCCTAGAGAAAATACAGAAATGGAACTTGAAGTCAAAAGAAAGCCAATTCTAGACAGACAGAGCATTATCAGGACTTTCAAATGACTTCAAGCCAAGGGATTCCAGTAGAAGGAATTTTGTATCCACATTCCACTGTCCATGCTTTACTTATTTAGATGGGACTGTGGTAAAGTTGAGTGAGTGTGATCTCGATTTCAAATACCATTATTCTCAGATGCTAAAGGTTTTCCTAAAGGAAATGTATAAATCAGCATCCCTTTTTGTCCACACAGAAAAAAGGGGCCATCTAATTAATGCAAAAGTCTGGAAGTCAGACAACTCTCCTGTAGCTTCTGGTGACAGCTTATCTAAGTCAGTCAGATCCACAGAGATAGGGTACAATGGAGAAATTTTCTTAGCAATTTTAAAACATCTTAAGAAATTTTTAAACCAGTTATAACCATAATGTAACCGCTGAACCAGTTTTACAACTAAGGGTATGTCTATGCAGCTTGCAACAGTAAGTCTCCAGCCCCAAGTCGGCAGACTCAGGCTTGTAGGTGTCATGCTACCGCGATAAAAATAGCAGTGTAGTAGCTGGGCCTGGTTCTGAAGCATAGGGAGGGGAATGGGCTCTAAATCTGAAACCACAACTTAAAGCTCTATCTAACAGCTATTTTTAGTGAAGTAGCACAAGCCCAAATCTGTTGATCGAGGTTAGGAAGCTGGCTGCTGCAGGCTGCCACAGGCTGTGCATGTGTACCATTAGAGGACTAAGTAAAAGCTGTCTTGAAACTAATTCAGTTTAAAAAAGAGAGATAGACAGAGAATATCAAGGCAACATTAAAACCGGATGATACAATTTTAAATTGGTTATACTGTTTCTCCAGTAGGGGACAAGCTCTGTGTGCTTTGGCATGCACTCCTTTTACAAATTAATACTAACTGTCTTACAGGAACACCGTGAACATTGCGCAACAGAGTTCTGAGATCACTGACTGGCACATTTTTCATCTCTCCAGACCATGCTGTGGATGCAGGATAGTCACCCTGAAATGCTGATGAATAACTATTGATTTCCATCAGGTGCGGTACTGGGCTAAATTAACATGATGAAAGTCAAATAAGCTGAAGGATTGCTGGACAATACAATCTTTGCTGGATCACATCTGCTCCCTTCCTTTTGAGGATAACAAATCTAGTTGTAAGCAATAGGGATCAAAGGCTCTTACTAAACATGAGTAGAACTGAGTTTGTACTACAGACTTCCCTCTCTGACAAAAGGGAAATAATGACTAAAACAGTAGCTACTGTTTAAAGGTTGTATCTTTATGAAAAACAAGTGTGTCAGGAACTACAGAAACAAGATGCAAACCATGGCAAAACAGAAACTGTTTTGACAGATTAGTTGATAAGGGAGGAAGCCTCCAAGGGTTACCCCATGTGGCAACTCAGCAGCTTAAATATAGGAGGAGTCGGGCTGCCTACTCCCAGCTGGGACTCCCCATGAACAGGAGCTGCAGCCGGATCAGCCTCTGTTCATGGCCAGCCCATTTGTGGGCTTCACGGCTGCCTCCCCTGCCTCCCTAGCCCTCACTACTGCCTCTGATTGAGGCAGCAGCACAGAGTGGGATGGGGGGCACAGCACTGCAGGGACGGTGCTGGGGGGAAAACCGGCTTTTAAGCCAACACCCAACAGCACCTTCTCCTGCTTCCCCTCCTTGCTGCCTCTGACACAGAGGTAGCAAGGAAGGGGGGGAAAATGCAAATAGGTGAGTAGTCAACTCAACTACTCGCATACATCCCCCTACCTTGCACTGTGCATAGTTTTCTAATTAAAACACACACTCCCCCTCCCCCCTCCCTCGCTCCCCCTCCTTTGGAAAATTAGCTTATTAAACACTAGTAAACTTCCCTTATGGTGGGGGAAAGCACCATAGGCTGGCTGGCTCCATACTCCAGAACAGTTATGTGGTTGATGTAACATCACAATACAGAGCAGCACCCTTGAGAAGCAGGAAGTGATCCCAGTAGTGACTGAACACTGCAAAACTTTAAAACTTTTTCTCCTACTTAGGTAATTTGCTTAACGATCCTTTCATCTGGGTACTGGAGCCATTCAGTACTCACTGCTGAAGTTTATTACATTTTGACAATTCTCTTTGCAGTGAAGCCAAAAAGCCTCACATTAAAATATAGTAATGGGTACTAAAATTGTGTTTATTTAAACAACATAAGACACCATACAGAGAAAACTGTGCTTCAAAAATGGGAAATACTATTAAGTGGGGTGCCTCAGGGGTCAATGAATATTTACTTTTCTCTCACACACTCTCTATAAACCAGCAAGATAGAGAAACCTGCTAAAGATCAGTTAAATTCATTTCATACACATTTCCAGAAGCAAGGAACAATAAATAGGAAGTGATTTGTACACACACTGGGCAGACCTTGAAGTTCAATGGTTAAAAAAAATAAATGAATACCTTTTTCGTTAGCTGAAGTACATAACTAGAAGGATCAAATGAATAGAAAGATCAAACTAAATCAAGAATATTATTTCTAAAGCACTGCAATGTCATAGCACGTCTCTAGAGAAGTGTCTCAAAATACTAGCAGTATTCTGAAACATGACTGTATCAAACGGCCACAGGATGATCTGCTGAAATATTATGTGGCCAGTAAAACCTAGGGATATTAAATTTTGTTTAATTAGCTAATCGAGTACTACATTTAAAAGGCAGAGTGGGGGATTGGACACAAGTTTTAAAGCAACTTTTAAAGCAGAGGTGCAGCATTTGGGACCAGGCACAAACCGGGACAGCTGATTCCCAGATCACACCCTGTCCCCCGGAGAGACAATGCTGGGAGGGAACTGGCTTTTGAGACAGCCCCCCCTAGCACCGGCTCCTGCTTCTCCCCACCCCTTATTGCCTCTGACAGAGGCAGCAATGGGCGGGGAGGGAGAGGGGAGAAACTAGTTGAGTACTTCCTCCACTACTCCCTTACATCCCTAGTACAAACCTTGCTAGAAATACTCAGCTAAGTTTGGTCACCACCTTAAAAAGAAACAACACAGTTATAATAAAACCAACTCTGACACAGGATTTAAATGGTATTTTTACTTCTCTTCATGGCTCCATCAATATAGTTTAGGAAGGCAACACAGTTTAAAATAAAACATTACACAGCCAGAGCTATTATAAGCAACTCCAGTGCTACTGTCAATCATCTCTGCATTACGCGAGTAAAAACAATGAACATTTTAACTGTCTGCTAACCTGTGTCAACACACTATGTAAAATTAAAAAATATTGCCTCTTGTAGTAGTAGCTTACCAATCTGTTGGCTGGTCACTGCAGTTTACACACAAAAATCACTGAATCACTATATTGTAAAAGTCTCTCTCTCATATATATATATAATGGTTACTCCATTCTGTGTTATACCTTAGACCCAAACTTTGCAATAGGGACTCTCCACAGTGCATCCTCAGTGCAGAACCATGAATACTGTGCATCATATTGCATTAAACATATTTCACTCAAAGTTTTCAGAGCAAGACATATTTTTGCATTGCAACACAGACCTGAATTATGGAAGTTGTCCAGGATTTGGCAGCTGAGTAGGAAACACATGAGGCTTCTACTACTCAGGACAACATGGGAGGAAGTTTTGGTGTCTGAAAAGTGTAAGCAACAAAATCCTCAACTGCCTCCTGTCCACCAAATTTATTCTGAGATTTATCATATCCTGAGTCAGAATTTAGTCAACTCCATTTGCCTTATCACTTAATGAAATCACTCAAGATCCTAACTAATTTTAATAATTCTTCTATGATCTCTCTGTTGTTTTTAGTCATCTTTCTGGTAATGAGTAGTACAGAAGAAACCTCAGAATTATAGACAGGAACCAACCAAACCCATTTTGGCCTTGTCAACCATTTTTTGGCAACAAATCCCAGAGAATGTTTACAATGCAACATAACAAAAGTCGCAACAAATGCCCAGTTGAGAGAGAACAACAACAAAAACCTTACACCTCTGCAAAGGACTTCTCTCCCCCTCTCTTTATTGTCAACAGTCATGTAGTGTGTACTTCAGCAAATAGTGTGTCGACTTTATTGACACCCACCCCCCAACCATGTTTCCCACCATAGCCAATTAGCCACTTCGGCCAGCACTTTGAACTCTGCTGCTCTGCAGCCACAAAACCACATTAACAGATATGTCTCTCTCACCTGCAATGACCAGAAACTTTAAAATCCATTTACTAGTTTCAAGCTCATTGTGTAGTGATCCTCATAGCATCTTTCAGGGAAACAGGGATGGCTATCACTCAAAACTCTTTCCTGTTTGGAGCACCACAGAGCTTTCAGTTCTGATCAGTGTATGGGGTGAAGATCAGGTGCAATCACAGCTGCAAATGACCCATAGGAACTGGGAAACATACAATCACATTTCTCAAGCCCTGTGAGAGAGAGACACCCTACAATGCAGAACCAAGATAAAGGAACTCCAGGAGGCCTATCTGAAGGCAAAGGAGGCAAACAGCTGATTTAGTATTGCACCCAAGACATGCTATTTTTATAAAGAACTGGACACAATCCTGGGCAGGGCCCTGCATTCACACCCAAGGAGAATAGGAATACTTCCCATAGCACAGAGTCAGAAGTGGACAAGGAGGTTAGGCTCAATCCAGTGACGACCAGTGCACGATTTGTTCTCTCGAGTGCCAGTGCTTGTGAGAAGTTTCAGCAACTGTATGTGGGGCATGAAGCAAGGGAAGAGACGCAGGGTAGGTTTCCGTGGAGGTGGCGACTATGAGGGGTGGTAAATTGCTCTAGTGCTGCTAGGGGAATGGCGCGGGGGGGGGGGGGGGAAGCACGCACAGCAACATGGGGTGGTAAGTTGTTGTGTATTGCAGTGAGATGGGGGTGGGGTGAGCAGCAGCATGGGAAGTTGCTCTTGCAGACAAGGAGGGAGGCAGTGCGGGCAACCGAAAGCTGCATTTCTGTGAGTTGGCTAAGTTCTGCCTAGGTATGTGGTATGTCCAAATAAAGCACCAATGTACACAGAGATATCAATAGAGTCTTGCAGAGAAATGGTGTCAAATTTTTGCCTGATGTACTTACTCATTTTCTCACAAAGATTCCATGGCAGAGCTACAATTTCCCCATCGCTGGGGTACAACACTCTCCCAAACCATTCCTGATACTGTGCTGCCAGAACCCAGGTGGCACAGAGTTGGGCTGCATAAAATCGCTCACATCTAGAAGCTGAGCCTGGGTTTGCCTATTAACCTTCAGCAGGGATAGTCAGCCAGAGTAATAGCAGCCTATGTAGGTGTAGGATTATTACAAATTGTTTCCATGAGCTCTTGCTGCACATGTGTGGACTGTACCTTTCTTAGGGACTCATGCCCAACCCTCCTTTCTTCCCTCCCTCCCACATCTTTAACACTCAACCGTGATCAGAATGTTTAGAGGGATATGTGGCTGCCTCTAGGTAACAAGAAAAGTGGCAAGTTTTGTTCACAGACCTGCATGTTACCAAAATGTTACAATCTTTAACGTGAAAAGTGGTCACTCCATTGTTACTTCTCCAGACTAGACCTTGAGAAGTCAGGCACATTCACTAGCGAACATATTCTGTCAACTAAGGGGAAAAAAAATCTCTAGGAAAAGAGGAGGAGGAGGATCTGGTCCAGTACCCATTGCATCATTCAATGTGTCAAACAGAGAAAAGAGAGCAAATAAGAGCTATGGAGATGCAAGTCACAACAGAAACTACTAAGTGCATGCTAAAGCTCGTGGAAGACCAAAATGAGATGCTGAAATGTCTGATCAAGATGCAGAGCAAACAGAACCAAAGACCTCCCCGTCAACACATGCAGAATTCTCTTTACAGCAACCTTCCCTCCAAGCCCACACAACAGCCTCCATGCCCACACATGCAAAATTCTTTATCCAGCAACTCTCCCTCTATGCTGGAGTGGGGAGGGGGCAAAAATCAGGCTCAGGGGCTGGATTTGCCCTGCCAAGCATTTCTCTCTGGCCCTCCATGCACACTTACAGCTCACAGTGTGTGTTCAGCTGCCCTTCCCCCACCTTGCTTCAGTGTGCAGCTGAGCTGCTCCCAGGATTCTCCTGCTAGCTGTGCAGAGGGTTGGGGTGCAGGGAAGAGGTGATTGCTGAAGTCAGGGTGTCCCCTGCCCCGTACCCTATCTCTAAAGAATAGAGGTCAGGGAGAAGAGGAAACATAGTGGAGCTGCTCCAGTGTAAAGCATGAATAGTAAGTGACTCAGAGGAGTGCCTGTCTTAAGAGACAGTGCACTATTTGCAAAATTTTAGTACTCATGCTTGCTTTCACACACACACACACACACACACACACACACACACACACACACACACACACACACACTACACCCCATCACAGCAGAGCAGGGGGAGGAGGGAGAACACAGAGCAGGACAGATTTCCCTGTCTTAAAGAGACAAGAGCATGGCTTCTCTCAAACTTATCCATAAGCTAGTGCACACACTCTGTGTCACTGTTACACACACCCAGTCATGGCCCATGACCATGTACCAAAAGTCATGAAGTTCCCCCATTCTCCCCGCAAAAATTATTGCCCACCCCTGCTCTATGCCCACACATTCATTTTCACTATCAGCTGACCTGGTTGCTGAGACTTGGAACCATGGCTTTTCAATGCATTTTACACATACCTTAAGACAGGGGTGGGCAATAATTTTTTGCTGGGGGCCACTTCAGAAATTTCTGAAATAGCCCCACACCGCACAGAAAGGGGTGGGGCATCAAGCGGAAGGGGCAGAGCTAAGGCATTTCCAGGTTCCTACCCCCAGACAATGATTGGTCTGGGGATGAGGGAGTGCCTTTGCTCTCCACATTACCCCTAGGTGCCTATGCCCCTGGTGTGGGAGGAGACTTCCCTTGCTCCCCTGCCCCAATCCAATTAGGGTCTGGGGACAGGGGAGCACGCAAAGCCTCCTCCACTCTCCCCCCCCCCACCCTGCAAGCAGTGCCCAGCACTTCAAAGTGCCATGTGCTCCTGGCAGGGCAGGAAGAGGCTTTGCATGCTCCTCTGCTCCCAGACCCTAGTTGGCCTCAGGGCGGAGGAGCAGCAGGGCCTCCGTGGGCCAGATCCACCCACTTGGTGGGCCGAATCTGGCCGGCGGAGGTCCTTTTGCCCACCCCTGCCTCGAGATGACAGTCAGAAAATGAAACAGGGAGAGAGAAAAAAAAACTCTGTAGACACTCAGCAAAGGGAAGATCCTAAGGAGATTTGTAGGAGGAGGAATGCATTCACAAACACTTTTGTTCTAGAAACTATCAGCGTGTCCAAGTAGCTTATATGGGTGAGCAATTTTTTGTATTTAATTATAACCTTTTCCATGGAAGAGGTTGTTTTCTATCCCACAGAGAGATCAACACATGAAAAAATAACAACTTGCCAAAAGAATAAATAAGAATTCCAAAGCCTCAGTTGTGTCTATAATCAGAGTTGTTCTACTCTTTCAATTCATGTCACTACAGTCCATTATTATTCCTCAAGCCTTTATGTGATTGTGAAAGAAGAGAAAGAACAAAGGATGATTACCTAGCTTTTTATCCATAAAATCTAGAAACTAATTTTAGTTCATTAAGTGAGCATTAAAAGATGAAACACACACATTTCAGCTGTCATGCCATAGTACCTAGATTTCATGACAGTAAATGCTATGTAAGAAGCAAAGATAGATCATAATATTTCCTAATAGAAGTATATTTTTATCTGTTCTATTCTTACTTGTGTATTCATGAAAAGTAGTCACGGAATAAACTGATGCAACTGAGGGGCCATTCACACACAGAAAAAAGATTTTGAATAAAGGTGACGGACATCATAAAGAAAACCCTATTTCTTTACATTACCAATACATACATTCAGTTCCATATCCTAGTTGAATTTTCTGGCTCCCAATGTTAAGTTTCATTCTGCAATCTTACTAGCCCTAAGTACCTACCATGAAGCATGGAGCACTGAGGTAGTAGGGGAGAACAGATATGAGGTAGTAGTTTTGTATATCATACTGCTGCTTTCATATTTTTTGGAGGGGGAGTAATTTTATATTATTTTGAATAGTGTTCTAGCTAACAGTCATTATTCCCTGAAACCAGCTCATCCTATCCCTTTTTTCCCCCCCTATATCTGCGAAAGGGGCCATGATTCTCTTGAAGAGCGAATTTTACCTTTGGACTATACCAAATGACTTCATTTTTGTTGATGACACTGTTCTGCTTAGATCAGCATAGCTCATAAAGAAAGAAACATCAAGGGAAACTACCTGGCTATCAATGCTCCAAAAGAAACCATTAAACTAGACAGAAAAATACTAGAAGTAGTACGTTATTTTATTTACAAACAATGTACAATAATGGTAACACCATGTTAGATGTCAACCAATCAACATCAAAAACAGCAAACAACTTTTATAAACTTGAAAGGATTGGGAAAAGTAGCATGACTAAAACAAATACAAAAAATATTAAGACAGACATTATGCTTATAATTATTCATGCAGAAGTGTTCTGAAAATCTACAACAGAAATTGATAGCTAGGTCACTGCAAAGTAAATGCAGAAGATCTACAGAATTAATAAGACATAGTTTCTTGAAACATTAGAAAGTCTTAGTAGAGCAAGCCAACCTAAAGAATCAAACGTGAAAAGAAGAGGATGATGGATACATTTAGGACATGCTATAAGGATGCCACTACTGCAACTTCCACATAAGTGATAATATGGGCACCACCTGGGAAGTGAAAAAAAGTACAATGTGGAGAAACATTACATTGAATAATAGTGAAAGAAGCCAAACACCTCAACATGACAGAAGTGAACAGAGCAGCACAAGACCAAAGAGCTGAAAACTGCTGGACAACCTATGCACTTTAATGTGTAGGAAAAGAAAAAGAAAGAAATTACATACAAATAGTGTCTTGGGAGAAGATATTCCTGGATAATGGATTTATTTACTCTCACCCTCTCCTGTACATTACTCATTTTGAACACTGCTTTTGCAGTTCCTTGCTTCAAAGAACCGGAATATAAAGTTTTCTATTGCTCATGTATTGATTTGCTCATCATTGACTGGACAGTGAGGCAACTCAGCAGCTACTCCTGATGAAAATGGATTTTTAAAATAATTTACAATTCACCTTTCCCAGAAACTGTTAGTCAAATTGTTTTTCAGTCATGCCAGTCGAACAGGCAGAGGCAGGAAGTCGGGAGAAGGGCTGATACCGTGGCATAGCAGTGGGGCAAGCAGAAAGGGACTCTCAATGGGTAGCCTAAAAGCAATTGCCAAATAAGGGAGCTGTCATCCTTGGCAGTCAGAGAACTCCTCAGCCATCCAGTTCAGGCATTACTTTCTTCACACAACACAAATGGGATCTTACAGTATGTCTTCACTGCACTGTTAAGCAGGTTCTCCTCAAACATACACATCTTGCCTGTGTTGGTAGCGGCATTAAGACTGGGCTAATTTACACTGTCAGGAAGGCAGGATAGAGTCCAATATCTGCTTTAATAAAGTTTGAAATCTGTTCACTATACCGTGAGAAGGGTTGCCAGATGGTTTAACCAAAAATACCAAATACCCCTCTCCCTCAAAAAAATTTTTAAAAAAATTTAAAAAAAAACCACACCACACAGGGGATAAAATTCTGTTGAGGGGAAAAAAAGGGGAGGAGGGATACCAAAGTTGATGAGGGAAAAAAAGTACCCCAAGAATTAAGCTAAATAAATAAGTAAATAAAGACAAGAGCATTAAAACAGCATGACCTCTTTAAGTGCGTGCAGAGTCAGAATAGCGATAGGAAGAGGAGAGGTTGAGCACTAGACCCAGAGAAGGCATTGCTTCCCCTTGCTCAGGTCCTTAGGCTTTTTGCTAGCAGCCATCTTGTTTTCTTGGTCGAGCCAGAAGAGAGCTTCCCTGTGGAAGCAGGTAAGCAGAGGGTACGGGGGACCGGCTGGGCCCAGTTGCTGAGTGTGTCGTAGGGTTGCCAGGTGTCTGATATTTTCGCCTCCTGGCAGGGGGAAAAAACAAACAGAAAATACCGGACATTTTAGGTGTCCAGTATTTTCTGAATTTTTTTTTTAGCCAGGTGAAAAATCGGACTGTCCAGGTCAATACCGGACACCTGGCAACCCTAACAGTGAGGACAGACTAGTTCTCTCACAGTTGACAGAACTGACCACAAAAGACATCTACAACATCTCTGCACAAAGAATCATGGGATATGCCCCCAGACATATATGGGTGAATATAGAAACAGTGATACATAGGAAAACAGGCAGGGCTTTGCTGAAGGAATATCCACGCTCCCATTAAGCAACCCAGGTGTTCAAACCCAGGTGAACTATAAAGTGAAGACAGACCTGTGGTCTAAATTTCCTTCAAAAAATGAACAGTCTTCTACTGTTAATGTGAACTTAGATGTATGACACTGTTGAAACAAAACAAATGTAAACAAAAGAGACAAGTATTGTTGGGATTAGTGTCTGTCTGACCCCTTAAACACCTTCCTATCCATATCGACCTCTTCATCCTACAATGATTTTCTTCACAATTGTATTAATACACAAAAGTGATGAAAGGGAAAGAAGGGAACATCTTAATGAAAACAGCAGTACATCTTAATGAAAACAGCAGCAAAGTCATTCAGTGATATACCATTCTCAATTAAATTCAATTGGTATTCTCAACTGAACAAGGCTGGTAGCAAGGAATAGCAGTCAGATTTTGTTAAATGTTAAACCAATTAAGGCGGTAGATGGTCAGCAGTGGTTCTCAGTGGTAAGGATTTTTCATGCCCCCGAGTCATGTAACTGAATAGCCCCATTTTTTTTGGATCTGCCATCTCTGAAGTCTGAAGGGGAACAGCAAAAATTCAAGTAAGAAATCAAAGGACTTGGGAAGCGTGGTTCCATATAATTAGAAGAAAAGGCTCATCACTGGTAGTCCTATCTTAAAGATAAACAAAGGGGTACTTGAGAAAAAGTATTAAATAACCCAATAACCTACAAACTTCTTGTTTTTCAATCTCACTGAAAGCATATCAAGAATCTTGTCCACCTATTTCAGATCATTACATACCAAATTCTTCTGTACTTTTTGGTTTGAGATTTTTTACAGAAGTAAGAATCCATGCATGCAGATCCATTTGCAAACTAAGGTCTTAAATGAGAAAACAAGGAAAGATGACAACGCTCTGAAATAATGTATCCAAAACATTGAAAACGGTATTGTATGACTAAGATTCATGAGACCTGTCTGTGATGGACCGGGCCGGGTCTGGGCACCGCTGAGGGCATCCACTCAGGGCAAATTGCTCAAAACCAGGGCTGCTTACAACCCCAGACTGGAGACCTTTCCCAAACAGGTCACAAACCAGTCACACCTAGCGCTTCAGCTGCCGCCAATCCGGCCAGCATGAAGCCTCACGAGCAAAACCCCTCAGACATCCCAGCTCTCCATGCGTGTCAAGACTCCTTCCCCACTCTGCCACGATGAATGCAGAAGTGGGGGTCCACAAAAGTACCCCAAAACCTTATATTTCCAGGCTGAGGTATAAAATGTCCCCACAAAAATCTTAAAATCTTAAAAAGATTTTGGGGGAAAAAATCCGCTGCTACCACCCAAGTAAGGATAAGAAAATCGGGGTGGGAGATCACTTGTGAAATCTCACCCCTAAAGTAAAAACCAGGACACCAAAATTAACCAATTCCAGGTTAATAAAAAGAAAAAAAAAGAAAAAGAACTTTTATTATCAACACAATATTCCTGTTGCAAGCATAATGACTAGAGGAAACATCACAAAGTAATATACTCATGTGGCGGGAGTTGAGTTACAAAGGAGAGGAAAACATCTTGGGATGTATTAGGAGAGGTATTTCCAGTAGGGATAAGGAGGTGTTAGTACCATTATACAAGGCATTGGGGAGACCCCATTTGGAATACTGTGTGCAGTTCTGGTCTCCCATGTTTAAGAAGGATGAATTCAAACTGGAACAGGTACAAAGAAGGGCCACTAGGATGATCCGAGGAATGGAAAACCTGTCTTATGAAAGGAGACTCAAGGAGCTTGGCTTGTTTACTTTAACCAAAAGATGGCTGCGGGGGGACATGATTGCACTTTTTAAATATATTAGAGGGATAAATATCAGGGAGGGAGAGGAATTATTTAAGTTTAATACCAATGTGGACACAAGAACAAATGGATATAAGCTGGCTAGTAGGAAGTTTAGACTTGAGATTAGACAAAGGTTTCTAACCATTAGAGGAGTGAAGTTCTGGAACGGCCTTCCAAGGGAAGTAGTGGGGGCAAAAGATCTATCTGGTTTCAAGATTAAACTAGATGGGTTTTTGAAGGGGATGGTTTGATGAGATAACAGGATCTTGGTATCTAATTGACGATTCATTATCAGTGGGAAATAGGTCAATGGAGGGATGATAGGAGTTACTATAGAGAACTTTCTGGGTGTCTGGCTGATGAGTCTTGCCCACCTGCTCAGGGTTTAGCTGATCGCCATATTTGGGGTCGGGAAGGAATTTTCCTCCAGGGTAGATTGGCAGAGGCCCTGGAGGTTTTTTGCCTTCCTCTGTAGCATGGGGTACAGATCACAGCTAGAGGATCTCTGCATCTTGGGGTCTTCAAAGTATTTGAAGGCTTCAATATCTGAGATATAGGTGAGAGGATTATTCTAGGAGGGGTGGGTGAGATTTTGTGGCCTGCACTGTGCAGGGGGTCAGACTAGATGATCATAATGGTCCCTTCTGACCTTGGAGTCTATGAGTCTATAAAACACATTTCTAAATGCATAGACATCAGATCCCATTTCCCAAACCATAAAACAATAAAACCTAATGGATTTATCTAAACTTTACCCTAGTTACATACAGTGAAGAGTCTTTTCTGGGAGGGAGACAGTCTGTCTGTCTCCCTCAGTAGCTGGAGAGAAACTGCCCAGACCAAAGGAGGGAAAAACTCAAAAATTCCTTTGTCCCAGTTTGAAATTCCTCCCTGCATTCCTATTAGCTGAATCTACCTGGCTTAGGTAAGGGACATAGATAACCCCCTAAGTCCCCAGGCTGCTGGCTAACCCTCATGGTCATGACACTGTGCCACAATCAGCCCCAGGCCTTACAAAGAAGTGAGGAGTTACAGAACTTAATCTCACCTACCCTGAACGGGTCCTCCCAGTCCCAAAGAACCAGCCACAGATCCCCGGTCAATTTACACTTGAGATCTTACCCACAAGCTCACGCTAGGCCAATTCTTTAGAATCTAAAACAGTGTTTCTTAAACTGTGTTCTGCAGCATGCTGGTGTGCCACGAGACAGTCGGAGGTGTGCCGCAGAGTTCAAAAAGGCCGCCCTTAGAGGGGCAAGCAACTTTTTTTTGGCTCAACAAAAAGTCCTTGGTATTCCTCATTAAAAAAAGAGAGGGAGAGAGATTGTTTGGTGTTCCTCGGTCTTAACAAGTTTAAGAAACACTGCTCTAAAATCTAAAGGTTTATTAAAGGAAAGAAAAGGTTGAGACTAAGGTTATTAAGGAGAATACATTAAATGCACCAATCACCAAGTTCTTGATGCACGCTCTCAGCAGTTTGTAACATCTCTGCTATCTTAAAAGTCTCTGGCATCCATCCTGACATAGGATGTATCAGCAATCTTTCCCGGCTCTCAGTCCCTCACAAGGCTGCATTTGGGATCAGCAGCAGAATTGAAGACAAAATGGAGTCCATCTCATGGCATTTTATATCCATTCCTGATACCTTCCAACATGGTCAAGTGACCGATCCCTGTGTCCCCTTCCAGCAGTCATTAGATTTGACTGGTTTGTAGGTTTCCAGATGCATTCCTCAGGTGTGTATTGGCCACCTTGAGAGCCATGGTCTTTGGGGCCATGTTAATTAGCATAGTCATTGACTGAACAATCCTTCTTTACAACAGGCAGTCCAGGTTCATCGCTCTGTTTCAGGCAGAGAACATTCCCAGTATAAGCACAGAATCCATATTCATAACTCCACATACAGATATCACACAAGTACATGAGTAGCATACATAGAATAAGTAGAACATAAGCTTCCATTTGACACCTCACATGGCCCACTTTGTACAGACTTTGGGGCACTCCCAACCCCACCCCACCCCGTGGATGCAGCAGTGATCTGGCTGCCCCGCTTAAAATCCAATAATGGGACACTGTTCTTAATAAAGTGCTGAACTTCTGTGCTGCACTGTCCCCTGTTCATTTCAATAAAAGTCAGATTACTATCAAACTTCAGCCTGAGGTCTGTTGGCAGTTCACTTAACTGAACAAAAGGCAAAGCACCATGTAAAAAGTGCAATGCTTGGTGCATATTATGGCTAATATTACCAATAATAATAGAGCATCTCTCACTCGATGGTACTTAGGATTGCTAGATGGTTTCAACAAAAATACTGGACACACTTGACATTATATCACAATCTACATTACATCTTATTTAGAAAATACCAGACATTTATATTTTCAGCTTTACATTTTCTCAATTTGTTTCCCGAACAGAAAGCTCAAATACTGGACTGTCCCGTTCAAAACCGGACACCTGGCAACCCTAATGGTACTACTGTTCTCCCTTACTCACTTCCCCCACAAAGAAGATTAGAAAACATTGCTGTAGAAGGAATACAAGACTGTCAAATAGCTTCCACTGGAAGTCCAGTGCTTTTCAAATGTTGCAGATAATCTTGGAGTTTAGTTTCAATGTTATCTGCCCGCCCTAATGTATGTCAATATGGAAAACAACATACCACCAAGAATAAATCCTACTGTTGGATTAAATTAGTAATTGATATAGAAGCAGTGACTAACTATAAGGGGTTGCGTAAACCAGACCCGGGCAAAAAACTGCCCATGGGCCAGATCCAGCCCACCAAGCCACTGGATCGAGTCCACCGAGACAGTAGGGAACCCCAGACAGGCTCCCCTGGTTTGCCTCACACACCACTCAAATGCAGCTGCAGGGCACTTTCTCTTTGAGTCCGGAGGGGAGGGGGAAAGATTCAGACACTGCTCCTGTCCCCAGCACAATCCCATTTCCAGTTTCTGAACAGACACTGGCCAGGGGAGCTGCCTGTTTCAATACCAGGCAGCCACAAAGCACAACCCTCCTGCTCACTCACTCAAGCACATGGTCGAGCAAGCAGAAACATTTTAATCTCTGCAAGTCATAGCTCTGCAGGCAGGCTGATAAGTCTCCTGGCGAGAACCTGCCTCTGGCACCTCAGCCCCTCCCTTTCCCAACACTCTGCCCCACACTCCTGCCCAGCTACTCCACATGCGCCCAGAACCCTCCTAGATCTGGCACCTCAATCTCTTGCATCAGTTCACAATCCCCTACTACTCTAGGTCACATCCCAAACCCCTGCACCCCAGTTCCCCACCCTAGGTCACAACTAACTCCTGAACCCAAACTCCCTCCCTGAGCCCATTCTCCCTCCTGCACCCCAATCCTTTACCCCAAGCTCCTTTCTGCACCCAACCTCTGCCCCAGACCCCACACCTCCTCCATTAATAGCATGGAAGAGTACAGGCCTTGGTCACTTTCCAAAATCTTGGAAGTGGCCCCCCATCAAAAATTACTGCCACCCCTGGTATAAACAGAACTTCTCAACTGATGAAGTAAGCAAAGGTAATCAAAGGTAATAAAAGTATTTTTCAAAACCCATTAAACACATACAATTTAAATGGTTCCTTAAATAACTCAAGCTGATTACACTGGCTCAGGGTTTCCTTATTTCACCAATGAAGAGCCTCAAGTGGTAGGTGATTATTTACTGGTGCATTCTTCTGCTCTGTAAAATGCTTGAGGATACTCGATAGAAAAAAGTGTTGTGGAACAAGAAGGTATGGCAAACTTGCCCTGACTTGCTATCTATCACGTTAGAATGCAGTTACTCACGTGTCCATGGGTTTGTGTGTGCTGTGATGGTCTGAAGAGGTAAGAGCAGGAACAGCCACGTCATTAGACTTAAATGGTGACTGTAACATCTGAGTAAATCAGTGTTATTTCTCCTATGTTACCTTCGTGCCAGCCAGTATAAAACACACACACACAACCAAAGACTGCACTGTTGGAATGCTCCCCGTCTGGCAGAGAAAATAGCTGTGCAGTACGTGTTTTCAAGATCCTTCAGACACTCTAAGAAACTGTCAGCTTCAGTAACAGAAATTCAAATACTGAACACAAATAAAACCAAAGGACTGGTCTATACTGGCAACTTGCATCAGCCCAGCTACATGTCACAGGGTGTGAGAAGCTCTAATCTAACCCCTTCGTACTCCCATAGACAGTGTTAGGATTTCTTCTGTCAACCAACTTACCGCCTCTTCGGGAGCTGAATTCACCAAGGAGACCCTTCCCATTGGCATAGGCTATCACAGTTTAAGCATAGGAATACCCACTAACTTGTCAGTTACCACATTTTCTACTGCTCCATTTCTTTCTTCTGCCACTGCCTGAGGCAGGGCAATACAGAATTTAACCTGAGGTTTATGGTCATTTGCAAATAAGTTGCAATATCTAAAGCAGGAGCTGACACTAAGCCAGAGGCAGTTCACGAGGATTAGCCTCAGCAGGCTATCAATAACTTTATTTACCTGTGTGTTCATAAGTATAGCCCCTTGCAGCTCCTATTGGCTATAAATCACTGTTCCCAGCCAATAGGAGCTGTGGAAAAGTGGTGCAGACCAGTACAGGCAGTCCCCGGGTTACGTACAAGATAGGGACTGTAGGTTTGTTCTTAAGTTGAATCTGTATGTAAGTCGGAACTGGCGTCCAGATTCAGCCGCTGTTGAAACTGATCAGTTTCAACAGCGGCTGAATCTGGATGCCAGTTCTGACTTACATACAAATTCAACTTAAGAACCCCAGGCATCCCCAAGTCAGCTGCTGCTGAAACTGATCAGCGGCTGATTCCAGGAAGCCTGGGGCAGGGGCTTCCTGTAGTCAGCCACTGGTCAGTTTCAGCAGCGGCTGACTTGGGGACGCCTGGGGCAGAGCAGCTGGGGTGCTGCTGGGTTGGTCCAGTAGCGCCGCCGCTCCTCGGCGCTACTGGACCAACCCAGCAGCACCCAAGCTGCTCTGCCCCAGGCGTTGTGATTCAGCCGCTGCTGAAACTGACCAGCAGTGGCTGAATCAGGACGCCTGGGGCAGAGCAGCCGGGGTGCTGCCGGGTTGGTCCAGTAGCGCCCAGAGCGGCGCTACAGGACTAACCGGCAGCGCCCCAGCTGCTGTACCACAGGCGTCTGGAGCAAAGCCGCGGAGCATGGGGGCAGCGGGACAGCCCAAACGCACCGTGGCTGTCCTGCTGCCCTCGGGCTCCGCGACTTTGCTCTGCTTTGCTCCCCGTCCCCCTAGTCTGCAGACCAGGGGGACGGGGGCAAAGCGGCGGAACACGCGGGCAGCGGACAGCCCAGACGCGTCTGGGCTGTCCACTGCCCGCGTGCTCCGCTGCTTTGCTTCCTCTCCCTGGTCTGCTGGAGACCAGGGAGAGGGCCCCGTTCGTAACCGCGGATCCGACGTAAGTCGGATCCGCGTAACTCGGGGACTGCCTGTACACCACTTCCCACAGATCCCATTGGCCAGGAATGGTGATCCATCACCAACAGGAGTTGCAAGCAGCCGTTCTTGCAGATGTGCAGGTAAAAGAAGCACTGGCACACATGCTCAGGGTCGGACTGCCATATCTGGGGCTGGGAAAGAATCTTCCCACAGGTCAGATTGGCAGAGACCCCCGAGGCGGGGGAAAGAGCAGGATTCACTTCCTCTGTAGAATGGGGAATGGGTTACTTGCTGGTTTGAACAGGAGTAAATGGTGGATTCTTTACATCAAGATTTGAGGACTTCAGTCAGAGGACTTGGTACTACTACAGGACAAAGTGGGTCAAGTTCTGTAAACTGTAATGTGCAGAAGGTACTAGATTATCATGAAGGTCCCTTTTAGCCTTCAAGTCTAGGAGGCAGTTCAATGACAGCCCTAATTTTCCTACTCATTTCAGGTAATTTTATGGAGCACTTCAGAACTTTTGCACTGCTGTCTCAGGCAGCTGTTCCCCCAAACTCTCTCCACTTACATCCAGCAAACATGACAAAGAATCTATATGAAGAATTATATGTGCTAATCACCCCATGGGATTCCCAGAGACCTAACCAATCACAGTCAGGATGAGAACCTCCCTTTCAAGGCCTCTACCTTCACCAAGGTACTAAAGCCTCACTGGAGGAATGGGAAGGGGAGCACTGTTCCTTAAGGTAAGCACACAACTCAATGAATGAAACTTACTCAGCTCAATTTAGAACATTCTTATAATTGTTCAAACACAAAAAACAGTTCTTAAGACTAAACTTACTAGTCTTATCAGTTAGCACTTAACGGGCTGGGACAACTTAGCCTTCTTTTCTGTTTGTACAGTTTCTAGTCCACTGTGGTCACTACTAGAAACAAACAAAAATTCATAATAGCTTCTCTAATACCAACAGCTAAAGAGATCTGCGATTCTTGATGACATTCTGATCTCAGCTGCACAACAAGAGTTTTATACAGAATATTTTAAATAGAGGGGCAGGGTAAAAATAGTTTAAAATAAATACATTTCCAGGCAAATCAAGGTCTGAAAAAAGTTGTCCTAACTTTCACCAATCATTCACCAGTTCTGCAAAGACAAACATTTTGTATTTTATTCACTATTCAGTATTCTTGGTGATTTCAATGAGGCTTCACTGAGTGGTCAGGGCCCAAATCTTAAATACATAAGGAGCTCTATGTATTCCATAAGAATATTGATTATGTAAGGTACATTTTACTTTTTGAAGATTTTTCTCAGTACTAGACTGCAAATCTTACAAACTGCAGAGAAGATTTTTCTTCATTATGGATTCCATTATTTTCTTTTAGCATTTTGCGTCTCAATTCTGCAACAGAGTCCTATTCAACTTTGTGTACCCACATGAATACCTTTGGAGGATTGAGTACTTAATTAGTATAGTCATGTATTCAAGAACCTTGTATCATATGATTAACGGGCTCATGACAACCTACTTTTACAAACTGCATTTAGATTTTTTTCCCCCCTCTATTTACAACTTGTGATGTCTTCTCACAAGATGCAAATTATATATAATCTAAATGACTTATCAAAGAACTCCTGTTTCCATTTTCATGGATAAAACAAACAAATATATGGAAAAACTGTAGATCAGAAACTGCTATGTGAATTTTTAAAAAAACATGACATGCCGTTTTTTTAATTATGTACTACTACATGACTCCATTTTAGTATGTTTTTTTTTTAAATCACCTTTTTGTTGATATCCTCTCAGAAGCGACAAAATATTTTACATACTAGTTTTGTCCTCTATTATTTAGCAACCCTAGATTTTAATTTAAATTATTTTTGACTATATAATCAGTAAATTGCAACTGGGATTGAGGTTTATTAACTAGCTTGAACCTTTTCTTAACGTACAAAGCAGCAGATCAAAACTTAAAAGAATCAACCAAAGCCTTTTTGTTTTCATAAGCATTTTTAAAAAGTAATTTTTAATTATGATAAACATCAACAATAAAAAAGATCTTTTTAAATAAAGAATTCAAATAAGCAGGATCTTTCCCCCCCCCCCCCCCGCTGATTGAAAACATGCCAAAACACATTACAAAACATAGTCTTTCTAATCTCAAGTTATTTCAGTGCCAAATGAACAAACCCCGTTTACAAATTCCTATTGCTATATATGATCAGCTTCTTTTACATAACATCAAAAGTCACCAAAAATACAAAAACAGAACAATCACTCTACTAGGAGTCTGCAACACCAACAACGCAGATTTATTTATGTTTAGCATTTAGGTTCAAGCACAGAGCTAGAATAGGAAAAGGACCTTTGTTTTAATTCACTTAGGTGTATGAGGTGGTGATTCACATACCAGGATTAAAAGTCTCAGAGGGGTAGCGGTGTAAGTCTGTAATTGGGGAGGAGGGGGGGGGGGAAAGAAAAAAAAAAGCTTAATGAGGAATGGTCCTGCAGCACCTTAAAGGCTAACAAAAAATGTGTCTAGTATCATTAGATTTTGTGGGAACATTAATCTGAAGAAGTGGGTTATGCCCACAAAAGCTCATGATATTATCAACATTTTTTGTTAGTCTCTAAGGGTACGTCTACATTGCAAGCTTCTTCCGGAAAAGCTTATTTTGAAATAGTGTCCACACTACAGAGAGGTCTCAAAATTAGCCCGAGGCTGGCTCTCCTAATGTGGATGCGCTATCTCAGACTTTAATGTTGGGAATCATTAAGAAAGGGACCGATAAGACAAAAAATATATATTGCCTGTTTATAAATACATGGTATGCCCAACATCTTGAATACGGTGTGCAGATGTGGTCATTCCATCTCAAAAAAGATACTAGAATTGGAAATGGTTCCAAAAAAAGGGTAACCAAGTGATTAGGAGTATGGAACTGTTGCAATAAGAAGAGAAATTAAATAAAACTGGGGCTCTGAGCTTGGAAAAGAGACAACCAAGTGAGGATATGACTGAGGCCTACAAAATCATGACTGATACAGAGAAAGTAGATAAGGAAGTGCTATTTACTCCTCACAAGAGCTATACATTGCCACATGAAATTAATGGACAGCAATTTTAAAACAAAAAAGAAAACACTTCTTCACACAATGTACAGTGAACCTATGGAACTCTTTGCCAGAAGATGTTGTGAAGCCCAAGACTAACAGGTTTTTTTTTTTTTTTTTGTTTAAAAAACAAACTAACATACACCACCTAGATAAATTCATGGAGGATGGATGGGCAGGAATGGTGTCCCTAGCCCCAGTTTGACAAACTACGAATGGGCAACAGGGGGATGGATCACTTGATTACCTGTGCTGTTCATTCCCTCTGGGGCATCTGGCACTGACCCTGTCTCTCACAGAGATCATGAGCTAGATGGATTTTGGGTCTAATCCAGTATGGCTGTTCTTATGTTCTTAGCATGTTGCAGTACCTGGTAGTGCCCAAAATGGTTAAAAAGCAGTTCCGACTCACTTGTCTAGATGTAACTGAACTGCATCTAAAGAGGATAGATGTCTACTTGAACAAACAACAGACAGCATTCTATAAAGGAACCACCTTGAGAAACATCCCTCATCCTCTCAGAATTCACACACTCACGCACACATCCCCAAGGCATTTTTTAATTGTCATATAAAAGTTGTTTTACTACAATGTATTTTCCTCCACTCTTAAATCTCAGCTTAGAATTTAAAAAAATATTGTCAAACGTTTGACTAAATGTCCAAGAAAATTCAGAGTTTTCAGAACTATCCAGAGGTTTATACCCAACAAATTTTGTGGTGCTGTTTCTATCATCTAATCCACATTAACATCAAAACAAATCATCTGTTAAAACCTACATTTTTAAGCAGAAACTTCAATCACTTTCTCCATTGCTTCTTTAAGATTAATATACAAATGTATTTAAAAAATCCATTTACTGCATCTTAATGGTTGAACCATGACTCATCTACTTCCCCTCCAAAACAATTACATTTTTAATTCAATGGAGGAATAGTCCAGGGAGTTAGAGGAACTGACTTTGTAAATTGCTTGCTTAGTTAGATTTACAATACATTCCATCCAGCAACACAATTCCCAAATCAGGTCACATAACAGACAACCATTCTTGTACTCATAACTGACTAGAACAGGAAGCATATGGTGTTCCTTAATTAAGAGTCAGAGCATTTAAGTGGAAATATGTGAAAGTGACCACATATCAAATTCCTGGTCAGTCTAGGGAGGATCCTAGTTTCCCACAGTGCTGCAAGTACACAAAGGTTCTTCTTTGTGTTTTCTAGGGGGCATTTTTGAGGTGGGAAGTAGGGGAAATTGTTCACCTTTTTACCTCGTATGGTTACAAAAGTTACTCTGAGTATAAAGAAATATTTTCTCTATTTTCTGGTTGTTTATTCTAAGTTTGATGATACTTAAGGGATAAAAACAATGAGAAGGACCAGATTAAAGACAATATAGGCTAATGAACCTTTAACTTCCCTGGACACCCAGTAAGAGATTTAAAAGTAACCATCCTTTTACAAAAAAAAAAAAAAAAAAAAAAAACACACTTCAAAACCATACTACAAAGAGAAACAGAACTGCAGTTCATTTCCAAATTTAACACAATCAAATTAGGACTGAATAAGGACTCAGAATGGTTCTCTCCTTACAAAGGCAATTTTCCCTCTCTGTATATTCACACCTCCCCATCAACTGCTGGGAATGAGCCACATCCTCCTGCACTGAACTGGCCTTGACGACACAGGTGCCGCCCAGCTGATTGGCAGAATGCCCACAGGTGTCCACAGCCAGCAACATGTGTTGGTATTGGTGGTGTACTTCTGCACATGCCTCGGTGCACTTAACAAAATGTATTCTGCACAAGGATGGAAAACATTAGAGGGAACAATTAGAGGGTTCAGTGAAGAGATTAACAGTGCTACCCCTCTGATATTTAAAGGATAGTCAAGATCAATGTTTGCCACCATCATCATTAATCAGTTTCCCATGTTGCTCATGTGGATCCTTTATGATGCAATGGCAGAGAGAAAAGGGGAAGAAAAAAATTCCATGTAGAGCCAAGAAAATTGGTAGAAGGGCTGAAGAGGAGGTATGCAACCTGAAACTACTTACAACTTACTCTTAAAAATTGATTAGCTATCAAGTTAACTATATCTCTTTAATGTACTTCAAGATAAAAGGTTAAACAGCAGAGGGATCCCATGTTCCTGGCTGGGCGACAGACAGACATGCAGACAAACAGACACACAAACTCACTCTCTGAAATACATTGTAGGTAGCTATCCCTCTGCTGGCCCAAAAGGGTCACAACTATCCTGGTCCCCATCTTTGGTCCTTTGCTGCTCCCCCCTCCCCTGTCCCACTCCCATGGTCATTTTGCAGTGTAACACCCTCCTACCAGACTCCTCCCTTTCCATTTAAATGAGAAATAATCATATTCCACCCACCCACCATTATCCTGGCACAACCAAACCCTGACTTTGCTTTAAGTTATGATAAGAAGAAGCTGCATACCAAGTTTGGTGATCCAAGCTCCTACCATTTAGGAGGAGTTTTTGAACAAATGGACTCACAGACGGATTGACAGACAGATGTACATCTCTAAAACATATGATAAGATAAATATCCTCTGCTTTCTTATGCAGATTTCAAATCTTTTGGTAGAATCTAGTCAGATTCTGTAAGAAGATTTCAGAGAGCAAATAAGAGGTGAATATAGGACCCTTGGGGAAAAAAAGTAAAATGACTGAAGCAATTAAAATCACACACTTATAAAAGACTGCCAGCCTTTGAAAGGCTGGAGGAAGCACTCCCCTCCTTCCTCGCTCCATTCCTTCTCCTGGTTAAGGTCTAAACTTAGAAAACCCAAAGCCTCTCTAGCAGGACCAAGTTATTGGAATTAAACCAGCAGAAATGATAGAGGCCAAATTCTATCATTAAGACTAAGTACCACATCCACTGCTTTGAATGAAGCAACAAACCTATTTGTAGATACGTAGAGCTTGCACTCCATGATCACAATCAGCATTAAGATCTTAAGAAAAGAGACACAAGACAGACAATTCAAGATTGCACCCACTCCTAGAAGAGTACTTATTGCTGTTTTCTCTGATGCAAGACCATTTTCTTCCCAATAGATTCTATCTATGAACTGAAAAATGCTTTCATAGACAAAGTTTGTGCACTTGTATATAGTATATAATTCATAGTGCCTAAAAAGGCTGGAGCCACAGGTAGAGAGAGGAGTCAGGGGGAAGCACCAGGGCCCCGGCAGGTGCTGGAAAGCACCTGGACCCTGTCAGAAGCTGGGGTGGTGGGGGTGGAGCTCAGTTTCATAGGGCCCCATAATTTGTAAGGGCAGCCCTGCTGGAGGGGTTGAGAACCACTGGTCTAGCCTAGTCAAAGCCTGGAAAAAAAAAAAAAAAAAAAACTTACAGATACATGCATTTGCTACAAACTGCCATACCACACATTGTCAAAACATTGCCAACTGCAGCTCCCTAAACCTGACTGAAAAAAAAAGATTTGGGGGGTTATGTGGAACAGTCATCTGAACATGAGCTTCCAATGCAACACTGTGACCAAAAGATCTAATATGACCCCTGGATGTATAAACCAGGGAAGGAGCAGGGGTGGAGATCAGTGTTCCTGCTAATTTTTTCCACCCCGAGTGGAAAGATGTGCACCAATGTGGAGGTGACATGTGACACATCACCGTCATATTGATGCTGATAATCAATTCATGTGGCTGGGTGCGACTAAGGCGTTCTGAGTATAAAAGGGAACTCAGCGTTGGGGCACAGGATTGGGGTGCAAGAGTGTGAGGGTTCTGGATAAAGGTGCAAGGTCTAAGATGGAGCTGGGGTTGTTGGGCACAGGGCTGGGACAGAGATTGGAGTACAAGGGCTCTGCCTGGGGGTTCAAGCTCTGGGGTAGAGCTGGGGACGAGGGGTTTGGAGTACAGGAGGGGGGCTCCAGGTTTGGAGAAAGGCTCTGAGCTGGGGGTCGAAGTGCATGAAGGGGTACAGAATCTGTGCTGGGGGTGTAAGTTTGGGGTGGGTCTAGAGATGAAGATTCTGGGGTGCTCAGGGCTAGGGGCTTCAAGACAGGGCTTGGAACAGCAAGGAAGAGCCCTTTTCCCCTGGCACCAGCATCTTCAGGGCTTGAGGAGAGATTTCTCCCTGCGGCAGCCCGAGTCCCTGCACAGGGTTTAATGGAAAGCTGCACAGCCTCACAGCTTAGGGGGAAACTCAGAATGATTCTTTTATCCATGTATTCGGCCCTGGTGCAAGTGTTGCTGGAATACGGTGTCTAGTTCTGGTACCCACAATTCGAGAAGGATGTTGAGAAGTCTGGTGTGGTGCAGAAAAGAGGTACAAGAATAATTCATTACATGTTGATTTTAAAGATATATCTAGTCTATGATGTATGAAGTCAGGAGAGAGGTCTGTGTTATACAGGAAGTTAGTTGAGTGGAGCACAATGATCCTTGCCTTACTGGTCTTGGAATCTGTGAATTTCTGCTAAAAAGATTGTCCCCCTCCCCCCCCCCCATTTTTCCCCATCTTTCTTATTTCACTTCTGGTCCTTTCATTTTCCCTCTATATCCTGAAATGTCTTTTCCCCTCTAATCTCTCTTTTTCACCCTTTCAATGTTTCCATTTACTGATTTCACTAAAGCTTACTCTTATTCTTGTATAAACAAATGTTTCTTTTTTTAATTAACATCTCTTCTCAAGCTTCAGTGTCTCCCCAACCCATTTCCTCTTTCTAATCCTCTTTCCTAAATCCTCCTTACCATCTCATCCATGGCTAACTTCCTGCCCTAGAGACTTCTTGGGTAGGTGTCCAAATCACAGATCCTTTACTTCATCTAAGCCATAGGTTCCCAAACTTGGGGGGGGGCGTTTCCCCCCGGGGGGAGCATGAAGAATTCAGGGAGAGGGGTGCAAGGCGACCCAGTCCCCCCCGCATCAAGTTTTGCTGCTATTTTGAATGGGGGGGGGGGCATGAGGGTTTCTCAAAAATCAAAAATAGGGCGTGATGCCGAAAAGTTTGGGACCCACTGATCTAAGCAAAGATTAGAAGATCATTTGGGAGGGTAAGCATATGGCAAGAAGTTTAAAAATGTCATCATCTCTATACCAACAACTCAACCAACAAGCCAATTTCTTTATAACAATTTAGAAAAATCACATGGCTTGAGAATTTGGGAAATATCTGAAGAGTGACGAGATGGTACATTTATACTGTCAAGAAGTACATTATACAGCCAATGGGGCTAGGTGTTTAAGAAAAAAAAAGAAAAGATAACTCTTATCTTCTCAACCTGAAGTAATACGCCTTCTGGAAACAAAATTTTAAAAAAAATCTGTACACTGATGCACATTAAGCACCTGACCAAGCAATTAGCAGCAATTTTACCATGCAAATTTACAGACGTATTCTATTCCTGCTCCCAATTTGGACAGGCTACCCTTAGAAATTCATCCTTATGTAGCAAGAATAACTGAATCTAATCTACACACATGCTCTCTGGCAGCTACCATATTAAAATGCTTGAAGGCAGAAGGCGGAAGATTCAAAGAAATATAACTCACAGCTAATCTGTGGCTGAACTAAACTCAAGGGCTTCCACAAAAGCAGCGTTCATTAATTAACAAAACACACTACTAACATTGTCTTCTTCCCCCAAGCCTGCACTCTAGAAAAAAAGCACATACGAAAGAGTCTTCAAAAACAGCTTTTCATTCAAGATGTAGAAAGGCAGTGTTCAAAATGTTCCTTCTGATCAACCGTGTTTTTTCTAGCTCTGGCAGATCGAGAAGAGAGATGTAAATCCCATTTAATTGGTTAACCAGTTAAATGCAATGGGGGAGGAGGGATACGCTCCAGCCCAGCCTCTGCCTGTTGCTCCAGCCCCCACCTGTTAACCTTTCATACCCCCCTAATCAAGAGCTTTGACCTTTAGAAATGACCTACCTCTGTTTGCCATTTTATTTGTATTTCTCGTCCACTTTAGTAAGATTCAAAAGTGCATCCCATCTCTCCAAAGTCAGTAGAATATTGTTAGACAAACCTGTAGAGCAGGGGTTAGCAAACTATAGTCCACAAGAAGCTGAGAGCACAATCGGAGACCAGGCCACTACACGCTTGCTATGTCTCCGCACTACGGATACAATATCGTAGTCAATTAACCGATCAGCAAAAGGTTGTAGATTAATGCTATAGACCAGCGTTTCACAACCAGTGGTATGCGTACCCTTAGAGGTACTCGAGAGAAGTCTGGGGGGTACATCAACAACTGAAATTTGGAGAAAACTGAATTTTTATTTTAAGTTTTACAGCGCTTTATTATTTTTGTACTTTTTATACCCCAAAGTTTCATTGCCCGCCCGGCTACGATTAAGTTGTTCAAACAAATGTGTTGCAATGGTAGAAAAAAAATGTTGTGTGTCTGAAAACTGTAGGTACTGGGGGTAATTTTTTTTTTAAGGGGGGGAATTTTTTTTTTTAAGGGGGTACTTTATTTAAATAAAAAAAAGTTGAGAAACACTGCTGTAGACTATATGCATTTCTCCTCCACCCCTTGCCAGTAAATTTTTTAGTAGACTGGCCAGCAGCCTGGCTCAGTCCCAGCCCTACCTCCCTGCGACTCTGCATTTAAAGTGTGTTAGGAGCCAATCAGGCAGCCTGGCTCAGTTACGGCTCATGCCCAGTCCAGTTCAGACTCCTCTCCCCCAGACAGGGGTTGCCCGGGGACTAAAGAATTGACTAACCGGTAAGAATTCATAAGGTTAATCGACTACTCAATTAACCGAGATTTGACATCCCTACTCCACGTGCCTCCTGGAAGCTGCTTCCAGGATCTGTGTGAGGTGAGTGCCGCCCATAGCCTGTACCCCTTAAGCTCTGCCCTCATGCCCCAAACCCCTGCCCGAGGCCTGATCCCTCTCTCACCCTCTGACCCCTATGCAGAGCACCCTACTACACTTCAAATCTCTCATTCCCACCCCAAAGCCTGCACCCCCAGTCACAGCTTGCTCTCTCTTCCACTTCCTTGGCCCCTGCCCTAGCCAAGAGCCCCTCCTGCACTCTGAACGCCTGATTTTCGGCCCTACCACAGAACCCATGCCCCTAGTTGGAAGCCTCACCCACTCCTGAACCCCAAATGCTAATTTTGTGAGAGTTCCCAGTCTAAAATACAATCTCCATACCAAAAAGGAATCCTTCCTCTCCCTGCAGTGTATTATGATGTCCAAAACCAACTCCTATAGGTTGGACCTCCTGGGTCTGCAACACTTGGGACCTAACTGAACCCAAACAAAGGAATTTGCCAGACCAGGGAAATTTATGTAAAAGTAAGCATAATCAGAATCTCATCCCAGTGCTATATTCTACTTGAAATTGAGGGCTGTTCTTCTAAAATAGCACAGGAACATTGGTTTACGTAAAACTTCACAATCCAGCAGCAAAAAATTGAGTCCACACAAAGTAAATGAGTCAAACTCTCTGCTATTTGGCGGATTTGACGTCAATGGATGTGCGCCAAATTACATTAAGAGGTAATCATCACGAGGCAATAATGGTCTCAGAGCCAATGCTCTTCCATAGTCCAAGTACTATATAAGAAACTGGAATTCACAAATATGGGAGTAATCTGTTCCTGCTCTCCTGGTCTAGTTTTTTTTAGTCCTGGTCCCATATTTCACAGGTCTGGAATTTTAAAATTCCTAAAGAGGTTTCAAACAGAAAAAGAACGTACCCCCAGTTTACTGTCTCCCAAAATCCCATCTGAGTTATTTTCTGTTACAGAAAATCTCCTTCATGTGTCTCAAAACAGTAAAGGAGTCTTTTTTCAACTTTGGTTTTAAAAAAAAAAAAAATCATGTCAGCAACTGTGCTGAGATCTTAAAAGGAAGACTGTATATCTAATACTCAAATCACAGTAAGCAGAACTTTATTATAGATGTTCAATTAGATAATCAAATCAAAAAGATCTAGTGTTTCTCTCAGCTAAAAGCAAATGTCAGCAAGTCTTTCCGATCTTGTCTATATTCATTTTTCATACTTTAAAATGTATTTTCACCAGTCAGTGAAAAAATAGAAACAATTTTAATAACTTTCTTCACCAAGTAAGCTAACACTTCAGATTAAAAAAAAATCATTGGTGAAAGGTGTTATATGACTGAATGGCCTAACAAGCAAATGTTAACCAGCCACAATTCATATAGTACTTGCAGTGAAGCTATGCCACAAATAGCAAATTGTAAACTATCCTTCCCTTGCACTGTTTCCTGCCATGCCTTTATGGTACTAGACTACGCAAACTTAAAACTGTGTTAATTTTAAAAAATGGCTAGCAAAAGATACAAAAAAAGTAAATGTATCTCTACTCTTGTAAAATATATTTGAGACTGAAATATGCTCTCACCTGGTGGAAGAGAACGAGCCGGAATATCTGTATGCCAAAGAAAATCAAACTTATACTTTTTCCACAGAACTTTTTTGGTTGTCTGACTGCTCATGATCAAGCTCAGTGTTTAAAAACAGGAAAAGTGAAAATGCAGAGGAAGTGCACACTAATAACAGCATGAGAACTGCATGCTGGGATTTTTAGGGGGGCGGTAGAGAAGATAATTTTTTTTCCTATGAAAGAACTGGACTCAAATCTCAACCACAATGTGAACCACTCAGGAAACACACAAGCTTTTACATTCAAGTATGTATGCAAACAACTTGAACTAATTAAAAGGTGCCCCCCCCCCCGTAACAATCTATCATCAATACAGTGTTTGTATAAACTTTGCCTTTCTGCTTTCAAAGCAGAAGCAAGTCAAAATTCTACATAATGAAAATAGCAAAGACACCATGACAATTCTCCTATGCTGTTTGAGGCAGCAGATATTTCATGTAACATTCTTTAAAGGCTCTACAAATATTCTCTTGCATTTAATTTCCAAATAGCTGTAATGATAATAAAATAATGCCTATCACTGACATAACCTTTTGCTTAATTCTTTAGAGCAGATTATCTAAACTTCACCATTCCTATAAAGCAAGTACCAGATGTACCAGTTATTTCAAAGCAGTGCGAGGAATTTAGGCATACGTCTTCCAGTACTTTTAATTAAAGATCTATAATGAAACAGATGTGAAAAATCAGCTCTATAATATAGGTGTAAACAAAAGTTGAAATCTTCAAGATGTACAAATGCCAAGACAGACATACGCAAGAATAGTACTGTGTGTTTTTAATAATGTGGAGTAATATTAGCACCGTAACAATAGGTTTAAAAATCGTATTTGTACACACCCAGGGTACAAATCCCAGAGTATCCCTTCAAGAAGTATATGGCCCACAACTCTGTCCCCCTTTTCTGAAATCAACAAGCAAAACACAGCTCTGAATGCTTTAATTAGCTAATTAAAAGTTGCATCATTATGAAATATATTTTTAAGGTAACAAGTGATCTAATATGAGATTTAAATCTATTACAAAAGAGTATAATATAAGCCAAAGGGAGAGTTCTGTACAGAAAAGATAAAGTGATGCAAAACAGATGCCATGAAACTTACTCTAGGTCAGTAGTGTCCAACCAGTTCTGAACTCGCCACGTTCAACTGGCCAAATAGTCACCAGTGGCTAGCATGTTCGATACCACTGTTCTAGGTACTTGCATCTAAGCATATTTTAGGAATGATGCCAACACAGCAATGTAGTAGTTTTATTTATTAATACATAAGATTGATTAGCCTCTCCCAAAAGATTTTGCCAAAATATATTGTTTGCCATAAAAAAAAAAAAATCTCTCATCTTGATCAATTTTATTAGAAGAAAAACTACTTAAAATGCATGGTCCATTACTGCTATGCTAGCAATTACACACAGGAGTAGGACCAATCAGCTCCTATGCATCAAGCTATGGACAATTAAATGTTTTTCAAATTCAGTCCCTAAATTGAAATCCAAGTAAGAAGACACTCACTGACGTAAAACTAAATCATAATAGATGTGATTTGCAAAGGACTCACTTATAGAATCAGTAGGTTACAGGAACAATAAAGCATTAAAATAATTTGAAATTAAAAAAAAAAAAAAAAAAAAGCAAGACTTCTGCCAAAATAAAACATACTGGACGGGAAACACACATCAACTGCAAGAGCTGGTAACCAAGGGATGGACATGCTGAGTTTTGGGGAAATAGTGTTAATACTAGAGCAAGGAGATTGTTTAAAAACAAAATCCTAAGTGTTCAACACATGCATTCTAGCTACAAATTACTTCATTCATTCTAATAAAATGGTCTCATTCCTACTACTGCTGAATTCAATAGACCGTTTATTTAGCAACTATCTGTCTCGGGTATGCACTCTCTTTTATTCATTCTGGTGTTGACAGCAGTAATCAAATTTTGTACATACCGCTGGCTCTATTATAGCCCAACAGTCACTGGCTGCCTGCCTAGTTTTCTTATCATACCCACAAGATTAAAAAAGGCCAGAGACCAGCTGGAACTACAGTAGAGTGAGGGTATAAGAAGTGGAGGGCCATGGTGGGCAAGGGGCTGTTTCAGCTCCCACTGGTTAACTGGAACAAGTAAACATCACCTGTTAAATAAACTTTCACATCTCTAGTTCAAACAAGGCCAGACTCAGCCCATCCCAAAGCAGACCACCTTTAATAAATAATTCGGATAGGAATATAGTCGAGGCACATTTGAGGAGGATTATTTTCCTTTAGAATACCTCCACTCCACGCTTAGACAATAGAGTCTACTTCTACGAGCTTGGCTCACAGGAAACAGAAGGGAGACCAAAAAAGAAGTGTTGTTTTAAAAAAGCGTACTGTTGTGACGCACTCCATATTCTTAATGGAAATATGCTTATGATATGGATGTGACATAACTGAGATACATGAGAAAAGTGTAATACATCATTGGAAAGACTATGATTTACTTTACGTGATTATCCAATTTGTATGCCTGCATCACTCCTGCATCTGAAATGAGCAATATGGACCAATTGGATATGACGCGCTACAGGAGGCTCAACAGCCAATCTCAGCAGGACAGGGTAAAAGGGTGCTCCTGCTGGCACAACAAGCAGGCTCAGTGGTATTTCAGTACAGCAAGTAGCATATTAAAAGGGCACAACCTGTCAAAACTGCATCCTCTTATTCTAAGGCAAAGGTGCCCAACCTACAGCCCACAGGTCATACTTTGTCCAGAGCAAAACAAAAGGTCTGCAGCCTAACAGTTGTTATATTAGGATTGTCATGTTTACATCATTTTAGTTTCCACAAGTGAATAAACTGACTATTCTCAGAGGGATGGTAATGTTACTCTGTATCTGCAAAAACAAGGAGTACTGTGGCACATTAAATACTAACACACACACACGCACACACACGTACGTATACACACTAAATAGGTTATTTCTATGTACAGAATAGTCAATCTTAATTCCATCAAAACAAGCTGAACTTAAAATATAAATCACTACAGGTGACTTTAAATCTTATTAAAATAGGTAGAATCTGTGTAGTCCATACAATGTTGTTCTTAGGTGTATGTGGCCCTCCTGGGTAATAAGGGTGGGCAGCACGGCTTTGAAGGCACACAAATACCAACACTCCTTTCCAGATTCAATTTCCAGATCAATTTCTTCCCAAAGAAAAGAGAAGATGGTATCAAACATTTTTAAAACCCATGGAGCTCTAATAAAAGCATGCTTACTCTGACTGACTCAGTTTCATTAATAACAGCATCGACATAACTGTGCATTAACAGTTAGTCAACTGACTGACTCATTTTGCAAAATAAGAGGCAATTATAGATTACAAATATTAACTTTAAGAATCTTCACACTTCCGTTCAGTCTTTTTGAAAAGTATTCCTGACTAATGACATTAAGAGAAGCCATATTTTGGGCCTTTTGAAATAGAAGACACATACAGGCAGTCCCCGGGTTACGTACAAGATAGGGACTGTAGGTTTGTTCTTAAGTTGAATCTGTATGTAAGTCGGAACTGGCGTCCAGATTCAGCCGCTGCTGAAACTGATCAGTTTCAACAGCGGCTGAATCTGGACGCCAGTTCTGATTACATACAGATTCAACTTAAGAACCCCAGGCATCCCCAAGTCAGCTGCTGCTGAAACTGATCAGCGGCTGATTACAGGAAGCCCGAGGGAGGGGCTTCCTGTAGTCAGCCACTGGTCAGTTTCAGCAGCAGCTGACTTGGGGACGCCTGGGGCAGAGCAGCTGGGGTGCTGCTGGGTTGGTCCAGTAGCGCCGCCGCTCCTCGGCGCTACTGGACCAACCCAGCAGCACCCAAGCTGCTCTGCCCCAGGCGTCCTGATTCAGCCACTGCTGAATCTGACCAGCAGTGGCTGAATCAGGACGCCTGGGGCAGAACAGCTGGGGTGCTGCCCTGTTGGTCCAGTAGCGCCCAGAGCGGTGCTACAGGACCAACTGGCAGCGCCCCAGCTGCTGTACCACAGGTGTCCGGAGCAAAGCCACGGAGCACGGGGGCAGCGGGACAGCCCAGACGCGCCGTGGCTGTCTTGCTGCTCTCGGGCTCCGTGGCTTTGCTCTGCTTTGCTCCCCGTCCCCCTGGTCTGGGGGACGGGGGAGGGGGGGCAAAGCAGAGCCAAGCCTCGGAGTGTGTGGGCAGCGGACAGCCCTGTCCGCTGCCCACGTGTTCCACCGCTTTGCTTCCTCTCCCTGGTCTGCTGGAGACATAAGTCGGATCCGCGTAACTCGGGGACTGCCTGTATTTCAGAGACTGTATTACAAAACATCTGGAAAACAGTACATATTTAGGAATAAGTTATAATTTCTATTATAGTAGCAGCTACAGGGCCCAGTCATTGATCAGGGCCCCACACCCTATACAAAGCACTGTAAAAAAAAAAAAAAAGACGACAATCTTTGATCCCCAAGTACAAGACAAGGAACCAACCAGGAGGAACATAGCCCCTGATGAGTTGTTTGAGCCCATGGAGTCCCGCCATCAGGAATACTCCAGACCCAGGGCCAGGCTCCAGCAGAGGTCTTTCCCTTGCCCCACATGCCACCTCAGTGACCCCACCTTCTGACTCCAGTGTGCTCCCCCTCATACATCTCCCAGTCCTGTCCGCTGCCCCACATGTTCTCCTACCCCTGTGCATCAACGGCTGCCCCCGGAACATGCTGTGAGCCCCTGCCATTGGCAGTGCAGCGGGTCAAGAGCATCTTTCTGCCACTCACCCCCCCACAGCTAACAGCATCTCCCTGTAGCAATACACAGACATGCCCCCTCCTTCCCTTGCCACAGAGACTTGCATGCCAGCAGCCAAGCAGAGCAAGTGGCAGGAAGCTGCTCTAACCCTGCCAGTAATGGGGGGTGGGAGGGAAAATGGGGGCTGGGTTGTTTTTAAATCACCATGGGGCCACCAGGCAGGCTGGGGGATATGGAGGCTAGGGAAGTGCACAAAGAGTGGCAGGAAGGCAGCAGTGCACAAAGAGACCCCTGCCCTTCCCAGGATCCACTGCCAGAGGGAGGTGCCTCAGTTAAGCACTGCACTCTCTTGCATTACCCCACCCCCTTCAGAACCCACATGCTCTCATCCTGCCCCCAAACTTCCACACCCTAAACTTTCTCCCAGCACCTGCCACCTACACCTTCTCCTGCACCCCCATCCCCAGGCCAGAACGTACACCCAAGCCTCCATTCCAACCCCTTCTGCACCCACATTCCCTCCTACAGCCCATACCTGCACCCCCTTGCATCTCATCCCCAGACTCCATTCCAGAACCTGCATCCCAGACATCCCCCAGCACCCAAACTCTCTGCCACAATTTCTGGAAACCTGCCACCCCTGAGGAGGAGCACATGATAATAGTAACAAAAGACAGCTAGACCAGACTAACACGGCTGCATCTCTATCATGATAATAGTAAGACAGTAGCACTCAGCATAATAGTTGTTTCAGCTCACCAACTACAGTTAAGTTTTTGTAGGCATCATAATAGAACCCAATTTTAAAGGAGGATTTGAGGGAGGCCAATGAGCTGACACTGCAGGTGTTTATTAAGAGCTCTTACATAGGAGTGGCAGCGTGGGAGAATGCACAAAGGAATTTTGACATTTTACACATGGGTGACGAAGATGCATCACGGACAGAGTGGAGACGGGCACTGACATCTCAATAGCTTCCTGGGAATACCTTAGCAATGAGCGCTTAGTAAGCACCAAGACTGCTGACAAGAGGGGAAATGTGGCCCATGATTTAAAATGGCCTGTGGCTCTGGGCTGCCGCTACTGCAACAGCAATGATGAGAGCCCCAGGTCCTTTGAATTGCTGCCGGAGCCCCAGGCGGTGCTGAGGGTGGGCTGCCCCTAGCCCAGCCCCTTTCACCTGAGTTCCTGACCCTTCTTGGGGGCCCAGAGTTGAGGGTCCCCCTCCCTCTTGTCCAGGGCAAGTCTGTCACTAGCCCTGATAAGCACTCAATAGTCAGGTTGATCAGCAGAGCAACCACAGCACTAATATTAAACACAATAGCAGCCAGCTTTACTAGAGACTCTTCAAGCTTCTGGAAGCCTCTAGTTCACAGAAGGATGATTACAGGTTCGTTACAGGCACCAGCACGGGTATTTACATAATGCATCTCCTTATGGTCAATAGTCCATATTTTCACTGTGAACACAAGAATTTATCACAAACCTTTCTTTATAAGTGTTCTAATGTCAACTTTTTAAATCACTATTGGTGTAAGTGTATGAATTACAGTGTTTGCTCATTGTTGAAATAACTGATAAATTAAGTTTAAATGGAAAGATGAAAAAAATAAAACAAGCAGAAGTTTGTCCAGGTCTTCTTTTCTACAAGTATTTTTCTCAAACACATTCTTATCTAGATCTGGCACTGTATTATGGTTTAGGCCCCCATCAGTACTGTCTCCCAACTAGAAAATGGGGTGTAGTGTTAGAAACAAGTGTTTTCAACATGTGCTCTGGCAGGAGTAAAGACTTATTTTTAGATGGTGTAGGAGCGCGCCCGTTACTGTGCACTGGCAGCTGGCTCGAGTTTTGTGGCACGATACTTGGAAGGAAATACTTATGGAGAAGAGAACACATACTTATTTATGAGGAGGGAAACCCATTTTGTAAGTGGTTAGACGCTATAAACATGGAACACAACAATAATATCTTGCTAGAACCTCCTTCTAAGAACAGAATCACACTAAGACAAATATCTTAAAAAAAACATTTGGAGAAGTAAGATACACTGATTTTAGTACAAAATAGGTACAGACTTTCTTAGTGTACCTAAATCAAAATAGCTAAAGAGAGAATGTTATAAAAAGTAGTATTCCCGACCCCATAAATGGGTTACAGTTAATCTACAAAATATTAATGAAGCTGGCAGATATGGGAGAAAGGGGGAAGGAATGGGTATTGCATTATTTTTTCCCCAGAGGCAGACATACAACTGTTGATGGTGGAAGATGGCACATGTTATAAAACTCCTCCCTGCAAACATCTTCTATATGTTTTGAAGAGTTTGTTTGTGGATTTGTTTGTGCAAAATAAAGTCATAGTTTGTGATTACCTACAGATATCAAATTTTGCATAAACAATCCTGCCATTTATATGCACTACTTTTCACACCGGAATATGCTGGGTGAAAGGTTTACGTAATTATTTTTGTTTTTCCATCAGGGAAAAAAAAAATCATGACTATTATGATTTGAGTTCATAAAAAATATTTGCTAACAAAATTAAAATCGAGTCACCTATTCAACTATCATTTTAGTGCAAAGAAAATTTTTATGGTTATAAATCACAAAATAATTGAAATTAGTTGCAGAACCAGTTATAGAAGCTTTACAAGTTTCTGATTCAAATTTACTGTGTGGTAATATGTTCAATAAAATGAATAATGTTTGAATTTGAAATCCTACAACTTAAAACTGGTTTTTTTACTTCCCTTTTGCAAACACATTAATAAAAAAGTTATATACTTATTTAATTTCTTGAACTTTCCTACAAGTTTAATCTAAGTAAAATGACTGTCCAGTAAACAACAGGCCTCACCCACTAGTTTTATTTAAACAAAAAACCCTTGGCTGAAATCTGTGACACCATGCTCTCCCCTTTTCCCTTCCCCCACACATATACATCGCCTCTGCTTTATTCTGCCTTGGGATATTATGTTGTTCCAGTTTTATTTCCACTACAGCCCTGCACCTGCTGTAGGCGTCTCACAGTACAGTGTACGTGACTTCTACAAGATAGGAGCGGCTACTATACACTTCCTCTTTCCTCTGCAAGTTCATATCCTTGGAGGATAGTTAGCTGGATTTGTAATTGATCTAAAGACCAGCCATTCTTGCTGGGTTGTTTATGAGTTTAAAAATGTAAACTGCCTTAGCAGTGTGTGCCATGCTAATAATGGAGGACAGATTAAGCAGTCTGAAACTGGTCTAACAGCTGACAGACAGAAGTAGTGGTTTTCCAACAACAACTGATTGCTAAAACTTCGAACAGTGTTACCATGAAGGGACATATAATACAGGTTGGCAGCCTCAGGACCTGACCGGTACTGAACAAAGGAATTTACCAAACCAGGGGAGGTCCCTCTGCTCATAGTTTGTGCTGAACCACTACTCCCTGGCTAGGACTCAGGCCCAGCCCCACAGCTCCCTGGCTGGTGGTGGCTCTCCGGGCCAGAGCTCCATGGCCGGGGCTGGAGACAGAGCTCTGTGGCCACTGCTGGCCCTCTGCTACTGGCCAGCAGCTGAGGTCAGAAGTCCCCGCTGTGCTGCCCACCCAGCCCCCCCGCCCCTCGCCATGGGGCTTCCAGCTAAGTCACCAGCTTCCCAATCCTGCCCCACTGCCAGACCTCCCTATACCTGGGCTGTGTGGTCCAGGAACATTTGTGGTCCGACCAGAGTGTTCCAGTTAAGAGATGTACAACCTGTACTATCGCTATTACAAAAATTATTAGATGCCACACACTGAATAAAAAGAAAACCATTCCATTACTACCTACATACGTACCTCTGGTGATGACAACAAACATGAAATTCTTTGTGTTTCTACTTTCCTGACTCACATGTTGTGAAACAGTGATGTAACAAAAACCTGATTTGAACTTGGTTTGCAGAGCTATCCTATGAAACTTACAATCATTAAATCTCCTTGGGTATGAGTGAATTCAAACTCTGGCCAAACACACACACATACATTATCTTGGAATATTATATATAAAAATCTAAGATAATCAGTTACACTCAAAAAAGAGAGACCTAAGACTATCCACTAATTTACGTACAAATCTAAGAACAGAAAGTGCAACTTAGAGTTCCTACAGTTCAGTCATCTTGAGTAAAACTTTAAAAAATGCTTAAATGAAAGAGGAGTCTGAGTCTCACTGAAAGAGTTTATTTTTGGAGATGGAAACTAAGTACAATAAAAAGCTTTTTAAATTTAAAGTACTGTAATGTCCAAAGTCAGATGATGTCATTTGATTTCTATATTTAAGCACATTAAATGTTATGTAAGTAGTTTTATGTATCCTCTCTAATTTGTAGTTTATGTAGGTGCTAAAATTTTAATTTTTAGAAGACCAAACACACAAAAAAGTATTTTTTGCCCTTTACTCCAAGATAGCCATATAGAGCTGCTTAAAGCTCAAGATCCCTCATCCACATGCAGTATTGAAATACTCTTCACTGTATACAAACTACCATAAAACAAAATCCATGATAAAATTCACAGAAAGACAAAATAAGAAAAATCCTCCAAGAAAACTTAAGAAATTAAGAATATGTACTACTGTGTATATTTTGGCATGTGATGCTGACAATTTGTGTTTTAATGGTTATAAAAAGCTTTCACAGTTTGAATCTCAACATCTGCGGTCACTAAATAATTAGTCTGACACCAGCCATAATGTTACACACTTGCGAAATTGTAAAATGGATAATATTTGGGGGGGGAAATGCTTAAGACCACATATTTCACACATCTATGATAATTTAAAATCCATACAAGTCTAAAAATGCTTAAATTAAACATTGACATTATCTGTCAAAATTATAAAAATCAAAACCTAACTGCCAAAACTACTTCTATAGTTAGCTCTTAAGAGGTGATAGAGGAGGGAATCTCTCTCCACATAGGTCAGAGACCATGTTTCAGCTGTACTTTCAGCAAATGTGTTTTAATGTAGCTATCGCTGACATGGAACTTTTGCAAGAGGCTGTTATAAAGTCATAATATGTAGTCCAACTACTTCACCCTGAAGGAAAGGAACCCCAAAACATATTTTGATTTATGGATTAGATATCACTGATAGGCACAACATAAAATCCTTAAGATGATATTTAATGGTGGGCACATTACACATATATTTAAATAGGCTATTGTAATCTTAATGGTGCTAAAACACATTCTCTACAGCACTGCTGCACATCAGCCCACTGAAGCATTAGACTACCAACACTGAGACAAGGTGTCTAAACATCACCCCACCCATAATACACACCCTTTAGTTTCTCATTACAATACTCTGGGGAAAATCTCTCTCTCTTCTACACAAACAAACAATCAATCTCTTTTTCTCTGGCTGTATTTATTAAGATGTCAATGGGTCAAATACAACACCTACTGAGAGTGAGTACCAGGCCTGTGTGTAACATCCTTACAACAGGGTAAGAAAAACATGAAAGTTTTGCAAAACATTTTAGAGGTGAAGTCCATCCCCCTCCCATCCACTACAGGTGTTTAAGCCAAATATTTCATCCATCCACTATGTGACTGGACTATCCTGACCATTCTGAACTTTTAAATATTTATATAACATATGTGTGTGTGTGTGTGTGTGTGTGTGTGTGTGTGTGTGTGTGTGTGTGTGTGTGTGTGAGAGAGAGAGAGAGAGCGAGCGAGCGAGCGCGCACACGCGCTTTGGAGAAAACAAGATTCATATATGAATTCATTTCAGATTCTAAATATCTACCTTCTGATATTTCAGGACTGTCATTCCATTTGGTTAGTGGTTTTTCAACAGCACTGTAATTGGTTAATTAGGTAACCATGAAAAAAAAATCTTAGCTGTTACCCATTTACACGCTGTGGACTCTGCAGTATAAAGCTTATACTGCAGAGCCCAAAGTGAAGCTGGATGCCTAGGAGCGAGGCTGACAACCAGGGCATGCCAGGAGCCAACTCCCGTCTACCAGCCTCACTCCCGGGGAGCTGGCAGCATTGCACTGCACTGCACGGGGCAGCAGCTTTTAAGCTGGGTTTCCACAACCACTGGCTTCTGCCTGCTGCCCCGCCCCCAGGAGGCTGACTGCCACCCCATGCTGCTGGCTCTGTGGTAGCAACCAGTTCCCCAGGAGCGGGGCCAGAAGCTAGTGGGTAACCATTACAGTAACCGATAAGCTAAGGTGACCAGAATTTGAAAATGTGCGAGGAGGACACTGAGTTAACAAAAAAAACCACATGCTTGTATATTAGGGTTGCCGGATTTTTTTTTTTTTTTTTGACAAAGTAGAACAAGAAGGACAATTTTTTTTTTCCAAAGGAGGACATAATTATTGGGGAGGACAAGCCCCTCAAAAGGAGGGCTGTCCGCCTTAAAGGAGGACGTCTGGTCACCTTAGGATAAGCTCATGTTATCAGTTAACCACTTAAATGGTTAGATTGTTCTGTCACTACCCTGTGATATGCATGGTAAAGTGCTTTAATTGACTTATGCATAAAAATGAGCCGCCTTAGTCTACTAGCATTACAGATCATCAAAAGATAGTATGGATTTTTGAGGAAAACAAAGCTTAACCAGTAAAGCAACATATCTGCTTATAAACAGCATACTAGATATATGGCTGTATAGGTCTTTGAGTCTTATGAAGCAATATATAAATCTGGAGTAAAATTGAAGGTGTCCATATGTAGTTGAACCAAATATCATGACTGCAGTTGCCTAATACTCTAGCCTACTTGAGAGCCTAGTACTCTAGCAGTTTAGATTTATGCAATCAAAATTTCTTCTATGCTAAAATACATTTGACACTCTCCTTATTGCCCAGTGAACTTACTCATAATATTTCCATACTAGTATTAACAGGACCAAAGTGACTACTAATAGAGTACAATCAAATCAAGATATCTGCTTTATTAATATCTTCACAATCTTGACTGATGTAAGACACATCATCGAAGATACAGCTAATATCTTGGTGGTATTTATGGAGACATTACTCTTATTCATGCTGTCATACATTTCTTTCAACCTAGAGTGACTCAAGGAAGTGGCAACACAGAGGAACTCCAACAGGAGTGAGTGAAATCTGGAGTAAAATCAGAAGTGTCTGACATCTAAACAGTAAAGTGGCAGCAAGGATGGGGGAGAGAATGGGTTCTTCAAAGCAGCAGCGCTGCATGGAGCCTGAGGCCAGACTCAGCATGCAGCATTTCGAAGCGGCAGTGCCACATGGAGCCCAGGGTCAGCGGGAGGACTGACTCCGGGCTCCATGCGGCACAACATATCCCAATTATGTTGTGTTCCTAGGCACCACCACCAAGACAGATTTACATCAAGACCAGCCAGGGTCAATGGGCCATTAAGGAGAGTTAACTCTTCAAGGGGACACTCTTGAGAACGCCTCAAAGAGCATACGAACGAAGGAGGCCCAATGACTCAAGGCATAAGAACACTGATCCGTGACTCCATGTTTGAGACAGTAACTTTCCATTTTCCAGGATGTATACATTGAAAACTGACAATGCTTTCTTGCCTCTTTCCTCCTCCACGTATCTTGACTATAACTTTTAACAAAGGGAAGCTCTGAACAATCAACTGAGGACCCCAAACCTATCGGGTGATCTGGAGAGACTTGCTGCAAGAGAGCCGTTTTAGCATCACCCAGCTGACCTCAGGATCCATGCGCTGCTGCCACTTTGAAACACCGCGGCAGCATTTCAAAGGGGCAGCACCGCCCTATCAAATAATTGAATAGTCGATACAAAAATGCACCAACTATGTGATTAGTGAAATACGTGCTATTTAACATACTTAGTACATATCCTCCTTTCTGGCAGTCTGACCTGAGTCTCCTGATGTTAGATGTGTCCCATACCAGGCAGCTATGTTCCCTCTAATCTTTTCTATCCCATGTGTAAAATATTTTTTTCTATACAGAGGCCCATGCAAATATACACCATCAGTAAAAAGGAAAAAAAAAATCTAGCTGTGGGTGCTCTGTTAATCACCTGGGCAGTATTTGAATCTCTCAAGAGTGGCTGCACAAGCACTCACCTTACAGGGAACACTGCCAGGCAAGTACCATACTAAAGCCCTCATCTTGCAATGACGACGACAGGTGGACCTTATGTATCCACACATGCAGCCTCAATGAATTCAGTTGGGTTGAAATCTGGGTGACAATTCAGATTAAATATAGCAGCAGGCTAGGCACCTTGGTTTTGTCCCCTCTATGTAAGGGGAGTATAGAGATGCCCTAAGAGTGCAAAAGAGCATAGCAGTCCCCTTGGGAGATACAAAGCTATAATATTGGGATCCTCACACCTGATGGAAGTGATTGGTAAGGGGTCAACAGTAGGCACAATGGAGGTATGCCATTCAGACAGTGTCAAAGTCTGAAGCAGCTTTGAGAGGCCATTTTGAAACCAGTTTGGCCCCAGATCCAGGAAGCAGGGTGAGAGCCACCTTGCCCTGACCCACGTACGAGTAAGCCAGACCTACCTGAAGCACCCAAGATATGATCCACCTCTCACTGATTTCAACAGGAACGGACTAGAACAGAACTACCAGAGCAGAATATTTATGAATTTATACAGAAATAGTTTGGGGTTTTTTTCAATCCTGCCTACTTCTGGTGACTTAAGTTTAGATACACAGCAGTTTATCCCACTGACATGGCTAGCTTGCCACTTCTGGATATGATCACAACACAGCCAGAAGAAAAATCCAACAGCACTGATATTGCTCAGTTTCTGTGATGACTGACCTACTGACCAACTTCCACTCTCTCATAAGATAATCTTACCCACCAAAAATACAGAGAGAAGAGCAACGTCGGGGTATAATGTATTTGACATTTGCCTACTGCTTCAGGTCACCAGTTTCAATGACAAGCCTGTTCCACAAACACTGAGCAAATTAAAACAACCAGTACACAATTGCACTTAGAAGTCATGCCAGAATGGGGGTGAGAGAGTATTATATATAGAAACTTCCAAAGGCTCAACTGCACTGCCAATGAATCCAACTTTTATTACCATTTTCCTGATAAATAGCCTGTTTTTCTTTGTAACCTCAAGTATGGACACTTACAGGGATAAATATGCATGTTCTTTTAATGATTCTGAGTATATTCAAAACATCTTCACCCGCTGTGAGTTTTGGCTTCTACACAGCCTAGAGTTTTACATCAAAGAAACATATTCCAAACCAGAATACTGACTAACTTTCAATTCTGAACCACACAACCCACAACTTGAGTATACTCAAGAAAGAAGAAGTTTTACTTTCAAACCCCAAATCAATTTGTTCATGCAATGCATCCCAGAGTGTAAAAACTGCTTCTTCAGACAGTTTAGGGCTAAAAAAAGGAATGCTAGACTTTTTTTGGACAAAATGGCTTAGAGGATTCCAATCGCCAATCAACTTTCACAGTGGTTATTCAAGGCTTTGTCTACACAACAGAGCCCTTTTACCACCACTGCTGTGGTGCTAAAAGTCCAACAGTGTAAACGCTGTTTGTGGGCACCTGCTAACAAAAAACTTCCACCACATCCCTGTGAGCATATTTGCCTTGTTGGCAGTAGAGCACTCTTGGGCACTTGCCTCCACATGTGGGAAGGAGGGGAGGGAAAGAGTCTTTAAGGTCCTGTGAATTACAAAAGCTTGGTCTCTCAATTGCCAAGTGTAGACAAAGCTCTAGTACAACAAATGAAGTTGCCAAGTTCCTTTCATTACTGATGAAAATTCTAGGATTGCACAGGTACCTGACATTGTGCCTACTCCAAGCCACACACAGCATCTGGGAAGAGAAAGGCCATGCTGCTTGTAGCAAAAAGCTGACAAGGCACACCACCAGAGATGAACTGGGAACTAACATGGGAAAGAGAATAAGTGTCAGGTAATATTTTTTCTGACACCTAGCTGTTATTCTTCCTCCCCTCAAGAAACAACGGCAAGAAGCACAATGAGATCAATATGAACTGTGGAGGCAAACAGCAGTAAACAGTGGCAGGCTCAGATCAGTTGTTCTACTGGAGGATAGATAAGAGAATGGTTCAGAGTTACAAGTGTGTTACAAGAATGGTTCAGAGTTACAAGAACACAGCAACACAAACTCCAAAGTGAGATCAAGTCTCCCAGCTGAGGAGTGAGGTAGTGGAAAGTCAGAGCTTCTGATCTGCACTTCCAGACACTAAACAGGAATCCTGCAAAAATTCAAAAATCCAAAACTGCATTAATGTTTCTGTGAGTGCAGAGGGTAACTGTCCAGGACAATTAAAAAACCAATGAAAAAGTACAAGGAAAGTTCCCACATCTTCTGTTACTTCACCCTGTCAAGCTATAAAAAAACATAAAAATAAAAGTTCTCTCTCAGTCCTGGAAGCATTATACAACTCGTGTAATTTTTTTTCCTGACAGGTAAAGCCCCATGCAATTTTAGTTGAACGAAGCATTCTTGGCTTCCTGTCCTATACTGAAAAATGTGTGATAATATACCAAAGAGGGAGCTGCATTTTCTTTCGCAGGAGCATTCAATAGAATTAGTTTGTAAATTGTACAGTCGAAATAAAAATGTTATACTGTAAAATATTGTTCTTATAATCGAGTTACATAACCGAATCCACATGAGATGTAATTAAACCATACTAACATTGTCAGTTTAACATTGTCAGTTTAAAAGAGTCACCAAGGATGGTTCTGTAACAGCCAGAGTATCTAGTTTTACGCTTTTATATATATTATACATAAAATGAGCCTGTACACGCACACATACTTTACTTCCAAGTCTATAATGCACAACACCAGAGTATAGCGCTTCCAAGTAAGCAAGATCTGCAAAGTGAGGACTCTAGTGAACTCCATAAGTCTTCTGTTCTTCTCCCTTCCTTGGCAGCAGTACATGCAATGAATAGCAAAAACCATTCAGTGTACACAGACACGTGTCTCCAATGTCTAAACATACATGCACTTACTAAGATACTGGTTAAGTGGTCATTCTTGCCTACACTTTCAAAGCAAGTGTGGAAAAAAAAAGACAGGACACTGTTCAGGCTGATATATTTGCCTATATAAGGCAAAGCCCCCATGTTATCAGAACATCTGGTCACCCAAAATTAGGCAGGTATGTAAACTAAAACAAACTAACTTTTTTGTATACTCATAAGCGATTCTACTTCTTCTGAGTAGGCCTTTTGGCAGAACACACAATCCATACCACTTCAGGGTACACACTACCTATGCCAATGTGATGGGTTCTCCATCAGTATAGGAAATTCACCTCCCCAAGAGGCAGTCACTATGCTGAAAGATAAATTCTTCCATTAGGCTAGCACTGGTGGCACTGGTTATAATTGCTACATCTCTCAGGGTGAAAAATCCATGAGAGGGACATAGCTATGCCAATACAAGTTCCTAGTGTAGATCAGTCTAAAATAAAAACACATGGCAACTCCTCCCTTGGCTGATAAAGACATGCGTCAGATAGCAAATAAAGTTAAAGAACAAAAAGCAAGTCGTAGATAGTACATTTGGAAGTGAAATTAGGTTTTCATTTTAAATAAGTCAAGCTCAAGCAACCTAGACAACTGCAGCTACCCCCATGGAAATCTGCATGCCTATTTGTGGCTGCCCAACTGGGTGGGGACCTTTTCATGCTGACGCACAATTGTAAGTTTTTCCAGCATATTAATGAAATTGCAAACCTCCCCGTTTGTTCCTTTTAGATGCTCAACCAGAGTTTCCATTTTTATGTTTACATACATACATGCATACATACATACATACATATACACACACACACACACACACACACACAAATATATAAACATACAGATATGTAAACACTCTGGAGAGGGCAGGGAAGAGGCAGATAAGGGAAATATATGTAAGCTATAGGAAGAAGTTAGCAAACCAAAGCAGGGATTTTGTAACTCTGAATCTGATTTAGAGCACAAGAAGAAAAACCATGTGTATTAAATGTGTCATAGAAATATTACAAATGAGAGCAAGCTGTAAAAGGCTGATGACCCTTAGTCATTTGTCCACGATGCACTCTAATCCCCATTTACCTCAGGCACTTGTATTTAGTCTAGCTATATTTTGACATTTTAAACGAATGATGAATGACAAAAAAAGTATGCATTTTCCTTGCCTCCTATTTCATTCATTCTTGAGAAAGACTTTTGTTTACAGTCAAGACAGCTGCTATGCAAGGTCATAGATTGTAGTCCAAGTAATTTATTTGGGCAAGAAGAGCCTTATAGTCCTGCAAAAAATCACAGGTCCCCTGACTTTTCAAATATTCGATACTAACCAATATAAGAATGGCCATACTGGGTCAGACCATGTAGCCCAATGTCTTGTCCTCCTACAGTTAACATGGCCAGATGCTTTGAAGGGAAAAACAAAACAAGGCAATTATCAAGTGATCCTCCCCCAGACTTCCAATCCTAGCTTCTGGGAGTCAGAGCTTCAGGAACATTCAGAGCACAGGGACTGCATCCCTGACCATCTTGGCTAATGGCCATTGATGGACCAGTCCTCAATGAACATATGAAAAATGTTTGAGGTTTAATATACAGAAAGCTAGTGCACAGTTATCAGCCATCTCGAGTATCCTTAGCTACATTCACTTGGCAAAGGTTTCTAATGTATTCCAAGGCACTGCCTACTTTCATAAACACAGGCTAGTTTGTGGTGACTGAAAGGCTTCACTGGAACAAGTCATTACTTGGGAGTAAAAATTTAACAGACCACATTAAATTTTGACTAGGTCTGGTTAATGAAGAAACGAGAGAGAGAGAGAACAAACAGTGTCCTGACCTTCATATCATGAATTTTCATTACCTAGAACAGACAATAAAATTTAGTCCTAGCTTTCCACCTGAACAGAGTTGAATAAATAATTCATCTTTCTGTCCTACACAAGGCAGATTAAGAGTGACTCCTGTTTCATTCAGCCTGTTGTTTTGACCATTGTTTATCCCATTTAAGTAGAGCAGGTGGGACAACTGCGACAGTATAACTGGGTGTGCAAGTTAAGAGGGAATGGTCTCGCAGATACTGAGGCACGTCTACACTACCAAGATTTTGTCACCAAGTGCTCTTAGGCAACAGAACTGCAATATCATACACACTGCAACATGACTTTTATTGCAAAAAACACCCAGTTTTAGAGAGGAAAAAATGTCCATGAGGGACTTTTTTCTTTCCCCATCCCTATACTGTTGATAAACATGCAGTGAGGAAACAAGGAGGCTTTTTTTTTTTTTTTTTTTTTTTTACACTTATTGCCCTCCAGGAAGTTTCCCACAATACCCCAAGCATTCACTCTGGGCAGCACTTTGAATTCCACTGCCCTGCTGCCACGTACAGTAAAATTCCAATTGTCCGGCATCTAGTGGTCCGGCACTCCTGATAGTCCGGTACCAATTGGAACCCGGAAGTGCTTTGGCCAGCCGGACAATTGGAGCTGCTCTGCCCCTGGCTTCCCCAAGTCAGCCCTGGTCAGTTTCAGCAGCAGCTAACTTGGGGAAACCGGGGTCAGAGCAGCTGGGGTGCTGCCAGGTTTGTCCCACAGCGCCGACCCTCACCTGAGCGGCGCTGTGGGACAAACCCTGCAGCACCCCAGCTGCTCTGCACCTGGCTTCCCCAAATCAGCAGCTGCTAAAACTGACCAGGGCTGCTTTGGGGAAGCCAGGGGCAGAGCAGCTAGGGTGCTGCCGGGTTGGTCCCGCAGCGCCGCCCTCTCTCACATTGCACAGTTCCCCGCCAACCCTCCCCCTCCTCAGACCCCTCATAGCCCCCCTTCCAGTACTCCGGCATATCTGATAATCCAGCACTCCCTGGGTCCTAAAGGTGTTGGATTATTGGAAGTTTACTGTATACAGCAATGCACCTCTCCACCTTCAAAACCCCAGGAACTTTAAATTCCATTTCATGCTAGCTGGCTCAGTGTGGCGTCTTCCTAACTTATAATGGTAAGTTATTGTTCCCAATACTTGTCCCCATGGACCACCACAGAGCTTTTCAATCAGATCAGCATATGGGGAGAGGAGTCTGTACAATCCTAGCTCTGAGGAACTGGGATATGCCTGGGCAAATTTCATGAAGCTTGAAGTATGAAAAGGGCTATGAGCAGGACACACTTCAGTGCAGAGCAAAGATAATGCAGATGAGGCAGGTATATGAGGCAGACCCTGGCTCCGGTGCTACACTCAAAACCTGCCAGGTTTATAAAAAAGCTATCCCCAGCAATGGCCCCGCCTCTACTGCCAAGAGCCCCATGGATAGTTCAGAGCAGGGACAACTGCTGAGGAGACACACAGGTGGCACAAGCCATGTGATCACCTTCCTAGGTGTTTCTTCCCTGCACTAACCCTATCCCGGAGGGGAGCCTGGACAACCCCACCTCCATCCCACCTCTTCCGGCCCCACCTCCTACCCCAATCCCCCTTAAATGACTAGCGGGACCTGGGGGGCTGGCACCAGCAACAGGGAGCAGGCCCCCTGCACTCACTGGCATTAGTGGGGAAAGCAGAAAAGTGGGGCTCTAGCTCACTTTGCTCCCATGGCTCCACTTCCCACTGGTGAATACAAGGACAGTCCCACCACCACCTGAGTGATGGGCCGGGAGTCAAAGCAAGCTGGTGCCACATCGCTCCACTGTCCCCTGCTGCTCTGGTGAGTGGAGGAGGGGGGACGCCAATCCCTGTTCCTTATTGCTGTCCAGGTTCCCCATGTATAGTTTCATGAGCCAGGGCCGCAAGGGGTAAACCAGGTCTTCAAGGATTACTATAGGCATTTCCGCAGCACCCACTGTAATCTTGTGGTCTGGAAAAAAGTCCCTGCCTGCAGCTTTCTGTACAGGCTCTCTGAACAGGTTCTTGAAGATGAGCGAGTCATGCATCTTTCTAGATTTAGTTCATGGTCCTCCATAGCAGAATTCAATTTATTGCCCAACACACTTGCAGTAGTGCAGCATTAAACAGTAGACTTACCCACTTCAAAATGATTTGCAACTGGCTAGTAGCAATCAGGAGTCACCAGCTTCCAGGCAAAAATTTCCAAACACTTCTTAACAGAGAGGACAGCTCTCATTCTGGTGTCCTTGCACAGCAGTTTGGGAGCTAGCTTAGCATATAGCTCCATGATGGTTGCTTTATTCACCCTAAAGTTCAATAGCCACTGCTGTTCATCCCATACCCATCCAATGATGCAATCCCACCAATCACTATTGGTTTCTCTAGCCAAAAAGCAATGGTCTACCCTGGACAACTGCTCTGAGAATGCCAAATGCAATGACAGGTTGCTGCTGTTTATCTCACACAGAATGTTGGCAGTTTGCAAGTCTCCCTCCTCTGTCAGTAACTTCAAGAATAACTCTGCTGCAATATGTGATGTCCTCATAACACTTAACAGAGCATAGGAGAGAAGTGTAGGATCCATGCTCTCACACAGCAGCTGCTGAAGGGCACAACAAGGAATGGCAGTTGGAAAAATGGTGTGAAACGAAGCTGGAAACCCCTAGAGAGCTGGGAACCAAAGCAGTCCCTGACAGGGCATTTTGCATGATCCCAAGATGCACTGTGCTCTGTTCTGCTTTCCCACAAGACCTAGTGACAGATGGTATGGCCAGGCATTTGAGATACATACCAACAGTGAGTTGTTTATGCAGTCGATGATGGAGCTAAAAACATGGATACGATCTTGACAGAGGGAGTAAGTGTGAACACACTTTGCCAACTTCCAGTGACTTTGTGTATCCATTTCAGTGATGAAAATCTGTAGTGTCGACCCACCCTAAGTTACTCAAGATTAGTCACCACAAATCAAGCCATTTTAACAACTAGCTGTATTCGTCTCATTTTTATAGTCTCTATTCTTCCACATTTGTTAAACTTTCTTCTTCAAAATGAATATATTTTTCATTCCTAACACTGGCTCCCTTCAGTCTGGGCAGATTGCCACAGAAGAACAAGGGCCGTTCTGAAAAGAAAGACAGCTTGAAAAGATTAAAGGAAAGAAAGTGAATATTCTTCAAATCTTTCCACTAAAATGAAATTCCTCATTTACTGGGAAAAAGAATCCCATCCTATTCAAAGAATGAGCTGTACAACAGCCCAGAATATAGCATAAAGGAGATGTGTCAAACCACAGGCCAATTTCATTAAAAAAGCTTTAAAATTACTTTAAAAAAGGAAAAAAAATCAGACAAAAATATCACCATTACAATTTGAAATGAAGTTAAGACTTCTCCCCTACACATTCTAAAGTTAAAAAAAAAAACTGAACAAAAATTACCATTCATTAGAAAGTTAATGTATTGTCCTTCCTGGAGCGGCAAATTGGCAAATTCAATTCCAATTTAAAAAAAAAAAAACCCTTTAGAACATAGGTTATTAGTAAACACGAAATGCTATCTGAAAATAAAATGTTGACTTCACATGAAGCAGCTTATAAGACCCTGAAATATTTTCTGCCATTCTTTTTACATAGATCAAGTTTGACTCTGGTCTTGTTTCTGCAAGTGGATCTATAGAGCCCAGATCCCACAACCATGTGAAGCCCATTGATTTCACTGGGGCTTCACAAAGTTGCAAATCACACTGATCCGTTTGAAAAGACTGGGCCCAAAGAATTTTAGGAAATTCTCCCACCAATGGTGCAGCTCTTTAAATTTGTACAGTGACAGGAACACTACTTGTAGGGTAAGCCAGACCACAGTATTTTTTACCAGTCTTAGCTAGGGAACTAGCGCAATCAGAAAATTCCCCCAAAGTTCTCAGAGAAGATTCAGAGACAGGTAATTCTGCCATGGTTGTTAGCCGAAAACAAGCTTTGGGAAAGCAAAAACAAAAAACTCAAGACAGAATTAAAGCCTATAAAAATACAGGCAGTTCCCGGGTTACATGGATCCGACTTACATCGGATCCCTACTTACAAACGGGGTGAGGCAACCCCGCACTAGCTGCTTCCCCCCAGCAGACCAGGGAGACGCGAAGCTAGCGCCCCCCTCCCCCCCCCCAGCAGACCAGGGAGATGCGGAGCAGCTTTTCTCAGCAGACACCTCAGCTTGAGAATAAAGGACTGAGGGAAGTGAGGTGTGGGAGAATAAAACTGAGCTCTGGAAAAATGTTTGGCTAGAGAGTTTCCCCTACAATATGTACCAGTTCCAATTTACATACAAATTCAACTTAAGAACAAACCTACAGTCCCTATCTTGTACGTAACCCAGGGACTGCCTGTACTTTGATAGGCAGGGGGTGAACTGACACTGTTCTTTGGAAGACTTTAGGTGTTATACAAACTTCCTGTTGAGACAATAACACTGTTTACTGGATTTTCCAATAAAATGACAAAAAGCATAGAATACCACCTCCACACAGCTGGTGTCCAGCAAGTGTCTCCGCTAAATAAGGAAATTATGCAAGTCTGAAAGAACCATCCCCAGGATCCACTGCTGACAGACAGATCATAAATTCTAGACACATCCCTGCATTAAGCTAAAAACTTTGGCTACTAAGGAGCATTTGGGATGGGGGTGTTCTGCATAATCATTGGACGGCACAAGAAAATGGAAGGATCAGATGAGAACACTTTTCTGGTCAGTGGCATGTTTCATCCATGGATTTCAAAGAACAACCTAAAGAAGTTATATTTCCATTTTACAGGTGGGGAAACCAGAGCAAAGTTCTTAGCCCAGGTATGTCAAGCTGGCATTTGGAGGGTCACAAGCGGCCCAATCAAAATTTTTTGCAGCCCCCAGAACATTTTTATAAAAAAATGAAGTGCAGCCCGCTGGCCACTCGGAGCACGTGGCCGAGTGCCTGCTCTCAGTCGGCCAGGCTGCTCTGCGCATGTGCTCACAGTAGGCTGGCCTCTCTGCACTGGGCACTCCAGCAGGCACTAACAGCTGGCCACTGTGCTCATGCCGCCCCAGCGCCTCAGGTGACAATGTCGACTCTGGGACCCAGGTATTAGGTTGGGGGAAAGGGGGGGCAGGAGAGGGGGGAGGAGGGGGGAGGCATTAGGTTGGGGAGAGGCCTGGCTCTGGAGAGTGGAGGGGGATTGGGTTATAATGGGCAGGGCTCGACAAATCAGTGTATCTACTTGCCCGTGGCAAGTAGATTTCAGCCAGTTGCCCCGTTCACCAGCAGCACGCGCACGCACAATGCAGGTCTGGCACATGCGAAGTGTGGGGCTGGCAAGTGGATTTTGCCACGGTCATCCTCTGATAATGGGGGTATGGAAATGCCTGACTCTGGGGGAGAAGAAGGGGTTATTTTGTTAATATTTTGGTTTTTATTTATTTATTCCCAAATAAAAATCACAAAATATGTATTAATTTTATATAAATAAATGTGTCAATTTTTTGCAGTTGCATGAATAATTATATCTTTATGAAAAATCTCAGACTTACAAAGTATCTGAAATTTTCACAGAAGCCTGTTCTATTTGATTAACCATGGTCTATACTTGTTTTTATTTAAATGAAACAAGTTGTGTATCATATACACAAAAGTGCCTGAAATTTATAATTAAAAATTATGTAAAATTAATTTAAATATTATTTAAATATGGAGCACATAATTTTACACATTAAATTACTGAAAAGTGAAAGCTATCAGTTTTCATTTGTGTGGCCCTCAGTAGGCTTCGAGCTTGACATGCCTATCTTAGCCTAGACTATTTCTTTCTAAGGATGTGAGTGAATAGACAAGTACTCACCTTATTAGGTAGTCAAGTTGAGTACTAGACCACTCACTTCCCACAGCAAGGGGAACAGGCGCTGGTGCTAGGGGGAGCTGGCTTAAAAGCCGGTTCCCCCCAGCACCATCTCTTCAGTGCTGCCTCCAACTCTCCCTCCTTGCCACTGTGTCTATCAGAGGCAGGGGAGGCTGCCGTGAAGCAGCCTCTGCTCACAGCGGACCAAGGCTCACCACAGGTAAAGACTGCTCCGGCAGCAGCCCCTGTTCACAGCAGACCAAGCTCGACAGGGGCTCCTCTGGCTGGGCTCCCCCGCGGACTGGGCCTAACTACATTTAAAATGCAGAGCCACAACATGGATAGCTCCTGGAGTCAGCGCAAGCCAGGAGTGAGCAGCCCCAGCTCTGCATTTTAAATGTCAGGTTCTTACCACATTTAAAATGCAGACACAAAGTGGTCCAGCGCTGGCATGAGCTGGGACTGCCTAGTTCTGGCTTGCACCAACTCCAGGAGCTACCCACACTGTGGCTCTGCAGAGCAGCCTCTTATAGACTAATCATGTACAGGCAGTCCCCGAGTTACGCGGATCCGACTTGTGTCGGATCCGCAGTTACGAACGAGGATTTTTCTCGCCCCAGAGGACTGGAGCGGCAGGACGCCTGGTCCCACCACCCGCCTCCTCCGGGGAGCAAAGCGGCGGAGGACCCAGGGCCGGACCCGCGGCCGCTTCCAGATCAGCTGGAAGCGCTGCGGGTCCGGCCGGGTCCTCCGCCGCTTTGCTCCGCGTCTCCCTGGTCTGCAAGCGCTGCGGGTCCAGCCTGGATCCTCCGCGGCTTTGCTCAGCGTCTCCCTGGTCTGTAGACCAGGGAGACGCTGAGCAAAGCCGCGGAGGACCCGGGCCAGGGTCCTCCGCCGCTTTGCTCCACGTCTCCCTGGTCTGCTGAGGGGGGACGCAGCTAGTGCCCCCCCAGAAGACCAGGGAGACGTGGAGCAAAGCCCGGGGCCCGTGGTAGAGCAGGTGGGGCGCTGCCGGTTAGTCCCGCAGCACCGCTCCTTGGCGCTACTGGACCGACTCAGCAGCACCCCAGCTGCTCTGCCCCAGGAGTCCTGATTCAGCCCCTGCTGATCAGTTTCAGCAGTGGCTGAATCAGGACGCCTGGGGCAGAGCAGCTGGGGTGCTGCTGGGTTGGTCCAGTAGCGCTGAGGAGCGGCCATGCTACTGGACCAACCCAGCAGCACCCGAGCTGCTCTGCCCCAGGCGTCCCCAGGTTAGCCGCTGCTGAAACTGACCAGCGGCTGACTACAGGAAGCCCGAGGCAGAGTTGCTCTGCCCCTGGTTTCCTGGAATCAGCTGCTGATCAGTTTCAGCAGCAGCTGACTTGGGGACGCCTGGGGTTCTTAAGTTGAATCTGTATGTAAGTCAGAACTGGTGTCCAGATTCAGCCGCTGTTGAAACTGATCAGTTTCAGCAGCGGCTGAATCTGGATGCCAGTTCCGACTTACATACAGATTCAACTTAAGAACAAACCTACAGTCCCTATCTTGTACGTAACCCGGGGATTGCCTGTAGTTGATTAATACAAATTGTATCTTTAACATCCTTTCCACCGTTATTTCATATTGCTCTATGTTCAGTTTATTTAGTCACTTCAAAACCTTGAATAAGATTACTGCTATGCCTCTATTCTTATTTGAAGACATAATGAAAATATTGACCTTTTTCAAAATTAAATGCGTGGTCACGTAAATTACACTTACATATTTATACTACAAGTAAAGAAACCCTTCAAACAGACTTATCAGAAATTACTTAACCTGAGCAGTCTTGTCAAACTAGTTATGTGTTATTATAGAAAAAGCTACATTGTAATTACAGGATCAGCTCTCATTAAATTATTAGAAGAGAAAAGCCCATTTACCTTGTTCCACCACAAACACTATCCAATATGAAGTATAATTATTTTGTAATGAGATTTCAAAGCTTTTTGTATTGCAATTGTACAACAGTAGGTTAAGTTTCTACAACACTGGCATTTAGACAAATAACAGCTAATTATTTGTAAAATGAGGAGAATGACATTTGGAAAATGTGAGATTTGACACACACACACCACAAAGGACAAAAGGTAGGAGGGGAGAAAAGATCAAAGACTATAAAAATATATAGTGTTGGTATACTAAGTTAGAGACTGTTCCTTTTAATAAAAGTACACAGAGTTTAGCCAATGATAATTATTTTGACTTGGCAGCATTATGAAATTTGCACTAACCATATGCTTCCTTCACCCTGCGAGGAGCGTGCAGCATATCCAAGTGCCACACACTCCTCACTGGGCAGGAAGAGGCTTTGAGCACCCTGATTGGCCTGGGGGCAGAGAGAGTGCCCAAAGCCTCCTCCTGCCCAACCCCCGCCCCCACGCTGTGAGGAGCACACAGCAGGGTGCAGCGTGGGTGCCTAGTCAGAAGGGGGGGGGGGCAAAAGGGGTTTCCTCAGCCCCAGACCAATAAAGTACAGACCAGTGAAAGTCTGTAGGTGGGGTAGCCCAGAAGTATCCTGCCCCCACCCTTCAGGTTTAGGCCCCGCCACTTCCAGGTGGCCCAGGGACACTTCAAAACTTTTAGAAATGGCCCCTGACCAAAAATTATTGCCCACCCCTGGTCTAGCATGATATGACAAGTCCCTGCATTTCTTCTAAAGATAGTAGGCATAATTCGCAGTAAGGGATCAGGCTGCAGTTTCCCAAGGATTGCATGAGTTGCCCTGGAGTCTTTCAAGGAATGTAGAGCATTGTCTATATTCTGTCCCACATCAGGAAATTATGTTTAGCCAGAACAGCTTCATGGTCCATGACACAGTTTAAAAATAGGCTTCCGTCTAAAACAAATGGAGTTTTTATAAGTCTTTGCCCTTGAAAATACTTTGGTTAGAGGTCTGCTTTTCTCAGATTGAAGAACTTGCCACGAAGCTGGCATCTGGGTGGGCATAAAAATCTCAAGCATAGGATAGCATACTGCGCATAAAAATCTTTGCATAGGATAGCATACTGTGTGTCTCCTTTTCCGCTAAGGCCAGAAGAGTAGCAGGTCTCTGCACATGGCAATCCTCAGGGGGCCCCAATGTCATCTGTCTATAGAACAACTTGTGTGTTTTCTCTCGTATCTGACATCTTTATTTCTAGAAGAACTGATAGACTCATAAGCAGATTTTGAAATATCTTGAACTAGTTCCAGGAACTGAAACTCTCATCTGGCTACTCATCTGGTGATGAAAATAAAAAAAATCTCTAGGAGGTGAGCTAGGATTGTATTGTTGTTCTGGACCTATAACCAATTGTTTCTGACTTTATGTCACTGGCCTGGGTCTGTGATGCTACCAAAAAGTGTTCTCTCCTCCTCTGACCGAAATAGGATGGAGAAGCCCCTGGAAGCACATAAAGAAGGATCCCAGTAAGTCTAATAGAGCCATGATAGCATGCCAGAAGGACATGGGCTAGTTTCATGCAACCAGTCCAATACTAGTCTGGTGAGGTTAAAGTAGGGCTTATATTGAAAGCCATGTGGTCTGGCTATGGTCTTGACAAATTTCCTCAGATGTGCTGTCATGGAGGATTCCACAGGCTTTATAGAAATACGCTTATGAATATGAATGACATAAATGAAGCATGCTTTATGCAAAGAGCCTCATGTAAGGTATCACTGAAAGCTTATAATCTACCAAATATGATTATCCCATTTGGATACATTTACCACTCTTGTATTTCAAGTTAGAAAAACTGAGTATAAGCTTACGTTATTAAAATAGTCTTGCTAAGTGAGGGCCATTAATAGTATTTCAGGATTTCGACAGCCCATTGGCAGGAAAACAGTAAATTATAAATAGACTTGCTTTTCCTACAAGCCTGGGAAAAAGGGCTATAGTTGGTCCTACCAAGACATGTGGTCATGTCACCTGATTGTTGGGACCCATCTTGGATACCGTACTTTTCCTCTGAAGATGAGAAAAAGTTTAAACTGAACACAAAGGATTCCTACCTTTGGCAAAAATCTATATAAAGCAGGGATGTAAAATTCTGATTATTTGGCTAATCGAATAGTTGATGGAATTTGCATCAATTACTTGATTAGTTGATAAGAGCACTTCTGCTTTTAAAGTGTACTTCAAAGGCAAAAGCACTGCAGGGAGCACAGGACCCATGGGGGGCTCAAGCAATCCACTGCAGGTCCCATGCTCCCCATGGTGTTTTAAAGTGGCAGTGCCGCACGGAGCCTGCAGTCACCTAGGGTAGTCACCTAGTTCAAACTAGGGTGGCTAATGTAGGCATTCGAACTTGCAAATGAAGCCCGGGATATTTAAATCCTGGGCTTCATTTGCAAGTTCCAATGCCTACATTAGCCACCCTAGTTCGAACTAGGGTAGCTAGTGTAGACATACCCCTAGGGACTGTGAGTCCCCAGCTGACCTTGGACTCCATGCATCAATGCCACTTTGAAATGCCACGGGAGCCCAGCGTCAGGCTCTACGCAGTGTTTCAAAGCATCAGTGCCATGTGTAGCCCAGGGTCAGCACACAGCACTGCCGCTTTGAAACACTGCATGCAGTCCAGACTAATTGGACCAGCTGGCCCACAGCTGCACAGGGCATTTCAAAACAGCAGCGCTGCCTGGAGCCCGGGATCTGGCTCCAGGCTCCACTTGGCATTGCTGCTTTAAAGCACCCCCTTCTCTCCCTACCCCACTGCCTCTTTCTGATAGAGGCAGCAGGGGGGGAGGGGAGAGAAAGAGGGCCGGAGTGACTAGTTGACTAGCCTGTCGACTATAAACGCTTATCGGATAGTCAACTAGTCGTTCACACCCCTAATATAAGACATAAAGCCAAACAAGAGGGATTTCTAGTAGATGTCAGGAGGCCCCTCCTTACCATCCAAGATGACCACTGGAAACATCTATGACTGAACACGGAAATAATTGAGCCCAAACTGGGAGTCTGTCCAGTCTCTGAAAGACGCTTCCCCGAATAAATGAGTGTGAGTTTTTCCATGTAATCAGTTCCTAAGTGTATTAAACTTAGCTTATGTATTTTGTTTTATTTTGTTTAGTAGCAAATATAACGTAGGTTCTCTCTTATAATCACTTATGTCCTACCTTATACTTAAGAAAATCACTTGTATATAAATAAACCCAGTGTAAATAATTTGTTTCTGGGGTGAAGGTGGAGAGGCAAGCATTTGTGAATCTCTCTCTTTACCCTGAGAAATAGGGCGATCTATGTGAGCTGTATATAGATTGCGTCTACACTGCCCCCTTATCTCGAAAAAAGCAACGCAATTTGAGCTATGCAAATTGCGTAGCTTATTTCAAGATAATTTCAAATTAGCTTATTTCAAAATTTGAAATCGAGCACTATTCCAAAATGTCCCTTAATCCTTGCAGAACAAGGTTTACAGGGACATCTAAATAGCAAGCCTGTTACATTTCAAAATAACTCACGCACTTAAAAGACACAGAATAGCTATTTCGGGATACTTCCAGTATCCCAGAATAGCTCTTCAGTGTAGACACAGCCAATAAGGCTATATACTGAGTAAGGTGGAGTTATTTGGAGTTTAGGTCCCATTGAGGCTGTGTATTTGGATGCTGAAGCAAATCCCTTTGGCTGAGTCTTCCAATAGCTGAGCGAATATCAATGTCTGCATTATACTATAAACGGCTGTGATCTTATCTCTGTGTCAGTGCTGGAGGGGGCCAGAGGGCCTGGCTCAGCAAAACAGAGTTGATGGGCACCTAGGAAAACAGGAAAGTAGACTCAGTGGTATTTCAGCACATCAAGTGACAGTCACAAGGGGCTGTTGACCAAAGCCATTACACATGTTTCCTTCTCAAGGGAGGGAAGGAGGCATGTCCTGGTGATGAGGAATAGATTTCCTCTGCAAGAGATTTTTAAGTGTACGTGGAACCCTGACAATGCAGCCACTTAGAAATCATTTGTGCACAATGCACATGTGCATCTATACTGGGATCCACTTGTTTTTAAAAAATAAAACCTTACATTCTATAAAGTTTGATATATTAATCCTGCCATGTATACTCACCTCTCAGCCCACACAAGATATTTTTCTAGTCGTAACTTACATTGAGAAGCAAGTCATCCTACCACAAGAAATCAATTAGCTACAAGTTTGATCCAGAGCCTGCTTAACTAAGCCCTTTATCTTCCTAGCACACATGGGGTAAATCGAGTCCCATATAGTTTTCTTTGGTTGGGCACTGGGAGAAATGCTCCACAGACTAGACCTTAAATGACAAGGTCTTGTCAGCTGTGCATAGACCATAACAGAATTTTCCTTCCAATCTTTGTCTGTCCCTTCTACCCAAGAGGCTCCTGCACTTTAGTAGTTTCAGTAATTTCTGTAAATATAAAATAAGCCATTTTTGAATTCAAGGTAAAAGGTAAAAGTTTGGTTAGAAATGTAAAATAAATTTGTTTTCAATCCCTTCAGTTAATCATTGGCTCCTGGCTTAGCCTCAAGACACAGTAACAAGCTTCTAGTATAAAGCCCTATTTTGATCCTCTAACTTTGACTTGGAAAGTGGGCTGAGTCTGAAAAGTTGTCACATTTATCATTAAGACATAAGAGACTATTCTTGTAAAGTCAGAAGAAATGACAAACCATTTTTGAGCTGCTAGTTGTTAAACTATTTGCATCTGAAATTTTGATGTTTGTCTGTTTCTGTATTCCTTTAGCTCAAAAGAGTTCTCCATTAACTCCTTCAAAAACTCGAGTAACTGAATCCCCCTAAACATTCATATGCTAGCTATAGTCATTTTTATTGCAGCACTACCCAATTTTATAGTTAGGGATGATTTTGGGACTCAGCTTTGTGTCTGTTACTCAGTGGATCCAAATCTGCCCACATTTATGTAGGCAGTGTAAAATAGTTAAGGACACCTCCTCTACTCCTTTGCTTTTGAGGATTTGGATTTTATGAGTTATCAGACAGGTAATACATACCAATCACAACTGTGTTTTTTTAAAACTGATTCAAGTTTTCAAACTTTAGCTGTTTGTAACTCAACATTAGTCACAATATTCTTAACACAATCAGAGATTATTTGATTAATCAATCCTCCATAAGAACGGCCCTACTGGGTCAGACCAAAGGTCCATCTAGCCCAATATCACGTCTGCCGACAGCAGCCAATACCAGATGCCCCAGAGGGAGGGATCACAACAGGTAATCCTCACATGATCCTTCTCCTGTCACCCACCTCCAGAAAAACAGAGGGTAGGGATACCATTCCTCCCCATCCTGGCTAATAGATTCATGGAGGTTAGGTCCATCAATGGCTATGCAGCTCTTTTTTGAACCCTGTTAAAGTTCTAGCCTTCACCGCATCCTCTGGCAAGGAGTTCAACATGTTGACTGTGCGCTGAGTGAAGAAAAATTTCCTTTTGTTTGTTTTAAACCTGCTGCCTATTAAATCTACCAAGGAACTGTAAGAAAAAGCAAAAATGCATATGCGTTCATTGCTCCAGTAAATTTGTGAGTATGAAATACACAATCTGAAGTGGACTCTCAATTTGCTGTATATTGGTTCATTATTCAAAAACAAAAATTGATTAATTTTCAGCAAGAAAGGGAATAAAGGCAAAAAAAATCTGAGGAAAAAGTTAGACACTTAAAAGCAGGTATTTTACCCACGTTTAAATATCTGGAATATGCTAGCTCACACCCACTGATATGTTTCCAGGCATAGAGGTGATAACAGTAGGGCATCCAAATGCAGGTTGAACCTTTCTAGTCCAGCATGATTTTAGCTAGCTAGATGTCTACTTCCACTTATCATGGGTGTGGCCAAGTTTTCTGTATGTCCCATAAAGTCTGTTCACTGCCACCAGTCAGTGTTCTGTGCTGCTATTTAGCTCTAATTTACCCCTAAATGTCTTCTAAAAGCCCAGTATGCACTGGAAGTGTTGGTAATGCTGCTACTGCGGTTTCTCAACCTTATATAAGTATCCCCTTTTCAAAAAAAAATAGAAAAAAATTATAAGTACCCCCCAGTACCTACAGTTTTCAGACACACAATGTTTTTTTCTACTATTGCAACACATTTGTTTAAACAACTTAATCGTAGACAGCCAGGCAATGAAATTTTTGGGTGTAAAAAGTATAAAAATAATAAAATGCTGTAAAACTTAATTTCTGTGTTAAGTTTTCTCCAAATTTCAGTTGTGTTGACGTACCCCACAGACTTCGAGTACCCTTTAGGGTACTCATACCACTGATTGAGAAACTTAAAAAACAACAAATAGTCTAGTAGCACCTTAAAGACACACGAAATATACAGATGGTATCATGAGCTTTCATGGCCACAACCCACGACTAACTCAGCTACCTCTCTGAAGCACTGACTGAGAAACACTGTGCTAGACAATATTGGCCTCCCATGATTCAGCAAATTCTCTGGTTTGGCATCAGTCCGGTCCCAAGGATGCCAGACTAGAGAGGTTCAACCTACAGTATCATAATTTTTCCAAAGCAGATTATAGTCTAGTAGCACATACCAATTTTTGTGCATTCCATTTCTCTGAGCAGCTTCTAATGCTTAACTTCTCAAATTACAGTCCATAACCACCACTAGTTAATGAAATGACACTGTCTTCAAAAAGTGACACTTCCAGCTACTGTTGAGTTGCAAGTTACATCCATTACTTTGTTTGGTGTAAATTCAGACTCTGTCTACACTTAAAAGTTTAAGGCAGTGGTTTATACTGAAAGGATGGCCATGGCACAGTGCTCCATAGAAACCACCTCCACAACTGAAGTAGCCAACAGGACTGGGGGCTTGTCTACACTAGCAAGGAGACTGACCCTCTAAAGGTTAATCTTCTAGTGTTCGATTTTGTGGGTTTAATGTAGACTCATAAATCAAAGGCTGAGGGCAGCCTCCACCAGCATCTAGTACTCCCATCGGCCTCGCGCTGCGTGGACAGCATTTTAAAATATGCCCTCTTCAGCTACATAATTAACATAGCTGGAGTTGCATATTTAGGTCAACCTGCTCCAGTGTAGACTAAGCCTGGTTCACGCAGGCACTTTACAGTGTTGTAACTTGCTGTGCTGGGTAGAGGGTTCACACTCCTGAGCCAGAAAGTTACAGTGCTGTAAAGTGCCAATGTAGACTTCGTGTGACTCACAAGTCATAGCAAACAGGGTATGGAACTGAACACTGCAAAGGGGAAGATTAGAATAACTGAAGCTTCAGACAATGAGAGGAGATTTAGTTAATGTTAGGATTAATGAATAAGACAGGTTTATCGGTTAATCATGTAAACAGACATATGCTAACATCCCTACTTGGTATGGGAAGGTTTGCCTCCAGTGGCTGCGTCAAACCTGCGTCAGGTTGCCTGTGCCATCAGAGAAGCACCAAGACACCTCCTACCTCTTCCCCAGTCAGTCCCTGATAGCCAGGCTCCCTTCTTTTCTTCCCCCCTTCTTCCCTCTTCCCCCTCCTCCAGGCCTGGCATTGGCTGCAGAAGAAGAGTTTGCTGAAGCACAGACTTTTTTCAACCCCTGCTGTGACTGGCAGACTTCACACTCCTACCTGCTGATGCCTCTGGAAAGACAAACTGCTCTCTTTATTCTGTCTCAAAGTCTTGTTTCCCCTGCCACCAACAACCCTTTTACCCACTTATTTAATAAATCAAGAATTTTAGTTTAAATCCCCCCTTCACTTGCAGTTCATGCTCCACTGAAGGTCACATGTTGGCCTATGTAATCATTTGAACACCTTTGCAGCAACGAACAGCAACATCATTAACAGAAGGTGACTTCAGAGGGAAACAAGCAGAAGGAGCATGCACACTTTTGAGAAAAAAGTATTCTTTTATACTAGGGTTGCCAGGTGTCTGGTATTCAACTGGACAGTCTGGTTTTTGGGCCCTCTGTCCAGTTTAAAAAAAAAAAAAAAAATCAGAAAACGCCGGGCATGTGTAGTGTCCGGTATTTTCTGGTTTTCCAGCTGGGCACCTGACAGAAGACTGGCGGGGACGAGGGGAGTGGCTGGGAGACAGGGTGCAATCAGTGCTGGGAACCTCTGGTTGTGTCTGACGTAGGAGTGACATCTGGGGGGAGGGGGAGGGGGAGGGGAGAAGCCCTGTCCATGCTCCTGAGCACTGTTCAAGCGCATTGTGGAGCTGTAGCCAGACCCCTCGTGCTTCACCGGAACCGTGCGCAGGACAGGCAACACCTTGGGATCTACATGTGTCCAGGTCAGTCCTGCTCCCCACTGGCCCATTCTCTCCCGGCCATCCCTGCTGCCCGCGACACCCCTCCCCCCACCAGCCCTGCTTCCCCCCCATAACTCAAAGGTACTTTGAGCAAATTATTTCATGTAACCTATCAATCTTTATGTCATGATCTGCTGGTTCTATTGATCTTACTTTGATATATGTATAATTTTCATATTTAAAATTAGACATATGGAGTGGGGAATACTTTGTGGGTTTTAAAGCTGTGAATGGGAAGTAAACACCCTCGATGCCTTGATGAGTAACCGTTAAACAATCTCTTTTGTCCCCAAGTTTAGCAGTGATTGTTGAGGAGTGGCCAGGTGACTTCCCATACAATAAAGGGAATTATAACCCCAGGGTGGGAAGACAGCCCTGGTTTGGAGGGGCAGCTAGAAAAGAGGTTTTAGGGTGAGTTTGAAAAGTTTGTACTGAGGTTTCAGTGTAAAATTAGCCAAGTGTTTGGTTTCTTTTGATTTGTAACCTACTTTGCTCTGCCTATTTTCACTTATTACCACTTATATCCTACTTCTTCTATTTAATAAAATAATTGTTTATACTGGGTTTGATAGAACATAAAAGTTCTAACAAACTGGGGAGAAAGGGGGAAATCAGAGTGCATATTATTCCCCCTTCACTGTTAAAGGTGGGTTACCTAATTCTTTGGGGTTTGATCCCATCTGGGGAGTGGTATCCCAGAAAGCTGGGCCCTAAACTCCACTCTCTTTGGACCTGAAGAGGTTCAAGTGTCTGTGCTGCTTCTTGGTGGGGGCAGGGATCTCCAGCTCAGAGCGTTGGCTGGGGGAGACCAGCGGAGCTGGCACAGCAGGACTGGGCAGTGAGGAGCCCCGGAGAGCAGGAAGGTGAGTGGCAGTGGCTGTAACAGCATCCCGGGAGGCACCCCGAAGGTGTCATCTGCGACCACACCCCATCACAATATTTTTTTAAATTAAATCAGATTTTTTTGAAAAAAGATTTTTGAGGAAAAATCTCTCTCAAAGATACCTCATTAGGGAAAAGGGATTACAAATTCTAATTCTATAGTAATGGACAATATATTCATGCAACATTTAAGAAAAGTTTTGTAAATTAGTTCTAATAGTTCATGGATTAAGGACTCAATTTTATGTGGTTCCAGACGCTTCTGTATAGATTATTTAGGTTCATCTTTCTATCTATCCAATGGGACCCAGTGCTCAGTCGAGAAGATAGATGTCTAGTTTTTCAGTTCTTAAACTGTGGATTTACGTCTCCAGAGATAACATACTTGTTAACAGCAAAAATGTGAGAGAGAAAGGAAAAAAAACAGACCTCAATCCTATTGTCCCACTATAAATTTGTGTACACAGTCAGTCCCTTACCTTTCTCTAAAAGTGTAAAGCTTCAAAAAGTTCAATAAATAGGAGATTGTTGAGGCAGAATAAATCTGGACAGGAAGAAGAAATCTGGAGATAAATATGAGAAGGGAGGGACAGGCAGTAGAAACAAAAGTGAAACTCTTTGAGCAACATATTCCAAAAGTGTTGAGGTCTTTCTGAGCGTAGCCTTCACTGATCTGAAATCTACCATACCATTCTCACTAGAATGCACTTTTATGTTAAAAAAAAAAATTAATCGCTTCTTCCTAACTAGTGATTTAAATAAATTTGATTTAAATCAAATCCATGCTGCACAACTGTGAAGATTTAAGAGAAAAATAAAAATTGCTTAAAAATAAACGATGTTATTTGTCAAAATTATAAAGAAAGACTAAAAACTGAATTCAGCCAACCATATCTGACGGAGGACAAGACATAAGAACAAAGGACTGTCCTCCTGTTTGTACAATGCCTAGTACAGGGGTAGGCAATCTACAGCATGTGTTGCTGGGGACAGGACCACATAGTTGCTGCAGAGGCGGGTGCTCCTCAGGCAGTCAAGGCCACCACTCAGGACAGCTGAGAAGTCACCACATGGCCACGGCATCAGCTTTAACCCTGGGAAAGGGCTGGAGCTGAGCTAGGACCACATGGTAGCTGTTCCTGGGACAGGCCACTGGGTGCCTGCTGGGGCTGTTGTGTGGCATGGGGTGCAGGGGAGCTGTTATAGTGGTGGCTGCTGCTGCAGCAGATCAGACTGCTGTTCTTCTGCCATCACCAGTGCAGTGGCGCTGGACACAGAGGCTTGTGTGCTGCTTAACGTATCAAACGATGAGCCCGAGACTGGAGAACTTGCAAGGGAAAGCAAGGCCAAGGATGACATTAAACTATAAGAGCTGCATCTTTATTTATTTATTCATGAAACTGCTAAAATCTAAGTAGGACTATTATTGATTTTAAAAAAAGTATCAACGGCAAGCAGACCCATAAATAGAAGCGAATACGTTAAATATCAGCACACCACTTCTGCAAGTTTGCAGATTCCTGGCCTAGCGCAATGGCTTGCAGGTCTATTAGTGGTGATCAGGGGCACTGCGGTAATACAAAAACAATTGTGAGGCTGACAATATTGTTTCAGACTAAAAAAGCTTTACTAAGTTTTCCACAAGTCTTCATTGGATTTGTAAGAGTAGTTTATTGGATTGGCCTGTCTGTCCATAGCATGGAAGGCCCACTGCATAAACAATATAAAATTATTCTCCCGTCCCAAGCTGGCTGAGCATTTCCATGTCATAGACAGAGGCAGAGTTGGCTTCTTGCTCCCGAGGCCAGCAGAGAAGAGAACTGCTATGTAATTATTTTTCTCATCCTGAGGTGAGGGAGGGGAAAGAACAATGGGGGAAAAAGGCACCTCCTGTGGCTTGAATGATCCTACTCAGGTCACAGTGACAGTTACCAAGGTAGCCACAATAAAGCCTCCGCTAAGCCCAGAAGGTTTCCATGCAGTTGAACCTTTTAAGGGGGAAGGTAGAAAAATTATAAATAAAAGCAGATATTTTGTGGTGCAGAGGAGAGAGCTCTTTCTCTCTCCTCTGTTGAGTAAGAGGACACAAAGCCTCTTAGATTATTAGATTAAAATTTAAGTAATGGTCTCAAAAGCAACAAGTCAAGTCAGCTTTTTTAAAGCCTTTTAATGAGATTTTACTCTAGTTATAAAATGTTACATCATTTTTGTTTCTCAGATAAGGTAAAGGATATTCAAAAGCAACTATCTTTCATTATTCAAATCCAACAGGAGATCTAGTCTTGCAATACACGTTATTGAAGCTGTTTAATGCTGATTTTGAGCATGTAACTGTTCCTTGAACAATTATGAAATCACTGTATCTAGGCTGTAACTTTGATTAAAGGGTAGAATGGTCAACCAAGCTCTCTGAATGCAAGATCACTCCACAATTTTCATTTATATTGCATTTATTCTCTGTGCAAAAGTAAAATTAGCTAATGGGCATCTCTGCACTACACCTTCAAGATGACAGGTCTCAACTAAAGTTCCTTCAAATTTGTACGTTAGTTCCCATACAGATTGTAAGCCTGTTGTAACACACTAAATATACTCAGTGCTAGGATTAGCATTGCTATTCTGCTCTGTACACCTCAGTGTGTTTTTATAACCCAGTGACTTGAACTGAAACATTTTATATATAAATACTGCACCTTCCTTGTACTCCACAATTTGGCAGCTGGCCTTATTGCAATAAGAGCTAGAGGGACATACCATGAGCAAGGAGTCTACATTTTTCAGAATTCTGTCTGCTTTAATTTAATCCTTAATTTTTTTCTTTATTTTCCGCTCAGTATCTATTACTGCTAATATTACATTTCATTTGATGAATCACATAGTTTACACTACAGGACTAAGACTTTTTATTTTCCCTCCCAGTTTGCTTCTGGCACCAAGACTGCTGCTCCTCAATACAACTTGTCTTAAAGGGAGTAAAGAGTCTGTTCAAATTTGTAACCAAAGAGAAGTTATCAGTAGTGATGATCCAAACCAGTCCTATAGAAAATTATACTTCCCCTACTCTTTAAATTATCTCCTTTTGGTAAGAATACCAATCAACAGAGTCATTTTAATCAACACAGTCATTCTTTACAGTTCTGGAATCCATTGGCATGAGGCTAGCAAAGAATCTAACCATGATTCAACTGTGTCATAAATTTATTCCAAAACTGAATGGTTTTGACTGGATGGTTTAAGGGGAAGCCATTTGGGATTTTTCATTAGCTGGAAATTTTTTCAAGTCAAAGAAAGCAAAGGATAAGATCTCATCTTCGTGTCTTCTTTATGAAGATGAAAATCCAGATTAGTATCTTGTTTAGTATTATTGCCCTATATAAAATGTTAACTATATAGCTGTGCCTCCTGATACTATATTATCAACACTACTCACTTCTTTTTAATATAAAACCCTTTTATCTCAAGTTATTGGGAGAGAAGAGGTCAATGAACTGCTGAGAAATCTTTGCTCATGAAGATCTGGAAAGATAGGTCACACAGACTGTTCATCATGGAAATTATTTCTTAGAAGAAAAAAAAGAAAGAAAAGAAGCCTACAATTCATATGGAATTCATCAACATTATACTTCCAAACTTCTAAACCCATTTCCTTCAGCTTTTCATGATTAAATAAGCACATTTCTGAACTGCTGATCCAGGCAAACAAAGTCTGAAGCTTAGCTGTTCTCATTCTTAATTGTGTCTACACCCTGATGTTCCCTCTTGAAAAAAAGAGGGGGGAAAAAAAGACTGTATGAAGCCTATCAAGCATTCTTATGGTAGGGGAAGAAACTGCCAAGTACAAAGGAACTTGGGAAAGACATCAGAGCTCAATCCTGCTCCTCAGGTCAAAAGAAAGGAGAAGTGGCAGGTATTGTATCGAACCTAGGGAAATAAAAGAGATTTCATTCAACTATGACGTGGTCTTTAGCTAACTAATGGCTAGTCTCCAAAGGGAGACATGGCTAACCCCGCTTAGGTCTAGAGCAAAATTACCACAATTTTTTTTCTCTGAGACTTTGGAGAGGACAGAGGGGAATAAAAATAGTACTGGATAGGCTTTTAAGGGGTCCCAATTCCTTATTAGGAGCAAGGAGAAAAAAATAAAACAATGTGTAATAAAATCACACTATGAATGTAACTGGCTTTCCGACCTTTATTCTCTGAGGGCACATCTACACTATACAGAAGAGAGACGCTGCTGCAGTTGACCTTCCAGAGTTCAATTTAGCAAACATTGTATAGACCTGCTAGATCGAACTCAAAGGGCACCCTCTTCAGTGCCGATAGTAAGGGAAGCTGACCTCCCAATGTGTGGATGAGGATTTAAGATACGTCAGCTCCAGCTACGTAATTTACATAGCTAGAGTTGCATATCTTATTTCAACCTTCCCATGCAGTGAGGCGGCCAGGCCTGAGTATGTCAACAGGAGTACATCTCAGCAGCAATTCAGACATTTGGTTGGGGAAAAGGGAGAACTGAAAGAGGATGTGTTTATACTATAGCCACTGCAGTAGCACAGCTATGGTATCACATCTGTGAAGCTGTAGTACCCCTAATGTAGACGTTTCTTATGGCAACATGAGAAAGATTTTATACGGCTGTAGGTAAACCCACTCCCCAATGGCAGTAGGTAACCCTGGGCATTAGGTTTGCATAGTTTTGATACCCAAGGACGTGAATTGTTCTCATCACTGAGCACTGTAGATATATTTATCTGAATTTTAATTATCTAACTTTTAATTATAGAACAAATCAGGAAGTGTATGAGCCCTCAGCTTTCACAATTGTTAACAGCACAGCTCATCTTCATGGGAGTGAAGGATGAAATCTACCCCATCACTCCAATCAAAGGAAGACCTCAGACAGAGAGCCTGCATTTTCATCAAGGAGGCTAGCAGTTCCAGCAGAAGATGGAGAAGAACTCTGAAAAGGCAGGTTCAAGTGTAGCAAAAAAACACAAAACAAAAAACAACCCCCGCAGTCATCTACCATAATCTAGAGCAGCTACTAGTCAGTTTTCCTTTAAAACTAAATGGCTACGTCTAGACTGGCATGATTTTCCGGAAATGCTTTTAATGGAAAAGTTTTCCATTTGCGGAAAAGAGCGTCTAGCATTTGCGGAAAAGAGCATTTGCGGAAAAGAGTGTCTAGATTGGCACAGACACTTTTCCGCAAAAGCACTTTTTGCGGAAAAGCGTCCGTGCCAATCTAGATGCGCTTTTGCGCAAAAAAGCCCCGATCGCCATTTCCTTGATCGGGGCTTTTTTGCATAAAACCAATCTGAGCTGTCTACACTGGCCCTTTTGCGCAAAAGTTTTTGCACAAAAGGACTTTTGCCCGAATGGGAGCTGCATAGTATTTCCGCAAGAAGCACTGATTTCTTACATGAGATCGTCAGTGTTCTTGCGGAAATTCAAGCAGCCAGTGTAGACAGCTGGCAAGTTTTTCCACTGCTTTTGCGGAAAAACTTGCCAGTCTAGACACAGCCAATGTGTTTTCCGGTAGCCCAGTCTTTATACGTGGCTAATTAGGAAACAACTCTGTTTTCTTGAACTTTTGTAAGATGCTCTGACTTCAAAGGGGGGGAGGGGACATTAACTACTGTGACAGCAACTTCTTGGGACTGGTAAGAAGTGCCATTATGCTGTTTAACACGAGGGGGGGTGGAGGGGCAGTGAGGTAGTAACCAGCTCCTCAAATACCCCTGTAAAATTGATAAGTGGAACCAAAGCTGGGACCTCTGGATCTTAGTGCATGAGCCTCTATACTATAGCTTGACATAGATCAAGTTGCATAGCTTAATTTGATTTTAGTCCTACTGTGTAGACATACCCACTGGTATGCAGGAGGGGGAATTGGTGTTCTCTTCTGACTGTTGAATTTCCAACAAAGAAGGGGTACTTTCCATCACAGAGAAGGCATAATAATGCTTTCAGAACATGCATAATCTACAGAACCACAGATATATCACAACAGAGCATTTGTATCAGCTGGAGGATGGAGAGATGATCACAGTTAATTTATTCTGACTCTGTTTCCAAACACACACATACACTCGGAATTATATTTTTTCAAGGCTCTCTCAGTCCTCCAAAAACCAAAAGTGTTACTTAATACGTGGCCGTGCTTCTCCATTTTCATAAATATGAGCTACACCGTGCATGGTATAACCAAGAGTGTTGCTCTACAAGGAGTTTTCAATAAAGGAAAGATTTACAGAAGATGCAAGTGGTGACACAGCTACGCCTTGGTAAATGGCTTGAATATGTACTAAGAACATATATACACACACATACACACACACACACATATAAAGAGTGAGAGAGAGAGAGAGATTAGATATAGATATATAGGATAAAGTCAAAGTCAAATTAATTAGTTTCAACATTAGATTAGTCTCCTCTCCCCCTCAATCTTGAGAATGTTAAAACCATTCAGGAGTTTGTCTGTTAGGGGGCTGGGTTGACAAAGAATGCCAGCGGTCTGTCCAGACATGTTACACATGCTTGTGTTTTCACTTTCATTTCAATCTGCCTGTCATAAATATGGAAAAGGTGTTTGCTTAAAATCTAATACGTACAGAAGTCCAGAAAATAAAGATGCTAGCTTGACAATTCACAAACAGTGGGGAAAAAACACTGTTGCCCTGAAAGGCAGAAGTAGATGTGAAAATACTGAAGACCTGCAACCATATTGAGAGGAACAGCAGGTAAAGAATTTGAGGAAGAGACACCTTCCCTGCCCCCATCCAAACCCCTCAGCGGCTACAATTCTAGTATATTGATGCAGCGAGACTTGCTTATTTTTTGCATCTCCATCACAGCACTCTGGCATGTGGAGTCCAATTTTTTAATACACTTACATTTATTTGTATTACCATAATGCTTGTCACAGACAGAACTCCTCAGAATCCACAATATTCTGTACCCATGGCTTTCCCCTGTATTCAAGCCAGCCAACAAAGTCAGGTTTGGAAATAGGAAAATCTGCTCAGAGGGGTGCTCAGATTTTGGTATAAAACAAAACAAAAATACTGTCTCTACCCCAATGAGCTTATAACCTATATATAAAGACAAACCACAACAGATGGATACAGACATAGGTCTATCACAAAACAATGACCACTAACAAGACAAGATGTTCTGCACAATACAAAGGCTGAACACAATAATGTGCCATTTTCAACCCAAAGATGAATATACATACAAAAACAACTGAGATACACCACCACCACCCCTTTACAACAGGGATTTATATGTATATACAAAGATGGAAGTGTTGCATTCGTATGGGAAGATCAGTGCTAATGAGGCTAATTCAATCAGGGTAGATATGGCCCATTGCCAACAGCTGTGAAGGTAATACCACCAAAAGCGTGAAAATTACCTTTTGTGGTGATTTTTTTAAAACACAAGGAATAGTCCTGTGGCACCTTAACAAAAATATATGAATAGTACTTTGACCTTTCATGGGCACAAGCCACTTCTTCAGAGGAGATGTCAATTCTCAGACAGGATTTTCAATTTCATAAGACCCCATTAATTTGCTATAGGCTCACAGCAAAACAATTTATTTAAAGCCCAATGAGAAAAGGCCCATTCGAAATCAATAGAAAGTACCTCTGTTGACTTCAGTGACATTTGGATTCAGGCCAATCCCTTCCAGTTCAAATTCTTTTATTAATGTTTAACAAGTTTCTGATTATTACAATGGCATATATGTACAAAGGGACACCACCATAGGCTGGTTTCTCCACATCACCAGCTACTCAGTAGCTGCTTCATCCTGGAAATGTTTGCATTTTTTAAGTGGGTTATTGGGACAGGTATTTTATACAATATATTTAACATTCACAGTTTTATTAGCGATCATCTAAGAACTATGAAAGGAAGAAGACTCCTGAAAGCATGTCCCATGGCAGGGAGATCCCTTAGCAAAACAGAGCTGGTCGCCATCTAACAATCCTCAGGAAGCAGTCCAACTTCTCTATTAACAACAGCATCAACCCCTAAAAGTGATCCTAACCAAAGAGCTTTCAAAATAAGTTACAATTTTAGATCAGTTCTTTCAAAACCCTGTCAACTACATTTAATTCAAAATGAAGGCTAGATCAGGAAAATTAAGCTCCTACCAATCTATGTTTGTATCTTAAAATACACTTGAGGCACTCACTTATATTCCAGAAATGTTTTGCTTGTTACGTCTTAGTGCTTAATTATATGTATTATCATTTAAAGTATCATGACAGATTTCAAGTGGGATTTTTCCTCAGTGTTTCATAATTAGTCACACCAAAGTTCATCTATTCTTCAAAATACACTGATGACAGCACTGGTTTTTCCCCCCCACTATAAAGCAAGCATCCCCTAAATTCTTCTTTGAAAACTTGTTTCAAAACCAAACACAAAAAGCCCCTATTGGCACCAAATGATTTTTCTAAAAGAAGATACATTCTAGATTACATATAAAATTGTTCTGTTACAGAAAACATATCCACTTAAATTATTTTTGGTCTACAGAAACAATGGATATAAGTAAACTTTGACCTATGCTATTTACATCTCCAGATGCCTTATCCATGGCATGCCATATATTAGATGGTAAGTATTTACTTAAAAATACAATATAACCATTCAATTTACAGCAATGATTTTTTTCAAGCGAAAAAAACACCTAGTATTTGTTAGGGATGTAAAATCCCATTTGTTTAACTAGTTAACTGATTAAAGGGCATGGCAATTGGGAGGGCCATCTCAGTTCGAACAGCCCCTGCCTGCAGGGTGCCTGGGCCTGCTATGGAGAGAGACTGCACCAACGGCACACCAAAGCAGCCCCTGCTCATGGCAGGCCAGAGCGCCCCAAAGGCAGGGGCTGCACAAACCTATCCACTATGTCCCCTACCTTCCCTCCCCCCCCCCCCCACCCCTTTTACCTTAACCGGTAAGCCTCATCCGGTAAGGGTGAGGCTTGTCAGTCAGGCTCTCAGTGCACAAATATTAGGGATGTGAAGGGTTAACAATAAATAAAGTTATCCTGCAAACCTTGAATTGGCTTCCATTAATTGCCATTGTTAAAATAGTTATTACACAACATAATGAGAGTGATCAAATCTATACTCTATTCTAAACATCCAACAGGTTTTAAAAATAAAATACACCATTGTAAAATAAGGGTGCAAATTCCCTACCTAATCAGAGTAGATGCCTATATTTGTCTATTATCAGCAGAGTCTCTCCTAAAAATTAGAAAACTAAGGGTGTGTCTACACTGCAGGGCTTAACTCGAAATAAGCTGTGCAAATTGAGCTACATCAATTGTGTATCTTATTTTGAAATAGCTTATTTCAAAATAGGGAGCATGTACACCACACTTACTTGGAAATAGAGCACCCTTCCTCCGACTTCCCTTATTCCTCATACAATGAGGGTTACAGGAGTCAGGGTAACAAGTCCTCCAGCTTGATAGTATTTTGACACTATTTCAAAATAACTGCCTGCTGTGTAGACGCGGACTAAGTTATTTCAGAACAGCGCGAGTTATTTCAAAATAGTGTTGCAGAGTAGACGTACCCTAATAAATCCTAATAAGATATACTTTAAAAAGCTCTCCCACTCTTAGAGGACTCTCCTTTAATACAGCATAAGGCTATATCTGCATTGGGAAGGTTTGCTTACAAGAGTGCTGCCAACATGCAAGAATCGGCAAAAGTAAAAACCAGTCCAACTGTTTTTTTCTGCCTCTCATTGTTGACATTTTATGGACACATTGCTAGCTCCCCTATTGTCAGATAGGGCAAAGCAACATGAGTAAGCAACCCACAGTGCAGTGTTGTGGGAAGGCAGAGCTGATCCCTGCACCTCTTTGGATTCTCCCCCACAGTTCTCCCACAGCAGTGAGAAGCAGCATCAAGAGTAGCTCTGTGAGCTCTCCATGCTGAGGAACTTCAAAGCGGCACTGCAGTCTCTCCAGCCTTCCCTGTGCAGCAGCAGTCTGCCTGCTGCTGTGTTTCTAGTAAGGATGTTAGGTATTGTGTAACTGACTAATCAAATAGTCCATGCATTTTTGCAACAGCACTGCGTGGAGCCCTGGGTCAGCTGATGAGTGCCCAGCTGATCCCGGGCTCCATGATCATGCTGACCCTTTGAAACACCATGGCGGCATTTCAAAGGGGCAGTGCTGCCCTATCGACTAATAGAATAATCAATGCAAAATCTATTCAATTAGTGAATTACACGTTACTTAACATCCTTAGGGCCAGATGGTAGCTGGCCCATGAGGGGAGCCAATTTAAAAAACAGCTCCCCCTGTGGATCAGCTGCCTGTCGCCCTGTGCTGCTGCGTCTGATACAGAGGTAGCAACACAAAGTGGCAGCAGCCCCTGTCCACGGGGGGACTGAGCTCCTGGACCAAGCAGAAGCCAGGACTGAGCCGAGCTGCTGGCTAGCCTGCTAAAAAAAGTTTACTGACCGGGGCTGGGGAGAGGAGGGCGGAATGCATGTAGTCTATAGCATTAACTGATAAGCCAAAGCTTATAGGTTAATCAACTACACTATTACATCCCAAAATTGAATGAAGCCAAATATGTTTATGAGTAGTCTTATGACTTACAAGAGCCACAGAAGAACATCACTGTCTTAAAATATGCTATCTTACTGATCTCACTGAAGACAGTATTGGTAATGCATCCAATAATGTGTTTAGAACAATTCATATTCTTGTTAGATCTTAGCATTTCAAAAAATATGATCTATCACCATCAGATTCTAAGCATACTAGAACTCAACACACTGAATTTAATCTTTGAGTGACAGAATTAGATCTCTAACTAAAGCTTTTCAATAAATGTTAATATTTTCCCAACTATTCTTAAAGTACTATTTTGTAGACACTAATATTTCATTTTAAAAATTGGCTCTCAAAATAAATTACATTTTTGGTCATGAAATTGTGTAACCCTGGATTCTTTTTCTTTGTGTAAATGATGTTTTAGTTCTTCCAACTTTGTTTTTAAATAGGAAATGCATTTAATCATATGGTATTTCTACAGAATGTTCCTTCTTCATAACCTTCAATTTTTTACTGCACTTATCTTCCTAAGATTCTTTAAAATTAACTGTAAATTTAAACAATCATTTTTAATTATATACAATTGATAAATAAGACAAATGCATTGCTACACGTTGCATATCCTAGGAGATACGTGAAGCTGGATAGGTTTTAATGAGTTACCATGATTAAATACCATTCTGGCTCAAAACAAGTTTCCTTCCTTGGTTTCATCAATTCAAATAATAGTTATTACTATAATTTCCATGTATTCATACTATCTGCTGCTGAATTTTCCAATACCAACTAATTAAAGCAGCAAATCTCACAAAGATTGGTCAGGCACTCTCTTTGATTGATTGTCTTCTTAAGATTATACACTCATAGGCAGCAAAAACTTTTTTCTGGTCTGAATTCTTTCCCTGCTGCCACTTTCTGAAATTCTGACATTCCACTCAAAGCAAGTTACTATTTTGCTACCTTTTGTTCCATAAATAATCCAGGCAGCCTAAATAACATCATCTTTGGTGGGTTTATTTATTTAGAAAGAACAAACAAAACAAAGAACAGAAAAAAGTTTGAAAAGTTTAATTTTCCATCTTAGTTTCTATAGTTATTTATTATTGTTTGGCCCTTATCTGTTGTGTATTTTAAAATACTTATCAATTTATTTTGACAGTTGTGGGAAACTGTTGGTGGAACCACACACCAATATTTGTCAAAATTATAAAAAATAAAAACATGAATTCTACCAAGCCTAGTTATAAGCGGCCTATACCCGTAGATTACTCAAATTAGCTGTTTTCTTAAATCCCTGCTAAAATCTGCACCACAGTAATTTTGAACACATTTTCTTAATTTAAATTCACTTGTAAAGAAAATTCTGTCTAACAACTGTTTTCTTGCTCCCACTAATTATGAATAGTTGTTCCTGCAGACTTACATCTCTAACTTAGATCTGGGTGAGTATATTACAGAAGTATAAGAAATAAAAACAATAGTCAAATACCCGGCTACACAAGAAAATCAAAATAAAGGTTCTTATCTTGTCCTGCCCTACACCCTCAGCTGTTAAATAATTAGGGGGGCTTTTTATTAGAAGCGAATTATTTTGTAGTAATATTTTTGGTGAACTCTGACCATTTGTAGCTCTCTCATGAGCAGCAACCCAAATCAGGTGCAAGAGTGGAAGGGGGAGAAGAGAAAAGTTAATGGAAAGTAATGAAGTATTCTATTTAAGCGCCAGCATGAACATCTCTAATTTAGCATTTTTCTTTTTTTTCCAGGGAGGGAGGGGGGAGCATGCAAAATACCTAGTTTAGACATGACAATTAGTCTTTAATTTTTTGCTGTTTGTACTTTGATAGGTAGTGTTCCTTTCATTAGAAAATCCCTCCCACAAGCTTAGTTATAGAGGCTGATTCAGATTTGAGCTATGTAGTGTAATAATTAACTTCAAAATATGTACCAATGCATGCTGCATATCTGAGATTAAATGTCAATCCTTAGCAGGTTTGAAAATAGGAATTCTTTTTTAAAAATTTCATTTTTGTTTAGGGTAAAGTTGAATTAAGTCATTCCTGATTTCAGTGTAAAAAATATTTTAAATATATAATTATTTTGAGATTAAAGTAGAGGATTCATTAAATACATCAAAGATTCCTCAAAACACCTGCAAAAATTGCAGCATTTGTAGCACAGACAAAAAAAAGCCAGGTGCTCACCAACTCAGAGTCCTTGGCCTATAATAGACATTTTCAACCATATTAGGTTCAGATCTTCAAAAAGATTTATAGATGAAACCACAAATACTTCTTTCACAAAATGCATTTCCCAAAGTTAAGAGCTCTGCACCCTCTCAGCAACTCATTCTCTACAGAGAAATGGGCTTTGGATTTGGTCCCAAATTTGTATTCTACTTAAGTTGACATATAACTTCATTGCAGTAATTGCATATATACAATATTGAGTCTTATCTACTTGCATTTACACTAAGACAAATTATTTGTTTTGTAATCATAAAGCCATGTTATTATTGTCTTAAATCACTGAAAAAAGTGAGTTTGTTATGGGTTGGATATCAAGTATTCTGCCTTTAGGAGCAAAAAGATGGCCTTTAGGAGAAAACACTGAACTTGAAATCAGGGCTGAATTCATTTTTTGTCTCTGCAAAAGATTTCCTGGATGCCTATAAGCAAGTGATTTTGCCTGTGTCTGTCACCAATCTACAGAACAGGGATAACAACAGAATAGGATATGAATAAAAAAGTTCATAAGCAAAACATTTAAAAAGAGTTCTGAGAAGACCATTATCCAGAATCCGTTTCTGGACATGTCTGTGGTGCTAAAGTCAGACAACAGTAGCTAGTCAAAAAAGTAGTCATTTTACTCCATGCTATTTAACATATAAAGCACAATGTTGCAACCTGCTTAGTCATTTTCCATAGCTCAAATTAAACACAGATGAAGCCGCCAAAACTTGTTTGCATAAGAGCAAATATATAAACATATGCTTATTTACAAAAGCAGAGGTAATTATAATGCAGAGGGTGGATCTAAAATAAACGGGTTACCATTTTTGAAAAGTAGAGATAGCAAATTACTTTTATTTATACATACAACTAAAATGTGACTACCAAGAAGCCCCGTTTAGAACGTAGGGCTTCCTTCTGCTTGACACTTCACAAACATATTGAACAATAAAAAAAGTTGCAAGAACTTGTCAACTAAATGTCAGTTTCAATCACATAATTTGAGACATTTTCATAAAAAGAGATATACAACTTTATAATCCTGCAGCCTACCAGATCTGGACTTAATGATATCACTGAATTCATTGTGTCCTCCACCAGGCCCTTCCTCTTGATCAGAAACCGTGGCCATCCTTGCACAGCCTTGAAATTCTTCTGTAATATAATTTAAGCCTTCTAAAAACAGTTTCTATGCACAGGACTGGTTTACTGTCAATGCCTAAAAATAAAAAGAGAAGTGTAGTTAGAATTTGATCATTCCATTTATTAAACCAGAAATAATTAAACTCTATACATACGAGCAATGGCATATGTTTGATATTCATACGTTTCGATGTATAGCAAGTGTTACAAATATCACTGTCAATAAAAAGTTATTTTCCTCTTCCAATAAAAGGATTTCAGCATAACTCTTAATATTTTAATTTTTTTTTAAATTAGTTTTCTGCTCTGATTACAAGTCACAAAGAATAACCAGAGTCAGGGAAACTGTTTAATGTCAGTGTACTGGGAAGTGCAAAATATACACAAGTGAAGTGAAAGTGCAGTCACATCTTTTTACTAGGCACACCAGAGAAAAGATTTTGGGTCAAAGATCAATAATTATACAATATTGATATTCCAATTATGACACTCTTCATATCTACCTTTTTATTTTAGGTATTTGGAAATCCATTTCACATTTCTACTAATGCAACACTAATCAAATCCCTATTAAGAACATTAGTCTTGCCACTGTGCCTCTCACTGGTCCCAGTCCACAAAACAGAAACAAACTCAAGCTGGCCGGATGAACTTCCTTATTGGTGCACAAATTACAAAGAAAGCAATTTGCCCACTACCCAAGAGCCTGGATCAGCCCCCAAACTGTATCTACACACTCCTCAAAGTTATACAGCACCTACTGGGTTTAGCCTAACATGAAAGAAGAGCGTGACATCTTTTCTTACTCATCACACCTCTTTCCCCACCCCCGACATACAGATTCAGACTGGCTTTCATTTAAGTGACACCTGCAGAAAGGGAGAGCGGAGGGAGGAGAGAGAAAAAAAATGCCTCGAGATGCAGTGGGCTGAGAAACAACTGTAACAATTTGGGTGGGAGGGAGGAGAGGGAAGAGTAAAGTGGCCAAACCACAAATCAGATCACTGGAGCAACAACAGCGCGGGCGGTAGGAGATCGGGACAAGCGGGATTTACGCCTCCCTTCCCCAGGGACCCCGCGCAGCCTTCACACCTCTGGTCTCAATCGGTCTCTTCCCCACGGGCGGCGCCTGGGGCGGACACAGCGGCCTGAGGCGCTAGGGGCTGCACCCCATTGGGTCAGCTTCCCCAGGCGTCCCCGTGGCCCTTCCACGGGCCCGCTCCCATCCCAGCGCACACCACGTTTCGGGCACAGCTCTGCCCACGCGCGAGGGACAGGAAGGGCACCTGCTGCCCCGGTCCAGCCAGCGCCCCCCTCCAGGCGGCCCCGCATCTCGGGGCTGCCCTCACAAGGGTCTGGAAACCTCCCCCTCACCCCACTCGCGACAGGGGCTCCCTCCACTCGGCGCTGGGCTGCTGTCGGCTCCCCACGCGGGGAGAGAAGCAGCAAGTCCCGCAAGGGGGAGCTCAGGCCGGCTCTGCCCCTGCAGGACCGCACCGGAGTTGAGCACAACACCCCCACCCCCCGCCCCACCCCCCGCCACGCTAGGGCTGACTCCTCGGCTTACCTGCCGCTAAACTTGCGAGCCAAGCCCCCGCTGCGCCCCGCGCGCTGGCGCTGCAGCGCCTCGCTCCTTTGCCCGCCGGGCTTCCCCGCTCCGGTCCCGGGACAAGGCAAAAGGCAGAGGGTGCGCAACACCCACCACGAGCCAAAGCGCTTTTCCAGCTGCAGACTTTCTGCTGCCGCTTCCTGCGCCGGCCCCCGCCAGTAGGAAGCGGCTTCGGCTGCCCCCTTCGCAGGCGGGCTCAGCAACTTTTGCACAAGCTGTTGCTGCGCTCGCCCCCCTTTGTTATTAGGCGAGGACAGGACGGGGCGGAGGCGCTGGGCTGGCGGCTGCTGCTACGTGCCCGCTTCCCTCCAGCCAAGCGAGCAGAGGAGGTGGCGGGACAGGCTGCGAGCGCTCCCAGCTGCGGCTGCCGCGCCTGGAACTTTGTTCCCAGCTTCCCCCTTCCCCACCCTCCGGCTACAGCCGAGTCGAGGCTGCTGCGAGCTGGCGCTGGGAAGAACGTGGCGTGGCAGCATCATGTGACCGCCCGCCCTGTCAATCAGCCCTAGGAAAGCCTTGGCAAGGGGCGCCGGATCTGGCAGCTCCCCAGCCCAGCTTCACGTTGCCCTTGGGGGTGGAGTGGTCGCTCTTCTGCCTGCAGAGTGGGAGAAGATTAGCGCGAGGCCGTGCTTGCTCGCTGAGAGATCTTTCCAACCTCCACATTGTCCCAGCCCAGCTCCTGACTTCTTCCCTAGCTGGGACTGAGTTACTTGGAAGGCGGGGATAGGGCCTGCCCCGAAGGAATGGACTCAAGCAATGTGCATGGTCAAAGACGCCTACCTGAACCACGCCTTTACATGTGCAAATAAGACACTGGTACACACCGCTTAACCAATCTGTACATGCACATGACAAGCATTGTAGAAATGCAAGGCACACCAGGTGTGTCTAGCTCTAAAACAGTGGTCTTATCTAATTTTCCAGCCTAGGGGCTTTCTATTGCTAACTATATTTCACACACCCACCTACCCCTTTTCTCTTGAAATGTAACAAATCTCTGCCAATTGGGAATAACAGGAGAGGAACCGAAAGAGTTTGCATTTGTTTTATGAAAGAACAATACTGAGAGGCAAAATAAATTCAGGAGAGATTGTATAAATATATCATTTATTGCATCCTGGCTTCAAGTGGAATGAGTTTGTAAATAAGGAGAAGGGATGTTAACAACTGCAACATAAACAATGCCTTGACTTCACTTTGATATGATTTGCTATTGTGAGCACAATCCTATTTACACTTAATTTTAAACTTGTATAGTGAGGGATTTTCAAAAATGACACAGCAATTAAACTCACACAGATTTGTATATCAAAAGCAAGAGCTTGCTAGCCTAAAATTTCCTAGGCAGGGCCAATTCTCCTGGTCTTGTCTCATACATTTGCAAAACAATTAGGCTATATCCCTTTTTCGTAAAAGGGATGTAAATTAGACGTATCGCAATTGCTAACGAAGCGGGGATTTAAATCTCCCCTGCTTCATTAGCATAAAAATGACTGCCGCTTTTTTTTCGGCACGGAGCTTTGCCGGAAAAAGCGCCAGTGTAGACCCTGATCTTGCGGAAAATAAAGCCTTTTCCGAAAGATCTCTTATTTCATAGCGGTATAAGGGATCTTTCAGAAAAGGCTTTATTTTCTGCAAGATCAGTGTCTAGACTGGCACTTTTTTCCGGCAAAGCTCCATGCCAAAAAAAAGAGGCAGCCATTTTATGCTAATGAAGCAGGGGAGATTTAAATCCCCGCTTCATTAGCAATTGCGATACGTCTAATTTACATCCCTTTTACGAAAAAGGGATGTAGTCTAGATATAGCCTTAAAGTGTCAGTATGTTTTGGGTCTCATGTCATTATAACATTACTTCTAAATACAATGATATTACACCATAAATAGAAAACCACAGCTCATGGGGTATTCACAGAACATGAAGACAGAGAGGTTGTGACATTATTAAAATATGTAATAGGCTCTCCTTTGACTATCTTGTCTGTTTGGAATGTAGAGAGCAAGGACTGTTTCTTACTATATTTGTTGAACATCTAGTACAAGGGGTCCTGGTTTGGGGCTTTAGGTGCTACCAATACAAATATTTTTTTAATTATATAAAGGACAGTTGACACTGAGAAGCTGGATGCATTCATACTTACCTTGGCGGAGACTTGGTATTCATTGCCAACAGTAAAACCCCTAAATAACAGTGGTAGATTTCTAGCCAGAAGGACGAGTTAGGTACTTGGTCACCACAGTGAATGTGTTTATTTGGCCCACAATGTAGCAAAGACTTTGACTTTCCATCCCTAGACAAAGTAAGATACAATGTTTTCTTGCATGTGAAACATTTTTACTGTCCACAGTACTGGAAGATCTCTGGACACTAGGGATGTAAGCAACTAGTCGAGTAGTCGACCATCCAATAAGCCTATGTTTATTGAGTAGCCGACTCACTACTCAACTAGTCACTTCTCTCCACCCCTGCTGCCTCTATCAGAGGCAGCAAGGGAGGGGAGCCAGCTTAAAATCAAGTTCCCCCTAGCACCATTTCTGCAGGGGGACAGGGAAGGCAGAGGCATAGCGGAAGACTGGACACAAGCCATGACTCAGTTGTCCCAGCTTGTGCCTAGTCCCAGATTCTGTGAGACTGCTTTTTAAATGTAGTAAGAGCCATCAGGAATTTCCATCAACTACTCGATTAGCTGATTAAACGCAAATTTAACATCCTTACTGGACACAAGGAATTAGTGCAGAAATTGAGAGCACTGTTTCTCTCATCTTCATCAGTGATGTAAATAAAGTCTCAGACAATGACAATTCAAAACTTGCATGTCAAAAAAATCCTGCAGACATATCTCCACTGCTACAATGATCAACACCATCCATAACCAGTGGCAGATAAGCCAATGGGCCACAGCCAGCTCAGGTGCTTCTGAAAAAAATCCACCACTGGGCATCAGAAGCCTGGAGCCCTAGTTGCTGGAAGGATAGGGCAGCAGTGCAAGGTGGCAGGGACAGGGAAAGGTCCCTGACCTTGAAAAAAGCCATGGGACAGGGGAAGGCCTCCTCCTCTTCCCCCAATGGCTGCTGACCCTGGAACGAGCCGTGGAACTGAGGAAGCACACACACACACACCCCAGCAGAAGTCATGGGATAAGGAAGCCCCCTCAGCAGCCCCCATCCACAGAAGCCCCCAGACAGAGGAAGCTTCTCCCAATGAGCCCCATCCATGGCAGAAGCCCTCAAACATGGGAAGCCTCAGTAGCCCCTCCCCCCATGCCTCTGGCAGAAACCATGGGATGGTAGGGGAAGTCCTCGTACCTGACCCTGCTCTCTGAGAGAAGCCCCAGCATTTTGATCATGGTCTCTCACAGAAGCACGTAGGGTCGGAGGGGGGGGAGCCCCCAGCACTTGGCCTCCTGTTGCAGGCATGGGAATGGAGGAGTTGTCATTCTCCACTGCATCCTGGAACCATGGCATGGGCACAGCTTCTGTGTTCTTGGGGCCATAGTGGGGGGCAGCATAAAGAAGTAAAAGCAAATAGAGGAGAGTTGTGGGGCTGAGGGGCAGGGCTATAGACAGAAGGGTTGGAACAGGGCAGGGCTGCAGGCAAAGGGACCCATACTTGGTCATGCTTGAGCCCCTCATCCCCCCTCCTGGAAACCTTAATCTGTCTTTGCTCAAAACACACATTTCAAGGTCCATTGGTCCTACATAGGCTTATTCCAACATGTGGGCTACGTCTAGGTTGCATCCCTTTTTCGTAAAAGGGATGCAAATTAGATGTATCGCAATTGCTAATGAAGCGGGGATTTAAATCTCCCCCACTTCATTAGCATAAAAATGGCTGCCACTTTTTTTGGCACAGAGCTTTGCCAGAAAAAAGCACCAGTCTAGACGCGGCTCTTTCAGAAAATAAAGCCTTTTCCGAAAGATCCCTTATCCCTCTTAAAATAAGGGATAAGGGATCTTTCGCAAAAGGCTTTATTTTCTGAAAGATCTGCGTCTAGACTGGAGCTTTTTCCGGCAAAGCTCCGTGCCGAAAAAAGCGGCAGCCATTTTTATGCTAATGAAGAGGGGAAGATTTAAATCCCCGCTTCATTAGCAATTGCGATACGTCTAATTTGCATCCCTTTTATAAAAAAGGGATGCAATCTAGACGTATCTGTGGTGTCTCTCAACCAGTGCACTACATGTCCCAATAACATCTATGTAGATGAAACTAGGCTGTCGTTACTCTTTTGAAAGAACTCATAGAATAATACTAAAAGACAAAAACGTCCCTCACCTGTAAGTGAACACTTTTCACAAAGCAATCACTCGATATCTGACTTCTCCATTCTCACTCTCAAAGGCAATCTGAACAATACTTTCAAAAGATGAGCCTGGAGCTTAAATTCATAATTTTGCTGGATACTAAACTGAGACACTGCATTTATAGCTTATTACAACAATCTTGAACCCTTTTTCCTCCTCTTCATTTCCCTCTGACTGGAGGGATGTTAACAGGCAACTTCAGTTGAATAGACTCTTAACATGTGTTACTTCTTTATGCGAAACAATCTGTTCCAGCTTGTATTTAGCTATGATACCTTGAGGGTTTGTCTACACTTAAACCCCCTCCAAGCCCACATCCCTGGTTGCTATTCCACACTGGAACCCATAAGGGAAATCATTAATCACTTACAGACCATTCAGGATGGGGTCCCCATTGTGTAGGATGTCCTAAACTTCCCCTTCTAGCATTCCAGTAACCTCCCAATTTCAAGCTCTGATCTATACTGGAAGTTAGGTTGGTATAGCCGTGTCTCTAAGGGATGTGCGTTTTTCACACCCCTGAGAGATGGAGGTTTACTAAAGTAAATTCCTCGTGTTGACCCAGCCTTGGTATATTTCCAAGACCTAGCGAAGAGCCCCGAGTAAGCTCAAAAGCTTTTCTCTCACCAACAGAAGTTACTCCAACAAAAGAATTTCTCACCCACCTTCTCTCTCTAATAAATCACTTGGTTTCTTGGTTACTTGTTTTTTCTCTCTAATAAAACACTCTGACAGTTATTTTTAAAGAGGTTAAGCCTTTAAGCCTTTTATTTAAATAACTCATTTTGTTTTAAAGAGAGATCTTTTCCTTCTTTATATTTTAAGAACTATTTCTACTGTTTTACCCAAAAAAGGGGCATCATTCTGGGCCAAAACTGTCTACTACTCTGTACAGTGCCTAGCCTCTGATTCTTCATTGCTCCTTGTGCCACATTGTAAAAGATATAGTGACATTCACAGTGCCAATGGAAGGAGAACAGAATGCCTAAGATAAGTACCGCCATGTAGATGTGGAAAGCAAATTTTGCCCTAAGGTTTCAAATGTGCCTCCATTTAGACAAGTGATCAAAGTTTGTGCATTCATCCATTTATTTATTTAGCTTGTAAATAAGGCAAAAACAGATCATTTATTTTTATTGTGTGTTTATACAGTGCCTTGCAAAATAAGGTGCTGATCTTATTGGGGGTTCCAGGTACTTCTATAATGAAAATAATTATACAGGTAGTCCCCGGGTTATGTACAAGATAGGGACTGTAGGTTTGTTCTTAAGTTGAATCTGTATGTAAGTCGGAACTGGCGTCCAGATTCAGCCGCTGCTGAAACTGACCGCCAGTTCTGACTTACATACAGATTCAACTTAAGAACCCCAAGCTTCCCCAAGTCAGCTGCTGCTGAAACTGATCAGCGCTGATTCCAGGAAGCCTGGGGCAGAGCAACTCTGCCTCGGGCTTCCTGAAGTCAGCGCTGGTCAGTTTCAGCAGCGGCTGACTTGGGGACGCCTGGGGCAGAGCAGCTGGGGTGCTGCCGGGTTGGTCCAGCAGTGCCCAGAGCGGCGCTGCAGGACCAATCGGCAGCGCCCCAGCTGCTCTGCTCCAGGGTCCAAAACAAAAGCCTGGTCTGCTGGGGGGGCACACTAGCCGCACCCCCCCCCCCCCAGCAGACCAGGGACACCGGGAGCAGAGCCGCAGCGGCAGCGGGGTGCCGCGCCTCTGAGGCTTTGCTCTGGCAAAGTCTCAGAGGCGCGGACCCCCCCGCGGCTGCGGCTTCAGTCCCGGTGCCTGTGGTCTCCAGCAGACCAGGGGCACCAGAGCAGCTTACGAACGGGGCTCTCTCGCCCCGGAGCTCGCAGGTAGCAATCCGCTACCTCGACCTCCGGGGCGAGAAAGCCCCGTTCGTAAGTGCGGATCCGACATAAGTCAGATCCACGTAAGTCGGGGACTGCCTGTAATGTGTATTCTACATTTTAGGGCTTTAGATTACAATGGCCAGCACAATTGGGAAAGGAATGAATAGCACAACAGTATATTCATTCAACCATAAAAGGGCCCCATACATTCATTTTCTAAAATACCTCAACAGGACTGACATTATTCCGAACTAACAGTGCATCTATACTACAAGTCTTTATTATTTCAAAATAATGTTGAGCTGGAGGACTTCTTACTCCTATTCCTATAATCCTCATTTCATGAGGAGTAAGGGAAGTCGAAGGAAAAGTTTTCTTTCTTTGACTTCCTACTGTGTAGACAGTGCCATAAGCCGAGTTAAGCTATTTTGACTTCAGCTACGCAATTGACATAGCTGAATTGTGTAACTTAATTAACTTTAGCCCTGTTGTGTAGATGTACCCTTAGGTTAATGTGCGACTTTTAAATTACATCATGTTCTGCACAATGTAAACAAAATTAACAAAAATACATGAAGCGCAGAGAAAGCTTCCAAGGAAAGGAAAGGAAGGAAAAGCCAGGGTGAAAGCAACAGAAAGCATGAAGAAATGAGCTGAAATGAAATGTATCCCTCCAATTTTAGCTCACATTAGTAAATACTTTCCCCCTACCCACTAAAAAGAATTACTGTTCTACCTTGAGCTACCTTGTCTCCTTTTGTTTCCTTTGCTCTCATTACTGCTATTTTTAGGATGCACTCAGGATTGATAAAATTACAATATAGCTAAGAACTTCATGTGTCAGTAGCTGGTGACAGACTGCTATAATAATACATGTACCCCAATTCATCAATTTGTCATGATTTCAGAAAAACATTCAATATTAAGAAAGACAAAAGATACCAAATCGATTGCTGTGTAAGTAGAATATTTTCATTGTCCCTCTCCGTATATCACATCATGTTGTCATTCTCAGTTAATGTATCAGGTAGATTGTCACTTGGAGGCATTTTTTCTTTAGCACTGGTATCTTTAGCTCTGATAACAGTTATACAGTGTTTCCATGTTGATGTTTTATAAAAATGTTAATACAAATCTCTTACTAATTTTGTTATTCATTTTATCAGAAGACAAGCTAACACAAACAACAAACTTTATATGTAAACTTAGAAATATACTCCATTGTAAATATATGAACAGAGAAGTATATATATAGTATGCAATGATGCTGTCCATTCATAAACTTTTGTCAAATCTCTCTGAATGTCCTTACATTTGTTTCTAATATTGACTAACTCGACTATTGTGACTTATCTGTACATTTTGATCCTCATTGGACATTCATTTTCATGATCTGAGGTATATACTAAATAATCCCAAGTATTTTATGAACCTTAGGGGTACCTCCTATTAACTGTTTGCCATTCTAAAAATTCACCATTTATTTCTACTGTTTATTTTTATCTCTTGTAACCAGTTTCTAATCTATCACAAAACTTTACCCAACTAATTTGCTCTTAATAGCCTCTTATTCCTCAAAGGCTGTTGAAAAGGTCTAGGACAGTGATAGCTGTTCATCTTTATTTACTCCTTTAGGGACATGCTTAAAACATTCTAGTAGTTTGCACAGGCACAGTTTTTCTTTACCCTATCATTACATCATCCAAGTGCTTTGTAGTTTTCTTTCCCTTTATTTTTCAGCCAGTTACCCAGAACTGAAATAAAGCTCATTGGTCTCCAATAAGTAGGAGCATCTCTACCACCATTATTAAAAATAGGTACAACAGTTGCTACCCTCCAGTCATCCAGTACAGTAGCTAAATTTAATGAGGGACAGCATATTTTTGTTAATAGCTCAACTTATTTCTGTGCTTAAATTCCTTCAGAACTGTTCCATGTAAATCATCCAAGCCTGATGACTAGCTGCTATTTACTTTATATTTTGTTCCAGCATCTCTTCCTCACATTCTGATGGTGTCTTGTCCTTATTACCAGAAAGAGGAGGAACAAGGCAGGAACCTTGATGATAGCTTCTGTAGTGGAAACTGATGTAAAGACATTATCTAGCTTCTCTGCATTGTCCTTATTCTCCTTCATTACATCATTGGCATAGCAGGATCTATCACTATCTGTTTACAAAGTACTTTCAGACAGTAAGGACCAAAACTGGGCCACCTTTGGAACCAATCTCACACAGATCTTACCTCTTTTGTATAAAAGTAGATATATCTGCAGTACCTCTCCCTATCCCCAAGCCTTATATGTAGGTGGAGTCAGGAGGGGGGAGTTACATTTTGTCCTCTGGTCTGACAAAAATTGCCTCCACAAACTAATATAGACTCACACTGAGTTTTCCACAAGTTCCTCCTTGTCCAAGCAACCCAGAGGCAGTACAGCAAAAGGGATCCCTGGCAAGCCTGTCTCCATGGAAATTTCTGAGAGCTGAGAGTAGAAGAACCAGAGCCCCCGGGAACTGATACAAGGCCTCTGCACAGATGATTAGAGCCCTACCAAATTCACAGTTCATTTTAGTTGATTTCATAGTCATATGATTTAAAAAAAGGTAAGTTTCATGATTTCAGATATTTCATTTTAAAATGTCATGGTGTTGTAATTGTAGGGGTCCTGACCAGTTTTCCCTCTAACATTTTCTATCCTTGGATGGGTTGAATTTTCTTTTGGGTGGGTTGAATTTCTTATGTGCAACACCAATATTGAGGTAGTGTGTCTATATACACCACCAATAAAGTGTGAGTGTGTGTATGTATAAATACACACATAATATATACATATATTTTAAGCAGTCCATATGTGTGGAATAAAATATTTTAAAACAAAACATCTGTGACCAGTGTTCCCTCTAAGCTGCATGGCAGCATAGCTTTACAGGTGATTAATCATTCCCACCCAGTCAGTCAGATCCCTGCATGGAGCCCTGAGCCTCTGACTGGACGGGGTTGATTAATGACCTGTGAAGCTGTGTGGCCCGACAGTTTAGAGGGAACACTGCCTGTGACTAGTTACTGTGAGGTACACTTAGGCTTTGTCTACATTAGGGGTGCGTCTAGACTGTCTACACTGGCCGCTTGAATTTGCGCAAGAACACTGACTTTATAATGTACAAAAATCAGTGCTACTTGCGCAAATACTTTCACATTCCCGCTTGGGAAAAAGCCCTCTTACGCAGGAATACTTGTGCAAGAGGGCCAGTGTAGACAGGGAGAACTGTTTTGCTCAAAAAAGCCCTGATGGCTAAAATGGCGATCGGGACTTTCTTGCGCAAAATCGCGTCTAGACTGGCCCTGGATGCTTTTGCGCAAAAGCACTTTGTGCAAAAGCATCCGTGCCAATCTAGATGCCCTTTTGTGGAAATACTTTTAATGGAAAAACTTTTCCGTTAAAAGTATTTCCGCAAAATCATGCCAGTCTAGACGCAGCCTAGGAGTTTTTGCAGCAGAAAATATGCCAATGAGGGATTCATTAGCATAAGTTGCAATATCATTAGCATATTTTCTGCTGTTTCTTTTTGCGCAAGGTGTTTTTGCGCAAAAAGCAATACAGCCCGCTTCCATTTTGAGCAAAACCCCTGTATCTCTCGTATCTTAAGGTATGAACACCTATGCCAACTTTGTTTGAAATGTAATCATGCACATGTCCTCCTAGCACACACACACACACACACACACACACACACACACACCAGGCTTTCCCTCCAAACCAGCCTAGCTGTCCAAGGAGTCAGATACCCCAGACAAACTGCCCCCTGCCTCTACCTCACTGCACAGATCCCAGCATTCAATTACTCTCTCTTTCCCCCACCTACCCATCAGCCCCTTTACCTCCTCCCTCCCAGCCCAGAAAAACTGAAGAGACTGCTGGGTTTCAGACTCTGCCTGCCTCTGTCTTTCCCCACTCATCCAATCAGCATGCGTGACGGCACGTTGGGAGTCCCCCGTCTCCTGCACCCCGAAATGGCACAAACGGACTGCACCAGCCGGTGGAATAGAGGAAGTTTATGCCTCTCCAGGATACAGCACAGCACCGATGTAATCTGGTCACAGAGCTGGGCTAGGATGCCTCAGGCCCCCTTGAGATGGGGGAGACTGGGCCCCTAAACTCCAGCCCCTTTCCCTAGGCTGTCTCTTCCATCCTCCCAGACAGCCAGCCAACTAACTCTCTCCCAGCCCTGCCCCCCAGCCAGGGCAGCATTCCACCTTCCTTTGTTCCTCTCCATGGGGGGTGTCTGGCCATACTAGTTTGCATAGTGACTCATCCTGTTTTTCTGGGTCGTGGTACCCACGGCAGCCAGTGGGGGTTACCCCAGAGCCAGCAGCATAGAAACCAGCCAGGTACCCCCACTACATCACAGTTCTCCCCCCTCTGAGAGCGAACTGAGCAGGGTCACTCCGCTCGTGACCTAGGGAAGTTCGGGTCCTCTGCGTGAGAACCCGCCCTGGGGACATGGGTGCTCCTCTTGACTTGGGCCGGCCGTGGCGAGGCCCCACATGAGCTGGCTTCCCTCTGTCCACTCGCCGCCCTGCTCCAGGGCGACTGGCACAGGCCTGTCCTCGGGGGTCACACCCACCCTTCCGCTGGCCTTGATCTCTGGCCAGGGTCTCTCGGGCCGGGGCCATGAGCCCAGCGAGCCTTCTCTGGACAGCCAGGGCGGCTTCCATCCCCGATGCTCCATCCAGGGAGGTCTTCCCCTCCCATAACTCTCTCAGCAAGCCCAGAGGGTCCTCTATCTGGGATAGAGACCCCCAAGCCGCTTTCCTACTGTCTTGGGCCTTCCCGCCCCTCTGGCAGGAGTCACAGGACCGGCAGTACCGCTGCATGGCTGTAAAGATTCCCGGCCAATAGAAGTGCTGGAGCAGCCTCAGCCGGGTGCTCCGGATCCCCCGGTGGCCTCCAACGGGGACGTCGTGGGCCAAATACAGCAGCTTGAGGTGATACTTTCAGGGGACGACCAGCTGCCGCTGGACCCCCCATGCCCTCACCTTCCTGGGGGGAAGCCATTCCCAGAACAGGAGTCCACGCTCCCGCAGGAATCTCTCCTGGCCACCTCTCCCCCGGGGCTGAGCTGCACAGAGGCCAGCCTGGTCCCTCAGCCTCTGCAAGGAGGGGTCTGCCTGCACCTCAGCCTGGAATTCAGCTGCTGAGGCAGGGATCGGGACCTGTTCCCCACCTTTGCCTAGGTCTGGAGTCCCAGCCTGGCTGGACCCCGTGTCCACTGGGATGGGACCCTGAGGATGCTGCCAGGAGTCCTTCCCTGGACCCACGTTGTCAGCCCCCCACTGGCTCTGGCTCCGGGTAGTGACTAGAGCCCGCTGGGATTCATGGGGCCATTCCTCTAGGTCATTCCCCATCAGCACCTCGGTGGGGCAAGTGCAGGTGCACCCCCACTTCCTTGAGGCCTTCCTTCGCCCCCCATTTCAGATGCACCCGGGCTACAGGCACCTTAAACGGGGACCCATCTATGCCCTTCAGGGACAGCTGCGTGTGGGGTAGTATCCGGTCTGGGGCCACTATGTCGGATCGGGCCAGAGTCACCTCTGCCCCTGTGTCCCAGAAGCCCGTCACCTTCCTACCATCCACCTCCAGGGGTATGAGGCACTCGCTCCGCAGGGGCCGTCCTGCCCCCACCCGGTACACAGAGAAATCCGCCTCCTGAGAATCAGACCTCCCAGGGGAGGTGCACTGAGCATCCTTCCCCTCTCTCTGAGCTGAGGTTTGCCTGCCAGCCCCTGCCTCTGGGGCAGCCTGCCCTTCCTCCCGCCCCAGCCAGTTAACCCTGGAAAGTCCCCGGTCCTGGGACCTGGTGCACTGAGCCCTCTTGTGGCCTTTTTGCCCACAGCGATGGCAAGTTAGGCTTTGGGCTGTCTCTGTCCAGGCCCTGGCTGGTTCTCTGGGGCGCAGACGACCTGTTCCTTGGTCTCGCCCCGTAGTTGACTCCCTCCGTCGCTGAGCCGAGATCCGGTCTCTGCACGATTCCCTTTCTCTCCGGGACTCCCGTTCACACCCGGACCGGCTCTCCGTGAACTCGTCCGCCAGCCTCCCGGCCTCCTGGGGGTTCTGTGGTCTCCGGTCCTTGAGCCACAGCCTCAGTTTGGGTGGGCACGCTTCATAGAACTGCTCCATCAGGACCAGCTTGAGCAGCTCCTCTGCGATCTGGGCTCCGACTCCAGACACCCACTTGCGGCCGTATTGCGACAGGCGGGAGGCCAGATCCACATAGGTCTCCCGTGGCCCTTTCTGTACCCCCCGGAACTTCTTCCTGTACATCTCGGGGGTCAGCCCGAACTTGAGCAGCAGGGCCTCCTTGACTCGGTTGTAATCCCCTGGCTGTAGGTCCTCCAGCTGACTGAGCACTCCGGCTGCCTCCTGGCTCAGTGCGGGGACGAGCTCAGTGCGGGGAACCCGTTGCAGTCCACAGGCCCTCTCAAAGGAGCTGAGGAACCCGTCTATGTCGCCCATGTCCTTCAATTGGGCCACCACGAGCCTCTCCAAGCATCTGGCAGCCCCGGGACCCTGGGGACCATCCGCACTTGGCACAGACAGTGCCCCGCCGGTTCTCTGCTCTGCCATGGCCAGCTCATGCTGTCGCTGCCTCTCTCGGTCCTGGCGGTCCCTCTCTCAGTCCTCTACTTCCAATTCCTTCATCCACAGCTGGATCTCCAGCCGCCACAGCTCCGCTGGGCTAGCTCCTGCCCTAGATGGGCTACTGCTTGCAGGCCTCCCGGGAGACGCTGTCTCATCTCTCCGGTGGGTTCCAGTGCTCCTCTCCCTCTCTGAGCCTGACACACTCTCAGGGGGGGTGTGGCGGGGTAGCCCCGCCCCTCCCGAGAGTCGCCGGCACGCCGCAGAGAGGGGGGGAGGACTCAACCCCCGGGACGGCACAGCCCGCCGCCTGCGGCTTCAGCGCAGGGAAGCCGGCGCCCCGGCCGGGGAAGGGGGCGGGCGGGGGCGAGGGAAGCCGCCGCGGCACAGGCGGCCGCGCACGGGGCAGGAACGGGGGAACCGGCACCCCGGCCGGGTGACGAGCCGGGGCCGGCAGTTAGCGCCGGAGGGGGACGAGGGCGGGGTGACGTCAGGGAGACGTCACCTGACGCTCTACCCTGGGAGGGGCCGCAGGCAGACGAAGGCGCTGACGTCATCTGCCTGCGACCGGCGGGCCATTCAAAAGCGGCCGGGAGGCAGGCAAAGGGGGGAGACGCCGAGGAGACGTTTCCCCTGCAAGGCCCAGCGACTGTAAGCTGGTGTTGGAGGCCCTGGGTGGGGGCCGAGGGAACACCCAGGTGAACCGCTTGGTTCCGGGGGGGAAGAAGTGGCCCAGGGCAGGGATGTGGACCCTGAGAGCAGGGGAGTTTAGGGGTCTCGACCCCCCCTGTTAGGTGGGGAGTTTTTCCCTCACCTTAGGGCCCTGGGCTGGGGTCCGGAGCGAGGGCGGGCCCGGACCCCCTTCCCCCGACCGCCGCGGGGCGCACACCGAGTAAGTTGCGTGCAGTGGCAAACAACGCTTTGGTAACTGAGGGGGCGGACGTAAGCCCCCCCGGGGGTCAATCCCCTACACGTGGTGGAGAATGTGGGTACTGTAGGCCCCGGAACGGGGGCCTGGACGGGGTAAGCGAAATTAACAAGGTATCGATTAGCAGGACACGATGGATGCAAACAAGGTCTTGGAATGGTGGACGGAGACCCAGAAAGTGCAACAGCAGCAGCAAATGCAAGCGCTACAACAACTCCTCAACCAGTTCCAGGAGCGGCAGGAGCAGATGGCGCGAGGGACACCAGGGACGGTACCCGGGGCAGCTGGAGGGACCGGAGGGGCAGAGGGGGTCGGCACCCAACTACCTATACGCCTCACGAAACTGGGGCCGGACGACGACCCAGAGGCATTTTTGGTGACATTCGAGAGGGTGGCCACCGCTGCGAAATGGCCGCCAGAATATTGGGCGACCCTCCTCGCACCCTACCTATCGGGGCCGGCCCAACTGGCCTACCGGTGAATGTCTGCCAACGACGCCTTATGCTACTTTAAAGTCAAGGAGGCCATTTTAGATCAACTAGGGGTCACCCCGGCGACCCACCGCCGCCGGTTCCGCGAGGCCAAGTACGACCCTCGCGAGCGACCGTGGGCAGTGGCTCAGCGGGTAAAAGAAGCAGGGATGCGATGGCTCGAGCCTGAGGCAAAGACGGGGGTCCAGGTGGCCGACCTAGTGATACTGGAACAGTATGTCCGCATCCTCCCGGCCGAAGGACAGCAGTGGGTCCGGCGGCACCTCCCAGAGACACTGGACGAGGCGGTGACCCTTATGGAACACTACCTGGCTGCCGAGGGGCCGGTAGGGAAGGAAGCCACAGGAACCTTGAGAGAACCTCGGAGGAGCGAGACGGGGACGGCCAAGCCGGCAGGGGCCCAACACGCCGGAGGAGGATCCGGGGGCTCCCTAGGGCCCCTCCCGACAAGAAGGTTGGCACCACGGTGGAGCCGCCCAGGGGGAGAGGCCAGGATAGACCGAGCAACGGAAACGGGGCCGGGCGCCGCACTGCCCGAGGGGGCCCCGAAGGTAGTCTGCTACCAATGCGGTCAGGAGGGCCATTACAAAAGGGACTGCACCCTGATGGACTGCACCTTCGGGCAGAGCCGCACGGGAGGCACGGACAGGAGGGCGGCTAGCGTGGCGCAGGTAATCCGGAGACTATGGGTTAATGGGAACCCGGTGGAGGCCATATTAGACTCGGGGTGTGGGCAGACCATCGTCCGGAAGGACGTGATATCCCCAGTGCGGGCCCGGGGCGCGCCGATAGCCCTCCGATGCGTTCATGGGGACATCCACTACTACCCCACAACCCAGGTACGGATAGGGGATGGGGAGGTGGAAAGGAACTGCATAGTCGCCGTTGGCCCAAGATTAGCATACCCGCTCCTGCTAGGACGGGATTGGCCCGGCCTGAAGCGACTCCTGGGCCGGGGGGGCAGGGGCCGGAACCCCGGACAAGAGCCCGAGGTGGGGCAAGGGACCCTGGTAGCCCAAGGAGAACAGGAGGGGGAAGAAGCGATCCCAGGGGTGGCCCCGGCGGCTGAGGCATCAGGGCAGACCCGACTCGACGTCGAGGAGGGGGACTTCCTCACACAACAGCGGGAAGTTCCTACCCTACGGGCAGCCTGGGAGCAGGTGCGCACTACGGGGGAAACTCCAGGAGAAGACCCGCCCAAGCAACCGGACGGACCTCGGTTCGAGGTAAGAGACGACCGCCTTTATCGAGTGTCTCCAGGGGAACTCCCAGGGGAGGAGAGATGGCAGCTGCTGGTCCCGAGGCCGTATAGATGGAAGGTCCTGGAGCTAGCGCATGAACACCCGTGGGCCGGACACCTGGGCACGGAGAAAACCCAGCAGAAGGTACTCCAGAGATTTTTTTGGCCCGGGGTGTACCAAGAGATTAAAAACTTTTGTAGCTCCTGTCCACAGTGCCAGCGATCATCCGGGACTCGGGTCCCACCGGCGCCCCTTGTCCCCCTGCCAGTAGTAGGGACCCCCTTTGAACGGGTGGCATTGGACCTAGTGGGGCCACTGGAGAAATCGGGGCGAGGGCACAGTTACATCCTAGTCATCATAGACTACGCCACCCGTTGCCCCGAGGCGGTGGCCCTGAAAAGAGCTACGGCCCCCGCTATTGCCGAGGCACTGGTCAAGCTGTTCTCGTGGGTCGGGCTGCCCAGGGAGCTGCTGACGGATCAGGGGACGAACCTAACCTCGAAAGTTATGACAGAACTGTGCAGGACTTTGCAGATCCGGAAGCTCCGGACGTCGGTATACCATCCCCAGACCGACGGGCTAGTAGAGCGCTTCAACCGCACGCTGAAGGGGATGCTCCGGAAGTTCGCCCAAGACGACCCCAGGGAATGGGACAAGCTGCTCCCCGCACTGATGTTCGCCGTCAGAGAGGTACCGCAGGCATCACTCGGGTATTCCCCTTTCGAGTTGTTATACGGGCGGCGGCCGCGGGGAATCCTGGACCTGGTAAAGGAGGGATGGGAAACGTCGGTCTCCCCCGCCTTGGGGGCAGCCCAGTATGTGCAAAAACTGAGGGGGACCCTCCATACCCTGGCGGGCCGGGCACGAGAGAACTTAGGAAAGGCGCAAGAGGGGCAGAAGGCCTACTATGACAAGAAGGCGCAGGTGAGGGAGTTCGAGCCCGGCGAGCAAGTCCTCCTATTGCTACCCAGTGGGGAGTCCAAGCTCTTGGCCCACTGGCAGGGGCCCTTCCGGGTAATAAGGAGGCTGGGCCCGGTAGACTATGAAATACGGGTGGACCGCAACCGGCGAGACACTCAAATTTACCATGTAAATCTTTTGAAGAAGTGGCACCCGCGGGAGGTCCTCCTAATTGAACCCAGAGACACGGATATCGAGCTGGGCCCGTGGGGGGAGCCCGAGGTGAAAATCGAGGGAGTAAGGATCGGAGAGGAGCTACCGGGCCCGAAGCAAGAACAGCTGCACCACCTCCTCGATCAGTTCAGGCCAGTATTGACTAGCCGACCCGGGCAGACCACGCTGGTGCAGCACGAGATCGAGACAGAACCCGGCAGAGTGGTGAGGGACAATATGCGCCCCCTTCCGCGAAAGTTATGGGGCACGGTGAAGGAAGAACTCCAGGCCATGCTAGAATGGGGGGTGATACAAGAATCCCGTAGTGAATGGCGAAGCCCCATCGTGTTAGTACCTAAGGCGGATGGGTCAACCAGGTTCTGCATCGACTTCCGCAAAGTCAACGCGATTTCAAGGTTCGATGCGTACCCTATGCCCCGTATAGACGAACTACTGGGACGCCTGGGCAGAGCCACCTACCTGTCAACCCTTGATCTTACCAAAGGGTACTGGCAGATCCCGCTCTCGCCCGAGGCCCAGGCAAAGACGGCGTTCGCCACACCTTTCGGGCTATATCAATTTAGGAACATGCCATTCGGGTTGCACGGGGCCGCAGCCACGTTCCAAAGACTCATGAACCAGGTCCTGCGAGAGCACCAGGACTACGCGGCAGCGTACATTGACGATATTGTGATATTCAGCGAGTCCTGGGAGGAACATTTAGGTCACATAGCAAACGTGTTAGGAGCCCTGAGGAAGGCAGGGCTGACGGCCAACCCAAAGAAGTGTCAATTCGGGAGGGCCGAAGTGTCATATCTAGGATACACGGTGGGGAGGGGAAAGCTCAAACCCTTAGTGGACAAGGTTCAGGCAGTACGGGATCACCCAGTCCCAACCACGAAAAGAAAGGTGCGGCAGTTCCTGGGGCTGGCAGGGTACTACCGGCGGTTCATCCCTAACTTTTCCTCGCTAGCGGCGCCTCTTACAGACCTTACACGGAAAGGACAACCAGAAAGGGTAAGGTGGACCCCAACCTGTGAGGGCGCATTTCGAGAACTAAAAGACCGGCTGATAAGCGCTCCTGTACTAGCTCAACCGGATTTTAATAAGCCCTTCACCCTTCAGACGGACGCGTCCGAAGTAGGACTGGGAGCGGTGTTGACGCAAGAGGAGGGGGGCGAGGAACACCCCATCCTCTATCTAAGTCGCAAGCTCTTCCCTCGGGAGAGGGGGTACGCGACAGTGGAAAAGGAGGCCTTGGCCCTCAAATGGGCTATTGACTCACTAAGATACTTTCTCGTAGGGGACGAATTTACCGTGGTGACGGACCATGCCCCATTGCAGTGGATGCAGCAGATGAAAGACACCAACCCACGGATTTTGCGGTGGTATCTCAGCCTGCAGCCCTACCAATTTCGGGTCATACATCGCCCGGGGACCAACAATGGAAATGCAGACTGGCTGTCCCGCGTGGCCGAGAACTCGGAAACAGAGACGGCGAGTGGGGCACCAGACTTAAGGGGGAAGGCGTGTGGCGGGGTAGCCCCGCCCCTCCCGAGAGTCGCCGGCACGCCGCAGAGAGGGGGGAGGACTCAACCCCCGGGACGGCACAGCCCGCCGCCTGCGGCTTCAGCGCAGGGAAGCCGGCGCCCCGGCCGGGGAACGCGCCGGGGCGGGCGGGGGCGAGGGAAGCCGCCGCGGCACAGGCGGCCGCGCACGGGGCAGGAACGGGGGAACCGGCACCCCGGCCGGGTGACGAGCCGGGGCCGGCAGTTAGCGCCGGAGGGGGACGAGGGCGGGGTGACGTCAGGGAGACGTCACCTGACGCTCTACCCTGGGAGGGGCCGCAGGCAGACGAAGGCGCTGACGTCATCTGCCTGCGACCGGCGGGCCATTCAAAAGCGGCCGGGAGGCAGGCAAAGGGGGGAGACACCGAGGAGACGTTTCCCCTGCAAGGCCCAGCGAGTGTAAGCTGGTGTTGGAGGCCCTGGGTGGGGGCCGAGGGAACACCCAGGTGAACCGCTTGGTTCCGGGGGGGAAGAAGTGGCCCAGGGCAGGGATGTGGACCCTGAGAGCAGGGGAGTTTAGGGGTCTCGACCCCCCCTGTTAGGTGGGGAGTTTTTCCCTCACCTTAGGGCCCTGGGCTGGGGTCCGGAGCGAGGGCGGGCCCGGACCCCCTTCCCCCGACCGCCGCGGGGCGCACACCGAGTAAGTTGCGTGCAGTGGCAAACAACGCTTTGGTAACTGAGGGGGCGGACGTAAGCCCCCCCGGGGGTCAATCCCCTACAGGGGGTCTGGCTGCTTCCCCTGGGGACAAGATCCTGGCCCTGTGGCTGGTCATTCTCTTCCAGCTGGGCAATCAGCTGGGCCTTGGTTGCTTTCTGCGCAGGCAAGCCCCTCTCTCTGCACAGCTCCACCAGCTCTGCCTTCAAGAATCGGGCGTAGGCCATCTGCCCGCGGGTCCCCTCGGTGCAGACTCACCAGTCTAGTGCTGCAGCGCCCCACGATTCCCAGGAACCGCTTCGCTCTGTCTCCAGCACGCCTGGCTCCAGGGCTCTTGCTTCTACTGCGCCTTGTCGCTCGCTGCTGGAAGCTCCATCCACAGGGTGCAGTGCATCCCACTTCTGACACCAGTGTGACGGCACGTTGGGGGTCCCCCGTCTCCTGCACCCCGAAATGGCACAAACGGACTGCACCAGCCGGTGGAATAGAGGAAGTTTATTGCCTCTCCAGGATACAGCACAGCACTGATGTAATCTGGTCACAGAGCTGGGCTAGGATGCCTCAGGGCCCCTTGAGACGGGGGGAGACTGGGCCCCTAAACTCCAGCCCCTTTCCCTAGGCTGTCTCTTCCATCCTCCCAGCCAGCCAGCCAGCCAACTAACTCTCTCCCAGCCCTGCCCCCCAGCCAGGGCAGCATTCCACCTTCCTTTGTTCCTCTCCATGGGGGATGTCTGGCCATACTAGTTTGCATAGTGACTCGTCCTGTTTTGCTGGGTCGTGGTACCCACGGCAGCCAGTGGGGGTTACCCCAGAGCCAGCAGCATAGAAACCAGCCATGTACCCCCACTACGTCACAGCATGTCATCCAGAAGTAAGGATGACATGATGAAGTATTGCCACCCTTATTTCTGTGCTGCAGCCTGCACATCTGGGCTGTTAATCAGCAGCTTCCACTCTCAGACCACTCAGCCCAGAAAGCAGCAGGACAGCAGTAAGAGTGACATGAGTATGGTATTGCCACCTTTATTTCTACACTGCTGCTGGCAAAGTGCTGACCTTCAGAGTTGAGCACCCAGCCAACATTACAGCCACCACTTTCTAGTTGCCCAGCTCTGAAGGCAGTGCAAAAGGAAGGGTGGCAATACCATGACCCTCTTAAAATAACCTTGTGATTGCCCTGCAACTTCCTGTTGGGTCAGGACTCTCAATTTGAGACACATTGGTCTCCTCCATGCAGTATGTATAGTGCAGGGGAAAAGCACACAAGGCCAGATTTTACAGTCCATGATGCGTTTTGCATGACTGTGAATTTGGTAGAGCCCTAGAGATGACCTTAACCGTCTTCCATGGGCCAACAAGGTCTGTACAGAACTTTATTGCAACATAGCATATGTCCATCTCTGTAGCTGAAGTTACACATTATTTAATTATTATTATTTATCCGCATTGCTGTAGCCCCTACAGACTCCCATCAGGGATCAGGGTCCCAAAAAGCTGTGCACTGTAAAACATAATACACTGTCTTACACATGCCTCAGAGTTTGCACTCTAAACATATGACAAGAGACAACAGGTGGAGAAAAGCAGGCAGACAAGAGTGGGAGGACAAGTGAAACAATCAACCTGAGTACAGTGAGCAGCAGAAACATGCTCACCACTTATTACAGCTTTATTAGATTTGGTTGCTCCTTTGATCTCAATCAGCATGGTCATCTCCACTCAGAATTTTTTATCTCATTAGATTAAATGTCACATATAAATATATTTGTGTGTTTGAATTTGGCTTGAAACCCGTGTATAAATTTTCAGTCTGTGGCAAATTTTTATGGCTTAGTTACAGTACCCTGGAAATTATGTTTATAATAGAGAAGTTGACATTCCCTTACCTATAGTGACACCAGCAGAAGCTACTATAGTTTATCATTTAGAGCAGGTAGCCACCTTAAGTACATTACATAAATGCCAGCTTAATGAACAAATATAGCCATCAATTTACCTACACGGTATAATTTTCTTAACTGAACTACACAATTAAAAGCAGCAGCAACAACAACAAAATACCATGCAAGACAGGAAGCTTTAGGTTGATAAACTCATGTGTTCATATAATGGGCAGATGTAAGTTGTTACTCAAAGTCATGTTTGATACAGATTATTTTCCATTTAATTTAATCTATTTCCAAGTTGTTCTCACATTATCAATCTGAGTTACAGAATTAACTTGGTTTTGACTGGTAACCAGACATTTGGTTATCAATTGGCTACTAGACACAATGGCTGGGCAGACAAATTGTAACTCCTTTCTTTTAAAAAGGGAGTGTCATTTAGTGGTTAGAACTAGAGATGTTAGAGAGTGTATAACTGAATAGCCATGTAATCGCACAACCATTCAATAGCTCCCACCTGGGAGCAGGGCCGGCAGCCAGTGACCTGGGGAGCCACCTGCTCTGCTGCCCCTCTATCAGAGGCAGTGGGAGCCAGTTTGGACCCCCCACAGAAAGGGGCTGCTGCCACAGAGCAGTCTCTGTCTATGGTGGGCCCAGGCTTACCACGGACTGAGGCTGCACCATGGTATGCCCATGCAGCCTCTGTCTGTAGGGAGCTCGGAGTGCCCCCCCTGCAGACAGAGGTTGCTTTGTGACAGCAGCCTGCCCTTACTTCCCTCTCCCCCCGCCCATGCTGCTTCCTCTAAGAGAGGCAGCAGTACAGGGGGGGCAGGTGGCACTGCAGAGTTAGTGTTGGGGGGAACCAGCTTGTGTAGGAGGTGGGGGGGAGGAGAGAGTCCTCGGAGCTGGCATGCAAGGGGAGCCTGCTTTAAAGCTGGCTCCCCACTTGTATCAGCTCCAGCATGCCTCCCTCACCCTACATACTGCTGCCTCTCTATCAGAAGCAACAGTGTGGAAGGGGAGGTGGATCTGATGCTCATGGGGAGCCGGTTTTTAAGCCAGCTCCTCACAGGCACTGGTTCCTCCCCCCTCCCCACTTGCTGCCTCTGATAGGGTATGTCTACACTACCCTCCTAGTTCGAACTAGGAGGGTAATGTAGTCATACCGCAATTGCAAATGAAGCCCGGGATTTGAATTTCCCGGGCTTCATTTGCATAAAGCCGGCCGGCGCCATTTTTAAATGCCGGCAGTTCGAGCCCCGTGCCGCGCGGCTACACGCGGCACGGAGTAGCTAGTTCGGATTAGGCTTCCTCCTCGTGGAATGAGGAGTACAGCTAGTTCGGATTAGGAAGCCTAATCCGAACTAACTACTCCGTGCCGCGTGTAGCCGCGCGGCACGGGGCTCGAACTGCCCGCATTTAAAAATGGCGCCGGCCGGCTTTTTGCAAATGAAGCCCGGGAAATTCAAATCCCGGGCTTCATTTGCAATTGTGGTATGACTACATTACCCTCCTATTTCGAATTAGGAGGGTAGTGTAGTCATACCCATAGAGAGGCAGGAAGGGGGAGGAGTCCATGTACTCGACAAACTAACCGATAAACCCAGTGTTACTGATTAATCGTGTAGTCGTCTACACATGGACAGCCTTAGTTAGAACAGGGAAGTAGGTTCTTCCACTAGCTTACTATAGGTTTGACCTCCCTGGTCTTGCACTCTCAGGACCTAACCAGTCCAAACAAGAGAATTTGCCAGACCAGGGGAAGCCCCTTGCCACCAGCCCACTGTCCCTCAGTGCTGCCAGCTTTGTTTCCATCCTCGCTAACTTCCTTGCCTCCAGCCACCACTGCCAAGCCACAGGGTCCGGCCTCAACCCCACTGTTGTGTGCTCTAGCCCTGGCCCCGCTGCTGAACACTAGTTATCTTGACAGTCTCCCATGGTTTTCTGATCCGGCAACATCCATGGTCCAATGTTGCTGGACCAGAAAGTGCTAGTTTGGGGAGATGCAACCTGTATTTAAATTTCAACCATTTCCTGAACCTTCCTGGGGCTTGGTTTACTCAGCTGAAAAATAGGGATAAGAATTCCTTCCCTCTTGGAAGTTTCAATAATTCCTGGTTGTAAAATAGAGAGAGTGACGACTGAAAGATGATACAGAAATGTATTTAACAAATTAATGGTCCTACATTGCTGAAAATATTTATCAGCTGAAGGATCTGAAAGATCAGTGGCTTTCTGGGGTTTGGTTTGGTTTGCAGGGACCGTGTAACACTTAATGGGCTCAGTCCCAAAGCCTGTCTTTTTACAGTCCTGATCCTGAGTCAACCAAATGCTGAAATGGCCCCTGGCACAGGATGAATTATAAACAAGATTTGAAAAATATTTTAAAAACACATTTAAATTAAAATGTGATTTGTTTAATTTAGATCCATTAAAAATGTAAATCAGATTTACATGTAAATTTGCTAGTTCTTTATTTTCCTCCCACTATGGAGCTTTAAGCAGCTAAAGTGGATATTTTGCGTGTGTTCTTGCTAGAATTTAGTAACTGTTAGAATTTCAGTTTTCATATAGAATTTTGTAGACTCTTAAAATGTGCCTCTGTACTGAAAAAGACAAGTTGAGGGCCTCATAATGAGCATCCTGACTGGGGAAACACCACAAACTGAAACATAAAATCAACATGCAAATAGACAGCACTCTCATTACAACCTGCTCCACTTCCCCTTTATTGAACACTTTGAGTAGGATCTACTCCACCAAGATTTACAGTCTGAAGTCAATGGAATTTGTGCTCCTAGGTCACATGTAGGGTATGCGCTCACTGCAATCAGCAGTGCCATTGCAGCTGAGTATGTATGCCAGGCTGTGCTGGCTTTAATCTAGCTAGCACTGCTAAATATATCAATGACAACACAGCAGTGCAGGCTTCAGAGGCAGCTGGGTGAGCCTGCTTGGAAGCCTGAATTTGTACTTGTGTTGCTAGGCCACCCTGAAACTTATGCTGCCATTTCTTCACTGCTCCTTTTACCCACACTAGTCCTCTGTGACCATTAGCCTTCAATTGCAAGACGTACTCTGAGGCTATGTCTAGACTGCAAGCTTCTTTCGGAAGAAGCTTCTTCAGAAGAGATCTTCCAGAAAAGCTTATTTTGAAAAAGAGCGTCCATACAGCAAAAGTGCATTGAAAAAGTGATGTGCTTTTTCGAAAGATAGCGTCCACATTCATTGAATGTTATCTTGCATTTAAGTTGTGATTAATATGGACGGAGTGGCCACCAGTGCACCTGTGTTATTTCCTGGAGTCCTTTTCTTTCGAAAGAACTCCCTCTTCCGTGACCATACATGTCTTTTTCCAAAAAAGCTTTTTCAGAAAAAGGCTTCTTCCTTGTAGTAAGAGGTTTACTGCCATTGGAAAAACCCCTCCGTTCTTTTAACTTTGTGTCAAAATAACTCAATGGTAGTGTGGACACATTTTTCCGGAAAAATGGCCATTTTTCCAGAAAAACTCTGCAGTGTAGACACACTGAGATGTTTTTGAAAGTTCCATTCAGAGGCACCAAACTTTAGGCTCCTAGTTTTGAAGACTTTGGGCTGTGTGTATTTAAAATGTTCAATAATTTTATTAATTAAATTAAAGACTAAATCACTTGTTTTAAAGTGACAAAGATGTGATGCTTCTGAAAGAAAAGCTCTTCATGAAAATACAGTTTTAGTCCCTAATGTGGCAAACATTTAGGCACATGCTCAACTTTAAGCATATGAGTAGTCCTCTCAAAGTACTTTTTTTTAATTGAGTGTACTGCTAACTCCAGCACAGCTACCTCAGATATGCCTACACATGCTGCCGTCACACCACCCAGTTGCAGTGCAGACCTACCCTTTGAGACACCTTAAGGCCAGCCCACAGCAAAATCTGATGGAATGCCGCATGCTCTGCTCTGTCCCTCCCTATGCTAACGGGTGTGGTATATATCTGGTCATGCCAGTTTTACAGCTTCTGAGGATTCCCTTGGGACAGAGCAAAATCTTGGCTCTCCTTTAAGGCAGCTTTCCAACTGCTTTTGTGTTGCTGTAACCAAGATTGAGAACTGAGCCCAGATGCTGAGGTTTTGAGTCACGTATAAGTAGGTCTAATTTATATTCTTGGGGCTATTTTCAATGTGCCTGCAGAGCTGGATTTGCAGTGGTGATGAGAACCCACAATTCCAGACCGTCAGTGCAATCTGTGGGAGTTTACTACCTCTGCAAATCAGGCTTATGCATTATATTATTGGTATTTCTATACTTGGTACAATGGGAAAAATTTGGTATGCAGACTCCAATGATAATTGCATGCATGCAAAAGTAGTATTTTGTTCAATGTATAGAATTCCTGAATAGGGTTGCCAGATAGTTTTAACAAAGATACCGGACACACTTGACATTACATCACAACTTACATTACATCTTATTTAGAAAATACCGGACATTTATATTTTCTCAATTTGTTTCCCCGAACACAAAGCTTAGATACTGGACTGTCCGGTTCTAAACAGGCCACCTGGCAACCCTATTTCTGAAGGAATGGATACATTTTTAGCACGATTCAGGGCATCCCCACTATAAGCTGCCGTTCCACATTAAAGTTTTTGATGTTTGTAGGTACTGATGCATTATAAGTCCTCCCATTCCCTGCTCTTAAGTCGCATTAAAAAAAAAAAAAAACACACACCCAACTTGTGCAAATGGAAGTCAGCTGCAGGAAAAAAAATTCTCCACTTTAAGTTGCTTCCCTACAAGTCCAAGTTTTTTGGAACGTATCTTGGACTTACAGTGAGGATGGCCTGTATTTGCTGGCTATTTAATTTTTTTGAAGGCAGCTATTTAACTGCTGTGCTAGACTTTCTGCATGTAATCATTCTTATCCTATTTTCTTTCATAAAGTAGACTTGAACTCCTGCCAAACTGACTTGGAATCACAGCAGACAGTGGAGAAACTTTTGAACATAATTTACTTTGGGATATTCTAAACCAAGGCAAAAAATGATCTTCTAACACAGACAGGAACTTAAATAAGTCCAGCCCTGCCAGAAACTTTATCATTATAATGCAAAGAGACAAAGTCCACAGAACTCACTGAAAATATTATTGAATCCATTTTGATGTTCCAGAAAAAAAAACGTTATTTTAAGGCATTATTGGACAGACTGAGAACAGGAGAGAGAACTGGAAAAAACACACTTGGTAAATCAATGAAGTCAGTAAACTGGAGTTGGATGCTAAGGAGCAAGTATTTGAAAAGATACCGTATTTTCCGGCGTATAGGGCGACTGGGTGTATAAGACGACCCCCTATCTTTTTAATTAAAAGATAGGGTTTCATCTTATACTCCAGCGCCCCTCCGCCTCCTTTGCTCCCGGTGTCCCTGGTCTGCTGGAGATGGTCCCCAGCAGACCAGAGGCACCGGGAGCAAAGCCGCCAGGAGCGCCTGGGCTGCCCCCCCCCCCCCGCCGGAGCCCCTCCGCGGCTTTGAAAGCCTCGGGGGAAGCCGGCGGCGGGGCATCCCAGGCGCGCATGGGCTGCCCCCCCGCCGGAGCCCCTCCGCGGCTTTGAAAGCCTCGGGGGAAGCCGGCGGCGGGGCATCCCAGGCGCGCATGGGCTGCCCCCCCCCGCCGGAGCCCCTCCGCGGCTTTGAAAGCCTCGGGGGAAGCCGGCGGCGGGGCATCCCAGGCGCGCATGGGCTGCCCCCCCGCCGGAGCCCCTCCGCGGCTTTGAAAGCCTCGGGGGAAGCCGGCGGGGGGGGGGGCATCCCAGGCGCGCATGGGCTGCCCCCCCGCCGGAGCCCCTCCGCGGCTTTGAAAGCCTCGGGGGAAGCCGGCGGCGGGGCATCCCAGGCGCGCATGGGCTGCCCCCCCGCCGGAGCCCCTCCGCGGCTTTGAAAGCCTCGGGGGAAGCCGGCGGCGGGGCATCCCAGGCGCGCATGGGCTGCCCCCCCGCCGGAGCCCCTCCGCGGCTTTGAAAGCCTCGGGGGAAGCCGGCGGCGGGGCATCCCAGGCGCGCATGGGCTGCCCCCCCGCCGGAGCCCCTCCGCGGCTTTGAAAGCCTCGGGGGAAGCCGGCGGGGGGGGGCATCCCAGGCGCGCATGGGCTGCCCCCCCGCCGGAGCCCCTCCGCGGCTTTGAAAGCCTCGGGGGAAGCCGGCGGCGGGGCATCCCAGGCGCGCATGGGCTGCCCCCCCGCCGGAGCCCCTCCGCGGCTTTGAAAGCCTCGGGGGAAGCCGGCGGCGGGGCATCCCAGGCGCGCATGGGCTGCCCCCCCGCCGGCTTCCCCCGAGGCTTTCAAAGCCGCGGAGGGGCTCCGGCGGGGGGGCAGCCCATGCGCGCCTGGGATGCCCCGCCGCCGGCTTCTCCCGAGGCTTTCAAAGCCGCGGAGGGGCTCCGGCGGCGGGGCATCCGGCGTACAAGACGACCCCCGATTTTGGGGGGATGTTTTTTAACATCAGAGGTCGTCTTGTACGCCGGAATATACGGTAATTATAATTTGTTCATGCCGGAAAAGTAGTCACAGCACCATTTCTTATTTCAGAAAGTAAATCAAACAGGTACTTAAGAACAATTTGCACATTCTCTATCAGCTTCATGTAGCATGAACACCCTTAATTGACTTTTCCATCCTTTCCCCCCCCCCTTCTTTCTCCTTCACCCCTCCTCCCCCACCTCCCCTCCCCTATTTATTTTGGAACTAGGCCTTTAATAACACCATTCATCTGAAGAAGTGGGTTGCGCCCTCGAAAAGCTCACAATACCATCTATATGTTTTGTTAGTCTTTAAAGTGCTGCTAGACTATTCATTGATTTTTAAGTTTTTCCAGTTGCAGACTAACTTGGTTACCCCTCTGAAGCTTCAGAAAATAAGTTTACCATTAAACAGATTCAGAAGAGGGTTTTGCCAAGCATACAGAGATCAATTTTTTTTCCTAGAGGGTCTAATATGCTTATTCTCTTGTAATAGAATGTTCAGTCACTGTACAATCTAAGGGACTGAGCCTGTGAATGTTAACTACCAAAGGTAATGTGATTACTACAGTACAGTAGTGCTGAAAGCTCCAACTGATATGTAGGTACCATTGTGCTAGACAGAGCACAGACATGTATAAAACAAACTCTGACCCAAAAAGCTTGTTGAGACTAGGATAAAAACTGCATATTAAAACTGAAGTGTAGACAGAACAAGTTAAAACATTTAGCTGTGTTTTAAAAATACACTGTTAAATCCTACTCAAGGCAGACCCAAAGAGTTCATCATCTAATCGGAAACATGACACAATATGTGCTATCAACAATAGATGTAAAGGAGAGTGAGAAGACGAGGGCAACAATAATAAATCACAGAGGGCTATAAAGCTTAGCTTTGGATAGAATTTGAGGTTTCAAATCATTTGAATTTTTTTAAAATCAGCTATTCTTACACAATTGAGCAATCAACAGATTTTTGTACATGTCTAGCAGAAACAGTTTGAAGGAGGGAAAGGTAGTGACATCTCAGATTTGCTTATCAATGGAACACCCTCCCTGAGCCAAGCAGAGAGATATTTGTGGGAGTAGCTATGCTCAAGTGAAGTCCCTGGGGTCACACAATGTAATATGTGGTATCAAACCCTTATCTTCACCAAGGTCATATTGGGTCTATAGAGATGCAGACGCCCTAATAAATACTAATTTTCAAGTTTTTGTTTTTAAAATGGCAATTATTCCCCAATTTCTACATAAGTACATCTGTTATGACACATTGGGCACAAAGCAACTGTGAGAATTCAGCACTTGCTAAGAAGTACTCTGTCACAGCTCTTAACAAATGCAACATACATGGCACAGTCCTGAATGATGTAGCATCACTTTTGACAGCAATAAGCAGAGTCATACAAGATGATGTAGATGCCCTTCCCAAACTGAAGTGCTACAAGAGACGTCTTTGGCTATCTGATGAGATATTTCAAATTCTGCAAAAGAAATCTTGGGCGACAAAGACTATGATGACGCTGCATCTAAACTTTGACAAGGTATTTTTCGGGTGAGAGCAAAAGTGGATGATGAAGCTTATTTTGGGAACTTGGCAAAAAAAAATGCAGAAGTGGAAATCTGATCTAATAAATCATGGCCTGAATTCAAAGCAATTCTGTCACTTAGATCCAAAATTGGCTTTACATGCAATTTAAGACAATAAATAAGGCTGATGGTCAAACATGTTCAACCTAAGAAGTCCTGCAAAGATGGAAATAATATTATGAAAGTGCACATAACCATCCTTTAGTGATTCCATGCTCAGGTGTGGATGCACAAGTAGTAAATGCAGTTGCTCATTGGTACCTGTATAGTCATACCTATGTTGAAAATGGTTCCCTCTGCCATAAAGAAACTATGAAGCAGCCATGCTACTTGACCCAATGGCATAGCACCTAAACTTTTCAGGTGTACCATAGACCCCATAAATGTAGCATTACGCCAGCTTTTTGTCTAAGCTCAAACTACTGGGAAGATGCTATTTTAGTGGAAGGAAGGGGCCATCATCCCATTTTATAAGGAGAAAGGCCCACACACTGAGGCTGCATCTAGACTGGCAAGTTTTTCCGCAAAAGTGGTCACTTTTGCGGAAAAACTTGCCAGCTGTCTATACTGGCCACTTTGAATTTGCGCAAGAACACTGACGATCTAATGTAAGATTGTCAGTGTTCTTCTGCAAATACAATGACTCTCCCGTTCGGGGAAAAAGCCCTCTTTCGCAAATGCTTTTGCACAAGAGGGCCAGTGTAGACAGCTGAGAACCGTTTTGCGCAAAAAAGCCCCAATGGCAAAATTGGCAATCGGGGCTTTCTTGCTCAAAACCACATCTAGATTGGCATGGATGCTTTTCCGCTAAAAGTGCTTTTGCGCAAAAGCGTCCGAGCCAATCTAGATGCTCTTTTCCACAAATTTGTGGAAAATTGTGCCAGTCTAGACACAGCCTGAGTGTAGTTGCCACAGGCCAATAAAAGCTTTAAAAAAAACATATGTCCTACTCACCCAGCTCTAGCCTCTTCTTGTGAAATGCCATCACTTAGACCAACTGGGCTTCATAGCTGGGCAATTTGCAATGCACACAATACTTGAGCTTCATCTTTTACCTTTTGTCACAAATTCAATCATCTTTTGACAGAAGCACATGTCAACCCAAAGGTAGCTTTCAAATCTGTCACTAGAGCTGCCCTGTAGAAGGCCCTACAAGGTTTTGGCATTCCTAATGCCAGGTTAATTCAAAATCTACATAATGACTCAGCAACAGGATGCCATGGGGGACCCATCGACCCAACACATTTTATATTTGATCCAGGGTGAAGCCAACATAATGTTTCCTGACACCAGCCCTGTTCTGGATTGGCTCACTGGACATACTTCCCATAAATACATATAAAACTGTAGGTTCAAGTTCTTTTACTAACTGGGAGTATATGGATGTTGTCATCCTCTTTGGCCAGAATGCGAACGATCCTAAAGAGGTAATAGCTTCTAGTATATTCTGGCTGCTGCCCTTAGGCTGAAGATTTCATGGAGAGAAGCAAAATCTAGATTTTGTCCACATTTTATCCAAAAGCTCAAAAGTTGTGATACAAGACCTCTGTGCTGCTGGACAAACCATGGAAGTAGTGGGTGATTTCATGTATTTAGACAGTAAATTGTCACCAAATAGGAGCAGCCAATGAGACATCCTAAGGAGTATCAATTTAGCAGTCTTGGCCATGAAAGATCTATACAGGGCCTGGAGCCAAAAAAAAAAAGTGAAATTATATGCACAAGTGCAGATTTACCAACATGTGTACTTCCAGTCCTCTTACACAGATCTGAAACATGGCTGTTGCTTAACAAAGAGCAAGAGGTTGGAGGCATTTCATGTTTTGCCTTGCCAGTGGCATCATCAAGTCACTGCCAGTGGACACTTTTTGTTTACGTAGCTCACCTCAGAAATAAAGTCCCTGAATGTCTAACCCTGAAGATCTAATTTGGAGTCAGCAGGGGGCATTGCCTGGCCAGAGATTGGCAACGGCCATGCAGTCATCTATGATTAACCAGTCAGCACCAGATTCCGTAATAATCCTGCTGCGCTTTTAGATGCCTGGAATAAAGCTGTTTATGAAGCCACAGACATTCCCTGCTATGGATCCTCACTGACTAAGCGTGTAATTGTATCAAATATCTACCACGTAGAAAATGAATTATTCTTTCAAGGCTTTATTACCATAGATGGTGCATTTGTTGTCATTAGCACTGAATAAATAAAAACCTTGATTCCAAATATGTAAAACCATATTTGGAATAAAAAATGGGCTGGAATTTTCTGGGTAGTTCAGGCTACTTTACACCACCACTTACAGCTTTCAGGCAACAGGAGGCTCGTAAAGAATCTCTTCCTCCCCACAGCGGAAGGCTTAGCTGGCAGAGCAACCATCTCCTCTACCAACGACCATCCTGCTACCTCAGTATAAAGAAAAGGGGAGAGCATGTTGGGACTGTGCCAGGGTCAGAGAGTCGGCAAGATGAATATAGGAGGGAGTAGGGCAGAGCTGAGCTCTATTCTGCCTGGTCCTCCACTGGCTTTAGTGGGGGGCTTCCCATCTGAAGCCTTAACTTTCATGGGGGAGGAGAAGCAGGCAGCTCTGCATCAGGGTACTTCAAATGTCTCCCTGCAGAATCTCTTTATTCCATCCATGCTCTACTTGGAGGGAGTGGAAAATAAAGCCCAGTGTGTTTATTTCTTTGTTTGTTTTGGATTCAGTGGCAAAACAATAAACACGCACATCAAAAGGATCACTTCCTAGTATCTGAAGAACACAAGCGTTTAGTGGCAGAAAACAAAAACATTCAGCACCATTCCTGGGATTTCTCAACTATGGGCCATCACAACCATGGGATTAGAGGTTCACTCCTTCATTTGTGCTCCCTCCAACTGCCCTCTGCCATTTATTCTTAGTTCTGCTGATACCCTAGAGGCCTCGTGGGAGGAATTCAACTTTCTAATAGTGAAGATAATTCAAATTAATAAACATTGCAGCTGTAACTACAAGTGGAGCTTCTTAGGCCTGGGAGGGAGCAACAAACTTAGACCTTGGGAAAGTGACATTTTGGGAAATGTAATTGCATGGCTGTTTTTGTTGCAGGCATTGATTGATTAATTTAGAACATATTTTATAACATGAATCTTTTAAAGTCAATAATGATTTTCCTATTTTGTTTGCAGCACATAAAGTAAATGGGGGACTATTTCTTCTTCTTTTTTTTTTTTTTAACGGGGAAGATTTTAATTTAAGAGTTTGGGTTCTGAGCATCACTCCTCCTTTAGGCTGTAATGTTGCCAAGAGAATCATGTGAAAGATCTGTCTGCCTACAAGGAACCACAGTAATGTCCTCAGTAATGGTTCTTTTTGGAGAACAAGATCCAAATAGGTTTGCAAAAATAATCACTGAAGTCTTAATTATGAATTAATAAAATAATATACCATAATCTGAAGAGGAGGTGTTGTGGATATACAGTAGCCAGTTTCTAAAATATAAGGCAGGAGGGTCAGAAGAAGCACATAGGCCGTGTCCAGACTCAGGGTTTTTTTTGGGAAAAGTAGCCTTTTCCCGAAAAAACTTCCCCTGCGTCCAGACTCAAGCCGCGTTCTTTCGAAATTATTTCGAAAGAACGCGGCTTTTCTTTCGATGGCGGTAAACCTCATTTCACGAGGAAGAACGCCTTCTTTCAAAAGTTCCTCTTTCGAAAGAAGGCGTTCTTCAATGTAAAGAGGCCGTCTTCGAAAGAGAGCATCCAGACTCGCTGGGTGCTCTCTTTCGAAAAAGCGGATTTCTCTTTCGAAAGATCCGCCTGCAGTCTAGACGCGATCTTTCGAAAGAGGCTCTTTTGAAAGATGCTTTCGAAAGAGCCTCTTTCGAAAGAAGCCTGCAGTCTAGACATAGCCATATAGAAGTTCAGATTACTGGTTAGTTGTGCTTCTTGGTTATACATCCTTGGACATAAAAACTAAGTATAACTGATCAAAGAAATATAGAAACACATTTTTTAAATTGCTGGGTTGTTTTAAAATGTTTCTGCCCAACTCAAATAATAGATTATATATTTGTGAAAAGAATGTATTTATTATATTCCTTGTGTGACGAAGCCAAGCAAAATATCTCAAAGCAGTACACTGAAATAAATAATGTGCTGTGCAAATGATAATGCAAACCCCTACCACTACCAAAAGATACAGAATGCAGCAGAAAGAAATACAACTGGGTGAATATTTTGAGTTTCAGACCAGATAATAGAGGATTTTCTTTGGCTTCCTCCATTCCTATTACAAATAAATCAGTGAATAACTATTTTAAAAATAGCTATTGGCCCCATTCATAACATTAGCAACTGCTAAAAATCTTCCAAAGGACTTTCTCTCTTTTCACACCAAGTATCTTTCCCTATGATTGTCTATTTAAACCTGGATTTTTCTGGAAGGATAGCAACAAATAAAAGCAGAGTAACAGCAGCAATGGGAAACAAATGTTAACAAGTTAGAATATTAAAATAAAATAAATATTTTCAGTGCTGTTGAGTAAGTCTGTAAATTCCTAAAGTTGGCTCAAGCATCTTGCTAATCCAAAGCCTTATGCTTCCAAGACACAAATTCAAATCAAGCATACGAGTTTATCTACTGTCACTGAGTTTTGGGACATTATTACCAAAACAAGTAAACTGCAGGGCTGTGTCTACACTGGCATGAATTTCCGGAAATGCTTAAAATGGAATACTATTCCGTTTTCAGATTTTCCGGAAAAGGAGCATCTACATTGGCAGGCTGCTTTTCCGGAAAAGCCCTTTTTCTGGAAAAGCGTCTGTGGCCAATGTAGATGCGCTTTTCCGGAAAAGACTACTGGGCTGTCTACACTGGCCCTTTTCCAGAACAGTGTTCCGGAATAAGGACTTATGCCCGAGCGGGAGCAGAATAATTTTTCCGGAATAGCGGCTGATTTTGTACAGTAGAGCATCATTGCTTTTCCGGAAATTCAAGGGCCAGTGTAGACAGCTCGCAGCTTATTCCGGAAAAGTGGCTGATTTTCCGGAATAAGTGGCCCAGTATAGACACAGCCCAGGAGATGAAGATACCAGAATAATAGAACAACACTGATTCCATGTCACCTATCCCAGTTATTTTACTACATGGAGAAGACAAAAGAATAGGATCTCATTAAGTCTAAAATAATAACATCCATTAGTTTTAGGGTGAGAAAAGCTGTCTGGAGGTTATAATCGAACAAGAGTCCCACTCTGTCATGTCAGGATTAATTGTAGCTCTGGTTGTGAGCCTTACATTAAAATCTATATACCCATAATTAAAAATTGCACTAAGGAAATTTATTCCTCATTTGACTTAAGTTGCCATTAAGAGATCATTTTACCTACTGCAAGTCAAATTTCTATTTTACTTAAGCTAATGTATCTCTTTACATGCTAGATTTGACTTTATTGTAGTGATAGAATTATGCATTACATTTTCACAGCAAATCAAAATAACATATCCCGTCTGTTTAATGGAGGACTGAACACCTGGTTTTTATTACACTTACGTGATCTTTGTTTTGGTCATAATAAAATAGAAATTGTTAGATAGTATTTCAGATGAGGGAAATAGCTACCTCTTGAGACTTTTTTCCAAAAATCCAAGGGAGAGTTGCTGATAGTTCCATTGGTTCATTTAATTTACTGATTAGAAGTCATTCTGAAATTGAGGCTGAACTGGGTGGGACAGTGTTACAAGTGTTTAAAACATGAGAACACTGTTATTATAGTTGTGTGCCACTAACACAGTGGGTGGAATTCCCAAAGGAAACCAGTAAATACTGTTTGTTACCATGTGTTAAAATAACTTCAGTTTAAAACCCTGAAAGCTGTAGTAATTGATATGAATGTTCTTGTAGAACTGAGATACATTTTGGCTCCAGAAGTGAATGTTTTAGTGGTGGATTCTTCACAGCAAGAGGCACCAAATGCTAAAAGCAGCAGCACCCAAAAAAAGTGAAAAAGTGCTATAAAAAGGGAAGTGGGTGACAAGTAGAAGAATGCAAAATAGAACCATGCAATGTATTAAAATGCAAATGAAAGTCTGTCCCTTTAGCCCAGGCAGCAGGGTCTTTCCCCAACCCCATCCCCATCTGTAGTGTGTTCAAATGAATGGAATACAAAAGGCTTTATCTAAGAATGCCAAATACCCTAAAACACAGAGCCTTTGACCTTATTCTGACCTCAAGAAGCACCACTAAAATGTCTATAGCAATAGAACACTTGAAATACTACAAGCTATGCAAAAAAGTTATGCAACTGCAAGGTTAGATTTGAGATTTTAATTATATAGCAGTCAGGATATTTAGTGGTAGTTCCCACAGCAAATTTAACATTGTCTCTTTTTGCATTTGTGCAACATGAAAGCCTTTTATTTTGTTTTCTTGACACGATCTGCCCGTACACAGTAATTTTAATGAAGTAATACAGAGTGTTACCTGGGTCTGCCTCCACTTCCTGCTCATGCCAGAAAGCAAGGGATATGGCAGGCATCTCTCTCAACTATAGTTTACCTACCTGCAGCTTACTGCTGAGTATACTCAACTCCCACAGTTGAAGCACAGAGTTGGGAGAGAAGGCAGAACTCCAGACACAGGGAATCCCGACGGAGAACAATGGGACAATGGAACTGAAAGAGACTCAGTATTCTATTGTGAGCCAATGGGGCAAGGCCTGGGGGCCCGCAGACAAGACGACAACATCCACCAATCAAAAATGGAAATGGAAGATTTTCCACAAATTTTTCCATTTTTGTTTAGATTGGGTCTCACGGTTCCTTCCAGCCCACTAGCTAGCTGCCGGCTCATGTGGATGCGCTCTCATGCTTTCTTACGCGTGCCTGCAGCTTGGAATGTTTACTGACCCTGAATTCAGTGATCTCAATGCAGGGTCTTTGGAACCTGAGAAGCATGCCCATACTCCCCCACCCTCTTCCCTTAATCTTAGGGAATGAGAAATGTCAGGACTAATCTCGGTTTTGACTTAAAATATAGCCCTTTGCCTAGTGTAGTATCTTGAAAATGTAAACTGATCACTGGGACTGAAAGGCTGTCATTGATTTTTCCTAATGAGAGCTCATTCAGAGTCCCTCTTGCAGTCATGAATGGTTCTGTGAAAACCATGCTCTTAGATCCCTATGTTTCTGAGAGCAGTGCAGACTAACTTTGTGGTTATGTGCACTTGGTCTCCCTCTCAGTCAACTAAGATGTGTGCAACTAAGATGTGTCCTCTACTGAGCCACCAACAACATAGCCTCTGAGTCTGATCACACAAAAGAGCAGCTCAACATCATGAGGCAAAACATAGTCCAGTAAATTAAGTTATGTTTCTGCATCACTGAAATCAGTGCATCTTTGCCATTTACTTCAATAGAAGCAGGATTAACCTTTATGCGTACAACTGGTAGCAAGGGACATCTGTTTTCCAATCCCAACTCTGATACAGCCTTGTGTGGAAAGCTCTCTCCAAACATGCTGGCCAAACCCTCACGCATATCCCAGCAGACTAAATTCCATGATGAATCCTGGTCAGATGCCACCTGGAGCACATTTCACATATTCTAAGAAGACTCACATCCTCTTAAAAACTCACTTCTGTCATTTAACTCAAGAAGTGAGGTGGTGAGAAGGTTCATAAAAAAAGGTACCATAACTATTCCGAGGAGTGCATAGGTTAATGAGTAACCAGAGGATCTTAGTATCATCAGCCCTATCTGTCCTTTCCCGCTTTTTTTGTCTGCTTATGACCTATACTTTGCTGTGTCTTGTCAAGTTTAGATCAGACACGCTTCAGTTTAGGGGTTGTTTTTATTTGTTTATGTGAGGTGACTCGCATATTTTGGTTGTTCAGAAGACAACAAGTAAACAATCATCAAGGATCAGGGTGGACAATAATTTTTTGCTGGAGGCCACTTAAAAATTTTCTGAAGTGGCCCTGGGCAGCACCGGAAGGGGCAGGGCCTCGAGCGGAAGGCCACTCTCAGCCGCCCCCCCTTTCTCTTAGGTGCCCATACCCACGGCTGGGAGGAGACTTCCCATGCTCCTCCACCCCCAGGCCAATCAGGGCCTGCGGAGCATGCAAAGTTTCCTCTGCTCTGTCTCCACTCTGCACAGCACTTAAAAGTGCCATGCACTCCTGGCAGGACAGGATGAAGCTTCGCATGCTCCCCTGCCCCCAGAACAGTCAGGGCTTGGGGACAGGGGAGTATATGGCACTTCTAAGTGGCCAGGGTAGAGGAAACTTTGTGCGCTCCTCCACCCCCAGGCCCTGATTGGCCTGGGGAATTCACAAAGCCTCCTTCACCCCTGTCAAGAGTGCCTGGTGCTTCCACGTGCTGTGTGCTCCTGGCGGGGTGGAAGAAACTTTGCATACTCCCCCCAACCCCAAAACCTAATTGGCCTGTGGGCGGGGGAGAGGCAGGGCTTCCGTGGGCTGGATCCACATTCTTGGTGGGCCAGATCCAGCTCGTGGAGGCCCTTTTGCCCACCCCTGGTCTTGATCCTGCCCCCACTTAAGAATCTGAAGTGGGCAAGAAATATTTGTCCCATTCTGTGAAAATGTTTCAGATTTCAAAGTCTTTCCAATTCCACTTTGGGACATGTAACAGTCCATGACTCACCCCCCCCCCCCCCCCCCGCCCCATAGCACCTTCTGCTGGTGACTATGGGAATTAGCTCAGCCAGCCTCAGAGCATCTGGCAGCATCTCAACTGTTTTGTCTGTTCTCCACCAATCATCAGGACCTGCATCCCTCCCAAACCACAACACCCTTTTCCCAGGGTATTACCCCATGGAAGCACCCCCAACTCTCAGGAGTCCTCCTCTTCCAGGGAACCACAACCTCCTATACTCTATGGCTACGTCTACACTGGCCCCTTTTCCGGAAGGGGCATGTAAATTTCACTAGTCGTCGTAGGAAAATCCGCGGGGGATTTAAATATCCCCCGCGGCATTTAAATAAAAATGTCCGCCGCTTTTTTCCGGCTTTTAAAAAAGCCGGAAAAGAGCGTCTAGACTGGCCCCGATCCTCCGGAAAAAGTGCCTACTTTGAAGTAGGAATAAGAGCCTCCGGAAAAGGGCACTTTTTCCGGAGGATCGGGGCCAGTCTAGACGCTCTTTTCCGGCTTTTTTAAAAGCCGGAAAAAAGCGGCGGACATTTTTATTTAAATGCCGCGGGGGATATTTAAATCCCCCGCGGATTTCCCTATGACAACTAGTGAAATTTACATGCCCCTTCCGGAAAAGGGGCCAGTGTAGACGTAGCCACCTTGTCTCAGTGACACACGGCTGGACAAAGCGCAGTTTGAAATGGCCACTTATCATTGACAGAAGGGGCGTGGACCTGCTGCCTTCTCCTGCCCTGACTGTTCCTCTGCAGATCTAGTACCTCCCTGGGTCCCTGTCACTGGGCCTTAGCCTGAAGTTTATTCAGGCCTGAGTTCTCTTGGCTCACTCTACCTCCCCCAGCACTACTCTGTCCAAGGTCCCCCATGCTAGCACATAGCTAGGTCCTTCTCCCTCCAGAGCTGGTGTAAGAGGGAGTGCCTCCTGGCCAGCCATATTTTAATATAGCCCTGCCACATTCTGATTGGCTGCCTCCCTGCTGTGCTCTGATTGGCTGCCTCAAGCCCTTGCCTGAGCTCCTAGCCCCAGCTTTCTCCCTGAGCTGCTTTAACCCTTATCATTCTAGTAGGAGACAAGCACCCCATCACAGGGCAAAACATATGTTTTTTTCACACATCTATCCATCTACCCACACAATAGCCTTGTATGTTCAGTTGTTTTTGAGGCTATGTTTAGCACTCATTTGGGGTGTAGGAAACCCCAGTTAAAGTCTTTGCTACAGACTCAAGACCTGAACCCAAATCTGTCATGTCAGTCCACTAACCATACAACCAAAAAGTTTGGTTAGGCAGATGAGCATTTTCTGACAGAAAAACCATTCAGTCAAAATTCTCAACCAGCTCTATTAATGATAGCTGTGTCTTTGGGGTGTAGTGATAATTAATTAGTTAATGGTTGTAAAGCACCACGTAAGTGCTAAAATTCACCAAAGTACACACAAACCCCACTACATCTAGAGGGTCCCAGGCCTGCAGCTTAGGTGTTGAGACCTGTGCATAAACCCAGGCACAAACAGCTGAGTTCCACTTCTTGTGTGGAAGCTGGTGGAACTTGAAGATTACTTGCCTCCTTTTCACATAAAATAACTCAGGGGGATTTTGAGGAGGAGGGAAGATTGGTGAGTCCTGATGGGCAGAACAAGCAGACATACAATCAGTCATCTCCCCTATCCCACCCCAGAAGCCTCTGGTGGGCCTCATGCATACTGGTGTTCTCCCAAGAACAGGAGATGACTACATCAGTGAACAGGAAGAAAAATAGCTGATAGCAACTTGACTAGTTCCTTTCATCAGGTGTAAGGGCTGAGGGAGCAGCAATTTTAGTCTTAGTCCAGGGTATCAGGAAGAATAAATCTATCACTGGAAGGACTGAAAGCAGAAATCCTTACTGATTTTTGTCACTTGTCCAATTACTAATATTCATCTCTATACACACACATCAAATTACATGGATTCTGATGTTAACTCAGAGGGAAGATCACCACCTACTGGATCACCAATGCCACTTCCTTTGCTTCTTGACTGAAAGTTTCAGCTGTCAGGGTGGGATGAAGCTGTCTTGCTCCTGCCCACCTGTTTTCTCTTTTCTGTTGATTTCTTTCCTTCATAGGGACCGTGTTGATAATGTTTGTGCTGCATCTCCTGGGAGAATACAAAAGGTGAGACTCAGGAGTAGCAGAGGCAAAGGAGGTTTTACACTATCCTGTGTTGCTTGGATTCTGCAGAAATTAAAATGACCCCAATGACTATAAAAGCTTCAGAGGGATAGCTGAGTTAGTCTGTAACTGGAAAAATTTAAAAAATAACTAATAGTCTTGCAGTACCTTAGCAACTAAGAAAACATAGATGGTATCATGAGCTTTCATGGGCACAACCCACTTCTTCAGATGAATGGAGTTATTAAAGGCCCATTTTCTAAATAAATAGGGTATAATGGAAGAGGAGAAGGGAAAAGAAGTAAAAAAAAGAAAAAGGAGAAAGAAATAGTGAATTAGAGTGTCCATGCTATATGAAGCTGATAGAGAAGGAACTAATTGTTCTTAAGTACCCATTGTTTGGCTGTTTCAGTAGATAAAAGGCCAGACAATCCATTTTAAATAACTTTTGTCAGTTACATCTGCAGTATGCTAGGAAATATTTCTAAAAAAATGCTGTGATGGTTATTGTCAAAGCCAGCTATGAGGTATCACTGTTTCAAATATATTTAAATGAGATTTGTCAGAGAAATAAATAAAATAGTCTTCAAAGCAGAAATAAGTACATGTGCATCAATTCAAAAAAGTTTTTGTCCTTGAAACTTTTTTTAATGTGTGCTTTATATTCAGAAAATGAATTATCCAGAATAAGCAGTAACTTAAGACATGTCTATTTTTAGGGCAACATATATACAGTTACCAAGTGAAGAAAAGACTATGGTATATTATGTCAAAACTGGCTGACTGAATAATTTACATTCACAAAGGGCTGAGATTTTCAATAAGCTACCAATACTGATGCCTAATTCTTTCCATTATATGTTAATGTACAGAGACCACCAATGTAATGTTATGTAACCTCATGAATTGTGGCTCAATTTTTATGAATGGGATTTTATAAATGAAACCATGTTAATGCCTTTGAATAATCAGTTATTGTAACTCCTTTTTAATATATTGTAACTAAAATGACCCCCATGTTGTAACTGAAACTCCCATTTTAAATTAATACATTGTATCTAAAGTGACTCCATATATAGTATCTAAAATAGTGATAGAAATGTAGCCTTGTTAGTCTGGTGTAGCTAACAAATGTAGCCGTGTTAGTCTGGTGAAACAAAATACAGGACTATGTAGCACTTTAAAGACTAACAAGATGGTTTATTAGATGATGAGCTTTCGTGGGCCAGACCCACTTGAGGAAGTGGGTCTGGCCCACGATAGCTCATCATCTAATTAGCCTTTAAAGTGCTACATAGTCCTGTATTTTATAGTATCTAAAGTGACTCCAAAAATTGTAACCCATTTTAAACTTTGTACTGCCTTAACTTTATTTAAAGTTAGGTGTGAGTCTGTAATCTCATTTAAAAGTGTTAATGTGGGGGAGTGTGTAAAGGGCTCAGTTCATGAAGCCAACCAATTTAGGTGGCCAGCTGCCAGTACCAGCTTGATGGCAGAAGAATAATGCAGGCAAGCCCTGAAAAAGAACCCACTCAAGAAAGAGAGTAATGGGATTAATAAGTAAATCAGATGCCAAAGTGCCTTCCAAGTGATAAAAATGAATGCATATGCTTATAACAATGGTATGCATCTCTTTGGAGTAGTGAGCTTGGTTTGGTTAAGTGATAGCAAAGAGATCCAGAGAAGAGAAATGGTGGTGATTATAGCTAAAGCAAGATTCAAATACAACAGGAAGTTATCCAAAGAAAGATTAGATTGCAATGAAAAGTCAAGAGCTCCATGAGATATGATAAATGTAGTGAATATTTTGAACACTGTAAACATTTATCAGTACCCTTTTATCTTTTAAAACTGTCCCATAAATGAGAACAATTGAAAGAAAGTAAATTTAAAAGTTATAAGAAATACTTTGCACATTGTGCAATCAGCCTGTAAAGTTCATTGCAGCTCTAGGTCACAGAGTCAAATACTATAGGTAGATTTGTAAAAGGCTAGGAAATTTTATGAGCTATAATATTTACAATTACACTACATAACATAAGATGTTAGCAACTCTCATATTTCAGGCTTTTAATTTTTTCCTGTGAAGGCCAAGAGAAATTATTTTTCCTCTCAGTTACAGAATTGCACAATTGACCACATTTCATTTTACTGTAAAATATTGGTAACCAGAGATACAGTGCAATAAAAAAATACACAGTTCCAAGTTTCAGAGCCCGTATCAGTTGACTCAGGCTTGTGAGGCCTGGATGCTAAAAACTGCAGCATAGAGAGTTGCAGTTAATAAGTTCAGCTCAAAACAGACATGTAGGCCAAGTCTTTCCTGCAATTATCTCCACTGGAATTGAACCAGAATACTATGGCTAAACTCATAGTAAAGGTTTGCCCATGCCAGTTTTAATGGAGCATTCTTGACTTGCATTTGGCTGTCCTGAAATATCCTTTAGTTCTGGCATAAATGTTGATATCACAACATTGCAGCCTGGCATGAGTTTTGTACCACCACATTGCAAAGTAGTATCATGATGTAGCAATTCAAACACCACAAAAATCATGGCATGATGAGTGGAATCATTCTGGGTTATACTGCTACACTAGCATGTTCTTTGTGTTATGTTATGTTATGGGCAAATATAGATTGTACACTGTGTCTAGCAGATCTCTAAATCTAAGGAAATAATTAGAATAAAAAATTGGTTCTTGCTGCTATTGAAGTCAATGGCAAAACTCCCATTCACTTTGGTAAGGAGGGAATTCACTGGAGTATCTCCTAATGAAGGAGTGTGGTATTGCAGACTTTTTCTCAACTGCCCCCTCTTGCCCACATGTTTTCAGCCAGCATTGGTGGGTCTTCAGCAGCTTGAACCTCTGGTCACATCCAAAATTCCAAATGCACTCCAATGAGTCAGTAAAGAGTCTAATAAACAGTCTATGTGCCCTCCCTAGAGTCTTCAGCTCTGGGCCCTTTAAACTCAGCCACTTGCTCCCATATAAGGCCTGTTCTCTTCTTAGGCTACATCTACACTACATGCTTCTTGCGCAAGAAGCCTTTTGCTCAAAAGTTTTTGCACAGAAACTTCTTGCGCAAGAACATGTCCACACCTCAAAGCACATTGCACAAGAAAGCTCTGACGGCCAATCTCAGAATGGCCATCAGAGAACCTGTGCTTTTTCCCATAGGTTTCTTGCACAAGAAGCCTCTCTGGAATGACCACACTTGCCTTTTTGTGCAAGAACTCTTGCGCAAAAGGGAGTTATGCCTCATAAAAGGAGGTTTACCTACAGTGGAAAAAGCCCTCTGTTCTGCCGTTTTACTCTTGATTTCCTTGCGCAAAAGAGCATTTGAGGTGTGGATGCTCCATGGGTTTTTGCACAAAAACAGCTGTTTTTGCACAAAAACCTTGCAGTGTAGACATAGCCTTAGAGTTTATGCCACTTTACCTGTGGCCAGTGGCCAGCCAAGGGACCCTCTACACAGCAGTTACACTCTGCTAACTGCAATCTGTCACTGCTATTTCCCTGAGTTTCTTCCTAATGGGCTCTTTTTATCTCCAACCCTATCTCAGGTGGGGGCAGTAAGTTATATTGGTTTGTGGTGTCTGGGAACTAGGAATATTTAATGTTCAGGGGCCTGACTCCAATGTTTGGGGTTAGATCTCTCCCCTGGTCCTGCCTGCTGCCCCTGTGCATCTCCCTGGGAGCATCTCCTGGCCCCACCTGCCATCTCCTGGTGATTTAAAATGTCCTGGGGTCCCCTAGTCACCACCACCAGCAGCACTGTGGGGCTAAGGCAGTTCCCTCCTGTACGCACTCTGAGCATCTCCAGAAAGTGGCTGATATGTCCCTGTGGCCTGTGGGGGTTGTCTCTATGTGCTGCCTGCACCTCAAGCTCTGAGCTGCTGTCAGAGGGATGTACAAGTCACTTTTGGGAGCCAACTCCACCTGACATAATGACCAGCCCCCTGACCCTCTCCTGTACCTTAACCCCTGCTCCAGCCCAAAGCCTGCACCCAAACTCCCTCTCGGACTTATGCAGGTGTGGGCGGTGGATGGGACTTGGACCCATTCTGGGCATCACCAAAAATGATCGAAATCTGCTGCTAGTGATGGATAGGGTTCCCAAGTTCTGCTCAATTGCCAGGCCAGAAAGCAGTTTCTGTTCTCTCCCCTCCTTCCCTCTGACCCCAGCCACCATCTGAGCAGCTTAGACCCTGCAGCTGCTTTTGTTTGAGTCTGCTAGGCTCTGACAAGCTGCTTCCCTCAGGCAGGCCTGGACCACCCACCTTCACTGCTCCATTCCTGTTACTTTGCTGCTTCCTAGGGTGGGGTGCAGTAAGAGTTGCAAAGGCCATGTCACATCTCCTCACATAATTCGCACACAGAAGGATTTGGGATCATGGTCAGAGCTGCCTAGGGTTGCCAGGTGTCTGGTTTTGAACCGGACAGTCCAGTATCTGAGTTTTCTGTTCGGGAAACAAATTAAGAAAATATAAATGAGAAAATATAAATGTCCGGTATTTTCTAAATAAGCTGTAATGTAGGTTGTGATGTAATGTCAAGTGTGACTGGTATTTTTGTTGAAACCATCTAGTAACCCTAGAGCTGCCTTTAGACTTACTGGGGACCCACAACAGAAACTAAGGAGTTGGCTTCCCACCATACCTCCAGCTGTCTGGCACTGTAGCTTCAGTCTAATCTCTGCCATTCAAACTGCCTGGGACTGAAGGCTGAGTCCAGTTACTCATGATTGAAGCCTGAGTCACATAGTCTGGGGCTGATGCCCAAGCCTAAAGCCTGCCACCCACAGCAGAAGCCTAAGCTTCCTGTAGTCACCACTCTCCATCCTCCAAAAGTTCCCTCAGGCCTTTGCTGGAGGAGAGGGGCACCACACCTCACTATTTGAAAACATTGGCTTTAGTGGGTTTTATTTCTGTTTTTAGAGATTAAATTACTGTACTACTAGCAATACATTTGCCTACAGTAACACTGCAGGTAGTATGTGACTTTGATTCATGGGGGCCCCTGTGGTATAGGGCCCTGGGTAATTGCACTGTTTGCTGCGCCCACTAATGCCAGCACTGACTGTAGCCCTCTTTGAGAATAACATCAGCTCCTTTCCCTGTTTGCTCAGGAGATTCTCTGGCATGCCTCTGCCCAGAGAGCTTTTGTAGTTCAAGGCCCCTGGAAGCGCCCCTCCCCAGACTCATTCACGCTTGACCTTCATTTCTAAGGAACATCTCTATAGGTTCTTCTAGAGCCCCCAATCTTGGAGAAACATGCCACCCACTGGCTCCTCTGAACTGGGTGGGAGCTCCCTTCTTGGGACATCCTATTTGTTTCACACTTTATACTTCTGCTTCATCTCCCACACCTTGCAGCTCTGGGCCTGGAACCTCCTTGTTGCATGTCTTTTATTCCTCAGCACATCTGTCTCTGTCAAAGTCTCTGTCTCCATTGGTACTCCTGTGTCTATTCCTGTATTTGTCTCTATTCACTGCATGTAAACCTTCATGTACATACTCATGTGTTAGTCTGTCTCTTCCTGTTTGTTTCTGTTTCTGAATGGTTCCCTGTGAATTCAGAATGTGTGTGTGTCTTGCTGTGTGTTTGTGGCTGCCAGTGTACACATGTCTTTAATTCTGTCTTGGCATGCCTATGTATCTATGTGTCTCTTCCTGCATGTCTCTGCATCACTCCCTCTGGGTTTGCCAGCTTGTCTCTACATGCCTGTGTCTAAAAATCTGTATGCTGGGCTATGTACGTCCCTGTACGTGTCCATGTGTCTGCCTTTGAATGTACCGGTATGTGTCTGTCGGTCTCAACAAGTCTGTGTACCCGCTACCCTGGATCTGTGTGTGTGTGTGTGTGTGTGTGCAGAGACCATGTCTGGAACCATGTTTACTCGTTGGCGGGAGGATTTTCCTACCCTGGGGGTGTTGTAATCCTAGGAGATTTTTCTTTACACTGTTCTTCACTATCCCTATTCCAATCCCAATGTGCAAGCAGCGCCAGAGCTCGGTTGCATGCCACTCTTCCTGGTATTTGCTGGGTATTGGGCGGATGCTGAGTCTCCCTGAGCCACAACTGGGGTTTCCGCGTTTGTTATATTCCCTCCGTGGTAATGTAACTCACTAAAGGAAAAAAAAAGGAACCTACCAGGAGTGGGGTTCGAACCCACGCGGACATGCGTCCATTGGATCTTAAGTCCAACGCCTTAACCACTCGGCCATCCTGGTGCAGGTGCAAGAACTGCATGCAGACTTTCCTACATAGCTCACAGAACCGCCAAGTCTGGCCAGCCTCACACGCGGGGGTGGAACGGGGCTCTGAGCCCCCAATTGGGACCCCGCCGCTTTTCATTGTCTGCGCGGGAGGGCGCAGAACGCAAAGCAGCAGCCAGCGGGAGCCTCCGGGAGGAGGGCGGGCCGCGGCGACGCGGGGAGAGAAGCGGGCGGGGGAATTTAGCGTGAGAACGTTCGGGGCGCGCTTGGACCTGCTGCCCTGTAGCGCCCCGCTCCACCCGGGCCCCACAACCAGCCTGAGGCCCGGTGCCCCCCCCCCCCGCGTCCCCACAGCATTGCACCCCGCTCCAACTGGTCCTCCCGCACACTGCCCCCCCCCCGCATCCCACACATTGTGTCTCCCCCTGCAGTCCTGCTCCCCTGTTCGCATGCGACACCCCACTGCCCCCCTCCTACATCACATGCATCAACGCACGCACTACACCCCTCACTGCCCCCCCGTGACCCGCCCCCCATGTGCACCATTACACCCTTCATGCACAAACACTTGCCCCCCTGTAACCCTCCCCTCAAATTCACTACCGCACTCCCCTCCCTCACAGACATCCAGATAGAGAACAGGAAAACTTTTGTCTACAGGGTACATTTTTCCAAAATGTTTCTATTTCTAGATTTTTAGAATAAAAGTGCTTCCATCACAGCAGCATCGCTGTGTCATGAAAGTGCCCCACTGAACCATCATACGCTACTGAGTTTTGCTCCATTTTGCCCAAAGTCAACAAGAATCATGGTTGAAATGCTGCCCCTCGTTTTCAGTTTAATTTATGTAGTAAACACAAAGTAACTTTACAGGTCTCCCCCCTTTTCCCTCAGTCCTGCATGTGCAACACATTAACACACTTGGGTTTGCATGTACTTGAGAACAAATCCTTCCCTGCATTATTTCACACTTAGGACAAATGACATTTTGTTGGATCATTGGCTATTTAATTAATGCTCTGAAAACAAGATATAAGTTGACAAAACGGTCACATTCTAGAGTAGTGAAACCCTATGGTGCAAAGCATTTCCTGGAAAAATGGTGGTTTCCTTAAGGAAACCCAGGACTGTTTAGAACATGTCCCAATGAATAGTGATAACGAAGAGACAATCAGCCTACCAAAAAGGAAAGGAAGAAAATTAAATTTATTTTTTACTGACATTGTACTTAATTCCTTTTAATTGTATGCTGGGACATACCTGCCCAGGCTGTTAGAAACAGGTTTTTCTAGCTGAACTGGTTTATTTTTTGGGGGGGGGAGGGGATTTGTGTAGGGGAGAAACATTTCTACAATGTCTCTTCACCTTTCCCTTCAAAGGAATGTTCTGTCCCACAGAAATCTGAGCACTATATGTTTGTATGACACCTAAAATCAGGCAAATAGTTACATATTTTCTGAATGTATCAACTAAAGGCCAAAGCAGTATTTGGCAATTTTAACTGTTTCATGTCTTTCCATTCCTCTTTTCTTGTAAATACACACATCATTTTATGTTCAAGTTCTATTTATAAAGAGCGTTTATTAACCCTTTAACAAATTATTGATCAGTTGCTAGCGTGTCATAGGTCGATAGATTGCTTATAGCCATTTATAACGCCTTTAGCTGATGTTCTTAGAATTCTGTAACATAAGCTATTTATATTAATGGATCCTAAGGCCAGAAGAGACCTTGTAACAATCCATGCTACACTGACCTCATCTCACTAAGCACATGACTTTCCTGTATTAATTAATGTTTGAATTAAAATGTATCTTGTAGGAAAACACCTGCACATATCTGTAACATAGTCAAAACATTAATAATTGATTATGCCTTTATAAACAATTTATAAATTGAATCTTATTATAAAGTATAACCAAATATATCACTCACAAACACACATATGGTGATATACACACAAGACATTAAAAAGTTGTGTAAGATATTAGTAGCCAGAACTCCAGATAAAACCAAACATACCTTTGAATGGAAAGGTTTAACAACTCTTGTTCTTAGAAGCAAACAAAAAAAACCAGTTTATTTATATTATACATGAGAGAGAGAGAGAGAGAGAGAGAGAGAGAGAGAGACTCACTCAAGTCTGCTCTATACAACAAAGTTAGATTGATGTAACAGCTTGCATTAACCTAGTTGTACATATATCTATACAGGTTGGACCTCCCTGGTCTGGCAATGTCAGGACAAATTCTTCAGACCAGGGAAAGTGTCTCCTGTCACCAGCCCCAAGCTAGATGGCCCTCTGCCTCTGGCCCTTTCTGTTCTCCCTGTTCCCCCCACCAGTCCACCCTGCTGCCACCAGTCCCCCAGCCCAGCCTGTCATGGGTATCAAGGGTTCTCCAGCCCCTAGCCCTGCACTACTGTGGTTCCCTGGCCCTGTGCTGCTGGGGACAGCCAGGTTTCCCCAGCTCCATCCTGCTGCAGGCTGTCAGAGTACTCTGGTCTCTGGCCGCATGCCGCCATGGATGGCTGGGATTCTCCAGCCCTTGGCTCCACTCTGCCGTGGTTCCCTGGCCCCATGCTGCTGTAGGTGGCCAGATTTCCCTGGCTCTGTGCTGCTGTGGGCAGCCAAGCTTCTTCTTCAAGGCCCATGCTGCCATGGTCTACTATAGTTCTCCAGCCCAGCTCCAGCGCTTTTGTGGAGCTGCGGCCCTGCTGCCTCTGGCTGGGCTGCTGGCCCTCCTACCATTAGGCTCCCAGGCTCTGGTCCCGGAGCATTCATGGTCCTGCTGGACCATGGATTGCCGGACTAGAGAATACCAGTTTTCAGAGGTTCAACCTGTACTTACTATTTTTCTCCCACTGATGTGTGTGTCCCATAATGTTGTCTTAGTAACATCATCTCTATGAGCAGTACCGCACCATGTATGGAAATTGACACATCATGAGTGTAGACCCTATGGTACCTATGTCAACCCCAACAGCCCTTCAACTGCTGTTCCATAATGCCTAACAACTGATCCAGGGGCAAGCCACAGATCTGCTTCTTTTATAAAATGCTGCATGCCACCCTGCATACCACGAAAACCTCCAAGGGGCTTGAGTCATAGGCCACTGCTATGAACCACAAAGAGGAGGAGGAATATGGCAGCTGGGCAACTGTGGCGTTCAGCTGTGAGCCAAGACCTATTTTTCACTGTACCAGATTCAGCAAGGCCCTCCATTCAAGGATGAATGAGCCCAATAGAGGGAAAGGAATCCAGGGTAAATACATAAATAAATGTCTCATTCTGGTGATGGTGACTGCATCTCCAACTTAATTGTTACCTGCTTTTCTTTCCCCTCTTAGAGTTAAGTGGGTGGGACATGCATAACAGATTGTTTTTGTAAATAGGCATGCTGCTTACATCTTCCTGGGAGTTCAATGAAACAGCTATGAAGACAAGGGAAGAAAATTATATGGACTCATGGTGCCCAGGAACCAGGAATTTTCCTGGCTCAGGAACCCAGCAAAGTGTGGGCCCAGATCTCTCCCCCGGCCCTGCCTCCACATACTCCACCTGATGAGTCCCCTGGTCAATTTAAAACAACATAAGGGATCCTGGCCACCATTAACAGCAGCACAGCAGGACTAGAGCGGCTTCCTGCCACTCACTCCTCGTGGCTGCCAACATGTCCTTGTGGGCTCTGTGTGCTGCCCTACCCTGAATGCCCTGAAGCCAACAGGAACTGAAGGGGTGGTACCTGTGGGCAGCAGAAGATGGAGATTACCCTGACCCCTCCTGCCTAGAAGCTGCTACCAGAGGAGGGTGCCCTAGATAAGTGCTGCACTCCCACCTCCTCCCCTGCATCCCTGCCCACCCCCAAACTCTCTCCAAGATCCTTATCCTCTCCTGTACCCTCATACAGAGCCTGCACCCAACCTTCATCCCAGAGCCTGCCCTTCAGGCCCCTTTCTACATCCACATTCCCTCCCTGAGCCTGCACCATACACCCACTCCTATACTTCAATCTGCGGGCCAGCCCAGAGCATGCACCCCTCACTCACCCAATTCCTTCCCAGAGCAGGTCGGGGAAGGAGTTTGAGTGGAGGAGGAGTATTGGCTTTCGGCAACATTTCTACAAACCAGCCACCCCTGCATAGAGGTACACTGTAATCCTTTTCTGAAGGTTTCTGGGGATGGCAACTTCATTTCTTCCTCATTTCCTTCTCTACAGTAGGACAGTTTCTCATGTTGGTCAGTGATAACTTCAGCAGGCTCCAATGCAATCCGCAGCGAAGTGGTGATGTGAATTGGAGTGACCCAACTGAGAAAGGGCAAAGTAGAGCAGGCTGCTGGTTTGCTTCACTTCCTGCCACTCCCACCACCACTGGTGAGTGCAGAGATGGGCCCAAACCCTGCTGCTAGTCCCAGGGTAATTCCTCAGATCACCCTGGGTCCCATCCTATGGATGGGACAGCTCTGCCTATACTCATAGTTTTGTGAAACAAAGCAATTCCCTCCCCATTTCCCTTTCCCTGGTGGGTCATACTCATTGTGGAGTGAGCTGGCAATGATGCCAGGCACAATCACTCAAAGTAGAAGTGTCAATAGGCATGCCTTGTTTAACACTTTAGGGGAGCAAGGGAAGGGGGTAGCTCTGAATGTTAAATGTTGCTTTCCATTGTTACTATACTAACAGTAGTACTTCTGTGAGCTTTATCTGTAGCTGTGGCCTTGAGAGACTCTCCTTCTACACCACTGGACCAGCTTACCCAGATAAGTGGGGGGGGGGGGAGGGAGAGAGGATGTGGTAGGACATGCTATCTGTGATTGCAGAAGCCAGAGCAGCATCTGACCTTGAACAGAGGACATGGAGGGTGAATATTATAGACAATATGTAGAGGGAAAGACCAGACAGGAGAAAGACACAGGAAAAGGAGAGAATCTTCTCCATCAGCAAACTCAGATGCTGTAGTGTAGACTTTCAGGGTGCATCTACACAGCACCTGAAACTCAAAATAAGAGACACAATTTGCACTATGCAAATTGCGTAGCTTATTTCGAGTCTATTTTGAAATAGCTTATTTTGTCATTTGGTGCTGTCTACACAGCGCCAAATTTCAAAATAATGCACTATATCAAGCTAGCCCTTATGCCTCATAGAATAAGGTTTACAGGGATGGAGAAATAGCATTCAAAAGATGCAGGGTAGCTATTTTGGGATACCTCTGGTATCCTGAAATAATTTTGCTGTGTAGACATACCCTCATGGACCAAATTCAATAGTCTTAACTCCCATTGCACTCTGTGGAGAACGGCAGCATAGCAGTTCCCTTCAGCCCTTCCAATCCCACCCCCGTGTTCCACATGGCTTCAAGGCCTTTACAACTACTGCTTCTGCTCCATGCTGGGAGAAAGCTTGGAGAACCCCAGCTTCATCTACACTGACTTATGAAACCGTCACTTGAGATATGTGTAGCTACAGTGGATATCAGTGTTCCTTCCTCTGCTTTATTAACATACCTAAATATTTTTAAGTTAAAATGTATTTACTCTTGAGTTCTTTGAACTGTTTTTGTAAGTGAATAAAACTCTTTGAGAGTGAGTCAACACATAGACTTTGTCTAGACTATTGCTTTTGCCAGAAGAGGCAATGCAAATGAAGCGCTGATTAGCATATTGCCATGCTTCATTTGCATAATCTATTCTGAGCCATTTTTGCCCAAGAGGTTTTTGTGCAAAAACAAGCAGTGTGGATATGTCCGTTTTGCACAAAAAAACCCTTTTTGCATAAGTTCCTTATCCCTCTCTGGGAGAGTATAAGGATCTTGCGTAAAAAGGGTTTTTTGTGCAAAATGGACACATCCACACTGGGGCTATGTCTACACTGGCTGCTTCTTGCACAAGAACACCTTGCGCAAGGGTTCTTGTGCAAGAAGTTTTGCTCAAGAAAATGTCCATTCTGCCATGTGCAAGATGTGCTTTTGCGCAAGAGTGCCCATGGCAGCATGGATGCTTTCTTGTGCAAGAAAGCTCTGACGGCCATTTTAGCCATAGGGCTTTCTTGTGCAAGAAATGCCTGCTGAGTGTCCACACTGCCCTCTTGCGCAAGAGCTCCAGCGCAAGAGGACTTACACCTGTTAGAAAAGAGCATAGCTCTTGCGCAAGGAGCCGTTTCTCACCACGCCGTACTGTAAATTTCCTTGCGCAAGAGCGGGTGGGCAGTGCAGAAGTATGGCTGTTCTTGCGCAATAACCCACCTGTGTAGATATAGCCTGCAAAACGGTTCAGAATAGATTATGCAAATTAAGCACAATATGCTAATCAGCACTTCATTTGCATTGCCTCTTCTGGCAAAAACCGATAGGCTACATTTACACTGGCAGCTTCTTGCGCAAGAACTCTTTTGCGGAAGAGTTCTTGTGTAAAAACTCTTCCACAAGAGAGCTCTACACTGGCACACGCTTTTGCGCATGAGATGTGCTTTTGCGCAATAGCAACCATGCCAGTGTATACGCTCTCTTGCGCAAGAAAGCTCTGATGACCATTTTAACCATAGGGCTTTCTTGTGCAAGAAATTCATGTTGCCTGTCTACACTGGCCTTTTCTGGAAGAGCTCTTGCACAAGAGCGCTTATTTCTGAGTGGGAACGTCAGAGTTCTGGTGCAAGAAGCTCTGATTTTATACATTAGAACGTCAGTTTACTTGCGCAAGAATACACGGCCAGTGTAGATAGGCAGCAAGTTTTTGCACAAGAGCGGCTGCTTTTGCGCAAGATCACGCCAGTGTAGACACAGCCGTGTGTCTACACAGCAGGGCTTAGCTCAATTTGCGTAGCTTATTTCCAGTTATGTCAATTGTGTAGCTTATTTTGAAATTGAGAGAGTCTACACAGTACTGATTTTGAAATAGAGCACTCTTCCTCTGACTTTCCTTATTCCTTGTACAATGAGGGTTATAGGAGTCGGAATAAGAAGTCCTCCAGCTTGACAGTATTTTGACATTATTTCATAGAACACTGAACTGGAAGGGACACTGAGGGCTGCACTGACTGTGGAGAAGCAAGTAGCTATGATGCTGTGGAAACACCATATTGCTACCAGTCACTGAAATGATATTTTGGAGTGAGAAGACCCACAATGGGGGCTCACTGTTAATGTGCTCTGCTGCACTACCAGCAGGTGTTATACACTATGCTATGTCTACACTTATAGAGTAAACTACGTTACCTTTAAGAATAATCACATCTTTCCTTGCTTTTGTGGAATTATCTTTGCTACTTTACTTTTTGAACAATGAAAGTGAGAGGTCTTAGCCCACCTTTCTTTAAATGTGATTTACAACAATACACATAAAATTAATGTTAATATAACTAGATCCAATCATCACTGCCCACCTCCTCTTTCAGTAAAATAATGTTTTTGGTTGCTAAGCAACAACTAATCATGATAATTGTCTTTTGCAAATTGAAAAGGCATTAAGATAATGGTTATGAAAGAAGTGAGAAGGAGTTGTATAATATAATTAAGATTTCCTTAGCATTATGGACATTTAGCCAGGTTAACAGTGATATACCTGTACTGTTTCTAAGAGGAAGCAGTTCTTTCTGTTAGTGCAATGAAATGCTGTGACATCTTTCAGAGACATTTTGCTCCTAGGTGAACAAATTGTAGGCCTATGCAAAACTAGTATTTGAAACAGCTGTTGTGTAAATGGGTATACACACTGAAGGCAATGTTTCTCATTAAGTAACAGTCAATCCATATTTGAACAATGGGGGTATTATACTATTTTAATTTTCTAATTGATAAACATGTCAGTCATTAGCTTACAATAATTACTGTTGCGTGAATTGTGGTAATTCTTAATCTAATCTATCTAAATATGTTCCATCTCTCCCTTTCATTACTATTCTCATTAGGGTCACTCATTTTAATCAGACAAATTACCTCTCTGTTCTCAAGAACTGAATTAAGGTGTTTACAACTGTCTATTTAGTATTGAAGGGAAACTGCATATTTTATAGTGCTACAGTAAGACATATTGCATGTAAAAATCCAACCTTTAAAAGTAACCTTTTTAGCTAGCAGAAAGGGATTGATGATAATAAAAGTTGAGAGGCTACAAGATAAATATTTTAAGAACATTTTCACTCTTCATCAGTTTCCTGGCAAGATAAAATCTTTTTAAAAGAATTTCAGATCAGCAGTACTCACAAGAAACCTGAGCACTGAAAAGCTTCACTACTGATGTGTACTCAGACACTGCACTTCACAGCTCTTTACAATTACATATCACCTGTTCTGTAATAGCATCCAGGGAAGAGAGGATTTCACCTGTGTATGTTTTAGTAGCACTGAAGTTTTCTGTAACTTCTCACTTTTAAATTGCCTCAGCTAACCCTGTTATGAAATAACAGAAACAGTAGATAGCAAGCTCCATTTTAAGTTTCTCCTGTTTGTAAGCAAATCCAAATACTATTATTTTATTGCCATCTAAATTATACAGCTCTAGAGATATTTCAGTATTCCCTTGAGACTCCATGTTCTCACCTGTAAATGGGTGAATCTGCAATTTGCTGGTACAACCCTTTTGTCTTTGTGGTGAGGTGCATCTTTTGTGTGTGGGCAACAATTTCTTGCAGGTTTGTAGTGTCTGTCCTTGAATCAACAATCATTCCCATGGAGAGACCATTTCCCACAATCAAAACACACAGCTTTTGAGTGTTCTTCATGATGCACTTTCTGCCAGACACCCAATATATGTTGCTCAGTGTTCTTAACATGCATGTGACTCTAGCATAGTGGTTCTCAAACTTTTCGACATCATGCCCCTTTTTGATTTTTAAGAAACCCTCATGCCTCCCTCTCTCAAAAATAGCAAAACTTGAACAAAAAAAAACAAACAAAAAAAAGAAGCTGACCAGGGCCGAAAAACAGTGGAGGGCTCTTTAATTCCAGGAACTAGTGTGTTTAAAATAAATAAATAAATAAATAAAATAATTTAAAAAAAGTTGCCCTGAGCCAGGAAAAACAGAAAATACCAGACATTTCAAATGGTATTTTCTGAATTTTTTTACCAGATGGACTAGGCTCAGAAGTTGCCATTTCTGCTGGTGGTAAAACAATAGCATAATGGTGAAATTTGGGGCCTATAACTGGAATCCACTTGAATGTTTTTGCATGGGTCCCCTAAGTTTAAGAAGGGGTACTGAATTCCCTATTGACTACTGAAATATTCCTGCCCATCCACAGCATAGGTCCAATATGTACAGGACCTACGATGAAACTGGTAAATGGAATGGGTAAAACTGTCTTTTCAGTACTCCCTTTTCACTATTCTCTCATTAATTGTGTATTTCCCAGTGTGGTTGCAAAATCATCCTGTTTGTGCACAGTGTACACCTCTACTGCTGAAGTTAAATATCTGCATTTTGTCAGCACATTTAAAAAACAGCAATTAATAATAGAGCATATTGACTGCTAGTTTATTACATTTCTGATGCAAAAAATATTAGGTTCACATGAAAATCATACTGTGTTTTATCTCCTTTAGAGTTTGTCATCTAACATATACCATCTATAAAATGACAGCTCATTTCCTGTCATGGTCATATCCTTTTCATTGTTGGAGGAAATATGAAACATCAAGTCTTGAACTGTGGCCATATCATTAATCTTCCACTTGTTACTGGCTTTCTGACAAGGTTTGAATGTAAAGAGAAGCTGTTTAATTCAAATTTCTAAACTGTAACTATGTGAAATTAATGCAACAGTCTGGTGCTCTGGCCACAAATCCCATAAATTAAATAGAGGGCAGACCATAAATATATCCAGGCCAGCTCAACCCCTCCTCAGTAGCTTTGGAGAAGAGAGGAAAAAAGTTTTGATCAATTACTCTATTTGTATTGCTTAAATGGGGAGGCTATGCAATATTTATTTTTAGCAGAGTCTCTAAAAACAAGGGTCAAAGAGATGCCCCTAACATGGCTGCAGTTCCTGGGATGAACCCTTCAACTTGAAGTTACTATTTAAGAAGTGTTCCATCCCAATGACTCAAAGCAATATACAGTGCAACAGAAATACAACACTGAGCCCCCAAAGGTGCTATGAAGTAATCACTAACAGATAGCATTGAATATTCTTCATCCACTATACACCGAATTCATTGCATGTCACGAGTAGTAGAATTTTTTCTTCAAGGCACAAGCATGAATTTTTAGAGGAAGTGTGGCACTGTTAGGGCTCGCCTTATTTTCAGTTCCCCTCTCCTTATATCAGGAGGATCCTGCCACATGCACCCATTTCCTCATGAAACTCCTGCCATTCTCATTGCTTCCTTTTTTCCCCACATGAATGCCTCCTCCTTGTTCCACAAAACAAACCCCTCTTTCTTTAATGCCATTGCTTCTTGCTCCTGTCTTTTGTCTTTGAAGGTACCACCATGACATAGGCAAAAAGAGGTTATGTGCAAACTGTTTGCCTCTCCCTGAACATGGCTCTAGATTTAGTAGCAACTTGTTTTCCCACAATTGCTTCCATTCCACAGCTTGTTTTATAAATGCACTGACATGCCATTGAGCCCCTTTTATCTTCTTTCCCCACTTATCCTGTGGGGACATGACATTCTCTGTAATTACAGTGAAAGCCAGCCTTTCCAAAACACTATGTAATAGTGACAAGGCAAGTTCACCGACTAGCAAAGTAAAAAAGCACAGCATTAAGCAATAGATACTTACAAGAAACAGAATGCTTTTAATTCCTGAAAAAGTAGCTCATTATTAACATATGGTTCCACAACAAAAATGGAACTGAATTTAGCTTTGAGGGATTCCACACTGGTATTTAACTTCGAGCTCTAGTTTTCCACCCATCTGGGAGCTAAAATATGTTCTCTTCTTCAACATCACCCAATTCCAAGATTGAAGGTCAAGCTCTTTGTATGGCTTTTGTACCTAAATCCTTTTTGGTTCAAATTCAATTACACCTGTGCAATTCCATTGCCTTCTGTAACATGTGTGTGTGTGTTAATGGCTGAACTTGGCCCTCCAATTAGAAATGAGGTAAGAGTTTTACTGATGCTGCACAAGCCAGAATAGATACTATTTCGCTCTCCCAGAGCTGACTACAGTACTCAATAAGAGATTCTTTAATTATTGTTTGTTGCTGGAGAAGCCAAGTTTAAAAAGCAACTTCACAAAGTTGATTGGACATAAACTTTAGAAGTCTTTTTTTACAAGATACTATGTATGGTAACAGCATAGTCCAAGATGGAAAAACTGTATAGTCAGGGACTGCCAATCATCACTTGGTTGGATGCATGTTGCCAGCCTTAACTAATTCCACAGCATAACTATTTTTGTTGCTTCAAAATAGATTTCTTATTCTTGCTTATCTTAGTCCCTGTGTGCCAGTACGGATGCAATGTTAGAATATTAGGAATGTGATGTTATGAATATATGATATTAAGGAAGGTTTCAGAATTAATTTGTACCCCTTCTTGCAGAGAAATGTCTAAGAATTGGTGAAAAAAACCCAAAGTGTAAGTTATATTGAAACATTAATGTTAATGTTCCTTGCCAGATACTTGTGGGAGTTGGTGAAAGAGGATTAGACAGCTTACTACTGCCACTTTTAAGCCAAGTTCCACAGAATATTAACATGCAAGAACCTATTTGGATCTGCTAATTAAAGGTGTGACTCTGCATTTTACCATTATGTTGAAACACTTTATTGCATTTATAGGTATACAAATGTACAAAAAAGAAATATTAGAACATTTACATAATGTTATCAAAAGGGGAATGGCAAAATTACAATAGATTAAACTTTCTTGTGGCCTGATTTAGGTCAAGATTCTGATATCCTCATGCTAAATACCTTTCTTCAGAAACTGTCTTCCTGACTTGACTGGAACTACTAAACTAACTAAAGGGAGAGTAAGGTGCTATTCAACATGTCAATGGCCTTTAAATATTAGGAACAAGTGCCAACGCATTTGACACCCTTATTCTTTTCCCCCTTACAGTTCACATGTGAATTGTTTGAATTTCCCCAAGCAAATTAACACTGATGACTTCAAGACTTCACTGTATACCATAAACACAATCTTGTTTGAAGTTCTCGTGTGCCCTATATAATTCTAGTCAATGAGCATATGTGAATACAGGCACAAGTGCGTAATATTTAGTTTCAAGTGAAGTGATTTTCAGCTTAAGAAAAAAAGTGTTCTTGTTCACAGTCTTTCATGTAAGCCTATCCAGTAAGAAGCATTTTCTTGACAGGCAAAGAAAGTTTAAAGCAGATAATTTCTTTTTGCAAGGCCTTACTGTTTTGCAAGTAATTCAAGATAATTTGTTACAATATACATTTATTGGCCAGAAGACAGAGAGAAACTTATAATTGTGAAAGGTGCAGAAGGATAGTTGGGTACATTTGGGCAGGTAGACACCAAAATACAAGTGTGAAATGTTAAAATATAATATTATTAAAAGGAAATAAAGAAAATATAACAAAAGATATTTGAATTCACTGTAACATCTGGAAAAAAAGTTGTATCAATTCAAAGTAACAATAAATCACAATGTAGCAGAAAGCTGCTTAGAAATACTGTAGTTCGAATATTGTGCGTACTTTTGGTATGGCCATCTGTTCCTCAGTAGGACTAACGCAGAAAACAAAGGCCTTCAAAAGTAAGGGCTAAATTCTTCAGTTCTCAATCAAGTGAAATCAATGGGAACTGCAATCTGCAACATTTGGTCTTAAATGTCTGTCTCCTCCTGTTTTTGTCCAAACCTAAGGTGGTCAATCAGAGAAGGATTTAGGGGGAGGAAAACTTTTCAAGACCAATAAAGACAGTATCATTTTGACTCCAAAATTTTGGCTCTTACAGGAGTATTGAATAAAGAGTCTATTCACTCCTCAATATGCAGTTCTCCCAGACTATGTCTACATTGCAGAGTTATTTTAGGATATCTCTGGTCTTCTGAAATAGCTATTCCATAGCTTAAGATCAAGCCCGCTATATCAAAATATTATGGGCTCATTATTCTGATGTCTCTAAAGCTCGCTGCATGAGGATTAAGGGACATTTCGGAATAGTACTTTATTTCCAAATTTGGTGTTGTGTTGCTTATTTCAAAATACGATACACAATTTGAGCTCTGCAATGTAGATGCACCCCCCAGAGGCAAAAGACAGCCCATTAAGTCTTCATATATGAACCAGAGTGAACATTGTATTTGTTAAATAACATGAATGTATTAATAACAATCACAATATATCAATACATTTTCTTATAAAATAAGCATCTATTCACAAGGTAAATCTGTTACAACTCCAAACCTGTGTATGTGAATCTCACAAATGTTCCATTTGCACTCCAGACAAGTGTCCATTGATAGATGTTGTAAGTCACATTTGAGAGGAGATAGTTGCATTATTTTTAGCCCTGTACATAAAATTCTTCGAAAAATTTGCCATGACCATTTTCAGTCTTCCAGCATACTATATTACAATCTTAAAGTATAACAACATTAAACAGAATATTTAGTGAATAAACTAAAAAGAGTCAATTGAGTCTTAGTTTTTCAGTGTTTTCTGTGACCTGGTCAAAATTCTGGTGTTTCACAATGATGAAAGGGATGGAGAGGGGAAGGGCGGTTTATGAAGGACTACGTCTTGGGACTGAATCTGATCACGTAATTCATTTTACTGGGGTTCCACTGATGTAAAACCAGAGAGAGATCAGAATCAAGCTCCTTATGTAAAAAAGTTTAAGAAACCAATTTTAATGTTTTCTACTAATAGTTTAACAGACTGTTTCTTCAAACACATGTAGCAATGAATTGGTTAAGGATTGCATCATGTGGGCTCCAAATTTACACTTACAAAGCACCACAGAATTACATCACTACAGCAACAGAGCTGCACCCTATGCAGTCTCACTTTGGAATACAGAAAAAAAACCCATCTCATAGTACAGTACACCTACACTTATCAATTAAGCTATGAGCCTGTCATTCATTCTTTTAGATTAGGTTGTGCCAGATTGGAGCGTGTATCATTTTTTAGGCTAACACTCTAGCTTGATTACAGCCAAGCAGGATTAGGCTTCACTTGAAAAAAGATAAAATTTGCCAGTAATATTTGGCTTTTATTAGCACATAAATATGCTTAAGGCATCTCAGCCTAAGGCAAGGGGGAACCAGCCCAACCACCAAGATGAAAAGCAACCCGGTCCAAAGAGTAGCATGTCTTAAAAGCACATTTGAGTTGGTCTGTAAGAGACTGAGTAGGAGAATCACCTTTTGAAGCATGAGAAGCAACAGCAGAGGAGTGTTCGACAAGGGTGCTTCCTCCTATATTCCAAAGCTTTCCTCACCTGACATTTAGCCTCTCCTACATAGTTCTCAACTTTTTCCACATTCAGCTGAATAATGTCAAAGGTGTCAGCCTGTTGCTCCACCAGCAGTGCCACCTGCAGAAAGAGCTCATGAACTTCCCTGATCCGAGACTCCAACTTCATCAACTCTTTGTGCCGTGTCTCTATTTCATTCAAGGCTGCACGAGCCCCTCTAACATCAGATAGGAGATTCTCAGAGAAAACATCCCATTTGCCTTGCTCGATCATGTCCTCAATCTGGTTTCCTGAAACATCTTTGCCCATGATTTCCAGCTGTCTCTGGATCCGAATCTTGCAGTTCTCCCGCTGGTTCATCTCTGCCTCATTGTACTCAAACATGGCTTCCTGAAAGGCATGCATGAGGTCAACATAGTGATTCTTTGATACACGGGTTATGACAGACATTGTGCCATGTTTTGTTTCTGCATCTTCACTAAAGTCTTTCATTGTTTGGAGTTTCCTATGGATGCCTTCTCCACGAGCTTTGATGTCTTTGGCAATGCTGTTAGTATCTCGTTTGATGCTACTGAGGCGGCGCATGGAGGTAAGAAAGCGGCTATTTTGTTTACCTAGCCGCCTGACATCATCTTTCAGGTGGAGGTTGTCTGTTCTGATACTCTGGATAACTTTGTAAAGGCTTGCAAGAGCATCATCCGTCTCAAACAGGAGTGTTTCATCAGGTAAATTCTCATCATCCTCATTGTTAGGAAACTGTTGGTTATAAAGCTTGGCTAATTCATACAGGTCCCATAGCCGGTCTTTCATCCTACCTATGGACGAAGAGGGGTTGGGGAGAAGAGAAAACAAAACAAAAATGTTCTAAATAAAATATTTTTTTCAAGTTTTATGCAAGGATACTTTACACATGAAACACACCATAAAATACCAGTTCTTCAGCATCACTTTGCACAGGACACTGGATTAGAAGTACTATATACTGGTGTTTGAGTGCCCTTGTGGTAGTTACAAGGCTCATTATTTTTTCCCCTTTTTAAAATCATGCATTATTTAAAACTGTACATCCCAAAACCTGTCAATATTCAAAAACAAAACAAAAAAAAACTTTGCCATAATTCTTGCAAGCAAATAATTAAGGTTTAATAAAAAGCCTGTAGTTATTGCTGCCACATGTGTAACAGCAGTAATCTAATTGAAAATTCAAGATTTTTCTGTATCTAGATGACTTCTAGACCCTGACCCTTTACTGTATCCCTAATCCCAATGACCAGAAGCCTTAGAATTTTGCCTTTGCAGTTTGTGCCTCAGTGAAACCCATAACATGTCTGCAGAGTACAAACACATTCACAAAAAGCGTAGTGGGGAAAGGACTGGTAAAGATTGATTTGGAAAGATTTAGGCTGGGATTTTCAGAAAGGAGCAGGGCACCTAACATGTTTCTAGTACAGTAAAAACCCTAATTAAGATCAAGGCTGCATTGTGCCAGGTGCCAAACAAACACAAAATGCTACTATGCCTGGGATTTGATGTGTAAAAAGGAAGTCAAATCCCCCGGAGCCATTGATTCCCCTATGAGGGGCATGTACAATATACATACATTGCTAATGCTTAGATATATTTGCTATTTGTATAGGAGTAAGACATGATAAAGGTCAAGGCCTGTCACAGGTAATAACTTATAATAAGGAGACGAGGGGAAGTGAAACCAGTCTTCTGTTAAGTAGAGATATGGATAGATTCCACATCCTTTAAACTTGTGACCGGCTCAAGCAGGAAAGGAAAAAGGGAGGTATGGCTCGCCCATTGTTCAGCAAAAGTGAATGAATGTAACACAGCTGTAACTGCAAAGTCAGCAAGTAGGCACTGTATTTAACCTCATTTGGAAAATTAACCTGACCTATAGGAATGCTAAATGTCAAAGATGAAGTAACCTATCATGTTAAGGCACCTAAACCAGGAAGGATGTGAACCCTATAAAAACCCCTGCCTATTAGATGTTGGGGGTCGGCTCTGCTTTGAACATTGAGTTCCTTAGCCGTACCTTGGTTGCAACCAATAAACTTGAGTTGGACCCAGCCTGAAAGTGTGACTCTCTTCTTGGGGTAAATCAGACTAGCCTCCAAGGGGACGAAACCTTGCAATTTATGCAACAGATTTAAGAGTATACTTCAGCTTTCCTAACATGGAAATACTTTTTTCTAGTTTGTTCTCTCTGTTAAAGCCCAATTCTGGTGTCATTCAGAGCTCTGAACTTCTGTTAAATTCAGCGAGTATTAAATGTGGAGTGGATGCAGAACCTACCCTTTATATTTTATAGAGCTAAACAAAATCTAAAAATCAGATTATCCTAGTGGCAATCTCTTCAATTATTGAAACAATGTGTGTTTTCCCCCCAAGTTCTTGCTTCATGAGGCAGAAACTACTCACATCAAATACAAGAGATCAAATGTATTCAAGCCCTGCGGCAAGGTTTCTTTGGTACTCCAGTTTAGAAGCTAGAATAGCATAGCAGGGCCATCTAAATTCAAAGAAAAAGGTTACTGACCTATATTTACATAATACAATAAGAAAGCTCTGTCTGGTGTTCAAATGTTTTGACACCAAACTGAATTTTACTCTTACATTTTCATTTGTCCAAGAAGTGGCTATACAAGTCTTTACAAAAGGTGTTAATTACCATGGATTAATTGGCACTTCAATTACTTCAAGGTTAAAAAAAACTTAGTGGAGACATGGCCATAGGGTATAGGTGTGGAACCAGCAAAGACAGGAGTCAAAGGCTAAGTCTGAGGAGTGAAAGAGTAAGTCTACATGTGTGTTTTACTGTGCAGTAACTTTCTGGCTCAGGAATGTGAAAAAAAAACACCACACCCTCCCACCCAAGAAGGAAGCAAGTTACAACACTGTAAAGCACCAGAGTAACCCATGCTAAAGCACTGGGAGTACCAGCTCTTCACCTCATAGAGGTGGTTTACTTACAGTGCTGGGACAGCTCTCTCCTAGTGCTCCTGCTCTTGCCACACTGCTGTGCTAAAATGCAGCTATAGCTTCACTTTAAAGTTTTCAGTATAGACAAAGCCAAAAGAGCCAATTAATCATCTTTTTTGCACCGTTTTTAAAAGTTAAGGAACAAAAACAAAATCCTAATTGCAGTCCCCTCAGAGTAATTGCCCTCTTTGACACACATACCTTCAAGTTTTGTAGAACAGGCTTAACAGGAATCTTGCTAGGAATTTTAAAGTGTTTTTAAGCCACAATTCTGCAAATGCTCATGCATACGCTTAATTTTATGAACATGAATAACCCCATTTAAGACATTGGACACATGCAAGTGTTTGCAGCACTGGGGCCTTAGGGCTTGTCTCCTTGGGAAAGTTTACCAGTGATATAAATAAAAATATAGTAAAATAGCCCCAGGGTAAACACTCTTACCTTAGTGTAATAGTGGCTTTTTTGGTTTAGCTTTATTCCCTTCTAAACAATAAACTCAACCAAAAAAAAAAAAAAAAAAAAAAAAACTAAAATACATAAAATGACATTCTTTACACCAAAATGCCCATGTAGAGAATTATACCTGTATAACTATAATCAGTTTAAATTCACACTTTAGGTTAGACAAAAGATGACCCGGGAAGACAAGTCTTGAGAAGCAGAATGCTTTCCATTTTCCTACTCTTGTTTTTGCAGAGTATTGGCTTTGTAAAGGGAAACAAAGTAACGAAGGTGCATGAAGAGGGTGGAGGAAAAATAAAGTTGCTGCAAAAATGAAATGTTAACCTTGATGTTTGGAAATAATTAATGGGTTATTTTTTAGATAACTGTTTTGAGAGGAGGGGAAAAAGTATACTCAAGTGGATACAGACAAACAGCCGAGCGATGGTAGGACACGTATCATTTCAGAATGACTTGGGTCCTTTCTGGCTCAGAATGCTTCTTTTAACATCTACACAGATTGTACATTTAAGTAAGAAAACCAAACGACCAGTTATGGGTTAGTTGTACTTCTGGTCTCTTTCAAGTGTACCTGGTTTTCAGGTTTCAACCTCTAGTTAACCCCTCTCAGGGTGGAAATCTCACAGTCTTCCACTCTCACCCCAGGCCTTAGGCTGCAGTATCCACAGGGTAACTATGATCACCTCAGCAGACCTAACCTATGTTCCGTATCTGCAGCTCTGTACTCTCCAGGAGAGTGATCAGTGATAAATAAAGTGAACAAATACATGCTTACAGCAAAGATTAGTACAAAAGTATTTTAAAAGAAAAAAGATCTTCAAACAGTCTGTATGTGTATACCTTTCTGTAGATTTATTATCCCCTGGATCTGGTAAAGGGATGTTAAATTGTGGTTATCTGACTAATTGTGTAGTCCAGGGTTACTCAACTTTGGAAGCCCCGGGGCCACAATGATGCTCACAGCACATGCCAAGGGCTGCAACTTAAGAGTGGTTGCATATACATGCAAATAGTTTCTTACAAACTTATGGGCATGAAGACAAAGATAAAGCCTTAAGCCACGGCACCGGACCCAAACGTGGCCAGTGTGAGCCAGTCAGCACTTCTCAGGCTCTGCTTACAAGCCTAAGCAGCCAGCACTTTCCACAATACCCCAGTGCTCCTGGCACCTCCTCTCCTAGAAACACTGTACCTATCTGTTCCATCCAGCTGGTCCACTTGCATCTTTCAATGCTCATCCCACCTAGGAGACACTTCACTGTTGTGAAGCGTGTTCCCAGTGGAGGCCATGTTCAAAGGATCCCACCGGCAGGCCACGTGTTGAGCCCCCCATAAACCCAAACTGCATCGCAGGCTGCAAACAATCAGGGCAGCATGTTGAGTTGCCCTGGTGTAGTTGATACAATTATCAACTACATGACTAGTCAATACGGAACACTCTGCAGCGCTGCAGTAGGGATAGCTCTAGGAGTAGTGCCAGCTCGTGCTAGCTCCAGGAGCGACCCACAATGCGGCTCTGCATTTTAAATGTAGTAAGAGCTGCCAGCCCGGGCTGCTGCAAACAGCCTTGGCTTATTGCAGGCAGAGGCTGCTTTACAGCAACCTCCCCAATCCTCCCCCATCCCCCGCTACCTCCATCAGAGGCAGCGGAAGGGGGAGGCGGCACCACAGAGCCGGTGCTGGGAGCAACCGGCTTTTAAGCTGGCTCCCTCCAGCACCAGCTCTTGTTTGCTTACCCCCGCTGCCTCTCAGAGGCAGCAAGGGCGGGGGGGGGGGGGGAAGCGAATAATAGATGCTCTAGTCGACCAGCTGATAAGCTTATGCTTATTGGGTGGTCAACTACTCACTAACATCCCTAATCTGGAGAAGGCCCAAATCCTTCAAACTCCCTTCACAGAGTCTGTGTGCATGGGCCTGTTCTTCTAGACAGGACTGCCAAGTGTCTGATTTTCAAACAGAACGTCTGGTCAAAAAGAGACCCTGGCAGCTCCGGCCAGCATTGCTGACCAGATACTTAAAAGCCTGGTCAGCAGGCCTAAGGCAGGTGCCCTGTTTGCCTTGACTCCCTGTATTGACTGGCATATCCCTGTGGCTATTGGATATATTTAAGGATTAATAGCTTTATAAAAGACATCTGCAGGAAAATGTGAGCTAGCTAAATTCTTCAGAGTTGTCATTTGAATATTACCATTTCTCTCAGTTGTCACAGAAATCCAGCAAGTAATATTGATCCTAATTTTGAAGTTTTTCTAAACTACAGATAGCTATCAGTATCAAACTGTTTGTGGCAAAGTAAAATACATACTATAGTAGCAGAAATGAGCTAAAGCCTATAACCTTCCCCTCCCCCCATACACACACACACTCAGTTTTTGATCCTGTCAAGAAAGAGAATTCAGTCTTCCACAAAAAGCTTGTGGCAAATTAGGAATGGAGACATAGCATGTTGTTAGGATATTTTTTGCCTCTTTCTTCATTAAAAGAAGGTGCTCTGGGTCTGCTTATGAAGCAGAATGATTTACTCTTAAGCATTTCAAAGATGTTTATCTTTCAGTTCTCATGGTCAGGTTTACATGACACTTAACAAAATGGAAAATACAAAATAATATGAAATTGATTTGGGCACTGTTGTGAAGTACTGGTGAGAAGGAATATGAATTCAGAAAATTACCCATGGAGTACTACAGCAGTCTAAAATCCAAGATAAAAATAATTGAAAGTAAATTCTTTACTCTTAATATTATCTGCAGTTATTTAAATTGAAAGAATAAGTTAGAATCTCTAAATTATGCTTCACATGTGCAATAATTTGTTTCTTTTCTATACTTCATTCAGCTGACATGAAACACATGAACAGGGCAATTAAGACAATTTTGATGCTAATTAATTACTTTCCTTTTTCACTTCTTCAGCACAATACTAAAAAGTGTTTTGGGAACAGCTACCACAAGAGACTGTTTAACAACAAATCAAAACGAACAAAAAGAAATCCCACAGATTGCCACTGAAGTTAAAAATTAATAAAAAGTAAAATAAAAACATGTTAGAGAAATATAAATAGCTATACCCAGCTATCTCTAATAATGACAACTGACCCTAAAATATGTTCAAACTTATGCTCTTAATAGGCAGCCCAGAAAAGGAAAACAGCTTAAGTTTGGTTAGAGATTTACATTTGGCAAGAATAGCCATTATAAAACTTAAGACAGAAGGAAGCATTTCCACCTTAAAAAACAACAAACAAAATCCAATTACATTTGAATTAAAAAGATCATTCCACAGCTATGTTGAAAATACAACTGTTGCTCTAACTATGGAAGACACAAAAGTGAAAAGTGTCTAAAGGACCTCACCAATTTTCATTGTCAAAACTGGGAGAACTTTAAGAACTTCACGAACACACACACTTGCATGCACAAAACAACAAACAGTGACAAGACTATTTCCTCCCACTTCTAATCAGGGTGATGAACTGTTTTTGGAGTGGGGGTGCTGAGATGCATGTCCCTTTTACTTGTCTGCTCTTGTGCTCCTCCACCCTTGGGAATGGTGTGGTGCCAGCAATCTAGTAGGACCTCGGGGCCAACATCTGAGCCCCTGAGCAGTAGCAGGCCTGGAGACCAGGAGCCTGGGTGGCAAGGACATTGAGCCAGCAGCTGGGACTCTAGATAGCAGGGGAATGTGGCTGGGATGACTGGGGTTCCAGCACCCCCAACCTGGACTTTTACGTCCCATGCCTATATGTCTAATCGTTTTTAGATATTATTAACATAGGTAAATAAATGTGGTCACAAGATGAAGATGTTCCTTTAAGTCTGTTCTACATACTAAGGTGTGAAACTAGTGTTGAAGGTGAGCTGGTCAGTCAAAATGACATCTCCATTGTTACTTCTTAGGGGTGCAATCATAACCTGACAAAACCCACAGCTATGCTGTCTTACTGAGAGAGAAGATAGCCTGAAAGAGGTGAAAATGAACCACATTAATTTAAATCAAGGTGTCATTGATGAAACCTAATTAACTGTCATTTTAGCAGCAATATCTCCTGTATGGTTGTATATGGGAGTCCAGTGATGCAAACAAGTAAATAAGCAAGCAAACAAACAAATCTGTCACTGCAGGTCATCTAGACCATACTCAATTTCAAATATCATTAAAATATTAGGACCACTGTATATTTATAGATGATTTAGCACGCGCACACACACACACACACACACACACACACACACAACCCTGCTGTCATATTTCAAAATTTCTGCTCTTGAGCTTCTCAACAAAGTGGGTATAAATATCTTAAACACTGTTTTACCAACATATTTCCTGCAACCCTACTCTCAGAAACAACTGGACCATTTTGGCTAAAACTTTCAATGAATTCAACAAGAAGCAGGCACTTGACATGAAATTTCAGCCTGAATGGCTAATGTTTAACTAATTAAAAGCAATTCCAGCAGAGAATTTGTCCCATAGTTATCTTCCCATGACAAAATAAAACTTCTGTTTATTAATCACAACCACAAACCGTCTTCCCATGATGCACAGGAGGGTTACAAATTCTTGATGTGGTATGTGTTGCAATAGGATTGCAACTATGTGTAGCTCTTTGAAACCTCTGGTTATTGAACAGCTTGAGCAGAGTAAACTTTAAGTACAAGCAAAAGCTGCATCAGATAATCAGCAGGTTCTGAACTGATGCAATTTACAATACCCATGAAAACAAAATATTTACAATAACAGAATTCAGTGGCATTGGTGGCCTATTCACAATGCTGTCAAGTGTTCATTTCTACTATTGCTCCAGCGTTATGCATCATGATTCTTCACTAGTTATCCCACTCCAAGCAGCTTTCACTCTCCAAATTTAAAAAGACAAAAACCAAAAAACTATCTCTGTAACTACAAAGGACTAGTTTCAGTTTATGTAGCGTTGTTACTGTTTGATACAGACAGTCACCTAAACTCTGGTGTACCAAAGTAGGCCAGATCTTGGATGGTAGATAGCTCCAAAAGGTTAACTGATAACTGTAGCTTAAAAACACAAACTACCTTTATTTAAGTTTAGTGCCCTTGACTCGTGAGAAGGAAAATCTTCAATGCAAATTTTCCTCTGGGAAATCCAGTGTACTCTAGAATTGGATAATAGCTTTTAGTTCCTCAAATACTGGTGAAAATCTTATTAATAATAAAATGAATGTGGATAAAACAATAGGATATATGGAAACAATAAGGTATCAGTTGCTACCCAAGTAGATAAAATACAAACATTTGCAAGATGCATTTTGAGTCATATTACATTTTCCTTTTTCATCTGCAACTTCTTCCAAGAAGTTAAGAGCTAATGCATACAGAAATATAAAAAAGCATAAGGATGGCCATTCGATCAGACTAGTGGTCTGTTTACTCCATTATCTTGTCTGCAATAGCCCATACCTCACGTGTAAGATACAAAAAACCCTGAAGTGGACAATTATGAAGTAATCTGCCCATAGGCAGATTTTTTTTTTTTTTTTTTTAATAACCCTCTCTCAGTGCATTCCAGTAGTTTTCCCACGTTGTTTGTGAAAATTAAGTGCTGGTGGGCCTTTCACTGAATCAGATCATTTGACTGTCCAAGTATTCCTTTCTGTATGCATGCACTGTTGTTGGAGCTGTGTTGGTTCCAGAATATTAGACAGATAAGTTGGGTGAAGTAATATCTTTTATTGGACCAACGTCTGTTGGTGAGAGAGAGATAGATAAGCTGGCAGTAGATTAGAATGCAGTCAGGAGACAAGTTTCTCACTGATACATAAAATCCAAATAATGTAAGGAAAAGAAACACTGAAGTACAACTGAAAAGTTAATTTTAAAAGATGTTGATATTGATCTAGTGATTTGTTGTTCTAAAGACTTTCTGTTATGAAAGCAGTACTTGTTGTACAATAGAGTCCATTATTTTGTCTGGTGGATGTTAGTGCAATAGTGTTATACAATATTAACATGGAAAACCAATGTCTTTTACAACATGGATTTGTTAACAAGATGGCTTTCATAGGAGAATAGTGATCAGCCATCTTTTTAAATGATTCACAATGTTGATTAGGGTGCATATCATACATTTTTAAGAGTCACTATACATAGTAAATAGCTGCTGTTGAAATTAGTTCTTGAGATCACAGTAGACCCTAAATTAGAACAAATGTTTTGATATTTATGACCTCTGAATTATAAGAATAAAAGAAGATCACTAACTGTTGAATTATTTATTTAATATTTTTAGAACTTAATACTAGCAAGAAAAGGAAGGGGACGTAAGCAGGGAAACAAGGACTGCTTAGGGAAGGTATCCCAAACTTCTTAAGTAATTACAAGCCTGTCAGGTCCCAAAACATGACTTCCTGACCGTCTAGAGAAGCCATTTCTCCATCACCACCACCTTGTGGAACTATGGACTCCCATTCCTCAAATCACACATCAGTTTTTTTCTCCCTCCCCCAATCTAGCTCTGGGCAATGCTACATATACCTAGGCAAACACGCACCCTAGTAATTGGTACTCTGATGTCTGCCACTGTCTCTGAAGCTATTCTAAAGTCTCTTGCTCCTAACAGAGTAGAACATACTGACAGTGTCTAAAACCAAGAAATGCAGGATTTTATCTAATCATTTATAATTTTAAAGAGCTTTAATTATGTTATCTGCAAATGTAAAGATAAGTATCTTTGACAGAATCATTTAGAAATTACAGAATCTCATAAAACTGTATCAAAAATTAATTAATGGAATATTGCAGGTTATCTGTTTCAAGTTACAGCTAAGACTTGCTGCTCCCTTTCCTCTCTGATAGGATGAGCTCTCACTCTCTCTGCTTATCCAGCCCATACCTCAAGTTACTCTAAGTGGGTGTGTGTCCAGTTGTCAAAGTACTAGGCCAGTTCTCCTTTAAAGACTTGTACATACACAAGAATCCCATCTCTTTTCCTTTTCTTATTAACATTTAATTAAGCTTTTCAGGATAAGCTTGTTTCTCCCATAATTTATTTAAATAGCAAAGTTCTTAAATACTATGTCCCATCTCAGAGCATGATGTCATCCCAGTACAAGCGAGTTACCCAAATCTAATGCCACAGCTAATTCACTAAACATGTCCAATAGTGATAGAGAATTGTCATTCAAGCTTAAATTTGACACTTTATGTATGGGTTTAAACAAAGACTCTAATTATCTCATCCATTACAAAGATAGCTTCCCCTATTATCACCCCTATGTCATTACCTCACAGACACTAACCTTTCCCCCTCACCTCCACTCTGTTCTAAAAGTCAATTTCACATGCATTCATTTTTTGATTGTATCACTTTGGTATATATGGTCATGCCGATTTTCTTCCACATATTGATCTGAGGAAGTGGGTCTGGCCCACGAAAGCTCATCATCTAATAAACCATCTTGTTAGACTTTAAAGTGCTACATAGTTCTGTCTTTTGTTTCAACTAAATATGTCAGCCTTTAATGAGGCTTTCAACCTTTGATTGCTTTGTTGTCATGCAGTCTCAATCCTCAGGATGTCTTTGCTCTCTCTTCTTCGAAGAAGATGTATTAGTCAAACAGTAGTAAAAACAATTAACATTCAAATGGTTGGTACCACTAGCAATATGAAATGAGGCACTAACCACTTGAATGTTAATTGTCTTTGAGTGTCCTGTCTGACTAGTCCACATTTTTGTTGAAGTTTTGAATACTATCACACAGAGTAAGGTTGTATTGCACCTCCTGAGTAACACCTCTCAGGTCTTTCTATTTGTATCCTATACGGCTTATTCCATGACCCTATCTTCATATTTCCAACATAACACTTATGTTTTTGTCATCCAGATATTACTGTCTCCCTTTTTAGTACCAGGTATCTTTTGAAATGAATGAGTTTTATTGGGTCATTTATCCAGAAGACTTGGGCTAAACAGAGGTTGGGAACTGGTGTAGAGACCCATGTATATTTGATTTGTTTCCTTTTTGGATGAGTTTATATGCCAGCATTGGGCAAGAATTTGAAGTTAAAGTATTTTTATTGTTTGTATTCTAGTAGCACCAACATAATTCCCTGATAGTGAGAGTAGAAAGCCTGTTTTATTGTACCTGCCCAGCTAGGATTCAAATTTCTTCAGGACATAATGAGACCATAAATTAATTTTCCAAGCTCTTTGCACGAGAATTCTGTACTGCTTGTATATCACCACCAGGGCCAGCCCGAGGCATTCTGGCACCCTGGGCACAGGCATGTGGCACCGCCCCCGGGTGCATGGCCCATCCGCAGGCCCGCCCATGGGGAGCAGGCCTGCCCCTCTAGGGTGCACAGGCCCGCCTCCGGGGTGCACGGCCCATGCGTGGCCCGGCTACAGCTGCTGGCGCACAGCCTCGGGCCCACCCCTGGGGCACACGGCGCATGCGCAGCCCAGGCCGGCCTGGCCGTTGCCGCTGGTGCACGTGCCAGGCCATGTAGGGCCCTGTGGTCGTGGGGGAAAGGGCATTGCTGGCTGGCGCTGCGGGGATGCAGGTGGCCCGGCGCTGCGGGAGCTGGGCACGTGGCGCCTGATGGCAGCTGTAAGGGATGCTGTGCGCCCCTTACAGCTGCCATCAGGCACCCCCCATCAGTTGGCACCCTGGGCAGCTGCCCAGTTCGCCCATGCCTCTGTCTGGCCCTGATCACCACTGACCAGTTTCCAGCATCCTATGACAACCTTCTGACCTGGATTAGTAATAAGAGACCCTTGATCATCTTGGTATACAAATATGAGAAAGAAGGTGTGAGTACAGTGCTGGAAGTCACACACTGAATTGGATTATAGCTATATTTGTGTTTTGAGTGTCTTATACTAGAGCTTTGATTGAGATAAAGTTGTATTAATCCTCACTACAGGGCCCATGAAACAAAGTTTTATCTTGATATCCATTTTAGCAAGTAGGAAAAATAGAATAAAGGAGGTAAGTGAGTTGATGGGAATCACAGAAATAATAAATTATGCAAATTATACAGTAACTCTTACATACATGCATACCATTAATGCAGGCAGTAAGACGCATCTATTCATGAATTTCTGAGCAACTACTATACTTCTTAGGCATCATTATGAGTCACAAGGTAATAATACTCAACACACACACAAACCAGTGAGCATACTGTAATTTTCAAGGCATTGCAGCAACAGCATATGTTCAAAGCATTGCAGTAACATGATCTAATCACCACGACATCCCTGTATAGAAGATAGGGTTGAGTGACCAAAAAGAAAATAGGGAGGGTCTGAACCCCAGAGAATAAGCAATTGAATCAACCATTTGTATATAGCAGTGTTTCTCAAATGGTGTTCCGCGGAACCCCAGGGTTCTGCAAAGTGAAAATAAGAGTTCTGTGAGAAAATTCCATTACAATAACATTTTATGATTTAAAATATTAATAATTAATATGTAAGCATTTATAAAATGTATCCTGTTTGCCACAATAAGTGTCCCTGTGAAATACCAGCATAGCCAGAGAGTGGGGACCATGATGCCACTACTCAGTGCTGCACGCACAGTCAGTCAGTGGTGCTATCGCCTGTTATATACCACCGTGAATCCCTGTACTCGCTCTCAGGAAGCGTGGATCACATGAGTGGCTGAATACGAATATATTAGCACCGTGTCGGACAAAGTCAAAGCTTCAGCTGTCAAACCAATTGCTTATATGGGAGTGCGCAGGCAGTGCTCTTACAAACACTTTTTCTTCAGTACAGTCGTGTAATTTCTTGTAATTAAAAATTTAACCATAACTATAAATTGACTATGATAGATTAACCTACATATCTACAATACATAGCAATAATACTTGTATATGGAGCTGAAAAAGTAGACCACAAATAAGACTGTTATTAGTGGATCCACAAAAAATGTTTGAGTTTAAAAGGGTTCTGTGGCCAAATAAAATTGGGAAACACTGGTATATAGTGTTACTATGCATAAAAAATATAAAGTAAAATCATTTATGAAATCTTGTAATATCCTGAGCCCGATGGTCATCAGTACATACACACACAAGTTATTAAAAATTCATGCATTGTGTGCAGAAAATAAACTATAGCGCTACTACTAAAACATCATCTCACAACAGTCTGATGAGGCAATTCCCCAGGAGGACACTTCATAGACTAGGTGCTTACACAAAAATAGCTCTCAGAATCGACACTATCCAGCCAGTAAGAGACAACGGTGAATCACTAAAATTAATAGGAGAATACTAAAACTATCTGAACCCTTGAAAATAAAATCCCAGTATGGGAAACACCCCAGCTATGTGTAACCATGATTACCACACTATGAGAAAAAGGGAAGGGAGGGAGGAAAAAACTGCAAACCCTGTTAAAAGAGAAAGTATTTGAAGTGAAGGCTATCCAGAAACCAAAGGCCAGCATTGAAGTGTGATGCTGTCTGGGAATCACTGGATCCCATCTAACAGAGGGCATGCTGGAAAACTATTTAGTGGAAATAATTATTTGTATTAGAAAAGGGAATAAAGTAGAATAAAGCCTGGGATTACATATTTGTTTATTTTCTATATAATTTGTATGCATTTGCTTCTCATTACTACTTCATCTCTGGATCCAAACGTTTTCTATTAAATAAACTTTGTTTATTTTTCACTGAAGCAGATTTCTGTTGCGCAAAATGTGTGGAGTGTCTATACCAAAGTGAAATAATAACTAGGGGCAGGCTCCATGTCTTTGGTGATGAACCAGAGGGGAAGTGTCTGATAGTCTACAATGCATTATATGCTCTTCTAGAGCAAATTTTTTTTGAAAAGTAAACTAATTTGAAGCAGAGGGTTGATCTTGCACTCTAATTCATTTTAGTCCAACCATGTGAAAGACCCACAGTTCCCCTGCCCTCTCTTGCAATTTGAGTTACAACTGAAAGTTACCACCATAAGGAAGTTAAGCTCCACCTCATCTTGTACTTTTAAAGAAGCAGCTTGTAATCTGTTTTATATATGACAAGTGGTCACAGTTGTGTGAAGACAAGTCAAAGAATAAAATCAGCAACACTAATATGATCAACCTGCCCAAGAAAGTTTTTCCTGCATAGCCATGTTGACAATGGTGCAAAAGCATAACTAGGAATATTCTGGTATATGGTGCTTATAGTAATCTTTCCTGATCAAACATATAAACACCCTTTGACCTTATTTTTTGTTTGTATTTACAAATTCACTTCTAACCCACACAAATCAGTATCCTAAAACATTCCATAGTGCTGTTATTAGATCTATTAGCAGTCATTGATCCTATGGATAATGAGGTTCTGATTTGTAGGAGTATATGAGGCTACCCTTGGGCAATTTTTGTTTGTTGCTACCCTCTGGAATCTCTCAGGAAGAAAATGTTGGGCACCTGCCTGTTCTAGATGTATGAGATTTAGCAACAAGAAAAAGCAGGTGTGAGTTTATTACAAAAAATTCATAAATTGAAGAGCTGATCAGATTCCCAGATGATTTCAGACAATCAAATATTGGAGACCAAAGCCGCTTCCCCCACATTTGTATGTGGTCTCAAGTTGCAAACGTCTCTCTCAAATACAAATATTTAGTGAAATACTCCAGAATTAGTGGTACTGGTTGAGATGTTTGGAATCATCCTGCAAAATGTTATCTTTTCACTTAAGAAAGGGAAAACAATTCAGCAATTGCTAATGGAAATATTTACATTTTTTGGGGTAACCCATTATTAAAAAAAGTTTAAAAATATTGAAGTTGAGGAAAGCAGAGATTGCATTATTTTAATATCTGAAATTATGTCTGATTTAAAGTTGTAGTGAATTTAAGCATATAAATTACCAGATTGCCACTCTTCCCTGGTAAAGAAAAAAAATGGCTTTAAATCTTAAATCCTGCCTGCAGCATGGAAACCCTATTTATGCTGCTCCAACAACATAAATCCATGGAGAATTCATCTTGCTTTCTCCATCACCTCCCCACAATGAGTCAGGTACAACACATGTATGTGCCTGACTATAGTTGTAATAAACTATAATATTATCCCAACTCTACACTATTTTTGTCCCATAATCATGCAAAGAAACTAGTAACTTTGACTAGAGCTAAATCAGTGTTACATTTCTGTCAAATAGAAGTCCACACCTTCTCACATTCCCCCTCCAGACATAAAAATATTTGTATACTGCTGGAAAATCTAGACCTATAATAACTTAACAGCTTATTAGCTACCATTAAAAGTATAGCAGTAAACCTAACCCAATGACATGATTAACCTTCGTGAGAGGGTGGTATGCATGCGATTTTATGTTACTGTGTTGCAGTTAATTTGCAATAATTAGAAGCTACTATTACCACCGAAAATAAACTGAAACATTTGGCACATACACCATCTTCTCCTGGGTAATCTCACACTTCTATTATTAATAGAAACCTAACCCTAATAACACTTGCTATTTTACCATTTTAGTCTAAAGGGAAAAAACAAAACAGAGACCAGCTGGCTAAATCCATTGTTTGGTTCATAAACAAACCTACCCTATTCAATAGGGTCACTCAATAAGCTGTGAACAGTAGCTACTCCTCTCAAGCCTTAAGTAGAAGCAGAGTAACAATTATTCATGGGTATGGGGGGCACCATAAGAGAGTATATAAAAGTTCAGCCTCAGCTTCTCTGAATAATCAGAATATTATCTTCACAATTGCATAGCCCTTTGAAACTTTAAAGTTCTAAGCAACATTATCAGAAAACCATGCCACTGTTTAAGTTCTCACATTGTGCAATTATGTTTAAAGCCACTGATTTTCCTTTGTGTGTGTTTGTTTCTAAACACTTAAAAAAAAGGACACCTCAAACTTCAAGAATAGGAACAGGAAGCTTAACTTACTATTTTCAGGCCAGTCTTCTGGTCACTTCCTGTCCCACTATCATACAATTTGTAGTATATACATGCTAAGCAATTAGTAAGAAGTACCAGAGAAAGCTAACTAGTTCAGTCACTTATGAACCATGGATCATTCTGGGGTGGTTAAGGAGAATAAAATGACATATTCTGGATATAACGCCTATTATACATATTGCCTGGTTTTGGAATAGAATAGGAGGCCAGAACTGCTAATTAAGTTATCATTTGTTAGGTTACATAGACAGGGAGATCCTGATTTTGTTCTTCTTAGTGACAAGATTAAGAAATTACAGCTGAATACATTAAAAAAAAGATTCTAAATGGCTTTCAGCCAGATATAAACTCACCGAGCACCTTCTACACTTGTTGCTTTATTGAGAAACAGACAACAGGGCTATGTGGAAGCACACCCAGCCTTCCAAGTTCCAACGCTAGCGAGTCACTACTATACAACAGCATTGTTCTCGCCTTTGCTTCTGTTGGAAAGGTCAGTGGCACTTTACCTGTGGCTCGATCACTTCCCAGAGATAGATGGAGAGGAGTCAGCTTCAATGTTTCCGTGGAGGTGTGGTTTCCAAACGTGCCACAATCTGAAGGAAACCTGAACTTGTCTAGTGTCTTACTGGCTGATGATGTTCCCAATTAAAACAACCACTTGTTATTTATTACAAAAGGGAAACTCTGCCCCCACAAAGGCACCCCACGTCCCCTTCCTTTAGTCCACTGCCACCCCTCCACCCGGCTCGGCAGCTAGCGCATCGCCTTAGTCCGATCTGGCAAAGTTCAGAGGCTGCAACTTCCCCCGAAGCGAGAGGCTCAGCTCACACCCACCCCACGCAGCCGAGAGAAGAGCGAGCTCTCCGCAGCAGGCTGAGAGACAGCAGCAAGACTCGGGGCTCCCGGGAGCGGCCGACAGCGGGGGCTTGGCGCTAAGAGCAGCGCACCCCGCCACCCCCAAGGGGACGCTGGCCAGGCAGGCTCGCGGTCCGGGCGGGCTGAACTCACCGCTCCAGGAAGATGGGCGAGGAGCTGAGTCCCCGCCGCTCGCTCCGCTCACGTCCTTCGGCTCAACGCGCCGCTGCCTCCGAGGAACCTGACAAGCCGGGTTGGGGCGCAGGTCGTTCCCCGGGGCCCTTGCGCGCCCCGCCCCGCCCCGGCTCCTCCCCCGTCCTGGCCCATTGGCCGCGGGCGGAGGCTGCGGCGGTGACCGGGCGCGCGGGATGCAGCGCTGCGGGGCACTGGGGAGGCGGCTAAGGGGGTTTCCAGGGCCCGGGCTGGGAACTAGGGGGGAGGGGGGCTCCAAGCGGCCGCCTCGGCGCAGTGGGGAAGCCCGGCGCTCAGCAGGTGGAGTGGGGGCCGGGGCTCTCCCAGGGTGTGCTGCAGAGCCGTGGATGACTTGGGGAGCGACTGGTACATCCCCCTCCTACTCTCCCCCGCAGGCTTGTTTCAGGCAGTGGCTGGCGGTGGGTCACTTCCGAGAACAGGCGGGGGGGGCTTTCCCCAGCTGCTAGGAAATGTGGGTGGTTCTGGTTGTAGCCAGCAGCTGGGCCTGCCATTGCCTAGTGACGGCTCCTTCCTTGCTCCCCTCTTGCGGCTGCAGAGGCCTTTTGCCAGCTGCGCAGGGGGCCAACAAACCCTGACTCGACTGGCTTGGCTCTTCTAACCCTCCTTTGTGCTAATGAGGCTAGAGCAGGCTGGGGAGCTGACTAAGGGGGGTACAGAGCAGAGGTATGGGTGAGGGACGGAAAGGGGAGAGGAGCCTCAGAGCAGAGAAGTAGCAGGTGAGTGTCAGGAGGCAGGAAGCAGTGAGAGGGAGAAGAGTAAAGTTACAGACAGTGAAGAGGAACCAGAATTCCTGGGAACCTGACTGGGTGGAGGCTATCTGATCTAGGGATGTTAGATAGTGGGTAATAGAATAGTCAACTAACCACGGGAATTCTTAGCAGTTAATTGACTAGTCTATAGTCCCCAGGGGCAGGGCCGCAGTCGGTGCTTTCCACCTCCACTCCCAGGAAGCCTCCTGCCACCCCACGCTACTTCCTATATATCAGAAGCAGCAGCGTGGGGTGCCAGGCAGGAGCTGGTCTGTGAGGGGAGCCTGTTTGAAAATCAGCTCCCCTTGCAGACCATCTACCTGCTGCCCTGCGATGCTGCCTCTGATACAGAGGTAGCAGTGTGGGGTGGCCGCAGCCCCTGTATGCGGAGGGTCTGAACTCCCATGGACAGAGGCTGCTGCGGGAGCAGTGGGGCAGTGGAGGCTGCTCTGGCATCAGTCCTTGTTCACGGGGGTCCAAGCTGCTCATGGAGAGAGTGTCTGCCTGTGATGAGCTCAGACTTCCTGTGGGCAGGGGCTGCTGCTGCGAAGGAGGGGCGGGTGGCACTGCAGAGCCAGTGCTCAAGAGAATCAGCTTTTAAGTTGGCTCCCCCCCAGCACCAGCTCCTGCTCCCCCCCCTTGTTGCCTCTGATACAGAGGCAGTGGGGGGGGGGGAATGTGAGTAGTCAACTAGATTAACTAATAAGAGTAGGTTTATTAGTTAATCAGCTAGTTGACTACTCGTTCACATCTCTAATCCGAAGTAGGAGGTACAGTGCAGAATGATACAGGAGAAGGGTGGTAAGTGATAGACTGAGAAATTGGGGAAGGAATAGAAACTGCCCCAGTGAATATCAACAATCACCAGTTGCCAAAAAAGTGGCAGACAATCAGACTACAGTTTTTGGGCCCTCTTCATGTTATAACTTGTAATGAGTTGCTGGTGTGGCTGGCTGTACACGTGGCTTCTGTTTGAACACACATAAGTTTAAAACTCTATTGTGACTGTGGTAAGTATAGTAACTGTGTTGAACTAATCCTCTTTTGCTGTGCCAGAGGCGCAAGCTGACATACATCATGCTGTAACAAGTTCATCTTTTTTGCAATGTGGACCAGACACCTTAACTAAGTTCGTATAACCAGTTTGGTTAGTCCTGCTTTACTGCTCTTTGTGAAGTACAAAGCCCACAGTATGTTGCCCCACATGTTGCTGATACTAATCAATCACTGTGCATGTTCTCCAGTTGCTTTTTCCCTTTCTGAGGTCCTGATTCAGAAAAGAATTTAAATGTGAATAGTCTCATTAGCTTAAATGGGACATCTCGGATACCTGACACAGAACATGTGCTTGTATACCTTATTGAACAGGGCCTGAAGCATTGTGGCAGAATTGTCCAGATTTTCCCAGAATTCACTAGTACAAACATGGTAGGACCAATACACAAACACAGCAAGATGGCAGAAAAAAACTGCTGGGAACTAGGAGCATCCTGAGGCCGGCTGCTGCAGCTGGCACTCCAGGCAGAAGGCGCGATTGGCACCTCTGCCTGCACGGCCATCAATGGCCGTGACATAATCACTGGGTGCGTCGGTGCCCCGTGACATCATCATCAGGCACCCGGGCCAATGGCACCCTAGGCAACTGCCTACTTTGCCTAGCCTCACGGGCCACCCCTGCTGGGAATCACCCCTGTGATTCGTAACCATTTGTCAAATCAAGATGAAAAGTGTTGCATGGACAGTGCTCCAAAAAGTTGAGGCCAAATTCAGCTGTGTGTCTATTTGTGTAATTTACCCAGTCAGAGAAGTTGTATTAACTTACTGTGCCTTAAATTGGGTCTTTACTGAAGAAATTTTCTCAGGTTTAACTTTTTTTTTTTCAGAAAATTCCAGTCAAATCTGTTCAGCCATTTTTGAGTGAACTGGCCTTCATATTATACATGCCAGCCCCGTAAAAATCCCCCTGAATTTAGCCAAGTTATAAATCTTTAAAAATTCTCAGTGCACACCTGCTCAGTATAGACTTCCTAGAGTTGAACAGCTAAAATTTATAAAGAGCCCATCCTCACTGAGCTTGCTCAAGTCTCTCACCATGCTTATTGCATACCATACTGCACATGTGCCATCCCCTCACAATTCTTACATGGCACTAGGCTACACATGTGCCATCCCCACAAAGAGTGCTCAAAGCCAGGGCTTCAGGGGCAAAACTGGATTTTCACTATGATTGCTCCAAATGGGATGGGTCCAGACAATGTCTTTCCTGTGTGTTCAGTAACCCCGCTACTTGAACCCAGGCATTGTGGAGGAGGGACCTATCTGATTTGAATGTAGAAAGGACAAAAGCTAGTCTGAGCAAAGGGAAAGGAGAAGATTGGGAGAATGAGTCCAGTGCGACCATGGGTGGAAGGTGAACATCCCCTTTGGGATGTTCCATCTACACCAGCCTAAGCTGCCACACCTCCTGGCTACCAGTCTGAGCTGAGGCTCTCCCAATTTAAGGAGAGCCTGGGTGAGGCCTTGGGGCACAGCATGGATGGGACCATGGCCTGGTTTACGGGAGGCTTAGCCTCCCCTGGGCTTTGATATCCACTGCCATGGGTGAAACTGGGACTGGAATTGAGGAGAAGCTTGGGACTATGAGCTAGAGTAGTGACAAGGGAGACAGTTGGTAAGGGAGGACAGAGATCTGACAAAGACCATAAAGGGAAAAGACTGAGACTTAGAACCAATGTGGGGGAGGTGAGGCAGACCTGACAAGGAACTGGGGTGCAGGAGGAGAACTAGGACTGACTGGGCAAAGAGAGTATGACAAAGAGCCAGGTAGGGGGAGACTAACATCTTGAGTGTGGTGCACAGGGAGCGAGACTAGGACTGAGAGCTAGTGTTGGGGAGGCTCAGATTGAGATTAGGACTGGCTGGGCAAGACAAATGGGACTGGAATGAGAAGACTGAGGAGTAGAGACTAGGATTGTAAATGGGTAACCATTACCTCAGGGCAGCCCCACAGGGCCGTTACCTCCCAGCCCACATGGGCTGGGAGTTGGAAGCCTAGCATGGTGGGAATAGTCTGTTTCAGCCCATCTGGGCTGGAGTGGCTCCCATTAATTGGTTAACCAATTAAATGTGAAGTAAAGTACAAGATTTTACATCCCTAGTAGAGACTGGGATTACATCCTATTGGCCACTCTTCTCTGGTGGGATCTCTCTCATCCTCTGCTCATCCTATGAACCCCTCTCTTTTCAGAAACTGCAGCCTCCTGTTCAAGACTTGACCCTCCAGCCAGGTCACTATGTGGTTCTCCCTTCTGGGGAGGTACATGACAAAGTCTTTCCCAGAACAAGTTGTCCCAGCAGTTCACTTTTCTTTTTCCTGGTATTTGCCACATCTCTAGGGTTGGCTGGGGAACTGGGCCCATCCTTTTCTCAAGGGCTCTCCAGTTAGCAGCACATCAGTTACTACCTTAGCTCAAGTGACTGAGGTTTATGCCATGGATATAAAGATTTCAGACATGTGGATGCACCATAAGGGTGTCCACATGATGCCACAGGATGGAATTTCTGTTTTTCAGGGTTTTTTTTAAACTAGGAGATAGTGTTTTGCCATGTAATTAAAGACTATTGCTATGAATTTAAATCTGGGGTCAAACAAAAATTGAACAGGTAACAGGTAAAATTAAACAGGTTAATTCTAGCATTTCGTAACTTTTGAGTGCTTCATTTGGAAAGATTAATATTCTTTTAATGTAGCTTTGTGTGTGTAATAACTGATACAGGCTTATAATTAATATGTTTATACTTACTTTTACAGTAAATGAGGGCATATTTTGATATGCATCATAGAATTTGAACATATAATTTAAATACTTTCCCTTGGCTGTTCATTCCTTGCCACATAAACATACCAAGAGAACTGAAAGCCATGTCAGTTCACAGACAAAAAAGTATTGGGAGTTTTAGCTGAATAAAGATTTAGATTTGTGATCAGATCCTGCAGCCCATGTTATATTTAATGAGTACAAGCTATGGAATTGGATCTTTGGCTCTCTTAGTCATGTAACTGACAGCACAATGTGATTATGTTGCATATATGTTGCAGTAATCTTAAGTATTATGTTCTAATGCTGACCCTATTTAAATTGGTACATTTACTCAAGATATAGTTTTCAAAACACTTTTTGCACTGTGAGACAGTTTCAGATAAGGAACTGATAACAAGAATCAACTGCAATAAGAACAATCTGAAGACATCCAGAATAAAAGCAATGCTAAAAAACAAACAAGATGTAAGGATACATTTAAAAATTTGAGAAAATACTGTAAATATTGTTATACCATTATATGTCAATTAAATGGCCACCCCTGGACTATTTTGTTCAATTCTGGTTATCATTTTGGGGATGTTCTGTGGACTGGTTTTACAGGAGGTCAAATGAGATGAGTACAATGGTCCCTTCTGGCCTTGGAATCTATTAACCTATTTAAATAGCTGATGAAAATGATGGAGTGTTTCACTCATGAAAAGCAATTGAAAAGTATGAATCATTTTAGTTTAGAGAGGGGAAATGATAAAAGTACACAATATAATGAACGCTATATTAAAGGTAAATCTTGAACTACTGTTTACCCTCTCTCATAATCATAGAATCATAGGACTGGAAGGGACCTCAAGAGGTCATCGAGTCCAGCCCCCCGCCCTCAAGGCAGGACCAAGCTCCGTCTACACCATCCCTGACAGATGTCTATATAATCTGTTCTTAAATATCTCCAGAGAGGGAGATTCCACCACCTCCCTTGGCAATTTATTCCAATATTTGACCACCCTGACAGTTAGGAATTTTTTCCTAATGTCCAATCTAAACCTCCCCTGCTGCACTTTAAGCCCATTACTCCTTGTCCTGCCCTCAGAAACCAAGAGGAACAAATTTTCTCCTTCCTCCTTGTGACACCCTTTTAGATATTTGAAAACCGCTATCATGATAAGAACGGGGGAAATATCCTGATCATTTCCTAATTGTGTACTCATTTTACACAATGGATAGTTCAGTTGTGTGACTCATTTTCAGAGTATTGCTTATATCAAGTTCATACTTTTTTGAAGTTATACATGTTGAGCCATTCCTCAATGAGGAAATTTCTAATTCCAATCTTGACTCACTCTGTAGCCTTGGGCAAGTTAGAATATTTTTCAGTTTTTGAATCAGTAAAATAGAAATAATAATAGTTACCTTCAGATATAACAGAGAGATTGTCAGGATCAATGAGTTAATGTTATTTTACTAATGTTCTAAACATATAGGCTGCGTCTAGACTGGCAAGTTTTTCCACAAAAGCAGCCGCTTTTGCGGAAAAACTTGCCAGCTGTCTACACTGGCCGCTTGAATTTGCGCAAGAACACTGACGATCTGATGTAAGATTGTCAGTGTTCTTCCGCAAATACTATGCTGTTCCCATTTGGGCAAAAGCCCTCTTGCGCATTTGCGCAAGAGGGGCAGTGTAGACAACGCGGTATTGTTTTGCGCAAAAAAGCCCCAATTGCAAAAATTGTGATAGGGGCTTTCTTGCGCAAAACCGCATCTAGATTGACATGGACGCTTTTCCGCAAAACGTGCTTTTGCGCAAAAGCCTCCATGCCAATCTAGACGCTCTTTTCCGCAAATGCTTTTAACGGAAAAACTTAACGGAGAAGGCAGTGTGGATGCTCGGCAGGGATTTCTTGCGCAAGAAACCCCTATGGCTAAAATGGCCATTGGAGCTTTCTTGCTCAAGAGAGTGTCCACACTGCCATGGATGCTCTTGTGCAAAAGCACAGCTTGCACATGGCAGTGTGGACTTGTTCTTGTGCAAGAATTCTTGCACAAGAACCCTTGTGCAAGATGTTCTTGTACAAGAAGCCACCAGTGTAGACGTAGCCTAAGAGTTTCCTCCCATGAGCAGAATGGATTTTGTGTTGTGCACCTGTACTGAGTTAATGTGGCTTGTTTGGATGTGCCACTGTGGCACCCAAGTTAATAAATATTTTATAAACATTTACCTTCTCTCTGCTGCCATGTCTCCTCCCCCTGCTCCATCATCTCCCCTGATGCCTGCTGCCCCCAACTCCTCACCCTCCTCTGCAGTCCTGACTCCTGCCCTTCTCACTGCCCTCAGCCCTCGTGTGACCTGCCCCCCTCCACTAGCCCTTCTCTCCCCCCTGTGCCCACTCCTCCAGTCGCCGTACTCTGATTATGTGAGCTACCCCTCCTCATCCCCACTCGTAACACCTCCCTCTACGCACCTGCCCTGCCTCTCTCCTCTGGTGCTGGTCCCTCCCCTGCAGGTGTCTGCCCTTCTGCTTCACCCCAGAGTACCCTGGGCACCTGTACCTTCCCTTAGCCTTGCACCCTCCTGGTGCCTCCTCCTTCCCTTACTGTCCTGCTCCCTTGTTCCCTGATGCCCGCCCCCTTACCACTCTCTGCCCCGTTCCCCTCCTGCCCCTCTGTGCCCTCACACATGACTTGCTCCATCCCCACCTTTCTCATGCCCACCCCTTCTTTCAAGCCTTCTCCCAGCACCTTCCCCTCCCCCCTCTAGCCCCCAATGCCCTTCTCTTCTCCTTTCCTCTCCAAGCATCACCCTGTCCCCCCTCCCACTGACACCTCCCCTCCTGCCCTTTTTCTCATTGTCTGCACTTGGCTCCCTGGCATTTGTCTCTCCTCCACCCTGTCTCTTGGTGCCTTCCTCTCCCTCCCTCTGCCCTCCCCCTCCGCACAAGCCCCTTCCTCTCCCCTCTACCCCTCTGTGCTCAGGCCCCGGACTCCAAACCTGGAGCTGTTAGGCCACGCTGCGCCGAGCACTTTTAAATTCACGGGCTGGATGTCACATCACACCTGTGTGTCCTCCCCACCCACCTGAGAACGCCGCACATGGCAGCATCAGCAGCAGCCGGCAAGGGGGAGCCGCACTGAGAGCCTTGCACAACAGGGATGGGTTGAGGTCAAGGGGGATGTTCTGGGAGTGGGAATGGGAGGACACGTGGAGTGGCCGGCAGGTGGGGGCCGGGGCCCGCTCCAGGCAGAGCCAGGGGAGAGACCCAGCTCCAAATATTGCTGGAGCAGGGGCCCGGCTCTGAATAGTAACTCGCCCCCCATGGCGCTTGGCACACTTCTGGGTTCTGAGTGCGGGGCCCCTTTAGGCGTGGGGCCCAATTCAGGGGAATCGGTGAAATTGGCCTAAGGCCAGCCCTGGTGTCCGGAAATTGCCATACCTACATGAGACTGCTTTGATGGTGGATCTCCCCATGCCGAACTGGTTCGCCACAGATCAGTATCCGGTGTGGAGAGCTTCCAGAGGGCGATGGCCACATGCTTGTAGATGGGAATGGCGGGCCTCATGTGCATGTCCCGTCGCCGCAGAGCAGGGGTGACCCACTCACAGAGCTCAAGGAAGGTGTCCTTCTTCATCCTGAAGTTCTGGGTCCCTTGTTGGTCTCCCCAGCACTCCAGGACGATGTGGTTCCACCAGTTGCTACCGGTGTTCAGACTGCCAGATGTGGCAGGGCATGCTGGTGTTCGGGCGCTGCTGCTGCTCCTTCCCAGCTCCCAGGGGGGTCCGGAAGATGGCTTGGGGGTTGGGCTGAAGCAGATACTGCCAGGCAGTCTCCAGCAATTGCAGCCAGGCTTACAGCAACACGTCCAAAATGAGCACCAGAGTGCCCGGGGCAGCTCTGGCTCCATGGTTCCGAGCGTTGTGGTGTCCCGAGTCAGGGCAACCAAAGCAGGCAGAGAGAAAAATGCTTTGCTGTCCCTCAGCAAGGTAGGCAAGCAAGCAGGGAAAGCTGAGAACGGGCTGTGCAGGGGGGTCCCTATAAGCACAAGCCTCAGATAGCCTCAGGCAGCAGCCACACACATGCCACGAGGCTTACCTGTGTCGATGAAGAAAGGCTTCTTTGTCGGGGCATCGCGTCCAGACTCCCCCGATCTGCCGACAAACAGCTGATCGGCAGATCGGGGCAGCCATTTAAATTTAAATGAAGCCGCGATTATTTTAATCGCGGCTTCATTTCCCTCTTCCGATCTGGCTAATCTACATGCCTCCGTCGAAGGAGGCATGTAGTCTAGACACACCCTAAGGGAAGATTAGACAATGTAATCTAGCACATATTAATAATCAGACATTAGCATTCCAAGATCCTTAACACATAGTATTAATTAATTTCCACATTTTTATGTTTAGCCTTTTGGGTGCATTTAAGTGTTCATGGAAATGAAACATTAACTAACAGCTGAGTTGTGGAATATGATGTGGGGTAAATGGTATGGAAACTTTTTCACCACATTGTTTGCCAATGAATCTGTATCTGAATCTATAACACCTAGTATTTCAGCCTTAGTCTTCTGCCTTTACAGCATCTATTAAATGTACCAGACTGTTGTGCTGTTCAATCTTACCTTCTTGTATGAAATAAATGCTCTTGAAAAGAATCCATGAACTAAATATTTTAAAATGTGTGTTAATCCAGATTAATTCAATTGAAACTCATGGATTTATAAGGGAATAAGTGAGAGCAGTGTTTGGCCAGCGAATTGTATTCTATGTACTTTCCGGTCCTTCACTAGAAGGACTAAGCTAGTGGTCCTCAAACTGTGAGGAGGGTCCTGGAGGAATTTTTTGGAGGTGTGTGGCAGCACCTGGGCCAGCCCCCTAGAGGCAGAGAAGGAGTGCCACCCAACCCAATTCTCCCCCCAGCTCTGCTCTAGATCATCCCCTAGCGCTAGCTCCCAGCCCCATGCCTGGCCTAGCCCATGGCCTGGACCTCAGTGTTGGTCAGGTTGTGGCTCCACACCAGGCCTCAGTCCCTGGCCATGGCTCCACTTTTGGCCACAGCTCCATTCCCAACCCTGATCACTCTCTGTGTCCCCACCTCCCGGGAGCTGCAGCCCAGTGCCTGGGGGTGTGAAGTGCAGATAGGTATAAGGGGAGCGATGATTCTGAAAAGTTTGGGGACCACTGGACTAAGTACAGTTATTGAAAAAAATGGACTATTTAAAGATCTACAGACATAACATTCCAACATTAACAAATGGTCTTGTTTATTTAGGAATGGATGTAGAAGCATTATTTTCTAATTATGCCTGAACAGCATATGAATAAACTTGTGGTTCACAAGGAATCAGAACTTGGCATCCATGCGTGGCTTTTAAGGTTCACTGCATCTACATGGGTTTTTAATAGCTGCAGATCCAAGTACAATTGTATCAAATGCCAGATCGGATTAATGCTATGTCTTGTGTTGACACAGAAGAGATGGCATGTGCCAGGCCAGCATGTTTGACTAACCTCATAGCTGAGTAAATGGAAATCTGAAGTATGTTCCCATAGGGGGCCAGTAGCAAACCACATGATTTCTACACTGTTCCCATTAGTTTTGTATGCAGAATAAAATTCTTATATTTGTGATAAGAAAAGGCTTTTGTTTGAATATTTTCTTTTTACTAAAATTTATGTGTCCACCACCTATCACCATAGTACAATACAAGTAAGTTACCATACTTAGCATCATAATATATGTGCATGTTCATAATATGGTTTAGATTACAAGCAATACAAGTTTCAAAGCAGAGGGAGCGCAACCCTTTGAAATGCTGCAGCTCTAAAGACCAGATATGGGAAAACCTCACCATTGGTCCCAATCTTAGGGATACTAGAGCGAGAAGATAACAAAAAGCCTGGACAGAGAAGTGCAGCTCAAACAAATTCCTGAACGCAGCCAATCTCAGGTGTACATGTAAGGGAATGTTTGGCAGTAGTGAACTCCAGGGGAAAGTTCCTGCTACCAAGAATGCCCTGTTCCCTGCCCCCTAAATTGTCACTCTTAGGACAGTGATTGGGCAGATTGCCTGAAAGATTAGAAAGGAGAGGTACCATAGAGTACCTGGGTTCTAGACTTTTAAGGGCTTTGTAGATTGTAAGTATCGCACTTATGGAAATTATCTGACAACGTTAATAGAAAAAAATAGCCTGTAATTTTGGCACATCCTGTAAAAATGACATCTTTTTATTGAATTCCTAAGCAAACAAAAACAACCCAGAAACCCATTTTATGAGTTTTCAATTTCTATAGAACCATACTTTATCATTCTTATTCAATTTCATAGGACTTTTCCACAAAGGGCACCTTAAAATTCATTCAGTAGGGACTTGACAGCTAGCAAAGACTGTACAGTATGTTCTCTAACCATACAGTCACTGTACTCAGAATGGAAGGCATTCAGCAGTATTTGTAGCTCCATGAACTCCATAAGTTCCCAGAATCACAGACAAGTACCAGTATGGTGCATGCAGGAGACCCTGGACCTTATTGCTTTGTGGAGAGAGGAATCTGTCTTGCAGAACTACGAACCAGCAAAAGAAACAAAGAGATCTTTGCCAAAATTGTAAAGGGCATGTAGGAGAAAGGATACACCAGGCATGTCCTGCAGTGCTGAGTGAAAATAAAGGAGCTGAGGCAGTGGTATTAAAGGAGTGGCGGTTTGCAGGCAAGCACATTGAATGCAGGGGCACCTCATTGAGAGTAACATGCATGACTTTCAAAACTGGCCACTCATAAAGGTGTCTTTCAAAACCTCTCTGATTTGCACTGTCCCTCACTGTGCTCTCCTTATTGCCCTGGTGTCTGGCTGCTCAAAATCTCTGTCTAGGCACTGTGCCTCAGCATTCCACCCTGACAGATACATTGCCGCCATTCTCTCACAAATATTATGGAGTACATAGTAGGCTGCCACCATAGAATGTTGCATTCGCTGAGGTCTAATCTAATTAGTACACTAAGGAATCTTCCCTGTCAATGTCCAAAAGCACATTCTACCAACATTCTGCACTTGCTCAGCCTGTAGTTGAATTGCTTCTTACTGCAGTCCAGGCTGCCTATGTTCAGCTTCATGAGCCATGGAAGAAAGGGGTAGGCTGGGTTGCCAAGGTTCGCTATTGACATTTCAACATCTCTGACTAACATTTTTCAATCTGGGAAAAAAGTTCCAGCTAGTTGAAGAGGCAGGAGTTCCTAAAGATGCATGCATCATGCTCCTTTCCCAACCATCCCACTTTGATTTGGTGAAACAGATCTTGTGATCCACCAGCCCTTGCAGCACCATTGAGAAGTACCCATTGCAGTTTATGCACTCCTTGGCAAAGTGGTCAAGTGCCAAGATGGGGATGTACATTCTATCTATCACCCCATCTCAGCTAGAGAACCCCAGCGTGGCAAAGCCCTCCACTATGTCCTCCACATTTCCCAGAGTCACTACCCTTTGTAGCAGAAGGGTATTGATTACTTTGGCTACTTGGATCACAACAGCTCCCACTGTAGATTTCCCCACCCCAAATTGTTTTCCAACTGACTAGTAGCTGTCTGGCATTGCAGGCTTCCACAGGGCTATTGCCACTTGCCTCTGCACTGTCAGAGTGGGTCTCATTCTGGTATTCTTGCGCTTCAGACTGGGGGAAAGAAATTTGCAAATTTCCATGAAAGTGGCCTTCCCACATGCAAAAGTTTTGCAGCTATGGCTGATTTTCCCATACCTGAACAATGCGGTCCCATCTGTCTGTGGTTGTCAAACAGCACTGTGTCCAGAGGATTGAATGCTGGCAGCATTTGCAATTTGCTCAGTTCAGGCACTTTCAGAAGAGTATGTTTGTAGCCTCCTGAGATTCTTCCTCATTCCAGCAGACCCTGGATATGCTTTGTACATACTCCAGCATTAGATGTACCAGAGTTAACATTATCATCCTAATGCTTTGATACTCAATGGGATCCACAATGGGTTCCATGATTATGCTGCTACGATGTCTGCGCAGATGACCAACAAGAGAACAAAAGGCATGAAAAGACTGTTTGCCATTAGTCTTAAGCGGGGGGGGGGAGGAAAAAATGAATGCATTATGGGCCACTGACAACATGTATCCAGAACCACCCAATGCACAGTTTTGGTACCATCATGTACTGGGAGCATAATTTAAAGGGGCACTGGCACTGTGGAATAGCTACTCTCAGTTCATTGCTTTCAAAGTCAATGGTAGCCACCCTATTGGGGACAAGCCTCTTTGAACTATGTCAGATTCTTAGGCACAGTGGGGACCTGCACCTTCAACTTTAAAAAATTTGGTGCGAAAATTCAACCTTAATAAATTCAACTTTATTTCTCAGTGTAGATATGGCCTAACTTAAAATAGAGTTGGTTGTGACAAATTCTGCATCTGAGTAGGAAAGACATAGTTGGCCAAAAGGCTATCCGAAGCTGAAAAAAAGCCTCTTCAGGTGACTTATTTGTGAGTACATGGGCAAAGCAATACATTTCACAGCCCATCCATGACTAATTATTGTTACTATATAGAAAGTCAGACTTCGTACAGATAATTTGTAGATAACACAATAATGGCATGACATGTATCACTTTTAATGAAACCATGTCATTTTTATATTTGTATTTTATAAGGTTGTGCTCTAGCAAGGAAACAAATAAGAAGCAATAGCACATTCTGAGGTACAAGGATATTTGTCAAACAAGTCATAAACCTGAGCTGAGGAAAATAGGGGCTTGTGTTTTATTATTTGAAACCTAACTGTAGACAGTTGTGGCTATTTAAAAGATGTTTGGGATAGATTTTCAGCCACAGTCAAGCTCTCAAAGTACAGAAAGTGAAGAGTTACTGGTAGTGAGTAGCTATAAATGTCTTTTAAAAGTTTTATTGAAGTCAGTAGAACTATGGTGATTTACACCTCCTAGGGAACTACTTCACCATTTATAAATGAAAATGAGTGGAGTGGAGACTGGGAGGGTAACTGTAGGACTGTATCAAAACAAACATTTTCTCAACCTGGAATGTCTAATGAGTGAAACCCCACAGATTGTGGTTCAAAAGTTAGTCAGCAAGGTTGTTAAAATTCTCTACTCCACCTAAGCATTGGCTACACTACAACATCCACCAACAGATCTGCACCCATTGGGGAATTCCAGGTTAAAAACATATTGGTGTAGCTAAGGTCTCTGTGCCTGTCTGCACATGGAGTTAATCCTGATGATCTCTCTGTGTGGACTAACTTATTCTAGAACAAGAGAATCCACACCAAGTTCAAAAGAATTTTGTTTTTACCTTCAAGCGATAACTTGTTTATAATAAATATTTATGATGAGAAAAGACTATTTTTAGAAGGAAAGCATTTCACATTATTAATATAAGGTTATATATTAGAGATAAAACAGAAAATTCAAATGACCGAACTTTTGTTTCTGGGAGCATTTTATACAATTTCTTTACTATTACTTTTACTTTTACTGAAAGGAAAAAGTTCTTGCAGGCAGGAAGTGTCATTTACTATGTTTTTTTTACAGTGGCTGGCATGTTGAACATCCCTTCTTGGTCAAGGCCTGTGGGCACTAGAGCAGTACAAATAATATACAGGAAACATCCACCACAAGACAAAAATGCAATGCAGTGTAAATTAGTTGTACAGAGTCATGCACAATAATTCCAAACACATAGAGAATACAATAAAAATGTTTTGTGACACATTGGTAGGAAGAAAGCTATACAAAGTTTGCAAAATAAACATTCCTCCTTACAGAATAATGCTTGTAAAGACTGACAAAATTAACAATTATTTCTTTGCCATTATAGAAACAAACTGATACATCTTGTAAAAAGGAGCCTATCCAAATATTTTAATATGTTCAAATTTGATTCTTTGGCAATGCCCACAAAACAGACATTAGACAGGATCACAGAGAAAAAACAGTTGCTTTCCATTTCAACCAGAAAGGACACTGTCTCAATGACCGACTCACCTGCATGCTACTTCAGAAGACATTCAAATCTGCACTTGAAAGAGAATCTTCTGAACTGGCATTCATGCTAAAATTCGACACTCTCCGCGGGGGCATGAACAAAGACTCCAGCTATCTTACCCATTACAAAGATAGCTTCCTTAATTATCACCTCTAACACTATTAACTCACAGACATCTACCCTTCCCCATCTCTAATATCATTCTCACAGGCATTCACCTTCCTTTCCCTCCTCCCCCCCCCCACATCCCTCTTCTGTTCTGAAATGTGATTTGTCCTTTTCATATGTGTTCACTTTTTTTTAATTGTATTCTTTGGTATATATGGCTGTGACTATTTTCTTCCACTATTTGATCTGAGGAAGTGGGTCTGGCCCACGAAAGCTCATCATCTAATAAACCATCTTATTAGTCTTTAAAGTGCTACATAGTCCTGTATTTTGTTTTAGCTACACCAGACTAACACGGCTACATTTCTATCACTGAGTGACATAGTTATGTTGAACTAAATTTTTAGTGTAAACAGATATTAATCTAAAATGTAAATGGAAAAGGGCTTTAAATGTTACTTTCATGAGTCAACAGTGCTCAAAATTCAGCTAGAGATGCTAGGTGTATACTATGTTACTCCTGTTCAAAATAATGCATCAAACGCTTAGGCCCCTAACAGATACATAGATCATCCCCTCCATACACAGATCTCTCTTCTTCATCACAGAATGGGGTTCAATTGCCTTGGCAACATTAGCTTCCCCTCATTCAGACCCTGTCAGGAACATCAAGAACACAGAGGCTAGATAGCGCTAGGTGAATCCCTATTTTCTCCTTTATAGTTCTGTAGAGCCTATCCTAAGGCTGTATTATCTTTTCTCCAGAGCCCTTCCATGGTCTTAGGGTATAGTAGGTTCATCTCTGAGTGACAGTTTTTCCACTGTTTCAGCCTTATTCATGATAAACAGTAATTTATTGATGATCTACACCACTTGCTCTGGGTAGGGCATAAGTGGCTGAGTAGCCTAAGGGTGTGTCTAGACTACTGAGTTTTGTCGACAAAAGTGGACTTTTGTCGACAAAACTATACCAGCGTCTACACTACTGCTGAGTTCTGTCGACATAACATCGACAGAACTCAGCAGTTTTGTCGACGCTGGTAAACCTCATTTTACGAGGCATAACACCTTCTGTCGACAGAGTTCTGTCGACAAAAGGTGTTATTGCCTGTAGGGTTGCGTCTAGACTACAGGGTTTTGTCGACAAAGCAGCTTGCTTTGTTGACAGAACTGAATGTGTCTAGACGCTCTATGTCGACAGAAGTTTTGTTGACAGTATCTGTCGACAAAACTTCCGTCGACAAAACCCTGTAGTCTAGACATACCCTAACTTATTCTTATGCTGCAGGACCCAAGATATAGATAGCGTGTTGTAGAATTATACAGGCACGTAGTCCTCTTCTGCAGGCACATAGTCCATAATCTAGGCCTTCTTGAGACAAATCATCAGGTCTTAGCAGTATTTTCTTTGGAACATGCAGAACTCTGAGGTTTAATTCTTGTTACCAAGTTTATTTCCCAGAACTTTGTTGTTCCTGGTCATGCTTTATAACTGGCAGTTCAACTGCTTGTATTTGTCTTGGAAATCAATTCTATCTTTATTCCAGCATTCAAGTGGAGCTTCCTTCATGCAATCTAATCATTGTTCTACCAGTGGAAATATTTTCATATGGTGCCAAATTGAGCCCTCACTGCCTAGACTGCAAAGTTGATACTTACATATTAGGAGATGAAGGACAACCACAAGCTGTTTTTGTTCTGGTTCCAGAATTTTAAGCCAAATATATTTTTTTAGATTGTGGATGTTTACAGTATAGCATAAATCCTAATCACATTCATACACTAAGGCTACGTCTACACTGGCCCCTTTTTCGGAAGGGGCATGCTAATTTTGAAAGTGGGAATAGGGAAATCCGCGGGGGATTTAAATATCCCCCGCGGATTTAAATAAACATGTCCGCCGCTTTTTTTTCCGGCTTGGGGAAAAGCCGGAAAAAAAGCGTCTAGACTGGCCCGATCCTCTGGAATAAAGCCCTATTCCGGAGGATCTCTTATTCCTACTTCGAAGTAGAGAATAAGAGATCCTCCGGAATAGGGCTTTATTCCGGAGGATCAGGCCAGTCTAGACGCTTTTTTTCCGGCTTTTCTCCAAGCCGGAAAAAAAGCAGCGGACATGTTTATTTAAATCCGCGGGGGATATTTAAATCCCCCGCGGATTTCCCTATTCCCACTTTCAAAATTAGCATGCCCCTTCCGAAAAAGGGGCCAGTGTAGACGTAGCCATAATGTAACATATCCCATCAGAATTAAAATCTGTACTGTGTGTGTGTGGGCAGGGAGGGGGAATCACATTTTCACTACTACTTTAAGGAAACAAGACAGACATATCAAATAGTGAAGAAAAATGTTCATTTGCAAAGTATTGCAAAAAGGCTGGCAACAGTGTGAAAGGATCTTGAATGCTAGAAATCTTGCCTTCTTTTCAGCATAGGTGCCAGTTACATAAGTGAAGCTATGTCTACACTACAGTTTTTTTGCACAAAAACAGCCGTTTTTATGCAAAAACTCACAGAGCATCCACACCTCAAGCATGTTTTTGCGCATATAAATGTACAGTAAATCAAAAGAACAGAGGGGTTTTTTGTGGTGTAGGTATTCCTCTTTCTACGAAGAATAACTCCTTTTTGCACAAGAGTTCTTGTGCAAAAAGGTGTGTGTGGACAGGCAACAGGGGGTTTTTGCGCAAAAAGAGCCAATCAAAAAAAGCACAGATGCTTTGGTGGCTATTCTGTGAATAGCAATCAGAGCTTTCTTTCAAGAGAGAATCCATGCAGTCTGGACACTCTCTTATGAAAAAGCACATTGCTTTTGCGATGCACTTTTGTAGTGCGGACACGTTTTGTGTAAGAAGTTTTTGCAGAAGATCTCTTCCACAAAAAGCTTCTTGCGCAAGAAGCCTGCAGTGTAGACGTAGCCTGAGACTGCTCCATTATATAATTATAAATGCATTGACTGTATGCAGCACCTTCCATTTAAAGATCTCAAAGCATTTCACAAAAATTTAGTTTCACAGCAGTCCTATGAGGTATTATTTCTATAACATAGATGGAGACACTGAGCCGCAGAACAATTAAGTGTCTAGGGTCATATGGAAAGTCTGTGTAATGGCCAGGAATTGAATAAAGGTCTTTTAACTTCCAGTCTGTGACAGGGCAGACAGACCGCACACTAAAGGGCAGAGAGTAGCCCAGGCCCAGCTGCCTGAGAAGGCCCCGCCCATCCAGCCCTGCTGGGCATGCTCTCAGTGGATGTGCAGCATAAAAAGGGAGGGCAGCTGGGCAAGTTGGAGGGCAGGTTGCACCTCCCTCAGTGTTCCTGCAGCAGCTGATGCCGCAACCGTCCCAGGAGCACCACTGGCAGCCACCGCTGCCTGGGGGAGAAGTGCCCGCAGCCCCAGCGCTAGCCTCAGGCAAGGACCGGTCCTGGAGGCAAGCAGACCACAGGGGCGCCAGGGCGTGGCAGGAAGCAGCCCAGGGCAGAGGACTGATAGAGGGGCTTGGTGTGTAGCGGCATGCGCTGCTCCCCTGGGGGTGGTGCCGCGCTCCTGGGTCCCGGGGCGCACGAATGGCTCGGGCTGGCTCTGGTCAAAATCCCAGATCTGATGAACCCAAATTTTAAAGACATTTCATTTCAGATCTGGATCCAAACTTAATGACTCCCACCATTACCAGATAAGCAAAGAGTACTCACAACATAAAATAATGATATATTTTATACTTAAAGAGCATCTTCACCTGAGCAACTCAGCATTTCAGAATTCATCATTCATCTCTTCAGTATTTTGTGTGTGTGTGTGTGTGTGTTGTTTGTATGAGATACATTGATGGTACTGCTTTAATATTGTATTCATGTGGGCTTGATGTCCTAAGCAAATGTTGACTGAGGTTCTGACAAGGAAATGACAGTTTCTCATTTTGCTGTAGAAGTGTTAGAATGTATTGGGGTTAAGCATTTGACTGGCTTTGCATACCTATGGTTGCCAAGAAGTTGAAATGCTTAAAAATATGAAGTGTAAAAAGTGTGAAGTGTAAGCAATGTGTCAGTGACAATGTGGGTTCAGCTAACTTGAGAACGTAGGAGGAAACAGAATCTTAACTGATAATGAAATTTTCCATAGGACTAATTTACAAACAGCAGGCAGTTTTTTTTGCGGTCATGTTTTTGCTTGTAGTCATAAGCAAGGCTTATCTGGACATTATGTACTGTGCTTAGGCATTTATCTTTTGTGATTCACAAAAAAAAAGAGGCTATGGTGGGGAAAAATAGTCAGATGCTTAGTACTGAGGAATGGGAATCAGAGGACCTGGATGCTATGCCTGCCCTTGCCACTAAACTCATCGCAGGGACGACAAATACTTTCTATCTCTGGTTCCTATGCCATAAAACAAGGCTGATAATACTTTTGTCTCAAAAAAGGGGTGGGGAGCATTAATGAACTAATGTTTGTAAAGCAATTTGAGATCATTGCATGAACAGTTTGTTTGTTTGCATTATAAGGACGCAATGTGTTTCTGTAGAAAGAAAATGTAACAATATCCCATTGGAAAAGAAAATGATTAGGGTTGTCTTGTACAGTGTTTCTCAAGTTTTTTAGAAAGTACCCCCTTTTTAAAAAAAAGTTTAAGTACCCCCAATACCTACAGTTTTCAGACACACACTTTTTTTTTTTTTACCATTGCATCACATTTGTTGAAACAACTTAATCATAGCCGGGCGGACGATGACATTTTTGGGTGCAAAAAGTACAAAAATAATAAAACACTGTAAAACTTAAAAGAAAAATTCAGTTATCTCCAAATTTCAGTTGTGTTGATATACCCCCGAGACTTCTCTTGAGTACCCTCAAGGATACTTACACCACTGGTTGAGATACACTGGTCTAGTAGTCACAAACATCTATATTTGATGACTTTGAGGAACAGATTATCCCACATCTTCCTATTGCAAGGCTACCTTAGAACATAAAAATGGCCATACTATATCTACCAATGGTCCATTAGTCCAATATCCTGTATCCAACAGTGGCCAGTATCAGATGCTTCAGAGGGTATGAACAGGATAAGGCAATTTCAAGAGACCTATTCCATGTTACCTAGTTCTAGCATCATATGTGGAGATTTAGGGACATGAGGGATGCTCTGAAACATCTAATGTTGGACACTGTTGGAGACAGAAAATGAAACAAGAAGGATCATGAGTCTGATCCAGTATGATAAAAGTCCTGTTTTCCTGACTGCATGATCATACTGTGTATCTAAAGCCATAAACTGTGCCTTGTTTAGGAGAAATTTGGACAGAAGAGTGTATCTGAAATAGATGTGTCACTGCAATGGTTCATATTGTCATTTAATCTGATCTCCACTACAGGTTACAGGTGTGTGTGCATATGTGAAAGACTGTGATATCCAGCTGAGTCACTGGACTAGCTTGTTTTACTCTTTAAATTATGTAAGTAATTTTATGACTCAGAAGTTTCCATATACAATATCAATCAATTCTGCACTAAATAGTTATTTAGAAATAACCTTTTAACTGTGATGCATGTACAAAAGAGCCAACTGTAGCTGCTATAATTGAATAGTTAATTAGAATAGGAGTGGACAAATACTTTTTAGAGAATGGTCACCTCCTCACCTGCCCCATCTTCTCATCACAAATAATTGTAATAATTGTTATGTATGGAAAAAAAGGAACTATAACATAATTTGATTAGACTGATTAGTGCTTGTGCAATATATGGATTAATTTTACTTTTAGAAAGCCATTTCCTGTTGCTGCTGATGTGCGCTTGTCCTTCGCTTATATAGAGCAAGTGGCATATGACTGTAAAGAACAGCCTGAAAGTAAGTCCTTTAATTATCTGTTTTTCCCCACAAAGGTAGGAAATAATTTCACATCTTTTAGCATGCCACATGGATTCAAATATCAATGTTATATAATGTGTTTGTCGTCAATTGGAATAGCTGCCATTTTGTTTTGCAATAGTGATTTTGCTTCTGATACATTTGGAAATAACATTTCAAACTTCTTTACAATTAGGGTTAGATCCTGCAAAGTGCTGAGTGTAGTTGATCGGAGACAGTGTGCTTATCATCTTTCAATACTGAGCTCCTAGAGTATGTCTACAGAGTAACATTATTTTAAAATAACTAGCATTATTTCAAAATTACTTAATCTGCGTCTACACTGAAGGCGGTTATTTTGAAATAATGTCGAAATACTGTCAAGCTGGAGGACTTCTTACTCTGACTTCTGTAACCCTCATGGTATGAGAAGTAAAAGAAGTCAGAGGAAGAGTGCTCTATTTCTAAATAAGTGCTTTGTGGACGCTCTGAAGTAGCTCAATTTGTGTAGCTTATTTCGCGTCAAGCCCTGCTGTGTAGATGCACCTCTAGTGAATACTGATCCTATGTATAGTGGTGCAGAAAACTGGTGCAGAAAACTGGAGAACACTCTAGAAAGATGATTGTGATAATTTTCCATTACTTTCTTCTCTCTTTTTACAAATATACATATTCCCATTCCATTAAAATGTTAAAAGGTATCTTGCTTGTGTTGATAAATGCCTGTGCTGCCCCACTGCACAGAGTTAAATTTTACCAATATCCACACTATTATTTTTATTGTAGTAGTGGCTAAGGCCCTCATTGTGTTAGGTTTTGTACACAATAGAATTAGAGTCAATCCTTGTTCAGGAGAGATTGCAATCAAAATATAGATGACAGACAAAGTTAGGGGAAAAAGAAAGAACTCATAAGGAGAATGAACGTTTACAATAACCATGAATCAGTTCTGACTGTAGGGGCTTATTCCAAGAAATAAAATGGCTTACATACTAATGTGGATGAAGCAACTGCTGTACTTGAATACGCAAGGAAACTATTTATCATATGGATTTTTGACTGCTTGGTAGAATTCTTAGGCAACTATGTTGCCAATGCTCAATATAATTGGTGGTCCTGGAGTCATCTGAATACATGAAAATTTCAGCATTCACTTCAAAAAATGTAAATGTCTAGCTCTCATGGTAGAGGAGAAAAACAAATATGATTCAGTGAAATCTAATGGCTCAAAATATCACAAGAATCACAATTTTAAAATCTCATTATTTTAATCCAATTTACAATTGTTAGGGTCTGAATAATGAATTGAGAATGTTTTGGGTTGGCAATACTGTACACAGTAGCCTGTACCATACAGTAGGGCTCCTCAACTTTGGAAACCCCAGGAGCCACAGTGAAACTCACAGCACATGCCGAGGGCTGCAACTTAAGTGTGGTTGCATATACATGTAAATATATATGCAAATATATGAAAATAACTTCTTTCACACTGACGGGCATGAATACAAAGATTAAGGCAACACTACACAACACACAGGCCCCATTTAAGTCACTTCTTCTAATATTAATCAAATGCAATAATGATTTGCACAAGAGGGCTTTTGCCCAAACGGGAGCAGCATAGTATTTCCGCAAGAAGCATTGATTTCTTACAGCAGGAAGTCAGTGTTCTTGCGGAAATTCAAGGGGCCAGTGTAGACAGCTGGAAAGTTTTTCCGCAAAAGCAGCTGATTTTGTGGAAAAACTTGCCAGTCTAGACACAGCCAGTGTGTTTAGAGATGAGTTTTAGACTGGTGCAAAATAGAAATGTTAGAGTTCTGTCAAGATAAAGATTAGAATACTACTGTTCTAGTACCTAACTGAAATGATTAATATTAGTGTTTTTAAACAGACAAGACTTCTTTGTGGAGAGCAATTTTAAGTTTCTTTACAAATATTTTAAACATGAACATGAAGACTGCTCTATTAAATAGTTTTTAAGGATAAGATTTAAAAACATAAAGAGAGGAGAGAATAAGTTGTTTTCTTCTGTCATAAGTTGCCCTGCTGCAGAGAAACATTGTAGTGGATACTGTTCTGACCAGCTCCTTCTATCTTAGACTGACCATAAAAAATTAAACTGAGGTTTCCTATAGAGGATGATTTAAATGTGTTTATGCCGCCATACAAGTTCTGCTGTGGCTGCATGTATTTAGGACAGACTGCTGTCTCCCTCAGCTCTGTATTAGCTGTGATACTTTACCTGGGATGAATGACATAACAAGGTCCTGGAAGAAAGGTGAGAAAGACGGTGAGGGCAGGAGAAATCAAAGTATAGCTGCCAACATAATCTGCTTGATTTTAAGATCTGTTTTATTACCAAAATGAATGAAAAAAAACATAACTTTGTGATTTTTTTTTAAATTATCCTTCAGTAATTCTAAGCAGGTTAAATTCACCTGGCAGACTTGTCTGCTGTATTTTTAGCTTCAAACACAAACTCAGCGCATTTGTTTAGAGAGGATTTTATTTTCAAAGTAAAGGCTTTGGAATACAGAATGTCCCTGCAACTATGATAGTTATCTCTTTCTGAGACATTTAATGTGTTCTTTAAACAGATGCTCTCTCTCAGTCCCATGTTTCTTAAATTGCATTGTTTGAAGCTTTTTTCTATGGGTTACAATAGATGCTGTGACCTCTAGTGTGAAACTTCCTTTAAATACGCATGAATGCTGGGGAATAGATTATCAGTTTCTAAATGAAACTAAATTACTTTATTGTTAAATACTGATTTAGGGTCTACATTTTATTATTACATAATCTATTACGTAATGCTGGGAACTAGAAAAAAAGGTGTCATCAGTATGAGTATTAATTGTATTAGTCACACTTTGTGAAACTATGACTGCATTACATAGGGTCATTGCAGATAGCCTTTAGCTTCTCTCTTATAGAATCATAGAATAATAGGACTGGAAGGGACCTCGAGAGGTCATCGAGTCCAGCCCCCCGCCCTCAAGGCAGGATCAAGCTCCGTCTACACCATCCCTGACAGATGTCTATCTAACCTGTTCTTAAATATCTCCAGAGAGGGAGATTCCACCACCTCCCTTGGCAATTTATTCCAATATTTGATCACCCTGACAGTTAGGAATTTTTTCCTAATGTCCAATCTAAACCTCCCCTGCTGCACTTTAAGCCCATTACTCCTTGTCCTGTCCTCAGAAACCAAGAGGAACAAATTTTCGCCTTCCTCCTTGTGACACCCTTTTAGATATTTGAAAACGGCTATCATGTCCCCCCTTAATCTTCTTTTTTCCAAACTAAACAAGCCCAGTTCATGAAGCCTGGCTTCATAGGTCATGTTCTCTAGACCTTTAATCATTCTTGTCGCTCTTCTCTGTACCCTTTCCAATTTCTCCACATCTTTCTTGAAATGTGGCGCCCAGAACTGGACACAGTACTCCAGCTGAGGCCTAACTAGTGCAGAGTAGAGCGGCAGAATGACTTCACGAGTTTTGCTTACAACACACCTGTTGATACAACCTAGAATCATATTTGCTTTTTTTGCAACAGCATCACACTGTTGACTCATATTCAACTTGTGGTCCACTATGACCCCTAGATCCCTTTCTGCCATGCTCCTTCCTAGACAGTCGCTTCCCATCTTGTATGTATGGAACTGATTGTTCCTTCCTAAGTGGAGCACTTTGCATTTCTCTTTATTAAACCTCATCCTGTTTACCTCTGACCATTTCTCTAACTTGCTAAGGTCATTTTGAATTATGTCCCTATCCTCCAAAGAAGTTGCAACCCCACCCAGTTTGGTATCATCTGCAAACTTAATAAGAGTACCCTCTATCCCAATATCTACATCATTGATGAAGATATTGAACAGTACGGGTCCCAAAACAGACCCTTGAGGAACTCCACTTGTTATCCCTTTCCAGCAGGATTTAGAACCGTTAACAACAACTCTCTGACTACGGTTATCCAGCCAATTATGCACCCACCTTATCGTGGCCCTATCTAAGTTATATTTGCCTAGTTTATCAATAAGAATATCATGCGAGACCGTATCAAATGCCTTACTAAAGTCTAGGTATATGACATCCACCGCTTCTCCCTTATCCACAAGGCTCGTTATCTTATCAAAGAAAGCTATCAGATTAGTTTGACATGACTTGTTCTTCACAAACCCATGCTGGCTATTCCCTATCACTTTATTACTTTCCAAGTGTTTGCATACGATTTCCTTAATTACCTGCTCCATTATCTTCCCTGGGACAGACGTTAAACTGACCGGTCTATAATTTCCTGGGTTGTTCTTATTCCCCTTTTTATAGATGGGCACAATATTTGCCCTTTTCCAGTCTTCTGGAATCTCCCCTGTCTGCCATGATTTTTCAAAGATCATAGCTAAAGGCTCAGATACCTCCTCTATCAGCTCCTTGAGTATCCTGGGATGCATTTCATCAGGACCTGGTGACTTGCTGACATCTAACTTTCCTAAACTGCTCCACCTGAGTGTACCGTCCTTCTGAAGTCAGTGGAGCTAAGCACTGGTGTAGGAGCCAAAGAAGGCTGCCTTGCAGGATCATGGTCTTTATCTGCCCTTATGCCATCATGTACATGCCACGTATGTTATAGAAAAACTACTTTAAAAATGCTTCTGAGAGTTTTAATAAAGCTAGGTATGTACATCTAGCAGCACAGCTAGGTGTGTACATCTAGCAGCTTTATAGGAAAATTAAAAACTGAAATAACATATGCTAGCCCCCCCCCTCATAAATTTCATTTAAAAATCTCTGATTTTTAAAACTAATAGTTTAGGCCCTTTCAGGGTTATAAGCTGGGAATCTCTCCATTCCTCTGTACAAAGCTCCTGTCGCTAGTTGAGATGCACTGCTAAATATCAAATCTCAAACATGTAACTGGGCCAGTGTAATATTTTGGGAGTGCAGGCTAGATTTAGAGATAGGTACCATGGCTCCCTTGTTTTTATGTTAAAATATATCATAAGCAATTCACTTATGGAAAGGAATCAAGATTTGGATAGCGAGGAGGAGAAATGGGAACTTGTAGAAAGAGCTTTACACAAGATTATTCAGTAAAGAAAGATCTTCCAGCTCGTACTCACAGGGGCAATGTACGCACATTATATGGTTACATGAGTTGTAGTGTCATCATAGTGTTTGGCCAATTATGTACATATAATAAGGCTTTCACAATGTGTATTGCACCATGGGACATCCGGAGGAAAAAAAACCCATATAATTAACAAGAGGTTTTATTAGCCATGCATAACGAAGAGGTGATAAAATCTGTGCAAGTAATTATCAAAGAATCCTGTTAGTCAGTAGCCATAGAGGCCTGCTTACAAGAAAAATGCGTAATCTTTTGCAATATAATGTATTTTCCAACTACGACTGGAAATTCTTTCCTACCCTAGTCCCACATTATTCTAACATATTTCAGGCTGGTCTCTGGAGAAATCTCAAGCAATTTATTTTCAGGAACATCTTTGGTACTGTATCAGCAGGACAACAAAACCAAAAATAGTGACATATCATGTGTGGGCTCTTCTGTCTCATGCACGACAAATGGAAGGCTTTATAGCTTTGAGGTAGAAAATCACAGTATTTGTCTTTCTCCATTGACCTAGCTGTCTCATATGAGAACATTGCTATAATGACCTGTACTATGACACTTTTATAGCAGCAACCACTCATGCTGATTTCTGTATTTAAGTACAATTCTGACATCCAGTGGCCACTTAGAGTCCCTACAGTGTATTTCAAAGTGTTTTTTTATGTTTAAACCAATAGATTTTGCAAGTAAATATTTATTTATACATTGAAGTAGCCCAGTTACTTCAGGGAATCCATATATGGAGAACTATAGTCCCTTACTTATTCATAATAAATCTTGTATAAAAATAATTTATTGACGCTTTATACTAGTGAGCACACTGACAGTTACAAGTTTAGGCCAATACCTTTAATATAATATTATTGTAAAATATATGCTTAAAGATTAATGTCAGTAATTCAGGATCTCATATACCCAAACTAAATACTCAGTCAATCCTCTTTCAAGTTAGTAACAAAGCTCTCCTTGATTTCTATGGCTGTAAGATCAAACATCAAATAGTTTTGTAAAGTGGATTTGATAACTCGGGTGATAACATTAGCGTATCTGAACTCGTATAATAAAACCAGGCTATAGAATATCTAGAGAACCGCATATGACCAGTAGGCACAGTGCCTAGGGCCCACAATACTTTTACAGGCTCATGAAAATAATTTTAATTTTTTTTAAAATCAAAAGAAAAAAAATGAACTTTTAGGGTTGAAGATAATATTTTAATTTTTTTCCTCACATCAGAAAAAAAGGAAACTTTCAGGGCCCACGAAAATCTATTAAATTTTGCCTAAAACAGAAAAAAATAAAATGTTTTAGTATTTAAAGTTATATCAAAAATATTTTTAATTTTTTTTAATGGAGGAAGGAGCCCACTAAAGTCATAATGCGGCTCTGCTCCCAACCGTCTACTTGAATCAGTTTTTAAAAGGGGTGCGATTTCACTCCCATGTTTGCTTTAACACAGATTAAAGCTGGTCCTCTAGGGCACAGCCTCTACCAGCTGCTCAGGCTCTTTCCGAGGCAGAACCCCATTCCCAGGGAGTCTCAGGCGGAAGAGGCAGGCGGGGCGGGAGGCCCCTTTGGCCCCTTGCAGTTTTCGAACCATTTCCTCTGTTCCGGGGCACCACGTCATTCTCCGCTAGTGAACCCACGAGGGGAGTAAAACGACGGACACGTGGGCGCCCGGGGGCAGTTTGCGCTGCACGAACGCGCTGCGCACACGCGGCGGTGTCGGGACCGGGCTGGGGGCGGGGCCGGGAAGAGCCACGCCCCCAGTGTCAGGCCGCAGACAGGAACGAGGCGGGGAAATCAGCAGGCCGAGCGACAGGCCGCATCCCCCTCCCCTTCGCAAGCGCGGGGACTACTGCTCCCAGCATGCAACTGGGGCCGCGCTAGTGCGACAGCACATGCGCCGCCCAGAGGCAGCCGAATTTCCCTCGTATTTCAGCTGCGAGCGATCCCGACGTGCCCCTGGGCGACCTGCACCTCAGTTTCGTTGTTCTCCTGCCAGTGCGGAAAAGCCGGTGAGTCATGGAGGCAATAGCTCCCGGGGGACATTACGCATTTCCTTCTACGCGTCACTTCCGGCCGCCATTTTGCGCTAGAGCGGGGAGAAGCCTGGGAGCAGCCGGGGTCCGCACTACCCGGGGTGTCGCCTGCCGCCGCCGCCGCCATGACGGACCGTTACACCATCCACAGCCAGCTGGAGCACCTGCAGTCCAAGTACATCGGCACGGGGCACGCGGACACCACCAAGTGGGAGTGGCTGGTGAACCAGCACCGCGACTCGTACTGCTCCTACATGGGCCACTTCGACCTGCTCAACTACTTCGCCATCGCCGAGAACGAGAGCAAGGCGCGCGTGCGCTTCAACCTCATGGAGAAGATGCTGCAGCCCTGTGGCCCGCCCGCCGACAAGCCCGAGGAGTCCTAGCGCCGCCGCCTCTCTGCCCAGCCCGGGACACTCCTCGCGCCCTCCCCCTCCAGCCTATGGACCCGGCCCGGTTTCCCCAGCACTCGCCCGCCCGCAGGGGAGCGACGCCTGATGGACGCGGGACGGGGTGAGGACGGCTTCCAGGAGGAGCGAGAGGAAGCTGCCTCGTCGCTTCCGGGCTGAACTCTTATTTCCTCCCCGCTCGCGACCGGCCTAGGCATTGCCCCGCCGCCTCGCCTCCAGCAGCGGCCGTGGGCTGGGCGAGAGACTGGACTGTGCCAGCCCCGGGCCGGGGGAACCTGTCGTCGCTTCCCGAGGTGGGACCTGGATACGAGGAAAGCCCGTTCTTTTGGACTCACTCCCAGCCTGGCCCGCTGCTCCTGTGGGGACTCGGCCTGAGCTGGAGAGACTCGCCCATTTCTTGTGGAGCAGCTCTGTTTACGATCCCTCTTTGTTTAGCGCTGCGGTTTTTTGATATGTGAAATAAAAATGCGTTGAGTTCTTTCAAATGTTGCTCCTGGTGATTTGCCTTTAAGATAACTTATGGCTCAGTAAGAGAACGAGGGACCAGTCAAGCTACAGCAATGTGCATTTCTAGGGTTTTCGGGTGTGTTTGCTTTGAAGCTTGAATCATGGTTTTCAAAAAGGCATTAACTTCAGCTATTTCCCTATCCTGCATTTCAGTCATATTTGTTTACCAACGTTCAAATACCTTGTAGTTTTGATGGTGCTCCAAAAGATTAACTTGAGTCATCAATGTATTGTGCTAGTAAAATGCACAACAAAGTAACTGCAGCATCAAAATTCTTATTGTTTAAAGTCCTGGATTATTAGGTGGGATACTGCTCACTAATTAAGTACTTGAATGCATACAGTAAGAAGTGAGTAAAACACTGCAGGGAATCTGTGAAAGGCTAAAACTTTTTTGCTAAAAGACTGCTATTAGTAGTTTATATAAACTCTTATCCATTTCCACAAGAAGCAAAAGTCAAACATTTTTTCTGTCTAGACCTATTAATAACGTTCATGGTTTTGTTTGGAAAGAGTAAAGTACCTAGAAATCCAGTGTAGGCGTCTTGGGCAGAGATGAAATGTTGGGTCAACAACTTGCAGGTATACAGCTGTTTTCTTTACTGGCAGTGTGAATTGTGCTGCTATTGGCTTGTTTCATCTAACTTGAATATCATCGTGTTTGCAACAGCAAGAGCTAATAGTTTGATCCGGGGAGTGTGTGGGGGGGGGGGGAGGGTAGAAAGAACCTTAAAATACATGTAAAGCTCTTTTGGGAACTGGACTGTAATGGCCCTTTTTTCTATCACAAAGTTGAAATGTTGGTATGTCTTAGTTGGATAAGAGGGAGGATTTGTACTGTGTGTCTGTAGGGGCTGCATCATCATCTACCTTCTGCAAAATGTAAGACTGAAGTTAAGGTTTGGCCATTCTGTGAAAAGAATTACATCCTTCAGTTTATTTTACTGTTTTTATTCAAAAGCTTGAAAGAATATTTGACAATGTTAATGCAACCTCTCTGAACTACCACCAGTCACCAAATGGGCTTCTGTTTCCAAAATGATTATCTTTTCCATGTTTCAGTCAATATGTTAATTCTGCTATTTAGTAAGGGATAGGGATGTAATAATGTAGTCAATTAACTATAAGCAAAAGCTTATAGGCTAATGCTATATACATTTCCTTCCACCTGCCAGTACATTTTTTATCAGGCTATCCAGCAGCCCAGCTCAGTTTTGGCACACATTGGATCCAGGAGCTCAGATACTGCCACCTCCGCCCCCCCGCAAGGGCTGCTGACACCCCACACTGCTGCCTCTTTATCAGAGTCCGTAGTTCTGGGCAACAGGCAGCGGGTCCATGAAGGGAGCTGGTTTTTAAACTGGCTCCGCTCATGAACCAGGTCCCACCTGGCTGCTGCCTCTGATGCAGTGGCTGCTGACCCCGTCCCTGGGGACTACAGAATAGTCGACTAATGGATAAGAATTCATGAGTACTCGACTATTCAGTTAACCAATATTTAACATCCCTAGTAGGGAATAACACTATTATATGTAGACTGGACACAGGAAGAATTTAAAAGTGGAATTATACAATTATTTAGCACAAGATAGATACAGACATGCATTGCATTTTAAATCAGTGTGTCTGGATAGAAAGTTTGTCTCAATTTGAACCAACAGTTTTAAACATTTAGGGTGGACAGATTGCCTTTCTATGCTATCCATTATTTTATTAAGGCCTTGCTTTCATGAGTTACTGTTATAACCTGAAACAAAAAACAGGACTATGTAGCACTTTAAAGACTAACAAGGTTTATTAGGTGATGAGCTAACCTGCTGAACTTTTGTGTCTTGATACTATGAGTGACTTTGTTTAGCTTGAATAATTTCTCAAGTAACAAGAAACTACCCTCTGCCCCACCAAATGAAACACAATATTAAAACCTGAAGAAGTTTGTAAGTGGCCACAATATGGGGATGAGGTTTTTGTATAATTCCACTTTTTAAATTTACACCCTTTGATTATACTTAACCTTTCCTAAGTAAACAAGGCCCTAGATGTACCAGTGATAAATAATTAGCCAATACTAACTTGACCCAAGCTCTTCTGTTTGACCTCCAAAAAACTGGCAAATTGTGTGTTTTCTTTGCCTTTATTGCCGTGGGGTTCAATTCGTGGTAGAGCAGCATAGGTTTCACCATGCAATCTGTGGCACAAGCACAGAAGAGAAGGATTAGCCTGTTGTGTGCTGCCTTGAAGCCTAAAACTGACCTTTCCTCCTTGGAAAGTATGTTTTGTGGGCATCCTTTTGTACATTGAAAACTTGTTGGGGCACGCAACCCTTTTCTTCAATTTTAAGAAGCTGCGAGGGATAATTCCACGCTGCTTTTATCGTCTGTTTTTGCAAATTCCCCTGTTAACTTCATATTATGTAAACTGTGCCTCTTTATACATTTGTCAAACTACCTCTTACTTCTGGTAAATGACACTTTACTGTCATGACTCCCCCCACACCCTTCACCAGCTGATGCTCGCACAAAATGCTTCCACAATCTCATCTTTTTCTCGAATTACAACACCATTCAGAGGTGCTCATTTCTGCACCATGTCTTCAATCCAAATGCTTAATGTCCTTTCCATTTTTTTTCAATTATGGGATCACAACTCACAACACCTTTGCACAGACTGGTGCACTTGCAACAATGCTGTCTTATGTTTTTCTCCTTTTTTAATATACCACACAGACTCGTCAATGCTGTACATTCTAGTTACTGAGCCTGTGTTATGACCACTTGCCAGCTTATCCAATAATTTGACTTTCAGGCATAGTAATCACCTTTTTTCCTTTCTTAGCCTCTTGACTACTGTCTGTATCACTTGCTTTCCTTTTGGTGTCATAATTAAGGTTAGGTATTACTTCAGCTATCATAATTTTACTAGAACAAAATACAGGTCCATGTAGCACTTTAAAGACTAACAAGATGGTTTATTAGATGATGAGCTTTCGTGTGCCAGACCCACTTCCTCAGATCAAATAATGGAAGAAAATAGTCACAACCATCTAATAAACCATCTTGTTAGTCTTTAAAGTGCTACATGGACCTATATTTTGTTTCAGCTACACCAGACTAACACGGCTAGATTTCTACCATAATTTTACTAGAACTCACTCAAAGTATCAGCACACTGCATCATGTGCTTGTCAGTGCAGCACACAGTGAATAGGTAAAACCGTGAACAGCAAAACTGCAGATGGTGAGGTCTTGCTGTATATCAATATATCAGTCTTCATAATGTAAGAACAGCCATACTGGGTCAGATCAATGGTCCATCTAGCCTAGTATCCTTTCTTCAGCAGGAATAATAAAACAAGGCAATTATCCAGTGATCTGTCCCCTGTTGTCCAAGCCCCACTTGTGGCAGTCTCAGGTTTATGGACACTTAAAAAGTTTGGATTGCATACTTACAATCTTGGCTAATAGCGAGTGATAGGTCTATCTTCTGTGAGTTTATCTAATTCTTTTGAACCCAGTTATACTTTCAGAAAACTTCTACAGCTGTTACTTAGTATCTTGTATTTCAAATACTTGCAGTTACAAGGGAGTGAATTTTTTCAATACCAGATGGCAGCAGATTTAGATCAGTATTGGACTGTGCCCACAAAAACTCATTATACCATCTACATGTTTTGTTAGTCTATAAAGTGCTACCAGACTATTTATTGCTAACTTGGCTACCCCTTAAAGCTACTAATTGAAGTGGTAGTCTTTCTTCCCTTAGGACAGTTTCAGCTGGCTCAATCACATCTTTCTCGGCCTCCCTATACCTGGGCTCCTCTGGTCCAGCAACATACTAGTCTTAAGTATGTTAGGTAGAATGTTGGCACTAGGTGGTTGAATACTCAGTTCCACAACAGTTTCACATACTGAAGCAACTGGGAAATACGTATAAAGTAACTGTAAAATTGAGAATGTTTTGGTTGCTTCTGAGGGGGAAATCTCGCTCCTCTGGGGTACAGAGCCCCCAGAAGGGTCCGAGGCCGGAGGTCAAATCAGTGAGGCAGGAGAGAAATCTAGAAGGAAAAACTTTATGATGCATGCATGCAGGCTGTCACACCAAGAGTGCAAGCAGCAGCAATGAGAGACAGATTCAGGTATCCTATACAGGCAGTCCCCGACTTACGCGGATCCGACTTATGTCGGATCCGCACTTACGAACGGGGCTTTCTCGCCCCGGAAGTCGGGGCGAGAGAGCCCCGTTCGTAAGCTGCTCCGGTGCCCCTGGTCTGCTGGAGACCGTCTCCAGCAGACCAGGGGCACCGGGCGGGTTCCCGCGCTTCTGAGGCTTTGACAGAGCAAAGCCTCAGAGGCGCGGGGAACCGCCGCTGCTGCCGCTTCAATCTGGGTGCCTGTGGTCTGGCAAAGCCTCAGAGGCGCGGGACCCCCCCGCGGCTGCGGCTTCAGTCCGGGAGCCTGTGGTCTGCTGGGGACGGTCCCCAGCAGACCACAGGCACCCAGATTGAAGCGGCAGCAGCGGCGCTTCCCCGCGCCTCTGAGGCTTTGCTCTGGCAAAGCCTCAGAGGCGCGGGACCCCCCCCCCCCGCGGCTGCAAAGCCTCTGAGGCGCGGGACCCCCCCGCGGCTGCGGCTTCAGTCCGTGAGCCTGTGGTCTGCTGGGGACCGTCCCCAGCAGACCACAGGCTCCCGGACTGAAGCCGCGGCGGGGTCCCTCGCCTCTCAGGCTTTGCCAAAGCAAAGCCTCAGAGGCTCTGCTCCCCGTGTCCCTGGTCTGCTGGGGAGGGGGGGGGGGCAGCTAGTGTGCTCCCCCCCCAGCAGACCAGGCTTTTGTTTTGGACTCTGGGACAGAGCAGCTGGGGCGCTGCCGATTGGTCCTGCAGCGCCCGCTGTGGGCACTACTGGACCAACCCGGCAGCACCCCAGCTGCTCTGCCCCAGGTCCTGATTCAGCCGCTGCTGGTCAGTTTTAGCAGCGGCTGAATCAGGACGCCTGGGGCAGAGCAGATGGGGTGCTGCTAGGTTGGTCCAGTAGCACCCAGGAGCGGCGCTACTGGAGCAACCCAGCAGCACCCCAGCTGCTCTGCCCCAGGCGTCCCCAAGTCAGCTTCTGCTGAAACTGACCAGCGCTGACTACAGGAAGCCCCAGGCAGAGTTGCTCTGCCCCGGGCTTCCTGGAATCAGCTGCTGATCAGTTTCAGCAGCAGCTGACTTGGGGACGCCTGGGGTTCTTAAGTTGATTCTGTATGTAAGTCAGAACTGGCAGTCAGTTTCAGCAGTGTCTGAATCTGGACGCCAGTTCCGACTTACATACAGATTCAACTTAAGAACAAACCTACAGTCCCTATCTTGTACGTAACCCGGGGACTGCCTGTATACAGAATGCTTAGACAGTTCAGTTGTTGATTGTTCTTCTTTAACATATCAAAGTCTCAGCAGAAGTACTCTGAGACTTCTGTTCACCCCAGGAGTGCTAGAAGTAAGTTTTTACAGTACACAAAGCCACATGAGAACTTGAGTGGAGGAGTCTACAAGGCAAACTGTGACAAAGATAAGGGTTTACATGACAAATTGTGACAGACTAGGAGTATCCATGAACTTGAGATAGGAGGCATTGTAAGGGTCTTGATTAGAGTTAATTTGATTTCACTCTGATACAGGAAGAGAGGTCTGGAAAACTTTTAACCCTTACAGCAGTTTTCTTTCAGAGAGTTTTGATTTCTGCACAGTCCCCCCTTTGACACAATTGGAGTTGTTTGATTTTTTTCTCCCACAATTCCCCCCTTTAATACTCCTATTGGAGTATTACTCAAAGTTATTCTGGACATTCTTAAGAATTCATCCCAGCAAAAGAAGAATACCTATCTTAGAGGGAGGTTTTCTTTATCAGTTGGGTAAATGATCCACTGCCCATTCACCCCCAGATCTTTACCAGTGCCAATATTGCTTTCAAAACATAAGGGAAACATAGTCCCTGATGGATGTAATGCTTGAGTAAGGGGAATCCCTGAGGCAATCAGATTTTTATGCCAAATCTGCCTGTTCCCCCCCATGACTAGGTACTTCTGGCACAGTGTTATCATTCTGGGCATCTACCCACTCCCGCTCTCCTGTAGAGTACTGACTACCAGTAAATCTGAATTTTAGGAGTCTGGTCCACAGGAAGGCAGGAGTTGGGATAAACTGTAATGGTAAAAGGCCTTCAGAGCCTTTTATAAGCTGTTCACATATCCAACAGTCACTTGTATTGGTGAGGGACACAACCTTTTGCAGGGCTTCCCAATAAGGGTGGGGAAAGTTATATACTAAGGCTATTCTGACTACTAAAAGAAGGAAAACAATCCTCATCCTATTATAGTATCTTAAATTTCTAAAGTAGAAAGGATAATAATAATATAGTAATTATCTAGCAACTAGCAAAGCAGTCTTTTAACTAAACTTAATCAGTTAGTATTGTTTGGCTTGCCTCTGCAGGCACTCTTCGAGATTTCATAGTCTCTTAGTTCACTCAGTACTGGAATGGATTCCCCTTTGTCAGAGCTACGGGGCGCCAGGCTCACCTGTAGGTCTTTGCTGGTACAGTCCTACCTCTCAGGTTGTACCTCGAAGCTCCTGGTGGAGGCCGGTTTGGTAACAGTCTGGTTTGAGAGTCTGCCGCCTCGGTCCGCTGAACCTCGTCCTCAGGTGATCCCTCCAGGGAGGGGTCCTGGGTAACGGGGTCAATCAGCTCTGTTGGATCTGCAGTTCAGCATACATGACTTGCGTGGATCCACGAGCGGCGCTCCTTCACCTTTACTGCTGTGTGGGTGATGAGCAGCAATTGGAACGGTCCTTTCCACCAGGCTGTCAGGGAATTTTTTCTGCGATGTTTCTTCACGAACACGTAGTCGCCTGGTTGGATGTTGTGGCACGGTACATCAGTAGGTACTGGGAGGGCTTCCTTTACCTGCAGGTGCAAGCTCTCCTAACCGTCATTTTATGTCTAGGTTTCTTCTTTCTGTGTGGCTGCTAGCCTGTGGGCCTCCTGCAACATTAAACTGCTTACAAATCACACATGAATTAGATATGAATTAGATATTCTTGACAGCTTCTAGGTGCACACCTGGGGCGTACCATTGTTTTGGGATCTGTGAGGCCACCCCCCTTTTGCTCATGTGTGTCATTTGACGAGACACCTGAGCAAGCTGCCATGTGAGAGATTTTTGGGGCGACTGGGCAGCCATCAGGTGCACCCATTATCCCAGCTGGGGATAAGGAGCAGCCTGCTTTCTCCCAAAGGTTTTTCTCTGCAGGTTGAGCAGCTTGCTGTAGTTCTTTGCAGGTCCTGCAAAGAAACAGGGAGGGAAAGAGAGACCAGAATCTGAAAGGAAGCCAGAGGTCCATGTGCTGCTGCATGTCTGGCCGCTGCATCAGCACTCCCATTACCCAGAGAAACAGGATCAGTGGCACCTGTGTGGGCCGGGCAATGGGTAATAGAGAGGGATGTGGGTAGCTGAATAGCATCAAGGAGTTGGGAGATAAGGGGACCATGAGAAATAGCAGAGCCAGAAGAGGTAAGGAAACCTCGTTGTTTCCAAATTTGTCCTGTGGCATGTCAGACAGAGAAAGCATGCTTTGAGTCATCATTATCTGAGACTACTGCATATCCAGCCTCTACTTTACCAACTGAATTTCTTTTACATGAGCTATCAGTATACAATACAAGATCTGCATTTTCCAGCAGTTGAGCAGACAAATCTTGGGGAGGCTTTACACAGTGCTCAAGCAATTCTTCACAGTTATGGGTATGTGCTTTACCATTAGAGGGTAAAGGAAAAAAAGTAGCTGGGTTAAGTACATTACATCTTTGAATTACCACATTTGGGGAAGAGAGGATAACATTCTCATACAGGGTTTGTCTCTGAACAGATAGGTGCTGGGTGCGGTGTCGCTGTAAGAGAGCAGAGAGAGCATGAGGGACCTGTAAGATAATGCTGTGGCCTAATGTGACAGGTTGGGCCTTTTTAAAGTAATTCAGTAGCAGCTGCAACTGCCCTCAGACAAAGTGGGAACCCACGGGCTACTGAGTCCAGTGTTGCAGAAAAATAAGCTACTGGACGAGGTGTGGGTCCAAGGGGTTGACAGAGAGCTCCAGCTGCAATTCCATCCTGTTCATGACAAAACAGAGTAAAAGGCTTGCTATATTTAGGTAAGCCTAGAACAGGTGGCTGTGAGAGAAGAGTTTTAAGGGAAAGGAAAGCAGATTCACATTCTGGGGACCAGGTCAATATCCTGCAGTACCCAGAAATTTGTGTACCTGACTTTGGTGAAAGGGTGAGGAATGGAAAGAACATGTGAGATTCACTCAGGTGTTAACTGGCGGCCATCTCCTGAAAGTAAATGTCCTAAGTACTGAACTCTTTGTTTTACAAATTGCAATTTTGCTTTGGAAGCCTTGTGACCCTTATTAGCAAGACACTTTAACACATATCAGTTTTACATCTTTCCTCAGTTTTACTAGCAATTAGCACATCATCAATATACTGAACTAACACAGAACTGCAGGGAAGAGAGATAGAATTAAGGTCAGTTTTTTAAAAACTGAGAAAACAGAGTAGGGCTTTTACAATAACTTTACAAAAACATGTCCAGATTAATTGATGACCCTGAAAGGAAAAGGCAAAGAGAAATTGGGAATTCTTATGCACTGGAATAGAAAAGAAGGCAGAACATAAATCTATTACAGAAAACCAGGTTAGGTACTACTGGAAATCTAGGGATTACAAACTTATTAATGGCTCTTAGGTCTTCTACAAATCTATAGATTTGCTTTTTCACAGGTAGTATAGGTGTATTACATGGTGAAGTTGTATAAACAAGTATCCCTTGTTCAAGGAGGGAAGAGATTACAGGCTTAATGCCCTCTTGTGCCTCCCTAGCCAATAGATACAGAGCTACCCTTGGGAAAGGCTTGTGGTGTCTGTATGTTATTTGCACTGGTGTTGCAGAGGCTAGCAACCCCACTTCATTCACAATGGGCTGCCCACAATGTCTCTGGGACATCTGAGAGGTCCAGGAGGGGTGTATGTCCTGAGGTCTCATCAGATTCCTCTGAGAGTAGTAATGCCATCAGTTTTGGAGCCTGAAAGGGGGGAAGGTCAACAAATATCCCTTCCTCTCTACAGAGAAGGTTTGCACCCAATTTACTCAACAAGTCACATCCCATAAGGTTTACAGAAGAACAGGGAGATAACAGGAAAGAATGTTCAGCTGACAATGGTTCAAAGGGGGTGGGGGTGCAGATGGCACATCTGGGGAATCAAGCTGTTTCTTTAGAGTAGCCAATTTTTGCTGCAGCATTTCAATAGAATCTTTTTGGCTAGCCATAATGCTCTGATTCTTTTTTTTACTACCACATCCTCCCAGAGGCACCAATATTCCATCTGGTTAGGATGTTTTTCCTCGAGGAAAACTCTAAGATAAGCAAGCTTTTGTAAGTCAAAGTTCTAGTTGCCATTTATTCTGGGAATTCCCCTGAGTATAGCCATTCCAAATGCTCAATAATTCCTTAAGTCTCCTTAGTTTCAAACCTGCAGGCAATACCTAGCTGACTGATCATCTGAGACAAGGGAGTCCCAGGCTGTGAGAAACCTTTCCCCTCAGTCGGAGACAGACTTGAGGGAGCAATCTTATCCATGTTAGCACTGTCTTGTCCAAGGACAGCGCAGGAGCCCAACAGTACTACCCTCTCCAAGGATAGCACAGGCGTCCAGCAACACTACCCTCTCCAAGGATAGTGTGGGAGTCCACACAAACTGTCAGCTTCACTCACACTCCTTATGTGCCGGGGGAAACCGCCCTTGCTTTCAGTAGCTGTGCAGTGACACTGACAGCACTGGTGCGGCTGCGGTCCCCCTCCGGACTTCACTCACTCAAAACCATGCGCTTGGACTCACCAACAATCAGTCAGCAACAACAACAAAATCCAACCCCTATTTGGCTATACCCAGTGTTTTTGTTTTAAATTTCCCTCAAGCCTCTTAACAAAAAAATTTTAAGTAAAAGATGACTCTTACCGCCAGCCGGTCCAGCTGGTGACGGGAACAGGGAGTCGGACTGGGAGATTTTAAATGGATCCCTTACCCTCCAGATGCGCGCTGTAGTCCATTCCCATTCCCCGTCATCAGCCTTTCCAACTGGAGTTCCAAGCCATCCCACTTCTGACACCAAATTGAGGGGGAAATCTCGCTCCCCTGGGGTACAGAGCCCCCAGAAGGGTCCGAGGCCGGAGGTCAAATCAGTGACGCAGGAGAGAAACCTAGAAGGAAAAACTTTATGAATCATGCATGCAGGCTGTCACTTCCAAGAGTGAAAGCAGCAGCAATGATCAGGTATCCTATATACAGAATGCTTAGACAGTTCAGTTGTTGATTGTTCTTCTTTAACATATCAAAGTCTCAGCAGAAGTACTCTGAGACTTCTGTTCACCCCAGGAGTGCTAGAAGTAAGTTTTTACAGTATACAAAGCCACATGAGAACTTGAGTGGAGGAGTCTACGAGGCAAACCGTGACAAAGATAAGGGTTTACATGACAAATTGTGACAGACTAGGAGTATCCATGAACTTGAGATAGGAGGCATTGTAAGGGTCTTGATTAGAGTTAATTTGATTTCACTCTGATACAGGAAGAGAGGTCTGGAAAACTTTTAACCCTTACAGCAGTTTTCTTTCAGAGAGTTTTGATTTCTGCACAGTCCCCCCTTTGACACAATTGGAGTTGTTTGATTTTTTCTCCCACACTTCTGAGTCTTCAAAACTATTACCAAATATATTGTTTTAATGTCCGTACATATACATTCGGATATTTATACTGCCTAACATGGTCCTGAGTAGGGTGTTAAAAAGCTTTATTTATGTTTATGTGTACTGATAAAACTTTCATGTGGGGGAGATGGCTCTCCAGGAGCCAGTGTGGGCTGAGAGCTGGTTTTTAAGCAGGATTGCTACAGGCAATGCGCTGCCTCCCCTCCACCCCTGTTGCTGTTTTTGATAAATTTTCATGTAAACTGATGCGGAGGCAGCAAAAGCGAGAGGGTGGGGACTGCATGTAACCATGAAGGTTAACCGATGAGCCCAGGCTCATCAGTTAACAGTTTATACTATCACATCCCTAGTCCTGAGTAAGCATTATTAAAAGTTCCCACATTGTTCTTGTCAGAGTTCTACATCTATCTCTTAAGTCTCTAAAAGTCTTTTGATTTGGCTTAGCACCCCTTTTCTCCCAAATATTCTATAAACATTTTCATGTTGGGGAGTATACAGATTGGATCTGACCGGTCCCAAATGAGGTCCTCTGTCATAAGCATCTTAGCCTCTGGCCCGCCCTACTGCTGGCTGCTTCCAGCCTGCACCTGACCTTGCTGCCCTCAGCTCTGGACTCGCCGCTGGGGGGCTGCAGCCCCAGTCCCACTGCTGCTGGCCAGGCAGGGACTCCCCAGAGTTGGAGCTCCTTGCTTCACGGCCGGGGCTGAAGGTTCTTGATGGCTAGGGCCGGAGTTCCCCTCTGTGAGGCCAGATCCATTGCTACTGGTACCAGAGCTTCCTGCTGTACCATCAACTGCCTCCAGGGCCAGAGCTCTGCGGGGCTGGAGCGCCAGCCCCCCCTGCTGTGTTCCTGGTCTTCCAGCCAGGCCTCCCTATCCCTGGGTTCCTCTGGTCCAGCAACATCCAACCAGAGAGTTCCAGCTTAGGAAGGTACAACCTATACTATTTCCTTTGGCACCTTTGAAATTAGAATTCTTCTGTTTTGAAAAAAAAAATGCATCTGGTCTTTGTCACAACTAAATGTTTCTGGTTGTGCTAACAATGTGGTAATTATGTTAATCTATTCGACTTGATATGGCCTTGATAATTTTTAAATTATTTAATTACAGTAGCATTCATAATGTGCTTGACCCTTTCCAATAAATAACATAGTCCCTTCCCTAAAAAACTCACAGCTGGAACTCAGTTTGAAATCTGAACTTAAATATCATGACCTAAATGCATAAGGGATTTCCACATTATTGAAGAAAGCAATGAAGTCACTTATAGCATAATCCATCATTAATAACAAATGGCAGATTTATTGATTGGAATCACTTTGTCATCTTATGCCAAAAACCCGAGGAATTGTTCAATCCTTGTTGCTCACTATGGTATTCCAACTAGCGTATTGAACACTTCTGTCTCTTCGAATTTCATCAAGTAACCACTATTTTAATGCAAAAAAAAAACCCCCCAAAAAACAATAAACCATGCTAAATAAGAGTATTAGGAAAGATTCCATGCATCTCATGCCCAGGCTTACTAATAGTAGGGTCAAGTGATAGCTTCTGTGTTCCAAATTCATAAAACTGATTTTGCCAAAGTCTGCTCTGAATAAGCTTTCCTAAAATGTTGCATGAGTCACTGTTAAGATGGAGAAGGAAGTAGTTTGGCCCTAAGGGCTGCTGTTTGTAGTTATAATTCTTGTAGGCTTAAATTTTCATGTAAACTAAAATGTCCTTTTGAGTAATGTACAAGAAACTAGAATTTATTAGAGTTTCAACAAGATTTACTCACTCAGTTTTAGGCAGTCTTAGTCAAATGATTGGACTTTGAGATAAAGTTATCACCCAGTAATTTCATGGCCTGCATTATGCAGCTGTTCAGATCATCATAAAGGCCCTTCTAACCTTAAAAATACATGGGCCAGATCCTTAGTTGGTGTTAATTGACATTTATTTCAATGGAATGTCATGATTTTACACTAGCTGAGAATCTGACTTTTCAAATTTTTATGAAAGGTGTTTTACCAAACACAGTTTTTTGTGTATACTAAAGAAATTTAGCACGGGAGCCAGCATTGGGACTTCGGTCATGCCTGTAACACTGCACATACACGCACTTGCTTTAAAAAATTTACAGTCAGTGAAATAGATTGACTTTGAGCAAAGCTAACATGGTTTGTGACGAGCTACTTGGAAATTCAAATGTAGGCTTTGGTTGAGGGAGTGATAGGGCACAAACAATGCTAACAGTATACTACATCCTACTTTAAGATTTAAATCAGTAAGTAATTCTTGCTGTCTTAATAGAAATACTCACTATATAAGATGTGGAACTGAAGTCTGTGTTCCTGCAGCCAACCTCCCTAATAACTGGATTCAAAAGTTTGAATGCCTCTCACTTCTCTTATTGAGATATTAAATATGAATCTAGTTATGACAATTTAATGCCAGCACTGTAATTGACTTTGCTATGAATTATGTGAGAACCATCCAGCTAGTAAGCTGTTCTCTTTGGCTAGATGTTTTATGTCTGGGTGTACCATTTTTATTACAAGAGATTTAAGGGAATGTATTTTGGGAGTAAGTGATATTTTCAAATAGTGGACCACTTGTTTGGCTTTGTGATATTTGTAGCTTTTCCTATTGAAAAATTTTATCCTCAAATTCCACAGTCTCCTTGCTTTAAGTTTAACCTCAGCACATTAGTTAAAATGTCTAAGGCCACAGTTAGGTTTTCACTGGATTCCCTTTGAAATATGGTCCAGCATTTGATTGCAATATTGTATGGTGTATAGAATCATGTACTGAAGAGGAGTAATGGACAGTATTTAAAAGTGTTGCGTGACTACTACCAAAGATAAGAGGGAAAATCCATTTTCTCTACAAAATTAGGATTAGTTTGCACAGCAGGAGTTTAGTAAAATATCTATGGACAAGCAGAAACAGAAGTGACTGACTTTTCGTGGTGATGTTCCAAAAAGAGACTTTAATTCCATGGTACACTTGACAAAGAGTTTTAATGGGAACAAGAAACTGATACAGGCAGTCCCCGGGTTACGTACAAGATAGGGACTATAGGTTTGTTCTTAAGTTGAATCTGTATGTAAGTCGGAACTGGTTCCAGATTCAGCTGCTGCCACTGAAACTGACCAGGGGCTGACTACAGGAAGCTGGAGGCAGAGTTGCTCTGCCCCCAGCTTCCTGGAATCAGTCTGATCAGTTTCAACAGCTGCTGAATCTGGAGCCTGGGACAGAACAGCTGGGGCGCTGCCCGGTAGGTTCCTACAGGACCAACCCGGCAGCACCCCAACTGCTCTACCCGAGGCGTCCCGCAACAAAAGCCTGGCTTTGCTCGGGCTTTGCTCGGGTGTTCCTGGTCTGCTGGGGGGGTCCAGCGGTTTTGCTGGACCCCCCCCCAGCAGACCAGGGGGACAGGAGCAAAGCCGCCCAGGCGGCGGGGGTTCCGCTGCCTGGGCGGCTTTGCTCCCGGGCAAACGAGCAAAGCCGCCCAGGCGGCGGCTTTACTCGGGTGTCCCTGGTGGCTTTGCTGGACCCCCCCAGCAGACCAGGGAGACCGGGAGAAGCTTTTCTCGCCCCGGAGGACACAGGTGGCGACCCGCCGCCCGTGAGTTCCGGGGCGAGAAAAGCCCCGTTCGTAAGTGCGGATCTGACATAAGTCGGATCCGCGTAAGTCGAGGACTGCCTGTAGTAATTTTGATATTTCCAGTTATGATATTATTTCCTTTCCTTTCACAAACAACTTCTCTCTGTCACTTTCTCTGTCTGAGCCTTCAATTCTGAACTTTGTCTGTTGCCAGGAAAATTACCATATGAAAATTCATCACAATTCTGACTTGATGGAAGTTTCAATTATGCATGTGAGGACTGTTAAGGAAAAATCATTAAATATAGATATTTTGGTAAGCTGTATAAATGGTAAGGCAAACTACGACTGAAAAATTTAAAAAAGGAGTTTTAAGTAGTTTTACTTTTTTTTTTTTTTTTTTAAAGATTGGCAGTCCCCTTGAACACACAAAACACGGGAGCATAAGATTACTAGAAAGAGCTAAATCTCACATGAAAAAATGGCTTTTAGGAATAAGAAGTTGAGAAATACTGCGTTTCTTGCAGTCTTGTTTTGAAACTAGAATAAATAACTTAAATCTCAGTGGGAGCATTGCTTACCCAAAAGTATGCAGGATTAGGCCACTATGTCTCTTCCTGAGACAAAAATTAAATTGATCAGTTGAGTTTAAAATAATTCAGAATATTGTGGATAGGAAAATGGTTTAGAAATCTTGTTGCTTTTTTACAGTTGCCTATTATATAATAACTAGCCAAATAGCCCGTCATAAGACAGGATTTTCAAGTCTCTCCTCCACGTCAGTCTTCTCTCCTGAGTCTCCAGTCTCTCATTCTGTGTGTGTCTCTCTCTCTCCTCCTCCTCCTACTTCCTCCCCCCTCCTCTCAGTTCTCCTCCACCTCCTGCCTCTCTCTCTGACTCTCTTCCACTTCTCTCACTCGGCTCCTCACTCCCTGTGCTGCATGGGGGGTGCAGAGCCCAAACGGTTGCTTGTGCCACTTCCTTCCATGCGGCAGCCTGGCTGAGCGGCGCAGAAGTCAGCCGAGAGCCACGGCGGGAGGCGAAGGGGAGTGGGGTGATGTTTATGGCCAGGGGGCGGGGCCTGGAGCCACTGTCACGCCGCACATCACTGCCCCGCCTCCCCTTCGCCTCCCACTGTGGCGCTCGGCTGACTTCTGCGCTGCTCAGCTGGGCCGCTGTGGAGGAGTAAGCGGTGCAAGTGGCCGTTTGGGCCCCGCCCTCCCCAAGTAGCATGGGCCGCCTTGAGGGAATAGCCAGCATTTCCGGCAACAGCACTCCCCCCAGAGGGAACAGTCAGCATTTCCGGCAACAGCACTCCCCCCAGAGGGAACAGTCAGCATTTCAGGCAACAGCGCTTCCCAGAGGGAACAGCCAGCATTTCAGGCAACAGCGCCCCCCAGAGGGACACTGCATTTTGGCGTTACAGACTCTCAGACACTGGGCTACTATATATATGATGTGCCATTCGTAACATGAAAATCTCTCAAGGTTTAAGTGTTTTTTTTCTATATTGTGGCATGGTGATGATTTCTCTCACCCAAACTGACAAAAATGTAGATGTGAGCATGGAGCTGAAATTGAGTGTGTGTGTGTGTGTGTGTGTGTGTGTGTGTGTGTGTGTGTGTGTGTGTGTGTGTGTGAAAGAAGTGTAAGAATTGCTGCAGTGGGACTGAATTTAACTCTGCAGTCCCTACTAAGACAAAATGTAATATTAAAATTCAATTGATGGCAAAATGGCTCAGCGGGAACTTGACTGGATCCTATATTGGGAAGTAAAATTATTTGTATGTTAAACATTGGTAGTGTTGTAGGATACAGAGTGCAACAGGTCACCAAGAGCCATAAAGAACTTGTTCAGATGTGTGGGAGTATTAGTAGACCATGTGCCACCATTTTAATCATGGTAATGTAGATCTGTTTCAAGCAAGGGTAGACAATACAATGCTTAAAATACTGATAACTGCCAAAAGCCCTGTAGAATTTGAATGTTTTATAATAAAATTTTGTAATAACTTTTAACCATCCAAGGCCCAACTCTGGTTGCAATGAGTGACAGAGACTCAAAATAAGGGACATCAAACAATGATTTATGCAGGAGCCTTAAAATGTGTGACTTCTTCCTTCTCTCTAAAGAACTCTGTCTATAATCTAATTTTCGTGATTTTGAATTTGTTGTTAAATAATTTTCTGCAGTACGAGGGGACACCACATTTTAGGATGAAGATAGGCACAAGCACAAACCTTGGAAAATAATATTGTCGTTATTTCTTATATCTCGTGATTTTGAAGGCTTGGAGTTGGTGAAACGTCCTGGATCATTTCGGAGTTGAAACATACGGCACGGAAGAGCTAGGGCCGTCGGCAGTTAAGAGTTGCCTGTAGAGATCAGCATTCACCAATATTGGCAATAGCCTGAGGCCACCATCCTGCCCATGCCTCCACCGCTGTGCACCCGGACTTCAGTGGAGCTGTGCACCGGTCCTCAGCTAAGCACGTGTCGGTTTGGAGAGCATCATGGAGCTTTGTTGCGTTGTGCTCCCGGCGCATCCAGCTCCCGGGCCCGGCCAGTGTCCGCCCGCGCTCACTCTGGCTCTGCCAGGACGTGAGCCCGCGTTTACACCGCATGGAGGCAGAACCGATTCGCTCCCGGCTGCTTCGTCACCCACCTCGCCAGCAAACCAGCCCCGCGGCTTGTCCTGCGCGCGGAGCGGGGGGGCTGCTCCGCCAGGGCAGAGCGCGAGAGGCGGGGACACGGCCGGCCGAGCTGCCATCAAGGCAGGGGCGCCCGCCCACTGTGCTGGGCAAGTCCCCCGTCTCCGCTCCGACCGCCGCGGCGGCAGCAGCTGCTCCTGGGCTCCCTGCGCGGAGTTGGGCTGCCCGCCCGCCGGCCCAGGGCAGAGGGGGGAGCGGCCCGCAGCGCTTGGAGTGGGGCAGCCGCAGCGGAGCCGGGAGATGCCAGCGGCGCGGGTGAGTGGCAGCCGCTGCTGCGGGCTGAGGCGCGTGTTGGCGGGCCAGCGCCGGGTGAGGCGAGCGGGGGCGCTGCTCTCACTGCCCTGGGGAGGTGGGGGCAGAAGGAGACTTTGAGGCGTTGCTGGAGCCGGAGCCCTTCCCTGCCCCTTCTCCCCGGGCAGGCTGGTGCAGAGAATTTCTCCTCCGTCCTGCTGCTCGGCGAGCGCAGGACACGTCCCTCGCCCTAGGAGCTTACAGGCTCAGTGGTCAGGTGGCCAGAATGGGACCCGTCACCCGCCTAGGGACTGGGAGCCTCATGTCTCCGCTGCAGCATTAGGCCAAGCTGGCCCCAGCTGGCGTTAGCAGCCCCTGGGTTCGTTAACCTAGGGCTTGAGTGTCTGCCTCATTTGTAACCCCAGGACCTGTTGAACCCAAGTTGGTCCCAACCAGCAGCTCCATCTGCACTGTATTATGGGGGGTCAACCACCTCCATCCCAGACTTTCTAGTGTCAGGGCTGCATTAAGGAAGGGGCTTTAGAGACTGCAGCCCAGGGCTAAGGGGGGAGGGACCTGAAAGAAAGAGCTCTGGACTCCCTAAAGTACAGATCTTTTTGTAGGATCCTCTTTGTGAGGGATTCTGGGCTGAAGCCACTAAATCCCCTGCACTCTGGCCTTGCCTTGCAAGGGAAGGGGGATGTGGCCCTTCATGCTGCCATTTTCCCTCACCACCGCTGGGCTGATGCTGTATTGCCCTAGTGCCAGGGGAAGTTCCATCCGTGCTGCTCTCATTTGCAATGGGAGCTGCATGGGCCATGCTTGCAATGCACGGAGGGCCCTTTCCCAGGGGCACACAGTGCACTGAGATGCACATGGACTCCACAGCCAGCTGCTTTGGGTGGTGTGTAGGGGCTGAAGGTCCTGCTGGGCTACTGGCTGGGAGCCACCTAAGGTAAGTGCCTCCTGGCCTGAGCCTACACTTGGCACCCCATCACCTCTTGCACAAATGTTCCCTCTAATCTTTTCCATCCATGTGCAGAATGAATTTCGTTATGTGCATCTAGACATGTGCAAATGTGCACCACGAGGAAAAACAATAACCTAGCTTCTAATGTTTGATTTCTTCATAGTGAGCTGTTTTAGAAAAGGACAGAACACCATGTTAGAGCCACGTCTTTCGTAAAACTACTGATTTTAGCTTCAGAAGGCTTATTGACCTTTCGTGATAATTTGTCACAAGAGAGCAAAATGCTGCAGACACAAAACATCCCTCCCCCCGTTTTTTTCTGTGTTGTCATATAGGTTGAGTAAAGTTGTCATGAACATTCATCCTGCTATCCTAAAACAAGTATTCTGCCTCAAGTCTAAAACACTGAAAATAGTTTAGTTGATGTGCTGAGGAAAGATGTGACCTGAGAAATTTTCTCCATATGAGTTCATATGAATGGGATTCTCATTTGCTTTGTTTTAGTTAAATTCAGAATTTGAATGGACGGTCTAACATAGATTATACACTGAAATGGAGATTTCCTTACTCTCTTCTTTGGAATATACATTATTTTAGGAATGTGTCTGCATCTTTTAAAGAGACAAGGGTGGTAGGGTAACATCTTTTATTGCATGGGTTCCCAAACTGGGGGGCATGAAGAAATTCCAGGGGGGCACGAGGTTCAACAAGTTTTTTTGAGGGGGGCATGAGGGTTTTTCAAAAATCAGAAAGGGGGACGTGATTCTGAAAAGTTTGGGAACCACTGTTTTATTGGATCAACTTCTGTTAATGAGAGAGAGAAGCTTTCAAGCTACATTTGTCTTCAGATCTTCTGGGTCTCTTGCCATTCAATATTCTCACTTTTAGGAACTGTTTTTAGTTTTAGTTTAATTGATTCCTGTACCAACTATTTGTATATAATATCTCCTCTGTGGGATTTGCTCCAGCACATTCTTAACTTTAAACCTACAGTAGCCCCATTGAAACAAAGGACACTGGTTAAATTAAGAAAGTGCAATTCTCTGTGGGATCAGGGTCAGAGGGCTCAGCATTTTGCAGAATCAAACCCTGGGATTGTTCTTGCAGTTTTGCCTGAGTAAGCCGTGTGGAGTCACTCAGTCCCTATGGGGTTGGTCCACACAAAAGCTGGGAGCATGCTTACCAGTGCAAATAAACAGACAGGGGCTAATTCTGCTCAAGGTATGCTGAAAATAGCATGCTGAAAATAGCATGCTGAAAATAGCAATGTGGCTGCAGCAGCACTCATGGCAACAAGGGGGAGGTGCATGTAGTAAACAAGATTAACCGAAAAGCCCAGGTTTATCTGTTAACTGTGTAGTCGTCTACATCAGTGGTCCCCAACCCGGTGCCTGCGGGCGCCATGGCGCCCGCTGGGTCATTTGTGTGTGCCCGCCGACAACCTGGGCCGGCCCTGCCCGTGGCGCACGGGAGGCGCCGGCCCCAGGCGCTCGACACGCACCGGCACCGGGTGTGCGGCGCTCGGGCGGCCCCAGCCCCGGGACATATGCGGGTGCGCGGCGCTCGAGCGGCGCCGGTGCCAGCCCCAGGCGCGCGGCTCAGGCGGGAGCACGCGGCTCGGGCGGCAGCGCCGGCCCCGGGCACAAGGCGCTTGGGGCGGCCTCGGCCCCGGGCGCAAGGTGCTCGGCCCTGGGCGCAAGGCGCTCGGGCAGACCCGGCCCTAGGGCACATGCCGGCGCCGGGTGCAAGGGCATCCCAGTCCCCTGGCGTGCTCCCGGACGCGCGGCCCCGCCCCCGGGCGCCCGGCACATGAGTGGCCCCACCCCTGGGCGCCCGGGAGCCTCTAAAGGTTGGGGACCACTGGTCTAAATGTTGACATCCCTACTATATATTTGAGAGAGTTTGTCTATGTGTCTTATTGTCCTGCAGCCGAGGGACATGCATCCTTCCCCACCTGTGCCCACAGGAGTTGCAGTGGCCATAGAGAGGTGCTTCTCACCTGGTCCCAAGCTGCTGCTGTGAGAGAGGACTGGGATCCCCAGGACAGCCTGCATACTGAACCTCTTATTCCCAGCCCCAGCCTGAAGCAATGATTTAAATTATGAATCTTATTTTCCAAAAAACAAATATTAATTTTGTTAAGGACCTGAGCAACACCAGATAAATCTTCTAGTTCTTAATATGAGACAAATCTTAACCTTGAATACACATGTGAAGCTTCCATTAACTTCAATGGAACTGTGCATGTCTCTCATGATGGCAGTATTTGATCTTAATATATTAGTTTCTTCCCATTAAGATTCTGTTAATACTTCACTATATTCTTTCTCCTCTTTTATGGATTAAAGAGCAGGAACCGTATCAGAAGAAATACAGACAAGCAAACATAAACGTGTCAGTGATAGTTAAAAGAGAAAAAAAACAGGCATGGAGAATTCTATGGCTTAGGTTAGGACAATCAACAAATATTTACAATACAGAGCAAGGTAAGGGAAGCTGGGTCACCCTAATCCCGTGGTCCCCAACACGGGCGCGTGGCGCTTGGGGCGGGGGGCGCTGGCCCCGGCCGCTTGGAGGAGGGGGAGAGGCGCCGGCCCCGGGCGCGCGGCGCTTGGGGGGGGGGGCGCTGGCGCCGACCCCGACCCCGGTCCCTGGCGCTTGGAGGAGGAGGGGGCGCCGGCCCCCAGCGCACGGAGCTGGGGGGGAGGGGGCGCCGGCCCCGGGCGCTTGGAGGAGGGGGGGGGCACCGCTATGGGGGGAGCACGGCAATGGGGGGGCCCCGCCCCCGCCCCCTGGCGCCCGGCGGGCGAACGGCCACGCCCCCTGGCACCCGGCCACCACCACAGGTTGGGGATCACTGCCCTAATCCTTACTAAAAGAAAGGAAAACACGTTTTGTTGCTGAGGAGAGAGAGTTGACATATACCTACACAAGTGTGCTATTGTACACTTGATTATTCTGACCATTTTCTGAATATAAACTAGTTTACATCTGCTTACACAGTCCATACGAATTGTGCATGCTCCCACTGGCTGTTCAGTTGGTTGCAGGCAGAGGTCACCTGTTCCGTGCAGGATCCAATCTTGGTTGGTGGGGTGGAGACCTCCTGTAAATGAAATTCTTCTGCCGATTGGCTCACCCTCCAGTGGATCCTTTCCTCTTCCTTCGCTTCCTATATTAAGTCTGCAATCACCCCCATCTAGTTGTACCATATGGGAAATGGTAGGGTGACTAGCATTAAGTGCTACCTTTTTGCAGAGAAGATGTATATCATCTCTTCTTATTCACCACCTCCAATTGCTATATGGAGATGTTCTTTACCAAGTTGATGTATCCTCACATAATTTCCGGGCTGTCAGCAGGGGATGCTTGCTCTCTGCTGTTGTCAGCCCACCTAAGGGAAATATGCTTTCCCAAGATGTCAGGAAGACACTGTCTTGTCTGCCATCACCCTAATTTCCCTGGCAGCATGGGGTAAGAGGCAGACATGGGCTTCCAACAACAGTGTAATGATTGCCAACCACAAGCTGTGTGCTGGTTTTAATACCACTTACCTGTTACTGTTTTTCCTGCTGCACCATTCTGTGTAGCTACATTCTCCTGAACTTACTATTTCCTTTTCTGCCCCTGTGCCTATTTTCCGCCCACCTGCACATGCTCTTTTTCCATCCATCCTATTCCTCTGTCACTTTCTCTGCCTCAAACCAATGCCATCCGTACCCCTATCCAACTCCAGAATGTCTCAGAAGTAGCTTGTTAACAGCTCATTTATTTTTAAAAGTAAGGATGAAATCCTGGGTCAGTTTTATTCAATGGCAAATTTCTGTTGATTTTTAACAATCATGTCTCTACCTTCATCTACTGCCTGCACCTTTAAGGACACCTCGACACAGCAAGTAGGTACCTGTGTCTGGCCTATACCAGCCAATTTGGGCTCATGGGGATCTGGCTCTGGGGCTGTTTCGTTGCTGTGTAGACTTCACCTCCAGCTCTGGGATCTTCCCATCTCACTGGTCCTAGAGCCTGGGCTTCAGCCCGAACCCAAAGTCTGCACAGCAGTAAAACTGTCCAACTGCCCAAGCCCAGGTCAGCTGGCAGTGGACACCTAGTTGCTTTGTAAATGTACCCTAAGTGTTGTACCAGACATACCAACATCAGCATGTGACCTGCTGGAAAGTAACCTATCAGCTTGTGCATCATGTTGAGTGTTTTCAAACTGACCCTCTTCAGGTTGCTTATGTGATCTAGTGTCTCTCTAACAGGTCTTCCTATCTACTGTTGTCTTATTATTAATTGTGTTACGTGGCTCTAGCCATCCTATTCGAGCCTCAGGGACCCATTATGCCAGGCACTGTATAAACAAGTAACTAAGGAAACAGACTACCTCAGCATGCTTGCAATCTAAGGGAAGGTCTACAGTATGGGGGAAAGTTGATTTAACCTACACAATTTGAGTTATGTTAGTAGTGTCACTCAAGTCGTAGCTTAGATCTGCTTACCATAGGGCCAACACTGCACTGGGTTGCTGGGAGAAACTCATGTCGTTCTGGTGGAGTACTGGAGTTGACCTTCAAGATAACAGTGGTTGATTTAGTGGGTCTTCACTAGACCTGCTACATCAATTCTCGGTGGATCAATCTCCATAGCTTTGATCCACCCAGTAGTGGAGAGGAGTCCTAGGTGTTAGATAGGATATGACAGGAGGAGGAAAAAGATAAAAGGGCGATAAGATGTAATAACACAATTAAAATTTAGTAGAAAAGCAGAAATCCCCAGAAGACTTATAAAATTGCTAAAACAGGACTTGATTCTGCTGTCCTTGACTTAGTCAAAAATCCTTTTGGCTTAGCTAGTGTAAGGATTGCAAGATCATGCCCAGAAATAACAGATGCAGAGAGAAAAATGACAGTTAAGGACATAAAAGTTGAGGCATCAGGATGTGCTCTTTTTATACCCTATATTAACAAAGGATGGCTCTGAGTAGCATTGGGTTCATTAAAAATAAGCACTTGAACCTTTTGGGAGTGTGTGTGAATTAAAGGGAATCAGTTCTACTCAATAAACATTTTTACTGTTTTTTTTATTTTTTGCTCTCCAGAGTATTATATTTTTTCCTTATTAAACCTCTGCAGGTAAGATCCCTCTGTTTTATAAGGAACTGAACAACTATTTAAAGGTCACTTCAAATTGCCTGTGCTGATCCTTGCATGGTCTGACTCTTCCAGCTGCAACAAAATTAACACATGAATCCCTGTGTCTGTAGCTTATTGTAATGTGATTCTATAGTCAACTCTACAGATGAGTCTTTTTCAGAGTTAAACATGAACGTGTTTAACTAAATTGAAAACTAAATTTTTCCATTTCCTTTATTTAGCTTTCCTTTGCCTGATCTATAAACATGTCCATGGATCTGCTATGTAAGTAAAGTTCCTTTCTAAAAATGTTAATACTACATGACTTTATCAGAATGCTTAGGATTGATGTTTCATTTTAAATTGAAGAACTATTTTTATGTTGGTGTTTTCTGTGAGACAGCTGGAGTACATTATTGTTAGTGGAATAAGGCACTAAACGTGATTAAAGATGTGAAAATCAACGGAAGTCACAAATTCATTGAGATATCAACTTAAAAATCATACTTTTGTCATACTCTCTGCCTTTGTTGCAAGTGAATTTAAGATTGATAGCTGAAAGATAGAAGACAAAAAAAACCCTTCCTTCCATGTTCTGTATTGTTTCACTATTGTCAGTTTCCTCTGTTACATACCAGTCTTTACACAGCAAAGGAGGGGAAACAAGAAGACAAAACAGAATTGTAAAACCACAATGATTGTCAGAGAGCCTCAATGAAGGTGTAGGCAGCTGAGACTATTTTTAAGCACTTTTTTTTTTTTTTTAGGCTGACTAGATTTCAAGTCAGTGGTACCCTTTTCCTTGATTAAAGGGAAGGACATTGCCTGGCGGCAAAAATGCTAATAGTTACATATTGCTGACTCAGAGGAAGATCCCAAAATTATCTGCTGAGGACTGAGCTGAACGAGGGTGGCAGTGTTGGAGTACGTAGTTACATTGCAGTTGTCTGCTAACTTGGTTAAAGCAAAACTGTTCCGGTTAGTTCTATATAAAGCCATAGTTCTCAACCTTCCCAGCCTATTGTGCACCTTTCAGGAGGCTGATTTGTCTTGTGTCCCCCAAGTTTTACCTCAGTTAGAAACTATTTGCTTACAAAATCAGGCATAAAAATACAAAACACTATTACTGAAAATACTGTTTACTCTCTAATTTAAAAAAAATCCTAAAACTGTTAACCCCTGCCCCCAAGTTTGATAAACTCTGATATAGTGTCTAGAGCAGTATATGCATGTGATTGTCTGTATGAAAATTTTAGTTTGTACTGACTTTCCATATAGCCAGTTATAAAACTAGGCAACTATCTAGATGAGTTGATGTACCCCTCTGGAAAACCTCTGTGTATCCTCAGGGGTATAGAATCATAGAGCTGGAAGAGACCTCAGCAGGCCATCAAGTCCAGCCCCCCGCACAAGGCAGGACCAGTCCCAACTAAATCAACCCAGCCAGGGCTTTGTTAAGCCGAGACTTCTAGGGATGGAGATTCCACCACCTCCCTAGGTAACTCATTCCAGTGCTTCACCACCCTCTTAGTGAAATAGTTTTTCCTAATATCCAAGCTAGACCTCTCCAACTGTAACTTGAGACCATCACTACTTTGAACAGCCTCTCCCCATCCTCTTTGGAACCTCCCTTCAGGAAGTTAAAGGCTGCTATCAAATCCCCCCTCGCTCTTCTTTTCTGCAGACTAAACAAACCCAAATCCTTCAGTCTCTCCTCACAGGTCTTGCGCTTCAGCCTTCTAATCATTTTGGTCGCCCTCCGCTGGACCCTCTCCAATGCGTCCACATCCTTTCTACAGTGGGGGGCCCATAACTGGACACAGTACTCCAAGTGTGGCCTCACCAGAGCGGAATAAAGGGGAATAATCACTTTCTCTAGATCTGCTGGCAATGGTCCTACTAATGCACCCTACTATGCCATTAGCCTTCTTAGCTACAAGGGCACACTGTGGATTCATATCCAGCTTCCCATCCACTGTAATCCCCAGGTCCTTTTCTGCCGAACTGCTACTTAGCCATTTGGTTGCCAGCCTATAACAATGCTTGGGATTCTTCCGTCCTAAGTGCAGGACTCTGTACTTGTCCTTGTTGAACCTCATCAGATTTCTTGTGGCCCAATCCTCTAATCTTTCTAGCTCACTCTGGAACTTATCCCTGCCCTCCAGTGTATCTACCTCTCCCCCTAGCTTAGTGTCATCTGCAAACTTGCCGAGGATGCAATCCATCTCCTCATCCAGGTCATTAATAAAAATGTTGAACAAAACCAGTCCAAGAACAGATCCTTGGGGCACTCCGCTAGAAACCGACTCCTAGTTGATAATCATTGATATATAAGATCTTAATTATTTCCCTGAGCCATGCTAAACCATCCCATGTTTCAGGGACATGTTAAAGTATGATTCTACCCTGAAAAGTGACTATGTAAAAATAGCATTTGTTTTTTAATGAGTGGGTCTGTTTCTTATTTATACTCAGTGTCCTATCTGCTGCCTTTAAGGACAAAAGTAAGTTATTAAATCTGCTAGCCCAGATGCGCCAATATAGCTAAGATAAAGAGGGCTGGATTTGCCGTTTCTTTGGCATCCTCAGCAGAACAGAGTTCCAATAAACTAAGCTCATCTGAAGGGAGAGGAGTTCATTGGTGTCGCTGAGAACATAACTTGGCTTTTGATATCTTTCCAAATAGTGACACTTTCATTTGCTGTCATGGTGGAACATATCACTGGCCTCCCTGTCAACTAGGGCTATTGTCTGAATCTCCTGACATTTCTCTATCTCTTCCACATGTGCGTGCACTATATCCATTTCTTTCCATACAGCTGTGATATCCATTCCTTCTTTTCTATCCAGACAGAAAGTTTGGTCATCCATATCCTCATCTTTGAGTATAGTAACTACTTTAACAGTCTCCTCTCTGGCCTTCCTAATACCCAAATTCTTCCCTCGGCATTGTGAAAAGTGCAGGCACTGAAAATTTAAATTTTTCTTGCTAATTGAAACCAGATAATAGAACTTGGGTCTCTGGTGTTTTAGGTCCCTTTCTTAACCTCTAAGGCCATTCTAAGTTTTAATTAAAATGATTGGGATGATAACTGTCTTAACGCAGACTGAATATAAAATAATGCACTGCTGTCTTCCAAAGCCTGTGAACAGACTCTTTTGGTGCTCTTGTTATGCTCCCCTCTTACACACCCTGAAATGGAGTGAAATTAACAAGACTGGCCAATTTCACCTCTGCTATTGGAGACAATGGGGAGAACACGGAGACTATCAAGAACCAAGGCAATTTCCACTGGAAACCCTGCATCTCTGGCAGGAAAGATCAGGATGAATCCAGGTCTTTCCACTGGTTTGGAATGCTATAAGAAAGAGAGGAGCTGAAGGACCCAGTGACAGTGCATTGATAACATCTTTCTAAACAAAAGGTATACAAAGAACATAAGGTGATGCTGAAGAATATGAGTAACTTCATTTATTACACCAGTACATATATGGGGCATTAAGCTGGATCCAAAGTCTACTGCACAGTCCCCTGGGTTCTGCAACTCTGTGACGTGGTGAACTGAAAGTCTTGCAATTGCTTACATAAAAACTAGAGCTTTTTGAAAATATTAAATATGAAAATGAATAATACAAGTAGTGCAGAAGCCTCTCATGCATTTTGATATTTTATATTAGATACCTGTATTGTTTCTGCTTTTTCAGATTTTGATAGGATATTAATGTTTGTATTGACATAACATTAGCAGCGCTGGCATTTATCAGTGAGGCGATAGGAGGATTTGGCTGCTTGTCAGGGAATAGTTTGAGGCTTGAGGCTTTGATGGAAGCATTTGGGATAAGTGAATTAGCTGGAAGTTTTTTGCAGAAATACTTAACAGTAAATAGTTGACATTTAAGATGTTTCCTTCAGGATCCAGAGTTAACTCTCCATTGACATGATTGAGACAGTTCACATCTCAGTGTTGTTTCATGTTGTGTGCAGAGATTGAGCCTTGAAAATATGAAGACATCTTCAACATGAGGACTAGAAATCATAGTAAGGAAGAAATCTTAAATTCTTAGAAATCTTAGAACACAATTCTGCTGCCAGGGGTAGATTCTATATAGCAAATTTCACAAACACACACTACAGAGGAACCTCTCCACAGTTTGAACATCAATGACAACAAACTTTGGGAAGTAAACTGAAAATCTAGGTCATAATGAAATTGGAACATAATAAAATAACGAGATGGCAAATAACTCTGACTTGTAGCCTTCACTGGGGAAATTAAGAATAGAGATTAAGTTTGTTTATGAAATGTCAGAAAGTTATTGAAGCTTGACTGAGCAGGGAAGTAATTAACTTCCCATGGAGCTTGTTTTTCTTTCTTACCTCAGATGAACTAGCGGGCATCATATTATGCTGTCTGAATGTGTGTGTGTGTCACGGTTAGTATTCTGCACTGCCAGTGGAATTTAGGAAGCAGATGAATTTGAATGAACCCTGAGGAGGTCTGCAGAGCTCTTTCCTTGTCTTGAGGAAATGTGTGGCTGTTCATCTCAGCCAGGCCTAACAAAAACAATAAAGGAGAGGAGGTGGGTCTTGTATCTTTGTATTTGCTCCTCAAAAACTCTGAAATGAATGCCCTGTTTTCCTAAAAAATTGAATGGTTATGCCTAATTAGCTTTGTGATACCCTAGGGAATTCACTGCTTCTGTTTGACAGCTGAAAAGGAGCACATGATACAGAGTGGGTCCTCTTTTGAAAACAAGGCAGAGCAAAGTTAGACTTTAGTTAACACAGGAATATTTGGAAAATAAAGCTGAAGGAAGATGACATGTTTCCTGCCATCTCACACTAACCTTATTCTGTAAAAATATCATTTGTAATCTGGTAAGAGTCATTTCAGTTTAGGCTTGTGAATTATTTATACTGTATTATTCTTAAATGAAAAAAGTTTGATCTCACTATATTCTTCCCCATGAAAAATATAAACAAGACGGGCTTATTTCTTAGCTTTTTTTTAAACAAGAACAGAAATAATGAGGATTTTTAATGAAAGTAAAAAAGGTAATAATGAGAAATAGATTTTCCTTTGACTGACGTTTAAGGCTCTCTCTTAAAATTTTCCCACTCTTCATTTGTAGGTTGTAGTATTTGCAGTTCTTTACCTATATAAGAATTAGCTGAATTGCATTGGATATTTCAGTGACTTGTGTATTTTGCAACCTTAATATTCACAGAAAGTACCCTAATTAACAGGCAAACCGTCACCAAAACTTTTAAACCTGTCTATCTGTGCCATATGCTAAGAGAGAAATAAAAAATAACAGCTGCAGCTACATACAAGATTATTTCCTTGGGTAAAAGGGGAGTTTGTTGAGAACCACAGATCTAAATAATGCACATGATTCGCACCCGCACATAGAACTTGTATTACTTTTTAGGGCTGATGAGTTTCAGATATACATATTAAATTACCTATACAAATCATTCATATATGTGATAACATCACAGGAAAAAACAGTATGGGATTGAGTTAACCTTTTGCAAGAAGCAACACTTCTTTGACTCTCCTCACATTTCTCTGCCCAAAACTAGGCAGTGATATCTTCCCTCCCACTACTTTGGAACCCTCTCCCCTCATGCTCCCTTCTTCTCACCTATGCTCCATTTCTTCTTGCTCCAAACCCCCTCCACCAAGTGGTTGCAGTTCAGACTCTTTTTTGGGGGGAGGGAAACATATATCCCAACTAGCCCCCTAAAAAGTCAGGGGCTAAGCAAATCCTGGGTGGTTAACACTGGTGTTTTGTGTCTCTGTACCTCACTTTTCAGCATGCAGGCTTGAACCTCTAATGTTGACACCAAAATCACGGACCATCCATAAGTAAAACTGCCAGCTCTGTTAACATGCTGGATGGTGTGTGTACATGCCTGTGTCCTCCTAAGTGCGCATTTGGCTTGGTCAAGACTGGAAAATGCGTGTTCTGTAGGGGTTGTTCATTTGTAAGAATTATTCACTAAGGCCATGTGTACGCTAGGAGATTATTTCGAATTTACTAACTTCCACTTGTGGACACCCAATTTTATAAGTTCCAAATTCCATGTCACTTCCGTGTCACTATGGGGAAGAATTGAATGTAGTCTGAGGCAGGCTCCATTAATGTGGACGTGCTACCTCAGACTCAGAGCTCCAGGAAGTACTCTGGGAAGCTGCGGGAGGCCTCCCAGGAGCCAATTAGTTCGAATTAGCAGTACCAGAGCATCCAAACTAATGTTATTTTGGACTTAGAAGTTTGAGAATAGTGTTATTCCTCATGAAAAGCAGGACTACAGAGTTCAAATTCTGCAGCCCCTTACTCTGGAATAACAGGATTGGTAGTGTGGACACATTGCTTACAAAATCGACCTTGAGGGGTTAATGACGGACTAAGGTCCCAGTATAGGAGATTTGGCACTAAAACAATCAACCTGAAAAAAGTGTCCCTAAAGGGAATTGCATAGTGGCTGAGTCCTGCAGAAGATTACCTTTGCTGCAATAAGAGCCATAGACTGTTTTTCAATAAAATTGGGAATCATGTTTGTGACTCTGTTAACTTCCCCCAATATTTCTGAAAGTAATTTGATGTGACTTCATGTCAAACCATACAGGAAGGAAAGAGAAAAGCAGAAAACAAAAACAATTTTTTTATTTGATTTTTTTGAAATAGATTCAACTTTTAGCAATGAGGGAAGCATCTTTGTTTATGCTTATTAGAAATGTATATGTTAGAATACAGGGAGTGAATTCATTTGAACTGTACCTATTATGCATATGCATTTTGATAGCAACCAAAAACCACTCTGGCTTACCTTAAGCGTGACACACAAATTTTAGCCCTGAGAATAATCATAGAATCCTAGGGTTGGAAGAGACTTCAGGAAGTTATTGAGTCCAGCCCCCTGCCCAAAGCTGGACCAATCCCAACTAAACCATCCCAGCCAGGGCTTTGTCAAGCCCGGACCTAAAAACCTCTAGGGATGACCATTCTACTACCTCCCTAAGGGTAAATCATTCCAGTGCTTCCCCACCTTCCTAGTGAAATAGTTTTTCCTAATATCCAACCTAGACCTTCCCCACTGTAACTTGATAATCAGAAAAGGTTAATTTCTCATTTAACCTTCAAACAACTGGAAGTTAGATTTCAGTTACATTTCAACAGGATAAGAATGCTTAAACTTTGGATAAACTACTTAGTTTGAAAGAAGCAGAGAAAAAATTAAACTATGATACATGCACACACGGCCTTCCAATAGCTAAATTCACCTCTTTTTATAAATTCCACCACCATATGCTACTTCTGTGTTTTTCATAAAAATGGAAAATCTTCTAAATTCACTTCTTGATTGATTTCACCATTGTAAAGTTGGTGTGAGAGTGAATGAGTGGAGAGCGAGAATTTAAGACCGGAAAGTGAAAGTGTCCATTAACCAAAAAATATAAAAATAAAAGGGATTTCCATTGATTACTTTTTCTCTTAGCTTGGATGTAGTGCAGTTATAGCAAATTGCAATATTAAGATCACTCACTTTTACTAAAGTAAAATGTATTAATAATAGCAACATGTTAACCTATGATTTTAAAGTTTTAACCCTTTAATTGCATACATTGCTTCAGAAGGGCATCAGAAATGGAAGCTCACACGGAGTCTGGTTCTAGCCTTCACTCTGGTTGCTGAAAAGCAGCAAGGAAGCCAGCAGAACTAGCTCCTTAAATCCTCTGTTAGCGCAGGGTTGTCATAGCAGTTCTTATGTCAAGCTGTAATCTAGAGGGCATAGCTGGGGAAAAGTGGCATGGCTGGGAAGACTCCAAGATGTCAAACTCCTATGCGTAAAATACAAGCACTCTGCTATCTTTTTTAGGAATGACTTCAGAATTATGTGGTATACTGGCTGGCATAACATGTGTGCCAAGTATGTGTATGCACACTCCCTTTCTCTCCACCTAAATGTGATTACTTTTTAAAAGAAAATTTTAACTGTTGTCTATAAGTGAGTGAGACCATCCTCCACAACACCTACAATGTGAAAAAGTGAATCTGACTCCAGTGTACCTTTGGAGCTTCTAAGCTGAAGGTAGGGTCTGTGGCTTTTCCTCAGCTGTGAATCTCCTAACGTGCCAGAGTAGAGTGCCTTTCTACAGTCTCAATTGGAAGACTCATTTCCTGTGTGCCTTAGCAGTTCAGCAAAAAGAGCCGTTCTTCTTCGAGAGATGTCCCCATGGGTGCTCTGCATTAGGTCGGTGTGCTGCAGCCGAGCCTCAGAGTGAAGATTTTGTAGCGGTGTCCCTGGGGCCGTGCAGGTGTACACCAGCAACTGCGCACTGTTAGGCTGCAGTCATTGTGCATGCGCGAGCCTCCCCGCCACTCCTCAGTTCCTTCTCAACCACCTCCAGCTACAGACCGACTCAGCAGTGCTCCCTAGCTGCTTTGCGTCTAGATGACTATACTTCTTAAAACCAGTGAAATTCATCGTAGTTAATTAGTGAGTTTAAATACTTAATTAGTCAATTCCTTAATTAGTTAAAAAAATCATGTAATAGTATGCTGCACCTCATGTAAAGAGCCTATCCTGATATTGGATGATCACTCACAATGTATCTGCTGCCTCAGAGAGCAGCATAATGCCCAGAAATGCCCTCATTGTGCAAAGCTAAAATCGTGGGTACAGAAAGACCTAGACCTCTGGTTTTGGTTATTTTTATTGAAAAACTCGCTTAGACCAGCCTCTGGTCTGGGTCAGCACCCTGAGGAACTTAAGCAGTGGGGATCCAGAAAGCCTACCCTCCTTCCTTCCCCTGAAAAAGCGAGCCTCCTCAGCACAGTGAGGGCATTTCTGAGCATTATGCTGCTCTCTGAGGCAGCACTTAAACCCTAGTGAGCTAGGCATACCTGTAGAAACAGTCAGAGACTGCAGGAAGGGATTAACTGGGAGAAAAAGGGGAAAAAAAACCCTTATACTAATTTAGATTTTTTTTTAAACTAACAAAATAATTGATTAATTAAATAATTTAAACTCACTAACTAATTAAATACTATGATGAATTTTACTGGTTTTAAGAAGTATAGTCATCAAGACGTGAAGCAGCTAGGAAGCACTGCTGAGTTCCTCTGTAGCTGGAGGCGGTTGAGAAGGAACTGAGGAGTGGGAGGGGAGGCTCGCGCATGCGTGATGCCTGCAGCCTAACAGTGCGCAGCTGCTGGTGCGTGCCTGGACGGCCCCAAGGACACTGCTACAAAATCTCCGCTCAGAGGCTCAGCGGCAGCACATTGACCTAACGTGGAGCACCCTTGGGGACACTCATCTCGAAGAACATCAGTTACTATTGAGGTAAGTAACCTCCTCTTTTCTTGCATATTTAGGAGAAACTGACACCCACTGAGGAATAACTTTAGGCAGTGGTTCGCAAGCTTTACAGACTACTGTCCCCCTTTCAAAGTGTTTGATTTGTTTTGCATTACCCAAGAATCACCTCGCTTAAAAACTACTTGCTTACAAAATCAGACACGAAAATACAGAAGAGTCACAGCATACTGTTACTGAAAAATTGCTGACTTTCTCATTTGTTACCATATAATTCTAAAATAAAATCAATTGGAATATAAATATTTTACTTACATTTCAGTGTTATACATAAGCCTTGTCATCTGGGAGCAGTGAAACAACAGCAACCATTAAGTTTTTCTCCACATTGAGTCTATTTCTTTTCTTTATCTTTGATGGCACTCATAGCAGAAAATGAGACTTCACAAAAATAGGTTGACCCAAAAGATAATGGAACATAGTCCCCAAGGTCAGTGCAGATTTTCTATACTAAACACAAGAACAGGGTTAGTATGGAGTCATTAAACTTCATTTGCAAACTACAGTCTGAAGATAATTTAAGATTTTCTTAATGATTGTTGGAATGCTGCTAACATGCATTTGACAAAATGCATGGATTTCTTACCCAGCTAAGCTGAGCCAAGTAGTATTGAATGTTGGGGAAATGTGATTTGAACTTGGATATAAAATGTGCCAAATTATCTACATCTGAAGTGTCAAGTGCTTTTGTAGAAATAGTCAAAGCTTTTTTTCATTTTAAGGTGGCAAAACTGGAACTTATACAGCTTTATTTGAAAAAAATTCTACTGTCTTATGTTTATATGCAGGGTATTTTGTCTTTAAATGTCATTGCAAATGCTCTGGCTTCATACTTTTGTTTGATAGTTTCTCTGCAAAGGAAACACAAAGCTCAAGGTGGATCACCATTTGTAGGTGTGAAGACAATTGAATATATTCATTCCTTGCAGAATTAGGGGTTTTTTTCAGTCACTCTCAATTTCTTAAAATTTTCCACTGTTCCCACTACTACTTCCAGCTCCTTGTTTCAAACATGTGTCCATTTTTACATCACAACTGGATATACACCATCATAACTTCAACATAATTAGCGTGCTTGCACATAGCAGTAAATGACATAAAACATAGGTAAAACGTATGTATATGCACTTTGTTACCATATAATATCGAGAGCAATATAAAAAGTAATTGTACGGACTTGGCTAGTGCTTTTTTTGTGTAGCTTGTTGTAAAACTAAGCAGATATATAGATGAGGTTATATATCCCCAGAAGACCTCAGTTGAGGTCCATTGCCTTAAGAGTTTTACAACTGGGGAAGAAAGTCTTTGCACATTCCCCAGAAGAATGTGGCAGACATGAGGACTACATGGATGTGGGAGAATGACCTTTGTGATGTCTAGTTAAATAGTTCCAGATTATGAAATTTGCACTATTTGAAATTTATTGAGGCATATTTGTGCCTGAAGACTAAACCTTTTTCTTTCAATATATTTCTTTTTGGATCTGCAGTTATGGAAAATATTATTTCTCAAATACTACAATGTGTAAGGCATATGAAGGATTGTAGCTTAGTGCATTCACACAAATGGGCAGAGTTAAGTTTTATTTTGTCATTTCCTGACTTGAGCGCTTAACTGTACAATAATAATAATACTTAGCTCTTATATAGCACTTTTCATGAGTACAATCATCATGCTTTTCCAATGTAAGACTATTTTTGTATGGAATAGAAAACATAAGGCTACAAAAAATTAAAACATGAAATCATGGAGAATTTGAAAAAAATATTCTTCTGTTTTCTTGTTAGACAAGGAATCAGTTACTATAACTAAACACTGAAATTGAGTAACTAGAAAATTTTTTAGTGAGACTAAAATTATAGACTAATTAAGATGCCTTGAATAAAGTTCTTGGCCTCATAATTCCATAAGTGTAGTTAATGTGCTATTTTGCTCCAATATAAAATGAATTAGTTATTAATTCAGAGCTTCAGATACTTTATAAATGCATTAGACATGTAAAGCTTAGAACATGGAATGTTTCTTTCACAAACACATTTTCTGAAGTGGAAATGTGTGGCTATGGGCCAAGATGAAGAGAAAATTATTTGGGATTAACCGTTCACTAATTGAGTACTTTGAATTTCTGCCAAGGAAATTACATTCTGAAACAAGCTTTTCAAGCTCTCCCACAGTGAACTCTTCAGAACAAGCACAAAACAAGAAACCCTCATGTACTCTTAAGTAAGGAGAGTTAAGAACTACATCCATTAATATTGCTGCAATATTCTTCTAAGTATCAGAATATTTTAGAATAGAATTTGTACATATTATGTTCCATCAGATGAACTATTCTATCTCAGTCTAATGGTAAATAAATATGTACTGCAATTACAATGTATATTAGACAAATTCTTCCATGTTTAATCCTTCAGCCAACAAAAAACCTTGCACAGGAGGAGCCATTTCAGATTTGGGGGTGGGGAGGATGACTTGTGTATGTTGTGATATGGTGGGAGAAGAGCATGAGGGGGGCAGACTGAGGACAGAGGCTTCAGAAGTGTTATCCAGCATGCTCAGTACAAACCAAGCACCAAAGGGGGAGGAGGAAATCATCCACACTGGCCCTTTCTCCCCACCCCCACACACATACATCCTCTCTATCCAGAGGCTACTAGGGCCAGGGATGTTAAATTCAGATTAATTAACTAATTGAATAGTCGATGGGATTTCCATCAACTATTTGATTAGTCTGTAAGAGCACCTCCACCTTTGAACTGTAGCAAGAGCACGGGGCTTCTTTTTGAAATTTCAAAAGCAGAAGCAAGCCCGGGGTTGGTGGGGACTCCCCCTGCTTCCTGTGGTGCCTCAGACGTTGAAATGTACAAGAGTCCCACTGAGGCTTTTGTACATTTCAAATGCAGTATTGCAGCAGAAGTGGTGCAAGTGGAGACTGCTTCAGTCCCCATTAGTGCTGTTACCTGCTGCGTCTCTACCTCCCGCCATTTCTCGCTATGCCTTCTGATAGAGGCAGTAAGGAGGGGGAAGCGTCTAGTCATATCACTAGTTGACTAGTCTCTTACATCCCTAACTAAGGCACTGGAAAATTTTAAGTTGCCTGCCCAAAAAGTGTAGCAGGTAGCTGACAGGAGCACTGTATCAAATTTCTACATAAAAGAAATAAAATAAAATAAATATTAAACCTACTCAGATCTAACACTAGAATATTGTGATATCATGTGGCAAGTCACTTAAGGGACAAAGGTTAGCCTTAACATTTTAATATATATTCTTACTTTATTACTAACTCTGGAAGGAAAAAGACCCTGTCAGGATTCCTGGGCTCTATCTCACTCTGGAAGAGGAGTGTGGTTTAGTGGGCTTCAGTATGGGGCAGATACATTCCAGCTGTATATAAGAACATCAGCATGGCCATACTGGGTCAGACCAATGGTCCTTTTAGCCCTATATCCTGTCTTCCAACAGTGGCCAATGCCAGGTGCTTCAGAAGGAATAAACAGAAGAGGCAATCATTATGATCCATCCCCTGTTGCCTATTTTGTTTGTTTGAAATCTGCTGCCTATAAATTTAATTGGATCGTCTTCTTGTGTTATGTGTGAAGGAATGAATAACATTTCCTTATTCTATTTTTCCACATCATTCATGATTTGCTAGACCTCTAACATATCCCTCCTCCACCCTTTAGTCATGTCTTTTCCAAGCTGAAAAGTCCCAGTCTTGTTAATCTCTGCTCATATGGAAGCTGTTCCTTACTCCCTAATAATTTCTGTTAACCTTCCTGTACCTTTTCCACTTCAATATATCTTTTTTAGATGGGGTGACCCGATCTGTATACAGTATTCAAGATGTAGGCATACAATGACTTTGTATAGAGGTAACACGAGGGACTGAGCCCAGGCTCCGCACGGCACTTCCCCAGAACCTGGGGTCAGCTGGGAACTCCCCAGCCATGGCATTTCAAAGCAGCAGCGCTGCACAGAGCCTGGGTACGGGCTCCGTGCAGTGCTGCTACTTTGAAGTTCTCCCTCTCCCTCCCCCCATCTAATAGAGGCAGCAAGGGAGGGGGAATCGACTAGTTGACTCGTCCTTAACATCCTTAGTCCAGACCACAACTGGATGGAGGAGCCACTCTTGTGAGAACAATAAAGGTGAGTTGTACTCTCAATGCTCTGTTCCATTTGGGAACTTAGCTGTTGTATTTTGGATCAGCTAAGTGTTGTAGATAGTTTTGTGGTCAGCCCTAAACAGTGGATTGTAGGAATCCAACCTATAGTGATCAATCATGTTTAAGTCCTTTAACAGGAAAAGACCCCATTTTCTTCCTAGCCAAAAGGTAACAGTGGCTAGAAACAGTTTTTTGGTTTGGATGTCAAAAGTATGAGCTGATATGTTTGGCTTCACTTATATTCACTCTCCAGGCCAATGCAGAATTTAACAAAATATCAGAAAAATAGAGGCAAGATCCGCTGGACTATTTATTATCTTCTAAGGGAACACACAGAAGCCACATCACCTGGGACACTTAAAAACACAGTGTGGACTAAGCACTAAAAAATACAGGGGACAATCTTGTTCTCATCAGTGCAGAGATATACTAAGTGACATAGCAAGTCTCTATAGATTCTGTGCTTTTTCTTGCATGTTTATACATTATCATATAGTCCTTTAAACTTGAAATGGAATCCATTAATCTTGGGTAGATACGTTTAATAATTTAAGAAGGTAATGATATGGAAGAAACATGGAGCAATATGTTCAAGTTATTATTAAAACTGGAAAATCATTGACAGAATTTTTTTGTAAACCTATTTCCTTTTCACCCCCAACTTACGCAAGTTCACAGCATGTCCATGTCTGTTTTCTATAACAAAATGTTCTATATTGCAGGGGAAAAAAATCTATTTTAACTTGAGTAGTTTAAAAGAGTACATAAAACCACTGCAAATTGTCACCAGGAAGTTGGTACCATATTGGGATTATAGTAATTTACAGGGTTTTTTTCCTGTCAATGTTTCAACTAGTAGTGAGTTATGAGTTCTTTTCATGTTGTTTTCTCATGGGAATTAATTGAAAATGGGCATATTTCAGAATTTTTGAAAGAAAATGGTGGAGGGCACCCTTATGTTAACTCCTGAAAAGACAGACGCTCTGAACAATCTGGTATTTTCCTACGTGGGCTCAAACTTTTATTCTTGGCATAACCAATATTCAACTGAAGTAAGTGGGGAATTTTTGGTGAACTATCCAGGCTCAGGTTCCGAATATGTGAGCAAAAGGATTGTAAATATTGCTCTACAAAGTTAGCGCCAGTGGTCTAACTATTACATAGCTAAATGATCGAGTGTTTTTTCATATCCCAGAAAATAAAATGAAGTAAATACTGGGAAAAATAAATGTTAGCAAACTTTATGAAACCAACCCTAGCATCCTTTAAGTTTTATGGCTCACCAAATGCTCAGTGTTACCCACTGCAAATTTCTTACTAGATTTTTGGGAGTGTGCCTCTAGAGTTCACTTCCTCTTCTGAACAACTGCCAAATTTATGCTGAGTCAGGCATGCAGTATCTCTGAGAATGGAGATCAGTTTCTTCCCTTGGGAATGTATATTGTGTCTGTCCCTCACCTAAGTCTCTATCACGAATTCCAGATAGCTAACAAAATACTTTGCACATGATTAAAAATAAGGGAGAAAAAATCACAATGAATAAATAAGTTGATAAAATTATGGCTGGTCTAGAACTAAGATAATCATAGGTAGATTCCATTTAAAATATCAATATATGGGTTAAATATGATGACCAAATCTTCCAGTGTATCAAGTCATTCCATGACTGACTGTTCAGACGTTTTCCCCACAATCAGAGTCTCATGTCTAATCTAGGTCTCCTTCTGTGGTCAGTTTTCTTAGGCCATGTCTACACTACAAATTTACGTTGACTCGTTATGTCAGCATTCAGCTGCCGCAGTTAGCATATTGCTTGTGTGTGCACATGCTTATTTCCTTGTTGGCAGTGTGTGTATTATGCAGGAGTGCTTGTGTTAAAGCAGAGTGCAGTGCACCATGGGTAGGGATTCCAGTGTACAAGTTACTACTGTCCAATGTGCTGTCTTTTGGGAAGCATTGGCAATGCCTGATGGGGCTGAAATGAGCTGTGCATGAATGACTTGGAGCATGGATTTCAACTTCCCAATTTTAACTGTTTCCAGTTTGTGTTATCTGTATCCCATAATTTTTGTGCTTCCCCTACCTCTCCCCGCCCTCCAAAAAAAAAATCCTACAAATCCATATGGGACTTGCCACTGTTCACGAACTCGGAAAGAAGCATGGGGCCTGCATAGCTCTGTCCTAATGTCATTCTTGAGTGTTGCAAGCACAGGGTACATGATTCAGGAGAATTGAGAATGTTAAAATGCCAGTAGTGATTCTGCAGGAGCCATTGCCCCCCTGGCTCCTGAAGCCACATGAACTGCACCAGGGAATGATTGCACTACCCGCGCAACAGATGCAGAATGACAGTTGTGTGTGCATTTGGTTGCTTGAAGGGTCACAGGCTCTGTTTACTCACAAGATTGGACCTTAGTGAGAAACATTTCCCAATGAACATAAGATATGTGATGCAAAGGGTGAAAAGTTTCCACTGGAGAGGAAATCAGAGGCAGTATGCGGAATTTGGCTCTCCAGATACAAAACGTATTAGAAGAATTCCACACAGAACTATACAGGTCAGGGAGGATTTGAAAGCCAATTTTAACAGTGAACCACAATTGTATGTATGTTGTTGGATCTGTGCTCTCACAGCCTTTTTTCCTCAGACAGGCATTGGTCCTGCTCTTTTGTGACTTAGTTGGAATTGTGTGGCGATTGCTATATATGTAGGAATACAGACTTATCAATGCACCAATTAATTTTGTTTCTGAAATATCCTATTAGTTGTGTGACATTGTGCAGTAACAGGTAATGCGTTGCTTTCAGAACTGCTGAGCACTCAGCAGCATATGTTGTGAACTAATAATGGTGAATAATGTTCCAAATAATAGAATTTTATTCTGTAACAAAATCACGGTGGAAGAAATAAGTGTGCTCTTCTTGAAACATTCAAGAATGAAAGTTTCATCAAAAGTTCTCAGGAGGATTCAAGGAATTTTGAATGCGTACATAAAAAGATAGTTACCTGTTTCCATAATTGGTGTTTTTCAAGATGTGTTGCTCATGTCCATTCAACAGTGTGTGTGCTCACCCCATGCACTGATGCCTGAAGATTTTTCCTCACCAATACTTGTAGGGAACTGGGGTCAGAGCCTCTTGGAATGGCTTGCACATGCCGCGCTATATAAGGCACTCTTGGGCCCGTTCCTCCTCAGTTCCTTCTTGCCGGGAAACTCCGACGGGGGAAAAAGAGGGAGAGAGGGTGAATGAAAATGAGCAACACATTTCAAAGAACACCAGTTACAGGAACAGGTAACCGTCTTTTCTTCTTTGAGTGCTTGATCATGTCTATTCACCAGTGTCTGTGAAGACGGATAGGAGTCTCAAGAACATGTGGATTGCAACAGAGCAACACCAAATGTCATTCCTAGCATGATGTGTAATCACATAGTGGGCTGTGAAGGTGTGCACTGAGGACTATGCTGCAGCACAACAGATGTCCTGGATGGGGACATTTGCTAAAAAGGCTCTGGTTGAATGAGCCTGGCCCAAGTCTGGGGTAGGGATGTTAGAAATGGGTTATTTTAATAACTGGGTAACCACAAATTCTTAGTGGTTACATAGTTACTACGGCTGGCAGCCAGTGCACTCCCGGTTCCGCTGCCGGAGAGCCTCGTCACCTCGTGCTGCTGCCTCTGTATCAGAGCTCCCTCTCTCCCCAGGGAACTTAGGTCCCCGATGGATAGGGACTCAGCAAGGGGGGGGGGGCAGGCAGTTCTGCAGAAACTGGCTCTCTGGGCATATCAGCTTCCGCCTGTTCCCCTCTTCCCCATGCTGCTGCCTACTGGTTAACCAATTAAACAGGATTTTACGTCTCTACTTGAGATTCTTCCAGAATCATCTTGACACCTACAATGGTACGGGGGAGGAGTCAGCAAGGTCATTCATAGCAGCTAACTCTTTAAAGCTGTGGGTATCCAACATGCTAGCCACATTGAACAATGTGGCTATTAGTCTGGTTGGGTGAGGATAGTTCACTATACCAATAGCCACTATAGTGGCTACTGCTTCAGAACTGGTTGGACACCATGGCTGCGTCTAGACTGGCAAGTATTTCCGCAAAAACGGCCGCTTTTGCAGAAAAACTTGCCAGCTGTCTACACTGGCCACTTTGAATTTGCGCAAGAACACTGACGATCTAATGTAAGATTGTCAGTGTTCTTCCGCAAAAATACAATGACTCTCCCATTCGGGGAAAAAGCCCTCTTGCACAAATACTTATGCAAAAAAGCCCCAATGGTGAAAATGGTGATCGGGGCTTTCTTGCACAAAACTGCGTCTAGATTGGCACGGACGCTTTTCCGCAAAAAGTGCTTTTGCGCAAAAGCGTCCGTGCCAATCTAGACACTCTTTTCCACAAATGCTTTTAACGGAAAAACTTTTCCATTAAAAGCATTTGCAGAAAATCATGCCAGTCTAGACGTAGCCCATGGCTTTAAAGGGAAAATACCTGGGGACCATTCAAAGGGTTATTCAGGAGTTCACAGTTTTGATGAATTGCAGAGGAATGGCATGGATTGATAAGGTCACTGACTTTGTGATTAGATACATCCTCCCTATAAGAGCAGTTCTTTGTTTCCTTTCTGCTTTTTGGCAGTTTTTTTCAGTAGTTTGCACACAACAAATCCCACAGTCTCTTTTCATACAATCTGAAACAAAAGCCACCATTATTCCACCTTAGCTCAGGAAACCAATCTAGGACCCCCAACACTTCTGCTGGCCTCTTAAGGTATACAGATAGCTGATTTATTTTAATGCTTCTAACATTAAATCACAAAGAGATGGGTGCTTTTTTGAATCTCAGCTACAACGGAGTTTCAAATACATCAAACAACGTGTACAGCAAGAAAAATCTGTTTCACAGCTAAATTGAGATTTTTAAATGAGGTTAATTTGTTTACCTTTGGAATGAAACATACTCAGTATCACTAACAAAAAAATCATCAGTTTCAACTATGGCAGTGTGACTGCACAGCCAAGAAGTAATAACAAAAAAGTATGCCCTGCAGAAATGATTCCCAGTTTTGTTGTAGAACCTGAACCGCTAGAGTGCTTTGAACCCTGACTGGTTTCTTAAGTCTGCTAAAAATATTTTACATTTACTTATCAACTAGGCCCACCGAGGGGCGAGATACTGGGGACAACTTCCCTAGTGCTTGGCAGTACAAAAGGTCCCAGAGCTCCTGGCCATGATTGTTGCTACTGTGGCAGCTGCTGGAGCCCCAGATCCTTTAAGTTGCTGCCGGATCACATGTGGTGCACTCTGGGTGGCTCTAAGAGCAGCAGAGGGGCACCCTCTGGGCAGCGCTGAGTACTTCCTAGCCCCAACCCTGTCCCTTATGCCTGAGCTGCTCCCTGCCCCCCAGCCTTGCCCAAGGCCAGAGCCTGTGTAGCACCAGACTCCAGTCCAGACTCTGCACCCTTTGTCTGCTCCTGCACCCAAAATTCTCTCCCAGAGCCTGCACCCCAATCCCTGCCCTGTACAAGAGCTTGCACTCCTCCTCACCCTGTCCTTCACCTATATTCCCTCCTAGAGCCCATTACCCTCTCCCACCCAAACTCCCTCCCAGAGCCTTAGGCAGCTGGCAAAGGTGTGGGCTCTGGGCACTGCCAAAATTTCTGCAAACCTTCAGCCTTTGTACTTGGATATTAATGATACCCTTTAAGGGGACTATATTAAATAGTGGTAAACAAAATGATTTTAAAAGTTGAAATCAGTCTTTAAATGGACTAAAATGAAAGTTTCATATAACAGGATATAAAAAAAAAAAAGATAATGTCGAAGGCAGGGGCAGTGAGAATAGTCTTTTATGCTGCATAAGCACACAGGAAGTACAGGCAGTCCCTGGGTTACGTACAAGATAGGGACTGTAGGTTTGTTCTTAAGTTGAATCTGTATGTAAGTTGGAACTGGTGTCCAGATTCAGCTGCTGCTCCGCTGCCCGAGCCCCTCCGCGGCTTTGCTCCGTGTCTTCCTGGTCTGCAGACCAGGGAGATGCGGAGCAGCTTTTCTTGCCCGGGAGTACACGTAAGTCGGATCCGCGTAAGTCGGGGACTGCCTGCATACGGATTTGAGAATTCATCCATGTGCCTCAATATTACCTCTCAGATCCTGCACCAGTCACAAACTCCTCCACCCAAATTCCCTCACACCCCATGCCCTCTCCTGTACCCTGATCCCTTTCCCCGAGCTCCTTTTTGCACCGATCTTGAGTCAGCTAACATGGTCAGCCATGGGTGCTTTATTGCAGTGTAGACATACCCTGAGAATTAAAGGAGGGGGGTAAAATGATCTCTGTATTTAACTAGTGTAAGGCTGCAAAGGGCTTTGGGTTCCATTCTAGAATGAGGGTGCTGCAAGTGAAAAGCTATTTTTGGTTTCCTTTTTATTCTCAGCTTCTTGGGAATAGAAGACTAGTACATTACTTTTGTAACTGGAAACTTTCTTCTTGGCTTATAGGGTGTGAGGACTGTGGCAAAAGCCTTATAGGAGAATGCAAACTTCATGGACCCCTCATCAGGGTTAAAGATAGGGTTATTCCCAGTCAAGCCCACCTTACCCTACCTCACTACCTCACCTTGCGAGTGCTGGAGCTGCAACCTGGGAACCAACAAAGTAAGTGTCTGTAGTTCTCTTCACTATGGCTTGGGGAAGGGACAAAAAGGTACTAACCCTGCTTGTTTTCATAATTAGTGGTGGCATTTAGTTCAGATAGTTCTAAACAGTCTATCTTAGTTCTCAGTTGACCACAGCTATGTCCCAGAACCAGCCCCCGATTGATATGCAGGGGTACATAGGCCAAACCTGAGCAGTGCTGTGACCCCATGCTCCTTGCGGCAATAGCACAAGGTTGGAGGCCTAATCAAATATATATTTTAAAGCCATTTCCAAGCTTTCATGGATTTTATTCACATTCATTAATTTCTGCAACCCCTGCAACAAAACTGTAACCCTACCTTTATAGAGTACTTCAGTTAATTGTGATGGTCCAAAGGGGGGGGAAAGAGGTTTAAGAAACAAAGTAGCTATTAAAGGAATGAAATTCAGAGGACATATGAAGATTCAGTACAGTTCACCTTTTCTGAATCTAAAGTCAGCATTGAAGAAAGATTGTATTGTTTCTTTCAGGCATCATGATAGTTTGCTTGAATTTGGAGAGAGGGGGAATTACAAACTTCTTGCTAATGTATAAGTTTCAGAAGGGCCGCCGAGTTAGTCTGTAACAGGAAAAACTTAAAAAACAACTAAAAGTTAAGTAGCACCTTAAAGATTAACAAAACATGTAGATGGTATCATGAGCTTTCATGGGCACAACCCACTTCATCATCTGAAGAACTGGGCTGTGCCCATGAAAGCTCATACCACCATCTACATGTTTTGTAAGTCTTTAAGGTGTTACTAGATATTTTGTTGTTTAAGTTTTTCCTGCTAATTTATAGATATTCATGAAAATTTAATTCTGTTTTGATAGTAATGCAGAAAATGAAGGTCTTCTATGCAGGACTATCAATGTTAATATTGTATGAGGGAATAATGGAATGCAAGATAGCTTGCTTTGTACTTTCATAACTATACACACTGTTGGAGAAAGAACTGTCAAACATACCAAGGTGCAGACCCCTGAGGAAGTGATATTTAGCAGCTTACAGTAGTGCTCCTGATGCTTAGGTCATTCTGAGTGGTTGATACTATTAGCCCCACAAGACTCATTGAATCAAATTTCCTAATGCACTTAAGTTCCACTTTAAAAAGTGACTGAAGAATTTACCGAGTAGAGCAGTGGTTCTCAAACTTTTGTATGGATGACCCCCTTTATAAATTAAAAAAACATTTTTTGTATGTATTACTATTATAAATGCTGTAGGTGAAGTAGGATTTTGGGATGGAGGCTGACAGTTTTTGACCTCCCAACATGTAATAACTTTAGCACCCCAGTTTGAGAACCCTGCTTTATTTTTCAGCCTGAATCTGGGAAAGGAATTCAATGCACGAGCCCTATTTTACACTAGTTCATTTCCCTTAGTTGAAGATAATTGGGATTTAGATTATGTTGTGTGTATTCTTCTTAGGCTGGTCTTATTTTTATTCACAGTCCTTGGAGTGTTTGCTAAGAAAGTTATACAGAAGAGAACTCAATTTGGTCCTTTTGTTGGGAAACTGTCTACAAAACTTACTCACTATGATGACAACAGGCTAGTTCTACAGGTAACTCAGAGGTTCAGCTGGACTTTGGAGGATTTCTTTGTAGAAGGGTTTGTAATATTTCAAATTTTTATTTGACGCATTTCTTTTTAAAGTGACCTGAACATCTCTGTTTTTCCTATTCAAGTGTCATATGCAAGAATATATTCATACTGCATACACAGTCAGATCCAGTTTCATAATTTTCAGGTCAATGTAACTTTAGACAACTGTTTTTTCAATTCTGATCTAGTGATGCATAATTTGATACCAACATAATATGTAATACAAACCAATTTGATTCTTTAGTGTAGTGCTGAGGGGTTGTATTGCATATGCTCAATCTAGAATCTGCCCAATCTATTTTTAAAATGTCTGTAACAAATGGCTTCTACTAGTTCAACGAGGGTGTTAATCCTCAGTCAAACAGATTTTGCTCTTAGGAACTTTTTCCATAGGAGTAGGAGAGAGAAGTGGAGCTTTGGTAAAATCTGTCCTCTTATATATAAAAAGCAGCCCACTCACACCAACGATTAATCTTTTTCTGTAGGGCGAGTCAGCAATAGTGGCAGCAACTGGGTAAGACTTAAGACACCATCTGCCTAGAGAAAGCTTGCTTTGGCATAAGACATTCTCGACACCTACTGGGCAGGCAAGCCCACAGACAACTGGGATGGTCCTGAAAGTGCCCAGCAGTAGCTGATACAATATACCCCGTTGGAACTCCACTAGCAAAGGCTGTCTATAGGTTCTTCCAGCAAGTTAAAGCTGTCCTCTGATAGTGCAAACACCTGGCCTGTTCTGGGGATGGGGTGGGAGGGTGAAGACACAGGTGCAGGGAGTATAATTTATAACAGCTATACCAGTATGAGTGAATCAAAGACTTTTTAGTTGTTTCTTCTTAGCTACCTTTTAGCCAATTTTATACAATTGCCTCCCCTCTTTCCTCTGTCAGTCCCTCTATTCTCCTAGGTTTTTTTAAAGATTATGTTCAAACTAGCATAGCTCTGGCTGATACCTTACTTCAAGATGGAGAGAAAGACATGAGACTTTACCCTGGATTCTTTCAGCACCACAGCAGGAGCTTTGCATTCTGTCTGCCAGAACCCTGAGGGTGACTGAGAACAGCATCCATCCAGCAGAAATGTATTGTCATTAGAAACTGTTAGATGGAAAGCTTCTAAAGACAACAGAAAAGCAGAGAGTTGAGAAGCAATTATATGAAACACTCAAAAGCTTTCAAATGACCAGTGAAGCAGATAAATTACATATTTGTGCATGAAGTGTCAACATACAGAGAACGGAACATACCACTGCAGCAAGACAATCCATCTTTTAGTGTATGTCACTGAAGGGTGACATCCTGGCAGCAGATTTGAAGTATTTTGCCCAACACATTCTTTTTTTATATTGAAAAGGAATCCAAAAGGAATAATGTGAAGCAGAGAGAATGAGACACTTTCCAGGCATTGTCATTCATTAGTATGGCTTCATAATTGGTATGGAAATACAGCATGTGGCCAATCAAGAGGGATGAATGTTGAAATATCAACATACTGGCTGTTACCAAATTAGGCTTGTAATGTGAATTATATTATTGTTCCATGCAAATCAAAACTTCAGGACAGCATTGAAGATTGAGGTATCAAGCACTTAAGCTTTGAACTGTAACACATTTCCTATCTTACTCCCTGTCTGCTTGTGCTTAAACTTAAAATAACATACTTTAGAATGATATAAAAAGATAATAATTAATATAACCAATAATTACATATTTCAAACAAATACCTGCAGTTATTTCTGTACCTGGGCCCCTCAGAAATTGTTTAGTCTCAACTTTCTTTTCCAGGTGGCTCATTTAAAAGTAACATTTATTGTTTCTCAAAATATCTTTGTATATAATTTTATATATATGAAAAAATATATATATATAAAGCATTGCCCTTGATTCAAATTCAACACAAAACAGAGTGTCTTCTTTTCCACAGCTCTGTTATAACTCATCCATTCTCTCCTACTCTTTCTTCTTTTTCTTCAGGTATTGAAAGATGAGAGAAAGTACTTTCTGGATGCTCCCAGTGAAGACTGTGGCAATTGGATGATGTTTGTCCGACTGGCCCGGAACCAGGAAGAACAGACCCTTGTAGCCTATCAGTATGGTGGAGAAGTCTATTTCACAACTGTTAAGGTAGTTAAGACTGAGCCTCCTTATATGATTACCGTTCACAAGATAGTTTACTGTAACCAAATACTCAAAGGAGCCTGGCTCACCTTATTAGAGATGTGAGGCCAATTATACTTAAGTAACCTCCTCTCCATTACACACATCCCTTGATATCAATTAATGTACAAAGAAACAGGCAGCTTACTGGGATTTCTGACTAGAGCTAATGTGTCATGGAATCTGCTGCAAGGGATAGGAAAGAAAACTATAACAGTGGTAAAAAAGAATAGCTCAAGTTGCATTACTGATATCTGAATTTGTGATGAGCCTGCTCAGAAAGTACAGGTTGTACCTCCCTAATCTGGGAGTCTCCGGTCTGGCAGCATCTGTGGTCTGGTAGGACCACGGATGTTCCTGGACCACAGGAGCGGAACAGGAGCGTAGTGGGGGCGGTGGGGCAGCGACTTAGCTGCGTCGGGGCCAAGGGATGAAGAGTCCCTGATTAGCTTGCTGTTCATTGTACAGTTGATTGACCATCCAACAGGCTAGCTAGCACTGATGCCAGACTATCTGGGAGTATCCCAGAAACAGCACAGGTTTGAGATGCAGCTGTATCACACATTTATAACTCACGATACAAATATGATACATACATATAAACAAGGATGTCATATTTAGCAAGTCATAACTTTTCCACTGATACCTCACATGGAATAGCTTGTAAGACTTACTGCAATTTTATAACATTAGTATCAGTAATATTACAAATGGCCACCCATATGCCATATAGCATCACATGAGCTGTCACTAGGGCTGTTAAATGATTAACTGGTAAGTACATCCCTCTCAGTGAACTCTCGTGGTGGTCGTTTTAACATTCCTAGCTGTCAATGATTTAAGCAGATATTCAGAGAACAATTTCTGTAAAGGTAACAACTAGACTACCATCTGTTTTAAATAGGATGTAAAAGTTTCCTGTAGAAACAAAGACAATGTAAGTAAATACTGGGAATTATTTTCCATTCACAGCCAATTGAACCCCACACAGAATTAAAAGTGTGGTATGCTGCAGATTACGCCAAGTTCATGGAAGCTTCTCCAGTTGTCATCAAAGAAGAATCAGATATTTGTGCTTTATCACCAGTTTTAACTGTAAGTGTCCAAAGATTGCATCCAACCCAACATTTGACCTTATATCAGAAACCCTACTTGCTCACTTTGCCTCAGTTCACATGACTGAAAATGATCGTCAACTAGTCTAACATTAAATTAACAGTTTCACTCAAATAACAAAGGGAAAGCATTATCTGGAGATATATTACTTTGTATACTGTACTTGTACTCTAAACAGAGCATAAAACAGTGCTGGCATATACTGGTAAGCTTTGGAAAGACTCACATGCTAGCATGTATTCTTGGGAAATAGAGTACACCAGTTCTTAAAATTCTCCTTTGACCTACTCTAGCTTACACCCTAGCTCTGAGAAACATGTTGCAGCCTTACCCCCACATGTTAGAGCACAAAGACTTTTTATTTTCCTTTTTCTCCAACCCACAGGCTCATGGTTTCTGTACAGCTGCAGTATTGCTGAATGCTCTCAGCCTAAAATTAAGTGCAAAACTGACTCAGCCTTAATTATGGAACTGTGACTGTGCTTCCATAAGAAGAATAAACATAGAGACACTGAAATGAATTATGTGAAGAAATAAAATCACCAAAGGCTCAACAAGAGCTAGAATAGCAACAAACACCGGACACTACTATGGAAATAATCATTTACCCAATCATTTTTTTCCATGCTTGTACATGGCTAAGATTAATATGACTCAAACTGAACAGCAGTCTGGGTGTCACAGTTACGTGTCAGACAACACAGGGCTGGTGAGAAGACTGATCTCTCTTTTTCTCTCTCTCTCTATAATGCTTAATCATGAGGAACTGTTTCTGTTCTCATTGCAGAGAGAGTGTGCCAACGCCTGGATATGCTCCAATTGTAGTAACGTTTTTGGGACTTTTGCTCTGCTGGAATCTCACCACTGCATCAGTAAAGACAAAGCACTTCTCCGCAGCTTCAGACCAGCAAATAAACTAGGGCCTCTAAAAGCAAAGGGCAAAATCAAAGGCAAACAGAGAGAAACTGGTTTGGACAAAAGCAATGCCCCGTACTATAAGGCCATTTCCTGCTCCCCTAGTGCAAAACCTACCTATGCCAGCTCAGGAAGTGTTTGTGGTTCCATTGTGACTTTTGTGCCTACATGGAGAAATGGTCAGTCTTCACTACTGACGGAAAGAGAAGTGGAGCAGCCCGATAGTTATCATTGCCAACTCTGTGGGAAGATATTTGTTTCCACTGAAAAGCTCAAGGTGCATTCTTATGGCCATACAGGAGAGCGTCCCTACAGGTGTTCTCAGCAGGGATGCACAAAAGCTTTCATTTCCAAATATAAGCTGATAAGGTACATCTCCTTAAGGCATAGCATCCCTTCCTGGTGAGAGTGTGGGGAAGAACAGATATCTTTTCTTGGTTTGCACTTGTGGGTTATGGTGTAAACTCCATTGGTCATTTCTGTATAAGATGGTAAGATTTAAATATATGCTGTTCATGGTTCATCTGTAAAAAAAAATTTGCTGTCATGCTGTCATGTGTTCTTACAACTATCCATTCTGATAGTGTGTGTATACATCCCAAGTCAGGTGAACTAATGAAACCTTTCTTCAAAGGAACTTTAGCACTTCACAAACATTATATGATTATGTCTCACCTTGCTTCTGGGAGTGTCACACCCTTTTTACAGATGAGAGAACAGGCACAGGGAGGATGAATTAATTTCCCATTGTGTTCCAACCAGTCAATGGCAGAACAGTATGTATTCCAATTCCCAATCCTGTTTTAGCCACTAGCCTCCCTGAAGTACAATTATAATTGCTGTTCCAAAAGCATTTTTTGCAGTACTGTTCATCTAGCTCTACAGACTATAAACCCCAATAGGCAGCTATTTAATAGAGTCTGGCTTTTTGAAAATGGCTGTCCTACAGAGCATAAGTGACTTCACATTTTGAAGCAGTATCCCACTTCAATTCATGAATTCTGTAAAATGTTGTTGTTCTTCTGTCTTAGGCACATGGCCATCCACTCTCCACAGAAATCTCATCACTGTGGTTACTGTGAAAAAACCTTCCACAGGAAAGACCATCTGAAAAATCATCTTCAGACTCATGACCCCAACAAGATGGCTTTCAAGTGTGAAGAGTGTGGCAAGAAATATAACACCAAGCTGGGTTACAAACGGCACCTGGCTCTTCATGCAGCCACCAGTGGGGACCTTACCTGTAAGGTGTGCTTCCAAGCGTTTGGAGACACTGAAGTGTTGTTGGAACACCTCAGAACTCATGCAGGGAAGCCAGGCAGTAGCACCAAGGAAAAGAAATATAAGTGTGATCATTGTGAACGCTATTTCTACACCCGCAAAGATGTGCAGCGTCACATGGTGGTTCACACGGGCTGCAAGGACTTCTTGTGTCAGTTTTGTGCCCAGAGATTCGGACGCAAGGACCACTTGACTCGCCACATGAAGAAAACTCATCCACAAGAGCTGCTGAAGGGCACGTTGCAGAATGGCGACTTGCAGAATCTGTCTGACCGTCTCTCTCCATTCAGAGTGAAGGAAGATGCCAGTATCCTCTCTTTTCCTGAGAGGGCTTCTATGCAGTATGGGCTTCTGAACACTTTAGAAGCAGAAGAGTACAGCAGCCCACATACACACTGTCAACAAAGCCTACAATCTACTCCTCCCCTTGAACCTTCTCATTTGCTCAGGATGAGCTGTGTAGATAGTCTCTCAACCAACTATTGTAAGCCATCTCCACCATTAATTCCTTCCAACCAGAATCTTAAACAGCACCACAGATATGGACAGAATACTCTGTCATGTACACTGGCATCCCTTAAAAACCTACCCCTCAAAAGGAATGCTAAAGCTCATAATGTGAATTTGCTTGAGGACCTGCCTTTACCAGCACCTCACAAAGTCAATCTGGAAGAAGCTTCTTCAGTGTCTACAGGTGATGCTGGCAAATACATGATGCACAAGGAGCCTGTGACAACAGTCGAGTCTGTTAGCATGACAGATAATCTTACTCATATACTGGGTTTCTGGCAGTTCCCTCAGAGTGACAACCAGAATAATGGAGGGGACATCACAATGGCATTCAGTCAGGAAGAAGCCTCACTCAAGCTGAGCTGCCTCAGCCAACAGCAAGGCACACAGCTAGCTCTGGACGGAGTGGCCCTAAACCAGCTTCATCATGTTCCCCATTTTTCTTCCAGTACAAATTCTGTAGCATTGCCTCATTTTCACCATGCATTCAGATGACTATCACTTCTTTTAGGGCTTCTTTTCATACCCTCATTTAAAGAGAAAAGCCCTAGACCATCTAAGACTTAAAAAAAAACCAAACCCCATATTGTAAGCATATTAGAATATCCAGGAAGTAACAGAATTAATAGTTTTATTTTACATAATATTTACTAGTTTAATAGCATATGACACCTGCAACAATGCCATATTTTCCCTACAATACCCTCCACGTTTTTACATTTAAACCAAATAGCTGAACTAGTGTTCATTGAAAATTATAAGTTTACCTATTACAAGCACAACACATGAGGCTGCTAGGAGAGTGGGAAACAACATTTTAAAAGAGCCATGTCACTCAGTAATATTATACAAATGACTTGAACACCATTCATATTAGGAATGTTAAATTTAGATTATCAGCTAATTGAGTAGTCGAATTTCCATCGACTGCTCGATTAGTCAATTGGAGGTGACCCTCGCTATCCCCTGCTGCACCTCTGCCCACAGCTCTTACAACAATTAAAAGGCACCGGGGCAGCTGTCAGGACCCAGTGTGAGTGGGGACTTAGTCCCCACTCACCCCGAGTTCTCCGCTGTGTCCCTACCTTTGAAATGTAGCAAGAGCCATGCAGGGCTGTACTACATTTAAAAGGCAGAGATGCAGCAGTTGGCACCAAGCTCATGCGGTTTCCCCCACTGTGCATCTGTCTCTCCTGCCCCCCCTCAGAGATGGTGCTGGGGAAACCGGATTTTAAGTAGTCTCCCCCCAGCACTGGCTCCTGCTCCCCCACTTGCTGCCTTTAAAGCAGAGGCAAGGAGTGGAGCGATTAGTCAAATAGTGACTTGACTAGTCAACTAGTTGCTTACATGCCTAATTGACATGTGGAATTTAGGAGGATCCAGTTAGTTTCTATGGCAAACTTTTACATCACTGAGCTTTAAGAACGTTTAATGCAAGTTGTGACTTCAATTATTTTATCTCTTCTTGCTTTTTTAAAAGCAAAAAAACAACAAACCACTGTGGTGATTAAGTTGAACAAGAATATGTTTTTAAGTGCTACACTGGTGGTTCTGTGTGTGGAAACACGGTGTTTTTCCTGGGCTGGAAATAACTACCACCAATGTTGCCTAAGAATGGATAGGGTTAGGTGAAAGGGTTAGGTTTTTTCTGAAGAGGGTTAAACTGTAGTACATTACATTTTTGTTTTGATCTTGCAAGATGCTAGATATTCTGGGCCTAATTCAGGAAAGCGCTTAAGCTCATACTTAGCTTTAAGCGGCTCAGTCTCACCCACTCCAGAGCACTGAGCCCCTTGCACCATCTAACTCTCAGAGTAGGTCTACACTAACACTTTTGTTAACTTGTTGCTCAGGGGTATGAAGAAGACATCTCACAGAAGCAGCCACTTGGCCAGTGCTAAGTCAATGGGAGATGCTCTCCCACCAACCGAGCTACCATTGCTGATCGGAGGTAGTTTAATAATGCCAATGGGAGAGCGTGCTCTTGCAGGCATAGAGTGACTATCCAGGAGATCTTACAGCAATACAGTTGCAGCAGCACAGATGTGCCATTGCATAGTCTGTAGCAGGGGTGGGCAAAGAGGACTCTACAGGCTGGATCCGGCCCACCAAGCCAGTGGATCCAGCCCTTAGCCACCCTCCCGCCCCAGGCCAATTGAGACCTGCAGACAGGGAGCATGTGAGGTCTAACTCCTCCCCCTGCCAAAGGCATCTGGCAGCTAAAGCGCAATGCCAGCTTTTTCAAAACAGCTGGCATTTCTCTGTAGCCACCACGTGCCCTTGGAGGGCGGACACAGGGGCTGAGAGACTTTGCGTAGTCCCCAGGCTCCGAATGGCCTGGAGACAGGGGAGAATGCAAAGTCTCTTCTGCCCTGCCAGAAGCGTGCAGCATCAGAGCTGTTTTAAAATAACCAGTGGCTCCTCTAGCTGCTGCATGCTCCTGGCAGGGTGGGGGCAGGGAGTGAGAGACTTGGCACGCTCCCCTGCCCTCAGGCCTTGATTTGCTTAGGGGCAGGAGGAGAATGCAAGATATTCTCCCACTGCAGTGGATAGAGGGAACTGCCAGCTGTTTTAAAATAGCTGGTGATTCTCTCTAGGCTGGAGGAAGGGGGGCAACTTCATGCACTTCCTCCACTCCTAGGCCAATCAGGATCTTGGGGAGGGGGATATGAGAAGTCTCCAAGCTCTGCCTCTTTTGCCCAAGCCCCCCCCCCCCGGGACCGCTTCAGAAATGTATGAAGTGTCCCCCTTTTAAAAATTATTGCCCACCCCTGGTCTGTAGTATCAGGGGCGGATATAGGGCAGGGCGAGCTGGGCCGCCACTCCAGGCTCTGTGCTTCAAGAAGCCCCGCGCATGCGCTGTGGCAAAGGGAGGCCCCGCGAAATTGGGCTGCCCTGGGCCCCGCAAAATGGTCATTTGCCCCTGTGTAGTATACAGATGGCACTGTAAAGACAGTGAAGATCCTGTTCCCCATGCAAGCAGGCTCTGTTCACTTTTGCTTGATAATGATTACCTTTTTTAGTCCAGGAGAATGATGATTCAATCTGTAACATAATTGTTCCTTGGCAGCTAAACTATACTAGCAACATAAGCTTGATGTTACAGTTCTCCAAGTATGCATTAGGGATGGATGTTAACAAATGGTTGTTTTTGTAAATGTATAACCACTGAATATTTTTCAGCAGTTACATGTTTACATGCCAATGCTTGTGGGGAGCTAGCTATGCCCTCAAGTCCCATTAAGTTGTTTAAAAGTACATTGATTTATTAAATGAACTACTAAACAGCCCTTCTCTGAAAAATTTCGGAATGACTGCATACTTGTTGGGTATTTTTAAATTATTCTAGAATATTACGAATAAAGCTTTAAAAGTTGTGTGGCGGTAGATTTAGATGAACTAATTTGCTATGCTGTTATTGCTCATCTTGTATATGGTATTCATTATTTAACAATATGGATTGTTATGCATACTGTAAGCATACTATTAAGTATTTTATCAATTTGGTTTGAACTTCTGCATAGAGATTAAACTAAATATTTACATTTTCCTTCACTAAAGGTCATGTTTAAAAGAAAATGCAACACCAATAATAAGCTAGAATTATGAGTGTTTTGTATGGAAATGTCCATCTTTAACAGGATTACAGATTTATGATCTATGAAGAGGACCTGTGCACAGATCTGCTTTCAAGCTATTCTGAAGTAGAAGGGTGCTAGTCTTTTATAGCTAATGAAGAGTGCATTCAATTCAAAGTAACACGAATCACCTCTTACACTGAAGTTTAGATAAGTATGATGCAATGGTGTTGAAAATCTTCTAATGAAAAAAGTAATCAATTAGTTGATTCCCATCAGTCAATTCAAAGTTAGCGTCTAACATTCCTGAAAGCTTAAATGTTAGGGAAACTGAACACGGCCTGTGTTTTGTATTGAATCATTAAAGGCACCACAGGTCATATATCTGGTAAGAATTCTTATCTTTAGAATCTCAGAACTCTACACCTACTAAAGAGTTAAGTCATCTTTATTTTAAAATAGGAATTTGGGGGAAGGAAATCAGGGGGAGACTTTATTTTCTGTAACTGTAGTGTTCTTAAGGTGTACTTTGCTGAGATCCCTGGAGAATGATGTGTGTTCACCTATAGGGCAGGAACAAAGCACACAGTAGCATCCCTCTCTCTGCCCATTTGCTTCTAATGGAAAGACTTCAGTGATTGAGCTGCTTTACGCTCAAGACGTATCAGTGGAGGAAAAATATTAAGATATGTAAAGTGACATTATTATATTGGGGATGTGTTTGAAACTTCTGAGCTTGGGAGACTAATATAGGAACCAAAAACTCCCCAATTCTTATCCCAGGTGTATCACTTCCCCTAAAAGGCTCCATTTCCCAATCTATAAAATGAGGGTATTGATCCTTATCTACTTTACAGGTCTGTGTGAACATTAATCTTTACATAGCTTTGAATATGTAAAGTACTATGTAAGTCTGAAGAAGTATTTTGTATAGTATATATAGCCACTTACAAGTGCATTTTTCTATTAAGAGAATTATTATTTTTCTAGATTATCTGGCAATTGCATTGCAAGGGTTTCACATGTTTTGCATGTATTAGTGTAGACTATCCTATGCCAGCAAAATAAATTCTTATCCAAATACACTTATTTTAAAAAACATGTATATACATTTGTGAGGTTTAGTTTTGCACAACTGTAAACTTGGGTGTATAATGTAGGTATTATTACTATTTCACTTAAAGTCAGGGACACTTCTTAAACTCAGCAAGATGTTATAATTTTAACAACATCCTGGGCAAAATTTTCAAATGATGCATGGGAAAATCAAGAGGCCATAAGCTCCTAAATCACCAGTGCACATTTGAAAAGCTTCTCTGCCCACGTTAGACTAATAACAAATAAGATTTAATTTAATCACAATAAGTTACCTCAGCAGTTTCCCCAATATAATTTTGTCATTTCAATTCACACCACAAGTCCTTATATCCTTTATCTTGGTGGAGTCTCATCTCACTAGCCTGCCAACGTAACCTGTAATAAAGTTTTAAACAAAATTAGAATAGAAAAGTGAAGTTACACATATCACTATTGTAATGCAGCTCACAGGACTCCTGTGGTTCAGTAACCAAGCACAAGTTAAACATTGCCACTATTCTGGTTAATACATAGTCAGAATAAACCATGCTTCCAGTGTTGGAGGTGGGTGGGAAGGAAAGGGGGAAGACACATAATAGAACTAGAATGTTCTCCAAATGAGAGCTCAGCATCATGTAACTAGTTCTTCCCAACTTGAGGACAGAAGCCGCTGTTTTCTCTTGCATCTGCTCTATTTTTGCTTCCCTCATATATTGTCAGCTTCCCAGCAAGACCGTGCTGCTGATGTTTATCATTAGTGTAAACCCAAACCACAAAGGATACATCAGTAGCGCATTCCTGGGGTTGGTCTAGCTAGTTGGAGTACTGGAGCAGTGAAGCCACGGCAAGGTGTACTTTAATTTGGGCTGTGCAAGCACACTCAGAATCCTGGGTAATTACTCATGGGGCAGGCACATATTGCTGCCCCTTCATAGCTTCTGGACCCAAGCTAGCTAGAGTAAAGCTAGCTCAGATATGTCTACTCAAGCTGCAGTCATACCTTGTGATGGCAGAGTGACATATACACTAAGTTTTAGATAGTCACATATCCCACACTTTTTTCCAGGAACAAGCCAGATAAAGGTACCGAATTAGTCCTGGGGGACAAGGTAAGTGAGATAATATTGGTCACTAAACCAACTTCTGGTAGTGAGCGAGACAAGTTTTAGAGCTACACAAAGCTCTTCATTTGGGTTTAATTGGGCCGGGGATCTTCTTGCTGGTTTTGTTGAGTCTCTCTTGTTTTCTGGAGCTAACCTTTATCTTGCTTGACCCTTGGGACTGAACTAGTGTCTCCGGTAACCAGCTTCTGTTATAATCAGCTCTTGGAGACACTGAGTTGCTGTCTGGGCTTGCTGGTCCCGGCGTCCTCTTTTCCCTCATGCTCAGCCTAGATCTGTAAGTGAAGCTGGACCTTTAATAACTCCATTCATCTCAGGTTGTGCCCACAAAAGTTCATGATACCCTCTACGTTTTGATAGTTTAAGGTACTGCTAGACTAATCATTGTTTTTTAAATTTTTCCAGTTACAGACCAACTTGGCTACCCCTCTGAAGCATTCATCTCTATAGCTAGAGTTAAAGAGGAAGGCTTTGTAGCAAATACGTGACCCATGTGTTTCACCATTACTTTACTATAATATCTAATATGTCCTTTACTACCAGGCTAGTTTGTGATGGGAGTAGATAATGTAATCACTCTTTTCCATCTCTAGACTCAACTATTCTAATGCATCAGCAATTACAGAGAGTAGCACCCTCAGATACTGTAGTGCAGTATATGAGCAGGTATAATTCAATATAAATACTTTGGCCATAGTGTCTAATATGTAATGTCTTCCAGTAAAATTATATTTTTTGACTTTTTGAAATTTCCTTCCCCGGTTTGTCTGGCTGGTTGAGTCCAGCTACATGCAGTGGCTCAGTTAGCTGCTGTATCTTCTAAACTGCACAACTTTGACCCTGAGCAGGAGCAGGCTCATGTATATCAAAGGGATGATAGAGACTATACAGAGATTTGGGAGTTAGCAGCTGCAGCTCTTGCTGCAGAATGGGAAAAGGGGGAAGCACTGAAGAGCGGGGAATGGCAAAGCAGTGGGAAAAATGGTCACTTGCACTTACCCACTCTATCTGCACCTTTGCAGACACTAAAAACAGTACTCATCAAATTTGGAAAACTCTTCCTTTTGGCTCTGAAAGATCAGCTCTGGTAAGAAAAGCTACATACCTGCTGTAGAGAGCCCCTGATTCTAGATTCCTCCACCTCCTCCCAAGCTGGCTCAGCTATCATTCATCTGTACTTCTGGGTCTGGACCCTGGATCCACTAAATTGATTCTGAGATTCCAGCAATGCATCAGGCATCTCCTGGTCCTTAGAACAACACGTTTTTCCTCCTTTTCTACATCCCTCTCAATTAACCCTCAAGATGCTTCTGAAGTACATACCAGAAGATTGTTCCAATTGGAAGGTTCAGTCCAGCTCATTTTTTAAAAAAACAGGTAAGTTTTCTGCTCTGAGTCAAACCATTTGTAGTCACCTTGGGCCTTGTATTTTTGGTCCCTTATCTTCTCATGATCTGTTTGCCAGTCTCAGTGGTGCCCATATCTGCCAGTTGGTCACCTTGTCATATGCCAGGATGCTACATATGATCAATTTCAGCTGGATTTGAATCTCCTCTCCTCAGAAGGATACCAGAAACTGCATATTGACCTTTTGTCAAGTTGCAGCAGGTTCACAGGATGGTGTCCCCTGAAATATGCCAGAAAGGTATAAATTGGGTCGCAGAAGTAGACAAAAGTGGTCCCTGTGAATACAGAATAGAACTGAGCTCCACAGCTCAGCTCCTGTCTAATGTTAGTTGTACTGATAAAGTGTCTTCTGGCCAACTTACCTCAGTGCAGCAAAATGTGTTGTTTTTTATAAGAGGTAGTCAAGTTTCTTAGAAAAAGAATGTGTACTCTGTTCTCTCCTGTGGCATTAAGATGAAAGGGCCAGTCCTTTAGATTACAGTTTATGCCAGGTATGGACTATAAAAAATTCTAATAATTCTCAGACTTATGTGACACCAAGAATAAGAGTATGTCTGCACTGTCCCCATTATAGTGGCCCAGCTGTGCTGCTATAAGATATGCAGTGTAGCCACTTTTATCAGTGGGAGAGAGCTCTCCTGCTAACACAACAAAACCACTTCCAACAACGGTGGTAGCTAGGGCAGTGAAAGCCCATCTCCCGCCAACAAAGCACTGTCCACATTAGCACTTTCAATTGGTAAAATATCTGTTGGTCAGGAGTGGTTTTTCACACCCCTGACCAACAAAAGTTTTACCCATGAAAGTGTTGTGGAGACATAGCCTAAGGCTTCCTCTAGCCAGCTGGCAAGGGCTCTTCAGGTGTGATCCAAGAGTGGTCTAAAGAGGCATCTCTCCACAGAAACCAAAAGAGGCTATTGCACTTTAATATGGTGAAGTTCCTTTTCTTTCTAAGATCATAACCAGTGTTATGTGCTGTAAAAATAAGCAGATTTCATTTGTGGAGATAGCAATAGTTGAACCAGTACTTACTATAGTGATCATTCCCCAAATGGAAGAGACAGCGATAGGATGTAGCCAGGGCAGTGGATTTAGGGTATATCTAAACTTAAAATGATACAGTGGCACACACAGCTGCACTGTTGGTTCTTCCATCAGTATAGGTAATCTACCTCCCTGAGAGACAGTAACTAGGTTGATGGAAGAATTCTGTCAATCTGGCATGATTTTCCGCAAAAGCACTTTTTGCGGAAAAGCGTCCGTGCCAATCTAGACACGCTTATCCACAAAAAAGCCCCGATCGCCATTTTTGCAATTGGGGCTTTTTTGCACAAAACAAATCTGAGCTGTCTACACTGGCCCTTTTGCGCAAAAACTTTGCGCAAAAGGGACTTTTGCCCGAATGGGAGCAGCATAGTATTTCCGCAAGAAGCACTGATTTCAGACAGTAGGAAGTCAGTGTTCTTGCAGAAATTCAAGCAGCCAGTGTAGACAGCTGGCAAGTTTTTCCGCAAAAAACTTGCCAGTCTAGACACAGCCCAGGGGTTAGTTTAGCTTAACTATACTGCTTTAGGGGTATGGATTTTTTTCACACCACTAAGTGTCAAGTATAGGCCAGATTTTGATCTCTCAGGTGGAAGGACCCAGCTGGCATTGCTTCACACTATGAGCTGGGATGGGGTGAAGAGGGAGAACCTCAGACCTTTTACTATACTTCCTTAATGATTGAGATACACCTCTGTCAGGGAAGCCACAAGATAGACATGCCAACCTCTTGGATGCCTGGTCCTCAGTGCACTTCATTACATTCACCATGGTGCTTAAAAGAACTAAATATCTTGATGGAATCCTCTTTTAAACATTCAGTCATAAGTGGGGAAGAATTTAACCTCCCCTAAATCAATTATTCTGTAAAAAGGGCACTAGAAAAAAAAATCATATCCCAGAAAAACTTGCAGATTGTATTGTAATCAACAACACACATAATATACTGTGTGACACTTGAAATGCAGATGGTTTTATGGAGCTGCTTTCCTAGGGTCTTCAATAGCCGTTCTGTACACATAAAGCAGTCATTGTGAGTCATGGGTGATCTGCCACCTATCTTCTGCCCTGTGCTGGAAGCCTGAAATCAATGACGTGACATTTACTTACTACTTATACTGGAACAAGCCCTTCATATTACGTTACTTACATTTTTCCTAATAAAGTTAAACCAAAGGAACAGAAGAACTGAAATAACTACTTAGGCATTCAGAAAAGGCTTGATATGTTCATCAGCTAACACTGAGTAGAAAATGGAACAAAAAATACCCATAATCCGATACATTCTTCTGTTTTTAAATGTAAGAAGATATTAAATGCTTCACATGAACATGGCATACATATGTTTAAAAAAAACCCAAACAAACACCAAATGGGCTTTGGCCAGGGGTGGGAAAACTAGGATATTTCTTATTAGATTGCCCCACCCTTTACTTAGTGTAGATTTGACTGGATGCTTTCAATCTTAAATTCTTTGCATATATCAGGGGTTCTCAAATTTGTGATATTGCGACCTGCTAAAATGCTAATGAATTTGTGTGACCCTCCCCCCCACCTTCACTGCTCCAAAGGGGAGGGGGGGTGGAGTGGGGAGCCAAAGTTGTTAAGCAAAAGTTGCACCACTTTGTCCAGTTTGGGATTGCACACTAACCGCCAATGCACCCACCCCTCCCCCTGAACCATGCCCCCCAGTCTCGCCATCCCAATGCCTCAGAGCCTCACCCTTGCCTGAGAGCCAGGCCCCTCTAGCATTCCCCCATCCCAGTGCACTCCCCCTGAGGCAGGCATCCTCAGCCTCAGGAGCCCCACTCCAATCAAATCTCCCTCCTCCCCCCCACAGAGCCTGGCACAGAGGAACAATCTTACTTTTAAAGTGGCTGCTTCTGCCACCTGGCCCGGCTGCCTCAGCTCGCAGCTTGTAGGGGAGGCATCACATGGCTAGCTGCCAGTCTCTGCTGGTCACGTGGGCCAGAGCAGCGCACGCTCTGCTCCCACCCAGCCTGGTGCCCCCCCTAGCATGGCGCCCGGCAACAGCCCTCTCATGCCCCCCCCCTTCGCTAGGCTCTGCAGCACTCCTCACTCCCCTACCCCGCCAGACGCAGCAGGGATCCAGGTGAAAACCAGACACCTGGCAACCAAGATGATGAGGAGAGACAAATTTTTGCATTAAAAAAATTGATCCAGCTGTGATCCCCCTGTAAGTTGCTCGCGACCCCCCTGGTGGTCATGACCCACAGTTTGAGAAACACTGGCATATATGTTTTGAAAGTTCTCACAGAAACTGCTTGTTTTGTTCAATGCAAAAAGTATTTTTTCAGATTTTTTTTCTACTTTCTAACCCATTCATTTGTTGTTTGTGAATTATAGAATACTTCCTGGTGGTACTTTTCCTACTATTAAATCCTCTCATGCCTAAGACCAGTAGAAATTGACAGCAAGTTTACCAAATTTACTAAAATTTTTGCCCTGCATTTTCCAGATTTTGGGGAAAATCCACTGGATTCATAAAAGAAAATTCATACCAAATTATGTTTGTCTAATTTGAATAATGTGAAATAAAACTGTCATCCAGTCTTGTTTTCAATTTCTTGTCCCCAAAACTCATGAGCCCCTCCTTTCCCCCATCAGACCTTTTCTCTGTCCATGACCCTCTGCCCTTCCAAACCTCTATACTAAGGACAAAAATTATATTGTAGACGTAATACTCAATTTTTGTTAAAACAAACTCTTACGCATTTTCATATATACCGCCCATACTTGGTAAGCATCATAGCTGGATGTTTCTATTAGTATATTTCACAATGGTTATTCACCAAGGGTATGTCTAGACTACAGGGTTTTGTCGACAGAAGTTTTGTCAACAGATACTGTTGACAAAGCTTCTGTCGACAAAGAGTGTCTACACTACATTCAGTTCTGTCGACAAAGCAAGCTGCTTTGTCGACATGGCAGTGTAGACACAAGGACAGTTTACATGCAATAACACCTTCTGTCGACAGAACTCTGTCGACAGAAGGCGTTATGCCTCATAAAATGAGGTTTACCAGCGTCGACAAAACTGCTGAGTTCTGTCGACGTTATGTCGACAGAACTCAGCGGTAGTGTAGACGCAGGTATAGTTTTGTCGACAAAAGTCCACTTTTCTCGACAAAACTCTGTAGTCTAAACACACCCCAAGAGAAACAGTGATAGAAATGTAGCCTTTAGTCTGGGGTAGCTGAAGCAAAATGCAGGACAATGTAGCACTTTAAAGACTAACAAGATGGTTTATTAGATGATGAGCTTTCGTGGGCCAGACCCACTTCCTCAGATCAAATAGTGGAAGAAAATAGTCACAACCATATATACCAAAGGATACAATTAAAAAAATGAACACATATGAAAAGGACAAATCACATTTCAGAACAGGAGGGGGATGCGGGGGGGGGGGAGGGAAGGAAGGAAGGTAAGTGTCTGTGAATTGATGATATTAGAGGTGAGGAGAGTGGGATGTTTGTGAGCTAATGGTATTGGAGGTGATAATTGGGGAAGCTATCTTGGTAATGGGTAAGATAGTTTGAGTGTTTGTTCATTCCTTCTCAGAGAGTGTAGAATTTTAACATGAATGACAGTTCAGAGGATTCCCTTTCAAGTGCAGATGTAAAAGGTCTTTGTAGCAGAATGAAGGTGGTTAAGTCATTGAGAGAGTGTCCTTTCTGGTTAAAGCGACCTGTTTTTTCTTTGTGATCTTGTCTGATATCTGTTTTGTGGTCATTATTCCTTTGGCGAAGTGTCTGAGATGTTTGTCCAATGTACATAGCAGACGGACACTTTCGGCACATGTTAGCATAAATTATATTTCTGGATGCGCAGGAATATGTGTTCTTGATCTTATAACTCACTTGGTTAGGTCCAATAATGGTATCAGCAGAATGAATATGTGGACAAAGCTGGCAACGGGGTTTGTTGCAAGGGAAGGTACCAGGGTTGGTATTAGTGTGGTATGTCCTGTGGTGGTTGGTAAGAATCATCTTGAGGTTAGGTGGTTGTCTATAGGAGACTATGGCAGAAACAGACTATAGGAGAAACAGGGCAGTTTACAGTTCTTAAAGCTCCAACATACCTAACAGTTAAAAAAATGAATGTTCTGTAGGAAAGAACTCCTATAAGGAGAACCTCCCTTCGCAGAGAGGGTGGAAATTGTGCTATATTGACTTCCAGTGGCTCTACTTATATTGTTTATATACAACAAGCCTAGGAAATCTGATAATTTGTTTAGCTGAATTCTACAATATAAACAGGCTTGGCAGAATTATTTTTTTTTAATCATTTTGATGGATTTCCTTTTTTTTTCAATTTTTATTTAAATGTCTACAGTTGTGGGAAGTTGGGGCAGAATTATTTAATAACAATAGATGTTAAGATTCAAGAAGTTAAAGCTTGGTAACTGTTAAGCAAATTGTCAACACTAAATGTCAAAATATATCAAGTAAATCTCTTTAAAACAAACTAACAACTTCTGGAGTATTTTTTGTCGGTCTATTAATTTTATATTTGGTAGTAATATTTTGTCACTTTGTGAAACTGATGTTTACCAACATTTACTGATAAATATCTAATCCTAATAGAATATAAATATTTCTTACCAAGAATCTCCTGGATTATTTTTTTTCCAGAAGATGCACCTGGGTTTTTTTGGTTCTCTCTGGAATTCCAGCACAGGGCTCCACAGCAGGCCCTTTAAAAGACCAAAACTGTATCTCAATATTTTTTACATTAAATGAATTATTGCAAAATACACACATACATATAGCTTTGCCTAGGTTATACCTCCAATAATCATTAATTTAACTTTTTTTTTAAATCCCCTTTAAAAAATGTATTGCTACATATAACTGAGTAATTGATTGCCCAATGGATGTGAACAGGTTTGTTAAGTGGAATGGTATTTAAAGTGAACAGCTTTAGAAAAGTGGTGTTGGTTGCTAGCAAGAGTCTGATAAGAGGTGGAACCATGAAAGAAACTTACCATGCTCAACAATGGACTAGATAACAAATAGCACCTGGTTTCCAACTTCCCATCATGCTCCTAAAAATACTGAATGCCAAATTCAGTGTATTTGGTGTGTTTAAGGGTTTGTATGGGAAGATTGCCATAGCCTTCATGTTGTTATTACTAATTTATTGTCTCATGCACCTCTATGCTTCAGATAAATTACTGTCAAAATCAAATAAAAAGAAAACCCAGTGTACAAGAATGAACAAGGTATAAAGTCTACTGTGACAACAGACTAAAAACTGGGGTATCCCTTGTGGCCAAAAGATTACACACCACACAGATTACATGCCACCTGACAGAGCATGATAATATGGTGTCAGATATCAGTAATACTTGGCACTTCATAGCACCTTTCATTGAAGGATCTCAAAAGGCACAAGGATAATGGGTGCCTTCTTATATTTAGAGAAATGCTCCTCTTTAAACATGCATTATAAAAGATCTCAGACTGAATTATAAGGAAAAGATTCCAGCTTTTTTAGGCCAATAATGTGCAATTGCAATTTATGTAAGAAATGAACAGCAGATATGTAAGTACAGCTGATCTGTTGGAGTTATAGTGACACCAAGTGGCAAGGGAAACTAATCTAATTTCTACTCCATTCCTTCAATAAGACCCACTATAACTAACAGACCCTCTATTACTAAGCTGTATTTTTATTTCACATTAATATTAAACCTACATCATGAGAAGATAGTTTGACCCAACATATTTCAAATTGCTGCCATTTACAAAATAACTATTATAGTATATAGAGAATAATAATGATGCAATACCCTTCTCATTATTCTTCTCCTTCTCTTGCTTCTAGTCACAACCTGGTTCTTTGAGAGCATAAAAAAGATCTTGCAGCCTTACTGAATTCTTCATATACCAAAATCCTTCAGTGCCATTAGTCTTACCTCCCAATAACAGCACTGAAATGCTAAAAACCAAGTCTTTTCCTCAGGGGCTACCACTGAAACTCCCTGCCCTGCTAGGTGGCCTTGGGCAAAACACTTAGCTTCTCTACTTCTGTTTTCTGACCTTGCACCTCCCAGGATTATTGTGAGGATTCCATTAGTTTTTGTGCAGCACTCTGAAGATGTGACCAGCTAATTATTAATAGTTCTTTGTGCCTGTCCTTTGGGGAGAGAGGGAGAGAATAGCTCCTCCTGCTCATGACTGAATTAAGCTGAAATTTAAATGTGTTCATTTATCAACTTCTACAAGTACAAATAAGACCTCCCCATCCTAGTGTACAAGCAAACCATATTTTCTTTGCCAGCCTGTGACACACTCATGTGATCCAATTACAAACATTGTTCTATTTTGCCCAGACGGCTGCAGTGTGTTAAAAAAGCTATACAGATACATTTTGTACAGCCACACCTATCAAGCTGCCCAACTGACTGTTGTAGTGCATTCTAGGAAAAGTCTCAGTCACTATTCCATAGTGCCTCAGCAGGCGTTACAATGCCTGAATGATTGCTACACAGAATGTCACCAAACTGCACAGGAGCCAATGCATTTTGGCATGTGCTTTCACAGACAGGGTCTGATCCTATAAATTCCAGTACATCCTCAAAATCCATTGAATTCAATGAAAGTTGAAAGTGCCTCATGAGCTGCTCAGCACCTTGCATATCAGGCCCTGACTGCACAGAAGGTGATGACTGGTTACAAAAGACTGTAACTAGTCTATGCTGCTGGCAGGAGGTAATTTGTTAATTTTCAGGATTACTAAAATAATGGTAACCATCTAGTCCAGGGACACAAACCACTATTAGAGACAGCCAGGTCACTGACTGAGTACAAAACTGGTTAAAATGGGTAGTTTGAGCAGTACATGTTAAACCTCTCTAGTCTAGCAGTCTTGGGACCTGTCCAGCACCAAAGCAGACAATTTGCCAGACCACGAGAAGTCAATATTGTCTAGCAGCATTAGCAACACTTCCACAGCTTACTGGGCTCTTAGAAGACATTTAGGGGTAAATTAGAGCTAAACAATAGCACAGAACACTGAAAGCTAGTACCGGTGACTGCAAACAAACTTTATGGGACTGCAGAAAACTTGGCGACACTCATGATAAGTGGACATCAGGCTAACTAAAATCATGCCGGACCAGATAGTGCTGGACCAGAACGGTTCAACCTGTAGCTCTTCCTGATGCCCAGTTGCAGAGAAATAATGGCCTTGAGTGCAAGTATTTTTCAGTGTTCACTCAGCAAACTGACCAACTGCTTACCTATACTGGTGGCTTCTTGGGCTCTGTTCTGCAGCAGTGATTCCACAGCACTTGTTAAGGTTGGTTCTCTCCTTTTAGTCATTTGTTGCTTGCCCTAGTGAGAGAACACACAGCACAGTTTCATGACAAAATTAACCAGGACTCAACTCCAACAGAGATTTCATTGAAGTGTTGAGAGCAGTCTATTTTCTTAATTCCCTCAGAGATGGTAGCAAGTGGCCAAGGCAGAGGGAAAGGCCAGCAGAAACTGGCTTCTTCCCCAAAGCATTGTTCTCTCATGCAATCTAAGACAGCCAAGCCACTCTAAGGAGCAGTCCTTCACTGACACATGAAGATTTCCCCTCCTCAGGCTATTTCTAGACTACAGAGTTTTGTCAGAAAAGCGGCCATTTTTCCGACAAAACTTGAGTTACGTCCACACTGCAAGCATGTTCTTTTGATGATAAATCGAAAGAACAGAGGACTTTTTGCGCAATTGGTAATCCTCATTCTACGAGGAAGAAGCTTTTTGCGGGGAAGACGGAGTTTTTTCAGAAGAAGAGGGAAGAGGAAAAAGCACAGGTGCCCAGGTGGCCATCCTGTCCATAGCAAATCACTGCTTACATGCGAGATAGAGTCCAGACAGTCTGGACACTATCTTTTGAAAAAGCGCTTTTTCGATCACTTTTGCAGTGTGGATGCGCTCTTCTGAAAAAAAACTTCTTGCGCAAGAAGCCTATAGTCTAGATGTAGCCTCGGTGACACCTTTTGAGACAACCAGTCCTCTAATAACTCCATTAGAGGCCCATCATCTGAACTGTAGAGTTTTTAAGCTTTTTGGTGGTACATAAAGGGTTTCATTTTAGTTTTTTTCCTTCATTTTAGAATTTATCTTTCTTGATATCAAAATCTGATCCTCCTCTAAATTCAAATACTTAAAGGAAAATTAACTGGTGAGCATAACAACAAGATTTGACTTTGAGTCTGTATCTAGTAAACAGCAATCAGTCACTTATTTACCCGTTTCTATTAAGAAACAGTTTATGTTTTAATAACATCTTTCAGTAGAAGTTATATAAACATTTAAATAAACAAACAACAACACAGAAGATTAACCCCACTTCAGTGGCTACCAAAGGACTGTAGCCTTTGGTATGTCCCCTAGCATAGTATAGCATACTCTGTATCCATCACTGAAGCTTTATTAGTTTCCAACACTCTGCATTAGAGAAGAAGCTATTTTCTTCTTCGGGTTTGCCACCATACTTTTCTATAACTTCTTGGAGATAGAGGGACATTTGCTTGAAGCACCTTCTGTTGTATTTAATTAAAAAAAAAAACACACAAAAAATGCATGTTCCGCTGTAGTTTAAGGCTACATATGAATGTGGAGCTTCCCCCCTACACCACAACCCCTTATCTGGTGAGTCTTTCTGCAAGACAACACAAGGCAAACATGTTACTTACTGGGGCCTGTTTCGTTCCTTTCTGGCCTGGTGCAAATACACGTCGTGTAGATTGTTCTTTGCAAAAACTGATGTGCCTCTCCGCTGCAGCTTCATTAAATCTTCTCAAGCAGTAAGGACACTGAATATAATCTGATAACAGCAAAGGAATAGATCTGATTGAATCAATAGTTCTTAAGGTACTGAGGGTATGTCTACACTACTCTCCTAGTTCGAACTAGGAGGGTAATGTATGCATACCGCACTTGCTAATGAAGCCCGGGATTTGAATTTCCCGGGCTTCATTAGCATAAGCGGGGAGCCGCCATTTTTAAATCCCCGCTGCTTCGAACCCCGTGCAGCGCGGCTACACGGGGCTCGAACTAGGTAGTTCGGACTAGGGTGCCTATTCTGAACTACCGGTACACCTCGTTTCACGAGGAGTAACGGTAGTTCGGAATAGGAACCTAGTCCGAACTATCTAGTTCGAGCCCCGTGTAGCCGCGCTGCACGGGGTTCGAAGCAGCGGGGATTTAAAAATGGCGGCTCCCCGCTTATGCTAATGAAGCCCGGGAAATTCAAATCCCGGGCTTCATTAGCAAGTGCGGTATGCATACATTACCCTCCTAGTTCGAACTAGGAGGGTAGTGTAGACATACCCTGAGAGAAAACGGACTACCTCTTTGGGACTCAGGATACCAGAGTTCAATTCCCAGTTTTGCCTGTCCTGCTAGGTGACTATGGGCAAGTCATTTCCCCCTCTCATTGTGCCTCAGTTTCCCCATTAATGCTAAGCAGTGCCCTTTGCAAAATTCTATACACCTCGGCCACTGTGTTAATTTGATCTGTTTGTTGTAGAGATGAAGACTGGCAAAGCAGTTGGCAAAGCATTGAAATCCTTGTTGATGCACAGAGCTTGGTCTAAAGCCCACTGAAATGGGAGTTGCTCTCCCTTTTGACACTGCACTACAAATCTTTCTTCTGCATTCACTGAATACAACTGGAGTTCCACATATTGAATTAATATAAAATGGGCAAGAAAGTGCAACATGGAGGATGGGAGAGTAGATTTCTTCACATAAAAGTGGGGGATTATATTATGCTCAGCTTTTTAAAAAAACTAAATGGAGTAAACAATTCTAGAAAAACAACAACAACAACAAATGGCAATGTGATTAACCAAAAGGATTACTTTGCTATATACTGAAGTGTCAACCAATTTACCTGGTACTGAAGTTAGCTGTAAGTGCCAGAATTGCCTCCAGAGCCTTTTTAAAAAAAATCAGCATTACATTTGCTATCCTCCAGGCATCTGGTACCAAGGTACATGAGTTAGTACAGTTTAAGTTAAAGGGAAAGATAAACAAAAGTAGGTCTGCAACAATGATCACTGATTGCAAAAGGAAAACTTAAGGGAATTAGTTAGGGAAGTGACTAGCACTGAAGAACTCAGAGGTGAATGTTGAGGAACCTTGGAAACATTTTAAGTCAAAGTTGCACAACCTATGTGAAGCCTGCAATACTAGATGATGGGGGAGGGGAGGGGAGAGTGGGGAGGGAGAACCTCATGGGGAAGAGCTGGTAAGACCTGAACAAGCATCTCAAACAAGTTATTTAAACTTTATATCTATAATTCATATAGACAGATGTGTGATGCTCATCTGAGGAAGTGGGTTTTGTCCATGAAAGTGCATAATTTTATATAAATAAAAGAGAGGGAGGGGGGGAAGAGAGAGAGAGAGAATATCATTAACATGGCTACCCCTCAGAGGCACGCTGCATCTTGGAAGTCAGAAAATGTAGGGATAAAGTGAAAAACCAAACTGAGTTGGATCTGACAAGGAAATTAAAACCTATAATGAAAGATTATTTAGCCATATAACTAAAAAGAAAACAAGGAAAGAACAAGTAGGACTACGAAGCATTGAGGATGAGCTGGCAGTTATACAATTTTAGGTAGAGCCCAACACCTAAACAAACATTTTGCCTCAAGATTATATAATGAGGACCGAGGGAAGAATGGGCAAGGTAGCCATTGATAACAAGGATACAAAAGCAGAAGTTACCATATCCAAAGTGAAAGGAAATCTCAAAACAGCACACTGAGACCGAATTGGGGGCACCAGCTAACCTATCTCCTAGAACTGGAAGGGACCTTGAAAGGTCATGGAGTCCAGTCCCCTGCCTTCACAGCAGGACCAAGTACCATTCCTGACAAATTTTTGCCCCAAATTCCTAAATGGCCTCCGCAAGGCCATTCCCCACTCTGGCACTTCACTATTCCCCACTCTGGCACTTCAAGTGTGGGCCTGCAAGAGCCTTTATAATTCCCTGCCACTAAAGGCATCTGCTTAAAAAAACTCCCCAAGCTCATCGATTCCCTGACCTTGGGTGGTGCACAGGTGACATCCAAACACCCCTTGACAGCCCAGGAAAACACACTTGGGAATTTCTTTCTGTGGGGTAACCCTAAGCTCTTTAGCCCTTCTTCAGGAGAAAGCTTGAGAGCAAACTGTAATTTCTTAATAACTAACCTTCAGTCTCAGACATGTGCACACAGAACCTCCTGCCTTCTAGGACACAGGAATCAGATCATAGTCTTAAAAAGTTGGTTTTATTAATAAAACAATGAGGATATAATTGGAGAGCAACTAAAAAAAAAATAACACAAAGATAATTGCTTCCCTGGGATTCATTTTCAGTTATAGTGTACGGAGGGAGAGGGGCACATGCGCTCAGCACAGAGGAGTTTTATCATACCCCAAAATAAAGAAAATAACCTGATCACATCTAATTAAACATTCCCTGTTCTACTCGCATCTGATGTTCTAAGGTTCAGTCCTTTCTAGATATGGATACTGCTGAAAATTCCATGCCCGGTTCCCTAGGCTTACTTCATTTCTTCCCCCAGCTCTTGCTCTGAACTCACACAAAAGACTGAAGCATCTCATTTAAATCTCTCAATCTTTTCCTATTGGCTCTCCTGGCTCCCTGCCAACACTACCTGGATATCCACTGTTTTGAGTTTAACCCTTCACAGATCCTTTCATCTGAGATCTACTTGATGCTTCATGAAGAGGAAATTTAAGTCATAAGACTGAGATTTCCAGTCATACCTGGATCACCCCGAGTATAGACATTGGATTATAACCAATGGATTAATCCTAAAATAACTCATTTCAGCTACAAAGCTTACCCTCTTACTATGAATCTGATCTCAGAACTGGATCCGTGTCTGTGTGTATACTGATCTTTATCCAACACCAACACACACACACACACACACACACACACACACACACACACACACACACACACACACACACACACCTTTTTTAATAAATTTCAGTTTAAGAGTAAGTGTGTATTTGGGTAAGCTCTGAAACATGCATTAACCTAGGTGATGTGTCTGATCCTTTGGGATTGGTAGAATTTTCTTATATGATGAATAAGGTTTTCAGTAATCCTCATATTTGACTTGGCTGTCTGAGTGGAAGCCTCAGGCTGGATTGCTTTAAGGGAACTGAGTTGTTGACTTCTGCGTAACCAGTAAGGTACTATACAAGAAGTTTTGTGCTGGCTTGGTAAATCTAAGCATTGGAATATCCACTAGCTTTAAGGACTGTCTGCCCCATTTTTTGAGGTTTGTCCTGACTGAGTAATCTGAGAGTAGCTCCCCTGGAACATTAGTCACATATATTTAAGAAATGGAGAAAATGTGATTTGGGAAGTTACAAGACCATTTGATCTGAATTGTATACCAAGTCTTAGAACAAATTAAAAGAACAATAAAGGCAATAAAATACAACATGGTATTACAAAAGGTATTCCAACCTCTAGGTTGAGAAGAGGGTGGGCAAGAGGCTGCCAGCGGGCTAGATCCAGCCCACCAAGTCACCAGATTCGGAATCCTTACACTTTAAAAAGCCAGCTGTTCTCCATTCTGGATAGCTGGGGTGGGAGGAGGGAGACTTCTCATGTGTTCCCACTCCCCAGCGAAATCTCTTAGCTCCCATTGGCCAATCGCTCCATTTCTGGCCAATAGGAGCTGAACATTTTTGCCGGGAGCAGGGGCAGTGTAAGAAGCCTTCTCCCTCCCTTCTGTCATGCCCAGAGCGGAGCCACGTGGAGCAGCCTGTAGCAGACAGTCTGCCTCAGATTTCTGCTGGTAAGTGCTTTCAAGCCAAAGCCTGCCTCTAGCACCCCAGCTCCTCCCTTCTCCAAACCTCTGCCCCCTCTTACATCCATACCCCCTTCCAGATCTGGCACCCCAATTTCCTGCCCCAGATTTACAATCCCCTCCTAACCTAGGTCACATCCCAAATCCTGCATCCCAGTCCCCTGCCCTAGGTCACAACCGCCTCCTTCACCCAAACTCCGTCCCAGACTCGATTCTCCCTCCTGCATCCCAATCCCTTATCCCAAGCTCCCTTTTGCACCCAACCTCCATCCCACATCCAGGAATTTTTCCATTAATATCCTGGAAGAGTGATGCCCTTGACTACTTTCCAAAATCCTGGAGTGGACCCCTGCCAAAAATTATTGCCCACCCCTGTTCTAGACAAAGGAAATACAGCAGATGGGAATTAATGTAATACTTGAAAGGTGGAAAGAGACTGGTTAAGAGGAGAGACTACAATGAGTCATACAGAAAGGTGAACTGTCAGGCTAAAGAGAGGTCACTAATGGAGTTCCTCAAGGACCAGTCTTGGGACCAATCTTATTATTTAACATTTTCATTAGTGACTGGCCCAAAATGTAGCAATGTGCTAATAAAACTGATGGATGACACACTGACTGGGAGATATTGCCAATATACAGGAGGACTAGAATATCATACAAGGAAACCTGGATGACCCTGAAAACTGGAGTAATAGAAATGGAATGACATTTAATAGTGCAACATATAAGGTAGGGATTAACAAGAGTTTTTCTACTAGCTGAAAATTTACCAGCTGGAAGCAACAGAAGAGGAAACTGGGTGTTTTGGTCCATCACAGATGACTAAAAGCTGCCAATGTGAAGTGGTCATGAAAAACAACGAAAGAAATCCTATGATGCATTAAGTAAGATATTTTTAGTAGAGACAGAAAAGTATTACCACTGTACAAGGCACTGGTAAGAGCTCATCTGGAATAGTTATGCACAATTCTTGTCTCTCTTGCTTATGAAAGATAAATTAAAACAGGTCTGCCCCTAACCTTTGCTCCCAGCCCTGTCTGGGTCCCCCCCTCCCAGAGACTTGGCCCTGCTCTAGGCCACAATGAAGAGATGTAGAGGTTTGGAGGAAGGTAGAGGGCGGAGCAGGAGAAGAGCCTGGGCTTACAGTGGATAGAGAGATTGTCCCAGGCCCCACACCCTCCAGGGATAGCCCTCCCAAGGGCTATGGGTGGCCTGGGGAGGTTTTACATGGGGGTTTGGTCACATGCCCAGCGGTCCTTGTGTCCTCCTGCAATTTTCTCTGTCTACCTTACAAGAGGAGATTTAAGGAGTTGCTTTATTTAGTTTAAATAAATGAAGGCTTACAGGAAACATGATTCCTCTCTCTAAGTACATCAGATGGGTAAACACCAAAGAGGGTAAGTACTTGAGACCCAATGTGGGTACAGGAACAAATGGATATCAACAAATTAAGGCTTGAAATTAGATGAAAGTTTTTACCATCAGAGAAGCAAAGTCCTGGAAAAGCCTTCCAAATGGAGTAGTAGGGAGAAATTATCTAACTTGTTTAATGATTGAGCAGATAAGTTTATGGAGGGACAGTAGGATGAGTTTTCCTAAAATGGCATATGGCCCATCTATGCCTGGCATTAGCAAATATCTCCAGCCAGAGATGGGACACTAGATGGAGACGGTCTCGGAGTTGCTAAAATAATTATTTCCCAGCCTTCTGGCTGGTGGGTCCTACCCAGATGCTTAGACTCTAAGGGTATGTCTACACTAGCCCCCTATTGTGAACTAGGGAGGCTAATGCAGGCATTCGAAGTTGCAAATGAAGCCCGGGATTTAAATATCCCGGGCTTTATTTGCATCTTCCCGTCCAGGCGCCATTTTTAAATCCCCTTAGCCCGGAATAACTGCCCGCGGCTACACGCGGCAGTCAAATGTTAACTTGAACTAACTCCTTAGTTCAAGTTAACTGTTACCTCGGGTGTAACAGTTAACTCAAACTAAGGACTTAGTTTGAGTTAACATTTGACTGCTGCGTGTAGCCGCGGGCAGTTATTCCAGACTAAGGGGATTTAAAAATGGTGCCCGGACGGGAAGATGCAAATAAAGCCCGGGATATTTAAATCCCGGGCTTCATTTGCAACTCTGAATGCCTGCATTAGCCTCCCTAGTTCGAACTAAGGGGCTAGGGTAGACATACCCTAAGTGATCAACATATTTAAGGTCAGAAAGGAATCCCCTCCTGCCACTGACAGACAGATTGGAGAAGACTGTGGTGGGTTTTTGCCTTCCTTTGCAGCATGAGTCATGGGTCACTTACTGGTTAGGATTTGAGGACCTCAATGACTCAAGCCAGGGTTTATGGGCTTGTTTCAGGAGTGGGTGAAGTTCTGTGGCCTGGTGATGTGCAGGCAGACTAGATGATCATGATGGCCCTTTCTGGCCCTAAAGTCTATGAGAAGCAAGAGGCTCAGCTTTCAAATGTGCTGAGCGTCCACACACTCCCGCACTGATTTCTGAAAATCTAAAGGGTAAAATTCATCCCGGTGCCGAGGGTCAGTTTGAAGCCTATGCCTGACTTACAGTTTATTCCACGTATAAGGGGTGATTTTCACCCTTTATTAGTCAGTGGCAGAGTCAGGACTACAACCCAAGCATCCCAACTCACACCTCAGAATTCCTGCTACTAAACTGATGAGTTACTACCATTAAAGTTGAAAGATCCAATTATTTTTCTTCCTCTACAGTCTATCTATGTTGCTGCACCTCTCCCTGATGTTACTACTCGCTAAATTTAGAAACTGCCTTGAGCTGCTCCTAGGGCAGCCACTAATTCCTGCTCAGCTCCACCACTACATTTTAAAAACAACCAGGAATGTTGGGCATTAATGTTCATCTCAGATTGCACAGAATGGAGTAAAGCTGAAGCTCACCTGTGAAGAACAGGAGCTCATGGTTTTACCAAATATAAGAAAGCACAAAATCATCAGCAGGTGAAATTGAACAAACCTGGATTGATGCTTGGAGGTGGAGGAGGAGGAAGGGGACGGCCCTCTTTCATGGCTTTTGTGACTTGCTTGGCTGACTGAATAGCATTAATGAAGTCCTCATGCAGCTGTCTCCAGTTAGATTTCTTTTCTGGTTTATTCTGTAAAGGAAACATAGGGCAACAAACTCTACATACCTCTCTTACAGTAATAAAGACTGTCTGAGAGGTCTTTTCTAAATTGAATTTCCAGGAGGAAGAAGAAATATTAAAAAAAAAAAACAGAACAAAGCTTAGTAAGACTCAGGAAAATGGATTTGACCTATATCCCTACCCCATCCTCACAAATTAAGCAATGCTCCAAGGGACCAATAAAAGAATAATGCTGCATAACAAGACATTTTGGTCACAGAGGATTATAGATTATACTAGTTTATAGACTAACATGGCTACTCCTCTGAGAGTAGCTGAAATATGACAGTTAGTATGACAACCCCTTCTCAGCTCTTCCCTTTTGAGCTCTTCTTGAATATTTTTGCCTCTTCCCCCATCGAACCATCAGTCAAAGTCTGAAGTTGGATTCTCCACAGCCTGCTGTTGTTACTAGATCATCATCATCAGCAAACAACTATAATGGTATCTGTGAGACAAGTGGGCTACGTCTACACTGGCCCCTTTTCCGGAAGGGGCATGTAAATTTCATGAGTCGTAGTAGGGAAATGCGCGGGGGATTTAAATATCCCCCGCGGCATTTAAATAAAAATGTCCGCCGCTTTTTTCCGGCTTTTAAAAAAGCCGGAAAAGAGCGTCTACACTGGCCCCGATCCTCCGGAAAAAGTGCCCTTTTCCGGAGGATCTTATTCCTACTTTAAATAAGAATAAGATCCTCCGGAAAAGGGCACTTTTTCCGGAGGATCGGGGCCAGTGTAGACGCTCTTTTACGGCTTTTTTAAAAGCCGGAAAAAAGCGGCGGACATTTTTATTTAAATGCCGCGGGGGATATTTAAATCCCCCGCGCATTTCCCTACTACGACTCATGAAATTTACATGCCCCTTCCGGAAAAGGGGCCAGTGTAGACGAGCCCGTGCTGTGTGTGTGAGCATGTGCATGTATATTCACACACCTTCCCTCCATTTCTGCTCCAAGTGGAGCTGCCTTCCTTCTTAAACCCGATGGCTACCACAGCAATACAGATAATCTTCCTTGAATAAAGGAAGGAACATTTGCTCATGTTTGTATTTAATAACAGTGAAACTCTGCAGCTTTGTCTTTAGGACTTACAGGCCATTCCTGCATCAGATCATTGTCCTGCCATCACCTCCTCTCACTGACCTAACTAGACAGGAAGCTGGCAGAAGCTTGTATGTTATTCATATGGTTGTTTGGTTGTTTTAAGGAAGACCTCTATAACAACTGAGGCCTCAGTGTATTCCTAAGGGTTTCACTGTACACCGGGACAGCTCTTGTACCATGAAGAAGCCTCAATTAGAGGCAACAAGCCACTTATGAGTACACATAAAGTACAAAGGCTAGGGCTGGGGCCAAGGGAAGTCAAGAACTGAGGCAGACCCATAGTCAAGTTAACAGCATTTCCCAAGATAGAATGCCACCGAAAGTGAAGAACCCTAAGCTCATTCATCGCTGGAGTAAACAACGTTCATTGACCAAAGCTATTAGAACGAAGGCAACACGCCTGCTACCCTTTCAACAATACCTTTGGTGGTAGCTGTTTCTTCACTGAGGGAATTTCAGTTCCCTGCAGTCTCTGTTTCAAAGAATTGAAAGGCCTGCGCTTCTTGTTGAAGACTTTCCTGCATATTGTCTCATGCTTTAACTAGGATGAAAAGAAAAACAAAATCTTATGGTAAAGACCTTGCATTCTGCTCATCATGGGTGGTGGGTAGGTACTATAGGCAGGGGAAGGCAAACTGCCTAACAGGGCCCTGCACATGCCCCACCAGAGTCCAACAGGTTCCCTTTCCCAGACTGCTGTTGCAGAACCATAGAGGTTAGGGCAGGCAGGCTGGGGGCTATGTTGTCTGTTCCCGTGGTGCTGGGGCCACTCAGCACTAGGGCTTGGCTGTAGGGTGGGGAGGCCTTGTTGGTTAGGGGTCTGGTTGGCTGGCATAGCCTGAGGAGGCTGGGGCAACAACTCCTGGTTCTCCTCTTTGGCACTCTGGGGCCATGCCTCCCATCAGCTGTTTGTAGCAGGCTAGGGCAGTGCTATCCCAGTCTCTGGGTGCTACCCCTGGAGCAGATGCCAGCAGCAGCCACCAGGGGGAAGGCTTGCCTCCCCAAGCCATGGGGTCACTCATCCTTGCTGCTTCTGTCAGAGTTATAATTATTTCTGTCATACTCCGGAATATTGCTAGATGAGAGAATGTTGCACAAATAATCTACACTGCAGGGCATTACTGTGAATACTGATCAGGTCAGTCTCTTTCACATAATCAAAGTTCCTTTCAACATCTATGTTTAACTCACTGGCATTTACTGCTCCTTCCCACACCCCCAATCTGATACTTCATTATATGCATTTACAAAAAAAAAATAGCCTTTGTTTTATTACCAGAACATCTTGTGCAAAATGTCTTCCACAGGTTTCACAAGCTAGCAAATCTTGACTTGTGGCAGCTGTATAAAATCCAACATATCAAACTATTAGTAACACAGAATTTCTTAAACTCTCTCTCAATGGTAACAGCAAGCCATATGATTTCTGGAACTGATCATTTTGCTGTAAGAAAGGGCCTTTTATATAGTTACTGGTGGATTTAATTTTTCCTCCTTTTGTGAATTTTTCACCTCAGAGGTGGGGTAAATTCCTGATCCTACAGGCCTCCCATTTCCTGTTGTCTTATGAAGCAGAGGAGTCCGCTTTTCCATATGACAGTTACTTTCAGATATTTTACAATTTAATGTAGGCAATGTTACAGGTTACCATTCAACTGAATACTTAAGTGGCACATTTAGTTACTAAGATGACAAATGCTTAGGTGGATAAAATTCAAACTTTGGCTCTAAGCCAACTGATCATCTTTTATAGACACTTGTTCTTAATGTCTTACTCTTCTATTGAAGGCCGTATCTTTAGTACATCAGGCCCTCTGACACCTTATCCTTCCAGCTGTTGACTTCTTCCCCAGTTCTGCTCCATTCCCACTGTCCCATGGAAGGACAGCTTCATAAGGCCCCCTTCCTCCTGCCCACTTGCCAGCTCTGTTTTACCTCTTCACTGTTATTGACCTATTACTTTTCCTATATTTGTCCCCTGCCTGAGAAAGAGTGGTGGGCAGTTTGCATTGTGACTTCTGGGAGATGGTGTGGGAAGTCATGTTTTAAAGCACCAATTGGAAAAAGGTCTTGACCAGAAAACTATCTTTATTAAACTCGTAGCTGCAACACGCCCTAATCCTTTCTGGTAACTGTGGAAGACTGGGAATGCTATAAACCCTCCACATCTCCCCTTCTTTTATAATAAAGTATTCAGAATGATAAGATAAAGCATACACCCACACACCCCACAATTCAAAATAATCTAATGATTTAAAACTACTTACATTGCTATGGCTCCTTATAAATTACATTTACATAGTCCTCAGCAGTATTCTAAAGTTCAAGTCACTAGGGCTACGTTTACACTGGCCCCTTTTCCGGAAGGGGCATGTTAATTTCACAGGTCGTAATAGGGAAATCCGCGGGGGATTTAAATATCCCCCGTGGCATTTAAATAAAAATGTCCACCGCTTTTTTCCGGCTTTTAGAAAAGCCGGAAAAGAGCGTCTACACTGGCCCCGATCCTCCGGAAAAAAAGCCCTTTTCCGGAGGATCTTATTCCTACTTTGAAGTTGTTACTTTGTTGTTACTTTGAAGTAGGAATAAGATCCTCCGGAAAAGGGCTTTTTTTCCCCGGAGGATCGGGGCCAGTGTAGACGCTCTTTTCCGGCTTTTCTAAAAGCCGGAAAAAAGCGGCGGACATTTTTATTTAGATGCCGCGGGGGATATTTAAATCCCCCGCGGATTTCCCTATTACGACCTGTGAAATTAACATGCCCCTTTCAGAAAAGGGGCCAATGTAGGATCTGAAAGGGGCCCTTGAAGGATCTGATCAGTCTTCCAGGCCATATCCTTATTAGTTATTTCTGTATTGGGTTTGTGCAAGGAGTTCCCTGTGGAGGTGGATTGAATCCTGGCAAAGTACCTGCAGGCTCCAACTCCTCTTTGTCATCAGGAAATATTGAAGATGAACCTGATTCCTACAGAAAAAGTACTTGTGGAGGTAGCATGTAGGAATTTCTACCAAGTTCTGAACAGTTCCCCAAATGTCTGGGAGTTTTTAAGCCAAACTATGTTCCCTCATTTTAGTACAATAGTACTTTTTTGTTGTTTGGGCTGAACATTCAAGTTTTGTTGTTACCAAACTTATTTTGGCATAGCATTTGTAAATTCCTTCAGGCTGGACCACTTGGATTTAAGCTGAATCAGGTAAAGGATAGTGGAACTGGTATATGCGATTCAGCTCCCCCCCCCTTCCAACCCACCCTCCCTGTTCCTCTTTAGGGACCCCTCTCAAGCAGCTCCTAGTCCAAGAGGTACTCTCTCACCTACAGTTGGGAACAGTGGAAGAGGTCCTCCCTCCCAACCCCAGTCCAGAGGCAGGGGGTTTTACTCCCATTATTTTCTAATCCCCAAGAGAAAAAAAAGAGAGGCCTCTGGCCTATTTTAGACCTCCACAACTTGAACAGATTTATAAAGAGGCTGTTTCAGGATATTATCCCTAGCCTCTATCATACCTTCTTTGGATCCGGTAGACTGGTATCTAATCCTCAATTTGAAAGACACTAATTTCCATATTACCATAATTCTCACTGGCATTTTCTTCATTTTGGAGTGGGACAGACGCATTATCCATTCATGGTCCTCCCCTTTGGTTTGTCTGCTGCCCCTTGAGTGTTCACAAAAATGTATGGCTGTTGTAGCAGCCTATTTACAGTGGAGAGGTGTCCAAGTGTATCCCTGCTTGGACAACTGGCTCATCAGGACAGTCTGCAAGCTCAAGTAGAAAATTATGTGCACTTGGTGCAGTCAATCTTTCACAGGCTAGGCCTCATCCTGAACTTGGCAAAAGTGAACTCTAATTCCATGTCAAAAGATAAGAGATTATAAGGGCTCAGTTGGACTCCATACAGGCCAGAGCCTCTCTTCCTCAAGCACACTTCCTAACAATAAGGCTATGTCTATATTGCATGCTTCTTGCACAAGACCTGTTTTTAGATCTAGACTGCAGGGGTTTTTTTCGGAAAAAAACTGCTTATTTTCCACTATTTTTTTCCCCCAGAAGAGGCTTTTCTGAAATTTGGCCCATATACATGTGGCCAAACTTAAGAAAAAACTCCTCTGTCAGAACATCCCTTACTCCTCTCACCGAGAGGAATACAGGGATGCTGAAAGAACACACCTGCTTTTTTTGGAAACTTTTCAGAAAAAACAGATTCCCTGGACATGGCAGAGTTTTTCCGGGATACCAAAGGTATCTCAGAAAAAGTCTGCAGTCTAGACATAACCAGAGACTCTCTTCCTGGATCACAGCCTGTATTAGGGCATAATATGGCCAGGACAAGATTGCAGATCCTCTGCTGACTGCCCACTCACTCCACACGGGCGCAAGCATCCTCTGCTGCGTTCTTGGTGCATGTACCTATCCAAGACACTTGTAGGGTGGCCACTTGGTCTTCCATTCATATGTCCATTTTCCATTATGCTATTCAGTTGCACACTAGGGACAATGCTGGATTCGGAAGAGCAGTGTTTCAGTTAGCAGCTCAGTAATCTCCAACTCCACCAGAAAACCGCTTGGGAGTCACCTGCTTGGAATGGATATGAGCAACACATCTTGAAGAACAACAGTTTACCCTCCTTTCATAACTGTTGCTCTTCAAGATGTGTTGTTTATGTCCATTCCAATTCCCAGCTACCTTCCCTCTATTGGAATCTTGCGACAGCAAGGAACTGAGTGAGGGGATGGTCAGCAGTGGACTGTATAAAGCACCATAACAGCCATTCCCTTGGGCTCCTCAGCCAACCAACAGGTACTGTACTGTTAAGGGGAAAAACCTGACCACCTTGCATGCACATACCAGCCTGAAATGGACATGAGCAAAACATCTGGAAGAACAGTTAGTTACAAAAGGTAACTTTTTTCCCCTTGTTTTTTGTTTCATCTTGCTTAAATGTACCCTAAAAACTCACTCACCCAGCAAAACAATATTGTTTAGGACAATCTGGGTATAGGCACTGTTTGCTAAACACACTAGAAACATTTTTTAGCACACATCTACAGTTGTTTCCATGCTGTACCATCACTCAATACTATTAATGACCAGCACGTTACCAGTTTTCATGACACCTTAACATGACATTTAAGATACAAATTACGACATCAGCGAATCCTGGCAACGAATGTATCGCATGGTGTGCCCTCTACCACTCGGCATTAAGGGGCTCTCTCAGACACAGGTCATCCAATGGTTTCTGTGTTAAAATTGAAATCAAGCAGACATGTGAATAACTCAGTGCATACAAGACCAAGGGATTGCGAGAGCTTCCTTTCCCAGTTGAGCATGACACTGCTCAGTTTCTGCAAGTCCTCTTGATATAAATGCAACAAGCCTCATCTCTCTTGGCTGCTTTTGTGTGAGCACTACTCCTAACCCATATGAAGACACTTGACACAATATTCAATAAACTATCCACCAGTGACAGTAGAAGAGGCAGAGATGACAGTATTTCTTTTACACAATTAAATGCATTTTGTTGTGCAGTCCACCAGCTCACATATTTAATAAGTCTCTTAAAAGGTTTTGTTAGAGGAGCTAAAATTGGTAAGAATTTCAAAAAATGATCTGTCATGCCCAGGCATCTTCTTACAGTAGACACATCTTTGAGATGAAGTAAGGTAATGCCTCCAGCTAAATTTCATTTTCTAAGTATTTGCTCTATAAACTTCATCTGCTTCTTTCCAAATTCACATTTCTCATTTACAGTGAGCTTCTCGGAAATCTCTCAACATTACATGTAGCAAAATGCAGGACAATGTAGCACTTTAAAGACTAACAAGATGGTTTATTAGATGATGAGCTTTCGTGGGCCAGACCCACTTCCTCAGATGGGTCTGGCCCACGAAAGCTCATCATCTAATAAACCATCTTGTTAGTCTTTAAAGTGCTACATTGTCCTGCATTTTGCTTCAGACTAACACGGCTACATCTCTATCACTATTCAACATTACATGTAGTCACTCACATCATTTATTTTTATCTCCATCATATACCAGCACATCGTCTGCATCACAAATGATACCAGAGAAACCTGATGCAATCTGGGACAGTCTCTTTTTTAAAAGTTTTGGTGTTGAAGATATGCCAAATGGAAAATTATTCAACAATACCTAAATGGGAAGAAGAGTATAGTTATATAGATTCTTTAGCAAGGGGGGCATAGGTTGGGATACCAGCTAACTTTGAGACTTGTGTGTTTGGCTAAATACAGGAATACCTTTCTCTACATATGCTTTTAAAGTTTTATAAGATCCACATGGATTGAGATTTTTGGCTGTGGGTTTTAGTAAACAGTCATCTCCGCATACCAGTCACAAAGGGGTTATTGCTCAGACAAAAGACTTAATTCTTCTATTCTCCACTTCTTCTCTGACTTCCCCTATGCCTGGAGCATGGTAAAGAACAATGTCATTCTGCAATTATATCATAATGGGAGAGTGGAAATGCAATACAATACAGATAGAGTATGTCACTATAGAGATTACAGATCACCAGGAAACAGAAGCTGGCTGTCCATTTTGAGGTTCTGCTTTATTACAATCCTTTTCATTCATAACCCACAAAAAATAATTAGGCTCTTTAATGCTGCAGTGACCCTGCCAACTTGAAGATGACTGCCTATAATTGTAAAGCAGTAAGACATTTTGTGACTTACAAATGTGATAAATTAAAAAAGGTATGGCACATTTAATGCATCTGCTAAATATTTTTCAATAAAGATTGTTTTGTACAGGTTGAACCTCTAATCCAGCACTCTGTGGTCTGACAATTTTAGTTATCCAGGTGTCCAATTATCATGCATGCAGACAAGTTTCTTGCTGTCCCATCAAGTTTGTTTACAACTGTAGGGTAAACTGAGGCAGCCCTAAATGTGCTAGTAGGCCTCTAAACAGCATGACTCTATCCTGGGATTAGGCCTGGGAACACCACAGTCAGGATAAGAGCTGCACACAGTAAATGACCCTGGGCACCATAGCAACCACATTCTAAAACACTCGGACAGAACCCCAGTTGGTAACGTAACACATTTTGCTTAAGATAACATTCATAAAATGTGCTTAACTGTCTTGCTTCACTCCTAGATAATGAGCCTGAAAACCAAGCACTGCACCAACTCAAGGCCATACCCGCCTGCTATAGAAACATCATCTATGCAGACTAAAATATTACTGTTTTGCTGACATGTTTTGGCATTTGAACAGTAACTACCTGTATATTAATTAATGAGTTGTTACTTTGCAATGGGCGGAGATATTATGTAATCTTTAGTAGTTCTATTGGCTTATGTGCTCATTTTGTCTTGCTACTAGACCTATCAAATCATTTTTCCTCCATCCACCTGCTGACTATATAACCTATTGTATTGTTTTAATTAACCAGTGTTCACCAGGGTAACCCCTGCGTGTCACTATCAGCTGGTGTATAATAAATCCTCCGCTTGTTTTCACCTGCATCCAGAGTGTCCTGGATTATTTCCACCAGCCACCAGTCCTGACTCTCAGTGTTCTGTGCTGTTATTTAGCTCTAAATTTACTGCTAAGTGTCTTCTAAGAGCCCCGTAGGCAGTGGAAGTGTTGGTAATGCTGCTAGACAATATTGACCTCCCATGGTTCTGCAAATTCTCTAGTTTGACCCCAGTGAGGTCTCCAGTGAGTGCTGGACTAGAAAGGTTCAACTTAGGGTTGATAAATAGCAGATAAATAATGCTCACTTGTGAAGGTTAGTTTTGTATTAAGGGGGCAGCAATTTAGTATTTACTTATATAGCTAGAAGTGATCCAGACTAAGCAACATAAGAAGTTTCATGATGAAACTGGAGGGTGTGTGTGTATATATATGTGTGTGTGTATATATATATATATATATATATATATATATAAGGTGTATCCACTAATATCCTGTACCATAATCTCTATAAATTATAAGTTTGCATATATTTAGCCACAAGTCACCACTATTTAAATGTATGCTGTACCAAAGAAAATATAGAAAATATGAGCATTTTGGGAAGCCACAAATGTTTGGTCAGTTCCATGTACACAAGTAGAAATTAATCATAAAACTTCACATTACAGATGTAAAAGTGTGATCGTGTACACTTGGGGTCAGCAACCTATCAGAAGTGGCATGCCAAGATTTAACTTGCCTCATCCCCTTCAGTGCAAGCCCTGCCCCCTCCCATCCTGACCCTGCATCCTCCTTCACTCCCCCTTCCTATGCCTCCAGTGCACACACTGGCAGAGCAGAAACACTGGGACTCGCAGTTCCCTGGGAGCAATGCTAGGGTGAGGACAGATTGGGGGGGAGGGGAGGAGGCAGAGTCTCACTTCCATGCCGGGCCCATCCCTTTACCCAGGGCTAGCTCCTCATCTGCAGGCTGTAGCAGGTATAGCCTGGGGCTGCCTAGTGCTGTCCCCAGCCCCTGACCAGACACAGTGGGGAACTGTGGTCTTCCCATCCTCAAGGAGCAGCTGCAGCTTGGCCTGGGCTCTGAAGCCCCAGAGGCAGCAGCAGGGTGACCAGCCATGCTACCCTGATCTGCAGAGCAACCCCAACCCCCGCCCCCTCCCTGAGTAGGAGACAGGGCCTGTAGCACAGGGGTGGGAGTGTTAACCCTTTAGCTCCTGGGAGCTGTACACCCCAGGGATGTGGAGCCCAGCACAGGGTCGTGCCACCCAGCCCCTATACCATACCATGCATGCCACACACACAAAAAAAAATCTTTCATGCCATTTATGACAGGCATGCTTTATGTTGCTGACCCCGCTGTACAGTTACACACAGCCCACCTCCCCCACGCTGCTGCCTCTGTAGCCACGGCAGCAGCGTTGGGGGCAGACAGGAGCAGCCTCTGGCCCCACACACTGCAGCAGCGCTGGGAGGTGAGGAGCGCTCCATAGGAGATGGTATATGCAGGAAGCCATCTTAAAAGCTGGCTCTTCACATGCATCGGCTCCCGGAGAGGAGCCTTGCCCCACATGTAAACTTGTAATGGCGTATTTTTTTCAGCAGTTACACACTTACCTAAATAAACACACTTTAATATCCCTATTACACATTCCATGTTCCTGAAAGTGACTCTGTGTCATCATAAGATTTGGTGACATGAGAGAAGAGAGCGGTGTATATTAGTACCTACCCCTAATTTATCAAGGTATCAAATTTCTGAAGAAAGCACACTAAGTGCTCTGTAAGAGGCACTTAGAAGAACTAGTCACTGTATACTTGAAAGTCCGGGATCCAAAAGTACACCAGAGCTAAGGAGTGGGGGTAGAGGGAACATGAAAGAGAGTACATGAGAAATTCCTAGGTAGCCCAAACACATTTTTATAGCAAATTACAAACTTAATTACACAAAATGAAAAATATGGCCAATCCCCTTCAAAAACCTGCTATTCATGTACAATATCAGAGTCCAATTAATCCAGACTAGGAATGTTAGATTTTGTGTTTTTTAGTAATTATGTAGATGCAACAATTTTTAAGTTACAGTTACTAGAATGGCCCTTGGGGGTGGGACCAGTGTTAGAGAAACTGCCCCCCAGTAAAAAAGTTTGGCCAGGCCGCTCTTGACTCCGAGAGAAACCGGCCGCACCCTTCCTGCATACCATTGCCTTTAGAAAAGGGGAAGGTGCGAAAAGGGGAAAATAGCCTGACTCCCCCACCCATCACCTTGGCATGAGAACTGCGGGGCTTACCTGGTCACATGAAACCTGCAGTTTCGGCCCAACTCCTGGGACACAGACCCCCCCCACTTGGTGACCATTGGGCCATATATGGTAATATGCAAGTGCGGGAAAGCGATGTGCAGATTTGGGGATAAATACCCATGGCACAGTTTGCTCTAGGTCTTCGCAACACACGTACCACCGTGCGTGTGCCTTCTCGTATACTTCCAAGCGCTGCCGGCCTGATCAACCGACCAGCCACCTCCCCCAACTCTCGGGCGTAACCAAGGCCTTCGCAACCGAACCGATATCTGTGAAATGTTCCGTGTGCTGTGTAAGTTGGTATGTATGATTTGATTTTTTCCTATTGTATAAGCTTAGTGTTGCAGTTGTTTTTGGGTAGTACATAAGAGTTCGTAGTTATCACTGTTATTTAATTACTATAGCTGGATATTTTAAGATTAGAGACTATTCCCCTTGCCATTCCCATCCTTATATCGCTGACACGTTTTACTAGAAACCATAGAATAAAATATAATACTGTAAATCCATTATTAACACGGTCTATTAAAAATCTTAATAAATTCACCATTGTCATAAATAAATATTTTTTATTTGATAAAACTGTCCACCTGGTTCTGTCCTTCCCCCCTTGGGTATTTATCATCGGACCTGTGATTCTCGCGACAACCAGAAGCCAGTACATTTCTGGCCCCACGCCCAGGAAGCTGCTGCCACCCCGCACTACTGCCTCTGATACAGAAGCAGCAGTACAGGGCGGCAGCAGCCCCTGTCCAGAGGGGTCGGAGCTCCTCCAGACACGGGCTGCTCCATGGCAGCCTCTCCCCACACTGCTGCCTCTAATACAAGGCAACAGCACAGTGGTGGGGGTAGAGAGAAGAGGGGACATGCAGATCCTTGGAGCAGGTGCTTGGGGGCACCCAGTTTTTAAGTAGGCTCCCTATGGGAACCTGCCTCCCTCACCCGTTGTGCCTTTGATTCAGAGGCAGTGGGGCGGGCAGGTGTGTGTAGTTGTTTGGATTAGCTGATAATTAACTGATAACTCTGGTTTATTTAAACATCTATACGCTAAAATCCCTAATCTAGATGTTTTAGTTTAATGTAACATAACTAATTCTCGACTCTGAAATGTGTTAGTGAAAAGTAGAGCTGTGGAGGATGGAAATTCCATTTTGAGCATTATGAATTTTGTTTTCAATTATAATTTGGAAAATCCTACAAGTTCAAAATTCTCAACAGAAGAATCTGACAAAAATTACTGGGTAATCAAAAACACTTACATTTTATAACATGCAATACAAAATATAATTTTTAAAACAAAGTAAAAATATCAAAAGATTTAATTTTGAAAACTTTCAGAATGTCACTTTTCCTTCAAAGTAAAATTTTAGTGAAATTGACATATTGCTGAGCATCTGTTTAGATGGTACTACATTTTTCAGTGAGAAGACGGTTCTCAATGTTTCCCCCTCCCCAAATCAACAATAGTACCATGTCTTAACACAAATAAATTGGATTTCCTATCAGTCTCTCCACACGGAGCCCAGCATTAGGCAAAAATTATTGATTGTTGGAGTTTAAAGAGGTCCACTTCCCTGCATTTATGTACGGGGAAGGAGGGAGAAAACCCAAAACAGACTTGCAGGCCTAAGGTTCTGCACGTGTTCACAGAAGCGAAGGCAAGGTTTGCCACTCAGCAGTATGAGACTCTTGGCAAGATTATTTTATTGCAGAAGACATTAGGAAAAGATTACTTTGAGACATACATAGTAGGATAACATCACTGCTCACTGTTGTGAACAATGGAGGACCAAAATAATTTTATATTTTTTTTCTCCATTCTGTTAGCTCACCTCAATTTCATTATTTCCAACCCACATCTTTTTGCGCCTCTAGCTTCTATTCTACCCCATTCTCTCCCTTTTAAAAATACTGTTGACGTCCCAATTGTGTCTTTGTTCTTGCTCTGGCCTGCTCTTGTTCTCTTACCTTTCATTCCTTTGTACTCTATGAAGATGATAAACCAGGAGCAAAAGAAATAACATAGTAATGAAGAAGCATTGTGAAGAACAGGCCTGCTTCATCTTCCTGTAGTCAAATACAGCATAAAAACATCCCCAAACTCAATTACAGGGTATTACCGCTATTGATGGCATAATGCAAGCCATATATGGACACGGACCATGGCAAATAAGAATAACTGAAGAAAAAAAAAAGATCAGTTTTTAGGTACGTAGAATAAACTAAGATTTTCCTGCCTGATCTGACTCAGTTTTGGCATCAAAGCCTACCTGAAAGCTGAATATCCTTTTCCTTTACTTCCCATCTCTCCTTCAACAACTTAACATAATATGCACCTCCAGAGAATTATGGTTTGTGAACTTCAGAACTGTACAGCAGCAGATAGATCATAGCACTCCTCAATATTGACATGTGGCAATATTGCTAATTAAATTCATGTTTACTACACAACATTACACTGTATTCAAAATACCAAACTTTGCATGTTACCTTTTTCATTGAATTCCTCTTCATACACATGACTCATCTTTATATGCAAATTTCTCAAATTCCCTCTTTAAACACTTTCAGTAAACATTGGTGCTAGGTGGTCAACTTTTACTTACACAGTGAACATGTTTGATGTATTTCAAGATGCCAGTTATTAGCAACCAAATAATTAACAATTATGACACATATATCCTGCCCTATCCTATGATGTACATGAAAACTAGCATAGCTAGAAGAAAAATGAAAGCATGAACAAAAGATGTTTGTATCATACCAGCCTTCTACATTTTTCCCCCAGATAGGACTACTAGGTGAGCTAATTTCTACAGATTTGGATATGATAGCATGTGGAAAGAGATTTGAGGAAAAAGGAAACCGTTTTAGAGTGGAATTTCAATAGTTCAATTTCAGAAGCAGCAATACCGGTTATAACAAAAGCACTTGAAGCAGTTTCTAAACAGAGAGGATTCACACTGCTTTCTGCTATTGGCACACCTTCATTTAGTGTTTTTATAAAGAAAACAGAAAAGGAAATTTACTGCTGAGTCAGTTCATACTAGGAATGGATACAAATTTATATAATTACATCAGACCCATAGAGAAGAAAAAGTTTGTGCTGAAGAACTTGAAGAAACTACCAAAAACAATAAAACCATCTCACAAAAGCATGACTGAAAAAAATTCTTTTTTAAGTCTCACAGGCAAGAGTCCTAAAGTGCTCAGACGTATCTAATTGTATATTCTTGATATATGGAACTGTGCTAAGGTCAAAGCATGGTTTCCAATTGAGCCTGCATTTAGAGAGAGGAAATTATATTATACACATTTAGCGAGATAAATCTATTCTAGAAGTAGCACCAAGGTATTTTAAATCACAGTAGTTCTATATTTTCTTAATATGTACAAAAACAGTTGCATAGAAAAAAATGTTTCCGTAATTTAAACATTATAACTCAGTTCATAAATAGCTATGTTCATGACAGAAAAATATAGTAATACTACTCTACATTTAAATTTGTAACCAAAAATTGTTTAAGTTTTACTTTAAAAAAAGAGATTGTTTAAGTCAATTTTTCTATAACCAGATCCATTAAAATACTATGTTATGAACATCCGTCCATGAGGAAAAGAGGTTAAGAGAGTCTGTCTCTTCCTAAGATTCTAGCACAAAGACCAATGCAAAGAATTTTCTGCAATATGAGAATCTGTTCCATTATGATAGCTTTAGTGCTTGAATGTTCTGTCTCAGATTGAGCAGTTCTTTTTCTTGTCTTGTTTTTTCCAGTTTGAAGGCTAATTTGTTGGCTTTCTTTTCTATTCTGCGTTCCTGAAAACATGAATGATTTCGACATTAAACCCCTTAAGATTTGCAGAGACATATATAATTTATACACACCCCAAAACCTTCATAATCCAATACAGATATTTGAACAACTTTCAGACACATACAATGTAAGGCCTGGTTTAGACATAAAACTTAGGTTGACTTACTAACATTGCTCACCGGTGTGAAAAATTCATATTCCGGAGAGATATAGTTAAGACAACTTGCTCCCCAGTGCAGTTACCACTCTGTTGAAGGAAGAGTCTACACTAGGGAAATAACTGCAAGAGTGCTATTGTAGCACCTGTACTGTAGAGTGCTCTACTTATCTAAGCTCTAGTCTAGAGACATGCTGCTTCAAATTCTCACATTCTTCACATTCCCAGTTTGAAGCATGCCAACATTTTATATGACAAAACGACTACAGTTTCAGCTATCTCTTTTGTTTTCTTTTTGCCAGTGGCTGGCACCATCCAGCTTTTATAGCTTAGAATAGATCAAACAGAGGTGGTGGCAAAAGTACCATTAAAGGATTATAAATAGGAAATGAATTTCTTTCAGTCATAATAGCCCCGGGGGATGAGAGGCGGGGGAGACAACGGACAGAGAAGACAAAACTAAGAGCAGATAGAAGAGGGAAAACTAAATAGAGAAAAAAGGAAATTGAGAAAGACATTGAGAATTTCTGCGGAATGATTACCAAGAAAACATTTTCCTACTATGGGGAAAAAAAAGAACCAAGCTTCCTAGTACAAGGTATTTTCTGAGGGGGGAGGGGGGAAGGAGACGGGGGACACACCCTTGAAGGCTAGTAAATTTTTCCCATTAATTTCCAGAAACCAAATAAATTTGTTTTAAAAGAAAAAATGGTTTTTAAAAAATAGAAAACAGAGTAACAGAACACAATTTCATGAGGAATTTTCTTAACTTATGAAAGATTAGATTTCACCTTTCTTTCTTCCTTTATAGCTAGTTTTCTTGCTTTTCGATCTTCACTGCTTTCATTTTTGGAACGTGGCTGTGTGGACACTCTTGGCAGATCATTTTGATCAATCATTTGCATACGTTCAGTCTGCTTAGCCGTAAGACCTCTCTGAGGCAAAATATTCAGTGGAATTCCAGTCTTGTGAGAAATTTTGATTGGTTTGGACTAAAATACAGACAATGTGCCAATGAATAAGTTATCTTTAACCCTTCATCCTCCCCGGCTTCTTTTCCAAGGGTTATAGAATCACCAATAGTGCTGCAAATTTTCCAGTAGTGAACACAAGTCAAATTCAGCCATCAAATAGATGGACATAATTTCCCCAACTCAACAAGAACAATATATACATATCTGTGGGCTGAAGCTGGCCTTAAGAAAAACAATGTATATTTATCATTGCTTTCCCTGCCTTCTTTTATTGACATTTTACTTGAAGTAGGGATATAAAGAGTCATTTAAAAAGGTAACTGTGCAACCGATAAAAATCTTAACAGTTACATGCACTGCTGGCTCGACTCCCGGGGAGCCGCAGCATGTAATCGGTGGCAGAGGCACCTGGCCAGCCAGAGCAGCTCCTGGCTGTGGTGGTCTCATGGGGCTGAAGCAGTATCTGACCTGGCAAGGGGGGAGAGCTGCTCCAGCCTTTACCTGTTAACTGCAGTTGGTAAGCCTGACCTTTTAACATTCCTAACTTAAAAGGTGACTAAGAATGAAGAAAATGAGGGCTGTAGTCTCACTGATGCTTAATAAAGAGGTCTCAAAGATGGGGTTTTTTGGTTTAAACTTGATATTTTAAGGTTTACTTTAATTTTGCTACGGGACTCCTTGGAAGACAAAAGAACAATCATAGAACTGGAAGGGACTTCAAGAGATCATTAAGTCCAGTTCCCTTGCCTCATGGCAGGACCAACCATGGTCTAGATCAGAGGTGGGGAACACCTTTTTTTGGGTCAGGATCCACTGACCCACAGAAAAGTCAGTTGGAGGCTGCATACACGTGAGAAGCAGAAAACAAATCCTCACTGTGGACCCCAACTGAGAAAGAGAAAGACATTCCCCTCTCACACCAGAGCCCACAGGGGCCCGGCCTAGTAGATTTTGTGCGCTATAGCCCTTCAGGGGCAGCAGGAGGGCTGGAGCATCAGGAGGGCTGGAGCATCAGTGCAGGATCCCCAATGCTGGGGGGTGAGGGGGGCTGAGCCTCAGGGGCCAGAACCAGGCAAGCTGAGGGCCGCATCTGGACCCTGGGCCTGAGGTTCCCCACCCCGGTCTAGATCATCCCTGATAGATGTCTATCCAACCTGCTCTTAAACTGCTTTCATATCCCCTCTCAGTCTTCTCTTTACTAAGCTAAACAAGCCCAATTCTTTCAGTCTTCCCTCACAGCTCATGTTTTCTAGACCATTAATCATTTCTGTTGCTCTTCTCTGGACCGTCTCCAGTTTCTCCACATCTTTCTTGAAATGTGGTGCCCAAAGCTCAGTGGTTTGAGCATTGGTCTGCTAAACCCAGGGTTGTGAGTCCAATACCTGAGGGGGCCATTTAGCGATCTGGGGCAAATCTGTCAGGGATGGTACTCGATGGTACCCTACTGTGAGGGCAAGGGACTGGACTCGATGACCTCAAGGTCCCTTCTCAGCTCTATGAGATAGGTATATTAACTGAGACCTAATCAGAGTACAGCCTAAGTATTACTTCTCATGTCTTGCTCACATCAAAACACTTCTGTGAACACATCCCAGAATCATGTTTGCTTTTTTGGGGGGGGAGGGGGGAGGGAAGGAAGGGGAGGGCAGTGTTGCACTGTTGACTCATATTTAGCTTATGGCCCACTATGACCCCAAGATCCCTTTCTACACTATTCCTTCCTATACAGAATAGGAAATGACTGTCTGTGTGAAACTGATTGTTCCTTCCTAAGTGGAGTCCTTTGCATTTGTCCTTATTAAACTTCATCTTATTTACCTCAGACCATTTCTCCAGTTTGTCCGGATCATTCTGACAGTATCAAAAAGCATTTGCAACCCCTCCCAGCTTAGTATCATCTGCAAACTTAATAAGCGTACTCTATGCCATCATCTAAGTCATTGATGAAGATATTTAACAGAGCCGAACCCAAAACAGGCCTCTGCGGAATCTCACTTGTTATGCCCTTCCAGCATGAATGTGAACCATTAGTAACTACTCTGAGAACAGTTGTCCAGGCAGTTACACCCACCTTATAGTAGCCCCATCTAGGTTGTATTTCCCTAGTTGATGGATAAGAAAAGTCATGAAAATCTACTAAAATCTAGGTATACCTAGATTCTCCCTTATCCACAAGACTGGCTGTTATCTATCACCTTATTATCTTCCAGATATTTGAAGATAAAATCCTTAATTACTTGCTCAATTACCTTCCCTGGCACAGAAGTTAAACTGACTGGTCTGTAGTTTTCTGGGTTGTTCTTATTTCCCTTTTTATAGATGAGAACTATTTGCCCTTTTCCAGTCATCTGGTATCTCTCCCAACCTTCAATGACTTTTCAAAACTGATAGCTAAAGGCTCAAATACCACCTCTCTCAGTTTCTTGAATATTCTAGGATGCATTTCATCATACTCTGGTGACAATTACAGCCAACAGGAAAGTAACTGCCTTTGTCTTGACTCTACAGAAGACCAAGCAGCAACATGGGTTGTAAGCTTTATATACTACAGAAAATAAATGTAATGGGTTTACCTTTGCTGGTTCCTCAATAAGTTTTGGATGATTATACAAATTTGAGTATGTACCTAAGGTATGAAAGAATAAACATAATGGAGGACTGTACACTGAAAAGTTATAGTGATCCTTTCACAACTTTTTACAAATTACTATATATTAAATTTTAAAGACTGAAGTGTTTAGTGTACTTAACACACCCCTCACCAAATTTCTTTCATGACAATGTATACTGTTATGTACCAGAGCTAGAACCCTTGCTATAAGTAACAAGACCGTCATCCATTTACTTTACCACCCCTGAAAAAAGTAAAGGGCCTCACATACTTACTCAAAATGGATTCACAATCCCACTTCTCTTTGGGTTCCTCAATAACTAAAGTTATGATTTCTTCTTCCTCACCCTTCTCGTTGAGAGGAGAATCTAAATCCTCTCTTGATTCAACAGTGCTGGGTTTCACACAGCTTTTGGAGAATATAAGAGAAGAGGGTGAAAGACAGGCAAAGGAAATGTAACTATTTCACTATAACAGGGGGGAGGAGGGGGAGGGAGGAGAAGAATGAAGGGCTGACTCTTTCCCTCCACCCCTTTTATTTAAGCCTGTGACAACATAAAAAATAAACCCAGAAGTCAGGAACAACATTTCTACATGCCTTAAAAATACCCACTTAGTATACCATGGGAATTTCTTTTACTTGTCTCCCCATTTTCTTTCCCTATGAATCTCAAAAATAACCAGCCTATTTTAACATATGCAGAGATCAACTGTAAGCCCTGGGACTACACTAGGACTTTATTTCAAAATAAGCACCCCACCCAAGGTCGAATTTATAAGCAGAGCGTCCACAGTACTAAGTCTGTTATTTTGAAATAATGGGCTGCAGAATTCGAAATCTATACTCCTGCTTTTCATCAGGAGAAATGCTAATTCCAAAATAGTTATTTCAAAAGTAACAGTAGTATGGACGCGCCAGTGCTGTTATTTCAAACTAATTAATACCCAGTGCTTCCTGGGGCTCTAAGTCTGAGGTAGTGCATCCACATTAATGGAGCCTGCTTCAGACTAATTTCGAGGCTTTCCTGTAGCATGGACAAGCTAATTCAAATTTGTTAAATCAGGAGTTAAGTCGAATTTAGTAATTTTGAAATACTCTCAGTGTAGATGTGGCTTAAAGCATGGTGCCTCCAAGGCTATTTGGCAAACCCAAATGCAGGACAGAAAACATTAGTGAACCTACTGGCTCATTGTGCCCCTGATCTGAATGCAAACAATTGTGTCATAAAGGATCAATTAGGCAGTAGAAGGTATAGCATGCTTCAGAGCAACCAGGAAGAGGAAGTGAAGGCACAGAGAAAACAGGAAATGGCAAAGAGAAAGCATCTCTATGATTAGGATCTATAAAGTCTACTGCTTGGAGTGCTTACATCAGTTGTTATGAGCTCACAGTACACAAATCATTCCACTATGTATAAGAGATGTAAGTAGCTAGTCGACTTCCGATAAGCAAAAGCTTATCGGATAGTTGAGGGACTAGTCACTTCCCCCCCACCCTGCTGCCTCTATCAGAGTCAGTAAGGAGGAGGGAGCAGAAGCTGGTGCTGGGGGCAGCTGGCTTAAAAGCTGGTTCCCCCAGCACTGTCTGCTCAGGGGACTAGCGGGGACCAGGCGTAAGCCCAGTCCCAAATGCACATCTGCTTTAAGTGTATTAAGAACTGACAGGCTCTTAAAACATTTAAAATGCTAAAGCCAGCAGGAGGGAGCCAGGACAGCTGATTCCCAGCTAAGGGCAGGGTCCCTCCTGCTGTGCTTTAGCCTTTTAAATGGATTAAGAGCCTACTGGCTCTTAATCTGTTTAAAAGGCAGAGCCACAGCAGGATTAACTCCCAAGTGGGAGCTAAGCCCACTGAGGCTCCCCACTTACCAACTAGCCAATGGAAAAACCCATTGATTAGATGATTAAACTAAGTTTAACATCCCTACTATGTAACAAGTTCTGCCGTATCACAACAGCAGGTGGAGATGCTCTGTTGCAGGGTCAGTTACAACAGCAACAATGGAAAGATGCATGGTAAGAGGAAGCCGGAGTCCAAATCAGTAGCTTCCCTGCAAATCAGAAGTGATAAGGCCTCTGAACATTAGCTGTAGTTAAATGGGATATCAAATCCCCTTTTAAACAAGACTGCAAGCACTCAACCCTCCACTCTCCCCCGAACATTATTACTATTTAGTTCAACTGAAATCCACTGCTAAATAAAAATGAAATACTTTGCAACACAATAAAATGCATCCTACAAAACAAATATTGTTTCCATTGAAGGAAATAAAAGTATCGGTAAATCTTATCTTAATAGGAAGTCGGAAATCATATAAGAGTTATTTCTGATTATACAAGTAGGTCTAAAAGTGCATTCTACATACTCCTTAGCTCTCTCTTTATAGTAGTCATTCAGGACTTCCTGCAATCGAGTGCTGTCAGTGTGAATAAAGCCTTCTAATTCCACATTATCCAATGCTCCAATCTCATCGTCATCAAACTGTTCATAAAACTACACAGGGAAAGAAATCCACAAACCTGAATTAATGAATATTTATGTCTAAATTACATCTCACAAATGCAATGTTGTTCACTGGGGTCAGGAAGAGAGAAAAACCGTAGTTAGGATTATATTCCCGAGGCCTTTTAATGTAAGAGAGCATACAAATGTGCATTGCACTGGATAAGAACAACACACACTGAAACTCATTTCTTATAATGCAAAATATCTGCAGAGCAAGAGAGACATCTGCCTCCACTAGGGATGTAAAATCCCATTTAAAAAGTTAACCACTTACATGTTAACATGAGCATCTCCAACCCGGCCGCTTCCAGCCCTGCAGAAGGGCCTCGCGGTGCTGGAGCAGCCTTCCATCTGTAGTGGGCTTTGGAATGCTCCCCAGATACCAAATAATTACTGGTTAACTGTTACCTGGTAAGCATCACCCATTGGGTAACTGGTTACCTGTTAACACCCCTAGCCACCACCATGAACTTAAATAAGCAAGAGCTTGCATAGTTAAAAAGATCCATGCGCATTGATCAGCTTAGCTGTGGTTTTCCAACTGGGGTATGCATATTCCTAGGATATGTAAGAAAAATCTTTTAATGGTGGACAACACATCTCAACTAATCATTTAATTACCTTTCAATAAAAACTGCATCCTCACGTTTCCTTTCTGTTGTGTGACTCAGAAGCAGTTTTCAAACTGTTGGGGGTGCCCACTCTAAGGGAATGCAGAGGAATGCTTGGGGGGGGGGGGGGGGGGGGGGGGGGGGGGGGGGGGGGGGGGGGGGGGGGGGGGGGGGGGGAAAAACACACAATAGTGTTTTCAAACATTTTGATCTGAGGCCTCTTGCCTGGAGTTACAATTTTTTATTATCCTGGCTGACCAGCTGGGTGGTCCACTGAGGTAAGTCAAGGAGCAGAGATGGTGCTCCCTCCACAATTCCAACCATGCACTGCTGACCTGAGCTGCCTGGCACAGCTGTTTGCCCTGCCCCCTTAACATCCCTTCACATCACTCTAGGTGGCCATACCAAACAGTCTCTAGAGGTTTTCAGACTGTGAAATGGAAGGCAGAAATCAGGAGGAGGGGGGAAGAGAAGAGGAGTGTTTCTCTCCACCTCCCTGTCTCTCTCAGATGGGCCTACTAACAGTGGATTATCTATTTGGGAAGAAGTACACAGCCTAAAGTTTAAAAACCACTTGCTCCCAAGATTTGGAGATGTGAGGAGATATGCAGGATGGGGCAAAAAGCCCCACAGAGAAATAGGTTTAAAATGTCCTCTGTCTCTTATGCCTAGGGCTACTTAGTCTTCTTATTCATGAGCTGCCTCACCTTCTCAAATCTCTCATCTAGTAGGGTCAACTGCTCATTCCTTCTCATTACTGATGAAGTCATGGAATATTCAGTGAAACGACTCTTTGTCTCCTCTTGCATGAAAAGAAACTCTTTCAGCTCTTCACCAACTCTCTCATTGTCTGATAAAGGACCCTCTGAATCATAATCTTCATCACTAATATTGTCGTCCTTTCCTTCATCATCCATATCCTCCCACTCATCTTCATCCTCAGTACCAGATCCCCTGAGTATTAAAATGGATATGTCAGTCTACACAGTGTTATCTTACCAACTCTTAAGCTTGTGTCAGTTAAGTTAAATTGAAAAAAACAACAAAAAACCCTACAGATACAAAAAGGTGACATGTTTAGTAGTAAAAGTGCGGTCAAAGTTAAAATCAGGTTGTACCGATAAATATTTGATTAGGTTAAATAGCCAAAAATGCTTTCACACTCAGTGGTACCACTGGCGTTCCAAATGGATTTCTGGTTAGTTATACATCAGGAAATGGGACAAGAACTGAAGGAGAAAGCAAAAGAATACCGGAACATGGAAAACTATTCATAAAAAACATGTTCATAAAAGAAGTGGAAGCAGTACCTAATGCTAGAAATATAAAGTGAGAAATATCACAGGTAACAAGATTTTTCCTAAAGTTTTGTAAACTTTAATAGTCAACTGTAATATTAGTGCCTATAGTATATACTACAAGTGCTTTGAAATTGTGTGTCCAATACCAACACAATTTATGGAGTTTACCTAAGTAAGTAGGATTGTCAGATATATTTATGATTTTAGTGCTGGCAAGAGGTATCCACTTCCAACCTTAGAAACTCACACAAACTTTGAATTTGGCTTTGTAAAACATAACAACACCAATTAATGCCTGTGTTTAAGGCAGACCTCCGGCAACTAGGGATAGCCTGGGCTTATCAGTTAGTCAACTACAGTACTTGTATTTCCCTCCCCCTCCAACACTCGCTGTCTGGAAGAGCAGGAACTCGTGCTAGGGGAGCCAGCCTAAAAGCTGGTTCCCCCCAGCATTGGCTCTGTAGTGCTTCCTGCCCCACCTCCTACGCTGCTGCCTAGGCCCACTGCAGGCAAAGGTTGCTTCACGACCGCGGGGAGCTCAGACCCCCTGAAGACAGGAAGTGCTGCTACCCCTATATCAGAGGTCCCCGGCAGACAGGGACTGCTGCTACCCCTATATCTCGGGCAACAGTGTGATGCAGGAGGCTGCCAGCCCATGAGGGTAGCTGATTTTAAAACTCCCCACATCAACCAGCTTACACTTGGCACCCTGCACCGCTGCCTCTGATACAGAGGCAGAAGTGTGAGGTGGCAGGGGGCTCCCCGGGAATGGGACTGAGAGCACTGGCTGCCAGCCCCGACCACAGGGACTATAGAATAGTCAACCAACCACTAAGAATTCATGAGGCTAGTTGACTATTCTATTACCTGCTATCTAATATCCCTACAGGCAACAACACACAGAATTTAGAACGTGAAACAACTTTAGTTGCAAACACACAAACCAATAATGAGCAATACTGCATTATTTGTTAGGACATTAGAAAGTTCTGAAAAGTTCCATATACCGATAATCCTCTCCTTTCCCTAGCTCGTTGGCCTTTAGGACAAAGTCATCGTCAAGAAGATTATCTGGATTGTTGAAGTCAAAGTCATCATCAAGAGCTGCAACAATATCAGGGTCAAAATCCAAACGAGGTCCTACAACAGAAAAGAATGCATTAAAATTGGCATTGCATCGTCAAGCCAGTTACCTGAAACAAATGAAATAGCTTAACTTAGTATAAATTATTTGCTGAGCTTAGATAACAGCCCTCATTTTTGGGAGGAAGAAGAGGACAAGGAGGGTGCGTCTAGACTGGCAAGATTTTGCACAAAAGCAGTTGCTTTTGTGCAAAAACTTGCCAGCTGTCTACACTGGCCGCTTGAATTTGCGCAAGAGCACTGACGTTCTAATGTAAGAAGTCAGTGCTTCTTGCGCAAATACTTTGACACTCCCGCTCAGGGATATGCCCTCTTGCGGGCCAGTGTAGACAGGCACCTTAATTTTTTGCGCAAAAAAACTCGATGGCTAAAATGGCCATCGGAGCTTTCTTGCACAAAAGGGCGTCTATACTGGGCACGGATGCTTTTGTGCAAAAGCATCCGTGCCAATCTAGACACTCTTTTGCGGAAATACTTTTAACGGAAATGCTTTTCCGTTAAAAGTATTTCCGCAAAATCATGCCAGTCTAGACATAGCCAGAAATTTTAAGAATTCATTACAAGCATAGGAGTAAAGTTGCTGAGTTCAATCTGACAGTGTACAATGTTTCAATTAAAAATTGTAACTGCTCATTAGAAATCAGATTGATGTGTGGTCCAATAGTCTGAATACAGAACACGGACATAAAGCTGAGATCAGAATTTACTAGTTAATTGTGTTTGGGCAAGTCACTGAACACAAGAGTCTCAAATTTTCCTTCTATTAAATGGAAATAATATGTATTGCAGTGGTGTTTTTAGGTTTAGTAGTTGCCAAATTATTTAAAGTGCTATACATGATTTATTCTCATTTGGATGACTGCTTCTCCTATGTTTGGAGTGCACACATCCTCCATTGCAGACAATATTAAAAAACCCCTACATTACATACACAGAGTCCACAAAACTAATCCTCTACTTCAGTTTGTTGCACATTTATTACAACTCCCCTCTCTGACCAGAAGGAATTGTGGATCTTACAGCCCAATAAGAGAAAGCGTGACAGCTGCTATACCAGAATGACACACACAGTTATATTTATGAAAGCACAAGCACATGGCATCTTATAACACTGAAGTCTTAAATCATGCTACAGTTTAAGAGTACTTAAAGAATGGTCCCACAGCACCTTAGAGACTAACAAAAAATGTAGATAGTATCATGAGCTTTTGTGGGCACAACTCACTTCCTCAGATGAATGGAGCAGAAGGTACAAATAAATAGCAGAAAAAGAGGGGAAGAGTACAACATTAACACTGGGACGCTGAATGGAATTTCTTTTTGTTTAAAGACAAAACTTTGAGAGTGAAACCCCAATTCTATAGTGGGTTCATGTAGATTAACTTGTGTTGGTGGAACTCTAGAGGGGCACGAAGGTATACACACATATCCCAGTAAAAGAATAGGGCATTAAAAGACTGACAGAGTTCCCTTTAAGGCACTAATTTACGTTTTGGTTCTCCTCACTTAGAGAGACATTCTTCTCTCAGTTACTGAGCAGTATTTGAAACAAAACACTATAAAACATGTGAAATTCATATTAATCAGTAGATAAGCAACCCTCACGTTTAACAAAAACAATTTCACTGAAAGTCCCCATGAGCTTCACAAAAGAAAAACAGGGAAAGAGTTACCTGAAACAGGAGCAGCTTTATTTAACAGTCCCACATCCTCTTCAAACTCTGAAGCAAACACTGAGGAAGGCAACTTAATAGAGGTAACCTTTACATAAAAGAAAACACAAAAACATCCCTTATTTAAAATAATCAAGGGCACAAGAATGAACATATGTTTTGATTGCTCTAAATACATAAGCAGTAATTTTCAAATGTTTGTCTTTGTCAGAGTAAACAGGATTTTAACTCATGTACAATAATTACTTGCTTAACATGTGCCCGCTTAACAAATTTCACGATAAATAAATAAATAAAATAAATAAATAAATAAATAATTCTAAGAACTTTTGAACAATACAACCGTCCCCGAAATAACACGGTTTCCCCAGCCGGCCAGTCGCCGGCAGCTGCGCAGGGCTTCCCCCACCTCCCTGCAAAGCGGCAGAGGGTTTGCTGCTCGCCGCACCATTCCCCGGAGACCCCCCTCTCGCTGGACACCTTGCTCCCTCTCCTCCGATCCAGCTTGCAGGACGGCAGCTGGGTTTCCCCACTCCCCACTGCTTGAAATGCAACCCCCACCTTTTCCATTATTTTTAACACATTTTCACTTAACACAATCATTTTCTGAACCATATCTACCGTGTTAAATGAGGAATTACTGTGTGCGCGCGCGTACGCGCACACACACACACAGTTTTCCTGCAGGAAAACAGAATGAAAACATCATTTCACTCGGTTTCCCACCTGCCTCCTCCCTCCCTTTTTCCCCCAGTACTCAGCTGCTGTGCGGGTCCTGGGAAGACCCCAGAATGGCACCCCTCCCTGGAGCAGACTGAAGTAGTGCACCATGCACCTTTCCTCCCCTCGCCTCCCAATGCTCAGGGGAGGGGGGAAACAAAGCCTCGGTTGACCGAAGGGGGTCCTGGTGGCTGGGAGGAGAGATGGGGCAGGCCAGGGCTGTCATGCCTTGGGCTGGCCCTCCCTGGCAGATGGGAGGGAAAAGAGCTGGAGCTGCCTACACCTGGGGATGGGGGGGTGGCGGCAAGCATAGTGAGCAGGGGGCACTGCCCCCTAGTTACTTAAGATTTCTTCAGTTTCCACAAAATCTGACTGTATTACAAACCAATGGAAGAGCAGTGTGAGCAATACAAATTTTTCCCCCCACCTCCTAAGACAATCATTATGGGATTTCCTCCCTTTCTGGTCACATAGGAACGCTCATCTAAATAATGAATGGATTCCTAATTGCCATTACAGTATCTTTTTTCCTATTTGATCGTAACCAAAAGTGCCTGACCTTTGATGACGGGAAAGAGAACCTTTCATAAGTGGTTTATAACCACACGAATGCTTGCTGGACAAGATTATTAAATTTGAACATTTAGCTCGATTTACAAGTGTTAAACTTAGCATGATACAAAAGAGAATGGTCAACAGTGCAGCAAATACCATACTTACTGTAATTTGCTGACTTTCTTCCTCTTTCTCTTCTTCCTCTCTCACTACATTCCTGTTCTGTGGACCAGGCACATCAGCAGGGATGAGCTCAGAGGTACCCGAGGCTTCTTTTAGATGCTGCAGGTAATTGTAGTCATCATCAAAGAACACTCCATACTTCCTCTGTTCTTCTCTTCTCTTCTCCTCAGAGTCTCCCTTGCAATCGTAACAAGATTAGGATTAATAAATTAGGCCATATTCAGATTCGTTAGCAATAATGTGGATTTCATATCTATAACCTAGGATTCCGGTCTTGAAAGAAAAGGACACCATACAGGGGGAAGAGAAAAAAAAAGTCAGAAATTAAACAACCTTAATCTAAAGTTCTAAGCAGGAAGCCTTTAACTGAAATACATCATCTGAGATCAGTTTATAGTGTAACCAAACTTTTTTTTTTTTAAAGCAGTCCAACACACACTTACCAAAGAGGTCAGCCCATGTGTGCCATATTCTCTATTTGCATGAGGAAAGTGTTTGATTACAAAACTTTTACTTACAAAATCTGTGTGTGTAGAGAAAGTATACAAACACACATTTTGGTGATTTGGTATGACCTCACTACACAGAGGCAGGCATTGTATTTATTTTGAGGCTGGATATCTTGAACTCCTAAATTCCAGTACAGGCAGTCCCTGGGTTACGTACAAGATAGAGACTGTAGGTTTGTTCTTAAGTTGAATTTGTATGTAAGTCGGAACTGGCGTCCAGATTCAGCCGCTGCTGAAACTAACCAGCGGCTGACTAAAGGAAGCCTGAGGCACAGTTGGTCTGCCCTGGGCTTCCTGGAATCAGCCGCTGATCAGTTTCAACAGGGGCTGAATTTGGACGCCTGGGACAGAGCAGCTGGGGCACTGCCGGGTAGGTCCCCGCAGCGCCGCACCTCAGCGCTGCGGGGACCAACCCGGCAGCACCCCAGCTGCTCTACCCCAGGTGTCCCCAAGTCAGCCGCTGCTGAAACTGATCAGCGGCTGATTCCAGGAAGCCCAGGGCAGACCAACTCTGCCTCAGACTTCCTGTAGTCAGCCGCTGGTTAGTTTCAGCAGTGGCTGACTTGGGGACGCCTGGGGCAGAGCAGCTGGGGTGCTGCCGGGTTGGTCCAGTAGCGCCGAGGAGCGGCGCTGCGGAACCAACCCGGCAGCGCCCCAGCTGCTCTACCCCAGGCGTCGTCGGCGAGAAAAGCCTGGTCTGCTGGGGGGATGGGGGGCGGGCGCACTAGCTGTGCCCCCCCCAGCAGACCAGGGAGATGCGGGTGGCGGGAGGGCTCCCCCCAGCAGACCAGGGAGACGCGGAGCAAAGCCGTGGAGCATGCGGGCAGCGGGACAGCCCAGACTCGCCGCGGCTGTCCCGCTGCCGGCGTCCTCCGAGGCTTTGCTCCTCGTCTGGGCTGTCCCGCTGTCCGCGTCTTTGCTCCGCGTCTCCCTGGTCTGCTGGGGGGGGGGGGGGGGGCCCTCCCCCCACTGCAGACCAGGGAGACGCGGAGCAGCTTTTCTCGCCCGGAGGACGCGGGCGGCGGGACCGTGGCGCATCAGGGCGTCCCTCCGCTCACGTCCTCCGGGGCGAGAAAAGCCCCGTTCGTAACTGCGGATCCGACATAAGTCTGATCCGCGTAACTCGAGGACTGCCTGTATTTATCCATGGGACATTGTCCCTTGGCCTCCCTGATGAGTTCTGCACACCTCTCCCTTCCTTGCAGCCACCATAACTATCTCTGGCTAGTTCAAAGTCTCTCACTAGTAGGTTTTTAGTAAAACGCTAAGTAGTTGTCATATAGGAGTTATGGATCTGAATGGTTAACCAGTTAGCATCACCCTTACTGGGCGATGGAGTTGGAGCAGCCCTATGGGGCCCAGCAGAGTTGGAGTTCCCCCCAGCCTATCCCCATTTAATCAGTTAACTGGTTAAACTAATTAAATGAGATTTTACATCCCAAATAGGAGTATACAAAACTATAAAGATTTGAAGTGTATTCTCAAAACCACAAAGAACATCCAGCCTCTCATGTTGTTGTAGGTTGGACTGAAATTTAACTAAAACCTATTCTCAAGTCACTCTCCCTTTTCTCACATTATGACTCTGAATAATAAAATCTTATTTTACTGTTCTGCAATATTAATTAATAATTCAAACTTCCCTGGTAGAAGTGAGCATTTACCTTCTGTGCAGGCAACAGAACTCTCTGAGGTGCAGTATCATCAGCTGTCAAAGGGTCCCTCTGACTTCTGTGTACCAGGTGAAATGTTACAGCTTTCTTTTTTTCTATAAAGGGTTTCTTCCTTTTGTGAGGCTTAAAAAAAGAAGTGATATTCTGGTTATAAAAAATTAAAATTAAAACTTTTCTAAGGAACGCCCCCTCCCAAGCTCCTGTCCCCACATTCCTTGCTGTAAAGTTTCAGAAAATGTTACACTCTCAAACAGCTGTGCTTACAAACCCAAGCAAAATTACGTGTTCTTGTCACATGCACCGCATCACGTAAAACAGGGTTGGGTGGTAAAAAAGTGCTATTGACATGTTTATCTGTGCCTCCACAGGTTTCAGGTGATTGCTGCTCTCATTGGCTGTAGACTGCCGTTCATTGCCAGTGGGAGCGGTGGGAAACAGTGTCTTGTTCCACACTGCTTACCGCAGCTCTGCAGCCAACTACAGCTGCAATTGCTGGGATACCTGTGGAGGTGCAGGTAAACAGAGGTGAGGGCCCACCAGGCACTAATCCTGGTGCACTGGATCTGGCCTATGGGTCTAAAAGCAGCACACTTAATAGGTTTTAAATGTGTCAACTGCAGGAATGTATTTGTGTTCCTTACATTTTCCAATCAGCTGTATTGAGAACTCTGACATGAAAATATTATATAATTGTTTTAATCACATATAACCATCCCTTCCTTTTTAATTTGAAAATGTAATATCAAATAATGTGACATGTTATGTAGTATTTGGGATACACTGATGTAAGGATTTATCAACTGTCAGGCTGTGCTTTTAATATTGTTTGCATTTTGGAATTTTATGTCTGAAGTTATCACAAAATGAGAGGCAATGACAATAAATGAGATGTAAATGCTACTACTGCCAATCACGAACTTCTAGGAGAACAGTGGCACAAATGCAATGTTTAAAGTTTAGGTCTCCATTTATGCAACCCAGCAACTTATTGGTTAAACTACGAAGTGTGCCTCTGAAGCCCATTCTGTGGAGTGGGCCGAATTCCACTTATGATCTGCATAGAGCAAGGAAATAAATTAATCTATTCTTATACGCAATCTGCTGATATCAGAGGAAGGTTTGCACAGAGATGGAGGGTATGTAATAAACACACCTTTTACTTAAGAACAGTTTAGTATTTTATCACAACGGCAAGTTATGCTTCTTTTTAAGGCTAACAGTATTGCTGTCTCTTGTTTCCACTTCATCACCAATCCTTGCTCTTTACTGGGCCTCCCAATCTCCTTTCGCTCTTTGACTTCTCCTTCACTATTGCCAACTCTCCTGACTTTGATAAAGCTTGAGATACAGGAGTTTTTCTTAAACGGTGTCTCTGTCCTGCATCCAAAGGATTACCACCTTTCATGAGACAATCCTCTAAGATTCTAATAACCGTGGATGAACAAAAAGCAGCTCAAGTTGTCAGTCAATTATAAAGACAAGTAGTCAGGAAACAGAATGCAATTGAAAGATCCCCAATGACTTTTCTTTCATTATTTGTAGGCCTTCATGATGGTTTCTGTGGGCTCTGGGGTGGCTATAACGGCCTGTGCAACATATCCCTCTCTGCCCTGCGTCCACCTTGCTACTTGCACTGGGAGTTGCTCAGGGCAGAGCCTGTCTGCTATGCTACTCTGTGTTTGTACCGTCCCTCCCACAGGCCACCCCGGTGCTGATGTCCCCCAGGCGCTCCCTCGTATACGACCACTACAGATACTCGTCCTGCTCAGCAGCTGCTCCCAATTCCGAGCAGAGGCCACCCCCCGCCCTAGTAGCATCAGAGCATGAAGTGGTCCCCACCCGTCAGTAGGATCCAGAGTTAACGCCGGCTGAGCTGACGTGCACAGCGCCGTGGCCGGAGACGGGCTCAGCGCGTCGCCCCCTCCCCCCCGCGGCCGTTACTCACCATGGCTCGGAAGCGGGTGCAGCGGCGCGCGCTCTACACAGTACCAGGGGGCCGCGCGCGCCTCGGGACCCTCCGAAGCCGGCTCACGCCCACGTGGCCCGTCCAGGAACAGAACGGGGCGCTTCACTGTAGCTCAGCGGGCGCCGCCATTTTGGGATAAACCAAGTACTGTCCGAAAGAGGTTAGAGGCGACTCCACGCAAACACAGCGACAGTTAATGAGACTCAAGTCTGCGGCACAGCCTAAAGCGGCCAGCGAGGGGGAAAATATCTCTCGCAGCAGGCAGGTTAAAAAGACAGAGGCGCTAACGCGACCCCCAGCATTGCGCGCAGCGGCGAAGAGAACGCCCCTGGGCTGGAAAGACTGGAGGAGTCCAAAGGGGCCAGCGAGCATGCGCACTGTGTGAGCCACGGCTGCGAAAGGAGGGAGCTGCACGCAGGGCTGAGGGGCGGGGCACGTTGCTCACAGAGGCGGGAGCACTTTCTTAGGTAAGTGCCAAGGCTGATGAGCGTTTGCTGACGCTGCCTTTTTTTTTTTTTCTCCTGCGGCGCATGCGTAGAGCGGCGCTCTGCACGCAGTGGTCCCGCCCGCAGCCGCTGTGTTTGGCTGCGCGCGAAGCGCAGAGGCGGCGGGGGTTGTTGTGTGGGTGGCTGCGTGTAGCGTGACGTCATGCGTGTCTCTTTCTCGCCTCTGGCTGGCTTGGGGGAGGGGAAAACGCTGCGGGTGTGACGTCACTGGGTTGCGGCACATCAGAAAAGGGCAGACAAACAGGGAGAAGTTTTTAAAGTGCTGCATAGGCCTGTCTGGTGTTAAAGGATCCTGATATCATAGAAGTCACAGAAACCTGGTGGAGTGAGGACAATCAATGGGACACAATCATACTGGGGGACACAATATTTCGGAAGGACAGAACAGGTCGTGCGGGTGGGGGAGTGACACTATATGTGAAAGAAAATTAAGACTCAAATGAAGTAAAAATCTTAAATGAATCAACATGTTCCATGGAATCATTATCAGTAGTAATTCCCTGCTCTAATAAGAATACAACAGTAGGGATCTATTATTGACCACCTGACCAGGACAGTAATAGTGACTATGAAATGCTAAGAGAGATTAGCGAGGCTATCAAAATAAAGAACTCAATAATAGTGGGGGATTTCAACTATCCCCATATGAACTCCAATCAGCTGAAGAAGTGGGCTATGCCGATAAAAGCTTATGATACCATCTACATGTTTCGTTAGTCTATAAAGTGCTACCAGACCTTTTTTTTTTTTTTGGTAACAGACTATCTCGGCTACCCCCTGAAGCATATTGACTGTGTACATGTCACCTCAGTACGAGAAGTAAAAGCAAAATTTCTTGATACCTTAAACGACTGCTTCTTGGAGCAGCTGATACAGGAACCCACAAGGGGAGAGGCAATTCTCGATTTAGTCCTGAGTAGTGCGCAAGATCTGGTCCAACAGGTAACTATAACAGGATCTCTTGGAAATAGTGACCATAATATAATAACATTTAACATTCCTGTGGTGGGAAGAACACCTCAGCAGCCCAACACTATGGCATTTAATTTAAAAAAGGGGAACTATGCAAAAATGAGGAGGTTAGTTAAACAGAAATTAAAAGGTACAGTTACTAAAGTAAAATCCCTGCAAGCTGCATGGACACTTTTCAAAGACACCATAATAGAGGCCAAACTTAAATGTATACCCCAAATTAAAAAAAACATAGTAGAAGAACTAAAAAAGAGCCACCATGGCTTAACAACCATGTAAAAGAAGCAGTGAGAGATAAAAAGATATTTGTTAAAAAGTGGAAGTCAAATCCTAGTGAGGTAAATAGAAAGGAGCATAAACACTGCCAAATTAAGTGTAAAAATGTAATAAGAAAAGCCAAAAAGGAGTTTGAAGAACAGCTAGCCAAAAACTCAAAAGGTAGTAACAAAAAGTTTTTTAAGTACATCAGAAGCAGGAAGCCTGCTAAACAACCAGTGGGGCTCCTGGACGATCGAGATACAAAAGGAGCACTTAAAGACAATAAAGGCATTGCGGAGAAACTAAATGAATTCTTTACTTCAGTCTTCATGGCTGAGGATGTTAGGGAGATTCCCAAATCTGACCCATCCTTTGTAGGCGACAAATCTGAGGATTTGTCACAGATTGAAGTGTCCTTAGAGGAGGTTTTGCAATTAATTGATAAACTTAACAGTAATAAGTCACCGGGACTAGATGGTATTCACCCAAGAGTTCTGAAAGAACTCAAATGTGAAATTGCGGAACTATTAACTATGGTTTGTAACCTATCCTTTAAATCAGCTTCTGTACCCAGTGACTGGAAGATAGCTAATGTAATGCCTATATTTAGAAAGGGCTCTAGAAGTGATCCCGGCAATTACAGACCGGTAAGTCTAACGTCAGTACCGGGCAAATTAGTTGAAACAATAGTAAAGAATAAAATTGTCAGACACATAGAAGAAATAAGTTGTTGGGCAAAAATCAGCATGGTTTGTGTAAAGGGAAATCATGTCTAACTAATCTATTAGAGGTCTTTGAAGGGGTCAACAAACGTGGACAAGGGGGATCCAATAGATATAGTGTACAGCTGGTCCCCAAGTTACGAACGGGTTACAGACCAAACACTTGGCTGTAACTCGAAATGTTCGTAATTCGGACCCCATTGAGTTACATTGCGACCGCGCTGTTCATAAGCGCAGGTTGCGTTCGTAACTCGGGGATCGCTTTTACGACTGCGTAATGGGAGGTTTGGTCATAAATGTAAATGGTCGTAGATCGACCGTTCGTAGCTTGGGGATCGGCTGTACTTAGATTTCCAGAAAGCCTTTGACAAGGTCCCTCACCAAAGGCTCTTATGTAAATTAAGTTGTCATGGGGTAAGAGGGAAGATCCTTTCATGGACTGAGAGGTTAAAAGACAGGAAACAAAGGGTAGGAATAAATGGTACATTTTCAGAATGGAGAGGGGTAACTAGTGGTGTTTCCCAAGGGTCAGTCCTAGAACCAATCCTATTAAACTTATTCATAGATGATCTGGAGAAAAGGGTAAACAGTGAGGTGGCAAAGTTTGCAGATGACACTAAACTGCTCAAGGTAGTTAAGACCAAAGCAGACTGTGAAGAACTTCAAAAAGATCTCACCAAACCAAGTGACTGGGCAACAAAATGGCAAATGAAATTTAATGTGGATAAATGTAAAGTAATGCCGCATTGGAAAAAATAACTTCAACTGTACATATAACATGAGGGGGGCTAATTTAGCTACAACTAATCAGGAAAGAGATCTTGGAGTCATCGTGGACAGTTCTCTGAAGATGTCCATGCAGTGTGTAACAGCAGTCAAAAAAACAAATAGGAAGTTAGGAATTATTAAAAAAGGGATAGAGAATAAGACGGAGAATATCTTATTGCACTTATATAAATCCATGCTACTTCCCTATCTTGAATACTGCGTACAGATGTAGTCTTCTCATCTCAAAAAAGATATACTGGCATTAGAAAAGTTTCAGAGAAGGGCAAATAAAATGATTAGGGGTTTGGAACGGGTCCCATATGAGGAGAGATTAAAGAGACTGGGACTTTTCAGCTTGGAAAAGAGGAGACTAAGGGGGGGATATGATAGAGGTATATAAAATCATGAGGGTGTGGAGAAAGTGAATAAGGAAAAGTTATTTACTTGTTCTCATAATATAAGAACTAGGGGCCACGAAATGAAACTAATGGGCAGCAGGTTTAAAACAAATAAAAGGAAGTTCTTCTTCACACAGCGCATAGTCAATCTGTGGAACTCCTTGCCTGAGGAGGTTGTGAAAGCTATAACAGGGTTTAAAAGAGAACTAAATAAATTCATGGAGGTTAAGTCCATAAATGGCTATTAGCTAGTACATGGTGTCCTTAGCCTCTGTTTGTCAGAGGGGGGAGATGGATGGCAGGAGAGAGATCACTTGATCATTACCTGTTCGATTCCTCCCTCTGGGAGACCTGGCATTGGCCACTGTTCGCAGACAGGGTACTGGGTTGGATGGACCTTTGGTCTGACCCAGTATGGCTGTTCTTATGAGTTGCCCCACTGTGCCAAGCCCGCTGTAGGCGCGGGGGCTGCTTTAGGGACTGGCTGGTTTGAGCCTTATTGAGCAGTGTGTGAAAGTGCCACCCAACGGTCACTGCCCGCCCAACGCCCCTTTTCCTCCCATTCATGCAGCTGCCCTGACTTGTGTCCCGGCCCATTCCTTACATCGGGGTTGGGCGTGATGCTGCCCTGGGGCTGGATCCAGCGCGCAGCCTGCATCTGACTGCTTTGTACTTAGAGCCTGCTGCCTATGCCACCGAACTTCCAGATAGTGGCTCAGGTAGCCAGATACTATTGAAATGGCTCAGGGCTCCCAGTTGCAATGATACCCAAGCAAGGGCTGTAGCCACGAGCCCTTTAAATAGCTGCAGCAACTCTGGGTGGCTGCCAGGCAACATGGTAGCGGTGGAGCCTGGAGCTGTGAGCCATTTTCTGTGTTTTTAAATAAAAGCCTCCGGCCACAGACAACTGTGGAAGAGGCTAGTCCCCAGCCCCACCCCTGTCCTGGTGGAGTGAGGACAATAAATGGGGCACAGTCATACCAGGATACAAAATATATTGGAAGGGAAGAACAGGTTGTGCTGGGTGGGGGGGAGTGGCACTAAAGGCGAAAAAAATGTAGAAATCAAATGAAGTAAAAAAATTAAATGAACCAAAATGTTCCATATAATCGCTATGGATAGAAATTCCATACTTTAATAATAAGAATACAGGCTGTCCTTGCTATAAGTCCAAGATAAGTTCCAAAACACTAGGCTTTATACCTAAACAACTTAAAGTGGGACTGACTTCCATTTGTGCAAACTGTTTTTTTTGTTTTGTTTTTTTGTTTTTTTTTATTTAAAAGCAGGGAATGAGAGGACTCATAATGCATCAGTTACTTTAGTTCAGAGTGGATGCATACTGGGGTGACTTATAGCAGGTGACCCTGTATGGCAGTACGGATATATTATTGACCACGTAACCAGGATAGTGACAGTGACTATGAAATGCTAAGGGAGATTGGAGAGGCTATGAAAATAAAAAAACTCAGTAGTAGTGAGGGATTTCAACTCTCCCCATATTAACTGTGTTCACGTCACCTCAGGATGGGATGCAGAGATAAAATTTCTTGATACCTTAAATGGCTGCTTCTTAGAGCAGCTGATTCCGGAACCCACAAGGGAAGAGGCACTTCTTGATTTAGTCCTAAGTGGAGTGTAGGATTTACTCCAAGAGGTAACTATAACTGGACTGGTTGGAAATAGTGACCATAATGTAATACAATTTAACATCCCTGTGGTGGGAAAATCTCAGCAGACTAACACTGTGGCATTTAATTTCAGAAAGGGGAGCTGCATAAAAATGAGGAGGTTAGTTAAGCAGAAATTAAAAGGTATAGTGACAAAAGTAATATTCCTGCAAGCTGCATGGAAACTTTTCAAAGACACCACAACAGAGACCCAACTTAAATGCATACCCCAAATTAAAAAACATAACAAGGAGAACGAAAAAAGTGCCACTGTGGCTTAACAACCAAGTAAAAGAAGCAGTGAGAGATAAGAAAGCATAGTTTAAAAAGTGGAAGTTAAATCCTAGTAAGGAAAATATAAAGGAGCATCATAAACTCTGTCAAAGTAAGTGAAAAAATATCATGAGAAAAGCAAAAAAGGAGTTTGAAGAACAGCTAGCCAAAAAACTCAAAAAGTAATAGCAAAAGTTTTTTAAGTACATCAGAAGCAGGTTGCCTGCTAAACAACCACTGGGGCCACTGGAAAATTGAGATGTTAAAGAAGCACTCAGAGACGATATGGTCATTGCAAAGAAACAAAATGAATTCTTTGCTAAGGTCTTCACAGCTGAGAATGTTAGGGAGATTCCCAAATCTGTGTCATTTTTTTTAGGTGACAAATCTGAGGAATTGTCCCAGCTTGAGGTGTCATTATCTGGGGGTTTTGGAACAATTGATAATCTTAACAGTAACAAGTCACTGGGACCAGATGGCATTCACCCAGGAGTTCTGAGAGAACTTAAATGTAAAATTGCAGAACTATTAACTGTGGTTTGTAACCTATCCTTTAAATCAGCTTCTGTACCTAATAACTGGAAGTTAGCTAATGTGATGTCAATATTTTAAAAGGGGTCTAGAGGTGTTCCTGGCAATTACAGAGCAGTAAATCATAATTTGTTGCATAAAAATCAACACGGTTTCTGTAAAGGGAAATCATGCCTTACTAATGCATGAACTTACCAGAGTTCTTTCAGGCGGTCAACAAACGTGGACAAGGGGGATCCAGTAGATACAGTGTACTTAGATTTCCAGAAAGCCTTTGAGGAGGTCCCTCACCCTTTACTTCCCTTTACTTAAGTAAAGTAAGTTGTCATGGGATAAGAGGAATGGTCCTCTCATGGATTGATATGACAGGAAACAAAGGGTAGGAATAAATGGTAAATTTTCAGAATGGAGATAGTTGACTAATGGTGTCCCCCAAGCATCCATACTGGGTCCAATGTTATTCAACCTATTTATAAATGATCTGGAAAAAGGGGTAAACAGTGAGATTTAAAATCTGAAGATTATACTAAACTGCTCAAGATAGTTAAGATCAAAGCAGACTGTGAAGAGCGTCACTGAGCTCTTCAAAACTTCAAACACAGCTTCAAAAACTAAGTGATTGGGCAACAAAATGGCAAATGAAATTTAATGTTGATAAATGTAAAGGAATACATATTGGAAAAAATAATCCCAACTATACATATAAAATGATGGGGACTAATTTAGTTATAACTACTCAAGAGAGAGATATTGACATCACTGTGGATAGTTCTCTGAAAACATCCACTCACTGTGCAGCAGTCGTCAAAAAAGCAAACAGAATGTTAGTAATCATTAACAAGGGATGGAGAATAAGCCCAAGAACATCTTATTGCCTCTATATAAATCCATGCTACACTCACATCTTGAATAATGTGTACAGGTGTTGTTGCCTCATCTTAAAAAAGATATATTGGCATTGGAAAAGGTTCAGAAAAGGGCAAGAAAAATGATTAGGGGTTTGGAAGGGGTCCCATATGAAGAGAGATAAAAAAAAGACTGGGACTTTTCACTTCAGAAAAGAGCAGACTAAGGGGGAATATGATAAAAGGTCTATAAAATCATTACTGGTGTGGAAAAAGTCAGTGAGGCATAAGAATTAGGGGTCACCAAATGAAATTAGCAGGTAGCAGGTTTAAAACAAAAGGAAGTTTTTCTTCACACAGTGCACAGTCAACCTGTGGAATTCCTTGCCAGAGGATGTTGTGAAGACCAGGAGTTTAACAGGGTTCAGAAAAGAACTAGATAAATTCACGGAGGTTAGGTCCATCCATGGCTCTTAGCCAGGATGAGTAGGAATGGTGTCCCTAGCCTCTGTTTGTCAGATGCTGGAAATGGATGACAGGAGAGGAGTCACTTGATGATTACCTGTTCTGTTCACTCCCCTTGGGGCATCTGGCATTGGTCACTGTTGGAAGACAGAATACTGGGCGACATGGATCTTTGGTCTGACCTAGTATGGCCGTTCTTATGTTTTGCCCTAGGACCCAACCTTCTACCACAGGTCCTGCCCCTCCATGACTACCTACCAAAATTCATTAAGTAGCCCCCCCCCCCCCCTGCAAAAATTATTGCCCACTCCTACCCTAGATTGTGTTGTGCTCCCAGATACTAGGTGGGGCTTGCCTAGAGTTTGGCTCTGAGATGGGGAGAATAGGGCCAACATTCACCACCACTAGCAAGTGGCAAGTGGGAGGAGGCAATGGTAGCACTGAGGCAGGCTGTGCCCCAGCTTGAAAGGGAGCACCAAGAAAATTGTGCTTCTGAAGCAGTTAGGGTGACCATAATTTTCCAAAGGAGCCTAAGCTCTCCTTGCCTCCTGTCTGTTCAGGGCTGACTTAAGGTCCCCCTTCCTACTGGCTCCTGGGGCCAAATCCTGCCACCACCCCTCCGCCCCCCACTGCCTGCTCTCTACTCTCATCCCACTTCGGTCCCCATGGTCCTTGCATGTGGTGCTGGTCTGAGCACCTTTGCAGCCCACTAATATGTGGGGCTGGTCCTCAAGTCCCTCCTCCCCCAGTGGGAAGAGTGAGTAATGGAGGGAAGGGGTGGTGGAGTGAGTGGAGATAGAAGAGACAGGGAAGGGGATGAGGCAAGGTGTTTGGATTCTACAGTCAGGAAATTAGTTCGAGTTCCCCTGCTGCATGCCCTTGCACAGGGCTGCCTAGACCCTGGTAGGCTGGCTAGCCGGAACTGATATCCATAGCCCTACATCCTGTGCAGGTCTGCGGTTGCCATTTCCCTCTCCCGTGCATGTTCCTGCTAGGAGTTCTAGCCACTATTTTGGCAAAACTGTGCATTTTTTGTTCTTGCTATTGTCCACTTTTGTCAAAAAAGGACAGTCCTGGCCAAAATAGGTCATGTGATCACAATAAGCACAATTCTTGCTGAGCACCATCTCAGGTTCAGGAAAGGGTCAATCCCTCTCCTAACCTATGTTGTTTTTATTACCAGTATTCCTGACTACTAAATATCTCTGAATATGATTTAAATGGGCATGGGCATAGAATTTTTTTAACCTTTCATGTATCTAGAGAGAATAAAAAAAAGCTTTAGTTGTTGCAAATGAAGAAATGACAGTTAAGATACCATTCTTAGGTTTGAATAAATGTTCACATATCTGCTACTTTGTATATGTACTTGAGAATTATTAATACCAGTTGAATTATCTTTTGGTGGTATTTCAGTATTTTTCAGTAGGTGTCACCAGAACTTCATATTTTCTCTATTTTCTCTCTATTGATACTTTCTTTTAGTCTGAAAACTCTACCATGAGTTAGTATGTTATGTGCTCTCTTCACTAGGAGATTAACTGTGTCAGTGTTATGGAAACGGATTAGCTTATCTGATTTGGTAATGTGATTTGGCAGGTATTGATTTTATAATAGATACTGTATTACTGTTATTTATTGAGAGGCGACTATAATTGGTACTGTATAGATCATGGAGGAGATACAGGATTCAAAGATTCAACAGGGCTACTTGTGTGAGTAATGACTCTTGCTAAAATAAGGATTTTTCAGGGCTATACATAACAGGTGCAAGTGCAATCCACCTCACTTTTGCTCTTTCCCAGCCTCACTACTGCAATATGGCCAATCTTAAAGGTTCAAAAAATCATGATTGATTTCACCCACCAAATCATTGTCTAGATCAGGGGTGGGCAATAATTTTTGCCTGGGGGCCACTTCAAAAATGTTTGAAGTAGCCCTGGTCACCCTGAAAGGGGCTGGGCCTAAACAGGAAGGGGTGGAGGAGCCTGTTTGCCCCCCCTTCCCACTAGGCACCCATGCCTTGGAAAAGGCTTGGCACACTCCCCCACCCCCAGGCCAATGAAGGCCTGGGGGTGGGGGCGTGCGGGAAGCCTTCTCCTGCCCTGCAAGGAACACGTGGCACTTTAAAATGCCATGGGCTTCTTGCAGGGCTGGGGCAAGGTGAAGAAAGCTTCACGCAGCTCCCCTGTCCCTAGACCCTGATTGGCCTGGGGGTGGAGGAGCATGTGAAGCCTCCTCCGCTCTCCCTTCCGCCCTGCGAGCAGTGTGCCGGGCTTCAAAGCGCCACATGCTCCTGGCAGTGTGGGAGAAGGCATCACATGCTCCCCCACCCTCAGACCAATTAAGGCCTGGGAGCAGGGGAGTGTGCAATGCCTTCTCCGCTCTGCCCCTGCCCTGCGAGCTTTGAAGTGCACCGGATCCAGCCCGCAGAGGCCCTTTTGCCCACCCTGGGTCTAGATGGTAGAGTGCTGCTTTAGATGTTAGGAGAACAGGTTTCTAATCCCTGCTTTTCTTTGATCTTGAGTTGCATTTGGCACTTAATGTCTCTCTGTGCCTCCATTTCTTCTTGTTGCTTTGTCTGGTGTTATGGTGTAAGATCTTTGGGGGCAGGAACTATCTCTTACTACAGCCCATGGATCAGATCTGGCCCTTGACTCAGCAGGAGTCTTGGGCAGACTCCCTTCCTGAGGTACCTGCTGGGCTGCTGGTTACGAGCTGCCTAGGTATGTGTCTCCTGGCCAAAGCTTGCTGCTGACACCCCAGCCCCATCTCCCCCCGCACTCTTTCCTCATTGCACGAGGAGTAACAGTTAATTCGAGGGAAGGATTTTGGATTGGACTACCGCGTCTACACGCTGCAAGTTAATTCAGGCTACAGGCATTTTAAAATGGCGACCGGCCGCGAATATGCTAATGAAGTGTGGGATATTTAAATCCTGCACTTCATTAGTAACTTCGGTATGTTTCATTTACCTCCCTAGTTCAAACTAGGGGCAAGTGTAGACATACCCTAGGTGAATTTGTCATCCAAATAAATTAGCAGATATGTTTTGAAATAATGAAAAAGGAATAATACTTAGATTGCACTGGTGTTTGGGCTGTCTTCTATTTGTTAAACTTTAGGGGAATTCATCTGCCTCCACTGGTGCATGGGCATATTAGATTCAAAATTCAATTTTACATATACACAACATGCATGTACAAAAATGCAGGCCTCCCTTTTACCTGCTGGGTCACAGGCAGGGCCAGCCCACAATATTTTGGCACCTGAGGCAGGGAGCTCAAATGACTCCACCATGCCTTCTCGCTTGGGCCAAAACTTTGAAAGGTCCCAATTCTGCCTTCTTCCTGTTCTACTCCTCTCATGGTACTGCAGAAAGAATACATCTGCCCAAACAGCAGACACAATTTTCTACCCTCTGGGTCTTAGTGGCGCCCTCTACCCCCACAGTCTGGCACCTGAGGCGGCCACCTCAGTTTGCCTCGTGGTAAGGCCAGCCTGGTCACAGGCTCCACTTAACACTGCTTGACATCTACAATGTGGGAGACATAATTCCTTCTCCAGACTCTTCTCCCAGCCCCAGCATATGAACCTTTCAATTTTCAATATCTTAAAGAGTTGAGCTTCAGCAAAGCAACCTTAACTCCTGCATCTCTTGCTCCTTAAACTGCATCCCTTCCCTAACAGGCTCCTTCTCCTTACCAAATCTTCAGGGAGGAACAGCAGGCCCATATTCTATAAGGTGTCACCAGATGGTATATCCTACATGCTCTGGAGCAGCAGGACCTCTCCTGCTGCAATTTGAGATGATTTAAGGTACCTCACTGTCACCCCATCCTTTATGTAATCCCTGACCATAATATACCATCTCCCTGCATGTTTCCAATCTCTGTTAAATCAATCCCCACTATAAATTCACTCTTCCCCCACTATGTTCAATTTCTTCTGCACCCAAATTAATTATCTCCCCTTAATAAAACTTACCATTCATAACTGCCAGACAACTCAGTTCCTAGGCAGCCAGACAGGACGATCCCTCTGAATAGCTCATGATACCATCTACATATTTTGTTAGTTTGTAAAGTGCTAATAGACTATTTGTTGTTTTTTAAGTTTTTCCTCTAAATAGTTTTTCTACTGTTTGCACAATAACCCAACTGAGCTACAACCTGTTGAAGTTTAAGTATTGATATTTATATTCAAATCACCTCAAGTTCCCCCAGAGTTGCACACAACCCCCACTTCATTTCCTAGGCTGCTCCTACAGCTCTGGCTCCTCAGAACTGACACGAGAATGTTAGAAGAATTAGCAAATATGGCCTTGCTGCTTGTGTTCTTTCTGCATAACCTAGAAGTGCTACTTGCCCCCCCCCCGTTCTAAAATCTGATTTGTCAATTTTATGTGTTCACTTTTTTTTTGATTGTATCACTTTGGTATGTATGCTCATACCAATTTTCTTCCACAAATTGATCTGAGGAAGTGGGTCTGGACCACGAAAGCTCATCACCTAATAAACCATCTTGTTAGTCTTTAAAGTGCTGCATAGTCCTGTCTTTTGTTTCAGCTAGACCAGACTAACAGGGCTTCATCTCTATCACTCCTTTAGAGGCATGCTACCTACATTTGCTATAACTGTTGCTTCTCTTTGGAGCCTCCCTTCATAATGTGCACATGGAGGGATTTTTCACAAAGTGGAAACTGCACAGCAAAGTATCCTATACAGGCAGTCCCCGAGTTATGCGGATCCGACTTACGTCGGATCTGCAGTTACGAACGGGGTTTGCTCCGCGTCTCGCTGGTCTGCTGGAGACCAGCAGACTAGGGAGACAGGGAGCAAAACCTCGGAGGACGCCGGCAGCGGGACAGCCGTGGCGCGTCTGGGCTGCCCGCTGCCCGCGTGCTCCGCGCCCCAGCTGCTGTACCACAGGCGTCCGGAGCAAAGCTGCAGAGCACAGGGGCAGCGGGACAGCCCAGACGCGCCGCGGCTGTCCTGCTGCCCGCGTGCTCCGCGGCTTTGCTTCCCGTCTCCCTGGTCTGCTGGCTTTGCTCCGGACGCCTGTGGTACAGCAGCTGGGGCGCTGCCGGTTGGTCCTGTAGCACCGCTCTGGGCGCTACTGGACCAACCCGGCAGCACCCCAGCTGTTCTGCCCCAGGTGTCCTGATTCAGCCACTGCTGGTCAGTTTCAGCAGCGGCTGAATCAGGACGCCTGGGACAGAGCAGCTTAGGTGCTGCTGGGTTGGTCCAGTAGCGCCGAGGAGCAGCGCTACTGGAGCAACCCAGCAGCACCCAAGCTGCTCTGCCCCAGGCGTCCCCAAGTCAGCCGCTGCTGAAACTGACCAGCTGACTACAGGAAGCCCGAGGCAGAGTTGCTCTGCCCCGGGCTTCCTGGAATCAGCCGCTGATCAGTTTCAGCAGCAGCTGACTTGGGGACGCCTGGGGTTCTTAAGTTGAATCTGTATGTAAGAACTGGCGTCCAGATTCAGCCTGTTGAAACTGATCAGCGGCTGATTCCAAGAAGCCAGGGGCAGAGCAACTCTGCCTCGGGCTTCCTGTAGTCAGCCGCTGGTCAGTTTCAGCAGTGGCTGAATCTGGATGCCAGTTCCGACTTACATACAGATTCAACTTAAGAACAAACCTACAGTCCTTATCTTGTACGTAACCCGGGGACTGCCTGTGATATTGTACAATTAGGCAGGACACATTTTTGCTTCTTAAATAATAGGACTGGATTAAGGTCTTCATAGGTCCTAGGCACTCTCATAATTGTAGGCCTTTATATATTTATATATAATCTAATTTAAAAGCAAAATGCCCTATTGCCTATATGTCTAATATCACCCATTTTAATTTTCACTCTTGAAAGTGGCACACCATGGGTGCAGAGTATCCTGAAGTAGTTATCCTGCATCTTCACAGCAAACCCACCATTTTGGGCTTGCTATTCTGATGTCGCTGTAAACCTCATTCTATGAAGAGTAAGGGATGTTATGGAATAGTGGTTTATTTTGAAATTTGACGTTGATGAAATAAGCTATTTTGAAATAGCATCAAAATAAAATATGCAAATTGCATAGCTCAAATTGTGTATCTTATTTCGAGTTACGGTGAGGTGTAGACGCAACCTCAGGTGAGCAATTCATGGTACTTCATTCTAAAATAAGAAAGTGTTACCAAAGACAAAGAAAGGCACATTTACATGCAAGGTGAACAGAGCCATCTTGAACAAGAACTTTAACTGATTAAGTTACATTTTTGTTTTAAAAGTATATTTTATTTTGTTGCTTCAGGGGGTAGCCGAGTTAATCTGTTACAGGAAAAAAACAGCAAGCAAATGGTCTGGTAGCACTTTATAGACTAACAAAACATGTAGACGGTATCATGAGCTTTCGTGGGCACAGCCCACTTTTTTAGATGACCGGAGTTATGATTAGAGGATAAGGAAACTTGAAATAAATAGGAGAAGGGAAGGGGGAGGGGGAAGAAAGATGTATCAGAAAGTAGAATGGTATCCTTCCTGCCTTATCCATCCACTCAATTTGATCTTTATCTACTCAGGTTTAGCTACCCTTTCTCCTGATACTTTATGCATAGAGGTAGGGGGGTGGGCGACACAACATCTTTCTTTCCCTCCCTCCCTTCCCTGCTCCTATTTATTTTGAGTTTCCTTATCCTCTCATCATAACTCTGGTCATCTGAAGAAGTGGGCTGTGCCCACGAAAGCTCATGATACCATCTACATGTTTTGTTAGTCTATAGAGTGCTACCAGACCATTTGCTTGCTGTTTATTTTTGTTGGTTTTGTAACCATTTTTATCTCAATTTTTTCTACTTGATATCATTTAAACCTATGTCCTATGGTTAAAAAACTTGTTTTACTTTTACCATAAGACAACTCAGTGCTTTGACTGAAGTGGAGCATTTGTCAATCCCAGTTATGTTAATAAGCTGCAGTGTACTGCTACTTTTGAGGAGTAGTAAATTGAACTTCTTCAGGTGTTCAGCAAAAGGGCCGGATACTACAGGGCAGACGGTTTTAAATTCGGGACTACGGGATGTTGGGGTCACCCTGCAAAAAGTAACTAGGCCAGTGTTATCCAATTTTATTTGGCCACAGAACCCTTTTAAAAAAAAAAACTGCTGGGGGAAACTAGTTAACCAAAAAAAAAAAAAAAAAAGCGGCCCCATGAAAAATGTGGCCCCGGGCAACCGCCCAGCTCACTTGCCCCTAAGACCAGGTCTGGGGAAGGAGAGTGATAAGGTTCTCACGGATCCCTTACTTTCGCTTCACGGAACCTCAGGATTCCACAGAGCACTATTTGAGAAACACCGAACTAGGCAATGGAAGACTGCATGCTTGTCTGCCAGTTGTTGATGTCAGGGCTGTGAGCCACAGCCAGCAGAGCATTTCAGAAATCCAGAGTTTCAGGGCAGGAAGTGACATCACCCCTTTTGGGGGTAGATTGAACCCCAAAGCATTACAGTGGATAACCCAAAGCATTGCATACACAGTGAGGATGCTTAGAATAATCAGGTATAATATTGCCCCTGTATGCTATTTTTGACTCAGTTATGAATTTTTTTTAAGGCCCTAAGCTTTTCATAGGCCCTAAACATTTTTGTAGGCCCTAGGCACTGTGCCTGTTGTGCTTAATGGAAAATCTGGCCCTGAATAACAGTATAAACACAAAATAAATATAAGTACTGCAAGTTTTATGGTGTTACATTTAGTCCCACTGATTTTGGGGGGGTGAAAGAATATCTAGACCTGCCACCATCACTGTGTGTCTCTCCCCCTTTTTTTTTCCTTCACCAGTTGCTGTCTGAATTCAGTACAAGGTGTTTAAAGAAGAAAATAGCATTGCCACTGATGTGGCATTATCCCCTTCATTGCCTTCTTCCAACCACAATTTTGGGGTACAATTTTTCTTCTCCTTAGTAGTGCATAAAGTTCAATATTAAAAGCAGACTTGTTGTGCAGGGTTTCCTGACTATAACAGTGAGTTGTAAAATAACATTTTGGGGTACTTCATAATTTTGTGTAATTTTTAATTCACGAAATTATTTTTAAAACCTAAACTTCAAATGCATACATAACATTAAACAAACTTCAACTCCATAACAACTAGGAGGAGGGTATTTCCTCCATTGTATGACTTTTTATAGGTTAAAAAAAAGTACTGTTAATATAATAAGACACATCAAGAATACTAACCCATTTTCTGATTTCAGTTCAATTCAGGTAGATTCAGAGAAACTCCTAACTTTATTGTAGTGTATTCTGGTGAGAATATGGTTGCTAAGCATAGATTTATCACATGCATTATTAAGAAACAGCTTAACTGCCCTGAGACAAATCCATTTAAGGAAATTGTTTTGATCGGTATTTATTTTGCTAACTCTTGCTCTTAAGCATAGAGTTCTTTTTCTTGCAGTCGTCTAGGCTACATCTACACTACAAGGTTTTTGCAGAACAAATGGCAGAGCGTCCACACCTCAAGAGCATTTTTGTGCAAAAAGAATACAGTAAGTTGAAAGGACGGAGGGCTTTTGCCAGTAGAGTTATTCCTCTCCTCACGAGGAATAACTCCCTTTTTGTGTTACAGCTCTTGTGCAAAAAGGCATGTGTGGACGCTCCGCAGGGGTTTCTTGGGCAAAAAGGGCCTATCAGAAAAAGCACAGGTGCACTGATGGCCATTCTGTGAATGGCCGTGTTACCGGGTCCCCAGAGGTCACCCCAAGTTCGGGTGTCTGTTACCGGGTCCCCAGAGGTCACCCCAAGTTCGGGTGCCCCACTCGTCTCGTGACTGACCGCCTGACCACGGCCTGTGGCTGAAATCGCTGGCGGCCCGGGCTCTACTGGGCCTGAGGGGGCCGGGAAGGGGGCTCGGGCCCTCCCACACTCCAAGCCCTGACCCAGGGCCCTAAGACAGGGACGTTGGTCCCTAGACAGTGGAGGGGGTCGAGTTCCCCAAACCCTCCACTCGCGGGGTCCGCGGCCCCGCCCTGGGTCTCTTCTTCCCGGCTTAGTCCCCGGGGATTCCCCAGCTGGAGAATAGGCTTACCCTCAGTCCCTTCCACTGCCGAGGGTCCGTGTGCCTGGGATCTCTTGCGCTCCCGTCGTCTGGCAGGGGCCTGGCCTCCTTGCCACTCCTGGCGTCCTCCCTCCGGCTGGGGCTTTCGCCCTTTTGATCTCCCCGCCCTGCCGCCTGGGCGGGTCTTCCCCCGGCATCTGCGGCCCCGCCCTCCTGGGCGTCCCACTCGTCGCTCCCCAGGACGTCATCCGGCCGCGCCGGAGCGTCCTTGCAGCTGCTGGCCGTTCCTCCTTCTGCCCTGTCTTCCAGATCCCCCGCAGCCAGACCTCCCCTGTCCGCCCACCTCCCAGGCGGGCTGCTCTCTGTCCCAGGTCCCGGCTCATTGCGGGGGAGCGCGGACACGGCGCCTGCCCCGTCACAGGCCATCAGAGCTTTCTTACGCAAAAGCGTCCATGTAGTGTGGACGCTCTCTTGTGCAAAAGTACATCGCTTTTGTGATGCGCTTTTGAGGTGTAGACGTGCTTTTGTGCAAGAAGTTTTTGCAGAAGACCTCTCCCGCAAAAAGTTTCTTGCGCAAAAACCCTGCAGGGTAGACAAAGCCGTAATGAATGCTGTTTCTTATGAAATGTCAAAAGAATGGCAGGCATACTGTGGTCTTCCATGAGCTTTTACTCAGTTCAGATAAACATTGCCAAGTTAAATACCTGGGGCTTGATTCTGCTGGTATTGATGTAGATCAAGAGTTACTTCACTGAAGTCAGTGGAGGGAGTCAAATGGATATAAAATTAGTGAAATGGAGACTGGAAACAGACCTCTCAATTTAGCTGAGTATCTAAATAGTATTAATTCAGGGTGACTGAGCACTGCTCTTAATGGGCAGGTCTATCTACAGAGGAGTTGTCATATCAGAGATGTGCAAGGAGCCTCCAAAAATGGAAGTCAGCAAACTAATTTCACGCATGATGTGTAGGAAAATGAAATCCTCATCTGCAATAGAGTAATTTTTAAGACAACTATCAGAAGTAAACTTTCTACAAAATAAGGCCTATCAGAAACGTGCTCTATTGCACTTGCATATTTACTTACTAGAAATTCAAGAAGAAAATGTTGAAACGTGTGTTTGTGTTTTCTGAACAGTTTTATTGAGGTAATTTTTCATTTATATATATTTTTATATATAATTAAGAGCTAAACAGTTTTCTAAGGCACTTGAAATGTGCACAGCAAGTATCCTACAATATTGTACAACTAGGCAGAACACATTTTTGCTTGTTAAATAACAGCATAAACACAAAGGAAAGATAGGTACTGTATAAAAAAGATAATACATACTCTTTTCAGATGACAGTAGTGGAAAATACATATTGCAGAATAGATCAAAGAAACTGTGCTATTAATTAATGTGCAGTTCCAGTTATTTACATTCATGGATATCAATACAGTAATTCCTCATTTAACACTATAGATGTGTTTCTGAAAATGTTTGTGATAAGTGAAAATGTGCTATGCGGGGTCAATTTTCCCATTAAAAATAATGGAGGGAGGGTGCATTTCAGGTGGTGGCAAAGTCAATTTTTTGTTGGTGCTGGGTCGTCAACAATAGATATCTAGCAACACAAGTCGCTCCAGTTTGTTAAAACAAAGATAAATACGTGATTGAGCGGAGGAGCGCTGTGACCATGTGTATTTATCCGCTCAGACGTATTACCACTGTTTTCACCAACTTATCCCTCCACGTGAAGTAGTCCGCCACTTGATTATTTTCATGTTATTTCAGGGACGGTCATGTTATTCGAAAAACGTTCCCTAAAAAAAAATCGTGCTATTGCAAAAACGTGTTAAGTGGGCACGTGTTAAACGAGTAATTACTGTACACCTGTGTAATATATGAGTATCAAATTAGTCACTGGAAATTATAAACTCATTCATTTGGTCGGGTATTTCCATCAAAGTTGCCAAAGTTAGTCACTCTAACCAAAGTTGCTACAATTCAAAGGGAGGAATTCATGTATTTATTTTACAACCACAATTATATAAAGTACATTCTGTATAAGTTTAAGACATGATTGTTTAATTCACCATTTTTTGTACTTTGTATCTCTCATAGCTGTGCAAAATGAGCGTAAAATGCCACAATTCTGAACTGGTGACATTTTAAATCCACTTAGCCTAGATACCAATAACTATTTAATATGCCAGGCAGTGGAAAATCAACTCTGAAATGTTGTTTGCTTCTTTGAGTTTTAAGTATGGAACTTTGGTGATATTCAGGCAGGATACATTGAGCATAAATGAAAATGTTTTATTTGTGTTTTCAATCTAACTAATAGTAATCAAGTGAAATGTCAACACTCTCCTAATGTCTGTTGATATAAGCATCAACCTTTGTTGACATATAATGAAAATCTTGATTCTGTAAGTGAAATCCTGATCCCAATGAAATCAGTGAGAAACTCTTCAATGGGGCCAAAATTTAACTCTGGGTGACTGGAGGCCCTACCCTGCTTATAGAAAAGCTGATGGCAAAAATCCCACTGGCTTCAATTATAACCTGATCAGGCCCCATGGGAAGTCTATCACTATCTCTAGTTGGATATTGCACATAGAGGCTTTTATTCCTTTCTGTTGTTTTAATGCTTGGCTAACCCGGCAAACCCCTTGCAAGTGTACTTTTAGGTCTGCAACACAGTGATGTATTGATATTGCCAGGCCATGTTAATAGCCAGAGCAATTGTCAAGTGGTACAAAGCTGTTGGCACTTTGATGAACCATGCTGATCCATCACCTTGCGTAGATTTAACATTTTGCTGCAAAGAGAATTCTATTTCTCTTTTAGAAAAAACACCAACAATTCTATTTCAATGGAGATATTAAATTAGCTTTTGCTCTGTCAAAATCCAGACCCACCCAGTATACCAACCTGTTCATCAATACAATGCATTTAAGTTACTGATGTGGTTGTTTGGCTCAAAATATACCAGTTAAAGTAACTGTCCAAAACACATTTCTTTAATTCCAAAATTTATACAAATTTACAAATCAAAATACAACTACACAGAATAGAAAAAGGAAGAGAAGATATATCCAGCATTGTTTTATTCTATTATAACAATGCTTAACCATGGTAAAATTTGACATAATATTGCAAGATGGTGAATCAAAAATTAATGATAGCAAAGTGTCGGCATAGAATATCAATAATTCTTTTGTTCCTAAAAAATACAATATTTAGCTTCTAGATGGAAAAAAATAAAAACCAAACACACAAACAAGCCTACTGGTATAAAAACAACTTTCTTGTGTTGCTACAAGAAGCTTATATGAACTGTATTTCCCTTCAAGTTCAGGAAAAAGCTCTAGGGATTGATATACTATAAAACAGCCTCATTCATAAAATTTAATAAATGGAAATCTGCCATGATATTACACTGAATTATGTTTTTTCAACTGCATCTCTCCTTCTTGATCTACCTCTATACTTTCATTAAATTTGTCAAATGCCTGTTTCTAAGCAGATGAGTTAAACTTAGAATTCAAGGGTATTTGCTTTTTCTTTCTTTTTATTTTATTCTCAGAATACTTCACTAGAAACCTAAAAATGTCTTTCATGACTGATTTCCTAAATACCATTCTTGTCCTTCAGAAGCTAGTTTTTATATCCTGGCAGCAAGTATTGCACTGTGCTTTGTACAATAAAAATACCAATATCAACAACAGTAGAGCTAAATCTGGTGGCTCCTAGTTGTAGGAGGCAAATTTGTTTTTCATCCTGAGAACATCTTACTTTTGATTTACAGCAGCTGCACAGTTTTAACTCCTTGAGATACAATTTAAAAAGGGTGTAAAAACATTAAATAATGCACTTTTGACATGCCAGGATAACCAGTATTGAGGGACACAGCATAAGCCTTTAACCCATGACACCGTATGACAAAAGTACTTTGAAGTAAATAAATGACCAAGGGCTAGATTATGATGTCTGTTTTTAGCAGCATAAAGCTCTAGCTATACTACACAGATACAGTAATGTCAGGGAATCTGATTGCAACTCATTTTGCTGCTAACTTGATTATAAACATGGAGCCTGATCCTATGCCTACCAAAGTGAAGGAAATTCTATTAACTTCAATGGATGCTGGCCTGGAGCTGTGGTGGTTCTAATCTGTATGGGTATGTCTATGCTAGTCACCCTAGTTCGGACTAAATGCCCGGTAGTTTGAACTACCTGCCCGTGGCTACACGCGGCACGGGCTAGGTAGTTCGAACTAAAGCTCCTAATTCAAACTACCGTTACTCCTCATTGCAGATTAGAATAATTGCAGGAGGAGTAATGGTAGTTCGAATTAGGAGCTTTAGGTCGAACTACCTAGCCCGTGCCGCGTGTAGCCGCGGGCAGGTAGTTCGAACTACCGAGCATTTAAAAATGGCGGCGCCCGGGAACATGCAAATGAAGCCCAGGATATTTAAATCCCGGGCTTCACTTACAAGTTCGAATGACTACATTAGCCACCCTAGTCCGAACTAGGGTGGCTAGTGTAGACATACCCTAACAGACTTTACTGTAAATACATTTTTATTCATGATAAATCATCAGTCAGATGAGATCTGTTATCAGGTTAGAGACAACCAAGTCAAAAGTGGGGATGTAAAAATGTATTTAAAAATGTAACCGTGTAACTGTAGCAGGGTTGGCTGGGCCTTGCAAGAGTCCTGGGGGGTCCCGATAAATCTGTGAGCCGGGGCAGAGGCTTCCACAGCCTTGTCCAGAGTGCTGTGGGCTCTTAAATAAGCTTTGTACTGCACAGCCCGCAGCACAGGCTCCCTGGGAGCAGGGCTAGCAAGGGTTGATGGCCCTGCTCCTGGGAGGCTTTGCTGCAGGCTTTGCAGCTGGCTTCCTTGGAGCTGGACTGGCAGCTTCTACCGGCCCCAGTCCAGGGAGTCAGCATGTAACCTGTGGTAGGAGCTGGCCAGGCCCATCACAGACCAGGGCTGCTCTGGTGGGTCCCACAGAGCTGGAGCAGCCCCCTGTCTGGGGCGGGCATGGAGCTGCTCCTGCCCCTACTGGTTAACCAGAACCTTTAAGGGTGAGGCTTACTGGTAAACCTTAATTGGTTAACATTTTATATCCTTAGTTGTAAGCAGTCTCCTTAACGTGGATGTAGCATAAATGTTGACAAGACTTGTATCTGAAGCAACTCCATTGAAGATGGGGCACTGAGAAAAATGAATTCAGAAACAACATCTACCTTTGAATGTTTAGGATTGTTTTAAGTTTGGGTCTCAGCTTTCTTTCAATTTTAAAGAAAAATATTCTTTAGTGTTGATCTGAAAAGATTTATAGCTGCCAATGAGCAAGTTCAATATTTCTTCTGTACTAATGGACATAAGTTTCACCAAAACAGGGCAGGACATGGTCTTAAATTTTTGCACTGCTTTAGGAGTTAGTAGTGTCAACTATAGAATAGCACACATGGAACTTTGAACTTTGGTGTTTCTAGATAAGTGCCTGATCCTTCAAACCCTTACAGCCCTGTAAACCCATTGTATGTCTATGGTAAAAAAGCTCATTGATTTCAATGAGACTATTCATGGCATTAAGCTTTGTCCTTGGAAGTATTGTAGGATCAGCCCTTTACAGACTTAGTCCTCCAATCCCTGTTCAAAATGATTTATAGCTACTGGTATCTTGTCTTCAAACATGTTTAATTTTTAAGTCTGCATATATTTTCCATTAATCATTTAGGATTTTTCACAATTTTTAAAAGCTTCCCAGTTCACCCATGAGGAAATACAAATGTCATTTAACAGGCTAGAATGACGCCTTCAAACATTACGCTCTGTTTTGTACATAAGAGTTTAGAATTTTATTAAAGGATCCATCCTGTGTACCCTGAAGTACAATACAGTGGGATGTCTAGGTGAAAAATAAATACAAGATTGAGACTTGAGTCTATTATTATCCATAATTTTGAAACTGTTATTCCAGTCTAATGAATGTTGTACATATATAGGTTGAACCTCTCTAGTCTAGAACTTTCTGGTCCAGAAACATCCATCATCCAGAATGATTTTAGTTAGCCGGATGTCCACGTTTCATGCGTGTGGCCAAATTTATTGCCAGGGCTCACCGAAACGTGGTGAGCCCCGCTCGCCAGCCATGCTGTCCGGCGATCTGCGCACGCGCAGATCGCCCGAACCTGGGTCTTCCGGGTTGCAATCTACTCGCCACGGGCGAGTAGATTGTATTATTTGTCGAGCCCTGTTTATTGCAGCCCATAAAGTTTGTTTACAGCCACCAGTCCTATCTCTTAGTGTTCTGTGCTGTTATTCAGCTCTAATTTATACCTAATTGTCTTCTAACTGCCCAGTAAGCAGTGGAAGTGTTTGTAATGCTGCTAGATAATTCCGGAAAATTCTCTGATTTAGAACTGGTCAGGTTCCAAGGGTGCCGGACTAGAGAGGTTCAAGCTGTATTTCTGTCCACTTAGATTGCCGAACACAATACAGGTAACAAAGTCATGGTCAAGTGTTCTAAAATATAACTGTATTAATTGTCTATCTGGCTAAAAGTTCAAACTCACATCAGCTAATTGGATTATTTTTGACAGCGGGGTGGGAAAATTATCACCTTATTTCTCCTTCATTTTCTGCCTTACGAACTGCCATGTTGACTCTCCCCAGTCAGTTTTTCCTTCTCTAAGGCTCATGTTACAGTAGTTTTGATTATTTCCTGTTGAGTTGCAAGGGCTTAGATATGTACCGTATTCCTTTTCACTACAGCAATTTGAAAAAAGGCTCTGAAGGAACTAATACAAAGGAACAAGAGACATATCGGCGACTTGAAGCGGTGCAGCTCAGCACGAAAAGGCAAACTTACCTCATCAAGCACTGCAATGTATCACAATTTCATTAACTTGTCTATCACTTGGTCAATACTTTACAGCTTTTGTCCACCAAACCCATTGAAATTTACAATATATAAAATACATGTACAGGATTAAACATGTGTGTATGTATATTATGCATAAATTACTTCTAAGTTCTAATTTAGCAAAGCATTTAAGTGTGTGGATAAGTCTTACCAAGGTCAACTTTCCTTGTCTCATGTTCAGCATGTAAGTGCTTTATTGTATTAGGGCCACAGTATATCTTATTTTTAACAGAGACGGCCACGGTAGATCCTATTAGTTGTCAAATGTATAGAATGGCATATGTTCTCCAAGGCAAAACCCAGCATTGATTTCAATTGGAGTAGAAAGGGGCTCTAAAATTCCTAGTCCTGCTGGCTTTAATTTACATGGGAAGTCATTATACACACAGTGATATCACTGGGACTATTATCCTGCATACATTTTGCAGGATCAGGCAATACATTTGTGAAAATTAATACAGGGCAGATGTCATAGCCTCTTTTCCAATTATAAAATTTTTGGTTATTTTTTTAAAACTATCGAAGTGACTATAATATATTAAGGACTGTCAGTTGTCCCATTTACTTTTTTTTTTATAAAGAAAAACTTAAATGCTTCATTGTCAAAATAGAAAATTTCTATATTGTTACACATTCCACACTTTCTTCTACATTTGGCAACAAACGAACAAAAACAGTCTCAGGAAAAGAATTGTTTTGCCAAGCTTTAATCCAAGCTACATTTTTATGGCTGGGATTTAAACCCTGAAAACAAGGGATTTTATTAGGAATACTCTCACAACTATAATTCTAGCGACACGCACATTTATATATGATTTAGAGTGGTATACATCTTCATTGCTTCCTTGATGTAAAAATGCTGCTCTATAGTTACAAAATAATGGCATTGCAGAAGCCAAATTATTCCATACTAATTCTATTTTTAATACACCTAATTGATTCCAGTAAGAGGTGGAACAATGCTGGTTATTTTTATTTGATACAAGCTTGTAGTTGGCTGTTTCAGTAATTATTGATATTTTGGGGTTCTTACTCTGCATTTTATAGGATTTTTACCAAAATTAAAGTGTTTCTAAAGGTCCTATCAACCTATTTCTTAAAACGTTTGAATCGATTTATTCAAAAATAAACAGAAAGCCAGCTCATGAAAAGCACCCTGCTATTGCTTGAATGCCCTTTACAAAAATAATCCATCCCATTTACGCAAACCTGGTCTTGTAAATAGTAAAGAGTGAGATCTAATTTTAACAACTAAATTGCATTCTGCCTTTAGGCTAACATCTAAAATGACAATCTTTCATTTTATAAATTAAAAACACTCCACATGAATCTATTGCAAATTCTGAGGTAAAAATCACTATACACAGACCTTTTATTGCCTGGAAAAAAATATTTAGTTTTCATAATTAAAAACTAAACATAAAAGACAAAAATAAATTGTAATTATGTACACACATAAAAAAGGATAAATAGTATATATACCGTAATACTGTATTACATGTATGTTTATGTGTACTCCAGGTCCAGAAAATTTATTGTGTATATAAATCAAAAGATAAATAAGTGCCAATATAAGACAGAGAATTTTTTAGTGTAAACAATGACAAAGGCTTGTAATAGGCCTTGGGGCTAACGTAACAAAAGCACATATTGCCTTTCACGCTCCATACCATTTAATTGTAATATTACTGTATTCACAAATACACTTTCAGAAGTTACTGAGTTAATAAGTATTCTTCGCATACAACAAAAACAGGCTATAGACGCTAAGGATTTTCTGTAGCTTTTACAAGGCCCTTGATGAAGATGTATTGATCCACATGTTAATTCCTTCTAGAAGCAATCCAAGGCATCCATCTAATGTAGCTCTTAAAGGTAACGTCACATTGTAAAACACTTCCCAAACCTACTTATATGCAAATTCATGGCCGATTTCAGTACTAATTTTGGATTCAAATTAGAATGGCACGATTGTCAATACTGTCTGCCATAGTTCAGAGCGACATTGGTGCCACTACTTTAACAACAACATGAGTGACAGACAAAAGATGAATATTTCAAAACCTGAATCCTTTCATTGCACTCACAGTGTCTTGCTATATGTCCTTTAAAATCTACTTGGTAATTCTGATGGATAATCATGGAGAATTCAAGGTGCAATTGTATTTAAAAAAACACCGAGTATATTTAGCTGTGTTATATGAATACTCAATATATTTTCTTTAAGCATGCTTGTCAGAATTTTTAAAAATACATCTGAATTATAATAAGAATATTTTCTGGCAACGGGGTTCACTGGCACCACGAAAATTACTGTACTTCACTAAAGTACTGATGAAATGAGGACATGGTGGTTTACTGTCTTATACGACAGGCTGAGGTCTCTAGAAAACACACACACAGTTGTTCAAATGCCCAGATTTACAATGCTTTTCCTCCTACCATCCAAATATATAATTAAACCAGTTTCATAAAGAACTTGCTATCTGTTTGTTCTTTTTTTCTGTAAGCTGACAGGTGAAGTCTCTTTTTTCCTCTCTCTGTATGTTCCCATTGTCCCCACAATTACCCTCAGTCACCATGATGTAAATTCTGATAAGTTCTTGGCCACAGGCTGTCAAACGATTGTCTTCAGCTCATCTTCTCTGGTCAAGCTTTGATGACAAAAATATCAATGTATCTGTGTGAACTAGTCACAGAACCACGATCTCTCTTACCATCAACACATGGTTTAGTTAAAATGGAATGCTACCCCCCACTTTCCCTGGGTTCTGTTCCCAGTCCAATCTCTTGTTCTCTAATAAAGATGAGGGCCACATTTTTCATTAACATCTGGGTAAGCTGCAACACACACTCACACTTATTCAAGTTGCAGTGCAATCTCAGGTCTTCACGATGCAATGATTTCCCTGAAGGAAACTGGTGTGTGAAATATAGGATACTGTCAAACAATTATGGGCGATGAAACCTGAAATATTAAATAAATAAATAAATTATAGGCTAAAGTTATTATTTTATCTGACAACGGCACTGGATTGATTCTGAATTCACACCTACACTGAATTAACAGAGCTGCTCCTGATTTTTACTGATGTAAATGAGATCCAGACTAAATTGCGTCTCATGTTTGAAACAACTGATTGGAAATCAGAAAAGCTGAGTATCTTTGAAAAACATGCAAGTACTTTTAAGTTTGCTTCCTCATCAGTAAAATGGGGAAAATACAACTTAAACATCTTTGCATGTTGTGTTGAGATCCTAGGATGAAAGATACTTTGCACAATATTATCTTTTTATTAGTGCAGTCAGTTATACCAGATAAAGTGTTAGAAGATTACCAGTACCTGGTAAAATAATCTATCATCAAGGATATTAATTTCTGTTTCAGTTGTTTCAAAATGTATACACGAGCATAGAAAATATAAAACAATATCTATCTATCTATCTAGAATAATTCATCCAATGTGGCAAAATATTCTGTTGTGTGTAGATATGTTTATATGTTTTCTTCTGATATAGGAGGACAAGAGAAAGTAAGCTGCAAGGCAAGGCAAGAGAAAATAAGCTACACTCTACACTCGTGGCCAGATGCAGTTTGCTATAGCTAGCTCCTGGTGGGCTGCCGGTGCCTTATTTACCTGCATGTCCACAGGTATGGCCACTTGCAGCTCCCATTGGCCGTGGATCACTGTTCCTGGTCAATGGGAGCTGCAGGAAGCAGTGTCCCAGTCTGCACCACTTCCTGCAGCTCCCATTAGCTAGAAACAGTGATCCACGGCTAACAGGGGCTACAAGCATCTGTACCTGTGAATATGCAAATAAATAAAACATGGGTGGCCGACCCGTGGCTAACCCTGGTGAACTGAACTGACTTCAGTTTACTCCCCATTCCTGCTCCACTACAATATAATATAATTCAAATTTATAAATAGAGTCACTTTTAAAAGTATGAGTGCAATGGGTTTATTTGCAAAACCCAATATTTGCATGTTAGGCGGATGGATAGCTAAGTGTCATTATAATGATTTGCAAAGGCAGACGTGTGATTCTGGTATTTGTATTAATTAGAATGGTGTTTAATGACTATCGAAGTAGAATGATGAACTTCATGTTGGGGGGAGACATTTTTAAAAATAACACATGACACTTTATAAACATGTTATATGTTGTCTTCCCAAATCTGAATGTTTATAAATTGGTAAATTATTCTTACTCTGATAATAAAAGAGGATTTTTTTTAGGAATCCACCTTCTAAAGTCTACATCTAAAATGACCCAATTAGTGTAACTGTGAAATTACATGAGAAATCAGGCTACATTAGCAGGACTAAAAGGAAGACTTTGACTGTTATCCATGATAGAGAAACATCAAGGCTATTCTCTTTATTGTGTATCTAAAGCCCAGTATGAAATTTGGGTAGGGCAAGAGAACTATGAAAACAGATTACAAGTTGAACCTCTCTTGTCCGGGACTCCCTGGTCTGCCAACATCCTTGGTCCGGCAGGACCACAGTTGCTGCTGGATCCGAGAGCTCAGCCGCAGAAGTTGAGAGCAGCTAGGAGCAGAGATGGTTTGGTCAGCGGGAGGAGTTGCTGTTTCTGGGAAACCCCAGGAGCAGCTGCTGCTGCAGGTGCACAGGCAGGAGTGGCCCTAGATGAGCTGCCGGCAACTGGCTCCCTAGGCGAAACATGCGATCGGCGCCCCCGCCTCCAAATCCCTCAATGCCCATTTAATTTGGCACCCTAGGCAACCACCTAGTTCACGCCTATGGACAGGCTGCCACTATGCACAGGGCTGGGGAACCCCCAGGAGCAGCTGCCGCTACGTTTGAGGCTGGGGCTCTCGCTACCACTGCATGTGGGACTGGGGCAAGGGAACCCTAGGAGCAGCTGATGCTGCCTATGCACACGGGGCTGGGGAATCTCGGGAGCAGCTGCCACTGTGTGTGGGGCCAGACCTGGGGAACTCCAGGAGCAGCTGCTGCCCTGCACAGGGCTGAGGTTAGGGAGCAGAGCCCTGCAAGCAGGCTGGGGGCAGCAGACCCAGGCAGGTGGACTGGAGGAGGTCAGGTCTCCGTCTTCTCCTGAGGTAGCTGCTAGGAGAGGAGCCCCAGGAGTGCCCAGATGCCTGATCTCCCCGGTCCCTTTTTCTAGATCATTCCAGTCCCAAGAGTGCTGAACAAGGGAGGTTTAACCTGTAGTAATAACCTATAGGAAGTAGTTCCTTTATCTTCTCATCCCACCAATGAATTTTACAACAAATCATTTCTGACCAGCTGCAGACTGCAACTCACTTTTAATCTGTATTTCCTATGTGGTTCTTTTTTCTTTTAAATGAATAATTTATTCTCTGGTGCAGAGTCACTTGATCATTATACCATTAGATCACACCCTACTTTTGCTTTTTCGGTCCAGTGTTAGTGGTGACCAATGCCTCTAAATTTTTCCATCCATGTGCATAATAAATTTTGTTATGTGCACAGAAGCATATGCAGATATCTACCATCAGTAGAAACACATACTGCTGGCTGTGGGCACTCTGATAATCAGCTGGGCAACATATGAATCTCTCCTGAGTAGTCACCCAAATACTCAGCTTACAGGGTACAGGCAGTCCCCGGGTTACGTACAAGATAGGGACTGTAGGTTTGTTCTTAAGTTGAATCTGTATGTAAGTCGGAACTGCCGTCCAGATTCAGCCGCTGCTGAAACTGATCAGTTTCAACAGCGGCTGAATCTGGACGCCAGTTCTGACTTACATACAGATTCAACTTAAGAACCCCAGGCATCCCCAAGTCAGCTGCTGCTGAAACTGGTCAGCGGCTGATTCCAGGAAGCCCGGGGCAGGGGCTTCTTGTAGTCAGCCACTGGTCAGTTTCAGCAGCAGCTGATTTGGGGACGCCTGGGGCAGAGCAGCTGGGGTGCTGCTGGGTTGGTCCAGTAGCGCCGCCGCTCCTCGGCGCTACTGGACCAACCCAGCACCACCCCAGCTGCTCTGCCCCAGGTGTCCTGATTCAGCTGCTGCTGAAACTGATCAGCAGCGGCTGAATCAGAACTCCTGGGGCAGAGCAGCTGGGGTGCTGCCGGGTTGGTCCAGTAGTGCCAAGGAGCGGTGCTGCGGGACCAACCGGCAGCGCCCCACCTGCTCTACCACAGGCCCAGGGCTTTGCTCCACGTCTCCCTGGTCTGCTGGGGGGGGGGGGGCACTAGCTGCGCCTCTCCCCCCCCCAGCAGACCAGGGACACGGGGAGCAAAGCTGCAGCGGCGGCGGGGTGCCGCGCCTCTGAGGTTTTGCTCTGGCAAAGCCTCAGAGGCGCAGGACTCCTCCGCCTCCTGGCTTTGCTCCAGGTGTCCCTGGTCTGCTAGAGACGGTCCCCAGCAGACCAGAGGCACTGGGAGCAAAGCAGCAGTGGCGGCGGGGTGCTGCGCCTCTGAGGCTTTGCTCTGGCAAAGCCTCAGAGGCACGGGACCCCTCCGCCTCCCCAGCTTTGCTCCAGGTGTCCCTGGTCTGCTGGAGATGGTCCCCAGCAGACCAGGGGCACCCGGAGCAGCTTTTCTCGCCCCGGAGGTCGAGGTGGCAGGACCGCTGCGCTCTGGGCGGTCCCGCTGCCTGTGAGCTCCGGGGCGAGAAAGCCCCGTTCGTAAGTGCGGATCCGACTCGGGGACAGCCTGTATACTGGAAGTAAACCACATCAGCTATATTCCTTTTAACAACAGGGGTTTGAGGAGTCTGAAGAGCTTTCCTTTCTTTCCAGAATTGTAATCCTAAAACATTTATGCCTGATTCTGCTCTTAATGTCAATGTTTTTTCTCTAGTGTTACTCCACTGAATCCACTCCTTCTTGCCACAGACCAATCAGAGGTATATCTACACTTCATTCCTCTCTCTCTCTCTCTCTCTCTCTCTCTCTCTCAAGAGGAATGCAAATGCAGACACTCAAAATTGCAAATGAAGCTAGGATTTAAATATCCCGCGCTTCATTTGTGAAATCGCGTTATGGTGCGATTGTGAAATAGCACTATTTCGAGAGAAAAAACGGGGTCATTTCAAGATAAAAACCTTCCCTTGAAATAACCATGAAGAGTAAAGGTTATTTCGAGGGATGGGTTTTATCTGGAAATAACCCCTTTTTTCTCTCTAAATAGCGCTATTTCGCAATAGCGTCGTAACACAATTATCCAAATGAAGCGCGGGATATTTAAATCCCTGCTTCATTTGCAATTTTGGGTGTCTGCATTTGCATTCCTCTCTTGAGACAGGAAAGAAGTGTAGGCATTCCCAGAGAGAACAGGGAGAGGGCACTTTGGAACTGGAGTCTTCCTCAGACAGTAGCTCCTTGAGAACCATCTGGATTCATTGACTGAATGCTCCATGGGTACAACTGGCATCTCTGTTTTTAACCCTACCCTTAAATAGCTTTTTCACTGAGTTGCTGAGCTGGATTGCCTCACATTTCTGGGCCCAGCTTCTGAAAATCCTAATGTAATCTGTGTCCATCAACTGCTGTTTTCAGTGTTGGTGACAAACACTTCCAAGTTCTTTTTTGGTGTCTCTTGTATAAATATGTGCTAATTTTCCCATATAATTTGTAATGATTTAATCAAGAAGTTACAGTCCAATTGTATCAGCTCACAGCACAGCTGAAGCACAGCACAGCACAGTCTCTCTAGCAATTCACTTTATATTGCACTTTTCAACACCTATATTTTTACATATCCTAAACACCAACTGAAATACAAGAACGCAAGTCATAGTGAGCCAAATGGAGAAATGTTAGTTATGCACTTGGCCCAGTGATCTGCATACTCATGAGGGGCATTTTCTAATGGTCTATGCCAGTGGTTTTCAAACTGTTCTGTGGGCCCCTTCAGGAAAGCCGCATCGTGCCGCTTTGTTTACCTAAAGGCTCTATAGCCATGGAGCCTCATGGCTCTCATTGGCGCTGGTTCGCTGGTTTCAGCCAATAGGGGAGGGGGAGGGGAGAGCTGCGAGAAGCAGTGGCATTGGCCATGCTGCTTCCCACGGCGTCCCTTGGCTGGAAACAGTGAACTGGAGCCAATGGGAGCCATGAGGCTCTGTGGCCATGGAGCCTTTAGGTAAACAAAGCGGCACAGGTCTGCCAGTAGCTCTGGAATAACCCTCTGCCAAATTTCAAATTCCTGCTGCAAATCATAGAGATGACAGAGCTCCTCAAAGAACTGTCAGAAAAATAATTATAATGGGAATTGTCAGGCAACCTAAATAGACACTACCACTTTCCCTATAATGATCTATTTGATACAGTGGTCTTCAAATATCAGGGCCTTGTTTATTTTAATACAATAACAATATATTGACTAATCCTTATGGTGTTGCAGTAGCTTGAATGGAAAACTGGATTCTACTATTAGTACCTTCAAATTCTGAATTTAAAATCCATTGTAAAACTCCTATTAGCTTCACATCAGTTTTGTTTGATCTGTACCCAGCAAACTATTTTTAGTCAAAATTTAAGGTTATTCAGACATGCCCTTTTAAAGATATGTGATTTAAGAAAAACAGGTATTAATCATGATTGGAAAATGTTTAGTTCTTTTTTGACATATCCTAGCTGCAAGATAATTTATCCTGAATACTTCATACAGGACTTATTTGAAATATCTTGTTGAGATCTACAGCACAGGTCCAAACAGAGATGCATATTACAAATGTTATTTGTGTCAAATAAGCAATGTTAAAATGGAATGTCTGAATCTGGCAAATTTCCCAAAGATTGCTAGGAGCTCTGGTGATTGTTAGAAAGCTCCCCAGTGTGAGGATGGACTTTGTGAGGTTTCAGGGGGTAGCCGAGTTAGACTGTACAGGATAAACTTAAAAAACAACAAACAGTCTGGTAGCACTTTAAAGACTAACAAAACATGTAGATGGTATCATGAGCTTCGTGGACACAGCCCACTTCTTCAGATGACCGGAGTGTAGGATGTTCAGAACCATCCCACACTCCGGTCATCTGAAGAAGTGGGCTGTTCCCACAAAAGCTCATGATACCATCTACATGTTTTGTTAGTCTTTAAAGTGCTACCAGAGTATTTGTTGTTTTGTGAGGTTTGTTGGACTGCTAGTTTAATTCCAGTGCTCCAAAGCACTCACTGACACAGACTTTCATATGCATTGGTTCTGTGGAAGCAGGGCTCTCCTCCCACACATGCAGATTGTTAATTTCATCTGGGACATGCTGAATCCAATAAAATGTATGAAAGGATCATTTTTCAGACTTCATAAGCAATCTTTTCCATTTAAAATCTAATCAGTTCTGGTACCCTTATTGCCATATCAGTTATGTAGTTTCAGTGTCACATCAGCAACACTTGGAAATCCCACCAGCAAAGGGGTCAAGGAATTAATTACAGTACAGCTCTAGAGGCCTGGGAATGGCAGAGATTAATATGACACATTCACTTCTCATTGGCTTTACACCAAAAGGTACTTTTACTCACCTTGTAAACTGTCGACTTTCCTCATGTACTTCCATTTCTGTGCTTTTAAATTCATTCAGTTCTTTCCGTATTGCTGCCTAATTAAAAACACACACACATCAGAAAAGTGACCATCTGTAAAAATATATTAACAGAACAAGTGCCCACTCCTATGTGATACAAAATACCCTCATCTATTTGTTTTCCATTTACTTTTCACTTAAATCCTTTCATGTAATCCATTACTCTTGTACACTTTGATCCTAAGAATGTAATGGCTCCTTTGATTACAGTTATTTAAACAAGTAAAACCATTCTTGAGAAAGCCATAAGAAAGTGTCTGGGGCCAGAAAACTCCTCCTCCCAAAATATGGCACTTGCTACAAAAGAAGAGGGAAAGAGAATTTGTTACCCTTGACAGCCACCTGTTTAGTATGCATCTGTAAAGAGATTATCACAGCATACAACCCCGGAGGGGAGGATGAGTCATACTTCATGCATAGCGATTGCATAAACTGAAAAATTCCTATAGCTCCCAACTGGAGACAAGATTTTAGGAATGGGAGATGAATGCCACTTTTCAAATGGAAATTAGTCACTCAGTTTGATCAGTTTTAGGTAACATTATATTATGTTTGGATATCCCAAGGCTGTGTTTTCAGCTAGCAGATACTAAAGAACAGCAGAAATTCAGCACAATATAAAATGTCAGTCCTTGATGCCTATGTAAAACAGCAGTAATCAATTTACCTCACTACATAATTCATATAATTTCTTAAAAGGCCAGCACTCTACACACACAGGTATTGCTATAAATGCTTTTGGTCAAAATGTATAAACATGTTAAACTACTGCTTTCAGGCCCTGCTGTTCAGTGAAAGGTTTATTCTCTCTCTCCCTTCAGTGTTTCAGAAACAAGTAACACAATTTGAGTAATCCTCTAAAAAGGCATCTAATTAAAAGAACAATGTCTTCCAAAGCAGGACAGAATTCCAGCATGATAAGATTATGCTGTGTCATCAGAATACCATCTCCTAAATTACAGATGGGGAACCTTTTTGGGGTCGGGGACTGCTGACCCACCTAAAATCAGTTGGGGTCCATACAAAAGTGAGAAGCAAAAAAAGAAAAAAAAAAACCCCACCTCACTGACATGGCCCCAACTGAGAAACAGAAACACATTCCCCAACACTCCCCTCACACAACAGAGCTGAGGAGAGCCCAGATTAGCAGATTTTGTGGAAGGAAAAGCCTCCAGGCAGTGCTTTACTGTGCCAGCGCAGAGGAGGGGGAGCGGCAGTGTGCGAAGCCATGAGGCAAAGCTTGTAGATAGGATCTGACGCTGGCTTTTGTCCAGCCCCCAAGGCTTGGGGTTCTTCCTCAAACAGCAGGGAGTCCCTGCTGGTACTCCAGCCACATGGGAGAGCGGGAAGCTGTGAGAGGGGGTGTAAGGCTGGAGGGTCAGCACGGGGTCCCCAATGTTAGGGGAGGAGCCCAGAACCTCAGGGAACTAGTTTCAGGGAAGCCAGGGGCTGAATCCAGCCCTCAGGCCTTAGGTTTCCCACCCCTGAAAATGATAAACCTTGTACTCCAGCAGGGGACTGACGTGCTTAACCCCAGTGATACACCAGCACAAGGCTGCTGCAATAGTAAGGAAAAAGGCATAGCTCAGATATTGCACCCCCACTGTTTTTAAGTGTACACCATATTGATAGTCAAGATACCAGAGCCATGAGTCCACAGAACAGATATAATACACGCTTCTGTTCACTGATATGTTTCAATGGGACCTAGAAGGCCTATTTCTAGGGAAAAGAGGAGTCTCCATACCCACTGGACCCGTTGCCTGTTTGCTGAGACTGAAAACATGGAGACCAATTTAGACCAATTTGTGGCAACTGTTCTGTGGAGACCTGTTCATTACAAAATAGATTGTGATTAAAAATATATTTCAGGCAGTAATAATGTATGCAGTGTTGCTGTAGCCATTTTGGTTCCACAATATTAGTGAGAGAAGATGGGTGAGGTAATATCTTTTATTGGTCTTTGTCTCACAGGTGTTAATAATGACTTTCAACCACTATTAGCAAGACCTGAGAAGGTGACCTACAAATGAAAAAGTTCTACTGCCACAAAGAATGATCAAACCCTGCAGCATTTTGCTCTGCTGTGGCTTGAGGCCTCATCTATACTGATTTGACCTATCCATGCTAGCTACCAGTGTAATTCATCTGGTGCAATACCCAGTGCAGACTTTGCTACAGCTACCGCTTCTCAGGTGTTTTGTTACCTCTAGGCTAGAATACTATAATTCACTGTACTTGGAGTGAACTGTTAAGGTCACTTGGAAGCTAAAATGAGGTCACTTGGTAGCTAAACTTCCACTGCCTCCTGAGTAGGAGCATATGACAGGTGGGAATGGTTTCTTATGCTCTGCATGCTGAAGTTATCTGCAGCCACAAAGAATGAAAATCTTCTGTTCCCAGACTTTAATCCATTTTTTAGCAAAATAAAGCCTGGCCTATTTTTAAAACTACTTATAAGTAAATAAGAAACCGGATAGCTTCTCTTACTGTTTAAACTCTCTACTACCTAGTTAGTCTCTCTGCTCTCTTAGGGTATGTCTAGCCTACATGGCTCCATTAATGGAGCCATGTAGATGAGTTTACTAGACATAGGAAAATAAAGCGGTGATTTAAATAATTGCTGCTTCATTTACATCAAAATGACCGCTGCGCTGTGCTGATCAGCTGCGCTGTGCTGTCTGGACGCGCCGTGGTCGACAAGGGAAGCCTTTGTCGACTGCTCCGTTATGCCTCGTGAAATGAGGCTTACCGGAGCGGTCGACAAAGGTTTCCCTTGTCGACCGTGGTGCGTCCAGACTGCCCCGCTGTGCCACTAAACATCTGATCAGCACAGCGCTGCAGCCATTTTGATGTAAATGAAGCGGCGATTGGTTAAATCGCCGCTTCATTTTCCTATATTCATTTCCTGTAAACTCATCTACATGGCTCCCTCGACAGAGACATGTAGTCTAGACATACCCTTAAATTGCAGGGTAAGGATGCACGATTTTGGCACTAAAGTCTGAGTTTATTCCCAATGGTGCATGCGTGCAGTTGGTCATCTGGCAACTCTAGTGATGATGTATTCATGTGGTCAAGCATTCTTACAGTAATGGGAGAGTCCATTACATTTCACTATAATTAGTTTTAAAAGAAGCTCTTAAGGTTCAGTCTGCAGAAACTTTGGTGGAATTCCAGGGACTGCAACTAAAAGTGGATAGCAGTGATTTAACTTGCCTAGGAAGGATTTTTAAATGTGCAAGAGTCATCTCTGAACTGCCACAAATAAGCTAGTAAGTAAATTTTAATAGTTTTTCTATGTGTTTTCCTATATGTATTGTACCATGACAATCTCATTACCTCAAGAAGATGTCATGAATGATATTAGTGTAGAAGGATTGAAAATAAGATTCGATTTTTTTTTGTAAATTATGGAATTCAATCTCTATTATCATCTTTATTTGTCCCTTGCCTTGTCTGCAGGAGTTAACCGCGCCCAAGGCTTGTCTGCTCGGCGATCATAATCCGGGGACTCTGTAACCCCCACATACTCATTGAAGCGTAGGATTCTTCTTGCCTGCAGTTCAGCCACGGTAGGCCTCAGACTGAGCTGTGAACAAGAAGTGGGAAAGAGTAAATTGAATAAGCCAAAATAAAACCTAAAATATGGTGTAACCTCAAGAGAGCATTAAAGGTATTTCTAATCAGGGTCACTTTCAAGAATCTAAAAAAAGGCACTGTCTTGGGAATATCAAACAGGAACTGGAAAGCTTTGCAACCTAGTTTCTTAGACTATAAAATTAATCTTTGTTAGGCACAAAAAATCTTGACAGATCATCTCTTGAACATTAATTTTTACTTTGCTATAGTGGTGCTATTTAATCTATTAAACAATGCTAGATTATAGGTGCTAATGTAACCACATCTGTTTTTCATTACAAAAAAGAACAGGGTTTTGATGGGATTGTCTAAAGGAACTAAAAGGAATTTATGAATCAGAGATTCTTTATTATGATATTGGCCCAAATGATCTGAGTCATCCCAATCAAGGTACAAATTAACTAATTATTTTAACAGTAAACAAAATCTGCCTTTTCACATACATTTTTGAAAGTATAGGAAAATTTTGTCATATTAGGACTTCCTTGTCTCAAAAAGGATACTGCAAAACTGAAAAGGATACAGGGAAGAACAATGAAAATGATCAAGGGTCTGGAAAAAAATTTCATCTAGAGAGAGATTGAAAAGGCTGGGACTGTTTACCTTAGAAAAGAGATATCATGATAAAAAATAAAATAACAAATGGAATAAGGAATGTAAACTATAAACTTCTATAAATGAAATTGAAAGATTATAAATTCAAAACTGACAAAAGGTAATACTTTCATATGGTCTTGATAACCAATTTTAGTGATTTAGATGTACTTAATGGGACAGAAGGACTATGCTGTTGTCCCACTAAGAGCTCTGACAGACTTTGTGCATCACTGAGGCTGTGTCTAGACTATACCTCTCTGTTGACAGAGATGTAGATTAGGCACGCCAAAATTGCTAATGAAGCAGGGATTTAAATATCCCGTGCTTTATTAGCACAAACATGGCCGCCGTTTTTTTTAAAATGGAGCTTTTTCAAAAAAAACCCTGGCAGTCTAGACATGGATCTGTTGAAAATAAACCCTTTTTTGACAGATCCTGTAAACCTCATATTTGGAGGAATACAGGCAGTCCCCGGGTTACGTACAAGATAGGGACTGTAGGTTTGTTCTTAAGTTGAATCTGTATGTAAGTCGGAACTGGCATCCAGATTCAGCCGCTGCTGAAACAGATCAGTTTCAACAGCGGCTGAATCTGGACGCCAGTTCTGACTTACATACAGAATCAACTTAAGAACCCCAAGCGTCCCCAAGTCAGCTGCTGCTGAAACTGATCAGCAGCTGATTCCAGGAAGCCCAGGGCAGAGCAACTCTGCCTCGGGCTTCCTGTAGTCAGCGCTGGTCAGTTTCAGCAGCAGCTGACTTGGGGACGCCAGGGGCAGAGCAGCTGGGGTGCTGCTGGGTTGCTCCAGTAGCGCCGCTCCTCGGCGCTACTGGACCAACCCAGCAGCACCCCATCTGCTCTGCCCCAGGCGTCCTGATTCAGCCGCTGCTGAAACTGACCAGCAGCGGCTGAATCAGGACGCCTGGGGCAGAGCAGCTGGGGTGCTGCCGGGTTGGTCCAGTAGCGCCCAGAGCGGCGCTGTGGGACCAACCGGCAGCGCCCCAGCTGCTCTGTCACAGGCGTCTGGAGAAAAGCCTAGTCTGCTGGGGGGGGGCATACTAGCTGCGCCCCCCCCCCCACCTCAGCAGACCAGGAAGACGCGGGCGGCGGACCGAGACGCACCGCGGTCCCACCGCCTGGGTCCTCCGCGGCTTTGCTCCCAGTATCCCTGGTCTGCTGGAGTGGGGGGGGGGGGGCGCAGCTAGTACGCCCCCCCCCAGCAGACTAGGCTTTTCTCCAGACGCCTGTGGCAGAGCAGCTTTGCTCCCTGGTCTCCCTGGGCTGCTCCGCTGCCGGCTTCCCCGACCAGGGAGATGCGGAGAAAGCCCCGGAGTACACGGGTGGCAGGACCGCGAGGTCCCACAGTCCGTGTCCTCCAGGGCGAGCCCCGTTCGTAACTGCGGATCCAAAATAAGTCGGATCCGCGTAAGTCGGGGACTGCCTGTACAGGATGTCAAAAAAGAGTTTATTTTTGACAGATCTGCATCTAGACTGCTGTTTTTTTTTTCTGAAAAAGCTTTGTTTAAAAAAAAAAAGCGGAGGCCATGTTTATGCTAATGAAGTGCCTTGAGGGCGGGGGGCTGGACTCGATGACCTCTTGAGGTCCCTTTCAGTCCTATGATTCTATGATTCTATATTTAAATCCCGGCTTCATTAACAATTTCGACATGCTTGATTTGCATCCCTCTGTCAACAGAGGGATGCAGCCTAGACGTAGCCTGAGACACAGTGGGCGGAATTTTCTATCTGCTACCACTGACATCAGTGGGAATTTTTTTACCAATTTACCACTGACTTCAATGGGGACAATCCTGATGAGAAGAATGCAGTATGAGCTTCCATCTGTGATAGGCAAGCTTCACAGGCTTGTGTATGGGATAATCCTGCAGGCTGTTTAGGACCCCAACATTTTTTCAGCACTTACCTAACTCATGGATTTTCCAAGAGGCAAATACCTATAGATGGGATTGCATGGGTGTGTGCATATGAGTTCAGGAAAACTGGTACTCCTTTCCCCCTTGTCCTCCTGAACACACTTGCAAAGGCTAACCACAATCAGGCTCCACATTTCTTTCAAAGATACAATTCAGCCTTCTAAACATATTAGGGAAAATTAGAAATATTGGGTTTACACCAAGGATTATTTTAGTCCTATCTGGTTTTCTAACAGAGTTCACATTATGGGGAAATGGAGACGGGAGAGGGAATTTTGCCAGTATGTATTATTATACTTCAGAATAGTACAGAGAGAAAATCTTGTCCCTTATTATTCCCACAAGTATCCTACACATAAAATGTTTTATCACCTTTCTGCTGAGTCTGCGTTTTAATTCCCTCCTGGCTTCCTGTTCTTCTTCTTCATTCTTTTCTGTTTTGGAAGAGAGGAAAAAAGGGATGACTATTTAAGGGACTATAACTGTATATGGCAGTAAGTTCCAGGCCTTAGAATACTGGTTTATACATATTCATATTTGTAAGCTACCCTATTTTTGAGTGAGTGTTCTCATTGCCTTTCTTTGTCCTTTCCCATTCCCAACTCTTCAGCCTTCCATAATTATCACCCTCTGCCTGGAAGACTGCAGAGAAAGTTACTGTCATTTGTACTCTGTGAAATAAAAAATAAGAAGTTGCCCAGCTGTGTCGCATACCTGCCAAGAGACTAACGTCATCATTGCCTTTATTCCCATGGCCCCATTTACCCTAGTTTAGACTCAGAGTTTAACTGTGTTTACTAGGGCAGAGAAAATCATTTACAGTGAATAACTTATCTGATGAACCTAACCCCCTTTTTTTGTTTGTTTTTTCGCTCACAGAATATCCATGAACAGATAGCAAATTCCTTCAATTTATTTATTACTGGAAATTATTCAGTGAATTGTTTTAGTTAGATTCCATGGACTGATCATTAAGGGCATGTCTACACTACAGAGAAGATCAAAGCTGCCACTGTCAATCTTCCAAAATTCGAATTAACAGGTCTAGTTAAGACAGCTAATTTGACCTGTGAGGGGCATTCTGATCAATGCTGGTAGTTCTGCTTCCATGAGGAGTAAGAGAAGTCAAAGGATGAGTGATCCCCCTTCGACTTCCTGCAGTGTGGACAGCGCCAAAAGTCAAGTTAAGGGACTTCGACTTCAGCTACTCATTTAACGTAGCTGATATTGTGTATCTTAATTCAACCTTGTCCTGTAGTGTACACATACCCTAACAGTGCTCAATGAGCATGTGATTTTCATTATTTAACGTTTCTTGGTTAACTGTGATCAGTCAGATCAATCACAATTTATTATTTCTGTGTCTTGGTCAGATGAGGCCAAAAATTGCATATGCAACTTTAAAATTTCAGCAGATATTTGTGCATGTGACTGAAATTGGCTTTCCAGAAACTTGTGTGGAAGTAAAAACTGATTGCCTGGATGTCTGTGGAAAGCAAATTAAAAGAGGGTACAAATATGGGTGCATATTGTTTTAATTGTTTTAAACTGATGAATGAAGAAAATCAGTTGAATTATTTGCCCAACTCTGTTGCTTATGTGTGAGTTTATCTTTACTCTGAATGAAATATTCCAATCAGAGATGTTGGCTGAACTGCAAAATTCAGATATGGATCCACATTTCTGCAAGATAATGAATTTGTACTGAGGGTTTTGGTTCAACCTACCAATTCTAATTCTAAGAGAGATTATCTGTACACATGGCCAAACTGTGCTAGAAATGACCTAGACAAATTGGAAGATTGGATTAAAAGAAAACTGACGAGGTTCGACAAGTGCAGAATCCTGCATTTAGGATGGAAGAATCCATAGGTACAGATTACATGAGTGTTCCCAATATTGATGGGTGCCAAGCACCCACCGGCAACTCCTTTCTCTCTCCCCAGTGCCTCCCAGCCATTGGTTAGTGCCTTCCCATGCCTCCTGCCCATAGCAATCAGCTGCTTCATGGCATTTGGGAGGCTTTGGGATGAAGTGGGGAGCAGTGAGGATGTAGCATTCTCAAGGACCCTGGGTGGGCAGGGAAAAGGTAGGGAAGGAGTGGGGCCTCAGGCAGAGTTGAGGTTTAGAGTTGGGGCTCCCCAGCACTTTTGAAAGTTGGCACCCAGGCACTGCTCCAGACTGGGGACTAAATAGCTAAGTGGCAATTCTGCAGAAAAGGACCTGGGGATTACAGTAGATGAGAAGCTGTTTATGAGTCAATAGTATGTCCTTGTATATTGAGCTGTATTAGTGGGAGCATTGCCAGCAGACTGAGGAAAGTGATTATTCCCCTGTATTCAGCATTGTTGAGGCCACATCCAGTTTTGGGCCCCCCACTGCAGAAAGGAAGTAGACAAATTAGATAGCATCCAGTGGAGGGAGGGTGATGAAAATGAGTGGAGGGACCAGAGCACCTGACAAGTGAGGAGGGATTTGATAGCAGCCTTCAATTCCCTGAAGGGGGGCTCTCAAAAGGATGGACCTAGGCTGTTCTCAGTGGTGGCACATGACTGCAAAAGGAGCAATGGTCTCAAGTTGCTGTGAGAGAAGTCTAGGTTGGATATTAAGAAAACTATTTCATTAGGAGGGTGGTTGGTAAAGCATTGGAATGGGTTTTCTAGGGTGGTGTTGGACTCTTCATTCTTTCAGTTTATTAAGGCCCATCTTAACAAATCCCTGAGTGGGATGTTTTAGCTGGGGTTGATCCTGCTTCAACCAGGGGATTGGACTAGATGTCTTCCTATGATCTCTTTCAACTTCAGTCTTCTAATATTCTATTTCATAGAGCTTAGCAAGTTCACGTAACTTTGCCCATTTATTAGCTCTTATATTTATGATAACCCATGTGGAACTGATTGAATTTTAAACAAACTTCCCTTTGTAATCAATAACCATAATATCTACAGTTATTAAACAAGATCTGTCTCAGGAATTAATTCACTTGGTTTCAGCTCATGTAAAAGAGGGTGCCATATACAGGAACTGGATCTCTTGGGTGTGATCTCCGCTGCAAGCTCTTCATGAGGTACATAGCACAGAAGAGATTGTAATTTAATGCACACAATGTATTGCGCCTGTTTTGTTATTTTCTTTGTGGAATTTTTGATTATTCATAACTTTGAATTTTCTTGCTTGTCTAAATCATTGTATGTCCTAAAACACGGTAAGAACCTCTATATAAGAAATACGGCGTTCACATCACTGAATTTATATCACAAGGAACAGTTATTAATCATTCAGTTTATCTGATCTCTGTTTATCTAGATCACCAGTTCAAAAAACTGTAGGTCAGGACCCCATTTTAGTGAAGTCATCAGGACTAAAACTCAGACTTACTGGGACCCATGGCAAAAGCCTGATCCCCACCATTTGGGCCCAAAGCAGAATCCCCATGGCTTCAGCCCTTGGTGGTGGGGCTCTGGTTATAGGCCACCTGCCTGGAGGTGAAGCTCTTGGACTTTGGTCTCTTGTCTGGGGTGGCGTAGCTCGGGAGGACTCAGACTTTGGTTCTCTGGGGTCCTGTAGCTATTTTTGTTGTCAGAAGGCGGTCATGGTGCAATGAAGTTTGAGAACCCCTTCTCTAGATCATAATTCCTTTAAATTCGGGTTAACAGTGAACACAGGATTTGCTGGACCTTTAAGGAGGTCAGAGCTGCCCCCTGTGCCACCAAGATGAAGGGACTAAATCCTGGGATTGCACGGTCGAAGACTGTGCCTCAGAGCCAGGGCTGTTGGAGAGCTTGAAATCAGGGAGAAGGCTAAATCTGAGAAAAGAGCAGAGAGATTCTCCTTAGCAATGTGGCAGACAGCCTGAGAGTGTACACCTTGAAATAAGCAAGCTAGGAAGGTTAGAAGTAGGACTGGCCAGAAAAAATTCCATTTTGTGGATGATTTTGAGATTGTGATATTTATTTTTTAGTTTTGCATCAAAGTGAAAACGAGAGCTTTTGGATTTTTTAAAAAGTACCAGAGGTAGCCCATCCCCCACTAGTAATAGCACCATGGTTAAAGATGTGGGAAACCCAGGCTTGAACCCCTACTATCCCTGATTTCGAGCAGGGACATAGGGACATAAAACAGGATCTCCCAAATCCCAGACAAGTGCTTTAATCACTTGGCTATTTGATGTGGGTGTCTCCACACCCTGGTTCCTTCACCTGAAATTTCTTCTTGACCCTGAGAAACCTTCCCACTGAATTTTTATTTGACATGGATAATGTTCTTGCAGAACGTTTTTGATAAATCTAAAGAAATGTATAGTTGAAAAGCTCCTGAACATAGCTGGCTGGAAGCCAGTCTGCTGGAAAAAAGCTCCAGCAGAAGGGAACAGAGACTCTCCTTAATGCCAAGCAGAGGTTCTTTGGAGTGAGACCTGGAGGGAGTAAATGAGCTCCACCAGGAGACATCAGGGTCAGGGTAAAGGACATGGTTTACATTTTAAACTTATGTTGAACTGTTTTATTTGGAGAAATAAAAACAAGCCACAAGAAAAAGGTCTGAAATCCTGCGGCTTCTTAAGAGTTCTTTGATGCGCTGGTTGAGGAGCTGGTTCACAGAGGTTTTGTCTACACTATACAGCTTTTAACAACGTGGTCGTGTCACTAAGCTGGGCAGTATAAACGTTGCTTGTCATTTTTGCTGACAAAATACTTCCACCCTCTTGAGTGGGATTTGCGCTATTGACAGAAGAGCTCTTCTGCCAACAAGCTATTTACACTACCACTTGCCCTGGCAAATCTTTTATCTTTTGAGGAGAAGGGAGTTTAAATTTTGTTGCTCAATTGGCAGTGTAGACTTAAGGCACTCAACACAGTAATTCATGCATAAAATATCCCTTTCATACTATAATAGGGTGGCTTGCCCCTTCAGGGTGGGAGGGTTAGGGCTAGCCAACCCTGATTACAGAAAGAGCCCCATCTGGGAAGATTAGGAATGTAAGGTGGTTAACCTATAAAGAGCTGCAAAAGGCAGCTCTTAAATGAAAGGAGGAAGCTCAGGATGCTGAGGAGTCTGCAAAAGCTTCTGCAAAGCAGCCCCACAGACTATGGGAGTTGCTCATGGCAGGGACTCCTAGGGCAGATTCAGCCCAAGCAGAAGAAAGACTGGAAAGGCCACAGGCAGGAAGGGCTGAGAGGAGGAAGAGAAAACCGTGTGTTCGGACTATGGGATTTTAAGTTTTATAAAATAAACTCCAAATATTACTAACCTCAGACTTCAAGGAGAGATGGTTTTGACCAAGGAAATGCCCGGGTGAAGTTGGATGTGAACAGGGAAAAACAGAGACAGGCTGCCTATAGCAAAACTCTAGATCACAAGAATATGCATAGGAGATAGTTAGCCCATTACATGCACCAAGAAGACCACAGATTGTTTTACTGCAATTCAGGGGTGGGCAATAATTTTTAATGGGAGGAGGGAGCCACTCCAAGATTTTGGCAAGTGGTTAAGGGCCATATTTCTATCAAAGGGAGGTTGGGGATCTAGGACAGAGGTTGGGTGCAGAAGGGAGCTTGGGATAGGAGAAAGGGATGCAGGAGGGGGTGTGGAGTCTGAAAGGAAGTTTGGGTGAAGGAGGGGCTTGTGATCTGGGGCAGAGGCTTGGGATGCAGAGTCCAGGAGGGAGTACGAATGCAAGAGAGTATTCTGAGGGAGGGACTCTAAAAGGGGGTGCAGGGTCTGGGAGGGAGTTGTGACCGGGGGGAAAGGGGTACAGAGAGTTTGAGTGGTGGCCTGGCGTAGGTAATTTTTTATTTAGGCAGCTCCCAGTCAGCAGCCCTGCAGGAACCTGAAGGCTGCAGTGGCAAGTTGCTACATGTGGCTCTGCTCTGGGCAGGGTGAAGAGGGGGAGGTGGGGAGGTAGGAGGCTTCACTGGCAACGAGCAAAATTTCTCAGCTGTTATTGGTCAGAAACTGGCCAATAGGAGCTAAGAGATTTTGCTGAGGGGTGGGACAGAGCTTCCCTGCTCACTCCCAGAATAGGCAGTCACATTTAAAACGGCTGCCTCTGCACTATCCTGAAGGGTCCCAGCAAGGCAGCTGTGGACTGGATCCAGTGGTGTGGTAAGCCAGATGCGCCCCACTGGCAGCCTCTTGCCCACCCCTGCTGTAATTCCTACTGCTTTTAAAACAATTCTTAGCAATAGAATAGCAGTTCTGTTTTCTGTAATTGGCCATTAGAGGGTGAGATTTTGAAAGATGCCAAGTGATTTAGAAGCATGAGCCCCATTGCAAGTCAGACAAGTGTGCATCAGTAGGCACTTCAGAAAAATTCCACCTTAGTGTTAAATTCAGGCTGCAGATATGAATGTGGCTGACTTGCCCAAACCAGCGTATATAGGCATGCTGCAAAAGCAATGTTAGTGGGAACCCATTGTGGCTGCTCTCCACCCTAGAAACGGATATCATCTGTATGTGGTCAAGAGTTAAATGCACACACCATCTCTCCAATCTGCAAGTCCTATTCTGGAACGTCCCTTTGTAGCTCAACCTACAGATGACCTGCAGACTGATCTCCTCTGGTTTGAAGGGCAGCTGGAATTTAACCGGAAAAACTATTAATTGGTTTCCTTTGTGTCCTGGCTGCTGCTTCTGGAACATGGATGAAGACATTGCCCAAGCCAGAATTTGATCATAGATTACAGGAATTTAAAATTGGTGTCAATTATGGGATATTGTGATGTCTCTTTATTTCTTCTTAGAGAAATAAACATCTATGCCACTACTGCTACAGAAAGCCCTGGCATTTTAGACTCTGGCATTATTATGGGACTTTTAATTCACCACAAAAAAGATGAGAAGAGAAATCTTTCCACATAAGGGTTGTTCTGTTTTCAACTATAAAGTAATCCAGGAGTGTAAAACTGAACTTTCCACTGAGTCCCTGTGGGGATTAGCTATGTTTAGATTACTTTGTAGGATTGCTAGGGAAATGAAAAAGATGACAGACAAAGCGCCAGGATCCTGGAATGCTCTGGAAAGCAAAAAGCAATTTCTGTTTTTTTGTTTTCACATACAAAGATAATCATTAATATTCCTTCACAAGCACCAAAAGCTACATCATGTTTCTAAAAAGCCAGGTTTGGCAAGAGGACAGACACATTATCTAGCTGCTTCACTATTCTTCACAGTTACAGAAAAAAACAACCGCTGTAAACTGGAGACCTTGTGAGAGTTGAAAAAGCTTCCTTGCTGTAATGCAATACTATAATTGATTCAAGAGTGTGAATCTAAAATGTTTCAAAGCAAGCATGAAAGAAACCAGCCTGCCCTAGAACTCATTCAAATTACTTCTTAACTTTCATTTTTAATGTGGAAGGATACAAAAGTCTGGATTCTTATACACACTTAGCCAAGTCTCTGTGATTTAGAAATCGGACTGGAATCTCAGTCCCAGGATTTCCAGTAGGTCCTGGGTTAGCTGAAACTATAAACATAAAAAATATCTTTTGATATAATAAATCTTTGCTTTAGCTAATGGTGCAAAAAACCAAAGCATTTATACTTTTTTGAACCTTATAAAAGATTGGGATTCAATTTAATTATGGCAAACATTTAGATCACTCTACCCCAAATGTATGCTAAAAAATAAATCACAAATTTTACCCAGCTGTAGTACTGCTCAGTTGATGGGCAGTTCTAACACTAACACAACCCCCCTCAACAGGATAAAATCAGCAGGAAGGAAGCTTTATGAAAGAAATTCTGACTCATTCACAAATCCTGCACACAACAATACAGGAATGTAAGAGATGTAAACATTTCAGAACTGTCCATCGGAAGCCGGCAGAATAAACCCATAAACAAAACATTTGGTTTAAGAGCTAAGAGTTTTAGTTATGGGTTAAGGGCACTGTCAACATAAGTAACAGACTTAGTAGACATTTAAAAGATTGCTGTTAACCTGTAGTAAATTTAAAAAATAAATACAAAATAAGCACATGCAGCAAAATGCATGTGCTGTAGAGTGCCCGATCCACCTTTTCTAATAAAAAATTCCTAATGTTTTTCTCCTTATTCTTGGAGCAAGACCCACCCACATATGCTGGGAAAATGAGAGACCGTGTAGGTGAGAGTATGTTTACACTTAAAATGCTAGGCGTAAACACTCACTAGGGCAATGGATTCTCCCATTGTTGTAGTTAATCCACCACCCCTGAGGCTATGACTATACTTACAAGTTTACAGTGGCACAGCTGTACAGATTATAACTGCCGCTGTATGAATGTTTATGTATCCGCATTATGCTGGCAATAGAGAGCTCTCCTGTCAACTTAATAAAACAAGCTCAATGAGCGATGGCATCTATGTTGGCAGGAGAATATCTCCCACCAACACAGTGCTGTGCACACAAGTGCTTATGCTGACAAAACTTATGTCTCTCGGGAAGGTTTTTTCAAACCCCTCAAGTGACATAAAGTTTGGCGACATAAGTGCTAATGCAGATACGGTTTGAGATGTGGTAATTAGGTTGACAAAATAATTCTTCCATTGACCTACTGATATTCAAGGGGGGAGGAGGTGTTAGGTAAACATATCTATGTTTCCATGAGTGTGGATTTTTTACACCCCTGAGAGACCTAGCTATATGGATACATTTTCATTGTAGACTAACCCTCCTTCAAATCTGGCGAAGGTAACCAGAATGTCCAAGCTAATTTCAAGATGGGGAAGATTGGTAAGCATAACAATCATACATATACACTCTGTAGCAGAAATGAAGTGGGCAATTAACACCTCTGCAGTTGTAGAACAATGAAAGATTAGTAGGCAGGAAGGTGTGTTACAAACTGTGATAATGAGCCATAAAAGAAGCACATTGTTAAAACCATAGCATTTAGTGTCCAGCAGAGTTATAAATTTAAATTCCTAGGCTTGTCTTTTGACAGAAAATGACTGTTTATACTATGAAAACAGTGAAAGTTACTTTACACAAAGGGCTGTCAAACCCACAAGATATACAAGCTTAAACTAGAAAAATCTTTTTCTTCTATTGATCTCTATGGGTATGTCTACTCTGCAACACTATTTCAAAATAACTAGAGCTATTCCAAAATAACTTAGTCCGTGTCTAAACAGCAGGCAGCTATTTTGAAATAGTGTCAAAATACTGTCAAGCTGGATGACTTCTTACTCTGACTCCTGTAATCCTCATTGTATGAGGAGTAAAGGAAGTTGGAGGAATAGTGCTCCATTTCGAAAAAAGCGCTGTGTAGATGCTCCCTATTTAGAAATAAGGTATGCAATTGACATAGCTCAATTTGCGTAGCTTATTTCAAGGTAAGCCCTGAGTGTAGACACACCCTATCATATATATTGATCATTGGTATTAAGTGAAACAGTAGCAGATCAAAAAACTAGTTCTAGGTGTGATTATTAGTTTCTGTCCTTTGACATGTTGATAGATTTTTCTTTTTACACCTGGATGGGGAAAGTGTACCTGGTTTCCTCAAAGTCAGCAGAAGTATCTTGTGACATACTGCGACATGTTTTTAAATGATTTTTCTCATGTGGTCAGGGATTAAATTCAGCTGGAGCTGTCCAGAGAAAAACTCTGGTAAATATTTTCAAAGTCTTGAGGCAGAAGCTCTGAGCCCCACTGTCTCATGCAGAGCAGAAACCCTAAACCCCAGCACTGCCAATAGGGAAGAAACCCACAGCCTTGGGGCTCCAGGAAATACTGTATTAGAATTTACACGTGGTTCAGTGTCTGCTGACTGTTTATCAGATTTGTATGTTTATGCTTTGCAGTTTATCTTTATTACATCTGACAGTGTAAAGCAGAGCTTCAAAATTTTGCACATTACAAAACGTATTGCAGATCACTCATGTCCAGGAGTTTGTTGAACATTCTCCTATGTACCACAGTGTATAGCAGAGAACCAGAAGTTAGTGTTTTTGTAATTATCCTACTTATCCCTGAAGAGGCTCATGATGCCAGTGGTATTTTATCAGCATCATGGCTTCCCTGAAAGCTGATAACTTTTTTTTCCTCTCTCTTTTTAAAAATGTGTTAGACTAGTCAAGTGATATTGCCAAAGTCACCTGGACTTCTCAGGGCATGCCATCCATGTCTTCTTCTCTTCCTCTCTTTCACTCACGTGTTGCGTGTATATATGTCTAGATGGATTCCAGGCATGAAACAGCTGACTATGTGCTTGAAAATGTAGCAATACGCGCATTGTATCATTTATGTCATGGTTAAAAAAGTTCTACACTCCAGCATGTCTACACTCCAGAGTTTTTGCGGAAACACAGCTGGTTTTTTTGCAAAAACTCATGGAGCATCCATACCTCAAGCGTGTTTTGGTGCAAGTATGTCGAAAGATCAGAGAGTTTTTTGCACAATTGGTAATCCTCATTCTACGAGGAAGAACACCTTTTTTGAGCAAGAGCTCTTGCGCAAAAAGGTGTGCATGGATGGGGAAAAGGGTTTTTTTTGTACAAGAAGAGGGAAGAGGAAAAAGCACAGGTGCCCTGGTGGCCATTCTGTCCATAGTAATCTCTGCTTACTTTCGAGAGAGCATCCAGGCAGTCTGGACACTCTCTTTCGCAAAAGCGATCACTTTTTCAATGAGCTTTCTTGTGCAAAAAGCCTATAGTCTAGAAGTAGCCTCCAGGTCTAGATATGGACAGGGGAAGAGTTTGGTTGCCAGGGCTTCTAAACAGATTAGCTTTCCTGTTATTGTTGTCATTTATTATTCAGATACTCATGGAATCCACAGTATGGTAGATATTGAGCATTCACAAAGGATGACACAAGTCTCTGCCCCAAAGAGCTTACCCGTTTAAGTCAGTAAGCAGTATCAATAATGAGGCAGATGGGCAAATAATAGAAGTATGTGCAATATACATCATACACATTTTCCCCAAGAATTAAACAACACTCCAGCTATACTCTGCCTAGTCAGGTTGACTGGCCAATTTTTTGTTTATGTCCTGAGGAGTGAGTGGCAGCCTTGCATGTCAGTTAAGCCACGGTGTTTCATGCATGTAGACAAGTGGAAAAATGAGTAACTATAGTTATGGGAGACACGGATTTGAGGATGGGAAAGCCAAAGGAGCCCAGTAATACTAATACAGCTTTAGGGAGCCAATGGTTTCTTTTGGTTTCTGTGACATCTTTAAGTAGTTTAAGTGTATTGTCTTTTCTCCTCCAGGATGCTTCACTTCTCTTTTTGTTCTTTGTACTTCACTCACTTGTGTCTATCACTGTTGGAGATCACAGAGTATTTCCCTTCCTCCTTACAAAAGTTAATGGGGAGTGATTAAAAGTATTAGGTAATCCTTTAAAGGTATTTTTAAGTGTCTGATTGATTTTTATAACAGTAAGGGCATATTCTGCAGTCACACTCATGCAGCTCCACTGAAATGAAGGGAGAGATTATGGGTATGAACGATGACTCAGTTTATCTTCCTAAATACAGCCGGCATTTACTGATACCATTACAGATTTATGCTGGGTCTGAGGTCAAGATGCTGTTTCACCACCCAGCATTTCTCTCTAGGCATGAATCTAGCATTTTATACTCACAGACAAGGTTCCTAATGAGTTCCACAGTCGTGCTTTTCCCCCCAGAATTAATAATTACATTAATCTGCACAGAATACTTACGTTTCAGGATGTTTCTCTGCTCTAGCTCTTCAGTTGTGGGCCTCTGGCTAAGTCTCCTGGGAATACAAATCAAATGACCATTTAAAAGCCAAAATTTCTCAAAAAAATTTATTGTTTTAACAATAAAAAGAGTCAGGTGTTTTATTAATGTCTGCAATGCAACTCCTTTAATCAGTCTTTCAAATATAATTAGCAGTGCTATTCATTTTCCACTCCAAAGTTGATGTGCAACTGCACAGTTAACTTGAATGCAGTTTCTACAGATGAACACACACGCACTGGGGGTACGGCTACATTGCTGTTTTTTTGCGGAAGAAGATATCCAAATCGCGCTCACATTTGCAGATTTTCATTTGCAGAGAAATGTCGGAAAAATCCCCTCTTCCGCAAGATCCTGTAATTTACGAGGAATAAGAGGTCTTGCGAAGGAGGTTTTTTTTCCCCAGACATTTGGGCCCATCTACACAAAACCAAATAGCAGCAAAACTTCTTCCACAAAAAGAATCAGAAGAAGATATGTAAATGTGAGTGCAATTTGTATATCTTCTTCTGCAAAAAACTGGCAGTGTAGCCATAGCCTAGATACTGAGCAGGCATATGTCTGGTTTGGCCACTTAGACATGACATTGACCGGTGTGTGGATGCAATCATGGTAAGTGAGTTTGCAAACCTTTTTTAAAAAGGCTTTAAATATTCCATTTTGGGATCTAGTTTTTGTGAAATATTCTGTACCAACCCCCCTGTAATATATTGTAATATATTGTGCTGCTGTGGGAATACTTTCATGAATGTATACATTCTTTCTATTTCATGTGTTTTTAACTAGGGATGTGAATGTTTAACTGGTTAACTAGTAAGCCTCACCCTTAATGGGTGAGGATTAGCATTTACAGTTAACAGGGCATGGGGCTGCCACAGGGCCTGCTTTGGGAGGGGTGGGGGAGCGCTCCAGCCCAGCCAGAGCAGTTCCCTCCATCTGTGATGGGCCCAGCTTGGTTGCACCACAGGCAGGAGCACTCCAACTTGGCGGGGAGTGGTCCCCATCTGTGGCCGGAGCCTCCCATTCACCCCCATTTAACTGGTTAAGGAAGAGGCTTACTGGTTCACTGGTTAAATCTCACTATCATGTATGTGTGTGTTAAAGTAGTCCATATTAATGGACATTTTCAAGTGTGCACATAACTATCTCCATCTTACAGAGTTTGAATAAAGTCAGACAGAGTTAAAAATGAGTGATTTAAATCTGTATAACATTCACTCATTGTGACCAGTATATAGAAAATTCGGACCTCATCCAAAGCCCTTTGAATAACAATATTAATAATATAAACAATATAATACCTAGCTCTTATATAGTGCTTTTCATCACTAGTTCTCAAGACTTTCATTGACTTCAATGGGTTTTGAATCAGACCCTTAAAGTGCCACGTGCTGACTGAAATGTTAAAAATTTAATAAGAAAAGCATTAAACTTCATTGTGAAATTGCAGATTTACACTCCACTTTAAGTATAAAGCTCATCATGAAGATAACCATATAGACACTAGGATGGTTTAATAATAATCCATCATCCATTACCAAAATGCAGTCACCTCTGGGAGTGGAGCACATCAGTACCAGCAATTGTACACAAGACAGCTTAGGACAAGAAGTTAAGAACAGTGCTCTCAGTTTAAACTATGGAGGAAATGTAGGTAAGCACAACATAATGTTTGGAGTTAGAATTTGGCCAAGACACCAGTGATAAGGCCCACATTCATATTATTAAAGTGCCCTATGAATCGCAAACAGTGATACACCACACCTACCATTAAGGAATAAAATATTTTTTAATCTGGTTCTCAAGTTCACAAAATAATAATAAGTACTTATCAGGTGCTCACAGACATAACAATTCAGATATCCTGCACCAAATACTGTGGATGCTTTTAAGATGTGATGCCAATGATCTTGTTTCTTTCCCTACCTCCCAAACCCATAATCAGATTGCAATGGATACCTCACTAGCTTCGTTCCAATTTGATGTCTGATTTCCTGCCTCTCCTCCTCAGAAGTACGCTGCAAGATGTTTTTGTCTTCCAATTCTTTTTTAGATGGTCTGTTGCCAAGTTTGATAGCAAGAGTATCTCTACGACGGATTTTACTTGCCAAAGCGCCTGAGGAAAAAAGGAGGGGGGATAAATACTTCATTCACATTCAGGTTACAGATGCAAACTCTCAGCAAGAACTTTTAATACATCCCCACAGCAGCCTCTTTTTCCATAAGCAAGAGAGGAATTTTAATTAACATCAGAAGAAAAATAGTTTCAACTTGGTTTATGAAAATAAAAAGCTGAAGGACTCAGAAAAGAACAAGCCGACAGCCAAGATATTAGAAAGCAGCGAGTAAGTTTATAAGTGTCACTCTTCATCCCTGAAGTGATATGATAAAAATGAGAAATCTGGGCTTGAGTCTCCCTGAAATCTGATACTTTATAGGTTACTTTATTTGCTTTTTAACAGTATTTTTAGCAAACTGCTTCTCTCAAGCCTTACACTGTTCAGTCTCATTCTCCTCTTCTCCTTTACTCTCTCATTTTTTAATGCGACTTAGCACTTTTATAGGGCTTTTCATTTCAAAGCACTACAACAAGAATAAATCAATTTTTTGAAGTGCATTTAGCGCTTGTACTGTATTTTAGATAGCAAGTGGTGGGGGCTGTCATCCTCTATTCATCTGAAAAAGACACAGCACGGACAATGACAATGGAAGCTTTCCAATGCTGCCCAACCAATACACTTCAACTAACTGTGGGACCAACACTTTTTAGGGATGTGAAGGTATTTCATTCTTCACAGCCCATTCAGCCCTTGCTTTTGCTCTGTACGGGTGCCAGATAAATAATGTGATGGCAGGTTTTGGGAGTGTAGTCACTTGTACAGTAAGAATAGATCTGAGGCTGCCATAACTCAGGGTATGTCTACACTACCCTCCTAGTTCGAACTAGAAGGGTAATGTATGCATACCGCACTTGCTAATGAAGCCCGGGATTTGAATTTCCCGGGCTTCATTAGCATAAGCGGGGAGCCGCCATTTTTAAATCCCCGCTGCTTCGAACCCCGTGTAGCGCGGCTACACGGGGCTCGAACTAGGTAGTTCGGACTAGGGTGCCTATTCCGAACTACCGGTACACCTCGTTTCACGAGGAGTAACGGTAGTTCGGAATAGGACCCTAGTCCGAACTACCTAGTTCGAGCCCCGTGTAGCCGCGCTACACGGGGTTCGAAGCAGCGGGGATTTAAAAATGGCGGCTCCCCGCTTATGCTAATGAAGCCCGGGAAATTCAAATCCCGGGCTTCATTAGCAAGTGCGGTATGCATACATTACCCCGCTAGTTCGAACTAGCGGGGTAGTGTAGACATACCCTCACTTTTCTTAGGCAACTGTACTGCTGTGTGAATGTATCTATTTGTAGTTATTACCAACTTGGACTCTATCTAAACCAGGAAGATAGGCTCCAATATCACTGGAAAACCTACACAGTACCCCCTATGAATAACATGTTTAATACAGCTGGCCTAGTATTGGCCCTACAACCAAATGAATGAAATGCTCAAGCAATCACATAACTGAGACTGCCATTATCCTGCATGCCATCTCAACACAATGACAAACAGCTTCTTCCTCATCATTCCAAGATAGACCACTCAGATGAAATTTCAAAAGTTTCACACACACAATGTATCATCTGTGCTGTGAGTCAAAAGCCTGAGAAGTCCATAATCAAAGATGAAGGAATCTTGTCCAGTTAAACAATTGCTCATTTTTGGCCTTCACATAAAGCAACCATCTCTCCCCCACACATCCCTCTTCAAACTGTCTTACTTTCAGCACTTGTGTTATCGTCGTCATCATCGTCGTCATCATCAGTGTAGAGTATTGGCCCATCTGAATCAGAATCACTGGTGTGGCTCTCTTTGCTGCTCTCATGTTCAGGACTGGCTATAGGCTCAAGAGGTTCTTCTGTTGGTTGAGGACTTGTTAAATTAGGAGTCTCCTCTTCTGGGTCTTCTTTGGTAACTGAACTATTGATACATAATACACACGCTGTAACAGTAAAGTAAGCAACACAGAACCCTAAAAAGGAGCCTGCCTGGATAAGCAAGCATAAAAATACAAATCGCAGAGGGGTAGCCATGTTAATCTGCATCTGCAAAAACAATGAGGACTCCCATGGCACCTTAAAGACTAACAGATTTATTTGAGCATCAGCTTTTGTGGGTAAAAGCCACTTTGTCAGATTACTTCGTGGGTAAAAACCACAAAAGCTGATGCCCAAATAAATCTGTTAGTCTTTAAGGTGCCACGGGACTCCCTTTTCTTTATGAAAATACAAGCTATTTTATTCCAAGTGACTTCACCCTATCTATAAAGAGATGCAAATGGTCTTAATGATGAGCTGCACCAGTAATATATAAATTGCCTTAACGGCTAACAATAGGAGGTGTATACTGTGCAGAAGGGTCTTTCCTGAGCCAGAAAGAAGTCAGCTTGATGTAGGGGCATGGGATGGTACAAAGAGGTCAATTCAAGTTCTCTGATACAAGGGTCAGCCTGGCTCCATCTCTTACTGCTACTTCCAGATAGTTCTAAAAGTTACACCTCTCAGGTACATCTCTCCTTAATGGAACCTACATCAGTGGAGGACTGGTCAACTGAGCCCATAACCCTTCCACCCTTTGTGTGGGATGAAAGGGAAGGGCAGAGGCACAAGAACTTGATTGTGGCACAGATGTACTAGCCAGGAGTTCCTCTGTGCCAGGGGAATTCTCTGCTGGTGATTAGCATCTGGATTACATCCTGTTTATGCCACCTAAATGCTAGAGCTGCCTTGTGTGGTTGTGAATGATGTTGATTTCTCTTGTGGAATAAGCAGATAACAGTTGTGGGAATTGGGCTCACAAATTTACCCTTATAATGAGATCAGTTATAAAAAATATATGAGAATCCATAAGATGTTCCAATAATCTATAACAGTGGTTCCCAACCTTTTTTTTATATCAGGGATCAGCAAGCCCATTCACAAACTTTTGGTGGACCAGTAACATTTTTGCATATTCTTTATTTGCAAAAATATGCAAATAAAATGTTACCAGTTCACCAAAAGCACTGTCTCCCAGAGACCTCCAGTGCCAGCCCTGCCCCCATACCCTTTACTACTAGACTCGTCCCCAGAACTGCCCAGTGCCAGCTCTCCACCCTGGATGTCCCAGTGCCCCCCAGTGTCAGCCTCCTGCCCCTCATCTCCAGAGTCCCCCAGCACTAGCCTTACTCTCAGAACCCCCGGTGCCTGCCCCGCCCCCCTCATCTAGCTCTGTGCTGCCTCCCAGCCACCAGCTGAGCACAGCTGCCTGGGTCGTGGCAGCTCTAAGGTTGCCGTGCTGGGCTCCACATGGATTTTCTGCTGCAGAGCGAAATGCTCTTCTGCATCCAGGAACAGACCCTGCCCCTGCCCGGCGCAGGCATGCCTCTCCTAACAGCTGTGGTGGGAGGGGAGGTGCTGGGCAGTATATCCCAGCCCTGAACCCCAGAATCACCACGGCCCAGCAGCCAGAGGTCAATTGCTTGCTGTGGGCCGTGGCCCAGCAGTTGGGAACTGCCCGATCTATAACAAGAAATGTTGATGGATGGTTGGTCAAGTTGATTTCTGTAATGAATGCTATAAATAGGTGCAAGAGATACAGAGACTAAATTAGTCCAAACAAAAAAAGACCACACTGATAAGATTCAATGGCTATGTTGAAATCATACTTTGTAAAACCAGAAGATGTAGAACCAGAAATTAATGAACCAAAATTTCAGAGTGTTTGTCTGTATATCTGTTCCCCAGCTAGGAGACATGCACGCTTCCCTTAGGTGTGCCTGCTGCAGCTGCAATGGCCATGGACAGGCACTTCTCACTTGGCCCAAAGCTGCAGTAGTGAGGGAGAGTTGGGGATGTCCTCTCTTCCCGGGGCAGACTGAATACTAAACCTTTCACCTTCACACTCACCCCAGAGCAATGATTTAAATGAAGAAAAATAAAATTAATTTGAGTTAAGCACCTGAGCAGCACCAGGTTAATCTTCTAGTTGCTTATAAATGACATCAGAGTCTTACCATGTTGTGTTTTCTTCACTCCTATCCAAGCTATTGTCTAGCACTTCACTGCTAAGGTTTTCATTGTCTGCTTCATGTTCGGTCTGGAGAAGAGGATTAGAATCTGAGCCTGGGACAGACAGGCCTGTTTCGGTGCTAATGGGTGCACTGGGTGTTTTTGAGGCATCAGTGGACTGGCTGGCGGAAGGAGAGGAAGGTAGTGGTGGTGGTGGTGGAGGAGGAACAGTAGGAGGAGGAGGGATAACTGACTTGCTCTGCTGCTCTGCATCTTCAGATTCAGAAATGATGAAGGGAGGTTGCTCTGGCTGAGAGTTCTCCACCTTTGTTTCCAAATTGTCTGGTGCTGCACTGGAGGTGGAAGAAACATCCCCATCTGCACAGGTTCGTGGGGCTGACTGTTTCCCAGGTTTTTTCTTGCCCCTGGAAGTCCCTGATGTGCCTGTTTTACTAGATGTTGTCTCCTTAGAGGCTTTCGGATGAGATGATGTGGATGATGGCGATGGTGAAGAAGATGACTTGGAGACAGGTAATTTTTTTGCATGAGAGGAACTAGCTAAAATGAGAAAGGACAAACATTTTACAACCTCAGAAATGCAGTTTTTCTTTAAACCCTTTGAACTGCATTTTGAATTGATATTTTAATAAAAAATAACTAGACATAGCACTTCTATAACTGTAAGCATTTGACAACATCAGCTAACTATTTGACTCTTACAAGCCCCCTGTGAGGTGGGTAAGTCTGACTGCTTCCAGTTTTAGAGGTATGCTGAGACAGAAAGTGTAAGTACTTGCCCAAGGTCGTTAGGCCTGAGGCTAGAGACCCTGACTGCCATTACTGTGTGGTGACCATCAGGTCAATACACAGTAGTATTAATCTTAAAGATTACTAGTAATAATCTTAAAATACAATTGTTAAAAAAAAATACTCAATTGTTTTGACTGAATGTGTTGGGGAAAATTGTCAGAAGTCCTTACATGACAGGAGTCTGTTTCATTTCAAAAGTGACTCAGAGACTTAGGAGCTCAAGTCCTGCTGACTTTCAGTTGGACTTAAGCATGTCAGTGCTAAGTCACTCTTGAAAATGAAACTTAGCTTTTTAAAACATTTCAAGGCTTTAGAAAATGTTACTGTGTTTGTGTGCAAGAGTCTGATTTCACTATCATTAAAGCAGGGACGGGAAAACATTTTTTGAGTCGGGGTCATTGATCCACAGAAAAATCAATTAGGGGCCACAAATAACTGAGAAGGAAAAATCCCCAAAACCAAACCCTCAGGGATGTGGCTCTGACTGAAAAGGAGACTCTCCCCACATTCCCTTCACGTACAAGAGCTGGGGGTGGGGGGTATGCTAGTAGCACACTAGTAGATTTTGTGTGCTCCAGCCCTGTGGTTCTGGAGGGGGTGGGGTTTGGAGGGTCAGCGGGGGCTCCTCAATGCGAAGTGGGGGCTCTGAGCCTCAGGGGCTAGATCCAGGCAAGCCAGGGGCCAGATCAGGTTCCTGGGCCTTAGATTCTCCACCTCTGCATTAAAGCATGATTGTACATCCTCCTGTAGATAAACATGCACAGAACATTTGGAGATTTAGTTGCATGCATTCTGTGGAGAATTAGCTCCATGAAAACTTCCCTGGTCCCTCTCTTCTAAATAAGGCTGGCTTCTGATAAATACATTAATTAATTCAAAAATCCAGTTAGTGTGCAGTTAAAGTTAATGATCTTTACAACTAGGCTATCATCTTTATTGCCATTCCCTAGCACCTTTCATATGAAAATCTCAATGCACTTTATGAATATCATTTAATTACGTCTTGAAATAGTCTTGTAAGGCTTTTCTCTCCCAAGGGGAGAAACTGAGGCACAGCTAGCTGTTTTGCCCAAGATCATATAAGTCAATGGCTAAACTGGGAGTTAAATACAAGAATGTTGACAATTTTTTTAAAAAACACATACAATTAAATCTTTTCAATTAAAATACTGAAGTCAAATACTTACATTGTGATGGGAAATGCATTAAAATTAAGACAACGAATGGGAGCATTTAATAAAGATTCACAAACCAGATCGGCTGATTTACATTCTAAGTACAGAATGGGGTCAAGAGGCCCCACACAGAACTAGGGTAGGGACTAGAGAAATACTGTACTAGGGAAGCTCTGCCCATGTTCCTTGTGGAAGAACAGTTTAAGGATGTTATCAGCCAGGAGAAAGCAGGTGGGAGAATGAACTGCCTCTGCACTGCATGTGGCACAGGAAATAAAACTGATGTTGAGAACTGTGCAGGGTGTGTGTGATGAGTAAGAGGAATGCTGGTCAGCACTCAGTGGCTAACTCAGGTAGCTAGCAAGGGTATTGCTAGCCAAAAGAACCAGTGGGATACAGCGCTGAAATTTGAAATCCTGCTGCCTTTCTCTTCGGGTGAGTTCAAAGTTAAAGGCTGGAGGGAGCAGATGCAGTAATCAGAATTACCATGCCTACAAGCAGTGCTTTTTTTGTACAAAAAAGGATGCTGGTACTACGTACTGGGCAGTCCCGTCACAAAAAAAAGCACTGCCAAAAGGTATGTTGGGCATGCGAGTACAGATCAGCATGGATTATGAGTAGAGGGAAAAGATGTATTTAGTCACAATCAGGGTATTTTTCTTTGTTTTGGTTGTTTGGTTAAACTTCTCAGTGTGAATCTATGCCTTCCCTCCCCCACTCACTAAGAGCATACCCAGAGATATTCTCTGTGTTTTAATTAGTTTTACTCAGTTGCTCTGTAACACCTAGCCACTAAGTATGCTTTATAAAGTATATCTTTTTGTTTTGTTAATAAAATCACCTTTTTTAAGGTGACGATTTGATTCCTGTGTTCTGGAAAGAAACAGGAGGTCTGTCTCTGTGTGCATGTATGCATGCCCGACACTAAGAGGTCAGCTACCAGAGATTGCAGTTGTTTTCTCTTTATTTTTCAAGCTCTCTTGTGATACAGGAGCTTGGGGGTATCCCTCTGGAAGAAGTCCAAGTGATTTCTTCCTGAGTTCAAGAAGAAAGGGGTTTTCTTTTGTTTCACTTGGTGGTGGCAGCTACCCCACAAAAGTCAGTGAATCTGTGACTCTGGGAAATTTTTGTAAGCAAAGCCTATAGAGGAAAGGTATTTAAGGTCTCTTGCGGGCCCCCATCTTCTGCACTAGGAAGTGGGGAGCAGCCCTGACTTTGTGAAGAAAAACTTAAACAACAAGTAGTCTAGTAGCACCTTAAAGACTAACAAAACATGTAGATGGTATTGTGAACTTTCGTGGACAAAACCCACTTCTTCAGATGACCGGAGTATAAGAAGTCCAGATCCAAGAATAAATAAGAGAAGGGGGAGGAAGGGAGGAAAAAGGGGAGGGGCGGGAGAAAAAGAGAGACAGGCACATTCCACAAGCCAAATACACTGAGAAGAATTGGAACTTAATTTTATTCACAAGTTTAATTCTTATGCTAATAGTCTGAACCAGGATATACGACATTATCTTCCACCTTTTAAAGACTTAAACAACCAACCAACCAACCAATGGAGGTGTGATGGACCGGGCTGGGTCTGGGCACAGCTCAGGTGACTGCTTAGGGTAAATTGCTCAAACTCAGGGCTCCTTACAGCCCCAGACTGGAGAACTTCCCAAATAGGCCACAAATCAGTCACACCAAGCTCTTCAACTTTCAATCTGGCTAGCCAAGCCTCATGAGCAAAACCCCTCTGACACCCCAGCTCTTCCTGTGCCCCAATCAGTCCCGGGCCTAACAAATAGGTGAGGGGTTATAGAACCCAATCTCACCTTCCTGAACAGGTTCTTCCACTCTCAAGAAACCAGCCACAGATCCCAATTAATTTACAGTCTGGATCTTACCCACAAGATCACGCTGAGCCAATCCTTTAGAATCTAACATCTAAAGGTTTATTACTAAAAGAAAGAAAAGCATGAGAGTACCGTTAAGGACTCTTTACATGCATCGAATCACCCAATTCTCGATACAGGCTCTTAGCAGAGATGTTATAAACTGCTATCTTAAAAGTCTCTGGTGTACATGCTATATCAGGATGGGTCCACAGTTCTTCCCAGCTCATTGTTCCCTGCAAGGCTGCATCTGGGATCAGGAGCTGAACTCAAGACCAGATGGAGGGTGCCACATGGCACTTATATACCTCCCTGTCATCTTCCAAGCTGTAGCAAGTCACATGGTACTACAACCAACCCTGCGTCCCATGCTGGTAGCCCTTAGCCCTGGCTGGTTTGCAGGTATCAGTAACATTCCTGAGGTGTGTATTGGCATCTAGAGCTTCAGTGTCTCCTTGCTACTAAGCATAGCCATTGGCTGAGCATTCCTTGCCCATTGCTCAGCCACAGACAGAGAATTTTCCAGCATCCATACAGAGTACGTGTTTATAAATCCACATACAGATATTATACAAGTACATGAATAGCATACACAGAATCAGTAGAACACAAGCTTTCATGTGACACTTCACATGGTCCCCTTTGTATACACTTTGGGGCAAATATCTCCCCATAGGTGCAGCAGTGATCTGGCTGCTCCCCTTAAAATCCAGTAATGTGACAGGAAGTGCTAATGGTTCTTAATAGTCTCTTGTAACTATTTGTTGTCTCTCTTTTCTTTAAGGTGCTACTAGATCAGTGTTACACGGGTGTGCTGCGAGGCAGTCAGAGGTGTGCCGCGGAGAACAACAGAATTAAAAATGGCCACCCTTAAAAGGGGCAGGCAACTTCCCATTCCCCCTATGAATAACTTCCCCCGGCTGTGTTTTTTTTTGCTCAACCAAAACTCCTCGGTGTTCCTTTAAAAAAAAATTATTGTTTGGTGTTCTTTGGTCTTAAAAAGTTTAAGAAACAATGACTAGACTACTTGATTTTTTAAGTTTTTCCTGTTACAGACTAACTGGGCTATCCCTCTGAATACTTAGTAAAACTTGCTCTAGCAGCAAAAACTTGGGTTCCTTTGCTCTTAGAAAGCTGAAAGCCCTGAGACAGACTGACTAACTGAACTGGATGCTGAGGGCATGGCTAATTGCAGTTACACATAAATAGCTGGCCCCACTAGCTAACTTGGGCTCCTGAGCTTCAGATTGAGAGAGAATTTAATTGTACAGCTTGGGTTAGCTCTGGGACCAATCCACCCTGCAGGGTCCTAGCCCTCAGGTTCCAGCCCATTCCTGAGCATCTATCCCACAATTACATAGCCCCGGAGCCCAAATCAGCTGGCACAGGCCAGATGAGGGCTTTTAACTGTAGAGTAGACATTTTCTTCAGTCCCTTAGGGTATGTCTACACAGCAACATTATTTCAAAATGACTAGCACTATTTCAAAATAACTTAGTCCGTGTCTACACAGCAGGCAGTTATTTCAAAATAATGTTGAAATACTGTCAAACTGGAGGACTTCTTACTCCGACTCCTGTAACCTTCATTGTACGAGAAGTAAGGGAAGTCGGAGGAAGCGTGCTCTAATTCGAAGTAAGTGTAGTGTAGATGCTCCCAGTTTCAAAATAAGCTATTTTGAAATAAACTACACAATTCAAGGAGCTCAATTTGCGTAGCTTATTTTGAGTTAAGCTCTGCTGTGTAGACACACCCTTAAGGTGTCTGCTTAGCCTAGGATTGCCAGGTGTCCAGTTTTGAAACAGACAGTCCAGTATTTGAGCTTTCTGTTCGGGAAACAAATTGAGAAAATATAAATGAGAAAATATAAACGTCCGGTATTTTCTAAATAAGCTGTAATGTAGATTGTGACGTAATGTCAAGTGTGTCCGGTATTTTTGCTGAAACCATCTGGCAACCCTTGCTTAGCCCACAACCAGACCCGAAACTGAGAAGCAACAAATTGATAGGAAGTGACTCAGGAGGATGCATAATCTGGAGTAGTTTAGCAACTGGGCTAGCCACTTTGAGAGATCCTTTGGGGCTTTGTACTAACCTGGTGGAGTGGGTGTGTGTGGGTCCCCCTTACATTGCCTCCCCACCATTCCAGCACCCTTGTATGTAGTGATAAGCTCTGAATGTGACTATCCAAACTTTAGCAGCTTTGTAGTGACTTCAGTAGTCTTCTTTCATGCTTCAAATGCGAAACCTGCCAACATTTGCAATCTAACAATCGGAATATAGTTGGAAAGAAAAAAGCAGGCATTGAGTGAGCTTTCCATTTGGCCTATTGCATAAACAAAGTGCACTGATTATAAACTAACTAGTGTTTTAATTGCCTTTTAGTGGTGAACTTTTTTGCCACCCAATATTTTATAACCGTCTCAGTCAAAATATATTAGTGTCGTAAGCTTGACTGCTTATAATATTTAATTTGGCATCATTGCTAAATGGTGGCTAAACAGTAAACCACAGGATACATATGTCTGGACACGTCTACACAGCAGGGCTAAACTCGAAATAAGCTACACAACTTGAGCTATGCTTATTGCAGTTATTTCAAAATAGAGAACACTGCCCCAACTTCCCTTACTCCTCATACAGTGAGGGTTACAGGAGTCAGAGTAAGAAGCCCGTTCAAATTTATTTAGAAATAATGGGCTTGCTGTGTAGATGTGCACTATATTATTTTGGAATAATTGATGGCATTCTGAAATAACGCTGCTGTGCAGACATAGTCTCTGTGATTTAGCTAGCAGGATATTTTGTCATAAAGGTATTCTCTGTATCTCTTCAAACCAATCAACCGAGGGAATAGTTGGACTTTTTCAATGAGCTATAATCCATTCTAGCAGCTAGATGCAAATATATTTGACAGTCTCTAGGGCTAATTTAGTTGTTTTACATTCTGCCCTCTAAAGAGAGCCTGTAGTCTTGTAACATTTATTGAAATTTTAGTTTTTTCCAGGATAAATATACAGTGATACCATTTCCCACAACAACTTTTGTCTTGAGGTAACTAAGAGAAATTTTGCCTTGGAACTCACCTTTTTCTTCTTCCAACACCTCTATCCTCAGTTTTTGCAGGTATTTGGGAATTCTACATCACCTCTGTATAGTACTTAAACTCACATATACAAACATTACACAGCAAAGTGATTTATACAGGAGCTTTTATACAGCAGGGCATGAGCCCAATGGAGAGTTAGTAAGGTGCAGATTCATTAGCAGGTACAATTTACAGAGAATAATTAGTATAAGCATGCACATGCACCCACCATGCCAACACTGCCTGTCCAGTACTCACCAGCTTCTCGATTTGCATTGTGACCTGCTGGCTTGGGAGGTGGGACAGGGGGCTGCTTAGCAGGAGCCTTGACTTTTTTTTTAACATGAGGTGCTTCATTATTCTTATGGCTGGTGGCAGCAGCAGTAACATTTTTTGGCGGTATCGATGCTTTTTTAGGTTTAGGCTTAGACTTAGGCGGTGGTGGAGCATGGGATGCTGGTTTTTCAGGACAGTTAACAGTGCTCTCTATAAAGAAAGTGAAGAGAAGCCGACTGACACAGACACACACCATTTAAATCCAATGACAAGCCAGACAATGCTACTTAACTTTTTGTGAATCAGAAGAGAGTAGTTCTTCTCTTGCTTAATGTACTACCTCAGTGAAATGTTACACTAGGTCTCAACTGAAGAGCATTTTATGGAGGATGGGGCACTTAACTTGCTTCTCTCTATTTTAATCTAGCCCAAACGTTTTCCAAGTTCCAGACTTGACTTGCAGTAACACTAACTGGCCTACTAACTGTAGTTGGAGTCAATGTTAGAAACTGGGCGCTCCAATCTCCCCTTTTCCAAACACATTCCTTCTAGTTCTTTTCCCATCCGGTGCAAGCAGCAGACTATGTATTAAATGTGTGACCATTCTGTAATCTGGGACATCTTAATCACAGATTTAGTGCATTACCAGATCTAGCAATGGCTGGAAATATCAGCTACAGCAACTCAGTCTCTTGTGTCACACCATGTTTGCTCAAAATTGGAACTTTATTTGGGAAATTTTATTTTAACCCATCATTCTAGCCCAGCGCTTGTTCAGTCTCAGGGTAACCTTTCTGACCTTTTTGAAAAACACTTCATATAACAGTAAGAGTGCACAAAATCACAAATGTATTACTTGCCTGTTAGTGACAAGTACAATGTTTGGGTAAAATATAGGAGCAAAATACATAGTTAAAGTATTTCTAAGAATAGCTATCTTTGGCACTGTAGCTATTTTTGGCAATCAGTGTACCAGCTAATACAATTAAGATCATATTAAAACTACACTCTCTTTACGTCAAATGGCCATTCCTTGATCTATATTCCCTGCCTTTTACCCTTTCAGTTATTACACCTGTATCAATTCCAAAAGATAAGCAGCATTTTTTCACTATAAAGATTAGCAGGTGAAAGAGAAATAATGTGTTAGACAACAATTACACTGCTTTATCCTAGGATCGGGGATAAAGGTTTACAACCAATGCTATAGTCTAGCAATGATGAAGTTGAACCTAGTATGTTTATCATTACACACAGCATACAAACATATCTGTTCTCACATGTTGTGGGAATGAAGACAAATAGTTCATTCCTCTTCATTTACTGAGTTATCTAGCACACTCAGTTTCTACTAACTGTTGATTTTGTCATTCTTTATCTGCAGCCTAAGTTTACAGCATTATGGACTTGGCTGTTCTTGCTAATACTTTTGATACAATATTATGACAATTTTTATAATTATTAAACTGAGAGCTACTTCTGCTCACCAGCCACTTGAACTATCGCTCTGCTTTCCTGCTGAATCTTATTCCTAAATCAGATACACTTGGGGAGAAGTGTTATTAAACACTCCTTTTCTCTTTTATAGGACATGTTCTGTGCATATCTATCTAGTCATTGCAGCACCTGAGCATCTGTCTCAAAACTCTCCCCAGTTTCCCTTCCTGATGATGACTTCTGCTTTGAGGCAGTGGAAGAAGATATCAGGACAGCTGTGGAAGACATATGAAGAAGGTACCTATTTTTAAAAGGCAAGAGTACGACAGTGGCTACGTAACCTGCCAGTGGGAGAGAAAAATCAGATGAGAGATTTCAATTCTATGGCTGATTCAGTGAAGCTCACAACAGGACACTTTCATGAGCTACTTTTCATCACAGCCTATTCTCACCCAACCTATCATCTCTTATAGACATGCTTGGGAGGAGCGCCCCATAAAAATCTGTACAACAACCTCATTATCCTCCATCAAACTCTCCTTTGCTCTCATGCCTACAAAAAATTTGACAACAGTGAAGTTGTTGGTAGGCTGACACTACTGCCTGTCTTGTTGACCAGTATTGTCTCTTTTGGTTCCTTGCACTCTGTTGTCTGTTGGTATCCATCTGTCATCTCCTGTCTTATATTCTGGAGGGTACAGACCATCTTTTTGTTCTGTGTTTGTACACTGCTTAGCACAATAGGGTCCTGGTCTGGGATTGGGGCTTCTAGGCACTACAATAATAAAAATAATACAGCCTGGCTTTCCCACAACCCGACTCTTGAATCACATGAAAGGCTGGGACTGTCTGAGGCCTGTAACTGGGTCAGGATACAACTGTGTTGTAACTGACTCCCCCCTTGTGATTCTACTTGTATATGGGCCCTTAATCTGCATGATTATTCATTCTTTGGCATCTCAGCTGAGTGTGACAACAGCAATAGCCATCAGGGCCAACTCTAGTTATCCGTTTATCCATAGCCATTTCCACAGTATATCAGCTGTGAGGTGCAGTTTTCTGATTTGGACATCTGTCCACTAGGAACTGTACTCAGATGATGAACTCATTTTATAAAATTACCAGAAACAGCCATCAGGTGGGAGTAACTTTTAGTCACTATCACCTTGTACCAGATTTGGACAGTGACCAATCACTTGGCCCAATAAAATGCATCTATCAAACTCCCTTTTAGAAACAAACAAAAGGACAGCAAACATTATGGCCTCATTCAAAGCTTCAATCAATACTGTATTTATGCACCCACAACAAGACCTATAGAAAGCTCAGTGTCTGCATAGACATCTACATGATGTCCAAGTTTACAAACAAGCAGCTCTCACTGTGACAGCGTAGCCAGATTTCAAAAAGACATGATGAGACCCAAATGTGCTGAGCAATTCTGAAAAGTTATTCATTTTGTGACCTAAATGGTAGCTGAGTTATTTTTAAACTGGAACCCCAGTGGTGGATGTTGAACCTTTCTGAAAATCCATCACAACATTCTCTCATACTATCTAGTAGTATTATTTCTGATGCTAGAATAGTATCACAAAGAAATAGCAACACAGCAGGCTCAGGAGGATAGAACAGGTAGAGCAGCAACTCAGGCATCTAATCCATGTCAACAGCAAAGTCATACTCTCCAGGAAAAGAAATGTAACTCAGCGGGTGATGCTAGGAAAAACATGTTTTGCAAACAGCACATGGTTGCCGCAGGTTATTGCAAAAATGAAACTGCTATGAGAAGAGACTTTTCACTTTTGCTGTATGTGTACCTAGCATTGACATGGTTAACCAAGAACATGGGGGTAGCCACTTGTGCAGCTCCAATTCTTTGTCACCACTTGTATCAGCAACACAGTGTGCAAGAGAACTTGTGAAATGGAATTTGTAGGAGTCTTTGGGTCAGGGGAAAGAGGCCAGTTTACATATGCCTCTCAGTGGAATAACAGCCTGCAGAGTGTAATTCTGCAGGGAGTAATTTATGAACGAGAATGGAGCTGAGAGGCTCAACGTGACTCAGGCATTTCAGGTCTGGAGTCCTCTCAGTGGTAGACAAGCCCTGCAGAAGTCTTTTGGGTGAGGGGGGAAAGATGTGTTTGATATGCTGAATGTGTGTTATATAGTTATTTTAAGAAACCAAAGCCCGTAAGAAAACAGAACTGAAAATCTGTGGCTGGAGAGTGTTCTTTTGTGCATGGCCAGAGAGTTAGCCCACTGGCTTATATGTTCATTTAAGGATCAGAGCCAATGTTTCCAACCAGGAGAAAAATAAGATTAAGTTAAAGGGAGATATGGGATGAGTGGACAAACAGAGGGAGAAAGAAGTCACAATGAGTTAAAATTCAGGGCCTTTTTTGGAGCTTGGCATAGAATTCTTCATTGGAAAAGAGACCCATAGATGTAAAATCCAGCTGGAAATCAACATGCAAGTTTCCTGCAGAGGAGGACATCCACAAGAACACACAGCATTGTTCAGCTAATCTACTGTAAATGCTCAGGAACATTTCAGAAGCTTGTGTTCAGTCTCACAGCATCCAGGACGGAGCCCTGGCTTCCCACATTACTATCGTTTTTCAGAGCACTAACAATCATAGCTGGCTACCAGTGCTATCAGTCAGTAAAATTAAACTTCTCAGCTTCCATTCCCATTAATATCTTGCTCCTGGGTATTCAGCCAAATATTTCCTCAAGTCCTAGATAACCATGAAGCATGAAATTAACTATCTGGAATAAAAATGGATTGAATCAGTTTTGTAAACTAAACCAAACTCTATGCTTAAGGTTCTAAAATAAGCCAGTAAGCTAGAGACAGAGAAAGAGGAGCAATCCTGCCATGGCCTCAGAGACATTATGCTGTGCAGTGCACTTTTGCTTAATTCATTTTACTTTGTATGTTTCAGTCTATTGTTTGCCTGCCATTTCCCTAACTCTACATAAAAAATGGTTTTTCTCCTTTAATCCCTAACATATTACATGTGTAAGGACTCTGTCTCTGGGGTGCTTGGGGAAGGGAGGAGACAATCATCCTTAGGAATTACAATTCTGGCACTTTTCTACAACAAGTGCAGCCCATGCTCTCCCTAGTGCTTGGGACAGTTCATAGGAGAGGGAAGGGGAATGCACAAATCTGGCTACACCTTTCTTCCACACTGTTGCCCAATCTGGAGCCAGACTGGCAACCCCACTGCCTGGCACTTGCATAGCTCCAGCACCCAATCACATCTACCTCTGTGTGGGTGAACTGGATGGAGCAGGGACATACTCAGAAGCTCCCTATTCCCTCTCCTCCACTCTAGTGTACCTGTACAGGATGGCTAGAATTTAGCTCTTCATTTTCTGTGAAAAGTGTGGGGCAATTCTCCTTTCAAAAAAAATTGGAGTTCACAGAGTAAATAAATGATACAGGTTTCTCACCTGAAAAGGCTCGATAATCAATTTACATGTTGTATGTAAAAACTCTCAGCAGTTCCTCAATATGCTTACGGAAGAGAGGTACTTCCTTTTAAACATGCCACTTGGATGAATGACATCACATCATTGTTTCAAATAGCAGCAGTTACATTATTAAGCTGCCAAAGGGATTTTTTTCATCAAATGTTAGAAGCATCTGTAAACTGACAAGCAACAGATGGGTGTATAGTTTATAGAATTGTTTGGCAGCACATAGGACACTTAGAAGGTTATTTTTCATGCCCTTTTGCTTAATTCATTTTATTTTGTATGTTTCAGTCTATTGTTTGCCTGCCATTTCCCTAACTTTACATAAAAAATGGTTTTTCTCCTTTAATCCCTAACATATTACATGTTCCATTAGTGCTGCCAACTCTTGTAATTTTACTGAGAGTTTTGTGATATTTGTTTTTTCCTTTAAAGTCCCTGATCCTGGAGTCATGTGAGAAGCTCACTTTTCAATTTTTTAAAAGTTCTTAGCCCTCCCAGTTGTAAGCAAAAGCTTGAACACATAAACTCTAAAGGCTCAAAATCCAGAGGCACATTTTTTTAATCTAAAAATTTTTTTAAAGCACTTTGGTCTGCCAGTATTGATTACTGCAGCATGTCACAGTATGAAATGAAAGGAATTAATCATGCCTGGCCTGATTTTGCTCAGTAAGTCGGAAGAGTATGCACTTCTTGCAGGATCAGGCCTCTAATATTTCCACTATTGTACTAGACAAATTCAAAGTGCTTTATATCTCCTATGTAATATTACTAAAACTTTATTGAAGCTAGAAAATCAAAACCCCATACTTCTTGTTTTTATCACCTCCCTTCCCAAAGCATTTCAATTTCTCAGAGGAATTGGAGAGAAGAGGTATCATAATTACTTGTTCCTCTTTTCTCAGACAACTTGGGTAGGAAGGCTTTGGAGTGGCTCTCTACAAAGCTATCACAGTAGGTATAAAAGGTAAGAGAAGGTAATAAATATATTCAAACTTTGAACCTTCTAGTTTAATAACTCAAAATCCTGCAGGACCAGCCATGTAGGATCCAAACACAATTAAAATAAAAGGTTATTTTCCTCTTAAATGTTTCAAAAAAGATCCCTGAGTAGGAAAAGATTAAATAATAACTGACAAAATCTTTAGCCCCAAAGTCAACCTGAACTTTTTTTGGTGAATTTACCTTTCCCGTTATTTTTTTCTCTACTGAATCTAAGAATTCCTAGTCCTGGCTGGGACCAGAAATTGGATGTGCCAAAATACCATAAGACAAGTTGGTTTTGTTTATCTGGCTCAACCAAAGGCAGCAAAGTACTGGAAATCTTACATGAAATCCAATTCTCAGATTTCCAGCCACATTTTGCTGTTCCAAAAGGTTTGCATAGTTCGGAGAAGGATACAAATTCTGGGGTGACTAGCTGAACTGACACACTCAACCTTCTGAGGTTCACTTCTTGCTAGAAAAGACTACCAGAATATTTTGGAAAGGCTATTAAATCAAACAACCCAGAAATAAAGAGATCCTGCATGCTGGTACTTTCCAGGGAACTCCAGTAAATGGTCTGTAATTCAAGAATAATTTTCACTGTCAATGAAATAGCAGTGTGCATTACCAAAGATGTTAGAAAATAAACACTTATGGAAGTTATGGGACAAATCCTGTGATCCTTACTCGGTGTTTACTCTTCCTTATTCCATCAAACTGCTACTGAATCAAAGGATGATTGAAGACATTATAAATAAACTGATTTCAGGATTTGGCCAAATATTATTTAGCATGTATATGTTGCCTTCCACAAAGCATCTTATAGACACTGTGTACAATTTTCAAAAGATTGTAAGGGTATGTCTACACTAGCCCCTTAGTTCGAACTAGGGAGGCTAATGTAGGCATTTGAAGTTGCAAATGAAGCCCAGGATTTAAATATCCCGGATTTTATTTGCATCTTCCTGTCCAGGCGCCATTTTTAAATCCCCCATGTCTGAACTAACTGCCTGCGGCTACACGCAACAGTCAAATGTTAACTCGAACTAAGTGGACTTAGTTCGAGTTAACGTTTGACTGCCGCGTGTAGCCGCGGGCAGTTAGTTCGGACTAGGGGGATTTAAAAATGGCGCCCGGACGGGAAGATGCAAATAAAGCCCAGAATATTTAAATCCCGGGCTTCATTTGCAACTTCGAATGCCTACATTAGTCTCCCTAGTTTGAACTAGGGGGCTAGTGTAGACATACTCTAAGTGACTTAGAAGCCTGAGGATACATCTAAACAGCAGTGTTATTTCATAGTCTGCATCTACACCACCAGCAGTTATTTTGACATAATGTCAAAATAATGCTGAGCTGGAGGACTTCTTACGCCGACTGCTGTAACCCTCATTCTACAAGGAGTAAAGGAAGTTGGAGGAAGAGTGCTCTAACTTGGACTTCCTGCTGTGTAGACAGTGCCAAAAGTTGAAATAAGCTATTTCGACTTAAGATACGCAATTGACATAGCTCAAATTGCGTAACTTATGTAGGCTTTAAGCCCTGCTGTGTAGACGTGCCCTACATTCAGTTTTCAAAGTGATTAGACCAGTGATGGGCAACTAAGACTACTGAGTGGGCTGCATGAGTGGCCATCCTTCATCTCAGTGCGCTGCATGACCAGTTATGGGCAACTTGCAGTCTGCAGCCCACTGGGATTCCATCTGCGGCCCATGTATTGCCTCTCTGCCCCCATCCCTCACATGCCTCTTTTGCACTGGGGCACTGGAGCCTGCACTTCCTACTCCTCTCCCTCCCTCCCAGCACTTTCAGAGCACCACGAATCTGCTGATTCATGCTCTGTCCCTGCACCCCCCCTCCCTTACAGAGCTTGAACAGCTGGGAACAGTTGATTTGTGGCATTCCAGCTCTGGGAGAGAGGGGCGGGAGTACAGGCTGGAGGAGCAGAGGGCACAGACAAGCAGCACTTCGAAGGTGAAATTGTCGCTTCTTTCCAGCCACCAGCTGCGCGACTCTTCCTCGGCCCTCTGGTCCATGCTCACCACCACCGGGTGAGCAGGGGCTGAGTGCATCCCACATGTGGGAGATAGGAGCTTTGCTCGGTTTGCTAGAGCCCATACGAAACACTCAGCTGCATAGGGCACCATGAAATTTTGGGAATCTTGGTGCCCCAGATGTTGTAGTGTACCACGCAGCAGCATGTTTTGCATATTGGCAGGGAAAGCCATGAGGGACATTAATTTGAGGACTTGTTTGAACCTCCACTTGGACGTACTCGTGCTTCCTTAGAAAGGTTTTAGACTTTTTTATGACTTGACCAAAAGGCAAAGCCAAGAATCCCTTGAGGGAGAGTTAAACAGTGGCAGGTTTGAGGAAAAAGCCTTGTACAGTGTTCCAGAGACAAAGACGCTGTGCAATGCCGTGACCAGCAATGAAGGGGTACTCATGCGGTGAGGATGCACTATTCCACTGAATGTTATTATCCCAATTTCTCAGGAGAATCTGAAATAGAGACTTGCCTAAAGCCAGAAATGGAGTCAGCACTTGTGTTAGAGATTAGAAATCAGACCCTCTTGGCTCCCACCTCTGTGCTCAGACCACTCTCCCTTTTATGATTCAAAGGTTTGTGAAGGATTTGTTTGTTTACCTTTATCTTCTTTTTTTCCTTCCGCAGCTGGTGCTTTGGCTAATACGGAGCCATTGTTTTCTGTGGTCTTTATTACATTTTCTTCCTGTATGGTTTCTTCACTGATAGTTATGGTGTGCCCATTTGAGGTTTCAAAATTTACTGTTACATCACCATCTAAAATGAAGATGAAAAAACTGTTATTCAATTTTACAGCTTGCTCAAAAGCTAGCTCTCCATTTGTTGTCAACTCAGTAATTTTTCAGGTTTTAAGTTTCCACGAAAGAAAATTACAATTTCACATTCATTTATTTTATGTATAAAACATTCTGATTAAGTTGTAGTCTAAGGGTATGTCTACACTACAGAGAAGATCGAAACTGCTGCTGTCGATCTTCCAGGGTTCAAATTAGCGGGTCTAGTTAAGACAGCTAATTTCAACTCATAGACTTTAAGGTCAGAAGGGACCATATGATCATCTAGTCTGACCCCCTGCACAATGCAGGCCACAGAATCTCACCCACCCCCTCCTAGAATAATCCTCTCACCTATATCTTAGATATTGAAGCCTTCAAATACTTTGAAGACCCCAAAATGCAGAGAATCCTCCAGCTGTGATTTGTACCCCCATGCTACAGAAGAAGGCGAAAAACCTCCAGGGCCCTCTGAGAAGGGCACTCTGGTTGATGCCGGTAGTCCTGCTTCCATGAGGAGTAAGGGTATGTCTACACTACCCCGCTAGTTCGAACTAGCGGTGGTAATGTAGTCATCCGCAGTTGCAAATGAAGCCCGGGATTTGAATTTCCCGGGCTTCATTTGCATGAAGCCGGCCGGCGCCATTTTTAAATGCCGGCTAGTTCGGACTCCGTGCCGCGCGGCTACACGCGGCACGGACTAGCTAGTTCGGATTAGACTTCTAATCCGAACTAGCTGTACACCTAATCTGAACTAGAAGCCTAATCCGAACTAGCTAGTCCGTGCTGCATGTAGCCGCGGGCTAGTGTAGACATACCCTAAGGGAAGTCAAAGGAAGAGTGTTTTCCCTTCGATTTTCTGCAGTGAAGACAGTGCCAAAGTCGACTTAAGGTATTTCAACTTCAGCCATGCAATTAACTTAGCTGAAATTGTGTATCTTAATTCAACCTTGTCCCATAGCATAGACATACTATTACAGAGTTACTTAGGGTATGTTATAAAGCTCCCTGTTCAATGAGTTTGCAACTTCCAGATCGCGTAACAAGTAACATGGATTACCATTCAACTTCCAGCCCTTCAAACTGAACAAGTCATGCATCATACAAGTAATAAAGATTATGCAGCCCAAATTTTGCCCCAGCTTTTACAACAGATTATATTTACTTATTCATATTTAACTATGGTCTCCTCAATCCACTTATGACACTTCCCTTAATGAACACCCGCTCTCTCCACTGCATCTTGCTCCTCACTCTTTGCCTCCAAATATTTGGAGGATGTTATCTACTTATATTAGCTCAATGCCCTTTTTTCTCCAATTCTGTCCTTGACTAACTACAATCTGATTTCCATTTCTCCACTTCACTGTGCTTAATAAGATCAGTAATGTTCTTCCAGGTCATTCTCTATTACTTTTTTTCCCCTCAGGTGTCTGCTGCCTTTCTCCTCCAACTGAATTCTCTCTCCCTGCTAAAACTCTATTACTCTATTTCAGATCTCTTCTTTTCCAGTAGGCTGTTCACGTATTGCCTTTACTTGTCCTCTTTGGCCTCACCACTTCTCCCCTCACTCTTCTTTAATCCATACAAAATGCTGCCACCAAAATTATTTCCCTCACTTACTGCTGCTATCATGCTGTTTTCCTTCATCTTCTACATCTGGTCCAGATTTCTTACCATCAAGACCTTGCAATGCCTTTAACCTGTCTACATCTCTGTGTTCATCCCTTCCTCCTCCCCATCCTGCTTAACAATTCCCTTTCTTCCAACTTTCACTCTCTTCCTGTCTTTGTGTGCCTTCTTTCTCAGAGCATCAGGCTTTAACCTCATCTTCTTTTCAATGGTTCTTTAAAACCTATGTGTTTATTACATGGAAAGCCTGCCTTAAACAGAAAAACATTATTTCTCCTTCCTACCATTTTTTTTCTTTGTACTGACCAAACCTGAATGAGAATTTAATGTGTATTGCAACAGAATATCAAGTACTTGGGGAGAGGGGGGAGAATAGACAGGGGAGGTTAAAGACATAACTGCCTATGTATGACCATTTTAGCTCATTTATTTTAAATCTGGTTCTAATCAAAGATAGAGATTAAAACATTACTTTAACTGCCCTTTCCCACCAAAATACAATTTACAAACACCAATCAACAGATAGCACCACAAAAGAAATATATTTAAAACAAAAAACAGTTTGACAGATAAGTAAACTGATGCTCAGAGCAGTGAAGTTCCTGGCCTTAAGCCACAGAACAAGATGGTGGCAAAGACGAGTTTAAAACCCAGCTGTTCTGAGTGTCATGATCTGATACACAAATGCTGAAATGGTGTTAGAGACATGCCCCAGCACTAGCAATTGTAAAAATAACCCCGTTTTAAATATTGATGTATATGAAGCTGCAGGGAGTATAAATATTACCCTATTCCTGACTTCACACCTAACATTCACTATACTGATTTTTCAGATCAGTCAGAGAAAAACATTTTTAGTGGAATAATTCTGTTCATAGAAATATTATCAGAAACAGTCCTCTAAAACTTTTATATTCCACTTCGGTTTTCAGTCAGTTCCTTGTTCTGTTATCCTGACAAAATCTTTTTAGTCTTCATGATTCATTTTAGGAGATGGGAAAAGCATTGCAGATACTAAAATTGTATTAGACTCAGATTTTATTACATCTAGATTTGTATTTATTAAATGAAGAACAGTACAAAACACCACCATTGTGAACAGCAAAACCACAGCTTTTTAAAGACAGATGTGCACACTGCTGAAAAACTTCAGGTATAATTGGACTTAAGTACTTTACACATGCTTTATATAATACATCTTGCTGTGTTTACCATTTACTAAATCTGGTTTTGTTTTTAAACCACAAGAATTTTCCTCAAAGTTCATTATGCTTCTGCTATTGGAGTGTAGCGTGTGAGAGATCCTACACCTGCTACCGCTCAATATTTGAAATGTCAGCTGTTGAGTTGCTTGCTTTGGTTTACACTTGTGGCGCACTCAGAGCATTTCTACTCTGCAATTAGACACATGTGTCTGGCCTGTGTCAGCTGATTTTGGGGCTGGCAGGGCTCAGGCTAAGAGGCTGTTTAATTGCCCTGTAGACATTTGGACTTGGGCAGAAGTCTGAGCTGTGGGACCCTCCTACCTCAAAGAGTCTCAGAACCCCTGCTCTAGCCTGAGCCCTAATTCTTATACCACCATTAAACAACTTCTTAAGCTTAGTCAGCTAACGTGGGCCAGCCATGAGTTTTTAACTGCAGTGCAGACATACCTCAACTGGTAAGTGGCAGGGCCCCAATGCCTTTAGTTTTCTCATTGATAATCACCACGTCATCTTTCATATGTTGGGAAGAATAGCTTAACTCAAAATATCCTATGAGTCACCGATTCCAAAAAATACCAATAAATACTTAGCACTTTTCATCTGCAGAGCTAAATCTGCTTTGCAAAAGTACTAAGCATTATCCCAGTTTTATAGATAACAAGGGGGTGGTGCCCCCTGCTCGCTATTCTTGCCAACACCCCAGTCTCTGGGAGTAGGCAGCCCTAGCATCCCCCTGACCACCAGGCAGCCCTGGCCACCCCCCTCTCCCTCTCTGGCCATGGGCAAAGGCTGTGCCAGCCCCAGCTCTCCCTCCCCCCATCTTGCAATCTGTACTTCAATTTGATCCCCCTACCTCCATTCCTGCATTCACCATCCTTCCTACCCCTGGCCCACCCCACTCTTCCTATCCTGACCCCGCCTCCTTTCTCCATTCTTGCACCCCATCCTTCCCTGACCCCTCTCCACCCCCACGTCTCCATTCCAATATCCCCCTCAATCCCACCATCCCTCCTTACTGCACTGCCCATCCCCACATACACCCTATCCCCCTTCCTCCCTCCCTACACACACCCTGCCCCCTCCCATGAATTCATTGAGTTGCGTGACCCTCCCCGCAGGAGCACCATTGGGCCGGGCAGCAAAGCCCACCCCCAGCCCAGCCTTTCCACACAGGCCTGTTGAGGCAGCTTTGCCCTGTGGTGAGCCCACGGAATCCAGAGCATAGAGCAGCTGCTCCAGAGAGCTGGGGAAGCTGCCGGGGTGCAGGACCTGTCCCGCTCGCGGTGGGCCCAGGAGAGTGCAGCCCCCAAGCACAGTGGCCAAGCCAGGCTCCATAGCACCAAGCCACACAGCAGGTGTGTAGGCTGGTCAGGCTGGGGCTGGGAACCAGAGGCAGGCAGATGCTGGTCCACAGGGTGTGCGGGGATGGAGCCACCGCCCCCACCCACATTTCTCGGCGTGGCCACATAGTCAGGGTTCCTGGGGATGCAGAATGATGTGATGAGGTCACTATGTCATCCCGCAGGAAAAGTTCTTTTTATCTCTATAGATATAAAGAAAGGTTAAATACCTAAACTTTAGTAAGGCATTTGATACGGTCTCGCATGATATTCTTATTGATAAACTAGGCAAATATAACTTAGATAGGGCCACGATAAGGTGGGTGCATAATTGGCTGGATAACCGTAGTCAGAGAGTTGTTGTTAACGGTTCTAAATCCTGCTGGAAAGGGATAACAAGTGGAGTTCCTCAAGGGTCTGTTTTGGGACCCGTACTGTTCAATATCTTCATCAATGATGTAGATATTGGGATAGAGAGTACTCTTATTAAGTTTGCAGATGATACCAAACTGGGTGGGGTTGCGACTTCTTTGGAGGATAGGGACATAATTCAAAATGACCTTAGCAAGTTAGAGAAATGGTCAGAGGTAAACAGGATGAGGTTTAATAAAGAGAAATGCAAAGTGCTCCACTTAGGAAGGAACAATCAGTTCCATACATACAAGATGGGAAGCGACTGTCTAGGAAGGAGCATGGCGGAAAGGGATCTAGGGGTCATAGTGGACCACAAGTTGAATATGAGTCAACAGTGTGATGCTGTTGCAAAAAAAGCAAATATGATTCTAGGTTGGATCAACAGGTGTGTTGTAAGCAAAACTCGTGAAGTCATTCTGCCGCTCTACTCTGCACTAGTTAGGCCTCAGCTGGAGTACTGTGTCCAGTTCTGGGCGCCACATTTCAAGAAAGATGTGGAGAAATTGGAAAGGGTACAGAGAAGAGCGACAAGAATGATTAAAGGTCTAGAGAACATGACCTATGAAGCCAGGCTTCATGAACTGGGCTTGTTTAGTTTGGAAAAAAGAAGATTAAGGGGGGACATGATAGCGGTTTTCAAATATCTAAAAGGGTGTCAGAAGGAGGAAGGAGAAAATTTGTTCCTCTTGGTTTCTGAGGACAGGACAAGGAGTAATGGGCTTAAAGTGCAGCAGGGGAGGTTTAGATTGGACATTAGGAAAAAATTCCTAACTGTCAGGGTGGTCAAATATTGGAATAAATTGCCAAGGGAGGTGGTGGAATCTCCCTCTCTGGAGATATTTAAGAACAGGTTAGATAGACATCTGTCAGGGATGGTGTAGACGGAGCTTGATCCTGCCTTGAGGGCGGGGGGCTGGACTCGATGACCTCTCGAGGTCCCTTCCAGTCCTATTATTCTATGATTCTATGAACTTGTCTAAGAACACACAGCAAATCAACAGCAAAACCAGGAACAAATTGCAGGTCTCCAGACTCCAGGTCTGATGCCCTAGCCATCTGGTCAAACTGCCTCTTCCACTTGCTGCCAGTGTTTTACCAAATCTGCCTTTTTTTAAGCTAGCTAGCTGATATTCCTATGTTTTGGAACAACGTGATAATAATAATAATAATGTCATGCCTAAAAGTTTATTATCTATATTCTAGGTTAGTTGTCATCACCTTGCTCAGGCATTTCCTTCAGAACTCCCTTCCGTATCAACTCCTCTCTGCTTTGTCTTGTTGAAATCTTCCTTTCCAACACTTAGAAAAAGAGAAAGCACAGGTAAGAATACATCCATTCTGATGCTGAATGTAAAATAAATAAATAATAATAATAAAAAACCCAACACTTTGCACACTCCTTGATTTTGCTGAAAGTGAGGGTTATGTTTTCAGATCTCACATTCTAGAAATATTCTTTATTAGTCAGACAGTAGCCAATATCCTCAGCAATAATGCTGCTTAGCATAACATGAGTGGTGCCCGAACTGAATGGGGAAAACAACTTTAAAATAAATGAATATGACATGTTTTAAACAGGAAGAAAACAATAATTTGGGCTTCCTGTCACAACAAAAAATGCAGAGTCATGTTTTAGGTTGGGAAAAATATCATGATACACATTTTAATTACGTGTATTAGTCATTAAAAATAAATAGCTTTGTAATAATATAAAAACATATAAAGATAGCAACATGCCCACAAACAAAACACCCTGCCCAAATAGAGTGTAGAACAGGGCTACTCAACTTTGGAAGCCCCAGGGCCACAATGATACAACTCATGCCGAGGGCCGCAACTTAAATATAGTTACATATACATGCAAACATATACACAAATATATGCAAATAGCTTCTTTCACACTGACGGGCATGAAATCAAAGATTAAGCCAAGACTACACAACACGCAGACCCCATTTAAGTGAGTTCTGCTAATATTAATAAAATGCAATATTTACCCGATTTCCAGCCATATGACAGCACTTTTCATGAACAATGACAGTCCAGGAATATAACCACTAAAACACATATAAATAGATGACCATTCTATTGACTACTTTTTTGTTTTGGCTCTCACATGCAGGTCACGTGTTGAGCCCCACATAAAATCCAAACTGCACTGCGGGCTGCAAACAAATGGGCTGTGGGCTGCACGTGGTCTGCGTGTTGAGTAGCCCTGGTGTAGGATAAAAACTGATGGAGCTATCTTGGTTAGCAGCAGACAGCGTAGTGTGAAAAAGACCATGAGTGAAATTTAGCGCTTAACTTATAAGCTTAAATTTCATTTTTAAACATGCCAGGCACTTATGGTCAGATTTTCAAAGGTATTTAAATGCCTAAAGAAGCAGATAGCATCTGCTAGAATTTTCAAAAGCACCTAGGTACCTGCTAAGATTGAAATTAATGACTTAGGTGCCTGGGCACTTTTGAAAAACCCATTTTAGATACCTACCTGCATATTTAGGTGCCCAAATACCTTTGAAAAATCTGATCCTTAGGAGCCTAGATCTTACTGAAATTCTATAGGACTTAGGCTCCTACATGCCTAAGTCACTTTAGAAAATAGGACTTAAGTTCTTTTAGAATTCACAAAAATCATGGCAGTGACTAGCCAATGCCCAGTTCTTGCAAAGAGATGTATGTTGGTGGACACTTATGCCTCTGCAGAGTACCATGAAAGTCAATGGGACATGACAAAGAAGCAAAAGTCCTCCTGCCCATACTGTAGAAGGATTGGGATCTTAATAATAATAGTAAGAAGGTTTATTTATGATGACAGTACTACACTGAATGTATCATTGTACTCCAGTATCCTGGAAAATCCCCGCAGTGTAGATGTACCATTAGTTCTTACCATTTATGCTTACTGCTTCATTTTTGCATTATACCTGTCAATATCAATATCATTATCTGTTGATAGGCCTTATCCAATCTCCTTTGAACTCAACATCATTCTTTCCTTGGACTTCAATAGGCACTGGATTTGATCTATAAACTGGTTTTACTCATAATTATGTTTTTCCAATGCTACTGAGTAACATGGTAATTAATATTTTTAACTGAAAAATAAAAGGAACCAATAAACACTTCATTTCATATTAGGATGCAACTCTTTATATTTTCAAATCATTGTGTTACCATTATGTAAGTTTCGTCACACCCTTTAGATATAATTATCCCCATTTTATGGACTAGGAAGTTCACACAGAAAAAGTGTTAGGTCTTGATCCTTCATTATTCCTAGTATTAGCTGATATAATGTAATTTCTTTAAAGTAATTTTAAAAGCACTGTTACCTCAGCATGATAATTTTTTCAATGTATTTGATTCTTGAAAAGCATATTAGAAATCATGTTAATATTTTGTTCCTATGGACAAAAAAGGTTGCACACAAATATATCAGGCCAGCATTCTGTACTCTTGTGTAAGAGGTATATTGTGTCTACCTAAGATACCTTAATGTGTTGAGATGCCAACCTCTATTAAGGTCAAATCTTAATAATAATTTACGGAATATTATAGATATGAGATTGTATGTTACATTACATTTCACAATGCAATATTTTCAAAAAGTAAATGCACTTATACTTAACACAATAATTACATTTTAAAAAACGGTGTTAGAAATGACAGAACTAAGCTTGTTTGTGTCTTAATGTAGCCCTCTTTTGCATATGCATTAAGACAAAGTCTTTAATTACACAATCACATACTATGTTTTCCATAGGATCTCTACCTCATTTGCTGCACAGGATGGATAATGCTTGCTGAACACTGATGGTCATGCTTTCTTTTTCTTCTAATCCCTACTATTCAGTGTGTGGTCCCCCAGGCCTTGTTTACACCACACCATTCAAACACTACTCTGATAAGTATAAATTTCCTCATGGGCATTTTTATGGTGATCTCACCACAGAATCTGAGCACTTCAGAAATATAAATGAAGTAACCTGCACAACACTCCAGTGAGATAGGTTGACATTATAATCCCCCTCTGTAAAATGAGGGAGAAGAAGGCCAAAACTGTCACAAGACTCCACTGATTTTGAGAGATACTTTTGAATGTAACTTCCTAAGTTTAAATATGCAAAGTGAAAAAAACGAGAAGTTCTGTCATCTGGGACCATATTGACAACCACATAGTTCATCAGTAGAGTCAGAACCTTTAGATTCCTTGCATAGACTTCTGCCATTTGGGTTAAGGGAGTACTGACAGAGGTATCAGACTGATGTCTATGTGGCCCAATCTCCAGTCTAGAGACAGGATGGGATGCATTTTCCCACTGGGTTTCGCTATTTGCTGGTAGCAAACAAATGTCATGACAAAAAATCTCCTAGGTTCAGGTCCAGACTGTAGAAGGGGAGCATGGTCTAATGATTACAAAGCATTTTGACCTCTCTCTAGCGCCTGTCTCTGTGCCCCAGCTCCTACCCTATCTCCTATCCTAGCTTTTGGCTCTGTCCCTGCCCTTTGCACGTACCACCACCCTAGTCCTGTCCTGTCCCCTCTTCTATTCAACTAGCTCCTATTCCCCTCTACCTTTCCCCTCTCCCCCTCTATTCCCATCCACCTGCTTCAGTCTTTCCATTCTGGGTCCCTGCCCCTGTATGCCCTGCTTCTATCTTCCCTTATGCAATTTTCCTCCCCTCACATGCTCCTGCTCCCTACTCCTCCTGCTGCCAGACTCCCAACTGCTGGGACTCTCTGGTCCAGGAAGATCCATGATCCTGCCAGACCAAAGATGTTGTCGGACCAGAGAGTCCCAGTTTAGAAAGGACTGACCTGTGTAACTAAATCAGTACAGTTTGCTTGTCTAACTGACCTTGTTGATAATGTTCATGTAAGTCTAATGAGAACTGCCTTAGATGTCAGATTTTTCTAGTTGCCTTTTACATGATGTCATCATGATCCTTGTGATTTTACAGAAATGCAAACTCAGTTTGGAGCTCTAGTAAACCAGACAGCATTGTTCCTAATACCCGTGTTATGAAGTGCAACCAATACTGTAAGCACAATGTGCTTGCTTGCTAAAAAATGCTAATGTGATACAAAAAAACTCAGTTCCAAGAGACCCTTCTCCAATAAGCTCAAAAATCGTAGAGTGAAATTCTGGCCATGCTGAAGTCAGTGGTTAAACTCCTACTGACTTCAAAGAGGCCTGAGCTTCATCCTTAGATCAGAAAGGTTGGGTTGATGATTACTTGGTCTGTTCATTCCCTCTGGGGCACCTGGGCTTGGCCACTGGTGGAAGACAAGATAGTAGGCTACATGGACCATTTGTGTGAATATAGCATATTTTGTGTAAGTCTAATCCTGCACCCCCATTCACCCCAATAAACCCTATTTGTGCAAGGGATTCCACTGACTATTGTATTTTTTGTATTATCCCAATTCAACATAGGACTTACTTTTCATGGAAAGGTGAAGAATCAACTCTATTTATTGTAGAAAGCACGCTTCGTGCCATTCAATAACCATAAGCCTCAAGAACTTTTACTTTGTTTTGGTCTTTCCGAGATGAGCCCAGCTGATTCTGATTTAGTTTTGAGTTTTTCTCTAGGCTTAATCCTGATCTAATCAAGCTAAAAATGGTTTCTGGCCCCAATTCCGTATACTCTTACCATGGGGCTTTGAAGTGGCAGTTGCCTCATGCCAAGATATAAACTGCTGCCTTCTTTTCCTTTACAACAAATAGAAACAGAGGGAAAGCTTGAGTTGATGCCATTCACTGTTTGTTTTTACGTTATTTTAAAAGCTCTTTATACAGAAAGTGCACAACTGGGTTCACAGCGAATGGATTTTTATGAGACACACCATGGAAAATATGTTGCTAAAGGGAAAAATTCCAACCATCATTCCCACATCAGTACAAATATTTCCATATCTACTCCATCTTAAAATATTTGTGCCATATGTTATGTAGATTTTTCAGCTCTTAACACAATGCAATTACATGAAAAAAAAAAAAAAAAAAAAAGCTGTATGGTACAGCCTGGTCAAACTCTAACAAGGCCTTATTTCAAAAGGTCTGATCCAAAGCCCAGTGAAGTCAGATGAAAGACTCTCTGGCATGTTGTTTTCTTAGTGACAAAAAAGGTCACATACTTACCAGGATACTCTATTTGTTAGGCCTTTAAGGGTGTGTCTCCACAACAAAGTTATTTTGGAATAACAGCTGATCTTTCGAAATAACCATCCAAGCGTCTACACAGCAATTCCGTCATTTTGAAATAATTTTGAAATAACGGACAGCTTATTCCAACTTCTGTAAACTGTATTCTACAAAGAATAATGCCTATTCCAAAATAGCTATTTCGAAATAAGGCGTGTGTAGGTGCTCTCCTTCTGCTATTTCGAAGTAGCCCCTAAGTTATGCCTCCTGGAGCTCTAAATCGAGTTAGCATGTCTACATTAGGGAAGCCTCGGACTAATTTTAAGGCTTACCTGCAGTTTAGACGTGCTATTTCAAAATAAGCTATTTCAGAATAGCTATTCTGGAATAGCTTATTCCGAAATAGCTGTGAAGTGTAGACGTAGCCTAAGAGAACAAGCTAAAAACAGGACTGCTAACAATCTTAGGCCAGGTACTATCTTCACAATTGTAAAATACGTCTACCTCGTCTCTGTCCAAAACACAGGTAAAATCTCCCCTCCCAGCTGTTTGGGGAAGAGACCCTTCTGCCCTGATCCTGTGATGTGCCTGGTCCTTTTCCATCATAGACCAAAGGTAATGTCTTTCAGCTTCATTAATTAGTGAGGCAACAAGAGCCACCTGCTAAGCAAATGCCACTTTTTCTGCTTGTCCTGGGAATTTTCCTTCAATAGGCATAAGGATGAATTTTGTATCTCTGGGAAGCAGCTTGTGATGGGATTCATTCAGGCCACATGGAGTTTTACTTCAAACCCCACCTTTGTTGAAAAGTACTATGGAATTTAACATAATGCTATAAAAATGGTTCAACATATTTGAAGAATTTAAAATGCATTCCTATAGATCTTTTGTCTGAGTACATCTCAACAATGGACTCCATATCAGATAAGGATATTTCTTTACTGCAGAGTTATCTTCGGTGATTGGTCCGGGGGCCTGAGCACTGGATCTTATTTTGTATGCAAATGTTGGGAGAATAACAGCATCATTTTCTCCTTCATTCAATTCAACTCGTTTCTTGATATGTTTTGTGTTATGAAAATATATTTTCAGACAGTAGCACATCTAGAAGATTGTATAATATATATTTAAAGATGTACTCTATTTGATAATTTAGTGCTGCATTCTGCACCCCTTACTCAGAAAATCTGTAACAAAATCTAATGAGAGTTTGCTTGAATATAGTCAATAAGATAAGGCCATTAGGTGATCTATATTTGCCACCTTATATTTATAGACTTATTGACATTCTATTCATATTATAAACTATTTTATTCATGTAGAATGAGGTAGTGTATTTCCGTTAGACTTTCTTACTTAAAATTAAATATTTCAGGGCAGATTTTCCAAAGTTCATAAATACCATTTTTTCGTGAATCTTAACTTAACAACACACAAGGAACAGTGCTGTACACATGCAGTATTGCAAAACCCAAGCATTCAAAAATCATGAGTCAGATTCCGAAAATCATGGAGTGTATTAAATACATTTTTTTTGAATGGCACTTTTTACTTTATTGAGCCTTTCAGATTCATTTTTTCAAGCTTTTCTCAGCAACTTAAAAAAAACTAGTAACTTAAAAAAAAATTGAAAGTGAAAGTTAAGATTATCAGATAATAACATGACACCAGGTGCTTGGGCTTAGCAACTTTAAATATTGTGAAAATTGGAAACAATGCACGTGATCCCTAATTTGTGCAGTTGTTCTTTACAAATAAATATACACATTTATGTACTAATAAAAAAAATCTGTCATAGCTGTGCAAGTCCCTTCAAGTAAATAGAATTTCATAGTCATAACATCAATGTAATAGAGTGGAGAAGAATCAGGCCATTAGTCTTTAATTAGGATAGAATATATATGTACTTGCTAGGAAAAATAAAAACAATTAGCCAGTCTACTAAGTATTTAATCAAATTTTACAAGTTGTTTAAAATATGAACTCTATTCTCTACAATAAGAGAGTTTTTTCCTCTGTTGAATATGAGAGGCACTGAAATATTATAAGCTGTATAACTAAACACTATAGAAAAACCTTAGCTTTTAGAATTATTTTGGGTAAACATTCAGCTGAAAAATGGCCTGAATGCTGTACACTAGCATGAATTGCATATTGTAAGGGCTTGTAGTAGGAAGTCTTAGCCAAGTACCAAATCAAGATAAAAAAGTAAGTGTTAACTCTTGACCCATTTCTTAAAAATTCTATGTACCTTAAAGTCCTTTTGGAAGTGGAGGAAATTTAATACAGGAGATGCTTACTGAGATGCACTATTTGGTTGTGGCTAATAAAGTCAAGTATAGAAATGCCAACATTGTCATGGAGGGAAAGGGATTTATATTCATGTAGGTACCAGAACCTAACTTCCTTCAGTATCAACCTATGTCTGTCATTCCCTGCTAGAGGGATCTTTGCATTAGCATTGCCTTGTTCATGTCTTTAATTTCCACAGCTCATTAGAAGGCATAAAAAGTTTATAAAATGGGTTTCATGATAACAATGATCCAGTTGACAAAGCTCTCCAAAAAGAGCTCTCATATCCATGTAATTATCTGCTAACATACAGTATATCCACAGTTTATACTCCTTCATTATCAACCACATTGTATCACTGCCACTTTTTCAATGTAAAATCTCATAACCTGTATGTGTGAGTTCTTCACACAGAATAGAGTTCTGTACTGTAAAAGTTAAAAAATTGAAATCATGAAGAGTCAAAAAAAAAAAAATTAAACCTAATGGCTGTGTCTAGACTGGCATGATTTTCCCCAAATGCTTTTAACGGAAAAGTTTTCCATTAAAAGCATTTGCGGAAAAAAAGCGTCTAGATTGGCACGGACGCTTTTCTGCAAAAGCACTTTTGGCGGAAAAGCGTCCGTGCCAATCTAGACGTGCTTTTCCGCAAAAAAGCCCCGATCACCATTTTCGTGATCGGGGCTTTTTTGTGCAAAACAAATCTGAGCTGTCTACACTGGCCCTTTTGCGCAAAAGCTTTGCGCAAAAGGGACTTTTGCCCGAATGGGAGCAGCAGAGTATTTCTGCAAGAAGCACTGATTTAGTCAGTGTTCTTGCGGAAATTCAAGCGGCCAGTATAGACAGCTGGCAAGTTTTTCCGCAAATGCGGAAGAACTTGCCAGTCTAGACACAGACATCTATAATACTGTTTTAGTCTCTCAGGGTATGTCTACACTACCCCGCTAGTTCGAACTAGCGGGGGTAATGTAGTTATCCGCAGTTGCAAATGAAGCCCGGGATTTGAATTTCCCGGGCTTCATTTGCATGAAGCTGGCCGGCGCCATTTTGTAATTAGGTGTACAGCTAATTCGGATTAGAAGCCTAATCCGAACTAGCTAGTCCGTGCCGCATGTAGCTGCGCGGTACGGGGTCCGAACTAGCCGGCATTTAAAAATGGCGCCGGCCGGCTTCATGCAAATGAAGCCCGGGAAATTCAAATCCCGGGCTTCATTTGCAACTGCGGATGACTACATTACCCCCGCTAGTTCGAACTAGCAGGGTAGTGTAGACATACCCTCAGAGTATAAAGTTAAAAGCAGATTTGGTTTGGCTCAATATGTAGCATTTAATCAATAAACAGGAACAAAGCAGACCATAAAATGTAGGGATAATAAATAACAACAAACACAACAATAACAATAACAATAATAAATCCAATTAATTTTATAGCACTCCATACATTTAATTCCTGAATCATTCTGTAAAATGCAGCAAACTGTGTATTTTCTCTTTGCTCCTTGACAGAAAGAACTGAAGAAGGTGACAGAATAAAAATGCTGGTGATTGAAAATGTTGATCTTGACTTCTAATCAGCAAATTTGCTAATTTTTTCCATCAGCAAAATAGGAATAATAACACTTATCTATCTTGCATAGAGTTGTGAAAATTGATATTCCATTCTTGCAGAAGTGTTTTGAGATTCATGGGAAAACATTAATATAGAATACAAAAATGTGATTTAATTTTACAGATTAATTGACAGTATGAATTTGTGAAAAATATATGCTGAAGTACAGAGAAATTATTATTTGAGGGAGGGAATAGAGCCTCTAACACTCCACGTGTTGTTAAGTTTTGAGGGTTTGAGGACCCTGTCTAGGTACAACTTATGAACTGAGACTGCTTTTATGAACTATATGTATAACTTGAATCCACAATGTGTATTCAATCAGCTGTTTGCTGATGAGGACTGGTGGTCACATATAACAGGTTCTATCTGAAAGCAGCAACAGAACAAACTCTACATACAGACTCACTAACTGGTGGGGGAATATTTTACCTGTCCACACCAAATTTCTCTGAGGTAAAGTAGCTATGGTAATGTTCAGCAATAAACATATACTTTCTATATCAAAAGAATATGAAGTGGTAAAAAACAATTTCTGTTTATTTAGAAAAGTTCTTAGAGACAGAATTGACGATAGTATTTGAATTAGGTTATTCCTCACCTGGTACGAATCAGTGAAGGTATGCAAAATATTGGGCCTAAAACTCTTTACAATGTACAATGTCTCTTTAGCATCTAATAAACTTGAGCACCTTTTGAAGGCTTACCATCATCTAATGGTCACTTCTGGCCTTAAAAATCAAGCAATCTATGAAAGCAATGCTTACAGTTAACAAATGACCATACACATACCTGCAGATGTTTCTTTGAATTTGTCACTAGCCTTCTTCTTCCGCCATTTCCAAGGTTTAAAGATTTTGCCGATGGTAGAGAGTTTGCCTTTTCTTTTGAAAGGAGGAGTTTGGGATCCTGGGGTTGGCCCATCAGAATTTGCAATTGAAGCCTTGTCCAATCCATCAACTATATAAACAAGAAATGTAAAATAGCGTCTCTGCTGAGTCCAGATGAAGATTGTTTCAGGAGATTAAAAATAACCATCGCTTTGAGTCCCTTTGTTCCTTAACTATTCAATATCTTACTTACAACTGGTCAGAACTTCATTATAAATTATTTCGGATTAAAGCATCAAAAAAATTTTTCAATAAAAATGTGTGTTTTCCCCTGCCCTGTAGCTTGAGAATCTAGTCAGACCATTTCATTGGGGGAAACAAATCTTCCACTGCAAACTGAAACATTTTCCATAGTTAAAATTTAAGCAGAAAAAATAAATCTGTTTTTCTCCTAGCTCTAATATTAACAATTCTAGCAATGGAATAGGACACTCAGAAATAGGTTAGTTTGATATCCTTGATAGTCAGTAATTCACAATGGAGACTGTCATAGAATCATAGAACACGAGGACTGGAAGGGACCTCGAGAGGTCCTCGAGTCCAGACCCTTGCCCTCATGGCAGGACCAAATACTGTCTATACCATCCCTGATAGACATTTATCTAACCTACTCTTAAATATCTCCAGAGATGGAGATTCCACAACCTCCCTGGGCAATTTATTCCAGTGTTTGACTACCCTGACAGTTAGGAACTTTTTCCTAATGTTCAACCTAAACCTCCCTTGCTGCAGTTTAAGCCCATTGCTTCTTGTTCTCTCCTCAGAGGCCAAGATGAACAAGTTTTCTCCCTCTCCCTTATGACACCCTTTTAGATACCTGAAAACTACTATCATGTCCCCCCTCAATCTTCTCTTTTCTAAACTAAACAAACCCTATTCTTTTAGCCATTCTTAAGTCATGTTCTCTAGACCTTTAGTCATTCTTGTTGCTCTTCTCTGGACCCTCTCCAATTTCTCCATATCTTCTTGAAATGCGGTGCCCAGAACTGGACACAATACTCCAACTGAGGCCTAACTAGCGCAGAGTAGAGCAGAAGAAGGACTTCTCGGGTCTTCCTCACAACACACCTGTTAATGCATCCCAGAATCATGTTTGCTTTTTTTGCAACAATATCACACTGCTGACTCATATTCAGCTTGTGGTCCACTATAACCCCTAGATCCTTTTCTGCCGTACTCCTTTCTAGACAGTCGCTTTCCATTTCGTATATGTGAAACTGATTGTTCCTTCCTAAGTGGAGCACTTTGCATTTGTCTTTATTAAACTTCATCCTGTTTAGCTCAGATCATTTCTCCAATTTGTCCAGATCATTTTGAATTATGACCCTATCCTCGAGATTAGTCGCAACCCCTCCCAGCTTGGTATCATCTGCAAACTTAATAAGCGTACTTTCTATGCCAATATCTAAATCGTTGATGAAGATATTGAACAGAGCCGGTCCCAAAACAGACCCCTGCAGAACCCCACTTGTTATACTTTTCCAGCAGGATTGACAACCGTTAATGACTACTCTCTGAGTATGGTTATCCAGCCTGTTATGCATCCACCTTATATTAGCCCCATCTAAGTTGTATTTGCCTAGTTTATTGATAAGAATATCATGCGAGACCATATCAAACGCCTTACTAAAGTCTAGGTATACCACATCCACCGCTTCTCCCTTATCCACAAGACTCGTTATCCTATCAAAGAAAGCTATCAGATTGGTTTGACATGATTTGTTCTTTAGAAATCCATGCTGGCTGTTCCGTATCACCATGCCACCTTCCAAGTGTTTACAGATGATTTCCTTAATTACTTGCTCCATTATCTTTCCTGGCACAGAAGTTAAACTAACTGGTCTGTAGTTTCCTGGGTTGCTCTTATTTCCCTTTTTATAAATGGGCACTATATTTGCCCTTTTCCAGTCTTCTGGAATCTCTCCTATCGCCCATGATTTTCCAAAGATGATAGCTAGAGGCTTAGATACCTCCTCTATCAGCTCCTTAAGTATTCTAGGGTGCATTTAATCAGCCCCTGGTGACTTGCAGGCATCTAACTTTTCTAGGTGATTTTTAACTTGTTCTTTTTTTATTTTATCTTCTAAACCTACCCCCTTCCCAGTAGCATTCACTATGTTAGGCATTCCTTCAGACTTCTCGGTGAAGACCAAAACAAAGAAGTCATTAAGCATCTCTGCCATTTCCAAATTTCCTGTTACTGTTTCTCCCTCCTCACTGACCAGTGGGCCTACCCTGTCCTTGGTCTTCCTCTTGCTTCTAATGTATTTATAAAGTCTTCTTGTTTCCCTTTATTCCCGTAGCTAGTTTGAGCTTATTTTGTGCCTTTGCCTTTCTAATCTTACCCCTGTATTCCTGTGTTGTTTGCCTATATTCATCCTTTGTAATTTGTCACACTTTCCATTTTTTATAGGACTCCTTTTTTATTTTTAGATCATGCAAGATCTCGTGGTTAAGCCAAGGCGGTCTTTTGCCATATTTTCTATCTTTCCGACACAGCGGAATAGCTTGCTTTTGGGCCCTTAATAATGTCCCTTTGAAAAACTGCCAACTCTTCTCAGCTGTTTTTCCCCTTAGTCTTGATTACCATGGGACCTTACCTATCAGCAGGGCTTGACAAATAATACAATCTACTCGCCTTTGGCGAGTAGATTGTAACCTGGAAGAGCCAGGTTTGGACGATCTGCGCATGCACAGATTGCCGGACAGCACGGCTGGCGAGCAGGGCTCGTCGTGGTTTGGCGAGCCCTGCCTATCAGCTCTCTGAGCTTACCAAAATCAGCCTTCCTGAAATCCACTGTCTCTATTTTGCTGTTCTCCCTTCTACCCTTCCTTAGAATTCTGAACTCTATGATTTCATGATCACTTTCACCCAAGCTGCCTTCCACTTTCAAATTCTCAACCAGTTCCTCCCTATTTGTTAGGATCAAATCTAGAACAGCTTCCCCCCGGTAGCTTTTTCAATCTTCTGAAATAAAAAGTTGTCTCCAATGCAGTCCAAGAATTTATTGGATAGTCTGTGCCCCGCTGTGTTATTTTCCCAACATATATCTGGATAGTTGAAGTCCCCCATCACCACCAAATCTTGGGCTTTGGATGATATTGTTAGTTGTTTAAAAAAAGCCTCATCCACTTTTTCCACCTGGGTAGGTGACCTGTAGTAGTCTCCAAGCATGACATCACCCTTGTTTTTAATCCCTTTTAGCCTAACCCAGAGACTCTCAACACTTCTGTCTCCTATGTCCATCTCCACCTCACTCCAAGTGTGTTCATTTTTAATATATAAGGCAACACCTCCTCCCTTTTTTCCCTCTCTATCCTTCCTGAGCAAGCTGTTCCCTTCTATACAAACATTCCAATCATGTGTATTATCCCACCAAGTTTCTATGATGCCAACAATGTCATAATTGTACTTATTTATTAGCACTTCCAGTTCTTCCTGCTTATTACCCATACTTCTCGCATTTGTATATAGGCATCTAATTTTTGACCTTGCCTCCCAGTTTTGCCCTGATCCTCCTTTCTCTCTGCCATTATAGCCCACGCTCCCTCCAATTTCCAACCGATGACGAAGTCAGTCAGTCATGACGAAGGCTGCTTATTAACAAACAGATTAACACTAAGCTTTTGGAGTTGAATCCAAAATATGGTAGGCAAATATGCAAATAAGAATGACTGGGTTCGATCAGAAAACATTTATTGACAAAATCAAAGTATGAGCCAATATTTACCACAAATAACCTTAATGCTGGGTTTTGTGCCCTGTCTGCTGCCTCATCCTACTTCTGGCCTATTTCACCAATACAGACATCATAATTCTCAGGCAGAGTTTGTTTGATAAGTTCTATATTTACCCTAGGCTTCGGTATTAACCCATACCATCAAGAAGAAAGCCATTTCACAGAGCCACCCACTTGGCTTTGATTACTGTCATCTAGTAAGTCTGATGTTATGGTTTTTGACAATAAAACATGCATGGATTTAGTCTGACATAATTTCAATTGTTTATCCCACCTACAAATTTTTCACCTGAAAGCTGAGGTGACAAATTCCACTGAATGCAGGAGAAAATGAAAGGCAGTTCATTTTAAATCAAAGGAACTTATAAAATAGTTTTATTGTTGAAAAACCAGATGTACTTAAGCATTTGTATGCTATTTCACTGAAATTCATTTCTGGATAACAGTAATGCAAGGAAATTGCCTCTTTCCGGCTCATGCAGGAAAACTCCTAACAATGTGCTTAAATCCTTCTCTATTCAGGAAAGAATGTAAGCACATACTGAAATGCTCTCATGAAACCCCACCAAATACAATGGGGTGGTGCATGGACCTAGGGGTTACCTGTGTAGATCTACTTGCAAGGTTGGGGTAACAGCTACAGTGGACAAATGTTAACTTTTAATGGTGCAAAGAGTGTGACAGTCATCTAAATGTGGGCATCTCTTTTAGCAATAAGAAAGACATCATTTAAAACAACATTATCAGGGACCTGTCAACCCAGCAATGCAAAAAATTTAGGATTATTTACAAAGCAAATCTATATTACAAATAGCATTAATCTCTAAACATATTGGCTATTTTAAAGTGCTCCATGCTGAAGTTTGCCATCCTCAGCATTTTCTATTTTGTTAAGATTGGTTAAAATGTCAAATTGTTAAAGATCAACTAAAAGCCTGATTCACCCCTTCATTGGTGATGAGCTAGCTATAGGAACCAATAAGGGAAATAATGCACCTCCCTGAGCATGGGCCTGCCAGCACACATGAGAGCAGCCTCAGAGGTCACTTAAACCTGCACCTCAGATCTAACAGTCCCTACAGGCCACTCCAGCAGCCAAGGCGTAGAAATACTCTGTCTGCACTCCATCCTTGGCATACCTCCCATGCCAGGTAATAGAGAGCCAGCTATGCTGTTTGTGCAACTCATCTTTAATATCTGCTACCGGGATGAATTTGCAGTGTTAGCAGTGAGGAAAACAAAAACAAAACAAACATAGGTTTTTACTTATAAACTGGCCCAATTTTATTTGGAATAATTTAGGGACATATTGGTTAACCCCATGCCATATATATATATATATATACTCACTGTTTAGAACAGAACCACATTTTAGTAATTAACTGATAATTCCTTGGTTATAATCTGTTGTTAGTAACTTGGGTGACTGCTCACTAAAAAGGAATATAAAGCAGGAGTAATGAAGTACCTAACAACAGTAAACAACGCACTCAAAGAATTTTTCTACCAAAAAAGGCTACTGAATTTGTAGAGTCACTGCTTTTATTATTCCTCTTTTTTTCCACCTAATATAGCAGTTCCACATTAATATGAAGGGAACTTTGAGCTACATGGCTAACATCATTGCATGTTTGGATGTCATTTTAATTAAATCCTACAAAGATAGTATATTATCAAGACAATAGTGAGCAAAGAGTATACAAATATATAGAAATTTCATTATACATATATGTGTTGAGCTACAGGAGCAAAACTTTTTCATTGTGTATCTACGGAGACTGTATTACAATCTCAAATTACAATTACCGTATATACTCGAGTATAAGCCGACCCGAATATAAGCCGAGGCACCTAATTTTACCACAAAGAACTGGGAAAAAATATTGACTCGAGTATAAGCCTAGGGTAGGAAATGAGGCAGCTACTGGTAAATGTAAAAAATGAAGATAGATACCAATAGCACCAGTCACACATGGGAACAGACGCTCGGACACTCGGCCCAACCAGCTCAGCCCCCGCCGCCCCCGCCCGGACCTTTCCCAGGCCAGAGCCCCTCTCGGCTGCTCCCCGAGCCTCCCTGCCGGCGGCCCCGGGGCGAGGCCGCTGGCTCCGAGCAGCACCTGCGGGCGCACCCGCAACCCAAGCGGCCGGCAGAGGCTCCGAGCGCCCCGCGCAGCGACGGCCCCCGACACACGGAGCCCAGCCCGCTCCCGGCAGCGCCCCCACCCCGAGCGCCTCGGTTACCGGGGCCGGAGCTCCGGGCTCACGCGGCTAGACCCGGCCGGCGGCAGAGACGCGCTGAGCCCGCCCGCCTCAGTTCTCGAGACGCTGACTCGAGTATAAGCCGAGGGGGGCATTTTTCAGCACAAAAAATGTGCTGAAAAACTCGGCTTATACTCGAGTATATACGGTACATCCGTAATAGCCTAGTGGAGCACAAGATTGGGAATCAGATCTTCTGAATTCTGTTTCTGGTAATGTAACTGACTAAGTAACCATGGATGTGTCAGTTAAGCTATTTCTGCAATAATTTATCCATTTGTAAAATGGGGATAAGAGTTACACAGATCACAAAATCATTGTGAACATTAACTATTAAGGATTCTGAGATTCTACAGCAAAAGTGTGTAATGCTAATATTTAGTATTGATATGGTGCTTTAGAAAGCAGTTATTAAACTAATGAAACTGTGTGGTAGGAAATATTTATTATTATTAACAACAATATTAACACTAATACTAAGACTTCAGTCCACAGAAAATAAAGCAATTCTGAATAAAGGCTGTTACAGCACCTTCAAGTTTCCCATTTGTTTGTTTAAGCATTACTGCAGAAAGGTAGTTTGTGGAACACCTTTTTTCTGGTCCCACTCTATTAGTCTCATACTTCTCTGCTAGGTCAATCGTTATCAAAGAATTCATTTAAAAAACAGGAGCTAAGAATGGGAATGCACATAAATAGTTGGTGCATTCATTACATATGAAAAAAACATCCATGCCTGGTGTGATGGTGCGTACACCCCACACTGGCCATCCAAGAGCTGAATTAGACCAGGTGACCCAATTAGCCTGCAAAGGCTAGAGGCAGTTAATCAGGGAGAGACTTACTTGTGAAGTTAACAGGCAGGGCCTATAAGGTAGTGGCAACAGATAGGTCTGTTAGAAAAGACTACAGGAAGACATGCAGCAGTCACACTCTTCATGAAGAGGGTTCCTGGAGCTGTTATACTTAGAGGGAAAAGGGGAATGAAGAGTGATAGGAACCAATGCACAGAAGAAGCAGTGAGGGCTGAGAAAGGAAAGCCCAGAATTGCAGAGCTGAGGGTCCCTGGATTGGAACTTGGGGAAGAAGGTGAACTCAGGTTCTCACACCAGCCTATAAGGCAGCAGTGGGAAATAACCCGTCCACATGCAGTACACCAGGGATAGCCCCCGATGAGCTACTGCTGCTGTATTTACCTACTCCTCTGCAGGTACGGGCACTTCCAGCACCAGTTGACTGCAGATTGCTGTTCTCAGACAATGGGAACAGTGGAAAGGGGTGTCTTTGTCCGCACTGCTTCCCACAGCTCCCATTGACCAGGAATGGCGATCTTCAGCCCACGGGAGGTGCAAACAGCCATACCAAAGATGCAGATAAATATAGTGAGAAAGCCCAGCAGGGTGATCCACTGCCGTCCTATTGCCCACCCCTGCTCTAAGGGAAGGGCATGAAGCTGAGGCAGTGAATAGGACTGCTGATGGACTGTACCCCAGAAGGGAGACTGTACCCCAGAATAAGAATGTTAAGGGACCTTGCACCTATTTTGTATACTTATAAACCCATCTGCTAGAGATCTAGTTTTGAATGTATTTCTCTCACCCTCTGATCTCACTCTCTCCCCAAAGGGATATGCTACAAAAAAGATACACAAGTATATTCAGATCTCAAATCTGAATATTAGAAGACGGAATGACTTCACACGTGCAGCCTTGCAGGAGGGTGCCAGAGTTTGACGTCATGGTCTCAAATCCAGCAGAGTCAACATGTTTATGCAGCTGCATGTTATCTCAATTCACTGACAAGAACAATAACTCCTGGACTTGGTACAGTGTAAATAAAACTGCTTATTTCTAAAGCTTATTGGAAAAAATCCTGTGAGTGGTAAAATGTTTGAGCCTCTAGTTAAAAGTCAATTTTGATATCAATGTGATAGTTAACCAAAACTCTCAAATTATATACCGCGTATCTTTTTTTCCTTAAACAAAAACAAAGATTGAAAAACAGATTTTTTTCTTTTTGTTTTACTTGGGAAGAAAAAGAATGCAACTAATCCTCAATAGATGGACAGTAATGGTCCTCTGAGCAATCCAATGAATTGGCATTGTAGGCATTTGCCTTGCCATACATCTGGTGTTTTAACTTACAGAAACTGTATCTTGACAAAATGTATTTGATTGTATTATAATTAAATGGAAGGGAAAAACTAAAAGTCCTAACGTGGGTGGCTGAACAGCACTTTCCACAAGGAGCTGCCAATGCTGCAAAATGTTAATTAGACCGCCTGTTAGCAGTGTGCTCAACAGGTTGGTAGTGGCTATCTCAGATTAATTTGGATTGCTGTTTTAAAATAATAGAAGTGGGTAGTGGATATATCCCCTTAGCATAGCCATAGCTGGTGCATGTGATATGAACACACAAGTCTAGAAAAGGTTTCACATGGCTGATTCACACCTCTCCACTTTGTAAAAAGCAAAGTGAAATCTTGCTCCAGTATGTCCAACTCCATAACAGAAAAGGCAAATTTGTCTAAATTTGTTAAACCTCCAATCAAAAGCCAAATTCTGGTCCTTCATAAGCAGCTGCATAGAGCTGCAAAGTACCCTTACTAATGCATATGTGTTTCAAAAGCACTTAGAAAAAATCTACTGAAAATCTGTGATTCCTTGACAGTGCTATTATGGATGTATATGGTTTCCATGGTGTCATCCAGACATCTCAGAAAAAGTCACAGCATCCAAAGAAGTGGGCAGAATATATTACAGACAAGATTTACATTATCCTCATACCCCCTCAGGCTGAGGAATATGCCAGGCCCTTTTGACGACACAACATTATGTATGGCCATAACATTCTGTAGGCAGATGCCTTTCACACATGTACAGGGCATGGGCACATGTAAAGCTACATCATAGGCATGACCAAAATCTGAATAATGGTTCCATCTTCCACATGGACTTGCCACTGTTTTCTCTTTCTCTGTCCCTTACTCTCTCCCACACCTAAAGCATAATTTTTCTCATTATCCTCAAGAGTGTGTTTAGACTAGGCTGGAAAGCTACGACCCCACAGGCCAAATGCTTTCCTTGATCTGGCCCATAAAGTTCAGGGCTCTCTCCACCTGCAATAGGGCGAGCTGGCACCGGTGCTCCAGCCATATGGAGGAGTGCTGTGGCTGGAACACCAGTGCGGGCTCCCCAATTTGAGGGGAGCCCACAGTCTCATGGGTCCAATCAAGGCAAGCTTCAAGAGAGATTTGGCTCATGGGCTCTGCCTGGCATGGGGAAGAAGTGGCTCTGCATGCTCCAGGAAAGCACTCCTTGCAGCATTCAAAGCTGTGCAGAGCCACTTGTGCCTCCCCCCCCAGGAGCTATGCCAGGTAGGCACCCCAAATCCCTGTGTCCTCCCACCTCTTCCCTTCTGCCCAGACCCTGCATCCCCACCTCACTCCTGTACTCTCCCTTCTGCCCAGACCCCTCACCTGCACCATACCTTCTGCCCAGACCCTTCACCCTCAGCCCACTTCTGCATCCTACATCCTTGTCCAGACCTTCACCCCCACCTCACTCCTGCACCCTAGCTCCTGACCAGACCCAACATCCCCACCACAGTCCGCTCCCTGGAAGCCCCCTTCTGCACAATGAACCCCTCATTTTTGGCCCCATCTTAGAACCTAGAGGGGCCCCCACAAAATCTACTAGCCGCAGGCCTCCAGAAGAATTAATCCAGGGCTAGGGGGAAGGTGTCTCATCTCTCCCCTGTTACGCTGGAGCTTAAGGGGAGTGAGGTAAGTGTCTTTTTATTTCTGCTTCCCAGTTGTTGGCTACATCTGTGAGAGTTTTTTTAATCTTCACTGGGGGACTAGCGATGGTTTGTTTGTTTTGTTTCGCTTCTTACTTGCATGTGGCTCCCAACTGATTTTTCTGTTGGTCAGTGACCCTTACCCCCAAAAAGTTCCCACCTCCTGATTTAAGGTCCATGTGAACAAAAAAGGTTATCCTTCTTTCAGAGGGTGGGGAAGCTTCTTCCTGGCTGCCTGGAAGCAAAAAAGTTGTCTTCAGCTCACTACTCTGCACAGGTGACTAGGGGGAAACAGAACGTTGGATGTTCCAGGGGTTTCAGTGCCAGCCTGGGACTTGGGATTTCCAGTTCCAATTCCCTGCTCTGCCAGAATTCACCTGCAACTTTCAGTAGGTCACCAAGGATTTGTCTTCACTGACGAGTTAACTTATGCTTGTCCCTAACTCTAGTCCTGCCCCCGCAAAATCTCTTAACTCATGTGGTGATGCTTTTAACTAGAGCTGGTGGGGGTGCAGAGTACAGCTTGAGTTAGCATTTCTTGTCAGCTGCTAGTACGATCTAATGTCACTAACAGAATTGCTTTGCATGGGCCAGCTGTTGTTTCACAAGGTAGCTGGTCTCTTGTGAGCTCAGCTAATTTGAATGTAGATCATTCAAGTTAACTCGGCAGCGAAGAACTACACCGAGTCTCTCTGTGTCTCTGTTACTCATCTGGATAACAGCACTTCTCTATCTCACCGGTAGTGTGAGGATAGATATATTAAAGATTCTGAGACACTCTGATACAATAGTAATAGGATCTAGATAAGTATAGATAATGAAGCTGGGCTGGAGGATGCAGAGCAAATGACAGAAGACACTGCATAAGAGCTACTGCACTGGCTTGGAAGACTGCACCAAGGAGCACTTTGCACACCTTGGCTGTTTGGTGAGCCAGCCTGGGATTTTTTTCTATTATGTTTTCAGGCAGTATCAGACCAGTTTGTCTTGTTCTTTTTGTAGACACATCATCCTGAGACCCTCGGGAAAGAGGGGAAAATTTGAGGAAGGATACAGGAAACCAGTAATATTACAGTATTTTGTTTCCTCTCTCCCCACAGGTAATTTCCATATTAAGTACCTTGTGTGGCATGGTGCTGGTGGTGCTCACAAGGGCATTATGACTGATGACATTGAAAAATGATAAGCATACATACAAAGAAACAGGTGTTATGAGGAAAAACCCTGACAACCTTGCTCAGGCTTGTACTCAGTCCTGGCATAGGCAAAACCCAATTGAGACAAGGAGGAGGTTGCCTAGGACTGAATACAATGCACCTCCAGATTTGGTTTCATATTTGTAATACTTGCACATACCAACCTATTACAGATTAGTTATTCACATTCTGGCACCATGCTGTCTTCATTAGAGCATCAGATTGTCCTACATCCTCATCACTTACTCTCTCTTCAATCAACTGTTCAACTTCTGCCCTTTTTGGCTTCTTTCATAAGGCACGATTAAAAGCTTATTGTTCCCAGAATACAGACTTTAGAATCCAAATTAGCTGAAAATTAATAATTTCCACCTGTTACCTGCTCTCTGACTGGAACCCAGTTGGCTCAGGTTAGAAAAGAGCAAAGTTAGGTTCACAGTAAATTGTTTCCTTTCCTTTCCTTCCTTCAATGATTTGTTTTGTTTTTTAAAAAGGCAGATGGAAAGCTTCCAGAAAGTAAAGTTTTCCAGATGTAATAAATGTCAAGACAGATCCTAAATTTGACTGAAAAAACTAAACAGTAAGAAACCAACCAACCAACCAACCGAACCAACCACTAAATGGAGAAAAGGGGGTGGAAACAAAAGAAAAAAAAACTTGCTGCATAAATGAAACCACAACCAAACTGCTTTGTTTAACGGAAGGCTGAAAGTTACTGTTCATCATGCCAGTTATCAGGAAATGATATTCACATTGAAATGCACTAATAAAGTTTTCTAATATATTGGTGGGGGGACAAAAAGAGAGAAAAATCTTAGATTCAGCCTAACAATATCTTTACATTTAATTATCTTGTTGATTTTTATGAAGATACTGTATATTTCAGTGCCACATCTGAAAATACAACAAAACCAGAAATATTTTCTTACACTGATATTTCTTGCTATATTCCAACATTAGAGAAAAATCAATAAGGATTAATTTATGGAAAATACTTTTAGCAACTGACAAATGACAGAAATTCTCAGCAGAGCTAACAGGAGTGTGAAAATAATTTGAAATAAGTATGTGGCCACCCTATTTTTGTGCTAAAATAAACAGGAACAAAAAACATTTCCGAAGTAAGTGAAACATGTTTTACAGTTGATAAAATGAGACCCAGTCAAGTGTATCACATGGAAGCCTTTGGATCCATTCCCATTTCTCAAGCTAGTTCCAAAATTACCTTCCAGCTGTACATAATACAGTGGAAACATTTCAATGGCCTGTCAAAACATCTAGCACTAAAGCAAAGAAATATAGGAAAGAACTGAGACCCTCATACTGGTTTGGTCTTCCAAGAGAAAAAAAAAAAACCATGTAATAGTTAAAATATGTAATTTGCCTAAGTTTGGACTTCCTATTCCCTGTAGTTCAAAGAAACCTGAAAAGACAACATGAGAAATACAATATGCAGAAATTAGTTTAAAAATACTGAAATGAGTATGTCAACTGAGCGTCTCCTAGTACAGAGGCAGGCAAACTACAGCCCATGGGCCATATCCGTCCACTCAGAGCTTTTGATCTAGCCTTGAAGATGACCAGTTTGGTTGCACAGTGGGAATAAACCAGGCTCCTTGCCTGCTGTGGCCCTGTGCCACTCCCAGATGTGGTACAGGGCACAGTGGCTCAGGGTATGGGCAGAGAAGGCTCTGCATGCTGCCCTTGCCAACAGGCACCATGCCTGGAGCTCCAACTGATCAAGTATGGGGAACCATACCCATTGGGAGCTATGGGGACAGTGCCTGCAGGCGAGGGCAGCTCATGGAACCATCTGCACTTCCACTCCAGGAGCTGCTGCCAGAAGTATTGGCCACTCCTGGGAACAGCACAGAGCCAGGGCAGGGGAGAGCCTGTCTTCCTGCTGCGCCGCTGACTGGGAGACACTTGAGGTAAGTGGTGCCTGGCTGGAGCCCGCATCCCAGACCTTTCCTGCACCCCATCCCCAAAACCCCTCACGCACCCCAACCCCCTGCCCTGATCCTCCTCCCACACCCCTGCCCCAGCCCTGCATTAATGTCCAGACACACAATGTCCATACTCAGATGTGGTCCTCAGGCCAAATGGTCCATGCCTTGCCTAGCAACACAACACAGGTGCTGCTCATGATCATCCCAAAATGCCAGGGGTCCTTCCTGACTGTCAGGGTCATAAATATTCAAATACAAGATTTTCAAGTGCTCAAAGCCACAGCAGGAGGTGAGAGGCTGAGGACAGGGGGGGTGCAGAATGCAGGGCGGGGGGGCTCAGGCAAGGGAGCTCAGGGCTGGGAGGGCAGTGGGGGCTTAATGGGTCCACCCTTGTTATGTATGACAGTTGCTCTGACAGTGGCTGCTCCTGGGGAGCAGGGCTGCACTGCTCTGTCAGTTCTGTCTGGGGGAGTCCCAGGGCTACACTACCTGGCCCTCCAGGCCAGTGGCTCCTCGTGGCGGGGGGTGGGAGGGAGTCAGGAGGGTTTATTGAGATTTGCTTATCGGATAGTCAACTAGTCCTTCACATCCCTATACAAGAGTCTGGGTTGGAGTGTCTGAGGGGACTCAAGGCAGGGGATTTGGGTATATGATGGACTCAGGGCACAGAGTTGGGGTGTGTGTGGGGGGGTGCAGGAATATTATAGCAGGGGACTGGGGATGTAGACCTGCAGGAGTCTGGGGTTGTAGGGGTGCATGAGTTTGGGAATATCGGGGTTTGATGGGCTTAGATCTGGGGCATGGGAGATGCAAGAGTGTTATGATGCTATGGCCAGATTAGGGCTGGAGCGCAATTGGGGACTTGTTGGCCAGGCTTCATTTTTAAATAAAGTAAAATATTATGTCCAACACAAAAGGTTTCAACACTGTCTTTATTTATGACAGGGATGGAAAACATTTTTTGGGTCATGGGCCACTGATCCACAGAAAAACCACACAGATGGGAAGCCAACAACAACAAAAACCCTACCCCTCCAAAAACTCCCAACCCTCACTGATGTGACCCCCCTCAACTCCCCTGGCACTCCAGCCCCTTGGGGGCGGGTAGGGCCAAGGAGGACTGAGATTCAAGGTTTCAGGCCAGATTAACTCTTCTGGCATTCCAGAGTTAGTGGATTTTGTGGGCTTTCCTAGGCTCTGGGGTGGGGCCAAAATGGAGGGGTCCAGTGTGTATGACAGAGCTGCATTGAGTGGGATAGGGATGGGGGGGCAGGATCTGTATGGGAGGTAGGGTATAGGAACAGGCTGGGATAGGGTGCCAGGCCAGGGGAGAGGGGGCAGTAGCGGGTTAGGAGTAGGTGTCTGGCAAGGGGGAAGGGGACAGGAGTGGGCTGGGGAGTGCAGGGTCTCAGTGTGGGTGGGTGGCATTGTGTGCACAGTCTGGGAAGCACTTACTTTTTTACCCCAGAGTCTATAACAGGGTTTATTCATTGTAACAGATGCAAGTCGATCCCATGTGGCAACTAGCTACTACTCCACATGGGAAGGGAATAAGGGTACGTCTACACTGCATCCCTAGTTCGAACTAGGGATGCAAATGGAGACAATCGAAGTAGTTAATGAAGCGGGGATTTAAATATCCCGCGCTCCATTAACATGATCTCGCCGGCGCGCTAGTTCGAATCACAGCTGATTCGAACCAGGAAGTGCGCGCCGGGACGCGTTAGTTCGGACTAAAGCCCTTAGTCCAAACTAATGTTACTCCTCATTTTTTGAGGAGTAACATTAGTTTGGACTAAGGGCTTTAGTCCGAACTAACGCGTCCCGGCGCGCACTTCCTGGTTCGAATCAGCTGTGATTCGAACTAGCGCGCCGGCGAGATCATGTTAATGGAGCGCGGGATATTTAAATCCCCGCTTCATTAACTACTTCGATTGTCTCCATTTGCATCCCTAGTTCGAACTAGGGATGCAGTGTAGACGTACCCTAAGTTAGTGGCCCAAAGGCCAAGTGTGGAATGGAGGCCATGCCTTGCCAGGAGTGCAGGATGTCCGGCTGACAAGCCCGGGCATGGATGGGAAATGGCCTGCTCAGTTGCGCTTCTTGTAGTTTTCCAGGCTGGCCAGGATCCAGCCCACCAGCACCAGGAAAGCCAGGAAGAAGGTGCTCAGGCTGATGACGGACTCCAGCGACCCCATGGGGCTCTCTGGCAAGTGTGAGTGCATGGAGTGTGTGGGCAGTGCCAGGCAGGGACGGAGCAGTGGGAACATGGCCCTGGCAGCCACAGTCCTTCACAGGCAAGATGGCTTTTTCACCCCACGCTGCTCTCAGGCTTCCTGTCCCAGGTATGGCTTCACGCTGCTACACTGATCAGATTCTGGCCAATGGGGCAGCAGGAAAAGTCTCCAGGCAACGCGTCGGTTGCTGCTTTGTTCCTCCAGTTGGGGAACGGGGCACATGCATGGGTGGAGCTGTTCGTGGCTCCTGTTTCTTCCCCTGTTGCACAGCGAGGCTTGAGGCTTTCTCCTCCCCCCTCAGGAAGCTGGTGCTGGCTCCAATCATATGAGGGGCGCGAGACTGAATTGCCAGTGCGGGTTCCTTGCTGCAGGAGGTAGGGTGGTGTTCAGCTCAAGCTACAAGCCATATTTGGCTCCTAAGTGAGACATCTGTGGCTCGCGAGCAATAGGCTGCCAACCCGATCTATAGTGTGAAGCTCACAGCAGGTCGTTTTGTGACACTCCGGGCCACACTTTCAAGAGTTCTGTACCAATGTGCGGAGTTATCTGAAAAATATGGCCCCAAATGTTTTGTCTTCTGCCTGTTTCTTAAAGCTATAAGAACAAGATAATTCATCAACCCCTCCCTCTCCAAAAAAGGTGGTGGGCTGGGGAAAGAAACATGGAAAAAATAGAAATAACCTTCTAACCTAAAGGGAACAAATGACCCAATAAAAACTCATGTACAGTCATCCTTACAGGAAAGAAGGGAATTTAAGATGATTTTTGGTTATGAAAGCAGGACTGGAAGAGGAGAAAGATCACTAGCAGCTCAACATGTGATGCTGGACGCCTCTTCCTTAGCGCATGACAGAACTGAATTAGTACAGAGCATCACAGCATGCTGACTGATATCTGCAGCTGCTATTTTGTTCCCTGGAATCCCAGCTTGCATATAAAGATAAAGTTTCTAGCTGCTATAGTGGCAAAAAAAGCCTCAAAATACGAAGTGATTGTTACTGATGAAGAGCTGCCTGGGTATATATATTCACTGCGGTGTTAATCTGGGCTCTTACCATTGCCCCAACCCCCTCTGGTCTACACACAGAACCTTCTCGCTGAGTGCGATAGTGCTTTTAACCTGGGCTAGGTGGCCTCTCCAAGGCTGACGGCTAGAATGGAGGTGATGCTTTCTCTCATGCTGGTAACCCACCCAAGTTGTAGTAAGGACACAGACTAAAGCACTCGAGTCCAGATAGTCCTCCAATGCCTTCTCAGAATTCTCTCCCATCTGTCCAGAAAGACAGACAATAAAGCCCTGGAAATCCCTGGCTATCCACTTTAAATCTACAGCTATCTGCATCCACAGATGTTTACCATCTTTGCGGATTGGATGCTGATTCTAATTTATGTATCCGCTGCAGGGCCCTAAAGGTGATAGCATCCTGGTGTGGGTGCAGATGCAGATACATATAAAAGACGGAGTGTTCTGACATGTTCTCCCACAATTCACTGGGAAAAAATCATACTGAGCATTTAAGGGCCATGGGCTGTGCCCCCAGAAGGCCTACAGATACAATTGGTTGAGTACAGCACCAGTGAGGACACAGTAACTCGAGTGTGGCCTTGTTGTATGGACACTCACATGTGGACTAACTCAGGTAATGATAACTTTAACTGACTCTGCAGTGTGTAGGTAGAGCTCCTCAGATAGCTCTGATGTGGTGACCTGACCTATACATCTCAAGTAGGTGTTCAATCAGATGCCCAGTAATGATCATTTAAAATATTAACATTATTAACTATTTCATTCTTCACGCAAGAATGAAACTCCCCTCCCGCTCACACCTTCCCAAATTCAACCAAATGGTCACCATTGTGCTATTATAATGCCTTAAGTATAACTGAATCCCTTTGCAAACTGTATATTGTTGACACACAATGGTGAAGTTATTTTGTGGGTGGAGCCTGGGAGACATTTTCCCCAGTATAAGCCCACCGCATGCTGTGATTAAAGCTTTAAGGCCGTAGATGTGAACAATGGAATATTTACATACAAAAAACGATTTTCAACTTGATATCAGTTATGTTGTTAAAATCCCTATTGCAGAAATGTCTGGAGTTTGCTGTGCTGAGCTTTTAAAAGCAACATTTCTTATATTGCCACAGTTTTAGCATCTGTATTCAAAACCACAAAGAACAGGAAGTTGCCTTTGCTGCATTTATTCAAATATGCGTAAATCAAGTCTGATGCAAAAGGTTTCATGTTGTGCCCCAGTTGACCTCTTAATTGGGTTTTTGTGGAAAAGGGCAGGTTTAAATCTCATTGGTAAATTACTGAACTTTGGTACTGAAAATGATTATGCAGCCTATTAGCTCTGTACCCATAAAAAAGACTACATTTAAGTTAGCATAGCTCTTTAACTCCCTCGAAAACTCTTTAACTCGCCCGTCTTCATTGCTAGATTATACCTGGGTAAACAATAAAGTCTGAACATGCTCACAGTAAATTTGTCAATTATTAAATCACAACTCTTTTTGGTGTAAATCCTATTTTGTCAATATCATGCACATTTTCTAAAAGCCATACCATTTCAGAATGGATGTTTTTCTCCACAGTAATATCAGAATCCTGGATAAAACCAAAGCATTTGTAGTTGCTGTGAGGAAATCAAAGCCAACAAGTTGCAAATGGCTTTTATTCAACATCATGTTTCACTGCTCTCATCATCCCAAGCTGCATGGCAAACAGCTGTTGTATTTACTGTATGTAGCTCTTCATTAAGGAGAGGGGGAAATTGCATATGGAATGACATATTCTTCAACCCAGCTGCTTCTCCTACTCTAAGGATGGGGGCGGGGGACACACACAGAAACGCAGACCATGAAGAGATTCAGTTCTATTTTAAAAAGTGTAATGTGCTTTTATTCATACATAATAAATAATACATCCATCAAGGGAGTCTGGTGACATCATGAACCATGAGTACAAAGTTCCTCTGCTTTATGCCAATTTGAGGAGTGCATTAATATATGTGGGATATAGTACAGGTTTTTAATTCTGCTATGGAGCCAGTGAAACTGAGTGGCTAACAACTAACACAACCAGTATGGACTAGAAATGCATTGCAAAGTAGCAACTGCACAAGCTTCCTCCACACAGCTGTCGATGTATCTCCATCCTGTCCTCCAGCACCTTCTGTTCCTGCATTTCAGGTTGCCCATCCTCCCAATTAGTGTGGTGGTTTCATTACGTGGAGCACAAATAAAAAGGCATTCAAAGATCCGAATCTACTTTCTCATTTGGAAAATAGATGATGATCTTCAAACCCATTGTTATTTGGGTCTTAAAGAAGGATTTGAGTATAGATCCCTGATAATAAAAGGCTAGAGGACTAACCACCTTGCCACGTTCTATCCTTATAGTATAGCCTGGAAAATTTGATTTCCCAGTGCTCCTGGGACAAGTACTATTTTTACATGCGAGTAAAATATCATTAGTTTTTCTAGTGTCATCAAGCCAAGGGTAGGCAGATAGGTCAGGTGCATGGAATGATACATTTCCATTACAATTTTGCAAATGTCTTATAAAACATGGAAAATACACAAGATTTTCCTATTCTTGGTCTCCCAAGCTGGGAGGGGTTGCAAGTGCTTTGGAGGTTAGGGTCAAAATTCAAAATGATCTGGACAAACTGGAGAAATGGTCTAAGATAAATAGGATGAAGTTTAATAAGGATGAATGCAATGTACTCCAATTAGGAGGGAACAATTAGTTGCACACATACAGAATGGGAAGTGACTGTCTAGGAAAGAGTACCGTAGAAAGGGAGCTACAGGTCATAGTGGACCACAAGCTAAATATGAGTCAACAGTGTGACACTTGCAAAAAAAGCCAACATCATTCTGGGTCACCTTAACAGGAGTGTTATGAGCAAGACACGAGAAGTCATTCTTCCACTTTATTCTGCTCCGATTAGACCTCAGTTTGAGTATTGTGTTTACTTTTTGATTGACAGATCCAGACAAGTACCCAGGAAACTGCTTCTTCAAGACAGTCCCAATAAGTAAAATAACAGAACACCATAAGTCCACTAGTCATCACCGATACCCTCAGCTCAAAACCTCTGCAGCATATTGTTAACAATCTACAACCTATCCTGGAAAATGATCCCTCACTTTCACAGGCCTTAGGAGAACTGGCCAATTCTTGCCTACAGACAAACCATTATCCTGAAGCAAATTCTTGCCTGCTGTTACACATCACACCTCAGACATGCTCACCCAGGAACCTACCCCTGCAATAACCTCTGCTGCCATTTCTGTCCATACATCCCTATAAGTGACACCATCTCAGGACCTAACCACATGAGCTACAACATCAGAGGCTCATGCAACTGCACATCCTCTAATGTGATATATGCCATCAAGTGCCAGCAATGCCCCTCTGCCATGTATATTGGCCAAACCGGACAGTCTTTACAACAAAGGGTAAATGGACACAAATCAGTCATCAGAAATGATAATACGCATAAATCTGAAGGGGAACATTTTAACCTACCTGCACACTCATAAATGGATTTAAAAGTAGCCATTCTTCTACAAAGGAATTTCACGAGCCAATTACAGAGAGAGAAAGAGTCCAGAATTGACCTTCATATGCAAATTTGACACTGTTTTCCTGGACTTGAACAAAGACATTAACTGGATGTTGCAATATAAAGCCAGCTTTCTGTGCATTTAATACCTCTTTTACATCAAAAGCTAAGCCCACTCTATTAACCTCATTAGCACTGGTACTGCTATTGAAAGGTATTTTTTTCCTTTCCTTTTTTTTTCCCTTTCCTTTTCTGTTATAAATTCTGGGTTCCTATTATTTCCAGTCCAGCTTCTGGCTCATCTGAAGAAGTGGGTTTTGTCCACAAAAGCTCATGATACTATATATATTTTGTTAGTATCTAAAGTGTCACAGTACTACTAGTTCTTTTTAAACGTAGTTCAGTAAAATCTCCCAAAGATATCAATGGAAATTGCTCTTTTTGTCACATGAGATGTATTTCACCACCAAAAAGGTTAGACATCTATTTAAGTGAAATTTACATTGGGTACATCTAGACTACATGCCTCTGTCCTGGAATGAGGTATACCTGGGTGGTCAACAGATACCTTTGATGTCGCCACCCGCGTGTCCAGACTATCGCGCTGAGCTGACAAACAGCTGATCAGCTGTTTGTCGGCTCAGCGCGGCAGCCATGTAAATTTAAATGAAGCGGCGATTATTTAAATCGCCGCTTCATTTTACTATGTCTGGTAGCCTAATCTACATGCCTCTGTCGTCTAGACGTACCCATTCTCAAGGAGCATTCTGTGCGAGTGGGTTGATTGCACAACAAACTCTGCAGCAGCAAAACTGTGGCGTTTGCAATTTTCTTTCTTCTTTGCCTTAGGTTTCAGGCTAGTCAGTTGTAGGGTGAAATAATATGACTGAGGGCACATAAAATGTGTGAGAACAATATTATGTAGCTGATTCTTGACTTAAAATACCTTCGTGAAGATGTGATAATGAAAGGTGAGACAAAAAGGCAGAGTATTCCTGAAAGGCAATGAACTTTCTAGCCACCTGCTGCTGCTGCAGAAGTTCAGAGTACTTCCTCATCCACAAGTCTAACAAATTCAACTTTGGTTTTATTTAATTTTTGTGAAGTTTTCTTTTTTAAAACTACTACCAAATGGTTTCCAAAAGAAGGAACATTATATTACATAGCAAGCTTCAGTTTCCAAAGTCCCTGGGAAAGTGAGCCATGTTTAAGAGAAGCCCATAGGAATACTTTAAACATTCTGATTTGCTAGAGTTATGCCTGTCTTAATCTTTTCATCCTCATCCTGGTCTTTTATGTAACCAGTCTGGCACACTCACAGCAGAAAAGAGAAAAAAAAGATTTAGAAAAAAAAAACCAATAAAATGGGCTGAGAGCCATATTGCGTCCTACATAGTATATTCCAACAAAAACACCAACAAACCCTGAGTTTCCATGGTTATCTTTCTATCAGCAATTTGCCCACACTCCCACACATGAAAGAGATGGGGGTAGTCAACAACTAGAAGCAAGAGAGATCTGTGGGACAACTATGCCTCTACACAATAATCCTGTCGTACCATTCCTCAAGCTGGCAATATGGCTCTTTCAGGGGACCTGTTGCCATTTACTGACTCCTTAAATTCTGATTAGATTTCTGAATTGGAAGTGTGCAGTCTCAGCAGGGAAGCAGACTAGAGATCAACTACACTCTGATTGCGCTTCATCCTACCCCTTTCCCTTAAAAAGAAACCCGGAGTGTAGCCAAAACCGGGCAGAGGAATTTTTGGGGGAAAGACAACAAACCATGGAGACTGTACTTTACAAATGATCTTGACCCTATGTCTACAGAAGTAGAAAGAATACTACAGCCCCGTGTTAACAACAAGGCTGTGTCTACATTGGCACCCCTTTCTGGAAAAGGGATACTAATGTAGCACTTTGGAATAGGCAAATCCGCGGGGGATTTAAATATCCCCCGCGGTATTTGCATTAACATGGCTGCCGCTTTTTTCCGGCTTGGAGATAAGCCGGCGAAAAGCGCCAGGCTAGACGTGATTCTCCGGAAAATAAAGCCTTTTCCAGAGGATCTCTTATTCCTACTTGAAGGAATAAGAGATCCTCCGGAAAAGGCTTTATTTTCCGGAGAATCACGTCTAGACTGGCGCTTTTCTCCGGCTTATCTCCAAGCCGGAAAAAAGCGGCAGCCATGTTAATGCAAATACCGCGGGGGATATTTAAATCCCCCGCGGATTTGCCTATTCCAAAGTGCTACATTAGTATCCCTTTTCCGGAAAGGGAGGCCAGTGTAGACACAGCCGAAGTGTAATTTTGCACAGTAATACTTTTTGCAACACAGAATTTCTTTTCCAACAATTTCTAAGTGCTACTTTTATTATGCTATAATCTAAAGACCATCCCACACCATATTTCATATAGCAGTGACTGATCAGAGCCCTTCAAAGAATCAAGTACAATTTAATTCTCTCGAACACATATCAGAAAAATATCTTTTCCAAAATTACCATCAGGTAACTAATGATAAATGCATTCCACACATGAAACTATTTAGGCTGAGCAGAACTGATGAATAATTTGACCCTGATATAAAATATATACTGTATAAAAGTATGTTTTGAAATAAAAAAAAAACCTAACAATTATTTTTTAAAAGAACATTTACAAAACAGCTTACAAACAAATGACTGCTTCTTTCCAGTGTTTTAAGGAGTGGTTGGTGACATTTTTAAAATGAAAAGAACTGAGGAAAGCAAGTCACGGCTTTTGTAGCTTGAGAAATTATAAACATTTTCCAAGCTTCCCTCCCATTCTTACACATATTGCTCAACATGTACATTCTTCATTTTAAAACTCTGCGCTCAGTCTTCATTTAATTCCATCCCTAATGAGTAGCAAACTCAAGGAAATTATGGCAATTTACACCACAGGAGCTGCCCCAAAAGATGTACTGTGTCATTCTATATAACAGTTCCCCCACGCACACAATCCTGCCTTACCCACACAGAATACTGCAAATAGTACCACAGGGCACACAGTTTCTAAGCTGATGGCAATGTAATGTAACAATTCATTTAGTTAGTACAGAAAGGACAAAAGGGTATTATTATATATTATATTTGATCCTTTCCAAAGCAGTGCTCTCTTGAATTAATATATTTCAGTATAAAAAAGTTAGTGACCTGCATAGCCAGAGGCCACAGTAAAGTAAGAGAGAATACTTTTTTTTCTAAAGGTTATGGCTTACACTGTAAGTGGAAGGTGCAATATCTAGCTCAGTGGAAGTAGGTATGTTCAAGCTAGAGTGCTAAAAATAGCAGGGTAGCCACAGCAGCAAGGGTGGGCGACAATCCCATCCGACGGCATGTTTACACTACAAACTTTTGCCAACCCAAATTTCGGTGGCATATAGCCACCACAGTTAATAGGTTGCTTCTGAACGTGCATATTTGGTTCCCTGCACGGATCTGACCTGTACTAGGTGGGAATGCTTGTGTTGATGCTCAGTGCAGTGCATCATGGGTAAGTATCCCAGAGTGCAAATCGCCACCGTACAGGGCAAAGTCTTTTGGGAACTTTTGGCAATTCATGGTGGGGTAGAAACAAGTAGTGCTGGGGTAATTGTGCAGTGAAGTTTCATATTCCCGTTTCTATGACTGGTCTATAGCTATGTTTACACAGCCTCCTCTCTTCACAGGCCAGGAGTGCCAGTATTTCCTGTCTATTTCAGGCTGGAGCACATCTGGGCTATTTAGCCAGTACAGTCAGTTGTGCAGTTGCCCACACCAATGGAAAGTGATGAAGTGTGCTTGCCAACATGGACAATCAGGAAAATACATTTAAAAAATGTGCAGCAAAGGGGACTCCTCATTTTTTCAACAGTACGGGTTCTTTCGAAAAAGGTTTTTTTCCCCCCCAAAACAACCCCATCTAGACTACGCTTTCACTTTCGAAAAACCCTTTTTTGAAAAAGCATTTGATGCAGATATGCAAATGAAGCACAGGATATTTAAATCCACACTTCATTTGCACTCATTTACACTCAAAAGATTTGCTTCATTTACATTCCTCTTTCGAAAGAGGAATAAAAAAACAGGATTATGTAGCACTTTAAAGACTAACAAGAGGAATGTAATTTAGACGTGCCCTCAGGAAGGTGATGTTACTGTGTCAGCACAATGGAAGGCTTACATCAGTGGGATGGTGGGAGACAAACTCTGGGTGCAGGTTGACACAAGGTGGCTTACGTCAACCTAATTTTGAAGTGTAGACCAAACTTGAGACTAGGGATGCCAGATGGTTTAACAAAAAATACCGAAACACACCCTACTTCCCCCGCCCAAAATATGGGAAAAAAATTCTGTTGAGGAAAAAAAAAAGAGAGGAGACTAAAGTTGTCAAGAACCCCCCCCACCTCCAAACAAGAATTGTGGACCAAAACCAAAAAAATTTAAAAAACAATTTTTTTAAAAAGTAGGCTGCCCCTTTAAGACAGCCACCATCTTGGGCACCATTTTTAAAACCCCGCAGCTCCCAGCTCCAATCCGGTAAGCACAGGGAACAGGGGTCATTGGGGGGGGACGACACAGGAGCGGCTTAGTGAGCCGCAATTTTGGGGGCCAAGAGGAACATGTGGCTTGCGAGCCACAGGTTGGCCAAGGCTGGTGTTGAGGGAGGCATCAAGTGGCCAGCTCCTGAGTCTCTGCTGGTCACGTGGGCCAGAGCTTTGTGCACTCCGCACCCGCCTAGCAAGTGCCCCCTGCTGCCCCCCTTCACTACGACTCTGCCACGCTCCTCACTCCTCCGCCCACGCCAGACGTGGCAAGGGAAAATTGTCCCCACCAGGCTTCTGTCCGATGGAAACAGAAAATACCAGACATTTCACATGTCCGGTATTTCCTGTTTTTTTTTTTACTGGACGGAGCCCACAAATACCAGACTGTCTGGGTAAATACCGGACACCTGGCAACCCTACGTGAGACGTGGACTCAGGCAGCCACTATGAGCAACTACCTGCATTGCTATTTTTAGTGCACTAGTCTGAACAAAGATAGCACTTGTAGGTTTAACCAACCTGGAAATTACACTTCCAGCTGCAGTGTAGATGTGCCTTCTGGGTAGCTATAAAAATGTAAACCTCTACTATATACAAACTACAACAGCACTAGTTACTCCAGGTAAAAGAGCATTAAAAGTTGAACGCCATTCTTCACTGAATAGTTCCTTGATTTGAAAAGAACTGTGTTCAATTAATACTGGTTATTAAGTCAAAGATTTAGTTTTAAAGTCAGAACTTACTATTAGGATAGAAAAATAAAACTGAACATCATAAAGTATTGCCAACTCTTGTTAAAATGTTATTGAGAGTTTCAGGATAGTAGGTGTTAGAAATTATGGTATTATGTGAATCTCGGCTTTCATTAAAAAAAAACACAAATATTTGTAGCCCTGATGTCTGTGGAGAAAAGCAGGAAAATGTGATTCCTAAAGGTTCAAAAAGCCGGAGGCAAAATGAAAAAATAAGCCTCAAAATTTAGAGGTTAAAATCTTATGATTTGGAGGCCATGACTCATGATTTTTTAATGCTCGCGATTCGCAATATTGGAGACATGCAGTAACAATTCCTTGGCCAAATAAGATTTCACAGCAGTGGTGAGCAACTTGCAGCCTGAAGGACGAATGCAGTCCATTGAGATTCTTTGTGTGATCCATGAGACATTTTGTTTACCATTGCCCACCTGCAGGGTTGCCAGATTCTGCTGGTTTTTGTCCATGTTGTTTTTTTCCTACTGATATTACAAAAGTGACATGCACATACAGTAAGGGTATGTGAAGCGAGGTGCGTGCTGATTACACACAAAATTGTGAGAGCCATGTGCTCCCTCTGCATCCAATCAAAACGTTGGTTCAAATCAGCACACCCTGCAAATTCTAGGTAAGCAAGCACAGTAGCAAAACTACCCGATCCTGGGAGACCATCTTGGTTATGACAACCTTGCCGCCCACTGAGAGTAAGGAGGGCCACTTATGCAGCTCACTCACTAGTTTAGGTTGCAGATCACTGCATCAAGGTTATTAACTGAGTCAAAAATACTGCAATTGCTAGGACTTGAACTGAAAGTCTTCTGGTCCCACATGTCCCTTATCTAAGGAGAATCTCCATAAGCTGGACTACTATTAGTAGGATCCAAATTTTTGCTTCTGCTTCACTGCATAGTGGTCCCATTTCCTAGTCACATAACTAGTTGTATCTGAACTGTTTGTTATATTCATGGCGCATGTACAGAGAAATGGAAGTAACACATAATTACACCTTCCGGGCATTTGCAGTCTGACTACTTTCTTTCTCAGAACCCAGAACTCTAAGGGGATGTCTCACTACAGCTACTGCTCCGCAGACGTGCTGCACTGCACATGCTTGTCAGAAGAGATTTTTGTAATCAATGTCATTAATCCACCTTTCCAAGAGATGGTAGCTAGGTGGATGGAGGAATTCTTCTATCCACCTAGCCGTGCCCACCCTGGGATTCTTCACAGCCCTGAGTGCTATAGCTAGGTTAAATCTAGTTTTTAAGTTAGACCAGACCTCCCACCTACATCAGGCTGCTTACCTAAGGCTGAGATGCACAATACAACCCTCCTTGCCCAAGTCAAGCTCTTTTCTTTCATCCAAGAAAACTCAGATCATATGGCTTCTCTCACAGCACCTTAGCTTGGAAGCATGACTAGGAAACCCTTTATAATGGATGTGATACCTTTTCATTTTAATCCAGTTTCAATAGACTACATTATTGTTGGTAGATTCTTAATTATAAACACTTTTGGGCAGTGACTGGTTTTCCTTTATAGGTTCCGTATAGCACTGAATGTAGCATCCTTTGCACTCAATCAATAGCCATTAGCTAATACTTAGGGAGGACATTACTGTGGTACATGTATACAGTTCACTCCATTACAATTAATGCCAGACACTAGGAGTCACACACTGCTTTCAATTACTCTTGTATTCAGCTGGTCAAATTTCAAAATATAAAGGGAAAAACTTTCAGTTAAGTTTTAGGAATTTTTTTTTGGTTTTTGAGCAACACCACTTGTTCAACTGTGGAATTCTGAAAATAAACACACTTGCATTTTTAAAAATTAATGATTCACCCCTTTCTTCCCTCCTTCCCCAATAAATCTAATGTTTTGGACGTTTACTGAAATCAATAGAATTTGTTCCATACTCTGTATTCAGTACAGTTGAGGGGGAAGAAAACCCCAATACATAAATCCACAAGTACTGAAGTTCTCATTCCAAACTTTTTACTGTCTAATCAGCTCTGTCATTCCCATTAGCTTCCTTCTCTAATCTACATTAAAATGCAGGACTATGTAGCACTTTAAAGACTAACAAGATGGTTTATTAGATGATGAGCTTTCGTGGGCCAGACCCACTTCCTCAGATCAAATAGTGGAAGAAAATAGTCACAACCATATATACCAAAGGATACAAACATTAGGCTGAGATAAACAGACCAACATTCAACTTTATTTTCTCCTTTACTTATTATAAAACCAAAAATTGCATGAAATGTTATTTTTATTTGTTATACAGTAGTAACTTTTAAGTCATCATTTACTAAAAGTGAGGTTTATAAAATGGGAAAATTAAAAAAGAAAATTTCATGTTTTCTTATATTGGTTTAGAACACATACAATAAATACTGTCTTTAGCATTTACAGCAGGGGCAGGCAAGATATGGCCCATAGGCCGGATGCAGTCCTCAAGCCTTCCAATCTGGTTTGTGGCCATCCCGCTGGACCCTCAGGCAGGGAGCAGACCCCAGGCTCAGAGTGGCTGGCTATTCCATCTGCCTCTCTGCACTGGAGGGAGGGAGAAGCTTACGCACTGCCCCTGCTCCCAGCACAATCTTTCAGCTTCCATTGGCTGGCTCTAATTGGCTGTCCCGACTCCAGCACAATCCCTCAGTTGCTATTTGGCACGGCACAGAGAGGTACATAGAGCAGCTGGGGCTGCAGCAGGCAGGGAGTCTGCCTGAGGGTCCGCTGGGCTGGTGGCCAGAAGCCACCTAGGTAAGCGCCTCCTGGCCAGAGCCTCTCTAGTATCCCACCCGCGCATCCCAACTCCCCGCGCCCCAGGTCAACAGGCAAACCCTCTGCAAGCCCAGGTCACAATTCCCTCCTAGACCCTGCACTCCCGCCAACACTCCTCCCCTAGGCCAGAATCCTCTCCTACACCCATAACCCCCCTGGACCCTGCACCCCAACCCCTCCTTCACCCAAATTCCCTCCCAGGCCGTACACTCTTTCCTGCACCCCAAAGCCATACTCTGAGCTCCCTTCTGCACCCAACTTCCATCTTAGACTCTGTACCCCCTTTATAGAAAAGTGCATCCCTTGACCACTTACCAAAATCTTGGAGTGGCTCTCCATCAAAATTATTGCCCACCCCTGATTTACAGGAAGATAACAGGCTGTGCAATTTTATTTATTAAAACTGTAAGTTTCATGATCAATATTCTAATTTTGTTAAAAATAGGTAAATACTGTATCCATAAAGAGAAACATGTATATGTAAAGGGACTGTTAGCTCCTTACTAAAACTCAGTGGGAGTTTTTGGTTGGCCAGCTCCCAGTACCAAAAGGGGAAGGGTCCATGAAAAATCAGGGCCCTGAGACTGACAGACCGCAGGGACACTGGGAAGAGACCAACACTCCAGCTCAGCCTGATTGACAGGTTGGACAGATCAATGAGAGAATTAGAAGGCCAGGTCCCATCCCCTGTGTGAGCTTGGATTTTCTGGGTCTCTGTGAGAAAAGGAGAGAGAGAGCTGAGAAGAGCAGCAGGAAGAACAAGCTGTGTGGAGACAGACCTGCAGTGACAGAGCCTCACACACAGCCCAAGGAGTGCAGACCCTGTGCTGTGCAGCAGACCTGCAGTGACCAAAGAGCCAAGGGGGACAGAGAAGCAACACAAGGAGCTGGAGTCTGGCAAAGCAGCACAATCTGCAGCTGGGTGTGGTGAGCAGCTGGGACCAGCAAAGGGGGGAAAAGAGGCTCTGGGCAGGGACATGCTACCAGCCAAGAGGCCCTACAGGCCAGACTTGGAGAGGGTCTGTAACTCCCACAGGGGGAGCGGTCCTGCCACCTAGAGCCTGATGCCGTGTGGTCACTGCCAGAGCAAGCATGTCCAACCTGCAGCACCCCAGCAGAACAGCCAGGGCCTGAGAAAGAGCCCTAGGACCTATAAGGAACAGACTGTGACTATCCTTACACTCTGCAGACTGCTGTTTGTGATGTCCCCATGCTACAGAGCAGGACTGTGTGTTCTCATTTAACCTTTCTCGTTTTTCCTTATTCTTTTCTTTTTAATCAGTTGTTTAATAAATTGTATTTGCTTTGAACTGTATGAAATGATCACTGGGTCAAGAAAGCATGCAGTGTGCAGAGAGCACCCCAGAGTGGGGACACCCTAACTCCTGCCCCAACTGACTACAAGATCAGGGTTTAAGCCCCAGAAAACCTGGGCCCAGCCTTGTTGGGATTTCGAGGACTGTGCTACTCAGGAGAGTGGAAGGGGAGCCCTCAGGGTTAGAGAGGCCTTTGGGTAAAAGAAGTGGGAGCGGGGACTCAGATCCTTTCGCTGGTCCATTTCACCGGGGGAGTATAGAAGCCAGGAAAGTTCCCTACAATAGGGGACCATTCCCCCGCTTACATACAGATTATACAAGTCAATAGCCATGACTCACTCAATGAAGGCTCCTAAACAAATCTAAATCTCCTCTTCAGTGGTTACAGCAACAACTGTGTAGTTTCCTTTTCCCATCTGTGACAGACCCATTAGCAGAATGCTGACTTCCTGGGGAAGCAGTAGGGTACAGAAAAACATAAATTTAACATAAGGGCTAGTTCTTGTTACAAGTCCAAATGAGAACTTTTAGTTGTTGGGTTTACTGTGCGAACCTTGTAGCCTACAAACTGGCTTTAGAGAAGGACCTTACCCATAAGAAATAGTTTTACAAACAGATATAGTTTTATGAATAACCCAGACACATACTTTATATAAAGCAGATTCAAACATGGATTTACATTTGATAGGCTTCAGGTCTCAGAATATAAACATCTGTTTGCCTCCTGTATCCAATTCAAATGATTGTAATATAATCTGATTTAAGATAATACTACGTTTCTAAAAAACCTGTTATTTTTGAAAGCATAATGTTACATTGTAACTATATTGAGGAGGCACGTGGCACCTTAGGGCACGTCTACACTGCAGGGAAAAAGCCGAATTAAGATACGTAATTTCAGCTATGTCAACTGTATAGCTGAAGTCTAAATAGCTTAATTTGACTTTTGGTGCTGGCTACACAGCAGGAAATCGAGGGTAGAATACTCTTCCTTTGCCCTTACTCCTCATAAAATGAGAGTTACAGGAGTCAGAGAAAGAAGTCTTCCATCTCAACATTATTTTTGAAAGAACAGCTGTGTAGACACATGCTATGTTATTTTGAAATAATGTCAGTTATTTTGAAATAATGCTGCAGTGCAGACATGCCCCTAGAGATTAACAGATTTATTAGAACACAAGCTTTCATGGTTAAAACCCACTGAGTGTAAGTTACAGAGGCAGGGGTATATATATAATGTTAATGAGGTTACTCAAGTCAGGGTGAAAGTGGCTCATTCACAGCATTTGGTATAGAGATGTCAATATCCAAAGAGGGGAAATTGACTTTGCAGTGCATTAACCAGTTAAGATTTTTATTCAGTCCTAAATTGATTGTATTGAATTTGCAAATAAACTCCAGTTCAGCTGTACCTCTGTGTTACTGGATTTTGAAATTTTTTTGTAGAAGGACGGCTACTTTCAAATCCATTACTGAAACAATTCTAATTATAGTGAAAACTATCTCAGAATGATATCAAAATAAAGCTAAGCCAGTTATTTCAAAATAACCCCCTTTAGGTTGAATTTAAAAGCGGAGCGTCCACATTACCAAGCCCATTATTTTGAAATCTGTATTCCTGCTTTCCTTGGGGAATAACGCTAATTTTGAAATAGTGGTAGTGTGGATGCTCTGGTGCTACTATTTCAAAATAATTGGCTTCCAGAGGTCTCTTGCAGCTGCAGCTCTGATCACTCTGGCTACCTCTGGTACCTCCACGTCTCGTACATGGCCAGCTGTGAGAGGCAGCACCATCCACGGCAGGCATGACCGACCCCAATGGTCTCGCAAACCTTCCCATGGCTACCAGCACTGCTGCTACTCCCTCAACTGCCACTGCCTATGGATGTAGGAGAGCTCAACCTGGACTGGTGCTCAGATTCTGAACCTTATCGAGGTCTGGGGGGAGGAGACCGGCCTCCAGGATCTCTGCCCCAGGAAAAGGAACGCCAAAATCTATGGTCAGATCACTGCCAGCCTGGCTGACAAAGGGCACACCCAGATCTTGAACTACGGCCAGATGAAAATTAAAGAGCTCCAGCAGGCCTACCATAAGGCCAGGGACCAGAGTGGATGCTTCGGGGTGGCTCCACACAGCTGCCCGTACTATGACCAGCTAGATGCCATCCTGGAAGGAGGGCCAGTCACATCTCCTACTATCGTCATCAAATGTGGCCAGGACATGCCCAGCATCAGCCTCCAGGAGGGTGTGGTGGTGGAGGATGACAACGAAGAGGAGGAAGACCATGCCCACCAGCCAGAACCCACTCCTCACTCTGGAGTCAGTCTCTCCCCCTTCCTCCCCAGATGTCTCCCAGGATTCAGAGGAGCCCGGGGAGGGCACTTCAGGAGAGTTCTATAACTTTCACTGTCTATATGTGGGGGCAGGCGACAGGCTGTGAGGGGCTGCGTGCCTTTCTTTCGGCCTACTCGGCCTGTGGGGTGGGACAACAATCTGTTCATGTGTGTGTACATGAAGCGCCAGTCCAGAGCATCAAATTCCATGATGCTCTCAAAAAGAACCCCTTGATCCTTCTCCCAAGACTCCTGGAGAGGCCTACCTTACTCTGGCCTCTAATGGGACACCGTCCCACGACAAGTCACCGCTAAGGAATCTGGGGTCATGGACCCACATAGCAGTGTTGAACATGGCACAGGATCATGCCTGCCCTCAGGCAGAATCTGCTACTGGTCAAGCGCGGTGATGCAGAGGAGACTGATCTTGTGCATGGGAAGCTGCTGGGGGGAGGAAGATGAAGGGACCCCAGTAGTACTCTCTCTGACAAGTGGCATCTGCTGTTCACACACACCTCCCACAACAGGTCCCCCTCCCCCCACAAAGTGGGCACGGACAGAAGTTCTCTCTCTGTGGGATGCCGACAGTGCCAAACCCGGCGTGTGCAGGACACAGAAGGAAGCCGAGCCACCTCATCCCCCCTCCCACCCGCAGCTTCCTGGCCTGGCTGGCACTTCCCAGGCCTGCTTGTCCCTGGGCTATAGGTGTTGAGATGATCCTCTGGGATGTCTGTGCCCCTGCTACAAAGTACCCGCTGACTAGGCAATATATGGCCTTGCTCGAAGCACATCTTTGGTGTCAGCTCAGAGATTAGAGCTAGGCTTCACACACAGTCTCTCCTGGGATGACTGCCCCAGTAACTTATTTTCACAGCTGGGGCAGCTGAAAGCTTGGCGCATCCCCTACCTCCCACACCACCTACCTCACTCTGCGGGATCCACAGGCAGAAATGCACCTGGGAGGACCTTAGGGGGGTGCAGATGGCGGGCCTGCAGGCCCTTGTCCAGGGACTCAAAGACGAGCACCAGGAGCAGGCCACCGACTGGGAGGAGTGCCAGGCTGAGCAGGAGCAGAGGAAGGCCACCGATGGAGTGGTAACTGTCCGGTGTGGACATCAAGCTCCCAGAGTGTGATGGCCATGCACTTCTACATGAGAAGGGTGGGTCACAGTCGGGTGTCCTGTCACCCGAGGGTGGGGGGGCGAGCCACTCGCAGAGTTGCAGGAAGATGGCCCTCCGCATGTAGAAGTTCTGCAGTCACTGCTGATCATCCCATAACTGCAGGATACTGCGGTCCCACCAGTCCAAGCTCATCTCCTGCTGCCAGAAGCGGTGTTCTGCGGTGTCCAGGGGATTGAGGGGCATGTGCAGCAGCAGGAGCACCAGGACCTGGGTGAGCAGGGCTTGGAGTCCACACTAGGGTTCGTCCCGCTGATCCTCGTGGAGCAACATGAAGGCAGTCTGGACGTACTGCGCCATGAGGCACAGCAAGAGGCCCATGAGACTGGCACTGTTTTGCAGCAGCTCTGGCTCCAAGCAGTGAGTCCTGTGGCATCCGCAAGGCCAACCAGAGCATGAAAAGGCACATGCCTACTGCATCCCTTTTGTGTCCTGTGAAGGGGGAGGCAGTGGAGGAGTGGCTTGTGAAATGCAGCCCTAGAGATGAGCCACTGAAAGCACACATCACGGCTTGCCTGACCAAGCAGCCACAGGAAGTGTCCGCCCTCCTAGTGCCATCCTCCGAGTGCTTCTGGAGGCTCTAAGTCCAAGGCAAGCTCCAATCAATATGGATGTGCTATTTTGGACTAATTCTAACTAATTTTGATGCTTCCCCATAGTGGGGACACGCTATTTTGACTTCATTAAATTGGGAGTTAAGTTGATTTTAGTAATTTTGAAATAATTTCCTAGTGTAGACATGACTTTCCTGTGACCAGATTCAGTAGCTGACTCATTCTCTGGCTTTTATCTCTGAAGTTCATAGTTTTCTTTCAAGTCCACAATTACTGCAACATATATAGTACTTTCATAACAAGGTCCAGTCTGAATAGTCCCGTGGTAAGCCCCCTGACCTATGGCCCAGGAGATTTGTGTTCTAGTCTTCATTTTGCCCTTGGCTCACTGTTTGATCTTGGGCAAGTTTTATTGTCACCATCTATTAGGTTCTTTATCTGTAAACAGAAGATAATGCTGACCCACTTTGTGGGGTGTTTCCTGATCTTCATATATGTACACAGTATTATTGCTACACAGAAATATGTTGAAGAAACTTTTAACCAACTGAAGAAAGTACATAATTTCAGAACACAACTTTACTGAGCAACTGAAAAGTCTCCTATAATCTGAGTCCATAACAGAAAGCAAAATAAAATCTAGTTTTTCTATAGTCCTTTCATGGATCTTAATTTTGACAAACTCAGATGACTAGTGACTGTACATTTTAAGGTCATATCCAGTTGAAAGCAGAATTTTTCAGTCTATAACTATGTTTAAACACAACTATTGCGAGCAGAAGTCTGTTTTTTAGAACAAATAGCGATAACGGAATACTGTGAGAAACACCATATAGCTTTTATGAGACCTGCACATCTGTAGATTTTAGCATATACCATGACTTCATACAAAGGATCTAACTTGGGCACTGATCTTGCAAACTCTTATGTACATTAAATATGAGTGCTTGCAGAATTGTTTGCAGAATCAGGGCCAAAACCTCAGGTGAAAAAATTGCCTGAAGCTCCTGCTGTTGCTTGCCTTCTATGCCTGCAGCAAATTAACCAGCGTCCCTATCTCCTCTTTCCCCCGTTTTTCTTGCTAAAACAGAGAAGTTATTTGTGTTGTATTAATGTATACCAAACTCTTAAAAAGAAATAAACAGAGTAAAAGAAAATCAACCTATCTAGATTTGCAGATTTTCCCCTCACTCACATTTGTGCTTTCAAGTAGCTGCCAAATAAAAATGTTCTACATATGCTGGTATTTTTGTGCAATGTTGAACTAAGTTTGGTATTTATTTCATTTATTAAGTTAGTGGCTTCTAAATAAATAAATGTTCTATCTAGCTTTCTTTTCCTCCAATTGTGGGGCTTACAATATAAAGATGAAGAGGGGAAATGGAACTGGGATAGCCATAATGCCCAGAGGTATCAATCCTCACAGAAGAGGGACAAGGCTAAACAAACATATTCTGTGCTGCCAAACACCTCTATAATGTTCGTCTGCCAAGAAGTCCTTTAAGGCTTGGAACATTCCCTGTTTTATATCCCCTGAAACGGCGAATGTCCAGCAAATAACTTAATTTGACTGCAGACAAGAGTGCTGGAACAATTTGTATAATGGGGCAGCTGAGAGACATTGAAGTGAATTGTAAATCCTGTATGTGATAGAAACCACTTCAAGCCAGGGGGTGCGGCAGCATACCCTGCACCCTAGCTCCAGCATCTTTGACTGCCGGCAGTAGGAGTGTTAGGTATCTGAAAATTAAACACAGTGCCTGTCCAGAGCTAGGGTTTAATGAGGCCTTGGGTAGCCAGTAAATTCATCCACCATAATGAAATTCATCTCAGTACTCCTGTGTGTAACACTTTTATGTCAATCTGAGAATACAAGAATCATTAGTCAGGTCTCAAAATCAAGAGATTGGCTTAAAATCAATATTTTTTTAAAAAATAACAACTGTGGGGGAATTGTCTTCAGGTTTCTGAAACTTGATGATACCACTTGCTTAACATTTTCAAGCTTTTCTCTGTAATCATGTTGGCTAGAAATGTACACATTTCCTCCCCCCACCCCTGCCCCAAAAGCTAAGATTTTTGTGATTCCAGAGGTTGGATCTCTAACGCAAAATATGTTAAATTTTAATAGTGGGTAATGTTTATTGCAGTGAAATATGAATGGAATGAACCCATGTTAAATCTGAATTGTAATGGATCTTTTTCTTTCAACATGAGATTTTGTTGTTATTCATTTCAACCCAAGCTTGTCCATGGGTAATGTTAGTAGATAAACATGAAGTATTTCTGTAGTACAGCATGTTTATGGACTGGATACATCTGTTATTTAAATAGCCTCCCATCGCAATTGAGAGGTGGGGTAGGAAAGGTAGATAAATACATCAAAATATATTCAGTGCAACAAGGGAAGATGAAAGATGCACATTGTTGCAAAAAAAACATGATCCTTGCTTCAAATATCTGGGTATGTCTACACTAGCCCCTATTTCGATCTAGGGAGGCTAATGAGGGCGACCGAAATTGCAAATGAAGCGCGGGATTTAAATATCCTGCGCTTCATTAGCATGTTCCCGGCCGGTTGCCATTTTAAAAATTGACTAGCCCGACGTAACTGCCCGCGTCTACACACGGCATTGAAACGGGATTCCGAATTAAAGTCCTAAATTGAATTAGCTGGTTAACCTCATTGCAGGAGGAATAACAGCTAATTCGAGTTAGGGCTTTAATTCGAAATCCCGTTTCAATGCCGCGTGTAGACGTGGGCAGTTACTTCGGGCTAGTCAATTTCTAAAATGGCGACTGGCCCGGAACATGCTAATGAAGCGCGGGATTTTTAAATCCTGCGCTTCAATTGCAATTTCAGTCGCCCTCATTAGCCTCCCTAAATCGAACTAGGGGGCTAGTGTAGACATACCCTCTGTGGTTGGAGATGTGCTGTGAAAGTGGCCAATCTTTTCAATTTAATCTTTCTCCCACAATCTCACAACCACATCTACTCCGCTGTGTGACTTGGGAATACCACAGTGTGACCAAATATCTTACTCCAGCTGGAGGAATTCCTGGTCTGATTTATCTATCTCTTTTGCTGCTCTCTCCTGTTCCATTACTACCCATTACTTTATCTTTCAAGGAATACATGCCAACTTTTGTCTCCTTAATGCATGACCAACACTCAAGTCCATTACCTCTTCGCAGCCCTGATCATGTCCATGTTATTGATCAATCTCTCTCCTACATGCAAACATTTTCTAGCTTCACTACTAACAGTTTACAGCACTTATTCACTCTTACAGTTCTATGCATCAACACTGGCCATATTCAGAAGATAATCTTTTTCCTAGAGCATGAGTTTGATTTTCTTCTCAATATTCAGCCTTCCAAAAATATGCTCAACCATGATTCTTCTTCAAGTATCATGCATGAACTACACTGAAATTCGTGGAGTTAATTCAAATATAACATGTATTACTTAATGCTAACATTTTCCTTCTTTCTATAAGGCCCTCATACAGTTAATAAGAAAAGAAAAATCATGGATAGTAAAATAATGTATAAGACAGTAAATCCACTGTACCTTCTTTATACTAATGTAAAAAGAGCTATGATTAGTGGTGTACAATACTAATTTTTCACATTTTCAAACCAAGAATATTCTTAGCGCTCCCATGCCAAAACCAACACTTTCCTCCACTCAAATATATAACAAATTAATAAAACTCCAAGAAATCACCCAGTAATCTTAAAAAACATTGAATACATGTACAGGAACAGAATGTATAATCAATTCAGAACTATTAGCAATTAAATAAATTATAACATATATAATTTCTTGGCAATCAATTTTTTTTTTTTTTTTTTTTTTTTTAAGTAAAGATAGACAGAATCCAGAAATAATTTCCCACTGGATTAGAACAACTTTTAATAGTTACATGAGTTAAATTACTTGACTGTGCCTCATTAAATAGATGTGTTTAATAAACGTGCTGAAAAGCGTCACTGTGTTTGTTCCCTCACCTAGAAAAACCAAAACACATAGAAGATTAGGTTTCATACTGGGCTGCCGTGTCTAGTTGCTTGTTATGACTTTAATGCTTTGCATGAATTATACTTCAGGAGAGGCTGGTATTCGGGGCATAAATAACAAAAATGATGCATTCATCCTGTTCCTCGCCAAAAAAACAGGAAATATAGTTTAACTTAGTACATGAGCTGTCCATGTGCCATAGGAAAATGAATGAGTAGATTATTACTGAAGTGGCTTTGGTCTAGCCTCTGACTATCCCTTGTGAGTTTAGCTACAACTTACAAGGATTTTTAAGTTCCTTAGATGATAGAGATAAGAAGACTAAAAGTCACATAAGAACTCATGTATGGAAAATTCAGGGATGCTTACGCTGGTGTCCCATGGAAGAACGCAGGTTTTTGGAAGAGCATCCCAGTGGTTCTCTTAGGCTCTTACTCCCTATTGTGATTCTCTTAGGCTCTTACTCCCTCTTACTGCAAAGTTTGATTTGAGGGCACAGATGCATTTATGAAAGGCCCCAGCATGATGTGTCTCCACTGAACTGTTGTGCCTTTTGGCATGCCTGCAACACCATGATTCAAATGCACCTCAGATTTCAAAAGACAACAACTCATCATATTGCCCTGGCACAGTTGGGAGTCAAGTTCATCATTTAAACAGATGGCAGGTCAGTTTAAAATAATGAAGTGGGCTGCACTGAATTTAGATGGAGTTGTGAAGGAGAGACTCCAATCCAGCTGTTAATTTTTTTTATACATACCATGACAAGTGATCCAAATGTGAACCTCCTGCACACACAACCCAACTTCCCTCATGACAAGTGCTCTCTTACTTTTTTTTTTGGTAAAAATGGTGAGGGCAAAGAACAATTTGCCTCTCTATTGTTTAGTGGTGGCCATCATTAGTCTAGAAACACATGGAAAGAGGAGAAAGGGGAGAGGCCTTTTTTCTTTAACAACATTGCAAATGGCTGAACCGTAACATTTATAATATATCAGATGGCAGCATTACAGTTCAGCATTACAGCATACACATTGTCCATGGAGGCTGACCCCCAGGCAAGAGTTGTTGAAAAAAAATAAGTAGTTTGGGTTCAGTTCTCAGCTAAAGCTAGTCATTTAGTAAAAAACTTTAGGACTTAAAAAGAGTTCCTGTCCGCCTCTAGCTATTGCAAATCATGGCTTAAGCCCACGTTTCTCAAACTATGGGTCCCATCCCCCCGGGGGGTCGCAAGCAACTTATAAGGGGGTTGCAGCAACTTAGAGGGGGGTTGTGGTATTACAAAGTTTGAGAACCCTTGGCTTAAACTGAAAATATATTGGATTGCTTATGGTGAAAATATTAAATTTCATTGTCTGTCTCAGAAAATAGAGCAATCATTCTAGCTACGGAAATTATCTATTTTGTCCTAAACACTTATTGGAGGCCACGCATGTTTTGTGAAGAATTATATTCATTGTCATTTGTTTTTATTTATAAACTGTGTGATGTTAATTCTTTGCCCAAGTGCTGTTAAACCCCAACCTTCTACCATTATCAAGTGAAGCTACAATGCTCTTGAATCATGATTAGGCATCACCCTGGAACCTAAACACAAGAGCATTCGGATACAGAAAACACAAAAATGATTTAATAATATGCAAAATAGGGAGATTTCCTCTGCACAATAAGTTTTCCTGCTAACATCTGGCCAACTGGCCACAGTGAATATTTTTCAGCATCACTACAATTGATGTTCTTTGATGGGGACAGTTTGCTTTTCCAGCACACTTTTAAGTGTTAGAGGACAGCTGTACCATACCCTCCATTCCACTCAGTAACACTTTGCCACTTCACCTCTTTATGAATATGAACAATCAGGGGGAAACAAAACAAAGTTTGCTGTTTACATTAGAGCCATGTCCAGGACTTTTTTTTTTAAATCTCACTCTCATATCACCTTGCAATATCTGCTCCCCCTAGTCTCACATTGTTTCTTGCATTTTTATCCCACCTGCAAAAACCTTAGATCCCATACATCCTACAAGAGAGACGGTTTGCTACTGCTACATGCTACTAAAAACAAAACTAAAAAACAACAATATACACACACACAGAATTCAGACACTGTTTTTACCACTAAAAGAATAAAACAAGTCCTGCTTAAACCATACAGAATACTTTAATTACTGTTATGATAGACATTAAATCCTTTTCCATTCCTCACTTAAATTTAAGTATTAAAATCTTTATTAACAATTAATGTTTTCACAAATTACACCAGCTTATTTTAGTGCCCACCCAATACTGCCCACCACAAAGTACATTTTACTCTCTCTTTCGATGAAACAATTAATAGTATCATAAGGATGTTGCTCACAAACAGCTTTATCTAACCATAAAGAGCTGCTTGGCTTGTCAAATAATAGAAAACTAACCAATCCTGAACCAATACAACATACATAGATCCTCACCATATTTTTGCACGATTTTCTCACTTTATTCCTTATGCAGCTTGCCACTATGTCCTGCCATCCTATGACTGGGATGTCTGAATGCCTGTTTCTTTCAAATCCTCCAACACTAGCAATTGCCTATCGCAGCTGTTCTAAGCAAAGAAAACACTAACAAGTGATCAGTCTGTCATCTTTGACTTTCCTGTTCCCAAATGGCCTATGGATTGAAAGGTATGTTCATTGGGTGGAATTCATTCCTATGCACAGACAGAGCTTGCATAAGGCCAGTAAGTCATTCAAGTCTCAGACAAACATGCAAAATATAGTTAAGTGTCCTAGGTAAACAGTTTCCATGTGATAGGGGGCTGCACCAGTATGGATTGAGAGTGAGACTTCTAAAGCGATGTATGGCTTGATTGTGAATGGGAAGATTGAACTGTTGCAGACAACACAAAGGACCATTGCTGCTGGTTATGATTCTGAGAGGCGTAGCTGTGTGTCTGTAAGGCTATATCTACACTACGAGTTTTTGCGGGAATGAAGTGCCGATTAGCATTTTGTCACGCTTCATTTGCATAATCTATTCCAAGCCATTTTTGCACAAAAACAAGCAGTATGGCAGTGTCCATTTTGTGCAAAAATGCCTTTTTGCGCAAGATCCTTATGCCTCTCCAAGGGTCTTGTTCAAAAAGGGGGTTTTGTGCAAAACGGCCACGGCCACACTGCTTGTTTTTGCGCAAAAACGACTCGGAATAGATTATGCAAATGAAGCATGACAAAATGCTAACCAGTGCTTCATTTGCATTTCCTCGTCTGGCAAAAACTTGCAGTGTAGACATAGAAACTGTAACATCAATGAGCAGTCCTGTGGCACCTTATGCTATGTCTACACTGCAACGCTATGGGATACCGGAGTATCCCAAAATAGCTATCCCACGTCTTCACAACCCATTATTTAAAAATATAAATGGGTTCGCTATTCCGACATCCCTGTAAACCTCATTCCATCTTATTTCAAGCTACAGTACAGTGTAGATGCACTCTTAGGGTGCGTCTACATAGCAGGGCTTAACTCAAAATAAGTTACACAAACTGAGCTATGTCAATTACCTAGTTTATTTCAAAATAGCTTATTTCAAAATTGGGAGTGTACACACCACACTTATTTTAAAATAGAGCACTCTTCCTCTGACTTCCCTTACTCCTTGTACAATGAGGCTGTGTCTACACTGGCAAGTTATTCCAGAAAATGAGCTGCTTTTCCAGAAAAACTTCCCAGCTGTCTACACTGGCCGCTTGAATTTCCGGAAAAGCACTGACGATCTAATGTAAAATCATCAGTGCTTTTCCGGAAAAACTATGCTGCTCCCGTTCGGGCAAAACTCTTTTTCCGGAAAACTGTTCCAGAAAAGGGCCAGTGTAGACAGCACAGTAGTGTTTTCCGCAAAAAAGCCCCGATCGCGAAAATGACGATCGGGGCTTTTTTGCGGAAAAGCGCGTCTAGATTGGCCACGGACGCTTTTCTGGAAAAAGTGCTTTTCCGGAAAAGCATCCTGCCAATCTAGACGCACTTTTACGGAAATACTTTTAATGGAAAACCTTTTCCGTTAAAAGCATTTCTGGAAAATCATGCTAGTGTAGACGTAGCCTGAGGGTTATAGGAGTCAGAGTAAGAAGTCCTCCAGCTTGACAGCATTTCAACACTACTTTGAAATAACTGACAGCTGTGTAGAGACAGACTAAATTATTTTGAAATAACGCTAGTTATTTTGAAATAATTTGGCTGTGTAGATGTGCCCTTAGAAACTAACAAATTTATTACCTTATGACCTAACACACTTGTTAGTCTCTAATGTGCAACAGGACTGCTCTTTGTGATTCTGGTCAGAGGTTGAGTAGAGGAGGTGCGGCAACACCTGCAGGCCATTTTCATGATGCAGCATTGGTATTCGTTCATTGCCCTTGTTATTTATCACCTTCCAAAGCCTGAGCATAATTGTAGACTTAGGATAGTGGTAAGAGAAGAACACATATATTGCCTGGACTCAGCTGAATTACCCTGCAGTAGTTGTGACAACAAATACTTGTCTGAAGGACTCAGGGCTTTCAGAGTAGGACTATGAAAAACCTGTGGATGTTTTTTTGTTTATGTTTTCATTTTTTCCCCAGGAAGAAATAAACTAGAGTCCAGTATGTATTTGGTTTGGGGAAATGGTTTGTTTTTATCAGGTTTTCCTCACTCTCCTATACCAGGTTCTCTGATTTTTTTAAAATTTCTCTCTCTAAATGGCTGGAGATCTACTCATATGAAAATCTATTTCTTTCCTCACGCCATATTACCACAGTTGCAGTTAGCAAGCGCACATGATCCAGAGCCCCATTTGTACAAGAGACTGCAGGCAGCTAGCAAGTTATTCTCTTGGAGTACCCATCAGCTTTGGGACTTAGTCCCCAACTTTATCCCAAATAATTCTATTTTATTAGCTCTCCAGGGAGATTCTAAAGATCAGAGATATGTTTTTTAGATGCTGGATTATGACTGAGGGTGATGATTATTCTAAAGAGATAGACAGGACTAGACACAGGCCAATTGAGACATTGTAGACTACAGAACACAGGACCAGGACTCAGATGACCTGAGAGCGATTCCTGGCTCTGCCACTGGCCTGTTGGGTGACCTTGGGCAACTCACTTCACCTCTCCGTGGCTCAGTTTCCCCAGCTATAAAATGGAGATAAGGATACTGGGTTTGCAAAGTGCTTTCAGATATAGTGATAAAAAGTGCTATGTAAAAGTTAGGTATTATTACTTGGTCTCTGTTAGGGATGTAAAGGACTAGTCGACATGCTAGTCAACTAGTCACTTCCCCCCTTTGCTGCCTCTATCAGAAAGAGGCAGCAAAGAAGTACTTCAAAGCAGCAGCGTCACTTGGAGTCTGAGGTCAGATGCTAGGCTCCACATGGTGCTGCCACTTTGAAATGCCACGTGCAGGCTGGGGCCAGCTGCGGTGTCCCCAGGCTGCATGCGGCATTTCAAAGCAGCAGCATGCACGGAGCCTAGGGTCAGCAAGGGAGTCTGCAGCTGACCCGGGCTCCACGCAGTGCTTTTGCTTTTGCTTTTGAAGTGTACAGACCTAGGGCTGTTGCTACACTTCAAAGGTGGAGGCACCCTATCTACTAATCGAATAGTTGATGCAAAATGCATCGACTATTCAATTAGTCGATTAGTTGATATTTAACATCCCTAGTCTCTATTAATGTTTATTTAGCAATATGAAAGTTACACAACTGTGTCTAAAAAGGAAGGAGAATGAGTGGAATTACTGGTGACTAGAGAAAGAAATGGGCTATGGAGAGAATCATCTATCGTTAGATATTGAAAAGAGGAGAATGGGGGCAAAGTTCAGAATTACTAGATTTACTGGTTTGATAGAAAGGTCTGGAAGGTCATTTGATAATGCAGTTCTACATAAAACCAGACATGTTCTCTTATTTTTCAGCCTTGCCAGTATTGAATTTACTAGATGGTCTTTTCTCTAACTATATGATAAACTTTTCTCTTTTCTCTAACTTATTGATAAACTAGGCAAATATAACTTAGATAGGGCCACGATAAGGTGGGTGCATAATTGACTGGATAACCGTAGTCAGAGAGTTGTTGTTAACGGTGCTAAATCCTGCTGGAAAGGGATAACAAGTGGAGTTCCGCAAGCGTCTGTTTTGGGACCCGTACTGTTCAATATCTTCATCAATGATGTAGATATTGGGATAGAGAGTACGCTTATTAAGTTTGCAGATGATACCAAACAGTGTGATGCTGTTGCCAAAAAAGCAAATATGATTTTAGGTTGTATCAACAGGTGTGTTGTAAGCAAAACTCGTGAAGTCATTCTGCCGCTCTACTTTACACTAGTTACGCCTTACCTGGAGTACTGTGTCCAGTTCTGGGCGCCACATTTCAAGAAAGATGTGGAGAAATTGGACAGGGTACAGAGAAGAGCTACAAGAATGATTAAATGTCTGGAGAACATGACCTATGAAGCCAGGCTTCATGAACTGGGCTTGTTTAGTTTGGAAAAAAGAAGATTAAGGGGGGACATAATAGCGGTTTTCAAATATCTAAAAGGGTGTCAGAAGGAGGAAGGAGAAAATTTGTTCCTCTTGGTTTCTGAGGACAGGACAAGGAGTAATGGGCTTAAAGTGCAGCAAGGGAGGTTTAGATTGGACATTAGGAAAAAATTCCTAACTGTCAGGGTGGTCAAATATTGGAATAAATTGCCAGGGGAGGTGGTGGAATCTCCCTCTCTGGAGATATTTAAGAACAGGTTAGATAGACATCTGTCAGGGATGGTGTAGATGGAGCTTGGTCCTGCCTTGAGGGCGGGGGGCTGGACTCGATGACCTCTCGAGGTCCCTTCCAGTCCTATGATTCTATGATAATATGAGAAGCTGCTGATCAAAACTGAGAACATCTTATTAGTTTTTAGAGATTACCAAATATCAGGGTATGAATTTATCAGATTCAAGATAGCTATAGTTGAAGGCAGTGGTAGGAAACACATGCCCAGCAGGGCTGAAATAATTAAAACTATTTTTTCTAACATAAAATGAACACACTGAATAATTACATAGCAAAATGGAAAGGATTATTTTCATCCTAAATGCTGCTCACAAGGAGAAAGGAAGTGGGAATTTTAGGATTGAGATTTACAGAGCATTAAGCCGACATTTGTCATAAACACATGGGCCATTCCTGCGGAATGGTTATCCCTCCATAGCACAGACAGCAGAAAGAGAAAACCTACTTTCCACTGTAGTTTAACACAGCAATCTCATCTGTAGTGAGTTGCTGCTGCAGCAGCAGAATTCATTTGGAGCCAATCAACATTAACTGCTCTGGTATTCTGGACAGTGTTTTGTTCAGGGAAAGCCTGGCATGTATGAAAGTAACTGCAGTCTCTCCCAGCAATATTTCTGTTTCCCCTTTTTGCACAGGTTCCCTGGCCATTTGTTCACATTTTAGTCCCTACTGGTGGCAAAAGCTTTGGTGCCAAGACCCAATTTTCAAAATGGCTATTTAATTTTGGCTTCCCAATGTGACACACAAAGGTACTGATCTTTTAGCAGGTCTGAGCTGCAGCTCCCACTTATCTCCACTGGAATTATGGCTGCTCAGAAAATCAAATCAATTAAAGATGGGTACCCAAAATTGCAGCACTTTTTTTTTAAATTTAGGCCCATATAACTCAATATTGATAAAGAAATGAACATCAAGGGTTCAAACCTCAAACAAACCTGTTCAGACAAAGATCTACATATAAGCTAAAATGCAGTAAAAATTGAGAACAGTCATCTCCCTAGATTTTAGATATACATGCCTCCATAATTAGGACCCTACCAAATTCACAGTCATGAAAAATGTGTCACAGACTGTGAAATTTGATCTCCCTCCATGAAATCTGATCTTTTGTGTGTTTTACCCTACACTGGACAGCATAGGTGGGGAACATTTTTTGGGTCGGGGGCCACCGACACACAAAAAGATCAGTTGGGGCCGCACACAAGTGAGAAGGAAAAACAGCCCCCCTCACTGATATGGCCCTCAACTGAGGAGAAAGACTCTCTCCACATTCCCCTTGCTCACCAGAGTCTAGGGGGCCCCGGCCTAGTAGATTTTGTGTACTCCAGCCCTTTAATGGAGTAGCATGGGGGCAGGAGCACCAGCACAGGCTTCCCAATGCTGGGGAGGCTCTGAGCCTTGGGGGCCAGATCCAGGCAAGCCAGAGGCCATATCCGGCCCCCGGGCCTGAGGTTCCCCACCCCTGCTGTACAGATTTCACAGCAGGAGACCAGCATTTCTTAAATTGGGGGACTTGATCCAAAAAGAAGGTACAGGGAGAGCCCTGCAAAACCACTGACATCTGCTTTATCGCTGCATCCGTGGACGTGGATGCAGATAAATGGCGTCGCATCTTTGTGGATACAGATGCGAGTACAATCTCTGTATCCATGGAACATTTTTACAGATGGAGATGTGGATGTGAATACCAATTTTCTATCCATTCAGGGCTCTAGTTACAGGGGAGCCACATGGTTATTTTAGGGGAGAAGGTCACAGTATTGCCACCCTTACTTCTGTGCTGCTTTCAGAACTGGGTGGCCAAACAGCAGCAGCTATAGACTGGACACCCAGCTTTGAAGGCAGAGCTCAGCCAGCAGAAGCACAGAAGTAAGGATGGCAATATCACACCACACCACTTTTACTTCTGCGATGTTGCCATCTGAGCTGGGCCAGAGACTGGCAGCCGCTGAATGAGGGACCAGTTTTGCAGGCAGCAGTACAGAAATAAGAATGACTGTGAAATTGAACAAAATGGATTGTGAATTTGATAGGACCCTATCCATAATTAAGGTTTCAATGTAAAAGACAGAAAAGGATAGCATTCCTATTCTCAAGGCTGATCTTAGGGATGGTAAATTTAGTTTAATCAACTACTGGACTAGTTGATGGATCTTTCCATCAACTAGTCAATTAGTTGATAAGCAGGGGAACTGCAGCAGGGTTAACTCCCGGCCCTGGGAGTTAACTCCACTGCGGCTCTGCCTTTTAAATGTGTTAAGAGCTTCTTCTTAATACATTTAAAAGGCTGAAGCGCAGCAGGGGAACCCAGCACGAGCCCGGACAGCAGATTCCCAGCTCACGCTAGGTCCCTCCTACTGTGCACCAGCCTTAAATGTAAAAAGGATGGAGTGCAGTGGGGGGACCCGGCGTGAGCCAGGTATCAGCTGTCCCGGCTCACACTGGGTCCCCCTGCTGCGCTTCTGATTTTTAAATGTATTGCAAGCCAATAGGCTCTTAATACATTTAAAAAGCTGAGGTGCAGTGTCTGGGACAGGCACAAGCCAGGAATCAGCTGATTCCCGGCTTGCACATGATCCCCACTATCCTCCTGCCCCCCGCAGACATAGTGCTGGGGGGAACTGGCTTTCAAGCCGGCTCCCCTCAGCACCGGCCTCCTATTCCCCCCCTTGTTGCCTCTAGGCAGCAAGGGGGGGGGGGAAGAAGGGGGGTGACTACTTATTTGCTTATTGGATAGTTGACTAGTCGCTTACATCCCTACTTGGTCTACACTTAAAATTTACCCTAGAATAGCGTTGTCTGCTTGAGATGTGAAGAAAGCACCCTTCTAACTGACATAGCTATGCCAGCACCCTTCTAACTGACATAGCTATGCCAACAAAATGCCCAGTGAGGACACAGCTATGCTGACAGAGAGTTGTTTCTGTCAATAGAGGCCATATCATCTGCAGAGCTGGTGTTTCCACACTGACAAAAACATTCCTTCTGTTAATGTACACTTAGGCCAGGCTCAGGGACTATGTCAGCTCAGCTATGCCAACCCAGGCTCCATAGGGTACCCAAAGCCTCCATATTATGAGGGCACAATCCTAAATTTTCCATTGTGTTTGGTCCTGTGGAGGAAAAATAAAGATAGGATTGGTAGGATTTTATGTTGTTTAAAACTTGGCTCACATCAGCATAGAGACTATTGCTCATATTTTCAACAAGACTATTAGCCTTCCTGGTTGTACTCTTAGGGTGTGTCTAGACTACAGGATTTTGTCAACAAAAGTGGACTATACCTGCATCTACACTACCACCGAGTTCTGTTGACAGTAAGTTGACAGAACGTGGCAGTTTTGTCGACGGCGGTAAACCTCATTCTACAAGGCATAACACCTTTTGTTGACAGAGTTCTGTCGACAAAAGGCGCTATTGCATCCACACCGTGATTTTTCAAAAAAGAGAGTGTCTAGACTCTTTGTCAACAAAGCAAGCCGCTTTTTCGACACGACTGGACTGTAGTCTAGACACTCTTTGTCGACAGAGGCTTTTTCAACAGTGTCTGTTGACAAAGCCTCAGTCGACAAAAGCCTGTAGTCTAGACGTACCCTTATGCTGGACCTTTTTTGTGACTCTGAACATAAGAATGAAAAAAAAAAGTTGTTTATTGTACTTGAAGTCCAATCAGGTTTATTTATGGAGGAAAAGAAAGAGTTGAATAAAAAAAATAGTTAAGAAGTGCAGTTTTTCTTAAACAGCAAGGCAGACAGCATCTTTCTTTCAGGTTAAGAATCAGATGTGCATGCCAACAAGGTTCAAAACTGAAGGGAAGTAGTGACTTGCACTTCTGAAGACTTGAAATTTTAACCTAACTTAGCGATCACATTCTTGTTCCTGTTTGTCCACTCCACAAAATCCATCACAGCAGAGTGGAACTCTAAGCTTGTTGAAGCTGGGGCTCAGAGCATACTGCCAAAGTTAATGGGGGAAACCTAGTATGTGCTTGCTTGTGATCTCTTTGGCTCAACATCAGCACTCAGTCCTTTCCTTTCATGAGCATTAAATGTACAGGCAGTCCCCGGGTTACATACAAGATAGGTTTGTTCTTAAGTTGAATCTGTATGTAAGTCAGAACTGGCGTCCAGATTAAGCCGCTGTTGAAACTGATCAGTTTCAGCAGCGGCTGAATCTGGACGGTAGTTCCGACTTACATACAGATTCAACTTAAGAACTCCAGGCGTTCCCAAGTCAGCTGCTGCTGAAACTGATCTGCAGCTGATTCCAGGAAGCCTGGGGTAGGGGCTTCCTGTAGTCAGCTGCTGGTCAGTTTCAGCAGCGGCTGACTTGGGGACGCCTGGGGCAGAGCAGCTGGGGTGCTGCCGGGTTGGTCCAGTAGCGCCAAGGAGCGGTGCTGCGGGACCAACCGGCAGCGCCCCACCTGCTCTACCACAGGCCCGGGGCTTTGCTCCATGTCTCCCTGGTCTGCTGGGGGGGGGGGGGGCGCAGTAGCTGTGTCCCCCCCCCAGCAGACCAGGGAGACGCTGAGCAAAGCGGCGGAGGACCCGGGCGGGACCGTGGCGCTGATCTGGAAGTGCCGCAGTCCCGCCCGGGTCCTCCGCCGCTTTGCTCAGCGTCTCCCTGGTCTGCTGGCTCCTTCTTCTTGCGGGACAGGGCAGTGCTTGAATGCAAGAAGGCATTCTCTTACCCAAGCTCATTACCTTCTCTCTTTCTCAGGGTTAGCTAACAGCTAATTATTATCTTGTTTGGGAGTTGGGCATTACCACCTGGGCACATTCCTCAGCTTCCCTTCTGCACCCTTAAATCCCCATTCCTGAAAGGAGCATTGTCATGTAACAGAGCTGGCTGGCCTCCAAGCTGCTGACACCCCGTTACATTGTTATTTGAAATTTTTACAAAGATGTTACATTCATCTGTCCAGCTCATTGCACTATGGACATGTTTAGAATTTGAAAGAAAGTGCTAAAATAAAAACTCATTAGAAGGATATAACTATTAAGGCACAAGTCAGAGCCTGCAAAACTGGGCATTATTTACAGCTCTACCAATGACATCCTGTGTGATCCTGATCATGTCATTTATAGTCTGATCCCCCTAGTTTATTATCCCCACATGAAATTCCCTTAACTCTCACTTGGGGATAATAGTGAATTGTGGCACCTCTCAGGGATATTGTGAAATTAATTTAGTTAATGTCGATAAATGAGCTCCTCAGAGAGAAGGTGGTCGTAGTACTATCAAAGCTGATCAAAATTCTTGCCATTTTTGAAATTCTGAATATAATTAAGAGGAAGGGTTAAAGTAGCATATGTACAAAGAAATTCACATTTTTTTCTTTTTCTCCAGCTCACCTCAATGATTATTGTTATAAAATTACATATGAGATGCTCAATGAGATATCTAATTGATTTGCTTTTGGATACCTTGCTTTGTTCCTTTGCAGAAATTAAGAAAAATTTTTCCATTGCATTCTGAAAAAAAAAATTGTGGGTGACATGTCTGCCTGATCAAAACAAGATACAAGTTCTCTGGCCGGCCATAGGAAAAGATGTGATTGCTGTGTCAACTAACAGGAAGCCCCTAACCCCAAGAGAGATAAAAATAAGCAGGCTGAGAAACAAGTTAACTTTTAACCTATGATAATGCCTGCGCTGAATGCCAAGCTCAACAAATAGCAGGATCCTATGGGCTGTAACTTTTCAACTCCATGGATAAGGACTTGAGTACATAAAATATGAGGGGGCTAATTTAGCTATAAACTACTCAAGACAGAGGTCTTGGAGTCATTCTGGATACTTCTCTGAAAACATCCACTCAGTGTGCAATGGCAATCAAAAAAGAAACAGAATGTTAGGAATCATTAAAAAAGGGATAGAGAATAAGACAAAACATCTTAACACTTTTATATAAAACCATTTTACGCCCACATCTTGAATACTGCATACAGATGTGGTTGCCTCATCTCTAAAAAGATATATTGGCATTGAAAAAGGTTAAGAAAAGGGTAACAAAAATGATTAGAGGCTTGGAACGGGTCCCATATGAAGAGAGATTAAAAAGACTTGGACTTTTCAGCTTAGAAAACAGGAGACTAAGAGGGGGAAGGGATGATAGACGTCTATAAAATCATGACTGGTGTGGAAAAAGTGAATAAGGAAAAGTTATTTACTTATTCCCACAATATAAGAACTAAGGGTCACCAAATGAAATTAATAGGCAGCAGGTTTAAAACAAACAAAAGGAAGTTTTTCTTCATTCAGTGCACAGTTAACCTCTGGAACTCCTTGCCAGAGGATGTGGTGAAGGCTAGGACTTTAACAGGATTCAAAAAAGACCCAGATAGATTCATGGAGGTTAGGTCCATCAATGGCTTTTAGCCAGGATGGGTAGGAATGGTGTCCCTAGCCTCTGTTTGTCTGGAAATGGGTGACAGGAGAGGGATCATGTAAGGATTACCTGTTGTGTTCCCTCCCTCTAGGGCATCTGGTATTGGCCACTGTCAGCAAACAGGATACTGGGCTAGATGGATCTTTGGTCTGACCCAGTATGGCCATTCTTACGTTCTTCTGAGTGCTACCTTCCCAGTACCATGCTTGCATTTGAGAAGTCTGCAGTGTCATGGTACTAAGTGGCTAGTATCAAGCAAGTACAAGAACTACTTACAAGAGCCACTTCCTATCAGCACTCAGCAACTCTGCTCCCTCTTGAAAGCCACTGATCTGCTGCTGGGCCAAAAGTGGAAGTGATAGTTCTTGCACTGATCAACTCTTGAGTGTAAAGCTAAGTCCCGGAACACCAGTCAGTGAATGGGAATAGAGAGCTGATCTGGGCAGTCCTGTTAGGCCTGGAAAAGATCAGAAAGGAGGAAGGAAGAGGAAATGGGGCAGGATGTTCTCAAACTGTTTTACAGTGTGGGCCATGTTTCATTAAAGAGATTGTCTACTGGATTCACCACCTCCCTTGCCTTTCACAACTCCACTGCTCACTTCTGCCACCATTTACATTTATAGAGCTTCCCCGATGCAGCTGGAGCAAAGGCTCATAAGGAAAGAAAACTTTACAAAAACCTTTGAAATATGTTTGAGTGGCTGGAGAGAAGGTGGAGAAGCAAGCTCCATGTGACCAGCCAGCAACTACAGGCAGTCCCCAAGTTACGCGGATCCGACTTATGTCGGATCCGCAGTTACGAACGGAGCTTTTCTCGCCCCAGAGGACACGGACGGCGGGACCGCCCAGATCAGTTTCAGCAGTGGCTGACTTGGGTACACCTGGGGCAGAGCAGCTGGGGTGCTGCCAGTTGGTCCCTGCAGCGCCGAGGTGCGGTGCTGCGGGGACCTACCTGGCAGCGCCCCAGCTGCTCTGTCCCAGGCGTCCAGATTCAGCTGCTGTTGAAACTGATCAGCGGCTGATTCCAAGAAGCCCAGGGCAGAGCAACTCTGACTGCAGGAAGCCTGAGGCAGCCACTGGTCAGTTTCAGCAGCAGCTGAATCTGGAAGCCAGTTCCGACTTACATACAAATTCAACTTAAGAACAAACCTACAGTCCCTATCTTGTACGTAACCCGGGGACTGCCTGTACTCCACTAACCACCACCAGTAATTGAACAGACTCTGGGTTAGAGAAATGAACAGATTTGGGACCTGATCCTCCTTTTACACCAGTGCAAACCTGTATTAACACCAGTGAAGACAATGTGGCTGTGTCTACACTGGCATGAATTTCCGGAAATGCTTAAAACGGAATACTATTCCGTTTTCAGTTTTTCCGGAAAAGGAGCGTCTACATTGGCAGGCTGCTTTTCCGGAAAAGCCCTTTTCCTGGAAAAGCGTCTGTGGCCAATGTAGACGCGCTTTTCCGGAAAAGAGCCCCGATCGCCATTTTCGCGATTGGGGCTTTTTTCCGGAAAAGACTACTGGGCTGTCTACACTGGCCCTTTTCCGGAACAGTTTTCCGGAATAAGGACTTATGCCCGAGTGAGAGCAGAATAGTTTTTCCGGAATAGCGGCTGATTTTGTACAGTAGAGCATCGTTGCTTTTCCGGAAATTCAAGGGCCAGTGTAGACAGCTCGCAGCTTACTCCGGAAAAGCAGCTGATTTTCCGGAATAAGTGGCCCAGTGTAGACACAGCCTGTGTGTCAACACAATGAATGAGATAAAAAAATAGTTCCTTAATGAGAAGTATAAAAAATAAGCTAATCAGAGGGGAAAGACACTAAAATTACAGGAGGGAAGATACATTTATGCAAAGAGAAAATACTGAGTGGTTTAAGGAAAATATAAATTAAAAAAAAAGAGTGCTTCACTATAAACATGTGGATAAGGCCCAGTAAGGGTTATGTTAAGTGCTTTGCTGAATCTGGGTTAGGGATATATGTGAATAGTTGACTACTCACATTCTATCCCCCTTGCTGCCTCTCTGTATCAGAAGCAGCAAGTGGGGGGCAAACAGTAGCTGGTGCTGGAGGGAACCAGCTTCTTCAGTGCTGCCTCCTCCCCCACACGCTGCTACCTCTATCAGAGGCAGCAGTGGGGGAGGAGGGAGCTAGGAGAGGCTGCTGCGAAGCAGACTCTGTCTGCGGCAGGCCTAGGCTCGCTGCAGGCAGAGGCAGCTCCACATTCCCTGTCTATGGCAGCTGGGGCTGGCCACAAACAGAGGCTGCTCCAGCAGTGGCCCATGGACAATGGTTGCTGGACCTGGCACAAGCTGGGACTAAGCAAGCCTGGCTCAGTCCCAGCTTGTGCCAGGTCCAGGAGCTACCCCTGCTGCAGCTCTGCAGTTTAAATGTAGTAAGAGCCAGGTGGGCAGGCAACTCGGCTCATGCTACATTTAAAATGCAGAGCTGCAACGGGGTGGGGTTTAACTCCTTTATTGACTAATTGTGTAGTCGATAGACATTCTATCGACTACACGATTAGCTAATTACTCGCTTCCTAACACTTCTAATCTGGTCCATAGCAAGTCATTTTATTTTTGTAGCAAGTCTGAGGTTCAAAATAGTTTACTGTCTCTCTTAATGTCTAGATAAGTTCTAGGGAGCATCATTGTGTAGCATGAAGGAGGTTTGGGAGATATGGTTATGAATGAGAGACAGATATAAGTGCAAATTTTGTACACAGACAGGAAGAGGCAATTTGTTTTAAGATGTAAATGTAATTTGCAGAATTAATGCTAACTATGGTTTTAGGTTTAGCCCTGATCTTGCAAGATACTCATGGGAAACACTTACAAGTTATTTTGGACCCTCCTTCATTGGGGTCTTTGCCTTTTGACACACACATCCAGATAAATACCAAGCAAACTTACTTTGTAGGGCCTCCTCTCAACCCCCTTTAAAAATAAAATCTTTACTTTAAAATAAATCATTACATCTGACATTTTCCATTTTCTGGGCTAGAACTCCCTAAAACTTCATTTTAATTTTTTTTCTATACCAAACTAATTTCTGCTTCATGACCAGATCTGAAGTATTGATCCTGCAGTGCAGCCCCCTAGTGCCAGATACTGTACTCTTAGCTCCACATAGGCACAATAGTCCATACTAGGAAATCATATTACACAATTGGGGCCTAAAAGTTAATTTGGACAAGAAAGTGGTTGAAACCCCAGGCACATGTATGCTTTTCACAGCTGCTTTTGCTTGGGTGGCTTAGGGTCTGAATGCCCTATTGATTCCTTAAGTGGCGAGGAGTCCTGTGGTACCTTATTGATTCCTTAGTATTAAAACAGATTTGCATCTCCTGTGTATAAACAGTAAAGCGTTCCTCTAACTCTCTAATCTCTAGCAACAGTCAACAATTTATACAGTTGTAGTTGTCAGGCAAAAAATCTTCATTCAGTTTGGCATGCCAACCTGCCTATTTATGAGGGCACAACCTAGCATCACTGGAGTCAAGAGGAAGTCATTACACGGACTTCATTGGGGCTGGATTCACCCGCTTATGACTTTTTAAGCCATACCTGTAAAACAGACTAGATAGAGAAACAGAATCCATAGGACCCACGCACCGACATGTGTGTCTCTGAGACTATACTTCCAAGACATTTTCAGAAGCTTACTGAAGTTTTGTTGAACTCTCTGAAAGCTCCATCAATTTCTTACTGTAAGGGTATTCACACAAGACCACTTCTAACTTCAGAATCATAAAGATATGATTGTCAGTTAAAATTTTCATAATTATCGTAACGTCTGCAGTGTCACAAAACACAATCAAAATGTACATTTTACAGCTGGTTTTCATTTCTTCTTTTTTTTTTCTCCTGAGTGACAGTGCTGTTTTCAATAAAAAAGAGGATGCCGAGATTTTTTTAAAATTAGTTATAAACCAGTACAATTAGTCTTCAAGGGCATGTACCATGGAAAATATAAACACTACTAACACATTTCAAGATATACAAACTCTGTCCCCAAACGACACCCAAAACACAAACACATTTTTGTAAAGGAAGTTTACAAAGCTATCTGACATCTGTTTCCTTACATTTGTTTTCTAACAACAGGTACCTTAATAAAATTCTAATGTGTTTGCTATTGGGCGAGACCTTTAAAAACATGACCAAATTTCTCTATTGTATCATCATAGATGACAAAGTAGGTCAGGAGAAGGAATAATCATAGTTTTCTTACACAGATAATTTTACTAGGATCATGAATGGGGAGGAACGGAAAACTGTACCATCTGCAACATGATATAATTTTCCAGAAACTGTGTTTTCATACAGCCATTCTCTATACCTCACAGCACTATGAATAAACCTGACAGTAAAAAAGGGGAATGAGTTTGATGTACAGTTTCTTGTTTTACAAAAGTTTCCCATATCTGTAGTACTAAACATCCTCTTAAACAACTGCAAAATACAGATTGGCCAGCCTTACCAGAGTTTTCTTGATTGCCTGTTTTAAACTATGGCAAGAGAAAGAGGTGTTTAAAAAAAAAAAAAAAAATCTGAGCACATAAGCTTTTACTGGAAATTTCAAACCTTGCTGGTATTAATTTAGATTACACATTCCCTTTTATGACTGTGGGGGTTAGCTGATCTTTTGTTCAGTTACTAAAACATACCAGGTTATTTCAACATGCTTCTGCCTCAAAATATCAAACACATAATATTAATCTTCAAAAAGTTAATTTAGAAAAACACAAAACTGCTTTTAAAAAAAATTCCAATAATGTTTCTTTTAAATAGTCAGCTTACACATAAAATGTAAGAGAGCCAAGAGCAAACAGATGGGTGGGTTCTATCCATACTGCTGGGATAAATGCCAGAGGTCCCTTCCTTCCTTTCTTTTTTTAATTAAAACATAAAAAAATGCAGGGGCGAGGGAGAGAGGAAAGAAGCAGCGCACTGCAACTCAGAGAGAACCTGTTCATGTTCTCAGAAGAACACCCTTTGGTTACATATCAATTGTGCCTTCTTGATGTCTTTTTAAAAATTACAAATAAATGAGTAAAGAGAATATATATTAGTGCAGAATTAAACACTTTTGGTATGGTTAGACAGTGTTTGTTTTCAGTGGAATCAGAAGGGGCGGGGAGAAGCAGAAGGAATATATATGCATGAAACCAAAACTAATATACTTAAAGTAGCAGTTAAGAAGCACTGATAGAAAGCAGAACTCCATTGCTTACTGGTATCTTTCTATCTGTTTCAAAGCAGAACAACAAAAACACGTAGACAAACAGTTTCTGATTTTAAAAAAAGACAGTAACAGCAAGGAATTTGTGATTCCCTGAGCTACATACATATCTATTTGAAGCAAGTTAACTTTGTTATTTAAAAAAGGGCTAGTTCTAGATCTACCAAGATTAAATTAATAAAAGAGCATTCGAATAAATAGCAAATTAAGGCATCCTTTTAAGAAAAGAGTGCATTGTGCCTTTAAGACAAACTCTGCAGCAACCCCAAAGGCATTTTACCATTCCCCCCCCCACAAAGAATTTGGTGCAGCGCTGCTGTCCCGTCCATCTAAGGGAATTAGTGGGTCACGGACACGCTCAGCTTGTTTAACTCGCTGCCATTTGACTTTTCATTCAACGGAGAAAAGAACAATTACAGCGCCCACCGCACAGCCGCTGCGGGGAGCAGGACTCGCTCGCTGCTTCCAGTGCTACTCACCGCTGGCTTGCTCAGACAGAGAGGAGACTGAGGTCTGGCCCATTTCTTAACTTTTAAGAGGGGCCGGGGTCCAGCAATCATGCGGCTCTCTTGCTCCTGCGGTCACGTATTCTCCGCCACATGCATTTCCAAGGGTTCATTTCACCTTTTCCCGGGGCTGGCTGTTTGACTTTCAGACTTCTGGAACTTCTGCCGCTCACAGCCTGGCTTGCAAGTCCACCTCCTCCGGCTGCAACCCCGCTCACGACTGTTCCTGTTGCTGAATGCCTGTCATTCCTCTATGCAGATTATGGGAAGTCAAAGGTCACGGGGAGGGAGTCCCTTGCTGGTATTGCCACCAGACCATCAAGCAAGAGCAACAGTTTGTAGTGCTCTCCTCTAACACAAAGGGGTCAATGTTAAATGATCCTATGGGGCTTGAATGAGAACCAATAAAGTACTTAGACATGGTACATAAATTTAACAAGGTCTGGTTTTCTTTAGTGGTCTTATCCCCTACCTCAAAGGACTCAGTTCTCTCTATTCTGGCAGTGCTAGTTATAGGACGGAATAGCAACCACACCTCACATACACACACACGGAGGCATTATAGTTCTTCTCTGGGTTCTCTGTGCTTTAGATGTGTATGGTCTTGACAAGGTTTTATTTATTTTCTAAATCTTAATTAAAGACATAGTCGGAAAGATAAAGTTTAATCAGTAGACCCTCCTGATGCCATTAGAAACCCAAATCCATTATCAATTCATTTTCCCACAGTCAAAACATACCCACATTTCAATTGTCAAGGATAATAAATAATATAATTGACTCTGCAAGATGCAGATAGACTCCTGGATCTTTGCAGAACCCCACTGATTTCCACAGTGCTCTACACTGGTATAAAGGTCTACTCTCATGCTGCAACTTGTAGGATCAGGATTATTGAGAGTCACTAATTTCACCATATCTGGATGTTTTTGGCATTTTTTCCATGATTTCACACCTATATAATATATAATCCTCAAATATAGGCTTTGTACACTTCGGATTCTGCATTTGTAATGTGTCTATGGGGGTATTTTGCAAAATCTGAAGAGATTAGGACAAAGATGTATGCCTTAATTAAGATGAATAAAGATAAACTAATCACTGGATTGGACATTGGTGGTTGCCTGGTATTAGAGATCCTCCTGATTACTTTCAGTGTGGACAAAGAAGCATTCCAACTCTCTCTCTGTCTCTCTCACTTTAAAAGGTTAATTTCTGAAAACTGAGGAAAATCATGAACACAATCGATTGGAAGGAAAAAATATACAGAAAAATGTGAATGAAAATTAGGAGTTCTTTAAGAAGTGTTTATTAAATGGACAAAAAAAGAAAGATTTCACTATAACATAAGACATATGAACATAAGAATTCAAGAAAGATTATACAAGTTATACGAAATAATACAAATCAAGAAAGATGATAACTTTGGCTAAAAGCAATATCAAATGAGGAAAATGGGAAAAGAGATTAAAATTGGAAGTTATGGTGTGCCAAAAACTGATAAGGGAAGCTAAAAGCATCAGAGAATTATCCCCGGCTGTCAGGGCTAAGGACAATAAGGTGTTTAAGCATAGTAAGAATAAAACAAATCCTAGCAATGTTATAAGCCCATTTATAGATGGTAATAGTAATATTCTTTATAATGACACAGAAAAGACAGAATGTTCAATAAATATTTATCTTCTTTATTTAGAAAGACACAGGATGATATACTCATATCCTATGTAAATGATGAAGTACTTTCCAAGTCATTTAGCAAATAAAGAGAATCTTAAGAAATATCTATTAGGAATAAACATTTTTAAATGAGCAGGCTTGGATAATTTACACCCAAAACTCCAGAAGAATTGGCCAATGAGATCTCTGACTTGCTGATTTTAATTTTTAAGAAATCTTAATTTTTAATAAATTTGCATATTTTTAGAAATCTGGAAAAGTTATTTTTCTGTGTGAGTATCCAAAAAGGGTAAGTGGGTTATCTCAGATAACTATAGGCCAGTTATCTTTCCATCACCCCCATAAACAAAATAATGGAAAAGCTAAACTGACATTCATATAATAGAGAATTAAAGGATATTAATATAAGTAATGCCAGTCAACATAGTTTTATGGAAATTAGGTCTTGTCAAACAAATCTGATTTTATTCTTTGATGAAACTACGAGTTTGATTGATAAAGGTAACTGTATCTTCAATAAAATATATAGACTTTTGTAAGATATTTGACTTAATACTGCATGATTTTTTCAATTAAAAAGTTATCACTATACACTATAAATATAGCACATGTGTAACATATGAAGAACTGGTTAACTGACAGATCTTAAAAATACTTGTCCAGCAAATATTAGTCCTAAGTCTGATGCTATTCAATATTTTCATCAATGATCTGGAAGTAAATGTAAACTCATTGCTGATAAAATGCGCAGATGACACAAAGATTGATGGTGTAGTAGGTAAATAAGGACAGAAGTCATGCAGAACAATCTAGTAAATGTGGCCAAGACAAACAAAACATGTTTTAATATAACCAAAATCAAAGTTATATTTCAGGAAGGAGGAATGCAAAGTGAAGGTCTGTATCCTGGAAGGAATGCAGTAACTATGAAAAGATTTTAAGGATTAGAGTAGACAAGCAACTTGTCATAGGTTCTTAGTGTAATTCGCTGTCAAAACAGGGCTAATGCGATCTTTGGCTGTATAAACAGGGGGGTAATAGGTAGGAGTAAGGACGTGATTTTACCTCTCAGTACATCACTGGTGATTGATTGATAAATAAATAAATAATTAAACAAACAAACAAGTTTGAGTGGTCACTTTATTACAGTGAATAAGGCTAGATCTACACTACAGCTTTTTTTTCCCCCAGAAAAAGCTACACAAAATGCGCTTTGCATTTTGCGTAGCTTTTTCCAATTTTTTTTTCAGAAGAGGCTTTTCCAAAATTTGGCCCATCTACACTAGGTCAAATTTCAGAAAATCCCCCTTTTGGAAGATCTCTTCTTCCTCACTGAATGAGGAAGACAGGGCTTCCAAAAGAGCGTGTCTGCACTTCCGCAACAATAAAAAAGCAGAAGAGCAAACACGTTCCCTGGACACGGCGGAGTTTTTCCAAGATCCCTCTGGTATCCCGGAAAAAAACCATAGTGTAGATGTACCCTAAGTGTCTTCAGAGGGAGAAAATATCAGGAAATGAAAAGATCCTTCATTTAGTAAAGAAAGGCAGAACAAAGAACCAGTAGTTGGAAGCTGAAGCCAGACAAATTGAAATTAGAAATTAGCCACAATTTTTAAACAGGTAGTTGAATAAATCACTGAAAAAAACTGCACAAGGAAGTGGTGGGTTCTCTGTCTCTTGATATCTTCAGAACAAGCCTTGATGCATTGCAGGAGGATATACTTTAGCCAAATACAAGTTATTACACTCAATATAGAGGTAACTGGGTGATATTTAATGGTCTGTGACATGCACTTATCTAGGCTCACTAGATGATCTTCTGATCTTATACTGTATGGCTTTGTCTACACTGCCAATTTTTGCAGCAGAAAATATGCTAATGAGGGACTCATTAGCATGAGTTGCAACATCATTAGCATATTTTCTGCCGATTCTTTTTGCACAAGGGGTTTTTGCGCAAAAAGAAGCAGTGTAGCTGCTTCCACTTTGGCAAAAAACCCCTTTTGCGCAAGATCCTTCTTGGGCATAAGGATCTTGTGTAAAAGGGGGATTTTGCTCAAAACAGAAACGGCAGAAAATATGCTAATGATGTTGTGACTCATGCAAATGCGTCTCATTAGCATATTTTCTGCCGCAAAAGCTGGCCATGTGTAGACATAGCCTATGTAAATATGTTTTGACTACATCACTTCATAGAAATAATAGATTTAATTCATTGATTTAAGTCTTAACACTAATTTTTCACATTATTTCCAAAACCTGCTTGTAACTTCAATTTTTTTCCTACCTTAAGTCAATCTAGTACACAGAGCGATTTTTGAGAACTAATGCTTATTTGGGAGTTTCTTATCTTGACAATGAGAACACATGAATACTATACCTGTCAATGGTTAACTTACTTTGTCAAAGGTATTTATGTCCCCTATGCTATGTAAAGATCTAGCATACTTTGCTAAATTTGTCAATAGTCAAATAGTGATAAACTTCACAAAGACTATTGCTGAGATTGCACATTGGGTAAGCCACCAAAGCCAGTCTACTAGGTGGCTATAAAAGGGTAGCAGTTTTTTCCTTTTAGAGATAAAGTCACTGTCATCAAATAACCCTTATTTTTCTTGTTGCTAAGTGTTATGTTTTTATACTACTAACATGTTTGGTGTCATCTTTCAGAAGTGGTCAGATCAGATCTAGATCTACCCCATTTCCCAGTGACTGCTCTAAAAATTAGGTTATGGAAGGGTAAATATTTCTAACCAGTGCTTTTTTGTGATGGTACTGACCAGTATGCAGTACTGGCACCTCTAGACACAGTACCTGCACCTTCAGTCAGAGCTCAACAACTTTTCCCCTGGAGTACAGGCACCTTTTTTGTGTGTGTTTGTTTTTTTTTGTTTTACAAAAAAAAGCACTGTTTCTAACAAATTCTGAACAGTGTATTTACAGACATATATTTAAAAAAGCTTTCAGAAATAATTTCCAAAAGTTTACCAAAAAAAAAATCAAATTCATGATTGAGGATATTGGGGATATTCTCAAACCAGAGACATTCCTTTTAGGTGACAAATCTAAGGAATTGTCCCACATTGAGGTGTCATTAGAGGAGGTTTTGGAACAAATTTATAATCTTAACAGTAACAAGTCACCAGGACCAGATGGCATTCACCCAAGAACTATTAACTGTGGTTTGTAACCTCTCCTTTAAATCAGCTTCCATACCTAATGACTGGAAGATTTCTAACGTCACGCCAGTATTTTAAAAGAGCTTTTGAGGTGATCCTGGCAATTACAGACCGGTAAGTCTGGCATCAGTACCGGCCAAATTATGGAAACTATAGTAAAGAATAAAATTGTCAGACACATGGATGAATATAATTTGTTGGAGGAAAGTCAACATGGTTCCCCTAAAGGGAAATCATGCCTTACTAATCTACTAGTGTTCTTTGAGGAGGTCAACAAACATGTGGATAAGGAGGATCCAGTGGATATAGTATACTTAGATTTCCAGAAAGCCTTTGACAAGGTCCCTCACCAAAGGCTCTTAAGTAAAGTAAGTTGATATGGGATAAGAGGGAAGGTCCTTTCATGGATTGGTAACTGGTTAAAAGACAGGAAACAAAGGTTAGGAATAAATTGGAAGTTTTCAGATTAGAGAGAGGTAACTAGTGGGGTCTCCCAAGGCTCTGTCCCGGGGCCCATCCTATTCAATTTATTTATAAATGATCTAGAGAAAGGGGTAAACAGTGAGGTGGCAAAGTTTGCAGATGATGCCAAACTGCTCAAGATGGCTGAGACCAAAGCAGACTGTGAAGAGCTTCAAGGAGATCTCACCAAACTAAGTGATTAGGAAACAAAATGGCAAATGAATTTTTATGTTGATAAATGTAAAGTAATGAACACTGGAAAAAATAATCCCAACTATATACAATATGATAGGGACTAATTTGGCTACAACTACTCAAGAGAAAGATCTTGGAGTCATTCTGGACAGTTATCTGAAAACATCCACTCAGTGTGCAGCAGCAGTCAAAAAAGCAAATAGAACGTTAGGAATCATTACAAAAGGGATAGAGAATAAGACAAAAATATATTATTGCCTCTATATAAAACCATGGTACATCCCCATCGTGAATATTGCGTACAGATGTGATTGCCTCAACTCAAAAAAGATATATTGGCATTGGAAAAGGTTCAGAAAAGATCAACAAAAACTATTAGGGGTTTGGAATATGAAAAGAGATAAGAAAGACTTGGACTTTTCAGCTTAGAAAAGAGGAGACTAAGAGGGGATATGATAGAAGTCTACAAAATCATGACTGGTATGGAAAAAGTGAATAAGGAAAAGTTATTTACTTATTCCCACAATATAAGAACTAAGGGTCACCAAATGAAATTAATAGGCAGCAGGTTTAAAATAAACAAAAGGAAGATTTTCTTCACTCAGTGTACAGTCAACCCCTGGAACTCCTTGCCAGAAGATGTGGTGAAGGCTAGAACTTTAACAGGGTTCAAAAAAAGAGCTAGATAGATTCATGGAGGTTAGGTCCATCAATGGCTCTTAGCCAGGATGGGTAGGAATGGTGTCCCTAGCCTGTTTGTCTGGAGGTGGGTGACAGGGGAGGGATCACGTGAGGATTACCTATTGTGATTCCTCCCTCTGGGGTATCTGGTATTGGCCATTGTCAGCAGAAAGAATACTGGGCTAGATGGACCTTTGGTCTGACCCAATATGGCCGTTCTTACGTTCTTAAGTAACTAATTTAAAGAAAAGCAAAAATAACTGTCTTGCCTATCACCAACAAATACTGCTCTCCTTCAGCTATGTTACCAGATACTTCCACCACAGCTTCTTCCTTTAGGGGTTGGTAGATAGTTGTCTATGAACTGAGAATGATAAAAAAATATCAGAGACCACATTCTTCCAATGTTTAATAAAGAACTCTATTAGAATAGATAAAACAGTATTTTCCATAGAACTACTCTGTCTCTTTCTGCTTTACTGTAGAATATTCTTCATTCTTTTTTCTGCCTAGCTTGTAGCTTCCAGTAATAGATTTAAAAAACAAACAGTACATATATTGTTCATAACTCTAGTAGCCTCACAATCTTTAACTCCGGTCACTGAATTAGAAGACCCATCTTTCTTTCTTAGATTCTTCTTTTGAGCCCCCAACCTATTAATCCTTTGGCGAGGCCTCTCATGATAATTTATTATTGGGGGATTCAGCAATAGAAGCATGGACCTCTACCACCTGAGCTAAAGGAGTAACTACTTTAACTAGAAGCATAGTATGTTCTTAGTCTCTTCTGTGGGTAAACATTTGCCACCTGCACACAAAAGTCATTCCAACCTCACACTGATTTTCCCAGTTAAGAAGCTATACCAAATAAATGCATTCCATGTTTGCATTGTTTGGCATTTAACTGTATATTTACATAATTTAAAATGTTTCTGACTTCAGCATAGAATTTCCTGACTTTTTTGGCATTTATTTTTGGTAGCACTGCATTATGCTGAGGCTTGTACAATTTCTTAAATGATATAGTTTACAATTTTCACTTTTAGGCTGCAGTTATACATGCAAAGAAACAACATATGGTTTCATATGACTGCAGATCATAAAATCATGCGCTACTAAAACTTGAAGAGACCTTGAGAGATCATCAAGTCCAGTCTCCTGCCCTCATGGCAGGACCAAGCACCATCTTCTAGATCAGTGATCTCCAACCTTTTTACACCCAAGATCACTTTTTAAGTCTCAGAACAGGCGAAGATCTACTGTCCTGCCCCTTCCTTGAAGCCCCGCCTACATTACAGGAGGAAATCTAATGTAAATGCACTGCGCAGGTGTGCAGTTCAGAGAGGGCTCAAGAGCTATTCTTGGAGCTCCTGAGATCTACCAGTAGATCGCGATCTACTGGTTGGTGACCATGGTTCTAGATCTTCTCTGATAGATGTCTATCCAACCTGCTCTTAAATATCAACAGTGATGGAGATTCCACAACCTCCCTTGGCAATTTATTCCAGTGTTTAACCACCCTGACAGTTAGGAAGTTTTTCCTAATGTCCAACCTAAACCTGATTTGCTGTAGTTTAAGCCCATCGATTGACCTATCATCAGAGGCCAAGAAGAACAATTTTTTTCCTTTCTCCTTGTAACACCTTTTTCAATACTTGAAAACTGCTATCATAGCCTCTCTCAGGGTACGTCTACACTGCAGTGTTTTTTCCAAAATAACGGACGTTATTCCAGAAAAGCAATACTAGAATCCACACTGCAACTGCATTATTTTGGGGGAAAAAAAGTCAAAATAATAGAGGGCTTTTTCCGATGGCGGTAAACCTCATTCTACGAGGAATAAGAGTTTTTTCAAAAAAGCTTTTTCAGAAAAAGTCACATGTGGATGCAGAAGAGGGAATTCTGTTGAAAAAAAAGGCCTCCAGGAAATAACACAGGTGTCCTGCTGGCAACTCTGTCCACACTCATCACAGCTCTATAGTTCCTGTCTCTTGGCAGCTCTTAAAGCTGCAGACACAGGGGACAGGGCTTGTGGCAGGAAGCTGGCCATGGAAGCTGCAACACACCACATGGCTGCCAGTTCCTGATGTCTGGGCACCAATGTCCCAACCGCAAGCCCCCCAAGAGCCCACTGGCCCTCCCAGGCAGCATGCACAGAGTTCCCAGGAGCCTGCCAGGGGCCGGAAAAGGCGTGAGCCATCCTGGTCTTGGGCGGAGATCCCGGTCCTCCTGGAGGTATGAGGCGAAGAGGAGACCCTCCAGGATCTCTGTTCCAGATGGCGCAACGCCAACATACATGGCTGAAACCCTGGCCATGAGGGTCCACCACTAGACTCTGGAGCAGGTTAGGAACAAGGAAAGAGCTCCAGCAGGGATATGCCAGGTCAAGGGAGCATAGCTCACACGCGGGGGCAGGACCCCACTCCTGCCCCTACTATGCAGAACTTCACTGCATCCTGGGGGGCAGTGCAACCCCTTCCCCAACAGTGGTGATGGACTCAGGGCTGGAGACGCCCGTCATCACCCGATTGGGGGTCCCAACCCAGGAGGAGGAGGAGGAGGATGAGGAGCTGGAGGAGAAGAAAGAGACAGCCAGCACAGTGACCACCATCACCTTGGAGCTGGTACCCCAGGGCCTGGATGTCTCCCAGGCATCCTCCAAAGTCAGGGAGGGATCATCAGGTGACTGCTCTTAGTTTTTCCACACACACAGGGCAGGGATGGCAGGTGCTGAGGTACGATTGTTGATCAGCCTCCTCGGCCTGGCCCTCACGCTGCAGTCTGTGCATGTGGATGCACGTGCAGCACCAGTCTGAGCCACGCAGCCCGAGGTTGCAGCCCTAGAGCACCCCTGGGCTCCTGCTCACAGGCTCTGGGGAGGCCAGACATACTTCTGAGCCCGGGGGGAGGATGCCCTCCCACCACCAGCCACCACTGGAAGGAAGCTAGGGACAAGGGCGCCCGCCCACCCACACACAGACTCTGGAGTGCCACACATGACACATGGGCATGCCTGCATGCTCGAGACAGCACCCGCGCTCAGGGACAGCGCTGCCAGGAGCAGTTATGTGTGCGGCACCGATGGAAGGCCAGGCTGCTGGAGACATACCTTGGCTGCTTATTTAGAAGTAAATGTATTTTTGCTGGTGGACAATAAGTCCTTGTGTATACTGGGCTCTGGCTCTCCCTAGAAAAATTTCCCCTGTTGGTTGGAAAGTTAGGAGGTGTAAGGAGGAAGAGGGGATGTCTAGTGTAGATACAGTGCAAATACACATCATAAAAAGAGCAGTTTAAACTGGGTGGGGAAAACAAAATCCAAAACTAATTGCTCAAAGCAACAAAGAATCCTGACTGGACTGAGGGGATGGACATGCAATGATATTTCATATGTTTGTTTTAACCTCCTAAGTAGCCACCTAAGTAAAAATGTTTGGAGAGTCTGCCTGATATAATAAAGAACAGAATAACACTGTTCATATCAAAAGTATACCTAAACTTGGGATATAATCAATATATTGGAAGAAGACACATAACCAAAGAAACTGAAACGTTGGGCTCAATGGGTTAATAAGGCTTACATTTCACCATTTAAAAAGCTTATCTGTGAACTTTGCAAGGATCGGCTACAATGCCGGGATTTACTTCCTGACTTCAGGGCAGAGGATAGAACAGGACAGGCTGATGGACAAAACCCATATTTTGGGCCTGAACTACTCTGAAATTTTTTGTTTAATCACCAAATAGAAATATGTTTTGCTAGTGCAACTTTAGCAATACTTGGCTGAAAAATCCAAATCCTACTTAGAACAGGCTGTTTATTGAAGACAGAACAGTTTGAGTAATATTAATAATTCTTAGGATTTCTAGTGCTGAAAGGGACACCGCCTTCCCCCAAACTTGCAATCTAGTCCATTTTAAACAAGTAGATTCAGGTATTATGTCCTTGTCCCCATGGCAGTTTTTGTGGTTTAACAATCATATTTTCCTATTTATTTTTTTCCCCACTTCTCTGTTGCTGCAACACTCACATAAACCAAAAGGAACACCGAGTAACTAAATGACTACACAGTGGGAACCATGAAACTGACTATATTCAAAGTGCTGTCAAAAGCAATAAGTAGCCAAACAGATTATAAGTAGAGGACCTTTTTCTCTCTTGAAATCTTTTTCACTTGTAGTAATCCTAAATGTTACATGTGATAGTGGTGGAGGAGACCATTTCAGGTATAAATGTGGTTTTTAATTTGAACAATATCCAATTATCATCGGTTAATCTCCACAATATTCCTGCACAATAGATAAATATAATAACGATTTTCCAGATAGGAAGACCGAGACATGGGAAAACTATGAACCGCAGAGCTAGATTAGAATTCAGAGGCTATTGACTCCCATTAAACGAGGCTTACAGGATCTGACGACAAAGGGTGCTAGGGTCGGCTGATCTCCTTCTAGACTACCGCGCTGTGCCGACAATCAGCTGATTGGCACAGTGCGGTGGCCATTTTGATGTAAATGAAGCGGCGATTATTTAAATCGCCACTTCATTTTGCTATGTCTAGTAAACTCATCTACATGGCTCCATCGACGGAGCCATGTAGTCTAGACACACCCTAACTGAATGACTTCTAGACCCATGAAGAGCAGTTGGCCATTTGAACATGATTTATACACTAGTGTGACTGTATGCATGAATGTCTGTACTGATTTTTAATCTTTTTTTTCCTTTCCACATACTAAAGCTTGCTTTTATCACTCTTACTTATGCTGAGCAGTTCCTTGTTTCACAAGTAGCTCTAGTGATTTTTTACATGATGTTGCTTATACATGTTAGGACAAGCAAAAAACCCAACGAACCACAGAAAATGGTTGTAAACGTTATAGAAGCAAAATAGCTATTTTTATATAAATGAACATTACTTAACACTGTTTAGCAGTATTCACTCAGCTATGAGTGTAATATAAAGTGGAATACAAATTAGAGAACAGAATGCCTCCTAACATCAAAATCTTTGTAATACATTGTTACTTTTTTAATTAGTAATAACCTTCAGAAATTGATGCAGTCCCTCACTACGCTCTTCCTGACATTTCATCAATTTTTGAAAGCAGAGAACAGAAACACTGCACTCAACATACTCATAAAGGAAATAACAAACAAGAACTAGTAACAAATGCTAAACATTTAAAAATGTTTTCGATGTTCTTCTCTAATAAAGTCAGATTTTTAAAACCTTAGATTTGACTTAAGCTTTCTGGCATTTTTCTTTTCCATGCTGGCTCCTAATGAATGTTTATTCTGCCTTGTGATTATTTGGAATAAAGTGGTTCTCTCTCTTGCTTGGTCAAACTTGAGCCAATACTTGAATCCTTAGCTGGCACGCTTGCAACAATTCTTTAGGTCATTAAAATTACTATTTTAAGGGCCAATGGTGTGCTCTTCTCTGCAGAAAATATACAAGAGATATGATGGTTGCCCCAAAGAGCTTCCTATCAAAATACGGGCATATTCTAGTTTTTGGCACGTTTCATGAGATGTCTTACACGATGAGCTGAAACAAGAGATATTTAAAAGTTTGAAAAGTGTGTGTACTGCAAAACAACATGCTAAAAGGAACTATAAAACTCTTCTGGCCAAGGATTAGGTCTTTTTTTCCCTTTAGAAAATACTAAGCATACCTTAGGCACTACTAAAGATAAATAATAAACAACATACAGTGGTTGTATGAGTGCACACATACAAACAGCTATATAGGAGCAGACTCAAGGTCCATCTACTCTATTGTGCTTGTATTAACAATATGCAGAATCAGATGCTTCAGAGGAGGGTGCAAGAATGACACAGTAACAGATGTGGGATAATGTGCTCTGATATTAGGTCTTATCTTGGTCTTTAATAGTTACATATTGGCTTAAACTCTGCAGCATGAGGTTTTAAGGCCCTTTCAAAATGTTATTAATTATAAGAACTCTGAATATCTATCTAATCTATCTATCTATCATCCAATTTTGAATCCTGCTGAGTTCTTGGCTTCAACAACTAGCAGTGGCAATGTGTTCCACAGTCTAATTATAGATTGTGTGAATAAGTATTTCCCTTTCACAAGCCAATCTGTCATGTCAAAAAGGCATGGTGGGACAGGGCGGGACAGCAACTGCCTGAAAATACTTCCATTCCAATACATACTTATCACCAGAAATTTATTTTCTCCGAGGCCCCAAATTTATATTAAAAGACAAAGAGAACTACATTTAAATATAAAAAATATATGAATTGTGTTTTATACATTTTAGTTCAAGCTCTTGGGGAGGAAGAAGGTGATGGTAAAGAAACAGCATGCTTAATAGTGGAATTCCTCAAGAGACACATCTTTGCCAGGCTTTCCAAAAACTCTAACCACTCTGAGTTCATGTTAGTACCTAAAGTCAACATGATGAACCAGTCTCAGCGGCTGATGTAATTGGCATATTCCCACTGAAGTATGAATGCATGTGTGTGCAGACTTATATTTACATTAAGGGACACATTCCCCCCACTTCTCTTTGCAACTAGCAAGACCAAGCATTTTCTGCTAGCGTAGTCTCCTATAGACAACCACCTAACCTCGGGGTGATTCTTACCAACAACCACAGGACATATCACACTAATACCAACCCTGGAACTTTCCCTTGCAACAAACCCCATTGCCAGCTTTGTCCACATATTTATTCCGCTGACACCATCATTGGACCTAACCATTTCAGTTACAAGATCAAGAACACATATTCCAGCTCATCCAGAAATATAATTTATGTCATGATGTGCCAACAGTATCCGTCTGCTGTGTATACTGGACAAATTTCTCAGACACTTTGCCAAAGAATCAATGCACACAAAACAGACATCAGACAGTTTCACAAAGAAAAGACAGTTTCTTGCCATTTCAACCAGACTGGGCATTGTCTCAACAACCTCACTACATGCATCCTGCTTCAAAGAGACTTTAACACAAGACTACAAAGGGAAGCTTCTGAACTGTCATTCATGCTTACATTTCACATTTTATGAATGGGCCTTAACAAAGATGCTAATTATCTTACCCAATACAAAGATAAAAGCAGCGAGGAGTCCTGTGGCACCTTATAGACTAACCAAAGTGTTGGAGCATAAGCTTTCGTGGGCAAAGACCCACTTCATCAGATGCATGTAGTGGAAATTTCCAGAGGCAGGTATAAATATGCAGGCCAGAATTAGGCTAGAGATGACGATGTACATCCAATCAGGGAGGATGAGGCCCACTTCTAGTAGCTGATCTGGGGGTGTGAATACCAAGAGAGGAGAAGCTGCTTTTGTAGTTAGCAAGCCATTCACAGTCTTTGTTTAATCCTGAGTTGATTGTGTCAACCTTGAAGATGAACTGTAGCTCAGCAGTTTCTCTCTGAAGTCTGGTCCTGAAGTTTTTTTTGCTGCAGGATGGCTACCTTTGCAGATTCAGATTAACACGGCTACCCCTCTGATACTATTACAAAGATAGCTTCCCCAATTATCACCCCTAATATGATGATCACCCTCAGGATGATTGTTACCAACAACCACAGGACATATCACATATCTCATAGACACTAACCCACCCCCCTCATCCCCACTCTGTTCTAAAATCTGATTTGTCAATTTTATGTGTGTTCACTTTTTTTTTTAATTGTATCCCTTTGGTATATATGGTCATGCCAATTTTCTTCCACAAATTGATCTGTAGATTACATCACAATCTACATTACATCTAATGTAGAAATCTGACATTTATATTTTCTCAATTTGTTTCCCGGAACAGAAAACTCAAATACTGGACTGTCCGGTTCAAAACTGGATACCTGGCAACCGTCTGCACTAGCCTTATTCCTTGTGGACACTTTAACTGTGTATGTTGTTTATGGCAAATACTCTCCCAGCTGGCTGTAACCTTATCTCTATGGCCAGAAGGTTCATAATGACTCATAAACTTTTGTCAAAAAAGCCAAAGTAAATCCAATTTTGAATGCTTTTTGCCAAAGACTAAATGTCAGAAAATGCAAATGTTACATTCCCAATAGTAACTTCTCAGCCAGGGTGTACATCTTGTATAATTTGAGATATATATATTACCAATATTGTATTCAGCTAAAGATTCATCAGGCAATACTAACAGTAAGTAGTACTGCAAAAGCGGCGAGGAGTCCTGTAGCACGTTATAGACTAACCGAAGTGTTGGAGCATAAGCTTTTGTGGGCAAAGACCCACTTGGTCAGATGCATGTAAGTAGTAGTAATGTGCAATGAGGCTAAAAGAACACATCTATTAAAAGCTTACATTTTGCCTATCCTTTTTATTATTTTAACTGTGCAATCTTAATGCATTCACATTTCTGAACCTTTTTAAAGAAAACAATCAATTTGCAGAGCTATTGAGCTGACAGAGCTTGTAGGCTGCTTGAGTGCAAGTACCTAAGACAGAGTGTGAGTACTGTGCCCAGACAGGGTTTCCATACTGCACCAGAAACGTCTGTGGGAGCAGCTTTAAAATCCAGCTGAGGTTCCCTAGGAGCATCCCTGGAAGAGACTGCTCAGGTGATGTGCTGAACAAACATCTTCTGAAGTTCTTAGGCCTATCCTATCCCTTTCTGTTCCCATCCTCTTTGTGTCCATGGCTGGCTGTTTGGCTGCAGTCTTGGTTGTTCAGGTATTCTAGGCACCTTATGCACTACACACCTTCCAGGTGGACCTTCTGTTTATGAAAGCCTACAGGATTCTGGGGTCGGCAGATCCCCATCTAGACTGCCGCGCTGTGCTGACAAACAGCTGATCGGCACAGTGTGGCGGCCATTATTTAAATCGCCACTTCATTTCCCTTTTTCATCCTGCTTCATCTACATGGCTCCGTCAACGGAACCATGTAGTTTAGACGTACCCCCTGACGTTTAGCCACTGAGAGAGATCTGTGATTTGTCAGATAATGACAGTCTCACACATGTGCATCCTACCTGATGGAATATCACACACTCCAATGTTTGTCAGCATCCTCTACTGGCTGAGCTAGTACAACATCTTATTTACCTTAGAGAGGCCAATGGTGTCTTTGTGTGATCAAAGATCCAATCTGTCTCCCCTTGGACCATAGGCATGCGCAGGGGGTGTGCCAAGTGTGCCCAGGCACACCCTAATGTCTCAAAAAAAAAGTGGCTTTGCATTTTAATTTAATCGCATGATACGCTCTTTTAAGTAAAGTTTAGTTGTTAATTTAAAAAAAATAAGTTTAGGTAAGTTTTAGTTTCTTTAATTTGTTTGATGAACAAAAATAACGTCTTTTATGACCTAGTATTCAATAAATGTTCGCCTTAAAAAAAAATCCCTGGGTGCACACGCTAATGAAATGTGCTGTGCACGCCTATGCCTTGCACTGACAGGATAGGAGCCAAGACTGTTACATAGGCAATATGCTCAGCCAACAGTCAGAGACAGAGAGCTCCTCGCATTACTCAGAAGTGTCAGCTCTAAGCACAGACCTGAGAGAGGAGTTTTATTTGATGGATGGTAACTACCCTGCAAGATAATCAGGGAAAGGAGAGCTGAGAAAGAGAAGGGAAACAGGAGATATCCAGTCATATCTTTTCCACACGATTCCTTGCCTCTTTACAACTAATGCAACTTGCACCTTGAATTCAGAATCCCACTCCTAATTCTGAGAAAACTGTATAACAGCTGTATTCATGCACAGTTTACCAGGACATGTTTTCAAAACCTTCAGCACATCCAAGGGAAGCCAAATGTCCGTTTCAGCCATATTGTGTATGTTTAGAGCATTTGACCAAGATGCACTTATTTATGTAACATGGATCAAATTGTCAAAAACTGATTGTGTACTCTGCAAGCCTAAAAAGCAGAAGAGACTGTGACTAGGCAAGCAAGCTATTTAGCTAAGAAAAAATAATAAACCAAGTGATTTTACAAAACATCTTTCACAAATAAATGAATGTGGGTTTTGCTCTTATTCCAAAGATATATAAACCCTTTAAAAAAAAATTTCATTGAAAAGGAGTAATTATATTGGGTTTCTTGTTAATATATTGAAATTCACTTCCATGTTTCCATTCAGCAAAGTGGCTGTTTGTCTGTTCACTTGGACTTACAACTGAGCTTGATACATTTGTTTTAAGCCCCAAACCGTCTTTTCATTTTTTATAATAATGCTGCTCCTAATTGGAGGCAATTTGCTCATTACTAGTTTCTTTGTAATGTCTTTTAAAAACCATTCTCCATCTTGAGAAAATTTTCATACCAACGTAATTTTTAAGATACACAGTGACTGGGTCAGGATACAGACCTACTTTCAGGTTTTGCACAATAAAAACATTAGAGAGAGAGTTCTGGCTTAATAAGCTGCCAACATATTCTTGAGTAGCAGACACTTGAAAGTCACATCCTTCATACTTCACACTTATATCAGACATGGAAACTAGTCTATAAATATCAGTAGGATTTAACTTAGCACATCTCAGTGAGCTCATTTGCATCACACAGAGGGAGAGCTCTCTAGGGACACGTCTACACTAAAGGTGAGGGTCGATTTAAGGTACTTTAATTATGTAGCTGTAGTCGCTGTATCTTAAATCAGCATTCACACAGCAGTAGGTCAATGGTTGGAAACACTCTGGTCAGCTTCCTTTATGCCTCATGAGGAGCAGAAGTACCGGCGCTGACCACGGCACCCTCTCAGTTTGAATAAGCAGGTCTTTACTAGACCTGCTTTATTGAACGCCAGATCGACCATGGCAGCACTGATCTTCCTCATAGTGTAGACACGGCCTATGTTTTTGTTTTGAGCCAGATTCTCCCAGAAAATTCACCAATTGAACAAATTGAGGCCACATATTGGGCTGGGTGGAAACCAAGTGCAATTAGTGGTTTTGCTTCACATACACTTGTTCATTAAATCATGAAACTTCAAAGAAAATTCAGGGATGCTGAACTCTACAAAAGAACATCTAAAAAGTTTGTGTGAATTAAAGTATGAATTGTTACAGTTCTGGCTGTGAAAATCATCTTCACCAAGACTAAGCGTCAATGCTACACCTTTTCTACCATCACTTTTTTAAAAGACGCGTCTCACACTAAACTTATATACTCAAACATTCCAATGTTTGCTAACATTTAAAATTAGAATTAGAATAGCTAGAAATTATATGGGTCCCAAGGAAAATATTACCCATTAAAATTACATAGGTTTTTAACACTACATGTATATTTGATTTTGTAACTAAACCACAATTCAATTAAATAATATTGAGAGAAACGCTTACAAAGATCAAAAGAAAAATAACTTGCGGGTGTGAAACATGTTATTAAAAAAACCCCCAACAACATGGATTAAGCATTTGCATTGTGCTATGGCTGCACTGTGTTACCCACGAGTGTAAATCAGCCCTAAAGCCAATGCAGACTTTCTTTTACCAGGCACGTTACTTATTTTATAAAAGGTCTTCACTGTTCAGTATTTGCTGTAAATGTTTTGGTTTGAAAAATTCACTCAACGTGGTCTATTCACCAAGGAGGAAATTCTCACAAGAGTGGGCTAAGTAACCACATTGTATGCTCTGCTACCTTTGGAATCCTCAGCCCCATCCTGCAATTTCTAATGCATATCTGCCACATAGTGCTATTGCAGGATGTTGGTGTGAATAGCAGCTATGAGCCACTGCTCCCTCCTGAGTATGTTTTGGGGTAGATTATCCATATAGCTCACAGACTTGTTGGCCACAACCCCAGTCTATGCCTCACACTATGAAGTGGGATGCTTCAGAACTTATTTCTACAATCCCCGTGCATGATCATTCCTGCATTTTTTAAATCTAACGTAATTATAGTGCATTCTAAAGCATCATATTTAAGTGATGGCCTTTCTGTGTTGTGACTCTTTCAAGGTCTTCATCCTGCCCCAAAGAAAAAAAAAATCACCCATAACTTATTTTACTTTAAAACAGTGATTGTTTTCAGAGAAGTAGAGAAGATTAATTCCATTTGATAATTACAAGAATGCAGTAAATTGTGTACTAGAATAGTAAATTAAAATATATAAAGTTGAAAGAAATTCCTCATGATTCTCAAACGCATCCTCACTTGCCTAGACTTTTTTCAAACATATCACAAAACATGAGTGTCTTAATTTTCTCACAAAACACACCATAAATACAAAATTGAATCTTGATTTATGCACAGTAATAAAACCCAGTGTCTGTAAATTTATTAATTTGACCCATGGACATTAAAGTACATTATGTAGAGGTCAGACTGATGTGTGTTTCTTTGCTTAATCTTTCTCTTATTTAATGATCTATTATTGGCAGCATACCAGAAAATTTCAGGAATGTTTTACGACTTATTTATTTGACTGAAAAATGTGTACCATATTTACCATTCTTCCTATCCTGACTTGCTGAAAATAAATTAGAGTCTAGTACAGGAATGCCCCAAGCTTTCCCTTTGGAGAGTTACGGCCTTTTATCAAAACTGGTTTATAATTATATGAGTAAAGTACTTCTACCATGCATGAAGAATATCATCCTCTAACTGCTGGAATAGAGGCACATATTTTTGAAACACTAAATCTTAAATTCACTTTTTGCTTGGTATATATTGATGATTATTGTGTCTGCGGATAAAATATCAATTTTCTTTCAGAAAGTATGCACGCTCTGAAGGCTACACTACACCTAATATGCACTCCATCTTATTTGATGTCTTAAAAAAATCAGTTACATCAAGCTATATCTCCTGCACCTATGCACTCTCCTCTTCATACATATCAATGACATTGATGTATATATGTAGCGTGCATATAAATAGCTAGACATTGTCACAGTGAATCATATTTTACATTATGCACAAAAAGCAACATTAAAAGAACATTAAGGTTGCAAAGTGAATCATTCAAACGAAACAGTAAAATTAAGGATGCCAGTGCAACCTTAATATGCATTATGGCACAGTCATTAATTACATGCTCACATATTATTTTCTCCACAGCACGGGAAGTTCTCTTAGTGTATTTTTTGTGTGTAATATATAATGCACTGTCCCCTGATACAGATTTGTGAACTGTAGCCTTTTATAGGCCTGTATTTTACAGTGTGCTGCCTCATGGTATGTAATATATTGTTAGAGGTCATGGTGACACAGAGCAATGGAGTCTGATCCTCAGAGGTCTTAAAACACCAACAACTCCAAATGAAGTCTTACTGAATTGTGAGAATTCAGCCTCTCTCATTGTCTCATAAGCTATGTTTACACTAGATTTTTTTTGCGAAAGAGACAATGCAAATGAAGCACTCATTAGCATTTTCTCACGCTTCATAATCTCATGCTTCATAATCTCTTCCGATGCTTTTTGTGCAAGAGGTTTTTGTGCAAAAAATAGCAGTGTAGACGGAACCATTTTGTACAAAAAAACCCTTTTGCGCAAGATCTGTATACCTCCTTTTTTTGAGGCAACTTCACCCCAGATCAATGATTTAAATGAAGAAAACCAAAAAATAATTAGATTAAGGACCTAAGCAATGTCAAATAAATCTAGTACTTTAAAAAAAACCTTAAAACACATGTAATGCTTAATCGCTCTCAGATTATTTGTGCATGCCTACTAAAGACTAATTGTAGGAAGTTATTTTTGAATGAAAGTGAAAGGTAGTAGAGACTGTTGCTTGTACTTTGATCTGAGCTCTTGTCTCCAATCTCCTTTGATATGGAGCAATTACATATAGTAGGTAGTGTACTGTCACATTATTTTCACTGTACTCAAAGTCTTTCATATGATTCATTGCATAGCAAAAATAAACAAGATATAGGATATTATTTGTTTCTGATACATCATGTCAATGCAAGATTGTCACAAAGTGAATCACAAGAATTGAACACTTATCTATGGTATTTATATGCAAATCATCATTATCCCCATTTTATGGATGGGAAACTGAGGCAGTCAGGGTATGTCTACCTACCCTGCTAGTTCGAACTAGCGGGGTAATGTAGGCATACCGCACTTGCAAATGAAGCCCGGGATTTGAATTTCCCGGGCTTCATTTGCATAAGCGGGTCTCCGCCATTTTTAAAACCCCGCTCGTTCGAACCCTGTGCCGCGCGGCTACATGGGCACGAACTAGGTAGTTCGAACTAGGCTTCCTAGTTCGAACTACCATTACTCCTCGTGGAATGAGGAGTAATGGTAGTTTGAACTAGGAAGCCTAATTCGAACTACCTAGCTCGTGCCCCGTGTAGCCGCGCGGCACAGGGTTCGAACGAGCGGGGTTTAAAAAATGGCGGAGCCCCGCTTATGCAAATGAAGCCCGGGAAATTCAAATCCCGGGCTTCATTTGCAAGTGCGGTATGCCTACATTACCCCGCTAATTCGAACTAGGAGGGTAGTGTAGACATACCCTGAGAGACTAAGTGACTTGCCCATGGTCAACTAGGAAGTTTGTATCAGAGAAAGGAATTGATCCTGGTTTCTTGTGTCCAAGTCCAGTGGTGTTAAACCAGCCATTGGATATATTCTAGAAAGATGCAGATGAGGCCAAAATTCATATCTAGTTATTGAATCTAGTTGAGAGGCTTTCAGATCTGGAGTAGAATAATTATAGTATGTCCTGGGGCAGCCTAAAGCAAAATTGTGTAAGATGCAATAAAAGCAAAATTCAAATCCATGTCTGGGTTTAGATTCTGAGTCCTCCAAAATGGCAGGGTATCAGGGCCAGTGTTCTGTTCACAGCTATCTATCTGTTCAATCTTCCCACATGCTTCTAACCAAACCTTTTTCTAGCACTCTAGCTCCCAAATTGTTTAGTAAGGAAATCCACCAGCTGCATAATATCTTTTTTTGCAATCCACCTGGAGTTCAAATTTTGAGGGGGAACCCAAAATCATTCTTTACTTCCACCAGGCCCTGCTGAAGGTGCACAGACTGACCAGAATAGCACCCTCCATCATAGCACCACAGTCATAATCCCAATGCAGAGCAGAGGCCCTGGGACAGGGAGGTTGGAAAACAAGCCTGTCAGAAACTAACCCCAACGTGTCATTTCCTGCCTTATGGGACTGGGCCTGGCTCTCCACTCTAGCTATTGTGATCCAATGTATGGGAATCCAGCACCACTTAGGTTTGGCCTAACCTGCCCTCCAATCATAATAGATGGGTGGCAGGACAAATATGAGTGATGGTGCTCTGACCCCATGTGCCGTGTCACAACCGCTCCAGCATGATAGGGGGCAGATAGGCAAAATGTGAGTAGTGCTGTGATCCCACACACCAAGTCAAAACTCCTAGTGCAGGGAGCCAGGCTCAACTTTGCAGGACAGGAGTCATCACTGTGGAGGTAATGCAGGGTGGGCTCCAACTCCAACCTCCTCCCTCTTTTCAAGGCCTTGCCTTTACATCGGACTTGTGACCTCTCTAGAAATGTCATGCAACGTGCCATTTGTGTGGAAACATTCCCCTACCAGCTTAGGGGGTATTTGGAGAGAAAGTTTATTTTGAATGCATTTCTAAATTACAATTTTATTTAAAAAAATCCTAAATTGCAGTGGTCTTTCTTCTCTTATGCACTCTTGAGTGTTACTTATGGTGTGATGTTAATGTAGTGGGGAGAAGAAATCAAGCAATGCACATAATTATTACAGTTGTACAATGAATTGGGATTTTGGTTTGAAAGGAAGTGTTCAAACCTTTATATAGTTTTGTTGTCTTGTATTCTCACTCCTTGTATCTTGCTTTACATGTAGGGTTTCAATGAACCCCAAAATAAAAACTAAACTCATTACAAACTGTCAGATTTTGCCTGTTGTGAGGGGGGATGGATGTGTGTGAAGCCTACACATAACCACAATGCACAGATGAAAATAGTCACATCTATATGGAACAACTGAGGTATCATTTGCATCTGTATATAGAAAGCACCAAGCGCCAGAGTATATTTAACAGCCAGATTTTCTGTGACTATGCAGCGCTCACTAGGCAAATCACTGAAGAGATTTATAGACCCCTACCTACATTGCAACTCTGGGTAACTTTCAAATACAATGTCATGCTGACATCTAAAATGAAAATGTGGATGTTTGACTTCAGTGTCTCTGGAATAATGCCAACATCTCTGCCCTCCATTGGCGTAAATGGAGATAAATCATTTAACTGGCTCTGGCTTACCTATCACCGGATCCAACTGTTGTTATTACTTATCTCATAAAAGGAACATGAGTGGCTCTATCATATGGGAACCACAGCTGGGCCTGAGTCCATATTGATAGAACAGAACAGTGAATCTCTCTTTTAACTACACACACACAAACACACTCCAAAATGCAGTACAATGGGCAGTAATTTAACACGCCTCTCTCACTCTGAGGAGACAACCAACATTTACACACCACATTGTAAGTGTCTAAAAGGCAGTAATTCAGGCAGACTGAGTTAGCTACACTATTAGACAGGATTTTTAGCTTTGGATGTTGGGACATCTGACTCCCATCTTTGTATGGTCTGCCTAGTTTAATTTTTATGGCAGTATTTATCTCCGATAATATCCCATAGTTACTGGGAATTTTCCAAACTCAGTTGTATTCCTCACCATCCCTTTCCAAGAGAGTATTTGAATGCTTGTGCAATAGTTCCCAACAATAGTTCCCCGAGGAGATCACTACTTTACCTAGTCATAAAACTAGAGATAAGTAGTCCAAATTGACTCTCTTAGGGTATGTCTACACTACAAAGTTATTCGAACTAACGGACGTTAGTTTGAACTAACTTTCATAGGCGCTACACTAGCGCTCCGTTAGTTCGGAGCGCTTAGTTCGAACTAGGTAATCCTCATTCCACGAGGATTAAGCCTAGTTCGAACTAGCTAGTTCGAATTAAGGGGTGTGTAGCCCCTTAATTCGAACTAGTGGGAGGCTAGCCCTCCCCAGGTTTCTCTGGTGGCCACTCTGGCCAACACCAGGGAAACTCGTCTGCCCCCCTCCTGGCCCCGGACCCCTTAAAGGGGCACGGGCTGGCTACGGTGCCCATGCCAGATGCAAGCCTGCCAGCACCCAGCCAGCAGACCCTGCACCTGGCACGGATCGAGCCACCCACCGGATGCCCCCCAGCCCTCCCCCTCTTCCCGGGACCAGGCTGGTGGCTCCTGGGAGCTTGCCCGGGACCGCAAGAGGCGGGCACCCGTCTGGGCTAGTGCGGACATCGTGGACCTTGTTCACGACCTCCGCACTAGGCACAGGAAAGTGGCCGGCTAGGGCAGAAGAACTGCCAGCCTGGCCACCCAGGAGCAGGTGTGCATGAAAATCAAGGTGGTCCACTGAGACCCCCGACCCTGAGCTTACAATGGCCGTCCTGGGTCAGACCAAAGGTCCATCTAGCCCAGTAGCCTGTCTGCCGACAGCGGTCAACCCTAGGGACCCTGGAGTGGATGGACTGAAGACAGTGACCAAGCCATTTGTCTCGTGCCATCCCTCTCCAGCCTTCCACAAACCTTGGGCAGGGACACCACTCCTACCCCCTGGCTAATACCACTCCATGGACCCAACCTCCATGACTTGATCTCACTTCCCTTTAAACTCTGTTCTAGTTCTAGCCTTCACAGCCTCCTGCAGCAAGGAGATCTGCAGGTTGACTCTTTGCTTTGTGAAGAACAACTTTCTGTTACTAGTTTGAAACCTGCTACCCATTCCTTTCCTTTGGTGTCCTCTAGTCCTTCTTTATGGGAACTAATGAAGAACTTTTCTGTATGCACCCTCTCTACCCAACTCCTGCTTTTAGAGACCTCTATCCTGTCCCCCCTCCGTCTCCTCTTTTCTAAGCTGAAAAGTCCCAGTCTCTTTAGCCTCTCTTCATATGGGACCTGTTCCCAACCCCTGATCATTTTAGTTGCCCTCCCCTCTCCCAGCCTCTCTCTTCCCCTCTCCCACCTCCTTTTTCCAGTCTCCCCCAGTTTTGTTCAATAAAGACAGATTCCATTTTTGAACACAATTGTCCTTTATTTTGTACATCAAGAAGAAGGGCTAGGGAAGGGTAAGTGGAAGGAGGTGAGGGAGGAATGGGGTACGCACCCCCGATGGGGAGAACTGGGCTGGCTCTGCGGGCTTCTGGGGGTGGAAGCTCTCCTGCAGCCCCCCAATTGCCCCCTCTCCCCAGATGGCAGCCTGCGGCAAGTGCAGCCGGTCTGATGGCCGAGTGTTGTGATGTGCCCAGTGTGGGTACTCCGGGCAATCCAAGACAGGACTGCTTTGCAAGCGGGGCACCCCTGAGAACTGTCTGTCCGGGGTGGGGCTCGGGACCCTTTAAGCACAGCCCTCGGCTAGCCTGAGACAGCATCTCCACGCTCTAAGTCCTCCTCTGATGCCCTGCCGGCACTGCTTCCAGCCATCCTTAACCCCGGTTCAGGGTCCACTTAATGTGGACGCGCTAGTTCGAATTAGGAAAAAGCTAATTCGAACTAGTTTTTAGTTCTAGATGCGTTAGTTCGAATTGGCTTAGTTCAAATTAACTAATTCGAACTAAGTTAGTTCGAATTAGCGCTGTAGTGTAGACATACCCATATAAACAAAAGATTTGTCAATTCTAACATGATTACTGTAGTTAGAGAGACAATGATTCATAAATTCCAAAGTCATCTATTCTGCCCTCCTGCATAACACAGGGTCATATGACTTCCCTGAATTAACTGCTGCTTGAAATCCAATGGCTGTGGTTGAACCAAACCACCTCTTTTAAAAAATATCCAAACTTGATTAACATTTTCCAATGATTGAGAATACACCCTAACCATTTGTAAATTGTTCCAAAAGCTAATTATCCTCACCAATTAAAAATGCATCCTATTTCTAGCCTATATTTGTTCAGCTTCAACTTTCAGTCAGTAGACAGGTGTTACATATTTGCCTGCTAATTTGGAGAGCCTGTTATTATCAAATTTCTATTTGCTTGTAGCTACTTGAAGACATCAAGTCATCCATTAGCTGTCTCTTTGATAAGCTAAACAGAGTGAGTTTCCTCAGTCTATCACTATATGGCATGTTTTCCCATCCTTTTATTATTCTTGTGGCCATGGGTGGCAGATGAACCCACACTTCGGGGAGGCTAGCCTGTTGGCCCCTCACCTTCCTCCTGAGGACTTGCCTCCTGAACTGCCCTCTCTCTGAGGTCAAGGCCCGGAGCTCCCTATGGCCTGAGCCATGCCAGCTGACTCACCCCAGCTATGACAGAATGCCCTGCCAGCATCAGCTGGCTGCACCCCTGAGCTGCCCCAGACTGTGCTAGCTGACCCAACTCTCGTCAGCTGGCCCAAGGCACCTCAAGACACAGCCTGAGCTCCAGGCTGACCCAATCCTGGCCAAGCTCCAGGTCATGGCTGGATCTGAGCCTCCAGCCCACTGGCTGAAAGGCAGGGGAGAGCAAAGCATGAGTGGACCACAGCCTTGGCCAGTGAAATTCAGCCTTCCCTGGCCTGATACCCACTGTCCCTGCTTGTGGCTCTTCTCTGAACCCTCTTTGATTTTTCCAACATCCTTCTTGAAATATGGGCTCTAGAATTACAAATACTTTTCCAGCAGTGGTCATACCAGTACCAAATATTCAGGTAACGTAACTTCAATTTGAGATTGTCCTGTTTATACACCTGGGATGCTTCCAAAGCTACCTAGGGCTGAAAGGCACCTCACTACATCCTGCCCTGCATAGAGAGAGCTTTGTCTGTGCCTGCTGTGGGTCAGACCTTTTTCTCCCAACTCCACTGGTTACGGGCAACACAAGCACTGCCCTCTAGGCCTTGCAGGCCTTGCTGTTACAGGTTAGCAATTGACATAACCCAACCTTTTAGCTCTCCAAGCAGCTCTCTGGAGTTTCCTGCTCCTAGTGCACTGGATCCTTGCACTATTCACAGATCTTCAGCCTCCAAAGAAACAGTACAACTCAACCTACCAGCTCTATGTCTCATCACTGCTCCATTTAACACACAGCACTTAGCATAGAGTTTCGTGTAGAATCCAGTAGAAATACAGGTCGTACCTCTCTAAACCGGGACTTTCTGGTCTGGCAACATCTGTGGTCCTGCCAGACCATGGATGTTCCTGAACCAGAGAGCCCCAGGGCTGGGAGCCCAGTGACAGGAGGGTCAGAAGCCAGGAGCCCTGTTGGAGCCAGCAGCAGCGGGGCCAGAGCCAATGGCTGGCAGCCCATCCATACAGGCTGTGTGGGGGTGGAGGGCGCAACCATGGCTGTTGGTAGGGGGGGCATTGTCTGGTAAGCCTGGCCAGGGCCAGCAGCCCAGTTGGGCAGGAGGCAGGGAGGCCAGCTGGTGTCAGAAGCAGAGCTGACGTCAGTGGGGGAAGGGAAGAGAGCTGGGGGGGGGCCAGTGCCAGGGCACCTCCCCTGGTCCCTCAAATTCTCTTGTTTGGGACTGGTCCAGTCTTAAAGGTGCCGGACCACAGAGGTCCAACCAGTATTGGAAACAAATGACTACATAAAAATAAAATCATTAACACACATTCTAGACCATAGATGTAATTAACAAGATATTCTCATGTCTTACACAATATAGCGCACCCAAAATCCCTGCTGCACTATACAGCCAGGGTAGCTGTGACCCTCAGTTCATGAAACAAGCATGCTGTCAGTTTGTGTCCCTTTGCCTCAGGCTTAGTTTGAAAAAAAGAAGATATTGTGAAGTATACATTACAGAATACACAGATGGCCAAACAGGGAAATATGTGTCAGTAGGGGAAGGGTGGGCAACAGAATTGCTGGGTCTCTGGGCAAGGTGGGGTGGTGGAACACTCTGAATTCCCGGAAGGGGCAGAAGGGTGGGGCAGTGGCTAGCTTCCCTCCGCCAGCCCTTCAGTGACACTCAGGCTGTGTCTACATTGGCAAGATTTTGCACAAAAGCAATTGCTTTTGCGCAAAATCTTGCCACCTGTCTACACTGTCCGCAAGTACTTGCACAAGAACACTGACATTCTAATGTAGGAAATCAGTGCTTCTTGCGCTAATACTCTGACGCTCCTGCTCAGGGATAAGCCCTCTTGCGCAACTGTTCTTGTGCAAGAGGCCAGTGTAGACAGACAACGTTAATTTCTCGTGCAAGAAAGCCCGTTGGCTAAAATGGCCATCGGAGCTTTCTTGTGCAAGAGTGCGTTTACAATGGCATGGATGCTTTTGCGCAAAAGCACATCTCTTGCACAAAGGCACATGCCAGTGTAGACACTCTCTTGTGCAAATACTTTAACGCAAAAACTCTTGCGTTAAAAGTATTTGCGCAAAATCATGCCACTGTAGATGTAGCCTCAGAGCATGCTGTGCAGGACTCCAGCCATGGGCCTGGCCCCTTTGAATTGCCAGGCCCCATGGCAGTTGCCCCTTTTCCCTCATTATCAGCAAGCCAGCATGTCAGTTACCTCTTGGTTACCTGCCTAAACTCCAAGACCTTAAAAATATATTTTTCAGGATAGATACATAACTCGTTAATTATTATCCATACCTATATTTTTCAGTGATTATGGAAACCGGCAGGCAACTGGCTCTTGGTAAAGACTTCAAATGTCATCCTCTGGGGTACTATCATGTAGATATTTGATCCAGGATATCTCCATGCAACCCTAGGCACTTCCTGTACTAATTATCCAACATGACGCCTAAGTCTATTTTAGAGTCACTGCTTCCCAGCATAAGCTCCCCCTGTGCTGCAAAGATAGCTTACATTCCTTGTTCCTAGATATATAACTATACCTTTGGCTGTACAGGCAGTCCCCGGGTTACATACAAGATAGGGACTGTAGGTTTGTTCTTAAGTTGAATCTGTATGTAAGTCGGAACTGGTGTCAGCCGCTGCTAAAACTGATCAGTTTCAACCGCGGCTGAATCTGGACGCCAGTTCTGACTTACATACAGATTCAACTTAAGAAACCCAGGCGTCCCCAAGTCAGCTGCTGCTGAAACTGATCAGCGGCTGATTCCAGGAAGCCTGGGGCAGAGCAACTCTGCCTTGGGCTTCCTGTAGTCAGCCGCTGGTCAGTTTCAGCAGCAGCTGACTTGGGCACGCCTGGGGCAGAGCAGCTGGGGTGCTGCTGGGTTGCTCCAGTAGCGCGGCTCCTCGGCGCTACTGGAGCAACCCAACAGCACCCAAGCTGCTCTGCCCCAGGCGTCCTAATTCAGCCGCTGCTGAAACTGACCAGCAGCGGCTGAATCAGGACGCCTGGGGCAGAGCAGCGGGGGTGCTGCTGGGTTGGTCCGGAGCGGCGCTGCGGGACCAACCCAGCAGCCCCCAGCTGCTCTACCCCAGGGGTAGGCAAGAAAAGCCTGGTCTGCTGGGGGGGGGCACTAGCTGCACCCCTCCCAGCAGACCAGGGAGACGGGGGTGGCGGGACCGCCCAAGTCCTCCACGGCTTTGCTCCCCGTCTCCCTGCAGACCAGGGAGACAGGGAGCAGCTTTTCTCGCCCCGGAGGACGGGGGCGGCGGACCGCGGCGCATCTGGGCGTCCCGCCGCTCCCGTCCTCCAGGGCGAGAAAAGCCCCGTTTGTAACTGCGGATCCGACATAAGTCAGATCCGCGTAACTCGGGGACTGCCTGTATTAAATGCATATTGTTTGTTCGTGCCCAGCTTACCAGGCAGGCAGTCCAGCTCCCTGTGTATTATTTGCCACTCCTTCAGTCTCTGTGCCATCTGCAAACTTCATCAGTTATAACTTTGTTTTCTTCCAGCTCATTGATAAAAAAGTGTTAAATAGCCTAGGGCCAAAAACTAATCCCTACAAGACATCACTAGAAACTACATCCATTCAGTGATGAGTCCCCATTTACAACATATGAGCTTATAATCTGAATATATAATAAGGCAGTTTATACTCTGTGACATGCATATCACGTTGATTGTATGTCTAACTTCTTACTCAAAATTACCCACAGTACCACCAACAGAGGAGGGGACAAAGGAGGCACCTTCCCCCAGCAATTCAAAGAGGTCTGGGGTTCCCAGCTGTCGTCACTACTATGGCAGCAACAGTGGCTCCAGGTCCTTTAAATTGCTGCTGGAGCTTCATGTAACTCTCTCAGGGCTGGAGGGGGGATGCCTGATGTTACTTAATTTTAGTTTTCCCTTTATAGCAAATACAGTCTACCCAGACTGCAAAATCAGGACTGCCCAAAAATATAGCAATTTTTTCTGTGCGGAAAATTCTGAACCCATACCTACAGGCAAATAACTGGATGAGTATGGGCCAAACTGTGGAAATAAATGAGCAGTAGTAATCCTTTTCCCAGGCTGTGATATCTCTATTTCAGCTATTTCAGTTCACTAGCTCAAGCAGCCACCACAGTACTTACCTAGCCCTTCCCGGGGAGAAGATGCAAGTTACACATAGTAGCATGTTTTCTAGCCCTACCATTACCCAACAATTCACTATGCATTACTAATATGGGCGCCCCAGACCATGTGTGTCCGGGGTGGGGTGGGGGCAGAATGGGAGGCACTGCCCTTCCTAAACTGCAAGCTTCAGGTAGGTGCAGATTTTGCCCCCCACCCATAGCTTCACAAGCCTGACAGCATTTGCCCCCCACCTCTCAAATACAAAAGTCAAACTACACCTGTACCCCACATCTACATCCAGCTACCTCTTTACCCTGTATTACTACATCGCTTCACCCCCAGAGGGAGAGCCAATGCTGTTTTTGGAAGACTCCCAATAACCCCAGTAGATAATGGATATTTTAATTTCTTTTCAGTAGTCAGAAGGATTTTATTTTGTATCCGTACCATTTTGTATGCTTTTAATTAGGTCATACAATTCCACAAGCTATTTTCTGTTAAGTGTAATAATAGCACTGATAACACTTCCGATTTAATGTGAACATTAGTTCTTCTACTATTAATTTCTAAGTTATATCTGCACCTTCAGTATTCTTTTCATTGGATGGCAATCAATGCTATGTTTGCTTCTATCCCCTATATTATCCCCACTCCCCCCCGCCCCCGGCTCTCTCTTGGAAGCACCTTAAAAAAAGAAACAAGTTTCCTGTGCAGGCTGTCAGAAAACTCTTTTCAATACTCTTCAGAAATTGTGGTGTGTAATCAGTTTAGAATGACGCAAGTGCATGCTGATCTGTTTTTCCTTCCTGTGTGCATTAAAAAAGGAAGCAATATTTATTGGTGGGCAACTTTCTAAAATTATTAGGTGACATTTATATAGCATCTTTCATACCAATGCACCCTACAAGTTAATTATATTTTATATAATATATGTTCAGAGCTATTTATTGCTTGTGTGTATTTTTAAAATGCATCAGCAAAAACATATCCATGCACAGCTGCGTAATTTAAAACGTACATATACAGTGTTTATAGTTGTTCAAAAGCTGCTCAGAAACAGACAATAAAGGCCTACTCATGGACCTAAGCAAGGTACCAAGTATCTCTTTGAAATGCTGAGTGCCCTTCAGCTTCCACTGACTCCAGTGAAAGAAGCTCAGCAGTTTGGAAGAGGCACCAGCACATTGCACTACTGGGCAGTAAGGGACTGTCTTAAAATCACATAGGAAGTCTTTAGCAGAGACAGTATTAGAATTCACATCTCCTGATTCCCAGTCCCGTGCTTTCACTACAAAATCATTGTTGCTTCTATGCACTGCATTAGTGTTGTAGTTACACATTTGAAGCCATCTAGCCACATCAGGAAACCAAATAGCAATTTTTAATCTGAGGGCACCATACAAAACTTCAAGACTTGCTAGTAAAGAACATATTTATTTATCCCGTAAAAAATCCTATAATGTGCGTACAGCATTATGACTGTGACACAAAACCAGAAAACTTGAAGGTTACTTCCTGTGCTTATTATATGACACTGCTTTAGTTATTTTACAATGTCTCAATTTAAGGTCAGCCCACTGGCCCTAATTTTAAATTGCTTAATTTTTGACCATTTGTGTTGTAGTATTAATGTTAACTGGATTTTTTAAAAAAATCTTTCATGAAAGCTTGCTGATCACTGAATGCTTTACAAAGCAGAATAGCTCCATTAGAAATATGATTGATTATAAATATGGAAATATTAAGAATAAGTACTATGGATCTTAAAATTGCATGGGAAATCTATTGAATTACAAATTATGTGAGCTGTCATATCTATCAAAGCTCAGTGGTTCTATCATATGCATTTCTTTTTAAAATGCCAAAAGCAATTAAACCACACTACATCTGCTTGCCAAATTTCACTTGAAATTAGACAGGCTAGTGCATCACATCACTTATTTTAATATGCAATAATAAAAATAAGAGCAAAGAAAAGCGGCAGGAGAAAAAGGAAGAGTATACTACAAAGCCAACTACATACAAAGCAGATAAGACAGACAAATGAAAACAACATTACAATAGAATTATTAGGTCTCCAACAAAGTTCACATTGCACTACTAAATAGCATTCACATAGACTTTATGCATTTTTCATTTGAAGTGAAGGCGTTGATACATCAAAGCACCTAGCACAGAGGTGGGCAAAAGGCTCTCCGCAGGCCGTATCCAGCCCGCCAAGTGGGTGGGTCTGGCCCACGGAGGCCCTGCTGCTCCCTCGCCCCCAGGCAAATTAGGGACCTCATGAAGCCTCCTCCCACCCTCCCTGGAGCACGTGGCGCTTTGAAGTGCTGCGCACCAGCAATTATAGCTCCTGTTGGTCGTGGATCACTGTTCCTGGCCAACAGGAATGGTGGGAAGCGGCATGGACCAGGACACCACTTCCCACAGCTTCCATTGGCCAGGAACAAAGATCCATTGGTAAATATAGCGGTGGCCCACCAGGGACTAACCCTGGCGAACTGCTGCCATGTTATTGCCTACCTCTGCCGCACAGCATGCCCGGGCAAATAATACCATGATGATCATCAAACTTTCCTAAAAGATTCACAGCTAGACACCGAACAATGACAAAAACAATTATATGTTGGAGTCTCACTATCAGTTACCTGCTCTTTGATTGAAAAATTTTGCTTTTTCCCCTGTGGCTAACTTCCTGCCTTCACCATTTCCTGCCTTGAAATGCCTCAGAGCATGATCCAGTTTTCTTGGAGGAAGATTTTGGGCTGATGCTACTTTAAATATATTCTCTTTCCCTCTCTTTCTAAAGTGCTGTGTTGCAACTTCAGTGGTTCTGAGGTTGCTAGAAATGTATTGGGAACAATACATGTTGGCTGTGTCTACACTGGCACCCTTTTCTGTAAAAGGGATGCTAATGAGACATTTCAGAATTGCAAATTCCGTGGGGGATTTAAATATCCCCCGCGGCATTTGCATGAACATGACTGCCGCTTTTTTCCGGCTCAGGGTTTTGCCGGAGAAAAGCGCCAGTCTAGATGGGATCTTGTGGAAAATAAGCCCTTTTCCGGAAGATCCCTTATTCCTACTTGAAATGGGCTTATTTTCCGCAAGATCCCGTCTAGACTGGCGCTTTTCTCCGGCAAAACCCCGAGCCGGAAAAAAGCGGCAGTCATGTTCATGCAAATGCCGCGGGGGATATTTAAATCCCCCGTGGAATTTGCAATTCTGAAGTGTCTCATTAGCATCTCTTTTACAGAAAAGGGTGCCATTGTAGACACAGCTGTTGAGAGTTCACTTATTTGCTATACCTGTACATAATACCAAATACAATACACAAGGGAGGTTGTGATCGTTATCAGAAAATAGAACAGTTGCAGTATTCTGCCATCTTGGGACACTTCTTATTTCCATCTTTGGCTTTAGCACCCATGTGGCTATAATCTTCAATCTATAGCATGTCTATAAATTTATTGTCAGAAAATTTTATTAGGTCACCATTTACAACATGCTACCTCTTCATATTAGCCAGAGCAGATGGGTCCTATAGCTCTTGACACTGTGCTACAAGTACTGTAGTAGGACAGTAGCTTCAAATACAATACTGCAGGCTCCCAACCCCCCCACCCCCACCTGCCATGAGCCAATAGTTCTTTCATAGAATACCTATGAGCAGAGCAGAACGGGTTGCTTTCTGGTACATTTTCTCACAATCCATTAACAGCAATCAAGGGAAGAAGCTGTTACCAAGCTTTACCAAGATTTCCTGACAATCCAGCCTCAGCTTTATGTAGCTTTGTCAGGAAGAGGCACACTCCCCAAAGACAGCTGAGCTGGTTGCAGGGATACCAATCAAGTTCTCCTGGCCTGGACTCTGGAGTTACGGTTGTCTTCTGCTTCAATGAGGTTTAGTAAAGAGGCAGGGAGGCCAAGGCACTGGACTAAGTCCCAGGAGAAGTGAGTTATAGTTTCAGGTTGGCCTCTGACTATTGGGTGACTTTGAGTAAGTCACATCACCTCTATTTCTCTTCCCAGCTTTTCGATGAAATTTTGGCCACTGTGAAATCAATCTCAAAAATCCAATGACTTCAGTGAAACTATTTACTATGCATGTGAACAGTGTCTCGCATAATGGGGTCCTGAATTCTTTAGATGGTACAGAAATTCAAGCAGTAAAAATAAAAACTGCAAAAAAATTGCCTGGTGGATGAGTTCACCAGCTTAAGAACTGCAGCTGCAAAAACAATTTTTCCCCTCACATTTGAAACATACATGCAATACAAATACATTGCCTTCCTTTCCCCTCATTCTTGTGGCACTATGCAGAAGGTGATTAACAAGGCAATGGGAAAGAAGAGATGAATGTACTTAAAACATGATTGCACAGTAATATTTCAAGGTGAAGATCAACCAAAGGATTGTGACTAGGGTACGGCAAAGAAGCAAATTTTATTAGGTTAAAATAATATTTACCCCCATAGCAATTCAGTGCAGAGCATTGCTTTACATTCAAGCATACTGATGAGGCCTCAGATGGAGTACCGTGTCCAGTTCCGGGCATCACACTTCAGGAAAGAGGTGACAAACTGGAGAACATCCACAGTAGAGCAACAAAAATAACTAAAAGTCTAAAAAACATGATGCTACGAGGAAATGTTGAAAAACTGGAAGTGTTCAGAAGGTAAAGAGAAGACTGAGGGGGTACAGGAAAACCATCTTTAAGAGAAGGGTATTAAATTGTTCTTGTTAGCCACTGAGGACAGGACAAGAAGTAACAAATTTAAACTGTGACGAGAGATTTAGGCTAAAAATTAGGAAAAAATGCTTCCTAACCATAAGGATAGTTAAGAATGGGAACATATTTCCTAAGGAGGTGGTGGAATCTCTGTCATTGGAGTGTTTTTAAGAGCTGGTTGAACAAATATCTGTCAGGAATGGTCTAGAGCCGTGGTCCCCAACCCGGTGCCCGCGGGCGCCATGGCGTTCGCCGGGCCCTTTACGTGCGCCCGCGGAGCAATCTGGGCTGGCCCCGCCCCCAGGCGTGCGGCAGGTGCCAGCCCCGGGCGCATGGCCAGCCCCGGCCCCGGGTGCGCTGCGCGTGCCGGTGCCGACCCTGACCCCTGCCCCCGGGGGCACCGAGCGTGCCCTTGCCGGCCCTGGCACTGGCCTTGGCCCCGCCCCCAGGGGCACCACGTGTGCCCTTGCTGGCCCTGGCCCCGCCCCCAGGGGCACCACGTGTGCCCTTGCCGGCCCTGGCCCCGCCCCCAGGGGCACCACGTGTGCCCTTGCCGGCCCCGGCCCCGGCCCCGGCCCCAGCCACATGGAACCTGGGCAGCCCAGACCTCGGGCGTGCGACGCATGCTTGACCTCGCCCCCAGTCACGTGGCCTGTGAGTGGCCCCGCCCCCATATGCACAGCGCGTGAGCAGCCCCGCCCCCAGGCGACCGGCAGCCCCAAAACGTTGGGGACCACTGGTCTAGAGAACACTTAGTCCTGCCTCAGTGGTGGGGACTGGACTAGATGATCTATTAAAGTCCCTTTCATTTCTACATTTCTGTGATTGTGCGGTTCCAATTTGAATCACAAAAAGGACATTAACCAGGATAAAGCTTTGGATGTCCACGATCTCAACACCTGTATGACAAGCAAGTATTAGTCTAATCTTAACAATTGGTAAACTGAACCACAGAATTACTGAAAAAAGGAACTTGGCCAGGATCACAGTGAGCTCGTGGCAAACTCAATAGAATCTGAGTTCAATTGCTTTAACCACCTGAATACGCATCATCCTTAAATCTTAAAATAGTATCCTTTTGTATTAACATGTAACATCCCATATTTAATGTAGAAATGTTGCGTGAATCTGAGGCATTCGGTTAATATTAAGTTAAAAAATAGTTAGGGAGTAAATTCTGACTCAGCTCAGTATTTGCCGCAGTTGCGTACTTTGTCTTGACTTTTGGATAATAAATTAACAAATGCATCAAAAGCAAAATAAATTATGTTTGGCAAATCTCTACTCTACTCTCAGCCTTCCTCTTTTCTGTAGGGGAATATCAGAAAAATAGATTAAAATGTATGCTTTAAACCAAGATTGCAACACTATTTCAGGATTTCTATAAATGTTCATTAAAAGATCCCTATTTTACAGGAACCTTAAAATGTTTACAGCTGGTGAAATATTGAATCTTCAGTCCTGGTGTCCTTGGCCTCTGTTTGTCAGAGGCTGGAGAGGGATGGCAGGAGACAAATCGCTTGATCATTGTCTTCGGTCCACCCTCTCTGGGACACCTGATGCTGGCCACTGTCGGCAGACAGGATACTGGGCTAGATGGACCTTTGGTCTGACCCAGTACGGCCGTTCTTATGTTCTTATGTTTATGTTCAGTTCAGTTAGACAGCTCTCAAAAGCAATATGGCATTCAATGTATGTCTGACATTTTCTTTAAAAAAGACAGCCCCGTGCAAGGCATGGCTCTCTGTTGGAGCTACCCACACAGTGGCACTATGCAGTCATCCACCCCAATATAAATATTGTACTTCAAGAATTTTCAACATTTCTGTCTGAAGTGGCAGTCAATGGTCTAAAGTAAGTGAGAATATTGCTTGAGTACATCTTGTTTGCTTCATTGTAGGCTTCCTATCCAAGAATATGGGTGTGTTTACACTGCACCGTTATTTCGAGATAACTAGCATTATTTCAAAATTAACAATTTAAGCATCTACACAGCCATTCCATTAATTCAAAAGAATGGATGTCTTATTCCAAAATCTATAAACTTCATTTTACGAGGAATAACCGATTCCGAAATAGCTATTTCAAAATAAGGTGTGCGTAGACCAGGGCTACTCAACTTTGGAAGCCCCAGGGACCACAATGGTACTCACAGCACATGCCGAGTGCCACAACTTAAGTGTGGTTGCATATACATGCAAATATATGTAAATAGCTTCTTTCACACTGGCGGGCATGAATACAAAGTACTTCCCACAATGCCCTGGCACTCCTGGCACCTCCTCGGGGGCTAGAAACGCCAGCACCCTGTACCTATGTGTTCCAACCAGCCCATCTGCTTGCATCTTTCAAAGCTCATCCCGCCTGGGAGACGCCTCACCATGTTCAAAGGATCCCACCCACAGGCTGCGTGTTGAGTAGCCCTGGTGTAGACGATCCACTGCTGCTATTTTGAAATTGGCGCTCACCAGGGCCATTCAAAGTTATTCCTCCCTAGTGCCTCCTGGGGCTCTAAATCAAGATGGCACATCAACATTAGGGAAGCCTGACTTGGACTAATTTTGAGGCTTCCCTGCAGTGTAGACGTGCTATTTCAAAATAAGCTGTTTTGGAATAACTATTCCATAATAGCTTATTTCGAAATAGCCATGCAGTGTAGATGTGCCCTAACTGTGTAACTCTTGCGGAGGAAGGGATAATGCTGGTCTTCCATATTTTTATGGAAAATCCAAAAATCACTGCATTTCCTGAGCATCTCTCCTCCTGCCGTCAAAAGACTCCTGCTGTTTTTATATCCTCCCCATTAACCTCCTGTCAGTTTTTTCCTCTGTTAGTCTTCCATCTTTTTATTTTTTTAAAATGTCTTTATTGACACCATTCTTGACCCCAACCACCAAGTGAGCAACACAGGAGCCATGATGACTGTTCAGTTTACATGCTCTAGGACTGGCTGCAGGAAGAGAAAAGGGAAAAAGCTATTATATAGCTTTTCCAAACATACACACTGGTAGCTGTAATTCAAAAGAAAAACACTGCTGACTGCTTCCAGCTATAACTACAGAAATAACAACTATTGCCAAAACAGGTGCCAAACATTGCTAGAACTACCCTGACACTTCGTATACTATTTAATGAATATTTTATTGTTATTCCAGGAAAGGCTTTTAAAAGAACACAGAAGGCAACAATTATGCAGAGCTGTCTCACTAACTGAGAGAGCAAGAATATAAGCTTTAATATCACACTGAAAGATGGACGCTTTTCACAAGAGCATTGTTTCTTAAATGTACAAACACAAGATAGACTGAAGCAACAAAAAGTGCATACAGCCGACCCAAAAACAACAGTGACCATATTCATATCCAGAGTTGTTCAGCAAGTTATTTTGGTGTTGGCACACAGTTTGACAAATTACAGAGCTATATATCTGTTATGCAGACCAGTAGTTGGAGTTCTGCCTAATAATTATCCATAGTCTGACTCTGAAAGACTATTTGGCAGAAGGATGAATTTGATAACAAAGGCCTGATTCACTGACATTGATAACGAAATTGTTATTTCTAGCACTCAATGGTTAAAACCAGCAGCTGTGCACAAGACTCTATAATTCTATAATGCCAGAAATAGCATTGACTCGGGAAATATTCAGACAGGTACTCAATGTGTCTACATCATTATCTTGTTTATATATAAAATGAGAAACTATCAAAGAAGAAGGTAATTAAGCATCCTGGTTTACAGATATTTTAGACCTTACAGTTGCATCAGCAGACATATTCCGAAGTTAAATATGAATTCTGCAATATAGACTGGAGTGGGTTTTCAAAAGGACGCCTAAATCCCATTAAAGGACGGTAAGCATTGGGTGCACAGCTCTCCGTAGGCTTCTTTGAAAGCTATTAAATGTTTAAATGTCCAAACAAACACATCCCTGAAAAAGGTCCCTAAGGAAAGGAATGGATACATTTCACAAGCATAACTGAAGCTCTTTTAAGGCTTAGTTTTGCACAACTGACATCAATGAGAGTCGTTGACTACAATGGAAGAAGAATTAAGGCCTTACCCATTACAGTGAGGCTTTTCACAATATTTCATTTGATCTTTTTATCTTATTCTCAATTCACTGGTCAGAGGTGCAATCATACAGTTTACCTGTCCATTTACATTTCTGAAAGAGCAAGATTACCAATCATGTTTTCTGCTATTGCTGAACATTTCAGCAAAATGGGATATACTGACAATAGCTGGTTAAAGTTATGCAGAGGGCATTGTCCTATTTATTTTTAATTCCAAAATACTGCTGATTGCAAAGCAATGAGGAATCAGAACTTGAAATACTCATCAGGCAAAAAAGGAAACAATATAGGAAAAACAGTTTCTATGGTTTTCAGATATTAGCCTTTCTCCCCTCTCCCAAAATGGCCTTTAAAATAAGTATGACTCATTCTAGAAAAGGCTCTTATAACTGGATTAAAGTGATAGCTCTGTCAGGATTTCAATATTAATTGTTGATGGCGGAGGGAAGAGTTTAAAATCAGGAAGAATGAGCAGTTTGTGATATCTCTGACCTACAGGCATTCTATACTGGAACAAGGAAATTCTTTCACATTACTGAAGAACTCTGCCTACTCATGGACTATCAAGTATGTGTCATTGTCTTTTATTTCAGATCTATTGATTATACTTTAAAAGATAACTAACAAGGTGAGTGCAATGTCCCCAAATCTTTCATCTGGTTTATTTCATAAAAGCTACACCACATCATTTTAGGAATTCACTGGTACTGTAACTAACCATGCATTGTCAGTGATACTAACACTTTCATCGCTGGTAGTACTTTTTGTTTATCTTAAGAACAGGATTTCACAGAAATCAACGCAAGTTTTTCTAACCTGCTTATCAACAGAATCAATCAAGGTACACGAGGGATGAATTTGACCACTACAGCTTAAAGGCACAAACAAAACTATACTCTCATTATAAAATTAAATATAGCAGTATCTTCTTGTAATATCATCTTTCAAACATACTATATAAAAGTGTGTATATACATAGTATATAGTGAGTCATCTTTTTAATACTGAGCAAAAAAACCACTATTTAAACTGAGTGCAGTGGACAATGAATCCACAGCAAATTTTATACCTTACTTTATTTTTTGCTGGTACAATAAAACAATGAGCAACAGACACGTGCAAGTTGCACTGCAGTTAAAGCAATATGTGAAACACTCATCCTAAAGAGTTGTCTTTTTGCACTGATCAATATAGTCATCAAAAAGTAAAAAGTAAAGCTAGTATTGTATTTACCTCCTTAGAAATCCTGAGATGCATTATTTGCTATTAAAATGAATCCTCTAAAGATGAAACATCAAAGGAAATAGAAAAAAGTGAAAATATATGAAATGTTTTATCTTCTAATTGGTTAGACAGCAAAGTGTTTTTACGTAAAAGAAAAAACATCTTAAAATAATAAATACATGTGATAAGTCTAAATGTTTACGCTATTGCAGTTTGCTGTTAATTACTCATACACACCTTTTGCCATCTGTTTTTCTTGTTAATTGTATGCATTTTCCCTCCTCTACTATGGAATAAAGAGATCAAAGTCCACACTTCCTGCAGACAGATTCTGAAATAATACTGAAGTCCTTAAATTATGATTTTTCAATTACAGTTTATATTCACATTTCCCAAACTTCAGAGCATTATTAAAGGGTTAAAGGAGTGTGTCACATTTTACACAATAGAAATTCAGTTTAATAAACATAACATTTTTAATACCAGAACTGAAAATAGCAGAATAGCAAATATCCTGCAGCAAATGAGACAGGATACAAATGAATCCTGTAGATCAGCTAAGAATTAAGAGCTGTTTTCTTTCCACTTACCAGTGTTATCCATTTTTTCTGCACAAGCCAGCACTCAAGAAGCGGAGTTCTATAGAAAAGCAGCCAATGCTGCTCTCTTTCTCTCTAATGAAGCTCACTGCCCTTCTCCTGATTATTAGACCTTGCTAGCAGTCAGAGCATATTCCATGCACTGACTGCAGTAGACACCATCAGGAAATTTATATCTCCAAGGATGACAAACAGCTATTAGCTCCATTATAGGCTGATTAAGACTGTGTGAGCCTATCAAGTGGATACTTGAATCCCCCTAGGATTTTCACCTCTCCTGGGGAGGGGAAAAAAACAAACAAAAAAACCCTCACCTCCAAACACATAATATTAAATACACATTTTTGCAAAGTAGAAGACATGTTGTTTAAATGAGGAAATAGTTTAAAAGATGAGGAGGCTAAATGAAAAGATATAGATAGAAGAGTGGAATGAGCCTAAATTATAAATGGCAAAAGTTTTGAATCCAGGTGGAGAGGGAAAGGCAGCCTTTTTTTTCCTTAAAATATTTTAGCTTTGAAAAATGTATCACTGAAAGAGGTTACATTTGCTGCAGTCATTAACTCTGGCTATGCATTAAATCATACAAGTACTACGTCTAGCGTTCCATATTGTTTACCAGAAATGCATTTATTGCTCTATCAATATGCATGCACAAACAAACAACTAATCCATTTGACAGATTCATTATTATACTACCATTTGCAGGCTAAAAGTAACTAAAGGGCCAGATCCAATTACTCAAAGGCAAAACTGTCATTGAATGTCAGCAGTATCGGGCCCAATAAAAAAATGATTGACATATGTAGAAATAGAAAGTCAACTACACATATTTCTGCTGGACTTTTCATACCATCTGAGATTCTGATGCCTAAGATTTTTCCATGGTAACGTACAATAATTTCAATGAAATGGAATTTTGAAATATTTCCCTTTTCTATAAAATTTTTAGAAGTTCTCCTCTTACAAATAATACATATTTTTTATGTTCAAACAAAGATAGTTATCCTGCCAGCTAAGGCTGAATGGATTCAATATGGAGATAGGAATCAGAAGACTGGGTTCCATTCCCAACTCTGCCACAGACCTGCCATCTGACTAGAGGGAAGGAACAACCTTTATCACAGGCCATGTCTATACTATAAGATAAGGTCCAATCTATTGAGGTCAGTTTCTTGTCACCTGATTTTGCAAAGTCAAAGGTCCACTATGCACAAGAATTCAATGTAGTTTGAAGTAGCGCGTCCCCATTAAGGAGACGGCCGTCGACTTTGAGAGTGGTGCACTGAGAGTAGCTATCCCACAGTGCCTGCACTGCTTTGCATTCTAGGTTATGCTCCCAGTGCATGCTGGGAACAAAATTGTGCAGGTGGTGATTATGGGTTCACGTCATCAGTGTCCCATAAGGTGCTCGTCTACTCCCTCCCCCCTTGCTTGAGGTCAATGGGAAACAGTCTTTTTGTGCCCATTTTGGCACTGGTTACCCACACAGATGCCATAGCCATGTGAGCATGGCCCCCTCTCATGGATCCCATTTTGCATCAATCATTGTGATGTTGATGTCTACCTTGTTGCACCTACTGGTGCAGTATTTTAAATATGTAAGCATGTCCCTTCACAGTGAAGAGGATGAGAAGGAATCTCCTCTGTCTCAGAATACCATGGGCACGCTATACAGGCAAGCCCTTGGGTTAAGTGAATTGGAAATGCAGCCAGCAGTTAATTCTCTGGAAACAGTGGAATGCTGGTTCTGATGCCGCGAGACACACACAGACTGGTGGGACTGCATAGTGCTGCAGGTATGGGACAATCAGCAGTGGCTGCAAAACTTTTGAATGCTCAAGGGCACTTTTATGGAACTTTGCGAATGGTTTTCCCTTGCCTTGAAGTGCAGGGACGCCCAAATGAAACCTGCTCTGACAGTGGAGAAGCATGTGGCAATTGCCCTGTGGAAGCTTGCAACACCAGACAGCTACTGTCAATTGGGAATCAATTCTGAGTAGGGAAATCTACAGTGGGACCTTTTGTTATGCAAGCAGCCAAAGCAATTGATACCATTCTGCTATGGAGGGTAATAACTCTGGAAAACAAGGATACCATAGAGGAGGACTTTGCCACAATGGGGTTCCCTAACTGCAGTGGGGCGATAGACAGAAAGCACATCCCCATCTTGGCCCCCACCAAGGAGTCAAAGCCGGCCCAAGCTATGGGCTGACCAGGCTACTGCCCAGGGCTCCCCATTGTAAGGGGTGCCGTGCGGGGCTGCTGGACCAGGTGGGGATGGTGCCACACATGCAACGGTGCCCCGGGGGCACGGCCGCGCATGTGCCGGGCACCCGGGGGCAGGGCCACGCGTGCACTGCACTCCTGAGAGCAGTGCTGTGCTCCCAGGGCCCAGGGTGCACAAATGGCTCGGGCCGGCCCTGCAAGGAGTACATAAACTGCAAGGGATACTTCTTGATGGTGCTGCAGGTGCTGGTGGATCACAAGGGCTGTTTCACTGACATCAGCATGGAATGTCCAGGAAGGGTGAATAACATACATCTCTTTAGGAACTCCTGCCTTTTCAAAAAGATGCATGCTGGAACTTTTTTCCCAGACTGGAAAATTAGAATTGGGGAGGTGGAAATGCAAACAGTGGTCCTTGACAATCAAGCCTACCATTTGTTCCTATGGCTCATGAAGCTGTACCTGGGCAGTCTGGACCTCAATAAGAAGCTGTTCAACTACAGGCTGAGTAAGTGCAGAATGGTGGTTTAAAGGGAAGTTTTAGGAGTCTACTGACTAGGTTAGACTTCAGCGAACACAACATTTCTTTTGTGGTGGTAGCCTGCTGTGAGCTCCACAGTATTTGTGAGAGCAAGGGGAAAAGTTATTTGGGAGGATGGGGGCTGAAACAGAGCACCTAGCCAGAGATTTTGAGCAGCCAGACACCAAGGCAATAAGGAGAGCACAGTATGGGGCAGAGAGGTTTTGAAGGAAAGTTTTATGAATGGCCAGTTTTGAGAGTCATGCATGTTGTTCTCAACAAGGTGCTCCTTCATTCAGTGTGTTTGCCTGTAACACCTCCCTCCCTTTAACACAAGCAATAAAGAGACTGTCGTTCAGAGATGCATTTTTATTTGGGGAAGACAGTAGGTACAGAAAAGAATTCCATGGTGGACCTGAAACAGGAGAGGGATCAGAAATGCAAGGACAATCCTTCCAAGGCATTGGAGGATGAGTGTGCAGATGCCTTTGAGTGCCCCCCATATGTCCTGGGATGCTGGGGTGGAGGCTATGGAAGTGGGCAAGGAGGGATTGCTGTTCTTTATGGGATGGGGCTGGTCCCGCTCCAGGCTCACTGCCAGGTGATCCATCGCAGCTGTCAGGGACAAAAAGACATTTTCCTGTTGCTTCAAGATATTCTTCTGATACTTCGCTTGCAGGTCCCCACACACTTTCCTGTCCTGCCACACTGTTATTCTGTCCTGCCACTCCACCTGCATCTCCTCCAGGAACATATTCCTCCACTCCCCTTGCTCCTTAAACATATATTCTCTTGTCCATATTTGCCTGAGGATTTGTGCGAGATGGACAGCTGCTGGAGCTAGGGAAGTATGCAGCAAACTGCTTGCTGTTCCTGCTGTAGTCACATATCACCCCCAATTGCCTTAGCCTGCTTGTAGCAAAATAATAATAATAATAATTGTGAACTCACTGAAAGTGCCCTCCCCAGGATCACTGTATGACTGTGAAATGTCATGAGAGGAGAGATTGTCTCCAAAGTGATGAAAAGTTCTCAGCTCTTGCCACTTGCCAGCTGGCCTTTCTCTTCACCCTATTCCTCTTCCCCCTCTAGCTGTCCTCCGTGCTGCTGCCCTGAATGTCTTGGGCAGACTCCATGATCTGGCTTGGGAAGCTGGTTGGGTCCCCGCCCCCAGGATTACATGCAGCTGGTCATAGAAGTGCCATGTTTGAACAATGCAGAGGACTGTCTGTTTGCCTCCTTTGTTTTGTAATAGGACTGCCTCAGCTCCTTTATTTTAACATGGCACTGATGGAGAGCCCTGGAATATCCTTTGACCACTGTGTACTTTGCTATCTTCACATGGATATGGGTGTTTCCTTTGCTGCTTTGGAGATCTGAGAGAATGGATTCCTCTCCCCATGCCTCAATAAGGTCCAAGCTCTCCTGTTCACTCCATGCTGGCGCTCTTTTGTGCCCCTGGGAATGGGAGCTCATGGAACTTGAATTCATGGAAGTCATGTGCTGCTCAAGTGTGCTGCCTGCTCTGAGGTGTGCTCACAACCCTAGCTACATGGGAAATGAAATTCAAACCTTCCCAGGGCTTTTCCAGTTCATCTGGTGAGTAGTAGAGGTGCAAGTTCTGGCAAAACCAGTCACAGCAAGGTATTGTGGGATGCCTCTCAGAGGCCAAGAACCTCAACTTTCTCAACACTGGGCTTACACTACCACGAATTCGATCATGCCAGGTCGAAATTTGCAATACTCCTCATGAAAAAGAGGAGTACCTAAATCGACTTCAGTGGCCCTTGAAGTCAACAGAATGGGGTTGGTAGTGTGGACTCACTGTTTAGAAAAATCGACCTTATAAGGCTAAATACAACCTAAGCTTCTAGTGTAGACCAAGCCTATCCCTCAGAAACTGTACCTCAGTTCCCCCTCTGTGAAAAGGTAATAATGACATTTCTCTAAGTTGCTGTGGTATTGTGAGGATAAATACATTAATGACTCTGATTTTCACAGGAACTACGGTGATAGGAGCCATATGAATACCTAAGCTAGGCAGATAATCAAACCTTTGACTTATCATAATAAACATGACACCCAGAGGTAAGTATTTTGCAGAATAGAACCCTAAGTCCCAAACCTGCAATGCATAATATGTAGATGGACTGCTGAGCCTACGTGACTTCCAGTAAAGTCAAGTGGGCCCAGTTCACCTATGTATAGTACATCGAGGGCTTGGGAACAAAGCTCTGGTCTACACCAGGACTGTATTTTGAAATAACAGCCCCCAGCCCCCCAGGTAGAATTTATAAGCGGAGTGTCCACACTACCAAGTGCATTATTTCAAAATAATGGGCTGTGGAATTCGAAATCTGTACTCCTGCTTTTCATCAGGAGTAACGCTAATTCAGAAATAGTTATTTCGAGATAACAGTGGTGTGGATGCTCCAGTGCAGCTATTTCAAAATAACTATTCCCCAGAGTAATTTGAACTAAGTAATCCTCAGTGCTTCCTGGACTCTAAGGTTGAACTAGCTCATCCACAGTAACGGAGCCTGCCTCGGACTAATTTCAAGGCTTCTCCAGTGGTCCCTCTAAGCTGTGCGGCAGCACAGCTTCACAGGTGATTAATCAGCCCCACCCAGTCAGAGGCTCAGGGCTCCCTTCTCAGAGATGACTGACTGGGCAGGGCTGATTAATCACCTGTGAAGCTGTGCAGTAGCGCAGCTTAGAGGTAACACTGGGCTTCCTCGTAGTGTGGACACTCTAGTTTGATTTTGTTATATCGGGAGTTATTAAGTCTAATTTACTAATTCTGAAATAGTTTTCTAGTGCAGACATGGCCTAAATGAGTAAATAGAGGGAAGAGGGTAAATAAACCACAGCTCCCACTTAAAGTTAAGACTGAACAATTAAACCCAAATAATCAATTACAGCTTAAGCAATTATATCCAATAATGAAAAATAAGCCTAAACACATATGCAGAAAATGTAAACAATGGTTCCAGTGTACATATGACATTAAAAAGGATTGATTTTTTAAAAACTATTTCTGGTACAGTATTCAGTGCTTCATGTCACTGTTTATGGTTCTTCCCAAGCAGAGTGTGTAATATAAATCTTTCTGGGAGAAGCTGTATTTGGTTAGATGCTGTGGGTTTTTAAAGCCAACCTCAAAACTCTAAATGTGCAGTTTCAAGTAATTCTTTAAAGCATTTCACAATTCCCAGGATACTTTTTTGTGATCGCATGGGAATTGTGGTGTTCCATAAAACATATTAATTGTAGAGAATTTTCCTTCTCTCTGCTGCCAGAGGTGGCATGATTCCATGGATAAAAGGATGAAGGATGCTCTGAAAACACAGGAATTAGAAGCAAAATAGCCTCCCGGTGTCATCACCTTTGGGTAATCACTTAACATCCTCTGCCTCACTTTCTCTGCTTGTAAAATGAGGAAAGCCACTTACCTCAGAATGGTATTTTAAGTCTTACTTAATGTTTATAAATCACATTTAGACCCTTGAATGGTAATATCTATATAATTTCAAGGTTGTTATTAATAATTTCACCTGTCTTCTTCTATACTCACAAAGGCTTACATGTATGAAAGCCATTTCTCCTGGGCTCATTTTTGCATGGGGCTGGTCATTCTGGCCCAATCCAGTGAAGTATTTACGTATGTATTTAACTGGAAGCACAAAAGTAGTTCCAATGAAACACTTTATTATGTGTTTAGCTTTACCCATTATTAGATCAGGCTTGAGAGCTCAGCATTTGGGCACAGTTTTCCCTTAAACCTCTGCAACAGCTACCCCACCACCTCACAGATAAACAGCACAGGAAGGGAAGCAGGGCTGCTATTCCCCACCTCATACTGGTGGCTGGCTCAGGGGCAACACAAGAATGTGCTGTTCTTTGCTTGGGGCTAAGCCACAAATCTGCCTGAAATGATTATTTATATAATTCTGTAAGCACACAGGGTGCTCTGAAGTACATAATGTGCTAAATAGAGAACAAAGTCCTTGCAAGAAAAATTGTTTAATATAAAAGCACGAGCAAGTGCATGGAGTCTGATTCTGCTCTCTTATTGGAGGACCAGGAGTAACACCACTGATATCAACAGATTTAGAAAGATGTAAAAATGACAAGGAAGGAAAATTGAATGCATATAGCAATGTGTGCAGTTTGTAGGTGGGGAGCTTCACAGAACAGAAGGATTTTCAGAGGAACAGGAAGGGGCTTGGCATATGTTAAAACCCAGGAACTGTGAAAATGGAGGTGACATGAAAGATGGCATGAATACAGTGAGGGTGGAGAACAGATACATAAAGAGAGCAAGAAAAAGCTTGAGTGTAGCAAAGGGAAAGATGCAGCAGGAGATAAGCAAAGATGTAGGCAAGACTAATGTGTTTAAACATTGCTTTAAATAACAAAACAACTGTAAAATTAAGACTTTTAATAAACTCGGATCTAAAATGGAATATGAGAGGGCTCACTTTTTATCTCAGACATAGCATACAGGCAAGTTCATTGTCCCAGGAGCAAACCCCACAATTGCCCCAGGAAGAACAAGAAACTTCGGGGCATGCACAAAAAGAACTCCTGAAAATATCCCTTTTCTTCTTCTCTTTTTAGATAATAACGTTCTGCTACTATGTTAGGTAGCTTTGTAAGGCTACGTCTACACAGCAGCATTACTTTGGAATCAACTATTTTAGAATAAAAACTCTAAAATAGCTTATTTCGAAATAGTGCGGCTACACTGCAAATGCCAATCGAAATAGTGCTCAGCTATTTCAAAATAGAACGTCCATACTGATTGGAGCCTTGATTGCATTTAAGAACCCCCTGGAAGCACTTTGGGCAGGGCATTAGGTCAGCAGTCGCTTCCTGGAGCTGTTTCCTGAGGCTATCTGAGGCTCATGCCCCCTATACAGTCGTGTCTCAGGCTATGTCTACACTGCCAAGAAAAGTCAGAAAAAGATACGCAAATTGTGAACCACAATTTGTGTATCTTTTCCCACTTTTTTTCCGAAAGAGACTTTTCTGAAATTTGACCCGTCTACACGGGGCCAAATGTTGGAAAAAAGTCCTCTTTCAGGACATCCCTTATTCCCCTCACTGAGAGGAATACAGGTATGTCGAAAGAACACGTTCGCTTTTTCAGAAATTGTTCCCAGAAAAGCTCTGCAGCCTAGACATAGCCTCAGGCTCCTCTCCTTTGCCTACCTCCTTGAGGGACAGCAAACCCATTCGACTGTATGCTCTGGTTGTCCTTGCAGACACCACAGCACTTCTGCTATAGAGCTGGACCTGCCTCCAAGCAATCTGCAGCTCCTGGACCTTATGCTGTACCTCCTGGTGCAGTTTTTGCAGGTTGCCCTCATGGCTCTGTAGAACCAGGACCCACAGCTCCCTGCGGGGCACCTCCTCACCTCTCCATGTGCTGCCCTTGCCTGCACACCGTGCACCGCCACTTCTGGCAACTGGACACAAGTTCTGACTGATGGGACCACATTATCATGGAGAGGTGGGACGACCAGCTGTGGCTCCTGAATTTCCACGTGCGGAAGGATACCTTCCTGAAACTGTACGAGTGGCTCATCCCTGCCTTCAGATGACAGGACACCTACATGCAACGTCCCCCTCCAGAGGTGGGTCACTATTGCTATTTGGAAGCTCGCCGCGCCAGACAGCTACCGCTCCATCAGGAACCAGTTCGGTATGGGGAGATGGACCATTGTGGTTGTGGTCATGCAGGTATGACTCTCTTACTATTGGGAGGGTGGTGAGCTGCTGAAATGGGATTCCCTAGGAAAGGGGGGTAATGGTGGAAGCATCTTCCCTGGAAGGTTTTCTAGTCCCAGATTCACAAAGACCTGGGGGATGGGGTTAGTTGGTGTTGGACTCGGGGACCTACCAAGGGCTCTGGCAATCCTGTGATTCACTGTCTCCTTCAGGTGGTAAGAGCCATCAACACCATCCTGCTGTGCAGGCTCATCCTCCTGGGTGACATGGAGCCCATCATCACTGGCTTTGCTGCCATGGGCTTCCCCAACTGTGTGTGTGTGGGGGGGGCACTGACTGCACCCACATCCCCATTAAGGCTCGTGACCATCAGGCATTTGACTACATCAGCTGGAAGGGGTACTTTTTCATGGTCCTGCAGGCCATCATGGACCACAGTAGCCACTTCATGTACATTAATGTTGGATGTTCGGAGAAGGCCTATAACGCCCGCATCTTTAGGAACTCCAGCCTCTATCAGAAGATGTACGCTGGCACTTTTCCCCCCTGACTGCACCATCAGGGTCAGGGAGGTAGCCACGCCAAAGTGCATCCTGGGGGATGCAGCCAACCCTCTGGTTGATGAAGCCCTACACTGGATACCAGGACCCACCCAGGAACAGTTTAACACCAAGTTCAGCAGGACCTGCATTGTCGTGAAGGGCGCTGTAGGGCGTCTCAAAGGGAAGTTCTGCTGCCTCCTCACCCACTTGAATGTCAGCGAGCAGCATGTCCCTCAAGTGGTGGTGGTGTGCCGTGCTCTCCACAATAGTGAGAATAAGGGGGAGATGTTCCTGTCAGGGTGTGTGTGTGGGGGGGAGGCCAAGTAGCTCACCAAGGCTTTTGAGGAGCCACAGACGGCTGCCATCCAGCAGGCCTATCAGGGAACTGTGCACATCTGGGAAGCCCTCAGGGAGAGTTTCACACAAAGAAACCTGTGAGACTCTCTCCTGGGCCTCCACACAAGGGCCTTCTGAAGTGCCCCAGTGTGTTTTTCCTCCTTCACCCTTCCCTTTCCCTGCACTCCATTCCTTCTTTCTCCACCCTTCTCTGCAAATACAATAAAGCAGATTTTTTGGTTTGGAACAATGAACTATGTTTTTTTTATTTGGGGTAACAAAAACTGGGGGTGGGGGAGACTGGGGCAAGAAAGGGGGAGGAGCAAGGTGGAAGGGAAAAGAAAAGCTCAGGGATGAGGCTGGGAGTGGTGCCTGCCTCGGGTGGTCTGACCAACTCTTGTGCATGGACCTTGGCAGCCACTGTGGGGGTGAGCTAGGGAGAGAAGCCATAGGAGCAGGAGTGGGCATGGGATTGGCTGCTTGACCGCTGGTCAACAGCAGCTATGGGTCTCTTGTGCCAGGTCCCACCAGGTGATGTGGTGCAGGTCCTGGTCCACTTCCAGAGACCACTGGAGGCCACACAGGCAGGCAACATATTCCTGTTCCAGGTCCTCACAGGCTCGTCTGCGACAGCGACAGCGGCTCCCACAGGGTTGGGAGGCTGGAGTAGGGAGGTGTTGAAGACGCCTCACTCACAGCTGGTCTAGCTCTGAAGAACAAAGAGCAGGGCAGTCATCCCAGGAGACAGGGTGCATGAAGCTTAGCCCTCATCTCTGACGTGACACTGAAAGGTCTCGGATCAGACAAAGGCGATGTGCTTGGAGCAAGGCCATCTGTGGCCACCACAGTGGGCCCCTTCCTGCAGGGGCACAAATACCCTCGGTGAGAGTCTCGCTACCCCCATGTCCCAGGGACGAGCAGGCATGGCAAGGTGCTGGCCAGACCAGGAGCCTGTAGGCAGGAGGGGGCTATGGGACGGCTCGGCTTCCCTGCATGCTGTACACCTGTTGGGTCTGGAAGTGGCAGCATCCTGCAGGGAGAGGACTGCTATACCTGCCCTCTGGAGCAGAGGGGGAACAGTGGTGGAGGGGGTGTCTGTGAGTGGCAAATGCCACTTGCCAGAGAGGCTGATACTAGGGTCCCCTCCACTTCCTTCCCCTCCCCGCAGGCTCCCCTTGTAGGGGCTCAGTGTCCTCTGCCTTGCCGCGCTTGCTTGGGAGTGCATGCTGACCTGAGAGCGGGCCTGCCCGTGTGCTATGCGAAGCACTGCTGTGTGTGTCCATGACCCCATCCTCCTTACTGGTGGCTTCTGGTGGGAGGGTGTCCCACCATGGAGTTGGGAGTAAAGCAAACCTCTCCAGAAACCCTGTGAGCAGGCGCACAAGGGTCCTCTAAGGAAGCCTGATTGCAGCTGTCTGCTTCAGACTGGTGCTTTGCGTGCACCCGCGTTCACAGGCTGCTGTGCGATCACCAGGCAGAGAATGCCAAACAAAGAGTGTGCAGCCCCTTGCTGCCTGCCACCTCCCCCCATGTGTGTGTCTAGGGAAAGTAATGGAGTTCACCTGATGAGTCTTCCCCGGCTTCGTCCGATCTCTGGGCGACCTCCGGGGAGGGTGGTACCAGCTCCAGGGACTGGCTGAACTCCTGGCTGGTGGGCATCGTGGTGTTAGTGGTCTGTTCCTGCTCTTTCTCCTCTTCCTTGGTCACAGGCCTACCCTCCGGGAGGGTGACAATGGACGTCCCCAGCCCTGAATCCACAACAAGGAGGGGAGGGAATGACTCCTCTCCCAGGATTCAGGGGAGCTGATCAAAGTAGGGGCAGGTTTGGGGTGCCACCCTGAGCAGAAGTTGCACTCCCTGGCCATGGTATAGGCCTGCCTGAGCTCCTTTACTTTCCTGTGCACCTGCTCCTGGGGTGCGCATGTGGCCCCTCTGACCCAGGCTGTTGGGCATCTGGCCGTAGATCTCGGCATTCCTGTGCCTGGTGCAGAGATCTTGGAGGTTAGCCTCCTCTCCCCAGAGCTCAGTGAGATCCAGGATCTCTGCACCAGTCCAGGATGTGGCTTGCCTCTGCTGCCCCTGGGCAGGGGCTTGGGAGCTGCCTGCAGCTATGCTGGTAGCCATGGGGAGATCAGGTGGCATACTGGGATCTGCCATGGCAGGAGGCAAGTCAGAGCTGGGTGCTGCTGTGTGGCATTGTGCTAGCAGGGCTTGCATCATGCCACAAACTGCTTCCTTCGAGGCTGTGGCTTTAAGGGCTGCAGGGGAAGGGGAACTATAGAGTTCTCATGAGTGTGGACAGAGTGGCCACCAGGGTAGCGGTAAGAATGCCTGGAGTCCACCTATTTTGAAATAACCTCAGCTACCCCATTTACACAAGCCTTATTTCAAAACAGGCATTGTTCCTCATAAAATGAGGGTTACAGAATTCGGAATAAGAAGCCTGTTATTTCAAAATTATTTCAAAAGAGCGGGCTTGCTGTGCAGATGCTCACCTAGTGATTTTGAAATAATGTGAGTTAATTCGAAATAACACTGCTGTGTAGACGTGCCCTAAGAGCACACTTGTATACTTAGTATTGTGAAACTTTAGCACACGAATTGAGGATAATTACTTACCATTTCAACAAACACTTTTGTCACAGTCTAAACTAGGGAATTTTAGCAAAAACTTCCACTAATACTAGCACCATCTTTGATACACTGGTGAGAGCCAGAGAACTGAAAGGTTATGTCCACCCAGCAATTAAAAACCCATGGCTGGACTGTGTCAGTGGACTCGGGCTTGCAGGGTTTGGGCTAAGGGCTGTTTAACTGTGATGTAGACAGGGGTTCAGGCTGCAGGACCCTCCCACTTCGCAGGGTTCAAGACCCTGGGCTCTGCCCAACTCCGAACATCTAGGATACATCTACACAGTGGTGCTATTTCAAAATACATTTGAAATAATGGGCTTCTTCTTCCAGCTTCCTGTAAACCCCAAGGATTAAGGAAGACAATGGAATAGCTATTTATTTCGAAATAAGTGCTGTGTAGACAGCGCCAGATTTTGAAATAAGCTATTTCGAAACAAGCTATGCAATTTGTGTAGCTCAAATTGCACAGCTTATTTTGAGATACACGCTAATGTGCAGACGTACCCCTACAGAGCAATTAAACAGTGCCTCAGCCTGTTGGGGCATGTGCCTGCGGCAGGTCTTTAAACTGAGTATTGTACGGTGGCTTCTGACATTTCAACTTTGGTGTCATTTAATCCTACTCAAAGCATTTGGGGGTTGCTGGCATCCTCTAGAGAGATCAATCTACTCAGATAAAGTTTAATTGACATCAGTGTTTCCTGTAAGCTGTGCACTTGTGCAGCCTCTCTGGAGAGCTTCCAGTGCCACCAAGCTGATTAGCAAAGCACCCAAAGCTGGGTTTTGTTTCTACTGGTGATGCACGTTCACACATGCCTCAGTGCACATAAAAATTTATTCTGCACATGGATGGAAAAAAATCTGCACGTGGATGGAAAAGATTAGAAGGAACATTGATTGACACAGTGGTAACAAATGCCAGAAGTCTTATCTACACTCAGGTTCACCTTTTTAAGTACCCAGCCATTACTGTCAATGGAACATATCAGGCAGAGCAAAGAACAGAGAATGCCAGCAATGTTGTGGTGTTCACACAATGCTGTTTGTCACTCAAGATCTAGCTCTGAATGTCCTTTATTTATGTAACTCCCACAGACTTGAGTGAGACCTCTCTAAATTGAGGGCTTATATGATGATCCCGTAGGTAGCAACTATCACAGGTTTCCCTCACAAATTTGGCATAAACTTCAGGAAGAAACAAAGTTGTCCTTTCAGTCAGATTTTTATAAGCACCTTGTTATTCTTGTTAAACCTTTATGTAAAGAAAAGAGAAAAACATATCTTGAAAAAGCAAACAACCATTGTAAGAATAAAGCTGGGTCCCGACCAAACAAAAAAAGTTAGCTTCTCTTTGGTACTGTTTCTCTTAACATAAAAAGAGTATATAGAAAAAAAAGACCACAAGATCCGGGTTAGCTCTAATATACGTCTGGTTGTTTAGTTCCTCATTACACAAACATATCAAAATAGATAACAATATACTCAAAAATTAAATGCTTTCTCCTACCTTGTACTAAAGACGGATTAAACATTACAAACAAGTACATTAAAACATGTATTTTCCCCCAATGAAAGCAGAGATGAGTCTGAAACAGAACCTTGTAATATTAGTTTCACCAATTGTATCTGGTGAAACATACATTTATATAAAACAGGCAAAATCAAAACCCTGGATCCAAACAAACCCAAACTCTTTGAAAAAAATTGTGTCTGGATTTGTATCAGGAATCTCTAGTGTACTGGCACCTCATTGTTAGTGTTTGATGAGCAGTCTGACAGATGAGGATCACTAATAGAAAAAAGTTTCATCTTATAGAAATGCACTTGAAATATATAAACTGATCGTATATTTAAAGCTATAAGGGAGAAAAAAGAACTTACATTTAGCAGAGAAAATTGTAACAAGGACAAATAGCTGGAAGCTGAAGCCAGAAAAATTCAAATTACCAATAAGACACATTTTTTTTAGTAGTGAGATGATTAACCACAGGAAAAACTATCAAGGCCTGTGGTAGATTCTCCATCCTTTGAGGTCTTCTAATCAAGATATGCTGTAGCCAAACACATAGTTTTTCTTTATGCAATTACAAGTTCATGGGGTAACTGAAATTTAATGAACAAATGAGGAGTCCTGTGGCACCTTACAGACTAACACGGGTATAAGCTTTTGTGGGTAAAAATCACTTTGTCAGATGCATGGAGTGGAAATCACAGAAGTGATATATTTATATATCCCAACCTCTGTGATTCCCACTCCATGCATCTGACAAAGTGGTTTTTATCCACAAAAGCTTATACCCATATTAGTCTGTAAAGTATGGCTAGACTGCGGGGGGGGGGGGGGGGGGGGGGGTTCAGGATACCTATCCCGAAAAAACTCCTCCGTGTCCAGGGAATATGTTTGCTCTTCCGCTTTTTTTTTGTGGAAGAGCACCTGTGCTCTTTTGGAAGCCCCTGAAAAGCATTCTACAAGGAAGAAGGGGGATTTCAAAAGAGGGTTTTTTTCCACAACATTTGGCCCAATCTAGATGGGCCAAATGTCGGAAAAGCCTCTTCTGACAAAAGAATTGGAAAAAGGTATGCAAAATGCAGATCCCAGTACCAGTTGCCTCACAGGAAAACAGGCAATTCTAGGATAACCCATCCAAGGAAATGGTTTCTCCTAACCCCCAGGAGTTAGAGGTTGGATTAACCACTACAGCACGAGTTTATCTCTCTTCCCAAACACTTGTGCACTGGGTGGGGAAAGGGGAGAGCACTTGTTGTAACTCTGGGTAGTCTTCTACATCATGTAATGGTTTAATCCCTTTCTTGCATCCTGCTAAGCTCTTGGCCTCAATGATATCCTATGGCAATAGGAGGAATAGAGACCCTTGCACACCTGCATGAATTTCGCCCTAAGTATAAATATTTCTAAAGCCATCAGAAAAAACATCTTAAATATCTCTAAAGATAATTAAAATAAGGAAGGTCATGTTTTAAGTTCTACAATGAAGTTAAAGGGGAACAGTCTGCAGAAAATAACAGTTATTTTCATCATATTTCTGTAGTTGATAATTTTGCCATGATTTCCTCCAAAAGGTATTACGACAAGCGTACAGCCAAACTGATAGGAGCAAAGCACATTAAACAAATTGGCATGTTGGTGAGGTGCCATAAACAGGTCTGAGAATAACATGCATCAGATGGAACCTGCCTACCTCTGCAGAGCTACCAAGGGAGACGAAAGGTTTATAGCTTATTCTGTAGCCATATCACCATACATTGTAATTTTATTGGAATTTATAAGCTAAGCAGGGTCATGTCTGATCAGGATATTGGAAAAGAAATCCCAGTTGCTGTAGGAAGTGATAATTCAGTAGCTGTCACTTGTTACACTGAGTTAATGCTGAACCATTACTCCAACATAATGTTACGAGGTACTGCAGTGTTAAAGATGCCACATAAGAGCTTTTCCTGCAAGCGTATAAAATCATGATCAACAACAAGCTGGAAGCCGAATACTATATTATTTTAAGTCCTTGGTACTGATGTAACTGCATGATATTATAAAAGAGCTGGTGGCATTTCTTTCCCTCTCTCAATATTTATTTATTGTAACATTTCTGTCACCTGGGAATCCATTCCCAGCACATCATGTAAAGCCATCTATTTCGTTTGTGGCAAACAAGCCATTGCTGTGCTCCAGTGGTGATAATCAGACATAAAAAGATACTGAAGTGACATTTGTACAGCATTGCTCTCTTGCTTTTCTCTTCATAATAGCACTCGCTTGCAGTTGCACACCAAATAAGCACTGAAATCGAGGATGCTGTAATTTTCTTACAAACACAGGTTTCTGTGTTAAGGCACCAACAGAAGTGGAGGAGGGGAAATGAAACACCCTTCATCATTTATTTCTAAGAATAACCTCCAGCAGAAGCAAACTGTGCAACATTTGCTCTAAGAGCATATTCAGACATCCAGGGAGGGATGGCCTCCTGAGCACAATATCAAAAGGCTCATTAAAATTGTTATGAAAAGCTGTTAGGCATTTTTATAACTCCATTGACCTTTTCTTTACATCATATTGCAGCGAGAAACTTAATCTGCTCAGCTTCAATGAGGGTGTGAATGACATAAGCTGGACCCTGTCAAAATAAGTATTGGAAATGTTCTTTCCTGTATTACTAATAATGACTGAATTATTAAAACATCATGTATTAAAATAGCTAATTTACCTTTTCACTGCTTAAACCAATTGATTTTTTTTTTTTGTGCATCTCACTCACTCAGCTGAGGAGCTGGGGAGTTTCCACTTCCTTGTTATGCTCAGATTCACTTTCTGATGAAAGTGGCTAGGGCTCCCCCACTTACTGAGCAATATGGAAAGAGCAATCTGATTACAATCCCTCTAAAGCAGTGGTCTCCAACCTTTTTACACCCAAGATCACTTTTTAAATCTCAGAACAGGCGAAGATCTACCACCCCGCCCCTTCCTTGAAGCCCGACCCTCTCTATTCTCCTCCTGTCCATCATTTGCTATCCCCAGCTCTTACTTACACACTCTGATAAACAGTTTATTTTTAAATTATGCGATGTATAAAATTAAAATCATGTGTTTATAGTTATGAAATAAATGGTCTGTTTTTTATTATACTATTTAAATCTAAAATGAAGCATTTATAATTATACATTTTGTGGGGACAGAGTTCTGCGGCTGGGGGCAGGGGAGAGGGAACAGGCTGCTGGGAGGGCAGAGGACAGAGTTCTGTGGCTCGGGACAGGGGAGTGAGGTCTGGGGAGTGGGGAGTGCGGACAGGGGGCGGAGTACCAGTGGCAGCAGAGAGTCCCCTGCATCTGCTTCCTCCCAGGATTCTCCCCTCCCCTCCCCGGAGGGAAGCTAGCACGTGCCTCCCCCCGGGCCCGACTCCTCCCCCACCCCCGTGGCACAGTGAAACCCTGCACATGCCTGCCCCGGGGCCAACCCTTCCCCTCCCCCCCAGTGGCAGGGCCAAACCCCCACGGGAGCCTGCCCCTGGGGCAACCCCTCCCTCCCACGACAGGGCAAAAATCCTGTGGGCGCCTGTCCCGGGGCCAAACCCCCTCTCCCACGGTGCAGTGTGGCCAACCCCCTCCCACAGCGGGGCCAACCCCCGCGGGTGCCTGCCCTGGGGCCAAACCCTCCTTCTGCAGTGTGGCCTGGCCAACCCCATCCCCTCCCTTCCCACAGCATGGCCAAACCCCCGTGGGTGCCTGCCCCGGGCCAAACCCCGGGGCCAACCCCCACTCCCGCAGCACAGGGAAACCCCTGCGCTCGACTCACCCCTCCAGCGCCAGCGGTGCAGGGAAGCCGGCACTACACTAGAGGTAGGTAATGGGGTTTCTCGGGGGTGGAGGGAAAATGTGGGGTAGGGGAGCCCGAATGCCTCGCGATCGACCAATCGATTGTGATCGATGGGTTGGTGAACACGGCTCTAAAGCTTTCATTACTGCTCCCCCAGAAGGTCATGACTCATAAGTTGAGAACCCATGTACTATCACTTACTTGTGTTTGGGTTTCTTACCCTACAAAACTTTTAATTAAAATTCAAAATGTTTTATGTTTCTAGATGTACTTCCAAAAATTTTGCAGGACTCCCATTTTCACAGTTTTTATTGAAAAATAAACTAAAACCCAAATGCTGGGCCTCAATAAATTCTACCCAGAACTCTTTAATGGCTCCTATCTAGCTTCTTGTTATAAGCAAAGCAGTCAAGCACACACAAGAGTATCAGTGAATATGAAATTAAATGAATATTTCAACAGATCAAAATTTTGTTTTTATCTCCTCTCCCCATCTAAAGACAAATGCACAAACATTTACTCTCACAAGCATCTCTTGCCATGAAAAAGTCTTCATGACAGGATGTGGTACCGGGGGAAGAAATCTCCACTAGGAACCCTTTGTTGGCATTCTTTGCAGTGTTCATTCAGGAAGTCAGGGGTTTCACAATAAACTTCAGGCAACCTCCTTTCCCCAAACAGGTGTATCGTATCTCCCACGGTCCATGCGAGGCCAGGGCCATAAGTGCACAGGTTCTGCTCCCCATCCTCACTGGCTGTGTACTCCCCTGGAGCAGAGGTACCAACCACCTGCCCCCAACCCCAGTCACTGCTTGCCTGCAGGACCTCTGTGGTGGCAGTGTTCTATGGAGAAGACAATACAAGCTCAAGTAATTACCTTTTCTGCTTAAATTTCTCATGATTGGGCGGTGAAGGAGGGTCAGAAGTTTTATATCCCCTTTCACCGACTACATAACCTCTAGATTTAACTCATCTCCAACCCCACCAGATGATCCTAGAAATGCAACAATCTCTCTTCGGTGCCCAGATGAAGGATGGGGATGTTATGGAGACAATGAGCTCCTTACTTTCCATATGGTAAAGGAGCAATCAATGCACGGAGAGTTCCCTTCATGTTTAGATTTGTGGCAGGGGGCCGGGGTAGATAACCTAGGCAATTGTTCATCTAAGGATTGCAGGACTGGATTCTATAAAAACTACATGTTTATTCCCTGTTTCAAGAGTTGAAAAAAAAAAACGCTTAAAAGAAATTCTGAAAATTCAGTCAGTAAAATTATGATAATGCATTTTATAAGAGAGGAGGATTACTTTCTGCCTACTTCTAAAAATGTAACTTTAAGCTAAATTGACTGACATTTTAAAATTATCTGGAAACAGGAAGCAATGTAGGAGACCTGCTTGTGCTAGTATCTTCAACTGTGTAGTAGGAGGAATGAATTCAGAGCTTAATTAGAATCTTTTCCTGGCCATTTGATTTACATTTCAATTAATTCATTTTAACTTCTGTCTTGATACAGATCTATAAAGGCATAACACACACAACCCTGGAACAGGATTTGTTCTTAGATTAGCTAAGTTTGTTCCAAACTCATCTAAGTGAAAATCTTAAATGCCCTCCTCTTTCTTAGTCATAGGCCCTGTCAAATTTATTATTTTGACTACAATAATGTCTAGGGGTCCAGCCATTGTGCAGAACTTTGTTGTGCTTGGCCTGAAGATCTTGCAATCTAAACATAAATCAAGAGACAACAGGTGGATACACAATCAGACTGGGGGGAGATCAAGGTAACAGCAAGGTAAATATGCTCAGCAACAATAAGCACTGCTCATTGCACCCCAGTTGCCTAGCCATTGCCTAAGTACTTTGTACATATCATGGAAGAATTCAATTTTAAAGAGGACAACATTGTGGCTTTGCAGATTTTTATGGGAAATGCCTTCAATAATCAACTGATCCCACAAATCCTTAACCAGAAGAATAATTTCACTCAAGGTAAGCAATCCCCTGTCCCATTCACGTGAATAAAGTTACTCATATGAGTGATCACAGCAGGAGTGGAGAACCTGTGGCCTGCAGGCCAGACCGAGCCTGCTGATTTATTTAATCCAGCCTATGCAAAAAAACTGCACCGCAAGCTGGAAGCCCTGAGCTTTAGCACCTCCCCACCAAAGGCTGGATCTGCACGTGCCAGTGCACCGGCATGTTCTTGCAGCCCCTAGGCAGAGGGTGGTGATCAAGGAAGATCAAGGAAGATTTGTGTGATGCCCCTAACACCATCTCTGTAGTTTCCATTGGCAAGGACCGCAGCCAATGGGAGCTGCAGAGGTGGTGCCTGTGAGTGCAGGCAGTGTGTACCACACAGATGTATATGGCCCTCTGCCTAGGGGCCAGATATGGCAGATGCCTCATAACCACATAACCCCCTCCCACTCCCCATAACCACAGCCCAGGTTGGAACCCCCTCCGGCACCCTAACTCCCCTCCCAGAGCCCACACCTGCATCCCAACACTGAGCAGCCTCCTGCAGCCCAACCCCCTGCCCTATTTCCAGTCCTGCCCCAGTCAGAATCCACACCCTGATCTCCTGCCTCAATCTTAAATCTGCTCCTGCACTCCAAATCTGCTGGCTTCAACCTGGAACCCACTCTAGCACCCCAAACCTCTCATTCCAAACCCCACTCCAGAGCCCACACCCACAGGAGTCCTACACTCCAACTCCCTTCGTTCCAGCCCATAATCCCCTCCTGCACCCTGAACCCCTCATTTCTGGCACATCCCTGAACCCTAGGGGATGTCCTGAGCCCCCCAGGGTTATGTGTATCCCCCAAATGATTTTATGGGGTGCTCAGCAAATATTAGAATGCTATAGTTAAAGAAAGACCAAATGTAATAGGCAAGCCTTGAATCTGCAAGGACCTGCTAGGCAGGCTATGCCATCCTGCCGCTAACCAGAACTCTTATACCAGAGATGGGGAACCGTTTTTGAGTTGGAGGCCACTGACCCACAGAAAAATCAGTTGTAGGCCACACACAAGTGAGAAACAGAAAAAAACAACAACCTCACACTGTGGCTCCCAACTGAGGCGAGAGACACTCCCCACATTCCCCTTGCATACCAGAGCCCAGGGGGGCCCAGCCTAGTAGATTTTGTGTGCTTCACTGCCATGGGGTAACAGTGGGGAGACTGGAATGCTAGTGCAGGTTCCCCAATACTGGGGGTAGCCCTGAGCTTCAGGGGCTGGATCCAGGCAAGCCAAGGGACACATCTGGCCCTCAGGCCTGAGGTTCCCCACCCTTGTCTTACACACTTCTACTTCCAAATCAGAGAGAAAAGCAGTTTGGAAGATGTTCTCAAGAATTAACCTAAAATTAGGCATTCAAATTATCTAGTTCTTTAAAGCAACATTGAGTCAGTACTATGTTTGAATCTAAAGAGGGGCTGGATAATGCTGTAGCCATCAGAAATAGTGAAATTATTTGTACTAACAAGTGGAAAATTTCAACCCTAAATTTGCAGGGGAGGTAGGAATTTTAACAAGCCTTCACCCCCACCTCCAGCACACAAAACTAACTGAAGAGCTAGATCCTACTGTGCATTAAGGCAACTTTCCATGAAACTGCCCTACAACAGTGGTCCCCAACACGGTGCCTGCGGGTGCCATGGCGCCCGCAGGGGCATTTATGTGTGCCCGCCAAGTGCTCGGGGCTGGCTTGGCCCCGGGCACGTGGCGCATGTATGGTGCCGGAGCCAGCCCCGGGTGCATGGCTCACGGTGAGCGCCGGCCCCGGGAACGCCGCAGATTGGCCGCCTGCGCTCTGGGCGCGTGGGGAGAGCTCAGGCCCCGGGCGCGTGGCGCTTGGTGGGAGCTCAGGCCACGGGCACGTGGTGCTTGGGGAGGGGAGGCGCCAGCCCCGGGCGCGCGGTGCTTGGGGGGGGGTGCTTGGAGGGGGCACCGGCCCTGAGCATGTGGCTATGGGGGAGGCCCCGCCCCCAGGTGCGCAAGTGTCCCCGCCCTCTGGCGCCCGGCGGGCGAATGGCCACGCCCCCTGGTGCCCGGCAACCTCTAATGGTTGGGGACCACTGCCCTACAACATTCCAAGTGTAATCTTAAGTGGCACAGAAGCACTGTGGTTATGCCTATGCTACTACAACATACTTCCTGTGGCTGATGCAAAGCAGGTGAAGTTAGGGCTTCCCCAGCTGCTGAAATGACTGTAGAGCTCTTGGCAACTAGTATATGATAGCACATTGACTTTAGTGTTGCCATATTTTTTCCCCATCAAAACCTGGCTAGCTACAGCGATTGATTTTTTTTCATGCTTATCCCATTAACTACGCATGTCTATTTATGAGGTAGTTATATCGATTGCAGCTTACTGAATAAGGCAAATGATACCATTTATTTGCTTTCTGTTTTTACTTATAGTTCATGCACCACTGCTAATTACTTCTCCAATAACTTGATTATTATGATAACATCCCTCGGTTCTCTCCATTTATTTTTTGAGAAGTTTAGGCAATGATCATCAATAAATAATTGAGCAATGCTTTAGTAATAGTGATTTTTAATGCATTATTTTGGAAAAAAGACCGGAATTCAATACAAAAATTATTCTGTAACTACATTGCTTCCCTTTTTCTTTTTAATTACATTCTATTTAGGTTTCACATTAGAATTCCACTGTGCCATAAAACCTCCTCTTTTATACACCAACACCCACACATGCATGTATAACACCCACAAGCAGAATCAAATCTGGGACCTTTGGAGCAAAGTCATGAGCCTCTACCGCATAAGCTAAAAGCCAGCTGCCTCTCAGCAAAGGCTGCAGAGCAGGCTCATTATTGTCTCTCTGTAAGTGGTCTCGGTGCTACTAGGTGGGACAGTACACCACACTTATACATGCACTATGTGTGTCATCTTTTGAAGGGAATTTTGATTCCGATGTGATTCATTTAAAAATCATTTACTGTTGTAATCCTTTTATTTCTAAAAGTAAAAAAAACCAGCAATCCACAAACCAAAACACTGTCTGATATTTGTCATTATTTCTGACAAGGCCCCGTGCTTAGAAATGGAAGCATCAGATATGTGAAGTTTATGAGGCTCTACATAATGCACCACTCATCTCCCACCCACTGACATTCATCCTCATTCATCAGTCCTTCGTGGTCAAAAGCATCTACTTCCTGGAGTAGAGACTGTTTTGTTCAGGTGTACAGTGCCTAGTTCAATGGCTCCTGACCCATTCCTGGGGTTCCCACACACTACTACAATGCATATAATAAATAATAATTACAATGAACCATGAAAGAAAGTTTTACTCTACTCCCACGATGCTATGAAACAGTACAGGTAAAGGAATGTACTCCACTGCCCTCTCTTGTAAGAATGTTCGTATTGGGTCAGACTCAAAAGTCCACCTAGCCTAGTATCATCATGTCTTGTGACAGTGACCAATACCAGGTGCTTCAGAGGGAATTAACAGAAAAGGGAATCATCAAGTGATCTGTGGTCACTGATTTACATTTGACATGACTGATACTGATCAAAAGTCATCACCATATGGCAGGAGCTCTTTAGGCTATGTGTATTTAGTTACAGGGCCCCATCCTATTCCTAAAGTAGACAGGTTTCTGCATCACAGAACTACTGTTCAGTTGGCACTGACACCCTTGTTGGCAGACAGCCTTGGAAATTGATGCTTTCCTCTCTCTTCTAGAAGTGCACAGTTCCAGGTGGTGTTGAGACATCTTGATGTGGCAATGTATGGAGCTAATTTTGCAATTAGAATGCATTTGTTTTGTAATTAGAAGACTTTTGTCTTCAGGAGTCACAGTACAGCAGCATGGGCCGGATCCAAAGACTGGTGAACCCAGTAAGAATTTTTAGAATAGCTTCAATGGACTTTGGATTGAGCTTGTATCCAAGTACAAGTAAGAGAGAAAAGAAAATAGTTTATTTCTTGTTAAAATTTTGAAAATCCAGAGTAAAGAGATAGCGTTCTCTCTATTACAATGTATGGTGCTTTATACAAAGGTTTCAGGGCCAAAGTCATTTTAACACCAGTCTGTTTGGAGTCTTTTGCAGAGAGAAATGGACTAATTTTTTTTCAGAGCTGCAGACTTTACTTTTAAATTTCCAGAAAGGTAACAAGGAAAACGATACATATTCGAATAAGTCCTTTGTGCATATTTCTTAACTTAGCTTACAAAACTTATTCTCAAATGCAATTCAAAGTGGTTCTAGATCAAGACTGCTTTACATTGCAATACAAAAAACAAACAAACAAAAAAAACCAAAATAAAACTAGAGACTCATTAATGTGCTCTGTCCTCAGAATACATAAATGTGTATGCATCCAGCCTCACAGCATATAATTTGGTCTATTCTCATAAACTTGCTGCTTTTGCTCAGAAACAAAGCACTTGGAGTATATGCTATAAACACCTGGTTCTAATAACAGCAGATTTTCCCCCCATAATGAACTGAAGCTCATTAATACCACAGATGTGCAACAAGCCTTTAATGATTCCAGCACAATACAAATAGGTGTAGCAAAACTGACAAAAAAAACCCACTTCATACCTGCCCTTTGCTCAGTTTCTTTGAAGATCAATATGAACAGCCCAAACCTTGATCAAGCATAGCAGAATCAAATACTTCAAAGAGCTCATATTTCGCTAGCACAACCAATAGTGTAAAGCTTATTACATTACATCATGCTACACTGGCTAAGAGCAGTAGCACTGACTGATAATTACTTTGTAAAATTGCTTAAACAACTTTTGTAGATTTTAAAAACAATTCTGTCCAATTAGTTAGCTTTTTATTGTCTTAGTACGCTTACACTGTGTACTTATTTTGAAATAAGCTATTCCGGAATAGTTATTCCAAAATAGCTTATTTCAAAATAGCACGTCTACACTGCAGGGAAGCCTCAGTCTGAGGCAGGCTTCCCTAATGTAGATGTGCTAGCTCAATTTAGAGCCTCAGGAAGCACTGGGAAGGAATAACTTAGAATGACCCTGGTGACGGGCTATTTCAAAATAGCAGCAGTGGAGTATCTACACATGCCTGATTTCAAAATAGCTATTTCAGAATAGGCATTATTCCTCATAGAATAAGGTTTATAAATTTCAGAATAAACCATCTGTTATTTTGAAATTATTTCGAAATTACTGAATTGCTGTGTAGACACTCGCATTGTTGTTTTGAAATATCTCTAGTTATCTCAAAATAATGGTGCAGTGTAGATGCACCCTCAAAGACAGATGAATTGGTGTTTTAAGAAGCCAGACCTCATAATGACTCTACTGTGACTTCAAATCTTTCAGATATGAATGAAATCTTAATGTTAAAAGTAATTGGAGTAATTAATTAATCCTGCTACTCAAGGACTTGTATACTTTGTATAACTTCATAAAGGAAATAAAATATTTTCTATCCTCTCATGCCAACAATCTGACATCAGCATAACAACCACCCCATCTAGTGCGTCAACTTCACACAGCAGCAAATTCATTTGCCACCTCACATTTTTCCTTGTAATAATCCCCTATTGTATCATCTTGCAATTAGAAAGGATATATTGAAATCCTAATTAGAAAATATTTAAGAATATAAATAATACAGTGTATATTGTATGTGTGCGGCCTGTACAGCAGGTGTATCATACAAAGTACTACTGGACATCCGAGGAATACTTGTTAACAGCAATGGAGAGGCTAGAGGCTCTCTGATGTGGATAACCTGTCCTCACAAGTCCTGCTCCTTCTCTTTCTTTGCTCAGTGCAATAAAAATAATAGGACTTCAAACTGGAACATGCTATTTCATTCAATTGCATCATAACAAATGGAGTATAGAAGTAACTTCCACTGACAAGCCAGAGTTAGGGAGTAGAACATACTCTAGGTAATCTCATTATGACCAGTTTGGTACACCACTGACGTCAACAATGTGTAAGAATTATCAAAATAAAGTATTAAAGGAGCTTTAATCCAAGTTTGTGGTTGTGAAAAAATTCTCCTTTTAACATTGCCTTGTAAAAGAGGAAAGGTCAAGAAAGAAGCAAAGAGTTCCTGCAATCCTTACTCAGTCAACACTATTTTCAGGAATAAATATTACTTCTATGAGTGAGGCTCCCCCAAGATAACTTTAGTGGTTCAAAAACATTGCAACATGGATAAATGAAACAGAACCACAGGCCTGCCCATTCCATTGGTTTTTCCTGCAGGCATGCGTTTTTGGAACCTAATATTGTCTCCAAGTAACACATCAAGCCTATGAGGAATTCTCCTTCTGACTGCCTGGCAAATGGTAACGAGTTACAGCAGCTGATATCTTGATCTCTTGGCAAATATTGCCATCAGTCCTTACCTATAAACACAGGACTAGAACTTTAATAGAGTTACCTATGCCGTGTCTTCTGAACACTCCCCATCCAGACTGGGAACTCTGCTGGGTATGAAAGGCTGAGGCTATGTCTACACTACAGGACAAAGTTGAATTAAGATACGCAACTTCAGTTACTTTAATTGAGTAGCTGAAGTTGAAGTAGCTTAACTCAACTTTTGGCAGTTTCCACACTGTGGGAAGTCGAAGGAAGAACACTCTTCCTTCAACTTCCCTTACTCCTTGTGAAAGCAGGGTTACTGGCATCAACCAGAGTGCCCCTCTCACTTTGAATTAGCTGTCATAACTAGACTGCTAATTTCAAACTCTGGAAGATCAACAGTGGCAGCTTCTATCTCCCCCTGTAGCGTAGATGTGCCCTATGCTATGTCTACACTGCAGGCTTCCTGCTCAAGAAGCTTTTTGTGGAAGAGATCTTCTGCAAAAACTTCTTGCGCAAGAGTGTATCCACACTGCAAAAGCGCATCGGAAAAGCGATGCGCTTTTGCACAAGAGAGCATCCAGACTGCATGGATGCTCTCTGGCAAGAAAGCTCTGATTGCCATGAACAGAATGGTCACCAGGGCACCTGTGCTTCTTTCGATAGGCTGTTTTTGCGCAAAACACCCGTGCTGCCCATCCCCACACACCTTTTTGTGCAAGAATTCTTGTGCAAAAAGGAGTTATTCCTCGCAGAAAGAGGAATACCTATACTGCAAAACCCCCACTGTTCTGTTGATTGACTGTAAATTTTCTTGTGCAAAAATGCGCTTCAGGTGTCCACGCGCCACGAGTTTTTTGCACAAAAACGGCTGGTTTTGTGCAAAAACTCTGCAGTGTAGACAAAGTCATAGCATGGACTGTCTCAACCTCAACTATTGAAGTTGTTCCACTTTTTTATAGCTTAGTAAGTAGTCATTTGAGCAGTAGCAATTCATAGTCATACATGACAATGAAAAGCCACTGAGACACAGAGGGAAAGAGAAGTCAGAATTATGTTACTCAGTGGCTCTGGTGTTCATGTGAGAGACAGGAAATGCAAGTTCAAATCCCAGCTCCAAGGATGATTTAGTTATTTATAAAACCAGAACCAATTCAACAGGAGATATTGTGAGAGACCCAAACTTAAATATTCCATAGGCTCACACAAACCCATGATCAAATCCCTTCTCCAGAGGAAAAGAGCTTTGAACTGGGATTTTCTATGTCCTAGATGAGTGCTCTAGCCAGTGGGCTAACAGTAATATGGAAGCTGCTGTTACTCTCTTGTCCTTTTTCTTTGATTTCTGAGCCTTTAAGAGTGCAATCGAGGCACGTTTTCTAGAGTTTCTCTTTAACTTTAAAGACCATCAGTGTTCCCTTTTAGAAACTGAAAACTGATTGTCTCAAATAATCATGTGATTCCAGTAGCTGAAACCTTAAAACAAATCCCCAGCAAATATCACAGGAGTATCAATGAAATCATAACAGTTGGTAACCCTGCAATAGGCCTTAAGGGCAGAGTATGATGTTACACGGAAGGGGACGCACAGTACTGAAATATATATGTGTGGACAGATCATAATAACTGTACGATAAAAGAACTAAATCATTTTTGGAGAGTTAGCCTCCAAACTGTAGTCATGTTAAACAACTCTCTTTTATGCTAAGAGTTCCTGGTTATAATTGCCTCTTTCCTTAAAACACAAACTTTTGCTCAACAATCAATCAAATGCCTCTGTGTCAAGGATATTCTTATAACTATAAGCTAAAATTGTAATATTAAGCCCACAAAATAAGGGTAAAAGTATCTAAAGGCTTGTACCTGGAAGCATTTCTATGGGAGGAAATCTCGCACTATCCCTGCCCCTCATTCTTGCTCTCCCCCCAGTGTCCAACTGCCTCTAGCCATTTCTGAGTACCCCCAGGAAGAGGGGCCACTGCTCTCACTGGGGTCTTTAGAGAGAAATGACCCAGATAGCATCTGACGACCTTCACAGTCTTTACTACAGCACCTCTGTAAGGTTGGGAAGTGCTATAATACTATTTCTAGAGATGAGGACCTGAGGCAAGATGATTTACTCAACATCCCATTTGAAGTTTGTAGCGGAAGAAGAGACTCACCATACTCTCACTAGTCTTAGCACAGGGCATCTGTCACAAGGCTAGCCTTCTTTTCCGATATGTACAAATTAAACAAAAGAGATCATTTAATTTAGAACCAGATGTGTTAATACATGTTACAAATCTGGGTTTCCTGAGCTTGCCATTATTAAGTTCTTAATTTCAGTCCTAATTAGGAAATTGTAAAATTTAAACACTAATTTGCATTGATTATTGGGAGTAATTGCCATTTTTGGATGAAACATTTCACTAGACCATCTGTAATAAAGTTATTTTAAAATGAGTTGTAATCTATCAAATTGAGTTAGAGTAAAAATAAAACCCTCTCTAAATATCAGGAGCATTACTAATTATTCCCTTACTCACTAAGTTTAAATATAGCTATGTATGTTTGAATATAAAGAAAGCCTGCAATTAGGACACAAACTTTCAACTGCAAATTTGTCACAACCTATTCTTTACTGTGTCCATAGAAAATAATAATAATAAAAAAAACCTTACAAAACCAAACCCCCACACCTACACCAATTTGACTCAGTGCCCGTAACTTATTTGCATGAGATGTACATTAGTCACAAATGGATTTAGAAACTATGATTCTCCACCCAGAATGGAAAAAAGAAAATGCATGATGTGTCTTTACAAGGGGTATGTATGGTACATTGGTTCAACATACTTTCTAGGGCCTGATCCTCTGAAGTGCTGAGATCCTCATCCTTTAGACCAGGCATTCAGCACCTTGGATGATCAGGGAGGGAGGGAAGGAAGGAAGGAAGGAAGGAAGGAAGGAAGGAAGGAAGGAAAATAAATGGATTTAATGATATTTTCACCATGCTGATTTATAAATATAAACATTTTGTTCAAGTTCTTCCCAATGAATTTTGGAAAATATATTAAAAAACAAGATTTTCCTGTGAAAAAATGGAAATGTTTTGGGACCAAAAACTTCAACTGATTCTAGATTTAGAAAACTAAGGCACATCCAAAACTTAGCTTTCCCCCTGAGCTTTGCCATCACTCCTCCTATAGTTCTGAAAATCTCACCTCTATTCCCAGTATATTGTCTGTTCTTTTCATGACTCCTAACAAGCCTTTTGTTCCTTCCACATGATCTCCAAACAATCTAACTCCAGTCATCTGAAGAAGTGGCTGTGCCCACGAAAGCTCATGATAACATCTACATGATTTATTAGTCTATAAAGTGCTACCAGACCATTTGTTGTTTTTCTCCTTTTCTTGTGAAACTTCTAAACACTCTGTTTATCAACTACATTCACCAAAAGCCTTCTTTAACTTTAACGGCCCTTTTGTGGACTCTTAAACCTAGCCCATGTTTGCTGGGTCCCAACTCTATTCTAATGTCATTCACTAAAGCTTCCTAGTCAAACACTCTCTAATGTATCAGCATGTACCTCATAGTATATAAGCTTTGAAGTGGCAGACCATGAATAGCAAATACACAGCTATATCCAGATAATAGATAATCACAAGCTAAAGAGGAAAGTCTGACAATTGGGTTGTTTATTAAAAAATAAAGGGGCGGGAGGAGAAATTTGTTGGAAGCTGGGGAGAGTGAGGAGAGCCAGGGCCTGCTGTGTTTCAGAAGGGCGTTAGGGAAGAGGCAGAGAGAGGCAGAGAGAAGAAGAAAGATGGGAAGGCTGACTTCCTAGGTTTAGAATAGCTTTGATAAGATGAACTTCTAGGATTTTATCAAAACTGAATTGATCTCTGATTTTCACTCTCAACATGTTAAAAGAAACAAGATGTAGTCTTGTAGTTCAGATCTTTTATAAAGAAAGTGTGGATAATAGTTTCCCCTTTCTTTTGTAAATTGGATGACGGGGTGGGGGAAGAGGAAGAATAACAGTATTTTTCCAAACTCAGACCACAAAATTTGCTTGTCCATTTGTGAACATTTTCAAAATATGAGCCCTGTAGGGCAACCAGTGTAAATAAAAAATATTCTACTAAATTCTAAATTCCTGAAATCCTACTGCTGTTTATAGGAACAATGTCTCTTTGACAAGAAATGAGCAATGTCCAATATTCCAACATTTAAGCAATAGTCTAGCCATCATCTCTAATAGAGGACTCCAACCCTTCAAACTGTCTATTGAGTACTTCAGAAGAAGTAGGAAAGTGGATTTAGAAATAACACAAAGAATGAGAAGGACAATGTTAATACATGCAAAAGGAATACAAGATCAACCACATGAGAGAGACAACAGAAGATAGAAAAGCATGTCATTACCAAAGCACACAGCAGGCTATGCTGCTGTTCAATGGAACTGTGCTTGAACATTCTTCACATAAGAGCAAGGGAAGTTTGCAAGGATTATTGACATTGATCTGAGAAAGCTTCTGACTGGATGACAACAACACTAACATTTCTAAAGCCATCATACCTGAGAGTTGATTCCTATAATGGTTATATTTCAGTGCTTGAATCTTTCATAAACTCACAGAGCCTAACGTTTTTACAAGTTTTCATGATTATATAGCCTGATTTTACATATTAAAGACCCAAATCTAATCTCATAAACAGTGTAAACAAGAACATGTTATCAGAAATCAATGAATTTATAATGGTATAAAACTGGTGTGAGTGAGACCAAGCTGAGGCTCTTACTTGCTGTGTATTTCCTTTACAGGATAAACAGACTGACTCTTTACATAAGCTAAGAAGAAGACAAACCCTTCCACATGAAGGACAAGCAAGAATGTCCATTGTCAATAATATTTTTATGACAATATATTTCAAAGACAAGCAAAAGGTAACAGAAACCAATACACCAAACTCAGGATTTTTTTGATCCCTTTCTGTAAACTCTTTCAGATGAGCTGAGTAATTTAATAGAGTAATTTTAGGAAATGTTCATCTGCACTACAACTAGCAACAATACTAGCCAAACATAATGGTTGCTATTACAGGCTACTTTGTCACCTGAAACTGATACTCACCTCCCTTTGTAAAGCACTTTGAACTATGCTAATTGTGTAGCTTAAGTCGAAATAGCTTATTTCAACTTTTGGTGCGGTCTACACAGCAGTTATTTCAAGATAGAACACTTTTCCCCTGACTTACCTTACACCTATAAAATTAGAGTCAGAGTAAGAAGTCCTCCCGCTGGATATAATTTTGATGTTATGTTGAAATAACTGCTTGTTGTGTAGACGTGGACTATGTTATTTCAGAATAATGTCAGTTATTCTGAAATAACGCTGCAATGTAGATATAGCCTTTGAGCGCTAAATAGGAGTTAGGTATTATTATTAGCAGCCAAAATATACTTGAAAATGAGATGCTGAGACACTTGGAAAACAACTGACCACTTTAGGGGGATTCCTTGGGCTCCACCACTGTGAAAAACAAGAATAGCCACAGGGTGCAGTCTTAATCTTAAAATTCCACTTTGAGTGTTCCTAGTTATCATGTAAAGAAGAAAGGAGCAGGACAAAATTTCTCTTGATATTCTGTATCATAGATGGCTTACAAATCTCACATTGAAGCTTACAAACAGTAAATGGTTTCCATTGTAAAATGTTTATTGCTTTGTGACAGGGAGTAAACTGGCCTCTGTGGCTCTCTGGAGGAGGCCTCACAGTCCCATTATATGTTTCAGAGGGGTAGCTGAGTTAGTCTGTAACAGGAAAAACTTAAAAAACAACAGTCTAGTAGCACTTTAAAGACTAACAAAACATGTAGGTGGTATCATGAGCTTTCGTGGGCATAATCCACTTCTTCAGATGACCGGAGTGTTGGAAATCCAGATCCAAGAATAAATAAGGGAAGATGGGATGGGGGGAGAAGGAAAAAAAATTGAAGGGGAGGAAGAAAAAAAGACAGTGAGTAGATAAGCTTCAGAGGGATAGCCGAGTGAGTCTGTAACAGGAAAAACTTAAACAACAAACAGTCTAGTAGCATCTTAAAGAATAGATGCTTAAAGAATACTCTTTAAGATGTTATTAGACTGTTTGTTGTTTTTTAAGTTTTTCCTGTTACAGACTCACTCGGCTATCCCTCTGAAGCTTATCTACTCACTGTCTTTTTTTCTTCTTCCCCTTCAATGTTTTTTTCCTTCTTCTCTCCCCTCCCCTCATCCCTCCTTCCCTTATTTATTCTTGAATCTGGACTTCCAACATTCCGGTCATCTGAAGAAGTGGGTTGTGCCCACGAAAGCTCATGATACCATCTATATGTTTTATTAGTCTTTATAGTCCCATTATATGCCATCCTAGAAAGGTAGAAGGATAATGGCAGCAAAGGTAGGTCCTTCAAGCCTACTTAGAGAAGCCTTGTTGGAGCATCCATCTTAGAAGTTAGAGAGATCTGGTCCTCCAAGGGATAGAGCAGTTAATGATAGCCAATCAGAACCCAAGAGGCCATATAAAAGAAGCTGTGAGAGCTTAGCAAATCAATTCCTGGCTGGTACTGGAGGAGGAGGAGGAGGAGAATGGGAATGAGAATGAGAATGGGAATGGGAATGGGTGCTTCTCTCTGGCTAAAGCTTTAGGGATAGTTAGAATTTGGTTCTGGCTGCATTTTGCATGACTGGATTTGTAGAGAGAGGATTTAAGAACCTTAACCCTGAATCTAAAGGACCACATAGGGAGAGGCCCAGGGAAGATGTAGCAAAAAATTGGATGAAGCAGTATATGGCAGCTGTGTAGAGGGTTCCTGGATTGAAACCCATAGTAGTGGGCCTTAGTTTCCCCCATTATGCCACTTTACCTGTGGTCAAACACCAAGAAGAGTATGGAGGTTATATGAGAGTCTGAATAAAGGGCTGAATTTAAAGGGCCCTGAGCAGGAGCAGCCCTAGACGAGCTGCCGGCAACTGGCGCCCTAGGCGAAACATGTGATCGGCATGCGATCATTGCCCCGCCTCCAAAGCCCTCAACGGCAGTTTATTTTGGCGCCCTAGGTGACCACCTAGGTCACCTGTATTGACGGGCTGCCACTGGTCCTTAGATAGGGCTGAAGACCCTACTGAGGGCAAAGTAAACTGTTTGTTTATTGGACTCTTCCTACCCCAGAAGGGGTTCATTCAGACTTTGTAATGTGACCAAACTGAAGACCCATCAAGTTTGATTTGCACCCTGCAGGAGACATCGAGTTTGAGAAAAAGTCACAGTATTGCACCTAGCCACTCATTGGTGCTCAAGTGGTGAGTGTCCCTATATAGCAGTTTTACTGCCCACATACTTCTACCCATGTGCAGTTTCTGGTGGCCTTATTTCATGAAATGCGAAAACAACAAAGTAACAAATAACTGATTTAAGTCAATGATGAGTTAAATCAGATTAAATATTTAGAGTTTGGTTTTCAAAACCTTACATGACTTATATTCAGGAAAGATAAGTGTGTAAAAGCTCTCTTGCAATGGACTTTTTAATAGCCTACACAGGCTTCATACTTCAGTTATGATCTGATATTAAATGGTTACTCAGTAAAAGCCTCGCTTTAGCAGGAAGTGAGAGATGCCAAAGGCCATGAGAAACTAAAATACACTGTGGCAAAATGCTAAACAGATCACACAGCCAGAAGCTGATTTATTGCCACAAATGCATGTTAAAGCATATACTGCAAATGTTTATAACCTGCTTTCTACTTAGCTAGCTGTGGAGATCATTACCATATTTAAATAATGTTTTTCATCCTGAGCACACATGTAGAATTGATTCTAAAAAGCTGAACTGGCTATCATTCCGCTTGTAAAAATGACATACTATTTTGTGTTTTTAAAACCATCGTGCACCCACACTTAATCATCAGGGACACAATTGTTTTCTACAAGCTTCAGCAGGTAGCAAAATTTGCCAAGTCTAATATAAAAAAGTGTTAGATTCTTACCATGCAGGCAATAAGGCGTAAGCCCACATCTCAGAAATCAGTAGGTAAATAGGACTAGTGCACCCGGCTTCCTTATGCATACTTCAGCATAATGAAAGATGATGATTCACACAGACTTCATCTTTTTCAGTAAATGCAGTATGAAAAAATGTACCCAGACAGCTGACATTTTCCTTAGAACTTTGAAACTATAAATGATGCATAATGATTAAAACAGTTAAGTTTAATATTACATGACGACGGCTGCAGTATGTTTCCTGATTACAAAGAATATATGTACTTATTTTATAAACATTTGCTTGTCAAACAAAATAGTGATAGGTTTATCTTATATTCTCAATACAATGTTTTAAATACAATGAAAAAAGATCAAGAATCTACCATGTTAGAAAAAGGATGTACAATTTCTAAGAAATCATACAGGTGGTTCTTAGTTGCTGCGCTTATACAAAGTAACAATTTGTCTTTTCTTCTACTGTAATTTTCCACCCAAAATTACCTATCTTAAACCTCTTGTAATTTCTTTCCTTTAATCTGTCCAGCAAAAGCCTGCTCAGTGAAAGTATGTATTTCATTTATACTTTTCTCCTTTTTCATTTGTATTTTCATACAAACACTTGCACGGGTAATTACTATACATATAAGTATACTCCCTGATCATGAAAGAGATGTCCCTCCAAACTTCCCAGCTCCCTTATCCACAGACTGAAACATTCTCTCTGACCTACAGCCCCACTCCATGTATGTATGACTTGATTTTCTGGAAGCACTAAAAATCTGCAGCTCCCATGGACAATATTGGGTGTCCGGTACATGTGAAAATGAGACCCCCCCCAAAAAGTATGGAACCCATTCTGTAGCCAGTTTTGAAGTCTTTGGCTAAGTGACTTACCCAGTGTCAAATACAAAGGACCAAATTCAGAGATTAATCTAAATATATTAAAACTAGCATAAAGAGCTAATCACCACATACATCTCTCCCACTTCTGAGGGAGTCCGCCCTCAAAGAGTCAAATCAATCCATAGTCTGTGAATTCTAGGTTCCAGACTGATTCTGGACTCTAAAATACCTTCAGCTGTCAAAAAGCCTTATTTTATCTGCATCTGCCAAGAAGATTGCACCTGCTGCTGTCTGATAATGGCCTAGCTACAATATTTCACTGCTTTGTGATTTTCATTAGAACAAGTTATCTAAACAAAGAACCTCTCAAAAGGACCAGCACCAAACACGCCCACAGGAACAATTAAACCATCAATCACAAGGATTAAACTCATGAATTCCTTCCCAGCAATTGCCAAAGGTGGGTGGCTATGAGACCGTAGGACCAGGGGTTGCCCACATGCTCATCCGTGGGTTCTACCCTCCTAACTGAAGCATATTAGGGTGGTGAGAACAGCCACTTCAGTGAGTTGACTCATGTAGTGTGAATAGAATATTCCTTCTCCACCTATGGACACCAAGTCACTGAATCTAAGCAGTTCCAAAAAGGGCCAGATTATGCCACTTTAATTAATGCTTAGAATGTTATGACAGTCCTCAAACAGACCCACTAAATGAAAATACTTGAGGATAATTAATTACTCAGTATGACTAGGATTAGCTCAGTTTGGCCCAGACAGAGGACAAAAATAGCCTGCCACCATTTATTCTAGAATAGTCCCTTTTGAAAAAAAATTATATATTTTCAATTTTATTAGCCTAAAAATAGGATGGCAGTTGATGGCAACATGCTGGAAAGAGATGCCAGGAAACTGTTACTTCTAGGGTATGGAAAAAGCCTAGATTCATTAATCTGTTCAGATATATAGATTGCTTGTTGGGAATAATAGACAGATGGATTTTGTGAGCCATTGCCAAAACTGCTTTTAGAAAACCTAGTATAATTTTTGTAACTAGGCAATCTCCATTAACATTGTCCCTCAACAATTGGTGCACATATAGCGACAAATTCAATGCTGACTAAATGGCAGAATAATCTTCTTATAAGATATTGACTGTTCAGAAAATGGACCAAACTGAGCTCTAATATGTCAGCACAACTGAGATCAGAATCTGGCTGATGGGGACAAAAAAATGTCAGCAGGCACCGTTTCATTTCATTCAAATAAACTCGGTCTGAAGAAATTTTAGGAGGGACAAAGGGAAAAAAACCACGTACAGATTTTTAAAAATTCCTTCTAAATAGGAGCACTTAGTATGCATGTGATATCTTTGATGTGAATGAGTGATGTACTTCAAATAAATAAACTATAAAGCTACAGGAAAAGATGGGGCAAAACGATAGTCATTATCATACTGTATCTCTAAGCACTCCAAAATTTCAGTCCCAGTTATGTTTGCTTTCCTGGTTTTTGGAAGAATGAGAAAGCAAGTTATTTTTCAGGGAAACACTACATTAAAATATTTCTAATCACCATATTAAAAAGGTAACAGCTTTACATTTTTATGTGTGTGTTCTCTGTTAAAAAATGGAATCAACAGTTGCGTTACCTGACCTTTTGTTGTGCACATGCACAGCTGGACAAATCCAGGGAACAGAAATGGAGAAAACAATTAAAGTGGTTTAAAAAAATTAAAATTTGTTGTTTGTCAGTCTCTGACAGGGAGCACATCCTTGAAAGGTTTTGTGTTTAAAAAAAAGACAAGGGCAGGAAGGGAGGCCTAATTTACCTCATCTCATATAAATCAAGTAAACTAAAAATAAATACTACTGTTGAAAGGAAGTGCCCACATCACAGTGGTCACCACAGTTAACACTAATCCTTTGTTGGACAGACAAACTGAAGACCGAACATACGTGGAGAATGAACACTATCACCATTAGGCCTGGACTGAGGCATATGAAAGAGGCTGTGTGAGTAGCTTGCAGGGCTGCAGTCCGTGCTCTACCTGTTCTGGTTCTTATCTCACTCGCCTAACACAAACAAGCAGTCTCCTTTACTTGCAGCACCCTTCACCAGCCTGGAATCTGCTTGAACATAGTTCAGAAGGAACAGATAGGAATAGAAGAAGGTAAAAGAAAAGATGAGGTGCAGAAACTGGAATACTGATTTGTCAGTAAAACAGTTTCAGACTGAATCTCATACTGGCCTTGGTTGTGCTTTGCTTCCTTCTGAGTGTGCACGGAAGCCTCCTTTCCCAGAGGTGCTGACCTAACCAAAGAGCCTACTCCCATTTCATATTTCCTATGGTGCAAGTGACATTAGATGACTTTGTCCTTCATACCATGCAGCATTGCTGGCTCAGTGCAGTGTGCTGTTCTCCCTACATTATTTAAATAAATGCTGCAGAGGATGTGCTCCCTCTGTGCACTTGGGAGCTCCAAAAGGCATTCTACCTCCTTGAAGCACAATCCCTCATTGTGGTTTGGCTTCGCATCATCCTCCATGCAAGTCAGTCTATAACTAATGTCACTGAATCCAAAATATCTCAGGCCAGATCATCAGCTGGTGTAAATTGCATGGTTTCATTAAGTGCTGACTTAGATCAGCTGAGGATCAGGCCCTCCATTTTCCAAATGAGCATAAACAAACAGATCAATAGTGTAGGATGCAACTGGGTTTTGCTCTTTTTAAAATCTGAGCCATGAGCAATGGCTCCAAAGACCTGGGAATAGCCAGATTTTTACTTTTGCCAATTTAAAACTTCTACATTGTAGACTGATCCTTATCTCCCTGAAGTTTCTACTTGAAATTCACCCTACACCGCTTTGTAAACTTCATTTGTCTCTAAGACTCAAATTATTCTAGAGACATACACCTGCAACTTCCACTGAAATCAACATGTGCACTCCTAGCTGTGGACAAAATTTTGCCTTTCAAGTTTGTCCCATCAGAAACTGGTTTGAAATAAGGAATCTTCAAAAATAACATTTTAGTGGAAAGCAGAAGGCAGTAAAGCAATATGATGCAATTCCCATTCCAAGCCAGATCCTACAGCCTTTATACAGGGAAAGCTCTCCAGAATGAGGACAAATTAGTCCTTGTATGAATCGTGCCATCAGTCCCTCACCTCTGCATTTAGGATTCCTTTCAGAACATTTCACAAACTTCCTGAAAACACTCACATGAAATATTGTATATTTGAGGAAAGTCACTTTGAAAAGCTCTAACTCCAGGTTGCAAAATGGTAACTGGGTGTTTGAAATGGAAGAAGAGAATACCCAAGCAATAAGTAATGAATATGACAGTTTGTAAACAATTTGCACAAACAAACAGTGATATTCAGCTACAGCATAGGCTGATCTTAAATGCCTAATCATACTGAAATAAAAATGAATCTTAGGCTCTCTTTGCTTCTCAGGATCAGCCCCATGTTGTGAGGGCAACTTAGGCTATGTCTGCACTCCCAAGTTATTTCTAAATAATAACTCCCAAAATAACTTTCAAAATAAGCGTATTCCTTTTCACAAGCAGGAGCTATTATTTTGAAATAACAAGCCCATTCTTTCAAAACAACAGGCTTAGTAGTGTGGACGCTGGCCTTGTTATTTCAAAATAAGAGGAGTTATTTTGAAATAACTCCTCAGTGTAGACATTTAGGTCTTATAGACAAACTGCAGACTCATTCTGGTCTTGAAGCAGGGCAGATGGGCTGCCCCACTGCATTTCCCTGTTCAGATACACTTTGGATGTAAGAAGCAAACATGGAACAATGTAACGTTCAAAGTGATGCTCCTCATGTCAAGCTGGAGACAGAGCTGCCACTTGGTCCTTGATATGAAGCTGAGCTAGGTCGCAGCACCCTGGCTGCCGGCATCTTCTACCCTCCGCACTTTGCAAGGCTTTGAAATCCCAGAGGCCAGCTAAACGGTCTGCATTTCTTCCAACAGATCCGCAGGCTCCTGGAGAGCCAGGCACAAAACCCAGCTGGATCTGTTCCTGACATAAGCATCCCTTGCCCCGAATCCCCAGCACCAAGACACCTGCTGAAAAAAGGTCCCCAGGAGAACAGAGCGCGGAATAGGTAGCGAGCGCCTGCATTAGCCGACAGCAGGTCGCCTAGACCAGCTCCAGGCAGCTGACTCCGCCTGGCGCCCCTTTCCCCCCAACTCCCCACGCCAGAAAAAAATACCCCACTCACCTGAGCCTGTCACGCTGAACCTGAACAGGTGGCTTCTTCTGGAGGAACAGAAGGAGGAGATGTCGCTTTGGGAGCGGCCTCTGGGGCCAGGATCACCGGGGAGCAGCCAGCTGGCTGGAGACGCTGCCTCCGCTAAGCTGCCCTTCCTCCCCTCCGCCTCCATCATCACCTAGGGACAGCGGCAGCCCGAGGATCCGCTAGACCGGAGCTACCCCCCCCCCTCCCCCGCCTCAAGCGCGTCTGAGGGGGTGTCCGCCCAGAGGCGCGGGGACAGGCTGGGGAGGCTCCCGCAGCTCTGCTAGGCACGGAGATGGCCAGGGCGGGGGGAGGGAGGCAAGAGAAAAGTTTGCACAGGAAGGAGCCGCCCACTGGCTCAAAACTCCTGTCAGAGTGCGGCGCGCTGCCTCCAGAGATGTTCCAGCGCGCTGCTCTGCCTGGCCCGCCTCACCCAGCGGGGGCCTGCGGTCAGGTCCAGTCGGGCAGGGCTTTCCTTCTGGGCGGCAGCCCTGCCTTTGAAAAGACAGGGCTCAACAGGGCTGGGGGGAGGGGGGTTGCCTCGCCGGGCTGGAGGGAGCATTAATGAGGGACCAGGGAGGGTTGTTTCTCAATGTTTTTTCTTGCCTAAGACTTCAGTGTGTGTTTAAATACCGGTTACTTATTCCACTGGCTTGCATCCACACTAGCTGCAGAGAGGAAGAGAAAGCTAAACAGGCACAGTCACAAACATACATAGATGTGGGTGGGTTCATATGTACTACAGCAGTATCGCTTTTTTAAAGTTCAGCCTAACCACTCTGTTGTGGCTTTTTTAGTTAGCCCATCCTGGCTGTCTCAGAAACACCTTCAGCCTCATTCACCACTGTTTTGCATCCGCTGTTGTCATTTCCATTTGCAGAAAGTGGCTGCAAAAGTTTGATCCAATCGGACCGGTAAGCATTTTGTCCCCACCTTGTGCAAGTCACTACATAAGGGGCAAGTCAGTGGAGACTATGGTTACATCTAGACTGGCATGATTTTCCGGAAATGCTTTTAACAGAAAAGTTTTCTGTTAAAAGCATTTTCGGAAAAGCGCATCTAGATTGGCACGGACGCTTTTCTGCAAAAGCACTTTTTGCAGAAAAGCGTCCGTGGCCAATCTAGATGCGCTTTTCCACAAAAAAGTCCCGATCGCCATTTTCGCAACCGGGGCTTTTTTGCGGAAAACAAATCTCTGCTGTCTACACTGGCCCTTTTGCGCAAAAGTTTTTCAGAAAAAAACTTTTGCCCAAATGGGAGCAGCATAGTATTTCCACAAAAATCTTACATGAGATCGTCAGTGCTTTTGCAGAAATTCAAGCGGCCCGTGTAGAGAGCTGGCAAGTTTTTCCGGAAAAGCAATTGCTTTTCCGGAAAAAGTGGCCAGTCTAGACACAGCCATGCTGTGTGGCTACATCTACACTGGCATGATCTTGCACAAAAACTCTTTACCGCAAGAGTTCTTGTGTTAAAGTAGTTGTGCAAGAAAGTGTCTACATTCGCCCTGATTTCATACAGTAGAACGTCAGTTTACTTGCACAAGAACACACGGCCAGTGTAGACAGGCAGCAAGTTTTTGTGCCAGAGCGGCTGCTTTGGCACAAGATCGCACCAGTGTAGACACAGCCTGTGTGTAGGAGGAAAAAGAACTTACTGTAATCTCAGAGTCTGATCTTTCCTCACTTATACCAGTAATGCCAGTGACATGACAATAGTTTTCCACTTTGTTTCATCCTCTCACAAACTATAATGATCAATGAGACAAGAGTTAAGAAATTGAGAGTATCCATTTTCCTTTCTGTATAGGATGCCTTATTTATCCACCTCCTGACCTATACAACAAAGAAGTTGCTTGGTGCATCATTTCATATTTACTGTGATGAGTCAAATCTTCTCCTAACATGCAGTTTTGTGTTAAGAAGTGAGTTTTGCCTGTACTTGACATAGTCTATATCTGTTGCTATATACAACACAAACTTTCTACTACAGGCAGTCCCCGACTTATGCGGATCTGACTTATGTTGGATCCGCACTTACGAACGGGGCTTTCTTGCCCCGGAGCTCGCAGGCAGCGGTCCGCCACCTCGACCTCCGGGGGGAGAAAAGCTGCTCCCGGTGCCCCTGGTCTGCTGGGGACTGTCTCTAGCAGACCAGGGGCACCGGGAGCAAAGCCGCAGCCGCGGTGCGTTTGCTCGCGGTGTCCCTGGTCTGCTGGAGATGGTCCCCAGCAGACCAGGGGCACCGGGAGCAAAGCCGCAGCCGCGGCGGGGTCCCGCGCTTCTGAGGTTTTGCCAGAGCAAAGCCTCAGAAGCGCGGGAACCCGCCGCTGCGGTTTTGCTCCCCGTGTCCCTGGTCTGCTGGGGGAGGGGGGGCGCAGCTAGTGTGCCCCCCCAGCAGACCAGGCTTTTTTTGTGGACCCTGGGGCAGAGCAGCTGGGGCGCTGCCGGTTGGTCCCGCAGCGCCACTCTGGGCACTACTGGACCAACCCGGCAGCACCCCAGCTGCTCTGCCCCAGGTGTCCTGATTCAGCCGCTGCTGGTCAGTTTCAGCAGCAGCTGACTTGGGGACTTGGGGTTCTTAAGTTGAATCTGTATGTAAGTCAGAACTGGCGGCCAGTTTCAGCAGCGGCTGAATCTGGACGCCAGTTCCAACTTACATACAGATTCAACTTAAGAACAAACCTACAGTCCCTATCTTGTACGTAACCCGGGGACTGCCTGTATATATTTGAGAGATTGTGTAGGTCTATCTGTTCAAGAACTCCTCCTTAACAGTAAGAGCTAGGGCTCCCAGTGTTCCCTTTAAGCTTTGGCAGCACAGCTTCACAAGTGATTAATCAGCCCCACCCAGTTAGTGAGCATCCTGCAGGGAGCCCTGGGCTTCTCACTAGGTGGGGCTGATTAATCACCTGTGAAGCTGTGCTGCCCACATCTTAGAGAGAACACTGGCTAGGACCAGGACCTGTGGTATGCAGCTTCCTCTTATCATATCTTAAAGCAGCGGTTCTCAAACTTTTGGGGCTCTGGAGTCCTTTACACGCGTAAAAATTTATGCGGAGCCCCAGTGGTCCACTGACTGTATGTGTTGTACTTATGCGGCGCCCCAGTGGTCCACTGATTGTATGTGTTGTACTTATCGATGTTTCCAGTTTGTCAACCTCGCGGAGCCCCTGAAGATGTCTCGTGGAGCCCTGGGACTCCCCGAAGCACAGTTTGAGAAACACTGTCTTAAAGCAAGGTGAGAGCTTGCTGGTGTCAGAAAAATGGGTGTGCCTGCAATGGGATTGCTTTTCATAAAGCTGTATAGAAAAGAGACAGAATCACCATGCAGGTGCAAGGGGCTGTCTGGGAGCATGTCCCGACTCTCCCACCACCTAGATGCCCTTTAGCTCCCCCCAATTTGTACGAGATCATTGCTGACTATTTCCCCCGGTCAGAGAGTGAGGGAAAAGTGCACAGTTTGCTGCATTCCTCTCTGTGGCTGGGAAATGCAGTGGGCAGACGAACCTGCATCAGCCCCATACGTAGTAAATATGGAGTGATGGTTGAGAACTACTGATCTAAAGCGTGTCCAACCAATATTAAGGCCATTACTAAAAACATGATTGTGGAAGCTCTTCTAATGGCTGTTGTATTTCATTGGCTGAGTGACTAGGAACAGGGGATCTAGCTTTCTTCTCAAGCCTTACTTTTTAAGAAGTTTAAAGGGGTGTTGTGGCTACAGCAACAGAAGGGACTAAAATCTTTGCATTGTATTGTCTCTTCCACAGGTGTCATCATTGGTAATATTGAGACTCCATTGAAATCAATGGCAAAGCTCCTAGGCTATGTCTACACCGGCAGATTCTTACTCAAGAACGGCCATTCTTCCGCAGAGCATCCACATGGCCTGCCCACTCTCGTGCAAGAAGATTTATAGTACAGTGTGGGAAGAGAGGGCTTCTTGCACAAGAACTACGCTCTTTTCTAACAAGTGTAAGCTCTCTTGCACAAGACTTCTTGTGCAAGAAGTCAGTATGGACGCGCGGCAGGGGCTTCTTGCACAAGAAAGCCCTATGGCTAAAATGGCCATCAGAGCTTTCTTGTGCAAGAAAGCGTCCACACTGCCATGGGTGCTCTTGCGCAAAAGCACATGGCAGTGTGGACGTTTTCTTGTGCAAGAGTTCTTGCACAAGAACCTGCCAGTGTAGACATAGCCCTACTGACTTCAATGGGCCCAGGGTTTCACCCGTGTATTTCTAATGCACCAAATAATGTAGTATCTAAACTATTACATATACAATAAGGGTATGTCTACACTACCACCCTAGTTCGAACTAGGGTGTTTAATGTAGGCAACCAAAGTTGCAAATGAAGCCCGGGATTTGAATTTCCCGAGCTTCATTTGCATCTTGCTGGGCGCTGCCATTTTTAAATGTCCGCTAGTTCGGACTCCATGCCCGCGGCTTGGACTAGGTAGTTCGGATTAGGCTTCCTATTCCGAACTAGCTGTACACCTCAAAATCCTGGGCTTCATTTGCAACTTCGGTTGCCTACATTAACCACCCTAGTTTGAACTAGGGTGATAGTGTAGACATACCCTCAGGTATCACATTACAGCTGTATGAAAAGTTTTTATTCAGAAGCTGCTACTTAGAGAGTATCTTCATTTTTTCTCCATTTTTTCCATTCATTGTCAGGCCATTCTTTGTACTTCATTATTGCAAAAAGCTTCAGCCCTAGCTCAAATGTCTACATAGCTATTTCTAGCTCTACAGCATGAGCCCCACTCATCTGAGCAGAGCTCTGAGGCTATGTCTACACTATGGGGTTTCCGGTATCCCAGAAAAACTCTGCTACGTCCAGGGAACATGTCTGCTCTTCTGCTTTTTTTGCAGAAGAGCAGATATGCTCTTTCAGAAGTCCTATCTTCCTCCTCCTGCTAGGAAGAAGGGCTCTTCCGAAAGAGGAGGCTTTTCCAAAATTTGGCCCAGTGTACATGGGCCAAATTTCAGAAAAGCCTCTTCTGAAAAAAATATTGGAAAAAGGTACGTAAGTTGCAGAGCGCAATTTGCATACCTTCCTCCAATAGGTCATTGTAATGTAGACACATCCTGAGACTTACTGTCACAGGTCTTTTTGCGCTGAATAGATGGAGCAATAGTGACCTAAAGGCTGTCCATATTCGGACAGTCTCCTGTTTACCTATCACCATTGCTCAAGTATTATACAAAAATCTGACTATTCAGTCTTTACTGGCAACTAGTGAAATGTAACATATGATTTTTATTATTAGTTTCCCATTGCATTTTGTGTACTGCCAACCTTCTATCTTAACATGGATTTCAGTGACTATCCTAGGGCTCTTACAACTTTTCTTGAACCCAGTTAACCACATTCTTATATTTTTGGTCATAATTAATATGTATTCCATTTTTTAAAAATGTAAATGGATGCCATTAAAGTAAGTTAGCAAAATACATAAGGTCTGATCCAAAGCTCTTGGACATCAATGAGAAATTATTGACTTGAATGGCCTTTGGATTAGAGCCATGAGCTATTTTTGGACCATTTTTTTCATGCAAAGCATTTAAGCCATAGTGGTTGCATGGTGTGCTGCACTACATGGTGCTACTTTAAAAGAGTACACTTAAAAAGGCTTACAAGTAAGGAGGCTTACATGTTGGGAATTCTTTTAGTGAAAGGAGAAGCTGCACAATGTATGAAAGCTAGAAGAACAGAGAAAACTGGAAGAGTAAAGAAAGAAGAGACAGAAGGTTCATGATAATACATGGGGAGGAGGAAAGTGATAGCTAAGGGAATGAAAGTAAGAGAAAATATCTTTCAGAAAATAGGTTAGCTTTGAGAACAAAATAGGCAGATACCAATATGAAAAGGTAGGATGAAAAATAAATATACAGGTGTATGTATTTCTAAAACACTATTAGAAATCAGAGTAAAGAGAACAATCAGAATGACTGATTCCACAGGCACCACAATGTATTAATCATCCAATAACTTGATACAACTGAAAATATTAAATGTGATGACCTTGTTTTTTAAGTTTCAGAGGAGTAGCTGAGCTAGTCTGTAACAGGAAAAACTTAAAAAACAACAAATAGTTTAGTAGCACTTTAAAGACTAACAAAACATAGAGGTGGTATCATGATCTTTCGTGGGCACAGCCCACTTCTTCGGATGACCGGAGTGTTGGAATTCTAGAACCAAGTTGGTTCTTGGTTCTGGACTTCCAACACCTGGTCATCAGAAGAAGTGGGCTGTGCCCACGAAAGCTCATGATACCACCTCTATGTTTTGTTAGTCTTTAAAGTGCTACTAAACTATTTGTTGTTTTTTAAGTTTTTTCTTGCTTTTTAAGGCCATTGAATTTTTGAAGGTGAGTATAGTGCTTGTGATTGGCAGCTCTGGAGACTTAAGTCCTCTATCCCAAGAGCAGGTAAATAAATCATAGGCAGTAAAGTTCAAACGGTGAGGCACAAGCTTCTTAATACTGCCCTTGCAGCCTTACAATGAAAGGGCTATTTGAATGGAGAGAAAGATTACTTTAATCACCTCTGAGTTTAGTCTTTGGCCTTTCTGAGAAGATTGCCAACAAAGATCCCAACTATGGTACTGATTTTGGGAAGTGCAGTGTTCACTAGGAAGTGGGATTAAACCAACTCATTTCACAGGGGTTACCCCAACAGCATTTAGGGGCCTCAGGCTATGTTTAGACTGCAGGCTTCTTTTGGAAGAAGCTTTTTTTGGAAGAGATCTTCCAGAAAAACGTCTTCCGAAAGAGAGCGATCACATTGCAAAAGTGCACCAAAAAAGCGATCTGCTTTTTCCAAAGAGTCTTTGGGGGAGGGGAAGGGGCTGAGAAGGAATAGGAAGCTGATGAGAAGGCTAAATGTTGGTTATGTTTTCCTTTTGGTCCCTTGCTCAGCTGCTGCCTACACCTGGTACTACAACTAAGTAAATGAACAGTGAACTGCATAATTGCTCATTGTTTTCTGAAGAAGGAGGAACATCATAATGTTCCAGTATGGTAGATGCAATAATATCAGAATTAAGATTTGGGAGAGACTATGAAGAGGCAGAGGGAGGGGCAAGGTTGGGAAACAATGGTACAGATGTAGAGGCATTCCATGAGGCATCTGGAGATGTTGGGAGAAAAGCAAAGGATCAGCTGGTTTATCAGACTCACTCTATTATGGTATAGTAGGGAAGTAAGATTTGGAGAGGAAGGGGAAATGCCTTAACCAATCCATGTTTTCTTGTCACCCAGCACTGCATGAGACAGATGGAATAATTGGAACAGGGATACTGCTTGCTCTAGTAAATGAGTGTCTGCAATTGAAAAGGATGTTATCCGTTCTGCTGTCATCTTTGGAGATGAGAAACATGAGAAACAGTGCCTGGTCCATTGCTCACAGGGTCACTTTGCTCCTTTACTGCTAGTGATCCAAATATAATTCAGTGCTAAATGAGACTGGGTCAGTGCTCTATTTTTCAGTCTTTTAAAAATAATCTTCTTCCAGACTTGTTGGAATCCGTTAAAGGTATCCATAATATTCCAAGAGACACTTCTAGCTGTACAGCAAGTCATGTCTTGTTTCCTGTCCTGCCCTACCACAGGCATCAGATATTGGAGAGTGGCCCTGCAGAGACCTTGATTGGTAAAATGTCAGCTAGATTAGGGAACAGATGGATGACCAGTGAGGGAGACAGAGTGAGTTTGGGGAGGAATTCCTTTCTTTTTCTCTCCTGTTGGGCCAGCAGGCTATTTGGGGAAGAGGAATATTGGAGACTCCTGGGGGACTTAATCATCTTCTGCAGAACACTGGGGGCAGGAATTAGAAGTTGAGTGGTGGCTAGATGTGGTTTATATTTACCAGCAGAGGTATCTGTGAAATCATGATGCAGAAGCAGCACTGAGGAGTTGAACTAGCAGCCAGCAGTGATTGTGAGACAAGTGGATTCCTTGATTCAAGGATATAGGAACAAAAAGGATTGTGATTGGAGAATATGGACCGGTGGCATCATTGATAAAAATGTTAAGTAATATAGGGCCAAGAACTGATATCTGAGGGAGGACGCTAGTTTGATGATGATTCCCATTTACAGTTTCTTTTTGAGACCTATCAGCTGTCCATCTTTTAATCCATTTAATGTGTTCTGTTAATTTTACATTATGCTTGAATTTTAATCAAAATGGTTGGTGATACCAAGTCAGACACCCGATATAAATTATTACCTTTATCAATCAAAATTTTAAACTAATAAAAAATAAAATAAATTTAGCATGATAGAATCTATTTTCCATGAACCTATGTTGATTGGCAGTAATTATACTACCCTCCTTAATTCCTTATTAATCAAATCCTGTATCAGCTGCTCCATTAGCTTGCCTAGGATTGGTATTAGCCTGACAGGCCTATAAATTACCTCGGTCAATCGCATTTGCCCTTTTAAAATATTGGCACACAGTAGCTTTTATTCAGTCTTCTGGAGCTTCCCCAGTATTCCAAGACTCATAGAAAAACAACATTAACCAATTCTAACGGTTCAGCAAGCCCCTCAGCCCAGTCTATTAAAACTCTTGGATGCAAGTCACCCAAACCTGTTGATTTTAAAATGTCTAACATCAGTAGCTGCTGTTTAACATCCTCCTGAGGTACTAGTGGAGTGGAAAGAGTGTTAAATGATGGATGGTTCCTTATATGGTGTTCCTCTTTAATAAGGAAAAGATCATTCAAGGATGAAAATATGGTACAGTAGTCCTAAGTAGGGCACATTTATTTTGGCAACATTTTCTCTGTGCTTACCCTGAACAGGCATGATGTGAGGGTTTTCACTCATTCATGTAAGCATTTTGCATTTCTGATGTCTGATAAGTTTCTTGGGTCTGTGTGGGTTCTTCCTATTTATTACTCACAGGCTACTCTATAGACCCCTGAGTGCCGAGACCAAAAGGAAGGTACAGAAAGACACCACAATGACTGGGTACAATTTCATGTCACAACTGAGAAGTTTAGAAGCTGAATGTTTAGCTTTAGATGAAGTGACTAAGTAGATTGTATGCTCAGAGCCAGGACTGAATTTTCAAAAATCTAGCCCCATTTATATTCATCTTTGAAAATTCCTGTGATTTTTGTGAGACAAGATGAGTGAGGTAATATCTCTTACTGGATCAACTTCTCCTGGTGAGAGAGAAAATCTTTTGAACAACACAGAGCTCTTTTTCAGATGACTTTTGTCAAATCTTTTCTGAAAACTTCCATGCACCTTTGAGGAACTTCCACCTAATCACTCAGAGTTGTGGCCATTGTAATATTGCTTAAATATAATCACTGTGCTATGAAAGCTAAATCATACAATTCAGCTTTTTGATGTACTATGCCTGTGCTATGTAAATTGCAGAAAATCCTCCATTTTTTACCAACAATGCTCTGAAACACTGCCACTTTGTGGTCATTCAAAGTTATGGCAGACAGAGCATATTTCCTGAATTTGGTTGTGCTCCCATAAAAATTCAGAAATAAATACATTAGCAGTATGGCTGGTTAAAATGACCTATTTTTGTTAAAAAAAAAGTTCTGAAGAGTTTTTTTTACAATTCAAAAACAGCACAATCAAGAATTTTTCTAGCCATTTATTCAGACGTTCACAGTCTATTTCATGCCTCTACAGTTATAGTTCACAGTAGGTCTATCAAACCAGGTTAACCAGAACTGAAGAGAAATCACAAACTGAGTGAGATTTTAAATGCCTCTTTGAAGCAGAATGAAAAATCCTTCCCCTTAAGAGGGAAATTCTTTAACAAGGGCCTGAACACCGCTCCAAAATCCGGCAGTTTCTTTCCAAATGAGAAGCTACAGACCTCATAGTTCCAGGAACCAAGGTGAGCAATTTTCCTTAAGTGACAATGTTTATAAATAATGAGAAGCAAGTTTCCTTTCTTTTTCAGGACTGTTCATAATGAACTGCCCAATCTCTATGCACCCACTGTGCTAGGGATCATACCATACAGCAGACCTGTCCATAGAAGCTTAAACTTTTAGGGATGGGGGGGGGGGGAGCTGCAGCACCCCCTGGTTTGAAGTGGTTTCCATTATGTACAGGGTTTCTAGTTGGATGCAGGAGCTGTCAGCACCCTCACTATAAAAATTGTTCCAGCACCCCTGGATCTGTCTACCAGCTACACTTTGCAACAAAGTCCTGGCCTTGGATGGTGCGGGGATGCTCAAATCCCATCGATTTTTTAAATAGCAATTGAGAGCGAGGTTGACTGGTTACATTCGTGTGTGCACTGCAAATTTCACATTGCCCACTAAATCCCTGGTAGTCCCCTAACGAAGGGCCTGATTTCAGCTTCCCTCCAAGCCTCTTTTCCTTGCTCAGCAAGCCTGAAAAAATAATCAGGCTCCAAGAAACGATTTTCTTAATTGCCTTGCCTTGTTGAACATGGCACTAACAACCTGTGTAGGCTTAAGAACCAGAGGCAGGAAGCAGCCCTGCCTGCCGCGGTCTGTCATCTGACTGCTGTCATGTGAGAGGCAGAAGCTCATTGACCAGCCTACAACTGCTGCTCTCAAATCACAGGCTGCAGCCTGCCGCCGCCAGCTATGCTGCTGCTTCTCCTCCTCTTTCTGCTCCCTTCGCCGCAGCCGGGACGCAGCGCGCGCTATGATCCTACCTGGGAGTCTCTGGATTCCAGACCACTTCCGCCGTGGTTTGATGAAGTCAAGTTTGGCATTTTCATCCACTGGGGCGTGTTCTCCGTGCCCGGCTTCGGCAGCGAGTGGTTCTGGTGAGGCTCCCTCCATGCGTTTGTCTCTCCTCACTTCCTCCTTTATGTTTCTTTAACGCTCCCTTGCTTCTTCTGTAGACACGGCAGCCTGTTGTGATTTCTTCCTTCCCTAATGAAGCTGCACCCTGTAGTAAACAACATTTCACTCTATGCCCCCCCCCCGCGCCCCAACTATGTCTCTCTTAGTAGTAAAGTGATAGGAGAGAATTGAACCACAACCTCACATCTGATGAACACCCTTGAAAGTTGGGAGAGTCAGAAATGGAAATCCACAGACAAATTTTGCAATGTCTGAAATGCCATTTCTTTGGGAATGTTAATGATGTCTATTCACTCCTAAAAGCACCCATGCATCTGATATAGAGCAAAAGGGATCTACCTTAATCATAAATATACCAAAAATAAATAAGAAAGCTTTGAGCATGATACAGATCCTTCCAAAACAAAGTTTATGGTGGAATGTCATTGCTAAAATCACTTTTCCTTGAGCCATAAGGATCCACCCACTAGCAAAATTATCCTCTTATTGTGTAATAATATTTTCAAATCCTCACTATCAACACTTTCAACACCCGTTGTCCTCAAACTTTCCCATGTGAACTTTTTTGTAAAGGCTGGGCTGTATAGGGTTGTACAGCCTGTAAATGAGGGCAAAATTTGTTCCTGAAGTAGAAATGGACTCCTTTCCCCAATCCTGACTGCACATCTGCTGATAACTACTGTGTTTGATTACACACACAAAAAGATTAAAATACACTCACTTTAAAAATGGACAAAAATGGTTGGGTATGCTCTCCCATTTTGTATTTGAGCTATTATTTACTACCCATGTACCAGATTTTGATGTGGAGTAACTATTGACTGTAGGTAGCATATATAATTGTGGTATGTCCTTATTTACCATGTGATTACAGCCGTCCATTGTTAATACCAACTTTCTTTCCTTGTATATAGCTGCTCCCACTTCTGATCTCAGCAGATCTCTTTTCAGTTTCTTTCTGGTCCTTTTTTTTTTTTTTTTTTTTTTTTTGCTATTAGTCTGTCAGCTAATGTTATTAGTGACCTGTGCATTACAATGGAGAAGAGAGTAAAAAGTGAGGCCAGTTTCCTTAGACATTTAAATGCTTGAAATTGCAACTATTTTCCCACATTTTTTCCATAGGAAGATTTCTGGACCTTTTCTTCCAGATTTTTCTCTACAAGAGGCCAAGTTCTGGATTTTCATGAGTACTGGTGAGATTAAACTCTGATCCTCAACTTGGAATTTTAAACTGAATTTTTAAATGTTTTTTTTTTCTTCACTGGTTTTGAATCAACACCAGTGTGTGTCTAAACTTACTGGGTGGTCTTACTAGGGCAGTAGGACTTTTTATATAGTAAGCCGTGTGTGGCCATGTCAGTCTCAGGATATGCAACAGACAAGGTGGGTAAGTAAGGTAGCCTACTTTTTTTTGACCTAACTTTTGTTGGTGAAAAACACAAGATTAGGGCAACACAGAGTTTTTCTTTGACCATCAGAAGACGGTCCGATAAAAGATATCAAAGAAGATTAGGGGCTGGAAGAGACCTTGAGAGGTCCAACCCCCTGCCCAAAAATACATCATTCTAACCAGGGCTTTCTCAAGCCTGGCCTTAAAACTTTAAGGATGGAGATTCCATCACTTCCATTCCAATGCTTCACTACCCTACCTAAGCCCAGATCCCTCAGTTGCTCCCCATGAGTCATGTGCCCCAGTCCCATAGTAATTTTCATTGCCCTCCACTGCACTTTCTCCAATTTGTTCACATCCCTTCTATAGTGGGGCCCCAAAACTGGACATCATATTTCAGATATGGCGGCCTCACCAGAGCAAATTGAGGGGAATAACCACTTCCCTCGATCTGCTGGCAATGCTTCTATTAGTGCAGCCCAATATGCAATTAGCCTTCTTGCTAAATACCCAGGTCCTTTTCTGCTGACCTGTCACTTAGTGAGTTGGTACCCAGCCTGTAGCAGTGCATGAAATTCTTCACTTTCTTTGTTGGACATCATCAGATTTCTCTTGGCCCAACCTCCAATTTGTGTAGGTCACTCTGAACCCTATTCTTACCCTCCAACGTGTCTACCTCTCCTCCCATTATAGTGTCACCTGCCAACTTGATGAGGGTGCAATCCATCTCATTCATGTCAATAATGAAGATGTTGGGGGGAAAAACAGCCCCCAGGACTGACCCTTGGGGTATTCTACTTGATACCAACTGCCTCTAGACATCCAACTGTTGATCATTATCCATTAAGTCCCCTTATCTAACCACTTTTGATCCATCTTATCAGGCCAAACTTCTTTAATTTGCTGGCAATAATACTGTGGAAGACTATATCAAAAGCCTCGATAAAGTCAAGGTATATCACATCCACTGTTTTCCCCATATCCACAGAGCTAGTTATCACAGAAGGCAATTAGGTTGTTCAGGCATGACTTGCCCTTGGGGAATCCATGTTGACTTTTCCTGCTCACCTTCCTCTTGTCCAAGTTTTCCATGGGATGTGCTGCTGCATGTGCTCTTCCGTCATGACCGGATTTCCACATGCCCGCCTGGTTGGATTACCAACTGTCTAATCATACAAACCCAAAGACACTTGCCCTGCTCCCTGCCCCATCTCATCCCTGAGGCTATGCCCCTGCTCCCTCAATCCCTCCTCTCCAGTCTTCACCAGGCTGCATCAGAGAGCTGTGATGCAGAAGGTGGTGGGTGGTGCAGGCTCTGGGAAGGAGTTTGGTGTGGGGTGGGGGCTGTGGGATCTGGGAGGGAGTTGGGGTGCTGGATTTGGACATTGGAGTGCAGGAGGGAATCAGGAGGATGGTGCTTACCTCATCTGGCTCCCAAAAGCAACGAGGAGTCCATTCTGGCAGTGGGCTCCTTGACTGGGGCCAATGGAAGCTGCAGAGCTGATGCTTGGGGTGGGGGGCAGTGCGCAGAGACACCTCCTTCCCAGGGGCTATAGGGACAGTACCAGCTGTTTCCAAAAGCGGCGCCCGTGAGGGCAGGCAGGAAGCCTGCCTTAGTTCCACTGTGCTGCCTGCCCTCCCAGGCCCTTTTAAATCACCTGGCCTTCTGGGCAACTGTCCCATTTGTTGTCCCCCATCCTCTAGGGTCTGTTTTGGGACCCGTACTGTTCAATATCTTCATCAATGATGTAGATATTGGGATAGAGAGTACGCTTATTAAGTTTGCAGATGATACCAAACTGGGTGGGGTTGCAACTTCTTTGGAGGATAGGGACATAATTCAAAATGACCTTAGCAAGTTAGAGAAATGGTCAGAGGTAAACAGGATGAAGTTTAATAAAGAGAAATGCAAAGTGCTCCACTTAGGAAGGAACAATCAGTTCCATACATACAAGATGGGAAGCGACTGTCTAGGAAGGAGCATGGCGGAAAGGGATCTAGGGGTCATAGTGGACCACAAGTTGAATATGAGTCAACAGTGTGATGCTGTTGCAAAAAAAGCAGATATGATTTTAGGTTGTATCAACAGGTGTGTTGTAAGCAAAACTCGTGAAGTCATTCTGCTGCTCTACTCTGCACTAGTTAGGCCTCAGCTGGAGTACTGTGTCCAGTTCTGGGCGCCACATTTCAAGAAAGATGTGGAGAAATTGGAAAGGGTACAGAGAAGAGCGACAAGAATGATTAAAGGTTTAGAGAACATGACCTATGAAACCAGGCTTCATGAAGTGGGCTTGTTTAGTTTGGAAAAAAAAGATTAAGGGGGGACATGATAGCGGTTTTCAAATATCTAAAAGGGTGTCACAAGGAGGAAGGAGAAAATTTGTTCCTCTTGGTTTCTGAGGACAGGACAAGGAGTAATGGGCTTAAAGTGCAGCAGGGGAGGTTTAGATTGGACATTAGGAAAAAATTCCTAACTGTCAGGGTGGTCAAATATTGGAATAAATTGCCAAGGGAGGTGGTGGAATCTCCCTGTCTGGAGATATTTAAGAACAGGTTAGATAGACATCTGTCAGGGATGGTGTAGACGGAGCTTGGTCCTGCCTTGAGGGCGGGGGGCTGACTCGATGACCTCTCGAGGTCCCTTCCAGTCCTATGATTCTATGATTCTACCTGTTAGCAAGCTTGGCTGCTCCTGCTCTGCTACTGTGGGCACACTTAAAATGACCTATTATCGCTAGGCAGCCCCAGAATAGGGGTATTCCTACAAAACTGGCCACGTGGCCTACTTCCCACACCAGGCCAGGTATAGTAATAAGTTTTCGATTATTTTAATTGTAGATTTTTTTTTAAAAGTCATTGGATGTTTTTATTGTGTATTTGGAAGGTGGTACTGGCAGAAGGAAAAGATACCGTCCTATGTAAAATTTATGGAGACAAATTACCCTCCTGGCTTCAGTTATGAAGATTTTGGCCCTTTGTTTACAGCAGAGTCTTTTGATGCCAATCAGTGGGCAGATATTCTGAAGGCTTCTGGTGCAAAATATGTTGTCTTGACTTCAAAACATCATGAAGGTAATGTGTGCGAGTACTGGCAATATTGCACTGCATGGTTCATTTCTTTTAGCACAGAACAAAAACCCAAGTGAAGCTATCTTGTTCACCTGGCTAAATGCTAAACAACTGACAAGATTAAGTGGCATTATTCAGCCCAGATCTCCCATACAATGTTTGAACTTTGAGGGACAGGAGAATTCATTATCACATTATTCCTCCTTCTACTGGTTGCAATGACTGAAGTTATTTTCTACATAATAGCCTACAAAGGTAGCTACAACAGCCCCAAAAGTTGTTAATGTCTGACTATTTTGTAATTTAGATCTAGACTTTTTATTGCTTAATGAACCACTAGAGTAAATGGTTTTCTGTTTCATAGGGAACATTGCTGTTTCTGTTAACTCTATACATTTCTTTTGCTCTTGGGAGTCAGTTATAGATTTTAAACTATACACAAGTATATTTCAACATTAGTAGCCTGATTTCTAGTATTACTGCTGCAACTAAAACCTAAAATCAAAACCAGGTCACTGTGTTACTAGGTGCTATAAATACCCAGAGTAAGAGACAATTCTTATCCTAAAAAGTTTACAGTCTAAATGGACAAGGTAGAGAAAAGGAGTATTATCATCATGATTTTATCACCATTTAGAAGATCGATAGAGATTTTAAGTGACTTGCCCAAGGTTACAGAGGAAGTCTATGGATGAACAGATCCAGATTACCTGAGCTTTGGTCCTGTCACCACAAGACTATATTTTCCCCCTAATGCTCTTTTAATCTTTCTCCTTTTGATAAATAGTATCGAACTTCACAGCACCGCATCTTGATAGGTCCATAGCGGTGGCAATTCATCTCACAATGTCAGGGTACGTCTACACTACAGGATAAAGCTGAAATAAGATACACAACTTCAGCTACGTTAATTATGTAGCTGAATTCAAAGTACTTTAACTCGACTTTTGGCACTGTCCACGTTGCATGAAGTCAAAGGGAGAACACTTTCCTTTTGACTTACCTTACTGCTCGTGGAAGCAGGACTACCGACATCAACTGGAGTGCCCCTCTTGGTTTGAGTTAGCTGTCTTAATTAGACTCGCGCTACTGGACCAACCCGGCAGCCCCCCAGCTGCTCTACCCCAGGTGTCCTGATTCAGCCGCTGCTGAAACTGACCAGTGGCGAGAAAAGCCTGGTCTGCTGGGAGAGGGGGCCCGCACTAGCTGCGCCTCCCCCCCCCAGCAGACCAGGCTTTTCTCGCCGCGGAGGATGGGGGTGGCGGGACCACGGTGCGTCTCGGTGGTCCCGCCGCCCGTGTCCTCCGCGGCGAGAAAAGCCTGGTCTGCTGGGGGGGGCGCACTAGCTGTGCCCCACCCAGCAGACCAGGGAGACATGGGTGGTGGGACTGCCGAGATGCGCCGTGGTCCCGCCGCCCGCGTCCTCCGCGGCTTTGCTCTGCGTCTCCCTGGTCTGCTGGGGACAGAGCAGCTGGAGTGCTCCTGGGTTGGTCTGGTAGCACCCCAGCTGCTCTACCCCAGGTGTCCCCAAGTCAGCTGCTGCTGAAACTGATCAGCGGCTGATCCCAGGAAGCCCGGGGCAAAGCAGCTCTGCCTCAGGCTTCCTGGAGTCAGCCGCTGATCAGTTTCAGCAGCGGCTGAATCGGGGACACCTGGGGTACAATATGTACCAGTTCCAGCTTACATACAAATTCAACTTAAGAACAAACCTACAGTCCCTATCTTGTACGTAACCCGGGGACTGCCTGTATACTATATCTACTGGATCCCCTTTGTCTGCATGTTTGTTAACCCCTTCAAAGAACTCTAACAGATTAGTAAGACAGGATTTCCCTTTACAGAAACCATGTTGACTTTTGTCCAACAAATTATGTTCTTCTACATGCTTCACAATTTTATTCTTTACTATTGTTTCGACTAATTTGCCCGGTACTGAAGTTAGACTTACCTGTCTGTAATTGCCAGGATCGCCTCTACAGCCCTTTTTAAATATTGGTGTCACGTTGGCTACCTTCCACTCATTAGGTACGGAAGCCGATTTAAAGGATAGGTTACAAACCACAGATAATAGCTCAGCAATTTCCCATTTGAGTTCTTTTAGAACCCTTGGATGAATGCCATCCGGTCCCGGAGATTTGTTAACATTAAGTTTTTCTATTTGTTCCAAAACCTCCTCTAATGACACTTCAATCCAGGACAGTTCCTCAGATTCATCACCCACAAAGGACGGTGCAGATTCAGGAATCTCCCCAACGTCCTCAGCCATGAAGACTGAAGCAAAGAAATCATTTAGTTTCTCCGCAATGGCTTTATCGTCCTTGATTGCTCCTTTTATAGCTCGATCATCTAGGGGACCCACAAGTTTTTTAGCAGGTTTCCTGCTTCTAATGTACTTAAAAAACATTTTGTTATTTCTTTTTGAGTTTTTGGCTAGCTGTTCCTCAAAATCTTTTTTTGCTTTTCTTATTACATTTTTACACTTGATTTGACAGTGTTTATGTTCTTTTCTATTTATCTCACTAGGATTGGACTTCCACTTCTTAAAAGATACCTTTTTGTCCCTCACTGCTTCTTTTACATGGTGGTTAAGCCACGGTGACTCTTTTTTAGGTCTCTTGCTATGTTTTTTAATTTGGGGTATACATTTAAGTTGGGCCTCTATTATGGTGTCTTTAAAAAGTTTCCATGCAGCTTTCAGGGATTTGGCTCTACTCACTGTGCCTTTTAAAGATCTCACAGTGATATTGTCAAAGCAGTAACCTGCTGTTTCCCTCCATCAGGCCTGTTGAACACAGTCATTAGTCCAGAAATTGTTTTTAAGAGCAACTCAGGGTGTGGGCATTGTACTGGCAACCAGTAATTAATGAGTGTCCCAGGTCTGACACGTGGGCTGAAACCTTGAGCCCACTGAAATTGAGAGTAAAAATCCCCTTCAGAGTAGCCTGGATTACAGGCAGCTTCATTTATGGCTTTGAGTAAGTTCCTTAACCTATCTGTCTCTTTAAAATGGGGTTAATGATATTTGCCAGTTTCCACAAGTGCTGTGAAAATTTGTTAGATAATGTTTCTAAAGCTCTTTGAAGATGAAAATCTAGTCTCTCTAGCTTTGGTCTGTTCTGGTTTAGGCAATAGTGCAAGGTAGCTGTATTGAACATGCCGACACTGAGCTGCTGTGTTATAACTTTGGGTACCTGAAAAGTTAAAGTCAGTGGTACTTAATGTTCAGTTTAGCTTTTTAAAGGCTACTCTGTTTTCCCTCTGCATAGATAAACTTATTGAGTGCTTGATTAACATTTTTAATAAGTAATGAAAATAGGAGCATTTCATAAGATATCATGATCAAGAGAGCGCAATAGACTTTGAATGCAAATCATAGAGGTGAAGAGTTTTTAAAATCATTAACCCTTGGTCTACACTAGGGGATAAATTCAAATTAAGATAAGAAACTTCAGGTATGCTAATTGTGTAGCCGAAGTCGAAGTATCTTAACTCAAATTTTGGCACCATCCACACTGTGGGAAGTCAAAGGGAGCACACTCTTCCTTCTGACTTCTCTTACTCCTTGTAGAAGCAGGTCTATGGGCACCGACAGTAGTGCCCTCTCTGTTCAAATTAGCATGTCTTCATTAGACCCGCTAATTCGAACTCCAGAAGATCAACTGCGGCTGCTTCCATCTAATCTGTAATGTAGAGATGGCCTGAATGTGTCAAGTACTTTGCTGTTCTTGCATGTATATTGAGATGATATATTTGATGCATCTAAGCAGTCATTTATATTCCCCCCTTCTCTACAAGTTACTGTGTTTCTGGCTTATATACAAGGAAAATATGTAGAATAAACACGTAATATGAGAAAAGAATAATAGCTTAGTGCAGAAACTGAGCGTTATGTGTTATACGTAGACATGGTTCTTTATAGTTAAAACAATTTTTAAGCAATTTTTAAGCAACATCTTGATATTGGACTCTTCTAAAGGAAGGAATGTTACAGTGATACTGTAGTTAGAGATTTCCGTGATAAGGAAAGCAGAAGTGGGAGAGCCTACTTCCTCTTTCTGGGGAACTGCAATCAGCATGTGTTTCACAAATAGAATAACATATACAAGAATATGTTAACAATGCCCTTTATTCTCTTTTTATCCTTCAACTTTCTCTTTCTAGGTTTTACTTTGTGGGGGTCCAGATACTCTTGGAACTGGAATGCTGTCAATGTAGGACCAAAAAGGGACCTTGTGGCTGAATTGGCAACATCTATTAGAAACAGCACTGAGTTGCACTTTGGGTTGTACCACTCTCTCTTTGAATGGTTCAATCCTCTTTTCCTTTATGATGCCTCCAATGTATTCATGACAAGACAGTTTCCAACTGCCAAATCATTGCCTGAACTCTATGAGATTGTGATGAAATACCAACCAGAGATCCTCTGGTCTGATGGGGATGGTAACGCACCAGATACTTACTGGAACAGCACTGGATTTTTAGCCTGGCTGTATAATGACAGGTATCTTGTTTTTATCATATCTTTAACCCTTAAATTGGAATTCTGGCCAGCTCTGTTTCTTTTTTCATATGTTGTGTGGGATACATTGTTTCACTTAATAGGCACTTAATCATATCTCCCACTTAATTTTCCTGCAATATAAGGAAGCAAGTCAGGGAAGAAAATTCTCATTAATAACCAATTATTAGATGTGACTGAAAAATTGTGAAACATTTTCATGCAAAATGTCAAGCAGATCGACAAGTTCCATGAACAAGATATGGCCATTCTGTCTGTTTCTTTTCTCCTGTAACAGTCAACTACCACAATGGCAAGTAGGATGGTTTTGTTAAGAATATGATCAAGACACTTTCTTCACAGACCACGCCTTTGACACTGCACATAAGACATAGTGTATATTCAAAGATCTGTATTGCAATCTATATCAATGGCAGACAGTCAGAGGCTAGCCTGAGTAAGGAATGTAGAAGTGGGTCCATTTGCAACTTGCATTCTGTGTAAGACCTCAGAGATAGAAATATCAGACTTCTTACTCATTTACATTATGTGAAGAGGAAAATTAGGCATATAGAAGTCATCCTGAGTGTGAATTTCTGGGGAAAAGAATTGTCATTTAGAATACATAATTAAAATTCATACCCATTTCTGTAATTTCAGCCCAGTTCGGGATACAGTTGTAACAAATGATCGCTGGGGACTTGGCAGTATTTGTAAGCATGGTGGATACTACACCTGCAGCGACCGTTATAATCCAGGACACCTTTTGCCTCATAAGTGGGAGAACTGTATGACCATAGACAAACAGTCATGGGGTTATAGAAGGAATACACGGCTAAGCGATTACTTCACGATTGAAGAACTGGTAAAGGTACAGTAAGACAGAGAGATGGTATTCAGTATCTGGCCATTACTTCTGATTATTATAGTTCATCAGTGTAATGTTAAGAAATATCTTAATGACCTCTTGATGATAATTTCCTGGGAATATATTATCAAACTAAGTTCCATAATGGCTCTACCTTAACTGTGCAAATCTTATGGTTTGATTGATGGTCTCTCACACAAATTGGATAATATAATCAAAGGCATTCTGTGCCAAAAATTAAAAATCATGTGCATAATATTTTAAGATTCTGTGAATATTATTTGTCAAATAAATGTTCAAGTTCCAGCATGGCAGTGGGGAGCACAGGGTACTGACTGCACAGAGGTGGGAGATCACTGTGCAACTCTTGTTAGGTCATGGACCCAGCGATGAGAGTGCACCCAACCCTGCCAGTGCAAGGATCAGGCCTGCTGCAAACGTCCAGGGCCATGCTCCTCCACGCCAGGTGTGGGCAGGCAGTCTTAGCAAGGCAGGATCTAAGGAGGGACTTAGCGTGGGGGGATCCAGGTGTGGGTTGAGAGGGTTCTGTGTGGGGCAATCTTGGTGTGGGCAGCTCAGTGGGAATCTGGATGCATGGGGGCTTGTTGTGGGGTTCTGGGTGCAACAGTAATGGGAATCTGCAGCAGGTTCAGGTGAAATTGGTTGGGGCTCAACAGGGCATGTGTGAGGGTAGAGGGGATAGACATAATTGGGGTGTCTGAGTACAGGGGGTTCAGTGGGCAGTCCATAAACAGGGGAACTGGGGCTCATTGGGGTGGGGAGCCAGGTACAGCTAGCTTATTGGGGTAGTCCAGGTGCAGGGGGAGTGGGGCTCATTAGTTGGGCTGCTGAGTTCAGGGCTGGGAGGGGGGTGAGAGTTGGCAGGAAGGTCTGGATATGAGGGAGTCTGCATGCACAGAAGTTGGGCAGAAAGGGGAGCAGCTCCCTATGCAGAGATCCCTGTCCCTGCAGCTGAGGAGCAATGGGTGAAGCAAGCAGGGAGTGAAGTTTGTAGAGATTTCTGCATTGGAGAGAAATCTGGGGTGTTAACTCTGACCTGGCCCCAGATGCTGTGTAGGGGAAGAGGAAGCCCCGTCTTTTTCAGCCCAGCTGGGACTATTAGCTGAGTTCGGTGATGAGTAGGAGCCACCATCTAGGTCTTCCCCAGTCCTACTCTCTGATTCACAGGGTATGTCTACACTACCCTCCTAGTTCGTACTAGGAGGGTAATGTAGGCATACCGCACTTGCAAATGAAGCCTGGGATTTGAATTTCCCGGGCTTCATTTGCATAAACTGGGCGCCGCCATTTTTATATCCCTGCTCGTTCGAACCCCGTGCCGCGCAGCTACACGCGGCATGAACTAGGTAGTTCGGACTAGGCTTCCTAGTCCGAACTACCGTTACTCCTCATTCCACGAGGAGTAACGGTAGTTCGGACTAGGAAGTCTAGTCCGAACTACCTAGTTCGTGCCACGTGTAGCCACGCAGCACGGGGTTCGAACGAGCAGGGATTTAAAAATGGCGGCGCCCAGTTTATGCAAATGAAGCCCGGGAAATTCAAATCCCGGGCTTCATTTGCAAGTGCGGTATGCCTACATTACCCCGCTAGTTCGAACTAGCGGGGTAGTGTAGACATACCCACAGGGATTTACCTCTCTGCCAACTGCTGTGTGGCACATGAAACATACTGTTGGGAAGGGCCGCATGACTACTCTTGTGGCGTCCCTTTGCTTCTGCATCAGAAAGTCATTTTTCTGCAGGGAAGCAAAGAAATCTGCAGTAGACATAAATTCTGTGCATTTGCAATGTTGTAGAATTTCCTCAGGAGTAACACATGTGGAATCAAGATGAGGATCAGGCCCATAAATTCCACTCAGTTACTTTTATTGAAGAGGCAAGCCCTTCCTCTTCTTTCTGTCTTTAAGGTTCTCTCTGCTCCTTCTCTGTGATGACAGGTATGAAGTAGTAATAAGCCGTGATTATTTAGTATTCTTTTAAGTATTTTTTGCAAATTATAATACACATTTAAATTCCATAAAAATGGATGGGCCTTATGTCTGCTGAATCTCTGTTTACAGAGCATAAAGCTAATTGTTTCCAAAAAGAGTCTACATTCATGCAGCATAAAGAGTGATAAGCTACACTAAATGTTACTACTTTATTCATACAAATGCATAAAAGATTTCCAAAGACAGGATAGAAATATAAACATGTCTTACAGGTTAGTGGAAATAACAATACAAGTCTGAATTCACTATATCTGACCCAGGTTTGAAGTTTGGTCCGTAAGAAGGAATTTGAGTTTGTCTGTTCTTCATTCAGGGGACTCTTTTGTAATTTCACCCTCAACATCACTCTGTGGGAGTTCGACAACAGATGGTGCTGAGTACATATTGCTGACTTATCTAAAAAACCCAAATACACTTCTTCCTCCACAGCCACCTTTATTGCCCTGCAGAGTTCAAAGGGAGCTCCAAAACTCACAGGTTGCACATATTTAGAGACAAGTCATCCAAAAAACTAGAACTTTAATCAGTTACAACACAGTAGAATTTGCAACTGTTGTAATGCTAGATTATTTTTGTGTGTGGGTGTGTGGTTTGGTATTATCAGATAACCCAAATCTAGCTTTCCTTTGGTGGCTGGACATTGCAGTTTAACAGATGGGTTAGAGTTAACAGCTAACAGTCTAACAGCCAAGTTAAATTTTTTTCATATGTGTAGGTCTTATATGTATTTTCTTACAATTTTAAATAAGTCAGAAGTGTGACCTAAAACTAGAGATTTCAGTGACAGTTAATCACAGAGGAAGTAGTTCCTAAGGGATAGGAATTTCTGCTGGCTATTTCTAACTTCTCCCACAGGTTATCCTGTAAAATTTGTGATAATAAATTTGGTGATTCCATCCTACCAGTTCCAGACTTCCAAATGAACTTATAAAGTTCATAATTTAACTGGTGTATTAACAACTAAGCCCTTCTGTGGGTTAAGTAATTTCATGTACAGTATGTCAAACAAAAAATTGTGTCCAAGAAAGGAACAAATATTCATACAGTTGTATGTACATATTTTACCTTACATACCCAAATTTGGAAGCCTCATTGAGTTCAGTGGGGTTTTATGCAAAAAAAGAAGGTGCATGCACCTGAAACCAGTTGTAGGAAAGTGGGTCTTAATGTGAAAGCTCTTTCCTTATAGTTTAGGTGCTGCAGGTTACTTTAAATTCTTATATTATGTAAAAGATATTTCTGAAAATAAATGAAAAATATTTACCTGCAGAAACCCAAGTTATTTTGTTTCATTTCATTTTATTCTGCCGTACAAATAGTTTTTAATGTCACAGTTACTTCAGAGAGTGGGTAAGATTGAGAGAGAGAGACAGAGAGAGAGAAAAAGAGAGAGAGAGAATGTATGTGTGTATCTTTTCAAAGTATCCAACTACAATCCCAAACTCTAATCACCATTTCAGACTAGCTGGATGTTTACAATATAAAATGAATGATACTGAATTAGTAAAAAATATTGACACTTATCTGTCATCGTTAGCATTTAGAATCAATACCCTAATTAAACAAATGGGAAGCAAATAACTTATAATGCCGCTTGGCTGAAAAAATGCAGACTCATTCAGGCCTCACAGAGTGAGATCATATTTGGAAGGTTTTCTTGAGCCATAAGAGCTGAAAATGTAATATTTTTAATGGATGGTTATATTTTGCAGAAACTATTAGAGCCATTAATATACTACTGGCATATTGCAGTGTCTAATACTGGCTATGCCCTTTCAACCTGTATGTCTGGAGTCGAGTACTATCTTTTGATAAGAACACTAAAAAAGTGTATGGCTTAGTTAGCCATAATCTTAACATTCTAACTTGTCTAAATGTTTCAGCAACTCGTAGAAACAGTATCATGTGGGGGAAATCTCCTGATGAATATTGGACCCACCCATGATGGTCGCATAGATCTTATATTTCAAGAACGCCTAAGGCAGATGGGTGTCTGGCTGGAAGTCAATGGAGAAGCCATTTATGGAACTAAACCATGGAGAACTCAGAATGATACGGTCACACCAGGAGTGTGGTAAGACTAGATTGAAAAAATATAATTACTGAGACTATGTGAAATTGCCCAATTTCTATTGGATAAGTGTTTACAGTAAAGAAACCACCATCTTAATTTGTATGCTATTTTGCTGCCTCAGAAAAAAACCCTTTTGGAAAGACAAGGTAGGTGCTTACAGGAAGATATATATACTTGACATTAGTAAAGTTGATGCATCATAATGATTGGGGGGAGGGAACTGGGAGACAAGAGGGTGCCTACTTGCAATGCCGACTGAAATAAAGGCTAGATGTGTGGCCTTGGCCTGCTTATGCCTCCCAGCCAGAGTAGTTGCAAAACTTAAGCAACTTTAATCAATAGTAGGATGGCTACGACCCCTGTCAAATTAAGTATGATGGATAGATTGTTTGGTGTAAGATAACACTAATGTCATTTCTGGTGAAATCATCCATCAGACTCACTCCTTTCTAGTCTCCGGACCCTGTTCTATCCCACAACTTCTATATCTTTGCTGTGTCAGTAATCCACAAGCATACCTATCTGCACTTTGACCCTCCCCATTCCTCATCCCTCATGTACTCCTGTCCCCAGCACAGTCTATTAAATATAAACATTTCTAGAAACAATATAAAGCTGGAAGTAAAACTTATGAGAAATATTAATATGTAAGGAGAGAGAGAAATGTTTCAAATAGTTGCACAATTGTTTGGTAGAGAATAAATTGTACTTGGAAAAAAGTTCTTCTTGAATCCAGACTCTTTAGTAGGAGTGTTGCAGGGTGAGGACTGTATTGCTGTAGTTCTGATCCAAACAGTTCTTGGGTTTGTGTACCCAGTTGTTACCAATTTTTAAAATTCATTTTCAGTCATGAAATCTTTACATGTGCATTTCTCCTAAATGTTCACACACTTACAAGAAAAACTGACTCCCCATTTCCAACCAGGTACACGTTCAAACCTAAAGAAGACACAGTCTATGCTATTTTCCTTAATTGGCCAATCTCAGGAACTCTAATACTTGGTGCCCCCAAGACCATTGTTGGAGAGACCCAAGTAAGTGACCACTGTTTGGCCTTTATTTTTTTTCTACTTCTGTGAGATTTCTAACATGTTATCTTTGAAATAAAGAAATATATTTATAATTTCTGGTTGACCTTATCTTAAAATATACAGTCCAATGTGAACATTTTTGTTTTCAAATAGAAATATATCTTTGTTGATCTATAAGAATAGAATATGCTGAAAAAAGGGAAATCCTGTCTTACCTGTTAACTTGCAGTCTAGAAGCCTCTATGTCAGAATTGTAACAGGTGGTTTTCTTACTCCATGAGAACTGGGGGCCAAGCAGATCTTTGCTTTGAGCCTGGGCTTAGGACCACCCTTTAGGAAGGACTCCCTAGCCTAGATAATAGCTTCCAAAGCTGAAAACTGCTACTTACCCCGAAGTGTAAACATGCTGTTCAGTTTAAACCACTGGTAGCAAAATCTTGACATGAAACTTAGAGATTTTCTGAGAACCAAGACCTGTGGGCTAAAGAGAAGGTAAGAGTAACCACCATGGCCTGTGCCCTTTTACTCTCTGAACCTTCAAACACTTAATATTCAAACACTTAGCTTGCAGCAGGCTGAGGTGTAAATTTATGTCACATTTGCCTGCTTCACATTATGTTTCTGTGTAGACCCTACTGCCATACTTAAAAAGTTTTCTAGTGTGCTTTAATCGAGGCCCACTTCAAAGCAGGCAGATTGAACTCCCTATGACACTTTCTTTTAGTGCCTGGCATGCTAGTGCAACATAGATTTACACCCCCGTGTCCTGCAAACGAGGGTTTGTATCAACAGACGCTCAGTGGCTGGGAGAGGAATGGCATAAAGGGAGTCCACTTCTGACATAAGGGAGTCTCTTTCTCAGAAACAAAAGACAGGACTATGCAGCACTTTAAAGACTAACAAGATAGTTTATTAGGTGATGAGCTTTCGTGGGCCAGACCCACTTCCTCAGATCAATATGTGGAAGAAAATCGGCATGACCATATATACCAAAGTGATACAATTTAAAAAAAAAAAAAAGAACGCATGTGAAATTGACGAATCAAATTTTACAACAGAGTGGGGGTGAGAGGGGAAGGTTAGTGTCTGTGAGGTAATGACATAGGGGTGATAATAGGGGAAGCTATCTTTGTAATGGGTGAGATAATTAGAGTCTTTGTTTAAACCCATACATAAAGTGTCAAATTTAAGCATGAATGACAATTCTGAAGCTTGTTGAAGTCTGGAGTTAAAGTCTCTTTGAAGCAATATGCATGTTTTAAGGTCATTGAGGGAATGGTCAGTCTGGCTGAAATGGCAAGCAACAGTTTTCTTTCTGTGAGAGAGTCTTATGTCTCTTTTGTGTGCATTGATTCTTTGGCGAAGTGTCTGATGTACATAGCAGACGGACACTTTAGGCACATGATGGCATAAATTATATTTCTGGATGAACAGGAATATGTGTTCTTAATCTTGTAAGCGGCATGGTTAGGTACAATAATGGTGTCAGCAGAATAAATCTGTGGACAAAGCTGGCAACGGGGTTTGTTGCAAGGGAAAGTTCCAGGGTTGGTATTAGTGTGGTAAGAATCATCCTGAGGTTAGGTAGTTGTCTATAGAAGACTATGGGTCTGTCTCCCAGAGCCTCTCAGAGTGTAGTATCCTGTTCCAGTATAGGCTGTTGTTTATTGATAATGCGTTGGACGGGTATAAGTTGGGGGCTATAGGTGATGACAAGTGATGTTCTATTGTTGGTTTTCCTGGGTCTGTCTTGAAGTAGATGGTTTCTGGGTATTCATCTGTCTCTTTCAATTTGTTTTTTTATTTCTCCGGGTGGGTATTCAGCTAGACCAGACTAACACGGCTGCATCTCTGTCTCTTTCTCAGGTTTCTCATGTTTTTTCAAACTGATCATGGATGCAAACAGGTTCATCAATAGGCTTCCAACTAGGTCTGTGATGCCCTGAGGGCTGGACAGTGTGTTCTCCTGGCTCTCAGTGTTTTACTGAACCAGCTGACCCTGACTGTCCTCCTTGGTATTGGGTCCTGAGAAACATAAGGATGGGAGTATAATTTAGGGCAAGAGGTAATTCCTCCATAGTTAACTGATGTGTGTGTTATACCCTCTGGTGAGTAGCTTTTTTGCTGCTTGCACTAAGGATGTTAAATATTGGTTCATTTACTAGTCAAGGAGTTGATGGAATTTCCATTGACTAATCAACTAGTTGATAGGCACTTCTGCATTTCTCCTGTGGAATGTACAAGACTCCGGGCTGCATGCAGGTGTGCCAATTTTGAAATCTACATGTGTCGCCACCAGGGGTCTCTTGTGTATTTCAAAGCGGAAGCGCCCTCATGTTGTGCTGCCAATCTGAAATGTCATACGGAGCCCGGGGTCAGCTGTACACTCCTCAGCTGATCCCAGGTTCCACAGAAATGCTCCCCAGCTGACCCTGCGTTCCGCGCAGCACTGCTGCTTTGAAACACTGAGGCGGCATTTCAAAGGGGCCGTGCCGCTGTGCTCAGCTGTGCAGTGCTGCTGCTTTGATGTACCCCTTTTTTCCTCCCCTTTGCTGCCTCTGTCTAAGAGGCAGCGGGAGGAGGGTGGGAGGAACCAACTAGTTGACTGACTATCCGATAAGCATTTGCTTATCAGATAGTCGACTAGTCCTTAACATCCTTAGTTTGCACCACTCTACCCTAATGTGACTTCTTGATATGCCCAATTTTGATCAGCCCTGTTGTCACCTGAATACACAATCCCATAACAGCACCTTTATAAATAAATGAGGATGCTTGGGTTACACGTTCATGCGCTTTCTCTCTCTCTCTCTCTCTCTCATCTACTTTAACACAAATTACAGTTGGCAACTAAGTTACATTATCATAGCACTGAGGAATTTGGCCTGTGCTCCTCAGATGAAAAGCTAGGAATAGGAAGAATTTAAAATGAATAGCTCATTCTTAGTTTTGCATTCCTAATCCTTATTCATATCAGCACTATAGTAATACCTAGAGGCTCCTACTGACACTGGAGCATTAATGTGCTAGGTATTGTACAAACGAATAAGAGAGTGCCTCTCCCAAAGAGTTTAGAATCTAAACAAATAAGACTGACAAAATGGGCAAAAAGACATGTTGGCCCCATTTGACAGATGGGGGAACTGAGGCACAGTGAGATTGACCTGCCCAAAATCACAGAAATTGAACCCAAATTACCCATTCCCTGGTTAGTGCCTTAATAAAAGACCCTCCTTCCTTTATAAATATTAATAACCCTTCAGCTGGTCACAATGTAGTCTCAAAATGTTTGTTCCTCTGACAAGAACAGTTATTTCAAAGTATACTATTTTTAAAAAAATTAATCTGTCAAAATTATACTTACTGTTAACAGGGTATGTACTGGAAATGTCAGTTGTACTAACTCAAACAAATACTCCTGACTTACAGCAGAGTTAATTAGACTAGAATTTATGCCATTCTGTGTACAAGAGTGTAATTTCTAAATAGCTGCTTAAGTGGTTCCCCGTCCATATCCCCCCATAGCCTGCTTTCTAATATGCTTTTTAAATGAAGCAAGTGTATAAAAATCATTGATTTTTTTTTTTTTTTTTGCTGAGCTGAGCTGAGCTGAGCAGAATGGTTATTTCCATTACAATAAAGTACAATTCAGTTTAAAAGCAGATTCCAGAGTATCATCTTTTTAAAAAACAAACTCCTGCTTCCCCTTAAATACCCAGGTTGGCATCTGACTTCTTCCTGTATGCAAAAAGTAGTGCACGTTTAAGAACGTGTTACATTTTAGGAAAGTTAGTTAACACTGGATAATTGTGTTTGGAACGTCTAAACTTTCATGTACACCAGGCATGTCAAACTTGAAGCCTACTGAGGGCAGCACAAATGAAAACTGATAGCTGTCAGAGCCACCACAGAAAATGTACTTTATCAGAGTCGTAATTATTTATTCTTATAGATTATGTTTTAGGTATATTTTACAATTTTTTTCAGGTCGTGTTTTAATATAATACAATAATTTGTGTAAAATTGTTATTTGCTCATATAAAATTTTAAATTTAAATATAAATTTAAGGTACTTTTTAATTTTTTATATGATACATAACTTGTTTTGTTGAAATAAAAACAAGTATATACTGTGGTTAATCAAAAAGAACACACTTTTGTGAAAATTTCAGATACTTTGTAAGTTTGAGATTTTGCATAAACATAATTATTCATGCAATTGCAAAAACTAACATATATTTATTGATATAAAATTAATATACATTTGTTATTTTGATTTGGGAACAAATAAAACAAAATATTAACAAAATAGCCCCCTCCTCTCCTCCAGAGCCAGGCACTCCCATACCCCCTCTGCTTCCCCAGAGCCAGGCCCCCCAACCCAATGTTTCCCCCTCCCCCAGAGCCAGGCACTCCCAGCCCCTCCTAACCTAATAACTGGGTCCCAGAGTCGCTATTGCCACCGCCATGTTTCTTCCTTAGGCACACTGGGATGGTGTGAGTACAGTGGCTGACCATGAACACGTGCTGGGCACTGTGCGCAGAGTGGCCTGGCTGGTCATAAGCATGTGCTGGGGCCCATGCACAGTCATTGTGGTGTAGAGTGGCCTGGCCGGCTGCAATCTGCACTCGGCCACGTGCGGCCTTTATAAAAAATGTACTGGGGGGGCTGCAAAAAATTTCTTATGGGCCACATGTGGCCTACCAAACACCAGTTTGACATGCCTGATGTACATGTTCTGCTTAAGCAGCTGATCATTGTTTGTGTTTAATCACTTTGCTCTATTTTTGTGTTGGTATTTATTTAAAAAAAAAAAAAAAGACAATGAACCGGTTTGTATTGTGAAACCTGGCCCTTCGTAAATCAAAGTTCTTTTAATTCCCCATTGCCATCTGCATGTAGAACATAATAACGGTAGTCTGGCCCAAATCATAGAACACAGCATCATTACATTTGTCATCTTATTTACATGAACACCTTAGAAGCATTTGTTTAAAATGTATGGGCATCCTCTAACTATTCATCTGGCTGACCAAGGGTGTGTCTAGACTACAGGATTTTGTCGACAAAAGTCCACTTTTGTCGACAAAACTAAACCTGCGTCCACACTGCCTTTGAGTTATGTCAACATAATGTCGACAAAACTCAGCAGCTTTGTCGACGTATGTAAACCTCATTCTACAAGGAATAACTCCTTTGTCGATGTAGTTCTGTCGACAAAACAGCAGTGTGAACTCAGGGGAAAAGTTATGTTGACATAAAAGGCCTCCAGGGAGAACCCCTGGTGGACACTCCTGCCACAGCTTGCAACTCTATTGTTCCTGCCCGTAGCCATCTTTAAAAGGCACAGGCACCCAGGAGCAGCACTCTGGCAGCAAGCGAGCTCCAGAGCAGAGCAGGACTGTACTGCTCAGTTCTGGGTGAGCCATGTCACAGGGACAAGCCCCTCCAAGACCCCTCTGGCCCTTCCAGGGAATCATCCCCCAGGGAACCCTGGGGCACCAAGCGCCGGGCATCCTCCTTGTCAGGGCTGGAGATAAAAGCCCTCCTGGGCCTCTGGGTTGAGGAGGCCATGCACTCCACAAAGAGATGGAACGCAGACACCTTTGCCCAAATGGCAGAAGAGCTGGCCAAACAAGGCCACCATCCCCGCACACTGGAGGAGGTCCGAGCCAAAGTGAAGGAGCTGAGGCAGGGGTACGTCCAGGCCCGTGAGCACAGCTCCCACTCCAGGGAAAGGCCGTACTCCTATGAGTACTATGAGGACCTGGACAGGATCCTGGGGGCAGGGGATCCTCTGCCTCCTGAGAGGCTCGTGGAGTCCAGGCTGGAGACCCCGGTTCTACAGCGGCCGGAACACCTGCTGGGGGACCAGAAGCTCCAGGAGGAGGAAGAAGAGGAGGAGGACGGCACCCAGAGCACCCGGGAGCCAGGCACCCAGACACAGGAGGCCTGCCAGACCACCTCGGACACTGGGGAGGGAACATCAGGTGAGTGCTGTGAGGGTCCAACACACACAGGGCAGGGCAGGGCAGGCGGGAGCAAAGGGGATGGTGCAGTGCTGTGACATGTCATGCTGAGCATGGCCCGCGGGGAAGAAGGGGGCACACACATGGCAGCCCTCAGGGAGTGCCGTGCTACCCCCCTGCACCCATACGGCTGCTAGGCACCGCTTGTTCCTGCAGGCAGGGATGCCACATGCAGGAATGGGCTGGAGACGCTGGGATTGCCTCACAGCTGCAGGTCTCTCAGCACTTTGTGGGAACCCCAACCGTGGCCTGACACTAATCCATGCTGCTCCGCCATGGGAGATACGTGAGGGGGGGCATGACGGTGGCCTGCACACCACCTGGGCTCCAGGGAGGCCGTGGCTACGGGCCAGGCCGCACCATGCCTTGCTGAGACACACATGAGCAGCCTCTGACCCTAGCACAGGCACTGCCTGATGAGAAGAAGGAGGGCAGGCCCTCTCAGGGAAAGGGTGAGCATGCATGACTGACGACTTTTCCCTCTTGTCCTCCACAGCCGGACCAGCTGACCAGGAGGGGGGTGCCCCACCACCCAGATGGCAACAGGGCACCTGTAGGCACTGGTGCAGCTACTTAGAGCTGGTGCGCCAGCACGTTGGAGTCCTGCAAGAGATAAAGGACTCCATGGAAAGGAGGCTGGAGGCAGAGGCTGAGTGGCACTGGCAGTTGCTGCTCGAATTTGCCCAGCAGTGCAGGGACATCTATGCTGCCATCCGGGAGGCCATGGCCTTCCCCGGTCCTTTACCTGCTTCTGCCCCTCCTCCTCAGCCTTCCCCCACCTCTGCCCCTGCCATTCCAGCCCCAGCCCCACCTCCTGCCCAGCCCCCTTCTGTGGCATCCCACACGCGCAGCCAGGCGTGACAAGGCCGCCAGAGCCAAAGCAGCAGGAGCTCAACCTCCAGGCAGCCCCCTCAGCCCTGAGCCTCCCTCCCCCCTTCCAAGTTCACATTCCCCATTCCCACCAGTGACACAAACTGAGGGACGCATTTTTTTTAAGCACTTTATTTTCGAAAACAGACATTTTTATTTTTCTCTGAATCAAAGAGTTATTTATTTTCATTTGTTAAAAAAACAACAGTTAAATAAAGTGTACTAGAGTTTTCACCATCACCTGTCTCCGTTCTCAATGAGTGGGGACTGAGTAGAATGGGTGAATGTGGGGCTGGGAGGGGTTGCAGGGAGGAAGGCACCGAGGGTATAGGGCAATCCCACATGTGGAAGGCCCTGGAGACAATCAGGGGCCTCCCTGTGAGAATTGCTCCCTCAGGGCTTCCTGAATGCACAGGCCCAGCTGGTGGGCTTGCCAGGTGGCAGCTGTCCGTGGCTGCGCAAACTGCTTCCCCTCCATCTCCGTCTGTGTCCTCCACACAGGGAGGAAGGCCTCCCCTTTCCTCTCTACGAGGTTGTGAAGCACATAGCATACTGCAACCACATCGGGGATGTTGTGTTCCCCCATGTCCAGCCGCATCAGCAGGCACCTAAACCTGCCCTTCAAACGGCCGAAGGCGCACTCCACCTGGAAGTGAGCCCTATTGAGGCGGGAGTTGAACAGTTCCCTGCTCGCATCCAGGTGGCCGGTGTAGGGCTTCATGAGCCAGGGCATGAGAGGGTAGGCCGTGTCGGCCACTATGCACGTAGGCACCTGCACATCCCCGACTGCCAGGTTTCTCTAGGGGAAGAATGCCCCAGTCCGCAGCCTGCGGTACAGGTATGAGTTCCTGAACACACGGGCATCGTGTGCCCAGTCTGATCACCCGACACAAACATCAGTGAACTGTCCCCTGTGGTCGACCAGAGCCTGCAGCACCATAGAGAAGTAGCCCTTCCTATTGATGTACTGTGCTGCTCGATGGGGCAGGGCACGGATGAGGATGTGGGTCCCGTCCAGTGCTCCACCACAGTTTGGGAACCCCAGCCCCGCAAATCCGTCCAGGATGGCCTGCAGGTCTCCGAGGCAGACGGTCCTGTGGAGCAGCTCAGCGCTGATGGCCGTCACCACCTGCAGAATGGGACAAATAGAAACACACAGAACAGGACTTAAGAGGGGTTGACTCACCTGATGAGAAGTGCTCTCCCCTTCCCCCCCCAGACACCAACAGCCCCCCCCAGGAAATCCCTTCCCCACCCCCCCGACCCCCGCACCATGGCAGGGTGAGGCTGAGAGGGCTTCTACCTCTGCCACCCCATCCCCAATTCCCTGTGCCTGGTCCTGACTGCCCCCCTGGACTGTCCCCTGAAAGTGACTTACCTCCATCAAGACAACCCTGACGGTAGACTTCCCCACACCAACCTGATGCCCCACGGAGCGGTAGCTGTTGGGGGCGGCCAGCTTCCAGAGCACAATGGCGACACGCTTCTCCAGGGGATGGCAGGCTGCAAGTGGGTGTCCTTGTGTTGCATGGCAGGGGCGAGCCAGGTACAGAGCTCCCGGAAGGTGGCCTTCCGCATCCGGAAGTTTCTGAGCCACTGATCGTTGTCCCACTGCTGCAGCACTAGCTGGTCCCACCAGTCCGAACTGGTGTCCAGCCTCCAAACCCGCCTCTCCAGGAAAAAGTTGGGGGGCGAGGGCAGCAGGGCTCAAAGCTGCTCAAAGCTGGGCTCAGGATCTGCTGCCAAGGTCATCATGCTCCCCTGAGCATGAAGCAGAGCTTCCAGCAGCACGGTGTGGGGCCATCACCTGCCCGGGGCAGCTCAGGCTCCATGCCCAAAAAAGCCAAAATAACACACGGACAAAAGAAACAAACAAACACACGAACAAAAACACAAACAAACAAACAAAAACCAAAAAAGACAAAACCCAAGCAAACAAACAAACACAGAAGCAAACACACAAACAAACAGACAAACCAGATAATACACAGCTGTGGTGTCCCGACAAAGCAAGGCAACCAGAGCCAGGAAAACTGCAGCAGCTTTGCTTTCCCTGGTTGGCAAGCTAGAAGCAGGAGCAGAGGAACAGCTGTCCAGGAGTATCCCTTTAAGCACGTGTCTCTGCAGAGAGCATGCAGCAGTGCCTGGGCTTTATGGCTGCCCCTGTGTCCTTTCAGAAGCACTTCCGGGTGCCTTCTTCTGTCGAGAGAGCGTCCCGCAGTCTGGACACTCTTATGTCAACAAAGCTGATTGCTTTGTTGACAAAGCGATGTAGTCTGGATGCTCTATGTCAACATAAGTTTTGTCAACAGATTCTGTCGACAAAACTTATGGCGACGTAAGCCTGTAGTCTAGACATACCCAAAGTAGTGCTTACAATTAATCCATTATGTTAAAATACCTGTTAAAGAATGTTTAACTGTTTGAAAAATGTATGCATATAATCTCTAGGACAAGAGTTGCTTTGAATAGAATGCAATTTGATTTTTTTTTCAGGTGAAGCTGATTGGCTATGAAGGACAACTGAAGTGGGTTTCACTGGGAGAAGAGGGAATGACTGTGGCTGTACCTCAGTTAACCCCTGATCAGTTACCGTGTCAGTGGGGCTGGACTCTGCAATTGACTACTGTAAACTGAATGATGCAACTGAAGATTTAAGTTGCTGTTTCTAAACATACATTGAGAGCTTCAAATTTCTAACTTGATTGGACTCTTATGTATAGCTGAAATTGGGATTGATGGGAGAAGATTTAATGCAAATACTAGTCCAGATTCACCAGGATGAGGATTTGGCCCTTTCACTTCTAGCATTTAACCTCTAGAGTGGTTAGCTTTAAATGGTGAGGTGGATTTGCAAGATTGCATTGGGTCTTGTTTTAAGCACAATATTAATTTCGGATTTACTGGTTTCAATTCATCTCTTCAAAAAGCTGACCCATAGTACAGCTATCTCAAGCAGCCCATGCCAGCAGGAGCAAATTCTGCAGTGATATAAGTTGATCAAAAAGTGGGCATGCAGGGCAGGTATTAGTTGGAGCACTCAACTTTTTTGAAGGTATTTTGTGTACTTTTAAAACACAGAAGATTTTCTTTTCTAATGGAAAGATTAGTTGTTTCCTCTCCATCTTTTCCACTGAAAAAGGAACAATAACATTGATCAAACACTTTTTTTTTTGCAAAAAGTTATTGAAAAAAGCCATTTTTTTATTAAAAATAATTTCACGAGAAAATTCTAGCAGCTGCAGTAGCCAACCATGAATAAGTTACACTCAGCCACATTAGAAACACACCCGGAGTCTCCACTTTACTGCAGCTTATTGCTATGAGTATGGTTCATTTTTAAGAACGATGGAGCACTTGTGCAATACATCCTTTCACTATGAAGGCACTCCTAGTGAAGAATATACAATAGAGCAGAAAAGGTATTTCTAGATGTGTCTGGACCTTTGCTGCCTCCTAGAAGCATGAGTGTCCTTTCATCAGCATTGTATCCCCCAATAGTCACTTAACTCACTATGGGTACATCTACACTGCAGGCTTTTTGCGCAAGAACTGCGCAAAAACTTATTGGGTGTCTACACTGCATGCACGTTCTTGTGCAAATAAATTTACAGTACAGCGTTGGAAAACAGGGCTTCTTCCGGAAGAGTTATTCCTCTCCCCACGAGGAATAAGCCCTCTTGCGGAAGAGCTCTTCCACAAGAAGGCAGTGTAGACAGGCAACATGAATTTCTTGTGCAAGAAACCCCTATGGCTAAAATGGCCATCAGAGCTATCTTGCACAAGAGAACATCCACACTCCAATGGATGCTCTTGTGCAAAAGCAAATCTCTTGCACAAAAGCACATGGCAGTGTGGACATGGTCTTGTGGAAGACCTTTTGCACAGGAACTCTTGCACAAAACAGTTCTTGCGCAAGAAGCCTGCAGTGTAGACGTAGCCTTTGGCTGCGTCTAGACTGGCACTTTTTTCCGCAAAATCATCTGCTTTTGTGGAAAAACTTGCCAGCTGTCTACACTGGCCGCTTGAATTTCCACAAAAGCACTGACGACTTCATGTAAGATTGTCAGTGCTTTTGCGGAAATACTATGCCGCTCCCGTTTGGGCAAAAGTCTTTTTCCGAAAAACTTTTGCACAAAAGGGCCAGTGTAGACAGCAGAGATTTGTTTTCCGCAAAAAAAGCCCCGATGGCGAAAATGGCAATTGGGGCTTTTTTTGCGGAAAAGTGCGTCTAGATTGGCCACGGATGCTTTTCCGCAAAAAGTGCTTTTGCGGAAGAGCGTCCTGCCAATCTAGACACACTTTTCTGAAAATGCTTTTAATGGAAAACTTTTCCGTTAAAAGCATTTCCGGAAAATCATGCCAGTGTAGATGTAGCCTTTGTGTTTAGCAGTTCCAGATTTCATTTTTCACAACAGAAGGTGAGTTAATTGACTTAAAGTGCCAAATATTGCTCTAAATAGCAAAATAGAACTCGAGAGGAAACAGTTTAAAAGCCATTCTAACCCTTCCTCCCTTAGCATGTACCATTTATTATGATCCCTTTATCGCCTCCTCCTCAATAGATGTAGAGATTTATAGACTCATAGGCTGCGTCTAAATTGGCAAGTTTTTCCGCAAAAGCAGCTGCTCTTGTGGAAAAACTTGCCAGCTGTCTACACTGGCCGCTTGAATTTCGGCAAGAACACTGACTTCCTACTGTCTGAAATCAGTTCTTCTTGCGGAAATGCTATGCTGCTCCCGTTCGGGCAAAAGCCCTCTTATGCAAATGCTTTTGCGCAAGAGGGCCAGTGTGGATAACGCGGTATTGTTTTGCGCAAAAAAGCCCCGATCGTGAAAATGGCGATCGGGGCTTTATTGCGCAAAACTGCGTCTAGATTGGCATGGACGCTTTTCTGCAAACAGTGCTTTTGCGGAAAAGCATCCGTGCCAATCTATATGCTCTTTTCTGCAAATGCTTTTAATGGAAAACTTTTCTGTTAAACCATTTGCGGAAAATCATGTCAGTCTAGACATAGCCATAGACTTTAAGGTCAGAAGGGACCATTATGATCATCTAGTCTGGCCCCCTGCACAATGCAGGCCACAGAATCTCACCCACCCCCTCCTAGAATAGTCCTCTCACCTATATCTCAGCTATTGAAGCCTTCAAATAGTTTGAAGACCCCAAGATGCAGAGAATCCTCCAGCTGTGATCTGTACCCCATGCTACAGAGGAAGGCGAAAAACCTCCAGGCCTCTGCCAATCTACCCTGGAGGAAAATTTCTTCCCAATCCCAAATATGGCGATCAGCTAAACCCTGAGCATGTGGGCAAGACTCACCAGCCAGACACCCAGAAAGTTCTCTATAGTAACTCCTATCATCCCTCCATTGACCTATTTACCACTAATAATGAATGGTTAATTAGTTACCAAGATCATGTTATCTCATCAAACCATCCCCTTCATAAACCCATCGACTAAGTCTAGACTGGCATGATTTTCTGCAAATGCTTTTAAGAGGGATAAGGGATCTTTTGGAAAAGGCTTTATTTTCCAAAAGATCCGCGTCTAGACTGACGCTTTTTTCCGGCAAAGCTCCGAGCTGGAAAAAAGCGGCAGCCATTTTTATGCTAATGAAACGGGGGGGGATTTAAATCCCCGCTTCATTTGCAATTGCGATATGTCTAATTTGCATCCCTTTTACGAAAAAGGGATGCAGTCTAGACACAGCCAAAGAGAGTAATCATGTCCCCCCTCAGCCTTCTTTTGGTCCTTGGGCTGCCCCATAGAAACAGGCTTCAGAGTAATTCCTTGGGCTAACAGGCCACCACAGGTGTCATCAAGAGAAAATGATGTGGCTAAAGATGTGGATATGTCTGAAGAACAATGTGGATCAACTGGTTAGAAACTTAAATAATTCACTTTGCAATGCATCGTTCTTCAAGATGCTCTCTATGCCTTTTAGTAGAAGTGTGATTTATCAAGTAATTTGTTTGTGATGACAAGGCCATGTGCAGCTGTGATACCAGAATGGCCCAAATGGCCAATCAAAATCCATCTTTGGACAATCAATATTTGCTGCCCTACTCTTAACAGGACTGTGGAATTTAACATGGTATAAGTGCCGAGACAGAACTCTAAATCAAGAAACAGATTAAATTGGATGTTCTCACAGCCCTCAAAAGAATCAAAGTCCATTACAACTTATTTTGTCAAAGACATTTGCAAAGAAGTTTCAGGGCTATACTTCATTTCCTGAAAGTTAGTACAGCTGTAGCGTCTATCTTCAGAAATATTAATCTCTATTCCACTGTGTATCCTACCTAGGCAACAAGCCTGCAAAGAGTTATGCACATCCATGGTGTTACATACTGAGTAGTTGCCCTGATTTGAATAGGATTGCCCACTGGTATCATTATGTAATAGTGTAGTCGATTAACCAATAAGCAAAAGCTTACAAGTTAATGCTATAGACTACATGCATTCCCCATCCACCCTCCCACCAGTAAAAGCAGGCTGGGATGGAAGTATCCATTCTTGCTTTACATAGCCCGGTAGAACCTTAGAGACTGTAAACCATACAGCAACTAGCCCTTAGCTTTAATCCATGCACTTGAACTGGGAAACTACTAAGTGGTAAACAAGTTTGACCTGCGTGTCAGCTCATGAGAATGTTGAGTAGCATTGAGCCAGTACACGCGCACCCCGTTAACAACTGGGATATAATTAGCATAGGGAGTCTCACCAGGAACCTAGACCTCAGAGGGTGCCCTGGATTCCCCCAGCTGGAACCATGTCCACTGCAGCCCTGGTACAAGGTAACAGGAATAGGACTCCCCACAGATTGAAGGGACGTAAGTATTTCTGCTGCCTAAAATTTAGGAGATTGTGAATAGGACTAGGCCTGAGGAGTAGGGGTTTTTTGTTTGTTCTGTGCTAGTTTCTGCAGGAAACTAATGAAAATAAATGCAAGACTACTATAATGTAGATACATTTATTTTAATATGTAAAGTTTTTAAGTGGTGGTCAGTTTAGATAAGACATTCTTTTATTTAGGTCGGTAAAGTTATTGCACACACATTTTACATTAAAATTCTTTATTGCAATACAGACAGTGTACTGGGATCAATTAATACAAAGTATGATAAAATATTTACAAACAAATGTGTACAGCGATAGCTGTTCATCAACAGCATAAACACAAGAGACCCTCTAAAAATCAATGTATTTTAAGTCTTCAGCAGAAGGCAAGCACCCAGAACTTTGGTCAGGCACCTGCATCACTTGGCAGAGAACTTTATTTTCACCTTTGAAATATTAAATCCGTTAGGATGGCATTTGTAGTACTGAGGAAAGAAGGATCTTTTTAAATCTGTGGGGAAGGGAGAGATGCGCCTGATTTCACCCAGCTTACTAACTGTTGCAGTTTCTAGAGTTTTATGTAGAGATTATTTCTTCCAAATTCACCACATCGGAAGCAAGTCAGTTTTAACTGTAGATATCTTAATATTGGCCTTTTGTATACAATAAAAGTAGTTCTAAATTAGTTAAACAGAGATCAAACCTTCAAAACAGTCTTAGTGAACAGTGATTCTTCCAACAAGAACAAGTTTTTAATCAGGTGTTGTAAGCAGGATTCTATAATATAAAAAACAAAACCAGGAAAATACTTGAGAATTTCAAGAAGTGTATTCTTTCTGACAGACTAGTAATCCTACCCCATTAGGAAATTAACAAAAATCCTTAAATTCCTACCAGGTATTCACAAGGGATGTACTATATAAATACATGATCTGTCTCTTCTGATGCACAGTTCACTTCTCTAATTGTTGAGGAGTACTAAATGCTTCATACACATTAGCAGCAAAGTCTTTCATTTGTTCCATCATCAACAGGTCCTGGAAGAAGATGGAAGCAAAAATAACTAGTTTAAGAAGCATCATCACCACACTTTACTTGCTGAAGTTAAACATGAAAGAGACCGATTCAGAAAGTATTGAGTTGTTACCTCAAATATAAAAGTTTCTAAAGTATGAAAACAAAAATTGTGATCTGAAACACCAAAGCAGTCTGATCAAGAGATCATTCTACATTTCCTCATTTACCACCATCCTTCCCTTCCCCTCTGCTGACAATAGCAGATGGCTGGGAGGAGAGATGGGATTTTTTTTTTTGCCTCCAACTCTTAAGTGGCACCAGCTGTTCCCACTTCTTAAAAGAAACTGAAGTAAAACTCATCATTGGGCAATATAGTCATGCTATAAAATATTCATTGATAAATGCAACATTAACAGACGTGGGATATTTTTAAGATACTAAGTACAAAGGCTTCTTACCTGAACAAAGTGACTAGGGGTTTCACTGCACACTGAATGGACCTGTCCATTTATGATGGGTATTATCTTTGCCAAAGGAAGACTGACACTGGAGAGACTAGAAGAACAAAAACACATACAAGGTAAGCCTAAGGCTCTCTTTTATATTACAAAAACTATATATAAACTCTTTGGGATTATTAGAATTCTGAAGAAGATCCTTCCATCTCTTTTAGTGTTAAAAGAGTACATTTCAGATTTGCATTGTGTGTAGTGTTAAGTGTATTTATTTGTTCTTTATCAATTTTTTGTTAAAGCACACATACAGAGGACAACCACAATGAACAACAACTGATCTGTTGGTAACTGTATTCCATTCAATACGGGTGTGTCACATACGGCAAGAACTATAGTTCAACCAAAGTTTGTACCATCACTAGCTGTTGGGGACATTAAATTCCGATTAACCAGCTAATCTAGTCATTGATGGAAATGAGTAGTCAATGGACTACTCGATTAGTCAAGGGGCGGAGGGAGCATTTGCTATTTCTGTTGCACCTCTGCCTTTGTCATGTAGTAAGAGAGCCAGAACCCCCCACTGGATGTTGAAGCAGTCCCCGCTCACGCAGAGTCCCGAATGCTGCGCCTCTGCCTTTGAAATGTAGCAAGAGCTGCCTGTGGCTCTTGCTACATTTCAAAGGCAGAGGCACAGTAGTCAGGACCAGGCAAGGAGGGTGGGGGGACTGCGTCAACAAGAACTCTAAAGTTCTAGATTTAACTGTAACTAGCTGTGTGGTACCTTACTCAAGTCATGTCTTATATTTCTGTTTTCTTATCTGTAAAATGGCAATGCTAGTACTTCAAGGATGAAAATAAGCAAGTAAAATCCATGTTGGTTTATTAATTCTTCTCCTCACCAGTTACTTCCATTATACAGGGGCCATGAAATCTATAATCATTTGCAGAGTTTACTGTAACATCAAAAGAACAATTAAGACAGACAACACATAAAATACCAAAGTAATATTTACCTATTTATAGAGCCACTCTGACATACGTCCTGTTCAGTAGGTCTAAAGAATTCTGCCATATTGTCCAATAGTCGACTGAATCCTCTGTTTAAACATGTGCTCAAAACTGTACTAAAATCTGGGCTGTAAAAAAAAAAAAAAGTTGTTAAAAATGCCAGTCTCGTTCCTAATATGTAGTTCTTCACATTTTAAAAATACACTTGTAAACACCCCTCAAGCAATATGGGTGCCTATCTCAAACTGAAGGTTACAACATAGGCAAAAGTCTGCTCATAAATATAAATATAAATATAAATATATCTTCCTCAGCCCACCAAACAGATGGCCTTTGTAGCACATCTAGAAGATTAACAAGTTTGGGTTCTTACAAACCCAGGTTACAAAAAAGTGACAGAACACCTTGTTCTTTCATATTTCTGTTGAGGGACTTCCACCTTGAATACCACTGCTGTTCTCAGTTGTGGAAGTATACCAGAGAGAGAATAACCAAATCCTAAATATTTAGGGTTATATAGGTTATAACCAGCATATTGAACTTCACCTGGAGCTGAATAAAATCCAGGGCAAACCAAATATTTCTTAAGTATTTATCACTAGTGTATCAGAACTAGCACTTCAGTAATTATTTTTACTTAGTGCTTCGATACCGTGTTAATGGGCACAGCAAAATCCACGTTCAATGTCTGGCAATATTTTCAATTCAAACCCCCTCAGTTTTTATAACTCCCTTGTAAAAGAAAAACATTTAATGCACTGCTAAAACCCTGCATAAACAGGTGTCAATTGGAACCCATTTCAAAATGGAATCTTAGAAAGAAAAGTAAGCCCAAATTTCCTCACTTTTACATAAGTGCAAGAACAGAGGAAAACCACTGATTTCAGTGAAAAAACTTTGGATTTACACTGCTCTAATAGAGAGAAGTTGGCCTAAGTTATTGTAAAACCACAGAAAATGGGTGGGTGGGTGGGGGAGATCTTTCCTGTCAGTTTGCCACCACGAGATTACTTCTTACAAGTCTTTTTCCTAGTGATGTATCTGGTAATGTTCATAGTGATTAATCAGAATTTTATAGTTTTTAAAAGATTGTGTGGTTTTTCAAATAACAGTATTCAAATTCTACTAAATTTGAGCAATTTCCTTAGGCACTTTTGAAAATGGTAGTCTAAAAGTCTTTAGTTCATTAATTTTAATACTATGTTAATAGTTTAATAATGGTCCTGTATTAAGGGGAACAATCACCACCATAAGTACATACACGTACATTACAATTTTATGGTAAAGATTTTAACGTTAATACAGATTACAGCATAGATTCTCGCTATACCTTTCCAACATATCTCTGGTTTCATTAAGTAATTTAATAGTAGCAACATCTCTTTCTGTAAGTCCACAAGCCTAGAAAAAAAGCAAACAGAACATCCAACTTAATATGAACTCCATTAGCAACTTGAATACAAATAGTAGATTACATATATAATGGTCAGTTTTTTAAATCAGTGTTGCAGGACCATATTGGTAATACACATGAACCTAATGTTCATTTCAGAAAATTGATGAAATGAGAGAGACCCAGAGTCTGCTTGGTACCAACCTGCAGAGGACACAGGGGATGCAAAGTACTTTGCAGGGATCCCGTGTGACAGAAATTTATATAATAGTTGACTGATGGATGGTATGAGAGACCTCTAATGAGAGCCAGCAGTAGCCTACTGGTTTGTCATAATCACTGCAAAATGTAGGTACAGCTATTTAAGGAGCTATGTAGCTATACTGAACATTTTGCAATGTCTTGGAATTATGGCAGGTCACCCAAAGGTGACATACCTCAAAAATGTTCCTTTCAGGCAAGACAACTTATCTCCCTGGCCATTTGTGTTTTGTGCATTATATGTCTATATGCATACAGTATGCAGCATACTGAATCAGATGCCGACCGAGGGACTCTAAAATCCAGTTTATGAATAAAGACAAAGATATATTAGTTCTAGTGGATCTTGGAGTCCAAGGAATCTTACTGAATCCTTCATATAGAATATAAACTGATAGTGTGCTTGTCTCATGAAATGTGTTTTAGCCAGCCTGGCTGTAAAGTGCTATCAAGATTTTTGTGAGAGCAATAGGGATGTAAGGGATGCAAAAGCTTATTGGATAGTTGAGTAGTGACTCGATTAGTCGCTTCCCCCACCCTTGCTGCCTCTACCAGAGGCAGCAAGGGGGAGGGAGCCAGTGCTAGGGGAGCCAGCTTAAAAGCTGGTTCTCCCCAGCAACGTCTCCATGGGGCACAGGGGGGAAATGGCATGAGGAGGGACTGAAGCAGGGGTTCTTGCTACATTTCAGGCTGAAGCGCCACAGTAGGAACATAGGGTGAGTGGGAACTGCTTAAGGCAGCAAAGGGGGTACACGAGCCGGTGCTGGGGAGAGCTGGCTTTAAAGCTGGTTCCCCCCAGTACTGTCTCAAGGGTGCCACCTGCCCCCCACTGCCTCTGTCAGGGGGATAGGGAAGACTGCTGCGAAGCAGACCCTGTCCGCAGGGGTGCCAGCAGGGAGCTAATACAATTTGTATCGACTATACAATTAGCTCAGTAATCGCAATTTAACATCCTTAGTGAGCAATACTTTATTAGACACAAAAATCTTCTTAAAGTCTAGGTACTAGAATGCATGTTATGATTTTATTTTATATGTTTGTTTCCAACACTACTGCTTCCTGCTCCTGGACTCTCTGCTTCATTAAATAAACTTATACAGTAGAACTGGAAACATGCAGTAGGAGAGACAAAACAAAACTGTGTTTAAAAAAAGTATAATATAAAAAAGATTTGACAAGGAAAACTGTTTTTGTACTTGTTTAATTTAAATTAGTTAAATGTTCAGTTGTAAACTTTCCAAAGAACCACCATAACATTTTGTTCATAATTACAAACCACTTCAATTCCTAAGGTGCTTATGATTGAAAGGTTCTACAATATTCGATTTCATTATAAAGATACCTGAGTGCTTGCTGTGTGTAAAACAGAACAGTAATCTGAGGTGAAGTGGTAAGTTGAAATGTACTGTTTCTTTGAAAGAAGCAGTAGATTTGCAAATACCAAGAATGCTAAGAAGAGGGTATTTCACTAATCATGTGTTGACAGAATTTTTATGGACTACACGATTAGTTGCTAAGGGAAGACGCTCAGTCCTGGCTCACGCCGGTCTGGGAGCTACCCCTGCTATGGCTGTGCAGTTTAAATGTAGCCTGCCCTCCTGGCTCTTTCTACATTTAAACTGAAGAGCAGCAGGGGTAGGTCCCGGATGTGGTGCGAGCAGCCTCTCCTACTCCCCCTGCTCTGATAGAGGCAGCAGCATGGAAGGGAGGATGGGGGAGGCAGCGACACACAAAGATGGTGCTTTTAAGCCAGTTCCCCCCAACCCCAGCTCCTGCTTCCCTGGCCCTCTGCTGCCTCTGATACAGAGGCAGCAAAGGTGGGGGGGACATGCAAGGAGTCGACTCAACCAACCGATAAGCCTAAACGTATCAATTAGTTGACTACTCACTTAAATCCTTAGCAAATACTACACGTATCTGGTAGACCAGAGGCTGGATACTCCAAGGAGATACTGAGAGATATTGGAGATTAAGGTATGACAACTGCTAATCTGTAGAGACTGACAGTGAGGCCAACAGAATGCCAGATGAAGAGCTTGTGTTGTCAATGGTCAGTGGAATTTGGGAAATGAGCCATGGCAAACACAGGCAAGGCTTCCTCACACTAAAGGTAGGCAGCCTCTCAGTGCACATCACATGAGTAATCAAAAATAAGGATTAAAACGTAACAACAACAGGAAAAGGGGAAAGAAGTCTAGCCAAAAATGTGATAAAATAAAACCATTGTAACAAATGCCCAACTGGAAACCAAGTTTTAAATCATGATTATCAAGTCTCTATAATGTGTGTGCAGAAGCGCTCGCTAATTTTATCACTGCTGGGTTTTTTCACTGAGAAATAAGAGTAATGTTGCAAGATACTCTGTACTTTTTAGTCCTCTAAAATTGAAATAATTCAATACATTTATATTTAGTCATCTAACATAACATGAGTATCTGATTGCCCACTCTGGGGAAAATTCATTCCTTAAAACTACTTTTATATCAAGTAAAGGACTAAATATTCTTTCAGTGTGAGATGTGAATTGGTATGTAACTATGATGCTTGCAAACTTCAGGAAGCTTGGAAAATTGTTTTAATGAAACAACTGATTGCCATCAAAGTTTTCGTCTTCTCTCTAAACCTTGTTTCTCCAGGATGGAGGATGAAACTGACAGAATAAAAAGCAATTCTGTTTCAGCTCTGGAGCAGCTACTGCTGGTCCATAAATTATTTTGTCTAAATTAAAGAAACCAGGACACTGGACTTAATTTGATGTAAGTGATGTTAGCTCTCATCAAGAGTACAGTTACCATGCTACAACAATAATGTGGTGCACAAAACAGAACAAAAATAATGCACATAAAATTAAACAACTACCTGGGTGGCTAATGGGTTTTCTTCATCTGGCATCATATAATGACACAACAGAGATCTAGATCCAGTCTTATCTGAGTGGGATGAGTCAGTATTCTGTTCTACCAATGTTCTGATTTCTTTAAGTTTTTGCTCCAACTCCAAAAGAGACAGAGCGTGTTTAAGAGAAATACTGGAAAGAAAGGACTCAGATGTTAACAACATGGATTTCATTTATTTGCTCATGACAAAATTATATTCAGACAACCCCCACCAGTATTCCCTATAAGCTGAGTGCTTGGGCGGTCACCCAAGAGAGATTCACATGCCAACCAACTGATTAAAAGAACACCTACAGGTTGCAGCATGTGTTTCTACTGGTGGTGCATACCTGCACATGTGTCAGTGCATGTAAACTATTCAACATGTGGATGGAAAAAATTAGAGAGAACATTGACCATCACTATTTTCAGATATTGATCACCTCAGAAATCTGTTGCAACAAGCTATGTCTTCCAGTGCACATTAATAGTTAGGATCTAGAAAAGCTCATTTATTTACAAATCAAAGTTTCCTCATGTTAATATTTCTGAGAACACTCCCGTATTAGAAGGCTTTCCCTTCACCCTCTCTCTTGGTTTTTGTCATGCAGACAGAAAGTAGAAGACCAGAAGTCTGAAATGCAGTCAATGTGTTGTTTATTGGGGTTAGTTTCCAAGCAAGCATATTCCTGAAGCCCTTCACTCCAGTTGGGCGTAACTCTGTATACTGATAGAATTTTACTCTTCCCCTCCCCCATCTACAGTTTTATACACCAATAGAACCCCTTCTTCTCCTAATCCCTGGGTCCAATGGAGCACTCTCTTCCCAGGGTTCTGTTCTCAGCTGATGCCACAGAGCATTTCCCTGTGTCTCCCCCTTACCTTGCCTGTGTTCCTGTTCCTCTTTCCCCTATTATCAGTCCCCCAGTCTGCCATTACCATTTCCCTTCCCACTCCCTTCTTGGCAGATCCAAATATACCTGCTGTGCATGCCCCGAATCTCACCACTTAAAATGTTTGGTCATGTTCTGTTTTGAAGGGGAAAGGAGTGAAGATATACTCCAATCAGGGGTAGGCATTTCTCTGATCTTTCAGTGCTTTACCTCCCCACGCCATTGCTCTTTGTCCTTCAACACCTCTTGACCTTATTTTGAGATAAGGAGTTGAGGCTGTTTTCAAGTGTGGGCTCATATATACTCTCATCATACCCTGTAACACTTTTAGCTCTATCCCCGATCTGTGTCGTTGTGCTGAAAGCCCCATCTTGTTGTGGGAAATGTAACATGCAGAATCTTTGTCTTTTATTCTTCACACATATTAGTATCAAACCAAAATTTTCTCTCATGCTAACAAACAGGCTTATATGCTAACACCTCCTCCAGACACACTATTTAGAAGCGATCAACATGGAAAAGATGGGAAAAAAGTAACTTTTACCTTCCAAAAATTTTCTGCACAGCTTGTTTAACTACAGTTATTAATGCAGTCAGACCTATGAACAAAAAAAAAAGGCATAAAAAATTATTCAAGTCTCATTTGTTGAAATATTGAATACAATGGCATGATATAAAAATAGTAAGTTCAGAATTATCATACCATCACCTAGAAGGTGTTGAATACTTGATAAATATTGCTGTTGGACTTCAGGTGGTGCAAGAGGTGTCTGTATTAATAAATAAATAAATAAATAAATGAATAAAATCAACAATTTAATGATGTACCAGCCACTAGTATAGATTAATGCAAGAGTCTTCTTCCTTTGTTTCACACAGGTTGTAGTCACTCTGGATGTAGACTTTCCTCTCCCAAATCCTTCTAATGCTATGTGGGGACTTTCCCAGATCCTTCTAATATGCCTATTCTGCCTCACTGATAAAGCACCACCTTTCTTCCAGACCTCAGTAGTTTCACAGTATGGAACAGGATAGGACAAAGACTTCCTCAAAGAAAATTAGGGAAAAGGAGCTAAAAATGTCTTTTGCGGCACATCCATTCTTCAGCAGCAGCATTCTGCTTATCCTTCCTCTCCCAGCTTTGCCACACACAAGCCTGGGCAAAAGATGAGAGCACCTAATCTAAATCAGCAACCTCTGTCTCACCGGGAATTCTGAGGAAAAGCCAGACTGCTCCCAGGTATCCTAGGACACTCAAGAAGAGAACCACCAGAAGAAATCAAGGCTCAAACAAGAGCTGGCAAGTTGATACATGGGAGGTGGGAAAAAAAAATCAGTCTCTCTCAGGACAGTCCCCCTTCTCCAGTAAAAAGGAGACCCTTTATTCAGGCTATGGCTTCTGCTTTCCTCCATCCTAAAGGATCTTTTTACCTCTCTTTCAAAAAGAACTTTTTGGAGGTGGGCTCCCTGATTCTTGCCCTCCACTGTATTGCAGAGACCTCTCCTTCATGCCTAATGGCAGGAAAAACCTCTTCTCTCATTCACCTTTTGCTCAGATAGGAAGTCTCCTGAAGAGGACAATCCAGAGTTGGAACCAGTGACCTCTCCACTTGTCTGCTCCTCAGAAAAACGACTCTGAAGGAATGGGATAATATCAACTCAAGTCTCACAAAAGCCTTAAAACTTGCTGTGGTGAAACAGAAATTCTCAGGATATGAGGCAGAGGCTATATACTTCACACCTAGGCAACCTCTCAGGTTGAATCCTGCCAATTTATGCCACTACTGGGAAGATGGCAGAAACGAAGTATCTCTCCTTTTACACTCATCCTCCTCAGATTTTACTAACTGGATCTTGACTTCCACCACAGGGCTGAATTTTACTGGGAAGTGGATTCTCCTAAGCCCCCTCTGGAAAGGAAGGTGGAGGAGCTGTTAACAATACAGAGGATCACTCAGATAACTATAAATGCCCACTAGGGATGCGAAAGATTAACCAGTAATGCTACCCATTAACTGGAAGCAGTAAGCCAGTGGGAACCAGAACAGCTCCCTGCCCGCTGTGGGCAGGGGGCTGCTCCAGCCCTGTAGGGGGCCCACCATAGACAGGGGCTACTCTTGTCCATAGCAGCTCCTGTCTGCAGTGGACTCAGGCGCCACACAGGAAGGGACTGCTCTGACATCTGCAGCAGCCTCTGTCTGCAGGTAATCCGAGTTCCCTGCAGTCAGGAGCTGCTCCTGTATCTGATACAGACAGTGGCTGCTCTGGCGGGGGCTGGGAGCCACAGGGTCTGGGGGCCAGCAGAGCCATCCCCAGCGCCGGGCTGGGGGCAGGAGCTCCATAGGTTAAGGGCTGCTCCAGCTGAATTTGAGTGGTCCCCAGCCCAAATCCTGCTTTAGTTGGTTAACCAGCTAACTATTAGGTTTAACCAACAGTTTAACTGATTAACTGGGACTTTACATTCCTAATGCCAACATCTCATGCTTTTAAAGCAGCCATCTAGTAGCTCACAGAGATCTTATTGAACATCCTAGTTGGACTAGTTTGTTCCTGTTGTTGACAGCTATAACATAGAAAAGAAAATGTCTTGTCTTATACTAATTGTTTCCCGTGATCTGGCAACAGCAGTAAAGACATCCAGTCAGGAAGCCTCAAGGTACAACTGGAGTCAAGCAACATGACTAGATTGGGATGTAATTAGCCAATCATAATTTTTCTTCAGTTGTAGGGAACTGTAACTTGGGCTATGTCTAGACTGCAGGCTTCTTTTGAAAGAGGCTCTTTCGAAAGCATCTTTCGAAAGAGCCTCTTTCGAAAGATCGCGTCTAGACTGCAGGCGGATCTTTCGAAAGAGAAATCCGCTTTTTCGAAAGAGAGCACCCAGCGAGTCTGGATGCGCTCTTTCAAAGACGGCCTCTTTACATTGAAGAACACCTTCTTTCGAAAGAGGAACTTTCGAAGGAAGGCGTTCTTCCTCGTGAAATGAGGTTTACCGCCATCGAAAGAAAAGCCGCGTTCTTTCGAAATAATTTCGAAAGAACGCGGCTTGAGTCTGGACGCAGGGGAAGATTTTTCGGGAAAAGGCTACTTTTCCCGAAAAAACCCCTGAGTCTGGACACGGCCTTGGGGGCACCCTGTCTATATGCTGGGAGGAACTAGGCATGACAATCCTGCATCTGAATCAACTACCACAGGCTGGTGTCCATTTTCTCATAATGAGATAAGAGAAATTTATAATTATTTGGATCTTTAATAATAAATAACTGTCTCAATTTGCACCTGTGTTGCTAAGAGAGGGTATTAGTTGTGGTTATTAGTCTTTTGTTCAGTCCAGTTTTAAAGGTTTCAAGCAACAGGCCTACCAATGCTTTCATTCCATAGACTAATACATCTCACTGTCAGAAAGGTTTTCACACTCTCAATCCTGGTTTCAGTCTAAGGTTTCCTTTCAATAATTTTATCTCAACATTCCTTGTTATACTTTTTCATCTTTCACTGAATAATTTCTTTCCACAAATAAATACTCACTGTGCCGTTTTTGCAGACTGCTGCATTATCCAGGTAGATGTAGCCACCAATAATATTTAATTGGACTCGCAGAAGAACTACAAGCATACATGTACTATACACAGCTACAATGCTTCTGGTAAAACCTTAAAGAGGGAAAAAGAAATAATTTTGAAGTTACCTCACTCAGAGAGCAAAAGGGAGCATTCTCCAGAGCTAGATAAAATTTCTTTTTACAGTCATTTTTTCATGTCATTGCTTTTCTTAGATCACACACCTCAAATAAAGTTCACAATCAAGATGATCTAAATATGCATAATAAAATTCACAATCATTCAATGTAAAGCAACATGCTAAATTACACTATTAAAACAATTTGCAAAAAGAAAAGATACTGCGTAAGTTACATGAATTTACTGCTGATCCCTTTTATTGGGCTAATTAAAAATGCAAAATGGGGTGTTGTATTAAAATTTCCAGTCTTCATAAGGCCATGGAAACAGATACAGAACTCTACATTAGATTTCATCATGCAACTCAGACAAAGGCAGCATAACAGCAGCCTGGGAACAAGAAGACGCCTGCTAATTACCTCTGGAAAAGGCTGATATTGGTTAAGAAGGGAAACAGGAGCCAGCATTAGCATTAGAGCAGCCAGACAATAGCAAGAAGACAGAAGGGTATATGGGGCAACAAGGTAGTAAATCTGCTTGAGTAGCAAGCAATATGAGTGCGAGAAGAAGAGGACTACGAAATGGGGAAGACGACCAGATGGACAAAGTAGCATATATAACAAAGCTGTGGAAGAGAGAGGAACAGAACCAATGGGGGTGAAAGATGAAATCACGAGAAAAAACAGAACAACACATGGTAGCTACAAGTCAGGAAGGGGTATTCAGCCTTGTCCCAAAGATATTTCACTGCACAATTATTCAGCTACGTATATATACTATGCCATAACTATGGCATTCTTCCCTTTACCTTTATTCAATTATGTATAAGGGTAACTCTGCCTTTGAACTGTACCAAGAGCCCTGCTGGCTTGCTATAGTTCCAAAGCAGAAGTCCAGTAGGGAGCACAGGGCCAGCTCCCTGTAGCACCTCAACCTTTGAAATGTACAAGAGCCCCATTGGGGCTCTTGTACATTTCAAAAGCATAATCACAGCAGAAGCAGCGCATAGACGGTGCTGGGGGGAACTGGCTTTTAAGCCGGCTTCCCCCAGCACCGGCTCCTACTCCCCTACTTGCTATCTCTCTCTGATAGAGGTAGCAAAGGGGGGGGGGGGGGGAGAGGCAACTATTCGCATCACTAGTCGACTATCCATTAAGCTTATGCTTACATCCCTATAACAGATAAGTATACTCTAAAAGAAGGCGGCACAAGATGTATATTTTTTCAGGCTTATTATGCTACAATAACATGTACATAAACATCTGGATTTTGACTTACTTATTATCTTTAAATCCTCCCATATTTCTAACTTGTTTGGTGGCCTGTTGGGAAAGAAATAATGAAAAATATTAAAAACATTAAAAAAGAAACTAGACAATAATTAAAGAAAAATAAAACAGCAGGAGTGCAAGGCAAGTTGATATAAATATAATACTTATTTAAATTAAGTTTGTGCTCACATCCAGTTTCTGCTAGTGTGTAGCTCAGGAAGAATAATACACTACATGCCTGCCATTTACTCTCTTTCCCTCCTTTAGACCAGCGTTTCTCAACCTATTTTTATAAAGTACCCCTTTAAAAAAAACACACACAGATAAGTACCCTGTTTAAAAAAAATTATAAGTACCCCCAGTACTTACAGTTTCCAGACACACAACATTTTTTTCTACCACAGCAACACATTTGTTTAAACAACTTAATTGTAGCCGGGTGGGTGATGAAATGTTTGGTGTAAAAAGTACAAATATAATAAAGTGCTGTAAAACTTAAAACAAAAATTCAGTTTTTTCCAAATTTCACTTGTGTTGATGTACCCCCAGACTTCTCTCGAGTACCCCTCAGGGTACTCATACCACTGGTTGAGAAACACTGCTCTAGACTTAGGGTACGTCTAGACTACATGCCTCTGTCACCAGAGGCATGTAGATTAGACTACCAGACATAGGAAAATGAAGCGGCGATTTAAATAATCGCCGCTTCATTTAAATTTACATGGCTGCTGCGCTGAGCCAACAAACAGCTGATCAGCTGTTTGTCGGCTCAGCGCGATAGTCTGGACGCGCGGGTGTCGACATCAAAGGCATTTGTCGACCAGCCAGGTATACCTCATCCCAATCGCCGCTTCATTTTCCTATGTCTGGTAGCCTAATCTACATGCCTCTGGCAACAGAGGCATGTAGTCTAGACGTATCCTAAGTGACTGCTCATGGACTGAAGAGGTTTGAGCTGTCTGCCAAAGGAAGCAGTAAGAAAGCATCCTGCATCTCTGGGCAGAACCCAAGGATACATAGCTACTTGAAAAACTCCAGCTTTACATCCAGTCCAGCCAGTTACTTCATTTTATGATCTGTCTCTCCACAAAAAATAAAACCCACAACTCTTCATCCAAAGAAAATGAAATCCAATGCTTCTTCTGCACCAGTGAGCTAAATAATTGATCAGAATATGTCCAAAACTGCATCACGATCCAAAAAGATTATGCATGCTTGGCAAGCTATTGTACAGAATTTCTGATGGTCTTAATATCTGTGACCTGGCTGGCCATCTCTCTGCCCAAGAGATTAGCACTTACATGTTACCATCTGAATTCAGAAATTTAAATAAATAAAAAAAATCTACCTTGCTATCTGGCCTGCCCTTTCCCATATCCACTACAAGAAGAAAACCAACTCATTTGCCAATGTCTCAGAGCTCATTTACACTTTGACATGCAAGCTTATCAAAATAATATCCTATAAGATAAAACAGATAAATTCTGACACAAGAATATAAATTACAGTGTATGATTTCAGCTACTGTGGATGTCTGCCTTAAAGCCAAGACACCCAGTGTTAAAGCCAAACTAATTTTGCTGATTATTTCAGGACATAAACCAGACTGATTGCAGAGTACCTTAATTACACATATTGAAGAAAATGTAAAGTAAATATATTTTCAATTTAAAATCATGGTTTATTGTGACAAAATTATTGATTTGACATACTGTATAACATTAACATATCAGCACTGAAATAATGTTGAGTGTTTTTCACTGTTTTTGGTAGCTAACTATTACAATTAAGACTCTGTTGGGACATCTACTATAAGTCAATTTCTTGGGGGCTGATAATTTAATGCTATTTAAAATGGTTACGTTGCTTTCTTTTTTAAACTATAGACGACAATGACTGGTTAAGCAGTCATTAAGGCTGAATTATTGATAAAGCCTTTCCAGCTGCTTCACAAAAATTAAATTTGCTGTACTGAGATTTGGTAGCTACATTAATTCTACAAGGAAAGCATTTTAAAAACAAATTTCTGATAGCCATACTGATAGTCAGAACTGGCTATATGCAATGTAGTTTTTTCCTTCTAGATCAGTGGCTCCACCACAAACCAGATAAGATGTAAAGAAGTCATTGGTACCTGATGGCTATTTAGTAGCCTAAATTAAATGAGTTGGAGATCACAGCCGCAAAAGCCATCACCTTAATTGACAGAGGTGTATCCCTAAAACTGCATTAATCATTAATGTAGAACATGTCCCTACCTGTTCTACTTTAAATTCACTTCTAATAGCTCACTTCTTCCAGATGAGATTACAAGTGGAAAGCTATCTTGCATATTCTTCACAACCACCTGCATACCTGACCTTGATAAGATTACAAAAACATTTTTACAAATTCAGTGTAAGCAGCTCAAAAAAGATACACTATCCTACTTCACAAGGGGCCTGATTCTGTAAGCACTTCTTCTGCAGGAATTCCACATGGTAAGTACTTGTAACAAGGGCACTTAGAAAAAGTGCCATAGGTCAGGATCTTTTCTTCTAATGTTTGTGAAGTGCCATACACATGAAACTACATGTATAAATAATATTTAATGATATAATGAATACTGTAACAGACTGTTGATTCAAGGGTTTAGAGAATCAAAATCTCACATGCTCTTTAAATTGTAAATGTATATCTTCAGGCCAAAACCATGGAACATTTGTGACTCAAAATCATTTAGCACAGTTTCTAAGAATCTACAAAACTATCTTACCTATTTTTCAGCAAAGATGTGAGGCTCTCAGAATTCAACTGATGCATTAGAGCATCCTTCAGTGTTGGAAGCATTGACAGCACTATCATTAAAAGAAAATGAATTGGTGAACAAAGAAAAGCAGCCAGTCTATGTGTGTCCCCCTCCTCCCTCCAATACTTCAGAATATTCATTTTTGTTTCCTAATTTACAATATACCTAGCAAGTGCATGTGGCTGGATGAAAGGACAAGATATACAAGAGGAGTAGAAAGTATATTATAGCATGACCATAAGATTTACACACAGTCATTTTAACAGTATATAAAATAACACATATAAATAATATATTTTTTGGTCTATTTACTGATTGGAAACTTCTATTTATGCAGGAAGAAACATACTCTCGCCAGCCCACCTAACTGCTCATCTTAGAGCCTGGTCCACTTGTCTAGAAACAACCTTTATATGAGCTCCAGGCAGAGCAGTGGTGGGGAATCTAAGGCCCAGGGGCCGGATGCAGCCCCCGGCATTGGAGAGGCTGCAATTACCACATTTTACAGATAGGAAAATGAGGCAAGATCATAGAGGAAATCGATGGTAGAGCAGGTAATTGAATCCGGGTCACCCAAATCTCAGGCTAGTATCCCAGTCACTTGGGCATCATTCCCTTTTTTAACTGATTCTCAACTGAATATTATACTGTATTACCACACACAAACTACCAAATACATAACTCTTAGGTCTTCAATTATAATCATTTATACTCTAGTAGAACTCAAAATATGTCAGGTACTTTATAGACATAAGAAAACAGTCTCTGCCTCAAAGAGTTATGAATCTGAAAGAAAAACAATGAAGGGAGGTGACAGAACAGAACCCAACGCAAGCCAAGTGCTCAGGATGCCAAAATTTCTTTGTCTTTCTTCAGTAGAGAAGACTAGGAATGTTAAATGTCGATTAATCAGCTAATTCAGTAGTCGATGGGCACTCTGCCGCCCCTCTGCCTTTGAAATGTACAAGAGCCATCGCAGCTCCTGTACATTTCAAAGGAAGAGGCGCAGCAGGGATGGTCCCTCTTGCATGAGTCCCCCGCTGCCATGCCTCTCCCTTTGAAATGTAAAAGAGCTCCGGGAAGCTCTTGTACATTTTGAAGGGAGAGGCGCAGGGTCCCCTGCTGATGAGCCTCTCCAGTTCTTGTACATTTCAAAGGGAGAGGCATGGGGTCCTTCTCACTAGCTGCACTTCTCCCTCTGAAATGTACAAGAGCCACGGGCAGATCTTGTACATTTCAAAGGGAAAGGCGCAGCAGCAGGGGACCCGGGCCAGCGAGGAATGCTTTGGTCCCTGCCAATGCAGGTTCCCTGCTGCACTTCTACCTCCTCTGAGCCTCTGTGGATACGGTGCTGGGGAGAGCCAGCTTTTAAGCCAGCTCCCCCCAGCATCAGCTTCTGCCTCCCCCCTTGGTGCCTCTGCTGAAGAGGCAGCGGGGGGGGGGGGCAGGAGGGGAGTGACTCATCGACTGGACTACTTTATAAGCCATTGACTAATTGCTTACATCCCTAGAGAAGACAACATTAAATTTATTTCTAAAGAGAAAAGACTGTACATATCTGTAAAATCTGTTTTATATTTAAACCAAGAAACACATTAAAGGGATTCTGGGGGCAAATTTCCCTTCATCTTAGAAGATCTCAGAGCCAAATTCCTTTCCTGTTAGATGAAAGATAAAATGAAAGACAGACATGCACAGTATATAATAATAATGCATGTAGAAAGAAAAAGATTCAGAAAGATATTACAGTAGACTTACGATAATCCGGCACCTTTGGGACCTAGGTGGTGCCGGATTATCGGATATGTCAGAGTATCAGGAGGTACTGCATATTCCCAACCCAATCTCCCTCCCCGCCCCCAACCTTATGCTTGGGTCCTCGGAGCCACCAATACAGCTGTGAGTCTCCCTCCAGGAACTGGGGCACGTGCGCTGAATGGTCGACTTATCAATTAGCTGGCTGGACGCCCTGCGTAACCCAATCCCCCTCCCCCGCCCCTTCCCCAGAGCCAAACACTTCCCCTCCCTGCTGTAACCCATGTGAAAGCGGCTGGCCTGAATGGTTCCGGGTTCCGTCCCGGTTCCGTCAGAAGTGCTTGCCATTTTGATGCTGGACTATCGGGAGTGCCAGACAATTGGGCGCTAGACTATTGGAGTTTAACTGTACTTAGTTTTGGTGGGTAAACAAGATAAAGAAAAACAAATTTCCTATGTACAGTAAACAGTAGCACTACAAAATGGAAAAGTTTTTCTGTTATGGTAACTAGAAGCCCCAAATACTTTCCAAGCACCCTTAGCATCTTCACTTACGGTCAGCAACACAAAGAGCCATTGTGCATTTCAAAGGGGGGAAAAAAGAAATGCTGCTCCACTCATGTTATATAAATAAACTTGAACCACCTGTGAATAAATAATTCCCCATCTCTAACCCACAGATTGTTTTGCAATACAAGAATAATCACCATCACCTTAGTGTTCTACCTCTCAACTGGTCTATCTTCCTAGTTAGGGAATTATTAAACTGCAAAGTTTCTTACTAGATTTACTAAAGGTTACCTGTCAGATTAATTCTATGTAATTTAATAAGAATTTGTTTATATTATTCAGCTTTTTGTAAATCTACCAAACCCTTTAGTTTGGGGACCATTTTAATCTTGATAGTATAGTGCTTAGGGACGTTAGAGAATATTGAAACTACAAAAACTATAATCTATGTTATTATAGAACCCAATAATACAATTTGAACAAAGCCTTTATAAAACAATTATTCAACACTGATGCTTCTGAGTTCTAATAAGCTGCTATGTTAATTTTCTCCTTTCATTTTGTAAGTTTAAATTCATCGTACAAGTCCCCAGAAATTCTTCATATCTGAAAATATATTTGTTTGACTTACCTGTCATATTGCAGGTCCTCTGATTACTTTCAAAATGATATTGCCTTCGTGCTTGAGCAATATATTCAGCTGCTTCTCTTTCTTGGATTTCTTTTATTTTCTTCTGCCCGTATTTTCCCAGTAGGTATACTCCTATAAAGATATATATTTTTTATTTTAATACAAGCGGCTTTACAAAATGTCATTAAGCTCCTCCTACATCTGTCGGTTTGTTCAGTTTTACTATGTACCTCTCTGTATTTAACAGCCTCATAATATGCTTCTTCAAGAATCTGGTTCTCAGCTATTCAGGGTGGATTTTTTTCCACTGTACTACTAAAAACTGGAACTTCAAGCTGAAGATTAAAATGTCAAACTTAACTCTTTAAATGTATACAAATGTCTTCCAAATAGAGATTAGTCTCAATTTGGTAATTCGTCCTTTGGTGCTGGTAGGCATGTAATATCCTGCGTAATAAGTTAACTAGTTAAACATTGGATTAAGCTAACATTTAACTGGTTAACTGACTAAGCAGGATCCAGGCTAGGGCTCAGAACCAGGAGCTGGTGCAGCTCCAGCCCCTGTGGTAGGACTGCCATTCCGGCTGGGGCTGCCACTGGCTCCCAGCTCCTAGCCCCCTCCAGGGCAGTCCCTGCCTGCGAGACACCCTGTCCGTGGGGACCCTGGGACTGCTCTGGACGAGAGCAGCCCATCTGCAGTGGGCCCCTATTCGAGGTATGCAGGGAGCTGCTCCAGCCCCCACTGGTTACTGGTAACCAGCTAACCAGTCACAACTGTAAGCCCTTAACATATGAAGGGTTTTTTTAACTGGAATGAATGTCACAATGACTAAAGCTATTGAGAGACGTGAAAAATCCACACCTCTGAGCAACACAATTAAGTCAGCATAATGCTCAGTGTAGACAGTGCTAGGTCAATGGATAAATTCTTCCATCAGCCTAGCTACTGCCTCTTGGTAGGGATGTAAAAAAAGAATCGGTGAAAAATGTAACTGTACAACCATTACAAATCCTAGCAGTTACATGGTTACACACGTTGCACAGGCTCTGCAGAATAAAGCTTTATACTGCACAGCCCACAGCATGGCTGGCTGTCCGGGAGGGGGGCTGACAGCCCGAAGCAGGGATGTGCCAGGAGCCAGTTTATATACTAGCTTTCGGCTGCTGGCCCCACTTCTAGGGAGCCGGCTTCGCTGCTGGCTCTGTAGTATAACTTTATACCACGCAGCCCACAGTGCGAGTTTACATCTGGCTCCCTGGGAACGGGTGCTGGCGAGTAACCATAAAAGAAACAGATATGCTGAGGCTTATTGGTTAACCACTGAAACAGTTACACTTTTTCACCTCTCCCTCTTGAAAGTAGATTATATTCCCATCAGTGTAGGTAAACTGCATTTCCTTCAAATCCATGTCCCACTAACTCCCTAAGTTGGCAACTCAAGAACCTCTGAGCTGGGTAAAGCCAACACACCTTGCTACACACAATACTCATACTCAGTTTAGCACGTGTGCTGGGAATCTTTAGCAGAGATGAAGAGGACATAGCCAGACCTTGCTGTGCTCTAGCAATTCATGCTGGCATAATGGCCTCCACGGAGACAGTAATAAGCCAGCACAATTAACAGCAGAGTTGAATTTACATAAACCAAGGGTTCACAACTATCAAATTTCTACCCTCCAAAGGTTGCCCCTCCCTAGGATTTGAAGGTGGTGGTGGAAGGCATCTGCAGGAAATGTCAGATGATAGAAACATTTAGTCACATGATCCTTTTAAAATACACTTAGGAAATTTCAAATTATATCCTCCCTGGAAAACTGATGTAGAAAAATCAAGAAGCATAGAAACTACAATAAATGTTTTAAAATTACACCCTAACCCAAACGACAGGTTTTTGTAGATGGGCCCACCAATCCCCATTTCAGCTTTCCCCTGCCCTGCTCAGCTGCTCTAGTGCTCTTGCCAGTGAGCAGGGTTGGAACGCAGGGGCTTTCTCAACTCCAGCTGTGATCTGGGGTGAAGGCACTGGGCTTGTCCAGTTTAGTAAGATGAGGGTCTGAAAGATAAGACCAGGTATCAAAGGCCTGGTGTGAGGCCTGAGGTCTAGGACCAATAGTCAAGACTGCTCAGATCAAACAAAGTCAAGTTGTGAACAGGTAAGTTTAGTTAATAAGATTAAGAATAAATAAGATTGAGGGTATCAAACAATAGAGGTACAGGTTGTAAGAACATTTCAGAGGGATGGTAACAGAATGCTCCATTGAGAGGTATCTTGGTACCAACCTCAGCATACCAGCTCAGGTTCATGACCAGGTCTAAACTTAAAGCGTAATAAAAGGTAATTAAAACCCCCTCATAGGAGGAAAGGGGAAGTAACTAAGTAACAGGAGGTGGAAACCTGATATGGCAGGAGTGATGTGTAACTTCTTTGTATCTGTATATAAAAGTGAACCCCAAAGAGTTGTCTTTGTTCAGCTGAGGGGGCAGTGTCTGGCACTGAGTTGAGTCCATTGTAGTGGGCATACACGTGTCAGCCTAACTACAGACCCTTTGGTCTGGGAAAGCTAGGAGAGTGCCTCATCTACAATGAACCTGGCCAGGCACCTTCGATCCTTACCTGATTTTGTGGTCTTCGGGGCCTATTTCAGAGTATGCTGTGTTGACTAACTGTGCATGGTCAACACAGTAAACGGGGGGGGGGGGGAACGGACGCATGAAGGTACGCAGCCAATTGGTTATCATCACTGATGAGCAGGAAACCTGTCAGGACTAGGGATGTTAACTATTGGTTATTTTACTAGTCGAGTAGTTGATGGAATTTCCATTAACAACTCGACAGGCACTTCCACGTGCCTCATTTGAAATGTACAAGAGGCTCCATGTTGTGTTACCAATTTGAAATGCCACGCAGATCCCAGGGTCAGATGGGGACTCCGCAGCTGATCCCAGGGTTCCGCGAAAATGATGCACTGGAGCCCAGGATCAGCTGGGGAGTCCACTTGCAGCAGTGCCGCGCTGCCCCTTTGAACTCCACCCCAGTGGATAGAGGTACGAGGGTGGGTGTGTGTGTGTGTGTGTGTGTGTCAGTGAACTCTGACTGCTACAGCCTGCTCTTCCCTTCTCATGCTCCAGCTGTGCAGCCTGGTCAGAGACTTACTTGTTCCACTCCTCTTGCCCAGAGCCCTTGCTGGAGAGCAGCATTGGTGCATAAGGCTAATAAGCCCCCAACCCCGCTCCTCAGTAGGAGTGCTGGGTGGATTGAAGGGCCACACCTCCACTACCCAATCCTGCTCCCAGGCAGCACCCCTACCCCATCCTCCCCAGGGGCCAGAAGTATTATGAGGTAAATGTCTAAACAAAGTCTATAACAAGGAGCAGAGAGGAAACCTTTCCATACTACATATGCAATGCTGGTTTATGTGCAATATGACTCAAGTGAGCAGGCAGGGACTCAGGACTACAAATGAGCTGACAAAGTTGGTATCGGCAGTGGCAAAAACGATCCACAGATATCACTCACCGCTGTGGATACCCATAGAGATCTGAAAATGTGCAGGGGTCTAGATACAAAATGAGAACCTCAAAAACGATCGCCGGGATGTAAAGCAGGTATCTGCGGATCCGCAGGGCTCTACAGTTTACAGTCTGCACAGCAGGATCCCTGGGGCTGACCCCTCCCCTTCCCTCGCCGGGGGCTGCTAGCGGCGGGTGGGATTCGTTTCTCCGGAGCTGGGCAGAAGCCCCCGCACTGCAGGCACCGGCAATGCAACGGGGGTTAGTTCCCTGCTTCCCCCTGCACCGGGGGCGCCCTGACCTGACGTGCTGGCGCCCCCCGGGCACGGCAGGGCCCAGACAGACCCGCGGGGGGCGCCGCGCTGCGCCGGGGGGGGAGCGGGCGGGTCACTCACCGCCCAGCGCGGTGCCCAGGAAGAGGCATTTCTTCTTGTGGCGCTTGAGGAAGCTCCACAGGGCTCCCAGCATCCTGCCCGGCCGGGCCGAGAGAGGCCGCCTCAGCCCCGCGGGTGCCGCCGGGAGGCCGGGGCGGGCGGCGAGCGGCGGCCGCGCAGACACCGACACGCCCCGCGGTGCCGCCTCCGCCCGGCTCCCGCCGGAAACCGCCGCGTCGCGCGCCGCGTTCCGGGCCCGGCGCGGGGATGGCGGCGGCGGCGCAGCGGTGGATGGACCGAGCCCTGCGCATGGTGAGTGCGGCGCCGGGCAGGGGGCGAAAGGGCCGAGAGCGGCGCAGCGGGGCGCCCGCCCAAGGAGCTTTCAGTCCGGCTGCACCTGCTGGCACAAGCCCAGCGCGGGCCCCAGCCGGGTTGGCGCAGGGGGAGCTGCAGCCCGTTTGCCCGGGTTAAACCCGAGAGGTGTGTGTGTGAGTGAGTGAGGGGGAGCGGGGTTCATATTTGCTGCGGGGGGAGAGGCGCTTTGGGGCTGCACAGGGCTCGGGTGTGCGGTTAACAGACGCAGCTGGGGTTAAGGTGGTGCAGCTTAGTGCCTAGATGCGGGAGCAGGGGGGTGGCTCCTTAGCACTCAGGGCCTGTGTAATGTAGAAAGCAGCTCTCTACATTACACCTGCCTTCCCCAGAACTGCCTAACTGAAGATAATTGGCCAGTCTGTTCACTTGAGGCAAAATAACTCGTAAAGACAGAAAGGGGGGGGGGGGGGGGGAGTAAGATAACACATTTTCCTGTAGCACCTCAGAGACTAACCAGGAAAGGTGGATGATATCATGAACTTTCATGGGCACAACCCACTTCTTCAGATGGCAAATATGGAGCAAGGGGCCCAGGGACTAATAAGGAGAGTGAACTGGACAGAGTCAGCAAGGTTGAACTGTACCAGGGCAGCAGGAGCCCCATCCTGCTGAACCTGCAAGGGGAAAGTATGCAGCCAGGATGCCTGAGTCTGGACAGGTGCTGGATTTAGCACGTTTACTCACAAGTGACCAAAAATCAGCACCTCAAGTTTACTCATCTAAGGAAATAGCTAAACTAGAGAGTTTAGTGGTACAGCTGCATTGGTATGGCCAAGGTCACTGATATCAAAGATTACTCTTATTGAGCTTACAAATCAGGATGTGGATATAAACTGCAAGCAAAGAGCCTGGGTTAGTGTCTCTTGAACTAGAGAGGTGTCAGTTGTACCTTTCTGCAACAGGCTGGCCCTCTGTGCCTGCAGAAGATGCATCCGAAGGAACGTAGGCAGAAGCATAACCACCTGCCTGCATTCATGGACTATACATTGAGTGAGAGCCATAATACACAGACCAGAGGATATTTGAATGCATTCAGTCTCTCATCACACTACCATCCTGATCAGTTGTGCCCACATTTGCAGTTCCACTTGCTTCAGGGAAGATATATATGTTGCTGTTTGCACAGGATTTTTGCCACAAGGTTTCCTGGGTTGTATCAGTGACTTTATTTAGAAAAGGCATAAAATATCTCAGGTCTGCCTTCTCACTGGAATAGGATTACCATATGTCTTAGTTTTCATGAACATAGCTTCCTTTCTCAGTCCATGTGGATTTTTCTAATAACAGGAAATATCTGGGAGTTTTGCAGAGGAGATAAACTGCAGCTTAGAAAGGTCCTTCCTTGCATCCATTCCCCTGCAGCCACAGTTACCTTACCGCACCCACCCAGGCCCTAGTTCTCATCCCTGGGGAAGGACTCCTACAGGAAGGCACTGACTGATGGTTGTTGCTGCATTCTGGGCTTGCAACAGCTGCTCAGTAACTGTGACATGGAGCGTCATTGCTCCCCACCTCCAATGAGTATCCCCGACTGCGGATACCCCCTTAGCACCCCTAACTGTATCTCTCCAACTGTCCCTCCCTCCCCCCGAGTCCCAGCTCCTTGACCCACCAACCTCGTTCCTCCAGCGACCTCTTTTTTGGTACATGAAATATGGTAAATCTATTCTGGAAATACAGAACAAGCTTCTGTGACAGTGTAATGTTGCCATAAAAATGTACAATGTATACAAACACAAACAGCAATTAGGTTTATTTTGTCTGTGCTTTGTCATTAACATTTCACCTTCTTTCCTAATTTTCTGGTGTGTCTTGCAGGCTAAAGAAGCATTGGAAAATGGGGAAGTTCCTGTTGGCTGCCTTATGGTCTATAACAATGAGATTCTAGGAAAGGGAAGGAATGAGGTGAATGAGACTAAGAATGTAAGTCACAAAAAAGGCCCTATCAGAAAGTACTTACTATGTGCAATGGTGTTTCACCATTAATACCATGGGGTGAGGATTTTCCCCATGTGTGTATTAGAATTGTTGATTAATCTCTAACTCACACAATTAACTAAAATGCTCACTTTATATTACTGATTACAAATATACACATAAAAATTGTAAGCAAAAGAAATAGTATACAAAGTATTAAAGTGACTTCCAAATGTTAAACAAAAATTGATTACATAAATTCACTCAAAAAACAACATAAAACTTTAGAGCTTACACGTGTACTCAGTCCTACTTCTTGTTCAGACAATTATTAAGAGAAGCAAGATAGTTTACACTGATGGGAGATACTACTGCTTGCTTCTTTACAGTGTAACCAGAAAATGAGAATGGGCATTCAAATGGTACTTTTGTAGCTGGTGTTGCAAGGTATTTACTGCCAAATATGCCAAACATTTATATGTATGCCTCTTCATGTTTCGGCCATCATTCTAGATGACATGCTTCCATACTGATAATGCTCATTAGAATAATAATTCATTAATTACATTTGTGATTGAATTCCTTGATGAAGAATTGTATGACTCCTGCTCTGTTTTACCTGCATTTGCCTTATGTTTCATGTTATAGCAGCTTCAGATGATGACCCAGCATGTTTGTTTTAAGAATGCTTTCACAGCAGATTTGACAAAACACAAAAAAGGTACCAATGTGAGACTTCTAAAGACAACTAGCGCCCTGCAAATCCGTGGATATCCACAACTCATTTTTGCAGATGTGGATACAAATTAACTCAGATTAAAATCAACAATAATTTTAACAATAATAAAATTAATAATTATTTAAACATTAATAGTTATTAATCACACTGAAACAATAGAATACTAATAGCAAAGTATTAAGTATTTGTGGATGTTTGTGGATTTTGTATCCATGCAGAACTCGAAGGATAGCTACAGTACTTGACCCAACCCAAAGTTTAAGAATCTGAAGTGCCATCCAAAATCTAAGAAGGACAAGGTGTTGAGCATGCTTCCAGAAGTCTTAAAATAAATGGTATTCTATTATTGTTTAACAGTGTGATTAATAATATGATCATTTTTTTCATTGCTCAACTGCCCTAGTGTGCACATTTCATTGTTTATATATTTTTCAATTTTCTTTCTGCACATCTAGCCCTCCTTTTTAGTAAATCAGCTATTGTGTATTTTTTTTGCTATCACTTTTGCATGTTTATTTTGTAGCGTGTGATCTAGTTATTTCAATAAGCTTCTGCTATAATCTGCAACATTTGTGTACTTTCCGACTGTAATTTATGTGAGAGGATTTTAGAAGTTTCTGCTTATCAACTAATTACTATTTCCTTTGGGTAGAGCTATTTATGACAAGAAATAAAGATCAGAAAAAGAAAGTTGATATATACAGCAGATATAATACATAGATATACCATGGCTTTATACAAATATCGTACCTTATGTGTTTTACTGAATTCATATTTACAGTAAAAGCAGCATCCAAATTTCTAGTGACTATAGGGCAGTGAAGGCAATGCACTGTAATGTAGACTACTGGCAATTTTTCTTTTTTCCATATATTTATAAACATGATAAATTATGCAGGAGAGCCTTGCTAATTCACACTAACAACTGGGAGATAGATAACAAATTATTGAATTTTGCAATTTAGCATTTAAAGTAGCAAAACAAGGATATCACTTTGCAAAATGTACAATGACAAGTGTAGTTGAATTATATTTATTTACAATAATACTTCATAAGACTGATGTTAGTGTGTTTTCTTAAAAGTTATATTTAATAATAATATGAGACCTAACTCTTAATATTTTTATGAAAATTTCCCTAGGAAGAAAGACAATACTACTAGTTTTGATGTGCAAGTCACAAGATAGGCATGTTAGCACAATTCAACTGCATAGTTTATCCGAATTATGTAAAAAACAAAGACTTTTGCTATACTAAATATCTGGTTTCAACATTTAGACCCAGGTCTCGCAATCAGATATGTGGGTGAATCCCTATAGAAGTCATTGGGGGTCTGTGAAGATATAAAGGTTTTCCCCAGGTGAATTTGACTGCAGAGTTAGGTCCTCAATTTGTATTGTGTGTCATCCAATTCAAAAACAAAATAAAAATGGAGGCTAATAGGTTCAGTTTTAAAGAGATGGTAGTAAGTCTAACAACCCACTTCCATTTGTGTCGGATGCTAATGCACAATCTTTTGTAGCAGTTTTGCTTCTCATCTCTAGTTCATGAAAATTAGAAGTGTAGCACGTTAAGGGATTCAGTCTAAAATCAAAATGAACACTTTTCACACCACTAAAATACAGGCACGTCTTAAGATGACCCACACACGTTTAATCGGTACTACCCCATTATTTGGACAATAAGGTGAAGAATACTAAATCCACTTACGGAGAATTTACTGTTATAAGGCAGAATGTAACAGTAGAAATCAGGCACAAAAATCAGCATTAGCACCCTTACTACTACAGGGGGAAAAGTAGGAAAGGAACTGCAGGCACCCAAGTTTCATATTCTTGTGGCTTAATTTTCAGAAGTGTTGAGCATTCACGCTGAAGTAATTGGGAACTGTGAGTGCTATTCAACACTTCTGAATAACTGACACTTGTTCTTCAGTGACTACAAGCAGTCTGGGTCCTCATGGCTGAAACATGGCATTAGAGTGATGGTGATTACTCACTTGAAAATAAGTAAAAAGAAAAAGTCCAAAATGTCTTCAGTATTTCGCTTCATAGTGGTTTTTCCTTGTACCTTTTTCTGACATTAGTTGACTTAGACGAAAAATGAACTGCTCAGGGCGCTCAACATCCTTTCTCTCTATTCCAAAACTGGTAATTTTTGTTTAAAAAATTATTTTCTGAAATCCTTCCAAATTTTGCCAGGAACTGAAATCTCTAGTTATGCATATTATCACATATGCTCTCTTCTTGTTCCATATGCCAAAAGCAATATTATGTAAAATCAGGGAGGCAGCCTCTTCTTCTACCGGATTTATCTTAAAATTCTTTATCATCAGCTTCCTCCTCCTTGCCAAGGTTGTGGAGGGGAGGAAGAATTGTGTGTATTATAGAATCTTTCATGTCTCTTAGTAAGAGCATGTGTCTAGATTCATATCTTCAGTACTGTTAGGCTTGTTATTACTTGAATTTCTTGGGCAACAGTGCACCAAATATCATTGTAACTCATTGTTTTTTAAACAACCTGGCAATAGGTGCACAAGACTTAGCCAGCATTATTTTCTCTGGAAGCTCCCATGCTTGCCTGATTGGTCTCAGCCTTTCCTCATACAGCCCTACTATTTCCTCTGTAATAATACATGTGGACCTTCCCAGCAAGAAGAATTTTTGGAATTTGTTTATGTATTCTCCCTTTAGGATGAGTTGTTACCACATGCAGGCGTCTTCTATTTATCGCCTGTTTAGTCATGCCAGCATGTGTCTTTGCCCAGAGCATTTTGCCAGCACAGTATGTAATCACTGAAAAGGAAATATTGTTTCCATTCATAAATTACTAATGATGCCCCAAGATAAAATAAAACTACCAGCTTTAGCCCTGTCACTCTCACTTGTTGATTCTTGTACAGGCTGAACCTTTCTTATCCAGCACCCTCGAGACCTGACTAGTGCCAAACCAGAGAATTTTCCAGAACACAGGAGGTCAATATTGTCCAGCAGCATTACCAACACCTCCACTGCTTACTAGGCTGTTAGAAGAGATTTAAGGGTAAATTAGAGCTAAATAACAGCAGAGAACATTGAGAGCCAGGACTCTGGTGGCTGTAAACAAACTTCGTGGGACCGCAGGAAACTTGGCCACACCCATGAAAAGTGGACATCTGGCTAACTAAAATCATTTTGGATGACGGATGTTTCTGGACCAGAGAGTTCTGGACTAGAGAGGTTCAAACTGTACAAGATTTAGATTCTTTGTCCTTCAGGGCAGGATATTTTTGGGCACTCTATTAACAGAATCATAGGCTTCTTCTCTAATGACTTCCCCTTCAGCTCATGTCTATTTTTCCAACATCTTTTATCACTCTTCTATAACAGTAATTATTTTCTTGTTCCATCGTTACTTTTATTTGCTTTTTTCTTTATGTAGTAATTATAACAATACTAACAATAATAATTAATGAATTCATAGCACACAAACACTGTGCAAACAGTAATTTTATATATTGGCCTTATAGAAGATTATAAATGAATTCATGATGTAATATGAAAGTGAACATATGCACAGCCAATATTAAAATGATACATAAGTTTGTTTCAATATACCTGTTTACAAAGTCATAATTTAAGACCATGTCCATTGATGTGGACTCAATTTTCATCTTCATCCAGCTCATGCTTGGTGTGGAGAGGAGCATGCTTCCTTTGATCTTCAGAGTACAGTTTAGAACGGGCTGCTCTAAATTACAGGCAGTCCCCGGGTTACGTACAAGATAGGGACTGTAGGTTTGTTCTTAAGTTGAATCTGTATGTAAGTCGGAACTGGCGTCCAGATTCAGACACTGCTGAAACTGACCGCCAGTTCTGACTTACATACAGAATCAACTTAAGAACCCCAGGCATCCCCAAGTCAGCTGCTGCTGAAACTGATCAGCAGCTGATTCCAGGAAGCCCGGGGCAGAGCAACTCTGCCTGGGGCTTCCTGTAGTCAGCGCTGGTCAGTTTCAGCAGAAGCTGACTTGGGGACGCCTGGGGCAGAGCAGCTGGGGTGCTGCTGGGTTGCTCCAGTAGCGCCGCTCCTGGGTGCTACTGGACCAACCTAGCAGCACCCCATCTGCTCTGCCCCAGTCCTGATTCAGCCGCTGCTGAAACTGACCAGCAGCGGCTGAATCAGGACCTGGGGCAGAGCAGCTGGGGTGCTGCCGGGTTGATCCAGTAGTGCCCAGAGCGGCGCTGCAGGACCAATCGGCAGCGCCCCAGCTGCTCTGCCCCAGAGTCCAAAACAAAAGCCTGGTCTGCTGGGGGGGGGGGGGGGGGAGCACACTAGCTGCCCCCCTCCTCCCCAGCAGACCAGGGACACGGGGAGCAGAGCCTCTGAGGCTTTGCTCTGGCAAAGCCTCAGAGGCGAGGGACCCCGCCGCGGCTGCGGCTTCAGTCCGGGAGCCTGTGGTATGCTGGGGACCGTCCCCAGCAGACCACAGGCTCCCGGACTGAAGCCGCAGCTGCGGGGGGGTCCCGCGCCTCTGAGGCTTTGCTCTGGCAAAGCCTCAGAGGCGCGGGACCCCCCCGCGGCTGCGGCTTTAGTTCGGGAGCCTGTGGTCTGCTGGGGACCTCTGGCAAAGCCTCAGAGGCGCGGGACCCCCCCGTGGCTGCGGCTTCAGTCCGGGAGCCTGTGGTCTGCTGGGGACGGTCCCCAGCAGACCACAGGCACCCAGATTGAAGCGGCAGCAGCGGCGGTTCCCCGCGCCTCTGAGGCTTTGCTCTGGCAAAGCCTCAGAAGCGCGGGAACCCGCCCGGTGCCCCTGATCTGCTGGAGACGGTCTCCAGCAGACCAGGGGCACCGGAGCAGCTTACGAACGGGGCTTTCTTGCCCCGACTTCCGGGGCGAGAAAGCCCCGTTCGTAAGTGCAGATCCGACATAAGTCGGATCCGTGTAAGTCGGGGACTGCCTGTACATTGGCTGTTATGGTTTCCTGGGAATCCGTGTGCTGACCTGGCATTAGTGGAATACAGTAAATAGACTTTTGCTGGAGACTGCCTTCATAGAGTCATAGAATCCAAGGCCAGAAGGGACCATTGTATCAGACTAGATTAGGTTAGTCTGGTTAATTGAATAGTCGATTAACCTCATGAATTCTTATCGGTTACTCAACTACTCTATAGTCCCTGGGGGTGGGACTGGCAGCCAGCGTACTCCGGTCCTACTCCCGAGGAGCCCCCTGCCACTCTGCATCCACTCTGTATCAGAGGCAGCAGTGCGGGGTTCCAGGCAGGAGCTGGTCCATAAGGGGAGCCAGTTTAAAAACCAGCTCCCCTTGTGGACTGGCTGCCTGTCACTCCACGCTGTTGCCTCTGATGCAGTATCAGAGTCAGCAGCGCAGGATGGCAGCAGCCCCTGTGTGGGTGAGGTGGCTGAGCTCCCAGACATGGCTTGAACTAGAACTGAGCCAGGCTGCCTACCTGCCTGGTTCCTAATACACTTTAAATGCAGAGCTGCAGTGGGAGTAGATCCCATACCCAGCGTGAGCCAGAAATGAGCCAGGCTGCTGGCCAGCCTGCTAAAAAAATTACTGACGGGATAAGAGGCGGAAATGCATGTAGCATTAACCTATAAACTTTTGCTTGTCAGTTAATTGACTACACCATTGCATCCCTAGACTAGATGATCATAGGCCATAGACCTTTTTCCCCAAATTATTTCCTAGAGCATACATTTTAGGAAAACATCAAGAGGAATCAAGGTCACTCTGGTATGTTTACTCAGCATTTTCCTAATATATGAAGCAGGATATAGGTATAGGGTGAGAGGTATGCTCCTGAGTTGGGGCCACTGCTTGTTGTGCCAAGCAGTAGGCAAAATGAAAAGATACCTGATCAAGCCTAAGGATTCCTTGAGAGTTGTATGGGTCTAAAGTTTGAAACTGAGTATCATTACTTCAAATCAATCTGTGCAAAATTGAAATTGTACTCTATTTTTCATCTAGGACCAGCTGAGAGAGAGCCCATTTCAAGAAGAATTACATTGCCACTATGATAATAATGAAAATAATTGATTTTTAATAAACCAGGTGTAGGTCACCTTGTTTTAATTAAAAAAAGATAATTTTATGGTGGCGTACTCATTTCATTTGAGCAGATAAGGATAACAGGAGCAATATGCCTAGAGTTGCAGATCAATGCAAGTCTTTTTTGTCTCTCTACTTTCTGTTCTCAGGCTACTCGACATGCAGAAATGGTAGCAATCGATCAAGTCCTAGACTGGTGTCATCAACATGATAAGGATCCTGCAGAAGTGTTTGCACACACAGTGTTGTATGTAACTGTAGAGCCTTGTATTATGTGTGCAGCTGCCCTGCGCTTGATGAGTATCCTTTAGTTCTGATTCAGGCTGGGAAACATATGTCACTATGGTACTTTTAAGTAAATCATTTGATAATGAATCCATGGAGAAGAGCTTAATATTTTCAAATAAAGCTTTATAGGGTACTAGCTTATCTGCTCAAGAGAATGTATCCATGCTGCTGTTCCTATATCAAAGGCCACATAGCAAAGATTAAGAGATTTAAGGATGTGAGAAAGCAACTTACAGAACTGGTACATACACTGTTTTTTCTAAGGGTGTGAAAGTAAATCTGAGCCTGTTACTATATACAATTAGGCCTTCCTATGCAAATGTCCAATTTTGGAAAAAGTAACAAGCTAATAGTATGAGACTTCCAGTGCTTCCACTTTGGGATCTCTTCCTTCCCATCTTCGGAGGACAGAACAAGATGACCCCTTCTTCCATTTGCAGAAGGCATGCTCTATGTGTTACCTAGAAGCAGATGCTGAGTGCACCACCAGCCCAGGAGTGAGGGTTCGGTGCAGAGGGTTAAGAGTGCAGGCACCATTTACTGAACTCAGATGGCCACTTAAATCAGAATCCTCTGCTTCATGTCATTCTCTTCTTATTGAGTTCCTTAACTCTTGCCTATAAATCCCACTGGTTGTATATGGCTGTCAAAATGAGAGATTTGGAGGCTGTGGCTCAGTCTTGAATATCTCCTCGGCTAACTTAACAGACACTGGGGAACCATTTCAGGTAAAACATCATGATGTGTTCCTTCTTGCATTTAATGTTTATAAGAAAGAATACAGTTACAGTGGGTGACAAGGAGCTGAGATAGTGAGGCTGTAAAAAGGTTTCCAACATCAGCAAGAACATTCTGATGGCATCACAACATAAGCACCTGTTGGTCGGTGGTAGAAGAGAGGAAGCTCGCTTATGAGTCTAGGTTCTAAGAGATTTTTACATTCTTCTGAAAGATTTTTTCTGATATACAAGCAGAAGATGTGTATTTAGCTCTTCGATGTGCCCAACTGTGTAAAGGAAAAGGATATTTCTATCTTAACTGTTTTTTTCCAAGCAGTTGCTGTGGGTTGAGTGTGTACAAGTTAGCACCTTCTTATGTGGGTGTACTCTCTGCAATTAGTGGTGTTATTGAAAACATCCTAGCTCATTATTTTTCCTATCATTCCCATTCACATATTTGGGCAACTTACAGTACGTTTTGTGGATGGGAATGCTTCTTTTGAAGGCCAAGGAGGCCTCGGAACTGATTTCTAGGAGTAGAATCACAGGAGAACTATTTGATAGGAACCTAATTCACAAATACCCACATTCATGTTTCTTATATTCCCGTGTGTTAGTGTGGTTTACAGAAGTAAACAAAGTACCCTGCTAGCATGCGGTGGAGGTAATGTTGATTGCAGAAGAGTTTTTCCTAAATAACATCTATGGAGGTTTAGGGATGTAAGCAGCTAGTCGACTATCTGATAAGCATATGCTTATCAGATAGTTGACTCGACTAGTCACTCTCCCTTTCCTCTCCTCCTTGTTGCATCTATAAGAGAGAGGCAGCAAGGGTGGGGGAGCAGGAGCCAGTACTGGGTGGGGGTATGTGTGGCTTAAAAGTCAGTTCCCACCAGCGCCGTCTCCTGGGGGGGCAGGAGCTCAGCGGGGAATTGGTGGCACGTCCGCCTTTGAAATATAGCAAGAGCAAAGCTCTTGCTACATTTCAAAAGTAGAAGCGCTGTGGGAGAAGGGGGCGAGCGAGGGACTTTAGCAGTTCCCTGCTGGCCCCATGCTCCCTGCTTTTGAAATGTACAAGAGCCCACAGCTTAGTTTTAAAAACACCCTGAAAATGAGAGTTTCTGATCACTGATGTTCAGTAAGTAAACGGAAAAGGCAGTACAATGTCTGTGCGGTTATCCTACACCTCAGATGTTATTGTGAGGCAGAAGACATCTTGGTTTTAGATGCTGTAATGAACATTGAGTTCTAATTTCAACAGTGCATTGCTGGTTATCGAGCTGAAGAAGCAGTCGACATGTTAAAAACCTTCTACAGACAAGAAAATCCAAATGGTAAGGGTTTAGGTGTGTGGGGCATTTTGTTTTGTTTTGGTTTTGTTTTTTTTGCAATGATCTTAATCCCAGTCATAATATAAAATTATTTTGGCATATGCCTTGTCATCTTTCACTTTAAATGTCTTCTTTTTTTTTCCTCCGTCTTTTCTGGCAGCACCGAAATCAAAAGTACGGAAAAAGGAATGCAGTAAGTGATAGTCTGCTACTGATGGAAAACTGGATAATGATACAATGATTTCCACCAGAAAAAGATCTCTTCATTGTTCCCTTTGATGCAGCATTTGGATATGGAAACATTCATGAACTTCAAATATGTTGATGTATGGTTTCACTAGTTAAGCATTATCGGTTTCTGTCATTTTCTATGGCTATAAGTTGAATGATTTCTAAAAACCAAACATAGCCTTTATGAAGAATGTATGGTTTCTGTTTGGTGGGGAGTATTTTTGAATTATAGTTCACACTGAACTTCTTTTCAGCCATATAGATCCTATGTTCCATTGGAGTAATTGCTATTCTGTATAGTACATGGATCAATATATGTGTCCTTTTGTCTATGGAGCAGCCTCTTGCTGTTAGACAGCAGGTATTTATAGAGACTAGATCAATATCAAAAGCAGATAAACAAGCTAGTTTAGAAAGTTAGGTTCAATGATCTTAGAAAATTGAGATCAGGCAAATGTAACTGTTCACTGTTTTCCACTGTAGGCCAAGCTTTCAAAGAGTTTCTGAAAAGTCACATATGAAAATGGAGGCATTTACACAAAACTGCATGTCTGACTACTTGATTTGCATAAACAAATAATTTGCATAATCAAATGCCAGTTTTGCCTGCATAATATCTGTGGGCAAAGTTTTGGAGGCTGTCATGGAAGTTTGTCTCTATTATTCTTCTCTTGCATGTTAGCGTATAGAAAAAGATTACAGTTAATTAAATCCACCAGTCAGTTGGACTCGTTCTAAACTACTAAATTCCAGTGTTTAAAATGTGTAATCACAGATGTGAAAACTAGGAAAGGAAAATGGCAGTAAGAAAAAAGAACAAGATGCGTGCAATTCTAGTTTTTGGAGCATTTGTTACTTACGTCACTTACATATGCTTTTGCTCGGCCATGCTTTAATTCATAATCCAGAAGAGGGCCTTACTGTTCCACTAATGAATAAAAAGTATAGATCTAAATTGAAACCTGGATTGTATTGCTTTTGATAGATATTTTGAGGGAAAAGAAATTGAGAAATGTCTTATTTTGTATTAAAGAAGAGAGATTAGAATTCTATGAATACAAAAGTCAAAATCATACTATAATTAAATATTTTCTACAACCAAAGTAACATGTTGAAATATCGGAAGTAGGTGTGGGTTTTTGTTTTTTTGGATGATTAAATAAAGAAACTTCACTTGTTTTATGTGACTTTTTAATGCTTGTAGTTTACTAAATGGGGGGGAAAGGAACTAAAAAAAAGATTGTGCTGGGCTCCTACATTCTGTTTTTAATACAGGCAGTCCCCGACTTACGCGGATCCGACTTATGTCGGATCCGCACTTACGAACGGGGCTTTCTCGCCCCGGAGCTCACAGGCAGCGGTCAGCCACCTCGAGCTCGGGGGCGAGAAAAGCTGCTCCCGGTGCCCCTGGTCTGCTGGGGACGGTCTCCAGCAGACCAGGGACATCGGGAGCAAACCCGCAGCAGTGGCGGGTTTGCTCGCGGTGCCCCTGGTCTGCTGGGGACCGTCTCCAGCAAACCAGGGGCACCGGGAGCAAAGCGGTCGGCGCCAGAGCAAAGCCTCAGAGGCGAGGGCCCCCCCCCCCGCTGCCGCTTTGCTCCCTGTGTCCCTGGTCTGCTGGGGGGGGGGGGGTGCAGCTAGTTTGCCCCCCCCCCCAGCAGACCAGGCTTTTGTTGTGGACCCTGGGGCAGAGCAGCTGGGGCGCTGCCGGTTGGTCCCGCAGCGCCGCTCTGGGCACTACTGGACCAACCCGGCAGCACCCCAACTGCTCTGCCCCAGGCGTCCTGATTCAGCCGCTGCTGGTCAGTTTCAGCAGTGGCTGAATCAGGACTCCTGGGACAGAGCAGCTGGGGTGCTGCTGGGTTGGTCCAGTAGCGCCGAGGGGCGGTGCTACTGGAGCAACCCAGCAGCACCCCAGCTGCTCTGCCCCAGACGTCCCCAAGTCAGCCGTTGCTGAAACTGACCAGCGCTGACTACAGGAAGCCCGAGGCACAGTTGCTCTGCCCCGGGCTTCCTGGAATCAGCTGCTGATCAGTTTCAGCAGTAGCTGACTTGGGGTTCTTAAGTTGAATCTGTATGTAAGTCAGAACTGGCGGTCAGTTTCAGCAGCGGCTGAATCTGGACGCCAGTTCCGACTTACATTCAGATTCAACTTAAGAACAAACCTACAGTCCCTATCTTTTACGTAACCCGGGGACTACCTGTAATACTGTAATTTACAAGATTATTCTTAATTATTAAATTATAAATTAAAATGATTAAATATTAGTTAAAATTATTCCTTTTTACATCTTCAGCCTACTGCCTCTCCTGACCCATTAGACCTTAGTTACTGCTGGTCTGATTTTTTTTCTTTTCTATAGCCAAATAAAATGTTACTGCATTTTTTAGATTCATCAGCATCAGCAGAGATTATGTAGTGCTGAAAGGAGATGCTGCTTCCTCCAGTAAGCAAGGGCTCAAGGGCTCCTGATACAGATAAGTTTTTAATGTGATTAAGGCACTTGACTAGTAAATCAGATGAAAGTTAAATTCCTGGCTTTAACATTAACCTCTTTGATTACCTTGAAATCAGTGGAAGTTAGGCAATTAAATACCTTTTGAGGATCTGGGCCTTACACTCTCTACCTGTTTTTCATTTAAAAAATGGATACCAATACTTCCCTGTCTCACTAGTGTGTTGAAAGGACAATATTTGAAACTGGTGATGGGAACTTTTGAATACTTTTGAAGCCAAGTCTGATGTTTTATCATCATTACTTTCATTGAGGAATGCTTACTTGTATGAGGACTAGTCACTGAAGTCAGTGGGGCTATTCACATGAGTAATAGCTCAGGCAGAGCACAGGCTGAAGAAGCAAGCTGTTGGGGAGCAGGACTGCATAATGCAGATGAAAGTGACTGACAGTGAGATTCTATCTAGGAATTTTGAACTGGAACAAAATATAGCAAGTGGGATTCTTTAAAAGAACCCCATTTTAGAGGGAGGCTCTTTCTCTAAAAATGTCAGGATATTTATCCTTATAATAGGCCAGATTCGTTGCAGAGTTATATTTTAGATAGCAGAGGTTGAGAGAGCCTGACCCAAAGCATTGTCATTTTCTAATCTGGTCAAAACCCAGACTTCTTGGTGATGACATTTCTAAGTCTCTGGTAGAGCTGAATATCCCTTTTAACAGTTAAGCAGAAAAGAAAAAAGTCCACAGTTACAGGCTCCTAAAAGTCTTTTCAGCACTAACCCAACTGAAATCATTGGGACCATCCATGTGCTTAAGAGTTCCAGGATCAAGACTTTAGCTGCTATTACCTACACCTTTTGTAGCATTAGAACTGATGCAAAATTTGCATGCTTCCCAGCTTCATGTTGGTCTGTTGAGGTTCAGGTATTGATGAACTCTGGATGAAGGACTTGAAAAGCCATTGATTTCTTTCCTCTGGGGGGAAAATATCAAAATTAGGTTACACAACCTATTTTCTTGTCACAGACATTAAATTCCAGGAATGTTTTTCCTTTGATTCCTGACTTGGAAAAATATATTGATAGATCAATTGATAAAGATACATCTAATAGCTACATACCCCTGAAAGTCTGCTAGAAAATGTTGACATGATTGTATTGCACTGTATTTATATTGAGTGCCTCAAATTCTGTTAATTCCTATTACAGCTGTATATGTCCGATACATTTGAAAATTATGTACCTAAATATGTATCTAAGCTTTAGGTACTCAAGTTTGAGATGTTTAACCTAGTACAGTAAAACTCCAGTAGTCCGGCATCAAAATGGCAAGAGCCTAGTGAGTGAGCTTCAGCAAAAAATGAGTCACAAGATAACGGCAGCAGCTGAACTGAGCAAAGAGGGTAAAAAAGGCTTAAAAAAACTAAAACATTACAGTATACTGTATGTACAATAAAAAGGGTTAACACTTTTATATACGGTATATAATGTGTATATATATATAACCAGCTTATAGTACCTCCTGATAGTCTGGCATATCTGACACCACCTAGGTCCTGGATTATCAGAAGTCTACTGTAGATTAAATTTATGGAGATTGCCTATCTCCTAGAATGGGAAGGGTCCTTGAAAGGTCATCACATCCAATCCCCTGCCTTCACAGTAGGATCAAGTACCATACCTGACAGATGCTTGCCCCAAATGGCCTCCACAAGGATTGAACTCACAACCCTGGGTTTAGCAAACTAATGCTCAAACCACTGAGCTATCTCTTCCCCACAGGTGAATTAAGCTGTATAAAAAAATCTACAAGCTTTATAGCAGGGGTGGCCAACCAGTTCGAGACTAAGAGCTAAAATAGCAATTGATAGAGTGCGAAGAGCCACATATTATATATTTATTTTTATATATCTATATGTAGAAAGATAGATAGATATAGTACAGAAAATATAGTGATCAAAATAGCATTACAGGATATTTTGGACATAAACCAATAAAAAGTTTCTAGTCACTTAAAAAAATCATGGCCAGTCCATAGATCTTCTGAGAACTTGATAAGGAACAAACATCAAATTAAAAAAAAACATTTTAAAAATACAGTAATATTCTCACACTTAAAAGAAAAAAAGCATCCCCACCATATATTTTACATTTAACACCACTACGCTATTTTGTCCTGCGAGTTTTTAAAAATCAAACTGAACTGAGAAGTAAATTAGCACAATTTGAAGTGCACAATTTGTTTCACTCCAGCTTGTTGATCTTTGGTATGGTTTCCTCATTTTTTTTTTACCTATGAAGATTATGGCTTTTTTATAGTTCTAAAAATTCAGATCTGTCCCAGACTGCAAATATGAGAGGTTCAAAAACAATAAGGGAGAGACTCATATCTCAGAATAATTGCTTCAGCCTGGTAAACAATAGCCTTTGAATTTTCTTTAAAGTCACTCAGTGTAAACCAGGTCCATGCTGATTCTTTTTTTGCCTTGGAATTTAAATATGACATCTGTGTTGGCTGCCTTATTCTGCATCCACAAAGACTTTGAGTTTAAGGTGCTTCAGACCCTGCCCCCCCACTCTAACCCAATGCCCCACCCCTCCCCCAGAGCCAGGCACCCCTAATCCCCCTGTTCTAACCCAATCCCCCTCCTCTACCTCAGAGCCAGGCACCCCCAGCCTCCGCTCTAACCCAATTCCCTTCCTTGCCCCCAGAGCCAGGCACCCTCCTTCCCCCTCTCCAACCTAATGCTTGGGTCTTGGAGCCACTGCCACATGCTTCTCTTTCCAGGTGCTGGGTGTATGTGCAGAGCAGCCAGCCATGAGCAGTCCGGGCACACGGTTAAGAAGCAGCAGGAGCTGCATTTCCTTAATCAAAGAGCCGCACCTGCTTTATAGTGTGTCCGTTTAGAACTGGCGTTGACTCATCTTTTTGTTTGGATGTCACAATAAATAAAAAAAAATCTCAGTCCAAAAATTGTTGGGCTCCACTTTTGCTGCTCCTGACACTCTCTCTCTCTCTCTCTCTCTCTCTCTCTCTCTTCTATTTTATAAGATATCCTTTTCCCCACAGGTCATATTTATAAAACCATAGAAGATGCCCTCAGTGTAAAAAAAACCCAACCAAACCCCTCTAAGCAAAATTATTCAAAAGAAAAATTGTGCATCTCACATTTATTATAGGTTGAACCTCTCTAGTCTGGCACCCTCGGGACTTGACCAATACCAAACCAGAAAATTTTCTGGATATCAGGAGGTTAATATTATCTAGCAGCATTACCTACACTTCCACTGCTTATTAGGCTCTTAGAAAACATTTAGTGGTACATTAGAGCTAAATAACAGCACAAAACACTGAAAGCCAGGGCTGATAGCTATAAACAAAATGTATGGGACCACGGGAAACTTGAAAAGTGGACATCCAGCTAACTAAAATAAAGCTGGACCATGGATGTTGCCAGACCAGAGTGCTGGACTAGAGAATTTCAACCTATATAATTTTAACAATATCGGTCAAAAGAAGAGCCAGAAAATACAATTTACTGGGGCCTATTATAATCTTTGAATATCTCGCCACAGAGGCTATTTAAGTAGAAAGGCGTGTGAGATAAAGTTCTGTTATTGATTAGAAACTAAAAGGGTGTGAACAAATTATTCATTTTCGATATGTCAAAAAGTTGAGTACCCAAAAGATCAGGACTTGTATTGTTTTAATATGTTTATCATCAGTTTGGAATAGGTAGTGAACAATGAGGAAGTACAGGTTTCAGATGAAAGAAAATTATTCAGTTTATTCAAGATTAGAAAAGAATGATGAATTTCAGAGGGACCAAAAAGGATAGGTGAATAGGCAACTAGGAGACTGATAAAATTCAGTATGACAAAGGCTGAATACATAGTAATTTTTGCTACTTGTGCCCACATTGCTAGGAAAGAGAACAAGGTGTCATTATAGACCGCTCACTGAAAACCTTTGCTTGATGTTAATCGCTAGTCAGAAAGCAAATAGGAACAAAACATGAGGACCACAATAGGGAATGACGAAAGTATGATACTATTAGCAAACGTTAGGCCTTCCCTTCTGAAAACTCTTCAGTTTGTGTCTTCCCCAACCTTCCAATCTCAAAGACGTAGTAGGAAGAGAGCAGAGTGACAAAAGTGAAAAGACTTCCAGTTAGAGAGCAAATGAAAAGGCTGGGACAGATTCATTTACAGAGGAGATGAATAAGAGGGGACAGAATAAAGGACTTAAAATAATGATGTTATAAAGTAGTTAGGGTATGTCTACACTACCCTTCTAGTTCGAACTAGGAGGGTAATGTAGGCATACCGCACTTGCAAATGAAGCCCTGGATTTGAATTTCCCGGGCTTCATTTGCATAAGCGGGGAGCCGCCATTTTTAAATCCCCACTGCTTCGAACCCCGTATAGCGCGGCTACACGGGGCTCGAACTAGGTAGTTTGGACTAGGATTCCTATTCCGAACTACCGGTACACCTCGTTCCACAAGGTGTACCGGTAGTTCGGAATAGGAACCTAGTCCGAACTACCTAGTTCGAGCCCCGTGTAGCCGTGCTACACGGGGTTCGAAGCAGCGGGGATTTATAAATGGCGGCTCCCCGCTTATGCAAATGAAGCCCGGGAAATTCAAATCCCGGGCTTCATTTGCAAGTGCGGTATGCCTACATTACCCCGCTAGTTCGAACTAGCAGGGTAGTGTAGACATACCCTTATATGGCATGTCCTATTTATTAGTACAAGAACAATTTTTTAAAATACAATGCATTATTATGGAGCTCATTGTTATAAGGTATAACTAAAGCAAAACTTAGTGGTAGTAAAAAGGTGGTTTTATAGGGCTAATGAGTGTCACATTTTGGGGTGCAACCCAGACCAGTGAGAGGTTTTGTCACCTCTTGTCCTGTAACCATGAGTGCCTTACAATCCTCTAGTGCTTTAGCATCTCACTCTGGATATTCCTAGCAGCATATACGAATGCATTGAATCTCTGTGTGGTTCAGCAATTTTTATTCCAGCAGCTTGCTTGTTCTACTACAGCCACACTCTGATCTCCACCAGGCTTGGTTACTACTAGCCACGTGATTGCAACACATTCCCAGTCCTGAATTTTTCCCAAAACTGTATGTCCTGAAGGGCCCAGCTCTGGCCTGGACATGAAGGCAAGTAATAAGGTCTGTTACTCTGCACATCAGTTAGTCTGCTTTAAGTGGTTTTAACAATCACTTCAATTGAAACACAGCATTGGGTTGGTTTAGATTAAAAGTGAAATGAGTTTGTTAACAAAAAGGATTTTAAATAAGTTCATGCATAAGGGTTATCCCAGAGATGTTTACAAGCAAATAAAAGTGAAAAACACTTTCTAGTGACTAAGACTTAACAAAACTGCAATCTTGGTTCTTACCATGCTTCCTACAACCAAGGTGCCTGATCACCTGGTCAGTAAGGATCTCCCAGTAAGTCCAAAGTGTTTGGTTCCTTTGTCTTTGGAGAAAGATAACTTGGGGTTCTTTGCCCCTCTCTTTTATAGTGCAGTGAACTTTTGAAATGTATTCTTCTCAATGTCCAATGACCCTGCTGTGAAAAAAGATGCAGTGCAGTACGATAAAGAAGGATCTATGCAGGTTTCTTCTCTCCTGGTACTTTCTGCAATGCAAATCTTTTCCTGCAGACTCTGATATACAAGAGAATGGCTGTTTGACTGGTTGTCTGTTGTCTGTGCTTGTGCGTGAATGGAGGTGTTGACTTTTTATTTGGAAAGAACTTATTTACCCACTCCCTAGACTTGTCCCCAACACATTATATTCTCATGTTTCCTTCACATTTGTACAGTCCTTTGGGCATTTATGATCAGGTTGTTACGGTTTTTCTAATAATACCTTTCACAACACCTAATAGATACAGATTATACACTGAACTGGTCAGGCCAACTCAAACTCATTACTAGATACCTGTTAGCCCCTTGGCCTCTGGCACTGGGATGCTGTTAGAGTCACATGAGTTACATAGATGAAGTTGTTATTTTAACATAGGATCTAAATCCTCATGTTTTAGGTCATAAACCAACCACTAACTAAGTGGAGTTAAGAAGAAACATTCTCTAACAGGCATTTTATTCTGTAACTACCTTTTATGAATTTTTGCATACCTTCCTCTGAAGTGTCTGTTACTGGTCAGGAGATTAGCTCATGCATTGATATGTTCTAGTATAATTTTTATGTCCCCAACCACCAGTCAAAACATTCTTTCATGAAAAATGTAATAAAATTGATAGATTTTGCATCACATTCTTAAGATCTACACACTCAGACCATCAGGAAGATGGTTTCAGGTTTGCGAATCCCTCTGCCAGAATAATTGCTTCTGCTTCCTTTGAAGTAGAATTCCAGGGGCAGTATCATGAAGAGATACACAGCTGACCTCAATTATTGATATGAAACACAGGAGAGAGAGGCCATTATTGTCAGGACTTAAAACATATGATTTACTGGTCCATATCAGAACCTTGACCTCAGCAGGAAACATTGAAATCTGGTGCTGCATATGGCTCCGGGGCATAATGTGTTCTATTGAAGCATCTTTGCCAAGTAGGCAGTAGCTACTCTGTGGCAAGTAGCTTTCACGTGCAGAGAGAATTACAGAAAACCAAGGTGGAGGTGACCAAGTCATGGAAAACTGCTAGGTTCCACAGCCTGAAGAAATGATGGCAGATTCCTCCCCAGGGGCCCAACCAAGGTCAATTGTAGTCAATGGGAATCTTAGACTTCAGTGAGCTTGCGTCAACACCCAAGCGAACATTGAAGGAGAACAACCTTGGCTATCATTGCACCCAAGATTTCCAGATGGCAATCTTATTAATTATACAAATTATTTCCACATGACTTTTGCTTTGTTATTTCTATTTTTGTTTACAGTGTGGCAAACAAGCCAGAGAGGTGCAGAAAACATACCCACAGCTTGTATGTTGTAGAATTAATTGAAGTATTTTAAATAAGGCATCTGTTACCTCTCTCCCCAAATATGTTGCCTCATCAGATTTACCTTGGACTGAATCTTCTCGGCTGTGTCTAGACTGGCCACTTTTTCCCGAAAAGCAGCCGCTTTTCCGGAAAAACTTGCCAGCTGTCTACACTGGCCGCTTGAATTTCCGCAAAAGCACTGGCGATTTCATGTAAGATTGTCAGTGTTTTTGCGGAAAATTCTATGCTGCTCCCATTCGGGCAAAAGTCTTTTTCCGAAAAACTTTTGCGCAAAAGGGCCAGTGCAGACAGCAGAGATTTGTATTCCGTAAAAAAGCCCCGATCGCGAAAATGGTGATCGGGGCTTTTTTGCGGAAAAGTGTGTCTTGATTGGCCACGGACGCTTTTCCTCAAAAAGTGCTTTTGCGGAAAAGTGTCCTGCCAATCTAGACGCGCTTTTCCGAAAATGCTTTTAACGGAAAACTTTTCCGTTAAAAGCATTTCCGGAAAATCATGCCAGTCAAGACGTCGCCCTCCAGTTTAAAAATCACAGGATTTTGTGTCCTTATTAGCCATTGGCTTGCCTATCAATAGATTTTGACATGGAAATCTGTTGAACCAGATTGAAGGGCAAGAGCACAAAGCTACGTGGTTCTGTCTGTGCTAAATGGATTGTGATTGACAATCCAAAGATATAATAAGTATGTCTTGTGACTGGCACGACAGGAGAAAGCATTAATTTAAATTACAATTTGGGGCTTTGAAAAGCTTATTGAGCCATTCCATTCTCATTATGAGTTCCTTCCATTATTTGAGATTAAGTGATATCTTTACATGACAGTTTTATTTATTTAAATATGTACATTTATGGAGTTCTTATATTAAGTGTTTGAAATGGCTGCAGGTCTTTCGCAGAGATGTGTATGTAGCCTGGCCCGTAATTACTTAGGCAGGCTTAGAGCACTGATAAAAGATTAGATTTTAAAAAGTAAGGTCCTCTAACTTTCTCAGTACTTGGCAGGAAACCTATTCCTCTGTTGTGTTTGGGGCAAGACCTGGGGAGAGATCCTGCAGCCAGGAGCTTCAGTGTAGGCAATAACTGTTAAATCCTAAAAGAAAATGCTTTTGACACTTAACAGAGGAAAGGAGAGAGGAAGACAATTAGTGTTAGAGTACAAGAAACAGCTGTTCAATGATTTGTTTTGCCTTGTGGGTGCCAAAATAAAACCTTATAATTAAAATACATCTAGAAATGGATCAATTTCTATTAATTCTGTAAGGCAGGACTTTATCTTTTGAAAGGGCCACCTCTGAAGTGAGGGCATTTGAATTTTTCAAAATTGTTATGAACTGGTAGCCAAGAATGATGATTATTTGTTTAACTGAAAAACAAATTTGCAGAAGTTTCTGGTATGGCAGATGGCCTGTGGTAATCCAATAGAATGTAAAACACTAGTTAGGTAGTCACTTGGCAATAAAATAAGAGTTAGCCTGTGTTTCCATAGAGACATTAAATGTTTTCAATGCTGTCTTACTTTTGTCTCTTTCGAAATGTGCATGATTAAAAAATAAGAAAAAGGTAAGATAAAATAAAAAGTCTGGAACTCTGCAGGTGTGAAGGTTTAGAATGGTTTAATTAATCTTGCTTTTCTTAGGATATGTTATATCTGTTAAGCCATGTATTGCCTAAGGACAGAAGGAGTAAGTTTGTTTCTTTCTGGCTGAAGAGCAACTGTGACCTCAGCTATGAATGTGTCTGCCAGCTGTACTTCTTTTAGAGGAGTGAGGTGGAGTGTGTGTGTGTGTGTGTGTGTGTGGGTTGAAAGAAAGAGAAACTCTTATTCCTCTTTGGGGAAGGGGTATATGTGAGAGAGAAAGAAATGTGCCTGCTGGTTACTCTTACTCCTTTTAGTTGTGTATGCGCACACACATGCCAACATGTAGGTGGTTAATGGTGCTGTTGAGTGAAGTAGGGGCAATTTCTGGAATTAAGGAATTGTTCAGACTAGTGATGTGGGGTGAAATCCTGCCCCCAGGGAAGTCAATGGCAAAACCACCATTGGGGCAGTCGGAGCCAAAATTTCACCTGCTGTTTTCTCATTTTAATATGGTAAAAGCACTGTATTATTAATAAAAAAAAAGTAAAAAAGCCTTTGTTGTGCAGCGTTTGTAAGCTTCTTTATAAGTGGCAATCATTAAAAATTTACTGTGTCTCTATAGGACCCTATTTTTGACTTCTGTGAAAAAGAAGCCTTGAATTTTGAGGTGGAGTCATTAGGTTGCATTACACAGTGTCATTCTTTAGATGCTTGGAGATGGGAATTATAAAATCCTGGTCAGACAGTCCAGCTGTCAATTGGTGTCCATAGAGAGGTGGGGCTAGTAAAAGATGCAGAGTTTGAGGATTCATGAGAAGTTCTGGCTATAACTTGCAAATATGGACTCTCTTCTCTTGTTTCACACAAGAATGCTTAGCAATTACAGATATGCCACACTACCACTGGCTACTGGGTCATCACTTTAAGACTTGCTAAAGTTATTGCTCCCTTTCCAGAAGGCTGTCATGCACGGGGTAGCACAGATAAGCCATTTCAGTATGCTGATAACATCCTATTGTATGGCTCTCTTGCCTCACTTAGATGACATTGTGGTTCAGCACCTCAGCCAGTGTTCAGTTCAGACAGGACTGTGGATGAGAACAAGTAGGTTAAAGCTCATCTTATCAAAAGTGGAAAGGAGGACTGTGGGTTGGGGGAAGCCGCAGAAGAGATAGCAGAGATAATAGATCAGCCTCTTCAATTGAGGGAGTGAGTTCACCACTCCATCAGAGGAAGTGTTTTTAGACCTCTTGCTGCTGTTTAGAGGATCATATTGCAGCTGTAACTAATATGGCTTTTTACAGTCTGTGCCTAATCAGAATGTGGATTTTGATATTGCTAGTCATGCCTTTGCCACCTGTATTATGCTGTGTATGGGGCTACCACTTAAAGACTGATGCTGGTGCAGAACACAGCAGTTCACTTAGGGTATGTCTACACTACCCCGCTAGTTCGAACTAGCGGGGTAATGTCTGCATACCCTTAGTGGGGCATCTTGTTGGGAGCACATAACTCTAGAATTGTAGGCTCTTGGCTAGTTGTCTATAGTACTGAGTGAAGTTTAAGGTATTAGTTCTGACCTATCGAACCCTAAATGGCTTGGAATTTGCCTACCAGAGGAACAAAATCTCTCCTATGACATATTGCCATAGCTGTGATTAGCGGAGGCTCTCAAATTTGATTTTCCTCCTTATGCAAGAGTGGTCTATTGGTATTGTTTTCTCTGAAAGGGCCCCAGGAGCCTTAACTGGATTCCCAACTTGGTCTGAAATTGCTTAAACTTCAGAACCTTCCAGGCACACTGCAAAAGTCACCATGGGAGAGAAGTGAAAGGGACTTTTCTGGTTTGATTTACTGGCTGGCTTAGTTACTTTGTTCTCTTTTTACTGTTATTTACTGTTGCAGGATGTTCATAATTCTGTAAGTATAATTAATTAGGAAACCTAGAGCTTTCTCTGAGAGTGTTTTAATATAGCTAAATAATAATTAAATAATGTAGCTCCAAGCATCACTAAATAATCAGACTATTTTACACAGAAGGAAAACATATGTTAAGAGCATCTGTTCTCTGGTTCTTCCACTCCCTGACCTCTGTCCCTGTGTATGGTCCATCTGCTGCATGGAGTTTTGTGCAGGTGTCATTAGCAGCTATATAGATGTTTGTGTGTAGGGATAGCCCATGTAGCTATCTTTTTCCTGCCTGTACACTTTGTGCCTTTTTCTTTGATTTGCTTCTCCAAAGACCCCATTAAATTGCTCAATGACAAATGGAGAGGAGCACTTGAGGTAGAGCCATGGAATAGCCCTGCTCCTTGCCCACAAGCATCAGATTAGTGTAAACTTTTTTTTTCAAAAAATGAAGATGAATTTGGGCATTTACATAATTTTGCTGCCAGGTGTTATGTTGCTAAACAAAATGCTGTAGAGGAAGAGAAGAGTAGTTTTAATTTTTTAGACATGCTTCCTTTTAAACATGAAATCAATCCATGATGTTTATGATTTACCATGTTACACAAGCAAATGTCACTTTAATGTTGACACAGAATTGAACAGTTACCTTTGTGTTCTCTGTCTTCACTGATAAACTGTATGCAGTCAACAGGGCAAGAATCCCTAGGGTCTGAATGAAGATGGACAGCTCCTAAGTGGCCAAACCTGTTTTTGTTAATCCTCCATGAAGACAGCTGCTGCTTTGTTTCAATGTGATTCATTTGCTTATCCGCCACATTGCAGAGTTTACAAATTGTTTCCAACATCATTTTGCAGGGCTGCTGCTGTTGCCATTAGCAGTCTGACGGAATCCCTCACACGTGCACTTCCCGAGTGTGCTCTGTAGTATTTAAATCCATTGTGTAATAATTTGCCAAGGTGGGGCTTTATCCAGTGTGGTGTTTGGTACCTCCTGTGAGATCTCCAGGATCCCTCAGTCCCATTGACTTCTGCAGTGGCCCTCAGCTTCTTTCACAACAGAACCCTTACTGACTTCAACTTGAAGATATTTTCATAGCACTTCCATCTTGTGGGATGTCTAGCAACCCTTAAGTGGGCATATGCAGCTTGAGAAATCAAGTTTGGGGATTTTAAAAAATATATTCTAGGAGCGTTCACTGTTGTACCTTGTCTGCACACCAGGGGGCAGCTGGAGATCTGAATGTCAGTTGAGCCTGGCCAGTTCCCTTCCCCCACTCCTTTACCTTAGTTTTGTGCCCAGGGATGTATTTTTAGGGCTTATTTATCTCATTGTGTTGTGTTTTACTATCACTCCTATTTCAATAGTTTCCTTGTTCACTGTGGCAGCTCTTAATGAAGATAGGCCATGCCTTTATTCTTACTGCTAAATTCCCTATATCAAAGGCTAGATGTATAACTGGCAGCACAATGAAGTATTTAGGACATTATTTCCAGTGCTCTTTTACTTACACATTTTAGGCCACCTTTGCAGTCCTCCCCAGTCATTAGCTGGCATAGTTTTCATCAGCAGCCTTCAGGCTACACAAATCTTTGTTGTGAGAGACTTGTCCAGTGTTGACAAAAAGTAACCTAGCACTCTCCCCATCTGGTTTAGTGCTCAGTACAGCCCAGCCAGTCCAAAGAATGAGATTCTCCATCTCCTTTTCTTGTGAATTTAATTTCTGCCTCCTGTTTGTTTTCTCTCAGTTGGAAACATGGTGAACTGCACCCATCTGACCAACAAGTGCTCACCTGAGCACCACTGGTCCATAGATCAGAGGTGATGAATCTCTGTCCTATCTGACGTACTCCTAGCACCTGTCTATTGGAGACCTTTTTCCCCCAGCTGCAAAAGAAGATTAGCCTAGAAGGAATTGGAGATGTTAATTCATGATTGACTTTACAATTTCCAGAATCATGTCTCTGCCATTTATTAAAATAGGGTAAAATTTGGAGCCCTGTTGTCCTATTAATTTTTAAAGCAAAAGTTCCCATCGGAATAAAAAACAATGGAGATTCTGGGTTCCATCCATTTTAATATAGGTTTTGGCCGTTGGATAGGAGTATCCTTGCTCTGGGAGATAAGTACCAGCATTCTCTTGTCAAATACTATCTCTAGCATCTAAGGAAACAGCACAGAGAGGGAGATCTTAATCCTTTTCACTCCACATTTGATTCCCCAAGCATCACAACCCCAGCTGTCATCCCATCCAAGAAGGTAGTCATGTAGCACTTTAAAGACTAACAAGATTTTTTAAAGTGCTACATGACTGCTTTTTATGTTTTACAAAGATCAGACTAACATGGCTACCTCTCCGTTACTTTTCATTCAAGAAGGATGAGCAAGAGCCTGCACAATCTTTGGGACAACTTTTCTCTCTTAAAAAAAGCTTCGTTTGTGTCATCTTAAGCCATTTACATATGAATTGCTACTAATGAGGACACACACACATGGCTTTCTAGCAGACTTTCAACAAGATAAAAATGAAGGATACAATTATAGTGTGTAGTATGGCAGAGTAGTAGGCAGAGCACAAAATGGTTTTTGGGTAAACAAAGAAATCAGCTGCTATTTATGGTTGGGGGTTAATCCAGTGAGGGGCTGTTGGATTTCATTTTTGTGATTACTACAGAATTTTAAAAATAGCAAATTATACCAGGCCTATAGATTTTGTAGCGTTTAATCTTGAGATTCAAATTAAAATATTCTCCATAAAATGTACTGTTCTGGAATTTTCTGGATTATAGTTTAGCCTATGATTTTAGAGTCATAATCAGAGGGTTTTAACCTGTTATTTAATTATTGCAAATGGTCCATCAATGTTTTGGTGGGGAGAGAGTTAAGAAAAATCTAGTCTGCAATTAATGCTGAAATGAAACCCTTCCCCTTACATCTCTAAAACATAATTAGGAGCCAAATGAGACCAAACACTTATAAAATTATATTAGATATTCATCTTCACCCAGACTTTTTCCAGAGCTCACGGATTTCATGGCTGCTTTTTATTTTTCCTCTACTATGGGACTATCTAACAGTGCTCTAATTTCCTGAGGAATTATAGGTATTTCCATTTTATTTATGAAACCTTGAGTTTGTTCACATGTGGCAACTGACTTAGATTAATTATGTGGGTTTTTAGAACTCAAGAGACATCACTGAGGTCCAGAGGTTTTGTAACTCATGCACCAGATGACCAAGCAGAGGGATGATATTACATACTGTGCTTTCTTTTTCTTAAACTGCACTGCCAGCAACTTGCTGTCCATTTCTCTGTACTCACGGTTTCTCTGTTATAATAGGGAAAGACCACATCCACCATTTTCTCAGCAAGGAAATCTTTGCTTTCACTCCTCAAGTACAAATACAATGTCATTTTGTGTCTGGATTCCAGTGAGCAATAGGCGTTCCCTTCCCCCCATCACTTCCACATAACCACTCTGTGACATGGTTAAAGAAGACTCCATCTAGTGTGGAGAAAGTGCAGTGTACCAGTTTCCCTTAGGGAGTGTGCCCTCCCCCCCTCAGTTTAATCAGTTAACTGGTTAAGCTTAATGTATAACTGGTTAACTAATTAAATGGGATTTTGCATAGGTAGTGTGGCTTCCTCAGCCCACAATGCAGAGTTAGCCCTCTCCTCTCCAGTGTGGAGGTGAGTGGGCCTTGTCACACACTCCTGTAGATTACTTAAGGTCTTTTGGTGAATAATTTAAATGAATGAGGATGCATAGAGAGCTCTTATTGGAATCCAGAAGCTCTCACATGTCACAGTGATTGATGTGATATATGAGTATCCCCTTTATCAGAAATTCAGTTGAATGGGGCCAGATTGAACTATTACCTTGCTCCACTAATCCCATTCATTGATTATAAAGTACTATTCAATGCAATTAAGGGTATCAGTCTGGCCCATAGAAATGTACTTACCTACTTTACAATGGAAAAATAGGTTGGGAAGTGGAAAATTTTGATAGAGGAAAAAACAGAGCAGAGAGTATGTCACAAAAATTTTAATAGAACCTTAAATACAGTGAACCAAAGTCATCTCTCATGTGACTTCACTGAAGTCCAGATTATAGTCTATATGCAGGGCAATTATTTGGGTCAGGCTAGGAATAGGAAAGGAAGATGCTTCTATTTCTTCTATGCTGGCCACAAGTTTTGCTAACAGCGTGTTTGTAATTCATCATCATTGGGGGAAGAGGAGAGAAATAGGTGGGGGTTGTCTGAGGAAAAAATAAATGAGCTGTGCACTGGGACTACAGTGGGGCTGAAGATTCAACTCTCTATTAGCCCTTTTAAAGCTTGTCTGAAGTTATATCTGAAAGATAAGTGGGAAGTAGTGGGCATGGCCAGTTGCTGCTTCCCATGGTATGTTGAAATAGTGGCATGCCACAGGACACACCACTACTTTACCAGCTCAGGATCCCTCAGGCTCTGCAATCCTATATATACTGTCACTCCAGATCTATTCCACAAGGGTAGAGTGGAGTCACTTTCTTTCCAGCAAAATGCAGGACAATGTAGCACTTTAAAGACTAACAAGATGGTTTATTAGATGATGAGCTTTCGTGGGCCAGACCCACTTCCTCAGATCAAATAGTGGAAGAAAGTAGTCACAACCATATATACCAAAGGATACAATTAAAAAAAGTGAACAAATATGAAAAGGACAAATCACATTGCAGAACAGAAGGGGGATGCGGGGGGGGGGGGGGGGGAGGGGGAGGAAGGAAGGTAAGTGTCTGTGAATTGATGATATTAAAGGTAGGGAGAGTGGGATGTTTGTGAGTTAATGGTATTACAGGTGATAATTGGGGAAACTGTCTTGGTAATGGGTGAGATAGTTCAAATTCTTGTTAAGTCCTTGTTGGCAAGTGTCGAATTTTAACATGAATGACAGTTCAGAGGATTCCCTTTCAAGTGCAGATGTAAAAGGTCTTTGTAGCAGAATGCAGGTGGCTAAGTCATTTAGAGAGTGTCCTTTCTGGTTAAAGTGGCAAGAAACTGTTTTCTCTTTGTGGTCTTGTCTGATATCTGTTTTGTGGGCATTAATCCTTTGGCGAAGTGTCTGAGATGTTACTTTCCAGGCCTTCATACTGATGTATTTGAGGCCTCGTGTGCCTATAAAGGAAGGATTTGATCTTTGAACTCAGGTCTTGCATGAGCAAATAGAAAGAAGTGATTAAAGGTTCATCATCTCCCCTTATAAATATACAATCATTTGTTAGATATTTAATTATTTTTCAGTAAATTGTGTCACTTTCTGAACAATTAAATACTTAATGCTTGTAGATTACTAAGCAATCCAAAGAGAGACCACGATACAACTCAGTAGCAAGAAGTGACCAAGCAATTCATTAATATCATATTAACTTCTGTGAAATTAGCTGACATTAAATTAATTCCATGTTCACTTGTTAAATTATGTTCTCCTTCAGAACATTTTATCTAAAAAAAGAAAAAGGATAAAAAGACAACTACAGTCCACTAATTATTTCTAAATCGTATGCTATAGATTGATGGTAACTAACACTCTCCATTCTGTATTTATATTAAAATAACTATTTCATATGTATGCATCAAATATTATAGCAATTATACCAGCTGAAGAAATAAATTTGATATAAATAATAAATTAATGCCCATGTTACCATTTGTTAACATCACCTCTTTGCAAGAAATTCCTTTTTATTTCATACTATAGTATACTGTAAGGTTAATGCAACTACACAATATAACCGTATAATTTAGCTATATAGGCTTCTAAATACTTAGAACCCGCACATGAGCAATGAAACAGAACTCTAGGTTACAATATATTTAAATCAATATACAATATACTAACCAGAATGCCAGAGAATAAGAAATAATGTCAAAGTTAAATTTTCCTAGCTACTGGCACTTATTTGGCTAGATTCAGCCCCATTAACTTCAATGGTTTTAAACCCGGAGGAATATGGGATAACATTTTTAATAGCATCTAAATGATTTAGGGCCCAAGCTCTTGATCTATTCAGCTTTGGGATTAATAAGGCAAGGAACGGTTCAAGAAATGGCCAATGGAATCATTTTTCACTTTCATATTTCTGCTTTCAATCCAGACCATACTGTCTGACTGAAAGTTATTACCATCTGTTGGCTGTTCAGTGGCCCATGTGAAATGAGTTGGTGGTCTCATTCCCATTCCTAATTAACAAGGGGCAAATAAAAGAAGTGATTGTTGTGGGCATTCATTGGTATAGTTGCTGATAGTTTCACTAGACAGTCCACAATAAGTGGAGAATGAACTATCCTCTCCTAAAGGCTACATCTATGCTTAGAGCTTGGGGTGGGATTCCCAGTTTCTACAGGTGTACTCACACTACCCCTTAATGAGCAGTGGTGAGCAACAACACAGCCTAACCACCCTACGTATAACCCTGCCTGGAGTTTGTGGGTATGTATTCTGTGGAGCTGACCCATGCCACTGCTCACTACTGCCTGTGCTACCACAGGTACACTACTATTGTTAGCACACTAGCTCAGTGACAGCTAGCGTAAGCGTGTCTGCGTGAGCTGATAATCCAGGTGTCTGGCTGCTGGGGTAGATGTAGTCTTAGAAATGATGCCCTCAGGCTCAGCACAAGCATTTTGGCACAGCATTCTGTAGAAAGCTTGCTCTGCTGCTCTAGTGCTACAGTTTCCCCACATTGTCATAGGACCCTAAACTGGAAAAGATTTACTGTACTAAATGCTTGACACTTTTGCATCATACAACATGGAGTATTAAGTCTCCAAACTAAGCAACATTCTGGCTGGGCCTTTTTGATGATGCTATATCTGTACACCAGCTTCCAAGATTGGCCTTGTTAGGAACCGTAACAGCATAAAGCCAACCAACCAACCTAAGCCCCTTCTACTAAATGGAGGGATGAAAAAGTGAATTAATAACAGAGGGTATGTCTACACTACAAAGTTAGTTCGAACTAATAGACGTTAGTTCGAACTAACTTTGATAGGCGCTACGCTAGCGCTCCGTTAGTTCGAATTTAATTCGAACTAACGGAGCGTTTAGTTCGAACTAGGAAATCCTCATTTAAGCCTAGTTCGAACTAGCTAGGGGTTGGCCACTCTGGCCAACACCAGGGAAACTCATCTGCCCCCCTCCCGGCCCCAGACCCCTTAAAGGGGCACGGGCTGGCTACGGTGCCCATGCCAGGTGCAAGCCTGCCAGCACCCAGCCAGCAGACCCTGCACCTGGCACGGATCGAGCCACCCACCCGATGCCCCCCAGCCCTCCCCCTCTTCCCGGGACCAGGCTGGCGGCTCCCGGGAGCTTGCCCGGGACCACAAGAGGTGGGCACCTGCCTGGGCTAGTGCAGACATCGTGGACCTCGTCTACGATCTCCGCACTAGGCACAGGAAAGTGGCCGTCTAGGGCAGGAAAGCTGCCAGCCTGGCCTCCCAGGAGCAGGTGTGCAAGAGAATCAAGGGGGTCCACTGAGACCCCCGACCCTGAGCCCTGAGCTTACAATGGCCGTCCTAGGTCAGACCAAAGGTCCATCTAGCACAGTAGCCTGTCTGCCGACAGTGGCCAACCCTAGGGACCCTGGAGGGAATGGACCGAAGACAGTGACCAAGCCATTTGTCTCGTGCCATCCCTCTCCAGCCTTCCACAAACCTGGGGCAGGGACACCACTCCTACCCCCTGGCTAATACCACTCCATGGACCCAGCCTCCATGACTTGATCTCACTTCTCTTTAAACTCTGTTCTAGTTGTAGCCTTCACAGCCTCCTGCAGCAAGGAGTTCCACAGGTTGACTCTTTGCTTTGTGAAGAACAACTTTCTCTTACTAGTTTAAAGCCTGCTACCCATTCCTTTCCTTTGGTGTCCTCTAGTCCTTCTATTATGGGAACTAATGAAGAACTTTTCTATATGCACCCTCTCCACCCCACTCATGCTTTTAGAGACCTCTATCCTGTCCCCCCTCCGTCTCCTCTTTTCTAAGCTGAAAAGTCCCAGTCTCTTTAGCCTCTCTTCATATGGGACCTGTTCCCAACCCCTGATCATTGTAGTTGCTCTCCCCTCTCCCAGCCTCTCTCTTCCCCTCTCCCACCTCCTTTTCCCAGTCTCCCCCAGTTTTGTTCAATAAAGACAAATTCCATTTTGGAAGACATGTTATCTTTATTTTGTACATCAAGAAGAGGGGCTAGGGAAGCGTAAGTGGAAGGAGGTGAGGGAGGAATGGGGTACGAGCCCCCGATGGGGAGGACTGGGCTGGCTCTGCAGGTTTCTGGGGGTGGAAGCTCTCCTGCAGCCCCCCAATTGCCCCCTCTCCCCAGATGGCAGCCTGCGGCAAATGCAGCCAGGCTGATGGCCGAGTGGTGTGATGTGCCCAGTGTGGGTAGTCCGGGCAATCCAAGCCAGGACTGCTTTGCAAGCGGGGCACCCCTGAGAACTGTCTGTCCGGGGTGGGGGTTGGGACCCTTTAAGCACAGCCCTCGGCTAGCCTGAGAAAGCATCTCCATGCTCTAAGTTCTTCTCTGATGCCCTGCCGGCACTGCTTCCGGCCATCCTTAAGCCCGGTTCAGGGTCCACTTAATGTGGACATGCTAGTTTGAATTAGCAAAACGCTAATTCAAACTAGTTTTTTAGTCTGGATCCGTTAGTTCGAATTAGCTTAGTTCGAATTAACTAATTCGAACTAAGTTAGTTCGAATTAACGTTGCAGTGTAGACGTACCCAGAGATAATGAGGGAAGCCAGAGAGTAGGAAGAGAAAGGTGATTAGATTTAAACTGTCCTCTGCTCTTTATCTCTAATAACCTGAAAATCCAAGCTGTTCAATATTCCAGTTTTAGAACCTCATTGCCATTTTCATATAACTTCCAAAACATATTAGGCATTTCCCAGACATAAACAGACAACATCCCTGCCCTGCTGAGCTTAGTATTTGAATTATTAAGACATACTGAAATACCAATAAGCCACACCAGGAGGTACATCAGTAGGCTACTTATTGATGAGCTTTAGTCAAATGAATGAAAGGCATGTACCAGTACTCAGATAATACAGACACCATTATTGTTTATTGCTATAATGCATAGGAAGGGAGTGGTTGAGTAGCACTCCGGGGCTCTATTTCCACTTCTGCTATTGACTGTGTGCAAATAGCATAACCACTGAGTCTCAGTTTATCCCTCCATAATGCAGTGCACATGATAATGCCTCACAAGGTTGTTGTGAGGCTTAACGTTTGCAAAGCAATTCAGTGCCTTCCATTGAGATTCTCATTAAGCGTAAAGTATCTCCAGGGAAAGGCAGCTGATATAATAGATTCATATGTACCATAATGGATCCACAGAGCTTAGTTTGGAGATGGCTGTGGAAAGATTAAATTCAGTCACTGATAGCAACATCCCCTGGCTCCTTCTGTAAGTGCATAAGGCAAAAGTGTTCCAATTCCTATGGTTAAAGGGACTAGCAAAACAGAAATCCCTCATGGACGGTCTCCCTGTCCCCGTCCCTAGTTCTCTGCAAAGGAGTGGGGGAAGTTCTGGGCAGCCCAGGGAGTGGCAGGGATGTGGCCAGCTAGGACAAGCAAGGATCCATTGACTCCAAATATTGCACAGTTTGTGGGCACGATGTGCCGCAGCAACTACTGTCTGCATCAGACCCGGCCCTGCACCCTGGGGTGATGCTACGTTCCCAACTCCATCCTTGCACAGGCCACACAGCACAAAGCCCCTTTACTCAGGAGAAATTGGCCTGAAGTGCCGAATAAAAGGAAAGAAGAAAAGTGACTTTTTTTTCCAGTAGTCGTATCCTGGTTTAACTATGACTCAGCTCTGGAGAGTCCATAAGGTTCACATGAGTTGTGCTTTGTTAGCAATTAGGTTAATGCGTAGAAATAAAAGGCTGGTGGCGTTATTTGTTTAATTGCTTGATGCTGCCAAGAGCTATGGTAAGCACAGTTCAATAGTGCATGAAGGGAGTAAAGAGTGACGTTCACTACTCACTGTTACAATCTGCACATTTAAATACAAGGAGTGCAGCCCTCTGGCTGGAGCAGTAAATCAGTCTCATAGCTATCTGAGTGATTCAGTAGTAATTGTTCTCCATATAGGGTTTTAAACCTCTCTTCACTGAAAGAAATGGAGAAGAGCTAGGTTAACACTGAAACTTAGGGCTGTGTCTAGACTGGCCAGTTTTTCCGGAAAATCGGCCACTTTTCCGGAAAAACATGCCAGCTATCTACACTGGCTGCTTGAATTTCCGCAAAAGCACTGACGATCTCATGTAAGATTGTCAGTGTTCTTGCGGAAATACTATGCTGCTCCCATTCGGGCAAAAGTCCTTTTGTGCAAAACTTTTGCGCAAAAGGGCCAGTGTAGACGGCCCAGATTTTTTGCAGCCCCGATCGTGAAAATGGCGATCGGGGCTTTTTTGCAGAAAAGTGCATCTAGATCGGCATGGACGCTTTTCCGCAAAAAGTGCTTTTGCGGAAAAGCATCAGTGCCAATCTAGACGCTCTGTTCTGAAAATGCTTTTAATGGAAAACTTTTCCATTAAAAGCATTTCTGGAAAATCATGCAAGTCTAGACGTAGCCTAGCAGTATATTGTTCAACATACCTCAGAGTACACTGGGCAGTGTCTTTTGCCTTCATTTCTCACCTTGTGGTGTGAGAAGCTAACAAATAAATGTCCCTTTCAGACACCAATCCTCTCCCCCTCCATATTCACTGCTGCAGTCCTTGGTTGGCAAAGATCCAGAGTTCTGAGGTATGTTTCATGTGAGTTCACCTCCCATCCAGGGAAAGAAACTTCAGGCCTGAGACAGGGAAGAGAGAGGGAAAACGAAGCGTGGTCTGGAGTCTAGGGCAGGGCTGGGTGAGGGAATACTGGCTCTTCCTGGGGCCAAGAGCTGGGGAGAAAGGAGAAAAGCCAGTACCTCCCGGGTCTGGAGGGCAAGGGAAGGAAGCGAGCACTTCCCAGGGCCAAGTGGGGGGAAGTGAGCTTCTGTGCCCCCCAAAAGGGGTCAAATTTAGATGTCTGTGCACACCCCTGTAGCAAAACAAATACGTTTATTAGACGCAGAGAAGGGTTCTCTTTGGCCCTCCCTTGCATATTCAGCAGGGTTCTTTGCCTTTTACCTGAAAATGATGCTCAGTGTGACTTCTCAGTTGTGTAAGATCAAAAAAGAGTCAGGCCAAGGCACCAGCTATGCCAGAAGTGGGCAAGATACAGCCTGTGGGTCGGATCCAGCTCACCAACTCTTTTAATCCAGCCCGCCCACCCCTGCAGCATGGAGCAGTGCTGCTCAAAGTGGCTAGCATGTTCCCAGTAGGATCGGGAAAACCAGATGTCAGAGGCTGCTTAAAGATACAACATGTTCACTCATCTCCTGCATAGCGTGAGTCAATAACCCCTGCTACCAGGGCTGTCCACTTTCACTGACACATAGTGGGGCACAAAGGCAGAATCTGGGGCTTTACCATTAACCCTGCCTCTTTCTTATGCACTTACTCAGGAATATCCAGGGCACAACTCCAGGCATTGCACAGGACCTGGACACAAGATTGGAGTAGCCTAAAACAGGGATGAAATGAAGCCTTAGATCCCTTTACTGCCCTGCTTAGCCACATTAGGGCTAGTCACAAAGTGGACCTGGGGTGGCATGCTTTTGGGGGAAGGAAATCCATGTGCATTTGTATTTTAAAGCACCATGCACCCATATGGTGCTACCTTCCTTAAGTCATAAATCATAAACAAAGCAATACATATCTTTTTATAAATAAGCCTGCTGCCAGCTTCTTTGCCCACATCTCCCTTGCCCGGGTTCTAGGACAGCTTTGGTCAGGGAGCATCGCCAGCCTTGCACTTTCAGCCTCACCATCCTATTGAGAAATCTTTACCAACCAGATCTCACTTTTACTGCACTCTTTGTAATCAAGGCAAACACAGTGCGGGGGGAGCAAAGTGGGGAGAACTTGGCTCAAGCACAGAAATTGTATTTTGTTCCCCAAATGCACATCAGGTTCCTTTGTGGCCACAGCTTCAAGAATGGCTGATGATCAGGCAGAAAGAACAAATAACCTGGAAAGAAGACTTAAAGGGCTGGCAAATGAGCTGTAACAAAGGTGGAAGGAAAGGATTAAATGTTGCACTTGCATGTGAGCATGCACCACACCCTTGGTTCAGGCTATTTTTATCTGGTAAGTGTTAGTTGAGAGTCCATGGATCAGATATTTGCTTAACTGGGAATTATCCACATTGTTCTATATTTTCATTCTGATTATTTGTTTTGATCTATTTTGTTTGCTATACTTCAGTCACAGCTGATTGGGCAGGGTTTGCTTTCGCCTTGGCTGGTGTGAAATTTTAAAAATACATATTCTAAGTATGCTCTGTCAATTCTCTCCCTCAGGAGTTTGATTGGCAGAAATCAGAGGATAAAAGCAGAGCTTATTCCTGTGTTCTGAATATGAAATGGCCGCCTACATTTTATAGCACAGTTTATTCGGTTGAAAGTGCCTGTGCATGCTAAAACACACTGAAGGCCCATCCTCTTTTGTTTTCTGATTTAGGCTCTCTGCTAAGAATGCCCAATGCACTACTTGTGCATTGTTTCTTCTGCACATGCCACTCACACATCTTTGTATATTTACTTCCATGAAATATAAAGAGCAAACAAGAGTTAATAGACCTGGGTGCTGGTACCCATGTGCAGAAGAGGCGGCGGCTACGGGTGCCTGTGAAACACACCCTGCAGCTGATGGAAGTGGAAGCAACATGTGTCTTTGGAAATTAATAAGCAAACGGATATAGCGGTTGTTTATATTTCAAATATATCACCTTGGTTCCTTTTTGTTAAAAAGATTAATGAGTTCAAGAGATAATTAGATAATTTCACACTAAGGGGAGGCCTTTACTGCTTTCCATTTTCAGTCCATGCAGACAGTTTACTGGGAAAGCTAATATACTGGCACAGAGAAATGTGACCACTCCAGTGAATGCGGCTTAGGACATATAGAAGATCTACCCCCACTAATTATTACATTGAAATTTGTGTTGCCATGTGAGGTCAAAATGGCGTTTTTGTCCCAGGAGCTTTTGTCTATGACCTCTCAGAAAATAGACGGTTAGCAACTGACAATGTGTCTGTGACCAGAGGAGTTGCTCTGTCTGCATTAAAATAAGCAAAGGGCAAGTAGCTTGGGGAATCACATAGGGTATGTCTACACTACCACCCTCGTTCGAACTAGGGTGGTAATGTAGGCAACCAGAGTTGCAAATGAAGCCCGGGATTTGAATTTCCTGGGCTTCATTTGCATAAAGCCGGGCGCTGCCATTTTTAAATGTCCGCTAGTGAGGACTCTGTGCGGACTAGTGAAACGAGGAGTAACGGTAGTTCGGACTAGGAAGCCTAGTCCGAACTACCTAGTCCGTGCTGTGTGTAGCCGCGCGGCACGGAGTCCGCACTAGTGGACATTTAAAAATGGCGGCACCCGGCTTTATGCAAATGAAGCCCGGGAAATTCAAATCCCGGGCTTCATTTGCAACTCCGGTTGCCTACATTACCACCCTAGTTCGAACTAGGGTGGTAGTGTAGACATACCCTTTGGCTGTGTCTACACTGGCATGAATTTCCGGAAATGCTTAAAACAGAATAGTTTTCGTTATAAGTATTTCCGGAAAAAGAGCGTCTACACTGGCAGGCTGCTTTTCCGGAAAAGCCCTTTCCGCGATCATCATTTCCGCGATCGGGGCTTTTTTCCGGAAAAGACTACTGGGCTGTCTACACTGGCCCTTTTCCGGAACAGTGTTCTGGAATAAGGACTTATGCCCGAGCGGGAGCAGAATAATTTTTCCAGAATAGCGGCTGATTTTGTACAGTTCAACATTGTTGCTTTTCCGGAAATTCAAGGGCCAGTGTAGACAGCTCGCAGCTTATTCCGGAAAAGTGGCTGATTTTCCGGAATAAGTGGCCCAGTGTAGACACAGCCATAGGGTTTAATGTTGTACATCCCTTGTAATCTTTATTTCTAAGCATTTTAACATTTTATCATTTTACATGTAGTTTTATTGTAATTGTAATAGTTGTTTTGTTTTCTTGTACCATGGCCCACGCTCAATTGTTGTGAATACACATTTCTTTACTTCTGTAAAACATTGCATCAACTCTGCCTAACCGAAAGGGCAGTTGTTCCTGCCCAGATGCCGAGAGATTTACAGGTTTTTTTTACCTAGAACATGAAATCGTAATGATATACACCAGACAGTTTTGGGCTGTGTTCTGGCCTCTTTACTCTGCTCCAGTAGAGTAAAAGGACCAGAAAACAACTGGGTCTCACAATCCAGGAAGCCTCCCAGCACATAGGTGTACCATGAGTGCTACTACGACTGCTTGCTCTCCTTTTACATCCAGCACAGGGATAGGAAGAGGATCTGTTAGGAGATGGAGAGAACATGATCCTATTACTCTGCTCTCTGTGTTCTAGCTATTCTGGACCACCAATGCTTCCTTTTGGGACCAAGCTAGATGAGCTTCTAGCGCTGTTCCAGCTCATTCAAGGGCTGGCACTAGAGGCTCTTACTAGCCTGTGAATTCAGGAGCACACAAGGGTTACATGAAGCTACTTTCACCTCTTGCCTTACTATTTTGCCAGTCCTTCTGGGAGGCACAGCTAGAGCTTAGGCTTATGCAGGGGCCTGGGTGCATGCACAAGCATTTTGTTTATCCCTTAGATGCTCTGGATGTATACTGTGCACAGAGGTCTACTCTGATGCTGGCAGACCGAGAAGTCCCAGAGAATTCACTTGTCCATTAGAATAGAGCAAAGTTTTTGTTAAATGTGTCAGAGTGTATTTGGTGTTTAAACTGTATGGAAACTAGTGGATTGTTATTTGCATTTTTACTTATCTGTATCGTGTTACAAACATTCACACTGTATATATCTAGGTAACTAACTAACCCATTGGACAAAAAAGAAGACCGGTGAAAAACAAATGAAGAACTGTAAGGGTGCATCCTTACAGCACCGGAAACTTGAAATAAGATATGCGTAGCTTATTTCGAGTCTATTTCAAAATAGGCTATTTCAAAACTTGGCACTGTCTACACAGCACCAAATTTCGAAATAACGTGCTATTTGAGCCATCCCTTAATCCTTGTGCAATGAGGTTTACAGAGATGGCAAAATAGCGCACCAGTTATTTTGAAAAATATTTCGAAATAACGGGCATGTTTCTAAGACATGGGGATGTTATTTCGAGATACCTTGTTATCCTGAAATATCTCCGCTGTGTAGACGTGCCCTTACAAAAAAGTGCTAGTTTCAATGCAAGGGGTCATCGTGTGTGACCCCTTGACTGGAGGTCAAAGACTCAGAATGCATTCCTCACTCTCCAGCATCAAGGAAAAGCCTGTGGAGACAGTGACCCTGTCAGCTTTTTTTGTTAGAAGCTATAAGTAGCTGTAGCCATCTGGTCTGTGCCTTCTCCGCTGCCAGTGAGTGAAGCAGGGAGAGGGGGTAGTGGTGCCGGCAACATGTGGATTGTTGGCACTGGCCCTGACCCTCCTGCCCTGGAGGCATGGGGGGTGCATGTGCACCTGTGTGCACCTCCTATGTGTCACCACTGTGTCTAACGTCCTTTATTAACCCACAGCACAGGCAGCAGCACCGCTCATCTCACCACTAGTATGTTTCAGGCCTCACATGGAGGGTCTGCTAATAAGAGAAGTAATAGATTCCAAGGCCAGGAGGGACCATTGTGATAATCTATTCTGACCTCTTACATAACATAGAATTTTCCCAATACACAGGAGAGTTAAAACAAGACCCAGAGTCCTTGATCTTTCCATTGAGACTACCAGCTGTGGTGGTGTTTGTGGTCTGTCCCAAATGTCAATTTGCTAGGGAATAGGCTGCTTTATAGTATACTAATAAAAATACCACAACTAAATCCAGCTGCATTAACATTTGCTGGAAAAGGTAATATTTATTTTATTTGTTTTGCTTCCAGTATTTAATAACAAATTGCCTCTCTCCTGGCACTTGGAAGAAAACACAGTAAGGCTTAGAGGCGTGCCTTTTCATTCTGCAGAATGGAGCCTTGAACCTGAAATCTGTTTTGTGGCTGTTCCACTTCGTGTGTTTGGTGTTACATATCAAAGTGAGCACCCTCATGCTTGAACATCTTGTCTGTTTCCCGTAGTAAAATGGCAAAACACATCACTTAAAAATGAGAAGAGACAAAAAGTGAAACTCACTTCAAACATGTTTTCAGAGGAGATCATTTAGCGGCACCAGGGAAGCAAATTCTTGGCCTTGGGTCTTAAAATCAACCGCTTTGGGCTATTGCTAGGAATTGGAGTGAACACCAGGGTTCTTCTCCTGAGTTCTAGGGACCTATATGCTGAATCTTTCCATGGAATACGACCCATGATGCTACTGCTATGTTTATGTATTCTTATGTAACATAAGAACTATGGTCACCAAATTAAATTAATAGGTGGCAGGTTTTAAACAAACAAAATGAAGTATTTCTTCACACAATGCTCAGTCAACCTGTGGAACTCCTTGCCAGAGACTGTTGTGAAGGCCAGGACTTTAATGGGGTTTCAAATAAGAACTAGATAAATTCATGGAGGTTAGGTCCATCAATACTTATTAGCCAGGATGGGTAGGAATAGTGTCCCACGCCTCTGTTTGTCAGAATCTGGGATGGGTGCCAGGGAACACTTGATGATGACCTGTTCTGTTCATTCCCTATGGGGCACCTGGCCTTGGCCACTGTCGGATACTGGGGTAGATGGATCTTTGGTCTGACCCAATAGGGCTGTTCTTATGTTCTTATTTTTTTTTGCAGTGAAAATACAGAAACTGAGGTAACCTTTTCTAGTGAGCAAACGTGTTTTGTGGAAGAAAGCTAATGCCATATGGAAGATTTGATATTTGTGTTCTGTGAAAAAAGCAAACATGTTTTTAAGATGGACTAAAAGAAGATGGCAAACACCCTGGCTCTGGAGGTCAATTAGTTAAAAAGTGTCAGTATCCTCCAGTCACGTGCGGTTTGCCAATGCCAGAGTCACAGTGTTCCTCATTCCCCACACCCATCTTTCCAGGACCTTCCCTTGTTTTTCAGACATAGCATGTTATGACATATGTTTTAAGAGTAAAGATTTAATTGCAGCAAGGATTACAGTTCACCCAGCTCATGGGTCTTGCCAAACAGTTTCTCCTTCAAGGAGTAGGTCTGGTCCCCCTCTTCTCCCTCCTCCCCTCCCTGCCCTGTTTACATGCCAGTGAACTGTATGCCATTTCAAACTCCAAGTCTGGATCCCTTACACCCTTCCGGGCCCTACCTCATTAAATCCTTAAATTGTGCACTGGGATATCTTCTTTAGCTCCAGCACATTCTTGTGAGAAGCTTTCTTGGGCTGCTTTGCTTTGTCTCAGATATTATGCATCCCGGGATTGCTCCTTCAATGTTAAATCCAATCTGCAGCCTCTGCCATCCAGGCAGCCAGTGACTGCAGGGTCAACTCAGTTGCTTCTGTAGTAGAGATAATTTTAGCCATGTTCTCTGACATTGCTTTGAGCAATGGAAATACCTGCTCATTCCTCATGCCTGGCCACATGGCTAAGATTCCATTCTTAATGGTGGGTTTCTCTCATCTCAATGGTTACAGCAGTTTTTGTGTTGTCTGGGACCTCTGTGAAGATCTTGTTCATAGCATACAGGAGAAGCTTTTCGGGGCAAAGTGCATTACGTTTAAAAAAAATCTTGCCTCTCCAGCACTGAGCAGGTGACACCGTACTATCGTATCTGACAATTATTTAGGTGTTGCAGTTGATATGGCCTTCAATAGGAGGTCTTCAAATCAGTGGGGCTCTTTCAGGTCCACGGCACAGTCCCTGTGCACTAGTCTAGCAGCAGGAAGAGCTGCACAGCAGGAGTGAGGGAATCCTTAGCAGGTATAGACAGAGCCAGCTTAGCTGGCTCTATGCATTTCCCTTTTGTAGGGGCATGTTGGGGGTGTATCTGAAGAAAGGGGACCTTGGCAATTCCCAACTGGAGTAATAGCCCTTTGAAAGGTATTACTAGCCAGCATTAATTAAAGCAGCTCACAGTCTATGGGTTAGTCAATTTTGTGCAAGGAATTGAAACAATTCCCAGCATCGCAGGGTGTGGGGGAGTGCAGATGTGGCATACAGTTTCTTTTTCCTCCCCCTCCTCCAAGTCGTGTGCTCAGATGGACTCAGGGATTGGTGCCAGAGAACTTAACATACTAAATAAGCTTCAGAAGCCACAGTGAATTGGGGTGAGTTAAGGACATACTTTCCAGCCTTAATTCTGAGTTTCCTAGCTTTTGTCAGCTTAAGCCAGATTCTTAATGTTATTTTAATGCAGTTGTTTTGTGTGTGAATAATATGCTCTTGATGCCAAACCACAAGCCCTGGAACTAATATCTCATAAAAATGCTGAGAGCCCAAAGCTAATAGCTGTTATGTAGCAAATGGGGTGATGCCTAAAAAGTTACAGACTGATGTTATTCCCCCTGTGGAGATAAAATTAATTGTGATCAGTGATTGGTGCTGGGTTCTACTGAATGTATATGATCAGTGACTAGGGAGGAAATACCATATTATTAGTTTTAAACCAGACCTTGCCATGGTGCATCATTCAAAAGGGTGTATAAAATGTGCCTAAACTTTAACCGGAGTGCAGGGAATCAGAATTCAGGGCATTTGGGGATTTCCAGCTGTTTGTTCTTTTAAGGAGGCATTTAAAAAAAATGTTCATTTAAAATAACACTCCACCCACTGATGGGTCAGTACAACTCATCCTTGCCTGTAAGCATTGCTGTGGGCAATGGTTCCCTGGAGGGAGAACGCAGGACACCAAAAAGACTGATGGATCCTTTCGCCCAAGGTCAGTGGTTTTTGAGCGAATCACGGAAAGTGGTGAAGTCAGGCTCCTCAGTACACGGCAGCCCCTGCCAGCTGGACAATAAGCAGCAGTGGTGTCAGCTTAGGGGCAGGTGCTTGTTTGCCTTTCCAGCCAGCAAGAGTGTGTGGCGATGGAAATAGCAGCAAGTCATGAGGAGTGGGAGGGGAAAGAGTATGAAGGGGAAGGGAAGGGACATAAGAACGGGAATTCAGTGTTTGTAAGTTTCAGCCATGTTCATATCTGACTCAGAAATCAAGCCAGATGATGTCAGTACAGCCTGTGGGGACGTCTACACAGTTGCACGTAGCACAAAATGAGCTATGGAATTTGAGCTACGCAAAGTGCGTCACTTATTTCGAAATAGCTTATTTCAAGATTTGGCGCTGTCTACACAGCACTAATTTAGAATAAATTGCTATTCTGGCATCTTCTTTATTCCTTGTGCAACCAGGTTTACAGGAAGCCAGAATAAGATGTCCGTTATTTCAAATATATTTTGAAATAATGGGCGTGCTGTTAAGACCTGCAGAACGCTATTTAGGGATAACAGACGTCATCCTGAAATAGTGCCGCTTTGTAGACATACCCTGTGAGTGCCAAGATTTCGGGAAGGAGTTGCTATCTTTTCTCTAGGGCAGGGGTGGCCAACCTAAACCTGAGAAGGAGCCAGAATTTACCAATGCACATTGCCAAAGAGCAACAGTTACTTGTCACCAGCCCTGATCATCTCCCCACCACCACTCACAGCACATCCCGCCCACTGGCAGTCCCACTGGTCAGTGCCTCTTTCTCCTTTTCCTCCTGTTCACTGTGATCAGCTCTTTCTCAGGCCACATCTACACTGCAGAGTTTTTGCTCAAAATCAGCTGTTTTTGTGCAAAAACTTGTGGAGCGTCCACAGTACAAGCATGTTTTTGCACAAGAAAAAGTATAGTAGATCATCAGAAGACAGGGCTTTTTGCGCAAGAGTTAGTCCTCTTTCTACAAGGAATAAGCCTTTTTGCGCAAGAGCTCTTGTGCAAAAAGGCGTGTGGACGGACAACGGGTTTCTTGCGCAAGAAACCCCTATCAGAAAAAGCACAGGTACTCTGATGGCTGTTATCTTCTGTGGGGAACCAGTCATAGAGGGGGCTAAGACACACACCTGGTCTCTGGATTTCACAGATATTGGTGAGACTTGGGACTGCGGGTTCAATTCAAAGCTCTTCAGGGGAATGTGTCCTGCTAGTTATAGATCCTTCAGTTCTGTCCCCACCATGGCTCCAAGCCAGTCTTTGCCCACCCTCTCCAATCTACAGCTCCCCCCCCCTCCAAAGCGCCTCTTCCAGATCTCCTTCCTCGCCTTCTATCCACCCTGGCTCCTGCTCCTCTCCACCGTTTGGCCGCTGCAGTTCTCTCCCTGGCACACATCTCATTCACCACTCCTCCTCTGTATTCTAATCAATTGGCTTCTTCCTTCTCCCCTCTGCCTGGGCCCCAGTACACTGAGACATTTACTGCACAGGAGACACAACCTCGCTGCGTTTGATTCTTGTGCCTGGTGCCACTGCAGTCCCCTGCCACCAGGAGGCGCAAGTTCAGGAAAAGTCCTGCCCAGCCGCAGGATGGAGATGCTCACTTGCAGGGATGGTGCATGCTCAGGCTGCTCACGGGCAGCAGCTGGGAGAGGAGGAAGAATGTCTGGTGCAGGGGAAATGTTTGGAGAATTGAGGGCCCAAATTCTAGCAAGTCTCTGCTGAGTGTGGGTGAACTGAGATTTTTCAAAGGCTCCTAAGGGTATGTCTACACAGCAAAGTTATTTCGGGATACCAGAGGTACCCTGAAATAGCTACCCCATGTCTTTTGAACACATTTGCTATTTTGAAATTCTACGAGACATAAGGGATGGCTCGAAATAGCGCTTTATTTCAAAATTTGGCACTGTGTAGACAGCACCAAATGACAAAATAAGCTAGTCTGAAATAGATTCGAAATAATCTATGCAATTTGCATAGTGCAGATTGTTTATCTTATTTTGAGTTTCAGGTGCTGTGTAGACACACCCTAATTGACCAAATTTGGGCAGACTGTCACAGGTTCAGAAAAAGCCATAAGCCTAATTCTTGTGACCACCTTGCCATGAAATTTCATGACTTTGCTCCATAGCAGCAAAGTGCTAGAGTTTTTGAATGAAATGGTTAGACACTATTTTTTTTTAACATGGGCAAAACTACGTATTTTCCCCAACCACATTCTTGGAAACAACTGAACCATTTTAGTTTTACTTAAAAAAAGAAAAAAGAAAAAAAAAAGTGCTGCTGAAGGCAGACACCAGGCATGGAAAATGGTTAAAGGCTGGCAAAGTTATACTCATCTGAAAACAGTCTTATAACAGGAAATCTTGGGCAATCTTAATCATAGGGGGTGTTGCCAGTTCTTCCTCTAACACAGGAATCAATCTTTACTGCCACTGATATGTAACCACCTCTGGCAAGGAGCTGGCCTATTGGCGTAGTCACACAAAGCAGCAGTACAGAAATGTTTAGGGCAGGAAATGAAGTTGAATTTTATATCTAATGTAAAGATCACGTGCAGCTAGCGAAGCAGGATAGAAAGGGAGCCTCTTCCCAATCTGGCACGCCTAAGCAGGATTCCAACCTGGTGCGCCCTGAGCACTAAATGAGGACATCGTTAGTGAAACTGGTAGTGCTCCATGGCCCCAAGGTGGTATGACTCATTCGGCTGGAGGAGTAACCAACTCTTGCATCCCGTCACGTGTATAGTGCCAGTGGTAGCTGGCAAAGGGGAACACATTGCTCCCTTATGAAGCAAAAGTAATGAGTGCAGGATTACCTAAGGCATTCAGCCCAACACCAGTACAATGATTTTGGACCTGTGGGCCGCAGGGGACTTGCCTGTGTCTTTGGGGCTTCCTTAACAAGTTTGCAATTCAAAGGACTCAGGATAAGCTGGGAAAGAGCTAACTGCAGAATTCAATTACATCTCTATCTAGAGAAGCATCTGTATCATGGGAACCTGGGAAATGTATTTTATGGGGGCTTGTAAAGCCCAGGGCAGAAAACAATGTTGTGCCTATTCAAGGGAATAGATAAATATTATTTAACATTTGGTGAATTCAAAACATTTGGTGAGTTCCTAAGCGAAGGTGAGTTCATAAATGAACATGCTTGACTGTGGACTGGCTTGTTTGTTAACTTAATATTCAGTAAAGGGAGCAATTACCATGGCAACATTCACATCTTATGACACATATCATGCAGATTATGCAGTCAAAGAAGCACAACACACACACACACACACACATACACACACAGAGTGAACTTTAGTATTTATGATCAAATTAAAGAGCAAATACATCTCCCGTTTGACACATTTGTCTGCATTTTTTTATTGCTCCTTTTTAAAAAATAAAAATGTCCTCCCTCTACCCTTCTTCAAATTGTTTTCTCTCCATCCCACTGAAATGTTGAAAACAGCTCATGCCTCCCCCGGATCTTCAGATATATGTTCCTGACAGTAATCCTACGCTATGCAAATGTAAACTGCAAAGTGCAGGTTTTTTTTTTTTAAATTAAGTACATCCAGTGCAGTGTAAATTGTGAGTAAAAGTGCTAAGGGGAATAAAAGTCTTCTAGTGCCTGCATAATTATAGTTTCGTTGAACAAAAGCTCACATCATTTTGTTTCAGAGTTAATCTTAAATCTCTAGACATATGTGCCGACCATACCTACTATATTTAGAAGGGAAAGTCCTTATATTTTTAATTTCTTTCTATCTTTTTCTTTAAAAGTTTGTCTTTCACTCTGGAAAAACCTTAAAGGTCTAATGTATTCCAAGGGAGTTAATTGTTTATTCCTATTTTTCTCACAGATTTCCCTAATGATAGCTTTTAAATGTTTATGTTCAAGATCGAGGGCAATTAAGCCCTTACACCAGGTATCTTTAACCCTGACCCATTAAGATAATCCTTTCTGTTGTGCTGCAGCTTCCCCTAGGATGAATACTGAGCCTACCACTCCTTTTAAGCCTGTGTAAAGGGTCCATTTTAGAGTGCCAGCTGGTGTTACCTGGGATGGGGATGGGTGGAGGGGTGGAAGAGAAGGGGTGGAGGACACAGGGAGGTGCTGCTTGTACTCAAAGCATCCCAGCACATGGGGTTGCCTGGGAGAGGAAGAAGATGGAGGGGACAGGGAGCTGTCACTGGCTTTTATTCAAAAGCAGCCCAGCACAAGGAGCCTCCCGGAAGAGGGAGTGGAGGAGGGGGGCTGCTCCTATTTGCAGGCTCACTTTGGGTGCATTTACACTGCACTGTAACTTGAAAGAAGATACTCAATTTGAGCTACGCAAATTGCGTATCTTATTTCAATGCTATTTCTAAATAGCTTATTTCATCATTTGGCACCGTCTACACAGAGCCAGATTTTAATATAAAGTGTTATTCCAAAATGTCCCTTACTCCTCGTAGAATGAGGTTTACAGGGACGTTGGACTAGCGAGCTTGAAATAAAAGGCTTGTTGTGAAGACGCGGGATAGCTATTTTGGGATACTGCGGTATCCCAAAATAGCATTGCTATGTAGACATAGACGTAGCCTATGACAGCTGCCCAGCTGCTGGGCGTGGCTGAGAAAGAGGAGGTGCCGCTCTTACGGGCACAGTGATGGCAGCTGGAGCTGCTTGAGAGAGTTGGACTCTCAGAGTCAACTCTTCCTCTTCCACTTGGCCTCCCTGCGTACTCTCCCCACTCCTAATCCCCCCACCAAGACCACCAAATTACCTTTTTCCAGCTTCTCCATCTATAGCTGTGGTGTCCAACAGGCTAGGCACTAGCCATATGTGGCTATTTGGCCAGTTGAGCAGCTAGTTTGCTATAATGGCTACAGCTTCAGAACTGGCTGGACACCACAGATCTACAGGGTTAGGACTCAGGAGGAGATAGCTAATTAGTATAGGCATGCTGCACAGCTCCACTAATGAGGTAGACGGGTCTTAATTTCTTCCTGTGTGGCCACTCAGCTGTGCACTTTACAAGGAACTATGGCTAGAGAGATCAATCCACCAGCATTTGATTTAGTGAGTCTAGTAAAGACCCTCTAATAGACCGCCAATCAATCTCCTGTTGACTCTGGTACTCCAGCAAAACAAAATGAGTAAGGGGAAATCAATGGGAAAGTTTTTTTCTTTTGACCCTCCATAGTGTTGGCCCAGTGGTAACTAGAGCTAAGCTATGTCAATTTGAGTTATGCTACTAACATAACTCAACTTGTATAGCTTAAATTGACCTGTCCTTGTTGTACAGACCGACAACTATTCGTGACCTTCTGTTTGCTGATGACTGTACATTGCTGGCTCATTCAATGAAGGATGCACAGGAACTTTTTGATCACTTTGTTACTTCTGCTTATCATTTTGGACTCACAGCGAGCCTCAAGAAGACAGAAGTTATGCCTCAGCCTGTCTGGAAAGAGCCAACCACTCCAGTGATCACAGCTGCTGGTACAGTCCTTAAGGCTGTTGACAGGTTCTGCTACCTGGGAAGTATACTGTCCTCTAGCATAAACGTGGATTGTGATGTAGCTGCTCAACTAGCCAAAGCCAGCGCTCCCTTTGGAAAATTGACCAAACGCCTATGGAATTACCATGGTATTAAACTCCATACCAAGATAGCAGTTTATCAAGCAGTTGTCCTAAATGGCCAGCTGTATGGCTCAGAGTCGTGGACAATATATCATTGCCATGTTTTGAAGCTCGATCAGTTCCATATGTGTTGTCTGAGGAAGATTGCCCACGTGAATTGGTGGGACAAAATTCCTAATACAGAGGATCTTAAGATGTGTGGTGTCATGGGCATGGAAGCAATGCTTATGAACAAACAGTTTCACTGGATTGGTCATGTTATGAGGATGGATGATACATGGATACCAAAGATGGTCTTCTATGGCCAGCTTGCTCATTGAAAGCGCTCTATCGATGGTCAGTATAAGCGCTACAAAGAGATCTTAAAAGCCAATATGAAGTCATGTGGCATATCTCCCAGTGATCTGGAAACTCTAGTTCAGGACAGATTGTCCTGGTAACAAACCATTGTAAAGGCTCTTAATTGCTTTGAGAGTCAGCATATCCAAGCATTGCAGGAAAAGCACAGGATCAGATGAGAACATACAGCGCCTGCAGTTGGCGGCTTTTTATGTGACATCTGTAATCGCCTCTGTCGATCAAGGATTGGTTTAGTCACTCACCAACGGTGTCATAGAAGATGAGATCTATCAATAGACGGCTCAGTCCAAGAAGTATAGACCTGCCCCAAGTTTGTAATGTAGACCAAGCCACAGAGTCTAAACACTAAAAGCATTCTTACAAGTTCAACAGCCATCTTGAACCATATCAACATACAGGTGAGCTGGTCTGGTTTCCAGCTATGAATTTGTTAATGCTTGACTGACACCTATAGCCTTGGCAAATGCTGTCACATGGTTTGCCAACCTCACATTAGTTCTAATGGAGTTCTCATTTTAGGAACAGGAGTTAGATATGGGTCAAAAGATGGGTCCTTGGAATGAATGGTAGAAAGGCACCACCAGAAGAAGGTACACTGTTGACCAGAGATAATCCCCAGGACAGTTAGCAGGAGGTCCACAGTAGGGAGTCTATTCCATCACAGACAGGTTTATTTTAAAGTTTGCACATGTGCAGTGGGGTTGTTTACCTTAGACTGTAGTGGGGGCAGTTGTTCCAATCCTCTCAGACATTGGATGACAGCAGACGGAGAACCTCTAGCTTTGTAATCTGGAGGGGCAGCAAGAACAGAGTGAGGATTAAATAAAACCATACATAGCGCATTTGTACTCTTGGGCTATAGTATTGCCCAATAAACTATGCATGTTTTATGGAGCAAATCTCCTAGCTGGAAATAATGTAGTCCAGAACTTAACATAAGAACATAAGAACGGCCATACTGCGTCAGACCAGAGGTCCATCTAGCCCAGTATCCTGTCTGCCCACAGTGGCCAGTACCAGAGGCCTCAGAGGAAAGGAACACAACAGGTAATCATCATGTGATTCCCTCTCCCATCATCCATTTCCAGACAAACAGAGGCTAGGGACACCATTCCTACCCATCCTGGTTAATAGCCATTGATGGACTTTACCTCCATGAATCTATCCAGCTCTTTTTTGGAACCCTGTTAAAGTCCTTGTCTTCACAACATCCTCTGGCAAGGAGCTCCACAGGTTGACTGTGCGCTAAGTGAAGAAAAACTTCCTTTTGTTTGTTTTAAACCTGCTGCCTATTAATTTCATTTGGTGAAATTACCCTTATTAGCAGGGTAGCAAATTGATGCTTGAACAAGGACCCACAGGCTAAGAAACTATGTATCAGTCAATTGATAGTAGTATAGGCTCACTTGTGGGGAAGGTTGCAACCTTTCACCACGTGTCTAAAATGAATTATGAGTGAGGCCACTGCCCTGGCAGGACAAAACTTTGTTTGGCCTGGTACTTTACCTTGGATTTAGTGAGGTACAGTGGTGATATTGGCCACATCAACAACAGCAGAGGCTCCATGTAATGGCTGGGAGACTAGTCTAGGAATGACCTGTTTTGTAAGCTGTGCTTAGTGGCATACATGGTTGGAAAAGATAGTTAGGGAGTCTTCTCAAACTCACTGAAAAGAATAAAAAATGAGTTGCCTTAAAGGGACTTCATATGGTTGCCAAAGAAGGCTCCCAGCATCTAGGTGACGCTCTGGAGCAAATACTGGTTGCTGAAAGAAGTGGTTGCCAGTCAAGAGCATTGCAAACAGAAGGAGAAAATGCTTCCTTGCAGGCCAAGGTGCTTACAGATGCCCTAAAGCTTGAGCAACTGGTAACAGCTATTGCTGAGAGGAAATTTAGAAAATGAGAGACCAGAACCACACGTTAGACCAGAGGCATACGGCAGCATATGCTGTGGTTGTAGTATTTGACACACACGCACAGGGTGCCATGGTTGTTCATGCTGCATGTAGGCCAGAAATATTGTTGCAGCAGCAACTGCAGCAAGCCTGAGCTGTTGTTAGTGTGGTACATGCTCACTGCCCTCTCCTCTTGCCCTCGGGAACAAGAGATGAGAACCCTTATGACAATGATGATGATGATTTGTACTCCAGGCAGCGTGAGTGGGACAGTAGGATCATAGAGCCATTACTGCTTGTGGCTCACTTCCCTACACCCTTTTGAAAAAACAGTTGGCCTTTTTGGATCCTGGAGGAGATAACCTCTCCAGGGGCCCAGTAACCCTTCACTGAATATAGCTCAGGCTGCTTTCCTGAGGAGATCGGGGCTAGAAGTCCTCACCTGGCACCTCTCACGGAGAAAACATCTGCCTCCTGGATTTTGGGTTTAGAGCTGAGAAGAGATACTTATGGATGAATGAAGCCAGATGGATGGTGGTCTGGCTACTGACAGCAGCAATGAAACCTGTGGAAGGTATTACATGGACAGGCTCAGGTGGGACAGTGGTGAAAGGAGCTGAAGAAGGTTGCATGTTCCAGCTGTCCAATTCAATGGGATATATGAGTACTCAAATAACAGGAATACTCAGGGGATCCATGGGGAAAGTCAAGCAAAATATATAGATAGATCCAACAGGTGTTGTGTAAATTTAAGGATCTCTAGGCTACACCTCAGGTCTGCCTCAGGCTTTGGGTAATACCACATGATATATCTGGTCCAGGAAAAAGAAGAGGGGACATAAAAGAATAATCACCTTTGAAGGCCCTTGATGGTGTAACCTTGTTGGTGGTAGTGGAATACTTGCTAACTCCTTCATTTTTGTTGTAAATCCCTTCCCTGCAACAATGCATATCTCCATCCCAATTAGGTTAAACCTCACAGCTGATATTCATTGAAAGTCAGACTATTTATCTAAGTCAGTCATTATGGTATCAGGAGGGATCGTATGCAAAAAGTTCTAGTTAATACTCTTCACACTCAGAAGAGAGTAGAATTGTTTCTCAAAATGTGTCAGGGGCAAGTATCAAACCTGAGCATAACAAATACATAATGCCATTGCTGACAGAATGGGACAAGTGATGAGATATCATAGTGCCTCAACAAAGACTAACTAACAGAGATGGAGCACAGAGGGAGATGTGTTGCGAACTGTGAGCAAAATCTGAGTTATAACTTGGATTCATTTTGCCGTGAAGACCAGGCCTTAGATTTACTTGTTCCTTAAGCAGCCATGCCAAATCTAAAGACTTTATATTTCTTTACTTTTCAATTAGCTTCCTCTTTCCCCGTACCCCTCAAGTTTAGCATCATTGTACTAAATTTTGGTACCTTGCCTCCCTAAGGATGTTGGATTTAATTACACTGTGGTCACTATTGCTTAATGACTCATCTATAATTATTTCTTGAACCAATTCCTGCATTTTACTTAATTTTAAGCTGAAAATAGTCTCTCCTGTTGTGTGCTCTAGAACTAGCTATTCCAAGAAGCAATCTTTCAATGCGTCAAGAAAAACCTGCCCTGTTGTGACATCTGACCAGATAATATGCAGGTAGTTGAAGTCCTTCATTATTATAATTTTTGCTGCCTCTTTGATCTCTCTCAGTATTGTGCACTTAATAGCCTCTTCCCGATCTACCAGCTGATATTACTGCTGTCCTTTTTAATCCAACTCTATAGAAAACTGTTTCCAGACAAATAATAATAGAAAAGTTGTAAACTTCTAACTCTCCTACTCTAGTCACACTATTATGTGTGAATTTAAAAGCCAAATTGGGACCATTACTAAGTAAAGGCTATTTATTTTATTTTCACTTAATAAACCAAGACAATTAAATGTAGAAAATTATTCTGGCAATGTTATACTCATAGAGTAAAAAATAAAATAAAAAATCCAGAAATGCAGAAGGTAAATTTTCTTCAGCATCATTAACGCAATCAAGTTGCACAGCCTGTACATTTAATTTTACATGTTCATAAATAGACTATATAATAGTATGTCTGCAGGTAATCCCAAATGAGAGTCTTCAGATGTTACTGATAGTATCTTCTGAATATCAATATCATCTGAAGTTTTTTAGAATCACATTTAACAAGAGAAATAGAAATAAAACAAGCTGCATATTTGCTATTTGGTTTCTGATTCCTTTTCATTTTAACCATGTAACTGTGTATCTTTAACATCTACTATATTTCCCTGTATGTCTCTATAAAAAAAGTTCTGTTTTCTGTTTTGCATCAGTGTAAGAGACAGAATCTGGTCCAGTTTATATGTATTTGTGTGTGTTTAACTTTTATATATAGTATATATACACAGGCAGTGGGAACTATTTATACATTAAAAAGTAAACAAATTTTATATCATGGTACTGATTTTACCACAATATTCTCTATATTTAGAACATACACCACAGAGGTACAATATTTATGCAAAATCCCAGTAAAATGTTTACTTTTTAATGCACATACTATGTATAAAAGTCTGAACTTGGAGACAGTGGCTAGCTACAGTATGAACTATATGAAGAAACTACGGTTTTCTTTTTGCACCATTTCATTTTGTTTTAAACTACAGCAGATGCATCATTTGATGGGTGAAGAAATACGTGGCTTAGCTTCTTCATCACTATCATGGCATTTAGTAAGTTGAGTTCAAAATGTAATTCTGACTTTACAGCTGTGGTCTGAAAAAGAAAAAAGGCACTTTAGGGAATAAGACTACAATTTACTTCTTTGGTGAAATTAAATCAATTGATTTCCATCTGTCACTTGTGCAAAACAGAGTGTATTGTAGATAAAAATAGAATTGGTTACTTGGGAGCCTATTATATAAAATCTTTGCTGTTTACAGTCTGTATATTGTACTGTACTATTATTAGGGTTACTAATAGTGCAAATCAGAACAATCAGCTATGCTCACATTGTCTGATTTTGACAAAAGGCTCGAAAGGACATTGCATTTTACTACCTCCTATTATTATTAGAATTACAGAAAAGTGGGTGACTGAAGCCTCACTTAGGCCCTGATTGAGGAAAACATCCCTCTTCTGGACAGCATTTATGTATATGGTCAAGTTCCCCTTGAGGCAATGGGGCACTAGAATGTGTGTTTTCCTGAATCAAGGCATTAGCCAGCAGTTGGGGTAAGGCAGTGAATCCCACCTATTATGTAGGACTATATCTTTGGCAGGATACTTGCTTGCATTATCACTGAATGACAAATGGTTATTCATCAACTCCTGCACCTCTGCTGTAGCAGAGGGTACAATAAAACACATTGTTTCACACTGTCTCACATTTCACAAGCTGCATTTAGAGCATAACACACCAGTGCACACATTATAGTTTGTGTATTGAACCCAAATGCCAGATTTCCTGCACTCACTGTAACCCGATGCTTTGTAATAGCTTTGCTAGGATTTGCGGCTCACATTCCACATTGTGAAACCTCATGACATCCAGTAGCGGGATATCAGCCACTGACAAACACCGAGTGTGCCTTATAGTTCTCTTTTCATGCTGAGCCATCTTGATATGAAATGAGAGAAGCAGCACTGGTCATCAGAGTTTGGAAGAGTCTCGGTGCAAATTCAAAAGATAAAGCCAAGGGAAAAGCAGAAACCGTATGCACCATTGCTCTAAGAGCCTCTGCCATCACAGGCCACCTCCCATGGCTTTGGCATGCCCAGAACAGAAGCCTCTTGCCAGTGAGCTGAACAGTTGACAGAGATCCACAGCTCATCATTTCTTCTTTTGGCCTGCAATCACTGCTAACTCATTCACGTCATAAAGGAGGAGTAGTGTAAGAGGGAGGGAAAAGATGTGACTCAAAGTGGAATAAACATTTGACAATATAACCTACAACCATGAGACAGTACAACGGGCTTCTTTCTCACAGGAATTCACAGACTTCAACCACTGAAGTGTCATAGTTGGGGAGCAATTAGCAGATGTGTGGCATTTGGCTAGTAATGTTTAAAGACCTATGCACACAGGACATACCTACTTCTAGTTGCACATAGAAATTAGGGGCGAGATTTTTCAAAGCCAGCTTGGGGACTTACGCATAGAATTCCCATTAAAAGCAGTGTGAGTTGTGTGGCCCGTGAGTTGTGCCCACGAAAGCTCATGATACCATCCACATATTTTGTTATTCTTTAAGGTGCTACTAGACTATTTGTTGTGTTTTTAAGTTTTTCCAAATCTACTAGTCAGCCCTGAACATCTCAATCTATTTCTCTATTACCCAAAAGAAAAAAAAAACCCTGTTAAAATAACATTCTTAAGGTTGAAAAATCAAGCACTTAAAATTTAGAAAAGTACACAGCATCTTCCCCAAGCTCCCAGTCTCCTTGGCCAGTTAGGTGCAGTCTCTGCCCCACAACTTCCTGTCCCATCTTATCTCCCATCCTGCTAGCCTCCAGTCCTGGTCTTCCCTCCGGCTCCTTGTCTCAATCTAATTCCCTTCCCTAACCCCAGTTCTTATCTCTTCAGCATTCAATTAAGGCAGCTTCCTCTTCCATATTGTCTAGGCACCAGTGAGGGTGCTGAGGGCAGGGACAGCCAGGATCCCTGCTCTCAGGTCTGGTACCCAGATCCAGACCTGGAATGAGCTGAGCTGCTGCCTCCTACCCCACCCGCTCAGTGCCGGACTGAGCCACTGGTCTGACCCCAATGCCTGGCTTGCTCAAGCGTTGCCTTGGCCAACCAGCGGGCCTGAGCTCAGGGCCGCTAGCTGTGGCTGAGCATTGTCAGGCTTCATGTAGAGAAGGATGTTGGGGCTTTGGGGCACAACATGCATGGAGCCACGGCCAGTGTCAGGGTCTATAATACTTGTAGACATGGGTGGTGAGTATTATGAATTGTATATTTCTGAAGGAAAACAATCTTCTCTGCAGTTGTACTCTACACCAGCAAAAACTGTACAACATAGGTCTTGTATTAAAAGCTGGAATTCATTGCCCACTCTTTCTGTTCTTGAAAGCATCCAGGAGCAGTAGAACTTTTTGATATAAAGGGATAACCGAGTTCAAACCTTGCCAGATTACTTTGCATTTAGCTATCTAGCTCATATGACAGCTTTTATCTCTGTCAGCTCCATGATGGGCGTAGTCAGGCCTACTGGCTGAAGCCAAGCCAGACCAGATGCACCAGCTCAAAGTGGCACCAGACCCTGCAAAGACAACAGATGCAAAACCTGCAGACATATCTTCACAGTTACAATAATCAACACCCCCCACAACACCCTTTTCAAGATCTCTTGGTCCTACACATACCTATCAGAGTATGTGGGGAACCTCATCCAGTGCACTGAATGCCTCAACCAAAACTGTGTGGGTGAAATGAGACCACCACTACCCACTCAAATGAACTCAAATAGAAAAAAAAGCGATAAAAGGCAAAATGATCGGACTATCCACGGACAAACATGGACCTCTCAGTCCTTGTCCTCCAAGGAAATCTGCACAACACTTTCAAAAGACATGCCAGCAGCTTAAATTCATAAATTTGCTAGACATCAGAAAGGGTATGTCTACACTACCACCCTAGTTCGAACTAGGGTGGTAATGTAGTCAACCGGAGTTGCAAATGAAGCCCGGGATTTGAATTTCCCGGGCTTCGTTTGCATGTTGCCGGGCGCCGCCATTTTTAAATGTCCGCTAGTTCGGACTCCGTGCCACACGGCTACACGCGGCACGAACTAGGTAGTTCCACGAGGAGTAACGGTAGTTCGGAATAGGAAGCCTAGTCCGAACTACCTAGTTTGTGCCGTGTGTAGCCGCGGGGCACGGAGTCCGAACTAGCGGACATTTAAAAATGGCGGCGCCCGGCAACATGCAAATGAAGCCCGGGAAATTCAAATCCCGGGCTTCATTTGCAACTCCAGTTGACTACATTACCACCCTAGTTCGAAGTAGTGTGGTAGTGTAGACATACCCAAACATAGTCTTAATAAAAACATTGGGTTTATAGGTTTTTATAACAAATATGTAACCTACTAGCCCCATCTTTTTTGTCCTCTGACTGTAAAAGTGTTAATGGACCACTTCACCTTGAATGGTCCCTTTATGTGTTAACTTCTTATGCTAAACAATCTGTTCCATACTGAAGTTAGTTATGACACACTTGCGCAGGGGGAGGGCGGCTTGTCATCATGCACATTGCTACAGTGGGTTTCTCACACCGAGTGATGTAATTTTAGGTCTGTAATGTAGACCTGGTTTATGCTAGTGTTGTTGACCTAACTATGTCAGTGTATACACTACAGCCAATGTATGTGGCCTACTACACCACCATAATATATCTAGCTCTACGATAGGTGTAGGGTTTATGTTGGTGTATTTATGAAGATGCAGTATCAATATAAATGCTGCATTACTTACATTGGCTGTCTTGTCAATTTCACACTCCACGGCCAGGAGCTGAAAGCCCAGCTCCCCAACCCAGGGCTGCCAGGTCTCTGCTCCAAGCTGGGCTGTCACCCAGGTTCCTGAACTGTGCTGCAGCTGCCTCTACCCAGGTGCCCCAATTTCTGCTGGGAGCCCTGCTGCCCCCTGGGGTCCTGACTCCCTGCTCCCAGCAGGGAACCCAGCTGCACTGAAGTTCCCAGCTTGGAGCCTGGCTGCCCCCCAGACACTAGGTTCCCTGCCACCTGAACAGATTGTGGGAATGGATTTATCTCTGCCAGAGGCCCCTCGTGGCTTCCTCCCTATTCTTACTGGGCTCCACAGGGAGCTGTGCAGAACTGAGCACCCAGACCCTTAGCCCCTCACACTGCCTGTCTCTAGTCAGTGGAAAAGCTGCTGGTGAGGACACGTGCCATAGACAGAAGGAGGGTAGTGTGGACATCAGCCAGCACAGTAGTTACTGTGGTGGCTGTATGCTAACCTAATTGATTTAAGATTGTTGAGTAGACATACTCTTAGTTGCCCAGACCTGAAGAAAAGCTCGAAAGCTTGTGTCTCTCACCAGCAGAAGCATGTCAAATAAGAGATATTTCCTCACCAGCCTAGTCTCTCTAAGATCTTGGGATCAACATGGTTAAAACAATACTGCAACGAGGCGTGAGTAGGACAAGAATGTGGTGGAGATTTAATTCAGATTTTCTCTGTTACTGAAGCTGAAAGGAACATTGTAAAAATTGTAAGAGTTAAAACTTTTTCTATATTTTCATATTTATTCCATCTAGAATACCTAGCCAACTGTATTCTAAAACTATATTTTAAATAGGTCCTTATTTTTATACAACCAACTACCATATCCCAAAAATCTCTCTTTAACCTCCACCCCAAGAAACTCCAGCAATGTCTCTTATCATACTGCATGTATACCAAATAGTTGATAGTAAGTCACACTGCAATTTGCATGTCATATTCTGCAGTTAAATCCAGAATGTACACACTAACTGGCTATGTCTACACTGCAGGCTTCTTGCACAAGAACTGTTTTGCACAAGAGTTCTTGTGCAAAAGCTCTTGTGCAAGAGCACATCCACACTGCCATGTACTTTTGCGCAAGAGATGTGCTTTTGCGCAAGAGCATCCATAGCAGTGTGGACACTCTCTTGCGCAAGAAAGCTCTGATGGACATTTTAGCCATAGGAGTTTCTTGCGCAAAACCCCTGTTGCCCATCCACACTGCCTTCTTGCACAAGAGCTCTTGCGCAAGAAGCCCTCTGTTCCGACGCTTTACTGTAAATCTACTTGCACAAGAACGTGCATGCAGTGTAGATGCTCTACAAGTTTTTGCGCAAGAATGGCCATTCTTGCACAAGAAGCCTGTAGTGTAGATGTAGCCACTAAATTTAATCCAGATAAGGGCTACTGTCAAGTCAAATCAACTCCCTGACAGTGTTCCTCTCGCTAAAGATATATTAACAAATGTACACCACTTTGCACATTCAGAGTGCTTTACAAACACTTACGTAAATGCATTTTAGTATATTCAAAAATTCAATATCATCGTAAAGTGTGAGAGTGGAACATGAAGGTACTTGCATATATAGAATATTATTTTTTAAGTATAGCATCCTGTTAAAAATAATTCCATTCATTAATTTTATTCCCACACAGTGATTCCCTGGCTGTTACATTTTCCTCTTAATTGCCTGATAGTCAATTGGAATCCACAAAAAAACATAGACCATGGTAAGTACTCAAAAAATAAGGCCTTAAAACACGCAAGCGACTTCCTGACTGCATTCTCCCTGGTACAATCTGTACTGCCACTTACCTGTTAAGCGCTCAGGACTTGGTTACTCAGTTTCAGGATTTCAGCATATATTATACAACAGTCAATTTTGTATTAGAAATGGGAAGGAAACAACTTCATACAGAAATATCATCATCTACAGGCGATATAAAAAAAATTGGAAATATATTATACTGTACCTGCTATATCAATCCATCTGGAATTCTGAGAAGCAGCTTTCAGAAACATTAAACTGAATATATTTTGGTCTTTATTTATGTGCTTTTGTAGTTAAGAAAAACTCCATCAAATGAACAAAGGTTCTAATTACAGTTAAGGTCCGATTCAATTGATATAATGACTACTGGTCCAGATATAATTACTCTGTGGTCCAGCAACATCCGTGGTCCGGCAGAATTTTAGTTTGCCAGATGCCTGCTTATTGTGGGTAGGGCCAAGTTTTCTGTGGTCCCATAAAGGTCATTTACAGCCACCAGTCCTGGCTCTCAGTGTTCTGTGCTGTTATTTAGCTTTAATTTACCCCTAAATGTCTTCTGAGAGACCAGGAAGCAGTGGAAGTGCTGGTAATGCTGCTAAACATAAGCATGTTTTTTATGCTTTATCTACTTATTTCCTTGTGCCAATATAGTTGTTATGAAGAGAACTGATAAGCTTTGGCTAGATGTAGGCTTATATGTAGGGTGTATCAGTACAGTCATACATTACTAAGCAGCATTGCAAGCATTGTTCCGTTTATTTGCCTTGGCGAAATAAATCTAAAAAGAGACCCACTCCCTACAATATTGACCTTCCATGGTTTGGCATATTCTCTGGTTTCGCACCAGTCAGGTTCCAGGGTGCTGGACTAGAGAGGTTCCATCTGTATTAACATTGCCTACTTAAGGCACCTGTTCTACACTGGTACATTAGTATCTCATAGTTTGATTAGATTATTTCTTCAGGTAAGTTTAGGTAGTGGTCTTTTAATGGATCTTTACAACATATTCTGAAATATAAAGGTTTATTATATTTATCCAGAATAGGCTTATCTGCTTAACCTCTTTCTGAAAATGACACACAAATGGACCCATTATTCTTCCCACAATAAATGGAAATGTATTTTTACTGATATAGATAATAATACATGCTGAGGACATTGTGGAGATAATTAATGTACATGATATGGAAAGAGGAGGGTCAAAACATAGCTAATGGTTTTCATTAAAAATCAATTTTCCCCTAAACCAAGTAAAATCATCCTTGCATTGAGCACATGGTCCATAGAAACATCTTTCCAAGAAATTCATCTCCCTGCTAGCATCTGTTCAAGCTGAGAAGTCTTCCATGGAGGAACAAGTAAATACTCCTTGTTGCTTTCAATGCTCAGTCCATTTTAGGCTTTTCTTTTCCTTCTTCCATAGCTGAAACAATATGGAGAATAGCTTTCAAAACACCAGAATGAATAAAAACTGATTGTAAACATAGTCTGAATGAGTTCTCTCCTGACATCTTATGATGAACTGGGGAAGAGGATTACAGAAGCTGATCTAATTTGCATGGGCACCCCCACCCGCCTAAGTGCTCAGCATGATGGGATTGCTCGTCCAAAGGATCACTTTTGGCAGGTGTTGGATCCCCACTTTCCTTGTTTTTGGGGTTGGACTAATAAAACATTGTTATTCTTGTAGCATGAATAGAGGGCAGCAGAACTGTGCTTGGTTTATACTGATTAAAGAACTCACCCTCAACTAAGTGGCATTCATTGGGCCAATGAATGGGTTCCAAAGCCCAGTGAGTGGTTGTAGGCATTGACTGATTATTGTGTAATAGAAGAGGTAATTTCAATTCAGTGGAGGGTTTTGTTATGTGTTACAGGGCTGAAATTGTTGATTCTTATGCTTAAGTATTAGACTTGCTTTGGGACAGTATCTCTGGTATAAGAGAGTGAGTTCAGGAAGTGAGGCTTCCTTTGTAACAGCTGAAATCATTGAGAGTTATGTTAAACAATGGGCCCTGAAGATATGTTGGTGATTGTTTAGTATGGTGGCTGGTGGAGAGGCATGGCAATTGGCAGCCCTGCTGATAGGGGGCAAGGGAGGTAAGTGCCCTGGGTCCTGGTGATTCTAAAGGGCCTGGGGCTCCCAGTTGCCCTGGTCTTGGGGGGGCGGGGCTTTGTGGTGTGCTCAGGGCAGCACTGAGGGCTGGCTTCCTCCAGCCCTGCCCCCTCTGCCTGAAGCCCTGCCTATTCCAGGAGCATGGAGCATCTCCCCACCTTGCCCTGAGGCCCGGCACAGCTGTTGGCTCCCCTGGCAATTAGGTGGCTGGCAGAAAGAGATTGTGAACGAGTACCTTAGTAACACATAAAGAATCAATTACGGCTAATAGGGCTTTTTCCTCTTTAATGTCCATTCCTTTTAGTTATCTAGGTAGCATGACCACAGTATATACAGGCAGTCCCCGAGTTACGCGGATCCGACTTATGTCGGATCCGCAGTTACGAACGGGGATTTCTCGCCCCGGAGAACTAGAGCAGCGGGACGCCTGGTCCCGCCGCCCGCCTTCTCCGGGGCGAGAAAAGCTGCTCCCCGTCTCCCTGGTCTGCTGGCGGAGCCAGCAGACCAGGGAGATGGGAGCAAAGCGGCGGAGCACCGGGGGCCGGACCCGCGGCCACTTCCAGATCAGCTGGAAGCGGCGCGGGTCCTGCCGGGTGCTCCGCCGCTTTGTTCAGCGTCTCCCTGGTCTGCAGACCTTGTCAACAGCCTGAATACAATGGGCTGTGTATTTTGGGCTTGCCAGTAAGCATGGGATAGCCATAGTCAAAAAGGTCAAAAACAAAACAAATGTGCTGGCTCCAAAAGACTAATCTTGGATCCCTTGTGTCCTCTGTGTGAGGAACCTACCCAGTGGTTTCAATTGAAGCATTGTGTTTGTCTTTCAGAAAGGGCCTTTTTCCTTTCTTCTGAGGAATTCTCCTGCAGATGGATCAATTAGTTTGGCAGGAATGCAGGTATCTTCAACACTGAGAGAAGGCCTGTGAAAAGGGCAAATTTTTTCTTCCCCATGATGTTTGTGGTTTAGGTTGGAAAAACTAACTACAAAATCATTTAGTCAGTTCTGGGTTTTTTTCTTAATGCACCTCCGGAGGAAAAGGAACACAAAAATAAATGAAACCTTTTCAAGTCAGATTGTATTAATCTAGAAACCTCTCTTCAAGGTCTGGTTTCCAAACATTTATTTCTTCAAATCTTCCATATAATTATTATTTTACATTTTTATGGTTGTGGTATTGCTACCATACACTTTAGGTCTGAATTATATGCCATGTTTCATACATGGCAACACAGCAGGTGACTCATGCCATTTACATGTCTTTGAACGGAACAATTTGAATCAGTGTGTCCTAACCAACTGGGAGGGGGGGAAATTGAATAGTAGCTGAGCCTGTTGAGACGATGTCAATATTAACCTCTGTTCTCTTGGGTAAGGAACCAAAGTAACTAAAGTTTCTATTATACATACTATGGAACAGTGAGAGAGATTTTTTGAGCTATTTGTTTGTGGATTCAATCAGAACATATGTTGCTCCATCACATTATTATGATGTTTTCTATTATATGGAATTTATACACTGGGAAGCCTTCTTTTTTTCAATAACCTTTCTTTAAAGGACCTTGCCTGAATTATCTGAAGACAAGGTAAGTGGTTTAAATAGATATGAACATGAAATTGAATTACCGGCTCAGGGCCAGCCATGAGAATCGTGCCAAATGACCAGAGGCTCTCCAGCTTAGAAAAGAGGCACCTGATGTCTAGACTCTAGCACTGAAAAGGTAGAAGTGTGGTACACAGAAAAGGAGGTTTTGAAGCATGTTTCAGATTCTAATTACTTAGAATTGAAAGGTGACATTCCGGCCCCACCAATGTTAATGATGAAATGCCCTTTGACTTTAATGGGGCAAGGATTTCACTTGATTAGCTGCTGTTTCAACGTGATGATGAAGAAGACCATATGTGAGGGGGCACACCTCACTCTGTTAGAGAAGAGGCTAATGAGCTCTTCTGGGCATAGCCAGCACTAACCAGGCATATCTGCTAGGCTTGCTGTGCCTGAGGGAAGAAGCTTAGAAAGAAGCCTGCCACATGAAGGAGGAGTTGTGATGACTGCTGGCTACAGCAAAGAGGAACATAGCTGTAGAGCTTGCTACTCTTGAAACTATATGAACCAGGTTTGAAGTGGGGGTGACCCTAAAGGAGAGATTGGAGGCCGACTCTAACCCTAATTAAAGGCACTCTACCTGCAGATTAGCCACGCTCCAAAGGGGTGATAAAAAAATTGCTGCTGAAGAGACTGACTCCCCTTTATCCTTCTTTTCCAACTCTGATTCTGCCCTCACTCCCGGGGGAGGGAAAAGGACCTTGTTTTTGTTTGAAGAATCCCTTGTGTACCACAGACTGGGAAGAAATCTGTAAGTAGCTCAATCACTGTCTGCTGCGGATGTGGGCTGGGGTAATGTAATCTGTTTGTATGGCTGGAGAGAGGAAATCTATAAAAGTTTTATATGTGAGGAATCAGGGGAGCCTGTAGCCACACTGGGCCCCTGGGTAAGGTGGAGGGGGAGCTGGCTCCATACTCCCAGAAGAAGTGAGGCCTTGGGCAAAAGAAGAGAGGCTGGAACAGCCAACCCTGACTCCTCAGCACTTCCCATAGTGTGCCAAGCTGCCCTTTCCCCCCACCCCATAGAGTCGCACAATGCTCTAGTGGCAATTTAAAGAGCTTAGGGTTCTGAGCACTGCCACTGTCACAGTAGCAGCAGCTGGGAGCCTCGGGCCCTTTTTAATTGCCAGGCCTCGGGGCACTTGCCCCCTTTGCCTCCTGGTCACCTTCCACCCTGCTGCCAGGTCTGTGAGGGATCCACTAAGTTTTGTGCATGTCATTTTACATGCCTCATTGTTAGTGATTGGTTACCTAACTAGGATGCAGATATTTATCCTGTAGAATTCTGCAGTAAGGTTCTCTGTTATCCCTATTATTTGGACTGTTTGATAAGTACATATTTCATTTCATAGGGCAAACTGATTTATAAACAGTTAAGTATCTTAGACTTGAAAATGTCTTTAAAACAATCTTTCTTCCTAACCTCATGCATGACAATAAGATCATTTCCAAAGAATGGCACCTTATTCTAGCTAGATTTCACTGGTTCCTTAACTAATAAAACATAGTGGGTACATCTAGACTGGCAAGATTTTGCGCAAAAACTTGCCAGTTGTCTACACTGGCCGCTTGAATTTGCGCAAGAACACTGATGTTCTAATGTAAGAATTCAGTGCTTCTTGCGCAAATACTTTGATGCTCCCGGTCAGGGATAAGCCCTCTTGCGCAAGAATACTTGCGCAAGAGGGCCAGTGTAGACAGGCACCTTAATTTTTTGTGCAAGAAAGCCTGATGGCTAAAATGGCCATCGGAGCTTTCTTGCGCAAAAGCGCGTCTATACTGGGCATGGATGCTTTTGCACAAAAGCACTTTTTGCGCAAAAGCATCCGTGCCAATCTAGACGCTCTTTTGCGGAAATACTTTTAACGGAAAAAGTTATAAAAATGAATACATATTCATAGCTAATCATATTACCTACTAGACATGTCATTCATTTGACTCTTTTTAAGAGGAAGAAAGAAAAGTTACAATGAAATCTTGTCAGTTCCCCATGTTTTAATCCTCAAACTTCCATTGACTTCAATGGGAGCAGGATCAAGCCCAGGAGAGTAATTGCACTAGTTAGTGCTCCTGACAACAATACTTACATTTTTGTGTATCCCAAATGTAGTTGTTTAGAACCTCTCCCAGCAAGTAGATAATGTTAAGTACTATGGTGGTAGTTGCAAATAAGATTATCTTGGCACCAGGGCTGAGATAATCCAGGAGAGGATACACCCACACTCCTGTAACTTGATGGATCCAGCACACCCTAAAATGGAATATATAGAAGACCAGTGAAGATACTGCTTTTATACTGGTTTTAAAGCAGCTCTGGCTATCATCATGTTTACTGTTACCCATCAATGCATCAATTTTTCCAAAGGGCTACAAACTGTAATTCAGGGGTGGGCAATAATTTTTGATGGGGGAGCCACTCCCAAGATTTTGGAAAGGGCTGCATTCTTCCATGATATTAATGGAGGAGGTCCGGGGTCTGGGATAGAGGTTGGGTGCAGAAGGGAGCGCGGGGTAAGGGATTGGGGTACAGGAGGGAGAATGGGGTCTACGAGGGCATTTGGGTGCAGGAGTTAGTTGTGACCTAGGACAGGGAACTGGGGTGCAGGGGTTTGGGATGTGACCTAGGGTAGGAGGGGATTGTGATCTCAGGCAGGAGATTGGGGTGCCAGATCTGGGAGGAGGTATGGATGCATGTGGAGTTGCAGGGGCATGAGTTTGGGGCAGAAGGTTGGGGAAGGGAGGGGCCAGAGGCAGGTTCTCACTAGGGGTATGTCTACACTACCCCGCTAGTTCGAACTAGCGGGGTAATGTATGCATACCGCACTTGCTAATGAAGCCCGGGATTTGAATTTCCCGGGCTTCATTAGCATAAGCGGGGAGCCGCCATTTTTAAATCCCCGCTGCTTCGAACCCCGTGTAGCGCGGCTACACGGGGCTCGAACTAGGTAGTTCGGACTAGGGTGCCTATTCCGAACTACCGTTACTCCTCGTTTCACTCCACGTAGTGGAGTAACGGTAGTTACGGTAGTAACGGTAGTTCGGAATAGGCACCCTAGTCCGAACTACCTAGTTCGAGCCCCGTGTAGCCGCGCTACACGGGGTTCGAAGCAGCGGGGATTTAAAAATGGCGGCTCCCCGCTTATGCTAATGAAGCCCGGGAAATTCAAATCCCGGGCTTCATTAGCAAGTACGGTATGCATACATTACCCCGCTAGTTCGAACTAGCGGGGTAGTGTAGACATACCCCAAGAGACTTACCAGCCTGCCTGCAAAGCTAAAGGCTTGCAGAGCTTAAAATGTTTCTGGCTGCTTGACCATGTGCTTGAGTGAGTGAACAGTGGTTGTGCCTGTTATTCAAACCTCGTGGAATGAGGTGTAACAGTTAACTCAAACTAAGGACTTAGTTCGAGTTAACGTTTGACTGCTGCGTGTAGCCGCGGACAGTTAGTTCGGTCTAGGGGGATTTAAAAATGGCGCCTGGATGGGAAGATGCAAATAAACCCCGGGATATTTAAATCCCGGGCTTCATTTGCAAGTTCGAATGCCTATATTAGCCTCCCTCGTTCGAACTAAGGGGCTAGTGTAGACATACCCTCACTGCTTTCACCAGCTTGAGGATGGATTGAAATAAACTCTGGTGGCTTGGGTGAGTGGTGATAGTGTACTGTGTTCGAGTAGCCTCATGCTTTAAGGGAGGCCTGGGCAAAATTCCCTCTGCGGGCCAGATCCAGCCTGCCAAGCCACCGGATCTGGCCTCCCACATGCTGCTGAGAAAAGCAGCTGCTGCGGGGCTCTGATTGAACAGCTGAAAACCTAGGAGAGGGGGGAGGCTTTATACACTGTCCCCGCCCCCAGCACAATTCCATTGGCTTCTTTCCATTGGCCCTCACCCCCATGCTCATAGCTGTTCATAAACTTCTGCAGCCAGTATAGGGGCAGAGCAGGCAGGGAGTCTGCTTGAGAAGGCTGCTGGCCAGGAGTCAAGCAGGTGAGTGTCCTGGCCAGAGCCTGCCTCTGGCACCCCAACTCTCTGCTCTCCTACACCCCACATAACCCCAACTCTCTACTCCCATATCCTGCACCCTAATCCCCTGTCCCAACCCAAACCCAGTGCCCCCTCCTGCACCCATATTTCCTCCCAGATCCTGCACCCCAATCCCCTGTTCCAGGTCACCCCCCAGCCTTAGATCACAGCTCAAAGCCCACCAACCCCTTATGCACCCTAGTCCCTTGCCTCAAGACACAATCCCCTCTTGCCCAAAGTCACAACCCAAACCCCTGCACCCTCGTCAAGGTCACAACTGCTTCTTTTACCCAAATCCCCTCCCAGACCTTCTCCTGTACCCCAATCCCTTACTGCAAGCTCCCTTCTGCACCCAACCTCCGTGCCAGACTCTGCACCTCCTCCCTTGACCACTTCCCAAATTCTTGGCGTGGCCCCCTGTCAAAAAGTATTACCTACCCCTGGGAGATGTCTTGTAAAAATTGTGAAAAAATTCTCACCTTTACATTCACTGGGTGAAATTCCATGGCCTGTGGTATGCAGCTGGTTATGCTAGATCACAGTGGACATCTCTAGACTTAAAAATAATCTGAGCTCTCTCCATCCCACAGGCTCTACCTTAACCGTGGTCCTATAGATGGTATTCTCTCCTCCTTCAGCAGCTTGTTATAAAAGCTTTGATTATACAGTCACATCCCAAATGGCTAGAAACTTCATATAAGAATTAAAATCTTGGCAGTAGGTTAATTGGTGAGAGAACCATGACTGGCGGCTGACCCTAAAATGCCCTTTCTGAAGTAGCTTCTACTCTGAAATCATATACTGTGCTAGGCTGTGTTTGGGAAAAGGTAAAAGTGCTGAAGACTGTAAATGAATGACAGGTCCCAGTTGGTCACATGGCTTCTGGGGGAAGACTATAAAAGGAAGGAGAGTTGGGCCGAAGGCAAATAGTGTATTTTCTCGCATTCCAGCCAACTCAAAACAGAGAATCCCTATGGGAACTATTGCTTAGTGGTGTTTTTAGTTGATTTGATTTTGTTTTGTGATCACCATGGATAATAAAATGAATCTTGAAGAAAAAGTCTTAAAATGACTAATGCTTGGAGCTTTAGTTCCCTTCCCTGGCTGGTGAAGCTGCCCACCAGCTTATAGCACCTTTTAGAGGAAGACTAATCAAAGGGGTCTTTGATCTACTGCTGTGCTCTTGAGTGATTGGTTTATGAACCAAGTGGAGTGACATTTACTAGAATTAATTCATTTTAGGCACCAGAAATATTGTCTAAATCCAACTGAGTCACTAAAGAATTCTTGAATGCCATCTGTAGCGTGAGCCTTGCTTACATTCCAGAAGTTTTACTTTTTGCCAGCCAAAATAGTATACCCTTTAGCTGTTTTAACATATGATGGATGCAATTCCATCCAATTTAACTGTATGGGCTAGATTCATAAAGGTATTTAGGTTCCACTGACATTCTGAACACCACCATTTTGCTGCCATCTAACCATGTGCATAGCTAAATTTTCTTTGGGTAGGCAAAGATAAAGCTGCCTAAAGCTTACTGCTGCTCCTTGGCTAACTGTTTGGAGCCCTAACTCACCCCAGAGTTGTGGCAGCCTTCTTCAATTAGGCACTCCCTTGTCTATCACACCTGAGGGGGGTAATCTCCCAGGTGTGCTTACAGCATGCCTAAAGGATCAGGGCTCTCACAAGACACACATACACATCCTAGAATATCCAACAGTGTACTGGTTATGGCACTTACTTAGTATTTGTGAGGCTAAGGTTTGAATCTCCTATGTGCCTGATTTGAAGTATAGACCTGAAATGACATCTCTTGTGTGGGGACCCTAAACTGTAGATAATTGGGTATTCTTGGGCTTTCTATCCTAGTAGAGCTGTTCTAATTTGAATGTATAAATATTCAAGCAGGGACCTGAACCTGACTTTCCCACATGCCAGGGGGTGCCCCAGACAACAGGGCCACACTCTAGCTCAAGGACTTATTCTTATAGGGTATGTCTACACTACCCCGCTAGTTCGAACTAGCGGGGTAATGTATGCATACCAAACTTGCTAATGAAGCCTGGGATTTGAATTTCCCAGGCTTCATTAGCATAAAGCCAGCGCCGCCATTTTTAAAAGCCGGCTAGTGCGAACCCCGTGCCGCGCGGCTACACGCGGCACGGGCTAGATAGTTCGAACTACGTAGCCATTCCGAACTATCTGTACTCCTCGTTCCACGAGGAGTACAGATAGTTCGGAATGGCTACGTAGTTCGAACTATCTAGCCCGTGCCGCGCGGCTACACTAGCTGGCTTTTAAAAATGGCGGCGCCGGCTTTATGCTAATGAAGCCCGGGAAATTCAAATCCCGGGCTTCATTAGCAAGTTCGGTATGCATACATTACCCCGCTAGTTCGAACTAGCGGGGTAGTGTAGACATACCCATACAAAGTAGAACAGCTCCAAAGAGAGAGGCCCACCATGAGTAGGGTCGCCAGATAGTTTCACAAAAAATACCAAACATGACAGGGAAAAAATTGGTTGTGGAACCCCCCCCCCAAAAAAAAACCCAACAACTGGACACACACACAAAAAAAAGAGTCATGGCACCTTTACATCTCCACACTCCCTGTGCCCCCACCAAACGCGGCAGGGGAAGAATGTCCCAAGTGGCCTTCCGTCCAAGAAAAACAGAAAATACCGGATATTTTACATGTCGGGTGTTTTCTGTGTTTTTGTTTTTTTTACTGGACAGAAGCTGCAAATACCAGACTATCCAGGCCAATACTGGACACCTGGCAACCCTAACCATGAATAGGACACCCAACATGGGAGGCAGGAGATCTGGTTTCAAAGCTGTGCTTATGATCAGGTGGAGCAGTAATTGGAATCTGGTGAGTGCCTTAACCATGGGGCTATGTAGTGTGTATGCTGGGAGCTGGGGTGTTCCTAACCCACCCCCCACTCCCACTCCTCAGCCAAATTGATCTGGTTTAGGTGCCTGGCTCCAGTAAAGAGTTCACAGCTAAAAATCTTCAGTCTGTCAGCCAGGTACATAAGACCCATTTCTACAGCAATGAGGCTGCTAAGTATCTTTCTGAATCTGGGCTTTTTTCTCCACATTTCACTCCGGACTAGCATCAGTGGCTCTGCATTTATCATCAGTGGCTCTGCATTTAGCTTGTTGGCTTCTAAGAATTCTCTTCTTAGGCACTTAACTTTCTTCATATTTTGTATGGGGGAGCCTGGACATATAATAGAGGACAGAAGATTCTACTAGGTCTCAGGGCACCTAGGAATTAGGCATTGCAATGCCCAAGTCCTTGTGTGGATCCAGCTTTTATGTGCCTGTCCTTTGAGCATCATAACCAGGTCACTATCAGGACTAAAATAATAAGAACAAAATTCAAAAGTACACCTGACTAGCCATCCTAACCTTGTTGAAAATCAACCATACAGCCTAGTTTACTATGCTGGAATTACTAATATTGTTCTTCTTTCCACTGAGCAATGACACAGCGAGTATTCCTGCATTGTCTACACTACAAACGAGAATAGCAAAAGTAGGGCTGCTACCATGGAAACATTACCTGACGTCCTTTGTTAGTTTGTATTCAAGTAGGAATGAACTCACTAACTCAACACTGCACAATAAAAGGCTGATCAACCGTAGGCATATGTCTTCGATACAAGACTACTGACTATTAACTTTAATGAATGCCTTCAACATGGCAATTGTAGCAATCATTATTCTTGTTCAACCTCATTATTAGATAAGCACAGGGGAACATGCATTAAGACACACTTTGGCTCTCGTTTTGCGATCCAATTTCAGACCTTACTTTTGTACAGGTTAAAAAAAGCTGCTATTTGAGATATAGAATATGTGTATGTGTGCGAACTGGAGGCTGAGAGGGGGGGAAGGAGGAAATCAAACTAAAATGGGACCAGCTAACTTTGCACTAGGAAAAGTTAACTTAGTTGTATAATACACCTGTAGGTGCATTAAGTGGTTTGTGTTCACATGTGCAATGTTTGGGGTTTTACAGATACAAAAATATTAGAGGCTTAGAACCTCTGCATTCCCTCAGATTCTGTGATTGCATATACATTGTTCCTATTACACAACACATTGTTGGAAGATGATTAACTATTCCAGGGGTCCCATATAGCATCCTGCCATTATTATGAGTTCCACTGATGGTGAAGACATTTCTCAAGAAATTTCTTACGATATATTTGTCCCTATGCCTAAAGAAAAAATTGAAATCTATCAATCTGCTCTAAACTGAAGAAAAAATGTCTCTCTTCTTAAATAAACATTTTTGGAGGAGGAAACCAGTTTTATTATGGGACTCAAGAAATTGAGGTTTATCTATTTCTATTTTACTGCCACTAGTGTAGCTGATCCTCTGTCTCCCTCCTCTCAAAATATTGAGTCTTCCTCTGCCATTTTTCTAGTATATGCATTAAAAAACAAACTTTCTTGAGGAAGTGGAATATGCAAGGGGAAAATCTGTATCTCTATTGACGTAAACCAACTAAGCCAAAGCATGGAGTGAGAGATTTGTGTGACATTCTGTACACATCTAAATGGAAAAAAATCTTCACATGCAGAGTGATATAACATCTAAAACAATATGGGTCACATGAAGAAGAGCCTGGGTAAGCCTGAAAACTTGTCTGTCTCTCACCAACAGAAGCTGATGCAATAAAAAGTATTACTTCACCCAGCTTGCGTCTTTCTACTATCCTGGGACCAACATCTTGACAGCAACACTGCAGACAGTGGAATGTCTCCCAGAGACAAATGAGGGTGTTGTATCAGCTGAGTCATTCAAAACTGGAATGAATGACTCACTCAAGATTATAGTTTAGGGAACAACCCTGAACTTTCAGGGTCATGAACTCAATGACCCATAGTAAGTCTAGTCCAGTGTTTCTCAACCTTTTTGTTATAAAGTACCCCTTAAAAAAAAAAAAGGTACTCCTAGTACCTACAGTTTTCAGACACACAATTTTTTTTTCTACCATTGCAACACATTTGTTTAAACAACTTAATTGTAGCCGGGCAGGTGATTAAATTTTTGGGTATAAAAAGTATAAAAATAATAAAGCACTGTAAAACTTAAAACAAAAATTCAGTTTTCGCCATATTTCAGTTGTGTTGACATACCCCCCCAGACTTCTCTGAAGTACCCCTAAGGGTACTCGTACCACTGGTTGACAAACACTGGTCTAGTCTACCCCTGAGCTCTATGAGGTGGGGTAGATAGATTGAGAGAGCTGCTGTAACTTTTCTGCAAATTTGAGACCTGATCTGGTGACATACAGCTTGCTCCGAATTCAATGGGAACTGCAGGTACCCAGCACCTCCCAGGGTTGGGCCATATTAATGCTCTACAGGCCCCAAAACTCTAAACTAACAAACTTATATTGTTTAAGAAATTTCAAATTCTGAAAAATAAGTCAAACACTTTTAAAAATATAATTCTCATGTTTCTCCCTGCTTTAGATGTTGCCTCCTCCTTTGCTTTCCTTATGTTCCAACCCATCATTGTGATAACAATATATAAGGGCTCAGGTGTTTTGAAAAAACAGTTTTCTGAGAACTGAAGGTGCAAGTGATATTTCCTACTGGGCAATAATAATCTGACATGGTGATAGCAGCTTTCAAGAGGAACAAAACATAACAGCTTCCCTTTTAAATAGGAGTAGTTCCACTAGGGTGACCTCTGCATGGTCATTAGCAGGTATTTGCTGTCATGTTACAATTTTGTAAACAATATGTATGTTTAAACAATGCATGATCTATATATTTTCTATAGCCATATTTCCCTCAGATGAGTGAGATAACTCTTATTGGACCAACAAAAGTTGGTCCAATAAGAGAGATTACCTCAAGTATCTTGTCTCATTAATGTCCTGGGATCCAAATAGCTAGAATATCATTGCGTATGCAATACTTGAGCATGTCATATGAGATTTTATTATTATTCTGGCAAACCACTTGAAGTTGTGGGGAACATCATGCACCTAGAAGAAAGAAGCACAGAATGCAGTATTCCATGGTGAAATCAAATTTGTATTGATCCTGTTCTTCTCCTCTGTTTGTTTTGGAAGAAAGTAGCATGAACTTTAGTACACATGGGCTACGTCTACACTGGCCCCTGTTCCGGAAGGGGCATGTAAATTTCACCAGTCATCGTAGGGAAATCCGCGGGGGATTTAAATATCCCCCGCGGCATTTAAATAAAAATGTCCGCCGCTTTTTTCCGGCTTTTAAAAAAGCCGGAAAAGAGCGTCTACACTGGCCCCGATCCTCCGGAAAAAGTGCCCTTTTCCGGAGGGTCTTATTCCTACTTTTTATTTTTTATTTAAATGCCGCGGGGGATATTTAAATCCCCCGCGGATTTCCCTACGACGACTGGTGAAATTTACATGCCCCTTCCGGAAAAGGGGCCAGTGTAGACGTAGCCATGGGGTTTAAAAAAGAAAGGCAGGCTTTAGTAAATGAAACACCCAGCTCCCTGATAAATGGAGACACTACTGGGAGGGGACTAAGATGTAAGAGAACATATGGGATGCCTAAGATCAGTGAATGTAAATTTATTTTTTCTTTTGTATGTATTAAAACCTAACAACTTACTTTAAAAAAAAAAGTTACAACCCTCACAGAGCATACCATACAATGCAACTTCCCTTCCTCCCCTAATCAAATTAACATACCTTCCAAAAAGCAGCTGTAAGAGAATTAACGTGTTTTTCTAAGTACCTTTGAGTTGACATGCCGGGCCTGAATTGTTTGCTTTGTTTTATTAAGTAGTGAAAGAATGAGTCCTAGGTCAGGCAGGGGTAGCTCCCAGTGTACTGAATGTAGGAAGAAGAGTACTGATCAACTGCTTTAATCCCAGATACCTACTCCATTATGACTAAAGCACAGTCACATCCTTATGACTTGCTCTTTGGTATCCAGCATATTTCAGCAGCAGAACTACTCCTCTCTGGCTTCATTTCCTTTGTGGCCACATATGGCTCAGATTGTAGTTGCTATGAGATCATGCTTGCTCCAATGAGCAAAACATATCTTGCTATTTTTTCTGCTTTGACAATCGAATACACAGGCCCTATGGCATTGGAGTTTGTTTTTGGTAGCGGGGGAGAGGGGTATTCATAAGTTTTCTAGCATTAATGAAAATAAATTCTGATATTTTCAATCCCTGTGTATGTGAAACAAATTGGATTTTCATTATACTGAGGCCTTGATCCTGAAAGTCCACATAAGGTGGGCAGTATGAGGTGCAAGACTATTATCCCTTGCTGCAAAACAGAGAATTCTACACATGGCCATGAGAAAAGTTAATTAAAAGCTAAATCTTGTCCTTCCATACCAAATGACTCCAGTGTGTGCACCTGCTCTAGTCCTTTCATGAATGCAGGGTGAAAGAGTGAACATGTAGGGTTGCCAGATGGTTTCAACAAAAATACCAGACACACTTGACATTACATCACAACCTACATTACAGCTTATTTAGAAAATACTGGACATTTATATTTTCTCAATTTGTTTCCCAAACAGAAAGCTCAAATACTGGACTGTCCAGTTCAAAACTGGACACCTGGCAACCCTATGAGTGGGGGGGAATGAGCTTCAATGTAGGCCTCAGCACACAATTTAGCTATGCTTCTCTCTGTTGCTACTTGTTTGTTATTTTTGAACAATATCTATTAAAAAGCACCTCTTTTAGCACCCTAGCTCCTTTCTGTAAATGAAACAGACACATGACAGACACCTGCCTCCCCTCACCCCAAAACCAGAAAATACCCAATCACCAAAAAAGTCAAACTTAAACACTCAGGGTATGTCTACACTACCACCCTAGTTCAAACTAGGGTGGTAATGTAGGCAACCGGAGTTGCAAAGAGGAAGCTGGTGCTAGGCTTCCTAGTCCGAACTACCGTTACTCCTCGTTTCACTAGGAAGCCTAGTCCAAACTACCTAGTCCGTGCCGCGTGTAGCCGCACGGCACAGAGTCCGCACTAGCGGACATTTAAAAATGGCGGCGCCCGGCTTTATGCAAATGAAGCCCGGGAAATTCAAATCCCGGGCTTCATTTGCAACTCCGGTTGCCTACATTACCACCCTAGTTCAAACTAGGGTGGTAATGTAGACATACCCTCAGATCCCATGTGCTCCTTTCTCCCCAACAACTAGCTCCAGCCATGGATCCTTGCACTATGCTAGGAAGGTCACAAGAGCTGGGTGAGGTCAGACATATGCAGGAGGTTACTTTTTAAAACCTGAGCACAAACCACACTAGCACCAGCTTCCTCTTTTCTATCCAGGCTGTTCCAGCACAAGTGTAGGGTTGCCAGATGCTTGAAACAAAAATACCATCTCCCTCCTTTCCCTCCCCTCCCAAAAGGGAAAAAATTCAGTTGAAGGGAAAAAAAAGGGAGGGGAGACCAAAGTTGTTGAGCAAAAAAAAAAAAAAAGGACTCCAAGGACTTATTAAGACCCCCCCCCCCAAAAATTAAACACCATTAAATCACGTCTCCTTTAAGAGTGAGTGCAGGGATAGCAACAGGAGAGAAGTTGAGCACTAAGACCCAGGGGAAGGCATTGCTTCCCCTAGCTGTTTTGGCCAGCATCCATTTTGTGCCAGCAGCCTTGGGGAACCAGGTAAGTATGGGGGCTGCGGGTGTTGGGAGCCAGTGGGGAGAGGCCGGGCGCTGAGTGCTTTTAGGGTTGCCAGGTGCCCAGCATTTTTGCCTCCTGGCCGGGGAAAAATTCATTAAATACCGGACATTTTAGGTGTCCGGTATTCTCTGAATATTTTTACCAGACAGGAGCTGAAAATACCGGACTGTCTGGGTGAATACTGGACACCTGGCAACCCTACACATGTGCCTTTCCTGTGCTTGAGGGAAGAGAGGCAGTCTCTCAAGCAGGCAAGTCACAGGCTTTATAGGCAGAAGTCTCACAAATTCATGGTCATGAAAAATGCATCAGGGACTGTGACAACTGGTTTTTGGTCATGTGTGTGCTTTCACTCTCTGCTATGCAGATTTTTTTTGCGGGAGGGGAGATCAGTGATTCCCATGTTGGGGGTCCAGACCCAAAAGGGAATTTCTGAGGGTCACCAGGTTATTTTAAGTTTGTCAATACGTTGACTCTACTACTTCTGCAGTGCCTTCAGAGCTGGGCAGCCGGAGAGTGGTGGCTGTTGGCCCGGCCCTCAGCTCTGAAGGCAGCACCCCACCAAGCAGCAGCATGGAAGCCGGTCCACTAACAGAGGGGAGCAAAGAGGGGAGTTGCTTGCACTGGGTCCAGGATCTCAACCCTTATCCCACAGACAGGCTGCTACCGCCCCGTGCAAAAGAGGCAGTTGCACAGGGTAACAAGCAGCTGGTCTGCGATGGGAGCTGGTTTTTAAATGGCCTCCCACTGGGCACCCTGCGCTGCTGCCTCGATATAGAGGTAGCACTGCGGAGTGGCAGGGGGCTCCTTTGGAGTGAAGCCAGAGCGTACTGGCTGCCGGCTCCACCCTTGGGGACTAAAGAATAGTCGACTAACTGATAAGAATTCATGAGGTTACTCGACTATTCAATTAATCGATATTTAACATCCCTAATATGGAGGATGTAATGTAACCATGTAGAAGCTGCAAGATAATATATCCCCTAACACAGTGATTCCCAACCTTTTTCCCATGGAGGAACCCCTAAAATAATTTTTCATATCCCGAGGAACCCCTACCTATGAAAACGTTTGCAGGACAGAAAAAGTTGACAGCGGGGAGCGCAATTCAGTTGCTGCTAAATTATTGTCAAGAAAATGTATTCGTAAAGAGCTGTTGTATAGACATGTCAGCTTACATTGTAAGAATTTTTTTTTAAATGTATTTATTCCACGATTTCTTGCGGAACCCCTGATGATGGTCAGCAGAACCCCGGAGTTCTGCGGAACTCTGGTTGGGAAACACTGTCCTAGCACCTTGAATCACTGTCAATTTATGTTTGCAAAACACTCGAGAGAAAAAATAAACACGTGAAACAATTTTTTCATACTGATTTTGTAACCCTTCCTTAAAAAGCCCTTAAGACACTACTTGAATTTATTTCTACTTACACAAGTGAACTGCTTCAACTTTTCCATTCCTGTGGAATAATTTTCCATGGGCCTCATCACATGATTTTCACAGATTCATAGACTCTAAGACCAGAAGGGACATTTTGGGAAAAAAGACAAGTTGCCATACTAAAGCAGCCCATTGATTTATTAAGTCTGGTACCCTGCTGTGGTGTATTGTTCAGAAGAAAGTGAAAAAACACACGTAACATATCTAGCTAGTTGTGTAATTTTACATACGGGGAAAAAATCCTTCTTTCATAGAGCAATCAGTTCATGTTCTGATGCATGAGATTTGTTTATCTTTATTTCACCAAGCACAATTACAACTATTATTATAATAAAACTATACAGGTCTTTTTGAAACCCAGCCACAGAATGTGACTCTGATCTCCTGGAGCAGTGAATTCCAATCAACTTTCACTTTGGTTATTATTACATGATCATTCTCTGTGCATTTACAATGCTATACATGAGTATAATGTCTTCTTTTTTTCCTTGGTCCATAAGGTCAGAGAGCACTGAAAAGGTAGCACTTTTAACTTAAGACCCTAGGTTGCTTTTTAACTAATCCCTCCTTTTGATGGGAAAAAAGAGCATCCCTGAGTTCTGGAAGGAGCTATTTTTCGTTCTCTTAGTCTATGGGAAGGCTGTAGTGAGGTAAAGCCTCAGAGGAAGGGAGTAGAAGGAGAGGTAAACAGGACATCATAAAAGGCCTCTGGGGACGGGTGGGGAGAGAGAGAGGAGTGTGCGTGTGTGAATGTGTATGCATGGGAGGACTGGGGAGGCGAAGGGGAACAGACTTTTTAACCAAAAAAGGATTTTTGGGTGGGGGGGGGAGTGACAATGATTAAATAATTGCAGGGTTAAAAAAAAAGATGGGTAAAGTTGCTCAGTCAGATAAGTCAAATTGTTTAAAAGTGGAAAACTCCCCAAAGACCAAGTTTAGTATTGCTTATGCTTTCTTTATTTAAACATTTTTTTCCAAATATTTGCATTTGAAATAAATTACAGAATGTTTGGAATTCTGTAACTGATTCTAACCCAAGAATTAGTGAACTAAAAAGAAAAAAGCATTATCTTTTCTGAAGGGGCTTAAAATGCTGTCGCAGGAAATCATTTGCCCACTCTCAATCTTGGTCTGATAGAACAAAAAACCGTAAGCAATAAAACCAGGGTCCAAGTAAAACATTTAGTTTGTAAAAAGGCTGAAATATGTAGCCTTGGAAAGACCACTGCTTACATGGGATTGTTCAACAAATTCCTGTTGTGTGAGGTTTGGCATATACTTTCTAAAAATATCAGCATCTGGGGAAGCCAGACAAAACCCAGGTCTTGGACCAAACGAGGCATGCAGTGTGAATCTGTTAGTGATTATATTCATAATGAAATATGTGCCCAAATTTAGCAGTACAACCCCCCAATACAATATGAACACAGCATGTACAGTCCTTACCATAATATATAGCCAACCGAGAAGGTACATATTGCAGCCAGTCCACAGCTCCTGCTGGGATACTGATGATGTGTTGTTCTCATCTCGATTAATATAAAGGGCAAAACTGTTGTATGCTAAGGAAAAAACAGAACGCAACAGGAGAAAACCAGGTGATACAAAAGATTCTCACTGCATTTCAACACTTGTTCTACAACAAGAAATGTAAGAGCAAAGACTTCTCACAAGAAAAACAAAATTCAGAGATAATTTCTTTATAGATATAGCAAAACACAAAACTATATGCATGTAAAGCCAATCAAATTTAACCTCTGTTGCTTAAATTGGCCTCTTTCATGCTTACATGCTGAAGGCAGTGAAATAGTTTATTTTATTTTGTCTATGGGTGGTTGCGAAGAATTGTATTGTAATTAAGGGATAGGAACTAGATTGCACTCCCAATTTTGCTCTACAGTTGCTAAATAACCTTTGCCGCTTCACTTAGGCGAGACACATTCACTATTTTGGGAGGCCCAGCTTTCGACCCTGATGATTGAAAGCACAGAGCTCCTAGAACTCCAAGTGAATCAATGGAAACTGTAGGGCTACCTCTACATTGTACTCTCTTGCACAATAACATATGCAAATGAGGCGCGGTGATGAATATCGCTATATATCATTTGCATACTTAATGAGCCACCATTTTTGCATAAGGGAATACATGTTCTGATTTTCAATACATTAGTAATAAGCGGCAGAACGGCTCTTGCGCAAGAGGGTTTTTTTCATCGCTATGCCTCATTTACATTCGTTATTGTGCAAGAGAGTGCCTATGGCTACGTCTACACTGCAGGCTTTTTGCACAAGAACTGTTTTGTGCAAGAGTTCTTGCTCAAAAGGTCTTGCGCAACAGCGCATCCATACTGCCATGTGCTTTTGCGCAAGAGATGTGCTTTTGTGCAAGAGCGTCCATGGCAGTGTGGACGTGCTCTTGCACAAGAAAGCTCTGATGGCCATTTTACCCATAGGGGTTTCTTGCGCAAGAAACCCCTGTTGCCCATCCACACTGCCTTCTTACACAAGAGATCTTGTGCAAAGGGGCTTATTCTTCATGGGGAGAGGAATAACTCTTGTGCAAGAAGTCCTCTTTTCCGACGCTTTAATGTAAATTTACTTGGGCAAGAATGCGTGTGCAGTGTAGATGCTCTGTAAGTTTTTGCGCAAGAAGCAAAAAGCCGTCAGTGTAGACGTAGCTTAGGTGTTTAGCACATCTGAAATGGACCTAATGTGTCTCAACTTGAAGAACTAAAAATAGGGGGTAAAATAGGGATAAATTCCTTTCCTTATGAAGGTGGTGTGAGTCTCTACTTGCCTCTATAGGACCTTACAGATGACAGTCTATAGGACTTGTCCATGTTCAGAAGGGACAGACCTTCTTTTATCATTTCATCTTATGGTTTTCCTGTGCTGTACCTCCTAAAATGGTCGTGGCCAATTAATAGCAGCAGAGTGAAAAACAGTGTCTTCTCTCTATTGCCCAAACTATATATAATTTGATTCACAGATTGCAAAAAGTTAGCAGTCACGAAAATGTACATAAATGAGGAGTAAATATATCTCAAAGTAAGTTTTGGATTAAAATGTTCATTTCTGGCCATACAGCTCAGGCATAAGTGCTCTTTTTGGTGACTCCAGCAGCACACATTACATTGCAGACCTGCTGTGGATCTGTACACCAACCTCCTGCTAAATTCAAAGAGAGGGTTGCGGGTGTCAGGATGGCAGGAGCAGTCTAAATCATAAACCAGTTTCAATCCTTTCTTAATGCTGGCTCAGGAATGAGAAAAGAACATTATTGCTTACGGCCAAATGCTGTCATTAGATGTGCATGTGCAGCTCTCAATCATTGACTTCAGTGGAAGTCTCACATTAAGGTCTGAATTTGGAATTTAATAATTATACTGCAAACCGCTTAAAATGATACTAATATTATGATGGGAAGGGCAGAGATGCTAAACACATCTTTGTGGGGATGGCAGGCCTTAATGAGATAAAACAGAATAGTTTTTTTGTAGACTTGCTCTTTAACAACTGTAAAAAAAAATATTTAGATGGGAAAGACTAAAACAGAGGAAATATCTCTGGCTCACAGATGTAACATAATCTGGATTGGATAAGTGTTCTGATTTTCAATACACTAGTAATTAATGACTGGCATTTAGAGAATGTCAGGTGGATAGTATAGCAGTTAAGGGAGCTTTCAATTTCTTCATCTTTTAACAGCTTGTTCCACCCCCATCCCTTTAAACAATATAAATCAGCACCAAGGGAATGCATGCATGTTGTACATGTGGTCTATTATAGTGGCGCCCACTACTATCTTAAGGTCTATTAACTGTGCAAAACCTTCAGAGTGCACTGACAGGTGTTGGCACCAAACCAACCCTAGTATATTCATTTGGAGATTTCAGGTCTATATGTAAAACCCTTTAGATATGGCTCTGGTATCCAGCTCTATGTGCCTGGAAATAATGTGGTATAGCTGAAGCTGTGCAAAGAATTTCTCCCCATGCTCACTAACAGGCTCGCTGATGGGGAGTAGAAAAGGGGGCAGTTGTCCCAGGGCCCGGCAATTCAAAAGGGCCTGGAACTTCTGTCTGCTGTCACCAATCCTGAGGTAGAAGTAGCGAGGGGAGCCCTGGCCCCTTTAAATTGCTGCTGGAGCACCACACAGCATGCTCCAGGTGGCTCAGATGGCTAGGGAAGGCAACACACTGTGCTCTGGGTGGCACTGAGGGCTGGCTGATCTGGCCCTGCCCTTTCCACTAAGGCTCCCTTCTGCGAGTGTGGTGCTGGTGCTGGCCCCCTCCCCCATCTTGCCTAGGGCCTGGCGAGGAAATAATCTATTTAGGAATCAGGGATCAATAAATATGCTAGCCTCCAATCTCCCTCTCCCCTCCCCCCTTGATACTGTGCAGGTTATCACTTCTTTCTGATTTGTTCACCAAGTCTTAGGGCTCCTGATTTCAATGTGGCACTTCAGAGCCCAAGTTACAGACCAAGACTCCATTGTGTTGGGTGCTGTATAGAAACAACAAAAGTACAGTCCCTACTCCCAAAAAGCTAAGCATAAGAGTGACAACTGTCTATGTGGACTCATGGGAGAGTCCAAGGAAATGAGACAATATCTTTCAGAATGATAGGTTGTAGTGTCCGCACATTAGCAGCCTAAGGGTACATCTACACTACACCCTTAGCTTGAAAAAATAAGCGTAGCTTATTTCAAGTTAATTTTGTAATAGCTTATTCTGAAATTTGGCACTGCCTACACAGTGTCAAATTTTGAAATAACCCGCTATTCCGAAACGTCCCTTAATCCTTGTGGAACAAGGTTTACAGGGATGTCAGAATAGCACTCCTGTTATTGTGAAAGCTAATTTGAAATAATGGCCGCTCTGTCAAGACATGGAAAACGCTATTTCGGGATACCGGAAGTATTCCAGAATAGTGCCGCTGTCTAGACCCTCCCTAACTGTTGTCAAGTTCGCACTACATTAGTTTAATAACTGTCACATGGTATGTGTCATTATTCCCCAATTCCAGTGGCTGCTGTTTCAGGTCCTCACAATGGTCCTTAACGTTGAGGTACACAAATGGAAAAGGTCAGGGGAACTTCACTGTATTCCTTGCACAGATACATATAGCTCTGCAGCTCATCTGTGCCTTAAGTCAGCTCTCATTTTGACTCCACTCTTTGGGTATGTCTACACAGAAGGGAAAAACCCATTGGCCTGTGTCAGGCAACTCAGGCTTGCGGGGCTCTGGCTGCGTAGCTGTTTCCTTGGTGTGTAGACTTCTGGGCTCAGAACCCAGAATACGGCCTACGACACACTTAGGTGGGAGGGTCCCAGAGCTCAGGCTCTAGCCCACATCCAGAAGTCCGTGCTGCAATGAAACAGTCCTGCAACCAGAGTCGGCTGGTGCAGGCCAGCCCTAGGTTTTTCTTTGCTTAGTAGGCAAACCCATTGAATCACTGCACTAATGCTCTATCAATTTAAATCTTCAGAGGGGCAGCCGAGTTAGTCTGTAACAGGAAAAACTTAAAAAACAACCAATAGTCTAGTAGCACCTTAAAGACTAACAAAACATGTAGACGGAATCATGAGCTTTCGTGGGCACAGCTGTCATCTGAAGCCAATTTAAATCGTATGGCTCTCACCCTTCTACACTGCGCTACACCTCTGTTCCCACCTCTTCCTATTCCCCTTCTTGCTCTGCTGCTGCCTGCCTCTTTGTTCCATTCTGTATGCTTTCCCATGCTGCCTCTCCTGGCTGTGACCATCTCATACCTTGAGAGACAGGCAATCTTCCTGATCTTCATGCAAATCAGTCTTTAAAACACACTTCAGCTAAGCCTAGGCTAAAGTATTGTGGTTCACACCTTAAAAAAAAAAGCAGTGCTAACTACTCTGGACGTTAATGTGTTTGTACTGTTTCACATTTCTCTTTCACTCTTGTTTTAATTGAGTGGGGACTGTAAGTGATAGAGAGGAGAGGAATGGAAAGCATGGGGCCTCAAGGAAGGGGTGGGGTATTGGGGAAGAGATGGGGTAGATCTCGGCTTGCCCTGATATTTAAAAAGTTATCTTGGGTGTAAAAAGGTTGGAGACCACTGCTCTACTGGATTCAGAGGGAGACTGAGTTGTACTAAGACATATGCTCAAAAGACCTGTCAAAAGGGTATTTTTAAAAAATATCTCCCATTCCCTGCATGAGATTTGGAGAGAGAGAGACAGAGAGAGAGAGAGAGAGAGAGAGAGAGAGAGAGAGAGAGAGAGAGATAGTGTATATGTGTATTTATATGACTCTAGTGAAATTTTAGACTGAAAAATCATATTACAAATAGGCACATCTGTACTGCCAGCCCAACCAACTTAGATTTGATGTACTGTACTTCCCATTTCTAATTTTATACTGCAACAGATATTCAGAAGAAATGCTTTATGCAAATCAAACACATTAAGAATGAGTCTGTAATAGTCTTATTATTTAAAAAAATACTCCGGTATTGAAAGTCTGATTATGTTTTTTGTCTTCCACCCAGTAAATACTGCTTCAACACTATTTTCATCAGCACCGTACTTAACTCCCTCCCTCCCCAATTATGTTTTAAAATAAGTTTTAGGTGAATTATAAAAGGTAGTAGCTGTATTATCAGACTCACATATTAACATCTTTTTTCTGCAGGGCAGGTACAGCACCTAAAGTGGCTATGGGAGAGGTAGCTGTGTTAGTCTGTTTCAGCAAAAACAACAAGGATTCCAGTGACATTTTAAAGATTAAAAAATTTATTAGGGTACTAATACCCTAATAAATTTAAATGTGTTAGTCTTTAAAGTGCCACTGGACTCCTCGTTGTTTTGCTTAAATTGATAATGCAACGTTCCTCACCAATTTGATCCAATCCTGACCTGAAATGATCATCTTGGAGGAAGAGCACCTCTCTCCTGGCTATATTAGGTCCGTAATGCTTGGGATGGTGAGATGGGAACTTTGACAAGGCCCCTCTTCCTCAACTGCTGCACCTCCCTACTGGGGCTGGTACAAATGTGCACTCCTCTGGGCCCAACAGCTCCCTGCTGTAGCCAGGGGAGAGGCACAGTCCTCCGGCTTCAACAACACCAGCAGGGAGCTTTTGCAAAGGGATCTCAAAAAACTGGGGGAACTAGGCAAGAAAATGGCAGATGAAATTCAAAGTTGATAAGTACAAAGTAATGCATATTGGAAAATGTAATCCCAAGTCAGTGATCTAAATTAGATGTTACCACTCAAGAGAGAGATCATGAAAACAACGTGGATAGTTCTCTGAAAACATCTCAAACACCCGGTCAAAAAGAGGCTCTGGTGGCTCCACTAAGCACCACCAACTTGGCAGTTAAAAGTACACAGTCAGATGTGCGCAGGGCTTAAACAAGCTAGTCCCTATCTGTTCTAGCACCACACTGCATCCTGAAAGTGGCCAGCAGATCTGGTTTCTAGGTGGAACTGGCCAATGGGAAGAAGGCTTTTCCCAGTCTCTGCCATAGCTTTCCCCAACCCTTTATAGGAAAATCAATGTTCTCCATCAGGCCTCATCAAGGCTATTAAAACAACCCAGCTGGGTTGGAACAGTTCCTTCAGTTCTCAGAACTGGCTGGCCTCTGGCCTCCACATTGATACTGGCTGTAAGTTCTGAAGGTGTTTATTGTGATGTGGGCACCTGATCACCAGGACATGGCCTAATTTCACATTAGTCACTAAAGAGCCATCAGAAGATAATTTTGTTTGTTTGTTTGTTTTGTTATGTAGGGTATGTCTACACTACCACCCTAGTTCGAATTAGGGTGGTAATGTAGGCAACCGGAGTTGCAAATGAAGCCCGGGATTTGAATTTCCTGGGTTTCATTTGCATAAAGCCGGGCACCGCCATTTTTAAATGTCCGCTAGTGCGGATTCCTTGCCGTGCGGCTACACGCAGCATGGACTAGGTAGTTCGGACTAGGCTTCCTAGTCCGAACTACCGTTACTCCTCGTTTCACTAGGAAGCCTAGTCCGAACTACCTAGTCCGTGCCGCATGTAGCCGCACTAGCGGACATTTAAAAATGGCGGTGCCTGGCTTTATGCAAATGAAGCCCGGGAAATTCAAATCCCGGGCTTCATTTGCAACTCCGGTTGCCTACATTACCACCCTAGTTCGAACTAGGGTGGTAGTGTAGACATACCCTGAACTCAGGCTAGATTCAAAACTAAAGATCTAAAGATGAAAAATTGTTTTAGTTCAGTGGAAATCCCATGAGCCATCTTGTCTTGGTAGGAAAAGGGTTTAATTATGACAGGTATATAGCCGAGGCTTAATAATTAGTAAAAGTCAACAAATGGATGAAAAAAGGCAGTTTATGGCTTTGATATCAGAAATAAATCTTTTGTAACAACAGACTGTGAAGGTCTGAAGTATTGGCTTCTCCACAGAATAATAAGCTTGAATGATTCTACAGGAATTAATGAGTAATTATGTCTCTGTCCTTTGACGATAGAGTGTAGGTATCCATGGATACTATATACACCTATAAAGAACTGCAGTGCTTCATTAGCAGTAAGGGATGCAGCAGACCAACAGAAGTGCAGGAAACAGAATGTTATGGAATATTGCGAGAGGCCAGCATAACATGCTGTGGCTCTAGTGATAATGTGGCAGCAGCCTGGTCTTGGCCTGCATTCCTGAGCCCCCAGTATCCCTCCTGAAACCTGAACTTCCCATCTTCAGTTCCAGTTATCATATTACAGGCAGTATTTCTATATATACAACAGACACTTCCATGATTAATCAGAACATTTGTTCTAAAGCATTTCACTTATGAAAGTGAGACTTAGGCAAATCATTAGACTAAGATGACAGCACATGGTCTAAACCAAGCATGGGCAAATACCCGCCTGCAGGCTGGATCTGGTCGGCCAGGATTAGCCCCTGGAGGGTGCCCCACACCACCGTAGTTACCTGCGCCTCTGTGGATCACAGCTTCCATTGGCCGTGGATCGCCGTTCCCTCCCCATAGGAGCTGCGATCCCCTGTACCTGTGGATAAATATAGCGGCAGCAGCCCACCAGGGGCTAACCCTGGCGAACCGCTGCTGTTTTATTGTCCACCCCTTGTCTAAACTTACCACTTTGGGCTGTGATCCCACAAGATACAATACTGATCCAGCGCAGTACTTGAATGGGAGACTTCTATGGGTATTTCTTTGCTATGGCTGGGAGTGAGTCTCCAAGCAGTAGTAGAAGGACTTGCACTGGTGGGACTCAAATTACGATGCTAAAAATAGCAATGTGAATGTTCTGAACTAGGGTCTCAAGCCCAGCTTAGCTCAAGAGCCCAAAGTCCGGCCTGAACTGAAATATCCACATTGCTAGCACAAGTTTGTTTTCCCAGACTAGGAGACTGCAGCTCTATGCAGTGGTCAGCAGCTCTATGCAGTATAGCCATACCAGATACTGAATAATGCTCCAGAATGGTATTAATAAGGGATGCCAAAGGGATTGACTTTTGAATAAGAAACACTTCCAAGATCCTGATCACGTAGGGTAATTGAAAATATAATCTCATGATGCATTTTGTAAGGGCACGAGAACTCCTGGGGTGTTAACTTCTCTTATGGGCATCCTATTGTCTATTAACAGGGCTTAATGTCTCCCTCTGAAGCATTTGGTACTTCTGAGAGATAGGTTATTGGACCAGATGGACTATTGGTCAGTGTGTGGCAATTCCTATATTCCTAACCTCAGTGTCCTGACCAAATTCCAATAATATTTTGCTTTTCTAAATGTCTTTCTACCCTTTCAATCAGATATTATCCTTCTCTTTCTGTTCTAAATTCAAATGTAGTTGTGTGCTGTTAAACAGCTGCTGCATTTCAGAGTGGGTGAAGCACTCCACGTACCTCCCTCCCCTACTTCCCACGAGCATGTAAAACATTTTGAGATTAAAGGTGTTACAGAAATGAAAAAAAAAATAGCAAAATAACCTACATACTTTCTTCTACTAAATTTAAAATCTCTGCCTGTGTGTTCACCTTAGCAACACATATCTAAAAATTGCCACAATAGCAGGCAGCCACACTTGTAGAATAGCAGCTGTACTAATGATGCCTCCATGTTCTGTTCTTGGGGTAAAATGGAGAACTAGATAGCTATCTGATAAAACAAGGGGCAGTGTTATATTTTTTGAGAGCTGCAATCGTGGATTAGGGAATATTTGTGTCATTTGAAGGATGGCATCTTCTACCAATGCAGCATAATCCACACAAAGAACAGCAGGATATCAGCAATGGGCATGTTATAAATTGGAATCCTTAAGTGAGTCTCAAACCTTACTAGATTGAGTGCTGGCAGCACTTTCCCTTTTACCAATGAGAAATTGATGCACAGGATGCACTCTAAGGCAGCTCATTAATTATTATTGTACAGTTTAAGAGAGGAAGAAGTATTATGTGATCTAAACAAAGACCCATACTATCCGATGCCACAAGAGCCAGAGAAAACAATTTTCAATCAATATGTGAGTGTAATGCTCTTTGAAAAAAATTAACACTTTCTTTTGTGTTGTTATATAGACAGAACATTGTACATTTGAATTAACTGGCTTTGTACAGTAAGCCTTTTCACTTTACCCATTGTTGACAGGCTCACCCTCCTTCCTTCTGATAAACACAATAGATACTGTAATTAAAACAGCAATAGTGGTCCATTTTCACCATATTCCTGGATGGATTAGTGAGTGTTATTTAGGTATAGTTATTTATAGCTTTTCCAAAATCCCAATCACTGCTGTAATTGAACACTTCAAAAATATGAATAAACTTAGCTTCATAATATTGTAATAAGGAATGGAAAGGAAGTACTATAATTCCCATTTTGCAGAAAAGGAACTGAGTGAGAGGGAAATTAAATTACTTGCCTAAAGTCACTAAGGAAGTCTGGGGCAGAGCTGAGCACAGACATCAAGACAGAGTTTACTCTAGTGCTTTAACCACAAGAATATTCTCTCTAATACAGAAGGGAGACAGGGTAACAAAAAAGTTGGCTAAAATCATTTCCAGATCATAATGTCTGTAGCTTTGAGCCACTCTGGACTTCTCTGCATCTCTCAGTTCCTTTGATCCACCGTCTGTCCTTGATCCTCCTCTATCAGTTTTTCCAGGCTGCTTTGATTACCTCTCTCAGCTATTCCACTCCCATTTTTTTAGCTCCTGCTGCTTCAAGCTGCTCTTTCAGCTACTGTCCTGTCAAGCCAAGGTACTCCCCTCCATTACCTAATCTCTGTTTCTAGGCATCTTCCAGTTGTCACAGCGCCTCTCTTTTCAGAATTAAGTGTTTCCTCGAGGTATTCATAGTACTCTATAATTGGGCCACTTAAAAAACTTTGTCACTAAGGCTTGAAACAAAGTGGAATGGAAGTTTATGTAGCAAAATTAGCAATTTTTTATGTTAGTGCAATATTTCCACACACACAAACCCCCAAATAAAACAAAATTTTACAAGAATTCTGCACCTTTGATTGAAACGGCAGTGCTACATAATATATGGTAATATGTCTATCCTTTTTACCCTTTTGACTGATACAAGAAATAATAAACCAAGCAAATAATTTACTCTACTTATTTCTCCAATAGCAAATCCTACTGCTTTCTTCCCTGAGACCAAAAAGTACCTGTGAACCATAATTTAACTTTCTACATCAAGTCAAAACATTCACAGAAAAAAAATGCACCAGCAGAATATCTGAACTTTGGAGAATGCCACTTGTTAATAAGTGCCATAATTAGTATTTAATGAGTGTTTTAATTCATGAACCTCTTGTCTACTAAATTTGAGATCAGTTGGATGTTTTTTTCATCCTCATACCTAATCTTCCAGTTTTGAAGTTGATATTCCTTTGTGAATTTCAGAGGGAGAGGAGCAAGTTGGATGTATCATAGAAACTCAGTACAACTGTCACTGTGCAGCAGCTCCAGCCAATCCATTGTAATAATACACACATTGTGTGACAATTCTCATGTGATTAATTGCAGAGATATGATAAATTGCTTTTAACATGCACTTCTGAATAACTTACCTGCACTCTACTCACTAAACTATCTGCACTGAGACTACTTCAAACCAGTGCCATTTTTTAAAAGATCTATCCAAAGAAACCAAACCAAACCACCCAAACACCATTTTCTCATTTCTTGCAATTTCCCTCCAAAATCACAGTCCCAGTGCATTTATACAGAATTATGCATACCATAAAGTCTTGGCATGACTGTTGGATGGTTACTTTGTGCAGAAATGAATGCCAACAGAATCTTTATACCATACTGCACTGTGATTTTTTACTATGCCACATTTCATGAAAATCTTTGTAAGTGTATTTTAGAGATAATTATAGACAATATTACTAATATGAAAATAGTTTTACTCTCCCTGAAAAGCAAGGCTCCCTGAGTAGCATGAGTCCAACTTTACAGGTTTCTAATAGAAAGAAAAATAACAACCAATACCTTTTGTAAACCACTTAAAGTCATCTAAAATATAGCCACTACAATCTACCATGGCTAGAACAAAGCCATTGAAACTTGGGGAAGGATATTTCTGGCTTTACAAAGCTGAAAAGCTTCTGTTTCTAGTTTGGAGATACTGGACTTTGAACCTGTGTCTGATCCAGGGCTGAACATTGTGTGTCCTGGGCCACAGTCCAGTGTAATTTTGGAGAAGAAGTTCTACATTTGGGAAAACAAGCAACACTTCTTGGAAGTCTCTTTAGAGGTGTTAGAAGTTGCTTAGAAATCTGGACACTTGGAAGTGAATACTGAGGAGATGGATTTACTGGACATTGTTCAGGTGAGATAGCCAAAGTTACATAGTTGTAATCTATCACATGGTTCTACAATTCATCATGTGGTTCAACTCTTAATCTCAAGGCTATTGCCACTATATATATATATAATGTGCTTATACATTACACACATAGGGTGAGTCTAGACTACAGGGTTTTGTTGACAAAAGTGGACTTTTGTAGACAAAACTATACCTGTGTCTACACTACCACCAAGTTCTGTAGACATAACGTCGACAGAACTCGGCAGTTTTGTTGACGATGGTAAACCTCATTCTACGAGGAATAATGCCTTTTGTCAACAGAGTTCTGTCGACAGAAGGCATTATTGCATCTACACTGCCCTTTGTGTCTACATTCTCATGTCAACAAAGCAGCTTGCTTTGTCAGAGCTGGATGTAGTCTAGAAGATCTTTGTCGACAGAAGGTTTGTCGACAGTATCTGTTGACAAAGCCTCTGTTGACAAAACCCTGTAGTCTAAATGTACCCATATATACTATAACAGACAGTTTTACATAAGCCTGGAAACCCTTTCTCTCTGAAATTACAAAAAGAAACATGAAAATATGAATTCAGTACCATGAATGTGCACAGCAATCCAATTTGTAATTTATGTTGCATGATGTGTATGGAACTATACATTTTAAATAGCCAGTATTCCACTGTGAGAGAGATACAGCAATGTGTTTTGTCATAAAATACACATTTCCAACACATTCTGCCTATTGTGTTTCAAGCTTCTTTACTTCAAAGAGCTAATAGCTTATATTCGAAATGCAATTATTGTAAATTATTTTAATTTGGCATTGTTTATGTTAAAATAAATGTTATTTTGATTGATCTGCAAAAGTCTACAAGCTGCAGTAAAGACAATTATGTCTGCCATAGGGACAGTATAGAAATCTATAACCTGAACCTTTAAAACCTGACTTGAACCATCAAGTTTGACTTATGAGACCAGTTACAAAACTGTTTTATACAAAAAGCATTAGGATAATGCTGGATCAAGCAGTTTTACCAAACATGCACTGGCATAATTAATCAAGAATATTTCAGAAATGGATTGCCTGCAAGAGATTATTGACTTCCTGTCACGACATGTTTTCCTTATGAGGTGCTATGATGCTATGTATCTGAGATGTTTTGGCATGTATTTTTCAGTGACTAAGCCTTGATCTCTCTTCCTGGATTTCTGCCATTGGTGCACTGACATCTGAAACTACTCATGTTTGACAGCCTCATGCATGAGCTATGTGGCTTCCAAGTTGGATGGGATTAGTACAGGAGGCTTTCTGAATACTTCAAATTTAATTGAAAGCAGATAAATACAAGGGTCTCAAGAGGGTAGCATACTTCTTACAAATGGCATCACACTAAATCACACACAATCATGTTTAAAATGAGAAAGATTTCAGGGTTAACCAGTGTAGTATGCTCAAGTAATCATTTGCATTTGTTTTAATATATATGAATAATTCTGATGACACATCTTCCTAAGATATGAATGTGCTGCATAAGTGGGTAGATGCCAAATACATGCTGGTGCACACATTTTCTGGGGAACATCATTTCTTATTGTGACTGGAAGATGTTTTGCTTTCCATCCAAACTTTTATTAAGGCATTATTAGATTTCTTTTGTTAACCACGTTGGCTGTATTATGATAGCTGAACACAAACTATTCTGTAGTGCAATCTTAAAGTCGTACAGTTACCATTAAAAATGTCAGAAAATATGAAAGATAAGGTTCCTGTAACAGCATAGATTCAGCCACATTATTTATTTTTATATATGTAATATTTTATTTTCCTGTTTTTCTTAATAAATGTGCAAATTAAGATATTTTGAACATATTTATGGATCAGTAACTGAAAGCCTGTCTCAAACAGGTGTAATTAGTAAATTCATGTGTATAAAAGGTCTCAAAATTGTAGAGCATATAAACATTGGATGGTAACATGCCACAAATTGCAGTGATGACCCAACATTCATGATACTCTGAACAAAAAGAGCTCTCAATCATTTTTGTAGCTCTTTCCAGCACTTCACACTGACCCAACAGACATTAGAGGCTGCAGAAGGCTAATTGTGGTTATTGCATGTTCTGTAGTGAGGAACTATATGTACCTGTATTTGGAGTTGTTGTGTCTACTTGGTGTTGGGTGGGTGGCTGTGTTGATTTGTGTCCAGAGGAATTGTGCTGGGAGAATCTGTGTTGGTCTGTGCAGGTGGCAGTGGGGTACCCGTATATGGCCACGGGACCAAGTAAATCACTATCAGTGCAGTGTCCGTCATACATACAATGAAATTGTTGCTCCAAAAATAGTTGTAGAATAAGGATAATGTTTGAGTTATTTTTGATATCTCAGTGGTCTAGAACTTTCGCCGTTGCATAGATTCATGCCTTACTGTATCTGGACACTGCACAAGTGCAATGTGTAAAGTCAAAACTTCTGAGCGTTTAAAAACAGAATGGTAACAGACTGCAAATTCCAGTGATTGCTGATCCTGCTGATAGTCTGCACAAAAAAAATTAAATTAAATTAACACACACACACACACACACACACACACACACACACACACACACACACACACCTCTCTCAACCATGTTAGTAACTGCTTCCATTCCTTCATACTGTCTCAACAGACATTTTTTAGGCTTCAGAATAACACAGAGTGTCATCAGTGGAATTATACAGATTGACTATTTGCGGGATAGAAAATGCCTAAATTACTATTGCTGAATGGAGCTTATCTTTTGCATTTCCTCTCTCTTTTTTTTTTTTTTTTTTAAGATTTCAACTGTGCATACATAATGGTGCTTTAATGTAGAGTATGAGCTTAATGCATTCTTTTGGTAGAACAAATACTGTTGATCTCTGATATCAGAAAGCCCACCTATCAGGATTGTGCAATATGGGAAGACCCAGCAATATAGTCCAAAAAGCTGTGTAAAAGGTGGGTTGTGGGTAAAAGCATTCTGAAAAGTGACCTCTAGCATTCACCGTACTTCTGACACACCTTTCACCTCAGAATCTTGAAGCATTTCATAAACAATTTTCATAACAGCTTTGTGAAGTAGATGGGGACACATAAAGATCATGGTTACATGTGCTAACCACTAGCCTATGCTCCCTTCCTATTAATGATTATGTTGTATATAAATGCTCATCTACCTTGGAAAAGATGGGAATATTGTGGGTAGCAAAAGACTGCCCAATGTCTAGAAAAAGTTCAACATTGTGTCCTGCGTTGTTGCTGTTAAAACAATCACAGTAATTATAAGGTACATCCCTTTCTTGTTTGATAAATCTAATCCTTTTTGGATAATCTCGGCTGCCTCTTATACAGTACTTTTTATTTGGCTACTGTCCTTCACATTAACAGTCTTTGGACAGTGTATGCCATATTATGGGACAAGCTAGCTTCCATTCCACACTAACTTTTCATATACTTAGCCCAATGAAAAAAAAATCAATAACCTAAGTGTAATTTTCTTCTCAGGTCTTTTTCAGCCCAAAGGAAAACTTTTAGCTTTGCACTCATGCACAAGATAAAGGTGGCAATTTATTAGTTTATTGAAAGGTGACTCTACTACTTCCCATATGGAGTGTCTCATGAGAGGCACAGAGACACAGTTGGAACCAATTACCACAAAACCAAATCAAACCAGTATCCCAGGCAGATTGGACTGGCACCCAGGACTGAAAGAGACCCCAGCCATCCCACAATCCTTACTGGATCATCAGTGACAGCCACCTAATAAGTGGCTGCATATTTTTTATTAATACTTAAAGAGCTTTATATGAACTTTTCATTTTTATTGTGCTGTCTAGAAATATTAATTAATCCTCACATCACCCCTGTGAGATAGGAAAATACTAACAACTGCATTTCACCAGTGAAGAAACAGAGAGAGATACACAAGCAACCTGCCTAAAGCCACAGAGGAAATCCATGTCTGAGCCAGGACTGGAATGCAGAAATTTTTAGTGCCTAGTGACTCCTCAGCCCACATCTTTTTGCCTTATTTGATGGGGCTGAATTCCAAAGTGTCAGTGTGAGGTCAACGACTTTGGGCTGAAAAAGAGGCTGAGAGCACTAACCATATCTAACAATGGAAATAGGAGACAATTACATGTATAACATTCAGTAATAGGTTCCAAATCAAAACAGATTATCTGAAATGTTTTAATTAAATGTGTGTGCATCTGCCTATGTAAATGTCAGCATAGTCATGCAAGAGGAAATATAAGAAGACCAGAGGAATACTTTGGCCTTTCCCTGAGAAATAGATCCTTGCCAACTGCTTTTCTGATGAAAAACACCAAACAACTAAGACTTCATCTAATGGAAGCCTGAAGGGCGGATGTAGACAGGGTCTTTGGATCTAGTCCAGGAACTAGCAGAGTGCACAACGACCCACAAGGTTTGAATTCAGGGATCCATGAGGCTTCTTTTGCCAGGGAATTCTATGGTCTATCTTGGGAAATAGCAGAAGGTTAGCACTGGCAAACTAGGGAACCAGGCATGTCTCCGGCATTTCTGGGAGAGAGCTATTGTACTATCTCTAAATTAGTGGTGGGCAACCTGCAGCCCACGGGCCGTAGGCAGCCCATTTGGGGCTTTATATGTGGCCTGTGAGACATTTTGTTTACTGTTGCTCACATGCACGGTTGCCAGATTCTGCTGGTTTCCTTCCATGTGTGTTTTTAGCGGCATTATTACTGAAGTGACATGCACATAAAGCAAGGGCACTTGAAGTGAGAAGCATGCTGAATGCACACAATATAGACTGCGAGAGCCATCCATTCCTTCTGCATTCCCACCTCACTTTGCTAGATGCTATACAGACACCAAACAAAAAGATGGTGTGGCAGGGTCAGTCCCACTCCTGGGTCCCTGACCCCTGTTCAGCCCACTGTCCCACAGTCTAGAAGTCACAGTAATATGGCTTACTCGCCTTGGTTACAGTATAAAGATAAGACGTGAGACTGATGGATACAAGCAGATAGAAAGGGAAGTACATGGAAATGAGATAATATTGGTCAGCGTGACAGTTAATGGACCTGATACATTAGTGACCGGTGTGTTAAATTTTATTATAGGCATCACAGGCAAACGTGCATGGGCATGTCAAAGTGCAACAGCTCAACCAGCACACCAAGGACAGTTAGCAAAACTACTCTCTCCTAGGATGTTGTCTAGGATGGTTATGACAACCTTGTGGCCTAGAGATGAAGGAGGGCAACTCATGTAGACCACTCACGAGCCTCGGGTGCCAACTGCTGCTCTAAACTCTCCTTTTTAGGAAAAGTCACCAGACAGGGTGGCAACAACCACACATCAACACAAGTCAGCAAATGCTGGAAGTACAGACTCCTCTTAATCAGCCTTCACACAAGGTCACGGCATGGAGATGGGGCTAGCTGCATTAACGTGTGATCTCATTAGGGTGTGGATAGAATACAAACTTCAGTTGCTTACGTTACTCATTCTCTTCTTAGCTAGGTACTTGTGTTTCCCCCTCACCATAACATCCCTGCACCTTACAAACTTTTATGAATTCACCCTCCTAATACCCCTGCTAGTATGGTAATATCCCCATTTTACAGAGGAGGAACTCAGGAACAGAGATTAAGTTGTTGTGAAGGCCAAGACTGTAACAGGTTTCAAAAAAGAACTAGATAAGTTCATGGAGGATAGTTCCATCAACGGCTATTAGCTAGGATGGGCAGGAATGTCCTTAGCCTTTGACTGCCAGAAGATGGGAATAAGAGATAGGGAATGGATCACTTGATGATTGCCTGTTCTGTTTATTCCCTCTGGGGCACCTGGCACTGGCCACTGTTGGAAGACAGGATACTGAACTGCTAGATAGACCTTTGGTATGATCCAGTATGGCCATTCTTATGCTCTTAAGTAATGTGCACACAGTAAATCTGTGGAGGCATGTCTACACATGGGCTGTGTCTACACTGGCGCGATCTTGCGCAAAAGTGGCCGCCCTTGCGCAAAAACTTGCTGCCTGTCTACACTGGCTGCGTGTTCTTGTGCAAGTAAACTGACGTTCTACTGTATGAAATCAGGGCTTCTTGCACCAGAACTCTGATGCTCCCACTCAGAAATAAGCCCTTTTGTTCAACTGTTCTTGAGAAAGAGGCCAGCGTAGACGGGCAACATGAATTTCTTGTGCAAGAAAACCCAATGGTTAAAATGGCCATCAGAGCTTTCTTGCACAAGAGAGCGTTTACACTGGCATGGATGTTCTTGTACAAAAGCACATCTCTTGCGCAAAAGCACATGCACAGTGTAGACGTTCTCTTCTGGAAGAGTTTTTGCAGAAGAACTCTTCCACAAAAGAGTTCTTGCGCAAGAACCTGCCAGTGTAGAAGGAGCCTAGGGCTATGTCTACACTGCAGAGTTTTTGTGCAAAAACAGCTGATTTGCACAAAAACTTGTGGCGCGTCCACACTACAAGCCCATTCTTGTGCAAGAAAAAGTACAGCAAAGCTTAAGAACACAGGGCTTTTTGCACAAGAGTTATTCCTCTCCCCATGAGGAATAAGCCTTTTTGTGCAAGAGCTCTTGTGCAAAAAGGCATGTGTAGACAGGCAACAAGGGTTTCTTGCGCAAGAAACCCCTATGGCTAAAATGGCTATCAGAGCTTTCTTGCACAAGAGAGTGTCCACACTGCCGTGGATGCTCTTGCGCAAAAGCACATCTCTTGCGCGCAAGGTGCTTCTTACATGACATGATGGAGGGAATGACACTGCACCACAAAGATTTCCATAATTTCACTTATGAACCAGAGAGTGGAGGTGGTTGGCATCTACATCACTGCTTCTGCAATATCTATGAAACCACTTAGAGGCTGTCAGGGCTGTTCCCCACTCTGGCACTCCGAGTGCAGAAGATGGTGGCCCACAAAGAGCTCAAACCCCCCCCCAAAAACCTTTGCCTCTACCGGTTACCAAAAACTTCCCCCAGAATCACAATACACAGATTTTGGGGCATAACTGCCACCATCAAGTAATTTTTTTATCCTTAAAATTGGGGGTGAACAATGAACCGGGGGGGGGGGGGGGGAAGTATTCCAAGCTCTTTTGCTCCAAAAGATCTTGAAAAAAGACAAGCTGCAGTCTCTGTCGAAGGCATGCAGATACACACAGACAGACAGACCTTCCAGGACACAAGAATCAAATCATCACCTTAAAAAAGTGATTTTTTTAGTACAAAACAAAAAGATAAACTTGATAAAGCATACTTGGTTGCTAGATGTTATACAGCGACTAAGGAAAACAAATTAAAACAGAGAAAAGTCTCTGGGCACAGTGCTAGATGGTTAATGGGAAGAGGAGCCATAGATTCACACAGAGAAGTTCAAAACAAACCATAAAATAAAGAAAAATTACCCTGAACACGACTAGATTCACTTTTCCTTTTACTTAATTCCAATTTTCTCTTTGTTCAGTCCACTCCCATGCCCCAAATTCCTTGGAGACATGGTAGTCCTCCCTGGGTTTAAATCATTCTGTCTCTCTCTGGTTTTTTTCTCTCCCACATAAAGAAAGCAGAAAAGGAATCTATATCCAATTCAAACGTCAACACTCTATCTCGATTAGTTCTCACAGCCCCGTGGCCAACACCTCCGCTACCTAACTGAGTTTAACCCCTTAATCACCAGGTGCTGGTCAGCAATTCTCCTGTCTATTACAGAAGCTGTGACCAGAGTTGCTCAAAACTTATCAGTTGTCTTTCATGGGAAATATTGACAACCCCCCCCCCGCGCAAAAAAACCCCCACATAAAAATACTGTATTGAACTGCTAAAACTGAAACATGTTGTTATTAAGTTTTTGGAAGGCGGAGGGTGGAGGGAAGGGAAAACAGGGAGGTTTCCAGTAAATTTTCATTCAGTTCCGGAAAATTGTAGTTCTTTTGTTGTTTTTGTTATTGAAAAAAGTTTCAAAAACCTGAAAATGTTTTTTTATTTTCAATTTCCCATGAAAAATAGGAAAAGTACAAAAGAAACAAATTTTAAAAAATTGTTTCTTATCAAATATCATATTTCATTTAAAAAACGGTAATGATGAAAAATTGGTAAGAGGAGGAGAGCACAGAAATTCTTGGACAGCATTCATTTTGTTGAATTCAGTGACAAAAAGGGAGAGGGAGAGAAAGGAAGGGAGAAGACAAATAGCTGGAAAACACAACAACAACAAAAGAAAAATGTGAAATTCCAGAAGCTTTTTTTGATGGAAAAATAAAAAAATACATTTAAAAACTCATCCCTTATACTTTTAAAGAGAGATTTTTTATGTAAAAATATTAATTGGAAAATAGATGTAAGTGAAACATTTTGACTAGCTACATAAGTACCTTTCCTGTGCTGACAACTTTACAGACAATCTGAATAATCCATAAAAAATTAAAAATCATTTTATGATGCATTTTTATTATAATGTCCTCATCAAGATATATTAAAGATATCTTAGAGATATGGACTCTTCAGATTTCAATATTATCATCTTCATTCTAAGCTCTGAGGAGTCATAAATATGCAAAATATCGTCAACGTGTCTTGATGAGGGTATTTAGAAAAAATGCCTTATGCAACTGACACATTTTATTTTAACTCTCATTATTTTATGTACAATATAAAATTACATTTTTCCACTATAAGTACTTATAAAATATGTGCTTCTTTAAGTATTTTTTGTTTTATTTTAGATACATACTGGCTCAACTTCATTCTTTACATATTTTGCATGAGAAACTTTTTGTTGCATATTATTATTCAAATCCATATGCAACCACACAGAAAATATCTGTTATTCTCAAGCTTTCCATCATGCAAAACCTAGGACCTCTGAGGGCTGATCTAAACTACTGCTTAAATCAATGTAACTTATGTTGCTCAGCTGTGTGAAAAAGACATCCTTTAAGCAATATAAGTTACACTGACCTAAGCACTATCCATGGAAGACACTCTCTCCTGTGAAATTGCTTCTGCCTATCATAGAGGTGGAGTAATTATGTCAACAAGAGAGCACTCTCCTGTCAGCTTAGCACGTCTTCACCAGATGCAGTGCAGTTGGGTGATGCAGTGTAGTAATATATTCTTGCTCTTAGACACTTTATTTATTCCTCCCCATGTTTGAGTTCTGAGGTCAACTTGCTTGTGAAAGGATGAGTTAATACAGAGACATTATTCTTGTATAAAGAATACTGAACAAAGCTGGTCCATAAGTGAGATTGTTTTCCCAAATGTGGTTAACAAGTGCTTCTTTTCTACCTATTTCTGATTTTATAATTTTCAAAGCTTTATTGCCATAGTCTGGTAATGGCATCTGATGTGATCAAATAATTCCCAGAGACTACACGGAGGTGGAAATGATGTCACTCTCTATGCATATTCTATTGTAATGTTTATTACAATGATTGGTTGTCTAAAGCTAGTTAGATTTCCTTGGCGCAGGTTAAATTTACTAGTAGATTTTTGTTTTGTTTTTTATTTTATTAAGCAGTACTATTTAAATACTTCCTCCTAAGAATCTCTAAACTGCTTTTTGTGTTTTGGCTCACTAAACATTCATGGCAGGGCAGTAAATATTTAAGAAACAGCTTGAAAATGTCATCCTAATACATTTTTCAACAGCACGGTAGGCTAGAAAGACACTTTCCAGAATAATAATCTCCTTTACGAGACTGACCATAACTATCTCCTTTTTTTTTATTGCTCAGAAACCAAAGGATTATTAATTAATTCTGGTAGACTGCAACAAAATTAAATATGGGCAGAGGGGAGGAGAGGAGAGGAAAACACTTAACCCAGATCCTGCCATTGCGGTTGGTGAGGGATGGGGAACGGGGAAGAGATAGGGGGTATGTCTATACTGCCACCCTAGTTCGAACTAGGGTGGCTAATGTAGTCATTCAAAGTTGCAAATGAAGCCCGGGATTTAAATATCCCGGGCTTCATTTGCATCTTGCCGGCGCCGCCATTTTTAAATCCCCGTTAGTGCGGACTCCGTGCCCGCGGCTACACGCGGCACGGAGTAGGTAGTTCGAATTAGGCTTTCTAATTCGAACTGCCGTTACTCCTAGTTCGAACTAGGGTGGCAGTGTAGACATACCCAGAAGGCTTGGCTCCACAGTAGTGCAGACCTTGACCTGTTCCACCTCATTTCACCAGAAGAATTGGAGAGTAATTTTGTAAAGTGAAACTGACAGACTATTCCTCCCCTGGATCCTTCCAAAACCAACAACCAGTTCAGCAGAAGACTCAAACTGTTGCCAGTGAGTTTAAGGTCACCCATCTAACCAAATCAGAGCCATCTACAATATGATTTTTGCTGAGACATCTGACTTAAATTTCATCGCGAAGATCAGAGATACCACCACCTTTCCTGTCATACCTCAGCTAGTCCCCGTAGGAAATTCTATATAATACAAACCAAAAAGGACTTCAGTATGAGTCTTATTTTCTAATAACCTCAGATACAGAACTGGTCACTTCCCAGTAAACAAACTGTTTGAACACATCCACATGATCGGTGAGGCAAAACACTGAGGGTATATCTACACTACCCTCCTATTTCAAAATAGGAGGGTAGTGTAGACATACCCTAAAGGAACTAAAATCCCTAGTGATCTCCATACCCGTGCAAATGGATCTTCTCTTTCCTTAGCATGGTGCTGCTGAAGCCCAAAGTTCATTGCTGTCAGTGACTGCAACTTCCCTGCAGACAGTCTCCAAGGACGACACAGCCTCCAAACTCTTCTCCTGCACAGGTTTTGCACAAAGATCCCACACATGCAGCTAGGCACACGTTGGCCAGACCCTTGGCGGAGGAGCAGATGCACGGGAGGTAACAAATATTTGGCTTCATCTGTCTGAGTACTTGTATGCCTTTCTTCACCATAGTATCTGAGTACCATCCTGGTCTGATCTACACCTCATCCAGGCAAAGATTATTTCATTCCTTTTGTCTCACCAGGGGAATGAAGCAAGAAAGCAGGTTTGCATGCTAACACTGTATGTAGTTTTCAGCATACCCTGCAATCACTGCCTGGCTGTAAGGCCAAAGTGCCTATTAGATGATATTATGATCATCTGACAAATTAATCTTTCCACTCCTCAGCCACAAGCTGTCCCTCTCCACTCATGAGGGAGGGAAATCTATATGGCTCGCCTACAAACTATGAGTTAGGTTCTAGTAAGCACCTCTTGTGAAACTCAGCACAGAAGAGGCAGCCCAGGAACAGAGAGGCAAAGATAGCTTTTATGTTGCCATTATACTGCCCAGCGTGGGCCCTCAAACTCCCTGTCTGTCCCATTTTCCGTTAAGAAGAATCATTGCTGCTCTGTTCTGAGCAGGGAGCAGAAGTTGCTGCACAGAATAGGAATAATTTAACACACACACACACAAAACAGCTCTCATCTCACTATCTAACTTAAAAACTTTTGCTGGAGCCTATATAATTAAATGGATGAAAGGGTTTTTTTTTTAAATGCTGGTTACTCCGACAGACTGTGCAATGAAGCTGCAACAATTTCAAAGGCTTCCACTCCCTGCATAGAGCAGAGCAGCTGCAGAACAGTTCTTTGAAGAGGAAATGGCACCCAATGGGACATGCAGGCAGCTCAAGGCTGTGCTCAAACATCCCTAGAAATCCTAGGGAGCATCTGAGGACATCAAAAGAGGGAAGATCCAGGCTTAGCGAAATCTGAAATTGATCGAAAAGACTTCCCACCTCCCTGGAGTGTTCTTCAGTGCAAGCAGCAGTGATTGGAGGAAGGTGCCTTTCACAGATCACATGACATCTGACTGAGGCAGTCCTAACTATTGGGGCCTGCGAATTAAGGGTCCAACTTGAGTTGTGGCAGGCTTCTCAGGGTATGCATTGAAAATATTGATCTATACTTCAAACAATAACAGTATGTTTTTTAAAAAAAGACTTCTGAATTTGAGTCACATGGCGTGTCCTCAGAGCAGGAGAGGGTTTAAACTGGAGTGATTTGGACACACATTATTTAATTTGCAGAGAGCTAGGTACAGCAATAGCATGCACATGGGATGCTGTGCCTTCTTTCACCTAGCATCATTGTGTGCACAGGGCAGCCGCTTGCTGCATACTAAGTATGCAGCAGTCTCAGAAGGTACCCCATGGGTTCTTTGTGTGTCTGCTCAGCAGCATGCTTTCTGGGATTTTTCTTGCTCTGTCTGGCAGAAGCCTCCTGGGCTCCAAGTTTTTAAAAATCTCATGTTTCCATTGTCTTCACCTCACGCTTCATTTCCAGGCAAACTAGCACCATTTTCAAATTGCTGTGGGTCGGCATGGATCTAAAAATACTCCGCACTATTATGCTGGCAACTGCAAGTATGCAGAGGAGGCGCATGTGTATTTCAGCTCTTAAAGCCAGAGTAATTCAGCATTGGACTTCACCTGCTGGAGCACCGAGTGGAAGATGTGCCAGCAGCAGCAGATTCTGTGACCCAGAGGAAGTGAGGCAAGAATGAAACAGAGGAGGACTTACAGAAACTGATACTAGAGGAACACTTCTTCCCACTGGACAGCATTACTTCTGAGCTTGCAAAACCAATGTGGGTTGGTGGGGAAGTACTGCTGATCATCCCAGGTCTGCAGACCGTTGAGAAAGAATTTCAGGATAGTGAAGGAAACTTTTATTGAGATATCTGCTGAGCGAGCCTTGGAGCTGCAGTGGCAGTGTACCCCCATGCAGTGGCCTGTATCCATGGAGAAGCATTTTTTTTATTATGAGGTTTTTATTATTAAACACTGTATTCAATTAGAATACTGAAACCAACATTTACAGTCCTGCAAAGTGGAGGGCAGAACACAACTAGAGGAAGGGGATTCAAGTCCCAGGTATATTGTCTTCTCTCTGCCACTTCTTGTTCGTGGGTCTTCTGTTTGAGTGGTGCTGTTCTCAATGTCCTGGGTTTATGAAGGGAATGGCCTCTGAGAGCACAACTAAAGCGATACAGAAGGGAGGAATTGCTGGCATTGTTTACCCTGCATTGTCCAGGGAAGGGCTTATATTCTCATAGAATATGACCTGTTGGTCAGGGGACCCACAAGAGGTGCCAAGGGCTGAGAGCTTCAGCCCTGTGGGAGGCACCAGGGTTCAGGACCTTAGCCCCATGAGTTTGAAACTATTTACCAGAGCACCATTCTAGCTAGTTCCAAATGAATTTAAGCCCTGGTCCGTGGGCAACAGAACATTCTAGATCTGTATTTGCATCTCCCTGTCTTTTCCAATACCGTATTGTATTTTGCCATGGCAACATTGTCCCTAGTCACTGCAACACAGACTTTTGCCAGTCCAAAGATCTCTTTGGAGCTTCATTTCTTTTTCCATTTGCGTCCTCAAGTGCTGCTTCCACCTTTCTGCTCTTTTCATTTTCCTTTGGGACTCTGCAGTTATATCTGCAAACACTTCATCCTGTGTTTTCGGTCCCATCAAACTGTTGATAAAGGCCTTGCCCTTTAGGGTATGTCTACACTACAGAGATGTGTCCGAAAAACAGCTGTTTTTCTGACAAAACTTGAGGACTGTCCACACTGCAATTGTATTCTTCCGCAAGAAAATTGAAAGAACAGAGAGGGTTTTCTGGCATTGGTAAGCCACATTCTTCGAGGAAGAAGGCTTTTTGCGAAAGAGCTCTTTAACAAAAATGCATGTGTGGATGGGGAAGAGAGAGTTCTTTTGGAAGAAGAGGAAATAGGAAAAATCACAGGTGCCCTGGTGGCCATTCCATCCATAGCAATCACAGCTTACATGCGAGAAAGCATCCATTCAGTCTGGACGCTCTCTTTTGAAAAAACAGATGGCTTTTTTGATTCACTTTTGCAGTATGGACGCACTCTTTTGGAAGAAGTTTTTTCAGAAGATCTCTTCCAAAAAAAGCTTCTTTCGAAAGAAGCCTGCAGCGTAAACGTAGCTTTCGGGTCTGGCCGCAGCATTTTTTTTATATGCATTTCTGACTTTTACCTCTAAGGGTACGTCTAGACTACCGCGTTTTGTCGACGGAAGTTTTGTCGACAGATACTGTCGACAAAACTTCCGTCGACAAAGAGCGTCCAGACACATGGAGTTCTGTCGACAAAGCAAGCCGCTTTGGTCGACAGAACTCCGTAGTCTGGACGCAGTGTTACAGGCAATAACACCTTCTGTCGACAGAACTCTGTCGACAGAAGGTGTTTTGCCTCGTAAAATGAGGTATACCAGCGTCGACAAAACCGCGGAGTTCTGTCGACGTTATGTCGACAGAACTCCGCGGTAGTGTAGACGCTGGTATTGTTTTGTCGACAAAAGTCCACTTTTGTCGACAAAACTAGGTAGTCTAGACACACCCTAAGATTCTTTCCAGTCCTGAAGGAACAAGAGTGGTGTACACAGAAGGAGAATTATATTGGTATTTGTATCAGTGCAATCAGTTTAGGTTTGTTTTTGTGCCTTAAATGCCAGATGGAAGGAGCATGATGGGAATTATGTTTCCTGTTTGGGTTTTTGCTTATATGGCATCAGAGGGGAGGAATTAGTGAGGAGGTATCTGGGGTAAGGTGCATAGTAATTCATCCCTTTTAAGATGTCCTGTCTCTTCATGACATTACACTGAGGCTATGTCTAGACTACATTCCTCTTTTGAAAGAGGAATGTAAATGAAGCAAATCGAAAGTGCACATGAAGCACGGATTTAAATATCCCACGCTTCATTTGCATATTTGCATCCCAGCACTTTTTCGAAAAAGTTTAGATGTGCCCTGAAGTAGATAGGCAGGCCTCCAATGGAAAGACTAGTAAGACAGAGATATTTTGTAAAGTTATTCACGAGGCTGATTGCCCAGAAGTGTGGCAGATGCGGAAAAGAGTTGCAAGCTATTCTAGGGGGGTGGTAGCCATGAGGCACCTGCAACAGAAGCCAGCATGCTCAAATAGCACAATAATAAAGATAGGAATTTAAATGCTAAAGTTCCCTTGAGATAATCCTCTCCAGATCCCAGCTCTTGAACCTTTGACTCTCATTCCTATCCTTGTTTTATCATTTCTTGCCTCACCTGGCCCCTACACGAACCAGTGGCCCATGCCCTTAATCTCAGGACGGGATTTAGATATTCAGGTGGCCCCCCCATCCTCAATAGGTGCAACGTCCCTGTGCTCCCTGGCCTGGGTTTCTGATTGGGAATCAGACTCAGCTACTTCATTGCAGAAATTGGGCCTGCTATCTACCTGGCTGGCTTCAAGATGCACAGACCTGAAGATACTGGTTTTCCAGAGAGCGCTCTTCACTGGCCTCTCCTACTCATCCTCCAGTGAGTCTTGCTGGCTCTCCTTACGGAGGGTAGAGGGGTGTGGAAAGAGAGAGGGTTACAAGGTTCATCCTGGGTTGGGAAGTTGTGTAATTGTGCAAAATCCTGTCCAGCTCCTCAAAAAACAGACCGGTCACAATTCCACTACCTGACCTTTTTCTGGATATCCATGGTTTGAACATACGTCCTCTTGAGCTGTTTGCTCCTTCTACTGCACTGGCCAGCATCTTGGTTCTGCCCCCTCATGGTCATCTGCTTAGCAATGCCCATAAAAAGATCTTTATTCCATAGCTGGCCACAAGATCTTCCTGCATGGTCATCAATGAGATCCAGGGTCTCAGCAAGGGGCTCTCCCAGGCCCATTGTAAAAGTTTTTGGAGTACCACTGCACAGTGCTGATTCATAGAATCATAGAACCATAGAGCTGGAAGAGACCTCAGAAGGTCATCAAGTCCAGCCTCCTGCTCTAGGCAGGATCAATTCCAACTAAATCAACCGGGCCAGGGCTTTGTCAAGCCGAGACTTAGAATCATAGAATCATAGAATAATAGGACTGGAAGGGACCTCGAGAGGTCATCGAGTCCAGCCCCCCGCCCTCAAGGCAGGATCAAGCTCCGTCTACACCATCCCTGACAGATGTCTATCTAACCTGTTCTTAAATATCTCCAGAGAGGGAGATTCCACCACCTCCCTTGGCAATTTATTCCAATATTTGACCACCCTGACAGTTAGGAATTTTTTCCTAATGTCCAATCTAAACCTCCCCTGCTGCACTTTAAGCCCATTACTCCTTGTCCTGTCCTCAGAAACCAAGAGGAACAAATTTTCTCCTTCCTCCTTGTGACACCCTTTTAGATATTTGAAAACCGCTATCATGTCCCCCCTTAATCTTCTTTTTTCCAAACTAAACAAGCCCAGTTCATGAAGCCTGGCTTCATAGGTCATGTTCTCTAAACCTTTAATCATTCTTGTCGCTCTTCTCTGTACCCTTTCCAATTTCTCCACATCTTTCTTGAAATGTGGCGCCCAGAACTGGACACAGTACTCCAGCTGAGGCCTAACTAGTGCAGAGTAGAGCGGCAGAATGACTTCACGAGTTTTGCTTACAACACACCTGTTGATACAACCTAGAATCATATTTGCTTTTTTTGCAACAGCATCACACTGTTGGCTCATATTCAACTTGTGGTCCACTATGACCCCTAGATCCCTTTCCGCCATGCTCCTTCCTAGACAGTCGCTTCCCATCTTGTATGTATGGAACTGATTGTTCCTTCCTAAGTGGAGCACTTTGCATTTCTCTTTATTAAACCTCATCCTGTTTACCTCTGACCATTTCTCTAACTTGCTAAGGTCATTTTGAATTATGTCCCTATCCTCCAAAGAAGTTGCAACCCCACCCAGTTTGGTATCATCTGCAAACTTAATAAGCGTACTCTCTATCCCAATATCTACATCATTGATGAAGATATTGAACAGTACGGGTCCCAAAACAGACCCTTGAGGAACTCCACTTGTTATCCCTTTCCAGCAGGATTTAGAACCATTAACAACAACTCTCTGACTACGGTTATCCAGCCAATTATGCACCCACCTTATCGTGGCCCTATCTAAGTTATATTTGCCTAGTTTATCAATAAGAATATCATGCGAGACCGTATCAAATGCCTTACTAAAGTCTAGGTATATGACATCCACCGCTTCTCCCTTATCCACAAGGCTCGTTATCCTATCAAAGAAAGCTATCAGATTAGTTTGGCATGACTTGTTCTTCACAAACCCATGCTGGCTATTCCCTATCACTTTATTACCTTCCAAGTGTTTGCATATGATTTCCTTAATTACCTGCTCCATTATCTTCCCTGGGACAGACGTTAAACTGACCGGTCTGTAGTTTCCTGGGTTGTTCTTATTCCCCTTTTTATAGATGGGCACAATATTTGCCCTTTTCCAGTCTTCTGGAATCTCCCCTATCTGCCATGATTTTTCAAAGATCATAGCTAAAGGCTCAGATACCTCCTCTATCAGCTCCTTGAGTATCCTGGGATGCATTTCATCAGGACCTGGTGACTTGCTGACATCTAACTTTCCTACGTGATTTTTAACTTGTTCTTTGTGTATCCTATCTTCTAAACTTACCCTCTCTCTGCTTGTATTCACCTCTAAACACCTCTAGGGATGGAGACTCCACTACTTCCCTAGGTAACCCATTCCAGTGCTTCACCACCTTCCTAGTGAAATAGTTTTTCCTAATATCCAACCTGGACCTTTCCCACAACAACTTCAGATCATTGCTCCTTGTTCTGCCATCTGTCACTACTAAGAACAGCCTTTTTCCATCCTCTTTGGAACCTCCCTTCAGGAAGTTGAAGGCTGCTATCAAATCCCCCCTCACTCTTTGCTTCTGCAGACTAAACAGACCCAATTCCCTCAGCCTCTCCTCGTAGGTCATATGCTCCAGCCCCCTAATCATTTTGGTTGCCCTCTGCTGGACCCTCTCCAATGCATCCACATCCTTTTTGTAGTGGGGGCCCAGAACTGGACACAATACTCCAGATGTGGCCTCACCAGAGCCAAATAAAGGAGAATAATGACATCTCTGGATCTGCTGGCAATGCTCCTCTTAATGCAACCTAATATGCCATTAGCCTTCTTGGCTACAAATCCAATGCGCAAGTGAGCAAATTTTGGCCCCATGCTAGTTTTTAAAATGGAGGAGGGGATATCCAGTCAGCTTGACACTACTGTGCACATCCCACTGCTGTAAACAGTCAGGTCATCAATAGCTGCTTGCAAAGATTTTGCAGGGCCACCAAAGTAGTATGTAGCAGCAGTACTTGTACATAAACAATGGAGTGAACAAACACAATTCATGGTACATTTAGTTCACTTTGACTGTGCATGGGTGGGCGGTAATATAGACGAGGGAAGACACAGTCTTCCCAAAACTGCTTACATGCTCGAGCGCCTAAGGCTGGGGCCACCGCTGGAGAAGGCAGCCCAGCTCAGCAGCCTGGCCGCCGGGGAAGGGTAGAGCTGCCACAAGGCAGCCCAACTTTTCCCGGCTCCTTAGGAGGAACAAGCCACAGCACAGCAGCCCAGTTCTGCCTGGCTACCAGAGAGGAATAGAAACGCTGTGCAGTAGCCTCACTTTCCTCGGCTCCCAGGAAGGGATAGGGCTACAGTGCAGCAGCTCAGCTTCCTCCAGCTATCAGGAAGGGCTGGACCAGGGCCGCAGCATGGCAGCCCCAGCTCTCCACATGGCCCGGAAGGATTGAACTGGGAGTGGGTGTGGCCTCAGGTGGAAGGGGCAGGACGCTGGGCAGAAGGAGCGGGAGTGGGGCTTGCCTTCCCCAGCTGGACTTTCACCCGATGCCCATGGGACTTGTAGTACAGAGTTAATGGGCTATTGTATGCAAGCTCCTTCAACTTGTGTAACTGGATGTAATCTAGTGTCTCTGTCACTCACACGCATGCAGCCCCGCGTAGACGAACCCTTAGTGACAGATTAATTTTCTAGAAGTCAGTGAAAATAATCTGGGCCTTCAGTTCAGGATTAAGCACAGGGCCAATTCACCAGGAGAATTCCAACATCTCAAGTGCAGTGGTCTCCTCACCCCCACAGGTGAACGTGGTCCTAAGGATGCTCTAGGAGACATTGTATTTCAGGGCACAATACCTTCCCAAACAATCCAAAATGCAAAGGGCATGCGCACATTGCAATATTCCTGGGGCTGAAGCAGCCTGTTCCTCCCCAAGCACGACCAGGCAGATTTGTGGGCTAGTGCAAAGAGAAGAGGGTCCATGGTCTCAACTTCTTCCCACATACTATGGGATAATTTGAATCAAAAGGGAAGCAACTCTTGTGCTCTCCTAGTATCAAAAGCTGTAACTATTCTCATCCATTTGTGATGTTCATGAGGAGGTGGGGAGTTTTCTTTCCCCCTTTTCCCCCTTATTCTCCTGGAGGAATTCTGTGACACTGCACATGCAGAATTTGCACAGGAATTAATGATTTTTGCATAGACTTTCCTTTTCCTCCACAGAAATGGGCTGCAGAGCTGCTGGCTGCCACTATGGGCTGCTGGACTGGACAGAGCAGAGTTTGCAAGTTTGCCTAGGGGAAAGGGAGGGAGCTGGAGGGTTCCTGGCAGCTTTAGTTTTTAGCATGTCCTGAAGGAAGCAGGCAGAGCATAGGAAACTCTAAACAAGTCTGGGACCCTGCATCAGGCAGTTTTTTCCTCTGGATTTCTGGGGTCTAAGGGAGGAAGGAATGAGAGTATCTGGGCTGGGGCAGAGCTCGCAGCTGGGGTCTGGGTGAGGGGAGCCTGCAGCTGAGGTCTCAGGGCTCTTCTGGTGGAGGAGGTGGTGAGTGTTAGGGGCGCTTGCAGCTGGGATCTCAGGAGAGGGGATGTGATTGTCTGAGCTAGGGGGTGCCCCACAGCTGGGCTCTGAGGCACATGTGAGTTTCTGGCCTGGGCAAGGGGTTTCTCGCAGTTGGCTCTGGGCAGTAGGAAGTGCCTGGGCTGGGCTGTGGTGGGGAAGATGTGTACATGAGTGTCTGGGCTTGGAGGGTGCCCTACAGCTGTGCGCTGGGAGGCAGGAGGCATTGGTGTCTTGGCCCCCACTGGGTTGTTGGGGGAAGGATCCAAGAAACAGGAACTCGGCTGTCAAATGGGTTTCCTTAACTCTCTCCTCCTGGAAGAATTTTTTGATCTCTGTATTATTACAGACATCGTTGCTGAAAGGTGTTTTGAAATTAACTACCAATATAAATCAAAACTGATGTGATTATATAATGTTATTTTGATAAAGTGTGCAGCATTTTAATACTGTGCACAGAATTTGTATTTTTGGAGCAGAGCACCCCTAACACTCCATGCTATCCTTTTGAGTACAGAGACAACCTCGCCCTTTGTTAACACTCCATTCTACATGAGGTCTGCATCAATTACTCACACTCAACCTGTATAGCCAAAATATGCATACAGTAAACTTCCTGATCCGGGACCCTCAGGACCTGACTGGTCCTGAAGGAGGGACTTTATTGGAGCAGAGGAATTCCAACCTCTGGCTCTCCGGGGGGGAGGGGGGGGGTCATCAGTCTCTTGGCTGAGCTCTCCTCCTGGCTGCCGACCCCACTGCCAGTCCTGGCCACCAAGCTCCACTCCCAGCTGGGCTCCCTGCTCCCTAGCCCAGACTGGCTTTGCTCTCAACTGCTGGCCTGGCTCTGCTGCTGGCTGCCCATCTGCCACTGGATTCCCAGCTGGCCCTGGCTCTCTGGTCCTGCAACATCTGCAGTCCTGCCAGACCATAGATGTTGCTAGATCAGATAGTCTTGGACCAGAGAGGCTCAACCTGTACTGAAAGTACTTAACTACCACACTTGCCCCAGTACACTGAAGGGTTGTGTCTAGACTGGCCAGTTTTTCCGGAAAATCAGCCGCTTTCCGGAAAAACTTGCCACCTGTTGTGCCAAGGGTTGTGTCTACACTGGCCGCTTGAATTTCCGCAAAAGCACTGACGATCTCATGTAAGATTGTCAGTGTTTTTTGCGGAAATACTATGCTGCTCCCGTTTGGGCAAAAGTCCTTTTGCACAAAACATTTGCGCTAAAGGGCCAGTGTAGACAGTCCAGATTTGTTTTCCGCAAAAAAGCCCCGATCGCAAAAGTGCTTTTGCAGAAAAGCATCCATGCCAATCTAGACGCTCTGTTCCAAAAATGCTTTTAACGGAAAAGTTTTCCCGTTAAAAGCATTTCAGGAAAATCATGCCAGTCTAGACGTAGCCAAGGTGTTTGTATGTTGACTGATAAACACTCATTCTGAAGTTTGTACCCACTTTGCCCTCATAACACACTCATAACTACCTTTTCTATGTAAGAGATTGTTAGCAATATCAATACATAAAAATCAACAAATCTTCTTGTCACTCTGTGTGATTTCAGAAGCATTCAGAAATTTCAGCCTAATTCTGTAACTCACAGAACTGTCCGGCTCAATCTGTAACCTTTATTCAAATAAACCCAAAGCTGTTCCTTTGATTTAGAAACATAATTTTCAGTTGATTTAGTTTTTCTAATAGATGACATTTGTTTTAATATTTAACATCTCCCTCAGACCCAAAACACAAGTGAAATATTGGCTTCAGTACACTGATCTATCCTAATTAGAGTGCAAAATACCACCAAAGCCACAATACAAATAGTTCACTTAGTGCAAGGCTCACAGAACAAAGATATTAGAATGAATGCATATTCTTCTATGGAAGCTGTGCACTCCCTTTATTACTAAAATGTAAATAGACAATTTTAGTACACACTGCTACAGCACGTAATCAAAATGTTGTCTAGAAAAAGAACTGAAACAACACATCTTGCAATCGGCTCTGGTTTGTTGGATTGTGCTAATTATACACCCATCACATCAAGACACTCTCTCTTTGTCCTATAACCAGCATTCTCTTTCTTCCCTTGTCAATTTCATGCTACTCTTCTCTCCATAGTTTTCAACTTTATTCTGTGCCTGTGTGTGTGCACTCATATAAGAGGGAAGAAGTGTGTGTATGTGAGAAATAGTCTAAGAGGACTAATATCAATTAATTAAGCCAAACTGAACAGAGAGACTGTACAAATTTTCACAAACAACTTCACCTTTGCATATCAATTCCCAGATGTCCGGGAAGCCAGTTTTTTCCTTTGAATCATTATGAGTTTGACAGGGCAATACTTTGTCTTGCAAAGAACTACCCCCAGAATAATTTCACATTATAAATACGTTTGTGTTGGAGGTAACCTTTTGTCACAATGTTGAGGTGTCAGTCTCATATGATTTGAGACATAGCATCATCATATTGTGACAAACTGCATTATAGGAATGAATTTGGCTGAAGATCTTAATTTTGAATCTTAAATTTGAATTTATTTTTCTGGCTTGCAAGCTAAAAATACTATTGTAACTGTAAACAATTGCCCACTCAGTTTTCATTCTACAACACTTGGTCTCATCATCCTTTCAAAATATGATTAAAGGGACTGAGATTTCACAGTAGATCATTAGGTCAATAACTTTAGATTATTGACTTTTACTATTACAGTCCTTAGTCTCCCCTGATCTGAATGCTATATTGTGATGTCATATGATATAGACAAGTAGAAGAACGCACTACGATAAAATCACTTCGCTAATTTATATTCGAACTTTCTTCCTGGGGAAGGAAAGGTGTAATGATCTACTGTGATATCTCACTCCCTTTAAGCCAATAGAGAGCGCTCTTCTGTTGGCTTAGAGGTTCTTCATTAAAGCACTCCAGTGGTGCAGTTGCAGTGGTGCTCATCCAGCATTTTAAATGGAGACCTGCTGGATTAAAAAAAACTACTATAGAAAAATTAAGGTCGCAAAGCCAAGCTTCTGAAAGTGAGGAATTGTCACCTTAAATATGTCACTTTGTACTCATACAAATTTCTTAAATTTAGAAATTCCACCATGTGGAACCATTTTAACCCCCACATACATCATCTGCAGGACTGGGCTCTTTAGATCTACAGCACTGTCCTCTGTGACTTGACTTAAGGGACTAACTGGTCACAGATGAAGACTGTTGCCTTCCGTGTGGATCTGCCACTACAGGTGGATGGAGAAACACACATTATCAGTGGGCTTCACAGCAAAGAGCTACTGAGACTCAGGAATCTTAGTTTCCATTCCATGTTCTGCAAGGGAGTGTGTGCTTGAGAGGGCACAGACCCTTCACCACGTCCGTCCCATGCAAGCCTACTGCCTTCTGTCCATGGCCCCTCCAGCCTGTCCTTGTCTCAGTGCCACTCTCCACTGAGCTCTTCATCCCAGTCTTCAGTCCTCCCTACTCTCTTGACTCCTTGTCCCAGTCCCAGTCTTCCTACACTGCTCTACTTCAGCTTGTCTCAGGTCCAGCTCTGCCCTCTCATCCCCAAGTGCATATCCCTGTCCTTCGCCCTTATCCTGTCATCCCCTCCAGCCTCTTGTCCAAGTCACCTTCCTTGCATTCTTCTGCCCAGCCCAGCTCAGCTCCTCATCCTTCCAGTGTGATTATTTCTTTCTCTATAATTCTGCTCCATGCTGCCTGGGCACCAGCAAGTGAGAACTGGCAGGGATGAGGGCACTGGAGATCCAGTCTTCCTTCTCTCAATTCTTGCACTTGTACTTCTCAAGTTATTGCTCCAACTGAAATGTGGGACCATCAACCCTGTCAATCTGGTCACCAGCTATGAAGCTATACAAGAAAAGAATGCGAAGAGACAATGTGTATTTTTTCTTCCCCACAAAGAGCTTATAATTTCTGGATGGAGTGCCTCGGCTGTTGTTCATTTTGTGTTAGCCTATCTGACCTCATGGGATGTAGTTGTTTGATTTCTCAATAAGGATTATTTGCACCTGAATATGGAAAATTAGGCATTGGCAAATATACTAAATTGACAATAGGAGCTAGGAGAATTCTTGTCAGCCTTTATGTGTACAACTGCTGAGTCCGATCAACAGTCTCCCACATCCTCAACCTTAGCCTCCTCATACAGGTGCATGACCATTAAAAAACAAATCTTAATTTGGCTGTTTCCTGAGTTTCACATTCTTCTTGGCTGAGCTAGACTAGTTTTCCCAAATTTTCTTCCATGCCTTCATCGTGTACTGACAGTCAGCAAAGCAGTTGCTCCACTAAGCATCTCTTAGTTGTAAAAGTGGGAGTAGATGGGAGTCAGATAGAAGCAAAAGGAACAGCAAACATGCATGCCTAGGTCTGGGCCTTTAACCTTCAAACTTGGGTCATCTGCACCCATTAGGGACTGGAAACTAGATCCTCAGCACTACCAAGTTCCTTTTATGGCATTATCTTAAACATAGTGTAGGCTGCTGAGGATACCATCAACATGAGGAAATCCACAGTTGGCACAAGGCCTCCTCTACACCAGGCTTTGCTGACCCTTACATCCTGCTTCAGCGGGCATGTAATGGGCAATCAGTGCAACCTGGCCATTTTTGCTGGCAAACACTCCTCTTTCATGGGAAATCCATGTCAGCATAAATTAGCACAAGTTGTATCAGGGATTGGTTGGGCCCTTACTAGTTTTGTTTCTCCCCTCATCTCAATTCTGTGTAATAGAGGACTAAGCCATAGTAGAGGGGAATGGAAAGAGTGAGCAACCACATTAGTTTAATGTAGTTTTGCAATATAGTACAGGGCAAGTCCCTCCAGCCTGTTGAGCAAAGGGACTACAGCTGTCTAGCTTTTGTGCATGGGGTAAAGGGAGTTCCCAAATTCTCCCAAGCATAACTATTAAAGGGTCTAAGATAGTTTAGCCTAAATTGTGCAAACCTATTCTCTGCTCCAATCACCTTCCAGGGCATTCTTGATATAGTTAAATTAGCCAGTCAGACAAATACAGTGAATCCTTCCATAATTAAGTTTAGAAAAAAAAGGAAAAAGAAAAAAAATTCTGCACCCACTCAGTATTTACAAAAGCTAATAGTTTGGTCAAATCAAAACCAATTTCCTCAAGAACAATGAAAAGCATTGCTTCTTAAAAAGGGCTATTTTCATGCCATATTTCACTTTTCAAAACCCAGGAAGTTTGACTATATAGCTGATCAAACAAAGTTGCAAGAGTTCTTTTATTTTGAGAAACAACTATTCCCTATTCCATCCAATGCTTAAAAAATCCCCAAACAGTGAACATTTTATGATTTAAAGGGTTTTTTTAAAAATTATATTTAGGCAGAGATCAATTCTAGAATATTTCAAGCCCAAATGATGGATGTTTAAAGACAATTATGAGCCTCTGAACACAGATTAGAATAGAAACTATTTTGCAACCTCAACTGCAGAGGTCGCTGCTTCAGCTGCTACAATTAGCCAAAAGACAGATGAAAATGTGTTATACTTCATCTATTTCATATTTCATTTGGCTTGTTTAAGAACCAGCCATACACATCTAATTTTTAGTATCTTGTGAGTTAGGGCAGAAAATAAAAACTTGAGCAGATGGTTTGAGAATGACAAAATAAATGAGAGCCTACTGCTGTTAGAGGAAAATTATGACTGCCAGGTTGGCTGAGCTTCACGCTTGTCCTACAAACAGTGCAACTGGCTCAGGAAGGACTGGACAAGACTGAAGAGTGGGTGTGTGGCATTGAAGAGCTAATAGCATACATCAGTAGCTGGCCGACTCTGTGCTGGGCTCTCACATAGACTCATTTAACAAGGATACAAACATCAAAGTTATGGCCAGATAATATCTCTATAAAGTAAAGTTAAGTACACAAGAGGGAACCATAATAAATATCAACAAAGATGATGTGCAGCACATGCAAAAGCTAACATAATGCTGCATATGCAGAGGAGGTGCTGTTGCATGCTCCGACAGGACAGGAGTACAAATCAGCATGCAAGTGTTTGTGGATGCTCTACCGGAGGTGGTTCATGCCGGGAAAGGCAAAAAACTATTACTTACAAAAGCAATATTGTTCTTAGCATGTTGGTAACAGGCCAAGACTTTGTGTCAATTTACATGTAAAGAATCACGGAAGCAGTGAAGTCAGAGAGGGAAGAGTGGGGAAAGGCAGGATCAGTGTTCCCTCTATGCTGCGCGGCTGCACGGCTTCACCAGGGGATTAATCAGTCCTGCCCAGACAGAGGCTCAGGGCTCCATGCACAGAACTTGCTGACTGGGCAGGGCTGTTTAATCACCTGTGCCCCTGTGCTGCCCTGCAGTTTAGGGGGAACACTGATTAGGACATGCCCATTAAATCTCCAGGATTGGTGGCAAGACTCCTTCCTATGGCTTCTGGGTGGCTACTTCCTTTCAGAGTGGTGCAGGGCTCTGGGAAAAGAACTCTAGCATGTTCTCATAAAATCATAGAATCATAGAACTGGAAGAGACCTCAGAAGGTCATCAAGTCCAGCCCCCTGCTCTAGGCAGGATCAATTCCAACTAATCAACCTGGCCAGGGCTTTGTCAAGCCAAGACTTAAACGCCTCTAGAGATGGAGACTCCACTACTTCCCTAGGTAACCCATTCCAGTGCTTCACCACCCTCCTGGTGAAATAGTTTTTCCTAATATCCAACCTGGACCTCTCCCACCACAACTTGAGACCATTGCTCCTTGTTCTGCCATCTGTCACTACTGAGAACAGCTTCTCTCCATCCTCTTTGGAACCTCCCTTCAGGAAGTTGAAGGCTGCTATCAAATCCCCCCTCACTCTTCGGTTCTGCAGACTAAACAGACCCAAGTCCCTCAGCCTCTCCTCATAAGTCATATGCTCCAGCCCCCTAATCATTTTGGTTGCCCTCCGTTGGACCCTCTCCAATGCATCCACATCCTTTTTGTAGTGAGGGGCCCAGAACTGGACACAATGCTCCAGATGAGACCTCACCAAAGCCAAATAAAGGGGAATAATGACATCTCTGGATCTGCTGGCAATGCTCCTCTTAATGCAACCTAATATGCCATTAGCCTTCTTGGCTACAAGGGCACACTGTTGACTCATATCCAGCTTCTCATCCACTGTAACCCCCAGGTCCTTTTCTGCAGAACTACTACTTAACTGGTTGGTCCCCAGCTTGTAACTATGCTTGGGATTCTTCCGTACCAAGTGCAGGACTCTGCACTTGTCCTTGTTGAACCTCATCAGATTTCTTGTGGCCCAATCCTCCAATTTGTCTAAGTCACTCTGGATCCTATCTCTGCCCTTAAGCGTATCTACCTCTCCCCCCAGCTTAGTGTCATCCGCAAACTTGCTGAGGGTGCAATCCATCCCCTCATCCAGGTCATTCATAAAGATATTGAACAAAACCGGTCCTAGAACTGAACCTTGGGCACTCCGCTAGAAACCGACCGCCATCCTGACATCGAGCCGTTGATCACTAGCCACTGGGCCCGGCCTTCAAGCCATCTTTCTATCCATCTTACCGTCCATTTATCCAGTCCACATTCCCTTAACTTGCTGGCAAGAATATTGTGGGAGACCGTATCAAAAGCCTTGCTAAAGTCAAGGTATATAACATCCACTGACTTTCCCATGTCCACCGAGCCAGTTACCTCATCATAGAAGCTAATCAGATTGGTCAGGCACGACTTGCCCTTTGTGAATCCATGCTGACTATTCCTAATCACTTTCTTCTCATCCAAGTGTCTCAAAATGGATTCCTTAAGGATCCCTTCCATGATTTTTCCAGGAACCGAGGTAAGACTGACCGGCCTATAGTTCCCTGGATTGTCCTTCTTCCCTTTTTTGAAGATGGACACTACATTTGCCTTTTTCCAATCATCCGGGATTTCTCCCAATCTCCACAACTTTTCAAAGATAATAGCCAAAGGCTCCTCAATGACATTTGCCAACTCCTTCAGTACCCTCAGATGCATTAAGTCCGGACCCATGGATTTGTGTACATTTAACTTTTCTCCTTTGAGGCTACGTCTACACTATGGAGTTATCCCGGAAAAACTCTGCCATGTCCAGGGAACGTGTTATTTTGGAATCCTGTAAACCTCGTTTCCTCACGAGCATGAAGGGCTCTGCTGAAAAAGGAGGTTTTTCCAAAATTTGGCCTGGTAAAGATGGGCCAAATTTCAGAAAAGCTTCTTCCAAAAAAAAAAAAAATCAGAAAAAGGTACGCAAATTGCAGAGTGCGATTTGCATATCTTTTTCCAAAAAAGAAGTGTAGTGTCGACAAAGTCCAAGTCTCTAGCCATAGCAACCCCACCTGGAGCACAGAATCCAACCCTTGAGAGTCATGGAAGTACGACTAGAGTGATGCTGAACTGTGAGAGCAGACTGGGACTACATTCCAGGTAAGAGTGGAGGGAGAAGCTTGAGGGGGAAGGAGAACCCAACGGGTAGGAGTAAATTTGAGGGAGTAATAGAGGAGCCAGGGGAGAGGAAAAAATGGCAGAAATCCAAATGGGGAGGAAATGTGGGGAGCCAGAGAGAGCAAGGAAAGATGGGGTTGAGATACTTGATCAGGAAGAAACTGGTTGAAGCAGAGCAGAAGATTTTTTTTTTTACCATGCTGCTATATATGAAGCGGCACTATGCAGAGCCCAGTCTGTGACAGATGTTATAATTTCCTGCCATATCCTTCAGAGATCTTATTTAATTACATTTCAGTAGTTTTTAGGTCCACTGTATTAAATGAATAATTTATGTATTGTTGTGACAGGGGTTTCATGTTACCTCTCAATGGGGTAGATGGGACAGTTCTGAGACCTGAGGATAGGGGTTCAAAAGACTGTACTGAACAATATGCTAGACAAGAATGTATTTTCAGAACAAAAGCATCAAGTTGTTTTTTTAGTGAATATTTTGGGGGAGGTGAATATAAATTCCCCATTTCTGGTTATGCAAAAAAACAAAAACAAAAACAAAACAACCCCAGTCTTTTAAATCTACTTCCTGCAGACTGGGCCTTTATTTGCTGATCTTCTTTTACATGAGGCCAAGGTCAAAGCCACATGCTGCATAAAGGAAAGAGTTAACTATTCCTGAGTTCTGGTTCTGAATATGAGGCAGTTATCCACTTGTAATCATAGGGAAAAGCCAGTTGTGAATTTTAAACGATTTTAAAGGAGGTTGGAAGGTGGGATGGTAGCTAACAAGCTTTCTAGCATTTGTCATGGTTCTTTTATTGCTTTCAGTATGTTTTTACCTTTAGAATTAACATGAATGCTCATAGAGAAAGCAAAGCTCAGACACTGGCCTATTAAGACAGTCTTGCTTAATGGGAATACCACACTGTAGTCAGGGAACTGTCCAGGAGAGGTGATGGCTGAGGAGCTGGCAGCATAGAATGAGTGCCCCAGTGAATCATGAGGCAAGGAAATACAAGTACAGTTACTATGTACTGTGACAGTATCACCAATATTGATTTAAGAGTCCAATATGATCCATTTAGCAACTAAAGACCAGGTTGAACAAGTTTGGTTAAATATCCCAGATCTGAACTACTATTCATCCCTCAAGTAGAAACAAATTCATTTTTTGATTTTCTTTAAGGTTTAGAAAAGATCAGTAGTCTTTAGTGTATGTTTCACTGTAATTAAAAAATAAATAAGGAGCAAACTAGCTTATACTTGACAGTGAGCCAGGTGATGATTTGTTTTTATTTGAGTTTTTTTTTAGAAAGGATATTTATAAAATCCCAAATATAGATTTGCTACTCTGTATGCACATTAAGTAGAACATTTGGTTGCACTGTGGTCATCTCAGTGCTATTAACCTGCATTCCTATGATGTATTATTTATAACAGAACTCACTCTGAGGTATCAGATCACAGTCCTCATAAAAAGCAAAAGTTTGCAGTTATGAAAGTTTTGATCATTTTGTGGGAGGAGATGGAAAAGGGAGTGGAAACAGTCATCCTAATGGGAAGGGATGATCAGATTTTCTGGACATCTGTCTAGGAGGTTGCCAACTCTACTAAGTCTAGAGATGACTAAACACTCTAGTGGAGGGATGCAGGTTTGTCAAATGACCATGCCGAGCCCTAGGATATATATGGTTGTCACGGCCTTATGTGGACCTACAAACGTTGGCACAGCAAGTTAGCATCTGGCATATGTGCACCATTAATTTCAGCTAGCGAGATTCAGAAGCGTGAATCTCAAATCCTTACTTAGGCTGTAAGATCTTTGAGGTAGGGATCATCTATCTAGTATGAGTTTGTACAGTGCCTGCCACAATAAGGCTGGGGACTCTAGAGGCTACCATAGTATCTCACCTTCTGATGGCTGGCCTGAAGACAGGATGTCAGTATGTACCAGGCTAGATTCACTCCAGGTTGATAATGGCTTCTGTGGCACTATCAGCAGCTGAAATATTGTGATGTTGCTTATTTTGGTGCAACCCAAACACCAACTGACTCCTGGTGGAATATGACTTGGAACATGGTCTCTGACCTTTATGTTAATGCATGCAATTTGCCCCACAATGTGCTTGATGGGAAGGAGACAGGTGGTGAATGAAAGCTCCTTATGTACGGCTCACAGTAGATTGTTGTATTTTGGGGAGCTGATGGTTCAATACAATGATGCTCCCATATGCAAAGATTTTATAAAGTGTGAGCCGATTGTCACTGCTATTCACCTCCATAAAACAAAAAAAGATGTAGATAAAGAGACCTGGTACAGCAACTGGCATCATAGCTTTATACCCAAGCTCTCTTCACTCTATGGGCCCATTTACTTAAATCACCACAGGAAAGTCAGTAAAGTGTCTGTAGTACGCTAAAAAGGCAGCATGTATTTTGCTGGGAGACAGCATCCAGAATGAGCGGGAGCCCTTAAAAGCGGACAGCTGCCAGGTGGGCACCCCTACAGATTTCCCAAGACAGACAGCTTGAAAAAGGGATGACCCTCAGAAAACCAGAGCAGGCTGCAGCCCTCTCCACTGTCCTTTCTTCCAGAGAGATAATATAAACACGGGGACACAGACGATGCCAATTCTTATGGAAAGCACGAACAGGACCAGTGTTTGAATCACCACCATCACCTTACTATTCCCACTGGCGTCAGTCCCATTATTTCATACTACATTTAAATTTTGTGTGTTTGTAGCAGAAAATAGGACTTTTAAATTAAAACTCTTAGTGTAAGATTTCCTTGAGGCAAAGGGTCAGACCATTATTCCTCTGTCTTGCCAATCACAAAATATTTTGCGGACAAGTCTCAGAGGGGTAGCCACGTTAGTCTGTATCCACAAAAACAATGAGGAGTCCTGTGACACCATAAAGACTAACAGATTTATTTGGACTTAAGCTTTCGTGGGCAAAAATCACTTTATTAAATGCATCTGCCAAAGTGGGTTTTAGCCCGTGAAAGCATATGTCCAATAAACCTGTTAGTTTTTAAGATGCCACAGGGTATAAAATATTTTGGTGTCCATTGGTTTGCAATACCTAATTCCCCATCGTCACTATTTCAATGTCATTATTAATTTCAGGACTTGATAAAGAATCCAGAGCCTTATAATCATCACGAGCAGCAAAGTATTCTCTTTGGGGATGTGTACCCTGTCCCTTTAGTACCCAATCAGTACTTAGATCCAAACAGGTTTGACAAATCAAAGGTAAGTTTGTGAACAAATCCCTAAAATTTGCAGGTAAAGCTGCCAGGTAAGGAGATCACCAGTGCTAAAGAAGCTATATATAGATATACACATATACAGGCACACAAACGTGGTCCCTTAATAATGGCACATTTCATTCTAAGCTGCATCTCCTTTTCTGCAGATGCTCATCTTGTGCTGGCCTAATAATGTCTAATAATGAAGCAAGCACAGACATGATACGAAACATTATGGGTCTGAATAATAAATAAATCAGTTTCCTGGCAATAAGTGAAGTATTTCCATAAGACAGTAATACCAGGATGTGGCGAGTGGATTGTAAGTCTTTCTCCATTGAAACTAAGAGGAACTTATGTCAGAACAACTCCACAGACATAGGTACTGTGGGTGTAGAGGGGGTGCCCCTGCACCTTGTAGCTTGAAATAGTTTTCATAATATACAAGGTTTATTACAATGTGGTACTAGGACTTTCAGCTTCCCCACTATAACAATTGTTCCAGCATGCCTGAATAACAAAAAAAAAAAAAAGTTTCCAAACTATTTATGAAATGTAATAAACATACTTGACTATTACCTGCCAGAGTCAGAGATACAGGAGGAAAGATGAGGAGAAAATGGTTCTTCCTCAGTTTTTCTCCTGGATGACATAACTCAGCTGATATATAGGCTTTCTGACCTTAGATACGCTCACGAGTTACAGTGTGAAAACTGTAACATATGTGAAACAGCAATACACTGTGAAATGCTTGGTACAGATAGGATTGCCAAATGGTTTTAACAAAAATACCAGACACACTTGACATTACATCACAATCTACATTACATCTTATTTAGAAAATACTGGACATTTATATTTTCTCATTTATATTTTCTCAATTTGTTTCTTGAACAGAAAGCTCAAATACTGGACTGTCCGGTTCAAAACCAGACACGTCAACCCTAGGTACAGACCATGGATGTTGTGCTTCAAATCCATGGGGTTAATGACAACCAGACAACTACATGATAGTCTTTGTCACATTGCATAAGATACCATAGTAGTTAACACATTCTAATATAGTGTTATTTCCCAGGGTAAACAGGCATCCCCACCCCTCATCTGAGCTGTGCTAACTTTGCTTGTAGAAAAGACTCAGCCAGTTTGGGATACATGAAAAGTACTATGATGTGTCCTGAATATTGTCTATCCCAACAAACAGCACTTGAGCTCTACATTCCACCTGGAAAGTTTTGGGGATATGCAAATGAAGCAAAAGAAAGTGTAAATAAGATTTTCTCCCCCACCACTTGTGGAAATTGAAACAAAAATCCTGATGATATGCAGATAAGTTAGATAAAGGCTAGTTGTAAGCAATTTTTCACTGTAAACATGGGTAGTTACTGACAATTTTCCGGATTCCAACCCTCCTTTGATTTCATGAACTACCATTGTTTCTATCGTCAAATTAAGTGAAGTCACGTATACTTTTCGAATGATTCTGGGTGGAGTTAATATTCTCATCAAATATTTGGCTTCTGACAGAAATCTGTGCTTGGCAGGCCTCATTTAAGACTAATGTTAATCTATCGTGGGCATTCTCTTTTAGGGTACGCCTAGACTGTGGGTTTTTTTGGGATACTGTAGGTATCCCGAAAAAACTTCGCCGTGTCCAGGAAACGCATTTGCTCTTCTGCTTTTTTTTTTAGGAAGAGCGAACGTGCTCTTTCGGAAGCCTCTGTATTTTTTGTTCCACAAGGAAGAAGGGGGCTTTCGAAAGAGAGTTTTTTTTCCAAAATTTGGCTCAGTCTAGATGGGCCAAATTTTGGAAAAGCCTCTTCGGACAAAAGTATCAGAAAATGATACTCAAAATGTGGAGCGCATTTTGTGTGTCTTTTTCCAATAGATCCTCGCAGTCTAGATGTACCATCAGACAAAGTGGCAGAGCCACTGCTTTTGGATTTCTCATTTCAGAATTCATTTAAAAATACAGGACACAGAGACAGTGGACTTTAATCCATTGTCATGCTATGTCCAATTAATTTAAGCTAAAATGATATATTATAGCAAAGTTCTGAATGTTCCTACCCCTTAGGAAGACTCATAGTTTGATTGTTAGAGTACTCGCAGCTCAGACTGACTTCAATGAGATTTGAGGAAGAGCTGAAAACAAGGCCAAACTGAGTAGTCTTTCAGTGAAGGGTAGATCCTCCATTGGCCAAGGGTACAACAGCATTATGATCAGATTCTATTCCTGAGTCTCTCATCTTGTTACAAGAGGCTCTGTGCCAAACAACTGTCAAAAAATACGCAGTGAGGTCACACAAACACACTTCTTCATGTTGAGATTGCAATTTTAGAAGCAGTAGCTGTAAATGAATATTTATAGTAAGTCTTGGCAAAACTGAAAGGCCATATATGAAAAGAATTCAGAATAAAACATAAAAGTCTATGGCACTGATTTGTCTAAAGAAGGAATTTGCAAAAATATCTCATTTCACACTCACACACAAAACGAGGCCCTGACATCTAGGCAAAAACTTTTGAAATAAAGCAGAGCACTTAATGTCTAAAATATTCAGCTTTGAAGACCTGACAACCCATATTTACCTCTGAGTCTTTAAATGGAATTCATCAGATGGCCTCAGCAATTAACATACAGTAATACAATAGTCAAATAATTTATTCATTAAAATGAGGATTTCAAAAAGTTGTCTCAGACTTACAATACCAGAAAGTCAGATTAATGCATTGTACACCATATTAGCAGCACAAATTGACCTTCAAATGCCTGCAAATAGTAAGTGGATAGTTCTCTGTTTGCACAAGAGTTTCTGCTGCCTCCTACACCAGTTCCTCCCACCACTCCCAATGTAAAGGAAAGGAGGGGATATGTCAAGGGAGTTTCACTGGCAGGACCTGGGAAGGAAGAGGGTGTGTTGGAGTGAGGCTCCGCTATATCTCATCCTCACTGATATAAAGTGCAGTGGCTTATACCGGGGCTGCCATAATTTGCACCAAGCCATGAAGCTCTCAATCAGGAAACCACAGCCCTCTGCTGCCAATCTCCACTAGTTCTGAGCTGCGATCAGGGTCATTGTGTTATGCTTAAAGGAGACAATAAAGGCTCAATTGTCTGTTGTATCCAAGTGCTACTCAGAAGCAGTAGAGAAAGGGGGTTGCTGGAAACCAGTTGTGGATCCCTGATCCTCTGCTGCCTGGCCCCAGCATAAATCAGAATGGCTCTTGTCAAAGGTGCATGATTCCTAATATGTAATCTACATTAGAAAAAGCCTGGTGGTATAGCAGTATCAGTAGAGCTACTGTAATGCCAAAAGACTCAGTTGACTGTAGGCAGAATTGAACCTGGAACCACTGTCTCAGTGCCACTAGATTGGACAGTACACCACACCCAGAAGATAGTGTGGGTTACACATTACTCCTAGCTGAGGAAGTGTGTCCTGAGCTTCAGAGACATCCCAGATAAAATACTGGATGAGCCCCCACTTGTAACACTGGCAGATCCCAGTTACCTGCGGGCAGAATCAAACCAGGGACCTCTGGAGCTTAGTGCACAAGCCTCTACCATATGAGCTAAAATTCAGCTGGCTGTCAGCTAAAGCTGTAAATCAGACTCATTATTCTCTCTGTAAGTGGTCCCAGTGCCATTAGATGGGACAGTACACCATGCCCAGAAGGTATGCCGGTTACACTACGCTGGCTAAGCTAGCTTGTTCTCGTAGCTGGAGATGCGTATCTTAGGTCGACTTTCTCGTGTATGGTGAAGCCATATTTTCTGAGACGACTGCAAGGGAAGAGGCAGCAGAAGACCTTGTTGTATCTTCTCCGTTGCATTCTCCTTTGCATCAAATGTAACAGAGGCTCTCCATCTTACTGCTTCAATGCTTGACCATTTTGACTACTACTGATAGAGAAAGAAAGAGTTATGCAAAATTTTAAAAAACAATATAATGGAAAGGAAATCATATATGTTCGTACCTGGCCAGGACAACTCAATTATAGGAGAAGTTGGTTTTTTTTTTTAAAATCTCTGGTTCATCTTTTTCTATCAAAGCTTTACTGCTTTTTCTGGCAAAATTCCAACGTGTTACTGGAGGCAATATGTTGAGCTTTTTAAAGTAGTTCAGGAAAATGTAGCCCCAAGTCTTCCATTATATTAGGATATGAGGAGGATGTTCGGCTAAATCCTCCTGCACATTTTTTAAACCATGAAGTTATTGTGAGTTATTAAGGAATGCCAAAACAAAGGTAGTAATGATGAAGCTGATATTAATTTGACTAGCTTAAATAACAATGCTTTATCTGATTGTATGTTTCCTCAATATGTAAGGTTTGGTTTCTGTGAAAACAGTAGCCTAGATATTTACGTCATTGTTTCATCATGGGTGGGTTTTAAGAGCAGCTATATACACTGGTAATGTATAATTTTAAAAAGGAAATGTTCATTGATTTGTGTCAGTTTTGCTCTTATTTAGCAATGAAACATTAGATGCAACCACAGCAAATTGCTGATTTTATATATACACAACAAATAGAGCAATCTTCACACAAGATACTGAGAGGGTTTTCATTTGACAAAATTACATTAAGAGAATTGTGATCTAATTTTTTTTTACCATGCTTCCAATTTGTCAATGATTTAATAAACAATTAACCATTGATGTCAAAATATAAATTCTACATTTAAAATACTAAGTTATATCACTAAAAATCTCTACCTCCTGAGGTTACCTAAACATCTCAATAACACAGCAGTGAAAACATAGCCTGAAAAAAATTGCCAACTGATTTTTTATGTTTATATAAACAAAACAGGTTCAAGGAAACAGCATCCACAGGACTTTCGTGTCACTTAACAGGGCAGTGAGGTGACCAATCTTTATATAAAGTTTCCTAAACAAATTTAAACAGGTGGTCTTTCCTTTTCCACTTGGAGAGTGTGATATTTTGTGCCTGCCCTTATGAACACTTTGATCTGGATCAGTTAGCAAGAATCAAAGAATTTGCTTCCTTTGGGGCTCTGGACAGATGACAGCAGCACAATCTGCCTTGCTTTGTAGGGCACACTCATCCGCAACTCAGATTCACATCACTGTGATAAGGAAAGACATTTCAATCTGTTAATATGTTTGAAAAAAATCTCAGCCCCTCCAATCTCTGCAGTCACCCCACCGGTATCATCTGCTTCATAGAGAGATAGAAATTGATATTGATTATTATTTTTACTAGCAGGGGGAAACAGTGATATGACTTCAATGGATATGAATGCAATGGTAAGGGTGACAAAATTTTGTCACAAAACAATTACCTTAAGAAAATAATTTGGCTCTGACTCACAAGAGTTTAAGAACTGCTCTTTATTTCTGGAATTGTATAGTGAGGAAAATATACTGACATCTATATATAGCAAGCAAAAACCAAAGAATCTATGTGCCATAAATAGTGATGGCAGTACACTGCATTTCTTAAGCATGTAATGAGGTGTAATCTTATTTCTGGAGATATGCTACTTTATCTAAAAAGACAATGGTGGGTACTTAGCAGTCATTTCAGTGAAGAATCACATTGAGACAGCACATATACAGAAGAAAACCTATCTGGTACACTGTTTTGTCTACCTGATATTTTCTTTTGTATTGTCTGGGGACAATTTAGTAGGGTCAGTTATTTCTTATCCCATATATTTTTCAAAATAAGCAAGAAACAATATAAAAAATAATTTGTCCTGACTGACACACTTACACCATTCAGGTATGTTCACCTTTAAGATCTATACGTAAGTACTTCTAATGGATTAAGAACTGTTCCCTCACTAAAAATGTGCCCCCCCTCCCCAAGAAAAAAAACCTCAAACAATGCCAGAAGCAATCCACCTGAGATTAGAGACTCAGGTGTTTACTTCGAAAATATGAGATCAGCTTAATGAAAACAAATTTTCTGTAATGCAGTGCAGCTTTTATTCAGCAACGAACTCCCCTCATGTTAAATGTATGTAAAAATACATGTACAGTTAAGGTTATTCAGACTTGGATACCTCCTGTTTACATTATTTAGGACTTGGCTGCCTCCTCATCCCTCCTATATTTCAAGAAGTGCAACACAAGGAGTTGATGAAGCTCATTTCTCATGGCACTCTGGAAAATGATTCAACTAAATGGTTTGGTGAATAGGTCCAATTTTTTGCCTCATTGTCTGTGTTCAGACTCCAACCTTGTATAATATTTTGGAAAAAGTTATCCTTTTCTGTACTGAGCAGAGTAAATATTTTGTCAGTTGTTAAGGATGAGCTAGAGAGTAAGACCCAACAACGTATCCAAATCTAGCAGTAAGATTTGGAACCACTTAAGAACTTTTTCCAGATTGTGATTTGTAATGCATTTCAGAAGCCAGCAGAAATACCAGCAACTTGAACTATTAAAGAAAGGCTGAATGAACCCTTTTAAGAGCAACGAAAATATATTTTCCACCCAACTTTTTTTTAAAATAATTAAATTAGCAAAGAAAGGGTAGATGACAAATAGAAATACTTTCCTTCCTTAAAGTTCTATTGTATGGTATCTTGAAGAACAATTTCACCACACTTCAGTCTCAAAGAGAAGAATCGTACTGAATTAAGCAAAAGTTAAAAGATTACTTCATACGTATGGTTCAAAACCCAAATCATATAAGTGACAGACACAGGCATACAAATAAAATCTTCATGTAATAAGGAAAGAGTAAGTTTTGTCTGGTATATGAGTTGGGCAGTTAGGCTGTAATTGGCTGTAACTGTCAGCCTTGAGTGACAAATTATGCTTTTCCCATGGCTAAGAGGCACTTTAATATTTCCAAGGTAGGAAAAATCTTTAAGAAAATCAAATAAATTTCTTCTTATCTGATACTTGGTGCCAAAAGCCCCACTAATAATTATAAACTAGGACCAAAGACATTACAGTCAACCATTTGGTGCTGTGACTTGATCAGCAAGGCACGAAATATCCTAGTAAAAGCACATTGTTCAAGAACCAGTCCTTCCTTGTTTGCAGTTTTGCTATAGAAAATCTGGCACCTGTCATTTTGTAAATCTGGAAAGAGCTTCTTTTTTGTATAAACATGGTACAAAACAGGAGGTGATGATGCAGCTGGCATGACAAGATGTAGAAGCCCTAAGGCACTGCTGAGGATGAGAATGATGAAAAGGGTGAGGAAAATGACAGAGAGAGAATGACACCTCGCTAGTAGTCACATCAGAGGAAATTCTCCCTCCACTCCTACTCTGGGCAGCTGCACAAGTCTGAAAACAAGTACTTTACAGGTGATTACATTTAACACTTGATTCTGGAGCCTGAATTTTGAAGTGCAAAATGGAAGACATTAGTGAACCCTCCATTCCCCTTTGTCAGGGAGTTTGTTTGCTGAGGGCAGGCACATACAGATCAGAACCTCTTTAGGGCAGGGACTATATTTTTGTTCTAGAGCCACAAGTCAGACATGTGCTTCTTACACAGTAAATGTGCTAGCAGAGAAATGCACTGGAAGTGAGTATTACATCTGAGCAGCTTTACAGGAAGCTGGTTTGGAATCAGTTATGACATAAGCTACTTTCCTAACAGACAGGGTGGGACAAGATGCTGTTACATACCACCTTGAGGAACACAGTCAGTCTTCTACTAAGAGTCTTAGAGTTGCACAGCAGCGCAAATAAATAAATAAATAAATCTCAGCAGCCATTATGCCTCCCAACACTCGTCCCCAGTTAAGTCTGCAATTTGAAAGGAAACCATGAAGTCACTCAGGCTGTGTCCAGACTCAGGGTTTTTTTCGAAAAAAGTAGCCTTTTTTCGAAAAAACCTCACCTGCGTCTAGACTGCAGCCGCGTTCTTTCGAAATTAAATCGAAAGAACACAGCTTTTCTTTCGATGGCGGTAAACCTCAATTTACGAGGAAGAACGCCTTCTTTCGAAAGTTCCTCTTTCAAAAGAAGGCGTTCTTGAATGTAAATAGGGCTTCTTCGAAAGAGAGCATCCAGACTCACTGGATGCTTTCTTTCAAAAAAGCAAGCCGCTTTTTCGAAAGTTCAACGTGCAGTCTAGACGCTCTCTTTCGAAAGAGGCTTGCAGTTTAGACATAGCCTCAGGGTAGCCAACAGAATTGCCCAGGCTATGGGCAAGGTGGTAGTGGGGGCACAGCTGCGTGCTCCAGGAAGGGGTGTAGTCTCAGGCAGTAGAGGTGGGGTGGGACCAGCAGGATAGTGGGGCCAGCATCAGAGCAGGAGCCATCCTGGAGGCTGTTGGGTAGGTAGTGGCAGGGGGCCATAAATGACCTCCCTTGGTCTGGCAAAATCCCTCATCTGGAACAGGTCAGGTCCCAATGGTGCCAGACCAGGGCAGTCCAACCTGTATGCCAATAATGAAAAATGTGATATTATTCCAACTACATTTTAATTATTCCTTCATTCTGTTCAAAATTTCTGATAAAAATGTGAAAGAATTTCTCTGGCCTTTCCCTGCCACCCATAAGCACTTACAATGTGATCACAGGCATAAGCCTTAACATCCTCAACCGGCTCAGCTCTTCTTTTTGTGTGGAACTGGTCTTGTCAAACAAAAATATCATTGAGCTCACGTGCCACTTGAGCATGTGTTTCTAATTATTTTCTTCCAGTTCCTTATCCAACATTGGAAATTGTATTAGTGTATGAACAAAAATGTTCTCTCGTGGTTTATCTTCTCATCTTTCTGCTGGACCAAACAATGAAGTCATAAGAATATATTTATATATATAAAAATTAGCTTCTATTTCTATTTATTTTCTGATACAGTTAATTAAGGGACTATCTTTAAAAAAATGAAAAAAATTCCAAGTAAAATGTCTTGTTTAGACCAAAATATGCTAAAAGCCAATGGATCTGGAAAATCTCTGTCCCAAAATGAGCTCCATGTGTGTGTCTGCTAAGTAACTGGGCTGTGGGGCTGTGGGTGAACGCAGACTGACTTCCACAGGGTAAAGGAATAGAAGATGTAGTCTTGTGACCCCCTTTTAACCAGGGTCTGGCTAAAACTAGCCTGAAGTGTGCACAAACCCATATATCTCCATTGGTAGGCAATGCACCCATGTTTCACTCCCAACATTTTCCTGAATACCTGCCTTGGACATCACTTCTACAATATGTACATGTTCACATCATTTGCTTAGCAGAAATGCATAATTTCTGGGGCATTTTACAATTAAAGATTTGGTCAAGTAGGTTTAAAGTGCACAAATAAATGTATATGTGCTAGCAATTTCTGGGATTATTTTGTCGTGGATACAGATCCACAGAGAAATTCCCTATTGTGACTTAGGTAGCACGTAAGCCAACAGAGGTGGTGGCACGTGAGAAAGAAAAAAAAGTGGACAGCCTTATAGATATGTAGTCCTACAATGGACCTTGAGATATTAAATATAGCCCTTGATCTCAGACAAATAAACCTAGACACTTCATGATGAGTATTTGTCCAACGTGGTCTTAAAAGCCTCCAATGATGGAGATCCCACAATTTCCCTTAGAAGCCTAGACCAGCACCTTACTACAGTTATAATGGGAAAGTTTTTCCTAATATCTAGCCTAAATTTCTCTTGTTGCAGATTAAACCCATTACTTCTTGTCCAACCTATAACAGATATGGATAACAATTTGTCACAGTCCTCTTTATAATAGCCTTTAACATATTTGAAGAATGTTATTAGGTCCCTGCTCAATTTTATTTTCCCAGGACTAAACATGCCGAGGTTTTTTAAACCTTTTAACATTTTTATTGCTCTCTTTTGGACTCTCAAATTCATTCACTTTATTCCTAAACTATGAGGCCCAACACTGGACACACTATATCAGTTGAGGCTTTACCAGAGCTGAGTAAAGCAGGACAATTACCTCTCATTTCTTACATAAAATTTTCCTGATAATACGCCCTAGAACAGGGGTGTGCAATAAGCAGCTCGGACGTGGTTCACCAGGGTTAGCTCCTGGCGAGCCTCCGACACTTTATTTACTCAGGCATCCAGAGGTATGACCGTTTGCAGTTCCCAGCCAATGGGAGTTGCAGGAAGCTGTGACCCGGTCTGCACTGCTTCTCACAGCTCGCACTGGCCAGGAATGGTGATCTTGGGCCAATGGGAGGTGCAAGCAGCCAGTACTAATGTCAAGGACTCACACTGTTTTCATCTATAGGGTTAGATTAAGCTTGATATAAACTATTCAATTGGGGAAGGGCTCAAACTAAACAATAAAGAGTGGGTTTCTTTTTATTTTACATCTATGGCTTTTCTTTATCTGTAGAACTTCTGACTTGAATACAACTCTATGGAGACAAACATGACATATTCAATTAATTAAATTTCCCCTTTCAGAAATATGATTTACGAATGTTTCCAGAGTTATCTTGCACAGACTGCTGCAGCAAAAAAATGCAAGACCCAGTTGATCAGAAGATTCTCCTATTGGCTTGTCTAACCTCACCTAGAGTGTGGAAGGTTTATACAAAAAGTCTAAAGACTAAACAATGAAACTAGTGCCAAAATTAGTTTGACTTGGTCATTTTTTCTAGAAACTGATGCTTAGATCACCAGTGGTATAGTCAGAGATTCTTGCTCCTGACTTCAAACAGATTTTATATTTGCCTGTCACAATTCTAGTGGTTACTAAATTCCAATAAGCCATAGTTTTAAAAATGCCTCATGTCATAATATACTATACTTCATTTTTCCTCTTTAAAGTGTGTAAGAAGTGCCATTTTTAATAAAAATGTTATTAACAGGACATAGATTGGCAGAGTAAAATGTGCATGTTACATGAATGAAAGAAAGACATATGTTCAGCTTCTGATTCAGCTTGCACTTAAAGTTTCTGGATATGTAAGAACTTATAAACCTAAACCAGGGCCTTAAAAAGAAACCAAACCCCACAACTGTCCAAGAGTAACAAAAGAGAAACTACTTTTTAGCTGGAGTTAACACTGTAATTCCATATCTGTAACATAAGGGAAACACTTAAAAAACATTGAAATTGGGGTGTGGGGGAGGGCATTTAGAAAGCCATACAATTTTTGGCTAAGGTCAAACTAAAAAAAAATTAGAAAATATGAAAATTCAGAGTTTACATGTTCCAATTTTGTACTCCCTGCCTCTGTGTTCATTCTAAACAGACTAGTAAAGAGTGGCATGTTGGCTGGGGAAGGCTGCAAGATCTCTGCCAACTCTGATCCAGTGATTCAAACCTTTTTTAGGGAAGGCAAAGAGGCAGTTGTCTTCATTTCTGTCAAAGCTGTGTAACAGGATATACTGGCCCTTTAAGACTGAGCTGGGATGTCTCTGAAGCAATACTACTCCTTCACAGGTATAGTGTCTTTACAATGACAGAACTGTAGGATAAAGGGACTGATTGCCTTGGGACCAGGGATTTAAGTGTGGGCAGGGTAAGACTCCCTTAGGGTATGTCTACACTACCACCCTAGTTTGAACTAGGGTGGTAATGTATGCATACCGAACGTGCAAATGAAGCCTGGGATTTGAATTTCCCAGGCTTCATTTGCATAAGCCGGCCGGCGCCATTTTTAAATGCGGGCTTGTTCGAACCCCGTGCCGCGCGGCTACACGCGGCACGGGCTAGATAGTTCGAACTAGCAAGCCATTCCGAACTATCTGTACGCCTCGTAGAACGAGGCGTACAGATAGTTCGGAATGGCATGCTAATTCGAACTATCTAGCCCGTGCCGCGTGTAGCCGCGCGGCACGGGATTCGAACAAGCCCGCATTTAAAAATGGCGCCGGCCGGCTTATGCAAATGAAGCCTGGGAAATTCAAATCCCGGGCTTCATTTGCATGTTCGGTATGCATACATTACCCCGCTAGTTCGAACTAGCGGGGTAGTGTAGACATACCCTTACATCTTAACCAGAACAAATGCTGGAAAATGTAACCCCAGGGTCTGACCTCTACAAAAAGGCATGCTCGGAGAGGCTGCGTGGTATGATCCTCTCCTTTCTAATAACTTTGGAGAGTGTGGAGGAAACTGGAACTGCCTCTAACCCCTGAAACAGGGAGAACACTGCTTAATTTGACTTTAACTGCCAAACCTCTGCAGAGAGCCTGGTAACCTGGGAACACTTGACAGGAAGAACCCTGTGGGCAGGCCACTCTTTAACAATATTACGCAACTTTTCCATTTGTTGTTTCTTTACTGCAAGAGCTCTGGGGAGAGAAATCTCTCCAGTGAGAAGCTGTACTGTTTGTTTTTAAAATAGCTTAATAAGCAAGACCTCCAGGGAACAATGGTCTCTTACAGCTGGAATAGCACACACAGAATGGATTCCAAGGTTAATGCAAAATCAATGAGACAATTAATTAGGTTAATGCAAACCCCCATGCACCTAAATATTTGAACCTGGCCTTCCCAATACAATGAGAATGCTGTATTCCTGCATAGGGTACATTTTCAAACTAGAGATGTTAAATATTGATGAACTGAATAATTGTGGAACTGCATCAAAACTTAGCGGTTACACAGTTATTTGATGGTCCCCGAAGGTGGGGCCGGCAGCCAGTGTGCCCCACTCCCAGGGAGCCCCCTGCCATCTCACCTTGCTGCCTCGGATACAGAGGCAGTAGCGTAAAGCGGCAACAGACTCTGTCCATGGAGGGGTCCAAGGTCTGTGTTGACAGAGGCTGCTCTGTGGCTGCCCGCAGGATCCCCTGCCCCCGCATGCTACCTCTGATAGAGACAGCAGCGGGAGAGGGTGGGTGCTCGTGAGGAGCCGACTTGTGGAAAGCTGGCTGTCAAAACACAGGCCAAAGACTTTCACCTTGTGATTCCTGCAGTTGCTGAAATTATTCTACCATATACATATATGTGAATGTTATGGAGCACAATACCATGTGGTTTAACTGAAGCCCACAGTCTGCACTCCCATGTACACACACAAGATTTACCCATTCTCCATGGCCACCTTTCCAGTACAGTTCTCTTTCACCAGCCACTGGAAATTTTACAAAGGGCTGTAAGAATTTACCAACCATGTCTTACACCTACCCAAGTTTTCAAACTTCCTCTTCTCAGAAATGACTAATTTTTTATATGGGGCTTCAACTAACTTCGTCCAAAATTTAAATCTAAATCAGTTATCTTACTCTGACTGGCTTATTCAGCATCATTCCCTCCATTTCCCACTTTTATTGAATGAGATACTAGCCTGAAGCTGTAGTGTATATAAAAACGTGGGTGCATTTATGTAAATGAAAAAGGGTGACAGATGTTCCTTGGAAGCAATATATCAGCTGAAGCCAGAAGCCATTAGGAAAACAAAAACTACAATATCTTGTTTCTCAATTATGATGGGTATATCCAGAGATGGCACCTCTATCACAACCTACCAGCAGATGTCTCGGCTATGATAATAACACTAATAACAAGGAGAGGGATTTTCTTGTGCTCAGGCTCCCAACCTAGGGTATGTGTACGTGCCGGGACAAGGTCAAATTAAGATATGTAACTTCAGCTATATTAACTCTGTAGCTGAAGTCAAAGTAGCTTAACTTGACTTTTGGCGGTCTTTACACTGCAGGAAGTTGAAGAGCACACTTTCCCTTCAACTTCCCTTACTCCTTGTGGAAGCAGGACTACTGGCATTGACCGGAGTGCCCCTCTCATTAGATCTGGAAGATTGACAGTGGCAGCTTTAATCTTCTCTGTATTGTAGACATTCCCTTAGTGGCCTTGTCTTTGCATCTTCCTCTGACATGAATCCCAGCTGGAATCTCTCTCTCCAGTCACCAAATCTGATAACTTACTTGGGTTGGCCTTTACCATTTTGCCATCTGTTGGCTGCTAATCTTTTCCCCATATGCTCTGAGTGTGCAGTAGATATGGCCTATCAGACTCATGTAAAATTAGATTTACCAAAAGGAACTGGCTATTTGTTACTAACAATGACAGTATATTAGAGACTTTATCCTTTCTCCCTTCCCATGTTGATATTTCACCTTGGACCTGTCCTATGAAATAAATAGTGCTACCTCATTATATTTTCATGTGTTGTAGTTCATATCTGAAAAGGTCAAAAGCTAAAAATAATCTAACCAGGCCATCTCTTCTACAATTGTTCTATTTAAAAGTGGCTGGGTATGTGTACATGCACGTGAGTCAGTAACAGTGATAGTCCGAACTAAAATTCAAACTTGACTGTGTATGGTTGCAACTTCACTTGGATACTGACAGTTTACAACAAACTGTTTTTGCAAAGTCATAATTTGCTTCCATGGAAAGAATTATATTAGCAGAAAATAAATGTGTTGCTTCAAATCTTCAGGGAAATAAGTATTACTGGAAGAGGGGAAAAAAAAAACCTCTTGGAGCTACAAGAAAGAATCCAGAAAAACAGAGAGGGGGAAGGGAGAGGAGTTTGGGTGCACAGTTTTAAGATCCTGGCATGAAAAATAGTAACCAAGGCTTGGGTAATAACTAAAATATAATACTGTTTCCGCCCAAACTCTAGGTTCAGGAGAGGGCATATCTGATATAAAACTCTTTGTAGAATTGTATTTTGTTGAACATTCAAATTGTTCTTAGAAGAATACAGGAGGCAAAGATTTATACCTGAAAAAGTAAATAACAGGTAGAAAACAAAATAACAGACACACTTTTAAAATGATAAATGTTTATATTTTGAAAGTCACATTAGGACTGGTGAGTAGTGCCAGATTAATAGCCCAGGAGAGTGAGGTATCCATAAAATAATAACAAAGTGATCAGTGCAAGTGCACAATCTGCCTCATCTTATCACTGGAGAGATCACCTATAGATCTCAGTTGGTATAAACTGTAATAGCTCAACTGAAGTCAAGGGGGCTCTAGACAATTTACAGCAACTTAAGAACTATTCCTGTTTGTCAATTTTTCTGACAATTTAACTCTTGACCTCTCTGCTGAGACTGCCAACACAGTTTCCAGTTAGCTTTCCTATGTCCTGTCCTTTTTAGGCCCAATTCTGTGAACCACTTTTCAATATAAATTGTTTCTTGGTATTGTCCACACCAATGTAAGTTAGGAAGAGACACTTAATAATAAGGAAAAATCCACTGCAAACATTTACTTCTCCTACTACTATTAAAACTATTGTCATCAATAGTGTGAAAGTATTAAATGAAGATTACAGAAACATGTTATTTATGCTAATCTGATTCCACATCTCTAAATTATTATTTTTCTAGCTGTCCTCATATTTTGTCCTTGGCCTACAATCCATCATATCCTGTTTGAGTCCAGAAAGGATGAAGGTGATTAAGTGAGAGATATTTTTATTGCTAGCATAATACATGTGCACATAGACTCAACCAAAACTTTCTTTTACAACCAGAAAGAAACCAAGAATTACTTCTGTGATTCATCAGAAAATAGGATTAATTTTTTATTGATACAAGCTGAAGTACTGTTTGGAGAGAATGCAAATGGAAATTATTAGACAGTTTTGCACACTGGTCTTTATTTAAAAAAAAAGCACAGTTCAGAAAATGTTGGGGGAATTCTGAGGTGCGGAGAACTATCATCATGTTATTGGAAGGTCGTGAGTGGATGGCTCAAATTCTACTCTACTATAATAAAACCAAAGCAAGAGCTCTCCCCCCTTCAAATTCATATTATTTTGCTAGTAAGGACATATCCTACTTTTCAGAAATTGAATGACAGAAATCATGTTTAGAATCCAACAGTCCCAGTCTTGCAAGTTGACCCATAGACACAGACTCATCGCATTCAGAGAGATCCCTATTCAAGCCACATTATCATGCATCAGACTACAGGATCAGGCTTTTGTAACTGCATTCATAAGCTTTTTAATTACTATTTTTTTAAACTTAAAGGTAAATAGATGTGTACACCATATATATATTTTCTGGTATAAAAATCTTGGGAGAAAAGAAGGGTTTAGATATATACAAGATAAGGGAACACCGCTGAACTTAGGCAATATTAGTTATACTACACAGTAAAGATACTATTGTATATCAATGATCTCTTTTCCATCACTTCATCCTACTTGGTCCATTTTTCCTGCATTCGCTTACCTGTTAACAAATGCATTATAAGTCTTTTTAATTTCTCTTATTCTTGCTAAACATATTTCTATAGTGAGTTTTTATTTCTGCACCCACAGAAAGGAGATGCAACTCTTGTGCTTTTATTTTCCTCTTTAGTCTGTTTCATTCTGCTAACTCTTAATGCCAAAGTTAATTGATCGATAAAAATCACAGCAGTTATGTGTGAAAGGAAATGAGGGGTGTTTATAATTGTGAGAAGTCAAAAAATGGGGGGAATCATCTGCTTATAATTGCATATAACTGATTAAAAATGACTGCCTTATTCATACTCACAAATGAAAAAACTCCAAGGTTACGTCTAGACTGCAAGCCTCTTTCGAAAGATACTTTCGAAAAAGCTTCTTTCGAAAAAGAACATCTAGACTACAATCAGTACTTTCGAAAAAGCAAGCTGCTTTTTTGAAAGAGAGCACCTAGGCAGTCTGGATGCTCTCTTTCGAAAAAGCACAGTTTGCATTACATAGCGCCCTTTTTTGAAAAAGCACTTTCGAAAAAAGGCGTTATTCCTCGTGAAATGAGGAGTACCTCCATCGAAAGAAAAGCCACGTTCTTTCAATTTAATTTCGAAAGAACAAGGCTGCAGGCTAGACACAGGTGAAGTTTTTTTTCGAAAAAAGGCTACTTTTTTTGAAAAAACCCTGCAGTCTAGACACAGCCCAACTGAGATTCTTAACAGAAATTTTAAAAACTCCTGCAATTTTCATCTCAAGTTAAATGAAAAAATTGAAGTGCTGACATGATACATTTTTAGAATAGACTTGTCATTCTGAATGAGAAATTAGTTAACAGATTACCCAAAATGCTGTAGCTCTTCATTCCTCCCCAAGCCCTACCCTTCCTGCAGGAAAATTACCAATACATTCCCTCAGAAGCATGGGTCACAACCAACACTTGTCCTTTGTGAAGAGTGAAATCTATAACTTGTATTTTAGTTGAGAAACCATCTGCTATGGTCTCAATTCATGCTTCATCTCTTGTGCATGGTACAGAACAAACTACCCTGCAAAGGAATGGGAAGTAAAACAGACTCTAATTCCTTAGAAAAACAACAACTCCTGAAGAGAGTAGTATGTCTAGGCACATGGACAGATAGGAGCTAATGGTTAAAAATAGCTCCAACCTGGCAGCACAGGAGCAGCAACAGAAGTCAGACTGTGGCAACAGCCGGCTTCGCAGTGGAACTTTTAATCTTAGTGCCATCCTGCTTCTTGTCCTTGGAGATGCACTGAAAATGGGTCTGGCTCAGAGCTTTATCATTCTTTTCAACATGCTTTCATAAGGCTACACTAGTAATTTTTTAATGTCACATTAAAATATTGTGTTATTTGGTCTTTATTTCAAGCTAATGCAGCAACCTATCAATTTAACCGCTTCCCACCAAAACAAACCTAAATCCTGAAGGGCTTCAGTGTTCTTGTAAAGTTGAATGCATTCAAATTTGCAAAGAACATGGAGATATTTTCAAGTGGAAATTGTTATTTATTCTCTTTATTAGGTAAGCTAGTGTGCAATTGGAAAATCTGTACAGCTAGTTATTTGCTTTTCATGAATCTGACAAAAAAATTAGGCCAGTTTCTCAGGTGTTGTTTAGGATGGTGGGATGGAGGGTGAGAGGGCAAGGAGCAGAGGGCTCCTTTCCATCCCTCTGACAGACAGGGCAGATGGGAGAAAGAGTGTCCCCTACCATAAATTAGAGTAAATTTAAGTCTGCTGTAGCTTACATTGATAGTAGCTGCCTTATAGATGCCAATCTGTTTGTCCAAGATTCCAATCCAGTCACACACCCTCAAACCCCAGCAAGGCCTATGTTGGGCTGAGGTGAGACAGGAACTGGTGATCTTATCCTGGGATTTCCCCACATCAGCCGAGTCTCCAGATATCTATTTAACTCAGGTCTCCTTCTAATTTGTGCAATCATTAAGAGGACTAAGCAGGGAACTAGATTTGGCTAATTATTTTCATTGAGATTCACCAGCAGTGCAATTTCTCAGGGCCCTTCCTGGACCCAGGAAGCAGAGAGAAAGGCACTCTGACCACAAGATCAGCTATGACACACAACGTAAATCAGAGACCACTTTTTCAAATGCCAAAAGATATTAAAGAGTCTCTTCTTTTATTGTGAAAAGTTCTAGAGTGATATCATTTGAAGCTTGTAGGATTCTCTTTTTTCCCTCTTTTAGGATACAGGGTGGTCAGGATCTATAACATCCAGGTGGTATGTTCTCTATATAATCCTGTTTGAGATAAACAGCTTTCAGGCTCACTGAGAGGTACTCTTCTCCACAAAGTAATACCCATTAAGAGGCTACATTGTATTATGTTACATGGTAATGGTATTTCCAGAAAAAAAATGAATTACACATTAATAAAGCAATGAAAGTATGCAGGTAACCATGGCTACTGTTGTGGACTCACAAACATCTCTTATACAGCTGTTAATATTTGTATTATTGCCAATTAAGCTGCAGAGATCAGATTTGAAAAAAAGCTAGCAAACAATAATTTCTCATCTGAAGGAAGTAAATGCAGGCTTCTATATTAGATTACATCTTTTTCTACTAAACAGGCATCTTCTTCCAACCTTAAAATTAATATCGAAAAGTAATGAAAATATAACCCCTCCATGGCCCTCAGTTACATAACTTGTATGTCAGTAACATGTTATACCCAAGCTACCTCTTTTATTTAAGTTACCTAAACTATATTTTCTTTTCTGATGCCCTGCACAAACTATTGATCTGTAAGTGGATTTCCACAAAGCTTCTTGAAGAGGCTCTTGAAAACATGTAAGCGGCTTCTCAATCCCTTTAAAAATGTGCAACCAAAATGCTAACATTTCTGTAATGGATCATAACATCTGCCCCTTCTCCTTGGGGCCCGAAGCAAGAGTCTTGGGCCAGGTCTACACCGGCAGAGAAGGACTGATGCAAGATACATAACTCCAGCTACGTGACTTGCATAGCTGGAACAGTTGTAGCTTGCATCAATTTTCTGGGACGGCCTCACAGCAGGAGGATGATGGGAAAAACTCCCTCCATCAACTTCACATTGCAAGGAGTACTGTAGGGTGCCCTCAGCATTTGATTTAGTGAATCTTTACTAGACCCACTAAATAGAACCCTGGAAGATCAATTGCAAGAGTGTCAATCCTCTGGTAAGTGGAGATGTGACATTAGTCACCAATAGTATTACTTCAAAGAAAGTCTGAAGGCAGCTGGGAAGAGGAAGAGGCAGCACTTTCCTCCTTGATAGCATTTGCATTTCCAAACTGTTTCTTCCTACATCACCTTTCTTTTTAGATTTTCTCCTTCTATAGCCCAAATTACCATAGAGGAGAAGACATTCATAGGGAATTAACCCCACATTAAAAATGCACAAAATAGGACTGTGCATTTGGGATATTTTGGAAGTAGCAATTAAAGTTGAAAGTGCGTCTAGACAGAGGTGGCCAATAAGCGGCCCATAGGCCAGATGTGGTTCAGACAGATGTTTTATTTACTTGTACACCTTCAGTTCTTATTGGCTGTGATTTGCTGTTCCTGGCCAACAGGAGTTGTGGGAAGAGGTGACCTGCTCTGCACCGCTTCCTGCAGCTCTCTGTGACTGGGAACAATGAACCGTGGCCAATGGAGGCTGCGAGCGGCTCTACCTGCAGGCACACGGATAAATAAAGTGTCTGGCAGCCAGCCAGGGGCTAACTCTGATGAACTGTGTCCAGCCTGCAGGCTGCTTCTTGCCCATCTAGACAGATGTGTTAGGAACTTGAGAACAGTTTGCAAAGTGAGCCAGTGCACTTAGAATCAGTTTCCAGTAACACCGCTAAAACGAAAATAATGAAAAATGCCAACTGTAAGCAGGGACCCTCACATCTCCCCCTCTCCCCATTCAGAGATTGAGTCACTTTATCCTCTCAACAGAACTGCCAAAACTCTGAGTTTGAATCACATACAACTCTCAATCCTATATGGCTGTGTCTACATTGGCAAGATTTTGCACAAAAGCAGTCGCTTTTGTGCAAAATCTTGCCGCTTGTCTACACTGGCCGCGAGTATTTGCGCAAGAACACTGATGTTCTACTGTATGAAATCAGTACTTCTTGTGCAAATAGTCAGACGCTCCCACTCAGGGATAAGTCCTCTTGCGCAAGTGTTCTTGCGCAAGAGGCCAGTGTAGACAGGTAACGTCAATTTCTTGCGCAAGAAAGTCCGATGGCTAAAATGGCCATCAGAGCTTTCTTGCGCAAAAGAGCATCTACACTGGCACGGATGCAAATCTTTTGTGCAAAGGCAGTGCTCACAGATAGGTTTGTGTTTCTCCTGGTGGTGCACATTCAGTGCACACAAAATTTATTTCACACATAGATGTAAAAGATTACAGAGAATATTGTTCAGGGACAATTTATAATTGCTATATACATTTCACCATGGTATTATTGACTGGTAAGTTCCTAGTTTTCAAATGATACATCACAAGGTATATTGGGTACAAAATTATTAGAATTGTGTGGAAGGTGTGAATACATAGGTGCATTCCATCTAAGTGCTGCTACCATGTACTTTCTGGGGCACACTAGCACAGACAAAGAGCCAATAAAAAGACTCGGGAGCTCTGAGGAAATTAGTGACTTTGAATTCAATGAGGCAGGTAAAACAAAATGAGGACTACTAGAAGCATATTTATGTTTCTTTAAGCTTTGCATTGGCAGAGACAGTAAGAAGGAGGAAACCCCTTCTCTGCCAAGGATGACCCTGCACGATATACTTCACAGGCAATCAAATAAAACCAAAATTATATATTATGGCCTGGAATGAAATAGAGGGAAATTTTCAATATCCACTATAACTTTAAACTTTAAACATTTCTCACTTCCCTGTTAAGCTTTCTCCTCAGCAATGTACAGGACATACAATCATCAGTACCTCATTCTATGGCTCTTCTCAGCTAACTACAGTACTATCATCACCTCTTTATTAAAATATTTGATTTCCTCCTCATTGACTCTTCCCCTGTCTGTCTTGTACTGTACATTACTTGCACCTTTATCACCTTTTCTGACACACACCTTTCTTCCTCCATTTGGCTCTTTCTCCTTCCGTTTCACCTGCAGTTCCTCTGTCTTACATCTAGCAAAACATCCTCAACCTAATTTTTTGATTCAAGAATAGACATGTACATACATGTTTTTAAAAGATTTTCACCCAACTGGAATTAGCCATGTTTGCTAGTGGAAATCTTATCTTTGCATGAAAGAAACTTCTTAGTATTATGATAAAATAAAAGAATAGGGCTTACAGGAAATGTCATTTTCCAGTTCTTAATTTTAAGAAGTATCTTAAAATATCTGTCATGTTTGTTTCTTTTCTAACTAGTTTTATGGAGCTACATATTTCACCCTTCCCATAAATATGTCATAACGCTTTTCTACACTGCCTACTGTATTTGCAGAAGAAGCCACAAAAGCATGTACGGCTGTGACTCAGCAAACTGGAACTCTGCATATAATACGGTTTATGAAAAATGGTAAAGTTCAAGATAAAATAAAACTCCACAAATACTACTGAACAAATGAAATTCCTTCCTCTGGAAAGTGAAGGATATAATTTGAATTTTAGTCCACTTCGCATAAGAGAGCACTCCTATTTTGCATTCATTTTACCTAGTTCCCATAGATCACAGGGACTAAGTCAATCTGAAGCATTTTATGAGATATTGGCAATGCTAATCTTTGAATAAAATCTAGGAAAGTTTTATCATTTTAAATGGAAGTCATGTACACCCTACTGGAGACTAGATAGCAATATTAATTCATCAGATCTGGTATCCTGCCTTTTAGTGACCAATAATTAACATGCATTACAAAAATAGCAATAATTTAGACTTTTATATTACATTTCATCTGAGGGTGTTATAGATATTAACTGACAGTATTATCTATAGTTCACAAGGCAGACAAGCTAAGGCAAAGAATGTTTAAGGGTTTTATCTTGTATTCTTGCTCTCTCATGCTAGCTGGGATGTTAACTTTGTGGATTTAAATAACGTTAATTAAACTCATTGCATCATTTGTTCTCAGCAAAAACATCTTACTTAAGACATGTAATAATTAGTAGCGGTAACAAGAATAGGAGAAGGCATCAGCTTCTGGAATGCTTTTTTTGCCATTTGTCTTATTTCCTCACTTATTTCATTGCACCAGGGGCCACTACGATGGTCGTTCTAAGAGACAGGCACACAGCCTTCCTCTCCCTTGTGCTGATCTCTAACCATAGGGTACTAGAAATGCAAATGGAAGTTCTTATTTACATCTTACAGGGTGGGATTGGTTTATGGGAGGCAAATGGACCCTCTGAACCAAAGACAGGTCATAATCAGCATTCCCTCTAATCTTTTCCATCCATGTGCGAATAAAATTTATTATATGAACTGAAGCATGTACAAATGTGCATCACCAGGAGAAACACAAACCTAGCTGTGGGTGCTCTGCTAATCAGCTGGGCAGATTTCGAATCTCTCCTGAGTGACCACACAATCACACAGCTTAAAGGGAACCCTGGTCATAATTGATGTTCACTGTTGTCATAAGGTGGACTAAGGGTATGTCTACACTTTATGCTTATTTTGAAATAAGCTATTCCAGAATAGTTATTCCGAAACAGCTTATTTCGAAATAGCATGTCTACACTGCTGGGAAGCCTCAAAAGGGAAACCTCAAAATTAGTCCAAGGCAGGCTCCCTAATGTAGACGTGCTATCTCAATATAGAGCCCCAGGAGAAACTGGCGAGGGGGTATTTTGAAATAGCAGCAGTGGAGTGTCTACACAGGCCTTATTTTGAAATAGCTATTTCAGAATAGGCATTATTCCTTATAGAATGAGGTTTACAGATTTTGGAATAAGCTGTCCATTATTTCAAAATTATTTCGAATAACAGAATGGCTGTGTAGATGCTTGCATTGTTATTTCAAAGTAAGGCTAGTTATCTCGAATTAATGGCGTAGTGTAGACTCCAGAATTCTTGATTTTTGCAGATCAGCAGGATTACTGCTGTGGAACTAGTTCCATTAGTCATTTGGTGTTACAGTATTTTCTGCAGAATTGCTGCCTGTCTTCCAGTACAACTGAATATAAAAAGAGTGTTATTAGAAAAGTTAAAAGAAAAAACCACCGAACTTTAAAAATGCGATTACAAAACCAGCAGAAGATAATTTCTGATATTACTTCCATGTGCAATAATAGATCACTACTGCAATGATAAACAGGTAAAAATCTGGTCACTGAGTTGATGCATATGTCTTCAATTGTAGGAAATACTGTCAGCCAAACTTAAACCAAGTAGATCATAGGTCTGCGGGAAAAAATAATAACAAACACCGCCACCACTCTAATGGGGTGGAATCTAGTTGCTATAGCAGCAAATTAAACAAATAAATGAGATACCATGGAATGCTGCAAAATATTTGTGGTCTGATTTTGTCATATTTGCCACATGTGTAAATACTGGCAGTCAGGTTTTAGCTTACTAAGCAAAGGTTCAATACATGGAGTATAGTATAGCACAATTATGCATTTTATAGCGTTTATAGATTTATTATTACCTGGTTAAGTGCTAATGGGTGTCAGCTAATGTTCTCTAGCATACATAACACCGCATTTTGCTAAGGGTACAAAAAGTTATCATAAAAATATTTTGTCCTCTTATTAGATAGAAGTATACTTGAAATAGTATAAAATGAATATGTACAAAATGCATTACTTTTTCCACGCCTCCCTGTGCTTGTAAGAAATGTTAAAAATACAATGCTTTTTTATAATGATTATATTCAGTGATTTGCTTCTGGGTTTTTTAGAATAATTTAAACTCTGTTAAATTCTCAAATAATCACTTCTTCTCCAATTAATTTACCAAATCATTGAAGCAGGCTATTGTACATTACACATAGTTCATGCCATTTCCTCTCCAACCCAAGAAAAACTACATTTAAATTTTCCATTGCAATATACTGCATTGTTCCTCTTGTGGATGAAAGGCATTATCTCAATATAAGCTATTAGTCATAATAGTGTATCATTTTCAATTTTGATCCTATTGTCCGCTTATGTTCTCTGTAAAAAGAGGAATATTTGAAATATAAAAAGGTAGTAGAAATCTGTGATGTCAGAGGGCACAAAAAACAAGTTTTTTATTTTAACTGAGGAGGAAGAGGAAGGAGAGCTGATCCTTAGCCATATTACTATATGGTTCGCATTTCATTGTTACAGGCTACGTCTAAACTGCAAGCTTTTTGCGCAAGAACAATTGTTCTTGCGCAAAAACTTGCAGAGCATCTACATTGCATGTGCATTCTTGCGCAAATAAATTTACAGTACAGCGTCAGAAAACAGGGCTTCTTCCGGAAGAGTTATTCCTCTCTCCATGAGGAATAAGCCCTCTTGTGCAAGAGCTCTTCCACAAGAAGGCAGTGTTGACAGGCAACATGAATTTCTTGTGCAAGAAACTCCTATGGCTAAAATGTCCATCAGAGCTTTCTTGCGCAAGAGAGTGTCCACACTGCCATGGACGCTCTTGCGCAAAAGCACATCTCTTGCGCAAAAGCACATGGCAGTGTGGATGCGCTATTGTGGAAGACCTTTTGCACAAGAACTCTTCTGCAAAACAGTTCTTGCGCAAAAAGCCTGCAGTGTAGACGTAGCCATAAAGTACTTTATATTTATTTATTGAGAATCATAAGGTAAAATGTGAACTAGCATCACAAAAATGCACTCGTTACAGAAAACTACTGTACGGTTTAAACACCAAAAAAAGAATTGCATGTGCTCACAAAAAATCATGTAGTCAGTAATGCATCTGTGTTTTAAATAAACATTAAAAAAATTAAAATCGGCATTTCAGAGCTTTCTGCATTTGGCCACGTATCATCAGAATTATGGAAGTGCATTATTAAATTGTAAATCAGCTTCTACCCTATTCTATCCAGCAGTATTGGTTTAAAAAAATCACAGCAACATTTTTATGGCAAAATCCCTGGTTCCAGATAGAGATGTAAGGGTATGTCTACACTACCACCCTAGTTCGAACTAGGGTGGTTAATGTAGGCAACCGAAGTTGCAAATGAAGCCCGGGATTTGAATTTCCCGGGCTTCATTTGCATCTTGCCGGGCGCCGCCATTTTTAAATGTCCGCTAGTTCGGACTCCGTGCCCGCAGCTACACGCGGCACGGACTAGGTAGTTCAGATTAGGTTTCCTATTCCGAACTACCGTTACTCCTCATAGAACCAGACTTCCTTATCTCTGGTGTCACAAAGTGAGTCACTTTCCATCTTAATAGTGATCCCTAGCAAGTGGTTCATTTAACTATTTTACTGTGAAACACATACAATGTGTTGCAGCCAAAATGCACAAATGGGCCTTATTCTAAATTGGCGATATTCTAAGACAGGGGACTGAGATAACGTATGACACTACTAAATAAAAATATGGACAAAAAGAAGCTGATACCTAGAGATACTGACACTGCTCTACCAATACCTCACAGACATAAAAACAATGAGGAGTCCTATGACACCTTAAAGACTGAGGGTATGTCTACACAGTAAAGTTATTTAGAAATAACAGCCCTTATTTCGAAATAACTTTCCTAGCGTCTACACAGCCAAACTGCCATTTCAAAATTAATTCAAAATAGTGGAGCACTTATTTCGAATTTGGTAAACCTCATTCTACGAGGAATAATGCCAAATTCGAAATAGCTATTTCGAAATAAGTGCTGTGTAGACACTTATTTCAAAATAGGGGGCCTCCAGCCCTTCCCAGGGTGCCCTGGTAGAAACTCCAGCCTCAACCAAGAACACTCCTCTCCTGCCCGCCCTCCTCAGAGCCCTTCAAGGGGTAGACTCTGGCCACAGTGCCTGTGCCAGCTCCAAGCCTGCCAGCCCAGAGCCAGCAGTCACTGCCCCTGACCCAGTGGCCCCAAAACATGAGCCAGCAAGCCACTGGCAGCCAGCCCTCCACCACTCCCCAGGAGCAGTCTGCCAGCTCCCAGGAGCCTGCCAGAGCCTGGAGAAGGTGGGCACCTTCCTGGTCCAGGGTGGAGATCATGGACCTTATTCAGATTTGGGAGGCATGTCCCCAATGTCCATGATCTCTACACTAGATGAAGGAATGTGGCTGTCTATGGCAGGATAGCTGCCAGCCTGGCTACCAAAGGCCACATGCGAACCCGGGAGCAGGTTCGCATGAAAACCAAGATGGTCCAGCGAGACCCCCAACCCTGAGCCCTGAGCTTCCCTTCCCCCTTCTTCCCGTTGCTGCTGCTTCCAGCTCCCTCCTCCCAGGTTTCCCTCTTCCTCCCCTCTCCTGCCTCCTTTCCCCAGTCTCAACAGAGTTTCATCCCTCCCCCCCAGTTTTGTTAACTAAAGAGAGTTCGTGTTCATGAAAATACATGTATTTTATTTGACATCAGGAAGGGGGGTTAGGGAGGGTTAAGTGGAAGGGCGTGAGGGAGGAATGAGGCACAAGCCCCCAGTGGGGCAGACCAGGGAGGCTCTTAGTGCTCCTCAGGGTGGAAGCTCTCCCGCAGGGCCTCCTGGATACTGACAGCCCCTCGATGGACCTCCCAGATGGCAGCCTGCAGAAAGTGCAGCCAGGCTCGCAGCAACACGTCCAAGGGAAGCACCAGAGTGACCAGGCAGCTCTGGCTCCATGTTGCAGAGTGCTGTGATGTCCCAAGTGAGCAGTGGCGGATATAGGGCAGGGTGAGCAGGGCAGCCGCCCCGGGCCCTGCGCTTCAAGAAGCCCCGCGCATGCACCTTGTCAAAGGTGGGGAGGGAATGAAATTGTGCTGCCCTGGGCCCCACAAAATCCTCATCTGCCCCTGCGAGTGAGGTCAACCAGAGCATGCAGAGACAAAATGCTTTGCTGTCCCTCATCAAGGTATACAAGCAAGCAGGGAAACCTGAGAACCGGCTGTCCGGGGGGGTCCCTTTAAGCACAGACCTCATATAGCCTCAGGCAGCAGGCCTACACAGTAAGTCCTGACCTGGTGCCCTGCCGGAACTGGTTCCAGCCCATCTTAAATGCGATTCAGAGTCCACTCAGTGCGGACGTGCTATTTTGAAATAGCAAAATGCTATTTCGAAATGCATTTTGAGTGTAGATACGTTATTTCGAAATAAGCTATTTTGAAATAACACTGTACTATAGACATACCCTAACAGATTTATTAGAGCATAGGCTTTTGTGGGCAAACCCACTTCATCAGTTGAACTGAAGTATAAGTTACAGAGGCAGAGGCATATATAAAAACAGAAGAAACACATTACTTGTGTTAATGAAGCTAATCAAGTCTTCTTTGAAACACCTGGCCCCTGTGCAACTGCCCGCTTTGCCCCTCCCGGTCTGCGGGCCTGCCTGTTCATATATTTACATGTCCAACAGTAACACCAGCGATTTGGCTCAAGTCTCACAAGCAGCATCATTACACCATCAGCTTCCTCCTCATCCCTGTAATTAACTAAACTGTGGGATGGTTCCCTGAGGGCGTGCAATGCAAAGTAAGACATATGAATGAATATATTTTATTTTTCCTCCTCTTTCCTTTTTAGCTTCTGTAGTTGTCTTCTCACCTCCCACCCTCCCATTCATCTTTCACAATTTTGTCTCTCCTTGTCTACGCAATTTTCTGCTCCCATTTGATTCCCTCTCCTCATTTGTCATTTATTTATTTTGTCACAAGCTGGAGCAATATCTGCTTTTTGTTTTGTGATTTGTCCCTGTTTTTCCAATCAGATGCACCACCGCTGCCAGTGCCTGTCTTTCCATCACAGTTTTCTATCACTTGCTGACCTCTTTCATTGTGTTTTTTTTATCCCTTTCTTTCCCTGGGTGTTCACATTTCTTGCCATCATCTCTATTTCCTGCTAGAATGAGTTAGATTCCTTTGTGGGTAGTGATAGGTGGCTTGCACAAAAATGATATGACCCGGGGAGTTTAATTTCATACCAGCTTTTAACTTTCAATAATATTTTTTTTTCCTGTGGAGATCACATCTAGGAACATTCAACTATCATTAAATGATATAGTCTCAGAGGGTTAGCCATGTTAGTCTATATCCGCAAAAAACAAGAAGAGTTTTGTGGCACCTTAAAGGCTAACAGATTTATTTGGACATAAGCTTTCATGGGCAAAAACCCACTTCAGATTCCCATGAATCCAAATAAATCTGTTAGGGTACGTCTACACAGTAACCTTATAACAAAATAACAGTATTATTTCAAAATAACTTAGTCCACATCTACACAGCAAGCAGTTATTTTAAATTAATGTCAAAATACTGTCAAGCTGAAGGACTTCTTACTCTGACTCCTATAGCCCTCATTGTACGAGGGGTAAGAGAAGTTGGAAGAAGAGTGCTCTATTTCAAAGTAAATGCTATGTAGATGCTCCCCATTTCGAAATAAGCTATTTTGAAATAAGCTACACAACTGACATAGCTCAATTTGCATAGCTTATTTCTAGTGAAACCCTGCTCTGTAGATGCACCCTTAGTATTTAAGGTGCCACAAGACTCCTCATTGTTTTTAAGTAATCAAGTGCCTTTTATGAGAGTCTATGACACTCCAGGGTGGAAGCCAGACCAGTAAGGGTCTGTGTCACCACTTGATGGTGCAACTTCAGATGCCTCACGACGCTTTGCCCCCAGCTTTGCCCCCAGCCAGCGACTCTCCTCAGTCTGTCCAGAGCAACCCTGCTCACCCTCCACCGCTTGTGTAACCCGCCCCGCCCCCCATGTGTAACCCCCTTGGGCACAGCCCGCCACCCCCATTTGGAAAAGCCTCCTCCCTGGGCACAGCCTGCGCTTAGCTCCCCACCCCAAATTTGCAAATACATTTTAAAATACTATTTTAAGGTTGCGAAGAATTAACAATTTCATTTTCTAGGCCCTTCACCTCATCTCTGGTGTGAAAATGTCTGCCCTGACTTGCTGCTAGCTTGGATCACCCATTTCTAATATTCCAACAAACAGCTCCCCACTACCCTTATCTATCAAATGACCTTCCCATCAACATCCACAGCTCCTCCAACTCCCTCCTGAAAGCCTACTTGTGCTATAATGTGTACAGCACCCACAGGCGGGCAGTCGGTGTTCTGTGACAGCTCTCCTTTTCACGGTGTTCCTTGCCTTTTCTCCCCATCCTTTTTCTCAGTTGTGCTCATCTGTTGTCTCACTTACATTTGGAATGTAGGTTTGTTCTGTGTTTCTATAACACCTAACACCTTGAACACTCTTACATGAATTCCAGTCATATTGAATTTTCTAGAAGCCCTTCCAAAAACATTTGTAAAAAAGTCTAGCTCAAAATATATAAGTGGATCAAAACAAACGTTCAGAGTTTGTTTTGAGTTGAAAAACACTAGATTCAAGATAAAAAAGACAAAATAAAAAAACTATAAAAAAAACTTTAAAAAGACAATCTTTCTAAAAGTGCACCAAAAGACTAAAAAAATTTAAAAAGAGCACCCACAAAGTCAAAAATAATGTTTTAAGCTAACAATGTAGGAGAAAGACTGGATGGTTAACAGTCAGCAACTACCTTGAATTGTACTTTCTCCTACACTGCTAGCTTAAAACTTTATTTTTGACCTTTTGGTTCACTTAATTTTTGTTAGTCTTTTGATGCGCTTTTAGAAAAATTATCTTTTTAAAGTTTTTATGTACTCTTTTATGTCTAGTTTCTCTTTAGACTTTATGCACAATTACAATACTACCTGACAGTAACAAGAAACAGATAATCCTCTCAAAAACAAAACAAACAATTTAAACAAACAAGCCCAGCAAAACACAAACCAGATCAACCAAATAAAACAAACAAACCTCTCTGTATATAAACTAAAGCGATTGTAATTGTTATAGCAAAGAAAGACAGACACTGGTAAAAAAGGCAAGAAATACTGTAAATTTTACCCTGATTCAACACAGGCTCTAAACATGCGCTTATCACTATTCATGTGAGCCGAAGGGTTTTGCACTGTTCTCTGAAGCATCTGCTTTGGTAATGCCGAAAATAAGATATTGGAGTAGGGGGGACCACTGCTTTGATGTAGTTGGTAGTTCTTATCTGGTATTTCAATGGCTTCACTGGAACTGCTCTCATTCTGAAAGTGAGGCTCAGACTTAAGTACCATGATAAGTAGTATTTTTATTCAGATAACAACCTTGTTCATTTACAAAGTAAGCTTGGCTGGGCAGCAACTCTATCTGTCACCTCTATGGTGTGCAGAGTTCTCAATTTCTGCAGACTTTTACGTTTTCATTAAAATTAAGTTGATAGCCCTTCTTGTGCTTTCCAAGTATGAACCAAAGCAGTACTAACTTTGCGAGTCTACAGACTCAAGCAATAGCTCTAAAAGATATTAATTTTTATATCAACAAGGAGTGACTCTGAATCCTAAAGATCATAGTTTAAAAACCAACATCGGGAGGTGTTGGGAGCAGGATATTAGAGAGATAAGGTCCGTGAGGTAATATCTTTTAGGGTATGTCTACACTACAGCACTAATTCGAACTAACTTAATTCGTATTAGTTAATTCGAACTAAGGTAATTCGAACTAGTGCATCTAGACCTAAAAACTAGTTCGAATTAGCATTTTGCTAATTCGAACTAGCATGTCCCCATTGAGTGGACCCTGAACTGGGGTTAAGGATGGCCGGAAGCAGTGCCAGCAGGGCATCAGATTAGGACTTAGAGCGTGGAGCTGCTGTCTCAGGCTACCCGAGGGCTGTGCTTAAAGGGACCCGACCCCCACCCCGGACAGACAGTTCTCAGGGGTTCCCCGCTCACTTGTCTAATTCGATGAGGGACAGCAAAGCAGTCCTGGCTTGGAGTGCCCTGAATGCCCACACTTGGCACATCACAGCACTAGGCCATCAGACCGGCTGCACTTGCCGCAGGCTGCCATCCGGGAGGGGGGGGGGGGTCAGTCGAGGGGCTTCAGGAAAGCTTCCAACCCGAAGAGCCCGCAGAGCCACCCCAGTCCTCCCCATTGGGGGCTCGTACCCCATTCCTCCCTCACCTCCTTCCACTTACCCCTCCCTAGCCCCCCTTCCTGATGTACAAAATAAAGGACTCTTTATTGAACAAAACTCGGGGAGACTGGGAAAAGGAGGTGGGAGAGGGGAAGAGACAGAGTGGGAGAGGGGAGGGCAACTAAAATGATCAGGGGTTTGGAACAGGTCCCATATGAAGAGAGGCTAAAGAGACTGGGACTTTTCAGCTTAGAAAAGAGAAGATGGAGGAGGGATATGATAGAGGTCTATAAAAGCATGAGTGGTGTGGAGAGGGTTCATAAAGAAAAGTTCTTCATTAGTTCCCATAATAGAAGGACTAGAGGACACCAAATGAAATGAATGGGTAGCAGGCTTCAAACTAATAACAGAAAGTTCTTCTTCACAAAGCAAATAGTCAACCTGTGGAACTCCTTGCTGCAGGAGGCTGTGAAGGCTACAACTAGAACAGAGTTTAAAGAGAAGTGAGATAAAGTCATGGAGGTTGGGTCCATGGAGTGGTATTAGCCAGGGGGTAGAAATGGTGTCTCTGGCCTCTGTTTGTGGAAGTCTAGAGATGGATGGCACGAGACAAATGGCTTGGTCATTGTCTTCGGTCCATCCCCTCCAGGGTACCTAGTGTTGGCCGCTGTCAGCAGACAGGCGACTGGGCTAGATGGACCTTTGGTCTGACCCAGTACAGCCATTCTAAGCTCAGGACTCAGGGTCAGGGGTCTCAGTGGACCACCTTGATTTTCATGCAAACCTGCTCCTGGGTGGCCAGGGTGGCAGCTATCCTGCCCTAGACGGCCACTTTCCTGTGCCTAGTGCGGAGGTCGTGGATGAGGTCCACGATGTCTGCACTAGACCAGGTGGGCGCCCGCCTCTTGTGGACCTGGGCAGGCTCCTGGGAGCCGCCAGCCTGGTCCCGGGAAGAGGCGGAGGGCTGGGTGGGAGCGGGTGGCTGGCTCGAGCTGTGCCAGGTGCAGGGTCTGCTGGCTGGGTGCTGGCAGGCTTGCACCTGGCACAGGCACCATATCCAGACTGTGACCCTTTAAGGGTTCCGGGGCCGGGAGGGTGGCAGAAGAGTTTCCCTGGTGGTGCCCAGAGTGGCCACCAGGGAAAGCTGGGGAGGGCTAGCCTCCCACTAGTTCGAATTAAGTGGCTACACAGCCCTTAATTCGAACTAGTTAATTCGAACTAGGCGTTAGTCTTCATGGAATGAGGTTTACCTAGTTTGAATTAAGCGCTCCGCTAGTTCGAATTAAGTTTGAACTAGCGGTTCACGTGTGTAGCGCCTATCAAAGTTAATTCAAACTAACGGCTGTTAGTTTGAATTAACTTTGTAGTGTAGACATACCCTTAGTGATCAACTTCTACTGGCAAAAGAGACAAGCTTACGAGCCTACACAGAGCTCTTCATCAGGTCTAGGAAAGGTACTCAGAATGTGACAGCTAAATCAACATACAGCTAACATTCGTAGGAAATTGCAAATACAACGACCACATCTAATGTACTCTTTCTCCACTGATACATATTTGTTTGGATACTGAAAGTCCCAGGTTGAACACAATATTTTAATTTATTTATGGAAATAGTTTTAAGCTAGTAATGCAGGAGAAAGATTGGATGGTTAAGTACAATTTAAGGTAGTTGCTGACTGTTAGCTATCCAATCTTTCTCCTACACTGCTAGCTTAAAACTTTATTTTTGACTTTTTGGATGAGCTTTTTAATGTTTTTTAGTCTTTTGGTGCACTTTTAGAAAGACTGTCTTTTTAAAAAGTTTTTTTATAATTTTTTAAAATTTAAATGAGTTACCTCTACAGCCCAGTTTAACCAAAACTCTGAATTAGCTTTGATTAAAGAATAAAACTAGTTTATTTAACTATAAGAGAGGTTTTAAGTGAGTACAAGGACAAGGCATTAGAGTTAGAAATGATTATAAGAAGAATGAAGAGAAAATGCTTCATAATACTAAAACATACATAACTAGATGTAATTCAAAGGGAAGTCCTCTACCACGTGTTCCCTGTAACATTGCTGACCAAACAACCAGGCCAGGATCTGCTCCCAAAAACTGGGTTTCTTTTGTGATCTTAGGTGAAAGAGAGAAAGGATAGGGAGAGAGAACTTGGCATGCTTTTGCCCCTTACTTTTATCCTTCACTTACTCTGTGAAATGCTTTTTCCTGAGATAAAAGTTCACTCCCACTGAAAGGGCAGAGACATGGGTTATGATGGTGAAAGAGGTTTCATGTTAGTCTGCTAAAATGATGATCTGTTTGTCCCTACCCAGCTTTCTTGACAAAGGATGACCCCTTAGCAAATGACTTGGCCCATAATTTTTTGTGATGCCTGGCTAGAAGTGTCAACTTTTCTTTTGTCTTTGAAAAACAGGTCTGGAAAGCACAGTTCAGGTCTAATTTCAGTTTAGGTTTATAACTTTATGTATAATGTTACCACACACATTTCATCATGATATTACTGTCCAGTGAGTTAGTCGTTTTCAAATGATACCTCACAAAGGCATATTTTGTCTGGAGATTATTACAATAGTATGTTATTAATAGAGATGTTATTGCTATACTCTAGTTTCTTTTATAAGCCTTGGAGAAGGCTGTGTGTGTTTCCTGTAGACCGCAAAATGCACCAACTGGAAATGACAGATAATCAAGAGCACCCAACACATATGTCCAGCAAGGAGCTGTATCTCAAATACACACTACAATGAATAATCTCACTTGGCAGGTGAATAATGTTGTTAAGGCACAGAACCAACTTTACAGAAAATGGCTTGTGCTTTTCTGTATTAGGTAAAAGATCTTCTCGGAGCATCGGGAGATGTCACTTAGATAATCTAGTTTTCTTTATCTAATTGCTTCTCTCAGTTTACGGATGCTATACTGACATAAGTTCTGACATACATCCAGTTTCCAAGCACCCCCCATAAGTAACCGAAAACCAAGAACAGTTTTTATGTCATTGCTGTTTTTCTTCCCTGCATGTGGGGATAATTTATACTTCTGTATTCATGTGCCAGTGGTGGAACTGGAAGATAATGAGGAGATATATCAGGAGATGCAGCATAACCCAGCATGAACAGGCAAGAAGTGTTCAAAGCCAGGAACTTATTTTCAGTGTTTGAACTAAATATCCTGGGTACACAAGTGATGTCTACTTATTTGGTATTCTATCATTTAGACAACTAGTCAAGTAACGGGTATTTATTGTGTGTGAAACAGGATTCATTAGTTAATTGTATACTTTCTGTGCTTTCTATCAGTAGAAGTTTCAATTAATGCCATAGGCAAAATGTCTATACTCTGAAGCATTGAAGGTCCTATTTCTGAATCTTTATAATCAGCCTCTGCTGGTTATTTATCAGGCCCACCAATGGGGGAAGGGGAGGAAGCCAGCCCCTTCCACCTTGCCCAGGGGCCCAGCAATTCTATCACCTTCCAGATTATTTATATATCGCATACATACAGAGAGAGAGAGATCAATTAAACTGCAGGATCCTTGAGATGCTTAACATGGGTTTTAGGTATCAATCAAGCAGAGAGACTACATTACAATTCACTTCCAGCAAGCCTTTCAGAGGTTAGCCGTGATAGGGGTATTGAATAAAATGCCCCATAAAGGGGGTGCTCTTATACAAATAGTATGAAATGATAAATGTACTTTAGTTCACAGTCTTCTATTAGAGTCTGTCTGCAAAGGAACTGGGTGCAGCATGCTAATGCAAGACAATTTGGATGACACAAACAAAAACAAAACACAAAAAACCCACAGGTCATCTCAGTAGTAAGCAGTACCTCACAGAGACTGCTATGGAGCACCTGGACTGATGGTTTGTCAACAACTTTCACCTGTTCCATATAGGCCAGGTCATGATCAGCTTTGATCCAAGGAATTTTTCATGTAGCTTCCCTATTTCTGCACTGGCATGAATTATTCTTGAATGAAAAAGACAGCTGATTAACTGCTTTCTTCTGGCATTAATCCTGTGCTTTTCCAGAACCAATCTGTAAGATGTGTCTTATAATAAAAGTAATAATGGGACAGGTGACAGGACTTCCCCGCCCTTCAATTGTCTGATTCTTTAACATGAGCTGACAATAAAGAATAGGAGAGAGAATCTGTAAGAAAGACTGGGCAAGTATTCATTGTAGACAAACTCCATGCCATAATTCATTTCCATGTTTCCTACCTGGCCCTGTTTGGCATGTATGCTCTCACTTAAACTTAAGGGAGCGAAGTTGTCTTTTTAGTAATCATTTTGTTTTCAATAAACACTACCAAAGAATAAGCAGCATAAAAAATGAGAACATCACATTATACATTACTACACTGGTGCATGATCCATACAATAATCAGCTTTCTAGCACCATAAAGGCAGCGCACATTTCCCACAAGATTCTTTGTATTTTCATATGGAGACAGCTCATAATTTCTGCTCTTTGAACTCATTAAACTTGTTCCAAAAAAAGAGAAAAATAAAGGATAGTAAAAGGGCAAAGTATCCATCACTTACAAAGCCTCATTACAGCAGTATATCAATACCAGAGGTGATGGGACTTGGGGTGCTACCACACGCTCTGGCTTACAGTAGTAACAAGCCAAATACATCATTTATGCCTATAACACTGCACTGTTCCAGCACCACTGAGCCATACCATCCATTTCCAGTTCTTCTGGCCTGGGCTTGGAGAGAGAAAACACTCTTTCTTCTCAAGGCCCTCCCAATGTTTCAATTTCTATCCCTGCTTTAATAAACTCTTACTTAGCCCTTTTCCTGCCTATCCTGCTATGCTCTTTATTTTATTATGAAGCTCTTTGTTATATAGTTTTGTAATTCTTCACCATTAGGCCTGTCACCTCTTAGTCCCACTCACCTTTAGCTGTGGTTACCAAAGCTCTAATAGTCTCAGCATCAGGAAGCGAAACAAATGGAGAGTCTGTAGGCCAAGCCAGTCAGGAAAATGTTTACTACTTGAAAGACAGATACATTTGCAAAATACTATTCTTATCTTGATATTTGGTAACATTGCTAGGGAAAAACTCTCAAATGAGAGGCTATCCAAAATATGTCAGGGGAACCTCTTTATTTTTGGGGAAGATACAAAGATAATTAAAAAATAAGCCATATACTGAGAAGAAAGTTCCAACCTCATCTTAGGGTCGCTACCACCATTCCATAATACATTATAGATGCATTTCACTGCTGTCAGGAGGAATCAACAGGGGTTCCTCTTCAGCTGCTGTGCCTGCAGTTAATTCTGGCTGGCCTAAAAACCCAGGTAGGACTAACATCAGAAGGAGCAGTGATCAATGCCTGTTCACTCTGTGGGACTGCACCAAAGAAACCCCAGATTCCTCTAATGAGGATCTAAAATAAGATAATCCTCAAATATTTGGCTATATGCCCATACTATTACTGAGCATAATTAATCCGGGTTAAGACCCTGTGTGGTTACCAAGGCAACTGCAGATTTCATGGTATCTCCCATTTAAAAAAAAATCCAAAATGTTTTCCACTAAGGAATTTTTGCAAGTCAAAGGGTAGGGTCAATAGGATGTTAACTGGGACTTAGAGTTGTCAAAGCAACAAAAATGGCTTTTCAGCCAAAACAATTTTTAGTGTATGTGGAAATTTTCATTTTGATTTAAACTCTCTCATTTTAAGACAAAGCCCCAAACTGCAAATGATTTTGTTTCCTGGTATTTCCCAACCAGCTGTAGTGTTAACACTGGAGGAAGTTGCTGAGCATTGAGTGTTGAGCCATTGGTCTGAATGGGAAAATAATTCAGAATCTCATCAATTGCTCTTCAGGGGACCTAACCTCAATAAATGATTTCATTCCTTTGAGGTCGTAAGTCTTCTCTGTGAGCTTTGGTTTATAAAGTTTGGCTCCAATAAACCAACTCTTGTTTTCAAAAGTTATCAAAATGTACTAAAAATGTGGCAAATAAATGTTAATTTGGGTACAGAATATTGTTAGTAACTTTTGACTTTTCTAAACTATATTGCCAGGACTTCTGCCCTTTTCACCAATATCACCCCTGTGACATTTCCTAAAACCCGTCATGTCAAAACGATAGCCCTGCTCATAAATAAAGTGCTAATACACTGAGGGGTCTTCAAGAGCAGAAGATATTTATTTTCAGAAGAAAATCCCCCAAACATCATATTCTGATAGGCAACACGTCAGAATGAATTAGAATGAAAGCTGGTGAAGATAATATGATGGGTAAAACATCAGATAAAATTAGATTAAAAGATGCTGAAAAGCCCAAAAGCCAGAAGACTTCCTTGTGACCCAGCCAAAGGAATGCTTGGATAAACAGACTGACAAGGCAAACAATTCCTTCATAAAAGACGTTCAAATATGCCTCCTACGATACTGAAAGATGAAAATAAAAAATGCCTTAGACATTTGCATGCAATTCATTTCAGCAAATGCTACAATGTGCAAAGATTTTAAACAAAACATTCTTCAAATGTTTCAGCAAATCTACATTTCTTCAGAACCTGGGCTTAATTTGCTCTTTATATTTGTGGTCTGGATGATGAGTCTTCCTAAAAAAACAGTGTCATCTTCCCAATGAAGGTCCATGAAAAAAAATATCACAAGGAAGACAGTCTCAATATATGGATGTAACCTGGAAGGAATGTCCTTATAGTTGGAATGATGCTGAGTGGAAAATATGAATGCATGCACAACCTGGCAGCCTTTGGGATTGCTTAATGAATGATCTAAAAAATGATGGCGAGGTCTGAACAGACATGGAAAGACCCACCAGTAAGAGATCATGTTACATCATATTTAGGGATGTTAAATTTCAATTAATTAACTAGTTGACTGGTAGATGGAATTTCCTTTGACTATTCAATGAGTCGATAAGAACTACCGCGTTGTGCCTTTGAAATGTACAAGAACCCCAATAGGGGCTCTTGTGTATTTCAAAGATAGAAACGCTGCATGGAGACCCAGGACCAGTGGGGAGTCCCGCTGACCCCGGGCTCCAGCTGCTTCCACTTTGAAATGTACAAGTGTCCCCAGCGGGGGCTCTTTTGCATTTCAAAGCGGAAGTGCCACATGGAGCCTGGAGGCAGTGAGGGACTTCGAGTCCTGCGCTGGCCCCAGGCTCCATGCTGTGCTTCCTCTTTGAAATACACAAGAGCTCCTGCTGGGGACTCTTGTACATTTCAAATCTGGCATGCCGCGTGGAGTCTGGGGCCAGCAGAGAGCCCACCTTTCTGCTTTGAAATATATGGCGCTTCTGCAGTGCTTTTGCTTTGAAATATTCAAGAGTCCCAGCGGGATTAACACACCACATGGAACCCAGGGTCAGCGGGGGAGTCGCTGGCCCCAGGCGTTGCTTCCTCTTTGAAACAAAGAAGAGCCCTATTGGGGACTCTTGTACATTTCAAAGTTGGCCGCTGCTATGCCCCTACCCCCTCCCACAGAGCTGGAGCTGGGGGGAACCCACTTTTAAGCTGGCTCCCTCCAGTACCTCTCTCTTCCCTCCCCCTTGTGATAAAGGCAGCAAGGCGGGGAAGCGACTAGTGTGTCAACTATCCAATAAGCTTTTGCTTATCGGATAGCTGACTAGTTGATTAGTCGCTTACATCCCTAATCATATTACCCTCTAAAACTGGCATATACAATGGCAAAGTGTCTCATAGACACTTTAAAGCTTTGTATAACTGTAGTGATTCCAAGACTTCTTATACTCACATTTTAGGGAAACAATAACTAGCTGGAACACAAAGCAATTTTTCAAGATCAAATTTGTGAGCAGTTCTGATCTGCTGTGACTATGCAGTGCACACACCTTGAAGGACGGCCTCTGCTGTATCTATACATTAACAGAGCCAATGGTTGCTACATTCTGGTGCCAATGGAAAGGCATAATACAATCTCACACAGGCCCAGTCAGAGAAGCTTAATGAAACAAGGATGAAATCCGTAACCTCAGTATTGCATATAATGCAGTAAGCACCTAGTAACAAAGTGGACTCTCAATCAAATGCTTTACCTCATCCACAAAATGCCACATTATTTTGAAGGCTAACAAGAATAACGAACTTTTTCAGAGACAAATCACTGTTTTTTGAAAAAGGGATGGGACAACAATATGCCACTTTTACTGTAGCAGAGACACCATTTTTTTCTCCAAGAGCATTTTAAAAAAAACCACACACATCCTCTCACATTTTCAAAAGGTAGTCTAACATAGGTTCTGCTACTCAGTTTCAGCATAGTTAGGCAGTTAGCACTTTGTTTGTATTTTAACCATAAACAAAGGGTCCACTAAAATTAATTTCTTGAACAAACTTCTCACTTTCCAGCATTTTCTTAAAACATTTTTCATCACAAATTATAGTGATGTAGTCATATTAATTCCTTCAATAGGTCTAACAATCATACATTGTGATCAGTAAGGGCAATATTCTGAGCTAATATAAATCTGCATAGTTCCATAAACTATACTAATTTATGCCACTTCTGGTGCATAGGTTCACTGACTTGTGTGTGGAGGTTCCCATCAAGTGCAGGAGTCCATTCTGAATGTAGAATCGGGGACTTAAATTACGAACAGATTTTATAGTTCCTCAAATTTCATCTTTCATTAACGTGCTCTTTCATCAGAATTTTACAGACATTAGTATGAGATATGCATGAACGATTACATAGTGAAACCAGTTTTGTAAAAAATTTTGTTATGCAAAAAAGTGCTTGTGTCACTGTACTCACCATTCCATGATTCAGCCAAGCTGGTATAAAATTATCAAGAAGCTTTGGGTAAATCACTTCTCTGTCATAGATATAGAAGCTCCAGAACATTATCACAACAAACTGAGGAAGGAAAAAGGGAAAGAAAAGACCATTTTAAAAAATGCTTATGATCAATTGTCTGATTTCACTGCCCTTTTTCTAAACATCTACTTAAAGATATACAGATATTATTGCTTAAACCCAGTCTTCTTTTTTTTCCAGTGTGGTCTAGAGTATTCTTCATATTCTCAAAAGTAATGATTTTTCTTTTCTGTTTTTGACAATTAGACTGGAAAAATAATTTTACGTGTATACTGGGGGCCAAGATACAATTGAATACCTCATTTTAGTAGCAGATGTGGCATATTAATAATGTTTTACCACTAACTGTACAGAAAACAAAGTGAAATTTCACAATATACAGCACATATTAACATAGGGTAAGCAGGGCTCTGTTCATTTGCATTGAAATTCACTCTTGAACAGAAGGCCATCATCTCTTATGCCCCACTTTGGCAACCAAATATTTTAACCAAAAAATAAATTGAATTCTTTAGAGTGTTATGCACAGAATTTATGGACAGAGGTCCAAAAGAAAAAAAAAGTGGTTTCCAACATCCTACTCACTTGACCATATGAGACTCATCTGGGCTCTTGTCAAAGAAACAACTTACTAGACTCCCAAAGAGTGAGCATACATTCTCCTTTCTCTCTCTAACCTGAGGATGGACGAATGAGTTTGAATAAAATAAAATCTATCCTAAACCTTTAGGAAAAACTTGCACAAAACCTTTTAACTTCTTTCTGAGAAGCTGAAAACGTCTTCCCTTGAGGGCTGTGTCTAGACTGGAAAGTTTTTCCAGAAAATCAGCTGCTTTTCCGGAAAAACTTGCCAGCTGTCTACACTGGCCACTTGAATTTCCGGAAAAGCACTGACGATCTCATGTAAGATTGTCAGTGCTTTTTCGGAAATACTATGCTGCTCCCGTTCGGGCAAAAGTCTTTTTCCGAAAGACTTTTGCGCAAAAGGGCCAGTGTAGACAGCACAGTACTGTTTTCTGCAAAAAAGCCCCGATCGCGAAAATGGCGATCAGGGCTTTTTTGTGGAAAAGCGCGTCTAGATTGGCCACGGACACTTTTCTACAAAAAGTGCTTTTCCGGAAAAGCTTTCTGCCAATCTAGACGCACTTTTCCAAAAATGCTTTTAACGGAAAAGTTTTCCGTTAAAAGCATTTCCGGAAAATCCTGCCAGTCTAGACGTAGCCAATAACTTTTCACCCACCTCTGCATTTTCTCTTTCTATCCAAGACTATGAAAGTAGAAGTACTGAAAGGCTTTTCTCAGAATATTTTTATTCTAATGGAAAGCAATAAATATTAGAAATCTGGAGCTTCTAATTTTTTGAGGTTTGCTCATCATTAGTTTAGTTCCACTATCTTTCCCTACTATGTAACAGTGCTGCTCCTGATTCAGACCAATCTGCTCCTAATTCAGACTGATCTGAACACACCATCATCAGCCATGGAGATTTCATTGCTAGCTCACACCACAACACAAGGGGATGCTTCCCTGGGAGCTATGTCTTTATTATGAACCTGTTAAAGTATCTTTATTCCCCCTCCTTGAAAATGCAAACTACCTAAAATAAAGTAAAAACAATGTAGCAATATTAGTATTAGCTTAACTTAATACAACCCTGAATGTTGGAAAGAGATCATAGAACTAAATTCTTTGTACATATGCCATTTTCTTTTTAATTTGAATTCAGTTCAAACTATGTTCAGTGTTGTGGGGATAAAAGGGCTGTCACTTGCTATAAAAATGAATCTTTCACTGGTAAAGTTCAAGAGAGATTACAGGATCACTATGTGGAAGAGATTAGACCAAATTCAGACCTACAGCAATCAGGTGCAGCTCTCCTTGAAGTCAATGGGAGTATGTCAATGGGGCAAAGGATGATTTTGGAGACTAAAGAGTGGGAACAAGTAATGTGAGGAATACAGGGGCAAGGGTATTCAAGGTTAGTAAATTATCAGTGGATGTGGATGGGATGAGTATAATTCACTTCATACGCTCCTGGTTTTGGGAAAGTTAAAATTTAGGTTACGGATTACCACTGGCACCTTGTCCTAACCACAGATATGTACTCTTTGACAAAGACAGACATTTGGAGTATTTAGACTGATAAATTGTTCCTTCAGTATGCACACAGTACATAGTTCCCTAAGACACTTTCCCATCTGTTATTATGGATTTCAGTGCTCGAAATAAGTTTGAACACTTCAACTTGTGTGTAGGCGCCAGGAAAAAAAAAGGTTATGATGGACAGCTTGCAAAGTACTGGAAGTATAAAGTTCTCATCAAGAAGTCTCTCCTCTGTGTCAGTATTGGCATTGGCACCACAGAGCTCTTTACACACCTGGTGATGTTAATTGCCAAAAAATGAACAGCTGAACAATAGGGAAATTAAGCAATGTCTCCCAACTCCTTTGGCTTCTTTGAAGTCATGTTGTATTGTAGTGGGTCACTGAGAATATATTGAGACCAACTGGGATATTAAAACATATGTAGCTTGAAAACCAGACTTGAAAGCACTCTGTGTGGAGAAAATCCTACATCAAGCAAAGGCACCAAAGAGTCGTCTGAAACTTCTTAGAATGAATCTAGCTAAACTGGCAAATATGTGGGTCTGGAATTTTTGCACAGGACACAGTGAAATGATAGGTAAATGAGGTAAAGGTAAGAAAAGAGAGAAGGAACCATCTGTCTTTTAATCAAAGTCAGCCAATGGATGGAATTAGATCAACATAGCTGGTTGCAACCATCTGGTGCTACAGACGGCAAAGGCTGCTTAGCAAAGCACCGCCACAGGCGGACATAAGGAAAGACACAAAAAAATAAAACATTACAGTTCTAATGGAACCCAAAAAAAAAAAAAAAAAAGGACATTGAGACTCAAGGCAACCACACTGACCTGAGTCTCTTTAATTGGAAGAAGACTTCTCACATTGGTTGGTAAATGTCTTTAATTGGCTGACCCCAACTATTTTTTTTATGAATTAATATGGACAACAGAAAAGTCTCATTATTGGGACAATTTACATAGCTTCCTAGCCTCCATTACATGTTGCTTTGATTAATAAGCAATTGTTTGATAGCTCTAAAGAGGTTTAAAATTCTGTTTCATATTTAGCACTGTTTATATCAGCATTAGTGTGAATTAATTTCAGCTACACTCAGCTAGATTTTTGTGGCTGTTCAGGGGAGAGGGGGAGAGAAAATGAGTTTCCTATTTACATGTATTGCATCCCCTGTCCCAATGGGGGAGCACAGGTAGTAATACTCAGTCACTTCTCCCCTCTCTTCCCATAAGGAGCAATTCACTGCAATGGAAAAAGGAGGTACAGGGAGCTGGTAAGAGCCATGGATCACCCTTGCTTACACACTGGCCAGCACAATGGGCTAGCCATGCAGGGAGAAGCCATGCATAGCCATTTGTATACCTCCTTGTATAGCTGAGGCAGAATGGCACAAACCTCAGAAACTTCCTTCACTTTCCCTACTGGGGATACTCCTGGCATGAGAACCTACTGACAAAAAGCCATTGGAATTTGTTTCTGCACACACATACACACGTTGCAGCCCCTTGCACAGGGAGTATCTCAGGAGCCAGGAGGGACATGATGGGAGTGGGAAGAAGCAGTGCCTAGAGCACTATGCACTTCAGCAGACCCAAGCTTCCATTGTTCTTAGGCTATCAAGGCCAACTGGTGCAAATAAGAACTGCTCCCATGTTTCTCTGCTTCAGGACTGCAGCAAAGAGCCAGGCAGCTCTAATCCGTTCCTGAGGATATTCTCCCTTTCCCAAACTCTGCTGCACAAAGCAGATGCTAATGCTACAGAGAATCTGCCTCTGAGGATTTCACTGTCACAGTACAGAGCAATTGCACCTGTATTCTCCCTCAGGGACCAGCTCCCTCAGGCCACCTACTCTAGGCTTCCGGTTCCTCAGCCACCACCTTTCTCGAATGGAGATCTGAGTCTCTCTCCCTCCTGATCAAGGTGGGTTTTCCCCCCCAGTCTGCACAGTTTCTCACCCATACTGTGCCCAGGAAGACAAAGAGTCTAAGTAGGCCTACTTTGCTTTCTCTTCAGAGGTTATAAATAAGAATGGCAGAATCATGACCCGTGTTTATTCCTTCTCTCCTCTTCTGTGGGTAATACCCATAGGATAGTCAGTCGAAAGTAAATGCTTTCTACTTTTTTTCTACATAAAAGCCACAAGAAGGACCCTCCTTTGCTACTCACTGTGTTCTATGGAAACTCTAGACAAGTGAGCATTTCAGTTTTTCAAGTGGGCTTTGTGTTCTCTTTCAGAAGGAGTAACTGACTTGTAACATGCAACACAATATCATAAAACAATATACAGCAGCAGCAAAAGTGTTACTAAGTCCTATGAAACAATTTCCTTCTCCCACTTTAGAAAAAAACATTATTCAATTTCACCCTCACTTTTAAAGCTTTAGAAAACACAGAAAGAACACTCGATACTATTGAGAAGGAAATTGTAAAGCACGAATCAGGAAACTGTTAGTGACTCAAAATGAGAAACAACAAAGGGCATCAGTAAAACAACAGAAATGGAAACAAAGACAAAGTGACAAAGGGAAGCCAAAATGGTATAATTTGCTGTTTACGTGTACCTAAGCAAAAAACTACCATACAATGAATAAGATGGATTTTTAACTGCATATTTTTGGTTCAGGATAACCCGTACAATTAAATGTTACTTGTTTCCTGAATATTTTCTAAGGAAAACTGGATGCTTTATGTGTTCCACATGGACAGGATGACTTTCTGGTGGTTTTTTTTTGCAAGAATAAAGATTTTCTCCTATGACCTTGGGCAAAACTTTTTCTCCATGCATGGCTGAGCAGTTTGATGCAAGCTTTCTGGCTACCTCTCTGAGGTATGTCTACACTACCCCGCTAGTTCGAACTAGCGGGGTAATGTAGACATACCGCAATTGCAAATGAAGCCCGGGATTTGAATTTCCCAGGCTTCATTTGCATAAGCGGGGCGCCGCCATTTTTAAAGCCCCGCTCGTTCGAACCTCGTGCCACGCGGCTACATGCGGCACGAACTAGGTAGTTCGAACTAGGCTTCCTAGTTCGAACTACCGTTACTCCTCGTGGAATGAGGAGTAACAGTAGTTCGAACTAGGAAGCCTAGTTCGAACTACCTAGTTCGTGCCGCGTGTAGCCGCGCGGCACGGGGTTCAAACGAGCGGGGCTTTAAAAATGGCGGCGCCCCGCTTATGCAAAAAAGCCCGGGAAATTCAAATCCTGGGCTTCATTTGCAATTGCGGTATGCCTACATTACCCCGCTAGTTCGAACTAGCGGGGTAGTGTAGACATACCCTGAGATGGCTATAGTATAGTGGTGATTTATGTATATTGTTTTTAAGGATCTTTTGGATCCTTCTGGATGAAAGGCACTATGTAAATAAGGGATGTTAAATTGTGGGTAATCATCTAATTGAGTAGTCAGGGTCTTAATACATTTAAAAGGCAGAGGTGTAGCTGGGAGACCAGGTGCAAGATGGGAATCAACTGATTCCCAGCTCACGCCTGGTCCCCGCCGCTGAGCTTCTGCTTTTTAAATGTATTAAGACAGTGGACACCAACCAGTAGATCAAGATTTACCAGTAGATCTTGGAGCCTCTGACAGGGGATCCTGACTGGTTTGGCCTGGAAGCCAAGTGCTGACACTTCAGTTGCCCCTCCACCCACTGTCAAGCTGCTCCTTCCCACTGCCTTGGAGTGGCTCCCCTGGGAGCCTCTTGCTTTCTGTGCAGTGTGTGGGAGGGAGATGTCAGGGTGTCCCTCTCCCCCCACTCCTGCACCCTCTCTCCACACAGAGAGAAGGGGATGGAGGGAGTTTGGCAGTGAAAAACTCTGTCATTCTTACACCCTGTGTGTGTCTCTGTCATGCTCACAAACAGACACTGTACTTCACTCTCATTTCCCAACTAAACACGAGTGGGGGATTGTTGTTGTTACTTCTTTTACTGCTTGCAAAGTGTGTTATTTTTGGTTTTTGACTGGTCTGTGCATTTCATCATTTTCATTTCTCTTTTATGCTTAAATTTAATTCTTTGAGGAATAAGTTCTAAAATTCCTAACTTGTCACTGTTGGAGCAATTATCCCTGTGGTAATTGCTGCTCCTGGACATAACTGGCATGTCCATACAGCCCCTGAGAAAGGCAGAGCATGGGAGCTCCACGTGCTGTCCTTGCCTGAAGACATCACTCCTGTAGCTCCTATTGATCAATAACGGGGAACTATGGCCAGTAGAAGCTGTGGGCTCAGTGCCTGTAGATAAGGGGCAGCACATGGTGCCAAGGAGCCATTGCTGTACATGCCAGCTGCTTACAGGAATGGTGCAGGGCCACGGCAGGAGTAAACTTGCCTTAACCCCACTGCTCCACCACCTGGAAGCAGTCTCAATAAAACAGCGCCCACCCAGGGCCTGCTTCCTGAACCCCATCTTAGCCCTGAACCTCCTCCTACACCCAACCTCCTGTCCCAGATGTGAGTTTCCCCTGAACCCAATCTCCTTTCTAGAGCTTGCACCCTGAAACCTCTCCTGGACCCCAAACTCCCACCTTGGGCTAAGCCCAGAGCCCGTCCCATACTCCAAATCCCTTGACCCAAGACCAGAGCCTGCACTCCAACCCCCTACCCAGCCTGGTGAAAATAAGTGCGCAGGGGAGGGAGGAAAGGGGATGGAGTGAGCAGGGTGAGGCCTCAGAGAAAGTGTGGAACAGGGGCAGGGCATCTAAGAAGGGGTGGGAAGGAAGTGGGACAAGGGTATTTAGGTTTGAGGTAGATCTTACATCGCACTTAAATGAAAAAGTGATCTTGTGGTTAAAAAGTTGGAGACCACTGTATTAAGAGCTGCCTGGCCCTTAATACATTTAAAAAGCAGAGGTGCAATGGGCGGGGGGAAGTGGGGTGAGGGGGACCGGGAGTGAGCTGGAAATCAACTGTCCTGGCTCGCTCCTGGTGTCAGCCGATGGTCAGGGCAGTGCGCGGTGTGTGTTATACACCCGAGTCTTCAACTGCTAGGACCAGGGTCCCTTCGCAGCAGGTGGCCTAGGTAAGGCCGATGGATGCCCTTATGATCAGCTGGAGTTCTTTTAATTGTGTTTGGCTCTGTTACAGCAACAGGAGGAGTCAAGTTAAAACTTAAACAGTTACAGATTTATTAAAGAGGTTTCTAAAGCATGTGGTTACAGTGGCTATTGCTCTATTTCTTAACTGCTAGCAAATTCAGATCTTAAAATGGTTACAGAGGGAAAAGCAGATAGAAAATAATGGTACCAAGTGACAGCTTAATCTTTAAAGAGATCTGTTCTATGCATGCACTAAAACAAAAGGACACATACGGGTACAATTTTTACCCCCTTCTGTGTCTCTCGATTTCAGCGTGTCAGGCCAGGATCGGTGTCTCAATTCCTTGGAAAGACGAATAAGAGGTGGATGTCCCCATGGAACCTCGGGAAGCAATTACCTAACCCGACCTGCAGGCAGATGGTAGATTGACACTCAAAGTAAGTGTGCTGCTGGACCCATCTTTATACCCGTGAGGTCACGTATTCTCTTCCTTATCTATGATGCCAAATGGTGCTGGGTCGTCTTTGTGACGCCAGTTCTTATAAGGGAGTTGTGAACTTAATTTACACTTATAAGAGAGAGAACTAAATTGGGAGTACTGGACATTTTTTGCTCAGTGGGCAATTCCCCCCTCTCCCCCCCGCTGAGGACGGCTATGTGTTCGTATCAATATAGGTGCCAGCCAAGGCAGTTCTCACAGTCTCAAGGTCAGCAACTGGCGTATCTCTGTTTACAGCCATCCAGGGTCACAGCAGCCAGCATATCCGGGCCTTCTGTCAAGGCTTCAAAGACTATGCTGATTTTATTGCTTTCTATGCCTTGTATACTCCAGGCACCTCAGAGGGGCAAGCAAGATGGATGTTGGAAGGGGGGGGTTCCTGTCTGGCTACACCTGGTCCCCCAGCTATGCCTCTGCCTCTTTTGTGCCTTTTAAGCTGGTTCTCCCCAGCACCAGCTCCTGCTCCCCTGCCCCTTGCTGCCTCTCTCTGATAGAGGCAGCAAGGGAAGCAGATGACTAGTCGAGTCACTAGGTGACTACCTGATAAGCATATGCTTATCGGATAGTCAACTAGTCACTTACGTCCCTAATATCAGTGTGAATTTTTTTATGCCAATCCCCAGCTGATGTAAACTAGCATTGCATTGACGTACATGGAGCTACACCTATTTAGACCAGTTGACAATCCACCCAAATATATTTGCTAAAGGCCTATCAAGAAGGTCACAAAGGGCAGAAATAGAGGAACCGAGACATTCAGTGGTCCAGCCACCTTCTGCGCATTCCATCATGGCCCCGGGTCAAGTTACAAGCAGCGTACCTTAATTTCTCCCCTGGGATAGTTCAAATAAAACTTCACTTCAGGTATTTTCTTGGTCCCTCCTTGAAGCTTGGGTTTCTTAATATACAACTAATTGCAATAAAACAGAATCCCAAGTCTATTCACAAGTTCATACAATGCAAGGTTTCTCTTCCTCCTCCCCCAGGTCTTCGTGCCTGAAGCCTTTGCAGTCTCTCTCCTACTTGGACTGGATCTCTGCCAGGTGTCCTTGCCAGGGGAAAATCCCCTTGTGTCATGGTTTTCCTTAGAGAAGCTTTTCCTCATTCTCTGCAGGCCTGGTCATAGCTTCTTGAGCTTGAAAGGAGGTTTACTGATCTTGCAGAAAAAGGTTTTTTTGTGCAAAAAGAAAATGTTCCCACTGCTTGTTTTTGCGCAAAAAACCCAGTGCAAAAACGGATTGGCAGAAAATATGCAAATGAGATTGTGACTCATTAGCATAGTTGTTGCTGAGAAAACTCATAGTGTAGATGTAGCTGGCAAGTTTTAAGCTTTCATCTGGAGTATTTGGCATTGGTCGTTCTGGATGTTAAATATCAGACTAGGACACTGGTCTGTTCTAGTGTGGCAATTCCTGTTATTTATAGGCTAGTGGGGGTAGGGGTGAGGAGGAAGAAGAGATTAAAAGGGGACAGTCTGGTGAACATCTGCAGTAATTTTATTAGACTTAGAAGACAGGGGAAGATGATTTAAATTTACATCCAGAAGACCTACAGATCTCTTCCATGCATGGCCTCTAAGGCAGAATGACTACTAGTTATGTTTGTGCAGAAGTGATCTTTTCTGTGTTCCTCTAGCAAATAATCAATAGATCAGCTGTGTGTATGGCTAAAAGAATTTTTTTTAAAAGTGTATCCAACGATTAACGGTCAACATTTGAAAGTTTGTTTACAATAATCAAAATGGGAAGGACTAGGGAAAAGGGTATTTTTAAAGGTTATTTTTATATATTCAAGAAAAGGCTGAACTTCTCAAAGTACAAAAGAACTGCTTTAATCATCTAAAAATGCCTATTCAGCTTCTTCAACTACTACATGAATTACAAGAAACAAAATGATATTGCCATATATAGTTTACACAAAACACTAAATTAGCCATGTAAACTTGGCAGACTTTGTGATCTGTGACAAATAGAAAACAAAAGGGACAAACTAGAAACATTGATACAGACTCTGCCATGTTTATGCCCTTATTAGCTTTCAGATGCATTCATGTTCCCACTCATGCTACTTCATACTGCTCTAGCAGTGTAATTTACTGCCACTTTAAGGCCACTTTATAGTACTAGGTTGCTGGAAAATGAATTCAGCATAAATATGAAGTCTTTTGAGGAATACTTTAGTATGCAAACAGTGCCATTAATTTAATGGATTAGATTCCAATACTCTTACTCACATTGAATAGTACCATAGGCTACTACTTAACTGGAGTAAAGGTATCGAAAGCTGTCCAATGGGACTATTCACGGAAAAAACCTACTACTCAATATGAGTAAGAGCTGCAAAACTGGGCCATTATTTTCTGGTCTCATTAAATAAAAATAGAAAATGTATCACTAAAAGTTGTATTAGAAAGGACAACAAGGTAGTCAGCAGTGGTTATTGATTCCATCTAACAAGCTCTTGCGTTCCTCCCCCTCCCCCTTTTTTATACTCCTAAAAGAGATTATGTTTCATTTGAGCAGCTGGAGAAATATAGTACATAACATAAAAGAGGCAAGGTTTGATTTGCTGCAAAGACACTGAGGAGATTTTGCATATCTTCTGACTGTTGTTTCCATTGCAGTTGTTGTTGTGTTTTGCCTGGGGAGGGAGAGATTGGTTTCATTTTTTGTAGAGAGGGAGGAGGAGGATACTGACATCAAGTGACCCATAAGGCTGAACTGTAATACTTATTTACTAGGATACATAATATAAACAAAAAGCTGTATTTTGTTAAGGGTTCCTCCCATCCCGCATCATTATTTGACCTGGAAGAGGAAAACTGTTTTCCCATCTATTTTTCAGAACAATCCATTCTGAAGACTTTAGAAACTGAGAGCCATCTACAGTATTTAAAATAATTCTCAGAAACTTTCCAATTCTACCTGGAATAGCTTTATGAATTATTCCCTATAAAGAGCACAAAATAATGCAAATATTTAGGTAACGTTAATTTAGATGTGTATGGCAACTGACAAGTTTTCAAGCATGACCACTTTGGTTTCAATCAGAAACCTAACTAGCATTTTATTCACATCTGTTTAATTTTCTATTCTGGGATTCCAACATGCCTCTAATGCAAACCACTAAGAAGCCCTGTAGAGAGTTGCTTGGGTGCTTGTCAATGCAACCCATTTTCAAACATTGCTTTCTGTAAGGTGGAAGCTGTTGGGAAAATAGGGGAAGTCAGGACATTTTAATTTTTCTCTGCAGGTATTCTGGTGTATGATAATTTCTCTACAGTATCTGACATATAAAGACCCACAGCAGACCTATTCTACCTGTGGACACACCCTTAATCATACTGAACAGTATCTTACACTTCATTTAGCCTCACTCAAGTGAATGTGCCAGAATCTGCCTCCCTACATTTTGCCATCTCTCTCCATATTGGTTAACATCACAGTGGGTATGTCTAAACTACATCCCTCTTTCAAAAGAGGGATGTAAATTAGACATATCGAAATTACAAATGAAGCCGGGATTTGAATTTCCCACGCTTCATCTGCATAATCACATCATGGCATTTTTTTGAAAAACGCTATTTTGAAAGTGAAACCGCAGTCTAGACGCGGTTCATTGGAAAAGAAAAGCCTTTTTCGAAAGATCCTGTACTCCTCAAAAAATGAGGCTTACAAGATCTTTTGAAAAAGGCTTTTCTTTTTGAAAGAACTGCATCTAGACCACAGTTTCGCTTTTGAAATAGCGTTTTTCGAAAAAATGCCATGATGTGATTATGCAAATGAAGCATGGGAAATTCAAATCCCAGCTTCATTTGCAATTTCAAATATGTCTAATTTACATCCCTCTTTCAAAAGAGGGATGTAGTCTAGACATAGCCTGTGAGTGGTAACTGGTGAAGACAAAGTAAGGGGTTAGGTTTCAGGAGGGACCCAGGATTGGTTAGGGATCAGACATTCAGAAATGCAGAAAAGTGAGCTGAGGTCAGTGGTACGTTCACAGGTTCTCTCCCAGCAGCCAGAAGAGAGAGGGGAACAACATCGTCTTTTTAGGCTTTGCACAAAATTAAGAGCAAAAAGTGCTGCAAAGACATTTTGTTCCCTATCTAAAGGTCACCTTTAAAAAAAGGAAAAGAAGGAGAGAGAGACTATTTTTACAATATACTTAGCTAGTTATTTTCTGGTTTTCCTTTGACAATACAAGAAATGTTTTTGCACATTTTAGCCCTTAGGAAACTAGCTAGTTCCCAGGTGTAAACTGTATCCCCTGGGAACAGGTTAATTTACAGAATGCTCATTTGTACATCTCATTTAGAGAGAGCTCACAATATTTGCTAGCTCCTCTTTTACAGATGGCAAAACATGTAACTCCTGAAAGAAAAAATATATAGTTCATACTGCTTAGAAACTGCTTTGTTACCAATAGAAGTTGTAGCTAATGTCTTCATAGGAGGCCTCAAACAGTCTTAAAAAGTATCATGGCTGGGAAGACCAGAGGAGGTACTGAAGAAGAGCATGCAAAAGACTCAGGGTCCGTCTACACTACAACATTAATTCGAACTAACTTAGTTCAAATTAGTTAATTCAAACTAAGCTAATTCGAACTAACGCATCTAGAACTAAAAACTAGTTCGAATTAGCGTTTTGCTAATTCGAACTAGCGCGTCCACATTAAGTGGACCCTGAACCGGGGTTAAGGATGGCCAGAAGCAGTGCTGGCAGGGCATCAGAGGAGGACTTAGAGCGTGGAGCTGCTGTCTCAGGCTAGCCGAGGGCTGTGCTTAAAGGGTCCCGACCCCCACCCCGGACAGACAGTTCTCAGGGTGCCCCGCTTGCAAAGCAGTCCTGGCTTGGAGTGCCCGGAGTACCCACACTGGGCACATCACAGCACTTGGCCATCAGACCGGCTGCACTTGCCGCAGGCTGCCATCTGGGGAGAGGAGGCAATTGGGGGGCTGCAGGAGAGCTTCCACCCCCAGAAGCCCGCAGAGCCAGCCCAGTCCTCCCCATCGGGGGCGCGTACCCCATTCCTCCCTCACCTCCTTCCACTTACCCTTCCCTAGCCCCTCTTCTTGATGTACAAAATAAAGGACAATTGTGTTCAAAAATGGAATCTGTCTTTATTGTACAAAACTGGGGGAGACTGGGAAAAGGAGGTGGGAGAGGGGAAGAGAGAGGGTGGGAGAGGGGAGGGCAACTAAAATGATCAGGGGTTGGGAACAGGTCCCATATGAAGAGAGGCTAAAGAGACTGGGACATTTCAGCTTAGAAAAGAGGAGACGGAGGGGGGACAGGATAGAGGTCTCTAAAAGCAGGAGTTGGGTGGAGAGGGTGCATACAGAAAAGTTCTTCATTAGTTCCCATAAAGGAGGACTAGAGGACACCAAAGGAAAGGAATGGGTAGCAGGCTTCAAACTAGTAACAGAAAGTTGTTCTTCACAAAGCAAATAGTCAACCTGTGGAACTCCTTGCTGCAGGAGGCTGTGAAGGCTACAACTAGAACAGAGTTTAAAGGGATGTGAGATCAAGGCATGGAGGTTGGGTCCATGGAGTGCTATTTGCCAGGGGCAGGAGTGGTGTCCCTGCCCAAGGTTTGTGGAAGGCTGGAGAGGGATGGCACGAGACAAATGGCTTGGTCACTGTCTTCGGTCCATCCCCTCCAGGGTCCCTAGGGTTGGCCGCTGTCGGCAGACAGGATACTGGGCTAGATGGACCTTTGTTCTGACCCATTACGTCCATTATAAGCTCAGGGCTCAGGGTCGGGGGTCTCAGTGGACCACCTTGATTTTCATGCACACCTGCTCCTGGGTGTCCAGGCTGGCAGCTCTCCTGACCTAGCCGGCCACTTTCCTGTGCCTAGTGCGGAGATCGTGGACGAGGTCCACGATGTCCGCACTAGCCCAGGTGGGTGCCTGCCTCTTGCGGTCCCGGGCAAGCTCCCGGGAGCCGCCAGCCTGGGGGGCATCGGGTGGGTGGCTTGATCCGTGCCAGGTGCAGGGTCTGCTGGCTGGGTGCTGGCAGGCTTGCACCTGGCATGGGCACCGTAGCCAGCCCGTGCCCCTTTAACGGGTCTGGGGCCGGGAGGGGGGCAGACGAGTTTCCCTGGTGTTGGCCAGAGTGGCCACCAGGGAAACCTGGGGAGGGCTAGCCTCCCACTAGTTCGAATTAAGGGTCTACACAGCCCTTAATTCGAACTAGTAAATTCGAACTAGGCTTAATCTTCGTGGAATGAGGATTACCTAGTTCGAACTAAGCGCTCCGTTAGTTCGAATTAAGTTCGAACTAATGGAGCGCTAGTCTAGCGCCTATGAAAGTTAGTTCGAACTAACGTCTGTTAGTTCAAACTAACTTTCTAGTGTAGACATACCCTCAGAGAGTTAAAAGAGAGAAGAAAGAAACCTGGTATCACGAGAGACAGTGTGGATATCGAATAGCTGGCAAGAGAGCCAGAAAAGGCAGGAGAATGGTGTCTCTCAATGTACATAAAACTTATATTGTGTTTTTTTAAGAATCACTTAAAACAATGTCATGCTATTCGTAAGGGGCTTTCTCTTTTCTTGTAACAACAGTAAGGAAAGCATGTTATCAGTCACAATTGCAACTACTACATAACTCCCTATCTTCCTTAAAATGTAAATGTAAAAAATGATATTTTGAAAGCCTATTTCTGGATTTAAAAAAATGCATTTAATATTATTGTATATTTCATATGTGATAGCAGAAAAAAATGCAGCTAGTTAACCCAACATGCATAGCAGCAGCTACTCTTAGCCGTGGCTAGTAAGTAAAGTCATTTAAGGCTACCAAAAGGTGTTTCGAGAAGGGAATACCTGTACATGTGTTTTATATTTTCTAACCTTGCACAAGCATTCTGTATTTCTTCATGGACTGGACTGTAAAATATCAGGTTTTAACAAAGGTAAAGGTTTTAACAAAGCCTGCCCAACCATATCAAATTTGATATTTTAAATAAGTGTCTTAATTGTAGAGTTACAATGGATGCTTCACTGTTATGAAGCAGCATCAACAATGAGACATCATACAGTTAGCTAGATCAATACAAAGAGAACAGTGGTTCACAGGTAGCAATTAGAACTGAAAAACTTTCATAATGAAACTAAAATGAAGCATGGTTTCCAATTTCATTAAAGCTTGTAAACTTGGGCCTGTTTTTATTGTAAGGGTCACAAACGATTTGCTAGCATGGTCTAACTTTTGGACAAATCTGGGCCAAACTGAAGTTTTTGGGTGGAAAGCACTGGCTTAAAGTGCCCAGTCTTGTTCCACTGTGGTGAATGGCTGAAGTCCTGATGATTTCAATGCTGCAGAAGAGTAAATTTACTCTGCTGATAAATGCCTTTTTAACTCTGCTTATTCTGTGTACTGAAGAGAGAAATTTGTGCACCTTATTGACAAAAACCATGTTTTTACTTCTCTTCACTCTGTAGAGCCATCAAGGCTAAAAGGGAGGATACTAGATTCTCTTCTCTTTTGCATCAATAAAATTGCTTAGCAAACTCCTCTTGTGCAAACCCATGGAAGGCAGAACTTCTATATCTGATGAATATCTGCCATACAGAACTCCCAAACAATTTACATGCCAGTTCACACCATATTTGCAAAAACGTATGGGGTTAAGATCCTAATGTGTAAGTAGATTTTATTTATATCACAAATCCAAATGTCACAACAGAGGGGTTTTTTTAAATGACATGAAAAAATAACTAGAAGTTATCATCAGGATAAACCATTCTCTCATTTCCCCTCTTTTCCATAGTCATCTATCCCTTTTACTAATAATGTCAATCTTTTTACAATCAGGAAACAATGAACAAGTTACATGATGCACCCTGATTGGAAGTGAAATTAACTACTTAGCATCCATACTTACAACTCCAACAGGAAAGGCTAAAACAGCCATCATCCAGTCACGAAGGGAAATGAGCTTTTTTAACTGTCTTTCTTGTTCTTGGCAGTCACTTCCTTTGGTGAGAAGACTGGAGAGATCAGTCAATACGCAGATTCCAAAAAAGACAGCCTGGATAACCTGCGTGCAAATAAAATCCAGTCTTGAAGACTAAAAATCATCAGATACAATACAGACACAGATAAAGACTGATTCATCCCAGAACTTGAGTGTGTTCTTAAAATTAATGATATACTTTTAAGTTTTTTACTGAATCGGGACCATAAAAAAGAGCATAGTGCTGTATTGTCAGAAAGAAACTCCTCAAGTCAAATTTCAGCTCTGATAGAGACTCATTGTGTCACTTCGGGAAAGCAACTTAACCTCTCAATGTTACCGGTATGTAAAATGTGGATGATATAACAGGGAGATTCCAATATGAGGATTATTAGTTTCATGTTTAATCAGTGTTATGTAAGAGCTAAGCATTGTTATATTCAATAGAAAAAATACTTAGGTTCAGATCCCGCAAAGTATAATTAAATATGTGCACAAGTCTTGGCAGAATACGAACCTTATAAACCCTACAAGGACGATGGGATTTGAATTTATAATATGGAAGAAATAAAAGTGAAGAGACAATATGTTTCTAGACACAAGTCTACACTACAGAGAAGATCGAAGCTGCTGCTGTCGATTTTCCAGGGTTGGAATTAGCAAGTCTAGTTAAGACAGCTAATTTGAACTTGAGAGGGGCATTCTGATCGATGCTGGTAGTCCTGCTTCTGCGAGGAGTAAGGGAAGTTGAAGGGAGAGTATGTTCCAAAATTTGAGTTAAGATACTTCAACTTCAGCTATGCAATTAATATAGCTGAAGTTACATATCTTAATTCACCCTTATCCCATAGTATATACATACACTATGATACCAGGAGCTTTAGGGGGTAGCCGAGTTAGTCTGTTACAGAAATAACAACAAATGGTCTGGTAGCACTTTATAGACTAATAAAACATGTAGTTGGCATCATGAGCTTTCATGGGCACAGCTCACGAAAGCTCATGATACCATCTACATGTTTCGTTAGTCTATAAAGTGCTACCAGATCATTTGTTACTGATACCAGACAGAGGGAATTCAGAAAATTACAATGTAAGTGATTAAATGGTTGGAGGGACTGATTTGCAAGTGAGGGGTCCGTTAGGATTCAACATGAAAAAATGACTTCACTCCAAGAACTCTTCACTCCATTTTTTCTCCAGCTTGCTATCTTACCTAAGCTGTTTGGTGATGGCATTGCCAAAAGCTAGAAACTCGATATTTTTCATTACTGACTGTAAATTAGAAAACACCAGGCCTTCATGATCGCTTCCTGCAGTTTCCATTGGAACTACGGCCATTGGAAACTGTGGGGCTCTATGCCTGCTGGTCACTCAGGTAAACAAACCATCTGGTGGCCTGCCAGAGTTTCACCTTGATGAACCACATAAAACCAGCACACTGAAGATCCCCCACCCCTGCTTTCAACCAAGATTTAATCAGAAATTATCCTCCCCCCCAAATAGATGGCCTACTTATACAGGAAGATAATAACAGCTAAAAATATTTTGCCATGACCAAACAAGGACCAAAGAAGAGATAGATTAACTGTCCACAATTTACTCGGGGGTATAAGTATCAAGGAAGAAAAAGATCTTGTTAAGGGAAGTCTAGAGAAGTATAACTACAAATAATGTGATGAATCTGAGCATAAGAAAATTTAGGCCAAGTGACAGGAAATATTTCCTAACAGTGAACTCTATTAGACCATGGAATAGTCTCCCAGAGGAAGTAGTGGAAGCCTTACTGCTTGAGTCATTCAAAGTTAGATTGGACAGAACACTCAAGAATATACTGTAGGGACCAATACCGCACTGGCAGGGTTTGGATGAATGACCTAATAGGCTGTTTGCAAATCTAACTATGGTTTCCTGAAATCAGATCTATCCAAAGTTACATAGCCTGAAACACCCTCACTTTCAAAGGGAACTGAAATTGTACATTCCCTAACCACTCATAAACTGAGCTTCTTCTCTTAGTTAATCTGCTATGAGGAGAAAGTTACATGGAGAAAAAAATTAATACTATCGTAGCATATAGTGATTCATTTCTGAAAATACTGAAGAGAAGGAAGCTATCCATAGGTTACAAAGTTGTGGTATGAGGGATAATGTGTAGTGATAAACTTCACAACTAACAATGACAGTTACAGAAAAACAGAGACAGGAGGGGAAAATACACTTCTGGACAAAAGGTTACTGAACAGACCCAGGAATAAATATTTCAGAGTTTAAGGAGGAAATTTCCCATGCTTCCCCGTACCAATAGCATATACACCCACACTTTGGGTATGTCTACACAGCAAAATTATTTCAAAATAACTAGTGTTATTTTGAAATAACTTAGTTCGTCTCTACACAGCAAGCAGTTATTTTGAAATAATGTCGAAATACTATTAAGCTGGGGGACTTCTTACTCTGACTTCTGTAATCCTCATTGTACAAGGAGTAAGGGAACTTGGAAGAAGAGTGTTCTATTTCAAAGTAAGTGCCGTGTAGATGCTCCCAATTTCGAAATCAGCTATTTTGAAATAAGCTACGCAATTGACGTAGCTCAATTTGCATAGTTTATTTTGAGTTAAACCCTGCTGTGTAGACATACCCTTTCTTCTCTACATACAATTCATAAGGAGTGCTGTATTTACAATCGCCCTCTTGGCCCACTTTGGGGATTGTACTATGGATCTGCAAAGCGGAAAATATGAGTCTCAATAGCATGAAATAGAGCGTCAGTCTCTGTAAATTGGGGATTATAATAGATTAATATCCTCTTTGGGATCAGACACAAGACAGTGCCATGCAGCATGTGCCATTAGTGGGTTATACTATGAAACAAGTTTTTAGGACTTATGCTCCCTTCAGTGTAAATCACTATAATAGATGTAGAAGTTACCAATACATAACAAAGGATACTTCCTCCTAAACAATGTCCACTCAAGTACCCTAATGTTATCCCAGATTAAGGAAGACATTTTCAAAACAGAAGCCAGCTTTCAAATGGACATAATTTCAAGTAGCGTAGCTACAAAACAATAAAGGAAGCATGATATTATTTTTTAGAGATTCAAGCAATAAATTGTGAGATTACACCAAAAACAACACTGTTAATTTAAATATTGCAAAATGAACAGAAACTTTTTATTTTTAATTTGCAAGTCTCATCCAGGCACAAAAGGATACCAGTAGGCAATGAACAAAGTCTGAAAAGAGTACAGATATACAAAAAGAAATAAATAAAGTCCCATTATATAGAACAAACATGCAGTATCAGTCAAGAAGTAATTGACATAATGGATGAAATCACCTTTATACATTCCAGAAATGGCCCCCATTGTGCATAAAATTAATACATTTTTTCATGTACTACTGTCTCCCAGTTTACTTAGTTTTCAGTACAAAAAAATTTATTCATGAGAGATTCATAATTATGAGTCTGTGGCTATAATTCTTTGTTCTGAAAATATAATTCATATATACAAACTTTTAAAGCATTCCATTAGCAATTCCCAGATACTGTCAGTATCTGAACAAGTTGTCCCTTGAAGGCAGCCATATGTGAATTTGTAATCACTCTTTCTTCTAAGACAATAAGCAGCCCGAAACAATAGCACCAAAGTTTAGCTACCAGCATACAAAACCAAACTGTTGGGGGTCTGTCAGTCCACCTAAATTTCACTTTTTATAGTTTGCCAAAATTCATGATCTGATTTTTCTTTGGGGGAAAAAACAGAATATGATGTATTACCTCAGATTTTTGGTTACATTCCTTGTCACCTTTTTGCACTTTTGTTTTCATTCTTTCAGGCTTTTGACATGATGGATCGTTAAAATAATCTGGTGTTGAGCACAAATATTATGCTTGAGCAGGTAGCGTGGAAGTGTGATTTAAGACACATTGAAGTAATTTAGGCCAGACTATTTGTCTGTTTGGCTATTGTAAGTGTGATTGATTGGAATCAGTGTGACTGGGACCATGTAATCTACAACAGCAAAATCCTCCAAAAGTTCAAATATCCAGAGCCTGTTTCCTCTTATTGTTTGTCCTATAGGGGCCATATTGCTTGAGTTACTTTTTACACATCAAGGCTCTTGGTTCATGTTAGTTCTCCATATTGATGGCATTGGTTGTGTCAAAGCCCTTATTAGGAAGGATGGCATGAAGGTTGCCATTTATTTCCCATCTGCCATCAATCTGGATGACAAAGAAGTTGTTACTACCCTATGCAGTAATGATGGTTCGTTGAGATGTGTCCCTCTGTGGGTGCTCCATTCAGATCTTGGTGCGTCCTTGCACCACTGATTGGAGGTTTTTGGTGAGCAGACACACCGAGACCTGAGTAGAGTACCCACAGAGACATCACTCGATGAAGAACATGGATATTGACCTTTAATGTTGTTTTTTCAATTGCCAAACAAAAGAAGAATACTACTAAACATATAATTAAGTAGATTTACAGGGATTAAAAAAAAACTTACAACTATTTTTATTGGAAATTACTTGGAGTCTAACCTGCAAGGAATGAGGAAAAGCCATGTGTAATTAAGAGTCAGACACGGAAGAGCAGGAGCATTCTAGTTAATCTGCTGAGTGGTTAATGTTGTGCTGTGAAAGCAGAGCCCACTTAGGTTGGAGTCTCAAGAAGTGTTGTGGATGATTTATTATTCTTTCTTTGTTTTCAGGAGGTCGCACAATGTAGAAGGTGCTTTTACAACACAGAGCAGCACAGTTTCATGAGTCTCAAACTCAGGCCTGGGAAAACCTCTCACAGCTGCAGCCTTGTGGCTTCCACCAATGCCTTCTGAAACGCAGAGGATTAAAAAGCTACCAGCCAAGGCACCACTCACAGGCGCTTTGAATGGAAGATCACCTGGCTCCACGGATAGGTTGTAAGCTAGAAGGTGACACAGGAATTTTGTCTGAGAAACTAGGGTTTCTTGCTGTGTCTGCATAGGACCTGCTTATGCCTGCTTCCCTACACCCAATCCTGTTTCTGATTCCTGCTGTGCTTCGGGCTGCTGCCTCACCCCTGCCTTTGCTCCTGCTCCCACCATGGTCTTGCTCCGGGCTTTTCTCCAGTCATGTAGAGCAAAATATTTTGTGTTGGGTGCTCCACTCTAGGTGACTGTACAGCAGTAGCCAGTGTGCGCTCCGGATCAATGATCTTCTGCAACCGATAACACTGCCGATGCAACCACCGGAGTCTGCTGCTAGAGATCGTACTACAGCATAATGACGCATGAAAGAGATGCTGGAAGCCCAGGTGGCTGCTCTGCAAATATCACTCAATGGGACTCCTCGGTTGAAGGCCGTGGAGGTCGCTACCACTCTAGTAGAATGTACCTTCAGTCGTGAGAGAAGAGGTTTATCTCTTAACGAATGGCAAGTAGTGATGCATATGCCTATAAGTCTAGCTATACGTTGGCTAGAGAGTGCATTGCCTTTGGAGTGCTGTGCAATTGACACTAGAAGTTTGTCTGTGTGGCGCCACTGTCGAGTTCTGTCTATATAAAAGGAAAGCACCCGGCGTACATCGAGTGTATGTAGTAATGCATCTCTCTGTGATGAATGAGGCTTGGGATAAAAGGATGGAAGGACAATGCTCGCTGACTCTGCGTGCAGATGTGATCGCAAACAGAAAGACTACTTTCATAGTGAGCATTTGTAATGGTATGGTAGCTAGCAGTTCGAAAGGAGGTGTTGAGCACCAGGTCCAGATTCCAGGAAGGGGGTGGTGGGCTACGAGGAGGGTGCAAGTTCATTAGGTCTTTTAGAAACCTTTCGGTGGTTTGGTGTGCAAACACTGACACCCCTTCAATGGGAGAATGAAAAGCACTGATAGTTGCCAAATGTACTTTCAGAGATGAAAGAGAAAGTCCCGAGCTCTGCAGGTGGACAGTGTAGTCAGGGATATGGTGTAGAGGAGTGCCCTGAGGCTTGATGTTGCTATGAGAGCACCATTGCAAATATCTACGCCATTTTGGAAGGTAAGTACTCTGAGTGGATGATTTTCTACTGTGTATTAGTACTGTTTTGACTTGATCTGAACAGAGGTCCTCTCCTGGCCTGCACCAGTTAGGAGCCATACCGTCAGGTGTAGGGAATCTGTCTGGGGTGAAGGAGAAAACTGTGGTCTTGTGAGAGAAGATCTGGGAGGACAGGGAGCAGCCAAGGTGGCGCTACTGACATGTTTTGGTAGGAACAGGTACCATGGCTGTCTCGACCAAGCTGAAGCTAAGAGAATTACAGTCTCTGATTCTACTTTGATTTTTTTCCAATGTTCTGGGAATGAGGACTGTTGGGGGAAAAGCATAAAGGAGTGCTTTTCTCCAACTGATTAGAAGAGCATCCCCGAGTGAACCCTTGCTGATGCCTGCTCTGGAGCAAAAGAGGTGACACTTCGCATTGCTGGAAGTGGCGAACAGATCTAGCACAGGTGTTCCCCACATGCAAAAGATGTGTTGGAGAATATCTGTCCTTATTTCCCATTTGTGATCCATGGGAAATCTCCTGCTGAGAGCGTCTGCGATGACATTGCTGGTGCCAGATAAGTAAGACTCTGTGACTGTGATGTCGTTTCATATGCACCAATTCCAAAAACGCCTGCTTCCGCATGCAGGGAACATGACCTTGCTCCTCCTTGTCTATTTATGTAATACATTGCAGCTACATTGTCCATCAGCTCTCTGACGGTAGTGCCCTTTATGTGTGAGTGAAAGTGTCTGCATGCATGGAAGATGGCCCTCAGCTTCAGGAGGTTTACATGTAGATGCCTTTCGGTAAGCGACCATTTGCCCTGTATGCGTTTTCCGCTCATGTGTCCACCCCACCCGATGAGGGAAGCGTCCGTTATCTGAATGGATGGTTGTGGATGGTGGAATGGAATTCCTGTCATAAGGTTGCCTGACTTCTTCCACCAGCAGAGGGATATGTGAACATGATTTGGAGGAGCCACTATTTTGTGAATGCTGTGCTTTGAGGGCATGAACATGGTTGCCAGCCAGTGTTGTAGACACCGTAAGTGAAGATGTGCATGAGGGACAACGAATGTGGTCACGGCCATATGGCTGAGCAGCCTCAGACAAGTGTGTACCGAAATTGTTGGAGCCTGTGTGACTATGTGTACCAGCTCTTGAATTGCTTGGAATCTTTCCAGCGGAAGGTATGCCTTCGCAGTGAGGGAGTCGAGCATGGCTCCTATAAACTTTATGCTTTGGGTCGGGTTGAGGGTGGACTTTTGTTCATTCACTATGAGGCCCAGAGAATCGAACGTTTGCTTGACTAGCATCACCATGTGAGAGATATCCTGCCTTGTTGTGCCCTTGATTAGGCAATCATCAAGATACGGGAAGATGACCTTTAGTCAGCGGAGGAGCGCCGCAACAACAGCTAGGGTTTTTTAAAAGACCTTGGGGGCTGATGCCAGACCAAAGGGCAACACCTGATATTGGAAGTGCTCGTTGCCTATTACAAAATGAAGAAATCGCCTGTGCGTAGGGTGTATGGCGACGTAAAAATAAGCATCCTTTAGGTTGAGGGCTGCAAACCAATCGTCGTTGTCGAGAGAAAGAATTATCGTGGTAAGTGTCACCATCTTGAAACACTGATTTCGAAGGTAATGATTCAATTGGCATATATCAAGGATGGGCCTCTAACCCCCTTTTTCTTCTGCATTAGGAAGTAACGTGAATAAAACCCTCTTTCTCTAAATTGACTTAGGACCCTCTCTATTACCTCTATGGTCAGAAGGCTGTGCACCTCGAGGCATAAGAGGTCTTCGTGAAATGGGTCCCTGAAGAGCGACGGGGTTGGTGGGAGGAAGGGAGGTGAAGGGAATCGTGAATCCTGATCATACGATCTCTAATACCCATCTGTCGGACGTTATCTTGGCCCATTGATGGTAAAAGGGCCATAGACAATGGTGAAAGGGGGGCTGTGGCGGTGGTGGTCATGACAACGATTGGTGCGTGCAAGTCCTTGACCGAGGAGTCAAACTTGCTGCTTTGAGGAAGGTGGGTTGGTCGCATGAGGTGATTGGGGTCGCCTTCGTTGCGGTCGTTGTTTAGGATGCACCTGATCAAATGAGCGCTGCTGTTGCCTATGAAATCGGCAGTCATATCTCTTTTGGTAAGGATAGTACATACCAAGCGTCTGCAAGGTGGTACAAGAGTTCTTTCCCATGTGCAGGACCTCATCTGTCTTATCCACAAACAGTTTAAGTTTGTCGAAGGGCAGATCTTCGACTTTATTCTGCAGTTCTTTAGAAACTCCCGCTGTTGCTAACCATGACACCCTTCTCATGGATACTGCGGTGGCAACGGATCGTGCTGCCGTATCAGCCACATCCATGGCAATTTGCAATCCTGCTCTTGCACACGTATAACCTTCCTGAATCACAGCTCTCAAGAGTGCCTTATTGGCCTCTGACAGGTGTTGTGTGAGATTGGTTAACTTTGTGTAGTTATCGAAACAATGGTTCAAAAGTAGGTCAGCATAATTCGCAATCAGGAGCAGAAGTGTGGAAGAAGAATACACTTTTCTACCAAAAATGTCAAGTTTCTTTGCATCTTTATCAGCTCCTGATCCTCTGATCTGTAGGGTCTTGGCTCTTTATAGGGCTGCATCCACTACTAGGGAGTTAGGTTGGGGATGGGTGAACAGGAATTCTAAAGTAGTACTTTGTATCGGCTCTCTAAGACATTGGTGTAGTCGAGGCTGGAGTCTGCCAGATCTCTTTGGCTGACTCCATAATTGCCTCATCTATAGGGAGTGCAATCCTGGAACGTTGTTAGAGATGTACGTTTTTTAGGAGATGATATTGCTTGGCTTGCACTTCAGCCAGCTGCACCTCCTGAGAGTCTGCCACACTTTTAAAAAGATGTTGGAATTGCCTCATATCATCTGGAGGTGAGGTATCCCCCGGAAACCTGGCCTCATCTGGAGAAGATGATGAGAGATCCATGGGAGAGGCTTCCTGAGGTTGGTCATCATCTGATATTTGGCCCTCTTCCGGCTCTTACTGATGTGTTACCACCGGAAGGACCTCAGAAGGTGGGACCAGTGATTGTTTCCTCTGTTGGATGTGCACCGGGGGTGAGTAATGATGGTGTGATGAAGAATGACAACAGCATGAGGAATGGGCATATGAGTGAGATCTGTGATGCCCATGGGAGCTATGACGGTGCTCGTGGAAGTGATCTGAATATGCTGGAGATGATCTTCTGGAGGAATACACAGTCCCATGCCTATAATAGTATGTTGCACACGTGGAGTGGCTCCGAGAATGGGAGCTGCAAGGTGAGTACCTGTGTCATGGAGAGGATCGTCTGCGCACGTGAGCAGTGTGCTAAGGCGCGGAGTGCAGCGGAGGTGATCGAGGGGTGGGCCATGGGTGAGACTCCGAGATGACATGGGGTGTCCTCTGAGGGGATCTACGCACCAGCGGTGATGGGGACGGTGCAGGGGAGAATTCCAGAGATGGAGAGAGTGAAGGGAGGCGTGCTACAGATTTCCTAGCCACCTTCGTAGGAACTGGGGTGATCCCGGTATCAGAGTCATCATCCGGTTGCCTCAGTGCTGAAGTTTGCGCTCGCTCCTCGGTCTGCAGTACAAAGGAGTGCGATGTAGACAAGCATGGAGAGTCCATGCCCGGTGCCGAATCTGGCACCGTCTCTCGCGCCCTCTGCAGCGCCATCTCCAGTGCCGTCTCTCACACCCTCAGCGGTGCCTTATCGAAGAGTATCATTTTTAAATGCATTTCCCTGTCCATACATGCTCTCGCAGTCAGTTTTGAGCAGTGGGGGAATATGTGACTCTCCGAAGCAGCAAATACAGGCGGCATTGGCCGTCTGAAACAGGCATCGCATCCCAACACAGGGAACATTTCTTGAAACCTGGCGAGCCAGGCACAATGGGTCTGGGATGTAAAAAGGACCCTGAGCTAATATGATTAAGCTAACTAACACTAACTAATAACTAAGTAAAAACGTTTTTTTAAACTAACCGGAACAGTCTAACAGGAAAAACTAACTATAAAACTCTAAACTGTAACTTTTTTTCCCCAGATGACCAATCCGCACACTCAGGAGAAGAAAAGAGCTCCGCCAGCACCCAAGGATGGTTGAGAGGAACTGGCAGGAGCCGGAGTGTGCGACAGCAGACGGGCACAAACGGCGGAAGACGCTAACCACGCATGCGCGATCCGGCTGACTGCGGCTGTAAAATCCTCCAACCAGCAGTGCCGGGATGAGCCCAACGCCTAGAGTGGAGCACCCACGGGGACCACTCGAAGAAGAATTAACACTTCCTTTCTTAGTGGTTACATTAACCATTCTCCCTAGATGAAGCAGTAGCAGAATGGCTCAGGCATAATTATGTAACTAACGACAAGTTTCTATTAGCAACTGGTGGACTGCAGAAAGATTTGCATTGAGTCAGGTGGGCCACAGTCCAAAATGTTTGAGAACCACTTCTTTAGCCTGATGGTCAGAGCTTTCACCCAGGATGTGGGAATCACTGGTCGGGTCCAGTCCACCCACTCCAATCACTCTTTCATCATTTAACAGTTTCAACAGGAGAGACCGAGGGAGCCTCACATCAAATGCTCACTGGGTAGAGCATTGACTGGTGAGGTGGCTGATCTCAGTTCAGATCTCTTCTCCCCCTCACATGAAGCAGGCAGGTGAACTGGGTATCTCCCATGCCCCAGCTCGGTTGGTCCTAACCTCTGGATAAAAGCTCTGAAGGAAGTTCTTCTCCTCATCCCAGCTGCCCCAACTGCTGTGTATGAACTCACCTGAGGGACCCAATCTCATAAATAGCTTCTGAGGACACCTACTGAATCAGGCTGTGCATTAATTTTAGGCAACCAATGCATGACTTCTTCAGGTTGTGAACTGCTCTATGGCTTAGGCAGAAAATAGGTATCCAGACACCTAGAATGAGGTAGCAATGCACATTGCCAGGGCAGAAACATAGGTGCTAAGAAAATTTTTACTCAGATGCCAAGTGAGTTTTTGGTGCCTACAGGACTGGGTAGGGCAGCTGGCAGAGTGTTTTGCAGTTGTGCCGAAACCAGAACCCACGCATATAAAAGAAGGAGTTGAGCTACTTCCTTTTGTGCATTCAGGACTTAGTTAGAAATGCTATTCTGCCCTACCAGAGTCCGCTTTCTCTCAAGAATCATGTTGGAGATGTTATGAAACACTTACTTTTAGGCTCTGTAATTTTGCACTTATGTAATTTTAAAAGCAGTTTCTGTTACACAGTTAATATTGTTTCAAAACCATGTAAAGTTGTTTGGTGCTATGAACAGGGCTTGATTTAGGTAAGTCATCAAAAATCCTTAGAAATCCAGTATTTGGGTGGGGGTCATTAATGCATGTGGAATATTTATCCATATCTGTATAAAAACCTCAAGAAAAAAAATAATGACCATAAATTAATGGTTACTCATGAAAACCAATAGCTATGTAACTAGTGAAAACCTGATTTCAAAGTGTGATATCTCAGCTGTTTTACATAGATGGCATTTCCAGCATGATCTCAACATGACAGAAGTATATGCCATCTGGTTCAGAAGTGCTAACAGCCTGGAATCTTCTACCATGTAGCATATGAAGAGATGGAATGGACAAAATACAGTATATCACAGCAATATAAATAAGAATGTGACCAGATGCTGAGAATGGAGAGTGCTACATATTCTGAAATCATTGCAATTATTTTCACTTGTATCACTCCCTCCCACCCCTGGCAACACACATTCTAATCTCTCATCTCCAGCAAAATAGTTTACTTGGGGTTTTTTCTATTTAGATTTGTCTCCTATTTTACCTCATGTAACATACCTGAGGAAACATGAATTTCACTTGTACAAGCATTTAAGAAACTACAATTCAGTTTTTGTGTTTATCTTTTTTATTTTAACCTAAATTCATTTTGTAATAATCCCCATTGTAATAATCCCCATTTCCCTCCTTGTTTTCTTGTACTGTATATAGGAAAACTACCTATCATATCCTGCTTATAAAATATAACTAAATTAAACTTATATCATCCAGTTGGCCAACATGTGTAATACAGTTTATTCAGAATGTATTTTGATATTATTAGATTACATCTTTTATGTTTTTCTTTGCTATAATTTAAACTTATTAGTTTTATACTCTGCATAGAAAGTTATGTCATTAATTTGGCTTAAATGCTAATTTTACACATTTCAGAAGGATTGGTAGTATCCCCTCAGCAGTGCTCCACAATCAACAGGAAAGGCAGCACTCTAGGCAATGTCTGAGATAGTTAAGTAGGGTAAAAAGACTTGCATTGCAGCTGTCTCTACTAAACCCAGCTTCAGGATAAGGTTTCTGATGGCTGGAAAGTCCCTAAAACTTGACAAGTAAATTATGTATTCCCAAAAATAAATAAATTTGATTAAAGAGTAGTCTTCCCATACTTCCCTGGTAGCACACCCTCCCCATCACACACACTCTCAGTTCAATTTAAGTGCCCTAGTGTTTTGGAAGCTTTGCAACAGATCTGTCTTTTTAATATTTTTAAAAACTTGGCTGAAAGCCACAAGATGTGAATCATTCCTGTAGAAAAGACTTGAAAATAAAACACATTTTTTAAAGTGAAGAGAATGATTTAATGTGTTTTTTAGTCAATAAGGAAACAGCAACTTTTTAACACGTGACTCATCAATCCTGCATGTGTCAGTCATGTTGCATTCACAAATAACCATGACTGATGAATCTCAGTAATGTTGTGACAGCTCTGGAAATAGGAAAAGAAAGAAACACTGTCTTCTGAAAACCATGGTCCCAATAGCCCAGCCATGTATGGGATTTTCTCCACCATGCAGTGCTCAGTGCCTCTGGAGCAGCAACGGGGGCACATCTGCAACTTTACTCCCCTTTTCTTTCTACCCATAAAAGATGCTAGGACAAGTTAAATTAAATGAACCTCAGGCTTGCTCTGGTGACTCAACTCTACCACAAGAGCAGTTGCTTCACAAAGGCAACATGGGAAGGGGGCGGGAGGGGCAGAAGGAAACTTACAAAGAATCTTTGCAGCATGTTAGCAAATGTAGATTTTTTTTTTTAACAGCAAGGCTGTCTTGGTAATTAGAGCTCAGTAAAGGACTCTGATATTAAAACTTTCTTTAAAACAAAGAAGAGAAGACTAACCATTTTTGGTATTAATTATAAAGCCATGCAGGTTAACTAAAGGCAGTTTAGCAATTTTCCACAGTATTCAAATATGCTACTATTATTAATTTAAGCAAAGTGCTGTACAATTCAGCATTCTGATTGTAGAAAATTAGGAATTTGCTTGAGTGGGTTCTCTCAGAGAGGTTTTAGTGATATCATTTTGTAACATACTGAATTACGACTTTAATTATTGGGTCAATAGCATGATTCCATAATGACAACATTCATTTTTGAAATAAGTAAGTAAGTGTATGTCTACACTACAGAGGAAGATTGAAGCTGCTGCTGTTGATTTTCCTGGGTTTGAATTAGCAGTTTAGTTAAGACAGCTAATTTGAACAGAGAGGCAGGGATGGATATAGGGCAGGGAGAGCGGGGTGGCCACCCCAGGTCCCGCGCTTCAAGAAGACCCGTGCATGCGCTGTGGCGCAACCGCGCATGCACGTGGAGCCACTGTGCATGTGCCGTGTCAAAGGGGGGGCCCCGTGAAATTGTGCTGTCCTGGGCCCTGCAAAATTGTCATCTGCCCCTGCAGAGAAGGGCACTCCAGTTGATGCCGGTAACCCTGCTTTTCGAGGCATAAGGAAAGTTGAAGGAAACATGTTCTTCCTTTGACTTCCTGCAGTATAGACAGCGCCAAAAGCCAAGTTAAGCTACTTCAACTTCAGCTACACATTTAACGTAGCTGAAGTTGCGTACCTTAATTCGACTTTGTCCTGCAGTGACATACCCTAAGTAAGTTAATAAATAAATACATGTTTGACAATCTAATTGCCTTCAATTTCCCTTCCTTTATCTTATAAAGTTAACAAAAGTGTTAATTTGTTTATTCTCCAAAAACCCAAACACGCACAGAAAATCAAAACTGAAATAAGGTAACTTAATCAGCCTTAAATCTGACTATTAAATGACTAATTCTTTTCTAACACAGATAATACCTTTTAATATGACAGAGATGTTCTTTTCCTAACCTGGCTCTTTGCTTAATGATGTCAAAATTACTGCATCTAATATTATTTCTGCTTTAGAAAAATTATAAGAATCCTGAAAATATTGAGTTCAAAATCTGTTTAGGATTGCATTTTTATTAAATTAATTTTTAATTGAGATGTCAAATAGAAGATAATTCTTAAACACTTAATTATGTATATCATTCATAAATATCCTACTTCCAAAGAAAATGAAACAATGGTATTGCATTATAATCCAAGCCTTTTCACTATTCACCCAGGATAGAAAACTGGTGAAATACTTTAAGCTTACAATGTGTTCTCAAGCTATAGATCTCAAATGCTTTATAAAAGAAATTAGGTATCTTTCTCTTCATTTACAGTGATGAAGCTAAGGCACAAAGAGATGAAGTAATTTTCTTGAAGTCACACAACAAATTGGTGGCAGACCCATTCTCCCAGGATATGTCTACACTAGCCCGCTAGTTCGAACTAGCGGGGTAATGTAGGCATACCGCACTTGCAAATGAAGCCCGGGATTTGAATTTCCCGGGCTTCATTTGCATAAGCGGGGCGCCGCCATTTTTAAAACCCCGCTGGTTCGAACCCCGTGCAGCGCGGCTACACGGGGCACGAACTAGGTAGTTCGAACTAGGTTTCCTAGTTCGAACTACCGTTACTCCTCATTATTCCATGAGGAGTAACGGTAGCTCGAACTAGGAAGCCTAGTTCGAACTACCTAGTTCGTGCCCCGTGTAGCCGCGCTGCACGGGGTTCGAACCAGCGGGGTTTTAAAAATGGCGGCGCCCCGCTTATGCAAATGAAGCCCGGGAAATTCAAATCCCGGGCTTCATTTGCAAGTGCGGTATGCCTACATTACCCTCCTAGTTCGAACTAGGAGGGTAGTGTAGACATACCCCCAGTTCCCTATCCCTATGCTGTCTCCCATATATACACTCCTTTATTTTATGCATGGGGTCCTACCAAATTCATGGCTATGAAATCTAGTCTTCCATTGTGAAATCTGGCCTTTTGTGTGCTTATACCTTATACTATACAGATTTCACAAGGAAGATGAAAATTTCTCAAATTAGGGATCAAACCCAAAAGGGAGTTGCACAGGCTTAGGCAAAATACGGCCTGCGGACTGGATTTGTCCCAGCAAGCCACCGGATCCAGCCCGCGGAGGCAGCGGGGAGTCCCAGGCAAGGCTCCTCAGCAGCCCCATGCCAGGCAGAAACACTGCTGCAGGGCTCCATTTCTATTCTAAAACAGGAGGAGAAGGCGGAAGTTTTAGGAGCCGCCCTGCCCCCAGCACATTCCCACTGGCTGGTTTCTGGCAGAAACCAGCCAATGGAAGCTGCTTGTTAGAATAACAGGCAGCTACAAAGAATCACACTTGCTCTCCTTGGCTCATGAAGCACATGGCCAGGCAGGCAAGCTGACTGGCTGGGAAACATTTTAAGCTCTGCAGGTAGGCAGGCTAGTTTGGCAGCTGGCAAGTAAGTCTCTTGGCCACAGCCTGCTTCTGGCACCCAGCCCTTTCCTGCACCAACTCTGTCTCCCCCCACTCAACATACTCAACCCTCTGTCCCCCTCTTACACCCATACCCCCTCCCAGATCTGGCACCCCAATCTCCTGCCCCAGATCACAATCCCCTCCTACCCTAGGTCACATCCCAAACCCCGGCACTCCAGGTCCCTGGCCTAGGTCATAACCGCTTGCTTCATCCCAACTCCCTCCCAGACTCCAGTCTCCCTCCTGCACCCCAGTCCCTTACCCCAAGCTCCCTTCTGCACCCAACCTCCATCCCAGACCCTGTATCTACTCCATTAATATCATGGAAGAGTGCGGTCCTCAACCACTTTCCAAAATCTTGGCGTGGCCCCCCCAATCAAAAATTATTGCCCACCTCTGGAGTTGCAGGTGGTTACAAGGTTATTTTATGAGAGGTCAGCTTCATTCTGTGCTGACTTCAGAGTTGGGCAGCAGGAGACTCGGGGTGGCTGTTGGTCAGGCACTCGGCTCTGATGGCAGAGCTGCCACTAGCAGCAGTGCAGAAGAAAAGGGTCACTGTACCATCCTTTTCTCTGCACTGCTGCTAGTGGCAGCTCTGCCTTAACTGCTGGCCACCTGGCCAGCAGCTGCTGCTTTTCAGCTGCCACTCTCCAGCTGCTCTGCACTGAATGCAGTGCCATTATGAGAAGCAGCACAAAAGTAAGGGTAGCAGTGTGGCAATCGCCCACCTCCCCCGAAATAACCTTGCACACTTCTTTTTCCCTCCACATGAACACAAAACTCCATTTGGGATAGAACCCCTACAATTACAAAACCATCAAATTTCAGATTTAAACAGCAGAAATCATAACATTTACGATTTTAAAAAAATCCTATGACAGTGAAATTGGCCAAAATGGAGTGTGAATTTGGCAGGGCCCTAATGTCACATGTGGACAGACATATTTTAGCCACACACTGGAAAAAGATACCACATTTCTCATTGCAGGTGGAAATACCACAGGCCTTTTCTACCCTCCATCTGCAACCTTGCAACAAAAAAAATTCCCTTCTCTTTTGCTGCTCCTGCTATCTGGAATAATCTTTCTGTATCTTTCATCATTATTTAATGTACTGACACTTTGCTCTTGGCAGCTATCTGACCCCTCTGTTCCAAGCATGACAACAAACTAAAATTAACAAGGTCTGAAATGTGGCAGCTTCAGAGAGCATGCTAATTATACACTGCCCTTACCTTCTGTGCTCTTCCACCCTATTGCTCTGTTCTGATTCATAATAGCAAACATTTGGATTTCCAACAGTGCTAACACTGCAGAGATCTTGTTAATTTTACTTCACCTTCTCTGCTACTACTTTTATTTTCCAGTCTGTCTGAAAAATACTTTGTAGTGTATGAAAAATGCTATACAAAATGAAATTATTTTGAATAAACCAGTTTGTCCAAATTCACTCTGCCTTTATGCTGGTGAGAATGTTGGAGGATAGGCCAGAGATGGAAAATCTGCTCATTTGAAGAGAGGTTACAGCAGAAAGGCATAAATTCTGTTTTGGCAGGATTACATTTACTATAGGGAGTAACTGTATTGCAGGAAGTAAGCAAACAAAGACAAATGGGATGAAGCATGCATAGGGCACATGGTTGGTACTAGGTATCACTCCACTCTCTTCCCCACCTGAAAACTAAAAACAAACTGCAAGAACTTTGAGGGAGGGTGGCAACACTGATCAGTTTGTCTTTCTCTGCTTGGAGCCAGGGACAGAAACATCTGGGAGGGATGCAGAAGTGTCTTCAAATCACCTTTGCAACCGCCATATTCTGAGGCAACAGCCAACCTGCTCAGTCCCTGGTGTAAGTTTGAGGAGACTTTGTTTTGCCTCCCAGAACCTCTGTGAGAAGAGCCATCATGTAGTATGCCACCACTACCTCTTATGCTGGAGGTATGGGCTGGGGATTGGAGCAAGGGCAGCGCGGAACTCTTTTTGCAAGCTATAAGTGGTCTCAGGGAAGCCCACTCGCTATTCTGGTAGCATAGAAGACTCTGTATGGGCATACTCCCTGCATTCCCTTGAAGCTAATACTTACTAGGGGCTTTAGTGGTATAGCGAGAGGCAATTTACATCTCACTATGCCCAAATTCCATGCATCTGGCCTATAGTTTAGACCTTATGTGGCCTAGGAATTTATGTTTATAAGACTCCTTCAAGGCTACCCTTAGATCTGTTTCTAGGGGGTTGATGTTAACAAGATTTTTATCATTTACATGAGTTAATAAGCCAATAATCCACAAGGTAAATCTAATATGGGCAGAACAACACGCTTTTATAAGAACAGAACACAGAAATAAAACTTCAGTCCAGAAAAGCCACACACACTCCAAGTTAGATCATAGCTTTCAACTTCATAGCCTTTTCTATGAAAGCATAGTGGCTAACAGTCTGAGGAATATAGGAAATAAAGATTGCTTTGATCTTTAAAATGCCTGACATTCAATCATAAACTTCCCCAAGAAGTAATAAAGTGGCGGCTTCTTCTGTAGCCTTAGGTAAGGATTTCTTGTGGGTGAGAATAGTGGCTTTTGTCCTACTACAGATGTTGTAATAGTCCTCATAAAAACAACACACATTGAATTTAAACAAAAGATGTGAATACAGCATAACAGTACAGTGGAACGCTTAACAGCTGTATAAATTATACACCTATGGAACATTTTTTTGTGTTCTGAATACACATAGTTGCAACATTTTAATTTTTAATGTATAGGTGACAGGAATTAATTTCAAAAGAAAGTGCTGCAACCGTCTGCCCAAAATGAGTAATGTGTATTTTAATCTTAACTTTAGTAATTTTGCTAAAAGCTAATCCATCATGCCACTTATTTCCATAATATAAACTCAGTTAATTGGATAATTAAATGATCCATGGAAACACCCCAGAACAACAATACTACAACCGAAGCATATATTTCAATCTTTTCATTTTTTTTCTTACAGTCTGAATGGACTTCTGAGAGGATTTCCCACGTGACATTCTAGGGTTTAAAGCATTTTTACATTTTGCATTTTCTCTGGTGCTAGGATTGCTCTAAACACCAGCTTTCTCTTCTCCCTCCCTCACAGAACCTGCCATCCGACCTGCCTTCACTGGTAGAAGGATGGAGTAGGAGACATAGTACTCTTCATCCACCTCTAATTTATAGGACTCTAACATTATGTCTACACCTGCACAATTTTTTCACTGAGTTTTGTCAGTGATAGAAAAAACATTGGTTGGTGTTCACATTGTTTTCCAAAAGCATCAGAGTGTGTTTCCATATGCAGCACTTGCACTGCTGATGAGAGGAGCTCATTGTGGTAGCTGTCCCACTGTGCACTGCCCAAGGACCCAAAGCAAATCAGTGTTGTGGCAGGGATGGATATGTGTGACTGCCAAAGGAAGCAACAAATTCTGAGGCAGAAGCAGGGGAAGACCCTAATCTCAGCCCCCACTTTCCTCCCTGACTCTGCATAGCACATTCTGCTGCCTGCCTCTGTTCACATTGTGGGAGGCAGCAGGAACACTGACAGCACGAGCTGTCAAAAGTGAACTAAAAGGGAGGGGGGCCCATACCTGCAGGCAGAAATGTAAAATTTCAAAGAGCAGCCACCCCCATTCTGCATTGTAGGACAGCTCTGGAGGGGAGTTAGACCCACAAAACCTATCAAGAGTTTTCACGGGCACCTTGGCACAAAAAAAGACTCTCATTGGGGTAGTTTGATTTTTGCACTGAAGCTCATAAGTTTCAGTGCAAAATGTGGATTTCCAGTGAAGATGCTAGAGTGTTTTTCCGTACAAAACCCTGGCTTTTTGCATTCAAACTAGAAAACGTAGACTGAGCCTAAATGTTACACATTTAGTAGGTTTATTTTACACTGCATTGCCATATACTGATTGAACAAATGGGTTTCATTGCAGATGTTTAGACAAGTATTATGGACAGATTACATATTGTTAAAAGCCAACAATAAAATATCTAAAACTGCTGTGACATGTGCAGACATTTGACTTTTACAGCTCCCTCATCTCTCAGATCAATTAAATATGTTGCTAGAAAACAGCACAGAAGGAATAAAATAAAAATAAAGGTTTTAGTTTGAAATAATGCACTTAAGATGAGAAACTATGAAAGGAAAAGGTTGTGAAGCAAGTTATGTACAACTGCAGATAATATTATGCATTTATTTATACATACATATTGAAGAAGGTATTGATTTTAAATTCTAGACCCCTTTAACATTTATTTGAAGTACATAACTGCCAAGTCCAATAACATTGTGCTGACCATATACAATAATTGCAGGTTCATCCTTACAATAAGAAATCAATACACCTGTTACTCAAAATTTTATCTTAGGGTATGTCGACACTTGCCTCCTACTTCGAACTAGAGAGGCAAATGAAGCATACTGATGTTGCAAATCAAGCACGGGATTTAAATATCCCGCGCTTGATTAGCATAATCACGGCCGGTCGCCATTTTAAAATGCCGGTCACCCCATTTAACTTGCCGCGTGTAGACGCAGTAGTCCGATTTAAAACCCTTCCTTCGAATTAACTGTTACCCCTCATTGCATTCTGTTATATATAAATAACTATGATGGAAGATGATGTTTAATATTATATTATATATTTGTCCACAAGAACATAATGGATTCTTTTAGAATTAGTCCCAACTAGATATGGATAGATATAATGCCAAGAAGGAATACTGAAAAAAAAGATTTTTTTATGTGCAGCTAGGAGGTGATAGAATCCAATGACATACTGTACCCTAATCCTTGAGGGGTTATGAAGTATCATGAAGAGTATCATGTGAAGTACTTATCCACAAAACAAGATTTTCAACTATGAGATTACTAACAGGCAACATGTTGGGGTAGTTCTAATAGGCAACAATGAAAAGAAAAGGTGTTAGTGTGCTTGTATTAAAGAGTAAAATTGTGTCTTGGTTTTCATATAGGAAAAATATTCTGCTCTTGCCAGACAAGCAGGGACTACAATATCCGTTCTTAGCTATTAAGAACTGTAACATAAAAATTTCTAGTAGCTCTTGGGCAGATCTGGTTTCCCAGGGTTTGCTCTGACAGGCTTCCACTACTATATTTACATATGCCTCTACAGGTATCGGTGATTGCAGATCCCACTAGCCACAGATCGCCATTCCTGACCAATGAGAGCTGCAGGAAGCGGCACAGACTGGGACACCAAAGCACTGATGTTACTTATCACTGCCTCGTTGGTGTACTGCCATTCAGTTTACACTTTTTATGCAATATCTGGCAAATTGCCTCAATAGATTTACACCAGGTGATAGTCTAGCCCTAAGATTCTATGGAGTATAGGTACGATATTTAGTTCATTACTCTGTTAACACATTTGAAAATACCTCCAGTAGGAAACTCATTATAAAAAGCAAACTAACTAAGCTCAACTCTTCCATAAGTGTCAGTACAAGCTATCTCTGTGCCTTTGGATTTATATCCATTACCAGATGCTCAGGAGGAGTGAAGACAAGGGGTTAGTTGATTACTCGCCAGTTGTCTGATTAATAGGTTGGTGTGCTGTCAGGAGGTACTTCATTTTTAAAAAGTTATACATCAGTACTGCTTTGCAAAGCTGATTATTTTGTTTGTCAGCCAAAAAGTTGATCTTCCAAGGGTTCTGATGTGTTTGGTGTTAGCCAAAATCTGATTTTACCTCAGTGAAGCCAAGAGCAAAATTTATAGAAATACATGTGTATCTTTAATTTAAATGTAATTTGTTCTATAGTCTTGCTGTTTACCTGAAACATAAAGGTATCTCCTTCATTCAAGTATTATGTACTTCTTACCTCATGTTCACATTTATGTTATACTAAGAGTTATTCAGTGATATCTCTTTGAGGATATTTGATTCTGTGTTTTGGAGCCCAGGTACTACAATCTGGCTAATTCTGACTCAGCTGTCTGCACAATGCTCTTTTACATCACACTTGCATGAGGAAATATAAAGCCAATGACTTGTCTTAAGAAGTTCTGTTAGTTTTTTAGGCCATTAATTATAAGGGACTACGGCTATGTCTAGACTGCAGAGCTTTTCTGGGATACTGGAGCTATCCTGAAAAAGTTCTGCCGTGTCCAAGGAATGCGTCCACTTTTTCAGAACAGTTTCTGAAAAAGCCTACGTGTTCTTTCGGCATCTCTGTGTTCCTTTTGGTGAGAGGAATAAGGGATGTTCCGAAAGAGGACTTTTTTCCAAAATTTGGCCCTGTGAAGACGGGCCAAATTTCGGAAAAGCCTCTTTCGGAAAAAAAGGTGAAAAAGATACACAAATTGCAGTTCACAATTTGCGTATCTTTTTCCGACTTTCCCCTGCTGCGTAGACATAGCCTTAGACACACAAAATCTGGACATATTAAGGACTTACACACTAGAGAGAACTATTTTCTCAAATTTTATTGAAGATGCTAAAGTAATTCAAACTCATTCCACTTTTGAACATTATTTTTTAACTAGCCAATTAGCCAATTAGCCCATCATAAGACAGGATTTTTAGGTCTCTCCTCCATGTCGGTCTTCTCTCCTGAGCCTCCGGTCTGTCGCTCCGTCTCCCTCGCTCTCTTGCTCTCTCTCCTCCTCCTCCTGCCTCTCACTCGGGGGAACATAGAGTCCAAATGGCCTTTTGGGCTCCACACTCCCCGTGCTGCATGGGGAGCACGGAGCCCAAATGGCCGCTTGCGCTACTTGCTCCCACGCGGCAGCCCGGCTGAGCAGCGCAGAAGTCAGCCGAGCACCATGGCGGGAGGTAAAGGGGGGCAGGGCAGTGACATTCATGGCCAGGGGCCGCTGTCACGCCGCACATCACTGCCCCGCCCCCCTTAACCTCCTGCTAGGCTGCCACTTGGGTCAAGCGGCCATTTGGGCCCCACACACCCCATGCTGCATGGGCCGCTCAGAGGGAAGAGCCAGCATTTCAGAAACAGCACCACCCAGATGGAACAGCCAGCATTTCAGCATTATAGACTCACAGACACTGGGCTACTACATATAGACAATTATCAGTTGTGTGTCTCGGTGTCATTAAAAGAACACTTCAATATACACCCTTTGAAAATCTAAACCAAGGAGCTTTTGTGTAAATTACAATTCTGAAACAACTACATTGTGGCTCGAAGGCACAACTCACAGTAAGGGACAAGGTTTCTCTAAGTTGCATGACAGCACAGCTGCTTAATCAGCCCTGTCCAGTAAGAAAGCCCCATGTGCAGAGCTCTGAGCCCCTGGGAGGGTGGATCTCCTTATAGGGAACCTTGGTAAGAGTGGCATGGAGTCACGTGAAGCTTACAGCAAACCTGGATATGGGAGTCATGGAGTCACCCTGTGATTCTGCTAAAGCCAGGCACACTGCCTCTATAAATACAGGGAGCCCAGGGTTTGTAGGGCATTGCTTGAAAGAATGCATTAGGTATTTTCCCATCATTCCTGCATAGAGGTAGCTCTGCCGGCCAATATGGAGAGGGAGGAACCTCTTGGGGAGACTAGCACTTTTGGTGGCTCTTGACTCATGAGACCCTGTCAAGAACAGCCTCTATTTTCTACCCCAGCAAAAGGTCACAAGGGGATGGGAGAGGAGAAGGAAGCTTTTTGCAGTCTCTTCCTCTCTTCCCATTCCTACTGCAGAGTCAGGAGTTTTCATGTCTTTTATAGACTCTACCCTTAATTTGGAAAATTACCTATCCTCTTTGTACCTCAGTTTATCCTTTGTGAAATAGTTATATCCTAATACTACTAACTGGGACTTAACTCACGGAGTTATATTGTAAGGCTAAGTCAGGGGCCAGTAACCTTAAGCACATGGCCCATCAGGGTAATCAGCTGGCAGGCCATGAGACATTTATTTAATTGACTATTCACAAGCATGGCCTCCCGCAGTGCAGGGGCCTCAGTTTGTTGTTTCTGACCAATGGGAGCGGAAGGAGGTGGCAAAAGCCACAAGGACATTCTGACTGCTGCTTCCAGCAGCTTACAATGGCCAGAAAAAGCAAACTGTGGCCACTGGGAACTGTGGGGGCTATACCTGCAGAAGTCAATGTAAACAAAATGTCTCGGTGAATTACCCTGCTGGGCTGTATGCCAGAGGTCGCCAATCCTTGGATTAAATTAATCATGTTCCTGAATTTCCATTGCCTTGTACTTTGTGTTGTCATTTATAGTTATGCACAATGAGGACAAAAGACCAGCAAATCAGAACGGTATTATTTTGTGCTCACTTTAGAAAGAGGTAAACGGCAACTGCAGGTATAAGGTACAGGCCCTAATACTTAAGGAAATGTGCTACATAAGTTTAAATATTAACAGGGCTTACATAAGTTTAAATTCTCCAATAATGCTCAAGAGACTAGGAAAACATTTAAACAATCACAGGGTACGTCTAGACTACCGGGTTTTGTTGACAGAAGTTTTGTCGACAGTATCTGTCGACAAAACTTCTGTCGACAAAGAGCGTCCAGACACATTGAGTTCTGTCGACAAAGCAAGCTGCTTTGTCGACAGAACCCTGTGGTCTAGACGCAACTATACAGGCAATAACACCTTCTGTCGACAGAACTCTGTCGACAGAACTCTGTCGACAAAAGGTGTTATGCCTCGTAAAATGAGGTATACCAGCGTCGACAAAACTGCTGAGTTCTGTCGACGTTATGTCGACAGAACTCAGCGGTAGTGTAGACGCTGGTATAGTTTTGTCGACAAAAGTCCACTTTTGTCGACAAAACTCAGTAGTCTAGACATACCCACAGTTCTCAGAGATAAATTCTCAAAAGCAAATCTGGAGTATTATTAAAACACCTAAAATTCTTCAGCTGCCATGATTGTTTATCACTCATTAAGCCGATAATTTTTTCACACTCCATTTGCAGCAACATCTTCTGTTTGAAGTATTCTAAAGATGTTGTATTTGTCCAATACAGAAACAAACACTTATTAATTTTCCTTTTTGATGGTTCTAACACTTTGATCAATTCACTTCTTTTTAAAGCTCCAGGAAAATAAGCCTTGAGATATTTATTTAATATCCTGGCATGGAAAATAGTGAGAACTGGAGATATTAAATGGTTGGTGACAGCTAGCTGTGACTCTTGACATTGCTTTCTGTGTCCTCATTGTAGAGGTAAAATGCTATAAATCACTATTAATAAATAAAATAAAAAACAGACTACAAGATGGACCTCCCTGGTCTGGCATCCTTAGGACCTGAGTGGTCCCGGACAAGGGAGTTTGCCAGACCAGAGAAGGTCTGGAAGGGGGAGGTACCAGCCTCCCTGCTGGGCTCCTCTCCCCAGTCTCCCCACCCCGTAGGCTGCAGCAGCCCTGCCAGCCTGCCAGAATTTGCGGCAGCCTCGCCGGATTTTGTGGCAGCCCTGTCACTCCTCTGGAGCTCTCAGTGTCTCTGCTGGCTGCTGACTCCACTGCCCTGCGAGCTCCAGCTCCTCCTCCAGATTCTCTGCCCCACCAGCTGTGGGTTCTGGTGCCCCCACAGGATCCGCTGACCTGCTGGTTCCACTGGTGAGCTCCACTCTGAGGGTATGTCTACACTACCCCGCTAGTTCGAACTAGCGGGGTAATGTATGCATACCGCACTTGCTAATGAAGCCCGGGATTTGAATTTCCCGGGCTTCATTAGCATAAGCGGGGAGCCGCCATTTTTAAATCCCCGCTGCTTCGAACCCCGTGTAGCGCGGCTACACGGGGCTCGAACTAGGTAGTTCGGACTAGGGTGCCTATTCCGAACTACCGTTACTCCTCGTGAAACGAGGAGTAACGGTAGTTCGGAATAGGCACCCTAGTCCGAACTACCTAGTTCGAGCCCCGTGTAGCCGCGCTACACGGGGTTCGAAGCAGCGGGGATTTAAAAATGGCGGCTCCCCGCTTATGCTAATGAAGCCCGGGAAATTCAAATCCCGGGCTTCATTAGCAAGTGCGGTATGCATACATTACCCTCCTAGTTCGAACTAGGAGGGTAGTGTAGACATACCCTGAGTCACTTGCAACCTCTGCTGCTGGGGCTCTCTAGTCCTGCAACATCCCTTGGCCTTTTGGTGATGCTGCTGGACCAGGGAGTCCTGGATCACAGAGGCTTAACCTGTATAGATGTGTACTAACACTGCTTGTGTTTAGAGAATGATGACAGTAAACACAAACGTGGCAAGCACTTCAAAAACCGCTCATAACAAAAGATGATCCATAGAATTTTGCTGTATATAATAATTGCTTCCACCTGCCTTTTCCATTTTTCATATCTGTTTATATCTCCTTGCTATTAATAATAGAATGTTTTATGTGTACTTAGCATTTAGAAACAGATAAGAAGCATGATTCTAGCAAAGACCTAGCAACTTACAAGGTAACCATTAGAGGAGGTGTTCAGATTAGGAGCAGATTTTAACATCAGCTTCAGATCCAAATCAGAGGAAGGATTTAGGTTCAAGATTCAGCTGTGACAAAATTTTTCAAACTGTTCTCCTGAGATGTCAGATTAAAATGGCAGCAATTTATCAAAATCAGATGAACCATGGAAGACTTCTGTAATCTTATTAAAGTAGACATACAACTTTATGTGAACTTAAACTATAAAACACATCTTCCAGTTTGGGTTCCAGCCCATCACTTCACAGGGGCTTGCTGAGATCTGGAGAATGGATTCCAAGCCTCATTTTAAATTTTAAAAGCTTCTGTTTCAATGTTTTAGTTCTGTTCCTTGTCTTGTAAGAACATACTTTTGTTATTAAATGTATTCACTTCTATGTACATTTATAATTCTTGAAAATGTAATTCTTGAAGGTGTAGACATAAAACTTTGCATAAATTCACTTTCAATGTATGCCTTTTCTTCTCATTTTCTTTTCAGAACAATATTCTTTGATAGAACCAAAGTCATTTTTAGACTGCATAACAGAAGGGGAGCAAAATTATTCAGAAAATATTAATTTCATGCTCTGGTATGGAAATGTGAAAGGATGTATTCATTACAAAATATGCTTGGAAAACAGTCTTGAAAGAAAGAAAAAAAACTATAAACCCTTATACTCCACAGACAAAAGAGTATTAATTAATGAGATGATTGAAAATCATAAATACAAGACAAATTAAAATCAATCAATCAAAAAACATGTAAGAGTCTCTGAATTAACATGATGCTTTTTCCACTACACTATTCCAATGCATTACTTTTGTTGCACCCCATATTCTGCTATCATGATTTATATGTTGTCTATCTAGTCTGCAAGAATTTTGGGGCTGTGAACTTGCAATCTTAATCTCTCTTGAAAAAGTCCCTGGCATATTGTTGGTGGTATACAAATAGCAACTATAGTAAGCCAGGGCCTCTAGCATGCACTTCAGTGTTTGTAAGAAAAAAAAGTTGATAAATGAAAGAAACTGCCATACCAATATGTTCATCCTTACAGAATTCACATGCACAACCCAGTTCTCAACATCAAAACTTTACATGATATATATGAAATCTTCTTACTATGTATTTTAGAAATGTGCATCTGTCTGTCCTTCCTTCTGTAAGTCCATTTGTTCAAGAACTCTTCCTAAACAGTAAGAGCTAGGACTACCAAATTTGATATGCAGCTTCCATTTATCATAACTTTCAAGCAAGGTAAGGGTTTTGGTTGTGCCAGGGAAATGGGATGGGTCCAGAATTTGATCGTTTCTCATAAAATAGAAAGGAAAGGGTCTGGCAGGAGGGGAAGTTAAACTGCAGAATGACCACAGGGGGCAGCAAAAGGCCAGCTACAGAAACCAGAACAGCTATAACCCTATTTGGCTGGCAGGGGTGGAGAAAGGGACAGTTATCTATTAACTCTATTTCAAAGAGTTTCTCTGTTTGTTTGTGTGTCTGTATGGCCCCTATCTGGGAGATATGCAACCCTCCCCCAGTTATGCCTGCTGCAGCAGCCATGGACAGGAGCTTCTCACTTGGCCCCAAGCTGCTGCGGTGACAGAAGGCTGGGGTTGTCCTCTCTCACTGGTGCAGCCTGCATACTGAACCCCTCATCACCAGTCCCACCCCAGAACAACGATTTAAATGAAGAAAACCAAAACTTATTTGAGTTAAGGACCTGAGCAACACTGGGTAAATCTTCTAATTATATATAGAAAAGAAAGACAGAGGCCAATAACAGTGGAAACGTGAGGGTGAAGACAGAAGATGTTTTTATAATGGGGGCAGCCATGAAACTACAATGAATCCTTGCTAAACTAAATTTACACCAATTTAGTACCAAGCAATTCCCAGAAATCTCTTTCATTAATCTTTAACAATTTTTTAAGGAAAGGAATAATGTTTTTCTAGAATAGCCAATTGTCTGGCATAGTGAGGCAGTGAGGCATGGATATGAAATGTGTTCCTCATTTGCCTTTCCACTCAACTTTGTAGCTACGTGAAGTCTAACACAGTAAACAAGCCTCCTACTCAACACACTCCAAGTCATTCTTCCCACACACAGCTGCCACTATCATGCATATTTCAAAAATTCCATCTGGGCATGACAACTGTACCTTACTTCCCTGTAGCCAAAAGAAATACACATCCTACTCAAACATGCCTGGACAATATCACTCTATATACTTTCAAAAGAAACCTCCACTGACATTCTACAAGCCAGGTCATGGGGGTGGACTGCTTTGTACATTTTTCAGATAAAGGATCTCGCCCTTTTAAAATACACATAGCATGACAGAAATAACTACATGAAAAGGTATTATTCATCACATCTCTAGTCCAATAAATTTCAATATCTTTCCCACTGGGTCTGTGATTGCTTTAAATTATACCTTTCTGCAGAGAGAGGTTGTGAGGCTTAATTAGCTAATACTTCCAAAGTGCTTTGAGATCTTAGGATGAAAGACACAATAGAATTGCCAAGTAGTCTTGTGCTTTAGTAATATGTTTTATTGTTATAGTAATAGGATTTATTAATCTAATTTCAAAGACAAATCAAGAATTCTCCACCTATGCTTACAGACAGATATTTTCAGCAGTTTCTTGGACTATTTGGTACTAATTAGATGATATTAAAATAAGCATTTACAAGGTAAAGGTTAAAGGCTAAGCTCAGCAGTCAGCTGTCCTTAGTGTCCACTAATACTTCTCATTTTGCTACAGTGAAATCAGGAGAAGCTGCAGGAGCATTACTCCAGTCCAACACACACTTTCTAGATTCTAGGAGGAGAAGGGGAGAAGTAGCCTGGATCCCAGAGTAAAATCCTTTGCCATCTGATGTTTTTGCTGCTTCTCTCATTTCATCAATACTTCCAGCCAACTGAGAGGTGGCCTCCACATCTATAATCTAATCATGTAGGCACTAGGAATGTAAAATTGTTAACTGGTTAAATGGGATCCCACTCCTGCCCTCCCATGCCGGGCTGATGATGCCAGGCCCCCCACATGTGTGTGTGGGGAGGCTTCTGCTCCTGGACCCCTATGTGCAAGGCTCCCAGCTGCCACCGCCAGCTCCCCCAGCCACATGTATGGGGAGTCCAGCTTCTGTTCTCAGCCCTTCCATGTGCAAGGCTCACAGCAACTGGTGCCAGCAGCCATGTGCACGGGGCTCCTGGCTGCTACCCCCATCCCGTGGGGGGCAAGCAGCAGGAGCCAGCAGCCCAGTGGTGGAGAGGCTGGCGTCTGCTCTTGGCCCCTGCAGGGCTGGAGCAACCCTCCACCCTCAGCTGGCTGTCGGCAGGGGGCTGCTCCAGGGTACTGGTTAACTAGCACCCAATACGCATCACCCTGTAACAGTGATGTTTACTGGGTAACCAATTCACATCCCTAGTAGGCACTAAGATTTCTTTCTTTTGAATTTGTTGTAGTAATTTGGAGGTCATCCCTGCACTTTACTTAGTGTGTTGGTACTTTGCTTAGTCATTTCAGTAATTTCCTACAGTAAATTGGGAGAGGTTAGTTATATTATCAATAGAAGATGGAGCTGTTCTACACTCATCTACCAGGCTGGAAGAAGTCCTTTAAAAAGCTCACTTTTACCCTGGGGCATTTTGTAAAACCAGAGTTTGCAATCACAAAATCTAGGGAAAGTGTTCAATCTAAAACCAGCATACAAAAGCCATCTAGAAGTTGCAAACCAAAAAGAACAGAATGGAGGCTGGCTAGCCAGTGTTTATAATGCAGATTTATCCACAAGACCTCTTTGGAGTGTTTGCCACAAACACAGACCCTCCCAATGCAAATAGTTTCCTCCTAAGGCTGCGCTTCAAACAGGCCAAGTGTACACTAATGGAGAAAGCTACATGAATATGACATATCGTGAGCTGAGTTTCCGCGGCATCCCCACTGCAGGAAGTCAATGGGAGAAACTCATTAACTTTCCCTTACTTCTCATTACCCAGTGGATTACTGGAGTTGACGGGGGCGCCATCAGCAGTCAAGTTAGCAGGTCCTTATTAGACCCACTAAATAGGCCGCCAGGAGATCAATCTCTACAGCATCAATCTCCTGGTAAATGGAGACAAGCCCAGAATAATCTATCACCCAAGCCTCTTCTCTTCCACAGTGCCTGGAACTCTTATTGATCATTATTGAAGGTGCAAGAACAAACCTTCCAAATGTGCAGTAGGAAAAACAAGTAGGTGACCAGCTTGGATGAACGGTGAAATCTTTAGTGAGCTTAAACTCAAAAAGGAAGCTTACAAGAAGTGGGAACTTGGACAGATGACTAGGGAAGAGTCCAGATATGTTGTGAGAGTATGCAGGGGTATAATCAGGAAGGCCAAAGTGCAATTGAAATTGCAGCTAGCAAGGTATGTGAAAGGTAACCAGAAAGGTTTCTTCAGGCATGTTACCGGGAAGATGATGCTAAGGAGAGTCACGGGTCCCTAATCTGGTGCCAGATGATGTTGGAAAAGCTTAAGTATTCAATGCTTTTTTGCCTCTGTCTTCAAAGACAAGGTCAGCTCCCAGACTGCTGCCTCGGGCAGCGCAATAATGGGAGAAGGTGAGCAGCCTTCAGAGGAGAAAGAACAGGTTAAGCAGTCTTTAGAAAAGTTGGACATAAATAAATCCATGGGGCCGGATCTAATGCAGCCAAGTGAATTCTGATGTGAATTCAGAGCCATTGGCCATTATCTTTGAGAACTCATGACAATTAGGAGAGATCTCAGATGGTTGGAAAAAAGCAAATGTAGTGCCCATCTTTTAAAAAGGGAACTACAGCCTCACTTTAATCCCCAGAAAATCATGGAGGAATCCTCAAGGAATCCCTTTTGAAGCCCTTCGAAGAGAGGAAAGTGACCAGGAAGAGTCAACATGGATGCAAGTCATACCTGACCAATCTGATTGCCTTCTATGATGAGGTGACTGGCTCTGGGGACATGGGGAAGGCGGTGGACATGACAGATCTTGACTTTAGCAAAGCTTTTCCTATAGTCTCCCACAGAATTCTTGGCAGCAAATTAAAGTAGTATGGATTGGATAAATGGACTGTAAAGTGGATAGAAAACTGGCTAAATCACCAGGTTCAATAGCTCAATGTATAGTTGGTATCAAGCAGAGTACCTCAAGGGTTGACTCTGGGACCAGTTTTGTTCAACATTTTTATTCATGGACTGGGATAGGGGAAGGACTGCACTTTCAGGGAGTTCACAGATGACACTAAGGTAGGGGGAGAGATGGATATGTTGGAAAGTAGGGATAGGGTTCACAGTGACCTAGACAAATTGGAGGATTGGTCTAAAAAAATCTGATGAGGTTCAACAAGGACAAGTGCAGAGTCCTGCACTTGGGATACAAGAATGCCAAACACTGCTACAGGCTGGGGACCAAATGGATAAGCAGCAGTTCTGCAGATATGGACCTGGGGATTACAGTGGATGAGAAGCTGGATATGAGTCAACAGTGTTCTCATGTAGCCAAGAAGGTTGACAGCATATTGGGGTGCATTAATAGAAGCATTGCCTGCAGATCTAGGGATGTGATTATTCTCCTTTATTTGGCACTGGTGAGACCACATCTGGAATATTGCATCCAATTCTGGCCCCTCCCCGCCATTACAGAAAGGATGTAGACACACTGGAGAAAGTCCAGCAGAGGGTAGTGATTAGGGGCCTAGAACACATGATTTATGAGGAGAAGCTGAGGGATTTGGGTTTATTTGGTCTACAAAAGAGAAGAGTGAGGGGAGATATGATAGCAGTCTGTAACCACCTGAAGGAGGGTTCCAAAAGAGATGGAGGGAGATTATTCTCAGTGGTGACAGATGGCAGAATGAGGAGAAATGGTCTCAAGTTGCAGTGGGAGAAGTCTAGGGTTGGATATTATGAAAAACTATTTCACTAGGGCTACGTTTACACTGGCCCCTTCTTCGGAAGGGGCATGCTAATTTTGAAAGTGGGAATAGGGAAATCCGCGGGGGATTTAAATATCCCCCGCGGGATTTAAATAAACATGTCCGCCGCTTTTTTTCCGGCTTGGGGAAAAGCCGGAAAAAAGCATCTAGACTGGCCCGATCCTCCGGAATAAAGCCCTATTCCGGAGGATCTCTTATTCCTACTTTGAATAAGAGATCCTCCGGAATAGGGCTTTATTCTGGAGGATCGGGCCAGTCTAGAAGCTTTTTTCCGGCTTTTCCCCAAGCCGGAAAAAAAGCGGCGGACATGTTTATTTAAATCCCGCGGGGGATATTTAAATCCCCCGCGGATTTCCCTATTCCCACTTTCAAAATTAGCATGCCCCTTCCGAAGAAGGGGCCAGTGTAGACGTAGCCAAGGAGAGTGGTGAAGCACTGGAATGGGTTATCTAGAGAGGTGGTGGAATCTCTATCCCTAGAGGTTTTTAAATTCTGGCTTGACAATCCTTGGCTAGAATGATTTAGTTGGGACTGGTTTTGCTTTTAGCAGGGGGTTGGACTTGATGACCTCCTGCGGTCTCTTCCAACCCTATGATTCTATTCTCATTGGACTCAAGATCCAAAAAAGTCAAAATCTCCTATCTTAAGGGGAAAGAAACTGGCCAAGAACAGCTAATCTATTAGGAAATGAAATGTTTCTAATGACTCCACTTTCTCATCTACCATCCACAATCTACTGGTAATACAAAGCCTTACACTCATATGCCATCTCTCTCTCTCATTTTTCTTTCACTGTCACATTCAGTGTGTATGTAATTTATTTTACTATAGTCTGAATAATTTCTCTTAACAGAGTGAATTCCCTTGACAATAATGGATATTATAGGTGATTAGTACCTTGCAAGATCACGATGTTTCTGTGAAAATAACAGTGTTCTTATGGACAATCAGGCAAGGATGGTACAAATTTAAAATATTTATTAATAACTGAAGTCGGTCAAAAATTTCCAGTGGAACAGTTTTCCATTGGAAAATGCTGATTCAGTCAAATCTAAATATTTTGTGGGAACATATTGATTTAAATGAATTTTTTATTGGAAATTATATAAAATATTTTGTTTCTATGAAATTAAAACAAAATATTTTGACTTTATCAATTTGCCATTTATATAGGACAAAGTCTGGAAGATATGTGTTAGTCAGGCACGAGTTTTTTAGCTTCCTTCAGTAGTAAGTGGGTAAGATGTAATGGCCTGTGAAACAAGGGAGGTCATACCTTTTGGCTTTAAACTCTATGATTCAAAGCAATATATAGTGGACAGACTATTTCAAAATTGTTATTTCAGGAGTTATTATTTTGAAATAAGTTATTTGGAAATAATTTCCCAGTGTAGACATGCCCTGATAACAATGGGAGATAAAGATAAATATATTAACCATTAAAGGTGAGGCTTTCCAGTTAACCAGTTGACCTTTTATATCCCTAATCTGAAGTAGAGGATCCTGATGCAGAATCAGGACCATAGACCATAAGAGCCTTTTGGTTCCTAAAGACGGCAACAATTCTAATTTGAGGCAATGGTGGGAAATAAATATAAAATGGGAAATAAATATAAAATAAGAACAAATAAGATTTTATATCACTAGATATTCTACAGAAAGGCTACATCTAGACTGGCATGATTTTCTGCAAATGCTTTTAACGGAAAAGTTTTCCGTTAAAAGCATTTGCGGAAAAGAGCGTCTAGATAGGCACGGACGCTTTTCTGCAAAAGCACTTTTTGCGAAAAAGCGTCCATGCCAATCTAGACGCGCTTTTCCGCAAAAAAGCCCCAATCGCCATTTTCGCGATCGGGGCTTTTTTGCGCAAAACAGATCTGAGCTGTCTACACTGGCCCTTTTGCGCAAAAGCTTTGTGCAAAAAGACTTTTGCCCGAATGGGAGCAGCATAGTATTTCCGCAAGAAGCACTGATTTCAGACAGTAGGAAGTCAGTGTTCTTGAGGAAATTCAAGCAGCCAGTGTAGACAGGCTGCTTTTGCGGAAAAACTTGCCAGTCTAGACTCAGCCAAACTGTTTTCTGATGCATCAAAAATCTCCTGAAAGATCTTCTTTGATCCAAATCAAACGGTACAGTCCATTGTTTATTGTGAATGTTTACTTGTATTTCTTTTGCTGCATGTTTTGAAAGCCTGATCCAATGCCCTGTAAAGTCAATGCAAAGATTGTGTTTTACAGTAAAACTCCGATGATCCGGCATCTGGTGGTCCGGCACTCCTGATGGTCCGGCACCATCAGGAACCCGGGAAGTGCTCCGGGCAGCTGGACCATTGGAGCTGCTCTGCCCCCAGCTGTCCCCGATTCAGCCGCTGCTGAAACTGACCAGTGGCTGACTCCAGGAAGCCAGAGGCAGAACTGCTCTGCCCCGGCTTCCTGGAATCAGCCCCTGATCAGTTTCAGCAGCGGCTGACTTGGGTACACCTGGGACAGAGCAGCTGGGGTGCTGCCAGGTTGGTCTCGCAGCGCCAAGGGTTGGCGCTACCAGACCAACCCGGCAGCGCCCCAGCTGCTCTGCCCCAGGCATCTGGATTCAGCCGCTGTTGAAACTGACCAGCGGCTGACTCCAGGAAGCCCGGGGCAGAGCAACTCTGCCTCGGGCTTCCTGGAATCAGCCGCTGATCAGTATCAGCAGCGGCTGACTTGGGGACACCTGGGGCAGAGCAGCTGGGGTGCTGCCGGGTTGGTCCAGTAGCGCCGAGGAGTGACGCTGCGGGACCAACGCAGCAGCACCGCAGCTGCTCTGCCCCAGGCGTCCCCAAGAGCAGCTGGGGTGCTGCCAGGTTGGTCTCGCTGCGCCAAGGGTCGGCACTACCGGACCAACCCAGCAGCACTCCAGCAGCTCTGCTGCAGGTGTCCCCGATTCAGCCGCTGCTGAAACTGACCAGCAGCGGCTGAATCAGGGACGCCTGGGGCAGAGCCAGACTATAGGAAGGGGGGGCTATGAGGGGTCTGGGGTGGCTTCCCCCTCCACCCCAGACTCCTCATAGCCCCCCCTTCCGATAGTCTGGCAAATCTGATAATCCGGAACCCCCTGGGTCCTAAAGGTGCCGGATTATCGGAAGTTTACTGTACTTGACTGAGCACTGGATTAGGCCCCACTTTTCCCCAGTGTAAACAATTATTCAGATGACAAATTTAAACTTCCAATGATCCATGAGAAAAAGAATACTACATGACTCCAGGAGGGGGTACTGGAAGACTGAACCTGTCCAAGCTCCACTGCACTCACCAGGAGATGTGGGGGGAGGGGAGCACAAGCCAAGGACTTCAGCCACAGGAAGGGAGTCTATAACTTGAGTCCTGCCACTTAGGACTGAAGTCCTTGTACTATGTCTTTAACCTGGGCCCAAAACTCTAAGCCAATCCTGGTAATCCTAGGGGTCCCATTCCATAGTTTCAGAATCATTGCACTACACTCACTGGTCTGACACTCTTGGTACCTGAATGGTCCCAAACCAGGGGGTTTGCCCAAGGAGAGGAAGTCAATACTACCCTGCTGGTCCCGTCCCAGCTTTTGGGCTCCCTTCTGCTCCCTGCCACAAGCCCCAGCTACTGCGCTCCACTCAGGTCTGGACACGGTTCCCAGACTCTGGACTCCCAAATCGGCTCCCAAGCCAAGCCGCTGGGTTTTTTTGGTCCAGCAACATCCAGGGTCTGGTTGGTAGACCCGAGAGTCCCAAATTCCTAGAGCAGGGCTGGGCAAAATAAATCCCGGGGGCCGGATCCAGCCCGCCAAGCCACCAGATCCGACCCATGGACTACGCTGCTGGGACCCTCCGGCTCACGGAGCTTCCGCGGTTTAAAACACAGTCCCTGTGGCTCTCTGCTCTGCAGGGAGGGGGAGGCTTCATGCGATCTCCCCGCCCCCAGCCCAATCCTCAGCTGCCATTGGCCAGAAACAATCAACCAAGAAGAACTGACCTCAGCCAATCTCTTAGCTCCTATTGGCTGGAAACAGCCAGCCTATCAGAGCTGAGAGATTGGCCTGAGCGACTGGGGCAGCGTAAGCCTCTTCACCCATCCGGAGTTGAGCGCCATGTGGAGGGATCCGTCTGCAGTTTCAAGTGGCCTGGGGCTGCAACAGGCAGGGAGCCCAGCCTGCCGTGGGAGTGCTGCAGCCTGCTGGCCAGGAAACACTTAGGTAAACTCCTCCCAGCCAGTACCTGTCTCTGGTATCCCAACCCCTCCTGCACCCCAACTCTCTTTCCCACGTCACCATTCAAGCCCTCTGCATCCCCTGCCCCAGGTCACAACTCCCTCCCAAACCTGTACCCCTCCTATTTCCCTCCCCCAGGTCAGCATCCTCTCCTGCACCCCCACTCCCTCCCTGACCCTATACCCCAATCCCCGACCCAGGTCACAATCCCCTCCTCTACCCAAACACCCTCTTAGACCCCACACTCTCTCCTGTACTCCAGTTCCCTACCCCGTGCACCCTCCTGCACTCAACCTCCAACCTAGACCCTGCACTCTCTCCACAGAAAAGTGCAGCCCTTAACTATTTACCAAAATCTTGGCGTGCCCCCCCCGCACCAAAAATTATTGCCCATCTCAGTTTTAGAGGTTCAACCTATACTATATTATACCATTCTATCTCTGCAAAGAAATCCATCCATATACACATAAAGGGCTTGAATCTATACATCTATTTAAAAACAACAAAAGAAATCCCTACAATTAATTAATAATAATTAATAACCCAGGTTATGCTGTACATTTTAAAACATCTTTGTTCTCTCAATGAATGCTGTTGATGTCAACCTTCATGATAACAAGTATGCAAGTAAAATGAAACTTATGTTCCCTTTGAATTCAGTTCCAAGCTCTCAGATTATTTTATGCAATACAGAATTTTGTGAGCAACTGATCTTGGAACATTTTAATTATCCTGAACACCTGGCATAGTTGTGAACCCAACTGCTTATTTCATAAAAATATAAAATATCACTAAAATAATTTATCAGCATTTATTTGTATATTCACCTCAAATTGAAAAATGTGAAAAATCACAAAGAACTGAAAATGTTGGAAGAGTGATTGCTGATTGCCATGTACTATTAAGGTTATTAAGGTTCTCCAACTGTAATGTCAATTATGTTCAGGGGCTGACTTTAGTGCTGAAATCCCACTTGTTTTTTAAAAATAAAATAATAATACTAATAATACAACACAAGACAGGCCACAAAAATTATTTAAATTCCTATTTGCCTTCTGTTTCTCATGCTTTTAATGTTGATATTTTTAAAGCTTGTCTCTGATGCTATGAAGGTTAGAAACTTACATTAAAACTAGGCTGAGATTCTCAGGTAACCAAATACACCCAGGAGCTGGGGCTTTAAGGAAAACATCAAAGATTGCGACACTGATAATAAAATGGGAAGAGTTGCCAATACTCACTGATTTCTTTCTTGTAACTAGTTCAAAACAGATTCTGGTTCTGAATTTTTTTACTGGTATAGCAAAGTGTTGATAGTCCTGGCAAGCAATGAGATATTGGAATTTAAAAACATTTCATTCTAATTACCATTTCCCTTGTAGCAGTGAATTTCAAGATGATTTGCAGGGTTACTAACTCTCATAATTTTATCATTAAGTCTCATAATTACACGCACTCTTTCTTATAACATGAGTCCAGCTTTAACCATAGAAACTGTCTCTTATAGAATGTGGCATCATCACCCATTTCTCTCAGTGAAAATAAAGCCAGCCAGCCCTCAGACAAGTTTCTCTGTAGTCTCAGGGAATGTCTACACTAGGGAGTTATTTTGAAATAACTCCCCTTATTTCAAAATAACAAGGCAAGTTTCCACGCTACCAATCCTGTTATTTCAAAATAAAGGGCTTGTTATTTCAAAATAATAACCCCTGCTCGTGAAGAGGAATAGCACTATTTCAAAATTGTTATTTTGGGAGTTATTATTTGAAAATAACTTATTTCAAAATAACTCCCTAGTGCAGACATGCCCTAATGAGGAAATGAGACTATTCCTAGTAAGACTGCTGCAATTCCCTTTCTTTACAAAAAGACAGAACCCAGGCCATCCTTAGGGAAGATGGCTGTTGCTCACTGGTTAGGGGGAAAGATAGGGTGTTGTAAAGAGATGGGAAATTGGGGGTTGAGGGAGACCGAAGAGGTCAAGTGAAGGTAAAGACCAAGAAATGTATTAGAAGACAGAGGAAAAGACTGAGGGATTGCAGGAAATATGAAGGGTAGGAGAAAAGACTGATAGGAGTAGAGGAATGTGGGTTGGAGGGCAGAGATTGGGTGCAGAAAGTAGACTGGGAGATGTAATTAAATTTGTGGTATAGGAACTGGGATTTCAGAAGAATATGTAAGGCAGAAGGAGATGAAATGGAATGAGGGAATTTAAGGTCCGGGGGAAAATTTCGAAGAATAGGGGTATGTCTACACTGCCACCCTAGTTCGAACTAGGATGGCTAATGTAGGCATTCGAAGTTGCAAATGAAGCCCAGGATTTAAATATCACGGGCTTCATTTGCATCTTGCCGGGCGCCGCCATTTTTAAATCCCTGTTAGTGCGGACTCCATGCCCGCGGCTACATGCAGCACGGAGTAGGTAGTTCGAACTAGGCTCTCTAATTCGAACTACCGTTACTCCTCGTGGAATGAGGTGTGCCGGTATTTCGAATTAGATAGCCTAATTCAAACTACCTACTCCGTGCCGCGTGTAGCCGCGGGCACGGAGTGCGCACTAACGGGGATTTAAAAATGGCGGCGCCCGGCAAGCTGCAAATGAAGCCCGGGATATTTAAATCCCGGGCTTCATTTGCAACTTCGAATGCCTACATTAGCCACTCTAGTTCGAACTAGGGTGGCAGTGTAGACATACCCTAGGAGAGGTTCCTGTGAAAATATGGAGTGACTATAGGTCTAGATGTGAAAGAAGAGACTAGGAAAGTAGGCTAGCTGAGGTAAAGATAAAGATGGGGAAGGAACAGAGACAAAATAGCGATAAAGAGTGGAAATTGAGAGGGACAGAATGGTGGCTCCTCCACCATCAAAGTAATCAGAGTAAGTGGAATCCTCCTCCAAACAGCCAGCAGGATACCCACTTTTCAGGTTCAATTTTGAATCCAAGATACTCAGACACATGTTGGAGGCAGTTTCTCCCTAATGTGTCAAAACCCATGAGACAGTTAAAAGTCCCCTGTCACTCTGTCTGGAGTGGTTCACAAATGTGTGTGCCTACCTCATTGCAGACTCTCAGAAAACAGGGCAGAAACCTAGGGTTGCCAACTCTGAAGATATTCTATTAAAATCTACAAGATTGCTTTCAATAGTTTTCAGGAGATCGGTGCTGAATCTGGGAGCTCACAGGCCAATCCTGAATAGTTGGCAAACCCTACAGATACCTCAAACCGATGGGGTATTCTATAATTAGAATTCACCAATCCAGTGACAAATGTGAACTCCTGGCAGTGGTGAAAGTGGGACGGCGTGCCACATGGGCAAGTTATTTTAAGCTGGTATGGGGCACTGGAAAGACCCTCTGCTGGCCGTCCCGAGCCCCACCACGGAGTTTCTGTGTCTCAGGCTGAGACCTGGAGGCAGGGATGGGAGCACCATGGTAGCCAGAGAAGGTGCTGGCGTTCTGCTCCTTCCCCCATTCACTGCCTTTCCCAACAGGGTAAAGAGCCAAAGTGCCAGCCCCCTCTCTCCTCTCCAGTCCTGTACATAGCAACTTGGCAGCTCTGTGGAGGGGCAGAGGCTGGGATGGGGACCAGGGAAAGAAGCTGAACTGCCAGCAGATTCTTCAGCTGCTCTATTGCCCCAAGATTCCTCTTCTCCCAAGAAATGTGGGATGGGGAAGGAAAAGTATGATTGGAGCATAGATTTCCTGGGATGTTGCTAATGAGTCACATGGAGGGAAGGTCATGTGGCTCCTCTTGATTGGTAAGAATTTTTGTCCTTGTAAGAAATTTTATTTACTTGCACCACTGGCTTCTGCATCACTGTGCCAGTTTTACCATGGAGTCACAAACAGTCCCCTTACTCTCCAGTCTGTCTTGCAACACAAGAAAGCTCACTAATACCAAAAATCTGTATTCCATTTAGGTTGCTTCCAGTCCCAAAAGACCAGTCACTTACCCCAGAGTCAAAAGGTACTCTAGTTCTTACACCAAAGATAACAATGGTAGGCAATTCAATATAGGCTGAGCCTCTCTAGTCTGGCATTCTTGGGACCTGACTGGTGCAGAACCAGAGAATTTGCTGAACCATGGGAGTCAATATTGTCTAGTAGCGTTACCCACACTTCCACTGCTTACTGGGCTCTTAGAAGACATGTAGGGATAAATTAGAGCTAAATAATAACACAGAACACTGACAGCCAGGATACTAAAGGTTTATTAGCTAAGAAACATAAGTGAGAGTTATTGAGAGATCAAAGCAGGTAAAATATATGCACAGATGAGTCACAAGTCTGTAATTCCAAACGGTGGCAGTGTCCCAAATGTCTTTTCAGGATACTTATATTGTCTCTTAAGGATCTCTGCTTTGTATCTGGGACACTTCCCTGAAAGAGGCCAGAGATCCAGGATTTTTCCATAAACCCATATTTATAGCTTCTTCTCAAAGAAAAATAAACTGACGGGGTCACTACTCATTCCATTTGATGACAGGGAGCAAGGTTGAATTTTTGACTTCTGATTATCACACAAAATGACTACTTGCTTTGAAACTAGCACTTTTCTGTTCTTCATTTGCATTCACAAGGCTTCTTTTTCATTTGGTGGCCTATTTAGTTACAGGGGTGTGCAGAATGTAAATGTTCACTGCTACACTATAACTAAGGCTGCATGTCTGTCACAAAGGTTATGTAAGTAATAGATTCTGTAACTTTGTGGGACTTCCATGACTTCTGCAGCTGCAGATACAATTGACCACAGGGCTGTCAGCTGCTGGGATGGACCCCAGGGCTAGCCACACTACAGCAGCAGTCCTAGGAGTTGCCCCAGAAACTGTCAGAGCATCAGTCCCAAGAGCCTTAGATCAGTCAGCTCCCACTGCCACAGCAGGGGCCAGCTGTTGGCTCTCAGTGCCCCTTAGAGTAGTGTTTCTTAAACTTTTTAAGACTGAGGAACACCAAACAATATTTTTTTTTTATGAGAAGCATGAAAGATTTTTTGTTGAGAAAAAAAAAAAAAGGTTGGGGGGGGGGAGTTATTGAGGAAAAAAAGGGTTGGGGGAAATTTATTGAGGGGGAAAAAAAGGTTGACTGCCCCTTTAAGGGTGGCCATTTGGAATTCTGTTGTTCTCCACAGCACACTTCCATCTGCCTCGTGGCACACTGGTGTGCCACGGAACATAGCTTAAGAAACACTGCCCTAGAGCAACTGTGCCCTGAAACCACAGGAGCAGCTAAGTTTTCATCTGGGGTATTTTTAATAAAAGTCATGGATAGGTCATAGGCCATGAATTTTTGTTTACTGCCCATGACATAGCCATGATTTTTAATAAAAGTATCATAACTAAATCTCAGCCTTAATTCTAACAGGATACAAATAAGTGAAAACACAAGTAATTTCCCACTTCTTTTCATGAAGTTTAAATATCAAATGCACTCTTACACATTTACTCTACCACTGTCACCCTTCCTCCATTTATTCATTTAAAATATCATTACTTTAAATCCATTTGTGATTTTAGGGGCTTTAACTCAAGATTTCTGAGTTAGGATGGCAATATTGTGTTAGTGGCCTCTGTCTCAAACTCCTGGAGCTACAAACTATAACATACCCTACCAGAAAACCTAACATTCCATATTTTGACCAGAGTAGAACATTATTCCTTAACAGCAGCCTCTAAAATCACAATGACATTTAAATGTGTGCATGTGGAGGGATTTTATTATTGTGTATCTGGTAGTCATACAACAAAACAAGAAACAAATGCCAACTTTCTACTGATATAGGCGCATTCTTTTCTAGTCATGGTAGGTCTTGAGTTAGCAGACCTTAAGGATGACTCTAATCATTCAGTCAAGGAATGGTTTTTAATGCTCATCCAAGACTTTACAAAGGAAAATGTGGACCTAAGACCAGTGTAATATTCTGTCTCTGTTTCACTCAATCAATCAACTTTTATCAACTGAATATATGCCTATTACATCAAGTAGCAATTGTTTAATTTACTACTGTAAGGGACTGAAATGCTACTATGATGTGAACAGGGTAAGAGACTATATAGAACAGTTTTAAAAAACCCTCTTTTCCTCTTATGTGCAGCATGCCTAAGTAACAATCTGTCAAATGCTATTAAAAGATGCACATACTGTATGCCACACTAGCAAAAATCCCAGTTCTCTTTCAATCTCTTGAATGCCAAGTTTAAAAGTATACTGCTATATGATAGTTCCACAAGGTAAAAGTTTTCTTTGTGATTCATGCATTCCTAGGGTTGGTTTCCTGGAATATATATATATGAATGTAGCTAGTTGTGTCTACTGTGCATGCCAATTTTCAGTACTTGGAACACACTTATAACAAGAAAATTAAGGTCAAGCACATTTTCACAGCATAGAATTTTAATTTGTTTGTAAACTCAAATGAACAGCAAATGGGGACCTTTACATCTGCCAGTGCTTATGGTTTCTAATTGAGGGTGAAATTCTGCAGGCACCCTCCATGGTATAGAAGGGTGCTAAATAACTCTAGTCACATGAAGGGAAGGGTAGTGTGTGGCTGGTAAATGGAGGGGAGTCCCCAGAGCCAGCACTAGGCATAAGCAGGGTAAGCAATTGCTTAGGGCCCTGAGCAGCTAAAGGGGGCCCTCTATTCACTTCTTATTATAAGAACTTCAGTGGAAATATTCCTACTTAGTGGCCCCCCTGGGGCACAGGGGGTTAATAGGCTGCTTCTGCTTAGTAACATAGGGTATGTCTACACTACCCCGCTAGTTCGAACTAGCGGGGTAGTGTAGACATACCCATATGGACTCCAGAGCTCCGCTCCATGTTTCTTCACACAGGCCAAACAGTAGATCATCAGCATTAGCTCTAAACAGCAGCCTACCACAGGTTCTGTCTGATCCCTATTCCAAAGTGGTAATCATTCCTTTCACACTGATACCCTATGATGCACCTTTATCAGAGCCCAATTATGCAGTAAACCTAACCCCCATTCTTCCCTTTCTCAAGAAGTCTCTTCCAATTCAGCATTTCCCACTTTCTCTCCTATTTCCTGCTTCCTCTTGGGAACTATGCCCTTTTATGGTGAGACTCTCACATTGCATTTTCATGTGCATTAATTGTGGAATTAAAAGCCCCATCTTCTCTATAAGATAGGGTTGTATTAGAAATTCTGGGTTGGCCCCAGAGAGAAGCATTTTGCTCTGTGTGTTGTCTGCCAAACTTTCTGTCAGCTATCATTATTTAGTATCACATTTTAGTATTTAGTATATTTTTCTCTATCAAAAGGCTTCTGGGTAATGATATAAAGACATAATTACAAAATAAAATTCACTAGATAGCACATAAACAGTAAGATTAGAAAAAGAAAAATGTTAGCCATACAAAGATGGAGATTTTCAAAGCCATATAAGGCCACGTCTCTACTTGCCACACTGGAAATTGATCTTCTGATGTCTAATTTAATTGGTCTAGTAAGGACCTACTAAATCAAATGCTAAATGCCAGTAATCCTACTCCTCGCAAAGAGTAAGGGAAGCTTACTGAAGCATTTGCTTCTATCGACCTCCTGCTGTGAAGATTGTCTAAGCTTGGCTTAATATATATCAATTCCAGATACGCTATTTACATAGATGGAGCTTAAACTGATCTTCTGGATCTAGTATAGATCTTGCTTAAGAGATCCAGACACCCAAATCCCATTGCAGTTCAAATTGGGTTCCCTTGTAGGCTATCAAGTAAGCTCAAATGATCTAAAAGGCATTAGCCAGGTGTTAAAGGTCATTTTCAATTGATTTAATATTACTCACATGAGCTAACTCATTTGGGAAAACACAGCTTTTTTTACCTATGTGGACAGTGTGCCTTGGTTTATGCAGTGATTTAGACCACAATCCTAATTCCTTGCTGAGGTCTTGTCTTTACTAGGACATTTCAGAACACAACCCACCAAAAGATAAAGTACCACATGTGCTCATATCATTTTTAAGCTATAATGTAGACATGGTGCAGGCATTCTAAGGTATGTGACAAGTAATCCGGTCAGACAACTTGGTGGTAAAAACACCTATAACTTGTCTACAATTAAGGATTTGAAAATGCATTGGATAGGAAAGATTTCAGTGAGATGAGTCAATGGCAAGTTTGGGTATGTGGGGACTGCAGGCCTTGGAAATTTTATCTGAAATTTTACAACAGAGACGGGGAACCTATGGCCCTTGCCCAAGGCCTGCCTTGATCTGGCCCAGAAGCTTAGAGCTCCCTCCCTTCCCCAGTGATATGAGCCACCGATGATACTCCAGCCACACAGGAAGAGAGGGGCTGCAATGGCTAGAGCACCAGCACTGACACCCCACTGGGGCAGAGGGGCCCTGCACCTCACTGGATCCGGCCCATGGGCTCTGGCTGGCAGGGGGAGGAAGTGGCTCTGCACACTGTAGGGAAGCACTCCCTGAAGGGCACCACCGCCATTGCTCCCATTGGCTGGGAATTCTGGTCAACAGGAACAGCAGAGAGTGATGTCTGCAGAGAGTGCTTCTCAGCAGTGCACAGAGCCATGTGGAGTGAACTGTGGGACCTCAGGATCTATGTCAAGTAGGTGCTCCAAATCCAATCCCCTGCCACCTCCCACCCAGACCCCACGCTCCAGTCCACTTCTGCAACCTACCTACTGCTCAGACCATGCCCTGCCACCCCCAGCCTGCTCCTGCACCCAGACTTTGCACCTAATCCTGTTCCTGTACCCTCCCTTCTGCTCAGACCCTGCACCCTACCTCCTGTCCAGACTCCACATGGCCACCCCCAACCCATTCCTACACCCTACTTCCCACCCAGACCCCACACCTCTACCTACAGTCTGTTCCCTGGCAGCCCCCTCCCTCACATTGAACCTCTCATTTTGGCCCCACTCTAAAGTCTATAGAGGCCCCACAAAATATACTAGCCCCGAGCTCCCAGAAGAGTTAATCCAACCCTGGGGGTAAGCCTTTATTCTTGGCCTTTCTCCCACTTCTGTGAGGCTGGAGCTTGAGATGAGTGTGGTGATTAAATATGAAAAGTTGCAGCACAAAAAGAAAGAAGACTTCGTGCAATGGAAGGAATTTGGGATACTTTATTAAATCTATCTCATTCAGATGAATACTTGGCATAATAGTATCTTGTGGATTTAAAACAGTTTCTCTGCTTGTACAGGACATAGTTTATCTTGTTACACTGTACATATGTTAGTATTTAATCTGTTGCAATATGGTTTATTTTTACTGAACTGTGGTACTTTATTTTACTGTGCTTTTCCTTCCTCACTCCCAAAACAAATCTATATATATATGGACACACACACACACACACACACACACACACACACACACACACACACACACACACACACACACACACACACACTCTTTTTATATCATTTCATTGTTTTATTTAGTATATTTGTGCGTTTGTATGCCCATTATAAATACAGTAAGATGTTAGTGAAGATTTAAGCAACCTCTTATTTTTTATACACGACTCTTACTTTTAATATCTGGACTAGTTTTGTATGTTTGGTGTCTAATGATCAAATTCTACTTCATTTTTCATATTAAGAAATAAAATAAGTGACTATACATATAGTCTCTGATCTTGCAATTCTTTGGATGCATACAATCTGCTCCATGCACAGACCAACATAATGATGTCAATGCCTCAGAGTCTTGCTTCATTTTTAATGAAAATAAAGCTCAGGAACTTTCTATACTATCTAACTATCTTATTGAACAGGCTTTTTTAACAAAGTTAAACCAAGTCCATCGTCAAATATTTTGTCCCTGGATTAAATATATACACATTTTATATAATATACCAAGATAATTTTTCATAGGCATGTAATTGGTAGTAATAGTTTAGCTACTCGTATCACTAAAAGTCATTTTAAAAATCCAGAGGGGATTTGAAATGTCTCAAGACACCATTGTTGGAGTTTCCATTGTGTGACACTCTTCTAGCACATTATAGATTTCTCACCAAATTTAATAATGTACCCCTATTATGTAACCACGCCTATAACTTATGTAAGGTAAATGAGTGAAAGAATGCTGGTGCTACTAATTAAAGCTACTACCATCCCTATGAATAATATAAAAAACCTCAAATCACACCTACGCAAAAAAAGAAAATGCTATATGTTGGAAATTTCATAATGAACATAATCTGTGAATTTTTACAAAAATATATTAGAATCCAGTTGTAAAATAAAATTATATTGATATAAAAAATTTAAATGTAGCCCTGTAATAATATGCAATTTATAATAGCTTTACAAAAAGTAATAAGGAAACCGACTAAGAAATGCAAGAGTGATATTATTAAAATTTTATTACAGTGTCTAGGGTACTATTCAGAACTGTTTCTTTGACATGTTTACAATCCGAGAGGATGAAAGAAAGCTATAGAATATACAGTTATTAAAAGGTTGCTATATATATGCATTTCTCTTTCTCTCAAATGCATTAAACACCATTAAGAAATCTCACTTTGTTATCCCATGAAGAGCAATTCTGAGTTTCCTGCTCTGTGAATTGACAAATAAATAATTGCTCCTGATTGTATTCGCAACAGCTATACTAAGAACAGGATGATGTGAAGGACTGTATTACCCCTTTACAGGAAACACTGGAGATTACAGCTGGAAAAGCTTGGGTACACTCAAAGTGGCCCTGCCATACCCTAGAGCTGGGTTACATGAAAGAGGAAGCTAAGCAAACTATAGCAGGCATAGAAAACGATAGCAGATGAATTTTGCTCGGGCTGTAACAGACACAGAGATTGGTGTTAGAGATGTTAAGCTTCAGAGTTCTGAACAAGGTCTCTGAGGTAAGTATCTTATGAACTGTGCTATAACTGCTTCTGCGCTGACACCTTATAAAAGGGGATGTGCTGTTTTGTTAAAGTACGTTGGCTTTTTTGTCCAGACTATTCAAAGGAGTCTATTGCTGCTATAATCTGGGGAAATTGAGCAGGGGGTCCAACTGTGGCATTACACTGGGCTCCAAAGGGGCATGCAGGGACCTTTTACAGTGATGTGTAAACATACTGTTGACTCATCCTTAGGAAGAACAAATAATAATAGTTCACACTTTTATGTAATGCCTTTCATCTAAAATTGCCCCGCTGTTCTCAACCAGTCATTTGACAAAGGTGAATAAAAATCAGTATGCCAGTTTTATAGATTATAAAACCAGAAGAGGCCTCTGTGATAATCTAGTTTGATGAGCAGTGTTTACACAATTTTTTTTTCTACTCCAAGCAGAATTAATTTTGTTATTATGGAGATGATGTGCAACACATAACAAAATTCATGTGGTGGGCCTGTGCCCCAGGGAATCTGAGTGTGGAAAGGGGCTCAGTCCTGGGGCAGAAGTTTGAATTGAAGGAGTGTGAGGGCTCTGACTGAGGATGTGGGCTCTGGGGTAGGTCTGGAGTTGAGAGGCTCAGGGCTGGGTCAGATGTTTGGGGTGGAAGGGCTGTGGCTGGGGTTCAGGCTCTGGGGTAGAGCTGGGGATGAGGGGTTCAGGTCTGGGACTAGGGTTACCAGCTCAATCAGACTACAGTACATACCATTGCCACAAATGGTCCAGTCTGTCTAACTTCAGTATTGGGCAAACTGGTTGAAACTACAGAAAAGAACAGAATTGACAGACACATAAATGAACATAATTCATTGGGGAAGAGTCAACATTGTTTTTGTAAAGGGAATTCATGCCTCACCAAATCTACTAAAATTCTTTGAGAGGGGTCAACAATTATGTGGACAAGGGGGATCCATCCAGAGAATATGGTCTACTTAGGTTTCCAGAAACCTTTGATAAAATTCCTCACCAAAGGCTCTTAAGCAAAGTAAGCTGTCATGGGATAAGAGGGAAGGTCCTCTTATAGACTAATAACTGGTTAAAAGATAGGAAACAAAGGGTAAGAATAAATGGCCAGTTTTCAGAATGGGTAGAGATGACTACTGGTGCCCCCAAGAGTCTGTGCTTGGGACCAGTCCTAATCAACATATTCACAAATGTTTTGGAGAAAGGGCTAAATAATGAAGTGGCAAAAGTTGCAGATGATACAAAACTGTTCAAGATATTTAAGTCCAAAGCAGACTGTGAAGAGCTTCTAAAAGATCTCACAAAACTGGGTGACTGGGCAAAAAAATTGCAAATGAAATTCAATGCTGATAAATGCAAACTACAGCTGCTCCCCGAGTTATGAACAAGTTACGGACCAACACCTGGTCCGTAACTCGAAGTGTTCATAACTCGGATCATATAGAGTTACATGGTGACCGTGCTGTTCATAAACGCGGCTCGCCATTCGTAACTCGGATCTGCATTTATGACCACTTTGGTCATAAGTGCGGATGATCGTAAGTGGAGGTGGTTGTAACTCGGGGAGCAGCTGTAATGTGTATTGGAAAACATAATCCCAATTATACATATTTCTATTATATTTATTCTTAAAAGTATTCCATCTGATCCATCTTCTTCACATTTTACTGCAGGTAACTAAGTGAGGCCTGGTTAAATTTGTGGGATTGAAAAAGAAGGGAAGTGTAGCTATAAAGTAGTTTTTACCAGGAATAAGAAGGCATATTTACTTTTGAAGGGCATCCACCTTCTTATGCCAAGAAGAAAAATTTAAGAAGAGATAGTGGTTTGCAGAATCACAGGACAGGAGAGACTAATAATTCACACCTAAGGAAATATTTGGGAATGAACATTCAAATTCTATTACTATACTTGTTGGTAAGCAAAACAGATAAATACAAATATGGATACATTATGGTAAACACCCTGAAAGATCATCCTTTAGATATCTATCCTCTAACCATGTGACACAAAACAAAAATTAATTTTGATGGAAACTTGCCACTACAGGGTTTCATAGTCCATGAATTTCTGCAAATGCACAGGTCTTTTTATAAGCAAGGAAAAGGCTCTAAATCGACTTCAAAGACACAGTCCAAATTAATGAACTGAGAGTAGGAATGTTTTGGCTAGTCTTTGCTTCAATTGTCTTTCAGTTATTGAATAATATCATCTCATGCAAAATCATATCAAGAGCAGATAATAAGAAATGGGTTAAAGAAAGCATTATTGCAAGGGTATTATGGCCAGCTATATTCAGTTGCCTTATTCTTCCAGATCCTTGACTGATGCTGAAACTTATGTGCCAATTGGGAAGGAATGGCTCGTGATAGTCTGGGCATGGAAAAAAAAGGCCAAATTACTGGTTCAGATTATATTCCTATCCTCACTTCTGACTACAGAAACCTATCATACCCCTCATAAACAGCAAGTATTTGCACAAAGTGCCAGTCAGATGCCAAAGATCTAGTCTATCTTCGCAGAGGTACAATATGCAGTGAGAACATATCCCCACCAAGATTCTGTTGCCAATATTTTGTCTGCATGTGGCTGATGCAGGGATGTTGCAAATGGCTGAAGAAACTGAAACTTACAAAAGAGCACTGCAATCCAGAAAGCCATCGTACAATATCGTGCAAGTGTACCTGTCAACATCCAAACTTTCCTCCTGGAGAAGAGTAGCCTCACTGGCTCAGATGGCATCTTGTTTCCTGAAGACAAGGCAGTTAACTCAGCAGAAACAAAGAAATGTAGCCTTATATGAGACACCAGTAGGCCCACTTGGACATTACTAAATGTCATCAACAAATAGCTAGGAATTGAGAAAGAAATCCAAGTGATTCCATTTCTTGACCAAACTAATAATCAAGGGCACATACCTAGAGTAGGGATGTCAAATATCGGTTAATTGAATAGTCAAGTAACCTCATGACATTTTATCTGTTAGTCGACTATTCTATAGTCCCTGGGGGTGGAGCCAGCAGCTAGTGTATCAGAGGCAGCAGTGCAGGGTGACAGGCAGGAGCTGGTCTGCAAGGGGAGCCAGTTTAAAACACAGCTCCCCTAGCGGACCGGCTGCCAGTCGCCTTGTGATGCTGCTTCTGAGAAAGAGGCAGCAGCTCAGGGTGGCAGCAGTCCCTATCTGGGGATGGGGATGTCTGAGCTCCCATGCAAGACAGAACTGAGCTGGGCTATCTGCCAGTCTGGCTCTTATTACACTTTAAATGCAGACATGAAATGGGGGTAGATCCCGGACCCAGCATGAGCCAGGACTTAACCACACTGCCTGCCCACTCGGCTCCTAATACACTTTAAAAGCAGAGCTGCAGCAGAGGTAGGTCCCAGACCCGTTGCAAGCCAAGACTGAGCCAGGCTGCTGGCCAGCCTGCTAAAAAATTTACTGGCAGGGAGAGAGGGAGAAGGAAATGCATGTAGTGTTTAGCATTAACCTATAAGCTTTTGCTTATTGATTAATCGACTACACTATTACATCCCTCACCTGGAGGCCTGCAAATTTGCAGATATACACAGCTCATTTTTGCAGGTAGGGATGCAGATACCTTTTTTTATCTAGAACCCTGCAAATTTGCAGATATCCATTTTATATCTGAGGGCATGTTCGCATATGCGGATACCAATTTTGTATCTGCACAGTACTCTACACACATCCTATTTAAAAAAACATTAACATTTCTCAGTTGTCAGACTCAGAAAGTGGGGCATAAAGGGTGACTCTTGTGAGCTAAGGGACAGAAATATATGGCTGTAGTCAAGTACTTTATTAGATATTTAAAAACCACACATTTACCTGATGCTCTCTGACGATGTCATACAGAGACTGAAGAATGTGTCTGCATGGGTAGGAATAAATGGCCAGTTTTCAGAATGGGTAGAGATGACTAGTGTAGAGAATGGGTAGAGATTAATGTGTCTGCGTGGTGGAAAAGTCCACATGAACTTGTCACATTGGGCCATAATTTGTTGGGGAATAATTATTATTTACTGACAAGTAATACTTTTGCTACATTAAAAATAGTCTTTGCCCATTTAAGGGTGGTCCTCTTGTTAGAGCACTAGCCTAAAACTTAGAAGATGTGGGTTTAATTCCTTACTCCGCCATAGCCTTCCTGTGTAACCTCAAGCCAGGCACTTAGCAACTCTGTATCTCTATTTCCCATCTGCAAAATAGGGATAATAATACTCTACCTCTCAGAGATAACGTGAGATGGACTATGAAGCACTTTGTTATTTAGTTGTGAAAAACTATACGAGGTGGGTATTATTTGTTGTTGCTGATTTGTTATTAATTATGATTTATTAATTATTGATTATTAATTAGTAATTATTATTATTATTATTAGTATTAGTATTATTATTATGCCAGTGATTAAGTAATAATGTAAAGAGTGAAGCAGACCCAAAAACAAGACTGTCAGTTTTTAGATTTACACAGTTCTGGTCTGATCCAAGTACTATTAATGTAAATGGAAAGACTCTTGTTTGACTTCAGTGAGAGTGGGATTATTGATCCATTTCACTGGAGTGTAACCCAGCATCCCAAAGGGAAAAATCTAAAGCAAGCCAAATAGGATGAAAGAAGTCCAAAATATGCATATAAATTACAGATTGAGAAAAGGAATGCTATTAAGATGCTTCCTGAATTGTATCCTGGTATCTTGAGAGCAAAATCAGATAGTGACATATGTTAGATTACATACATGCCAAATTTCTAAAGGTTTTATACAGACAAGTTCAAGGCAAGTAAATACTGGAGGAACAGAATGTATTTGCAGCTCATCCGAGATCCAAGGTATGGCCTTCTACAACTTATCACTTAGTATTACAAACTAAGTCTTTGGGTAAGCTCCTTCAAGGTGATCCTTCTTCTGTGTTTGTACCTCACCCTAGCACAATGGTGGGCAACCTGCAACCCAGGGGCTGCATGAGGCCCACAGTGGACCCTCTGTCTGTGGAATCCCCCTCCCCACATGCCTCTCGAGCACTGGGGTGCTGGAGTCCTGCACTTTATTCTCTTCCCACTCAGCACTTCCGGGGTGCCATGAATCTGCTGATTCATGCTCTGTCCTCACTCTTCCCCCCAGAGCTTGAACAGCCAGGAACATCTGATTCACAGCTATTCAAGCTCTGGGAGGGAGGGGGCAGAGCGGGAATAGAGTGTGAATCAGGCAATTTGTGGTGCTCCTGAAGTGCTGGGATGGAGGGGGAGGAGTAGGAAATTCAGGGCTTCAGAGCCCCAGTGTTCCAGAGGGGTGTGGGAGATGAGGGCAGAGAGGGGATGAATGGGCCGCAGGTGGAACCCCAGTGGGCTACATGGTGCAGGTTGCCCACTACTGGTCATGCAGTCCACCGAGATGAAGGAGGGCCACTCATACGGCTCACTCAATATTCTTGCTTGCCATAGCACAATGAGGCCCTTGATTATGACTAGAACTTTTAGGCACTTAGTAATACAAATAAATAATAATAAATAAGGACAATTCTGCTTCTACTATTGAGGAATTATAGACAACCAGTAACGCAGCCAGACTTTCCATACTGAGATTACTACCAGGCTGCTAGAACTTTTTTAAAGTGTGGGGGTGTACTGAGTTGTTTTCCTCCCCTCCCCTCACACACCTGTTCATGCTTCTCACCGCCCTACAGTGAGGTCACATCTAAGGTTGCCAACTGTCCCAGACCAGACACCATAGCCACCGGATCAGCAGCAGGAACCCGTGTGGCAGTGCAGCCTACAGTGTCAATGGCCTGGACCCTAAGGATGGCAGGCTACTGAGCTTGCAGGGAAGGTGGGCAGCAGGACCCTGGGAGGTTCTAGAGCTGATGAGGACCCCAGGCAGTCAGCAGTGGAGCCAGGACCCAGGCACGAGAAGCAGGGTGAAAATCCTGGGGGCACTGCAGGACCTACCAGAACCTCCACTTCCCACATCTATGATCACTACACAGAGTCCTTTTTAAATGCTGTGAGCAACACATCCAGAGAATGAATGATCCGGTAACCTGAATATTAAAGAAACTCTTATATCAAAGCCAGAAGGGGCAAAATAATCTCCATTGTAGTTGAAGTCAAAGCGTTTGTTTCTTTTCACTTTGTTTAATACTGTATTGTGTTAATTACAAATGGTTTAAGAAATAGCATTGCCAACAACTCAAAGTTTATAGTAAGTGTGTGTAGAAGACCTATAATTCAAATATATTGGTTTTATTCTAACAACAATTTTTCACAATACCCTACTATACAGCTTAAAAGTTCAGAGAGTAGGAAAGAATAACATTTAAAATTAAATAAACTCTAGTTTAATTTAAAAAAAATTTTTTAAATAATGTAAACTTATTAGCTCTTCAATAGGAAAAGCCAAAAATAAAAACAACTCTGCATTTGTAAAGTTCAGTACAATAAAAAATTAATATATGTAAAATAGATCTTATTGGATATAGGTAAAAAAAAGGAATAGTTCCTCCGACCCTACCAGAAAAATCTAGATTCTGATTAATCTTAGTGTAACAGCCTTATAAAATCTTGTATCTGGCACCTGGACCCTGACGAATCACATAGGTTTTAGATTCTAATCTAAAAAAAATTTACCCTCAAAAAGACAACAAGTGGCTAGTGCAGAAGTAGTTACACATGTGCTCTATTTAGTTAGGAGAAATTGAGTTTGAGCAGAAAAAAATAATAGCATTGTTTAGTACAGGTTTTTGCTGTGGTCTTGCATCAGGGTCTGGAGTTTTATGATGGCCTGGTAATAGCATAATGTCTTGTCTTATTTTATAACCTAGTTTTGGGTTTTGGGAGAAAATCATTTGGTTCAGACGCTTCATATGAGGTTTGCCATTCTACTGCACCAGGATATGTCAGGATCTGTTTTTCCCCTGGTGGATTAGATACATCATCATCTGTCTATGATTATGGAGTTCAGAGATACAATTTTTGGATTCAGTGTGGTTGAAGTGCTAGTTATGGCTTTTCCTGGGATCTTATGGCACAATAGTAAAGTCTAGCTTTGTGCAGAACTGCAAGGGGAAACATTTGACTAATCCAACAAGTGCAGGGGGGAAGTGGGGAAGGGGGAAGCAAAAAGTAGCTGAATCTTGTTGCCAAATGTGTGGTCTGTGGCACTTTTACCTCACGTGTGTTAGGCTGGAGCTTATTCTGGAGGGCCAGCAGTGACAAGCCATGTTGTCTATTTTGACAGCATGTTTTGTGGTGTGGAACATACTCTCCTCTATTCTGCTTTAGCAAAACTATGCCTAACATTTCTGATGACACAAACATGGCTGCTGTGGCCTGTTTACATAAAAACAATAAGCAGATCCCAGGAGATTTTTTTTTAAATCCAACTAGTAGTGCTGCGGATTTATTGCTTGACTATCTCTGTTCGGTGTGTCCCATTTAATGAGTCACCAAAGGACACAGCTCTTTACTTCCTCTTCCCTAAGGTCGCCTAATTATGTTGTTGTCACGGGGGAAGTGGGACTGGGGGGACCCGTGCACAAGGGATCTGATTCGCCTGTGCCAAAAACAACAGCCTGGCCGGTGTCTCTCCTGCCAGAGCCCCCGGAGGCATTCACGCCACTTGCCAGGTGCACACGCAGGAGGGCGCCGCTTAGGCTGGGACGCACCCGCAGGTTGGGGAGCGAGGGCAACTTACCAGATCTATGAATGTCAGAAATTTCCAGCTCCCTCCAAAGGTGTGGTGCGCGGGCATGTCAATGGCCTTGTAAGTGCACAGGATGGAGAAGTAGGAGAGGAGGATGGCGACTCTCAGCACCTGGCAGGGCACGAGCGCCATGTTGTCACTTTTGCAAGCAGGCAGGGCCTGACAGCGGCTGCTTGCTGCAAGGCAGCGGGGGGGGGCGCTGGGAGTGGGGGAGAGCCGGGAAGCGCGCGGTGATCAGCCCGAGGAGAAAACGCGCTTGTTGTGTGCACGAGGGAGGCGCCCGGGCTGGGCAGAGCGAGCTCAGCCTGAGCCCTGCTGGCAGCAGGGCGCTTCCTGGGGCAATGATGGGCGGGGAGGGGAGGAGATGCTGGGGGAGGGGTTGCCATGGCAATCTGCTAACCCTGCCTGGATATGCTGCTGCTGCTGCTGCTTCAGCCTTAGAAGCCCGTGCAGCAGGCGACCCCGCCGGGCTGTGTGAGCGTGGCTCGTTGTATAGCCCTCCGGCCGGCGCTACACAAAGCGAGCCAAAGTGGCATGCAGAAATAACCCCGGACGGAGTCCTTGTCTTCTAAATCTTTGAGGTTTCAGCCTCGCTGCCCCTGCACTGATGGAATCCAGTCTAACTGCAGTCTGAGCATCTGTTCACAAATGCTGGCATGCACTCCTTCACACTCAGGAGGTGCCCCCTCTCCCCTGTGCCCCTTTGCACGTCAGTGGCCTTGTAAGTGCACAGAAGGAAAGGAGAAATTTTAATTACTAAATAGGGTGCCCCACATACCCCCCCTCCCTGCATCCTCTCCCCTGCAGGCATCAGTCACCACTGCCCCTGCATATGCCTGCACACAGATGCTTACATCACATATAATAGAGAAACTTGCTAGCATGCATGGACACAACCTGACACCCAAGTGTGTGTAATTTCCCCCCCCACACACACACAATTGTGCACATATGGTCAAAGATACAGAACCACACAAATGAACAAATTCACAGGTAGTTTACTATGTTCACAAATACATTCTCACACACAGATTGCTCTCACATCCGTTTATAAAGAAGAGTAGGTGAATGTGTGTTTATATGAGATGATGTACCTGAGTACATGTATAAATAAATGTATATTTGTAAATGCATGGTTGCATGCATTGTTTTTTGTCTTAGAGAATGGTGATTACGAACCTCTTAGAAATGTAGCTTTATTTTTCTTGTCTATAGATCTAATTAACATGTTTTAAATCATAATACAATGGTATTTTACATATCTGCTTTTAGGTCATCTGCAGTTCCGTGCAGGCGGTATTGCCAGAATATTTGCAAGGTTGCTGAGTTTGTTTTAGTCTAGGAAATTAGAGCACAATAGATGTATATATGTAGTTCAATAATGCAGAAAACCAATGACATCAGGTTTGTTTTTAAACTTGTCACTATTTTATTAAACACTTGGATCTCCTTCACCAAAAGGAATATAAGTTGAATACACTCCCAGTTTGCCTTCCAGTAAATGCTGTGAGATATCAGTTGCATCAGACTGTGGGTAGCAGATATTTATTTTACCAAGTCAGATGATTAAGTGTTAGCCAACTAAATATGGGGTCAATTTATGAAAAGACAACATAGGCATTTCCTGTGGGTCCATTAAAACAGGTGTCTACTCCAAATAGTCTGTGAGTCACAGGGTACATCTGTAGTGGGGGGTTTGAGGGAAAGGAGTGGGCAAATAATTTTGTGTTCATAGTCCCACTGCAGAGAATTGAAGTTGAACAGACAAAAGAATATAAATATAAATGTGCTCTGAATGCCTGGTTGTGCCTCAATGAAGTCAGTTCAAGCTTTACCTTTGACTTCAATGGTTGCAGGATCAAGCCCTGTATATATTCCTTATGTGAATGCACTGCAGAATTGCACACCAGTCCCATACCAATGTACTATTAGTAAGTAAACTGAAGCTTTTAGGACCATTGCTGTATAGCAACATTCACTTTTTTTTTAAATGAGACCTCCAGACCCTACATGTTTGCTGCCAATAACGAAGCATTCCCACCCATACTTCTATAAAACAAATTCTTGAAGGAAAGTACTAAAAGAGAGCTCTCTAAAAGTTCCTCAGACCAGGGCCTTGTCACCATCTGTGTATTTTATTGCACCAAGTACTCAATACTTAAAAAAAAACATAGTATTTTTATGAGATATGATGATGAGAGCTAAATAAAATGGCCTTGTATGGATTGATTTATTTTACTACTGTCACGAGTTAAGCTAGGCTTTTAATGGGTTCAAATCCCAGCTCTGATCTGTGCCTGGGGTTCCCCCTCCCTAATCACATGCATTGAGTGGTCAGGTGACTGCAGGCTTCTATTAAAAAGGAAGTTTTTCCTCTCTATAGGGAAGGTTAGGGTTGAGTCAAAGGTGAGGCCTGGAATGACTTGTGAAGGAATTGGCTGTCAGGAAAGAAAGGCTTATGAGGAAGTAGGACATAAAAGACCATGGAATAGGAGAATTAAGAGAAGAAAAATGCCTAGGTAATATAGTTCTAATATGAGCTGAAGGTCTAGTGTTGGTAACAGTCCTTGTTTAGGGGCCACAGGAGCTTCTGGAGAGGGTAGGAGGAAACTCCTTTCAACTCCTCTGTCAGCAGTGGAGGCGGCCAGGGCAGAACCCGAATGAAGGACTAGAGGCTGAATTGATGGGGGTGACAAAAGAAAAGATTATTGGGATTGAGAAGGGCTTAAGAAGTTTGTGTGTTTGGACTTTCCCTCACAGTGAAAAGGCAGACCTCTTAATGGATCTGAGTGGAGGAGTAAATATCAAATCAGTCTGCTAGCTTAGGAGGGCTATTGTTTTCTTCCTTCAACAGGCAGCAACTATGTTTAGGGTTGCCAGATGGTTTCAACAAAAACACTGGACACACTTAACATTACGTCACAATCTACATTACATCTTATTTAGAAAATACCAGATATCTATATTTGTTCATTTATATTTTCTCAATTTGTTTCCCAAACAGAAAGCTCAAATACGGGACTGTCCGGTTCAAAACCGGACACCAGCAACCCTAGCTATGTCTGGGCAGGGTGAGATAAAGTACAGCTGCTACTACTATCAACACCATGTGTACAGATCTGCCCTTTTCAATCAATACCAGAACAAACAATAAGGACTTTGCGATCTTTTCCAGTTATACTGATGCTATTTTAAGGTTAGGACAGGGTCTCAAACTTTATTGCACTGGGACTCCGTTCTGACAAAAATTTCTGTATAGGACCCAAGGAGGAGGAACTAAGTTTGCCCAAGCCCTGCTGCCTCAGGAAGGGGAGACAAAGACAAAGACTGAAGCCCACTGTTCCAGGTGGTGGGAGGGGCCCAAAGCCCAAGGGTTTCAGCCCCAGGTAGAGGGCCTGTAACCTGAGCCCCAGTGCCCAGGGATGAAGTTGTTGGGCTCAGGCTTTGCCCCTAGGCCTCAGCAAATCTAAGCCAGCCCTGGTGACCCTATTCAAATGTGTGTGATCCCACTTTGGGATCCTGACCCACAGTTTGAGAACTGCTGGATTAGGAGAAGCAGTAGCTCTGTGGCATGCTCCCTAACCTTACAGCTATCAGCTGAGGCCTTGGTATCTGAGTTCTGCAGTGTGCAGAGGGATAGTCAGGGAACCATCAGCCTCTGTGGCACACACTGTGAGCCCTGGCAGAAACAACACTGTCTTCAATTGGCCTTTTCAGTCAGGCTGTAGTGGTAGAGCTCTGGTTTAGCCAGCAGTCTGTCACATACCTCCCCTCTTATGAATTGCCATGTTCCGCCTGCCTCCGCCCTCTCGTGGGCCCCTACCCTGACACCTCGGTGTCTCCCACAGCTGAGTGAGTAGGAGCAGCCTGCCAGTCCTTAAAACTCTCTGCCCTTTGGGGTGACTTGTCTCTCTTTTTCTTGGGGTCCTCCTTGGGGAGCTGTCCCTTGCTCTTGGCTGGGTGATCCTTGGGGACCCTGCCCTGGGGTACCACCCTCCGTGGGTCACTCTGGTCTTTGCTAAGGGGGTCTTTTCCCTTTGGGGGAAAATTCCCAGTTGTGCCCAAGCACTCCCTCAGGACTTCTTCGGGAGGCTCCTTTGTTCACTACTCACAAAAATTACAGTGGAAAAGGCCTGGCCCATATAATTCAGGCCTTGCCCATAGGTCCACAAACCAAATGCACCTCTGTTGGGGCCCTTCCTCCAATACTGCTTCAACCTGCACTGTGCCTCAGTTTCCCTCATCTCTCCATCCATGGTTGATGTCTCCTTTTCTGGGGAGTGATCCAACTGTGCCTCCTTTCCTTGGGAGGGGTTAGGGCTACCCATTAGCCCCAGACACACTTCCCATCTCTGTCCCCAGCCGTAGCACTGATGACTATGCTTCTGTCTCTCTTCTGTCTCTCTCTTCCCCCGAGGCTCCCTTCTCTCCTCCTGTGGCAGACTGGTCCCAGTCCCGAACTACCACCACTGGGTATGGTAGCTGGTCCACTACGCCTACCTGCTTCCACCAGAATCTGCCCCTCATTTCCAGTGGCACCTGGGCTATTGGGTAGGATCTCTTGTCCCCACGAATGCATTCTAGCACCACCAGTGCTCCAGAGACCGTCCAGTGTGGCCTCACCAGCTCCTTCTGCACTAGTGAGTGGGATGATGTGGAGCCCATTAACCCTCGCTGGGTCTTTCTCCCCACCCGTATCAGGACAGTGGGCAGACTGTCTCCTGTCCGGTCCTCCCACTTGAGTCAACCCACAAAACCCGATATATCCATATTGTCCAGGCAGTCTCACTTCCTATGCCCTGCCTTCCCGCACTACCAGCAGGTGATTGTGCCACCCCCACAGGTTCTCCTTGGGTGCCTCCTTCTTCTCTGGGCTTTTCCCAGAAAGGGGCTCTTCCAGCTTCCTTCCTCATTCCTTGTCCTTGTGGGTCAGCTTTCTCTCCAGGGAACCTCTGCCTCGGTATACTCCTCCACCAGCCTGACCGCTGCATCCACTGTGTCAGGCTGGTGGCATCTGCCCCACACACGGATATTCTCCGGCAGGGCTTGCAGCAACTGCTCGAGTACGAGCGAGTCCATTTCTTCTTGCATTGTCTGTGTCTCTGGCCTCAGCCAGCAGGTTTCCCAGTCTATTAACTTTTGAGCAAACGCCTGGGGCCTTACTGCTGCTGTCCATCGTGCTGATTGAAATGTCTGCTGGAACTTTTCCATGAACAGACCCACCTGGTCCAAAATGGCCACTCTCACTGCCTCATAGTTGTGGGCTTGATCGTCCCCCCAAGGCCACATAGGCCACCTGAGCCTTTTCTGCCAGGTGGGGAGCCAGATGCAGGGCCCAGGTAGCCCTCTCCCATCCAGCACCCATTGCTACCCTCTCAAACGTCCCCAAAACAGCATCCAGGTCATTTACTGGCCCCATTTTACAGAGTTCCAGGCCTGGTGTCCGTGTGCCACTCCCTCCCCCAGGACTCACCACTTGTTGCAGAGGTTGCTCTGCGCCTTGCTTTGCTCTTTAATGAAGTCCTGCAGGCTTTGCTGCTGCTCTGCCTTGCCTGCCAGGTTAGCAAGGCCTGTCTCTCCGCCTGTTTGGACTGCTCAAAGCTTTGCAGGGCCTGCTGCACTTGCTCTTGCTGCTTGATTAACCACTACAGGGTTTCCTCCGTCTTTGGGCTGCCAGCCACGTTCTCTGGTGCTGGATCCCACCCCTGACACAACATGTGGCAAGGTCCTCACTCAGCCTCTCACCCTGGGACACCTTCTTTGTCCACAAATCAGCCAAAGACCTTTTCTGGTGCAGCCACCCGTACCTTTTATTGTCAGTTTCCCACCATCTTCTATTTACAGCATTTTGGAGTACAGAAAACTTAGCCAGTGTTGCCTTCTACCTGGGGCACACATTCAGGCACACCCTGTCTCATTTCCCCTCTAGTTGCCTTATACTGTATAGCCCTCTGGCTAATGAGGCACATAGCTGCATCCATTAGCCCATTAGGCCTGGGCTTACTCAGCTGCCTGCAATTGGCCTTTTCAGCTAGGCTATGGTGGCAGAGCTCTGGCTGAGCCAGCAGTCTGTCACATTGGCTACGTCTACACTGGCATGATTTTCTGGAAATGCTTTTAACGGAAAAATTTTCTGTTAAAAGCATTTCCGGAAAAGCGCATCTAGATTGGCAGGATGCTTTTCCGCAAAAGCACTTTTTGCGGAAAAGCATCCGTGGCCAATCTAGACATGCTTTTCCGCAAAAAAGCCCCGATTGCTATTTTCACGATTGGGGCTTTTTTGCAGAAAACAAATCTCTGCTGTCTACACTGGCCCTTTTGCGCAAAAGTTTTTCGGAAAAAGACTTTTGCCCGAATGGGAGCAGCATAGTATTTCCGCAAAAGCACTGACAATCTTACATGAGATCGTCAGTGCTTTTGCAGAAATTCAAGCGGCCAGTGTAGACAGCTGGCAAGTTTTTCCGCAAAAGCAGATGATTTTGCAGAAAAACTTGCCAGTCTAGACACAGCCAACATGTAAAGTATAGCACAGTATAGGTCCTAGAATTTAAGGGCCTGGTATGTAATGTATTGTGTAAAGCAGGGGTGGGAAACCTAAAGTGCGGGGCTGGATGCAGCCCCCAGTTTGCCTGGATCTGGCTCCTGAGATTCAGGGTTCACCCACAGCATTAGGGAGCTTGTGCTGGTGCTCTAGCCCACTCCCATAATCTCCCTTTGGGGCTGGAGCAACTGAAATCTACCAGCCTAGGCCCCCCAAGGTTCTGATGTGCGAGGGAGATGTAGGGAGTATCTTTTTCCTTCTCAGTCAGGGCCCATGTCTGTGTATCAATTACTTTAACAGAAGCACATTCTTGATGGTGATTTTCTTTATAGGAGCATCCAGTGAAATTCTGGGCAATATTAGGAGAAGTGAAGATAAAATACCCTCTTACGTAGAAATTGGTAGTAAGTATATTCACATACTGATTTGAGATTTGGGCAAGGAGCTTCCTTTTTTATTATATTTATGAAATAGTAAATCTGAATGGAAATGTATTATCGACATGGTACTCTGCAACAAACAGTTGTCTCCCTCAGTAGGTAGCACACAAACTGTTTGAATTTGTAGGAAATTTATGAAAATTGTCTCATTGCAATGTGTTCACCCTGATGTTTCTGATAATATTGCCATTTTTAGTGCTTGAGGTGGAGTGCATGCGATCTGCCAAAGCAAACTCTCTTGAAAAATGGCAGAAAATACCCTTCAGTTTGACATGGGTGGAGGTGGAAAAAGGAGGGCTTTCTTACAATGGACGCAAAAAGGTGACTCTTGGCAATAACAGTGAAGAAGACACTAAAAAGCAAGCCTGCTTGCATGTACTAATGAAAATAATTTTTAGAACTATTGCATGTCCAATATACTTTCTTCATCTAATGACAAAATCCTGTTGTCTTTTTGTGAGTAAATAGTGTAAAGGGAATAGGATTTTTGCCTGAATAACAAGGGCTGGATTTGTCACAATGTCATCAACAAAGATGCTCACTTAGCTCACCTAAATTGGACTTCAGATTTCTGTTGTAATTGGGACCATTTAGTTTTCTGTTTCTTAGACGAAAACAAGAAAATCAACCCTGTAAGGTTGTAAATTATTGCCCAAAGTGGAAGGCAGTGGAGAGGGCAAAGGACAGCTATGGGATGATACATGAATGTTTAGTTTGGTCAGTGTTCCTCTTCTGTAGCTAAAGATTTGGCTTCTGTGATGCTGTTTATGTATGCAATAGCTGAGAATGGTCACAGTAATGTAGTTAATGGATTTAACAGTCACTATCTGTTCCAAGAGCACAGGTGTCAATAAAATATGTTTTGCATTGGTACTGTATAGTATAAAAGCACCCTCACAATGGGGAAGAGATTAGAGGCAGAAACAACTCTTGTACTATTCAAAGAAAAGCCAGAGTGGAAAAAAATTAAAGTAAACTAATTTCCAACACTCCATTTCTGGTTAAATTGGATGTTAAGTTGGTTAAGTTTCCAAAATGTCTTGAGAAAAAAAGCAAGGAAAACTAAGAGCAGATTGCTGCTCACCCTCTGCCAGCTCAGGCTCCCAGTAAGAGTGGCTGCCTAGCAGCCAGCCACATCTCTGGCTTGTACCACCTGCCAGCAAAAGGCAGCAGCAACAAGGGTCACTCCATCATCAGCTGGAAGCTCTTCTGTCTGCCTAGGTTTGTATATAGAGCTCATGCCCATGGCATCTGTTACCCAACATGTGGCTACTGTTGCTTGTATTCCTTTCCTCCCTAAGTGGTCCTGCTGCTGTCAGATGTTTTTCTGTGCCAAGGCTCTCTGCTATCACTCTTTTGACACAATGCCATGTATGGAGATGGTTCCATACGGTATTTGTCCCAGGTACTGATGCTTCTTGCTTCCTCTGATACAGTGTCTGGTAATATTTTGATCCATGTTTTGGGGAGGCTAAAATATGTAAGGGTATGTCTACACTACCCCCCTAGTTCGAACTAGGGGGGTAATGTAGTCATACGGAGTTGCAAATGAAGCCCGGGATTTGAATTTCCCGGGCTTCATTTGCATAAAGCCGTCCGGCGCCATTTTTAAATGCCGGCTAGTTCGGACCCCGTGCCGCGCGGCTACATGCGGCATGGACTAGCTAGTTTGGATTAGGCTTCCTGGAACGAGGTGTACAGCTAGTTCGGATTAGGAAATCCTGGGCTTCATTTGCAACTCCGTATGACTACATTACCCCCCCCCCTAGTTCGAACTAGGGGGGTAGTGTAGACATACCCTAAGAGCCTTTATGTTCCTTGAGCATTTTCCTTCTACTGCTTTCTACCATTTCCTTCTTCCTGCTTTCTGTACTAAATTATCCAAGTGACTGGCTTCCTGACTCACTTATACTCTTCCTCTCCTAACATGCTTTCATATATATTTATGGTGGGGTTACCTGGGAACCTGACCCTTTTTAAAGTATAAATACTCATTCCTATACACACAAAGACAGTATATGGGAGATGTGTGAGCATATTGGTGTGAATATGCTCCTTTACTTGCTTGCTATTTATCTATAGTTACACAACTGAAAGAAACCCCTGAAACACGCTTGCAAACAAACGTTATTCACAAACATATGTGCCAGATCCAAATGGCAATTAAGTGTGACTGGATTTCCTTTTTCACTTTCCTGGCACATGTTTGTGAATAACTTTCTCCACCATTTGCATAGCTCACTCTATGCATGTGGTCTGATGATCAATTAATTGAACCTGATAGCAGTCCTGGAATGGAACACTCTGTTCTTTCTCCTTTTTCATATAGTCTGCTAGGAGTGACACATGATTATCAAGAATTGACCATGGTGAAGGGTAAAACAAGGGAAAGTCAGTAGGCTGATCTTCACATGAAAGCCAGCTGTAATAAAATTTTATACTCTAAGAAGGGTCAGGTTCTCAGATAATCCCACCATAAATATATATGAATAAAATAACTTTTAATTAGTAATTAACTCATCTAAATAGCTTTTTTTAAATATACCCTTCCACCATACTGGTCAATACTGAGAGTTCTATACAATAACTTTTATGTGGTGTTCCTGCATTAATGAGCCTCATTGCTTGCTGGTCCATAGTGTGAGACCCTGACATAGCACTCATTTCTGTACAGAACAAGTGAAACATGAAATAATTCCTGCTTCCCTGGGACAATGGCTCTGGGTTGCAAGAACAAGTTTAGAGAGGATAAAAATGGGTTTATATAGAGTAATGAGAGACAGAGAAGAAAAGCTATTGATTAGTGTAGGAATGTTAAGGATTAGTTGACTATCCGATAAGCATTTGCTTATCAGATAGTCTGTCGACTAGTTGGTTCCCCCCATATAAGAAAGGGGTAGCAAAGGGCGGTGGGGAAGGGATACTTCAAAGCGGCAGCGCCACACAGCTGATACGCGACTCAGCTCTGCGGCACTGCCCCTTTAAAATGCTGAAGCGTCATGGAGCCCAGGGTCAGCCAGGCTTTCATGTGAAGATCATCCCCAGTTAACCCCAGGTTCTGAGCAGCATTTCCCCGGAAGCTGACCCTGGGTTCTGGGGAAAGGCCATGCAGAAACAGGGTCAGCTGGGGACTCCCCAGCTAACTCCAGGTTCTGCACAGCATTTCCCCTTGGCATTTCAAAGGGGCAGTGCTGCACAACTGAGCTAGGGTAGGGCTCTTGTACATTTCAAAGGAGGAATCCAGAAGTGCCTATCGACTAGTCGAGTCATCGATGGAAATTCCATCGACGACTCGACAAGTCAATTAACCATATTTTAACATCCCTAGATTAATGCATTGAGCAAATAATTGGCAGACATGATGCACCTGAGTTCACATCTCAAAGTTACTTGCTCACTGCATGGGCTTGGGCAAATCACTTTCTCTTTATTTCTCCTTCTGTAAAAGGAATATAATCATACTTACCACATGGGATCATTTTGAGAATTAGCCAATGTATCTAGGTAGTAGGTAACATTATTAGCAGTGTTAAGAAAATGTGGTTTAACTAATAGAATGGGAAGTCAAAACTAAGAGAGGAATAGGATGGCATTCCTGGACATAGTCTCATAGTCGGGGGATATCTTATAGTCTGTGGAAATGACTAATTGATTTGAAAGCCTGAAGGGATCCTTCTTAAAGAATAGTATCTCAACAAACTAATTACATAAATTAACCCATTACAAAACTAACATAAGTAGGTAACAGTTCAGTACTTGCCTGAGCTCATTATATTAATTTAAATCTTAAAATGTAGTTGGGGGCAAAAATTTGAAGGGAAGGGAAACAAAATGTTTATGATTTTTTGTGTGAAATCCCATTTTTCAACCAGCTTTAATGCTTGTATCTATCTTTATGCCTCCTAACTCACCATCATCATAGTATCTGAGCAACTCTCAACCATCTTGTGAAATAAGAAAGTATTTTATTTTTGCAGAGAGATCCGAGGTATCCTGCCCTATTCAAAAACTGTTCAAGCCAATTAAAAAACCCTCATTTAACTTCCATGGGCTTCAGAGCAAATCACAAAACCATCCATTAATTCTATTTTATAAAAAAAAAATCCAAACTTTTTTTCCATTCTTCTGTATTTATATTTTTCCCCCTTTATAAAATGTACAGTCATGAATCTGTGCCAACAAAGTATAGTTTTTAAAGTGTACATACTGTATACTTATGGAACTCTTCGTTCTTCTTCTTGTCTTTTAGCACTTATAACTATCTAACTGCATCCATTACATGTGCTGACAATCTATACGCTGGTATGGGGTTCCATAAGTTAGAATTAGTTGAAAGGTTGATTTGATGTGGATACAGTGGCAAAATCAGCACAGATGCATAAGTGGAATTAGGAGGCAAGCTGCAACTTTTATTAAAGCTGAATACAGGGGAAGAGTATGCCCATCACCCATACTCTCCTTTAACAGTGATAGAAATGTAGCCGTGTTAGTCTGGGGTAGCTGAAGCAAAATGCAGGACAATGTAGCACTTTAAAGACTAACAAGATGGTTTATTAGATGATGAGCTTTCGTGGGCCAGACCCACTTCCTCAAACCTTCTCCTTTAACAGGCATTTAAGTGGTTCCAGTGTGGGAATTAGAGGCCTCTTTACCGCATAACCCATTCACTGACACCAAAGTCATAGGGTTCCTTACCATATAATCCATACTACAGGGGTGCTCTCCTTAACCTACCTACCATCCAGGACTCAACTCTCTGAGTCCTTGTGCCGTTCCATCGCCTCCCCCGCATGAGGGTGCAGCAGGGTGGGGAACCAATTTCTTTAGGGCCACAAGGTTTGACCTCAACCCACATAGGTCCTTATGACATAAGCCCAAAGCCCAGCACCAAAATCCCAGGTATTTTTACCTTGGAGAACTATTCATTTATTCTTTTAATCACCCGGGAAATCAGCCACAAGTTGGAGTGAATAAAAACCACCGCCCCAGTTCGTTAATTAGGTACTAAGCATGTTCCTGTTTAACCGTGGCTTGAATGTGCTGCAAGGAAGGCAAAAAACTCCTTGGTCCTATACCCACTGTCCCATGGCAGAAAAAAAAATTGCTTCTTGACCCTCTAAATAGGTGATCAGTTACATCCACAGCAGCTGAGAGGCCAGGTTCTTATTCCCAGTTCAGTTAGGTAGGGTGGGCAGCTGGACCAGAATATCAATAAATCAGCCAACTGAATACAAATTTCAAATAACTAACCACCTCTTATGATATATTGTTTTTATATATTTCCTATACAAATGTAAATTACTTTTATTTTGGTTTATTTAATAGTAATGTCCAAAATTGTAAGCACTTAAACCTGTCATAACTTCCATTGGTTTTAAATGTGCAGGATCAACTTCCAAATATTTAAAGTTAAGCATGCGCTTAAGTGCTTTGCTTGTTCAAGACCAGTTTCCTCATGGCTTTAAAAACCAAAATAATGCAAAGAACATAGGTAGGATTAATCTAGAAAAGAATAGAGCTTGAATAACACTACTTCTTATTAGACTCATCAACAGTGTTCTTTGTTAACAATTTACCCGAAGGTAACAAATCAAAAAGGAAACAAGTAAAACAAAACCAAAAAGCAGCTCAAATGAAACAGTATGTACAAAAGAAAACATCCAATAGTTTCAGGATTAGTTGTGATTTTATCATAAACCCCCCACCATTTTTCACATATTCAACTAGATATATTGTTATTGCATTATTCCAGGAATTCTATCATTATAACATTAGCCCAGCAAGTAATACATCACAATCATTTAATTTGCACAGAAAAAACCCCTTGTATTATTAGAATGAATCCATACACCATGTGGAGTTACTTATAATTCACTAATTTTCAATTAATTTAAGATCAGCTCTTCTTATTCTTTAATTGTCAGTAATCAGTGTCACTCCTCTATGAAAGCACCTCTGCAGTCTAGACAGTATATACTCATGTGATAAATAATGGATAAATACTGAGTGTGCCATTAGTCATTAATGTAGTGGATTGATTCCCTGCAGCACACACTCTCCATCCTCATTTTAGCCACCTGTCTCGTGCACTTATTGTAAGATACTTCAATAAGAGCAAATGGGGTTTCCTGATCATTCTTAATTTCTCACTTTTTATCACCTCATAAATATGCTGACAGAAATAAAAGCCCATATTTCTATAACAACACAGAAGGAGGGACAGTCTCTTAGATGCCACAGGCCACCTTGTTGTTTTTGCAGATACAGTCTAACACGGCTACCCCTCTCACACAAAAGGTTTATTAGGATTGTTGCTGTTTGTAATGTGCTTTTTAACACAATTACTTGTGTGCATTATTTGTTGCTAAGATAGTAAACCCAACTCAATTTTTCCCCATTAGGAATGTTTAACATAAAAGGGCTAGTGTCCCAAAGTTCTATCCCAAAGGATGAGTCAGGAATATCACTAGAAGCTTGTTTTCCCATCCTACCAAGTATAAGAAGAGGAGTTCTGAAGGAAGCAATCAGCATTTCACTCTCATTTCAACAATGGCAGGAATTGGCATGGGAAGGGAAAAGAGGCTGCTAGCAGCTGATACCCTTTGTCAGGAGCAGGAGCTGTTGGTTAATCTCTCTCTAGACTCAATCTTGCTCCCACTGAAGAAAATGGCAAAACTCAATTGTGGGTATGACTGGGGCCTCTGGTAACAGAATGGATTGGTTGACAACACACACACACATTTCATTTTCTAAAAGGCCGTGAGGCTAATTTTCAATTTAATTTACACTAAAAATTCCTGATGTGATTATTGTATTGTATTTTCTGGTTCAGCATTCTGAGCCTAATTGTCCTGCATCATGCATAGAGCAAAAGTGTTAAAATTGTGTCTTACTCAGGAAGAAAACGAAGGCAAGTATCTTATACATCCATTCACAGCAGCAATGAACCCAAAACAGCACTGTCGTGATTCTCCAGTTAATAAAACATGGTGAGCAGCATTGTCTGGTGATGCACACCTGCTCAAAAATAATGGCATGTCAAAAAGAAGTAGAAGTTTGACCAAAGGAAACAGACCACTTTCTCAATTAACCATGTCAGAATTGTCCTTTTTTCTTGATTACTGAATCTTTCAGACGTGCATACAAGATCTGTATACAAACAGCTCTAAATAAAGAATACACTAGAAAGCTTTAGTCTGCATTTTATCTAAAGATCTAGTTTCCCAAACTGCAGCCTCCACCCTGTTATTTGTGTGCCAATGCCATGCACATCATGGTGGCCAGCAGAAAACAGGAATACAGAGAAAAGTATGCTATATTTATCTGTCAGGCTATGTCTACACTCGCGGCTTCTTGCGCAAGTACGGGTGTTCTTGCGCAAGAATCTGCAGAGTGTAAGAATCTGCAGAGCGTCCACACTGCCTGCCTGCTCTTGCACAAGGAAATTTACAGTACGCCATGATAAGAGAGGGCTTCTTATGCAAGAGCTGTGCTCTTATTTAACAGGTGTAAACCAGTGTTTCCCAAACTATGGGCCGCGGCCCGGGAAAAAAATACCGGACCTCAGCATGGCTGGTGGCTGCCGACGGGGCCGGCCTTAGGCCAATTTGGGCCCCGCGCCCCTGAACCTGGAAGTGCCGGTGAGTTACAGAGCCGGGGGCCCTGTTCCACTAATATGTAGAGCTGGGTCTCTTCCCCCGGCTCTGACTGGAGCGGACCCGGGCCCCGGCCCCCCGTGCATCCTCCCACCCTGCCCCTAGAGTGTCCCCGCCATGCGTGGCTCCTCCTCACTGCCTGCTGCTGCCCATGTGCAGCGTTACACGTGGGTGGGGAGGACGCCCGGGCATGACGTGATGTCATGGCCCGGGATTTTAAAACTCTTCGGAGGCACGTGGCTGGGCCACGCTGCCTCCGGGGCCAGCCTCCGGGGCCTGAGCGTGGCCTCTGGCCCCGCAATGTGGAAGGTAAAAGATAGGGAACGGGCTTGGGTGGCGGCAACGGGCTTGGGCGGAGGCGAGGAGGCAGCAGCAGGGGGGAAGGCACCAAAGGACAGGGTGCAAGAGAGAGGGTATGTCTACACTAGAAAGTTAGTTCGAACTAACGGACGTTAGTTCGAACTAACTTTCCTATGCGCTACACTAGCGCTCCGCTAGTTCGAATTTGAATCGAACTAGCGGAGCGCTTAGTTCGAACTAGGAAAACCTCATTTTACGAGGACTAACGCCTAGTTCGAACTAGCTAGTTCGAACTAAGGGCTGTGTAGCCCTTTAGTTCGAACTAGTGGGAGGCTAGCCCTCCCCAGGTTTCCCTGGTGGCCACTCTGGGCACAACCAGGAAAACTCTATGCCCCCCTCCCGGCCCCGGACCCCTTAAAGGGGCACGGGCTGGCTACGGTGCCCGTGCCAGGTGCAAGCCTGCCAGCACCCAGCTAGCAGACCCTGCACCTGGCACGGCACAGAGCCACCCACCCGATGCCTCCCAGCCCACCCCCTCTTGCCGGGACCAGGCTGGCGGCTCCCGGGAGCTTGCCCTGGACCGCAAGAGGCGGGCACCTTCCTGGGCTAGTGCGGACATCGTGGACCTCGTCCACGATCTCCGCACTAGGCACAGGAAAGTGGCCGGCTAGGGCAGGAGAGCTGCCAGCCTGGCCACCCAGGAGCAGGTGTGCATGAAAATCAAGGGGGTCCACTGAGACCCCCGACCCTGAGCCCTGAGCTTACAATGGCCGTCCTGGGTCAGACCAAAGGTCCATCTAGCCCAGTAGCCTCTCTGCCAACAGCGGCCAACCCTAGGGACCCTGGAGGGGATGGACCGAAGACAATGACCAAGCCATTTGTCTCGTGCCATCCCTCTCCAGCCTTCCACAAACTTTGGGCAGGGACACCACTCCTACCCTCTGGCTAATAGGACTCCATGGACCCAACCTCCATCACTTGATCTCACTTCCCTTTAAACTCTGTTCTAGTTCTAGCCTTCACAGCCTCCTGCAGCAAGGAGTTCCACAGGTTAACTATTTGCTTTGGGAAGAAGAACAACTTTCTCTTACTAGTTTCAAGCCTGCTACCCATTCCTTTCCTTTGGTGTCCTCTAGTCCTTCTTTATGGGAACTCATGAAGAACTTTTCTGAATGCACCCTCTCCACCCAACCCCTGCTTTTAGAGACCTCTATCCTGTCCCCCCTCCGTCTCCTCTTTTCTAAGCTGAACAGTCCCAGTCTCTGTAGCCTCTCTTCATCTGGGACCTGTTCCCAACCCCTGATCATGTTAGTTGCCCTCCCCTCTCCCAGCCTTTCTCTTCCCCTCTCCCACCTCCTTTTCCCAGTCTCCCCCAGTTTTTTTCAATAAAGACAGAGTCAATGTTGGAAGAAACGTTATCTTTATTTTGTACATCAATAAGAAGGGGGGCTAGGGAAGGGCAAGTGGAAGAAGGTGAGGGAGGAATGGGGCACGAGCCCCCGATGGGGAGGACTGGGCTGGCTCTGCGGGCTTCTGGGGGTGGAAGCTCTCCTGCAGCCCCCCAATTACTCCCTCTCCCCAGATGGCAGCCTGCGGCAAGTGCAGCCGGGCTGATGGCCGAGTGGTGTGATGTGCCCAGTGTGGGCACTCAGGGCACTCCAAGCCAGAACTTCTTTGCAAGCGGGGCACCCCTTAGAACTGTGTGTCCGGGGTGGGGGTCGGGACCCTTTAAGCGCAGCCCTCGGCTAGCCTGAGACAGTATCTCCACGCTCTAAGTCCTCCTTTTATGCCCTGCCGGCACTGCTTCCGGCCATCATTAAGCCCTGTTCAGAGTCCACTCAATGTGGACTTACTAGTTTGAACTAGCAAAACGCTAGTTCGAACTAGTTTTTAGTTCTAGATGCGTTAGTTCGAACTAGCTTAGTTCGAATTAACTAATTCGAACTAAGTTAGTTCGAACTAGCGCTGTAGTGTAGACGTACCCAGAGAGACAAATGCCAGGGGGCCAAGTACAGACAATGAGGGAAAGGGCAGGAGGGGAGGTGTCAGTGGGAGGGGGGACAGGGTGATGCTGGGAGAGGAGAGGAGAGGAGAGGAGAGGAGAGGAGAGGGGCATTGGGGGCTGGAGGAGGAGGTGCTGGGAGAAGGCTTGAAAGAAGGGGTGGGCATGAGGAAGGCCAGAATGGAGCAAGTCATGTGTGAGGGCACAAAGGGGCAGGAGGGGAATGGGGCAGAGAGTGGTGAGGGAGTGGGTATTAGGGAATAAGAGGGCAAAGGGGGCAGGGGCAGTAAGGGAAGGGGGAGGCACCAGGAGGGTGCAGGGCTAAGGGAAGGTGCAGGTGCCAGGGGATTCTGGGGTGAGGAGGAGGGGAGAGCTGGGGACACTGGGAGGCCGGTGGAAGCAGGGCTGCCGGGGGGTGCGAGGTTGGGGGCGGGGAGCTGGCTCGGGAAGATTGGCGGGGGCGGGGGAGAGAACCGGCCACTGGAAGGAGGGTTGGACGCGGGCAGTGGGGCTGGACAAGGTAGATTGGGAGGAGAAGCGGGGGAGAACTGGCTGCCCCGGAGAGGGTTGGGGGAAGTGGGGCTGGCCAGAGGCGCAGCAGGAGGAGCAGAGGGGAGGAATGAATCGGCCTGCAGGGAGTGGGACTGATCCGGCCATATGTAGATCTTGGGGCACTGCCCTGTTCTCCACACCCCCCCGCAAAGCACAAAGCATGAGTTAGTCCAGCCCGGGAATTCTATTGTCCCTCCCCCCACACACACACTCCTCGAGTAGTTGCGACCTGTCTGGCTGGTAGACACACTCATGCAGCCTGAGCACATTTACCAGCCAGGCAGTTCGAAACTACAAACTGATACATCTAGTAATAATACAATTTACCTAATGAGAAAATACCAGACATATTATATGTCTGGTATTTTCTCAGTTTGATTTTTATGTGTTTATATTTTTGGGCTGCAAAAAGCAGTACTGAAAAAAAAGGGTTCCAACTAAAGTAAAATGTTTGGGAAACCCTGGTCTAACCAGCTTTCTGTCTGTCTTACAGTCCATTTATCCAATCCATATTCCTTAACTTGCTGGCAAGAATATTGTGGGTGGCCATATCAAAAGCTTTGCTAAAGCTGGCACTGGGGGTTTTGGAAGGACCAGAAACAACTTATTTGAATATTCATCATTTGATTAATGAATATGCAAATGAACATAACCGGTCCTCCAAAAGTTCGTGAATGGATTTACTGGTCCCCGTGTCAAAAAGGTTGGGAACCCCTGGTGTAAACCATCTTGAACAGGAGCTCTTGCGCAAGAAGGCAGTGTGGACGCTCGGCAGGGATTTCTTGTGCAAGAAAGCCCTATGGCTAAAATGCCCATCAGAGCTTTCTTGCACAAGAGAGCGTCCTCACTGCCATGGGCGCTCTTACACAAAAGCACAGCGTGCACAGGGCAGTATGGACTTTTTCTTGCACAAGACTTCTTGCACAAGAACACTTGCACAAGATATTCTTGAGCAAGAAGCCGCCAGTGTAGACATAGCCACACAGTGGTGATAATGGAGCATCCCACAGGGTGCACCTCTATAATCCGGGATTCTCTGGTCTGGCAACATCTGTGGTCCAGCATGACCACAGATGTTCCAAAATCAGGAAGTCCTGGCATGCTGCACGGGGGGTGGGTGCCCGAGATTCAGCGCATGGCTCAGTTGGGATGGGCAGGATCCGGCGCACAGCTCATCTGGGCAGTGGAGGGTGGGGGCAAGGAGCCAGAAGCTGGCATGAAGCTCAGCTGGGCTGCAGAAAAGCCAGGAAGCCTGGTGGGTGGGACGTCAGCAGGAGAGACCTCCACTGGTCTGGAAAAATCTCTCATCCAGTGGGAATGTAGATGTCATAGCCCATAATCAACTGGTTGTTGCATGATGCTGGTGTGTGTGTTGATGTTGTTTGTACAGTGTTTGATGGATGTTGATGGATGTTGTTTGCTCAGTGGTTGTTGTGATGAATGTGGTGTAGTCACATGGCCTGTGTCTACATTGGCATCCCTTTCCAGAAAAGGGATGCTAATGAGACACTTCGGAATTGCAAATCCGCGGGGGATTTAAATATTCCCCGCGGCATTTGCATTTACATGGCTGCCGCTTTTTTCCGGCTCGGGGTTTTTGCCGGAGAAAAGCGCCAGTCTAGACGCGATTCTCTAGAAAATAAGCCCTTTTTCGGAGGATCCCTTATTTCCTACTTTTTATCCCTTTTGTATGGGGATAGTATGATTAAAGAAGTGCTACCCATTTTTGTACTCCCTTGCCTTATCTCCAACAATCCTCTCAGGGCATAGTGGAAAGATTGGGGCCAATAACTAAACATTATTCAGTTAATGCCTGTCCGCCTCCTGCATGTACTTACAATGCAATATCTGAATAAACAGAGGAAGCCACTGTTAGACATGTCACAATATATAAAAAAGGTAAAAACATATCAATGGCTCTTTTATACTATAGAACAATGCACTTCATCCAGAATTTTCTGAAAGGTTCAGCATCTATAAACCAGGATCTGATTTTTCCAAAGAAGCTCAGCAGATTGGGTACTGAGATTCTAATCTGTCCGTCTGTGTAGTGGACATGTAATGTAACATTGAAACATGTGATTGTACAACAGGAAAACAAGAACTTACTTAAAACTGCTCTTGAGTTCTGTTTGCATGGTGCTAGCTCTTCCAGACTCAGTTCTTCAAAGGTAGAAGTGCCTTTCAAAGATATTTGCTTCAGAAAGAAGAATTAAATTTTCTTCCAAGTCAATTTGTCTTTTCTATAAAAGGCAATAGAAAACTATTTTGTTAACTTTCTAAATGATTTTTGTCATAAAATTGATTCCTGCTTACTTTCTGCCAACACTTACGTCTTGCAGAAATATTTCCATAAGAACATTAGACATTAGGACAGAAGCTCTGGGGAAATATTTCAAAGTGGTACACACTGGAACTAAATCACAACTCTTGGATGTTGTCAAAAGGAGATTATTGAACAAAGACCAGAGCTCTCCTGTGCCAGCCATGTCCATGGTGAAAACCAGATTGTTCGGGCTCAAAAATATCTGAAGACTCCAGGCACTGATAAGTGTCCCACAAGGAGATTAACAAGAGGATAATTGGTAATGTAGTCCCCTTACTAAAGGGGCCTCTGTTTTATTCTGAAAAGACCCTGTGTGCTACAATCCAGACTACAATTCCCATGAGCCCTTGGGAAAAACAGGAAGGAAGGACTCTTGTGTGGGAATCATAGAATCATAGAATCATAGGACTGGAAGGGACCTCGAGAGGTCATCGAATCCAGCCCCCCGCCCTCAAGGCAGGACCAAGCTCCATCTACACCATCCCTGACAGATGTCTATCTAACCTGTTCTTAAATAACTCCAGAGAGGGAGATTCCACCACCTCCCTTGGCAATTTATTCCAATATTTGACCACCCTGACAGTTAGGAATTTTTTCCTAATGTCCAATCTAAACCTCCCTTGCTGCACTTTAAGCCCATTACTCCTTGTCCTGTCCTCAGAAACCAAGAGGAACAAATTTTCTCCTTCCTCCTTGTGACACCCTTTTAGATATTTGAAAACCGCTATCATGTCCCCCCTTAATCTTCTTTTTTCCAAACTAAACAAGCCCAGTTCATGAAGCCTGGCTTCATAGGTCATGTTCTCTAAAACTTTAATCATTCTTGTCACTCTTCTCTGTACCCTTTCCAATTTCTCCACATCTTTCTTGAAATGTGGCGCCCAGAACTGGACACAGTACTCCAGCTGAGGCCTAACTAGTGCAGAGTAGAGCGGCAGAATGACTTCACGAGTTTTGCTTACAACACACCTGTTGATACAACCTAGAATCATATTTGCTTTTTTTGCAACAGCATCACACTGTTGACTCATATTCAACTTGTGGTCCACTATGACCCCTAGATCCCTTTCCGCCATGCTCTTTCCTAGACAGTCGCTTCCCATCTTGTATGTATGGAACTGATTGTTCCTTCCTAAGTGGAGCACTTTGCATTTCTCTTTATTAAACCTCATCCTGTTTACCTCTGACCATTTCTCTAACTTGCTAAGGTCATTTTGAATTATGTCCCTATCCTCCAAAGAAGTTGCAAAGTTGCAAAGAATGTGCATGGAGAAGAGAGGCCTAGCAGTCTGGGACTCTGCCTTGGAGTTTGGAACCGAAGGGGGAGCCAGGCTGCTGCCAAGGACATTGATCCAGTCCAGGGGCTGTTGGCGTGCAGCTACAGACCGGGACTACATGCCTGTTGGAACTGGGATTTAGCAGGCTGCTTCCGATAGGCACAGCATGAGGCAATAAGTTTCTGGGCCTTGTTGGAAAAGTACTGCCTGGGACAGAGCTGCTGTCTAGCCTGGACCGAATCTCCACTACAGCTGCAACATCAGCGCGCCAACGCAAGCAAGTGTCTGGGACTGTGAGTCCAGGGGTGTTCACACACTGGGGTGGGGTCACTGTTAGTACAAATGTTAGCTATATAAGCTTCAATTATTGTTATGTGTTTTGTTAATGCTATTCATTGCTAAATCTGTTAATCCCTGTTTATTTAAGTTAAGTAAAGATTGTTTATTTTAAAGTATTGTATTAGATGTATATGATTTGTAGTTGTTCTGGAATTAGATCCAGATTTATGTTGGAACAGGTATGTTCCTGGAGGCTCTCAAGGCACGCCAGTGAGTGTGTACAAGGCCAGCCAGGTGGAGGCACCGCCATTTTACATTTATTACAAGTAAGGGACTGCAGCAAGGGGGTAGATAGGGCTTTCCCCAACTAAACACCATCACCACTGGGGTGCTCAGGAACTCTTTTGGGTTAAAACATCAGGCGCCCAGGCACACCTGTGAGTGTGACCTGCTCCCCAGTAACCCGCGGAGGAAAAGGGGGGTTACAGTAAGATTCTCAAGAGGTTGATTCTTCAGCAAGGGCACGTCTATACCTACCACAATATCAATGCTTTGGAGGTTGATCTTCTAGCGTTCAATTTAGTGGGTCTAGTATAGACCCATACATCAAATGCTGAGGGCAGCACCCTTAGGCATCCGGTTATTCCTCCTTTTGCAAGGAGTAAAGGAAGCTGACAGGAGCATTTGCTCCTGTTGGCCTCCCACAGTGTGGTCATCACCACGACTCAGCTTAAGGTAAGCCAACTCCAGCTATGCGTTTTGTTGTTTATCTTAAGCCGACCATCCAGATCCAGTATAGACCTGTCCTGACGGCCCAGTTGGAGGTTTTTTAAGAGATGCTGATAGCTTGTTCTTCTGCACAGAAGTATTGACAGGATTCCTCCAATAACTGAGCGAATATATCATGTCTCTTAGGGTATGTCTACGCTACCACCCTAGTTCGAAGTAGGGTGGAAATGTAGGCAACCGGAGTTGCAAATGAAGCCTGGGATTTGAATTTCCCGGGCTTCATTTGCATATAGCCGGGCGCCGCCATTTTTAAATGTCCGCTAGTGCGGACTCTGTGCCGCGTGGCTACACGCGGCACGGAGTCCGCACTAGCGGACATTTAAAAATGGCGGCGCCCGGCTATATGCAAATGAAGCCCGGGAAATTCAAATCCCGGGCTTCATTTGCAACTCCGGTTGCCTATATTACCACCCTAGTTTGAACTAGGGTGGTAGTGTAGACATACCCTTATAGTCTCTTACTCTACACTAGCCCTGTCCCAGCTCCCTGTATTATTTTAGCATTTATTAGATTGTTGTCAGAATATTTCCCTTATGTAATCTGGGTTGTATCCCTGCCTGCATTTCTACTTTGAGACACATTAGCCGCACAGCCCCCCCCTCCTCTCCTCCATACACACACACACTCTACTGGCACAATTTACTTCAAAAGCTTCTTCCTGTTGGTGTCTGCATACCCACCTACAGTATAAAGCCAAGTAAAACAGGAGGTAAGCTTGCAGATCAGAGCCTGAATCTCCCAAGTACTTCTAGAATCAAAATGAGTTACACAATCTAAAACTAAAATAGAAAAGACTCTGTAATTTTATCCCTGATATACTTTAAAAAACATTCTGGCTTGAGTATGAGAGTTTTTTTTCCTGTGGTATAAACTGAAAATCTTGAAGTAGAGTTACAAGATCCTAGAATAACCGGCAGTAGAAAAACTATTATCATCCATGTGGTCACTGAAGTCAGTCAGAATAGTAAGTTTTAATGACTCCAATACACTCTGAACCCACACTCTGCCATTTCCACCAGAAACTCTGGGCTGGTGGGAAGCTTTCTAACAAATCCATTTTTAAGCTCCCTCCCAACTTTCACCCACAATATGGATATATGATGCTGAAAATTGTTTTTGGCGAGAGGGACTGTAAAAGAGGCTTACCCTCTGTCACACAAATGAGTTCAGTCTCATTGGATGGGTCATTTAGTCTGTCAATAAAGCAATTCCTCTATCCCATTGGCGGGGTTAAATGAAACTCCAAGTGAAGTCCAAGTCCAATGGAAGGTCAAAAACTTTCACCTAATCTACCCCCTGAATCACAGTTCTCCCTTGAGGGTCTTTCAGTCTCCACCCTTCTCTGGAGCATAGGAGAAATATCTTGTATTGGTCCCACAGAAGCAAAAGGAACTCACTTCCTTTTCCAAGCACTTTAACCAGTTCTCTATAATACGTGCACAGTGGGGGCCTTGTTTGTGGTCAGAACCTCGATGATATTTATCATACTGGCCTCTGATTTTGTGTTAGACAGAATAATTGAAGCCTTGGGACCCTGTGAGATAGTGTGTGCACATTCATGCATGTACACAGAAAAAACACATACAGATAAAAGGAATTATGGGGAGAAAAGTATAAGGCCCGCACAATATGGCCACTGATTAATGCAGACCATTTTGTTATCCTAAGAGCCATGATTGTGTGCTCTGACTCACAGAGAGACACATTGCCTTTAAAAAGGTGATTTTAAAGACCCATTAAATCTCTCCTGTTCACATCTGAGTCCCCTCTGACTTTTCCAGTCTCTCTCTAATATCAGACTGTCCCAACAGACTAACAAATGAACCCAGAAAGTTAGCTCAAACAGTGCTCTGACTCAGCGAGAATAGTAATAACCATGATTGACTTAGAATCTAGAATACTCATTTAACATTCTATCTCCTAGTTTTCCAAATATTTTCTACTAGACCTTCATTTTTTTAACTTAAGGCTCATAAAGTTTGAAGTGGAAATATAGTTAAACTTCATAGTGGTCAAGGGTTAATTGCCTTGGATAAATTGGGGCATATAAAAAGTCCTGTAACTCTAGGGGAAAAAAGAGGAATTATTGATCACAGTAGCTATAAAACATTCTGAAGAACTTTTATGAATTGTGTTTTATATGTTATTCATGTCAATTTATCACAATTATAAATAATAGTACATCATAGTAAAAATCTGATTAATGTAAATCCGTATAAAATATATTCCATCAAGCAGCACAATAACTCATGTTGATGGTTTTAGTCTTCCATTACTAACCTTACTGGATTTTAGGATATTTATAGTGGATTTAATTTATTAATAATAAGATACTTGTGCCAACTATACTATACAGATTAATAGGTTTTAAATGGTTAGTACTCTTTAATGGTCTTTCCATCCACAATGAGAAATATGCACTGTATGTTGAATGATGGAGGCAAATCATTCAAGCAATATCATTCCATTGGCATCAACTTGGAAGATTTTGGAATGTTTCTTTTTAATGTATTACCAGGTTTTTTACTCTGCAATGCATAACAAAAGCACTGTTTGTTTTAAAAGACTAACTTGAGTTTATGAAGGGGAAAAGGCCTCTCAGTGTTTAATGGATGGAATAGAGAATGTAAATAACTGATATAACACAAAGAAGTTTTGTACTGTTTTGAATGCCTTTCCATTGCTCATGCAATCTGTCATGCGTATCTTCATGAAAGAAACATTTTTCAGAAACATTTGTCCTGAATATGCAAATTATTATAATTTCTTATTTATTTCCAGTCATGTAAATGGATCTGTTTTTAAGCCATTTTTTCATAAAGGTATTTGTACATTGCCTGTTTCAGAAACATTTGCCTACTTGAGAAAAATAGTTAAGATGCTGAACTTAAGCATCCCTATTCAGGAAGAGTGCTTAAGCACCTGCCTAACTTTAAGTACAGGCAGTCCCCGAGTTACGCGGATCCGACTTATGTCGGATCCGCAGTTACGAACGGGGCCCTCCCTCTCCTTGGTCTCCAGCAGACCAGGGAGAGGAAGCAAAGTGGCGGAACACGCGGGCAGCGGACAGCCCAGACGCGTCTGGGCTGTCAGCTACCCGCGTGCTCCGCCGCTTTGCTCTGCTATGCTCCCCGTCCCCCTGGTCTGCAGACCAGGGGGACGGGGAGCAAAGCAGAGCAAAGCCACAGAGCCTGAGGGCAGCAGGACAGCCACGGCGCATCTGGGCTGTCCCGCTGCCCCCGTGCTCCGCGGCTTTGCTCTGGACGCCTGTGGTACAGCAGCTGGGGCGCTGCCGGTTGGTCCCGTAGTGCCGCTCTGGGCGCTACTGGACTAACCCGGCAGCACCCCAGCTGCTCTGCCCCAGGCGTCCTGATTCAGCCACTGCTGGTCAGTTTCAGCAGCGGCTGAATCAGGACACCTGGGGCAGAGCAGCTGGGGTGCTGCTGGGTTGGTTCAGTAGCGCCGAGGAGCGGCGGCGCTACTGGACCAACCCAGCAGCACCCCAGCTGCTCTGCCCCAGGCGTCCCCAAGTCAGCCGCTGCTGAAACTGACTAGTGGCTGACTACAGGAAGCCTCTGCCCCGGGCTTCCTGGAATCAGCCGCTGATCAGTTTCAGCAGCAGCTGACTTGGGGATGCCTGGGGTTCTTAAGTTGAATCTGTATGTAAGTCAGAACTGGCGTCCAGATTCAGCCGCTGTTGAAACGGATCAGTTTCAGCAGCGGCTGAATCTGGACGCCAGTTCCGACTTACATACAGATTCAACTTAAGAACAAACCTACAGTCCCTATCTTGTACGTAACCCGGGGACTGCCTGTATAGGAGAAAGGGGGGGTGAAGAAACTCGGAGCCCAGTTCAGGAAGGTACTTGAATACATGCCTACCTTGAAGCACATGTTCCAGGAAGGCACTTAAATACATGCTCAAATAAAGTGTTTTCCTGAGTCAGGGCCCTTTTCTTTCCTGGTTTCACTCAATGCCTACACTCATTCCATTCACTTGCATTCTTTCGTCGCTCTTTCATCTCCCTCTTCACTTGCCCCATCCTTCCTTGCCTGCTCTCTATTCCAGCCTTTTTTATTTTCTTACTGGTCCCTCACTCTTTATAAGCTTGATCCACATCTCACTGAAGTCAAAAGCAAAAACCACATTTACTTGAGTGGGCTTTGGACTAATCCCCAAGCTCCCCAGGTGCCCAGTGCTCCCCAGGTGCTGTGGAGGCAGCATCTCTTTCTGCATCAGCTCCAGTTGCTACACCATCCCCCGATTCCTTGAAAACTCAGATCCAGGAGCAGAAAAGTTTCTAAGAATTGCTGCAATTAAGTGAAACTGTGTTTCTGGGACAACATCAATAGAGATTGCAAAATCACAGGCAATTAGGTCACCTGCTGGCTGAGGTGACTGCCATTGCTTCTCTAAGGGTATGTCTACACTGCATTCCTCTTTCGAGAGAGGAACGCAAATGCAGAGGAACAAAATTGCAAATGAAGCGTGGATTTGAGTTTCCCGTGCTTCATTTGTATAATCGCGTCCGGGCTTTATTTCGAAATACCCTATTTCAAAAAAAGAAACCCTGTCTAGACTCGGTTATTTTGAAAGAAAACCTTGCTTTCGAAATTACCCTTACTTCTTGTAAAATGAGGTTTAAGAATAATTTCGAAAGAAGGGTTTTCTTTGCTACTGGGGTGGCCCAATTTTGGGTGGCTGAGGTCAGTTGAACCAGGCTTACAGGGCTCAGGCTGGGGTTAAAATTGCAATGTAGATGCTTGGGCAGGAGCTTGGGCTCTGAAACCCCATGAAGTCGGTGGTTCTCAATGCCATGGCTCCAGATTGAACCCAAGCTTGTACTCTGTGGCTGTGCCTAGACTGGCAAGTTTTTCCGCAAAAGCAGCTGCTTTTGCGGAAAAACTTGCCAGCTGTCTACACTGGCCGCTTGCATTTCTGCAAGAACACTGACTTCCTACTGTCTGAAATCAGTGCTTCTTGCAGAAATACTATGCTGCTCCTGTTTGGGCAAAAGTCCTTTTGAACAAAGATTTTGCGCAAAAGGGCCAGTGTAGACAGCTCAGATTTGTTTTGCGCAAAAAAGTCCCGATCGCGAAAATGGCGATCGGGGCTTTTTTGCAGAAAAGCGCATCTAGATTGGGACAGACGCTTTTCTGCAAAAAGTGCTTTTGCGGAAAAGTGTCTGTGCCATTCTAGATGCTCTTTTGCACAAATGCTTTAAACGGAAAACTTTTCCGTTAAAAGTATTTGCGGAAAATCATGCCAGTCTAGACGTAGCTTGTGATTCTGGGTGAGTGTGCACTTCAACAGAACCCTGGGGTTAGTGAGATTCAAGTCAATTGAGCCATGTTAGGGAATCCAAGGCCTAAGCATCTGCACTGAATCTTAACCTTATATATAGAATTTTCTAAAGTGGGCTTGAATCTGCAGCTCTGATGTCTACGCTGCAGGATGCAGACCTGAGTCAAACCAACCATATCACAGATTCCGTAGTGACCACCCAAATGTGGCCACTCGAGCCCTTTGATGGTGTTGCACTCTAGGAAAGCTGTATTGCCTGCCCTGCACATGACAAGAAGTTCAAACAGCCAGCCAGCACTGCCTGCTGAGGAAGATGGAGGAGATCTCTTTTCAAGAAATTTTCTTACTTGGGCTTTCACTCCTGTGTTAGGCAACAGGCATAACTTCCATGAGGTGGTAGTGGACATTTTGGAAGCATTTTCTGACCCATCAAAAGTGTGAGACAAAGTTTGGGATGGAGTTGGAGGAGAAGGAAGAGTAACCTAGCATGGCAGACTCACACTTGCTGATGCCACTCATTACACTCACTGTAGACATTGATGCTCCCTATGAAGACTGGTGCTCCTGGTGCTGCCACAAGCATTGGGATCACATAATCATAGGGACCTTTGATGACTAGATGTGGGGTTGGAACTTTCACACACAAAAAGGTACATCTCTGAAGCGTTGTGAGTAGCTTGCTCCCAATTAGGGATATTAATTTGTGGGTAACTGACTAATCGAATAGTCGATGCAATTTGCATCGACTGTTCGATTAGTCGATAGGGCATCTCTGCCTTTGAAGTGTAGAAACAGCCCTAGGGCTCTTGCTACACTTTAAAGGCAAAAGTGCCACATGGAGCCCAGAGTGAGCTGGGGACTCCCAGTTGACCCAAGGCACCATGTGGTACTGCCACTTGAAATACTGGGAAGAACCTGATGCCAGGCTCCTGCGGCAGCATGTCAAAGCATCAGTGCCACGTGGAGCCTGGGGTCTGTCCCCAGGCTCCACGTAGCACTGCTGCTTTGAAGTACCCCTTCTGCCCCCCCCCCCCCTTGCTGCCTCTTTCTAATAGAGGCAGCAAAGTGTGTGTGTGTGTGGGGGGGAACAACCAGTCAACAAGCTTTTTGACTAACTGATAAGCATTTGTTTACTGGATAGTCAACTAGTCCTTCACATCCCTAGTCCTAATCCTTCAATGTAAAGGCATGAGGGCACCTTTGCCAATTGAGAGGTTGCTGTCTGGAAGCTGGCTACCCCACACTGCTACTGGTTTGTTGTTTATGAGTTTGAGGCTTGAAAGTTGACAATGGGTTCAGTGGTGACACAGCTCTCTGAGGCAGTCAAGGGTTTGGTTTACTCCAAGGTGACAGGCATATAAAGATATTCTTTGGAGTAATTGCTGGCTTTGAGAGAATGCCCCACGGTCATAGATGAGACCCATGTGTCCACAGTTTGTCCTCCTCAAGAAGCACGAGTACCTAAACTGCAATGGGGATCTATTCCATTGTTATGCAGGCCTTTATGTACCACGAAGGTCAATATGTGAATGTTAATGCAGTTTGCAATGGAAAAGTTCATGATGCCAGGGTTTTCAATGGGACTAATCGATTTGGGGAGGGTTCAGTCAGTGCTTGGAAAGAGGTGGGGGATTAACTTCCATGCAACATAGTTATGTTATGACAAGACAATTTATGAAATGCAGGGAAGTGGGGAAGAGTACAGATTCATATAAGAAAGCGATTGCAGAGTGAATTGCTGTACCTAACTATATAGAGGAAAGTGTTTGCTTGCTAATTCCTACTTATTCTTGATCCTTTATATAATTTCAAATAGGGTGTGTCTAGACTACACCTTTCTGTCGACAGAGAGATGTAGATTAGGCACATCAAAATTGCTAATGAATCCGGGATTTAAATATCTTGTGCCTCATTAGCATAAACATGGCCACCACTTTTTTTCAAAACGGCGTTTTTTTGAAAAAAAATGGCAGTCTAGACACGGATCTGTCAAAAATAAACTGTTTTTTGACAGATCCTATAAGCCTCATTTTTTGAGGAATACAGGATCTGTCAAAAAAGGGTTTATTTTCAACAGATCTGCATCTAGACTGCCATTTTTTTTAGAAAAAACTCAGTTTCGAAAAAAGCGGCAGCCATGTTTATGCTAATGAAACATGGGATATTTAAATCCCGGCTTCATTAGCAATTTCGACTTGCTTGATTTGCATCCCTCTGTTGACAGAGGGATGCAGTCTAGACGTAGCCATACTGTTTGAATGATGAGAGGCAGTGGTAGCAATAAACTTTCTAGATGACATAAAAAGCTTTCTTTGTAAACAAGCATTCATACAATACAACAATCACCCTTTGACAGGCAGGCAAGTTTCCCTTAAAATAACCAAGCACCGTGATACAAAAGAACATTTCTAATAGAGTACAAAACAAAAAATGCTTGAAAAAGTTCAAACATAAAAGAAGCCCTCTACTGGTGCATAAACCCGGACAGCTGTTCTCCTTTGCCTGTTTTCTACTCATTTGGCACCAGGAAAGGGCTGGAAGTATCCACCAGAAAGTGGGTCAAGAGGGAGGTCTGTATGGGGTTTAGATGCCCTGTCCAGCTGCTCTTCAAACCTGATTGCATAGATCCCCCAGACAGGAAGATTTCCAAGCTGTTTTAGGCCTGAGAGTACATCATGGGGGAAGTCAGGCCATGGTGTCTGGGAGAGAGCAGGTACTCTTGAAGCCCTCATTGATATGAGCTGGTCAAACAACTCTTTCTCTGCTAAGCTCTGTCCTCCTCCATTAGCTGCTGTTCTTGTTCTGTGTAGTAAATGCCTGCTCCGGCACTGAAAGCCTATCCTCAAGCAGTGAGGTGAACCTCAGCCTTTTCTCCTGCCTCTTGGAATGCATTTTCTCTAGTTATCAGCAATGTTCCATCTGATTTTTCCCATGCATGTGGGGAATGAATTCATTATGTGGGTCAATATGGAGGTGATGTGGGGCAGAGTGGGACTGAGGCGTTCAGAGTATGGGAGAGGGCTCAGGGCTGGAGCAGAGGATTGAGGTCGGGGGGAGGGCACCAGTTGGTGGTGTGAGCTCTGGGGTGGGGACCAGGACCAACGATGACAGGTTTGGAGTATAGGCTACTTTGGGGCTGTGGCAGGAGGGGGCCCCCTCCCCAATCTCTCTCCTTGGGCTGGGAGGGAGAGGCACCTCTCTCCACCACAGCAGCTCTGGGGCTGGGGGAGAGCCTCTCTCCCTACTGTAGCAAGTCCAGCAGCCCTGAATGTTTGCACAGTCCTTGATAGGCTGCTGCATGGTAGTACAGCATAGAGGAAAATTAGGTAATAAATCCCTTTGCGTCCATTATTAGACCTGCTTATTGGCCCCCTTAAGAACTTCAACCATAAGTTAATCCCAGAAATGCTTCCTCTTGGAACAATAATGAAGATATGTAGCTGTCCTAGGACTACAGTGAAGTTTAGCTGTGGGGGTACAGCAGCCAGTAGAGGTTGAGGGTCCCACAATAGGACAAAGACACAAGTTATTGTCCCAGATAGTTCAGTGGAGAAGCGCAGAATTAATTCCTGTGGAATTTTAAGGACATATAATGTTTCATTTCACAGCTGAACTTCAGTATACTGTATAAGGGATGCTTTAGTCCAAGAATCTCCCTGGACACAGCCTGGTTATTCACAGTTAAAGTGGTGCAAGATGTAATGCTGACAGACCCCAATCAGCAGTGGCTGAGATCAAACCTGGAACTGCTGGAGCATGAGGGGCTACTGCATGAGCTAAGAAATACATCTCTCTTAGTCAAGGCTGCAGTAGACTCATCAATCTCTAGCTGGGTGAGCTGCCACTAGAGGAGGACAGAGTATCATTCCAAGCCAGCACTGGAGAAGAACCATACATTAAAAATCCTAAAATGGCTTCATTTTACAACAATTAATAGCTATTTGAGTTGGGGGTGGTCAGTGGCCAGTGGCCTTGCTATGAAAGTTTTTTCTGTTATTTCAGGCCTTTCACATTTTGGAAGACATGACTGTTCTTGTGATCTTGTGATGCCTGAGGAAGGTATTGTTCCAAGCTGCTGGTGAGGAAACCTACAGTCTGTTCTAAGTATTCAAACACAGTGATGGACAGCACATTTATGTGTGGAATGGGCTGGTCAGCTACTGAAGTATCCTTGGCAAATATGCCATTCCCTGCAAAGTGACTACAGCTTGGAGCTCTGTTGCCTGGACTTCTGTAGTCTGGCAACATCTGTGGTCTGGCATTCCCATGCTCCCAGACCCCATGCTCAGCAACTCCTCCGCCTGCCCTCACAGAGCTTCTGGAGTGCCACAAAGCTCATTTGTGCCACTCAAGCTTAGGGGGGAGGGCGAGGAGCAGCAATAGAGGGACTCTCAACGAAGCCCCGTGAGGCTGCACACCTAGTCCCTGGCCACAGGGCTCCACAGATGCCCTGCCTCTTCCCTGAATGCCCCCTGTTCAGTCAATGCTGACCCATCTGCTTCTGCCAGAGTGGAGCCCTGCAGCGGGGCTGGCATTGATTGAGCAGGGGCTGGAGGAGTGGGGGAGTACTCACGGGAAAAGGCAGGATGGCTTTGGAGACTCCTGGCCCCCAGTGGGCTCTGCAGTCGTCCTGCCTTTTCCCCCCAAGCATCCTCTATCCCTTATCAATCAATGCCACACCTTTGCTTCTTCCAAAGCAGAGCCCCACAGCCAGCAGCAGCAGAAGGGCCAGCACTGATCTCCTCTGATTTGGGACTGATCTGGTCTTGAGGATGCTGGACCAGGGAGATGCAATCTGTAATTATCTGGAGTTCCTAATTCAGGGACAGTTTGCAACTATCAGTACCCAAGACTGAGTCAGATCATTACTCATGAGGGAATCAAAAGGATGTTGTGTTAGCTTCCATATGACTTACATGTTATGACTGCATGCAAACACACAGAATTCCAGTTTTCCTCCTTCTCACTCCATGCACATTTCTGGACAAAAATTCGAACTGCAGTTATACTGGGGACAAATTATTTGACCACTTTTGGACTGGATGGATTACCTTTAGCAGAAATGGATGGGATTTGGAAGTGGAAAACACTTCCCAAATCGCACACACAAATCATTGTTCCTGCATGACTCCATAGACGGTTGAGTACTTACAGAGTGGCAGACAGACAACGAAATGTCAATGTTTAAAAAATAGGAATGGCCATAGCAAAAATGGTAAAAAAATTTCTTTGAGGGCATATTTTGTTTTGTGTTCTGTCTCTGCTGATAAAATGTAGTGGGTTATTTCCTTTTATTTGACTGAGGGTGTGCTTTAAGCTAATGATTTACATGATTTTTTCCACAGTAACTTCTACCTTTCATCTAATCTGTGCACTGAAAGTTGTTTTTTATTGAGCGCTTATGGCCAAATTCTGTGCTGATTTACACACCAGGCATTTCCATTGACTGAAGAGGGATTGCAGGGGTCGTAAGTCAATGCAGTATTTGGTCTAGTTCATTTTTGTTCTCAAACTAAAAACCCCATTTTGCTCTTTTGAAGATAAAAGCACTTTTCTAAAAAATGTAACGGACCTCTTTGCATGACCAGTGCAGAGAAAATGGCACAAAATTATGCCCTTTTGATTTTGTGTGTGTGTCTGTATGGAAATGTCTGTGAGGCTTATAAAGATAAAGATATATATAAAAGCTTCTACATTCATACTCTATTCTGAATGTGATGTGTATTTGATAATGCCAGGGAGAATTTAAAAAATGTTGAAATGTAAGTGAAAATTGGGGGAAAATTTCTGTAATGGTTTGCCTGTTTTCTTCCCTGCTTTTCTGATTTTCACTAGTTCTAGTATCTGTTCTATGCAAACATTCCAGGGTCCTGTGTATTGCAAACAATGTGTCATGGAGTCTACCCTTACTTTGTTGTATATTTAAAAATAATAATTTTAATGAAGTTGTCACATAATTTCCAGACTGTTGCATGAGAGAGCTGCAGTGGCAAAGGAATACTAAGAGTACACAGGAGTTTGAGTATGCCCCATAAATGAGCTCTACATAAACAGTGTAGGATCCATCATGTGACCTGTTCCAGCTGTCCAAACAGATCAGACTTCCAGGTAATTCCTTTATTGGATATAGTCATTATACTAGTAGCAAGTGTTTTTAGCACTGGAGTAAAAATAAGTAATTCTGTAACTTGCTAAATTAGGGCCTAGCTAAACTGACTATACTGTACTATAAAGATCCAACTTAGGGATGTGAAGGACTAGTTGACTATCCGATAAGCAAATGCCTGTTAGATAGTCGACAGGATAGTTGAGTGTTTCTCAACCTTTTTTTTTTTTTTAATAAAGTACCCCTTTTTCAAAAAAAAAAAAAAAAGTACCCCAAAACCTACCATTTTCAGACACAATTTTTTTTTCTACCATTGCAACATATTTGTTTAAACAACTTAATTATAACTGGGTGGGCAATGAAATTTTTGGGTGTAAAAAGTACAAAAATAATAAAACACTGTAAAACTTTAAAAAAAAATCAGTTTTCTCCAAATTTCAGTTGTGTTGACATACCCCCCAGACTTCTCTCAAGTACCCCTAAGGGTACTCATACCACTGGTTGAGAAACACTGGGATAGTCGCTAGTCACTTTCCTCCCCCGTAACTGCCTCTATCAGAGAGGCAACAAGGTGGAGTGGAGGGAAAAGAGGGGGTACTTCAAAGCGGCAGCACTGCTTGAAGCCTGGGGCCTGACCCCAAGCTCCACGCGGTGCTGCCACTTTGAAACGCCGCGTGTAGCCCACGGCCAGATGGGATATCCCCAGGCTGCACACAGCGTTTTGAAGTGGCACTGCCGCGTGGAGCCCAGGATCAGCTGGGTACTCCCCAGCTGATCCTGGGCTCCGTGCGGCAACTGCAGCTTTGAAACGCCACAAAGAGCCCGGCATCAGGCTCCTCATGACATTTCAAAGAGCCTGGGGTTAAGTGGGGGAGTCTCCAGCTGACCCTGGGCTCCACGCGGTGCTTTCGCTGTTGCTGCACTTCAGAGGGCTGTTGCTACACTTCAAAGGCGGAGGCGCCCTATTGACATATCAAATAGTTGATGCAAAATGCATTGGCTATTCGATTAGTCAGTTACCCAATACTTAACATCCTTAATCCAACTCCTATTGAGTCAGGTCCTAAGTGATGTTGACTACTTCATTAGAGAAGTGCTGTTTCCATTACAAGTGTACACCGTTTTTAATATTTCAAAACTATTATTAAAATACGTAGTTTTAAAATGTATTTTATCTTTATAAGAAGCAGATTGCTACTTAATTGGCAACTGTCATGTATCACTAGATGAGAAATGTACTTACTGAATATGATTAATGAGTCATTTTTCTTCCATATTAGTTTATTACAGCTGAATGATGTATGGATTATAAATTTACAAAATATATTTTGAACTTGTAAGTGGAGATACAATATGTTTTAAAATAGTCGTAAGAAGTTAAAAATATTTTCAGCTAATACAAAAGCTTGTTGTCCATAATAACTCACATTTATAAACCTGTGGCATTCAGAAAAGAGATTTTACATTGATGTTTTAAACACTAGAATTGGCTAATTCCTAACAAAATCAATACACAATTATTGGGTTTTTTTAAAGCCAGGTTTATTTTAAATGTTTCTGTTTCAAAAGAGGGTAATATAAAATATATTTGCAACTGTTGTTGGACTCTCAGAATTTAAAAAAAGCCATTTGAAGAAAAAGCTTATTATTTTATTTAAAGCATCTGCTTACAAATGTAGAATAGAAAAATTTGAAAAAACTAAAATGTTTTCACAAAAGTGTATTTTTTTTAAAAAAGGTGATTTTATTTGAATTTTTAAACACATTTCCACCATTCTAATGCTGGTGTCTTTTTTTCTTCAGTTAAGGTGAAAGACTGTCATTTATAAAAGGACAATATGAAGACTTATTTGCTGAGAGTTGGTGGAAATTTCTTATATTTTCAGAATATAAATGTATAACTTTTATAAAAAATGTTGCTCCTTTTTTTACCAACTGATGTGTGACCATCTCTTAAAAGACTTATGGTATTTCCCGAAAACCACACATTTAAATGAAGTAGGATTTATAGGCTCAAAGTTTGTCACCATGTATAAAAACTGTATTTAGATCAATGACTTAGAAATGAAAGGTTCCTATAATGAATACCTTTAATCACTGGATCCTCTAAATTGAACTAATATTTATTTGACCTGAAATAAGAGTTTGATATCAAAGGGACTGACTTAGCTACTATTTAATTGTTTATTTAAAACTACTAATGGTCCAAGGACCTTAAAATCCTATTATACTTTCTATAAGTAGAAGACCAGATAAGTACAAGTGCTAAAAGGATAATAAATCATTATTAAATATATGCCAATATTTTTTTCAAGATTCCATTATAATTTTTCAGTAATATTTCAGAATCACACATTTTGCAGAATAATTTAACAACATAACATACAGGTAACCACAAGAAACTTTCTAGGTGCATTTAACAGATTATGACAGATCATGTGGGGAATTTCCTTTGTTCTTGCTCAATCAAATGAGTAACTGAGGAAAGTGCACAAAGGGAACTACTATCTGACAATGAAGCAATACACTAGAAGGTGTTCCCTAGTTTGTTAGGACACATAGCTAGCACATACTTTCAAGGGTTGTACACTAGCTAATCCAGTTGATGTAGAAATCACACAGGAATTTTAGCATTTGAGATGTTTGCAGTTGCAGAATTCATTTTTGAGACTTGTACAATTGCAATTGCAGCAGTCACAAGTTAGTAGGCATAACATTTGCACGGGATTTCAGAGCTAAGAATTGCATTTTATCTCAAGTGACAACATTACTACAGCTGTAATGAGAATTGGACTGAATCAGTCTGTAATATGTTTGTTCATGTTGGCAGTGATCTCTTGGGGAGCTGAGTTTATTAGCTTTCACAAACTAAGCAGTGTGAATGAAGCCTAGTCAGTAGGTTGGATGAGCTATCTTCAAAGAAAGCCCTCTTCTGCTGTAGCAAGTAATATAAGTCATTCAGTAGGTGGCACACTTCCCTATGAGACAGTAATGAGATGCACCAGCATAGCATTTCAGAGCATTGTGCTGTGGGAAATATCAGATATAAAACCAAGGCCCTAACCACTTACGCTTGTTAAGAATCCCATATCCTATTTCAGAAGAAAAATAGTATCAGCCTTAGTAATATGGGTTAAAATTCAGTTGATTAGTTTGGTTAAATTTAATTTTTCCTTCCTGTATGCTTCCTCCATTCAAGTGGGTATGACATTCTTCTTCACCTATCCTCAAATTGTCAAGCAGTATTACTGTGTACAGTTTCAGCCCAAGCAAAATTCTCTCTATAGATATAAAGCCTTCTAGAATTCTTTGAAATGAAGATATTCTAAAAATTGAAGTTGTCTGTTTGAGAAGGCTAGTTTTGAGAGGATATCAGGTACTAAGGAGAATGTAAATAGTTAAGCTTTAAAAAATAAATCCATTTAATTATCAAGGTTATATAACTCAGATGTTGTTAAATCATGCCATGCTTTTGGCAAGCTCTTACTTCATCTGTGCTAAGGAAAATGGGGGAAAAAAAGACTGAATACAATATGCAAAATAAATTTGAGAACTGTTTCACTTGAAAAGAAAAAGAGAGAAGTGACCTGTGCCTGTTAGAACAGCTTAGATGTTGACAGGGGATTTTTTTCTCCTGAAAATAAAGGTTTCTTTAAAAAAAAAACCTAATCTGAGTCGGATATTAAAATGCAAGATCAAAGACAAGCTGGGGGTGGCACTCAAGGGATTAATCTATTTTAAATTAGAAGTGCTCTTAATGGCTTGGCAGAATACACAATGCTGCCTGTACATTCTCCTATCCAGCTTGCTAATTAGCTATGAAAAAATGTGAAGAGTAAAAGTTATATTATTCAAAATTTTTCCAGGATTGGTGGGCCTCAAGTAGTCCTGAAAGGACCAGTATCTATAATTACAGTTTTCAGACATTCCCCCCCTCCTCATTTTTCCTAATAACCATGTCAAAAGGTGATTTGTTACTATCAATGTACAGATATTCATACATAGCAAGTTAGTTCTGCCCTGAAAATATTTAATTTAAATAAAGGTATAGATTTTACAAAGGAAATCACATTTTAATAGACAGGAGATTTAATTTAGTTCTATGTAATAGACAGAGAAACATTTTCCTCAACAAAATGGTTCCATTAATGCTTTGCCATAAGAAGAGCACATCCCTGAGGAGGAGAGGAGGGGCAAAGATCTGTAGTCACATCGCACACCTAGTGAGTCCCTGGACTGGACTGGGGAAGCTAATGATTCAACCAGTGGACCAAATTTGGTGATGAATTGTGGTCCTGTGCCTCCTCAGAGACATTGTGAGTATGCTAAGAAGCAGCACGTCCCTTCTACTAAGCACAAGTCCAAGATTATTTACACGCTTTGTAAAGCTAAATACCTTCACCTTTGTCCTCTTCCCACTGTTTGAAGTCAGCTCTGCCTCTATGTAATGTCTTGCATAAAGATCTGCTTAGTGTGACTTTATTGGATAAAATTGAAAAGTCATGGGAAAACTTCCATATGAGGAAAGATTGGTTCTATTTGGAGAAAGGATATAACAGAGTTCTTAAAATAATGAATGGGATAGAGAAGGTAAATTGGGAGCACCCATTTACCTTTTCTTAATATAAGAACACAGGTAGCATTCAACCAAAATGAAAAGCAACACATTTAAAACTAATAAAAGGAAACATTTTTTGACATCATGAATAGATGACTAGTGGAACTCACTATCATTAAACATAACTGTGCACAACAGTTTATAAGCATTCATAAAATGATTACATGCTTATATGAATAAAATTACCCCAGTCACCAGAGAAAGAAGTGATTTATGGAGAGACCCTTCTGCTAACTGTGGCAGGTGAGAGACAAATATAAACAACTACTTTCTGCAGCTTCCTCCCCCTGAACTTCTAATGTCCTCTCCTCCCTGTTCCTGTCTTCAGAGCAACTGCTGACCAACCCTGCTTCTCCCTGTATCCCGCTTCCAACAGCAGCTCCCTCCTCTTTGTCCCCATCTCCAGAACACATGATGAGTGGCTGACTGCCAGGCTATGTGTACACTTAACTGATTACCAGATTCTCCCTTCGACTTCCCTTACTCTTTGTGGAAGCAGGACTACCGACATCGATTGGAGTGCTCTCAGTTTGAATTAGCTGTCTTAACTAGAAGTGCTAATTCAAACTCTGGAAAACCGACAGCAGCAGCTTTGATCGTTCTCTGTAGTAGAGACATACCCTTAAAGACAAGAAATACACTCTCTCCCCAGCATTGGAAAGACGTCCCCGGGAAAGACATCCCCGAGAGTGAAAGGAAGTGTCTTTATAGGCCTGATGGAAAGTGTGTGAATGAATACGTGGGTGTAGAGGGAAGTGAATGTGACATGACGTGTGGGTTTGAGGGAGCAGTAAATGAGAAAACAAGAAAGGGAGGATAAGACATACCAAAATATACAGTCAACTAAAGTTTAAAAAAAAAGGATAGAAGGAAAAGGGAAGGAAGTATAAACACAAACAATATGTGATACATCACAATAATAATCATATAAATTATGTCTATTAATACTGGTTTATTGATTTAGATTCTCATTAACAAAAGGTTTCATATCTCCAGTCCACAGAAAAAAACATAGTTAATGGAAGAGTAATAATAAAACTACTAAAAAATTGCATTTCTTCCTTTTGAGGCCATCAGATGAGTTTATCTATTTGAATTAATTTAGCCATGACATGACTATTTGAAGCAGGTAAATATCATCACCTTCTTTCTACAAATGGAGAAATTGTACTAATACATTATTTCTGCAATAATAATACTTGTATCACAAAGTATTCTAGCCCTCAAGTGTACAGAGTAAAATTTTCTCAATAAATTAAACTAACATTTAAAGAAATACATATTTTTTCTCAATAAAAGAAACAATATATTTCTTTAAATGTTAGCTATTTTAAATGTTATTTTACATTTCAACTCAATTGTACTAGATATAAGAAAAATAATATCACTTTTATTGTCTTGTGGAAGCAGCAGCAGTTTTCAAAGCTGACAAATAATGTAAGCTCCAAGATCAAATCACATTTTAATATAAATTGCAATGTTTAATACATTGTGGACAGTGCTGCTGATTATCATTATTAATTACATTTAACTGTAGCACTGTCTCTGGTATGGCAGGTGCTTTCCACACAGTCAAGAATGAATGATCCTAGTGACCCTGAGAATTTTAAAGAACAGTTGTAAATCTCACTCTTTGGACTTCTCTTACTTTTTTATTAAATTAGTTACAATAAGAGCTTTGTTTAAAAACAAAACAGTAAACATGCAAAGGTAATATTGTCACAGAGCCTGGGAAGGGGAGAGAGCGGGTGATTCAGGTGCCTCATTTGCTTCTGCATGAAACTGCTAGTGGCAGTTTATAAAAGAACCTGCTCTGGTATCTTAGGCCATGTCTACACTGTGGGGACTACAGTGGCATAGCTAAGTTGCTGTAGCTATACTGGCATAACCTTATTATGTGTAGACGCAGCCTACATAAGGGAAGAGTTTTTTTCTGTCAATTTAGGAACACCTCCTCCCCCCAGATATGATAGTAGGTCAAGAGAAGAATTCTTGAGTCAACCAAGCTGTGCCTGCACTGTAGTTAGTTTAACATAACTGCTGTGCTCAAGGGTGTGGATTTTTCACACCCCTGAGTGCTGTAGCTATACCAACTTAATTTTATGTAGTCCAGTGGCACTTTAGGGACTAACAAAAATATATATAGTATCATGAGCTTACTTTCATGGGCAAACCCCAATTCTTTAGTTGAGCTCTTTTGTTATTGAGGAGTAACGTTAGTTCTAACCAAGGGCTTTGATTCAAACTAACGTGGCCTGGAGCGCACTTCCTGGTTCGAAACAGCTGAGCTCTGAAACAGTGCGTGGGCAAAATTATGCTAATGAAGTGTGGGCTATTTAAATCTCCGCTTCATTAGCAATTTCAGTCTCCTACATTTGCTTCCCTAGTTCGAACTAGGGTGCAAGTGTAGATGTATCCTAAGACTAGGTCTACATTAGGGGATAAGTTTGAATTAAGATGCAAAACTCCAGCTATGTTAATTGTGTAGCTGGAGTTAAAATAGCTTAAATCGAATCTTGGTGCCTTCCATACTGAGGGAGGTTGGCAGGAACACACTGTCTCTTCAACTTCCTTTACTCCTGTAGGAGCAAGACTATTGGTGTCAACAGGAACATCCTCTCAGTTCAAATTAGCACGTCTTCACTAGACTGGCTAATTCTAACCCTAGAAGATCAACTGTGGCAGTTTCGATCTTCTCTATAGAGTGTACGTGGCCTAAGGTGCCACAGAACTACTCATTGTTTTTAAAGTTACAGACTAACATTAAGTAAGTAACACTAAGTCCCTCTGAGACTTTTTAATTTTAAGTGTAGACCCAGACCAACCCAGGACAGTGCTTCCACCTGACCTTCACTGGTACTGGATCTGTCAGGATGCATTAGATCAAATTCCCTCCTAATATGGTGTGCAAAGAAGTAGTGAGGAATTAAATAAACATGCACAGACTTGTCTCTGCCATGCTATAGGGACCCCATCTAAACTGGGGCCCCTGAAAATGTAGGCTATGCAGCCTGTCAAAAATAGCTTTGGAGCCAGAACTGAAAGAGACTGTCATGATTATGAGGGTTAGCCAGCAGCCTGGGGATTAAGGAGTTAACTACACCTAGCCAGGTGGAGTGACCAGTAGGAATGTAGGTGGGACTTTCAAACTGGGACAAAGGAATTTGGGTTTTTTCCTTTCTTCTTTTGTCTCTCTGAGAGAGCTCTCTGCAGCTACAGAGAGGGACAAGCATGTCTCTCTCTCTCTCCAAGACACCATTCTTCATTTTCTGTAAGTAGGGTAAAGTTTAGGTAGAAGCTTAAGCCAGACACAGACCATCCCAAACAGTTTTGTTTTTTTATAGATTTCGGGACAACTGGATAGCTAGGGTAGTTAAGGCAGAATGTCCAGCTCTAGGACAGATTCATACCGCAAGGAGAGGGCAGGAGCAATGTACAGTACTGCTGCTCCTCCCTCACCTCTGCCGTCTCTATGGGAAGCTGCCTGTAAGGCAGTTGGCAGACCTCTAACTCAGAAAGAGGTTGAGCTTATCCTAGGGATAGAGGAGAGGTGAGCACAGACTGACGGTGAGAAACAAGAACACCAGGCAAGGCTAGCACAACAAGAGGCCGAGGAGAAGCGTGCCCAACAAGAACATCTGGAGAGGCTAGCAGCAATAAAAGTGGAGACAAGGCGAATCGAAGTAGAAGCACAGGCCAAAATAGCCAAAATAAAGGAAGAAACCAGATGAATGGAAGAACAAAAGAGACTGTATACTCATGGGGGTTCAGTGTACAATCATGTGGGGAAGGGATGCGATTATAGCATGGCTAATATGTGTAATTGGGCTGATACCTTAACCCAGAACATGTATGAGGTTTGTGAATGGGATGAGGGTAGCTCTGGGGAGTTGTAGGTAACTAGTCTGTCCTGGGAGCAAGGTAAAAGTTTCTCTGAGGGTACGTCTAGACTACATGCCTCTGGCGACAGAGGCATGTAGATTAGGCTACCCGACAGAGTAAAATGAAGCGGCGATTTAAATAATCGCCGCTTCATTTAAATTTACATGGCTGCCGCGTTGAGCCGACAAACAGCTGATCAGCTGTTTGTCGGCTCAGCGCGATAGTCTGGACGCTCCCCTGCCGACATCAAAGGGAGCTGTCGACAACCCAGGTATGCCTCCTGGGATGAGGCATACCTGGGTTGTCGACAGCTCCCTTTGATGTCGGCAGGGGAGCGTCCAGACTATCGCGCTGAGCCGACAAACTGATCAGCTGTTTGTCGGCTCAACGCGGCAGCCATGTAAATTTAAATGAAGCGGCGATTATTTAAATCGCCGCTTCATTTTACTCTGTCGGGTAGCCTAATCTACATGCCTCTGGCGACAGAGGCATGTAGTCTAGACGTACCCTGAGTGTTTGCCTGAGGGAGATAGTTGTGTGTCTGTGAGTGAGACCTCTACAGGTCTGCCTGGAGCCTCAGAAGAGAGGCTGGAGTTAGATTTTTGGCCTCTCTCTGCCCTATTTCGGGAAAATGACCCTCTGGAGCAGTCTGGAGTGGCTGACCAGAGTGAAAGTTTAGTTGGGGAAAAAGATCAAATTCTGGAGGGGGTTCAGTGCGAGCAACCTCTGTGGGTATGTCTACATTACCCTCCTAGTTCGAACTATGAGGGTAATGTAGGCATACCGCATTTGCAAATGAAGCCCGGGATTTGAATTTCCCGGGCTTCATTTGCATAAGCGGGGAGCCGCCATTTTTAAATCCCCGCTGCTTCGAACCCCGTGCAGCGCGGCTACACGGGGCTCGAACTAGGTAGTTCGGACTAGGTTCCTATTCCGAACTACCGTTACTCCTCGTGAAATGAGGTGTACCGGTAGTTCGGAATAGGCACCCTAGTCCGAACTACCTAGTTCGAGCCCCGTGTAGCCGCGCTGCACGGGGTTCGAAGCAGCGGGGATTTAAAAATGGCGGCTCCCCGCTTATGCAAATGAAGCCCGGGAAATTCAAATCCTGGGCTTCATTTGCAAGTGCGGTATGCCTACATTACCCCGCTAGTTCGAACTAGCGGGGTAGTGTAGACATACCCTGTGTGTGGAGCCTGGCAGTTTGGCTGCTGAGGAGGGCGGTATGCATATGGGGGAAGGGTTTCTTCTCAGTTCTTTGTCTACAGGAGGTGCCTGTCAGCCTGGATTGGCTGAGGAGAGTGCTGTGGGCCCAGATTTAGCTCTGGGGGCAGCTGAAGCCCAGAAGGGGGAGAGAGAGGTCTCTGATCTTCCCCCAGGGGAGTCTGTGTGTTTTCCTGAAGGGGGGCTGTGTGAAGACCTGCCTGTTCAGGGGATAGAGGGATCACAGGAGGAGTCATAAGGAAGAGGATCCTTATGGTGAGGTTGGCCAGCAGGTTGCTGTGCCTAAGGGTGGTAAAAGTGACTTGGGGATAGAAAGATCCTGTGAGGAGCAAAGGAATTCCATAGCCATTGTGAGCAGGGGAGATAAACACAGCCAGGCCTATGTCTGTGTGGGAGGGAGTTCACAACCTAAACCAGGCATGTCCAAAGTCCGGCCCGCGGGCCAATTGCGGTCCGTGTTCCGGTTTAATACGGCCCCACAGGTAATTTGGCAATATCTATCTTTTAAGGCCCCCAACGAATCCATATGTATTGAGATGAATACATTGTAAATCTCAGTTAATGTCAGTTGGTCTAAATCAGTTATAAATATATTTGGACACAACATGGATACTTGATGTTATGTTCCTGTTCATATTTTTTGAACTTAAAAGTTGACAGACAACCTTTATTACCAATAATATGTAATGTACTTTACAATGTTCCTGACATATATTTCAGCTTACTGGATTTTTTTTCATCTGGCCTTCAGATATGAAAGGCAGAGTGATTTAACACCTGTTTAGATTTGTCATCCATGTGATGAAATGAAAAGTATGCCGTTTGCAATAAACTTTGCATAAAATAGTTAATTTGTATTTAATTTTAATGGTTCAAAGAATGTCAGGCAAAATGGTCGGCCCTCACGCATGTTTACTTCATCAAATCTGGCCCTCTTTGAAAAAAGTTTGGACTCCCCTGACCTAAACCCACAGGGCATGGGAGAGGGGAAAGACTTGTGTTTGCCCAGGAAGGTTGCAATTTTTTAAATCTAAAAAGCCAGAATTGTCAATGTACACTTGGGGTGGATTTGTTCCTACTGCTTATGTTAACTTGCATAACCACTGTACTGCTGCTACTAAGAATGGTAACGATGTCCACTGTGCATGATTTTGTACCAAAACCCTGGAAACTGTCAAGAGATTGTACCCAAGGACACACTGTATGTTCAAAAGCCTTGTGACACTGGTATTTCACTGTTAATACTTGTAATTAGTGTTGGAGCTTCTCACCTGAGAAGGGGAATCCAAAAATAGGTGTGCTATGTAAAAAGGGAAACTGAGGCACGACTACATTTTTCTTTTCATGGCTAAGTGCCAAGAGGTCTACGTTATGGGGAACAAGGAGACCTACATTGTACTGGTGTTAATTGGATTTCAGACCATTGCCAAAGTGGGCATGGATAAATTTAATAATTTCACTAATGGGTGTTGGGTCCAAATGCTGAGCAAAGGGGCCCATGTAAGGTGTCGAATGAAAGCTTGTCCTCTGCTGATTCTATATATGATACTTGTGTATGTGTGTGATGTTGTATATGAAGTTATGGAATGGACTCTGTTCTTGGATGTTAAAATTTTTTCTGGCTGGAAAGAAGCAATGAAAATGGACTGCTTGCCTGTGACCAACTCCAGTTGGAAGACACAAGAAACATCAAAGGGCCCTCTGGGGCTGACACTAAAGACTGCTAAGCTAGAAGTTGTACTATCTTTGTTAACCACCTGCATCAAACACTCGGTGACTGATGTATGATAAGTGTTCTCATTAACAATCTTACTCTCAACATTTTCTTTCTTTTATTAATGTATCTTTAGAGTTTAGATTCTAAAGGATTGACCCAGCGTGATCTTGTGGGTAAGATCTAAAGTGAAAATTGGTTTGGAACTGTGGCTGAGTCCTTTGGACCAGGAGGATCTGGTTGGAGTTGGTGAGTGGGGGTTTTATAACCTCTCACCTGTGTGTGAGGCCTAAGTCTGGTGATCGCACCAGGAAACTGGAGTGTCTAAGGGGTTTTGCTGGTGAGGCTTCCGGCTGACCGGGGAGGCAGCTGAAGTGCTCGGTGTAATTTGAGGGGTGCCTAGGGAAGGACCCCAGTTGAGGGCGGTAAGTAGCCCTGGTTTTAAGCAATTCGCCCTGAACTGACACCCTCAGCAGTGCCAAGACCTGGCCTGGTGTATGACAGCGGTGAATTTCACAAGAGGCACAGAACCTGGTCAATTGAACTTTAGATCAAGACCCCACGCTATTCTAAATTTGATTTTGAGACTGAGAGTTTGATTAATTAATGAGGCATTTCTGGACTCAATTACTTAGTATACTTTCTGTATATCTGTTATGGTACTCCATGGATATGGAAGCATTTTGTTTACTTTTCATGTATTCAATAGTCTAGTCAAGTGTGCATAAATGTATTTACTATGTTTTATCTCAGACCTCCAGGAAAAAATCACAGCCAGTGTGGCCAGAGGCTGTCCAGCACCATCTGTGATTTGTGGGGCATGTCATAATTATGAGGTCAAGTATCAGAGGGGTAGCCGTGTTAGTCTGAATCTGCAAAAGCGACGAGGAGTCCTGTGGCACCTTATACTCTAACTGAAGTGTAGGAGCATAAGCTTTCATGCATCTGACGAAGTGGGTCTTTGCCCATGAAAGCTTATGTTCCTACACTTCAGTTAGTCTATAAGGTGCCACAGGACTCCTCCTCGCTTTTGCATAATTATGAGGGTTAGCCAGCAGCCTGGGGATTAAGGAGTTAACTACACCTAGCCAGGTGGAGTGACCAGTAGGAATGTAGGTGGGACTTTCAAACTGGGACAAAGGAATTTGGGTTTTTTCCTTTCTCCTTTTGTCTCTCTGAGAGAGTTCTCTGCAGCTACAGAGAGGGACAAGCATGTCTCTCTCTCTCTCCAAGACACCATTTTTCATTTTCTGTAAGGTAGTTTTGTTAGGCTTTATTGTTTTAAGGGTTGGGTATGGGATCTGATATCTGGCACTGCTTAAGAGATGTTTGGCTTTTCTTTTTAACTAAGTTCTAGCCCATGGTGTAACTCCTCTATGAGTATATTTTGTTACCTTTCCATCTGATCCTTATGTTTGCAACAGGAATGTTGTAATAATAAAAGTTTTCTCTTTTCTTTTTATTAACCTGGCACTGGTTACTTGTGTGTCCTGATTTTTATAATAGGGGTGAGATTTCCCAAATGATCTTTCTCCTAATCTCATTATTAATATTTGGGTGGTGGCAGCAGAAGTTTTATTCCCAAAATCTAGATTTTTAAGATTTTGGGGAAAGTTTTATACCAAAGCCTGGTAGATAAGGCTTTGGGGTACACTTGCTGGCCCCCACTTCTGCATTTATCATGCCAGAGTGGGGAAGGAGCCATGACAGAGACCTTCATGGCATTGCCTTAAAATAATGAAACTTTAAAAAATAATTAATGCTGGGTTCTTTTTGTCTTCTGGTGTTAGAGTCTTTTTATGCTTGTCTTTGCAACTATGAGGACTAGAAACTTTGTAAAATGAAATCTGAGATTGTCATGTAATAATATGACAGCAGGGCTATGTCTAGACAGGCATGATTTTCCGGAAATGCTTTTAATGGAAAAGTTTTCCGTTAAAAGCATTTTCGGAAAAGAGCGTCTAGATTGGCACGGACGCTTTTCCTCAAAAGCACTTTTTGCGGAAAAGTGTCCCTGGCCAATCTAGACGCGCTTTTGTGCAAAAAAGCTCTCATCGCCATTTTCGCGATCGGGGCTTTTTTGTTGAAAACAAATCTCAGCCGTCTACACTGGCCCTTTTGTGCAAAAGTTTTGCGCAAAAGGGACTTTTGCCCGAACAGGAGCAGCATAGTATTTCTGCAAAAAGCACTGATTTCTTACAGTAGGAAATCAGTACTTTTGCGGAAATTCAAGCAGCCAGTGTAGACAGCTGGCAAGTTTTTCCGTAAAAGCGGATGATTTTCCGGAAAAACTGGCGAGTCTAGACACAGCTCACAAGTTGGGGATTTAAGAAAATCACCAAATGTTACAAGATTACTAATAAAATTGCAAGCTGGCAATGCTGTAATATCTGTTTAGTTTGGGCCTGAATTTTTCTTACAGTTTACAAAACCTATTATGAAGACAAAGTTTTCAGTATGAAAATTAGATTATAAATACATTAAAATAAATATTCTGCTCAGGTACAGAGAAGTCAGACAATAAGACCATTGTGCTATTCCCTAGAAACAAAAGTGAAACTAGCTAGTAAAAAGGTAAGATCAAGAGTATAAAAGGTTACAAATAACTGATTGGTAATATCCATATTAAACCAATATTTAATTATAAAAAATATTATTACACAAGCAAGGAGTTTTATTTAAGTGTATGACTTTGTTTTGACATTTTTTCTCTGTTTTATTACTGGTTGGAACACCAAAGATTTTTTTTATGAAGTAAGAAAAAAAGTGGAATGAAGATATAAAAGTTAAAGCATATTAATTTGTTTCTTTCTTCCTTACATAATACTTCCACAGAATATTTCCCTGAGTTATGTGCTTATTAGGGACTAACTATATTAAGAAAACAGTGGGCACTGATATTCTAGCACAGGATGAATTGGTCTGCCCTTCATATCTCCCTCTACTCCTTCAAAAATGAGAGCAGTAGCAGCTGATATAATATTGAATCCTCATTGGCTGGCCAGGGTCACCACTTAAGCTAAAAGCAAACCAGAGAGACCATATTGGGCACAAGTGTTAGGGGCACTTACCCTGTCTCAGCCTTTTCACTGTCTGCTGTAGCCTGCAGGCCTGTATGCTAAGAGCAGCAGCCATGAAAAGAAATACTGCTAACAAGTTCACATGTATGACATTAAGGATTTTTTAAGGTGAATGTAACTGGACTGTTACCTGTAACATGGAAAGCAGGGCTCACTGCAACTGATAATTGTTGTATTATTTTTGGATATGTATATTAAAAAAAGCTATTTAATTATTTAAATTGTTTTCTAGTGACTTCAGGTAAAAGGGTATAAAAATAAAACATTTTAAAACAAGTAAACAAAATAAACCCACAAAATTGTTAAAGCTGAAGATTTTCCTTTGAAAATACACAAGTTCATAAAGTGACATTCAATTTTTCAGAGTATGCTGGAAAAAGCTAGTATTACCAGCCATTTAAAGAGTAATGAATCAAGTGCTGAGAATTCTATAAGCCTTCCTTTTGGGAGAATGGGGCAAAGCACTACAGGCTTTAAAATTTCAGGACACGTTAGACAAACTACTTGGGCTGGAGTCGAGGACCGCAAGAAAACAGGTTAAAATGCTCAAGAAACACAGTCAGCATCAGGAACTCTGGTATTATTTTGTTCTTCCTCAACGATAACGTGATCTTGACCAGGCGAGGAGAGACAAGGAGTGGAGGTGGTGGAAAATAAAAAGGGCGGGGGGAGGAGGATCCCACATCCTCAAAGGAAATTCTCAAGCTGGGAAGACGCACAACTTTTGCATGGCAAGTTGAGACTGGCTCTCCTGGGAGTTCCCTTTTCAGAGGAGGGGGAGGGGGAAACAGAGATCTCCTCTGGCTGGGGGAGGCAGCTGCTTTGCACTCGGAAGCCCTGCCTCTTCCCTCCCCCTCTCTTTCTGTCTGCACTGTGCACCTCTCTCTCATGCACACACACACACACACACAGAGCCCATCATTCTCTGGAACTGGATCTTCTGGTTCAGCCTCCCTCCCTCTCGCGCTCCCTCGCTGGGACGCGCTGGGGGATCCGATGACATCACTGGCTGAGCTCTCCCCTCTCTCCTCCTTGTAACTTCTGTTCTGGGAAGTGGTGCCAGGAATAACCCCAGTCTGTCTGCAGCTCCGAGAGGCTCCCTCCTCCGGAAAAAAAACCCGGCGGCTCCTCCGGCCTCTCTCTCTCTCTCTCGCCCTGATTTTTTAGTCTTATTTTAAATCAAGCTCCACCATTTAAAGCGAGCGAGCGAGCCCGAGAGCAATGGTCTCTCCTACGACAAGTCAATGAACCAGACGCCCCTTGGCTGCCGGGATATCTCGATCTGTCGCTATATAAAGCAATGCCGCGAGCCCCCTCGCTCCAGGCACCACCTTAGCAAAGGAGCAACAAGAGCCCCCAGCGGAACCAACAACAAGGGCACCAGGAGGGGTTTCCTCCTTCCGGCTCGGTGACTTTCCAGGTGAGCAGCAGCAGCTGCTGCAAGGACCCCTCCCCCTTTTCAACCCCCCTCCCCTTGTCCCCTGTCATAGGCACCAGCTGACAGCCGCTTGGGGGGGGGGGGGGGGAGAGACTCGTTGACTGGCGATTTATTTATTTATTTATTTTGACGGTAGGAGAAAAAGTCCTTGGCAAGTTGGATATTTGAGGAGGCTTGCGAGGGGCTGTGGGGAACTCGCAAGACTTGTGTGCTGTGTAACTGGGGAGGGGGGTTGTCTGGGTGCAGGGGCCCGTGGGGTCCATGTGAAGCAGGAGAGGGGGCGATTGAGGAAAACCAGTGGGGGCTGTAAACCCTTCCGAGCGGTAAATCGCCTCTCGGGGGCTGCGGGGCTTGTTCCGATCGTCGGCCCGTTTCCTCTCGTGCGTAGGGAACCATTGCCCTGCGTCTGGCCGAGGGCCGGGGGAGCTCTTTGTTAGTGGCCCGCTGTTAGGAAATGTGGGGAATACCCAGCATGTAAGTGTATGCAGATTAGGCGCAGGCTGCCTTGCGTAATCTCCTCCTGTGGCGAGGCATGGGCATGGTTACTAAGGAGAGACACTCGCAGGAGGGGGACACGGCTGCAGGGCTGGGCTCTCACGCTGGGCTCCCTCTGGCAAGGTGGAGGGGGGAGAGACGCAGACGGTCGGTGGAGGGGCAGGAGGTTGCACGGAAGGGGGCGGGGGGTGCTGCTGGAATTTCAGTGATCCCGGGGGCTGGGCGGGGAGAGGCGCGGAGGGGAGGGAAGGTGGCTTGACGGACGCTTCAGCTGGCTGTCGCGGCTGGCTTGTCCTTGCGCGCGTATGTTGTGGGGAAAGGCGGGGGCGGCGGACGCGCGTGTGCGCCCGGGCTGGAGGTGGCGGGGGCCGGGTGCGTGTGCGGGGCTGCGCGGCGCGCTGCGCCTTGATGCCTGTTCCCTGAAGTGGGTGGAACGTTGGCCCGTTCCGGGAATGTTCCATGACGTGTAAAAGCCACAGGAAGGGGGTTAACAAGGGGCTCTGCCTGCTGCTGCTGCTGCTGCCATCAAAGCAGATGTGCTCGCTCTCCTTTCGCACATTCTAACCAGACCATTGTTCCCTGGGGGGGAGAGGGGAGGAGGAGACTGGAAGTCAGCTTGCAAAGGGGGAGGGGGAGAGAGCTGTCACTGCAGAAATGAATTTATTATATAACCGGTGTCTGTGGGCTGTCTGCATCGGATTATGTAACACGCACATCCATGTTTGTTAGATAGGAGACCCTACCATGAAACATCCACGCTGCAGCGTGTGAATGTGTGTGGAGTAATAAAATACAGCCAGACGTTGCCCTTCGGGGAGCTCTGTGCTGTGAAGGAGGAAGGAAGGGAAATTCTTCATGTTGTTTCTCACAGTTTTCCTTGGACTATATTACCTCTGTAATTATGGGAAAATAACATTTGGAGGGGAAATCCCAGGTTTAGTTTGGCTAGTATTACTTCATATTTACTGTCTGTAGTTCTTTACATTTCCAAGTGCTTCACAAACACTCACCATTCTCTGCTTACAGCACCCTTGAGAGCTAGGTACAGTAAATGTTGTTATACCCATTTTACAAATGAGAACCTGAAGCAGAGAGGAAGGAGATGCTAATTCTGTTCTGTTTAATATATTTAGGATCTATAATTCTCCAGAATATGGAGAATAATCATTTTAGTGCAACTGATATAATAAAAAACCTCATCTAGCAAGGTCTAAACCTGTCTTCATGGGGTTGTTTCCATTATTTCCTTTCCCATGGCACTGCAAATTGTTGAATTTTCTTATTCCCATTTGCTATTGGAATCTAATTCAGTTTTGCCCTTACATACGTGATTATGGTTTTTTAAAGATCTGATTTTTAAACTGCCATAAGAATTCAATATTTTTCTAATTTACTGGAAGGAATATTCAAAGTATTATTATACTTCTGTTAGAACAAGAAAAAATTGTATTAATTAAGAAGGCTAAAAACTCAATGTTAATCATGTCCTTACTAGTTTTAAGTAAAAAAATAAATGAAACTCTTGGACAGTGTAATTCAGGTCCATTTTTTTTTTAAGCAGCTTCTGTTCTTTACTCTTTGAGGTGGAACAAGTTTAAATAGTGGAATTTGGATAATTATGTACCTTACTAGTGGTAGAAAAAGTGAACACAGAGTCAATTATCCTATTTTTTTTCACTACCATGGTCTTGTGTAGAGGTTTATGGTGACAGGGAGTAAATAAAGTGGACTGAAAAGGAGAAATCAATTAGTAGATAGGTGAATTATTGTAGTAAGCTCTTTGGGCAGATACCATCATTTACTCTGTCAGCATCTAGCACCAGGAGATTCTGATCCTGAATGTAATGTAAAGTAAATAGCAATTATTAAACTGAAAGAAAAAGTGGTCTACCAAGGAACAAAAGCAGAGAATGAACCTCACTCTTACATTATTTATTCAAGCTAAACTCCCATTTACTTCAACAGGAATCTCATCTTCAGATTAATGTAAGGACATTGTACAGAGTCATATATATTTTGATAATGAAAATGACATGTAAACATGTTAGCTTAATACAACTATGATGCCATCGTTTTTGTCTAGTAGGTTTGCAGAATACAAACATACATCATCACTTCCAAATTATCTTAGAGTCCTTTATAATTACGTTTTAAATTTCTCTTCGTCTCTGAAGTTAGGAGTCACTTCTGAAACTTTGGGAATTGGAAGCTCTGATATTTTGTACCTGGTGTCTTTTACTTTGCCTGATTTTTTTAAAAAAAAAACCTGTTAACAGTGAAAATGTAGATTACTTATCACACAGAGCTGATTTTTTGCACTTAGGTTTTTATTTTTATTCCTGTAAATGAACTCTAGGGTGGTTTGGTTTTCACCTGTGAAAAGGATATTGATGTGCTACAAAATCCATGTATCATTAATTTTGACATAGCTGATGAAATCTTCTCAAATGTTTTAACATCATGCAGTATACATTTTTATAGAATTTACTGATGGTTATTAAATGTGACAGGAATAAGTTCTGGCTGCAGTGACATGTCTCAATTCCACTGATGATAGGAGGTGAAATGAGAACAAAATTTGGGTGGAAGAAGACGACATCGAGTCATATATAAAAGATAACTAAATCCTATTGTGTAGCAACAGGTCTTCACAAAGACAGATTTTTAGATTCTCAAGTGACTAGATTTCCTCCTATGTGAGATCTGTTTACAAACCTTGTTACTATGAAGACAAAACAGAGAACCATATGCATTCATGTGGTTCTTGCTGAATAATGATAGGTACATATGTCTGCTTGAGTGTTTGTCACTAGATTAGTGCTTAGATTACTTGGTGGCACATTCTTTTTTAGCTTTTTGCATACTGGTTCTAGCAGAATGTATTTATTTTAATAAGTGTAATGTCCCTGTTAATATTTATAGGCAGTACCTATTGATGCTAAGAAAAGAAAGTTAGTCAAGATATCATTTTACCAGACTTGGTTGGTGGGTTATTTATTTGTTGATTAGCAGGAGTGATTATAAATTTGCTTTAAGCAAAAGTGAAAGTGACAAGTACCATTTTGGTGTTTTCTTTCTGACTCATTAACATGGACAGTTGTTGATATTAATTTAGAATGTAACCATTTTGGGAATGGCAGATGGAATAGGGAAGTTCTGTGTCTGGCAGAAGTGTTTGCTAAATACCGTAATAGTTAATATTCTAATTTTCCTTCTTAGAGAAAAGTGTCTACAGTTAAACAGTATTACAGTAGGTGTCAAATTGATAAGCTATGTGCGATGTCTGCACTTTTCACAGTACTTTACTTCAGCATGTGGGATGATGGATGGATGTTATAGCAAAACTGTTGTTCTATCAGACCAGCCCTAGAAGTGGAGGAGTATGGCTGACACTTCTTCCATAATTCTTATTTGAGAATCAGTTTACATGTGAATTTCAGTTCAAGATAAAATGGTCAGGCCTGCATGTTAACCTTCTACAGCTCAGTTGAGTTACGACTTAAGTCAGGTGCATCTCCATGGTAGTGGCTTTGTCGGGATACAAATGAAAAAATGCTGTATTCGGTCTAACTCACCTCTTCTGTCCAGAAGTGGTAAACATGAAAATGTGTGGTTTTAATGGGTCTTTTCTGCTCACAAGAGATGTGCATAACTGTTATTACATTTGATGGTTCTAATCTTTAACAAAAATTAAGTACTCTTGGGATAACTTTTTTTCCTTGAATAAGACAAGACAAGTTGCAAAGAGGCTTTAAATAAAAAGCTTGTGGGAATCAATTATTTCAACTCTAAAGAGCAGAAGCAATTTAATTTTTAACTGATTTAAAAAAATTGTGTTTTTTATAGAATATCTTTTAAATGGTGTGTTCTGAATTAAAAATAATTATTAGTTATTTTAATGATAGTCTTGCTCATTTGAGTATATAAAAGTATTTTAAGCAAGAAGGAATTAACTATCTGGTATTATAGGGGAAACAAGACAAAGTAAGCAACATTTTTTGCTAATGTCCTTCAGTCATATTAATCTTGTGTGTTGTTTTTCATTATAGGAGGTAAAAATTATTATAGAGAAAGGGAAATTTCAGACTAGCAATGTCTCTTGAAAGGGTACAAACAGCAAATAAGAGTCTTGTAGACTCTTTCATAATTGCAGATATTAATGTTTATTAAGCAATTTTCAGGAATTGTTCTAGCTCAACAGCATTATATTTCATAAGGGCTACTTTTGCCTTTCTTTAGTGAATATAAGATTTATGTCAAGTACTAGACTGATAGCCTTAGAGTATAAATGCCATGCAAGTACAATTATTACAAGTTTTCCCATATTAATCTGCCAGCGTACCTTGACTCTGACCTGAAAGGACTGTTAGTGGGTTAAAAGCATGTTTGTATCTAGCCACATGCATTTTTTGGCTTTTCTACTGAGATGGCAAACAAGGATGTTTCCAATATTGGCACCATGCAGCCCTTATCATTTGTGAGATCACTAATCCTGTTTACATATTCCAAGGGTGGGGAACTTCAGTCCCAGGCCTGGATGTGGCCCCCAGCTTGCCTGGATCCAGCCCCTGAGGCTCAGGACCCCACCCCACCATTTGGGAGCTCGCACTGGTACTGCAGGGCTTCCCCCACCCTGCTGCCTACCACAGGGCTGGAGCACACAAAATCTACTAGGCTGTCCTCCCCCCCCCCCCCCACCAAACTCTGGCGTTTGAGGGGAATGTGTGGAGTGTTTATCTCATAAGTCAGGGGCCACATCAGTTAGGGTTTTTGTTTTGTTTTGTGGCATTTTTGTTTTTTGCTTTTCACTTGTGTGCAGCCCCCGATTGATTTTTTTTCTGTGGGTAAGTGCCCCCGAGTCAAAAGAGGTTCCTCACCCCTTACATATACCACAGTTATTAAAAGGCATGGGGGCATTCTGGCCCATGTTTCCCTAACTCCTAATGTGAAGTATTTAGAAGAAATAAAAAACAATTATTTAAAATGAACTGTCAAGTGAAAACTATGTTAACATTTTTGTTTACCTTGTGATTTAAGCCTAAATATAAGACTGCATCTGGATGCAAAGCCTTAATTTTATTTGCTTCTGATTTGTGCACCTGAAAAAATGGTCAGTTTCTGATCTCATCATTCTGCTATAATGAGAGTGCAGTCTGGATAACAACTGTTTATGTCCATGATATTGTTTGTGCATCTATATTTGTTCATGGTGCTTTGGACATACATTTTTTTCATGTTTTTCCAGGCATGGAGTTGAAGGCCTAATAGAAAATATGGCCTTTCACTTTTAGTTGATTTCTGAATTTGCCCGTGTTGATTTTTCAGAAGCTGGCATATGCACATGCATTTTTTTCCTATACTTTCTCTAAATAGACACCATAGGTAACAGCTATTCAAAAACATTTTACCTCTTTAACTATATCAGTATAGATAATGTGGTACAGTGTCTCCAAATGTGGATGCAGTTATACTGGTAAAAAGGTGCTTATATTAGAACAGTTTATACTCCTTATTTATGAGAATAAGCTATACCTGTGTCCTCACTAGAAATACTGTACCATTGCAAGACGATCTGCATACTACACCAACAAAGTTCTCATATTGTGAATGCTATCTTGGCAAAGCTGTGTTTTGAACCAGCTTAGTAAAACCATTCCTTGTGAATGAAACAAGCTACACTGATAAAAGTTCGTTTTTGCTTGTCTAACTGAATCTACACTAATGACTTTTTCCAGAACAGCTGTGCCAGTAGGAATCACATCTGTTTTCACCATTCCAGCACAGCTGTGCTGGTCGATGTTCCTAGTGAAGACCTGGCCTAAGATACTGTCATGCTGGTATAACTGTGTCTGCACCAATTTAACGGTCATATAGGTATGATTTCAGTGCCAGTTCTCATTTTCCTCAAAATTATACACTAACCATAACTAGCTCTATGTGTTTTAATTACTACTTTTGTAAATATTTTGGGTGTGTTTTATTGCACCTGATTTTGATTTCTTGTGTTCAGTAGAAACTTTATTTACTTAAAATGTCAGCAACATCAGCTCCATTCTAATAAATTTATACTGTGTGATAAAATGCCACTTTGCAATATCCCAGGGAATTATAAAAATATTTCAGGTCCTGAGCACTATTTGTTTTAAAATACAAGTTCTCTTAAGTACAACAATGGTAAGTAGTGTTGTCATTGACACTTATATAGGTATTGGCATAAATCTTTCTGGTTTGTATGAGCTGCCAAAGAAAAAATGGTATTTATTGATTTTTGAAAGGTGAACTCTAATTACTATTTTGTGATGTAAAAGGAATCCATACTTGAATGTTGCAAAAAGTGTGGGTTTTTTTTAAACAAGATTATCATAAATTCTATATAAAGAATTAAACAGGAAAGAAGTTAGATAATTTGCATGTGTATAGTTTAATAGAAAAGTTTTTTTTTTTTTTTTTTTAAGAGAGCTACAGGGAATTGAAACTATGTTGTTAGCTGACATGTAACAGTAACCCAGTGGTGTTAATTAGAAATAGAAATGTTCTGATCCTTTCAAAGAGAAAGCTAAAATCATTTGTCGTTTGAATCAAAATGATCAGGATACAAATAATGTCTGTTAATTTCTACTAACTCTTTGTTTCAGTGCTTCTTTCACACATTTTCCATCATTCTAAAAATTCTATCAGATACCATATATGTTGGACATGTTATAATACTATATTTCCTAACCATTAAGGCTGTAATAATCTTGTGGGCCCAGTTTCACAAGCTCATAATTTCAGGCCACGAAGTGAAGTGAGTAGAACTTCCATGTGTGATGTACTTGCAGAACTGGGCCCAATATTTTCTTTCAAAGTTTGTTATGAATAAGGAGAGTTGTTGGAGATATTTAATAAGCTATTTAACAATATCCAATAATCTTCCCCATTATTTATTGTAGAACTTGATACTGCCTAATAGAAAATAACATTTAAATTTGCTAAAATAGGATTTTAATAGGCAGTTTTTGTTTACAGTAATGTTTGTTCCTAGCAAAAGAGACTATTTAAAAAAAAAAAAAAAAAAGAACATGAGCAGAATTATTAGATCTGAAAATAAGCCTTCATTGGCAGTGTTATTTTGTCTTTTTTACCTTTATGAATCAGTGTCATTATTATTTTAATTTAAAATCTCTTTTTGCAGTTCCAGGTTTTTGTTTAGAGTTGCTTTAAAACAAAATAAATGAGTAGTTGGTCTCATTATAAATAAACTGATGCTCAGATATTAACTATTGTGCTGCTGTAGCATTCACACAGTTTTGTATATGATGGGATTATTTACTAACAACATGTTTTTACTAAATGTACTGTATATACTACTTCATCATCATCATAATAATTTACTGCATATAATATTACTGAGTCATGTGCATTTTGTTTTTTATTCAGCTCAGATGGATTCACAAAATAAATATGGATTTTTCTTGGATAGAAATCTCATCACTGTTCAAGAAACATTTAAAATAGATACATATTTCTGAGATAATAATTAGGAATACCCTTCACTGACAGCAAGATGTGATAATATTTAGTTATGGAGTGAAGCCAATATACAGTAGAATATATCTTGGTGACAAGTATTAACTGCGTATATGATATAGTGCAAAGCTTATTTTAGCACAGATCTGCTTGGAAATGTGTCTGATAATACTGTATTGTGAAGTTCCATGTTTATTGTCTCTCGGTGACTTCCACTTAAGATATTTTCAGATTACAAGTAAACCTATTTTTCTTTGTGTAAGCGTTATACATTTATCCTGGGATCTGATGCTGCAGCTACACTACTGTAAACTTGATCATGCCAGTTTGGGAATAGTGTTACACGCCTTTTGAAATCAGGAGTAACCAACATTAACTTCAGTGGCCCTTGAGGTTGTTGCGGCAGGCTTGATAGTGTGGATGCATCATTTAGAAAATCGACTGTATGCAGCTAAATCGGTCTAAACTACTAGTGTAGACCAATATTGAGAGTCAGTTTATTTCTCACAAACATGAAGAAGAATGAAGATTCTACCAAGTGAGTAATGTCCTCATTGACACTTGTGCAGCCCCTGCCCTTTGCTTACAATTAGTATGATCAGTTGTCACTGACTGACCCTGGAATTGGAACTGAGTAAAAAATTAATGTTAATGTTGCATAAAGTAGAATCCACTTCTTTTTTTTTTTTTTAAAGAACTCCAGAGATATACAGCAAGGAGACATAAAAAGTAGTGTAAAAATAAAGTTTTGGTGACTATAATATGCTGGTAGGACTCTAAAGAAACAGAGAACAGATCTATTGAATAAGATAGTGCCAGTTTTTACAGTCACTTTTCAGAGCGGAACCACAAACATAATGCATTTTATGCAAGTCAGATCTATTTTGTGTGAAAATAATTTCTGGCACCTTGGATGCAGTGGATTATTTTGAGATCCTGCAATACTTACATGTCACTACAACTTAGGTGTGGTAGCAGCCTCGACAGTAAGATAATCACTCTCTCACTTTCTGATAAAAGGATGCAATCAGTTATATATATTAGGTCAAAAGCATTTGTTTTTTGTGCTTGGGAGAGACAAAAATTGGTTCTTTAAAAGAAGAATATTTGTCTTTTTAAATGGACAATAATAGATTCACAGAGTGAAATCCTGTCCCTATTAAAGTCAAAGATCATTTCCCCACCGACTTCAGCAGAGCCAGGACTTCAGTATAAATGTGAAGATCCAAAGTCACCGTTATAGTAATCTATTCTGACATGCATAATAGAGGCCATAAATACGGAATGGACTAATTTAAACTACATGTGAACTTTTGAAGAACTTTTTCTTCTAACTTGCAAAGTCCTCTTAGATGTAGACTAGGGGTGGGAAACATAAGGCCTGATGGCTGGATATGGCCCGTGGGTTGCCTGGATCTGTCCTCCGAGGCTTAGGGCCTGCCACAGCATTAGAAAGCCCAGATTGGCACTACAGCTCCCCTCACTGCCTCCCTGCAGCTCCCGGTCCCTAACAGATTTTTCTGTGGCTCAGTGGCCCCAACCCAAAAAAGATTCCTCACCTCTGATGTACACTTTTCCTTAGTACTTTTCATGTTTTGTATGCCATTTTTTTTCAATGTATTAATTAATTAGTTTGTGTCTAGCTCTGATACAGGAAAAACTCAAGGTATAGAATCATAGAATCATAGAATAATAGGACTGGAAGGGACCTCGAGAGGTCATCGAGTCCAGCCCCCCGCCCTCAAGGCAGGATCAAGCTCCGTCTACACCATCCCTGACAGATGTCTATCTAACCTGTTCTTAAATATCTCCAGAGAGGGAGATTCCACCACCTCCCTTGGCAATTTATTCCAATATTTGACCACCCTGACAGTTAGGAATTTTTTCCTAATGTCCGATCTAAACCTCCCCTGCTGCACTTTAAGCCCATTACTCCTTGTCCTGTCCTCAGAAACCAAGAGGAACAAATTTTCTCCTTCCTCCTTGTGACACCCTTTTAGATATTTGAAAACCGCTATCATGTCCCCCCTTAATCTTCTTTTTTCCAAACTAAGGTAAGCAACCTGTGTTGGAAAGGTATGTGGTAGGGGTGTAATAGTGTAGTCTGTTGACCAATAAGCAAAAGCTTATAGGTTAATACTATAGACTACATGCATTTTCCTCCCCCACCCTTGCCAGTAAATTTTTTAGCAGGCTCGCCAGCAGCCCAGCTCAGTTCTGGTCATGCCTGGTCTAGAACCTACCCCCACTGCGGCTCTGCATTTAAAGTGTATTAGGAGCCAGGTGGGCACGTAGCCCAGCTCAGTTCCAGTTTACGCCTGGTCTAGGAACTCAGACCTCTTTATCAGAGGCAACAGCACCGGGCAACAGGCAGCCAGTCCACAAGGGGAGCTAGTTTTTTAAATTGGCTTCCCTTGTGGATCAGCTTCCGTCTGGCACCCCACACTGCCTCTGATACAGTGGTTGCTGGCCCCATCCCTGGGGACTATAGAATAGTCAAGGGACTAATAAAAATTCATGAGGTTACTCGACTGTTCGATTAACCGATATTTAACATCCCTATTACAGGGTCACAAGTCAGAGCTGACGTGCTGGTGGAGTTGTATGGGGAAGTGCATGCAGTGCATCTGTAGTTGTTTTGCTTGACTGTTGTCTACGCTTTTTGGTCCCTTTTAATATTAAGAGGAAAACAAATTGTTATTGGCACATGAAGTCTTTCTTCTCTAGTAACTGATTTGATTTTTGGCTTATGTCACTAGTGATTTGAAAGTTCTCACCTCATGGCTTTTTTGATAGCTTTTGTTAAATGAGTTAGTGTCTAAGGGCTTGTCCAAACATACCATGCTGCAACGGTATAGCCGAAGTGCTTAGTGAAGACACTACCTGTGCCAATGAGAGAGTTTCTCCAGGAGGCATAGGTACTCCACTTCCCCAAGAGACAGTAGCTACGTTATCAACATAGTGCTGTCTATTAGGGATGTTCGCTATTGGGTAATTGAATAGTTGAATAACTGCATGAATTCTTAGCATATAGTCGACTATTCAGAGGCATCAGTGTTGGGTGCTAGGCAGGAGCCGATCTGCGAAGACAGCCTGTTTAAACACTAGCTGCCATGGATGACTGGCTGCCTGCCACCCCACGTAGTGCAGGGTCGCAGCAGCCCCTGTTTGCGGGAGTCCGAGCTCCCCTGGGTCCACCATTGTCAGAGGCTCATAGAGGCAGCAGTGCGGGGTGAGCAGGCGGCACTGCAAAGCCAGCGCTGGGGGGAACCGGCTTTTAAGCTAGCTCCCCCCAGCACCAGCTCCTGCTCCCCCCCCTTTGTTGCCTCTGATACAGAGGCAGTAAAGGGAGCAGGAAAAGCGGGTAGTCAAGGGGATTAACTGATAAGTCTAGGTTTACTTGTATACTCGACTATCGTTTACATTCCTGCTCTCTATGCCAGGAGCTGGGTTGGTACAACTGCATTGCTAGCAGGTGAGGATATTCCTGTTGAAATAACAGGTGATGTAGTTGTATTGACATAACTCTGTAGTGTAGACCAAATTTTAGTCTAACTTTTTGTGGTCAAAACAAACAAACAAACAAAAATCTTAGGTGGCAGTTTCAGCAGAGAGGCCAATTGTGGAACTGGAGCTACTTACTCACTCCCCAAAATGGGACCTCTGGAATAGGGGCCTGGTTACCTTTGCAGGAAAATGTGGGAATGCTTGCTCCTGCTACTTGTCAGTATGTATTTCAGTCTTTAGCAGTGATACTTCGGTAACTTTCCTGGCACTAAGTTAACTCGAGGACAGTTACTGATATTCCAAAGCAAAGGCTAATTCTCTGAGGACAGGGAGGAAAGGAATCTAGCCTTACTGCCCTTAACCTGCAAAGTTGGTGCTGAGCAGTTGTATAACTGCTGCTATGGTTTCTAGTAGTGGCTGGGGCCTTTGCACATCCCATCCATGTTGAAGGTTGGGGGTACTTAAAGTTAATGGTCCTGCATAGCTACTCCGCTGGGTTTCTGTCATTCTGTTCCCTCCATCTCACCTCACATTTCAGGGGATAGGCAGACAGAGGGTGAGACATCTCCTTGGTACGCACCTCTCTATAGCCTGAATGTGGCAGATTTGTGCGTTAAGAAGAGGGATATCTAATCTACTACCTTGTAGTCTTAGAAATTAAGAGAAAAGCATTGTATTGACATAACTCTGTAGTGTAGACCAAACTTTAGTCAAATTTTTTTTGTGGTCAAAACCCACTGTTGCACTTAAATGTGTGGTTGGGTATATGTTGGCTGAGGATGAGGGGAACATTGGTGCTTGGTGGGTTGTTAATGTGACTGATAATGGAGCATTATTGCCTGCTAGTAAGATATGTTTATCAACAGAAGTGCAATAAAATCTCCAATTTTTGTATATATATTTTTAGTGTACCTTTTAAAAGCCTTGCCTTAGCAGGGGCTTTTATATTTTAGCTGCATATGTCATGCAAGCAGTGTCTGCTAGTGGCTGAGCTTCAGCAGAAATCTCTGCCACCATCTTGGATTAATGTAAGTAATAATGTTCCTGATTTTTTTTCATTGTTTTAGTACTCAGAGCAAGTGTTTGGAAGCTTTTTCCTTTACTTATACACCATTTTGATTTACTATAGTAACAGTGTTATTTGATCATGATCAACAATTTGAGACACTTAACCAGCAAAAAAGGAAATAATGAAAAACAATTCTGGCCACTTAATCCCAATCTCAGTCAAGTGTCTTCTCTAGCAAATAGACACTTATTATTTACAGATGCATGCATTATCATATAGAAGGTCCCATACTTTCCAGCTTGATTACATGGGAATGCAATGTACTGTCACAGTCAAGATGGAGGGATCATACCAGTATTAAATTTTCAGCCAGAGAATGCATTTCAAAATTACTGCTTTGATAGTTTTTTTTTTTTTCCTGTAGAAGATAAATAAAAAAAATCAAAAGAAAATGTAGGGGTTTGTTTTGTCATACTAAATGGAGAAATATAGCAAGAATAAGTGCATCAAGTCAGTGGTTTCAGATTTACCAAGCGGAATTCGGCTCTTTGTCCTTGCTTTAGACTTATGATATTCTTTTAAAACCCATTTAAATCATCTGGCTTTTAATGTGTGAACTTCAGCCTCTGCATCCACACAAACATGCACTCACATATGCTCACACAAGGTCACGTTCTGATACACTAGAATAAATCTTCATTGGTTTTAGTGGTATTATTGTGGGTTTACACTGGTATAATTGAGATCAGAATATATGCAGTGCAGACATAGCCAAGTGAGCGACAGTTTTCCATTGGTTTCAGTGGGGCCAGGATTTCACTGCTTTAACTGTAGATGAGTCTCAGAGCCAGTGAGGGAGTGTCTGAAACAGTTCTTTCCCCCTAATTGCTCTAAATCAAAGCATATAAATGAAGATCCCAGTCAAGTGTGACTTGCTGTGTAGTATATTTCATATCACTTGATGAGATAATTGAAAAATATGCACATGTAGACTTAAAGAAAAATATATATAGTGCAAAAGAAACTCTTGATTGAAAGTTCCCTTTTGTTGTTACTAATGATCATGCTATATTGTGGAAGGTCTTCTGGAAATGAAAAGCAAGAAGCATTTCCTGCCTCAATGTGCCTTCAGTATGATTTAGATAGTAAAGCCTTTACAGAATGAGGCACAAAAGTTGTGACAGCAGTTTAGAAGATGAGGAAGTCCTATATTTCTTCTACAAATCATTTGTGTTCCCACTTAGGTGATATGGGTCTGAACCTTTATTGTTTCAACTGCTCTCATTTCTGAGATGCAATGTAATTCATCATGAAAACAAGTAAGAAAATAATGCCATCAGTTAAGGTCTAAGGTCAGAAATATTGCTGTGTTGTAAAAAGCAAGGATGGAATCTTACATATCCAGACTTTCATACATACTACAACCAATGATTAAGCATAATCAAAATCCAGCAACACTGAACAGAATCAACCTGCAGCTAAAATCTTCCTTATTTACTCCTCTTTACTGGAAGAACTTTTAATACCACAGGGTGACTGTGTAGACGAGGCAAGGGAAATAATGCTTTTGTTATCAACCAAATACAAAATATCAGCACCACAACAAAAAGTCCTTGAGATATGAATTTGAAAGATACAAACTTGGGCAAAAGAGGTCAAATTATGAATAAATTGAACACATTATGGAGTGATCTAATTATTTGAAAAGTATTCTACCCTGTTGTTGGGTGTTGGAGGTGTTCAGTTTTTTACTTTGTACATTTTTGGATACTCTGAGGTTTGTGTACAACCACTGTAATTGCAGACCTCGCTGTTGTTGTTTTGCTAATAAGTGTTATGTTAATATTTCAACTAAGGAGTGTCACCTAATTCTAGTATGATCTTTTAATTGTACAAAGCTCCAGGCACCTGCAGCTTGCATATAATAGAATAGGGTTTCCAGATAGTTTCACAAAAAATACCAAATGTGGCAGGAAAAAAATTGGTTGAGCCAAAAAAAAAAAAAGTGTCATGGTGCCTTTAAATCCCCACACTAGACATGGCAGCGGAAGAATGTCCCAAGTGGCCTTCTGTCATAGAAAAACAGAAAATACCAGACATTTTGCATGTCTGGTATTTTCTCTCTTTTTTAATCAGACAGAAGCCGAAAATACCAGACTGTCCAGGCCAATACTGGACACCTGGCAACCCTACAATAGAATGAAAAGCAAAGCAGTGAAGTACAAGCCATGTCTCAAAAATCCAAGTAGTGTCCCAAACCCATTATTTGGTAAGCCAGTGGCAAATTAACTAGCTAGCAATGTAGAATAAAGCTTCTAGTATGTACTTTGTCCAAGACCTACCTGCAGGGTTGGCTTTATTTAAATAAAGGAAGAGTCCAAACAAAATCCAACAAACAAAAAAATACCAATCATCTCAGTCTTTGCTAACTGGCAATGAAAAGGATATACCTTTCCTCGTTAGTTGCCCTTCCTAACCACAATGGTGAGGCCTGAGACTTCCCCATTCATGAGCCTTTCCTGTCTAGTCTTCTGTGTAAGTAGCAGGAAGCCCAATATGTAAGATTGGAGGCATGGGCCTATGCTCTCTAACCGGTGCTTTATTATGAATACAATACTCCAGCTAACTGAAAATAAGCACAAAATAAAGGATACACAAAACAGTAGCAATCATCATCAATTGGGGTAAGGGAGGGCATTTCTACAGGAAATATTAGAAGAGTTGGGAAAACACAGTTTACTTTATATGAAACCATGGAAATAAAACATATCTTATTACAGAAAAGACCTAACAAGTTGCTGCTGCCATATGAACTTTTATGGTACATTATAAAATGGTGTCAATGAAGTTTCAAGAGCCATTTGACCATTTTGGGACAGTAGGGGTGTCATCTCAACCCATTAGGGAGTTGTACATTTTCATTGACCGCTTATGCATATTCTGGCTCCTTATTACATTTACTGGTATGGTGTTCCAGAGCTTGCAAAACTGCTCTACAGATTTTGGCTCCCTTTTATAACCACACTCCTTGTGGTTTGCTACAATGGTGCTTTTCACTGACAAGAAGTGGTGTATTACATAGAAACTTACAATACTTGTGTGTCTGATTTTTATTCGTGCATTCCATGCCCTCCAGTTTTTTTGGTTAAAAAAACAAATGAGGATATATTGCCCGTGTGCATAGTCTGGAATCCTTGTGAGCTAGTCCAATTATTTATCTGCCTACAAATCTACTTCAAAGTTCAGACTAATATTTTTCTCTCAGAGCTGTTCCTGCTTTTTAGAGTGTTTTTTCTAAAACATTTTGACTTTTTAGAATTTTAATTAGCTCAAAATGGTTAAGGAAAAAGACTAATAGAATAGAAAAGAATATACAAATATTTCTTCACAAAAATAATACTTAATGAACCACAAATTCACTTTTAACTCCATATCTGAATTTTCTGTATGTGATCTTTGTTACTTTAATTGATATATAGTCAGTTTCAGTGAAAATGGTATTCCCATAAGAACAAATATTCTAAATATTATTGTTGCTTAGGCTCTTTTTGAAGTCACAACAAACAGCATCAATTAAGTTGGACTAATTTTTTAAAAAAATCTGGCATTTTTTCTCATTGTTCCATGAAAGCGATTTCAGTAAATATTGTAATGATTACATTTGATAGCTTTAAATGAGATTACTTGTATTTAACATTTCTGATTCTAGCAGTATTTCTCAGATCTGCTCTGTCATGATTAAACATTTAAATTAAAATGGATATGTGACTGATATTCCAAAGGCATAGAGCTCTCTTCCTTCCGTTAGTTCTTGCTTTAGTATCTTATTTTTGTTCAATTTAATTTATATTTACACAGTGTTAATATTTATAAAAGATGGTTACTAAAGTAAGATCAGTTTTTGCTTTCAGTAGCTCCTTGTTTCTTAAAGCATGTAGAATTGTATAAATGTGTGTATACACACGTGCATACACACACACACGCGCGCAGCAGATTAATCCCAGAATGCTACATAAAATTAACTTTTTCTCATTGTCAGTCTTTCTAGTGTAACCATTGTAGCATTTATCTTCTCAACATGCTATTTTTTCTAAGGCAGAATTTTGCATTTACTATATAAGATATGCTCAGTTAGAGGAGGAGCAGAGTAATGTTGGGAGCAATTCTGGCACTATACCTGTCCTGCTGGCACAGGATAACCTTGCTTATGGCAGCTGGATGTGGTGAAGAACATATGAGGCGAGGCATACCTCACTGCTCCCAGAGGACCCTAACCATCTCTCAGAGAAGTCTGTGGCTTCACTGGGTTTGTGAATAGATCTTTATAAAGGAACAGCGTGCACTCTCATTTGGTTCCTGCTGTGTACCTGTTGTTTACATAGTTTGGAGCCGGGGTCACATCAGAAGCAGGTAGACCACATCCCCTTGATGCCTAGTACACTGAGTTGGAGGTAGCAGTTCCCCCTTTCAGGCACCATTCAGCAACAGGAGTTGCTACTGTGGAGTTAGAGCAGGTGGGCTTGCTCTTAAGCGCAGCACTCTCCCTCATTCAGCACCTTTACTTATGTAGCAAATGTAAGAGAAGTGACAGAGACATTATTTGGTGACCTTCCTGTGATTTATCTTTTTTTTTCTCTTTGTATCTCTGTCATGAAATTTACTAAGGATTTCCATGCCAAAATCATAGTCATTGTGTATCATCTCCTTTGAGAAACATTTACCTGAATCAGTTTTTTAGTGTATTTATTTTCAAGAGGTAGAATTATCTGCTGTCAGGTGTTAAATAGCTCAAGAAGTGAACCAGCTACTTCTTTGTTTTGTTTGTTTGCCATGTTTTTCTCATAAAAATGGCACTAACATAATTTTAATTATCTGTTTAGTGGAGCTAATTCTTTTAAGGACGAGTCTGTTCAACTGAAAATCTCAAGTTAGTGACTATTCCATTTGCACTTCTTTAATATATTCAGATGTATCCTGAATAATTATGGTAAACAGATCAACAATTTTAAAAAGTAAAATTTCTTGATATGCAACATACTACATAGGTTTAAAGGACAAGAGTATAATTAAGGTATTAATAATGCATAACACAGTTGAATATTTTTTATGAAGTATACAAAAGTGTTTGAGAAATCTTCCCTATTTATTTGTATAAATTTTAACTGTTCCTGGAGTTAGAGATTTAGAATAGATCTGGCTGTATTTATTAGCAGCATTTCACAAGAGTCAACAATTAGACCTGATCACAATTTCCATCCATTTGTGTTTGCTTAAAGTCTTAAATTTTAAATGAGAAAAAAGTCAATAGAATTAAAACAGTTTTAAGGCATAATGATCATATTTTGCTACAAAATGCACTACAAAGAATGGATGGCATTTTTCCCATGTCAGATCTTGCCAAAGATGGTTTAATACTGCTCTGGTTATTTGAAGAACTACAATATATAATTACCTAAAGAGTAACTTTCAGGATGTGGATAGTTAAGTGAAAAAACTGTTGTTCCTTATTACATTCTGTCTTGAACAAATACACAACATTGTGGTAGCTAGTTTTCATATCTACCCTCAGGTCTTTTAGGATGTTGTGTTTAGTGGACATTAGCTCATAGCCACTTGATTGAGTGTTCTGCCCAGCCACCCTTCCCCCAGAAATTATTTCATTTTACAAGCAGCTGTATTAAGGGCTAGATTCTGACTTCTCTTTCACCTGAGTTAATCCAGAATAACTTTGCTGAAGTCAGTACTGCGTTAAATTGACATGAGTGAGATCAGAATCTCTCCCTAAAACCAGGGATGTTAAATTTAGATTAATTGGCCAATCAAATGATTGATGCAGTTTGCATCGACTATTCCATGAGTCGATAAGAGTGCCTCCGCCTTTGAAATGTATCAACAGCCCCAGAGACTCAAGCAATCCCCCGTTGGCCCCGTGCTCCCCGCAGCATTTCAAATAGGCAGTGCCCCATGGAGTCCAGGGTCAGCTAGGGACTCTCGAGTCCCCAGCTGACCCTAGGCTCCATGTGGCGCTGCCACTTTGAAATGCCATGAGGAGCCTGGTGTCAGGCTCCATGCAGCATTTCAAAGCAGCAGCCTCATGAGCCCAGGGTCAGCAGGGGAGTCCCTAGCTGATCCCGGGCTCCACGCAACGCTGCCACTTTGAAATGCTGTGTGCAGCCTGGGCTAGCTGGGGACCCAAGTCTGCAAACGGCATTTCAAAACGGCAGACCCCAGGCTGCATGCAGCGCTGCTGCTTTGAAGCACCTCCTCCAATTCCTCCCCCTTTCTGCCTTTTTCTGATAAAGGCAGCCACCGCGGGAGCGGGGGAAGGAGGAAAGGGAGTGAATAGTTGACTAGCGTGTTGACTAGTCGTTCGCATCCCTTCCTAAAACAGTATACTAGAAACTATTGACAAATATCAAGTGTTATTTTTTTAAATTGAATTTAGTTTTGGTAATAGGTATTATATTAACAGCCCTAGAGACTGATGTTATTTAACTGTGAAACAGGTACAACTGGATAGCTGTGCATGATTCCCCATGCCAACCACAACTGTAATTTAGAGGAATCACCTTTAATGAGTTGTTTGATTGCTATTCTCATTAAATCACTGACTCTGAGACCAGTTGTTCTGCTACTGAATCTATAACGTGGATACCTGCAACTTAGGAACTGGACTAAAAACATCACATCATTTCACACAGGTCACTGAACAGCTAGTGGTTCGTGAAAACTTTTAAATCATTGTGTTGGCTTTGAACCATTTACTTAGAGGAGAAAGGGTCCATAATCCCTTTACCAAACCAACTAATTCTCTGCTAGCAAAGTGTATAATTCAAAGTAAATAGGATGTGTTTAATTAAAAAGATTGCCATGAAAAATACATTCTTGGACCTTGCTTTAGTACTATAAGACATTTGGACAGTCATCAAAGAAGCTATCTGTTTCGATGATGATGATGTGCAATCCGATAATGGAAAATGACTTGTTTTTAAAATATCAAACAGCCTTCCTTTTCACCAGATAAATAGTGAGTTCACTGGCCTTTGTTTAAAGATCAGCATTCACCAACTGAATACATTTACCACAGATATCTTTTCTTCAATGTATAGAGGACAACTATGATATCTCAGATAGGGACGTTAAATTGTGGACAATCAGCTAATGGAGTAGTCAGTGGAATTTCCATCGACTACTTGATCAGTCCGTGGGGGTGGGGGCTCTGCAGTTTAAATGTAGTAGGAACTGGGTAGCAACCAGGCTCCTACACACTTAAACTTCAGAGACACTCCCAGGAGTTAACCCCATGGCAGCTCTGCCTTTTAAATGTAGTAAGAACTGCCTGGCAGAGCCCAGCTGTGCTGGGTCCAGACCACTGCATCCCTGCTTTTGGCTATGTCTAGACTACAGAGTTTTTCCGGGATACTAGAAGTAACAGATTTAATGAGAAACTCCACTGCGTCCAGGGAATGCATCTGTTCTTCCTCAAAAAAAAAAGCGGAAGAGCAGACGTGCTCTTCTGGAAGCCCTGTCTTCCTCCTTCCACGAGGAAGAAGGGCTCTTCCAAAAGAGGAGGCTTTTCTGAAATTTGGCCCAGTGTAGACGGGCCAAATTTCAGAAAAGCCTCTTTTGAAAAAACTATCAGAAAAAGGTACGCAAATTGCGGAGCACAATTTGCGTACTTTTCCCCAACAGATCAGTGTAGTCCAGACATAGCCTTTTAAAGGTAGTAAGAGCTAGGTGGCTCTTACTATATTTAAAAGGCAGCGTCACTGTGCCTCTGCCTCCTCTGCCCACCTCCCCACTGTGGACACGGTGCTGGGGGGAGCCAGCTTTTAAGCTAGCTCCCCCTCTGCACTGGCTCCTGCTTGCCCCCTTGCTACCTGTGATATAGAAGCAGCAAGGGCAGGGTGGAGGGGAAATGCAAGTAGTTGACTCGACTGTCTGATAAGCCTAAGCTTATTTGACTACTCTTTTACATCCCTAATCTCAGACACCATTGTGTGTCTACAAGATGACTTTTTAATGGTGAGCTCTGTGTTGATAGAATTTTATTCTACTGGATCCTTACAGTATTTCATGAAGGGGAAGAGGTGAAAAAGGAAGAATCTCTGTTCACTTGTGATAGTTCACTTGTGTTTTGCTGGATTGTCAGAACTACTGAGCAAGGGAATCCCTTAAGAATGCCTCTGACTTTTACACTAAATATATGCACATCAAAACTCATTTCCCCTGAAGCAAAATGCAGGACAATGTAGCACTTTAAAGATTAACAAGATGGTTTATTAGATGATGAGCTTTCGAGGGCCAGACCCACTTCCTCAGATCAAATAGTGGAAGAAAATAGTCGCAACCATATATACCAAAGAATACAATTTAAAAAAAAAAGAACATTTTTTTAAATTTTTTTTAAATTTTTTAATTGTATCCTTTGGTATATATGGTTGTGACTATTTTCTTCCACTATTTGATCTGAGGAAGTGGGTCTGGCCCACGAAAGCTCATCATCTAATAAACCATCTTGTTAGTCTTTAAAGTGCTACATTGTCCTGCATTTTGCTTCAGCTACCCCAGACTAACACCGCTACATTTCTATCATTTCCCCTGAGCATTCCAAAATGTGTAAGGGATCATTCATATATAATTATACACACATTTACTGTAGGCAAGAGCTTGGTATATTGCTTGTATTGCAGCACTGCTCCCTACAACAAGTGTTAGGGGGAAAAATAGAAGCAGCTTAAATCCTAAGCACATATTGTTTCTAGTCACACATGCTGCTTAACTGTTTTGCTATTTTGTAAGCACAGAGAATGCTTTTAGCAATGAAAGCCACTGCTGGTTTCTTCTCAACACCTTTCTCCTTGCAGTGCATTGGATATGACTGAACTTTGGCCCTCCGTCGGCTGACACCCTGAGGGAGTGTAAATGTAATGACGTCTTTGGTTGTTTCAGCTGCACAACAGGAAACGCTCATGGCCTCCCCTTCTTCCTGCTTTGAGAAAAGTGTGTGTGTGTTTTCTTCCTCCTCCTGCAGTAGAGCCGGCTGAGAGCTGCTAGTTTTAGGTCTGCACTCTGCAGTGAGCCAGTGCTAGCACAGTGCCCTGATTGATGTTTCCATCTCTAGAGTCAGCCAATCAGCTTGCTATTGCTCTGCTGTAGTGATGATGCGAGAAATATAATTCCCCCCCACCCCCCGGGAGAAATGACAGAAAGGAGAATACAGTTATATTGCAATAGCTCATTTTACAGAGCATATCAGTGGATACAGCTAAGCTAGAAAGACCAGGATGGTCAGGTGATAATTTGCATTGGGGAGACTACATCACTTGCATAATATAGAGGATGCACTGTCAGGTGGGCATAAAGCATTCACGGGATACTGAAATATCGTCCGAATAATGCTGAATATAAAGGGCCTGAATAGATTTCTTTACCATGATGGAATACAGAATCTTACTTTTTACAAAGCACTGACACAAAACCTCTTGTTTAACCCTTTGTAGTTGCTGCCTTTTTACTTTGTGACAAAACAAATGGAAACAATGTTTATTGCAAAACATAAACATTTTGCAGCTAATTGTGTGGAGAGAATTTTGTTTTGTCCAAGTCAGATATAGCATTAATGAAAAGCAGAGTTTTAAATTAAATTAATCAGTTCTGAATCTGTCATCTACAAAATATTTTTATAAATGATAGAAAATTCCACGTTTTAACAAAAGGCATTTGCTCTAGTGACCTAGTATGATAAGAGGCATTACCTAATTTGGAGTGCTGTACCTGAGGTTTGAAAGATTAGTTAACTTTGAATATAATTGGTTTTGGTGCAGCTGATTTTTTTTTTAATGACTATATAGGAATATTGTTTTAAGATCTAGTTTTGTCTGTTTTCATAATAAGCAAGTTCTGAATTTATCTCTTTAATCTGCTACTCTACTCAGCACAGTAGTAGTTTAGTTTTAATAATCTATAGTTATGTAACATGAATCTTGCATGGCAAGATGCTTGCAAGCAGGAGAAAAGGAAGTGAGATATGCACTGAAATAATAATGTTCATTCTTTTGCAGAAAGGGATATGACCCATTTTGAAATTAAATACTGTATTATGGTCCTTTCAGTCACATTCCAAATATTCATTATAAAATTTGCAAAGTGTCTAGGAGCAGAGACTTGAGATGGAAATATTGTAACACGTGGTCAGCGATGTGCAGACTCTGGAATTTTTTGTATGTGTTGGAGGGGGAACAGGCTGCTTGCTCCTTTTCTCTCTCAGCAAAGTATTATACATTAAAAAGCATAAGGTCTCTAAAAACAAAAACATTTAAAAATGAAAATAACAACTTGTTGGGTTTCTATTTCTCTTAACACATTTTTACATAACTCTTTTTTTCCCTCTTCCTTTAATGACAGCCCCTTTAGGTTCATTAGGTATGTATATAGTACTACAATCCTCCCCATGGGAAATTTTGCAACCACTTTATGTAAGAGGGAGGCAAAAGGTTATTTGAGTGCATTTAGAATAAAAGTGATTGATTTTTAAATGAGCTCTTTCTTTAATAGTTTTTCTTTGACAAATTATTCTACCATTAGTCTATTTTTTTTATCCTCAAAGCCATGCCCTAGATTTTTAGACTTGGACTAGCTTTTTTGGGGGCATGAAATAGATAAAAGTTTCACAAATAATATGAGGAAAGACAAGTTTGGAGGTATAGTGGGATGAGAGGAATAATGATTTTTGGAAGGACAGTCAGGTCAAGTGGGTAGAGTAGGGGACTTTGAGTCGGGACTCCTCGGTCGTGTTTCAAAACTCTTCCATATTCTTTCATTTTGGGAAAGGCACTTAACATCTTTCTGCCTCAGTTTATAGATAGAATAACACTCAACAATATAGTAAGTCACTAAGAAAATTAGTTGTCCATAAAGAGCAAGTGAATGTGGAAAGCATTGTTATTAATAATGGAAGGTGAAAAATGAGAGTTAATGGTTATGCTCGGTCTTCAGATCAGGTATTGCATGTCATCGTTGATAATATGTAGCATATATGTTGTACAACGGCTAGAAAAGTAGAGTAAGTTAAGATTTGAGTGATAATTGCATAAACTACCATTGCAAGTGGTATCAATTCTTATCCTTATTGATAATTGTAGCAGGGAAGACAAGAGCTGAATGTGCATGGACTGAGACTATAGTATTTTCTCACTGTAAATACAGGTCACTCCAAGTCAGGGCTGAAGAACATCAGCAGGGCAGCATAAGGAAAGACGCTCGCAGTGCTACTGTTTGTGATGTTCTTGTGTCCTGGATAAATTCTGGACTGTCAGAGCAACATGTTTAAGAAGCAACTAAATTCACACAATATTTTTAAAAAATGGAATGTCCATTGTTAATAAGATTTTCTTGTTCTGTTCAGTTATAGTCATACTACTTTTTTTTTTGGTATTTTGATTTAATATTTTTATTGTCACACTTTGTTTTCCTGGTGTGTCAAAGTAATTGCACTGAAAAATGAAGGTAGTACTTGCATTGACATTAAAAAGGCTTGAAATTTCACATGGTAAAATTTGCAGCCTATTTTAGTGATAATATAGAACATAGCAGTTGAGCCTTTTCTGTGCTTACATTGTACAAGACTTTTTTTTTCTTGTTTTATAGTACTCTGTAGCTAATTAATGCTAAGATCAGATCTGCAGCTCCCTATTCTACTCCGTGGTATCAGTGGTAATGATACATATTATCTGTGGACATTGTATTAGATTTCTCACTTAAGTTCAATTCCAATGGGTTGGTGAGAGCATAACAAATCATGAAGGGTGTAAAAGTCCCTTATTCTTGCAAAGTGGAACTTCCTGCTTGTTTTGCCCGCCTTGAGCTTTCCAAACCCAGTGTGCATGTGCGTATGGATCAGCATTGAGAAGACCTGGGGGGGGAGGGGCGTGTGTGTGTGTGTATACACATGTGTACTATTGAGAAGACCAGGATGGGGCGTGTGTGTGAAGCATTGAGAAGACCAGGGGAAGGGGAGGGCCTGCGTGTGAATCATTGAGAAAACCTGGGGGGTAGCTTATACTGTTTTTACCCCACATTTTGATTGCCTCTGGGAGCTTTCCTGTGCCAGCTGCTAGCTCTCTTTGTGTTTTTTGGTCTTGTTTTGTTTCTTGAACTCACCAGTGTTAGGTTTGCTGAAACAAAAGACAGGACTATGCAGCACTTTAAAGACTAACAAGATGGTTTAGTAGATGATGAGCTTTCGTGGGCCAGACCCACTTCCTCAGATCAAATTGAGGAAGAAAATTAGCATGGCCATACATACCAAAGGGATACAATCAAAAAAAATGAACACATATAAAATTGACAAATCAGATTTTAGAACAGAGGGGAGATGAGGAAGGGGAGGTTAGTGTCTATCAGATAATGATATTAGGAATGATAATTGGGGAAGCTATCTTTTTAATGGGTAAGGTAGTTAGCATCTCTGTTAAGGCCCATTCGTAAAGTGTCCAATTTAAGCATGAATGACAGTTCTGAGGTTTCCCTTTGTAGTCTGGTGTTAAAGTCTCTTTGAAGCAGGATACATGTAGTTAGGTCATTGAGACAATGCCCAGTCTGGCCGAAATGGCAAGAAACTGTTTTTGCTTTGTGAAACTGTCTGATGTCTGATTTGTGTGCATTGATTCTTTGGCAAAGTATCTGAAAAGGTTTGTTAGGAGTGCTTAGCCTTTTACAGTCTCCTTGATTGTCACTCCATGAATGAGATCCTGTTCCCAACCTGATGTCCCTCCTTCATGATCTCACTACCATCACCACTTGAGGATTACTAGGGCTGGAGTTGGACAGTCTGTGTGTATCTATATCCTTGGGTTTGCAGCACCGCTCTGTGGATATGGAGTCAGGCTGGGCCAAACAACTGTAGGGAGCTTTGTGCACATAAAGGACAGGGACATGATCTGGACCATTGTTTGAAGTGTGGATAAAGAAAGAGGTTGATTTCTTGTGGAATTCCTACAAATGTCAAATTGGAGTTGGTTGAATAAATCCTAGAGATAGCATGTGGCTCTTAGATTAGAGAAAATAATTACCAGTGAAATTCACACCAGCAAAGGGGCTACTCCAAAGCCCATGCACCACTAAAATCCCATTTATCTTAGGCTTGAATAGCTGTAAAGGGGTTCTTGTGTTGGCTGTCTTCTGAGGACTAAATTTTACCCTCTGTGTGCATGGTGACTGCATAGAATTTTATTTCCCTTTAATAAAAACACAAACATATCCTGGTCCACAACATTTGAAATAATCACCCCAACAGTTCTATTTTACTATTTTTTCCCATTAAAATATTAAACATAATTTATGATAATTATTTAGCAACATTGGATGCACCGTATGAAGGTTATAAAGCACAAATTAAATGTAAATGAAAAAGAAAGAAAAATACATTGTGTATTAGACTTTTCATGATTCTTTTATTTGTATTTCTTTACCTGTACATCTGGATAAAGGACTGCAGATTGAAGCAATTTTTTAGAAAGATGAAATTCATTTAGTCAGCTAACCTAAAGGCAAAGTTTTAGCCTGAAGTGGATTAAAGCGGAAGAATCCTAATTATAACATTCTTGTTGTTAGAAGCTTATTTATCCTGAAATGTGGTAATATTAGCAGGCAGAGTTAAGATTTCACCAATCAGTAACATAGTGGTGGTAAAGGGCAAACTTCTTTCCTGTGTTGCACTGCTAAATAAGTGTTAGGAAGAGGGAAAAGAGAGTTTCTTATAACAGCTGGAACAGGGCAGGATCTCACAATGGACTTTAAGGGAGAGTTGCGAAAGAGGGCCAGACAATGAAATATTATCTTCCCAAAGTGTTGTGTCCAGACTCTGTTACCTTCTGCACACGTATGAAATTCACCCCTATGCACTGAAGTCCCAGTATGGCATAACCTAAATGGTGCATAGAGTTCAGCCTGGTCTTAATCTCACAGGAATTAATTTTATCCATGGTGCAAGGGGACCCCAGCTGCAAGACCTATGACCCATCACACTGCAGGCTGTCCCAAAGAACCTAGCTGTAGCTTAAGAATTGCTTTGGGAGAGAAGAATGTCAAAAGGTACAATCTCTTGCTCCCCTATGTTGCTTTGGTAAGGACAGGATTTAATAAGTTCATGGGCAGTAGTGGCAAAAATGTGGGCCTTTGTGACTGATACATCACAATGATTGAACATCTAGTATTAAGGAAATGGGTTCTAACCCTTAAGAGTGATGTGTGTGTTTGGGGTGCAGAGGCCAGATGCATCTGAATTGTAGTGGACTTTGTGTCTGCATTCAAACATAGTTGGTTCCTCTTTTTTTGTTGTACCTGAATCAAGACCCTCAGGTTTAACATTTCCAAACTTTGGAGATGTTTTGCACTTGAACTTTGCTTCTTGAGCACATTTCAGTTTTATCAGGTGCATTTTAGCCCCCTGAAGAACTTTGTTCATCTACATGGAGATTCTTGCTTGAGCAGTTGCTTCTCAGAGTACAGTGCCTACTGGTAGATTAAAACTTTTTCCGTTGCGGTTGTAGCAATTCAGTTCACTTTGCAGCAGGCCAATTCTGCTAGCAATTGCAATGTGGTGACTGGTTGTGTTAGTGGAAAAGGAAATTTTTCATTTCCGCTGAAGTATTGCTCATGTTGATTTGAAATAATATTGCTGCAGTTTTAAAATCCTGGAGCTTTGGTTTTTCCCCTATAATGTGGGCTATTTTCAATTAGAGACTAGATAAACTTTCCTATAAAATGGCGAAATAGTGAAAACCTATCAGACTAGTTTCAATCCAAGTTAGCACTTGGCATTTGAATACTTGGTGTCAATACTTTAAATGGCAATTTCATATGGCTGTAACGTGTGTGCATTTATTCAAACATATGTTATTGGCTGCAAAATGTGACTGCACAAGCTATTCTATACTCAGTCATTCTGTAGTATTTGGCAGAATTCTCCATGTAAGTGAAGCAGGAAGTATGCTCTAGTGGCTAGGGTGCTAGCTGGGGGCTCAGGAGCTATATGTTCAGTTCCCTCCTGTGTCACAGACTTCCTGTGTGACTTTGACAAGGCATTTGGGGTGTGTCTAGACTATAGGTTTTTTTTAAACCTTCCCCTGCATCTAGACTGCTGCCGCATTCTTTCGAAAGTAAATCGAAAGAATGCATCAGTTTTACGCGGAAGAACACCTTTTTTCGAAAGTGCTCTTTCGAAAAAAGGCACTATGTAATGCAAACTGTGCTTTTTCAAAAGAGAGCATCCAGACTGCCTGGGTGCTCTCTTTCGAAAAAGCGGCCTGCTTTTTCAAAAATATTGGTTGTAGTCTAGATGCTCTTTTTCGAAAGAGGCTTGCAGTCTATCTCAGTTCCCTGTCTGTAAAATGGGGGTAAGAGTATTTACATACCTCATAGGGATGTCATGAAGATCCACGTGATGACTGCTATTGAAGTCAATAAAAGTTTTGCACTCAAATCAGCAGGGCTTGACAAACGGCAGCGAAAACCACTTGCCAGCCCCATACTGTGCATGCGCAAGAGCCTCATTGCGCATGCGTGCGCTGTAAACGAACGGTGCGCGCGGCTGAAATCTACTCCCCACGGTCAAGTAGATTGTATAGTTCGTCGAGCCCTGCAAATCAGTGTCAGGATTTGGACTGTAGTCTTCCCCCCCCCCCCCTCCCCCCCTTGGGATGAATGTCTATTTTTTTTTTTCCAGTGACCCTTCTTTGATCAGTTGAAAGCCATAGTCACTCTTTTCTGAGAACAGAATGCCATTAAAGATCATGCTGGGCATTGTTAGAGTGGATTATTTCCTCCCCTTCTGACCTCAATTCTGACACCTTTACTTACATGTTGTATGATGAGACATCCAGAATTAGGCAAAGTCAGAGAGATGGGCTGTGGAATTTCAAGTCTGCATTCAAATATAAAACTCTCCGAAGTTTGTGGATATTTAACTAAAGGGTTTTGGTTCAAGCAACTGAAAATAAATTGAATTTTTGTGGCTAGATTGTGAATTCTGTCCTCCCATTGGAGAGTTTTTCAGTAAACTAAACTTTTTACTGTGATGTTGTGTTGAAACAACAAAAAAATTAAAAATAGAGTTCTCTGTCGTCGGGCCTATGCCTGGTATGTCTAGAACTGAATAGCTTTCTTTTTAAGGTGAGGCATGTAAACCAATGGTTTACAACTCCTGTCTGGTACATGAAAGGTAAATTCTTATCCCTGAGCAAATTGGTAAAATATCTTGTGAGAAAAGAAAGTAAAATTCTGCTTCATCTGGAAACGTGAACTGGAAAACATTATGTCTGGGTGAGTTGCAGATAATCCAGTGGTGGCATTGGGGATGACTTGATGCTTTGCTGCAGAGTGAATGCCTGTGGGCAGAGCTCTGTGTGCTGGCCTTTACTGTGAAATTTGTAAACCTACTGAAATCTGCCAGAACCACTTAAAATTGGATTAATTGCTTTTAAGGACACTTAGGCATTTTAAAGGGTAACATACCTGGAAAGTCTTGCTTATACTAAGTAGTGGGAGAGATAGAAAAGCAATTTTACAGGGCTCTGGTGCTTCCTGAATCCAGAGCAGTGCATGCTACGTATAGTAGTGCCTGTCTAGGGGAAATTGAAGAAGACTCAATCATTGCCTGGTATAGCCAGCATCGCTACACTAGAGTTGCCAGAGGAGCTACAGCTCCTACGCTGATTTGCACCAGCTGTGGATCTGGCCCTAGAAGATGATTATGTTGATTTCCATCTGATTCAGGAAGAATCAGAATTGCTTTTCTACCCCTCCCACTACTTAGTATAAATGCTCGCATGACAGAGACCTACAAAATGCAAAAGGACATGTTAGTAATAAGAGTATCATAATCTGACTTTTCTGCAATAAGATGCTGAAATAAATACTAAAAAATATAGAAGAGGGGGTTGTGAGTGCTCAGCCTTTCCTATTGCTCGCTCTTGCACCAGCTTCGAATCATGTAGACTTAGTGGAACTCCCAATATGGCTTCATAGTACTAGATCCTGTGTTCTGGCTTTGCTGGAATGGCCGTGGGCAGAGGCTGCTCCAGCCGGACTAGAATGCCTCCCACCCGCAGTGTGACATGTTGCTCCAGCTGAGCTGGAGGCCTGCCAAGGGCAGGGCTGCTCTGGCCTGGCTAGAACGCTCGCAGTGCAGCGTGGTGGACCTGGCTGGGCTGGAGCAACCACTCCACTTGTCTCGGTAGTTGCTCCAGCCCATCCAATCCACTGGTGAACCAGTTAACCATTGACATCTCTAATTTTTTATGGGACCCAAAATATCTTTGCTCTGAAGAAAATGGCACCAGAGTACCATAGACAGGGCAAATAAAAGAGATGACAGTTGGAGGCATCTCGGTGTGACATTTCTGCCTAGTATTATTAAGCTCTTTGATTCAGGGACATTGGTGCTGGTTTTAAGATTAACTCCCTTCTCTCCTTCTGTGGTTCTACATTAGAAACCCTTTAAGAGCTGGCATATGGGCAGGCTGGCTCAGTCCCAGCTCAAGCCAGGTCCTGGCAACTACCCCCGCTGCAACTCTATATTATTAGGGGGCTGAGCTAGCCTACCTACTCACTGGCTCCCTAGTACCATAATAATGCAGAGCCACAGCAATGGTTGCTGCCAGGATCCAGCATGAGCTGGGACTGAGCAAGCTTGTCAGCCAGTCTACTAAAAAATGTACTTGCAAAGCCACAGGGTGAGGGTAGAGAGTGGGATTGTGTGTAGCCGACAGCGATAACCGATAACTGCCTGCTTATTGTTTAATCAACTACACTATTACATCCTAAGTTCTTATCCCTATAAATGTAGGGAAACAGAGGCACCAAGAGTTATGAGATGTCCATCAACCAGCAAGCAATTTGCAAAGGTAGAAATAGAAGTCTTGATTGATAAACCACCCTCTATGCCACCTGGCTGTGGCCCAGTTTGAGAATTGTTGGTCTCCTAGTTAGGGCTACAAATTAACAATCTATGTACACTGATTGATAATAGTAGGTGGCACACCAACTACAGTTAAGGTTACACTAGATTTTAAAGTCTGAGAATTGATATATTAGGATAGGCAGTCTAGTGTGTGTTATGCTTTCAGACATGCTTTAGTTTATATTTGCGTTCTTATGTGCCTTTGTCAGATGAAAGTGTCCAGATCTTTAATAATATTGATAGTTTTATTAGTTTGATGGCTAATATTATTTTGGCCTCCGTACATTTCTTTTAAGAATATACAAAAGAGATGTAGGTCACATCCAGTCCAAACTGATAGTCATCCACTTTATCATCACCTGATAGGTGCCTGTTTGAGCTTGTGAATTAAGGGTTGGTGTCCATATTACAAAGATTATCAATGCAATTGGCACTAATTATTGTAGCTGGAAGTATGAGCAAAAAGCCTGCAAATCCATGTGCCACAGCCAAGGCACCTTATCATGGAAATGGATGGTCTCTGCCGATGATGTAAGTACCTCCTTTGCAAATAAGAAGTTCCAGAATTTCCAGTCCTGACAATGAGACACCTTTCACTAGTCCAAAATTATAATCAAATTAAGGCATTTGATAGAGAAAGGCTCATAATACTGATGTACACAGAATTATTGCTTTTAAATTTAGTATTCCTTTTCCTTCTGGAGTTCCTTAAGGAAACAGTCTGGATTTTCTATGAATTTTATCACTGTTCTCCAAGGGGCATTATCTAAATCTGAATTATGGTTGCACTGTCTTTCTAGCTTATTCGCTGTCAGCCACTTTCACTCTGCTCTAATGCTGCAATGAGTCTCTTAGCTTCCAGGACATGTAGAGAAGATGTCGGAAATCTCAATAGATCCTGGAAGCAGAGCAAAGGTGGCATGGCTGACTGAATACAAGACAGTAAGTGTGCTCAGAAGCAAGCATGCTCAGTGGCAAGAACATTTGACATTTGTTCTTCCTTCAAAAACCCAGTTTTTTCACTTAAAAACCAACACTCTTCCCACTACATATAACAAAATTGCACAAAGTGTCCTATAACAGTGTCTCTCATTCTCCGTTGCTGGATTATGGAAAAATAACTGGATTTGTGGGATTATAAATTGGTCTTGCTGAGGCTGTCATTTTTACTTAAGTAGCAGAATCAAAAAGAAAAGGAACTGCATATCCATTTGCATAGATATGCCAGCATCTAAAAATCAGATTCATTCATTCATTCATTCATTCATTCATTCATTCATTCATTCATTCATTCATTCATTCATTCATTCATTCATATGCCCTTTAGAATATGGGCTGAACTGTCCAATATCGATTTAAGATGCAGGGGCTGTTCATCAGGCCATGGAATTTTGACAAATAAACTTCTATAATCTTGTTCTGAGAAATATGAATTTACCATCCACAAATGTATCCTGTTTTTTGTCCGCTAACTGCATTCATTTTTTATAAAAACCAATTTGATTCTGTATTTTGATGGCTGAAAAACCAGTTGTGACTCTTACATGGGTTTCTGGGTCCTGTTAATAACCATATCACTTCTTTGTGCTCCAGACTGACTATTTTACTCTTTTTCTCTCTTTCTTTTCCTGTGAGTCTTACACCTACACTTGTGATCTTAGGGAGTTGGTTCCTTCCCCCACCACATCACGCTTTCGTAGCCTCAACACATATAGTCACATTTGCAACATGTTCCATTTTATGGCTTTTGCTCTCTGAAATGAGTTTGATCACTGTTTGCTGATGGAGGGGCTGGGAATAGAAATTGTTGTGAACTACACCTGCTTTTAGATCTTGAGCTGGAGAATTATTTTTCAGAAGTGTTGATCTTTGGAAGATATTTGAGTGACTTTATGTCACCAAACCAGTACACCAGCCTCTGATGATCATCTACATCATAAATCAAGTACAAAAGCCTCCAGTTGTGTTTGTCTGTCACTCTCAATATATTTTGTTGTGATTCCAGGCACTGAGGAACTCATGAAGACAATGAGCTAAGGGAAAAGGAGAAAGGGAACAAAAATGACAAGAAAGGGCAACTCATAGCAGGCTGTTACGAAGAGCAGTTTGTTTATTGAAGGCGTGTACTGTGTTAAACTGGCATTTATTATGTGAATTTATATGCTCTTCAGTTTTAGATTCTGAAGAAAGGCTTTTTTTTGGGTGGGGGGCATTGCTTTGCTGTGAGTTATGACAGACACATCAGATTTCTCTTGTAACTCTATGCCAAGGGGAATGTCTGATCAATTGTGTAGTTCCCAAAGCCCATCATGCTTTGGGGGAAAAGTATGCAGAAATGTATGCTTTCTGCTTCAGTTTGTCCTCTGTTCATCTCTTAATTATCATCTCTTTCTCTATTTGTTGATGCTGTTGGTGTACTGAAAGGGACTGGTGGTGAGAGATGAGTCTTGGAACTTGCTTGTTTCATTTATTGTTCTAGAGAGAAAGCATGTTCATTGGAATACTGAGAGGGGAACTGTGGCCAGAAGCTTCCATGGTAATAAAGAAAAAAAAGGTTAGGAAAATGTACATATATAGAGGTTGACAACAAAAGTCAGCATTTATCCACACAGTACAGAACATCCGTATCTGAGAAACTGCAATTATGTCCTTAACTAAGTACAGGAAAGTACTTTAGTACAGGAGGCCCCCGACTTGAGACCGCCCAAGTTCCGGCCCTCCGCACTTACAACGACTTTTGTAAGTGCGGAAGGGGCCGGAAACCCTCGACTTACATCCTCGGCCCGCATTTATGATGGCACACAGAGCCATCGTAAATGAGGGCGTCGTACCTCGAACCTGCGACTTGCGACACTTGCTCTGGAACCAATCGTGTTGCAAGTGGAGGGCCTCCTGTATTTCAGTTAAATGCCTTTATAAAAGATGACCACTGTACCCGCACACCGTCCTTTTTCAAGTGTGGCTAATTAGGGGCAGATAATGAATTCCTTATGCTAGTCGCATGAGTAGTTCCATTGACTTTTCTGGGACCAGTCCTCTGAGTAACTGCTTAACAGTATGAATGAGGGGTTCACAAAATGACCTTAATAATTTTCTTATTCTTTAATATGAAAAAGATTTTCTATTAATTATATATTTTGACGAGGGAGAGGAGGAACTTATTTATGATGTTTCACAAGCTGTATGGAGAATCAGGAAGCAAAACTGGTTAGTGAAGGCACCACACCACAAACTTACTGTTTTGAAGAGCAGGTTGTTAAATCTGTTGCTATTCAGAGAAGAACAAACCTTGAAACTTTCCTGGTTGAACAGATGGAATCACCAGTTGACCATGAGTCTCTAGTGTCCTAAGAAGCTGCATGAAAGCACTTTGCTAGTAAAAGTGAATCAGAACTGTGGGGCAATTTGGTACTAACAGACTGGAGTGGAGGGGATGATGATCCACGGTCTTTGGTCTGGGAGACTCAGGGAGCTGACTGAGGATGAAGCATTGTGTTTTTAATTTCTGGGTCTTTATCTGAAGTCTGGCTGATATTATTAGTGATCTACAGTCATTACCATCTGATGGATGGGAAATGGCTGGTGATGTCAGTATGTTTCTTGGTGGACAGATGTTCACTTAACACCTCCCCCTTCCAAATGGCACTAATTAGCACTTTAGTTAGCATTCTCAGCTCAGAGGCCAAGGAGCTGAAAATGTAGAATTAATGACTGTTAACCAGGGCGGGGCAAAATATGGTCCATGGGCTGAATACGGCCCATGGATAAAATATGTGGAGCCTCAGGCAGGCTCCCTGCCTGCTCCACACAGGCCACTGAGAAAAGCGGCTGCTGCAAGGCCCTGTTTGAACAGCTGCACAACTGCAAGCCTGGGGAAGGAGGAAGAGGCTTCACGCAATGCTCCCGCCCCTAGCTCAGTCCCATTGGCCAGAAACCAGCCAATGGGAGCTGCTTTTTGTCAACAGGCCACTTGTGAAGCACCCTTTCCCTCTCCCCTTAGGCTTAAAGTGATTCAAAGACCAAATGGCCCCTGCAGCTGGGGATGGGGAATGGGTAGGACAGGTAGGGAGTCTGCTTGAGAAGGCTGCTGGCTGGAAGTCAAGGACATTCTCCCAACCAGAGGCTCCCTCTGGCATCCCAACTCTCTGCCCTCCCACCCCACATCCTGTACCCATAGCCCCTTCCAGTCCTGCACCCCAATCCCCTGTCCTGTCACAACTTCCTCCTGCATCCAACCTCCGTCCCAGGCCCTGCATCTTCTCCATTAATATCATAGAAGAGTGCGGCCCTTGACCACTTTCAAAATTCTTAGTGGCCCCCCTGCTCTTAAACATTAACCCTGCCTTATACTAGAGAAATTTTTCAAAAAAAATAAAATTCCACCTTTAGTACCAGTTCAGCTCCAGTAAAAAGTTAGCAGCTATGAGCCCTAGTGTACAATGGCCACTGGCTGCTAGTGGTATATTGAGCACAGTCTGAACAGGGTTAGATGTCACAGCTGATCACAGCTCTTCCATGCTAGTGTGTCTCCTGTGGAGCAGACTAATTTAGCAACAGCAGAATTTTTTTTTTTTTTTAATTCCCATTGTGAAAACAAGGTTTTGGAAGCTGGTCCTGCTAGAACAGGGCTAAAGCATATTTGCGGGATAAATGTGAGGAAGCTTTTACTGTTGCTACATGCACTTTACTACTTCTGTAAGAAGTAGAGGGCTTTAGTCTCTAGGGATTTTAGAACTCAATTCAGTTGATTTTTTTTTTTAATTTAAAGAGAGGCAACAGATGAGTATATACAGGCCTTTGTTTTATGGGATTTTATGTTACGTAGTATCACAGGCACCATCATGTCTGTAATGCAATTAGTGATATTATATGTAATGAAATCTTTTGCATGTATTAAAAACATTTAAGATTTGACATATAAAAGACAAACGCCAGGAAATGAAAACTTGAGGCTGAAGCTATGCTCTTAATTCATTAGCTTTGTTTTGAAGAAGAGAGGAAGAAAATAAATTCAGCAGATTGTGATAGGGAGAATGTATCTGAAATTTTGGATTGCTTTGTAATCTTGATAAAATCCCAGGTTTTTTCACTTTTTTTTTTAAACACTGACTTTTCCTTGTTACTTTTTTCATCATCCCTTTTAAACTATTTTTTCTTAATGGTTATACCATGCATATTTATATTCTAATTACCCAAATTATGGGGCAGAAGTATTATTAACCATACACATGTATATATTTTGCAATGTTGTAGCCTTGTTAATGCCTGGATATTAGAGAGACAAGGTAAGTGAGGTAAGATCTCTTATTGAAGCAACTTCTGTTGGTGAAAAGATAAGCTTTCAAGCTACACAGAACTCTTTCTCTTCTTCTACAAGAGCCTTTCTTCTAGTGAAAAGCTCTGTACCTTGGGAGCTTGTCTTTTTCCTGAACAGAAGTTGATCCAATAAAAGATATTCCCTCAGCCACCTTGTGTCTCATGTATATATTTTGGCATTTTGATAATATTTGGTAAACATATCTAATCTATATGATCTAAATCTAATGTATCCACTTTGTTTTTGTAACTTGTCCACTTTGTTTTACTAAGTTGTTAGGACACAGCAGTTGTTTACAGACATGTTATACATCTCTTAACTCTGTGTGAATGTGCTACTTGCATCATCCAGTATGAAAGTTTATAACACAAACAAAATAGAATATCTGTCTTAATGCTGTGTTTTACTTTTAAAAAAGTGAAAATTTCTTAAAGTTTATTTTTGGTGATTTGTCTTGTTACTCTTAAATTTAGCCTTATTGATTTAAAATCAATTTATTTTTAAAGAAATATTCTTGCTTTCAGGCCAGAGAGTAACATAATTTCTGATATTGCTAATTCAGTTTTCACTGATTTTTTTTTTAACTGAGTTCTCCATTTACTTTTCCTTAAAAGTGTGAATTTATTGCTCATGAAAGTTGCTTAATCCTTCATCGATAGCACTGGAGATTGAGAAGCACTAGTTTTCCACTGAAGAAATAATGTTTGGAAAGTAGTGGTACAAATTTTCCTGTAATGATCTCTTTTGTAGAGACTATTACTAGGTATAGATAATGGCTGTGTCTACACTGGGCCACTTATTCCGGAAAATCAGCCGCTTTTCCGGAATAAGCTGCGAGCTGTCTACACTGGCCCTTGAATTTCCGGAAAAGCAACGATGCTCTACTGTACAAAATCAGCCGCTATTCTGGAAAAACTATTCTGCTCCCGCTCGGGCATAAGTCCTTATTCCGGAACACTGTTCCGGAAAAGGGCCAGTGTAGACAGCCCAGTAGTCTTTTCCGGAAAAAAGCCCCGATCGCGAAAATGGTAATCGGGGCTCTTTTCCGGAAAAGCGTGTCTACATTGACCACAGACGCTTTTCCGGAAAAAGGGCTTTTCCGGAAAAGCAGCCTGCCAATGTAGACGCTCCTTTTCCGGAAAAACTGAAAACAGAATAGTATTCCATTTTAAGCAGTTCCAGAAATTCATGCCAGTGTAGACACAGACAATATGTTTCATTTATGACCTTTCTGCTGAGACTTCAGCAAGATTGTGTGTGCCAGTTGTGCAGCTTATTTGTCTGTGCCAGTCTTAGGGATTTCTACAATGCCCATCACCACTCTACTGAAGTGCTTCCTTTCTTATTCAGATTTGTATAGTAAGTTGCTTAGCAGGCTTCAGAGTCTTCCATATGTCTCCATTTCTTAGCAGAAGAGGCTATATTAAAGCTATAATTTCTGTGTTCATATGTGTTTTCACATCTAATTTCCTTCACCCTCACTGAATTGGTTTTGAAGGCAAGGCTCTGCCAAAAAGAAAACTGAGAAAGTGCTTAGAGTCCAAGTTTGTTTGGTTTCCTCTGGGCTCCGTGTCCCACAGCCTTACTGTCCTCCAAGAATGATTTCTCTCAAGCACTCATGTGTGCCCTCTAAGGCTTTATGAAGTGTCTAGGTCAGATATGAGTGGAGATATGGTTGCTGCTATAGCTGGATTGGAAGCCCAGAAGATAGCTTTCCACCTAAGAAAATTTCCACCTATGAAATGCAACCCCCCCCTAATATCTCTGTCTATGAGGCAAGCCCACACAACCCCAACTCCTAGCCCACAAGGCATTTCTGCCACTCTCCTCCCCCTTCAACAGCCACTTATAGAATCTAGAGTGAGAACACATATTGCTAATATTGATAACATCATTTTCTTACCTTGGTCATTTTTCTTCAAACCTGCTTCTCCAAAGATGCAGGTTAAATTATTTCTCTGGAAACTGACAAAGCCATAAAACCCCCCAGACATACCAATCAGGTGATAAGCCCACCTGAAGATCAGGACCATGGCTTGAACTGGCAGTACAAGTGGACTAGCAGCCTGGGAAGGTATCTGAGCACAAGGTTATCAAGCAATCTAACAGAGACCACCAATCTCATTTCACATAGGAGAGTGAACAGTAGCAAGATAGTAGCAGAGTTTGACAACTAGCAACCTGGGCTGGATTTGAATTTGTGCCATAGAGGTGAAAGGCTGGATGGTCCTTTTATTATTAGTGCATGTGCTATTCAGTCAAGTTGACTGCATCTTTTTTGCCCTGTCATGTTACCAGTTTGGGGATGGCTCTGGCTTTTAGACCTTTCTCTGCTGCTCATGTGGTGGCCTTTTACAGTAATTTTCCAAATTCAGATTAACACCAAAAACTGTTTTAAATACATTATTCACCTGCAAAATGCTGGTGATTTATTATAAAGTAAATGAGATTATACAAATGAAGTGATTACATGGATTTATTAAGAAAAATTGATCAAATTGATGTTAGTACCTTTGATAGAAAAAGAATGAGCACAAGGCCTCACTTTAAGTTGTATTTTCCCATTAAAGACAGCTGGTATTTTCTGGAAATTTCCATAGTGGCAGATAGCACATTTCATTTTTATTTCTCCATGAAGGATGATTTTTCATGTTTCCAGTTGCCTGAGAATTGTTCCACTAAATGAAACAAAGTCACTATGAAATAAAATTTGAACTGTGTATCAATGGAATGAGTCTGATGCCCAGACAAATGTATTATTCCTATAGAATACAGCCACTTCCCGAGTTACGACCACCTCCACTTACGACCATCCGCACTTACGACTAAAGTGGTCATAAATGCAGATCTGAGTTACGAACGGCGATCCGTGTTTATGAACAGCGCGGTCGCCATGTAACTCTATGGGATCCGAGTTACGAACACTTCAAGTTACGGACCAAGTGTTGGTCCGTAACTTGTTCGTGTAATTCTTCTACCTAAAATAACTCAAAAGGATGAAAGTCTGGAAATTCCCAACTAAGAGACAGTCATTTCCCTTATATCATGTGCACTCAATGCAAGTTGTAGCTCTCCAGCAAGCCTAGAAGTTGCCCTTCCTTATTTTGTTCTGAGGTAAATATGTATTATGGGATATAAACATAAATAATGTTGTTTAATTAGAACAGAAAATTTTGAAACCAATTTGCCAATAGTCTTAGCCTACATTAACGTATGTCAGCACTCCATAGATTTCCTTCCAGGACATGATGTTAATTAGCAGAAGATGTTTTTATGAATGAAGGGGAAAACCTCTTTGGGATTATGAAATATGTTGAATGTATATGGGCTGGTTCTTCAGCCCTATTTGTGCCAGTGTCCTAATCAGGCTATAGAGGATTCCCCTTGCTTCAGGGAATCCCTAGCTGGTATAGAGCCAGAGTTCCTGGCTTTATGCCAAACCAACGCAGCCACTCCTGATATACATATTACAGGGTATGTCATAGCCAGAATACTTCTGCATTCAGCCAATCAGTGGCCGGCATGACAGCTCTTTGGAAGCTATTGCCAACAAGAATAGGGCAGGGCAGGAGTGCGGCTATTCTGCCTTGAACTGGAGGTTGAACTGGAAATCAGGAATTTGTAAAGGTTGCATACAGCCATCTTTGTCTATTCTGACTCGATCTTATGCTGAGCACAGTTTAGCCAGACTCAAGAATTGAAACCCTAGCGTTTTGCATGTATGGAAGTATATGCAGATCTTGACAATTGGTACTTTTACCTAAAATATATACTTACCAACTATAGTTTGCAATCTAGAGTCCTAGCACTCCTTTATTTAAAAAAAATGGGGATTTTAAAATGTCTTAGATGTTCTGAATATTCCATCCTTTTAAAATAATATAAGGGAGCAAAATAAAGATTAGCTTGGAATCTGTGACTTTCTCGGTGTGACAATAAGTGGAAAAAAAATATGGCATGAATGAACTGCCTACATTTCTTAATTGGCCATCAAACTGTAATATATAAAAGTCAAGTTTTTTTGGAGATCTGACGAGCCAAAGAAACATTAGAATAATTTAAAACTTTGATCATTTCCCAACTTCCCCCTCAAAAACATCTTATCCTGGGATGATAAGCAGCTTGCAAAATATCAGAAAGATAAGCTTTTGTTAAAAGAGTTTGATTTGTTCGGTGGTTTTTTGTTTTAAGTTGGGAGTTAGCTTTTGTCTTAACTATAGGGCAATGTGACAGAGTATACCAACTCCACACGGGCTGAGAGGGTTAACCCTGTTCACCTGGCTGCGGAGACTCTGCCTCCACAACCCTGCTGGACATGTTCTAGTTGGAGGCCAGGTATAAAAGTCTGTGGAGCAGCACAGTCTGGGCTGACAACTTACGAGAAGAGGTGCCACCAGAGCTGCTAAAGAAGAACTGTAGATAGACCAAGATGCAGAGGCTAGTCAGTGGCAAATTGCAGCAGAAGCCCCCAGTCTGGAGGGCAATGCCATGGAAGACTGCAGTGGAGGGACTGGGACAAAGTAAGGCAGGAAGTTGTACCCCAGGAGGCTGGTGTGTTTTGGTGGGATTCCCCTGCCATGTTAGTGGTGGTTCCCTCTGTCTGATCGAGGAGGGGCAGCCATTCAGCCCCACCCTCAGGAGCAGCTGGGGCCACCGCTGCCCGGCCCTGCTGAGGGGGTTGAGCAGGATTTTTGGTGTGCACCTGTGCAAACATGCATCTTACAGAGAATCCCTGCTGTGGATGTGGTTGCACTTGCATACTGGTGGATTATAGTGTTAGAGTTTATTCCCCTTCCCATAAAGGAATAGTTATTCTCATGTAAGCACTATTATATTGCTACCACTAAGTCCATGCAAATGAGGGGTTGTACTACTTTAACGTCACCAATAAAATTAAAGCAGTACAAAGTTGTTGTGTAGAAAAAGACTTAGTTCCTTTTTCTTTGTTTCTTTCCTTCGTATGCCCCTGAATATCTACATTTTGATTAATTTTGCATGCCCACTGAATTCCAAAGCAGTGCAAGTTACTCTAAATTACCATGTTTGGACATATTATGGCAAATATACCCCTACAAGTAGCTTTCACTGCCATTTACTTCATCACAGAACCTGACCCAGAGATTTTGATAAGAATTAAATCTGCATAATGGGTCTGGATTTTTTTTTCCCAGAGAATGCAGGGAATTTGACACACTACTCCCTACTTAACGGGAAATGTGGGTTTGGTTTCTGACACATCAGGTTGAAAATTCACATTCAGTGATATTTGACACATTCTTGTTGCTGTGCTATTCTGGCAAACAATTGTTAATACAGGCTCAGTTACTGCAAAACTGAATAAACTGGGACTAGTGACATCATTGTCATATGTTTTAGTGAGGTTTTGGACACATCAGGTATTCAATATCTTGGATACATGAGCTCCTTGGTTGGATTTCAGGGCCTGATCCAACTCTCACTGAAATCAATGGACAAATTCTCGTTGACTTCAGGAAAATTGGGCCCCAGGTGATGGCTAAGAGCATCTCTTTTCTGAGTAGTCCCTTCTAATGGAATCTTTTATTTTTAATTCAAAATATCCTTTGAAGGATCAAACGGTCAAAGTTAAAAGGCAATGTGGCACCCACCCACCAAAACAGAATAAGATGCATTAATATACAAGCATTTCTAAATACAAAAATTATGTAGATGAAACACTAAGGCCCCTAAAGATAGGTTGTTGCCAGCAGGGATCAAACTTGGGATTTCTGAATCTTAGCACATGAGCTTCACTATTGCTTGAGCTAAAAGATGTTGTAGTAGGCTCATCAATCGCTAGCCAGTCTACCCACTGCTAGTGGTGGATAAAATACCTCACTGAGAAGATATGGGTGACAAAGAAATGGGAATAAAGGAAGATTATTTGCTCCAAAAATACACAGCTGAGTTCCAGGAGGTTCTGATTTTATAATTTTGTAAACATTTTTTATTGGTACAGGATAAACCTCTCTAGTTTGGCACTCTTTGGTGTGACAATATCTGTGGTCCAGCATGATTTTAGATACCTGTTTGTGGGTGGAGCCACAGAACAGCAAAGTTGGTTTACAGCCTTTAGTCCTGGTTCTTGGTGTTCTGTGCTGTTACTTAGCTCTAATTTACCCCTAAATGTCTTCTAAGAGGATAGTAAGCAGTAGAAGTGTTGGTAATGCTGCTAAGTGTAAGCATGTGTCAATACAGTATTGATACAGCAAAAGGTGAAATTGTTGAAGAAATTTGAAAAGGACACGTTGGTACTTGTTTCATTCATTTGCCTTGGAAAAAGAGATATAAAAGAGACCTGTTTGCTACAATGTTGGCATCCCTTGTTTGGCAAATTCTCGGTTTGATACAATGTAGGTCCCAAGGGTACCAGAGTAGAGAGGTTCAACTTTATGGCTCCTTCAACCAAACTTGTGAGAAATGCCAAAAATAGAGATAAAGTGGTGTAATAAGATAAATTTTGGTTCTGGGCTTTATCCTCCCCGCCTTCAGTTAAAGTCCATTGATAGATTAGAGAGAGAGGTACACGCAAACTCTGGATGATTCTCCTAATTGGTCTTTCCAGAAACTCTGCATTTATATTTTTTTAAAAGCAAATATGACTTACTGAAATCTGAATCCGATCAATCAGTTCTTGTCTGTGGATTACAAACATAGGCTCCAGACTGAGAAATACTGAAATCAAGAGTTTTACAGATCGGTTGACCTGGCTTAGGCAAACGCATCAGTGAGCAAAAACAGGGCAAACTCTTCAACAACCTTTTCATTATTATGATTGGGAAATTAACATGCTTTATAACATAAGTTTGAGGGCTTAGGAAATGAAACTTGGTATTTAGAATGGTGAAAGACATTCTGGGCCTGATCTGTGTTTCTAGAAAAAGAAGCTCTCTGAGGTTGTATTACCCTTAGATGTTTAAGAGCGTTTTGTTACCATATAAAGGATATATGGAATGGCCATGTGGAGACAATAAGTAATTCCAGCTTGGCTAATACAGTTAACACCATCATTTGCTCTCTGTCTGTCTATGCAGGTATTTAGGTGGCTCCTGTCTTGTTAGTATCCTAAACTTTTGAAGATGGAAGAAGAAAAAAATAATCTCTATAGCTCATCCTTTCTTCCCAATTTGTCGGAAAACTAAGTGTGACTAGTTTATAGGATTTTTGTTTGCTTATATATGTTTTTGTGAGTGGCTATGATGTGCGTATGAGAAAGCTTTCCCTCAGAAATTTCAAGTTGAAGAAGCAATTTTTACATTTTATGCTGGAAAGAAATCTTTCTATCAGAGATGTGAACTCCATAGTCTAGGACCAATTTCTGATACAATTCTGTATTCTACACCAGTGGTTTACAACCGTGGTCTGCAGACTTATATCTAAGGGGTCTATGGAAAGTTGTCATTACCATAGAACAGTGGTTTTCAACCTGTGGTCCATGGACCTGTATATATGCAGACTATCTCCAAGATTTCCTAAGGGATCCACACCTCCATTTGAAAATTGGTAGAAAAAAAAATGGAAAAACGACTGTCCTACATCAAACACCCTGTTTTTATTGTGCCAGAGCTTCCTTGTTCTGGGGAAATGATGTAGGTGCTGTGGGATTTAGTGGTTGCAAGTGAATGCGTAATCTCTTCGGTATCTAAGGTCAGTGTCAGGCCAGATGCCTTTAGCAGGACTCTATATTCAGTGAGGAGCCAGTGCAGGGATTGAAGCACTGGGTAACATTCAGACCATGCACTATATTGCTACCCAGATGAGTTGTAGTGTTTTGTGCATAGAATATTTCAAGGTATGTTTAATATTTCCTAATTGGAAGATACATGAAGGGGACACAATTATAATTTTCATGGATTTGGCACCCTCTACCCAACTAAAAGGAAATTGCTTTTGTCTCTTACAGCCTGTTTAAGGAAGAGGCCAGGAGAACTGGGGCAGGGGGAAAAAAAGGAACTGCTCACCCCACCTGCATTTGGCAGTCTCTTCTTACAGCATTGCAAAATATTTTAGGAAACCAATCTGCACAAGTGCAGTTGATTTAAAAAGAAATCATGTCCTCAGAAGAACTTGCCTCCTCCTGTTACATAAAAGCTTCTGAAATAGTTACACTTTGAAAGACTGAAAGCTTCTGCAGTACATGTGCTGAAAGAACACTTCTCTTATTCCTTTATAATGATGAAAAGACAGAAAACTATGGGATAGCAGAAGCAACACGTCTCTAACTACTGGGTGGTTATAAAACTTGAAATCCATTCTTCTGTCCTTAACTTGTAGATTTTGCCATAATATCCACATTTTACAAATATTAATTACATATAGAAAAACTACCATTGATTTCTACCAGATGTCTTTGAAATTTTGGACATACTGAGCAGATTATATTGTTCTGAGAAGAGTCTGTCTGGAGATTTCAAGTACACTGCATTCTTCATTGGAAGACACTTAGAATCATAGAGCTGGAAAAGACCTCAGAAGGTCATCAAGTCCAGCCCCCTTCCCAAGGCAGGACCAATCCCAATTAAATCAACCCAGCCAGGGCTTTGTCAAACTGAGACTTACCTCTAGGGATGGAGACTCCACTACTTCCCTAGGTAACCCATTCCAGTGCTTTACCACTCCCATAGTGAAATAGTTTTTCCTAATATCCAACCTGGACCTCTCCCACCTCAACTTGAGACCATTGCTCCTTGTTCTGCCATCTGTCACTACTGAGAACAGCCTCTCTCCATCCTCTTTGGAACCTTCCTTCAGGAAGTTGAAGGCTGCTATCAAATCCCCCCCCATCACTCTTCGCTTCTGCAGACTAAACAGACCCAACTCCCTCAGCCTCTCTTCGGAAGCTCCAGCCCCCTAATCATTTTGATTGCCCTCCGCTGGACCCTCTCCAATGCGTCCACATCCTTTTTGTAATGGGGGGCCAGAACTGGACACAATACTCCAGATGTGGCCTCACCAGAGCTGAATAAAGGGGAATAATCACATATCTGGATCTGCTGGCAATGCTCTTCCTAATGCAACCTAATATGCCATTAGCCTTCTTGTGTACAAGGGCACACTGTTGACTCATATCCAGCTTCTCATCCACTGTAGCCCCAGGTCCTTTTCTGCAGAACTACTACTTAGCTGGTTGGTCCCCAGCCTGTAACAATGCTTTTGATTCTTCCGTCCCAAGTGCAGGACACTGCACTTGTCCTTGTTGAACCTCATCAGATTTCTTGTGGCCCAATCCTCCAATTTGTCAGGGTCCAGAGTGACTTAATCTCTGCCCTCACGCATATCTACCTCTCCCACTAGCTTAGTGTCATCTGCAAACTTGCTGAGGGTGCAATCCATCCACTCATTCTGGTCATTAATAAAGATATTGAACAAAACCAGTCCTAAAACTTTGGGGTACTCTGCTAGAAACCGACCGCCATCCTGACACCGAACTGTTGATCACTACCCACTAGGCCCGGTCTTCTAGCCAGCTTTCTATCCATCTTACCGTCCATTTATCCAATCCACATTCCCTTAACTTGCTGGCAAGAATATTGTGGGACATGACGTCAAAAGATTTAGGGCATTAAAATCAAGGTTAGGCCTTCTTTGGGTTTTTCCTCTGACCTCATTGTGCAAACTTGGCAGATAGCAGAGAAAAAGGGCAGAAAGCACTTCATTACTATCTCTCTCAGTATCCAGGTCAGAGAGGACTAGTGCAGCACTTAAGCAGTTTAAGTAAGTAAGCTTTGGAGTAAGTTTATTGAAGTCCCATTGAAGACTATGCATGCATTTGAAGATACACATATGCTAAAGTGCTTACCTAGATTGTGGTCCAGTGCTGTTCCACTGCAGGTCAAAAATGTATGTTAATAAAAATAATAATAATTAATAATGTAACCAATCTACTCTCCCCATCTCAAAGTCCGCTCAGAACCCATGGTGAGCTGGAATCTGCCCAGACGAGGTCATTTGGTACAGTAAGTATAGATTTCCTCATTCCTCATAATATCTGGTTTCATCAGATTGGAAAGAATGATCAGGAGTGGTGGAAGTTTAGCTTTATTACGCATCATAAATCCTTTCCTTTTTTTTACTCTAATCGGTCCCTCGGGTCTTCTTAAAGCTTTTGACATTGCAGCATTCCTTCATCAGAATACAATACACATTCTTCTGTAACTAGACATCTGATGGTGAGGGCCTCATTTGGACCACAAGTAGTGGAGGCAGTGAAGGTGAAGTGCTGTCACATCAGAAATTCATCATCAGTACTTGAAAGAAAACCCTTATCACATCTGTACATGTGGAAAAACTGTCAGACTGCTGACAGCAGTCTTTTAATCTGTGGAATAGATCCTCCTGGCCATGGCTGCTGCCACACACCTCAAGGCCTCCAGAAAAGTCCTCTAAGATCCTCACAGAATTTGGGTACTGTGCCAGATGGTATGCCTTGCCTATGAAAATAGTCATTCAGTGACAGAGGAAGAAGAAAGGAAGCAACCTCTTCTTTCATTAAGACAGCATCAGGCACTTTCCATGTCTTGATGAGAATGTTCCATAAGCCTCTGGAAGGTGGCAGTGGAGGGATACCTTTAAAAAAATTGCAGTAGGTAGTATAATTTTCACAGACATGAACCAGATATGTGCTGATTAAAATTCATAAAGATTGAACAAGAGACTGTAGACTAAGGAAGAGAAGCAGCGTCACAACAATGTCTTGAAGCTCAGTGGAGTTCCCAATCTAAAACTGGCATTTAGGAAACTAGTGACTTGCCATCTAGTGTTTATATTTACAGACAATACAGATGTTACATCAGATACTGGCGAACTATGTGGAAAGAGGGACAGAAATCTGGCTCAGAAAGCCTCATTTATGAACAGAGGGAAACTCCATATCCCTGAGGGCTACTAATGCAGGATATCACAAACTCCAGGTAGACTGATTCAGTCATCCAGAATTATTGCAAAGAGAGAGGTCTCTTCTACCACAAATATTCTAAAATCTTGCTTAGCATGAGCTGTTCTATGAATAGACCTTTTCTGTCCCTGAACAGTATCAAAGAGAGGAAGTCCTGCAGCAAGTCAGGGAAATAGATGCCTTTTCTGTAGTATGATTCTCTAGGTTTATTGGCTTTCCTTCCTTGCAAATCACACATGAGATTCTCTGGGAAGTGGAAGTGGGATTCCCCAGTTCCTGTGTGCTCCCCAAGGATTTGTGTGATGGAGAAGGTATCCAGAGAGGCTTTTCCTGGTGTAAGAAAACAAAATCCATAGATTTTTAAATGTGAATCACTCAGTATAACAAGAATGGAAATATGATCCCAGTCCAGCAGGCTATTTAAATGCTTGCCTAATTTTAAGTTTAAAGCAAATACCTCAGAACTTCATTGAATTAAAGCTTAAACTAGGAACAGTATGGGCCTCACATTGATTTCAGATTTTGAGATGGCCTCAAATTGGTCCTGCATACACAAATCCTATATGTGCAAAAATGAAAACTATTTATGGTCATTTTGTATCTGAAAGTTTAGTAATCATGTACCCAGTTTCTTGAACGGAAAAATGGTTGCCACTTCTGTCTTCAGAGCCTATGGCTGAAAATTAAAATGAACCCTATTGTGTGTTTAAATTAATCTACATGGTCATATCTCCAGAGGATGCATCATCATAGTGAATAATTATTATGGATTACTTATTTTACAGTATATCAGGGATTCTAGTCACTGTTATAGCTGAAATATGCCAAACTATATGGACACATTTAGAAAGACCTGCTTCCTGTCCCCCAAATCTTACAATCTAATTTGGTGTAAGATAAATACACATAGGTGTCACAGAATAATTGGGCTTGTGGTATCAGAAATGAGGATTTTTAATTAGCATTATAAACCAGCTAGTAAGATGGAATATTATATATGTTTTACAACACACTCACTGAATCCATATTCTGTTTCATATACTCTGGTCCCTGCCTCAGTTGCTGCATACTTGTAAACTTCTTTTGATTTTAAAAAGGGAAAGTCTGTAGTTTGGTGGGCCTTCTAAAATGTGCTGAGCATATGACACATTAGATTTATATAGACAAACATAGATTTGCATGTGGCAAGATAGAAAAAACAAAGCCTGTGTACAGATGAACAGCTGAATGTCTAGTACCAGGAGAGTTAATGTTATGCAGTGATTTTTACCTCTGTCATAAGCAGTGTAAGAACAGCATGCTCCCTCACATACATCACCATCAAAACTGCAAAGGTTTCAGTTCCATGGCAACAATAAGAGCCCAGTTGTGTTCAAGGTGGAGGTATTACATTCAGAGTGAGGGGTTGGGAATGAGCTGGAAAAAAATAAAACACTTTTATATATCTATATCTATAATATAAAAATGTTAAACACAATCTCCCTCCAAGCTCTTTCAAATAGTCTTTACATGTTTTGTCTCCTCTCTCCCCCCCCCCCCCCCCCCAGCTGCATGGGAAAATGAGGACATTAAATTAAAAATGTTCTTGGGAAAAGAGGGGAATAGGAGTCAGATGTTGAGCCAATATAATGTACATAATTTGTGAGATGGGGATGTATTCCTTGAAGATGAAGGCTTGGTCAGTATGCATAATCCAGGGAATTATTTTTCCTTCACAACTCACTGCTCCGCTGCTGTTGCCCCCAGTGTTTTATTATTTTCTCTCCTTGCACTCTTTTCTCTGCATCCCCCTCTGGTTTTCCTCACCTACATCAACAGAGAAGCAGGAACAATTACATTGTGTCTGCTTCCTGACATCCCAACAGCTGTATAAGGGAAGAGCAATCTGTATTTTGTCTGCCTTTTCCAACTCCTGTCTCTGATGCTTGGCTGTCTTTTCAGAGGTACGCTGGTGCTAGTACATTAGGGTTAAGTACCTTATGCTGCCATAGTTCCATGGTAGGCAGGCAGGTGGGAACCTCCAGCTGTTAATTCTTTGCAAGCCAGTAGTAGTCTGGCAAAGTAAAGCATCCATGAATCCTGCTTAATTGGCCCATAGTTTTCAGTGGTGTTACTTGGGTGTAACTTGGGAGATTAGAGGCTGGTAAGTGGAATTTAACTGTTCTGTGCCATCTGGGGTAGAATTCAACTCACTTTATCTTTTCTGTATTGAGTTTTTAGTGCTAACAGGAGAAAAAATAGTAAGAAGCTAATTTTTGTGTCTGATTATGAGAATGCATAAGAGTGAACCTTGTCCTTGTGCAGAAGGCCAGTACAGAGCTTATACAATTTTTTTGGAGGACTTAATGGATCTTAAGAGTTGCAGTGGCCTTGGTTTGGCCTTACGCATGGGGTGAATTTCACCTGCAGGGAACAGAACCAGTAAGAAAGTGCCCTTTTTATCTAGTCTTTTTTTTCAGCAGCTTTTGGAGATCTAAACAGCTTGACTAGTGCCACGTTTGATATACTCTCTAATATGTGATTGTTGTGATTCATAGTTACTTGCTACATAGCCAAAGTAAATAAAGAACAAATGCAATATGTTAAACTCTTGGGTTTAAAATTAGTCTCATATTATGTGATACCTTCATCTTCATTTTTCTTCTCACAAAGGAATTGTACCTACACTGCTGAATGAATAGCAGGGTCATTCATGCTGAACAACATGGTATGTAAGGCTTCAAATTCCTTTCAGGTGCCCAGAGCTAGTACAATGTTCTGAACATAGTGTCTATTTTTGAAAAGGAGCTTCCCAGTGAGGGACCACACTCATTCATTCTGACAGGAAAATGAGAAGAAAGCAACAAGAGACATCAAAGAAAGGTGAAAACAAGGAGCAAGAAGCAAGAACAGGAAGCAAGAGAAGTTGGGGAACGGGCAGAAGGGCAACCATGGACTAACGGGGGCTCTAGGGTTGAAAAAATTGAGAGAATGCAAAATAGGAAGAAGAAGCTTCTCTGGTTTGGGAGATGGGGAGTTGTATTTCAGGAGTAATGCAGAGGAAAATAAAGAGGAAGGAAAAGGAAGTATTGGAGAAATTTGAGAGCACTTGAGGGAGAGAGTAAGATTGAGAATAATAAAGAAGACTAAGGTATAGAAGACACGAGATGTATATGATAGTTTGAATTGTGTCTGCCAAGATTGTGGTGCCAGCAGTGCTGCTTTTGTGCACTGATCTCAGAATCTATTAAGGTGCCTAAACTGAGTTCTTTGCACTCTAGAATGAAATTACCCTGGTGCAGAAAACCAGTATAAAGGCAAGGCACTATGTAAGCCCCCACTAAAGCCTTATTTTGAGAGCTGGTGTGGGACTTAACTTATATAACAGGGCTGGGGAAACTCTAGCAGGTGGGCCAGACACAGTTCATCAGTGTTAGCTGCTGGTGAGCTGCCACATGATTAGTTTACCTGATGCCTTCCAGGCCTGAAGATGGGTGGGGAGGGGAAAGGGGCAGTTGTTCTGGAGTCAGGTGATTTCGATGGGCCCAGGGCTTCTGGCTGCTGCAGCCACCACCGGGCCCTTTAGGTCACTGCCAGAATGCCATGCAGCGCACTCTGAGCATCTCTGACGGATGGTAGCACACTCTGGGTGGTGCTGAGAGCTGACTGCCCCAGCTTCACCCCTTCTGCCTGAGGCTCCACCCCTTCTGGGAGTGCAGAGCCAGTCATATTGGCCTGGGACCTGGCAAGTCTGTCAGACTTTTGGCGTCCGCAGGCATCTACTAGTGGCTGCAGTTTGCTGTTCCTGACCAATGGGAGCTACAGTAAGTGGTGGCATGGCCTGTGACAAGGAATGGCAAACTGTGACCACAGGGAGCTGCGATTGGCCATGTCTGTGGACACTCAGGTAAACAATCTGTGTGGAGGCCCACCAGTAGGTAACCTTGAAGAACTGTGTCCAGCCCGTGGGCTGGAGATTCCCAACCTCTGTTATATATGGTCTATAGTAGTATTTCTCAAAGTGGTGTGCAAAACCACTTTGAGAAACCTGCTAACTGGCTGATCCGGTAGGTTGCCAGATGGTTTCAACAAAAATACTGGACACACTTGACATTACATCACAATCTACATTACATCTTATTTAGAAAATACCGGACATTTATATTTTCTCGTTTATATTTTCTCAATTTGTTTCCCGAACAGAAAACTCAAATACTGGACCGTCCGGTTCAAAACCGGGCACCTGGCAATCCTATGCTCCGGTGTGTTAACTTACCGGCACCACGGCAATGGAGCCTCACAGCTCCCATTAGCTCTGGTTCACTGTTTGCAGCCAAGGGGAGTTGCGAGGTTTTATTGCCGTGGTGCCGGTAAGTAAACACACCGGAGCAGCCAGTTCGCATGTTTCTCAAAGTGGTTTTGTGGGCGACTTTGAGAAACACTGGTCTCTAAGTGCTGTGCTGGTTCCCTCTGCATTGAGGTGAATATCATCTGCAAATTCATAATTGGGTGATTAAATAAGGAGTCATAATTGGAAAGTAGAGCCTGCAGTGATTAGGTCATCGGCATTATTTTTCTGAAAAACTTCTCACGAGTCTGGTAATTTTGAGAGGAAAGCAAGGTAGGGCAAAATTCTGTTGCTAATAAGATTTGTGTCAGATTGATGCTAATTGTCACTGTAGGATTTGTAGAGTAATTAGATTATCAGGTCATACTTTTTAAAAAATTGCATACCACCCTGTGTTCATGTCCCTCCACAATGTCAAGCTCAGTAGTAATGCAAAAGGATAAGAAAATTGATTTTGCATTGAGGCTCACTGTAAACAGAATATTATTATTGACTCTGCTCTTTGATAGCAGAAGCAGTGCTATTGTTAAGTAATTGTCTAGTAGTATCAATCTGAAGGCTTTTCTCTGCACAGTGGTTCAGACAAAATAGACGACCCAATAATGCCAGACTAAAAGGGAATTTTAGGCTTAGCTTGGGAAAGAGTTTGTGAATAAACTATACATAGTATAATACATTTATTTCTTCCTGCTCTAGAATAATTATGTTCTTAAAGATGTTCATTATTATCATTCTGTGTTACTTGGGCCGAGTTTGCTATTAGGCTCACAGGCCTCTCTCTCTTCAAGTTTTATTTTTATATGTTGCCTACATTTTTCATTGAGGGACGAGAATGTGGGAGAACTTTTGTTTCTTCATTGAAGAGATCAGGCCAAAAACTGCTGAGGCCTACACCCTCAAATGTATTTAACTCCTGTTGAAATGAACGGAAGTTAGGGGCCTAGATACCTTTGCATTCTTGGTTCAAAGGTACTCTTGGTTCAAAGGGAAAGGGAAGTGAGCATGCATGGAAGAAGCAAGCATTGGAGTGGGTTAGAGACCTGGAGGAATGTGTCACATATTTTGTAATAGTGGGGGCCCATGGGGAATGTGAGAGTGTCTAGAGAAAAAGGAATGGGGATATGAGTTCATATTCAGTGATGGGATCTCACTGAGTTTTCCTGCTAGTAAGAAAGCAAATGGGAAGAAGCATGAAAAGGAACTGTATCTATGGGTAAAAGTAAACTTTTTAATCACCACTCTGCCATAGTCCTGCCTCCTCTGGAGTAGCAGGAGGCAAGCACCCTTGTATTAAACTGCAGTTACGTAGAATGTTGGCTGATATTTTCTTCCCTGGATCATTTCTTGGGAATCCATGTCTATAGTTAAGACCCATGTAATCCTTCTCCAACTCTTTCCCCTTCCCTCTGCTTGTAGAGTCAGTACTGCAGTTAGGAGTCATATTTATTTCACTTAAGGGTATGTCTGTACTACAGAGGAAGATTGAAGCTACCGCTGTCAATCTTCCAGAGTTTGAATTCTCAGGTCTAGTTCAGACTGAGGACGTTAAAATGTGGATAATCAGCTAATTGAGTAGTTGATGGAATTCCATTGACTACACAGTTAGTCAATAACGTGTGTGTGTGTGTGCGTGCGCGCATGCGCGTGTGCGCTCCCTAGGCTCTGCAGTGCTGTCTGGCTCCTACTACATTTAAACTGCACAGCTGCAGCGAGGTTAGCTTTCCGGGGTGTGTGAGCTGGGAACCCCATCTGTGACTTTTTCTTTTAAATGTAGTAAGAGCCTGACTGCTCTTACTATATTTAAAAGTCAAAGGTACAATGGGGGATCAGTCATGAGCTGAGAATCACCTGGTGCCTCTTACTACATTTAAAAAGCAGAGGCACAGCATGTGGGACTGGGTGCAAGCCAGGAATCGGCTGGTTCTCGGCTCATGCTGGGTCCCCTGGTGCACCTCTTCCTCCCCTGCTCCTTCCCCAGACAGTGCGGTGGGGGGTGGGGAACCGGCTTTTAAGCCGGCTCCCCCCTGTACCGGCTCCTGCTCTCCCCCTTGCTGCCTCTGTTAGGTACCGATTTATGGTACCTATACAATTAATGTAGCTGAAATTGCGTATCTTAATTTGATTTTTGTCCTGTAGTGTAGATGAACCCTTACAGTTTTTGTTGTAGACTTGATGGCTCTGTAATGTTCTGTTTTCCAACAGTATAATAATCTGTATTAGTCACTAGCATGTTTAACTATTAATTTGCTTATAATCAGTTTTTCAAGAGGTTGCTTTAATATGGGAGGGAAATCAATTATTTGGGCTGCAGATGCCTAGGCATCCCAAATGTCAGGGCACCTGGGCTTTTAACTGAAGTGTGAAACATCTTCTGGTACTGGAAACTTGAAACGTTTGGGTTGCCTACAGAGAAACTATACACTAAGTTCTAGCCTCTGGGAGCCCAAATATTGCCATGCCAGCATGAGTCTTTGTAGGAGCTGACGGGATGGGTAGCTGCCAGTCCTGATTTTGATGTATCTCAGATATGTTCTGACACTCCAGCTTGCCAGACCTGAAATCCCCAGGATTCCTGTTCCAGGCTGGTGACCGGCACATATAGCTGTGATGTGACACAAAATTAAAGATGTAACCAACTCTCTCCAAAAGACTTGTGTCCCCCCCTCCACCCCCCACCTCCCATTTTCCTTGCTCTCTCTTTCCATTTTTGAACTGTTCTGTAGGATCCTGCTCTCTCGAGACTCCTGCCTCTGCTGTTCTTTCCTTTGTAACTATTTTTGGAAAGTGGATGGATGTGATTTGGGGGAGAAGTTACCTGTTGTCAGACTCTGAATTGCTTTCTCTTCTTCTGTCCTTGTCTTTCCTCTGATGATTTTTTTCTCACTTTGACTCTCCCCATGCAGGTCAGTGGCACAGTTGTAAGTCTGGTGAATGCTCTTTGTACTCTGTAAGTGACTTCTTCATACAGAGAAGAATGCAGGTTCACAAGCTGTTCTCTTGCTTTCCTTCCTGCAGCTGCCATAATAATTCCTCTGCTTTTGTGGGTAGGCCAATTGGCTGAAAAACTGATAAACAACTGAGTAGGGTTGGGAAGGCAGTGAAATATGGATTGTTTTGCAGTTTGGGTATTTTAAAAATGGATTGTGTATATATAAAATATTTCCTTTAATATTTTTTGTAATAATTCATTTCCATAAACCTTTTATAAAAGGTATGTTTTTACATTAGAAATATTAGGTGCTGATTAGCTTTTTTGTCTTGCATCTTTGTCAGTCTTTGGAAGACTTGGAAGGTGCCATTACAGCTGGAGTTTGAAATTTGACTTGCAGTTATGCTGGGAGAGCAGTAGCTTAGGTTTCAGCCTCAGCTGAATGGAAAGGAAATGATGACACTTTGACTATCAGTATTGTAGCTCAGGTCTCAACTCCAGCAGTGATGTCATAGTGTAGGTTCTCTGTCAAAAGTATGTCTGAAAAAAACCTATGTGGCCAGGAAACAGTGTGCTAGGTGTACCCATAAATCAGAAGTGCAGTACTTGCTAATGGCAGGAAAGAGGACAGGTATAGAAATAAAAGGCTGATAACACTATTATTCCAAGAAGCACACATCTCATGGGAAAAGTTCTGTAGAATTTAATAGGGATGAAACCCAATAGGATTCAATTGAAATGTTGTAGGGAGTCTATGGAAAATTCTCTTAAAACTTGTAGAATTTAATACAAAATAATCTCCTTGCTGTATATTTTAGAGCCACCCTAGAGAATATGATAGTATGGGTATAATTCTCCCTTAAATTCTGTAGAATGGTTGGGGAAAAACACCATGGAAAAGTTACAATTTTCCATTACATTTGATAGGATTTCTATGAGGGAGTGTTTAAACTGAGAATATAATTACTGTTTTCACCTAAATGCACTTTTTCCTCACATAAAGCTGTTTATATAGAATAAGGTTGTTAGGATTTAACCCTTAACTTTCATAGAGGTAGCTAGTATATTATTTAGGCTGGGCATGGTTTGAATGGATGCTTCACTTTGCTATTGTGTATCGTGAGTTAAATCATTGTTGATAAGGATGACTGGGATCCTGGTCTGAAAGAGAAGAGAAGTTCCCAGTACTCTCCCTTATGTTAATCCAAGTGACATCATGTGTTTCTCTTTCCTGATTGAATTAGATATAAACATTACTTTTCAGACATTGAGATTCTGGTGTTTGATTATTCAAGTTTGCTCATAAAGACTTATCATGAAAGTTCAGCCTAAAAGGAGAGTGGTTTTGGTGAGGTTTGTTTGAGGAGTTTGTACTTCTTTGCAAAAGTAAAATGATCTGGCAGAGATTAAATGAGGCTGCATCTAGTCCTACAACACCTTAATTCTACTTACTGGACAGAGACCTGTTGTCCCTGATTGTGATTTATGAGCTGGCCCCCTTGGTATTGTTCTAATGTCATCAATTTGATGTAAACAGATAGCACATATAGTGAGCTGTTATACTGGATGGGGTAAATAAGGGATTTATCTAGGGTGGGTTAGAGACCCCATGGGAAGGGTGATCATGGCTACAGCCTGCTATGATCTGGCTATTGCAGGTTGATATAATGGTGCATGGAGGACACTTACAGGTCAGCACAGTGTAGAGCAACCTTAGGACTGCTCTAAATTATGTCAGGAGCTGAGCAGTGCCTTAAACCCAGATTTCCCTCTCCTTTCTTTGCCTATTCCTATAATTACTGGAGAAATGGAGAAAGAGAATTTGGACATTGACTTTAGATGAGCTGTTTTCATAAGAAGACTTAATGTGGACAAGGCTTTGCAGGATCAGACTGTTAATTATGGAATAATTTATAATGCAATATCAGAGATCCATCCTCTTGGGCAATATTTAAAAGTCACTTTTCAATTAAATTAGAATGATATTTGATTTGCAAATGTTACAGATGTGCTGTGCAACAAAATTGACACTGATATCTTTATAAAAAATGAGCTGCAAAAAGGAAGAGTCCTGTGAGTGATGCTGAAGCAGTGAGAAAATACCAGTTATTTTTTTTAATGTTTCTGGCATCAACATCATGATTTATCTAATGTTGTGGGCCATCATGGCTAAGTTCTCCGCACTGCTCCATCCTCAGCAAGCCAAGTGTTACTCCCAAAATTGCAGTCAAAAAAACCTTTAAAAATAATTAGCTAATTTAAGGCCACCTGATCTTGCATCCTTTGTTTACCTAATGTTTTTTCTCAGTCTCACACTGAATACAATTCCCTGCTGCAGAAAATATAACAGTGGTGTCCATTTTCTTTTTGAAAATATAGTTTATAACTTCTATAATAAAAGTTTGCATACTTACTTTAATACACCACATTGTTTCCTTTCTCTTATGTTCTCTTGTATGCCTGATGTCCTCCATATTACTGGTTAAAAAAGCTTGTACTGTTTACCATATAGTACCTAGAAACATTGCCTTAATTTATAGCCGTCATAAAATGAAAAACGAGAGAGTAGGGGGTAAATAATAATTTTCCTGCTCATCATGACTTTGTATTTTCCAAACAGTGTTGAAGCTTTACTGTTACACATTCCCCAGTACTTATTTAGATAAGAGAGTTTATACAGATGTGACCCTAAATATCTCCACTTAGACCTTTTCTTTGCATTTTCTCCTCTGATAATTTCATGTCCTCCTCTGAGAATTTCATGTATGCCTATCACAGTTATTGGCAGCAATATATATATCTGTCATCTCTAGTTCTACCAAATCTTTATCTTCTCCTTCTCCCTTTTATGCTAGCTTGACATCATCTTTTTTGTGGAAGCAATGAGTCTTCTATTTCATTAAAGACAAACTTTGAAAATATGATTTTTTTCTGAAGTGTTGGAAACTCACCCGCACTAGCATTGTGTTTATTCTAAGCATAATGCTTTTCAATTTTTTCCCATTTGCAGATTCATAACAAATATCAAGTGGAGGTGTTGCTCTCTTTTGAAATCTTTGACATAATCTGTGGATACTCAGGTGTCTGTAGACCCAAAGTGAAAACTGCTGTTCTAGAGCATGGGAACTGGAAACTAAAACTGATTATAGACAAAGTGAAACTGGTCAAAAGTTTTACTTTCTAAACTAAGTGAAAGATCAGAAATAAAAGATTTTAATATTCTTTATTTGAACAACCTGTGGTGTCTTTGGTAATACAAACAAAGATTTTTCGTTAATAGTCATCTTTTATCTTGACTGTGTCCCTTTGAGTAATAAGACTTTTGTTGCCTCTGGAAGCAGGGGCAGCCTGTCCATATAGGCAAACTAGGTGGTTGCCTAGGGCGCCAAGTTAAATGGGGCACCAAATGGTGGCGCAATATCATTGAGGGGTTTGGAGGTGGGGGCGCTGATTTCATGGTTCGCCTAGGGCTCCAGTTGCTGGCAGCTAGTCTAGGGCTGCCCCTGTCTGGAAGGTAAAAATTGTTCCCCCCCCTCTTCTAGGAATAAATACTATGTTATCAAGTGGTTGACTAGGTAAAGGTGATTTTAATTGCTTAATAATGCAGTTATAAGATTTTGGTAAAGTACAACATCTGATTCTTTCCTAAATGACATGGCAGTATGGTTGATCTTTTTGTATGTCAAGACAGAGTATGTGCATGTAGAAAATTAATGTTCTCAGTGCAACTGGATGTTTCAGAATCAACCTTGCTGTTTCCCAATCTGCTGAATGAATGTGGTAATAAAACTATTGCCAGGGGACAGACGTAAGACTACGTGTGGAAGTATTCTCTGCAGGCTTGCCAAAAAACAAGCATTCAAAACCATGAGTCAGGTCCTCAATGATCATGACTGTCTGAAAAATCATGAATTTTGAAAAATAATATATACTGAGGGTTAGGCGTTGATGTTTCCATCTGGACTCTAGCCATCTCATTTATCCCCAGCCATGCTCTAGCATATTACCTCCTCCCAGAGTCAGAATTGCTGTAGTGAAAGAGTGGAATGTCAGATCAACCCCTGTTGCATTTGGGATTTCCGTATGCTGGGGTAACCCAACTGGCCAGGTTAGCCAGTTTTTTACCTGCCTTGCTCCGTCAGACCAGAATGAAGGCCAAGATGTGGCTTTGAGCCCTTCATCAAAGCATTTACAATCAATAAAGTGAAGAACTACAAAGGGATATAAAAATATAGTGGTTCAGGAGTGAAATAGACTAGGGCAAAGATAGCAGAGTATAGCCATATAGAAAAATAATGTGTATGCCTTGATTCTAGATGCTAAACCTTCAAGGAGGGACTTGAGTTAGAAAAGGATAGAGTCAGGTATATGGGGCCAGAAAGAGTGTTTTCTCCTTGAAATGCAAAATATGAGTCCCAATCTTTCTCCCATCAAAGAGAAGAGGCAAAAACTCCTGTTAACTTCTGGGGCGAGCAGGCTCTTACCATGTTTGCAGAGTTAGGCTAATCTATGACTATTATGTTAATTTCAGAAATGTGACAAATCATATATATATATATATGACTGATACACTTTTGAGTTATTTAAAGTATCCTGTCAGAGAGAATTATAATGCCCACTTCTTATTGGTGAGAGACTTTGTGCACTTCATGTGAAGTTTTGCAAGTTGTGATTTCTTCTTGAATTAGCAGACTTGCTATAAAGAATGTTTCACAAGTCTTCAAGTGACGTGGTACCTTACACATTTACACCTCTGCTGTTTTTCACAGTATTTGTTTTTGTGTTGTGTGAGAACTCCTACAATAGAGTGCACTACAGGATTGGATTGTTTTGTCTCCCACTTTTTCAGTAGGAAATAAATTGTTTTAGTTCTGAGAAACTGAGCGGGCACTCAGGGAAAAGCCAGGGGGGCTAATAGAAAAAGACATTAGGCGAGAAGCAAGTAGTAGGGGATCATTAACTGGAGGGCAAACATGATCACTTCTGCTTAGGTTGGTTAAAGTAGGCCAAGCAAGTTGCCAGCCTGTGTATACAGGAGAAAATTTACATGCTTTGTGAAATAGTGCTAAAATAATTTGCACTTTTTATAGCAGTGTTATCATAGTTAAAGTGAAGCAGAACTTAGCTGCCTTGGACAAAAATGGCCTTTGTTGTTGTTTGCATGCGTGCCATAGAGAGGGGTATGACTCTCTTTGTGTTTGGCTAGGTAAGATAAAAAGGGTGACATTTTCAAAACTATCTAAGTGCCCTATTTAAAAGAAGTGATTCACATATTAGCCACCTAAATCTCAGGGAAAGTCAATATGATTAAGGATCCTAAGCGTCCAGGTCACTTTTGAAAATGAGACTTTGGAGCCTCAGTCATGTTAGGTCTTTTGAAAATGTTATCCAAAGATTTTTAATTTGATGAGAAGTTGCAACAGAACTGCTAACATAGGTGCTGTCAGGAGTTTTGACAGGCTCATTGATATCCTAGTATATGCCATTACAATTGAGAGCATATGGAAATAAGATCAATGAATAAGAGGTTATCCATATTAACTGATTATTTAATGCAGAATTATCCCTATTTTGAGCTAGATATTAATGTAAAAAAATCTAGTAATTTTTATATGGGCACTAATATATCTTGAGATGGTTTTGGGGTGAGTATTTATTTTTTTTGAATGGCTGACAAACAAATGATAAAAGAAAGGCAGAACAGAACAAAGAATCAAAGATTATGAACCATTTCAAAAAATAAAGCCCATGGAACAGAAAAAAATCACCTCCATTTTTTGGGTTGATATTTTATTGCAGACAAACATTGCATGCGGATGTGTTAGAGTGAAATGTTTAAGTTGAATATATCGGGATTACTTTAATATTGTTTACTTTACCCCCACTAATACTCTAAAAGAATTGGTAAACTAAAAGATGCAAAGTAAAAGACAGTATAGCATTTTATAATCAGTACTTTTCTTTAGGCTCAACCCTTGTATTTTAGTGTTAAAATTTACAGAACAGCTTGTAATTGCAGTAGCTTATTTAAGCTATCTATTTGTGGTTATGGCTGATGAGGAAGCTTAAACTTCAGCATTCCCCAGCCATCTAATACCAGCAAATTGACTTCAGGTCTCTTGTAAGAATATCTAAATGTAGGCTGTTGAATAATCCCTTTGGGGGCCCTGTAACTATTTTTATGCTTGGATATGCGTCATCAGTGGGTATTTTCTCTGGTGACTAGCTTACATCAGTAGGTCTCCTACCATACATTCTATCAGCGAGTGAGTTATGATTGATGGGAGTCACGGTCTCTGTTTAGCTTTTATCTGTGACCTCAAATAATGGACAACAGGAATTTCCAGGCTGTTAAATTCTTTGAATGACTGAAGATACAGAATTGCAGTGCTGATAAATGGAGGTAGTATCGAGATATTTATTCACAGGAGGAGAGGAACTAAGGGGGGAGGGGGAGTTTCCTTGTCTGAAAGGTGGTAAATCCAGTTCTGTTGCTTTGCCGTTAGTGGAAAGGTATGCTTCCTGAATCCAAAGAAAGAAGCTGTGCTGGAGAATTGTCAAACAGGATGCACTGAATAACTCTTCATGGTTTTCTAGTGATGTATGCCTGACTAGCAGCAAAATTTAAATGTGTTTAGTTAACTGATCTTTATGGCAGTTTGTCAGTCTTGTTTTTTTTCCCCCAGGGGCATATGCTGTTTGCTACTGTACCAAGGGAAATGCTATGGAATTTGAAGTGATTTTTTTTCCTATTTTTAATAGCTGGGAACAGGGGATGGATTCATCGGTAAATTTATTCTGGACGTTATCTGGACTAAACCTAAAGGAGCAGTAGGTTAGGTGATTTTAAGGTTATGTTGCTCTTGCCACAGTGACCCACTGAGCTTGTGGTAGCAGTCCATTTCCTGATTTTAGATACTTTCTAGTATGGAAAGGAGTATGATGAATGTATGTAATGTTTTATCTCCCTTATTTCCTTTCACTGTGCCTTTCCCACCTCCTCTGTTTCTGACATGTGTAAATGAGGCTGCAGTGTAGTTGTGAGATTGTCAGCAGCATTCTGTGAGAATTTAGCAGCTCCAGCCAGCTCAAGACCGTGAGGTACTTTCCCTTTCTTCTTTTCCCTCTCTTTGGTGCTTACTCCTTTTGACACAGATGTGACCAGCTATTCAGCTCCTCCCATACTTTGGCTCAGAGACCTGGCAAACACTTTTGCTGTCAGTCAGGCTTGCAGGGCATTGCAGTAGGGTGCACAGAAACACAGGGTGGGGCAAAATAAAGAACTGTGCAGCTAATTGATTAAATGACCTTTCTTTATCAAACTATATAATATAAGGGGCAGTAGATAGGTTGCTCTGAATTCCTTTTGGGGATTCTTCCTGCTGCTATGTGGTGCCTAGTTTATTTTTCAGCATTCTCAGATAACTACATGATTTCTGGGCAGGATTTTCAGATAGTTAAGCTTTCAGAGGAAAAATGTGATCTTGATATTTCTCCTGCAAATCTTTTCTTTTTAACTTAGCACATAATGAATGGAAGCTGGTTTTGTTGTGCTAGTTGATTAACAATCCCAGTGATTATTTGACTTATTGGTTATGATAAAGTTGGCCTCTAAAAAGTGGAATATGCTGTTCAACATTGATGCCTTCACTTTGTGAACAAACAGTACAAACAGATGAATGTGATGACATCACCATTGTCTCTAAATCTGCTTTTCTGCTAGGTGGGTATTGGTTAGGAGATGCTGTCAATAGAAATACTAGGAAGCAAAGTAGCAATTTAAAAAGAGGCTTAAAATCTGGGAAATAAGAAAAAACAAAATGTTTGGTTTAGTAACATGGTTTAAGAGTATAGTATAGATATATATATATATAGGCATTAAAAATACAGTAACTTCAGTGTGATTTTGCACCTCAGGACAAGCTAGTTACATAATTCAGAATCTATAAAGTGATAAGCACAAAAAGCTTGTTGAGTCTTGAGTAATTTGCAGTAGAATTCACTGAACTCTCCTGGAATAATGCACTTAGAAAATGTAAAGCCAGTTTTTGAATGTTACTTTTGTGTGTTTATTTACTGAAAATTTCCAGGAGTCTTTATTGACCAGCTTCATTTTATTATCTGTGGAGAAGTCACACAATGAAGCGATCTTATCTTTTTTTCCCCCCTTTCCCAATGGATTGTTATAATGTTTTATGAACTATTATCTTTTATAATTTTGCAAAAACTCAGTATCATAAATCAAAAGAATTGTAAAGGCCTTCAAAATATTTTTACAAGGGTTTTAAGTTTCGTAGAAAATAAGTTGTGGCAAATTGTTTATGGGTACCTGAAACTGATCACAGAGGTTGCAGTCCATTTTGACATGTGGCAATGTGTAGGTATAACTCTTCATGTCTTGTGACAGGATGTCATTCTAGGGATGAGTACAAATTTAGGCCTTGATCCTTCAGTGAACTTATTTCAGATGGATCCTAGTGACCTCTGATTTCAGTGGACTCAGTGAGGATAAGGAGATCCACTTGCCTACTGTTCATTTTAGGATTAAGGCCTTGGTGGTAAAAATCTTATCTCCTTGAGAGAGCCTCTCTGTGTTCAGTGTTGATCCTTAAAATCTTCCCAGTCATTTTTAGATAACTACCTACATATTTCATCTTAATATTCACATTATTTTGCATATTCCCTGTAGGGTGGATAGTGTGGTAATAATCTAATGAGCTAAGACAGAATTGACCAAAGTTTAGGGCTGCGTTTCTCAATGACCACTCCATGGGTTGGCACTAGTCTCTGAGATCTCAGTGACACAGTTTAGAAGGCAGCAAGCTGATCCTTTGTATCAAAAAAATTGAGAAACACTTGTCTTGGATGACCACTATATCTTGTAATAACTCTATAGGTAAATTATTTTTATGCTTTCATGTATTACTGGCTCCCTCTATTCATACAGCTGTAGTTGCTGTACCTTGGATAGGAAAGTCAGTATAACAAATTAGTAATATCAGGTGATGAATTCTAAAAATGTTTTGGATAAGTTTAAAAGTATAAGGGTAGTTTAGATCTGTAATAGGCTTCCACGTGAGGTTGTGAAATCCCCATCACTGGAGGTTTCTGTGAACAGGTTGGGCAACTTTTTATTTGATCTCGCCTCAGCACAGTGACTGGACTAAAGTTCCCTTCCACCCTACATTTTTATAATTCTGCATATCTATTAAGTTCTTGACAATCCAATCCTGTAACTCCTACCCACTCAAGTAGTCTTAAGGTCAACATGATCTCTTGTATTAGGAAGGGCTGTGCAGAGGATTGCAGGATCAGGCCATGGATATCATATAACATACAGAGATAGTGAAGTCAAGGAAACCTCCTGTGAGCGTGTTCATGCAAGATTTATTACATAGCACCATATAAATATAAAAGTAGGGGAAAATCTCCATTTTTGGTAAGTAGAAGAAAAATCCATTCCTTTTTTCTAATTCCTTTTTTTGTGTGTCAATTATAGTGCTTTACTGTATGGTTTTTGGTCGTTTTTCCTCTTTTTGGCTAAACTTAATAACATCAAAATGTATATTAATAATCTATATCCCCCTCAAATAATTTACAAAAAGAAGTGTTTAAAATATATATTGAATTTTCCCACCAATGTTTCCTTTATGATTCTTGAAAGCTGCCTGGTAACATAATTACACATCTTAAGCCCTGGTCATATAAACTGATCCATACTGGAGAACGGCACACATGTGAACACTCAGTCACTTTAGCAGGGTTCCCTGAAGATTCAGAGCCTACCTTTTTGGATCAACTTTCAGGATTGGGCCTTTAGCATTCCCAGAATCATAGAAATGGAAGGCTGGAAGGAACCGCGGACTTGAGAGATCATCCTCTCCATCCCCCGGGTGCTCTCATTAAGGATGAGGCTTACTGGTTAACCAGTTAACCATTTAACCTTTTACATCCCTAAGAATAACTAAAGGGGAAAATTGCTTTTTGTAATTAAAGATCCAATCCCAATCCCTATTCAAACCCATTCTGGTGGTGTCAAATTTGCATATGAATTCCAGCTCATCAATTTCACATTTCAATCTGTTTTGAATTTGTTTTTTTTTTTTTTTTTTTTTTTTGTTTGAGAATGGCAACTTTCAAGTCTGAAATTTTGTGTCCAGGAAGGTAAAGCTATTTTCTCACTAGTTTTTGTATGTTACCATACTTGTTGTCTGATTTGTGTCCATTTATTCTGTTGCATAGAGACAGCCTAGTTTGTCCAAAGTATATGGCACAGACATTGCTGGCACATGATGACATCTATCACATGACTAGATGTGCTGGTGAATGTGCTTTTGATGGTATGGCTGATGTGGGTAAGGCCCATGATGGTATCACTAGGATGGATGTTTGGACAGTTGGCAATACGGTTTGTTGCAGGGATAGGTTCCTGAGTTAGTGTTTCTGTTGTGGGGTGTATAGTTGTTCATGTGTGTTTCAGGTTGGGGGGCTGTGTGAGAGACCTGGACTGCCATCGTGCTGGAATTCATATGCAAATTTGACACCACCAGAATGAGTCTCAATAGGGAGGGTCCAGGAATGGCTCTCACCCTTTAGATATTCTCACCTTATCCACCTCCACTCTAAGGGTATGTCTACACTACCACCCTAGTTCGAACTAGGGTGGTAATGTAGGCAACCGGAGTTCCAAATGAAGCTCGGGATTTGAATTTCCCGGGCTTCATTTGCATAAAGCCGGGCGCCGCCATTTTTAAATGTCCGTTAGGAAGCCTAGTCTGAACTACCTAGTCCGTGCCGCGTGTAGCCGCGCGGCAAGGAGTCCGCACTAGTGGACATTTAAAAATGGCGGCGCCCGGGCTTCATTTGCAACTCCGGTTGCCTACATTACCACCCTAGTTCGAACTAGGGTGGTAGTGTAGACATACCCTAACTGAATTAGCTCTAATGTTACACTCCCATCTCTGTATCCTTACCATCAGTTCATTTTCCTTTCACATCATGCACGTGACAAAGTGAAATGGAACTCACAAAAACTTATGCCATAATAAACTTGTTAGTCTTAAAAGTGCCACTGGAGTCCCTGTAATTTTTCCTGCCCCAAAATCGTATTTACACTTGAACTGTGAATAAATGAATTTTCTGATAATTTAAATCTATTTTTTCAGTTGTTTGCATTTATGGTCAAGTCCACCTACTGTTCTCCTTTTGAATTTCCCAAATGATCATGGAAATTTTACAGAAGAATTGATAGCAGGATCTGGTTATTACAATATCCTCTTCTAAGAGGCCTGATTGATTTCTTTGAAACTATGGTTTCTATTGAAGCTACAGTCTATGCTTTTCAGGAAATAATAGTCATGCCTACAATGCTATAATTTAAATACCCAGACAAATGGAATTTGCAACTTTATTTTGTTTGTTCTGTTTTGACTGTAATATAAACAAAACTTTATAAATGTGTTAGCTTACAATTGCAAGTTTACTGAAAACATGAAATCTTACAAGGAAGTGTTATTGAACTGAATGTTCAAATACAAACCATGTATTAACAGTAAAATGAATAATGAGCCTGTTTTAAAATGTGTTGTTAAAATAGTTTGCTTTTGAACTAGTTGTTCTACTTGTATCACTTACAGCCAATATTCCCCGTAAACTTCTAACAATTTCTCCAACAACTTACTGCATCAGCTATTGAAATGGTACCAAAAACTTATTTCACAATTGTAGTCCCTTTCCGGAATCTCCCTTTTTCCCCTTTGTAAAAATTGATAATGGAATGTGTAAACAGAGGGAATGGGAAATCAGAGGGTATGGTAAAGGAGTTCTGCATTCCTCCCAACTAGTCACTAGACTAGGCATGAAATCTTCACATCTGTCTGGAAAATGTGTGCACTGCATTGTTTAAGTAGGCTTTGTGTTAAGGGTAAACTGCTTGCTTGGAGCTCATTCTGCTTGCCAAAAGAGTACAGATTTTAACTTTTCCTTTTATGGACTCTGACTGTAATGTGGCCGCACCATAGGGACCACTAGTCTTTTCAGGTGGGTGGATGGGAATTCAACTTCCGAATGCTTTTGTGACACTTAGGCTATGTCTAGACTATGGAATTTTATTGGAAAAAGGTACGCAAATTGCACTTCACAATTTGCATACCTTTTTCTGATTGGTTTTTTTTGCAAGAGGCTTTTCTGAAATTTGGCCCATCTACACTGGGCCAAATTTCAAAAAAATGTCCTCTTTCGGAAGAGCCCTTATTCCTTGGGGCTTCTGAAAGAGCATGTTCTGAAAGAGCATGTTGGAAGATCAGATGCGTTCCCAGGACATAGCGGAGTTTTTCCGGGATACTTCCAGTATCCCAGAAAAACTCCGTAGTCTAGACATAGCCTCAGGGGAAAAAAAAGGTGGAAGGAAGTGTGCTGCACGGGTCAGCATCAACAGACAGAAAAGCAGAAGGCAGGGAAAGAACTGCCAGCCCTGGCTGTTCTCTCCAGTTTCTTTCTTCAGATTTACACACAACCAAAATGTGACAAACTGAAATGAGATGCAGCTTGAAGGTCGGTCCTGAAGCACATCAAACAGCTGGCACTGAAACAGTTACCTGAAGTGTCAGGATTGTGCTCTTTTCCATAATAGATTCCAGAGATGAAACTGTTAACTTTTAAGGTATTGGCTTTTAAGGTAAATCCCTAGATGTTTGTTTAATAGTAATACTCATTAGAAGCATAATCTGGATGGTATTATATTCTTGTGTCTGTGGTAAGAAGAAATTTGCTTTTCTCTAAAGAAGGAAAGGAGATTCCATGTGAACAATAGTGAGATAATTAAAGAGGTTGCCAATAAAGAGGCCCCCTGTGGTTTTTGGAGACTGCTGGTGCATGCAACAAATGCCCATTAGAGAGATGTCTGCTTTCTGTGTGTGATGGGTTATCATCACACAAATGCTTGTGGCATTGTGCAGTTGATCAAAGGTGTAACTTACCTTCTCACAGCTGTTTTTAAGGCAAACAAAACTAAATATCAGACAGTGGCTAAAGTAAGCTGGAAAGCAGGGGTGGGGAACCTTGTTTTGCATCCGGGGCCATTGACTCACAGAAAAATCCGGGTCTGCACACAAGCAAGAAACAAACAACCCCCTCTCCCCCCGAAAAAAATCATCTCCCACTGACATGGCCCCTGACTGAGAAGGAGAAAGACTCTTCCCACATTCGCCACACAGACCAAACTAATAGATTTTGTGTGGTCCAGCCCTGCAGTGAGGGGGACCTCTGGGCCTTAGGGACCTCATTAGGCCCCAGGCCTGAGGTTCCCCACCCCTGCTGTAAAGCAGTGAACATTAGTCTGTATGCCCTCCCCTCCCCCCCCCCCCATTGAAGGGAAGAAAAGGAAATGTATCAAGCAAGGTACAGCTTAAGGTAACTTGTACCAGGTCTTTCCAATGGGTGAACTGGGAATGTCATTTTAACCTATCAAGGAAGCCAACCCTTCCTTCCAGTGCTTAAACATAGTTATTTAAAGTGCTGCATTCTGCAAATTGAAAGTAATGCATTTATTTTGTCAGTGTACCCTCTGCCTTTGTAAACTGGTTCATATTTTCATGATGTTATAAACATTTTTCCTTTTAAGGGCATATCTTGCTCTCAGTTCCTACCGATTCCAGTACCTGGCAGCTCCCAGTATGACATGATGGCAAGATATGTCACCTAGCGTTACTTGTTCGCAGGTGCCTGGTTTTTGGTTTGTTTGATTGCGGCGATTGCTCCCTCTTTTTCTTTTTCTTTTTTTTTTTTTGAGTGTACAAAGACTTTATGGTGTTCATAAGGTGAAAACTGAGCATTAGTGTGTGTGTGTGTGTGTGTGTGTGTGTTTTTTTTTTTTTTTTTTTTAAGGATATGGGTTTTTTTTTTCCTGCTTTTGTGATTTTTATCAACAGTATCTTAGATGATTTCTGTCATTTGAACAAAATATTATCCTTCCTGTGATCAAAATGGCTTTTGTTATAGCCATGGCCTTGAAGATTCTTCATGTGCCCCAAACTCCCATTCACAGCATTGGTAGATTTCGGTACTTGTCCAATGCAGGATGATGAACTTTGTGGTAACAACTTTGAGGTCTTTGAGCTATGGAGTTGGATTTCCTCTTTGTATAGTAAACACGTAGAGTTGGCAACTTTTTTAATTGCATGAAACCAAACACTGATACCCTGCCCCACACTGAGGATTCACCTCTGTCATGTCCCTTCATAGAGGCCACATCCCCGTTCATTCCATCCTTCCTCCCACTGTCACTCGCTCTCTCCCACCTTCACTCACTTTTACTGGGATGGGACAGAGAGTTGGGGTGCAAGGTGGGCTGAGGACTTCAGCTTGAGTTGCGAGCTGTGGGCTGGGGTCAGGGATGAGGGGTTTGTGGTTCAGGAGGAGGCTCCGGGATGATGCTGGGAGTAAGGGGTGTGGTATTCTGGCTCAGGGAGGCAGTTAGGGGGTTCCACCGTGGGCAGGGGGTTAGATTGTGTGAGAGAGATCAGGGCATGTGCTTCAGCAGGGTAACCCTTATCTCAGGCAACTTCTGGTCAGTGGTGCAGAGCAGAGCTAAGTTAGCCTCCCTGCCTATCCTGGCTCCACACAGCTTCTGGAAATGTCTGGCATGTCCCTGCAACTCTAGAAAGAGGGGTCAAGGGGCTCTGCATGCTACCATTGACAGTGGTACTTAGCCAGTGAGAGCTGCAGAGCTAGCACAGGGGGCTGGGACAGTGCACAGAGTCACCCTGGCTGCTCCTCCAACAAGGGGCTTCAGGGACCTACCACTGCTTCCAGGAGTAGCATGGAGCCAAAGCAGGCAGGGAGCCTGTCTTAGCCCTGCTGTACTGCCGACCAGAGCCACCACGATCCTTTTTCACCTTGGCATTCTGGTCAAAAACCAAAAACCTGTCAATCCTATAAACATTTGGGAACATTTTGGGCCTGTGCTGCCTCTTTACCAGTCTCTTTATCAGTCACAGTAGCTACAGTCCATTGTGAAAGAGTCACTGAGATATAATATTTTCTGAAGCAAGACAGGAGGAAAGAGGTTATAAGAAGAATGTTGGTTTGAAAGGTTTTATGAAATCACCCTCCTTTTCATTTAGTTTACACAGACGGCTGTCCGGCTTGTTGCTTTGTCCTTGCTTAATCGCAGCTGTTTATGGAAAAATTGCTGTTTTAGAGAAGTGGCTCCAAAGACTCATATTATTGTTTCACTTGCTGGAGATGTTATTCTGGGTACACAACGACTTGGTTTGAAATTAAGATTAATTACTAAACCCATGGTGAATAATTAACTGTTTGACTAGTTCCCAAGTCCTGTACTCATTGGGCTAGAAATGATTTCCCAAACTACTGAAGATAACAGGATTATTCCTGGTTTCACAATGTCCTCATTTATACTGACTTGTGTTGTGAGATCAGCTGATACCTAAGCAACTCTGGTCCAGCTTCACATACAAACCACTTCCTGGGGTTTTCTCGGGTAATGGCAGTGATTCAAAAGATACCGCAATGCCTCAGAGTACTGCTTGTTATATGTTGCACTGAGACTTTGACGGGAAACAATGAGATTCTAAGGAAAGAGCTTTGCTATGTTGCTGTTAAAACACACTTTCCTTCTTGGATTAAAATTTAGCTGCATTCTGTGCAAGTCCCTTCTTATACATAAGTTATTGTGGCTCGTGTGTATGCATGGACATGTCTACGTGTTGGTGTATACAGGCAGTCCCCGGGTTACGTACAAGATAGGGACTGTAGGTTTGTTCTTAAGTTGAATCTGTATGTAAGTCGGAACTGGCGTCCAGATTCAGCCGCTGCTGAAACTGACCGCCAGTTCTGACTTACATACAGAATCAACTTAAGAACCCCAAGTCAGCTGCTGCTGAAACTGATCAGCAGCTGATTCCAGGAAGCCCGGGGCAGAGCAACTCTGCCTCGGGCTTCCTGTAGTCAGCGCTGGTCAGTTTCAGCAGCAGCTGACTTGGGGACGCCTGGGGCAGAGCAGCTGGGGTGCTGCTGGGTTGCTCCAGTAGCGCCACTCGTCGGCGCTACTGGACCAACCCAGCAGCACCCCATCTGCTCTGCCCCAGGCGTCCTGATTCAGCCGCTGCTGAAACTGACCAGCAGCGGCTGACTCAGGACGCCTGGGGCAGAGCAGCGGGGGTGCTGCCGGGTTGGTCCAGTAGCGCCCAGAGCGGTGCTGCAGGACCAACCGGCAGCGCCCCAGCTGCTCTGCCACAGCCGTCTGGAGAAAAGCCTAGTCTGCTGGGGGGGGGGGAGGAGTACACGGGCGGCAGGACCGCAAGGTCCCGCAGTCTGTGTCCTCCGGGGCGAGCCCCGTTCGTAACTGCGGATCCGAAATAAGTCGGATCCGCGTAAGTCAGGGACTGCCTGTATATTAGGCAGGAACCTGATCCTAACAAGCAGATAAAAAGACCAGTGAATTTTGGATTTGTGTTTAAACTGAGTGGGGATCCGCTGTGGGGCAGCTGCCCCTTTAAAATGCCACCTCTCGTGTTTCAAAGGAGCATCTGCTGTGGAGGACTTCCCAGCTGATCCTGGTCTCTGCGCAGCAGTGGAACCCTGGGTCGCAGCAGCTCCACTGCCCCTTTGAAATCCGTGGAGGTGGTGTTTTAAAGGAGCATCTGCCTTGCAGCCAGGGTCAGCTGGGGACTGCCCAGCTGATCCCGGGCTCCCCACGGCATTTACCCAAAACCGAGGATCAGCTGGGGAGTCCCCAGCTGACCCTGGGTTCCGCTGAAATGCTGTGCAGAATGCCTTGCACTGCCCGTTGGAAACACCGACCCGGTGCTTCAAAGGGGCAGTGCTGCATGGAGCCCGAGGTCAGCTGGGGACTGCAGCTGATCCCGGGCACCATGCAGTGCTGCCCTGTTGAAAAGCCACAGCATTGTTTCAAAGGGGAGGCGCATGCGATTAATCATGTGACTAAATTTTTTAATCGCTTGACAGCCCTAGAATAATGTTGGGGATATTCCCTATGTCTGTTGCACAAAAAAACAGGGACCAACCAAAATGATAAAGCAAGTCAGATACAGAAAATGGTACTTTGTAGCACCTTTCTTCCGAGGCTCTTAAAAACAAGGGGCCAGAGCAGACAAACAATCACATACAAAGGAATCTAATAAATCAGGAAAGGGCAGACAAATATACAGTGATAAATTTTTAAAGTGCTTTTACACAAATGCTAGAAGTTTGACTAATAATATGGGTGAACTAGAGTACCTTCTATTAAAGGAGGAGATTGACATAATAGGCATCACAGAAACCTGGTGGAATGAGGAAAATCTGTGGGACACAATCATACCAGGATATAAAATATATCAGAAGGATAGAACAGGCCGTGTGGGTGGTGGAGTGGCACTATATGTGAAAGATAACGTAGTATCAAATGAAATAAAAATCTTTAATGAATCAACATGTTCAATAGAATCACTATGGATAGTAATTCCATGCTCCAACAATAAGAATATAGCAGTAGGGAGATATTACCGACCACCTGACCAGGACAGCGATAGTGACATTGAAATGCTAAGGGAGATTAGAGAGGCTACCAAAATAAAAAACTCTATAATAATGGGGGATTTCAATTATTTCCATATTGACTGGGTACATGTCACCTTTGGAAAAGATGCAGAAATAAAATTTCTCAATAGCTGAAATGACTGCTTCTTGGAGCAGCTGGTACAGGAACCCACAAGGGGAGAGGCAATTCTTGATTTAGTCCTGAGTGGAGAGCAGGATCAGGTCCAGGAAATAACCGTTACAGGACCGCTTGGGAATAGTGACCATAATATAATAACCTTTAACATACCTGTGGTGGGAAGAACATCTCAGCAGTCCAGCACTCTGGCATTTAATTTCAAAAAGGGGAATTACACAAAAATGAGGAGGTTAGTTAAACAGAAATTAAAAGGCACAGTGACAAGAGCCAAATCCCTGCAAGCTGCATGGAAGCTTTTTAAAGACACCATAATAGAGGCCCAACTTAAATGTATACCCCAAATTAAAAAACATAGTAAGAGACCTATAAAAGAGTCACTGTGGCTTAACCATCGTGTAAAAGAAGCAGTGAGGGACAAAAAGGCATCTTTCAAGAAATGAAAGTCCAATCCCAGTGAGATAAATAGAAAGGAACATAAACACTGTCAAATTAAGTGTAAAACTGTAATAAGAAAAGCAAAACAAGATTTTGAGGAATAGCTATCCAAAAACTCAAAGCAATAGCAAAATGTTTTTTAAGTACATTAGAAGCAGGAAGCCTGCTAAAAAACCAGTGGGTCCCCTAGACAATCGAGATACAAAAGGAGCAATCAAGGACGATAAAGCCATTGCAGAGAAGCTAAATGATTTCTTTGCATCAGTCTTCACGGCTGAGGATGTTGCAGATGATACTAAACTGTTTAAGATAGTCAAGACAGAAGCAGACTGAAGAACTTCAAAAAGATCTCATCAAACTGAGTGATTGGACAACAAAATGGCAAATGAAATTTAATGTGGATAAGTGTAAAGTAATGCACATTGGAAAAAATAACCCCAACTATACATATAATATGATGGGGGCTAATTTGGCTACGACAAATCAGGAAAGATCTTGGAGTTATCGTGGATAGTTCTCTGAAAACTTCCACAGTGTGCTGCGGTGGTCAAAAAGGCAAATAGGATGTTAGGAATTATTAAGAAAGGGATAGAAAATAAGACGCAGAATATCTTTCTGCCCCTGTATAAAACTATGGTACGCCCACATCTTGAGTACTGTGTACACATGTGGTCTCCTCACCTCAAAAAAGATGTTTTGGCCTTGGAAAGGGTTCAGAAAAGGGCAACTAAAATAATTAGGGGTTTGGAACAGGTCCCATATGAGAAGAGGCTAACGCGACTGGGACTTTTCAGTTTGGAAAAGAGGAGACTTAGGGGGAATACGATAGAGGTATATAAAATCATGAGTGGTGTGGAGAGGGTGAATAAAGAAAAGTTATTCATTAGTTCTCATAATATAAGGATTAGAGAATACCAAATGAAATTAATGGGTAGCAGGTTTAAAACTAATAAATGAAAGTTCTTCTTCACACAGCATATAGTCAACCTGTGGAACTCCTTGCCAGAGGAGGCTGTGAAGGCTAGAACTATAACAGAGTTTAAAGAGAAGCTAGATAAATTCATGGAGGTTAGGTCCATAAAAGGCTATTAGCCAGGGGGTAGGAATTGTGTCCCTGGAGACGAATGGCACGAGACAAATCGCTTGATCATTGTCTTCGGTCCACCCCCTCTGGGGCACCTGGCAGTGGCCACTGTCGGCAGATAGGCTACTGGGCTAGATGGACCTTTGGTCTGAGCCAGTACGGCCATTCTTATGTTCTTATGCTTTAGAAAGATTAATTGATGAAGCCTTCTTTGTGGAAGAAATAAAAAATTATCTCCATTTTGCAAACGAAGCCTAGAAATGAATTAAGCAATTTGCCTAGTTCTCACAGCAAGTATATGTGAGTGTAAAAGCTACAAATAGAATTCAGGTTGCTTCACACATAGTACATGCCCTAAATGCAGATTCTAACAAGGATCAATACTTATAAATTAGTCTTGGTTTCCCCTCCCTTTCAGTGACACTAGTGAATTTTCAGTTTCTGATCATATTTGGGATGGTTCTTTGTAATTTCAGAACAAATTAATCTTCACAAAGTACTTCCTCCTCCCCACCTCTGCCTCCCTCCCACCCCCGAGTTCTTTCCTTTCTTACTGTATGACTTTTTGGACCACATTGTGTGGGAAATGTGAATCTGCTATATGGATAATTAATGAGGCTGATCAAATATGTTCAGATTAAAAAATGAAACAGCCTGAATCCTCACATGTCCCTTAAACTGCACCTAAACCAAGTATTTTATGATGTTCAGAAATGTTTAGTTAACTTTATTGTTATTTTTAATTTTTTGTGCTCTTAGAAACTCCTTGGTGTGGTTTTTTGGGGTTTTTTTGTTTTTACCAGAGCCTGGAGGATTGGTTTGTGAGAGAGCCTCTTCTTTGTGAGATTTGCAGCTTGTGATTGAAGACCCATTAGGTTTGGGTTATCCAAATGAACCTCAAATTTTGTTGCAGTTATCATTTCTAGTAGCAAAGATGATAATTTAGCACTATACCATCAATAAACTTACCCTGTGCATTGCAGGAATCACCCACATGTGGGGAATGGAAATGCTTGACATTCAACTTGACAGATTTCCCTCTGATTCCACCTTTTGATAGGGTAGATGATATTTCACTTACTGTGGAAAAGGCCTCCCTAAATCTGAAGATCTCAGAGAATCTGCTGACCTCACTGCTGCCTGGCCCCTGACTCCCAGGGTCCTAGCTACTTAGCTTACTTGACAATGTGCTGGGCATTGGAAACTCCCTTTAAACTCTGTGGTTATATATTCTAACTTCCCTTTTGACTTTGAGGAAAAACCCAGCAGCCCTTCTACTTCCTCATCCTGCCCTCCCAATTCAAGGTGTTTGTTTTAGCAGGGACTGAGTAGGGATCTGGAACTTGGCCTTTTATAAGTTAGGATTCTGTTTCCTTTAAACCAATATTTGTCTTAAGAGCCTTCTTGAATAAATTACTGTCAGTAAATATTAGCATATTTATCTTATCTGTAATGGAAGCTAACTCTAGTTGCATGTGGCTCCTGATACCTCCATCACCAACTGTCAACTTTTCACTCATCCTTGTAAGTTTCCTTTTAGGAGTTAAAAAAAAAATCCAAAGTTTAATTGCAACAGTAACTTACCATAATTTTCATTCTCTGAAAAAATGGGGGGGAAATGTTCAGAGACAAGTTACTAATTGCAAATAAAGGTTCATGGTTCAAGATATCTGATAGCATTTATTAATCTGGGCCTGTACGCTATATTATATGGTTATTAATTTAAATTTTCTAATTGTATTCTTTAATTTTTAGATTTATCCTAAACTCAAACCTTGAACCAGTGGATTAAAGCTGTGGAATTGTTTGTGCATTTAGGTTGTTAGAAACCATAACCGACTCTCAGTAATATTAAAAAACTTAAACAATGAATAGTCTAGTAGCACCTTAAAGGCTAACCAAACATGTAGATGGTATCATGAGCTTTTGTGGGTACATGAGCTTCTTGAAGTGGGCTGTGCCCACGAAGGCTCATGATACCATCTACATTACATGTTTTGTTAGCCTTTAAGGTGCTGCTAGACCAGTGGTCCCCAACGTTTTGGGGCTGCCGGGCACCTGGGGACGGGGCCGCTCACACGCTGCACGTATGGAGGTGGGGCCGCTCACAGGCCACGTGACTGGAGCGGGGCCAAGCATGTGCCGCACGCCCGAGGTCGGCACCGGCAAGTGCTGCGATCCCGGGCAGGGGCTGCCCAGGTTCCGTGCGGCGCCCCCGGGGCCAAGACCGGCGCCAGGGCCGGCAAGGGTGGGGGAGGGGCCGGGGCCAGGGCTGGCAAGGACATGCGCGGCGCACCCGGGGGCGGGGGTCAGGGTCGGCACCGGCACGCGCGGCGCACCCGGGGCCGGCCATGCACCCGGGGCTGGCACCTGCCGCACGCCCAGGGGCAGGGCCAGCCCAGATTGCTCCGCGGGCGCATGTAAAGGGCCCGGCGGGCGCCATGGCGCCCACGGGCACCGGGTTGGGGACCACGGTGCTAGACTAACTTAGCTACCCCTCTGAAGTAATATTAAAGTTGTAAAAACTTAAACAACAAATAGTCTGGTAGCACAGCTCACTTCTTCAGATGACCAGAGTGTTGGAAGTCCAGAACCAAGAATAAAGTAGGGAAAACGGGAGCGGGGGTGGGGCGAATTGGAGAGGGAGGAGAAGAAGACATTGGGTAGATAAATTTCAAAGGGATAGCCGAACCAGTCTCTAACAGGAAAAACTTAAAAAAACAAGAAATAGTCTATTAGTATCTCAAAGACTAAATAGTTAAGAGGCTGATAAGAACCATTAGTTTGCACTAGGCAAGGAAGAGTACTAACACCAGATTCTACACAGACCTCAAGAACCACTGGCGCCTTCATTATTTGGTTGGTTGATAATGTGCAAGCCATCCAATACTGCCATTTAAACCATTTGTATGAGAGTTAAACTTGAGAATGAAGTGGAGTTCCAATCCCTCTCTGTGTGTTGGCTTGTGGCATTGGTCTGAAAGAAAACTGCAACTTGTAGATCCCTTAAATGACTGTTCTGGGAGGTTAAAGTGTTCCCAAACAGGTTTTTGTGTTGCCTTTTCAGATATCTGATTTGTGTCCATTAATTCTTTCCCATAGGGACTGTTCAGTTTGTCCAATATATATCGCAGGGGGGCATTTCTGGCATTTGATGGCATAGATCACATTACTGGATGTGCAGTTAAATGAGCCTCTGATTTTGGTGGCTGATGTGATTGGGTCCAGTGATGAAATCGCTTGTATAGATGTGTGGGCAGAGTTGGCACTGGGGTTGATTGCACGGGTTGGTTCCTGGATGCTTATGATGGAGGTGAGAAGCATGGTTACTGGAAAGGATTTGTTTCAGATTAGGTGGTTGTCTGTAAGTGAGAATAGGCCTTTCCCCCAAGGCCTCTGAGTGAGGGGACAATTTCCAAAATAGGTTGTAGATTGTGTATAATGCTTTGGAGGGGTGTAAGTTGTGAACTGTAGGTAATGACAAGGGGAATTCTGTTTTCTCTTTTGGGTCTGGCTTGAAGTTCATAAAGTTGTGATGCTCTTCATACTGACCAGTGTCAAATTCTAGTCTACGGGGCCATTTTTTGCCCAATTTAAAAAAAAACATCCAAAATAGGCTAAATTACCATGAAATTGCTGATACAACATTAACTTTAATACTATGACTGGATCATGGTAGTTCACATTTATCTGTGTCATTCAGATGCAGAACTGAGTTATACAGCATGCTCTTTCCAGCAAAGGCCATATTATTGTTCTGTGTTTGTACAGCTCTACTGAATACCTTTAAAAATCTGACCTGTTCTAACTGCCTAATTTTAAACCAAAACTAAGTGATGGGTTTACTATTAGTTAACTGTAACGTATTAAAGTCCATTTATGTCATTTTTGTTTTAAATGGTGCTGGCACACACAGGGATGACTCTTCACTTCTGAGAGAATGTTTGCCATCAGATCGCCGTAGGAATAAAGTGAAACATTAGCTGCCACTGTTGGTCTTTCTAAGCGTACGTTTTGTTAGTATAGAATTTGTAGTGAGTAGTGAGCCACAAGCTGCCGATGGAGCCAACGGAGAGGAAGGAATTTGCTGTACAGTAAAAGGAAGTATTTGCTGTGTTATTGTAGTACATGGCCTTTTGCCATCTTTGATAAAGTATTTAAATGTTGTGAACCCAAAGTCTGCTGCCCTTTTGACCCATCATCAATCATCAGCTGTACTGTGAGGCGAGATGAAACAGTAGCTCCATAGGAGATCCATTGTTTAAGCTTTGCACAACTTTTCTGCAAACGGAAGCTGCAGACAAAGTAGCTTCTTGTAATACTGGATGATGCCGCGTGTCCCAGGATGGCCTCTTACAAATATATCTTTTCTGGCTCCCTTCCGTGCCACTGCAGGCAGACAAACACACTAGAAATTTGTGGGATTCAGCTTCATTGTTTGTGAGTGAGACAAGGATTTTGTTTTTAATTTAAGAAAAAGAAAAGACAGTTACCATAATGCACTATGACTATATTTTTATATGTAGTTCATAAGCAGCCCCTTTGAGATTTTTAAAATGTGACAGTGCTTATAACACTGAATATGTCCATAACTGTTGTAGATTACTTTGCAGTGCTTCCCCTTTTGCCCTTTCCTTAGCAGTTAGTGACATATTGGAGATTCCGTCAAATCCAGTAAGAATGACAAGTATGTACAGCTATACAGGCAGTCCCCGGGTTACGTACAAGATAGGGACTGTAGGTTTGTTCTTAAGTTGAATCTGTATGTAAGTCGGAACTGGCGTCCAGATTCAGCCGCTGCTGAAACTGATCAGTTTCAACAGCGGCTGTATCTGGACGCCAGTTCTGACTTACATACAGATTCAACTTAAGAACCCCAGGCATCCCCAAGTCAGCTGCTGCTGAAACTGATCAGCGGCTGATTCCAGGAAGCCCGGGGCAGGGGCTTCCTGTAGTCAGCCACTGGTCAGTTTCAGCAGCGGCTGACTTGGGGACACCTGGGGCAGAGCAGCTGGGGTGCTGCTGGGTTGGTCCAGTAGCGCCGCCGCTCCTCGGCGCTACTGGACCAACCCAGCAGCACCCAACCTGCTCTACCCCAGGCGTCCTGATTCAGCCGCTGCTTACACTGACCAGCAGTGGCTGAATCAGGACGCCTGGGGCAGAGCAGCTGGGGTGCTGCCAGGTTGGTCCCGTGGCGCCCAGAGCGGCGCTACGGGACCAACCGGCAGCGCCCCAGCTGCTGTACCACAGGTGTCCGGAGCAAAGCCGCGGAGCACGGGGGCAGCGGGACAGCCCAGATTCGCCGTGGCTATCCTGCTGCCCTCGGGCTCCGTGGCTTTGCTCTGCTTTGCTCCCCGTCTCCCTGATCTGCAGACCAGGGGGACGGGGAGCAAAGCGGCAGAATACGCGGGCAGCGGACAGGTGGAGGAGGGGGTTTTGATCTGGGGCAGAAGAATGGGGTGCAGGAGGGGTGCAGGGTCTGGGAGGGTATATGGGTGTAGGAGGGGATTCTGACATGGAGGAAGGGTGTCGGAGGGGGTGCAGGGTGTGGAAGGGTTGTCTGACCTGGGGCCAGGAGTGCAGGAGCGAGTGATGGGGTTTGGGTTGTGACCTGGGGCAGAGGATGGGGGGGGGATGTCTAGAAGGGATGCAAGAGCAGGGGTGCAGGGGGTTTGTGTTGTGACCTGAGGCAGAGGTACAGGAAGGGGGCAGAGGGTTGTGGGAAGGGAGGGACTGGGGTGCCAGATGCAGGCTTTGGCTGGGAAGTGCTTACCTAGGTGGCTCCCAGACAGTAGTCCACAGGGACCCTCAGTCAGGATCCCTGTCTTCCACACCTCTGCACGCCGCTCATAGTGGTCAGCCGCTGGGGCTATATGCTCTCTGCATGCTTGCCCTGGTAGCATGCTTCACACTTTGCCTGTGCCAGGCACTTCCCATTGACTTGTTTCTGAGCAATGGGGAAGCTGCAAGATTGTGTAGGGGGCAGTGGCAGTGCATGAAACCACCTTCCCCCCCCCCCCCCCCCCCCCCCCCAGGGTCTCTCAGCGCACAGAGAGCATGCAACTAGGGTTGCCAGATGGCTGAAAGAAAAATACCGACCCCCCCCCCCCCGCCAAAAAAAAACCACCGGGGAAAAATGTTGTTGAAGGGGAAAAAAGGGGGGGGGGGTTTGAGCAAAAATGTTGTTGAACCAAAAAAAAAAAAGGCCAGGAAAGAGGGGGTGTCAGCCGACGGTCAGGGCAGTGAGTCCCTTATGACCGGCTTAAGTTCTTTTAAATTGTGCTTGGTTCTGTTACAGCAACTGAAGGAGTCAGGTTAAAGCTTAGACAGTTACTATTTTATTGTTACAGGGTAAACTTAGTTGTTAAATGCTACTGCTGTGTTACAGATAACACAGCCACTACAAAGGACAGGACAGAAATTACACTAATAAGTCACTTACAGGTACCATGAAACCCTTTTGGTTCTCTGAGCTTTTATTAAATGCATGCAAAATAGACACATAGCAGGTATATATTCTCACCCCTGCGTTCCAGACTTGGCGTGGCCAGCGTCTTTCTCTCAATCCCTCGGGAAGAAGTAGGGCGAGGTTGGGCGTCCCACAGACCTCGGGAGACAATCAATACCTGCCAGCAGGTATAGATGATTGGAGCTCAAATGGGGTGGGCTGCTGAACCTCTTTTTATACCCCTTGGGTCATGCAGGCTTCTTCCTGGTTTCAAGTGGCCAATTAGGAAAAATGGCTTTGAACACCAAGTTTCCCACAAAGGGTGCAAAGCATAATTTACACCTGGGAAAATGCAGACAATGGGCACCTCTGGTATGTGATGGGCGAAGATTCCTCTCCTGGGACAGTGCAGGCGTGTCAATTACTGGTACTAGCCATCAGGGTGACGGGAGGCCCCGGGTCATCAGCTAGCCCATTTACTGTCTGGTTTCTGTTTATGGTAGAGTCAGGGACAGGCAGCACACCTACGTTCCCAGGGCATCAAAGGCTGACTGCCTTTCTCTTGCTCTCTGGGGGGGGGGGGACGGGACAAGATGGGGTTTGTGTCTGGCTACAGGGGGGCGGCAACAGGGCTGGCCAGGGAAGATGGGGGGCCAACGGGAAGGAGGGCTGGTCATGGGGGGCGGGTGTCGGGTGAAACGGGGCTGGCCGTGGGATATTGGGGGGTGGAGGGACCGGCCGGAAGGGGGCGGGGCTGGCCAGGAGTAAGGGGGAGCGGGAAGCACAGCTGGGGGGAGTCACTCATTGGGCCATGAGCCAGTGACAGGCCAGATTCAGTGGTTTGTTGGGCCATATTTTGCCTGCCCCTGTTGTAGGCTGATCTTTATATTTTTTTCCCTGATGATGAAGAGTAAAAGGACAGGAGTTTCCTCATTGTTTTCTCAAATTTTATCTTTTGTAGTTTGTTTTTGAGCAACATTAAAGTAAAAATGAAGAATTAAGAATCTGATTCTTTAATTTACTTAACATTTATACAAATGTAATTCCATTAATTACTCATAATTTACATTCATATCTATGTGGAGAAGTAAGCCTTAAATGAAATAATAGCAGTATCTTGTGAGCAGACCTTTATTATTACACTGAGTGGTGCAGATAGTTTGCAATATTTTCACATGCAAATTTTTGACTTGCTAACAAGGAATAATCTGGGATGAAGATTGTTAAATCCCTAGCTCATTGAATACTGTTGACTTTATCTGCCAGGTGGCATAGGCTTGCAGTGGTCTCCAACCTTTTTACACCCAAGATCACTTTTTAAGTCTCAGAACAGGTGAAGATCTACTGCCCCACCCCTTCCTTGAAGCCCCGCCTACATTACATGAGGAAATCTAATGTAAATGTACTGCGCAGGTGCGCAGTTCAGAGAGGGCTCAAGAGCTACTCTTAGAGCCCCTGAGATCTACTGGTAGATCGCGATCTACTGGTTGGTGACCACGGGACTAGGGGATCTGCCTCTCTGCAGTTATATTTTCTGGGTATGGGTTGGTTGGATAGTATGAGAGGAGATTTACTGATTATTTACAAAGAAGGAAAGATCCATTCATTTTTACAAACTGATCATACGTCATATAAAGCTCAGTTATCTGGAATCACTTTAGGCTATTTCCTGGTAAATCTAACATGATTCATAGGTACAAAAAGGTGAATTCTAAGAGATTATAACCAATATTCTGAGTGGGAATACAGAATTTATGTATGCATCTACTGTACATACTATGTTGCAGATATCTCTATCAATACAGGTGGTGACATCCTAGATAGATACATTAAATTACTCTCAGCTTTGCTTCATTTCATAGTATTTCTACTGTTCTGTGTTCTGTACTATTCTGTTCCTGTTTATAAATCTTTAAAGTGTGCTCATTAAAAAAGTAATTAAATTGTCATTATAATGTATACTATGCCTGAAGTCAGTCACGTAATTAAACTGAAAAAGTAGAGAGGTAGTAGCTTCAAAAGCATTTATTAAGTGCTACAGCATTAATTATGCAGGGCTTCTGAACCAAGTAAAAGAAGAAGAAAGAATAGAAACACCAATTGAAAAAGGTTTTCAATTCCTGCCCTTCTCAGTATAATAAAATGAGGACACGCCTCCCCTCCACTAGTTAGTATGACAATACCAGTGCTTTCTTTTTTTTAATTTTTAATGAAATTATTGATTTTAATGATTTATACACAACACCTTCCTATAATATATAAAATGAAATTTTAAAAAAAACCAACCATGGACCTTCTCAAGTGCATCTAAAAATGTGAGTAGAACTAGAATATATGTTTGAAAATATGGTATTAGATGGAATATACATTACACACTTGATTACGATTTTCACTTATCTAAGTGTAATTCCATCAGTTACAATGAAATTACTTTTGATTCGCACAGGGGAAAGTAAGATTAGAATTAGGTCCTGTAAAAGGCCAAATATTGAGTAAACTTGCAACACAATGCCATCTTTAACTCAACGTGTTTTGACAGGTTGGGATATTAACAATGTGTGCAATATTTGGTTCACAATAGGATGAGATGAAAAAGAAGCAAGGGCCTTAATTCTTGTTTGTTTTTGCTTTGAAACAGATTTTAACAACTGAAGTAAAGTATGAAAATATTTTTTTTTCATGGTGTATTCCACTTCTTTTGAGGGGGAAGAGGAGCACTTCATTTCAGACATAGGTGGCACTCATGTTTGGATCTTTGATAGGCATCGATCCTGTACAGACATAATGATTTACTGTGGCATAGAGGGTCTAATCCCACAGCTACCCTGTGTACAGAACTCTTGTTGATTTAAAATCAGTTTTGAGAGCAAGCAAGTGCAAGTGCACAGTTACTTCAGGTAAAAGATTGGTAAGATTTCAAATAAAAAATATTTTCCCCAAACTAATAAGCTGATGAGCAGGTGGCAAAAGCCACAACTTCAGTGTTACCATGGTCAGTTTGAGTATTTGGAAACCTGGTTTCACAAGGATTAGTGAATTTTAGAATTCGTTAAATAGAAGCACATTGGCAACATTCAAGTTGTGGCATCTAAAAGCTGTAAGCCTTGTTTATTTATGAACTCTCAGTAGGCTTTACTTTGGAAAACTTGGAACATGGGATCAGATTATAAATCGTATGGAAGGTCTTGTTCCTTTTTATCTTAATTTTGATAGGCTGCTATAAATTGGAAAACAAACAAACCCCACAACCTCAAAATCTGCCTGAGGATGATCAAGAAAATGATAGTTTTTTAATTTACACAAATAAAATTAAATATATTTGCCAGTGAGCATTGCTGTGTCCTTTCACCTGTATTAATTTGATTTGGGATGCAGAGTAGTGTGCACTAAGGTCCCAGTCTAGCAAAGGGCTTAGTTCATTGACTTTAGTGCTCCAATCACCTACTGAAAGTTAAACTTGTGCTTAAATAGTTTGCTGGCTTGGGACTTATGATTCTATCCTTTATCTGCTGAAATCACTAGAGCTAGGTATACACAAGGGGATAAATTCGAATTAAGATGCACAACTCCAGCTACTTGGAGTCGAAGTATCTTAATTCGCATCTAGACAGTGGGAAGTTGACAGGAGCACAAACTCCCTTCGACTTCCCTTACTCCTCGTAAATATTCCCTGATGGTAAAGGATGACCTTTCACCCTGTCTAGAACAGAAAATATTATTCCTAGATTGATAGATTCTGAGACAATAAGGGACATCTGTGATCTACCCTGACTTTTTGCATAACACAGTTATTGACAGCTCTTGGTCTCAATGGTTGTTGATAGCAATGCTTTCCTCACAGTCTTGTTCATTGACTATCATAATCACTTTAGGTTAGTACCAGAGCATCTTAAAATTAGGAAAATAACTGGAGGGCTTACTGGGAAAGGACAGGAAGAAGGAGTAAAGGATATCAGTCTAACAGAGGTCTTAGATGACACAAGTTGAGTTATAAAATTCTTGTTGTGATCAATAAGCATGTTTTCTGAGTTGTGCACTGGAGGCTTAATGCTTGTCAGTTTGCATCAGACTTTATTGCTGTCTCTGTAATAAATAAACTGCTCATGCCATACTATATTGTTAAGCAAGTTTGCAGCTTTTTACATTATCAGCATGCAGAGGTACAGCAGCCCCCCTTTCCAACTGATTGCTAAGGAAGTTCTATGAAAACCAAAAAAGATGGCAAAAGCCCTCCCTTGCTTTTATGGATTTTGAAAACACACTGGCTACATACTATGACACAGCTATTTGCAGCAATTGTGCAGCCTTCTATTCAGACATCCTCGCCCAATTTTGTCCTCAAAAGGAGACAAATAATTATTTCCTTCTTCTGTCAGTTTCTTTTATTACTGCTTTGTTTATTTATGTATCTTTATTGGTTAAATGCACCTATGCTATGGTATAAGCTCATAATTCATTGAAAGCCCTAAACTCGGGGTCATGTGTCATGATCTTCATTAATATAATTTATGTAAATTTTGTGCAGATTTATTTTTAAATGTTTATTTTTATATGCAAACTTAATGTAATTCTTTAACACAAGGCTGTGGAAATACTACCTAATCCTCACACTGCTACTAGTGATAGAAATTCTTGAAAGGGAATCCTCTGAACTGTCATTCATGCTAAAATTAGACACTCTACGTGTTGGTCTCAACAAAGACACTAACTATCTTACCCATTACAAAGATAGCTTTCCCAATTATCACCTCTAATACCAGTAGCTCACAGACATTTACCTTCCTTCCCCCCCCCCCCCATCCCCGTTCTGTTCTGAAATGTGATTTGTCCTTTTCATATGTGTTCACTTTTTTTAAATTGTATCCTTTGGTATATATGGTTGTGACTATTTTCTTCCACTATTTGATCTGAGGAAGTGGGTCTGGCCCACGAAAGCTCATCATCTAATAAACCATCTTGTTAGTCTTTAAAGTGCTACATAGTCCTGTATTTTGTTTCTGCTACTAGTGAGGATTTGTTAGCATTGTTTCATCTGTGGAAATACTGGGACACAGAAATGTTACAGCTAGAATTTGCAAATGTGAGTGCCTAAATTGAGGACCTAATCCAGATTTAGGCACATAAGTTAGTGGCTGATTTTAAAACACATTCACTTCGGTATCTGTTGAGGGTCTCACCCTTTCAGAAAATTAGGCCACTTCTTTGGATGTCAAACTATACACCTTTGAAAGTTTTGGTCTCATTACTACCTACTCACTGGTAGGCCTAGGATTAGAAGTCAACTGTGCTGTTTCCTAACTCTGTGCACCCTCAGTTAGCCTAAGCCATTTCTCTTGGATTTAGATTTGAACATTGGGAAGAAAAAAAATAGCTTGCATCAACATGCATGAAACCCCTATCTCTAATGCATTAGATGTTTTCGTGTTCCTTTTGTGTATTATATTTATTACATGATTTTTTACTTTACCAAAATAAAATATAAGTATATATTTAGTTGTTAATACACACATGAATTAATGGGAATATGATTTTTTTACCTCATGCATCAATAGAGATTTTACAATTCTATTCCTGATGAGGGAGTCTTGGCCAAACATAAAGTTTTGAATCGGGGAGTAGCTGACTGAGAGGCCTGGGCTCACATGCATTCTGTTACTAGCTTCCTAGGAGCCTGGTGGTGGTAACAGTTTGCCCCTTTAAGAAATCCTGCCCTTTAAAAAACACATCACTATATTAAGGTTTGACGACAGTGGAATGAAGGTGGGTGGTTATTGACAGATGAAGATGGAGATAACATGCAGCCTTTTAGTGCCATTTATTTCATTGCAGCTTTAAAATTGTATGTGCCAAAGAACAGCAGGATTGTACATTGGGTAAAACAATATCTGTAAGCCAGGAAAGCTAGGATTATGCTTGTGTGTTATTACAGAAGTAATGATTCTATTGCAAGGTGTTGCACATTAGACAATTACTATGTAGGGAGTTGCCTGAATAAACTTCCTGGTAATCCTGCCTTTTGTGCCTTCACTATGGTCATGTAGAAATCAAGTCTGCCCATCCCAACTTTTCTATTACTGCTGTAACTCTGAGACAGCACCAGCTTTGTTTGAAAAACAATGTAACAAGCAAGTCAGTCTGTGCTGCTGTATTATTTTGCATCACATACTTGCTATGATATGCAGTAGGGAATGGCTGAAATCCCTTTGCAAAAGGATACTGAAATGTCTCTTTTCAGTAGTCTCAGGAGTTCTCCATCCCTATGTTAAACATAGCTCTTTACCTGAGATTATTCCCCATGTTGTTGTTTAAATGTTTCTAATCTCATGCTCTGTAGCTTTCACAGTGATGATTGCATCACACCCATTAGTGTTATTTCCAGGTCCTCAATTTTCTTCTCAGCCTCCTGCCGTTTTAATCTGAAAACTTCAAACTTCCTGTCCATGGAAACCATAGTAGCCTGGATTAGATCCAGCCTGCCAGAAATATCTGCTGCCGGCCTTGTAAAGAAATTAGATAGGGACCACAGCTGTACACCATTGCCAAACCAAAGGCAGGTAAACCTTTCTAGGGCTGCAAGCCACATGTAACTGCTGCCAAAGCTCTGATCTTGATTTATTCAAGGGCATATTAAAGTCACTTCCCACTCTTAAGAAAACCGCCTTCAGAGATGACAATGTTAAAAGCTTAAACATGGATGATTGGGAACAATAGAATACACCACAAAGAGCATGCCTGGATGATATTTTTGTTGTCCCTATTGATCCTCATGATGATCCCTCTGATACGATTTAAATCATATGAATTTTTAAGTGCCTCAGTGAATTTGTGTGTGTGTGTGTGTGTGTGTGTGTGTGTGTGTGTGTGTGTGTGTGTGTGTTGTAAAAGCATTCAGTACACTTCCAGTCACACTGCAACTAGGAAGAGAGGATCTCAGGAACCTGTTCTATCTGGAGAAGAGCTTCTGCCTGAAGAAGGCAAGAGTTTGAGTTCTGGTGTACGGATGTAATAGTGTAGTCGATTAACCGATAAGCACTAAGCTTTTGCTTATCAGTTAATGTTATAGACTATACTCATTTATCCCAATCCTCCCCACCAGTAAATTTTTTTAGCAGGCTGGCCAACAGCCCAGCTCAGTGCTGGTTTGTGCTGGGTCTGGGACCTATGCCTGCTGAGGCTCTGTGTTTAAAGTCTATTAGGAGCCAGGTGGTCAGACAGCCTGACTCAGTTCTGTCTCACACTAGGTCTACGAGCTCAGGACACCTGCTCTCCCAACCCCGGACAGGGGCTGCTGCCACTCCGTGCTACTGCCTCTGTATCAGAGGCAGCAGCATGGGAGACAGGCAGACAGTCCACGAGGGGAGCTGTTTTTTCAAACTGGCTCCCCTTGCCATCCATCTCCCACCTGGCATCCTGCGCTGCTGCCTCTGGTACAGAGGCAGCAGCATGGAGTGGCAGAGGGCTCCTCAGCAGTGGGGCTGGAGTGCTCTGGCTGCCAGCCCCACCCCCAGGGGCTATAGAGTAGTCGAGTAACTGATAAGAATGCATGCGGTTAATCAACTATTCAATTAACTGATATTTAACATTCCTACTCCACTGTATGATTCCACTTTCTCTTGACCCATGGAAGAAAATCCAAAGTGTGGGCCTTGCAGAGCTGGAGGGAGCAGAGCAGAGTGGGCGAGTGAGTCCTACTGGGTTCCTCCAGCTTTCTTCCTCCCAAATACTGGGAGGGCAGCAGAGTGAGTCAATACATGGAAGTGTAGAGCTAGAACTACAGTGGCCTTTCCTGTATAGTGAACCATGATGAGAACATAAGAATAGCCATACTGGGTCAGAGCAAAGGTCCATCTAGCCCAGTGTCCTATCTTTTGACAGTGCTCAATGCTAGGTGCCTTCAGGCGGAATGAACAGAACAGGTAATCATCAAGTGATTCATCCTGTCACCCATTTCCAAATTCTGACATAAAATTTGCAAGACTGGTAGAGGGCAATATTTTAGTCTTGAAAATAAAGCAAATTGCCCTCCTTGGCCTAACACCAGGGCTTTCATAAAGACTTTTGCTGGCTTCGCTGTGTTGATCAGGGGTGTAGTGAGCTATCATCTGTAACCAATACATGTGTGCCAGCAAAAGCTCCTTGTGTAGACACAGCTATAAAAGCAAAACCAAGCTGTTGCTAACATAGCTTATATCATTCTGTAAAGCAGGAGGTGAGTCCTGAAATAAACAATATTGGTTCATGCCAAAAGTTGGTATACGTTCTGTCCACATTTTGCTAGTACAGGCAGTCCCCGGGTTACGTACAAGATAGGGACTGTAGGTTTGTTCTTAAGTTGAATCTGTATGTAAGTCGGAACTGGCATCCAGATTCAGCCGCTGAATCTGGACACCAGTTCTGACTTACATACAGATTCAACTTAAGAACCCCAGGCGTCCCCAAGTCAGCTGCTGCTGAAACTGATCAGCAGCTGATTCCAGGAAGCCTGGGGCAGAGCAACTCTGCCTCGGGCTTCCTGTAGTCAGCCGCTGGTCAGTTTCAGCAGCGGCTAACTTGGGGACGCCTGGGGTAGAGCAGCTCGGGTGCTGCTGGGTTGGTCCAGTAGCGCGGCCGCTCCTTGGCGCTACTGGACCAACCCAGCAGCACCCTAGCTGCTCTGCCCCAGGCGTCCTGATTCAGCCACTGCTGAAACTGATCAGCAGCGGCTGAATCAGGACTCCTGGGGCTGAGCAGCTGGGGTGCTGCCGGGTTGGTCCAGTAGCGCCAAGGAGCGGTGCTGTGCGACCAACCGGCAGTGCCCCACCTGCTCTACCACAGGCCCCGGGCTTTGCTCCACATCTCCCTGGTCTGCTGGGGGGGCACTAGCTGCGTCCCCCCCCAGCAGACCAGGGAGACGCTGAGCAAAGCGGCGCAGGACCCGGGACCGGACCCGCGGCTGCTTCCAGATCAGCTGGAAGCGCCGCAGGTCGGGCTGGGTCCTGCGCGGCTTTGCTCAGCGCCTCCCTGGTCTGCAGACCAGGGAGGCACTGAGCAAAGCGGCGCAGGACCCGGGACCGGACCCGCGGCTGCTTCCAGATCAGCTGGAAGCGCCGCGGGTCGGGCCGGGTCCTGCGCGGCTTTGCTCTAACATGAAATATATGGCAGATTTGGGAGACATACAGTTCTCCCCCAAATAATTCAGTCAAAAATTTAATTAAGACATTATTTATGTAATGAGTGGCAATTGGCTGAACAGGAAGTAGTACTGAGTGGCCTAGTAGAGTCTAAAGTTTTACATTGTTTTGATTTTTGAGTGTAGTTGCATAACAAATGTAGACGTTTTGTACGGTGCACTTTCGCAATAAAGAGATTGCACTTCAGCACTTGTGGGAGGTGAAATGAAAAATAACATTTCTTGTATTTTCTTACAGTGCAAATATTTTTAATAAAAAGTATAATATAAAGTAAGCACTGTACACTTCATATTCTGTGTTGTAATTGAAATCAATGTATTTGAAAATGCAGAAACATCCATAATATTTAAAAAAAAAAATTCAATTGATATTCTATTGTTTAATAGTGTGACTAAAACTGCAATTAATTTTTTTGAGTTAACTGCATGAGTTTATTGCGATTAATTCACAACCCTGTTTGTAATGTAGTCTTTTGTTTCTTTGTCATCTCTCCAGAGCTCTTGGCATCACCCAACATTTAAAAAGCACAATTAAGAATATAAATAGTTTATCAATTTTAAAATTACAAGTTTTCCAGCTACGAGGCTGTCTTACAAGATAGGAGCTCACTCTCTCAGCCATATAAATAGCACCCACCTAAATCATCCTTCAGCCTACATTGCCTTCATCTACAAACTCAGTCTCCCTGAAAGACTTCAAGGAAAGATGGGCTTTGCAGATTGCCTAAAAGGTTAATAACTCTGGACTCAGTTGGATCAAGAAAGGTAGTGAATTACACAGTCAGACTTTTTAAAGGAGAATGACCTGACAACCCAGTTGCCAAGGAATATTGTGAATGGAATCAAACATGTCAAGGGGGTTCGTTAATATTTCATCCAGTGACACCTTTCAGTTCAATTTTATTGCAGTAATTTTTTCACAACACTATAATTAAATTCACTGTCAGTTTTTAAAGAAGCGTTTGCCTCTTGTTATGTCATTTCGTGGCTGCAATCCTCTTGAGCAGATTGGCATGTCTCTTTGATGGCAGGTTTACAGTTGGAATTCTTAAATCAATAAATCATTTTAGTGAAGTGTTGAAAACATCAGGTATGAAATTAAAAACCCACAGCCACAGTGGCTAAAACTTGAGGTAGTTTGCAAAGGATGTTTGAAAAATTGGTTGTATTATAGTTATGTAACTTTTTCAGTGTTACCTTTAGACTAACTCTCCTTTGATCAGGTTTTGGCTGAATGTCTTAATTTTTTCTTTCATATTTAAAAAAAAAAAAAAGACAGAAAGACAATTGTGACAATAGATGGGTGACAGAGAGGCCCCATCAACACAGTGTTTGAAATAATGCTAATATCAACCACATTAAAAATAGTTGTTGTTGCTGCAACTCTTTCCATTATCAGTGTGCAAAGAACTATTTTTCCCTCTGAGAAGCACGCTAGAAAAACTCTGCTATACAACATTCCCTATCACAGTCTATAAAACAGTTTTGTAACACAATAACAACTCTCTAATCTCACTCACTAGCCATATTAATAAGGTAAAGACTCAAGGAAACTGTGTTGAACTAGGGAGAGCATTTAAGTTCGTGTTCTTTGATTGAAACCTTACTAGCAATAACCAGACATGGCTATTGCTAGTTTGGTGCCAGATTCTAATTCTCTAATAGTACTTTCATTTCACAGCTAACCCCTCTGAAATCAGTGGGACCACTTATGCAAGAGTTAAGGGTATTAAAATCTGGGCTTTGGTTGTAATAATGAGTATTGTTTCACTGACGAGTGTGGACAGGGATAATCTTTCCAAGTATGAAGTTCTGAGTCAAAACACAGTTCTGTAGACTGTCTTGGAGAGAGCCCCATAGCACAATTTTTCTAGCATTTTTTGTTTAAAAGAAAAACCCTGTTATCTTGTTTCAATATGTCTGTTACTAGCAGTAATATAGCTATACTGTGGATAGTTAGTGTCTGCTTTCCATCTGTTGTCTCACTTATTTTTTCTGTCTGTCTCCCTTACTTTCAATTGTCTCTTCTCTGTCTCAGTTTATCCAATTTTCCAGGCTAGCTGGCCATTCCAGTATTATTGCTTTCCTAATGACTGCAGAAATAGCAGTGAAGATTTTTGCTAAATGTGTTGTTGTTTCTTTACAATGTTGTTGCCTTTGTGCTTTGTACTATGTTCTCTCTCTTTTGCCATGTTGGGAGATAAGATGTTTGTATAACATGCATTTTACTGTAATGATTTAGTTTCTGTGAACGTTTATAGTGTATTGTAATTTATACAGCTCACGTGCCTTTGGGACAGTGATAGTTTGTAGTTTCAAAAGAGACTGTGTGTCAAATCTTTTTCCTCCACTTTGAATGCTTTGAGCCACTTTGGTAGCATAAAGCAGACTGACCCCTGTCGTAGGGGATGTGTTTGGGAGAAAGAGGCCATGGGGCAGCTGGAGGCTTTTTCAGTTATTGCCAAGGACTTGCCTGTTCCTTGAGATATGCAAAGGTGCCCTAAAGCCATCTTTGTCCCACATCCATTATTTTTTGGTGGGCATAGCATGGCTTGACTGGGTTTACTAGCCCATTGACTATAACAGTGGACACCAACCAGTAGATCAGGATCTACTGGTAGATCTTGGATCCTCTGACAGGTGATCCTGACTGGTTTGGCCAAGAGGCTATCAAGCACAGCACATTTCAGCTGCCCCTTTCCCCACTGCTGTGCATCTCCTGCCCTTTGCCTTGGAGCTGCCCCCACCCCCAGGAGCCTCCTGTTTACTGTGCAGAGCAGGAATGGGAGAGGAGGGGCCGCTGATGTCAGGGTGCCCCTCTACCACCTTGTATTTTATTTCCACAGAATTTTGGGGGGAGGCGGAAACCACAGGGCGTGGGATGGAGGGAGTTTGCTGGCTGCTTTTGAGAGAGGTGGAGGGCCAGGGCAGGGGTGAGCCTGCATTAGCCCCAATACACTACCACCCAAGAGCCACCTGAGGCAAGCAGTGTTCAGCTGGAGGTAGCGCCAAACTCCTGCTCCAGTCATGAACCCCCTCAAACACTGCATGCCACTGCCCCCAATCTCCATTACAGAGCCTGTACTCTGAACCCCCTCCTGCACCCCAACTCCCTGCCCCAGGCTCAGCTCCGAGACCCTCTCACACTCCAAGTCCCTTAGCCCAAGACCACAGCCTGTGTCCCAACCCTCTGCCCCTGCCTGGTGAAAGGGAGGGAGGATGGAGTGAACAGGGGTAGGGCCTCAAAGAAGGTGTACAAAAGAGTTGGTATTTGGCTCGGAGGTAGATCCTGGATTGCACTTAAATTCAAAAAGTGATCTTGTGCTTAAAAAGATTGGAGACCACTGGACTATAAATTGCTGCTGCTGCTGCTGGCAATATTCTTTCCCAATAATATGCAATATGGGAAACTTGTACGTGTCTGGAAGTTCAACTGGATTGTTTTAGTGACTTGGAGCCTGAATGAGAAAAGCAGTATTGGATATAGTGAGACAGGCCTACAGTTACCTCTCCTAGAGTTTTCCTCTTGTCTTCAATGGGAGCAGGGCTATGCCCTAAAGATTGGAAAGAAGGTAATCAGATTATTGGCTAAATACATTATGTCAATTATATTTTGTTCTTTTATTCTAAAAAGAGGCTTACTTTTTCACTGCTGACAAATCAGGTCAGCATCACTGTATTGGAAAACCACAGCAAAACAGTTTATCTTTTGCAAAAGGCATATGCTGTAATTGGGATCTCTCCCATGTAGCCATCAGTCCATTAACCAGGTAGCTCCACCGGCTGAATTCAGGCCTCGTTGCCATTCTTAACTCTTGACGATATTGGTTCCACTGAACTAAATTGATCCCTGTACTGTCCAGAACACCTGAGTCATTAGAAACATTGATTAGGAGCAATCAATAGAAATGATACATTTAGATAATGAAATAAGGAAGTCGGCAATCATTTTGCATGAACTGAGTAATTTATTAGCCATCTGAATTTAACAACCAAAAATATAAAAGCAGGCCTTATTTAAACCAGATGGGGGCGGGGCCAGGATGCCTCTGGGCTACCCCACCCCCAGACCATGATTGGCCTTGGGACGGGAGTAGCGTGAAGCCTCCTCCCACCATACCCCTACCCTGTGAGGATTACACGGCACTTCAAAGTGCCACATGCTCCTTGCAGGGCAGGAGGAGGCTTCGCGTGCTCTCCCTGCCCCCAGGCCAATCAGGGTTTGGGGGCAGAGGAGCATGTGACATCTCCTCCCACCCTGCGAGAAGCGCGTAGCACTTTGAAGTGCCGTGTGCTCCTCGCAGGGCGGGAGGAAGTTTCATGCGCTCCCCCCTGGGGACAGGGGAATGGCAGGGCCTCTGTGGGCTGAATCAACCCACTTGGCAGGCCGGATCCAGCCCGCGGAGGCCCTTTTGCCCATCCCTGGCTTAAACAAAAGCTGGAGTCAGTTTCTGAGCCAAAGTGTGATTCTGGAGCTGAAAATATCTGTGCACTTCACACACACAATCAAACACAGTGCTTTGGAACACCCACAAGGCTAGAAGCAGAGTTTGAAGTCATCTCTTCAGCACGCCATGTATAATGGGGTCCTACACTTGTAACAAATTATGTATCAAATTGAACGTTTGACAAGAGAACAGTGACTTCAGTGTGTAGTGATTATGGCTCATCAGTTTCTGCTAGTTTGCTCTTTACATGTTCATTTACACCTGTGCAGTATGAGCGCAATCAGAATGGAAGGGGTTTACTCTCACCTTCTGTAGATAAGTGGCAAGTAAATTGGAATGAGATTGTACACCTCCCTGAAATGGAAACGCACTAATCTTACATGTTACCATTTTGCTTGAAATTGTATATCAAAGTTTGTGTTCATATTTTTACCTATCTCCCCCCTGCCCCTAAGTCAATGCCTTGGTAGAATGTATATACTGCTCTTTGTTTCCATCCGTCAAGTTTCTGTGGGAAGAACCTAAATCCTTGGAATTTCAGATGCTCTGTGGTAACAGATTTCAGTTGTTTTTGGGCATCACACTTCCCTTTTAGTTCCTCCTTCTCTGGGTTAGTTGCCTCTCTTAGGATACATCTAGACTGTGGCAGAGGTATCCCGAAATAGCTATTCCGTGTCTCTTAAAACAGCCAGTTATTTTGAAATAGATTAAGGATCAAGGAACATTTCGGAATAGCGGTTTATTTAGAAATTTGGTGCTGGGTAGATTTCGAAATTTCAAAATAAGCTATTTCAAAATTAGATTGAAATAAGATATGCAGTTTGCATAGCTCAAATTGCATATCTTATTCTGATCTAAGGATTCACTGTAGATACACCTAAGGGGGAAGGATAGCTCAGTGGTTTGAGCATTGGTCTGCTACACCCAGGGTTGTGAGTTTGATCCTTGCAAAAGCCACTTAGAGATTTGGGGCAAAAATTTGTCAGGGATGGTACTTGGTCCTGCTGTGAAGACAGGGAACTAGACTCTCTATGACCTTTCAAGGTCCCTTCCAGTTCTAGGAGATAGGCAATCTCTGTTAATTTAATTTAATGCACCCTTAGTTATTTATGAAGGAGATTGGGCTACAGCTGTTGCTTTATTGTGGGCTCATACTCACAGGGAGCACCTGCCGGGATGCCCTATGTTATGGGATACATTTTGACAATTCAAGTGATTGTCATGGGCTCATAAGAAACCTGCTGTCTTGCAGACTGCTTGGTTGGCAGCCACAAGTGCCTTTGCCTTAGTGTATTCACAGTGCAGGTGACCTTCCTCCCCCTCCTCCACTCAGTTTATGGGTCATCAGCTAAGAGGTACTGCTGGATAATTATCAGTGCAACTCAGAGGCTATGCAGGGTATGTCGAGTAGGTTTTACTAGATTTGTATTGAATCCTTTACAGTGCTGGTTTTCAAATTGTGAGGTGTGCCTCCTGGACAAGGTTATAAGGGCATTACAAGGTGGGGCAGGAGGCTGTGGCTAGATGGGTAGCCAGGCCAGGGCAGTGCAGCAGTGAAAAGGAGCCCCCAGCGAGGGGAAGAGGAGAGGGTAGGGTGGGGTGAGGTGGGAGTGGTGGAGGTGGAGTGCATCTTTGCCCAGGCCCTACCTGCCCTGCAGACTTTCCCCTCTGCTCCCCTGCCGAGGCCTTCCCAGCTAGCCAGCTGCCCGCACGCATATTTTAAACCCTCCAGAGCTTGTGGTAGTGAGAGGCTTTGGGTACTGGGTGAGAGGGCAATGAGGAGACCCAGGTCTGTTCCACACTGTCATGGGCTCCTTGGTGGATGGAGCCAGGTGGGTGTGAAGTGCCTGCTCCCCTTTGTGAGTCATTTTCTGTTCCAGATGGGTAGGAGTCAGAGGGGTGGGAGCGGGGCTGTTATGTGACTCCCATGGAAAGGGGAGGTACAGCAAAAAAGTCTGTGAACTCACTGCCTGACTCATAGCATGCACTTCATGTGGTGCCCTAAAATGCGCTCTTGTGGTAACCTTTACATGTTCACTAGTCTGCCCACTTGAGGCCAGATATGCTTGCTGCTTTTATGCCAGCTGGCTATGCCAATGGCTGTATTTTCTTGGCAGCTCTGGTCTACACAAATGGGTTGCACAACTTGTGTGTAGATAGACGGTCAGCCGTCACATAATCTCCAAGCCTCCAACCAAGGTAGTCTGGGCCCAAATCCCAGCTGTCAATGTCTAAACTTCTGTTTGCACTGAGGTTACTGGCCTGTAGTTAGAGGGATATGCTCTTACAGTACTAATTTAGCCCTTTGCATGAATAAAAGAAATTAGCTTCTACGGTAGCATGAAAGTGGTGTTCTAGTTAGCCAAAGGAGGGCACAGTGCACAACTGCTGACAAAGATAGAGTACAGGGAATTTGCATTTGACACTTTACAAAAGAATCGCTCACAAACAATGCTCTTTCAACATAATCAAAGGAATTAGTTTTTACCCCGAATGTAAACAAGAAATAGCGATGCCCTTCACTTTTTTTTTCCTGACTCAACCATGTGTGGTATGATGATAGGCCAGTTGCTTTGGATAAGTATCATGTGCAATGTAAAACAGTTATGTTCTGCCGTTAGTGATGTGAAGTTAAGTGTGACATTGTTTTTACCTTTCCTCTGCTGTCAAGAACTTTGTACTTCCAGTCTTAATTACTGCAGCTATCAAATTTTGTAGTTGAAATTAATTGCACCTTGTTTTGAAGGTGATACTTGCAAAATTACTGGGGTTGTGTTTGATGCCTGAAGTTTAATGCAGCAAAATCACAATCATATAATAACACTCAGATATACTGTAGACCTCTCTTCTCCCGTCTGAGCTTGCAAGGTACAGACTTCTTTGTAAGTGCCACATGTATAGTCTGTAGCAGAGAGCTGACAGTTGAACATCTGTGCAGGATGGATCCACACCCTTTACACACCGATGAGGGCTCTGTTCTGTCTCTCACAGAGCTAGGAATGAAGACAGGCCATTCTCAATGAAAATAGCATGTTCAGAGTTTGGTTTTGAAAAACTGCTGTTGTATTTGTTTTGGTTTTTAGCACACAAAGCCACAGAAGTTTTTGAAAAATAAGTATTTTGTACTTTTTTTTTGTTTGAAATGCAACTGTTCATTATAAAATATCAACCAGCTGAAAGGAATGTCAGTCAAGAGATTCTGATTATGCAAATGAAACAGTTTTCTCTTTCTCAGATGGATTTGAACCCATAGAGTAGAAACAAGGAGACATATGCAATTACTAGTGCCCTGATCTATCCAACCATGATAGGCTATATTTTGGGCCTAAACTAAGATAGTATCTAAATTTGTTCAAATGCTTAGAATATGTTTGGAAATCCTATTTAATCTATTTTAAATTAGGGATTTGAAAAGTTAACGGTTAGTCATCATCCTTAAAGGATTGCCAGGTGTGTGGTTTTCGCCTGGACAGTCCAGTATTTGTGGCCCGTCCGGTTTAAAAAACCCCCCCAGAAAATACTGGACATGTAAAATGTCTGGTATTTTCTGTTTTTCTTGAACGGAAGGCCAGCAGGGACATTCTTTCCCTGCTGTGTCTGGCGGGGGTGGGGGGAGCATGGAGATTTAATGGTGCAGTGACTTTTTTTTGTTGTTGTTTGGCTTAACAACTTTGGTCCCCTGTTTATTTGCTCAACCAATTTTTTTCCCTTCCATGTTTGGGATTTTTTGTGAAAGTATCTGGCAACCCTACACCCTTACTGCTTCCAGTTAATCAGTGGGGAGGAGGTGGAGCAGCTTCCCGCCCACCACAGGTAGGGGGCTGCTCCAGCCCCATGACAGGGGTGCTCCAGCCTGGCTGGAGCAGCTCCTGTCTGAGGCTGGCTTGGGTGCACCACAAGCAAGGGCTGCTTCAGACATCCGGAGCAGCCCCTGTCTGCAGCAGGCCTGGGTGCATCTCAGGCAGGGGGTGAGGAAGCTGTTTGAGCCCAGCCACGGCCCCCACCCTGCAAATCATCTTTTAATCGGTTAACCTGTTAAACATCAAGTGCCACCTTACACATACAAGAAAGAAATTAGTTACAACTGAATTACCCCATCACTGTGTTACAAAACTGGCAACTTTCAAAACACTTTTAAAGTCTATTTTACACTGGAAATTGGATCCAAGTTTTCAACCAAATTTCTGAAGAACCAAATTGTAAATTTCCTTAATAGCATAACATTTGTAATGTAGACAGGGCTTTGGTTTCTGCTTGCACTTTTATGGTACTTGCATACATATACTGTACTTTCCCCAAACTTTAAACTAATAATTGGCAGAATATTTGTTGTTTTCAGTAAACACTATGTTCCAGTTAAAATATCTTGCAAGGTGGAAGGTATAAAGACTGTCAAACTATGAATCAAGGGCCATGACAGAGTTCAAAAGATAACATCAAAATCACAGCTCCTATTCATCCACCAAAGTACAGGCAGTCCCGGGTTACGTACAAGATAGGGACTGTAGGTTTGTTCTTAAGTTGAATTTGTATGTAAGTCGGAACTGGTACATATTGTATTGGAAACTCTAGCCAGACATTTCTCCAGAGCTCAGTTTTATTCTCCCACACCTCACTTCCCTCAATCCTTTATTCTCAAGCTGAGGTGTCTGCTGAGAAAAGTCTCCCTGGTCTGCTGGGGCGGCGCTAGCTTCGTGTCTCCCTGGTCTGCTGGGGGGAAGCAGCTAGTGCGGGGTTGCCTCACCCGGTTTGTAAGTAGGGATCCGATGTAAGTCGGATCCATGTAACCCGGGGACTGCCTGTAATTTATCTTAAATTCAGATTAACTGATTCCAGAATCTCCTGATACAGTTTTATGTTGCTATCAATTACAGCTTTATCATTTATAAAATAGTTTGAGGAAGCAACCTGAGAGAAAAGTCTTTCAGAAGCAGGCAGTAATAGTTATTACCAAACTTCTGCCTGTGTGTAAAAACTGACTTCTTAAGTTATGAGATACAAAGTTCAAAATGAAAAAAGATTTTGAGCATTAAGCCATGCTTTGCTTCTTCTACTGTATTTAACTTTTGAGGAGTTAAATGGTATCTTAGTGTACGTGCCTGCAAACTACTGCAGTAGATTATGAAACTGTTGAGCAGACATGATTGCATGTTAGCAAATTATCAGATTATTGTTGTGCCTGTCTAGTGAACAGTTCTTGAAAGACAGATACCATCCATTGTTATTTAAGCATGCTATCAAAGAAGCAGTGATTGCACACATTTTAAAATATTTTAGTCATTCAAGTGATTCAAATAAATTAAAAGTTGTTTTAGTATGGCCACAAAGCTGCTAGGTGGCTTAATTGGTCAATATAATTCTGTTGAACACATGCATTGTCCAGGATTGTTACAGAGATTATGGCATGGCTATTTCTTCATAGCATGTACTATATTTTAATTGCAGTGTTGTTTTAAGATGAAATTAGGGACGTTCAAAAGGAGTGCTATCTTTCTTCATTTAAAATGTTTGTTCACTGGGATTTTTTGTCTAAGAAAGAAGCTCAGGAATAAACTTGCCAAGGGCTAGGGTTAAAAGATGGATTAAGAACATTATCTATCATTAACCATAGTCAGTGGGTGTCTTTGACAGATCAGACCCTAACTTCTCCTCTGACTTATGCCAGTATAATTGCTTTGGGTCAAAGAAGTTACACTGGTGTATGGGGCAGGAGAGTTTGGCTTTCACATGTAAAAAGGTAGATTTGAAATCAGTGAATAAAAAATATAGAATTCCTCAGTAGTTCCGGGTTTAATACTGCCTTTGCAGCTGTTGAGATGGGATAGCGGTGTGCTGATTGGCTTTGTTTTGCATAGCGCGTAACATTTTTGCACGCTAGGCTTTATTCTTATTTACACTAAATCTTTTTTACTATTGCTAGAGGCTACGTGTAGACTGCATCCCTCTGTCAATGGAGGGATGCAAATCAGGCACGTCGAAATTGCTAATGAAGCAGGGATTTAAATATCCCATGCTTCATTAGCATAAACATGGCTGCCGCTTTTTTTTTTTAATAGAGCTTTTTCGGAAAAAAAGGCAGTTTAGATGCAGATCTGTTGAAAATAAACCCTTTTTCGACAGATCCTGTATTCCTCCAAAAATGAGGTTTACAGGATCTGTCAAAAAAGGGTTTATTTTCGACAGATCTGCGTCTAGACTGTCTGAAAGTAGGAATAAGAGATCCTCCGGAAAAGGGCTTTATTCCGGAGGATCGCGCCAGTCTAGACGCTTTTTTTTCCGGCTTTTCCCCAAGCCGGAAAAAAAGCGGCGGACATGTTTATTTAAATCCGCGGGGGATATTTAAATCCCCCGCGGATTTCTCTATGCTGACTTACCTGATTTGCATCCCTTTTCCGGAATTTGTGGGCAGTCTAGACGTAGAGCCAGAGTGACCTACAAGGGACTTAATATAAATGAGAATTAAGCCCAGTGTTTTTACTATGTGGATTAAATAAACATATTTATGACACACTGGGGAATTTTAATTAAAAACAACTCTCTGCAAGTGCTGCAAGCATCAGTGAAGTCAGTGAGCCCTGTTTCCACAGAATGAAAGGGTGAAGTTGGAATTTATCCTTACTTCACTGTGGGAAATACAATCTCTATATAGGAACACCGAGGTTCATTGAAGGATGGGGTGATCTGGAGCCATGTAATTTATTTGTTTACTTGACAGAACTTTTTCTGCTGTACACTTTAAAAACATATAGGGTAAAATCTTGGCTCCATTGAAGCCAGTGGGAGTTTTGCTATTGATTTTGGTGTTGCCAGAATGTCACCCATGAAGATTAAAACATCATTGGGCCCTGACCGTTCAGAAGTAGCTCCTTGACTCTATATTCAAATTAATTTCCTAGAAAGTTATTCAATGCTATAAAGTGTTAGGGTCTGGAGCCAGAACATATGGTTTTTTATATGCTCAAATGCCTGCATAGACCACTGTTTACATTACTGGTTTGTAACACATTATCATTTGCCTGTTTGTTTTTGTTGCTGATAGCAAACATTACAGAAAAAAACATAAGCATATGTCTTTTATTACTAACTGGTTGCAGGCCTATTTCATCCTTTGGATTTTGGCAGTGTGCTTCTATTAAACCACATCTGCATTCTCCTAACAGTGGAAATCCTGTCCTTAACCCATCCCATCATGTCTAGGTATTGCACTACATACGATGCAGTATGGAAAATCATGTAATTGAATTATTTAAGCTTTTTAAAATCAATGGAATTTTTGTCATCAACTTCTGTGTAAGCAGGCCCTAAAACAGGAATGACGAGTGCATTTTATGGATTAAATGTGTCCCACACATGAAGCAGTCTCTGGCCACCCCTCAGCAGGCAACATCACTGCATTAAAAATCAAAGCTGTGATATGTGTATGGAAATTTAATGCTCTCAGGCTCCTTGGAAAGTTGCCAATGTACCCTAAATAATCTCATTGTAGGCACTGGAACTCTCAATAAATAGGAAGCATTTAACTCTGCAATTGGAATTTAGTTAACTATTCAGTTGAAGCTTTGTGTTCAGGAGTAGACTCAGGGTCACTCTCTCACCGCTGTATTGGCTGTGTAGAACAAGCAGGAATAAATTCTATAACAGTGTTTCTTAAAATGTGTTCTGTGTGCTAAACAAAAAAAATCCTTGGTGTTCCCCATAAAAAAAAAAAACGGTTCGGTGTTCCCCGGTCTTAAAAAGTTTAAGAAACACTGCTCTAGAAAGCAGTGAAGATTCCTTTTGGTCACTAATTTCAGCAGATCTTCATTTGAATATATGCAGGAAGCAGATCTGTTGAGCAAGAAGGTGTCACTTTTAAAGTCATTTTCAGGTTACAACTTCAAGTGCTATTTGAGATTTGTGAGTTAAGTATGAAATGGAAATTCAAAGTTGGGGGTCAGTGGCGTTGGCATTTGGGTGTGGGGGCTCAGAGTTGTGAGGGGAGATGGGGCTCATCAGAATGGGAGTTTGAGTGCAGGGAGCTCAGTGGTGGGTGATACGGGTGCAGAGTTGAGGGCCTGGAGACAGGGAAGTCTGGGGTCAGAGACTGAGATGCATTGGAGTGGGGTGAGGATATGGAGGGCTGGGATGTTAAGCATGTACTAGGTGAGGCTTGGCAGGGGTATCTGGGTATGGAAAGGCCAGCTACATGGGGGTGTAATAGGTATGTGGGGCGGTAGATTCCTGTATAGTGCCCTCTTCTCTCAACAGCTGAGGAGCAATGGAGGCTGGAAGAAAGGGAGGATGCTGGGCTTCCTGAAGTTGGAGGGGGTTTCTGGATGTAGGTCTGACACAGCCCCAGCCACTCCTTGCAGGAGTAGAGAAAGTCTTGTTGTTTCCTGCCTCTAGCCCAGCCAGGACTAGCAGTTGGTCCCAGCTCAAGGTGGGACACACTGCCAAGGGTGTCCCCCGTCCTGTGGTAATTTATCTCTTCACCATCTGCATAAACAATGTATCTGTGCTTCTAGGGAATGGTGTGTGACTGCTCTTGCAGCTTCCCTTTGCTTCCCTGTCAGAAATTTATTTTTTCTGTATGGAAGCAAATAAGTCTGCAAAGGACATGAACTCTGCACATGAGCAGTGGTGCAGAATCACGCCAGACATAGAATGTGCATGTACTGCTGGCTACTGTAGATTTTGCAGGTTCAATTTGGGTGCCTGTGTTTGAAAATGCATCCATCTATGTACCTGTTGGTCCCATATATCAAATGTCTTCAGTATTGAAGAATTTTTCCATGTTTAATGTAACTCAGTAGAAAAATTGCTTATACTATATTACTCACAGGAAAAAAAAAACATATATGTTGTAAACAGTGGCAGTGACTGACTCATTGTAGTGGTTGTATTTATTTATCAAGCCAACATAACAACGCCATTATGTTACTAAATAAAACAGAGTAGCTTTTCCATAGTTTTTAAAACCTTTTTTTTTCCAAATGTGTTTTCTTAATAGGTTAAGACGATCATAAAGAGCCATATTTTCTGGAGTAGTGAACCAAATTGCCTTGATTGGAATCATTATTCACTTGCACCTTTCACGTCATTATCAGGTAAGAGAAAAATAACAAAAGACTCACAGGCCTAACTGTACAATCTGGGTGAATATTTCCAAGCTTTATAATTTATAAGTTTTTATAGCTTATCACTCACAACACTTACAAATTACACTGTGTCCTGTCTAAATATTTCACATAATTTTGTTATAACTAATACCAGCTGTTGTTAGAACTGAAAGAGGTTAAAGAAAAAATACTTGCTCTGTTTTTGGAATTCGTTGACTTAGGGTGCGTCTATCCAGCAGGGCTAAAGTTGGAATAAACTACACAACTTCAGTTACGTCAATTGCATAGCTGAAGTCGAAATAGCTGAATTCGGCTTTTGGCGCTGTCTATGCCTCAGGAAGTTGAAGGAAGAACACTATTCCCTTACTCCTCATAAAATGAGGATTACCATGATTTGGAGTAAAAGTCCTCCAGCTCAACATTATTTCAAAATAAAGGCTTGCAGTAAAGGCACACTCTTTGTTATTTCGGAATAACTGATTTTATTCTGAAATAATGCTGTTGTGCATTTGGCAGCACTTTGCTGGTATACTCAGCCAGATACTTTCCTCTATGTATCTGGGGACAGGTTTTTTCTGTTTTTGTTTTGTTTTGTTTAAATAAATCATACAGTGTGATTGTAAAATCACAAAAACTGGCAGGGACACTCAGGGCTTGAAAATGCCTATAATTCATTTTTAAATTAATCACATTATAAACTGATGATATCCCTTTAATTCATTGAGCACTTAGAGCATGTCTACACTGGGGAGTTATTTCGAAATAACTCCCCTTATTTTGAAATAACAAGGCGAGTGTCCATACTACCATACCTGTTACTTTCAGATAATGACTCCTGCTTGTGAAGAGGAATAAGCTTATTTCAAACTAGTTATTTCAGGAGTTATTATTTTGAAATAACCTTGTAGTGTAGACGTAGCCTTACAATGCTCTGTTTTTGACATTGTCCTAGGTAAAGGAACTCTTGATAAAAGAACTCTTATTGCTCAGTGTTCTCTACACAGTGACTCCCTGCAATTCTTTGGAATTACCCATTAGGGTGGACAGTCAGTGGTTCAGAGTATTATGGACTAATTCTGTCTGAAAAAAATCATGTCCTTTATGAAATGCATTTTAAATTATTTTCAATGTTATTATAAGTCTAAGACTATGAAAAATAATGTTTAAGTTCCTATCAGTATACTCATTTCCAAGCATTTAAGTCTGAATCTGTCCTTCTAAAAAATCATGACCTTATCTTAAAAATAATGATATTTGACAATAATCAATGTTGGGTTCTTTCTATGTGCCTTTTGGGTTTTGTGCTTATAAGGTGCAGTCAGATGAGTTCAATTTCCAGGATTCTTCTCTGCAGCTATGAGAGCTAGAAACATGCTTTAAAAATGAAAACAAATTCTCATATAGTAACTGCGGGGCTTCTACTTTTGAACTGTAGCAAGACGCTAGCAGGGCTCTTGCTACAGTTCAAAGGCAGAGGCGCCCTTATAGACTAATTGATTAGTCGATGGAAATCCCATCGACTATTCAATTAGTTAATCTATCTGTATTTAACATCCCTAGCATGGGATGACACATTATCTCATCAAGAGGGCCTGTGGAATTACCTTAGAAAAAAGAACCCAAACTATGTTACCTATTCTCTTGTCCCTGCCCAATGTTCCAAAAGGTCAGAGAGCAGTAGCAGTTGGGAAAGTGCTCATAATAAAAATGAAATCAAAATAAATGGAATTCTTTTCTAAAGAATAGAGTCCTGTATGTGTTCTGAGTCACTTCAGTAGCACGGAGAAAGAGCAACAACAGGGCAGAATGTGAACAGCAAATAGAGCTAATGATGTTTTGGGGTGAGGGTTGAAATGAGGTTTGTTACATAAATCTTTCCAGTGACTTTATGGCACTTCTGTGAATTGAGGCCCTTACTGCTGTAGCTCTCTCGTGTCTTGAAAACTCTCTTTGATAAATGAGTTGGCTGATAATGGCATACTTTGCTCTTTTGTTGTTGTTGTTGGCGCGACTGAATTTTAGAATAGATGCTCTCAGTTAAGGTATTTACAGCTATGCAGTTGGTACAGTAGTAATATGTATTGTTATCCTGTTTGCTAATGATAGTAAAGCAAATACTTAATAACTGTAACATAGTAAACATGGTGTGTGAGTTATAAAAATATTCCCATTAACACCGAACCCAGCCTTGCCTACTGTATGTGCCAGATCTTGCAGTCTTACTTTAGTGATGGTTCAGGGGACCTAGGAAAGCACATCTTCCCTCAAAAAAGGTGAATACAATGCTACCAAGCCTGCAGCCTATGATATACTCTTGAAAGTGATGGATGTCCCATCTGGGAGAACCAGAAATGTTGGTTTGATCTTAAGGCTCTGGTGTTGTGTGGTGTGGAGGATATGGGTACTGTTTTCTATCTAAGCATTCTTGTGAGGCTGCTGAGCCTGATTCTTTGCTGCCTGACACATTCTGTCATTTACATGTGTCTGAAGTGAATGCAAAATGGATATCAAATGCTACCATTCTGATCCTAAAGCATTTTTTTCATACTTTGCCCAGATATAGCTCACAGTGCTCAAGGGACAAAGCTTTAGCAACTCAAGGGGTCTCCCCTTTGGGTCCTGGTCCCAACAAAGATTGCCAGCTGTTCTGATGGGTCTGGGCATTACAACTGACTGCAGGTCAGCTTCATTCTCCCCGTATTGGCATGAGCCCAAGCTGAGTGAATTGGAACTTGGGGTTTACCACAGGGCAGCAGTTGATGTTTTCCTAGCCAATACTGCAGGGGGCATGCAGGGTTCCTCCTCTTCCCCCAGAAAACAATGGAATGAATTAATAGAACAATGGATTTTGCTGGCTTCCTCAATATCTAGGATAGGGGAACAGCACTCTCTGAAGCATGAGGAGGCGGGGTTATTCTGAGGTGAGGTAAATGGGAGAGCTGTTTGGGGAGTGAGCGCTCCCATGCAATGAAATGACTAACCCTTTCCTAGTGTGGCTGAACTCTTCTTTGGCACCACAGTTGACGCAAGTTGTCAGTCTCAACAAGAAGGCCAAGTACTGAATGGGCATGAAAACCAAACTACTCTCTCACACTCCAGACTGGGCCTGAGGCATGCTGGCAGAGCAGCATGGGGAAGCTTGTTCTGTCACATCCTGTGCTACGTCAGTTCTTTGAATAAATAGAGGACACTGTTCTCTAAGGTTGTCAATACAGCAGTCTGCACAGGAACTAAGTTAACTGAAAGATCTGAAAGAAAATGTATGTACCTTTCATATGTTTAATGTACCTGAGGCTCTTTCTTAATGTTTGTAAGAAGCAATATCAGTGGGGTTATTGCTGTGAGATACATGACTGCATTTGTACAGTATTTTTTCTTCACGGAATTATTTCATCCAATGACAAAAAAATACAGACTCGTTTAATGAACCCTAATGAGTTAGCTTCATCTCTGTCATTATAAAATATTTGTATTTTCTACTTCCATTGTGTGGCAATGGACAGGTGTGTGATAGATGGGTTTGGGCATTACAACTGGTCAGATGTGTGCACTGACATTCTGTATATTGGATGGATCCAGTCTCTGAAATCCTTTGGCACAGTGACCTAGTGCTTTCAAATTAGAACAGAGACAGATAAAGATATTCTGAAGGAAAAATTCAATACTGTATTGTGACATTTTATTGATGCTTTCGAAAACTAGGGTTTTGGAGCAGCATTTCAAATACCTAGACTTACAAAACAGAGTACTGCAAATACTACCATATAAGCAAATGTGGTAAATTTTGTTGGTTTGGTTTGTTGGGGGGAGGAGGGGATGTTGTACTAATTAACTAATTAGTTTTCCTGTCTTAGAAGTTCTGGGGCACATTCTGATAACTTTGCATGTGCTGAAGTCAGTGAAAAAACGCATGGAGCTACTCAGCACTGAGTAAGGGAACTAATAGAGCTGTCTCTGCATCATATTCTCCAGTGTACACTTCTTTGAAAATGGATTAAGAGAAATCAACAAATGAACAAACAAAAATACGTTTTGTGGTGAACAGTGAGAGCTGTTCATTTATACTATCTAGATAAAATGTTCTCTCTCAAGTGCTAGGTAAAGTTCTCTCATCTACATTTTATCATTTGGGCAAAAAACCAAATGATTTTGATTTTATTCCTGAAAAGATTAACGAGATTACTAAATATTAGACACACCTGATGGGATTAATTTTACAAAACCCTAACAACACATATGTACCTATTTATATATACTGATACACTGTTGTATATGCTAGAAAATTATGAATCTCCTGTGAAAATATCCTAAGGTTACAGGTTCAGAGGTCCACAGCTTCAAGGCATATATGAGATACATTATAATAGTTTAAAATCCATCAGTTACATTTACATATGACTGCTATTACCTGTAACCTGTACAATACAATAATGTAGCAAATATTATTATCAAGCATTTCAACAAGATTACAATTTTAAAGAAAGAGTTTTGTATCCAATAACTTTTCTGACATGATTTAGTAATCCCATGTGTCATGGTAGTCTTGGAAAGTTTGTACACTTACCTTTAAAAATGGATCAATACCAATATACAGTACTAGGGAAAACCATATGATGTTTTTCTTCCCCAACTCACTGATAGTTTGCCAACTAGTTCAGAGCCTGCAAATGTTTGAACTGGCCAGGAATCTCAGATCCAAGTTAGCAGCTATCTTCGCATGACTTCACTCAATTTTCTACTGATGCTTTGTAGATTCTCAGTGATTGCATAGTTGGTATTATGAAGAGGACTGTTCCATTTGTTCTTGCCAAAAATGTACAATGCATTGTTAGATAGGTTGGGAGACATGATAAAGCTCAAATAAAGAGGTAATGGCAAGGAAGATAAAATAGGAGGGGGAAAGAGAGAAAGAAAAAGCAACATGTTTTACAGTAGATTTTGCATGTGTGTGTGTGTGTGTGTGTGCAGGCGCGTGCATGCACGCACATGTGCAGTGAATTTCAGCTTGTTTGCTGGCAAATGTAATTTGACTTCAAGTCCTGAACTTCATTGAGCTTCATCCAAGAAAGACACAGCTGAGCAGTCTGCAGGAAGCAGTCTTTTCCTAGAAATATTCAGCTCCAAATTCTACAAACTCTTCTGCCATTCATAAAATGTGTGTGCACTTCCAAAAACAGTCCTTTACTGTTGAAAAGAGACCTGTGTATCTGCATCTTAAAAGAAGAACAAAAACATGGAATTAGAGTTTTAAAAGAAAAAATGTAAAGTTATCTAACAAAGCACTGGTGATAAGGACAGTTCATCCTTCTGGTGCAGCTGTTTCCTGACATTTCTACAAAATGTTGTGGAAAAATTAATGAAGGTTAGTTCAGTAATGGTTTCAAGCATGGCTAGTGGAAAATATGACAGTGTTTCCATTGTCAATGAAGAACAAGTTAGGCTACTTTTTCTATAGGGGAAGTGGTATGCAGTTTGTACTACACAGGAAACAGTAAACGACATCAGAGCAGCTGTGTGATAGTAACAGGTATGTGAAGAGCATGGGGAAGAGTCCCTCTCCTCTCACTTACCTCGGTTTTATTTCAGCTACATTATCGCTGCTTTACACTGGAGTGAAGAACCCAGTCTTGTAACAAGAGGCTACGGCTACCCTTAAACATGCTCGATACTCTTCAGGATGTTCAACTGCAAAAATGTGGGGTTTTATTCATGTAAGTTTAGCAAAACAAAATGTGTTTGAGTCAGTACAATTTGCATTCTTTTGTGTGCCTATAATTCTATGTTATCAATGTGTTAGTTGAAGGAATACTCCTCTCTGAAGACAGTTGTAAAAGAAGTCAGGTGTGATGGGGCTGGAAAGATATGACACACATGAAATAATCGGTTGCACAAACTGCTTACACACAGTGTGGTTTGAGCTGCTCCAACTAATGCCTTTTCAGGCTTCTTTAGCTGATCTCAGAATTTCATGCTGCACCTAGTAGCTTCTCAACACCTTCAATTTTTATGACATACCCAATATGTATTACTATACATATATGAGCCTCACTTCTCCAATTGTGCTGCTACTCCTCTTTGCAAAACAATAAATATTGTAGATATGGTTGCAGTAAAGGAACTCTGTGGCTGGCATAGAGCAATTGTAGTATTTCATACATCACTATTCTTGCTGATTACCAATGTAGGAAGCGTGGCAACAGAACAGGGGGTAGTTTGGGCTCCCTTACTTTTAGCTGATTGGCTGTTGTGGCCACTTGGGAGCCTTTGGCAGCATTATAAATCCAAGCAGATCTCGGGCTTCTCAAATATATGCCAGGAACCAGATGGGATTGGACTGGTGACTTAAAACCCTCTTTGTATGCTTTCTTCAGATTTGCACTGAGTGGTCCTTGAATGTACAGTACCAGAAAATCATTATCATACTCTTGCATAATTTATATACTTTAATGGTTTTGTGTTAACTATATCCAAAGTTGTGGCAGTTATTTTATCAGGCAGGAGTTACATATAAGACAGCACTGAGTAAGCTAATCAAAATTGAATATTTTGGGGTCAAATTCAACTGTAGTGTAAGCGCACCAATACTCGCAGGGTTCAGTCTGTTCCCTTAGGTTAGTTTATTTCAGAATATTAACCCTTTCTCCAAAGTGCATATTGCCCCTCATTAGAACCAAAAATTTAAATGTACTATTTTTTTTATTCTCAGTTGTTGATCTTAGTTGTATGGCTTACTGTTTTCTCTACCTCTCCATTTCTTGCATTTTCCCAGTGGGCCGAATGTTGATGTTTAGAGCTGCTCTTGCTAAAGTCTTCCTGACAGAAGATATTTGCCAGGGTTTACAACTGATTTAGCAGCCTTCTGTGCTTCAGTTATGTATGGTTAACTTTTGTTTGTTTCTTTCCTTTTCAGAAGTCAAAGGTTAGCTGGCAGATGAGCGCCCTGAAAGTTTTGCTAACTACAGGCAGTCCCCGAGTTACGCGGATCCGACTTATGTCGGATCCGCAGTTACGAACGAGGCCCTCCCTCTCCCTGGTCTCCAGCAGACCAGGGAGAGAAAGCAAAGCGGCGGAACACGCGGGCAGCGGACAGCCCAGACGCGTCTGGGCTGTCCACTGCCTGCGTGCTCCACGGCTTTGCTCTGCTTTGCTCCCCGTCCCCCTGGTCTGCAGACTCCATGGCTTTGCTCTGCTTTGCTCCCCGTCCCCCTGGTCTGCAGACCAGGGGGACGGGGAGCAAAGCGGCGGAACATGCGGGCAGCGGACAGCCCAGACGCGTCTGGGCTGTCCGCTGCCCGCGTGCTCCGCGGCTTTGCTCTGCTTTGCTCCCCGTCCCCCTGGTCTGCTCCGCGGCCTTGCTCTGCTTTGCTCCCCGTCCCCCGCGTGTTCCTCCGCCCGTGTGCTCCACGGCTTTGCTCTGCTTTGCTCCCCGTCCCCCTGGTCTGTAGACCAGGGGGACGGGGAGCAAAGCAGAGCAAAGCCGCGGAGCACGCGGGCAGTTGACAGCCCAGACGCGTCTGGGCTGTCCTCTGCCCGTGTGTTCCGCGGCTTTGCTCCCCGTCCCCCTGGTCTATAGACCAGGGGGACGGGGAGCAAAGCAGAGCAAAGCCGTGGGCAGCTGACAGCCCAGACGCGTCTGGGCTGTCCGCTGCCCGCGTGTTCCGCCGCTTTGTTCCGCCCGCGTGTTCCGCCGCTTTGCTCCCTGTCCCCCTGGTCTGCAGACCAGGGGGACGGGGAGCAAAGCAGAGCAAAGCCATGGAGCCCGAGGGCAGCAGGACAGCCACGGCGCGTCTGGCCTGTCCCGCTGCCCCCGTGCTCCGCTGCTTTGCTCCGGATGCCTGTGGTACAGCAGCTGGGGCGCTGCCGGTTGGTCCCGTAGCGCCGCTCTGAGCACTACGGGACCAACCCGGCAGCACCCCAGCTGCTCTGCCCCAGGTGTCCTGATTCAGCCACTGCTGGTCAGTTTCAGCAGCGGCTGAATCAGGACGCCTGGGGCAGAGCAGCTTGGGTGCTGGGTTGGTCCAGTAGCGCCGAGGAGCGGCGGCACTACTGGACCAACCCAGCAGCACCCCAGCTGCTCTGCCCCAGGCGTCCCCAAGTCAGCCGCTGCTGAAACTGACCAGTGGCTGACTACAGGAAGCCCGTGCCCCGGCTTCCTGGAATCAGCTGCTGATCAGTTTCAGCAGCAGCTGACTTGGGGATGCCTGGGGTTCTTAAGTTGAATCTGTATGTAAGTCAGAAATGGCGTCCAGATTCAGCCGCTGTTGAAACTGATCAGTTTCAGCAGCGGCTGAATCTGGATGCCCGTTCCGACTTACATACAGATTCAACTTAAGAACAAACCTACAGTCCCTATCTTGTACGTAACCCGGGGACTGCCTGTACTCTGGTTATGATACAGCTTCTTTTTTTCTTTTTTAATTAAGAAAGTGTCATCAGCTTTGATATAGCTCTAGGTTTGGACTTCTAGACTTGAATCATACCTGGAAAAAGTTTTCTTTTGCTTTAAGCGGTTAACTGGCCAGGTGGAGCGCTCTAGTCCAGCAGGAGCAGCCCCTGCCCATGGCCGGCCCAGCCTGGCTGGATCCGCCTGTGGTGTGGCAGGCCTGGCCAGAGTGACCCTCTACTCTCAAGATCCCAGTTAAGTGGTTAATTGAGTAAACATAATGTTTAACCGATTCACTGATTAAATGGGTTTTTATATCCTTATTTAGTATTAATGAAACTGTGTGTGATTTGCATTGGGGATCTGAAATTATTTCACTGAATAATTTAATCACAGGAAAAATACACATTAGGATTGACCAAAACTGTCTGAATTTGGTGAATAGTTTTGGCTTAAAAGAAAAGTGTGGGGGCAAACTCAAGACATTTCCTAAGAAAAACATATTTTACTTTTTTGTTTTGTTTTGTTTCTAGATTTAATTAAATTAAACTACAGAATTTAAAATAGGGTAAAAATATCCCACAGATGTAACTGAAACTTTTTTTGTTTCAAAACAATTTTTTTTTTTAGTTTTTCTTTTCAGCAAGAAAAAACACATTTTTGTTTGTGTTATTTCAATTTAGCTACCATATTGAAAATCAGTTCTTCATACAGCTCTATTTTGGAAAAAAAATAGACTATCATAATAAGCATGATTTAAGTAGAAGTAATGGGATTAATATAAACCAAAGGAAAATTCAGCCAAATATTAGGTGAGGTTGCATATATACATTAGGCTCCCAATGTAGAAGCGGTGTGTTGGTGCTGCATATGTCAGCAAATCAGTAGAAACACTGGAGGGAGTAGAGGAACATCTAACTTTCTTGTGCAGTATGTATAGTTACTATACTTACATGAATTGTGGTGCACATGGCCCACAGTCACTATAGAAACTGAGTACAGTAAAACCCCGATGGTCCGGCATCTGACGGTCCGGCACTCTTGATGGTCCAGCACCATCAGGAACCCGGAAGTGCTCCGGGCAGCGGGACCATTGGAGCTGCTCTGCCCCCAGCTGTCCTGGATTCAGCCTCTGCTAAAACTGACCAGCGGCTGACTCCAGGAAGCCCGAGACAGAGCTGCTCTGCCCCAGCTTCCTGGAGTCAGCCGCTGATCAGTTTCTGCACCGGCTGACCTGGGGACACCTGGGGCAGAGCAGCTGAGGTGCTGCCGGGTTGGTCCAGTAGCGCCGAGGAGCAGCGCTGCGGGACCAACCCGTCAGCACCCCAGCTGCTCTGCCCCAGGCGTCCCCAAGAGCAGCTGGGGTGCTGCCGGGTTGGTCTCGCTGCGCCAAGGGTCAGCGCTACCGGACCAACCCGGCAGCACTCCAGCTGCTGTGCTACAGGTGTCCCCGATTCAGCCGCTGCTGAAACTGACCAGCAGCGGCTGAATCAGTCCGCTCTGCCCCAGGAGTCCCTATCAGAAGGGAGGGCTATGAGAGGGTCTGGGGTAGCATCCCCCCACCCCAGACCCCTCATAGCCCCCCCTTCTGATAGTCCGGTATATCTGATAATCCGGCACCCCCTAGGTCCTAAAGGTGCCGGATTATCGGAAGTTTACTGTAGTAGCCTGTGACCTATTTCATTTAATTCCTGCAACAGGTTAGCTATAGAGATGCTTTTTAGGGTATGTCTATCAGCAGTGTAAGACTGGGGTTAGTGAAACTTGAGTTAGCAGTCCCTGGGTTTGAGAACCCAGGACTTGAGCATGTACACTGATGATTAACCCTACATTAAGTTTTTTCCTAACCAGATTTGAACCTGGGACTCTGGCATCAACACTGCAGCTCGCAAACATGAGCTGAACTATATCCCCAGAATTCCTAGTGCCCTCCCTGAAATATAGCCATCACCATGGTGGGAAAACTTCACTGTTCACCCACACATTACAGGAAGTTTGAATAGTCTGCTAACACCTCCTGCCAAGCTTTCAGTTAGGTCTGTGCACGCCCAGATACCGAAGTGAACAATATGAAGGAAATAAATCAACACCTTCGCATATTTAGAGTGTGTGCAATTTCCAAGTAGCTTTTCAGAGCCACTGAAATATTCTGAATAAAATCTTATGATATTAGCAGATTGTATACAGATATAATGGTTTCGCAGTCAGGGTGTGATCTACAGGAACTTTATTTGCCTTGTGGGGATTGTATGCATTTAGATGAAAATGCGTAGTTCTGGTTTTGATTTTGTTTTAATTTGTCACTGAATGGCATTCATGTTTTGTTGGCTTTTTAGTGGTGTATCTAAATGTGTATTGATAGTCATACAGCACAGGAAGATTAGAACATTATATTGGCTTTTTCTGGTTGGTATCTGAGGTACAGAATATGTTAAAAACAAAAATGGAATTTCATAGGGTTTACCTCCTGTTAAAGCAGAATCCATTTTTTAATTTTTGTTTAAATTACAGAGCAAAACCAACATTCCTCTGCTTTAATCTACATTGCTTGCTTTTTTCCCCCTCCAAATTATGCTTCCCAAGAAACTGATGGATATTCAGTAAATATGGACTGGGTCATCTAACCTTTTTAAAATACGATGCAGCAATTTCACTTAGGATGCAACCATATACGTTATTTACATCCCAGGGAATGTCTGATGCAGTTACCCTTCTTACTTTTGTGACTTGTCAGTAGCTGGAAATATGACCACAGTCTCAAAGAATTTTTTTTTGACTACACCATTTCCATCTTTGTGCTGTTCCTTTGGAAGGGGGGGAAACAAAAACAATCTTTCTGACATGCAACACAGAAAGTCAGGGGCTTAATCCAGTACAATCATGTAGTGCCTGAAATTTTTATCCAGCTTTTGATTTAAAGATCTAGGTGAAGGAGGAAATCACTGAAATTGATCTAAATTCTAATTACTGTACAGCACGACTAATATTGAAACCAATGGATTGTATTTCACAGTAGCACTGCAGAAACTATATTAAGCAAATGGCTTCAGTATTTCTAGGCACGAGGGAGACAGAATTAATGGAAAGTAGTGTGGTATGGGTGTTTAAGGAAAGTACAAATTCTCAATTAAAAAAAAGGAATTGAGTACTGATATTGAACTATTAAATAAAAGTACATTTGGTGTAAATTTTACCAAATGTAGAATAGTTTCATATATTTTGTCCTCCTTATAATATTCTTGAAGAAAATACTCCCACTCAGAAATTCACTGTAAACCACTCTTGCTTTTATACTTAAAGTATTTTTGAAGATGCACTAGCTCTTGGAAGGAGCAAAGTGCACTGTGCAATAACATGACCTTATGTTGCATTGACATTTTTAGATTTGGAATGTGACATGCTGAAAACTGGGAGTGGTGGGTGGAGGTGGAGCTCGACTGGAGCCTGAATGGCTGTGTTTGTGTGGAGTGCTGCACTGAAACTGAATATAGCTCACTGTGTATCTAGCTAAAACTAAACACAAGTTGCAGATTGACATGGGGCTGTAGTGTAATGCTCTGTAAGCTTCTGAATTTTCAACCACCTGTACCAAAACAAAGGAGGCCACACTGAAGTCTGTCAAACCCCAAACCACAGCTGCCCAAATTGCGTCAGACTCCTGATGCTGCAGCTAGGTCAGCTTCCCCCACACCTATGAGTCAAGAAGACTCTATTAAAGGAAGCTTTTATTGGATTCAGTCAGTTGGGAGATAGACAATGTGTGGATGTTGAGGAGATTGTTGAAAACAAATTGGAGCCTTCAACCACACAAATGACAAACTTAGAGGAAAGAGTAAATATTACTGAAAACCAGAAGGAATTGCAGTACAAACTCATTTGTTTGCACAAGGTAGCTTAATATGATTTTAAACAGTTCACCCTCCCTCCTATTAAAAGTATCTTTGAGCTGGAAAGGAAGGTAGTTTAAAAATTGAGAAAAATAATATTGGGATGGTATGTTTTCCAGTAGGGATGTAAACCACTAGTTGACTATCCGATAAGCAAATGCTTACCAGATAGTTGACACACTTGTCAGCTGGTCGCTCCCCTGCCCCTTGCTTCCTCTATCAGAAAAAGGCAGCTAGGGTGGGGATGAAGGCGATGCTTCAAAGCAGCAGCACCGCATAGAGCCTGGGGCCAGACCCTCCACTCACACTCTCTCTCTCTCCTCCTCTCTCTCTCTCTCTCTCTTTTTCTGTAATTGGCTGGTGAAGAATGGCTACTTTTAAATTCATGATTAAGTGACCAGGCAGGTTGATATGTTCCCTTACAGGTTTTTGTGTGTTACTGTTTCTGATAACTTAATTTGTGTCCATTTATCCTTTGTCATGGAGACTGTTTAGTTTGGCCAATATACATGTCAGAGGGTATTTCTGGCACTTGATGGCATATATCACATTAGAGTGGAAAATAGCAAGTTAAAGTATGGCGAAGTTGCTATATAGAAAGACATTACTAGGGCTCATTATCAAAATGTTGCCTCAAAGCCTCCCTAATTCAAATTGCCGTCCACTGTGCCCCTCTAATAGCCCTGGTATCTGGCTGCTCAGATTCAGCACCCAGGTGATCTACTGCTGTGCTCCTTCGTCTTTAGATTCACAAATATTAAGGCATATGCAGCAGGCTGATATGGCCATGAAAACGTTTTCCTCACTTAGCTCAAGCCTGTCATAAAGGCAGTGCCAGCAACCCTTTAGTCTGTCAAAGGCACATTCCACAGTTGTTCTGCACATGCTTAACCTAATGTTGAAGTGCTCTTTGCTGCTGTCCATGTTTCCTATGAATAGTGTCATGAGCCATGGGAGTCGCATTGGATTTCCCAGGATTGCCGTGGGTCATTTCAACATCCCTCACCATGATTAATGACCCTGCACACTTGTGTTCACATGAGAGATGTCAACGTGTAGGCAACTATATGATTAACTGATAAGCTTGGGCTTATCTGTTAATCCTGTTGACTACCTGCATTGCCCCCTCCTTGCTGCCTCTGTGTCAGAGGCAGCAAGGGGGTGGGGAGGCAGGAGCCAGTGTTCCCGAGGAACTGGTTTTAGGCTGGCTCCCTATGAGCACCAGATCTGCCTGCCCCTCTCCACTCCCACAATGCTGCCTCTGATAGAGAGGCAGCAGCGCAGAGGGTGAGGGAGGCAAGCAGAAGACGATACATGTGGGGATCCAGCTCCATGGACCTGCCTGCCCCCCCCCCCTTGCTGCCTCCTACAGAGGCACCAGGGGGAGTAGGGCAGGCAGGTGCTGATGCCGGGGGAAACTCCGAGGTAGCAGCATGGGGGGTGGGCTGAGGAGGCTACTGCAAAGCATCCTCTGTCTTTGGTGGGCCTGGGCTTGCCACAAACAGAGGCTGCTCTGTGGCAGCACTCCCTGTCCATGGTGGGGAGGGTGAGAGGGGGGTCCGAGCTCTCCACGGTCAGGGGATGCTGGCCTCACCTCCCAGGTGTACTGTATAGTTATGTAAGTTCTAGAATTTGATGTGGTTACACAACTATTATTACACACTATCTAATGTCCCTAGTTAACACAGCTCCAATGGTTGACTATTGAACTCCAAACTGATTCTCAAATGAGCAGTAGCATTTTGGAGTCACCATCTTCTTAACAGTATCACTGAATGGTTATCTACTGAGAGGGCAACTCTAGTTCTGGTGTCCTTGCACCACAGCGCTGTAGTGAGGTCTACACTGAGTTCCAGGAACGTTCTGCAGTTACTGCTCATAGTCTCTGAACTTCATATCCCACCACTCAATGCTTATTTTGTAAGCCAAAAAGTGACAGTCCACTGTGTTCAGCTACTTCTTGAATGCCAAAAGTAATCTGGTGTATTTTATTTCCATGGCACTCAGCAAGTCAGATTGGAAGCTCACGATATATTGCATAACTCGCTGTGTTGTGTTCATACTGCAATCCACTCTGCTTTCCCACAACTCCTACCTGTAAAAGGTGGCAAGCAGCAGAGTGCTGTAATGCACCTCTCTCACCGTTGATGCTGTAGTACCGTGAGTGGATGCACTCTGCCAATAGAAGGGCCATCGTGTGAACATGCTCAAGTGATGTAATTTTACCTTTTTTTTTGTCTACTTAACTTACATCAACAAAACTTTGTAGACATGGCCTAAAAGAGGCCAATAGAGGAAAAACTGGGACAGGAGTATTCCCTGCTGCCAGATTCTTTCACATGACACATGTAGCTACACACCACAATGTACATACAGATTGCTTTGCACTGACACATGTAGCTACACGTACCCTGCACACTGCTGCCCGGTGCATGCAGCGCAGACATAACTTTCGTGTAAAGAGCTGAACTGCAAGCAGTTATTTGCAAAGCTGTTCTCAGTGGATTCCTGTTACTTTACTAAGCCGGTTTATCAGGGGCGGCCCGTGACTATAGGCCGATTCAGCCGTCGCCTAGGGCGCCGCCTTCAACGGGGCACCTGGGATGTCCGATGATGTCACAAGGCGCCCGGGGTGCCCGATGATGACGTCACTCCATTGACAGCCGTGAAGGCGGGGGCACCGATTGCGTGTTCTGCCTGGGGTGCTAGCTGCCGCAGCCCGCCTCGGGTCGCTCCTGCAGTTTATTTATTCAGAGTATAAAAGTCAGGTCCCATCTTAAAATTAATTCTACAATGAACTCAAAAAATCAAAGAGAAAGATAAATTGCTATCCTGAAATGTGACTCAGTCTCCTTAGAGAAAAACTATGAGGGGAAAATCAGACTGATGTCTTAGCTTTGAAGTTTTGCAGATCAGAAATAAAATAAGAGGCTGAATTTTGAATCCAACATATGTAATATTCTCATGCTATAAAATAGTACTAGTTTGTGAAGATATGAACAGCAACTCCTCTACCTTGTTCTAATGATCAGGGAGCATTCTGAGGTGCAAATAGAGCAATTATTTAGGATTCATGGTATAAGAATGACATGTGTTATACAGTTGCATTCAAGTGCTTGGGGTTCTTTTACACCGGAAGTTTACTAATCCAAAAATCTTAAATGAATTTTTCGCCTTAAATTTAGAGAGCAAGTGAATGTTGTTGAAGTGTTCAGTTGAGATGATGAGCTGCAGCAAAGGAACAGAATCAAATAAGGGTCTGTTGCTGGGTAGCAGTTGGGTCATGACTGAGATAGCTGCTTAGGTCACCTACACCTCCACTATATTGAATTTTCTCATATATTAAGATGCATCAGAATAACTGTAATTTTGCAAGTCTAACTTCAGTCTTGCAAGGTGGTAGAAGCAATTGTACTGTTATTAGATTGTGAGAGGAATATACAAAAATTATTGCAATCGCTGTTAAATGTTTGCACCAAATCTTGTACAAAGTGGGCTAAGCGAGGTGTCTATCAAAAATGTATGCTTTACTGATTCTGTTTATATTGCTCATATGCACATATCATTTTTTTATTTGAAGATAGGTACTTGTATTTCAAATGTTGCTTTTGGGAGATATCAGCAGGAGGTTTGGCCAACCTATTGTGGAAGGGTGGCTATTCAAGTGAATAAGAGAACTTGATTGACAATGCACCTTGGGTGATGTGATGTGTTTTGCTGTGAACATTCAGGCCAGCATGTAAGAAATGGCTGCTACCTAGAAATTACTGAGTCGTGCATGAAGAGGTGACTTGCTCTGTGACATATTTTCACATAGCGAGAACAATGGAATTCCCTCCTCATGAGCAAGGTTATAAAAAGGACTCAAGAGGTTCCTCCATTTGTCTTCATTCTTGCTATGAACTGAGCCCTAAAGGACTGATGACCCATCCTAACAAAGATGTATTCCAGAGACTTATAACACAGTATATTATTTCATCTCTGCTACAAGACTGCACCAAGAATTTTGCAATTGGTGTATGTAATTTGATTCTTTTAACAATTTTACTCTCAACCTTTTCATTCTTTTTATTAATAAACCTATACGTTTTAGATTCTAAACTTGGATTGGCACAGCAATCTTTTGGTTAAAATCTGAGGTATATATTAACCTGGGAATGTGGCCAGTCCTTAGGAATTGGAAGAACTTGTTCAAATTTGGTAAGATTGGTTTTCATAACCTCTCATCTGTGTAAGGGGTGGTACTGGTTTTGGCATAGGTCAGCTAGAGTGTCTAAAGGAGTAGTTTGTGTGACCTTTTGCTAGCCACTATGGTAAACCGAAGTGCTCTTTGTGACCTATTGGTGTGCCTAACAGTGGAGAACCCCCAGTCTTGGGCTGTAGGTACCCTGGTCTCTTAGCAGTTCACCCTACTGGTGCTAATACAGCTCAGAATTAAAGAGGAAGCTAATATTAAATGCTAATAAAGCATCTTAGAGCACGGAGTAAGATCAGCTGTGGAAACCTGAACACTGTTAATGATGAAATCTGTTAATATATATTAGTTATTCAGTCAGGCAGATATCTCCTATTTCTCATCTTTTAACCTCAGACTCCTTGTTAAACTGCTCTGTTTCATATAGCTTCTCTCTCATCACCTCCCTCATCCCCTTATAATAAAAATGATAATAGCCAGACCATCTTGTTGGCCTCCTTTCTGGGGTTTTGATCTTTCCCAGTGTAACAGAAAGATCTGTGCAAAGATTAGTAAATTAAATAAGAGAGGACTGGTCCTGAGGTTAGGATAGGTGATCAACAGATGAAAAAGTAGAATGTTAATTATACAAGACACTTAACTGGCCTCGTGCTTTTACCAAACATCGAGGATGTACGTCAGTATATAGAACAAGCCATGCCTGTGGCGATGTAGTTCTCACAGCCAAACAGGTCGGTGTAAAAAAAAAAAAAAAATGCTGTAGGAGCCAACCTGCCTGCCTACAGTAACTGCCAATAAAATGTTAAGCCTTACATTTGTGGAGATGATCTGTAGATTACATCTACTCCTTTTGCTTTGGAGATTCTGGACTGGATTCAGAGATGATGTAAATGGTTGTATACGTTGTATATTAGAAGTCGGGAAGGAAGTATAATGGTGAAAATGATACCATTCAAGGATGGGCAGGTTAGATTGTAGCAAGGAGATCTACCAACAGCCCTCACTATATAATGTTACAACTTTTTACTGCTTCTTATTGGTTTCTTTCTCCCTCACTCTTCTGTCCTCTAATGGTGCAAGTTGCACCACTTACCCCCAGTTACTGACACCTAACATACATAACCATTTCTGTGTTATGTGGCCTCTGAATTTGGCCTTTTATTTTATAGGAACATGGGCATTTCCAGACTACATAAGACCCTAGTATTCTCTCTCTTACCATGGCCAGTATCAGATGCTTCAGAGGAAAGTGTGGGCTGTAAGGAAATAACCTGTCTCTGGAGATAGACAGATCTCTATGTAATGGGCGTTGGGAATAAACTTTCACCCTGAAATACAAACAGAAGTTATATAGCCTTAGACTTACACTATCTATTGTATTTATCAATGACCTGGAAGAAAACACCACCGATAAAGCTTGTAGATGACATGAAAAGGGAGTGGTAAGAAATGAAGAGAACAGGTCACTGATTCAGAGCAACCTGAATAATTTGATAAGCTGAGTTCAGGACAGCTAAGTGCAATGTATACATATAGGGACAAAAAAGGTAGGCCATACTTCTAGGAAGTAGTCCTGGGAACTCATGATTCCGAAAGACTTGGAGTCATAGGCTACGTCTACACTGGCCCCTTTTCCGGAAGGGGCATGTAAATTTCACTAGTCGTCGTAGGGAAATCTGCGGGGGATTTAAATATCCCCCGCGGCATTTAAATAAAAATGTCCGCCGCTTTTTTCCGGCTTTTAAAAAAGCCGGAAAAGAGCGTCTAGACTGGCCCCGATCCTCCGGAAAAAGTGCCCTTTTCCGGAGGCTCTTATTCCTACTTCAAAGTAGGAATAAGAGCCTCCGGAAAAGGGCACTTTTTCCGGAGGATCGGGGCCAGTGTAGACGTTGTTTTCCGGCTTTTTTAAAAGCCGGAAAAAAGCGGCGGACATTTTTATTTAAATGCCGCGGGGGATATTTAAATCCCCCGCGGATTTCCCTACGACGACTAGTGAAATTTACATGCCCCTTCCGGAAAAGGGGCCAGTGTAGACGTAGCCATAGTGTAGAATCATCTGAACATGAGATCCCAGTATAATGCTGTGGCCAGTGCCCTCCTGGGATTTATTAACAGGGGATTATCGAGTAGGAATAGAGGGGATTTTTTACTTTGTATTTGGCACTGTTACAACCACTGGTGAAATACTGTGTCCAGTTCAGGTATCCACAATTCAAGAAGGACTACAGGAAGGTTCAAAAAGAAGAACAACAGTGGTTAAAGGTTTGGGAAAAAACATGCCTTACAGTCAAGGTCTACACTGCAGTTAAACGTATGTGGGTGGCCCATGTCAGTGAACTCATTGGCGTTGGGCAGTGGGCCCGTTACATTTCAATGTGGACATTCAGGCTATGTCTACTACATGCTTCTTGCGCAAGAAGCCTTTTGCACAAGAGTTTTTGCGCAAAAACTTCTTGCACAAGAGCACGTCCACACCTCAAAGCACATCGCGATGTGCTTTTGCACAAGAGAGCATCCACACTACATGGATGCTCTTGTGCAAGAAAGCTCTGATGGGCATTCACAGAATGGCCATCAGAGCACCTGTGCTTTTTCCCATAGGGTTTCTTGTGCAAGAAGCATCCACACTTGCCTCTGGAGCATCCACACTTGCCTTTTTGCGCAATAACTGTAGCGCAAAAAGGAGTTATGCCTCGTAAAAGGAGGTTTACCTACACCGGCAAAATCCCTCTCTTCTGCAGTTTACCTGTTGATTTACTTGTGCAAAAGCACATTTGAGATGTGGACGCTCCATGGGTTTTTGCACAAAAACCTTGCAGTGTAGACGTAGCCTCAGACTTAGCTTGGAGCCTGGGTTCTGGAACACTATGAGGTGGGACGATTTAAATCACAATTAAACAGCCCCATAGCCCAAGACTACTGATGTAGGCTAGTCCTGGGTGTTTAATTGCAATGTAGGCATACCCACCATGATGGACTTGAGACAGTCAATCTATTTTGTATGACAATTGGAAGTTAAGGCAAGATACATTCAGACTGGAAATAAGGTGCTTTTTTTAACTGTGAGAGTGATTAACCATTAGAGATTCTTACCAAGGGTTGTGGTGGGTTCTCTGTCATTGGCAATTTTTAAATCAAGAGGGGATTTTTGTTTCTAAAAGGTAATGTTCTAGTTTAACTAGGAATGTTTTGGGGGAAATTCTATGGTCTGTATTATACAGGAGGTCAGACTAGATGATCACACACTGTTCCTTTCTGGATTTATAAGCTTTGAGGGAAAAGATCTTGTCAAAAAATGGGGGGAAAGTCAGAATCCTAAAACGTTTCAATCTTATTTTTCTTCACCATCTCCCTCTGGGCAACGTCCTGCAAATGGAGCAGGAGCCTTTCAGTCGGTCCCCTGAACATCCTGGATACTGCACTCACTTTCTCTTCTGTGGAGGTCCTAAGTATTCTTGCAACCCTAGGGCTGTTAAGACTTGCAGAGTTTGAAGGAAATCCGTACCTGCTCTCCTCACTCCTCCCCACAGTCCAGCTGACACCGCAGTTTCAGAGTTATCAGCTGTTCATGTTTTGGGGGTTTACATTTCCCCTTGCAGGATCAATAGGGTTAATTGTCAGCCATGGAGACCCCCTTACTGCTGTGTAATTGGAAAGGCTTTACACATGAGCATGGCTTCCCAATTTAATCTCTGCAGAACTAGGAGGGGAGTCATGGAAACTGTTGCTTGAGACAGGGAGTGCTCCTCCCCCCCCCCCCCCCCCCCCCCCCCCCCCCGCCTCTGGCAAGGAATCCTCTGCACTTTACAGATGTGGGCTGTAACTGCTGCCTGGAGTTTGCAGCCCACTGGTTCTGTGCCACAGACAGAATGTAGAGGGGTGGGATTTGTCCAATACGTGAACTGTCTGAGAAAATGGTTTGTGTGTTTTTAAAATTTTAGATTCCTGCATAGACACAGTGCAGTTAGATTTACATTTTGTGAATAGTCAGTCATATTATGTTTTCATTGGAGTTTATCCTCTGTAAAAATTTCTGTTTCCATAACATTTGAAAAAGATAAGGACTGGAAACCCATTATCATTTTCTGATATAATTTTTTGCTCTGACAGCTAGGTTCAGACAATAAATTCAAAATCTGATCACTGTGCCTTCTGCAATATAATTTAAGAGCAAATTGTGGCTTTGAGTATGTGGTTCCTATTAACTTCATATATATCTACCACCAGAGCCTGGCCCCAAGTATTTAAAGATTAATAATTATTTTGCATTCATATTTATTTGCATATAATAACATTGCTGTTAATTTCAGAGGAGAATATTACAGCATCATCTAATTTTTCTTGCATCGTGTTGGTTTTCTGTTCTATTAAAAAAAATACTGTCTGTTACCATTTATTTCTAAGGGAGAGGATGGGAAGGCAAGGCTATGATGATGCACAAACAGAAGGAGTTAGCCACATGCATCAAGAGGAAAATATACTCCTAATTTTCCCATTGGAGTTAGTTAACCAAATAAATATGTGTTATTCAACTGTTAATTGTATTTTAACATAATAACAAAAATGTAAGGCCAGAATAATCAATTATTTACATCTTGCTTGTATAATCGATAATGATTTATGATGCAGACTTTTTCCCCATTAACTGTGAGCTCTGTCTTTGTGATCAACTGTACATTTTTGTTTAACCTCAGGTCAAAAATGACTGATGTAAGGTATTTGTAGCTACACAAGGGGAATGCATAACAATGAAACAAAACCCCTATAGAGACATCTGCAAAAGGACCCATAAAATTAAGTAGAATCATAATTGTACAAAAGATCACTGTCTAGCACAGCTCACTTGAAAAGGGAACTTCTAGCAATATTTTTGCCCTACTACACTTCAAACAATTGCAGAGGTTCTTAAGGGTCCTCCAAGCTTAACTGACAAGCCTTTAGGTTGGTGGTAACAAGGCATGAACATCCCAAAGTATCAAGGTACAGCCAAGGCATGGTGCCTTGACCATTTGTGCTGTAAAGCCATTGATAGTTTTCTAAGATGTAATATGTAAATTATTCAAAGTTCCTGCCACCCACCTATTATAGGTGACAGACAGTGGGACTGGAAGTATCAGTGTGACTGATCTATAACCCTGTATGCACTGAGCAAAGTCAGATGGTCTTCATCCAGTGTCAAAATCATCCATGACTCATACCAAGCCCTCATATTTCCGGGCATGAGATGACCACTTGACTACAGCTATGTACAGTCAATTGAGCATACTGCTCTTTAGCTTAACAAAGAGAAGGCTAAAGGTTGACTTGGTTACTGTCTATCTACATATATGCTTTTCTGGGGAATAAATATTGACAGTGAGCTCTTCAATCTATCAGAGAAAGGTATAACATGATTGAATGGCTAGAAGTGGGAGCTAGACAAATTCAGAGAGGAAATAAGGTGTACCTTTTAAATTGTGAGAGTACTTAATCAGTGGAACAATTTATTAATGGTTGTGGAATAATCTCCTCTAGTAACTAATCCTAGTGAATGTTTGTCCTTCTACTTTCTCACAGGCAAAGTCTTCCTTAGTTCAAGTGATAGAAGGCTTGGTATGTAAGGTATAGGTTTTGATCTTAGCTCTTTCAGAGTACTTAAAAGGTAGTCAGTGAAAAGCAGCATCTTTAAGAATGATATTTTTTGATTTGCCCTTCAGTACAGCTCATGTTTTCAAGTGAAATTTAGAAAGAGGAGGCTGCTTTGCATAAAGGTAAAGCTGTTTTAAGATGAGTAAACTTGGTAGACTTGTCAGACACACAAGGTCATACATGGGGAGTAGTTCCTGGCTATTTTTAGGTTTTGTATTTGGCTCACTTATTTGTTTGTTTATTTATTTATTTATATTTAGTGACACCTTCAGTGTAATTCAGTTACATTCAAACTGCTTCCTGAGCTTGTATAAAACTTGCAATTATAGGAGGAGTAGAGTTGTCAGGTGTCGTCATTTATTATGAATTACAAATGGCTTATTTCAAGCAAGAAGAACAAAGCTTAATAAAAAAAGACAAGCCTTCTCTTAATAATTTGCCCTTTGCAACAACAGACCCTTATCTGATCACCCACGCTCATCTGGCTGCTGACGCTGTTCTTGCTTCATTTGCAAGAGCTATTTTTACACCTTTTGTGTCTTTTGAGGAACCAATTGGGCATACTGGCTTGCAATGATTCACCATCTCCAAGTGAACAGGGTGTCCTAAAATGTTGCAAATGGGGTGGGGGTGGAGATAGTGTCTAAATAAGCAAGCTAATTAGTTCTTTTAGGTGTTCCGAGTGCTAAAACACAGCAGTAGCGTCTAATTAAAATAGAATATGTGCTTTTGGTTGGCAACATAGGGTCTCCCAAAGAATATTAACTAATTAGTATTTGTACAAATTTTGGAAGATATAAAGCACTGTGTATATATATATTGTTCCTGGTTCTGCTACTGACCAGCTGTGTCACATTAGGCCACTCACTTCATGGATCTGTGCCTCAATTTCCCTGCTCTAAAGAAAAGAGGATGATCTTTACCTTCATTTGTAAAGAACTGTGAGGTCTGTGGATCAAAAAGCATTATACAGGAACGGAAGGGCCAGATCCCAAGCTAGTATAAATGAGCTTATCTTGACTGAGCAGAATGGACGTTGCCCTAGAGGCACAGAGCTGTAAACAGTGCCTACTGTATAACCAGGAATTTGGGTATATTTCATATAGACTGCTGACTGTCCAAGGAAGTTGAAGGGGTCAGGCTAGTTTGCAACACAGAGCTACTCATTTCCCTGTGCAACTGAATTCTGTTGTCTCTTTAATAAAAAAAAAAAAAAAAAAAAAAAGTAGCGCTCACATTAATAAATAGTGCTGGTTATTAATGCTCAGTTTTTGTCTGTTGTAGTTTAGAAATGCTCTTAACTTCAAACAATAAAATACTTTGTTTTCCTGGTTTCATAATGTAATATCTAAAACGTTTAACTCAAATGAGGAGTAGCAATTGCAGTAGACATACACAACAGACTACTCTGTGCTGAGTTGCTGCAATTCATGCATCAGGCAGAAGAGGCTATCATAAAATGGTGCTACAATGTTACATACCAGGGACGGCCAAACTGCGCTTGTGAGCTTAAAGTGTGGCTCCTGGAACCCTCCACCGTCCCATTCTCCACCAACCAGGGGAGGAGAGAGAGGCTCAGGGCTTATGCCCTCCAGTAGTGGTTCTCAAAGTGTGATCCATGGACCTCTAGTGGTTTGCAACTGTCTTGCAGCTGGGCTGTGGGCTCAGGGCTCTCCCGCCGCAGTGGAGAGCCTGCTCTGACGTGGCCCTTCTCCCCCCACCCTAACAAAGTTGGAGCACCAGCACTGGATTCCTGAGCCTTGCAGGAGGGAGGAGAGCCTCGCAGGCTGAATCCAGCTTGCAGGGGCAGGAAGCGGCTCCACACACTGCCACTCCTCCTCCCTTCAGTTGGAGGGATGGCAGAATAGGAAACCACTCACCTGGAGGTTTTCCTCGTTGCTCCCGTTGGCCAGAATTACAGCCAATGGGAGCAGCAGGGAGCGGTGTCTGGGAGTGGGGCCAGGTAAGCATCCTCTATCTCCCTCATGCCCAGATCCCACACTCCTGTCCCGCTCATGCACCCTCCCTTCTGCTGATACCCTGCTCCTTCATTCTCCCTCCCAGATCCTCCACCCTTACCCCATTTCTGCACCCATCCTGGGTGGTTGGGTAGTGACCCATAGAAAGCTCTGTGTTGAGCAGGGTGGGCCGCAGGCCAAAAGGTCACTGCCCTAGAGTCCTGTGTGCATACAGTTTATAGCCACAGATGTGGATATCTGCAGTTATAAATTATGGATGTGAAGGATGGGCTCCACACAGTGCTGCAGCTTTGAAATGCCAGGAGGAGTCTGACGCCGGGCTCTGCAACCTTTCAAATTGGCAGTGCCGCATGGAGCCCGGAGACAGCGGGGAGTCCCCTGCTGACACTGGGCTCCACACAAGGCTTTTGCCTTTAAAGTGTAACAACACTTTAAAGGAGATGCCCTATCCACTATTCAATGCAAAATGCATTGACTATTTGATTAGTCAGTTACCCGCAATTTAACATCCCTATTATAAATCAGTACGGGTATGTCTACACTCCAGCGCTAATTCGAACTAACTTAGTTCGAATTAGTTAATTTGAACTAAGCTAATTCGAACTAACGCATCCAGACTAAAAAACTAGTTCGAATTAGCATTTTGCTAATTCGAACTAGCATGTCCACTTTAAGTGGACCCTGAACCGGGGTTAAGGATGGCCGGAAGCAGTGCCGGCAGGGCATCAGAGGAGGACTTAGAGCGTGGAGCTGCTGCCTCAGGCTAGCTGAGGGCTGTGCTTTAAAGGGACCCGACCCCCACCCCGGACAGACAGTTCTCAGGGGTGCCCCGCTCACAAAGCAGTCCTGGCTTGGAGTGCCCTGAGTGCCCACACTGGGCACATCACAGCACTCGGCCATCAGACCGGCTGCACTTGCCGCAGGCTGCCATCTGGGGAGAGGGGGCAATTGGGGGGCTGCAGGAGAGCTTCCACCCCCAGAAGCCCGCAGAGCCAGCCCAGTCCTCCCTATCGGGGGCTCGTACCCCATTCCTCCCTCACCTCCTTCCACTTACCCTTCCCTAGCCCCCCTTCCTGATGTACAAAATAAAGAAAATGTGTGGTCAAAAATAGAATCTCTCTTTATTGAACAAAACTCGGGGAGACTGGGAAAAGGAGGTGGGAGAGGGGAAGAGAGAGGGTTGGAGAGGGGAGGGCAACTAAAATGATCAGAGGTTTGGAACAGGTCCCATATGAAGAGAGGCTAAAGAGACTGGGACTTTTCAGTTTAGAAAAGAGGAGACTGAGGGGGGATATGATAGAGGTCTATAAAAGCATGAGTGGTGTGAAGAGGGTGCATAAAGAAAAGTTCTTAATTAGTTCCCATAATAGAAGGACTAGAGGACACCAAAGGAAAGGAATGGGTAGCAGGCTTCAAACTAGTAAGAGAAAGTTGTTCTTCACAAAGCAAAGAGTCAACCTGTGGAACTCCTTGCTGCAGGAGGCTGTTAAGACTAGAACTAGAACAGAGTTTAAAGAGAAATGAGATAAAGTGATGGAGGTTGGGTCCATGGAGTGGTATTAGCCAGGGGGTAGGAGTGGTGTCCCTGCCCAAAGTTTGTGGAAGGCTGGAGAGGGATGGCACGAGACAAATGGCTTGGTCACTGTCTTTGGTCCATCCCCTCCAGGGTCCCTAGGGTTGGCTGCTGTTGGCAGACAGGCTACTGGGCTAGATGGACCTTTGGTCTGACCCAGTACGGCCATGGTAAGCTCGGGGCTCAGGGTCGGGGGTCTTAGTGGACCACCTTGATTTTCATGCACACCTGCTCCTGGGTGGCGAGGCTGGCAGCTCTCCTGCCCAAGACAGCCACTTTCCTGTGCCTAGTGCGGAGGTCGTGGATGAGGTCCACGATGTCCGCACTAGACCAGGCAGGTGCCCGCCTCTTGAGGTCCCGGGCAAGCTCCCAGGAGCCGCCAGCCTGGTCCCGGGAAGAGGGGGGGGACTGGGGGGGCATCGGGTGGCTGGCTCGAGCTGTGCCAGGTGCAGGGTCTGCTAGCTGGGTGCAGGCAGGCTTGCACCTGGCATGGGCACCGTGGCCAGCCCGTGCCCCTTTAAGGGCTCCGGGGCCGGGAGGGGGGCAATAGAGTTTCCCTGGTGTTGGCCAGAGTGACCACCAGGGAAAGCTGGGGAGGGCTAGCCTCCCACTAGTTCGAATTAAGGGGCTACACACCCCTTAATTCGAACTAATAAGTTCGAACTAGGCTTAGTCCTCGTAGAATGAGGTTTACTTAGTTCGAACTAAGCACTCCGCTAGTTCGAATTAAGTTCGAACTAGCGGAGCACTAGTGTAGCGCCTATCAAAGTTAATTCGAACTAACGTCTGTTAGTTCGAATTAAGTTTGTAGTGTAGACATACCCTACCTGTGTAACCGTGAGGCACTCCCAGGAACCACAGTGGTGAGAGGCGCAGAATGTGGAGCCACTGTTCCCAGGAGCCAGCACCCTGCACAAGCAGTTTCTCTGGCATGGCTGCACTGCCCCAGGCTCCACCTACTGAGCCTGGCTGCACTGCCCCAGGCTCCACTCAGTAGCATGCTCCTAGGCAGGAGTCGCAGTTAGCTTCATGGAAGAGATTGGAGCAGGGATGGCACAGCCGAGTCAGGGGAGCTGCCAGTGTGGGGAGCTGGCTCCTGGGAATGGTGACTCCATGTTCTGCTCCTTCCACTGCTGTGGTTCCTGAGAGATCCCTGCAATTCTGCAGATACTTATTTACACTTGTGGATATCTGCATCTGCAGATATATGTTTGTATCCACAAAGGGCTCTATTCTGCCATGCTGTGGAGTGATGGTGCTAAAGGCTTCTATCAGATATGTCTCGTGCCTACTGAGAATGTGGGTGGGCACAATGGAAAGATTTAGTCCTGCCAGTAGCGAGACAGAGAGAGAGAGAGAGACAGAGAGAGAGAGACCTCTCTCTTTCCTTTCCTTTCCTTTCCTTTCCTTTCCTTTCCTTTCCTTTCCTTTCCTTTCCTTTCCTTTCCTTTCCTTTCCTTTCCTTTCCTTCAGTGGCTCCTCCCTTCAGCTCCCCGGTATTAGCAGCAGATGAAGAAACTGTAGAAAATAGCCAGAAACTGCAGAAAACTGCCAGGAACTGTAGGGAGGGTCCTCTGCTTTAGATCCTTGGGGAGAGGCAGCAGCAAAAGCGTCAGCTCTCACTGCAGTTCCCAGCTGTTTGCTGCTTCTCTTAGCCAAGAAGCAATTTCCAGTTTGCCAACTCCAGCAGCTGCATGCAGAGTAGGGCCCCAGTGGCACCACATGCTAGAGTGGGGCCAGCAAACCTTGGCAAAAGTCTGAGAGGGCACATGTCCCATGTATCCTCCTCCATGTTGCCTCTGGTTTCTACTCCCCAGGGATGAGGTAGTTAGGGTGTCAGCCCTGTGGGGCGGGAGGCAATGCTGGAGCTTCAGTTCCAAACCCTGGCAGGTGCTCCCTGGCTCTCGAACTGCAGAAGATTGTTGTATGTGGTTTAGAGGAACAATACATTTGGCCACTGCTACTGTGGACAAAAGGGGAAAAAACAAGCAGTAAGATAATTGTTTTCTCTTAGGCATCTTGAGGACTAAAAACTAAGCAGCAGTGGTGCAGCCTAGTTAATTAATTAGGTGCCCTCTAATTAGTGTACCTCACGTGTCCAAACTATACATTCTGCTCATGTGACACAATATAAACTGATCCAGTTGAAATAGATATCTCTAAGACCCAACATGACACCTGGATAATAAGTAGAACTGGGAGCTAGTTAGCTCAGTCCTGGCCAAATTGAAAATTAAGGATTGAGTGAAATGCAGAGTTCAGTAAGTACCTTTTCCCTCTCTGGGTCATAAAGCTCAAGGCCAGAAAACAGTTTCAGGACATCGAGCCTGACCTTCTATATATCAGAGGCCACCGACACCTCCATAATAAACAACCAACATTAGACAACAGGAGACTGAATTATTGCATGTCCCAGGCAGAGAACAGGAAGAACTGAGGTGCACCAATGTCCAATGCCTCCACAATGCCAGGGACATGATTAAATGAGATATTCCCAGATAATTCCAGAAAGTAACTAATTCCCCAGGAAAAGGTGAAACCCACTAAGTCCCTGTCAATCTGACCTGGGGGAAATGCCTTCCCAACTCTGGATAAAACAATCAAACTCCAAATGTGTTAGCTAGAATTAATTTAGAGAATGACTCCATGTTGTTTATACATTTTGGCTTTTCTTTTTCTGACCTTAAGAATTGCCTCTGAATTCATGCATTTATTTCTTTGGTCATTTCAAAAGTGTAAAATGTATCTCAGATTAATATATATCTCTGCAATTAAGTTTTTTAAATTCTTTGCCTAATCTCGTGTACTTTTACCAACTCTTCCAAGTATGAATAGTGGAATACTCTACATAAGTCCCTATTTTCCACAAGTTGAAGATATCCAGTAATATTTGAATTTGTATTGTTATAAAAATTCCACCAGTGACTCATGTTTATTTGCTGCAGTTGTTCCAACAGAGCTTTTTAAAGTGCATGTGGGCAATTATTGTTTACCTATCAGTTTTCATGCTTTAAATTATTTGCAAGGAAATAACTAGCCATGTGAGAAGATTAATTGTTTACTCGATTCTCTCAGGGTATGTCTACACTGCTCGGCTATTTTGGTAAAATTGCTACCCCACATTTACAGAAGCCATCCATTATTTTGAAATATTTTTCAAAATAATGGGCATGCTGTTTCACCATCCCAGTAAACCTTGTTACACAAGGGTTAAAGGATTGCTCGAAATAGCACGTTATTTGGGAGTGTGGGAAACTTGGCTATACCCATGATAAGTGGACATTCTGCTAACTAAAATCATGCCAGACCATGGATGTTGCCAGACAAAAGAGTGCTGGACTACAGAGGTTCAACCTGTATTATCTGACATGCTCAAAAGCTTTGATAGTTGTTATATAGTGGTCTGCATGTCCAGGCTAGGCAATCAGATGCAAAATATTCACCTCTTCTTTTAAAAGCAATGCAATCAGAAAGATCTATGAGCTGTCAATTGAGTAACAAAGTTGTGTGTGCTGCAGGCAGTTTGGCAACTCTCTGATAGCAGTTATTTGTTTGATTAAAAGAGAAAAACTATGGTTAGTTTGGGAACTTTTACCAATAAAGGAAGTTTTAAAGATTAATTTGGCTCCTGTGTAGCTTTTTTTTAAATAGTCATCCTGTGGAAATAACGCTGTATGCAGTTGGACTCTGGCAACATGTAAGCTTTTTTTTTTTATACATATTTTCCATCCGGTAGTAATGTGTACATTATGTGTGATGCTGGGGCAGGAAATAGTGATGTACTTTGAGTGAGCAATCCTTGTCATTATCGTGAAAAGGTCAGTGTTAAAGTAGCTCTGCTGTAGTATAGCTTCTTAAAATATCTCCAACTTAGGTTTAAAGGTTTGTTTTTTTAGAGAGAGTGGCAGCTGTAGTTTTAAAATTATATTTGTGATATTTAATTTAGCAAGAATTGTGTGTTTGCTTGCAGCTGGGCTGTGGTCATCTATAAAGCAAGCCAGGATCCTAACAATAACCAAAAATCTACATCTCCCTGAAACCAAGCAACTAAAGGTTGTGTTGTTCACTTTTTCTTTGTGAACATTCTATAGGTGGTGGATTTGTTTATTTCCAGGTCACAGCAGTTAACCTCAGACAGTTATTTGTTACTCTTTAAAGCTAAAAAAGGACCAGATTCTGCTTTTAGACGGTTTAAGTCTGGAGTTACTTCTTAGCTTAAATGACTTCAGATTCACATTTTAGTGTGATTTAGGACAAAATTTGGCCCTTAACTTAAGTGGTCATTGAAGTGATTTAGCTCTTTCTCTGGAAATTTTCACAAAATCTTCATTTTTGTGTCCACAGCCCCATGAAATCAATGGAAAGACTTCTGTTTACTTAACTGGGCATTGGATGAGCCCAATAGAATGAATATAAACCTGTTACTGCCATGGAAGGATCGCATACAGGACAGATAGAGTAATTCCGTCTCTATGCCCATTTACTCCTTGGCCCTTAAATCTTTATACTGAAACTTCCAACAGGGTGGATAGGCTGCAAGTTGAGATGGATTTTTGGAAATGAACACCTGTGTACTGAGGACTTAACTGAGACCAACTTATTGCAAAATATACAGATATATTTACAGGTAGCCCTTTCTTTTAGGAGGCATTGACTTCAGTGGCCAACAGGTAAAAGGCGCTAATTTCGTAGGATGCATCTAGACTACATTCCTCTTTCGAAAGAGGAATGCAAATCTTGTGTTTCATTTGCATAATCACGTCCAATCGCTTTTTTGAAAGAACCCTTATTTTTTTTCAAAAGAACTGCATCTAGACTGGGTTTTTTTTTTTTTTTTTTTTTTTTTTTTCCAAAAAAATCTTTTTCAAAAAAGTGATTGGATGCAATTATGCAAATGAAGCGTGAGATTTGTAAATCTGTGCTTCACTTGCATTTTTCATTTCCCTCATTTGCATTCCTCTTTCGAAAGAGTAATGTAGTCTAGACACACCCTGCGGGCCTGATCCCACACATATTGAAGTAAATAGGACCCTCTTAGAATCGTAGAGATGGAAGAGACTTCAGTAGGTCATCAAGTCCAGTCCCCTGCCCAAGGCAGGACCAATCCCAACTAAATCAAGCTGAGACTTAAAAACCTCTAAGGATGGAGATTCCACCACCTCCCTAGGTAACCCATTCCAGTGATTCACCACCCTCCTAGTGAAATAGTTTTTCCTAATATCCAACTTAGACCTCTCCCACTGTAACTTGAGACCATTGCTCCTAGTTCTGCCATCCATCACTACTATGAACAGCCTCTCTCCCTCCTCTTTGGAACTCCCCTTCAGGAAGTTGAAGGGTGCTATCAAATCCCCCCTCACTCTTCTCTTCTGAAGACTAAACAAACCCAAATCCCTCAGTCTTTCCTCATATGTCATGCGCTCCAGCCCCCTAATCATTTTGGTCACTCTCTGCTGGACCCTCTCCAATGCATCCACATCCTTCCTATAGTGAGGGCCCCAGAACTGGACACAATACTCCAGATATGGCCTCACCAGAGCTGAATAAAGGGGAATAATCACTTCTCTAGATCTGCTGGCAATGCTCCTCCTAATGCAACCTAATATGCCATTAGCCTTCTTGGCTACAAGGGCACACTGTTGTGGAAGAAAACATTGTCCTCACTCTGAAGTTCGGATGGCGTGAGCCCACAAGAAGCAGACGACCCTAAAGGCAGTCGTCCTCCACACCCCAGTAGAGATTTCAAAAGGTCTCTTACCTCTTGCTTGGCGCCCTGGAGGTGAAGGGGGACGGTCTGCAGCCGCTGTCGCTGTCTTCAATCGGGCATTGCCATCCGAGTCACGGCACCAAATTGTGGAAGAAAACATTGTCCTCACTCTGTGTTTGTAAGCAACAAGTAGCCAGAGGCAGTTTTATTACGAGCTGCAACAAGGGAAAAACTGGTTCGGACGGGGGGGAAGTCCCCCCCCCCCCGAGGCAGATCTTCGAATACAAGCAATTATGAAGCAGTTTATATACTGTCCATTAGATATAATAACAATAACAATTAGTCTCCTTCCCATTACAAACACCAATGGCTAACAGTTATTTTAGTTCCACCCAGATGCTCCTTATCTCAAGGTCCCTGCCAGAGTCAGCATTCTATCCTTATCTTCGTATGGCAGCGTCTAATTACAGATATTGCGTTGTCAGGCCACAGACTTAGCCTGACTCTTGCTCTCTTGTTAACAAGACCAAGATAGCTGCACACAATTTCCCTTATTCCCTTTTCCTGCCTCCACGCTGTTGACTCATATCCAGCTTCTCATCCACTGTAATCCCCAGGTCTTTTCTGCAGAATTGCTACTTAGCCAGTTGGTCCCCAGCCTGTAACAATGCTTGGGATTCTTCATCCCAAGTGCAGAACTCTAGACTTGTCCTTGTTGAACCTCATCAGATTTCTTTTGGCCCAATCCTCTAATCTGTCTAGGTCACTCTGGTCCTCTACTTCAATGAGATTTGGACTGTTTCCCAATCATCTGAGCTATTCAGCATCCTCTATTTAGTCATTTGTGACAAACAGGCACTCCCCAAATTACAGATGCTCGAGTTACAAATGTCTGTATGTACAAATGCTCACCTACAACCTCAGGGGAGCAGGCAAGAGGCGTAGGTGGCATTGAGCAAGGTGAGCGAGGGCTGGAGGGTAGCAGCCAGCCTCAACCCTCAGCTTTCTTCTCCATGCCTATGGGCTCAATACAGACTCTGGCAGATCCCCCCCCACCAATCTCCTCTTCCTGTAGGATCAGCATGGCAGCCCCCAACCCATACCCTGCCCCTCCACCCCCCACTAGGAGGGAGCAAGTGATGTGAGCATAGGTCAGAGGAGCAGAGGCCACCGCACAGCCGGTGGCTGAATGACAGTGATGGTTTAAAGCATTGCTTCTTCTGGCTGCTCAGCTTCCCCTTTATGACACTGCGTCCTTCCAACCACTAGCTGTGTGGTGGCTCCCTCTCCTCCTGCCTGCACTTGTGCCCCTCGCCATCTCTTGATGAACAGGGTCTGGGTTCAGTACCCATGGGGGGAGGGGTGCAGCTGGGGGATGGGGTAGGGGGTGGCCAGAGCCTGCACTGAGCCCATGGAGTGGGGACAAGGGGCGGCTGGAGCGGATGCTGAGCCCATGGAGGGAGTGGATATGGGATGGCTGGAGTCTGTGCTGAGCCCATAGGAGGGGTAGCCTGCCTGAACCCCTCATGGGTTGGGGGGCAGTTGCAAGTGGCCAGAGCCTGTGCTGAGCCCTCCGATGGGGGAGCTGTTGAGAGCAGGGCTGGGGGCTGGAGTTGATGTAGAGCTCAGAGGTTTGGGGGAGGAGGCTGCCCGACTCAGTAGTGATCCTACAGGTGGTGGGGGGATGGGTCTGGAGGCTGCCTGCCTGGTAGTGAGTCTGTGGGCAATGGGAGTGGCTGGGGGATGCGGCTGGCCATGGAAACAGGGCCAAATTAAGAAAGCAAATTTAGGGGCTGCAACTCAGGGCCCTGGGTTAAGGGGGCGGGAGGGCTCCACAAAAAGATTACTGGCCTACCAAAAGTGCAGATCTTTTTGTGGGGTCTTCTTAGTTCAGAGACCTGGGCGGCATCCACTGAAGCCCCTATATTCTGGCCATGCCTGGCAGGAAAGGGATGTGGCTCTGTGCTCAACCATTCACCCTTCCCCCGGACTGGAACTGCAAGCACTGGGAAGCAGCTCTGCTTCTCTCGCCTGCAGGCTCAGCCCCTGCAGTTCCCATTGGCCAGAAATCAGGGACTAAAGGAGATGCGGGAGAGGTGATGCCTGCAGGCGAGCTCAGGGTGGGGATGTAATAGTGTAGTCAATTAACCGATAATTAACCGATAATTAATTAAGCAAAAGCTTATCGGTTAATGCAAGAGACTACACACAATCTCATCACCACCACCAGTAATTCTTTTAGCAGGCTGGCCAGCAGCCTGTCTCAGTATTGGCTACCCGCACTGTGGCTCTGCACTTAAAGTGCATTAGGAACCAGGCAGGCAGGCAGCCAAGCTCAGTTCAGGCTCATGCCAGGCCCAGGAGATCAGCTCCCACCCCTGGTCAGGGGCTGCTGCCACCCCACACTGTTGCATCTGTAGGGTGGGGCAACAGGCAGCCAGACCATGAGAGGAGCCTGGCATCCCACGCTGCTGCCTCTGATATTATGATATTATGCCTCTGATATTAGATATTATACCAGTGCTGTTTTTATAAATACAGACTCCGTCCTTACAACCCAGAAATTACTGTGCACACAATTGCATATACAAATAATTGTGAATAAAATCCTGTAACATGCATGCAGTCCTGAGATTCGAGAGTGTCTAAGTATGTCAGAATTAGTGCTTTACTTTCTATGATCCTGATCTTGTATTAGGATCTACTAGTGCAGCCCCTTAAACTCATGACCTTGTTGGAAATCCCCACAAGCACGTGTGTGCCTACATTGATCAGACTGAAAGATTGTGGTCTAAGATTTCCCCTTTGGCAGCTGTAACACAGGTATGTTTGTTTAATGATAAGTGTATCATCAGATATATATTTTAACATTCTCAGTAAAGCAATGTTTATTTTATACGTACATGAAAATGCAAAAATGCTGCAAAATGAGATTTTGTGGAACACTATGAAGATTAGCCCCACTCATTTTAATATACAAATGTTTTTAGTGTTCTTAATAATTCATTGTATTTCAAAGCAACAATTTGGTGGACTGCATCTAGTGATATGGCTAGCTTTGGGGAACAGCAAATGAATTCAGTAAAATAAGATAACATAGTAATAATTTTGATGATGGTGGAAATAAACAAACGAATAAATTGGGATAGTGTCTTCTAAGGTGAAAAAGATTACTACAGTACTCAAAAATACTCATATATAGGAGATAGTAGATTAAAGAGAATATGGTTACTTTAATTAAACATGGTTGCTTTTGTAAAATTGTATGTGCAAAGGATTCTATGACTTTCCTCCAGAAACACAAATATTCTTCTATTCTCAAATAATACAAAACCTTGCCAAGTGCAAGTGAGGAGCACAAGTATTTGCATTCATAGTCAGAGAAATTAAAATTCTCAGGATAGCTGTAGGATGCCAGCTACAAAACCATAATTAGAAGAGTCTCCTAACCCTAGACTGTTGGAAATATAAAGTAAAAAATACTTGTGATGAAGAAGGGGCAAAGGTTTTCACAAAGCTCAGATATCGGGGCACCTTCCTCCTTGTGTTTTCAATAAATAATAAGTCAAAGGCTGGAGAAATGGAATTTCTCATGTGATTAGGTGATCTTTCAAGATGCATAAGAAATTTGTAAGCAATGGTCTTTGTTCTGTTTTTATTTTCTATGTGCGAATGTAGAGCTCATGAAAGGTGCCATACTGACAACCCCAGAGACAAAATCCATCTGTTTCTCAGGGTACAAACATTGAGCAATTCTACAACTTCCCAGTGCTGCCAATGAGAGGAGGGGATGGGAGCTTATGGTGATTTAAAAGGTCTGGGGGCTTCTGGCCATCACAGACCCTATTGCATCAACAGCCAGAGCCTGTGCTATGTAAATCACCACCAGAGTTCAGCATGGTATGTGCTGGCACTCCTGAATGGTTAACTGCTAGCCTCAATCCTGCCCCTTTTGCTCCTCAAGGTTCTGCCCCTTCCAGGGGCATGAAGCTGAGCTCCTTCCCACCTTGCCCAGGGGCCAAGCAAGCATCTCCACAGGCCTGCAACTTCCACCAACTGGACCCCTAATGCACCTAACCTCCAAGGTACATGTTTGAAAGTGCAGTCTCCTTGCCCATTCCATTCTTGAATTCATAGTCTGCCAATGGTGCCATTTGTTCAGTCCACTTTTTCAGCTGTAACTTAGCTCTGATTTTGTCTTAATTAGTAATGACTTGAGGGTATTGCGGTGTGCTACCACTGGGACTTTTCTGGGATCTGGGCTATAACTCTCAAACGCATCATGGGCAACTTAAAGGCATCATATTGTAACAGGATTTAATCAAATGGCTGTTGATATGGGTATCATTGGCAGAGTGGAAGGAACTGGGGAAGGGAAATTATATAAAAGTACAGTAATTACTCATTTAACACGTGCCCGCTTAACACATTTTTGCAATAGCACGATTTTATTTTTAGGGAACATTTTTCGAATAACACGACAGTCTCCGAAATAAGATGAAAATAATCAAGTGGCAGACTATTTCGTACGGCAGTATAAGTTGGTGAAAACAGTGGTAATACACATGAGCGGATGAATACACATGGTCAGTGCTCCTCCGCTCACTCACGTGTTTATCTTTGTGTTTTAACAAACTGCGGCGACTTGCGTTGCTAGTTATCTTGTGTTGCTAGATATCTAATGTTGACGTTGATGACCCAGCACCAACAAAAAACTGACTTTGCCACCACCACCTGAAATGCAAGCCCCAACTTTTCCATTATTTTTAATGGGAAAATTGACCCTGCATAGCACGTTTTCGCTTAGCACAAACATTTTCAGAAACGCATCTATAGTGTTAAATGAGGAACTACTGTATTCTATTATTTACTGCCTGGGACCAAACCCTGAGTTAGTTCTGTACTTACGATTAGATCCTCAGTTGCAGACCATATTCAACTCAAAGATAGTGTTTGTGTTCCCTTACTTCTGATGTTGGTTGGCAAAAACCAGAGCAACCTGAGGACACTGTCTATGCCACCTGTATAAATATGAGGGTCTCAGGATAGAGTTTCTCTAGCGGGTAGTTATAGTGGTTTCAGTTCAGCTTTATGCTGACAGAGTGACACTCTGGGTATATCTACACTATAGAGTTTTTTCAGAAAAACGGCCGTTCCATCCATATCAATCACAGCTTAAATACAAGAGAGCATCCATTCAGTCTAGATGCTATCTTTCAAAGAAGCAGATGGCTTTTTTGATGCACTTTTGCAGTGTGGATGCTCTTTTTTGGAAGATCTCTTCTGGAAAAACTTCTTCTGAAAGAAGCCTGAAGTCTAGACATAGCCTCTCTGTCTGTCTCTCTCACTGCAGTCAGTTTTCTGTGTAAGGGACTCAAGATTTCACCTGAAATACATAAACTTCCAATTTTTTCATTTACAAGGATTTAATATGAACTACAAAATGGGAAGCAGCGAGAACTGTGCCTTACCATATTTTAATGCTTTCCAATACAGCCATTTACTAACTTTCTCTAGTTATGACATTTCAGGAGCTCCATAGTCAAATGAATACTTGTGCCTCATATATAGAAGACCCAGAGGATCCTAGAAAAAGGAACGAAAGGGAATAATGGTCCCTGTCTACACTACCCCGCTAGTTTGAACTAGCGGGGGTAATGTAGTCATCCGCAATTGCTAATGAAGCCCGGGATTTGAATTTCCCGGGCTTCATTTGCATGAAGCCGGCCGGCGCCATTTTTAAATGCCGGCTAGTTCGAACCCCGTGCCGCGCGGCTACACGCGGCACGGGAGTAGCTAGTTCGGATTAGGCTTCTAATCCGAACTAGCTGTACTCCTCATGGAATGGAATGAGGAGTACAGCTAGTTCGGATTAGAAGCCTAATCCGAACTAGCTACTCCCGTGCCGCGTGTAGCCGCGCGGCACAGGGTTCGAACTAGCCGGCATTTTAAAATGGCGCCGGCCGGCTTCATGCAAATGAAGCCCGGGAAATTCAAATCCCGGGCTTCATTTGCAATTGCCGATGACTACATTACCCCCGCTAGTTTGAACTAGTGGGGTAGTGTAGACATACCCTGAAAGAGCTAAATTCTTGATTGGACAAAAATACAGTTCCCGATTTCTACATTTTTTGTTAGTCTCTAAGGGTATGTCTACACTACCCCGCTAGTTTGAACTAGCGGGGTAATGTAGGCATACCGCACTTGCAAATGAAGCCCGGGATTTGAATTTCCCGGGCTTCATTTGCATAAGCGGGGAGCCGCCATTTTTAAAACCCCACTGGTTCGAACCCCGTGCAGCATGGCTACACGGGGCATGAACTAGGTAGTTCGAACTAGGCTTCCTAGTTCGAACTACTGTTACTCCTCGTGAAATGAGGAGTAACGGTAGTTCAAACTAGGAAGCCTAGTTCGAACTACCTAGTACGTGCCTCGTGTAGCCGCGCTGCACGGGGTTCGAACCAGCAGGATTTTAAAAATGGCGGCTCCCCACTTATGCAAATGAAGCCTGGGAAATTCAAATCCCGGGCTTCATTTGCAAGTGCGGTATGCCTACATTACCCTCCTAGTTCGAATTAGGAGGGTAGTGTAGACATACCCTAAGGTACTGCTGGACCATTAATTGTTTTTTTTTTTTTTATTTTATTCAGTTAGGGTACGTCACCACTGCATGCTTTTTTTGAAATAAGATATTCTGGAATACTTATTCTGAAATCTCTGCATGCTCTGGTTCCCCTCACTCAGGACACCACAGCACTCTGCAACATGGAGCCGGAGCCGCCCCTGGGCACTCTGGTACTTCTCTTGGCCATTTGCTGTGATCCTGGCAGCATGTTCTGCAGGCAGTAACAGTCTCCCTGGTGTGCCTCACTGGGGGTTTGTACCTCATTCCTTCCTCATGTCCTTCCACTTACCCCTCCCTAACCCCCTTTCCTGCTGTACAATAAAAGACACATGTTCATTTCAACAGTGCCTCGTTATTGAACAAAACTGAGGTGAGACTGGGGAAAGAAGATGGGAGAGGGGAGAAGGGAGGTTGGGAGATGGGAGGGGGAAACCTGGGAGGAGGGAGTTGTCAGGGGGAGGCAAGGAAAGGAAGCAGAAGGAGAAGCTCACGTCTCAGGGTTGGGGGTCTCACTGGCCCAACTGTCGCCCAGCACTGCGGGTGCAGGGGCCTCGGCATCCCTACAGGGGTGGAGAGGAAGAAGCAGGAAGGGGAGGAGTGGGAGGAAGAGCGGTAGCTGGGGAGGCAGCAGGTGCTGGAGCAGCAGGATGCAGCAAACTCTGCCCCAGCATTGATGACCACCTGGGGGGCACGGACCGTCCTGCCCCCCAGGATGCGGTCCACGGCACCAAAATAGGGGCAGAAGTCTGAATCTGCCCCTGGTTGGGAGCTGCCCTGTATAGCCCTGGCATATGCCTGCTGCAGCTCCTTTATTTTCATGTGAAGCTGCTCCTGGGTTTGCATGTGGCCTGTGGTGGCCGGGCTGGAAGCCATCTGCCTGTAGACAGTTGCGTTCCTCTGTTTAGTGCGGAGATCATGGACGTTGGAGGCATCCCCCCAAACTTGAATTAGGTTCCTGATTGCCACACTGGACCAGGCAGGCGCCCGCCTTTTCCAGCCCCTGGCAGGCTCCTGAGAGCTGACAGACTGCTCCTGGGGAGCGGTGGAGGGCTGGCTGGCACTGGCTGCTTGGCCCATGCTGGGGCCACTGGGTCAGGTGCAGCGACTGCTGGCTCAGGGCTGGCAGGCTTGGAGCTGGCACAGGCACTGTGGTCAGAGTCTACCCCTTTAAGGTCTCCGGGGAGATGGAGAGGGAGAGGAGTTTTCTTGGTTGTGCCCAGAGTGGCCACCAGGGCATACTGGGAAGGGCTGGAGGCCCCTATTTTGAAATAAACATCTACACAGTGCTTATTTTGAAATAGCAATTTTGAAATTGGTGCTATTCTTTGTGAAATGAGGTTTACAAATTTCAAAATAAGCCCTCCACTATTTCAAATTAATTTTGAAATAGCAGTTTGGCTGTGTAGGCGCTGGTTAAGTTATTTTGAAATAACGGTTGTTATTTCAAAATAACTTTGCTGTGTAGACATCCCTTAACTTATTTCAAAATAGCACATCTACATTGCAGGAAAGCCTCAAAATTAGTCCAAGGCAGGCTTCCCTAATGTAGACGTGCTATCTTAGTTTAGAGCCCCAGGAGGCACTGGGGAGGATTAACTTAGAATGGCCCTGGTGAGGGGCTATTTTGAAATAGCCGCAGTGGAGTGTCTACACATGCAAAATAGCTATTTTGGAAAAGGGGTTATTCCTCGTAGAATTAGGTTTACAGATTTCAGAATAAGCCATCCATTGTTTCGAAATTATTTTGTAGATTCTCAAATTATTTCAAAATAACACTAGTTATTTTGAAATAACAGTGCAGTATAAATGCACCCTTATAAACTGACATAGCTATCCCTCTGAGGCTTTTCATGATTGATATGTTTAATGAAATGAGAAGTGCATTAATGTGATCCTATGGTTTGGCTATAATTACATTGTGATAGAAAAACCTGGGTTTGGGTCCACTTCCAAAAGGGACTCAAAATTCAAGGCAGATGATGCAGTCTACCTAGCTTGCTGTACAGTTCCTGATCATTGTAGGTGGGCTCATCTCAGTCATTCCAGTGGGAGCTAAGTCCTGCCAAAAGTATTAAAGAAAACATGCGTCATTATTATCTGTTCTACACAGAGCAGTATAAATAAGGTATCTGTGATGCAGACCAAGGTAGGAATGAATAGAAGTTTCTTGCTGATTTGACTTGGCAAATCAGTGCTCAGTATGGAATTTAAGCAAGCAGTTTGCACATGAAAATAGGAAAAATTTAAGTTTTGAAATATGTTATTAAAGTACAATACCCAGCATACACTGTGGTTCTAACTGTGCTAGCTGTGGTCATTTGTAAAAGCTGTTGCTAATGTGTGTCTAGCATTGTTTCTCTGACAAAAATGAAAATGGATTATTTTTTCTGAGAACTATGTTAGCTGAACTAGGCTATACATAATCCTCCTAATTAGACTATAGTACAGTTTTATAGAATGAGTGAAAGAATTTTGTAAATTATTCCGAGAACAACATGGATATGAGGATAACTTGGATTTTTAACGTAGGTTCATCTATCTGCATTGGAAAATCTCTTAAACATGTATTAACTTTCTGTTCAAGCCACAGAGGCTACATCCATTCCATGTCTTAAAATCAAGCCCCTTATTTCAAAATATAATGGACTCACTATTCCAACATCCCTCATTCTATGAAGAGCAAGGGACGTTTTGGAATAGGAATTTATTTCAGAATAAGTGCTGGGTAGACAACGCCAAATTTCGAAATAAGCTATAATAAGCTTTGAAATAAGATAAGCAATTTGTGTAGTGCAAATTGCGTAGCTTATTTCAAGGTAGGGTGCTGCGTTGACACACCCAGAGGGTATTAGTGGCTTGAGATTTATCAGGCTTTCTAGGTGAAGCTTCTTGCCCATGAGCATGGGAAGTGTATGGGCAGGAGGATTTGTCAGGCACAGTTGTACAGAATAAGAAATTACCATACTTCTCTGTCAGTTCTATATTTCAAGACTTTCTCCTAACTGCATTTATTTCTTTCACAGGAATATTCAAGATAGTAATGTGTATTAGATGGATAGAAGATGCAGGTAACTTTTTTTATTATGAAAAACAAAATTATTTCTTTTCCTATTCTGCTCCACTTTCCTGTTCTTTGCCAGTTTTTTTTGTTTGTTTGTTTATTTTTTCAACTCAAGTGCAGCCTGTAGCCATAGAGCTATAATACATTCCATCAGTTTCTTCCCTTGGTGTATTCCGTTATTTCGAAATAACCGTACTAGTGTCTACACGTTCAAACTGCTATTTCAAAATTAATTCGAAATAGTGGAGCGCTTATTTCGAATTTGGTTAACATCATTCCATGAGGAATAACACCAAATTTGAAATTGCTATTTCGAAATAAGTGCTGTATAGACACTTATATCAAAATAGGAGGCCTCCAGCCTTCCCAGGGTGCCCTGGTGGCCATTCCAGCCTCAACCAAGAACACGCCTCTCCCTCCCCCCTCCCTGGAGCCCTTAAAGGAGTTGACTCTGGCCTCAGTGCCTGTGCCAGCTCCAAACCTGCCAGCCCAGAGCCAGCAGTCACTGCCCCGACCCAATGGCCCCAAAACATGAGCCAGCAAGCCACTGGCAGCCAGTCCTCCATCGCTCCCAGGGCTGGATTAAGAGGGAGCGATGGAGGACTGGCTGCCAGTGGCTTGCTGGCTCATGTTTTTTTTTTTTTTTTTTTTTTTTTTTTGGTGCTCCTGCTTTGCTGGTGCCCTAAGCACGTGCTTAGTCTTCCTATTGGGTAATCCAGCCCTGATCGCTCCCCAGGAGCAGTCTGCCAGCTCCCAGGAGCCTGCCAGGGCCCAAAGAAGGCAGTCGACTCCCTGGTCCAGAGTGGAGATCATGGACCTTATTCAGGCTTGCGGGGGATGCCCCCAATGTCCATGATCTCTGCACTAGATGGAGGAACGCGGCTGTCTATGGCACAATAGCTGTCAGCCTGGCCACCAAAGGCCACATGCGAACCCTGAGCAGGTTTGCATGAAAATCAAGTTGGTCCGGCGAGACCCACAGCCCTGAGATTCCCTGCCCGCTTCTTTCCCTTGCTTCCCCCTTCCAGCTCCCTCCTCCCAGGTTTCCCCCTCTCCTCTCCCACCCTCTCTTCTCCCCTCTCCGACCTACTTTCCCCATCACACTAGAGTTTCATACCCTCCTCCTCCCCAGTTTTGTTAAATAAAGAGAGTTTGTGTTCATGAAAATACATGTATTTTATTTGACATCAGGAAGGGGGGTTAGGGAGGGGTCAGTGGAAGGACGTGAGGGAGGAATGAGGCACAAGCCACCAGGGAGGCTCTTAGATCTCCTCAGGGTGGAAGCTCTCCAGCAGGGCCTCCTGGATGCTGACAGCCCCTCGATGGACCTCCTGGATGGCAGCCTGCAGAAAGTGCAGCCAGGCTCGCAGCAACGCGTCCACGAGAAGCACCAGAGTGCCCAGGGCAGCTCTGGCTCCATGTTGCAGAGTGCTGTGGTGTCCCAAGTGAGGGCAACCAGAGCACGCAGAGACAAAATGCTTTGCTGTCCCTCATCGAGGTAGACAAGGAAGCAGGAAAAGCTGAGAACTGGCTGTCCGGGGGTCCCTTTAAGCACAGGCCTCAGATAGCCTCAGGCAGCAGCCACGCAAAGTAACTCCTGACCTGATGCCCTGCCGGACCTGGTTCTGGCCAGCCTTAAATGCAATTCAGCATCCACTCAGTATGGACGTGCTATTTTGAAATAGCAAACGCTATTTCGAAATGCATTTTGTGTGTAGACATGTTATTTCAGAAGAACTTATTTCAAATTAACTATTTTGAAATAAGATATTTCAAAATAACGCTGTAGTGTAGACATACCCTTGGTCTTCTATGTGGTGTGGAGTCTTGACACCCTTTTTCCTTAGCCTTGTTTCATCCTGGAAATATACTATATTCTGATAAATACAACAGAGATCCTGCATTTTTCTTCCAGTTCAGGCACTCAGCTTGGATGCATAAACCATGCTCCTGAGTTTGTTTATTTACAAACAGAACTGTGGGAACCAGTCGTACTTAAGCATATTGTGATAGAAACCTGGCTAGATACAGTTCTAAATTACTTTTAAATATGACATGGTCAAGTCTCCTAAATGTAGTTTTTAAACTACTTTCATCAATAATTCTTCTCTAGCAATGTATTCTGCCTAAAATGCTACACTGTACTCTTGAAGATGAAGTTGTGAAGTGATAGGAATAGTGTTTTACCTTATATAATAAAAAGGTAGTAATTTACATTTTATTGTGTCAAGTAATTATGTGATCTAGTGATGAAAGCAAATTATTGAGAGTTAGAACATTAGAATGGCATACTGGGAAGACCAGAGGTTCATGTAGCCCAATATCCTGTCTTCTGACAGTGGCCAAATCCAGGTGCCCCAGAGGGAATTCACAGAACAGGTTATTAAGTGATTCATTCCCTGACACCTATTCACAGCTTCTGGCAAACAGAGGCCAGGGACACCATCCCCGTCCATCCTTGCTAAAAACCATTGATGGACCTCTCTTCCATGAATTTATCTAGTTCTAATTTGAACCCTGTTATAGTCTTGGTTTTCACACCATCCTTTGGCAAGGAGCTCCATAGGTTGACTGTGCATTGTGTGAAAAAATACTTCCGTTTATTTGTTTTCAATCAGCTGCCTAGTTGCTGTGCTATAAGGAGTAAATAACACTTCCTTGTCTTTTTTGTACTTTCTCCATCATGATTTTGTAGACCTATATCATCGTTTTAGGCTTGTCTTTTTCAAGCTGAAAAGTCCCAGTTTTATTAATTTGCCCTCATATGGCAGACATTCCATACCCTTCATTATTTTAGTTTCCCTTTTCTGAACCTTTCCCAATTCCAAAATAGCTTTTTTTGAGATGAAGCTACCACATCTACACACAGTATTCAAGTTGTGGGCATACCGTGGATTTATATAAATGCAATGTGATATTTTGTGTCATATTATCTATCCTTTTCTTAATGATTCCCAACATTCTGTTTACAGCTGTGACTCATCTCATAAAGGACTTATTTTCAAAACTGCATAGTAATTCTTAGGGCCTTGATTTTTTGGTGTCCAACTTGAGCCATCTTAAATGGTCCTGATTAGAACACATTAACTGTTCAAAACTTTCTGAAAATCAAACTCCTTGTCATAAGGTGTCATAAATTGGACACATCAAAATGAGGCAACAAAGTTAGTAGTTTGAAAACTTAGCCCTAGTTCTTTCTTTTCTAGCCCTAGTTCTTTCACTGACTTATGTGACCTTCATTTGTCTTCGTAACCTGTTCATTCCCTGTCCACACATTCACTGTTCTCGCTCTTGTCCATAGGGTTTTGTGAAGCTCAGTTAGTGTTAGTAAAATCCCGTAATAAGCTTGGAGAAAAGGTACAATGCAAATGCAGATTACTACTGGTGGACCTTACTAGTTCAGCACTCTGAGGACATGGGAGTTTGTCGGACCAGGGGAGGTCAATGATCCTGAGCTCCACTTCGGGCCATTGGCCCGCTCCCCACCACAAGTTCCAGTCACTGGGCTCCAGTCAGGTTCCACAGAGTCCCAACCTCTGGCCCCCTTTGCTGACTGTGGCTTCCCAGTGGCTGCTGACCCTGTTGCTGACTTTCCAGCTGGGACTCCCTGGGGCTGGGACTTTCCACCTGCCACTAGCCCTACTGCTGCTAGCTCAGCTGGGGCTTACTGGGGCCAGGGCTCCCTGGCTGCCACTGGCCCCACTGCCAACAGCCTGGCCCAGGCTCCCAACCACTGGACTCCCAACCGGCTCCTAATCCCAGCCGCCGGGGCTCTTTCATCCAGCAACATCCAGGATCTGCTGGACTGTGGATGTTGCCGGACCAGAGAGTTCTGGATTTTAGAGGTTCAACTAGTACATTCTTATTACATTTTCATATTCTTCACTCTTCCTTTTGAAAAGTTTGAAGCAAATTAAATTGCTCATGTAGTGATTGTCCACTTTTATATTAATCTGTGTGTTTTTATTTTCTTCTCTTACAGGTAGCTGCATTATTATGGAAGAGATGAAAAGGACTTTGCTATAGTAGATCAACAAATATCTCTCCGAGTCTTTCTGCATCTCAGCATTTGTAATGGAAGATGATCAGATGCCATACCAAGTCCTTGCAAATGCATGATAAACTGCTTGGGAAAGTTTCTGCCATGAGCAGAATTGTATGATCATTATATTAGCATACAGACTCACATCTAATGCCTATAAACTACTGTGTGGAAAGCTCAAAAGAGAAAGATAAGTCTGTGAACTTGCAGCAGCTCTGGAAAAATGGGAGCAACAAAACTTTAAAAAGCACAGCACTGGACACACTCCATGTGTCTGCACATCTTTCAAGTGAACTAGCACTTAAGACCTTGTGTAGCAAAATGGACTCTGGGGACACAGCTATAGGGCAAAAAGCTACCTCAAGGTCTGGAGAAACTGCTAAAGCGCCAACTAGATGGAGGCAAGAACATCCAGCTGTTAAGATGAGCAGTTTTGGCAATCAAGAAGTACAGAGGCAACTGCAGACAGATCACGAGCAAATCGGAACCCCAGCATCAGCACAGCTTTTTAGTTCTGGGAAACTTGGATCATCCAGTGAAGCTGGACAGCAAGTCACAGAGGAGCAATATCCACAGCATCGGCCAAGTCCCTATTCATGTCAACATCCGCTTTCTTTTCCCCAGCATTCATTGCCACAAGGGTTCTTGCACAACATCAAGCCGCATCAGAGTTTGGAAGGTCATGCATGGCAATTTCCTGGCCACTTGCAATCAGTTTCCTCCGAGGACTTATTTTCTTTTCACTTGCACAGCCATAGTGGAGGTTTCTCTAGAAAGAAGATTTCAAGTTTGAACCCTGCTTATAGCCAATATTCTCAGAAATCAACAGAACAATCAGAAGATGCTCACAAGAAAGAGCACAAACCCAAAAAGCCTGGCAAATATATTTGTCCTTACTGTAGCAGGGCTTGTGCCAAACCTAGTGTACTTAAAAAACATATTAGATCCCACACTGGGGAACGTCCATACCCTTGTGTTCCTTGTGGTTTCTCTTTTAAGACAAAGAGCAATTTATACAAGCACAGGAAATCACATGCCCATGCAATTAAAGCAGGATTGGTACCTTTCACAGAATCAGCTGTATCTAAGTTGGACCTAGATGCCAGTTTTATCGATATGGATGCAGAAATACATTCAGATGGTGAGCAGAGTACAGACACAGACGAAGAAACCTCATTGCTTGTGGAAGGTTCTGACAAACTAAGCCCCGTCCCACAGATCCCACTGGACATTGCTAACAGAAGTAGCTTTCCCTCATCCATAGATGAATCATTGGGAGGTCCAATGAAAGTGCCCATTTTGATTATCCCTAGAAGTGGGATTCAATTACCCAGTGAGAGTCCACAGTACGTTGGATCTGACATGTTACAAAACCCATCCTTAAGTACTAAATCTGATGACTCTCATACAGTTAAACAGCGACTTGCACTAAGACTGTCAGAGAAGAAAGGGCAAGATTCTGAGCAGTCACTAAATCTTTTGAGCCCACATAGCAAAGGAAGCACTGACTCTGGTTACTTTTCCCGTTCAGAAAGTGCAGAGCAACAAATAAGCCCTCCAAATACTAATGCAAAGTCTTACGAGGAAATCATCTTTGGGAAATTCTATCGGATGAGCCAAAGGACAGAAAAGATAGTAGCAACAGCGAATCAGGAACATAATTTAATGGGTAGAAAGGGCAAAGTGGAACAGCCACTGCCTCTGGTAAACACCAGATTAGATATCAAGATGCTTGAAGAACATATTTCTCATCTAACTCCCAATAAAGAAGCACTCATTGATCCCAGTAAACTGAGCACTATTACATCTACCCAAGTCTTCAGTGGTAGCAGTACAGATTCCAAGCAGTCCCAGACTAATACATTATCCATCAAAAGTGAACAGAACCTTTACCCAGGAAGTCAGCAGAGTGACACACCTGTACTTTTAGAGCCTCCAGTGGATGCTTCTCCACTGATTAGAAGTAACTCCATGCCAACATCGTCTGCAACCAATTTAAGTGTCCCCTTATCTTTGAGAGGAAGCCATTCCTTTGATGAGAGAATGACTGGTTCAGATGATGTATTTTATCCTGGGACTGTAGGAATATCCCATCAGAGGATGTTAAGAAGACAAGCGGCCTTTGAGCTGCCCTCAGTGCAGGAGGGGCACTCAGATCCAGACTACCATGGAAGAACAGGAAAAAATATCCTTGTTGCTGCCAGCAGATCAGCGGGTGGTGAAAAAGGGTCATCCTTGAAGGAGAAGAAATTTACAGCAGGAGAGAGAACCTTCTATGACTATGATGCTTGTGGAAAGCACTACAGAAAATGGGAAGAATTTGAAACTCAGAAACTGAACTACAGAGACATGGCATGCTCGGGTGGGATAAGGCAAGGAGGGGAGTGCTTTGTTGATACTCTGGGACAGTCTCAGCCAGTGCCGTCAGCATACGGAACCACATTTGAAAACAGAAAACGCAGAAAAGAGAAGAGTGTTGGGGATGAGGAGGATGTTCCCATGCTTTGCAGCAGTGGTACTGGCACCCCAGTGGGAATGCTACCATCAGATTTTGATCCCAAACCCCAAATTCAAGAAGGGCCAAGAGGCAGGTTTGCTTTTCAAGGCCTAGATAGTGCTGCCCATTGTCACCCAGAACATTTTGAAATCTGTAGACCTCCCCTGCAGTCTGGAAGCCTTTCAACTTCATTAGAAGAGTCACCTTTAACTGCAGAACAAGAAAAGTCAGCAGAGGCACTGAGCAGAAAACCCCCTGGAAATGTCATCTCTGTCATTCAGCATACAAACTCATTGAGCAGGCCAAACTCATTTGAAAGGTCTGAATCTACAGAACATATTGCTTGCCTGCAGGATAAAACATACTCACTCTCTGAAACCTATGAGAGTGAGGTGTCTGAGTCTCCAATGAGCCCCGAGCGGACTCAGCAAACAGAAAATGCTGACAATGTGAATAAACCATTTCCATCCCAACAGCCACAGTCATATCATATGCAGCCCAGACTGGTTCGCCAGCATAACATACAAGTACCTGAGATCCGTGTTACAGAGGAACCAGATAAACCTGAGAAAGATAAAGAAGTTCAGACTAAAGAGCCAGAAAGACCTGCTGAAGAATTCCAGTGGCCGCAGAGAAGTGAAACTCTCTCCCAACTCCCAGCAGAAAAACTGCCGCCCAAAAAGAAACGCTTAAGGCTTGCTGACATGGAACACTCCTCTGGAGAGTCCAGCTTTGAATCCACTGGCACAAACCTCTCTCGCAGCCCTAGCCAAGAAAGTAATTTGTCCCATAGTTCAAGTTTGTCAATGTCCTTTGAAAGGGAAGAAAATACCAAGTTCATCGTGCCTTCCAAACAGGATGAGTTTGGAAAACAGTCTGAGTTTTTAACTGTTCCAGCTGGTGCTTACTCACTTTCCGTCCCTGGGCATCACCATCAGAAGGAAATGAGACGTTGCTCATCTGAACAGATGCCTTGTCCACATGCTGCCGAAATCCCAGAGATTCGAAGTAAATCCTTTGATTATGGGAATCTGTCTCATGCTTCAGCAGCCGGGGCACCTTCTGTAGGGTTATCTCCATCACGAGAAAGGAAGAAATGCTTTCTGGTCCGTCAGGCTTCCTTTAGTGGATTCCCAGAGATTCCCCAGACTGATCAAAGTCTGGAACAAAGTATAAAGCAAGAGCAGATGGAACACATACATGCTGGTCTCCGGTCTTCTCAAGTTGCTTGGCATCATTCTCCCACCTCTGTGCTTCAGCCCCTTCAGGGAGATGGCTGTGGAAAACAGGCTGTTGGTTCTGGTGCCCAGCTTATCCAGCAACAGGCCCTCCTTGCAGACAGTCAAGACATTTTAAGGAATCCTTTGATTCAGCAAGCACCTTATATTTCAAATAAATATCCAGCAGAGCAACAGCACCTATTTGCACATCAGGAAAAGGTTCCATTCCCACCCATTCCCAATGCCTTATTTCAGTTTCCATATCCTGCTGGCTGCATGGTTCCCTTGCCAACTCAGCAGCCTGTCTTGTGGCCATCATGTTCAGAACCTTTGCAGAGACACTTGCAGCATCATTTTGTACAGCAGTTCCAAAAAGCTTATGTCAAGCAACCTTTCCACACTGAAATTCATCCAAGTTATCACCTGGAGCATGCTCAAGAGCATATTGGAAAGAAATCTGCTGAATATGTACATGCTAAGGAGCAAACGTACCAGCGTTACTCAGGAACACCTGGGCAATATTCAAAAAATACCGTTGCTAATTACCTACCAGACCTTAGCATTAAATCAGCAGATACCTCTTCTGAGCACCATCTACCAACAGGTTTTGACTCCACAAACGATGGATCTGTACAGTCTTTACCAGGAACAGTTGTTCCTGTCAGGCTTCAAACCCACGTGCCATCGTATGGTAGTGTCATGTATACAAGCATTTCCCAGATCCTTGCCCAGAACAACAGCCCCACCATTGTCATTTGCAACGTGGATGAGAGAGTTTCTCCAAGAACATTATCAACAAATGCAGCTATGCATGGACTAGGATTTAACATAGCCCAGATGTTAGGTCAGCATGGTGGGTTAGAAAAATACCCTCTGTGGAAAGTACCACAGACTCTACCACTTGGCTTGGAATCCTCCATCCCATTGTGTCTGACATCCAGTTCTGACACTGCCTCCACGCTGGGGGGAAGCAAACGAATGCTTTCACCAGCAAGCAGCTTGGAGCTCTTCATGGAGACCAAGCAGCAAAAAAGGGTCAAAGAAGAAAAAATGTATGGACAGATTGTTGAGGAGCTAAGTGCAGTAGAGTTGACTAATTCAGATATAAAGAAGGATTTTCCCAAACCACAAAAGCCTCAGCTAGTTAGGCAGAGCTGTGCCACTGAGCCAAAGGAAAGTGTGCCGTCTGTGTCATCCTCTTCTCCATTGTCATCCTCTTCATCTCAAGACTTCTCATCTGCTAGTGTGCCAACAGCTGATCCTCTTCTGAGCAGAGAAGAGCTTTCCAGTTTTGATTCAGCATCACCAGGACACAAGTCCAGTGGCGCCTCCGAAGGAAGAGATTCCCCAGAAGAATTGGATGTTGATGAAACGGCATCAGATATGAGCATGAGCCCACAGAGGTCTTCACTGCCATCAGGAGACAATCAGGCAGAAGACCAGCTGAGACATCAGAAATTGCCTCCTGGTATGTTGGTCCAGATGGCATCCAAACCAAATGGAAAAACAGCAGGCTCAACCATCCTCCTAACAGATGGAGCAGATTTTCAGCAGATCCTTCAGTTCCCTAGTCTACGCACTACTACTACAGTGAGCTGGTGTTTCTTAAACTATACCAAGCCCAGTTACATTCAGCAAGCAACCCTCAAATCTTCTGTTTATTCTTCATGGTGCATTAGTTCATGTAACCCAAATCCATCAGGGTTAAGTACAAAGACCACTCTAGCACTTCTAAGGTCCAAGCAGAAAAACACCGCAGAAATTTATTCTTTGGCTGCGATGCATAGACCTGGAGCTGGTAAACTGACCTCATCAAGTGCATGGAAACAGTTTGCTCAGGTAAACAATAGGTTAAAAAAAAGTTTACTCTAGACATGACACTAAACAGAAAATTGAAATAATTTATAATGCATAAATCAATGTAAGGACAATGAAAAGCAGATATTTGACCATTGCAATTCTCAATAAGTAGAAAGTGTACCTATTATAGCTTGTCTAATGTTTTGAATAGAAAATCCATCATCCCTGAAAGGTTAAAAAGGGTTCATAGCAAAATGTGAACATATGTCCTGTTTAAGCAAGCATGTGCCGCTTTGTCACTTTTAAAAACATCCACATTGGAAAATCCCAAAGTATAGCAAACTCTGTGAGATAATTCTGGGACTATGGCTCTTGCTCCCTTTTCTCTCTCTGCATGCTCTGACAGATGATGCAGGATATGAATTCAGTGACAGTAGAAGATGATAGAAGAGCAGGACATTTGAGAGCCTTATTTTATATAGATCATTCAGGTTTTTTACTCCGTCTTTTTTTTTTCTGGTTGCAAACATTGACATCAATTTGAATAAAGACTGAATGGCAACGGAGTAGGGATCTCTATGTTTGGTCCTAACTAAATGATCAGCGTACTACAGCTTTGATTGGCCAGTGCCCCCCAGTTCTGGGTGTCAGAAGCGTTGATTTACAAAGATCTTCTTCATGGACAAAGCTCTAGAAAATGTATGGTAGGGAAAATACTGTACTTGCAGCAGATTAATTTAAAAGAACTGGCAAGTCTTTTCCACCTTTAAATTCTATGATTCTGCTCTGGAAGAATGATATGGTAATGCTTTTGTTGTGTCATAAGATAAAGCCCCTTTAAAAGTCTTCTGTTCTTCCCCTCTTCCATCTCTTAACATAGTAAAGAGTGAAACTAATTGGCTTCATGAAATTGCATCCAGATTTAGAGGGGAAGGGATAGCTCAGTGGTTTGAGCATTGGCCTGCTAAACTTATGGTTGTGAGTTCAATCCTTGTAGAGACCATTTAGGGATTTGGGACAAAAATTTGTCAGGGATGGTACTTGGTCCTGCTGTGAAGGTAGGGGACTGAACTCAAGGACCTTTCAAGGTCCCTTCCAGTTCTTGGAGATAGGCAATGTCCATTAATTTTTTTTTTAATTTAAACTACTTGAAATGAAGTGTGCATTTAATCTGTGTTCCAGATTGTAATAACACTCTTTGACTTTGTTCCACAGATGAAACACGAACCATTCTTCTTGTTTGGCAGCAAACTTGAAAAGAAAGTAGTGGGGAATATTATAAAAGAAAGAGTAAAAGGAGAGAGTCATGGAGATAAAGACATTTCGTCCAAACAGACTGAGCCAGTACGAATTAAAATCTTTGAAGGAGGGTAAGAAAATGTAACTGGAAATATCAAACCTAGATTATCAATTCAGAGTAAACTATTTGAACTTGAACATAAATGAATTAGGGAAATTAATAGGCTTCTGGGCTACTGCCATGGTTTGTAGCTCCCTGTGCATTCTTTTTCCTGGTTCTGTCAGTCATACAACAAAATAGTAGAAAACACAGTAAAGCCTGTGTACTTCCTTTCAGCTGTGCTTTGCTATTAGCTGAGGATTCTGGAACAGTTTGTATATTGGGGGTGCTGTAAAACCTGTGTATGATGGAAACCACTTCAAGCCAAAGGGTACTATAGCACCTCCTGAACCTCTAGTTTCAGCACCGATGTCATTAGTAGAACTGTACTTTCTGTATACATAGAAAACATTACTGAATTGTCAACTTTTCTTTTGGGCTGCCTAAAAGAGGACCGAGGGAATAATATTTTTGACTTCTAGGCAATCTTCTTGCATTTAATGGACACTTGGCAGATAATCTTTCTGTTTTTGTGCAACCAACAAGGAAGCTATGCACTCCTATTTTTATTCCTGGAGTATTTTAAATTTTTTACTGAATGTTTACTTTCAGATACAAAATTTTCATTGGTAATAAAATCTATGGCATCAGAGTTCAGATATGAGAACAATACATTTAAAAACAGAGTTTGATCTCCTGCTGGCTGTAACAGCAATGTGCTTTAGCACAATTGATTAAAAACAAATAAACAGCAAACAGCTGAGGAAAAAAAACAGACCTAAAAGTGCACTGATGTAGTTTTTTGGCTGATGGCATATTAGCTTCTTATGATAAGCATGTTAAGTGTTTAATGGATTGTCCGTTACTATTTATTCTTAATACACACAATAACAATATTATTTGTACTGTATTTTTAAAATCTGAAATGATCGTGGCTGTACACTGGGATAGTGAATGTCTAAGTATCCAGCTGGGTAGTTCTTTTCTCACATGTGAAGCCCAAGGGTTCTTCTTGCTCTGCAGCAGTCTCTCAGAATAACTAACCAGTCAAGACAGGGTCACCAAGGGTATGTCTAGACTGCATCCTCTGTCAGCAAAGGGATGCAGACTAGGCAGGTCGACATTGCAAATGAGGCAGGGATTTAAATATCCCGTGTCTAATTTGCATAAAAATGGCCACCGCGTTTTGCCGACTCAGCACTTTGTCAGCAAAAAAGACAGTCTAGAGGGGGATCTGCCGAGAAAGAAAGCCTGTAAGGTGGCATAAGGGATCTGTTGAAAAAGGCTTTCTTTCTCGACAGATCCCCCTCTAGACTGCCTCTTTTTGCAGACAAAGTGCTGAGTCGGCAAAACGTGGCAACCATTTTAATGCAAATTAGGCACGGGATATTTAAATCTCTGCCTCATTTGCAATGTCGCCCTGCATAATCTGCATCCCTCTGCTGACAGAGGGATGCAGTCTAGACATACTCCAAGTGTTCAGCAATACATTCAGCCTTCTGTCTTTTTTCAGCATTTTTAGCGTCCTTCATTAAAAGGTGTGTATGTGGGTGGGGGCAGTCTCAATCACATAAACTTTGATATTTCTCTGTCATCTGTAGCAAAAAGGGGGCATAACCTGCATCTTTCTTGGAAGACTGAGAATGCCACCTCTGAGATTGTTCCAGGGTCGGCCAACCTGGGAATCCCTGATTCTGGGTGTTCCCTGTGGTAGTGCGTTGTGCTACTTACCAAAAACCAGTGAACTGGCTACAAAAGAGACTTTTCAGTGACCCAAATTCAGAGGTGAGTCTAAGTTTATGAGACATAAAGTGCTGCTAATTAGACTCTCACCCACTTACAAGTGTGTATCTCACACACCTGCCCTTACATATCATCTCTGAATTTGGATCACCCATCTGAAAGGATCTGAATTGATGTAATGTGTATGATGAGTGGCCAGAGGAGCATAGTTCAGCAAGAAAAGCAACTTACTAGAGACACAGAAATACATCAGTTTCAGCATGCCACCATATATTGTATCTAAGCCTTTTTGCACCTTTATCAGGAAATATCTTAATTATACCATCTTAGACTTCTTAACACACTCATAAAGTCTAAGGGAGTATGAGAATAAATGTGCCTAAGTGAGTTGTTTCATGTGGTCCACAGAAGATAGTAAACAATAAAATAAATTATTTTGTGCAGGCTTAGTCTTTGCTTTACCTATGCAGGTTTCCTCACATTGGTAATAATGCCTTTAGAATGACAATGTCAGGTAGCTTGATTCAAATGATGTTATTTGAATAGCAAAATCTCTTTCCATTACCTATGACTACAGAATCTTAGGAAGATTGTAAATGATATTCTGCTTGGAAATGTAACAGTTTTAAATTTCATTTGCTTGTATTCTACATCCTACAATACAGTTCAGTCAATTACTTACAGTTTACACTGAAAGCAGGGTGGGGAGGCACGGGGAAAGACCTTGCAGGTCTTAAGATCCCATGCTGTTTAATGACATGGACTGAATTGCCACTAGATTTCATTGCAGTGAGTTCAAATCCAGCCCAGATTAATAATGACCATAGCTATTGTTTGATGTCTGTGTGGTAGAAAAGGTGAAATGAGTAAAGGGTACTAGGCTAGAGGAGGGATACAGAGTGGAATGTGATGTGTTTGGAATAATGAGGCAGAAAGTGGATCCTAGCAGCTCAGTTTCAAATGGACTTAAAAGGGATAGCTGTCTGGAAAGGATATGGGGACATAAGTAGCTAGACAAGGAGGGCCTGATGAAGAGCCTTGGGAGTCTGAACTAAACAAAGAAGCTGAATATTTGAAATGTTGTATCTTTGGAAGGGAAGGGGAGCAGGATTAGTATTAATGGGGAGAGATTAAAAGCAGTATCAAAATATGAATTTTGGATGATTAACTTCAGGTGCGCAAATGTGAAAATTGGGTCCACATATTGGTGAATAATGGGACAGAGGTAAGTAAGGAAGAGACGTAAAATATATGCACTGGCTAATAGCCTTAGTGCCTCGAGTCAGAGATGCTACTTCACTTATGAATCACAAAATGTGTCTGAAGAAATGTTTTGAAATGTTTCAGTGCTATAATCCCTCTTCAATGTTAGAAGAATCTTCCATGCAGTCCTTTCATTTTTAAATGCCAGCTGCCATTGTAGATACTAGTTTGTGAGTTGAGGCTCCCCGGTGCCTGCTGATGTCAGTGGAGTGGTGGGTATTGTGCACTTCTCAGGAAAGGAGCAGCAAAAGGGAGACGGTAGGGACGTTATTCTTTATCAGCTCTATTTCCTGTAGAATACTTAGGGCAAAGTTTTTCCTCAGGCAGAATATCCACCTAGGTCGGTGCATCACTTAAATTCCACTTCAGCCCTCAGAGTAGCTCTTGTGCAAGCCTTTTGCCCAGCTGGACTCTTACTAGCATCTATTTCAGTGTTAATTCTTCGTCATGATAGTTAAGGAAATATCCATAGATTTGCATGTCTTGTTTATTGTCTACCAGAATGAGACTTAGGGTACGTCTAGACTACATGCCTCTGTCTCCAGAGGCATGTAGATTAGGCTACCAGACATAGGAAAATGAAGCGGCGATTTATATAATCGCCGCTTCATTTAAATTTACATGGCTGCCGCGCTGAGTCGACAAACAGCTGATCAGCTGTTTGTCGGCTCAGTGCGATAGTCTGGACGCGTGGGTGTCGACATCAAAGGGATTTGTCGACCACCCAGGTATGCCTCCTGGGATGAGGTATACCTGGGCGGTCGACAAATACCTTTGATGTCGACACCCGCGCGTCCAGACTCCCGCGCTGAGCCGACAAACAGCTGATCAGCTGTTTGTCGGCTCAGCGCGGCAACCATGAAAATTTAAATGAAGCGGCGATTATTTAAATCGCCACTTCATTTTCCTATGTCTGGTAGCCTAATCTACATGCCTCTGGTGACGGAGGCATGTAGTCTAGACGTACCCAAAGTAAACAGCCAAAAGCACTGGAGAATGCCTTTAATGACATGTGCTAAATTTCAAGTTTCATTTCAAGGAAGTAGATATCTGAACGTGCTCTGCCCAGAGTAGCTACGTAGACCCATATTTTGGATTGTCATAAAAACAGAAGAATGTCCTGGTTCAGACCAAAGGTCCACCTAGCTCAGTACCCTGTTTTCTGACAGTGGCCAGTGCCAGGTGCCCCAGAGGGGATGAACAGAACACTTAATCATCAAGTGATTCATTCCTTGTCCTCTTGTGTACTGTGACCAGATCTGAGCAGCTCACAACCAATAACTAAGACATGCAAACACATTCAAATTACTGCATTTCCTTAAAAGTAAATACACTCTGGGTCCTCACCTGACCACGTACCATTCGTAGAACTCCCACTAACTATAGAGGAAGCTTTGTGTATGGGATGGGCCACAGAGGGATATAAAGACACTGTGTACATGTATGACTTAGAGGCTATATAATTCAAATACATTGCCCTTTTCCAACAGGTATAAATCAAATGAGGATTATGTGTATGTCAGAGGACGTGGACGAGGAAAATACATTTGTGAAGAATGTGGGATTCGCTGCAAGAAGCCAAGCATGCTCAAAAAACATATCCGCACACATACCGACGTACGGCCTTATGTATGCAAGTTGTGTAATTTTGCCTTCAAAACTAAAGGTATTTGGCTTTTTCTGCTTGAATACCCCCATTAATTGCATAGTTATTTAGTATCCATTATTCCAATCAAAAAGGAAACTTTCATCAAAATTAGATGGTTTTATATATCAACGTAGGACTCCATTAAATGTATTTTCCCTCATATATAAGTGATTCAAGGATTTAAGTGAGGCTGCGAGACTCCTTGCATAACTTAATTTTAAGAGCTGCAGGCTCCAACCAAGCCCATCTGTCTGAAGAGGAAATGTAGTGGTGTAAGAACCGCCCTTGCAAATATTACTTTATGCTAAAAATGTTACATGGTGCAAGTTTTAATTGCTGCAATCTGAAATACTCCAGTGGGAAACACATGTAGTGACATAATGCAAAGGTGGAGCTTCAGCTGCAGAGGAAAGCATGCCTTCATGGTCTTGTGCAGTGGTTCAGTTTCACGATTATAAATAATGTATAAATCCACAGACTCCCAGGTGGGCCACTCCATCCACAGTTACATTAATTATAAATAGAGATCTGATAGCTTGTCTTCTCATGTATTTACCAGCACTGAAAAAAAAAGCTTCCATTTGTCACTCGGAGGCCATGGATAACAATATTAATTGAAATTAGGATTTGCTTTGAAACTATCTCTTTTTAAAAAATCAATTTCTTTAGCAGCATTTTTCATATGTATATAACATGTTTGAGTCACTTCCTCCCCATTTTTTAACAGCATTTGGATACTGGGAAAGAAAAGATATGAGGTCAAATCCCAATCTTTGTGCACAGCCTGAGAACAGGGCCCTGCACTGGGAAGATTCATAGCATAAAGGGGAAGGAATCCTCTGCCAGGTTACAGGGTGATAACAGTGCAGCTGTATGGCTGCTGCTGAAGACTCAGGGCTGTAATAGCTTTGGCTCTAGTATGTCTTCTCTCACCATAGGGAATAACTGGTGGTTATTCATATTAGCAGCTCTACCCACCATATCCCTTCAGTGTCATCTAAAACTTGCTTCATCTCACTCAACCCCACCCAAGTGCATTGGAATGTAGGTAGTCCCAGTGAGCACAGATTCATAGATTCCAAGGCAGAAGGACTCTGTGATCACTCAGTACAATACAGGGAATAGTTCTTCCATTCAAAGAAGCAGTGGAGTCCTGGGTAGGGTCTGGACATCCACCACCTTGCACTGGCTGTGGCATAGGCCCTTCATGCAGCACAATGTGTTGACAGAAATGATTCAGAGACTGGTTTTGATGTCACGTGGTAGCCTTCAGGAACTATGAATCAGGATTCTTCAATATTTCACATTGAAATAAATCATGTCTGGTGATTAAAGTACAGGACATAGAGCCAGGTCTTCTAGATTCTGTTCTCTGCTCTGCCCCTGAGTCACTATGTGGCTTTGGGGAAGTCATTTAACTTCACTGTGCATCTGCAAAGGGGTATAAAAATATGCAACCTGTGTCTAAACAATGTACATGAAGCAGAATAATCATTTTTACAGCATATCCTGTCATTGTATTTCTTCCAAAGGATATGTTGGCTTTGTTATTTCTATAACAGTAGGGACAGCTTAGGACTCTGTTGTGCTAAACACTGTACAAATACAGCGTAAAATGCATTACCTAATAAACTCACTTGTAAAGGCTCCAATACTGCAATAAGCTCTATATTGACATACTTCTGCCTTTTTGCCCACAAGCAATATCATTCTTGAAATTGGCTGGTCACTCATAAGAATGAGTACTAATTTAAAATAAGAACCTGGAAGGCAGCATAACACACAAATAGAGGGAGTTGATATTTTCAATCCCTATCTAGTCTTCTGCCTAGTCATTATTGAAATTCATTTTACCTCTGGCATCATGATATGAATGAGTCTTGAAGAGGGATGTGAAGGAGACTAGGATTGTGGCTTTAAAGGAGAGTTCAGAGAGGATGTTCCATGCAATGTTAATTGATTTAAATCAAGGCAATCTAATTCATTGATTTAATTCACAAAAAAAATCATCGATTTAAATCAAGTTACCAAAAAAGCGAAGACTGACTGTGCTTAGAGTGCACATAATTTTGGAGTAAGTCCCATTGAACTCACTAGAACTTTTATTTTTTGAGAAAACAAGTATATAATGGGGTTCCCTTGAAAAAAGTTGAGTTATGCTGAAGTAAAATCGGGAATAGACTTATAGCATCATAATTACAGTCTGTGATCATGATGTTCCAAAATAAAGAGCATGTAGTATGTAATATAAAATAAGAAAATGACACACAGTGGCAACTGGCAACTCTAGAATTCTCTTATGGCAGCTTTCTGTACTCTACACTTGGGTGATAAATTCTAAACCTAGTTAACTAATTAAACAAGCCATAAGGATTAGCTAAATGAAACCTTTTTTCTAGCAACATCCAACACAGCAAACAACATGAGAATTTACCCTGTCAAATCACACTTATATTAAAAGGAATAGAGAGAGTCTTGAAGAATGATGCACTGGAAAGTGAATTTAAGTTACTAATCAGTTGATCCATTCAGCCATATCAAGATCTTCATCCATATCATTTTCATCCAATAAACAGTTTTCCTTACGATGTGTCATTCTTGCAACACTAGGCCCTGCAGCTTTTTCTTTCCCTGCTTACAATGGACATGTTTTTCTTTTGTACCAAAGAAAATATTTCTTCAAAATATCCCAGACAGAGCTTTCTTAGGACAAGAAGCCATTGATATTTTTTTCAGTAGCAAAAGTGTGGGGTAGTAGAGGAAGCTGTGAGTGTGCTGAATAATGTCTTCCCTTTTTCATTGCAGTCCACTCCACTATTCCTTTCTATGCTGCCTCCATCCTTTCCTGTATATTGTTTCTCTGTCTTTATGACAATGTCATAACTAACTCCTCTGCCATGCTTAGTCAAGGTGCACCATCACATAAGCACAGAACAAAAACAATCCTATCCAACTCGTGTCTCTTTGCACATGTTACTGTATAGTTTGCTGAGAAACAAAAGTTGAAAGCCCAGAACTTTAAAGATGCAAAAGCTAGTACAGCCGGTTCCTGAGTTGCGAACGGTCGAGTTACGACCGTACGCATTTATGACCAAAGCTCCCATGGTCATAAAGGTGGTCCCCGAGTTACGAATGCAACCCGCGCTTACGAACAGCGCGGTCGCTATGTAACTCAGTGGGGTCTGAGTTACGAACAAATCGAGTTACGGCCAAGTGTCTGGTCCGTAACTCATTCATAACTCGGGGAGAGGCTGTAGTTAGGCTGGATAGATTAGAGCCATTAATTTATTTGTATGACACAGTGTATGTGTATCGTGTTTTGTGATGAGATTTAATTGTAACTGTTCTCTTTAAATGAGAAATGTAGCATTGTATTAATGATTTTTTTAACAAATAAAAAACCTATTTAAATAAAAAATCTTTTTTTAATGTTTTTAAAAATCGATTTTTATCCACCTTGGTTCCATACATAAGAAGTAATATGAAAGAAAACATGAAGTTGCCTGTGGAAGAAATGAATGTGCAGGCAGCTGAGACTGACATCTCTTGCAGTGAATAGGAAAAGAGGGTAATATAATACAGGAGGTCCCTGTTATAAGTCCAGGTTACATTCCTAAATAATGCAACTTATAGCGAAATGACTTATAAAGGGGAATTAATACCCATAAAGAATAATGTAATGAGCTTGAGATACGTTCCCAACACATACAGTTCACACACGTGAATATACATATAATGTGCTTCTAGCCCAATCCCCCTCCCCTCCCCTCGAGCCAGGCACCCCAAGCCGCCCCCCACCACTCTAACCTAATGCCTGGGTCCTGGAGCCACCGCCACTACTGCCATGTGTGGCTCCCTCCAGGCGCTGGGGAGTGTGCGCTGAGGGGCTGGTCATGAGCACATGTTGGGTCTTGAAAAACGATGTAAGTCCGGATCTGTGTGATGTATAATGATTTTAGTTTCCTTAATTAATTGATGATGTATATGCAAAATGACGAATATCAAAACAGTTATAACAGGGATCTCCTGGACATAAAAGGAAGATGAGTAAGAATGGCCTTCAAAAGTACTTACAAGAAGTGTTTAATTGGTATACATCAATGTTCATTGCCAGTTATCAGCGCTCAGAAATACTGCCACTATTTTGCTGAAGAGAGAAGTTGATATGAGCAGTTTTGGGAAAGATGTAAAATCTCAGATTCATGAAATTACATTTGCTGTGTTAGGGATTGACTTTGAGTCAATTCTACTTGTTTTTTAACCTAAAAACCTTCTATTGATCAGGTGGAAAAAGGAAAACAAAAATGGAGAGAGATTTCTTTGCTGATGTCAACTAATTATCATCATCTCTGTACCTTTGATAGGAAATCTGACAAAACATATGAAGTCTAAAGCACACATGAAAAAATGCCTGGAGTTAGGAGTATCAATGACATCTGTGGATGATGCTGAAACTGAAGAAGCAGGTACGTCACAATGAATTAATTTAGTTGGTGTAGCCTTTGTACTGGGCAGATAACTCATTACACTTTGGGAGTGTGGATGACACCAGAGGATAAGTTAAGAATATTTTTGGGGTAGTTTTATTTTATTTTTGTGAGTTTTTCAAGTACCTTGTTAAGAAACAGTACGCAGAGAAATAAATCTGATCCATTTGTTTAAGGTGAATTCTAATTATTGAATACTACAGGAGCTGAGTGGATTTTTTTTCCCGCCATTTAAATGTCTTCTGTATCAGGTCTTCTGTTGAGTGTAATAAGTATTCTGATGTTAATAGTGTGTGAACTTCACCCCTGTGCAGAGGCCTGGAGGATAGGCTTTGGCCTGGGCTTCTCCCCAGGGGTGAATTTCACTCTGGTTGATTATGGGTTTTACATGATCATGAATATTAAAAACTGCAGTTCAGCTTCTGTTAAGGACCAGACTGAGCAACCATTCCACACACAGAACCTCCAGTGATATCAAAGGATGTTCTAAGTATGTAATGGGTGCAGGATTGGATCCGAATTGTGTCTTTGTGCATACTTGATTGACTTGCCATGATTATTTCAGAAAATATTGAAGACATGCACCAGGAAGCAGAGAAGAGCAGCAGCATGGCAGGCATATCAGCAGATCACCAGTTTTCTGATGCAGAGGAATCAGATGGGGATGATGGAGATGACAATGATGATGATGAAGAGGATGATGATGATTTTGATGATACCCAGGGAGACTCAACACCAAAAACGAGATCAAGAAGCACCAGTCCCCAACCCCCCAGATTCTCTTCACTGACCGTGAATGCTGCAGCAGCATCCTATGGGGCTTCTCCTGACAGTTCCATTTCAATGGGACATTCCTCCCTGATCAGTTATTTGGTTACGTTGCCTAGCATTCAGGTTACTCAGCTTATAACACCAAGCGACTCATGTGAAGACTCTCAGATGACAGAATATCAGAGGTTTTTCCAGAGCAAAAGTCCTGATTCAGAGCCTGACAAAGACAGATTAGACATACCTAGTTGTATGGAGGAGGATTACATGCTTTCATTAGAGTCCACCTCATCTCCAAGGGACTTCTCACCTTCCAGCCGACATTCCTCTCCGGGGTATGATTCTTCGCCATACAGAGATAATTCACCAAAGAGGTATTTAATGTCTAAAGGGGATTTGTCACCCAGAAGGCATTTATCACCAAGGAGAGATATTTCACCAATGAGACACCTTTCTCCAAGGAAGGAAGCTGTCTTGAGACGAGAGTTATCACCGAGACGGGATGTTTCACCAAGAAGACATTTGTCACCGAGGAGGCCAATGTCACCTGGAAAAGATGCATCTGCCAGAAGAGAACTGTCTCCAAGGAGGGAGAGAAGATATATGACGTCAATTAGAGCAGCATCACCCCGAAGGGGTCTGTACCATAATCCAGCATTGTCTATGGGTCAATATTTACAATCTGAATCCGTTCCATTGGGACATACAGTAAGTATGAAAGAATATTTTAATATTTATTATGAAAGCCAGCTCTCTTCTTTAACTTGTTCAGAGCTTTTAAAATAACTTTGTAAACATGCATGCTGGAATCACTCACCTAAAACGTCTGTAGAAGGAGGAAAGAAGAGGCTTGGAATCTCATCAGAAACATGAAAAAATAACATTGGAAATTTATAATAGAGATGGACCAAGCCATGACTTTAACTCAGCCCTTGCTGCGGCTTGTTATAGAACATTACAGAGTTGGGGACATATCTCCAGCTGGGGTAAATCAGTGTACAGCCACTGACTTCATTTTCAGTGGAATTATGCTGATTTATACCATCTGAGCATTTGGCCCCTCATTAGTTATTTTACATTTATAATGTACATTACCAAATAATGTATGATTGCTCCTATGGCTTAAGATGCACAGCCTTTCACCTCCAGATTGCCAGGTGGGACTCAGCCCAGACTAATACTGAGTATGGTCCTTTATACTGCAATGTAACATACAGAGGTACACTGCTGAAGCACAGATGAAAAAAATTGAAGGCCTGAGGTAAATGTGACTCCACATGGGTGTGGGAAAGTGTCCATGTGCACCACGTTGCAAGATTAGGGGTCTATAAGTTATCCTCTGATGGTGGTATTTACATCACACAAACCACCACCATAGTTGGCAGTCACACCAGTGACACAAAGGACTGAGTGGAAACGGAACTCTCTTCAAAAGTAAGAGATGTTTCATCTCAATCAGTCTGTGTAAGCACATTGGTGGGACAATGGGAATAAAATTCACACTGATGGCCTCAATGCTGTACCTGCTCTGGGAATTAGTAGAGATTTGGCTTTTTTAAGCTCTCCATTCAGTACCTTTCACAAGTCCTACCATTTGCAAAGCTCCCAGGCATTACAATAATCACATATATAGTAGCCCAATGTCTGTGACTCTGTAACGCTGAAACACTGGCTGTTACCTCTGGGCGGTGCTGTTACCTCCCACCATGGTGCTCGGCTGACTTCTGCACCGCTCAGCCAGGCTGCTGCGTAGGAGCAAGCGACGCAAGCAGCCGTTTGGGGTCCGCGCTCCCCATGCAGCACGGGGGTGAGAGTGAGAGAGTGAGAGACACAGCAGGAGGAGGAGAAGAGAAACACAGAGTGAGAGGCGGGAGGGGGAGAAGAGAAAGAGAGAGAGGCAGAAGGCAGAGGAGAGCTGACAGAGAGAGGGGGAGGCAGTAGGAGGAGAAGGAGAGAGCAAAGAGAGAGACGGAGTGAGAGACCGGAGGCTCAGGAGAGAAGACCGACGTGGAGGAGAGACCTGAAAATCCCGTCTTATGACTGGCTAATTGGCTAGTATAAGAAAGAATAAATAATATTTTTTCACAAATCTGTTTTACTGATTTAAGGAATCACTTAATTTTTGTTTGGGGTGCTTCTTTTGGTCATATTGTTTTCACATTGCCTAACGGCTTTGCTAAAATGTTATTTGGAATACTGCTTTCACCCACGGATGTTGGTTCAATTGGGACAATTAGTAAGAGTATGTCTACACTACAGAGTTTTGTCAGAAAAACGTCCACACTACAATTGCGTTCTTCTGAAAGTAAATCGAAAGAACAGAGGGCCTTTTCCGGCATTGGTAATCCTCTTTGTACAAGGAGGAAGCCTTTTTCCAAAAGAGCTCTTTCGGAAAAAGGTGCGTGTAGACAGGGAAGAGGGAGTTCTTTTGAAAGAAGAGGAAAGAGTAAAAAGCACACGTACCCTGGTGGCCACTCCGTCCGTAGTAATCACAGCTTATATATGAGATAGCATCCAGACTGAATTGATGCTATCTTTCGAAAAAACAGATAGCTTTTTCAGTGCGCTTTTGTGTGTGGACGCTCTGTTTTGGAAGAAGTTTTTTGGAAGATCTCTTCCGAAATAAGGTTCTTTCAAAAGAAGCCTGCAGTCTGGACATAGTCTGACAGAATTGCAGATCCCTTTCTGGGACAATCTGATAGCACTTCCCTTATCTTCCATTACCTGTCTTGTTTGTTCTCTATAATTATGATTCTTCCCTGTGAATGATAAGAATTAAATTATGGTCTTATAAGAGTATCAATTTGGAATTGATTCCCTGGAGCACTTTAATGCTCCCACAGAATGAATGTAGAAAAAGGGCACACAAACCATCTTGACTAACAAATTAAGTAAACAAAATAAAGATAAATAGTTATTCATTTAGCAGTTATAGTATTTTGGCATTGAATGAACATTGTATGAGACCCCACAACTTACTTGGTTATACTGTCAATGGAGAGCTGCAAGTCCCTTGAATGACTAAATATCCTGAATATGAGACACTTCCATAGGCATACATATTCCTGGAGGTGTAATAGGACTTGAGAAAGGGGATGTGACAAAATTCCCCATGGGAAACATAACAGTTCTTGCTAATACAGTCACTCTGTAAAGGTTAAACCTGTTAACCAGTAAGCATTGCCTGGCATGCTTGGCAGTTTAACCAGTGCCCAGCTGACCAGAGCAGCTGTGGGTGAGGGGCTACTCTGATTTGGGTGGGCCCACTGCGCCGGGGAGTTGCTCCAGCCTGTGTGGGCTGGCTGGGTCAGAGTAGCCCACTGTCCATGGCATGGTGTGGTAGGCCCTGCCTAGCCAGAGCAACCCGTCCTTGCAGTATGCCGTGGGCGGAGGACTGCTCCAGCCACCAACTGTGCTGCAGGCGGGGGCGGGGGGAGGGTGCCTCCCGGCTCACAGTGCAAGGCAGTTAACCAGTATAACCAGTTAACACTTAGAGTAGGGATGTAAAATCCCATGTAGAGATTCTGTGCATAAACTTGTAAGGTACACAACACATTTTGAGAAGTGGGTAGCGCCATCATTTTGGCTTCTGAGACTTTGGCATTTCTGAGATAATACCAAACCCATTTCAATAAAATACTTATAATTCATGTTGCAACAAGTGGCAATAATTCACTGTCCTTGCTTTTGTTTAGCCTTAGAAGAAGAAGTAGACAGGACATCAGTATGACTGGGCTAAACTTAAAACTCTTTAATCTAGTAGAGAAAGTCATGTCAAGAGGCAATGGCTGAAAGTTGAAGCCAGACAATTTTAGATTAGTAACTTTTTAACAGTAAGATTTTGTAAACAATGGAACAAACAACCAAGGGAAGAGGTGGATTTTCCATTTCTTGATGTCTTCAGATGAAGAATGGGTACCAATTCAGAAGCTATGCTTTAGTCAAACACAATTTATTAGATTTCATATGGTAATTAGGTGAAAAGTAAGCACTACGCTGTAGGTAAGGTTCGATTAGATAATCTAAAGGTCCCTTTGAACTTGAAATTCTATGAATCTGAAAAGTACATCTCTATTTTTAATCTATTCTTATTACAAGTAACTCCTGAGATTACTGTACCTGAAAATATTATTGGGGGAAATTAGACACTATTTTTCACTTTCAGGATCTGGTAATTAAAATTTAATTAACAGTTTTGTCACTGATGCACAAATCAGAGCAGAATCCTATTCAATCCTGCATCACTGTGCTAGCTCCACAATCCTAATATGAATGAAAATTGTAAAAAAATAGCCCCTTCCCCTCCTCACCCTAAACTGTAAAACAAGCCAAACTCTGAATGCACAGAATTATCCATTTGGTTGAGTAAGAAGGGGTTAACTTTGTCTGTTCTGTATGGAAGTTAAAACTCTCATGGCACTTTTTATATGAGTAAGGATTTTCTGTAGTTTCCTTGGACAAAAATGTTCTTCTCCCATTGTTTTACTGGATTTTGATTGGCTACCTCCCTCAATTTCAGATTGGCTGCATTTTGGTTGTATATATATACTTTAAAGTGCTTTAGGATTATTATTATTATTATTATTTATTTCTATGAGAAATTTAAAAAAAAATTAGAAAGACAATTATTTTTGTAGGGCCTACAAAAAAAGAAACGGTTGTTATGTGCCTTCTGCTGGCTGTACAATAGCAGTAAACTCAAAAAATTCTAACTCTAAAGTAGGTCTGACATTACTGTACAGTTGGTACACAAGTTAAATTGCTATCTATCTTGTGCTATAGAAGCACAACACTCCATTAGGGGTTGGGGCTGTGGTGGAATCCTTGGAGCATACACTGCAACGTCAGCTCATTTCACCTTTTAAGAGGTTCAATATCAGATCTGCTGGTCAGTACAGGGGGCCCTTTCCCTTCCTTCCCCTTTTTGGAGGGGTTAGTAGCACTAGAATTGGTGAGAAAATGAGTGGTCCAAAAGAGCTGAGAAGCTGTAGTGGAGGTGAGGTTCATATTGAAAGACGCATATACAGAACTCAGGTTCAGTAAACTTCCAATAATCCGGCACCTTTAGGATCCAGGGGGTGCCGGATTATCAGATATGCCGGACTATCGGAAGGGGAGGCTATGAGGGATCCGGGGTGGGATGGGGGGGATGCCACCCCAGACCTCTCATAGCCCCCCCCCTTCTCATAGTCCGGATCTGCCCCAGGCATCCCCAATTCAGCCGCTGCTGGTCAGTTTCAGCAGTGGCTGAATCCAGGATGCCTGCGGCAGAGCAGCTAGGGGGCTGCCGGGTTGGTCTCGCAGTGCTGAGGGGTGGCGCTGTGGGACCAACTCCACAGCACCCCAGCTGCTCTGTCCCAGGCGTCCGGATTCATCCGCTGCTGAAACTGACCAGTGGCTGACCAGAATGGACAGTTTCAGCAGCGGCTGATTCAGGACGCCTGGGGCAGAGCAGCTGGGGAGCTGTCACCACTCGGCGCTGCGAGACCAACTTGGCAGCACCCCAACTGCTCTGCCCCAGGCGTCCCCAAGTCAGCTGCTACTGAAACTGATCAGCGGCTAACTCCAGGAAGCCCGGGGCAGAGCTGCTGTGCCCCGGGCTGCCTGGAATCAGCCGCTGGTCAGTTTCAGCAGTGGCTGAATTGGGAAGCCGGACGCAGAGCAGCTCCAATTGTCCGGCTGCCCGGAGCACTTCCGGGTTCCCGATGGTGCCGGACCATCAGGAGTACCAGAGCATTGGATGCTGGACCAATGGAGTTTTACTGTACATGGTAAGGCATTGCAGCTGATGTCTAGCAATTTCACTTCTGAAGAAATGTCTGTGTATATTTGAGGGCATGCCCTTATTTCATCGTTCCCTTTAATTTTGTCCTAAATGCAGGTAGGCCTGAACCAAATCCCAGCCTGAACTTTCCCAAACTCTGAAGGTTAGAGAGATTCAGAGTGTGAACTTGCGGTTGAATTTTTCAGAAGACCTCTGTTTCTATAACATTTCAAACCAGAATCCTGAATTTGAACATCCTTGAACTTTAAAGGGTTTAGAATCTGGATCCAGACATGAATACTGAGACTTGGGTCTCCTGTATTGTTAAGGCTCTACAAATTCATGCTCATGGGAAATGAATCAGACTGTGAAATCTGGTCTTTTTGTGTGTGTGTTTTACCTGCACTATACTGAGTTCATGAGGGACACGAGTGTTATTCAAACTGGGTGTCCGGACCCAAAAGTATCAGAGGGGTAGACATGTTAGTCTGGATCTGCAAAAGCAACAGTGAGTCTTGTAGCACCTTGTAGACTAACGGATTTATTGGAGCATAAGCTTTCGTGGGCATAGACCCACTTCATCAGATGCATGTAGTTGAAATATCCATAGGCAGGATATTGGTATTCACACCTCCAGATCAGCTGCTAGAAATGGGCCCCATCCTCCCTGATTGAATTAACCTCATTATCTCTAGCCTGATTCTGGCCTGCATATTTATACCTGCCTGTGGATATTTCCACTACATGCATCTGACTAAGTGGGTCTTTGCCCACAAAAGCTTATGCTCCAATACATCTGTTAGTCTATAAGGTGCTACAGGACTCATTGTCGCTTTTGCTGACCCAAAAGGAAATTGCAGGAGGGTGGATGTGGGGCCATGGTATTATCAACCTTACTTCTGCACTGCCTTCAGAGCTGGTGGCTGGAGAGCGGAGTCTGTTGGCTAGGGTCCCACCTACAGTAGCACAGAAGTAAGGATGGCAATACCATCCTAGGGAAGTTAAGAAGCTGGTATTTAATTAATCAAGTAGTTGTTAGAATTTTTATCAACTCCTCGATTAGTCGATAGCCTGGCTCAGTACTGACCAAACGCTGCTGCAGCTCTGCATTTTAAAAGGTAGAAGGAGCAGGGCAGCTTCGCACCAGCAGCTCCTACTGCCTCTAATAGAGGCAGCAGCAATGGGGGGCGGGGGGGGGGGGAAACACAGTGGAGATAGGGCTGGGGGCAACTGGCTTTTAAGCTGGCTACCCCCAGCACTGGCTCCTGCTTCTCCGCCCCCTTGCTGCCTCTGATACAGAGGCAGCACGGGAGGGTGGAATGCAAGAAGTCAACTCAACTACTTGTTAAGCATAGGCTTCTTGGGTAGTTGACTTCTCCCTTATATCCCTATACTATACCATGCCACGCACATAGCCTTGCAACTCCCTCACACACAACTCCTTTTTTTATCAAGACCCCTGCAATTACAATGCAGAAATTAGCAATTTTTAAATTCCTATGACTATGAAACTGACCAAAATGCATGGTGAATTTGGGAGGGCTCTAAATTTTACCTACATCTAGGATACTGCAGGTTCTTATACAACGTAGCATTTTGTATCATAATTAGTTTCCATAGGATGTGGTCAGGCTGCTTCCTGTCCTCCAAAATTGTTGCAGGATACAATGGGGAGAAGTTGTTGTTTACAGATTTTTAGTGCATTAGAGGTTCCATGTTCCTAGGTTAGTTCTTCTAAAAGTTACTGTACTTTGCAGTCCTTTTCTGTGTTGTCAATGCTGTGTTTCTATTTTGGTCAAGTCTTTGTCCAATGTGGTAGCGTCAGAGAACATGGATTGGGAAACATTTAAGAGGGCAGGCAGATTGAGAAACCGTCTGGCAGACCAAAGAAGGAAAACAAATTCAAGCAGCTGTGCTGAAGACAATGAATTTCTAAAACCATGGCAGGCTGACTCTCTAAAGCTCATGCCTTTTAAGAGCTCTGGGGGTATGTCTACACTACCCCGCTAGTTCGAACTAGCGGGGTAATGTATGCATACCGCACTTGCTAATGAAGCCCGGGATTTGAATTTCCCGGGCTTCATTAGCATAAGCGGGGAGCCGCCATTTTTAAATCCCCGCTGCTTCGAACCCCGTGTAGCGCGGCTACACGGGGCTCGAACTAGGTAGTTCGGACTAGGGTCCTATTCCGAACTACCGTTACTCCTCGTGAAACGAGGTGTACCGGTAGTTCGGAATAGGCACCCTAGTCCGAACTACCTAGTTCGAGCCCCGTGTAGCCGCGCTACACGGGGTTCGAAGCAGCGGGGATTTAAAAATGGCGGCTCCCCGCTTATGCTAATGAAGCCCGGGAAATTCAAATCCCGGGCTTCATTAGCAAGTGCGGTATGCATACATTACCCCGCTAGTTCGAACTAGCGGGGTAGTGTAGACATACCCTGAAATAGTTGTGTCTTTCTGTACTCTCTGCCTGGTGCTCTGGCGATTCTGATTTATTCCTCAAGCTTTGTAGCATAGCGAGCTGCCTCAGTGCTTACTTAGGACAGGGTTTTTATGGAGTTTAAATCTCTCCTTTATATAAGGAAAACCCTGGCATGGAGTATTCTGAGTTTAACCTATCTCATGTCCTCTCCTGCCCTGGCCCTGATTTGTATTGAACGTGACAAAGCTGCTGTGCAATGTGAGATTCAATCATCAGGTAGCATAAACAATGAATCTTTAGATGTCCAATAAACTAGCTGCTCAATATAGGACCAAGTGTTTGGTTAGTGCCTTGTGAGCTAGGATTTCCCAGCAAAGTGCTGATGCTTATGACTTTTGTGCAGTCTCAGGACTGCCCATACCAGCACTGTGGTTAGCTGCACAGTTCTTGAGCAGTCAACAGATACATGGTCATTAAACTCCTCAACTTCAAAGTAGTGATTAGAATGCAGTCATTTAATTCCCAAGAGTCCCTGGAAGCTGTATGGATAAATCCCACATAACATTGTGCAAACATAGTCCTACTTTTCTGTCATCACTATTTCTGTAGCCACCAATAAGCAACATGTAATCATCAAATAAAAAACAAATGGGAGAAATTAAGAGACAAAAAAGGGGGATGAGTGGTTCAGGCTATGGTTAGTGTAGACTGGAGGTGAACTTTTCAACTCAGGGTTACCCTTTCAAGACAGAACCTGGTGGAGAAACGCCAAAAGGCAATATCTCACGGTTGCAATACAGTGATCTGTGGAAAATCTCTGTCCTATTCCAAGTGGATAAGCGTTTGTGTTACAAAACCACCACTTCAGCTGGCAAAAAAACTGGCACTCTTCTCATTGTTATTTCATATTTATATTGGAATAATGCCAGAAGCCTCAGTCAGAATTGGGCCACCATTGTATTAATTGCTGTGTGAATACTTGCTTTGCATGGAGAACAAGGATTTAAATATGCATGGACATAGAACCATCCCCTCCTTTCAGCAAAGGAGTGGTATGGAGGTAGGTATGTTGCTAGGACACTGTAGGTAATCTAGCTCAGATGTTACTTGTATCATACCAATTTGTGGAACAGAAGGTTTTATTCCCCATCGCTTCAATCCAGCATCCCAGCACCTTTCACCGGAACTAAAATATGCGTGTATATAATTTTTCTTAAACTAAGAAGTGCATTTCTCTGCAGTGAGCAGCTGATACCAAATGCAGATGGCCAGTACAGGCACTGTCATAATTTACACTTTGCAACAATAGGGGTGTTTAGCATTGGTGATGTTCCAGCCAAATTTCACTTGGGGCAATAGACTCTACCTATAATTCCCTGTGCATTTTCAGTTCACTATAGTATTCTTTATTTCCTGTCTGAAAATGTTATCTGTTGGTGTTCTGTGCCATAAACCAGCTGTCACACATCGCCTCAAAGAGCAATGTCTTTCAGTGCTGAACACCATGATCCCTACATGTTCCTTATTTAAGCAGATAGTAGAGTTTACAAAATGCTTGAAAGATCCATTTGGATTAAAATTGCTTTACAGACCGAAAGTCATTGTTTTACAAACACAGATTAAAAGATGAATGAGCGGGTTTGGTGGCTTCCAGAGTGGTTTTGCTGATCGTGCTGTTGTTTTTCTGTTCACAGAAAAAAGGTTTGCCTCAGGGTCCTTACTTCAGTGTGTATGGAGAAAAAGGAATTTCGGACCGTCATAGTTCTAGCTTGTTCCCTGAGGGTCCTAATGACTATGTCTTCAGTCACCTTCCATTACACTCCCAGCAACAAATCCGAGCACCTATCCCCATGATGCCCATTGGAGGTATCCAGATGGTCCATTCGATACCTGTGGCCCTATCAGATTTACATCCGCCGTCCATCTTGCCACTGCAGAGGGAGAGCTCTGAGGAAAAGCAAAGAGTAACTTCAGAAACCATTACAAAAGAATCCTATATCATTTCTAAGCACCATGAGAAATGTACCTCTCCTCACATATTGCACCCAGCTGTTCCATCCAATGTATCCTCCTCCCTATTGCTGAAACAAAGCACTTCCGAAGACAGTTCAATAGCTACAGAAAGGGAACAGGAGGAAAATATACAGACTTGTACAAAAGCCATAGCCTCTCTGCGAATCGCCACAGAAGAAGCCGTTCGGCATGGGGCAGAGCAGCCACAAAGGGCTTCTGAGCCTCCTCAGAAGCCCTTAGAAAGTGCACATTTTAGCATTAAACACTTTAGTGGATCTGAGCCAGGCCAGGCCTGTGCTTCAGCCACCCATCCTGACTTGCACAGTGGTGAAAAGGACAGTTTTGGTACATCACAGACTGCATTAGCTCATTCCACCTTTTATAACAAGAGCGGTGTGGATGTCAGACAGTTAGGCTTTCACAGCAGGAAAGAATCTCCAGCAAGCACACAGGAAAGAAAAGATATATTATCTGAGAAGAGCAAGCTGCATTGATCTGAGATGCCTGAAGACTTTTACCCATACATTTATTCTCCCATACCCCTTTTTTCCTAGAGGTAGAAGTATTCAACTTTACAGCATGCCTGTCCTAAGTTACAGTAGTTTGCTATTATATATACTTTTGTTATATCAAAAGAATTAGATAAAATGACAAGTCATCATGAACCTGACCAAAATGAAATTTGAAATTCTTATTAGGTCTGGTACTTTTAAATTGTACAGATGTTTGTGCCTTTTCTTTACTTTGCTTATATTCTTATAAGCATTTTTTAGCAGTAATTTGTACATATTTTAGAATTTGTGTATCTGCTTTGTAATAAATGTAATTTCTTTCCTTTTTTGGACACTTGGATCTAAATGATGTAAAGCAAAACAGCATCAAAATATATGTGAGGTTGCACTAAAAGCATATTTTTATATGATTAAATTTGAAAAGCTTTTATGTACAGCTCTGATTCTGTAATACTAATATTTATTTACTTTGTTTCATAAATTGTAAATTTTTTTCTTAATGTTGTGGATTGCTTTTCTATGTGAAGCATGGGATTTACTGTTGCGTAATTAGAACAAAAATGTATATTGTAAACAAGATATTTAAACTAGAGTATCTTATCTTATTCTGCACTTACACATTAGTTTAAAAAAAAAAGATAAAAGGATGTATCAGCCAGTTCTTAACTCTTGTAATTTTTTTGTCTCTTGTTTGCTGGATTGACTATAACTTAAGTGCTGATTGTGATTTTAAATTGAATAGTACCGTGAAGCATTAAAGTAAAAACAATGTGCTATTGTGACTTTTTTCAAAGCTTTATAAAAACAGTTATAAATATATTAAAAGTATTTGGTCTTATGTGAACATGTTGATCTATATATTCTCCTTTAAAAAATGGGAAAACATTCCACCCCATGTAAATATGTACAAGTGCATCACTGGTACAAATTTATGTAACTCATTTGGATATGTGGAGCTTGATTTGCTTTCATTGAAGTCTATGGGAGTTGTGCCATTGATTTCGGAGACAGCAGGATCAGGCCGTAAGTCAACACATACCTGTACTGGAGTATCTTTAAAAATGAGGTGACAAAGCACATCTGACTCTATAGAACTTAGTTGTCGGCTGGCCCAATGGCTTGTCAAGCAGTGCTGTGCACTGCATGTGGGAGACCCAAGCTCCCACATGTGGGAGTGATCTTGGGTGTGTCTGCACAAACTTGAGGTGTGGAGTCTAGGTGTATTGCAGGGGGCTCACACTTGGGGTCTGAGATGGTGGGAATGGGGTACAGGGAGAAAAGAAGATGGACACTTGTTCTCGAATACCTCCAGCTGGTCAATCCCTGCAGTGATTCTGATATCAGCTTTAGGGGATGCTACCTATCCTCTGGACAGAAAGAAGCATGCCACAACTGTAGTCATCAGCCCTCCTGGAAAGAGGGAGAACACTACAACTGGACACCCACAGAGTTCAGGGGCAAGATAATATTCTTGTTCAAGAGTATAGCATCTTTAGGACACCATCTGGATTGGTATTCAGTCCACGTGGGGGACAGTGAGGAGGAACCCATGCTTATACATTTGAAGGTGTGGTGGGTTACCACTGCCACCAGCACGCGCGCACACACACACACACACACACACACACACACACACACAAAAACAAGAAAATTATGGGTTATCTTTTGTGCTATTTAGTAGATTATAATTCTGTGAAACCAAGTTTGTATATTGAATTGCAATACAATTAAGGAGTGTTCTTTAAAAAGAAATAAATATACAGTTATGTGAATGAGATGTCTAGTTTTCATGTGTTCTTTGAATTTTCCAAGTTTATCTCAGACGTCTTTTCAGCGTAATAGTAAATTATCTGTGCCATCTATTCTTAAATACATGGCTTGTAGTCACTAGGAGGGTTTTTGTGTGGGTGCAACAGCAGAAAACCAGATCACACTTTTTCCTCCTACCAGCCACCAACGGAATACAGCTTATTTTCTGATAATGAGATGCTGGAGCAGGTCCTCAATTATCACAAGTTGCACAGCTGTCCCCATTATTTCCATTGCAGTGTGCTTATTCTAAGTTCTTATGGGAGACTTGCCACATTGCATTGGCTCAGCTAACCTGAAGAGAAGAAGGCTATCTAGTTGGAACCACGAGGCATACAATATCATGCACTGATATACAAAGGAATCTGTACATAACTTTAAAAAATCCTGTCTGGCAAAAAAGTAGTAACCCTGCCTCATTTTAGTGTATTAACTCACCTAGCAATGAAATTCTGTGCACAATTGACAAATATTCACACATTTTATATTAGAATGGAGTCCAGGAGTGCTACAGTGCTAAAAGAGCTTATTAGTATTTCCATTATAAGACCCCCTCTATTGCAGGATTTATAACATGCTTGTTTTAATTAATTTGCAGCTGCGATTTATCACCTAACTTCTCAGCTGGGAGCAATTTTTTTATAACTATTGATCAAGTATTACTGAAATTACTTGGGATATTTTTTGTTGAAGTAACTCCAGAAATTGTTTGATATAAACTTTAATACTGATATGTTTTAATGACTTAATTTGTGTAGTACTTTGAAAGACAAAGCATTCTGCAAGTGCTATGTATTAGGATCATTATTTTTATGGTTTGACAAAGTTAAACTAATGCAGAAACTCTGGACAATTTTCAAGAACATCTAAGTCACACAGGAGCCTAACTCTAGTATTCAAAAGTGACTTGTGGGAGCATTTCAAAGTTATTTGGGCACCTACTAGGCACTTAGTGGAATTCTCCAAAGTGTCAAAGCAGTTTAAGCTCCTAGCTCTCATTGATTTCAGGAGGCTGGCCGGTGGAAACACAAACTTACAGATGCCCTGCTTCATGTTCTTTTTCTTACCCAGCTTTAGTCACATGCTGCTAGTCACCATTCCTAGCCCCTCCGTGTGTTAGGGTAGATGGAGTCTAGTAGATTAGCTCTGAGGTAATATGTAAAAATATATGTATATTTTTATGTAAAAATTCTATAGAAATGAATAGGGCTAAAAGGAAGAGATTTAATTGGGTACTATAGAAATTAGTCTGAGAACATTTAAAAGGGAATGTTTTCTTTGAAACATCCTATACAATTCTAGAGTCCAGATATGATAGTATACTGAAAGGTTATTGATTTTCTAATATAATCTACACAACTTTTACAGAAGGGCCAAGGGTGAAACAGACTTCTGCCAAGCTCCTTGCCTCATGAACAAGGCTCATCATAGCAGTGCATGTACTTATTCACCTGTTGTGACAAAAGAAAAGGGTGGGGTGTACCTCACATTACTAGCTGCACAGTCATAACTTCAGTGTTACACACTCACTGCTACCATCCTTTGTGCTGTGTTAAATACCTGCCTGTTGACATTTCCCATTGAGATAAAGCTCCTCAACTTTAGTGGATGCTGCACTTTTAGGTGGTTTTACTTGCCCCAGAGGCTCATAGCAGCCCTTAGGTTAGGCACCTTCTCTAGGGCACCAGGTTGCTTGTCTGTTGAGCTGCTCATCACTGACCAGCATGGTGGAAATAGGGAAAACCAAAAATCCAAGGACTCTGTGGCCCTCCCAAGTGGTACAGGGCTGGACAAATCTCTTCTTCAAAGCTAGTCCTCTTCCAGGGCTAAAGTGGGGAATGAGTGGGAAGTACCAGACCTGCCCTCTGGTTCAGATTCCAATCCAGGGACTCTGTGAAAATATCTCTGATAACAGCTGCATGACCACTAGGATTCCCTGAGTTGATTCCCCAGCACCATCCTTACTGCAAGCTCTTCCTCCTGGTATCTACTTGCACTTCCCACAACACCTGTCCTCAGCTTCTTCCTCACACACTGAGCTGAGTGAAGTCAAGTCTTTTCAAACCAGTCTCAACTAGTTCTTAAGTGGCCCCCAGGTGTTCTGATTAATCTGGCTCCCTTGAGTCTGGAAGCCACCTAACTGGCCCAGGTGTTTTAATTGGCCTGATTGCCCTGATTGATTCTAGTAGGTTCCTGCTGGTTCTGGATCAGCCTTTGTTAGTTTACTTTGGGAACAAGGATCTACTTAATCTGGGGCTAATTTATTTCCCTTCCCTCCTGTAGCCCTCTGGCCTGATGCTGTCACGCTTTATTAAAACACATTGACAAAACACATGGGATTTTCAAAATGACTTAGGCTGACTAAGTCAATGACACTTGTCCTCCAAAGTCATTGAAGTACTTCTGAAAAGCTCAATTAGAATGCTCCAGAGGTTCTAAAAAGTCTTTTGAGTAAATCCAGCCCATGCAATGCAAACACCTGCCTGCTCTCCTATGCTTTTAAGTCTCTCTTGTGTGACACACATATCCAAAAGACCAAAAGGCAGCCAAAACCATCTGCATTTGTGTCAATTAAGAATAGTAGTGTGACAATACATAGATGTGCCCCCCATTTCCTAAATTGCATACTCAAATGTGGCTTTTCTGCATAGGCTTTTTGGAGGTCCAATTTAAAACGTAAGTGTTGAGCCATTTGAGTCACCCTTATATCACCTAACCTCTCTATTTGGGGTGACAGGAAGAGCTAGCTATGGAGAGTAGCTTTTCAAATTACTTTGTCCATGTGTGAGACCTCCATGATCTGCTTTTGTACCCAGGTTTCTAACGTCTTAAGCAAAGAAGGTTCCTCTTTAGCATTTCTTTCTTTTGTGTCCAAGGAAAGAGTTCTATAAACATGGCTGCTATTGTTTTGTAGCTGGAATGGATTTTTGCAATGTATTTAAACTTGTGTAAAGGTCTATAGCTGTCTGATAGTCACAAAATCAAATACATGATAAAGGTAACAGTCCCAGCTGGAGATACAGTAGCCAGTTTTCATAGGATGTATTCTGGGAGGTTTTATCACAATTAAAATTCTTGAAGATTCCACAACAATCTTGGATGGTTGGCAGTGGTGTTTTGGAGTACAACTCATGCTGATGGATTAAATTCACACCTGTAAAAGGCCCAATATGAGGCAGGTACACCCCATGAGGCCTTGTATAAGGCTTAGCTGGGATCTAAGGCTTTGTGCTGCCCTCTACACTGGAAATAAGTTGCCCACAGACTCCTACTGTCATTTTCAGAGATTTTAAGCAATGTAAATTGCCTCCTTTTGAACTGTATATTCCTCTGTGTTATCAAAGTAGCTCTTTAGTAATCTAAGGCCCATACAGGTGAAATTCTTAGCTGGTATAAATCAATGAAGCTCCATTGACCTCAGGGGAGCTTTGCTGATTTATACCACCGGAGGAACTACTTGAAGGTACGTCTGCATGGGATTAGAAGTTCCCTGCTAAACTAGCTCAGTTGTTCATAGGTTTAGCAGCAGTCTAGAGGGAGGAATGTTAGAAAAAAATAGAGGTAGAAAATTAAGTTTTAACAATTTCTTGCTTCACTGAGTATCCCTACATTTCAGCTTTATTTGGGTATTCATCCTCAGGCAAACAATGAGAAGAGGAATTTAATCAGCAACAGGCTTAATTAAAAACAAAACATTACCACATAAACTGCTGTGGCACATCCTTTAAAGATGAATGACATCCGCTAATTGACATGACTATTCTGAGACAAACTGTAAAAGTGTTAATTGATACAGAGGCACATACACGAATACATGGAGAAACACTGGAGCAGCAAAGCAAAATACAATTTCTTTCCCCTCCTCACAGCCAGGATAGAGGAAAGAGCAGCCATTTCTGGCATGATCTGGCAGTAGCAAATCTACTGGGAGTTTTAACATTCACTTCAGTGGCAGGAGGACTGGATTGTGAGTACTCACTTCTGCAAGGTTACTGCTGTCCACAGCCAACGGAAGTGATTGTGCTCAGTACTTTCCATTTCTTTTGCTCCTTGATGCTTAAGGGCCTGTATCTGTTCCTGTTGATGTCAACAGGAATTTAACCAGCACCTTAAATGGTGGCGGGCATGGGCCTAAACTCATGAGTGTGGCATTGGGTCATAACTATACAGGGTGCTTGCATGAATACTGTGTCTTTTCAAAGCATATGGGCAATTACACTCTTCAAACATTGGCACTTTCCAGACCACAAGCCAAATGAATGCTTAGGGCAGGGCCCATGTGCTTGCCTTTAGTGCATATGTTCAGGGCAATCTACACCCCTGTGCAGGGTTGCCAGATTCTGCTGGTTTCTATTCATGTCGGTTTTTTTCCTACTGGTGTTACTGAAGTGACACACACACAAAGCAAGGGCACGTGAAGTGAGGTGTGTGCTGATTGCACACAACATTGGCTCTGAGAGCCATGTGCTCCCTCTGCATCCAATCAAAGCACTGCTATGGTTCAATTGTCACACCCTGAAAATTCTGGGTGTGCAAGTGCAGTTAGCAAAACTATCCTACCCCAGGATGCTGTCTTGATTGCGACACTATTGCAGCCCACTGAGATGAAGGAGGGCCACTCATGCGGCTCACTCACTAACCATGGTTGCCCATCACTTGTTCAGGGGTCTCCAAAAGGTTAGTAAGAGGTAATAAATATTTCAAGACCCAGATTTTCAAGAGAGCTGAACTTCTCTCATTTAAGCACTTTACTGAAGTGACGAGAGTTTCAAAAGTGCTGAGAACTTGTTTTCAATGGAAACAGCAGAGCACATTTGAAACTCTGGCCCTTAAAAATTGCACTTCTCAATAACTGACTTTGAAAACATCTGGGGCTTCAGCTCCATTTGGTATTTTTCATAATCACTCTTCCCTGCTCAGCATCCATGTTGATAAAAAAAGCAAGCAAGCACGTTTATGGTTGAAATTGCTTCATTTCGCTGCCAGGAAAAATGAGACTGATAGAGTGGAGACTAAAGAATTTCTGTGACAAGGTTTTTCCTTTTGGTTTTATGTTTATGATATTTTCACAATTAAATGTGGGCTTGCTACAGAAAGACTGCCTGAGTTTCACCAGAGATCTCTTTCAAAAGCTTTTTGTGGCCAGAGTAAAGAGGAGAGAGCGAACTTTTAATACTATAGTACTGATAAAGGAGAGGGGAAATATGGACACGGCTCTTTCACTGACAGAAGAGGGGCTATATGATGTAACAGCGTTTTTCTATTTCCTATGGTCCTGCTGTGAGTGGGCAGCACTCCACATGAGTAGATCTCTCTTGAGGAGGGTTGTACGATGAGTAAGTCTACTTGCCTCCCGTATCACTTATTGCAGGAGGTAGGAGCCTGAAGTGGAATAGAAGGTTGGGGGAGCAAAAGTTCTGTGGTGGTATTCCCGCTGTCTGGGACTCTGTGAAATGGCTTTCTTCTGTTGCTTTTGGAGCTTGGTGGAGCTGGATCTCTGCCAGTCTTTAGAGCAGAGGATCACTCTCTGTCTAGGCATTGCCCTGTGCTAACCCTGTGCCCATGCAAATCCAAATGAGAGTTAATACTGCTTAAAGCATCTTTGGCTGCTAGTGTATAGCTGTGTGAGGACTCAACCAGAGGAAGAACCGCCACTTTTGCAGGAACTGTGCTGCCAACAGGGAGCATCAGAGTGGTGCAAAGATGACGCCTGTTCTGTGTTCCCATGAGATGCAGGGTTGGACAGCCTTGCTGCTCATTCTACATCCCCTATACTCTCCTGATAAATACTTGGGAATTCTGTAGGATGAACCTTTCAGAGTTTCCTGTCACCTCCAGTGAGGTTTCTCAGGAAAGGGGGGGGACTGTTAATCCCTCCGATGCTTTTTTAAAAAAGAAGTTCCATATAATACCAAAAGTACCATATTCTGTGATCTCACTTGCACCTGAAGGAATATGTCACACAATAGCTAACAAATTTGTTGTTCAGATGCATAAGACACAAGAATTACAATTAAAACAAAGGACAGTTAAATACAAAGGACAGTTAAATACAAAGACTTTTTAAATGATACGGCTGATTTTATTTTTTATTCTACTGTATTTTTATTCTTTGGCCTTTCAGTTTCAGGAATATCAGCAGTAATTATGGTTTAGTCATTTATATTCTGGGTGTTATAATATAATTCCAAGTCCTGGTTTAAGATACAAGTTTCTTGACAGAAGTTACTGTTGTCAGTTCCCTAACAGCAGGGCTGGCCTTACCATGAGGCGAACTGAGGTGGCCGCCTCAGGTGCCAGACTGTGGGGGGGAGCCACTAGGACCCAGAGTGTAGAAAATTGTGTCTGCTGCTGGTGCAGCGAGGGGGCATAGGGACATCATCTGAGCTCCCCGCCTCAGGTGCCAAAATGTTGTGGGCCAGCCCTGCCTATCAGGTGTTTTAAAATAATCAATGTCAGTGTAGTAAATAGATTATGCAAAATATGGCATCCAGAGAGAATACATTGGAAAACATTTGTTGTCCAAAATTTACCACAATTTTAATGTTACAGAATTTGTGGTAAAATGAGAGAAAATCTTTCCATATGATAATTTTTTTTTTACAGTGAGGGTAATTAACCATTGAAACAATGTACTAGAGGCCATGGTAGTTTCTCCATAACTGGCAATTTGTAGATCGAGATTGTCTGTCTGTTTTCCTTAAATATCTGCTTCAGGAATTATTTTGGGGGACAGTTGCATGGCCTATGTTGTACAGGAGGTCAGAATGAGATGATCACAGTGATCCCTTCTGACCGTGGAATCTCCAAATCTCTGAACTAGTGTAATGTTACAATGGAGTTTGAAGGTGCAAATCAGCCTATAACAAAACATGAGTGTGCATGCTTTCAACACCAAAATGACTTCCTGGCTCCTAATTAAATCTTAGTGCAAATGGGGTTTCATTTTTATTTTTGAGGGGGAAAAGTGGTTTTATTACATTTACTTGGCTGAGAGCCAGGGATACAGCTCAGTCTGAATCAAGCAAAGTTAGAGGCCTTCTGCAGCAACATATGGCTTGTTTGGGAAATATGAGTCATAAATGGAACCAGATGCAAAAAAAAATATATATATATAAGAAGGTAGCAACTGTCCTAAGGCAGATGCCAATATTGTTATTTCTGATACTGTTTCCACCTCATTGTGAAAAATTTACATCTGTACATTAGTGAACAGTTTTTTCCAATACCAAATGTCTGTTTCAGAGCACTGGGATGGCACAGGTCCATCTCGCCTCTCTGTTCCTAAGGCTAACCAAGTCCTCTCACATGCAATTTTATTCTTGTGACCTATTAAACCATGATTTCTAGCATGCTTCTTGCCATGGCCCTACATGCTCTTGGACTGCCAAACCTCTCACTCCTGCCTTCTCTGAAATCATAGCCAGCCTCCTTTACTGAAAGGTTGGTTCTCTATTATTCAAGGTTGGGTGCAAAGAGAGATAGACAGGGTGCTATCCAGCTGTCTCCCAACCTAAGACTGAACACTCTGACCTCTTTGTGACAACAGCCCTCCTCACATCTGCCAAGGAAACAAAGGCAATACATATACACAACTCAATCTATGTGTCAGAAGCACGACAAGTGACATGGGCGAAGAGCCATTTGGAACAGACATCAGGCAAGAGCTTTGATAGCCTGTAGCATGTTGTGAGGCTCTGAACAAACTGGAACATAAATCTAGTGGGGCAGAGAGTAACGTTCTGGGTCTCATCGGAACCGTGCGCTTTTCCCTCCAGGTGCTGGGGCCCATGAGCAGAGCAGCTGTGAATGGTCCAAGTGCACGGCCCTGAACATTCCATTAAAGGCACGTGTTGTCGTCCCCTCCCCAATCCCCTTTGCAGGGCAAAAAATCCCGGATGGCAATTTAACATGTGAAAACAAGGACATATCTGGGAAAAACCAGACGTATGGGAACCCTACCCAAGCCCCAGTGCAGATGTTTCTCATCCTGGCCTTGCTGCCTGACTCCGCCACTACCTTGCCACGTCTCTTGCTTCCCAGCTCTGCCACTGCTTTGCCACATGCCTCACTGCCTGGCTCCCACACTGCCTCTTGCCACCCCCGGCAGCTCCTGCACAGGCGCCAACATGGCCTAGCTCAGTGCGGCACCTCAAGGCTTCACTCGCGGAGAGGCGCTGCCACAGCGGCTGATGCGGCAGGCGTGCTCTGCCGCTGCCTCTAGCTGCCCCTCTCCTGCCTGCTGGCAGCTCCCACACATTCGCCAATGTGGCCTGATTCAGTGCCGCACCACGTGGCTCCACTTGTGGGGAGGTGCTGCCGCTGCAGGTGTGCTCTGCCACCACCTCTTGCTGCCCCCCTACCTCCCACCGGCCAGCAACTCCTGCTCACACATCCTGTCTCAATGCGGCGCCGTATGGCTTGGCTTGCAGGGAGGCACTGCCACTGGAGCCCACAGCGACGAGGCAGGCAGGCAACCTGGGGAGCAGCTCAAGGCACCGTGGGCCGCATGTAAACAGGCTGCAGGCCTCATGCGGCCCATGGGCCACGTGTTTGAGTAGCCCCACTCTAAAGGAACAGGCTAGGCCTGTTGCTTTTGGATTGAAAATTCTTTGAGAGTGTGTGCCTCTTTCTCCTCCCCCCTCCCCACATTCTTCTTCAAGAGGCATTTAGCCTGGTTTCTCACTTCCAGTTTTTGTTTGTTTGAAGGATAGTTTCAAGCTGTGGGCCAGGGTAGCCCTTCCATTGTTTGTTGTGTTGTCACGCACATGGAACTTATTACTGCAGATTACACATATTAAAGTCGAGCACTGTCTTCTACATTTTCTTTTCTTCTGTCTCACCCTTCTTCACTGAGTCCTGGCTCCTGTGCCTCTGACAGGGAATGGGGATCCTGGTGGTATGAGGATCTTTGCTAATAATAATGGAACAAGTACTATGGCCTGTGCTAAGTAGGGGCTGAAGTTAAGAAAACTGCCATTCAGGGCATGCAGCTTCATGTGCCCACACAAGTGCCTGTGAGACTGAGTTGATCCCAGCTTCATGGACAGGCTGCAGGAAGGTTGCAGGGCAGTTAGAGTTAATGGGAAACTGCCAGTTTTGGTGGGGAGCCTAGAGTTCAGGAGAGCTATTACATTTGTTTGTGTGATTTAAATATTTGGCTTTAAAATGTTACCCTTGTTTTTAAAAAAACAGACAAATACTTGTGATAGGCCAGCAAGCGCACCCTTGCTCAAACTCTTGTCACTCCTGAGAATAGTCACATGCTTGCTAACATGAGTAAGGTTTGCCCTTTCTAGCATTAACTCGACCACCATCAGGGGTTGGGATCCCAAGTTCCCAACTATTGCTTTGTTCTCTGTTCCCAGGCTTGAAAAAAGGGTTGGAAAGTCATAGCGGTAGCGTTTTCAGCGTCTACAGAGAGGGACTTTCCCCTGTTGTGCCAACTATTCTGGCCTCGTGTATTAGGAAATGGAAACTGAGCTCTGTAATGTGCTCTGTTGCCATCCTCATACCTCAGTAAAGGGCTGCAAGCGGTTTCATGTGCCATGCAAGGTCCCATCTACAGTCACTCCAAAAATTTCTCCATGTAGGGAAATTTTGTAGGCCTCATTCCTGTAAAGATGTAAGCATGTGCTTACCTTTGTGTACTGTGAGTAGTCTTAACCTGACTTAGGTGGCTGCTTAAATCTTTGCAGAATCAGTTGTAATGTTTTTGGAGCAGGGACCTTGTATGTCTCTGTGGGCTAGATTTTGATTCAGGCAGTGCACCACTCTGTAGTGGCTGGGTACGTAACATTGACAGGTAGAAGTGAACCTGGGAGCTCTAGAGCTGTTACCTCATGACTTAAAGCCAGCTGGCTCTCAGACAAGCCTGTAGAGAAGACTCTTTGTAAGTGGCCTCTGTGCCACTAGATGGGACAATACACTACACCCGGTAAATGTGTGGGTTATAGGTGCATGTAACCCCCAAGGAGATTACCTAGATTCCTAGGGCTCTGTCTGCTGGCAGCTCAGGGAGAGGCACACTGAGTTTGCGTTGGCTCCCCGTCCCTACCAGGGCCAGAGTCTGCCCCGCAACCCATAGGGAGTGAGAGGCCCCTCCCAGAGAGTTCGGGGGGGAAGGAGGAGCCATTGTTGGGGGAGTCTGGAGCCAGCCAGGGCAAGGGGAGGGCTGGCTGTGAGGGAGCTAGTAAGCCCCAGGCCTGCATGCAGGTTTCCCCCTGACAACTGGCCTCTAGGGACCTGAAGGCAGGTTCCCTCAGCTGGGTTTTATGTCTCCACTGTTGATTCCCAGTTTGTGGAGTTTGCTGGGAGGCTTCCCCAGCCAGGCTGAGTTGGCTCTCTGGCTCCCAGTCACGGCATGGTCAGCTCTGCTCTGTCTGCTGGTTCGGGGCTGCTGCCTGCTGGGTGTGTGTCCGAATGCTGGAGTAGGAGATTACAGTTTGAATTTTAGTCCAGTTGTGTGGCCTGCACCTTGAGCCTTGCACTCCTTTGTGGTGAGGGGAAATTCTGGGACCGAAGCAGCCTGATTCCTGCCAGAAGAGACCAGCCCCTCTGCAGTGACTGAGTCATCTCTGAACCTGAGCCTCATTCATGGAGTGTGTGAGTGCACCATCTTTTAATTAGTAAGTCAGGGAATTTGTTTGATGATTTTATAACCTGCTGCATATTAAACCTATGGAGGGATTTACCACTTGTGAGTCCTTTGAGCTGTACTGGACCCAGTCAACTTCACTGCTAAACCACTGCAGAGAAGAAATTTGTGGTCATAAGTCATCAAGGGCCCCAACAAAGTATGCGTACCAACGGGACACTAATCTTACAGTTGCTGGGCATGGTGACCCTAAAAATAGTGTTTTACCCTGTTATGTTATATTTGTCTCCTGTTTAATATAATTGTGTTTGTTATAGTGCATGTGTTTGTGCTATTTTCTGGGAGTCTCCAACTATCTGGCAAATACGTGGGGATTCCCCTGGGTTAGAATTTTCTTCCCAAGCTGCCCTGGTGACCCTGCCAGGAAGGAATGAGGGGGGTGGAGGCACCGCCAAATAAATCCATCGGAAAAAATAAAGTTGAGTGGGTGGCGGGATCCAGAAGAACCCAGACCTATCCATCAAAACCTGTAAGCAGATTGGCATTAAAGAAGGTAACTAGGTGGAGAGGGGGCGCTACATGCATAAAGCTGAAAACCTTACTCTAATCTGAGTGAACATCGACTGGTCTACAGTTTTGCATCACAGCCATGCAAAGCTGGTGCTTTCCCAGACTTTTGCTGGTATGTGCTGCTGCAGCTCCAGGCTCTTCACTGGCCCTGTCTGGGTGAGCCTCAGCATAGAATTTGGCTCTCAGTTTTGTGTGGTTTTGACAGGTAGTTTGCCATGAATTTTGTTGGGAGTATTTTTTTGTCTCTCGGTAGGTACAGACATACGAACAGAACCCAAAGAAAAGATTTGCAATAATTCTACCTGAACCCAAACTGCCTTGAGCATTCACAAGACTAAACAGTGAAACAATAGCAAGCTTCTGTGGGACTAAGGCAAATTCTGGTCTCAAAGAAGTACTATGCCTTTTAATGAGACACTAGTGAGGTATGATAAAGAGCCATAAGAATGGCTTTTGTAGTACAGGCAGTCCTCAGGTTACGTACAAGATAGGGACTGTAGGTTTGTTCTTAAGTTGAATCTGTATGTAAGTCGGAACTGGCATCCAGATTCAGCCGCTGCTGAAACTGATCAGTTTCAACAGCGGCTGAATCTGGACGCCAGTTCTGACTTACATACAGATTCAACTTAAGAACCCCAGGCATCCCCAAGTCAGCTGCTGCTGAAACTGATCAGCGGCTGATTCCAGGAAGCCCGGGGCAGGGGCTTCCTGTAATCAGCCACTGGTCAGTTTCAGCAGTGGCTGACTTGGGGACGACTGGGGCAGAGCAGCTGGGGTGCTGCTGGGTTGGTCCAGTAGCGCCCAGAGCGGCGCTACAGGACCAACCGGCAGTGCCCCAGCTGCTGTACCACAGGCGTCTGGAGCAAAGCCGCGGAGCACGCGGGCAGCGGACAGCCCAGACGTGTCTGGGCTGTCCGCTGCTCGCGTGTTCCGCCGCTTTTCTCCCCGTCCCCCTGGTCTGCAGTCCAGGGAGACGGGGAGCAAAGCAGAGCAAAGCTGCGGATCACGCGGGCAGCGGACAGCCCAGACGCGTCTGGGCTGTCCGCTGCCTGCGTGCTCCGCCGCTTTGCTTTCTCTCCCTGGTCTGCTGGAGACCAGGGAGACGGGCCCCGTTCGTAACTGTGGATCCGACGTAAGTCAGATCTGCGTAACTCGGGGACTGCCTGTATAGTGGAAGCTAGTAGACACACAAGCTCTGCAATAGTCCCCAAACCCACTCACTGTTTACATAGACAAAGAAACATACAGTTTGAGATAAATAGAAAAACATTTGGGTTGAGGTCAGCGTCCTCTAAAGAATCCAAGATCTTCCACTTCTCCTCTGAATCATGAATTTTATTCTTCTTGCTCATCTGGTCCTGCATTTTAAAAAAGACCTCTCTACTTTGAAAGCATGTCCCTCTGTTCTCCTCTCCTTCCCAAGCTTTTCTTGACTCCGCAAGTTCCTCCTCTGATGTGTAAAGCCAAGCATTCACAACTAATTTTTTGCCCTGCTTTTGTGTAAATGTTAAGAACATAAGAACGGCTGTACTGGGTCAGACCAAAGGTCCATCTAGCCCAGTATCCTGTCTGCCGACAGTGGCCAGCATCAGGTGCCCCAGAGAGGGTGGACCAAAGACAATGATTAAGCGATTTGTCTCCTGCCGTTCCTCTCCAGCCTCTGACAAACAGAGGCCAAGGACACCATTTTATCCCCTGGCTAATAGCCTTTTATGGACCTAACCTCCATAAAATTATCTAGCTTCTCTTTAAACTCTATTATAGTCCTAGCCTTCACAGCCTCCTCTGGCAAGGAGTTCCACAGGTTGACTACACGCTGTGTGAAGGAGAACTTTCTTTTATTAGTTTTAAACCTGCTCCCCATTAATTTCATTTGGTGTCCTCTAGTTCTTCTATTTAGGGAACTAATAAATAACTTTTCTTTATCGGCCCTCTCCACACCACTCATGATTTTATATACCTTTATCATATCCCCCCTCAGCTCCTCTTTTCTAAACTGAAAAGTCCCAGTCACTTTAACCTCTCCTCATATGGGAAGAATGTTGTTTCTTCCAAACCCAGGAGGCAGTCTCAGACCATACTGAGGCTGATGGGTTTACTAGTCATCCATCATTCAGGATAAATGTAAGAAAAAATATTTTTTTTCAGTCAGATACAGATAATAAACCCCCAAGAAACTACCTCACATGGAAGGCTGAGCTATATAGAGCAGTGGTTCCCAACCGCCAGTCTGCAGACTGGTGCCAGGTTGCGAACCAATGGCTTTCGGGCTGCAGCACACTGCAGTGTGTGGTGGGTTTCTCGCTAGGACCTAGCGGCAGCAGCAGCAGGCGCTGGGGGAAGCTATGACTGGGCTCAGCGCCCCCATCAGAAAGAACTCACAGCTACTGCTCACAGGGACTCTGGAGCCAGGTTCCAGGCCGAGTCCCCAAGCCCCAGGGTGGGGTGCAAGCTGCTGCAGAGCCCCCACAGCCTAGGCTGTAGCCAGGAGGGGGAAATCTCCCACAGAGCTGGTTCCACTGCTCCCTGGGAGCCGCTACCAGGGCAATGTCCCCAGCCTGGCCAGCTCCAGCCTGTCCCAGCCCCTGTCCCAGGGCGAGCAGCGCTTGGGGGCAGGTGAGAGAGACCCTCCCCCTCCTCCCTGGGAGCAGTGGATTTGCCAGTCTGCATTTTAGAAAAAAGGTTGGGAACCACTGATATAGAGGGATAGAGGGGATTTCCTTAGGGACTAAATGCAAACATAGGAGCTGTTTGGTATCAGAAGCATATGGAACAGGAAAAGCTAAGAGACAGCCAGAGAAGCTCTTTGAGTAGGCCCTGGGTGGAGAGGAGAGAGAGCTTCTTTGGAACAGAATGCTATTTGGAAAGAAGCTTAGAATGATGAGCAACTATGCTGTCTTCTTGTTATACTTTCTACTCTCTGTAAATAAAAAGGTATTTTTGGGGTGCGAACCTATCTCCATTATTTTCTCCCCACAATTGAAACAACTTGTTAGATGTTCCTCGCCCTCCAAGTTGGCTAATCATTTTGACTAAAGGGCAACAATAGAGCAGCGACCACATTCATTCATTTGAAATAGATGGATGTGCCAGATTGTCTTTGCTCTGAGCGCCTTTCTTTGGGAGGGAACCCTTTCCTACAGCCATATAAATGTCCTTTTGCAGTAATAAAAGCAAAGTTGTTTTTCCAGAGCAATAGTGCAGCCTAGTGATCAATTTACTCAGAGGCCCAATACTGTTCCCACTGAATTCTGTGGCAAAATTCTCATCTACTTCCCTGGGAACAGGTCAGGGCCTCTGCATATCTCCCCTGCAGATATTCTTGGATTACACCGTGCTTCCCCCCTTCTATTTCCTCATTCCTGTAGGCACATTTGTTTTGAGTATATACCCTTTATCAACAGAACCATAATACCTACGTGGGGTGGCTTAATAGAATTTGACTGGCTGTGGCTCAGGCAGCACGTTGTAAAGGAAACCTTGCTGAAGGAAAGTAACTCTTCAAAGCTGTCTTAAATATATATCTGAATTTTCCTGAACTTTTCATACCTGAAGGATTTGCAATTCAAAATTTTGAGAAAGCATTAACGGTTATTTCTTTGTGCTTTGAGAATGAAGAATCCACCCCACTGGCTTTAGGTAGGCTGCATTTTTTTTTCACCTGTGTATTAAATGTCTGACCAAATTATATGTGACTTCATGGGATATAAAATATGTTATGATCTTTTTCTTTTCTTTTTTACTGTGCCTTCCTCTTCTTCAGTCAAGTCTGTTCTTATCGCGTGGCTTAAAATAAGTGGTCACGCTTGTTATCATTAAGAGCACATAGCTCGTAGTGGAAGGTAATAAATACAAGTTAACACATTGTTTTATTATCTTTTAACATAACCATTTATTATCATGAGTGTTTCTTGGCCTCAATTTTCTATTGTTCTAGCCCAAATGTTGTCGAGTGACAATTTACTTGGCCAGTGGTCAAATGATCAAATAATACGTGCCCCTGGAAATAAAAATGAATCAAAATAAAGTGAGACACTGCTATGGTCAGAAAAAGTTATTTGTTTCCTGGGTTTTGCTGAAATTAACCATAGGAAATAATGTATTGGTATTCATCTTAAGGGGAAGGCACTCTGCATGCTATGCTTAAAAAATACATGCCTGTTTATACAGATGCTTTGGTACTTGAATGGAAATCCGGACTAACTTTATTCTGGATTTCCCCTGATGTAAATGAGAGCAGACATCTGCCCCATTTTCCTCACCCAGGTCTAGAATTTGTACCTTCTCTTTCTTGCTTACCCATGAAAAGAAGACAGTACTTTGGAGGATTCTGTAATTCCAGCTCTGGGCTGGGGAACTCGGAAGGAGAGCCTTCAGGTCATTATCCTAGAACTGAGAAATGCTAATTCCAGAAGCATGTTGCTAACTTGAGTTACCAATTAGATGTGGATACAGTAAAGCATTTAAGAGTGTATTTCCCTTCCAGTACACACTTGAGAGCTTTGCTGAATCTGTACCTTGATCAGTTGAATAGTTTGGCACTGGGAAGGTGTTTGAACTCCCTCAAGTGTTTGTATTTGAGCCAAGAAGGTTTGGTTTAGATATTGTGTGGGAACAATCTGGCCTGAAGCCTCAAAGAAATGTTGCAATTGCATAATGCCTCCTCAACACTCCACATGTGTTCAAATGATCTGTGAAGGTATAATTAAGGCAGACTTTAGTGGGATCTGAGATATTCTGTGTTTCTTCATGCTTCATTATGTAAGTGGGGGAATGGTCCCGCTATTGTGGGGAACTTTCCTGGCTTCTATACTACCCCAGTGAAATTGGCCAGTGAAAGGATCTGAGTCCCCGCTCCCACTTCTTTTACCCAAAGGCCTCCCTGACCGTGAGGGCTCCCCTTCCACTCTCTGGAGTAGCAGAGTCCTTGAAATCCCAACAAGGCTGGGCCCAGGTTTTCTGGGCCTGAATTCCCAACCTTGTAATCGCTTAGGGCAGGGGCTAGTGTGTCCCCACTCTGGGGTGCTCTCTTCACATTGGATGCTTTCTTGATCTAGTGATCATTTCATACAGTTCAAAGCAAATACAATTTATTAAACAGCAACTGATTAAAAAGAAAAGAATAAGGACAAAATGAAAAAGGTTAAAAGAAAACACATAGCCCCACTCTGTAGCATGGGGATATCACAAACAGCAGTTTGCAGAGTGTAAGGACAGTTCACAGTCTGTTCCTTACAGGTCCCAGGGCTCTCTCAGGCCCTGGCTGTGCTGCAGGTTGGACACACTTGCTCTGGCAATGACCACATGACTTCAGGCTCTAGGTGGCAGGACGCCTCTCCCAGTTGGAGTTACAATCCCTCTCCAAGTTGGGCTTGTAGGGCTTTTGGCTGGTGGTGTCTCCCTGCCCTGAGCCTCTTCCCCTCCTCCCCCAACACCCGTCCCGTGCTGGTCCCAGCTGCTGACCACACCCAGCTTCAGACTGTATTGCTTTGCCAGCCTCCAGCTCCTAGTGTTGTTCCTCTGACCCCTTTGGCTCTGGTCACTGTAGGTCTGCTGCTCAGCGCACCTTGCACTTCTTGGGCTGTGTGTATCTGGCTCTGTCGCTGCACGTCTGCCTCTTAGCACAGGGTCTGCGCTCTGTGGGCTGTATGGGCCTCTGGCTCTGTCACTGCAGGTCTGCTCCTCAGTACTGCCTGGACCCCTTGCTGCTCTTCTTTCCTCTCTCCTCCTTTGACTCAGACCCAGAAAATCCCACCACACACGGAGGATGGGATCCGGCCTCCTAATCCCCCCATTGATCTATCCAACCTGTCAATCAGGCTGACCTGGAGTGTTGGCGTCTTCCCAGTGTCCCTGGGGTCTGTCAGTCTCAGAGCCCTGATTTCTCATGGACCCTTCCCCTTTTGGTATTGGGAGCTGGCCAACCAAAAACTCCCACTGAGTTTTAGTAAGGGGCTAACAGTCCCCTTATAATTACAAGAAAAGTTATAGATAGGGGCCAGTAGGACGGTTTGTTTATTTCTTTACTAGAAGACTGATCTGGCACTGCTCAGGTTATTTGGGGCAGGAGCAGGCAGTGTGTATGAGTGAGGGGTGGTGTTGCAGGAATCAAGGCAGTGGTTGGGGAGCTCAGGGCAGGTCGTGGGGGGGAGGGTGCAGGAGTCAGGGCAGGAAGTTGGGTGTGGGGAGGGTCAGGACAGAGGGTAGGAGCCCAGGAGTCAAGGTAGGGGGATGGAAGATGTGGGAAAACTCAGGGAAGGGAGTTGGGAGGTGTGTGCATGGGGGGGTGGGAGTCTCAGACCAGGGGTCTCAGGGAAGATGGTTGTGAAGTCTGGGAGGGGGAGGGGGCTCACTGGGGCTACCTGCAGTGGCAAGGACAGCACTGCAGTGGGGCTGTGGTGCCTGGACCTGGCCACTGGTAGGGCTCCTCTGGAGAGGGGGAAAGTGGGTGGCCAAAGTGTAGGGGTTGTAGTGCCTGGCCCCAGCTGCAGGTGGAGTGTTTGGTGTGAGGGGCAACCAGACAGCTGGCACTGTGCAGCCTGGCCCTAGTGCCCAGCAGTGCTCCTCTGCAGCAGAGGCTGGGGCAGTGCCATCCTGCCCAGGCTCCTGGCAATGTTGCTCCAGTGCAGCAGGGCTGGCTGGCACCCTCCAACCTAGCGCAGGGCTGAGGGCCGGGGGGAGGTTTGGGGAAGTGGGGCCACTTACCTGGGCCAGTGGCCAGAAATATGGAGAGCCTTGGCCCCAGCTGGTCACTCTCTTCTTGGTGCAGCCACCCCCTAAGGTCACTCTGTAGTTCCCTGTGTTTGCTGCCCCCAGTGGTCACTCTGCAGTATAACTGACCCTCCTATCAGCCCCCTTCCTTTCTGCATTATGGAAAACAATCCCATTCCAGGCACATCCTGTTTTGCTGGCACTACCGATCCCTGACCTTGCTTTAATTTAATATAAGTGGAAGTTGCCTATCAAAGTTGGTGATCCTAGCACTTACCATTTAGAAGGAGTTCTTGAACAAACACACAGACAGCTGGATGGATGGACTCATGGACAGAAAGATGCACAAATGCTCTAAAATATATATAGAAATAACAATGGTTCTCAGTCTATTTACCATTGTGGGCTGCCTAGGGAACTCCTTGTGTTATATGGGTCATGAGCATGTCACACGGACCTCAACTGTGAGCTGATTGGGCCACAAGTGGCCGGCAGGCTGAGGGTGGTGCAGCCCTGTTTCATGAGAAATATTATTTGCAGTAGCTTCTCTGTATATAAAACATGTTTTCATATTTTTCTGTGTCTGCTGCTGGTTTGGTTTTGTCTGAAGGGTTAAGTGCTGATTATAGTAAAGTAATAGTTAAGCATTTCTCCTTCTAGTTATCATCACCATCATACTGTGGGCTTAGTATTATAGCCTCGGAGGGAGTAATGTGTATTTGACACCATGCCAGTTTTATATATTTAGAAGGGTGGTATCAGGGAGAGAACCTCTTGCCCTGAATAATTTATACAGACAAAATAGGCATTTGGTACCAGTGGAAATGTAAAGCATCCCCTAGAGATAAACTCCAATACTTGCTAGGATTCAGATTTGGCTTGCAGGGACTGGCATGACACTGAGAGATATTAAGTGATGCTCAAAAATTAGTTTAATAAATATGAACTTTAATACATGCTTGGAGGGATGGCTCAGAATTATTAGAGAAAACTATAGCAAGGAATTGGAAAGGGCTGAAGGGCATTAGACTCTCAAATGGAGTGGGATGCCATGGGCTGCCTTGAAAGTCACAGACCATGTGTCTTTGTGTTTTCTTATAGATGGAAAGTATTTGAAATCTCTAGCAGAAGTCAGTGCCAATTTATTAATTGAATCCGTTACTTGCTAACTCACAAAACTCAGAATTTCCTAACATACTTCCATGTCAGGGACATACTGGCCTGTGTGACTTTAATGGGTGCTTTTGCTGTTAGGTCAATATATGGTTACAACTTTCTAAATAACTCAACTCTTCCACAGCCTGAGTGAATTTAGAGCCAAGAAGTTAGGGACAACTCCTATGCAAAAGACACTTCTTCCTTCAGGTCTTACTCTCTGAAAGGGCATCGCCTTATATGACAAATCCTCTATGGGGATGCTAGGCAGAGAAGAGGATGACAAAAAGCAAAGAAAGCAGTACTACAGAGAAGGAGCATAGAGGAAGGAAATTGGAACAGAGGGGAAACAAGAGAACAGAATCCCTTCTTGGTGTGCTCAGTATTACTTTTATTTGTTTGATGCTTTGTTACTGTGGTGTTATGGTGGCTTTAGTCCTTCCATTCACAGAATAAGTGCAGCTGTTGTGGCTGCAACTGAGGGGAGGGAAAAAATACCGCCCATTCTGAAGTGATGGATGGAAAAATCCTCAGATGCACTCCTTGTGCTGATTAATATCTTGAATCACTGCCTTGGGGATGGGAGAGTCACCTCAGTCAAGCAGGGGTGAAAGAGTTCCTTTAACCAGGCTGGGATACAACAGATACAGCCTAGGTACATGGAGCCTCCCTTATTTTTCTCTGCGAAGAATCCAGGCCTAACTAAGGATAGCAAGATATTCCATCAATGTGCTCTGAAGACCAGATCAAAGAAGCACCCTTGAGAGGCTCAACCCAAAGCTGCTGGAAATGGTGGCTCATGATGAAAAGAGCTGCAGTGCCGTGTCATTGCTACCATCAGCTGTCTGTGTTGTCCCTAAACTTTAAAACCCTTGGGCTCATGGTTTGTCCTTTTGTAAAGAGATTCCCATTCTGATTCCAGGAGTCTATCATTGTGTTTGCTCCCAGGCAGGGACTGCAGAGAGCTGTAATGGCACAGCCAGGCCTCTCTGATGGCAGGCCCAGATGTGGGTGGTAACACTAATGCAATGTGAAACCTTTCAGAGAGAGAGAGGGAGAAAAAAAGAGAAATCAGCCTGTCACTTTATCTGACTTTCAAGACATTTATTACACAGTGTGCATACAAAAATACATTTCCATGACTTTATACAGTGCATGCAAGTTTTCCTGCTTTGTGTGTATGTGTTAAGGACATGGGATTCAGAGAAATCATCTGTCTGCTATATTTGAGGATCAAAACGCGCTACAGGAAAATGTATTTATGAAAGGTCAGTCCCTAGATGAACCTCATTCCTCCTCTACTCCTGCCCCTTGGCTAATAAACAGAAAATCCTGCAACTCCAGTTTGGAAACAGCCTGTACTCTGGGTTCCATCCCAACAGGCTCTGCAGGTTTCACCCCTAGCGGCTGTTCTAGATAACAAAACCTGAGTGGAGATGTCATGCTATCACCTCTGCCATGTAATGCAGGTTACTGCCTGTAAAAAAAAATGGCCTCTCCTAAAAATCAGCACGCAATGTCTTTTCCACTGTGCAAGAAGAGTAGCAGATCAAAACATCAGAAGCCCCACTTTGCATAGACCTAGTTGGTAGTAAAAGGGGATTATGTGTCCTTTACATTTGAAGGCACTTCTCCCTCTGGCATTTATAGCTCTTGCTATATATTTGAATAGTTTAGACTTACTTAGGGAGGAACCTGAAGTGTCAAGATGCTTCTCATTATTGCCTTTTACTTCTTAGTGCCAGACTATATTTTTTGCAGATAAGAGTGTATTAATAGACTAAGAGGTGTTGTAGTGATAACACAAACAAAAGAACTCACAGCCAGCATTCTGCGGAGAAAAGAGTGAATATTATCACTGTGTCTATGTAATTCCTGCCAAATCAAATTTCCTACCCAGCTTCAGTGCATCTGACGTTGTGGGAGGGGAAATGGCACCTAAGTTGGCATGGGAGCTGTGTGTGGAGCTGCCGTGCAGTTAGATTTTGAGTTCTTGTTCAGCTAATTATAGAAATAAGGGCTAACAGTGATGTTCAGATCCAGATAAAAACTTTCCCAAAGCATGAGGATGTTCTCACTGGGCATCCTCTCTGAGCTCATCTTGAGCTCCAAGCTAAGCTTCTTCCAACAGCAGTAGCCTTTTCTTTACTGTGAAACATTAGTCTAGCCTAGTTCTTTACCTGCTTTCAAGAGAACAGCTACGAATACTCCCTCTGTAATAGGAGGCATCCTGTTTTATGTGTGTAGGAGATGGATGCAACAATAAATATCAAAGCAAGGGTCTGTTACTTTAGCAAATGAGCTTCTGCTAAAGATGAGGACATTGCTTTCATGTAGAGGTTGTTTATAAAAGCAGGGCTACATATCTCTTGAACTAAACACAGATCATGTTATGCGCTTATTCTTAGAATAGTTAAATTACATTGTCATTTATCATCATTATGTTTTTATTAGAAAACTAACCCGGCATTGCTTGGGCCCTTCAGGGCAGAGGGCCTGGGGATGTGAAAGGTGTAGGAGTTGGAGCTGGGAGAGAAGAAGGGGCTCAGGGTAGAGGGTGGGAGGTTCAGGAGTCCGAGCAGGAGGTGGAAGGAGTTCAGGACAAAAGGTGGGGATATGGGAGTCAGGGAAGGGGATTGGAAGATGTGTGAGGGCTCAGGACAGCGGCTGAGAGAAGCTTCTCCCTGGGGCAGCAGGGGCCATGTGGCCCACTCACTGGCTTCTTCCTAGGGCAGTGGGGTCTGTTCTCAGGGGGCAGCCCAGACCAGCGGGGCTCACATAGCCTGGCTGGTGGCTGCTCCTGGGATGGCAGGGAACATGCTGGCTGGATGGCAGCTGCTGCCTGGGTGTGCTTGCTGCTCTCTGTGGTCATTCGGAAGTATAACTGTCCCTGCTATCATACCCTTCCCTTTCTGTTTGATGAGAAACAGTCATATTCCACACACAGCCCATTGTCCTGGCACAACCAAATCCTGGCCTTGCTTTAAGTTAAGATAAGAGGCAGCTGCATACCAAATTTGGTGATTCTACCTCTTATCAGTTAGGAGGAGTTCTTGAACAAACTCAGACAGACAGACACATGGACAGACAGACAAACTCTTTCAAATATATAGTAGACTGTACACATTTATAAGGCTCACATTACCATAGTATTGGGAGACCATTCACAGAACACAAGTGATGAACAAAAGAGGAAACTGTGAAATATATTTTGCTGCAGTCAATTATATATTCATTGGAGCTTTCTGATGGGGCCCACACTACCCCTGAGAGGATAAATTAGGCTCAATTAACTGCCTAGGCAGTGCCTGGAGGAAGAACCAGGGAGCAGAGATTGATGAATTAGACATGAGGTTCAATTGGGCATGGTCAAGTGAGGTGAGCATTGCCTACATAGCATATTTTATAAAATTGTTTTCTTAGCATGCTGCCCTATCTCTCCTAGAAATATTATTAATGAATAATAATAATGTTTAGCAATTAATAAATAAGCAATGCACACCTACATTTGCCAGTATTTCTTGCTGTTTTTTTTTCAGTACTCAGCAATTCACAACGTACTGTATAGAGATGAAAAACTAAGGGATGTCCCTTGTGATGAGGGACTGTTAGTAACAGCAGCCAGGGCCTATGCCTGTATGCCAGGAAGCTGGCCTTAGAAGCAGAATGTAGAGAAGTAGACTGCAGTCACTCCCTGGGATAAGGGAGGTGTGCTGGGACTATAGAGGGTACTGAAGGAGGGAGTAAGGATGCTGGTGGCCAGTGAGGGGGGAGCTAGGAAGGTAGAAGACAGCTTAGGGATATGGTAGCAAGGAATAACAGCGCAGGCCTACAGGGCTGCTGACCTGGAATCCAGAGTAGAGGGAGGGCCTGGGTTCCCCTACTAGCCACTGGGGACATGGCAAATATGAATCAGAGGCCAGTGGACTGCTTGGAATGAGTTGGTCTGGGAAAGACTTTGTTACAGTCCCTTACCCTAGAAGAGGGGCGGGGCTGGAAGAGGAGGCAGCAGTTCTTGGAGCAAGAAGGGCTTCACAACAAGAGGATGATGGGAGTGACACTGTCAGAGGAGGATACCTGGCCAGAGCTAATCCCCGGAACGGCCAGCAAGAGCATTGAGTGGACCCTATGACATGTTTTCTGCACTACCATATTGCAGAAATATTAAACAGTTCAGTTTTGGTACCATGATCCTACTGAATATTAATCTGATGTTCCCCTTTTGTACTGTATCGAGCACATTGCTATCCTTAGTTAGGCCTGGATTCTGTATTTGGAGAATAACTCTCCTGCTAGTTAAACAGTAAGGCTATGTCTACACTGACGTGATCTTGTGCCAGAGCTATGCAAATGAGGCTAAGCGTGGAATATCGCCGAGCCTCATTTGCATATCTAATGAGCCGCCATTTTTGCAGAAGAGGCTCTTGTGCAAGAAGGAGCTGTCTACACTGCCCCTTCTTGCGCAGGAAAAACCCTCTTGCTCAATGCCGTTATTCCTGAAAATAATCGGCGTAACAGCATTGCACAAGATCGCGCCAGTGTAGACATAGCCTAAGAGTTCCCTATAGCACTTCCATGTTCTCACCCTTTGTTGTCAAGTTTTATAGCTTAGGTATTCATTCCAGCTTCTAGATGGCTCTGCTGAGTCTTAGAAAGCTGTCTACCTTGGGCTTTTCTTTTGTCTTTGGGTTGCTCTGTGTGTTTTTTCCCCCCATATTGAAAAAAGGAGAAAAGAAACAATAAGATATTTTAACCTACCCCCCATAGTGTTCTGGCAACAAAGATGCCTTAAAGTAGTAATGAAATGAACAATTTTAATGTCTGTTAGAAAGTTTTGTTTTCCAGGGTTTTTTTATGATTTTGAAGGATATTGATTCTGTTTCTCAATGTTATTTGCTCCTGGCTTTTTGGCAGCATGCTAAAAATCATAATATTTCTGACATGGAGTCTGCAGAATAGTGGAATTTCATCCCTTTAGGTCACTCTTGTGAAATAAAATGCCTTGACTGTTTTGTAGAGCCAGTGAGAGTGGAGTCATCCAGTAGGACACCTGGGAAGTACCCTTTCTGGGTGGTTTTGTGTTACTTGTTAGATTTGTATATTTATGTGCAATACCCTTGGCAATCTTAAGTAAGTGGTCCCTAGTGTTGACACAATACTTTTGTCTGTGTCTCTGGAGTGGATTAGAATAAAATCCTTCTTTACATTCTGAATATGGCCATGAATTTAATGAAATATGGAAACTGGATTCTGCCTCTTGAGCATCCAGTTAATCATAGCTGTAACTGGAACTGGTCATATCTTGACAGCCAAATAAAAAGGATCTATACAGGGAGAAACATGTGGAAATGCGGGGGCTGTACATTTTTTAAGGGCACACGAATGGAACGACCACGTTACTCGATGAGTAGCTGAGTTCTGAATGAATTATGCAGGTCTAACGAAATAAGTGGCAATTAAAACTTTATAGTGCCTTACTCAGCCTGGTCTTCAGCTTATGCCAAATACACATATCCAGCCCTTGGTTACGCCCATGCTGGTATATCTGAGAGCAGAATGTGTCCCATGCATTGAGTCTAATGTCACAATTGTCTCATTTTTTGGCTAGGTTCTTCCTGGTGGTGTTTCTGCTTCTTCTTCTTTGGACTATACTACTGTAGTGACTATGAGAACAATAGGAGTGGAGCTTAGTGCAGTCTGAATTACTGATTGTAAAGTATAGAAATTGTGTATTTGTTATGATGGCCACCGATTATTGCTAGACATGTTCTGGATCCAACCTATGAATATGAATGCTCTTGAATTTTGGAGCCCTTTGGATCTGAATTCAGATCCAGACGTTTGTGTTGAAAGCCTCGGAGCTACTAACATTCACTCTTCTTTCTCTCCTCACTTCTGTTGCAGCTGTTTTTCCTTCTGGTCCTCTACAACTCACCTGTCAAGTGCCAGCCATAACCAGGACATGGGTCGGGGCAGAGAAGGAACCAGATGAGCTCAAGGTGATAAAAAGAGAAAAAAGTAGAGAACAGGATTGAAAATTCAGAAAGGGAGGACAGAGTACAGGGGAGGCAAGAGAAAGAGTTAAAGAAAAGAGTTACCTTTGTGGGATCAGGGCAAAAAATACAGTAAACAGCGTGAGTTCATCCTTTCTTCCCAACTTCCAGTTGCCCCAAACCTGACTGACTCAGCCCCGTGCTCATGATGTCAAAACCTGCCTCAGATTCTTTCCTTGAAAATCCACTATAATCTAGTCCTCGGCTCTGGACATTTAACATGCTCATCAGCATAGTATCTGAGTCCAACTGACTCAGCTGCTGCAGAGATAGGCTACTCTCTCATGCTGTGTAGATAGATTACAGGCGTGGGGTGGGAGGCTGTTTATAGGGACAAAGTTTATCCTCTGCAAGGCTGCTGAAGCAGGAAGTTGGGAGGGCAGAAAAGGGATGGGCAGGGTTTAAAGAGACATGATGAGGTGGAGCTAGAAAGGGTAAATGAGGTAAAAATGAGGTCACTGTGAAGTTATGTAGGAGAGAGAGGTCACAAAACTAGGAGTGGCTGGAGACCCATTGTGCTGAAAGCTTTTCCTGTTAAATATTCTAAATGATTTTGGGCCAGATGGGCCTTTTGTTCTTCTTGTATGATGAGCTCACGTCCTTCCATTATTATTTAAAAGTGTAAATAATTAAAGCCAGCAACTTGGAAATGTAATAGTAGAGCATGTTAAGAGACAAATGAACACTAAATGGGACAAGAAAGCGGAGCTATTTAAGGAAGCGCATCCTCAAAAATATTTTTAAAATGGAGAGTTCCTGCTCAATGAATGGCAAAGGTTCAAAGATGTCCAGGCTATCTATTGCTTGGCATATTTAAATGTGGACTAATAGGGATTTAATGTATATGAATGGGCAACTGGAGCCTCGTTAGGTGGAACACATATTCAGAATATATATCCCATCAGGCTGTGAAAAGTCGGGTGATGAGAGAAAGGCATCAAGGCCATTCCGGAGCTCAGCAGTCAGACGAAATTCTGAAACAGCAGGGGGAACCCTCTAGGAATCACTTCCATCTTTTGTCCTACTGACTATCCTGGCAATCGATTTGACTTAAAATAAAATCCTTCACAACAAGGTAGTAAGAGGGACAGTGAGGCAGAACAAGCAACACTTACCACCAGGGCACAGTTCAGAGGGTGAAGAAGCTTAGCCCTTCTATGCCACCTAGTGTAGGAAGCAAAGTAGTTCCCCAGTTTGTAATACATGCTGAGAATCTATTCAGGAGTCAATGGGCATTAAGGGCACTCAGTGCCTCCGAATTAGGCGATTGGGTAGCGGTACACTAGAAATCTGAATTGCATCCATCAGTGAATTACTTAATCCAGTCACTTCATATCTACCTCAAGCTTTTCAGCAATGGGTGTTGGTAATGTGGAGAATTGTAATAGGCGGAGGTTTTTAAAGAAGGCTGCTTTCTGTTTTCTTTTGCTGGAATCTGAATGCTACGGGTCATTTTGAAAAATGAATACATAGTAAACAGCACCTCAGTCACAGATACTATTACAGTGTCATGAGACTGTGTCATGGGCTGCTTTGTGTTAAGAGGTGATTTAAAAGCCCTCATCTCAGAGGAGTAAAGCTGCTGTGTAATTAGAACCTAGGCTGTATTTGTGATGGGAGGAGGAGAAAAAGGCTATCTTTGCTGCTGGTCTGGGGGAAGCCCAAGGAGAAAAATAAGCTCTGATTCTTATCAGCATTATCTGGACTCAAGACACTTCAGGAATAGTCCAGAAGTGTGGTATTTATCTTCTGACTGCCAAACAGATGTATGCTTCAGTTAAGACGTTAGGAATAACTTTTCCCTATGGGCAGGCTTATTCCATTATTGCCAATTTCAGGGATTTTTGCATTTTACTTTGAAATGTCTGCTTCTGGGAGACTGTTGGAGATAAGAGAATAGATTAACTAGCTGGATCACTGACCAGGCTCAGTACGGCAATTTCTATATCACTGCCTGAAGACACTACACCAGTGGACGATGGCATGTTTTGACCTCATTCATTGACGAATGCTTCATATATTGCTATAGTGTTCTAGAAGTTACCAGTTTCAGCATAATTAGGTATATATGTGTACATATTTCTAGAGGCTCTGCAGGTATTTAAGAACCTCAGTGTCTAATGGTTCCTGCACTTTGTCAGACATCTCACACATACAGTGTGAACTATGCTTAGGTGTACCCTTGCAGTGCACGGTTCCGGTAATCCTCATAGTTGATTGATACAGTAGCTTAGCAATAGTGTACTGAAAATATGCTAACCCAATAGTAAAACTCACACATATAACTTAAGAACTGTATTACGAATCTGTATCAAGAGCAGAACTCATGTAGTTAGGTTCTAATTCTCATTGACTCTTTGACCTAGACAATATTTCTGATTCTCCCTTTTCTAACTTTGTTCCTATACCCTGCTTATTCCCTCTAACAATCTTGTATTTAAAATGCCCAACTTCTGCCAAAAAATAGTGCTGCAAGCACATTTGTCTGAACAGAAAATTCCACATATACTATTCATGACTAATTTAAAACAGCATCAGATCCCCACTCCTATGCCCCCCAAGCATAAAAACCTACACACCCTTTTATACATGCATCCATATTGCTACAAGTGTATCATGTGGGACATGTAGAATTTATATAGTGTACAGACAAGGATATTCCAAGGAGCTCAATTGCATGAAAAAAGGTTGGCATGTGTGATGGCAAAACTATGAAAAATATTCTCTAGTGTTAATAAAGTCTCTATGGCTGTGTCTACACTGCACCCCTTTTCCGGAAAAGGGATGCAGACTAGACACATCGGAATAGCAAAATCCACGGGGGATTTAAATATCCCCTGCGGCATTTGCATGGCTGCCGCTTTTTTCCGACTTGAGGATAAGCCGGAGAAAAGCGCCAGTCTAGACGTGATTCTCCGGAAAATAAGCCCTTTTCCGGAGGATCTCTTATTCCTCCTTTCAAGTAGGAATAAGAGATCCTCCGGAAAAGGGCTTATTTTCCGGAGAATCACGTCTAGACTGGCGCTTTTCTCCGGCTTATCCCCAAGCTGGAAAAAAGCGGCAGCCATGCAAATGCAAATGCCGCGGGGGATATTTAAATCCCCCGTGGATTTTGCTATTCCGAAGTCTACATTAGCATCCCTTTTCCGGAAAGGGGTGCCAATGTAGACACAGCCTACAGGTTTTGGCAGTATAGGATAAAACATACCATGTCAGAGGAGGAGGCAGAATTACATCATTTGATTTCCATTTACCTCATATAAAAAGATAGTATTTTTCCTTTTTCCAGTGCAATATAATGTGCGCGTCTGGTTGTGTTATTAAAAAGTTAAAATGATTAAGATTTTTGTTGTTTTTTTCTTTCCCAAGGCTTGGAAATCCCATATGCCCATAGTTAATAGAGCCACTGGAGATGATTAACTATTTAAACTTTTTCCTAGTCTAATTATTGAGCCCACAATGTTTAGTATCCAGAAAGCAATCGCAAGTTCCTGAAATGAAAACCACCTTCCAAAGGCAAGGTTTTTTATAAAAATGACTCACTGGCTGGCACTTGGAAATGTTTTGGCACTCAATTTAAAAGTGAGAGATTTTGAGGAGAATACTGGGGTGTGAAAGTCAAAACGAAATGCCTGTCAACTTTCAAAGAAGAGGATAATAAAAATCACAACATGTCCTCGGTGGCTCGTGGGGCACTTATATTTGGTGCATTGCAATGACTCACTTAAATCTCCTCTAAGAGTTTCACAGCATGTGAATTCTCTATGAGATTTTTCAGAGCAGTAGAGTCCACTTCTGCCTGAAGTGAATAGGGTATAATTTAAACAGAAGCCAGCTACGAATATAAGAGGGCTTGCTAGTTACTCTGGTCACTTAGGAGCTGGTTTTTAAACCCTTGTTCTCCCTGAATCAGTACCATTTCCTTTCAAGGGATCAGGGGATTAAAGAATAGCAGGCCCAAGACTTGTTAGTATGCTCTTAGCAGCCTGTTTGGCTCAACACACAGCCCCCATAACAGACCATGCTGTAAGCTTCAAACAAGTGTACAACAGCTACACAAACTAGCAGTCAACAAACACAACTCAGGAGCTGCTTCTTTATTTGGAGAACTTCTTTGCAAAACTCCCCTCATTTGCTGCTTCTGTTTCCTAGCTGTATTTCCTCTACATCAGGCATGTCAAACTTGAAGCCTACTGAGGGCTGCACAAACGAAAACTGATAGCTTTCACCTAGGTACCCAGATGGTTTGTTTGAGCAAAAAAAAAAAAAAAAAAAAAAAGAAGCATTTAAGGCACCAGGCAGAAGGCACCAATACGTGGCACCTGGCAACTCTAAGGTCACCAAAGAAAATGTACTTTGTCAGAAAGTTGTAGTTATTTATTATTATTATAGATGATGTTTTCGGTATATTTTATACTATTATAATAATTTGATGTATAGAATTATTTGCTCATATTACATAATTTTAAAATTAATTTTACATAATTTTTTATTTAAATATAAATTAAGGTACTTTTAAATTTTGTATATGATACATAACTTGTTTTGTTGAAATAAAACCCAGTATAGACGTTGGTTAATCAAATAGAACAGGCTTCTGAGAAAATTTCAGATACTTTGTAAGTTTGAGATTTTTGCATAAAGATATAATTATTAATGCAATTGCAAAAAATTGACAGATTTATTGATATAAAATTAATATACATTTTGTGATTTTATTTGGGAATAAATAAATACAAAACAAAATATTAACAAAGTAACTCTCCCAGAGCCAGCCTCCCCCCAATCTAATGCTTCCCTCCTCCCCCAGAGCCAGGCACTCCCAGCCTCCCCCCAACCTAATGTCTCCTTCCTCCCCCAGAGCCAGTCCCCCCCCCCAACTAATGCCTCCCCCTCCCCCAAAGCCAGGCTCTCCCACCCCCCAGCCTAATACCTAGGTCCCAGAGTCGACATTGCCGCCTGAGGCACTGTGGCAGCGTGAGCACAGCGGCCAGCTACGAGCGCCTGCTGGAGCGCCCAGCTGGCAGCGAGCACATGTGCAGAGCAGCCCAGCCAGCCATGACCAGTTGTTGCAGCGCAGAGCGGCCTGACCGGTGGTGAGCAGGCACTCGGCCACGTGCTCTGAGCGACCAGCGGGCCGTACTTCATTCTTTTATAAAAATGTTCTGGCGGGCCGCAAAAAATTTCGATCGGGCTGCATGTGGCCCTCCAAACACCAGTTTGACATGCCTGCTCTATATGGAATGTGAGTTTTCACTGCTGGAATTTTATTGACGTTCTTCCATTGGGGAATGGCCAGGGACTGAAATCCCCCTAAACAACAGTTCCCCTGACATCTGTGTGACCCGCAGGAGGGGTCAGCGAAGTCAAGGATTTGCCTCCTCTCTATTACATGGTGCCCTGTTCCCCAGACGAGAACCCTGTACGGATACTAAATTTTTATCCACATCTGTATCACAAAAATAAGTTGCAGCTATCCGCATTGACAGCTGCAGATGTGGGCACCCGTGAATATAAAGCATATATATATATATATATATATATACATTTTCAAGGTTCTAGATACAAAATTTGTATCTGCATCCACAACCATATCCGCAAAAATGAGCCGTCGATATCTGCATCTGCATCTGTGGATATAAATCAGATAGCCGCAGATTTGCTGGATGCTACCTCAGGTCCTTTGGCAATAGGGACTCAGCACTTTGGGCTTAAAGTGCAGCAGGGGAGGTTTAGATTGGACATTAGGAAAAAATTCCTAACTGTCAGGGTGGTCAAATATTGGAATAAATTGCCAAGGGAGGTGGTGGAATCTCCCTCTCTGGAGATATTTAAGAACAGGTTAGATAGACATCTGTCAGGGATGGTGTAGGTGGAGCTTGGTCCTGCCTTGAGGGCGGGGGGCTGGACTCGATGACCTCTTGAGGTCCCTTCCAGTCCTATTATTCTATGATTCTATGATTCTATGATCATTAGTTTATCTGCAAGAGGCAAACTATCAGGGAATACTTGGTGGGAACAGTCCTCCGGCCCCCCGTCAGCAGTGTTTCCAGACCAAGGAGAGGGAAAGCCATTAAGCTAATGATTACCATAAGTGCTTCCACTCCTTTCTATACTGGAAAGATAGTCCAGCTAAGCAATGGGCAACTAAGACTAGTGAACTGACCACATGAGTGTCCCTCTGTCTCAGTAGGCTGCAAGATTGAAATTCATTGGTGGGCAACCTGCAGCCCATTGGGTTCCACCTGCTGCCCACGTACCCTCTTCTTTGCCCCTTCCCCCCCTGCCTCTTGTGCACTGGGTTACTAGAGCCCCACACTTTTGATTTGTGCTCCATCCCTCTTCTCTCCCTTCCTTCATCCAATTCATGGCCCTCCAAAAGTGCTGGGAGAGAGGGGGAGAAGTAGGTAAGTGTAGGGCTCCAGTGCCTCAGTGTGTGTGAGGAATGGGGGTAGGAGTCAGAGAAGGGGTCCACAGGCGGAATCCCAATGGGCCTCATGTGGCCTGCAAGCCACAGGTTGCCCACCACTGGTCCAGATAGAAACCACAGAGCCATTCCACTGGAAACAATGGTCAGAACCCAACAAGGTGTGGCTGTTGTGTCATTCATGTCATGCTCATGTCATTAATGCAAAGCTGTACATTAAAATATTTCCCTCTGTCTTCTCACTGAAAGCTCGTGGAAAGCTGGAGATCATCAGTGATTAATACAAAGGGAATGGCAAGAATAGAAGACAGCCCATGAAGACTATTCTCTTTCTCATCTGTGACCAAATGTTTGCATTCCAAATACAGATGTGACAGGCTTTGTCACAATTCACGGGAATTCTTTACAGAGAAAAATTCAAGCTGTTTCAAATGCTTTCATCAGCTGCCTGTATTCTGATCTCAACTGCCTACCCCAGCCCCAGAGCTTGCACTGAGTCATTGTTGTCCAAGGTCAAGAAGTTGGCCTATGAAGGCGGGAGTGGCACTGAGCTCAGATACGTGGTATAGCTTGCCTGCAAGAATCTGAGTCCTTGGAGTGTAGTTTGCTTCTGTTTCAGTGGTAACAAGGCCTGAGCTATGAATGCCCCGTTGAAGACTGTATGCCTAGTTCACCAACATGAAATATCTACTGGTTTACATATAAAAGTAATATTGCTGCTATTTTAAGACCTACTCAGTTCCCTTCAAACAGTCCTGTAGAAACATCTTGGCCCAGATTCGTTCCTGGTTTAAGTTAGTAAGATTATACCAGGAATAAATTTGGTCTTGTACATTTACCTGTAGGAAATAACATGAATACTGAGCATGCTCCAGACAGTGGCAGGAGCTAGATTCATTCTGGGGGTACTTGGTCTCAAATTCAAGTAGTCTGTAGCAGACTGTCCCGTTTAACTACCCCAGAGAATACTTGGCTATTCTGTACTCCCAGCCAATCAAGACGTACTCAGCATTAGCCTGATTCACCTCCCATTTACACCAGTCTAAATCAGGAGTAACTCCAGTGAAAGCAAACAAATAAAACCACCATTAGTGAGAGAAGAATCAGACAATATGTCCTCACTCTCAGAGGGATCGCATTCTGCAGCAGAAATTGGTTCTGTGTTCTTGTCATCTCAAGTGGACAGAGGCCATAAAACATCATCACGTGGTTCTACCATAGAAACACAAGAAGTGTGCTCAGTTATGTACGGTAGGGGTTCAGAATCACATGCCTCTTTCTGGTTTGACACCGTTTTGTGTAGGGGATGAGAGAGGGCAGGAATAAGCATTTCTTGTGTAGATCCAGCTCACTGTAAACACTAAGGACTTCTTGTATCCCTCCATCCTTCAAATGAAATTAATGGGTAGCAGGTTTAAAACTGATAAAAGAAAGTTCTTCTTCACACAGCGTGTAGTCAACCTGTGGAACTCCTTGCCAGAGGAGGCTGTGAAGGCTAGGACTATAATAGAGTTTAAAGAGAAGCTGGATAAATTCATGGAGGTTAGGTCCATAAAAGGCTATTAGCCAGGGGATAAAATGGTGTCCTTGGCCTCTGTTTGTCAGAGGCTGGAGAGGGATGGCAGGAGACAAATCGCTTGATCATTGTCTTCGGTCTACCCTCTCTGGGGTACCTGGTGCTGGCCACTGTCGATAGACAGGATACTGGGCTAGATGGACCTTTGGTCTGACCCAGTACGGCCGTTCTTATGTTATGTTCAAGCTCTCTCTGTCCTACCCTCCCATTCCCCTCTCATTCAGGTATTCTCTAAACCTTCCTAACAGGGGTTCTGTGTACACCCCTTCCTCCTCCGATCTCATCACCCAATCACCTCCCCAGAGCTTTTGTATGTTCATCAGTCCCTCCTCCCCCATTCTCCCCACTTTGACAGAGTCTCTACCCCTAGTCCCACTTTTACTCCATAGCAAGAGCTCTGTGTGTCCCCTCCTCTCATAGCAGGGTCTCTCAATTTCCATCCCCCAGCCAGAGGTTTCTGTCCCCCCCCCCTCCATATCATTGACCCCATACTCCCTCCAAAGCTAAAGGATGTGCACATGGCTTCACTATCCGCATTAGCCCCAGCATGCTGCCCACCACTACCATTACTATGTGTCTCAGCAATAAGTCATCCAAGGTGTAAGGATGCCAACATATTACACTCGAGGAGGATGAGCAGAGTTCTGCTGGAAGGCATTAGTGGGTGCCATTAGCCGGTGCGATCTATATACAACTGCAGAGGTACTTGAAACTGTGTTTAGCTGGATTAAATATAGGCAGGGACTCCACGTATTTCCCCCCTTCTCTCCATTTCGGTTCTCTGATCTTCCCCAAACCCACAGACTCTGCCCATTGCTGCCTAGAACATTCCTTGACCTTTTGGAATTGATCTGATGTGGCCTTCAAAAGGTAACACATTATAGACAGACAGAGAAATGCCTTTACGTTGTGCATAGAGCTGTGCGAGCTTGTTTGAAAACATAAAATAAGATGAAGTCCCTGTCCTGAAATGCCTGTGCTCTAAATATCAGCCATAGAAGAAGACAGGTTGACAGCTCAGTGAAGAGAGAGTCAGTTTAATATGGTTTTGTTAGATAATTCATGTCTGGCCAGATTTGCTGGCTCATTACTGATCCTCTGTTAGTCCCATGCCTCTTTCTGGCCAGACCCCTTTTGGTATAGGAGATGGGAGAGGGCAGGAAAAAGGAAGAGGGTGGAGGATCTCTGATATGCCTAATCTCCACTAGAGAAGGTCTCATAAACACTCTGCAGCACTGATACAACTTAGAGATGGCTGCAGCAGCATGGGAGCTGTAGCTGGCACTGTCACCAGCTCCCAGACGGCCTCCATCCCTTGGAGTCTGGCAGAGAGACAATTTGACCTTTCATCTCTATTGTAATTTGGCGACAGAGAGTGAATTCAGAGAAGACTGTCTGGGAACAACACTTTTTGGGAAGGATAAGTAGAAGCTGTCACATACATTTCCAAGTGTTGTGCAGACATATACCTACTTCTGAATCCATCTAGATTTAACAGCCTCTATTCTGTTCTGTTCTTCTTTCAAATCCTACTGTCATTTTGCTGTTAACTCAGTTAGACACTGCAGATCTCATTCTTCTAACCATATATAAATTACAAATGAATGTCTCAGTGGGACTGTCACAGTCACTTCTAACGTCAAAGAAATACAATATTATTGCCTCTTTTCTTATGGAAACAAAACAATATGTAGACCTCAATTGCTTACAGTCATGCATGAAAGAAGCTTCTTTGAGTCCAAACCACAAGAAGAAGTTGTGGGATTTACTCAGCAAGGGTGTTTTATAACTTCCCCATGGCATCTGTCTGCTTTGGACTGGCCAAATTAAAACTGCAGTAGGGGAAATCTTGAAAATTATTATAAACTGGGCTGGTAGTACCTCCTATCATTAAGGTTGCTTAACACTTCCCATTTTAAAATCTTGTTTTCAATTTCTTGTAACTTTGCCAAATATGAGGTGTTTGGGATAAAATTGTTGTTTCTGGGTATCTGTCTCAGGCTGAATTGTTCTGGAAATTTTCAACCAAAATGGTTCAGCCATTTCCAAGAACAAGGGTACAGAAAAATGTCATTTACCCATGGTAAAAAGTTCTGGCAATCTTTTATCTGAAGACCACTACCACTCTATGCTTCTCAGCAGGGACTTGACATTTGGCAGGAGAGATATTCATGTCAGGAAAGCACCTTTTCCCATCCCTATGAAAATCTGCATAAATTTGGACTAGTTATAAATAACCCTTTAAAAAATCAGAGTTAACGAATGTTTGGTAAAGACTTTTCAATGTTAGCAGTGAAAATCTCTCTGGAGTCCATCTTTGCTGTGCATGCTTGTCTCTCCCTTGCAGTGCTGACAAGTGCCAATGCCAGGTAGCAACTGAACACACACCAATCCGGGGCTGCAGGGTAAAGCCATATTTTCCCTGCAATGTTTTTTCCAGCTGTTCTGGGAACGGGAAGTGAGAGCACAGATCCTATCTTACTTGTTATGTCAATGATCTCTCTGCACCTAGGCAGCATGGCACCTATGTAGTATGGAGGAGGAAGCCACTTGACTTGAATGCAGAAGGGAGAAAGCAAGAATTGCCATCATTCCAGATTTTCCCCAGAGTGCCCAAGGAGATTGGGATTAGGAGCTGGAGGGAAGGGGAGTCTGGGACTGAGACTGGGAGCTCGTGGTGTGGAGCCTGGGACTAGTCAGCAAGGAGTCTGGGACTGGGAGCTAGTGGGGAACAGGGAGCTAGTTGTCTGAGGGAGAAATTGAAATCCATCCAAGAGCTGAAGATAGAGAGGGACACTAGACTGGATGCAGAGCCTGAGGGAGTCTAGGACTGAGATCTGGGGTTGGGGGATAAAGAATTGGGCATGGGGACTGGGAATGGCTGGCCAATGGAACTGGGAATGAGTATAGGGATGGGAAGAGACGTAGGGTATGTCTACACTACCCCCTAGTTCGAACTAGGGGGGTAATGTATGCATACCCAACTTGCTAATGAAGCCCGGGATTTGAATTTCCCGGGCTTCATTAGCATAAAGCCGGCTCCGCCATTTTTAAAAGCCGGCTTGTTCGAACCCCGTGCCGCGCGGCTACACGCGGCACGGGCTAGATAGTTCGAACTACGTAATTATTCCGAACTATCTGTACGCCTCGTGGAATGAGGTGTACAGATAGATCGGAATGGCTACATAGTTCGAACTATCTAGCCCGTGCCGCGTGTAGCCGCGCGGCACGGGGTTCGAACAAGCCGGCTTTTAAAAATGGCGGAGCCGGCTTTATGCTAATGAAGCCCGGGAAATTCAAATCCCGGGCTTCATTAGCAAGTTCGGTATGCATACATTACCCCCCTAGTTCGAACTAGGGGGGTAGTGTAGACATACCCTTGGAGTGGAAGATTTAGATGTCAGAAAGAGAGGCCACAGAGGGATAATAGGACTAGCTGGGCAAGGAAACTGGTCAGTGATGAGAAGCCTGAGGAATGGAGACCCAGGACAGGTAGGTAAAGAGAAATGGATAGTAAACATAACCTGGGAAAGAATGGGGGAGATGGAGATGAAGTAACTAAGCTTGTGGGAATCAGGCAAAAGAGGTGGTGTCTATTGTAGTATTCTTCTTTCCCCAAGCCTGTGTCTGACCCTTCCTTTGCTGTCAGCAAATAGCTGTGAGACATGTTTGCAAAGTGTATGTCTTATCCCCCCCCTTTTGTGATGGTTCACACGGAGGATGATAGCTTATTACTACTGTCCATTATTCTAGTAGCTCAAGTGACAGAGATCTGTGCAGTGGATTTAATGGTTCCAACTCTGCTGATGCATCAGGTGGGGTCAATATGATTCCATGTGATGGAATTTCTGATTTTTCAAGGGTTTTTTTTAAACCAGTGAAATTACAAATAGACACAAACTACATTAAAAGAGCAAATTACTAAGGTTCAAAATTCAACCCTACAAATGTAGCAATGCTAGAATAAAGGTTGCTAGAATAAAGGCCTGTGCCACCTTAGTTTGGCCTCCTGGTAGGTATGCACTTAAATAACATGAACAAATTCTCATTTTCCCACAGGACCCCTGCCTCATTCAATGCACAGGTTAGATGGTGCTCACTTAAGGCCTCAAGGCAGGGGATGGGAGGTACTGGAGTCAGGGCAGGTGGCTCAGGGCACCCAGAGGGTTGCAGCTGCAGTCCCCATATGGGGACTCCTCCCGAGAGTCTGGGACTGTGCTTCCTGGGTGGTGGGAGAGGCTGAGGTTGCACTGGTGGGGCTCTGTGGGCTGGCCCTGGACTCCAACTGCCCCTCCAGCCTGTCCAGTGCGGGGAGGGAGGGGACAGGGCTGCACAGGCCATCCCTGGCCTCCAGCTTCCCCTCTGCCCTCCAGATGGTCCAAGGGGGAGGGTCTGGGATCTAAAGGCTGGCCGTGGCCTCCAGCTTCCTACCGCCTGTCCTACAGTGGTCTGGGGGGAGAAGCTCAGCTCTGGGGGCCGACTCCTGCTTCCAGCTGCCCCCCCTCAAGCTGGTACAGGAGGGAGGAGTGGGGCTGCAGGTGCCAGCCAGGGCCTCTAACTGACTCCCAACTCCTGCTTGTTTAGGGGGAGCCCAAGGTTCCAGGGGTGGCTCCAGCCTCTAGCTGCCCCCCAGTCTCCAGCTGGTCTGGGGGAAAGGGCAGAGCTCCAGAGATCAGCCCTGACCTGCAGCTTTCCCACTGCCCTCCAGCTAGTTCAGGGAGGGCTCCAGGGGCTGGTTCTGGAATCTCTGTCAGGGGTTGTGGTAGTTGCTAGGCCCAATATCTCCTGCAGGGATTGGGCTGCAAAGTCCCAGCCTTGGAGTGGTTTGGGGGTGGGGGAGGGCACAAAGATGGGGTAGGTAGGTGGGAGAGTCTCCTCTCCCTCCCACTCCATTCCATTCCTCCATCCGGCACTGTGTGGGGAAGAAGGGGGTGACTTACCCAGTAGCCATGTGGAAAGCCTCAGCCCTCACCTTAACACTCTTTTGCTGGTGCAGCTGCCCTCTTATGGTCACTCTGCAGTATAGCTTTCCCCTGCCACCACTGCCTCCGGTGGTCACTTTTCAATATAGCTGTCCCTCCGATCAGCCCCCTCCTTTCACATGTTATGGAAAACAATCCCATTGCAGGCCCTTCCTGTTTTTCTGGCACAACCAAACCCTGACCTTGCTTTAAGTTAGGATAAGAGGAAGCCATATATCAAATTTGGTGGGCCTAGCTCTTACTGTTTCAGAGGAGTTCTTGAACAAATGGACTTGCACTTGGATGTACAGACTCAGACAGACAGACTAGGGATGTAAGTAACTACTTGAGTAGACAACTGCCTGATAAGCCTAGCCTTAATGGGTAATTGAGTCAGTACTCAACTACTTGATTCCCCACCCCTGCTGCCTCTGTTTCAGTGGCAGCAAGGGGGGGAGGAACAGGAGCTGGTGCTGGAGGGGGAGCCAGCTTAAAAGGGGAGGCAGAGGCGCAGTGGAGGGCTTGTGCTGGGTCTTCTGTTGCATCTCTGCCTTTTAAATGTAGTAAGAGCCTGGCAGCTTTTACTACATTTAAAAAGCAAAGCCACAGCAGTCCCAGAACCGGCATGAGCTGGGACTGCTCAGTCCCATCTTGCACCCCTTGGGAGCTAACCTCCTTATCGACTAACCACGTAGTCGATGGAAATTTCATCGACTACTTGATTAGATTATTAACCTCTACTTAACATCCCTAAAACAGTAACACTAATCTCTAATACACACACACACACACACACACACACACACACACACACACACACTTCATAGCTTTCCAGTTCTTCTCTAGGTCAAACCACATGATAACAAGTGTAGCACCTGGAAAATGCAGCCCCACGTGAGAGTCACTGTTTTTCGAAAAATTAAATAGATTCATATTGGTAAAGGCTGTCAGATGGAAATGACATCTTTCCAGAATAGTTACAGAATGAGTAACAGCAGTGCATACCTATTCCTTAGAGACCACATGTTTTAATAGTTCAGTCTCCATCCAGGGAAGCACTCAAGCGGATGCTTAATTTTAAGCACCCTCTTAAATGCTTTGTTGCATTAGACCCTCATCCCCAGCCTCCACCAAAACTGCAGTAAAGGCGTTCAATGTAAAAGTACTGTAGTTTTTGTAATGTGTCTATTAGGAACTGCAGAGAAACGACCAATCCAATCAGACCACCAAATCATTTTCAGATTATAATGATTTTCAACTTCATTCACAGCTTAGAGCAGCCTTTTTTCAAACCCTTTGTAGTTCAAGGTAGCATATATTAAAGAAATATGTCTGAGTAAATGGCTGCCTAATTTACTTTTCTACATGATTTAGGCCTTTTTCTCAATTTGTCTTCTTTCAAACTCCCTTTTCACTCTGCCTTTATCTTAAGAACTACACATTAAATCTCTAGTCTGGTACTCTGTGGTCTGGCATGATTTTAGTTAGCCAGATGTCCACTTATCATGGATGTGGCCAAGTTTCCCACCACGTAAAGTTTGTTTACAGCCACCAGTCCTGGCCCTCAGTTTTCTGTGCTGTTATTTAGCTCTATTTTATCCCAAAATGTCTTCTAAGAGCCCAGGAAGCAGTGAAAGTGTTGGTAATACTGCTAGACAATATTGACTTCCCATGGCTCAGCAAATTCTCTGGTTTGGCACTAGTCAGGTCCTGAGGGTGACAGAGTAGAATGATTCAGCCTGTAATAAAAAATACAACAATAATATTGCTTGCCTGGAAGATGAACATAACACCATTTGGCAAATTCACAGAGCTGGTGGGATGCATACATAATATTTGTAAAGAGGTGTGAGAGTTTATCAGGGCTGAGAGTCAAATTCTGGGAGCATCTGAGCTGCATTTCTCACAGGACCTGGGGCAGAACAAATGGGATATTTTAGGGCACATCTACACAGCAGGGCTAAAACCAAAATAAACTAGGTCAACTGTGTAGCTTAAGTCAAAATAGCTTATTTCAGCTTTTGGTTCTGTCTACATAGCAGGAAGTCTGAGTTAGAGCACTCTTCCTCCGTCTTCTCTTACTCCTTGTAAAATGAAGTTTACAGGAGTTGGAGTAAGAAGTCCTCCAGCTAAACATTATTTCTACATTATGTCAAAATAACTGGACTATGTTATTTTGGAATAATACCATTTATTCCAAAATAACACTGTTGTGTAAACATAGCCTTAGATATTACCAAAGTGGGCAGATCAGAATGGGTGCCATATAGATGTAAAGTTCCATTGCTAATCTCCTGAGATATCCATTCCTGTCTTATTACTATATATTTAATGGTGTTCAGTTCCTTGGGCAAGTTTTACTTTTCAAACTTTTCTCATAACAACAGGAGTCTGTACTGATATCCAAATTCAAACAAACACAAGTCTAGTGTCTGGCAAAATTATCTTGTTGCCAAATCATGTACATGTGGAGAAAAAAATTCATGATCAAGATACAGGGTTCACTCCTCCCCTTCAGCAATTTTGAAATTTGTCACTGTTAGAGGACAGATTCACCCTTAAGGTTGACACTGAAATAGATCAAATTTATGCATGTGCTCTTGTGTGGCTATTTGGGGCCAGATTGTGCATTCCTTATTGAGTAGGGCTCCTGCTAACTTTAATGGGTGATCTTCATGAGACAGGGATGTAGGATCAGGACCTTGACTTTAGAAATTGTAATGGCAGGTCAAAAAAGCCATAATTACAAAACTCAGTGGACACACTGAATAAATGAGTAGGAAGAGCAATTAAAGAAATAATGCAAATGAGTTTTAGAAATTCCTAGGTTTAGTTCTAGCAAGAGATTGAACTGGGGGCATAGTAAAAAACAGGAAGGTGGGATTGAAATTAATCAAACAATAGGTGAACATAGTCAGCAAGGTGCCCTTTTCCCTGTTCCTAAAATTTCTCGTTTTATCATAATTTATAAAACACTTATTCCTCGTTTGTGAATAAAAGTGCATTTCCCACTGCAAAGCATTGCACTGCTTATTGCATTAAACTCATGGGACCAACATTTTAATGATAAGATGTTAGACAGCATCAATAATGGATTTCTTCACACATAGGCTTTGTCTACACATCAGGGTTTTTGCTTCAAGAAGCTTTTTGCAGAAGAGAACTTCTGCAAAAACTTCTTGCGTAAAAGTGCATCCACACCTCAAAAGCACATCGCAAACCCGATATGTTTTTGCGCAAGACAGTGTCCACAATGCATGAATGGCCATCAGAGCACCTGTGCTTTTTGTGATAGGGTCTTTTTGCCCAAGAAACCCTTGTAGAGCGTCCACACACACCTTTTTTGTGCAAGAACTCTTGCATAAAAAGGAGTTTTGCCCTGTAAAAGGAGGTATACCTACACCATAAAAAGCCTTCTGTTCTGTCGATTGACTGTAGATTTTCTTGTACAAAAATGTGCTTGAGGTGTGGACGCTCCATGGGTTTTTGCGCAAAAACCCTGTAGTATAGACATAGCCATAAAGAAAAATCTATTCAGAATTAATTTAACATTCCAAACACAATCAGATTCTTAGCTTGAATGGGAGCAGGACAAGACATATCTTTCCATGCTCTTAAAGATTCTCACATTAAGATTTCCCAAGCACATGATTGTAATGCAAGCACAGGAGAAAGGGACACGATGCTCTTCCTGTTTCCTGACACAGTGATCCATAAGGGGCTGCTCTTATTGGCACAGCTTAAAGCACCTCTTGGTTTGCTCTATGTTCTCCCAGAAGCACCTTTACATCTCCATTCCCAGCATTCACTTCCAGCTCTAGAAGGCCCAAAGTGTAAGTTTGGATGGATTCTGGGGCAGGTCTGTCTTACACTTGGTCCCTGGCTAGGTTCAGTTGCCCTGGGGCCTGGCATTTCAAAGGGGCCCTGGGGCTCCTTACTGCTACTGCAGCAGCTGCTGGAATCCTGGGTCCTTCAAATTGCTTCTGGAGCACTGCACTACATGCTCCAGGCAGCATGGATGGCTGGTTGCTCCTTGCCCCACCCCTTCCTCCTGAGGCCCTACCTCCTTCTGAGAAGGCAAAGCTGCCCCCTCCCTTCTTGCCCATGGGCCCGCTCAGGCTGCTGGCTCCCCTGATCACCAACACCAACATCTTTCTCTCTCTCTGATACGTATGTGCATTGCAAGCTATATGCATAGTTTTTTAGTTAACAGATCTGGTGGGAAAAAATAACCCTACTTGGAAACACTAGAAATACCTTAATTTGGGGGGGTTTATTTGCTTTGAATTTCATTAATTTTGTTCTGCACTACATAGAAACCCAGTAGGCATACTCCTTATCTGGAAAAGTACTGCACTTATGAATCCCTCGAGGATAAGGATTGTGTTTACTTCTGCCATACTGGTATATTGTCTGTGTTTACACTACAGGCTATATTTTGTTTACTACTGAAAACATATTGAAGTTGGCTGTCAGTTTGCATCATTTAGCAGTGTTAGGTGGTGATAGTCAAAAGCCTACAGTCCAATAAATGGAGTGGATGGTGTATTTTAACATGTCTTCTTTTAACAATACATCCTTTTAACTAAACAGGACAAGATAACCATCCAATAAATTATATTATTGGACTGTCCCAGCAGCTTAGCTGTAGTTCTCTGTACATACTGTTCAATTCCTGGCCAGTTCATACCCTGTTCTAAACTATCCTCCCAGTGGCCCATGGGAACATCCATCAGCCAGATATTGCTGGAGCACAGCATCCAGAATAACCCCAGCACACCTTCTAGATTGGAGGCTTCATGGAGTAAGATGGAACGTTCCATCCCAGCTCTGTGGCAGCTAGAGGATGCTCCTGTACACTATACTGTGGGAAGTTCCAACAGGGGGGCATGCGCTTGCTGTCTCTTTCTCATTCATGAGGCTATGTCTACACTGCACCTCTCTTGCACAAAAGCCTATGCAAATGAAGCACGGATTAGCATATTGCCATGCTACATTTACATAGTTAATTAGGGTCTGTTTTTGCGCAAGAGGCTTTTGCACAAAAAGGAGCTGTGTAGAATGAGCTTCCTCATTTTTTCAAGCACATACAGGCAGTCCCCGAGTTACATGGCTCTGACTTACATCGGATCCGCAGTTACGAATGGGGTTTTTTTCGCCCCGGAAGATGGGAGCGGCGGGACGCCCAGATGCGCCCCGGTTCCGCCGCCCGTGTCCTCTGGGGCGAGAAAAGCTGCTCCGCATCTCCCTGGTCTGCTGGTGGGGGAAGCCCCCCCCAGCAGACCAGGGAGATGCAGAGCAAAGCCGTGGAGCACGCAGGCAGTGGGAAAGCCCAGATGTGCCGCGGCTGTCTTTGCTCCACGTCTCCCTGGTCTGCTGGTCTGCTGGAGACCACAGGCTGGAGACCAGCAGACCAGGGAGACGGGGAGCAAAACCTCAGAGGACGCTGGCAGCGGGACAGCCGCGGTGCGTCTGGGCTGTCCCGCTGCCTGCGTGCTCCGTGGCTTTGCTCCCCATCTCCCTGGTCTGCAGCAGACCAGGGAGACGCGGAGCAAAGCCGCGGAGGACCCGGGTGGTGGGACCGCGGTGCGTCTCGGTCTGCCGCCCACGTCTCCCTGGACTGCTGGGAGGGCGGGGGCGCAGCTAGTGCGCTCCCCTCCCCCAGCAGACCAGGCTTTTCTCCGGCCTGTGGTAGAGCAGCTGGGGCGCTGCCGGTTGGTCCCGCAGCGCAGCTCCTCGGCGCTACTGGACCAACCCGGCAGCACCCCAGCTGCTCTGCCCCAGGCGTCCCCAAGTCAGCCGCTGCTGAAACGGACCAGTGCTGACTACAGGAAGCCCGAAGCAGAGTTGCTCTGCCCCGGACTTCCTGGAATCAGCCACTGATCAGTTTCAGCAGCAGCTGACTTGGGGACGCCTGGGGTTCTTAAGTTGAATCTGTATGTAAGTCGGAACTGGCGTCCAGATTCAGCCTGTTGAAACTGATCAGCGGCTGATTCCAGGAAGCCCGGGGCAGAGCAACTCTGCCTTGGGCTTCCTGTAGTCAGCCGCTGGTCAGTTTCAGCAGCGGCTGAATCTGGACGCCAGTTCCGACTTACATACAGATTCAACTTAAGAATATACCTACTGTCCCTATCTTGTACGTAACCCGGGGACTGCCTGTATATACAAGCAGTGTGGATGCTCTCTTGCGTAAAAGCACATCACAAAAGCGATGCGCTTTGAGGCGTGGACTTGCTTTTGCGCAAGAAGTTTTTGTGCAAGAACTCTTCTGCAAAAGACTTCTTGCTCAAAAACCCTGCAGTGTAGACATAGCCACAGAGTTAAGCTCCTTTCTGTTGGTGTAAATGACTAAACCAGTTGCAAGGCAGAGGAGAATGTTTAAAATTGCAAGGTCAGGTTCACGTTACATTAATATATATTTGGTACATTTACTTTAGACACAGTTTACCTTAAGACTACATGTTTTGCTCATTCCAGTCTTTTCCTGCCAGCATAAATATGAAACAAAAATAAACAACAGAAATTTAATGAGCCTGTGGCAACAATGTCATATGGGCGTGGTGGGAATCCCCTGACTATGGTGCAGAAGACCAGCTGACAGGATGCTGACAGCTAAGTGTCTGAGGTTTGACGGATGCCCAGCTACCCCCCAAAATTAAGTATTGTAGCCTTTCTCAGCAATAAAAGATTGTACAGGGGTTAAGGGGTCCAATCCTGCTAGATCTACACACGGTGAACTCCCATTGGTACAGCGGAGGGGAGTAAAACAAAATAAAGTATCAATGATTAGTAGATTTCAGAATTACACCCTAGAATCCCATCAGAATTATTATTTGCTGACATCCTGGCCCCATTGAAGTCTAGGGGAGTTTTGCCTTTGTCTACAGTGGAGCCAGAATTTCAGCCCTTCTCTTTGAGTTGCCTGGAATCATTATAGTGGCTGTTCATAGAAGTCTGTGTTCTGGATTGATGTGTAATATACTGGAATATATAGGAATATATGGGAAAATCAGATGCTCGTCATGTAACCTAACAAGTTCACCATAATTTTTCATGGAGAGTGATTTTTGCCAGTTGCATGCATAGTAGAAATGTTCAGGTTTTCTGTTTGAATGAGTGGCTTCTGTTTGAACAGAAGCAAGTATGAAAAGAGTAGATAAATCCAAATTCAGAACTGGCTGTGCATGATGGTGAAGGGACGGGCAGCTATGGCACAGATGAGATGCTATTACCAACAATTAATAGGAATATAAACGTTCTTAGACTGGATAACACTTGTAGTCCAATATCTTGCCTCTAACAATACTCCATATCAGAGGCTTCTAAGGCAAGAACCTTGCCATGGACATCACTGGAAGAAGAGAGTAAGTTTCTTCTGAACGCCAGCAATGAATGACATATGCCCTGAAGCATGAGGGTACATCATCTCTAATTTGTACATAGTAGGTGTGTAAGAAAAATGAAGTAAAAGACAGAAGCTCCCATTCCCTTCAAAATACAGAATGCCTCATTATTTTAACTTCAATCTTTTTCATTAATGAAAAGAAGATGTGCAGGGAGAATGAGCATTAGGTTGTTTTTTTTCCTGATCCCTTGACACCAGGAACACATCTCATTGTCAACAATAAGAGACAAGCCATGACTGTTGTCCACAAGAGATTAAAAGCAACTCCAGATAAGCAAGTACAGAGTGAGGCATGAAACTCTGTCTCAGTGAGGACTGCTGAAATTCCAGCATGTCTGACAGATGTATTCTCTTTCAGATGTAGAGCACTAGGAGCTAGGAACTGTTTTCAGAGCATAGGTTGACTGCCTATTGTCTCTTTCACTGTTGTCTACTGGTTTTGATGTGGTCTGTTGGAAAGGTTATTAGCTGAGCATGGGGATTGGAGTCTTAGTCACCAGCTTCTTCATCTATAGCTGTGCTCCCTGAAATGTCAATATTATATAGGCCATTTAAAAAAAAGATATTCAGGAAGTCAGTTAAAATCATTTGGAGTTAGAAGCCTACGTGCATTTGCAAATCCCATAAGGCACATATCTGCCTCTTTACACTTCTAAGTATTTTCACAATTCTGGCCCCATGTGTCTAATTTATTATACCACAGGACATAGGTTATGGAAGTTAGATCTGCAGTCGATTGTCTGTACAAAATAGTTTTGCTCACCCCGACAGCTGTTTTTCATGTTTGCCTTCCTTTCAAATAATCACAGGTGTGGCTAGATTAGGTTGGTTCCTCAGAGAAAAGAGAAGATACATGCTGTGGGGAATAGTTTTATGCTGTGAGGCTTCTGTTGAGGCAGACTCTCATTGACTTCAATTTGGATTAGATTCTAGGTCAGGATTAATTGTGTCATTGTGCTGTTTATTTTACTCGTGTCATTTAAAATGACACGAGTCTGTATGCAAGATGAGTCTGTAACTAGTAATTTTGACCATGGAGGATTTGATTTAGTTGATCATTAGCCTTGACCTTGTTTATCATATTTTTCCAGGTATCACATATATGCTACATACATGTAAGATATTAGTAGACATTTACAGAGTACATATCATGTTAATGTTCTTTATATTCATAGAAACTGCTGCTACTCTATCTGAATATGGAGGGGGTCCTACATCCTTTGTGCTTGATTTTCCCTACCCCGTATTTAACCCCTCCTGCAGGTGTTCCTACTTTTTTTAAAAAATGGACCAATTGTCCCGTATTTTTTGTCTCTTCCTTCTCATAAGTACTGGTGAGTCTTGCTGCTTGCTAGATCCTTGCTTGCTTGCTCCCACCCTCCAGTGGTGAGTGTTGGGGTGTGGGGGCAGGGTGGGGGGTGTCCAGTGACTGATGATGGTGTTAGGAATGCAAGGCTTGTGGTTAGGCTAGAAGCTCCCCCTGCTGGTGCTTCAGTGCAGTTGCTGCTGCGGTGCCTTCTTTTGGCCAGGAGCCTCCTTAATCCTCTGTTCCATTTCCAGCCAGCACCGGCGACTTGCTGCTGCAGTTAGTGAGGGCGGGCAGGGAGTGGCCAGTTACGTGTCACCTCTGCTTCCCCCCATTGGCTCTTCACATGCTCCCCCACTCATAGTCCTCTCCCTGCTGTGCCCATTCACACACTCCCAGCCCCACTGCTCCGCCATATCCCCCCCTGTGGGGTGTGTTCCACTCCCAGTGCTACATGGAGAACCAGACTCTGGATGAATCAACAGCCTGGCTGGAAGGCTCCTTTCTCCCCCACACTGCATCTAGCTGGGAACGCTAAAGACCCTCTGGTCCAGGGCGCTGGCTAGGAAAAGCCAAGCCCTGCATGTGCCAACGCCCCACACAGAGCTGGCAGGGGGAAGCTTCTCCATCCCTCAGCTAAGCTCTGCAGTGCCAGGGAGGAAGCAATTTCCAGCCTGTTTGTGCCCTAACAGTGAAGGCTCCACAACAAAGCCCCCAGACAACGGTATAACCAGAGCCGGCCCAAGCTACAGGCTGACCGGGCTACCGCCCGGGGTACCCCATTGTAAGGGGCACCACGTGGGGCTGCAATGCATGCGCCGAGCATCTGGGGGTGGGACCTGCGCATGCGCCACACTCCCGGGTCCCGGGGTGCATGAATGGCTCGGGCCGGCCCTGGGCATAGCACCTTCCTCTTCATACATTGTCCCTGTCCTAGGTCCTGCCCCCTGGGCATGAGGGACTGCTCTGTCCCTAGGCACCTTCCCTGCTGAGCCACCCCTTTGGCCAGGTTGGCTGAAGCCCCTGCAGAGAGATACTCTGAGCCCTGGAGCACAATAAGTCTTTAGGGCTTAACTCCAACTGCCCATGCTTTAGCTGGGAAACGGGAGGTGGGTAGGTTATGTCAGTGGCCAGCAGCAGCTTGGAGGTGAGAGCTGCCTTTCTACACTGTGCAGGCAGGAAGGGACAAGCTGCTTCCAGTCACAGGGGAGTGGGACGGGGTGAGGATGGGGTGGAAGGGAAGAGAATGACCTCTTGAATACACAGATCACGTCTTCCCTACTTCCAGCCCCACCTCCCTGTGGCTGGAAGCAGCTCCCATCCCTTAACCACTGCAATGTGATGAAAGGCTGTTGCTGGCCATGCTCTGGTGTGAACCCTGACAGAAATCTGAGGAGAGGGGCCTGTAATCTGCTGTACCCCTCACATGTTGCTGCAAGAAAATGTGGCACCCTGGTATCAGGAGAGGAAACTCCATCTCAGGGGCAAGCCAGGCATGGATGGTGGAGAGCACTGGGCAGAAAGGTTGGGTGAAGTCAATTAGTTACCACCTTGTTTTGGCCTTTCTTTGAAATGGAATTAGCTTGTTTTTTGGCTTGTTGTGAAAGGCAGCATGCTTGTGTACAGCATGTGAAAGTTGGGAACCCCACAGAAGCAGTCCTGGGCTGATTTCCAGAAGGTGAACAGGGAGCTGAAGAGGTGCCCAAGAGTCTCAAGCTGGGAGGGGAGTAAAAGGTGACTTATACAGGTTGCACCTCCCCAAACCAGAATGTTCTGGTCCGGCAACGTAGGGATGTTCCTGGATGTTAGGGATGTCCCTGGATCAGAGAACCCTGGTAGTGTAGTGGCAGCAGGACAACTTGGGAGAGGCTGGACTGAAGCAGTGGGATGGGGCAGAGGATGGAACTGGTGGCAGCCCCCAGCAGCCTGTGGGACTGGGACTTGGTTGGGGCAGCTCCTGGCAGCGCATGACCAGGCCAGCGACAGCTGGGGCCAGAGCTCACAGAAGTAGGGCCAGAGCCTGCAGGAGCCCGAACTCTCAGCAGCCCATGGCAGTGGGGCCAGGTCCAGGGCTGGTGGTGGCCTCCAACAGCCCATGGCAGCATGGGGCCAGAACCCTGGGCAGCTTCAAAAGTGGGGCCAGAGTCTGCAGGGCTGGGACCAGAGCCTGAGCATTCAGCCCCTCTCGGCAGCCCAACCAGGGCCAGAGCCAGCCCCAGGAGCCCACAGTAGTTCAGGGCTGGAGCCTGTGGCAGCCTAGAGCAGCGTGGGCTGCTGGAACCTGGCAGACAAGCTGGCCAGGGCAGCAGCAGCAGGGTCAGCAACCCATCAGGCAGACTGGTCGGGGCTAGATATAGGGGGGACCCCCTAGAGCTGGCAGAGTCAGTGGATGGTGGCTGAGGCAGGGAACCTTCTCTGGGCTGACAAATTCCCTGGTTCAGAACTGGTTAGGTTCTGAGGGTGCTGGACCAGGGAGGTCCAACTTGTACTGAAAAACCCCTCTGTTAAAAGAACAATAATAAGTGGTAAAGTCAAACACTCTAACATTAGGAAATGCCAGAATTAAAGTTCAGCTCCTTGTGCTTATGAATCGCAGGCTGTGTCCAGACTCAAGGGTTTTTTCGAAAAAAGTAGCCTTTTTTCAAAAAAACTTCACTTGCGTCTAAACTACAGCTGCGTTCTTTCGAAATTAAATCAAAAGAATGCGGCTTTTCTTTCGACGGCGGTAAACCTAATTTCACGAGGAAGAGCGCCTTTTTTCGAAAGTGCTCTTTCGAAAAAAGGTGTTCTTGAATGCAAACAGGGCGTTTTCGAAAGAGAGCATCCAGACTGCCTGGGTGCTTTCTTTCAAAAAAGCGGCTTGCTTTTTCAAAAGTCCTGGTTGCAGTCTAGACGCTCTTTTTCAAAAGAGGCTTTTTCGAAAGATTCTTTCGAAAAAGCCTCTTTCAAAAGAGGCTTGCAGTCTAGATGTAGCCGCAGTGAAGTTTTAACTCCATGATCACTTACTAGTTTTTCCACCCTGCTTGGGGAGATGAATCAAGGTTGTGTACTCAAAGAGTATGCTGTCTGTAATACCCCAGCCTCATTTGTTACAGAGCTTTGAAAGTATGTATGAAGGTATGTCTATGCTGCAGAGGTTTTTTTGGAAAACGGACATTTTCCTGGAAAAACTACACTTACATCCACACTGCTATTGCATTTTTTCAACAGAAAGTTGAAAGAATGGATTTTTTTTCTGACAATGGTACACCTCTTTCTCCGAGGAAAAAGCCTTTTTCCGAAAAAGCTTTTTTAGAAAAAGGCATGTGTGGACACAGAAAAGAGTGTTTTTTCTAAAGAAAAACAGGAAAAAGCACAGGAGCTCTGCTGGCCACTCCATCTATAGTAATCACAACTGAAATGTGAGATAGTGCCCAATCAACGTGGACATGATCTTTCAAAAAAGCAGATTGCTTTTTTGTTGTGCTTTTGCCGTGTAGATGCTCTCTTTCGAAAAAAAGGTTTTCCAGAAGATCTCTTCTGGCAAAGCTTCTTCCCAAAGAAGCTAGCAATCTAGACATAGCCTGAATGAGGTTAGGGATTACAAGAAGAAAAAGGCTATTTTCATGGCTAAGGCTGGTGAATACCAACCTGAATAACTAGATTCTATCCTGCCCTCTTTCAGTGTGTTCCTATGCGATGCTGGGGAAGTCACTTTAACCAGACCTTTCACTGTCTGCATGGTCCTCATTTTCTGACTGCCTAACTTGAGATCTTAGGATCTGATTTGCAGAAGTGCTGAGCGCTAGCAGCTGTAATTGAAGTCAATGAGAGCTGTGCTTTGAATATATAAAGTGCTATATAATGCTAAGTATTCTGGAAAATCAGGCCTTAAGTATCTCAAATTACGCACCTAAAATTACTGGATAGTTTTGACCTTTATCTTTCTATGTCTCAGTTCTCCATTAGTAAAATGAGGCTAATACTCATCTCATTAAAAAGGAATGATGTGAAAAGAAATTCTTCAGTGTTTGTGAAACACTCAGATATTATAGTGATGAGTGCTAGAGAGAAGTCCAGGAGGAAATGAACATTTTTTTTTGAGATAAGTTTGAATTGTTAGCAATAAATAAGGCCTGGGGCTGCACATTGAAAAATGGAGAGAAAACAAAATACTGAATAGTTGCTCATTAAGTTAGCACTGCTCATTAATTTGCATTGAATGAGGCAGGCATCCTATGGAAAAAATAGTATGATCATATAATTAAAGATTCTGTCAAAACAGATACATGCAAGAAGAATTAATTTATTTTGCACAGACAACTGTTTATATATCCCAGATTGCATCAGCACTTTTTGCTATCAAGTCATACTGAGAGCTCATGTTCACCTGCTATTCCACCCCAATCCATTTTCAGAATCACTGCTTCACAAGTTAGAATCCCCCAACCAGTACGTATGGTCTACAATCTTTGATCCTATATTATACTTTTATAATTTATCATTGAATTGTGGACACCAGAACTGGACACAGTATTCCAGTAGTGGTTGCACAAGGGCCAAATAGAATGTAAAATCATCTCTTCGATCCCATTTGAGATTTCTGTTTATGCGTTTCAAGAGCTCATTAGCTCTTTTAGCCACAGTGTTGCACTGGGAGATGAGGTTCCGCTGATTATCTACCATAACCCCCAAATCTTTCTGTATTCTTTGTTCCTAGATGTATATATTTACCATATATATATTGGCCATAGAAAAATCCTTATTGTCTCCTCACACCCAGCTGACTAACCACTCTATATCAGTGACCTGTCCTCTTCATGATTTACCATTTTGCTAATTTATGTCATATGCAAATTCTCAGTGACTTTATATTCAAGATCTGATCCCTGACAAGAAACACATATGTTTAATAATGATTCCCCATTTACTGTTTAAGACCTATCAGTTATCTTTTGATTCATTGAATATGTGCCATGTTAATTTTATATTCTAGTTTTTTAAACAAAATGTGATGTAGACCCAACTCAGTATACTTACAGAAGTCTATTTCAACAATAATACCTCTCTCAACTAAACTTACAATCTCATAAAGAGGATGTTGATTGGCATTGACTAGATTGCCCTCCTCTGTCTTTACTTTTAGTCCTATTTCAGACAGTCCATTTATCTTTGTTGAGTCTAATGTCAGACTGACAGGCCTTCATTTAATTACCCAGGTCATCCAATGCACCTTCATTCAATAGTGACACATTATTAGATTTCTTTCAGTTTTCTAGATTTCTCCCATGCTCCAAGACTTATGGGGAAAAAACCAACATTTAAAGGTCCTCAGCCAGCTCATTTAAAACTCTTGTTCGCAAAATTATCTGGACTTGCTAACTGCATAAAGTCTAACTTTAGTAGCTGTTTAACATCTTCCAACACACTACTGGAATTGAAAATATCATCTTTTCCCACCCGCTCTCTCTCACAGTCCCATCCCACTGACTCCTATGTGCTATCTGTGATTTGCAACATGGAGGAATGGTGCATATCTCCTACCTATGGCAATGTCAATGTCCCAGTTTGGATTATCCATGACCTCAGAGGCAAGAATCTTAGTTTTCTGCATTTGGGCAGATTTGGTTTTTGTTCTCATGAATGACAAGTGCTTTTAAAGCGGTTCTCTGGTTGAAGATATAAGTTGTTATTCTATATTCCCTTGGCCTCAGCGCCCTACACAGAGTCTCCTTTAGATTCTATCAGACTGGAAGTGGGATATGTAAACAGTATTTGCTCAGCAGTGGCTGCTTATGCCAACTTAAACAGAACATAGTGTGAAAATCCAATGTATATTCTTTTCTTCCTCTACAGAAACCAGCTATTTATTCTATGACCCAGATCCCAGTAGTGTAAAAAATTCACACCAGCTGTATTTTGGTCCCACATATTTATATCTGAATTCTTATATGTATTTTTAATAAACTCACCTTCACAAGAAGGAAAGCATTTGGCTACACAGAATGAATGCCTGTTCTGTGATGGACAGAATGCCACCACACAGCATTCAGTTACATTACTTTTTCTAACCCCAGTGTTAATCTTGGCATCCTGGAGACCTAAGAGAACAGGATTAATGATCAAATCCTGCAGTGCAATAACTTTTCCTGGACGCGGTACTTACTGCTGCTGAAAGATGTCAGACTGTCAAAACTGGAAACAAACCCTCCATTGATCTACAACGCAGGTGTAGCATGGACAGTGTTTGAGGAAACTTCCCTACAATCACCCTACTAATATGCCCTAACAAAGAGGGACAACTTGTAGTGATCAGCACATAGTTAGTTAATCTCTGTCTTTGTCTGAGACTACAATGGGGACAAGCAGGATGGAAATTTGTGTTGTGTGCACCACTAGGAATTGGATTGGCTGTAGCCGTCTTTTCACAAAAGTGACCAAAGAGTTAAAACTTTTTGCTTATGGAACTGAGATTCTGGATTGGATAGGACCTAGTGACCTGAAGATGAAAATTGTTGTATCTCATTACCAATTCCCTGAATCATCTGTTCTTTGTCTGAGGGTCAGCCTAGCTGTTATGCTGACACTGTATCTGTCAGCTTCCAGCTGACCTGACTACATGCTCTTCCTTCTCTGTCAAGGGCACCATTTTTAACCAGTCAGGGTCTTTTGATCTCCGCCCTAGTCTTGGGAAGGTTAAAGGGTGACTTAATCGGTCTATAAAGTAGTTACTTGGGTAGCAAATATTCGATACTGGGCTTTTCAATCTAGCAGAGAAAGGTATAACATGATCCAATGGCAGGAAGACGAAGCTAGACAAATTCAGATTGGAAGTAAGGCACATATTTAACAGGCAGTATTTTACCATTGGAACAATTTATCAAGCATTGTGGTGGATTCTCCATCACTTATGATTTTCAAATCAAGATGGGATGTTTTATTAAGAGATCTGCTCTAGGAATTATGGGAAGTTCTATGGCCTGTGTCCTGTAGGAGGTCAGACTAGATAATCACAATGGTCGAAAAACTGCTTAAGCTGCCTTGTGCCAGAACCAGTTGCCCCAATCCTACCCCACTTCTTCCACCCATGACCCACCCCTTCCAGGGACACAGAGCCAAGATCCCCTCCCCCTCCCCCTCCACCACACACACACACACACACACACACACACATTACCCAGGGTCTGGCGAAGTCTGTCACCAGCCCTAGTGCCATCAAGGTCGTTCCCCCCTCCCCCATTACTGGCCCAAACATTGTTGTCTTAACTGCTTTGAAGCAGGTACCTGAGAGGCTGCCTTTTTTCCATTATTGATTTAGCCTCCGTGGCTTCCATAAAAACTTCTCTTTTCAGCCTTTTTTGCATTCAGGCAGGGTAATATCATGCAGGTACTCTCAGGGGCATGCTATTTATAAAACATAATATTACTGTAACTGTGTTTGTTACACCCTGACCTCTTGCACAGCCTGGTGCAAAGGTCACTGAAGCCAACAGAAGTCTCCGCATTTACTTTAGTAGACTTTGGCTCATAGATGTTAGCTACAACAGACACATTTCTGCAGCTGATATGAGAAGTTTTAAGCTATTTGTGTACTTTTCAAAAGCATGGAAGCATTAAGAAAATTTTAAAATAAAATGGAAAAATTTATTTCTTCTTGATTTTCAGGTTGTATAGCAGCAGGGAAAATAAAAGTTTTGCTTGAGGCAGCATTGGTTACAGATCTGTCCGCTGATCAGTTCCAGCTGATGTTAGAATCCTTCTTACAAAGACAACTTTGGGATAAAGGAGCTGCTAAGGATAATTATTAATAGTGAGCAAACTAGGATTTTTCTTCACCTTCAGGCGACTCTTCTTTTCATGTATTTTTCTCCAGCAAACACAGTTAACGTGAACAATACAGAGAAACTCCCAATTCTCATTCATTCCTGAGTGCCTCTGTGAAACATACAGTCTTGTTAAACAACCCTTTCATAAAGAATTCATTTCCAGTAACACTGAGTAGAAAAGATGCAGTGATCATTGTCTTTCTTGAAATATTTCTGGGATTTAGAGGGAACAGGAGACTGGTTGCTTGTCCTCTTGTTGGTGCATAAAGATCTGAAGCAGATTCTCTGTCCTATTTAACCGAAGGGGAGGGGAATCATGGCACCAGTATCAGAAAATGGAGGTCATCAGAGTTAACGTTGACAGCATATGCTCAGGCTATTTCTCTTCCCAGGTTTCTGTAAAGTGAAACAGCTTCTGTGCATTGTCCTCTGCTGATTTCAGCTTGACTGGAATTTTCATTTATGTTACTGTGTGTTTCCTCTTTTGGGTCACATGAACCCACTGCTGACTATTCCTGTAAATGGAAATGAAAATGATTTTCTCTGGTCAGTATTGCAGATAGATCACCTGCACTGTCAAATAGAATGATAGCATTACAGACACTATTACGATTCCAGATATTGCATAATTTTTCTGTGAGCTTTTCTGGAAATTGACTTTCCATAAGCATAAGCAACTATCCTTATTATCCCTTTAGTCCTCTCTGCTTTGGTCAGAATGGATTCTTTCCACATAGTATAATATAAAAACTAGTCTCAAAGCCACACACATTCATTTTATGCCTGTCCAAAATGAGATTGGGTAAGTCACAGAGGATAAAGACCTAAGCAAATTCAACAATGGTTTACTTATATTATGCTTTGTACCACACAACACTGAACACATTACATTTGGGCGGTACGTAGTGTCATGTGATTTTCACATGCCCATGGACTTTAATGGGAGTGATATCTACTTATCTGAAGGCAGAATTGAAACCAAATGCAACATACATTACTCCCAGAATTTAAATAGACAGCATATTCCATGTTCTCAGCTGAGACTGTGACCTTGTATATTTATCTGAGAGAGTATAGTTATATAGAAATAAAATATGACACTATAAAGATACTATAATTTCCATTGAGACCATATTATGCCATCAATTTTAAGAAAATGAAAAGTGCTACCTAGAATACAGATGACATTATATGACCCTTTGTAAAGTGTTTGCAGGGAATGGCACATAAATTAACTTTTCCCCAAGAACCCTTAATTTAATGGAAAACTATTTATGTAATTTTCTTCCTCTCCACTCTTTGCCAAAGGATGGAAGTTTCTCTTTTGCTGATTAATTTTCCTTTACGATCTGAAAACACCCTCCCAGTAAGAAGCAGATGTTACAGACATTTTTGCACAGCAGATGTGGCATTTTTGTTTCAAGAGGATTTGGCATTGGTGCAATAACTGGATTTGAGACATGTTTTCCTCTTGTAAAGCCCGTAACTTTTCCATACAACAAGGGTACGCAAACGTTTTGGCCTGAGGGCCACATCTCACTATGGAAATTGTATGGTGGTTCATGAATGCTCACAAAATTGGGAGTTGGGGTATGGGAGGGAGTGAGAGCTCTGGCTGGGTGATTCAGGCTCTGACGTGAGGCCAGAAATGAGGAGTTCAGGATACAGGAGGGAGCTCTGAGTGGGGGCATATGTTGGGATGCAGGAGGGAATGAGTGCTCTGGCTGAAGGTGTGGGGAGGGGGGCAGGAATGAGGAGTTTGGGGCACAGGAGGGTGTTCTGGGCCGGGACTGAGGGGTTTGGAGAACAGGAGGCGGATCAGGCCTGGGACAGGAAGTTGAGGCCCGGGAGGAACTCAGGCATGCTGGCTCCAGGTAGTGCTTATCTCAAGCAGCTCCCAGAAGCAGTAGCAGGTGTGCTTCTGTGGAAGCACAGCCAGGTGTGGCTTTGCTTACTACCCATCCACAGGTGCTACCCCAGCAACTCCCATTGGCTGTGGCTTCTGGCCAATGGGAGCAGCAATGATAACATTTGGTCCACGGGCATTATGCGGAGCCTGCTGGCTGCTCCTGCTTCCAGAAGCTGTGTGGAGACACAGTGGGTGCGTCTAGACTGGCAAGATTGCCAGCTGTCTACACTGGCTGTTTGAATTTGCGCAAGAGTGCTGACTTCGTAATGTACAAAATCAGTGCTTCTTGTGCAAATGCTTTCACGATCCTGCTCGGGAAAAAGCCCTCTTGCGCAAGAATACAGGGAAGAACTGTTTTGTGCAAAAAAGCCCCGATGGCTAAAATGGCGATCAGGGATTTCTTGTGCAAAATCGCGTCTAGACTGGCCATGGATGCTTTTGCGCAAAAGCACTTTTTGCGCAAAAGCATCTGTGCCAATCTAGATGCGCTTTTGCGGAAATACTTTTAACGGAAAAACTTTTCCGTTAAAAGTATTTCCGCAAAATCATGCCAGTTTAGACGCAGCCAGCATGTATGGAGTGAGGCAAACCACTGGCCCCTAGCTGGAGTGGTGGGAACTGTAGGGCAAGCTCCTCACTCTGATCCCCAATGGGAACTTGAGGGATGGAGTAAGAGGTGTGATGCACTAGACGTGGTCTGTGGTTCATAATTTGCCCACTCAACCATATGAACAAAACCTATAAACTGTGAATGGGATGCCCCAAGGATTTTCTTCCCAATATCTAACTAGGAAAAGCATTGGAGATTTGATTTAGGAGGAACCAAAGTAAAAATCAGAGATTGATAAAGGCTACATTGAGTCAAATTCATTCCAGCTGTCAACTGGATGGGCATATGCTAGATGGATGAGTTTGACCTAGAATATTGTGTTCAGAATAATTCACCTTTGTCCTATTACTTATTTTATAGCAACATGATAAGAACCTCCACTCCCGAGAGTGGTCTGCTGTGTAGTTCCTGTAATATTGTAATCCTCATGTGACCATAGACTACACACCTGTATCTGTGCAGCAGACCCATGCACTGCTGTCTGCGATTTCAGTTCTGTCTCCAAACTCAAGAAACATCTGTAGGAGCAGTTTTTTTCTGTACAGTGTGTAACCTGGATGTAATTGGCTCCTTAATTTCTCCTGGGAAAATGATTGTGATGATGCTTAACTCCTTTTTTAACTTACATTATCTTTGATTTAATGATAATAATTTTTTTCTGAAAAACAAAGACAGCTCTTGATACTCAGCCAGTACTCTGCTCACTTATCCTATATTGCTTCACACAGATAAATACTGTCAGCTCCATTTTTCAGCTAGATTGACTGAGGCACTGAATCACTAAGTGACTTGCTCAAGATCACACAGTAAGTTAGCTGAAGATCTGGAAACCGAACACTGGCTTCCTGGTGGGCCAGCTGGCCAGAAGCTATTGTAGGCCTTGGCTCAGATTCGCTGTGTTGATGCACTTTTTACACACCTGTTTACTTTGACTCTGGTATTACATCATCTTTTTTGGTTTTATTTATATTCTATAGAACAAGTCAGTATTCTGGGGAGGGCATGCTTTGAGGCTGAAGCCGGGAAGAGGACTGGTGGGAAGAGATTGCTGGGAAGCAGGCAGAGAAGGAGAGGAGAAGAAGCAGAAGGGGCCAGGGAGCATGAGGTCAGGCATCATCAATTGCAGTGGGAGAAAGGCAGGACTAAGGAGGACCAAAAAATAAGGTAATTGAAGAAAAAATATGCACTGGCCAAGCACCTAATCCTCATCAGTTCTCAGGTAAAGACATTTAGTCAGGAAGTGGAAGAGAAGCAGGAGAACATACACTCCTTGTGTAGCTATTGTGTGTTTGGGCTAGCTGGCAGGGTCTGCAAGGCCCTAGTGTAAATTAGACAACCTCAGGCCATCCAAGAATAAACCCTGCCTTTGGCTTTTGGGTGGAAGGGCCATAAGTAACTTGTTCTTGTAATTTACAATGTGGATGATGTGTCAGGTCCAGAGAGAGAGAGATGGGGGGGTTGCGGCTGCAATGCTGATGTGTTTTGGCTAGTCTGGGCTGCCTGCTTGTTCTGGCAAACAAGAATAGCCAGATCCAGACAGCCGCAGTGCTAACTTCTCTCCCATTACAACCAGGTACACAACTCCTGGGAGGATGCCTGTGGACAGTACTTACACTGGCTCTTCAACCCCCTGGGAAGTCATCTGTGATGATAATATTCCTGAGAGGCCTAGCTTAATCCCCTTTAGGGCCCTGCTTACACCACCAAAGCAGCAGACAGGTGCTGTAGGGCAATGCCAGTACCAAGCTGCTGCTATTTGCCATTTGGGAAAGGAAGGCAAGTCAATTGAGGTGACTTGATTCTGGGTCCAGAGCAGGATGGTCCTCAGCCACTTTTGAACAGCTCCCCATAATCCATTCCCCCTACTGAATGCAGCTAGGAGGTGCTGAGTTACAGCTTGTGTCCTCAGCTGTGACTGGGCCTTCTCTGAGCTCAGTGCATGTAGCTTCTCCTGTGGGAGTCAGTGATTTGCTTCTGTCTGCACACAGCTGACAGGATGATAGGGTGGCCTCTTTTGTGTATTAAGTCTCCTATTTTTCTATTGTCTAAATATGCATTAGTGGCATGCAGAAAGAAAAAAGCAAAGTGTTTCTAATACTTTTAACATAAGCCTCTCTGTGTGTTACCTCCCTGATTTTTTTTCATGTTGAAATACATAAGCACTCAGAACAGAGATGAGCGACAGCAAGAGCTCGTGAGTTCAGAGCGGTGTGTGTGTTGTGTAACAGGCCTATTTGTCATCACCATCATACATATCCTGTGCCTACTTGTCATTGGACCGTGCACAGCACAAGCATCTTAAATGATCTTATTCAGAGTTAAACATTTCAGATCAATCACTCGAGAAAGATCACTTGTTTTGTTATAGGCAGGTGGTGACTAATTGTCTTTTAGCCCACCTTTCCCACATTAAAGGGATGTCAAAGAGCTGACAAGTAGAAAAGCCTCTTAGTAACTTCTCATTATACAGCTGATGTGGGAGGCACCTACCCCCGCTGCTGTTGGATCGAGATGGGAAAATAGGGCTTCCAAGTGCCGTTTTCTTATCCTTGAAGCCTCATTACTTAGGCAATGGCAAAAATATGTTCCTTACCTGGTGTAACTAATACATGCATAAGCCTTCTCCTTCACACAGACATTGACAGTAACTTTCACATCCAAAGCTTATTTTTGTAAGCCTTTTTTCTGGCAATGTAGCTAAGATGAAATATTTAGGGGCTTGGTTCTTAGGCCTGCTATGACCTTTTCATACTGCTCCATTGGTGCAAATAGAATATAAACTGGATTAATGGGATCATTGAGAATGGCTCTGGCAGAAGCATTGTTACATGGCACAGAGTGAGCCTAGAAAAATTGGGTCAAAAAATTGAATTTACTCCCACCCATCTGGGACCTGAACCAAGTATAACTCAGCTGAGCATGAGAATCAGATCTAAAGCTGCAGCAGATGCTGGTCTCCAAGCTAATTGACAGAAGGGGGGAAATGTAACTGTGAATGGTGCAGGATCCTGTAACAGGAGTCTAGGACATTGAATGAAAAAAAGTTAGGCACCCTTTGAGATAGCAAATATATATCCCCACATGTTTATTTCTTCCTAATATATTGCTAAATCTTTACACCAGATTGTGGCTCCTGTTTCCTTTGGCAACTTATTCTACCCATTCATTTCTCTCTGGGTAATGAAATTCCTCCTATAGTAAATATTCTAAGTGCTTTCTTGTTCCTGAGGTTTAATCCCTTATGAAAGCTGAATCTTTGTTTCTCAGACCGCTCTTGCACTGTGGCCATTTGACTGGCTAAATCACCTCATTTGGCCATTGGGAGTCCCTGGTTCTCAGCAGCTCTCAGTCAGGAACATTTAAAAAAGCATCAGTCTCCGGTGCACTGAGGGGGATACATCTCTATGCTTAGGGCCGTTCTGGGCAGTCTCTCTATGGGTGGAGTCCTGAATTCTAATCATAGAGATCCAGCCTGGAGGAGTCAAGGCATAAAGACAGAAGCTAGAGCATAGTCCTCCATCCCATCCATAGCCATAAGCTCAGAGCCAAACCTGGAATAACACTGGAACATGCTCTTACTAAGTCTCCTTGGTTGCATGGGTATACAACCCACAAATAGGGAGCAACTGCCAGCCTCTGACCCTCCCTGCCCTGTCCCCATGCAACAATAAGCAGACAGAGATAGGCACCTGGCTAGGGGTCAGGGGCTAACTACACAACTAGACTGCCATTTCAGGTGCCTAAATAAATGCAACATTTGGTGCCCTTCCATCTAACCTCTGCCTAACCCCTTAGGCAGCTATATGTCTGCCAGTGGGTATGCACAAAACTGCCTAAGACCTGGCATCTCAAAGCTTCTCTGCACCCAAACTCACATCTGAGCTGTGGTGAAAATCTCAGACTGAGCATTCCCCGGTATAGCTCACCTATGAGGCCCAATAGGGTAGGTGTGTTCTAAGCTCACAAAAACAGCTCCTGAGAGTGAGCTGTTCAAGAATGTTGGTGATGCATGGATCTCATTGTAGACAAAGGGCAGTCTCTGGATTGTAGGAGAGCCCCCAGGTCTGAGCCCACCCTTTGCCTGATTTGGAGCAGGACTTCAACACAGGTTTTCGATCTCCCACTTGCATGCCCTCATCACTAGTCTATTTTGGAGCAGGCTCGCTCACCCCCTCCTGTTAATGCTGCTCCACTTTGTATAAATAATTAACTATTTATTGAGAATGTCCCAATAAGCCTGTGGTTAGGGAAGGATTTGAAAATAGCTCTCTCATATCCTAGGTGAGAATCCTAACCACTTACCACTGGGCTATTGGCTGCAATAGTATCATTCTCCCTTCCCTGTGAGAAAGGGATACCTGTCTCCAGGAGAAGAGTCATGGTTGTGAATCCCCATCAGAGAAAGGTGACTTTCTCTGGCTCCACGTTGGGCACTTAGCAGAGATGTGGGTGTTAGGCTACTTTTCCTACTTGTTAGCTAGAGTTGGTTTCTGAGAAGCTCATTCTGAAGGCCTTGTCTAGGGAGCTTAGGTGCCTGATATGGAGCTGAGAATTCCACTGGGCACCGGGACACTTAAGAGTTAGTGCTGCAATTCCTAAATCTCTTTGTGGAGCTAGTTCCAGGATCCCAGCTAAAGCATCCCAAATTTGATGGCAGGAAGCAGCCAGATCCTACTTCCCAACCCAGGGCAAGCATCAGCTAGCACTAGTCAACTACAGCTCTCCATCTAGTTCATGAGAAGGAGGAGCCAGAGCAGAACCTCGAGATGCTATCAAAGGTCCCTGGACACCAGCCCATTTTGATGCCAGAGCCAGTTATGATTATGGGGTTTCCTGTGTTCCTAAAACTCTTTCCATGCTGCAGGCATTTCTAATATAAAGTCTGATAATCAGGACATTTGTAGTCATTTATGTAAATAAAGTAAAGCATATTAATCATACATACAAACTATTGTAGCAAGTTTGACTCACCACAGCACAGCTCTTCCCTCAGGATGGCTTTGGGGAAGTAGCTGGCTGCTCCAATGTGCCCCCTTTGGGTGTGGTTTGTCTTCAGGGCACTGCCCTCCAGCAGTGTCCACTCCTGTCTTGGTCCATGCCCCCTTCTGGGGGCGGGGGGTGGGGAGACATTGTTCTTCCTTTGCTCCAGGGTCCTCCCTACTCCCTAGGATCCCCAGTTCTTCTTCCCGGGAACACCCAGCTCCCTCCAGAAACACACAGTTCCTCAGTACCCTCCAGGCCTCAGCAGCCCACTGCCAGTCTCTCTCTAGCCCTGTCACCGGGTGGATTGCAGTCTCTCCCGGCCACTCCTCCCTGGCCAAGGGCGCACCTCTGCCTGCCCAGTTGCCTCCTGCAACCCTGCCTTGTGGACTTATGGCCTGGGGTTTCCCTGGTTCAAACTCTCTCAGCCTACCACGACTGCCTCCTCGCAATCTGGCTTTTTAGGACTGCCTCCTTGCAAGCCCTGCCTTTCATGACTGCCTCCTTGCAGCCCCTAGGGCCTCAGGCTGGGTAGCCTGGGTTTGCTAGGCCGAAGCCTCTCTTACGGCAGGCAGGCAGGTCTGTCTCCCTCCTTCCAGGAGTTGCTTTATGTGGCCTCCAACTGGGCCCTGGTTAGCAACCTCAGCTGAGCTTCCCTCCTTCACTCCAGCTTCCAGCCCTTTAAAGGGCCAGTGCAGGGCAACACCCTGCCACACTATGCAAATGGCTTTTGTACCCGAAAGTTTCCAGATTTTTGAACTGCCAGCCTTCACAGGTATATGTCATAGTTCCTTTGAATTCCATAGAATGTTAGGATACACATGGTATCTTCAGTAGTAGCCATGTGGTAAAATTCATGATGTGTGTTCTTATATCAGGAACCCTCCAAAAATCTGAATCCCATAAGGAATATTTTGAAAATATTAGATATCTGGATTCTGTGGCATCATACAGCACTCCTTGCAGTGACTCTAAGTGGAGTTTTGTCTGTGTAGGACCATACCCTTAGTACTTCTAATGACTCTAAGATCCTAGAGTCATTTTGGTTACCTGATGCTGTGGTGCTTCCTCTTGTTTATGATGCTATGCTTAAATGAACGGTGTTGGGCAGTGTTCCAATCACTATCAGTCACGCTAGCTGGTTTCTGAACAACGTTGGAGTAATTTATTCGGTGCTCTATTTGATATTATTATGGAGACATAGGAGATGTTCTTGAGTTTCTTTGAACTGCTCTAGGTTTGTGTACTTGCTAGCATTATCTCCGGTATATTTTGTCTGTGAAGTATTTTGCAGCATCCCTCCTATTGTCATTTGTATTATGGTAGTTCTTAGAGGTACCAACAAAGGATGTGAGCCCCACACTGAGCTGGGCACTGTGCAGGCACACAGTCAGAGGCCATCCCTTCCCCAAAGTCCTTATACAATCTAAAGAGACAAGAGATAGGAGAGGAAACAGAAGCACAGACTTACATGAGGTGGTCACACTCACATGGTAAGTCAGTTTGGGTATGTCTAGACTACATGGCTCTGTCAACAGAGCCATGTAAACTAGTTTACCTGGCATAGTCAAAGAAGCGGGGATTTAAATAATCCCTTCTTCATTAAAATAAACATGGCTGCCGTGCTGATGTGAAACGAGGCTTACAGGATCAGTCGGCAAAGGCTTCCCCAACTGACAGATCCGCGACTAGACTGCCACGCTGTGCCGGATCAGCTGATCGTCGGCACAGCGCGGCGGCCATGTTTATTTTAATGAAGCGGGGATTATTTAAATCCCCGCTTCTTTGACTATGCCGAAAAAACTATTTTATATGGCTCCGTCTATGGAGCCATGTAGTCTAGACATACCCCTAGAGTCCTAGTCCAGTACCCCATCCACTGGGCCATGCTGCCTGGCACTTACAACTACTGATCCCCATCAGATGAGTTTTCATGTCTCTGAAGGGAATTGCAAATACTGCTTAAACTGTTCCCCAAACCACCTTCTTGACTCGCTAAAATCCATCCTCAAAACTCACGTCTGCCCTCTCATCTATGAGTTAGAAGAAAACTACTTTAGTAAAACCATTGGAATGTGCTATAACACCTGATCCAAAGCCTGCTGGGGTGAGTAGAAAAACTTTGATCAATTGGGCATGAGTTTTGGAGCGGGCATTTACTAAATAGTTGTGTGATCTTATTACCACTCTCATCCTTTCTTTCCCCATTTTTTGACTGTTTATGACCTACCCTTATTATGTCATATTACATTTTGATAGTAAACAGTTTGTGGAAAAACCAAGCTGAACTTATTTCTGTGCAATGCCCCGCACAATTTGAGTGCTTAATAATACATAAGCATAAGCAATAAATAAAAATCTGTGTATGTCATTGAGAATGGTACCACCGTCGTCTTTAGTTCTGACTGACGGCTTTGTCTCAGCAGCAAAATTCATTGGCTTAGAACATTCACCAGTCTCTTTTAGGCCACTGATTACACAATCACACATAATCTTTTAGAAGCAACTGTAATCTTTGTATCTTTCCATTAATTTACTTTCTCCATAGTGAATTATTTCCACCCATTCACATTTGTTCCGTTGGCAATGAAGGACAAAGAACCTCATGATGCTTTAGCTATATCTAAACCAGTGTTCAGAGGCTCTGGAAGAATCCTTGGGCAGCTCTACTTGATTGGAAGGTCATTAATTGAGTTACAAGGGGGAATAAGAAAAGGAGTGGAAAGGAGAAGACACTTGTAGCTTTAAGTGCTGCTTTGTGGACAGAAAGCACTTGTAAGGACCAGGAACGACACAAAGGAGTAGGTCTAACTGTACATTTTTCTTTCCTACAATAGCATATAAAATAGGGATGTATACCTCAGCTAATTTTGTTTGACTATGTACCTTGGTATTTTTCATGTTTGCAAGAATTTCTCCCAGTGTGTCTAATGCCGGTCTCTTCCTCAAAAGCTGTGAACCTTGTATAACTGTCAAAGCAGTATCCACTCTATTTAATTCCCAGATTTAATGAAAGAAAATGTGTCAAATGTCAAAGTGATTTCACTTTGGCTGACTGCTGAGTGCTTTGAAATAGGTTCTACTTTCCGTAGTGTATATTCTCTGCAAAATGATTTAACAGGACAAAGCTATTCATTTCAGTTGACAGAGCGTTCCAAATAAATGAAAGATGTATTTTTCCCTCTAATGTTATTAGACCACCATTAAGTTAGACAAGGAAGACCAAGCCACTGTTGAGAAATTAAATGAATTCTTTGCATCAGTCTTCACTGCAGAAGATGTGAGGAAGAGTCACACAGCTGAGGTACTTTTTTTTTAGGTGACAAATATGAAGAGCCATCTCACATTGGCGTATCAATGGAGGTTTTGGAACAACCTGTTAAATTAAACAGTAATGTATCACCAAGACCAGATGGTATTCACCTAGGAGCTCTGAAGGAACAACAAACTACTAACTGTGGCACATAACGTGTTGCTTAAAACACGTTCTGTACCAGATGAGTGACAGATAGCTAATATAACACTGATTTTGTTTGTTTGTTAAAAAAGCTCCAGAGGCAATCCTGACAAATACAGACTAGTAAACCTAGCTACAGTACCAGACAGATTGGTTGAAACAACAGGAAAGAACAGAATTATCAGACACAGGTGAACATGAGATGCTGGGGAAGAGTCAACATGACTTTTGTAGAGAGAAGTCATGCCTCACCAATCTTTGTGGGAAAGGGGTCAGAAAACATGTGGACAAGAATGATCTAATGGCTATAGTGTAGTTGGATTTTTAGAAAGCCTTTGACAACATCTCTTACCAAAAGTTTTTAAGCACAGTAAGTTGCCATAGAGTAAGCATGAAAGTCCTCCCATTGATCAGTAACTGTTTAGGAGAGAGGTAAGAATAAGTTCTCAGTTTTCACAGTGGCTAAAGGTAAAGGGGGTCTCACAAAGATCTGTACTGGGACCAATGCTAGTCAACATAAATGATCTGGGAAAAGAAGCAAACGGTGCAATGGGAAAATTTGTAGATGATACAAAATTACTCAAGATGGTTATGCTCAGAGCTGACTGCAAATAGTTACAAAGGATCTCACAAAACTGGGCAACTGGGCAAGAAAATGACAGGTGAAATGCAATGCTGATAACTGAAAAGTAATATATAATGGGAATCATAATCCCAAGTATTCATGAAAAATTATGGGATCCAAGTCAGCTGTTACCATGCAGGAAAGAGATCTTGGAGTCATCCTGGACAGTGTTCTGAAAACATCTGTTCAATGTGCAGCAGCAGTCAAAAAACTAACAAAATTCCAGGAACTATTAAGAAAGGATGGGTAATAAAACAGAAAATGTCACAATGCTTTTATATAAATCCATGCTATGCCAACACATTGAACATTACAAGTAGTTCTGGGCCTCTCATCTACAAAAAGATGGGTGTTGTGATGTTGCACTCTAGGGCTATGTCTACACTACAAGGTTTTTGTGCAAAAACAGCCATTTTTGTGCAAAAAACGGCGGCGCATCCACACCTCAAGCACATTTTTGTGCTAGAAAATCAACAGAACAGAGGGCTTTTGCTGGTAGAGTTATTCCTCTTCCCACAAGGAATAACTCCTTTTTGCACTACAGCTTTTGCACAAAAAGGTAGGTGTGGATGCTCCAAAGCGGTTTTTGCACAAGAAAACCCTATTGGAAAAAGCACAGGTGCTCTGATGGCCATTCTTTCTTGTGCAAGAGTGTCCATACAGCGTGGATGCTCTCTTGTGCAAAAGCACGTCGCTTTTGTGTTGCGCTTTGAGGTCTGGATGTGCTTTTGTGCAAGTTTCTGCACAAGAACTCTTCCGCAAAAGGCTTCTTGCACAAAAACCCTGCAATTTAGACAAAACCTAGGAAGCTTCTAGGCACATCCACTGAATTAGGCTCTGCAGGGAGGAGACAGGGAGGAACCTTTCCTCCCTCAGTTTGTGGATCACTCTGAGACTTAGATGCACAGTCCTAAGAGTTAGGCAGCAGGGCGTGTGGCCCAGAAGCAGAAATGTATGTGCCTGGGAAACTTTTCTTGCAAAAACTTAGGCCCAAAAGTGAGTTTAATCACTTACAGTTAGGCAGCAGCAGGGTGAAATTTTTATGGATCATAGTGTGATTAAAAATGGAAATGAGGCATCGTGCAGACCTGGGCCTATGTGTCAAGGATTTCCTTCTCCATCAGCATGATAAAGGATAAGTTTCCATTTTTTAATAGAAACTGATCATTTTTTGTATTAATTTATTTTGGTTACATTGACTGTTGAGCACACTACAGTGTGGATGCATGTGGCTTGTAAGTCACAGTGATATCATGACGTGCAAAAGGACTATTATATCATCCCAAAGAGTCCAATTTTCCCTTTGCCATAGCGTATCAAAGCTGAGGCATGCCTTAAGAGACCATATTTTATTATTATGGGCATACGGACAAAAATCTTAGTGTCAAAATCCAACCAGCTTCTGATGCCGAGGGACATCAAACCTGTAGTAGTTACTATATGCCAGGAAAGTAGAACAGAAGAATCACTATGACAAAATGTGAAATGTTGTATAAAGCCTCTGCCTGAGCTATTACTTGATTTACACATACATTTTCTGGAAATGTATTAAACTCTAAGGTTCTGCCAACACATGACTTAGAGAATGACAAAACATGCTGCTGACTGTATAGCTGTGAACACGGTTTGAGGGGGGAGGAAGTTTAATAAGTCACTTTATTATTGATTATTTGGAAGGTATCTTTGTAACCATTGAGCTTTGAAGCTTTGTAACTGTTTCTTTGTAACTTTCAGCTACTTTGCCTTTTAAATTCTGCAACTTGTTATAAAATTGTTGAGCTTTGCAACTTTGTAATCTTTGTAACTCTCAGCCACTTTGCTGTATAAGTTCAGAAACTTACTGTAAGCTTGGTGATGGTTGAGCTTTGCAACTTTGTAATGTTTGTAACTTTCAGCCACTTGGCTTGTAACTTGCTCTAAGCTGCATTCCACCCTGTGTTAAGAATGAGTGTTTGGATGGAGACGGGAGTGTGTTTGGGGTGAGGGAAACAACAAGGCTAAACACCTGGAGCCAGGAGCCAGGTGGTGACTAATTAAAGCAATCACAGAGACACTGCTGCTCTAAGCAAAGGACCTGGATGAAAGGACGGTGGAGGAAGGACCTTGCGTGAGTGACAGGAGCTGCCCAGTTCCAGTAAAAGTAGAGAACACATGGCAGAAGCCGTCTTTAGAATCAGCTTGCCAGCTGGGATCCAGGACTGCAGGCAGGTGCTCTGGACATAATATGCCTTGGCTTGCTCTGCAGCCTTTTGCCTGTGTAAGTGTGTGAGTGCCTGAAGGTATGAGTGAAGCGTGTGTGTTGTGTGTAAAAGTGCTTAATCTGCTTTAGTTTAACCTGACTGTTAATTCCTCATTTAATAAATCCATATAAGTGTAACCCTTGGGTGGTCTTAAGTTAAATTTGGGGTAACACTACACAACCACCTTCTTATTGTAACTGGGAGAGAATGTTGGATTCCAAACAGAAAATAACTAGAGATCTGCCAAAATAACAGCTACATCATCCACCAAGTCCAGGACATCACCAAACCTCAAGGTTAGTATTATCTTACAGTACATCTACACAGCCACATTATTTCAAAACAACTAACCTTATAGTCTGCAAGAAATAACTTAGTCTGCAGCTACACAGCAGGCAGTTATTTCGACATAATGTCAAAATACTGTTAAGCTGTAGGATTGACTCCTGTAACCTTCATTGTACGAGGAGTAAGGAAAGTTGGAGGAAGATTGCTCTATTTTGAAATAAGTGCTGTGTAGATGCTCCCAATTTCAAAATAAGCATGTTTCAAATTAGCTACGCAATTGACGTAGGTCAATTTGTTTAGTTTATTTTGAGGTAAGCCCTGCTGTGTAGACGCACACTTAGGGAAGACATGCAAACAAAACCCAAGAGAACACTGACACTCTTTTTCTTGATAGCATCCAGAAAGCTAGTGTCTGTGTTTGGGCACTGGCAAAATTAGCAAATGCTCACCAGTCTCCGTAAACAAAAATCACTGTGGCATCAGCCAGAGCCTACAGAGGGTGGAGTCTTAGATACAGAATGGCTCACTGCAGAAGAAACTGTTCTGAGAATAAGAAAATGATTGATGATCAGAAGCCACAGATGTTTAGAATTAGTAGTTACTGGCAGATATGAAAATTTTGGGCAGGATAGTCCTCTCATTCTACCCTGATTTTCATTCTAGACTCTTATACTTTTATGTTACATTAACTGTGTTAGTTCGTAGCTGGTGGTTTTAGCTGCTAGGTTTTGATTACAGTTATTGGGTTACCTACATCTTAGGTTCCTTTTTATTCCTCTTGAGTGCAGCCATCAAGTGGCAGTCTTGGCTTCCTGCTCCTTATTCTTGATGGATCCATGTGGTCCAACCACCCATGGACTGGATCTCTGGGTTGCAGCCTGCAGTTTCCCAACCATGTTAACACAGCAGGCCTAATGGGATTCGACATCTTTAAGAGTTTCATCTAGAAACCTGTGACAACGTAAGTGATACAGAAACAGAGTGTCTTCTGAATGAAGCCTTATTTATTCTTTCACCTCAAGATACAAAGCATGCAGTGTGAAGGGTAAAAACAACAAGGAGTCCTATATGTGTATTTCCCCTGACATATACCTTCATCTTTTGGGGGGGGTGTGTGTGTGTGTGTGTGGGTGTGTGTGTGTGTGTGTGTGTGTGTGTGTGTGTGTGTTTAAATATAAGGAACTACATTAGTGGCCACTGAGTCAGTGAATACTGACCTCTGTCAAGTGACCTCTGTAACTCTGACCCAAGTCATATAAAGATTCTTACTAGCTCTCCTGTGTGTCTCACCATTATCATTTCAGAAGTTCTAGGGACATAGAGCAACATGTGCCTTTAGAATCATAGAATCATAGAATAATAGGACTGGAAGGGACCTCAAGAGGTTATCGAGTCCAGCCCCCCACCCTCAAGGCAGGACCAAGCTCCGCCTACACCATCCCTGACAGATGTCTATCTAACCTGTTCTTAAATATCTCCAGACAGGGAGATTCCACCACCTCACTTGGCAATTTATTCCAATATTTGACCACCCTGACAGTTAGGAATTTTTTCCTAATGTCCAATCTAAACCTCCCCTGCTGCACTTTAAGCCCATTACTCCTTGTCCTGTCCTCAGAAACCAAGAGGAACAAATTTTTTCCTTCCTCCTTGTGACACCCTTTTAGATATTTGAAAACCGCTATCATGTCCCCCCTTAATCTTCTTTTTTCCAAACTAAACAAGCCCAGTTCATGAAGCCTGGCTTCATAGGTCATGTTCTCTAAACCTTTAATCATTCTTGTCGCTCTTCTCTGTACCCTGTCCAATTTCTCCACATCTTTCTTGAAATGTGGCGCCCAGAACTGGACACAGTACTCCAGCTGAGGCCTAACTAGTGCAGAGTAGAGCGGCAGAATGACTTCACGAGTTTTGCTTACAACACACTAATAAGAATATCATGCGAGACCGTATCAAATGCCTTACTAAAGTCTAGGTATATGACATCCACCGCTTCTCCCTTATCCACAAGGCTCGTTATCTTATCAAAGAAAGCTATCAGATTAGTTTGGCATGACTTGTTCTTCACAAACCCATGCTGGCTATTCCTTATCACTTTATTACCTTCCAAGTGTTTGCATATGATTTCCTTAAATACCTGCTCCATTATCTTCCCTGGGACAGACGTTAAACTGACCGGTCTGTAGTTTCCTGTAGTTAGCTCTGCCTCCTGCTCTCCAGAAGCTGGTGTTTGTTTGAACTGGATATTCTAGTTTCCTGCAGAGCTGATGGAGTTACATAGCTGGAACCCTCCCCCCCCCCCCCCAAATGTTACTAAAATCGGCAAGGAATTGCTGAACTATTCCTTGTACAGTATCTGTCACTAGGACACTGCCTAGAAATATTCATAAAAGTATAAGTGTTAAGTCCAATCTTCTTCCTTTTCAAAGTTCAAAAGAATGCCACAAGCATGGTAACTGATCATTCAAATGAATCTCCTAAAGCATCCATTTCACTGAATCATGTGCAGACGTCCCAGTGAAACAAAAAAGTCTGTATTTATGCTGGCAGGACTCATAGACATTATCAGGGAAATCTGCATCTTGAAAGCCCTTGATATTTTAGATGGCATTCCCAAAAACCAATGTTCATTTTTCACATCACTATAGTTTCAGATATATGCAGCTAACTCACAAAATCTGGTACCATTAAAAGCGCGGTAAAGGCCAGATATTCTTGAAGTCAGTAGGTGTTTTGTCTTTCCTTTAAGCTTGGATACATCATAATTGTGGTTCAGTGACGAAGAGAGGAGAAATATGGAATATGAGACTGGTAAGCAGTGCACTGGTGTAAGTAACTGCACAAAGTCAAGGGTACTTCTCATTGATCTTACAGGAACTATCTTGAGGATTCTGCAGGGCTATGTGCAGAGCCCAATGTCTTGTTCTGTGGGAGCTGTAGAGCAAACTACCTAACAGAGCAATTAGAGATAAATATGTTTCAGGGTTCTTCTCCCCCTCCCCCTCCAATGGTGTTATTGGGGAAGGTGCAAGTAAAGAATACAGGAGAACAATGGGAATGCAGTAGATAAAAGGGATGAAGGGGAAAGAGAGAAGGAAGAAATTATCGGAAGGGAAAACAAGTAAAAGATAAAATACCATTTACAGAAGAAGAAAGGAAATATTAGATTTAAGAAAAAGAAAAGGGAAGAAAGAGGGGAGAGGACAAAATCAAGGCAGGTTCAGGAAGTTAATTTATTTTTAAAAATTTGTTACTTCAGAATTATATTATAGCCATTTGGATGCATCAAGTAGAGTTGCCAGCTTTGTCAGCCATATGGACTAGATCAGTGTTTCTTAAACTTTTTAAGACTGAGAAACACCAAACAATTTTTTTATGAGGAACACCAAGGATTTTTTGTTGAGCCAAAAAAAAAAATTGGTGGTGGTGGTGGTGGGCGGGGGGGGAAGGGCTGGGGGAAAAGTTATTGAGGGAAGAAAAAGGTTGCCTGCTCCTTTAAAGGTGGTCATTTTGAATGCAGTTTAAGATATACTGGACTAGACGCCATATCCACATATGGTGTCTGATCTGCCTGGTTGGGAAAGTTGGCAATCCTGATTAAAAGACACACATACAAACTAACTGCTCTCTCCTGCTCTCCTGATCACAACTGTGTGTGTACTAATAGGAATGCAGTGTCTCTCACCTAGACACAAACATCTGTGGTGAACTGAGTAAAGGTACGTTATTATTGTCAGCTTCCCAATATACTGCCAAGAGTGCCTCTGACAAGTGTAGTAATAAGAAGGTGAATGTCAGAAAGACAAAAGAATTTGTCAGTGATATAGGTGAGATGCGAGGAAGTTTCTATGAGGGTGAGTTCTGAAGTTGGATCATATTTTGTGTTTCCAGGCCTCAGGTATCCTTAAAAAGTATGTTTACACTCCTTTTGGTACTTTTATGAGCTGTGATTTTGATGCTCTGATGCCTGGTGGTTTCCAAAATTGCACATGGGCATTTCAGTATGTCTACTGATTATTTTTTGTATGATTTAATGGCTGATACCTAGAAGAAAGACATTAGAATGTGACTTTTTATTCTGTTATCGTAATTGGTGTGCCTTTATTGCACAGAATATAAGATGGCAAGCCAGATAGATGGTGGTCAGCTATGATGTTTCCAAGGAAAGTCTGCCACTTGCATTGGAAGGGGATGAGGAAACAAGTGACAGAATTTTGTGGGAGAGAAATAAGCAAAGCTATGAACATTGTTGATTAATGTGAACTCTGACACCATCAACACAGGGTCTCATTCTGCCACCCTTACTCATGCTGAGGAGCACCTTACTTCACAAATTCTCCATTCATAGCAATAGGAGAAGCTACTAATCATATGAGTTCTGTGGTCTGGTAAATTGCGTTGTTACCATTGGAAGGCTCCTGCTATCAAGCACTCATGACTATTTCCAATAATGTAAAAGAATATCTAAATATCAGCACTCATTATTTATTGTCCTATTTGTATGCATCTCCAAGACAGTGTGAAAAACAAGCAGGAATTTGACTTGAAAAATGAGGATGGTTATTGTGAAACTGAACTGTCAAAGCTTAGCCACTAACACTGAGGAAAAAAAGTTATGTTGGATTTAATCTTCAGAAATCTAATTTACCACGGGTATGTGTTAGTACCTCCATGTTCAAATCACTTTTCAAGGCTTGTACTAGCTACAGCTTGGAAAGCTACATGGAAAAACATTACATTTGTGACTCAATAATCAAGTATAATCAAGAAGCAGCCTTTTCTCCTACATATCACATCCTCTTTATACTTGGAAACGTTGAAAATATTCTCTCTGAGAAAAGATTCCTGACAATTGCTAAGGCTTGAATTATTTAACTCATTCATTGTATTATTTATTTATTCTCTTACCTCATTTGGTGTACATAGTGTAATATGTGTAATGCTTACACACAGTACTGTCCCATATATCTGATATAACCGGTTCCAACTGCCAGTGTACTAATGAAATGTCAGCACAGAGAATTGTGCATCTGTGGCACAAAAATGGCAGCAATGTTGCAGAGCTGAATGGTTAATTAAATACTACGCCTCCTTTGTTGCTCTTCCAAAGCTCCCCTCTCCTGCCTGTAAGTCCCTTCTTGCTTCTAATCTATTTCACCGTGGCACATGCTACTGTGCAGCCCCACATTACTATTTCCAGTGCTTGTACTTTCTGTTACACTATGGCGTGTCATTTGAGAGGGAAAGGTGAGAGAAAGACATTGCTGGAAGAGGGAATGGTGACTGAAAGTACTGTAGTCAAGAGCAATCTTTCTTTGTTTCCCTGTCTCAGCAACCACCTTCAGTATCTATCACTCCCTTCAACAGCCTCTTCCTTTTCTCATTTCTTCACTGCCACAGGCTACATTTAGACTACAGGCTTCTTTCAGAAGAAGCTTTTTTCGGAAGAGATCTTCCGGAAAAACTTCTTCCAAAAGAGAGTGTCCACGCTGCAAAAGTGCACCGAAAAAGCCACCTGCTTTTTCCAAAGAGAGCATCCAGACTGAATGGATGCTCTCTCGCATTTAAGCTGTGATTACTACAGAAGGAGTGGCCACCACAGCACCTGTGCTTTTTCCTCTTTCCTCTTCTTCCAAAAGAACTCCCTCTTCCCTGTCCATACACGCCTTTTTGTGAAAGAGCTCTTTTGCAAAAAGGCTTCTTCCTTGTAGAATGAGGATTGCCAATGTCGTAAAAACTCTCTGTTCTTTCGATTTTCTTGTGGAAGAAGGCAATTGCAATGTGGACGTTTCTCAAGTTTTGTCGGGAAAATGACCATTTTTCCAACAAAACTCTGTAGTGTAGACATACCCAGATCTGTAACAAATGCTTTTTCTGACCTTTCCTTGCAAAGTGTCTTTTCTTCCATTTTGCTTCTATAGCTTCTTAGAGTGCCAAGATCCAAATGTTTCAGATCATTCATCTTCTGGAACTGAAAAGCAAGAGAATAATTGTTCTAAACCAGCTAAAGGATCAGGACTTTCTTCTGTTTCTAGAACCACACTTTTTTTTATTTAGGTTATAAAATATTTGATACGTTTTTCTTTCACTTCTGGTGTCCATCTGAGAGCAGAATCAGAAATATTGGATGTCTAGTCCAATTTTTCAGAAAAAAAAGTTGCAGAATGAATGGAAAGTCATTTTACTTCTCTGGTAGAATCCACTTCTCGATGGTAAAATCTGTGACCCCCCAATTCCAGATATTCTGCTCTGACTACAAGACCACAGAAGACATTTAGCCTGGTGACATTATATGATTAAATTATGACTATTGTGATGGACCCAGACTAGCTGGCTGCCACACACTGATGGAGGGAAGACATGCTGGGGCTTGGGTGGACCACTTTCTCTTCCCTGAGTAAAAAAAAGCCCAACTACAGCATAATCAGACAGGTACCTGGGGTCAATTAGAGCTTGCTAGAAGCTACAGGCTAGTTAGAAACCTGCAGCCAATTAAGGCCTGTGGTGCTGCTTTAAAAGCTTTCCCCTGTGGCAAGGAAGGAGGAAGAAAAAGAGCAAAGGATAGGAAGGAGGGAGGGTGGTATAGAAGAGCTGTGTGGGTGTGAGCTGAGGACTGACAAGCAGGTACCAATGGAAAGGCACTGGGAGAGATCGTTTGGGGAAATGGCCCAGGGAAAAGCTGCCAGATTGAGAGTGGCAGTAACCCTGCTTGTTGTCGGTGCCTTAAGGTCCCTTGGGCTGGAACTCAGAATAGTGGGTGTGCCTGGGTTCCCCCCAAACCTCCCTAGGATATCACAAAAATCTGTCCTAAGAAGGGAAGTCAGGACTCCAGAGGGGAGATTACCCCAAATTTATGAGCTAGCCTTTGATGAATATGGCTCAGTGGGCTGTGGCTCCTGCCTCTAGTAAAGAGAGAGGCCATGCGGAGGGCCCCAGAGAACCTCTGATGCTAACACTATCTGTCAGAAGCATGAGACCCATGGGGGAACAGCTGGAGCTTTTCCACACGATGTAGAGCATTGTTGCTGCCTTTGTGATATAAGCAAATCTAATCTTGTACAAGGTGTGTACAAGTAAGGTGTTTGTGGCAAAGTTATAATTTGCTGAATAGGGCAATCATATTTCGTATGCATGTATCATTTTTGTATCTGAAGTTATGAATGTTAACTATGATCTTGTATTTCAAATGTTTACTCCTGTGATAACACCAACAAAATATTTACCTGGCATATTGTGAAGACTATTCAAGTTGATGGCTCATCAACAAACACAGTGGACTATGGAAGAAGCCTGTCCACACCGAACAGACTTCCTTGTGAATGTTCCAGCTAGAGTGGGCAATGGCTTGTGCTCAGACTCAGCAAAGCATTAAAGGGCATGTGACTAAACCATGTGACTGCGAACTCCCTCTTGTTACCTGTCACAAACTAGAACAATGGGTTTCCCTCCATAGGGCAGAAGTTATAAAAGGCCCTTGAGACATCTCCATTTTGCCTCTTTCTGAACTATGGACTTATACTAATGGAGCATTCTGAACAAGGGACTAAGGACCTTCCTATGATTTGGGGAGCAACCAAAACTTAACAAATCAACACTATTTCATCATTGATTTAAAGCTGATCCAAGAACTCTTTGCAACACTAATCCTCACATCTCTACTATGGAACTGACCTAAAAAATATATTCATATCTGTGTGTATATATAGTGATCTTTTTACCAATACTCCCAATGTATTATTTTTAATAATTTTTAGTTAATAAGAACTGGCTGACTCTTTGGAATTGGTAAAACTTTCTTATATGATGAATAATATTTTCAGTAATCTATCATCATATTTGACTTAGGTGGTTACGTAGAAGCCAAAGGCTGGGTTGCTTTCAGGGAACTGTTTTTTAGCTTTGGGGTAACCAGTATGGTATTATAGAAACAGTTTTGTGGCTAGCTTGGTGGATCTGAGTATTGGCATGACTACCAGCTTTGGAATTGTCTGCCCCAATTTTTTGCAGTTTCCCCTAATTAAGTAATCTCATTGTGGCCTCCCTGGCACTCTGGTCATAAACTTAAAGACTGCTCATAAAGCATTTCTACACCATACTGCTGTTCTGTCTGTGTTTGTTTGTTTTTTTAAGGGAAGAGGGGGAAAGGGTTGTTTGATAACGAGCCCTTACTGATGCTACAAACTAAGTGGTGTTTGTGAAGTAATGAGTAATCCCGTTTGTGGAGTAATGAGCTTGTGGAGAATGTTTGTGGAGTAATGAGTAACTCTGTTCTTAAAATAAAGAAGAAAAGAAAAGATTTTCAAGTTACACATCAATAATTTTTTCCAAATCCAGAGATATTTTCATCCGGTTTGAAAAAATCCTCTTGCAAAAACATCTTTCATGTTGCACATTCCCAAACCACAGCTGAAACACAAAATGGAAAGGAAGTACCACAAAGACATAAAGCTTCATCCAAATCACAGATTTGTCCTGCCATTATTGCTGCACGTTGGCAAACCGTGCAGTCATTTTCCATTCATTTAGGGTTGAGACAAGCAGGATCAATTCTGGCTTTGCTTGTCTATATCCTGTGATGTAATGCCATCTAAAGAAGCTACAAAGTACAAAAACTGATTCTGCCTGAAAGACCATTATAATGCTTTCCCTTCTATATTGACTGTTAGGTTAAATTGCAGGCACTCAAATGTGTGTCCTACAAGATGAGTGGTGTCTATAACAAACCACATATGGCAACATATTGAGTAGAAATACTGACGATGCGACTATTCCTGGGACTCATTTACATCTTATCTAGTCTATTCATTTAGTACATATAAAAACTATATTAGAAGACTGTTAAGGTTTCAAAGCAAGCATTAAAAAGTTAGAAAATGCTAGAGCTAATGCCTGTAACACCTTAATTCAACCCCTTGCATGTGTGCATGGTGACACAGTCTTTAATTACATGATCAAATATTACTTTTTTCACTGAACTCCTGCATCATACCACGCCGCATGTGATAGGGGACTCAGAAAACAGAAGGAGCAATTGCAAAGAAAGTCCTGCCTGACCTCTGTAGCTTTGGAATGGAGTGGCATTCCTGCAGTCTGGTTAGTAAGTAGGAACTGTGAGGGGATGGTGCATGCTCAGTGAAGTTTTTAGTGTTAGTTTGTCCTTTAAATTCCCATCTGAACATGTGTGAGCTAAAACATTCAAAGGCTCGGAACTTTGCCAAATTTGGTTAGATTTTGTTAAGGAGAGCAAAAGGCACATCTCTGATGCAAAATATACCCTCCGCCCCTTTTTAAATTTAAAATTCCTGCTCCAAAGCAAGGAGCTGCTGGCATTTTTTTAATGAAATAGTTATATGATACTTTTTGTGCCTATATTAATTAAAAAATATTTTCCCAACCCTTTGTGAGAAATGACTAAACTGCTTTTGCTGAAAATTTCCAGAAAAATCAGCCTGAGGCAGATGTCTGACTGACGGAAAATTTCAGCTCAAATGTTTAAAATCTGGCAAAGTTACAGGAAATGAAAAGTATTGGTCAAACTTAACTCATGATGTATAGGGACTTCTCACAGCACTACCAATAATATGGCCCCAACCTCATAAAATCTAAGTGCTGAAGTGAAGGTAGTGGTGAAACAGTAGGGTATTGGTGAGGGAAGGGTGGGTGCTATAGCAATAGACACTTGCTAACACAGCAAGGCAGGTTGCACAACGTGATGAAGCAAACGATGTTTAAAAGTATCAGAGGGGTAGCTGTGTTAGTCTGAATCTGCAAGAACAACGAGAAGTCCTGTGGCATCTTATAGACAAACAGATTTATTGGAGCATAAGCTTTTCTTGATTGGAACTCTTTTATTAAGCCTGTATATTTATACTTGCCTCTGGAATTTCCACTACATGCATCTGGCGAAGTGGGTCTTTGCCACGAATCTTATGCTCCAATAAATCTGTTAGTCTATAAGGTGCCACAGGACTTCTCCATGTTTAAAAGTGTTGCTGGAACAAATAAATATGTATTTAGACTTGGAAAGATTCAATTTGTATTGGTAAATGTTGATTTCAGTGCACATGAACCAACCAGCGAAAGAGCATGTCCTAAGATTATAATGAAATTTACAGATAGCGCAAGAAAAATGCTGCCTGGGAACTTCATAGTGTGATTTAAGATATTTAATTTGTACATCTTGACATGTAATGTTGATAATTTGTGCTTTAATAGTTATAAAGCTTTAATGATGTGAATCTCAATATGTGCTGTGATTAAATAATGATTGTTTGACTCCCCTTCATAATTTCTGGCAACTGTGAAAATTTAGATCAGTAAAGATAAAAAATGCTTAAACATGATTTTGCACAAGTATGAACATTTAAATAGAACAAAACAGAAAAAAATGCTTAAAATAAACAGTGATATTGTCCATCAAAATTATTTAAAAAAAAAATCTAATTGTGCCAAGCCTATATGTACTCAAAGTGCTATACAGGCTGTCCCCGGGTTACGTACAAGATAGGGACTATAGGTTTGTTCTTAAGTTGAATTTGTATGTAAGTCGGAACTGGCTCCAGATTCAGCTGCTGCTGCTGAAACTGACCAGGGGCTAACTACAGGAAGCTGGAGGCAGAATTGCTCTGCCCCCAGCTTCCTGGAATCAGCCACGGATCAGTTTCAACAGCGGCTGAATCTTGAGCCTGGGACAGAACAGCTGGGCTGCCAGGTAGGTCCCTGCAGGACCAACCCAGCAGCACCCCAGCTGCTCTACCCCAGGGTCCACAACAAAAGCCTGGTCTGTTGGGGGGGGCACTAGCTGCCCCCCCCCCAGCAGACCAGGGACACGGGGAGCAAAGCGGCAGCGGCGGCGGGGTGCCGCGCCTCTGAGGCTTTGCTCTGGCAAAGCCTCGAAGGCGCAGGACTCCGCCACCGCTGCAGCTTTGCTCCCGGTGTCCCTGGTCTGCTGGAGATGGTCCCCAGCAGACCAGGGACACCCGGAGCAAAGCCAGGGAGGTGGAGGAGTCCTGCGCCTCTGAGGCTTTGCTGTGGCAAAGCCTCACTGCGGCTTTGCTCCCGGTGCCTCTGGTCTGCTGGGGACCGTCTCCAGCAGACCAGGGACACTGGGAGCAAAGCCACAGCGGCGGTGGAGTCCCGCGCCTCTGAGGCTTTGCCAGAGCAAAGCCTCAGAGGCGCGGGCCCTCTCCGCCTCCCCGGCTTTGCTCCAGGTGTTCCTGGTCTGCTGGAGACGGTCCCCAGCAGACCAGGGGCACCCGGAGCAGCTTTTCTTGCCCCAGAGGTCGAGGTGGCGGGACCGCTGCGCTCTGGGCGGTCCCGCTGCCTGCGAGCTCCGGGGCGAGAAAGCCCCGCTCGTAAGTGCGGATCCGACATAAGTCGGATCCGCGTAACTCGGGGACTGCCTGTACAAGCATTAAATAATAACTCCACACAAGTCTCTTAGCAAGGAAATATGCAGGTATTAGTTACCCTCATTGCAAATGGAAAATCTGAGGCAGCAAGCTAAAGTAAATCATAGCTCAATGCCACCAGACGCTGTAGCTACTATATCATGTCAAGTGCATTGAAATATAATGTCAAGATACTGTGTGGCCATTCTTTTTTTAGCTCTCTGTTTGCCAGTGTGCAACAAGCGTCGGTGAGGGAACTGGACTTTATATAACTTTCTCTTGAAACAACAACAGATAAGCCCATTTAGCAACCACTGGCAATGTTCCCAGAACCAGTCTTAGGATGAAATCCTGACTCCATTGAAGTCAATGACCAAATTCCCACTGACTTCATTGGAACCAGGATTTTCTCCTTAGTTTGTACCCTCATTTATGCCATAAAGAAATGTGGAGGCAAAATCAGCTCTTTCAAACCTGATAGTGCCTAAAATAAAGAAAGGGGAATTTGAACCTGGTGAACATGAGAATTTGTTTTTAGTGCTGTCCTTGGGGGGCTGGGGAGGGGAGAGGGAGGCATGGACAATCCCCACCCTCCACCCCAGGCCTTGCGCCTATCCCACCTCTTCTCACCCCTGCCTTGCCTCTGTCACACCCCGCTCCACCCTTTCCCCCAAGCCCTGTCTCTGCCCACTCCTGCTCTGCCTCTGCCCTGCCTCCATTGCACACTTGTCCCTGAGTGATGTGACCCAGGGAATTACTGGTGAGCATGGCTCTGGCAGCAGGGGATGGGTTCCCCCTACATTCACTGTGGCAGCAGAAAGTAGAACTACCTGGCCCTAGCCTGCTCCACTCCTCTGGCTCCCAACGCCATTGCTTAGAGGGAGTGGCACAGGCTGGGACCAGGTTGCCCCACTTTCCACTGTAGCAGTGAGTGAAGAGGAGAGGGTCCCCCAGTAATATCCCAGGCTACCCTGGGTCCCATTGGACCCCCCCAACACACTCTGCCCAGTGTGGCTGCACCAAACCATCCTATGGATGGGATTGCTCTGTCTGCTTGAATCTAGATAAACTGTTCTCCAAGTGAAAACATGTGGCATGCAGCTTGTTCAGTGTCCACTTAAACTGTCAGTGGCCTACGTTCCAAGCATGTTGTGCCATTTGACTATGCAGGTTGCCAATCTAACTTAGAAACAGGACAATGCAGAATGCTCTGTAATGACCTTGCCTTAGATCCAAGCACTGGAAATGTAAACCTCCAGCATACAGTCAGTACGCTGTGTGCACACATCCCACAACGCAGGGTAGACATGCTGCTGTGTGTTTTGGAGCTCCAGATTAGGATTTACATTGCGTCCTCAGTGCTATTTCCACTCCCATTCTCTTTTGCTGTGATTTTCATCTCTGCCACATAAACCTCCTACACTTTCTCCTCAGTGGGAAATACCACACTGAGTGCTCACCAGTATCACTGACGACCAAAGTTATGAAAATGACTCAGTAAAATAGATTGTTCTGTGATTATTTCTTCCCCCTTTCCATGAGATATGAAACAGTGTGGACTTTTTTTCCCTATCCATGTCTCTCTGGAATGCCTTGTATTAGGCAATGGGATTCTCCTCATACTTGCAGCTGTGTAGATCAGGAGCATTTCCAGTGACGTCACTGGAATTAAACAGGTGTATGTGAAGAAAGAGCCAGCCCCCATGAGAAGTGAATGAAGGCTTAAGAAATCAGTGGTGCAACACTAATTTACACCAGCTGAGAATACTGACCTCCATAACACTCCATGCATAAGACATCTTCTCTGTGCCTTCTTTAGTAAAGTATTTAGAAAGATCATGTTATGGGGGGGAGTATGGGGAGAACTTTGTTAGTTTGTGTCCTATATTAAGGAAAGGACTTTGTGAAGTGGCTTCTCTTCCACTGAACTCTTAAAAGAAAGTGAGACAAGGTTTCCTTGATTTAAAAAAGCAGGGAATTCCACAGTCATTTGGCCTTCACTGAAAATGCCTTGCACCCCAAAGTTTCACCCTACATGTGATCAACTGAATGTGTTCTGTGACTTAAGTATTTCGAGAGGGTTAAGCAAGAGAGAGGTGCTCCCAATCCTTGCAGCCCAGTGTTCCACAGATAAGGACGGTGTATTGAAAAGTCCACATTAATTTCCCTCCTGTATTTTCTCCCCTTTCCCAACCCTCACTAAAAGATCATGGTAATGTTGGTACTGAACTGCACCAATCTACAGACTAGACTCCTGTTTCACTCACATGATGCATATGAGCATGATGCATATGCATTTAAGAACAGGTTAGATAGACATCTGTCAGGGATGGTGTAGACGGAGCTTGATCCTGCCTTGAGGGCGGGGGGCTGGACTCGATGACCTCTCGAGGTCCCTTCCAGTCCTATTATTCTATGATTCTATGACTTTCACCTGTGACCAGATCGTATGACATTCACCTGTGACCAGATCATTGTTTCACAAAATAGAATTCAGTTCAATAAACTGATCTGAGCAGTATCAGAATGACCATGTCACTGCATATATACCTTTGGAGCAATCTACACACTGCCGCATTGCTGCACTGCAACATTCTGGCTCAAGAGAGTGAAAAACTCCCCTCCCTTCCCAGAGCACAGCCCATGGAGGTGGTTTACAGAGAGTGCTGGGAGAGCTCTCTCACAGTGCTCCTGCCATGGCTGTGTCGTGTAGCAGGTCCTTTTGACCACAGCCTCGCGCGTATTGCCCATACTGCCACACTAAAAGCCCCTCACAAGAAAAACATAAGCCACTGAGGTGAGTCCAAAAAAGGAGCTTGAAGTCCCTCGGGTGCTCAGCATAGTCCTCAGTAAACGGAACTTAACTTGGCAAACACCTGGGCCAAAAAGATAAGAGCAGGGACACAAGCTGTCCCATACCCTAAGGCTGCATCTACACTGGCATGATTTTGCGCAAATACTTTTAACGGAAAAGTTTTTCCGTTAAAAGTATTTGCGCAAGAGAGCATCTACACTGGCATGTGCCAACAATGCCCCACTGCTATATACATTGGCCAAACTGGACAGCCCCTATGTAAAAGAATCAATGGACGCAAACAGATATTAGGAATGGCAACATACAAAAACCTGTAGGGGAACACTTCAATCTTCCTGGACGCACAATTGCAGATCTAAAGGTAGCCATCCTGCAGCAAAAAAACGTCAGGACCAGACTTCAAAGAGAAACTGCTGAGCTACAGTTCATCTTCAAGTTTGACACAATCAACTCAGGATTAAACAAAGACTGTGAAAGGCTAGCTAACTACAAAAGCAGCTTCTCCTCTCTTGGAATTCACACCTCCAGATCAGCTACTAGAAGTGGGCCTCATCCTCCCTGATAGGATCCACCTGGTCATCTCCAGCCTGATTCTGGCCTGCATATTTATACCTGCCTCTGGAAATTTCCACTACATGCATCTGACGAAGTGGGTCTTTGCCCACGAAAGCTTATGCTCCTACACTTCAGTTAGTCTATAAGGTGCCACAGGACTCCTCGCTGTTCATGCCAGTGTAGACGCTTGGGCTTTCTTGCGCAAGAAATTAACATGGCCTGTCTACACTGGCCTCTTGCACAAGAATACTTGCGCAAGAGGGCTTATCCCTGAGTGGGAGCGTCAGAGTATTTGCTCAAGAAGCACTGATTTTGTACATTATAACGTCAGTGTTCTTGCGCAAATACTCGCAGCCAGTGTAGACAGGCGGCAAGATTTTGCCAATGTAGACACAGCCTATGTTAATGAGCACTAAAAAACAGGACAAGATAGGAATAAGAGAAATGAGCTGTCATATACATCAGTTAACAAACACCTGGAGCAGGGAAGCAAAAACATAGCTAGCTTTCACATGTGCCAGTCATGTCTGCATCAGGCACTGACCACAATGCCCTGAGGCAGACGTCATGTCACAAGAAAGGAACCCTAGTATGGCACCAGTTATCAAATAACCCTAATATGGTACCGGATGTCAAAATTATAGTATAAAGCACCCTGATCCCTAAGCTCAGGGAGGTTCCGTATCAAAATAGAAGGCACGTATTGTCCAGCCTGGCTGAGAGGTTGATCACCCAAGGCCGCCTCCCACCCACTGAATCACAAAAGGGTGTACGAATCCGGAGCATGTTATGCGTTGTTTTTTGTCTGTGTATCATAATTGTCACTGGGTTTGTAAGTATTGCTTAATATATTATTTATCAGCTTAGCAATAGTTAGTTGTATTGTACTAACCATATTGTATAATGGTATCACACCTAGGTCTAAATAAGAACTAGGAGTAGAATTGAGGGGTTGTTAAGTGAATAGGCATACTAATATTCTTTAATGTATGTTTTATTTGCATGCTATGTTGTCTTAAACAAATCAGAGACAGTAATTTAATATAATCAGATTGTAGTCAATAAAATTTGTAATTGGTTAAGTACATTTAAGTCTCAGGCTTTCCTCCTTCGCAGCCCCAGTCCCTTGCCACAAAAAGCCACCCCTAGACAATATTTCAAGCCTCTGGTTCGTCAGGCTGCACTTTAATTGAGGAAGTGTAGACAAAGCCTTAAATTCCTAACTTTGCTAATCAGTAAAAACCATGGATTCAGAAGACCCTGATTTTACATCTCACCACAACAGTCTGTAACTTGCTAGCTCTCTTTTTGTTCAATGACAGCTGCCAGTTGCCCATTTCATCTTGAATGGGCTCTTGCAACCTGCGTTAACTCCTTAACAATCTGTTCCACCTTATATTGAACTGTGATGCTGATAACCTTTCCCATACCTGAACAAGAGCTCTGTGTAACTAACAGCAATTGGTCCCCAAAAAGATATTTCCTCATCTGACTTGCCTCACTTGTTTCACTGAATCAGGATAGCCGACATTTGATTTTCTTTTCAGTGGCAAGCACTGTTAAATTTGGCATAGTATTAGATACTGAAACACTTTATTATTCAAAGTTACATATATATCACCACATTTCGATATGAAGTGGCAAGTCAGGAGTTTGCCCCTTGGTAATTTTCCACTATTTTATTTGTTTAATGTTTGCAGGGTTGATAATGAATGTTTGGCTAAGGTCTGTCGAGCCAGTATTGTGCATTATTTCAATACTCTGATAAATCTTCACCTTGTTTTCCAACAGAAGCTCGGAATGCCAACCATAGTTTTTAATGATATTGTAGTGCACTTGCACAGTACTGATGACTCTCATTACTGCCTGGTTAAAAGAGAGCTTTATAAGGGAGGCCATACTATGTGCAGGATGCAGAAATGATCCCAAAGTGGTGTTTGTTATTCATAACTTGATTCTGGTAAGCCAAGTGATTGCTATGAGTGGTGATAACTAACACTTTTTCCAAGTAGACAAAAAAATCACGTTGACTCATGGATAGGTTTTCCAAGAAGAGGCAGCTGAAGCCATTTTTGTTTGGCATCTGTCTTTCTGGCAGAGTGTTTTGCTCTTTTACATACTCATGGAAACATAAAACCAAAACAATCAAAGCTGTTTAAAATGTAGTGTTGACTTCCAGGCATTGGGATAGGAACCTGGAATTAATTACTTAAAAAACATGTCATTTTTAGCTATCCATTCTCAAAATTGATTTTTGGTTTTAGAACTATTGTTTGTTCTTTCAACTTTTATTTATTAATGTTAGTAAAGTACTTGGAAATCCTCACATGAAAAGAACTATCCAACATTTTACTTTACATTCTTAAAAAGAAGTATTATTTGCAGTTAAATAATTTAATAGTCTATACATGTCCTTTAGTGCTTTTTCACAGCCCTGCTAATATTCAGCTGTAGGGAAAAGAGAAAATGTAATCCTACTCACCCCCTTGCTCTTTTAAGGACTGATCCAAAGCCCACTGAAGTCAATGGAAAGACACCCATTGACGTCACTGGATTTGGGTCAGGTGCTGAAAGCTTTTACTTGGAAAAAAACATGAACATGTGAATTCCTTCTCCTATATTTGCTACATTCTTTTGTCAATAAAGAGCCTCAGAATTTGAAGAATAAATCTAACTTTCATGGCCTTTTAATGGGTCTGAAACTTGACATCTCTGTGCTTCTGTGACCTCATCTATAAACTGGGGACAATTATTCTGACCTCCTTGGTACAGCATTTAGGGAGTTATAAATGAAAACCACTAAGAGCTGGGTGATATTATTTAACCATCATTATAGACTGATGATGGCCCATGATATAGACCAATTTCAGGTCTGCAGAATTAAAGCCACTACTTATAACCTTATCTATAAAATGTCAATCTTCTCCTTCAATTTAGTATAAACTGTCATTCAGTCCCTTTTTGGTGTGTGATAACCCTAGCATAATTTTCCCACCTTTAAAGAAACACTTTTGCCTGTCCATTCAATGTCACTTCTGTAAAATATAGCAGGACGTGGACTGAAAATGCAGAATTGGCTACCAAGTATAATTTCATCCTTTTTATATTGTTTGATTTTATGAATTGTACATAGGCGTTCACAAGTCAAAAGTCTCACAAATGGGAAGAATTATTTATATGGTTTGAGAGTTGAAAAGAATGGGTTTCCAGGGGTTCCTCTGACTCTGACCAATAAAATTATGTTGGAATTCAAATGGAAACATAAAATGAACCCAATAATGATATGATTTTAAGGTGTGATATCTCACAACTGGCCAAACATAGAAATGACTGCTTTGTTTCTCAGGAAAGTTGGCATTCTCAAATTTCCAGTGGTACCAAATGTTCATTTATAGTCTTGATGATTTGCTAAGGTATTGGTTCTTCAGATGGTCACTGATTGCCTGACGCCCCTCATTAACAGAGTCTTTTCGTGCTGAAAATAGCTATAGGGCTGGTTTAGCAGTCCAGATTTTTTGAGGTTGTTTAAGTGAGATACAGTCCCACTAAAATCATGTAAGATCCAAATGTTACACTTAACTTTTTTTACACACAGGACTCCAATTTTGGTTCTGATCCTGAAAGGAAGGAAAAAATAGATCAATATCTGAGTCTTTCCAGTAAGTGCTCTTTATTCCAACTTTCTCACTCTTCTACTCTTTACCCAGATTTTTTCACTTTTTATTCCACTTTCCTCTTCTTCCATTTAGTTATTGCAATTGGCATTCAAATGACAACTGAGGCTTTGTCTAAACTTGCAACTGATTGGCAAAATTTGGCCCTTCATGGGTGCTTAAACCACCCAGCCCCGAATGACAAAAGTTTTGCTGTTACAAGTGCAAGTGTGAATGCTGCTTTGTCAGCAGGAGCACTCTCCTGATGACAAAGCGAAAGCCACTCTTGGGAGCTGGCAGTATTCCTCAGACTTTTAGCGACAGGATTGGGTGCTCCTTTCTTGTTGATTCCATGTGCAAATGGAGCTTCCATTGTGTTTCAGTTGCTTAATTTATATTTTGTCAGAGCTACACATCTTTCTTTCCAGTATGGAAGAAAACCTTTTTTCCGCTTTGGCTGGTGACAGGCTTCCAGATGTGTTTTTTGGTGCATATACCCAATGCCTTCACTATCACCCATCCATCTTGCAACAACTATGAGGATCAGTATAGCAAACTTCTATTAGGGTATGTCTACACTACCACCTTAGTTCGAACTAGGGTGGTTAATGTAGGCAACCGGAGTTGCAAATGAAGCCCAGGATTTGAATTTCCCAGGCTTCATTTGCATATTGCCGGGCGCCACCAGTTTTAAATGTCCGCTAGTTCGGACTCCGTGCCCGCGGCTACACGCGGCACGAACTAGGTAGTTCGGATTAGGCTTCCTATTCCGAACTACCGGTACACTTCATTCCACGAGGAGTAACGGTAGTTCGGAATAGGAAGCCTAATCCAAACTACCTAGTTTGTGCCGCGTGTAGCCGCGGGCACGGAGTCCGAACTAGCAGACATTTAAAAATGGCGGCGCCCGGCAAGATGCAAATGAAGCCTGGGAAATTCAAATCCCGGGCTTCATTTGCAACTCCGGTTGCCTACATTAACCACCCTAGTTTGAACTAGGGTGGTAGTGTAGACATACCCTTAGAGAGTTTCTAATAATGACTTTCTTTGCTAGCGAGACTATCAAGTCTTGGGAGATAACTGTAATGTCTGTGCACCCCCGCCAGACCTCTTTGCCTGCTGGAATCATCCCACTATTCCTTCAGTGTAATAATTTTATTAAAGCTAATGTCTGAAATACAAAATTCACACAGGTTTATAGTAAAGGTTCTGCACATTTGGGGTCAAGCTTAGAAGGCAATTATTACATTTTCGTATCTCCCACTGTACTAATCTTCTTGAATTTTGATGAATCTCTGCCTATGAGTATTACCAAATTGCAATTTGCCATCTGCATGCCTGATTTAATAAGCCTCCTTGAATAACTCTCCCTAGACACTTATCTCCAGCCAGGCTTTTAAATATTCAAATAAATTTTTAAATGAACTGACAGTTTTCTTCTGCATTGGTGTGAATTTTTCTTTATAAGCCAGGAGGACCTGGCGGTAGAGCCAGTGGCTTAAATCATTATAGCCATAATACCAATAAGAGGCACGCAGTGTTGTAGTTGGCAGAGACACTCAAGCATATCAGCTATGACTGACTTCTTTTCTCTTGCAAAGACTTTGCAGAACAATTAAAAATAATGCCAGAAAAGCTTGTTTTGGAAGAGATAAGGAAAAGGAGAAAATACCGAAGAAATCTGAGTCTAAAACTCCTAAGTAGTTTGAAACTATGTAAACATACCTTCTAAATGTAAGCAAGTTTCAGACCACCCTATAAATTAGATATCCCACAGAATGTGACTCTGAAGGAGGACAAGGCTTTGAGACATCTGGTTTTACATTAAATCTTAATAAAAGATTCCTTTCAAGAAGGAAAAGCATCAGTTTGCTAGTTCAAAACTGTTCATAGCTCAGTAAGAATATTGAGTTAGATGGAAACGTCCATTTCATTGGCACTGAACTGCTGCTGCAATTGCAAGGAGTCAGGGAATCAAAAGCTGAAAAAAGCTAATGTACTCCTTGAATGCATAAACGGAGAATGTGGAATAGAAGCAGAGAGGTTTTTACCTGCATATTTGGCACATATGCCTCTGCTGCTGGAATAACATATCCAGGTCTGGTGTCAACAATTGAAGAGTGACATTGAAAATCTGGAGGCTATTAAGAGAAGAGCCACAAGAATGATTATAGAATTAGAAAACATGCTATGTAGAGAGAGACTCAAGGAGCTCAATTTATTTAGCTAAACGAAGAGAAGGTTGATTATTTCTAAGTACCTATAAAGGAAACAAATCTTTGATAATAGGCCCTTCACTCTAGCAGAGAAAGTTGTAAGTTGAAGGTAGACTAATTCAGACTGGAAATAAGACTTACCTTTGAATAGGGATAATCAATCATTGGACAATTAATCAACTAGTGTGGTGGATTTTCAATCACAGCCCATTTTAAAATAAGGATTGGAGGTTTTTTTCTAAAATACTTGCTCTGGGAATTTTGCAGAAGTTCTATTGCATGATTATAAAGGTCCTTCTCAACTTGGAATTTGTGAATTTAATCCATTCTGCAGCCTGTCCATAATTATGCTCCATAGAATATTTTCTAGTAATTTATATGTCCTAGTTTTAAACAATGCCTAGGAAGAATTTTTGTCTCCACTTTCCCTCCTCCCCACACTTTCTGGTAAGTGATAATCATGGAGATCCAACTTAAATTATTTTAAAAATAATGTATCCTGTTTGGGACACCCAGTTCTCTCATAACAATGTCCCAAAGCTCTTGCTAATTTATTTTGGATAGCAAAGTTGCTTTCACATTTTACCTTCAAGTTTAATAATTTTTCGCATCTTGTTCTTACATAGCCTACTGGAGATGACAGTACCACTAGTGCGGGGAGATGGCCATAGCAATCTTGAGCCATGTGGGCAGGCTTTGGGTCTGGCCAGAAGCCCAGTGGGATCCTCAAGCAGGTTCCCTGCCTGCCACTGCCCCATGTGTTCAAAGTGGCTGGGTGCTGAGGCCATGTGGCTCTAAATACCACCCACCCCTTGTGGAGGGGCAAGCCTCCTCTGCTCCGGCATGTGGCACAGAGAGGCACATGGCCCCATCTCAGGGAATTATGCATAGAAAAAAAATCAAGTCATGCAATCAAAATCAAATTATACAAAAGTATATGCTTTACCAATTAATTATATAGCAGGTATTTTGTATTTATATAGCACATTTATCACCAAAACCACTGTAGCATTTTATCATTCCTTGAACAACAAAGTGACCCAGCAGGTGTGATTATTTTAAAACTCACAGTTGTTAAATAAGGACTGTTAGTTGAGATTCATTTTTATAATTTTCAGCAAAATGGCCATTTTTCTGCAGTAAGTTCAATGCCCATATCTTTCCAAGTCCATGTTCAAAACAAAACAAAACAAAACAAAACAAAAATTCAAAAGTCTGTTCTGAGCCATTGTGATATTTCAAGTACTTTGCAATGTAATAAGAACATAAGAATGGCCATACTGTCAGGCCAAAAGTCCATCGAGTCCAGTATCCAGTCTTCTGATAGTGGCCAATTCCAGGCGCCTCAGAGGGAATGAACAGAATTATCCATCTCCTGTTGTGCATTCCAACTTTCTGGGAAACATAGTCTAGGGACACCATCTCTGCCCATTCTAGCTAATGGCCATTGATGGACCTATTCTCCATTAATTTAATAGCTAGCTTTTTTTTAGAAGCCATTTCTAATTTTGGACTTCATAACATCGTCTGGCAAAGAGTTCCACAGGTTGACTCTGTGCTGTGTGAGGAAGTACTTCCTTCTAATAAAATTGTTGTACAGCTATCTTGGGTTCTTCTCTCATGCTGCTTATCAAAATACTAGCTCTGTAAGTTAAATAAAACACTGATAAAACTAAAACAATGGATTTCTTTTGTTAAAGTCTTTTTAAATTCCAAGGATAAAAGAACCCCCGCTCTTTTAGTTTGTTTTCCAAATTGGAGAGGACAAGATTATACAACAAGTTGTTGCACTCAGTAACAGCTGTGTTTGTGACATTATTTATGTATCCAAAAGATATGTTTTGGCTGTTGATGACAAAAACACAGTAATGTCAACTTCTCCTGAGTGTACATCGCATCAGGTGCCACCTTCCTCGTAAACCAGTGTTTCTCAAAATGCTCTGCTTACCCACTCTGAGAAAGCTGCTAATTGACTGCTCCACTTTGTTTACTTACCAGCTCCGCAGCCACAGATCCTTGCAGCTCCCATTGGCTGCAAATGGTGAACCGCAGCCAATGGGAGCTGCGAAGCTCTATGGCTGGGGAGCCAGTAAATAAACAAACTGGTGTGGCCTGGTAGCAGCTTTCTCAGAGGGGGTCCATGGACCACTTTGAGAAACACTGGTAAACAAAGCAAACTCCTCTGCTGAAATGTCAGTGAAGTCAGAAATTAAACTGAATTCTTCCTTGACATGAATGTTTCTGTCATTGAAAATCCTTATGAATTTTAGGAATTTAATTGTGGACTGCCCCCTCTCAATATCACAGATATACTTCAGCTTTTCAGTTGAATTATCAACAGCCAAAGGAAACAGGTGCACCAACTTGCTACACGATTGACATCTATGGCCCAAGAAACATTTGAGGGGGTTTCTCCAAAAATTAAATGTGTTTCAAGGAAAAACAGCACTTCTTCCAATTTTCTCACAAGAGTGCATGTTCTCCGGCATTCAAATGTAGCCATCAGGTCAATGTTTGGGTTCCATGCAACACAATCTTCAGCATTTAACATTGGCTTAATCTGGCAGCATTCTTTCTTTCAAGCTCTTACAACAAATGTGGTGTCACATTACCACACACACCTATTTCTTCTTCTTACAAGGCCATGATAATATTGAAAGTATATTTTATGTCACTGAACAGCAGCGAAAGAGAGACTCCATTAGTTGCTACTGGATCTGGTGCCATTGTTGCATTAAGATTTTCTTTCCTGATATAATTTAAGTATCTTCCTGCCCCCTGCCATACAAAACATTTCAAGAGATTTTACCAGTACACTGACATCCTCAAATGGCTTATGAATACTTTCCTCTGCCAGATTAGTTATGTGAGCAACATGTTACGCGGATGCTATAAGGAAACAGTCTAGACAGTACAGTTTTGTAAACTTTTTTTTACATGTACACAGCACTATCCATCTTAGAGACAACCAGACTGTTTTAAGCAATTTGCAACTTTGTACAGGACTGCTTGAGATACGGTGCTGTGATTTATTCTTGTCATGAAGTGTATGTCAGCAAAATAGGAGGACACCTTGCCAGTACCATATTTCACCAGTGGCATAAATACATAACAACCGTCATTGTCAGTCATTTCATCTACTGTAATTGACACATAGCTATCCTTCACTTTGTCCTTAAGTTTATTTTTCTCTTGGAGACACCTGCAAGATAAGCATCTTGAAGCTGGTAACTTCCTGGAATTGCGCCATCTTCATTCTTGACTCAGTTGTTTAGAAACTGATGTAAAAAAAGATGGGTCATTTTAGACAACGGTAACTCGTGCCATTGCAAACATAAGACCCGGTCCTGAACAATATCCAAGTGTTCATATTGTGATTTTGTAGAAAGTGTGAGCTGTATTTTTTTACTGTGCAATGCAGCTTTTCTCCTTAAATGTACGTGATTTGGTGAGGTGTTTTGCAACTCTTGGCTTTTCCTCTGATAGTCCAGAACAACACTCCCTAAACCTAACTGTAACAGGCCTATCCATAAGAACCCTATTCTATGGTAAGGAGCCTTATCCCTAGGAACCTTAACCCTGACTGCAAGTGGTCTACCCATAGGAACCCTAACCCTAACTCCAGGTGACCTACCCATAGGAACGCTAACACTAGCATGAGGAGCCCTACTCATAGGAACCCAAACTCTAGTTTTGGGAGCCTGTAGCCAGACACAAAACCCCATCTTGTTTTTCCACGAGCCCCATCTTGTTTTACCCCCCCCCAGAGAGCAAGAGAAAGGCAGTCAGCCTTTGATGCCCTGGGAACACAGGTTTGCTACCTGTCCCTGACTCTACCATAAACAGAAACCAGACAGTAAATGGGCTAGCTGACGACCCGGGGCCTCCCGTCGCCCTGATGGCTAGTACCAGTAATTGACACGCCTGCACTGTCCCAGAGAGGAATCTTCGCCCATCACATACCAGAGGTGCCCATTGTCTGCATTTTCCCAGGTGTGAATTATGCTTTGCACCCTTCGTGGGAAACTTGGCATTCAAAGCCATTTTTCCTAATTGGCCACTTGAGCCCAGGAAGAAGCCTACATGACCCAAGGGGTATAAAAGAGGTTCAGCAGCCCACCCCATTGGAGCTCCAATCATCTATACCTGCTGGCAGGTATTGATTGTCTCCCGAGGTCTGTGGGACGCCCAACCTCGCCCTACTTCTTCCCGAGGGATTGAGAGAAAGACGCTGGCCATGCCAAGTCTGGAACGCAGGGGTGAGAATATATACCTGCTATGTGTCTATTTTGCATGCATTTAATAAGAGCTCAGAGAACCAAAGGGTTTCATGGTACCTGTAAGTGACTTATTAGTGTAATTTCTGTCCTGTCCTTTGTAGTGGCTGTGTTATCTGTAACACAGCAGTAGCATTTAACAACTAAGTTTACCCTGTAACAATAAAATAGTAACTGTTTAAGCTTTAACCTGACTCCTTCAGTTGCTGTAACAGAACCAAGCACAATTTAAAGAACTTCAGCCGGTAATAAGGGACTCACTGCCCTGACCGTCGGCTGACAGAATTGGCGTAGTCGGCAGGATTGTGCTACTGGTTCACATACAGCAACATGAAGCCTGTCATGATAAACATGGATTTTAGTGGTATAGAGAAAGGGTTTGCCCAGGAAGGTAGGGGCAACCCAAAATGGGATAGAGAAATGTTAGGAAAGGATTGGGGAAATCCTGAGGATTTGTGGGTGCAGTTCTGTAAGTATAGAACTGCCTGCAAGCTAAAAAATGGGACAAAGCCTGAGTCTGTGGAAAGGAGCCACTTTCCATTTAGCAAGGAAAACAGGATCAGGCCCAGACAAGCAGGCAGGTAACAGATAAGATTGAAAGCCTTGTGGTAGAACTGAAAAAAAGGCAGTAAGTACTGGAAATCTAAACCCTTAAAGCATACTTACAAGAGTAATATCTGAAACAAGGCCAGTTTTTTATTTTAGAGATAAGAAAGTGTTTTAAGAAAAGAAAAACACAGAGAATTTAAACTCTGCAGAGAATGGAGAGAATTGAGCAGTTGTGCAAATGCTAAAATGGTGTAGATAGAAAATTGTGGTTTCTTTACAGTCATTCTGAAGGAAAAATGGGCCCTTTTTCCAAAGGAATGTCTGTAAATAACCCAGGCAAATTTGACTCAAATCTGAACATTTGATTAGAGAGAGACTGTCAAAAGAACTCTAAAGGGAGGGTGTTCTATTGGAACTAAACTACCCCATTGAATAAAAAGGGAATGTAATTGTTGTACAGCTATGTAGAAATAGTGTAAGAAAGGTTCAGAGAGAATGTATGTGTATCTGTGTGTAGATATATATATGTATAGTGTAAATAATAAAGTTACTAGGAATGAGACATTTTTGAAAGAACAAAGCAAGTAATTTGAGGGAATGTGAAGATAAAAGGTGGACTCCATGGGAATGTGGAAAGAATTAAGCAATGGTAGAAATATGTGAAGGGAAATCTTGTTTTAAAAATAACACCTTGTTTCTTTGCAGCCTCTTCCTTAAGCACTGTGCAAACCATGTAGGCAAAGAAACAATCAAATGTAAACATTTTGTCTATGGACACCTTTGTTAAATCTGCAAAGGAAAATTAAGGATTCTACTGAAACTTAATTGGTTAACTGCATAAAGAATGAGCTCTATATATTGTAACTCTATTTTGTGGGTTTCAAATGAACTAGTTTTATTATGTTTTGGATAATGTCCTCTTGCTTAAAATTGCAAACAGACAAGGCACAAATTAGTTAGTGCTTGTGTTGGGCATTCAACTTTTAAGGTTAAATTTAACTTTCTAGAAACCAAATTATTAGTTTAGAAACTCAAGCTTTGAAACTTAACTGTCTCTTTCAAGGCTGAGTTGATAACACTTTTGGCTTGCTTTTAAATTCAACATTATATGTAAGTACAGGCTGCCTGGTTATTTCAAAGGAAAGTGGACAGGGAAGGCTGTTGCTGTTTCAGCAGACATATCCACTGCACCCCTGACCACAAACATAGAAGGAACAGCTCAGCTTGCAGAGCTGGCAGCAATCAATTAGCTTGTGAGGCAGGGGCCAGTACCATCTACACCAACTCCTATGCTGTATGGGCTGGAGCCATCCAGTGGATAACTAATTGGAAGAATAATAACTGGGAAATAGGAAAGCCTGTTTGGAGATTGGAATATTGGAAATGGATATACCAGTATGCAACCCAAAATGCCTTAAGCATAGGTCATGTGGCAGCTCACCAAAAGAATAACACCCTGACTGCACAGCTAAATAACCTAGCAGATGCAGCAGTACAAATTTTTGCTGCCCAGGTGGATTGGGAACACCTGTACATTTGGCTACATGAAACCTTGGGACACACAGAGAGCTGGTGCGGCAGGCACATGCCAGGGGGTGGCCTATCACCCACAAACAAGCCAGAGATCTGGTACAAGCTTGCACCCTATGTGCTGAACTCAGGAAACATAACAGAAAGGCAATGATTTGCCAGGCTAAGAGATGGAAAAATACTATGGGCAACCTGGCAAGTAAATTATATTGGTACACTACCCACCAGTAAGCAAGGGTGGAAGTATGTTTTAACTGGAATGGAAATTGTTTCAGGAATTGGTTTTTGCTTACTCAACCCCAGTGGCAACAGGGTTGTTTACAGTCATGGGACTAAACCACTTAATAGCCCTGGTCCCAACACCCCAGTTTGGGAACACAAACCCATGTACTGCACTCCTATAAGGGAAAAGGAGTCTGGACAACTGCAGATGCTGGGCTAACACCAATAACCATTACTGAGGCTTGGATTGTATCCAAGACCGGCAAACCTTATGTTTTATTACAGGAAACTGAGGCAATAGCCCTAAACAGTGCTCCAGTGGGACGGATCCCTCCCAATGCTGGTGTGGATCTGGGAAACCACCATGAACTTTTTGTATATATACACCGCTTGCTGTTGTGCTTGCAACCACTGTTGTTAGTTACAGACTATTGAAATAAGACATGGTACTCCAACTCGCCATGGTCTTCTTCCTCATCCCAACTGCTACTGCTGTACCAGAACACCTTACTTGACTCCTCTACTGGACTGGGAATCGAGTTTGTCCCTCTCAGCCCAAATGACTGGTGAAACAAAGTGACATCTTCCGATGGGGACCGGTATGGTTCGATGACAGCGACTACCGCAATCCTCTAAATAACTCTGGGGGGAGGTTAAGGGGGAAGGCAAGGGAAGTGGCAACGAACGGTATGGGATAAGACATGCTGTAACTAAAAATGTAAAGCCTCATGGCTAGATTGTCTAGCCCAACACCTAGGACTTCCGTTAACTCCATTCCTTCACTCTATTGTAAATGCTATATTAACCATTTTACTTGTTGTAATTGCTTACTGCATGCTTCTATGTATTGCTAGGCCTTTTGTGTACACTGCTACCTCCTCTGCACAAATCTGGTATATGGCATTGGGAAGTGATCCTAATCAATCCCTTGATCCAAATTATCTGATCAGACCCTGCTGATAGGGCGATTTTAGCTTCCTCCAAGGAGGGCAAAGGGTGCTGGCATCACCGCCATCTTGCGTTCTGGGACATAGTGAGGCGTGTCAAGGGGGTGGAATGTAGCCAGACACAAAACCCCATCTTGTTTTTCCACGAGCCCCATCTTGTTTTACCCCCCCCAGAGAGCAAGAGAAAGGCAGTCAGCCTTTGATGCCCTGGGAACACAGGTTTGCTACCTGTCCCTGACTCTACCATAAACAGAAACCAGACAGTAAATGGGCTAGCTGACGACCCGGGGCCTCCCGTCGCCCTGATGGCTAGTACCAGTAATTGACACGCCTGCACTGTCCCAGAGAGGAATCTTCGCCCATCACATACCAGAGGTGCCCATTGTCTGCATTTTCCCAGGTGTGAATTATGCTTTGCACCCTTCGTGGGAAACTTGGCATTCAAAGCCATTTTTCCTAATTGGCCACTTGAGCCCAGGAAGAAGCCTACATGACCCAAGGGGTATAAAAGAGGTTCAGCAGCCCACCCCATTGGAGCTCCAATCATCTATACCTGCTGGCAGGTATTGATTGTCTCCCGAGGTCTGTGGGACGCCCAACCTCGCCCTACTTCTTCCCGAGGGATTGAGAGAAAGACGCTGGCCATGCCAAGTCTGGAACGCAGGGGTGAGAATATATACCTGCTATGTGTCTATTTTGCATGCATTTAATAAGAGCTCAGAGAACCAAAGGGTTTCATGGTACCTGTAAGTGACTTATTAGTGTAATTTCTGTCCTGTCCTTTGTAGTGGCTGTGTTATCTGTAACACAGCAGTAGCATTTAACAACTAAGTTTACCCTGTAACAATAAAATAGTAACTGTTTAAGCTTTAACCTGACTCCTTCAGTTGCTGTAACAGAACCAAGCACAATTTAAAGAACTTCAGCCGGTAATAAGGGACTCACTGCCCTGACCGTCGGCTGACAGAGCCCTACCCAGAGGAACTGTAGCCCTAGGGTTGGGAGCTGCACCTACACGGATCCTAACCATAACTCCAAGTGGCCTAGCCATTTTCACATATTGTGAGAGAGTTTTCTGACATCTTCAAATAGCTGTCCATAAAAAAATCTTTTATTGTCTTTTGCTGGTATATTTGCAATCTGAGAGCTTTTTGTTGTGACATTTTCTAGCAAAAAAATGCTCCTTTGACCTTCAGTGAGGTCAACCATTTTTCACTGTCTTTCTGTTAATGGATATTATGCAATATAATGTGACAATGCATGGTCATAAGTTTTATGCATAAAATTATACAAGAGTATGTTGCATAATATACTGAGCGCCTGTGAACAGGTGGATTAATTTAAATATAATTTTAAAATAAATAGTATGGGGAAATCTTTCTGAAGGGATCTGTACAGTGATTTCCTTCTCCTAAGACCACTCAATGTGTCATCCTATGGGAAGGGATTATTTCATTGCTCACCTTCCAGATTATTAGTGGAAATGTTTTAAATTATTAGAATTGTCACCATTACCTAAATTCATTTCAGCAACTCATTATTTTGCCAAATAGCATTGACAGAAGGCCCTTTGGCTAATGCTAACTTGGTTCCGTGAAGGAAGTTTTGAGTCCTACATTAAGTGACAAATATCAGAATATGTAGGAATTTCACCCCAAAATTTCTACATATTCTTATAATTTCTGGTTGATCTTTTAGCATATCTTTCGACTTAAAGACTTCTAGTGATGGAGAATTCATCAATACCACTGCTTTAAAAATGCACCTAACTGTTAGTCTGAATTTGTCTTGCTTCATCTTCCTGGCACTGAATCTTTTTATCCCAGGAGTGAGTTGATAGCCATGACTTTACTAAAAATCAGATATTATACTTACTGTGTTTCCTTAACTGCATGCAAAATTAATTTGCTTGACAAGACTTGTAATAATAAAAAATGTACTTCTAATTGCTCTTCACTCCTATCCTTTCAGTGGTTATAGATTTTTGTCTCAAAATATTTGTTCAATTACTTTATCATGGATTGAAGACAGATTTTCTGGATCATGTGAAGATGAGTTAAAACTAAGAATGATACCAGAAGGGTACATGCTCCAGCCATATCAAAACCAAAAAGATAGAAATACTTGTGTTCCACCTGAGACTAAAAAGATTATTAGACCATTTCTCATGAGCATTCTAGAACCCATGGCACACCAGCATATTTGACAGAAATGAGTGCCAGTATCCGGTATAGGTATATTACTATACCCATATCCATCTACTTACCAGTATATTTTTCTTCCTTTAATATGATATGATGTTTTTAATGGATAACCTATTTTACTTTGTCCAAGACAATCATAAGTATTTCTGCACACCTATTATGTTACACTGCAGTGGTGGTTCTGTTTCACTGGTGGGTTCAGATTTTCACTGGTGGGTGCCTTTGTATATGACTTGTATATGAATTGGGGAACACTGAGGGGGTAAATAATTATAGAAATATAAAATCCTATTTTTCTTTGACTCTTCCAATGACTTTCAGCCGAAGGCTGTCAACTTTACAGCTTTCAGGTACTAAAAAGTTATTACAAGGTGGAAGGAGAAAAATTATTCTCCTTAACTTCGGAAGATAGGATAAGAAGCAATGGGTTCATATTGCAACAAGGAGGTATAGTTGGACATTAGGAAAAAATTCCTAACTGTCAGGGTAGTTAAACACGAATAAATTGCTTAGGAAGGTGTAGAATTTCCATCATTGGAGATTTTTAAGAACAGGATGGACAAACACCTATCAGGGATGGTCTGGATGATGCTTGGTCCTGCCATGAGTGCAGGCGACTGGACTTGATGGCCTTTCAAGCATCGTTCCAGTCCTATGATTCTATTTACTATATCAATAGAGATGTAGCTGAGTACCCTACCAGTAACTATAGAGGGGTGAGGAACACCCCTTTTGGCTTCTGGCTCCAGCTTCTTTCCCGCAAGCTGGATCGGTTGGGGAGGCTCGGGGCTTTTCACCTCCTCCCCCCAGAAGTAGACAATGCTGGTGCTCCAATCTTGTGGGGGCCCGTGAGGCTGGAGTACCTGCATGGGCTCTCTGCTATGGGGAGAGCAAGTGGGGACTGAGATCAAGCTGCAAAAGAGCCATAGGTGAGCCATAGGTTGCCAACCCCAGTGCTAAATAGTAAGAGCAAATTCAGTATACAGCTTCCTCTTATTTAAAGCAAGGTGAGGGTTTGGTTGTATCAGGAAAATGGGATGTGCCTGCAATGGGATGGCTTCTCATAGAACCACAGAGAAAAGAGACAGAATCACCAGGCAGGGAAAGAGGCTGGCTGGGGGCATGCCCTCCTCCCCTGTCTAGGACTGCCCTAACCTAAGCCTCCCACCCCCAGGCACCCTTTAGGCGGGGGGGGAGTGAAGTTCCCCCTTCCAATTCATATGGGGACATTGCTGGCTGTTCCCCTTCATGCGAGAACAAGTGGAAAGTGAACAGTTTACTGCATTCCTCACTCTGGCTTGGGGACAAAAGAAGCAAACAGTTCTGGACCTGCCCTCCCACCCCCCTCGGGGACATGCCCCCTCTGTACCCGCTGGAGCTGCAGCAGCCGTGGATGGGTGCTTCTCACCTGGCTCCAAGCTGCTATAGTGAGAGAGGGCCCCACCCCAGAGCAATGATTTAAATGAAGAAAACAAAAACATTGATTTTTTCAGGACCCAAGAAACACTGAGTATAGCTTCTAGTAATTCTATAAATGCTAGATACAGGGAAAAAACATACAGAATGGATTGCATTTTTCTGATGCACTAAACCTAACAGTGGAAAGCAGCCCTAAAGCTGGATTAATTGGCCACTCGAGGGCTTCTCTGCATAGAGAGAATCCTAAGAGGTTGCTAACTGTGCTCTCTGCTTCCCACTGGTTTCTGGTGCAGGCAGGGAAAGGAGGCCCTGGCAGGGGTGTGCTAGGCAACTGCCAGAGCGGCCCCAAAGGCAGTTCATCTCCTTCTTCCCCAGACCAGCTCAGGTGTCTTAGAGCAGCTATATTATTTCTTGAAGTACATTCCAGCAGCCTGTCAATGCCAAGGCAATATTGTCTTCCATGTTGTAGTTAATTCTCACTCCCCAGGCAGTCACAACACCCTCCCATGTCTGCATGCTGTATAGAACTGCACATGGTTTTAAAACATTGTTCTCCATACATTGTAAGTTCAAAAGTTGTGACCATTTTGTGATCCTCTTATGCCAGGGAGTGGAGCCCATCCCATTATTGATACAGAATTCTAGGGAAGAGAGAAATAGTGCATCAGATCATTGTTTCTGTCTGGAAACTTTAAAAAAAACCCACCAAAATTCTTATGGAAAGAATTCACTTATATAAACTGTTTCCTGTTTTTGTAGTTTATTGAGCCCAGAACATAAAGATTTGATATCTACTTCCTCTTTGTAACAGCCCGCAGAGTCACAATTGGAATTTGGTTTATAATATAAAAACTAAAAAAGATCCAGAAAGTCAGCAAAGAAAAGGAGTAATAATGGACTCCGGTGGGTTATAATGTAATGGGATATTTTAAACCTGAACAGAAATGGGTACCTCTCGAATACATCTGAAAGAAGACACTGAACATAAAAGTAAAACAAATGCCAGCAATGTGGATAGTCTATTACAGATCAATTCATTTAGTCGAAAAGGAATTAATGCTAGCATAACATATATCTTTTATTTAACGCTGTCCTACTGCTTTGGCAGCTAACTCTGAGAAACTAACAAACAGATGCATAGTAATATGCTATGAGAATTCAACTTACCGCACTTGATATGCCAAGAAAATTAGTTTCACGTTTTCAGATGGAGTTTCACATTTTTACCACAGTATAGAATACAGTTCCCTGGGTAGTAATGCTGACCTTGTCTTGAAAGAATGAAAGAGCAGGATGTATCTTGCTCACACAGTCCAAATTAGATGGATGCAAACTCCTAATTCCAGTTTGCGATAATTGTCCTAGTTTTATAAGCATCAGATACTTTTCATGATTGGGTCACTTTTCTATAGAAGTAGTGAGCGAGATTTCAGTGACCTGTATATAAATATTTAGAATTCATGCCAAAAGCTAACTATTCTTCAAACCTACACACCACATAACTATATTAAACTTTTACCTTTACATCTGAAATAAATCAGATTTAGTTCTCTCCATCTTAGCAATGGCATAACAGGGTGCTGATGGAAACAGTGGTGAAAGAAGAGTGAACAAACCCAATACAGAGCTAACTTAGATCACAAATACAACAACATTTAAATAGAGATGAATGGAAATTGGATTTTTAATTCATTTTGTGGGGAATTCTGCATTTCAATATTCTTTTCCGTTAAAAAATGGAATGAGATTTTTTTAAATCCCCAAGAAATGTAATGCCAAAATACTGCTAGCTCAAAATATTTTGTTTTGATAAAATGGTTTGCTCCAGTTTTTACTTTTTAAAAACTGAAGATAATGTAGAATTGGAACAAAGTGGTATTAAAAAAAGAAAATCAATGTTTTGTTCCAGAAAGATTGAAATGTTCCATTCCATTTCAGCCTTATCAAAATGTTTTTTAAAATTATTTTGAAGTGAGTTTCATCAAAATTGACATATTAACACAAAACATTTAGCTTTCCACAAATCATTTTCTGATGGGAGGAAGGGACAGACATCATGTTGGAAAATTTCTGACCAGCTCTAATTTTAAGTCTTATTTTCATCCATGGTGAATTAAAGAAAACAAAAATGATACAGGGTTTGGTGGAGATGGCCAGGGAGAACTTGCACCTCTCTTGTCTGGCTTAAGCCAGTTTTATGAGCATTTTTATGAGCTTTTAATATGACTACATGTATTTAAGCAACAGTAGTCAGAGATCACACTTTGGTGGAAAGTCAGATGTGAATGTGCTAGTACTCTGTACTACATCTTAATCCATTAACTACTGGTTCAGTTAGCATACAATGTGTGCACACATAGGGTAAAAAGAGTGAAGTTATGGGATGGATTTGGCTTTCATCTGATTTCCATAAAGTTAACCTCTGTTTGTAACAAAATTGGCAAAATCAGAAATGGGCACTAAATTGCTGCACAATTAATTTAGAAGCAGAATGGTTTCAGGCTGCAGCAGGGTAGACACATACTGGTTTCTAAGCATTTAGATCTTATTCTTTGGAATTTATCATTTCTAGAAGCCAGTAATATTTTCAAGGAAACTGAAATGGGATCTTTGCAATTATTCAATATGCAACAAGAAGTGCCTGCTTTATATAATAATCACATAGCATCAACTTGGAGTAAGTAAAGTGAAACTGACAGGTCCCTAAAGAATTCTAAACAACTGGGTTTTCTTTTTAAATATCCATGTCTTGTGGGGAAAAGGAGAAGAATAATGAGATAAATGGGGAGGTGGGAATATAGAGGCCCAGTCCTTAGCTGGTGTATATTAACATAGCTCCATCAAATGCACTGTGTTGATTTACACCAGCTCAGGATCTGTCCCAGATGTGTTGCATGGCAACTAAGTATTTTAGGCTGGGTTTTTCAAAGGAGCCTACTGAAGCTTGATGCTCGACTTCAACAGAAATTCCATGGGAGCAAAGAACCAAATTTTCTTAGTGATAGAAATGTAGCTGTGTTAGTCTGGTGTAGCTGAAACAAAATACAGGACTATGTAGCACTTTAAAGACTAACAAGATGGTTTATTAGATGATGAGCTTTCGTGGGCCAGACCCACTTCCTCAGATCAAATAGTGGAAGAAAATTGTCACAACCATATATACCAAAGGATACAATTAAAAAATGAACACATATGAAAAGGACAAATCAAATTTCAGAACAGAAGGAGGATGGGGGGGACGGGAAGGTTAATGTCTGTGAGCTAATGATATTAGAGGTGATAATTTCATTAGCTCACAGACATTTACCTTCCCGTCCCCCCCATCCGCCTTCTGTTCTGAAATGTGATTTGTCCTTTTCATATGTGTTCATTTTTTTAATTGTATCCTTTGGTATATATGGTTGTGACAATTTTCTTCCACTATTTGATCTGAGGAAGTGGGTCTGGCCCACGAAAGCTCATCACCTAATAAACCATCTTGTTAATCTTTAAAATGCTACATAGTCCTGTATTTTGTTTCAAATTATCTTAGAATATCCCAAGCTTAATGCTTAAGGGCCCATATCTGACCTCCTTTATAAGAGTTTTACACTGATGTAACTTCTGTGATACACCAGTGCATGATACAAATCAGGCTTCTGTCTGGCATTGTACCAAACTTGTTATTAAGAGATAATAAGCCAGGCCCAATGTCGATAATTCTCACCCTTTTATCACACTGCTCTCACCAATTATTTTCTTAAAGGCCTGCTACTAGTGTCCTCTTATTACTAACTCTACTGCTAAAGTAAAGTAATATTCCAGCCCTCACATTCATAAAGGAAAGCTTGAAAAATGTGACCAAGTCCATCCTTCAGGTTTGCAATACTGATATTCTCTACTTCATTAAGGCTGCTTTGTACTACTTCAGGTTTAACTGTGCCTGCCTATGGGGTTACATGGTAGCAGGCCTACCGACAGGGGGGCAAAGGGGACAATTGCTCTGGGGCCCATTGATTGAAAGGCGCCCAGAGTTTCTGACTGCCGCTAATGTGGCCATGGCAGCAGCTGGAGCACTCGACCCTTTAAATTGCCACCAGAGCGCTGGGCAGTGAGCTCCAGGAAGTGTGTATAAGGGGATGCAGCATGGTGCAGTCCTGGTTGCACTGAGGGCTGGCTGCCTCCAGCCCCACCCCTTCTGCTCTAGGTCCTCCCTTTCTGGGAATACAGAACTGCCTCCCGCACCTTGCCCTGGGGCCTGGCAATTTTGTCAGTTCTCCTGTGTGGTAGCCTAGTCTTCCAGCTTTTCACTTTGATGCTGGGGACTGGGTTACTGCCTGTCAGTCCCAAGGCTGGTGGACAAAGATGGCTTAAACTGTTGTGTTCATGACATATACCCCACCTCCCCCCCACCATCAACTCCCATCCCTTCAATGCAAGATTTGTTCAGAATCTGGGCCAATATATAGAGGATGGTATTTTCAAAGCCACCTGGATAAACTGGGCACCCTATGCCCTTAGATGAGTTTAAAAATGTCAGCCTCTGTGAATCGTTTTTAGAATCGCTTCATATGGAAATGTTAGATACAGATATTGGATCTTATTGTGTGCACCAGCAAATAATTTTTTTTTTTGGTCTGGTTCTTTTCGTTCAAGTGACACCATCAAGTTAAGTCTCATTTCTGTGAGACTTTTGTATTTGATATTGATAAATGGTAATGCCTGGAAGGATATATTACAGTAATTGATTTCTATTTTTCTGTCTATCTTGTGCACTAAGCAGCATTTTTGGTATAGTGTTGGTTTTTCCTTTTGTCTGGGTCTCTAACACAGACATTTTAGGGTAGATAAATATCATTCTGTAAAATCATAATTTGGCAGGAACGGTAAGGAGCTCAGGTTTTTTTTGTGTGTGTTTTTTAAGTGACTAGATTTCAGATTGATGGTATACTTTTCACACGCTGTTCTGCATAATTTACCCTAGAAAGTAATTTTTATTCTGGAATTTCCGAATATCAATTCCTATGCAAAATTTCTACAACTTCTGACTAAGTAATTAGGAAAGCTGGAGTGAAATCCAGGTCCTGTTGAAATAAATGACAAGCCTCTTATTTATTTCAGTGGGCTCAAGATACCACCTGTAGCACTGGTTTATTCTGAAGTGAATTGAGGGCTGGAAAAATATGTCAGCCTGACCACAACAGTGACTTAATTCTAACCTCAGAGTAGGTATAGCACAGGCAGCAGAGCCAACAGCCGCTGTAAGCCCCAGGGCATCATGTGGGGGCAGGGAGGGGCAGGGACAAGGGCAATCAGCCCTCAGTGCTGCTCAGAGCACCCGGCCTGCTGGTCCAGCACAGCACTCTGGTGGCAATTTAAAGGGCCCAGGGCTCCAGCTGCCATCACTGCTACTGAAGCAACAGTACCAGTCAGATCTTCTGCCCCTTTGAATTTCCATGGCCCAGGGTAACTGCCCCTTTGCCCCTCCCTTCCACTTAATACCAATCTATTGAGCAAGCTATTCTCCCTCGTGAAAAAAATGGACATACTGTACATAGAGACCTTATTACTGAGGGGACAAAATCTGCTAGTGATGGGCAACTGACACCATAAATACGAGTAGCCGGCATTCTAAATATCATCTTGTTTTCCATAAGGATACAAACAATCCAAAACTGCTTGTGTAACTACAGGAGTATCGTAAATTGAGCCAAGTTTTCAAAGCATCAGTTGTGTGCTTCCAAAGGAGCTTGTAGCCACCTACCTTTCTTTGACACGTATCAGTGGTCTAGGTCAGTGGTCAACAATCAGTAGATCAGGATCTCTGACAGGTGATCCTGACTGGTTTGGTCAGGAGGGCTATCAGTTGCCCCTCCCCCCACTACCATGCTGCTCCTGTCCTCTGCCATGGTGCTGCTGCGTAGGCGCCTCCTGCTTGCTGTGCATGCAGAGAGACAGAGAGAGGGCTGTTAATGTCACGGTTTAGATTGCCTCTAATTTGTTTCATCCATGTGCAGAACACTGGCCAGGACTCTCCAGGAATTGGGCTTGATTTCCTGGAGCCTCCTACAGCCAAATCTGGATGTCAGCTGCTAACAGTCCAGCAAAGCAGCAGGGCTAAGACAGACTTCCCCCTGCCCTTGCCCTACGCCACTCCGGGAAGTGGCTGGAATGTTCCTACCGTTCCTGAGGAGGCAGGGCAGTGGATTCCATACACTACTCTTGCCTGCAGGCAACACTCCTGCAACACCCATGGCTGGGAATGGGGCATTATGGGAGACAGCACATGTAGCTACCTGCCCCTCCTCGCCACCAGGAGCCACAGCTGGACATGCCAGCTGCTTTTGGATATGGCACAGGGCCAGGGTGAGGATGAGCTCGCTTAGCCCCACAGTATCACCACTTGAGATAAGTGATTCCCAGCCCCTCTTGCCCCCCAATTCCCGGCCCCAGCCCTGAGCCCCCACTGCACCCAAACTCCCCGCTGAGCCTGCATCCTGAACCCTTTCCTGCACCCTAATCCCCTGTCCCAGGCTCATCCCAGAGTCCCTCCCACACTCCAAACCCCTCAGCCCAAGACCAGAGTGTGCACCCCAGCTGAAAGTGGGTGAGGATGAAGGAAGAAAGGGGGAAGGAGTGAGCAGGGCAGGGCCTAAGAGAAGGAGTAGGGAAGGAGACAGGGCAAGGCTATCTGGATTTAAGGTAGATCCTAGATTAAATTTAAAAAGTGATCTCATGATGTAAAAGGTTGGAGACCACTGGTCTAGGTAAGAGCCCCACCATGACTGGACTAGATGACGTCTTGAGTTCTCTTTCAGTCTTACGATTCTACGCATAGAAGAATGACTCTTTCAAAAAAGTCTTCTATGTAGGGCTGCTTTAAGTTTGTTGGTTTTTTTAAAAAATGAAAATAGCTTGTTGACAAACAGTTTTATTTTGATCAACATTTTTTATTTATTTTTGGACACAACAAAAATGTTTTCAAGGAAAATGTTTCTGGCTTTAAAATAAACAGCCAGACATTTTCGAGGTTTTGACTTGGTCAAAAAAAATGATGATGGAAAATTTCAAAATTGTATTACATTTCCCACAAAAAAAACAAACAAACCCTGGCAGTTTTAAATCAGGTCCTAGCCATCTCTGCATCCCGTATATATCCCTCATGATTTGAACAGTAGGTATGTAGGCACTTATACATAGGCAAAGGTGGGTTGAAAGTTAGGTTAGATGAAAACACATCCTACATCTGGAACATATAAATTTCCTGGGCATGTACTTGCTCAGAGATTCTGAAAGTTTCCTTGGTGTTTCAGGGTTTTGTGAGTAACTCCAAACTTTGAACTGCTCCTCCTCTCTGCTGTACTTTTCTTGATATAGTTGTACCTGGTCACAATTCCCAATACAGTGTTTTGAGGGAAAGGGATGAATGAGGGGGTTACACAGGTTCCAGAATGGGGCCGGGGTAGGCTTTTATAATAATGTGCTGTGCTGTTGTTTGCAAAACTCAGAATATGGCTAGTACTGTACAGGTAGCAATTTCAGTCAGTGCAGGTGAGAGGTCCCCATTCAGCTGTCTTATAATTTTCCAGTGATCCAGGTATGTATATACAACCCGGGGGAGGGAGGAGACTGCACCATTCCATGCTGTACCACGATACTGAGCAGAAATACCGTCTCTATTTTACAGATATGCAAATTGAGTGAGTTATGGAGATAGAAGTGTCAGAAGGTCCTTAAAAATGTGGGGGACCTCCAGTGCACAAACCATAGCTCCACCACCCCATATTTCCCCCCCAAGACCATAACCCCAATCACTCTTTTCCACATAGCTCACCCCTACCACTAGTAAAAACTGTGTGTGAGGGGGTGATATGGGTCACACAGGAAATGTGTTTCTGGGGTAGGAATAGAGCCCAACTCTCTTTACTTCCAGACATGTACCTCAAAACTCTATTTTCTTTCTTCTACATCTGCACAAAATGAAGTGTTGAAAGCTTAACCAGCAGCCACGTGATTATTGAACTAATTTGAAGGAAAGCTGAAAACCAGGGCTAGTGAAGTATTAGAAATTGCATAAGCAGTGTCATTTTCAGCCGCTAAGCAAATGGCACAATCATTTCCCTGCTGTTATATTGTACAGCTCTGTTCAGGTTTAGGGTGGAGGAAGTGTGTCTTACCCTAGGATGAGAGTTCATTGGGTTAAGCTCCTATTACCTTAGTAGTATTTGACAGCTCAGTCCTATCTACACTTGTACCTATTTCTCAGAAAATATCGTAGACCTCACTTACTAGACTGCTACATGTATTGTGTCCATATTCAAGCTTTATGAATACTATGGCTAAATGATACAATTTAAAGCTAGAGTGCCAAGCTAGATTTTTTTTTTAGCTTTAACAATTAAATTTGTTTTTTAACTTTAAATCACATTTCTAAATTGACTGATAGTTTCTCTGGAATTAATAGATTTATCAGGATAAGCAGATGAAGCAGTTTCTGGTTTGAGTGAATTTGTGATGACTGGTAGAACAAACATCATTCACAATGCAGGATGTTTTGGCTGATTCACTGTCATACAGAACTACTGTATTTGTAACTGGCCATCTGGGCCTTACATTTGCTCAGCCAGGAATCAAACAACATTTGTGCAAAAAACCACATATTAGTGATGCACTTCGAAATCTGTTTCCACCCGATGATAAAAATGAGAGCTAGTGTTTGCCTAAAAATATGACAAATATTACAGACACCATATTTTCCTGTCTTTTTCATATAATTTAGTGGCAGGTTAAAAGAAAACAGGCTTACAAAATTTAAGAGCACTTACCAGCTGATTTTGCCTTATTTTTCCTCACTTTCCTTATATATAAAAATTATGCAGATACAAGAGGTGTACCCATCAGAGATTTGCTTATTTAGTAGGTCCAAAGTCTGGTGTTTTTTTGTAGGGTCAGATTCTTTAAAAAGATAAGGGGTAGATAAGCGCTCATTGTAATAGGTTGTACTGTGAGATGGCAGCACTTCTGTACATCTAAAGAAAGCCACTAAAAAAGCCACTGAGGAACAGCCTTGGCTTGACAAATTAGAATGATCTTGAAAAAGTGCCTCTGGGCCAAATCTTTCAGAGAAATATATGGGGTGTGGACAGACCTTTTTCTCCCAGGCTTTGAGCTTCTGCTAATGCTATACTGTGGACACTAAACTATGCAAGTGAAAAGCCATTTCTGTGCAGCCAGATGAATTCTGGATGAAGTGGGAATTATAATACACCAGTGGCCTTCCAGTCTTCCGACACCTTCCCAAGACCCAGGGTGGTGAGCCTAGTGGCTATCTTGCCTCTCACTCTGCATAGCAAAGCAGCACTCAGTAGAAGCACCAGCCCATCATTCACTCAACCCTGGGGCCGTACTCTGGCCTTGTTTTTCACCTCTGTTGTTTTTTGGTCTAGATCTGCTTTTTCCCAGCCATTTTCACTGCTGCTGCACCCCTCACTCACTTGGACTTCTTGGTGCCAGCCAATGTTCCCTCTAATCTTTTCCATCCATGAGCAGATTTTTTCCATCCATGTGCAGAAAAAATTGTTTATGTGCATTGAGGCATGTGTGAATAGAAAAAAACTCAAGTCCTGGTGCTCTGCTAACCAGATGAGCATTTAAATCTCTCCGTAGCGGCTACACAGCTTAAAGGGAACACTGGCCATGTGAGTAAGGGCTGCAGGATCAGACCCAAAGTTGAGAAGCTAATTCCCCATGAAACTGATATCCATGTTCAAATGGGAATGAGAGACATTGTGACATTAAAAGCCAGGCATGGAATGGATTTTCCGTCAGCGGCAGTGAGCCATGGTACAGTGCGAAGGAGCTGTGAATGGCGGGAGCATGTCCATGGAGCCTGATTTAAAGCCCGCTGAGGTCAATGGAAGTCTTTCCGATGACTTTGATGAGCTCTGATTTGGGTCTATAAAGACTGTGCCACAATTATGTAGCAGCAGAATTAAAGACAAATGGTTCCACTTGAGCTACCATTATATTTCTAAGAAATGGGCATGGAACTGGATCTGCCTATCTTGAACCTTGATGGTAGTATTAGGTGTGAAAGGATGAGGGACTCTCAGCTAGGAGATGAAATTATGCAGGCTTGCACTTTAGCTGGGCTAGTCCACACCGTATCTTTTGCATTTTGGAATTGAGTCATCACTAACTATTCAAATACAGTAAGGAGTCAAAACACTCGATAATGCAATAGTATTGCTTGTTCCTTAGCTATGGCATCTGCTGCTCTTCCACAATCCACCTTTTTATTAGGAAATTTTTCCTGGGCATCTGCCACAGAAAGAATAGGTGTCTTGTAAATATCCATTTGTCAGGAGCATGCAGTTGCAGTACAGACCAAAACGTCAGGTTTACAAGAATAAGCAGCTGCAAATCCTAGCGGTTAGGCAGTCAAATCCTGTGATTTCTCTGTGTTGAGCCTTTTTAAGATTTATGCACGGAGGGAAACTGTTATATAGCTAACCGGGGCCAGGATAAGTGAAGTCCATTCCAAAATCTGTCAGAGGATGTTTTTTCTTGGTTATAAATATGAAGAGATAATAAAAATCAACCCTAAATTAGGTGTCTAAATATAGACTTAAGTGCACAACTTTAGACCTCTGGAAAATTTTGTCTTTTTTTTTTTTTTTGGTCTAGTGGGCACTAGTACATTCAGCAGCCATTGGATTTTTGTTTTTGTTTTGTGCACACTGAGGAAAAAAACACGGCCTCTTTACATGAAGAAAACCTGACATTTGTGTGCTTTCCTGTGCATATCAGAGTAGAATCTTCTTAGATTCTTAGGCCATGCCGGTCCCCAGAACCTGTGAGCATCCACAGAGGATGTTGCTTGAAAAGTATGATTTGCAGTTGTTTTGTATATCCAAAGTTGCATGCTCCCAGATGAAGGCCCTTATTTAAAAACATATTGCTTTATTGCTAGCAGATTTTAGTTTAGACTTCTTATTTTAAGTGTCAGGTTTAGGAAAATCTTTTTCTTCATCTTTCTTCCTCTATGCACTGCTGTGTATTTGCCCTCATTCTCTGCTCAGCCCTATGAAATACTGAAACCGGTTTGGTTTCACTGCTGCTTCAGCACTGGATGCATTTCCTTACACCAGCAAGGTAAGGGGCTGACACTTTTGGCTGGTAGATTCAGAGCAGGACAGAGTAGCACATGCCAGGTTGAGGCTGGCAGGATTAGACTCTGTATTGAACACTGCTGAAACACTCACATAGATTTAGTATATAGACACAAGCCTGCCTGCATAGAGAATGGGTAGGTGGCACTCCCCCAATTTTCATATGAATCCATGAAGATGCTGGCCAGAAGCAGGCTCTCTAGTGAATAGTTTGGTCCAGCCCTACTAACAAAGGCAGTGCTTGAACAGACACTGAAGTCTAGCGGGGTTGGCAACAGGGGAGGGAATTAAATGTGATTTCATTGCCTTGGCCTAGAAGTCAGTCTCCTTTACTTTCATTAATTTTTTGCACTACCTGAGGGAAATATGTACTCAAATTTCCTCTCCACTATTTTTGCCTAGATAATTACAAGAAGTAATTCTTTCATTCTTGTGATAGAATAGGGTCTGTGAATGCAGTATACCTCTCCTACAAGAAGTGTGGCTGTCCCTCAGTTTTCCTATGAAGACATTATTCTCCAGACTGATAAGATAGTTTGAACGTCCAGCCAAGTCAAAAGCCTTCTTGTTCCACGGCAAATAAAGTCCAAACAAAGCACAAACATTTTACCCTCTTTGGGCCTCAGTTTCTAGATTCTGAGCAGCTATTAAATCCTTCCTGGTTGGGGGGGGGGGGGGGGGGGGGGGAGAGCTCAAACTTTCATTGTACCAGAAGAATAACTCGTCTTTGTTCTCCCTTTTTTTCTCTGTCTCTCTCCACACAAGTGTTATAGATGGCACTGGAGAAGCAATGGGAAAACCCAACCCTACTTCAGGTTCTGGGCCTGGGACCCCAGGTTTTGCAGTAGCTGTCCACCCTCAATTCGAAACTGCTCTGCTTCATGATTCCTAGGAGTACTTCCTACATTCACCTTCCTCTCTTTTGGCCTTCTTCCAGGCCTTTGCCAGAAGTCCTCCACCAAATCACTCATGGAATTCTTCTCTAGCACCATCCCCACAAGTTACCTCACCAGCACAGATCCGATCCTGGAGGCTATGTCTACTCTACATGCTTCTTTTCTTTGTGATACTGTAGACAACCACCTAACCTCAAGATGATTCTTACCAACAACCACAGGACATATCCCACTAACACCAACCCTGGAACTTTCCCTTGCAACAAACCCCATTGCCAGCTTTGTCCACATATTCACTCTGCTGCTACCATTATTGGACCTAACCAATTGAGTTATAAGATCAACAACGCATATTCCTGCTCATTCAGAAATATAATTCATGCTATCATGTGCCAAAAATGTTCGTCTGCTATGTACATTGGACAAACATCTCAGACACTTTGCCAAAAAATCAATGCACACAAAACAGATATTAGACAGGATCACAAAGAAAAAACAGTTTCTTGCCATTTCAACCAGAAAGGGCTTTGTCTCAATGATCTGATTACTTGTATCCTGCTTCAAAGACCTTTTAACACAGACTTGAAAGAGAATCCTCTGAACTGTCATTCATGCTTAAATTTGACACTTTACACCTAGGTCTTAACAAGGACGCTAATTACCTTACCCATTACAAAGATAGCTTCCCCAATGATCACCTCTAATATCATTAGCTCACAGGCACTTACCTCCCCCACCTCATCCCCCTTCTGTTCTGAAATTTGATTTGTCCTTTTCATATGTGTTCATTTCTTTGATTGTATCCTTTGGTATATATGGTCGTGCCAATTTTCTTCCACTATTTGATCTGAGGAAGTGGGTCTGGCCCACGAAAGCTCGTCACCTAATAAACCATCTTGTTAGTCTTTAAAGTGCTACATAGTCCTGTTTTTTGTTTCAGCTAGACGAGACTAACATGGCTACATATCTATTACTTTTTGCACAAGACCTCTTGCACAAAAAGGAGTTATTCCTAGTAGAAGGAGGACTACCTACAGTGGAAAAACCCCTCCATTCTTTCATTTTATTTGTGCAAAAACACACTTCGGGTGTGAATGCTTGGCTATTTTTTGCGCAAAACCAGCCGTTTTTGCACAAAAACTCTGTAATGGAGACCTATCCGTAGTGGTTGAGCTGGATTTTTCTGCTACTAGTCTTCTCTTTAAGTACAGGAAGCTATCATATCTGCTTCCCCACTGTCTAATGGGCCTTACTGTTTCTCAATCCTCTCCTTAGATTACAATGTCATAATCTTGGAGGTTGAGATTTTGTCTGACCGGCTCCTAAAGGCCTAACTCAACCTGTGACAAAGGATATTTTACATAAACAAACTGATCTAATCAATGATAAATTCACAGAAGAGAGGAGTATGGTTGCAGACCTCCACACATGGATAACTTCCATTGGCATTCTCTGCATGATGCGTCAGTGGTTTTCACATGTGGCGCATGGAACTATGAATGTTGACAGCCATATAATGTTGGCTTCTCCTCGTTTGCAGCTGTTTAAATGTAGTTTAGCAGCTAAAAGTAGATTTGATATGTTGTTCTAATTGCCAGAAGCATAGATTGAGTTTATGCAAGGGAATGAAGGTGCAATAAGTGAATTAAAAAACAATTAAAAGATCAAATACAACAAAGATGGAAGGAAATGCGAACGGAAACAAAACACTTTGTTTCCATTTGAATTGTTTTTAAAAAATCCACCTAAAATTTCATCAAATCAACATGTTCCCATGAAACTTTTAAATTCTGACAAAACAGCATTTTTGTCAGAAAACAGTTCCTTTGAAAACTGTCCGACCAAGGCTGGAACCGGAATGAGAGTAGGTTGTAGAGGCCAAAAGCGTAATCAAGCAGTTATAAATCTCAGTTGTGAGCTGTCTCCCCAGTGAATGGAAAACCATATGAAATTTGCATTTGGATTTGATGATCCGCTAGGGTCAGGCTGTGCCTCCTACTTGGTTCAAGAAAAGGTAAGACTAATCCTATGCAGCATTGTCAACACATGGTGATTGGCTTCTCTGAACTCTATGTACAGTGAATTTCTGAATCACAAGACAGTTGCTCAGAAAAATCAAGTCATCTGTACAGCCCGTACAGTACTGGAACAAACAGATGAACAAACTTGAAAAGCATCTTGGTTTCTTAGAACAGGACAGCAGTTGCTGGTTGACGGGAGCCATTAGGTATTAAAGAGATTCTGAAATTTCCATCATCTTCTTTTACTGCAATGACTCCCCGACAAAGCCCTCACATGCAGATAGTCCTCTATCCCAATATGTGCAGGCACAAACCATTAACTTTATGCTGCGATGTAAGATTTTCATAATTAATACACAAGCTTGCAATCCTGATTTGAACCCTCTTACTAATATTTGCACCCAGGCTTATTTATGGAAACATCTTGCTGAGGTTTTCTTCTCTCTCTCTCTTTTTTTTTTTCAAAGAGCTTTACACATCCTAATATGACACTGCCCTCTGCTGGAACATTTTATAATTAGATCCAGGCTAAGGAAAAAAGAAAAACACACAGGAAACTTTTTTTTTCTTCTTCAAAATTATGAATTGTACAGTGTTTGGAAATGAAATGCTGTAAAGTACTACACTGTACAGACCATCAACCAGCTAATCAGCTTCTAAAGCACAGCATACTCTGGACACCCCTTCCCCTTTACCAACCTAATCTAATATTGAACAAGTACAGAGTTTGTCAGGATTTCAAAGTAAAGCAATTGGTCAAATGTCAGAGTCATTTTGATAGAGGAGAGAAGCAAATTGTTACTGAGGGGGAATCACCTGATGGAGAACCAGATCTACCAAAAAGCAGTTCAAGAAACAAAATACAGCTGGGACCTGTGTGCGCAGCCTGACTGAAGACTGTAGGCACATCTGGGGGGGGAGGAGAGGGAGGGGAGAAATGTGTATTTTATTTTGTTTGGTATGATGCACATTGCTCTTTTCCCTGAATCCCCCTTAATGTGCAGTGCTCTTTGTCTCAATTTCTGGCAAAATTCACTTGTGTTCTGTATACAGAGAGATTTAGCAGTTGAGCCAAGATCTCGGCTACTTTAGGTTGCTGAAAAATACTGTTATTGTTGGGATTACAGTGTGTACCAGATGCTTAAGGTTGCAGTTGTGTAGTGGCATCCTATCGGTCAGTAGCAAGCACTTTATAGGCTTCAGTTAGGCTTTGTTGGCAATAGGCCTGCTGGACCCCAATTACTCCTAAGACACATGGTTACAAGCTAGGCTTTTAGTAGGGCTGGCAGGAGAAGGGGAAGGTTGCCAATATCTCTGCTATAGAGGCTTAAACAGTTCCAGTTCAAAGTCCACACTTGCCATCCCTGTGTGGGTCACTGGGGCAGTCTGGTTCAGCAGAGCTCTTCAGGCCTAGTGCCTGGGGTATCCTCTTTAGTCTAACCCCCATTGCAGTAAATAAGCTTTTACAGGTTTCCAAATAAGGCTCAGTGACTCTTTCTGGGCCCTTTGCATTGGCTCCCTGCCCAGCTGCCCCACACTGCCCTGCACCTAGCTGTGATGGCCAGCGCTCATAGCTTTTTCTAGGGGTGGCTCTGACCTCAATTCTTGGGGGTTCTCTTCAGCTCCCTGTTGCTATGCACCTCCCACTGGCCACTTTCCCTTTACCAGATTGGGGAAATGGCAATGCAGTGGGGAAAAGGCTGACAGGAGTTATATTCCCCGCCTTTGCAGACCCATCACACTGTTCTCCTCTCTGAAAAAAGGATGTGTTCTTGCATGCTCATGCATGTGGCAGTCTGGGTGCCAATGGGAGTTTGGCACTCGTTCAGGCTTTCCCTTAGCTCTGATTCCATTGAAAGGTTCATTTCAACTCTGTAGGGCAGGCTGTTTGCAAGGTGACCCCGTCCCCAGCAGTTCTGTTATGTCACCCAACTGTATGCCGTACCTGGGCTTGGCCACATGTCAGCACTCAGTTCAGTCTGCTCCTTTTTGCTGCCCTTTGCACTGACTGGGGTTTTCTCCACAACTGCTTGGGTCCCGTGGTGGCAAGTTGGTCCTACTTACCATTGGGTCAGGATCCAGGTCAGAATTGAGTCTGTCATACTATGACAGGGGCTAGAGTGCCCAATACCCAGCTCACTGCCCTGAAGAGCTCCTTGTACTTCAGCTGTAACTTGGCGCCCTCCCCCTTCCTTCAGAATGCTGTTTCAATGGCAGCTGACTGTAATCTTGCGCAGAGTCATACTCCATGACAGCTCTTTCCACAGCTGCACAGGGAGCGATGGTTGGGTCGTGGGAACTCTGACGTTCCATGCTGAGCTTCTCGGACAGTGTGTGTGGCACAGTGAAATGTGGCATGTTATGCACAGCCAGTTGGACCTGGACACAGCCCAAGCAGAGCTCTGGCATGCACCTTAAGAACTGAGGCCTGGATACTCATAGGGTATGTCTACACTACCCCGCTAGTTCGAACTAGCGGGGTAGTGTAGACATACCCGTAGGGACTTGCATGCTTTGAAAATCACTGTAATCCACAAAGCCTAAGTTAGACCTTGTCTACGCCTGTGATGTGGTGCAGGTCCATGTAGCTACATAGCACACAGAAAAGCAAGCTGCCTCCCACCACCTGCTGTTGAAGCTTTTCCTTGCGTTGCTGAAAGGCACCAGCAGCAGGGAGACACTGCTAAAAAATAGTCCAGTAGTGGAAATGGAGTGACACTGCTTGGCTGTGTGCAGGATGCATATCTAGGGTACTGGCATGACTTAAATCACCTAAGCCAGGGGTAGGGAACCTTTCTTGGGTTGGGGGCCATTGGCCCACAGAAAAATCAGTCGGGCGCCACATACAAGTGAGAAGCAAAGCAAAAAAACCCCAACAAAACAACCAAAATCCAAACCCACCACCCTCACTGATGTCACCCCTGACTAAGAAGGAGAAAGACACTCCCCCCATTCCATTCTTACACCACAACCTAGGGGGCCCGGGCTAGTAGATTTTGTGTGCTCCAGCCCCATGGGGGGGATGGTGGCGTAACTAGAGCACCTATGCAGAGGAGGGAGCCCCAAGCCTCAGGGGCCAGATCCAGGCAAGATCCCCTTAGAATCCCCACCCCTATCTAAGCAGTGCCTCTTCATCTACACTGCTACTTATACACATGCTAGAGAGGCTTGCCTATATGCTATGGCTGCCATCAGGGAGGACATAACCTTAGGTGCCTCAATTCCTATACGATAAATGTGTGTATGTGTGTGGGGGGGAGGGGGGAGGAAAGTGTGCTTAACAATGCAATTCACAAAAAAGCAGCTTCCCAGGCAAGAAGTTTCCTAAGCTAACCAATGGGAGGTGCCATCATCAGAGTGTGTCCTAAACCCTGCCCCTTTTTGAGTTAGATACCTAAACCAGGCTGCAGAGAGGCGTCTAGCTCCACTAGTGAGAGCCCTGCTTCAGGAGGAGTAAGCTGACTTAGTGGTGTTACCTCTTTTGGACTCCAGCAGCTAGCGAAAGTTGAGGTCCAGATATTCCAGCTACAAGCAGAAATTGAAGAGTATTTTCTTTGATGCAGTTTTGTTTATTTACAAGGAATATACCCGTTTTTTCTTTTCCAAAAGCATGAGATCTCCCCCGCCTCCCAGCCCCTCCCAAAATGTATGTGTGTGTGTGTGTGTGTGGGGGGGGGGGTTAAGCAAAGGGCCCACCCTTCTTTTAGCCACTAGCATTAACTCAGAACCTTTCCCAAGGCACACATATACATACACACAAAGCGTATGTCTACGCTACAGAGTTTTTTTCAGACAAACGGCCGTTTCTCCAAAAAAACTTAAATTACATCCACACTGCAACTGCATTCTTTCGAAAGAAAATCAAAAGAACAGAGGGGTTTTTCCCAGGGCCGGCCCACAATATTTTGGCACCTGAGGCGGGGAGTTCAAATTATGACCCCATTCCCCTTCGCTTGGGCCAAAACTTTGAAAGGTCTCTTATGGCCTCCTTCCTCCAGCACAGCACTCCATCTCTGTGCATCTAGAGCAGAGAGAATACATATGCACCAGCAGCAGACACAATTTTCTACACTCTGGGTCCTAGTGGAGCCCTCCCACAGTCTGGCACTTGAGGTGGCCACCTCAGTTCACATCATGGTAGGGCCGGCCCTGGTTTTTCCGGCGTTGGTAATCCTCTTTCTATGAGTAAGAAGCCTTTTTCTAAAAGAGCTCTTTCACTAAAAGGCGTGTATGGACGGAGAAGAGGGAGTTCTTTCAAAAGAAGAGGAAAGAGGAAAAAGCACAGGTGCCCTGATGTCCACTCGGTCCATAGTAATCACAGCCTCCTACCTGTTCCCTTACAGCAATATTCAATGAAGAACATAAGAATGGCCATACTGGATCAGACCAAAGGTCCATCTAGCCCAGTGTCCTATTTCTGACAGTGGCCAATGCCAAGTGCCCCAGAGGGAATGAACAGAACAGGTAACCATCAAGTAATCCATCCCCTGTCACCAATCCCTACCAACAGAAGGTAGGGACACTAGCTAGCAGCCCATTGATAAACCTATCTTCCATGAATTTATCTAGTTCCTTGTCCTACCCTGTTATAGTCTTGGCCTTCATACCAACCTGTTCACTTTTTTGACTGCCGCTGCATATTGAATGGATATTCTCAGAGAACTATCCACAAAGAGAGCCACAAAGATTTCTTTCTTGAGTGGTAACAGCTAATTGAGACCACGTATTTTTATATGAATAGTTGGGATTATGTTTTCCAATGTGCATTGCTTTGCATTTATCAGTATTAAATTTCATCTGCCTTTTTGTTGCATTGTCATCCCATTTTGAGAGATCCTTTTGTAGCTCTTCGCAATCTGCCTGGGACTTAACTAACTTGAGTAAATTTTGTCACCTCACCATTTACCCCTCTTTTCAGATCATTTACAAATATGTTGAATATGATTGGTCCCAGAACAGACCCCTGAGGGACACCTCTATTTACCTCTCTCCATTCTAAAAACTGCCCATTTATTCCCACCTTTTGTTTCCTATCTTTTATAATATAAAAATATAAAATATAATATCGGTTACCCTGGGTATGTCTACACTACCCCGCTAGTTCGAACTACGGGGTAATGTATGCATACCGCACTTGCTAATGAAGCCCGGGATTGAATTTCCCGGGCTTCATTAGCATAAGCGGGGAGCCGCCATTTTTAAATCCCCGCTGCTTCGAACCCCGTGATATTATCCCATGATGACAGCTTACTTTGGTTTAGAGCCTTTCAACTCAATCCATAATAAGGTTTAAGCCAGATCATAACAGGTGCTTAAATTACTTCTTGCAAGAAATACCAGAGGAAGAAAAGGAATTTGAATAGGAATTTCTGACCACTTAGGGATTTTCCGTGACCAATGACCTAGGGAATAATCTGATTCAAGTGTTCTGTAGGCTCTCCTGTTGTAGCTGTTCCACTTTGGTTAAGTGGTAACCAGTCATTGGAGCAGAAGGACCTTGGCCTTCCTGCATCTAGGTGAACACTCTAGGCAAGAGGATATAGAATCAGTTAAGTGACTATCTCTGGCTCAAGACTCCTTGAAATGTTGAACTATGAAAGGAAATTGTACCTGACCTAGTTACTGGAGCCATCAACCTCAATGTGCTACAATGCAAAGATGTCCAATAGACCTGGGATGCCAATCTTAGTGTTTGAGAAACTGGAGGTGTTAATTCAAGAGGCTGTAGTCCTGAGGCTCTGAGAATGTAAGCCCACAACTAAGTTGTCTGTGGATGCCTCCAAAGGGATATTGGAGCAGTCCTTTTACAATGCAACTTGTGAACATTTCATGCTCCTGGGAGCCCTCTGTTGACTGATTTGGGGTCAGTTTCAGTTACTGCCTCTGCCAAAAGGGCTCTGGCAGCCACCCAAAGAATTAAGAGATTAATTTTCCACAACAAAAGTGTGATTTGCAAATGGAATACGTACCTGGATGAGCTTTAGAGGTTGCAGGCATGCTCTCAATCATTTGACAACAGTTCAGTGGAGCAAAGGCTAGAGAGATATTTGTACATGTCAGTCTGATTAAACTCCGTCCAGTCTCAAATGAAATATGTACTGTGCTTGCCAGAGCTATTGCACAGCAGGCAGCCCTGAAGAAAACAGATGGGGCTATTAGCCCAGAGGTCTGGGACAGTATATTCCCAAGTCACAACATTAAGAGGGAGCTCTCAGTACTAGGTGGAATTTTGTTTAAAGGCACCAGCGTGAGTATTTCTATGGTGTTACAGAAAATTAAGGAGGATACATGAAGGCTATTTAGGAATTGAAAATGTTAGAAGAAGGGCCAAAAATGTAGGGCACAAAGAAAGTGCTCATGTTGTTTTGCTTTATAATAAAACCAATCCACATACCTGCCTCCAGGGAACAGTGACATTGAGAAAGCTGTTAAGGCTTCTTGCATATGCCAAACAACCAAACAATACAGGCCTCAGTCCATTCCACTTTGCTGGCTCTCAGCTGCATTGCCCTGCTTCCTGCTGCCACAGGCGAGTGAGGGGAGGTTTCTACTCCTTTCCCCAAGCCAATTCCCTGAGCGACATAGCTGGAGCCAGGGGAGTGCAGCCAGCTGGAGCTGAGTCGCTCCACTTGCTGCCCTTGCCACTGAATGAAGGGACAGGCCCAATCCCTGCTGCTTTTCTGCCCTGTTCCTGCTCCCACCCCCCGCAGCTCCTGCCCTGGTGGCCGCACAACCCTGAGTGCAACCTCCCCCTTCAGAGGGCCCAGTCCCCTGCAGAGCAGCCGCTGCCTCCCCCTATCCCGCAGTGGGGTGCAGGTGCCTGGGACAGCCCTAACCCCTGCACTTAAACAGAACATACTTAAGTCAGTGTGGTTCCTTGTGGGTGCAGGTGGTCCACCTCCACAGGGCCTAAGCAGGGAGAGTTTGCTGTATGCACATGTACCCACTTCTTCCAGTGTCCTCAGTGATAATACATTTCCTCCTTTCTACCTACCTACCACATACATTGGGTTGTTGTGTAGTTCTAGGTGTAATGGAATGCTGAACTGCATCGTACAATCCCACCACTAGCTGGCAATGTGTGTAACATACCTGTAGCTGCTCCTCTCCTAGCCTACAGGCTTCTTTTGGAAGAAGCTTTTTTCCGAAGAGATCACACAAAAGCTCATCAAAAAAGCAATGCACGTTTGCGAAAGCGAGTGTCCAGACCCATTGGACGCTCTCTCGCATAAAAGGTCACGCGGAATCACTCCAGACAGGGCTTTAGGTCACCAGTTGCTTCCGAATGCTGGTCCCAGAGCCTTGCAGAGACACGCACTTAAAGGGACCCCCCCAGACTGACATTTCTCTGCTTACTACCTCTTTGAGGGACAGCAGAGCTCTTGCAATGTCTGCTGTGGTCGCCCTGCTTTTGTGAGTGCCACAGCTTTTCTCTTGGTGCCATGGAGTCAGAGCTGCCCCATGGCATGCGATGGCTGCACACGGCCATGCTGCAGTTTTTGCAGCACTTTCTGCCAGTTGCCTTCCTGGTCCTGCATGAGCTGGACCCTGGGGCCCTTCTCTCTGGTGATGGCTGGCAACCACACCCCATGATGGTGAGGCATTTTTGGAGGCTCTACACCAGTTCAGCTTGGTGGGTCCTGGAGCAGTGGGACGACCAGCAGTGGCTCCAAAACTTACGCATGAAGAAGGCCACCTTTTTGGAGCTGTGTGCCTGGCCCACCCATACCCTCTGGATATGCCACACCCACCTGCGGCCTGCCATCCCCCTGGAGAAGCGGGTCACAATAGACCTCTGGAAACTCGCCACTCCCAATAGTTACCAGTCGGTGGGCAACCAGTGTGGCACGGGGAAGTCCACTGTCGGGGCCTTCCTCATGGAGACTGCAGTCCCTGCCGGGGGGAGGGGAATATTGGATAAGGGAGACCCTTGGGAAAGGGGGTTGGGAGCTGTAGGGGGTAGAGTGTGTGTGTGTGGGGGGGGGGGAGTCCCATCCCTGGGGGCTCGTGCCGTCCTGTCCTCATACAGCCCTGCTGCTGGGGGGGAGGGGAAGCGGTCTCATAGAAGGTGGCTCCTGGGGTGTTTGGGGGGGTAGGAGAGGGGAGCAGGGCAGACACCTCTCAAGGGCTCAGGCACCCCCTCTCTCATTCTGTTTTGTGTGCTTCTTTGGCTCCTTCTGCAGGTGATGAGGGCCATCAACTCGATCCTGCTGCGGAGGGTCGTCCGTCTGGGAGACCTGGATGTGTCTGTGACTGGATTTGCTGCTCTGGGGGTCCCTAACTGTGGTGGAGCCATTGATGAGACCCACATTCCAATCTGAGCACCAGAACATTGAGCAGCCCACTATATTAATCGGAAGGGCTACTTTTTGATAGTGCTGAGGGTGCTGGTCAACCACCGGGGACATTTTTGTTGGGTGATCAGGCAGGGCAGATGATGCCTGAGTGTTCAGAAACTCTAACCTGTACTGCAAGCTGGAGGCAGGGGACATTTTTCCCCTGCCATGAACTTGCCATTGGGGATGTGCAGATGCCACTGTGTATTGTGGGGGACGCGGCTTATCCCCTGATGCCGTGGCTTATGAAGCAATACACCGGCCATCTGGATACCAGCAGGGTATTCAATGTCCCCCTGAACTGGGCCCGAATGCAGGTGGAGTGTGCCTTCGGCCATCTCAAGGAACGTTTCTGGTGCCTGTAGACACGCCTCGATGTGGGGGAGCACAACATCCCCAAGGTGGTTGCGGTATGTTGTGTCCTTCTCAACACTGGGGAGAGGAAGGAGGAGGCCTTCCTCTGGGGGTGGGGGTCAGATGCTGGCCATGAGGGGTGAACCTTCCAGCAACCGTAGACAGCTGCCATCCGCCAGGCCCATCAGGCTAGGGTGCACATCTGGGAGGCCCTGCAGTCTGTATTAATGAAACATTCTGAAAAGGTTGGCGGGGGAGGGGGTGCTCATAATTTAGAGGGGAGGGAGTGGCTCGATGTGCCACCTCATGTGCGGGGACCTCATCAGAGTTGTGGTCGATGGGTCGAGGGAGCACAGGAGAGTGGACAGGAGTGGGATCAGAATTGGTAGAGGGAGGGGCCATGACAGCACACATGTTGTCACACTGCTGGTTCAACTGGTCCCATGTGCGGTCCCGCCACTCCAAGTCTGCGCAAACCTTGTATGCGAGGGTCTGGTGGATGTCATGCAGGACACTGATGCGAGGCGCATAAGCTCTTTTTGCACCCTAACATGCCTTCGGGTCCTGTGGTCTCTGTTGGGTGGTGTGGCTCGGCCCTCAATTGACTGCAGTCAATTGTCCCTGCAGACACTGTCCCTTAAGCCGTACCTTCCTCTGTGAGCAGCGACCAACAGTGCGTGCCCCAGAGGAGGGAGATGGCTTGGGAGCAAGGCCATGTGTGGACTACACAGCAGGCCATGCCTCACAGGGGACCCGACATGCCCAGAGGACTGTGCTGCCCATTCTCCCCCCTCCAGCCCACGGACAAACAGCCAAGAGAAGCGTCTGGCCACAGTGGGATCCCCTCATGGGCGGCAGAAGAGCCAGGAGCAGCCTAGCCCTCCCTGGGGTCTGCAGACACAGGTGTGGCTCGCAGCGCTGTCTACGGGAGCGGCTGCTGTTTCACATGTGCAGGCATGTCTGTGTGCTAGGTACAGCACTCCTCTGTCTGTGTGGGGTTGTCCTTGTGGCTAGCCTGCTTCCAGCCATGGCAGCCCTCCACCCTCTGCCCCCAGGGCAGGATGTGTGGCCTCCCCAAGCCTGGCAGCAGAATCCCAGGTATGCTCAGGGGCTGCCTGCTGTGTCCATGTGCCACACAGTAATGCTGCATGTGGTCACACGTGCACGGACTGCAGCACAATGTCCAGCCCGAGCAACACTCGTCCCCTTCCCCCTGTGCACCCATCTCCCCTGCTGTGTGGGTGAAAGTGAAACCACTTACCTGAAGATCCCTCCCACATGTCAGAGGAGGCCTAGGAGACGTCCTGGGAGGGATCCCAGGAGTGCTCCAAGGAGTGCCCATCTCCTCCTCTGCTGCTGCTGGCCCTGCCCCTCCTGCTCCTACTCCGTGGAGGCCTCTGGCTGGATGTTCATGGGGGTCTCAAGGCCAGAGTCAACGAGGATGGGTGGAGAAGACATTTCTCTACCCTCCCCCCCAGTAATTAGTGCCGCTCCTTGTAATAGGGGCAGGTGTGGGGTCCTGCTCCTGAGCATGAGCTGCGCGCTGTGGCCTGGACATATTCCTGGTGGAGCTCCTTGACTTTACTCCAGACCTGTTCCAAGGTCGGGGGTGGGTATCTGCTCTCCGCCAGGGACTCAGCCATCCAGCCATAAATGTTCCCATTGCAGTGCTTGGCCCAGGGAGCCACAGTTCAAGGAGAGACTGGCTCTCTGGGCTGAACCAGGACGGGAACGCCTCTTGATTCCCCTGCGTGGGTCCTGGGACTGCTCCCTGTGAGGGCCCAGGGAGTCGCAGGGGGCTCGAGACTGTGCCATTGCTATGCAGGCCTGTGGCAAGGAGAGATGTGCCATCAGGGTGCTGCTCCCAGGCCAGCTTCCTGCCACAAGGCTTGCCCAGGGTGCCTGCAGCTTTAAGAAGGGCCAAGAGACAGGAACTATAGAGTTGTGAGTACTTTGGATGGAGTGGCCACCAGGGCACCTGTGTTATTTCCTGGAGGGCTCTTCTTTTGTAAAAAGCCCTTCCTCCCCACCCACACATGCCTTTTTCCGAAAGAGCTCTTTCAGAAAAAGGCTTCTTTCTCATAGAATGAGGATTACCAATGTTAGAAAAACCCTTCTGTTCGATTTTCTTTTGGAAGAATGCAATTGCAGTGTGGATGTTCAAGTGTTTTAGGAAAAACGACCATTTTTCCGATAAAACTCTGTAGTGTAAACATATCCCAAATGTTCAGAGTCATCCCCTGGAGCTGGGAGTAGAGCTACAGCTTCGGGGGAGGGGAAGGGAGAAAAAAGAGGGGGCACGGTACAGACAGGAGTAAGGGGACCAGTTTAGCTGGGGATGAATCAGGAGCTTGAGCCAGGAGCTGAGTCTGGGAGTGGAATCAGAGATGTAAGTAGGCCATGATGGGTGGAGCTAGGGCTGTGGTAGCATTCACTCCCCACCCCTGTATGGACTGGACCCCATCATGCTGTTCCTGAATGTTCCTCTGCCCACCCCCAGGGGGTGTGCCCCACAGTTTGGGGACCACCATCTTTAAGTTGTGAAAAGCTATACCTCGCAGTGCATTAAACAATCTTATAGTGAACACATTTGGGCTACATCTAGATTGCATCCCTTTTTCGTAAAAGGGATGCAAATTAGACGTATCGCAATTGCTAATGAAGTGGGGATTTAAATCTTTGTCGGAAAAAAGCGCCAGTCTAGACGCGGATCTTTCAGAAAATAAAGCCTTTTCCAAAAGATCCCTTATCCCTCTTAAAATAAGCTCCGAGCCGAAAAAAAGCGGCAGCCATTTTTATGCTAATGAAGTGGGAGACTTAAATCCCCGCTTCATTAGCAATTGCGATACATCTAATTTGCATCCCTTTTACGAAAAAGGGATGCAATCTAGATGTAGTCTTGGCACAGTTCCTTGGGAAGGAAGCTCTGAAGCCAGGCCACAGAAGGTTGACTTGCTAGTGGCAAACCTGCAAGCTATCAAATACAAACAAAGAGGTCTTTGAAGATGACACAAGAGGTCTCAGTAAATGCTTCACTTTTGTGTTCTTGCTTTTAAAAATATATCCTCAATCTACCACTGAAGTCTGGTTTGATTTATTTTTTATTAGTTGGTTGCCATGGAATAAATTGTGTTGCTTTGCTTACTTGATAGGCTGTACAAAATGCTGGCAAATGTTTGCAACTGCAAAATTTGCTTTAATTTGCTATAAACATGGCAAAGACACAAAGCAAGAGTGCTCATGTTGTTTTGCTTTATAATAAAACAAATCTCAAAACTATATTTCAGGATGAAAAATAATGGTAATCTACTCATTCATGGGACTGTCAAAACACTTTTCTAAAAATCCTCCTAGTTTTCAGTATATGGTAAGAACATTTTCTCTGCTGAGGCACACATATGGACTTTGTGTACACTTGCAGCTTCTTTCGCGAGAAATATGCAAATGAGGCTAAGCGTGGACTATCTTCGAGCCTCATTTGCATACCTAATGAGCTGCCATTTTTGCAAAAGAGGCTCTTGCACCAGAAGGAGCTGTCTACAATGCCCTTTCTTGCACAAGAAAAACCCTCTTGCGCAATGCCGTTATTCCTGAAAATACTTGGCGTAGCAGCATTGTGCAAGAGGGTTTTTCTTGTGCAAGAAAGGGCATTGTAGACAGCTCCTTCTGGTGCAAGAGCCTCTTTTGCATACCTAATGAGACACCATTTTTGCAAATGAGTCTCGGTGATAGTCCATGCGTAGCCTCATTTGCATATTTCTCGTGCAAGAAGCCGCGAGTGGAGACATAGCCATGGAGTCTGTCAAGGGGCAGACTCACCACCATGGCGCCTCCAGCTGGTTGCTCTGGGAGTTAGCTTGTTGATTTGCTGGATGCCTCCCTCTAGCTAGTGTCTCCCCATGTTCTCACTGCCCTCTCTAGTCCAGAGGCATGTCATTCATGGACCTCAGCACCCTCTTCAGGACACTGCCCTCTGGCAGTGCCCACTCCAGTGTCTGAGCCCCCTTTCCAGGGGTTAGTGTTTATCCTGCTTGCACTCCAGGGTCCTCCCCTCCCCAGGGCAGCCTGTTCTTCTCCCAGGGAACACCCAGTTCCCCTTTACCCACCTTGCCTCAGTGACCCATTACCAGTCTTCATCTAGCCCCTGCCTCACCACCAAACTGCAGTTTGTAATGGCCACTCAACACTGGCAAAGGGGTGTGGACCTGTTCCCTTTGCTTACCATGGCTACCTCTCACAGCCCCAGTAGCTTCAGGCCTTGCAGCCTGGGGGTTTGCTTGGCCAGAGTCTCCCCAGCACTGCTCTACTTCCTGCTTCCCAGGCAGCCAGGTCCCTCCTGCTCTCTAATCAGAGCAAGAGTGAGCTTCCTCCTCTCCCTCAAGTAGTCCTTCTTTATATATCCCCCAGCTGGGCCCTCATTAGCCAAAACTGCCTCAGCTCGGGCTTCACACTCAGCCCTCACTCAGGGCTGGGTTTTTGCCCTCAAAGGGCCAGTGCAGGGCAAACGCTCTGTCACAGAGTCATAGAAATGAAATACATGCCAGTGACTTTCTGTGACCTTTGCAGCATAACATTAGAACGTTTGCAGGTAAACCACACCAGCTACTTGATTATTTTTATAATATGTTTTGGTTAAGACACATGATTTAAGACATTTTAGCAGTGATTGGTCAAAATATTAGGCTGTGTCTACACTGGTGCGATCTTGTGCAAAAGCAGCCGCTCTTGCGCAAAAACTTGCTGCCTATCTACACTGGCTGCATGTTCTTGTGCAAGTAAACTGACGTTCTAATGTATGAAATCAGGGCTTCTTGCGCCAGACCTCTGACACTCCCGCTCAGGAATAAGCCCTTTTACGCAACTATTCTCGCGCAAGAGGTCAGTGTAGACAGGCAACATGAATTTCTTGCGCAAGAAAGCCCTATGGTTGAAATGGCTGTCAGAGCTTTCTTGCGCAAGAAAGCGTCTACACTGGCAAGGATGCACTTGCGCAAAAGCACATCTCTTGCGCAAAAGCACATGCCAGTGTAGACGCTCTTTTGCGCAACTACTTTAACGCAAGAACTCTTACGCTAAAGAGTTTTTGCGCAAGATCATGCCAGTGTAGACATAGCCTTTACATTATGAGGTCCAATTTAAACTCTGCTCAGATGCTGACATTATACTTCAGAACCAAATTCTAGAAACAAATGGATATGATTGGTGTAAATCAGAGTTTAAAATAATCTGTGTGTAATCTTGTGAAGATGCCATAACACCATACAATATATTATTTCTGCTTTTGTGCCCCTTTCAGTGTGTCAACATAACGGGGTTGCTGCTAAATGAATGACCCTCTATAACTCTTAAATCATTCATTAGATTTGGCACTGAATTAATCGCAACAAGAAAAACTGAATTCTGCAAAATACATTCCCTGCTGAGCTGGATTTAATCCCAGAGTTTTGGCTAAGCAAACCTCAGTGCACATACTTAATAAGCAACAGCTTATTTTCCAACATTCCACCAAATAATGTTTTCCCACCGAACTGCAAGAAAGAAAAAAGTGATTATTAAAATATTTTAATTCTTTGTAACACTAATAACATGAATATTTATTTGAAAAATATTTTTCCAGCTTAGTCCATCTTTAAATCAGTTACATTAACTTCCACTAATATTACCAATTACACTGTCCTTTTCCCTCATATTGGTAAAGATAAAACTACAGTAAACTACTTCACAAGGTGATTGAAAAAAGTATGAAAGATTTCCCTCTTCTCCTATGATGAATCAGAAGCTTAAAATAACAAGGACAGAGGTTATGGAGCTAAAATATATGTTGACATATTTAACCTCATAAATAAATATATATATACAAAGGAGGTTATTTTATGTCAACAACAAAGTAAAGGGTTTAAACTGAAAATGTGAGCATTCAAGAACATTTGTCATAGTTAAGGACTACTACATGGTAGTAAAAAAAGAGCAAATTCTTAATTTAGCAAAAATAGAGGCGATTGTACATTAAGCTGTTGGTTAGGTTACAGCTAGGCTTCAGTCAGGAAACATCTTTTAGTCTTCATATTTTATTAATTATTGTGTTCCATTAGTTCCTCAATTTCCAGAACTATTTTCTTTTCCTTCTCTTCACTATAGAACATCCTAGACAGGTAGAAATCTCACAGTAAGCTACTATCTGACCTACTATCTAGGCGGTAGGGGAGAGGGGAGAGCTAGGCGGTAGGGGAGAGGGGAGAGAGATGATAATATAGAAGTTCTCTAAATGCTCATACATAAGATTTCCCTAAATTCTTTCCCTTGATAAAAGTACTTAACCAAAGTCATCCCTAGCATAATTACATTTGAAGTCAGTAGGGATGAATTTGGTTTATGCAGTCATATAAGGATTTTGCTCTAACATAAAGAAAGTTTGGTCAGGTTATTTGTAAGAACTTTACTTCACAACAGTGTTTCAGGACTGAATGTGATCAAAATATACTTCTCCCCTTCATGTTCATATTTAGGGGAAATATTCCAGTGGTTTGGGCACAGAATAAAATGGTCTTTGTAAATGAATGGACAAAATTAATGCAGAAAGGTTCAAATCTAAGTACCCCATTACTGAACATATATGTGTTTTTTAACTGAGAATCAATAGCTTCATGACATCAGACCAGTGGTTTATAGAAGTGCAATGAATAAACCTGACTGAAATTTTTAGATACAAGTAATTTGATGAAAAATGGCCTTTTGTGAAATGTGCTTCTCATTTCTTTTGAAATTTTCATGGAAAATCCCATTATCTGGCCAGCTCTATTACTGACATGTTAAATGAAATGTGCATTTACAGGTGTTTCACAATCTGGAGTGGGTTTCTACATATTTTCAAGAACAGTTGTGCACTTCTGACATATTTTTAGAAATGGCCATATGGTGTCATGACTTGGAAAAGTTCTTTGTCTTCTACACTCACTTAACACTAAATTCAGTTGTGTACATAGCACAGCAATACAGAACTCTGTTTATGGTGCTTGGTCATAGCACCACAAACAGTACAAAACTATATTTAGTTTAATCAGCTGGTGAAGGGGAATGCTTGAAGATGTGGATGCTGCAAGGTGCACATGTAGCTGCTGAATGCTATTATGTAGTATACTATGATCTTTAGAGCCTTCATAAATTGCAATGTCAAGTGGCAGAAGTGCTCTGTACATGCAATATGCCACAAGATAGGAAATGGGTGAGCTAACGTGAATTTACAAGGGATCTGCGATGAATTGTAACTGATAAACTTATAGCACTATATGATTTACAAAGTGTGGGGTCCTTTGTAATGCTTTGCTATTTCACATGACCTACATGAGCAATCAGCATGAGAACCCACATACCAGGGCATGTCTACACTGCAGAGTTTTTTCAGAAAAATGGACATTTAAAAAAAAAAACTTCACTTATGTCCACACCGCAATCAAATTCTTTCGAAAAAAAAATTGAAAAAGAACAGAAGGGTTTTTCTGAAATTGATAAACCGCTTTCTATGAGGAAGAAGTGTTTTTCTGAAAGAGCTCTTTCAGAAAAAGGCATGCATGGATGGGGAAGAGGGAGTTCTTTTGCAAGAAGAGGAAAGAGGAAAAAGGGCAGGTGCCCTGGTGGCCACTCCAGCCATAGTAATCACAGCTTAAATGAGAGATAGCATCCACACTGAATGGATGCTATCTTTCGAAAAAGCAGATCGCTTTTTCAATGCACTTTTGCTGTGTAGACACTCTTTTTCGGAAGAAGTTTTTTCAGAAGATCTCTTCAGGAAAAGCTTCTTCCAAAAGAAGCCTGCAGTCTAGACATAGTCCCAGTGTAGTAGTTACAGTGGAAGGTGTTTCCTTTTTGCACATCAATGAATATTGAAACACGTGACTTTGTGTAAAGTCTGGAATTACCTTATTTACTGATGCTGCACCAACTGAAACCACACTCTCAAACATGGCCTTAAAATTGCAGGAGGGTTCTCAGTGGCCCTAATCACAAGCAATTCCCAGTGCATACATATGTGATAAATGCTTTTCTGTGCACTTGGCTACAATGTGGCCCAGAGTTTATAGACTAGCTTCTATATGCAAGATTTGGATCTAATTTTCTTTGTGTGGTTAGCCCTGGAGATTTATTTTGATGAAATGATTCTTTGACACTAGAGTTAGGGCTTTCCTCACCTGTGGAAAACATCATTAGCAATGGACACCTAAACAGCAAGAGATTAACAAATACGGTAAGGAAATTCCACATTTTGCAGGAAGAGACTGACTAAGAAAGCTACGTCCAAGTGCTTGCATGTACTGTGGGACACTTCCCCTGTTTTCTCTCTAAGAAGACTCAAATCTCATTCTCATTCAGATCTCATATTATTGAGAGATGGGCTTCTGGAGCGTCTTCAGTCTTGCAAATATATATCTATATCTATATATACAGGATTACACCTAAATTATGTGTCCGGGTATCCTGTTGGCTGACATCCAGTTGATGTTTGAAAACAGTCGTTATTTCATGCTAGGAAAATGTCAGTGTCAATACCACGTGTGGGAAAATGACTGACTCTCTAATGGGAGGAGTGGGGGGCCGGAGCCTGTCCTTGAGAAAAAGCTGTTAATAGAACAACAATATATATTGGGGAAAGTGATTAAATCTGGTGATATAATTCTTCCAGTCTCCAAGTCCTCCATTGTTCAGAATCCCCAGGCTGCATGTTATCTGTCTTTGGTTAGGGGAAGTTCAGAACCCCAGTCAGAACTTTGTGCTGTGGCTGAATGTGTCTGACATCATGATGTTTTTATAGAAGTTGTCTGAATAAGCACTGCAGTATCCCTTGACCTTGTCAATAGCCTGATGGGCCGGGATGATAGGTGTCTGCTCTCCATCCACTCGGGCAAATTTTGATGAGGGCTTGTCAACAAAAATATTGTCTAAGAAGGGGAAAGGAAAAGCAAATTAGGGCTTTGAAAACAAGCTCAATATTTACCAGATGTCACCTGCATTCAACCCCCCTCTACATTATTTCCAATAATTTATTTTTCAATTATATTTTCCTGCTGGTTATTTTAATCCAGCCACTAAATAACTTGATATTACATCTTTTATGTTCTTTTCAGTTATGTACAATAGACTAAATTCTACATATGCTGACCTACATATCTGGAATCCTCACCTCTTCCTCAGCCCTTTCCTGAATCTAGTCCCCTCTAAGCCCTCTTTCTTATGCTCTGAGTGGATTCTATTGTGCCTTGATATATCAGCTTGGATACTGAAAATACAGAACTCTCAAATTTAAAAGGCTGTCTGGGTATTACAATATAACAGCACAGGGGTGATGTAAGAATTGCTTTGGCAACATTTGATCTAAATCAAATCATGAAATATTTGAAAAATACTGGTGAAAAACATGTAATAGCATGAATCATAAAGATTAAACAGTTATCAAATAATACAAAACATCACAGTAAACAGCAAAAGATGACTACAAATAAAAGTAGATGAACAGATTTTAAAACTGTCCTGGTTCTTACAATTGCATCAGTTTGACTTCCCAGGATATGGAGAAAACAAGGTAAGCTGAGTAGCAATGTTAGTGGTTCATGACATTAAATGGATGTGGAAAACTCAAGTTTTCATGCTTCACGTGCTCTAAACTAGGCATGAAGCAGGACAGAAAAAGAATTCACTCTTTATTGCTTCCTTTCATAGTCAAAAAATGACAACCCCGTGTGTTTCATGTCAGTTATGCTTCATGACCACACCATATATTATCACCATATACTCAAGCTGGTTTGCAACGACAGTCAAAAAGAGATTGTATAAAATCTTTGATGTCCCGATAGCTGCATTTTGCCCATGTGACCAGGTACATATGAGTACTCAGCTTTAAGGAGAAAATATTTTGCTTCTGTTGCATGAAGCATCTTTCTCCATTTCATCTAATACCAACTAAACCTGACTCAGAGAGAGCTTTCAGTAACTTCACAACTACTACCTACAGACCTGCAGCCTTCTTCGCTAATTGTCTCCCGTGTGGTTTGGAGAACAAGCATCCACTTGTGTAGCTAAGGAGCACTGCTGTTCTGAATCTGACCAGTAGGGAGAGCTCATGTAGTGAGCAACCCAATCCCTCCCTTTTTAGTTTGCATTGTTATCTCTTCTAACTTGGAAGCAGAATCTCTAATCCAACTCTGCTATGACACAACACAAAGTTTGATATCAAAACGAATGATTCCACAGAGCCATGCTCCCCTCTACTGGCACTTCAGCTAAACAGCTTGATACAGTTTATAGAACAGTCACTTTCAGATAATCCTTCTGTAAAAGGTAAAATCAATGTATTTTGCTATATTGGAATGTCTCATTAAAATATGGAATAAGAGAAACGTACTACTTACCAAAGAAAACAAAATGAACATATCTCTTTCTATATAAAAAAACCTTTTCCTGTGGGATGTAAGAGTGACAGAGTGACATCATCACATCACTCTGAGTCCATAGGAGCCCTGACCATGTGACCGCTTCGTGAAATGAGGCGGGGGGACGGGACGGATGGGTGGAGGTTCCATCCCCCACATGCTCCCTAGAGCAGCATCCACCTGCCTCTGGGCCCCGTCCCCAGCCTGCCCAGCCCACACATCTGCTGCACAGCTTTGCTCTGCATGGCCCAACCACTGCGCTTGGGTGCCATGCTGCAGGTCTCCTCTTGAGCGAGCGGCTCCCGGGTGTGCTGGTCACCCGGGCCAACACACTCTCCTAGGATCTTCATCTCTGCGTACCCCTGGATCAACATCCACCTGCCTCTGGGCCCTGCCCCGAGCCTGCCTGGCCCACACACCTGCCTTGCGGCATGGCTCTGTGTGGCTTGGGCACAGGCATGCTCTCCCAGGCCCACTGCAAGCTGGGCAGGTCTTGTACACTGGCTGCTTCCCCAGGTCTCCAGAGTGGCTGCTCTGCACGCTAGGCTCCATGGACAGGCTGGGATGGGGAGAGGTTAGGGAGGATGGTAAGTGCAGGTATGGAGGCATGGGGATAAAATTAAAATACAGGTTGCAGGGCAGGGAGGGAAAGCTGGGATTGACCCAGCCCCACCCTGGCCAATGGCGGAAGGGGGAGGGGGGAAATTCCAGAGCTGGCCTGGCCTTCACCCAGTGGCTGGTGTGGGGAGGGCAGGCTGGGGCTACCACACCTCAGCCTGGCCCTCCCCGGCGGCTGGGGGGGAGAGCCGGGGCTGCCTACCCCCAGAGACAGGGGGATGGCGAGCATATCAAGCTGGGGGCACTGCCTCCTAGTAGGTTTCTAAAATGATTTAATGATTTACCAAGCAATAGTTCTCAGGAGAAAACTTACAGTATGAAATAATGCTTGAATTGCACATGAAAGAGAAATGGATTGCATAGAGGAAATCAAAAGAGTTTCATTATGAACAAAGGAACAGGCAGTTTAAGAATTATATATCTTTAAAGCAATGAGACAATGGCTAATGAATTATAGCAAATGAATCCTCATAATACTGAAAAAGGCTGGGTACTGTGTGTTCTTCAATTTTATTTAGTCACTAGCCAATGATTTTACATTTTGTTTCTCTATTTTGTTTAAAAGGAATTTTAAATGAATTCTGTGTCCTAGGAAACCTTCAAAGTGGTCATATACATTCCTACATCATTAAACCCAACTCTTATGTCCCAAAATATTTTTTACTGTCTACACCTCTCCAAATCTCTCTGGAGTCAGAGAGAGTCTTTCAGTTGAGTTCAACTGGATTTGGATTGGGTTATGGATTTATGGCACTGGATGAAATCTTGGCCTCACTGAAGTAAATGTAAGTTTGGCCATCAATATCTGTGTCAATATTTCAATATCAATATTTCAGCACATATGATCTTTCATTAGTTTATGTGACTGCTTTCTGTCAGTCCCATATCAGTTGTGCCATGGGATTCTGAAAACTCATGAAAATGGTTTCTTTTAATTTTGATATAATTGAAGGATATGGCTAGGAGACTGAATTCTATAATAGCTATAGGCCCAAATAAATTTATAATCTCTTAGAGCATAACCTTTTATACAAGTATTCCTTCTAGAAATGTAGATATATATATCTAGCAATTCATCACATCCTCACTTTTGACAGTAAGATGCTTTTTTGTCTTTTTTCGTTCAAATGCACACCTTTGTTTTTAATTAATGTTAATATTTCTTTATCAGGCATCACATAGTGAACATCAGTGCTGTGACACCGTACGTTTTCTAGAAGGGTAATCTTTCAGATACCTCATGCTCCATGCAGAGTATAGACTGTCAGAATTTGAAGCACACTTGCCCTTTGAATTACAGCCAATTAGCATCAATAACACAAGAATATGAATAGTGAAGAATAAGCAGTATTTCTGATTAGCTATAGTCCTTTTTGTGTCGATTAGGACTTCATGCAAATGATGGCCCTCCACCCTGTTGAAATCATGCATTCAACAAAAATGATGCACACTTTACCTGGAATGTTCCACCACTGATGAGGAAATGCTCTTAGAAGACATTATCTATACCATAAACATATGAATGTCTGGGTCAATTCCAGGGATCAACAACCACTATAACAACAGCTACCAAGTCACACATCTATCACACTAAATACTAAAAATGGTTACAAAGTCACCAAAATACAATTTGAGTCAATTAGATGGGCAAAAATCAGGACCAAATAGATCAAAACTAGCTACTGAATTTTTTTTTCATGTCAGGAAAACTTGTTAGAAAGAAACGTAGATGTCTGAACGAAAAAAAACCCCAAACCCTGGAACCACGTAAAATAACTATAGAATGTCACAGGGAGAAAAGAAAATGAAATAAAATGTGTACTAAAAATGGTCAAGGAAAAAGTAAATCACTATAACATTAAAAATAATGTAGAATATTTTGGTGCCTCTATAATGTCCAGTAAATGATTATATTACTATAGATGACCCAATTTAGAAGTCATAATTATGAAGCTCATAATTAAATGCATCCCCACTCCAGGAAGCACTTAATCACTTGGGGTATGTCTACACTGCCACCCTAGTTTGAACTAGGGTGGCTAATGTAGGCATTCGAAGTTGCAAATGAAGCCCGGGATTTAAATATCCCGGGCTTCATTTGCATCTTGCTAGGCGCCGCCATTTTAAATCCCCCTTAGTGCGGACTCCTTGCCTGCGGCTACACGCGGCACGGAGTAGGTAGTTTGAATTAGGCTCTCTAATTCGAACTACGGGTACACCTCGTTCCATGAGGAGTAACGGTAGTTCAAATTAGAGAGCCTAATTCGAACTACCTACTCCGTGCTGCGTGTAGCCGCGGGCACGGAGTCCGCACTAAGGGGGATTTAAAAATGGCGGCGCCCGGCAAGATGCAAATGAAGCCTGGGATATTTAAATCCCGGGCTTCATTTGCAACTTCGAATGCCTACTTTAGCCACCCTAGTTTGAACTAGGGTGGCAGTGTAGGCATACCTTTGCTTAGCTTTAAGCATATGCTTAAGTGTTTTCCAGAGTGAGGATTCTTGGGCCCTCAGGGCTTGATTCATGGGTGTGAGTGATGGAGGTGCAATTGCAATATGAGGTATGCACAGTACAGCTGTGCCTTGGAGGAGTTTAAATCAAAAGGGCATATTGTAATAGCACTACCAAGGGTTTCAATTAAGAGAGATGTTATTTTAAGTTCCAGCTTTTTTATTATCCAGTGGAGGCTGCCCATGATATGCAGTGAATCACCTCATTCCTTGGACCTGTTGAAATAATGGTAGTGGCATGTTTGTGCTACCATTACTCTGGTTTTAAGAGAATTTTTGTACTATCAAGGCCTTGCAACCCAGGTTCCTCTGGCAAAGTACATAAAACTCTATGACTAATATAATTAATTCACAATTAAAACACAAAATTAGTTACTTGGGCATAAGAAACTAGCTTGAATAATAAATCGTCCTATAGAAATGTTCCCTTAAGTGGGCAACATTCTCAGTTCATTTTAAAACTTCTCATGCAGTGACTCTGACTACTGTTAGTGGGTGACATGCATATGTAGAAGAGCAGAATATTGAGTCTTGATCTACGATAAGTTTCCAAGAGAAGAATTTTTCCTATGGTTAAAAAATATCTAGTATCTAGCCTGATCATTATCCAAAGGGAAAGCCACTTAATTTATTTGAAGATATAAACACTTGTTTGGTGTTTTTTATATTTGTTTCCTTCTTTCTACTTAAATTTTATTATCTGGGATTTTTTTCTCTTATTAATGCATTAATTCATTTTCTTTTGAGATTGCGCTGCAGCAGCATAAAGAGTAGCAAAAACACATGAACAGGCATGCTCTAATTACTAACATTCTACAAAGGTCCTAAGTTAGCAAAGCATTTAAGCATGTATTTCATGTTAAGTATGTTTTTATCTTTAAACACAGGCTTGCTATGATCAAACAAAAAAGAGAAGTGTCGATATAAAACTGCAATATAGGACTCTAACTTCTCAGTTGTCGTTATCATAAATGGGTACTGTCAACAGTACCACACACTGAACTGAGATCATGTTATAGGTTGAATCAGAAAGAGATGTACGTGATTCTAACATTTAAAATTTGACATTGTATAGTATGAACAGCAGGGAACTAAAGAATGTGACCAGTTACTATCTGTAGAGTGGGCATTGCAGTAGTATCATAATAGCAGTACACTAAGGGTGCATCTACACTATAACTAGCGTTATTTTGAAATAACAATGCCATTCCATTATTTTAAAATAATTTCAAAATAACACATAGCTTATTCCAAAACCTGTAAACTTCATTCTACGAGGAGTAATGCTCCACTGCTGCTATTTCAAAATAACCCCTCAGCAGAGCCATTCTAAGTTATGTCTTACGAGTGCCTTCTAGGGTTCTAAATCGAGATAGCACATATACATTAGGGAAGCCTGCCTTGGTCTAATTTTGAGGCTTCCCTGCAGTGTAGACGTGCTATTTTGAAATAAGCTATTGTGGAATATCTATTCCAGAATAGCTTATTTTGAAATAAGTGTGCAGTGTAGACGTGCGTTTACTGAAATAAACCGAATACTACGGAGAGGAAACCCCTTTTATATGATAAAGACAGCTAGAACCATGGGAGTAAATGGGCCAGTGTGGTGGGCTGCATTGGCTGGTCAGTGCTAAACAGTGAGAGCTAATGAGTTTGCCAGTGGTAGTCACAGATACTAGGAATTTGGTTCTGCAGACTCGGGATGTTAGAGGCAAAAAAGCCAACAGAAAACCTGTAGTGAGTGAGTGGGATCTTGAGAGGCAATTGAGGGACAGGGCTTCTGGGAGTCAGTTCACTGGAAAAGTGCCTGGTGATTTCTGATCAAGAGAATTTCTGTTTGTTTCCACAGTGTTCAGGAAAATAGGACTTTGTATACATTTGATGCATGAGAGTTAAGGGACTTGTCAGGATAGTGCTTTATTATGAAATTTGGCACTGTGTATACAGCATCAAATTTCAAAATAAGCTATTTTGAAATTATCTTGAAATAAACTACGCAATTGCGTGATACAAATTGTGTAACTTATTTTGAAGTAAGGGTGCAGTGTAGATGTATCCTAGGAGGTCTATACATGAAACGAGAATGGAATATCAGAAATGGGACCTATTTTAAGAATCTGTGTAGTGTTTTTAGTTTTATAAAAAGTCTGAAGTTTCCTCCTACTCAGTTCTTTTAAACCCTATGGGTGCATCTAGACTGCTTTTGCGCAAAAACTTGCCAGCTGTCTATACTGGCTGCTTGAATTTGCGCAAGAGTACTGACTTTGTAATGTACAAAATCAGTGCCTCTTGTGCAAATACTTTCACGCTCCCGCTCGGGAAAAAGCCCTCTTGTGCAAGAGGGCCAGTGTAGACAGGGAAGAACTGTTTTGTGCAAAAAAGCCCCGATGGCTAAAATGGCGATGCACAAAAAGCACTTTTTGTGCAAAAGCATCCGTGCCAATCTAGATGCGCTTTTGCGGAAATACTTTAAACGGAAAAACTTTTCTGTTAAAAGTATTTCCACAAAATCATGCCAGTCTAGACGCAGCCTAGCTGTATTTGTGAAATTATTCATAAAGCAGATAATTTAAATGAGCAAATCTAACAGATTGTTTTTGAAGAAAACAGATCTCCTTTTAACAGATTGAGTTAAACATATGTGCACATTGATTTCCTCTACATTTTAGAAGAATATTTCTTGATAACATTTATCTTATGCAGAAAGCTCTCCATGGAGGCATTGGTTAACAAAAAGTTCAATAGAAAAATCACTTTGCTTTACAGGCTTCTTTGACACCTAATCCCAAACAAATATAAGCACATGAGCTTTCAGGTCATTGTTGTTCCATTATTTGGCTATCATTAAAATGTTCCTAGCATACGTACATGATTAGTTTGTGTGAATGGAATAGAAAAATATAGCTGGTCCCTTTTATGACATGACATCAGAATAGCTATGTGCTGTTTGTACAAGGGGAAAACAGTGTATAGTCTGTTAACACAGTACAATCAAATCTCCAAATAACTTCCATTTGTCTCTTTTTCTGTAAATGTAGTACAGTTAAACAAAGGCAGTTTGGTCCAGTGGACAGCAGACTGGTGTGGAACTCAGAAGGTTCCTCCTAGCCTGCTGTGTTACTGCGGGGAAGTTGGATACATAAGAACCTAAGAAGGGCCATACTGGGTCAGACCAAAGGTCCATATAGCCCAGTGTCCCGTCTTCTGACAGTGGCCAATGCCAGATGCCCCAGAGGGGGTGAACAGAACAGGGAATGTTCAAGCAGACATTCTCCCATCACCCATTTCCAGCCTCTGACAGAGGCTAGGGACACCATTCCTAGCCATCCTGGCTAATAGCCACTGATGGGCCTAACCTTCATGAATTTATTTAGTTATTTCTTGAACTCTGCATCACCTCTCTGTGCTTCAGTTTCTGTAAAACAGGCTATATAAGAGCTAAGTACTATTTTTATTAAATATACTTTGTATATCACAATAAAAGTCACAGATTAGATATTTACCTCGGTTGGTGTATATCACTTCATGACAGACCTTACTAACCTAACATTTTTTTAAATGCTCATTTCACCTCAACTCAGCAATGTATTTGAAACATGAAGGTAATGCAAGTCACTGGCACGCCTGTTGTGCCAAGATAAACATTCACAATTTGAAGCATCATAACACAAAAATCTTTTAAGTGTTCTAGAAATGACCCACCTGTATGGCTGTTTCTTTTGAAGTATGTATTTGAAGTGGATTTAGATTTGGATGTCAAGTAGGTTGAGTTGGAACCAATAGAACTGGAGGACAAGGATTTCCCAAGATTGTCTGAGCTTTTCTTTATAATATTAGTTGCTGTCTTGCTCCAGTCTGAAAACGAATAGGCATCTCTTAAACCATTCATTTCTATCAGCACTAAACTCCTGCTCCTCTCAATTATTTAATTTCCAAACATCAGAAGCAGTTTTTATAAAGTGATCTGCTCTGGTTCTTGTCTGCTAGCATTTGTTTGTTCTTTAGAAAGTAGAACTATTTCAAGATGCTTATTTTATTATAAAGGATGACATTAAAGAACAGTAGTTGATATTTTCACACCCTCCTCTGAGCGCGCTCTGCCTTCTTGGCTCCTCCCACAGTGCCTCCTCCATGCTGCTGAACAGCAGAATACTGCAGGTGAGAAGCACTGGGAGAGAGGTGGAGGAGTTGATCAGTAGGGCCTGCTAGTGGGAGGGAGGTGCTAGAAAGAGAGGGAGGAACTCATGGGAGGGCTGCTGGTAGATGCTGAGCATCAACTATTTTTTTCCTTGGGTACTCCAGCCCTGAAGCACACACAGAATTGATGCCTCTGTTGCTAGGGCAATCAAAATGGCATTAACGAATGTCTTCTTATAAAATCAATAACCAGTATTAATTTGTTTGTATTCTGGTACTGCCCATAAACCCCAGTAAGACCAGGTCTTCACTAAACGGAAGATTAACTCTGCTGCAATCAGTCTTCTGGAATTTGATTTAGTGAGTCTAGTTAAGACATGATAAATCAAACTCAGAGGGTGCCCCCATCGACATCCAGTATGCCTGCTTCTGCGAGGAGTAAAGGAAGCCGACAGGAGCATTTGCTCTCATTGGCTTCCCACTGTGGGGATGGTGGGAAAACTCAAAACAAGGTACATCATTGAGTTGTGTATCTTGATTTGACCTTCCCCATTAGTGTAGACCTGGCCTAAGGAATTCAGGGCTCACAGTGCCAGTTTTGGGTGCACAAGGAATGAAGAATCAGATCTCTACTCTTCTTTTTTATGATGAGAAAGCATAAAAAACTAACAGCCTCCATAATTTAAAATATTAAAATCTGAATTCTGTAGGGCAAGGAATGCGGGGCAGGCCAATCAAGAGTACAAGAATGGAGCAGGAAGAACCAAGGGACTTTTAGCTATCTTTGCACTCTTGCAATTCTGGAACTGGATGGCTGAATTCAAATTTACACCTGGTTACATAAAGCCCAAAGGAGACATTCCAGCAGCAAGGGGTCTGGCTGAGGAATCTAAGAGACGGGATACGTGAGAGTTCTTACTGTGGCTACTTACTGTGGATTCCTAAAGAGGAATCATAAGGGGTTCTGGATCTGTTAAATCTAAGGCTGCTTTGTACTGCTTAATTTGGACCCTGGCTTCTTATATATGTGTACCGCTCCTAACACATTGATATAATTAATACTAATACTAATATAAATATCAATGGAATAACTTTACATGATCTAATCTGCATCTATATCAAACTAAGCTTTTCTCACAACTGAAACAAACAATCATTCCCTCAGTCCTCCTTCCCCATAGTAGGACAAAAAGTTACTTTATACTTAAATGTTGTTAGAATATTGACACTCCAAACCTCATAATGTATGTTTCAAAATTAGTACATGCAGGAGTAAATTTAATAGCTAATAGCTAATTTCTTTTCAGTTTCCTTTGTTGTTCTTACTACAGGTTGAACCTCTCTAGTTTGGCACCCTTGGGACCTGACCGGTTCCAAACAAGGTATTTTCTGGACCATGGGAGATCAATATTAGCAACATTACCAACACTTCCCCTGCTTACTGGGCTGATAGAAGACATTTAGAGGTAAATTAAAGCTATATAATAGCACAGAACACTGAGAGCTAGGACCGGTGGCTATAAACACACTTTATGTGACCACAGGAAACTTGGCCACACCCATGAAAAGTGGAATCCAGCTAACTAAAATCATTCCAGAAATGGATGTTTCTGAATTAGAGAGGTTCAACCTGTATTCTAATTTATTTTTCTGGAAGAAAATTAATCCACATTCAGAGGGGCCCAAACAGCAGGATTTTATGTAAGCAGTGGGATTTTATCTTGACTCGTTGCAGGAGGATGAATTTTACTATTTTTGTGTTAACCAAGACAATATGAAGATTTTTTTATCAGATTATATTTTAAGATTCATTCTAATCTGAGTATGTTTTAAAATCCTATTTGATTTATACTCTACTCTTCTAGTTGCTAATGAGGTCAGGTTGACCCTCCCTGCTAAACCAGCCAGCAGTGGGAATTGGTAAGTATAAGAAGTAATTATATCACATAAAGTACTATCACTTAAGAGTTTGAATGCTTCAAACTTTTATTGTTATCCTCCCCTAAATCCCTCCAAGAACAATGAAAATCTGGAAGTAATTTGATTCATCTGCAGTTGACAGTTCATGAGTTACAGCATACATGTTGGAAACTGAACGCATGAAATAATCTGGATGCCTGACAAGAATTAATGTATCTTTCTTAGCTTGTGCTTGTCAGATTTCATGAATTAGGATTTCTTAATATCAAATGACAAGATGCATCACAGCTCACAGTGAGAATTCCTCACCTGCTGGCTTAAAGTAATTAGGACAAAATGGTTTTACTCTTTCAGCTGCCTGTAGCTATGCAGTCACACAAAATGCCAATTTACACCAATTCAGGCTCTGATCCCTGGTTTGTGAGTAAGTATTATATGGATCCACATTGATCTAAAGATTTGAAGTGAGTTGCAGCAGACAGTGGAATTATGGTTTAAATGGAAAAATAATATTTTGAGAGGATATTAAAATATCACATATTAATGTGACTTCAGCGGAGTGACAGATTTACACCAGCCCAGGAGTTGGGCCAATATTATCAACACATTTAGAAGTGGCTTTTGTGCCTGCAGAAGGCCCAGAGCAATAGTTGTTTGCTATGGGGAGTAGCAGTAGCAGCATGTTCCCACATGGGGACTTCACATTCCCTGCCACTTTGAGATCCTATTTGCAGGAAGATACTTCAATTTCTGGGTATGCTGATGCTGCCTGCCTTCTGCCCTTGGTAAATTTCTTTTGGCTACTGTTCTTTCTATGTCTAGAACACTGTGGGAAAAGCTTAGATGCACACAGAACACCCAGAAGGAGGAAGGGTTCAAAGGTATCTGCCTCAGCAGTTCACCTTAGGTCACTCATGAAGTAACTCCATGATCTTTTCCACATTGGTCCGCTAGTCTACAGGCTGACTGGCACAAGCCCATCATACATAGAGGAAAAGAAGCAAGGATTTGACCCCTTGAATCCTTATTTAAACACTGAATCGCTGTTGCTGTCAAACAAAAGGAACTTCCAAAGCTATTCTTACAGCATTACAAAATTTACCAGATGGCTTCAATGGAAATCTTAAAGTGAGGACTGGATACTTTTTTATGGAGAGCTCTCTCAAAAGTCCCTAGGCAATCATTATTACAGTCATGAGCTGTTAATAATCATGTTCCTTACTTTTTCCACATCTGTGGCTTAAATTGCGTTAAATACAAAAACTCTAAGGGTAGACCTGGCTTTTTCTAGTTTACTTTGCAACTCAAAATGGAACCATGACTTTTTTTTACCTGAGTTGTCTGCCAATCGGAATCTGCCGCAGCAGAGATGTCGCCTCCATTGTTTCTGCACATTTTCTTTCATAGCACAGTGGAATATAAATATAAATAAACCTGGGAACAATGAAAACAAATTGATACTTCAGAAGTGTATTTGTATAAAATCTTAAGTAATATCGTATTTTAAGGGAAAAATATTGTAAATACTCTGAAAACCACTATGAACTGGTACTTCTTATCAAAATGCATCACTGTAATGTATAAGGTGCTTGAATCATTGAGTGCTTACCCATGCTCTAGATGTTGCACAGCCATGACTATCATTGACTTGAATCAACATTTTGTGCTCATAAACACTGCAAGATCAAGAACCCTCTAAAGCCAAGTATGGCCAATATTCTACTCTGAGGAATATTTTTCTTGTTTAACTCCTAGTGTTCCAGATCATAGAATCATAGAACCATAGAATACTAGAACTGGAAGGGACCTCGAGAGATCATAAAGTCCAGTCCCCTGCCCTCACAGCAGGACCAAGCACAATCTAGATCATCTCTGATAGATGTCTATCCAACCCACTCTTAAATACAGGCAGTCCCCGGGTTACGTACAAGATAGGGACTGTAGGTTTGTTCTTAAGTTGAATCTGTATGTAAGTCGGAACTGGCGTCCAGATTCAGCCGCTGCTGAAACTGATCAGTTTCAACAGTGGCTGAATCTGGACGCCAGTTCTGACTTACATACAGATTCAACTTAAGAACCCCAGGCATCCCCAAGTCAGCTGCTGCTGAAACTGATCAGCGGCTGATTCCAGGAAGCCCGGGGCAGGGGCTTCCTGTAGTCAGCCACTGGTCATTTTCAGCAGCTGCTGACTAGGGGACACCTGAGGCAGAGCAGCTGGGGTGCTGCTGGGTTGGTCCAGTGGCACCCAGAGCGGCGCTACGGGACCAACCGGCAGCGCCCCAGCTGCTGTACCACAGGCGTCCGGAGCAAAGCGGCGGAACACGCGGGCAGCGGGACAGCCCAGACGCGCCGTGGCTATCCTGCTGCCCTCGGGCTCCACGGCTTTGCTCTGCTCTGCTCCCCGTCCCCCAGGTCTGCAGACCAGGGGGAGGGGGAGCAGAGTAGAGCAGAGCGGCGGAACGCGCGGCCAGCTGACAGCCCAGACGCGTCTGGGCTGTCAGCTGGCCGCGTGCTCCGCTCTGCTCCCCCCCCCATGGTTTGCAGACCAGGGGGAGGGGGAGCAGAGCGGAGCAGAGCAGAGCGGCAGAACGCGCGGCCAGCTGACAGCCCAGACGCATCTGGGCTGTCAGCTGGCCGCGTGCTCCGCTCTGCTCCCCCCCCCCTGCAGATCAGGGGGAGGGGGAGCAGAGCGGAGCACAGCAGAGCGGCAGAACGCGCGGCCAGCTGACAGCCCAGACGCATCTGGGCTGTCAGCTGGCCGCGTGCTCCGCTCTGCTCCCCCTCCCCCTGGTCTGCAGACCAGGGGGAGGGGGAGCAGAGCAGAGCGGAGCGGAGCAGAGCAGAGCAGAGCAGAGCGGCAGAACGCGCGGCCAGCTGACAGCCCAGACGCGTCTGGGCTGTCAGCTGGCCGCGCGTTCCCCCGCCGCTTTGCTTCCTCTCCCTGGTCTGCTCGAGACCAGGGAGAGGAAGTGCCCCGTTCGTAACTGCGGATCCGACATAAGTCGGATCCGCGTAACTCGGGGACTGCCTGTATCTCCTGTGTTGGAGATTCCACTACCTCCCTAGGCAATTTATTCCAGTGTTTAACCACCCTGACAGTCAGGAAGTTTTTCCTAACATCTAACCTGAACCTTCCTTGCTGCAATTTAAGCCCATTGCTTCTTGTCCTATCTTCAGAGGCCAAGTAGAACAAATTTTATCTGTCCTCCTTGTAACACCCTTTTAGATACTTGAAAACTGCTATTATGCCCCCTTTCAGTCTTCTCCTTTCTAAACTAAACAAGCCCAGTTCTTTCAGTCTTCCCTCATAGGTCATGTTTTCTAGACCTTTAATCATTTTTGTTGCTCTTCTCTGAACCTTCTCTAGTTTCACCACATCTTTCTTGAAATGTGGTGCCCAGAACTGGACACAATACTCCAACTGAGGCCTAATCAATGCAGAGTAGAGTGGAAGAATGACTTCTCATGTCTTGCTCACAACACCCCTGTTAATGCATCCCAGAATCATGTTTGCTTTTTTTGCAACTGCATCACACTGTTGACTAATGTTTTGCTTGTGTTCCACTATGACCCCTAAATCCCTTTCAGCAGTACTCCTTCCTAGATAATCACGTCCCATTCTGTATGTGTGAAACGGATTGTTCCTTCCTAAGTGGAGTACTTTGCATTTGTCCTTATTAAAATTCATCCTATTTACTTCAGACCATTTTTCTAGTGTGTCTGGATCATTTTGAATTTTAACCCTACCCTCCAAAGTACCTGCAACTCCTTCCAGCTTGGTATCATCTGCAAATTTAATAATCCTACTTTCTATGCCATCATCTAAATTGTTGATGAAAATATTGAACAGAACCATTCCCAAAACAGACCTCAGCGGAACCCCACTTGTTACTCCCTGATCCACAGGGCCAGTGTTTTAAATACTGGAGACTGGAAATCTCTGCACTAACAAAAATCAATATTTGCACAAATATTTACAGAAAACGAGTATGTAAATGAGGAAAACACATTTGTAAACTACTATGTAGGTGCCTAGCTAGCCATTTCTGCAGGCTGTTACCTGGTTTGTGCATACAATTGGTGTAAATGTGCCCACAAATGAAGGTGCACACATTTGTAAGTAGAATTTTTGTGTGTGTGCAGAACTACAGTTTCCATTTTTTGGAATACAGTCCTGTGTTACTAGTGTTGCTAAGAAGCTCGTAATTTGGGTTTAACGGTACAACTGTAATAGTTCCAGAGACATACTCCAGTGCTAATTTTGAAAGCAGAAATAGGAATTATAACATTATCCTGGCCCTTCATGGATAAGCGTTAGTTGTGGAATCTTCCATTTCTCTCTGACTTGGCATGTGCTAGCTTCATTCCCATTAACTGAGGCAGAGTCTAAGCTGAACCCAAGGGCAAAATTTGAATGCCAGATTCCTAAATGATTACATCTGAAAAATAACTTAAGTGAGGTCTATTGTGGGCCTAAATGCTTAACTAGCATTCTCTGGTGGTTCTAACTTATCCTAATCATACTTCACTTGGTATGCTCATGCCTACTGAGTTTAAGAAGGTGGAACAAGACAGCGTGGGGCTTGTAAAACAGCCTTCTGAATCATAAAAATAATCACTGCTAGCAAAGATCTCAGTACTTAGGCATTGGTACACTTTGGCATGTACAATTGGGTATGGACCTGGATCTCTGCCTTGCCCAAACTAAGGTCAGTGAGGACTGAAACCTTCTTGCTTTGCTATCTTGGTTGAATAATGAAAAATGTTGTTTGTAAATTATTTGATAGATGACAAAAATTGTGGGAACTAAAATTCAGAAAGTACAGAAAACAATTAAAATCCTAATTACTGAGCTTGTAAAGGCCTTACAAATGAAATGATGGTATTTCTAATTGTCTTGCTTTATGTAAAACAGTAACTTTTGGATGCTGAATCTGATCAATTCCAAAATGAAGGCTCTAGAGACAAGGTAGGAGAAGGTATCTTATATTGGATCAATTTCTGCTCGTGAGAAAGACAATTGCCTGACTTTTATCTCTCAAATACCCTGGGACTGATACAGCTACACTGCACAAAGGAAAATTTTAGGCATCAGTGGAGAGATGCCCTATTTTTCCCTTTTCAGTTTTCTGATTTTCTGCAGGTATGTGCACATGCATGCATGCAAGGGCAATACAGAAAACCTCAGAATTTGATTAGCACAGCCACAGTTGCAAACATATTTGCAATTGTCTATAGCTCAAATAACTGGTTGAGGGCACCCATTAACTCCTTCCAGTGTAACAATACCCCATCTCATTTCTGCTTCTCTTCACAACAGTTTGACATGTTCACTCTCTGCATGACTTATTGACCAGATAGAAAAAGAGAAATAACTAGGGGTGTATGAGGGTGTGTGTGCATTAGGCAGAAGTGTGCACATGGGGAGAAAGAATGGGGAACCCTAATATGGTAAAAAAGGGGGCATAAAAAGTCCTGATGTATGTGGGAGAATTGGAGACCCTGGTACTAAGGCATGGGGAAAGGTGGCATACAGAATCCCCACCCCTGGCAGGAAGAGACTGGTGAAGCTGCAAGCAGTCTCTGGAATGGAGGGGAATGGGAGGATGTAACTCAGGGAACTTAGGGGAAGAAGTGGCAGGGTTAAGGAATTGCTAGCATGTGAGTAAGATCCATGAAGTGTGCAACCCCTTAGTACATAAAGTATGTTACTGTGTCATTGCATAAATGCAAATACACCACTTTATACATGGGTTTCCCTTTTCTATTACTTAAAGCATTTTCTTCACTTTAAGCACATAAGTAGCATCACTGAAATCAACAGGATTCCTTACATACAGTAAGTTAAGCTTGGATGTAAGTGCATTGTTGAACTGGAGCCTGAATATACTCTTTGACGATAGCACATTGAAGTTAATGGGCATCCCCTACTCCATCTATAGGAAGTGCTTCTCAGTGTATTTTAATGGTTTGTCCTGTATGTTATAAATGTTTCCAACAACGGGGCTTACACCAGATCCCTGGGGAGAATATCCCACAGTCTAGTCCATCTTATTACTAGGAAATATTTTCTGGTCTATATCCTATATTTTCCATTGCTCAGTTTTATCCCTTTACTCCTAGATACATGTCTCAAGCCTCAATGTTAATCTTCTCTGAATTGTCTCAGCTTCATCAAATCTTTCTAGCCTGGAGATACCCAGAAATACAATATTCTAGTTCCAGATGGGCTGATATCCTATACAGGATTGTGATACTGCTGATAGACAGTCTCAGAGTTAAAGCGTTGATGTCTTCTGCCACCATACTGCATTATAAACTCATGTTTTATTTGCTATCTGCTTTCATTCTTTGAGTCCCCCTTCCTGGTTTTTTTTTTTGTTCTTTTGACATAACTGCTTTTAAAGTATACCTATGGTGGGTGGCTGCTCTGCACAGGGAAAAGAAAGGCTTAAAAGCACCATCAGGGAGGCTGCACTGATCCCACTAATCAGGAAAGGGCTTACTGAACTCACCAATAAGGAGAAGTCTTGCTGGATCAGCCACTCCTGGCTATCAAGGACCATATATAAAGGGCTGCTTAACAAAGCAGAGGAGAGTCTTTCCTGGGAAGAGCCAACACCCCAGGCCCCGTGCTTAGCAGGTCCCCATGGAAGCCAGGTGGCCATCAGGGAGTGTGGAGTAGTGGCAGCAAGGGTCAGACCACTCAGGGGAGGGAGTCTGGGGAAAAGGATGGAACCACTTTCTGCTCTCACTGGGCTGGTCTGATCCCTGCTGCCAGTGCTAGTCCCCCACGTCTCCTTAATTAGAAATAAATCATATCAGAATCTGGGGAGAAAAAATATTTAAAACTCCAAATATTTCCTTGGAAGGCAAAAATATTTAAAACCCTAGATCCAAACATCTTTTGGACATTTTGACTCACATTTCACCAATATTATGCTCTTTCCAATCAAGTACCTCTTAGGGTATGTCTACACTAGAACCCTATTTCGAACTAGGGTGGCTAATGTAGGCATTTGAACTTGCAAATGAAGCCTGGGATTTAAATATCCCAGGCTTCATTTGCATGTTCCCGGGCGGGTGCCATTTTTAAATCCCCTTAGTTCGAACTGACTACCCGCGGCAACACGCGGCAGTCAGAAGTTAATCTGAACTAAATCTTTAGTTCAGATTAACTGTTACACCTCAGGGATTTAGTTTGGATTAACTTTAGATTAAAGATCTCCTTAATTTTGGATTAAAGATTTAGTTTGGATTAACTTCTGACTGCCGTGTGTAGCCGCGGGCAGTCAGTTTGAACTAAGGGGATTTAAAAATGGTGCCCGCCCGGGAACATGCAAATGAAGCCCAGGATATTTAAATCCTGGGCTTCATTTGCAAGTTCGAATGCCTACATTAGCCACCCTAGTTTGAACTAGTGTAGACATACCCTTATAGAGGTACACTTGCTTTATCTGTAGCAAAGGTATTAAATCCACACAGAACAAATATCAAGTGTTTTTCCATGAAGGAAATATATTTTGCATACCTTTGGAAAGATCTATTTCTACATCTATATTTAGAATTTGTTGGTGGGATGATATGTTTTCTATTATGTTGGATGATGTGTGCACAAATGCTTGAATTTGAAATTATTTTAAATAGCAGTAGCATAGTTCTATAATGTCTGATGTACAATAACTAGATTACAGTTTATAGCATTTTCCACAACTGAAGGACATATAAAATCCCTAGCCCTTCAATAAAGGAAACTGACCTAACAGACTGCTGTAATCACTGATGTTTCTTTCAAATGTCAACAATAGCAAAAGCAGGGCTGATCGATTTGCAAGCATTAATTACTTAAGTCTTAATTATTGAGATAGGTCTTAACACATGAGATAGGTCTTCTTGTTTTATAGATAGGAAGAGAGGCAAAGAGAGAAGTGTTTCATTTTTACACTGTAAATTAATACCAAAGTCAGATCCTAAGAATTTTGATTCCGAGTTCCCTGGTCAAATCACTAGAAGCTCTTCCTCCCATAACATCAGCTGAATCCTTACTTTGTTTAATGAAATTGAATTCATCTTACCTTGCAATGAATTGAATAATGCAAAGAGGTACATGAAAGGAAGATATAAGGGGCCCCAAGCAAAAAAGGCAAAACCCCATGTCATGCCCAACAGGAAGGTGAGGCTGATCACGCTACGAAGATTTCTCAGGACTTCTTCCCGCAAGGTCCGATTGCTTCTTTTCCCATTCCTCCCGCAGATCTGCACCATCACCACCACAAACATGGCTATGTTCATAAGAAACATAATTCCAAAGTAACCAGCACAAGTCACATAAAAGACAACTTTATCCTTTATCCAGCAGCTGTTTTTAAGAAAAAAAAAAGAAATCATTCTTAGATACTAGAAACTATTTACCCTTTTAGTTATTTAAATCATTACAGGTAAAACTAATCTACATTTGTCTCCATTCCCTTGTGAATCAACCATAACCTTTGACCATCCATTTAATTTCTATAAGCAGGGGGATGGTCCTCCAGGACATCTTTGAGTAACTACATACTCATATCTTGCCAGATACTTTTGGGTGCACCTACTGAATATAAAATTCATATTTACCATATAGATGTAGCCTGTGGGAACTACAGTTCCACCATGCAGTGCTACATCATAATCTAAAAGTTGTTTTGGGCTCAAGATAGAAAATTGCTTATTCATGTAACTAACCGGGAGCATACACATGCCCACAACTCTCAGATGGTACTGAAACCGGCACCATGAGTATCACAAACTCAGTTCTCCACTACTAAAGCTTAAGAAAGTAGCATGCTAAGTGGTATCTGGGGCTAGCCACTAGACAACCATAATCACACACAGTGGGCCAGGGATCAGTTGTGCCTATGTCATTCATTCCTTTAGCTGTAAATGGCTGTCTGAGTGAAATAGAAGGTTTAACATGAAATTTAAAGAAGAAGATACAATGGCGCTTTTTTCAGTGTGTTGTTTAATCCAGCAAGACACTGATAATATTGGAAGATATACTGAGAAAATTAGCTTCTTTGAGATTAATTGGAATGTGTATATAAAAATGTAGAAGACATACATACTAGGTAGCTTACATTGTGAAACGGCTGTTTCATTTACAAAGAAAACATTATTGTTAAGCAGCCTCTTCCTGCCTGCGCCCATCCATCAAACAGACAAAACAAAACACCACATTTTTTGTGTGAAACAGGAAAGTTACAAGTGACACTTTCAGCAGCCTAGGGACATTTTATATAGCTTTTGGTAATGTACAATTTCTTCTGTTTTTCTCATAGCTTTTATGAGACTTCAGAAGCAAACAATTTAGAAGATTATAATCACACCCTGTTCTTGTTCTTTACCTACAAACTTTATGAGAACATTAATGAGTGCCAGTTTAGTCACTCCCAAATCTTTTGCAAGATGCATACACAGAACCATAAAAGATTTTTTAAAAATTACTTACAAATCATCTCCTCCTTGCCCTTTAGCATCTCTGCCATATATTTCTTTGCCATAGATACGACTTGCATTTGAATTTGTGCTTGCTAATACAATTGCTACCACTAGAGCAGGTAAACCTGTATATGAAAGAAAGCTATTGTATTTTTGTTTTCAAAACCCAAAGCATCTGAAACTTCTAGACAAAGCTGAATTACTGATGAGCAAAAAAGCTAAAAATGCTTGCTTTAGCATACAACAGATAGTCTGGCAGCACCTTAAAGACTAACAAATATAACTCCAAGTCTGTCCATGTCATACCACCACATGGAAAAGAAGCGTGAAACAAGCAAGCAGGGAACCCTGAGTATTGTCTGTCTGGGGTAGGGTTCCTTTAAGCATGGAGCTCAGTTAGCCTCAGGCAGCAGCCCCACACACGAAGTCCTAACCTGATGCCCTGCTGGCACTGGTTCCGGCCAACCTTAACTTCGGTTCAGGGTCCACTCAGTGTGGACGTGCTATTTCAAAATAGCAAAATGCTATTTCGAAATAGTTTTTGTGTATAGATGCGTTATTTTGAGTTTGGTTAATTCAAATTAACTTTTTCAAATTAACTTTAATTTGAAATAGCACTGTAGTGTAGTCATACCCTAAGAGGGGATATGACAGAGGTCTATAAAATCATGAATGATTTCTCATACATGTCAAAACTCCATCTAAGAATCTTAAAGTTGCTTTGCAGGCATTAACAAATTAAGAGATATATTTTATTATTACACATGGGGAAAGTAAAGAAAAAGTGTTCAATCCTGATTACTTAACAGGCTCACAAATCTATGTATAGGTATGTAAATAAAAGCAGTCTGATTTTAAGAGGTGCTGAGCACTAACAAGTTCTGTTGAAATCAGTAGGAGCTACAAGTGCACAATACCTTTAAAAACTAGTCCTCTTTTATTTAGAGACATACCATAATTAGATTCCTGGGTTTTAAAATGTTTCTGGAAGCACAGAAAGGTTGAGGCTCTAATTATCTGATAGCAGTGATTTTTCAGGAGTATTTAGCATCCAAATCAGGCCACTTATTTAGGTGTCCAAATATGGATTTAGGTGCCTAATTGTGGGCACTCATATTTGATGATGTTGGTTAAATGACTTGCCTAAGAAGTACACGGAGACCTGAGATTTAAACCTCAAACCACTGTTCCTGGCTCCCAGGCCATTTATCCAAGCATAGGAAAAGATCTGGTATATCTTTTATTCCTTCAGCTACAATGCAAAGCTGTGCATCATATTTTTACAGAACTCTATGTTCTCAATCTAGATTACATTAATATAAATTCTATATACTTTTTTTCTAGATAATATAAAGTGAGCATTGTGCTTGAGAAAGGTGCTGGACTAAAAGCTGTAGTGAAGCCCTCTGTCCACAGAGATACAGCCCAAGAAGCCTTAGAGTGCGTCTACATTGCAGGGCTTAACTCGAAATAAGCTACGCAAATTGAGTTACATCAATTGCGTATCTTATTTTGAAATAGCTTATTTTGAAATAGGGAGTGTCTACACAGCACTTATTTTGAAATAGAGCACTCTTCCTCTGACTTCCCCTACTCCTCATACAATGAGGGTCACAGGAGTCGGAGTAAGAAGTTCTCGAGCTTGACAGTATTTTGACAATATTTTGAAATAATTGCCCACTGTGTTGATGCAGAATAAGTTATTTTGGAATACTACTACTTATTTTGAAATAGTGTTGCAGTGTAGATGTACCCTTAGTGTAAGTCTCTCACACCACACTGTTTAAATGTCTCATCTCCTTACTGGAGAAACTACTCCTAAGGGTCAATTTCATTGACCAGTCAATCCCTGTCCTTTCGGCTGAGACTCCCAGCAAGGGTGCAAGGCAGGAGGGTTATTACTACTACCTGGAACCTGCCATGCAGGAACTGACTATGATCAGCACTCTGTTCAGGAAGATAATGCTTTTTGTGGTACTCTGTATATATTCAGGCAGCATGTCTGGCAAAAGCCAAAGGGTCCTGCTATACAAAAAATGAAGGAAAGCCTTCTTTCATGAATCCTAGTTATTTTTCAGTAATAAATTTTACTTGTGGTTGAGGCATTAGACAGCAGCTCAGTAAATCAGATCCCTTTTGACATTTCATTTAACAATTTAGTGAAGTTTACTAAAACAAAACAAAAAAAGAGTACAAAACATAAAGAAAGTTTGAAAAAATCATTTCCTTTTGGCTTAAACAATTTTTCCTCTCTGCATTTTTCAGCATTGTCAAAATATCAGTTAACTCAACTCTCATGTTTATCAAGTGCCTAGCTCAATGGGTTTATAACCTCACTTGGGGCCTTTAGCACTGCTAGAACACATAATAGTACATCATAATTTAAATTATATACTATCTATGAAATACATGTTCTCACACATACCCCAGCCAATAATGCAAAATTTCAGTATGTATCGCCGTATGTAGGTGTTGAACACTTTTACTAGAGCAATGTACATGTGGATTGCTTCCAGCCCCATCCACGTAAAAGTGGCCAGAAGGAAAAAGTGCAAAAGGGCAGCAACGGCTATGCAGAGGCCTTGTATGTTGAATGATGCAATCCAGCTATCAAGCAGAAAGACCAGATTGAGGAATAGCAGAGCTGTGCTCAAGTTCATTAAGATTTTAGAGGGATAATCTCTTCGTAACTTCCTAGAGAGACAAAAACAGAGACATATGTTAAGTGGACAAAATGTATCAAGGTACTTATAGCAGTAGCGCTTACCATTTTACAAAGGAAATAGGGAGCTGTTGTCTCTTCTTGATACTAAATTGATGTAGCAATAAGGAATGATGGTATAAGAAAATAGGAACATAAGACTGGCCATACTATGTCAGACCAAAGGTCCATCTAGCCCAGTATCCTGTCTTCTGACAGTGGCCAAAACCAGATGCCCAGAGAGAGGGAACAAAACAGATTATCACCAAGTGATCCCTCTCCTGTCACACATTTCTAGACAAACAGAGGCAAGGGTCACATCCCTACACATCCTGGCCATTGATGGATCTAAGCTCCATGAATTTATCTAGTTCTTTTTTGAACCCTGTTAAAGTCCTGGTCTTCACAACATCCTCTGGCAAGGAGTTCCACAGGTTGACTGTGCACTGAGTGAAGACAAACATCCTTTTGTTTGTTTTAAACCTGCTGCATATTAATTTCATTTGGTGACCCCTAGTTCTTATATTGTGGGAACAAGTAAATATTTTTTCCTTATTCACTTTTTCCACACCAGTCATGATTTTAAGATGTCTATTATATCCTTCTTTAGTCTCCTCTTTTCTAAGCTGAAAAGTTCAACTCTTTTTAATTGCTCTTCATATGGAACCCATTCCAAACCCCTAATCATTTTTGTTGCCCTTTTCTGAACCTTTTCCAATGCCAATATATCTTTTTTTGAGATGAGGTGACCAAATCTGTCAAAGATGTGAGTGTACCATCGTTCTATATAGAGGTAATAAGATATTCTCTGTTTTATTTTCTGTCCCTTTTTAAATGATTCCTAACATTCTATTTGCGTTCTTGACTGCCGCTGCACTGTCAAGACTACGTCTAGACTGCAAGCCTCTTTCGAAAAAGCATCTTTCAAAAAAGAGCGTCTAGACTGCAAGCAGTACTTTCGAAAAAGCAAGCCGCTTTTTCAAAAGAGAGCACCCAGGCAGTCTGGACGCTCTCTTTCGAAAAAGCCCTGTTTCATTCAAGAACGCCTTTTTTCGAAAGAGCACTTTCGAAAAAAGGTGTTCTTCCTCGTGAAATTAGGTTTTCCGCCGTCGAAAGAAAAGCCGCGTTCTTTCGACTTAATTTCGAAAGAACGCGGCTGTAGTCTAGATGCAGAAGTTTTTTCGAAAAAAGGCTACTTTTTTGGAAAAAACCCTCGAGTCTGGACACAGCCTGTGTGGATGTCTTCAGAGAACTATCCACAATGACTCCAAGATCTCTCTCTTGAGTAGTTGTAGTTAAATTAGTCCCCATCATATTGTACGTATAGTTGGGATTATTTTTTCTAATGTGCATTACTTTACATTAATCAACATTAAATTTCATTGGCCATTTTGTTGCCCAATTGCTTAGACCTTTTTGAAGCTTTTCATAGTCTTCTTTGGTCTTAACTATCTTGAGCAGTTTGGTATCATCTGCAAATTTTGTCACCTCACTGTTTACCCCTTTCTCTAGATTATTTATAAATAAATTGAATAGGATTGGTCCAAAGACAGACCCTTGGAGGACCCCACTAGTTACCTCTCTCCACTCTTGAAAACCTCCCATTTATTCCTACCCTTTCTTTCTTGTCTTTTAACCAGTTATCAATCCACAATAAGACCTTTCCTCTTATCCCGTGACAACTTACTTTACTTAAGAGCCTTTGGTGAGGGACTTTGTGAAAGGCTTTCTGAAAATCTAAGTATACTGTATCCACTGGATTCCCATTATCCACATGTTTGTTGACCCCCTCAAAGAACTCTAGTAGATTAGTAAGGCATTATTTCCCTTTACAGAAACAACGATGACTTTCTCCCAACAAGTTATATTTATTTATGTGTCTGACAATTTTATTCTTTACTATAGTTTCAACTAATTTGCCCGGTGCCGACGTTAAATTTACCAGTATGTAATTGCCAGGATCACCTCTAGAGTCCTTTTTAAATATTGGCATCATGTTAACTATCTTCCAGTCATTAGGTATGGAAGCAGATTTAAAGGACAGTTTACAAACCACAGTTAATAGCGCCGCAGTTTCACATTTGAGTTCTTTCAGAACTCTTGGGTGAATGCCATCTGGTCCTGGTGACTTGTTACTGTTAAATTTATCAATTTGTTCCAAAACCTCCTCTAGTGACACCTCAATCTGAGACAATTCCTCAGATTTGTCTCCTAAAAAGAATAGCTCAGGTTTGGGAATCTCTCCAAGATCCTCAGCCGTGAAGACTGAAACAAAGAATTCATTTAGCTTCTCCACAATGACTTTATCATCTCTGAATGCTCCTTTAGCATCTCGATTGTCCAAGGGCCCCACTGGTTGTTTGGCAGGTTTCCTGCGTCTGATGTATTTAAAAAACATTTTGCTATTACTTTTTGACTTTTTGGATAGCTGTTCTTCAAACTCCTTTTTGGCTTTTCTTATTATATTTTTACATTTAATTTGACAAAGTTTATGCTCCTTTCTATTTTCCTCACTAGGATTTGACTTCCACTTTCTAAAAGATGTCTTTTATGATGTATGAACTTTAATGGCCTATTTTTGAAATCCTCTGCTCCATTTTTTCAGCAGAAAACCACAGCTATTTCTGACCAGCAGCAACAATTCATTAACAAATTACCTTGCTGTCATTATACTGGGTATCTAATTTATTGTGTACATATAACCCCCCACAGACAAATTACATTTCAAAACATATTTTGTAGTTCATTGGATTATGTAGATAAATTGAAAGAAAAAGCTTTAAAGATGAAGTATCGACCAAGAGCTAACTTCTGATTTTTTTAAAATAAAAGTTCATTTATTTTTTTAATGGAACATAGTCCACCACAGATTCTCATTTTCAATGGTCTGTAACATCCTAATGAACTTAAAATCAAATAAATTTTCCTTTTAACTACTGCATACTGCAGTTTATGTGCTGGAAACCTCCCCAGCACATTATGTCGTCTTTGGACCATAGCATAATACCATAGGGACTGTGCAGAATGCAGTAATTAGGGTACACATGGGTACTTTTTAAGAGCTCCACCGAGCACTCCATTATATAATTTCCTCTCTTGTGATCCATGCCCTGTAACAGCAGGATTATTCATGTCATTGTGTGGCTGGAAGCTGGCACAGCTTCACTTCGCCTCTGTTTCCCATCTGCCCCAGCACTCTGCCATTGCGGAGTCTCCTTATCCCCTGCCATTTCCGTAGGATGTTTTCAAAATTGCTGTGTAGATGGCATATCTTCATCTCACTTCCCCTCTCTACTGACTGTCTCCAGCCTGAAAGGGCAGGATTTTTCCTGTTATATTTAAGGAACTATGAGGCCTAAGTAGGGGGTTTCAAAAAAGACTGAGAAATGTGTTAGTAGATTTTAATTAATATATAAAAGGACACATTATATCCTACAAGAAGATTATTTGGGATCAAAATTCCACTATTTTGTCCAGCCTGAACAATACAAAGTAGCCAGACCAGGAAGAGAGAAGAAGGACTAGGGCTGCTGCAAGAAACAGTCCACATCTATCAGTGGAACACAGTGTTATTCAGCCACATTTTGTGAAATAAGTGGCTATCTCTTCACCACATCCAGTCAAACAGAAGTCCTGGCCCACGGTTAGCGTGTTAATTCATTACAAACAAGACGTTTGTTTTGAATGGTTTTTTATATCACAAATACTTACTCAAAAGCAATATATGTCAGAAGAGTTGCAGCTGAAAATATGGCAGATATCCCACAACCAATATAGGTGACAAAGGTGAGGACTTTGGTATTGTGTGGATCTATTCGTGAAGCAGTTCTTTGGAGATCCTATATGAGAGAAGAGAAAGAGGCTTAAGTTACAGCAAATCCCCTTTTTAATGAGCATGACACAGTTTGTTGGTGAGAAGTCAAGCAAAAATTCAAGAACTATTTTGTGATATCTATATAATCCCAATGCTGGAGGCTGAGTTTACTGGATATTTAGTTTATATCCTCCGACTTTCTTCCCGTATACCTTGAAAACATAGCGGCACAAGAGAAGACTACTTGCTTGTAAATGGAGGTTCTTCAAAATGTGTGGTCCTTGTATGTATTCCCTTGAGGGTTATGCATATGTACCATGTGCCTGGAGTTGGAGAATTTGAAAAGTCGTTCCCATTGGTCTTCACATATACCCTGGCTTGCCTCATGTTTCTGTGTCAGGTAATAAAGAGTGGGTGGACTGACCACTCTTAGTTCTTCTCCACCACAAATTCAACAGATCCATAGCAGAGAGGAAGGAGGATGAGAAGTGGAATACAATGAGAGACCACACATCTCAAAGAACCTCGGGTTATGTGTAAATAACCTCCTTTTCTTCTTTGATGATCCCTGTCATATTGAACTGAGGATAACGAACAAATAGTACCTATGGAGGAGGAGGAGGAGGAGGCAAGAATGAGGATGAAACAATAATATGGAGGCCCACCACACCAAAGGAGGAATCTACTGCTTAGTCTTGCACTATGTCATAATACATAGCAAAGATTTGTACAGAGTTCCACATGGCCTCTCTATACAAGTCAATGAGTGGCATATTCTGAAGGGAGACTAAGATCAAAGTGTGAGTCCTTGTGAAGTTAGCTCAAACCCTGGAGGGACAGGTAGACCAGACAGCAGCTAGCAGAGTTTGCCACACCCCAAAATCCATTCGAAGATTTTCTGGATGGAGGTGACCTGTCCCTTGATTCTCTCTGTGATTGCAATAAATAGTCTAGGAAACTTCCTGATTGGCTTAAGAAATTCAGAGCTCTTTGACATTTCTCTGCTGGTGCACATGGTTTTAAAAAGAAAACAGGTAAATGCTTGATTGATGTAATATTGAGAAATCATTTTTATAAGAATTTGGGGCTCTTAGGGAGACTTTATTTCTGTGGAAAGCCATGACAGGCAGGTGTGCCATCATAGAACTGACTTCGCCAACTCTTCTCATGGAAGTGGTAGTAACAAGAAAGGCAACTTTCATAGAAAGGAGGGACATAGAACATGATGCTAAAAGCCCAAAGGGAATCTTCATTAGCACAGAGAGAACAAGATTCAGATCCCTCTGGGGAGCTATCAGTTGAATAGGTGATATTTCTTTTTTCCGAAGGCTTGTCTTCACTTAACATTCTATAGCAGTACAGATGCACTGCTGCAGCAAGCACTTCAATGTGGACATCACTTATGCTGACTGAAGGGATTCTCCCATTGGGATAGGTAATCCACCTCTGTAAGAGGCACTGAAGAAGAATTCTTCTGTTCACCTAGAGCTGTCTACTTGGAGCTTTTGGTTAACATAACTGCATTGCTCTTAGGTCTGAATTTTTCTACCCCCTAACTGATGTAGCTAAACTGGTCTATTGTCTGACTGTGTCTAGGTGTCAGACACTTGTAAGACAGTACATTTAAATGCAGAGACTATCCTGTGAAAGTAACTGTGTTCAAGCAGGATTATTAAAACAGAAAAACCATGTACAATTATGTTAAAATCTTCCAGTGGAAGCCAGCCAAAATTCAGATTTCCTTTTCGTTTCCCACAAAAACATTCAAGAGAAAGGACTCATTGAGCATATCCTAAAGAAAGCTCATTTTGTCCTATTTTGTCATGGGAAGATTGAATGTAATTAGTCTGCTAAAGAATAAAAAGCCTTATGACATTTTTCCTATTTAAATTCAAGCAAGATGTGAAGAAAGCAACTATATTGTGAGGCTCTGGAAAACCAAATTTTAAAATATATGGCTCCCCTGTGCTGTAAAAGATTTTTCTGTTTCTCTTCATTTTATCTCTTGGTATTTCAAATATTTATCATTTTTCTTTTTTAAAGGTCCTTGTTAAACTGGTTAAATCAAAACATATGTACCTGCACACGTAGCCACATCCTCTCTGGCAGAATGTTTCTGGAGCCAAAGAATGTTAATATTAGAGAGAAAGCCACAGTGCAATACTGAGTAAAGTTGCTAAAGATGTGGGAACCCAGAAAATCTTCAGACTTTTCAAAAAGATTGCGTGTATTTCATGCCTTTCCTTCCTTTTTATATGTTTTATTTTAGAAATATTTAGATACACCTCACTGGTGCAAGGCTATATACATTTCAGGGGGCAACACTGCCCCACAGAAAGGTAAACCATGTTCACTATGTAGCCATTCCCTGAGAGTCCTGCAAAAAAGGCTTCAAATACAAGGTATTGTTCAAGGTGTCTGGGGGGCATGAGTGCTGAAACAGTGCAGCCTTTGGTTATATTGGCTATACCTTATTTTAACTAGTGCTATCCAATTGGGAGGTTCTGCTCCATACCTCTGGAAGAGCAAAATTGGCAGATGCTTTGCACAACCATAAGTTTCCTATGGATCTACTTTCTTCCAGTAGAGGTGGTGTACCCTGGAATATACTGACGAGAGTAGTACACCACACGGTCAAATCAAGCCCATTAATACTGAATACAGCAAGTATTGATTTTTTTCCCTAACTACATTGATTAGTTAATACATTTTGACATTAAAAATATAAATATAAATCTCTTATCTGCAGCCTGTTGACATGCAGAAAGGGATTTTGTTACGCTCTTTGGACTTGACTTTTCCTCTTCAGTGGCATTTCTACCTGATAGCAGGGCATATATCTTCCCCTTTTCTCTCACTTCCTAATACTAAGGCCTGCTTTCTCTCTCTCTTTTTGTATCTGTCTTTCTACATCAGATTTTTTTTCTCTTTCTCTTGCCCTCTTACTAATCCTATGGTATTTTCTCTTACTTCATTTGCCCTCACCATCCTACATCTTTCCATTTTTCAGGTGCCAGATTCCCAACACAGCCCACTCTATCTCTATATAACACTGGCTTTTATCACACTCTGTAAATCCCTGCCCCCCCTCCCCACCTCTCTTCTGCAATCTTCTCAGCCTCTCTGCAGACAGAGTCATTACTTCTCAGGCTACGTCTAGACTGCAGGCTTCTTTCAGAAGAAGCTTTTTCAGAAGAGATCTTCCCAAAAAACTTCTTCCAAAAGAGAGCGCCCACACTGCCAAAGCACATCGAAAAAGTGATCTGCTTTTTTGAAATATAGTGTCAACACTGAATGGACGTTGTCTTGCATTTCAGCTGTGATTACTATGGATGGAATGGCCACCAGGGCACCTGTGCTTTTTCCTCTTTCCTCTTCTTTCAAAAGAACTCCCTCTTCCCTATCCACACATGCCTCTTTCTGAAAGAGCTTTCTGTTTTCTGCCTCAGCATTGACAAGTTTTCTGTTTGGAATCTGCTTTACTTCCACTGAATGATGGCCTTCTTTTGTACCCAAGTCCAACCACTAACACTCAAGAGTTATCTTGCAGATGACAGTATGTTATTAACTATTATTTGGGCTGAATAGCACTGCTGGGACCCAGCCAGGAACAAGATTGATTGTGCTACAGTCTTTTCAGGATTAGTTCTGGAGCAACTTTTATTTTAGGGAAGGTTCCTGTATAACACTGCAGCTCTGTATCCATGCCTCTGTAGCTTTCCTAACTCCTAACAAAATCATTACACTGTGGTTCCTCAAAACAGCAAACAATAAAGGTTCACTTACCATCAGGACCCCAAAATGTGTGAGGTGATTGCATAAGCAAACTGTCTCATTCTCATTTGATTCTGCTTGTGCAATACAGCCACTAGAGTTCCAGCCACCATTACCATCTACAGAAATCAAGCAATACAGACTCTTACAACTGCAAACAAAATCCACAAAATCACCGCACAATTTCTTTAGCAGCCTTATAGAAAGGCTACACGAAATCAAATATACTTTAAAGTAGAAAAATTTCACAAAATGTGTCAAATCTCGTAACACGCTATTTATCAATTAAGAATTATATTTATCAGTGCAGGAGTATTTGATTTCCAAGATTTTTTGTCATTTCAGTACTCTGACAGAGAGGTAGATTAAGCAAGCAGATTGCTTAGATTCTCTTCTATCCACCATACTCTATCACAGAGGTGGGCAAGAGGCTGCCAGCAGACCAGATCTGGCTCACCAAGCCACCAGATCCAGTCCACGGCTGCCTCGCCAGAACCTGTAGGCAGAGAACAGCTCACTCTTTAAACATCCAGCTGCTCTCTGCTTTGGATGGCTGGGGAGGGAGGAGGGAGACTTCTCACTCTGTCCCCTCTGCCCCCAGCAAAATCTCTCAGCTCCCATTGGCCACTTTCCAATGGGGACCCCCCTTCCCTCCATTGGATCCTCCTTCCCTCCCTCCCCACCTCCTATGCCCAGAGAAGAGCCACATGGAGCAGCCTGCAGCCTTGGACTGCAGCAGACAGTCTGCCTCAGATTTCTGCAGGGCTGCTGGCTGGGTGCCACCTAGGTAAGCGCCTCCCAGCCAAAGCTTGCCTCTGGCACCACTCCCCCTCTTTCCACCCCAACTACCTATCCCATGCCAACATCCAAACCCTCTGTACCCCCTTCTTCCAGGCCATAACACTCTCCCAGACCCTGCACTCCCTCGTACATTACTCTCCCAGGCTAAAATCCTCTCCTGCAACCATACCCCCTCCCTGACCGTGCACCCCATTCTCTTGCACCAGGTCACCGCCCAAACCCTCTGCACCCCCTTCATCCAAGTCACAACTCCTTCCCAGACCTTGCACCCCATCTTAGAGCTCCTCCCCCAAGCCAGAATCTTCTCCTGCACCCATACTCCCATCTGGACCCTGTACCCCAAGCCCCTGCTCCAGATCACAGTCCCCTCCTTCACCCAAATGCTCTCTCAGACCCTACACTCCCTCCTGTACCCCAGTCACGTACCCCAAGATCCCTTCTGCATCCAACCTTCATCTCAGACCCTGCACTTTCTCTATAAAAGTGCAGCCCTTGACCAATTGCCAAAATCTTGGAGTGGCACCCCCATTAAAAATTATTGCCCACCCCTGATCTATTGCTTGCAACAGACTCTCCCCCATCTTCCTTCATATTCTATATCCAGTTTAGGTCCTTGTCCAGTTTCTCTATCCTTTATTTGTAACTTGCCCCATTCTCTTGAGCTCATCTATCTGCATTTCCACTCTTCACCCACTACGTCAGGCTGAAAACCTTCCCCTTATAAGACCATTCTCAAACACACCTTTTTGCCTGTTTCACACCCACTGTTTTCGTAGCATTCTATCTCTGTTTCAAGCAGTAGCAAAGCAATAGCATCTCATGGTTTCAATAATTTATTTTTACTATTTTGTACTGATAAGGAAGAGAGGAAAAAACCCTATAGAACTGCATCTTTGTATTCAATTAGAATGGAATCTGTATATCTTAAACACTGTCTATTCCAGTGTCAAGTGTGTTTGATTTAAAAAATGGTACATTTTTATTCCTCGTGTGAAATAATTGACAATATTTTTAAACTTACTGTTTTTGTTCGTATCCCAGAAGACACAGGTAGGATTAGGATCCTCCTAAATACATATATACAAGTGAACATTTTCATTTATTAAAATATACAGTTGATTAAAATGTACAAATATATCAGGAATTCAATTACTTACGTTTTCATACAAAAACGGAAGAGAAATATTATTGTTACTTGGACTGCAGTAGTGTCTACAAGCCCAGTCAGGGATCAGGGTCTTGCAGTTTTAAAAACACAGTTTTGCTCTAAATCTGGCCATGGCCTTGTAAAATTTCATACACAGGCTTAATTTTACACAGTGTATGTACCCTCATTGAAATTAAGCAGGTGAATGAAGTCTTTGCAAGGTCAGGGCCTAAGCAGAAGAACTTCTGCTTTTTGGCTTCCTTTGTTAATTGTCTCCCACAGGATTCTCCAGGTAACTGGCATTCAGTGATGGGTAAAAATTGAAGGGTGTAACTTACTGAATCCACTTAGGCTACATCTACACTGCAGAGTTATTTTGAGATACCTAAAATAGCTATTCTGCACCTTTAAAGCAGCCTATTATTTTAAATAGATTTCAAAATTACAGGCATGCTATTCTGGTGTCCCTGTAATCCTCGTTCCACAAGGGTTAAGGGACGTTTCAGAATAGTGCTTTATTTTGAAATTTGGCAGTGTGTAGGCAGTGCCAAATTTCAAAATAAGCTAGTCCAAAATTATTACAAAATTTTGAGGTAAGGGTGCAGTGTAGACCATCCAGATTGGCCTGGAAGTGGCTTTCATAATGAACAGCAAGACTAAGTTAACTGAAATATGAAATATTATTTCCTCTTTCTCTTCCCCAAGATCTCCTCAGTTAAAATATTTAACATCAATGTGACTCCATTGCCTCCAGTGGAATTTCTCTCGGTTTTCACCAGCATAACTGAGAGCTAAATGAGAACCATATGGAGATTAAAAACAAAACAAAACAAAAAAAAAACAAAACAAAACAAACCTGATAAAAAAAATGTGACAAGAGACTAGATTTTGGGGGGGCTTTCCTTTCCCATCAATAATATTGGTCATTTTTTAACAGTTCTGTGTTACTTTGCAGAAAACTAAGGAATAGCAATGTTCCTTGAGGGACTATTAATAAAACGGTTCATGTCTGGTCAAAGAATCCACAGCTGCGTCTAGACTGGCAAGTTTTTCCACAAAAGCTTGCCAGCTGTCTACACTGGCCACTTGAATTTCTGCAAGAACACTGACGATCTCATGTAAGATTGTCAGTGTTCTTGCGGAAATGCTATGCTGCTCCTGTTCGGGCAAAAGCCCTCTTGCACAAATGCTTTTGCGCAAGAGGGCCAGTGTAGACAACGCGGAATTGTTTTGTGCAAAAAAGCCCTGATCGCGAAAATGGCGATCGGGGCTTTCTTGAGCAAAACCGTGTCTAGATTGGCACGGACGCCAATCTAGACGCTCTTTTCCGCAAATGCTTTAATGGAAAAACTTTAAACTTTTCCATTAAAAGCATTTGCGGAAAATCATGCCAGTCTAGACATAGCCCACCTCAGCATGGAAACTGTAGCAAGACAGGTCAAATTACCCACAACATGATTATTAAACACTAGATTATTTGTATGTTTTTTAACAATTTTTTTTCTCAACTGGAATTTTTTCTTTAAACCTAACAAAATCAGTGATAATCTTTCTACCACTGATTTTACCACTGCCAGATACAACTTGAAATCTTCCACTGGCTGGCTATACAGTTTTTTTCTCACCTGGAATAGGGTATGTTTAATTGTAATCTTGACGGCATCCTGAAGGTCCTGGATGGTAACATTTCCAATACTACATGCCACTACAAAACTGGTTAAGCTGGCATTAGTATCTGCATCCTTTGAAGGATTAAAAAAATGCAAAAAATATTATCAGAACACAAAATACACTAGCCAGAGAACATGATTTTATTTTTGCTGTTTGCCATAATAAACAAACCGTCCGCACTTTTACACTTCAGATCATCGATTATAAGCACATCCTGTTTATAGGATCAAACTGAAGCTTTTCCTTTGCTATTTCAATTAGTATAATAAACATACAAAAACACATAATTAAGGGCAGGTGATAAAGCAATTTCCATAAAATTTGTCTTTTAAATCACGTTGATGCCAACCACCTCAAACAATGGTAACTGATAAAAAGTTTTGATATTATTAGATCATTTCCCTAACCAAGAATGAACTAGGACCTTCTTATCATATTGAAAAACAGTCTCTGGGAGAGCGGGCTGGATATTTTTTTGGGGGCATTAAATGCCATATTAGCATTATCTATTCAGTGCCTGCAGTATTATAAACCACTGTTCCCTCAAGTCTTTTTTATCTATGTGCGGATTTTTTCCTTCTATGTTTGGAATACATTTTTTTCTGTGCATTTAGGCATGTGCAAATGTGCACCACCTAGAAACAAAGAACCTAGCTATCGGTGCTCTGCTAATCATATGGGTGGCATTTTAATCTCTTGAGTGGCTATAGAAGAGCACAAATTATAGGGAACACAGGGTATGTCTACACTACCCCCCTTGTTCGAACTAGGGGGGTAATGTATGCATACCGAACTTGCTAATGAAGCCCGGGATTTGAATTTCCCGGGCTTCATTAGCATAAAGCCGGCGCCGCCATTTTTAAAAGCCGGCTAGTGCGAACCCCGTGCCGCGCGGCTACACGCGGCACGGACTAGATAGTTCGGATTAGGCTTCCTAATCCGAACTATCTGTACACCTCGAGGTGTACACTATCTGTACACCTCTGTACACTATCTGTACACCTCGAGGAAGCCTAATCCGAACTATCTAGTCCGTGCCGCGTGTAGCCGCGCGGCACGGGGTTCGCACTAGCCGGCTTTTAAAAATGGTGGTGCCGGCTTTATGCTAATGAAGCCCGGGAAATTCAAATCCCGGGCTTCATTAGCAAGTTCGGTATGCATACATTACCCCCCTAGTTCGAACTAGGGGGGTAGTGTAGACATACCCACAGATACATACTATCTTGCTGTAAATGGCCAACAACCGACATAAAATGTGAAAAAGAAGTTCTAAGTGACTCAATATAGTAAGAAATAATATTTCCAACACAGTCCTTTTTGGTTGTAGGAGACTCACTTTATTACTGACACAATGCTATTCCTAATCTGCTCTGAAAATGCACAGAATTATCCAAAGCAAATTTTTACAATTTGCACAAAAAAAGATGACATGTCTACCTCTGAGCTTGTAGTGCCTGATCCAAAGCCTAATGAAGTTTGTGGAACAACTCGTACTAATTTAAGTGGGCCTTGGCTTGGCCACTTATTAAAAAACCTGGAGGCTAGACTAGATGTCTTTTTCCCACACTTCTTTAAGAGGGATAGAAGGGATTACTAAATTAAAGTAAAACACAAGTAATATTTCTTATTATTAATTTGGACTGAATTAATATGAGGGGGAAAGCATTTAGGCAGAAGAATATAAGAGATATAAAAAAATGAAGGGATTATGTGGGTTGGAACTAGAGCCATCCAAGAGGAAATGTTGAGTATTTGTATATTAAATACAGTTCATACAGACTGCACCATTTTAAAATACTATTGTCATAAACTCAATCTAGAGTCTTTTAAAACAACTTTTCACTTAAAGCTTAACAAACAAGGCAATTATAGTTTAGTGTAAACAATAAATCTTACAATTCTATCAAATAGAGAAATGGCATAGCCAACACACAAGTAGATATTTTTTTTTTACATTTTGAAGTGTACATTCCTTATAGAAGAACCTGCTAGCAGAAGAAAGTGCTTCACGCATGAAATAATATATTTCTGTTGATTGAGATATTTTGTAGATTATATTGATTTATATTTTTATTTGTTTGAATAGGAAGTGACCTTTATTTAATTATTTTATAATTAGAATCCAATATAAACTAGCTGAAATGATCAAGAAGCATTGAGTGCTCTTTGAAAGCCTCTTTGTGAAGAAGCATTTGACTATCTTTCAACAGCACAAGCACCATTGTTTAAAAGTGCTTTGAGATCTAGTGATGAAATGCACTGTATAATAGCTAGGTGGACCTATTAATATAATGTCAGTACAATGTTAGTACTCAAGGAAAGATGGGAATACTAGTCTGGATTAGGATGGCACTTTGAAAAGAGAATTTTACCTTTTTAGTGCATCCATCTAGCTACATCCAGAAAGAGATCTTCCTCTTCATCTTTTAGTACTCCTCATTACAGCGTGGCAAATAACTCTATGCATGTGCTTTATCTAGGGCAGTGATTCCCAACCTTTTTTATACCGCGGACTGGCAAACCCATTCACAAGTTTTTGGCAGACTGGTAACATATTTTATTTGCATATTCATTATGGTAATTAGTTTAAAGAGGTCACACTTTTTTTACGTTGCATCTGTATGCACACAATACATGTCATTGTAAGCAGTGGTCTCCAACCTTTTTATGCCTAAGATCACTTTTAAACTTCAGAACAATCCAAGATCTACCACCTCATCCTTCCCCAAGACGCTACCCCTTCCTTGAAGCCCCGCCCTCTCTGTTCTTCTCCTCTCCCTCACTTGCTATCCCCAGCTCTTATACACTCTCAGGGTACAGCTACACTGCCGCTTTTTTCAATTCTTCTGTAGGAAGAGGTTTTTCCAACATTTGGCCTGTCTAGACTGGGCCAAATGTCAGAAAAACCTCTTCTTTTGGAAGCCCCCTTATTCCTCATGGAACGAGGAATACAGAGGTTGCCGAAAGAGCATGTTTGCCTTTTCACTAAGAAAAGCGGAAGAACAAACGCGTCCCTGGACGCGGAACAATTTTTCCAGGATACCTTTGGAATCCTGGAAAAACTCCTGCAGTCTAGCTGTATCTTCACTGGGTTGAGACAGGATGTGTGGGCTCTGGGGTGGGAATGAAGGATTTGAGTGTGGGAAGGGGTGAGAGGAGCAAGGTCTGGGAAGGAATTTGGATGCAGGAAGAGGTAGAGAAGGGGGTGCTGGCTCGGGGAGGGGGAGTGTTAGGGTCAGGTGGAGGGATGGGGTACTGAGCAAGCCACAGGCTTGTGGATGTGAGGGTGCAGGAGTTTGGGTTGGGTTATATGAGGGGCTCAGGGCAGGGAGGTTGGGAATATGATGGGCTCAGGACACAGATTTGCAGTGTGTGGATGGTACAGAAGTGTTGTGGCAGAAGACTAAGGATGTGGGGGTGCAGGAGTTTGGGGATGTGAGAGGCTCAGGACAGGGGGTCCAGTGTAGGATAGGCTTAGGTTTGGAGTTTGGGGGGTACAGGAGTGTTGTGATGCTGTGGCCAGATGGGGGTTTGGCCCCAATTGGCCAGGCTTCATTTTTAAATAAAATATCATGTCAAACACAAAATGTTTCAGCATTGTCTTTATTTATGAGAAGGGCGGGAACCTGTTTTGAGTCAGGGGTCACTGACCCACAGAAAAGTCAGTTGGGGCCACACAAGTGAGATGCAAAAAAAACCTCCTCTAAACTCCTCCCCCCCCCACTCCTCACTAATGTGGCTCCAACTGTGCTGGAGGGAGCAGGGGACATGGTACTGGGAAAGGGTGCAGTGGGTCCTGGGGCAGGGGACGGGATGCCAGCGGGAGCAGGGACAGGGTGCTGGGGTTGGGACAGTGTGCCGGGGGGGCAAGAGTCAGGGTGTTGGTGGGGACGGGACAGGGAGTCCCTGGTACACGCCTTCTCTAGGAACTCCTTACACCACCCTCTGAAGAGGAGGGAAGCCCCGGTGCTAGCCTCCTCCTGGAACTCCTCCCCTCTACCCGCAGAGAGAAGGGAAGCCCTGGTGTGCTCCTCCTCCTGGGACTCTTTCCCCTTTCTCCAGGGACTCCCCTCCCCCCCAGAGGAGGGAAGCCCCGGTGCGCACCTCTTTTGGGGACTCCTACCCCCTCCCTGTGCAGCAAGTTCCTGGCGCACCACAGACCTAGGTTGTGGTATCACACCAGCCAGCTGTTTGGGGGAGGGGGAAGTGACATGCAGCTCCCGGACTTCCTTCCACCCCGCAGGAAGCCGGCACTGTCTCCATTGTCACTGGAGGTAGGTAGTGGGGCTTCTTGGGGGTGGGGAGGGAAAACGGGGGCCCTGAACGCCTTGCCATTGACTGGTCGAGCCCTTCCGATCGACCAGTTGATCGTGATTGACAGGATGGTGACCACAGTTGTAAGGGATCAGAGTTTGCAGATATCTACAACACTAAAAAAATTCTGTTAAAAGAATCCTTTCCTTTCTTATCTTAAGCCATTAACACCTACATAAACTTTGTTTGAAATGTAATCATACAAATATTATTAGCTTGGCCATTTGTTCCAGTATTCAAAAGCTGCCTAAAAGCTTTTAACCCACCTGAAATTTTGGCACCACCCCATCAGTATTCCCTCTAAGCTTCCCTGCAGCACAGTTTCACAGGTGATTAATCAGCCTCACTCAGTCAGTGAGCTCCATGGAGGGAGTCCTGGGCCTCTAACTGGGTGGGGCTGATTAATCACCTGTGAAGCCGTGCTGCCAAGCAGCTTAGAGTGAACATTGCACCCCATACAGCCTGCCCTAGCCCAGGAGAGAGTCCAATGTCTGCAGCCCAACCAGTGCTGCTGTGCTGAGACAGATAGGGTTTGACTCTTGCAGCCTGCAAGATGGGGGCATGTTAAGACACCCAAAATAAATGCCCCTGTGTCCCCACCTCACTGCATAGATGCCAACACCCACCCTCCTCCTCTTTACCCCCATAGAATCTGCTCCCCCTGAGCCCAGCTCTGGAGAGAAACCTGTGTCTGCAGCCCGGCAAGGGCTGCCACACTGAGACAGACAGGGTTTGACTCTTGCTGCCTGCAGCCCAGAGGGAAACAAGACACCCCAAACTCTCCCCTGTCCCCACCTCACTGCTCAGACACCTACCCCATGTAATTTGCTGCCTCTCTCCCAGACCAGGAAGCTAGAGAAGCATGTTGGGTTTCCCCACAAGAAGCTTCAGGCAAACCTAGCTGCTATAATCAGATCACTGTAATCAAACCTCTCTTCTCCCATTCTTACTGTATGCGCCAAACTCCCCTCCCATCCCAGCCATGTACTTACTCCCGTCCTCCTTCTGTCCCCTTCCCTACCAGCGTACTTGTTGTCCAGAGCAGGGAGCTTCTGCTGCTGAGGGAGTGCCCTAAACCTCTGGGCTGGGCTCAATAAGCAGCTGCAGAAGTACAGCTTACAGGGAACTTAGATTCCCGCCAAGCCAATCACCAAGGCATGGGCATGGCCTAGCAGCGTGCCGCAGCCCGGCAGCCAGCAGTTCGCAGGTTGGCTCCGGTCCGTGGACCTGCAGTTGAAAACCACTGATCTAGGGAATTTTGTTTCTTGTAGTCAGGAATGTCTGTGAGCACATTTTGATTTCTTCAAGGACTTTTATGACTCAAAATATTTGATATAGGTTTTTAACAATGTTTTTAACATTTCTGGATGGCTTGTCAAGAGTTCTCAGTGCAAGGAGCTCTGCATGGATGAAGAGGTCAGAGCTGCTATTAAGATTGAAACCTTGGCTACTTGTGATTGGTCAAAAATGATGGTTTATGTTACATGCGCAAATGGAAAATACATTTTTTGCACATGTTCACTTTCTCACACATCTGACCTTGCACAGTTAGGGTGCCTAAATTAATTATTTGAAAAGGAAGAGTAAACTGTTCCTGAAAAAAATTGCTAGCAGTATTTATGCAGCTTCAAGTTTTTATTGTCTTCCTATCAAGTACATCTTTGTTACTGACTAACACATTCTAGTACTACTCAAGCATATAGGTAAAGAACTCAGACAAATGAACTATGTACTAATCTGGCGTCAGGGCTGTCATTTGTCTTTTGAGAGAGTGTCATCAATGGTAAATAGCAATCATTTGAACTTTGCCCCTTAATATAAAATATGACTAATCATGATGAAGCTTTTGAAGACCAAGCTTAGTGCTATTTATTAAGGTAGAATGCTTTATCATTATATAGATTTTGTGCCATTATGGCAAAACCTACTGTTCTATGCTTTTGCTTTATTGACTCACTGGAATCATCCTGGTTTTCAATAAAAATGAATTTTAAAAATGAATGCTGTTTAAAACAGCTGCAGATACTTAAGGGTATATTTCAGAAGGCAATTGAGGGTCATGTATATTTTGATAGCTTAGATTATCTCAAGTATCTCAATACAGTGCCAATATAAATGATAATGTGCACACAACACAATACCACAGAGTTCTGCGGATGCACAAGAGCCAAAGGTCATTTGAAATACTAATGGGAAAATGAATTCAAGCCAAAAAGTACTACTGTTCATTATGAAAAAAAAGTTTTCTTCTGAATGAATATAGTATCTTTGGAATGGAGAGTGATTTCTTCAATTGTGAAGATTTTCCTAATTCATTAATGCATGAGGGCCTGGAAATTGATTATCATGTGATCAGATTTAATAAAGAAAAAAAATTAACTAGCCTTACTGAGTAACCATTTCCTCTCAGAAAACCTGCCTATAAGATGTAAACACATTGATTGTGGATTGAGAATGCGTATCTGTGATGATCAACAGAACCATTAACACAATCTCAGTGAAATTAACCCTGTGCAGAGTACCAGAACAAAGATGTAAATGGGACTTGACTGGTTCATAAGCCTTGTGCTGATCTTCTGCAAAAGGGCAAATTTCACCCTGGGTGATTGTTTTCTTAGCAGAAACAATTTTAGGCTCAATTCGACGCTGATGTAAAACAGCATGGTTCCACTGATCACTGTAGAGCTTTGCCAATTTATGCCTCTGGCCACTTTGTGTGATACAGATGGAAACTGTCCTTTGAATTGCAGTAAAATCTTTGACACAGCATATAATCTAAATACTGTAGTAATCTAGTCATTATTAATATACATATTCCCAATGCCTACCTGTACTACTACCATCATTTCTATAACTCATTAGATATTGCAAAAGTGGTTATACTTTGGCTGGCTCACTTGCTTCAGTCCACATGAAACTGGTTAAAATGTATTTGTACTTGCCTGGAAAAGTCCATTTTTGTTGAAGAATGTAAACTGAGCCCTAGATACAGCTTCAACTTCATCCTGGCTTAAATTCTTCAGTAAACTTGAAGGCAAAACAACAGAAGCCAGGGCATTTGCCTGATTCTTGTCAAAATCTATCTGTTATATAAAAAGAGGAAAGAACAGGTGAGACCAAAAATGAGATCATCAAAGGTCCACTGGATCTGGGCACATTCCTAGCAACATTATCCTATATGATCTGAACATAACACTACAATAACCATGAGTATAAATATTGCCTGGAGCTAGCGGAGGATTGATACCATCCAAAATGATGGTCTGGTATGTCTGACATCTTCATTGTACAGGCTTGAGTCATATTGTCTGTATTATTGTTAGCATGAGCTTTGTTGTGTGAGGCATTGGTACAAACACAGAACAAAAAGGCACTCCTTGCCACCCAAAGAGGCAAAAATAATATCCAGGTGATACACTGACACCTTGGGGTTCATGGCAGTGAAGATAATTTACAGTACCCTTCATGCTACTCTAACATGTCTAGGAGCACAACCCAGCCATAAGGAATCACACTGACCAACTCCGAAATCTCCTTTCATGAGGAATGTTTGTATTCCTTGGAGAATTGCCAGTCCTTTGGACAAGATGAGGGGTGGCTCCAGGCTTCCACAAAGGGCAGGGCCTCAGGCCATGTTGCACCACCCTCCCCTGGCCCTTAGAGCCACCCAGTGCACTCTGTGTGGAGTTACATGGGTGATGTAAAGGGCCTGGGGTGCTGGCCACCCCCAGGTTCTGCAGAATCTGTGGTGGCAGCCTGGAGCTCTGAGTTCTTTTGAATTGTTGGGTCCTGTGAAAGTTGTACCCTTCATATCTCTGCAAGGTGGGCCTGCTCCTTGGCTATTGTTGCAGAGTTGGGCCATTGTTTCAGGGACACAACACTGCTCCCATTTACACATAGTTCACATTTTGAATTTGTCTTCCTGGAAAATGTCCTACTTTCTAGCAGCAGTGCAGCTGCACTGGAGCCAGAGTCAATGTGAGCACCAGAATGGGTAGACCTCAGGCCTGTTGACTACTGAATCATGAAAACTAATGCTGGTGCTATCCACATTAGCACTTACAGTGCTGCAAGCACTTTCCCCTTTCCTGGAAAAAATATTCCCAACATAAACAAAGCCTTAATGGTTTTCTTCTAAAGGCTAGAAATTTCTAAGGACTAGAAATATTTTTATTCTTAAAATGAAAGATTTCACCTGGAGCACAATTCTGTGTTAAAGGCCTGATTCTGTGGCAAACTTTACCAAGGCACAGACTAGATAGCCCTGGCTGTATTTCACTTGCTTAAGGGGGGTACAGGCTAGTCATTTTAAGCCACTTTAAGTTGTAAACAACATTGAAATAAAAGCACACTAATGACCTCTTTTCTGCAGATTTTTTTTTTAAACATTGTCTCATGCTGACTTTTTTATGTAAATTCCTGGAAGGTGGATTTTTAGATGACCTTATTTAAATGTGTCATTTCCTAGTGCGATCAACAATATTTCCACTTTAGCAGCTTGTACATAACTCATATTCAAAATTGGTGAGTAGATGACCTGTTTCCTTCTGGAATTCTGTTTATACTAACTGATGCATAGTAACAATAGTGCTAGATTAATGTTGTTTTTTGTTGTTTAGAAAAGATTTAATTCTCTCCCTTTTGAACACTATTATAGCTTATCAGTATGTCCAGTTTCCGTATGAAACAATCTGGGGAAGAAAAAATACTTTTTATTACATTTAGGGTCATCAACTTGATATAGCAAAAATAAGAAAGACCCTGAAGTCAGAAGGATGACTGCACAGGAATGTAACAAATAGCTAGAAGCCAACTCTGTCAATCATTCAATCTGTCCATGCAATCAGCTCCATTTTGATATTCATGTATCTCAGGGGCTATGTCTAGACTATATGCCTCTGTTGGCAGAGGCATGTAAAATAGGCTACCCGACATAGTCAATGAAGCGGGGATTTAAAATATCCCCCGCTTCATTAAAATAAAAATGGCCACTGCGCTGTGCTGGCTCAGCTGATTGTTGGCAAAGCACGGCAGTAAAGACGCAGATCGGTCGACAAGGAAAGCCTTTGTCGACCGATCCTGTAAACCGAGGCATAAGGGATCGGTTTGACAAAGGCTTCCCTGGTCGACTGATCTGTGTCTTGACTGCTGCGCTGTGCCGACAATCAGCTGAGCCAGCACAGCGCGGCAGCCAGTTTTATTTTAATGAAGTGGGGGATATTTAAATCCCCACTTCACTGACTATGTCGGGTAGCCTATTTTACATGCCTCTGCCGACAGAGGCACGTAGTCTAGACCCAGAGACTCCTCTCTTTTATGTACCTACAGTGGCAGAAGTACTGAAATTAACAGAAAAGTAGACATGGGAACATCAGCGATGAAATACTGTAGGAGGACCTATGAATATAATATTGCATTATAATTCATATATATATAAATATATAATATTGCATTAATTATGAATTTATGTTAATGGGCAACAGTGCCATTAACAGGCCTGGAAAAAAAGTGAAAAGCACCACTGTTGATATTTGACTCCAAATGGCTAGAAGACTTGACCTTGATGAAGGAACTTTTGTAAACAAACACATTTATAGTATCATTGGTTAAATCTCTATATTATTTCCTTAGGAATGTTCTTTTAGTATATCTAGAACTTTGAGACAAGAGATTTTGGAACCAGTAATTCTTCATTGTGTCTGATAACACTAAATCAGAAAACAGAACTGACCAATGGAAAAAATTATGTTCATAAATACTATTGTGAATAAGACATCATCATAGGCTTACTATAAAAATTCAAAGAGTGACTATTTATTGAAAAAAAAAAGCTCATGGGCATTAGAAATAATACAGCAAAGAAATGTGTGAATTGATTTACAGATTCTACAACCATTTTGGAAAGCACTTATTTTTCCCACAAGTGATTTGAGTGTTTATAGATAAAACGGGATTGTTAAAGGGGAAGCTTCGGTGAACCAGTCAGATGGCGCAAATAGCAACAGCAACCAAGACATAGGCTACAGTGCTACACAAACTGTTTATTAAGCAATAAAGAACAAACACATTTGTAAAAATCACTACCTGTTCAGGATAATACCTGACAGACAGAACTCAGAGCAAAATTCACTCTTAAGTTGTCCTCTAAAAATAATTTGGTAAGATCTCGTAAAAATTCTTGATCAAGATGTCTTATTTGGTTTAGTGAAGGATCTGAAAGAGGTTTCTCTAAAAGAAGGGATATATTACAGAAATAATTTTACAAACTGAATTCCTGAATGCTAACAGTCAAAGATTTGTCAAGAGCTGTAAAAACTCTTAGACTGAAAGATAATCTTTGTAAGCTGCAGTGAATAGTTTCACTTTATAAAGATTTGCATGATATCCACTGTAAGAGGAAAAAAAATAAAATTTAGAAGATGTCTAAAACACAATTGAGGTTTTTAAGATTGCCTAAAGATCATCACAGTATTTGGTAGAAGTTCTTGACTTTGTGAAGAGGAATTTCCCTCCACAGGTGTGAAAAAATTTCTTGCCTAATAAGCATGGAAATATAAATTGTGATCAAAGTTGTTGAAATTTTTGATGGCGAAGGAGCTAAGCCGTCTCAATAAGCTGTTGGAAATGTAAAAACCTGAAAACAAAAGTCAATGTTCCAATAGAAACATAATTAACAAACTATGGATTTTATCATTTAAACGGTACTGTAATACATTATTCCAGGGTAAGAAAATGCTAATGTTCCTGGATGTCCTCATGCCACAGATAACATTTGTTATTATAAATGAAGAACATTCCAGATCTAATCGTAGAATTTTCTTTTCTTCTCATAAATGCAAAGTGAAAACTGAATGATAGTTTTTCCTTTTTTATAATATTTAGCAATTTAGAACTTGCTCATCTATTTCTATTAAATTTGATTTGGAGAAATATGAGTTAAATGTCATGAATAAAAATGAATGAAACTCCATTAAGGTAAATGTCACTGGGCCTACTTATACCAATAGAGAATTTGAACTTTTGAATTTTAGGTCCAAAAGATAGAATGGACAATATTTAAAAAGACTATAATATTTTATGATACTGTTATTAATGTACATTGTCATACATTTGCATGGTACTTCATAAAAATGATTTTATTTATTAGGAATAGCAAGTTCATATTCTGCAGAGAATTTGGTTCCATGTGTGTCTGGAGGATGTTGTGAAGACTAGGACTTTAACAGGGTTGAAAACAGAGCTAGATAAATTCATGGAGGTTAAGTCCATCAATGGCTATTAGCCAGGATGGGTAGGAATGGTGTCTCTAGCCTTTGTTTGTCTGGAAATGGCTAACAGTGGAGGGATCACGTGGTGATTACCTATTGTGTTCAGTCCCATTGGAGCATCTGGCATTGGCCACTGTTGGCAGACAGGATACTAGGCTAGATAGACCTTTGATCTGACTCAGTATGGCCTTCTCATATTACATCAATATTATTCCATTACACTATAAATAGGGGGCTAGGCTCCCTGCTCACTACACTCATCAGCTCCCTCTCCCCCCCCCCCCCCCCCGTTGCTGGCCGCTTTTATGGCCAGAAAGCCTGATAACCTTGCATTGAGCCCAGCTGTGCTCTCCATGGCCCCAAGTCACTCGCACCCTTCTGCACTCCCACCTACCACACCCCTGGATGGGCACCTCTACCTGAACATTCTCAGCCCAACCCTCTCGCTCGTGCCCTTCAATCACCAGCCAGTCCCCCCTGCCAGTACCCTTCCAGCTCCTGCTTCACCCACCAATAAAAAAGTTCATGGCCCACAGCCCATCCCACCCTCCTTCCATCCCTAGCCACACCTCTGTCTTCCATTTCTACCCCCACCATGCTCCCTAACTCCCCCTCCTCATCCTCTTCCTTCAATCCCTACCCCAACCCGTCTTCCCTAATCCCTACACTACAGCACTAATTCGAACTAACTTGGTTTGAATTAGTTAATTCGAAGTAAGCTAATTCGAACTAACGCATCTAGAACTAAAAACTAGTTCGAATTAGCGTTTTGCTAATTCGAACTAGCGCGTCCACATTAAGTGGACCCTGAACCAGGCTTAAGGATGGCCGGAAGCAGTGCCGGCAGGGCATCAGAGGAGGACTTAGAGCATGGAGATGCTGTCTCAGGCTAGCCGAGGGCTGTGCTTAAAGGGTCCTGACCCCCACCCCGGACAGACAGTTCTCAGGGTGCCCCGCTTGCAAAGCAGTCCTGGCTTGGATTGCCTGGAGTACCCACACTGGGCACATCACAGCACTCGGCCATCAGACCAGCTGCACTTGCAGCAGGCTGCCATCTGGGGAGAGGGAGTAATTGGGGGGCTGCAGGAGAGCTTCCACCCCCAGAAGCCCGCAGAGCCAGCCCAGTCCTCCCCATCGGGGGTGCGTACCCCATTCCTCCCTCACCTCCTTCCACTTACCCTTCCCTAGCCCCTCTTCTTGATGTACAAAATAAAGGACAATTGTGTTCAAAAATGGAATCTGTCTTTATTGAACAAAACTGGGGGAGACTGGGAAAAGGAGGTGGGAGAGCGGAAGAGAGAGGGTGGGAGAGGGGAGGGCAACTAAAATGATCAGGGGTTGGGAACAGGTCCCATATGAAGAGAGGCTAAAGAGACTGGGACTTTTCAGCTTAGAAAAGAGGAGACGGTGGGGGAACAGGATAGAGGTCTCTAAAAGCAGGAGTTGGGTGGAGAGGGTGCATACAGAAAAGTTCTTCATTAGTTCCCATAAAGAAGGACTAGAGGACACCAAAGGAAAGGAATGGGTAGCAGGCTTCAAACTAGTAACAGAAAGTTGTTCTTGACAAAGCAAAGAGTCAACCTGTGGAACTCCTTGCTGCAGGAGGCTGTGAAGGCTAGAACTAGAACAGAGTTTAAAGGGACGTGAGATCAAGTTATGGAGGTTGGGTCCATGGAGTGCTATTAGCCAGGGGGTAGGAGTGGTGTCCCTGCCCAAGGTTTGTGGAAGGCTGGAGAGGGATGGCACGAGACAAATGGCTTGGTCACTGTCTTCGGTCCATCCCCTCCAGGGTCCCTAGGGTTGGCCGCTGTCGGCAGACAGGCTACTGGGCTAGATGGACCTTTGGTCTGACCCAGTACAGCCATTGTAAGCTCAGGGCTCAGGGTCGGGGGTCTCAGTGGACCACCTTGATTTTCATGCACACCTGCTCCTGGGTGGCCAGGCTGGCAGCTCTCCTGCCCTAGCCGGCCACTTTCCTGTGCCTAGTCCGGAGGTTGTGGACGAGGTCCACGATGTCCGCACTAGCCCAGGCGGGTGCCCGCCTCTTGCGGTTCCGGGCAAGCTCCCGGGAGCTGCCAGCCTGGTCCCGGGAAGAGGGGGAGGGCTGGGGGGCATTGGGTGGGTGGCTCGAGCCGTGCCAGGTGCAGGGTCTGCTGGCTGGGTGCTGGCAGGCTTGCACCTGGCACGGGCACCGTAGCCAGCCCGTGCCCCTTTAAGGGGTCCGGGGCCGGGAAGAGGGCAGACAAGTTTCCCTGGTGTTGGCCAGAGTGGCCACCAGGGAAACCGAACCAGTAAATTCGAACTAGGCTTAATCTTCGTGGAATGAGGATTACCTAGTTCGAACTAACGGAGCGCTAGTGTAGCGCCTATGAAAGTTAGTTCGAACTAACGTCCGTTAGTTCGAACTAACTTTGTAGTGTAGACATACCCTTTCTGTCCCCACCCCAAACTGCCTTTCCCTACTCCCACCTCCTTCCTTCATATTCCTACATCCCCATCCTTTCCTAACCCCTCCCTCTCTGCACCCCCACACTGCCCATCTCTCGCCTCCATTCCTATATCTCACCCCCAGCATCCCTTCTTTTTGCACCACTCATCCTCACATATCCTTATCCCCTCTCCTTCTTCCCTACTCACACCCGGCCCCCTCCCACAAACAGGCAACCAGCAAGGAAATGGCAGCAGACCATACACAGGAACTTCTGGGGGATGTGGGGAGGGGAAATTCTCTGGGTGCTGTGTCAGCAAGATTTTGGCAGCTTCCTGAAGAGAAAGGGCAGCACAGGTGGCATTGCTGGGGTACTGTGAAGTGGGAAAGGGGGACGTTTGTGGGCACAGGAAATGGAAAGGAGGCAGAGAAAGAGGCTGAAGGGAGGGACAGAGAGCAGGGATTCCTTTGGGATGCCAAGTTAAGAAGGAGGAGTCTGTGAGGGGGCAGGAGAGCGGCTCACATGTAGGTTGGAAAGAGGGCTGGAAGGCCTTGCAGTGAAGGGGGTCTCCAGGTCCCACCATGCAGAGGCAGGTGCCTTCTCCTGCTAGCCTGCCCCTACTCGTCAGTGTTGGCAGTTGCTCTGCATGCTGCTAGGCCTGGATTGCCATATTCCAGTGGCAGATACCACCAGGGAGGCTTGGCACTGGTGCGGCCACTGGGGGCACAGCGGAGGATAGGGTGGCAGGCGGCCAGAGATGTGGAGCTGCCTCTGTTCCTGGTGTGAGTGAGCCGTGCCCCAGGTCTTGCACCAACTGAAGCAGCTCCCTGGGCTGGGGAGCTCAGAGCCCCTGATTGGGAGTAGCACGGTCTTACAGCCCCCTTCTCTGGGCAGTGAGCCAAAGCTCAGCCTACACCACACACATGGTCACACACCACAGGTAGCTTCCCCCAAGCAGGGGGCTGCCAGGGCTGGCCCAGTTCACATCCAGTGCTTCCCATTAGCCACAAGGCCCCCACGCCGCTTCTCCTTTGGACCTGCTTCCATGGGAAGGCCCCCAACATCTCCAGGTCCAGCTGCCCCAGAGCCTTAACCCGGCAATGGCAGTGGTGCTGCTGCAGCCCCATTTCCTGTGGCAGGCTGATCTGGAGCAGTGCCCAAGCCCTGGATAGACTTGCTCCCTGCTCTGGACACTGTTTGGGGACAGGCAAAGCCGCTTGGCCCCCTGTTCGGGCCGTTTCCATCTCCGAAGCGTTCTTCCTGCTCAACTCTGCACTCAGCCTTTTGGAAGGCGGAATCTACCCAGGCTAGTCTGCCAGGCAGCTTTGCCATCCCTGAACAGTGTCTGGGGCAGGGAGGCCATGGGACAGCAGAGCCTGCAGGACACAGAGTCATGTTGATGCAGTCACTCTGTCATCCCCAGGAAACAATTTTTTGTATATAGAGAGAGATGATTTGCATTCAACAGTTATTACAAATTTATGTTTAAATTATGAAAATAATTTCTCAGGTCTGATTATTTGTTGATAATAGAAAGATTTTACTCTTTTTTTTAATGTTAACCTCACCTATCTTCATCTATACTGCAGGCTTGCAAAACAGGTATGCTTAGCATACGGTCTAGTGGGAGAAAAATGATGATTCATGGGTAGAGAATTTTGGTTCAATTCCCTGCTCTGCCACAGACTTCCTATGCATTAGTCAAGTCATGTGGGGCCAGATTTTTACATGTATTTATGTGCCTAAAGAAGCAGACAGGTGCCTGACAGGATTTAATGGGAATGCCGTGCATAAGGACTTTAGAAAATCGTACTAATTGCCTATCTTCATTTTTTGGCACCTAAATAACATTAAAAATCTGGCCTCTAATCTTTCTATGCCTCTTTATTCCTTAGCTGAAGCAAAATGGTGATGATAACCTTTTATACCTTAGAATATGTTTAATAACTTATGGGCAAAATTAAAGAGTTGGTGAACTCTACCAGCTGGAGTCCTGCTAGAGCTGTGTCTTTCCTCCGGTGTGCTGGGAGGCAGTCGGAGGTGTGCCAACGGAGAAAAAGAGAATTCAAAATGGCTATCCTTAAAAGGGCAGACGACCTTTTTGTTTTTGCTCAATTACTTTCTCCCCAACCCTTCCTGCCCCCCCCCCCCGACTTTTTTTTTTTTTTTTTTGCGCAACAAAAAATCCTTGGTTTTCCTCAGAAAAAAATTATTGTTTCATGTTCTGTGGTCTTAAAAAGTTTAAGAAACACTGTGTGAGAATCAATGGGAGATGCATGTGCATAGCAGAACTGTTATTTTTGTAGGCAGAGATACCAATATCATCATCTGATTTTAAATCAGTAAAGCAACACTTGATCCAAGAACTATGGTCAGTTATTTGTAAAAGGCAGTGATAATCATATGGGGCTGATAAATAATGTGACTTGGACAACACACTGCTAAAATCTAATTCAGGAGAAGACTAGTACAGAAGATCATCAGAGGATATTTTACCTACTCATTCTTCCAAGCAGATGAAAAAATTGAGCTAATTTGGATTATGTCAACAACATATATAAATTGTAACTGTTATCCATGGAAGTACTAATGTATTTGAAAGAATGGGGAAGAAACTGGGTTCAATGCTCCTGAATGATACCTAATAAGCAATCATTCTTAACATCAAACACATTTTGGGTTCACAAAGAGAATGTTTGTTCTGTACCTGAAAGTCTGAAGCATTGTTCTGGGGACCAACTCTGAAGGAGGATCCATTAAATGAAGTTGAATTCATAGAAGAAACACCAAGTGCCAGGTTCCGAGTTGAGATGCTCATAGATGGTCCAGTAAATTGAATCTTTAAGGCTAAGGTATCAATAGTTTTTAAAGCTCTAAAAACAAAGACAATTATTCTACATGTGTGTATGCATGTGTACATGAAACAGAAGAAATGACAAGAAAGAAAAATAATGATGAAACCAGTATTACAGCATCAGGATAGAAAATGACTCTTGTGAGTCCATTTCTGAAACTAATTTTTGTAACTCCAACAGGAGTTTGATAGACCGATCTCTTTAACCAAAGTAAATCAGGATAGCTCTATTGAAACTTGTGAAGCTTTGCTGATTTGCTCTGACGAAGGAGCTGTCTCTCTGACATTTCTAAACACAATAACAATATTCCAATAATATTTACATTCATATTACAGTTTCATTTCTGATATGAAAATAGTTAATGTTTTGTCAAGCCCATTAATTTGAGACTTGCTATACCTCAATTGAAAAAAAATCTTTCAAAGGATTTAATCAAAAGTCTGTAGTAGCTTACTGTAGCTTGTGTATTGGTACATAGAAAGACTGAGTTTTTTCTGATCCTATTCATTAACAGGCAGTGAAACACTTTTTCAACTTCTTCCCTCAAGGTCAGAAACACTTACTCAGAAGATGATGCTGCCAACACACTGTCTGAACTCGTTAAAATATTGGAAAATATTGTCACCACAGTAGAACCCAAAGACTCATCAATTTCTTCATCATTCACAATTTTTTTAAGTTTCTGGACAACATCAGTGACTTTGTCTGCAGTTAGTTGCTGCCCTTCACCAGTGAGATTCAGAAGCGCATTGGCTATATCAGCTGCATTTTCTGTGAGAACATAGATAAAAAGAAGCAAAAGGAGAAAGGAATAATATCAATGGGACTTCCCCTGCCTGCTGATTTACAGTGTAGTCAGTGCAAATTGAACAAACAAACATAAAATATATAGGATTGGCTGAACTTTATATAATGTCCTTCTTGGTTTCCTCTTTCTTTCCCTCATTTAATCTGAGTTAATCCTCATTTAAAGTAGGAAAATATTAGAATGAATAAATGAAAGAAGAGAAGAGGGGAGGGTAATCATATTTATTTTCCCCTTCCCTTCCCTTCCCTTCCCTTCCCTTCCCTTCCCTTCCCTTCCTTCCTTTCCTGCTTTTATCTTAAACTCTCTTTCTCTTTGGGGAAAACAAATTCTCCTTCATCCCTGAGACTAAATAGTGGGTTTCTTGATGCCCTTGCGCCAGAAGAAATTTAACTGCTTTTTGGGTTCAGAGAGTGCAGTCCTGACCATACCAAAGTCAGCTGGAGTTTTCCTCCTGAGTTAATTTCATGGAGAGTTTATGCATTAATGGCTTGACAAGTAAATCTCATGCCAGATCTTTTTCTGGTAAGATAAGGTTGGGTGTTTAATATGGTGGCACAGTGGGTGTGCACAATTCATTTTACAGCCTCAGGAAGTGGAGTGAGGTATGTAGAAGAAAAAACCTATGAATAAATCACTTTATCTACACTCACAGATTAGTTGGTTTTCCTGATATACAACCATTATTGTCCCATTGGCTAACATTGCATTCCTTTTACACCCAAGTGCCTGATTCTGGACTGCCTTATCCCTTGTACAGTACTTATTCCTGTACAAAACAAGTGCAAACTGGATTTAAAATGCTACCAAATAAGAATTCTGCACTCCTATGCTCCAATGACTATGTTCACTTCACACTAGTATATACAAAGAATGTGATTCTAATTTACAAGAAGAGCTCTTTATATTACTCTGGCAGTGTAAAAGACATAATAAATAGGTAAGCTCCTTTTTGTGTAAAAGCCTCTTGTGCAAAAAGCAGCCACTCATTAATTATGCAAATGAGGTGTGGCAATATTCCATGCTTCACCTCATTTGCATATTTCTTGCGCAAAACAGTGCAGTGTAGACATAGCTTGAGGGTAAGGGTGAGCTGTATGGCACAATAGTAAAAATAATGTTTCACAACCATTTTATTAGATTTATTAGATTGTTTTGAAATCGTCACACAAATTAAAGTTGGCTACTCAAGCCTTTTCTGAAGCATTATATCTAGTTTATCTTGGTTTCTTGTAATTTTGCACATTTCTGTTGTTGAACTTCTTGAATGCAATGTATTTATCTTTGGTGGCTTCTTGCGTGTACAGTACTTTGAGTACTTTGGCTGATTGGTCATTAGTTCATTCAAATAAGGCAGAAGGCATCTTCTTTCAGAAATTCAATGATGAAAAATAACGTTCAAATGTAGCTGTTATGCAATAAATGTAGAAAGAAATGAATTCCTACTTCTTTCATCCCAAGAAATATCAATAGGAGGTTGATCTGACCTCTGTGTTATAACAAGAAGTTGAAGTCAAATCTTCATTCATTCATTGTTTGACATTCCACACTGTATTCAAATTCTCTATTCTGCCCTGATCTCATCACAGCCCAAATTGCTTATTAAATTTCATCCTTTTTCCTTCAGATCATTTCTTAAGTGTGTCTTATCATTTTGACTTTGAATCCTATCCTCTAAAGGATACCCTCCAAGTTGGAATAATCCACAAACTTAGTTAAGTTTACTCTTAATGCCACTATCTATCATTGATGAAGATACTGATCTGAAGCAGATACAGGACAGGTCCCCCTGAGACTTCAGTTGATATATCCTTTCAGCTTGACTGTGAACCATTGATAACTACACTCTGGAAATGTTTTCCCAAAAATTATGCATCCCCCTCATAATAGCTCCCGTTGGGCTGTATTATCTTAATCATGAGCAGGTGATGTGGACTATATCAAAAGCCTTTTTAAAGTTATGATATACCAAATCTACCTCTTCTCCCATCTACCAGGCTTGTTACTCTGTCAAGGAAAAACTATCAAGTTGGTTCGATATGCTTTGTTTCTTGCAAATAAATGCTGTTTTTTATCACCTTATTATCTTCTAGATGTTTGCAAATGGATTGCTTAATTATTTGCTTCATTATCTTTTTGAGTACTGAAGTTAAGATGGCCTCTGCACTGTGTGTATAGGAGATATAATTCTCGTTACATTTTTCTCTGAGCAAAGCTTGTATTCCACCATATCTTCTAGAAAAGTTTATAATTCCATCAAATGCACAAGCACCCCTCTTTCTGGTATCTGTTGTACAAGCATTTAAATCTAAGATGTGGGTTATCACATATGCAGTCAATGTGTCTTCTATAACCTGAACATCTAGAAATGTATCTACTGGCCTACCACTGACATCAAGATAATGTACACAATGACTTAATGCCTGATATCCATTTGCCTGCGTGCATTTATAAGTCATATATACAATTATTTTGAACGTGTAGACAGTTCTTCACTTTTTCAACTTTCTCAATTAAAGAATTTTTCACTGTTGCACCACAGACATCTAACCAATCAGTTGAGTTTCTAGCAGAAAGGCAGTGAGTACTTGCCAGACTTGTTCAGAACCCTGTCAGCTTCAGGGCTTAATAAGTGGCAATGCACTTAACATTGGATTCCAGTTTGTAGCATGTAGTATCTCTTGCTTAAATACAAAGTATGATGCAACAGTTGTATTTGTTCACATAAACTGTGTTGTGTCTGTACCATTCTTAGCAGCCTCCTTAAGTACTTCTAAAACTGGCATTTACAGTGACTGGCTTATAAGGCTTTCTGCATGGGGAGATGGGTATAAAAGGCCAGCTGCTGGACCCCTGCTTGAAGGGTTTGTCAGGTAAAGTTTGTGCTTTATTGTGCCCCATGCAGTTTCAAGGGTTGCTGAGGAGGTAGTATATGCTATTCAGCTTCCTGAGTTCATCAGTAATCTCCCTTGCCTCCAGAGAGATTACTAATGAGGCCAGGAAGCTGAGCAGCACATTCTGCCTCCTCAGCTGCCCCAGGAACAGCATGGGAATAGCAAAAGCTTCTTCTGGAAGAGATGCTTTTCTCTGGAACAGTTTGGAGTGTGCAGCTGTGGCTGGCCCAGGCCTCCTCTGAACAGACAGCAGGATGTTCAGGGCCTCAGTTGGTCCAGGCTTCTTTGGCTGAAGGGGGCATGTGGGCTTCTGGTTGAGGGGGGGGGGGGGAGTCACAGGCAGAAGGGGAAGAGCCAGGAGTGCCTTCCCAAAGTGGGGCTCCACTCACTGCCCTCTGACTTTCTGCATGTCAGTTCAGTCCAGAGGCTCAGTGTTTAGCCTTTTCATGTAGTTTGTCAACACTGGCTTTGCTTATTTGTCAGGCAAACCAAGCTCCTCTAGTTTTACCAACTGAACCAGTGAGTATTTGCTTTTATAATCCTTTTTGCAAGAGGTGCACCAGTAGCCACCCTTTGTAATGTCAATAAATGGGAAAGTTTAATCAATCAACATAGGGAACTTCCCTCAGGTTGTGGAGACAGTGTTTCTTCAGCACTTTGGATTGTTTGAATGTAGGTATCCTACTTGAACCTTAAATTGACATGTTGGTAAATTCTTTGATTCTTGGAATAGTCTTCATTTTGGTTGCTCCTAGATAAGAATATGACTATCAATACACTTACCTGTGCAATTTCTAAGATCAGGTTGACCCCAATATGATGTATAGTTGTGAAGGTTTAGGAAACTATGGAGGAAAAAAATGACAGAATATGCATTAATGTAAAGCATGTCATATTATTCAAAATAATATAGCACAATAAAGTTGGATGTTTCAGAATCCATTTGTAAATTTCACAACATCATGGTATATTAAAATTACAGTCCTGGCAGCAACAAAATCACAATGAAAATCAATAATTAACAATATTGGGATTTTATGAGTGATAGTTGTGACATCCACAAAAGAGATGTATTCTATGGGCCAGATCCTCAGCTGGTGTGAATGGCCATAGGTACACTGTCTCAAAATAAGCTCTTGGGATTTATACCAGTTGAGGTCTAGCCTCATATTACAGGAATGACCAAAAGGCACCCATGTAATACTATAATATTCCTAACATGTCCTGATCAAATGTAAAGTGCAATCAACATTTTTCACATACATTGTCAAATCCTGCCATTATAGAAGCCTGATTTCACTATGGCTGCGCCTAGACTGGCATGATTTTCTGCAAATGCTTTTAACGGAAAAGTTTTTCCATTAAAAGCATTTGTGGAAAAGAGTGTCTAGATTGGCATGGACGTTTTTGCGCAAAAGCACTTTTCGCCATTTTCGCCATCGGGGCTTTTTTGCACAAAACAGCTTTTAGCTGACTACACTGGCCCTCTTGCGCAAAAGCATTTGCACAAGAGGGCTTATCCCTGAGCGGGAGCATCATAGTATTTGCGCAAGAACACTGACAATTTTACATTAGATGGTCGGTGTTCTTGCGCAAATTCAAGCGGCCAGTGTAGACAGCTGGCAAGTTTTTCCACAAAAGCAGCCGCTTTTGCGGAAAAACTTGCCAGTCTAGATGCAGCCTTTTTGTTTATTTAGACATTGAATCAGACCTCTGTGAAAAGAGCAATGGCTGCAAGAAGAGTGTGCATAATTGCAAGAAAGCTACACAAATATTCTGCTATCCTTGATCCTATGCAAGGATAAGCAGGGAGCTGTCTAGGGTTTGTGACAAATCTGAGACACATCCTTACATTAAAGAGACACTGATAAGCAGTAATTTAAAAAATGTTATTAAAACCTCATAGCAATAGAATATTTCAATGAATTACAGTTCCAGAATATGGATAACACTCCATGGCCCTGGAATAAATGACAGTATCATAATGCATGTGCACAGGGGGAACAAAATTAGGCAACCTTAATTTTGGTAGATCCTAACTATTTAGTGTTCTTTTAATGCAGCTTTTGGAAATGTAAATTGTAATCTGACATTGTCCCTCTAACATTTTAGAGTATGGTTCAATGCATCCTCAAGACCACAGCAATAAGTTTCACTCAAGTGCTAATCAGCATTTGATTTCCTGACTACTGCCAAATCTGTGACACATATCGTACAATGTCTGTGGGAGGCCACACACCTCTTGTGTTGTGGTGTGGTTTGCTTAGGACCCAGTGTCACAGAAACATTACTATATTTAACATTCACCCTTCCTCCCATGCTTCGGCCAGGCTAGAGTAAATAGGCTGCCTATTTGAGTCTTTTTTTTTTTTGGAGGGGTGAGATCAATCATTATTGAATTTCTGCTCCACTACTATTTTCTATTTAACCATGCCTACCATTTCTACACCAGATGGCAGAATGCTTACACATTTTGGCTGTACATTTGAGAATCATCAAAACACAAATCTTTGGTATCTTTATTGTTGCTACAGTATAGCAGTTGTGCATGTAATTGCTTGCTTCTTTTTGTTCCCAGTGTTGGCAAGAGTGACTGGAGACAGCTAGACAAGAAAAGCTTAGCACAAAATGGAATAAAAGGTTTGGAATAGAAATATTTTATGCTGACAATCAAAGCTATTGTGAAGGCCCCAATGAGTGAGCAACAGAGATAAGCAGTCTGGGGGCAGTAAGGGCCAGGATCCTCAATGTGTAATGAGTCAGTGGAACACACATCAAAACATTTGACCCCTTTTCCAACTCCTTTGCAACAAATGTTGTTCAATCAGAACCTAGTGGTATTTGTACAAGATTAACAGGCTGAGGAAGTAAGTTAGTTAAACACAAACTCCCAGTTGTTTTCCTGTCTGGCACAAAACTGTGAGGCTGATGTCCATGTTGCCATGTTGTCTCCAGATCAGTAAAAGAGCTGGATCATCCTTCTCAGACTACGTACCAGATACAATATAGGCAGACAAGCCTTTTTATGGCTTATTATAGAAATTCATCATTAGCCTTTGTTATTGCTTATGGCTATCGTATTAATTATAGTTTTTTTATCATTGTGTTTGGTACTTTATAAACACATAAAAAAGGACAGTGTGTGCTCTTAAGTGTTTATAGTCTGAATAGAAAAGACAGATGAAAGAGTGGAGGAAAGGTGGGATTATTTTATAGGTTGGGAATTGAGGCATTGAGAGACTAATTGGCTTTCTGAATCTCACACAGGAAGCCTATAGCAGAGCCAAAAACTGAATCTAAATCTCTTGAGCCACAGTCTAAATTTTACAACCTCAGCCTAAAGCCTTAGGACCATCTTTACTGACAGTTACTACCAGTAGCAACCATTAAACTACCCATTTTGTTGTTGTAGCTGTGCTGGCTCCAGAAATGAGAAAGAAAGATAGGTGAAGTAATATCTTTTATTGGGCAAACTTCTGCTGCTAGAAAGGAATAGTGTTTGAGCTTCACAGAGTTCTTCCTCAGGACTGGAGAAAATAATCAGTGTCCAAATTAAATATAAGGCAAGAAAGATTGTTAAGAGGTTCACACATACTATAGGCAACCGCTTAAAATCAAATGGACAACTAAAATCTATACAGTAGCATAGTTGGGGGTTAGCAGCAGCAATGCAAGTAAGTGAGCATATGCCAGTACGCTGTACCAGCAAAATATTTTTAGTCGGTATGGCATTCAGAACTGACACAGGAGAAGCTGGCTGCCCCATGCCTTCTCTCTGTTGCAGCTGCACAGCCCCCTGCCTTTCCACAGATCTGCATCTCTGTGTACCACGGGACAGGGTGGGGAGTGTGGGGGAAAGAGTTGCCAGCGTTCTGCTCCTTTCCCCATTGCCCCTCCTAGCTCGGGGTTCTGCTCCTTTCCTGGGAGAGCCTTGAAAATGCAGAACGCCAGAAGCTCTTCTCTGGCATGGTGGTGTGGAAGGGTAAGGGGAGGTAGAGCTACGTGCCAGAAGTGCAGCTGGCATGGGGTGGCCAGCGGCCCTACATTCTGCTCATTTCCTGAAGTTCCAGTGCAATTGCAGGAGGACAGACCACACACAAACATGCCCCCTCCCCTCAGATAAAATGGAATGGATCATGGGGAGGAAAGGGGAGGGCTGGGCTGGGGGCAGGAAGAGTGAGGAGTCACATGCTCCCCCTTAGCTGGTGCCTCCACCCATCCTGCTAAGAAATGGTTGCACAATGGTTGCATCCTTGCACCACTGGTTAGCAGGCAGTAGATTAAAATGAGCATGCATCGGTCCGCACAGCTTTGGACTATTATTGGGTAGAACACATTAATGTGGACACATGGGCTAACTCGGACATAATTTAAGGTGCATAAATACTAACAGTGTGACACCTCCCAGTTTCTAATAGGTCTCCATGGATACTTACCATGTTCTTGATGCAGTTTGGACTGAGCTCCCATGACACAATGTAAAGTTGGTTACAGTGGGCCTGGTATCTGGCCAGAAATAATTTGCAGGGTTTTCTTCAGCAATACACTTTTCTACAAAACAACAATGCACCTAAATGAGAACAGATCTTAACTTTTATCAAGTAAATTATAGCTTAATTTGCAGTCTATCTTGCAAGACAATTTATTAATCATTCGTGCTTTATGTGCAATTGTATTTTCCCCAGGGGATGCCTGAAACATGTTTGCGATGGTTAGGTGTTGTATATTGTACACCTTTGTTCCAGAGCCACCAACCAGATCATCAGCTTTGTTTTAAATTGGCATAGCTCTACTGAACCTTATGGAGCTATGCTTAGTTAGCAGCTGAGAAACTAGTTACCAGACTGGCAATTTGAAGCACACAGACCAGTTGCTGAGAATCCAATGAAGGCCTGATTTGTTTGGTCATAATTTTTGTCTGAATTAGAAGATATCAGATTTTAGTACAACTGCAACAATGGAGGGTTAGCTCCATTGTTAATTGTTAGATGCTTTAGCATTCACTAAATGGGGGGCAAGGGGAAGAGGGACTTGTTTGGGGGCAAGCAAACAAAGCCTGAAGAATGGCAACAGTGAAATGTCTTTACCTACCCACTGGATCAACAACCACTGTATGGAGCCTCAGTCCATCCCCTATGCTTGCATTATTACTTATGAGTTTCTGCTGGATGGCTTGCTCTTCTAAACTGATGTTGTTGGTAGAGTTGTAAACCAGAAGAGCCCAAATCACAAAACTGCAAGGAAAATTATTATGAGAGATAACAAAGGAATTAGGGTTTTGAAATTAATATCCAATCAACTTGAATAAGGTTTATGGTGAAGATGCCTGCCCATATTTTAATCTCTATATGTCATGACAGAGAGACTCTACAAACCATGTCCATGCCAATGTAGAGGGAGTAATTCAGAAAATATTGTTTCTTACCTGTAAATTAACCTTTTCAGACACACACAGCCCCTCCAAACCTGTCACTGTTGAGAAATCCCACCAGCAGCTACTATTATTGAGATCGTTCTCTCAAATATCTAAGATAAAGATTTTAAAAATGCTTAAGGGCCCAATTTTGAAAGGTGTTATAAGTACCAAAAGACACAGATAGGTGCCAAGACAGTTTTTCTAAAGCATCTAGATACTTTTGAAAACACCACTAGTGAACTATCTGTATCTTTATGTGCCTAAATACTTTTTAAAATCTGACTGTTAGGGTATGTCTAGACTACATGGCTCCATCGACGGAGCCATGTAGATTTGTTTACTGGGCATAGGGAAATGAAGTGGCGATTTAAATAATCGCCACTTCATTTAAATTTAAGTGGTTGCCACGCTGTGCCTATCAGCTCTTTGTCGGCTCAGCGAGCTAGTCTGGACAGTCCGCGGTTGACATCAAAGGCATTTGTCAACCTTTCTGATAAACCTCATCCCACGAGGCATTCTGGGGAGGTAGACAAATGCCTTTGATATCGACCACAGAGCGTCCAAACTACAGCACTGTGCCGCGAAACAGCTGATCGGCGCAGCACGGCAGCCATTTTAATTTAAATGAAGCGAAGATTATTTAAATTGCCGCTTCATTTCCCTTTGCCTACAACCCTAATCTACATGGCTCCATTGACAGAGCCATGTAGTCTAGACGTGCCCTCAGATGGAATGGTGAGAAGAAGAGAGGAGTTACAACAGGACCTGTTCTAAGACAGGAGATAGGCACAAGTAGTAGGGACAAACAGCCACTGCTCAAAAACCTCACCAAGATATGTGAAGACCCCAATGTACAGGAAGAATGCTTAGAGGAACAACAAGATATCCAAGGGCTGTGCCAGGATAGTAGTAGGAAGACCCAAAACTGAATTTGGAGCTAGGCTTGATGTCGGGCTCCTTGGAAACTTATGGAGGGATGCCAGCTTGGATACAGTGAGGGAACAGATTGTGAACAAAGCTGCTTTCACCAGGAGTCCCTCAGAGGGAGAAGAGGAAAATTGTAGAGGCAGCATACTGAGTGGTTCTCCGTTGTACCTCAGGCATATAAATGCCATCATTTGGTTGTCAAGAATTTTCCAGAAAGCTGCCTGTGTTGGATATGGTATAAGAACTGCAGTTTATTGTATAGATATTGCTGTTGCCTGCTAAACGTTAACTCCAGTTATGTCTGACATCTTTTTAAAAGTTATATGGCTCTGACAGCTATTTTTGAAGTTGATTCATTACTGATGTGGCCTGAGAAATTGTCAGAATATGTCAATATACTGATGATCTCTCAGCCTTATAATCTGCAAAGGTGACCCATTTCCCTTGTGTATTCAAAAATAAGATCTTGAACTAAATTTAAAAAAAAAACTTGCAATTTTAATAACTCCCTGTGATTAGGGGAAATGTACAAATAGGCACATAATTACTATTTATATGAACAGAAATATTTATTCTTAGTCCATACACTTTTTCTTTTATATTGCTGAGCAAATGTTTAAACTTGGCCAGTAGTCACCTGTTTGCCTTGGATCTGAGTGTCCCCTAGAGAGATACTGCTACAGAAGAATTTCAGGTACCTCTAAATAAGGGGTAGGGAACCTGCAGCCTGTGGATCAGATCTGGCCCATGGCTTCATTTCATCTGGCCTGCAGCAAGTCTCCATGGTTCACGCTAAAAGTTCCAAGCCCCAGCGCTTTCCTATGTGTCCAGAGCTATAAGTGCCAGTGAGCTAGAATATTCCTACAGATCCTACATGGAGGGACAATTGGAGAAACTCTGCATACTGCACTTGCTCCCAGCACCAACTCCACAGTTCCTATTGGCTAAGAACTCCAGCCAATGGGAGCTGTGGTGGTGGCACCTATGGGCACAACCAGTGTGCACTGTGCAAAGCTGGCTGGCTTCTCCACGTAGGGTCTGGACATGGCGGTTACTTCTGGGAGCATCATGGACCTGCCTGAGCCCTGCTGCACAGCTGAGCAGAAGCTGTTTGAGGTAAGCACTGCCTAGCTGGAGACCACACTCCAAACCCCCTTTTGTACCCCACCACTCTGCCCCAGGTAGGAACCACCACTCACATCCTTATTCCATCCCAGACCCATTCCAACTTTGAGCCTCCTCCCACTCCTTCCTCCTTATGCCTGCACCCCAAACTCTTCCTGCACCACAACCCCTAGTTCCATCCCCAGACCCACACCCTCAGCCACAGCCCAAACTCCCTCCCACACCCCAATTCCCTGACACAGACCTGAGCCAAGCTCCAAGCTCTGCACTCCAAGCTCCTTGATCCAAACTCAGAGCCCTCCTGCATCCCAAACCTGTCATCCTAAGCCCCACCCCATAACCAACACCCCAGCTAGAGCCCTCACATCCTCCTGCACCTCAACCCCTTACCCCACTGTGGAGCCTAGGGGCTGAGCCTCCATGCCTTCACCATCCACAGGACTGTGTGAAGGCCTGACTGATTTTTTATGTGGGTCAGTGGCCCCGGTAGAAAAAAGGTTTCTCATCCCTGCTGTGCTATAATACATACCAGGTTCACCCTAACATTCAATATTCAATAGAAAATTAATTCACAGAAACAACCTCAATAGGATGTGCATTAGCAGACTATTGATGCATGCTTGGGGTGCTTTGTGAGGCACAAGGTCGACAGCAGTAAAGGGGTTGTCATGCCATTTATTTCAGAGGAAGAGTGAAAACTGTCTAGAAGCATGTCAGTTTCAGCCCCCCACACCCACCTTTACTCCTGCCCAAGAGGATCCATCTACTAATACATCTTTCCCAAAAGTTTCTGGCCTCCATCATCTATTCTACCTACTTTAAAAGTAAAATATTTAATAAATTGTTGCCACTCCCAGCTTCACCTAAAGGGACATCACAGAAAAAGATCACTACTATCAAATTGTTTCTATCCAGTTCTACCAGCTAATCAAAATGTGGCTTTGGACAGTCGGCAACCAAAGTCCTGGCTCTAATGGCAACAGAACAGCAGGAGTAATGATAGATCTGGTATAAATGGGTGCGTTAGCCTGACTATTTACAAGAGGGGAAATTGATTATGCAGCAGTAATAAAGAACATCTGTTAAACAATTCTTTTTATCTGGCTTTTAATAACTCTTACTGCATATACTATAAATATTGTGTAACATAGAACTCCTTTATATTTTGACATATATTACATATATAGTAAGCTAAAATGAGTCACGTTCATGTGTAATGAATAATAATCACTTTAACTTGATAATTAATACAATTCTGAATTGATCATTTCTCTCCATCTATGTAACAGTCAGATCCCGCAGAGCATTTTGATGCTGAAATAACACATTTAATTGGAATTTATGTATGCCTATTTTTATGTAAACATCAATGATGTAATTATGGATAAGCCCAACCTTAAAACACACATTCATCCTGTACAAATCATCCTGCAGATAGTAAATAAAATACTAAAAGAAATGGATGTCAATGTGAAACGCCTTTTTAAAAAAGCATAATGACTTTGTTATTTCAGCTTCTCTCTACACATCTTACTTCTTTTTTATGAAGTTTTTGAAGATGAGCAGAAGAGTTTCAAAGATGTTTGTAAATTAGTAGAAAGTATAAAAATATGGTGGCAGACATGTGGTAAGATCTGCAGTACAGATGGGTGTATGACTTAAAAGGAATAATTTGAACTACTTGTTGGTGAGTTCTAAATTAATGGAACTATTAGGAAAAAGAACCAGCTATGATTGTGAACTACACAATGAAAACATCTGGTCAAAGCGCACTGGTGGTCCAAACAGCAGGCAAAATATTCAGATGTATAAGGAATGGAAATAGTAGTGAAAAGATAATAACATCAACTTATAATCAAAGGCCCTTCCTTGGAATACTGTAGTTTGTTTTGTTCTGGTCACCCTATTCATAAAAAGATATAGCAGAATAGAGGAGTTTGGGAATGGCCAACAAAATTACGTGAGTCATGGAGAGACTTCTAAATGAGGCAATACTGTTAATTCTGGGAATGTTTAGATTAGAGAGCAGACAAATAAGAGGGCACATGATAGAGGTAAGCAAAGTAATCTGTGGTATAGATTTAGAGTAGGTAAGTCAGGAGCTCCTAGTTACTCTCTGAGGGTATGTCTACACTACCCTCCTAGTTCGAACTAGGAGGGTAATGTAGGCATACCGCACTTGCAAATGAAGCCCGGGATTTGAATTTCCCGGGCTTCATTTGCATAAGCGGGGAGCCGCCATTTTTAAATCCCCGCTGCTTCGAACCCCGTGTAGCGTGGCTACACGGGGCTCGAACTAGGTAGTTCGGACTAGGTTCCTACTCCGAACTACCGGTACACCTTGTGGAACGAGGTGTACCGGTAGTTTGGAATAGGGATCCTAGTCCGAACTACCTAGTTCGAGCCCCGTGTAGCCGCGCTACACGGGGTTCGAACCAGCGGGGATTTAAAAATGGCGGCTCCCCGCTTATGCAAATGAAGCCCGGGAAATTCAAATCCCGGGCTTCATTTGCAAGTGCGGTATGCCTACATTACCCTCCTAGTTCGAACTAGGAGGGTAGTGTAGACATACCCTGATAGTACAAGAAGTAGATATTTTAGAAGAGACATAAACCCTCATGTTTAGGATGTAAATGAACCACAAACCAATGTAGATTGGGAAGAAACTTTTTAAAAATTATTCCATAATTTTTCATCTCAGGGTTTCTTACACCTTCCTCTGAAACATCGAGCACTAGTCTTACAATAACACGGTACTGGATTAGATAAACCACAGCTGTCATCCAATATGATAATTCCTGTGTGTCTTTGGGTCACATTACTCCCTGTAAAATTGATGTGGCAAGATAAATAGTTGATCATAATGAATTTGCTTTATAACATTTCCTTTGCATTGATATTCCATCATAGCTAGGTGCTTATTATTAATATAATACTGTAAGTCATGATGAAATGTAAAATCTACAATCTACTTCACAATAAAAGAAAGAGGAGTACTGCAGTAAAGGGGCTGGGGAGAGAATTTAAATCCATGTTGTGTCAACAGTGGCCAAAGGCTGATGCCATCTTATGTGAAATGAATTTGTTACATTATTATTATAACCTCACCCTCAACCATTTCCAATTTGGGAACAATTTGTATATTTAATTGTATATTTATTCAATTGTATATTTAAATCAGCGGCACAGGTACGGGAACCTGCATGGCCCCACAATATGCCAACATCTTTATGGCTGACCTCGAACAATGTTTCCTCACCTCTTGCCCCCCAGCATCCTTACTCTACTTATGCTAAACTGACGACATTTTCATCATATCCACAGGAAGAAGAATTCCACAGGGATTTTAACAACTTCCACTCCTCAGCCTTAGCCTGGACCAGTCCATACAAGAGATCCTCTTCCTTGACACTACAGTACAATTACACGATGGCCATCTTTCTACCTCCTTATACCAGAAACCTACCCACCATTTCACTTACCTACATGCCTCTAGATCCTTCTCAGACACATTTCCCAGTCAATTGTTCCTGAGATGAACATCTGTGGGATCTATAACAAGTATTCCTAAAACTTAAATACCCACCCAGAGATGTGAAAAAACAGATTGTCAGAGCCAGATGACTATCCAGGCATCAGCATCTTCAAGATAGGCCCTACAAAGAAAGCAACAGTACACCACTGGTCACCACCTACAGCCCCCAACTTAACTCCCTCCAATGCATTATTAACAATCTACAATATATCCTGGAAAATGATAGATTTTCAATCTCACAGGCCTTGGGGGACAGGTCAGTCCTCACCTACGGACAAACTCCTAATCTCAAACAAATTCTTTCCAGTAACCACACAGCACACCTACATCTTACTCATCCAGGAACCCATCCCTGCAATCAACTCCAGTGCCAACTCTGTCCACACCTCTATACAAATGACATAATCACAGGACCTAACCACATAAACTGCCACATTAAAGGCTCATATAACTGCACATCCACCAATGTAATTTATACCATAAATTACATCCACCAATGTAATTTATACCAGTGCCAGCAATGCTCCTCTGCCATCTATATTGGCCAAACTGGATAGTCTCTATGAGAAACGTTTAATGGACACAAATCAGGTATTCAAAATGGTAACACATAGAAACCTGTTGGGGAACATTTCAACTTGCCTGGGCATTCACTAATGGATCTCAAAGTGTCTATATTATTTCAAAGCAATTTCAAAAGCCAGCTAGAGAGAGAAGCTGCAGAACTTGGTTTAATTTACAAGTTTGACACCTTGAATAGAGGTTTAAACAAAAACCTGATCTGGGTAAGCCACTACATTCCACATCCTAATGACATAAAAACCTACCAACCATTTCACTTACCTACATGCCTCTAGCTTCCTTCTCAGACACATTTCCCAGTCAATTGTTTACAGCCAGGCCCTAAGATTCAACCAGATTTGCTGCAATCCCACAGACCGAGATGAACATCTATGGGATCTATAACAAGTATTCCTAAAACTTAAATACCCACCCAGAGATATGAAAAAACAGATTGTCAGAGCCAGATGACTATCCAGGCTCTGCAGGGCTGGAGGCAGAGGAGGAGGGTGCTAGAGAGAGGGTCAAGGATGTGAGGGGCAGGGGTTCATGATTGGGGGGAGGGAGTACAACTCCAATTGTCCGGCATTCAGTGGTCCAGCACTCCCGATAGTCTGGCACCAAATGGAACCCAGAAGTGCTCTGGCCAGCCAGACAATTGGAGCTGCTGTTAGCCCCATGGGGGCTCGCGGCTGGGAAAGGGAAGGGGAGAAGAGGGAAAGGAGATTACACCCCTGTGAGGGGTCTGCCGGGACCCGCACTGCGTCTGGCTGGAGGGTGGGGGAGTGGGGGGAACAGCGCGGAGAGGGGCAAACCCTCCGCCATTTTGCAGGAAGGCGGGGGAAGCCCCGTGCAGCCGCTGAGAGTTTCCGAAATGGGAGCGGGCTCCACACCCCCAAGACTGCAATAGTTATCACCGAGCAGGGAAGTGAGGGGTGGCACTGCGGGACCAACCTGGCAGCACCCCAGCTGCTCTGTCCCGCCGCTCATCAGTTTCAGCAGTGGCAGCGGCAGACTTGAAGAAGCGACGGAGTAGAGCAGCTGGGGCGCTGCCAGGTTGGTCCCGCAGCGCTGCCCCTCACCCTCTTGCTCGAAGCCCGGTAGTACCCCAGCTGCTCTGCTCCGCCCCACCGCTTTCCCAAGTCCACCGCTGCCACTGCTGAAATTGACTAGTGGCGGACTTTGGGAAGCGGCGGAGCAGAGCAGCTGGGGTGCTGCGGGGTGCTGAGCAGGGGGGTGAGAGGCAGCGCTGAGGGAACAACCTGGCAGCACACCAGCTGCTCTACTCCGCTGCTTCCCCAAGTCCGCCGCTGCCACTGCTGAAACTGATGAGCAGCGGACAAGTGGCGAAGCAGAGCAGCTAGGGTGCTGCTGGGTTGGTCCCGCAGTGCTGTCCCTCACCCCACTGCGGCGATAACTACTGCAGTCTGGGGAGCCCGCTCCCCTCCCGGAAACCCTCGGCGGCGGTGCAGGGCTTCCCCCACTTTCCTGCAAAATGGTGGAGGGTTCACCCCTCACCATACCGTTCCCAGCCCACCCCCCAGACGCAGTGTGGGTCCCAGCAGACTCATCACAGACCCCCGCCGGAGTACCTCCTGATACTCCAGCATATCCAATAATTCAGCACCACCTAGGTCCCAAAGGTGCCAGATTATTGGAAGTCTACTGTACTTAGAATATGTAGAGCCCACTCCATTAGCCTCATTTAGCACGCACACTCTAATTGACATTTTTTTCTCCATTTTTCCCCCTTCTCTTTCCCTTCCCATCCCCTCTCTTTCTATGCTATTTATTTGGGCCCTGGACCCCTTAACTTCATTCATCTGAAGAAGTGAGTTGTGCCCACAAAAGCTCATGATAACATCTGCATTTTTCATTAGTCTTTAAAGTGCTGCAGGACTATTCCCAGATTTAAAGTTTTTACAGAACAACTAATGCTCTGATAACTTCTGGCCCCACCCAACTCCCACTGAAGTCAATGGAAAGGCTCAATGGAAGAGAATTGGAGCTGAATCAAGCTTCCTTATTGGCTGATACACCAGAGAGGCCTAGGACTGTGTGGGCACACAAGCCAAATAATCCATTTGCACAAAGAGACCTTTCCTACAAGTCATGGCTAAAATATACTAGTGGGACTTTGTGGAAAAACTTGTATTTTCCCCTGGATATGAGAAAAATTTAGCATCTTTCACAAGCAAAATATTTACACAGAAATAAAACAGTTAAAAAAAGCAAATGCATGTGTATAGAGTTTGGTTTTCATAAGTATTCAGCCTTCTGCACCCATTGAATTCAGTGGTCTAATTTCCATTGACTTCAACAGGAGCAGAGTTGAGCCAATGCTGAGTGATGTTGCAGTAGGGGTTTAGCAGGTTTTTTAAAATACAAGCAGACATTACAATTGTGTTACTTTATATGAACTCTGGTATTTCTATTTCATAATGTACTCAAAAACAATTGTGAAGACTGGGAGTGTCAGGCACTGTGCCAGCTTCCTCTATAAATGTGACTATTTTATATTTTGTCACACACTTAAATGACTAAAATGCAGGACAATGTAGCACTTTAAAGACTAACAAGATGGTAAATGACTAAAGATAACGTATCAAATACAAGAAAAACAAGAATACAGGATCCTGCAACTGCTAGCTCTTGGCTGAAACCATAACACTTTCTAAAGAGTAGTCTGTCTGGTCTCAAGAATACTCCTTATTAAACATTTCATTATACATCACCTCACCTACAATTAATCAGAAGCCTGATTATGTTTCTACTGAAATTAATAGCAAAAGACCCACCACTGACTTTCATGAGCAGGATCAGGACTGGTAGAATGTCTTTGCTTTCTTGCTTAGTTCTTCCTTTTCATGACTAAGGGAAGAGATTTCTATGTAGATGTAGCAACTGCTCTTTTAAACATTTTAACAATGAGTGATGTTTTTATTTGGGTGAGTTGTTAAACAGTAATTAGAACTGCTGTTTCCTGTAGTAGGAGTGATTAAGTACAGAGTATGGGCCAAAATTATGACGATCAAGTAGTGAAGGTTGGAGCAAGCATAATCTTATTTTGCTGGTAAGTGGCAAAAAGCTGAGATATGAAATCAAGACTCAAGATTTGCAAAATTGCTGGAAAAAAGCATAAGGAAAGTGGTGGGGGGAGGGGTGCTGAATAGCTCTGTGGAGGCCATTTCTCTTACCCAAGCGACCAAACCTTGGTGATATGGCTACACCTAGGATCTGTAGGATCCTTCTGGGAAAAGCAGCAGCAGCAGTAGCAGAAATATGTGGCATTACTGTGGTGTCAAAAAGGGCAAGAAATCAATGGAAGAAACGAAAAGCATGCAAATTTTTTCTGCAGAAAGAACACAAATATACTTTATTTTTAAAGGTTTGTGCAAAATGGTGGGGACAAAAGACAACCATGCTCACAAACCATTGTGCTTATATCCCATCTAGAGTGTCCCACTCTGTTTTGAACCAACATCTTCTGGGATAGAGACACTGCTACTAGGATGAAAAAATTAAATACATGCACAAATTACAGCACTATAGTAATAAAATTTTATCTTTTAATTTAGTTAATAATCTACTCATGGATATTTTTGCATAGCTGCCATCCAGAGATCTTCATGCTGTTCTAGGTGTTGATGATAATATTCACTTTTGGACTTGGAATTGCATGAGACTCTGATTACCACGTGTAATTAACTCATCATAAAAACTGCATACTTTGGATTATTTCAGCTGATATAGATCAGCAATGCGACAATAACAAACCACTTCTATATTTTTATTTTGTTTTTCTCTTTTCTAGAATGTAATTATTTAAAGCTTTGTTTTAAAAAAATATCTATTTTTAACATTCCCAAAATGACAACTTCTCCACTTCCATTTTTCTCTTTGTATAATTCTGTCTCTATGGCTTCTGAATTCATCACTTCAAGAGGCCTGTTGAAGAACAGTACTATGCTGTGAGTGTTTTAAAAGTTATGTTTACAGTGCAGCATATAAGGGTGAAAATACACTAGAGTAAAACAGCAGAAAATGACTAGAATGGAAGCAGTTTGGAGGTAGGCCTGGTCCACACTACATGGGAAGGTCAAAGTACACTTGATCTTAGCCAAAAGGCCGAGAAGCGAAGGTCAAAGTAAGATACATAACTCCAGCTATGTAAACTGTATAAATGGAATTGATGTATCTTACATTGCATTTCCCTGCCACCCACATAGCGGGAGGCTGATGGGAACAAACAACTCCTGTTGGCTTTCCTTACTCCTAGTGATGAGCAGGAGTACCAGGGCTGATAGGGGTGCCCTTTGAGTTTGATCTAGAGGTCTATACTACAGCCACTAGATCGAACCCTGGAAGTTTGATCACGGCAGCGTCAATCTTCTGTGCAGTGTAGATGTGCCTTGAGAGATGAGGCAGAGGAGAAAAAAATGCTTCTTTCTAGAGATAGTACTTAGGTACCAATGACAGGTTCTATAGAAAATCCTAAGATAGATCGTGATGGGAGAAGAATGGGTATTGCTTCCCATATATATTAGACAGGTCTGCAACATTTTATGACAGTCAAAAATTAAGTTTTGAAAAATGATCAGCCAAGTCTTAGGTTCTCATAGAACTACCTGGTTTAAATCCAAAGCAGTTTAAATTACAATAAATATCATAAACTCCAGTCATCTGAAGAAGTGGGCTGTGCCCACGAAAGCTCATAGTACCATCTACATGTTTTGTTAGTCTATAAAGCACAGACCATTCATTGTTTTTGAAGTTTATCATAGCAATGTGAGGTTTGTTTGTACATCGAGGGCAGTAGGTGGCCATAAATTACATTTACCAAATGGAAGGGTATAGCCCATAGCATGCAATTATGTCACACACAATTTTGACATTATGTATTGCCTTTATCACGAAAAAGTCCCATTAAAGTTACCTTGAATCAGCGTTGCTTCTTTTCTCCCTTGCCTTTTCATGTTTAGGGGTTGGTTCAATACTTAAAAAGCAAGAAGCATAAATATAAATGAGTGTGTCATGACTCCCACTAAGGACTTAAATCAGGTAACTTCATGAATATCAGCAACATGTACCTGATATTGACCACGTACACAGTATAATTCCAGTTCTGGAAGGTCTGATTTAGCTGAAAAATACAGAGAATAATTATAAGGATGGTGTGGTAAAGTAAGGCCCCTGCATTATCTAGCAGAATCTTATAAGATCGCCTTCGCCCACCAAAAACAACATCTTTATTTGGCAAAATGAAGTCTACATTTCCCCACTGTGGAATTATGTCCTTATTAGGTGTGTATATTTACCAAGTAGGGTGGAGGGTTTCAGTGGAGAAGGGATCTTAATAAAGGCACTGTGCAATCAATAGACAATTGGGATTCCCCAACCCCTACTGTTTCTGCAAAAGCTGTGGTTAGAAGGATTTCTGGGCACTGAATAATAGGGGAAATATACTGTCAATGTCCATCAAAAGTCTACAAATCTGCTGCTGAACCTGTTTCAATCTTTTATTTTAAATCAGTGGTCACCAACCAGTAGATCTACTGGTAGATCTTGGAGCCTCTGACAGGTGATCCTGACTGGTTTGGCCAAGATGCTATCAAGGGCCTGCACTTCAGCTGCCCCTTCCCCCACTGCTGCTCATCCCTTGCCCTTTGACTTGGAGCTGTCCCCTCCCTGCCCTCTGCCCCCTCTCCCTCCCGCGCTCCTGGGAGCCTCCTGCTTTCTGTGCAGGGCAGGGGAAGGAGAAGAGGGGTGTTGATATCAAGGTGCCCCCTCCCACTTTGTATCCTTTCTCCACAGAGCAGGGAGGGAGCACAACAGGACTTGAGATGGAGTTTGCTGGCTGCTTTAGGGAGTGGTCCAGGGCCAGGGCAGGGGTGAGCCAGGAGCCACCAGCAGCCACCAGCAGTGCCCAGCTGGAGCCCACATCCCAAACTCCTACCCCAGTCATGAACCCCAAACCCTTGTCCTATCCCTGAGTACCCTCCCAGAGCCTGCATCTAGTACCCCCTCCTACATCCCAACTGCCTGCCCCACCGTGCTAGTCTGGACGCTCCCCTGCCGACATCAAAGCCCTTTGTCAGCAGCCCCGTTATTCCTCGTGGGATGAGGTTTACCGGGGCTGCCGACAAAGGGCTTTGATGTCGGCAGGGGAGCGTCCAGACTAGCGTGCTGAGCGGACAAACAGCTGATCAGCTGTTTGTTGGCTCAGCGCAGCAGCCATGTAAATTTAAATGAAGCCGCGATCATTTAAATGGCGGCTTCATTTGCCTTTGACAAAACAACAAATCTACATGGCTCCATCGACGGAGCCATGTAGTTTAGACATACCCTGTGAGAGTAACATTCAAGATGAACACTACATTGAGGCCATTTTTAGGGTGACACCCCTCTGATTGATAGAATGCAAACAACCTTGTAACTCAACTTTTCCATTGATACTCCTCTTAAGTATCTTACCAGAATAAATACTTGGCTGAGCCAACTGTGCTCTGTGGAACAACTGTTCACTGACTTGTTTAAGAATCATAGAACTAGAAAGGACCTAGAAAGGACCTCAAGAGTTCATTGAATCCAGTCTCCTGCCCTCACGGCAGGACCCAGTACCATCTGGACCATCCCTGATAGATGTCTATCTAACATGCTCTTAACTATCTCCAGAGATGGAGATTCCACAACCTCCCTAGGCAACTTATTCCAGTGTTTAACCACCCTGACAGTTAGGAAGTTTTTCCTAATGTCCAACCTAAAACTCCCTTAATGCTGTCAGGATGTTCTCTAGGGAAGTCAGCTACAACAGGTCAGTAAGAAAAGAGCACGCAAATAGAGTGAAGTTGTCATTCTTCAGCAACAACATCCACCAAACGTCATCATTAAGTCTCCATGTCATTTCATATAATTTATTTCAATGATGAATGTACAGATTCAGGATCTCTACTACAGAAATATAAACACTGCAGCTCTATGTCACTAAATGTATCATCAGGAGATTATTTTTCTTCTGGAAAAATAATAGTAATAATAAAAAAATAGAAAATATTTCCATCCATATGTGCATAGCACAATGTCCACATCAAACTACTAACAAAAAAGTAATGAGCCTCAGTTACATCTATCAACCATCACCTGATCTAATTTACGATTTGACACTTTGCGGAAAGTTATTACCAAAATGCTCTAAAGCAGATTCCAATTATTATATATTCCTAAAATGCTTTGCCCACGGATTTATTTAGGGCATAAAATTGTGTGTAGATAGCATGCAAATATCACTTCAGGTTACTGTATTGTTAAAGCCTTCTACAGATATGCAGTAATTTACTATTAAAAATTATTTATATTTGCATGGAAAATAAAAAGGAGGCATATTTAGGCATCCTACCAGCAAATAAACAAACAACAACAACCAGCTATCAGAACATGAAAAATACATGAAATGCATGAAACAGCTCCCTAATATGAGGCAGAGAAGGGTTAATGTATTAAATCAAATTCTAAACCACCTCATAACAAGAATAAGATATTACTGTTCCTGCTGTTTTTCTGCTTTTGTATATATGTTGACCTCGTTTTTATGACAACCTTATACATGCCCTGTGCTTTAGCTTGAAAGCAGTTAATTACACATAAATAAATGTTACAGTCAAATGTCAAAACTAGATTAATGTTATTTTGGAAAATCCTATGTTGCTCTTGGGTAGGGCAATCAGATGTATTGATTTTATAGGGACAGTCCCAATATTTGGGGCTTTTTCTTTAGGTGCATATTACCCTCCCTCCTACCCCTTCTGTCCTGATTTCTCACATTTGCTATCTGGCCATCTCATTCTGGGCTATGCCTTCCCCAGAAATATTGTATTTGAAGTTTGTTTTATTCTAATAATAGCATGTTGACAGAGTTCTTTCTGGTGGTGTTTTGATTATTATTTTCTGATGATTTCTTCAACACTTTGAGGATCTCTGTTTGCAGCTCATCCACATACACACATGAAGCTATATTTGGTGGCCTGACATTTGTGATCTCTTGGTTCAACAAAAAATCTGCCTGGCATGTAGAGAATATGCTACAATAAATAAGGCACTTTCTGGATTTATGACAATCATACCAAACATGCATGGCTTTGAAGTCTCTGTCCAATTGTACACAAACTCTGGTCCATGGACCACTGGTAGTGTTGGCTCCACATTTCTGTTGCTGTGGGATAACAGTTCAAAAACATCTAATTGACTTAGGAGCCTAACCATGACTTTGAATATCACTTAGGTACTTAAAAGCCCAAGTCCTGTTGACTTTGAATGAGATTTGGGTGTATAAGGGACATTTAGGTGCCTAAAGGTTTAGATAGCTGCCTAGCAGGAGTCTGAAAAGTTCCAGCTGCATAACACTTATTGATTTCTGTCCATAAGTGCCTACATTGTTTTAAAAAAGGGGACTTAACTTCCCAGGTCCCTTAGGTAATATTTGAAAAATTTACCCATCATATATAAGAGCTTAAAGAAGGAGCATACTTCCAATGTTTTAACTAATGTGCAAACAAATAACATAAAGACAGACCCTACTCCTGAGAGCTCTTAAATTAGACCAACTATTCTTATATTTTCCCATTCCCCAGCTATTACCACTTTGATACAAGTTGGGTGCAGATTCACACATATACAACTCATATAAATATGAAGAAACTTACCCATTCAGCCACCGCACTCTGCACTTTTGACTCTGAGTTGAGCTTTTCACTGAAGACAGTAATAGAAATCCTGTAGAATAGCCCTCCTATCCATTAAAAACAGTATTATAAATATCAGAAACAATGAAAATCATGCATAATATATTGCCAAACTTTCTCTTTTTAAAGTTTCGAGTCCTTATTTTTGTAGCAAAAGATAATTTGGTGGATAGGGCCTACACTCACATTTTGGTATACCCAAAACGTGTATAGCTATTATAGAAGTCTGAGTGCATGCAGGAATGCAGAATTGGGCCTACTGTGCAACAAAATGGAATTTATATACAAATATGATTTCACATATGTAATTGTAAGATCATGAAAATGCCATAAATATAAAATAACTCTAAATACTGAGTTTTCATAGAGAACATAATCTGGTGTAATCTAGAAAAACTCCACAGATTTCACTGGAGTCTCTCAGAATTTACAGTGATCTGAGAGCAAAATGTGACCCATCAGCCTAAAAGCAACAAAATAATCAAGGACATAATTTTAAGACAGTGGGGTTGGATGGCTCGTTCTTGGAAACAATGCTGCATGATCTTTGTTCTCAAATCCCAGATTTTCACAGTTAGAAATTAGAAAGACAAACAATATTTTAATGGCAAAATGAACAAACTTAATTGTGAAAGCCTTGAGATACAATGAATCTAGAGCCTCATTTTTTAGAGAGTCACATCGAGAGTGAAATTTTAGAACACAAACAAGACTATTTCGAAGTGACAGTAATTAACTTTAGATAAATGTACATAGTTGGAGTTGTGTATTTTAAACCGACCTTCTGAATCTAGTATAGACCTGGCCTCAGAAAGAGAAAATATATTGTACTGTAAAATACATGGTATATATTGTATATAGTTAATGTATTTTATATATATACACATAAAATACATGGTACATTATCTATACAGCATATAAATAATTAAATGCATTGTATGTGTTATAATGTATTTTATATGTATATATACACTCATATATACACACACAGTGTCATATATGTATAGTGTCATATAGTGCACTATATATGAGTGAAACATATACTCTTGATGTACAAAATAAAATACAATTCTAACACAGTATCTATTAACTAGTGTTAAATAGTTTCATAGTTACCACCACATTATGACCCAAAGCATGTTTCAGTCAGATGAGCCAAGAGCTACTCTACATTTCTAATCACTCTCAGGAGACTCAGAACGTTTCAAATTGCTTTCCCCCTTTAAAAATATTGATGGGAAAGATCATTTATATAGGAAAATAATTGACAAAAAGTGGAGTGGAGCAGTTTAACATTAAAAATAAATTAAAATAATTAAAATTGCAAAAATATAGAAGATGAAAAAATTACCAAGATTGGGTTTTCCCTCTATGCTGCTCACATTTTCCAGAACTTTCAGAGTTAAATTTGATGTGGACCTTCAATTTGATATTTTAAAATAATCAATGCCACAAATATCTAAATACTGTAATTGAAAAAGTCTAATGAATGTCAGACAAATAAATAAATCAACGGCAATCATCTCATTGTCCCAGCAGTCTCCTTAGAGCTCTGTTGGTTAGAGAATGGGAAGGTAGCAATTAGAAATCAAATGTTAATGGCACATGCTAAGATTATTTTGGAACTTGTTACAAATTCCCCCCTACTGTAATTAAATTGCTATTCTACAACCTTATAACATGCTACATGAAGCTACATGTAATGATTTAATTCAGCTAGTTCTACATCCAATTCTACAAAGTGCATATCTAGCAGATGAGGTGATATTTTCTCTACATCTAGCTTAATGCCTTGACATACTGTTGTTGACCTCAGGTCCACACAGACAGCTCAGTTCAGTGAAGTAATTACATAAATAAGACAACATTAATTTGGGAGAGCTGGTAAGTGGATTCAGTGGCTTGTATGGGATGGAGACTTGGCTTGTTCCAGGAGATGCATTGGCCAAGGGAATTTCATGTGCTGAAATAGAAGGCTGGTGGTACATTACTTGAGAAGCTGATCTTTGGGACTGCAAATCAGAATGATGTATCGTTGCAGCATGGTTTAAAATATTCTCATTAGCATGAATATAAGTCCCATTGTGTGGAGGTGATAGAATTATTGCACTGGCCACTGCTGAAATTGTTGTTGGTTTCAATATGAAAGAGATATTTGTTATTTTTTCATAATCAGTGTAAGCTTCAAAAGACAGAGGCATTGTCTGAAGTTGCAAATCAGTAGCATGAATATTACTGGAATTCAAAGAGGACATTCCTTTGTTAATAAGCTCTTCAGTCTGTCTGCTAGAATAGTGGTATGTCCCCCATTCTGATTCACCTACTGAAAGTAGTGATTCTGTATTTGATATCAGTAAAGTAGTGCTCCCAATATTTAAATCATAGAGAACTCCCATTTGAAGAGAAGGTGTCAGACTGATTTCTGGATCTTCAATGAATTTTTGTTCTGGAACAGTTATGTGGCTTTTCATTACAAGATTTGTTAGTAAATTTAACTCTTCTACATTCCATAGCTGACCCATGGTTGGTGAGGTTTGGTCAAGATCATTTTGAAGACTTTGTGATAGTGAGGGAGTAGAAAAGAACAATGATATTGATTGGCTGTTAGTATGTGCACTTGCCCTGGTTTTTTGTTCTGAATTGAGAGTATCTGTTTTTGCCAAAGACAATGTCATTGTGAGGTGGCTAGAACTTAGTGAGCTCTGTGTTTCTACAAAATCCGTGTCAAAAACACTTGTTGGGTTACTCTCTATGACCATATAAATATTTTGTGATTGTGATGGCCCATTAGTTTTTGTGTCAGTTACAGAACTCTCTGATGACCTGTTGGCTAAGCAGGCAATATAGCTATCCTCAGTACATGAAGTCTGGACTGTTGTGTAAGTGAAGAAAACTGAAGCAAATGTCTGCCCATGGTGTTGGACGGTCATACTGATTTGATCAGCCTTTGAAACTTGATCCCAAGACTGCATGTGCAAACTAGCAACACTTTTGAATTTGTCTATAAAAGTTGCATGTAAAATATCAAAGGTACTCATCTGTACCTGCATAGAAGGTTGATGTGAAGATATGTTCAGTAGAGGGAAATGAGAATTTGAAGAAATATTTATGTTAGGAGAAACAGTCATTTTTGACTCTGATATTTTCCTTTCTGTATTTTCTGAAATCCTTAGTGAAGAGATCAAAACAATTGGACTAAAGTTTTCCGTATCCAGAGATGACATGTAACTAGAAAAGTTCATGTCTTCTGTGCCATAACCTGACATATTGTTGATGGCAGTCCGCATAAGGATATTATCAGCTACAGTAGGGGAACTAAAATATGGCTGTTTCTCTGTTTGGGAAGCAAATAGTTTATTAAAAGAGAACCACAAGCTTTCAGAAGGCTCCCCAGAAAACTCTAGAGACTCTTGTTTGAAATGATAGTCCAAAGTCCAAAAACTTGTTGATAAAGAAGGGTCAATAGTGCCATGCTCTGTTGGCAGGCCCATATAACCTGGTTTCCAGGTGTTACTGATTCTGTTCATGTTTTCTGGCTGAGATGTGGAAAAAACAGAATCTTTATGTAGGTTGTCATTAGGAATTGTTTCTAAACTACTTTCTAATTTTTCATTTCCAGGGGTCTCATTTGGTTTCCTTTTCATATTTGTAGGGGTTTTTAAAGATTGAGGTATATAGGTGCTTGTAGAAGTAAGTGTGTTGAAGAGTTCAAATTCATTTTCTAGAGAAGATGCTTTCACGTATGGCTCTTTTGGCAGTTTGGTCAAAGGTCTAAATATAAACAAGTCACTTTTCAAATATGAATGACTCAAGGATTCTTGATAAGCAGGTGAAATAGTAAAAGAGTAATGAAAATCAGAACTTCTCCTTGTTGCTAGCAACTGTGCCGACCATCTTAGCAATTCTTGGCTGTCTTCCAAAGTTAGAAGAGCTTCTGTTAGCTGGATATCAAGCATAGCTTCTTTATATATTTCTTTTATATCTTGGAAGAAACTAGATGGGTTTAAAGGTTGAGTTTTTTTGGAGGTTACTTTTTTAAGGTTTACTGACTCAAACTCCTTAAAATATTTAAAGTTTGTAGACTGCAGTTCATCATTTGCTTCTGCAGTATAAAAGCTGTTTTTAACAGAATCATCTTCCATAATTTTCTTGGTGGATACAAGGTAAACATTTTCAGGTGAAAACTCTAGTAAATCCAGCCTATTTTTTTGAAAGGACTCATATTGTATAGAAGCAGCAGATAGGCTAGATAGGGAAAGATGGTTTTCTTCTGGAATGTCAGAAATGATATGATGATGTGATACAGCATTGTTCTGCCAGCTGAAAGATTCCAAGACATTGTATATACTTTTATATGTGGAAGAGGATGTGTCACTACTAGAGGAAACAATCCACAGGGGTTCCTTTGTTTGTTCATAAAGGGTGCTTTTGCTGATCAGTGTGAGGAATGCTGACTCAGAATTAGTATATTCCAGTCCATCGGTCAAACTCCATGTTAGCTCCGCACTAAAAATTTCACTCTGTGTCAGAGAAAGGCCTACATTCTCTGAATGATCTATAACCATGGGGGTTGTTGGAATTCGTGTTATATCATAAGTCTTATTTATTATGACACTAGAGTTTTTCAAAACACTCTTATCAGTTGACTGATTCATTGAGGTAATATGCTCTGCAAAAGGATCCAAGGTACCAACTTCAGCCTCCCTAGAAGCAGCTGATGTGGTCTCAGTAGTAGGTAGGAAGAACAAGTTTTGTATGTTTTTTCTTTCTGGATTTTGTTCCTTGGGTGATAAACTTTCACTAGGTTGGAGAGGCCTTTGTCTCACTGGCCATATAATTGGGGTTGATATAATTCCTATATTTTTGACCCCTTTTATCATAGAATCTTGCTGCCCTTGTAGTAGTGCGTGGGAGGATTCAGCTGAATTTCTCTTCATTCTGAAGATAACGGTAGCAGGAACTCTTAATTCCCGCAGGTCTGTATGTAGCAAGCCATATAGTTAATGGATGAAAGAAACATTATCTATGCAACTAAATGATTCAGCTCATGTTAGAAAATCCCAGTTAGCTCAGTGGAAGCTGTATTTGATTACATTAATTTTGAATTTGGCCTCTTGACTTTTAGTTTTTCTGCATTGTGAAAATAACGTCACAGATACCCACTGGACTTAGGTGTCTTTGAAAATCCTATCCTAACTGTGATGGGTTTATTGTTCAGTGTGAACATCTAGGGATTGGCTCCATAAATAGAAACACCCCTTGAAATAAACGACTCAACACCTTTCAGAGTCTGATTCTTTCCCTCTAGGGTACCATCAAATAGCAAAGAAGAAAAGTATAGGTACAAACCACTATATTCTACACAATCTTTACAATAATGTACACAGGCCATAAGCTATAGTATAAAACTACCAGAGGTTTTTTTATCCTCCAACAGAAATGAACTCATTTGTTAAAAACAGATAATTATTGATTGAATTCTGTGGAGACCACTTAAAATGAAATTCCCGCAGAAAAGAATTTGTGTGTTATCGCCTGTGTTATTTTGCAGAAAATCAATAATAGCTGGGTTACAATAGTTTCTTACAATTCATTACTATTATTATTTTTAATTAATTTGTATTTTGGTTGCTTTCCTGATATGCTACACTATCTTGTAAGAAAAGTGATCTCTCAGAACTTGACAAAAATCTCAGAGAAAATCTCTACTACCCTGTGAATAACAGTGGGCTTATAATAGATTCCACTGTTACCATTAAAATAAAGTTTCCCTAATCTTCCTGAATGAAAACTACATCATATTCAATGTTGTCAATATTTTCCTAAACCAAAACATGATTCAGCTCCCCTTGAAATCAACAGAAAAATTGCTATTGACTCAGTGGAAGTGGCTTTGCTCCATAAGATAAATTCCACTTGGTTTCTCAAACTTACCAGTGGGAAATAGATAATTCTGAAGATATACTCACACGGATGAAAAAGTGGTTGCTATGTGGCATATAAACAGCAGCTGTGTTAAAATGTCTCAAATCCATGTCTATTTTTATCCTTTTAAAAAAAATGTCTATCTTGGCCTTACTGTTTTTTGAAGATTAGTGAATGAACAATGTAAAAACAATTCATACATAATGTAGAAATGGTTCTCTTTTACACAAGAAATATGTAAGTGTGTTAAGTTAATATTGCACAAGTTTTACATGGTTGACATTGGTGGAGTAACTCCTGATTCACACTAGTGTAATAAAGAGCAGAATGAAGCCCAATATATGAAACTTAACATTTAAGATATTTAAGTAAATTTCTAACATAATGCGATTGTTCTAGATACAGTACAAGGAAAAATGTAACACAGGGTTTCTTACCATCATTTGGTTTATCGGTTCTATTAGTATCGGGCATGTTAGTGGTGACAGTGGGTGGTGGAGTAGTAGCATTTACAGTAGTAGCTGGTAACAAAGATGAGAGAAAGGTGAATTTGCATGAAACATGAATGTTAATGTGGTCAAGCACAATGGGAATAATGCATGAAAACACATATACAGAGAGTGAAGGAAACCATTTACTATACATGTTAATATGCACACACCAAATTTCTGTATAAAATGATGAATGTGAATGAACTGATGTAGGTCCCAGCCCTACCATCCTTACTCATGCCGGCTTCATTTGGAGTAAAGATTACAGGATCAGTCCTGTACTGTCTTCAGAAATTCTGAATCAGTTCATGAGATCTTCTATGAAGAGTTGTGCAAAGGCCAGAAAATAAATAATAATGCTTCAAAGCCGCACAAACTAAGAAGATTAGTTTGGGCGGGGGGAAAGGGGGTGATAGATGCATCTATCCAGGGACTGAAGATGAACAATTGTGAAACTAAAACACCAATGTAAGGATCTAATGAGCTCCACTAAGATTTGTATAATGAATAGAATTACAAACATATATACATATTATGAAGAAATGTATTTTTAAACCTTCATGTGAGATCCTAACTGTATAATTCCTACTGACATCAGTAGGCATCACCTTACACAGCAGTTCCAAAATTGACCTCTTAGGGACTAGTTCAGATGCATTTTCAGTTGGTACAAGGAAGTTAAACCAGAAAATCACCTTCAGAACATAATAGGTTTGGGCGTGTACACAGAACTTCAGCAAAACAATTACAAATCATTTTAAACAGCACTTATTCAGTAATTCTCAGGGAAGACAACCCGCAAATTGATAGCTTTTTTCTCCCCCGGAAATGCTCTTTTTACAATCTGGATACTTTTACATAAACTCTTAACTTGCTATTTTCTTTTCTGATACAGTTTTGGCCAACAACCAAACTGCAAAGGTTACAAATGTGTATTTTCAGAAAGGATTTTTTTCTAGTTGCAGTCTGTATTGTTTTTGTTACAAGCTTCTTGTGTGATTTTTAGTGAGGAAGAATAAATCTGTCTGTTACATTGTTACATCTTTGTTGTGTGTTTTCTATTCATATATTACTAAACAAAATACAGAAACAATGTAAAAACATGTGAACATACCAGATTGTGTGTTTTCAATCATTTATACAATTATGAGAAAAAGGGTCTCATTAGACAACTCAACAAAAAATGGTAAAAAAGAAAAAGGCATACATACCTATTACCAAGTGCTGCTATAGAAATCTAAGGTCTTTAATTTATACAAAACCAGTATCAGTTGTTTTTCTTCAACAATTGTTTTTATGACACTGGAAATTAGTTCTTTAAAAAATGCTTGACATCTGAATAGTGTGGCAAACTATCCAATAGTGTGAGGGGGGCACATGCCCCACACACGGCAACATGGATTTAAGGGATTATTTTACATTCAGTTAGCCCCATTCTGCCACATAAGCAGCAAATATTGCATCTGCTGGAGGAATTAAAAGGAAGGGAATTAGCGTATTTGGGTAGCAGGGCTGGAGGTGAGCAGACCTGCAGCCTACAGGTCTAGCAGAACACAATAGAGGGAAGCCTAAAAGTCTCTGACCCAGATGACCAAAGGACTCGTCCTAGAGATAACCTGATAGGGAAGTATCCTGTGAACCTGTGACACTGGTACCTCCTTAACTTATGGTGGTTTGGGTTTCCACAGCAGGGGAAATCCTGGAACTAAATGGAACATTCGCGCCCCCCTCCCAGGTGGATTGGAGAGGGTGAGCAGTGGATGAGAAGAAGAGGGTCAGAGAGGATAGTCTTAAGCAGCTTTGGTTACCAGACTATTAGTAGCCCAAAGGGAACTGAGTTGGGAAGTGGCAGGGCTTGTACTCCCCTCCCCATACCACTTTTGGCAGTCAGGAGTTACAGACATGACTACTTGGCCCAGTTCCCCAAGAGGGGACTTGTTACAGATAGTAATCAGTAATAATTAAAACAGATGACCAGACTTATGTGGGAAGAGGAGATGTCACTAATGTTCAGTGGGCCACATTAGTTTATAATACTCCCTGTCAAACTTAGATCATCTGTCTCAGAGGGGTAGCCATATTAGTCTGTAACTTTAAAAACAATGAGTAGTCCAGTAGGATCTTTGGGTACATCTACACTGCACAGCTATTTCAGGATACCAAAGGTATCCCAAAATAGCTACCCTGCATCTCCACAAGCCACCTGTTATTTCAAAATATTTTTCGAAATAATGGGCACACTATTTCACCATCCTGGTAAACCTCATTGCACGAGGGTTAAGGGAAGGCTCAAAATAGCACATTATTTCAAAATTTAGCGCTGTGTAGATGCACCAAATTTCAAAATAAGCTATTTCCAAATAGATTTGAAATAAGATATGCAATTTGCATAGCACACATTTCGTATCTTATTTCGAGTTTAGGGTGCTATGTAGACACACCCTTAGAGACTAAATATATATATTTATGATTCTATATATTTTTGTTAGTCTTTAAGGTGCCACAGGACTACTCGTTGTTTTTAGATTATTTGGAATGCATAAGAGGTAACAGACATTAATTATAAATTAAAAGCTTTTTCTTTGTGATTCCATTTCTGGGCTAAGTTCCAGATGCTTCATGAAAGGTGGACAGTATTTACAGTGAAAGAAGTAGGAGAATCTGAAAGAGAAGTAGAAGTTAAACCAACTTTGACAGGATAAACTAAAAGTCTTTTTTGCATTCCAGAATCCTCATAAGATTAGGCAGCTTGATTTTCAGATGTTCTAAGGCCTTAAAACTCTAGATAAAGATTGTGAGAGCTGCAGGTGCTCAACATTGCTGAAAATCAGGTCTAGTTTCTCATGCTAAATTGTGAAAAGGAACAATATTTTATGTGCAAACTGATGAACATCTTGCCAGAATGATCAGGGATCTGGAAAATGAGCACACAATTTTCTTTGCCATTCTGGTTGCTTGGTTACAGTGCTGCCCCATGCAGTTCTAAGAGTGATCTGGAACAAATTTGTTTTGATCCATTTTCCATTCCTTTCTGGTGGAAAGACAATGTCCTTAATTTAGGGACAGCCCCACCAAAACTTTCTTCAGCATTCACTACCAGCCTGTTCATGGAATTGGTAGCATAGGAGGGTAGTATCAGTGTCACCCCCTTGGTAAAATGTTTAATGGCTTCCTGATAAAAGGAGGTTTGGATGAAAGATAAAATTGAATAAAGAGGCAGCACAAAATGAACAAAATGTCAGCAGAATGTATGCAGATACCTTTTGTACCTGCTGTCTAAAACTAAAGTAAAAGCATAGACTTTGTCCATTAAAGTAATAAAATTATTGTGGCCGTTTAGCTTAGTTTAGTTTGTAACATTATAACCCCTCAGAAAACAAAGCAAAACAAAACAAGGAAGGTGGGCTCCTATCTAGTAATGCCACTTTAATACAGTATGGAAAACTAACAGTGAACAGTGACTACATAGAAATGGCACATTCTTATAAAATAGAGCTCTTTCTCTAGCAATTTCAGAATACGATCTGCTGAAAAATAATTGTTAAGACTTTTTATCCTTTTTAGCATTACAGAACTAAAGGCATAACATAGCTAAGTATAGCACATGGATCCTATTTCTTTAAAGCCAATAGAATTAATTGTTTGCCAAATTCCAAACACATATAACTGATGGTATAATTTGGCCATTTAATAACTAGTGATGATGCAGAAAGGGGGAAAAAAAAGGCTAGAACCAACACTGATCTTCAGGGTACATATACATTGCACACTTATTTTGAAATAAGTTGTTTTGGAAGACATACTCTGAAATTGCTTATTTTGAAATAGCACATCTATACTACAGGGAAGCCTCAAAATTAGTCTGAGGCAGGCTTCCCTAATGTGGATGTGCTACCTCGATTTAGAGCCCCATGAGGCACTGGGGAGTAATTAGTCTGAAGGGCCCTGGAAAGGGTCTATTTCGAAATAGCAGCTGTTGAGCATCCACGCTATTACTATTTCAAAATAGCTACTTTGGTATAGGCATTATTCCTTGTGGAATGAGATTTATAAAAGTTGGAATAAGTCATCCCTTATTTCGAATTTATTTCAAAATAACAGAATTGCTGTGTAGATGCTCACATTGCTATTTCAGAATAATGGTAGAATTGCTGTGTAGACGCACCCTCAAAGTCCATAGTAAGTCTGCAGGTTCTGGGCAGCTCGGTGCTCATAGAAATGAAGGAGGTAGTGGCCCATGATTGCATGTGCCCCCCTCAAACTCAGCCTATGTTTGGGAGGGACAGTGCCATGGACATCTCCAGCCATGACCTACCCCTGCCCCATGTGGCTTCCCCTATAATTTTCTGAGGGGAAGCAAAGAAAGTCTGCAAATTGACATGAATTCTGCACACATGCAGATGTGATCTGTCCTTCAAAGACGCTGATGCCATGATTCCTGTAGTTATGTATGACATGACTGACAGACATGTTGATTTTACAATGTTCATTTGATAGTTTACCTATTGGGGAAGACTGGAAAATCATCAACTATAACAATAATTTTTATTATATGAATAATAACTATTACAATTTGTATTTGTATAATATCTTTCACCCAAGGATCTCAAATCATATTGACAGTTAATCAAGCTTCACAGCAGCCTGTTCAAAGCATCTACATAATGATCGGTTCATGTAATTACACTAATTTATGCTTGATTTACAGATTTTCTAGCAGGGTTAACATTATAGCCTTTAGTTATGCAGAAGGAAAAGATATAGGGAAAGAAATGAAACCAGTTCATCCTTGCATGAGCATATGATTGTTAGGTGTGCTATACATACACTATGTAAAAATAATATGGTCACACTCTTGATAATACAATCTACTCCATTATCAAGAGTGTGACCATATTATTTTTACATAGTGTATGTATAGCACACCCTCACACTGGTTGAAGCTAAGAAATTCCTTTCTTTGCTCAGTTTTCTAGAGGTCAGTCTTAAAAAGTTCAAGTAAAATGAAATTAAAAGAAAAGCAAATAGAGAGATTTGGTAAAGCTGAAAAATGCAAAAAGTGTCTTTGGCTTCTTACCTTGACAAAGGCTTCCAAGATTTGCACAGCTAGTCGGTTCAGTTGTAGGTAAGGGAATTAGGTATGAGCCTTTAGAAGAAGGAAAGACAAATTCTTAAAAATATTTGATATGTCATACATAATACTGTCATGTCTCAAAATACATTACATCATGCCCTGAGGTCTTTTTCTAGTTTACATCAGTGGGAAATGCAACATGACATTTTGCTCAGAAGACTCATGTATGTCCTTTCCCTATGTTGTTGACAAGTCCACAAAAGTCTGGTTCATTTGCAAGTTTGGATCATATCTAACATGTACCTCATATCCTCATGTTTTCCAAAATTTCCATTAGATTTTAGCTTTGTGTACACTATGCAGCTTTTAGCAACATGGCTGTGTTGCTAAAAGTTGGGCAGTGTAAAGTTGGGCACTGTTTGTCCTCACTTTTGCCAACAAAATACTGCAACCCACTCTGAGCGGGGTTCACATAGTTGACAGGAGAGTGCTTCTGCCAACAATTATATATTTACACTGCCATTTGCCACAAAAAACTTTTTGTCTTTGGGTTGGGGGAGGCAGGTTAGGCACCTGTGAACAAAGAAAGTATTGACGCTTGATTGGCTCTACTGGCCTTAGTTACACAGCTCCCCTAACAATCACTGAGTAGTGTATAGCAAAATGCTATCCAACAGTTTTAAAATATAGTAGCTAATGTAGCTGTAGTGCTCATGCAGAACTAATGGATAATAAAATGGCATCTTAATGAGAGTTCTGAACTCAGCTGGGCCAATGTCATCTACCAGTCATCACCTGTTAGAAAATTTCATCTAGGGGGATAACAAACAGATAAGTTTTAATTCAATCAGTACCTGGACTCTGTTCAGGGTGTGGGCATGATTAGTGTTCTGGTATGCACACACAAGAAACAGATAAAAATATAAGAATGTGTGTTTACTGTATTTGGGTGGTGTGGAAACTAACTGCATAAGAGTGATCAACTGAGCAAGTAATGGTATATATTTTGAATATCCTCGTGATTCAGCTGTGCATATAATGTTTGCACATTGTCTTCAGAGAAAGTTCTGTGAGAAATACCGTCTCGAGAACTCATCTAGAAACCCAGAGGATGCACCTGTAAATTTTTTCTCTTCTCGTCATCTTTTTAAGTAATAAAGAATTCTTTGTCAACCAACCTTTGAAACAAGAGTAGATGAGTCAGACTATTAACCCTAGACAAAGTGCTAACAACATGACAGAAATGACTATTTTACTGATAAGGACTCATTTTATTGCAAAACAAGGGTTCAGAAAAGAGATTTTCCTCTGGTCATGTTCATGCTTTGGAAAGAAGCTAAGTAACAAAGCAGCCTGAACACTTACTTCTGAATGCAGCTTATTTGCATGTGAATGTCACTTGCATTATTGAACTCAGCAAAGGCACAGCAAAGTATTTTCATTTGCAGTTAATGGACTTTTCAAACAAAGCTTTTGCTAATGGACTTATTGACCATATGAGCAGTAACAAATTACTGCAGATAACCTTCTTTTGAGAACAGTACCTTGTACTGAATTAATATTCCATTCAGAATTTCATTTACACTTAGGCTATGTCTAAATTACATCCCTCTTTTAAAAGAGAGATGTAAATTAGGTAGATCAAAAGTGCAAATGAAGCAGGGATTTAAATATCCTGCACTTCGTTTGCATAAGCGCATCACAGCGTTCTTTCGAAAAAGGGTATTTCGAAGTGAAACTGCTGTTTAGACATGGTTCTTAAAAAAAAAACTTTTTTGAAAGATCCTGTACTCCTCATTTTTTTGATCTTTCGAAAAAACATTTTTTTAGAAAGAACTGCATCTAATCAGTGGTTTCACTTTCGAAATACCCTTTTTCAAAAGAATGCTGTGATGCAATTATGCAAATGAAATGTGGGGTATTTAAATCCCCACTTTATTTTCACTTTCGATCTGCCTAATTTATATCCATCTTTCAAAAGAGGGATGTAGTTTAGACATGCCATTATATTCTTACCACTCTGTAGCACTGCTGGGTTTTTCTGTGGTTTTAATACAGCCCACTAGTTCTACTTGTCATGTAGATGCACCTAGATTTCATTTCACTATAAAATCAGCAGCAGTATTTGATACCAATAGTACATATCCTTATCTTATACCCACGTTGATACAAAAAAATGAAACGTTCAGCTATAGGTGACCATCCCTTTCAAGTGAGGTAAGCAAGATGTGCAGAGGATTGACAATCTTAGTGATACTGTGTTGCTCCAATATTTTCATCAAAGTATTTTGACATTTAGATTGAAATGTCTTCTTTTATTGAGTGCTAAGAGATTTGGTCTGGCCAAAATCAAACTTGATTAAGACAAAAAAGGACATGTTTAGAATTAAGCTTATACATATTTATCTTTAAAAAATACTGAAGTGAGGCCTGTAGCAGTGTGGAAGATAAGGTGCTTTTGGGGTAGGTGCTTAGTCACCTTCCTCTGATAAGGGGAATCCGCTTTTCAGGGTATTTTCATATTAGCCTATTAATATTAGCAAATATAGCTGTAAAAATGCTTCGTTCAGGACTTCAAATGGCTTGCAAAAAGTACTCAGTAGAATATAATTTCTTGTATAAAATATGTAAGTCATATCACTGTCCCATAGGTTTCAAGTTACTCCATGGAAAAAATACTTTTACGCCTAGCCTCTCTCTATTCTCTCAGGTTCCCAGCTAGTAGTATCCCACCCTTCTGCATGACCTCTAGGTTCACTGCTGCCAACTGAGGAGCCCCTGGGGCCACTTTGGCTCATTGTCATCACAGCAATAATCAGACCACAGGCCTAGTAGAAACAAAATAAGAATAATGTTTTAAAAAATATCTAAGTGGTTTTGGAGTGTAAATCCCATTTTCAGTAATGACATAGGAGCCTAATTCTCATGGTACTTCGGCAATTTAAATTTTTTTATCCTAGCTCCTACTTGTTCTGTTTCTAACTTTTTCTAGTTTGCTTGCAACAAAGCAACATTTAATCACTTCTTTTTTGTTCCTATTAAAATAACCACAAAACTCCCAAAGATTTCAGTGAATGCAGAACCAGAATTATTGGCCAGATCCTCTTCTATGGCTGTGTAAATTTACATTATCTGTTAAAAAGGCCAAAAACTGCAGCCAGGCAGCAGAGCCAACAGCCTTGCCAGGCCCTTGGGCAGGTCCTCAGGTGGAAAGGACAGGCATGGGGACAGGCAGCCTGGACCACAGTGCACTCCCGTGTTCAGCCCTCAAATATACAGGTACGTCCTCTGGGGTTTCTAGATGAGTTCCCGAGATGGTATTTCTCACAGAACTTTCTCTGAAGAAATGTAGTTGAGTAAGCCACTAGTAAAGTAATCATTTAGCATGCCTGGGAGAAGACTGAAAAGGGTGTTGGAGTTTTCTCTCAGTCTTTAGCACAGGAGATGTACAATTACCTAAGGAGTCATATTTTCCTTGGAGTGTGTGGCCTTTTTGCACTCTTAGCAAACAGTGTGGTGTGGATAGATAAGGATTTTACTCCTTTGCTCTTTCCACTGCACACACGCTATTACTGATTTTCCAAGTAATTTCTTAGCTAGTAAAAGTCTTTGGGGGAAGAGCCTGTATCTTCATATGTATTTGTACAGTTGTCTATCACAATGGCATCCTGATCCTGGTTGTGGCCCTGGACACTATTGTAATATTTTAAATATCAAAAGTAATATCTATGTAAAACAGAATATTTTATTGTAGTCTAAGTAATATTTTAAACCTAGTCTAAGTATTCATGGTTTTTTTCTACAAAAACTTCATACATGGGAGAAGAGGAACCTGCACACTGCTCCTTCCTGCTGACCAGAGGGTCAGAGATCAGAAGTGCATACTAACATGCCAGATTGACAGTTTAATTAAGTTTTCATCCAAAGACTACTGTGGATGGGCTGAAGCCTACTGGATCTTTTCCCACTCATAATCCTCCCTCGTGTCCCATGGGAAGAATGCTAATAAAAAACAAGCAGTTTAGAAAGAAGTTTGAAAAGGAAATTATTTCAAGCAGCTATTCAGTATTTTGGGGGAACTGGTTTTGAGAAGACCCCAAAGAAAACTCTATTGTATTCCCTCTCAAAATTTCCCTTCATACGAAGAGTAAAAGCATCCATGGAAGATAAGATATTAAGCTGCGTTCTTATACCTTCACTCTATGTTGACATTTTCAGAGTAGTATGAGGGGATAAAGGTGATGACATGGGGCATGAAATTATCTGCTTTTAATCTTGATAGAAACTTGGAGCACTTTCTTTCTTGGGGTACGTCTACGCTACAACACTATTACAAAATAACTAGTATTATTCCGAAATAACTTAGTCCGTGTCTACACAGTGGGCAGTTATTTCAAAATAGCTGTCAAAATACTGTCAAGCTGGAGGACTTCTTACTCTGACTCCTGGAACCCTCATTGTACGAGGAATAAGAGAAGTTGGAGGAAGAGTTCCCTATTTTGAAATAAGTGCTGTATAGATACTCCCTATTTTGAAATAAGCTATGCAATTGACGTAGCTCAATTTGCGTAGCTTATTTCAAGTTAAGTCCTGCAGTGTAGAAAACACCCTTGGAGATCTAGAACAATTCTTGGAAAATTAAAATTACAACAACTATGAAACACTTTGATAATCTTTTGTTGCTGCAATCAGAGAGCCGCAGCAATAAGTAGACTTAAGACTCATGAACTGGATCTGAGTAATCATAAAATCAACTGAAGGGACCTTGAGAAGTCATCAAGTCAGTCCCTTGCCTTCACGGCAGGATCAAGCACCATGATCATCCCTGGTATATGTTTGTCTAGCCTGCTCTTAAATATCTCCAGTGATGGAGATTCCACAACCTCTCTAGGCAATTTATTCCAGTGTTTAACCACCCTGACAGTTAGGAAATTTTTCCTAATGTCTGACCTAAACCTCCCTTGCAATTAAGGGCCATAGTTTCTTGTCCTATCCTCAAAGATCAGGGAGAATAATTTTTCTCTCTCCTCCTTGTAACACCCTTTTGCGTACTTGAAAGTTGCTATCATGTCCCCTCTTAGTCTTTCCTTTTCCAAACTAAACAAAGTCAATTCTTTCAGTCTTCACTCATAAGCTTATCTTTAAAGCAGGAGAATTAGGGTGGTCAAACCAGCAGTTTAGTGGCCCCCATCCAAGCTTGCACTGAACGCAACTCTGACACAGGAAAGAGTATCTTTAAGCATTTGAATAGTGGTATGATGTCTCAAGAGCTTAAAGTTAAGCACATTTTTAAATGCTTGCAGGATAAGGGCCTTAGACTGTAACTTCTTTAGGTCAGGAACTCTGGTCTTGATATGTTTTTGTAAAGTGCTACGCGTGCCTATAGTATTATATACATGGTATTATTTCTATCTATTACCCCTTTTACACAAATATTTTATCTTGCTCTACATGTCCACAATCAAGTACATTAATTAATTTGTTTAAAAATCACATGTTAAACTAATGAATGTTTGGAAAGGAAAGATCAGAGAACTTTTATTTGTTTCTCATATTACTTCTGGTTATTTATTGTTTCTGTCCTGAATAATATACAAACCCCCCTCAATTATAACTTTTGTTTAACCTCATTAGTTGTCTTTTGAAGTCAGGCTGGATATGAGCTTTGATTAAACTAAAGGAACAGACACACCCAGGGGCAAAGTTAATTTTTTGTGGTATGGAGCTGGCAGGGCTAGGATAAATGAGGTTGTCTTTTGGGAAGTGCTGCTGTCTGTAACTCTAAACAGTTCTTTGCTGGTATGTGATACTTTCAGAACAATGCCAAGGGGAACAGGGGGGAATTAACAAAAGTGATTCTGCCAAACATACTCACCACAGCTTAAGTTGTTTTCTGCTTTCAGTGCTGAAGTTGGGATACTCCAGAAGTCATTTTCCCAGTCTACAATGTTTCCTTTCACGTCACAGCTGAGGTTGAACAGCTTTTGGGAACTCATGGTGAAGTTCCAAAGACGAAAGTTGTATATGTCCCCGTATAAAGAGCTTACTCCATTGCTGTCAGAGCCCAACACCAGTGTTCCATTGCCAGGGATAACATGTCCAAAGGGACTCATGCAAGTAACAGTGTGATAGATGCTCTTGCCATTTACCCCTATAATGCCAGAGAAGCCATCCCATACTATGCACAATTGTTCAAAAGTTTCTGTGAAAAAATCTCCATCTGAATTTGTGATGAGTGCACTGTTTAGTATGCACTCTGTGCCTGAGATTGAGAGGAAGTGGCCTTTTGAGGTCTTTCCAAAACTGAGGACTTCTGTTGATGAAGGATCACTGTAGGAAAAAGCCTTCCAGTCACTGGCATCACTGATGGCTTTGGTTGCTTCAAAGCAGAGTGTGAACTGCCTAAGTTCTGGTATTAGGACAGTTTTTGCCACAGTCACAAGCTCAACATCTGGAGTTTGAGGGATGATGACTTTCTGATTCCTCAGAGTCACAGCAACTATTACGCACACACACACAAAAATCCATATATAAATAAATCACAAAGGGAGGGAAAAATTAGCTGAAAGACAAAGATCCACGTAATATTCACTAAATCAAACAGTTAGAAGAGCCTTTCATCATTGAACTGACCCAGTATTGCACATTTTGGTGCTTTGAGTATAGCAATACATGCAACAAAAAATAGACAATGATTATTTTAGTGCTGCATTACATATAACTCCTGACGTTGAATCCCGTATATTAAACTATTAACCTCTAAGGTTGCATTCAAAACTCACAGGATGACAGAAGCCATTTGTCCAATTACTTTGCATTCATCTGGTAACTTGTAAGAATGAATTAGGCAATACACTACAGCAGCAATTGAAAAACATTTCATTTGTTTTTGTGATTTTTATTGACTTGTTTTTCTTGAGAGCTTTATATAACTGAAGCCCAGGACACATCTTTGCAGTACTGTAGCAGAGAGTGCCTCAGCCACATTCCTTGGCAAATCAAAGCCTTTTCTTGCAGAATTCAAATAATAGGTTTGTGTCGGGCATGAAGATTCTGTTCCATTTTTCTCAAAACCTGTCTGGTTGAATGCTGAAAGCTAGTGTTCACAAATAGTTACCGTAAAATCGTGAGTATAATGCGCACTTTTTTCCTCGTTTTTTTAGCGTCAAAGTCGGGGTGCGCATTATACATAGAAGGTTTTCTGTTAAAGTTTTAAACTCATCCTCCCTTCTGCACAGAAACTTTCCAGCTGCAGTGCAGTGCCCCACCACGCTCCCGGACAAGGCGAGGAACCAGCGGCATCATGAGGCTACAGCGCCCTGGCTCACTGCCTGCCCGGTCTCAGCGTGGCACGCGGGCAGCTGTCCAGTGGGGACAGGGGCTCAGCGGGCAGCTGGGCAGGGGGCCCCCGTGGCAGGCACGAGCCCCTTCCTTCCTGTATATATACTGTAAAATCGTGAGTATAATGGGGGTGCAGATTATAGATAAGAGTTTAGTTTATTCCAGAATTCTGACGTTTAAAAGGCAGGTGCGCATTATACATAGGTGCGCATTATAATCGCGATTTTACGGTATGTTCTAGCCATTCACTATTTCTAAAATCTGTGTGAATAGATTTGCACAAATGTCCAGGAAAGGCTGAGTGAGATAATGAATGTTATTGGACCAGCTTGTGTTGGTAGGAGGGAAAAAGCTTTCAAAAACCACACAGAGCTCTTCTTCAGATCGCTGCATATAAGAAAGCCCAATCATTTTACAAATACACATATGAATAAGGGTCTTTGTGGACAAACAAGACAGCAAACAGAAAATATATATGTTTTTGTTTCTTATTTTCTTGATTGAAAAGTATCAGGCAATCAGTCCCATAACAGAAACCATGTCTGCTTCAGAATCAGAATGTCAGCCTGGGAAGTTAGTATAATTACACAAGTATATTTTTAATAGTGAATTTCCCTTTGTAGACATGCCCTTATGTGACTTTTCACAAAAAGTTATCAAGAAGCGGTATGATCCTATGGGAAGGCCATTTGATTCAGTCTCAGGGGAATTGTACCATAGATATCCAGAAGGAAGGGTAGAAGAGCCTATACTCCAAAAGCACTGAGTATGTATCACTCTTTCCCCTTTGTTAATTGTTTTCAAGACCAAATATTCAATTCCAAACCATACCAGCAGATATGCCAGACCAGGTTCTGTGGATATTAATACGACATGAGTGCAAGCACCCCCTGACAGAATTTGATCAAAGCTAGTGTGTTCATCATCACTGTAGAATGGCTTATATTCTTTGGTTTGCAAAATTAGCTCATGAAAAAAACTGAGAACTTGCTGGGCTCTCAAGGTGACTGCGAAGGCATGGGAGATCATGCTAGCACTCTGTCCTGTGGTCAGAGGCACTACAGGTGAGTCCTGCTTCAACTTCCATCCACCTTTTGTATAAACAAAATCCAGACCAGCTTTGAGTATGAGACCTCTCCTCCTCCTACAGGAGAGTGGTCTTATCCATTTAACAAAATCGCACACAACTTTCTATTTCACCAGCCTGTCTGACACTTGTCTTGAATTCAGTATTTGCCTCCATCCAGGCCCTTTGGCTGGTTGCAGACTTTTGGTATAAGCTGTGTGGAATTGCAATCTGAGGTTGGGATCCATAGAAGTCTTTCAAAGGCCCATCCAATCACTGGGCAAGGCCCTACTAGCTGTCTGCCAATTGCAACTCTACCCCTATGATCTTCCCTTCTTGTGAAGCACTTCTTCCACACTCTTTATGGAGTTCACTATTTCCAGGAGATCTGAAGAAGTGGACTGTGTCCACAAAAGCTCATGATACCATCTACATGTTTTGTTAGTCTATTAAGTGTTACCAGATCATTTGTAGTTTTTTTCTATAAGAATTCATGAGGTTAATCAACTATTCAATGAACCAATATTTAACATCCCTATCTCAGAACACAACTAGAAAAAATGCTAGAGGAGAGAGATTACAATGCAGCAGAAGTGGTTTTCTTCACCCAGAATAACCTTTGAGAGGGTTCCAATGAACCTTAGTAACATTTCTAATTCTCTCTAGCTAATGTTATCTTTTTTTTTCTTTTGTGAACTCTTTGGGGGCAGGGACTTTGTGTCCTGCATTTGTACAGCAACTAGCACAATGAGGTTTTGGTCCATGGCTGAAGCTGCTAAGCAAAATCTCAGATCAAGTTAACAGTGTTCGGCTGTGTCTAGACTGGCAAGTTTTTCCACAAAAGCAAGTGCTTTTGCGGAAAAACCTGCCAGCTGTCTACACTGGCTGCTTGAATTTCCACAAGAACACTGACGATCTCATGTAAGAAATCAGTGCTTCTTGCGGAAATACTATGCTGCTCCCATTTGGTCAAAAATCCATTTGCGCAAAAGCTTTTGCACAAAAGGGCCAGTGTAGACAGCTCAGCTATGTTTTGTGCAAAAAAGCCCCGATCGCGAAAATGGCGATTGGGGCTTTTTTGCAGAAAAGCGCATCTAGATTGGCACGGACGCTTTTCCTCAAAAAGTGCTTTTGCGGAAAAGCATCCGTGCCAATCTAGATGCTCTTTTCCGCAAATGCTTTTAACAGAAAACTTTTCCATTAAAAGCATTTGCGGAAAATCATGCCATTCCAGACATAGCCCTCCAGCCCTTAGAATGTAAAAACATTCAGACTATAAGAGAAATAAGGTCTCCTGGGAGCAAGAGACCAGAGAAAATTCCTGAACTTCACTTGTGCAGCTATGCTGGCAATATAGAGAGAGTGGGGACAATGGTGCTGCCCATGCCCCAAATGTGCTATTTGTTCTCTCATCCTCTCTCCACAGGGGAAAGCGTATGCAGTGAAGTATCTTATTTGGAAAGGTTTCTAGTTTTTTGTTGCTGTGAATTTACATTTGTGAAGTCAAGGTCAAAGAAGGACACCCTGTGGAAGGTGGTGAGATGTATGATAGTCCATAGTTCCTAGAGGAGTTCATTCCACAGTCTCTGACATGCCCCTAAAAAAGGGCTGCCTCCCTCACAGAAGAGGTTTACCTTATTGGAAAGTCTTAGTATGCCAGAGGAGCATAGCTGTTTCTGGCTGTGCTAACTTTCCTGTTGCTTTCCACAGCACTGGGAGTCAGATTATGGCTCCCTGCCACTATGTCGGTGCATAAATCTGTGGGAGAGAGATCCCTCTTACATGCTGTAACCACGTGCAGAAAAAGGCATAACTGAACCACAAATCTTCACAAACACTGAAGGGGATGTTTCAATACACTGGAACAAGCCATATGGCAGGACAGAATCAAGCCATGGATCTTTGTTTACACGTGCTCAGGGTATGTATAGACTACAAGCATCTTTTGAAAGAAAGCATCTAGACAGCAACCAGTATTTTCGAAAAAGAGAGCTGCTTTTTCAAAAGCTAGCACTTAGGCTCTCTTTTGAAAAAGCACTGTTTGCATTCAATAATGCCTTTTTTCGAAAGAACACTTTGAAAAAAAGGCATTATTCTTCATAAAATTAGGTTTTTTGCAGTTGAAAAAACTGTCATATTCTTTCAATTTAATTTAGAAAGAATGTGACAGCAGTCTAGATGCAGGTGAAGTTTTTTCGAAAAAAAGCCACTTTTAAAAAAAAAAAAAAAAAACCCTAATCCTCACACACGTTGTTAAAAAGTATGTATAAATATCCGCTTATGGCTATATTTAGCTCCCAAATTTATCTCAGAAGAGAACTGGATCTCCAGATTCCCTCCTCAAAGATTCCCCTTACCACAGAAAGCAAGTCTGCTTGATAAAGGACATGCTAGATAATAGAGGAAAGAAATTATTCATGCTTACATACCTCGGGTGTAGCTGGCATTGAAGCCTCTCTTTTGGATACTGAAGTCACTTACAAAAGACACAACCATTTCATTTCCAGTGGAGTTAAATGATAATCCTTTGGCAGTGACGCCACACAATTTAACCTGATTCTCTCCAGGATCTAGAGTTAGTGAATCATAAATGCAGTTCGGCGCTTCTTCGATGTCAAACTCAGTAAATGTTATCTGAATGATGAATCCAGGAGGAGCATGGAGGGTCCATTTGCATGCTTGGCTGTTAGGGTAATCACTGGGAAAGCAGGGAGACGTGAAGATTCCTGTGGGATTGGACAGCGATATCCTGCAGTCAGAGCATCCAAGAGCTGTGGGGCCAAAACAGAAAAAGGGATGGGAGGATTGAGAGATATTGTAACATGCAATAAGACATCAAAAATTGATAAAAACAAATAAGGTTTAAGTGAAAGGAGATGACAAAGACAGGAAGGTGTTCCTTTAAAGGACAACATAGGTGGTAAACAGTCATTAAAAGGAACACACATATAAGTAATACTCTGGAAAAGAAATAATACACAGTTGTATGCCATGCAGTAACTTTTTATATTCACCCGATATACTAATTCAGGCAATGTAAAAACAACTCTTTCTTGTTCTCAAACACACACATTTTCTTCCATTGAAAGTGTATACAAATTCTACAGTAGCTACTTTTTTGCTTGCCTCACGCTGAATGTATCAGCAACTCTCTGACATATATGTCCACAGTTCTCTCCCTGCTTTCCCTTTCCTTATATCAACAGCACGTTACTGCACTCTTCCATGCTGACTCAGCTCCACTCACTGGCATAAGACAATGGGAGAGGAGGCTCACTAGGGTTCATTATACTCTGTTTCGGCATGCAGACCAAAGGATCTAGCCCTTAATGATTCTTGTAAAGCACCTTGACATTCTCAGATTAAGAGGTATATATGAAAATATTTTCCTGCCATTCAGATTGGTAAAACAGTTCAGTTACCTCTTGCCAAAAGAATATTGAGCAATTTAGGCTAAAACTGAAAAGGGCCAGATCCTGCCACCTGGACGCAAGCTGAGTTCCTTGCTCAGCAAACAGTCCTCCTGGTTTCACTGGGCCTTGCTTCTGAAGTTAGATACTACTCAGGGAGGGAGAATTTGAACCTTTGTTATTACACAAACTGAGTTAAGCAATGAAAAATGAACTGAAACTTAAAAGGGGTCAAAATTTCCTGCATCTTATGCAACATCAAATGTAAACAAAAAGGTTCAATTCTTTCAGTTCCATTTGCTAGCTTCTGCTGCATTTAAAAACATTTATCTTCAATAAATATCAAGTAAAAGTTATATAACTTTGCCAGTATCAACTTCCTTGAATTTTAGTAACTTTGCTAAGACAAGCAGAAAGATAATGAATTAGCCCTCCCTTCTGTGGAGAGAAGAGTCCTCTGTTAATGCTGCTGCATCATCATCATCATCAGAAATTGCTACTAAACTGCTCTAAGATGCCTGGTTAAAACCACATTAAAATTAGTGGAACAATTCCCAAAACATAGGTTAAATAAAGCATTATAAAGAAAGAAAACTTATAGCACTAGAATCATCATTTCAGGAAGTGAAAAGGATATATAAGGACATCTTAAACTAAAATGATAGTATTATTATTTATACCACAGTGATTCCTAGGAGCCTGAACCATTTTAAGACCCCATTGTGCTAGGCACTGCAAAAACACAAACAGTAGGATGGTGCCTGTGTCAAACAAAGTATTCAGGATCTACTTAAACAAACAATATCTGGATACTTTACAGGAACCAAGTCAATAGATTAACGTTTAGACCTGTCAATTAACAAATGGAAGAAGTATTTGCTCTATGCATCATGACTGTCATAAATGAAATAAAGGTAGCTTTTTAGTGTATTGAATTTCTCAGTGTTTCCACTTCAAGTCCTCTTTGGGAACATACACTGATGATGGGATTATAGCATGTTTCCCAGCTGTTGTTAGCAGTATGGTCATGGGGGTCATTACAGATGAGCTGTCCTGTAGGCACCAAGGATTAGATGAGCAAAGCTTGATTTGTCGCCATCCTAGTATTGTACTAACTGTTCTGTACACAGTGTTGTTCATGGGGAAGCATTTATAGCTAGACATGTATCCAATGCCTTGTGTCTCAGGACAGGGGATGGGGACTCAAAGGAAAAACTGGGGGAGGTTTGAAACCTTAATTACAAAAAGGAGAGGGAGTTAATTTTGGTTATTTACTTGCAAAAAGAGCCTAGAGTTAAATTAGCTTCTATTCCCTTTCAAACACAGAAAAAACCCCACCAAAAATTAAAAGCCAGATTAGTAAGGAGAGGAAATTGACCAGTGAACCCAGCATCACTCTCATGAACTGGTCACTTGAAAGCTATGCTTTCTGAACTAAGAAAGTACTGAGTAGAATGCTGCCTGAAACTCCCGCTGGTATGGATAATATGCACCAAACTTTTTGAAGTTCCTTGCTATCTGAAACAAACCTCTCAGAATTACCAAGATCACTGAGATGGCTCATGGCTATTCAGACATTCACTGAAACTTATTTCAGTGAGATATGAATTTTTACCAATTTCAAGTTAAATTTCAGAGGACCATTTGACTAGCATCAGGTAACTGCCAGTAAGGTTTTACCAAGGTAGCATGTGTGGAATTTTGATTTTGCCCTGATTCACACCACATTTCTTCAGACCACATTCTATTTCTAGAGTTTACATGGGACCATTTCTGTGTTCTTCATTGATGTGGCAGCATGGAAAGTGGGTTTGCTCTGTGAGGAGAATACGCATGCAGAATTTGTAAATTGTTTCTTCATTTTGTGCATGTGAGCACAACTCATTGAAGCACATGACCCTAAGCGGAGAAGAGATAATTCATTTATAGACATTCAGAACAAAGACTATGAGGAGTTCGTTGTCACCTTAAAGACTTAGGCTACGTCTAGACTGGCATGATTTTCTGGAAATGCTTTTAACGGAAAAGTTTTCCATTGCAAGCATTTTCGGAACAGAGCGTCTAGATTGGCACGGACGCTTTTCAGCAAAAGCACTTTTTGTGGAAAAGTGTCCCTGGCCAATCTAGACGCGCTTTTGCGCAAAAAAGCCCAGATCGCCATTTTCGCGATCGGGGCTTTTTTTGTGGAAAACAAATCTGGGCTGTCTACACTGGCCCTTTTGCGCAAAAGTTTTGCGCAGAAGGACTTTTGCCCAAACGGGAGCAGCATAGTATTTCCGCAAGAACACTGACAATCTTACATGAGATCGTCAGTGCTTTTGCGGAAAATCAAGCGGCCAGTGTAGACAGCTGGCAAGTTTTTCCGGAAAAGCTGGCCAGTCTAGACACAGCCCTCGGGTATGTCTACACTTGCACCCTCTTCTGAGAGAGGGATGCAAATGAAGACATTCAAAGTTGCAAATGAAGCCTTTGTCTACACTGCAATGTTATTTTGGGATACTGGAGTATCCTGAAATAGCTATCCTGCATTTTCACAGCAAACCCGTTATTTCAAAATATACGGGACTTGCTATTCCAATGTCCCTGTAAACTTCATTCATGAGGATTAAGGGATGTTACAGAATAGCATGTTATTTTGAAATTTGGCACTGTATAGACAGAACCAATTATGAAATAAGCTATTTCAAAATAAGATCGAAATAATATACGCAATTTGCATAGCTCAAATTGCACATCTTATTTCGAGCTACAGTGCAGTGTAGATGCACCCTACAGGCTATAAACATCTGGCAGTGGAAACCTGGTTAACAATCCTGGGGACTACACATCAGCCAGGATAGAATCCAGCTTGAACCAAGATTCTGTTATTTCTCTGTGTTTTCTCAGTGTATGTGGTGGTGAGAATTTAAGAGTCTGATTTTTTATTGTTGGTTGTTTTACTGAAATTAAAGCTGCATTGGTGCTAAACAGAGTAAACCAGTAAAAGCTTACTTCTGATAGAAAAATAAGGAGATATAGCACTAAAAACACACCAGAATCAGATCTGTTGAGCTGAACAGCTTACTTTTTTTTCCTTTTTTTTAATTAGGAAGGTTCCTTTTTTACTTAATCACTTTTCTGGGTATAACTTGCACTTTTAATGGACAAGTATCCTGTTTTCATGCAGGAATCCCTAGTAGTAAGCAAAATGGAAAGAAAGCAAACAACAAACTATGTATAAACAGTGTTGGGTTTGAATGGAACTTTCCACAGTGCACCCTAGCAGACATTTAGTCTTTCATAAATATCTCTTATTTTACATGGTCATTAACAAACAAAATTGCTGTGGCAATCTTAGGCTGTCAGCCAGACTGTGAAACATTGTGTAATCTCATTGTTTTAGAACAGCATTGGATATTGCGCATTTTGCAGCAATGCATGGAGCAAACTCTTTGCAAGTAAGCTAAAATATTTTTGATTCAATGAGAAAAATAAACAAATTCATTAAATGTGCTTTTAAAATAAAAAGTATACTGCAGTCCTATGAACTTATATTTTTTTAAATATAAGTTATTTGTGTATTTATGGAGTGGGGTTTTCAAATACACCCTGCTTTGGTTTAACTCTGCTCCTATTAAAGCAGTGGTTCTCAACTTGTTTCAGTCCACGGACCACCAGGCCAATCAAAAATTTTTGCAGACCACCTCCAGCACATGTAGCACAGGACAAACGACACAGTAACCGCTCAGCACGATGGCAGCAGCTACACTGATGCTCAGAGCCTCAGACAGAAGTTACTGGCAACACAACGTGGATGCGTCCTAGGTGACGCTATGGATGACGCACCGTGTGCTTGTGAACACGGAGTAAAAGAGCCTAACAGCAGCGCCTGCTCATGCCATGTGACTTTGGACAATGTTCCTGTGGACCACCAAAAAAGTCACCATGGACCACCAGTTGAGAACCACAGTATTAAAGTGAATAATAAATCTTCCACTAACTTTAATTATTGTATGGTATATTGTTGTAGCTGTGTTGGTTCCAGGGTATTAGAGAGACAAGGTGGGATAGGGTACTATCTTTTATTAAACAACTTCTGTTGGAAAGAGAGATTTTTGAGCTTACACTGAGCTCTGCAAAAATTGAAGAAGAGGTCAGATGAGTTGGCTGCTAATACTCACAGGAAATGGGTGGCTGAACTCATAATTAGGGATGTAATAGTGTAGTTGATTAACTGATTAAGGATAAGCAAAAGCTTACAAGGTAATGCTATAGACTACATGCATTCCTCCCACCTCTGCCAGTAAATTTTTTAGCAGGCTGGCCAGCAGCTCTTCTCAGTCCTGACTCATACTGGGTCCGGGACCTACTCTGCTCACACATTTAAAGTGTGTTAGGAACCAGGCAGGAGAGCAGCTTGGCTCAGTTCCAGCTTGTACCAAGTTCGAGAGCTCAGACCTTCTCTTCCTCCCCGGACAGGGGCTGCTGTCATCCAGTGCTGCTGCCTCTGATTCAGAGGCAGCAGCATGGAGTGGCAGGGGGCTCTTCGGGAGTGGGGTCGGAGAACACTGGCTGCTGGCCCTGCTTCTGGACTATAGAATAGTCGAATAACCAATAAAAATTCATGAGGTTAATTGACTATTCAATTAACCAATATTTAACATCCCTACTCAGAATAGAGGCTAGACTGCCAGCCATGGGATCATCACGCTGCATTGTCAAAGATACAGTAAAAGTTTATGGAAATGACTTATGGTTGTAGTGAGGTAGCTGTATTAGTCTGTTTCAACAAAAATAACAAGGAGTCTGGTAGCATTTTAAAGACCAACACATTTATTAGGCTATTAGCTTATGCTTAACCAGACTCCTTGTTGTTTTTAATTATGGTTGTATTTATCTTGTTGAATTTAATGAAAAAGAAACTAATTTCCCATTTTTACAAGCTAATTGCTCAGCATAGAAATGTTTTAAATGGAAGCCACAAAGTAGCAGATTTACAGAAAAGTCTCAAGGCAATAGGTCGGCTATATTTGTAACTCCAAACAAGCATGTGAATGAGGGCACTGATGGACACACCTGCAGATGAGCAGGAGAAAGTATCAAACCATCATGATGTGTGTGGGTTGGAAGGTCTACAGGAAAAACAACCCCCTACTTTTTCAATATAGAACACAAACATTGAACAGACAACAGTTCTAGTGTGCCAGAAGTTTGAATAGTGGCAAACCAAACCCATACTGCACTTTCTTCTCTTTCAGAAATCATTTCAGAGGTGAAGGATTTGAGTGGAAGAGTGGCTGCAATGAGCTCTCAAATTCAATCCTATTTTGGAAAGGACTGAATGCAGTGTTTGCTCAGTGTCAGCCATGAGACTAGCTCTATGCCATTCATTGATAAACATTTCACATGGGACTTCTTGAGGCCTCAGTGCACTTTATTTGAAAACATATTTTCAGCCCATCTATCCCACTATTTCAGAGTTTGGTGGGGCTGCAGCTGAGGAGTGCAGCAAGGTTGTTTTTTGTTTTGTTTTTTTTACAAATTTGTAGAACCCTCTTTGACCTCTTCTGCAAAACATCTCACACTACACTTGCACCACCTAAGATCATTACGTATAATTGATATATTTAATGTTTGTGAAATATTTATCCCAATTGAAGGTCCACTGAGACAAATGTGTTTAACTTTCCCAATTTGCATACCCTAATCCTAATTTCTGGATGCTGTGCAGTTGTAGACATATTGGTCCTAGGATACTAGAGAGAGTAGGTGCGTGAGGTAATATATGTTATTGGATCAACTTCTGCTAGAGACAGAGACGAGCTTTTGAACTTATTCATAGCTCTTCATCAGATCTGGGAAATTTACTCAAAATATTATATGGAAAACTTGGATGTTTTCTGCATAATACTGTATACCACATGGCTTTAATTTCGGAAAGAACTTGAGTGTGCTTAATTGCTAGTTTTGCTTAAATCATATTGACTTCAATGGAATTTAAGTAGAGGGTTAAATTTAATTAAGGGCTTTTCTGACCAGGGATGCTTTCTTGAATGAAAGCCTATATTTGAAGTCCTACTATCACGTGTGTCCCCTTACTTTTTGCTTCCATGAAGATTGACAAACACAGAGTGGGAACTGTTAATTTAGTAGTTGAGTAGTCGATGGAATTTCCATCAATTACTCAACTAGTTGATAGGCACTTCCCCATTCCTCCTTTGAAATGTACAAGAGCCCCTAATGGGCTTCTGTACATTTCAAAGGAGGAATGTGGAACACCATGTGCAGCCCGGGGCCAGCGGGAAGTCCGGTTGACTCCTGGCTGCACATGGCGTGCCAGCTTTGAAATGTATAAGAATCCCCAGCGGGGGCTCTTGTGCATTTCCAAGCAGAAGCACCCTCATGGAGCCCAGGCTGATCCTGGGTTCTGCGGAAATGCCGTGGGGAGCCCGGGATCAGCTGGGAACTCTCCAGGTGACTGTGGGTTCCGTTTGGCATTTCCACAGAACCCTTGGTCAGCTGTGGACTCCCCAGCTGATCCTGGGTTCTGCAGAAATGCTACACGGAGCCCAGGATCAGCTGGGGAGTCCCAAGGTGACCCTGGGCTCCAGACAGCACTGCCGTTTTGAAACGCCGACTCCACGTTTCAAAGGGGCAGCACCACATAGCTAAGCTGGGACCAGCTCTGTGGCGCTGCCCTTTGATGTACCCCCTTTCCTTCCCTTTGCTGCCTCTATCTGAGAGAGCCAGTGGAGGGTGAGGGGGGGGACAATGAATTAGTCAACTAGTCTTTAACATCTTTAATGGGAACCAATGGGGATTAACACCCTTGCCCTGCCATATACCCTTAAGCATATGTAATCTCAAATGTACAAAACTGGAAGAAGGGGCTGTGCACAGGACTGGATACAGTGGAAAGGATGCTAAGTAAGATCATCTCTTCCATTTCTGATAGTTTACCCATTTTCTCTGATCATCAGGTAAGTAGTAACAACCAGATAATAATATATATAATTATATATAAACACACTTTATATCTTACACACACATTACTGTATCTGTCTATGCACCCCCCCCCCCCCCATATATGTGATGTTGGTAACCATGTGATCCAACTTCATATAATGAAATAATATACAAAAGATTCAGCTTATGTCTGCCCTACTTTCTTCACAGAAATCAATTCCCTTCCTTCCTGCCTTTTCCTCCCAAAAGGGAAAATTCTATCACTCTCAGGCACCTAAGCAACTGTCACAGAAATTTCTCGCATATCTGAATTTTCTTCATAAATTACCTCTACCCAAAGTCCAGGAGAAACAAGGTCTAGCGGGAGTTTTTTCTAGTATATGTACAAATTGTATGTGTGTCTGCATACTCCTCTTCTGCATTTTGCATTATCAAAAGATTTAAGTCTGCTCCTAGAATAGTGCAGGAGGCATAAGGAATAGTTGTCACCTAGCTTTCTGAGACACTGAATAGGTTCATTAAAGAATTAACTGAAATTGACCCAAATCAAGAGGATCCAGAAAGACAATGACTGAACAATCAACACCTAACAGGAAACAAACACTGCCACATGGGATACGTGACCTGAAATGGAGGACAAAGGGTTGGAAAGGTGTCAGGTGACTGGAAAAGGGTTGTTCTTGGGAAAGACACTGGAAAGAAAGGGAGCCAGGAATGGAGACCATCACAGGTTGGCTGATGGCACTGGGTTGGCCACGATGGGCTGTGGAGTAACTTTTGCCCCTCTGTGTTAACTTAAAGGCCTTTCACATTCTGTGTTCCAAATGATGAACATACGTTATCTTGTTTTGAAAAGGCTGCCTTTGTCACTTAGGGTTGCCAGATGGTTTAACTAAAACTACCGAACAACTAAACAGGCCCCCCCCCCTCCTTTGGGGGAGACCAAAGTTGTTGAGCAAAAATTTTTTAAAAAAAGGACCCCGAGAGTTATTAAACTAAAAAAATTTAAAAAACAAAACAGCATGGCCCCTTTAAGAAAAGCCTTTGAGACTTTTTGCCAGTGGCCATCTTGTTTTCCTGATCTGAGCCAGAAGATAGCTTCCCTGCAGAACTAGGTAAACGGGGGGTCTGGAAGAGCCCAGGGAGAGGGTCCGGGGGAGGGAGGTCTGGGGGCTGGGCCCAGTTGCTGAGTGTGTGTGTAAGGTTGCCAGGTGTCTGATATTTTTGCCTCCTGGCAGGGAAAAAACCCCTCAGAAAATACCAGACATTTTAGGTGCCCGGTATTTTCTGCATTTTTTACCGGACAGGAGGCGAAAATACCGGACTATCCGGGTCAATACCAGACACCTGGCAATTCTATTGTCACTATAAATACTCCCTGAGAGCATTGTGCCCTGAAGAATTACACTACATGTCTCCCACAGAAGACCACAGACAGCAGACTATCGAAGTGTAGCATCTGAGTACAGAAAGAAACTATAGGTCATTTTTATAGTTCCACTTAGAGCCCTGACTAGCTGTCCTCCTGAATACTAAAGCTCCTTGCTTTGCAGGCTGATGATAATATAAAAAATAGCCCCAATACAATTTTTAAAAATTCTCTAAAGCAGTGATGGGCAACCTAGGATAACGATTGTGCAATATGAATGCCCCTCCTTCATTTCAGGGGGCTGTAAGATTGTCATAACCAAGATGATCTCCCAGGAGAGAGTAGATTTGTTAACTGCACTTACATTCCTAAAAAGTCTACATGGGGCTTTTTATTGGAAAATTCTCTTCCACAAAAAGAATCGGAAGAGGATATGCAAATGCGAGCATGATTTGCATATCCTCTTACAAAAAAAGCAGTGTAGCCATAGCCTATCTGTCCATGAATCTGTTTGTTCAAGAACTCCTCCTAAATGGTAAGAGCTAGGACCACCAACTTTGGTATGAGCTTCCTCTTACCATAACTTAAAGCAAGGTTAGTGTTTGGTTGTACCAGGACAATGGGATTTGCCTGGAATTGGACTGTTTCCCATAAAATGGAAAGCTGGGGGTCTAGAAGGAGGACAGATATACTATAGAATGACTACAGGGGGGAAGCAAGGGGCTAAAGATGAGGACTGGGATAGCTATAATCCTACTGAGTCTTCAGTGGGCAGGGGTGGAGAAAGGGGAGCTATCTACTATGTATTTGAGAAAGTTTGTCTGTTTGTGTGTCTGTGTGTTTATTTGTCAGTTGGGAGACATGCACCCCTTTCAGCTTTATCCACTACAGCTGCAACAGCTGTAGGTAGGTGCTTTTCACTTGGTCTCAAGCTGCTGCAGTGAGAGAGGGCTGGAATTGTCCTTTCTCCCCAGGGTAGCCTGCATACTGAACCCCTCATCCCAGAGCAATGATTTAAATGAACGAAAGCTAACCTATCTGAGTTAAGGATCTGAGCAATGTTGGGTAAATCTTCTAGTAAGATTCTTTCTCTCTCGCTATACACACACACACACACAAACACACACACAAACACACAAAGCAAGGCCATATGTGGCAACAAAGTCCTACCTCTATATTTTTCATGATTTAAATTTTTTTAGGAAATATGTTTTTTTTTTTCAATTAGCTTGGAAGAAGAAACACAGTTTTAAAAACCCAAACCACACTTTAGACTTACATTCTGGGTCAACCCCATAGAATTGTCTGCATAGCAATACTGCTTGTACACAGCAAGAATGTAAAGCCTCCATACTCTTGACTAGAAATAGCACATAACCCTGACAGAGCCTTTTATAATTCAATGAAAGACAAGATTGTGCTCTCACACAAATTATTCAACAATTGGATTTTGGCCACTGAAGCCAAGAGACAAAGAAAGCACTATGCACTGGCCAGTCATGTCTGTTTGCCTTATGTCTTCATTTGCTGATACAGTGTGCCATGTTCTTTACATGGCTGACACCCAGTTGGTGCTTCTAACAGTGATGCAGTAGAGAACACCTCCTCACAATCTAGCATTTATACTCATAAACATGAAAGTGAAATTGTAGTCAGCAAAGGGACTTTTTTATTCAATATAGTTAATGTTGGTAGCATTGATCTTTACTGCTTACTGTACTGGGAGAATAAATTCTCCCAGTAAATTTTCTACTGCAATAAAAGATAGCCCAGGAACTTCTCTTCTCCTTGTCCTGGAACACAAGTACTATGTAACATTCAATGAAATTAGAAGGAGGGAAAATCAAAACTGATAAAAGGAAATACACATTATGTGAAAAAGTTATTAGACTACAGAACTCTTTGCCACAGGAAAGTGTTGCAGACAAGAGCTTAGCAAGACTGAAAAGGTGAATGTGACATTATTTTGGAAGTCAGGTACTTCCAGGGGGATATATTATAATTTAATGGAAATATATTTTTGGAGGGGATATTAAAACTCATGCATTCAGGATTTAAGCCAATCTGTTCTGTTAGGGTATATCTACACTAGCCTCCTAGTTCGATCTAGGGAGGCTAATGAGGGCGACCAAAATTGCAAATGAAGTGCGGGATTTAAATATTCCGTGTTTCATTATCATGTTCCCGGACGGTAGCCATTTTAGAAATTGACTAGCCCAAAGTAACTGCCCGTGTCTACACGCAGCAGTGAAATGGGATTCTGAATTAAAGCCCTAAATCAAATTAGCTGGTAAACCTCATTGCAGGACGAATAACAGCTAATTCGAGTTAGGGCTTTAATTCGGAACCCCATTTCACTGCCATGTGTACACACGGGCAGTTACTTCGGGCTAGTCAATTTCTAAAATGGCGACCAGTCAGGAACATGCTAATGAAGCACAGGATATTTAATAAATCCTACGCTTCATTTGCAATTTTGGTCGCCCTCATTAGCCTCCCTAGATCGAACTAGGGGGCTAGTATAGAAATACCCTTAGAGATGAAGGAAGTTCTTATGTGAGCAGCCTCTTGCAGGTTTCTTAGAGCTTTTCCTGGAGCATTGGGTTCTGGTTACAACACACTTGACTAACTTGTTAGGGTATGTCTACAGAGCAAAATTATTTCTAAATAACAACTGTTATTTCGAAATAACTTTACCAGAGTCTACACAGCCAAACCACTATGTAGAAATTAAATCAAAATAGCAGAGGGCTTATTTTGAATTTGGTAAACCTCCTTCCACGAGGAATAGCACCAATTTTGAAATTGCTATTTCGAAATCAGCATTGTGTAGATGCTTATTTCGAAATAGGGGGCCTTCAGCCCTTCCCAGGGTGCCCTGGTGGCCACTCTGAGCACAACCAAGAAAACTCCTCTCCCTCCCCCCAGAGCCCTTAAAGGGGTAGACTCTGGCCACAGTGCCTGTGTCAACTCCAAGCCTGACAGCCCAGAGCCAGCAGTCGCTGCACCTGACCCAGTGCTCGCAGCATGAGCCAGTCAGCCAGTGCCAGCCAGCCCTCCATCAATCCCCAGGACCAGTCTGCTAGCTCCTGGGAGCCTGACAGGGGCTGGAGAAGGCAAGCGCCTGCCTGGTCCAGTGCGGAGATCAGGGACCTAATTCAGGTTTGGGGGGATGCCACCAACGTCTATGATCTCTGCACTAAATGGAGGAACGCAGCCGTCTACAGGCAGATGGCTGCCAGCCTGGCCACCAAAGGACACATGTGAACCCAGGAGCAAGTCTGCATGAAAATCAAGCAGCTGCAGCAGGCGTATGCCAGGGCCACAGGGGGCAGTTCCCAGCCAGGGGCAGACCCAGATCCCTGCCCTTATTTTGATGCCATAGACCACATCCTGGGGGGCAGGATGGTCCGTGCCCCCCAGGTGGTCATTAACCCTGGGGTAGAACCTGCTGCTCCAGCCCCTGCTGCCCCCCCAGCTACCGCTCCTCCTCCCACTCCTTCTCACCATCCTGTTTCTTCCTCCCCACCCTCCTCACACCCCCAGAGATGTCAAGGTCCCTGCACCCATGGTGCTGGGAGACAGTTGGGCCAGCAAGACCGGCCACTCTGAGCCCTGAGCTTTTCCTCTCCCTTCCTCCCCTTGCCTCCCCCTGCCAGCTCCCTCCTCCCAGGTTTCCTCCTCCCTCCTCCTCTCTCCCACCTTCTTTCCCCAGTCTCACCTCAGTTTCATTCCCCCCACCCCAGTTTTGTTCAATAAAGAGGCGTTGTAGAAATGAACACGTCTTTTATTGTACAGCAGGAAGGGGGGTTAGGGAGGGGTAAGTGGAAGGATGTGAGGGAAGAATGAGGCACAAGCCCCCAGTGGGGCACACCAGGGAGACTGTTACTGCCTGCAGAACGTGCTGCCAGGCTCATAGCAAAACGTCCATGAGAAGCACCAGAGTGACATGGGGTGGCTCCGGCTTCATGCTGCAGAGAGCTGTGGTGTCCTGAGTGAGGACAACCAGAGCATGCAGAGAAAAAAATGCTTTGCTGTCCCTCAGCAAGGTAGGCAGGCAAGCAGGGAAACCTTAGAACTGGCTGTCCAGGGGGGTCCCTTTAAGCACAGGTCTCAGAGAGCCTCAGGCAGCAGCCACACAAGGTAATTCCTGACGTGATGCTCTGCCAGAATCGGTTCCGGCCAGCCTTAAATGCGATTCAGTGTCCTATCCGTGTGGATGCGCTATTTCGAAATAGCAAAATGCTATTTCAAAATGCATTTTGTGTGTAGACGCATTATTTTGAAATAACTTATTTCGAAATAAGCTATTGCGAAATAATGCTGTAGTGTAGACATACCCATACTCTTTAAGGTGTCACAGGACTCTTAATTGTTTTATCTTGATCTTGGAATTGATCCAATTTGGCAATTCCTATGTGTCTATGTTCTAACATTAGCAGCGCAATCATTAAAAATATGAATAAGGGAACTAGCTCCTAATTTATTCTGCTTTACATAATCAACAACATTGTAAGATACAAACCAATTGCAAAATCACAATTAAAATTGACAATATATTATAAAAACCAAAAAGAACAAAGCTTAATTTTTCAAATACAAAGCTGAGCTTAAGAATACTTAGAACTTAACAACAGTCAATTATTGATTGAGCAAATTTAACATGAAAATCACTGACAGCAAAAAAAGGGATTATCCTTCTCTCATTAAAATCAATGGCAAACTACTACTGATGAGAATGGAAAGGCAGAGCCATCTTGTCCATAGGATGATTTGGGGCAAAGCTTTCGGGAACCCCATGGGGCCCAGAGAGGCCTGGGGGAGGGGGGGCTACCAGAGGCCCTGGTGCCGGCAGCAGGGACCAAGTCTATCCCAACACTCACTAGCTGTGGCAGGAGCCATGGGAAGCCTAATTCGAACTACCTACTCCATTCCGCGTGTAGCTGTGGGTAGGGAGTTCGGACTAAGGCGGATTTAAAAATGGTGACACCTGGGAAGATGCAAATTAAATCCCAAGTTTCATTTGCAACTCTGGTTGCCCTCATTTGCCTACTTAGCTTGAACTAACAAGCTAGTGTAGACATACCCAGGAGTACTGCAAGCTGGAACTGGGTTGTTCTGCTTCTACAACCATGATAATCCTTAGGTCTCACTGCTCAGGGGAGGGAGCCTGGGGAAATAGGTGCAGTGGGGCAGGAAGAGGCAGGTTGGGGACAGAGCAGGTGCAGGACTTGAGGTAAGGGGTATAGTGGGGTGAGGCAGGGTGGGACCTGGGATGGAGTGAGGGGTTGTCCTGGGCCCTGCACCCCTCTAGACACAGTGCTGTGGAAGTGGAAATTGGACTTGATTCCTCAACTAGGGTACATCAATGTAGTTCCATTGGATGGATGTTTGCTGAGAATGAGGCACTATATAATATAAAGCTTTACATATGATTAACCTGGATGTTCAAATAAAATTCTGTCTCCTGACAGTGTAAGGCTGTCAACTTCGGTTGGACAAATTCCTAGAGATTTCGTCACATGACAATCTTTAATTGAAGATTAAAGTTCCTGAAAACTCTAGATAATCCTGGAGGGCTGGCAACCCTAAGGCAGTGGGTGGTTGGATGAAACAGTACCAATACTGGCTTCTGATTGATCTGGGGAACTGAAGGAACAAACTACAATAGAAAAAATCTGTTCAAAGGGTGGGGGCCCTGCACCACCTGTTTCCCTTTGGTTCTTTGGTTTTGTGCCAATGAAAATGGAAGTGGAAACAAACACATCCACAAGGTAAATCTGAAATGACCTGTTTGCGCAAAGTTCACATGTTAGACAAAGTTAAGGATTTCCCCCAGAGGGAGAGGCAATGTGAAAATCCTGTGTTACACCCACTGTAAATTCAGAATATTTTCATTGGCATTTCCACAATAATCTTATAAAAAGAATGGAATGGGCTAGCTAGCTTTGGCTTTAGTTTGATTTTTTACAAAGTAACACATTCAGGATGTGGAGGGATTTTTAGAACACTAAATAGTTTGTTACCCAGAAATGCTGTTCACAGGCTAATATACATGTCAATAGAGGGAAATATAAGTGAACAAATGAGTTTAGGGACAGAGATAGGTGGGAGGAGGGGAGTTTTTGATATCTTATGAGATCCACAGACCATTACCTCATAGTCTATAAAGAGCTGTCTTATTCCACTGGGGCTGGCTCTCCTTATTTTCAGCTGCTATACCACAGCTAAATGGGGTGGACCGCTGTAACTCCACTGAATTCAGTACAACTATGCCAAGTTACAACAACTCAGAATCTGGCCCATTTGAGTCAGCCTCTTTCTTTGTTCTTACAGAGTTTGTCAGAACATAACAGATTGGGGTTTCACCAAACTCTATCCCAAAGATATTTTTAAGATTTATGTGTTTGTAAGCAGAATGTTTGAGACTTTGAGTTGTCCTGAAAAAGTTTGAGTGGGGGATGTCTTGCCTGCCTCCTTTCCAAAAGATGCAGAGATTGCTAGAATTCAGCTTTTTGGAGATTAACAGCATGTAGAAACAGGCTGTAATTACTTTTTATTGGAATTCTCTATGATAGTTATGACATGCCGTTATAGGCATTTTGGCAGATGTCTTCCCAGCAGTAAGCCTGCTGAGGGGAGAGGAAGAGGGAGAATTCCCTTAAGGCCTGGTTAGGGTTGCCAGATGGTTTAACCAAAAATACTGAACCTCTCTCCCCCCAAAAAAAACACCGGGGAAAAAATTCTGTTGAGGGAAAAAAAAGGGGGGGAGACCAAAGTTGTTGAGCAAAAAAAAATAAAAAAATAAAAAAATAAAACAGCATTAAAACAGCATGGCCCCTTTCAGTGCATGCAGAGTCAGAATAGGGATAGGAACAGTGGAGTGACTGGGCACTAAGACCCAGGGAAGGCATTGCTTTTCCTTGGTCTTTAGGCTTTTTTGCCGGCAGCCATTTTGTTTTCTTGATCAAGCAAGAATGCAGCTTCCCTGTGGAATGAGGTAAGCAGGGGGTCCAGAGGTGGAGGACTGGGGGTGTCAGGGACCGGGGGGGGAGAGAAAGGCCCGAGGCTGGGCTCAGTTGACAAGTGTGTAGTAGGGTTGCCAGGTGTTCGATATTTTCACCTCCTGGCAGGGGAAGAAAACCCAGAAAATACTAGACATTTTAGGTATCCGGTATTTTCTGAATTTTTTTTTACCAGACAGGAGGCGAAAATACCAGACTGTCTGGGTCAATACCGGACGCCTGGCAACCCTAGGCCTGGTGTTTCAAAAGAGCTCAGACCTCCTGGCTGTCACCACTGCTACTGCAGCTGGAGACCCAGCCCCTTTGAATTGCCACCAGAGCACCAAAGTGCAATGCTAGGCTCTCCACAAGGCTTTGAGGGCTGAAGAGGGAGGGCCCAGCACCGCACTCCAGGCCGTGCGAAGAGATGTCTGTCAGCAGCCCAGCCTCTTCTGCCCAAGGCCCCGCCCATTACAGAGCACAGAGTCCCCCCCCCCACACACCTTGTCCCCAGGCATGGGGTACTGTCAATCCCACTCCCCGGTAGATACTCTTGAATTCAGTTTCTCTGAAATTCAGTTTTCCATTTCATGGAGCAATCTACCCATTTCTACATTATTTATGGTTACATTATTTAAGTTCAGCGATTGTATTTTATTATTGTATTATATTGTATTATTGTATTATATTCTGGGTTAAGCTAAAAGGGGTAAAAAACGAGGGTGATATCATGCTAGGAGTCTACTACAGGCCACCTAGCCAGGTGGAAGAGGTGGATGAGGCCTTTTTTAAACAATTAACAAAACTATCCAAAGCCCAAGATTTGGTGGTGATGGGGGACTTCAACTATCCAGACATATGTTGGGAAACTAACACAGCGAGGCACAGGCTATCCAATAAGTTTCTGGACTGCATTGGAGACAACTTTCTGTTTCAGAAGGTTGAAAAAGCTACCAGAGGAGAAGCTGTTCTGGATTTGGTTTTAACAAATAGGGAGGAACTAGTTGAGAACTTGAAAGTGGAAGACAGTATAGGGGACAGTGATCACGAAATAATAGAGTTCATGATCTTAAGGAAAGGTAGAAGGGAGACCAGCACAATTGAGGTAATGGATTTCAGGAAGGCAGATTTTGATAAGCTCAGAGAACTTGTAGGTAAGGTCCCATGGGAAGCAAGACTGAAGGGAAAAACAACTGAGGAGAGTTGGAAGTATTTCAAAGGGACGTTGTTAAGGGCCCAAAAGCAAACAATTCCGCTGTGTAGGAAAGATAGAAAATATGGCAAAAGACCAGCTTGGCTTAACAAGGAGATCTTGCATGATCTCAAAATAAAAAAGGAGTCATATAAAAAATGGAAACTAGGACAACTAACAAAGGATGAATATAGGCAAGCAACACGGGAATGCAGGGGCAAGATTAGAAAGGCAAAGGCACAAAATGAGATCAAATTAGCTACAGGCATAAAGGGAAACAAGAAGACCTTTTATAAATACATTAAAAGCAAGAGGAAGACCAAGGACAGGGTAGCCCCACTGCTTAGTGAGGAGGGAGAAGAAGTAACAGGAAACTTGGAAATGGCGGAGATGCTCAATGACTTCTTTGTTTCGGTCTTCACCGAGAAGTCTGGAGGTGTGCCTAACGTAGTGAATACTAGCAGAGAGAGGGTAAGTTTAGAAGATAGGATACACAAAGAACAAGTTAAAAATCACTTAGGAAAGTTAGATGTCAGCAAGTCACCAGGTCCTGATGAAATGCATCCCAGGATACTCAAGGAGCTGATAGAGGAGGTATCTGAGCCTTTAGCTATGATCTTTGAAAAATCATGGCAGACAGGGGAGATTCCAGAAGACTGGAAAAGGGCAAATATTGTGCCCATCTATAAAAAGGGGAATAAGAACAACCCAGGAAACTATAGACCGGTCAGTTTAACGTCTGTCCCAGGGAAGATAATGGAGCAGGTAATTAAGGAAATCATATGCAAACACTTGGAAGATAATAAAGTGATAGGGAATAGCCAGCATGGGTTTGTGAAGAACAAGTCATGCCAAACTAATCTGATAGCTTTCTTTGATAAGATAACGAGCCTTGTGGATAAGGGAGAAGCGGTGGATGTCATATACCTAGACTTTAGTAAGGCATTTGATATGGTCTCGCATGATATTCTTATTGATAAACTAGGCAAATATAACTTAGATAGGGCCACGATAAGGTGGGTGCATAATTGGCTGGATAACCGTAGTCAGAGAGTGGTTGTTAACGGTTCTAAATCCTGCTGGAAAGGGATAACAAGTGGAGTTCCTCAAGGGTCTGTTTTGGGACCCATACTGTTCAATATCTTCATCAATGATGTAGATATTGGGATAGAGAGTACGCTTATTAAGTTTGCAGATGATACCAAACTGGGTGGGGTTGCGACTTCTTTGGAGGATAGGGACATAATTCAGAATGACCTTAGCAAGTTAGAGAAATGGTCGGAGGTAAACAGGATGAGGTTTAATAAAGAGAAATGCAAAGTGCTCCACTTAGGAAGGAACAATCAGTTCCATACATACAAGATGGGAAGCGACTGTCTAGGAAGGAGCATGGCGGAAAGGGATCTAGGGGTCATAGTGGACCACAAGTTGAATATGAGTCAACAGTGTGATGCTGTTGCAAAAAAAGCAAATATGATTCTAGGTTGTATCAACAGGTGTGTTGTAAGCAAAACTCGTGAAGTCATTCTGCCGCTCTACTCTGCACTAGTTAGGCCTCAGCTGGAGTACTGTGTCCAGTTCTGGGCGCCACATTTCAAGAAAGATGTGGAGAAATTGGAAAGGGTACAGAGAAGAGCGACAAGAATGATTAAAGGTTTAGAGAACATGACCTATGAAGCCAGGCTTCATGAACTGGGCTTGTTTAGTTTGGAAAAAAGAAGATTAAGGGGGGACATGATAGCGGCTTTCAAATATCTAAAAGGGTGTCACAAGGAGGAAGGAGAAAATTTGTTCCTCTTGGTTTCTGAGGACAGGACAAGGAGTAATGGGCTTAAAGTGCAGCAGGGGAGGTTTAGATTGGACATTAGGAAAAAAATTCCTAACTGTCAGGGTGGTCAAATATTGGAATAAATTGCCAAGGGAGGTGGTGGAATCTCCCTCTCTGGAGATATTTAAGAACAGGTTAGATAGACATCTGTCAGGGATGGTGTAGACGGAGCTTGATCCTGCCTTGAGGGCGGGGGGCTGGACTCGATGACCTCTCGAGGTCCCTTCCAGTCCTATGATTCTATGATTCTATGATTTGTTGGGTCATTTCAGTACACAATCAACGCTAGGCCCTGGCTACAATATTTCTTCTCAATCTTATCTTCAAGGGGTAATGTCATAATTTCAGATTTACTTTGCAGAGAAATCATTTGAACAGGTATATAACACACAAAGGTAGTTCTCTGTTCACTATTTTTCATCCACCATCTATTAATGCAACTCAGATTGTTCCTTTAACTCCCAAGGATAAGTCCCTATGCAGGTTAGTAAATCAGTCCTAACTACAGCTGGTTTAAAAAAAAGGTGTAGGAGCAAGGCACTTGTGAAAATTTTTGAAAGTTTTAAAGTCACTTTTATTTAATGGAGTTTAAAAAAAAAAAGATTTTTCATTTATCATTTTAATTTTTTATCAGAAAATTACTTTTTGAAATTCTGCATTATTTCCCCCCCATTTTATCTTTCTCTCTCTCTTTGCACCCTTCTCCTTTCCTTTTTTATTTCCTTTTCCTTTTTTACCACTGAAAAGAGGGAGGATAATGGAGAAAAAACCACAAAGATGGAGGGACAAGCAGCAGGTAAAAAAGGAAATAATGATAAACTGATGGACTAAAAAATGGGGGGGAGTGACCCTGAAAAAAACAGCTGTTTTCCAATTTTGTTAAAAAATACTCAGACTTTTTTCATTCAAATTTTCAATTTAGAAACAGGCAATTTTTTAAATTAAAAACCCCCCAAATAAACCAAAATATTTCAATCAGCTCTGGCCATGATATTTAAACCTAGAGCTCTAGGGTTTTTGAATATGCCGTACAGCTTTGTTCTACTTAACGTGAATGTCTAACGGCTATACAATACCTCTTAAAATCGGCATAAGAAACACTTGTATAAGAGCTTCACCTTGAATTAGAGAGCTCCATTTACAAATTACAATTAAAATCAATAAGTGGTAACTAAGGCTATGTCTAGGCTGCAGAGCTTTTCCAGGATACTAGAGGTATCCCGGAAAAGCTCTGCCATGTCCAAGGAACGCATCCGCTTTTTCAGAAGTTTCCAAAAAAGCAGACATGTTCTTTCGGCATCCCTGTATTCCTCTTGGTAAGAGGAATAAAGGTTGTTCCAAAAGAGGACTTTTTCCCAAAATTTGTCCCCATGTAGATGGCCCAAATTTCAGAAAAGCCTTTTTTGGAAAAAAGCAAAAAAAGATACGCAAATTGCATTTCACAATTCGCATATCTTTTTCCGATTTTTCTCGCCAGTCTAGACGTAGTCTTCATCACGGTCTGAATAAAGCATGTCTTGTGCACAATATTTCAGCTTCTCTTTATGAAGGGGTCTTATGAGCTTCTGATGACCAAAAATCTGTCACGTGCTCATAAAGCCTTGACTGAAGGAGGAAGAGGGAAAGGAGGAGGCAGGATTGTTTTGAGATGAAGGCATTGAATTGGGATTTCAGGTGATCTATTCTCAACACCTGCCTCTATACAGACTCCCGTGTATGACCAGAGAATAAGTCATTTAAGAGTATTTCCTTTTTCTGTCTTATAAGAAAGACTGCAATATCTTAACGACAGGGGCATTCTCTAACTCTGCATATTTGCAACACCTACTGCAATGGGCCCAGATCTCCAGCGAGGCTCTGAGTGCTACTGTAATATAAATAACAAATACAAAATCGATTGTCATCATGATGTGATACATAATTACAATAATACCCAGCACTTAATATCTGAAGTCTCAAAGTGCTTTACAAAGCAGGCCATATCATTACACCTATTTTACAGATGAGGAAACTGAGGCACAGACTGGTGAAGTGATTTACCTATGGTCACCCAGAAGACCAGTGGCAGAGCCAACGATAGAACTCAAATCTCCTGAGTCATGATCTAATCTTTGATCCGGTTTGCTTTCTATGAGAGCAGGATTCACTTTGTGCTACGAAGTAGATACAGTCATCATTGATTGTTGTTAGTGCACAAGCTAATCCACATATTCAGGGCCAAATTTTGGCCCAGCGTCTGTTCCCTTCACATTGCTCCTGCAATGCAGAGAGGACTTAAAGCTACTTTAAAGTATGTAATTATGGATTCCCTCAGTGCTGAGGGAAGCTCAGTTGATGCAACGCTGGAGCAACTAGCTTTACGGGGCATCTATTCCCGCTTCTTTGGCAAAGGGACATGAGGAGGTAGGCTATAGTGCACAGTTCTCTGGCTGATCCTGAAACTTGGCATTCTTCTAACTAGTGTAATTTAAATCAGTAATTAGGCTGCTCTGAATTGTGCTGGAATTTCCTGTCCCCCCCAGCGCTCTGAGAATCAGGAGAAAGGGAAAATGGTTTAAAAGAGCTATCTTCCCTACACATATCCACCCACTTTTCCCTGCACTTTTTCAAAGTGAGAATCTAGTCCTCTTTTTTCATTTATATCTATATAAACAGTGTTCAATCGAATGCAATGATATGGGTGTAAATAAGGCAGAAACTGGCCCTCTTGTTTGTATTGTTTATAGCATAATAGCATTATGGGTATTTATTGCTGCTTAATAATGGAGTATCAACAAGTGCTTTTCAACACAGTTGGTTCCAATCGGACCTAAAGTGAAACTAAGCTATCGATTCCTTCACTTTGTTAATACTGATCAACCAATATTAGCAATCTTTGACTCATTGACTCATAGACTTTAAGGTCAGAAGGGACCATTATGATCATCTAGTCTGACCCCCTGCACAGTGCAGGCCACAAAATCTCACCCACCCCTCCTAGAATAATCCTCTCACCTATATCTCAAATACTGAAGCCTTCAAATACTTTGAAGACCACAAGATGCAGAGAATCTTCTAGCTGTGATCTGTACCCCATGCTACAGAGGAAGGCGAAAAACCTCCAGGGCCTCTTTGGGTTGCTTTGCTTTCTTTATTTCTTCTCATTCCAGCAAAAATACACAGATTGTGCATACAAGACTAAATATGCAAGTGTATTCTTAAATAAGTATACTGCTTGCATTGAACCTGGAATAACTGATCTTTTATTGCTTCAACCATATGCAAGCCTTTTACTTTTTCTGATTTGGGTTGTATGATTTATTCTTCTTACTTTACTCCTATCCTGAAGTAGCACTGCTCAGAAAACAGGTGCCCACTTAAGTCAAATTATAAATACAGATGAGTTACAAAATCGATATATTAAATGTTTCTAATACTAAGTCCCGCTTAACTATCCCTCCAATGAAACTCATATTTCATTTTTTCTTCCATGCATTATTTCTTCTTTCTCTCTCTCAGCATTCCCTCAGATTTTCTTTACATTCACTTTCTCTCTCTAGTTACTTTTGATTTTTATACTTTTTCAGTATTTCTTATTTTCTTCTGGGTCTTATCAGGGTAGAGTCCAGACTAATGAGTACCTGTGTCACACCTCTTTCTTAGAACCTGAAGTATTCTTTATCCATCCCCTGCCAGTACAGGAATTTCCCCTCCAGAATCCAGTGCTTTTCCCAGTCTAATTTTATGACTCATGAAATGAAGCTTCCTCCCTTCCCAGCACTAACTGATCTTACAGTTAGAAATTTGTTTCTAATATTCACCTTAAATCATTATTTCAATTCTCTCCAACTTGTCAATGTCCTTCTGGAATTAAGTTTATATAACTGACTTTCATAACTTATCTTCTTTTGAAATATTTTCCATGATCTTGCCAACTTGGAATTCTTAGGACAAAAGTTCTTGATCAATCCATTCACTCATCTTTTAATGTTATCTAGAAATTACAGTGAATGAACTTTGTTTAGGGGGAGGGAGTGTAGCCAGACAGACCCCCCCCCCCCACACACACATCCATCTTATTTGCCTCTCTGAGGTTCCTGAAGCATACAGGACAGAGAAATAGCAGTAAAATCAACACAGACTATGCTGGCTCATCTGATCCTGAGAAGCTGAAAATATAGATGTGAGAAAAGAGCGATTAAGGCAATAAGCTGACCTCGAGGCTGCGAGAACTGCCCCGGCTGGCATCCATGTTGATACGATCACACAGTCCCTGGGAGAGGAATCTCCCACTGAGAAAAAAATCTCTAGTACTTCCAGTTTAGTTATCTCTCTTACAAGTGTAAATTAAGTTCACAACTCCCTTGCAAGAACTGGTCTCACTAAACACAGACCAGCACCATTTGGCATCACAGATAAGAAAGAGAAATACGTGACCCCATGGGTATAAAGATGAGTCCAGCAGCACACTCACTTTGAGTGTCAATCTACCCTCTACCTGCTGGTCGGGTTAGGTATTTGACCTCCCGAGGTTCCATGGGGACGCCCACCTCGTATTTTCATCTTTCCTAGGAATTGAGGGACCGGCCCTGGCCTGACATGCTGGAGTCGAGAGGCACAGAAGGGGGTAAAAATTGTACCTGGATGTGGTCCTTTGTCTTAAGTGTACACATAGACTTAGAGCTCTTTAAAGATTAAGCTGTCACTTGGTACCATTATTTCTATTTTCTATCTTTATTTTCTTTGTAACTATTTTTAAAGATCTATATTTGCTAGCAGTTAAGAAATAGAGCAATAGCCATTGTAACCATATGATTTATAAGCTTCCTTAATAAACCTGTAACTGTTTAAGCTTTAACCTGACTCCTTCAGTTGCTGTAACAGAACCAAGCACAATTTAAAAGAACTTCAGCCAGTCATAAGGGACAGGTATAGGAAGAGCTTGGGCGTTTGGATTGTGTCACTCCCAGGTGACAGATCCGTTGGGGCATCTCTAAGTCTTTCCTAGACTGCCCGCTACAAAGGGATCCTGTATTCTAGCAGCTAAAATCTGAGATGTAATAGGCTCTTCCTATAGGCCCAGGGCATCTGTCAGCCTGTTGGCTGCCTTCTGTGACGGGACCCCAGTCCTAGCAGTAAAGTCACGGACGTTAAACCTTTTTCTCTGTAACACACACACACACACACACACACACACACACACACACACCCTGCCCTGACCATCGGCTGACAGGGAGTAGAAAGAAACTTCCTCATTCTTCCATTCCTCTGAATTATTGCCTATATTCATATATTTACACAATGACACTTTTTCTTTAAGGTTCAGAAATAACAGGTATTTTTTTTACCTTTGAACATAGAACATAAGAACAGCAATGTTGGATCAGACCAATGATCCATCTAGCCCAAAATCCTGTCTTCCAAAAGTGGCCAGTACCAGATGCTTCAGAAAGAATGAACAGAACAGGGCAGTTATTGAACCATACATCCCCTGTTGTCTAGTCCCAGCTTCTGTCAATCAGAGGTTTAAGGATGCCCTCTAGCAATCCCTAGCATTCTTAGCTAATGGCCACTGCTGGATCGATCCTCCATGAACATATCTAAATTTTTTACATAGTTACACTTTTGGCCTTCACATCCCCTGGCAATGAGTTTCGCGGGTTGACTATGTGCTGTGTGAAAAAGTACAGGTTGAACCTCCAAAATCCAGGATTCTCTGGTCCAACAACATCCGTGGTCTATAAACTCTGCCACCTCACTGTTTAGCTTTTTTTTGCTAGATCATTTATGAATATGTTGAACAGCACTGGTAGCAGTACAAATAGCTGGAGACCCCCAATATAAGCCTTTCTCCACTGTGAAAACTGGCTGTTTACTTCTACCCTTTGTTTCCTGTCTTTTAACCAGTTATTGATCCATAAGAAGACCTTCCCTCTTATCCCAAGACTGCTTACATTGCTTAAGAGCTTTGTTAAAGGACCTTATCAAAGGCTTCCTGAGATTCCAAGTACACCTGTATCCACTAGATCATCTTTGTCCACATATTTGTCGATACCCTGAAAAAATCCTAACAGATTGGTAAGGCATAATTTCCCTTTACAGAAACTTTCCCAACATATTGTGTTTATCTATGTGTCTGACAATTCTGTTCTTTATTATAAGTTTCAACCATTTTGCCTGCTACTGCGGTTAGGCTTACTGTTTACATAAGTGTCTGTAGGCACGGAGCTCCATAGCTCCTAGTGACTGCTCAGTTTTCCATTCATGGCCAATGGGAGCTGTGAGAAGTGGCAGCCCAGCCCACACTGCTTCCCACAGTTCCCATTGTCCTGAAACAGTCAATAGGATCTGTGAGTGTACCTGTCGACAAAGTGTCTGGTGGCCCACCAGAAGCTAACCCCGCTGACCCATGTTTGATTTACGAGATGGAATTTTCCCACCACTATTGTAAATGGACTTATCTTCATTTCTGACCTGATCTTGCACTCGCTGCTGCTATCTGAAAGTCACGTTGTAAATCTCTAGTCCCCCATTAGAAAGTTCAGAGAGTTACAGTTGCCTTGTTATGTAATCTCTGAAATGAAACCAAGCAAATTAGTCCAAGGTAATCTCTTTCATGATGTATTATTTAAAAGACATGCAGACAGGAAACCAGTATTGGTATAATGCTAAAGACAGAATTAGTGAGGTTTTAAAAGATTTAGGAAATAAAATGACAGGTGCATTGTGTTCCTTTAAATGAAACAGAAAGTGAGTAAAAGACACATTATTTTTAGCATCTTTCTGTGAAACTAAACACACAAATTGTTTTTAAAAAAATGACTGTACGCTGACATTTACAATCAAGTGATGTGCCTTAGCTTCACCGTAAACACACTGTACTAGATCACACTGTCTTAGTGCTTCAGTTAATGAAAGCTGGGCCCTAGCTGGATTCCATATTTCTCTTGCCTGAGGTTATGGAGCTACCAATTAACATTATATTTAAGAAATATTTTCACAGAAAATTAAATTTTGTACTGGGTTGTTTTTCATTTGACAGAGCTTTGAACTTGAACTAAGCACACATGTGTCTTCAGCTCAAAAATTTAATTTCATCATTTTGTAACTTTGAAGCTAATGGGAAAAGCCAACTACAGAGAACATACAATCATAGTAGTGCTCTCTCAATGTGCTTCCAACACCATTAATTATACTTAAAATGTTCCATAGGAAAGTTATTTTCAAAACAACAATTATGAAAAATAAACTTTGATGTTTAGAATTGGAATCCATTTGCCAGCTCAAAAATGTAGCTCTCTACCTTTGTACCTGAAATATAAACTAATAATTACATTCAATTATCCCCCTACTCTCTCCAGTGAGTTGGTCCATCAGTATAGAACCCTGGACAGAAATCAACTCTGGGGGTACGTCTAAACAACGCCCCTCTTTCAGCAGAGGGATGTAAATTAGATGTGTCAAAAGTACAAATGAAGCGGGGATTTAAATATCCCGCACTTCATTTGCATAATGGTGGCTGCTGCTTTTTTTCAAAACGGGGCTTTTAAAAAAACCCGGCAGTTTAGACAGGACATTTTCAACATATCCTGTACTCCTCAAAAAATGAGGAGTACAGGATCTTTCAAAATGGGGCATTTCTGTCGAAAATGCCCTGTCTAAACTGCAGGGCTTTTTTCAAAAAGCCTCATTTTGAAAAAAGTGGCAGCTGCCATTATGCAAACGAAGCACAGGATATTTAAATCCCCGCTTGATTTGTACTTTTGATACATCTAATTTACATCCCTCTGCCAACAGAGGGGTGTAGTTTAGACACACACTGAGAATCATACCCCGAATCTGACTCATGAGTCACACTGTGGAAATGCTCAGAAATTAAGGAACAGAATCCTGCAGAGTACTGTGTCTTCTGTGAGATGCTGAGTGCCCTCAGCTTCCACCAGCATCCTGTCATATATATCCAGCATGTGATGTACTTCATTGTAAAAATACACATCAGTCCAAATTTAACTTTTATGGCTTCATCCTTTGAAGTGTTGAATGCCCTTGGTTTTCACTACCTTCAGATTACTTACATTTTGACTGAGTTTTAAGCACAATTACCCTGATCCTGTACATTTTCAAAATTTTGTGAGTAGTTTGATTGCAAATTCTGAACTTGGATTAAATTACAGCAACAGAAACACAAATGGTTTAGAGAGTGTAAAAGGGCTTCTCAGACAGAGAGGTGTATTTTCCCTCTGAATATACATATATTTTCCATGGACAATCAGCCCCCAAGTAGAGCTGGCAGTAAAAGAGTATCACACTTTTAGTTTTAGTTGCAAAATGTTGAGAGGAGAAGGTAAGAAAGGTGTCCTAGCATTTGGCAAAAGAATGATTAACAAAGAATAGAAAGGCAGTTTGGAACATAGATGTTAGCTAAAGCCAAAAAAGAGGAGGAGGGGTAAAGACCTCTACAATGCAGATAGACTCCTATGCCATCTACTGTGACACTGCACTGGGAAAAATATACTAACTTGTATTTAAATGTCACATTTCTCGCTGCAAGTTAAGTTTTATTTGCAGGGCTGTGATTCATTCCTCTTGTTGTTGATACTAGCAATGTAACCTGAACTAAATGATCCAATTAATGACACTTTGTCTTGGCTTTTGAAGCCAAGACAATCATTTACCTGTATTGTATTGTATCTATTCACTTTAGAAACTAATAAAGTATATCAGTTAAGTAAACGAAAGCAGAGTAAGGAGACTGATCTGAACAATTTCTCAGACCCCTTCACATCCCTATCATATAGTCAAACAAAACCTTTCCAACTGTTATTCAGCCTATAGGTGGTTCAGATATTTTATCAGGAGTCCTGATAAGCTTTAGAAACAGGAATTCAATACCATAAATTTCAAGTACTGAAGAAGTAGGTATGTTAAGAAAAAAGGCATATTCTGTTATTGGTCTTATGTTTTAGTTTGGGATTATTTTACTGGAGATCTTCTCTTTTTTATTCTTATTTATTTATTTAGACAGTTTACAAGAAGCATCCAGCACAGCTTCTGATTTATACCAGCCTAAATACAATCGCTACATGATCTCTGCTGATTTTCATTAACTCAGAAGCAAGAGAGATATTTTCATTTGTATCAGAAATGTGAACTTATAGTTTTGAAATCATCCTAGCCTCCTTTTCTTGTATACCTATTGAGATATTTGCAGTGCTGTATCTATTTCTCCTAGAGACAAAAATCAATCAAATAACAAAACACATTGACCTCTGCAAAGATTTGAGTTGTGTTCATTCAATGAAATATTTCTTCTTGATTACTTTGTTTACTCATTCTCTGTTTTTGAGACTAAAGGTTGCACTAAATGGCTACGTCTACACTGGCCCCTTTTCCGGAAGGGGCATGTAAATTTCAGCAGTCGTCGTAGGGAAATCCGCGGGGGATTTAAATATCCCCCGCGGCATTTAAATAAAAATGTCCGCCGCTTTTTTCCGGCTTTTAAAAAAGCCGGAAAAGAGCGTCTAGACTGGCCCCGATCCTCCGGAAAAAGTGCCCTTTTCCGGAGGCTCTTATTCTTACTTTGAAGTAAGAATAAGAGCCTCCGGAAAAGGGCACTTTTTCCGGAGGATCGGGGCCAGTCTAGACGCTCTTTTCCGGCTTTTTTAAAAGCCGGAAAAAAGCGGCGGACATTTTTATTTAAATGCCGCGGGGGATATTTAAATCCCCCGCGGATTTCCCTACGACGACTGCTGAAATTTACATGCCCCTTCCGGAAAAGGGGCCAGTGTAGACGTAGCCAATCTGTTCATGAGAAACCAACTTAGTTTCTAAACAAAGAAGTCCTGTATGTGTTTTTCAGTATAACACTGCTCTCTACTAAAGACACATTTACTTCTTCACTGCTTATTCCCCAATATATTGCTGCCAAAGGCATGAAATAATCTCAATATGCTGCTTTAGGTGCTGGAAGTAAGGATATGGGGGGAGGGACTGTAACAGCCCCCTTGCTTGGTTTCGATTATATGTAAGGTTTACAGTTATGGTTCAGTGGCTCAGTACCTCCATTATAAACAATGTTCTTGCAGCCTTGAATGCTACATGCAGAAATTCCTTCTTTGTAACTTGAATAGGTTTTTTAATGATTTTTATAACTTTCTTCAGCAAAATGTGTGCTTTTTTTCATTCCTTACCATTTTAGAGCTTGATCTTAATGTTATTGAAGTCAATGAAGATCTTTCCATTGGCTTCAATGGACTTTGGATCAGGGCCTTAGGGTTCAGACAGCAATAGATGTACATAATATAAAAGAAGAACATTGAATAGCTGATCTAATTTTTGGTGATGTACAAATTCTGAAACCAAGACAACATGGTCACTGCAATTCTAACACATCAGTAAATTCATTTCACATAAATAAATTATCCCTTGATGATTACTTGTTCTGTTCTTTCCCTTTGGAGCACCTGGCACTGGCCACTGTCAGAAGACAGGATACTGGGCTAGATGGACCTTTGGATGACTGAGTTTTGCCATTTTTCAATAGAGTTAGATATCATGAATAGAAAGACAGAAAATGTAACAGATTTTAGGCATGAAAATGTATACATTTAATCTAGATGGGATTTTAAAACAATCAAGATAGACGGTAGTAAACCTTTGATTTGGAAGAGCTCTCCAAATCCAGAATATTTTGTTATCAGAACAATCAAACAAAGTTACTCATTTAACCAATTATTCTGGCATTGCTGTTGCATCCTGCTTCTTCCCTTGGATCTCTCAAAGAGCGAATGTGATCCTAGGGAATTTTTGAGGAGAAGCAGTGAGGTTATTTTGCCTTAGTTTTTGGCACTGGTACAATGTTTGCTGGAATACTGTATCCAGTTCTGATGCCCACAATTCATGAACCATGTTAATAAATTGGAGTGGGTACAGAGAAGACCTATGAGAATGATTATAAGATTAGAAAATATGTCTTATAGTGACAGTCGCAGGGAGTTCACCCTATTTAGTATCACAAAGGAAATGTTGAGGGATAACTTGATCAGAGTCTTGTAAGTACTTATGGAAGGAACAAATATTTTTAAATGGTCTTTCCAATCTAGCCGAGAATGGTATAACATAACCCAATGGCTGGAAGTTGAAGCTAGACAAATTCAGACTGAAAATAAGGTGTACATTTTTAACAGTGAGGGTAATTAAACATTAAAACAATGTACCAATGGTCATAGATGTTGACTCTGTGGGTGCTTTAGGGATGGAGCACCCATGGGGAAAAATTAATGGATGTGGAGGACCCACCAGTGCCAAGCTCCTCCCTCTGCCCCCTTGGTATCTCTTGCCCTCTGTTGGCCTCACTGAACAACTCCTCTTCCATCCTCCCAGGGCATCCAGAGAGTTGTGAACAGCTAATTTGTGGCATTCAGAAAGCTCCAAGAAGGATGGAGAGGAGCGTGAATGGGGCACGGTCTAGGAGAGGATGCAGGGAAGAGGTGGAACAGTAGTGGGAGTTTGGGGGAAAGGATGGAGTGTTGTGGGTGTGGGTGAAGCAGGAATGGGGGCACTAAGCACTCCTTTCTCCAGCTGGAGAGGAAGTCATAGCCAATGCTGATGCTTGTAGGTTCTGCATCACTGACCATATTTAAATAAAATTTGATGTTTTCCTAAAAGATCTGCTTTGGGAATCATCTGGGGCGGTTCTACAGCCTGGGCTATACAGGAGATCAGATAATGATCATACTGGTCTTTTCTGGCATTAGAATCTATGAATCATCTATTGCAGCACTGTAACAGCATTTTCTTTTCATATGGTAAAGATACTCCATTAAAATAAAGTCAGTGATTCCTGCTCTGAAGCTGACAGAACCATCCCCCAATAAAGCTGGATTTGCTGGGATTGGAGGGCAGATGCAGTTCTTGTATACCTCTGACTCCATACAGAAGCTGGCTAATTTCATTTTAGAGCCCCCAAATACTAGAACCAGTACTTTCAAAAAACAACAACATGATTTTGGATGCTCAGGTTGAGATACCTTTGAGAAGCCTGATTTCCAGAGCCCACTCAGAACACAAGCTCTTAAAATGAGACCCCAAAACTCAGGCAGCTAAAACCACAAGTCACTTTTTAAAATCCTGAGTGGATACATTAATAATGCCTTGGGCAACATGTTCTGTTAAAATAAATAATGGTATATTGTAAAAAAAATGGTGTTAGCTTGTTGCAAACAAAGTCTTGAATTCACATGACTGATGCCTTATCCATTAGGCCACAGGGACCCTCCCCACCTCCTACCTTCAGCAGATGCCTTCTTTTTCCTATCTACAGCTGATGGCAGCTCTGGGTCTCAGAAAGCTGGTGGTGGCTGCCTGGCTGCTCCTGGGGTGGGCTGATTGCTCTAGGGCTGCACTTTCCAGTTATGTTCTCATATAGAGGATGAGCACATGATGGAAAAGCAACATTTCAGTAATGTTGGATTGACTAACCTCCTATCTCTATCTTCTGCCATTGTACTTGTTCTGGAACACATGCAATAGCTAGACAGAAAGGGAAAATTTAAAGAACAATGGGCCAAATCCAAGCTCATGATAAACTCAATAAATCTTTTGCCACTCTGTGCACCAGACTCCATCCCTGTGTGTGCCAGTTCTTCACCTGTCCACTAATCCTCAAAACATGTGATGTAATTCTAGTGGGGAAAGGATAGAAAGCAGAGGATCGTGTGCTTACTAATAGCAACCTTTGGCTCATCATTTCCTTGCTCATGCAAGCAGTTCTCTAAGAACACCCTGGTCTCTTTCTGCTTTCTTGGGCTGTGGTGATTTCCTAAGTCCTGTTGTGCAGTATCCTTGTGTATCTTCTATGGCAGAAATGAGGTAGCCTGGGCAGCTCTTTCCTGCCCCTACTTACTGAGGAGGTTTCTTCATGCAGAAGACCATAAAAACAGCCATACTGGGTCAGACCAAAAGTCCATCTAGCCCAGAATCCTGTCTTCCAACAGTGGCCAATACCAGATGCCCCAGAGGGAAGGAACACAACAGGTAATCATCATGTGATTCCCTCTCCTATCACCCATTTCCTGACAAACAGTGGCCAGGGACACCATTCCTACCCATCCTGGCTCATAGATATTGATGGACCTAACTTCCATGAATCTATCTAGTTAGCTCTTTTTTGAACCTGATAAAGACCTAGTCTTGACAACATCCCATCTTCTCCTGGCTGACTATTCTGGGACTGAGTATAGAACAGCCTACAGGTTTTCACAATACTTGATACTGATAGTACTTGTGTCCTTTTATGTATGATCATTAAAACTGATTTCATTCACACTAAAACAATTGGAGAAAGGGAGGCTCTCATGTTTACCTACTTGCAAATGCTGGAATGATTTTCTTTAGTGTAGAACACTTCTGGCCAGGTTTCAGACCTAGATAGGGAATGAAAATGACACTGACAGCACTAATGGAAGATTTGCTTGAGACAGAGATCAAATGTCCAGGCTGATGTTACTGAATTCATCTTTTACCTTCATGACCTCCACCATACAAGAGCTGTGGCTCCTTAATTTCAGGAATTGGCTGGAATGAATTGCCAGAAGCAACTTTTATCTGACTCTATTCATAGAAATGCTGCTGAGGATTGTGTATGTTATACTGAAGGAAGGACCTACTGGATTCATCACAGTACACCAAATAGCAACATCAGTTAGAAATAACTTTCATTTAAGAGCAGGCAGATGATTTTTATCCTTCTGTTTTAACGATGTCATCTGCAGGCTAGGCTGGCCTTGCTAGGAAGACCATCCAGAAGTTGTTTTCCCTAATAGTATTAATTAAATCTCCTTTGCTGAACATTAAGCCCATTACATTGTTCTATCTTCCATGGACATGGAGAATAATTCATCTGTGTCTTCTTTATAATAGTTCAAGGCTTCTTTTCTCTACACCAAACATGGCCAATTTTTTAAAAAATTTCCTCATAGGTCAGGTTTTCTAAAGCTTTTATCATGTATGTTACTGACCTTCTGACAATCTTTGATTTTTCCACAGCTTTCCTAAAGAGTGGTACCCATATTGGACACACTTCTCCAGGGGAGGCCTCATCAATGTTGAGTAGAGTAAGATAATTATCTTCCATGTCTTACACACAACACTTCAGATAATACATGTCAGAATGATATTAGCTGGTTTTGCAGTACACAGTGTTGTTGACTCACAATCACTTTGTGGTTCACTATAACCTCTAGATTTTCAGCAGTACTACTGTCTATCCTTTATTCTCCATTTTTTAGCTGCACATTTGATATTTCCTTCCCAAGTAAAGTATTTTTCACTTTTCTTTATTACATTTTATCTTGTTGATTTCAGACTAATTCTCCAATTTACTAAAGTCATTTTGAATCAAAATCCTGTCCTCCAACGTGCTTGCAACCCTCCTCCCCCCAGCTTGGTGTCATCAGCAAGTTTTACAAGCATACTCTCCAATCCATTATCCAAGTCATTAATGAAAATAGTGAATATGATTGTTTCCAACATTGCCCCTGCAGGACCCCAGTAGATACACCCTCTCATTTTGACAGCAAACTATTGATAACTATTCTTTGAATAATTATGGTCTTTATAAGTCACACCTTCATTTTAGGGTAAGACCACATTTCCCTAGTTTGCTTATGAAACTGCCATTTGGGACTGTGTGAAAAGACTTACTAAAATCAAGATATAGCACACCTATCTGCTAGACCAGTGAATTAGTGCTGTACCATTCCCTTCAAATGCTATTTAATGTACAAATTACAAAATTTCCTGTTCTAAGAAAACAATAATTTTTCGGGAAATAATAGTATCAGAACGTTCTTGGCATATGGTACATTAAAATAACATCAATAGCATAAACAGTGTTATCTTCCACGAAGTACATATTGCAGCATGATTCTTTTTAAAGGGAAATATAAAGATCTCTTACAATGGGGGGACTTTCTAGGTTTCTAAAGAGGAGAAACAACCTGCTCCATGTGTACACAATTTGCACAAAGCATCCCAGAATGTTTATACAGAAGTGCTCCATACTTTCAGGAGCAATACTTATTCCCAGGGAATTCCCTGACCATCTCAGAACTTCTCTGAGCAGAATTCAATTATATGGATTTTGTGCAGTGTGAGGGATTTGGCCTTATGTTTGTAAGGACAATAAATATGGAAAAGGGAAAAATTGCAGACTGTCTTGCAGACTTACATGTCCTATTTTAAGTCCTTATGCTCGTTTTATGCTGATTCCTATGTAATTCAGAGTATCATAGAATCATAGAACCATAGAGCTGGAAGAGACCTCAGAAGGTCATCAAGTCCAGCCCCCTGCTCTAGGCAGGACCAATCCCAACTAAATCAACCCAGCAAGGGCTTTGTCAAGCCGAGACTTAAATACCTCTAGGAATGGAGACTCCACTACTTCCGTAGGTAACCCATCCCAGTGCTTCACTACCCTCCTAGTGAAATAGTTTTTCCTAATATCCAACCTGGACCTCTCCCACCACAACTTGAGACCATTGCTTTTTGTTCTGCCATCTGTCACTACTGAGAACTGCCTCTATCCATCCTCTTTGGAACCTCCCTTCAGGAAGTTGAAGGCTGCTATCAAATCCCTCCTCACTCTTTGCTTCTGCAGACTAAACAGACCCAACTCCCTCAGCCTCTCCTCATAAGTCATATGCTCCAGCCCCCTGATCATTTTGGTTGCCCTCCGCTGGACCCTCTCCAATGTGTCCACATCCTTTTTGTAGTGGGGGGCCCAGAACTGGACACAATACTCCAGATGTGGCCTCACCAATGCCGAATAAAGGAGAATAATGACATGTCTGGATCTGCTGGCAATGCTCCTCTTAATGCAACCTAATATGCCATTAGCCTTCTTGGCTACAAGGGCACACTATTGACTCATATCCAGCTTCTCATCCACTGTAACCCCCAGGTCCTTTTCTGCAGAACTACTACTTAAATGGTTGGTCCCCAGCTTGTAACTATGCTTGGGATTCTTCCGTCCCAAGTGCAGGACTCTGCAGTTGTCCTTGTTGAACCTCATCAGATTTCTTGTGGCCCAATCCTCCAATTTGTCTAAGTCACTCTGGACCCTATCTCTGCCCGTAAGCGTATCTACCTCTCCCCCTATCTTAGTATCATCCGCAAATTCGCTGAGGGTGCAATCCATCCCCTCATCCAGGTCATTAATAAAGATATTAAACAAAACCGGTCCTAGAACCGAACCTTGGGGCACTTTGCCAGAAACCGACCTCCATCCTGACATCGAGCCATTGATCACTACCCATTGGGTCTGGCCTTCTAGCCATCTTTCTATCCATCTTACTGTTCATTTATCCAATCCACATTCCCTTAACTTGCTGGCAAGAATATTGTGGGAGACCTTATCAAAAGCCTTGCTAAAGTCAAGGTATATCACATCCACTGACTTTACCACATCCACAGAGCCAGTTACCTCATCATAGAAGCTAATCAGATTGGTCAGGCACGACTTTCCCTTTGTGAATCCATGCTGACTATTCCTAATCACTTTCCTCTCTTCCAAGTGCCTCAAAATGGATTCCTTAAGGATCCCTTCCATGATTTTTCCAGGAACCGAGGTAACACTGACCGGCCTATAGTTCCCTGGATCGTCCTTCTTTCCTTTTTTGAAGATGGGCACTACATTTGCCTTTTTCCAGTCATCCGGGATTTCTCCTGATCTCCACAACTTTTCAAAGATAATGGCCAAAGGCTCCTCAATGACATTTGCCAACTCCCTCAGTACCCTCGGATGCATTAAGTCCAGACCCATGGATTTGTGTACATTTAGCTTTTCTATATAGTTCCTAACCTGTTCTTTACCCACCATGGGTTGTCCATCTTCATCCCATCCTGCGTCACTTAGCGCATTAGTCTGGGAGCCCACCTTGTCTGTGAATACAGAGGCAAAGAAAGCATTGAGTACTTCAGCTTTCCCCACATCATCTGTCACTAGGTTACCTCCTTCATCCAGTAGGAGCCACACTCCCTCTCTGATCACCTTTTTCTTGTTAACATGCCTGTAGAAACCTTTCTTATTATCCTTCACATCCTTAGCCAGTCACAATTCCATTTGCGCTTTCGCCTTCCTGATAACCCCCCGGCATTCTTGAGCTATACATTTAAACCCCTCCCTGGTCATTTGTCCAAGTTTCCACTTTTTGTAAGCTTCCTTTTTGTGCTTTAAGTTCATCAAGGATTTCTCCTGTAAGCCAATCTGGTCTCCTACCATGTTTGCTTCTCATACTACGCATCGGGATGGTTACTTTCTGTGCCTTCAATAAGGCTTCTTTAAAATACTGCCAGCTGTCCTGGACTCCTTTCCCCTTCATGTTAGCATTCCAGGGGATTCTGCCCATCAGGTCTCTGAGGGAGTCAAAATCTGCTTTTTTGAAGTCCTTTAGTCAGATCCTGAAATCTACCATCTCATGATCACTGCTTCCCAGGTTGTCATCCACCTCTACTTCCCCTATTAGTTCCTCCCTGTTTGTGAGCAGAAGGTCAAGCTGCGCACGGCCCTTGGTCGGATCCTTCAGCACTTGTGTCAAGAAGTTATCCCCAACATTCCCCAATAACTTCCTGGATTGCCTGTGTACTGCCGTATTGGTTTCCCAACAGATGTCAGGGTGATTAAAGTCGCCCATGAGAACCAAGGCCTGCGATCTGGAAGCTTCTCTCAGTTGTCCAAAGAAAGCTTCATCTACCTCATCCATCTGATTCGGTGGCCTGTAGCAGACACCAACCACAACATCACTACTGTTGTTTGAGCCTTTGAACTTAACCCATAGACTCTCAACAGGTTTTTCTCCCTCTTTATACTGGAGTTTAGAGCAATCATAGTGCTCTCTTACATATAATGCAACTCCTCCTCCTTTTCTCCCCTGCCTGTTCTTCCTGAACAGTCTATACCCTTCCATGACAGCGCTCCAGTCATACGAGTCATCCCACCAAGTCTCTGTTATCCCAATTAAATTATATTTCTTGGACTGGGCCAGGGCCTCCAGTTCTTCCTGTTTGTTGCCCAGGCTTCTCACATTAGTGTACAAACAGCTCAGGTAACCAGTTGATTGTCCTATCTTCTCCATTCGAATCAGGGGTCCTCCTTTCTTGCTTGTTCCTCTCTGCATTTCTTCCCGGTATCCGACTTTCCCACTCCCCTCAGGGTTTTGGTCACCGTCCCTCAACAAACCTAGTTTAAAGCCTTCCTTTAAATTTGGAAACTTGACTTCCCCCATCTCCACAGGAGGCCAAGGTGAAAGACGAAGGTGATGAGATCTAGCCACACAAAGTTAAATTGTAAAACAATTTTTAAGCTTCTGGTAATTACAGAGATAGATCTAGGACAAAATTTTAAATGGGATGATCTGTTATTTTCTTGAACTGCTCGTGCATTCGTTAATTTTTAGGACAATTTTGAATGTAACCTTCAGTTGCCTTCACTGGTTGTCAAGATTGCCCATGGTTTTGGAGCCTACTGGAATGTGTAGTATAAGATCTGGAATTCTGGGAGTAACAGCTCCTCACAGATCATTCATCTACAACAGAGGTTCTCAAAGTGGTGAGTGTACCTCCTTCAGTGAGAGAGCAGAATGTTTTTTCAGGGGGTCAGAAGCATTTGGGGGAAAAAAACATATTGTGCATATTTTGTTCCCAGCAATGAATACCTAGCAATGCTGATTCTTCCAGATCAAATTTGCTAGTTCATTTGAGTCTAGAGGCACTGTGCATTTTGGCAGATACCTATTAAGCTTTCATAGCATTATACAAAGTCATTGCCCCTATACATTAAGTTGTTTGCTATGAATTGGTGTGCACATTTAAGTGTAAGCATCAAACAATCACAGTTTTGCTTTTACTTTTATTATAGTGGATCATTGGCACTGTTTGAATCAATGCCTTACTGTTTTTCATATTTATTGGGAACTGCATGTTGATTTTTTTAATTGATACGTGTACGTGTGTGGTAGAGAGGGCATAAACTACTTCAGACACAAAGAAAGGGGATAAAATCAAATCAGTTTGAGAACGATTAATTCAGAAGAATTAGTTAATAAAATTAACATCTGTAAATGGTGTCTGTAACTGGAAAGCAGATCAATAATCTGTTGTACTCTAATTTTACTTTATGTTTTCCTGAGTTCCTCAACTACCATGACGGAAGAGCAGGTACTCATTATACACTTGTGAAGCCGAAAAGTTAGTTGTTGGACAATAATCTCAAAGACTTCAGCAATTCTTGATTCTTGAAGAACTGGGGAATCAATTCCAGTGGTTTTTGTTCCATCACCAACTAATTGCCTAGAAAGAATTCTTAGACTTTCTTGATTCCCATTATAAAGTTATTTGAGATGTACTAATGAAAAAAGCATTATGTAAGAACTAATATTAGTTATAATAATAATATAGGAAATGCATTTTTAAATCTGCTATGTTAGGGATTATTAACCTTCTCTTTTTTGAAAATGTTGGCACTAAAGATGTTAGGGAAGTAGGGGAGTTTGGGTGTTATACATCAGCTTTGAAATTGGACTCCATCAGTAAGAAGACCTTCACATCAAAGATACTCAATTCTTGATGTAAGGTATTTATTTATTTTGTATTTTTAGACTTGTAATACAAGAAGAAGGTGCCCTTCCACAAGCTCTGGGCACTCTGCCACTATTAGATGCACAAAGACTGTACAGATTTCAAAGATCCTCATCCACTAACAAAATACAACTTTAATCCAATCAAATAACCAATAACTCACTCCACATCAGACCCTACTCTTTTATACCGCCACTTTTTCCAAATGCCTTCCCAAAGGATTAGCTTGGTAGAAGTGATTATATTAAGTTTATTTTCTGAGGGTTTTTAAAAGTATTTATTATTTTATGCCTCAATTTAGTAAGATACTTAAGCATGGGCCTACATTTAAGCACCACAAGAGTCAGCGGTATTATTCATGTGCTTAAATTTAGACACATGCTTAGGTACCTTGGAGAACACTGGCCTTAAACATTTTTGCTTTACACATACTGTTTCACCCTCTTCCTACGGATATGATTGACCATTTTATTCCAAATGTAAAGCATGTTTTTCTACCTGACCTTCATGAATCATACATGAATTAAAAACAAATATATATTTGATTTCACTAAGTATATATTGCAGTATGCCACATACAATGATCTCCCTGAGGAGAGAAATGGTGACAGAACTACATGTGACAGATGGTGACTACATCACTTATCCCATGCCTAATTTGCATAAAAGTGGCCACCAGAGGGGGATCTGTCGAGAAAGAAAGCCTTTTTCGACAGATCCTATAAACCTCCTTGCAGGAGGCATAAGGGATCTGTTGAAAAAGGCTTTCTTTCTCGACAGATCCCCCTCTAGACTGCTGCTTTTTGCCAACAAAAATAGCGGCCTTTTTATGCAAATTAGGTGCAGGACATTTAAATCCCCACTTCATTTGCAATATCAACCTGCCTAATCTGCATCCCTCTGCCGACACAGGGATACAGTCTAGACATACCCCCAATGTGTCAACTAAAAGGCTCTTAGGTATGACAGTATAAGTGTAACATAAGAACCCAAATAGAATCTACTATATATTTGTCTTTCTGGCCATCTATCTGTTCATCCATCCATCTATCCATTCATTTGTTCAAGAACTCCTCCTACACTGCAAGAGCCAGGACCACCAGTTTGGTACACAGCTTTCATTTATCATAACTTAGAGCAAGGTTAGGGTTTGGTTGTGCCAGGAAAATGGGATGTGTCTGGAATGAGATTTTTTTCTTGGAAAACCATACAGAAAAGAAAAAAAAGCAGTCATGTAGCACTGTAAAAACTAAAAAGATGGTTTATTAGGTGTTGAGCTTTCATGGGGCAGACCCACTTCTTCTGATTATATTCTGAAAGTGAATTGGCATGACCAGGGCTCGACAAATAATGCAATCTATTCTCCCGTGGTGAGTAAATTGCAATCTGGAAGAGCCGGGTTTGGGTGATCTGCACATGCGCAGAACGATCTGCGCATGTGCAGATTGCCGGACAGTATGGCTGGCGAGCCCTGGGCATGACCATTATATAACAGAGGGATACAATGAAGAAGTAAAATTACACAGTAACGAATCAGCTACATAGAACAGAAGGTGGGGGTGAGGGGACAAGGAAGAGACAAGGAAGGAGGAAATTGCTTATTGTAAGAGTCAGTTAAGTGGCTAATCCGGAGCTACTATGAATATCAAAAGGTGGGGAGGCTGTCTTTGTAATGTGTAAGGTAATTATCATCTAAATTAAGGCCCATTTGCAATGTGTCGAATTTTAGCACAAATAAAAGTTCTGAAGTCTCCCTCTGTAATTTGGAGTTAAAATCTTTTTGTAGTAAGACACATGTTGTCAGGTATTTAAGGAAATGGACAGTTTGATTAAAATGTTGGCTGACAGGTTTCTCTGTGTGGAGATGTCTGATGTCTGATTTGTGAGCATTAATTATCTGGAGAAGTGACTGGCCAGTTTGTCCAATATACATTGCAGAGGGACATTGCTGGCACATGATGGCATAAATCACATTGCTGGACGTACAGGAATATGAGCCCTTGATCGTATAACTGCCATGATTAGGTCCAGTGATGGTGTCTCCAAAGTAAATATGTGGACAAAGCTGGCAATGGGGTTTGTTGGAAGGGAAAGTTCCAGGGTTAGTTTTAATGTGGTATGCCCTGTTAGTTAGAATCTTCCTGAGGTTAGGTGGTTGTCTATAGGAGAGCATAGGTCTATCACCCAGAGCCTCTCTGAATGTAGCAGACTAACACGGCTACCTCTCTGTTACTTTTCATCATACAGAAAGAGACAGAGAGAGAGAGAGGGAGAGAGAGAACAAGAATTTGTGGGCATGAAAGTTTTTTTTATTCCTTACTGAAAAGAATGTTAAGTAAGAGAAGTAGAGAAGAAATAAAAAATAAACAAGCTATATAGATGCAAAAATAACATCATGAATACGGTCAAGAAATTGTCTACAATAACATAACTAGAAAAAAAATATAAATTATAGATGAATGGCAGAGACAGGAAAAATTGAATATTTTAACTTGTCTAAAATTCAGTATAAAGAACGGTAATTTAGCCAGTCTAGGTTAGTGACCTGCATGTCTAAAGTGAACCATGATAAAGAAAGATAGTCACAATTAAAGATATTGATTATTCATATCCAGTTTCATACAAGTAAGCTTTTTTAATGACCAAGATACACCACACTTGAGAGTACCAATAACCCAAAGTGTTGACAGAAGAACTGTGTCATTGGGCAGCAATTACAGATCAGTCAGCAATTCTGAGAATGCACAATAGCTTTCACAGTCTAAATATAACAAATATATAAAATAGCCATTATGGATCAGACCAATAGTTCATCTAGCCCAGTATCTTGTTTTAGAGATAGTGGCTAGTGTCAGATGATTTAGAGAAAATAAATAGATCAAGGTCATTTTGACTGACTGTATTGTCCAGTCTTTGGATTTGACAACTGGAGGTTTAGGGATATCTGGAGCATTGGGTTGGTCCGTGACCATCTAAGCTAGTAGCCTCTTATGGACCTACCCCCCTAAACTTATCTTTTTTGAACACAGTTATACTTTTAGCTTTCACAATACCCTATGACAATGAGTTTTACAGGGTGACTGTATTGTGTGAAGAAGTATTGTTTTAAACATGATGACTACCAATATCATTGCTTCTTTTCTTATGTGAAAATATAAATAACACTATTCATAATTTTATGCACCTCTATCTTAGTTGTCCCTTTTCTAAGATGAACAGTCCCAATCCTATTACTTTTTTCTTGTATGGAAACTGTGCCATATCCCTAATAATTTTTTCTCTTCTCTGCACTTTTCCAAATGTATTATATTCTTAGAGTAATCTGCTTCCATGCAAACATGTATATGTGCACTGTGCAAAATGTTTGACTCAAAACCCTTTTTTTATTGGAATCTAAGATGCCTGCAAAAGCTTATTTCATTAGGACTTTTCTTTCCACTGAGGTTGTTTATGGAAATGTTTGCACTAGCCAGTATTAATCATTTTTATTATGGAAGTACCTAGGGGCTCAACCAAGCATGGGATCCCATTATGCTAGACTCTGTATAAAGAGTAATGGAGGGTTCCTGCCTTTAAGAATATGGTTGTGATAGGTGCTAATAGTGCATTCTAGGTTCTGAACTCAGTTGTCTGAGACCGGCCACACTATGTGATGAAAGTAATAAAGACTATTATTATTTATTATGAGAACAATAAACATTTTATATTATAGTAGCTCTGAGAGGCCAAGCAAGTTGGGGCCTCAGAGTACTAGATGCTTCATAAACATATAGATTCAAGTCCTGGTCCATTTGATATTTGGGTTTGTATTTATTCATTTACAAGGTATAATCTCTTACCTACAAATATATCATTAATTAATTTCATTATGATATTACATCAATATAATGAAGTGAACTATCAACTGGAACTGTATTTTAAATAAAGAAATAAAAATATCATAAACTTATACAGTGCAAACTGTCTAAGAATTAATTGTTCCTTTTGTCATTTATTTTAACTTCCATCAACTGCTGCAAATTAATTTACGTTCCCTTTATCTCTGAGAGGACAGGTTAAAATATTATCCAAAATAAAATTATGGCCTAATATCTTTTAACTTCATTGGCCTGACTCTGATTTCAACCACTTTTTGTTTTTAAATTGTGAAGGGTTTATTTTCTATCATGGTGACAAGATGCCTTAAACTAACTATGAATTTTTTAAATGGGTCACTAAGTACAGCTATAATGAGAAAGAGTATAATTTGCCAAAAGATTAGGTTTTTATTTTCTTTGGTACAATGCCTTGGCTCCCTGCTGATGCAAGATGTTTGTGAAATACTTTATGAAACTCAAGTGAACAAAAGCAGTAGCTGATAAATTAAGATAAGAAGCGCTGCACACCAAATATCTGAGATTAGCATTTGGCCCTTATTGGACAGTTCTACAATCAGCAGCCAACACAGCATAGTGAAATTATTGTAGAACTACAACAAATCTTTCATCCCAATATAATCAAAATTAATTTGCTCAACAGGGTGAAGAAAGCCTTTCTCTGTAAGTTAGGATTAAAAACAACCAGATTATACATGGATGAATAGGTAGAAACATGGATGGATGGTCAGATTCAACTGACTACTTTATTGGCTCTGCCAAATACTGACCAATGACCAGTAAGGTTCCGTAAAGCTTATTTAACAGAGGATTACTGGAATCAGAACACAGATAATTAGCACAATGCCAGAGCTAATTAGATGAAAATAGGTATTATACAAATATGAAGACAGTTTTGTATTCTTAGTATTGGCTTTTCAGTAGTGCTGAGCACCCGTAGCTCCCAATGAAGTAATTGAATCTCAGGTTCTCAGCATTGCTGAAAACCAGGGCATTATTGTGCAAGTATTTATAGGAAATCCTGCATTAAATCTGAATGAAAGTGGCTAAAATAATTTAATATCAATGCCTCCAATGAGATTTGTGCATTAGGGTCTTTAGCAGTCAGTCAAGTCCCCCCTAACCCTGAATAAGGTCCATGATCTCCACCCCGGACCAGGAAGGCGCCCACCTTCTCCAGCCCCTATCAGGCTCCTGGGAGCTGGCAGACTGCTCCTGGGGAGCGGTGGAGAGCTGGCTGCCAGTGGCTTGCTGGCTCATGTTTTGGAGCCAGTGGGTCAGAGGCAGTGAATGCTGGCTTTGGGCTGGCAGTCTTGGAGCTGGCACAGAAGTCTACCCCTTTAAGGGCTCTGGGGAGGAGGGAGGGAGAGGAGTGTTCTTGGTTGAGCCTGGAGTGGCCACCAGGGCACCCTGGGAAGGCTGAAGGCCCCCTATTTTAATATGTGTCTACACAGCACTTATTTTGAAATAGCTATTTCGAATTTGGCATTATTCCTCGTGGAATGAGGTCTACCAAATTCGAAATAAGTGCTCTGCTATTTCAAATTAATTTTGAAATAGCAGTTTGGCTGTGTAGATGCTAGGATAGTTATTTTGAAATAACAGCTGTTATTTCAAAATAACTTTGCTGTGTAGACATACCCTAATTGTGTCAGTCCCAGGATATCAGAATATTAGAGTGAGGTAATCTAGGGTTACCATACAGCTGGGTTGTCTAAGACATTGCTTCTTTTTTTAAGCCTCCATCTTCTGTCCAGGCAGATTTTCAAATAACAGTCAATGTCAGGGATTTTTTCAGAGCAGACACTGCAACTATTTTTTTAAAAAGTAACTCTTTATCTCATAACAATAATTTGATAAAAGTGTGGCTTAATATTAATTTAAAAGGGGGTGAGAAAACATAAATTCATTTTAAACAACTGGGTTGTTTAACAGTTGTTTAAATGCTAACACATTTAGCATTGAAATAGTGTTAAATATAAAAATGTGTTTCTAATTTATAAGGAAGGTCTACGCAGAGGCTTGCTATCTGAAAGGAGTTGCCAACACAAAAACTTTGAGACCCATTGTGTTACGCAGCCTGTTCCACCTTGTATTAACTGACATTCTAAGCACATTTCCTCAATCCAAAGAAGAGCTGTATGTAAGTTTATAATACAGGAAACCATACAACCTGATCTTTTTGTACCACCCAATTTTGCTAGCTTATTTATAGAAAAATGTTGCTATTGCAGCAACTCCAGTTCCTCATATGACACACAGAAATTAAGAAACAAAACAGCTTCCCATTTTTCTTTTTTAACCAATTCTGCTTTCATTTAAAACTATCATTTTTCCTGTTTTAATTTTTTAAATGTATATTATATGGTTGATTTCTTAAATAATAACAATATTTTATAAAGAAAAAAAAACTCAGAAACAATCAAATCAGTCTTTTGAGATCAATTGCCCAAGGTCGGGGGAACACGTGAATATACCCAACTTTATTCCAGCATGGGAAGCAGCAATTTTAGACTTAATTCCACAAAACCATGTCCATAGTCTTTGGGAGTATTGTTGTGAGTAAAGTATGGTTCCTGAGTGGTATCAGCTTTTGTCATATCAAAAATGAAGTATGTTAATATACTGGAGAACTGGAAAAATAGACACTGAAGAAAAGATTTTTAAATCAAATACAGTTAATAATTGTTTCCTGAAAATTCCAGACAGGAAATGAGAAACACACACTGAGGTTATGTCTATATACTATCACGTATGTTGGTATAATTTCTTTCACTAAAAGGAGTGAATAAGTTACCTCTGCTGGGTGACATAAGTTACACCAATGTAAATGCTGGGTGTGGACAGCACTAAGTCAGTGAGAGAGCTTTTCCCACCGACATAACTGCTGTTACTCACTGGGGATGGATTACTTACACTGCCAGGAGGGTTCTCTTGTATAGCCATAACCTCACGCCCTCATTCCATCCCCTCTACCTAAAAAAATAAGCAAGCACTCAGAACTGTCTCTTGCCACAAATGCCTCTGTGATGACTTCAGCTATGAAGTCTTTTTCTCCACCTCATAACAGAGTTCTGATAAAAGATGACCTCAGCTTGATAAAATGGGTTTGTCACTGCACCATTAATTACGAGAACAGTGAGCAGCCAGAGCATGTATCTGAACAAAACAAACTCTGTTCAACATGGGGAGTTGCAGTATCCTGTCTGACACCCATCTTGAACTGTATTCATAATGGAAAAAAGCTGGAACTTAGAAAAAAACGTGATCATTTTGTACCGTGTTAATAATCAGACCAGTTGTATTCAGCTCTTTCCCTATTTCTATTATTTCTTGCTATGTAAGGGCCCAATCCTGCACATATTTACTACTGGGTGTAGCACTTACTTCCATGAGTTGGTTCTCTGAGGACAATGGAATTACATCTGAATGCCCAGAATAAGTACTTTCAGGACTGAAACCTAAACTTTGATAGGACCTAAAGAAAACCATGCAAAATGATTCACAAACATATTAAGTACATTTTTAACTGTACAAATATTTTAGGACTACATTCATTAATAAAGGTAAAATAAATGTATAAGTATCCATGAATTAGTAAACATTTTAAATTTTAACTATAAAATATTATTCCAGTAGTTTTGGAATATTAAACAAACAACAGAGTTACTATAAAGAATGATTATATTGCCTAAAATGTGTTTTTTAAAATAAGCCCTACAGGTTCAAGTGCCATGTGGTCAACAATCCAACACAGAATTGAGAAACTACTGATTCTACCTAGAACTTACGTAACAGAAAGTTTACAGAATTGAAAGTGATGAGAGGAACACCACAGAAAGGGAAATCTTGAGAATAACTAGCCTCAAGTAAAATAAAATTGTTTCCTAAAAACTGAAAACAATTCTGAATGTGCTTCTCAAACTTCAAAGGTCCAAATATGAGAGACAGTGGGGCAAAATCCAAAATGAAAGACAGGAAAAATACTACAAGAAGGGTACATTTTGGTTGATCTTTTTTATTACTAAAACTGATAAGTTCACAATTGGTACTTTTTTTTTTGGAGGGGGAGAGTAATTTGATTAGTTGGACACTCTGTTTCTGTCCTTAAGTTTCAGCAGACAGCAATTACAATTTGGGGTGCACAGTTTCTGCCAATAACAGGTGCCAGTATTCTCTTTGGCTCTCTACATTGCACCCTAAACTCGAAATAAGATGCACTATGCAAATTGCGCATCTTATCTCAAATCTATTTTGAAACGGCTTATTTTGAAATTTGTCGCATCTACAGAGCACCAAATTTCAAAATAACGTGCTATTTTGAGCCATCCCTTATCCTTTGTGCAACGAGGTTTACTGGGATGGCAAAATAGCGCACCTGTTATTTCGAAAAATACTTGTTCCTAATAATATAAAAGAACAAAGACACAATGGGAGATTCACTCTGCAGTGACATGATGCAGGGTGTGTCTCAGCAAGGAACACTAGTCTTGATTGAGGTCTGTGAAGAGGCTATGTTGCCTAGCAGTACTTGGGTTCTAAATAGTGACATGTCAGAACACCATTCCAGTAGTAGTACCATTGTAAGTACTGGAACACCATAAAAGAGTGCTGGAAAGGCACTTTGTAGAATTCCAGTATGACTTGTACTCTATTGCTTAAATATTATTATGGGTTTGATCTGATTTCGGGTGCTCAGCATACCTATGAACCTCAAAACCTCTAAATTTTGACTTACTACATTGTAGATTTTACTGGGTTGTAATGGCCAAATACCATTTTTGTTCCTTTGGAAAACTTGGTTTCTCATTAGAAGAACCTGCCAGGTCTGAATGCTTGAAGTGGGGGTAGAGTTGTTCAGACTCTCCTCTACCCATCATTAATGCTTCTTTTGAAACTGATTTTGGGGCAATAGAGTGGTTCACAGGCAGTGATGGGAGGTTGTTCATTGTGTCATTTTAAAGTACTGTATTATCCTTGCAATGTATTTTTGTGTGCATAGATATTTTTAGTTAACTGCATGGAAAATGTTTTACAGACCATGCCTAGCCAACTTTATTTTTTTCTTTTAGATGTGCGGAATGGAGAAAATACTGACAGAGCAGCAGCCAGAGGAATAGCAAGTGTGACTTTTTATTTATTCAGGTGTATTTATATAAAATCTTAAACTCCGAATGAGTAATTTGCTGTATTTTCTATTTTTTCAGCCGTGACTAAAATTCTTTCACTCTGTTTCAATTTTTTGTAAAATAAAAGTCTTTTATTTTTAGTAAAGTCCATGTAGTTTGTATAAAGGAAAATTTTTATTATCTCAGGTATCTCAATGTGGCAGCTGTGATAAAAAGCTGACTTTAATATCTAGCATTTACTCTCAGTTACCAGACAGTGATCTATGAGGCTCTGAACCACTGAACATGCACATGAGCAATCCCCATTTTGTAGGCAGATGCAACATCCTATGAAATTGCTTAGATTAGTAATATAAGGCATGTGAGTAAGTGTCTGCAAGATTGGGACCTAAATTTATTGACAAATATTGACTTTAGTGATACCAGAGTTAAAATGGTAGCAGGCTTCTGAAATTAGACGTTTTTCTCATCTATCCATTACTTATTTCATTTTAAAGATATTTATTTGTATGAATATGAATTTGGCAAACTTGTTAGCTTTATATACTCATCATTTCTTACTTGAGGGACTGTCCTATTCTCAACTAAAATCTTTGCTTTATGGTCCAATATTTCTGATGCCAATAATTCATAAGATGGAAGTAAAATTCTAAAAGACTGATGAGGGACAAATTGAAATGAAGGCCATTCATCCTGCTAGGGGAACATATAAGGACTATAGCAACTTGTGCAACTTTTTATATCATAAGTTTTGTGAGACACAATGTGACCTATTGGACTGAACTATGAGTCAGGATACTTGAGTTTTATTCTTTGCTTTGCTACTAGGAGCAAACAGTACATCATATGTAAAGTACATATAGCAAACACTATATCCCACAAACCACATTTGATGGGATAAGCAGAGAATCTTTATTCAAGGCATATTCTTCAACAGGTGCTTTAAAAATATTACTACCCTTCCTGACAGATGCTTTCATCCCTTGGTTTATTTATATACAGTCCTTTTTTCTAACTACCGTGGAACAAAAAAAATCAGCTGAAGGCATAGACCATGTGTTGCCAAATCCTCTTCAGCTTAGAATTTTCATTGCTATTTGACTACATTCTGCTTTCTGGCTAGAGTTGCACATCAGAGAGGGGAAATCCATCATCTTTTAAGTAATATTTTCATGGTTAATAAAATTAGTTCAAAACACTTCAAGGGAGATAATAATCAGTTCCATCAAAATGTATTGTTAAAAAAAAAATAAACAAAGATAAGAGGCTGTTTCCTGCACAAATCATCCCAGCTGTGATTTATTTTCACATTAATTAGCAGTTCAAGGCAGGGTGTATAAAAAGAGACAACTCAGAGCTTTCAGCAAAAGATATAAGTTTAGATATGGTATCAGGAGAAATCTAGCCATTAAACAAATACAGCATAAAACTCTACTTTGATGTCGCTTTGGACTACATCAAAATGTGGAGGGAAATATTAACAGGGAAGGAGGACAAATGAAAGTGTTTCTGAACTGTTATAAAGAATCTCATTATCATGTGACTTCTCCAATTCCACATACACATCTCGTGTGTGCGTGTGTGTGTAAGGAAGTTGAGAAATCAGATATTCTTCCTTTAGCCAGCAAGAAAGTAGATACTTTCTGCTTTAATAAAACTTCTTCAGGTTTCCTAACTTTTTAAGCACTCAATGCTCTATGTGTGTATGAGTCAGAAAAATGTCATTTCCACTTACACACAGCGTCCATGCAGTATGTATTACACTTATCACTACCCCAGTGACACCATTATGAATTTTCACAAGTATTAGTAATACATTTATCAAATCATTCCCCGCCTCTCAGCTGTATATGCAGAATTACACTTAATGATTTGGATAGTTTCTTGGCAATTCACTCCTTAAAGCACATATGGTAGGAGGGAGAATGATAAGTAACTCTGCTTGTAGTTATTTTAGCACTCACTTGGAGATAAGATTTTTGGCCCTTGTTTAGGCTGGTAGACTGGTTCAGAATAATTGCAAATACATATTTCCTGAGTTGTGTAGGCAGTTATAGATAAAGCTGAATCAATTTCCACAGAAGGGGTACAGAACTAGCTTTCCCTGTTAATACACATTATCCGTATCGAGCATGCTTTTTGCCTTGTTCCCTCTCCTTCCAACAGGTTCCCCACAGACTCCTGTTCATAGAGGCAGGCAGAGAGGGAAAGATTCAACACAAGACCTGCCTCACATCCTTATATAAGTGGGCACTCTAATCCACTATTAACTACACTCACCCCTATTCCCAGACACCCAAGAATTGGCTCCTGTATTTCTCACTTGGAGATCACATCCCAAACTAGTACCTAGATATTTTACATATGGATGATCCCTCTGATCTGCTGACCTGACTTCCAGTTTGTGTATTTCTAGATCACCCCCTGGCCTCTGCTCCTTTCTATTCAACTTATGGGGAAGTAAAAAACTTAAGGGAATCCTCTTTCCAGCCCCCTTCTCTTAAAGAATACAAACAAATAATACATATGTTTAAATAGTCACTAGAAAGAGAAACATGGTTCCAAACACTCCAATGTCCAATGAACTGAACTACATGACACACTGTCACACTTCTCCCTACAGCTAGTTCTAGGGAGGCTCACTGAAAACCCACTGAAGTCAATGGAACAATATCAACTCACATAAAAAGGGTTTCAAATCAGCACCTGCCATAGGTTGGGTACTGTCTGTGATATCAGCTTCCACGACAGTGGTTCAATTATAGCAGTACTAGGGGCCATAGTATGTAACTTCTGTTACTACAGTTGTTTTCTATGTATATTTATTTTTAAATATCTTTTCTTCATCCCGCATAATATTAAAATTGATTAAGCCTTGCTCTTCAGTACTTGTACTAGGTGAATTTTTCAATTCAATATAATTTATGTTATCATTTTACAGTGCATATACAGGCAGTCCCCGACTTACGAGGATCTGACTTACGTTGGATCCGCACTTACGAACGGGGCTTTTCTCGCCCCAGAGCTCGTGGGCAGCAGGACCGCCCAGAGCACAGCGGTCCCGCCACCGCATCCTCCGGGGCGAGAAAAGCTGCTCCGGGTCTCCCTGGTGTGCTGGGGGGGGACTCCCCAGCACAGCAGGGAGACCTGAGCAAAGCCGCACAGGCGGTGGGACCCCGCTGCCCGTGCGGCTTTGCTCCTTTGCCCCGGAGCAAAGCCACACAGGCGGCGGGGTCCCCCGCCTCTGCGGCTTTGCTCCTGTCTCCCTGCTGTGCACAGCTAATGCACAGCAGGGAGACAGGAGCAAAGGAGCAAAGCCGCGTGGGCAGCAGGGTCCCGCCGCCTGTGCGGCTTTGCTTGGGTCTCCCTGACTCCCCCTCAGCACAGCAGGGAGACAGGAGCAAAGCCACAGAGGCGGCGGGACCTCTGCGCCTCCGCCGCTTTGCTCGGGTCTCCCTGGTCTGCTGGGGGAGGAGGGGGCACAACTAGTGCCCCCCCCCCCCAGCAGACCAGGCTTTTGTTGCGGGACGCCTGGGGTAGAGCAGCTGGGGTGCTGCCGGGTTGGTCCTTCGGGGACCTACCCGGCAGTGCCCCCAGCTGTTCTGTCCCAGGAGTCCAAATTCAGCCACTGTTGAAACTGATCAGCGGCTGATTCCAGGAAGCCAGGTGCAGAGCAACTCTGACTAGGGCTTCCTGTAGTCAGCCACTGATCAGTTTCAGCAGCGGCTGAATCTGGAGCCAGTTCCGACTTATATACAAATTCAACTTAAGAACAAACCTATAGTCCCTATCTTGTATGTAACCGGGGGACTGCCTGTATTTGTAATAAAACAATAATATAAAGTAATCACTATCCACTTGTATTTTGTATTGTAATAGAAATCAAAATATTGAAAAATATCCAAAAATATGTAATACTTGTCAGTTGGTATTCTATGGTATAAGAGCGTGATTAATCATACTTAATTTTTTAATTACGAATAAGCTTTTTGAGTTGATTGCATTAACTGTGATTGAAAGCCCTAGAATCAATCCTATCCTAAATATCATACATCTTCCTATGTATTCACAACTAGCACAACTGAAAAGTGATCTAACTGAACTCTTGTTGAAAGGTTATTTATATGCTTCTAAGGCAATTAAATGCCCCCCCCCCCCCATTTTTTACTTCACTATATCAAACTACTTCCGCCTTATTTAAGACGTGTAAAAAAAAAGACAAACTTTTATATCTCATCACTAAAAGTGTCCTTATATTATGCCAATCACTCTGTGTCACTTCCCAAATGCAGGGTCTTTATAGAAAAGAATAGTCATACCATGAGATATAATGTATCTGCATCTCCCAGTTTCCCAAATGCTGAACCAAAATATAGGTAGCCAGCATTCAGGGGACCAACTTTTGTATTTCACAAATATAAAGCCAAGGACTCCAGAGTCTCTCAGCTATATAAATAGGATGGATTTAAGCCACCCTGATTAAAAACTCTGTTATCAGCCCTATAGTGAATCCATGAAAAAGGCATATGATTATTATATTTGAACATATCTAGCCTCTGATATGCAACATGCAAAAAATCAATAGCTTTCTGAGATGAAAGATCATTAGTGACTATTTTATAGGTATTCATTCTGATTCAAAGATTCTCAAACTTCATTTCACTGTGACCCCCTTTTGGGAAGAAAGTTACTAATGATCATGGGGGAGCGAGTATATCCTAGGCCCTGCCATCCAGGGTGTTGGGACTGGGGGTCAGACTTCAGCTTCAACCCCAGGTCCCAGCAAGTCTAATGCTGACCCTGATGATCCCATTAAAATGAGGCATGGGTCCCAAACCACAGTTTGAAAATCACTGTTCTATTTCATTAACTTCAATAGTATTTAAGATTACATTAATATTCTGGGTACCATGTGTGTCCAAAACCAAAATGACATACATCTTTATTAACAGAAAAAACTTGTCAAAGATAATCTGTAATGATTTAAAAGGCCTGGTGTCAGCTGCTTAGTACCCCTCACACAACAAAACCATTAAAAAGTACAAAGAAATGGGAGGGGAAGTCTGTCTATTGCAGCTCTAGATTATAGCCTAACAAAGGAGACACACACACCTGCAGGTTATAAGGACAGCATTAACAATGAAAACCCAAGGGTCTGAAGACAGATCCAATAAAATGACATCACTGGAGATGCAAATGTCTCATTTTCATTTCAAAAGAGTGTTAACAACAAAGGATGCTTGTGACTTACCTCATCACTGAACAGCAAACATATCTGTCTATGGAATTTGGATATTCCTGGCCTATCTTATATCTCTACTACCTAAAGTGTCTGATGATCTGATGCTCCATTAATTGAAAAATAATGTACAATAGAAAACTCCTGCCTATGCACATTCACTTTCCAATAGCAATAAAGGGGTCAAAAGATCATTTGAGTCCTGGTTCTCTTTTTAGTTGAAAGATCCAGGAAAAACAATAAACAGAAACACAAAAATTGACAAGTATCAGATCAGGGGTTTTTGAAACAAAATTTTCAGTTAAGAAATATGCACTGTGGTAGTCATGTTGGTCCCAGAATACTGGGGAGACAAGGTGGGTGACATCTTCTATTGGACCAACTTCTAATGGTGACCTGAAGAAGAGCACTGCATAAGTGCACAAGCTTGTCTCTCTCACCAACAGAAGTTGGTTCCACAAACAATATTATCTCACCTATCTTGTCCCTTAGATTATCAAGGGCATTTTGGCTTCTCTCTCCCACTCCATTGATATTAAGTAGCCATAGAGTTGGTGTAGACAGCCACTGGCTAATGAGCCCCTCCGAGCGAGGGATCTGGCAGCAGTGCAGAGTTGTTGTAGTGGCTCTGGACCCTTCCAAGGACCAGTTTATAGGGACTGTCTGACACATTCTTATGCCTCAGCATTCAGACACATCCAGACACATTAGAACAGTTCTTTAGTTGGTTTATTTTATACTAAGGATCTCATTGGCAGCTGGACAGCTCAAGATCACGGGGATTCAAATAAGACCTTAGCACACTCCTTTTGTGCTGAGCACTACTCAGACACAGCAGACAATCTGGCCCCAAATGTAGACTTATGTCTATAATATTTTATAGACTTTTTAAAAGTACATCACTTAAACCATTGTGCATTTGGATCTATGAATGTGTAGCTTGGACACTTTAACAAATACATAACCTCTGATAAAATTTCAGAGCTCAGTACTTTCTAAATTTAAAAATCCAGAACATCTCTATATATTTCACTCTATTTTTCATATTTAGTATGGTCTTTCCAGCGGGAAATCAGTAATTGGAAAATTGCCCATTTGATATGGAATTAGTATGCCACAACCTGCTCCAAGGTTTTCTTATGCTCCAGAACTGTTCCGTAAACTGTAGAGGTTTTTTTCCAACAAAGCAGCTGTAACTCCTAAAATACTGTTTGCACTGATGGTCAGGAAAATGCATTTGCTAAATCAAATCTTTGGGTCTTCAGTTTACTGATAACAATCGTAAGATATTACAAATTTCTACACTCACCAGTTTCTACACACTGACAAGGTTTGAGTTTTAATTAAATGCACTGCACACGATTGATTGGTCTATGTTCTGATGGATTTTTGAAGCAATTTTTCTATTATTCAGATTGCATGTGCACAAAATATTTTAAGGTTACTCATCATCATCTTATATTTAAAGTTTTTAATATCAACTTATTTGTGATGTGAAGAATCACTACATTATACACACACATTTCCACCCCACTATTTGGAAAAAAATATTAAAGGATCACACCTTATTCTTTGAAGCAGAAATGAATCAAAAAATTGAAAAAGATGCAAGAACTTACAAAGAAAAATCTGAAGAATGTGTCAAGCATATAATTCAAATTATCACATTACAGTGGATCAAAATATTAAATTAGGAAAATAACAGAAATGCACAGTAGAGACAGACATAAGAATACCTCTTAATCATCAAATTTGGGCCTGGATCTTTCTATATGAAAGACATGATAATTTGCTCACTTACCCACATCCTGCACACCTATAATGTAGATAGTAGATAAATATAGAAGATGCTTCAGCTTCCATTTCCAGTGATAGCGCCAGACTCCATTCACAGGGGACATTCTGTGAAGTAAGAATGCATCAATTTAGGATAAATAAGCAAAAACTTGCTTTTTTTCTGTACTAATTAAGATATTGTTATTTAACTTATTTTACAGCAGCAGATGAAAGACATGGAATTTTTAAAAATCTCACTTTAAAAGAGTGCTGTCTCCAATCTTTTATGGGGAGGAGGTAAGAGAAAAGGCATTCACATCTCTGATCTATAATATACAGGCAATGTATAATATGGATTATGGTTATGCCATGCATGGTGAGCGAGTGGTTCTGTGTGACACTTTGTGGCCCTTATTCAAAATATGTAGGATGGATGGATGTAAGATGGATATAGTCTGTATACTGATACTGGAGAAGTATACATGGGCAGAGTTAATGTTCTTTTTGAAACCTACAATGCGCTGACATGTACTACAGAAAATATGAAGAGTGTATTTGAATAGCTACCTATCTTTGCATAACTGTTCCTTCCTACACTTTTGAGTCATAATATTTTTATAGCTGTAGCATTCCTTGTTTTACATACTGCACAGTAGGTAAAAAATTAAGCAACCTTAATTTTTAAAATATTTTGTTTCTGTCTGTCCAAGTCCAGAGGCCCAATCCTATTTTCACTTAAATTAGATTATTACTACATAATACAATAAATACAAAAATAGTTCAGACACAATTCTATTTGAATTTTTTCTTTGAAGCATATATGACAAGTTTCAGACCATATCAAAATTTTCCTAGCTAAAATTACAGGGTGGGGAAGGTGTACAAGCAAGAAGTAAGGCTTATAATGAAACTTAGTCCCAATCTTTACTATGGAGATACAATCATGGATCCAAAATTAATTGTAACCTATTATATTGCTTTCTCTGTGTAATAACTCAGCAAAAAGCAACAGAAAACAAGAAATAGTGAACGGCATCTCACATACAGTATTATATTGACCCATTCCATTCCCAGCTTATTTGGTACTGATAGGCTATAACGGGCATTTTTCCAGTAAGAAATTGTTCAGTTATTTCAAGGAGAGAATGTGACTGAGTTGTGTGTGTTGGAGGGGGGGGGGGGGGCAGGGGGGAAACCAGGCAGTTATTAAAACACATATTATAAAAGCCTGACATTTTTGAACATATGAAAATCTTTCCCCCACCCCTCGCCTCTCACTCCACATATATTGTTTTAAAACTGTTATTAATGAAAGCTCGGAGTAAATTTATAATCTTGTCCATTAAATGGCTTTTCTAGCTTCTAAAAGGAAAACATTTAAACAAGTCTAGATGAGTACAGAATCCTAAAATAATCAACCATAATGAAACAATTAATTTCCCAAGCTTAAAAGTAATAGTTCTTCAAATCAGCAACCTGAATATGCTACACACCCAGGTAAATAACATTTTATGAGATCAACTGTTGCAATTGGATTGTAGGAAAACCTAACTCCTGTACTTTAATATAAGTATATAGCTACAAAAATGTCCAGTTCTTTATTAAAGTTGTTTAAAATTATTAGCTTGAAGCACATTTATTTTTCTAAGATATGGTAAAACTACATTTAACAAGTTTTAAAGACAAGCACAGAACATTCAGGCCCAGGGTTCTGAAATACAAGAATCCCTTTGACGAAGCCAGACACAGAAGAATAAACAGATTATTAGACAATAGAAATATTGTACTCCAACTCAGTGGCCCATAAATCCTTGTAAGCATCTCAGAAAAGAGAATGTCAAGACTTAGGGAGCTGTACAATATGCAAAAAATAATTTTCCTACATATGTAAATCCCCTAAGTATTCTCCTAAAATGTTGCTGTTGATCAGAAGATAGCAAAATAAATCATATATACAATGGTGTAATTTAAACCTCAACATTTGCTAGTTGGGGTGGTGACTATAACATGGTATCTTCTATTTCATGTAGAGGAAGATACTGTTATTTCTACAAAAATTAAGCGTTGAATTTTTAATGGAAGCCACGGACAGAGTAAAATGTTAGTGTGATACTTTCACTAATACCAGTAGAACTCTCAGAACTATTAGGCTGAATTTCTAAGGAGAGGTAGCATTGCCAGTCTGTCAAACAATCAGAGCAATTCCAGTGGACTTTGAAGAAAGAAACTTGTTTCTGTCTCCATCTTATCTTTATAACTTGTAGTTCTGAATACCCCAGTAATACTGTTGGGACCTCTGTGACACAAGTATAGGACTGCAAATTGTTCAAGACCATGCAGCAAAAGGAGTACAAATCAAGGAGTTTCTAGTGCTTAGTACCAAGCTAAATCCACCTAATTACATCCACCTACTTCTAAAAAGTCTCATGCTGTTCTGCTTCTCTCAAAACTGATCAAACTAAACTGATTCTAGAAAATGTATTAATAATATTAATAAATACATGGGGTGGGGGGAGTAGTACAGTTATAGTTCCTAAAGGCCAGAACTCTGTTGTAATAGTCATGGATTGCTCATGAATCCCCACCTCCCTTTCTCTCGAGGCCCTACCCCCACTCTACCTCCTCCATCCAAGGTGTAGAGATATGGGCTCTTGCTCAAGGCATCAAGAGTCATCAGATACCATAGCATTATACCACTCTGTGATGACCAACCAAAAATAGAGTGTCCTTTTGAATGAACAAATCAGCAAAGCACACTCTCTCAATGATGGTCTACCACAGGGATCTATACTGGCTACTTTAGTATTCAAAATCTGTGTTAATGACTTATCTGGGATAATTTTGCATAAATTTATTTACACTAACAACAACTAGTGATGTAAAGGGTTAATCAGAATGGAGCAGTGAGCCTGGCCAGAGCCCCATGTAATGTTTAACCGGTTAACTTTTTCAACAGGACTTTACACTTATGGTACCAGGCAAAGACCCCATCACCATCACACACTTCCTCTCTTCTTATGTTAATGATAGAATATTTTCAATATGGGAAATTCCATGCCAGTGCTCCAAAACCTAAATAATAGTCTTTGGCCTAAACAACAATGCTGCCAAAGAACCACAGGAAGGAAGTCAACAGGTCTGAAATAAACCCTGTCTGAACCTTGGACAGAATTTTGAGTTATAAAGCCCATCTCAAAAAGAAAAGCAAAAAAGTAAAAGCAAGGGCTAGTCTTGTCCAAAAACTTGAGGACACAACCTCAGGTGCCAACGCATGCATATTTCAAACAATTACTCTAGCACTGGTATCCTTGGCTGCTGAATATCGGACACCAGTCTGGGCAGATAGCTTATATACTCATCTTTAGGCAGGCAATTTAATGCTGCAATGAAAACCATAACAAGAACATTAAAATCAACTCTTATACAATGATTGCCTGCTTTGGCACATATACTCACCTACAAAATCCATAATTCTTGTGAATATAGTTAACCCATGGCCAACCTAAACTTTCCAATTCATGAGAACCACCTGAACCTTCTCAAAATATGTCTGAAACCTAGAAGATTTTCCAAGATAGGTTTTAAAGCATCTTCTTTCAATCTTGACGTACACTGGAAAGAATTCTGTGATAATTTAATGTTTCAAACAAATACCTCATTGTGGACCCCCTCAAAGAACTTGCACACTTCAACCTACACTGGAAAAAATGGCCTACATTGATCCATTTTAGAGCATTGCATAGCAGATGTGATCGTCTCTTGCACCTTTGGAAGGTGAGTGACACTCAGTGTAGCTGTGGACACCAGTTAAAAACTGTAGACCGTACTGTAAATCAGTGTCTACTTTGATTTTTTACTGGTGAAATCTCAAACATACATCAAGTAACTCCCAAAAACACACTGGCTCACTAATTTTAACTTGTTTATCTTCATGACTCCTCTTGTCACATGAAGGAAGCAGAAGCAGTACAGATTAAAGAACAGATGAAACTGCTCTTTCGGGGTATGTCTACACTAGCTTGTTAATTCGAGCTAGGTAGGCAAATGAGGCGACCGGAGTTGTAAATGAAGCCTGGGATTTAAATATCCTGGGCTTTATTTGCATGTTTCCGTCCGGTCGCCATTTTGAAATTTCACTAACCCGAACTCACTGCCACGTGGCTACACGCGGCAGTGAAACGTTAATTCAAACTAAGTCTTTAGTTCGAATTAACTGTTACTCCTCATTCCACGAGGAGTAACAGTTAATTCGAACTTAGGACTTAGTTCAAATTAACGCTTCACTGCCACGTGTAGCCGCGCGGCAGTGAGTTCGGGCTAGTGAAATTTCAAAATGGAGACCGGACGGGAACATGCAAATAAAGCCCAGGATATTTAAATCCCGGGCTTCATTTGCAACTCCGGTCGCCTCATTTGCCTACCTAGCTCAAATTAACGAGGTAGTGTAGACATACCCTCAGATACTTTCACAATATGACTTCTGTTACCAGATTATTCTGAAATGGAGTAAGGGAACTAAAGGCAAATATTAACATTAAATATTATATATTTATAAAGAACATGAAAAATTATAAGTTCTGCAGAAGTGCTAAATACTAACATGTCAATTTAATGAAGACATTATATACTTATTCTCAGGGCTCGACAAATAATGTATTCTACTCGCCCGTGGTGAGTAGATTACAACGCGGAAGGGCAGGCACAGAGCGATCTGTGCATGCGCAGAAAGATCTGTGCATGCGCAGAGTGCAGAACCGCGTGGCTGGCGAGCAGGGCTTGCCGCTGCTTGGTGAGCCCTGCTTATTTTAATACTAATTCTATTTATTATTAATAGTTATTAAAATATAAAATTGTACCTAACTAGCAAATGAATAACTCAACAAGCAAATTAGTGACTAATCATTGAAAAAAATGTGTCTTCCAGGTTCGAGACATCTCAAAAAGCAAAAAAGACTGTATTTTGTTGTTCAATATTCATTACTAAGGTCCTACCAAATTCATGGTCCATTTTGGTCAATTTCACAGTCATAGTATTTTTTTTAAAATCATACATTTCGTGATTTCAATTATTTAAATCTGAAATTTCACAATGTTGAAATTTTGGAGGCCTGACCCAGAACGGAAGTGTGTGGGGTTCATATAGTAGGAGCTCTGCAGTGCTGCTACCCTTACTTCTGCATGGCTGATGGTGTTAACACTGCTATCAGAGCTGCATGGCAGGGGAGCAAAAGCTGTTGGCTTTGAAAACAGAGCCATTGTCAGCAGCAGTATAAAAGTAAGGATGCCATGGTATAGTACTGCTACCATTACTTCTTCTCTGCTGCTGAGGTGCTTCCTTCAGAGCTGCTCACCTGGCCAACAGCCACAGCTTTCCATATGCCCAGCTCTGAAGGCAACACAGAAATACGTGTGGCACTACTGAAACCCTGCGCACCTCTTCTGAGTTAGGACTCCCAATCTGAGAAATACTAGTCTCCCCAGTGAAGATAATACAGGGGAAAGCACACAGAAGACCAGATTTCAAGGGGGGAAGACCAGATGCATCACCATCCATGATGTATTTTTCATGTTTGTGAATTTGGTAGGACTTTATTTGTAACTAACAGAGAGACAAGAATACTAGATGGTAAGGTAATAAAACCCTCCAATGGTATATTAAGTAAATATAGGCTGTGCCTCCCTGGTCCAGCAGGGCTGGTCCTGAACCAAGGAACTGGCCAGACCAGTGGAGGAGAATGACAGCCCTCTTCTGCCACTGGCAATGGTGCTCTGCTCAAGTGGCAGCACAGGAGCTGGCATTGACCAAGCTGGAATGGGACGGGGAGGGAAGAGGCTCAGGAGCAGAGGTAGGGTTGTTGTGGAGCCCTGTATCCAGGAGCGCAGCCCTGCAAGAGAGCTCTGAGCCTGCGGCCAATGGGCTGCACTCCTGATCCCCACTAACAGCTACAGGGCTGTGCTCCTGGCTCTTGTCCACAGGGTTCTGCAGGCACCCTGCCACTCCTCCCCCCGAATACTCTTCACCAGTTCCCACTCCTCCCCTTCCTCTCTGAGCTTGAACTTATTTGTGATACTATAGAAACTCTGGGAGGGCAGGGAAGGAGTTGCTGAGCAGGAGGCTTCTGGCTTTTCCCTGTAAGTGCTCCAAACCCAGAAGCACCCAAGTAGATGCTGGAAAATAGATGTTGTCAGGCAAGGGAAGTCCAGATTATAGAGGTCCAACCTGTACTGTAAATTGTAACAAGAGTGACAAGTCTGTTTTTAAAAAAAAGGAAAGTTGCAGATTATTCCTTTCCTCCAAGATTCACTGCAACTGTGAACATGGGTCAAGGGGATGTGTCTCACTCTTTAAAATTTAGACAAAATTCAGAACAATGAGCATAATTCTGGCCTCACCTGGTTACCTGCATGTGACCCCAGAGAAATCCATGAAGCTAAAACAGAATTTGGCAATTACATTAATCTCATTATAGTTGGATGTAATCCCATTATAGTTATCCTTTTATACATGTTTTTAACAACCTTTAATTATCCTCTGCCAATATAAATGTTCCAGAGAATAATAAATACAGACTACAATAGCATTACCAAATTTTCAGTGAAATGACAATTTTAGATATTTCTGTGACATAGTTAGTTGATCACCCTAGCTACCAACTCTGTGCAACCCATGGCTACTGTTCTTCTGTTTCCTGTGATGCAGGAGACAATGGGTGTATTCACAATTCATTAAAAGCAAAATCGTAATGTAATTTATCTAAACCATAAATGGATGGTAATTTGGCATGGTTCAAGACCAATTTAGTGCTGGTCTTGCTAAATCTAACTACCAAAAAATCCCCCACTTTATCCACAATATCCTGCTAAAGCAATGTCAGCATATTTTTGGAAGCACACAACTTTGGAGGAAAATACATACTACTAAATAATTCAATAACTTTGGGTTCATGCACCAATACTCCCTCTCCCCCCTGCAGAACACACTGGACATATCTGCATACACTCTGAACCATATTCAAAACCTGGGCAGAGTTCTTCAGAATGGGATGTGAATTCTGCCTTAGGCAGATTGACAGGATTTTCTTTGATCTTTGATATGGGAAAAACTACTGAGAAAAATTCTGCTGACAGTTTGAAATTTAAAAAGAAAGATACCATCAATTTCAAAACATCTCATTTAAGTTATGAAACAAAAGTATTTTTATGATGTAATCACCATGGAGTTATAATGCAACAAGTGAGAGACAACTATATAGCATTTTAATTCTTGCACACTAATAAAAGAGTACCTTTAAATATTAGTATCTCATTTTAATTGAAAATTGCTAACTGCAGACTATGCCATTTTAAAACATGTTTTATAGTTCTGATTACTCTCCTCATACACAACCGTTCTTAGAACCAGCCAAACATCTGACTTGAAAATAACTTAATCTGCCTCCGGGAAGACACACACATTTTAATTTAAAACGGCTCATTTGTATCTGATACCTTCTTGGTCCTTGGGTTTTCCTCGACAATGAATTTTCTAGAGTTGCAAGTTACTAACATGCCGCACAGAACTAACGCAGTGACTCTGTATTAGCATAACATTTGTTCTTGAAGCATAATTCTTCTGGCATTACTTTACCTTGTGCTGTAAAAGAAATCTACTCTTTGCGCCTTTGTCAATGCTTTCATTCGGTTCCTATCATAGGCACCAGGTGTGAATGTAATGGAGAAGCACTGAATCCAACAATTAATTGTGTATAAGAGCAAAAGGAAAAGCGCCTACTTGGGAATCTGTCCAAGATTCACTACAGTTCCAAAAGGCTAATCCCTGAACCGGATAGATACCAAAGATAGCGTCTACGAACCCTTTTCAAAGGTGCCTTTTCTCTCCTTCCAAACGGCTGCAGGAATCTAGCAATCCTTTTCCAGAAGGAGACTGTGGGGAACAGCTAGGAGTGGGACTTAAATTTTTATTCTGCCTGATCCCTCCTCCTCCCTTCTGTTCCTTCCTATTTTTGGCACAGTACCTTGTTGGCTAGAAGGAGTACCTCTCGCCGATCTGTTTCTTAGATCTGAACTCCACTTTCAAAGAGCTGAACTTTTGGCTCCAGATAGCGTTCACACAGAAACATTAACGCTGCCCCATACGCAAAGCACATTAAGAATGGGCATTGTATTTGGCATGTTCCCTGGTTGCCTCGAAAGTGAAGAGCAACTTCTTGTCTTCAAGCTGACTATAAATAATTTTTAATCGGTCTTCCCAGGATTTTATAGGACACGTCCTTAGCAAATCCAGATCCTGGCCAGGGCACTATCTGTTGGCATGTGTGAACGGACTTTGTCCATTCTTCTAGCTCTAGCTTTCCGCGCAGAATAAAGCTGAGTCTCATCAGGGGCTAAAGAAGAAATCTGGCCTGACTCTCGCCTCTTTCCATGCATGAAGGCACAGACCAAGGACAGACCTCGCAGCTGGAGAGAGTCCTTCCTTACCACGCTGTTCCGAAAGTTAAAAATACTCCTCGGCCCGAAGCAGAAAGCGCAGGGACTTGGAGCCGAAACTTACAGTCCTCCGCCTGCCAACCCCCATCCCTGCTGCTGCGGCCGCCGCCTAGCGCTCGCGCCTCCCCGCAAGCCCCGCCGCCCCTGCCCACCTGAGACAGCTCCGGGTCCCGCGCGGGCTGCTAAAGCGGGGAGCGGACCCCGCTCAGCCCGGGTCCCTCCGGTCCGGCCGGGCTTTGCCTCTCGCTTTGCCCGGCGGCAGAAAGCGGGGGCTGAAGTGGCCAAGCAGCTGCCACTGCTCTGGGCGGGCGCTGAGCGGAGCGGGAGGCCGGGGGCGGTTGTGGGGAGGTCTCTACATTACACCGGCGCCTCCCGGCTTCCAGCGGGCGGGAGATTATTCAGGTGGCTGCGCCTCGGGACAACCCGGAGGCCGGGCTGGAGGCGCCGCGCCGCGCGGGAGCGGGGAGCTCGGGCTCCGAAGCACCAGCAGGCGAAAGTGCTCAGGCAGCTGGGAGCCCCGCAGCCTGCCCGGGACACAGCCCCGCACCCCGCGGAAACACACCCCGGCCACACGCTGCCCCACGGTGCACACCCCTGTGGCACCCCGCCCACCGCACGCTGCCCCGAGACACCCGCTGCCCGCCCCCCGCAGGCTGTCTGAGGGCACACACTACAGCGTGTGTGCGTGAGGGGGACAGCCGCTCAGAGTCGCTCAGTGCTCCACGAACACCCACCCACTGCTGCAAGGACAAACTCCAGAAACACCCACCCAGTACATGCTGCCCAGACACGCCCACCCATTCACCACACCCTGCCCTGTCACCGGGGACACACACTACAGTGGGGACACAACACCTGAGAGTTACACAGAGAGCACCCACCCACTGCTTCTGGGGCACCTTAGAGACACCCATTTATCACCCACTTCTCCAGCAGGGCACATTACAGTGGGGGAACAATATCACAGAAGACCTCACCCCCAGAGAGAGAGTCTGCTCCAGGGGCAGGCAACCCTAGGACACACACCACTCCCGCAGACACACTCCGCACATTGCAGCAGGGTCACACACTGCAATGTGTTTCCCTACTTCTCTGCCAGCAACACACCCACACTGCACCTTTGGAATACATACACATATGCCAGAGACAGGAGACACGGGAATATATTCACCAACCCAAGGATGTACATACTACCTGGAGGACATACACAGTATATGCAATGGCTTCCAGTGGAGTGACATTTAAAAGAACCTGGCACTTAGGAAAATGCTACTAATTCAGCAACAAAAGGGCTCCTTGTGCCAAGTGACTGGATTCCACTACAGTTTTGGAATTTTTAAATCATTTTCATAAGGATGGATAAACAAGTTTGTTTCATCTATTTTTAGAAACAAACACTTTTGTTACACTGCAATATTCAGAAAATTCTATTTTTGCACAGAAAAATCTCACTTCCAGTTTCTATCCAGATGTAAAATGCTGGAAGAAAGACAGACCTCATGGTATTTCCATCCGGTCCTAGTAATGGAAGTACTGGAAACCTCATGAGGAAACATTTTTTCAGTCCTAAGTTTTCATTGCAGAAATTAGGAAAGTGTGGATAAGCTTTGAATGAACATCCAAATGTTGGGATGCTTATCTTAACCACAACCTAAAGTGAACCTTTAAAGTTTTCTATTTTTTTTTACATACATGTGGTAACAAAGCCAAAAATAAAGGATCACAGAGACAAAATAAATAATTCCATATTAGTCACATTCAATTAGTGTTCAGTCATGTCATAAAATCATCTATTTTTCTGTTGTAAAATGGAAATTAAATGCCAAACACTATTTGAACTAATGGAGTAGTAGTTTATTATCCCCTATGGGAATGAGGACTACAAGAGAGATGCTCGTGTGTTTTACAGCTGTTTGCGAGAGCAGAGGAATGGTGAGGCTCAGAGCACTTAGATTCAATTTCAAGTTTGGAAGGGGAGTGTTCGCTGGTAGTCACAGACACGTCAACCCATTTCCTACAAGACTGCTCCAGTTTTGTTCTCCTATCTAACTCCCTCCCATACACCCACTCCCCCGCATTCCTGGTTTCCTTCTCCCCTCATTATTCTTCATGCTTTGCCACCTGCCCTATACACCAATCATTCCCCAATTCCTTTTTATTGACTCTCTTTTCCTATCCAACCTTTTGGGTCCTACCTCCACCACACTCCATCTATCTATTCCCCCTAACCTAAGATCCTATTTCCCTCACCTTCTGCTACTATCCAGTCCTCTTCCCTTCTCATACTCTGGTTCATGCCCCCTACCTCCTCTGTATCCATGCACTCCTTTTCCCCTTCCCCTTCTTCTAACTTCTCATAGAATTATATATACCTCCTCCTTCTGGCCCTTTCTCCCTTCCTCCCACCCCAAGTCCATGCCAGTCCCTTTCTCCAGCTTCTTATCCTCATCCCTTTGCAGTCCAGTCAGTTAGCTCAAATGTTGTCATCCCCAAATCCCTGAATCTTACCCCTAACATCTATGAAACCGGCTTAAAAATCGTGGATTTTTTAAAACAAAGTTATTTTTCTTGCTCTTCTAATTTCAGAGCAGAGCAATAACATGATTCTTGGAGCTGTTAAAAAACACAAAGCCAAAACAAAACAAAAAGAACAACCCCAAATCACTATAGATCACAAGACTGACACAATCACAAGTTAGCAAAATTGCTTTTCTCCTACTCCCTGTTACCTGGGCTTATTAGCAGGTGCATTAAGAACACAGGCTTCCTGCTTTAAATTCCAGTGCTTGATATTACAGCAGACCCTGGCAGTTAAAAGGAGCAATTTCAGTGAAAGTCCTGCTCAACCCATGGAATCCTGGGTTGTAGCTTGCTCAGAAATGGAATCTTCAGAGAATTAACCTGTGAAATGCCAACATGTATGTACTGAGCATGTGCAAACTGAAATTTTCTAGAGGCAAATTTGGGAAGATTTCCAGAGGAAGAACAAAAGGTGATACCAGATTTCCTTTGTTGAATTTTAAGACCCTGCCCTAACAAAGTGGTCTATAGCATGTTTTTTTTTTAAAAAACATTGGCAAAACATCATATTTTCCTGACTGTCATTCTGAGAAATGGCTGAATAATTTTAGTTGAAACTTTCAAATAAAAATTCAGCTTGAGGCAGATACACAGCATGGAAAATTTCATCTCAAACAGTTAAAACATGGCAAAATTATAAGCAAATGAAAACAGCACCATATTATGGGAAGTATCTGGCAACTTTAACTATTGGCAGTGCTACCTGCATTACATATATTAGGCTCTCTTAAAAATATGAAAGATCTAAAATAACCAGAAATAGGATTTTTAAAAATATCCACATGCTGAACCCTTAATAGGCATGGAACATGTTTCTGCTGCTTAAAAATATTCAACTATTTTCAACATTTCTATATTTCATATGTTAGAGATATAGATATATAGAAAATCTATATTCAGCAGGGACAAAAATAACTAAGAAAAGCCTGAGAAAATATACACATTTTATGGGACTTTACTAAAAGTAGTCCAATGTGGTAAAAATCATTTAAATTCTGTGTTTAGCAGCAGCCATAGATTCTCCATTTTTACATAATGGCAATAAAATAATAAAATACTACTAATAATTAAGTCAATAAACACCTATAGATATAATCCCTCTTTGCTAAAGCATATTTTCTTAAGAGCTCTGAATGTTTATAATTTTATACTGGTATCACGCAGAAGGACATTAGACTAATAATGAGTAACATATGGACAAGCAAACACAAGCTAAGGTGAAAATAAAGTCTAAACAAGCTTTACTATTGTATCTTTTATGATTGTGTGTTACTAGTTTGATAAAAGAATTTCCACAGAATTAACATTTTTGAGTGACTGATAAGGACACTCTTAATGAATTATAATACTAACAACTGCTAAGTATACTAAAAAAGAAGATTGCTTTGTGAAGTTTTTTTAATTTCTACAGCTTTTTGACAATTTGTTTTCATGAGATTACAAACTCCTTGGAAGGACTGTGCTTCCTATGTGCTTTTAGAGTACCTAGCAAAAGGGACATCTGATTGTGATTATTACTCTTGGCAATCAGTGCCTTAACTAGGTATTTTTGCACCAGGGGCAAAATGTTAATTTTGCGTCCCCTCTTCTTAGGTTAGCACAAGTTGTGCTGTTTACTTTTGCAGCTTATTATTTTTACTTATTGTGTCTTTCTGCCCCTGATTATGATGCACCTGGTAATATCACAATATAAACAATCCTATGAAAACAGAGGGTATGACACATCTGGGTTTTTCCTCTTACATCAACTTGGTAACATCATCATATTCTTGCACTATTCCATAAATTATATTCTCTCTACTCTATTCATTGTGTAAGAAAAGGAATTGTATAGGGATAAAAATCATGACTTCTCAGATAAATATGTGAAGAGCTGGTGAAATCAATGTGTTAAAACAAGGAATGTGTATAAAGGATGTCATTTCATAATATTGCGGTTAATTTTTAACAAGTGTATATGCTTCCTGGTTTACTTTATTTTTATACACATGTAAGCAGGGTCTAAACCACTGCTTCCAATGCAGCCAGCTGAAAGGGGAAAGGAACTCTGGCTGTGGTTATGCTCATTCTGTTGTTTAGCCCTGCAAGATAATCAACTGCTGATATACAAATGCAGCTCATGCTGGAATGGGAAAGAGATCCTAAGTGTGGTTATGTAAATCCAGTTCAGCCAGTGCTATAGGCCTGATGGATGGTCAATTGTTGGAATGGTACGTTGTGTATTGTAACTAATTTGGCTGTTGTGGGGTTACAAACCATGTTAACCCTAAATATAGGAATTGTAAAATATGACCACCAGTGCTTGCAGGAGAGACACTGTCATTGTAAAAAGTCTCAGATGGACAATCCCTTTCAGACTCAAGTGGATTGGATTGGGAGGAAGGAGCTTGAACCATCAGGCTGCATACCCTCCAGGTGTGAGCTGTAGGACTGGTTCAACTTGTCTCTTTCCCCCTGTTCTAAGGATAAACCTAAAACAGACTCCAGAAGGAGTCTCTTTATTATTTTGAAATATTATTCCAGTAGAAGCTGGAATCTTTTGGCCAACCTAAGAGGTGGCCATGAGCTGAAATCACTGAGAAACTGGCAAAAAGCTGAAATCACTAGGCCCAGAGCCAGACCCATCATGGAAGCAGCAGCAAACAGCCAGCAGGGTGGCTGGCAGAAGTGGGCAGCTGGTGGGAGCAGCGGCAGTTGGCCAGCAGGAGAAAGTAGACAACAGGAACAACACATAGATGGCCTTGCTACACGCTCAATGAGTGGAGACATCAGTGTGATGTGTTTGGGTCTGCATTGACTAGACAGAGCTGTAAGTGGGGCATTTGAAGTGGGGTTGGACTAAAGACCTCTAGGCAAAAGACTTTGCCCTGCAGACTCTGGAGATGGTACCTTGCTTACAGGTTTCTTTCATGTTATGGGTTTTCTTTGTTTGTGTGTGGTCCTGTAGTTTGATGCTAGATTACTGTTATTAAACAGACTGTTTCTATCTCCGACTCAGTGCTTATAAGAGGGGAAGAACTGCCTCTAAAGGCACTCAGTAGGTAGAATGGAATTTTCCCACTTTACTGGGTGGGATCTCGAGCCAGCTGTAGTCACTCTGTTGAAAGAACCTCTCTAGATACTGAATCCAGTCCTTCTGGTTGCTGACTGCTACCAGCAGAAGGGTTACACACTGTACCACAATATAGTATCCTTTATCCTCCTCAACATCAGACGATACCAGATTTCTTCCCACACCCAATTTTCCTATATTTCTTCAGTATTTCCCAGCCAACTGATCCAAATTTTGTTTGAACTACCCAAATCCAGCCCTCTTCCAAACTTAACCTGCTTTACAAACACTCATACAGTTCCCTACATGCCACAGAACCACAATGTACCTTTGTGATGGGGTGCGGTCCCAAATTACCCCTCAGGGTGGCTCCCAGGGTGCTAACACGGCCACTGCCACTTCCCTTCCCACTCTTTGGGCTTCTCACCGCCCAGTCCTGCTGGGCCACCTCCACTGGTCTCCTCCAACAAAGACCCCGAGCTAAGGTCCCTGCCCCCACCAAGAAGCAGGACATATACTGAACCTCTTCAGATCCAAGGAGAGTGCAGTTAAGGGCCCAGTTTCCTAACCCCAAGAAAGGGTCACTGCACTGGAGTGGACTCCCTGAGAAAGGGCTGTCTCACTGCTGCTGTAGTGGAGTGGGCACCCCAAGAAAGGGCTGCGGCACAGGAGATGGAATCAAACCCCAAAGAATTAGATAAGGGTAAGCCACCTTTAACAATGATAGGGGGAATGTACATACTGTTTGCCCCCCCCCCCCGGTAACAATTATTTATACTGGGTTTGATAGGAAATAAAAATAATGTTATTAAGTAGAAGCAGTAGGATTTAAGTGGTAATAAGTGAGAGCAGGCAGAGAAAGCAAAGTAGGTTACAAATCAAAAGAAACAAAAATGCTTGGCTAACTCTACACTGAACTCTCAGTACAAACTTACTCAAACTCACCCTAAAACCTTTCTTCCAGCTGCCCCTCCAAATCAAGGCTGTCTCCCCACCCTGGGGAATTCAGCTCCTTTCCTTCAGGTGCAGCCCAGCCAAAAGACCAAGGCCTTTGCTTTCCTAATCTTTTTGTTAAAGAATTGAGGCCACTCCCTACCAACCACTGCTCAGACATAAGGACAAAAGAGATTGTTTAACAGTTGCTCATCAAGACTTTGAAGGCAACACCCTCTATGTCTCTCATTCACACCTTTGAAACCCACAAAGTATTCCCCACTCCATATGTCTAATTTTACACATATATGATACATACATTGAAGTAAGATAAACAGAACCAGCAGATCATGACATGAAGCTTGATGGGTTACATGAAATAATTCAAAGCACCTTTGAGATACATAAATTCATGTCCATAAGTCCATTTCATAAAGCATAGGGGGGAGGGTCTGTCACAAACTTCTATGCCAGTGGTCCCCAACACAGTGCCCGCGGGTGCCATGGCACCCGCTGGGCCATTTCTGTGCGCCTGCCAACTGATTGGGGCCGACTCTGCCCCCGGGTGCACGGCACAGGGGCAGCTCCAGCCCCGGGTGCGCAGCACATGGGCAGTCCTGCCCCCGGGCGCATAGTGCATGGGCTGTGCCAGCCCCGGGAGCGTGGCATAGGGGCGTTCCCGCCCCTGGGCACACGGCACAGGAGCAGCGCTAGCTCCATGCGTGCAACTCCTGGGCGCTGCCGGCTTCTGGTTACGCGGCACAGGAGTGGCGCTGGCCCCAGGCATGCAGCGCATGCTAGCCCTGGGGGTGTGTCTAGACTACAGAGTTTTGTCGACAAAAGTGGACTTTTGTCGACAAAACTATACCTGCGTCCACACTACCGCTGAGTTCTGTCGACATAACGTCGACAGAACTCAGCAGTTTTGTCGACGTATGTAAACCTCATTTTATGAGGAATAACACCTTCTGTCGACAGAGTTTCTGTCGACAGAAGGTGTTATTGAATGGAAACTGTCCTTTGCGTCCAGACTACCATGTCGACAAAAGCAGCTTGCTTTGTCGACAGAACTCAATGTAGTCTGGACGCGCTTTGTCGACAGAAGTTTTGTCGACAGTATCTGTCGACAAAACTTCTGTCGACAGAAGCCTGTAGTCTAGACGTACCCTGGGTGTGAGGCTTATGGGCAGCTCCACCCCTGGGCATGTGGCACAGGAGTGGCGCTGGCCCCGGGAGTGCAGCGCATGGGCGGCCCCACCCCTGGGCGCATGTGGAGCCCCGCCCCTGGGTGCCTGGTGCGTGAGTGGCCCCGCCCTCGGGTGCCCGGCAGCCCCAAAAGGTTGAGAACCACTGTTCTATGCATATGCACACAAAACACACAAATAAATGATGCCAGCACATGACAGACAACACTACCAGTCTCTAGAGACAATGCATCACTCCTATGTTTCAGTGTTGCATCTTTTTTGTTACACATGTATGCATGTGCCAGAATTTTGCCCTTTGTACTTGTTTCTGCTGTTTTAAAATATTCAGCTATTTTCAACAGTTCTATATTTCATGTTAGAGACACAGATATATAGAAAATCCATATTCAGTAGAGACAAAAAAAAATCGAGAAAAGCCTGAGAAAATATAAAAATGTTATGGAACTTTACTAAAGGTAGTCCAATGAAATAAAAATCATTTAAATTCTGTGTTTAGCAGCTGCCCTAGATTCTGCATTTTTACATAATGGCAATATAATACAGTACTACGAATAATTGAGTCAATAAACTCCTACAGATATAATCCCTCCTTGCTAAAGCATATTTTCTTAAGAGTCCTGAATGTTTATAATTTTGTACTTATATCACATCGAAGGACAATAGATTAATCATGAGTAACATATGGACATGCCAATACACCATAAGGGGAAAATAAGGGGCTCAGTAACTATTTAAACAAGTTTTACTAACGTTGTGTCTTTTGTGGTTGTATGTTCTTGGTTTAATAAAATAATCTCAATTGAATAAACATTTTTGAGTGATAAGGACACAATTGCTACAGCTTTTTGACAATTTGTTTTCATGAGATAATAAACTCCTAGGCTACGTCTACACTGGCCCCTCTTCCGGAAGGGGCATGTAAATTTCACTAGTCGTCGTAGGGAAATCCGCGGGGGATTTAAATATCCCCCGCGGCATTTAAATAAAAATGTCCGCCGCTTTTTTCCGGCTTTTAAAAAAGCCGGAAAAGAGCATCTAGACTGGCCCCGATCCTCCGGAAAAAGTGCCCTTTTCCGGAGGGTCTTATTCTTACTTTGAAGTAGGAATAAGACCCTCCAGAAAAGGGCACTTTTTCCGGAGGATCGGGGCCAGTCTAGACGCTGTTTTCCGGCTTTTTTAAAAGCCGGAAAAAAGTGGCGGACATTTTTATTTAAATGCCGCGGGGGATATTTAAATCCCCCGCGGATTTCCCTACGACGACTGCTGAAATTTACATGCCCCTTCCGGAAGAGGGGCCAGTGTAGACGTAGCCCAACTGTCCCTATCCAGATACATATCCCAAAATAGATAGACAGACATCAGGAGGGTAGTGTTGCTGATGACTCTCCTTAGTTTCATCTCAACCCAGGCCACACAACAGAATTATTCTTGTCATTATTTTGCTCAGGGGTGTGAATAATCTATACCTCTGAACTACATAGTTCTACTGACCTAAACTCTGAGGCAGACAGTGATATATCAGAGGGGCTGTGTCTAGACTACACCTCTCTGTCAACAGGGAGATGTAGATTAGGCATGTCAAAATTGCTAATGAAGGAGGAATTTAAATATCCCATGCTTCATTAGCATAAACATGGCTGCCACTTTTTTCCAAAATGGAGCTTTTTCAAAAAAAATTCCGGTAGTCTAGATGGGGATCTATTGAAAAATAAACCCTTTTTTGAAAGATCCTGTAAACCTCATTTTTTGATCATCAAATGCCACGTTCACTGCTTCTCCCTTATCCACAAGACTTGTTATCCTATCAAAAAGAAAGCTATCAGATTGGTTTGTCATGATTTGTTCTTTAAAAATCCATGTTGACTGTTACCTATCAACTTATTATCTTCTGGGTGTTTGAAGATTAATTCCTTAATTACGTGCTCCAAGATAATTATCTTTCCCGGCACAGAAATTAAACTGACTGGTCTGTAGTTTCCTGAGTTGTTCTTATTTCCCTTTTTATAGATGGGCACTATATTTGCCCCTTTTCAGTCTCTCCCATCTTCCATGATTTTTAGAAGATGATAGCTAAAGGCTCAGATACCTCCTCTATCAGCTTGAGTATTCTAGGATGCATTTCATCAGGCCCTGGTGACTTGCAGTCATCTAACTTTTCTAAGTGATTTTTAATTTGTTCTTTTTTTATTTTATCTTCTAAACCTACTCCATTCCCATTAGCATCCAGACTTCTTCGTGAAGACAAAACAAAGACGTCATTAAGCACTTCTGCCATTTCCAAGTTTCCTATTACTGTTTCTCCCTACTTACTGAGCAATGGGCCTACCCTGTCCTTGGTCTTCCTCTTGCTTCTAATATAATTATAGAAAGTCTGCTTGTTTCTTTGTTTAAAAAACAAAAACAAAAAAACCCTAGATAAATTCATGGGCTGCATCTAGACTGGCAAGTTTTTCCACAAAAGCAGCTGCTTTTGCAGAAAAACTTGCCAGCTGTCTACACTGGCCACTTGAATTTGCGCAAGAACACTGACGATCTGATGTAAGATTGTCAGTGTTCTTCTGCAAATACTATGATGCTCCCGTTCAGGGAAAAAGCCCTCTTGCGCAAATGTATTTGCTCAAGAGGGCCAGTGTAGACAGCTCAGGACTGTTTTGCACAAAAAAGCCCCAATGGCGAAAATGGCGATTGGGGCTTTCTTGCGCAAAACCGCGTCTAGATTGGCACGGACGCTTTTCTGCAAAAAGTGCTTTTGCACAAAAGCGTCTGTGCCAATCTAGACGCTCTTTTCCGCAAATGCTTTTATCGGAAAAACTTTTCCATTAAAAGCATTTGCGGAAATGTGTGACAGGAGAGCAATCACATGATGATTACCTGTTCTGTTCACTCCCTCTGGAGCATCTGGCATTGACCACTGTTGGAAGACAGGAAACTGGGCTAGATGGACCCTTTGGTCTGACCCAGTATGTTCTTATGGCGCTCATTACTGAAGTAAGCAAGCAAGCACCCTATCAAGTTGGAATATCAATGTGCATGATTCCGTGATTTTCCCATGTATTGTCATGTAATGAAGAACATTTATATAGTTGAGCTTACATCTTGTTGTTGTAGCCAAGCTACATTTTATTTTCTATTTAAAAGTGTCATCATATCACAAAAGCTTTTAGTCTTACATAGAGCATGCTTAACATAAAACTCTGCAGCACAGGAATTGAAACCCACCAGTCTCTTTTGATGACCAGTCTAGGTCATGTAGGATTTTACATTACCATCGCTACCTCCCTTCTGGTGTATTTTAAAGGTGACACTACAAAGGGAAAACAATTTGCATTTGTATTTTTTATGATGAATAAATGAATCCTGAAAAGATTTTGGCAAAAATGTGTGAGCAGAGATGGCAGATGTCTTCTTTTTTATTTAGGAAATGCAGGTCCTACCTGCCCTAGAAAACTTTATAGCAGGGGTAGTGAACCTAAGGCCCAGGGGCTGGCTCTGGCCCCTGAAGCTTGTGGCTCCCCTCTCCCTGCAGCATTGGGGAGTTGGGTGCTGGCATTAAGTTCCTGCAGCCCCTCCAAAGTCCCCTCCACAGGGCTGGACTCCCCGCTGCAGGGGGGAGGGAGAGATGAGCTTTGCAGGCCAGAGTCAGGCAAGCCAGGTCCAGATCTGACCCATGGGCTCTTCTGTGCAGGAGAAGGAAGCAGCTCCTCCACCCTACCTCCCACCCGCAACCCACTCCTGCACTCTCCCTCCTGCCTAGACCCTACACCCCAAAGTAGGTGAGAAGAATGTAGGAAGTGCTTCTGCTTCTAGGTCGAGGGCCACATCAGTGAGGTGGATTTATTTATGTATTGCGTCTCCCATTTGTGTGCAGCCCTTGACTGATTTTTCTGTGGGTCAGTGGCACTTGACCCAAAAGTTTCCACACCCCTGCTTTATAGTGACTGGAGAATTAGCAAAGTTATGACATAATGAGCAGCAAGTAATGGAAAGGTAAGCAACTAAAAGAGGAAAAGATTTTCACTCAGTTTGTGTCAAATCTTTGTGTTTTGCTTGTATTGTATTTTAAATTATTTTTTTTTATAAAATTTGTCTTGGAACATTTGGATCAGCTCTACTGTTATTGAAATTGGCTTCTTTGGTCTGCTGCTGTGACTAGGAGGTTCAAGATCTTAGCTATATATTCTTTGCCCTCAATCAAGTTCTACATTTTCCTGATTTGTTAAGTGCTCTAGATTGTATCTTAATTGCTATGTGAACTGTAGGTGGGATCTCTATGCCTAGAGTCCTTCAGAATTCTGTGATGCCACCACTCACCTCTCGTGAACCTCCTATTAGGTATATTTGTGTGCTTGCTCTCTCTCTCTCTAGCTCTGGTTGCTCTTCTTGTAGTGACCCTTGCTGGCAGTTTTTCTTTTCAGGTGGGTTTTTGATGACTCAGCTGTCCACCCAGTCCATGTATAAAACACAAAGGGCATGTCTACACTGGGGAGTTATTTCAAAATAACTCCAATTATTGCAAAATAACAAGGTGAGTGTCCACACTACCAAGCCTGTTATTTCAAAATAATGGGCTTGTTATTTCAAAATAGTAACTCCTGCTTGTGAAGAAGAATAAGCTTATTTTGAAATAGTTATTTCAGGCATTATTAGTTCAAAATAACTTATTTCAAAAAAACCTGGTTGGATAGACATAGTCAAGTAGATCCTTTCCAGGATAAAAAGTCGAACAGGGCCTATCATACTACCCCCATTGGTTGTGTCTGCAGCCCCTCCTGGAATAACTATCAAATAGCTCTTGCTCTAGAATGGAACAGTGCCCCCAAGGTCTCTCTGGAGACTTTTGGCTCAATAATGAGCCTTGAGCATCCTAGCTCTCCAGTTCAGTTGCTTTTTCTGTTCAGTTCATCTTCCTGCTAGTGTATAAATGTTCAGTAAATACTGATGAGTGTTCCCTCTAATTTTTTTCCATCAGTGTGTGGAATAAATTTTGTTGAATGTACCAAGGCATGTGCAGATGTGCACCACCATATAAACACATACTGTAAGCAGTGGGTGGCTGTAGGTGCTCTGCTAATGAGCTGGGAACAGGGGCGGATATAGGGCAGGTTGAGCGGGGTGACCGCCCCGAGCCCCGCACTTCAAAAAGCCCCATGCATGTGCCGTGGCACCACTGTGCATGCGCCGTGGCAAAGGGGGGGCCCCACGAAATGGTGTTGCGCTGGGCCCCGCGAAATGGTCATCTGCCCCTGGCTGGGCAGATTTGAATTTTTCCTGGGTGGCTGGCCAAGCACTGATATTGACACTCTTTAGGGTCTTCAGCCCCGTCCCAGAAGCTGTATAATCTCCCTCCACAGGGTACTCAGCCACTTCCATAGCAGCTTTGGAGGGAGGGTGGGTAGGTGAGGGGGGCTCTCTGTACTGCATCTACTACTCCAGGCCCCAACCACAAACCCTACAAATATCAGCCAACTGCTGAATCCCTTTTAACTCTGTTACTGTTGCTATTATTCTTTGGGTCATTTCCCTACAGCCCAGCATCTCCATCCTTCCCTTAGAGCTAAAGTCCTACTTGAGACCCTGCAGCCAGTCAGAAGTGTCTTCTTTGCTTCCTTGATCTCTGTGAGCAACTGAATCTGCTTAAGCTTAGTTCTTTTCATATGAGTGTGCTGACCTCTAATTGACTGCTTTCCTGCAGACTCTCTAAGCAGCTTGTAGGACTCACCTTGTTTCCCCTTTTGTGGGTCAGGATGTGGTAGGACAGTGAAACCTTAAGCAGGGGGCCTCAGGACCTGGTACACCCCATCACATTTACCATAAGGATACAGACTCTAACCATACACATAACCTAGAATGGACTCTATCCTAGAGTATAGCCCCCAAAACGCACCAATCGATTTAGACCCAGAGCTATTGCTAGTGACACTGAGCAGAGCTTCCTAACCATTACACAATGGGATATTAGCAGCCAGAATCAAGCACCTAGCTGGAGGCCAGTAGCCCAATCAAAGCATCTCCTGACTGATGACAGGAGGTAACCAGCTCCTTCCTTTAATCCAAGGCAAGCTATGTTACTAGAACACCAGCCCAAAGAGATGTCGGAGTCAACAAGAGTGATAGAAATTTCTATATTTCTGAAGCTGATTTCATGATGCAGCCTTAACTCTGGCTCATCAGGATATTCGCTGTTATTTATGTGGTTACAGTAATGCATAATAATAAAATATGTGAAGTAATTGTTCAAAAAAAACCTGCTCAGGTCTTCATCATAAAGAAGCAATAATGGTTAAAAGAACCATTTAAAAAAATCCTTTAAACTCAATTTCACATCTTCGTTGAGTAACTAGATTAGCTGGACCAGGATTAAAAATCGGAGGCATTCAGATGCTATATTTTGATGTCAACTATAATAACAGGGGCCATTGTCCAAAGTTCAGATAAAAACTGAGTGGTCAAGTCTACTAGTGGTCAAAAGTTAGGAACCGGGAACCAGAGTTGAAGCCAGAGCTGGGGACAGGGTAGAGAAGCAGGAATCTGGAGAGAGAGGCAGGGAGCAAGAACCAGTACCAGAGGAGAATCTGGAATAAGGCGTGCAGGAACTAGGAACAGGTGAGTCAAGGTCCAATGTATGTGCCTACCTACCAGGGATCCATGTAGTTATAGACAATATCCGGTCCCTCTTTCTGACTTAAGCAGTATATCCAAGATAATCAAGAGCTTCATGGGCCAAACCTTTGTTGAGCTAGCTCTGTTAGCTCCCTTCTCCACTAAATCTGGTGGGCTGCCAGGGGCAACCAGAGACCATGCACTGCCTATAGGCCTGGATTAGAGACCTGGGTTCCAGTTTCCAACATTCCAGTATCTAAGACTGTTTGAATATGAGTTTCAGTTGCCCCTATCTATCAGAAACCATCTATAACTTCACTGTATTATTTGAAATTAGTTTCATTAGAAATTAATTCTGAAAGTGAAGAGAGCTGAAATAAATATATGCCTAATAAATTCCTTATGACACTCAGCTGAAATTAATTTATTGTCCTTTTTGACAACCCACAAAGATTAATTTAAAATTTGCAGCTATTGCTTTGAAGTTTTACCATTTTCATTATGATGTCGAAATGTTTTCTGTGGTTGTTCTTTGTCTAATTTTATTCTGAACACATTTTATTTTTTGCATAAGCAAAAGGAAATTTCTGTTGTGGAAATGTTCATGCTTCTTATTACTTTGACAATATTAATACAGTCAATAATTTATTAAGCTAGAGGTATTTGGAAGACTAGATGGTTAGTAGGTCAAATGAGGCCCCAAAGTAATGATATAATTTACAGGCTTTTCTGCGTATTATGTGGATGGGAGTTGAGTTCTCTTTGGATTGGATTCACCATCACAAATGCCGCCATCTCAATTGGTGTCTCTCTTGAAATTCTCGGGGGACAGGCTGAAAATGGAACAAGGATTGAGGCTGGCTTACACTCTCACCCTAGAGATAGTCCATATAAGTCATGGATGAGGCACATGAGCAAGAGAGTTGGGGAAAGTGGCAATGTCCATACTATGCTTCTGTGGAAAGGAGGCCTTCAGTCCACAATACTAAAATCTAACAACATTTAAAAAAATAAAAGATGCTGGTATCTCTTGCCTGCACTGATAAAAGTCCCACTGCATGTCTGCAGCTGTCCCGGGCTTGAGGGACTTTAAAAATACAAAAGCTTCAGGGGATAACCGAGTTAGTCTGTAACAGGAAAAACTTAAAAAACAACAAATATTCTGGCAGCAATTTAATGACCAACAAAATATGTAGATGGTATCGTGAACATTCGTGGGCACAGCCTACTTCTTTAGAACAAGTTCTGATGAAGTGGGCTGTGCTCACGAAAGCTCATGATACCATCTACATATTTTGTTGGTCTTTAAAGTGCTACCAGACTATTTGTTGTTTTTAAATAATAGAGTATATATTCAGGCTGAAGCCTGGGCTCTGAAACCCCCTGAAAGGGGAGGATCTCAGAGCCCAGGGTCCAACCTGAGGCTGAATACCTACACAATTGTCTTATAGCCTCACAGCCTGAGTCCTGAAAGCCCAAGTCAGCTAACCCAAGCATCGAGACTTGGTACCACAGGTGTTTTTAAATTTCAATAGACTTACCCTTCACTTAAAAGGCCTGGGTGGTTTCTTTGTATACCATTTAGCTAATGCTAGGTGTCATTTTAGGCCACTATTTTCCTCAAGGGGTGGGGGAGTGGAAGAGGGATGGCTTCCTTCCTTAATCCATCACCATGGATGATCCATATACCATATACCTTCTTGGACCATGATGCTGTCCTAGGTCAATGCAGCACAACATTGCTGCCCCTAGTCTTCCCTTTGTTCCCCATACATACAGTTTCCATTCTACTTGTCTTCCCTGCCCAGTAATTTTCTGTCAGCTGGATTCAGCACTACACTTGAATGGAAGCTGCAGCTCCTTTTACTAAATCAGAGGTAAACAGGCAATGGCTGAGCAGGAGTAGGAAAGTCGACTGTACCAGGAAAAAGGGTGAGAGAAGATATGAAGCATTTGAAGAAAGGCCGAGGCTTTGTGAGTGCTGAGAAACACACAGGGAGGACATTTTGGAAGATGTGATAGCTCAGGAAAAAACTGATAGATGTGAAGGATGGTAAGGGGTCTGAAAAAGCACTAGAAGGAGGAAGGGTGCTAGATATAGAAAGGTGAGGTGAATGGGGTAGACAAGCAGCAGACATAGAAGCAGGAGCAGACAGAAAGCAAAGACTGAGATGTAAAGAGAGCTAGAAAGAATGCTACAGAAGGAAAGAAAAGTCAGAACAAGTGGTAATAATGAGAAAAGGAGAGAGAGAGAATGCTCTAGAGGAAGGAAAGAAGGTAACATAACAGAAGGAGGAAAAAGATAATAAAAAGCTGAGATGTAGGTTTGTAATAAAAAATTGAAAAAAAAGGAAAAGAATTAATAAAATAAATAGAAAAGATAACAAAAGGGAAACAGACATTGGAGGGTGGAAAAGATAGGCCAAAATGGTATACAGGTGAGACAAAGATTTATTTTGAATTAATTTTAGTGAAATGAAAGATATTTTTCATGTAATGTTTCTAAATATGGCACATATATCTGTAGTTAGAGTACATATAAATACAATTTCCAGATGAAAACAGGAAGGTTTAGGAAAGCATACCAATAAGTTAAGGGTAAACAACCCTATAGGGACATTAAAACCCAGACAACCTCTTAGCCATTAAAAAGCCAAGATATGTGGAGCTAAGAATAATCTATGTTCTTCATTCTTTATTTTTCTTGAACCCAAATGCATTCATCCATTCAACTATGGGGGGAAAATGGAGCTGCAAACAGAATCCCCTCAACCCACATTTTTCAGCATTTCCTTTAATTTACTGAGCGTGGCATGTTCTGTATACAACTAAAACGGCACCAGCACTGTTTGACTTAATAGAGGGACTTAATTTTGACATTCTTCAGAACAGTCAGAACATCTTGGTCCAAATCCTGAGTGAAGCGAACATTCACAATTCCTACTGAACTCAATGGGATTTGGGGTTAGTCAGCTCCCCTCAGGATTTGGTCCTTTCATTTTATATCAAAACCAGTTCTTGTATTATTTCAAAAATGTCTCTACATGAAAGCCAACATCTCTGTAATATAAAATGCATAAATTACCTTGTATTATAAATATGGGATTTAGAGAAGACAAGACAGATGAAAAGGATCATTAAGATGTTTCCAGTGATGCTCAGTGATGAAAAACTCTTTTGAAGTTGTACATTTGTTCTTCCTATTTTTTTTTTTTTCAGTTTCAATAGGCAGGAAAATATCTTCTCTCTGTAGTCTCCCAGACATCTGTTAACATTTACATTTATTGAAATTCAGGCTAAGAGAAAATAATAGTTACTTCGTTACATCATAAACTCAGCTGTACTTCAGGAGCATAGTTCATCTTAATCATTTTGGGTACATCTACACAGCAGCGTTATTTCGGAATAACTAACATTATTCCAAAATAAGAGCGTGCATCTACACTACAAGACTTTATTTTGAAATAATGTTGAGCTGGAGGACTTCTTACTCTGACTCCTGGTAACCCTCATTTCACAAGGAGTAAGGGAAGTCGAAGGAAGAGTGTTCTTCCTTTGGCTTCCTGTTGTGTAGACAGTGCCTTCAGCTAAGTTAAGCTATTTCCACTTAAGCTATGCAATTGACAGAGCTGAAGTTGCGTAGCTGATTTCGACTTTAGCTCTGCTGTGTAGATGTGCCCTTCAGGCCCACCTTATCCACCCTGAGTAGTATTTTACACCACAAACAGTTCCAATGCAATCAATAGGAGAAATATTTGTTTGAAATTGTTCTGACTACTCATGCATAAATTCTCCTACTGACTTCTTCAATAGCCTTTGTATCAGGCCCAGAGTAAGGAGTGGGAATACGGGTGCCAAAAGCTAGCACTGAGTGAAAGAAACAGAGAAACAAGAGACAGTGAGTCTAAAAATGCCTCATTATCATCTAGTAAGGAGCAGAAAAACTGTTCTAGTTTATGACTGCAATCCAGTTACTTCAACATTATATTCCCCCTCTGCCCTTCAAAAAAGAAATATTGGTAGGATCTTAAATGAGATATGAATAAGGTTAAATCTTAAATAAGGTTAACTGGAAATAGCACTATCATATATTTCCTGAATTTTCAAATGAAACATAACGATGAAATAGAATCTAGAACTATCATGAACAGTCAAAAGGATGTTGACAGCTCCATCGATGTTGGGGGCACAGATAAATTGTGTCATTCATTTTGCAATGACCCTGAACATTTACCAATTGCTTATAAGCAGCGTGTAAACTAACAATCAAATATCGAGTGTAGAACACATCACCAGAATTGTCCAATTGCATCAAATACTGCTAAGTCATCCCTTTTTATGAATACATCTTTCCATTAGTGAAAAATGTGATATGCCTTTTATATGTGTTTATATCTGATTAGAGGTGCTGGTTAATAATTAGTTCCACATGTCTGCAATTCTAACAAAAATTCAAATTTGTATTTTTATAATGTCTTGCTTGAGCTTGAGTAGTATTATTGCAAAGGGGAGACCTTTAAAGCATATCAAATTTATATGCCATAGTAGATATGAGCATACTGCTTTTCATTTTAGGACACGTGATAGGCATTTGTTAAGATTGTCACATGGTGTAATATAAATACTTTGTCCTCATTTTCTTTTGATGAATATGGATGAATACAAAATGACTGGTGACAAAAGCAAAATTAAAGTGGACCTACAGTCAAGACTGACAGATGCCAAAACAAGCACATAGTATTTTGACTATTGTCCCATACTGAAGTTCTTAATTTCATGGTTTTTAAAAATATATATATTGTTTTTGCCACTCAACTCATAAAAATGGATGATATTGGGGTATAAGCAGGGTCTGAATGGATGTTTTCCTGATAACTAGCCTACAGGGGGAAAGACTTTGGATGCATTTATGTAAATAAACTCTGCTCCTGTTCTTCTTACATATTCAGGAGAAAGAACAGTATCAAAGTGATCAGCTCAGCTGTTTTTGGGCACAATTCACCTTAGTACCGAATGCAGGGATAGTGAAATATAGTTACCAATGTTGTAATTATTGTGGGAATACAGAGAAGCAGGTCTGTTCTTAACCTGTCCCAAATGAGCAGGCCACCCTCAACTGAAAGAACCTTGTTAAGCCAGAGCCTTGAATGCAGAGCCATATAAAAGGAAGAAGGCTGGGGACAGGTATCCTGGTTAGGAGGCTGCAAACCCTTCCCAAGAGTTCTCCCTGAACTGGTTTATCCTGTTCCCTTCCACTGTTCAAAGACAGAGCCAAATAAGGCTTCATTAGGAGCCTAGTTTTGTGAGATGCTCAGTCACAGGCTAATTCTGTTGTGGTAGGCCTGTTTTTCTCTCCTGTCTTCTAAAAGCTAAACAATCACTGAAAGCTGAAATCACTTGAGATGGGGTAGTAGTTCTATCTAGCTCACAAAGAACTGAAAATAGAGACTGATGTGCAGAGGTAACTGCAGAAAGGCAGGTATCAGCAGGAGACTGACTGCCAGTGGGTGAACAAGTGGCTGGTGAGAGAGAAAGGTGCCATGAATGGCCATTGGGGTGGCATCAGAGAAGCATGATTAGCAGCCAGCAGGGCAGATGGTGGAGAGGCATGGCAAGAGCAATGAGCAAGTGGCCAGCAGAGCAGCAGCAGGAGTGGCATGACACATGGCCAGCAGGGTGGTTGGCAGAGAGAGATGGTGAGTGAATCCCCACAGCAGAGCAAGCAAGGAATCTCTTTGCCCTTCCTTCACCCTTCCTGATGTCAAATAAAAGACATGTATGTTCAAAAATAGAAACTGGATTTATTGAACAAAACTGGGGGGGGTGAACCTCTGGGGAGACTGGGAAAAGGAGGTGGGAGAGGGGAAGAGAGAGGGTGGGAGAAGGGAGGGGAAAACCTGGGAGGAGGGAGCTGGAAGGGGGAAGCAAAGGGAAGAAGGGGGAGGGGAAGCTCAGGACCCAGGGTTGGGGGTCTCACCGGACTAACTTGATTGTCATGCAGACCTGCTCCTGAGTTCGCATGTGGCCTTTGGTGGCCGGGTTGGCAGCTATCCTGCCATAGATGGCCGCGTTCCTCTGTCTAGTGAAGAGATCATGGATGTTGGGGGCATCTCCCCCAACCCTGAATAAGGTCCATGATCTCCACCCTGGACCAGGAAGGCACCTGCCTTCTCCAGCCCCTGTCAGGCTCCTGGGAGCTGACCAACTGCTCCTGGGGAGGGGTGGGGGGCTGGCTGCCAGTGGCTCACTGGCTTATGTTTTGGGGCCACTAGGTCAGGAGCCCCGGTGGCCACTGCTGGCTCTGGGCTGGCAGGCTTGGAGCTGGCACAGGCACTGTGGCTAGAGTCTACTCATTTTAATGGCTCCAGGGCTGGGGGAGCGAGAGTAAGTTTTCCTGGTTGTGTCCAGAGTGGCCACCAGGGCTCCCTGGGAAGGGCTGGAGGCCCCTTATTTCGCATTAAGTGTCTACACAGCTCTTAATTCGAAATAGGTATTTTGAATTTGGTGTTACTCCTCGTAGAATCAGGTTTACCAAATTCGAATTAAGTGCTCTACTATTTTCGAATTAAATTCAAAATAGCGGTTTGCATATATAGACGCTATTGAAGTTAATTCGAAATAAGGGTTGTTATTACGAATTAACTTTGCAGTGTAAATATACCCGAAAGGAGTAGCATGTGTGAAGGTATGTGAGGGAGAGGCTGATGGTGCTGCGCTAACCTGAGGCACCCTCTCTGGCAGCAGCTCCTGGAGAGGGCAGGGGTCTCCATGCATTTCTGCCCTTCTTCCCCTCCCCTTCCCCCTGCGTGCTTCTGTCTGTCTGCCTGCCACCCTTGCATGCTCCTCTGCCCTGTGTGTTCCCCCAGCCCCACCTGCTATCCTTGGGCAATTGAAAACAGCCCGGAGTCCCCCACCACAACCACTGCAAAAGCCTAGAGCAGTTTCCTTCCCATTTACTGTGCTTTGCTGCTGGAGTGTCCCTGGGGTTTTGGGGTGAGGAGGGGTGTCTCCATGTACTGCTCCATATAACTTGCTGCCTGTGAAGCAGAGTGCCTCTTTAGAGAGAAGATAATGGTGTTTGTCATTTTTGGAACTACAAAATACAGCACATATGACTTGGTGTCAATGGTGCAATTATCTGAAACTTAATCATTATGGTCTAACCATTTCCATAAATGTTGCCCCCGAGGCTTCCCTAATTTTCAGAAATGTGGAGTAACAGTTCATTTTGTTTCACAAACATAATAATGTGTGCTTATAAAATTAAGCTCTCCATTAACTTTTCCTTTGTACCATTCAAAGGCACTCTGGAAAGAGAACAACAAGGCAATCTTGTCAGGGAAATAACACAGTTAAAGATTAAGAATTATTTGCCCACAGAATGACTACAGAAGCCTGACTGAGGCATATGAAAGTTAGACTACATGAGAGAGCATACTGGGTACCTTGTCTCCTAGGCTGATGTGACCTTAGTTAATTGGACAAGCATTGTTGATGTGGGCAAACTGGAAGCAACATTTCTCATGTTTTATGTTTGTGTCCTGCTCTTGTTAGGGAATGGGAACAGATTTTGTAGCAATTGACACTGCCGTGGAATGCTGGGGCCTCTGTATTGAGTTTCTGAAAACATGTATTATTTTTGTCTTTTAAACTCGCCCTACATGTCTGAGATTTTATTTTCCCCTGAGGGAAAGAACTGGCAAAATGCCATGACTTTTCTACTTGCTTTGCATAAGGAACAACAGGTCTGGGTGGGTGGTCAGCACAAAAGATTCCTCACCATGGAAACGACAGTATGTGTAAAACATCTTTGTGGAAAATGTTTTGTGGCATTATCAAGGGCATATATAAAATCCTGACCAATGGCAAAAACATCTTAACCTTCTGTGTAAGCTGGAATGAAAAGAGACGGAGAACTTGTAGACATGTAACTTTTGAACAGAAAAAGACAGCTCTGCATTTGGGAGGCAGCATAGTGACACACTCAACATACCAGTGTGTGTGTAAGAGAACTTTCTTATGCGTGTAAAGAACTGTATTAATAAAGTTGCCAAGAATCTTATATACTTCCTGTGTCTTTTTAGATATTTTAGCTCTTATTATATTTGTTTAGATTCTTTAATCACTGATTTATTAAAACAAATCCTGTACAGTGCAATGAAACAAATCATGAGGCCAGTGGCTCTCAACCTTTCCAGTCTACAGTACCCCTTTCAGGATCCCGGTTTGTGTTGTATACCACAGGTTTCACCTCATTTAAAGACTACTTGCTTACAAAATCAGACATAAAAATACTAGGATCACAGTACACTATTACTAAAAAAATTCGTATTTTCTCTTTTTACCATATAATTCTAAATTACACAGATTAGAATATAAATATTATGCTTACATTTGAGAGTATAGTATATGCAGCAGTATAAACAAGCCATTTGCTGCATGAAATTTTAGTTTGTACTTGCTTTACTGATGTGTTTTATCTAGCCTGTTGTAAAACTAGGCAAATATCTACATCCCCTTGGAGACCTCTGAGTATCCCTAGGAGTATATGTACCCCTGGCTGAGAACCACTGATCTAAAACAACAATTCAGTTGCAATATCCAGATAAGATCAGTCACCAAGTAAATTTCTTCAGTCATCTTATACTTTCTTAGATTCTGTCAACAATGTTTGGGTTTGTATTCTAACCGCTTGTGTTGTGGCTAATAAAGCTAGTTCATGTTTGCTCTCAGAAAGCCAGCATCATGCTGCCTAAATTTTATTTTCATTGCAATCATAAAATCACAGAATACTAGGACTGACCTCAAGAGGTCATCGAATCCAGTCCTCCACCCTCATGGCAGGACCAAATACTATCTAACCATCCCTGATAGACATTTATCTAACCTACTCTTAAATATATCCAGAGAAGGGGATTCCACAACCTCCGTGGGCAATTTATTCTAGTGTTTGACCACCCTGACAGTTAGGAACTTTTTCCTAATGTCCAATCTAAACCTCCCTCCAATGTTCTTTTTGGTGCATAATCAATTGACTCACCAGGAAGCTGCTCTCTCAGGTCCTTCACATACCATGGAGACCTCTGGTACATGCTAAGAATCTAGACTTCCTTCCAAATCCCTGCATTGCCTGCATTCCCCATCCAACCCTGTCCCATGCAGGTCTTTTACAACTCCTGCCCATGCACAGGTCAATTTACTGAGCCTCAGTCTCTCCTTCCCCACCCCTTTTCTGCTGCCAATGGTGCTGTTTGCCGGCTGCACTGCAAAGAGCTCCAGCTAGCATGACACCAATAGCATGGGGATCTTAGACTGTATGTACCAAATTATTGGCCTTCCCCAATGTGATTTAAATAATTGTCGCTTTATTTACATAAATATGGCTGCTGCGCTGTGCCAGTCATCTGTATGGCGGCACAGCGCGGTAGTCTGGACACTCGGCGGTTGACATTAAAAGCCTTTGTCGACCTCCCCAGTAAACCTCATCCCACGAGGCATAATGGAGCGGTCGACAAAGGCTTTTGATGTCAACCGCCGAGTGTCCAGACTACCGTGCTGTGCTGCCAAACAGCTGATTGGCACAGCGCGGCAGCCATTTTGATGTAAATGAAGTGGTGATTATTTAAATCGACGCTTCATTTTGCTATGTCTACAAAGCTCATCTACATGGCTCCGATGACGGAGCCATGTAGTGTAGACATCCCCCCAGGTGTGTCTTCACAATATGCAAACATTTACTTTCAGATTAATCTAAGCAGGGCTATATGCAAATCAAGTGCACACAAGTGATAATGTGCAAAAACAGTAAGTGAAAAGTTGCTCACTTCGAAGTCTGAGATAAGCCTACTGAAAACTTGACCCCAGAGTCAAAGGCCCACAATTTTCTTTATTCCAAACCTAAGGTTTCAACAGTGACTAGTGGTTTTGACAGCACAGACCTTTCTGCAAATCAGTCCCTTATAAGGTATCTAAAATAGGATGAAACTCAAGGTTTCCAAAACCACTAGTCATTTTCTGAAAACTTCAGCTTAATATTTTATCCTGGCCTTTTTCAGGAACTGCCCACAACACAGCATAGCAATTGTAAAAAGATTGTTCCTGACCTTAGGCCGTGTAACTGCTTTCCCTGTTTTTCTTTCTCCTCTGTATTGATCTGAATAAAGGTTTCTCCTCCCCCATTTCTTTACTGTTGCTTACAGATCCTCTGTATGTTCTTAAGGATTTTCTAGCCCTCTGGCTTTTCTCTTCAACAAAATGGTTCACAAGCACACAGCACACAGCTTGTATAGGCAGGTCATCCTGGGAAACAACACTTCCTACTTTATCTCCAACCCATGAAGAAAGGGAATCTTTTGCCTCCCAGAAGACAGTTTAAAATTTGATTCAGGAAGCAATTGTAAGTTTTAATTGTCAAGTCTAGAAGCTCACGTCCACAGCATTTGAACTCCCAAATTAATTCAGGCTTTGCAATTAGGTAAAATGCATTCATCTTGTTCTAATAAAAACAAATGGGTTTGAGCTGCAATGTTCAGATCCAAATCTGGAACCAAACATCAGAGTTTTGGGATGTTTGGGCTTTTTAGTTCATGTTTATCTATATCAAAAGTCTATCCTTCCTTTTTTGTTGTTGCTGTTGAATTCCTGCTGCATATGTTATAAACTCTAGGGAGTCTTTGCCTCTCATTCTTTTGATCTGTTTTAGTTAAATGTGTAAACTATTTGCTTAACACAGTTCTGGGCATCTCACTTTGAGGTTAGTTAATAGTTAACAGAATGTGAATCCTTTTCTTAAAGATAGTCAGCACAGCCAGAGGTAGTTGTGGGCAGTGCACAGTGAGATAAAAAATGAATATAACCTCTTCAACAGGCCACACCTGAATGACAATGCTCAAAAGAAAACCTATTCTACACCGGTTATGAGCCATGTAAAATAGCTGAAAAAGTTGATTGTTTATAATTAGCTTCCTATTATTGCTCTTAGAGAATTACTCAGAAAGTGAGGAGTAAGAATTTAGTGAGCTCCCGAGAACACAAATTAGTTCAGATATACAGATTGAAAAATGAAAATAGGCTTTAACACCCTAGGTAAATCCTAGAGAAGGGTAACTTTCTTTCAGCTCATGATAACTGCTAGACAGCTTTTCATCAATAAATCAAATAAATCTTTCAGATCTCTCTCAAAATGTCCAACTGTTTTCTCAGATTATTCAGATTGTATTTCTGTGGAACAGTTGTGGTTAGAAGTGAGTTATAGTGAGTTATAGTGGTGCACCGGGAAAATTATTGAAAATTCTTTTTTTAGAGATGTGATTATTTTTCTGTTGAGCCGATGTGATGTTGAGGAGTTTTTTTTAACATTTTATTTAAAAACTGCCCTTATTTCTTTTCATTGGTAACAGAAAAGTAACACAGATGATTAATGTACTGGGCATAAATCAAAATATTGTGCCTATCTGCACTAAGGAAATTTCAATGTAGAGGGATGTGCACATAAAAAAGGAGCTAGTGTTAGCCTACGTATTAAAAAATCATGAATCAGCTCTCTCCCAAATCATGGGATTAGTTTGAAAATCATGAGTTTAAAAATAAATAAATTTGAGGTTCTTTTTATTGATGTCTGGTGTTGGAATGCGTAGTGGTCACATTTTCAAGCTTTTCTCTGCAACTACAACGGTTAGTATATTTTTTTTTTTTAAAAAACTTGAGATTCTCAGCCAATAACCTGATTCCAGCTACTGGGGCTGTAAGAAAACACACAATTTCACAGGATTTGCAGTAAAACCACAAGAGCTGGCCATACTACTTTGTGGCTATAGAGAGGGGTACAATGAAGAGAAGAGATAAACATGAACAGTAAGTGCTGGAATTTACAGATAGAGCATCTAAAGCTGTACTTGTTTCTGCTTTGCTCTTTGTTATATACTATTTCTCCTTTTCCAGGCAGTACTCAATGCAGGAGTGGAGTCAATTTGTTAAATATTTGCTCTCCAGTGTTTTTCCAAAAGACGGGTTATTACTCATTACTGATCATTAATGGTGAGTTTGTAGCCAGGAGACAGGGAGGTTCTGGCAGTGCATGGTCTTTCCCAGTCCGTTAAAGGAAGGTTTTTGGCCACTGGACAGTAGACATTTTGGAAGCCAAGTTATAATAAGATTACTGCTATTTCATAATTTAAGCAACAAGTACTTAAAACAATTTAATTTCTTGATGGATTCTTACACCATATATCATTTATCCACTGAGAGCATCTACTAGTTCTGTTTCCATTTTCCTTGGCTTCTGGCCTGCTGACAGGTGGGAATCAAAGGGGCAATTGCCCTGGGGGCCCCTGGCCACTGATGGTAGCATAGCCCAGCTAAGGCAGACTTCCTGTTCCCAGAAGTGACCAGCACAGCCCAGTGACTTGGAATGAGGGGTCAAGGAGTCCCTGCATACTGCCCCTACCCAACCCTTTGCCAAGGAGCTGCGGTCAGAGGGTGTGCTGGCAGCTGTGGGCACCAGCCAGAATATGCACAGCACCACCCACACATAGGCATGGCTTGAGTGTGCATAGGGGCCCCATTGACTATTCTGTCCTGGGGCCCAGAATTGGCGTGGGTAGGCCTGGCTGGCTTTTATGCTTCAGTGTGTTTGTCATCTGCATTCCTTTCTCTGAGACATATGAGAGTTCACTTCCATCGAGCCTTCCATTCTGAAATATTTTGTCCACATGACTTTGTTTCACACCTTTAGGGGCTGATTTAGGTCATGGGAACTGCCATGATTGTAAAGATGTGGAGGGGAAAGGAAGAAGGACAGAGCCCAACAATCTCTCATCAACACATCTTGAGGCTAACCACCTGATCTTTCCTTTTCCTGGCACTCCTTTTAATACTTGGAATTTCCTTTGGAAAGGCTTGTTTGATTATAGGTAGTTGTACTGCACACAAGTTTACTAAACTATTCTTAGAACTCATTTGTTCATTGTAGCCTCTAGCCAACTTGCAAGAGATTTGCAATTTTTCACACTATCAAGTGTGCCTGTTTTTTCTTTATTTTTAATGGACTCAGATTGCCTGATCTCCACTGGAAAATCTTTTACGAGGAAACTTGTAACTCTTTAAATATTTTTTCATGGAAATACAGGATGGCCATGTACCTTTCAGTTGCTTTTTATGTCTACTTTATTCTCATAAAGAATTTCCTTCTCAGAGGCATTGCTTGCCCATTATGAGCCCTAAGCTCAGGAATATTTTTGCTTCTCTCCCAACACATAATACAAAGTGAATAGGGGAACCCCTGGAACTGCTCAGGGCCTGATACAATTGCTTAGTCTGCTTATGCCAAGCACCCGACCGTCTTGCTTGGTTTGTTAAGAGACAACCATACTCCTGAACTCATTCATTGACTTTACTGATTAAAAATCAGCAAACTAAGGTAAAATAAATATAAGTAACTTTATAATGTGACTTGGATTCTTGGATTAGCTTTTGAAATGGAACTTAAGTCTTGTCTGCACCCAGATCTCCTAGTGCTTTAACTTTACCAGTGTATGTAAAATGGTACGACCCTCCTTCGCATGCATTTAGTTATAACTAGTATAGCTTATAAAAAGAGGAATGAACTATACTGGTATCACCACATGGATACTGGCATAACTGGTGGGATAAAAGTATCCCACCCTGTCATAGGGTGGACTCACCACCATGGCACCTCCTTCCAGGACTCCTGGGAATTAGCTTTTGTTTGCTCACTGGGTGCCTCCCTCTAGCTGGTGTCTCCCTGTGTCCTCACTTCACTCTCCATTCTGGACCTGCATCACTCTTGGACTGTGGTGTCCTTTTCAGGACACTGCCCTCTGGCAGTGCCCGCTTCAGTGTCTTTCAATCCCTTTTCGGAGGAGGGGGGTGTTTAATCAGCCTCTGCACTCCAGGGTCCTCCTCTCTCAGGGAACACCCAGTTCTCCTCCCAGGGAACACACAGTTCCCCTGTATCCTCCTGGCCTCAGTGACCCACTGCCAGTCTTCATTTAGCCTCTGCCTCACAGGCAAACTGCAGTTTGTAATGGCCACTCACCATTGGCAAAGGGGTGTGGACCTGCTGCCTTGGCCTATCCTGGCTGCCTCTGTGCAGCCCTGGTTAGGGTTGCCAGATAGTTTCTACAAAAATACCAGATGCATTTGACATTACATCACAATCTACATTACATCTTATTTAGAAAGTATCTGACAGTTATATTTTCTCAATTTGTTTCCCAAACAGAAAGCTCAAATACTGGACTGTCCGGTTCAAAACAAGACACCTGGCAACCCTAGCCCTAGTAGCCTCGGGCCTTGCTTAAGGCCCTGCAGCCTGGGACCTTGTCTGGTAAGAGTTTCCCCAGCTCTGCCTTCCTTCCCCAGCACTGCTCAACCTCCTGCTTCCCAGGAATCCAGGTCCCTCCCGCTCTCCAGCCAGAGCAAGAGTAAGTCCTCCTCTCTCCCTCCAGGAGCTCTTTTTTCTATAGCCCCCAGCTGGACCCTAATTAGCAATACCTACCTCAGCTGGGGCTTTGCTCTCAGCCCTCACTCAGGGCTGGGTTTTGCCCTTATAGGGCCAGTACAGGCGGGTTGTCAGATGGTTTCAACAAAAATACTGGACACACTTGACATTACATCACAATCTACATTACAGCTTATTTAGAAAATACCGGACATTTATATTTTCTCATTTATATTTTGTCAATTTGTTTCCTGAACAGAAAGCGCAAATACTGGACTGTCCAGTTCTAAACTGGACACCTGGCAACCCTAAGTACAGGGCAGATGCCCTGTCACACACCCTTATGGAACATAGTTATAGCAATATATACAGACCAGGCCCAAAGCTTCTAAGTCACTTAGGCAGCTCGGCTTAAGGTATACAACCTCAGCTATGTAGACTATGTAGCTGGAGTCTGCTTATTGTAAGCCTAGATTGGTGGCATCCCCATCATGGGAGGCTGATGAGAGAAAATGCTCCCATTGGCTTCCCTTACTCTCTCAAAAGTAGGATTACCGGATGTGGGTGGGAGGCCCTCTGAGTTTGAATGAGTGAATCTTGACCAGGTGCTTTTACACATTTTATCCAATTCAGCTACAAGATACAAGGCATGATACAGGACTAACTGGGTAATTCTATGGCGTGTGTTATGCAAGGGATCAGACTCAGGCCTGCCTCGCTTTACTGTCTATGCATCTGTATACATAATGAATGTTTCAAAAGAGAAAACATCACTATTACCCATTATTATGAATAGTGTAATGTTATGATCATTAGCAGGGCTCGACAAATCAGGCAATCTACTTGCCCATGGCGAGTAGATTTTAGCCCAGTGCAGCCGCACAGCGCAGTCTGTGCATGCACAGCGTGCGCTTCTACGCGGCTGCCAGTGGGGCTCACCGCTGCTTAGTGAGCCCTAATCATTAGCACTGGAAATAAAAGCCATGAAAAGACAGATATTGAACCACAACAGGGCTTGCCATTAGTTCTTTTAAGAGTGAAGTGTAGTAAACTTTACAAGATAACTCGTTATGGATTTTTTTAAATTGAAAAACTCTCACCTGATTGGTATTTTAATTCATTTGTAATGATTTCTTTTATAGAGCAGAACTTGAGATTCTAATGTCTGTGGGTAGCATCTTTTCAGTGGTCCCTTGCCACTATTGGCATTTTGCTGCTGTCCCATGAGGAAGAATTTGCTCATCTGCCTCGTATTCCACATTTTCCGGTCAATACTGGATTTTTTTTTTATTGTCATATCCAGGAGTTACTCTGAGGGACATTTAAAAAAAACATTTCTAATTTAATATTACTACCTGGCATTGAAAAGGACTTGCCCAGGAAAACCCCAGTTTCTGTAGTCCCAATCCAGTGCCCTGTGCACTAAGCCACACAGAGTTGGGACTAACCGCGAAAAAATACAAACCTCATGTAATAAAGGTAAAAATATGCTCTTTCCCCATGCTTCTCTAAAAAATAGCCAGATAGAAAAGGCTGTAGCCTGCGTGAACAACGACTTCTGCCAACAGGACAGTTTGCAGACTGACCCCACAACAACCAATCACCATTCAAAATAAACAATCTGGTTTTCCAGAAATACCTCGTAGAGCTTGGCTAGTAGGCAGATTTTTGAGACTCATTCTATCCACGCCTGAAAACTACTCACAGTAAAGCACACTGTTCCTATATCTCTGTTTAATCTGGCAGTGCTCCATTACTAGATCCAGTTGAAATGTGGAATTTCCTTTCTGCTGAAAATGCCAACATTTTGAAATTGCCTTTCAGATGGGATCCAGAAGGAGAAAGTTTCAATGAAACAAAAATGGTATCACTTTGTTTTGGTTTTATTATTTTGTCTTTTATCATAATTATGAATTACAATATAGTTGAAATGATGAAGTTGAAAAACAAAATGCTTCTTCAAACTTTAGAATAATAGAATAATAGAATAACAGATTTGGAAGGAACCTTGAGAGGCGTCAAGTTCAGTCCCTTGCACTCATTGGAGGACCAAACTCCATCTTCTAGACCCTCCCTAATAGGTGTTTGTCTAGCCTGCTTTTAAAAACCTCCACAACTACTCTGGGTAATTTATTCCAATGTTTAACCACCCTGACAGTTAGGAAGTTTTTCCTAATGTCTGACCTAAACCTCCCTTGCTGCAATTTAAGTCCAATGCTTCTTCTGCTATCATCAGGAGTTAAGGAGAACAGTCGTTCTCCTTCCTCCTTGTAACAACCTTTTAGATACTTGAAAGATGTCATCATGTCCCCTCTCAGTCTTCTTTTTTCCAGACTAAATAAACCCAATTCATTAAATAATCTTCCCTCATAGTTCATGTTTTCTGGACTTTAATGATTTTTGTTGCCTTTCTCTAGACTTCTTCTAATTTGTCCACATCTTTCCTGACATGTGATGTGGAGAAACAATACTCCAGTTGAAGCCTAAGGGTACGTCTAGACTACATGCCTCTGTCGTCAGAGGCATGTAGATTAGGCTACCAGGCATAGGAAAATGAAGCGGCGATTTAAATAATCGCCGCTTCATTTAAATTTACATGGCTGCCGCGCTGAGCCGACAAACAGCTGATCAGCTGTTTGTCGGCTCAGCGCGGTAGTCTGGACGCGCGGGTGTCGACATCAAAGACATTTGTCGACCACCCAGGTATACCTCATCCCAGGAGGTATACCTGGGTGGTCGACAAATGCCTTTGATGTCGACACCCGCGCGTCCAGACTACCGCGCTGAGCCGACAAACAGCTGATCAGCTGTTTGTCGGCTCAGCGCGGCAGCCATGTAAATTTAAATGAAGCGGCGATTATTTAAATCGCCGCTTCATTTTCCTATGCCTGGTAGCCTAATCTACATGCCTCTGGCGACAGAGGCATGTAGTCTAGATGTACCCTAAGTGTCTTACTTACAACATTCCTGTTAAAACATACCATAATGATGTTTTGCTTTTTTTTGCAGCAGTGTTACACTCTTCACTCATATTTAGCTTGTGGTCCACTATGACCCTTAAATCCCCAGTGTTCCTGTGAGATCATTTCCCATTTTGTATGTATGCAACTGATTGTTCCTTCCTAAGTGAAGTACTTTGTATTTGTCCTTATTGAATATTATCCTATTTACCTCAGACCATTTCTCTAGTTTTCCCAGACCATTTTGAATTACAATCCTATCCTCCAAAGCACATGTCAGAGCTCAAAAGAAAAAAAAACCCTTTGCCTCTACAGGCACTGGTTATCAAAACTTCCCCCCAGAATCACAATACACAGATTTTGGGGAATTTGCTGCCACCACCACGTGCTTTTTTTTATCCTTAAAACTGGGGGTGAACAATTGAAATCACTCATAGGGATACCCCAAGCTCTTTTTCCCCAAAAAAGATTGAAAAAGAAAAGAGAAAAACAAGCTGCAGTCTCTGGTAGCTTGCCCCTCAGCCAGAGGCATGCAGATACACACAGACAGACCTTACAGCACACAAGAATCAAATCATCACCTTAAAAGAAGTGATTTTTATTACAAAACAAAAGATAAACTTGATAAAGCATACTTGGTTGCTAGATGTTACAGAGAAACTAAAGAAAACAAATTAAAACAGAGAAAAATCTCTGGTTCAATGCTTAGAATAGATGGTAAAGGGGAAGGGGAGGCATAGAATCATACAGAGCAGTTAAAACCAAACCACAAAATAAAGAAAAATGACCCTGAACATGACTAGATTCACTTTTCCCTGTTACTTACTTCTAATTTTCTCTTTGTTCAGACCATCCCCATGCCCTGAATTCTGTGGGGGCCTGGTAGTCCTGCCTAGGTTTAAATCATTCTGTGTCATGGTTTAGCTCTCCCACACAAAGAAAGCAGGCAGGGAACCTATATCCAATTCAAATTTCAACACCGTTTGCCCATTAGCTCTCTGACTCCTTGCCAGTAGCTTTGCTAGCTTCATGAGCTTAACAACATAGTCACCAGGTGCTGGTCAGCACTCCTGTCCATTATAACTTGCTACCTCTCCCAGCTTGGTATCTGCTAAATTTATAAGAGTGTTCTATATGCCTTTATCTAACTCAGGGTATGTCTAGACTACATGGCTCCATCGACGGACATTTCACGAGGCATACCGAAGTGGTCGACAAAGGCTTCCCTTGTCGACCATGGTGCATCCAGACTGCCCTGCTGTGCCACCAAACAGCTGGGCACAGCACAACAGCCAGTTTGATGTAAATGAAGTGGTGATTATTTAAATTGCCGCTTCATTTTCCTATGTCTAGTAAACTCACCTACATGGCTCCGTCGACAGAGCCATGTAGTCTAGACATACCCGCATTGATGAGGACATTGAATATACCAGGTCCTCAAACAGATCCCAGGGGAATGGCACTCATTCTCCCATTCCCTGGGTAAAGTCATCCAACCAGTTATGCACAAACCTTATAAGTGCATGCATTTTCTAGTTTGTTAATGAGATGGTCACGCGAGCCTGTATCAAAAGTTTTGATGAACATATTATGTTCCCACAAAACATCTTGACTTTGTCACATCAGCATTTTCCAGGGAAAAAAGTTGTCAGAAAATTTTTGAACAGATCTATGCAATACATTAAGAGCCTGAATCAAGCATCCATACTCAATTTGAGTAGTACCTTTAACAAGTAGCTCCATGAATTAAAATAGAATTATCAAAAATTCTACTTGATGTAAGCATGGCAGAATTGGGTCTTTAGTGACTAGCACTGGGAATTTGAAGGACTCTAAGGGTATTTTTACATAGCCCACAGAAATGAGACTCTTAGCATGGGTCAACAGACTTGAGCTTATGGGGCTCATGCTGGCACTCAAAAAACTGCTGTGTACACAGTGCTTTGAAGCCACAGTTTAATCTGGAGCTCAGACTTTGAGCTGATTTTTAGAGCTCTAGCTCCGTAGTTCCCAGTCTTTTGAGCTGGGCTGAGAGGCTCACTACCTCAGCACAGTTTAGATGTACCCTGAAGGAATTAAGCACCCAAATCACATTAAGTGAAAATGGGAGTTGTGTGCCTAAATCTATGAGGCTTTTTGAGAAACCCAATCTCAGTGACTATTAGGGTACGTCGAAACTACGTTCTATTTTCGAAAGAGGATATACAAATTCTGCAGGAATTTGCATATCTTCTTCTGATCTCACTTTCCAAAGCAGATCTTTCAAAAGTGAAAGTAGTCTGGACATGTTTTTTTCTGGGGGAAAAAACGTAAAAAAAAAAACCCCGTGTAAACCTCATTTTTTAAGGAAGAGCGGTTTTTTTAAAAAGATTTTTTTTGTCCTGAAAAATCTGCGTCCAGACTACTTTCACTTTCAAAAGATCCACTTTCAAAAGTGAGATTGAAAGAAGATATACAAATTCCTGGGGAATGTGCATATCCTTTTTCGAAAATAGAACATAGTCTAGATATAGCCATAGACTATTCTATGAATAGGTTGGTTCTCCAATGGCAAAAAATAGCACCAAATTCCCATCTGTTACAGTCTGGCTTTCAAATAGGCCCTGCCAGACTTATTCTTTGATCCCAGTTTTTTGCTTATATATGGCTATATTCCAAATGGGTTTCTAGAGTGGTTGGAGAGCACCGCAGTATTGTTATTTTCAGTTTGGCTCCTTCAGATGTCAAGTGCCTCAAAGCCCATGTTTCCTATTGTTTTCACTGTACAATATAAATGTTCTGCTTCAGAGTGCAAATGCCAAGAAGAACCATTAGGCCACATTCACTCCTGGCACCAGAAGATATCATTCCTCAGATATTGACAGAGCTGTCCCATTTATACCATCTTTGAATTTGGCCCATGAAGCATAAAGAGGTTTATGGCTAGCATAGTGGATGAGCTTCTTGTGGAAAAGATTACTCATGCCATATAGGCAGCCATCTAGCTAAATCCATCATTGTTTGCTCTCTCAGAACTCAATAAGAAAAGCTTTCTTGGCAATTTTCTGCTAAATGGATTAAAAGCAAGAGCAAACCATTCCTGCGGGTCTTGCAAGTATGTGTCTCTGATGAATAGAAAATGATAATTTATTATAGCTGCTTGAATGTTGAAGATGCTTATATCATAATATTTGTACAAGAAAGGAAGAAAAATGTTATTCAGCATTTATATTTGAAGGGCCAGAGTGGCCGTCCGGTGTGGTCACTTTCCATTGCTGTACTGGCAGAAACTGGTATTAAAGCAGGAGCAGATCATGCCAAAGTAAAGGGTTGTGCCTCTCTCCCTTCCTGCTACCAACATGACAGAGGAAAACAAGTCATAGCAGAGAAAGAGTGCCTGCAATTTATTGATCCTCCACTGTATTTCCAGCCTCTGGCATGTGTTTGCAGCCAGCAAGAGCCATCAGGCTACTTCAGCATGAAGTAGAACTGACCATAAACAGAAGTTGTGGGGAGCACAGCAGTGAGCTTTATATACACAGAGCTCCTTGGGTGTAGATGAACAGCTGGTTGGCACTCCGTGGATCTCTTCCCATTTTGGGTAATGAAGACCAGAGAGGGCTCCCCTTTTGGATCTCATCAGTTAACCTGATGAGAATTGATTCTGTTCTCACCCAAAATTATATTTCCTGCAGTCAAAGCATGTCCAATTCCTAAGTAGCCTGAGGCAAAGACCAAATTTAGCATATTATCTCTAGGTCATTGAACCAGTTTTTAAAGTTACATAATAGATGTCTTACTAACTATTTCGCAGAAGCTCTAACACTGCAACAGTAAGTGGCAAAGAAAGAGGTGTGTGTGTGTGTGTGCGTGTGTGTGCGTGTGTGTGTGTGTGCACATGCATGTTTCCAGGATAAGGGCCTGAGTTATGTAATTTCTATTGAACATCTGCAGAGTTGTGGGCATGTGAAACTATACAGATGCACTATTGGAGAAATTGTAATGGGGAAAATGGAATGTATAACTGATTTTGATCAAAGATACAGAATTATTGATGACTGTCAATGTCACCAAATATCATTGAGATGAGAAATATTAAGCTCCTCCACAACGCTGAATAAGTGAATATAAAAACATGAACATTTGTAACTATATTACTTCTTGGAAGCCTAATTCTTCCCCCATGTTAGGACCTACTGTGAAAATAGAACATTGGACTTACTCTTTTGACAGCTTTAGAGTAGCATGGATCAAACCATCTTCCAGTGCTGGATAATTTAAACTGAAATTGAATTACATTGAGCTGGATATTATGAATACAACAAAGAACTTTTGAATGTTGAATGTCAATGGGATACAGTAAAGAATGTGTATATGACTGTTTTAGAATGTTTTGGGAGTATAGTATTGAATGGCTGTTTCTTAAAATTGTAATGTTAAGTCTCATTTGTATAAGATGGTGACCTTAATAGCAATATTTGAGAGGAATTATGATAGAACACAAATCACAGAAGCTGTAAGCAGCCTTGCATCTCTTACTTGATTGGGAAAGATGTTCCCTTGCTTGTAAAAGAGTAAACTAAACAACAAATAATGGAACATGCTTTGGTAGCTGAAAATGTAGACATAAATGAAATGCCATTTCTAATACTCAAAATTATTAACAGTGGTGGAAAACTCCAATTACCTTTTGCTGAATTTGTAGGGCTGAAGAATGAAATCATCCTTTGAATGAATTATAGCTACCAATATAACGTTATGTAACCTCATGAATTGTGGACCAATTTTTTATTAATAGCATTTCATCAGTGAAATAGTGTGAACCACTTTTGGAGGAATTTCTTAATAACCTGTTAAGAATTGCCTTTGAAGAATCTGTTGTTGTAGCTTTTTTTGGTAACTTTTTATATATTGTAACTAAAACCTTATTTTAAACTCTTATTACACTATAACGATAGTGATTCCATTTTGTAACTGAAATCCTATTTTATACTTTGTATTGCCTGTTTAAAGTTAGGTCTGTGTGTTGGTAATCTCATTTAATAGTGTGAATGTGGGTCTGTGTGCAATGGGGTCAGTCCTCAAAGCCAGCCTGTCTCAATGACCAGCTGCCAGCACCACCTTGCTGGCTAAAGAACAATACAAGCAAGCCCTGCAAAACAACCCACCCAAAGAGAGAGAGAAAAGCCCCAGCAAGAAAAGAAGATCAAAGTCCCATCTGTTGTTAACTAATGACTCACGGCTATACAGTATTCTGGGGCAGTGGGACAGAACAGGATCTATGGACTAAAACAGTGTTTCTCAATCAGTGGTATGAGTACTCTTAGGGGTACTTGAGAGACATCTGGGGGGTACGTCAACATAACTGAAGTCTGGAAAATACTGAATTTTTGTTTTAAGTTTTACAGCGCTTTATTATTTTTGTACTTTTTACACCCAAAAATGTAATCGCCTGCCCGACTATGATTAAGTTGTTTAAGCAAATATGTTGCTATGGTAGAAAAAATGTTGTGTGTGTCTGAAAACTGTATATAGATAGATAGATAGATAGATAGATAGATAGATAGATAGATAGATAGATAGATAGATAGATAGATAGATAGATAAAGGGGTACTTTATAAAAAAAAGGCTGAGAAACACTGAACTAAAACATAAAAAGAAGGGTGCAAAACTTTAAGATTGGGTCTTTTAGTTCTACAATCATCCTCCAGGAGCACTGGTGAGCATCAACATGACCTGTGGCTCCCCCCCCCCCCCCCCCCCCCCCCCCCGGCTAGACTAGCTTGCCAGTTGACTAGTATGAGCAACTGAGGCTAGTAATTATATCCCATCTGTAGAAGTATGTGCGTGTGGGGTGGATAATTTTAGTAGCTAGGGACAGTAAATTAATTCTGAATTCACAATAAATATGGCCTTTTACCTTATTTCCAAAATGAGATTCTGCTAGTTTTATTTCTCTACGTGTAACTTCTTTTTTTACAGAACAATTCATTCTTTACCATTACAAATGATCCCTTTGCTGACCCCAAAAGAAAAAAAAATTCCTATTTCTCTTGACAGTTATAATGTCTAACCTATTTTATATAAACCAGATAATTTCACTAGTTACTTCCCCTAATGGAAACTGAAGCCTTAAAATGGTTAGTTTAACTTCTCTTGAGCTATCTGGTTACATACTCTGGTTTAAGATAAAAGCTATACCACTTTTCATTCTTGCTTCAGACCTCAGTATACAGAATGTGCATACAGAGGGCAGGTGCTGAATGAACTACTGTGATCTTGACAAATTATAAGATATCACCAGAATTTACAACCTGTAGAGGTTTTTATGTCATGTAAATAATGTTACTATCAACACTGCACCCATTGTCCAGTTTGTTTATGCAACACTACTTTGTTTTCCATTATGATAAATTCCATAGAGGATGCTAGGTCTAAACCTTATATTAGGTATATAATATCTACGATTACTGAGTCTTGCTGGCAGAGTTTATTTGATCTTTCTAATTTAGATAATCTGAGTACTACATATGGGTCTTTTGTATGAGCCCTTAAAAAGATACTGAGGCCTTGTATTCTTTTGATAAGACTAAAATCCTATGTCTAGTTTTGAAAATATATCATTGGATAAATTTTGCACTCACATCAGTGTTCTGCAGAGTGCTGGTCTCTACCTGGTCTCCACTTCTCAGCACTGGTGTTGTCTGAATAAAATGCTTCAGGAGCAAAAGTAATGAATAAGCAAAATATTGTCATTTTAATGCTTTTACAGGGGTGACAGATATTTCCTCAAACAAAAATGATCATTATTATTATTATTAATAATAATATAATAATATATTATGACACTGTCTAAAAACCCCCAGTCAGACTAGAACCTTATTGTTCAAACTCAGTTGACAACAATCCCTGTTCCAGAGAATTTGCTTATTTTATGCTGAAGAACAGACTTGTGTAGACACTATTGTAATAGTAAGCAGACAATTTGTATTTTTCAAACTTTGTGTTCCAACACTGTGTATCCTATTAATAATGTAACGATATCATGCATATTCACTAAAGAGAGGTTCAATCTTGACATGAACTCCCCCATCATAATTAATTAGTACTATTATTATCTTGGTCAGCGGAAAGGCCATGAGTTCAATGGTTGTGAAAAGTGAACCTCTCCACTATATGGAATTTCTTTTGTTCCATACTGGAGGCCATTGGTGTACTCTCATGTTGATTCCTGAACTGCTGCTGCCTGTCCATATCCTTTCTTATGGCACAGAAATTTAATCTCCAGAGTGGCAATTGGCCTCTTCTTGTTCCACCAATGCTAAATTCCCCTGGAGAAAATAATAACAATGTATTTGAACTGAGCAGTGAGTGGTGCTGTGTGTGAATGAGAATCATTCAACTGATGAACCTTTTATGAATTTGTTTCTCCTCTCTAGTGGATTTCTGGTCTTTAATTAAGAGCTAAGACTTTTATTGAGCTAGGATGAAAAAGAAAATAGAGACTAACATGACAAAATGTGGATCCATGAAAGGTCAAAGTAATATTCTCTAGAACAGTCACTACCTAAATGAAATAACTTTATTGATGAGCTATATATAAAACTGTGAAAAGTCTCACAGTATTGTGACTTTGAATATAGCCTCACAGTATTGTGAATAAAGTCTCACAGTATTGTGACTTTGTATTGTGACTTTGAATACAGCCTTCTGCTAGGAATGGTGCATAAATTGCATGGCCTGTGAAGAAGCCCTGGGAGGCATGAGAGGAGGAGTTGGGTGAGCTGTTGTTGGTTATATCAGCAGCAAATTCCAACTCTCCTCACTCCAGCTCCACTGCACTGGCCAAACAAGAAGGGGTAAAGCCAAGGCTATGTCCATTGCCTATTTGCACTGGGGAGGAGTAAATGTCATACAATGCCTGCTTATACCTGCAACCCCAGGATCAAGGTCTGGATAACCTGTGCAGGGGCATAAAGGGGAGTTCTTACTCCCTTGCTTGGCATGTAGTCAGAGTCAAATTGAAAACAATTCAGAGTACTGTAAAAGAAACTATATATTATACTCCTAAATTCCAAAAGGCAAGGTTTTCTGTAAAGCCATCTGTATGACCTACATATAATTTCGTCCCATTGCACTACATTCCAATAAGTCAGTACTTGTCAGGGCTGTTCCCCACTCTAGCACTCAGAGTGCAGAAGATGGGGGCCCACAAGAGACCTTAAATACCTTGCCTCTATAGGTATTAAAGGTTCTGCTTATAAAACCTCCCCAGAGTCACAGATTCACTGACTTTTTTGGGGGTGAAGGGTAGCATCAAGTGAAATAAAAGAAAAAAACCCTTTCTTCTTGCATCCAGGAAGAAAGCGCTTGGACTTCTTCCAAAGGGGTACCCTCAAGCTTCTTTACCACAAGAGAGCTAGGAAACAAAAAGAAAACAACTGGGGCTGCGTCTAGACTGGCAAGCTTTTCCGCAAAAGCAGCTGCGCACACACACACACACACACACACACACACACACACACACACACACACACACACACACACAGACCTCCTGATTCTTTCCAGGACACAAGACTCAAATGATCTCCTTAAGAAGGGCAATTTTATTAACAAAACAAAAAGACATGCTTGATAATGGATATTTAGTTGCTAGGTATTACAGAGTAACTGAGTGAAACAAATTAAAGCACAGACAACATCTCTTAAGGTAAGTCTACACTGCATTGCTCTTTCGAGATACCGGAAGTATACCAAAATAGCAATGCTGCATCTTTAAAAGTACCCACTATTTTCCAAAATAGTGGACATGCTATTCTGGCATCCCTGTAACCCTCATTCCATGAGGGTTAAGGGATTTGTTGGAATAGTGCCTTATTTTGAAATGTGTGTAGGTCATGAGAACTCTATTGAGGGAAGCAATAACTGAAAAATATTTGGGGATTATTGTCTATCATCATAGAATCATAGACTAGTAGGACTAGAAGGGACCTCGAGAGGTCATCAAGTCCAGCCGCCTGCCCTCATGGCAGGACCCAGTACTAGACCATACCTGATAGACATTTATGTAACCTGCTCTTAAATATCTCCAGAAATGGAGATTACACAACCTCCCTAGGCAACTTATTTCAGTGTTTAACCACCCTGACAGTTAGGAAGTCTTTCCTAATGTCCAACTTAAACCTCCCTTGCTGTAGTTTGAGCCCATTGCTTCTTGTTCTATCCTCAGAGGCCAAGGAGAACAATTTTTCTCCCTCCTCATTGTGACACCCTTTTAGATACCTGGAAACTGCTATCATGTTCCCTCTCAATCTTCTCTTTTCCAAACTAAACAAGCCCAGTTCTTTCAGTCTTCCTTCATAGGTCATGTTCTCTAGACCTGTAGTCATTCTTGTAGCTCTTCTCTGGACCTTCTCCAATTTTTCCACATCTTTCTTGAAATGTGGTGCCTGGAACTGGACACAATACTCCAACTGAGTAGAACCTGACCCCTCTGAGCAATGGACAAAAGGACCAATGTTTTGGATGTATAAAGAGGCGAATCTTGAATAGAAGCAAACAGGTTACTTTTCCTATTTATTTGGCACTGGGGTTAATGTTGCTGGAATATTGGGTCCAGTTCTGGTCTCCACAATTCAGAAGGATGTTGATAAATTGGAGAGGGTTCATAGAAGAGCTGTGAGAATGATTAAAGTATTAGAAAACATGCCTTAGAGAGACAGACTCAAGGAGCTCAGTCTATTTAGCTCTATCAAAGAGAAGTTTAAGTGGTGATTTGACCACAGTTTGTACGTACCTAAATGGGGAATAAATATTGGTGAATAGTCTCTTCATTTCATCAGAGAGAAGTAAAACAAGATCCAATGGTTGCAAGTTGAGATGGGACATATCCAAGTGGAAAGAAAGCATGTTTTTTCAACAGTGAGGATAATTAACCATTGCAACTGTCTACCAAAAATCGTGGTAGATTCTTCTCTCTGTCAATTTTTAAATCAAAGACTAATTTAAAAAAAGAAAGAGAAATCTGTTTTGGGAATTATTTTAGGGAAGTTCTGAGACTTGTGCTATATAGAAGGTCAGAATAGATGAACAATGAGCACAATGGTCCATTCTGGCCCTGGAATCTATGACACTCTTTTCCTGCCTCAGTTCACTTGAGTTTGGGTCCCCCGAGTGTTCTTATTCAAGCAAACCCAAAATATGAAAAGCAAACTTAGCCAAAACATAATCTCCATTTGAAACCACAAATCAGCCCAGATTTTTTCTCAAAGCTCAGTTTAGGTTCATTGGGTTGTCAGTTTTGGCAAATCTAGTCCACATTTCAGATACAAAGATTCTATTTAAGAAAATAAATATGGGAATGTTAAGAAATTAATCTCAGCATTATAATGGAAAGAATGCTGAGGTACAAAGGATAAAGAAAACAGTGTTTGCCAACATGGTATAGTAAAACATGGAAAAAATTAAAACCAAATCCTAATGCAGGAACAAATTCATCCCTGGTTTAAGTCCAGCCAATGGAGTTAGGCCAGGCAAAGTATTTATCTGTAATGTTGCTCAAGAACAATAAATCAATGCTTACCCTCTCTGGGAGGGGTGTTTCTTCCATATTTTACAGAGAGTCTACTTGCTGATTTGGAGAGCAGTGTTGATGGGATACAGTGAGAACTGAATCCAGCCATCTTCAGCCAGAAGAAGGGTGGTTGCATTTCCAGGTAGGTGTGAGAGTAATAGGAAAAAAAGAAAGAGAAGAGAGAAAAGTTGTAGTTCTGAATGTCTAAATCAGGACTAGGGAACCATTTTTGGTTTGGGAGCCCTGAAAATCAGTCAGGGGCTGCACACAAGTGAAAAGACACCCCCCCTCCCCCCAAGAAAAACAACCAAACCAAACTAAATAACTGAGAAGGAGAAAGACACAAAGACCACAAAGACACTCCCTACATTCTTCTCCCACACCAGAGGCTAAGGGGACCTAGTCTAATAGATTTTGTGTGCTCCAGCACTGTGGTGGGGGGGCTGGAGTGCCAGCACAGGCTTGCAATGCTGGAAGAGGCCCTGAGCCTCAGGGGGCACATCCAGGCAAGCCGTGGGCTGCATCTGGCCCCCTAGGTCTGAGCTTCCCCACCCCAGTCTAAATCATAGAAGGTACAGCATAGGATGCCCAGGCAAGGTTGCTTCAGCCTGAAACTGGGAAAGCTGAACTCCTTAGCAAACCCAGATAGCAATAACTAAAGTAATTAATATAAAATATGAGTAAGAGACACAAAAGTCTTTCCCCTATATTACATACATACAGAGAACATACATTACATAGTGTGTGTGTACCTGTGTATTACATCACAGAAACACAGACATGCACTACACAGATGATGGTGCTATCCCAGTAATAAATTGCAGTTGCCATCCACTTTTGACTTCTTCGGGTGGATATAAAAAATGGTTCCCCACCCCTGATTTAGACTTTCAGGACTACAACTTTTCTCTCGCCTCTTTCTTTTTTTCCTATTACTCTCTCACCCACCCTGCAATGCAACCACCCTTCTTCTGGCTGAAGGTGGCTGGATTCAGTTCTCACTGTATCCCAAAACTATTTCTAAGTTCCCAGCCTCTGAGACTCTTAAGGCACCTACCATTTAGAAAAGAAAATCTGGCATCAAATTCTTTCCCTCCCCTGCTCCTAATTACCTTAAGTTACATTGTACTAAAGACCATATTCAGTTCTGCCTCAAGGGGTGGATTTATGATCTAATAGCTTATAGTACAAAATGGCTAAAAACTAGTACTGCATATCTTTGGACAGAGGAGAGTTCAAGCTTTCCATTTAGCTCCACAGTACTGGCTTCTAATCCCGCCATGTCCACATTACTGATGACTGAAGGCAGCTCACACAACTCAGGGTGTCTACACTGCAGAGTTTTTCCAGAAAAACTACATTTATGTCCACTCTGCTATTGAGTTCCTTCAACAGAAAGTCGAAATAACAGAGGGTTTTTTCTGACAGTGGTAAACCTCTTTCTACAAGGAAGAAGCCTTTTTCCGAAAACATTTTTTCTGAAAAAGGTGTATGTGGACCTAGAAGAGAGTGTTTTTTCGAAAGAAAAGGCCTCCAGAAAAAAGCACAGGTGCCCTGGTGGCCACTCCATCCACAGTAATCACAACTGAAATGCGAGATAGCATTGAATCAATGTGGACACTATCTTTCGAAAAAGCAGATCGCTTTTTCGTTGTGCTTTTGCTGTGTAGATACTCTCTTTTGAAAAAAGTTTTTCCAGAAGATCTTTTCCAGAAAAGCTTCTTCCGAAGAAGCTTGCAGTCTAGACGTAGCCTCAGAGGCATCGTTCTGATTACCTGCATTCTCAGTGCAACAGCAGTACATTAGTTCAGGTGAGGAAGGTTACCTTTTCAATCGCCTGGGCTAGAAACTTCTCATTGTATTCTTTTTTAAAAAAATAGAAAACTAGCAGAAAATGGCAGGGCAGTTATACCAAATGTTTCTGGTATAACTTTACCACTATTTACCAGCACCATCAGAGTACTGATTACTGGAATCAACTCAAGAGAAATGCAAAAAGAAATCCCAAGCCTTGTGTGCTCTGGGGATTTGCCCTGGGAACAGCCGCTGGTGGCTTAAAGCAGACCAACAAATCTGTGATATGCACTGGTCCAGTTTTGTCGGTCTTCACAGACAAAAGTTTGCACCAGTGCAGCCTTCAAGCAGATGTCCTCAGTGACTGAAAACATCAGAGTAGATTGACCAGAGTCTAAAGCCTACTTTCCCCTTCAACTCTTATTTAATTAAAACATTTCAAGTTCAGCTCCAGAGGCATCACCTTCTCTTCCATTGCAATAGGAACTGGAAGTTAATTCTCTACATTTCTGCTCTTTACAAGACTTTCTTAGTAGTGTCCCTCATTACTCCTCCTCTGAATGCCCCCTATGTCCACCCTCAAAACCTACACTCCCCTCTCCAAAAAATTGACCCCACTGTCTCAGTAGCAGCCCGAGGATTAAAAGGGAGTTGCAAGCATATAACTGGAGGCAAATTTTGACCGATGACAGCATACATGCACATACAGAATGCAGCATCTTGTTAGATGACTTAAGTTAGATCTTGACCAGTGTCTTACAAGATCTATTCAATCAGATGTCAAGAGCAAACTATTTGGTTTTGTTTAATGTTCGCCAGTCCTAATGTATCTGCCATTATTGCTGTCCATACTCGAGGACGATCTTAGCTGTTTCTTTAATAGCTTAAGTAAGTTGTTCATCAACAGAGATTCAGCTACAGGGATATGCAGCAGAATATGCTGGCTGCATGCTGTCATGAGTAACTGAAAGGTGTCATAGAGAGATGAACAGTAAAGAAAAAGAATGATGTGCCTAACACATAAATGTCTGCATAGGTAGGTCTTACCTGCTCTGAACCCCACATTATCATCACTGGAATCTTTGTTCCTGACAGTTCAAATCCCTGTTCTTGTATTTTCATTTCATTGTTAGTGAAAGATTTTCTGGTCCTAACCTCTTCTTACCTGAAACAAAAAGACAGACAAATGAAACTGCTGAAGAGCTGATATCAGAGATGAAAGCAAGTGGGTACGCTCGGGTGCACAGCTCTGACAAGAGCTGGCTGAGCTGTAGCAAAAGCCAGCAGGGAGCTGGCAGGGACCTGATTTGCAATTGGATGGTACCTGTAAGAAATTTTAGGTTACTTTCACCGCTATCTGATAGGATGCATCTACACAGCAGGGCTTAACTTGAAATAAGCTACCCAATTGCATAGCCTATTTCAAAATAGTTTATTTCAAAATTGGGAACATCTGCTCAGCATTTATATCAAACTAGCGCATTCTTCCTCCGACTTCTCTTACTCCTCGTACAATGAAGGTTACAGGAGTCAGAGTAAGAAGTCCTCCAGCTTGACAGTATTTCAACATTATTTTGAAATAACAGTAGTTATTTTGAAGTAATGTTTCTGTGTAGACATACCCATATAATCACACACACTGGGAAGCTGGAAGTCAACATTCATGTATTAGCCTCTGTACCAGAATAATTCTGACTAAGTTTGTTACCTTCCTCTTTTGTTGGGTGACAAGTACACTGTGGACAAATCCGATGGGGTGGGGAGGTGGGGATAACTACCTGAATGCTGAATTTATGCAAATCTATAGAGCCCTGTAGAAATCTATAGACCAGTGATAGCTGTGTATTTTAGGTTAAATGAGTTCTTGAAATGTGTGCATTGTTTATGCATGCCATTACACAAATTACTCCCAGCCACTTTGTTTAATGTGGTGTAATTAAAAAATTTCAAAACCAGACAAAAGTCCTGCATATACTGTACTAATTCTTTTGAAGCCACTAAATAAAGATTTACTATATGTTTAAATGCCTGTGGAACCAATTATAAAGTCACAGATAAAGCATTCTCCACCCCTTACCTCCAAGTTAAAACAGAAATCTATAACTTTTCATTTATCCTATGTCTCCACTATAAAATGAGATTTAAAAAGCAGCAATTGAGAGGGTTGAGTCTTCCACCATTGTAGAAGTCGTTCTTCACATAAATGTATCTCTCTTATTCTGGCTCTGCTTGCAAAGACAAATTAATCCCTGGTGTTAATCCATTGTGTTCAGTAGAATTACATCACATAAGGGTTTAGCTCAGGCAGCTTTTCCCTCCCTACATTTTATTGTTTTGAAATTTCAAACATACAGAACATCTGTTTTCTATTATGTCTAGCAAGAGACAAACATATCCATTACACTGAAAAATACCAACTCTGTTGACACACATAAAAATTACAGTGCATCTTCATTTTATTAAAATGTCCACATGGCAGAAAAATAAATGAAACCTCCAATAACGTAACTAACAGAGAGCATCAAAAAAAAGAAAGCAAGGAGGGAGGGAAGTTCTATATTTGATAGAGGAGACATTAAAAAGACAGGTGAGAGAAAACATTCATTTTGGTTCTGTTGTGAGTAAATGGAGATCTAATCACAGTACATTTCCTAGACAGAACGCAGCTCAAGATATAGGTTATGAAAGATGAAACTGGCTGCTCTTTCACATGACTCAACTTCAGAATTTGGGTTTAGTTTCTTTTTTCCATCCATCTTCCTTCAGAAATTCCTGTGCAGAGCATACATTCCAAAATAAAGTCTTGTTATTGTACATTCCCCAGAGTTTGGCTGAACAGAAGGCTAGCTGTGGAGACCCACTTCATCAATAAAGGCTTTTGAATGCCAGTACATTCAGTATATGGTTTTTTGCTGGCTGCAAAATTCTGACCAGCAAAAACTCATATCACTGTCCTTTATTTTTTCTCTCTGCTCTTTTAATTAAATCGTATCCTAGGAATCAGGAAGAATGAAATGACAGCACTTTTGGCAGTAGAATTAACATATGGTATAAAGTCATTGTATCCTGTGTTGCACCTTGGCAGCAAAAGTGGCAGTCATATTGTGCGTAAAAAGGTAACTCAATGCATCCATGCCACTTCAGAAAGATTGAAGGATGTGAAGTCTTGGTTTTCTTGGAAAAGTTTAGATAAATTGAGAAAAAGATTATCTTGGTTTTTTATTTAAAAGTGTCAGAAGTACCCAGCTCTTTCTAGTAGGAAATATTCCCAAATCAAAGAAAAGCCAAAGCCTCAGTGATATGGTGCTCTAACCACATGTATTTCATTAGCACCCGCACAGTGGAAGAACTGGCAACACAATGGCTCTGGAACCAAAAATCCCTTTGTCACTAGTCCAGCTATATGTCATTACACAAAAGTAATCTGCCTCTGGCCAAATTGTTAGACCTAAATCCTACAAACACTTAAGCAGCAAAAGTAGTCCCATTGAGTTCAGTAGGACTTTTCGCATGGGTAAAGTTTCTTCTAGAAACATTTGCAGGATAGAGGCCTGCTGTGTGTAGAGTTTATGTTATTAATGCCCTGGTGAGTTAAAATGCAGTGACCGTAAGTAGTTGCATGTATGTTTTGCAAATACAAATTTGTTGTTAATATCTACATTAAAATAAGAGACTTTGCCCAAGATTTCTTTGATACACTTCCTGGCTATGATGAGTCTGAAATAATCTATTGTCTGTTATCTGCCAATGGTTTAGATGAACAGAAAATGCTTGTCGTTAGTTACAGTACCTTCTTGGGTGGCTAAATATTTACTAACTATTGGTCTGGTCCTGCAAACCCTTACTCACATGGGTAGATATTTCCTAAATTGTGATCCACATTGTGCTTCAGAAAATTACTATTAATAGACTGGAATACTGAGAAAAAAGATTTGTGAGACTGGGCATTCATGTGTCTATTAAAGATATTTTCAAGGCCCTTTTTCCTGACACCATATGTAGGGCCCTACGAAATTCAGTCATGTAAAATGAGTGAAATCTGGTGTCCTCCTATGAATCTGGCCTTTTGTGTGCTTTTTCTCTATACTATATAGACCTCAAGGGGGAGCCCACCATTTCTCAAGTTGGGGATCCTGACCGATCACAAGGGCATTTTAGGAGGGTCACGGCATTGCCACCCTTACTTCTGTGTTGCCTGCAGAGTTCAACAACTGGAGAGTGGTGGTTGTAATGTTGGCTGGGTGCCCATCTCCAAAGGCAGTACCTCATCAACAGCAGCAAAGAAGTAAGGGTGGCAATACCATACCCAGGTCACCCTAACATCTATACTGCTGCTTTCTGAGCTGGGTAAAAATAGCAGCTGCCACGGGCCCTGCTCTGCAAGCTGCAATGCAGAAGTAAAAGTGAGAATCCCTCACCATGACATCCTTACTTCTGCATGGCTGTTGGTGGTAGCTTTGCTTTCAGAGCAAGATTCCTGGTCAGCAGCCACTGCTCTCCAGCTACCCAGCTCTGAACGTAATGCTGCTGCCAACAGCTGATACTGCAACCTCCATACAATAATCTTGAGACCCTCCCACACAACTCCCGTTTGAGTTAGGACCCCAATACTTCAACTCCATGAAATTTCAGAATTAAATATCTGAAATCATGAAATTTACCATTTTTAAAATCCTATGACTGTGAAATTGACCAAAATGGACCATGAATTTGGTAGGGCCTACCTATATCCAATGCAGATAGTGTGGCACTCATGTGTCTCTTAGGGTTGGTCTATAGTGCAGCTTTGAGGTCTGATAGCAGTGTGGATGCTGTGGCTGAGGCAGAGGCTTGGGCTTACTACCTAAGCTTGGGTCCAGGGGGGTCAGGTTGCATGTGACTCATGCAGCTAGCCCCCCCTCCCCCACGCTGCAATATAGACATATCCTCAGTGTGGGGCACCATTTTAGCCATCCCTGTTGATTTTGCATAATCAAAACTCAAATAACTCAAAAGTCTCTTTTTCTAAGGGTATGTCTAGACCCATGGTCACCAACCAGTAGATCGCGATCTACCGGTAGATCTCAGAGGCTCTAAGAGTAGCTCTTGAGCCTTCTCCGAACTGCGCATGCCTGCGCAGTACATTTACATTAGATTTCCTCATTTGAGGAGCAGCTACTCACGGAGCAACAGCACAGGTGAGTAGCTGCGAGGAATGGTGGGAATTTTTTTTTAAAGTAGCAGTATAAGGATTGGGGATAGCAAGTGATGGAGAAGAGGAGAATAGAGAGGGCGGGGCTTCAAGGAAGGGGCGGAGCAGTAGATCTTGGCTTGGTCTGTCATTTAAAAAGTGATCTTGGGTGTAAAAAGGTTGGAGACCACTGGTCTAGACTGAGTCACTATTTTGGGATACCGGAGGTATCCCAAAATAGCAACTCCGCATCTTTAAAAGCTCCCACTATTTCCTGAAATAGCGGGCACACTATTCTGGTGTCCCTGTAACCCTCGTTCCATGAGAGTTAAGGGATTTTTCAGAATAGTGCTTTATTTTGAAATTTGGTAGTCTCTACAGTACACCACCAAATTTCAAAATAAGATCGTTTCAACCTAGACTCGGAATAAGCTATGCAAGTTCTATGGCTTGTGTTTTGCAGGCAGTCAGACTAGATGATCATAATGCTTCCTTCTGGCTTTGGAATCTATACATTTTGCAGACAAAAAGCACAGGAAAGCAGCATGTTTCCAAGGTACCGTAAGATATATTTCTTATTACTTTGCCAGCTAACAGTTTACTGTTTTACAACAACTGATTAATTTCTTAAGATGTTTTTCAGTGGGCTTTTTTGGGGGGGGGGGGTGGAGGTAGTAGTGTTTATTTTTTAGAAGACATTCTTTCAGCCATATGTTGCCTCAGTCAATTATCAAAATGGTGCTTTTCAATTTGCTTGCTTACTTTTTGCACTAAAGGTATATTTTATGGGATTTACTCTTCTACATTTGCGTGCAGGGATCAACGTATCTTCATGGCCTGGAGCAGGGGTGTCCAACCCATTACAGATGAAGTACCAAAATAGTGGTGGATAGAGTGCAAAGAGCCATGTATGGGGGGGGGGGGGGCGAGGAAGAGTTATTGAGCAAAAAAAAAAAAGCCATGCTGGGGGAAAATAGGCACCGGTACACCATTCTGGGGCATACCATCACACAAAAAGCACTGGGAAGGGGTGAGAGGGACAGGGGTGAGAGGTGGGGAATTTGGGTGCAGGAGGAAATAGAGAAGAGGATGCTGGCTCAGGGAGGGGACTCCAGGCTGGAGAGTGTTGGGGTCAGGTGGAGTATTGGGGTGCTGAGCAAGACGCAGGTTTGTGGCTGTGAGGGTGCAGGAGTTTGGGCTGGGGTACATGAAGGGCTCAGAGCAGGGAGGCTGGGAGTATGATGGGCTCAGGACATAGCTTTTCAGTATGTGGAGGGTGCAGGAGTGTGTGGTAGAAGACTGGGGATGTGGGGGTGCAGGAGTTTGGGGATGTGAGAGGCTCAGGACAGGGGGTTCCAGTGTATAATAGGCACAGGTTTGGAGTCTGGGGTGGGAGGGGGGTGCAGGAGTGTTATGATGCTGCAGCCAGATGGGGGTTTGGCCCCAGTTGGCCAGGATTCATTTTTAAATAAAATATCATGTCAAACACAACATGTTTCAGCATTGTCTTTATTTATGAGAGGGGCAGGAAATCTGTTTTGAGTCAGGGGCTACTGACCCACAGAAAAGTCAGTTGGGGCCACACAAGTGAGATACAAAAAAACTACCCCTCCAAAATCCCCCAAGCCTCACTAATGTGGCCCCAACTGTGCTAGTGGGAGCAGGCACAGGATGCTGGGGCAGGAGGCTGGAGCATGTGACGGGGTGCTGGTGGTTGCTAGGGCAGGTAGCAGGGTGCTGGGGCAGGGGACAAGGTGATTTGTGGGTGCTGGGACAGGGGACAAGGTGCTGGGGCAGGGGGCCAATGGGTGCTGAGGCAGGGGCCTGGGGCAGAGGACAGGGTGCTGGTGGATGCCAGGGTAGGGGACAGGGTGCCGGGGCAGGGGGCCAATGGGTGCCAGTGGGTGCTGGGGCAGGGTACTTGTGGGGGTCTGGGTGGGGTGAGGGGACAAGGAACACTGGTACCTGGGATCCTGCAGCTGCACACCAAGGCCCAGGAAGTGCCCAGGAAGTGCACGGATTGCTCCCGTCCCCCAAACAGCACCTGAAATGCACAGTACCTGAAGTGCTGATCCATTGCGTGCCTGATGCCTTCCTGCACGGGGGAGGAGGAGGAAGAAGGGGGAGAGGGAGTCCTGGACTGCACCAGCAACAAATGCTCAGGCAGTAAGTGCCTTTTCCCTCCGCTCCCCATAGCAGCGCATGCCGCCCGAGCAGCTGGAGCCAGCACTCTGGGGACTTTATTCCCCTGCTGCCTTCCTGCGCGCGGGGAGGGGGGAGTCCTGGCCTGCTCCAACCCCAAACGCTCGGGCAGTGCGTGCTTTGCCCCTCCACTCCCCATGGCAGCGCACGCCACCAGAGCAGCCAGAGCCAGCGCAGTCCCGGACTCCCACCCCCTCCCCTGCGCACAGGAAGGCAGCAGGGAACAAAGACCGCAGCGTGAGACGGACTGGCATTTTAGGTACTGCGCCAGTTGTTGAGGGGGTGGAGGAGAGCAGCCCGCGTACTTCCGGGACCTGGCACGCAGCTGCAGAACTCCCCCCACCCCGCAGAAGCCTGCGCTACCTCCATTGTCCCTGAAGGTAGCATCAGCATGGCGTTCATCTTGGGGGTGGGGAGCAGCACCGATGAGCACAAGGGAGCCAGGGGCTGTTGGGGAGGGTGCAGGGGTGGCTTCATGAGCTGAACTCCCCAGCTGATCCCTGGTTCCATGGAAATGCCATGCTGGAGCCTGGGATCAGCTGGAGTCCCCAGCTAACCCCAGGCTCCATGTGCAGCAGTGCCACACAGCTGATCCCAGGCTCAGCTGTGTGGCACTGCTGCTTGGAAATACCCTCTCTTCACTCCCCTTTGCTGCCTCTATCTATTAGAGACAGGAAGAGAGGGACTTGACTAGGCGACTGACTATCTGATAAGCACTTGCTTATCAGATAGTTGACTAGTCCTTAATATTCTTACTGTAAACCCCAGTCATGGAAGCACAGTTTCATGGTGAGAGTGAGTTTCTGGCTGATGGAGACAGGGGCTACTGTGGGAGGAGGAAAGAAGAGGAGGGGACAAGCAAGGATAAGAATAGGGTTCCTGCTGAGGGAGGTGACTAGAATTTGCTATTCCATGAAGAGATATTTGACACTGCTGCTGTTCCTTACTCTTGGAATGGTCATTTCTTCTCTTTCCCTCCACCTCTCCCAAATACTTTCCTTAAAATCCACATACTCTGTACATATTGATACAATTGTTGCACAAATAAAACCTTCATAGGACCCTCCCTCACTTTATTTATCACATCTTTTCTTGCAGCATTAGCTTGTAAATTCTTCATGGTGTGGATCTTGTCTCTTTCTCTATTCTGTAATTTGTCTATACTGGGGACAGAGGAGGAGAGAAGGAGATCAGGAAAGAAATTCTGGCAGCTTTCAGTGCTTCCAGCCATTACATTTTTACAAAATTTTCCATCAGTTGTTGAGCCTGCTCTCTCACATCTCCTCTTTAGAGACTGAGGCTTTCGCATTTGCCTTTGTGGAGAGCCTGAAGTAATAAACCCATGGCTTTGGTATTTGATTTGAAGCAGTTGTTACACCCTGTGTTGTGTGTATGCCATGGGAAGGAGCAATCCAAAGAGTTGAATAGTTAGAGAAGTGATGTATTTGGTATATATGCTGCTGAAAGCAGTAATATTAATGATGATTAAACATTTAGTAACAATGCTCAGTAGTGTTGTTATATTAAATGTTTGTCTCAAAATGGATGACAGGAGTGAGTTCACATGAGGATTACCTATTGTGTTCCCTCCCTCTGGGGCATTTGGTAATGGCCACTGTCGGTAGGCAGGATACTGGGCTAGATGGACCTTTGGTCTGACCCAGTATGGCCGTTCTTACATTAAAATGGTTCTTGAATTGTTAACCAAGCTTAGGCATTTACTTCATGATAAAAGTCTTTTTGACATTTTAAATTGTCAAAGAGAACATGGTTCTGGATTTTAGTGTACTCAATTTAAGGCTTAAGCATGCTTTATATTTTCAAAGCACAGTGTCAACATTAAACTATCAGTAAATAATCCTCAATAGTTTTGTGATATGGTAAGTGTATATATCCCCATTTTACACGAGATAATTAAGCCAAGGAAAAATTAAGTGATTTGCCTCACACATCACTCAAGTTAGTGTCAGACTTAGGACTGGAATCCAAAGTCTTGATGGCCAAGCTTTTCTCTCATTCACAAGAACCAAATGCTTCACTCTCTTTAACGTGACCTGTATTTAATCAATGGTGACATGTAAATTACAAGCTTTACCAGCAGAGCTTCTAACTCAGGGGCCTACAAGCTGAATTTAGCCCACTAAGCCTTTAGATCTGGCCCGTGGTCCACCCTCAAGCAGGCTCTCTGCCTGTGAAGCCCCAGGATACTCAAAATGGTTGGCTGCTGGGGCCATGTGCCTCTATGTGCCATGCACCTTTTGGGGGTAGGAAAGACTTTGAACATCCCCATCACAATCATTGTAGCTCCCATTCACCCCCCCATCAAATATTGCCCATCCCTGTTCTAACTCCACTACCTGTAAGAGTATTTCTCAAGAAAGGATGTAATTTGCTTGTGTCTGGTGTGAGCAGAAATGATCATATGAAGCCTCATGGAACTAATTCAGTTCTCAAATACACTACAGAACTCGCAACCTCCAAGAGTCAAGCTTTAGATCTCACTCAAAAGTTATCATCTCGGCCAGCAGAGACAGACAGCATCAGAAGTTCTCCTACATTGTGTTTTCTGGCAGAATTTAGTTTAAAACTCAAAGATTCCCAGTATCTGTTAAATATGCTTCATTTCGAGGATATCACTCATTTTATTCCCCAAGTTAGCAATGGTCCACAAGTTTGCTGGCTTCTTGCACTTATTGTTGAATATTATTTGTTCCAGGAACACAGAATGAAGGAATACAGGCGATAGAAAATCACACAAAACTTCAGATTTCCTTGTAAGCTTAATATTTTGCATTTCTCATTTTCATCTGCCATGTAGTGCCTATATTTAGGCCTGAGCAAATGACCAGAAAGTATAGCGCTTTTATAGATTTATACATCAGTTTGCTAAAACCGGCAGCTTCATAATGCATTATTTAGTGACCCCTAATTTTAATCATGTATGTGACTAAAATTGTTCTCATGGAAGAGTGCACGGTGAGAGAGGCCAGAGATGTCCAATATGGCATGGTAGTCTAACATGGTATATAAAACCATCCAGAAAATCTCCCAACAGACTCAAATGGTGGCTCAAAACAGACATGGATGGAATCTGCTCATAACCTCAGCCTAACCAACCCTGGAGTTGGAAAAAGAAGAGAGAGGAATGCAGCAAATTGCCTACTTTCTCCTCCCTCCCTGATGAAGGGGAACAGCCAGCAATGTTTCTATATGAAGGGGGGTGGGGACTTCAGCTCTCCTCCATCCTCCCTAACAGGCATTTGGAGCGTGGGGCTAGGGCAGTCATGGGTGGGGACAGGGAAACTTTAGCCAGCCCCTTCACCTGGTTGGTGATTCTATGCAACCCCATACACATTGCAAGAGGGGGTGAGGAGATTCAGCAGCCCCTCCACTGCAGAACCAAAGGAAACTGCATACCGAATTCAGTGGTCCTAGCTCCTACTGTTTAGGAGCAGTTTTTGAACAGACAGACAGACAAACTTGCTGGCTCAGATAAATAAACAAGGACTCAGATAAATAAACAAGGAATCTCCGGCCCAGCAACATCCATGATCTGGCAAGACCATGGATGTTTCTGGAGCAGAAAGCCCTAGGCCAGGAGACCAATGGCAGGGGGGCTGGCAGCAGCGGGGCTGTTGTCCGGAAGCCCATCTAGAGCCAGGGCCAGAACCAGTGGTGGCAGTGGGGCCAATGGCTTGCAGCCCATCTGGAGCTGGGGCCGAGGGCAGAGCCGCTGGAGGCAGCAGGGCCAGGACCTGTGTCTGGCAGCCCGGGTGGGCATGGAGCTGGTGGCAGCAGTAAGGCTGGGGCATTTCCTAGCTGGAAATGGCAGCCTAGACCAGCTGATAGAGGGGTGGGGATGGGCTGGCTACAGCTGGTGGTAGGGGGACTGAAGTGAAGCCAGTAGCAGAAGCAGTGGGCTGGGGGGGAAGGGTACCTTCCCTGGTCCGGAAAATTCCCTCATTCAGGACCAGTCAAGGTCCCAAGGGTGCCAGGGAGGTCCAACTTAAAGATATTTAACACGTGCCAAAATTATCCACCTATTTACCTCAGATTTTATTTTTACATGGGGTAGGAGATAACTGTGATGACTTTTGGGGTTGGTATTTTTAACTACAACCACTATATTTACATTATAATATTCTCTGTATTTATCAATCCATCACAATAAAATAACCTTTCTTTGTACATAGTTTCTGTAGATGAAAATCAAAATAGGAAGACTTTCTCAGACTGAGACTTGTGATAAGATTACAGAACAGTCTTGTGTAGCCAAGATATAAGATGGTTTCCTTTAAGAAATAAGTAGAAATTAGATTTTGACCTAAATTAGCTTAAGTGTAGAGGCATATGAGAAATCAAATATGATAATGTGAGAAAGTTAGATACATGTTGGAGACAGTATGATGTGAAAAACTGAAGTTAGCAAGAACATGACACAAGATCATATTACAGTTATGTTTTGGTTATAACTAACTTAAGTAAGGTTTTAATGCCTAGGCTATGTCTAGACTGGCATGATTTTCCAGAAATGCTTTTAACTGAAAAGTTTTCCATTAAAAGCATTTTTTGAACAGAGTGTCTAGATTGGCACGGATGCTTTTCCACAAAAGCACCTTTTGCGGAAAAGCGTCTGTGCCAATCTAGACGCGCTTTTCCGCAAAAAAGCCCCGATCGCCATTTTCGCGATCAGGGCTTTTGCGCGGAAAACAAAGCTGAGCTGTCCACACTGGCCCTTTTGCGCAAAAGTTTTGCGCAAAAGGACTTTTGCCCGAACGGGAGCAGCATAGTATTTCCGCAAGAACACTGACAATCTTACATGAGATAGTCAGTGCTTTTGCGGAAATTCAAGCGGCCAGTGTAGACAGCTGGCAAGTTTTTTCAGGAAAAGCGGCTGATTTTCCAGAAAAACTGGCCAGTCTAGACACAGCCCTAGAGTTTTAGTCCCTATACTTATTTGAGAATTCTAAAATGTTTTATTAAAATGCTATCTATATTGGTAATATGGGAAGGACATTGGTACTGATGTTATTTTAAATAATGGGTAATGTAAAAAAAGCCAAAAAGGTGGTAGAAATATAATTATGGTAAAAATAGTTTAATATAAATTAGCATCCATTACAATAGATTACAAAAGGAATAGCTTTGTTAATTTGGAGAGATTGTCAATAAAGTACAGGATTATAAGGCTGTACTTGACTCTGCTGTAAGTGTACTGATTACCCACTGATAAACTCTCTCTTGAAAGTGTAAGCATTATTGTAGTACTGTGCAAATAATAATTGCATGTTCAAATATTTTCTCTTTAATAAAGCTTGGTTTTATCATTCCAAGTACTGCATAGGGGTCCTTTGCTAAATACATTGTCTGTAATCAACCCAAAGGCTCAAACATGAAAACTGAATTGGGTGTCATTGCAACCTTATCTTTAACAACTTATTAAGTGGGAACATTTCAATATAATAGTTACATATGACCCTATAAAGTTTCACCTACACTGGTCATCCTGGAAACTTTCCCTCAGCTGGAATGATTGCAAGAATTCAGATGCTCTGTTTCCAGGACTGGTGGAGTCTTTCCAAATGGTGGCACTTCTTAAGGGTTCCCGCAGTATCATGCGGAGGATTTCTTGCCTTGCCTTGCCGAGCCGACCGCTTGTGTTCCTGAACTACAACTACTGTAAAACAAATTTTCTACCTACTGAACAGGCGGAAGTTTAAACCTTAGAATGCTAAAAGCTTTAAAAAAATCAGTGCTATTGAAATAAGATTGGTACTAATTAAAACATTTTAATAAACGTATTATTCTGAAAGGATTTAATAGCAAAGGTGAACCTAGGATAAGCAAGACACTATTTCTGTTTTCTACATTCTATAGTACGTGGGTTGTTTGCGCAAGCTAAGCAGGGCAAGGCTTGCCTGGTATGCAAATAGAGTCCCCAGATATAGTTGCAGCATAATTGTGTATGACTCAGCAAGTGACACTCCTGGCTGAGTCAGTATTAAACTAATTCCCAGCATAGTGTTTCAGGGAACTGTGGGTGGAGATATCACCTTTCAGATAAAATGCAAAGTGAGTTCATGAACGCTTATTAAAAACTCTCATGCTACTTAAATCAAGGGTGCTAGTTTCAGTGCCTGTGCCAAATTCCAATTAGGTTAATTATATTCTACTTATCTCAATCCTCCCTGAATCAATTAGATACAGCAATTTCACTGCTCTTAAACTGTTGCATAACATTAATGTAGATTTTTGAAATAGCTGTTACATTAAGCTGATTCCAGAAATGATTTTATTTCAGGGAAATATTCATAAATTTTAAAGCTCATCAGCTTGGAATAGAAGCACCAGATAGAACATTATTTATTCATAAACAAAATGCTTATTACAAACATCACTTTTTCTTTTGTCTGAGGTTTAGGTTGGACATTAGGAAAAACTGCCTGTGAGGGTGCTTAAACACTGGAATAAATTACGTAGAGGTTGTGGAATCTCCATCATTGGAGATATTTAAGAGCAGGTAGGATAGACAGCTATCAGGGATTTTTTTCAAACTACAGGTCTCAATCCAGTATGGGGTCATGGAATGTCAGGCACTGGATCTTGCTGCTCCAGGGTGATCGGGCAACCAATAGGGGAATTAGGACAGGCAAACTGCAGATTGTGCTGCGCTCCAGAAGTGGCTGGCAGGCCAGGCTCCTAGATGGGAGGGGGAGAGTGCACAGGGCTCTATGCACTGCCTCTGCCCTGAACACTAACTCCACACTCCCACTGGCAGCAAACCTGCCATTGGCTGCTTCTAGGCCACAGCATGGTCTGTCTTAGCCTCCACCGCTGACTGGGAGCCACTCAAGATAAGCCTCTCCTGCTCCAGTCCTGACCTCACCCAAAGCCAAAGCTTCCTCTTACACCCAAAGCAGTCATCCTTTAGCCCACTCCAGAGCCCACACCAGTCAAATTATGTTTGGTCATGGGCATCAACAATTTTCTTCAACTTGGTCATAAGAAAAAAAAAAGTTTGAAAACTACTGGTCTTGATGGTGTTTAGCCCTGCCATGAGGGCAGGGAACTAGACTTGACTTCTTGAGGTCTCTTCCAGTTCTAGTATTCTATGGGCCAAATTCAGTTACACAGATGCAAAACAATCTCTAATGAAGTCAGTGGGAATGGCGCACAGAATTCAGTTGTGTGGGGATGAAAAAAGGTAACATACTACATATAAAGCTAGTAGAAACTGAAATATCTCTAGCAGCTGTTTCAGAGGGATAGCTATGTTAGTCTGTTTCAGCAAAAACAATAGGAGATGTGTGGTGCCTTAAAGACTTACAAATGTAATTAGGCTAAACTTTCGTGGGCTGGAGTCTACTTCCTTAGGTGCACGAAACAGAAACTTCAGTTAGTCAGGGATATATATGCCTATGTAAAGATGAGAGTGTTACCTTACTATATGGAGAACCAGTGACAGCAAGGCCAATTTACTCAGGGTGGATGTGGCCCACTCCTACCTGTTGATAAGGTGAGAATACCAAAAGGGAGGGAAATTACTTTTTGTAGGGAGCTGGCCACTCCTATTCTAGAGTCAGACTCATTTTGATAGTGTCAAGTTTGCATATGTATTTCAGCTTGGCACTTTCACCTTGCAGGCAGTTTTTGAAGGTTTTGTTGTTGAGTATGGCAACTTTCTGTCTGTTAAGTGTCTAAGGAGATTGAAGTGCTCTCCCACTGGTTTCTGAAAGTTATCATTCTTGATGTCTGATTTGTGTGATTTATTCTTCTCTGTAGAGACAGTCAGTTTGAAGAGGGACATTGATGACACATGACAGAACATATCACACTAGCAGTATAGCTACTAATCTAATAGCTGCATTTCTAACAGTTGGAAAAGAACTGTTGCTGAAAGGGAAAGAACTTTTTTGTACTACAAAATGCCTTAATACATTTAAAAAATATAAAGTTCAGCATTAGCTTACTTTTGAATTTACCAGTAACAGAATACTACAGTAATCTGTAGTTTGATTTAAGAACAAATGCTACTGAGACCCTCAAACAGCTTTAGGAACCTTTTAGTTCAACTCATTTTAAATTTCCCTCATTTTAAGTTTCCTTCACAGACACAACCATGATTTTCAACAGATTGGAAAAGGTAGGTGCTGCAACCACTGCTCAGGGCTGCTACACTGATGATGCTTCCTGGAGATCTTATATCTTGTCTGAATAACTTATAAATACAGTGTATAAATCTCTCAATTATTTCCTTCTAATCTAATCCATTGCATTGGCTCACAAAAAAAATTTCATGGAAGAATTTAAAGTTAAAAAGCCCCATTAGCACTGTACTTGTTTAAGGAATATTATTAAAACAAACATTTAATTTATAAGTAAAACTAACAGTAACACTTAGCTTCTTCCACGGGGTATTCTGAGGGTTTATTCTTTAATATTTATAAGTAGTTGTGTTATCCGCAGATGGAAAGTTCTACACCAATTTATATATTTTTATAGTCATTTCTAAATCACAACAGATTTCTCTAGATTGATAGTTCAACACTACATCATTTTTGTTAAAATCCAACTTTTCTAGTGACAAGACAACCCCTTCATATTAAAATACATGGTAGAATTTACCAGGAGCTTATCCTGATAGTGAGAAGGGTCTGTTCAACAAACAAAGAACTCTGATCTGCTCAAAGTACTGTAATGAAATATGAGCTCATTGCCAAGAGCTACAGAAAATTAGTCAGTAATATTTCAGAACTGTTTGATCTTAACATGCAATAATATTACTTAGACAGATGAACATTGTCTGTGATTGTATCCCATACTGGAAACATATAGTGAACTTGTTTGCTGTATTACTTTTTACTCAGTTAAAATGCTGAAGAATACACTACAAATTCTCACACTTCCTTTTCAAATATGCTATTAAATAGAGCTTGCAGTCTTAACAGGATGTGCCTTGTGCACCATATTTTACATACCATTAGGCTGCTTTTATGTACTTTAAATACATATATTTCCATCACTGGAAAATAGTGTGGGCATGAACAAATGTGCCCATATGATTTGGTATTTTGTAAAGAAAGAGGTGTATCAAGTTGTCTATCAATGTGCAGAAAGAATTAAGTTTGGCTTAACAGAGAAATCCTCAATGATCTTAAACACAAAAAGGAAGCTTATAAGAGGAAGACATTTGGACACATGACTAAGGAGGAATATAAAAGCATTGCTCAAGCATGTAGGGGTATAATCAAGAAGACCAAAGTGCAATTGGATTTGCAGCTAGCAAGGGATGGAAAAGTAACTAGAAGGATTTCTACAGGTATGTTAGCAACAAGAAGATCATCAGGGAAAATGTGTGGGACCCTTACTGAATGGGGAAGGCAACCTAGTAACAGATGATGTGAAAAACAGCTGAAGTTCTCAATGCTTTTTTTGCCTGGGTCTTTTCAAAGTCAGTTCCCAGACGGCTGCACTGGACAATACAGTATGGGGAGGAGGTGAGCAGCCCTCAGTAGTAAAAGAACAGGTTAAAGATTATTTGGAAAAGCTGAACAGGTACAAGTCCATAAGGCTGGATCTAATGCATCTGAAGGTGCTGAGAAAGTTCGCTGATGTGATTGCAGAGCCACTGGCCATTATATTTGAAAACTCTTGATAACTGGGGGACATCCCAGAGAATTGGAAAAAGGGAAATGTAGAGCCCATCTTTAAAAAAAAGGAGTGGGGGGAGGGGAGGAGGAGGATTCTTGGAACTACAGACCAGTCAGCTGTATGCAGCCCCTCATGGAATCAGAGCAGGTCCTCAAGGAATCTATTTTGAAACTCATGGAGGAGAAGGTGGTGACCAGGAACAGTTAGCTTGGATTCACCAAGGGCAAGTCATACCTGACCAACCTAATTCCCTTCTATGATGAGAAAACTGGGTTAGTGGATGTAATAAATCTTGACTTTAGCAAAGCTCTGGATATGGTCTCTCACAGTATTCTTGACAGCAAGTTAAAGAAGTATGGCCTGGATGAGTGGACTATAAGGAGATTAGAAAGCTGGCTAGATCATCAGGCTCAAAAAATAGCAATCAACGACTCAATGTCTAGTTGGCAGCCGGTATCAAGCAGAGTACCTCAGGAGTCGGTCCGGGTACTAAGTTTGTTCAACATTTTCATTAACAAATCAGGATGATGGCTTGATTTGCAAGTTTGTGGCTGACACTAAGCTGGGGGAAAGGTAGATATGCAGGAGCATAGTGATACGGAACAGAGTGATCTAGGTAAATGGGAGGATTGGGCCAAAAGAAATCAGATGAGGTTCAAGGAGGAAAAATGTAGAGTCCTACACTTAAGATGGAAGACTCCAAAGCACTGATACTGGCTGGAGACCTGACTAGGCAGCAATTGTCCAGTAAAGGTCCTGGGAATTACAGTAGCAGAAAAGGTGGATATGAGTCAACAGTGTGCCATCTCTGCCAAAAAGGTTAATAGCATGTTGGGCTGCATTAATAGGAGCATTGCCAACAGGCTGAGGAAAGGGACTAATCCCTTCCTTTCAGAACTGGTGAGGCCACATATGGAGTACTGCATCCAATTTCATGCCCTCCACTACTGAAAGGATATGGACAAATTGGGGAGAGTCCAGCGGAGGCAATAAAAATGATTATGGGGCTGGGGCACATTTATGAGCAGAGATTGAGGGAACTGGGTTTATTTACTCTTCAGAAGAATGATGGGGATTTGATAGCAGCCATTAGCTACCTGAAAAGGGGGAGGGGATTCCAAAGAACATGGTAGTGGTGGCAGATGACAGAAAAAGCATCAATGGTAGTAAGTAGCAGCGGGGGAGATTTTGGTTGGATATTAGGGAAAAATTAGTTCACCAGGAGGATGGTAAAATACTGAAATAAGTTGCCAAGGGAGGTGGTAGAATCCCTATCCTTAAAGGTTTTTAAAGCAAGGTTTGACAAAGCTCTTGCTGGAATTATTTTGTTTGGGTTGGTCCTGCTTTAAGCAGGGGATTGGACTAGATGACTTCCCGGGATGTCTTCCAACCCTAATCTACAGCCACTCAAATGTATTATACAAATCCGCAGACTCTATAGTGTACTAATATAAAGTTGTCATAATAATTTAAGAACATTTTATTCATTTGTTTTTATACAGCATGGATGCAGTTTTAACAATCAATAGTTCCATTATTCCCCATGACAAAGCTTATAAAGTGTTCAGAGTTCAAATTCCAAAATATTTTCATCAATTCTAAAATCTCCAAAGTCTCCACCAGAAAGAAAGCAGGCGAGGGAGAATACCAGCTCTGTCGCATTAACACTAGAGATGAACCTGAGCTGCAGAGTTTGGATCTAAATAGAGACTATGCAGGTATCCAAGTCCAGGCATTTGGTGGAGGGGACGTTTGTTGGTCAAAGAAATGGGGCAGCTCTGAAGCTTAAATCTAGATGCAAATGTCCTTAAAAATTCAGTGTTAGGATGTGGGTTTTGGATTTAATTTTGGTTAACACCAATACCTTCTTTTAACCACCCTTAATATATACAATTTAAATTGTCCATGCAAAATGAGTATGAATCATTTACCAAAACTAATATTTAGCAGTTTGCAATGTGTGTAGGGGGACAGCCAAATGTTTTTGCCCAAAGATTTTGGAGTTGAATGTTCCAGTACAATAATTTATCAATGCAATCTCAGTATTTTTCTCTTCAAACTTCCCACACCTTTAATATGATCTCAAGTAATATCAAAACACTTTAATTGTATATTTAAGTTGCATTTTTTTAAAAGGACTTTTCTGGATGTACATTAAGATCATTTCATGGCCTATCTAAATTTCAGCAATCCTAAAGCCATTTTTCTTTTTAATTTTTATTAACAGTGATAAATTCAGACTCAGTGCAAGTAGAGCACATTATTTTGCTTTTTCCAAAATATTGTAGCATTAATTGTAACTCTTAAACAGTGTTTGGAGTACATTATCCAGTATCTTGATCAAATCACTGTGCTCATATATTTCCAGTTCCACTGTGTGGAAAATGCAAGCAGGCTGAGGCTGCTGGTTAGTGTTACATTAGGGATCGGATATTGAGACACAGATTTCATAGTCATGGCCAATGGAATTGAGAGCTTTTATATAATTGCATTCTCCTGATAGGCAGAAGGTAAAGTAATGGACAGTTAGTTCTTTAGGCAAAAGACACAAATCTGTTGGATAAAAGATGTCATTCTCTGCCTGTAGTCAGTAACTTGAGAGCCTTCTGTAGATTCTCCACAGCAGTGCTCACATCTTCATATTGCAAAGCACTACCAGCATATTTGCAATATTTCTGAGCTCTGGCAAAGTCTTCTGGGGTCAAACGGATTTCCCCTGCAAAAACAGGATAATTAAAGTAAAAATCTGATCAAGCATTATGTTTAACTTAAAATGTTTGAAGTAATCTATTTATATTAGCAGACACAGAGCATAAAAGGAAGTCCCGGTCCTAGTTCATTATTTTAAGCTCATTTTTATGTATAACTGCCACTATCTTTGGTATCATTCTAATACTATATGTGGACCTACAAACATGGACATTTATGTGCTCAAGTGCTTTTTATAAGTAAACCAATACCTTTGAGAAAGATCTGCCCTTTATCTGAGGTAGCTCAGAAGAGCTTTCAAACTATACTAAGTTAACTGTAATCATGTTACAACCTTCATGAAACAAGGACAGAGGTTTATGTGTTTATTGTGTGATTGCTTTACTCTCAGCACTCGCAGCTGAAGCCTCTCTTCCCCGTCTGTTATTTTTCCTAATACAGAAACATCGCCTATTGAGATATTTGCACAAATACGTCAGTTCTGCTTTTACCTCTTGACAAACAGGCTATCAACACAGCCACAATTTTTTTCAGTTTTATGTAATTACAGAAAACAAGACTGTTCTATTAATTCACCTATTTTTGAGAAACACCAGCCAAAAGTTGTCTTGTAACAAACCCAAACATTGAGCTGTACAGACTTCTCAAAAAACATACTGTCCTACTTTTCAAAGAAATGTTGGAGACATAAACCTTGATTTAGCAGAACACTTGAGCATGTGAAAAGCCCCTTGATGTGCTTAAAGTTAAGCATGTGCTTAAATGTACTGCATAGAGGGCTTAACCAATTCAATGAAAGTTAAAGCTCATGTAACCCTAATAATTTAAGGCCAGATTCTGAAATCTGTACTCATACTAAATAGTTTATCTTTAAATAATCCCACTGCTATCAATGCTACTCAAGGTGAAACATGGTGGCCCTTAAGGATATACTCTGGCATATTTGCAAGAAATATTTTGTTTATAAAACATGGGTTACATTGGAAATTAATGTGAATGTATTTAGGTCGGGGCTCCCATACTGCCTGCTATAACAAGTCATAATATTTTCCAATTTAACATGTCTATTTAGCATCATTTCATGTACAAGAGGGATTTAGTAATAGAAAATCTGCTTAAACTTGTAGTAAACATTGTAAACTTAATTATTTGAAAGTTTATACTGGACAAACATATGTTATAAGTTTTATCCTGTAGAGTTCTGTTCAGAGAAAAAGATGTGGCTGAAACGCAAACTTTGTAGTTGATGATATTACATGAATATTTACTTCATGTAAGAGTAAGGGAGGGTGCATTGTATGGCCAGGAAGGAGGTTGCAGGAGCAATGATGGATGCTGGGTGGGAGTTGGTGTCTGGACAGAGGGGAGGTACAGGAGCAGGGAAATGCGGGGGTCTGGGCATGAAGTGGTTGCTTTCTTGGCTTCGCACCCCTGTTGCTCCCAAACACAGCTTCCTATTGCTCCCACAGGCCAGCCAATGGGAGCAATGGGGAAAGCCTCTGGACAGTGTGTACCTGTGCTGCCAGAGGGGGGTTGGAGTAGGGTACCTGGCCCGGGGGGAAAGGGGAGGAGGCGCAGGAATGGGGGAGAATGCAAGAGCAGGCTGGGTGTCTGGCCAGAAAGGAGGGTGTTTGGCCACAAGGAAGGGTGCAAGAGCAAGGGAAGGTGCAGAGTCTGGCCAGGAGCGAGGGTGCAGGAGCAATGGTGAACACAGAAGCAGGGCGGGGGGAAGATGTCTGATGGGGGGGGAGGGGGGGGAGAAAATGAGCTCAAGGCGTGGACCACTAGTTGTTTGCAGACTGCACTTTGAGAACCATTGATATAGATGGACAATGCATATCAGCCAATCAAAACAAGTTATAAAAATAAGATTATTTTGGGAATATTAGCATCCACATAATAGACAAATCCAGATGATAATTACTACTGCTGTACAGGTTTCAGAGAGGTAGCTGTGTTAGTCTGTTTCAGAAAAAAACAACATGGAGTTTGGTGGCTCCGTAAAAAGTAGCAAATTTATTAGGACATAAGCTTTCGTGAGAGAACTCACTTCCTCAGATGCTTGAAGTGAAAAGGCAGGGATACACAGATGGGAGTGTAATATCAGTACTAATTAAATCAGGGTGGATGTGGCTCACCTCCAACAGTGATGAGAAGGTGAGAATACCTGAAGGGAAATTATTTATTGTAACGAGAGAACTATTCCATGCCTCTTTCCAGACCCATTCTGACAGTGTCAAATTTGCATATGAATTCCATTTCAGCAGTTTTTCATTGCAGTCTGTTTTTGAAGGGTGGTTTTTTTTTTTTTTTTTTTGATTGAGTAGAGACAGTCCGGTTTGGCAAAAGTACATGGCAGAGGGGGATTGCTGGCACGATATATGTGCAGGTGAACGAGCCTTTAATAGTATTAGCTCAGTGTTTCTGAAAGTGGGCTATGGGCCTGTGCTGCTTTGTTTACCTAAAGGGTTTGTAGCCACGCTGCTTCCCACAGCTCTCCCTAGCTGGAAGTGAAGAATTGGAGCCAATAGGAGCTGCAAGACTCCCTGGCTATGGACTCTCTAGGTAAACAAAGTGGTGCAAGCCTGCTAGCAGCTTTCCTACAGCAGGCTCAGGGCCCACTTTGAAAATCACTGGTATAGCTAATGTGGTTAGGTCCTGTGATGATGTCACTAAGGTGGATGTACAGACAACAGTGTTTGTTGCAGAGATTGCTTCCTGGGATAGTTTCTCTGTTATGGGGTGTGAAGTTGGTGGTATTTGTTTCAGAATGGGGGACTGTCTGTAAGTGAGGACTTCCCTTCCCCTTCAGGTATTCTCACATTCTCATCACTGTTGGAGATGAGCCACATCCACACTGATTTAATTAGCACTGATATTACATCCCATCTCTATTCCTGCCTTTCTTGCATTTTAAGCATCTAAGGAATTGAGCTGTATCTCATGAAAGCTCATGCCCCTTGTTAATCTTTAAGGTACTACCAGATTCCTTCTTGTTTTTACTGTTGTACAATGCGTAAACATTTAGTATCGTTGACATTTACCGTTAAATGCATGTCAGTGAAACAATCAGCCTTTCAAAACAAATAGCATATGACCAGGAAAGAAGCTCTTGAGGTTTAATTATATCCATAATGAAAACACACTCCACACCTGCACTTACTTTCATCTTCAAACTATAAAGCTTGTGATAGAATACCTGTTGAATATTCTGGCATCTGGTACCTGTCAAACCTGTAAGATTACTATATGACAGCAGTATACTTCAGGGCTTATTAGTGAATCATTAGACACAGTTTACACCTTTTAAAAAATGTACTCGTACATACACGGTATGTATACATTTGGCCATATTTCACAGCTTACGTGACATTTAACTAAGTCAAACCAGTTGGGCTGAATACCACCACACAGTGTGTTACAAATTTGAAAATTAAAAGAACAAGTTCCCCTAGACCATTTTTGTTTCATATTATAATGCCAAAAGAAACTAGAAAATCATTCTTTAGAAAACAGACAAGGCATCATTCCAGTATTCAAGTAATTTATTGGAAGAAAGCCTAAATTTGCAAATCTAATCTTATTTTTACAGCACCAGCTCTATTAATGTTTTCTTGGCAGGAAGCTTTATTTTTTATGATGCCTCCTTCAGATACCAGCATATCAACATGCCAGGAAAACGCTCTAGCAATTTTAAGTTATATACCAAAGTTTACCCAGTAAGGGCCTCATCTTACAAGGTGATGAGCAGCCTTGGGTCCTATGAAAGTCAGCATCTCACAAAGGAGAAAGAGTATAGAAAAAAGTCAAGTGTAATTTTCATAAGATATTTCATTTATTTGAAACGCTGTGGAATTCTAGAACTTCAATATTTACAGTTATTTCAAAACTGCCATTTAGATAGCTGGTCCATTTAGTAACTAATTTCAACCTATATAAAATGTAAAGGCCCCTCAAAAAATATTGAGACATGGGAAAAGCTGTGATGTTCCAATCCTGAAACAAACCAGACTCTGTGTTAATCCAAAAATAATATTAGTGTAGTAGTTATATTCATTTCTGAAATGTGATAGTCATTTCCAATCCAAAGCTGACTTCCACTAGTCACTGGATTCTTTTAACTCAGCAATTATGAACATGATACAGAAACTGAAGGGCATTTTGAGGAGGGATAAGAAAATCACATAGTAAGAAAGAAAAACACCGATATATTATTTAATTTTTATGGCTATTCACAAGCCTGGACAAGTTTAAGTAAACTGGTTTAAAACCAGAGTTTTAATGAAACCTGTGCATGGTGTACGTAGACAAGGTCTTAGATGTATCCTACAGAAAATGAAAGTGGGGACTGTAATTAAAATGATTAGTATGTGTTAGCAGTGCTTTCACCATTCTTTAAATGTACAATCAATATTTATGGTTCAAAGATTCCAATTACTGGAAAGGAGTGAACATATCTTTTCCTATTAAAAAGAAAGTTAAGATATTAAAAATGTAACTAGACAATGTTTTTACTTATATCATTTGAATTAATATAGATTCATAGATTACAAGACCTGATGAAACCACTGTGATCATCTAGCCTGATTTCCTGGATAACACAGACCATAGAACCTTTCCAAAATAATTCTTAGACCATGTTTTTAAAAAACAAGAACAAACCCATCAGATCTTGTGATTTAAAAATTGCCGGTAATAAAGAACCCACCATGACTCTTGGTGAACTATTCCAATGGAAAAATATGTATATCCTATTTCCAGTCTGAATTGTCTAGATTCAACTTCCAGCCACTGGATCACGTTATATAAGATCAGAGAGATCCCATTTGTTCCTGAGTAGGTTTCCCATAGACTACAATCAAGTCACTCCTTAACCTCCTTTTTGTTAAGCTAAATAGACAGTGCTCACTAAGGGTATGTCTACACTACAGTTTTATTGGGGAAAAAATGGTAATTTCCTGACAAAACTTGAGTAATGTCCACACTGCAATTGCGTTCTTCTGCAAGATAATCAAGAGAACAGAGAGTTTTTTCCTGGCATTGGTAATCCTCATTCTATGAAGCAGCAGCCTTTTTGTGAAAGAGCTCTTTCGCAAAAAGGCGTGTGTGCACGGGGAAAAGGGAGTTCTTTGGAAAGAAGAGGAATGAGGAAAAAGCACAGGTACCCTGCTAGCCATTCTGTCCGTAGCAATCACAGCTTACACGCGTCCATTCAGTCTGGACGCTCTCTTTCGAAACAGCAGATCGCTTTTTCAATGCACTTTTGCAGCATGGATGCTCTCTTTCAGAAGAAGTTTTCTCAGAAGTTCTCTTCTGAAAAAGGCTTCTTCCGAAAGAAGCCTGCAGTCTAGACATAGCCTAATACTTCAACCTAACTTGTGCCTCTTCTCTCCAATTTATCAGCATGCTTCTTGAATTGTGAGCACCAGGACTGGAAGCAGTATTGCAGCAGCAGTAAAAATAGTGTCAAAGTAATCTCTTTACTCTTTCTTGCAATTTCAATTTATGCATCCAAGAATTCCATTATCCATTTTGCCACAGTGTCTCACTAGAATCTCATGTTCAGTTCATGATCCATCACAATGCTCTTTTCTTCCCTCCACCCCCCAAGTTTTTCCTTCTTGGTATTCCCCCCTCATGTACATTTAGCCTACATTCTTTGTTCCCAGATGTATACATTTATTTAGCTATCTTATACATGTAATTATTTTTATGTTGCATAAGGAAAACCAAAATAATTATTAATTTCAAATATGATCACTTGTACAACAGGAAGGTATAGGTGGCTTCATTACATTATACCACTGGCAAAAGCAGTTTATTGGAGCATACACAGTTTATATAAAATGTCACATAACACTTCACTAACTCATTCACAGGTTAACAAAAACAATGACTAAACTAATGCATGCAGATGATGTACAAAAGTGGTATACAGTTCTGGCTTATTTGTACCAAGAAACTAAGTCAGTTTGATGATGTTTGACTATAGGAATCGGAAGTTTTAGATGTTAACGCTAAGCTATGTCTACATTAGCACTTACGTCCGTATAACTATGTCTCTGAGGTATGAAACCCCCTCACCCACCAAGAGACAAAAGTTACAATGATTTAAGTGCTAGTGTGGACAAAAATATGTTGACAGAAGAACTCCTTTCACCAATATAGCTATAGCTGCTTGTGGGGGCTGGAGTAATTATGCTGATGAGAAAGCTTGGTTCCATCGGCTTCAAGTAGCCACATTATACAGCTCACAGTGGCACAGCTACACTGGTGCCACTGTAAATTCTCTACTGTAGCCTGTCACATTATTGGTTTTTAATGTGAGTAAGTAAATCACTGTTGCACCCACTATTGTGAGTGTTCCCCAAATTCGGTGCAAAGTGGGCCATGCGAGGTATCAAATGAAAACTTATGCTATGCTGGCTTTGTCTGGGCTACTCATATGCTTGTACGATCTGTGTGTGTAAAGTTATGAATAAGGGCTTTGTATTTATGTTTTAAATGTTTTCAGTCTGGGAGACAGCAGTAGGCATTGACCACCTATTGTGAAGGGTGGTTGCTCAATGCTGCATGGACAATGGCTCTTAAGGGTTGCCAATTGATACCTGAGGAGCACAGAGCCCCTTGCCTGAGAAAGACACACCTGGATATTCCATGGTTCCTTACCAAGAAAGGTCATAAATTGGTTTGGTAGTCATGACCAGCTCCATTTTGGGAGGTACCAGCAGCTAAAAGAACAATGGATTTCCCTCCACATGGGCAAGATTATAAAAGTATCCTGAGGGTGCCTCCATCTTGTCTTCACTCTTGCTCTCCACTTCAAAAGCACCTTTGCTAAGGACAGAAGGCCAGGAAGGAACATAGGATGTACTACAGAGACTTTTAAGCTGGCAGTTTGTTACATCTCTGCTAAGAGCCTACATCAAGAACTTGGCAATAGATGTATATAATGGATTTTCTTTAACAATCTTACTCTTGACCTTTTCTTTCTTTTATTAATAAACCTTTAGATTTTAGATTCTAAAGGACTGGCACAGCATCCTCCTTTGGAAGAAGATCTGAGGTATAAATTGACCTGAGGTTGTGGCTGGTCCTTTGGGATTGGGAGAACCTGTCTGGAGTTGGTGAGACTGGTTTTCATAACCTCTCATCAGTGTAAGTTGAGTGCTGGTTGTGGCGCAGGTAAAGCTGGAGTGTCTAGGGCAGTGTTTCTTAAAGTATGTTCTGCGGCACACCGGTGTGCCGCGGAGAGAACAGAAATCAAAATGGCCACCCTTAAAGGGACAAGTCTCACTTTTTTTTAATTGTTATTTTTTTTTGTTTGTCTTTTGCTCAATATCTTTTCTCTGGGGGCTTTTTTTGGTCAACAACTTTTCCCTGGGGAATGGCTGCCCTCGAAGGATTAAACCTCCCCCAACAAAAAAAAAATCCTTGGTGTTCCCTATAAAAAAAATTGTTTGGTGTTCCTTGGTCTTAAAAAGTTTAAGAAACACTGGTCTAGAGGGATTTGCTTGTGCAACTTCTTGCTGGCTAGGATTGGCAGCTGGAGTGCTGTGTGAGACTGGTTTGGTGCCTTATAGAGGAGAACCCTGTCTTGGGCAGTAAGTAGCCCTGGTTCTAAGCAATTTGCCCTGATTTGACCCTCTCAGCAATGCTTCAGATTACCTGTTATATTACATAGCCATAACTTAAGACACTGACACTCCTTCGCTCCAAACTATGGGAGGATCCACACACACTCCAGCTGGGGGCACAGAAGTAACCAAAGCAATTTTGCTTTGTTCTGATAAACTCTGCCAGCCCTCTCCTCCTCCTACCTTCCCATCTCTTCACTTCATTTCATTTCACTTCACATCTAACCCTCCTGACTTCTCCTCCCTTTTTTGTTTCCTTTTTAGCGTATTCCAACGCAAGTGAACAAGACTGATTCTCACCCATCTGTAAATAGTCATACTCATGATATTTGCATTTGCTGCCATCATAATGTTCATTAACATTTGCTTGTTTGTGGGAGGTCACTTTGTCAGAGTGTGAATTATAAAGGTAGACTAAGGGAAGCAGAGAGGCCAAGTGAAGGCAAAGGCTAAGTCTGGTTCCTTGAGGGCTGGGTTGCAGTTCCCTGTGGGCTGTGTGTGCACCACCTGCTCTGCTTATGCAATTATGTAGAGTGAGCTGAGGCAGGAGCCTCGTCTACATGGCCATGATGTTGGAATATAGCTAAAACAAAAATGATCAACATTACATCAAAACATACAAAGTAAGTATCCTTAAATCAAACTATAATAAGTTCCCAAGCAGCATTTTTTTTTAAACTTTGCTTACTTGTACATTTTGATTCTTATTGATGGAAATATTTTTTCAATTTCTCTATTGATATTTCCTGACATTTGCCTACAAAAATCAAATCCTTCCAAGTCTAATTATACTCAAAGAGCAGACTGCAAAGTATTCTTTTAATATCCCATAGAACAATGTATTTTAAATTATTAATGTACCACAGAACCTTTAATTAGTTCTTTCTTGATAGAATTACAATATCAAAATTATATTTCCCCAAGTTTAATAAAATTATACTAACCACACAGAAATGGCAACATAACCTTTCTTACTATACCTCACTTTTGTACATGGAAGTACTCTGGCAGAAAAGTTAATGGACTTGTTCAGTGGCGTGTCAGTGCTAGGATTAGAATTTAGGAGGATTCTGGCTTTTGGTCAGACACCACCTTTCTCTAATTATGGTTTTTTTGCTAAGGTTAATTGATATGTATGAGAGAAAAATGAGATTATGAACAGAGAAATACTGTGGCAATGTATTCTAATATAATATCACAGACAGCAGCACTATATAAGAAAACATATTTTGGATTCAAAGCAAATTTTAAGTGATGGGTAATAACAGGCAGGCAGCATCATTAGACATCATATTAAGTTACCTCATTTGATACAGGGATTACCTACAAATCACGTATGCTGCCTCTGGCAGGTATTCTACAGCTGAGATACTACAGAAACACTATTATTATTATTAATTATTTATTACTGTTATTGTTATGTTATTATTTTAGGAAGGAAGTGAACAACAACTTTACACTGACCTTGTAGGAGCCATCTTAGGTAGAATGTCCAGTGATTAGTAAACACGGAATTTAGCAACATCACCAGACTCATCATTTTTACTGAACTGGATGCTTTTAAATTTCATTTGAAAAATAGTAGCACAGAGTCTATCACTGTAATAGTTCAATACCAAATCAGAGGAAGAGTATTTTGTGGATTATAGCAAACTGGGAGAGACTGCAATTGCTTTGTAGGAGAGGATTAGAATTCAAAATGATTGGGACAAACTGGAGAATTGATCTGAAGTAAATAGGATGAAATTCATTAAGGGTAAATGCAAAGTACTCCATGTAGGAAGGAATGATCAGTTTCTCATATACAAAATGGGAATTAACTGTCTAGAAAGGAGTACTGCAGAAATGGATCTAGTGGTCATAGTGAACAAGCTAAATGTGTGTCAATAGTGTGACACTTGCAAAAAAAGCAAACATCATTCTGGGATGTATCCACCAGGAGTATTGAAAACAAGACTCTTGAAGTATTTTTTCTGCTCCACTCTGTATTGATTAGACCTCAACTGGTATTGTATCCAGTTCTGGATGCCATATTTCAGGAAAGATGTGGAGAAATTGGAGACGGTCCAATGATTAAAGGAAAACATGATTTATAAGGAAAATTTTAAAAATTAGGTTTAGTCTGGAAAAGAGAAGATTGAGAGGGGACAATATAATAGCTATCAAGTACCTAAAATGTTGTTATACGGAGGAAGTAGAAAAATTATTCTCTTTAATCTCTGATGACAGGACAAGAAGCAAGGGGCTCAAATTGCAGCAAAGGAGGTTTAGGTTGGGGTGGTTAAGCACTGGAATATACTGCCTAGGGAGACAGTGGAATCTCCATCACTGAAGATTTTTAAGAGCAGGTTAGACGAACACCTGTTAGGGATGGTCAGATGGTTCTTGGTCCTGCTATGAATGCAAGGGACTGGACCTGCTGACCTCTCGAGGTCCCTTCTAGTTTTGTTTCTATGACATTGCCTATCTAATCACGTAAATCTACTTTCTGCACACCTGGGCTTTTCAGAAAACAAGATTCTAAGTACAGATCATGCTTTGGTTAGCTACGAAATTTAAGTAATAGCCAAATAGCTTATATCTCAGCATATTAACAACAGTTATAAAACCATTTCCATGTAAGTAACATTCATAATGTGCTAGATATTTACAAATGCAGAAAGACAGTCCAAGCCCCAAAGAGCAATACTCTTTATTAGTAAATTGTCAGCATTACTGAAATTTTATGGCTTTTTCTCAAACTATTTGTTGTCAAAGCAAGTCGTAAGGAAAAACATACAAGCCAGCACCTTACCTGACGATTGAGCTTTATAAAGAGAAGGATCTACAACTGGGATATTCTGTGGAGCGGGTTGAATGGTATTACTTGTTTCACCTGCAAATCAGTGAAACAATGTGAAATTACACAATGTTATTTTAATTATAGATTTAAAAAGCAAATTGATTTGTTTACATTACTGTGTTAATAATCCAAAATGGGCCTTTAATGTAAATAATGAGATGGAAGGAAAATGTAGGAGAATTTCAGAAATATTTATAATCTACTTTTAAAAATAATTTATTGGCTATAAAAGTTTTAATATCTCTGTATAGCACCCTTCATAAAGACTTACATCAAGAATTTCACACAACTAACTGTGACATAGTAGGGGTGCTGTCTGCTCTGAAACCCGGGATTCCCTGCACTGTGATGTGCAATTCCCACTGACTCACCCACATGTGTATTGGACCAGACACCTAGTCCCAGCTTGAGCAGATAACAAGTCTTTTCCCAGAGGGAGAGACAAAGGAAAGGAGGTTGAGACGGCCACCTGGTTGGGGGGCAGGGTCTGGGAGTGAGGCAGTTTCTGGCTGGGAAACATGAAGGGAACAGACTAAGCTGAGTGCTGAGGGGGCGATGGATCCCCTAACCCAAGGGGTCTGAGACACCCTGGCCCTGACTCCTGTAACCACATCACACCTGTGTTGTGCTATGCTGTATCCTGGAGAAGCAATAAACCTTCTCTATTCTACTGGCTGGTGGAGTCTGTTCTGGGTGTTACGAGTGTGCAGGATCGGGGAATCCCGAAGCGCCGTCACACTAACATTCACAAGTATGGAGAAGTTGGTGTGAAAAAAGGTCTAATGAGAATAAGTTGGTTACCATATTTAAGTTTTAAAACAAAATTAGTACAAGGAACTAGGAGAAAGCAGGGGAGAAGAGAACAAAAACAACGTTTGTTTATTTTCAAAGACATTATAATTTCATCTGAAAAAGAAGAGTTAAGCCATGAGACATGATGAGATATAGAAAAGTTGTTCCACATGATGGTGACATCATGAAAGTGAACTTTTTTAAAATATGTGACTGTGCTCCTTTGAAAATACAATTTTCACTCCAGTGTCTTGTGCACTCAGTGAGAGAGACAGCATTTTTCTATCACATCTTTCTCAGCTCTCCGAGATAAAGGTAGTTCTACATGAACCCAACTTCCTCCCATACATGTAGACAATCTCTTGTTACCATACAACCATGTCATTTACCTGGGGCATCCTAAATTACCAGTTGTGTCCCTCAGATAGTGAATCAGGGAACCCCATATGTTTGGCTGCTCTGAATAGAATGGATAAGAAGTCATGAACCTATGATTGAGAGTCAGACCAACTACCTGTCCATGTAAAAAAGGTGTAGCTATAGAAAAACTCAGATGAAAAAAAAAGAGTCCACCTCAGTTAGCCAAGTTGAAGGAGCCCATGACCTTTTCGAATCACTGAGGTCAAACTGAGGTATGATGGTAGTAGATAAAATGTCTGAAGGAATTCATCACCAGAAATGAGAGATCCAAGTAGCTAAAACAAAATCTAAAATTATGTGCTGGAATGTGAGAACTACGTGGGGCACTGGAAAACTGAGTCAAGTAGTCATTCAGACCTGGTCCAATATTAGTAATCCTGGTACGAGCAATAAGATTGACTGAATGTGGAATACTCTATTCAGATCATATCACAGTACTCTATTAGTGATATTCCTGAAGGAAGAGTTGGAATACTCCTCAACTAAAAAGCAACCACAAGCTTTAAAAAAAAATGGGAACCAGTCGACTCACGAGTTATAAGATATTTTGTTACAAATCATGCTAACTACCTACTACCCAATGTTACACGGTTACCAATGACCGTGATGAACAAGCAAAGGGAATATTTTGTAATAAGTTGCGAGACTTACTAAATCAAGGTTTATGCTAATGATGTAGTTCTGGTTATGAGGAACATAAACGCCCAAGTTGGTAATGACCATGTTGGATACAAACATTTCATAAATTTCTTGCTCTGGGGCAAGATAAATTTAGATATAAAGCATGTATAATTTGTGCCATTTGTGGGAACACTCTTCCATTGTCTCAGGGAATACAAACTAACATGGAAGTCAAATGACGAAATTGCTGAGAAACAACTGGATTATGCTGCCTAAAAGATGGTAGAGAAAAATCACTGCAGGGTTCAAGATCTTTTACAAATGTTGACATAGAAAGTAACCACTACCTTGTCATTGGAACAGTTAGAAAAAAAGCTGAAAAAAACCCCTAAAGAGAGATAGTATTTGATGTAAAGAAACTGTCTGACCTGGGAATCAGGAGGGAGTTAAAAATCGACCTCTCCAATTAATTAGAAAAGCTGCAGGTGACAAATGATGGTACAGAGGAAAAATGGGCTTTCTTTAGAGATGTCTGCTGGTAAGATGCAATAATTTCATTTGGACCAAGAGGATCAACGACAGAAAAGTGGATACAGCTACGTGCATGGAAAACAAAAGAGGAAAGAAAAGTCTTTAAAAAAAGGGAGGTAAGCATGGGTGTCACAAGCAGAAAGAAAAATGCATTCTGCAAAGGGTTCATGTACAGGAAGATAAAGAAACAAAGAAGTTATACCAGAAAGGGGTAGGTATGTGTGTGTGTGTGAGAGATTGAGAGGGGCATTGGTTAAAGATGACACTAGATAACTGTTTCAGATGTATAAGCAATTGTTAACATAGCTCCTAAGCTACATTAAAATGATAAAATAAAAAAGATGGAAGATTGCTAATGGAAGCAGAACAAAAGGAACAATGGTAACAACACTTTAATGAACTACTATACCAACCAGAGACTACAATTTGTATTGATGGACGTGAAGAAGGTGAATAATTAAATATTTCACTGCTAGAAAATTCAGAAGCAGAAAGAGAAAGATATTAATCAGCTAAAAATGACAAAAGTACTTGCTAAGATAAGAATACTGCTGAAATGCTTAAAGCTAATGAGTATGTGGTAGTAATCTTTGTAATATAGTTTGGGAGAAAGAATGTTACAGAACAAAATCAGAAAGGTCATAGATAAAAAATATGCATAACAAGCAGTCAAGCCTTAGACCAAAAAGATAGTGTGTGAACTACTTCTTTACCATCAGATGAAACTGGGAGGAGTGGAAACTGCTTTGGAGGATAGGGTCATAATTCAAAATGACCTGGTCAAACTGGAGAAATGGTCTGAGGTAAATAGGATGAAGTTTAATAAGGACAAATGCAAAAGTACTCCACTTAGGAAGGAACAATCAGTTTCACACATACAGCAGACTGAGAAGCGACTGTCTAGGAAGGGATCTAGGGGTTATAGTGGACCACAAGCTAAATATGAGCCAACAGTATGCTGCTGTTGCAAAAAAAGCAAACATGATTCTGGGATGCATTAACAGGAGTGTTGCGAGCAAGACACGAGAAGTCATTTTGCCACTCTACTCCAATTGAGGCCTAATTAGCACAGAGTAGTGTGTCCAGTTCTGGGCACCACATTTCAAGAAAGATGTGGAGAAATTGGAGAAGGTCCATAGAAGAGCAACAAGAGTGATTAAAGGTCTAGAGAAAACGGCCTATGAAGAAAGACTGAAATAACTGGGCTTATTTAGTCTAGAAAGGAGAAGACTGAGAAGGCATATGATACCGGTTTTCAGATATCTAAAAGTGTGTCACAAGGAAGAGAGAAAAATTGTTGTCCTTGGCCTCTGAGGATAGGACAAGCAGCAATGGGCTTAAATTGCAGCAAGGGCGGTTTAGGTTGGACATTAGGAAAAACTTCCTGTTAGAGTGGTTAAACTTTGGAATAAGTTGCCTATGGAGGTTGTGGAATCTCCATCTCTGGAGACAGTTAAGAGCAGGTTAGATCAGGGATGATCTATACGGTACTGGGTCCTGGACTCAATGACCTCTCGAGGTCCCTTCCATTTCTAGTGTTCTATGCTTCTATGAAATGTCTAACTGAGCAGGGGTTCACTTACCACAGAAGATTAATCTTGAACTTTGTATATTTAACGAAAGCTTTCGACTACATTCATAGAAGTCCTGTGGCACCTTATAGACTAACAGATTTATTGGAGCATAAGCTTTCTTTTATCTCATGAAGTGGGTCTTTGCCCACGAAAGCTCATACTCCAATAAATCTGTTAGTCTATAAGTTGCCACAGGACTTCTCATTGTTTATTACGACTAACACGGCTACCCCTCTAATACATTCATAGAGTTACTATGGACAACTTTGTGACAATATAGACTTCCTAGGAAGAAAGGTCAAGATAATATATGAAGGTTCAAAATGGACAGAATGTGAAGAGAATGGTTTGCTATCATTACTGGAGTGCAGTAGGGTTGCATTTTATCACCTCATCATTTCTGTTCTGTGAAAAACAACATGATGCCAAGAGCAACATTAAAGGAAGATATAGACGTTACGTGTATTACAGGAAAACTTCAAAGATGACATTGTTCTCTTGGACACAAATGATGATGCTATGAAAAAGACTCTCAATGTCAAATGTGAGGCTGCTAAAATTAGATAAAGGATAAGTAAAAAAACAAAAACAAAAGTCATGATCATTGAATAATGATTGAATAATGGTCAGTAATAAAGGTGCATGTATTATTGATAGACAAGAATATGGAATAATTAGCTAGACTGGGGATGGGGAACCTAAGGCCTGGGGGATCCAGCCCTTGAGGCTTGGGGCTCTCCCTCCAGCATTGGGGAGTCCACATTGGTGCTCCAGCCCTCCTGCTATCCCTCTGTGGGGTAGGAGCACACAAAATCTACTAGTCTGGAACCCCTTAAAATTCTGGTGTGTGAAGGGAGTGTGGGGAGTGTCTTTCTCCTTCTCAGTTGGGGGTCACATCAGTGAGCCCCGACCCAAAAAAGTTCACCGCCCCTGAACTAGACTGTGTATCTTGGATACAGAATGAGTGTTAATGACCAATTCCATAAGGAGATGGAAGCAAGAACTGGGATGGTAAGAGGGGCTTTTTCAATACTGGTAAAGATGCAGAGGAATACGGTGGGATAAAGTAACTAACACTGACTTGTTATCAAGGACTGGCAAACTGATTGTAGAGAATGAGCAAGGGAAGAAAAAAAAGCATATTCCTAAACAAGCCCTTGTCCTTGATGGACCAGGACAGCTATAGCCCTATGTGATTGAAGGGGGCAGGAGTGGAGAAAGGAATAGCTAGCGCGCGCGCTCTCCCTCTCCCTCTCCCTCTCTCATTTTTTTTATATATATATATATATATATATATATATATATATAAAAAAAATAAGAAAGTTTGTGTCTGCCTCTTTGTCCCACCTGTTCCTGCTGAAGCTGCCATCTAGAGGTACTGCTCCCCAAATCCCAAGCCACTGCGGTGGAGAGGACTGGGGTAGAACTACCTCTCTTTCCAGAGCAGCCTGCACACTGCTGGGTAAATCTTCTAGCATACAATATTGCAGCTTATTATACTTCATACATAACCAAAGAAGAGGTTACTGTGGAATGACAAAGCACCTTACAAGTAAAAGTAAATCTGTGTTCTTGGATATAAACACAACATACCTGTGCTATGAGGTACTTCAGCTGGAGTGTTGGCTGGAGCATGTGCACCAGGTGGAATATGTATGCCAGTATAATTACTAGCTGGCATGTTTGGATCATATGTAGAAGATGATGGCTGAGGTACCTGCGTCGGTAGAACAGATGAGCCAGCTTTTTCATTTTGAGCATCTGTTAAAAATACAGAAAAGGACTCTAAATTCTTATTTTATGCAAGAATATAAACTGCCATTTATGTCTGCAACAATAAGCCTCCTTGACTTCTCTATCTGGATAACATCTTATAAAGTTATAAAATGAATGGTTTAACAACTACAACAAAAATCAAATGATGACCTACAGAAGTATAAGTATATCATGGGATATATTCTGGAAGCTCACAAACACCTCTGTACTGTCTCTCTCGGTCTCCATTCTGGACAAGAGTATTGCCGCAGGGCTCCTTTCCTGGAAGCAAAGTCTTTGTCCTCTCAGGGCCTTTCTGGTCCCAGTTCTTCCACTATGCCATTATAGTTCAATTGCCCCCTCTGGGGTACCTCAATGTCCAACTCACTTCCCCCAGTTACTAGTGAGGGCGGAGGTGGACCCAGACCCACACTCTATTCTTTCGCAATTCAATCAGACAGAAAGTCGTGCTTTGCCCCAGGCTGGAACATACTCAGTGTGCACAGTATTTTCAGAGATTTTAGCTGGAAAAGGTTTCACAAGTCTCCAGGCATTTGTGAACTGTAATTTTGTTTTGTTTTTACAAGGCATGTGGCTTGGCCAAATTTGGATAGTTTTTCATGGGGAAGGCAAATGGCACATACCTGACACAAAGGCCATCTTCCACTGACAAATCTGAATCCAATCTAAAACATGTGGGGGGGGGGGCGGAAGAGGAGGGGGGGAGAAGGGGAATACAGCTTTTCAAAGAAAAAGCTACCAGAATTTTTTGAAACACAGGCAAAGCAAAAACAAAACAAAAAATGCTAGCTTCATTCTCAGAAGTAGCCGAACCATTTTGGATGAAATTATCTAGAACAATTCAGTGAGAGAAAAACACGTAACACAGAAAATTTCAAGCCAAATAGTTAAAGTTCGCAAAGTTTTCCACTACAGATTTAGGTCAATGTAAGGGGGCTTATGTCAATCTAATTATGTCAGTGTACACATTATAGCCTGGCTTCCACTGAGATAAGTGCCCTATTATACCAACCTAACAACTAGGGATGTTAAGGACTAGTCAACTATCTGATAAGCAAGTGCTTATCAGATAGTCTACTAGTTGCTTCTTCAACTCCCCCCTTGCTGCCTATCACAGGGGTGGACAAAAAGGCCTTTGTGGGCCTGAGGATGGGGGAGTGTGGGAAGTCTCCCAGCCAGGGGCATGGGCACCTAAGGGGAAGGGGGGGGGGGGGGCAGATCAGCAAAGACACTCCCCCACCCCAGACCCTTCATGGTCTGGGGGTGGGGAACCCGGAAGTATTGTGGTCCTGCCCCTTCCGCTTGAGACACTGCCCATTCCGGAATGGCCCAGGCCACTTCAGAAATTTTTAGGTGGCCCTTGGCAAAAATTTATTGTCCACCCCTGCTCTACCAGATAGAGGCAGCAAGCGGGAGGGGGGGAGAAATGGGGGTACTTCAAAGCGGCAACGCCATAGGCAGCCCAGAGTCAGCTGGACTTCCCAGCTAACCCCCAGGCTCTGTGCTACGCTAAGCCCGGGATCAGCTATGTGGCACTGCCCCTTTGAAATGCCATGGTGGCATTTCAAAGGGGCAGCGCCGCACTATCAGCTAATCAAATAGTTGTTGCAAAAATGTATCGACCATTCAATTAGTGAAATGCATGGTACTTAACATCCTTACTTATAACAAGAGACACCAGTGTAGTTAGGAAAATGTAGCACCTGTGTAGATACTGCGGGTAACTTGTATTGATTCTAAGCTATCATTCTTGTCAAGTTCCACGCTGGGGCGATGAAATTGACAAGAAAGTAGCTCACAGCTTAGGCTGTTACCCTCAGTGAGTGGGGTATTCCAACTAGAGCCCAGCTGCCTCCTGCTAGGCACTTTGGTTTCAGCCAGGCTGCTGCCCAGGTTCCCTGTTCTTACCCCATGCCACCACCCTAACATCCCTAATGTATACCTCAAGCAAACCACACATACACAAACAAAAACACACAAACACCCAGTAAGAGGACTAAAAAATGTCATCATGTCTAAACAACTGGCAAAAAGTATCTTTAAGTGGAAGTCAAATCCTACTAAATAAAATTTAAAAAGTGCGTAAACTCTGACAGATCAAGTGTAATCGTATAATTAGGCAGACAAAAAGAATTCAAAGAACAACTACCAAAAGAAAAAAAAAACTATGTATTTTTGTGTAAGTACATGAGAGCCAGGAGGACTGCTAAAAGTTCAGTGTGGCAACTGGCCAGTAGATGATAGAAGTGCTAAAGTAACACTGAAGGAAAACAAGCTGTTGCAGAGACCTTAAAGCAGTGGTTCTCAAAATTTATTTTTTGCAGACCACTTGAAAATTGCTGTAGGTCTCAGAGGACCACTTAATGATCTTTCCAAATGTTGTTTGTACCAGCTAACTATTGTAATGCACTCTAGATAAAATCGCTATTTATAAATACTCCTTAATAATAATTAACCCTTTTTGTTCACATAACTCATTTTAATTATGGATGTAAGTGAGTAGTCAAGTAGTCGACTTATCAGGTAGTTGAATCAACTACTCGCTTCTCCCTTTCCCTTATTGCCTCTGTATTAGAGGCAGCAAATGGGTGAAGTGCAGGAATCTGTACTGTGGGAAGCTGGCTTAAAAGCCAGTTCCCCCAGCATCACTGCTTCTTCCCCAGCCCCTCCCCCTCACAATGCAGTGAAGCAACAGGAGAGACAGCACAGCAAAGGGATACAGAGACAGCAGCACCTGCTGAGACATTAGCACGAGGTGGGGGTGGCAAGGGAGGCTGCCGCGAAGCAGCCCGTCTGCGACGACCCAGGCTAGCTGTGGACGGAGGCTGCTCCGGCAGCAGCCTCTGTCTGCAGGAGATCCTTAGCCCCCGCCCTGGATCCACTGCAGATAGGGGCTGCTGGACCCCAGGTGAACAGGGACTGAGCCGGGCTTGCTCAGTCCCAGCTCATGCCGGGTCCGGGACTTACATCTGCTGCACTACTGCAGTTTAAATGTAGTAGGAGCTCGGCTGCTTGCATGCCCAGCTCTTCCTACATTTAAATTGCAAATTTGCAGCGGTGGTAGCTCCTGGACCAAACCAGAGCCAGGACTGAGCTGGGTTTAATTAGTCCCAGTTTGTGCTGGTTCTGGGACTTTCCCCAGCTGTGGCTCTGTAGTTTAAATGTAGCAGGAGCCAGGCTGCCTGCACACTTGTCTCTTGCTACATTTAAACTGCAGAGCCACAGCTGGGGTTGCTCCTAGACACAGCACGAGCTGGGACTGAGTAAGTGTTCCCTTATTGACTAACCCAGTAGTTGATAAAAATTTTACCCACGTCTTAACATTCTTAATTTTAATATTAGTAGTCTTACTTTTAATGTGATGCATGTGCTTGTTTTTGTGGATACCAATTTAAATAACTATACATTTTGCTTCTGGATTAAATGTATACATTTATAGTTCTACAGCCAATGCCATTAAAATACGATTATTCTATATTTGTTGTCTTTAAAAGTCACATTTTTATTGCCAATAAGGGTTGTTAATGGTTAACCCATAAGCCTCACCCTTAATGAGCAAGGCTTAGCAGTTATGGTTAATTGGTGGGAGCTGAAGCACCTCTCCCCCCACATTTAACTAGTTAATTAGTTAAATGGGATTTTTACAACCTAATTGCCACATAGTGTTGAATCTAGATTTATACACAGTGGCAGCAACAATTCCATCGATATTACATATTGGCAAATATAAACTAAGGATGTTAAGGTGTAGTCGACTAGTTGACTCTCCAATAAGCAAATAGAGGCAGCAAAGGGGGTGGGAGAGGAAGGAGGATAATTCAAAGCAGCAGCACTGCACAGAGCCCAGGGTCAGCTGGGACTCCCTAGCTGACCCAGGCTCCATGTGACATTTCTGCAGAACCCCAGAGTCAGCTGGGGACTCCCCAGCTGATCCCAGGCTCCATGTGATGCTGCCGCTTTGAAATGTTGCGCAGCTGACCCCATCTTTGCGTGGCATTTCAAAGCAGCAGCGCAGCATGGAGCCAGGGATCAGCAGTGGATTCTGATGCCCCGCTAACCTTAGGCTCCATGCGGGCACTTCCACTTTGAAATGCACAAGAGCCCCTACCGGGGCTCTTGTGCATTTCAAAGTAGGAATGCTGAAGTGCCTATCAACAAGTCAAGTAGTTGATGGAAATTCCAATGACTACTCGACTAGTAAATTAATCGATATTTAATATCCTTAATATAAACAAATAACTTTCTGCTTTGAAGGTAGTGATCTATATTTTAAGCAGATCATAAAAATAACAGAATTCTGGAACACTGCCATAAGTGTTTGACACACAACAAGTTTTTAATTAAAAGCATATACCATATGAAATGCATGCATACAGCTTAGAATATCATATTGAATATAGGTATAGAAACCATATTTTTGAGTTGTCAGGAACTCCCAACTGAAACTCTAAAGGCTATCTCCTCTTTCCAAATGATCATTTAGTAAGTTCAGTTTCCATATACATTTTATTTTCTTATCTTGGTGCACTGTTTAACTCCAGTTTACCACAAAATATAGTTCTAAAAACATTTAAACCCATATTTTCATCCATGGCTTTGTCTACTCTGCAACTTTTATTGTCAAAACCTGCCTTCTGGCGACAAAACTGTGAGAGCATATACACTGCAATGGGACTTTTGTCAAGAAAAATGCCCAATTTTGGTGACAAAACACTTCCACCCCTAGGAGAGACTTTTTCCTTTTCCCCTTCCTTTATTGTCGACAAAGACCCAGTGTGGACTCTGCTGTTTGTTTTGTGGACAGAACTGCCTTTGGACAGTATCCCATAACGCCTGCACTGATGGCTGCGCTCAGCTTTGATCACTGTTGCCCTGCAGGCATCCGCCTCTCCTATTTCAAAACTCCAGGAAGTATCTGACAGCTGAGTGAGCTGCTCCATTTGGGGAACAAACCAAGAGTAAATCATTGGATTGCTCCTGTTCTTCCCTGCACTAGGAACACAGCAGCAGGCAAATTGCTGCTGCGTGGGAGGAGGACAGATTGCTGTGTTGTTTTGACAATCCTTAGCTGGGAAAGCTCACAGAGCTATTCATAATGCCACTCCTGGCAGCGGAAGCGACTGTGGGAGAACTGAGGGGGAATCCCAAGATGTTCAGGGATCAACTCTGCCTTCCCACAACATGACACTGTGAAATATATACCCACAGTGCATTGCTCACATTGTCAATGATCGTGCTCACAGTATGGATGTGATCTGTCAACAGAAGGAATAAATGTGCACACCCTCTAACCATTTTTGGTGTTTTAATTTTTGGAAGTTAACAATTTCGGTGACAAAACTTGGCAGTGTAGACACATCCTAAGTCAGGCAAGAAAGGTGCTCAAGTACCTTTTCCTCCCAGAGGAGTTAAAGTTTACTGCTTCTACAAATTGCTCCTTATTCTAACAAAGACTGCAAAGTCTCCTTGGAACTTTCTAATGTCCATGTCAGTAGTTCATGGTATTTTATAGTATTTATACCTTATTCAAAGAGGATTTTTTAAAATTTGTAAATATACAGCTTTTAATTATGTTTTTCTTGACTGTTATAAAAGTTTAATAGATGACCTACAGGTACTCCTGAATGACCTTCATATGTACTCCATGACTCGTATTCTAACCACATTAATAAATCAAGTGTGTCATTTTAAGTTTCCATGGTCTTGCGGCTACTGACAAAAGCTTCCATTAAATTCAAGAGCAGATTTACATAGAGAACTCCTATGTTACTGTACGAACAGCTCCAAGATTTACAGTATGATTTTCAAGAATCTTAGGGAGCACAACATGTATGGAAAATATGGTAATAATTTGTCAAGATATAGATGGCTAGTTTCATTCTATTTAAACATGTAACTTTTCATTTGCAAGAGGAAGAAGAAAGTGAGCAAGCCGAAAGGAATGGGGAAAGTCCAGCAGTATGTTTAAACAATGTTGCTTTTCTTTCTGAGATGAACAAAGCAAGAATTATGACAAGTTCTTTTTCCAGAATCTTCTACTGAAAAAAAAATCTATTTACATATGATCTTTGGCTCTACAATGCCCAACATGTTATGGCATGTATGCCACATCTGGTACAATGTTAATAAATCTCTCAAAAGAAGTATTTTATCATTTCATCATCCATATATAAAAATACAATGTGGAGGTCCACTATGAATAGCTTTCATTTTTATATCATTACCAAAGATACCATCCCCATTAGTTTACTTTTTCTTATAACCCTAACAATGGGAGCTGCAATTTTCATTTTTCCCTGATAATATATCGAGTGAAAAGTAGTGGTTTTAGCATAGTAGTAAGAGTGAAAAATTACTGCATTCCAATCTTCCTTCTAACAGCTTTTGTGGCCTTGGGCAAGTCACTTATTAGTTTCCTTGCTTGTTTTCTAGTCTGTAAAATAAGGAGGCATAAACCATGTACATGCCTCACTTTAAGGATCAAGGACTGCATAGTAAAATAAAACTAAATCATAATCATTTTGGAGAGTAGTTTAAAAATAATACGAATAGAGGTATCTTGTATGTTTATAAGAAAAAAGGGACAGTGAAATATAGGTAGTTAAACAGAGAAAGGATGAATTTTAAATAGTTGTTTAAATAGAAAGCCTGCAAACATTATAAAAGTGCCATATAAGCTGTAAACTATAACAGATTGTTTAAAAAAACGGACACAGAAAAATTCCACAAAAACCCTTGATGTGCTAAAGATGCTATTCTAAAAAGGTTAAAAAAAACCCAAAACAACCTTGCAGATGCCCCAGCCAGAGCAAAGCCTTTGGGGCTTGCCCAGCTGTGGCCACCCCTTCCTCCCTTTTCTCCTCATGCTGGGAAGGAGTTCTGGTGCTTGCGCCGATGTGGACACCTCTTCCTCCCTAAAGGTACCCCATGCAGGGAAGAAGCTGGAGGGCGGGATTCTCTTCCCTCCCACTCCTGCAAGGTATTTCCACACTTCCCTCCAGTCCCACTTGCCCCCTTAATTGTTAAGGCTCCAGTTTGCCAGAAGCTGTTCCCTGCTGCAGCCAGCCTATTCAGGGAAGGGGCAGGGGGGCGGGGAGAGAATCTGGCCCCACTGCCGCCTCCTCTTCTTCCTCAAAGTTGCCCCATGCAGGGAACTAGCTCAGGAGCTTCCCTTTCCTCCCACTCTGGGACCAGATCCCCTCCCTCCTTCTCTCTCCTCTGGTCCTGCACACCTGCTCACAGTAAAAGGAGTTTTGCTGACAGCCTCTGCAGCCACCTGAGCCTGGGAAGCAGCTCCAGCATTTTTTTCCCACTGCCGCCTAATGGAATGTCATAGGGCTCCAGCATCTGGAGCCTCTCCCTCTCACCAGATCTCCTGTGTGCGCCTCTTCCACATGCAGGAGAGGACCCGGAAGTATTCAGCCATGCTTCAGGGGAGGTTGGGTCAAGTTTTTAAAGTGGCTCCAGGGATCCCCCACAGCATTTCATGGCTGCAGGACCCCCCAAAGGCCAAATTAAATTGTTTGGCAAGCTGCATCCACCCCGTGGGCGGGGGGTTCCCCCACTCTTAGCATTAGCCAATCTGTTATTCAAGAGAGCTTGGAAGAAATGTATCCTGACAGCAGATGGTTCTATGATCACGACTACAGCATTTCTTGCACCTCTCTCTGAAGCATCTAGTACTGGCCACAATAGGAAATTCTACTATACAAATCACTGATTTCATCCAGTATATCAATTCTTATGTTAAAGAACCAATAATCTGATCTCTTCTCAAGGTGGAAGTTGTGCCTATACCTCTTTTTCTCTGATTAAATGGGAAGGGAATCCTCAAAACATAAGATTACAGTTCAGAGTGGTTGAAAAGCAGGTCATATGTCCATTTCCTAATGTTTAACATTGGTGTATCTCCATATGAGTCTCTCATAGAACCGGAAGGGATCTTGAGGGGTCATTGAGTCCAGTCCTCTGCCCTCACAGCAGCACCAAGTACCATCCCTGACAGATTTGCCCCAGATGGCCCCCTCAAGGATTGAACTCACAACCCTGGGTTTAGCAAGCCAATGCTCAAACTACTGAGCTATCCCTCCCCTGTACTCATGGACAACCTGCGGCCCAAGTGCAACATTCAGCCAATTAAGGTTCTACGTGTGGCCTGAGACACATTTTGTTTTGGTTGCTCATGTGCAGGGTTACCAGCAGGGCTCAACAAATCCACTCATCTACTCATCCGTGGCGAGTAGATTTCAGCCGGTCGCCCCATTCACTGGCGGTCCACGCATGCACAGTGCGGGTCTCACGCATGGTTTTCGCCACAATCATCGAGCCCCGGTTATCAGATTCTGCTGGTTTGTCATTTTTTTTCCTACTGGTATTACTACTGTGACATGCACATAAAGCAAGGGCAGGTAAAGTGAGGTGAATGCTGATTGTATACAACATTGACTGTAAGAGCCGTGCGCTCCTTCTGCATCCAATCCAAGTGCTGTCATGGTTCAATTAGCACTTCCTGCAAATTTGAGGTATGCAAGTACAATTAGCAAAACAACCTTTTCCCAGGAGACTGTTTTGGTTACAAAAGTCGTGGCCAACTGAGATGAAGGAAGGTCACTCATGTGGCCCACTCATTAACCTAAGCTGCTCATTAGCCTAGGCTGCCCATTGCTGGTTTAACACATTTGAACCACAGAAGTCTAAAGATAATATTTTTAGAATCATTTTCCATAAAAGAACTATATTGTCTACCAGAGAGCCAGGTAGAAAACCAAAAACCTTAATACATATCCTGTACCAACAGATTCAGAACTTTACATTGCTACATGACTACCTACCAGATGCCGGTTTGCCTTAGTGTCAAAAAGGCAATGTGGTACAATGGATTCGGTTACCAGACCTTTAGTTTCAGAAAATTTGTATTAAATTCCAGCTTGAGGCATTTATGAAATGAGTTTCATTAACATTAGTTTCTAGTTGACACTTATACAAAATCACAACATTCCATATACAAGATACATTATTTTTATTGCTACCAGTCAAGAGAAAAGTCCAATAAAAAACAAAGATTACAGAAAAGAAAAACAGAAAATTACTATGAATCAGTCACCCAAGGAGGAAAATGATGATGATAAGATCCCTTTGGAGAACATATATAACAATATTCATTTTAATTCACTAGCTCATCTAATCTATTAATATTACTTGATTTGAAAAAGCAATGTACAGGGCTTGCCAAGCGGCAGTGAGCCTCGCTCTCCAGCTGCGCGGTTCTGCGAGCTGCGCATGAGCAGATCGCACGGCGCTGGCTGTGCCAGCTTGTAATCTACTTGCCACAGGCGAGTAGATTACACGATTTGTCGAGTCTGGCAACGTACATACCATAATCTTCCTCTTCCATTCCAACAGGTCCAGGCTGAGGAGTCTCTCCATTCTTTAGACAGTTATGAATATATGCAGCCTTCCATCTGGCATACTTTCTGTGTTGAACATTCTGGGGAGGTTAAAAAAAAAAAAAGTCAAAACCTACCGTAAGTTAATTTTTGTGATTTTATAGATTAAGAAAACACACTGATCTTCAACCTACTATTTTAAGCAGGATTTACATTTTCCACTCCTCCTTCCAAATGAAGAAAAAAGTTATAACTTTCTCTGAAAATACCCAATACCACTAGAAACAATTTATTCAGGTGAGTAAACCAGGGAACTAATAAAGACAAACATTTAAAGGGATCTCAGCAAGAGGTGAAAATATGGGAAGTCTTCAATTAATGCAATACCTCCAGTAAGGGGTAAAACAGACACCCTAGTCACTTAGTATATTGGACAGCTCGTTAGGTACTAAAAATTTATAGTTTTTTGTAACTGTCCGTATGGTAAAGAAATAAAGTAAATACTTCGATAATTTCAGAAGATCATTAGCTAAAATTTCACATTTCTAAGAAATTCAACCAATTCATCTCTAACCAAAAATATTGGAATTTTTATAAGATAGAAAATTTTACATAGAGCTTTAAATTATGCCTGTATAAAAGAGGCTATGTCTAGAAGCTCTGGTGACATCAGAAAGGCACTCTAAAGTTTACTTTAGCATCTTATAATGGAGCTAAAATCAACAGATGGAAGAGCAGCTTTGATATAGATAGCTGATTATCTTTTATAAACTCTGCGCATAAAAACAAACGACAAAATTGACTTTATAAGATAATGGCAAACTACTTTCAATCACTAAAGGAAAAGAGTACCATGTATTTAACGAATATTAGTATCTTCAAAAAGAGTTTAAATAAATATTTTCCCCAAAATTAACATTGGAATCATTAAAGTAATAAGGGTTTTAATTTTCTTTAAAAATAATGCTTCTTTTTAATTTAGCTTAAATGGGTTTGACCTTAGCTTTTGAAAAAATGGGATCAGAATAACCTACAGAAAAGACAAGGAGCTCTCACTTATCACTTTTACTGTTCAATAACTGAATTGCCTGTATGGCCAAAATAAACAATAGGAACCAAAATACCTTCAAATCTAAGTGACCAAGTCAAATCAGTACAAAAGGGTGCAATTTTTCAGTATTAAGTGGAGGTTAGAACTCGGGAAAATGATCTATATACAGTAAACTTCCGATAATCCGGCACCTTTAGGACCCGGGGGTGCCGGATTATCAAATATGCCAGACTATCGGAAGGGGGGGGGGGGGCTATGAGGGCTCTGGGGTGGGGTGGATGCCACCCCAGAACCCTCATAGCCCCCCCTTCCGATAGTCCGGATCTCCCCCAGGCGTCCTTGATTCAGCCGCTGCTGGTCAGTTTCAGCAGTGGCTGAATCAGGACGCCTGCAGCAGAGCAGCTGGGGTGCTGCCAGGTTGGTCCGGTAGCGCCGACCCGTGGCGCTGCGAGACCAACCCGGCAGCACCCCAACTGCTCTTCGGGACGCCTGGGGCAGAGCAGCTGGGGTGCTGCCAGTTTGGTCCCGCGGCGCCAAGGGGTGGCGCTACCGAACCAACCCGGCAGCACCCCAGCTGCTCTGCCCCAGGCGTCCCCAAGTCAGCCACCGCTGAAACTGATCAGCGGAAGCCAGAGGCAGAGCTGCTCTGTCCCCGGCTTCCCCGATTCAGCCGCTGGTCAGTTTTAGCAGCGGCTGAATCGGGGAAGCTGGGGGCAGAGTAGCTCCAATGGTCCGGCTGCCCGGAGCACTTTCCGGGTTCCTGATGGTGCCGGACCATCAGATGCCGGACCATCGGAGTTTTACTGTATATTTCTTGTAGCTTTCAGAACTGAACATATGTGATAAAATGAAAAGTATCTGGACTGTTTTATTTCCCCTTGGACAGATGCAATAGATTTTTTTTTTAAATTACCAAAAAAAAACCAAACAATACCCATCCTGCCCCCAAAAAAGATGACTTTCCATTTACCAGGGAAGTTTTTGTTGGTTAGAAAAGAAAAATCAGTTATATAAACTCACTTACTTAAGGTGGGTGAAATTTTGTTAGGAATGGACTACTCTCACAGATATGAGATTACCTATTTTGGTGAACTAGACTGGATCTATGTGCACATGTAAAGGAGGAGTGCAAGGATTACAGGAGTAACTCTGCCAATCCAGTAAATCAGAATTTGGGTTTGGAAACCATCCTTTTTATTCTGCTCTACATTTCACCGTACCTTTGGAGCAAGATTTCCATTGAAGATCAAACCATACTGACAAGGTGTTGCTGGTCAGTATAATCAGAGACTAGAGAAAAAACTAGTATAAGGTACTTGATCTATGAAGTTTTTCTTCTGACAATCATAGGGCTATAAATGTCTAGGGCAGACAGATTATTCACAATACATGTCTTTTAATCTATGCCTTATGGTCCTTCCTGAGGTTTTCATTCATGGTTCTGGGAAAGTGAAAGATCCAAAGCTGTATTTTGTAAAATTCATAGCACCATTAGTTGTGAAATAGTCAGACATCAGTGACAAAACTGGATAAATGCTTTTCATATTTTAGCTGGTCTTTGTCCAATTGGGTGCTAGAATGTGTCAGATGTAGGCTGTCAACTAATCTAACCTACAGAAAATACCATACTGTGAATATGGACTTATTTAAGAATGCATACAGTAGTGTTTTATCCATGTCTGACCCAGGATATTAGAGACACAAGGTGGGTGAGGTAGTTTCTTTCATTGGACCTACTTCTGTTGATGAGAGTCACAAACTTTTGAGTTGACACAATAGCCTTCTTCAGGTCTGGGAAAGTCTTCAGCATAACTATGAAAAATCCATACCCTTGAGCAATGTACTGCAGTTATACCAACCATAACCCAATGCTCAAGATGGTGTCATGTTAGTGGAAGAGTTTCTGACATAGCTACTACCTCTCTCAGAGATGGAATTATTTTTGACTTAGAGCATCTTCACCAGATTTTACAGGTGCAGCTGCCCTAATATACATTTGTAATGTACATATGTTCAAACTAAAGAGTGTCACAGCTAAATAAAAGATTGAAGAAATAGTGTAGCATAAGTAGTTAGCACATATTTTAAGGGGCCATTCAAGGAGAAGTTGCCCATTATTAACCTTACTGTCATAGGACAAAAAGGTATTTTTTTCCACAAATGCTACTAAAACCACATATCCATCTAATGCTGAGACACCACGTGTTTTAACATTTTAGCATCTTATTTTGATCTTCCAGGTACTCTAAAATGTTTTTGACTAGATCTGAAATTCTGCATGTGATGATCTGCAGTGCCTTTCCTATTATCTTATGGTCCAAAGATTTCAACATTTCTATCATACTTTTCCATCGGGACTCTAATTTAGTTTCAGAAATCACTTCTTCTATTTCTTTATTAGGAAATAAAACTGAACATGAAACACCTCACTTAGACTCGATCTACTCTTGTATATCCCAGTCTAAATCTCCTGCTGCAAGAGTAAGCAAGAACAGCTGACTGTTTCACTGGCAGGCAGCGTTCTCTCTAATTTTTTCTGTCCATGTGCAAAAGGAATTTTATTATGTACACCAATATGGAGGACATGTGTTATACCTCACCTCCATATTGGTGCACATAACAAAATTCATTCCACACATTAGCAATGTGTAGTAGAAGTGGAGCCAAGGGGTTCAGTGTGTGGAAAAGGACTTGGGGTTGGGGCAGAGGATTGGAGTGGGGGCTGGGACTCTAGCTATGGGTGTGGGTTCTAGGGTGGAGTTAAGGATGAGGGGTTTGACGTACAGGTTTGTCAAGGGAGAGAAGACTACCCCCAGCCCTCTCACTGCAGCAGCTCAGGACCAATAGAGAGGCACCTCTCCACAGATGTGGCAGCTTCTGAGGTGCAGGGCTGGGCCAGTCCAGGCCAGGCAAGGGGCGTCATTCCAAAGCCGCTACTCCAAGGCCTGGCAGGTCCAGGCTAGATACCTCTCCCCAATGCGTAAGATAGGGAAGGTTGAGGCAAGCAGGTAGAGGACCTTCTCCTCATCATTGCAGGTCCATGCTGGGGGAAAGACATCCCCCCTGTGGCAGCCCTGAGTCCCTGTGTGAGACTTAATAGGCCATGAAGCTTAGGGGGAATTTAGTTGGCAGACACCCTTTCTTTAAAATAATACTAGTGGCTGTTTTTTTTTTTTTTTAATAGCAGGTATTATGTTCAGTCAGTTCTGAAGAAATCTGCTGTAAAAAGCTGCAATAATGAAGTCTACTTCAGTTACTTTTAAATTTTAGTAAGGATGTTAGATATTGTGTAGATGAATAGTCATGTAATCACATTAAATCTTAGCAGCTACACAACTACTGGATAGTCTGCAGGGGTTGGGCTGGCAGCTGGTGCACTCCCAGCCCCACTCCCAGGGAGCCCCTTGCCATCCTGCGCTGCCACCTCTGTATCAGAAGCAGCAGCGCAAGGTGCCATGTGGGAGCCAGTCCACCAGGGGAGACAGTATAAAAACCAGCTCCCTGTGCAGATCAGCTGCCTGCTGTCCACACTGCTGCCTCTGATACAGAGGCAGCAGCACTGGGTGGCAGCAGCCCGTCCACAGGGGGTCTGAGCTCCACAAACCAGCGTCTGTCTGCAGGGAGCTTGGATCCCCCATGGACAGGGGGTGCTGCTGCAAACCAACCTCTGTCTGTGGGGTGCCGGAGCAGCCTCTGTCCATGGGGAGCTGAGACCCTCTGCAGACAGGGGCTGCTGCTGTGGATCAGCCTCTGTATGCAGCAGACCCAAGCTGCTGAGGACATAGGCTGCTTCATGGTAACCCTCCCAATGTGGCTGCCTATGACAGAGGCAGCAGTGTGGGGGGAGGTGAAGGGGACAGGCGTCATCGCAGAACTGGTGTTGGGGGGGGGCCTGGCTTTTAAGCACCACTGGAGCTGATACACCCAGGGAACCTGCTTGAAAGAAGGCTTCCCATGTGTATTATCTCCAGCCTGCCCCCCATCAGAGGCAGCAGCGCACCGGAAGGGGGGGGGGGGGGGAAGAGAAGAGGAGGGGTGCTACACACTGACATCCCTAATATTTAGTTTAGAAATTGCTTTCCAGAAACTAGTCCTGGAGGTGCTCGACATGCTTATAAAGTGACAATTTGCAACATTGGCAGTACATTTGTGAACTGAACTTTGGTACTTTATGACATCAAACATTCTTTTTAAAGAATATCTATTATTTTTGCACCAAACATTTATTTTGTATGTTAAAATATATAGTGCAACCTCAATTATTAGTGGTGAGAAATGCTTTTCTTTAAATGGGAGGAGGAGGAACAGGACTTACGCTTTCCCATTTTCCCTCCCCAGTTCTAATGGAGATCCTCCCTAGTACAATATTTTATCCTCATATACATACATAGTATGTTCAGTACTAACTGATAAACACTTGTACAGATGTAAAATGTCTATGCATAAAGAATAGTAACACAACCTGTATATTACATGTATGGGGGAAATTCTGGATGAGATTCCCTAAGAACCTATGATCAAAAGAGTGAAGTTGTAGACAGTGATTAAACCCATCTACAGTCAGATCTACACTGGCAGAGGAAAATCTCCATAAGATATGAATCTCCAGCTATGCAAATTGTGTAGCTGGAGTCGATGTAACTTTCATTGATTTTCTGGGACAGCCTCACAGCATCACCAAGGTTAACGGGGGCACCTTGAGTTCAATTTTGCAGGTCTTTACTAGAGCTGCTAAATCAAACCATGGAAGATTGATAGCCAGAGCATCAATCCTCTAGTAAGTGGAAACATAGCCTACACTCATATTCACAATTAACAGTTAATATATTCAGATCCAAATAGTAAAACAAAGATTTAACAGACTAAAACAGTATCTTTGTATCACGGATGGAAAGTAGTAATCAATGACATACTGTATGCCTGTGTAACTTACCTCTTCAGTGAGCTCCCCAAATACTGACAAAACATCCATCAGGAGACTTGCAGTATAAAAGGACTTTATCATGTTTCTACAAGAAACAAACATCATGCTAACTTTAGTTTCTTATACTGAATATCATTAGTGTCAGATTTTTAAGGTAAGAATTTTGGGGCCTAAAAGTCTCTAGAAATAGATTATTCAATTCACATCTTTAGCTTTTATAATCTTTCACTGAAATTGGGTGTCATTTTTTCCCCAATGAGTTTAATCTGGACAGACCTACATGAATATTATTTTAATAAGGCAGTTTTAAAATAATAATACAGACTGAAAAAGGAACTATTTGACATTTATTACTATGGCAATATTAAGAATTTTGCTTATTGATGGTGATCTATGAGTTTGGGAGATACTATACACTTAAAAAAAAAAAATCACATGATGTAACCTCTCCACTCAAAATTTCTTACCTTTGCTACAAACACTACCTTATTAAAAGGAAAAAAATTAAAGAATTTGAATTTAATGTACATACCACTGAGTTTTGATGTTTCTTTTAGATTGAGCCATGAAAAATAATTAAATCAGTTTCACTTTTGTTTATAGTCAAATTCACTAACCTTAACTCTGTCATAACATTGTATTATGAAACATCACAGGAAAATGTTTATTTGTTAAAAACAATTGCCACTGAAATTTAAAATAAATGAACATAGTTTAAAAACTTCATAATTCTTGGAATCAGGGATAAATTTAAATTGTTAATGCCTCTAACTCAAAGGCAAAATACATATTTTTCAAAACTGATCTGGTGTTTTTCTGTGTAGATACCAATGTTTAAGACATTCTAATATAGTTTCATAAAAAAATGAGTTATTTTTATTATCCAGAAATACTATACATTAGTCTACATAACTCTGACTTTAGTGATGTGTCATCATAGATATTCCAGTAGTACATCAATGGAAATGCCTTTGATATATTTGATTATGACAATTCAATATTGGCTACAGGTGTCTCTCCCTAGGTCAACATAAGGCTGTTTTCAAAATGAGGTGAATAATTTGCCAATAAGGGGTAGCGACAAACAGATTTAAAAAAAAAATCACGTGCAGATAAGAACCCTATGTTTCTCCATGAATCAGGAAAGGACAGAGTTTGGATATTTGAGTTTCTGGACCCTAGATTTATTACTTAGGATAGTTAATGAAGGCAAAAAATACTTTTATTCTTCACTTACTTGTGAAATCTCTCAGCTCTATCTTCATTGTCTGCATATAGAAACATTTTCAAAGCATAAGTCTCCACATGGGCACAGCCAACTATTTCCTGAGTAATAGCTTCATTATCACCCAGTTGCTTTTTCATCTGAAGTAAGTTAAAAACATATATCTGGTTATTGACTAGCTTCCAGCAACTGAATAGCAAGGACATAGGATCAATTTGCTAATTCAAAACAATCCAGATGCAATTAAACACAGAAACACGATTAGTAACTTTACATCAGTTTCTTATTATATGACAGAGAAAGGCCTTTTGGGGGGAGAAAATATTATGAACTAGTAGCTTGGAACGATGTGTATTAAGATAAAAGCTTAATGGTCTTTAGAAATATTGAAAGAAATATGCAGATATGCTGTTTTGAGAGAGTATCTAGAGTACTTCATTTTTTCCTCTAGCTGCAAAACCGTATGTTTTGAATTTTGAGTAAGGAATGAACACTACGCAATTCATAATATAATGTGTGTTTCATAGAATCAGCCTTTTTGTTCTGCTCATTATAGTATTTAATAAAAACGCAGATTTAATGAAAAGGGAGTCCCAGCTGTAACCTGACTGCTCTAATGACCTAAAGATTTACTGGAATGCTCAGTTTAAACAGCGAAGTGCAATTTAAAAGACCTCTTTTCAAAGATGTTACAGAGTACAAGAAGCCTCAGGTTTCCTAATAAAATCCGTAAAGTAAATAACACTGGTACAGTTACAACAGGTGGATGTAGAGCTTCTGAATAGACTTACTGTCTGCATTTAAAAGAAATCTCAGTTTATCCTTACAGAACAAAAAACAGGAATACTAACACACAACTTCTATATTCCCAAAAACTGTAAATGCAACTTTGAATGGTAGGTAGGTTTTTTTTCCCCAAAGTGCACACACATGAACAAAGTTAAATTTTACAGGGCAGAAATCTATAATATTAGGAACATCTACAGTAATGTTAAAAAAGTACCCAAAAACAGACAATCAAGAGCTTTAGCCCTAAAATATAAATGTTATTGCAAATAATTTTTTTTCTTTACAAAATTAAACTGTAGCACAGCCTGCAGCATGAGATGGCAGCCAGCTCACCAAGAGCAGGACAGGACAGGCAGCCAGAATTGGTGCACACTGGGAGCCAGATTATACCATAGTGTAAGTTGTGGTTAAGCTATTCTGCCTTTAGTGCAAGCCAGCTCCCGGTGCACACCACCTCCAGCTGCTGGCCCCGCTCTTAGAGAGCTGGCTGTGCTGCAGGCTCTGCATTATAAATCTTATACTGTAGAGCCTGTGGGGCATAAGCCTACTCCCAGGAGCAGGGCCGGAAGCTGGCACTCACTCACAGAAGCATTTAACTGGAATGGATAAGCTGATGCGTATCAGTTAACTGTTTAAACACTTACATCCCTATTATTCAGCATCTGCACTTGATTAAGCATGATAACTGTGTGCACTTCACCATCAATGACAAAGTCTAAGCTATAACATCCACTGAAGCTGAAAAAGCCCTGAGAAATATTTAAGCCAAGACCAGAAAGACCATTTCTGTGCCTCTCCTGTCTAGAGCAAACCAACTGTGCCTATTAACAAATGATCAACACCTCCTTCAAAGAAGCTAAAATGCCAAATTACCTAAAAATGCTAGTCTGTGAAAGCTTAAAAACCATCTGATGCTTAAGAATCTTCCAACTATAGTTGTGTCTCCAGCTCCCCATTCCTAGGCAAAAGAGAGAAAAGGGCAACAATCAACTAACAAAAAAAAACCATCTGCCAACATCCTGGATTCTCCTCAAATGAACTTCAGATTCATGGGTACCCCATGGAGACAACCACAGTAACAAGAAGCACATTTCTTCTGTTATGGTAATGAGTAGAGGTCACATCTCATTGCTCAAATTATCTGACCTTTTTTCAGATATGAACCAAAAGGTGCTATTTGCTTACTTAGCTATCACTGCTGAAATAGATGGTGCTATTGCTCCAATCATTCATTTCCAAGAGTATTCAGAAAGTGGTGATGGGAAGCTGTTCCTCTCCAAGACACCAAAGTTAAACCATTTCCCCTTCTTTTCAGCTTCTACATAAGAATATTTGAAGACGTAGCAAGATTCAACAGGCTCCAACACCAACGTGTCAATTACACTTTGCTGTATATACCATTTTCCAAACAGAAAAGCTGTTCAAGACTGTCATAATGCCAACAAGACAGGAACTACTGAATAGCTATCTAACTTAGACTTAACTAAGGCAAGTTTGAGGCAGTGCTGTTGTGACATTATATGATGAAAATATCACTACAGGTTGGACCTCCCTGGTCTGGCACCCTCGAGACCTGACTAATCCTGGATGAGGGATTTTGCTGGACCAGGGAAGGTCATTTCTGGGCCCCCTGCTGCTGGCTCCCCACATTCAACCCCCCTCCCCAGGCTTCCTGGCTCCCCCTTCAGCCCAGCTGAGCCATACACTTGCTTCCGGTCCCTGCAAAGCATGGGCTCCCAGTACCACCCCCTCCCCGCCCCCCCCGTCGTCACCCCCGCCCACCACCACCACCCCACCGCAGCAGTCTGGGACTTGCTGATTCTGGAATATCTGTGGTTTGGTTTCAGGACCAGAGTGCTGCAGTTTATAGAGATGAAACCAGTATAATAACCACTGTTACTGGTACCATTATAATTGCAACAAAACCTATACCAAATATGACAAGTGTTAAGCATCCTGCAGGCTAAATGACCTAGAAGTCAAGCTATATGTAAACAAAGTATAAAATGGTCATTAGTGACATTCAATGCTAGATAGGCTAGAATTTTGACATGCAAACTCTTGTTGCTAGTAGGAATGTAGATACAAAGGCAGCAGCACATAGTAGCTTCTGCCTTGGCTTCACATTCAAATAGTGTAATACTTTGTGAATCTATATGACCCATCACTAAGCTAAGGTATCAGATAACAACAGTGGTATTAAAAAAATTCACTGAAGTTTGCTAGTAAACTTGACTGTTTATTCTCTGTCTAAGACTACCCTACACAGCATGCACTGACAGGGCTGTGAGGATTATGTTGCTAAAAATTAAGTAGCATAAACACTGTTTGTCTGCACTTTTGCAGACAAAAATCTTCCACCCACTTTGGAAGTTTGCAGACAATGCATTATTTACAGTAGTTCTTGCCCAAGCAAAGCTTCTGTATTTCAGGGGAGGGTTTTTTTAAGCACCTGTGAACCATAAAAACTGTCTTGCTCAATTGCCAATGTACACAAAACCTCAGATAAGGCTCTGGCCACAGTGATCAATGCATTAATCACCTTCAGATTGGATTATCATAATTCACTCTGTTCTAGGATAGAACATTATGATAATGCAGATACAGGCAGTCCCCGGGTTACGTACAAGATAGGGACTGTAGGTTTGTTCTTAAGTTGAATTTGTATGTAAGTCGGAACTGGTACATACTGTAGGGGAAACTCTAGCCAAACATTTTTTTTAGTTTTGGATAGCATAGGGAAAGGTTAACTCCCCTCTAATGTTTGTTTTGCTGTCTGTTCCCCTGTTCAGAAGATTTCACATCTATTTCTGTCCCTGTGACAAACTCAGGACTAAAGGAGTAACTCATCAAATACCAAACAGCTCTGCACCATGCTTTGAGCTAATAGCTTTATTTCCACACACCACCCAGGGTTCTAGGTGGAGGGTCCTTTTTTTGCTAACACAATGAGGCCAGCACTTTGTTTGTTTTGGTGGAGTCTTTGTTTGCCCAGGGAGCCCAGCATGTATAGGGGGAGGAGGGGCGGAGAGGCTGCTTTTGTCTGCTGTTCGGCAGCCTGTTGCTCAGGGGAGGGGGCAGCCTGTTGCTGGCAGGGAGTGAGGGGGGAGGCGTGCAGGATGCGAGGCCGCGGGGGGGGGGGGGCAGCGGGCGTGGGGAGGCACTTTTCCTCTGGCCGGCAGCTCTGCGGGATCCCTGTCCCTGTGGCCAGCTGCTGCAGGCAGAGGCCAGCTGGAGCCGGCCGAAGAGGAGGAGGAGATGGATTCTAGGACCCAGGTGAGCGAGCCCTGGGGACGCTGCTGCGCTCCGGGAGCCTGGCATGTATAGAGGGGAGGAGGGGCAGAGAGGCTGCTTTTGTCAGTTCGGCAGCCTGTTGCTCAGGGGAGCCTGTTGCTGGCGGGGGGGGGGGGGGGCCGCGGGAGGCACTTTTCCTCTGCCCAGCAGCTCTGCAGGACCCCAGTCGGAGCCGGCCTGAGGAGGAGGAGGATCCTAGGACTCAGGTGAGCAAGCCCCGGGAATGCTGCTGCGCATGTGCGGGAGTTGCCTCACCCCGTTCGTATCTAGGGATCCGATGTAAGTCGGATCCACGTAAGTCGGGGACTGCCTCTACTTCACCTTGGGCTGCCTCTTTCCTCAGTGACACAGACCCCATTTTCATTATCTGTTCAGAGCTCCAGTATGAGATCAGATTAACCCAGAGGAGGACTACTTTGAGGGCACTTTTCGTAAGATCCTTTCATAACTGGCATGATGGTGATAATTATTTTCCAAGCATAGCCTTCCTTCCACCAGGGAGAAGAAAAGGGCAGACGCCTCCATGAAGAGCAACAGGAATTTTAAATTAGAATTCCTAAGGTGGCATTCTATAATTTTACTGATGTATTTAACAATATATTTTCTTTTTTAATTTACTCCTCTTGAGTTTAAGATTTTTTTTTGGCACAGTATTGGTCCTTGCTTCTCAGAGGCTCAGATAATTATTTACATAATAAATGAGTAAGATTAAGGTTTCCACTTTAATCTTGACTGATCGAGTTCAGAAATTATGACAGATCTTAACATTTTAGATTATGTTAGTTGATCTTACCACTATGAGAAAAGTTCTACCAGCAAGACATGTAGGGTAAGATTTTCAAAAGCAGTCAGCATAGGGTTAACCACATCCACTATCATTTTATCGTTTTATCCAATGAGGACTTTTGAAAATCCTGTCCTCTTAGGTCATCTAATTTCTCAGTAGAGTTTAAATAAAATATCATTGTAGAGTGTATTTCACATGGAATTGTATGGTAAACTTTTTTTGTATTAGATTTCTGTTAGGTTTATGTAAATATATGTAGACCCTTTGCCCTCATTCAATCCTGCTGGCATGCAATTTAAAAATAATACATTACAACAATTAACCAGTATGCCTGCACAAAAAGATTTCTTTCATTAATTAATGAAAAGGGAAAGACAATTCCAATTGTTTAAATAAGACTAAAAAAAGCAAGGCAATACCAGATTATCTAGTAGTATAGCCCCCCCTCCCCATCCCCCCCCAAAACCCCCACCACCAAACACACACACACAAAAACCCCAACAACTTACAGCTTCCAACTGATCCATCAGCTTGGATAAAAATTTACGGCATTCTGGTGTTTTACTGTCAAGCTTCATCCCAGTCTGCATAGCATACAAACGACCTTTAAAAGAGAGATGCTGAAAGGTCACAAATGCACACAGTGTGAGTTTATCTACATATATAGATTCCCCCCAAAACAGATATTCTGAGGAACAAATTCATGTTTACATTGTTAAATCATAACTTTAATCCTTTTGAGTAGTCAAATATATTCATTATTGCAGACTTAAGGCAAACTGGATTCTGCAAAGATTTATGTATATGCTTTACTTTGATTTCAGCCAGTAAGTTTTTGCAGAATTGAGATCTAAACTATAACTATACAGAAGTATTTGCAAACTATCACCATCCTTATTTCATCTCCGATTGGCCTGGGGACCGGGGAGCATGGGAAGTCTCCTCCCAGCCAGGGGCATGGCCACCTAAGGCAGGGGAGAAAGGCGCTCCCCCACCCCCAGACCAATCATGGTCTTGGAGCGGGGAAACTTCAGAAATTTCTGAAATGGCCCCAACAAAAAATTATTGCCCATCCCTTGCCTAGGCCATGTTGAGCCAGCCATATTAATAATCTTTTCCATTTTGCGGAACTTTCTGCTGTATTCCACAATTTCCTAAAAATGTAAGAAGTCCCTTTCCATGACACACAGCCAACATCAAATCATTTATGTTCAGTGACTTAAGGCCTTAACACGGGAACTGTAGGCTACCATTTGTAGTCCTTCTCTGAGCTAGGGCCTAGGTTTATTGACTTTTGGTTTAAAGGCTCTGCCTAACTGAGGCCTGAGGCCTTGTGAACTATTTGTTGCCCTGCCCTAAGCTAGGGCCTACATTTAGTGATGGTTTATTTAAAAGGCTGAACACAGGGACCATCCTTAGCCGCTGAACTATCTTTGCCTGCCCTGAGTGAGGGCCAGGGCTGACTGACTGTGTGCTTGGCCTGTACAGGTCTGAGCCATGGAACCAGTGCTGCAGCTGATTCCCCATGTATAACTGAAGGCAAAGTGGCCGCCCACTGACCCATAAAGGGAGGTATCCCTCACTGAGCATTGACTGGGCTACACATGATAATAAATTGTAATGGTACTGATCATATAGTGATTGGCCTGTCTACTGCCACTCATGCTCCAAAACTTTGTAAAAGGCATTTCTGGAGTTCCTCCCTACTAATGTTCAGATCTAATGAAAGAGGGTTCCCTGCTCAAAGCAGGACAAAAGAGTGGCCTGGTGATGGCAAGGAGTACCACCTCTCTTGGAAGGACAGTGTTGATGGATGCAGGTCCAATGCTAGTACCAGTTATAACGCGGAAACATGGGGCACATTCTTCAAATGTGTATTTTGGTACTTGAAAGAGCTCATTCATTGGTGTTTGTACCAGGGCATGTCTCAGCATCAACATCGGTGCCAGAACCATGGTCTCACAAGCCTCACCATCAAGGAGGGTTTGAGAAGACTTGTCTTTCGATGAATGTTTCAACTCCCCCTTATAGGACAAGCTTATCAGCCCTGTGAGCTACATACAATAATCTTGAGGCAGTTCAAAAGCCAGATGTACCTGCTGAGGCATGTGGTGTCAGCCCTGCACGAGGCACCTGACGGAAGCCCCAAACCCTGGTCGCTTAAACCCAATTATGCTGAAGCCCTATCACCCTGCCCCTATCTGGGAAGCAAATAATGGAGGGAGGGGAAAGAGGAGGTTTCACAAGCCACACTTTAACTGTAAAAGAGCACATGCAGCTTGCAAGCCACAATTTGGCTACTCATGCTCTATACCTGGGGTCAGCAACTTACGGCAGGGGCAGCGTGGCCACAGCTGCTAAAGGGCGGCTATGCTACATGGGGGAGTGGGATGCCCCCGAGCCAGCTGCTGGGGGCAGGCTGGAGCCAGGCTAAGGTATGGCTGCTGTAAGGAGGAGGGGCGCTTGCTCTGGAGTGTGAGTGAGGATGAATGCTGTCCAGGCTGCAGCTCCAGGGCTGGGCAGTGGTAGGAACAGCTGAGGGCAGCGGAAAACATGTGAGGTCCCCCTGTCCCAAAGCTGTGTTGTCCCCTGGGTTCCTACTAAGTGATTGGGCAACAAAACAGCAAATGAAATATAATGTTGATAAATGTAAAGTAATGCACATTGGAAAAAATAATCCCAACTATATATACAATATCATGGAGACTAATTTGGCTACAACTACTCAAGAGAGATCTTGGAGTCATCATGGATAGTTCTCTGAAAACATCCACTCAACATGCAACAGCAGTCAAAAAGCAAACAGAACGTTAAGAATCATTAAAAATGGGATAGAGAATACCTAATTGCCTTTATATAAAACCATGGAAGACCCACATCTTGAATACTGCATACAGATGTGGTCACCTCAACTCAAACAAGATACTGGCATTGGAAAAGGTTCAGAAAAGGACACCAAAAATGATTAAGGGGTTTGGAACGGGTCCCATTGAAGAGAGATTAGAAATACTTGGACTTTTCAGCTTAGAAAAGAGGAGACTAAGGGGGGATATGATAGAGGTCTATAAAATCATGACTGGAATGGAAAAAGTGAATAAGGAAAAAAGTTATTTACTTAATTCGACAATATAGGAACTAGGGGTCACCAAATGAAATTAATAGGCATCAGGTTTAACACAGACAAAAGGACGTTTTTCTTTACTCAGTGCACAGTGAAACTCTGGAACTCCTTTCCAGAGGATGTGGTGAAGGTTAGGACTTTATCAGGGTTAAAAAAAAAGCTAGATAGATTCATTGGAGGCTAGGTCCATCAATGGCTATTAGACAAGATGGGTAGGAATGGTGACCCTAGCCTCTGTTTCTCTGGAGATGGGAGACAGGGGAGGAATCGCATGAGGATTACCTGTTGTGTTCCGTCCCTCTGGGACATCTAGTACTGGCCACTGTTGGCAGACAGGATACTGGGCTGGATGGATCATTGGTCTGACCCAGTATGGCCATTCTTATGGGTTCCTGGCAAGAAGGTGAGGGTGCCATGGATCCCACCCATCAGTTCTGGACACCCCGTGGTCACCCACTCACCTACCCCCGCCTTTCCCATTTCCCTGAACCTCCACCCTCCAGCCATCCTGACCCCAAACCCATATAGGCAGTCGAGCATTATGCCTCCCGCAAGACTGGAGCCAGTGCTGGCTTCCTGGCTGGGGGAGAGCGTAGCCAGACAGGAACGCCCCCCCCCCCCCCCGTAACATCCATTTTTGCTTTCCTGGAGCATATAGGGCACACAGAGCAGTAAAACAGCATAGTCTTTGAAAGCCTTGAACAGAAGGCCCGGATATGGCAGGCTGCTGTGACCCTGAATGGCTGTAAATAGAGATACGCCAATTGCTGACCAAGAGGCTGCTGAGGAGTGCCCTTGACTGAAACCCATATTGATACGAACACACAGCCGTCCGCGCGGGGGGGGGAGGGGGGGGGGGAATCTCTCGCCCAGTAAAAAAATGTCCAGTACTCACCATTTAGTTCTCTCTCTTGCAAGTGTAAATTAAGTTGAAACTTGCTTGTAAGAACTGGCGCCACAAAAACGGACCAGTACAATTTGGCATCTTAGATAAGAAAGAGTACACGGGCCCCTATGGGTATAAAGATGGGTCCAGCAGCACACTTACTCTGAGTGTCAATATACCATCTATCTGCTGGTCAGGTTAGGTGTTTGGCCTCCTGAGGTTCTATGGGGACGCCCGCCTCGTATTCGTCTTTCCTAGGAATTGAGGGACCGGCCCTGGCTTGACCCGCTGGAGTCAAGAGGCACAGAAGGGGGTAAAAATTGTACCTGGAAGTAGTCCTTTGTATTAAGTGTACACATAGACTTAGAGCTCTTTAAAGATTAAGCTGTCACTTGGTACCATTATTTTTATTTTCTATCTTTATTTTCTTTGTAACCATTTTTTTAAGATCTATATTTGCTAGCAGTTAAATAGAGCAATAGCCATTGTAACCATATGATTTATAAGCCTTAATAAACCTGTAATTGGTTAAGCTTTAACCTGACTCCTTCAGTTGCTGTAACAGAACCAAGCACAATTTAAAAACTTCAGCCGGTCATAAGGGACAGGTATAGGGGGAGCTTGAGCGTTGGATCGTGTCGCTTCCAGAGGACAGATCCGTTGGGGCATCTCTCAACCTCCCTGGCTGCCCACTGCGAAGGGATCCTGTATCCTAGCAGTTGAAATCTGAGATGTAATAAGCTTTTCCTATAAACTCTGGGACATCTGTCAGCCTGCTGGCTGCCCTCTGCGACAGGACCCCGGTCCTAGCGGTAAAGACACAGACGTTAAACTTCTCGGGGCGCCCTTCATCCTCCTAGGCTGCCCGCTGCGACGGGACCTTGTGTTTCAGCAGTTAAAGACTTGGGTGTGACACACACAAACACACTGCCCTGACTATCGGCTGACAGAGAGCCCCGAGGTTCCATGCCACATTCTGCATCCAGGGAAGCGTAAGCATGCTGCTCTTCCCTTCCCCACAAGGAGTCCAGGGCAGGAGACCAAGCCCGGTGCTTGGTGGTGATGAGAGTCCCTTTACCCATCCCAGGAGAGCGGCATGGCCCAGGGCAGGAAGGTTAAATCTTGGCATGCTACTTCAGAAAGGTTACTGACTAGGGATGTAAGTGACTATCCGATAAGCAAAAGCTTATCGGATAGTTGACTGGTCCCTCAACTAGTCATCCCCCCCCCCCCCCACCCTGCTGCCTCTATTAGAGGCAGCAAGGAGGGAGGAGCAGAGCCTGTGCTGGGGTGAGTCTGTTTAAAAGCTGGTTTCCCCTCCACCTCCTCCCAGCACGGTCTCTGCAGGGGGAAGGAGGGTAACGGGGACTGGGCACTGCACCTCTGCTTTTTATATGTACTAAGAATAGGGTTGTCAAGCGATTAAAAAATTTAATGACGATTAAATGCACAACGCCGGGTTCCATGCAGCCCTGCCCCTTTGAAGTGCCAGGTCAACGTTTCCAAGGGGCAGTGCAAGGCATTCCGTGTGGCATTTCAGTGGAAACCGGGATCAGCTGGGGACTCCCCAGCTGATCCTGGGTTCCGGGTAAATGCTGCGGGGAGCCCTTGATCAGCTGGGGAGTCCCCAGTGGACCTCAGGCTCCATGGCAGCTGCCCCTTTAAAACTCTGCCTTCGTGCATTTGAAAGGGGCTCCATGGCAGTTGCCCATTTGAAATGCCACAGCCTCTGATCCCAGGCTCCCCGCAGCATTTTCCCAGAACCCGGGATCAGCTGGGAAAATGTGCGGAGGTAGCATTTTAAAGGGGAAATCACCACACAGCTAATCCCTGCTCAGCTGTGAGGTAGATGCCCCTTTGAAACGCCACCTCCACTTGAAACGCCACCTCCACTGAAGCCTGGGGTCAGCTGGGGAGTCCCCAACTTATCCCAGGCTCTGCGTTGCGCTGACCCTTTGAAGTGCCAGAGCAGCACTTCAATGGGTCAATGCAGCATTAAAGCCTGTGATTAACACATTTAAAAAATTAACGTGTTAATCCTGCTCTGCGTTAATTGCAGGTGTTAGGGCATGTGAATTAACAGGCCTAATTAAGAGCCTACTGACTTTTAATACATTTAAAAATCAGAAGTGCAGCGGTTGGGGGAGGGGGTATGAGCCAGGATAGCTGATTCCTGGCTTGAGCTGATTCTCTCCCCCTCACCCCTACTGCACACCAGCCATATAAATGCATTAACAGACTCAGAGATATTAAGAGCTGGAAATCAGCTGGGGCAGGAGCTAACCCTGCTGCAGCTTCCCCGCTTATTGACTAATTGATTACTCGATTAGACTAAATTTAACATCTCTTTTGCTGACCCCTGGTCTATACTGTGTAAAAAGCATAATCTGTAGTAGCTGACACAGAATCCATATTTTTAACATTTTATTTCTTCCCCCCGGCTTGGTTATCTTATTTATGTAATTTATAGTAATAGGACAAAGACTCAGTTTCTTTTTTCCATATTTTTAAAATAATATACAAACCAATAATTTGATGTAATGTTTGGGGAGATAAAGGAATTTTGGAGATTTTTTACAACGATATGTCATATAATGGTTGAAACTAAAAAAGTAAATGGTCACAACTATGATTTTTCATTGAAAGAATAGAACACACTCAATTTACTATAGAATAAATATCACCATAAAGTACATTTTATTTTTAGTATTCACTGTACACTAAATTGGAAACTTTCTTGAGAACTCCAGTGAATTAATACTGAAGTTATCAATCAGTCCCTGCTGCACATCATAATATATTAAATCCAGTAAAACTGTATGGAATGTGTGGGGAAGGGTAACAAGAGGTTTGGCAACAGGCAAAGGGAAAATACAACACCCATTTTGAACACAGATAAAATCAGACCTGGCATATTGAACTGGCTGTGTCAGTGAAAAAGGGCTCCAAACTTCCTCCAGTGATTCTGAAGTAGAACAGAATCAACTTTGAGAACAGGGATTAGGTTTGAACAGTGAATCTCATAATTTAAGTCCTTCTAGAGTTTAGGAAATGTACCTCACATGGACCAAATTAAGGTTGTAAAAGTCTAGTCAAGTAACTACACAACTAGTCTCCTCCTGCTTCTCCCTGCCCATCCGCCCCCCCCCCCCCCCCTTTGCTGCCTCTATTAGAGGCAGAAATGGGGAAAAAGCAGGAGCTGGCACTGGGGGAGAGCCAGCTTAAAAGCCACATTCCTGTAGCACCATCTCTGTGGGGGTGGCCAGGGAAGTAAAGGCATAGCAGGGGTCCAAGCGCGAGCTGGGAATCAGCTGTCCCAGCTCACGCCTTGTCCCAAATGCTGTGTGTTTGCTTTTAAAAGCTTTTAAAGTTATTTTTAAAGTTACAGACTAACATAGCTACCCCTCAGAGACACAAATATGAGTAAGACATTTTAGTGTTTGTGGTCCCAGATAAAACTAAAAACATTTTTAACACACAGTAGATTTTTTTCCAGTAGTTTCACTCCCCTCCTCCTCCATGATCAGATCCATGAGCCATCTAGTACAATAATCTCTGACAACAGCATCAGAGAGCTTTCAAGAAATCCCGCTTAGGCAGATACAGAATGAGCTCTCCCCCAGATTAGGTGGTCTTCTAATTTCTAATAGAGTTTGGCATTAAAGCTGGTAGCATGAGGTTTAACATAGGGATGTAAAATCCTGTTTAACTGGCTAACTGTTTAAACATAGTGTTTACCTGGTTAACCAGTTAAAGGAGCCTCTCCCCTCATAGAGGCCGGGCTGAAGCGCTCACCCTGTCACAGCTGCCCCCATTTGGGGGCGGGGGATGGGCATTAATCCATTTACATCTCTAGTTTAATATATCCTCCAAGATGTGTTCAAATAAAAACCTAAAACATAACCCCCCCCGATATTCTTGTTATGCATATAAATATCTAAGCTCTGTCTCTTTTTTTTATTCAACATCATTATCAATGATCTATTTAAGATTTATGCAAACTATTTCTTGGTTTTCAATTTTGAATGTGTGTTGCCTTTCAATTTATTGGACTGTCCCCTTTCTAGCAAGATAGGAAGAAAACAGAAATGTCTCATCAATCTCCTCTATTCCATTAATTGTTTTAGGAGACATCAAAAAAGTATACAAGGTAAACAATCCTGACCCTCTCAATCTCCTTTTGTATGAAAGTGTTTCCATACTGTAATTTGTGACCCTTCTCTAACATCCCCCTAGAAAATCTCATAAAATATCCTTTTAAAATTGATTGGCTAAAGTATTTCAGTTGGGGTAAACTATAAGCACTGTATTTTTCTCAATCCTATTGCTTATGTGAACTCAGGTCCTGATCCTACAAAGACATACTTAATGACATGCTTAATTATAGTACAAGAAGTCCAATAGTGAGGTTGAGCATGCATGTAAGTATTTGAAGGATAAGGGTTTCACATATTTGTTATTTTGATGGCAATGAGCAGATATCTCCATTAAGCTGTAGGCAGTGATGCCCACATCTTTTTCTTGAGTCCATAGTGATTCTTTACTGAAATTTGTAATACACACCTAAATAACCCAAAGACAAGAGGAGACATCAGATAGAGATAGGGAAACCATATCTGATGTGCCCAAAATAGAACTCGAAGGATGATTATCACCTTGTCTCCGGTAATCTTCACGAGCACCTTGGGAATTAGTGCTCATTGGTCCATCATCCTTGTATTGACATGGTACTCATATGGGCATGCCATCCAAGGAGGGATGCGTCGGTAGTTATGTGCACAGATGGTTGGTCTCGATGAAAAGGTACACCTGCTAACAGACTGCGAGGATTGGTCCACCATGAAAAAGACTGTAAAACGTGAGGTGGAGGAGAGACCCGCATGTTCAGTTGCTTCTTGTGATGAGCGTAGACCGTCACAAGCCAATGCTGAAATCAGCAAAGGTGCAAGCAGGTATAGTAGAAGACATAAGTTGCAGCAGCCATGTGACCCATAAGTAGGAGACGGGTGAGTATGGGGACTGTAAGGCTGATGGTAACCAACTCTTGGATTTCTTGGAATCGCTGCACAGGGAGGTATGCCCTTGCCGATACCAAATCCAGCTGCGCACCTATGAATTCTAGAGATTGTGTAGGTTGTAGCGTTGATTTCTGTATGTTGAATATAAGGCTCAGCTAGTCGAATGCTCATTTGGTCGTTGCAACCATGTGATGAATATCTAGTTCCGATGTGCCTTTCAATAAGCAATCATTGAGATACGGAAAAATGATCACTACTTGTCTGCGAAGGTAAGCCACGACAACAGCTCACATCTTTGAAAATGCTCTGGGAGCTGGGCAATGGCCGAATGGTAGTACCCAGTATTGATAATGATCTGTACCCACCACGAAATGAAGGAACTGTCTGTGCGCGGGGTGAATACTTATGTGGTAATAGGCACCCTGCAGGTCGAGGACTGAAAACCAGTCTCCCTTCTCTAACACTGGAATTATTGATGGTAGGGTAACCATCTTGAATTGTTGCTTTCGTAAATATTGATTCAGTCTGAGGAGGTTTAAAATAGGCCTCCATCCTCCAGTCTTCTTTGGTGTGAAAATAATGGGAATAAAACTCTTTACCTCTGAAGTCCTTGGGTACTTTTCCACTGCTCCTAGGCTTAACAGTCACTGCACCTCCTGCTTTAGTAGGTCTTCGTAAGAGGGGTCCTTGAAGAGGGACAGAGGGAGAGGAGGTGGGGGGGAAGTGTGGTAAAGGGGATGGTATATCCTGATGTGATAATTTCAAGGACCCAACCATCTGTTGTGATGGCAGCGCAGCAATGGCAGAAAGGCTTTAAACGGTGATAGAAGACTGTGGTAGACTGTGGTGCTCCGAGAGAGATGGGAATATTTTGCAGACCCTCAACCAACAGGTCAACTTGCTGCTTGTTCACCTGGTTGTCGGTATTATGAGCACCCTGTGGTCGTCTCCTTTGTGGGTGCTGCTTGCTCTAAGATTGGTCAAAAGGGTGCTGTTGGTATCTGGAGTACGACAACTCCCGCTACCTTTGATATGGGGTGTATCGCTTTTGACGGTACAGGGGGAGTATACATCCCCAGTGTTTGCAGTGTTGTCCTAGAGTCTTTACTAGAATGCAACACCTCATCTGTCTTTTCAGCAAATAATTTTTGCTTGTCGAAAGAAAGATCTTCGACCTTTGACTGCAGGTCACAAGGGACTCTTTCCCTCCCACCCCCAAATCAGTTGTAGCCAGGAGGCTCTCCTCATAACTACTGAGGGCACTGTAGCCCTGGCTGAAGTGTCTGCTATGTCAAACGCTATTTGGAGGGCTGTCCTAAAAGAAGCATAGCCCTCCTGAACTATGGACTTTAGAATGGGTCTCAGAGTCTGGTAAGTGTTTTAGAAGGGACGTGAGTTTAGTGTAATTTTTGAAATTATGATTAGAAAGCAATGCTGCATAGTTGGCTATTGTGACGTAATGGGGGTACCTGGCCGGTTTCTACGCTGCTGGCTCTGGGGTAACCCCCACTGGCTGCAGCTGGTACCGCAGCCCAGAAGGACAGGTCATGAGTCACTATGTAAAGAAGGTATCCCAACTGGTTTGACCAGTCACCCCCCCCCCCCATGGAGAGGAACAAAGGAAGGTGGAATGCGGCTGGGGACAGGGCTGGAAGAGGAGAGTTAGTTCCTGGCTGGAAAGCAGGGGAGAAGGAGCTGGGGAGGGGGGCTGGGACTCCCCTATCTCAAGGGGGGCACTGAGGCCTCTTAGCCCCAGTTCCTGTAACCAGATTACATCTGTGCTGTGCCATACTCTGGAGGAGCAATAAACCACCTCTATTCTACTGGCTGGTGGAGTCTGTTCATGCCATTTCGGGGGTGCAGGAGACGGGGGACCCCAACGCGCCGTCACAGCTATATGCAGGAGTAAGGCCAAAGAAGAATACAGTTTCTTGCTAAAGATCTATGTATTTATTATCCGTGTTCGCTGTGTTTTTGTATTGAAGGAGTTTGGACCTGTGCTGGGCCGCGACTACCAGCAACGAATTTGGTTGAGGGTGGGAGAATAAGTCATCAGCTCCCTTTGGAGGAACAAAATATCTTTTGTTTGCCCTTTTGTTAGTTGGCAGTGCTGATGCTGGAGTCTGCCAAATTTCATTAGCTGCTTCCATGATGACCTCATCAATCAGTATTGCAATTTTTTTCCTCATTGTGATGGTTGAAGATTCTTAAGCAACTTGGGTTGCTTTTCTGATACGTACGTTACGGTGATGTCCTGAAATACAGCCACCCTCTTAAAAAGCTCCTGCAATTGCCTAAGATCACCAGGAGGGGATTGGTCACCAGAGATGGCCGCTTCGTCAGGGGATGATGACAATTGATCAGTTGGTGAGATGTCGGGTGAGTGTTCCTCCACGTCAACCTCTGATAGTTGCCCTTCCTCTGGTTCAGAAGAGTGAGCCGTGGAGGGGGCACTGAGTGGTGATCTCGTGACCCTGGTCTATGAGAGGGTTGAGGGGAAACTGAGGGAGCACGGGAAGACTGGTGACGGTGACAGTGAGAATAGTCATAGGCAGGGTAGTGATAAATATGGTGAGGTGGGTCTAGAGTAGTATCAGTAGTATGCGGGGCTATGCCGTCTATGGTAACATCGTGCTGGAGAAAGATAATGAGATGGATATCCGGTCCTGTGATGCATCTGGTGGTGTACCGGAAGATGTGGAGACTGTGGTGATCCCCTTGAAGGAGGAGGAGGAGAATGATGTGGGTATCTCGTGCAGGGGGACAGTGATGAACGGTATCTCAATGTGTGACATCTGGTTTGCCTACAAGGGGAACGAACCGTCTGTTGGCAGGTGAGTAGAATACAGAGACAGCAGCGCCAAAGACTGTTCCCGTGAAAACGTCAGTGGTTCCGAGCTCGTTGGTGGTATTGAAGAGCACTCATAAGGTGTTTTCTTCAGTGCTGGAGGGTTGTATGAGACGTACAGTGCCAAGGATGCACATGCTGTCTGTGTCGAAGCCCTCGGTGTCGGAGAGGTGGTAATATGAATGGCCGGTGCTGAAGTGCGCAGAGCCGAGGGCTGCAATGCTAATGTCGTCGACATGAGTAGTCAGTGTCAACGTTGTCAATGCCGAAGTCATTGGCACATGTGACGCTGATGTTGCCAGCACCAAAGTAATCAGTGCAGTCACCGGCAGTGCCGACTGATGGACCGTTATGACCGCTGACGGTGCAGTTGTAGATTTGTGTCAGGGTTTCAGCTTTGAGTGACACTTATGCAGTGCCAGATGTGCCGGGCTTATCACTGACACTTACACGTGTTGATGGTAAAGTGCAAGTTGGCGACTCTCTTTTCAGGCCAGAGCTGACTACAGGGAAATGGCCTTTCTTTTTTCTGCTCTCAGAGACTGTGGAGTGGAGACAATGAGAGAATGTTCCTTCAGTTTAAGCGCCTTGTCAAAAAGGAACATCTTTAGTTTCACCTCCCCCTCCTTATGCACGCTGACCATCAACTTGCAATGGGTGCATTTTTGAGGCACACAAACCTCGCTGAAGCACTTAATGCACTTGGCTTGTCCGTCCGATGCAAGCATGGCATCATGGCATGTGGTGCATTTCGTAGAACAGGGAATCTGGCATAGCGAACTATAAACTACTTGACGAAACAAACTTTTTAAAAACTATATTAACTAACTAACTGACTATAACTATAAGAACTATGACTAACTGTGAATAAACTATATACTATATTCCTGTCAGGATTTCTCTGAGGAGAGAAGCTCACTCCATCTGTGACCTTGGGTGGCGAAGAAGGAACTTACGGAAGCTGGAACACTCAAGAGAACAAAAGGGCACGAACGGCACAGAGCACGTGCCGCGCATGTGCAGTCTGGCAGGTCACTGCTCAAGAAAACTATCTCTGGCGCCGGGACGATCTAACACCTTCAGTGGAGCACCCACGGGGACATACTTGATTCCTAATAGCCTCATAAGGAAGCTAAGTTGCTTAATACCACTCAACACAGATTGAGTTCTTCTTTATGCTTTATATTAGAATGTTATTTTAAAAAGTGTCTCTTTTTAAAACAATGAAAACATTTTACACAAGATGTCATTTTTACATTGAGATATTATGAAGCTTATTTCCCAATTACTTCTATTCAGTTGAACAGGCAATCAACAATACTCTGTAAACTCAAGAACTAAGCTTAAAAAGGAAGCCACTTCATAATGTTAACTTTTTAATAAAAAATATACTCAGTTGAAAACCAAGCAGCTGTAATTTATGAAATAAAAGCCATAATTTAAGTCACAAATTCCAGCTGCGAGAACACACAAATTTCCAAAACCATATCTAAACTTGTTAGACTTACAAATTTTCATCACTACTTGTAAGAAAGATATGGGGACATTTGAAGATGAATAAAAGATGTTGATTTCTGTACTACTTTTTTTCCCCATCTCGCCCATTTCAGGCAATTTGCTTAATTTAGAATTACCAAACTATACTACCTTTGATCCCATTTACTTAAAGCTAACAAAAAATTTCAACAGCTCAAATTCCATCTATTCAAACAAAACTAAATCAACATGCAGAGAATGGTATGATGGAGAGGTAAAGAAAGGTTTCTTCAGTAAGCTACTCCCACCATTAGTTATACTGCAAATAGGAGTACTTGCTAGAAATATATTATTGAAAATGCTTTAAACCTGTTTATACATAAAGACAGACATGTGTATTATTAATCATTAACAGTTTGTTTCTATTTTGTTTCTTGATTTTATAAGGCAGGTCATTATCTTCAAAGTAATAATGACTTGGCAAGTAATAATTTGCAGAAAAATGTTTTTCCAAGCAACTGAACATTTATGTTTCAGTTTGTTGTCCTTAATCTTTGTTCAGTAAATACTAAGTAGTGGATGTGCTGGAAGCAATTATGCAAGCAGCATTCCACAAACCATTCTGCTTTGTTGTGTCATGCAATATTAGTTTATTGCTCCTTAGCAATGCACAGTACAGTTTTACTATGAATAGTTTGTCTTTCAATTGTGCATAGCACTAATTTCTATAACATAATAAATTATTCTGGATTTCAGCAGGATGACAAACTTTGTTCTTTTTAAAATGAAGTTGTCTTAAATAAAAAATAAAATAGCAGCAAATAAAGTTCTATTCACAGAATCATTATTATTGGTATCTGCTAGCTTCCAATTCTGTCCCACCACATGCTTCTACTGTTGTCTTGAGATCAAGTGTAAAGACAAATGAATAGTTCTCTCTCCAGGAGGGAGACTTTTTTTAAGTTGTATTTTTTTTTTAAATTGAAATTTGACTTTTCTTTATATTATAATGAACTTTTCTTTTTAAAAAAAATCAGTTCAAAATGAAATCTGAATTTAATAAAATATATTAAGGTCTGACCTTATTATGAACTCTTAAAATATTTAATATGTGAATCTATGACTGAGTCACCATTTGAGTTAAGGTATGCTTTTTAAAATTAAAAAAAGCAGAGGAAAAAATCTAATATTTGAGATCAAGCTTTTACTTATATGGCACAATAATAACTCATGTACTATAGGACTTGATCCTGAGGCAGACCCAGAGACTGTGCTACTGAGTGCAAAAGACTGGGAAAGACAACACAGACATTGGAAGCTCGCCTCTCACTTCACGAGATACTATCACATATCATATCAGTATCATCCATTAAGTTCACCTGAGTGCTCTCTCACTTCTGTTTTATAGCATGTTCATACCTCTGACTGGCTCAGTTCTCAAATGACGAATATTTATGAGTCAGCTCACCATAGAAGCTTATTCTCCAGCTCCTAGAAGAAGAATGACGTGCCCAGTAACTACAACCCCTTGCTCTGGATGGTTCTAAGGCACGTCAAGTAAATGGCCTTGCATGTATACACAGAATAAGATACACCCAAATTGAAATCCAATTAGTTGAAATTCATCCACTTCACACTGTCTCCAAATGAATCAAATATTGAAGTGCAAAAGGCAAGTGGGTTACAGGAAGGATGTCTTTCTTTAGTCTTGTTGTTAGTATGTTATTTTCTATCAGGGGAGGGAGAGGAATTGAAAAGGGATGGATCCAGTTTATGTAACAAGGGAGAAGGGACAAAGTAGGCAAAAGGAAAAAAAAAGCAATACTGGTATTCAAGCAGGATCCCATTGGAAGAAGGAACAGTATTCTTCAGATTGTAGCGCTAGTGTTAATATCAACACCTGGGGACCAAGAAAAAAGCTGCTTTGTCTACAGATTGTGCAAAAGACCCAAAAAGTTGGGAATGTTTTCAAGAAATCCCTATACCGCTGGATAAAACTAGAATGCATGCCAAATGTAAACAGTGCAACAGAGATACAAGTTCTAACTGACAGAATAAAACACCATCATGAATAATGATCCTCAAAAATAAATGATCTGAAGATGATGTGGACATGTCTGAACAATCTGAATCAAATGGATAATAAACTTATTTTTGCATCATTCTTATGGACTAGCTACCATATCCTAGTATTCTAATACATGATAATTTGTCATAGTTTCTTGTAATAAAATTGTGTTGTGGGTGGATTACTTACAAATTTCAAAATGTTTGTATGCAAATATAATTAGCATATTCATTTGTTATAGAAATATTTATCAACTATATTATTACTGTTACTGCTAGAGTACTGAAATTTATTATTCCTCAATGTAATGAAATGCCCTAAGTAAAGATTTCCTGCTTTAAAATAATTTGAGATATTTATGAATTTTCTCTTTTAAAAATATTTTTCAACATGACTGAAAGAGATAAGGGTTTAAATAGATTTAGATAGTCCATATATTTATTATCTTCCTATAAAACCTGGTTTAGAATAAATTATATAATTTAAAACTGTACTACAAATAGCTGCAGTAGGATAAATTTTGCATCTGTAATCGCTTTCTTTACGCAATACACTAAGTAATATTCAGTGAATGATTTCCTTTACCACTTTATTTCAGGGTCCATCTTAGAGAGAAGGAGCTATGAATATCTGCCATCTGCAACTAAACACACACCAGATAGTGACACCTGTATCTGACACACACCTGTATCTGACAACAACAACAAATGAATTGTCTTCATTGTCCACTAAAATCATGGATGAGTTGTAGTCAGGACCATGAAATTACAGCAAGATTCCATAGATGAAAAGATTGCTTGGTTCATTTATGAAACAAATATTCCCCTTTCATCTTGTTCAGAACAAACATTTCATTGACATAATTTAGTCATTACAACCGGCTACACCCCACCCAGCAGAGCAGACATTGCTGGAAGTGTATATATATCTATTGCTGGATAGGCATTTCATACTAGTGTATGAAAAAGAAATTGAACTACATGCAAAAGACATAGATGGGGAATTCGTTAATCTGAGTCTTGGTGAGTGAAGCAATGCACACAATGATCCTGTTGTACTTGTCTGACAACAGAAGATGTTCTATCTTAAAGAAATAACTGATACATTAAAAAACGATTATACAGCGGAATACTAAAAAGAGGTAGCAGTAAAAACTATACATTGCAAACAAAAATAAGTATCAAGTATGTATCTTTGATGCAGACAATGCTACAAAGTAGCAAAGATGAGAAGAAATCTATAAAATAATGAAAAAAACCTGAAATGTACAACATATCAGCATCAAGCTCAACTGATGCACATTTTAGCCAAAGACTTAAAGTAAAACTCCAGGAATAAAAAAATATTGTTGAAACAGAAAATTATTTCTGTAACAAACACTTTATTTCAGCTCACTGGAGAGCAACAGTATTCAAACTATTTCTCCCCCAAGATGTACAATGGAATTCAGTGGTTAAATGTTTTGAGATTTTATTAAGAACTGGCCTACACTGATGACAATTCATGAAGAAAATAGAACTATCACAGACCAAGCAGCCAACAGTGCACTACAAAGAAGTATGGAAGACAAGCTGAATATAATGAAACCTATTCCCATAGCCTGGAACAAACTGCAGAAGGATTGCTGGTACTATTGAAATTTGAACAATGGAACTATATCATGATGAAGTACTAAACTGGCTTCTTACAGCTGTAGCCTCTCTCACAGGCATAGAAAGGCAATTTTCTTCATGTGAACTAGTTCATTCAAAGGTCAGAAATCCATTGGGTGTTGATAAGGGCAGGAAAATGTATCTCTCAGTCTATGAATAAAAACAAGGAGGGATATTTACTAACTTTAAAAATTTGAAACAGTAAGTAACTTAGGAGACTTATCTCATTTTCAAGAGACTTTAGGCAAATAGGAACTGAAGATGAACTTATCTCATTTTCAAGAGACTTTAGGCAAAGAGGAACTGAACTTTTTATTAGGCATATTTGAAAATTTTCCTAGGACCACCTGAAAAACAATTTTATTCTTGGTTAACTTTAATTTAGAGTTAATATCTCTGTTTATTATGTCATTTAGTTGTAAATGTGAAACATGTTCTGACAAGAAAAAAATGTGATGACAACATTAAGGTTGTTTTAATGCAAATAAACTGTAGATGCTGTTTTGTTCATGTAATTAAATTCCAGTTACCATCCTAATCCATCTTGACACAGATAATAAGCAAAAAGTCAGCTTTTGGTAATTTGGTAAGTTTAATTTCAACATATTAAAATATACAGCTCATCAGAATCAGAAAATATTAAGCTATAGAGTTACTTAAATAAATGTATGTTGTTACAGTATAGTCTCTTAGATAACAAAGAGATGTACCAAACCTAGATCAAAAACTTTATTTAACTGTAAGTGAACATGAGAATGCAACATTGCTCAGAAAATAACTGAAGTACAAATGGAAAAGTTGATTAACATTGATTGTTTAAATCAAGGATTTAAATTGTCTGGATTTAAAAACAAGCCACCTTACCTTCTAGACTCATTCTGTCCTTTACAAATGTGGACAAAAGTTCTGTAGGAACAGAGATTACTTATTTCACATATGCCTCTGAGAAGTCAATAATGTAAAATAGGGTGCATCTACACAGCACCCTAAACTCAAAATTTAAACTATGCAAATTTCATATATTATTTTGACTGAATTTTGAAATAGGCGATTTTGAAATCTGTCACATCTACGCAGTGCCAAATTTCAAAATAATGTGCTATTTTAGACATCCCTTAACCCTTGTGGAATTAGGGTTACCGGGATGCCAAAACAGCGTGCCCGTTATTTTAGAAAATATTTCAATGGGCGGCTTGTGAAGATGCAGGGTAGGTATCCTGAAATAGCCGTGCAGTGCAGATGCACCCATAGTGACAGAAAATAGCAACCCTGAGCTTGGATCAGATTTTATTCTATGCTCAAAAGAAAAAAGGCTCAACACTGCTTGACTCCTCAATCTCAATCCTCCCTTAAAACATTTGGTAATAACATCTTTGTAAACGGCTACAATATATGTGGACATGTATGTGAGATCAGGCTATTGCAAATGCATCATTATAAAAAGAATGGTCACCTATTAAAATAAACAATGTTTATTCCACTATGTAATTACTGTAAATTAGCGTATCTAACACGTTTTTACAAACTCCGCCCTAACCCTAACCCCCCACGGGGCATACACATTTATTTTTACTCATGGGGCCTGGAGGCTCTCCATTCCCCTGCCCGGAGGAGGGTGGGTTGTGCCTTGCTGTGGCTGCACGCAGCCTGGGGATGAGTGCGGCTCCCCTCCTACAGGCCGGCCAGTGTGCCTGAGCTGCGCTTTCTGCTCTCCTGCCTGGAGAAGGGTGGGTTGTGCCTGGCTGCGGTTGCGTGGGGCCTGGGCGTGAGTGCAGTGAGTGGATGAATGCAGGACCCGCAGGCTATCCACATCCGTGGGTAATCTAAGGGTTCTTTTACACAAAAAAGAAAAACTGTGCGTTATACACTGGAGAGAGATATGCGGCTGTACCGGAGGCTCCGGGACCTAAGCTTTGTGGGGGGGACGAGGGGGGAGATCGGGTTGGGAGTATGCTCCCTTATAGTACCTCCGGGTACAATGGCATATCCGATAATCTGGCACCACCTAGGTCCCAAAGGTGCCAGATTATCGGAAGTCAAGAGAGCGACACATATACAGGGCTCGACAAATAATGCAATCTACTCGCCCGTGGGTTCAGCAAGCCCTGTGTATGTATGTATATGTATATAAAGACCCTTGGAGGGCTTCCCCCTCCATTACATAACACTGGAGATGTAGATGGACTAAAAACCAAACAGTAAAAGTTTGACTGAAGAAGTGTTTGAGTTTGAGAAATTTTTTAGTAAAACAATAAATCCTCCCCAAAGATGATAAAACTTGTAATCCCAGATATTTCCAAAGAAAAATACAAACAGAAGACAACTTTTTCTTCTTCTTATGGAAGAAAAAATAGCCCGGCTACCTTTAGAAGTTAAAAAACCCAACAATCCAATTAAAAAAACCCTTCTATTTTCAGTTCATGGTTAATAGTATTCCAAATTCCGGAATGGAGAGAGATCATTTACACCACCACATTTAAAGTTTACCACAATTTTTTATATATGTGGGGTGGGCTCATTTTTCAAAACAACATGTAGGAGATACATATTGTACTATTAATACCACAAACTTGATTCTGTTTCAAAAACACTGTGTGCACAAAGTAATTTACATGTGCACCTTATTGAAACTTATAAACAACTATTTTAGAACATACTATTCTCTAAAGAATAACAGCTTGTTAAATACAGTGAATTAATTGAAAAAACCAGTTATGTTTACAATTACTAACATATGTTGCAACTCTGAAGTTCAGATGCTAATGCAAATAGGCTGCATTAAAAATCCTAGAAAAAGAATGATCTATTCACTCTGATCTATCCCAGCTCTGACCTTTTGTTACAGACAAACTTCTGGTCCTCCTACATAAAGTTTGAATAAAACTATAAGTCTGATCTAGGTAGCTTAAATACTGTGCAGCTACAGAACTATCAACATATTTAGACCGATTAAAATTGTATTCTATTGTTGAACAAACCCTGGATTTTTTTTTTTTTAAGTAATGAATTTAAAATTACTGGTTTTCACTACAGGACACTTCTGGTTATCATGATGAATAACCTGTTCATCTACTCTGAAAGGAGACAGAAATAGGACAAATTTAAGCTCTCAATCAAAAGAAAGAAACCAGGGGGATTGCCCCCAAAAGTACAGTAAACTTCTGATAATCCGGCACCTTTAGGACCCAGGGGGTGCCAGATTATCAAATATGCTGGACTATCAGAAGGGGGGGGCTACGAGGGGTCTAGGATGGGGTCAGGGGATGCCACCCCAGACCCCTTATAGCCTCCCCTTCCAATAGTCCGTCTCTGCCCCAGGCGTCCCCGATTCAGCCGCTGCTGGTCAGTTTCAGCAGTGGCTGAATCAGGGATGCCTGGGGCAGAGAATATGGGGTGCTGCCTGGTTGGTCCCGCAGCGCCGCCTCTCGGCACTGAGACACCAACCCGGCAGCAACCCAGCTGCTCTTGGGGATGCCTGGGACAGAGCAGTTGGGGTGCTGCCGGGTCGGTCCCACAGCGCCGAAGAGTGGCACTACGGGACCAACCCGGCAGCACCCCAGCTGCTCTGCCCCAGGCGTCCCCGATTCAGCCGCTGCTGAAACGGATGAGCGGCTGACTCCAGGAAGCCCGGGACAGAGCAGCACCTCAGCTGCTCTGCCCCCGGCTTCCCCAATTCAGCTGCTGGTCAATTTCAGAAGTGGCTGAATCGGGGAATCCAGGCGCAGAGCAGCTCCAATTGTCCGGTAGCCAGAGTACTTCCAGGTTCCTGACGGTGCCGGACCGTCAGGAGTGCCGGAGCATTGGATGCCGGACCAATGGAGTTTTACTGTACTATGAAGATGCTAGCTATGGTCAGAGCAAACATAGGAAAAGCATAAAATATGAGAAAGATGACAATGGACAATAACTTATCTATAGACTTGCAAACAATAAGGTACCTAAAAGGTATCAAATTTTAATCTCTTAAATGGTCAGTATTAATATCTGCAACTTTAAAAGTCAGATTATTACATTTCACAAAACAACCAAAACAACACACTAACTCCAAGAGTCAATCTACTGAACTTCCTAAAACCTTACTTCAGTTTTAACCATCAGATATTCTAAACATCCCAAATACTTGAAACAGAGCTAACAATAGCAAATCAATAGCTTTCCAAATCAAATGCAATGTGCTTTCATGGGACAGTACTGAGAGTATCCAATTCAGGATGAAGTACTGAGAAAAAGGGCAAGCACAGCCCAATATTGGCTTTACTCCATTTCTATAGAACACCAAACCAGTCATAAGAGAACTTTTCACGCCACACTGGTTAACAAGATGTCAGAAAAGCAGTTCCTTCAGATACTCCAGTTTTTTTTGTATCACCAACAGAGGCATTGCTCATTAGGATGTGTGGTAATTAAAACCAGACTCATCAAAAAAAAGATTATTCCTGTCCCAAAGGCCTAGCCACACACCCAGATCAAAATATAGCTTAGATCTCGCCCCAAAACACACTGTTGCCAAGACTTAAGTATTTAAAGGTTTATTTATAAAAAGGAAAAATAGGGTGAGAGTTGAAATTGGTGAAAGGAACCAAATGAATACAACTGCAAAGTTCTTGGTTCAGTGGTGATAGACTAAATTGCTGGCTTAAGTCAAGTCTCAGGTCCTTCCAACAATATGGAAGTAACCACTGTCCCATTGTTAAACATGGATAGTCTTGAGGCTGGAGCAGGAAAAAAGCAAGATAGAAACATCTCCACGTCTTTTTATCACTTCTGCCATGTGGGAGGAATCCCATTGTCCTTACTGTGGAAAAGTACAGTAACAAGATGGTGTCCAGTCACAAGAGCTGTCACATGGACAAATCACCTGCCCATGCATGACTTAGTTCTTCACAGGCAGAGGCAACTTCCCACATGCCAATTTAAACATCCCTAAGAAGGCTCATCAGATGTGGATTTTGAGTCAAATACTTCCGATGGACCATTCTATTTTAACAGTTCCTCCGAGACGTGCTAACTAAATACTTTGTGGATATTGCTCTAGGAGTAAACATTTGAAATCAGGTATAGAGCCAAGACTCAGAACTTCAAATACAAAAATGATGCATTCCTGAAAATAGCACTATCATAACAAGCAAATCATAACTTTTTCACAGAACCTTAAAATGCCACATTTTGTGCAAGATTTTTTGCAAATATATAACTGTGGTTGCAACAATGATCTATTAGGGATGTTAATGTGTAGTCGACTAAACAATTAACTGATAAGTCTGGGCTTATCAATTAATCCTATTGACTACACACACTTCCCCCCCCTCAACTTTGCTGCCTCTATATCGTTCCTTGTCTCTTGATACAAGAAAAAAAATGAGACTGGTTCTACTGCATTTTAAAATTGCATATCAAGTTGTATTTTTCAGAACAGTTAATTATTTTGGTTATATGATCATGTGATATATACAGTAATTTTGTGTCCTGCAAACTTAGAATATAAATGATGCGAACACTTATTTGCTATCTGGACATCTACCAAATTCAGAGGTTTAAATTAATTCAGTTTACAACTAACAGGGGCCATGTCTGCCAACCTTTTATTATTCCCCAATTTCTTTAAAGTGGAAAAAACCTTTTGAAAATGTTGGTTAGGGGCTTTTTATCTGTTCCACTCAGTTTTTCAATCAAACAATGTCCAGTTAAGATTTTTGGGAGAAGTAAGCAACTTTAAAACTGGTATGTATTTTCTTCCCTTGCATTTGAGGAAAATCACTAATGCATGGGGTGAGTAACGGACCATCTACATAGCAGGGCTTAGCTCCATTTCTGTAACTTATTTTGAGTTATGTCAACTGCATAGCTTATACCGAAATAGCTTATTTCAAAATTGGGAGCATCTCTACAGCACTTATTTTGAAACAGAGCACACTTCCTCTGACTTTCTCTAACAATGAGGTTTACAGGAGTCAGAGTAAGAAGTCCTCCAGCTTGGTAGTATTTTGATATTATTTCAAAATAACTGCCTGCTGTGTAGACGTGGACTAAGGGCTTTTTGCAACTGTGAGGAGTTCAAAAAATTAATTTAAAGATTGTGGGACAGAGAGAAAGGATAGCAGAAAAAACCAGGGATTTAATTCTTTTCACATTTGTTTTACGCCCGTATAAGTCCACTGATTTTAACAGAGATACTTCATATTTGTATAATTGTGGTACCTATATCTCTGCTTCTTAGAAGTTACTACAATACACCATATAACTTATACTATTTTATAATTATACTGCATTAACTGGCTATGGAAATACTATTTACCTATGCACAATGGAGAGTGTTGAAAGAATTCAGGGACAACAGTATTGCTTTCATTACTTGCATAGCTCTCAATACCTTTGAATTAGAGTGACTGTAACAAGAACATAATTTAGTTAATAGATATAATCTTGAAGTTTTACAGACTAATTTGAAAGGAGCAAGCAGTTGAAAGGTTGAAAAAAAATATTAGTGTTGAAGAAATTTCCTTCACCAAACCTCTACAACAAAAGTGAACACTTAGAGAAGCAAGTAATTCTCTCTCTAGCACTGTTTAGTTTGGAGGCAGACTGCTCTTGAATATTACTTGAAGACAACTTTTTCTATAGGTAATGAACAGGACAGAGATTTACTATCAGAGTCTGCCTCCTTGTGTTTCGAAAATGACATCCCTTAAAGAAGGCATGCAAATCTATTAATCTAAGCTCCACCCATAGCCATACATACATATTTTAGAGTGTGTCTCACTGTGAGTCCATTTGTGCTAAAATTCCTCCTAAATGGTAAGAGCTGGAGCCACAAAATTTGGTATGCACCTTCTTCTTACTCCAACTTAAAGCAAGGTCAGGGTTTGGTTGTGCCAGGAAAAAGAGTAGTGTCAGGAACGGGACTAATTTCCAGAAACTGAAAATGGAGGAGAAGAGAAGGGAGACGTAATACTGAAAGCGTGCAATGGGGGAGAGGGGAAGACACGAGCCCACAGGGAGAAGCTTTACTGCAGAGGGACTACTAGGGGCAGCCACATCAGCAAGAGACTGGCCAGATGAGGACAGGGCTCTGCAATTGATCAGGTAAGTGGCCCCTCCTTCCCCCAGCCCCAGCTCCTCTCCCCTAGAGGCGGCCCCTCCCACTCAACTAGGACCCGTATGGCTCCCCCAGGAAGTTCCCTCCACAGAGGCCAGGGCCAGGAATTATGGTCTGGCCCAGGACAGGCTGCGGGCCACGGGAAGGCTCCTGCAGGCCGGGAGTAGCTCCTGGAGCCTCTTCCTCCCCACAGAAACCTTGCAGGCTGTGGGGCGTCTGCTATAGCACATGGCCAGAACCCAGAGCCAGCTTCATCCCCAAAAAGCATGTGGCCCACAGGCTACAAGCCAGGGCCAGTGCACATAATTCCAGCCCCACCCCAGGAAGAACCACCCAACCAGGGACTGCAGCCCCACTCCTGCAGGAGAAGCCTCCAGCTAGAGAGGGCAGCCCAGTCCCTCCAGGGCCACACAGCATCACTCTTGCTCCCTAGGCAGCCCCAGTAAGTACCTTCTTCTAGTCCCCTGCCTGACTCCTGAACCTCCCCTCATACATCTTGACCTGAGGTGTAATTTTTAAAATTATTATAGTCTAAATGTACATATTTCTGTTTGCTGTTTTTGTGAAAAAAAAACCCAATATGTTACACCTTGTGCTACTTCACCACTACACTATGCTTCTTGATTTTTAGCTACTTAATTTCTTTACAGACTGAAAGCCACTAAACTAAGAGAATGTCTATAACACAGAAGGGGGCAAATTATGGCTTACAAGCCATATCTGGTCCATCAGACACTTCAGTCCAGCCCCTAAGGTACCGACAGAGAGTGGGGTTGAGATATCATTGGTGAGATGCCAGCCCAACTCCCAGGTACTGTGGTGTGCAGAAGTGGCTAGCATCCAGCCTTCTCCCCTTCCTGCAGCTTCAGCTGCCCCTGAGCTTGGGCAGCATAGTGGTGGCGGTGCAGCTGGGCAGCACGATGAGAGGGCAAAGTGCGGAGGGGTTGGGGGGAAGAGGGGAGTCTGGATAGGAGGTGGAGATCCTAGGGGGATGGAAAAGTTGGAAAATGGGCAGAGACCAGGCTACACTTGGTTGTTTGGGGAGGCACAGGATCCCCCAGCCTTTCTTACCCAGCCCTCCATACAATTTCTGTATCTGATGTGATCCCCAAGCCAAAAAGTTTGCCCACCCCTGTTCTAAGGCAGAAGTTCTCAAACCGTGGTCCAACGAGCTCCATTCAGGTGATCCATAGATAGTTCCCTCTAAGGTCTGCACCTAGGAGGCCACAGATGAGAATGAAGGACTGCCCAGCTATGTGCCTGGACCCTGAACTACAGATGTCTATGCTTAAGTAGATAACAGGTAAGCATCACCCTCATCAGGTGAAGTCTAATGGCTAATGGTTAACGGGATGGCCCAGCTGGGATGCCAGGCTGGAGCAGCTCTCTGTCCTTGGTGGGCACCACCCTGCCTCTAGCTGCCTCCTATGGGTGAGGGACGCTCCAGCTTGGCTGTAGCAGCCCCTACCCATGGCGGAGGGCTCTCCAATCCAGATAGCCTGCCCATCCCCATTTAAGCAGTTAACTGGTTAAACGTTATATGTAATCAGTTAACTGATGAAACGGGATGTTACATCCCTATCCTGGACCGTCACATGTAAGATGAGTAAAGCATGCAAATCCATGGATATCTGTGGCTCATTTTTAAGAATACAGATGTGGATACAAATTTTAGAAACCCTTCATTATGGATATCTGGTTTATATTTGTAGGTATCTGCATCTGTAGACATGGATACGCATAGATCATTTTTGAAGATCCAGATACTAATTTTGTATCCCTGCAGGGTTCTAAAGGCGAGGGTGGCAGCCTTGCAGGGGAGGCGGAAATAGGGCTGGTGTGAAGGAAATAGAAGGTAGGTAGGGGGCAGTGGGATAAGAAGAGGGGCAGGAGGAATTTGGAACATGAAGGTTTGTGGCAGCCAGGCTGTGGCTGATGGAGAGATACAGCCTTCCCAGTCTCAGCTCTACGGCTGTTGTGGCAGGAAAGAGAGCCCCCTGATATTAATATAGGAGTTGAGTGTTATCAGTAGAATAAAAAACCTTAATATTAAGGTTTTCTTAATATAGTGCTTTCATATAAAACACTTTACAACAGTTTAACGGTACAAACAACATTTGAAAATATTAAGAGGTCTGCTGAGAAACTCAGCAATTTTCAAGAGGTCCATGAAAAAAAAAGTTTGAGAACTGCTGATTTAGAGGCAGAAAATCACACCACCAGTTCAAGTATCAAACTCTGTTCATAACACAAACTTAACACCCATTATTAGTTGAAATGGAGGAGAGGGAAGGGAGCAGTAGGAAGTTACATACAGCAGTAATATCAAGGAGTGTTTCAACTCAACAATGGGCAGAAATGCCCTTAGGCTCTGGTACTGCCAACACTCATAAGCATGCTTAATTTACTATCTTGAACAGTCACAAGAAGTCACTCGGAGCACTCACAGTAAAATTAAACATACATTTGCAGGATCAAAGACTCCTTGATCCCTCAATTTCTTGTCCATGCATGAAATGCCATTGACATGGAGTTCAAAGGGGCTCTACAGCAGCAGTTACAAACCACGGGTCACCGTGAACGCCTGTCTGCTGGGCCGCGGCACACTGCCAACCAATGCCCCCAGCTCTGCAGTTTAAAAGTAGTAGAATCTGGGTGTGCAGGCAAACCGGCTCCTACTACATTTAAACTGCAGAACTGTAGCGGGGATAGGTCCTGGACCGACGCAAACCAGGACTGTCCAGTCCCAGCTCACGCCAGGTCCAGAAGCTCCTGTTCTCAGTGGCTGGGCTGGCCATGAGTACAGGCTGCCACAGCTGCTCTGAACAGAGGCTGCTTCATGGCAGCAGCTCCTCTCCGCAGGAAGCCTCTGCCTACTACAAGCAGAGGCTGCATTGCGGCAGTCCCCACCCCATCCCAATCCAAATCCCACCCCACTGCTGTGTCTGATGGGGAGGTGGCACTAGGGAGATGGTGCTGGAGGGAACCGGCTTCTAAACCAGCTCTTCCCCAGAACTGGCTCCTGTACCCCCTTGCTGCCTCTCATACAGAGGCCGCTAGGAGGGAGGAGAAGCGAGTAGTGAAGTACTCAACTTGAGTAGTATCACAGGGGTAGCCGTGTTAGTCTGGATCTGCAAAAGCAACAAGGAGTCCTGTAGCACCTTATAGACTAAGAGATGTATTGGAGCATAAGCTTTCGTGGGCAAAGACCCACTTCATCAGAGGCATGTAGTGGAAATTTCCAGAGGCAGGTATAAATATGCAGGCAAGAATCAGGCTAGAGATAATGAGGTAAATTCAACCAGGGAGGATGAGGCCCACTTCTAGCAGCTGATCTGGAAGTGTGAACACCAAGAGAGTAGAAACTGCTTTTGTAATTGGCTAGCCATTTACAGTCTGGCTGTGTCTACACTGGGCCACTTATTCCGGAAAATCAGCCGCTTTTCTGGAATAAGCTGCGAGCTGTCTACACTGGCCCTTGAATTTCCGGAAAAGCAACGATGCTCTACTGTACAAAATCAGCCGCTATTCAGGAAAAACTATTCTGCTCCCGCTCGGGCATAAGTCCTTATTCCGGAACACTCTTCCAGAAAAGGGCCAGTGTAGACAGCCCAGTAGTCTTTTCCAGAAAAAAGCCCCGATCGCGAAAATGGCGATCGGGGCTCTTTTCCGGAAAAGCGCGTCTACATTGGCCACAGACGCTTTTCCGGGAAAAGGGCTTTTCCGGAAAAGCAGCCTGCCAATGTAGACGCTCCTTTTCCGGAAAAACTGAAAACGGAATAGTATTCCGTTTGAAGCATTTCCGGAAATTCATGCCAGTGTAGACACAGCCTCTGTGTTTAATCCTGAGCTGATGGGTGTCAAATTTGCAGATGAACTGTAGCTCGTTTCTCTCTGAAGTCTGTTCCTAAAGTTTTTTTGCTGCAGGATGGCTACCTTTAAATCTGCTATTGTGTGTCCAGGGAGATTGAAGTGTTCTCCTACAGGTTTTTGTATATTACCATTCCCAGGGCTTGACAAACTACGTAATCTACTGGCCTGTGGCAAGTAGATTACAACCCGGAAGAGCAGGGTTCGGGCGATCTGCGCATGCACAGATTGCCAGACAGCGTGGCTGGTGAGCAGGGCTCGCCACGGCTCGGCGAGCCCTAGCCATTCCTAATATCTGATTTGTGTCCATATATTCTTTTGCGTAGGGACTGTCCAGTTTAGGGTTACTGTGGTGCAGTGTTGGTGGTGAAAATATGCTTCAGGTAGGCGGGTTGTCTGTGGGTGAGGACTGGCCTACCTCCCAAGGTCTATGAAACGGAGGGATCATTGTCCAGGATGAGTTGTAGATCACTGGTGATGCGTTGGAGAGGTTTTAGCTAAGGACTGTAGGTGATGACCAGTGGTGTTCTGTTGGTTTCTTTTTTGGGCTTGTCCCGCAGCAGGATGCTTCTAGGTACACGTCTGGCTCTGTACCACAGTAACTCTAATCAGGAACCAATCCCACATAAATGGACACAAATCTGAAAATTTGACACCATCAGCTCAGGATTAAACAAAGACTGTGAATGGCTAGCCAATTACAAAAGCAGTTTCTACTCTCTTGGTGTTCACACCTCCAGATCAGCTGCTAGAAATGGGCCTCATCCTCCCTGACTGAATGTATCTCATTATCTCTAGCCTGATTCGTGCCTGCATATTTATACCTACTCCTGGAAATTTCCACTACATGCATCTGACAAAGTGGGTCTTTGCCCACGAAAGCTTATGCTCCAATACATCTGTTAGTCTATAAGGTGCTACAGGACTCCTTGTCAACTTGACTACTCGTTTACAGCCCTAATATGAAACACTACTCAAAGTTTTGAAATAATTGTAGTGATATCTGATACTTTTGCTCTGTGACATTTAAAAGGATTCAGAATCTAAATAGCATATGGTTTTGAAAACAAGATGTCATCACTTTTTACTTTAATTTGTAATGTAATGAGAAATGTTATGTCATTGGAACATTTTTCAGCTATGTTCAATAAGACAGTAAGCACACTTACATGGCGAGATGCGAAAGTCAAGGACTTACTTACACTAATTTAAAGCACAAGCAGGGATATACCACAAATCATAAAATTTACTAGCACTTTCTCTCATCTCTCAAGTATTTTATTCACTCAAGTTGAAATATCACAAAATACACTGAATTATCAGAACATATTACACTGTAATAAGAAGTTCGTTTTTTTCCTACGTGCTCCTGAGGACTCTAGATTTTAGAACCAATACATAAATCAAGAAAACATGAGAAATTAGTATTGGTTAGCCGCGTTATTCTGAATGTGCATAATCAACGAGAAGTCCTGTGGCACTTCATAGATTAACAGATTTACTGGAGCATAAGCTTCCGTGGGCAAAGACCCACTTTCTCAGATGCATAACATTGGTTAGTCAAACATTTCTGCATTTAGTTTCATCAGAACAAAAACTGCATTTACTTGCTTACATGAAACTATGATATGTATGAAATAGTTAGATATTGTGTTATATCTGATAAAAATGGAAGCACTTTCGGATTAGCTAGTGCTTCCTGTCACATAAGATGTCTTTGAATTGTTTTACTAGAATCATCCAGAAAAGACTATTACAAACATTCAGTTTTCCTGTTATTTTACAGGTGCCTTGATTCAACTTGCTGACATTTTATTATTAGCATAGTATTCATGAGCAGGATATGAAGACTAGGATCAATCTTGTGACTCTGAGTTGCCTATGTTTTTCAAAACACTGCAAGCCTGCATTTTCAGTTCAACTCTGTATACAAATAAATACTTCGTATTGGCTAAAAAGGTCCTTTTCCTATTTACTCCTTTATGAAAATATACTGTTGCAAGCTAACCTCCAAAAAATTACCTCAAAATTATCTCAAAGGGAAAGAATAAGTCATTCAAGAGACAAAAGCAGTAAGGCCTGCAATACACCTAAAGCTTAGTTTGACCTAGCTATGTTGCTCAATAATGTGAATAATTCACATCTTTGAGAGATAATTAGGCCAGCCTAAGCCCCCATATAGACACCACTAACTCAAAGGACAAATTCTTGTTGCCCTACTACTGCTTCTCAAAGCAGTGGGTTAACTACAAGTACAGAAAAACCCTTCTGTCATTGTAACATGGGTCTATATCGGGGCTGGCAAAGGGGCTTCTGTAGGGGAGCATGCAGTCTCCTCCCCCACCAAGGGTGAATGGTGGCTAGAGAGAAATGTTGGCTGTTTTAAAACAGCTGGCGGTTCTCTCTAACTCCCATGTGCCCCTGGCTTGGCAGGGACAGAGGGCGGGAGACTGTGTGCTCCTCCCACCCCTAGGCCCTGATTGGTCTGGAGGTGGGGGAGCATGCAAGGTCTCCTCCTGCTGTGGCACCTAGAGGGAACTGCCAGCTGTTTTAAAACAACTGGCAATTGTCTCCAGGCACTGAGGAGACTTCACATACTCCCCCATCCCCAAGCCAATCAGGGTCTGTGGGTAGGGGAGCACGAGAAGTCTCCTGGCCTTACCCCTTCTGGGGCAGCCTGGGGCCACTTCAGAAACATATGAAGTGGCTCCTTTCTAAGAATTATTGCCCATCCCTGGTCTATATTGTAGCAGCACAGCTGCAGCACTGCAATTATGCTGCTGCCCTTGTAAACAAGTCCTAGGATAATATAATCCCCTACTCTACTGCAGATGAGCAAGGGCCATTCTATGCTACAATGCTACTCCAGCCCATTTGCACTGATGCAGTTGTGCCGCTGTAGCGCACATGCTCTAGGAGGACACACTATTCTGACGCTAAGAGCACTGTCCTACTCCTTGGTGATAAATAATGATGTGAACAGTTAATGACTTGGTGATTAAGATGATCTGAATTCGCCTCTGTTTCTCTATTTTTTGAGTCAACTTTTACCCATTTGTCTATTGCAAAGAGGCACCTGAAAGCTGCCACCACTGACTCTATTTAACCTCTTGTGACAATTATTGCAACTTGCCAGGTGGCCCAGTTACTACATTGAGGTGACCGTGGGGCACGCAGGCCGTGCTTTGCTAGATGTTTGGGCACAAATAACGCGGGGAACGGGGGACGATCCGAACCGGGCGCTCCGCGCATTAACAGCCACAGGGCGCCAGACGAGCTGATACGTTATAAGCCAGTGTCTGTGCCGGCAGCGGGGGGAGCGGCCCGGCGATAGCCTGGGTCGGGCTGGCAGAGCACGCGGGAGGCTGCAGCGCTGCTGGGGGCGGGGCAGAGTCACGGGCTGGGCGGGGCTGGCGAGGCCCGGAGGATCCGTGCGGGGGGGGGGGCTCACGCGCTTGCGGAGTGTGGGCGGGGCTAGCGCGGCCCTTGCCGCTTCACTCACAGTAATAGGCCACCACCGGCTCCCGTTTGTCCAGCTCCTGCGCCGTTCGCAGATGATGCTGGAGGCTCTTGAACTGCGCAGGCAGCGGTGGAAGGGCCGGGGACGCCATGACGCCCCAGAGCGGAGCCGCGGCAGCAGCACTAATACCAACAACTACCACGCCCGACCCGCGCGCTCCGCTTCCGCTTCCGGTGCTGGGACAGCGCCCGGCCGACCTAGGCGCGCGCGCGTGCGTGGATTGGCGGGTGGGGGGGGGAGGGGCGCTCAGGGGGCGGGGCTCTTCACTCCAGCAGCAGCGCCACCTGGTGAGCGGCAGGGAGGGGCGGGGCAGCCCTGCCGAGTGACGCAGCGGAGCGCGCGGGCCGCCTGAGCAATTGCGTTAGAATTCGGGGTGGCTCCAGGGGGCGTGGCGCTGCCGCCGCCTCCTCCTCCGCGGTGTTGATGGGATGTGGCACGAGGCCTGCCCAGTGCAACTCTACTACTAAGGGAAGCCACATGGGCCCCTGGCGTGAAGGCTGCTCTTGCCAGGGGAAAGCCCGCTGCACCTTAGTGATAGAAATGTAGCCGTGTTAGTCTGGGGTAGTTGAAGCAAAATGCAGGACAATGTAGCACTTTAAAGACTAACAAGATGGTTTATTAGATGATGAGCTTTCGTGGGCCAGACCCACTTCCTCAGATCAAATAGTGGAAGAAAGTAGTCACAACCATATATACCAAAGGATACAATTTAAAAAAAATGAACAAATATGAAAAGGACAAATCACATTGCAGAATAGGAGGAGGATGGGGGGGGGGGGGGAGGAGGAAGGAAGGTAAGTGTCTGTGAATTGATGATATTAGAGGTGGGGAGAGTGGGATGTTTGTGAGTTAACTCACAAACATCCCACTCTCCCCACCTCTAATATCATCAATTCACAGACACTTACCTTCCTTCCTCCTCCCCCCCCCCCCATCCTCCTCCTATTCTGCAATGTGATTTGTCCTTTTCATATTTGTTCATTTTTTTTAAATTGTATCCTTTGGTATATATGGTTGTGACTACTTTCTTCCACTATTTGATCTGAGGAAGTGGGTCTGGCCCACGAAAGCTCATCATCTAATAAACCATCTTGTTAGTCTTTAAAGTGCTACATTGTCCTGCATTTCGCTGCACCTTGCGTGGAAAGAGTTGGAATTGACTTGCTGTTGCTATGTACCCTTGCTGGCTCATCTTTGCCTTCCTACAGCAAACCTTTGAAAGTTGGGGGTTAGATAGCTTTCACAGGCGCAAAAGGGTAATTGAAGGTAAAACTCTCAGTAAAAGTCAATCCTAACTATCTCCCTTTAAAAAACATAAAGGTTAGTTTTATTTGCAAACCAATCATTATAGTCATTATCTTTATTGGTAACACTTCTGATTTAGCCCAAGGGAATGCAATGGAGGATGTCTTTCTTATACAGTCAACTTACAGCCCAGGATGCATCACTGACTGTGCTGACTCCTGAGCTACCTGCTCATCTTAACTTTTTTCCCACACCAACATCATTAACCTGCAAACTAGACCATAGCCCAGGCTTCTGCTCTCTATTGCCCTCTAGCCCAGGGGTGAGCAATAATTTTTGACTGAGGGGGCCACTTCAAGATTTTGGAATGTGGTTGAGGGCCACACTCTTCCATGATATTAATGGAGGAGGTGTGGGGTCTAGAACGGAGGTTAGGTGCCGAAGGGAGCTTGGGGTAATTGAGAGAGTTTGGATGAAGGAGACAGTTGTGACCTGTGACACTAGACTGGGGTACATGGGGTTGAATTGTGACCTAGGCAGGGAATTGGGGTACAGGAGAAGATTGCAGGGGTTTGGGTTGTGAGGTAGGGCAAGGAGGGGACTGTGATCTGGGGGAGGGGATTGGGGTGCCAGATCTGGAAGGGAATATGGGAGCAGAGGATTTGGGTATGTGGAAGTGGGGGGGCAGGAGTGGAGGGCTGAGGGTTGGGGAAAGGAGAGGCTGGGGTGCCAGAGGCAGGTTCTGACCAGGAGATGAATCAGCCTCCCTGTCTGTCCCACCCCCGCACAGGTTGCAACCATGTGCTCTGTGAATAACTATGAGCCCCTTGTGATTTGTGGCACCATTGGCCAATTTCTGGCCAGAAGCCAGCCAGTGGGATTGTGCAGGGGATGGAAGCAGCTCCTAAAGATTTCCCCCCTCTCCTCTGGCTCAGTTTTTAAAGTGAAACTGCCCTCCAGGCATGTTTCTGAGCAGCGTGCAGGTTGGGTGAGGTAAGCGGGGAGCCTGCCTGGGGCTCCCTGCAGAATCTGCGGGCTGGATCCAGTGGCTTGGGGGCCGGATCCAGACTGTGGGCTGCATTTTGCCCAGGCCTGCTCTAGCCTCTACTGATAAACTAAAGATCTTCAGAGGAGCCCTCAGATGACTCAATGTGGACAGTTCGTTTGATCAGTGGTGCAATCCCCAAGGGGGTCCCGGCCATCTTCCTGGGGGCGGGGAGGGGTCATCACAGCGCTTTGATCTGAGCCGGTCAGCATTTTGTTTGCTTGGCTTGGCGCCTGATGTACATGCGGTGGGGGCGGGGGGAATGACAGGGGAACGGAATAAAGGGGACGCAATAAAATGTTTCTGGGGTTGTGGGTTTTTTGCTCAACAAAAATTTTCCTGGTTCTGGGGGTCGTAAATGAAAAAAGGTTGAGCACCACTTCCTTAGATGAAGCTGCTCATTGACAAACCCTAGCAGATTCACCAGCCTAGGACAGTGTGCGTTCTTAGTTACCCTTCTTAGAAAACATTACCTTCAAGCCTCTGTGGCTTCCCTGTTCCCGCTCTCTTATTGGGGTATGGTGGGAGAGGCTAGGGCAAAGGAAAACTGGGCTCTAAAGCTGCTTAAGAAATGGAGCTTGTAATTCACTATACAGTGGTCACTTTTTCTGGAGAAACTTTGTACTCTACTACCTCCTTCAGTTATCTCCCCTATTGCATATTTAAATAGATTTGTTTTAATTTATTTTATTACATTTTACCAATGTAAAATACCTATACATGTTTCAGTCTGTCATGAGTTGGAACGTAGAGGGGACTGAATATGATGGAGTGGTCAGGAGACTGGATGGGATAGAAAGCTGTAAATGGACTGGGGTACTGTGGTGTTGTGCTGGAGATTGGGTGCACTGCACCAAGTATGTATTTGATACATGGCTAGTTACATACTAGCAATGCCTAAAAATCTTCACTTTTGTTCTCAGTACTTAGTGTTGCCTTGTTATGTCAAAATCAGATATCATACGAAGCCGGTTTCTCTGAAACAGAACTGCAAATGGAAAGCAGTGGATACACTATGGCTGTGTCTAGATTGGCATGATTTTCCGGAAATGCTTTTAACGGAAAAGTTTTCCGTTAAAAGCATTTTCGGAACAGAGCATCTAGATTGGCACGGACCCTTTTCCGCAAAAGCACTTTTTGCGGAAAAGTGTCTATGCCAATCTAGACGCGCTTTTCTACAAAAAAGCCCCGATCGCCATTTTCGCTATCGGGGCTTTTTTGCGGAAAACAAATCTGAGCTGTCTACACTGGCCCTTTTGCGCAAAAGCGACATTTGCCTGAACGGGAGCAGAATAGTATTTCCACAAGAAGCACTGATTTCTTACAGTAGGAAGTCAGTGCTTTTGAGGAAATTCAAGCGGCCAGTGTAGACAGCTGGCAAGTTTTTCCGGAAAAGCGGCTGATTTTCTGGAAAAACTGGGCAGTCTAGACACAGCCTATCTGTGGTTCCTTCAGGGTTAATGCTCTGCAGCAGCCTTTTGTAATTTACACGTGCCTATACCAATGCAAGTGAATTGGGCTTACAGTATGACATTTATACAGGGACCAGATTATTGATTGAATTTTACATTTTTCTTTCTGTGTATTATTTATTTTAGATCTTGTGCAGTAATACATTTCACACATGGAAACATATTTACATTTTGATGTCTGGGAACTGGAAAGGGAGTACTCCAGGTATTCAAGTGAGAGTACATCTGCAACATTTGTTTTCCATTTACATTAAGAAAATACTTGTTGTCTCTGATACAATATTATTAATTATTCCTAACTCTGAGGCCATATAAATCACCTTCATGAAGAAGTGAGCCTATGTAAAACAGATTTTGAAAATGGTTTAAGAATGAATTATGGATCCAATTCTTCACTCCTTACTGAATCAAAACTACTATTCAGTTCAATGGGAGTTTTCTTGACTATAAAGTGTGGGATTACATTCTATAGGAGGATTATTAACCCTTAAGGCACTACATACAGTTGAATACAGTACACACAGGCTGTGTCTAGACTGGCATGATTTTGTGGAAATACTTTTAATGGAAAAGTTTTTCCGTTAAAAGTATTTCCGCAAAAGGGCATCTAGATTGGCACAGATGCTTTTGCGCAAAAGCATCCGTGGTCAGTCTAGATACGATTTTGCGCAAGAAAGCCCCGATCGCCATTTTAGCCATCGGGGCTTTTTTGCGCAAAACAATTCTTACCTGTCTAGACTGGCCCTCTTGAGCAAGTATTCTTGTGCAAAGGGGCTTTTTCCCGAGCGAGAGCATGAAAGTATTTGCGCAAGAAACACTGATTTTGTACATTACAAAGTCAGTGCTCTTGCATAAATTCAAGCGGCCAGTGTAGACCGCTGGCAAGTTTTTGCACGAAAGCAGCTGCTTTTGCGCAAAATCTTGCCAGTCTAGATGCACCCATAGGCTACGTCTAGACTGGCATGATTTTCTGCAAATGCTTTTAACGGAAAAGTTTTTCCGTTAAAAGCATTTGCAGAAAAGAGTGTCTAAATTGGCATGGACGCTTTTCCGCGAAAATATTTTGGCGGAAAAGCGTCCGTGCCGATCTAGATGCGGTTTTGCGCAAGAAAGCCACGATCGCCATTTTTGCGATCAGGGCTTTTTTGTGCAAAACAATACCGCGTTGTCTACACTGGCCCTCTTGTGCAAAAGCATTTGCGCAAGAGGGCTTTTGCCCGAATGGAAGCAGCATAGCATTTCCACAAGGACACTGACAATCTTACATGAGATTGTCAGTGTTCTTGCGGAAATTCAAGCGGCCAGTGTAAACAGCTGGCAAGTTTGCTTTTGCGGAAAAACTTGCCGATCTAGACGCGGCCATAGTGTTTAGAAATGAGAGCTGGTGAAAAATATTATCTACTGGATCGGGGGGCCCACACACAAGTGAAAAGCAACAAGAGAAAAAGAAAAAACCTTCACTAACGTGGCCCCTGACTGACAAAGACACTCCCTGCCTTCCCCTGACACACGAGAGCCTAGGAGAGTCCCAGGCTAGTAGATCTTGTGTGTGCCAGGACCACGATGGGGTGCTGGTGGGGCTGGAGCGCCAGTGCAGACTCCCCAATGTTAGGGGCTAGATTCAGGCAACCTGGGGGCTGCATCTGGCCCCTGGGCCTTAGGTTCCCCACCCATGTTCTAGATCAATGTGTATCCTGTTTGCATTGTCATAGTAGAGTTTAACAAGAAAATGAATTAATTCAATCTGTACAAAATAGTTGCTTCCCTAAATAATTTCAAAAAATAAACTAGAATATTTTGACTACTATATTATGATACCGTATTATACACCACTTCTACTGATTATATGAAATAATGTAAGCTATAAAAATGAAAACAAAATTTTCTTTTGAAGTAAAACATTTTTTTTAAATTGATTTGAATATATATATTTTTTTACCTAGAATTTCTTTTGTAGGACATTTCAGCAATGGCTTTGTTTTGATTTGGAATAAAAACAAATTTTAAGCTGTCAAAATTCTCAAAAAATTTGGGAGTTTGAACCTCAGGCCAGGAGACACTGTGGTATAGGGGCTTGGTTAGTGGCCTGAGGCTTAGGTGAGGTAGGTTGTATTTCTGGCTCTGACCAGGAAGTGCTTGAGCACCATCTTTGCTTAAACTTGAACATTTTTCTTTGCCTTAGTTTCCCCATTGTTAAAAGGAGAATACTCATAGGGTATGTCTACGCTACAGCGTTATTTTGAAATATATTATTTCAAAATAACGTGTCTACACACAAAATGAATTTTGAAATAGTGAGTCCACACTGATTGGATGCTAAATCACATTTAAGGTCAGCCAGAACTGGTTCCGGCAGGGCATCAGATCAGAAGTTACAGTAAAACTCCGGTGGTCCGGTACGCCTGATGGTCCGGCACCAACTGCAACCCGGAAGTGCTCCGGCAGCTGCTTCAAGTTGTTAGAGTAATTGATTAACTGAGGCTGGATCCACAGCCGACACGCAGTTAATGTAATTTTCCTCTCTACTGCCGGGGGGGGGGGGGGGGCAGGGGAAAGTAGGGGTCAGTGGGAGAGGGGGAAGAGGAGGGGGCAAGGGTGTGCCAAAGCAGCCACATTCAGGATGTTCTGGTCAGTTACAGTCACTCCGGCTGGATCCACAGCCGACACGCAGTTAATGTAACTTTCCTCTCTACTGCGGGGGAGGGGGGGCGGTGGGAACACGTAGATCCGCAGGTGACAGGCTGCTGCTGAAACTCACAAGAGATCATCTCCCCTCCCTGTCCCTGCTGCTTTTACCAGTAGACCGATAGGCCAGGATCAAAAGATCAAGTGAGTGAGCTTGCGCAAAAAACCAGAGGCAGCAGTTGAACCCAGTGAACTGGAAGGCATTGAGTCAGTCTGCCATTAGCATTGTGACCCACTGGAGAGTGCTGTTTTGACTTTTGAATATTTTTGTCCATCAGAGTGTATATAGTGATGGAGTCAAAAGTGAATGAAGGTGCTAGTAGTAGTGGTAAGAAAACTTTAAAAAGGAAGCATATAACCCTGACACTGAACCAGAAATTAGAAATTATAAAGATGCTAGAAAGAGGCATAAATCGGAACGTTATGATGAGTAAATTTAACGTTGGATCTTCGACAATCTATGACATAAAGAAACAGAAGGATAAATTGCGAGCATTTGTTGCTGAAAGTGAAGCACCTACTAAACGTACTGAGCTACGGCAAACTCGGAAAATGCCTAAGATGGCACAGTTGGATGTAGCTTTGTTTAAGTGGTTTAGTGCAAAGCGTTCTGAAGGTAAGCCCATTACTGGGCCAGTGCTCATAGAAAAAGCAAAACAGTTTCACAGTCAAATGAATATTAGCGAATCATGTGTGTTTTCAGAAGGTTGGTTGCGTAATTTTAAGGATCGGCATGGGATCCATAAATTAGATATCAGTGGTGAGCAAGAGTCTGCCAATCATGTAGCTGCTGAGGAGTATAGTGCTATTTTTGAGCAGTTGGTGGAGGAACACAGGTTGTCACCTTGTCAAATGTACAATGCTGATGAAAGTGGGCTCTTATGGCGTTTTTTGCCAAACTGTACTCTAGTTGGCGGTGGTGAAAAGGCTGCTCATGGCTTCAAAATGAACAAAGACCGCATTACAGTTCTGGTATGCGCAAATGCATCTGGCACGCATAAACTTAAGCTTCTTGTCATAGGGAAGTACAAAAAACCAAGGGCATTTAAAACTCTTATGAGTTTGCCAGTGATTTATGAGGCACAGTGGAATGCTTGGATGACGTCAGAAATCTTTAAGGACTGTTTTTTTTTAATCATTTTGTGCTCACAGTTAAGGAGAATTTTAGAAAGAAGGGTCTACCGGAGGATAGTAAAGCTGTTCTTTTGCTCGATAACTGTCGAGCACATCCGCCCGCTTCAGAGCTTGTAAGTGGAAATATCTTCACTACATATTTGCCACCAAACGTGACGTCTTTGATCCAACCGATGGATCAAGGTGTGATACAGAACTTTAAGTTTTTCTACAGGGGGACTTTTGTCCAAAAGTTGGTAAACTCAGACTGCAGTGTTTCTGAATTTCAATCTGATTTCAACCTTAAAGACGCTGTGTACGCGGCTGCATTGGCTTAGAAAGACGTAAAGAAGGTTACTGTACGAAAATGTTGGAGGAAACTTTGGCCTAGCATCATGTTTTGTGATGATTCTTCTGATGAAGAGGAATTTTGTGGATTTAATGTTAGGCCTAAGCACATTAGTAACATACAAGAAATAATTGAAAATGTCTCTGAGAAGAATGCTGTTGCAAAGCTCTCAGAAAATGACATTGAACAATGGCTTGCCATGGACAAAGATGAACCAGTTGTAGAAATTTTGAGTGATGCTACGATCATTGAAAGTGTTTTGAATCCACAAAAACCTCAAGAAGAAGAAGAAGAGGAAGTGATGGAGAGAGCAAAATATACCTGGCGAGAGGCAACTGAATTTATTTCCAAATTTGTAGAATTTGCAGAGTCTTGCAGCCAATATAATGCAGCTGAAGTGATGAACCTTCATATTATTCTGAATAACTTTTATGCTAAGAAGTCACAGTCCTCTAAGCAAGCTGATCTCAGGGATATGTTTGCAAGGGCACAGAAGACAGTTCAGCCTTTTTCTTCACCACCACCACCACCAGAGCCTACTGTTGTTGACACTCCCATAGAAGCAGAGGAGGATATTGAAGAGGGGGATGATAACAGGGATGAAGCAGAACTGGTTTCATCGGATGATGAGTAATTGTGCAGCATGGCAAAATAAAGTTACAGATTTAAGTTTCAGGGGTTTGTTAAAATTTGCATTTTTTAGTGTTTAAGTGAATAATTAACAGACTGTATATATATCAGCAGTGTATATATCCGCACACCCCCACCCCACCGACCCCTACCTTCCCCTGCCCCCCCCCTCCTCCCGGCAGTAGAGAGGAAAGTTACATTAACTGCGTATTGGCTGTGGATCCAGCTGGAGTGACTGTAACTGACCAGAACGTCCTGAATGCGGCTGCTTTGGCACATCCTCGCCCCCTCCTCCTCCCCCTCCCCCTCTCCCACCGACCCCTACCTTCCCCTGCCCCCCCCCCCCCGGCAGTAGAGAGGAAAATTACATTAACTGCGTGTCGGCTGTGGATCCAGCCGGAGTGACTGTAACTGACCAGAACATCCTGAATGTGGCTGCCTGCCTGTCACTGCCTCTCCTCTTCCGCCGCTCGCAGGCTCTGCCTCCCTGCAGCAGGAGGGAGGGTTTGGCACACCCCCGCCCCCTCCCACGCTTCCCCTCCGACGAGACCCACCCCTGCCAGAGTACCTCCTGATAGTCTGGCATTTCTGATAATCCGGCACCACCTGGGTCCCAAGGGTGCCGGATTATCGGAAGTCTACTGTACCTTGTTGCCAGGGCAACCAGCAGGGCATCCTGGGAAGCGGTGGAGGCCCCCTATTTCGAAATAAGTGTCTACACAGCGCTTATTTCGAAGTAGCAATTTTGAAATTGGTGCTATTCCTCGTGGAATGAGGTTTACCAATTTTGAAATAAGCCTTCCACTATTTTGAATTAATTTCGAAATAGCAGTTGGCTTGTGTATATGCTAGGAAATTTATTTTGAAATAACGGCTGTTATTTCAAAATAACTTCGCTGTGTAGACATACCCATAGGCTGTGTCCAGACTCAGGGGTTTTTTCGGGAAAAGTAGCCTTTTCCCGAAAAAACTTCCCCTGCGTCCAGACTCAAGCCGCGTTCTTTCGAAATAATTTCGAAAGAACGCGGCTTTTCTTTCGATGGCGGTAAACCTCGTTTCACGAGGAAGAACGCCTTCTTTTGAAAGTTCCTCTTTTGAAAGAAGGCGTTCTTCAATGTAAATAGGGCTTCCTCGAAAGAGAGCATCCAGACTCGCTGGGTGCTCTCTTTCGAAAAAGCGGATTGCTCGTTCGAAAGATCCGCCTGCAGTCTAGACGCGATCTTTCGAAAGAGGCTCTTTCGAAAGATGCTTTCGAAAGAGCCTCTTTCGAAAGAAGCCTGCAGTCTAGACATAGCCATAGTGATCAGCTCTTCTTTGCAAAGCACTTTGAGATTTATTGATGAAAAGTACTATATAAAATGTAGGAAGTATTATTTGTAATTAACATGAGGTTAGCTGGTCTATTTGAAAATAATTTGAATTTCATCACTTAAACAGAAATATACTAGGGGAAAACACTGGCAAATTTTAATGACTGATTCATATTTTGTGTATGCAGTTGAATTGGGTTGTCAATAGAGTCACACACATTTTGTATTTTTATACATAAAAAGGTGTATTGTACCTGAGATTACAAATTTGAGAACATATCCTGTATATATGTAAAACAGCTGGATGGATATTTGATATATACAACAAAGTATGTATGTATATACTGACCAAAGTACATATTATATTATGCAAGCAACAAAGAAGGGCAGTCCCTTGTATTATTTCAAAATATCAAATAAATAATTAGTTAAATATATCTGATAAAACATATCACATTCGTTTATAATATCAAAACAAGAAAAATATCATTTGTTTCCATGGGAAGAGTCACAAGATTTATCTGCAATACAAAAAAAGGTTATAATTTAGGATCTCATTATTATCCATCTTATAAAAATAAAGAACTAGGTAACCTGTACATAGTTTGGATGGAAGTGAATCCCAACAGTGACCATGTAGTTGACTTAAAGTCAACAGGACTACCTGTATGGATCACAATTACAACAAGATCTGCAAAACTGGACCTGTTGGGACAAACATGAATGAAATGAACAGGATTTGGCCTCAGCATAAAAAATGTACTATGATTCTCCAGAATTTTCAAAGGTACATTAACTTTGAAAGATCCTTAAGACTGTATGTTTTACAGCAACTTTTTCTCTGCTCTTATTTGTTAACTTTTGGGCCTGGTCTATACTAGAGTGGAAGGTCGACTTAAGATGTGCAACTCCAGCTATGTTAATTAAGTAGCTGGGACTGATGTATCTTAAATCATGTTTCCATGCTGTCCACAAAGCAGGAGGCCAATGAGAGCAAACACTCCCTTTGGCTTCCCTTGCTCCTTGTGAGGAGCAGGAATGCCGGCACTGACAAGGGCACCCCCTGAGTTATATTTAATGGTTCTTTACTAAACCCGCTAAATCGAACCCCAGATCAACTGTGGCAGCGTCAATCTTTCACGTAGTGTAAACATGGCCTTAGATTAATTAAATTTCATAAATAACTTAAGCTTTCCCCCCTCAGCTTACTCTCTATCCTATGAGCCTCACCCAGTGCCAACTGATGTCTCCCATTGGCTTCAGTGGGTACTGGACCAGAACTTAAGGGCAGTTTAATTCAAGAGAATGTGTCAGAAAGTCTCTTGTTTTCTTGAGAAGTTATCAAAAGCGGGCACACACTGAAATAAGTTAGCTTTCCTTTTATAAATCAGAACTCAGTGGCAAAAAACCTCCAACAAAGAAAAAAAGGCGATTATTAGCACTCAGAGGCTGTGTCTAGACTGGCATGTTTTTCCGCAAAATCATCTGCTTTTGCGGAAAAACTTGCCAGCTGTCTACACTGGCCTCTTGAATTTCTGGAAAAGCACTGACGATCTCATGTAAAATCATCAGTGCTTTTCCGGAAAAACTATGCTGCTCCCGTTCGGGCAAAAGTCTTTTTCCGAAGGACTTTTGCACAAAAGGACCAGTGTAGACAGCATAGTACTGTTTTCCACAAAAAAGCCCCGATCGTGAAAAAGGCGATTAGGGCTTTTTTGCGGAAAATCGCGTCTAGATTGGCCACGGACGCTTTTCCGCAAAAAGTGCTTTTGCAGAAAAGCATCCTTCCAATCTAGACGCGCTTTTCCAAAAATGCTTTTAACTGAAAACTTTTCCATTAAAAGTATTTTCGGAAATTCATGCCAGTGTAGACGTAGCCAGAAGGTATGTCTACACAGCAGTGTTATTTCAGAATAACTGATTTTATTCTGAAATAACATAACCCGGATCTACATTACAAGCAATTATTTTGACATATTGTCAAAATAATGTTGAGCTGGAGGACTTCTTCCTCTGACTCCTGTAACCCTCATTTTACAAGGAGTATGGGAAGTCGGAGGAAGAGGGCTCTTTTTTGGACTTCTTGCTATGTAGACCGTGCCAAAAGCCAAAATAAGCTATTTCAACTTAAGCTACCCAATTGATGTAGCTCAAGTTGCGTAGCTTATTTTGGCTTTAGCCCTGCTGTGTACACGTGCCCTAACTGAAAACATTTTAAAAGGAAAACGCCTCCTTTCTTTCCATGCAGTCTCCAAAGAACAAAATTAATTTTCACGTTAAACTTTCCATTAATTACAAGATGGAAACTGGAGTGTAAGAGAACATATGGTATATTTTCTCTAAAAGTCTAAGATATTAATTCAGGGAATATTTTTAATGCATGGAAATTTTATGATTATTTTTATTTAACAGTAATATATTGTGCAATGGGGAGCAGGAACAGTATGGATAAATAAATAAATACATTTACAAGGCCCAGTCCTTCAGGCCATTCTAAGGCAAAACTCTTGTTGAAATCAATGCACAACGGGCCTCAAAAGCAGTAGTGTCATCTTGACAGCTCTTTTGAATTTTCTTTTTCAAAAGTTAACTCAAATAGCCTATTCTTTGCCACACAATATAATGAATATGTATGAATTGTTAAATGCTACAATCTGAGGCAAGTTTGGGTTCCATACTCTTTTACTTCATAAGTAATTATGAACCATAAATATAAGCTCTGATTCATTACAAAGAAGAGGAAGAGGGGCTAAGTTTTATCTTACATATAAAGGAGAGCAGACTGGAGGATTCAAGGAAGCACAAGCTAGCATTTGTTTTAAAAGTGGAATTTACATCTATCATTGGGTACAGATAAAATAGATTTGGCTGTTGCATAGTAGGTTTGAACATCGGTTTATAATAAAATCATAGGACTAACCAGGAGTCTTAGTGAAGACCAGGAATATTGTTGTTCAGGAATCAAGTTGCAACACTAGAGCTACGTGTGAACATTTAGAGCATTTGCTTGTACTATATCAGGCCTAAGCATTACATCTTACTTCATGAGCATTAAAATTCACTGAACCAGAGGTTAATCATGAGCTCATTTAAATAATTTGGAATGGCTTTCCCCTGCAGATTAATAATCACTCAATTTACTTATAAACTTCTTCCAAACACATGTATGCAGTTAAGTAGCAAGTTCCAACAAGAGGTAAGTAAAATAAACTTCACCCCCTGCCCTAACCACCACATTGCTTTAAATGGCATTGAAGTGGCAATCACTCACATGTAAGTAAGGTGAAGCAAAATGCAGGACAATGTAGGACTTTAAAGACTAACAAGATGGTTTATTAGATGATGAGCTTTCGTGGGCCAGACCCACTTCCTCAGATCAAATAGTGGAAGAAAATAGTCACAACCATATATACCAAAGGATACAATTAAAAAAATGAACACCTATGAAAAGGACAAATCACATTTCAGAACAGGAGGCGGATGCAGGGGGGGGGGGGAGGAAGGAAGGTAAGTGTCTGTGAATTGATGATATTAGAGGTGGGGAGAGTGGGATGTCTGTGAGCTAATGGTATTAGAGGTGATAATTGGGGAAGCTATCTTGGTAATGGGTAAGATAGTTTGAGTATTTATTCATTCCTTCTCGGAGAGTGTCGAATTTTAACATGAATGACAGTTCAGAGGATTCCCTTTCAAGTGCAGATGTAAAAGGTCTTTGTAGCAGAATGCAGGTGGTTAAGTCATTGAGAGAGTGTCCTTTCTGGTTAAAATGGCAAGAAACTGTTTTTTCTTTGTGATCTTGTCTGATATCTGTTTTGTGGGCATTAATCCTTTGCCGAAGTGTCTGAGATGTTTGTCCAATGTACATCTGCTATCTTACCCATTACCAAGATAGCTTCCCCAATTATCACCTCTAATACCATTAGCTCACAGACATCCCACTCTCCCCACCTCTAATATCATCAATTCACAGACACTTACCTTCCTTCCTTCCCCCCTCCCTGCATCCCCCTCCTGTTCTGAAATGTGATTTGTCCTTTTCATATGTGTTCATTTTTTTTAATTGTATCCTTTGGTATATATGGTTGTGACTATTTTCTTCCACTATTTGATCTGAGGAAGTGGGTTTGGCCCACGAAAGCTCATCATCTAATAAACCATCTTGTTAGTCTTTAAAGTGCTACATTGTCCTGCATTTTGCTTCAGCTACCCCAGACTAACACGGCTACATTTCTATCACTATGTAAGTAAGGATTATTCTATATAAGTAATGCCTTTTGGAGCTGACCCTTACTTATGTATTTGACAACAGTAATATTCAAAAAGCTTATGGAAGGGAAGTTCCTGTACAAAACTGTAGAGGTGAACAAGAAGTGGTCTTGTTTCAAACTGAGATACCTATTGTACATAAAAAAAAAATCCACCACACACAACAGTGAAAACAGATGACACAAATAGTAGTTCAATATGACAACAGTGTCACTGGTTATTTAAAAAACCGAGCCTCCTACATAGTATCTCAAAAATCTCAGCAACACACAAAATTACTGTAATCACAGTGAAAGTATACATAGCAATGAGGAAAATTGTCTTTTCGAAATGTTCTGGCACCATGCATCTGGTGATATTAAATTTTTTGTCGAGGGCTCCTGCATCACACCGGTAGAGTGGATTCACTTGAAAGCCAAAGAGATGACTCTGAAGCCAAAAAGCCACAACTTCAAGGACAATCCTTAACAGAACAGAGAGGATATAAAAAACAGTATAGGTGGGCTTTTGGAGAATATCTTCCTGTTCGATGTTTCTACATGCAGCATAAAGATGAAACACTGCTCCAGGTATCAGAACTGTCACTAGCTGTAATGCCCAGAATACCTATAGTGGAGCAGAAACTTCGCTGTCAGATCACATACATCTGCACTGTGCCTGCTAAAACAGGTTCACACCCAAATTTCTTGTGAGAAGTTTTATGTGTATGGTATACAGGCAGTCCCCGGGTTACATGGATCCGACTTACATCGGATCCCTACTTACAAACGGGGTGAGGCAACCCCACACTAGCTGCTTCCCCCCAGCAGACCAGGGAGACGCGAAGCTAGCGGCCCCCCCAGCAGACTAGGGAGACATGAAGCGGCTTTTCTCAGCAGACACCTCAGCTTGAGAATAAAGGACTGAGGGAAGTGAGGTGTGGGAGAATAAAACTGAGCTCTGGAGAAATGTTTGGCTAGAGTTTCCCCTACAATATGTACCAGTTCCGACTTACATACAAATTCAACTTAAGAACAAACCTACAGTCCCTATCTTGTGCGTAACCCGGAGACTGCCTGTACATTAAAAACAATTAAAAGGTCATTTAATATAAGAATAATCACCAGTACTACTTCTTGCTATTTTACATTTCATTTACATGTAAACGTTCTTTAAATTGAAGACCGGTATGAATAAAGTAGGTTGCAGTCAATAAATCCTGGTCCTGTATTACCCTAATTCACATGAATATTCCTTATTTGTCTAGCTACAGGCACTTACATGACCAAAGTAAGAAGCCCGAACGTTTAAAGGTGCTAGAGATTCTAAATTCCACTGAGTTCAGTGTAACGCTGGATGTAAGATCTCAGCCTGAATGCCTCACATTCACTGATGGATTTTATCCTCATAAATTACATTTAATGAGTAAGTTAAATATTATCTCTATTTTCTTTTACAGGTGGAGGCACTAAGACAGTTTAGGGGACTTGCTACAATTTCCCTCACAGAAAGTCTGTAGCTGAACTAGGAATTGAACAGAGGCCTTCTGAATACCAAGCCAATATCCCTGTCTACTAGGCCAACTTTCTTGTTTGTCACAGCGCAAGGTGAACAAGGATGACTTGAAAGATGAAGGAGTAAAACAGAATATGGCCTTTATTGTCCACAAATATTTCCAAGTTAGAGAATGTTAATTATAGTGCATTTATGTGTTGATCTGCAACCTTTAGTCTCCTGAGTTGAAATCAGTTTGACTACTTGCAAGAGTAGGATGGATCATGTGAATAAATGTTAAACGATTAGTCCCTTACTTTTTCATAAATGGAAGTTTATTAGAGAAGATTATGTTACACTGATGTATAAACTAGTATTTCTCAATCTTTCTGATAGCAGGGACCGTTTTTTTTACCTTTCTAACCTGTGTCAGGGAGATCTCAGGGTGCGTCTACACTGCACCCACAGCTCAAAACAAGCAATGTAATTTGAGCTACGCATATTGTATAGCTTATTTCAAGTCAATTTTTAATAGCTTATTTCAAAATTTGGCACTGTCTGCACAGCACTTATTTAGAAATAAACTGCTTTTCCAAAACATCCCTTACTCCTTGTGGAATGAGGTTTACAGGGATATCGGAATAGTGAGCCTGTTATATTTTGAAATAACAGGCGCACTTAAAAGATGCAGAATAGCTATTTTGAGATTCCTCCAGTATCCCAAAATAGCATTGCAGTGTAGACGTAGCCTCAGGGACCAGCCCTAGCCCACCAACCAGTTGAAAAACACTGGCTGAAGTACCACCATATTCTATTTAATTACTACTCTTTGCGTGAAATGGGAAAATCAATTTACTTTCTGAACCATTTATCTAAATAATATTGATGATAATTTTTTTCTAAATAATTGGTTGTTTCAATTAAAAAGAAAATTTACCTGTGGAGTTATGGGTCTGAACTGGTTGTAACAGAAGAGATTAACTTCCCTCTTGTCTGGCTCACAGCTGAAGTGCAAGGCCTCATTTCCATAAACCGCAAAGCCCAAAACTCCAAGGAAAAACATTCGAACTGAGCCAAAGAAAAGGGTATGGAATTGGCCAATCACTGTTGGAGGCCTGAGCTGTAACAGTTGCAGGATTATGCAGTAGGAAAGACAAAGGCAAAGATGAACAAGTTATTCTTCCAGATTCAGGTTACCTAGAAAATTTATTTCAGGTTCAAAAACATCCTTCTCACTCCTTTCCCTACCTTTTAAAATAACTATTATATGAAAGGTGTTGTGTGCATTAAACCAAATATTGACTTGAAATATAACCAAAGTTTCTGTTAGGGATTGATTGTACTTACAGTTTCTAGTACACTCTCATTTATATTGCATCTGTCAGTTACTCTTTTTAACAACTACAGTTTTCTGATGTCAGTAGTGGTTTTTACATATTAGTTACATGCATAAAACTCAGTATTCTACAACTACAGACATGCAAGGCAGATGGAAAAGGTATCTTTCAATAAAGAGATAATTAGTTTTTATTGTTCTATTTAATTAAACTAAGATTATTTAATATTTAGTGTGAAAAGTTAATCATTTAGATCTCTCAAAAGTGGCATTGCTATGAGCAAGGCTAAGCAATGTTACCTGTTTGAACTATTATATTGAGTAGCAGTGCTACACCTTTATTTTCTAGTAAGAAAGCACAGATCATGCAGTTTTAAGTCTGCCTTTACAGAGCATGCTGTTCTGTTCCTCCATATTTGACTATCAGAATTTTCATCTTCACCCATATATATTTGTCATAGTAAAGAAAGCACATTATTTATTTTCCCAGTACTTGTCCTTTCATCATTCACTTCATACTCACACATCCTTCATAGAAGTTCTTGATATAATTTAAAGACATGTCTTGGAAGATGTTATCCTAGTGCAATTGTAGAGTAATTCATGTCCCTCATTGCCAATTTGCTGTCATCAGACTCAGTCGGATGCTATTGCTCTCTCATGACCCTTGCTGTACAAAACACTTGTCATTGCACATTTCACTTTTTTTTTTCTGGGGCCCCAATCAACCTTACTCTTTCAGGACTGGGGAAAAAAAGAGCCCAAACAAAAGCAGGGTACATGTGGTCTGCTTAATAATCCCCAATGAACGCAGTCAGCAGAACCATCCAATACCACAACACATTCACACAATAGCAACGGGGACGTGCAAGTGGTAATGAGCTCCCAACGCCACTGTGGTACTTGAGAAGTATAAAGTAACACAAAAAAGTGCCCCTGAGTGGTTTCAATCGGGGTGTATTCCCGGGAGAGACTTATTTTCTGTGCTCACGCCATTGTCACAAAAGAAATCAGTGAAACCTTAAGAAACCTTGAGGCATCTCACGCCAGGAATCTGCCTAGCGATCCGCAGCTGGAAGAGACGCTCTCGTAAGTGAAATCCTGGGAAGGGCAAGGCATTCTTTGTGAGGTTATTTCTTACATCTGCGTTCTCCCAACGCCTTTCTGCTGGCTCACAAACAGGAGCTCCCCTGGTCCTCCCGATAGCCAGTAATAAGATCCTGCCCATTTGCTAACACCACCCTCCTCCCCCTGAATATTTCATTATTACACCTTTTCCCTCTCTATAGTTCCTCTCCAGTCTGACCCATCCAGAGATTTCAAATAAGTGCCAGGAAAAGCAGCCCAAGAAGTAGTCTCCGGCTGCCCTGCAGCCAGAGGAGACAGAGCCATGCTTTTATCAGTGTCCCTAGGTAAATACTGAGAAGGAAGGGAAAGCCCCGTGAATCTCCAACAGAGACCAACTTTCCAGTCTCCTTTACTGCAGACCTGAACCCCGCAGAGAGTAGCCACAACAGAGGGAGCAACCGCAATGGGACAGTAATAGTACGCACCAGCCGCAGCCCCGGCGTTGTGTTGTTGGGGCGCCCCATTCACTTGGCGCTCAAGTCAGGAGGAGCTGCTGTCAGGTCCTGCTTCTCCGCTGCAGCCAGTTGGGTCGGTCCAGGGAGAGGAGCAGGGACCATCCTGGAAGCAAGATGCTGTCAGGCCAGCAATGCCTCACCCGCCCTGCGCGCGCTCACCAGGGAGGGAGAGAGAGGCACATCTGTTGTCAGCGCTCCAATAATCATCCACAGCCCAACACGTCGCTCCTCCCTGCCCCGCTCCCATCTCTCATCGGGGGCTACTGCGCACTCACATTCAAATTGCTCTAGCAGGGCAAAGGGGGAAAGCTGGCTCTCCCTGGATGCTGGCAATTTCTGCCCCCAAATTCCAAATTCCACTGCTGAAATGGAGACCACTTTGAGCCGCTCACAGTGAACTAAAGTATCTCGGAACTGGGCGACTCTTTACACAACCTGTTGCATCTCCCCCTCTTGCAGGCTGCCTGGCCATTTATGAAACATCTCTGGTCAAATATTTGTTTCCAGTCCCTTGTTATAATCACGTAAATACTGGTAACGTTGTTGCTTCACTGATCTGTTTAGCACGTTCAAATAATCTGTAAAATGTGCAGCTCCCTTTTCTCATTCAGATCAGGTCAGACTTTTTTTTTATCAGATGGGAAATAGAATCATAGAACCATAGAGCTGGAAGAGACCTCAGAAGGTCAGCAAGTCCAGCCCCCTGCTCTAGGCAGGACCAATCCCAACTAAATCAACCCGGCCAGGGCTTTGTCAAGCCCAGACTTAAACACCTCTAGGGATGGAGACTCCACTACTTCCCTAGGTAACCCATTCCAGTGCTTCACCACCCTCCTAGTGAAATAGTTTTTCCTAATATCCAACCTGGACCTCTCCCACCACAACTTAAGACCATTGCTCCTTGTTCTGCCATCTGTCACTACTGAGAACCACCTCTCTCCATCCTCTTTGGAATCTCCCTTCAGGAAGTTGAAGGCTGCTATCAAAACCCCCTCACTCTTCACTTATGCAGACTAAACAGACCCAACTCCCTCAGCCTCTCCTCATAGGTCATATGCTCCAACCCCCTAATCATTTTGGTTGCCCTCCACTGGACCCTCTCCAATGCATCCACACCCTTTTTGTAGTGGGGGGCCCGGAACTGGACACAATACTCCAAATGTGGCCTCACCAGAGCCGAATAAAGGGGAATAATGACATCTCTGGATCTGCTGGCAATGTTCCTCTTAATGCAACCTAAAATGCCATTGCAAAATGCAGGACAATGTAGCACTTTAAAGACTAACAAGATGGTTCATTAGATGATGAGCTTTCGTGGGCCAGACCCACTTCCTCAGATCAAATAGTGGAAGAAAATAGTCACAACCATATATACCAAAGGATACAATTTAAAAAAATGAACACATATGAAAAGGACAAATCACATTTCAGAACAGGAGGGAGATGCGAGGGGGGGGGGGGGGGAGGAAGGAAGGTAAGTGTCTGTGAATTGATGATATTAGAGGTGGGGAGAGTGGGATGTTTGTGAGTTAATGGTATTATGGTATTAATACCATTAATATGTGTAGGTCCAGTAGCGCTGCCCCTATGTGTAGGTCCAGTAGCGCTGCCCCTCGGGGCTGCGGGACCAACCCAGCAGCACCCCAGCTGTCCCGGATCAGCCGCTGCTGAAATTGACCAGCGGCTGACTCCAGGAAGCCCGAGACAGAGCTGCTCTGCCCCAGCTTCCTGGAATCAGCATCTGGTCAGTTTCAGCAGCAGCTGACTTAGGTACACCTGGGACAGAGCAGCTGGGGTGCTGCTGGGTTGGTCCCTGCAGCACCGAGGTTTGGCGCTACCAGACCAACCCAGCAGCGCCCCAGCTGCTCTGTCCCAGACGTCCGGATTCAGCCGCTGCTGAAACTGACCAGGGCTGACTCCAGGAAGCCTGGGGCAGAGCAGCTCTGCCTCTGGCTTTCTGGAGTCAGCCGCTGATAAGTTTCAGCAGCAGCTGACTTGGGGACACCTGGGGCAGAGCAGCTGGGGTGCTGCTGGGTTGGTCCAGTAGCACCGAGGAGCGGCGCTGCGGGACCAACCCGTCAGCACCACAGCTGCTCTGCCCCAGGCATCCCCAAGAGCAGCTGGGGTGCTGACGGGTTGGTCTCGCGGCGCCAAGGGTCGGCGCTACCGGACCAACCCAGCAGCACCCCAGCTGCTCTGCTGCAGGCGTCCCCTATTCAGCCGCTGCTGAAACTGACCAGCTGAATCGGGGCTGAATCGGCTGATTCCGCGGCTGAATCGGGGACTGCTGGGGCAGAGACGGACTATCAGAAGGGAGGGCTATGAGAGGGTCTGGGGTAGCATTCCCCCCATCCACCCCAGACCCCTCATAGCCCCCCCTTCTGATAGTCCGGAATATCTGATAATCCGGCACCCTCTGGGTCCTAAAGGTGCCGGATTATCAAAAGTTTACTGTACTTAGCTGGTTGGTCCCCAGCCTGTAACAGTGCTTGGTATTCTTCCGTCCCAAGTGAAGGACTCTGCACTTGTTCTTGTTGAACCTCATCAGATTTCTTGTGGCCCAATCCTCCAGTTTGTCTAAGTCACTCTGGACCCTATCTCTGCCCTCAAGCATATCTACCTCTCCCCCTAGCTTAGTGTCATCTGCAAACTTGCTGAGGGTGCAATCCATCCCCTTATCCAGGTCATTAATAAAGATATTGAACAAAACTGGTCCTAGAACCAAACCTTGGGGCACTCCACTAGAAACCGACCGCCATCCTGACATCGAGCTGTTGATCATTACCTGCTGGGCCCGGCCTTCTAGCCATCTTTCTATCCATCTTACTGTTCATTTATCCAATCCACATTCCCTTAACTTGCTGGCAAGAATATTGTGGGAGACCATATCAAAAGCCTTGCTAAAGTCAAGGTATATCCACTGACTTTCCCACATCCACAGAGCCAGTTACATCATCATAGAAGCTAAATGGAGTCCTGTGCTGAACAGAAATTATGTTTGGATGGTACTCAAGGCAATACTGGGAGGCTGCAGAGAAAATTTGGTGGTTTTTTAATGTAAAAAGAATAGTTACACATATATTAAATATATTTCCACATTACATAACTTCACCTTGAGCAGGATTGATGGCTTGCAATATGATTTAAATGATAACATTTATAATAGCAATTTTAAATAGGCTTGTGAAATATAGCAGAAACTGGATGGATTCCAAAAAGCTTCAGATCTAAGGACTTATATTCAATTACATGAAATTATAAATTCTTGAATAATAAATAGCATTATTTATTAGTTGCACAACACCTAAAGCATGCACCTAAAGTCTCAGAGGGGTAGCTGTTTTGTCTGTAACTTTAAAAACTAGCAGTCCTGTAGCACCAGAGAGCGAGAGAGAGACAGAGAGAGAGAGAGAGAATCATGAGCTGTTGTGGGCAAAACCCACTGCCTAAAACTTTCCTACATAGTTGAAAGCACATCTGAAGGACATGGAACAGCCCCTGAAAGTTTTACCGTTTTAAGTATAAGATATCATTTGTGATGAAACATTTTTATATATCCTAACTTACAAAGTTTGAAGAGCAGGAAATAAGGGAGTGGGCATTTTAGGGTGAATTTAAAAGAGGATGAGAAATAAATCAGAAGCCAGAGGAAAAAAGGGTAAAATAAGCACAATGAGAGTTAGAAGAAGGTGATCACAGACTTCAGAACAAGACGCTTTTAAATAGAAATTAAGTCACTTAAATGAGTATGACATTTTAATCATCTTCCAGTTTTGACATTCTTGACAATGAACACTTGTATGCTGAGCAGATGTAAAATTGCTTCAGAGGGGTAGCCGAGTTAGTCTGTACAGGATAAACTTTAAAAACAACAAATAGTATGATAGCACTTTAAAGACTAACAAAACATGTAGGCTATGTCTAGACTGGCAAGTTTTTCTGGAAAATCAGCTGCTTTTGCGGAAAAACTTGCCAGCTGTCTACACAGGCCGCTTGAATTTCCAGAAAAGTACTGACGATCTCATGTAAAATCATCAGTGCTTTTCCGGAAATACTATGCTGCTCCCGTTCAGGCAAAAGACTTTTTCCGAAAGACTTCTGCGCAAAAGGGCCAGTGTAGACAGCACAATACTGTTTTCCGCAAAAAAGCCCCGATCGCGAAAATGGCGATCGGGGCTTTTTTGTAGAAAACCGCGTCTAGATTGGCCATGGTCGCTTTTCCGCAAAAAGTGCTTTTGCAGAAAAGAATCCTGCCAATCTAGATGCGCTTTTCCGAAAATGCTTTTAACGGAAAACTTTTCCTTTAAAAGCATTTTCGGAAAATCATGCCAGTGTAGACATAGCCGTAGATTGTATCATGAGTTATTGTGGGCACAGCCCACTTCTTCAGATGATCAGAGTGTTGTATGTCCAGAACCAAAATAAATAGGGGAGAAGGGAAGGGGGAGGGGGGGAGAGGAAGGAAAAAATGGAAGTGGGGGAAGAAAAGGAGGCAGTGGGTATATAAATATCAATGAGAAAACCGAGCTGGGATGTAACAGGCAAAACTGATAGTCCATAAGCACCTAAAAACTGGATAGTTAAAAGAAGCAGATAAGGACCATTAGTTAGCAATTAGAGAGGAAGAGTACTAACACCAGAATCTACACAGACAAAGAACCATTGGCACCTTCATTGTTTGGTTGGTTGATAATGTCCCAGCCATCCTGTATCTTGATTCAAACCATTGGCATGAGAATTAAGCTTATGAATTAATTGTAGTTCCAACCCTTCCATGTGTGTTTGGCTTCTGGAATTGGTCTGTAACAAAACAGAAACTTGAAGATCTCTTCATGAATGACCAGGCAAATTAAAGTGTTCATCAACAGGTTTTTGTATGTTCCCTTTATGGATCTCTGATTTGTGTCCATTAATTTTTTCCATTGATTCATTATCTCCATTGATTCTTGTTATCATGCCTGCTTTACACCCACTCTCCATAGATGCAAATAATAACACAAGGTTATTATAATACAGGGCAGGGGAGTACTAAGCCTCATGTTGGATAGCCTTATGTCTCTCTACTTTCTCCTTCTTCTCTGCTAAATCCCTTAATTTATTCTTCGTTAGCCCTTTTCTCTTAACTCCACCTCCTTCGTCTGTTCACTAAGTATTAACAATTGGAGCAGTTTCTATTTTACTGGTTTGCACTTAGTTTTCACAAATGGGGAAAGACCCCTGGGGAGGATTTTTTGTTGTCTTAGTTCCTAAGCAATGGCAATGATACCAGGTCTTTCAGTTTCCATTACAAAGGACCATTTTCATGTTTAAGTTGGCCTAAAGCATTTCTTTTTCAGAAAACATCATGTCTAATGTCCACCAAATAAATTAAAATTGGAGAAAAATGGGATTAAGGGTCCTCAAAGGCCACTAGGATAAGTTCTGAAAATGTAGGCCTGGTCTACGTGAGGGGACAAAGTTGAACTAAAATACGCAACTCCAGCTACGTGACTGGCGTAGTTGGAGTTGTCATATTTTAGTCTGAATTTTTGTGGGAGGTCGACAGGAGAAACTTTCATGTTGACTTTCCTTACTTCTTGTGTCCTGGTGGAATACCAGAGTTGACTAGCAGTTGATTCAGTGTGTCTTTACTTGGCGAGATCAATCTCCACAGAGTCAATCTCCTGGTAAGCGAAGATAAGATTTACCTTCTTATCCTTCCTTCCTTTTTTAGAAGACTAGTTACCTCGCAAATAATATATTTTCCATTAGATTTTATTAATGCCACTGCAGTCCGGTCTGTAATGGCTATATCTACATTAGGAGTGAGGGGTGTAGTTTCCAGATGGCAAAGACATACTTACTTTGCTTTCAGTTATGATAAGAGGAAGGTGTACACTGAATTTGATGGTTCTAGCTCTTACGGTTTAGGAGAAGTTCTTTAACCAACAGACAGGCACACAGATAAATTCTCTCAAATATATAGTAGATTAGTGACTACTTTAATCTAGAAAAGAGAAAAACTAAAATTTGGCCTAATGCAGAAGAGTTCTTAATGACTACCAAAGGCATTAGCTTCCAAATTACTGATTTGAAAGTACATCTAAGTAACTGAATGTTCTTACTAAGCACCTAATGCAAAACCCACTGTAATGAATGAGGTTCTTCCATTGACTTCAGTGGGTGTCAGATTGTATCTATCTTGAAACCTATGCAAAATTAGTTCTTGATTTAGTTCGTGTTCACAAGTATCCTCAAATAATAATTCTCTTGTTTATTCTCTGTATATTTATCTCAGAATACATATAAAAGTTTCTTAAAGAAAAAAAATTAAGCAAGAACATAATCTCAGTAAGGTTGTACAATGAATGTTATTTGATTTTTTTGTAGTTTGTCTGACTCATGTTAATAGATAGATGTAAAAACCCCAAGCCTCTCCCATCCCCCATTTTGCCTACTGCATCTATAATGACAATTAGGTTTGCATCTTGCAATCAATATTTACATGATATAAAGAGGATTAAAATATACAGCGGCTCTATAGGTTAATATATTTTTTTAAAAAATAAATAACATTAATAAAATGCCTACACTTTCCCCTGATCAAAATCACAGTTGGAGTTTGGTTTATATGCACATAAACAGATTTTAATACTTATACCTCCAAATTATTCAATTAGCTCAGCATGCTACCCTTCAGTTTAGTGTCATTAGTACTTTCTTCACTTAATCCCTTTAGGATTCACACTGCCTGTGAAAATACACTGTTTAATGTAGCCAATAAAATAGGATTCTGTGTGTAGTGGTTAGGGCCCTTTTTAAATAAAAAGAAAAATATAATAAAAAGCCATCCAGAAGAAGTCAAATCTACCTCATTTGTAACCTGAAAACTATGGAAAAACCACCTGGAAAAGTGATCATTGAGATTATATTTTATTTCCCCACAACCAGAGATAGTAATACATTTTGGGGTTTGGGCTAGAATCAAGTTTTATGTATTTTAGAAAAAAGACCCTTAGTAGGTCACATAGATATCAAGGCTAGTAGGGACCAATGTGATCATCTAGTTTGACCTAACAGACTAAATTTCATGATTCTGTTGGCACTTGACAGAAAACCAGAGGGAATGTGATATTTCTTTTCCTTCTTCCTTTGATATAAAGTGAAATAGTTAGCTGTTAGCATGTGAGTCAACACTCATTGAGGTGAACGGAGCAGTTCACATGCCTTGGTTCTATTGTTTCAGGCTCTTTGTAAATACAGGTAAATCTCATTGAACTGGTTACATTTAGATCACCTTTCATGTTTCTTTTTAACCTAATAGCCGGAGACTTAGGCTAGGTTTACACCATAGACCTGTATCAGTATAACATCCATACCCCTGACTGCCAAAGTTACACCAATTAACTCTCTGTGGGTGTATCTAAACAGCACCCTAAACTCGAAATAAGATATGCAATTTGAGCTACGCAAATTGTGTATCTTATCTTGAATCTATTTCAAAAAAGCTTATTTTGAAATTTGGCATGTCTACACAGTGCCAAATTTTGAAATACTGGACTATTTTGAGCCATTCCTTATCCCTCATGAATCCCTTATCCCTCAAAAAATATTTTGAAATAATGAGCAGCTTGTGTAGATGCGGGGTAGCTATTTCAGTATACCTCCAGTATCCCAAAATAGCTGTGCAGTGTAGACATACCCTGTGTAGACAGCACTATGTTGATGGGAGAGCTTCTCCTGTCAGCATAATAGTGTCTTTGCTAAAGCACTACAGAAATGCAGACGAACCTGTGCAGTTTTACCACTGTAGTGCTGTACATGAAGACAAGCCCTTTTTATAAAAAAAGTAAAAAATAACATTTATGAGAATAAGTATCATAAGAGCACAATGTACTCTATCCTTGCCCAAATTGAGCCCTGATTCAGAATGTATATTTATGGTTTACTATATATAATATTTATGGTAGGAGTTATAAAGGTTTGATTATTGCATGTTCTTTTTTATAAGTACCTGAGAACGCAATTTAGTTTTGAAATAGCTTTAAATAACAAAGTAAAGGTTTACATTATTTGAATGTCTACAATGGTTCATTATTTATCTGTCCCCAAACGTAATAATAATCTATTCTGTATACCATCCGAACAAACTAATTCCAACTAAACAAAGCAAAACTAAAACAAAAAACACAACATCCCACCCCAGTAGATGGAATCTGGGGTGAAAGATATTATAATTCATGTACATAGAGCTGCCTATAGCTGGCTTTTCCCCTTTTCTCTTACAGAGAGAGCAGGAAATTACACCACTCTAGTTCTTTTGGACCTAGACTTACAATATTATGAAGATATGTACAATTTGCTCTCTGTGACAACTCATTTTAGTGCAGGGATGGGACTTGGGAGAGACCAAAACTGATTTTTTTTTTGTTTAGCCAAGAAAGAATTAAGTTCAAAGAACCCAGCAGAGCATTTGAGCGCCACACGGGAGCTCAAATATCAGAGCAGAGACCTCATAATCATATTTTAACTATCCACATTGTCTACAGAGATTAGTGACTCAATTGTGTGGAGCTTGAGAGAGTTCCATTGATTTCTCCCTCTAATTTGACTTCTGCTTTGAATGATTTAAAACAGTTTTCTCCTTTCTTCAGAATTCATCAGTCTGTATAACCATCTAGTTTATCACTCTTTTGTGTTTTAACCTACATAAGAAACAAAAGTAAATGTTCAATTAATCTAATCTTGGAAGCCCTGATCCTGTAAAAACACCTACTAAATCAGAGACGCCTAGAAACTCAGGGCTGGAAGGGACCTTGTATTCTGAGTATCGGGGAGTGGGTGCTGGCACTCCAGCCTCCTCCCACTCTTTGTCTCCCCACTCCCTCCGGGGCTGGACCATACAAACCTGGGCCCCTTAGGCTCTGGTGTGGGAAGGGAATGTGGGGTGTGTCTTTCTCCTTCTCAGGAGCCACATCAGTGAGGACTTTGTTTTATTTTGTTTAATTTTTTTGCTTCTCACTTGTGTGCGGTCACTGACTGATTTTTCTGTGGGCCAGTGGCCCTGACCCAAAAAGGGTTCCTCACTCCTGTGATAGGGGACTCAGATGTTATGAATAAGATTAATGCACACAGCAACTCCCAATTACTAAATATATTATAAACACTAAACATATGAGAATTCTAATGCATATTTTAATACTAACACAAAAATGAGCCAGACTAATTCCAGCTACGTATTTGTCAGTGGTCTGTTGAGACAAGAGGATGTTAGTATGAGCTTGCACATGGTCTGTCAGTATCACAGAAACCTCTTCTAGTGCTTAACTATTTTTAGAGTTAAAAAGTTTTTCTAATATCTAATTACAATGGCTGTGTCTAGACTGCATCCCTTTTCTGTAAAAGGGATGCAAATTAGACACATTGCAATTGCAAATGAAGCGGGGATTTAAATAAACATGGCTGCCGCTTTTTCCAGCTCGGAGCTTTGCTGGAAAAAAGCGCCAGTCTAGACGGGGATCTTTCGGAAAATAAAGCCTTTTCTGAAAGATCCCTTATTCCTTTTTTTAAGAGGACATGCAGAACAATTGAGTACCACGCTTTTTTATAATATGCTTTTACATATTTGAAGACTGTTTTCAGATTCTAAGCTCAGTCTTCTCTTTCCTAGATTACACATTCCTTTTTCTTCAACCTTACCTCATAGGTCATGTTTTTCACACCTCTGATTACTCTTGTAGCTCTCTGGACTCTCTCCAACTGGTAATGTATGTGGGCTTCCCCACTGAACTCCTCAGATGCTCAATATGTCAAGATATTCTTTACCTTAAAGAAAGTAAGCAAAGATATGGGGCTTTTTTGGCCATTTTATCTTTGCTTACTTTCTTTAAGGTAAAGAATATCTTGACATATTGAGCATCTGAGGAGTTTATTTAAATTTGAGGAGTGTCTCCCAATTGTTATATTTTCTTTCAGAAAAGGTACTTGACAAATCAACATACAAGGCACACTTTTTGCATCATTTTTCAGATGCCTTGGATGTCTATGCAGAAGTCAGCAGGAGTTTTGCTATTGGGGTCCAAATTTCATGCTTTGTAGTTATTTTTTCCAGCTATTAATGGTACTTTTGATTATCTGGTGTTTGCCATTCTCTTTAACAGGCTTCCAAAAACTCCACAATACTTTTTTCTCTTGGCTATAAACCAGCTACTGATCTTTAAATTCTCTCTCACCAAAATAGTACTTCCTTGTTTGGATAATACATTTATCTCTGCATCTGATCTGGTTTGACTGGGACCCTGGGGCTTCATGTCTTATCAAAAACCCATTCTGCTTCGGTATCAAAGAGGCCTTGTTTCTCTATCAGAAATTCCATTTTATGATTTAAGAGTAATGAGCTCCATGTACATTTAGGTCAGCTAAGCTTTGGATGTTTCAGTGCTTCACTCCAAGAACATAAGAGCCAAAAAAATGACCACTTGGGATTTTCCTCTGCTCAGGAGAAACAAACATGAAGCATCACACCATAAACATTGCTTAAATTACACTTAAAACTTTCCCATTTTTTTCTGATGTTCCAGTTTTTTTAGAAATGGAAATACCCCTGAGTGGCCATCTATTCTTTCATTTGGTGCCACTTGTCTGTGAGAGTCTTTCCTTTGACTACAAAGGGTTTTGGGTGGGGTTACCAGATAGACCCACATAGACTGTTACATAGAAATGCTGATTCCTTAGTAGGGTTGAAGTTGCACTTCAGTTCTAGGACTTTTTCCCAGAATACTTTTTGAGGAGCTGCTGGCCCTTTTCATGTGCAATCATAATCAAATACTGCCCTATTTGATTTGAAGGGAGCTCTTCATTTTATAGCTGCGAGTCTCTTGTGCTGTATGTCCTTTTCTAATGCCTAGTAAGTAATTTGAGCTCCTGTTTACTTACTCTTTAGTATTTCTGAGGGTAACAGAATCTCACAAACGTGAGTACTGTCAGTGAATTTCATGGTAGTCATGCTTAATCTCTCAAATAAGAACACACTAGGAACCTCCTCCCAATCCTTTGCATTTATTTATAACTATTTGCATAAACCATTCAGTGCACAAAAACCCAAGCCAAGATTTGGCTGACAATGTGTGTTTGGTATAGTTCTATGCTGCTGACATCCATCATTTAATTATACTGTAGGTAGTGGTTCTTTTTAAATATAGAAGTCACTGTGGTACTAAAAAATGTATAAATAAATAGAATGGGCTACTTTTGGGCTACTGTTTTTTTTTTTTGTTTAAATGACTGTTAACTATTGATTCAGTAGAAATCTAGCACTTGCAAAAACCCCAAGAGTGTTCAGGTGCATAAGTAGCCCATGAAATGGCATTATAGATAAATCTGCCTCCCCTTACCAGAATCTGAAATGACACCTGTGTTGGAGTGCAGTCACAGATGCCCTCTTGGAATTGTTCCCCAGTGTGCTGATCATGCCACTGACACCTACATTTTTGCTCTCTGAGGGCATGTATACATTGGGGAGTTATTTTGAAGTTACTCCCCTTATTTTGAAATAACAAGGTACGTTTCCATACTACCAAGCCCGTTTTTTTGAAATAATGGGCTTGTTATTTGAAAACAATACATCCTGCTTATGAAGAGGAATATTTCAAAATAGTTATTTTGGGAGTTATTATTTCAAAATAATTTACTTCAAAATAACCTGGTAGTGTAGACATAGTCTGAGGCTCCCCACCGCCCTACCCTGTTGGGACAGATCTTTTGATCTCCCCCAGGCAAGCCACAGAAGGGCTCAAATCCCAAATAAATCCATCTTTCTTTGTGTAAAAGTTTTACACAAGGAAAGCTCATTAGGATATTTGCTCTCTTTATGAAAGAGATATGCACACTGTTCATCTCCCCCAGTAAACAGTTAGGGTATGTCTACACTTGCAGCCTAATTCGAACTAAGGTTGCAAATGTAGGCATGTGAAATTGCAAATCAAGCCCAGGATTTAAATACCCCGCACTTGATTTGCATTTTCCTGGCTGGGCGCCATTTTTTGAAATTTACAAGCCCAAAGTAACTGCCCGCGTCTACATGCGGCAGTGAAACAGGAGTTCGAAATAAAACCCTAGTTCGAACTACCTGTTAAACCTCATTGCAACCTCACTTCGGGCTTGTAAATTAAAAAAAAAAAAGGTGCCCGGCTGGGAAGGTGCAAATCAAGCGTGGGATATTTAAATCCCAGGCTTGATTTGCAATTCTGAATGCCTACATTTGCAGCCCTAATTCGAATTAGGCTGCAGGTGTAGACGTACCCTTATTTACACTGGGACTGGTAGTAAACAAAAAGTGTTTTTATTATGCCCAAACAATAACATTTAAGTGCTTGCAAGTGAAAACAGAGAGATAAAAGCAAGTTACTAAGTTAAAATGAAAAGAAAATGCATAGCTAGTTCTAATTCACTAGAAATCATTGGGTCTGTACATCCTAAACACAAAACTCTGGTCATCTGAAGAAGTGGGAAGTGCCCATGAAAGCTCATGATACCATCTATATATTTTGTTAGTCTATAAACTGCTACTAGACCTTCTCTTTATTTTATTTTATTTTATTTTATTTTATTTTATTTTATTTTATTTTATTTTATTTTATTTTTTTGTAATTCATGCAAACGGAGTATTACCCTAAAGTACTGTTCTCGTTCTAGGCATAATCATCAGGTCAGAGTCTCTTTTACCCTGACCTGGTCTTCAGATCTTTGTATTCTTTCAGAGTGTTCCAGGCCAGCTAAAGACAAAGGGCTTATGGCTTTCCACTGCTTAAATTGTCTTTTCCCCAAGATGGGCATTTTCTGTTCTACATTCCCCCCCTTCCATGGAAAAATATCATGGTCAAAATGGAATCCCAGTACAAGGTGATAGTATCACGTCTCACTAGTCCAATCTCCTTTGGACTTCAGGACAGACAAGGCTGTTTACTAGTCGTTAAGTTGATCACCAAGTCATTAAGGCTTCTGGGGCACCAATAATGACTCATTACTATGTTTAAAACTATAAACAGTTTCATACTTCATATTTCTAACTTCACATATAAGAATGATACATACACCAAAATAGGATATATAGATCCAACATATTGTAGCATTAAAGTTGATAGGTTACATTAGGCACTTTGCCCAAAGCATCCTTCAGTTGTTCATATTTATATTCATAAGCCAATTTCCATAAAGCATGGTGGGGGGCGGGGACCATCACATCACCCTTGAGTCAAAACCACACCTCTGGCAGAGACTGCAGCCTTAGACTGCTTGGCCATCTTGACAGGTCTCCTTTTGGGGCAGAGTCAAAGTTAGCACACCTCTTGACAGGGTGCTAAAGGGCTCTCCCCAATGGGGCAGAAAGGGAGAGCTCTTCAGAGACGGGATATTGTGACCTGAGCACAGACCTTAGACAACTCAGTCACCCTGCTTCTGTGCAGGTATCTGCTGCCTCTCTTCACTTCATGACACTACACTCACTAATGTCATGCTCTGCCTTCAATGTGGCCCAGGCTACTGTGATCCTGCTTTTCCACTGAGGCCCTAGAGAGAGGACAGGAGAAAAGGGGAACATCCTCCTCTGATGAGATCAACAACAACTCTCCAAAAAGAACTCATGCAACCAGCAGGGAGCCCTAATCAACAAAAGGCTTTTAGCCTGCTGTCAGTAGTGGGATTTGGACCCACATCTTCAGAGGAGGCTATTGACTAAACACAGCACCTTAGGCCACTCAGCCATCCTTATTAAGTCCCCTTTTGTGGGGGAGTCAAAGAAAAATCACCCCAGTTCAATGACACTTCATAAGACAGACTGTTTCTGGTCTCTCCCAGGGATGTCCATAGGATTTATGAGGCTCTAGGTAGGGCTACTAAACTGGTATCCCTACACCTGGTGGCTTTCAGGGGGGAGAGGGAGATGATTTTTTAGAGATGTGATTTTATAATCTTCAGAAACACAATGCGCAAGAGCTGTTTTCCCTCATTTTTTCAGGAAGAACGGCTCTTGCACAAGAGGGTTTTTTTGCAGAAAAAGGAACTGTCTACACAGCTCCTTTTTGTGCAAAAGTCTCTTGCGCAAAAATGGTTGCTAATTAATTATGCAAATGAAGCGTGGTGATATTCTACTCCGTGCTTCATTTTCATAAGCTTTTGTGGAAGAAGCCTGTAGTATAGACATAGCCTAAGAGAGTGGTGAAGCACTGGAATGGGTTACCTAGGGAAGTGATGAAATCTCCATCCCTAGAAGTTTTTAAGTCCCAGCTTCACAATGCCTTGGCTGGGATGATTTAATTGGGCTTGGTTGCTTTTAGCAGGGGTTGGACTCAGTGACCTCCTGAGGGCTCTTCCAACTCTATGATTCTATGACAAGCTAGGCAGGTAGCAGTAACATTTGAACTTCAGAAAGACAAGAGTTCTCTCTGCAGATGCGCCTTCCCTGGATACTTTGTGGGAAATATTTGGTAGCACATGGATTTAAACTGCTTTGCTAAAGCTTTCCATTAACTGATTTTCATCAAGTTATCCCACTAAATCAGTCTTCAAAAATCATGTTTTATAAGAAAAATATAAGCCAAAGATTTTGTAATCATTTTTCAGTTTTTCTTCATTAATATTTTCTTGAAGATGGTTCATTGTCTTCCCCCTCCAGCCAGTGCTGGCTTGAGCCACTCCTGTGCCCTGGGCAGCGAGCGTGCGATTCACGGCTCCGCCCCCCGGTGCACGGAGCTGTGCACTTTACAGCTGCAATCAGGCACGTGGTGCCTAATAGCAGCTCTAAGGGATGCCCCGTGCCTGGGCACATGGCGCCCCTTACAGCTGCCATCAGGCACCCCAGGCAGCTGCAGGGCTAGTCACCCCCCCCCCTTAATCCGGCCCTGCCTCCAGCACTGAAACAAAGAACCGAAGTTTTCTGAAGAAGCCAGGTCCAGCTTTGACTCAAACGTTATAAAGGGGATAGTGGTCGGGGGGAGCAGCTAGGACAGATCCATAGGTGACCTGTGTTAGCACTCGGGAGCTACACAGCCCCCATGCTCCTGCCAACATTTTAATTGCTAAAAGGGCTGCGCCCACATATCCCCTCCTGCCTTTTGAGTGGCCCATCCTGTACCTCTGATATGCACACTTACCTGCTCCATAAATATCCAGTGAAACAACTAGAGGGGAGCTGAGCTTATTCCCTGTTTGGAATAGGCTCAGTAGATGGCGCTTAAGACACGTGCGGAGCCAGCGTAATAGCTTCATTCCCGTGCTGACTTGTAAAAAAGGCTGGGATTTGCTTTCCCCTTTTGGGGAGCGGTACAGCAGAATGATATTAACCTCTGCACCATTTTAAAATTCCAAGCTTCAGTGCTAAGCATGAAAAGTGATTTTCAGTCCGCCTTTGCTTTCTTTCTCATTGGAGTTACTAACTTGTTGCAACCTATCTCCCTCCTCTCTGTCGCTCGCATTGCTCTTAAACAACCCTATTCATTTAAACTTGGGGGCCCTTAGGCTGTAATTTGAAATAAACAACAGTATCAGAAGATTCGGATTAACTCCTTTATCTCAACTGTAAATGCTAGATAGTTTGAACATCACGATATGAGTTCCTTGATTGCTTCCTTCCTCCCCCTACGGAAATCAGATTCATTCTGTATGTATGTGGTCGATGTGTTTATCCTTTGAAAGGCACTGGAGGAAAGAGCTAACATTCTGTTTCCAATGCAATGCGGTAAATGATAGATGTCAGCCCATATTAATTCATATGCTGAGTTTTGAAAATGTGATGTAGATAAAACTGAAAGGAATTAAAGCAGGACTTTTAGAGTGGGATTTTGAAAGGCACCTGTGTGATTGGGGTGAGATTTCCAAAAGCACCTGTGAGATTTAGGACCTCCTAAATCACGCACACGCTTTTGAAAAATTCACCCTTCAATTTAAAGAACAATTTGCCAAGATAAGAATTCTTTAATATATCAATGTAAGGATGGCAAGATTCGCTCTAGTTGAGTCACAAGGCTAGGGACTGCTTGGCTACATTCAGAAATTAGCACACAAACCACGAATGCAGGATAAAATACCAAGTAAAAGCTCTTTCAAATGTGTCGCTTTTGATGCTGAATTGGAGTTTCAGAATTGAATGATTCAAGACGACTCAGGCTTTCGAATTTTTCCATTCTCTGATATGATGAATATATTACTAACCAAGACCAACTCCTCACTAGTCAAATGTAATCACCCACTTAAATCTGTAGTGAAACGTCTTTATTGTTCATCGCAACTAAAATGTATTCTCAAAATAGTCTCCAGGGAAGCTATTTATACATTTAAATGGGGTCAGATAGATTTAACTTTTACTAATTCATTCTATCTTTCTCAACCAGTAGACACCTTACAACAGGAGGAAGAGTGAATAGTGGTTAGAAAACATTTAAGGCAATTTAATATCAGTGTCGTGAACAATGAATGATCTTTACTGAGATAAAATAAACTCAATTAAGCTTATTCTATCAACAATAAACCAGCAGTTTAGAGTCCAGCCAAGGAAAGAATATGTGTCCAAGACTCTCTCAAAGGAACTGCAATTGGATTTGCTTAGTATGACTATAAATAGAATAGATAAATAAGTGTACGTGTTACATGACAGCTATCAGATTGTGTAGCACTTAGTGGTAAACATGCACTCTGGATACCAGATGTTTTTGAATAGTGGCACAGTTGTCTTCGGTAGGATTTATTGTACAGTAGCTCTGCGGTACACGAACCAGTAATCTACAAGACTGCAATCAATTATATTTTCCAGGAGATTGGAAAAGTTATTATTTTTTAAAAAGTAAAAACATCTAAAAGAACAAAGCAGCTCTTACGGCACTTTTCACCAGTAAATCTCAACTTATTTTACAAGGGAGGTGAGTATCATTACCCCCTTTTTACAGATGGGGAAACTTCGGCACATAGAGGTGAAATGACATGCCCAAGATAACCCAACAAGCCAATATATAGTAGAGCCAGGAGTACTACCCAGGAATTAGTCTGCTGATAGTGTTAATCTTGCCAAGCAACAGTGTTCTAAACGCATCTATTGTTATTTTTATGTATAAAAAGATTTATTAAAGATAAACAAGTTTCATTTACAATTCCAGTCCCTTTGCTAGATAATGCACAAGTGGTAGGATACGTTTTATTTCATACAGGTGACAGACTTTGCTACATTAGTTTCTTATTGCTACTTCCCCATTTTCTTCATATGTTTATTATTTTTGTTCTCTTTATATTCTGTCCTCTTTTAAGGTTATCTGCCACATATGCCGTAATTATTGTTTTAATAATATGAACACTGAACATTTGTTCAATGCCTTTTTGTAGGATTCAAAAAAATATAGAGACAGGACAACGTACATGACAGTACTCATGGCAACAAGTGCTATTTCACTGGATTGTTATACCCCGGCTCATTGAAAACTGAAGTCCCTCAGATGTTTCTCCATTGTATGATATTGTATAGGTGCATTGCATCACACTAATGGAACTTGCTGAAAATGTACGGTATGATTGGGAAATCACGCGTCAGTCGGTTGCGGCCAAAACAGCCAATCGCACACCCCTGACGTTACTCTAGTAGTCTAAGAATTTTCGAGCGACCCATAAGGTTGCAACAAAGAAGTCAAGTATTGTGTTTAATGGAGGAGCAAGGAAGTCTGGTGATAGACATTATACTGCCCAGATCCAGTCAACACTTACTCTTATATGGATTTGCCATTGGCTCTGATAAATCGCAGCTCCCGTGTCCTTAATCCAGGCGAATTTTAGGTGAAATAATACAAACCAACCAAGCAAGGCAAAACATTCCCAACCCGTTGGTCAAATGCCATTTGAACTCCACAAAACAAACATAGGTGGATAAGAAGTTTTGAATATAGACCTCCCCCCCACCCCCACCCCCGGCACCCGTCTGCCTTTAAAGCTAGTTGGTGTCAAGAGTAACTGGAAAGCGTCCGGGGTTTAAAACTCCCTAAAGAGTTTTTCAGCACTACGTGTGCTGGACAGCTCCCCCTCCAGAATGCCTGGGCGTTGAAACCAGTAAGGTGGACTGGGTAGCTCCTGGGCCCAAAGGCAGAACTCTCTAGTTAGCAGCATTCCTACGCGGTTGGGGGGTCATTCCGACTTTAACTCCCATTGGCTATGACAGCAATTCGGAGCAGGACTTAGATGGTGGTCACTATCGCTTCTTCTCCCTGCCTCAGAGCCAAACGTTCCCTCCTCTGGAAGCTAAACAGCTTCAAACCAAATTCCGGGAGGCTCCGCCCAGCAGAGGCAGAGCTGGGCGAATGTATAAATGGATGGACTGAGGCAAGGGAGGATCCAGCTTGCCTGAAGCCCCTCACCTGGTCTCTGTCAGAGACGGACTGAAACACAGCCCAGGAAGAGGCTGGGGGGCCATCAGAGACGGTGGAAGGAGCTGAACAGTTTCATAGATCCTGGAAGGCTGTTTTCGCTACTTTTGCCAGAGGATTGAAGTCCTGACCATGAAGTTATATCAGTCCCGTCACTCCATCCATCGGACTTTGTGAGAAAGGACTTCGGGATGCACCCTTCAGAACAGAAGCATCTTGAAGCTAATTATTTAGGCAAGCAGAAAGCCGAGTTCTGGATCTCGTTGTGTTCCCCTCATCTTCCCAACGTTGGCGAGTCTTTTCTGACCCTGGAGAATTGCCTTTGGCTGGAGAAATGACACCACGGAAGGTCTCTCTCTTTTAACCCTTTAGTGTTTGCCCACAGACAACTCCTCCTTTTGTGTTTTTGGTGGGAGAAAACTTGGAAGAAAGGACGAACCAGAATTTCTTTCCTGACCCCGAGACAAATCTCTTTGCTCTCTCTTGTTGCAGTTGAACTCCGGAGCTCCCCGGAGCTGGGAGAATGGCTGGGGAGCTCGCTCTCAACCTCTCTGTGCAGCCCACAGGAGGAAATGTCAGCAACGCGTTGGTGCCGGGTGTGCTGGAGACAGACCCTCTGCCTCCTGCCCGGGGCACAGCTTTGTTTGTCATCCGCTGTGTGATCCCTTCGCTTTACCTGCTCATCATCACCGTGGGCTTGCTAGGCAACATCACGCTAATGAAGATCTTCATCTCAAACAGCGCTATGAGAAGCGTGCCCAATATCTTCATCTCCAGCTTGGCCGCCGGAGACCTCTTGCTGCTGGTCACTTGCATGCCGGTGGATGCCTCCCGCTACCTCTTCGAGGAATGGATGTTCGGGAAGGTGGGCTGCAAACTCATCCCTGCCATCCAGCTCACCTCGGTGGGCGTGTCCGTCTTCACTCTCACCGCCCTAAGCGCAGACAGGTAAGATGGCAATACGCCAGAGTCGGAGAGTCAGAGAGAGACAGACAGAGATATTTCTGCTCTACCGGAGCAACTAGCTGCCAGATACTAATATCAGAACTATTCGGGTGCCATAGGGTTCTGTTTTGACATGCCACTGAATGACATACCTTCATTTTGTTGCCCCAAACAGCAATACCTATTTCATCTCCCTTGCAAACATACAAGAACAACAGCAAACAGATTCCCTTCTCCTCTCCCCCAGTAGCTCATACATAAACAGGAAAGGGCTTATTCCTGTATGTCTTTCTGCTAACTGATGTAAAGAGAATCAGTCAAGGAATTAAAGTTACTGGATCAGCTTCATTGACATTTGCAAACTTTTATAGAGGAATAGCAGATAAAGAAAAATACATTTTCTCTTTTCCCCTTGTACTAGTCTGAGACCCCTTACTCAGAATGGTAGTGATTGTTCATTGAGTAGCCCTGTTGACTCTGTTGGGACTGTTCCCAAGAAGTGCTTGCTTGAATAAGGAGGGGATTGCCGCCTCAGTCCCTAAAAGACAGGCAGGCATTTGCAAAATGAATTTGTAAAATATATTGCTTTTTATCTTTTTTTGTGTTGAATTTTTTTTCAGCTACAAATGAAAATTCTTGAACTCCTTCAGACAAAGTTCTTACTGACTTATATGGGAGTTTTGTCTGAGCATGTGCATGTATGTCTGGTTTGAAATGAATAACATTGATAAAGGTTGTTGTTGGAAAATATATATTTGGCTTTAGCACAAGTTTTTTTATGTTGTTTTTGTTTTAACCTTTTCCTTTAGGGTATAAGGCAAATTTATTTCATTTTTTTTAGCCAGTTTCAGCCAGAGTATAATTGCATCTAAGCTTTGATCCAAAAGCCCCTCAAAGTCAGATTAACTTCAGTGGGTTTTGAATCAGGCCCCATATTACTACATTTACATAAAGTTTTCAGTCCACATTAATGTTTTATATCTTTGATTGCAACTTGTACACAAGATCCTTAAAAGAGTATGTCTGTTACATTCTGATTTCATCAGTTCAGGAATTTACCACAAAACTTCCTTGATATACTTTCATTTTTAAAACACATTTGTGATATGGAAGGAATATTTGCAAATCAGAGATCTGTCAAATCACTAATGAAATAGGGTGAAGGTGATGTAGTAGTTAAAATTTCATTTCTTTTACTTTTTTAATTTATGTTACTTATTTTTTACTTATTTTACTAATTTTTTGTTACAGGTATTTCCTTTAACATTTTAGAGGGCTGCATTGTATTTATGCTTAGTAAAAATGGGAGTGATTTTCCTGATAAAATTGAACATATTATTTGGCATCTGTCTTTCTTCTTTTCTTTTGTAGATTATCATTTACTGGGGATGTAGTCACTTGGTAAATAATTGCCAATCTCAACCCATCAGTCTTTACTCAGGGAAAACTTCCATTGACTTCAGTGGACTGAGTCATTACTTTTGGACAGAGTTCAACTTTAATTAAAGTCAATAAGAGTCTTGACTTAATGGAACATGTTAAGGACTCTGTCACCTCTATCCTGCACTTTTGTAGACCCTAAGCTCCCACTGAATTAACTGGAAGGCATTCATGCTGAAGGAATGCTGGACTGATCACCAAAGAAGTTACAGCGGTAGCCTTAACTCAGCACACTCCCACTTATTTTCCTTGGCTTCAGGATACATTGAGACCTGTTTTCTAGTCATTTTGCAGATACTCTGATTTTGCATTTCTAATCACTTTTACATGGTTTATTACATGGCTAATTTGGTGTACAGTAAACATAACTTTTTTCACAGATATCATTTCAAGTACTTATACTTTTTACTCTATTGTAACAAAGTTTTTCTGGTCTTATTGCCATCCAAATTACTTAAGGAAAGATTTGTGAATTAATTTTTTTTTTAGCTTTAGGAGGAAAATATCAAATTAGTTCTTTTAAATGTCAGTGGAATTAAACATTTAAAATTACATATATAAAATATTCAGATTTATATAAACAGTATGCCAACTTTTACTATTAGTATTGTCTAAAAAGAGCTGGGGGAAACTGAAATGAGCAGTAAAAGGGAGGATATAAATATTTCCACAGTGTAGTTACTACTCATTCTAAGTTTGGAAATTCCCTACAGTAAGTTACATATGTTACAGCAATGGTGATTTCTGAAAACAAAATATTACAAGGATTAACTTCATAAGTCACCATGGACTGAAAAGTTTGATATATGAGCATTGAGACTTGATGTGGATGAGGGTCAATTATACATTCATTTCCTTGTTTGGCCATTACAGTGGTACTCGTTCCATATATATTTATTCGAAGCGTGCTTTGTATTTTATTTGACCTTTGTGTTACAGACAAACATTTTCTTCAGAGAACTGGTAGCCTCTTCCTTAAATAAAATGTGTACCTTTTATCATGTTCCTTGCATAATACTGTGTTCCCATGATCTTGTTTTATGTAAACTTCCTGTAGTTGTGTAGTAATCATGCTGTATGGTGATTAGAAATGCAAAATTACAGTATCTGCAAAATGATTAGAAAACAGGTCTCAATGTATTATGAAGCCAAGGAAAATAAGTGGGAGTCTGCTGCGCTAAAGTTAATGAATGAGATTTTCAGGAAGTATAAATGGAGCTGTGCTGATTTATACTAGCTAAAGATGCAATCCAACATTTTCAGTTTCCTTTAACAACACCATGGACTACTGTTTATAGTTTATATACACTGAACCATGAAATAATTGTATGAGACATAAACAACGGAAACTGGTATTTTCATGAGTTACGTCATGTCAGAGTGTCAGCATTTGCAGAGCTGCAACATCATTGTAAGTACAGATTGGACCTCCCTGGTCCGGCACCTTTGGGACCTGACCAGTCCTGGATGAGGGATTTTGCTGGACGGGAGTGTGTGTCATATTTGCCCTCCTGTTACTGGCCCCCTCAGCCTTGGACTGGCTGACAGTCTCCTGGCCACTCCCCTCCCCCTGAACATCCACTGCCCTGCCAGTCCCCACCTTTTAGCCCAACTCCCTGCACACTGGCTCCTGGCCGCACCTGGCATACATTGACTGCCAGCACCGCCTCTAGAGACTATTGAATAGCTGTGTAAACTGACAAGATTTCATGTGGTTACAACTATTCAATTAGACTGTATCTAACATCCTTACTTTGTGGTACCAGGAGAATGACATGTGATGAAGAAAACAAAGTCTCTGTTGCTCTTCATGGGGATGAATATTTTACCCAAAGCAATAATTACCTGTTGCCTCTTTGGCACTAATAGCTGGGCTGCCCTGGACATGCTGGGCACCCACTGTGGTGAGCCAGGCTCCTGGCCCTGCCAAGCAGCCTCACTGGGTTGTACCTAGCAACCCAGTTGTGGTACACCAGATAGCTCAGCTGCGGGAAGCCCAGGCTCCACCGTACCACCAGCACTCTCTGGTCCTGAAACATCCGTGGTCCTACCAGACCACGGATGTTGCTGGACCAGGGAGTCCCAATTAACAGAGGTTCAATCTGTAATAATACCTTATGGACTGTATCCCATAAGTTATGGTACATAAAACATTATTTTTTTCTGTAAGTGGGAAACTAATAGTAAAAGATTTATCCCACTGTAAGTCTGTATTCAGAGATATCCATATTCTTCTAAACAAGTCTGTCTCTCTTAAAAAACATGGACCAGAGGCAAGAATAAGTATTTTCTACACCTTTTTTTGGGCGTGCTAAACTCCTTTGGCACATTTTGTGTTTGGTGAAGAGGTTTTAAGAAAAATTGAAATCACCCAGCAGGTGTAGTCAATCACATACTAAATACTGTGTCTGACATCTCCACCTCCTTATACCTGGACTGATATTAAGGGCCTAGAAGATTGTAAATCTGGTTTGACTTTTGGGTTTTCTTCATTAATTGAGGAAGGATTTTTTTTAAAGAATAGGAAGGAGAGAGACTGAACAAGAGGAAAAGGAAAAGGAAAATAATTGAATTAATTCCCTATCAGTCTTTCTATTTAGATATTTGTAATATGCATTGGTGTCCTTGTCATACAGTAACATCAAACACTCAGATACATCTTTATGTATTGACAATGGATAGTTGAACAGGAGACTAATAAGTTAAACGTCAAGAGTTTTCAAAACTCTCAGGGTAAGTCTACACAGAAAAGTTATTTCGAAATAACAGCCTTTATTTTGAAATAACTTTCCTAGCGTCTACACAGCCAAACCACTATTTCAAAATAAATTTGAAATAGCGGTGCACTTATTTCAAATTTGGTAAACCTCATTCTACGAGGAATAACGCCAAATTCGAAATAGTTATTTCAAAATAAGTGCTGTGTAGACACTTATTTCAAAATAGGGGACATCGAGCCTTCCCAGGGTGCCCTGGTGGCCATCCAGCCTCAACCAAGAACACTCTTCTCCCGCCCCACTTCCCCAGAGCCCTTAAAGGGGTAGACTCTGGCCACAGTGCCTGTGCCAGCTCCAAGCCTGCCAGCCCACAGCCAGGAATCACTTCCCCTAACCCAGTGGCCCCAAAACATGAGCCAGCAAGCCACTGGCAGCCAGCCCTCCACCGCTCCCCAGGAGCAGTCTGCCAGCTCCCAGGAGCCTGCCAGGGCCCGGAGAAGACAGGTGCTTTCCTAGTCCAGGGTGGAGATCGTGGACCTTATTCAGGTTTGGGGGGGTGCCCCCAAAATCCATGATCTCTGCATCAGGAAGAGGGGTTAGGGAGGGGTAAGTGGAAGGGCTTGAGGGAGGATTGAGGCACAAGCCCCCAGTGGGGCAGACCAGGGAGGCTCTTAGTGTTCCTCAAGGTGGAAGCTCTCCTGCAGGGCCTCCTGGATACTGACAGCCCCCCGATGGACCGCCCAGATGGCAGCCTACAGAAAGTGCAGCCAGGCTCACAGCAACACGTCGAAGAGAAGCTCTGGCTCCATGTTGCAGAGTACTGTGGTGTCCCGAGTGAGGGCAACCAGAGCACGCAGGGACAAAATGCTTTGCTGTCCCTCATTGAGGTAGACAAGCAAGCAGGGAAACCTGAGAACTGACTGTCCAGGGGGTTCCCTTTAAGCACAGACTTCAGATAGCTCAGGCAGCAGCCCCACACAGTAAGTACTGACCTAGTGCCCTGCTGGAACTGGTTCCGGCCAGCCTTAAATGTGATTTAGAGTCCACTCAGTGTGGACACACTATTCAAAATAGCAAAATGTTATTTTGAAATGCATTTTGTGTGTATACAAATTATTTTTAAATAAGCTATTTCGAAATAACTATTTTGAAATAAGCTATTTTGAAATAACTATTTCAAAATAACACTGTAGTGTAGACATACCCTCAGGGACTTTCATGGGAACAGAGAAAGGTGAATGTCAAGCACGTCTAAAGATTGTACTTGTAGGTTTGTAAAGCCCTATCTATTTTCTTCTTAAACAGGCAAGATTCCTATGGCCCCTGTACTGGACCATGAGTTTGAAAGTCATTGAATATCCTGAATGCACCTACTGTGTCAGATGTGTTAAGAGCCCTTTCCCCTTGCAAAGTTCTCATTCTTTCCCTATAGTGGTGCAAATGGATATATATTTAGGATACTGGAAAAGGAGGTAAGTTGCACATACATGTTTATCCTAAAGCAAACCCTTAGAAATAAATAAGCAGCAGGAAACATCACACTGAAAATAATGTGAAAGAAACTAAGAAAGGGTTTATTTAACACAGGATAAAATAACATAAAAGCCAATCCGACTAAAAAGGGAAAATTGTGATGGAATTGCATACTGTAGATAAGAAAGGAAAGGGAGAGAGGGAGAAATGGGATCAGAAGTACTGCATTAGCCTGTTAGTCCCAAGAAGGGAGAATAGGAAAGGTTAATATATTGGATTGCCTTGTTTACTAAGATAAATTCAAGAAAATAACAGTCCAAGTGATTTTCATATAATAGATCATAAAAATATGAATCAGCTTTTGATAAATTGCAACACAGAGAAAACCAAAGGATAACTGAATGATCCTTTCCTTCTCCTTCTTTTTTGGCAAGCCAGCCTTTTATTTAATATTTTATTTATATTTTCAAACATGTCATGCAAAATACCTGCAGACTTTCTGAAAGCTAATTGGATTAGAGGTGTACTCAAGAACATTTTGCTAGACTTGAAGTAACAATCATTTTCTTTTCATTCATGGCTAGCATATACCAGGATGGGTAGGAATGGTGTCCCTCGTCTCTGTTGGTCAGAAGCTGGGAATATGCATAAGGGATGGATTACCCATTCTAATTATTTCCTCTGGAGCAACTGGCAGTGGCCACTGTCAGAAGACAGAATACTAGGCTAGATGGACCTTTTGTCTGACCCGGTTGTTCTTATGCTCTTATAGTAGGTGAGGTATTTGATCTTTCCCTTCTTTGTGGTTATTTTTTGTCTTGTGAGAAGAAAAACTGTTGTACATCTTATACAGATGCTTTTTCAAATTTATGTCAAAGGTGCCTACAGTTTGAATAGGTGTTGCTATTTTCTTTTTTATACATAAGAATATATAATCTTGAAAGTTACATATTTATTTGTACTCTGGGCACTAATTACAATTAGGCAATAAAGTCTGAAGAGATGGAAGGAAAGTTCAGCTTGACAAATGGCTTGTTAAGTGAGTCAGGGGCTCAGAGCTTATGCGTAGAATTGTTTCTCTTCAGGTAACGGTCATTTTGCACAGACCGGCTGTGTCTAGATTGCACCCCTTTTCCGTAAAAGGGATGAAAATTAGACACAGCACAATTGCAAATGAAGCGGGGATTTAAATCTTCTCTGCTTCATTTGCATAAACATGGCTGCCACTCTTTTCCGGCTCAGGGCTTTGCTGGCAAAAAGCGCCAGTCTAGACGGGGATCTTTCGGAAAATAAAGCCTTTTCCAAAAGATCCCTTATTCCTCTTAAAATTAGGAATAAGGGATCTTTCGGAAAAGACTTTATTTTCTGAAAGATCCCCGTCTAGACTGGCGCTTTTTTCCGGCAAAGCTCAGTGCCGGAAAAAAGCGGCAGCCATGTTTATGCAAATGAAATGGGGAAGATTTAAATCGCCACTTCATTTGCAATTGTGATGTGTCTAATTTGCATCCCTTTTATGGAAAGGGATGCAATCTAGACACAGCCACCATGTTTATCCTACATTTCCTTGGTTTTGTACTTGCTCTGTCCTAAATTGCCATCATATATAGTTAGTGGATTCCCCCAGGAAAAGCATTTCGGAGAACATTTCTTTTGGAATCTTCTCTAAAACACATGTGCTAGAAAGACTTTTTCTGGAACTATAGCCCTGATTCAGCAAGATACTTCATTGGGCTTCTCCCATGCTTAAGGTTAGGCACATGCTGAAGCATCTTGCTGAATTGGCCCTTGGTATGTAGGTAACATAGCTTTCTCTTAACTCAGTTAAAAATAATCCATGTAGGAGTCAGTGTGTGGAAAGGGCTAGTTTGCAGGATTCTTAGGGTAGTCAATGTGTTGTGTCAGGGAGGAGGAATGTAGGGCCAGATCTGGGTCCTTGGCTCCACCTTCTTTGTAAGGCTCACAGATAGGATTAGACTATTACAATAGATCAATGGGATGCCAGTGTGTCAGGTATCTAACATACAGTATCTTGTCTCTGCCTTGTCACATGAATGACCTTTGTTCAAGCACCTACTTCCTGAACTTTGTTTACTGTGTCTAAATCACACCTGGCTGAAGGAAGATGCAGTTCACTGCATTAATTTTTGCTTGCCAGAACTTGGGCTGGGAGAATGTCATAGGACATTACGTTAATCCATGAGGGTTCTGTACCAACAAGATGTTCAAAGAAGGGATGAAACATGTGGCACCAGGTTTGAGCCTGACCTCCAGATATGTATGAGTATTTTCTTGTGGACTCAGCTCTACAAAATATATAGGTTTCATCTTCACACATTGCTCTTTTTATTCAGGTTGAACAACTAACTTTGGGTATGTCTACACTATAGCACTAATTCGAACTAACTTAATTCGAATTAGTTAATTTGAAATAAGATCATTTGAAATAGTGCATCTAGACCTAAAAACTAATTCGAATTAGAGTTTTGCTAATTCGAAATAGCATGTCCACATTGAGTGGACCTTGAACCAAAGTTAAGGCTGGCCGGAACCAGTGCCAGCAGGGCATCAGATTAGAACTTAGAGTGAGGAGCTGCTGCCTCAGGCTAGCCAAGGGCTGTGCTTAAAGAGACCTGACCTCCACCCCGGACAGACAGTTCTCAGGGTTCCCTGCTTGCTTGTCTAACTTGATGAGGGACAGCAAAGCAGTCCTGGCTTGGAGTGCCCTGAATGCCCACACTCGGCACATCACAGCACTCGGCCATCAGCCCGGCTGCACTTGCCACAGGCTGCCATCTGGGGGGGGGGGGGGGGTCAATTGGGGAGCTGTCAGGATCCAGGAGGCCCTGCAGGAGAGCTTCCACCCCGAGGAGCCCGCAGAGCCACCCCAGTCCTCTCCATCGGGGGCTCATGCCCCATTCCTCCCTCAACTCCTTCCACTAACCCCTCCCTAGCCCCCCTTCCTGATGTAAAAAATAAAGGACACGTGTTCAAAAATATAAACTCTCTTTATTTAACAAAACTGGGGGGGGGGGGATTAACCTCTGGGGAGACTGGGAAAAGGAGGTGGGAGAGGGGAAGAGAGAGGGTGGGAGAGGGGAGAGGGAAACCTGGGAGGAGGGAACTGGAACAGGGAAGCCAGGGGAAGGAGGAGGGGAAGTATAAAACTATGGTACGCCATATCTTCAGTACTGTGTACAGATGTGGTCTCCTCACCTCAAAAAAGGTATTTTGGCCTTGGAAAGGGTTCAGAAAAGGGCAACTAAAATGATTAGGGATTTGGAACAGGTTCCATATCAAGAAAGGCTAAAGAGTCTGGGACTTTTCAGCTTAGAAAAGAGGAGACTGAGGAGGGATATGATAGAGGTATATAAAATCATGAGTGGTATGGAGAGGGTGAATAAAGAAAAGTTCTTCATTAGTTCCCATAATATAAGGACTAGAGGACACCAAATGAAATTAATGGGCAGCAGGTTTAAAACTAATAAGTGAAAGTTCTTCTTCACATAGCACATAGTCAACCTGTGGAACTCCTTGCCACAGGAGGCTGTGAAGGCTAGAACTATAACAGAGTTTAAAGAGAAGTTAGATAAATTCCTGGAGGTTGGGTCCATGGAGTGCTATTAGCCAGGGCGTAGGAATGGTGTCCCTGGCCTCTGTTTGTGGGAGGCTGGAGATGGATGGCACAAGACAAATTGCTTGGTCATAGTCTTCAGTCCATTCCCTCCGGGGTACCTAGTGTTGGCTGCTGTCAGCAGACAGGTTACTGAGCTAGATGTACGGACATTCTTGTGTTCTTATGTTCTAAGCTCAGGGCTCAGGGTCGGGAGGTCTCACTGGACCAACTTGATTTTCATGCAAACCTGCTCCTGGGTTCTCATGTGGCCTTTGGAGGCCAGACTGGCAGCTATCCTGCCCTAGACGGCCGCATTCCTGTGCCTAGTGCGGAGATCGTGGACGTTGGTGAGGTCCATGATCTCCGTACTAGACCAGGTGGGCGCCCGCCTCTTGCGGCCCCAGGCAGGCTCCTGGGAAGAGGCTGGGTGGCAGCGGGTGGCTGGCTCATGCTGTGCCAGGTGCAGGGTCTGCTGGCTGGGTGCTGGCAGGTTTGCAACTGGCACAAGCCCTGTAGCCAGACCGTGCCCTTTTAAGGGCTCCGGGGCCGGGAGGGGGGCAGAAGAGTTTCACTGCTTTGGCCCAGAGTGGCCACCAGGGCAACCTGGAAGGGCTAGCCTCCCACTAGTTTGAATTAAGTGGCTACACAGCCCTTAATTCGAACTACTTAATTCGAACTAGGTGTTACTTCTCGTAGAATGAGGTTTACCTAGTTCAAATTAAGTGCTCCGCTAGTTTGATTTAAATTCAAACTAGCGGTTTTTATGTATAGCCTCTATTAAAGTTAATTCGAATTAACGGCTGTTAGTTCGAATTAACTTTGTAGTGTAGACATACCCTTTCTTAGGAGCTACAAAGCAGCCAGCATGATCAAAGTAGTCACATCACAAAATAATATATATATTACATAGGCACCAGATTTTAGGAACCTTCTTTGGAATGCAGGACTCTTCTTCTCAAGCATCTTGATGTTAAGAACTGAACTCTATGCAGAGATAAAGATGATTTTTTACTAAATCAGTCTAGTAGATGGATACTCTTAACACTAATCAGGAAATGAGAGGGGTTGAAGTGTTTCTCTGAGAACTAGAGTCTAGGCCAAAGAAGGTTCTGCAGAGAGGTAGCTTAAGATGAGTTTTCTGTTTTTCTGTTGATATGTAAGTTAACAATGAAGGCAAACCTTAGGAAAGGGCACTGTGTAGTATATGCATTTTACGTATCTTCTCTCTTCAGGTGAGGAGCAGAATGTCACTTTCTTATGAAAAGCCCAAATCTTTCCATTTGTATTTGAGTTTTAACCCTTTCATACAGCTCTACTGAATGTATGGGAGAATTAGTCAAGGGAAAAAATCAGTATGAAAATTGATCATTGGATCAGACCGAGAATCACCTAACCTGAAACACTTGCAACTTAAGTACAAATAATGCAGTTCAGATCATATATAAGTTCTCTGTGCTGGTTTTACTCTTTCTTCCTCAACCAGCTTTGTTCTATATGACCATGCAATGAACGAATTTCTCTAGCATGCTGAGAACCCTTTCTTAGCAATTTGTAAACATCCATTTTCTCCAGGTTAGGAACATGGGATTTATTCTATTGGATCATACAATCAAGTATTTTCTCTAGGCTATGTCTACACTCCTGGCTTTTGCCAGCAGAGGGTATACTAATGAAGCGCTCATTAGCAACTTCTCACACTTCATTTGCATAATCTCTGCCCAAGGTTTTTTGTGCAAGAAGTTTTTGCGCAAAAACAAGCACTGTGGATGGGTCCATTTTGCACACCCCCCGCCTCATTTTGCGCAAGAACCTTTTACCCTATGTGCTTGAAGACAGGGGAGCGGGGAAAGACCCATGCCAGATGGGACCCTTTCCCTGAGTGCCCCCAACCGTCACTCTTGCATCCCCATTCCCAGCCTCTTGCACTGTACCTTCCTCATCTCCATGGCCCTGTCCTAACTCCTGCATGCCCCCCTCCCCCCAGCTCCCTGCCCTGAAAGACCTGGGCAATGCCAAGTAAGTCTTCTAGTCCTTGTATCTACCAATAGATATAGATATTATATACACACACACAGATTGATTTTTATATACCTCTTATCCAAAATGTATTCTTTTTCTGTATCACTGCTTTAGATTGCAGAATTGCATCAGGAACAGAATGTTTGGATTGTGTGTTTTGTTCCATCTATTCTTTCAGGCTGTATGGTTTTGCGGGTTTAATTTTTTGTATAGCATTTTTCATTTTGCCTATATTATATTTCCTATTTTTTATGTGTGGCTCCTTGTGTTCCATTTGTATTATCCGTTGTTTTTCCACTTTTATATTCTGCCTTTTGTTTTATTTTTCTGTACTTCATTAACATGGTGAGCTCTTTAACTATGTATTTTTGCCTTCTCTCCATCACTTCTTTATTTTTGTTAAATGCACTTCTGTGTTTTTCACTAGGTACAATAAGCAAATACCAAAAAATCTAAGTGGATTCTGTGTTGCTACAATGCAAAACTTGTGCAGAAAATGCAAATTAAATGGAACCAGATATGTTGAAAGTGGGAACAGAAGTTGAAGTGGAACAGCTGAAAAGATGGTTAAGACAACAGGTTCCTTTTATTCAGGATTTTAAAATGTAAGGTCAGATCCTCAGCTACAGTAAATGGACACGATTCTGACGTTAACAGAGCTGTGTTCATTTACACTTCCCAAGTATTGTCCATACAATTTCTGAAAATCAGGGAAATATGTTATCCTGTGGCTACTATTTAATTATTCTGCCCCTCACTGACAAGGAAAGAGAGGAAAAGGTTTCCTGAGAGTAATAATTTTATAAGAGTAGAATGAAATTGAACAGATTTTATGTCATAGGATTCTGCCTCCAGATATTTATTCTTCTGTGCAACTAGTATGTTTTATCAACCTACTCCTTTGGCAATCTTACCTTTAGGAGGTAAAAATTGTTTTTCTTTATTCAGGCATGTGCAGAGCAATAGTGCACCTTTTCACCCAGGGTATGTCTACACTACCCCGCTAGTTCGAACTAGCAGGGGTAATGTAGTCATCCGCAATTGCAAATGAAGCCCGGGATTTGAATTTCCCGGGCTTCATTTGCATAAGCGGGGAGCCGCCATTTTTAAATCCCCGCTTATGCAAATGAAGCCCGGGAAATTCAAATCCCGGGCTTCATTTGCAAGTGCGGTATGCCTACATTACCCTCCTAGTTCGAACTAGGAGGGTAGTGTAGACATACCCGGGGATGTGTGGATGGTGTAGGAGTGTTGTGGCAGAAGACTGAGGATGCGGGGATGCAGCAATTTGGGGATGTAAGAGGCTCAGGACAGGGGGTTCCAGTGTCTGATAGGCTCAGATCTGGGCTCAGGCAGTGCAGGAATGTTATGATGCTGCAGTGAGATGGGGGTTTGGCCCCAGTTGTGGGCTTGTTGGCCTGGCTTCATTTTTAAATAAAATATTATGTCAAACTCAAAAGGTTTTAGCATTGTCTTTATTTATAAGAGGGGTGAGGAACCTGTTTTGAGTCAAGGGTCACTGACCCACAGAAAAGTCAGTTGGGGCCACACAAGTGAGATGCAAAAAAAACAACAACAAAAAAAAAAAACCCCAACCAACCCTCCAAACCCCCCCAAGCCTCACTAACGAGGTCACAAATGTGCTGGTGAGGGCAGGGGACAGAGTGAAAGTGGGTGCTGGTGCTGGGGCTGGGGAGAGGGTGCTGCTGGGTGGAAGGATGCTGGCTCAGGTGGCGGGCTGATGGGGCAGGCAGGCTGCAGGCTGCTGGGGTCAGGGACGTAGTCCTGCTGGGCACTAGGGTGACTTGCAGGGTGCTGGGACAAGGAACAGGGTGCTGCTGGGTGCTAGCATGGATGGCAGGGTGCTGGGGCCAGGGCCAGGGTGGTGCTGAGTTGTGGGGTGAGAAGCAGGATGCTGGGGCCAGGGCCAGGGTGGTGCTAGGTGCTAGGGTGGATGGCAGGGCTGCCAAGGAGCGGGATAAGGATGGGGTGCAGGATCTGGGAGGGAGGTGGAGGGCAGAAGGGGTCAAGGTCTGGGTGGTAGTTAGGGTGCAGAAGCAGGCTAGATGTAAGGTGTTTGGCCAGGGGGAGGGAGCAGGACCAGATTGGGGGTAGGATGTCTGGCTACGAGGGAGGGTGCAAGAAGGGGACTTGGGTAGGAGTTGGACCTCCCTGATCTGGCATCCTCTGGACCTGACTGGTCCCAGATGAGAGATTTTTGGACCAGGGGAGGTCATTTCAGGGCTCCTGGTTCCTCCCCTCCCCACTAGACTTCTTTGCACCTCTATCCCCTGCAACCCAACTGAGCTGCTCACTCCTGCTGGTTCCCTGCACCTCCCACAAAACCATCCCCCACAATCCAAGGGAGTGCAGCACCAATTCCCTGCAGCCCCTCACATCCCAGCTGAGCTGCCCATCTATTCCATATGCTCTCCCCCATCCACCTCCACACAGCTGAACCCTGCACTGGTTCTCTGCATGCCTCCCCCACAGCACAGCTGAGCCCCATTTCCCTGTACCTCCTCCAAACCCCACAAAATTGCTGAGCTAAGCGATGATTCCCTGTCCCTCCCTCCCCTTGAGTCTAGCCCCGGTTCCTGGCACCTCCTCTTGCAGCCAAACTGAGCTCTGAACTCCACACACACACACACACACACACACACACACACACACACACACACACACACACACACACACACACACACACACACACACCCTGCAGCCCAGCCCAACTCTCCGGACCTCCCCACTCTGCAACCTAGCTGAGCTCAATTTCCCTGCACCTTCCTCCAAACCATGCAGACATGCTGAGCCAGCGCTGATTCCCTGCCCCTGCCCCTGCCTCCTTTCTTCCCTCCCCTTGGCTGTGTCTCCACTGGCACGATCTTGCACCAAAACTTGCTTCCTGCCTACACAGGCCGCATGTTCCTGCGCAAGTACACTGACATTCTCATGTATGAAATCAGGGCTTCTTGCGCAAGAACTATGATGCTTCTACTCAGGAATAAGCCCTTTTGCACAACTGTTCTTGGGCAAGAGGCCAGTGTGGACAGGCAACATGAATGTCTTGCACAAGAAAGCCCTATGGCTAAAATGGCCATCGGCACTTTCTTGGGCAAGAGAGCATCCACACTGCCATAGATGCTCTTGTGAAAAAGCACAGCTCGCACTTGGCAGTGTGGATGTGTTCTTGCACAAGAACTCCTGCACAAGATGTTCTGGTGCAACAAACCGCCAGTGTAGACATAGCCTAAGAGTTTCCTCGCATGAGCAAAATGAATTTAGTGTTGTGCACCAGTACTGAGTTCATGTGGCTTGTTTGTTCATGTGCCACCCAAGTTATTAATAAATATTTTTAAACCTTTACCTTTTGCTTCGCGGAACCCGAGGGTTCCCTGGAGCACCAATTGGGGTAGAGAAATCATCATACCAAAGACAAGAGTATCTTTTCAAACAGTGTCCTGCTAGGCTATTGCTGCTGCAATTTTCTGGATCAGCAGCTTCTGGATCAATTTCTTGGAGTGGCAGATTTTGTTTCCCCAGCAACTTATCATGAAACACTGCACACCTGTCATTGGCATTTACTTTGAGAATATGAATAGTTTTAATCAAGTCTCCACTCACCCATTCAATTTCTCTTCATTCCTAATGCTCATCATCACATTGAATGACCATTCTAGTAGTGAATACAGAGCCAATTTTATTCAGTATAGGGATAACTATTGAACAAATATCTGTATTTGTTTTTTAACAATCCACAATAAATGGTAGACTGGTTTTTATGAAAAACTGGGACATTTCAGGTGTCCTGAAAAAACTTCCCAAGATACTAGAATATCATATGAAAAAGCAGAACATAACATCACTTCTATTCCAAATAGTCAAATACTGCTCATCTTACTCAGGCAAATACACCCATTAAGTCAGTGCTGCTACAGGTTAAACTTCTCTAGTCCGGCACTTTCTGATCTCGCAACATCCATCTTCTGGCATGATTTTCGTTAGCAGGATGTCCAATTATCACGGCTATGGCCAAGTTTTCTGCAGTCCCATAAAGTTTGTTTACAGCCACCAGTCCTGGCTATCAGTGTTCTTTGCTGTTATTTAGCTCTTTTTACCCCTAAATAACTTCTAAGAGCCCATTAAGCAGTGGAAGTGTTAGTAATGTTGCTAGACAATATTGACCTCCCATGGTTTAGCAAATTCTCTGGCTCAGCACTGGTCAGATTTCGATGGTGCCAGTCTAGAGAGGTTCAACCTGTACTCATGTAAGGAAAGTAGGATTTGCTTCAGAGCAAAAGCAGTAGGACGACAATGTAATCAAATACAACTTTTGCATCATCTGTGTTTTTACAAACACCTTCAAATTGCAAAAACATTTAATAACTGAGGGATCTAGCATATTGTTGACTAATAAGGTCACAATTTGTGTTTGGAAGCCTTCATGTTCTTCACAGAATTTTGCTGTTTTTGTCACAATGGCATAAAGATTTCCATTAAACCTGATGCTCATAGGTATTCCACAAAAGTTAGGAGCCTCAAAATCTCTGACAATCTGTCACTCAGGTTTAATGGAAAATCTTTATGCTATCATGACAGAGGCAGAAAAATTCTGTACAGAACACAAAGGATTCTAAAAACAAATTGTGACCTTGTTGGACAGTAATGGGAGTTGGAGGCCTTTGTAGTTCTGGGCCTATCTTAGCAGAGTGAGTTTCACAATATAATTTGAGAGAAATATTGAACAAAAACTGTCATAGCAAGCTACCTGTTCACCAGGCCTGTTTAATTTGCTACAAAGACCTGATCCAAAGCGCACTGAAGTCAGCAGAAGTCTTTCCTTTGAATTCACTGAGCTTTGGTTTGGGCACTGAACATGCATTGCTTTCAGCTACTTTACACTGTCAGGCTACATGCAGCTTCTAAGTACTGCAATAGACTTAGTGCATAACGCCTGTATTTGAAACTTAGGTCAGATTGTACCTTCAGGCACAGCCCTGAGCAAAGGTAAGTGTGACTATATAGCACAGGTAGCCTCAGGAAGCATTGTCCCTCAGAAAATTTCCTTTGAGGAACATTTCCTCTCTTGCATTGGATTAGGAATCTGCTAGAATCCTATTTAATTTGTAAGCACTTCAGGGCAGGGACTGTTTATTTGTTAAGTGGCCAGTACAATGAGAATTTACTCTTGACTGGCCCATAGACATGACCATAATAAAAATGATTCATAAAACAATAATACAGTATATACCCTGTTCCTTCCTTGGTTTCCAGCCAGCTTCGATGGTTGGCACGCATGAGAGTGGAACCATGTTTCAGCCTCTCCTTTTTCACTCACTCACAGTGCAGGAGAACACAGATTGCCCATTTGTGCCTGTGCCTGCAGTCTAGGGGGATCTAATACAGTCATGAAGTACTTGGTGTCAACAGGGGAAAGGGGGTGGGGAGAGGGAGGGACAGAATTGATGAGCCACTGAGCAAGGTGGAGGGGGGTGGATCTGTACTTCCTTAAGGGACTGGGCCCAAGGGGCGGTGCTGGGAGCAGCCAGTCCTCAGTGCAGCCTGGAGTGCATCACCTAGGGCTCCTGTGACGATTTAAAAGAATTGGGGCACAGGCCACCACCACAGCTGTAGTAGTAACAGTGGAGTGCCTGGGAGTTTAGGGCCCTTTTGAATTACCAGGCCCCAGGACAGTTCCTCTTCCCTCTCCCTCTCTATTGGCAGGCCTGGGTGGGGTGAGGGGCTTCATTCTCCTCTCCTATTCTGTGTGTCTGTGGTAAATGCAGTCACCATCCCTGTACTTAGCTATATATTGATTTCTGCTTAGAGGGTGGTTTTCCTGACCATATGAGATTTTTGAAGATTTCTCATCCTGTATTGGGACAAATTCTAATTTCAAAAACTAAAAATCTGGAGAAATAATCAGTTTGGTCAATCAAGCTATGTTACTTCAATAATTTCAGATGTTTCATTTTGCTTTGGAATTTTTTTTATCATTTAATTTTTTGCTATACATAGCACAAGAGTGTTATGAATTGGAACACTAGAATTTTTCATGTTGATAATGTAGAAATGAAATATTTCAACAATTTCAAAATGAGTTATTTTTAAAAAAATGTTTGCACTGAGAAATTAATTCAAACAAATCCTTTCCAGCCAAAAATGTTGGTTTTGATAACCAGTTTTGTCAGAAATAATCCTAACCAGCTCTGCTTCTCTAACTTTTATTTTACTTTACTGTGATGTTCCTGTTCTGTTCTAAGTGCTAGCCTGTTCTAAGTGCTATCCTGAACTGATCATTAATTTATCAATCCTGGCAAAAGCAAAATACATGAATAAAATACTGCATAGTCAAAATAGATTATATATAAATCTATGACATGAGAAAAATCATGTGTGACATGTTAGTTTAATCAAAAGCATGTATTGTTTTTAGGCATCAGACATAGAACAAGATTCATTATTATGATTAATTATGTTTGCCACTCTCCAGGTACAAAGCAATTGTAAATCCCATGGATATCCAAACATCCAATGCAGTTCTGTGGACCTGTTTTAAAGCTTTTGCCATCTGGATAATCTCCATGATGTTAGCAGTTCCTGAAGCAGTCTTCTCTGAAGTGGCCCACATCAATGGCACAGATAACATCAGTTTCAGGGCATGCATACCATACCCACAGACAGATGACCTGCATCCGAAGATCCACTCTGTGCTGATATTCTTAGTATATTTCCTTATTCCGCTCACCATCATTAGTATCTACTACTATCATATTGCTAGAACTTTAATTAAGAGTGCACACAATATTCCTGGAGAAAATAGTGAGCATTCTAAAAGACAGGTAAGTTATTTGAAGTGACCTTGTGTGGTAAAAAAAATTGTCTGTTGTACTCATTTTTATAATAAAAGCACAAAAGCTATGAATACCCTAAGTATAGGCTTATGGATCCAGGTCTAGCCTTACTTCAGAAATCTCCAGGTTTTAAACCATATTTTGCAACAGCTCTAAAACTAATTTGGAATGAGTATTTTTATTCTGCTACATATGCAATACAAAGAGAAAACAAGCTGAAGATGTGTTTATTTCTTTTCTGTCTTAGCCTTGCAGTAAGAAACAAAAATGATTCAGCTGATGACATTCATTACTATTTATATTGATGTGGCAGTGATGATTTGAGTAATTGTATGTGCTGTTGATTTAGTAATCACTTTTGATTTACTGGGGAAACAAGCGGTAGTTTTCTGATCTCTGTTTACATACCTGTTCCTGAGAAGAAATTCAGTGAATTACAGGATAATCTAAAACAAAGTAAAGGGCCTGTTCACCACTCTGGCACTCTGAGTGCAAAAGGTGAGGGCCCACAAGAGAGCTTAAAAACCTTGCCTCTACCTGCAACTCCCCCCCCAAAAAAATCACAATACACAGATTTTGGGAGAATTGCTGTCACCATCAAGTGATTTTATCCCTAAAATCAGGAGTGAACACTTGAACCCATCTCCAGGGGTACATGAAGCTCTTTTGCCCCCAAAAAACTTGAAAAAATAAAAGAGAAAAACAAGCTGCAGTTATTAGTAGCTGACCTCCCAGTCTGAGGCATGAAGATACACACAGAGAGATCTTCCAGGACACAAGAATCAAATAATCATCTTAAAAAAAGTGATTTTTTTATTACAAAACAAAAAATAAACTTGATAAAGTATCCTTGGTTGCTAGATGTTACAGAATGACTAAGGAAAAAAAATTAAAACAGTCCCGGGAGCCGCCAGCCTGGTCCCGGGAAAAGGCGGAGGGCTGGGTGGCAGCGGGTGGCTGCCTCGAGCCGTGCCAGGTGCAGGGTCTGCTGGCTGGGTGCTGGCAGACTTGCACCTGGCACGGGCTCCTTTAAGGGCTCCGGGGCCGGGAGGGGGGCAGACGAGTTTCCCTGGTGGTGCCCAGAGTGGCCACCAGGGAAAGCTGGGGAGGACTAGCCTCCCACTAGTTCGAATTAAGTGGCTACACAGCTCTTAATTCGAACTAGCTAATTCGAACTAGGCGTTAGTCCTCGTAAAATGAGGTTTACCTAGTTCGAATTAAGCTCTCCGCTAGTTCGAATTAAGTTCGAACTAGTGGAGCGCTAGTGTAGCGCCTATCAAAGTTAATTCGAACTAATGTCTGTTAGTTCGAATTAACTCTGTAGAGTAGACATACCCTCTTGTCTCTCTCAACTCTTGGTTTTTCTATCCCACACAGAGAAAGCAAGCAAGGAATCCATATTCAATTCAAATTTTAACACTCTATCTCAGTTGGTTCTCCCGCTCCCTGGCCAACACCCTTTGCTAGCTACCTGAGTTTAACCCCTTAGACACCGGGTGCTGATCAGCACTCCTCCTGTCCATTACAGGTCCAAATCCATTGAAGGTGAAAAAAAACCCTCCTGTAATTTACCAGATTCAAAGCTACTTTTGAAGAGCTGGAAATGGGCTGGATTCAAAAACAGGTAGTAGTGGCCTGGTCTGGATGTGGCTGAAATCTCATAATAGCAGTTTTCATGAAACATTGTTACTATCTTCTGAGTCTTCCACCATGCAAAATAAAGCAAATATCATGAGAATATGTTGATAATTTTACCTGTGACAGAAACTAAGTACTGAAATATATAAAAAGGTCCGTTCATGTAGGATTTCTAGTCTAGTGGAAACCATGAAGTACTGAAAATCCCCTGAGAAAACCTGTAGTTGTAGATTTCTCCCTGTTTCTAGTACAAAGTGGCTTGGATAAGCAGTCACATTTTGGGGCATTTCTCTGGATACAACTGTTGAATCTACTAAAGTTCTCTATAATTCAAATTTAGTAGTTCATCCTTCTTGGTATCCTCTATATTACAATATGCTATAAATCTTTGAAACACAGCATTTTCCCAACCAACTCAAATCAATGTGACATATCAACAAGCCATTGCAGCAGCCTACTCATCAATGTAAAATGACACAAGAGTTTTACTATTCAACAAAGTAAATCATTCTAAGGAAAAATGCCTCAAAATCACACAGCCACTTTACATATATGCTTACACTGCTTAATAAAAGATCAATGCTAATGAAAATAATTAGTTAGGGTATTTGCTGCATACATTTTAGACTGTTTCTGTTTCAGCCCCTAAGAAGAGATGCATACATTTTTAGAAGGTAAACAGTTGAACAGAATAATGAAAACATTTCCTGGTGTCCTCAAGATTTTATTTTTATTCTAGCCTGTTTCTTATTCAAAACATACACTTGCTAGCACTGTGTGGACTATTTTCTTATTGTGTGAAATATAAAGAGCCATTTGTGTAACCTTACAGAATAGAAAGAAGAGCTAATTCTCATCACATTCAAAAACTGCCAGAGATTCTTAAAAAAACCAAACAGTATTCACTTTACTTGCTTCTTGAGTTTATCTATTAGATTTAAAAGGGGAGACAGCTTGGCCTATTTATCACTTGACAAGTGGTACAGAATTTGGAATTCAGCTGTCAACCAGAGTTTCTCTAAGAAGAAATACAGATGTGGAACATTCACATATCATATTCCATGTTATCTTTGCAATCTACAGCTATGAACAGCAAGTAAAAAATGGGTGTAAAATCCTACTAGCTCAGAATGGTAGCGCTTATAGCCAATTTTCAACTCACTTTGCACAAGTATAAATGGTTGCACAAAGTGAAAGTTGGTGGAAAATTAGATCCAGTAGGAACAAGAAGAGATCAATAGGTCTGCTGTATGCTCTTCATAGCACAAATTTTGCAGAGGTAGAAAACAGCACACTTTCAATGGCCGTGTGAAACCTACTGGTTCTAGTTTGGATGGGTATTGGCGAAATATACTTCCTGATTTAGTTCACAGGGTTTTGCAACTCTCCAGTGCTCCAAGTTCATTTGAGTTTTTCCAGGAAAAAAAAACAGAGCCAGAAAACATGAATCCTCCACATATGCCCTCTTTTCCACAGCAAACCATGGCTCTTCCTACATTCGAGAGAATATAGTGGCTTTCTACCTCCACTGTCTTCAGGGGTAGAGCATCTCTCGTTTTGTGGTGACTAGAGTAATAGGTAGCCTATTTCATAGTAATGCAATTGGGAACTGCTTCTCTAGTCCCACCTTGGATGCTTTATCAGACCTTTATCTCAGTCTGCATCTGACATGCCACTGATTGCTAAGATTACCTTTTCTAGGAATTTCTTATGAGAATGGTACGAGCTGTGGCATCTCAGCCCTAGAAGAAAATAAGACTTAAGTGCCACTGCATAGCTAAAACTCCATGCATCAAGCTAATGTTTCTAAATTTGAAATATGTTTTTTAAATTTGCCAAGTTTTGGGACACACTCCATAGGATTCTATTTCACCAACCCACTGTTGTGGCTGAAAGTCAAAGTATACTTGGAATTTAAGTCCATCTTGGTGTACTTATCAATGTTAAAAACCCATATATAAAGGCCAGTGTAACTGCAAACAACTAATGATTGATTAAAGAAAGAGAACTGTAAATGAGAAATAAAAGTAAATGAGATAGCAAAAGTAATTTAGCCCTTAAAGGGAGTAATTTTACTGATCTCTGATAGAGTTAATGTAAAGTGAAATGTTATTAATTAAGTCTGTTATGAGGATTAGTTTCATTCTGTTTTGTTAATTTGGGTCCTGTTGATTTATCATCTTAGATGGAAACTCGAAAGCGTCTGGCAAAAATCGTTCTTGTCTTCGTCGGCTTTTTTGCTGTCTGCTGGTTCCCTAACCATGTATTGTACATGTACCGGTCCTTTAATTACAGTGAGATTGACCCATCTCTCGGACATATGATCATTACTTTAGTGGCCCGAGTACTGAGCTTCTGCAACTCCTGCGTCAATCCATTTGCACTGTATTTTCTGAGTGAGAGCTTTCGGAGACATTTCAACAGTCAGCTTTGCTGCAGGAGGAAATCTCATCATGAGAGATCCACAAGTTATCTGCACAGCTCCTCTGCTGTACGAATGACTTCTCTGAAGAGCAATGCCAAGAACACCATGACCACCTTAACTTTACTGAATGGGCACAACTTGAAACAGGAAATGTCATTATGATTTCATCAGTGCAGCACTTGACTTGGGAATAAATCTAAGCTTTTATTTTGTAGCTATGTCAGTATCTGAAGGTGCTTTTGCTAATCTTTGAAAAAGAATTGAGCCAGATCTCTCAGTCTGGGATCACTGAATTTCTAACTTCAAATTACAGGCAGTCCCCGGGTTACATGGATCCGACTTACATCGGATCCCTACTTACAAACGGGGTGAGGCAACCCCGCACTAGCTGCTTCCCCCCAGCAGACCAGGGAGACGCGAAGCTAGCACCCCCCCCAGCAGACCAGGGAGATGTGGAGCGGCTTTTCTCAGCAGACACCTAAGCTTGAGAATAAAGGACTGAGGGAAGTGAGGTGTGGGAGAATAAAACTGAGCTCTGAAGAAATGTTTGGTAGAGTTTCCCCTACAATATGTACCAGTTCCGACTTACATACAAATTCAACTTAAGAACAAACCTACAGTCCCTATCTTGTACGTAACCCGGGGACTGCCTGTACTTTCAGAAAGAAATTAATGATATTGCTGAGTGAGAAGGAAAGAATGAGTGTTTCTGAGACTGTTTGTTAAGGGGCACAGTTCTGTACATTTAACGTGCAGGAGAACAAAGATGTGGTGTGAACAGTGATGTAGATGACCTAATATTATTTAGAAAATAATATTGATTAACTTTGTCACATCTCCTTTTTCAAAAGCGTCTGAGACACGTAGAAGCCTAACTCTCACACAGTAAATCAGTGGGGCCTATGTAACTTATGCACACTTGAAGACTTTACCCTAAATCCCTCAAGCTGGCATCCTCAAGCATTCATGTCTTTATAGTTTGTCTTATGAGACACCCTCTTCCTTCTCATCACTGCCATTTTGCACTCATGTAGCTCACAGTCTCTCCTATATGTGATTGAACAACATACCCATGGCAACCACAGCAGTGGCCTGCATGGAAAAGTCATATCGGGAAGTGTTTCATGTATTTGTATCTATTTCAGTGCAATTACCAGCAGTCAATGAACAGCACTATGTGACCAGCCAGCATTCAGTGGACCAGCCACAAAGCCAGTATCCTAAAAGACTATGATATGGTGTGGAACATTTCAATACTAGTACTGCTTTCTAACAATGTTTCAGAGTACCCAGTTAGCTGTAGAACTGGACTGCCAGGATGATGAATGGTAATTGATTGTACCTTGCAAAAGAGACATGCAAAGATCTCCTCTTACCACCTTCATTCTACTACTCTCAGGCTTCATCTAAACTACAGGCTTCTTGTGTAAGGAGCTTTTTGTGGAAGAGATCTTCTGCAAAAACTTCTTGCGCAAGAGCGCGTCCACACTGCAAAAGCACATCGAAAAAGTGATGCACTTTTGTGCAAGAAAGTGTCCAGGCTACATGGACACTCTCTCAAAAGAAAGCACTGATTGCTATTCATAGGGGATCTGTGCTTTTTTTGATTGGCTCTTTTTGCACCAAACCCCTCTGTTGCCTGTTGACACACAGTTTTTTGTACAAGAACTCTTGAGCAAAAAGGAGTTATTCCTTGTAGAAAACTGGAATACTCACACTGCAAAAATCCCCTGTTCTTTTGATTTACTGTAAATTTACTTGCACAAAAACGTGCTTGAGTTGTGGATGCTCCACAGGTTTCTGCGCAAAAACAGGTGTTTTTGTGCAAAAACCCTTTAGTATAGATGTAGCATCAGGCACAGAGGTTACAGGGTAGGTGTAAGGTAGTGCAGAGTAAGCCAGAAGAGAGGGGAAATAGATGATGCGAGGAGACATGGTCAGGGCAGACCTGTACCTGGACCATTACAGCAAAGAACAAATTAGCTCAATCTTCAGTGAATCTCAAGTTTGGGCCAAGGCCACATCAGCTGCTGGTCTGGGAACAGGAGAGATGTGATTCCCTTTCCTCTACGTCTGTGCTGATGCTATCCCCTCTGCAGGGATGAATCTGGCTCTGAATCCCTAATGGAGTTGCACTGACTTCAGTCTGCACCTGGGAATGTTTGTAAAAGATTGATTCATCTTGCACTGAATGAATCAATAACCCAACAGTACTTAAGTCAAATATGCATATTAGGGTTGCTCATAATTTCAAAGGAATCAATGCCTCCATGTCATAGTTCCTTCAAGCTCTTTTCATGGTTGTGCTACTATTCAGTACTAGCTGCTGGTAGATCTTTAGAATTGGCTAATCAATGCATCAAACTACAATTCTATTCCTCAGCCTCTGGTCATCAAAGCAACAAAACCAGTCACCTCCACTTTTAAAACCATATTGAGATATTTTAACATAACCTGCCCATATTTTCAAATCTCTCAAACTTCTTGGAATGAAATGTATGTAATACAAGTATATCATTAGATTAAGCAATTTATCTAAACCTATCAGAACTCAACTCTTTAGTGTGAACTAATGAAAATAACAAACTGATGTTAATTGAAACCAAGCTCTAGAGAGCAATGAACAATGTTTGGGACTGAACACCTGATACTTAGCATGCTCCTACAGCAAGAAGAAAAACATTGATTTGATTGGCACTGAAGAAAGAAACTTTTGTTCAGATATCCACAGTGATTTGTAATACCACTTCTTTTTTAGCTGTCAGATTCTTGTGTTAAAGACATCAGCATATGTGTAAGTAAACATGGTAGCAGCCTGGCTGATTTCAATGCTTCATGCATATATATTGGGGTATATACTTATCCCTATGAAGGAACGAGGAGTAAATGTCATGGGATTTGAGCTAGAGAATGAGAGCGAGAGAAGATTCACCCAGGAAAAGTAGGCAGCAGTATGATCAGAAATGCAAAGTGAAATCCTGACTCCTTTGAAGTCAATTGTAAAATTCCCATTGACTTCAGTGGGGACAAGATTTCTCATCTGGAGTTTGTGTCTACTATATATTTGTGTAGCCGCGCGGCACGGGGTTCGAACTAGCCGGCATTTAAAAATGGCGCCGGCCGGCTTCATGCAAATGAAGCCCGGGAAATTCAAATCCCAGGCTTCATTTGCAATTGCGGATGACTACATTACCCCCGCTAGTTCGAACTAGCAGGGTAGTGTAGACATACCCTGAGGAAGTATCTCTACCTCTGCTATCTCACCTCATGTCAAAAGATGAACACTTCATTTTATATCCCCTATCACTGCTCTTAGTCATCTCTAATGACTCAGCTTTACTAATGCACCTAGTTAGTCTCCCTCTCTCATCAAAGATAGACATACTGTACAGCACAAGCATTTAGAGTGTATCACACTTATTAAACCATAGCATCACTTCTCTGGTGCGGAGGTTCTCTCCTGACACCAGTGCTCTAGTGCTAAGGAACAGCCTGCTTTATAATGACTTGTATTCTTTTCCCTGTAACTGCTTTATGGTACTTTGTGTGGCATGGGCAGCATGAGCCTTACTTTCTGGCAAAATACCAAGCTATAGCCTTGCAGTTGCAGTTGTGTGGAGAAAGCACACTTGCTAGGACAACACGCAGCTCCTCACTGACAGAAAAACAAAACAAAACCCAGCTCTCCAGCTCATATTTCTAAGACTTTTGTGCTCATAGCTTGTCTTGAGTAAACCATCAGGTTTTCCTTGGCCATGCTCTCTATGTAGCCATAGAGAGTTATTTGACTCTCCTGGAGCTTTGCTAGGTTTTTTGTTATGGCAAGATGTACCCCACAAAAGTATTTTGATTGTTTCTATTCCTGCACTTCAATAAGTATTGTAAACTTGCACGATCGTATGTGTAATGCAATTCCCATGTGGCTTGGTGTTGAAATAATTAAAATGACCATTACGCAATGCTGTGCATGGGGTATTCTCTTCTAAGCCACACAGGAAAGAGGAAAAATGTAAAAGAGGAGTGGCTCTGTTCTGAATGAAATTGGCATCAGCTAATATCTGAGGTCAATGCTGAAACACTTATTAAAGGGTTTCTATTCAATCTCTTCTATAGTAAAAACTGTTCTTTCCTATTTCAGAAGGATTGTGGGTTTTTTTCTTGCTCACTAGATATTTGAGATGGTTACTTTCAATAGTGTTCTTTTGAATGCTGGAACAAAGCATTGCTATTTCACAGCTCCTGAGAAATGACAGAGCAGGGCTCCTTATACATTCTTCTATGGTGGACATTCTCTGACACAATGGAGCCTGTGCAGAAAGCACACTTTACCGCACTGTGTCATCCCATTGTGCCAGTAACAGAAACACTGACATTGCATCTTGAAATGTTGACACTTCTGAGCTCTCGGCAAACCCACCAAACAGTGTATTCTGTTTTCCCTTAGGTTTTTAGGGGTATTTTCTCAATAATGAATACCAACGTTGCCACAGTGCAGAGTCCATTTTGAAGTCCCTTCCAGTGCCAACCTCAATGATCTGTTCCCCCCAAATGGATTTTTAGAATTTGTGAACACAGGAAGGAGACCAGAATGTTCTTTCTGTGGTTCAAGAAAGTGGTGCATTTGGTAAACTGACATTTTTTAAATGTGACTATTGATTTGGGATCACTTTGGTTCACTAAGGTACAACTTGAGGCAGCCTTCAATGCTTGATTTTCAGAAAATGGTGAGCACCTGCCCTGGGAATATTAGCCCCCTTATACGTGTTTGAAACTGGGCATTCACAAATAGAGGCACATAAAATCAGTAGTCACTTTCAGAAAATCTTTGTCTGAATGTTACCAGCAGTTGTGCTGTTCATTTTGGGCAGGAGTAAAGAGGATTCTATAGAATAAGCCCCCATTTCCTCCTTCCCTTTCAAAGGCTCCACATTTAATCTCCATGCTTCTATCTGAGGCTATGTCTAGATTGCCGAGAAAAGTCAGAAAAAGATATGCAAATTGCAAACAAAAATTTGTGTATCTTTTTCTGATTTTTTTCTCCAAAAGAGGCTTTTCCGAAATGTGGCCCATCTACATGGGGTCAAATTTCGGAAAAAATCTCCTCTTTTGGAACATCCCTCATTCCTCTCACAGAGAGGAATACAGAGATGCTGAAAGAACACGTCTGCTTTTTGGACCTTTGGTATGCTGGAAAAGCTCTGCAGTCTAGACATAGCCTAAGAAAGCCAGGATGTGGCATTTCCACAGTTCAAGATGGAACATACAGAAGAAGATAGCTCAGGGGGAGAGCTGTGTAAAGTATTTTTAATTTTTTTTAAAAATGACATTTGTTTGTTATTGAATGTGTGTAACTGGAACAAACTCGCAGCACTTGGCTATCTGGCTTACAATATTCAGAACCATTTAGCAAATGTTGGTGTCCACTATCTTTATGTGGGTGCTTGTGAAACAGAAAGAAAAACCCCTTGTGTACAAAAATCATTGGGCCTGTTACTAGTGCTAAAGCAAACAGTCTAAAGCCAGGTCTACACTAGGAATGTTAGATAGCGTGTAACTGAATAGTTGTGTAACCTCATCGAATTTTAATAGTTACATGACTATTTGATAGTCCCTGTGGGCGGGGTCAGGATCCAATGTGCTCCCAGTCCCACTGCTTGATACAGAGGTAATAGCATGGGGTGGTAGCAGCCCCTGTCCATGGGGAGGGGGAGCAAGCTCCCCGCAGACCGAGACTGTGATGGAATTCATGGAGCAGCCTCTGTCCGCAGTGAGCCTGGGCCTGCCACGGAGGGAAGCAGCAAGGTAGGGGCAAGGTAGCTCCGTGGAGAAGGTACATGTGGAGAGATGGCTTAAAAGCTAGCTCCTCATATGTATTGGCTCCCGCCTGCCCCCCTGTGATGCTTCCTCTGATGGAGAGGAAGTAGTGAGGGAGAAAGGGAGGAGAAGGCAGGCAGGGGAAAGCCACCTTGAAAGCCAGCTTCCCACACGTACCAGCTCCCACCCATCCCCCATCCCCCTCCTTGCAGCTGACTCTCTATCAAAGGCAGCAGCGTGGGGATGGGAGGGAGCAAGCAGCTCCATGGGATCCAGTGCTTATGTGGAGCCCTCTTAAAAGCGGGCTTCTCACGGTCACCAGCTCCAGCCTCCCCTGACTTGCTGCTTCTGATATGGCATCAGCATGTAGTCAACAGGATTAACTGATAAGCCCAGGTTAATTGTGTAGTTGTCTACAAATTGACATCCCTAGTCTACATTATGGGGGAAGGCCAGCTTAAGGTACACAATTCCAGCTATGTAAAAAATATAGCTGGAGTCAACATATCTTAAGCTGACCTTCAGTGCTGTCCTCACAATGGGAGATTGATGGGAGAAACAATTCCATCAACTTCCCTTATTCCTTGTCAGGAGGAGGAGTTCTGGCATTGATGAGGATACCCTCAGCATTTCATTTAGCAGGTCTTTAATAGACTCACTAAATCGAACTCCAAAAGATCGACTGCCACAGCATCAATTTTCCTTGTAATGTAAAAGTAGCCTAAGGCAGCAGTACTCAGACTGAGGCTCAAAAGCTGCAAGAGGCTGTTTAATGTGTCATCTGTAGTTCTTTGTGGTATATGATTTTAAACACTGTGATTTCATCATTAATCTAAGTAATCAACCAAGCAGGATGCTTTTATTATGTTATTAACCCATTATAGTTGATAAAATAATAGTTGGTCAGTCATTTTGCTTTGAAAATTATGTATAAAACTATTATAAATGTTACTATCTGTTTGTAGCTGTGGATGTGCAGGTAAATAAAAGTCCAACTCATGGGCCATTTATTGCCCTCCCATGACACAAAACCTAGGCAATCAGAAGAAATACAAGAATAAAGAGGCAGAAGTTGCAAAGGTTTATTCAGTTTAGGATTCTCTCTTTCTCTGGATACACTTGGGTATCGCGGTTACAAATAATAAGTTTAATAGATTTGACAGCTCTGTATTTAATACTAGAATGTGGCATAATTGAGCTAGCAAGGGCTGTGACATTGCTTTTGTTCAGACTCTGATATAACCCAAAGTATCATCCACAGAAGTAAGTACTTAACTCAACTGCTTTATAGTAACTCCAAAAATGGAGATTTTAGTTTAAAAGGAGAAACTGTTTGCTGGTTCACTTAAGAGAGCCATTTGTTAGTCATGTTGACCGCTGCCTGCTTTTGCATCTTGATTCATATGCAGTTTATTTGGTGTTTCTGCCAACATCTCTTCACCAGGACACAGTACTGCTCCCAGAAGGCATATCAGATTGTTTTAAAGCAGCAATGTGTCAATAAGCTAACCCTCTTGTTCACTGAACATAGCAGCATTAGAAAAGTTATCTAACAGCTGGTCAAGTTAGTAATAATGCATGGACATCAAGAAGTTTTGTGCAGTTTTACTACTTAGTTATGCTGTTTAACAACATTTGTTACCATAGGTCTTAGTTGACATTAGAGATGGGCAAGCAAGATAAGTTAAGTCTCAAATTAAGCCTTTGCCCAAAGCAAAAATGAACCTACAATGCCCTTGAGGATCAAAGAGCTATTAACTCATAGCCCTGATTTACCAAAGCACTTCTGCTCTTACTTAATTGTAACCATGTGAATAATCCCATCAATAGCCAACAAAGCTCTTAAGCATGTGCTTAATTTTATGCACATACTTAAAGCTCGTGAAGTCCAAGAGCTGCCACCCAGAATTTGCTTTCCCTGTAAGGGAGCAAGCAGGGGGCTAATGTGAAATATTACCAACCTTGAGCATTCAGAAGTCAGGAGTCAGACCCCTCCAAATCATCACAAAATTTTAAAAACAATACTTATGGATCATTTTTATGGGCCTTGAAAGCTTTTAGGATATATTCAGACCATGTTTTCAAGCTTTTCTCCACAACTGTACAAAAGAGTATTGGATATTAGACACCTGAGCAGGCTTTCTATTGCTGGAGCCTGCACATGGAGGAAAGTCATTATTGGGCTGCTACTCCCTCATTCCACATAGTAGGCAAGCAAGGGTAGGAGTAGGGCATGGGCCATATCTCTTCTCCCTCTCCTCCTCCCTCTACCCTCCCTTTTTTCCAGGATACATCTATACTACACGGCTATTTCAGGCTACTGGAGGTATCCTGAAATAGCTGCCCTATGTACACAAGCTGCCCGTTATTTCAAAATATTTTTTTAAATAGTGGGTGCGTTATTTCACCATCCCATTAAACCTCGTTGTACGAGGGATAAGGGATGGCTTGAAATAACAAGTTATTTTGAAATTTGGCACTGTGTAGATGCGCCAAATTTCAAAATAAGCTATTTTGAAATAGTTTTGAAAAAGATATACAACTTATGTCGCACAAATTGCGTATCTTATTTTGAGTGTAAGGTGCTGTGTAGGCGCACCCTAAAGGACTGCAGTTGGTGTAGAGGGGAAAGTATAAAATAGGGATTCACAAAGTCACAATCTGCTTACTGCTCCTCACTCAGGCTGGATTGTGGGGTTACAAACCAGCCTTATGTAATTGTTTTGCTTCAGGTGACAAACATTTTATTTATTGTAAAAGTACTCTGAGCTAGGAATGGGCTGTTTGAAGACACTGTAATAAATAAAGTGCATATGATAGGCAATCAGTTCAGAACTAATCCCACCTCCCCGTAAAGTGACCTGTCAAGTAATTTCCAAATCAGATGCTGTCAGCTCACCATGCTTTGCTGATCTGAGAGTATAGATACCACCTAGTTTCTATGTTAAAGCAACCTCTTCAGCAGAATGCAATGAGTCTTAGGTTGAGCACACATCTGGGATTTGAAAGCAGCTACTCCAACCTGATTTCATAGCCACAGGCTACTGTGAGACTGATAACAGCTAATGTAGTAACAGCATAAAGTGGAAAAGGTTATTATTAGATCCTTTATTGTGCACCAAGCTGTCCTGGATGTTTTCCCATGTCTAGACAGTGTTTGTTTTCATTAACTCAACAGACAAAAACCGATGCATTCACCATAAATTACCACTAGCATTTCCTTACATTCTCAGCAAAGAAACAGGGTGCCAGATTCTACATTACTTCACTCTCTACAGGACTGGAGTGGAGAGGCAGAGGAGGCTTTATGTCACCTTTGTACCTTCTCATATGTTGGAGAAGTCCGGGGTCAGTTCAGTTCCTGTTACAACTTAACAGTGCCTCAGAGTCTTAGGCCTGGTCTACACTAGAGGAGAAAGTCCAACTAAGATACATTCTTTAAGCTTGATTTACAGCAGCGTTCCCACATGGGAAGTTGATGGGAGACATCCCTTACTCTTTGCAATCCAGTGGAGTACCAGAGTTGACAGGGGCACAATCAGTGGTCAATTTAGCAGGCCCACTAAATCAAACCCCGGGAGTTTGATCCCCACAGCATTAATCTCCTGCTAATGCAGATTTCAAGGCCAGAAAGGATCATTATAATCATCTAGTCTACCCAGGCCATAGAACTTCTCCCAAAATAATTCCTGGACACGGACCACATCTTTTAGAAACAAAATTCAATCTTTAAAAAAAAATTTCCAGTGATGGAGACTCTACCATGAGGCTTTGTACAATTGTTCCAATGGTTAATTATCCAGAGATGATTGGCATTGCACTGGCTAAGTAAACAGCTGCCAGGGCTGGGAACTGGGTGAAACCCTTCTATTTAGGGCTTTACCTACCCTTTCCATTACCATTTAGGTAGCTATAACTTATTTTGCTCAGAGGTGTGAATAAGCTATTACCCTGTAAGTCACACTGATTTTAATGCCTGTGCAGACAGTGTACATTGTTGGGAGAGTTTTTTCCACCAATGTAGATAGCTACTGACTCTGATAGAGGTGATTTTATTAAGTCAATGGGAGACCTGTAGTGTGAACTAGCCCTTACTTTGTTTAACACTTTCCATTGTGAAGAAACCTTGAAACCTTTTCTTTGAATAGCTCTCACAGCTCTACTGCTTGCAGCTTTGATAGTCAGCAGGGAGAGCACCGCAGGTTACAGAAATGCCATTTTTTGTCCCATGAAATTCCTTTCAACTTTGCTGAAATATAAACTGTTAAAAACAATTTCCCTCAGGCAAAATTTGGCAGCTTGACAATTAATAACTAAACAATAACAACTGAACACACCAATGCTCTGACCCCAATAACAAAGTAGCAGCACCTGTAGGAAAATATGGGGGCTGCATGAGCTGCTATAATAGGTCAGTGGAGAAGGGGGAAAAGAAAGCCAGGCTGGGGTCCCTTTTTCTCATGTGACATAGCATATGACTCCAGAGGCCCATTGTCCATTCCACATTGGGGACCACATTGAGGAGTTGGTGAGAGAGAAAGAGATGGGTCAGGTGGTACTACATAAGCTCTTTTGTAAATCAGGCATGTGGTCACACTGGTCCATTCCTACTCCTGCTGGGGGCTTCACATGGTGCTTAAAATACTGCAGTTACCATGACAACAAAAGTAAGCTAGATGCTAGGCTCCTCCATATCATGGTTTCAGGCACAGCACACTTCCACAGTGGCATGTACCCTCTCTACAATCCATACAATTTGTTTTTACCTTTTTCATTTAAATGCATGTACCTGGGAGATTACATAATTATGCTAAAACATCATTTATGTTGCAAAATCAAGAATTCACACTTTATGAAATGCTAATTTATGGTTGCCTGTGACCCCCTAATTCTGTTTCCTTTTGTGTATGCATCCATAGGATTGCTATTTATTCCATGCCCGGGGACCGAATTAAGATTGCACAGGTAATGATAAATCTGGCATTTGTTGATTTTTGAGAACTCCACTTTGCATTAAATTCTGCTCTTTTAATGTATTTTTTACTTTGGCTCCTTTAAAGACTAACAGATTTATTTGGGCATAAGCCCCGACAGAGACATGCATCTGACAAAGTGATTTTTACCCATGAATGCTTATGCCCAAATAAATCTGTTAGTCTTTAAAGGTGCCAAAGGACTCCTCGTGTTTTTGCAGGTACAGACTAACATGGCTATAGGCTGAGTCTTATTTTTGACTGTTATAGTTGATATTTACATCAGAAAGTTCATTTAGTCATTTTTCAAGTAATATGGCTCTCAGACTGTGTCACATAAAGTGAAGACATTTTCAAGCAAGCTGACCAATGATAACAGCAGACTCAAAGCACAAACTTTAATTACAAAATTTAACTTCAAACCATCTTATACATGGCCAGAACTCAGCAGTGGCTGCTCAGAAACTCACATGAAGTGAGAATTCATTTTAGATCAAATAATACAGACTGAAGATACTTACTTCCAAATAGTAAAATTATTAAAACCCAATAAAGACAAATTCACAAAGTGTGGTTCTTCTTGCCTTCAAGTACAATGGAGGGGAAGTACACATGGGGAGGAAAGGAAGACTTCTTTTTAAACTGATAACTTCAGTACCAGTGCTTGAACATTTTGGTCTTTTCTACCAGGGCAAATAAAGGATTCATAGTTCACCATTATTTGTACTCTCCCTTCTCCGCCCCTCAATTTTAAACTGAACACAAAGCTTAAAAAATGTTTTAATTTCAATGACATTTTCATGACTGAAAAAGGATGAAAAAGTATTTTTTTCTACTCTGTTTTTTGACAAGCTGTAATTAAGAATGAATTGCACTAGATCAACAATGATTTATGGGGAAGCTCTACAATACCATCTTTCATTGAAAGTATCTATGAACATTCTGCAGTGTTGTGTGCACCAGACAGTGTGTGCTATGATAACTTTTGCTGAGATACACTGTATGTCTTCAGAGGACTGTGCTTAGAGATGCAATTAGAGAAAACAGGATAATATGGAAAGTACATTTTCAAGAGTCTTATTTCTTGGAGCAGATAGTCAGAGCAAGAGGTATCTTATTTTGATAAGAGGGGCTTTATTATAACTTTTTTCTATCATGACCCCATTTGAATGAAGTATGTTCTGCCAGGACCTCAGGTACCATGGAGGACACCACCCTGAAGAGCAAAATGGTGTTGTGGTCGGTCAGGACAATAATATAGTAAATTCAGGATTCACTGGTGTGGTGTTCTGACATGTCTCCTTTTCCATTAGTGATGAAAATGTTTGGCTGCATGCTTTTCTATACATTCCCTCAGTACATCATACCAGCTATGTGCAGAGAGCTAGCATAATAGACTTCAAGAAAGCCCCCCAAAGACCACAGACTCAGATAAGATACGAAGGCACCCAAGTCAGATTTATTGTCGAATGAAGTACATTAATAGTTGTCGGTAGACAGACAGCCCTCAAGCCTCTATGTGTTTGTACCCATGACAATGGACAGAGCTCAGTCAGTAATATGGGTTTACTATTTCTCCCAAGGCCGGACAAAGACTTAAATCGAGGTACCCCCAACATTTATAGATGGAGACAAACAATCTATGATACACACCTTATGTATCATCTTATTCATTAATGACATGTTTGGTACCTTCCTTTGTACTTTCTTCCAAAGTATTCCTATTCCACCACCTGTTGTTATGCTTTTACTCCTGGGCTGTGTCTACACTGGCATCCCTTCCGGAAAAGGGATGCTAATGTAACACTTTGGAATAGGCAAATCCACGGGGGATTTAAATATCCCCCACGGCATTTGCATTAACATGGCTGCCGCTTTTTTCCGGCTTGGAGATAAGCCGGAGAAAAGCGCCAGTCTAGACGTGATTCTCCGGAAAATAAACCCTTTTCTGGAGATTCTCTTATTCCTACTTGAAAGTAACACATTTAAAAAGAAGCTGCTGTGTCTAATAGATTCCCTTCCATGCCTAATTTAGCATATTACTGTGAGCTTTGAAGCACTGAAATTTAATAGTAAATTATGCAGGTTTATTCTTGGCTACATATAGCCATAATGAACTATGAATAGAACAAACGTTCTTCAATGGCTTACTGCATTTAAAATTCTTCTCAAGTAAACATACAGTACAATGGGGGTGTATTCTTTTCATTAACAACCATAATTTTCATTGATATTAATAGTAGCTGTTTGTGCATACAGAGAGGACAATAAGGTTGATCCTCAAAGTGTCTGTGGAAAATAAAGCAGACCAGATGGGACTGAGTATTCATTGTAACTACCTCAGCAGTGATGCCAATTTCTGTATAATTAAGCTTTAATTAAATTTTGCTTTAAAAAAAATTGACAGTATTAAACCTTAGATGCTTTATTTTTTGAGCAGAGGTAATATTTTAGCAAATGTTTGCTGTCATGAATCTGTTTAAAACCCATTGATTCATACTACAGTGCTTGGTTCTTAGAATTCCCATATCTGGCACATCAACAACAAATAGCACCAGAAATTAGAACCAGAGTACCCAAGGCCAGGAAAAAATCTGAAACACGGGAATTATTTGCCAGCAAAAAATTTGAACATTTTTTTAAAAACATTTCTTCAGATAATTTGAAATTAAAAATTTGATCTCAAATCAATTCAAAAGAATAACAAATTTGTTTAGATTCCAATGTTGATTCTTATTTGCGAAGAACATGGTAGAAGTTAATTCAGTGGACAAAGACCTATCAAAAGCTTTGAGTTGGATTCCAGATCTTGAGACATAGCAGCGCTATAAGTCAGTTTTGAATGGAAAATGCAATTTTCCTTGGAAATGGCATACATATGAACATATTAAGCAGGTGACACTTGGATACAACTTTAAACTTTATTTATGGAGCCAACCTTTTAAGATGTTTCTTCATTATACAAGTCACTTTTCTGTAATTTCTGTTGGACCTAAGGCTGAATGGAAAGTTCATATAGAATCAGGAACTGATTTCAAATCAAGGTGAGTTTAGGTTCTTCTGTGTTTGAAAAATCTGCCCCAGTTAATAAACCTGGGAACAATGTAGACATAAACTTCCAATGCCTTGCACCTTGTGTAATCATTTACACCCGTGTCTAGTGAGTGTAAAATATTACTTCTGGTGTCAATGAGTGGAGAATTCTGATTTTATAACATTATGCATACACATTGCACAGATGCTGAAGTGATAGCTACCCTTATGGACAGTATGCTAAGGATGAATCAGGGATCTTCAGAGCTAAAATTATGAGCTGCTACAATTGGCATCAAAGAGCCAAGCCTCAGTACCTAGGGGCTGTAACAACTCATCTGTGTGGATTGAAACAGAAGGGAGAAATCAAAACACTCATTCACTTGTAGGCTATGCATAATATGCAATGGACAAGGCCAAGGAGAATCAGGCAACCAATGTGGTGCATCATTTCCCATTATTTTTATCTAAAATGATCTAATCTTGCTAAGGTCACCACTGTAAGAAGGAGTAGGAAATTAAAGAGGCATGAGAGTATTTCAGTTTGAATGAAATACATATTGGGGAAAGAAGATGAAACAGTAAAGCTGTATCTAGACTGGCAAGTTTTTCTGCAAAATCATCTGCTTTTGCAGAAAAACTTGCCAGCTGTCTACACTGGCCACTTGAATTTCCGCAAAAGCACTGATGATCTCATGTAAGATTGTCAGTGCTTTTGCGGAAATACTATGCTGCTCCCGTTCGGGCAAAAGTCTTTTTCCGAAAAACTTTTGCGCAAAAGGGCCAGTGTAAACAGCAGAGATTTGTTTTCCTCAAAAAAGCCCCGATCATGAAAATGGCGATGAGGGCTTTTTTGCGGAAAAGCGCATCTAGATTGGCCACGGACGCTTTTCTGCAAAAAGTGCTTTTGTGGAAAAGCGTCCTGCCAATCTAGACGTGCTTTTCCGAAAATGCTTTTAACGGAAAACTTTTCTGTTAAAAGCATTTCCGGAAAATCATGCCAGTGTAGACATAGCCTAAAAGCATAACTACCACATGCACATTTACCATAGCTCTGTACTGCTCCACAAAATATTGCTAACAAAATAATAAATAATCAGTAGGTTCAATAGCTTTGAAGTACTCAGTTCAAAAACCGGTTTGCAGCTTTGTGGTTGCTAGATTTCATGCTCAGTCAGTCGTTGATTTTACTGCAACAACTGCCGATAGGGATGTGTTGGTTAATGCCCACCGTGATGGCAGACTTAATGACAGTTTTTTCCTTGCCAGTGTATGTGCTTCATATTCTCCTGTAATAAAATACTTGAACCAGATCTTTTGCTGGTGTATGGCAGCAAAGTGACACTGAAGTTAGCACAGATTTATGCCCTTTGAGCATCTGACCCTATATTCTGACAGCTCCCTTTTCTAGCACTACATTTCACAACATACATAACAGACAGACAGACAGACAGTTATTCATTCTTTTTTCCAAGAGAGTTAGGATACAACTATGGTCTTACCGGGGTCTTTACTTATTATTTGTATTGTGACATGTCAGAAACTCCAGCCAGGATCAGGTCCCCATTATGTGAGGCGTTGAACAAACACATGGGAAGACATCATTCCTGTCCCAAAGAGTTTACATTATAATTTGGTGCAGGATTCACTCATTAATCTTCCCGGTCAGATGAATACATTGGTTGCCTGGGGCTATGTTTAGACTATGGGATTTTTCTGGCGTACCTCTGGTATGCCAGAGAAACTCTGCTCTCTCCAGGGAACATGTCTGCTCTTCTGCCTTTTTTTTTTCTGAAGAGCAGACATGCTCTTTTGGAAGCCCTGTCTTCATTCCTTCAATGAGAAAGAAGGAATCTTCCAAAAGAGGGGTTTTTTCCCCCAAAATTTTGCACAGTGTAGATGGGCCAAATTTCAAAAAAGCCTCTTCCGAAAAAACTATTGGAAAAAGGTACACAAATTGTGGAGAGCAATTTGCACATCTTTTCCCAATAAAACCCCATAGTGTAAACATAGCTTGGGCTTTGTGATGCTTTCAGGATACATACAGAATGTGAAGAACTGAAGGTAATACTGACTGATTTCCACAATCTAAAATTCTAGAAATGAAAGGACTGTAGATTTGCAAGCAACAAAGAAGAGGTCATCTCTCTTGTTGTAATAAGATCTTTGTAATCCATGTCTTGCTTGCTTGCTTCCTTCCTTCCAGTGAAATTTGTCAAAGGATATGCTGAAATACTAGTCTGAGCTATGACTGAAACAGGAGCAAGAAACAAGTTGGATGAAAGCTCTGCCATTTCCAGATGGGAGCATTATGTGCAAGATTTCATACTGTGCTGCAAATGTTAGCAAGCAGTTGCAAGAGTCAACTGTCCAAGAAGACATCAATTTTTCAGAAGGCCTCAGCCAATTTCTCCCTTGCTGCCCCGACACAGATGGAAAACTTGAGAAAGACAGCTCTTAATCACTGGATACAGATTAAAGATCTTTGCTTCCTTTAAGTAAATCCATTTGGTTAATTAAATGAATCTCAAATGAAGTCTGCAATGCATAGTGCAGCACTTAAAGGCCCAAAATATATTGATATGTGCAGTATTGTAGCTGTGGTAGTTCTGGGGCAGTAGACAGACAAAGTGGGTAAGGTAATGTCTTTACAGGACCAACAGCTGTTGGTGAGAGAGACCAAGCCTTTGAGACTACACAGAGCTCCCAGACCTGAAGAAGAGGTAACTGGTGAAGAGAAAGGGGAGACCACTGACCACATAATCCCCCCAGCCTGTGCAAAGACCAGGACTACCCCCCACAAATCCAGGCTCCATCTCTCCCTGCTCCTGTCTTGTCCTTCCTTGCCCCTGCTCTGCCCTCTCACTGCATTTTCCCCGTACCTTGAGCTATTCAGACCAGGGTACTAGCAGAGCTGAGGGCCAGTACTGGCAGCAGAGGTTGGCCCCTCCCAGAGCTCACCGGCAGCAGCGGGGCAAGCAGAGGAATGACCCAGCTTGCTTTGCTTCTTTGGCCGCATCACTCTACTTTCCCTGGGTGGGTTCTGAGCAGTTCTGCTCCTCCCCCAGGCGATGTGGCTGGAGGAACAAAGTGAGCTGGGGAATCTGCTTGCCCTGCCCTGGCCTGCCACTGCCAGTGAGTGTAGGGGGAGAGGGGCAGACCCTTTCTGTAGGTACCAGACTACCTTCCCCACTAGTCTCCCCACCAGCTGCTGGCCAGCCCCTTATCCTTCTGCCCAGGTGTTGGGGACATATGACTCCTCATGCATCCTATGTGTCGCCTATTCACGTAAAGCTCACAAGCTTGATTCTTTCACCAACAGAAGCTGGTCCAATAAAAGATACTATCTCATCTGTCTTCACTTCAATATTTTTCAAGAGCCAACAGAAAAGGAGGGCTTGTTTGTATAAGAACATGTGCATGGCATTACTTTGACAGGCTGCTATCAACATAATATTAATAACCAACCAACGAACCAACCAGCAATCCCAAACCCAATAGGTAGTGTCCCAGAAACAGGTAAGAACAAAAAAAAACCCCTCACAAATAGTGACTTTAATACAGAAAAAGTGTGTAACAGCAAAGTCTTTAGCACAATCCATTCTGAAGGCATAAGGTCTAACATCACAGCAGAGCATGGAAATACCATGTCTACTCTCTGCACGGGTCAGCAGCTCAGTGTTTTGCTATAATGTTATACTTATCTAGATATTACAGTGTGACAGACACTTTATAAACGTGTCAGATCAATAAGCAACTCACAGACACAGTGCCGACTGACTAGTTAAGATTTGTACTGTACTTTGATGATTTAAGATCAGATTCTCTACTCCAGTTCAGCCATGGCAGCACATGAATGCCCTTATCAGGGAGGCTAGCTACCCAGCCCCACCCCTTCTTCCTCAGATCCTGCTCTTACCCCACCCCTTCCACTGCCCTCCTGGAAGAGCCCCAACCAAACTACCCCATCCTCCAGCTACTGAATGCTGACCTAACACCTGGGCTGTTGACTGGCCAGTCCCAAGCTTCCCCTTAGCCCGAGTAGCCTCAGGTCTCCCCTGGCAACCATTTGGCTTAGCCCCTGTTCTAGGCCATCAGCCTGAGCTGACCCCCTGCTAGCTTTGGGGAAAAAGGGTAGGGTGGCCTAGGTTAGGGAGGCTTAGCCTACCCTCATTTATGATACCTGCTACCCATGAATTCAGCCAATTTCATAGGCTTATAGATTGTAAGGCTAGAAGGGACTACTGTTATTGTCTAGTCTGACATCCTATATGACACAGATCTTAGAATCCTCAATATAATTCCTTTTGAACTACAGCACTTTGTTAAAAAACCTCTTGATTTGAAAGGTGTCAGTGATGGAGAATCCACCGTAAGCCTGGGTAAACTGTTCCAATGATCAATTATGCAAACTGTTATTTCCAGTTTGAATTTGTCTAGTGGGCGCTAAGGACACAAAGGAGTGGGAACTGACTGTAGCTAGCTAATAGATCCCTCAATAGGAGAGCTTTATGCCAGCATACTAGCTCCAACGCCACCCTCCTCCACCTGTTCCCCTCCAGTTGGTGTAGAAGGCATGCTGGGGCCAGAAGGAGAGCACAACTGTGCTCTCTCACTGTTCATCTGGAGTATGGAATCTTTGGGCAGTCACAGATAAACTCACAGAATAAAGGAGCCATAACTAGAGCTAGTGGAATCATTCCCAATGCAATACTTTTCCATCAGAAATGTTGAGTGAAAGGAACTGAAGACTTCCATGAATTTGTGCTAATTCTGTCAAAACACTCTATGGGTACGTCTAGACTACAGGCTTTTGTAGACAGAAGTTTTGTCGACAGATACTGTCGACAAAGCTTCTGTCGACAAAGAGCATCTAGACTATATTCAGTTCTGCTGACAAAGCAAGTTGCTTTGTCGACATAACAGTGTAGATGCAAAGGACAGTGTAGTTGCAATAACACCTTCTGTCGACAGAACTATGTCGACAAAAGGCGTTATTTCTCGTAAAATGAGGTTTACAGCCGTCGACAAAACTACTGAGTTCTGTCTACGTTATGTCGACAGAACTCAGCGGTAGTGTAGATGCAGGTATAAGTTTGTTGACAAAAGTCCACTTTTGTCGACAAAACCCTGTAGTCTAGACACACCCTATGTAAGCCAGGCAGAGACCTCCTCATCTGATTTTCTGACAGCCTGAGATCCTCCATTCCTGACCCCTAGGCTGGTGCCTCCTGGGCTATCCAATTCTCCAAGCTTCCAACTCCCTGGCCGGGCAGCCAGAAACAAGCCTTTCCATTCAATATTTTGATTTGTTGATTTGATTGGGGATTGATTAAAATAAGTTACTAATGAAAAATCTAAGTTTTCTAGGGGAAGGAAATTCTATTTTCTAATCAGCAATAGTCATAACTAATACCATGGTGGCCTCTATACCTACCTCCTGCAAGAGTGGATCTCTGTGCAGGAGAGACATTGTCCATTTAAGTGTTTGTCATGGAATAATTGTTATGGAAATGTTAAATACATATTGGCAATAGCCCAGTAATTGGTAACGTTCCCTGTGTCTTAAACTACGATTATTATAAAAACCTATCATTCTGGGAGTTTAGTGATCTTCAATTATCTGATTAAAACTATGTGATAGTCACATGACATGTTGCCAGAACAGTACTTATGAGAGTTCAGTCACCAGTTACAAAGTATCAATTCTTATACTATAAGGACAAACACCACATTGTTTGGATATTAGTAATACCAGCTGCAAGACAAGCAGGCCATGCAACCAGGGAAATCAACAGCCTTCGGCTGGAACCCTGCCTGAGATTCAGCCAGAGTTCATCAAATCTGGTTTGGTTCTCATGAGAAATTTCAGATTCAATGAGCTGGCATTTTCTGATAAAACTGTATTATCAGACATTTTTTTATCCAGCACTAGCACAGAGCAGTGGCAATGCTAGCTTCTCAATATTTCTGAACCCTAAGTTGGAGGAACCATATGGAATGGGTTTGCCCTATTCAATCCTCTGTCATGTGGATTCTTATTTTATGGGACCTAGACTAAACCCACAATTTATTTCATGAAGGCCACTAAGGACCAGGACATGGTACTAACAGTTTTTTGGGTAAATCTTCCCTAAGGGGGAAAAAAAAGAGTTCTCATCACGTGTTAGCTATCACATGAGACCTAACTCCCAGAAAAAAATCTAATGAAGAAAGGCAGTTTGTATTTTTCATAAAGAAGCAAGTCAAGGTAAAAAGATCATAGAAAAGCCTTGGTTTACCTCGACCTGTTAATGTGTAAGAAAACAACAGTGCTGTCTTTACTAGGATTTAACCTTGTGTTAGGTATTCCATCTTAGCTATTACCAGGTAAGAAGACATCATTATCCATAGTGAAAACAAGACCTGAGTCACCCCTAACCCTGAACATGAGAGCTGAAACCTATTTCCTGCACCAGATGACTTATAGATGATGATAAAAGGCTAGGCAAACTCATTTTGAACAATGTATATAAGTCAAATACCTGTGAATAGAGAACATGCAATTATAGCAAAGGACAAATGCTTCATGGTTTTAAATGAAATATCTTTCATGTAGATCTAAAGAAGTAAGGGTGCTTTGATGAATTTGCTCAATGCATTGGCTTTTCAATGGAATGCTAGTTTATAATGGCATTAAGGTCATTTGATTTCTTTGTCTGGAAATTAAACAAATCCTAATCAAAGGATAGGAAGAAGATGTACAATGCTGATTCTACTCTATTCCATTGTATCTCCTGCATATTAATACAACACAGTTGCTATAAATTATTTTTATGTACAGTAACACAGCACAATGCAGTGAGAAAAACACTTTTTTCTATGCACACACAAGTGAGTTTTTGTAAAAGCTTTTTTAACCATGTTGTTAGCCACATTAACACTGCACCATATTTGATGACAATGTAGACCAAGGATAACAATGACATTCACAATAGAAGCAGAACTGAAAGCTGTTAAACAGACATTGGAAAAAAGCAAAGACAAAAAAGAAAAAAGCAAGAAGCCATCTAAGATGGAAAGCAGTGGTAAAGGCCCTTTGTTCTACATGGAATAGAGATGCATACATCAAGTCACATTCAAAAGAGCTTAAATTACAAGTATTATTATAGTAACAGTAGGGAGTAATCAGAATGAAAAACCACAGGGAAGGAGAGTGAGATTGTGTAGAAAAAAGGAAATGAGTGTGAGAAATAGTCTATATATAATGGCAGCATTACTAGTGAAAATCAGCATAGCTCCTTGCCATTAAAATGAGCAGAGGATTTGGGCTTATGCTTATATTACAAGGAGGAAAGTTTTGCACACTTGAATTAGCATTTTGACATGCAAACCTTCAATATAGTTGGTGTGATTAACTTGTAAACTTCAAAGAGTTTGTCCACCCCCAGATGAAATTCTACAAAAAAGGGAAGCAATTTTTAGAATATTAGGCTCACATTTTATCAGTTTGAATTTGAAGCAAGAGAAACAGTTTCTGGCAGAGTTTCTTAAACTGTGATCCATGAGGGTACTCCGTGGTGTTCTTGAGTCATATCCAGCCCCAGAGGTCCATGAAAGATGTGGGAAAGAGAAGAAGCAAAGGTGGAGTGGGGGCAGGAAGAGGTGAGATAAGGGTGGTGTCTAGGGGGAAGGGCTGGAGTGGATAGGGTGACCAGACATCCCTTTGACTCCTAGGCTGTGTCCAGACTCAGGGGTTTTTTCGAAAAAGTAGCCTTTTTTCGAAAAAACTTCACCTGCGTCTAGACTACAGCCACGTTCTTTCGAAATTAAATCGAAAGAACGTGGCTTTTCTTTCAACGGCGGTAAATCTCATTTCACGAGGAAGAATGCCTTTTTTCGAAAGTGCTCTTTCGAAAAAAGGTATTCTTGAATGCCAACAGGGCTTTTTAGAAAGAGAGCATCCAGACTCACTCGCTGCTTTCTTTCGAAAAAGCGGCTTGCTTTTTCGAAAGTACTGCTTGCAGTCTAGACGCTCTTTTTCAAAAGAGGCTTTTTCAAAAGTATCTTTCGAAAAAGCCTCTTTTGAAAGAGGCTTGCAGTCTAGACATAGCCCTACAGAGATGGCCAGGGGTCTCTGCATGATGTCCTTGCTATGAGTGCTGGCTCCACAGCTCCCATTGGCTGGGAGCTGCAGTGGTAATGCATGTGGGTGAAGGCAGTAGAACTGTGCAGAGCTGCCTTTGTGGCCACACCTTTACTTAGGATCCAGAGGGAGGTTTCAGTGCTTTCCGCAAGCTGCCTGAGGTAAGTGCCACCTGGAGCCTGCACTCCAACCCCTGCCACAGGCCTGAGCTCTCCCTTATCTAAACTCCTTCACTGAACCAGCACCCTTTTTTTTCTAACTAACCCCTTCCCCAGGTCTAGCAGTAGGGGCTAAAGCTGGGGCAGTGTACCCTGACCTGCTGGTGCAGATGGGGCTGGTGCTGCTTGGGCACACCTGGGGTTCCAGCCACAGTGGAGTCAGGGTTCCAGCCATGTGAAGGGAGGTCTTGTGCTACAGAATTGGTGCTGTACCACTAGCCTCCCTGAAAGTCGGATGTCCACTTACTACCAATGCCCCTCCCATGTGTGATCTGGTATTCTAGAAATGGGAGTAGGGCCTGGGATTGAGCAGGGGTTAGGCACCCCTGAAGAAAATTAGAAGATGGTACCTGTAGGCTTGGGGAGAGGGATGTCACAAAAATTAAAAATAGTGGTATTTGGGTTCATAAAGTTTGAGAACTGCTGGTTTAGGGGAAACCCACAAAGCTGATCATTATGTACCTAGCACCTTTCATGCACAAGGGTCCTAAAGTACAATACAAATTGATTGCTCAAGGAACAACTTTTACCCATCATTGAATTGCAGCTAGGAGTGGAATTGGCAATTTGAAATTTTTATACCTGCTTTATTCCATCCCAAAGCTTATGCTCAAATCTCCCAACACATACCCATCTGGAATGAGAGGTTATGGGGGTATCAGGCCCTTTGAGGACCTCTGCTGGGAAGTCTCACAGCCCTACCACACTCAACTGCAGGAAAGAACAGTGGAGTTGGGTCCTCCAGGCTGCCTACAGAGGCTATGAAGAAGAGACCAATCAGAGAAGGGCTGAAGGGAACAGACAGTAAGAGCCCAACAAACCCATTTAAAAGGATCTGCTGGACAGAGAAGATCTGTTGCTGGCTGGAGCCAGAGAAGCAAAAGACAGTGCTCCTGGCTAAGTGTAAGAATTTTGGTACCTGGATGGAGCTATTCCTGGTAGAGCAAGAAAGGTGTTCCTTGCTGATGACTGGGACTTAAGCAAGGTGTCAGCCCTGAGGTAAGGGTGAAGTTGAAAGTCTGGGACTAAGAAGGGAAGCATTCTAGAGAAATGCATCAGCAATTAGCTAAAGGGAAGCTAGGGTGTCAGGGTGCTGAGGAATGTCAAGGCAGCACAGCAGCCTGTCCTCCTCCCCCTGGAGCAGCAGTCTGCCTGCTCCTGTGTTCCTAGTACAGGGCAGCACAGATTCACTGCTATGATTTCATCTTAGTCCATTCCCCAAATGGAGCAACTTGCTCACATGCCAGATAGTTTCAGGAGCTTTGAAATTGGAGGTGCACATGCCTGCTGGGAAGCAGAGATCACAAAACACTGAGCACAGCCATTAACACAGGCATTGTAGGATACTGGGGGAAGCCAGTTCTGTCAACAAAACGAACAGCAGAGTCTACACTGGCTCTTTGTTGACAATTAAGGGAGGGGAAAAGAAAAAAGTCTCTCACAGAGGTAGACTTTTTTGTTATTGCTGAAACTGGGCTCCTTTCCCAACAAAAAGTCACATTGCAATGTGTATACTCTCACTGTTTTGTCACCAAAAGGCAGTTTTGTTGACAAAGCTTGGCAGCGTAGCCTCAAGTTATCATAATCTCTCTCTCTTTATCTGAAGCACAAGTTTCCTTTTTATTTTACAGAAATCTGATTATGCAATTCCTCTAACTGAAGAGATGGGATGTACTACTACAATAATAGGAAATTATACACAGTGTGTAATGCCAATTTAGACTGCAGGTTTCTATGCTCGATCACATTTATAATTGCATTGATCACTGGAGTTCTATTCCAATCACAATTAACTATAAGATCCTAACGTGGCTGCACAAGTAATGTCTGGCAGTGGTTCATCATTTTGCTGAGTTCCTGGAAAAAAAAGCAAGCCCTCTCTTTCATCAGGCGCAGGTGGACATGTGCTCTTATGATGAATTCAGCTGATGAACATATATCCTTTCATCTGCTCTCGGTTGGGACAAAATGGATTTGAAGACTGCTTTCAGTGAAGATACAGACCTGCTTGCACTGGATTCTAAAGCTATAGAACTCACAGAGGGCTCTGCTTTTAACTTTAGCAATGGAGACCAACACATGAATGATACTTTGGTGGATAGTATAGCTGACCATGTGGTAAACAGAATGTGAAAAGAATCTTATGTTCCAAGGAATCAGTGAAGGTTAGAATTAACATGCAGCTTCACAAAGTAGGAGGCAGGCTATGTATACAATTCCAAATCTTTTAAAGACAGTACGTTTTCCAGATCTGTCCTCAGTTTTGTTCTGTTCTTCTACCAGCCTTTTGCTTAGTTTTTCAGTTTTCCTTATAGTTAACTTTTGCCCTCTTCTGTCCCTTCTTTTCCATCTCCCTCCCTTTCTTCTATCCTCCCTCATTCACTCCCATTTGCCAGATACTTCTCTGACCCTCCTATAAATACATTCCCACTACCAGTGCTATTGTGGTGTGCCAAGAGAGGAATGGTAGCTGTAATCCTCATTTATTGCTGTTAATATCTCCTCCCTAGAGTGGAGGATGAATTGCTTCGGGAGGTTGTTCCTTTTACCATGAATCCCTTTGAAGAAGGCAGGGTTTTTCTTTCCTTCTCCAACATAATTCGAGAACTAGGGGGGTAGTGTAGACATACCCTCAGTTATTTTAGCTACAGCTGTTTCAAAGGGAGCACTGCCATCAGAATAAGGTTGAGTGTCCTTAATTGCCATCCTACTGCTGGCCACATCTCTGCCTGATGTGGGAGGAGAAATGAGTGAAATAGAGGCCTCAGTACAGACACCTACAGATCTCCCCATCTCACTTCTACTGAGATGTGACCTTGCCATAAAACTCTAAGTATTGGTGTTCTACAGTGAAAATAGCAAATATATCATAGCACAAAGATACTACCTGGGTGCTTTGCTTTTCACAGATGGTTACAAAAATGTTGAACTTCTAAGTGTTTTCTATTCAAATCTTCAGCATCCTTAAGGTTTCCCATGAAATGTTACCCTTATTGAAAACAAAATGCAAATATTGAAACTAAAATCACACAAAGGATGTCAATTTACATTGCAGCTTTTCCACTGTCCTAGTTCTTTCTTTCTTTCCCTCGTTTAAAAATTCTGTCCCTAAGGTATGTCTCTACATTGCAGTTAGAAAGCCCATGGCTCGCCTGAGCCCTCTGACTTGAGCTTCGGATAAGGGGCCATTTAACTGCAGTGTAGACCTTTGGGCTCAGGCTGGAGCTTGGGCTCTAGGAACCCGTGGTGAGGAAAGGTTTCAGTGCTCTGGCTTCAGCCCAGGTCAGAAAGTTCACACCCCAACTAAAGAGCTCTGCAGGCCAAGCCCCCTAGCCCAAGCCATCTGGCATGGGTGTCCATCTCCATAAAGTTTATTCATTGTCCTTAACTCACAGCTACAATGTTTGCACAGTGTGCCAGGCTTCAAGATGACTTTCCCGACTTTTGTATCACAGCCTTTATATAACTTTACCAGTGTTCTCATGCTGAATTATATCTGTTTCACAAAAAGCGTTGTGGGTTTTTTCCATTGTTTTTTCCTGATGAAAAGCCATAATACTCTGTGACACTAAGACAATACACTCAGCATGAGATGGAAATATCACAATGCAGTATCTCCTGTCGAGAAGAAGCAAGAGGGTGATTTAACAAAATTATTTTCACTGCACTTTGCTCAGCACAACAAAGGGACCCATCGTTATATAACACTATCCAAATCTGAGCAGTACACATAGTTGTAATTAACAGACTGAATTGGAATAAATACAGCACTATACACACACTGCAAAATTGCAAGAGATTTACATGCAGAAATGTGCTGCAAGATTAAGATGATATTCAGATTAGGAACGCCCCCAAATTCAGGGATATGTGGATTTGGATTTAGTTTGGGTCCTTCCTATTTAGATAATGACAACTAGACACTAAGAGCATATGAGCTGCTTCTAATGAGTACTACTTACTCTCCCAGTAATTGATATGGGATGAATTGTTCACTCTCGCTAATGCTAATGGTAATTAAATGATGCAGGAAGGATATTCTCAATATTTGATTAGTGTTCCATATAACAACAAAAGCCCTGGGCTTTCTGTATGGGCCTGATTATGGCTCTGCCCTGAGCAAAGAACAGCATGTTGGTCTGTCCCTGGAGCAGACCAGAAAACAGAATGTGAGTCTGTAATGGGGCCATTCACTTCTTGGGCACCTTCAAGTGACTGGGAGTGGTACTTCTGTCCATTGCTCACCCCAATAGCCCCTGAAGACTGATGGCCATATTTGGAGGATCTTCAATGGCTTGGCCCTCTGGGGTAGTAAAGAGTCCAATAAAGGAACAGTCCTGTTGCCCCAATTAAGGTTTTCAGTCCCAGTCCTGGGTCCTTTGAATTCAGTTCTTAAGTCAGGCTTCCACCCCTTAGTCTGGACCCCCACTCACATAGGCACTACTCTATTTCAATTTCTTGTTGCTTCTTGCTTGAGCCTCTTCTAATCTAAGACCTTTAGCTTAACCAAGGTTAAGGTATTTGGATACTTTCCCTTTCTGCAAACCCAGCTTAAGCAGATACACCCAAAACCAAACTCTGGTTATCCCTCAATCACCTGATACACCCTAGCCAAGGTTCTCACCCTAGCCAAGAACTGACTTGCTAATCTATAATTCCTGTTGGGCTCTGATTGGCTGTCTGCTTTCATAAAGCCTCTCTAGATAGGCGTGGAGGACCATTCTAAGCCAAGTCTCCCTCTGCTGCAAGTGAGTGGAGCAGTGGGTAGGCCGGCCAGACCCTTGCTGCCTCACTGCCTGGCTTCCTTGCTCCTACCCCCACAACCCTTGTGCACAGTCCCACCCTGCATTGGTCATGAGAAGTGCTAGGGACAGCATTGTCCCAGGGTGTGGAAAATCCACCCCTAAGCAACGTAATTCACTGACCTCACCATCCCATTGTAGAAAGCACTATGTGAATGTGAGAGAGATTCTCCTGTTGACATAACTCTCAGGGAAATGGAGTACTTTTGCTGACAGGAAAAACTCTCCCCATGGTAGTAGCATCTTCCCTGAAGCACTGCAGCAGTAGTGCTGCTGCAGTGTTCTGTATATGTTGACCTGTCCTAAGTAATTTAGGTCTTTTTTTGAAAATTTTACCCGTACAGCATGCTATATCCAAGGCTTAGCTCTAATAATATGCCATCTGCAAACCTGCTCTTGAAGAAGAGCTCTGTGTAAGCACTAAAGTTTATCTCTCATCAACAGAAGTTAGTCGAATAAAAAGATATTACCTCACCCACCTTATCTCTCTAATATCCGTGGACAGAAATGGCTACAATGATATGGCAAATATCTGCAACCCAGACATTTGAATGGAAATTTCTCCCTCTAACCCTCATGCATGCAAATTTGTTATCCACACTGCAGATTTCTCATCAGCACGGCAGCATAACTGCACTATTCCATGTGTACCATTTCCATTAATGTTTCTACAGACTCCCCATTGTCCAAATTATAATGTTCAAGTGCTTCTCACCTTCCTTATTTTCCTCTCCCTTCTTATCAGCCCTAAGGAATGCTTCTGGATGTTCATCAAAATCATTTGACTCCTGTTGACTGACTTCAGTTGGCTTTGAGTCAAGCATCTAATTGGCATACTGATACAAGATAACTTCCTTGATGATGATGATGGGGCATTCGATCAATAGGGTGTGAACTATGCCCTGAGAAAGCACAGGGTGGCTTCTTCCTCATCAAAGCACAATTCATTCTTTTAAGCCAAGTCTCATCTGTGCAAAATTTTACCTGACCAAATGTGGTGATTATTTGACCTGGACAAAAAGTCTGATAAATAATAGGCCAAGAACTTGAAACTCATTTTCTGTTTGTGACCAAAGTCAAGCCAAGACTACGAAAAAGTCTAGTGCTAGGTCTCGTTACACCGCTTATTTTTATTATCTCTGGGAGTGCATCTACACTGAATCCATAGATCAAAATAAGATACGCAATTCTAGCTATGCAAATGGCTTATCTTATTTTAATCTAATTTTGAAATAGTTTCTTTTGAAATTTGGTGCTATCTCACTGAGCCGGGGGAATGGGGGGGAGGGAGAGGGCAAGGAGGGGATGGGCTGCCCCAAGGAAAAGGGGGGGAGGAGGTGCAAGTCCCCTCCCCAGGAGGGTTTGTTCTGTCTCAGCTGCACTAGAGACTGCTCGCGGTGGCCAGGATTGCAGGGGTGGGGGTACGTGGCGGGGAAGGAGCACTGTTAGCCATCCTGGCACCTCAGTGACTATTGGTTTTGTGTGTCCCTCTGCAGGTGGTCAAGACCATCAATAGAGTGCTGCTCTGCAGAGTCATCCACCTCACTGATGTGGACGCAGTCATCGAGGGCTTTGGTGCCCTGGGCTTCCCCAACTGCGTTGGTGCAATCAATGGGATGCACATCCCCATCCATACCCCAGACTACCAGGCCTCCCTGTACATAAACCAGAAGGTATACTTCTCAGTCATCCTGCAGGCTGTGTCTGACCACCAGGGCTGCTTCCTGGACATTAATGTGGGTTGGTCAGGCAAAGCACATGACGCATGGGTGTATCGCAACTCTTCCGTGTGCCAGAGGCTACATGCTGGGACTTTCCTCCCCTAGCGACACATCAGGGTCAGGGATGCGGACATGCCTGTGTGCCTGGTGAGGGACGTGGCCTACCCACTACAGCCCTGGCTCATGAAGCCCTATATGGGACACCTCAACCTCTCCCGGCAGGCCTTTAATGCCAGGCTCAGCAGGTCCTGCATCATGGTGAAGGATGCCTTCAGCCGGCTGAAAGCCTGATTTAGATACCTCCTCACCTGCCTGGACCTTTCTGAGAAGAATAGTCCACATGTGGTGGCGGCATGCTGTGTGCTGCACAATTTGTGTGAAAGGAAGGGGGAGGCTTTCCTGCCAGTCTGGATGGCAGAGGCCGACCACTGGGCTGGCTTGTACATGCAGCCCCACGCGGATGCCAGCTGGGAGGCCCAGCGGGGGGCTGTTGGTATCCAGGAGGCCCTGCGGGAGAGCTTCCTGACGGAGGAGGAGTGAAGTCTCTCTGGTGTGCCCCACAGGGGCCTTGTGCCTTATTCCACCCTCACGTCCTTCTACTTTCCCCCAACCCCTTTTCCTGATGTAAAATAAACACACGTGTGTTGCCAAAAACAAACTCTGTTTATTGAACATAACTGGGGTGGGGGATAATGAGGGCGGGAGAGGGGAGGGGTAAACCTGGGAGGAGGGAACTGGCAAGGGGAGGGAAGAGGAGGAAGGGGGAGGAGAAGCTCAGAGTCGGGAGTCTTGCTGGTCCACCTATCTCCCAGCACTGCGGGGGCCTCAGCGTCCCCAGGGAGGAGTGGGGTGGCTGGGGAGGAAGAGGTAGGAGGAGGAGCGATAGCTGGGGAGGCTGCAGGGGCTGGAGCAGCAGGAAGCACCAATCTTTGCACCAGGGTCTGCAGGTGGATGCAGATGGCATGGCCCTGGGCAAGCAGCTCCCGCCAGCTCTCCCACCGCAGCTGCAGGTCTTCATGCACCTAGTGCTTCAGCATGTGGACCTGTCTTCGCAGGAGCCCCATGTGCTGCCACTGGTACTCCTCCTGGTTCTGGGTCAGCCTACTGAGTGCCTGGGTATGGGAGGTTGTCCTGGGAGGGGTGGCACGCCCTGCACTCGCAGCTGCTGTAGCTGTGGAAAAACAAGAGAAGTGGTCAGTAATACCTGGGGACACACTGGGTGAAGTCCAGCCCCCCCTCTGCAAGGTGAGGACAGCAGGTCTCCGCACCATCAGAGCCGATGTGCTTGCACACAGGCCATGTTTGGCATGTCCTCCTATCCCCAGGAGTGGGAGCTGGCCCAGGACTGCACCCATGCCCCTGTGTTGTATTTAGTGAGGGGAGGGAGCGGGGGAGATGTGCCCTGCCTCTGCATAGAGGGGGCTTCTGGAGGGAGAGCATCGTGCAGTGTCCCACCTCAGAGTCAGGAGCATGTCATGTGCCTTCATACATACACACATGTGGGTAACAGGCCAGGGTCCCTGTGTGGCAGCCAGCTGGGGCCACATGTCCAGGGTGGCACAGCACATGCACAGGTTGCTGCGTGCTCCATGGTCATCAAGGCCCACACGCGCGGTCCCTGGTCTCCATCTCCCTCTCCCTGCCCCCTGCCCCCGCCCCGCATAAGGGGACAGTGATGGCACTCACATGTTGAGGCCTCCCTGGCCTCAGATGACACAAGGCACATGGCCACTGTTCTGCCTCGGGGGTCCTGGGTGAGTGCCACGCTCCTTCCAGGATCCTGAGACTCCTGGCCATCATCCTCCTCCTCCGTGCCCTGGTCAGGGCCCTCTGCCCCAGGGTCAATGACCACCTGGGGGGCATGGACCATCTGACCCCCCAGGATGCGGTCCAGGGCATCATAATAGGGGCAGGAGTCTGGGTCAGCCCCTGGTTAGGAGCTGCCCCCTGTGGCCCTGGCATAGGCCTGCCGCAGCTCTTTGATTTTCATGCAGACCTGCTCCTGAGTGCACATGTGGCCTTTGGTGGCCAGGCTGTCAGCCATCTGCCTGTAGACAGCCCTGTTCCTGCATCTAGTGAGAGGATCATGGACATTGGAGGCCTCCCCACAAACCTCAATCAGGTCCATGATCTTCGCACTAGACCAGGAAGGTGCCCGCCTTTTGTGGCCCCTGGCAGGCTCCTGGGAGCTGCTAGCCTGTTCCTGGGGAGCGGTGGAGGTCTGGGTGCCAGTGGGTTGCTGGCTCATGCTGGGACAGGAGCAGCAACTGCTAGCACTGTGCTGGCAGGCTTGCAGCTGGCAGAGGCACTATGGCCAGAGCCTACCCCTTTAAGGGCTCTGGGGCTGGTGGGGAGCAGAAGAGTTTTCCTGGTTTGGCCCAGAATGGCCACCAGGGCACTCTGGGAAGGGCTGGAGGACTCCTATTTTGAAATAAGTGTCTACACAGTGCTTATTTAGCTATTTCAAATTTGGTGTTATTCCTCATGGAATGAGGTTTACCAAATTCAAAATAAGCGCTCCGCTATTTCGATTTAATTTCAAAATAGTGGTTTGGCTGTGTAGATGCTAGTAAAGTTATTTCGAAATAATGGCTGATTATTGCATAATCTGGCATCTGACCAGTAGGTAGCAACCCCCGCTCATTATTACTCTCACTGCAGAGGTCCTTAGAATAGGCTGCAATACCTAGATTTACTTGACAAACAATATCTTAAGAAACTTCATTGACAAACCAGGCTGGACATTGGTGTTCTCCTGAAAAGGAATAAGGTGTTTGTTTCCCTTTTATTTGGTGTTTTGCTAAAATTATCAGATGTCTGTGCTAGATTTTAGCAGCTGCTTCTAACACATAATGCTATAGGTGTATGTCAGTTTGTTCTGTGAAGACATATTTCTCAGTTCCTCTATGCAAGGCTAAAATTAATCAATACAATTTGCCCAGCTGTCAAAAATACAACTGCAAAAACAAATGCAGATTTCTCTGATTATTGAATTATCAATTTCACGTGGTATAATGAACTTTGTATCTAACTGCTTCACTACCTGCCATTTAAAATATCTCTGAAGAATAACATTTTCTCTCCAAGGATTCTCAAGTAGTGTAGGAAGCAAGGTCTATTAAATTGATTTGCCTATGGTTCTCCTGTGATCACACCTTCATGTAACAACAAAAGGATGCTGATCTGTTGAGGAGAGCATTGAAAGAATTCCAAGATGCCTAAAGATAAACAAGAAATTTCCATTATCTATAGAGAGCAAAAAACTCTAGTTTAGGGGTTTAGAGAGTAGCTGTGTTAGTCTGTTTCAGCAACAACAACAAGGAGTCCAATGTCACTTTAAAGACTAACAAATTTATTAGGGTATTAGAGCTTAAGCTTTTGTGAGCTACAACTCACTTCCTCAGATGCCGAAGAGAAAAAGACAGAAAAAAAAAGATATAGAGATGAGACTGTGACAGCAGTGCAAGCAAAGAAACATCCAGTGAAATAATGGCTTAACAAGCATTCATAGCAGTTTATTTTTTAAACAGAGAGGCCCTACAGCATTTTAATGATAAATACACTTAATTGGATGGGCTTGGTGAAAATGCACTTCCATGTCTAAGTGTGTGTCATCCTCAATGCACAGTATATTCTGACTAATATTGGAACCATATAACTGATACAGATCAGTAGGTGACCAGAATTATAATGACACAGGTTTATGAACTTGTGAGTCAAGCAGAAAACTACAACAGGAAGAAAGAATGTCAGCCTCCAAAACTTCCATTTGCTAGTTTGATTAACCACTGGCTACCACTTGTTATTGTCAAGATTATAGTTAATTGTTTTACTGAGTAAAAGAAACTAAGGATATGAGTTAGTTTCAAACATTCAAATATTGTTTGTGTTGCACTTTTTCCCATAGAAAAGTATCACTTTTTCCATAGATATTTCCTCTGAAGATTTCTTAAGGGTTTAAAGTCCTATATTACATTTCTTATAAAGTCCTATATTACATTTGCTTGCTATGAAAATGTGCTGAACATATATAAATATTAATGGTGCAAACTTTGAATTATCACAGCAAAGCTCCAGTTTATAAATACAATAAGATGCCATGATAGGGAGTGAGAATAAGATGAGCTGGGATCCAACTCTGTCACTAATACTTCTTCTGTGTGACCTTGGATTTACAAATTTAATTAATCTCACTATGCCTCAGTTAATTAATCTCACTATGCCTCAGTCTACAGCCAAAATGCTTCTGAAATAAATTTAGTCAAACTTTACTAATTCCGGGTCACTGAGAATGAAAATGATGCTTAAAATTGTTGATTATTGGGTCAGTATATACGACCCATGACTTGCGAATGGCGAAGGATAAGTGAGTTATAAAGGGAAGGGATCTCAATTTAAACCAGAAATGACTAAAATACATCTTTGATTGAATCTATGAATAAATCTATGACTGGGTTTCGACAGTACTTGCTTTTTAGGCAAAACAATGAATGATGCAATCTGAAGCTGGTATTGCATCATGCATGATATGAATTGCATCATGTTATTCCTAGAAGTCATGGATGATGCAATCGTAACAAAGTTTACATCACTCTGCTGAACAAATTGCCCTATATCAGCTGTAGAAATCATACAGTGTCGTGCTCTCTTATTTGTCAGTGTTTGATTTTGTAAAGGGACACATTTCTGTTTAGCCAAAGTGAGCAGAGATGCCTCGTACTTGTGTGAACAGTGCAGATAACTTCTGCTATGTTTGTGGTGAAGTGACTTTTGTATCACTATGGTTAAGAAAGCCTATCACCTTTATTTTGGTTGCAAAATTGGAGATCAGGACAAGAGGTGGGCCCCACACATATGCTGCAACACTTGTGCAAAAATCTTCACCAGTGGTTGAACAGGAAAAGGAAATCTATGCCTTTTGCAGTGCCAATGATTTGGAGAGAGCCAACAGATCATACCAGCAGTTGTTACTTCTGCATGGTGCCTCCAGTTGGGAAAGGTGTGTCAAAGAAGAAAAAGTGGACTGTGCATTATCCAAACATTCCACCAGCTATACGCCCAGTACCCCACGGAGAAGGACTGCCGGTTCCTGATGCACCAGAATCATTCTCACTTGAGTCAGACGAGGAAGAGGATGAAACTTCTGGTCCTGAACCATCAATGACACAGGACCCACATTTTCTCCCATCCTCCTCCTCTGAACCACACCTCATAACGCAAGGTGAACTGAATGACCTTGTCAGGGATTTGGAACTACCCAAGAGTAAGTCAGAGCTGTTGGGCTCCAGACTACAGCAGTGGAATCTCCTGGCAGGTGATGTTTCCATATTCCGTGACTGTCAAAATGATCTTGTCCCATTTTTCTTCATGGAAGGTGATCTTGTAGCCTGCAACAACACTGATGATGTGATGGCAGCCCTCAACATTGTTCACAATCCAGATTAGTGGAGACTGTTCATTGATTCATCAAAGACGAGTCTTAAAGCTGTTTTGCTGCATAATGGCAATGTTTCGCCATCAATTCCAGTTGGTCATGTAGTCCATATGAAGGAAACCTATGACAACATGAAACAACTTTTGAGATGCATAAACTATGACCAACATCAGTGGCAGCTTTGTGGCGATTTGAAGGTTGTTGCTCTCTTGCTTGGTCTGCAGACTGGATACATGAAGTACTCCTGTTTTCTCTGTGAATGGGATAGTCGTGCAAGAGATTCCTACTACATCAAGATAGATTGGCCACTCCGACAGTCATTGGAGCCTGGGAGGAAAAGTGTTCAGCATCCACCAATTGTTGAATCAAGGAAGATTTTGTTACCACCCTTACATATCAAGCTGGGTCTGATGAAGAACTTTGTCAAGGCCATGAACAAAACACAAGCAGCTTTCAAGTACTTCTGTGGAAAATTTCCAAGGTTAAGTGAAGCTAAGATAAAGGAAGGTGTCTTTGTTGGTCCACAGATTCGTGAACTTCTTCGAGATGATGCATTTGACCATGCACTGCGTGGCAAGGAAAGCCTTCCAGTTAGTGGCAATAAATTTTCTCAGAAACAAGGCAGACAACTACAGGTTGTTGGTGGAAAACCTCCTCAAGGCATACAAAAGCCTTGGTTGCAACATGTCACTAAAGATACATTTTTTGCACTCTCATCTAGATTTTTTTCCACTGACCTGCGGAGCAGTGAGCGACGAGCATGGCGAGCAATTTCACCAGGACATTGCAACAATGGAGAAATGCTATCAGGGCAAATGGAGCCCATCAATGCTTGCAGACTATTGCTGGACAGTGACGAGATGCTCCATTTAATGAATACAAGAGACAAGCCAAGAAGTGCCGAGTAGACACTGAATAGGACTAAACTATGTACATAATATTTTTTTGCCTTTTGTTTCATAATAAATGTTATTTATATAACCCTTTTGCTGATTTTTAAAGTGTTACATAAACAGGACAGGTGAAATATTATCATGTAAAGCAATCATAAACACATGAAAAGACCTAGGTTTACAATTTATGATTAAAACTCTACTATCTACACAATATACATAGATATAAAATGTAAAAACTTAAATATCTTGGAAACAGTAGCCAATCAGTTTTTTTAATTGTCATATTTGAATTCAGCACATCAAAATACATAATAAATAGCACATTTTATCTCTGAAGCAGACGACTTTAAAAAATTGTAGACCAGTGCTATCTGCTTAGCATAGTCAGTATACTCTGTGCTATACAAAATAGAAAGGTTTTATAGCTAAAAGCCTTGTCTATATTGGCAGCATCATACAGTACATGTAGCTATACACTTCAGTGAAAACTAGGCTACATCCATGCTGTAATGCAGAGGTCTCAAAATCATGGCCTAAGGGTCAGCTATGAGCCAGAGCATATTTACTATCTGGTCCCGAGGAGTACTGGGGCATCTGCTGCAGGGCAGAAGCAGGGCTCAACCCCCATCCATGCACTTCCTGTGAAGGCAGGAGCCACAGTGAAGTGGAAAACACTTGGCATGTACAGTCGCTTCACTTCCCCATATCTCTCACCGCCCTGGGAAGTGCAAGGGTGGTACCGACTACTGCTGCTGCTCTGCACCAGTCCTTCCCAGTAATCCTTGAGGCTGCATCCCTTGGGGAACAGGGTGCATTGGGGAGGAGTGCGTGGGGCATTGGAAAAAAGGGGTGGGACGTGGGGGACAGGTACCAGCATGTCCCGCCAGATTGCAAATATGCTCTAGCCTGTAGGTAGCCTGTAGGTCATGAGTGAATATCGCTGGCAGACAGGAGGCAGCAGAGCACAACACAGCTAAAAATAATAGTGTAGATGTAGATCTCAGCCACTGCTTGGGGATGTTAAGAGCCATGTAGAATATACACTCGAAGATTGTGGCATATTTTACTTGTCTAAGCCATGCCTCACCAGCTACAAAACTTTTTATACTCACAGTGTGAAGTGTATGTATGCTGCTGTAAGGGTAGACATAGTCTAAAAGAAAAGTATAAGTGAAGGAGGTGCCATGGTGTAATGGTTTAGTTTATTAGACTAGGCCTCAGAATTCTTTGGCTCTAATCCTACTTAAAACACTGCCCTATAGTATCAGCTTGGAAAAGTCACATCATGTTTTGTTTTTGCTTTGTCATGTCTATTTAGTTTAGGGTCCCTGGCTGTCCCAACTTTATAGGGATAATCCCAATATTCAAAACTTTGTCTTATATAGGCACCTATTAGCAAATGTGAAAAATTGGGGCCAGGGCTATCTGGTTGCTCTAATTTAGGTTACATTTACACTACAGCCAGGATTGATGGAGGGGTTATCAATGCACGTGTAGTTGATATAGTGGGTCTAGTGAAGACCCATTGAATCAACCATAGATTTCTAAGGGTATGTCTACACTGCATTCCTCTTTCAAGAGAGGAATGCAAATGCAGCTGAGCGAAATTGCAAATGAAGCGTGGATTTGAATTTCCCACACTTCGTTTGCATAATCGCGTCTGGGCCCTATTTTGAAATACCCTATTTCGAAAAAAGAAATGCAGTCTAGACGCAGTTATTTTGAAAGAAAACCCTTCTTTCAAAATTACCCTTAAACCTCATTTTATAAGGATGAAGAGAAAGAACATGTTTATACATCAGAAAGGATTCTATGATTTGATGTTATGAGAGAGTGTGTCTGTCTATGTGTCTGTCTGTCCCTCAGTTGGGAGGCATGCACCCCTCCCTCGGCTGTGTCTGCTACAACTATAGTGGCCATGGACAGGTGCTTCTCACCTGTTTCCAAGATGCTGTGATGAGAGAAGGCTGGAATTTTGCTTTTTTTCTGGGGCAGTCTGCATACTAAACCCCTCATCTCCAGTCCCACCCCAACGCAATGATTTAAATGAAGAAAAACAAAAAAATTATTTGAGTTAAGGACTTGAACAATTCAAGGTACATCTTCTAGTTATTAATAAGAAAACACAATAGATAGGAAGCATAACTGCATAAAGGATCTGCCGACGAAGGGTTCTGGGGTTGGCAGATCCCCATCTAGACTGCCGCACTGTGCCGACAAACAGCTGATCGGCACAGCATGGTGGCCATTTTGATGTAAATGAAGCGGTGAGTATTTAAATCACCACTTCATTGCCCTTTGCCTTTGACAGAGCCATGTAGTCTAGACACATCCTTAGAGATGAAGAGCCAAAATAGCTGGGGATAGAATGCTAGTTTAGTACCCATCATTTTATACGTATTATTGAGATTATATTTTCCAATATGCATTATTTTGCATTTATCAACATTAACATTCATCTACCATTTTGTTGCCATAGTCTCACCTAGTTTTGTAAGAGTATTTTGAAGTTCTTCAGTCTTCTTTGGACTTAACTATCTAGAGTAGTTTTGTACCATTTCCAAATTTCCCTGCCTCACTGTTTATCCTTTTTTCCAGATCATTTATGAAAATACTCAATAGAACTAGTCCCTCTACAGTCCCCTGGGCGGTTACCTCTCTCCATTCTGAAAATAGACCTTTTATTCCTGTTCTTTGTTTCCTATCTTTTAGCCAATTATCTATTCATGAGAGTACCTTCCCTCTTATCCCATGACAACTTACTTTGCTTAAGAGCCTTTGGTAAGTGACCTTGCCAAAGGCTTTCTGGAAATCTAAGTGCACTACAACCACTGGATCCCCCTTGTCTTTATGCTTGCTGATCTTCTCAATGAATTCTAGTAGATTAGTAAGGCATGATTTCTCTTTACAGAAACCATGTTGACTTGTCCCCAACAAATTACTTTCATCTGCGTGTCTGACAATTCTGTTCTTTCCTATAATTTAAACCAATTTGCCTCGTACTAATGTTAGACTTATTAGGATCACCTCTAGAGCTCTTTTTAAAGATTGGTGTCACATTAGCTATCTTCCAGTCATTTGGTACAGAAGCTGATTTAAAGGATAGGTTAAAGACCACAGTTAGTAGTTCTGCAATTTTACATTTGAATTCTTTCAGAACATTTGAATGCCATCTGGTCTCGGTGACTTGTTACTGTTTAGTTTATCAATTTATTCCAAAACCAAAGGTAAATATAGTAACCAGATTCTCCTGATTAATATCCCTTTTGTTGTTCTCTTGATGATCTTTGGTAGCCTTTCTAGAGATATTTTATTCCCGTAATTGTTTTGTTTTCTACTTATTTTCACCAACAGATTTTTTTTAGTTAACTCTGGGTAGTCAGAATAATACTAAGGTGGTAAATTTAGATACACATGATACTCATAAAAATAATAGAGGTCTGTCTCCCTCCTTCTCTATCCTAATTAACTTATATAAATATTGTTTCTGAACAACTACCACACTGATCTACAATTAAAATACAGTCAGTCTATTACAATGTTAATGCTAGAGGGTAAGTTTCCCAATTGAATATTTTTTTTAACTGAAATTATTGTGTCTTGTCAATTAGATAAGGTATAGACAGAGAAAAATGATGCTTTTCTGATCAGTTCTACTCTTTTGGCTTTTCCAGGATTTGAAATTGTGTTTTCAGGAAATCTACTGGCTCCACACCACTAAAGAAGAATCTACATAAAAAAGTATTAGTCGTGAATTCTAATGAAATCTTAGAATACTCTCCATGTTGACCACAGATGATCAAATATAGCAACAATATAGTCAGTAAGTTTTCATTTTTCCATCAGTAGATGAGAAAGAGCACCTAGACCAGGGGTGGGCAATAACATGGGGGTGGTTCACCAGTGTTAGCCTCTAGTAGACTGCTGCCACTATATTTACCTATACAGCTGTAGATGCCATCAATTGTAGCTCCTGTTGGCAGTGGATCACTGTTCCTGGCTAATGGAAGTTGCAGGAAATGGTGGGGACAGGAACAACACTTCCTGCAGCTCCCACTGACCAGGAATAAAAATGCACAGCCAATAGGAGTTATAGGTAAATATAGTGGTGGAGGCCCACCATGAGCTAACCCTGGTAGACTAGATCCAGCCCACAGGCCGGTATTTTGCTCACACATGAACTAAACCTTAAAGCTGCCCATACTTAATTGCTTGGACTAATCCAGATCTTTCAGAACAAATATTTCTCCCCTCTTCTTATTGGTCATAACCACTTTGATCTTATCTTCCTATAGCACAGACTTCTTCATACTATTTTGCAAAATTCTTCTTGTGCCCTGGACACAGTGAGTAGTTTTTCTTATCGCTGAGTGAAGGTATTAGCTTCTAGCTAATACCATCTTTGTAAAGATGAGTGAGTAGATTTTGTGCCTGTGCTAATATATATAGCCATGAACATTTTCAAGGCTTATATAGTTGCACATATCCTCAAGTTCATCTTGCCACACAAACAAGGTTACACTATCATTAATTGATCCAGCGTGCTTTACAATGAAAATTACATTAAATGAAAGTCTGATATAATTTTCCAATAGTTGTCATTTGATAACAGGCATAACTACATCAAGTGTACATTTAAACTATCTACATGAAAATATTCTGTGTAGTAATCAAGTGAAAAATACAGTATTAAAATGAAGGGTGGTCTGGCTGCTTTATGCTCCGGCACTGCAGAGATGGAAGCTGGTAAACCTGGTTTAACCAGCTGACTAAACTCATGGCACAAGGCAGCTAGGACTTGCTGGTAAACCTGGAAATAAAGATACAGCTAATGCCAGGGATAAGTGAATTTTAGTGATAAATCTGTGGAGTTCAGTTCAGATAAACTTGAAGTGTGGCTGCTTATTCAAACTACACATACCTGCTGAATAAGTAAAATTGGGTGGAGAGCTCAAGAGCTCAAAAACAAGTTATCTTACAAAATTTCCAGCATTCTAATTTCTACTGAGACTGGAACTATAACAAGAAAAGCATCCATTCTCATGGTATTTCAGTACTTCTGTTTCTGGTCTTGGTACAGCTAGCACTAAAGACAGACCTGAGATACAATATTTTGATTTCATGGCCAGTCAGTAATGCAGGCAGGGGAAGACACAGCCTTCCCAAAACTGTCTACATACCTGACTGCTTAAGGCTGGGGCTGCTGGAGGGGTAGGCTGGCTCCTCAGCCACTGGGGAAGACTGGAGCCATGGCCCCGCAGCCCAGCTTTCCCCAGTGGCCAGGGAGGGATGGGATCATGGCCCAGCAGCTCAGTTTTTCCCAGCACCCAGGAAAGGATGGGGTTCATGGCCCAGCTTCCCCCCGCCGCTAGAGATGGATGGAGCTGGGCTGCAGCACAGAAGCTCTGGCGGCTCTTCTACATGGCTAGGAAGGATTGGGCTGGAGGGTGGGCAGGGCTTCAGGAAGAAAGAGCAGGGCTGAATCTTGCCTTCCCCAACTGGGCTTTCACGTTTGATTCAGATTTTAACCTCTTTTCCTACCCTTACCGCCAAGGTTTTAAAATATATGGTTTAACTCAGTTGCTCTAAACCGTTCTAAATTACTGTATCACTTTTAGGAGTTGGATTTGTCTTGCATACCCCCAACTTTCATTTAATTTAAAAATTACTTGCTTAAAAAACCTTACCTAAAAAAGATAGTAATGTCACAGCAAGGATACAGAAACATTACTTATTTTCTCATTTTACCATAATTATTATAAAATAAAAATAATATAAATATTGAAAATACATTTTACCATATAGTATATAGAGCAGTATAAACAAATCAAACTTAGGGTTAAATTTTAGTTTGTACTTACTTTGCTAGAGATTTTTATAGAACTAGTTGTTAAACTAGACAAATATTAGATGAGTTGATTTACAAATAGAATACCTCTGTGTACCCCTCAAGTTATACATATCCCTGGTTGAGAACTGCCAGTTTCATTCAAATTATTACAAAAAGCAGAATTGAAAAGTTTGGATTTAAATCTGGGTTCCGACTATGAAACTTTGTTTCCCTAAATTTGAGGATGGTTCTATCAAGAACTCAAACACCAATATAACTAACAACAGTGTATAAAAGCTAATTAAATTCCCTTTTTTAATCCTGAGTGCAATTGGCCCCATTAATAGGTGGCAAACTGAAGCACAGCGATAAGGGACTCACCCAAGATCACGCAGAAAGTGCCAGGCAGATCCAAAGTCTACTGAATATAATTTCCCATTGGCTCCACTGAATTTTGGAACAAGTCCTTGATGTCCTATGGATTTTAAGTATGACTCATTCCCAGTGTATTTTATTTCAAAGAACTTTAAGGGAAAACAGTCATCTCTGACTCATAAAATAAACCGTAGACTGGAAATTCATAAGATACCGTTCATAGCATTCTACCCACTTAATGGCTCTCAGAATGGCATAGATGATGAGTTTGTGTAGTCAACCAAATGACATGAAGGCCAAAAGGGAGGTTTAATTTGTATGCCAAATCATGGTTATCTCTGCACATTATTGTATTTTTGTTTGCGTAATATGTGTCCTGTTTTCATTGTATAATTATGCTAAATAGAATGATTAGCTAAATGAGCCATAGCATACCCAAGGGTATGCTACCACTTCCTGTGTTCCATTGCTGATGTCTCAACATCTAGTAGCATTTAACTAATTAAAACAATGTTAAAATCTAGCAACTTTATACATTTACTTTGCTAAAATGCTTTAGTCACTAATGATTTTATAAACACAATCTACATTATTCATCTTGTCACTTCTTTCATATGGATGGTGCAGAGCAGTAACAACAATTTCACTCCACATTGATCAAGTCAAATGGCTACCCCAGGTGTAGTAGAATTTATTGCATTATTGCCTCACCCTTGTCCAGAAGGGTTTAGGTGTGTCTTCTCCTGTCTCTTCATTGGTTTTTGTATTGGCTTTGATTCAAGCAGAGTTGGGTGTGTATGTGAGTACCATGCCCTGGTTCCCCAAGAACACAGAGCTGGTAGGTAACAATAGGCTATATTCAGCTGGGTGTAAACAAGTAATGTGTGGCTGCATCTGCTCCATACTAAAGTACAATATTCAGTTACTGAAAATACAAATGATGTTCCAGATGTCTGGCTTTCTTTTTTATCTTTGCAGCTAACTTTCAAAAGAGATCATGGAAGGTGAGAGGGCAGTCAAGTTTTACTCCAAGGTATGTTGGAATGTAATTATATCACATTTTTACCACAGAAAGCTACTTTCTGTGTGTTTTGGCACTATTAGGATCACTATTATTTTTCTAGTTTTCAGTTTGAGCCTCCATTTCTGGAAGTACTGTTCCATAGTTTGGAGGTCCTCACTTAATGCATTTTCAATGTCATAGAGGTTTAGTGCTTCAATTGTCATAATAAGATTATCTGCATATCTAAATTTTTGTGATTTAGCTGGAGGCATGTCGCTATCACTATGGCTACGTCTACACTGGCCCCTCTTCCGGAAGGGGCATGTAAATTTCACGAGTCGTCGTAGGGAAATCCGCGGGGGATTTAAATATCCCCCGCGGCATTTCAATAAAAATGTCCGCCGCTTTTTTCCGGCTTTTAAAAAAGCCAGAAAAGAGCGTCTAGACTGGCCCCGATCCTCCGGAAAAAGTGCCCTTTTCCGGAGGCTCTTATTCTTACTTTGAAGGCTCTTATTCTTACTAAGAATAAGAGCCTCCGGAAAAGGGCACTTTTTCCGGAGGATCGGGGCCAGTCTAGACGCTCTTTTCCGGCTTTTTTAAAAGCCGGAAAAAAGCGGCGGACATTTTTATTTAAATGCCGCGGGGGATATTTAAATCCCCCGCGGATTTCCCTACGACGACTCGTGAAATTTACATGCCCCTTCCGGAAGAGGGGCCAGTGTAGACGTAGCCTATGTGATAGAATGTACCCATGTAGTCACACCCTATGTACTATTGTAATAAGCTTTGTACAAAATATACATTGTAAGGTATAATTTGAAAACTAATAACTTAAGGTAAATAATGGTGAAATGTATGTAAAGTTATGAATTCCCCCTTAATGATGTTGGTTGTACACTTCAAACCCATGTAGCCCCAGGTAAACAGAACTGGGAAGCAGACCTTAAACGAAAGTATGTGTGAATGTGTGTTTGTATCAGTTTACAAAAAAGTTGTAAACAGGGTCCTCAGACAGTGAGAAGGGGGAGCACAGGAAATAAGGAAAATCTGCATTTCAGCAAACAGAAGTGAGAAGAAACATCACGGAAACGCTTTCATTTCATGAGACCTTTTTTACTGTTTGAATGCATTTTTGTTCTAATGAGTAACCTTTTTGAACATGCATCACAAAGGAGGACTGCACTAAAAAGAGAGGGGGGGAAACACCTCAGTTCCTCTTTTTGTATCCATCTCTCTCTTTTTCATCTCAAATGACAAAAGAAACAGCTTATGGACTTTTGGGGCAGATCTGGGCCTGAAACATGGTCATCAATGTTACTGTAAGCCTCTGGTAAGAACATTACTTTAAACCAAGTCTGACTTGTTAAGTTTAAAGAACATGTTAATGCTTTTCTCATCATCACTTCTGATTTTAATGCTTCATAACCTGTACTCATAGCCTAGTTATTTGTAGTTAAATAAATATGTTTTATTCTTAATCTAAGCTAATCTAATATTGTAAATTGTTTGGGTAACCCCATTTAAGGTAGTAGAGAATTGTATGATGATACCCTTATAAGGGATCTAATATATCTGGAGTGTGCAGGAGAGGCTTGATGCAAAATACCCATTTTGGAGGAAGGGGAGAATCTAGGATGGGGAGTGTCTTGGGGGGGGGGAGGGGTGTCACTCTGCAAGTAGTGAACAAGTGTTGAAGCCAGAGTGCATCTGGTGTTTGCTAACAGGCTGCGGCGGGAGGGAAAGAGTTAAAACTGCTGAATCAGGACTGTGGCTCTACTCAAACACTCGGGGTGTGACCTATATGCTGCTTGGCAGTTTGTGAGGAGCCCAGGGTAGAAGCTATGGAAGCAAAGCATTGTGAGGCACCCAGAGTTGCAGGGCAAGGGTGATATAGCCCCTCACTGGTTTTGATTGAACGCTGGAATGTCATACAGTATCACAAAATAAGAGACTTGGAGAAGAGCTCTGTGAATCTTGAAAGCTTGTCTCTTCATCAACAGAACTTGCAGCAATATAAGATATTGCCTCACCCATCCAATAAAGTTACAAAGCAGAGTGGTATTGTCCCTCCTTTAATAAGGTTAATATATGTTACTCCACCTGAGAGGCAGAAGACAAAACCCAGGCATCCCATCAGGCAGGGTGGGGACTGTGCCCCAAAAGTCACAAGATACTTTCTGATAGATCTCTTGGGCCTGCTCTGCACTTTTTTTTTTTTTACATATGCATGAAGTGCAATAGAATTTGGGGATCTTTTGATTTACATTTGTTCAAATTCAATAGCAGACAAGACAAATACAAGGTAGGTAAGTAACAAAGAAGAGCTCAGCAAAAGGAAGGAGGGGGAAAACTCGAGCTGTTTCAATAGTATACTAAGCTGTGCTGGGTAAGAGTCAAGATAAGAGGAAATGAATATGCCCTCTTCACCTTGAACATATGAGGTAAATGGAGATAGTAATGAAGTGGTGAAAGAATGAAAGTAGATGTTCTTTTACAATAATGCAGGAACAGTAGTTGCAGAAAGACAATATTCTAAGAACAGAAATATCTGAGAATCTGATGGCAGTGATAGAATATATCTTCCCCTTTTCTGAAATATTAAAAAAATGGAAAATAAGAGGCAGTAGAAGTAGACTCACAAGTCAACAAATGAGTAGAACGTGAAGTTAAAAATACTTTGGAAGGAAAGCACTAGAGAGTCTTTACATTGAAACTGATACTGTAACCTATTTCTCTGAGAATTAGAATTTAGTGTACACATTCTTGGTGTAAACTGCCATAGTTTCACCAAGGAGGGATGGCAAATTACACTAGCTGAGGATCTTCTCCATTTACTGTAATGACTGGGAAGAGCTGAAAGTAAATAATAACCTGTTAAAGTATCACAGTTGCAGATCAAGATACCTTGCATCTTAGTATCAAACTCTTGTATCTCCTGAAAAGGCCTTCGTTTAATTCCCTTAATTAGATCTGAATGAATCACTTGTAAGAAATCTGTGTGTGTGTGTGTGTGTAGGAGCTGATTGTGAAAAATTGCTAAATTCTTAAATGTAATTATTCACAAATTCAACTACACAATTCCCGGTTTGCAGGCTATTCACTAGCACCTTATTGGGAATAGCCCCATAGTATTGCTTCTCTTCCCTGATTGGATAACTGCTGTATGTAATCAACATAGCAGAAAGCAAGCACAGAAATGTTCTGAATATGGTCCATTCAAAACCAGCTTTTGAATATGAACAAACTTCAGACAAGAATAACGAATAATTTTTGTCATCCCGTATTTAGTGGAAAACACTTCAAAATTATCACTTTTTTACAGACTGTTTTTAAGGACTGAAAACTAGTCAAAGACAATATAGGATAGCATGACCATATCTAACTATTATACTACAAATGCATTAACCAAAAATGATTACTAGTGTTACACCATCAATAGACTAAAGCAAAACTGTGTTGTGGTGCATTCTTGCAATGTTTAGTGTTCCACATTAGGACCCTACTTTTACTTGGAGAAAGAGAATCTAGAAGTAGCCAAATATAGCAAATACTGCAGCAAGATACACATCACAACATTTCTATCATTCTACCTATCAAAAGTGACTAAGACAACACGATGAATGAATACGAAGACCTCTCAGCCTCATGTGTACAAAATGTTCTCTAAATTACTCACTGATATTCAGCCTAAGAGGTAGGATTTCATATAAAATTGCACCCTTTAGAGCAATAATCTTGATGGACAAGGTACTAGAACAGAGATAGGAAAATGTCTGTCCCTGGGTTTGACATTTTGTGACTACTCCATTAAACCTCTTACATATAATTAGATGTTTTTATCTGAAAAGCACCATAAAAGCTCTTACAACTATAGTAGGTGGAGAAATTCTGGGTTTGGTTTAATGCTTTGGTAACAGCAGTCTTTGGAATAAGTTGATATTGAGCCAATTTACACAGGACAGGGCTCATGTTATGCAATATGAGAGGAAACAAACAAAGATTAGTCTCTTGATAAGCACTCTTCTGTTACACACTGTCAGCATGTCAAACATCTCTTTCTTCTCAATTTTATTTTGTGTTTTTAAAGTTTGAGGTGAAAGGGATGCATTCTAGTGCACAAACATAATTGGTTTGTTAATAGTACTAAATGTGGCTTTAACATTTTGGTTTATAAATCTACTTGCAGAACTTCTGTCATTGTAAAAACAGTGAGTGGTTCTGTGGCACCTTAGAGACTAACTAAAATATAGAAAATCATGAGCTTTTGTGGGTAAAACCCATTTAATCAGATAGCAGAAGTACCTGTCAATTGTAGGACCCGTGTTAATGAGGCTAATTAAGTGGGCTGGATGTGTCCCATTCATAGTTAATGGCATGGGAAACAGGCTTTGTTATGTGCTAATCAGTTAATAGCTTTGTTTAAGCCCAGGGTAATGGTGTCAAATCTGCAGATAAATCGCAGTTCTGCAGAGTCTCTCTGTAATTGGTTAGAGAAATTTCTTTGTAGAAGAATGGCTACTTTAAAATCCATGACTGAGTGCCCCAGCAGGTTAAAATGTTTCCCTGCAGGTTCATGTGTGTTACCATTTCTGATGTCTGATTTGTATCCATTTATCCTTTGTTGTAGAGACTGTCTGGTTTGGCCAATATACATGGTAGAGGGGCATTTCTGGTGCTTGATTGCATGTATCACATTAGAGGATGTGCAGTTGTATGAGCCCTTTTAAAAGTTACAGACTAACATGGCTACCTCTTTGAGATTTTTCTGTCATTGTGTTTCATAACTCAAAAGATAAGCATGCATTTGTAGATTGTAGCTTAGTCTTTGCACCTACACAGGTGAGTAAGGCAATGTCTACACTACTTGACTTTGTGGCAAAAGGCAGCCATCAAAACAGTGGAGGTGTACTTACTACAAAACTATAAAACTTTCATCAGCAAAACACTTCAGTTTTGCCCACAAAACAAAACACCTAGGCTGTGTCTACACTGGCATCCCTTTCCGGAAAAAGGATGCTAATGAGACACTTCGGAATTGCAAATCCATGGGGGATTTAAATATCCCCCGTGGCATTTGCATTTACATGGCTGCCGCTTTTTTCCGGCTCGGGGTTTTTGCCGGAGAAAAGCTCCAGTCTAGACGCGATTTTCCGGAAAATAAGCCCTTTTCTGGGAGATCCCTTATTCCTACTTGAAAGTAGGAATAAGGGATCTTCCGGAAAAGGGCTTATTTTCTGGAAAATCGTGTCTACACTGGCGCTTTTCTCCGGCAAAAACCCCGAGCCGGAAAAAAGCGGCAGCCATGTAAATGCAAATGCCGTGGGGGATATTTAAATCCCCCGCGGATTTGCAATTCCGAAGTGTCTCATTAGCATCCCTTTTCCGGAAAGGGATCCAATATAGAAACAGCCCTAGATAAGAGGCATAAAGCCTTTTCTGACAAAGTTAAAGCAACAAAGCATCAGTGTAGATGCTGCTATTTGCTATATTATCATAAATGGCTCCCCCATATCCCACAATGCCTGCCTTTTTGTTCTGCTCATTGTTTTGAACTCAGCCCTGCATTCCAACTACACAGGCATGTGCGCTTTCAAAGCTATGGAAAGGCACTGAGCACATTGCTTGCTTCACTCTGGAAGCAAATATCAAACCATTAACATGGAAACCCTGTCCCATGGCACAGTGAAAACTCTTCCCAAAGCACCTTGAGGCCAGTTGCACGCTGGGATAGCTATTCACAGTGCAGTGATCTCTGTATCAACGCAAGACCTGCCAGTGTGTATGAGCTCTGCTGACACAAAGAACATAGTGTGGGCATGCAACAGCAGTTTAATTAAAGTAGCATAACAATTTGTCAACACAACTTTGTAGTGTAGATACAACCTATGAGGGAGGAAGCTTTCCCTATGCCCCCTGGACTGGCTATTGGGGTCAGGGTTGGATGTGTAGGCATAAGAGATGCTCTATGCACATTCATTCTTTCCCTCCTTTCAATGTGTGGGCAGTGAAAGGAGGGGAGGGAAATGGATAAAGGCATCAGCCATTGCAGCTATTGCAGTTGAGCCTGTGTGCCAGGACTAGTAATTTATGGCTGACAAAAGGTATGTGACAATCCCTTGGGAGCAAGGAGGAAAGTATAGCATCCTACACTTCTCTTGAAGTGGTATGATAATGTAACACACATTGCTATGGGCTGTATCCTAGGTACACAGGCTATTCAACCCTAAATGATTTTCCTATATGTTGATTTATTCCAACCAAGAGCAACTAAGAAATAGCTATATACAGTCTTTTGTAAAATCCAAAATGGAAACATTTCAGCTTTGAAATGGAAATTCCTTGAAAATTCTCTTTAAAAAAATTCTCTGATGGAAGAAAAACTCAGAATGATGTCAGATTTACAAATGTTTGGAAAGAAAAAAAAAGATCTCAATTCTTTTCTCTTTATATTGCCTCTGCCGTTACAACGTATTCCTACAATATGTGCATTACAGTAACATTTTACCTTCCTCTCTCTTCCTATTTCCATCTAAATGGCAAGAAAAGGCAGCCAAGAGAGCTTCATCATGTCTTGCATTGTCAGGTATACAGCAATAGTTAGTTTCTGACTTGCATTATTTCTTGGTCAATAATTCAACTGCCTATTCAGTATTCTGTTGCCTTGGGGATTGTATTTTACAAGAGTGTATATGAGTGCCATCATCACATCAAAAGTAGGTAATTTTCAAAAGTGAGATGTTGTAATAACTAAATAGAAATAGGTAAAACCTTGTGACTTCTCCCTTCATGTAATTAAGGTTTATTTGTGTTTTTCCTTAAATCTGATGCCTAGCAAAAATGGACTAGTGAGCAGGTTAATTGATTCATTCTAATATAAAATGCCCAGCACCTTTAAAAAAAACCAAGCTATAAGGGTATGTCTACACTAGCCCCCTAGTTCAAACTAGGGAGGCTAATGTAGGCATTCGAAGTTGCAAATGAAGCCCAGGATTTAAATATCCCAGGCTTTATTTGCATCTTTCCGGGTGCCGCCATTTTTAAATGTCCCTTAGTCTGAACTCCGTGCCCACGGCTACACACAGCATGGACTAGGTAGTTTGAATTAGGATCTCTAATTTGAACTTCCGGTACACCTCGTTCCACCTGCTATTTCGAATTTAATTTAATTTGAAATAGCGGTTTGCCTGTGTAAACACTATTAAAGTTAATTCAAAATAATGGCTGTTATTTCTAATTAATTTTGATGTGTAGACATACCCTGAGAGAAGAAACATTTGAGGTCATCTTTCAAAATATGAGCCAATTTATCTAAGGTTACACAGCAAATCAAGAGGAAAGATATGATTTATACTTACGAGTTCATGACTCCCAGATTTGTCCAATTTACTATGTCATTCAGGGTATGTCCACACTACAGGACAAAGTTGAATTAGGATATGCAACATCAACAATGTTAATTGCGTAGCTCAAATCAAAGTAGCTTAAATCAGCTTTTGGCACTGTCTACACTGCAGGAAGTTGAAGAAAGAACACTTTCCCTGCGATTTCCTTTATTTCTCATGAAAGCAGGACTACTGGCATTGACTGGCATTCACCTCTCATTTTGAATTAGCTGTCTCAACTAGACCACTAATTCAAACCCTGGAAGATGGACAGCAACAGCTTCAATCTTCCTCTGTAGTGTGGACATACCTTCAGTCTCCCTATTTTGTCCACATAAGATTATCCTAGGTGTTTGGGGAGGAGCAAATAACATTCTCAAGGCCAAATCCTCAACTGATATAAATCAACATAGGTGCATTGATGTCCTTTGAACTGTGCCAATTTATGCCAGTTGATGATCTAGTCCTCTGATTATATTTTTCTGTCCATTAACATTTAGGAAGTCTTAGTGAGACATACCACTGCTTTCTCAGCCTATGTCTAGACTGCAGTTTTCTTTTGGAAGAAGCTTTTCCAGAAGAGATCTTCCAAAAAAACTTCTTCCGAAAGAGAGTATCTATACAGCAAAAGTTCATTGAAAAAGCAATCTGCTTTTCCGAAACATAGCATCCACACTGAATGGATGCTATCTCGCATTTAAGATGTGATTACTATGGACGGAGTGGCCATCAGGGCACCTGTGCTTTTTCCTCTTTACTTTTCTTTCGAGAGAACTCCCATTTCCCTGTCCACTCACACCTTTTTCTGAAAGGGCTCTTTCAGAAAAAGGCTTCTTCCTCGTAGAAAGAGGTTTACCTATGTCAGAAAACCCCCTCTGTCTTTCATTTTTTTTCCAAAAAAACTATCGCAATTGCAGTGTGGATGTAACTGGAGTTTTTTCGGCAAAACTATCGTTTTGCCGAAAAAACTCTGCAATGTAGACATACCCTGAGAGGGACAGTGTGTTATTCTTAACTTTAAAAACAAGAAGTAGTCCCATGGCACTTAGGGTATGTCTACACTACAAAGTTAATTCGAACTAACAGACGTTAGTTCGAATTAACTTTGATAGGCGCTACACTAGCGCTCCGCTAGTTCGAACTTAATTCGAACTAGCGGAGCGCTTAGTTCGAACTAGATAAACCTCATTGTACGAGGACTAAGCCTAGTTCGAACTTACTAGTTCGAATTAAGGGGTGTGTAGCCCCTTAATTCGAACTAGTGGGAGGCTAGCCCTTCCCAGCTTTCCCTGGTGGCCACTCTGGCCAACACCAGGGAAACTCTACTGCCCCCCTCCCGGCCCCGGACCTCTTAAAGGGGCATGGGCTGGCTACGGTGTCCGTGCCAGGTGCAAGCCTGCCAGCACCCAGCCAGCAGACCCTGCACCTGGCACGGCTCGAGCCAGCCACCCGATGCCCCCCAGCCCTCCCCCTCTTCCCGGGACCAGGCTGGCGGCTCCCGGGAGCTTGCCCAGGACCACAAGAGGCGGGCACCCTCCTGGTCCAGTGCAGACATCGTGGACCTCGTCCACGACCTCTGCACTAGGCACATGAAAGCAGCCGTCTAGGGCAGGAGAGCTGCCAGCCTGGCCACCCAGGAGCAGTGTGCATAAAAACAAGGGGGTCCACTGAGACCCCTGACCCTGAGCCCTGAGCTTAGAATGGCCGTACTGCGTCAGACCAAAGGTCCATCTAGCCCAGTAGCCTGTCTGCCGACAGCGGCCAACCTAGGGACCCTGGAGGGGATGGACCAAAGACAGTGACCAAGCCATTTGTCTTGTGGCATCCCTCTCCAGCCTTCCACAAACTTCGGGCAGGGACACCACTCCTACCCCCTGGCTAATACCACTCCATGGACCCAACCTCCATCACTTTATCTCACTTCTCTTTAAACTCTGTTCTAGTTCTAGCCTTCACAGCCTCCTGCAGCAAGGAGTTCCACAGGTTGACTATTTGCTTTGTGAAGAAGAACTGTCTGTTATTAGTTTGAAGCCTGCTACCCATTCCTTTCCTTTGGTGTCCTCTAGTCCTTCTATTATGGGAACTAATGAAGAACTTTTCTGTATGCACCCTCTCCACCCCACTCATGCTTTTATAGACCTCTATCATATCCCTCCTCCATCTCCTCTTTTCTAAGCTGAAAAGTCCCAGTCTCTTTAGACTCTCTTCATATGGGACCTGTTCCAAACCCCTCATCATTGTAGTTGCCCTCCCCTCTCCCACCCTCTCTCTTCCCCTCTCCCACCTCCTTTTCCCAGTCTCCCCCAGTTTTGTTCAATAAAGAGAGATTCTATTTTTGAACACAATTGTCCTTTATTTTGTACATCATGAAGGGGGGCTAGGGAGGGGTAAGTGGAAGGAGGTGAGGAAGGAATGGGGTACGAGCCCTCGATGGGGAGGACTGGGCTGGCTCTGCGGGCTTCTAGGGGTGGAACCTCTCCTGCAGCCCCCCAATTGCCCCCTCTCCTCAGATGGCAGCCTGCAGCAAGTGCAGCTAGTCTGATGGCCAAGTGATGTGATGTGCCCAGTGTGGGTACTCTGGGCAATCCAAGCCAGGACTGCTTTGCAAGCGGGGCACCCCTGGGAACTGTCTGTCCGGGGTCGGGGTCGGGTCCCTTTAAGCACAGCCCTCGGCTAGCCTGAGACAGCATCTCCACGCTCTAAGTCCTCATCTGATGCCCTGCCGGCACTGCTTCCAGCCATCCTTAACCCCGGGTCAGAGTCCACTCTGTGTGGACATGCTAGTTCGAATTAGCAAAATGCTAATTCAAACTAGTTTTTAAGTCTGGATGCGTTAGTTTGAATTAGCTTAGTTCGAATTAACTAATTCGAACTAAGTTAGTTCGAATTAGCGCTGTAGTGTAGACAAACCCTTAGGGTACGTCTACTAATGTTAATCCCCAAAAAATGAGGAGTAACATTAGTTCGGACTAAGGGCTTTAGTCTGAACTAACGCGTCCCGGCGCGCACTTCCTGGTTCGAATCAGCTGTGATTCGAACTAGCGCGTCGGCGAGATCATGTTAATGGAGCGTGGGATATTTAAATCCCCGCTTCATTAACTACTTCGGTTGTCTCCATTTGCATCCCTAGTTCGAACTAGGGATGCAATGTAGACGTACCCTTAGAAACTAACAAAAATAAATAGGATCATCAGCTTTTGTGGTAAAACCCATACCTCCACAGAAACATATTACTGTACTACGCAATGCATACATCTAGACTGGCATAATTTTCCACGAATGCTTTTAACGGAAAAGTTTTTCCGTTAAAAGCATTTGCGGAAAAGAGCGTCTAGATTGGCACGGACGCTTTTCCGCAAAAGCACATCATAATCATCATACAACAAGACTCATTTTATGCAAAGGATGTTACATCAGTCTATTCTTAACAACTACACAGCAGGTTGTAATAGTGATATGTTATTTGGGCTTAATGTTTTATATTGACAGTCTCTTAGCTTTATAACAGAGAACAAGGAAATGTATTTGTTAAATTTAGACTAATTGCTAAGCTATTTGAGAGATGGTTTCCTTCAGAATGTAGAGTGTACGTTTGTGCTGGATGTGTTTTGGTATGGAAGAATGGTCTCTAGAAACATGTATTCCTCTTTTACTTTTGTTTTTTAATTTTCATTGCTTTAATACAGAACCCTAACAAGTTTTTGTACAGGAAGCTATTAATTTCCTCTGTTTTCATTTTTCAGATAATCATTTTTGCTTGCCATGGTTTGTTTCTTCCTTTCTGTTCCTTTTAGATTCTTTTCCCTCTGCAGAAAAAAAGCTCATTTATATGACATACCTCTGCCTCTTTCTCTGATTAATTCTGTCCTCTTTACCTTACACAATCTTCTTCCCTTTCAGAACCTAGGGCTATCTTCTTCACATTCTGTTTACACTCATTTTTCTAAATGTCAGTCTTTCTGTTGTTGTTTTTTCTTCATTTTTTTGAAGTCTTCTTATACAGTGACCAGGTTGCTAAGGGACTTCATTCTCTAATATACAAAGCAACCAACCATGCATTAATTCTTACAAATATAGGGATCTTCATTGGTACTTAGACTTCCCACACCAGGATCTTATCCTCCACCTCTTTCCTCACAAAGAAATCAGACTCGTGGGCCTCTTTCCTGGGACATACAAGAAGTTTAATCTCTATTTCCTATCCACCGCTAATACTGGCAGGGAAGAAATAATTTTGAACTATTACAGGTTCTTTACTCACCCTAAGGTTTTGTTCACTTGCCCAGATTCTTCAGGGAAGCCAATGGGAGTTGAGCATAAGAACATAAGAACATAAGAACGGCCGTACTGGGTCAGACCAAAGGTCCATCTAGCCCAGTATCCTGTCTACCGACAGTGGCCAGCACCAGGTGCCCCAGAGAGTGTGGACCGAAGACAATGATCAAGTGATTTGTCTCCTGCCATCCCTCTCCAACCTCTGACAAACAGAGGCCAAGGACACCATTTTATCCCCTGGCTAATAGCCTTTTATGGATCTAACCTCCATGAAATTATCCAGCTTCTCTTTAAACTCTATTATAGTCCTAGCCTTCAAAGCCTTCTCTGGCAAGGAGTTCCACAGGCTGACTACACGCTGTGTGAAGAAGAACTTTCTTTTATTAGTTTTAAACCTGCTACAGATTAATTTCATTTGGTGTCCTCTAGTTCTTCTATTTAGGGAACTAATAAATAACTTTTCTTTATCGGCCCTCTCCACACCACTCATGATTTTATATACCTCTATCATATCCCCCCCCAGTCTCCTCTTTTCTAAACTGAAAAGTCCCAGTCGCTTTAACCTCTCCTCATATGGGACCCGTTCCAAACCCTTAATCATTTTAGTTGCCCTTTTCTGAACCCTTTCCAAGGCCTAAATATCTTTTTTGAGGTGAGGAGACCACATCTGTACACAGTATTCAAGATGTGGGCGTACCATAGTTTTATACAGGGGCAGTAAGATATTCTGGGTCTTATTTTCTATCCCTTTCCTAATAATTCCTAGCATCCTATTTGTCTTTTTGACCACCGCTGCACACTGTGTGGAAGTTCTCAGAGAACTGTCCACGATAACTCCAAGATCTCTTTCCTGATTTGTCGTAGCCAAATTAGCCCCCATCATACTGTACATATAGTTGGGGTTATTTTTCTCGATGTGCATTACTTTACACTTATCCACATTAAATTTCATTTGCCATTTTGTTGCCCAATCACTCAGTTTGGTGAGATGTTCTTGGAGTCCCTCACTGTCTGCTTCTGTCTTGACTATCCTAAACAGTTTTGTATCATCTGCAAACTTTACTACCTCATTGCTTACCCCTTTCTCCAGATCATTTATGAATAAGTTGAAAAGGATTGGTCCCAGGACTGACTCTTGGAGTACACCACTAGTTACCCCTCTCCAATCTGAAAATTTACCATTTATTCCTACCCTTTGTTTCCTGTCTTTTAACCAGTTCTCAATCCAAGAAAGGACCTTCCCTCTTATCCCATGGCCATGTAATTTACACAAGAGCCTTTGGTGAGGGACCTTGTCAAAGGCTTTCTGAAAATCCAAGTATACTATATCTACTGGATCCCCCTTGTCCGCATGTTTGTTAACCCCTTCAAAGAACTCTAACAGATTAGTAAGACAGGATTTCCCTTTACAGAAACCATGTTGACTTTTGTCCAATAAATTATGTTCTTCTACATGCTTCACAATTTTATTCTTTACTATTGTTTCAACTAATTTGCCCGGTACTGAAGTTAGACTTATCGGTCTGTAATTGCCAGGATCGCCTCTAGAGCCCTTTTTAAATATTGGTGTCATGTTGGCTACCTTCCAGTCATTAGGTACGGAAGCCGATTTAAAGGATAGGTTACAAACCACAGGTAATAGCTCAGCAATTTCCCATTTGAGTTCTTCTTGGATTAATGCCATCCGGTCCCGGAGATTTGTTATCATTAAGTTTTTCTATTTGTTCCAAAATCTCCTCTAATGACACTTCAATCTGGGACAGTTCCTCAGATTCATCACCCACAAAGGACAGTGCAGATTCAGGAATCTCCCCAACATCCTCAGCCGTGAAGACTGAAGCAAAGAAATAATTTAGTTTCTCCGCAATAGCTTTATCGTCCTTGATTGCTCCTTTTATAGCTCGATCATCTAGGGGACCCACAGGTTTTTTAGCTGGCTTCCTGCTTCTAATGTACTTAAAAAACATTTTGTTATTTCTTTTTGAGTTTTTGGCTAGCTGTTCCTCAAAATCTTTTTTTGCTTTTCTTATTACATTTTTACACTTGATTTGACAGTGTTTATGTTCCTTTCTATTTATCTCACTAGGATTGCACTTCCACTTCTTAAAAGTTACCTTTTTGTCCCTCACTGCTTCTTTTACATGGTGGTTAAACCACAGTGACTCTTTTTTAGGTCTCTTGCTATATTTTTTAATTTGGGGTATACATTTAAGTTGGGGCCTCTATTATGGTGTTTTTAAAAAGTTTCCATGCAGCTTTCAGGGATTTGGCTCTAGTCACTGTGCCTTTTAATTTCTGTTTAACTAACCTCCTCATTTTTGTGTAATTCCCCTTTTTGAAATTAAATGCCAGGGTGCTGGACTGCTGAGGTGTTCTTCCCACCACAGGAATGTTGGGAATGCTGAGCAATTTGCAGGATTAGGCTCAAACACTCCCCTTTCCATCATAGGGTATGTCTACACTACCCCGCTAGTTCGAACTAGCGGGGTAATGTATGCATACCGCACTTGCTAATGAAGCCCGGGATTTGAATTTCCCGGGCTTCATTAGCATAAGCGGGGAGCCGCCATTTTTAAATCCCCGCTGCTTCGAACCCCGTGTAGCGCGGCTACACGGGGCTCGAACTAGGTAGTTCGGACTAGGGTCCTATTCCGAACTACCGTTACTCCTCGTGAAACGAGGTGTACCGGTAGTTCGGAATAGGCACCCTAGTCCGAACTACCTGGTTCGAGCCCCGTGTAGCCGCGCTACACGGGGTTCGAAGCAGCGGGGATTTAAAAATGGCGGCTCCCCGCTTATGCTAATGAAGCCCGGGAAATTCAAATCCCGGGCTTCATTAGCAAGTGCGGTATGCATACATTACCCTCCTAGTTCGAACTAGGAGGGTAGTGTAGACATACCCATAGAGACATTAACATATGTTCCTTGCTGCCATAAGGATGCACTGCAGAGACATGTACACATTACATCTGGCTTCACCCAGGAGGAGAGACTTATGTAAGATGTACTATTAGAGACCAAGAAGAGAGAGAAATTATCAACAAAATCTCTTCAAGCTACAAATGATTATTAAAGTATAGTTTGAGGCCACATTTCTAGAAGAAGCTCTAAGGTGAAATAAATGCTACCCTACTGGCAGTTATACTGAGGGATAATGGTGATCCACATTTAATCTCCTATCTGATTATTATCTTTGAATTTGGAATAATTTAGTTAACAAAGCCAAGTGCATATTTAGTGCCTCACTCCTAAGCATGTCTTTTGAAATAGCTTCCTTCATGGTGAATGGGAAGTCAGAGTTGAAATGCAAAATTGTTGCAGGTAAAGGGGAGGGAGGAAAAAAATCAGCATTCTACTGGGCTTCTTTAAAGCAGTTCAGAACCATAAGACACGTTATCTTTTCTAGCAGCTACATACTGATGCTATGTGATTTTTTTCACTGTTGAGGTCTGATCCAAAGTTCACTAATGTTAATGGATTGCAAAGACTCCCATTGACTAGAAAAGGCTTTGGATCAAGTTTTTAGTCCACAGTTACTGTAAATGAAAGACATTTTTGTCTCGGACAGGAAACCATGGCAACAGTAAGCGATAACTCATCCCAGCAAATCATAGTTTTACTGTATTTTTTCTCTAGTTTGTAAACAATAACACTTCATCTCTGAGGCTCAGTTTTCCACTGTGCCTGAAGAGAGCTGACAGGGAACTGGTTGCAGCTCCTTGATTCTCAGCTGCCAGCATAAATTAACAAGTTAGTGGAACAACTTTGACTTGGGTAACTGATGTAAAATCTTATGCCAGGCAAAGATCAGAGCTCCTCTTATATAGTCCCCCATTATAGCAAGCAGGGGAGGAAGTGCTGGGTGGCAGAGTTGGTGTTGGATGTGGCTCCACCTCCTCCACCAACTTTACCCCAGGTGCAGGGGAAATCTCCACTGGCAGAAAAGTGGTGCAATCTCCCATCTTTTTAAGATCACTTCACGCTGCATGACAGGTGCAAAGAGAATTTGGCAAACTAGAAAATTCTGGCCCAGATAAGTGAATGCACTCAAGGGCTCAGTACTCTGGGAGCCCTGAGAGTTCCACAGTTCCTTCAGACGTAATTGGCCCATTGAGACCGTAATAAATATGGCTTCTCTTGGGCAAAAGTTATTTGAGGGAAGAATTCCACATTTTGGGGGTAAGGAAAGGGACATATTTCTCTGGCAAGTGGCTGGTATTTCTTAATAACAGTTGTCTGAAGCTGCTCAGAGGTTTGGAATAACAGGATTAGTTCCTGGGAGCTAGATGAATGGCCAGATATCAAACAGGGAAGTCAGTTTAATTTAAATGTAACTTGTCATATGTATCATGTCAGGGCCTGATTCAGTGGTGTATTGGAAAACTTTGTACTTAGTCACTGCAGGATTTCGTCATGGTAGGGACACTCTTAAGGGGCAGTGTACCATTGTAGGGACTCCTATACCAACCCATGGGTGCTAGTATGTGGAACCAAACAAAAAAAAGTCTGAACATTTTATTCCAGCACACCAATTTTTAAATGTATCTAACTGTATCCAAGATTTTTTCCAGCATAGTTATTGTAGTGTGAAAACAGAATGACTGTTATTCTGCCTAAAGTGAAATTGAAAATCTTAGTATATCTGTACCATCTGACTGGATGTGCTTATACTGTAGGGTTAGATTGCTGACAGTTATTCTACTTTCTGATTAGTCTAGTCACTGACTTCACATTTCATTTCCATATTGGCTATTATGCATTCCTAGGCTGTTGTAGTATTGACGTCAGTGTTCTTCATGTTTGTGCTCTATGGGTGTGTCTAGACTACATGCCTCCTTCGACGGAGGCATGTAGATTAGCCAGATCGGAAGAGGGAAATGAAGCCGCGATTAAAATAATCGCGGCTTCATTTAAATTTAAATGGCTGCCCCGATCTGCCGATCAGCTGTTTGTCGGCAGATCGGGGCAGTCTGGATGCGGCGCGCCGACAAAGAAGCCTTTCTTCATCGGCACAGGTAAGCCTCGTGAAACCAGGTTTACCTGTGCCGATGAAGAAAGGCTTCTTTGTCGGCGCGTCGCGTCCAGACTGCCCCGATCTGCCGACAAACAGCTGATCGGCAGATCGGGGCAGCCATTTAAATTTAAATGAAGCCGCGATTATTTTAATCGTGGCTTCATTTTCCTCTTCCGATCTGGCTAATCTACATGCCTCCGTCGAAGGAGGCATGTAGTCTAGACACACCCTAAGACTTTGGTTTCTGTTTCCTAAGCATTGCAAAATCTAATCATAATGACTGATAATCATCTTAATTTTCTCAATATGGTATTTGTAGAAAACACTCACAGTAATTGTATATGGAGAAATCATCAGGAAGACAAGCTTAAAGGTACTAAATAAAAGCTAGTCACGTATTAACATTACAGGGGGAGCTGGTAGCAACCACTATATTTAGATTACCCAACACTTCTCATTATAAACTTAGGATTCTTGCAATCATTTTCTTAAGAAGCTCTCATGCTTTTTTTTTTTTTGTAGCAGAGCTGAAGGTATTCCCTCAGGCTATAGTGGTACTTTTTCTTTGTCCCATGAAGCATTTGCTAAGATATAAACTATTAAAACTCACCATTTCCCTCTCTCACCTACATTCTTCAGGAAAATTTTAACAGCCTGCCAGCCATCAGTGACTTGTGATAGCACTGGGGAGTCAGGAGGTGTAGCTCCCTGTAATGAGTCCAAGACAGCAACATGGCCAACACGGCATGACCCAGAAGAGGAAGTGCCCTCTAAGACCTCTTGGTGGGTGGGTCCAGACTCACCTAGCCTCACCCACAGGAAGCCAAAAGATGGGACTAGGACTATAAGAGCTGCGAGTTCAGTCAGAGCCCAGCAGCCAACATTAAACAAATGTTGCTACTCCATTACATCCATGGAACTCTGACTTAGACTAGGAAACAATCTCTGTGCCTGAAGGAAAACATAATGCCTGTTCAGGTATTATGGCCTCATCTTAATAAATGTTAGTATGTTCAAAATATTTATTATTGCACGTGGGGCGTGAGGAATTCTAAAAAGCAACTTTGCAATAAATGTCCCGGCTGCAGGTGAGGCTATGGGGAATATGTATAACTTAATAATATTCATAATAACTTCATAACATCTACCAGAATTCATACCAGGGAATGCCTATGTAATCCACCAGGCTGTAAAAATGTCTCAGAGGGTATGTCTACACTGCAGCGCTAATTCGAACTAACTTAGTTCGAATTAGTTAATTCGAACTAAGCTAATTCGAACTAACGCGTCTAGAACTAAAAACTAGTTCGAATTAGCGTTTTGCCGGAAAAAAGCGCCAGTCTAGACGCGGATCTTTCGGAAAATAAAGCCTTTTCCGAAAGATCTCTTATCCCTTATTTTAAACATAGACTAAGTTATTTTAAGAGGGATAAGGGATCTTTCGGAAAAGGCTTTATTTTCCGAAAGATCCGCGTCTAGACCGGCGCTTTTTTCCGGCAAAGCGTGCCGAAAAAAAGCGGCAGCCGTTTTTATGCTAATGAAGCGGGGGAGATTTAAATCCCCGCTTCATTAGCAATTGTGATACATCTAATTTGTATCCCTTTTACGAAAAAGGGATGCAATCTAGATGTAGCCAAGCAGTTAAAGAAAAATAACCTGGCTGGAAAATGGGGATGCCTATATTGCCACACAGTGAAATCATAAAGAAATTAGACTGTGATACAGGGTCCTATTCTACTGTTAACTCCATTGTTTCCCAACAAAGAAACATTTCATTATTCAACACTTAGACTGCAGAAGCCCCTTTTGGCATCAAACCCATTGTGCTAGCTTATATACAAAGACATAGAACATGAGAGTCCCTGCATCAACATCTTGCAATCTAAGGCTATGTCTACCCTGCAGCACTATTTCAGGATACCAGAGGTAGCTAGTGTATCTTATTTTGAGCTACGGGTGCAGTGTAGACGTGCCCTAAGAGATGAACTGTGGGAAGGAAGAGACAAACAGACTGAGGCGGTGAGGGGAGATTTTCAAGGGGAGATTTTCAAAGGCATAAATGGGAATTAGGTAGCCCATTCTGACTTTCAGTGAATGTTGGGCACCCTGCTACTTTGTGCCACTGAAAAATCTCTCTTCAGTTTTTCCTAATGACCCAAAAGCCATGGCAGTGTTGTATCTCATGTGTTTCCTTGACATTCCTGTAATTGAACCTTGGCCCATTTTCTTTTACATTTCTTTTCCTTGCTCTGCTTGTCCATTTGCTATGATATTTCTGTTTAATTAAGTTTTCTAATCTTCCTGTGCACAGTATTTTTCATACTTGAAGCCTGGTTCAAAGCCCATAAAATGCTCTGGCTCCTAATTACACCTGGGTTCTTAACTGGGATTCTCTGGTCCAGCAACATCTATGGTACAGCATGGATGTTGCAGAGAGTCCTGGTGGAAGGATACCTGTAGAGTAGGCAGGGCAGTGGGCTGCCCGCAGTGAGCTGGTGGCAGGGCCGCCCAGTGTATGGCAGTGGGGCTGCCCAGCGGTGTTGGCTGACCTGGCGTGTTTCTGCTTGGTGGGGCTGGGAGCCATGGTAGTTCAGTGGGGCAGGGAGCTGTGGCATGCAGCTGTCCCGTGGGTCCTAGAGCTCCAGGGCAGTGCACATCCAGGGCAGCTGGGATCAGTGGGGCAGTTGGGATCTGTCCAGTGGGATCAGCAGGACAGAAAGGCCCACAGGAGGTAGGAAGCTGGCCATAAGGTGATCAGCCAGATCAGAGAAGCCAGTAACTGGGGTCCAAAGGAGCATATAAGGAATCATATAATCATAGAACCATAGAGCTGGAAGAGACCTCAGAAGATCATCAAGTCCAGCCCCCTGCTCTAGGCAGGACCAATCCCAACTAAATCAACCTGGCCAAGGCTTTGTCAAGCCGAGACTTAAATACCTCTAGGGATGGTAACCCATTCCAGTGCTTCTCTACCCTCCTATTGAAATAGTTTTTCCTAATATCCAACCTGGACCTCTCCCACCACAACTTGAGACCATTGCTCCTTGTTCTGCCATCTGTCCCTACTGAGAACAGCCTCTCTCCATCCTCTTTGGAACCTCCCTTCAGGAACCTGAAGGTTGCTATCAAATCTCCCCTCACTCTTCGCTTCTACAGACTAAACAGACCCAACTCCCTAGCCTCTCCTCATAAGTCATATGCTTCAGCCCCCTAATCATTTTGGTTGCCCTCCAGTGGACCCTCTCCAATGCGTCCACATCCTTTTTGTAGTGAGGGGCCCAGAACTGGACACAATGCTCTTGTTGTGGCCTCACCAGAGCCGAATAAAGGGGAATAATGACATCTCTGGATCTGCTGGCAATGCTCCTCTTAATGCAACCTAATATGCCATTAGCCTTCTTGGCTACAAGGGCACACTGTTGACTCATATCCAGCTTCTCATCCACTATAACCCCCAGGTCCTTTTCTGCAGAACTACTACTTAACTGGTTGGTCCCCAGCTTGTAACTAAGCTTGGGATTCTTCCGTCCCAAGTGCAGGACTCTACACTTGTCCTTGTTGAAACTCATCAGATTTCTTTTCTTGTGGCCCAATCCTCCAATTTGTCTAAATCACTCTGGACCCTATCTCTGCCCTCAAGCATATCTACCTCTCCCCCTAGCTTAGTGTCATCTGCAAACTTGCTGAGGGTGTAATCCATCCCCTCATCCAGGTCATTAATAAAGATATTGAACAAAACTAGTCCTAGAACCGAACCTTGGGGCACTCCGCTAGAAACTGACTGCCATCCTGTCATCGAGCTGTTGATCACTACCCGCTGGGCCCAGACTTCTAGCCAGCTTTCTATCCATCTTACCGTCCATTTATAAAATCCACATTCCCTTAACTTGCTGGCAAGAATATTGTGGGCGACCGTATCAAAAGCCTTGCTAAAGTCAAGGTATATCACATCCACTGACTTTCCCACGTCCACAGAGCCAGTTACCTCATAGAAGCTTATCAGATTGGTCAGACACGACTTTCCCTATGTGAATCCATGCTGACTATTTCTAATCACTTTCCTCTCTTCCAAGAGCCTCAAAATGGATTCCTTAAGGATCCCTTCCATGATTTTTCCAGGAACCGAGGTAAGACTGACCGGCCTATAGTTCCCTGGATTGTCCTGCTTCCTTTTTTTGAAGATGGGCACTACATTTGCCTTTTTCCAATCATCCGGGATTTCTCCTGATCTCCACGACTTTTCAAAGATAATGGCCAAAGGCTCCTCAATGACATTTGCCAACTCCCTCAGTACCCTCGGATGCATTAAGTCCAGACCCATGGATTTGTGTACATTTAGCTTTTCTAAATAGTTCCTAACCTGTTCTTTACCCACCAAGGGCTGTCCATCTTCATCCCATTTTGCATCACTTAGCACATTAGTCTGGGAGCCCACCTTGTCCATGAATACAGAGGCAAAGAAAGCATTGAGTACTTCAGCTTTCCCCACATCATCTGTCACTAGGTTACCTCCTTCATCCAGTAGGGGCCGCACACCCTCTCTGCTCACCTTCTTCCTGTTAACATGCCTGTAGAAACCTTTCTTGTTATTCTTCACATCCTTAGCCAGTCATGATTCCATTTGAACTTTTGTCTTCCTGATAACCCCCGGCATTCTCGAGCTATACATTTAAACCCCTCCCTGGTCATTTGTCCAAGTTTCCACTTTTTGTAAGCTTCCTTTTTGTGCTTAAGTTCACCAAGGATTTCCCCTGTAAGCCAGTCCAGTCTCTTACCATGTTTGCCTCTCTTGCTACGCGTCGGGATGGTTTCTTTCTGTGCCTTCAGTAAGGCTTCTTTAAAATACTGCCAGCTATCCTGGACTCCTTTCCCCTTCATATTAGCATCTCAGGGGATTCTGCCCATCAGGTCTCTGAGGGAGTCAAAATCTGTTTTTTTGAAGTCCAAGGTGTGTATTTTACTACTCTCTTTTCTTCCTTTGGTGAGGATTCTGAAATCTACCATATCATGATCACTGCTTCCCAGGTTATCACCAACCTCTACTTCCCCTATTAGTTCCTCCCTGTTTGTGAGCAGAAGGTCAAGCTGCGCATGGCCCCTGGTCAGATCCTTCAGCGCTTATGTCAAGAAGTTATCCCCAACATTCTCCAAAAACTTCCTGGATTGCCTGTGTACTGCCGTATTGGTTTCCCAACAGATGTCAGGGTGATTCAAGTCCCTCACAAGAACCAGGGCCTCCGATCTGGAAGCTTTTCTCAGTTGTCTGAAGAAAGTCTCATCTACCTCATCCACCTGATTCGGTGGCCTGTAACAGACACCAACCACATTATCACTGTTGTTGTTTGTTCCTTTAAACTTAACCCATAGACTCTTTACAGGTTTTTCTCCCTCTTTATACTGGAGTTCAGAGCAATCATAGTGCTTTAATTTACATCCCTCTGTCGAAAGAGGGATGTAGTCTAAATACAGCCCTAGCTCTGCCACTCTTAGAACAAATGCTGCATACTGGGCTTACAGTAGGGGACCTGACACTGGTGGTGATGTTGGCACGGAACAGTTTCATAAGTGTTGGGACAAGCCTCCTAATACTACTTCCTCTTTGTGCTCCATAGAGCCAGTTGAAATCTCTGGCCCTGATTATCAATGAAAAAGAACTAGCAGTTTTACTGAATACTCCTGCTCAAAATAGACAAACTGTTGATATGTAGCAGAACTCATTAAAATCTGTTCCAAAATATAAGAGAGGGTATGTCTACACTACCCCGCTAGTTCGAACTAGCGGGGTAATGTATGCATACCGAACTTGCTAATGAAGCCCGGGATTTTAATTTCCCGGGCTTCATTAGCATAAAGCCGGCTCCGCCATTTTTAAAAGCCGGCTAGTGCGAACCCCGTGCCGCGCGGCTACACGCGGCACGGGCTAGATAGTTCGAACTACGTAGCCATTCCGAACTATCTGTACTCCTCGTTCCACGGGGTTCGCACTAGCCGGCTTTTAAAAATGGTGGCGCCGGCTTTATGCTAATGAAGCCCGGGAAATTCAAATCCCGGGCTTCATTAGCAAGTTCGGTATGCATACATTACCCCGCTAGTTCGAACTAGCGGGGTAGTGTAGACATACCCAGAGAGACATATTATTTAAGGTTGCCATTCTACCTTATTTGTTCCAAATGATCTTGTTGTAATATTAGAGACACAAGTGGGGAGGCAATGTCTGTTGTTGGACCGATTTCTGCAGTAAGAGAGACAAGTTTTTGTTGTACAGACTACTTTCCCTGTACATTACAGTAGATATATTTTTCTGAGATCTCTAATTTCTAGACCCGTTTTTTTATAAAAGAAACAAAAAGGCTATTATTTTGTAAGATGGCTGCTCATGTAATTAGCTTGTGACTGAAATGTTGATGGCTGCTAATAAGTCAAATTTGTCTAGTGTTACAGTGTTCTCCACTTTCGTAAATGAAAACACTCAGCAAATTGAATGAAACAAATACTGTTCACAGCAGAGAACAAACTACTATTGAAACAGGTAGAACAAACTGTTCTCAAGCCAGAAGTACTACAGAAAAGCTGAAGGAAGGAGAAATATCTTGTAGCAATACATGGTCACAGCTTTTCTTTAACAGAGTTGGAAGATCACAATTACATGTTCTCTGATAGACTATCTTATCTTGACACACCCAATACACATCTGACAAAGTAGGGAAACTAAAGACAGATGTAGGAGGACAATTATTTCACAACCAGAAATCCTGATGATGGCATAATAATAAATAAATTAGTGCTTTTCAGATGCTGACTCAAACCTCTTATCTCCTCTGCAAATGGGAAAAAGAAGGCAAATGATTTGTCCATGGTCAACCAAGAGGCAACAGCAGAGCCAGGAACTGAACGCAGACTCCTGTGTCGAGTGCTCCAGCTACTAGAAGTAGTAGTCTTGCCTATCTATTCACCTTCTGTGTAGAGAAAGGACTGCTCTAGAACAGGCCAAAATACATGAACCAAAATACAATTCCCTGTATAATTAGAAAATTATGTTTAATTTAAATAAAAAGTTTTACATGGGAAACTATTGACTGTTTTGATTTTCCAACTGGGAATCTCTTGGACTCAACTTTTCAAAGGGAAGTGAAAATTTTGGTCTTATTGTGGTATAAAATGCTGTTTTATTTTTTAATCCCAGTAAAGGTTCCTATACTTTAATCAAGCCACCTCTCAATGTTCTTTTTGATAATCTAAATAGATTGACCTCTTTAAATCTATCACTTAAGGCACTGTGTTCAACCTCAACTCATTTTTGTGGCTCTGTTTTGCAGTGTTCACTTTCTCTATCTTTTTAAAGATGTGGACACCAGAATTGGATGCAATACAGTATCAGTCTCACTAATGCTGCAGAGAGAGAAATCACCTCCTACTATTCCAACTCACGACTCCTCTGCTTATTCACCTAAGAATCAGTTTATTCTTTTTTGCCACAGCACTGTACTAGGAGCTCATGTTGGAATTGCTTGTCCCCTGTGATCCTTAAAGCTTTTCCAGAGTTGGTGCTTTCCAGGATCCAGTTTACCACTGACATTAATTGTTCCTAGGTGTCCTGATGACTGGTGTGCATGTGTTGCCTTCCTGCTTCTGTATTCCTGTTCCTGTTTGTTTCCTGTTCACTGAACATGCATGTGTTTGTGTGCGCATGACAGACATAACGAGAGTGAGATTGAGAATGAGAGTGTGTGTGAGTATACAGCATTCTGTTGCAATATACCTGCTATTTGTACTGTGTTTTCAGATTGTTGCTGACTTCGCTACCTCATGGTTATTACACGTTTTGACTGACCACTTACCTTCAGGTCTTCTTTCAATTTCCTTGTGTTTTGGTGTTGCTATGCCAAGTTGCAGCAGAGCTTAACATAATGGAGACAAGGATGAGATGACCACCTGGGCTTCTCTGTAAAAGTCACATATGTCTTCACCATGAGCTTGGAATGAATTTTGTAGAATGTAGACAAGGGCTTTTTTTTGCAGGGGGAGGGGAGACTGGGTCTATCAAATCTGCTTGTGCAACACGTAACCTTGCACAGTTTAGTATATTTAAGAATGGTGTCATTAGTCCTCCATATCTCAATGGCTAATTAAAAAGCATGCAGTGAACTCTGCTTTTTCTGCATACCAGGTTGCGAATCCTGAAGAATTTCTCAAAAGAGCATTGGAAATTAAGTTTCATCTTCATTTGATATGTACCAAATTAAAAATAAATAAATAAAGGAGTCCAATGGCATCTTAAAGGCTAACAATTGTATTAAGGATTAAGTTTTTATGGGTTGCCACTCACTTTGTCAGAGGCATGAAGTGAAAGAAAAAGATGGTAGGAATACAGAGATGGGAGTGTTACATCAGTGCTAATTCAATCAGGTGTTCAAATTCAACTGCAGAGACACACATATCCTGTGGACATACCACCATCACTGTTAATTAATTCTGGTACCTCTGAATGATACTTTGTATATCCCTTTCTGTCCCAGGGTACATAAGCATGTGCCTGAGGTGTCCTGTGCAAGTTCATGCATATTACCAAGCCATAAACACAGATCATAGGACAGTAAACCCTGGTCTACCCAAGGGAGTTATTTCAAAATAACTCCCTTATTTTGAAATAATGAGTGGAGCAACCACATTACCAAGCCTGTTATTTTGAAATAACAGGCTGGTTATCTTCAAACCTGTACTTCTACTTTCCTCAGGGAATAATCTGATTTCAAAATAGTTATTTCAGGAGTTGTTATTTTGAAATAATTTCCTAGTGTAGACATGCCCTAATGGAACTGTATTCACAATAGAACTTTTACAGTTTAAAACTTTGCAGCCAAGGCTATGCCTTGATAGACCACAGAACATACAACTTCACCCACAGTATGCAAAACAAGCACCGTCTCAGCTTTCATGGCTACTGTAGTTGGGAAATCGTGCACATTATGAATCAAAGAGGAGAATATTAATTTCAGTACTGGTTTCCAACACGCACTTTAGCAGTGTACCATTAGTTTGTGATAATGGATGCCAGATTCAGTATCTGGCTGCATGAGAAGATGGTAGGAAAAGAAACATCAGGGTTCTTCATAAGGTGGCCTCACAGGTCTCCACATTTACAGCATGCATGTCAGGCATCATTGTGACTCAGTATAGCATAGCACACTAACTTAAAAGTATCCTTCCTACTCAGATGACTGACGCAAACTCAGTTTTCCTGCCTGCCTGCATAGCTAGAATTGCTAAGTGACCCATACTTCAATTATGGAAACAGTGAAGAGCTAGCAACTGTTTTCAAGAGGATTAGATTAAATCACTCCACGGGGTGACTCAGATACATGATGGCAGGCTACAGTGGGGCAGATTCCCACCCCAGTTAGTTATACTTCTAATTGTGTAGAGTAGACAAGACCTTCTCAATGCCTCAGTGCACCTTCTGAAAAATCAGTATTGTAGCACTTCCCTATAGCCCCAGAGTTATGATAAGGATACACATATTAAAAAATGTGAGGCACTCCGGTACTATAGTAACCAGGACTATAAAAAGACCTTAGATGGATATATCAAATAGATCGTATAATACAGGTACCATTGCGTGGTAACTGGTTGTGAATGTTGGGTTTTTTAGGGTGGCTATAGTACATCCTTAATAGATATTCATAAATATTCATTCCCAAATGCTTTTAAATTATAACTATAGATTTATTCAGGGGGTTGGTTACAAAATCTATAGAAAAGTCACTTAAAAAAAAAACCCTTGCAAATTGAGTGGTCCTAAGGTTTCTAAGGTGCTACAGATCTACTTGGTTTTTAAGTTACAGACTGACACCACTACCGCTTGGAGACTTTTATAGAAAAGTCATCAGTCTTAAATTCTGTAGTACTTCTCAATGAAATGTCATTTTCACACTTTTCAGGAGACTATCCAACAAAGTGATGCAAACATTGTCTTCATGCAAAAATGATAATTAAAATGCTCAAAGTATAATGAATGACAAGGGTCAGGAATGCCATAAAAATAACACATCCATCAGGGAAGATGCACCTCTCCTGCCCCTGCTACTCAGCTTCTTTCAAAGTGGCAGGTGGTCTATTTACACCTTTTTTTAACATGTGGAGAAAGAGGATAGCAGATGTTGTGGTATTAAGGCAGTGTTGAGGATCCTGTGGGTGGTAGACACTCAGCTTCAACTGAAATACAACAGAATTGGGCACGTAACCCTGTTGGGCCCCTTTATTAACTCTCAGCCTTTGCATAATTGCTTTATGCATGCTTAATGAAAAATGTCATAACACGAGACAAAAAAAACTTTAAAAATTTATAGTATATGCAAATTGCTTTATTATCTAATCTACTGTGTTCTGAACTGGATCTCTGCCAAGCAGAAGTGAATTAAAATAATCAATATTAGATACTGACATGATATAATTTATCATTTGCATTTTTCATAAGCGAACGCCCAAGATATCCATAAAGCTTAATCTCCACAGAAGGCAGCTGCCGTAAAATAATGTACTTTGATAGATATGGCAAGATACTGTATCTGTGTAATCTAGTGTACTTTATGAAACATAGACATTCAATATCTCACCAACTGGGAGGAAAGATTAGTCACAATAATTAAGCAAAGCTTTCAAGGCAACCAGAAATACTGCTAGCTTTTTCAGCATCACATAACCATAGATATTAGAATGGGGGAAAGACTAATTCCTACTCCCCTGCAGTACAAATAAGACATTGGGAAACAATCTATCTAGCCTAATTAGTTTAAGAGCCCAGTTCTTCAGTTGTTATTCACTTAAGTGTTTTTAAATGAGATAGATATTAATATTATTAGTCTATTTTTGAAAAATTCTAGCAACAAAGCATCCACAATGGACCATTAGTCAAATATTTGCATATTCAAATGCCTGCAGTAATATGCATACAGATAGACAAATCAACAAAGAAATTGCTTTCCTTTTATAAAGTGCTTTGCAATATATACTCTCAATAGTCCATTTTGTCATTCAATAAACTCATGGCATGTCTACACTAGGAAATTATTTTGAAATAACTAAATTCAAAATAACTCCTAAAATAACTATTTAAAAATAAGCTTATTCCCCAAGGAAAGTGGGAATAGAGATTTTGAAATAACCAGCCTGTTATTTTGAAATAACAAGCTTAGCAGTGTGGATGCTCCACTTATTATTTTGAAATAAGGGGGAGTTATTTCAAAATAACTACCTACTGTGGACAAAGGCTAGGAGTCATATAGTAGATATGTTAGCTTTTTATAGATTCTTATTACAAGTAATAGAATAATCTATTTTACAGGTGAACATTTTCACATACTTGAGAAAAATATTCAATATTTCAAACATGTTCTTTTTGTTATATATGTATTAATTTAGGAGTAGGATAAATCATAGCAATAGGAGTCCAAAAGGGCTTGAATCATGTTTTCAAGTTCTCCTCAACTATGTGTGACTCTGATCCAAGGGGAGCCAGCAGAGGTTTACATTCAGGGTACACTGCAAAGAATGGGGCAAACACCTTCAAAACTGGTGGTTATTCCAATACATAGATTTACCAACAATTTTTATGATACCTTACTCGTCACCTAGAAGCCAACAACACAGTTTCCTTACAGCAACCTAGCCATAGGCTTCCACCCAGATACCCAAGTTGAACAAAGTTCTAGCCATCCAAAAGGATTGGACAAGTTACCTCCCAGATCAATGAACATTTCAAATCTTATTTCAAATACACACTTACAGCCAATTCTTATTAACTAAAATTTGCTTAAAAAGAAGAGAGAGACTGTATTGGTTAAGAGAGCAATATACACACACAGACCAGTACAGTTCTCAGACTGAAAGAATTGGGCTTGTTTAGTTTAGAAAAGAAGACTGACAGGGGACATGATAGCAGTTTTCAAGTATCTAAAAGAGTGTTCCAAGGAGGAGGCAGAACAATTGTTCTTCTTGGCCTCTGATGATTGGACAAGAAGAAAAGGGCTTAAGTTGCAGCAAGGGAGGGTTAGGTTGGACATTAGGAAAAGCTACTTAACTTTTAGGGTGTTAAACACTGGAATAAATTGTCTACGGAAGTTGTAGAATTTCAATCACTGAAGATATTTAAGACCAGATTGGATAAACATCTATCAGGGATCTAGATAGTGTTCGGTCCTTCCATGTTGGCAGGGGACTGGACTTGATGACCTCTTGGGGTCCTTCCCAGCTGTAGTTTTCTATGATTCTATGATTCCATAATAGTTATTGTAGCATGTAGAATGCAAGGACGCAATTATGCTGGGCACTGTAAAGACAGTCCAATACACAATGAGCTTCCAATCTGAACATAAGACAACAGAAGAGTGTAGATAGATTGGGGAGAATGACACCCTAATGGGAAACTTGATTGGCTGTGGTCTCAGAACAACAGCAGCCTAACTGTGGTCAAGTTTTTATATACCTCATGGCAAAGTAGAGCTTTGATGAGCATCAATTCACCTATGGTATTTTAAGAGATTAGTTTAGCTGATGTATATATTTGCATTTGCAAATTACATCAGAAGTTGTGAAAGGATGAATCACCTGACTCCCATATACATATACAGTATGCAATAGAGACTCTCTGAAATGTGAACACTGCACCTAAGCCATACTTTAGCCTAAATCATTCATATACTTATATACTCATATACATATACTTATTTTATGGTATTTATAGATTAGATTCTGTTTTAAATGTGGCTTATTTTATGGTTAAAACTGTCTTATCTACTGTTCTATGGTATTTTCTTTCTTTGTGCTGACACAGAAAAATAATTGTTTTATTTCCCCCCCCCCTTCCCACAGCCACAGCTGGTCTTAAATGACCTTTAAAATAATCGACAACAGAGATGGGGCGGATTGACCACACTGGACAGGTCAGAACACCCTTTCCTTCTTGCTTAATTTGATCCTAACCTCATCTTAATTATATTTTCTGGCTAAAGAATTGTTGGAAACTTTGTAATAATAATAAACCAATGGCATAATGAAACCCCAGAGGCTTTTCACAGGAGAGATAGAAACTGAAATCCTGAAGTTACTCTTCTGAGAAAAATGCTTGAATTAAAGCAGTTTATGGGACAATTTAAAAAAAATGGACCCAAAGGTTAAAAACAAAATAACAGGGCAGCATTTATCAAGAGAATTTTCGAGTAAAGGACAATTAGTTTTCCATTGGGAGTTGATTCCCCTTGCCTACTCTCAGGCAAATTAGTATTATATCCCTTAGATATCTGGATATAACCGCCCTTTAAACCCTTTGGAGGTAGGGACTGGGGATTTGTTTTTGTGTCTGTAGAGCACCTAGCCCAATGGGCTCCTATTCTAGGGGTGGGGCTCCTAGGCACTACACTAATACAAGCAAATTAATAATAAAGGGTGCTTCTTATCTTCTTAAGTATAGAAATGATAATGTCCACTTCAGAATTTCAAAACATGACAAGGAGCAAGCCCACTTCACCGTCACCATTGTTTCTTCAGGCTGTTTCCTGCAAGTGACTAAGGAGGAGAAGCAGCCTGCTTTCCTATGGCATAGATGCCCTAATGACCAGAATTAGGCCCTCTGGGTGTGTCTAGACTACATGCCTCCTTCGACGGAGGCATGTAGATTAGCCAGATCGGAAGAGGGAAATGAAGCCGCGATTAAAATAATCGCGGCTTCATTTAAATTTAAATGGCTGCCCCGATCTGCCGATCAGCTGTTTGTCGGCAGATCGGGGGCGTCTGGACGCGATGCCCCGACAAAGAAGCCTTTCTTCATCGACACAGGTAAGCCTCGTGAAACCAGGTTTACCTGTGTCGATGAAGAAAGGCTTCTTTGTCGGGGCATCGCGTCCAGACTCCCCCGATCTGCCGACAAACAGCTGATCGGCAGATCGGGGCAGCCATTTAAATTTAAATGAAGCCGCGATTATTTTAATCGCGGCTTCATTTCCCTCTTCCGATCTGGCTAATCTACATGCCTCCGTCGAAGGAGGCATGTAGTCTAGACACACCCTCTGCGAGGTCTTGATAACTCCTGCTGCAGTACTGCTGCTGAGGTTGAATTTTTCAGCTGGACTATTGGCAGTCACAGTGTGGAGATGGCAAATATGCATTAACCAACACTGTAGCACTCAGGCTACGTCTACACTGGCATGATTTTCCGAAAATGCTTTTAACGGAAAACTTTAAAATGCTTTTGCGGAAAAGCATCCCTGGTCAATCTAGATGCGGTTTTCCGCAAAAAAGCCCCGGTCGCCATTTTCGCGATCGGGGCTTTTTTTTCGGAAAACAGTACTGTGCTGTCTAAACTGGCCCTTTTGCACAAAAGTCTTTCAGAAAAAGACTTTTGCCCGAACGGGAGCAGCATAGTATTTCCGGAAAAGCACTGACAATCTTACATGAGATCGTCAGTGCTTTTCCGGAAATTCAAGCGGCCAGTGTAGACAGTTGGCAAATTTTTCCACAAAAGCAGATGATTGAAGCAATAATCCTTTATTACCTTTAGAAGTAACTGCTCCAGCCAGCATCAGGGAAATCAGACACTGTTATATGAACCTTTGTCCATCTTCATCAGTTATATCAATGAGAGTTAACTAGCAATTTCTGCATTACCATATGCCAGAGGCTTTTTTTAAAAATGATAATGGCTTGTCTACAATGTCTGCATATACTGAACAATACTTGGCTCATATTAATGGAATTAATATTTGCCCAGTGATTTCTCACATTGAGCAACGTGTCCTTATTCAGGATCTTGAGCTGTACTGTAGTACCTAGACACACAGAGTTGATCTAAGGCTATTGTAGCACCCTTGCTTCTGAATTTTCTGGATGTTGCAGGTTTAAGGCAGCCCCTAACTGTTTTTTTTTTTTAAATTAAGCTCCACTTGAACTGTCATAACAATACCCATTATTTCAACTGATCAAAGATAGAAAGGAAGGAAATGGTAGGGACAACTAGCATTAAACGGAATAATAGATGACAGTACATGCAGCATTTTCACTTTGTTGATTTAAAGTTTTGATTTAAAGAAAAACTTTAAATCAAAATCATAGATGAATCCAGAGGACATATCAACTGTCCCCCCTGGAGTTCTGGTGATATCTTAAACCGGGGCACCTCACTGTAAACAGTTTATGAATGACAGCATATTCTCACCCAAGAATTCCAGTCAACATTTATTCTTAGATCCTCTAAAGTTTAAAACATTCAGACTTTTATAGAAAACAGCATATCTGGAGAGAAAAGCCACTAAGAAAGCTGTCAGTTGCATTCCGTACAAATTGAAGTTTGAGTCGTCTTTCAGTCTCATGCAGGGTGCATTCCAGTAATCCAATCTGAATAATACAGATGGCCTGATGAACATAATAAGGCCTGATGAACATGACCAGGATCACCTCATCAAAAAATGTTGCCGTCTTTTGGCCAAATAAAGATGAAAAAGACAACTATAGGGGCAGTACTGCTAGCTAGACATACAGAACTATCTGGGGGACCAAAAGGACTCCTACTTACATGGGTGGCATATTATTCCACTCATTTGTTTTTCATGAGGTTACAGGCCCATGCCATCTTTCAAATCCATTTCATTCAGTATTTTTTGTTGGGAGAGGGTGGAAGTAAGGGAGGACTTGTGAGTAGCCAACTGAATTGTTTGGATCTGAATTTTCACAGTTACTCTCCTTCCCAGAAACCTGAAACAAGTACAAAATACTCTAGATGCTCTGGAAATAAACATATTTTATACATTTTGGTGCTTATGACATACCAGAACTTACTGCCTCAATGATCGTGACAAATATCCTCTATTGACCTCACAATCTTCCTCTACAACATATTCTCCCATTGTGAAGGCTACTTATTAAGATATGTCTTGTGTTATCTAGAGCTACTGTGAGGGGAGGGGTAACGGAGAGGGGGGTGTTGCTGAATCACTGATAATATGCAAAATCTCAATGTTACTTTTTTTCTATAATCGTTTTCAGTAATATTTTGCTTTATTTTGAGTAAAGCGATTTTTTCTTGAGAAATCTTCCTTTTGATTAAAGAAAAATGAATAGAACCAAATCATGATGTAACCCCTTTGGGGTTTAGAAAGCATGGCTTCTTTGAAACCTCATCCTGAGACCAAGAAAGTGCTGATTGTTTCATGGTAGGAGAAGGGAGCGCCACAGGCTGTGTGTTTCTGTAGCTCTAGAGGGCCTATAACAAGCAGGCCCTCATACAGTGAAGCAACTGAGAATCAGCCTGGTGCCCAGATGGAACAGAATGGCCAACTGGGGAATCCCAGCTCAAGAGCCAGGAGGAGACTCACGAGAAGGACAAACCTAGGTTGGATCCATTATCTCTGTTACTCAGCTGTCTGTGAGTACTTGTACTTGTGGCTTTGCATAAGGACTAAAGGAGGAAGGCTGTTGTGTGTGGGACTATGTCTAGACTGAAGGCTTCTTTTGAAAGAAGCTTTTCCGGAAGAGGTCTTCTGAAAAAACTTCTTCCAAAAGAGAGCGTCTACACTGTGAAAGTGCATCAAAAAAGCAATCTGCTTTTTCGACAGATAGCGTCCACACAGAATGGGTGCTATCTCGCATGTAAGCTGTGATTACTATGGGAGGAATGGCCACCAGGGCACCTATGCTTTTTCCTCTTTCCTCTTCTTGTGAAAGAATTCCCTCTTCCCTGTCCACACACACCTTTTTCCGAAAGAGCTCTTTTGGAAAAAGGCTTCTTCCTCGTAGAATGAGGTTTACCAATGTTATAAAAACTCCTCAGTTCTTTCAATAAAAAAAAAAAAAAAAACGTGATCGCAGTGTGGAAGTAATTGAAGGTGTTTTTTTTTTAAAAAAAAAAACAAAACAAAAACAAAAACAGTTTTTCCAAAAAAAACTTGATAGTACAGACTTACCCTAGGTTTGCAGAGAGCAGCAGAAGAGGCCATTGGAGGAGTTTGTTGAAGAAAGCTTTCTGACGCCAATGTTGTTGACCAGAAATACTCAGGACTCACTGCTGGACTAGAAATCTGCCCAGGATTCCTGACCTCTGAGTTTAGATGTAGTGTTCCAGGACTGCCCTTTCATATTGTGGTAAAACTGAGCCAACAGGTCCTTGTATTGGATGTAGCCCTGTTTTACCAAACCCCTCCCCATCTTCTCCATTCACCCATCTGTACATATCTTCCTTTCCTATACTCATTGTACTATTCTAGTGTGTGTGAGTATGTGGTTACTCTGTGTGTGGGGGGGAGGGAGGGAAGTGTTGGAACAGAAGCCCTGAAGTGGGAGTTTCCCTGCTGTATCCTGGTACATGCCTTTTTTGGATGAAGCAACCTGTAAAGCAGACTCCACCTTGGAACTAGAGTGCTTTCTTGGCCAACAACAAGAGGAAGAGCCTGATTCCACAGCTCTTTCTTGGGATTCAGACTTGTTCAGTAGACAGAGAACAGATGAGGATGTACAGTATACCTACACTGCAATTAAAAACCCTTGGCTGGTGTGACAGTTGATTTGGAGTCACCCGTCTCTGGCTGCAGGAGGATTTCATTGAAGTGCGGACTTCCAGGCTTGGGGTGTGATGATCCAAAACTTAGGCTGCAGCCCAAGCCCAGAACTCTTCACTGCAGTGAAACAGTTCTATAGCCCAAGCCCTGTAAGCACAAACCAGCTGGCATGTACAGTGTAGACTTACCCTTAGTGGAGCTTTGTTCTGTTCCCGGCTCTGTCAGGATCCTTTAGGTGACCTTAGCCAAGCCAACTTACCTCTGTGCCTCTTTTCACCTCTCCTCCATCATTTACCTTATTTCTTTATGCCTTAAAGTCTTTGGGAAGGGACCATTTACATAGGATCTAGCATCAAAGGGTCATGGTCTGTACTGGAGTCTCTGGATTTTGCTGTAATTCAAGTAATGAGATCTATGGCCAACACAAGGTACAAGAGTGAAGGAAGTAGAGAAAGCACCACAGAAAGCTAACTATGTTGCAAAAGAAGATTTCCAGTCCTAGAGCCAGATTCAGGATTTGAGGGCACCAAACTTTTGATCTATTCTTTACCCCCAAAACTCCCCTCCTTGATCAAAGCATTCACATTTCAGCAGTTCACACAATAGTGTCAGAATTATATTTCTGAACAAATAAACTGCAGACTGAGTCAAAATTCAGGTGTTTGTTTTCCTCCATTTAGTTATTATGGTGATAAGCAAATCTGTTAAACAAAAAATCCCCTGACTAGAAATCCATTGAACTGACATTTACACTACATCACTAGCTAAAAAGTACAGAGTGAATGAGAGAAACTGCACCTTCATTTTTTAAAAACTAAATAGTAAAAATAGAGCATAAAGCATGAGAAGAATTCCTCTGTCATTTGCTTTTTGAGATTACTGAACTCTGAGGAGAAAGGTGGCATTTATTATAAATGTATGAGAAAAGGGCTATCAATCTTCCAGCTCTGTCTCAAGAGGACTAGGGAAGGAAGGAAATGGATGGGAAGAAAGTGGTGGTCAGAGACTAGGACAAAGAGGGAAACAAGGATAGAAATGTGTAGCTTAAGTCAAAGTATCTTAACTCGAATTTTGGCACCATGCACAGTACAGGAAGTCGAAGGGAGAACACTCTCCCTTTGACTTCCTTTACTCCTCATAAAAGCAGGACAACCAGCATTGATGGGAGTGTCCTCTTCATTTGAATTAGTGTGTCTTCACTAGACCTGCTAATTTGAACCCTGGAAGTTCGACTGTTGCTGCTTCAATCTTATCTGTAGTGTTGACATGGCCAAAGAGATCAGAGTACCTTAACACCTTGTTAATTTTTTGACCACAGTTAAGCACTGAATGGAGGTTTTAACTGAGCTAAATGGTCCCTTTCTTGAGTCGACACAGTTATTTTAGATTCCTGTAATGTTTAAGAGAAATTTAAGATTTTTCTCCCATTGTGGATCACTTTGTATTTAACATTGCCTTTTGTTTGTCATTGTTGTACCTATTCACCTAACTTGTTTAGCTTTTTCTGAATTTACTCATATTCCTCTCTAGTCCTAATTAATCTACATAGGTTTGTGCTATCTGCAAACTTTGCCATGTCACTACTTACCCCACTTTCTAGATTAATAGCAACAGTACCTAGATCATCCTACCATTTAGCCTTTCAGAGTGATGAAAACTGACCATTTAATCTTATGCTTGGCTTTGTCTCTTATTCAGTTTTGATCCATGACAATTCTTTGCCTCTTACACCATGACTACTGGATTTCTTTAGTATCCTCTTGCATGAGCCCTTCACTTAGTGAAAGAGAGCAAGAAAGAAAGCGTTTGTAGGCACATCAGAATGGAAGGCAAAAAACTCCAATCAACCAGATCAAGCAAGGGTAGAAATGGTTAAAAAGAAGCAGACAATGGAAGCCAGTGAGAGACAGAGAGAAAGAGAGAAAAGGAGAGGGTACAGCTACTGCCAGGATGTGATATAAAATAAATGTGTGGAGGGAGCTCCCAGTCACTAATCCATTGCAATGGATTTCCCGCCTAGTAATATGTACTCATCTACTAGCCATACTTATATTGTTGTTCTCCTATATGATTCACTTTCTGCAACATGAAGGGAAGAGATAAGCGTATATTAGTAATACATTCACAATAGGTATGATTTTAAACGAGGTGTTTGTCACAGAACGACTTAAGGTGAAATGCTAGCCCAATTTATGTCACTGCTAGTTTTGCCATTATTTCCATGGGTCCAGAGTTTCACCTTTAGCTTCATTAAGCTTAGGCTAAGTCTAGACTATGGGGTTTTTCCGGGCTACCAGAGGCATCCCGGAAAAACTCTGCTGTGTCCTGGGAACGGGTCTATTCTTCTGCTTTTTTTTGTATAAGAGCAGACACGCTCTTTCGGAAGCCCTGTTTTCCTCATTCCAGCATAGATGGGCCAAATTTTGGAAAAGCCTCTTCCAACAAAACTATCAGAACAAGGTATGCAAATTGCAAAGCATAATTTGCGCACCCTTTTCCGATAAAACATTGTAGTCTAGATATAGCCTTATAGATCAGACAGACATAATAGACAAGACACATAACACTGCATGTGGTGATGTGTAGCCATGTCAATTCCAGGCTCTTAGAGAAAATGAGGTTGTGTTGGCACATGAGAAAAGATGTTGGTCCATTAAAATATATTTCCTCACCCCCTTTTCTCTTTAAGATGTATACGTAGTCCACCCAGTGATGTAGGTTGGTGGGAAGGTTACTCTGGAAGTCCTAAAGAAATGGGAATTGTATCTCAACGCAAAACATTATGTTTTCTTCCTACCACCAAGGAAAATGTATGAAATATTTATGGAGAGCCAATTAAATATATTTTAACTCCAGGGAAAATAAGATTGAAAACAAATAAGAATGCAATAGCATTGGTAAAAAATAGTTGAAATGGAAAAAATAAGACAGTGGCTTTATAGATAAAGAAGCATGCAAAGAAGTCCAGTGCAGTACAAACATATATGTAAGATAACATGCTAGTGTGTGTTTTGAAGTTTAATAGGCTAGAATCCATACACTCAACAAATGCATTATCTTGGGGTTTGGCAGTACCCTGTGACACATTACTGAGCTTTCCAATTCACTCATGAAAATATGAACAGCTGCTTTACCCAGTAGAATAAAAGGCTTTTACTCTGGTGACATGGGTATGCTTTTTAAGCCACTCTTGATAAACTCTTGTTGGTGTTTTTTTTTAAAATGCCCTTTTTAATTTTTTTACAATAAATATTATTTAAAATCTGATGGATATTCTCAGTCAGTAAAACTATTCATGTATCATCAGAAACTGTGAATAAATGATTTCATATAAAATACATGGAAATCAGTTTACTATTGTAGCACCTTCAGCCCTAGTCATGAACCAGGATGCTCTTGTGCTAGGCTGCATACAAACACAGCAAAAAGCTGTCTCAGAGAGTTTATTATCTAAGTATAAGACAAAAAAAAAAAAAAAAAAAAAAGATGAATACACAGACCGAGAGGTAGGAGAATACAAGTGGTCTTTTAAGACCCATGTTCATACTCGGTCCACTGAAGTCAATGTCAATTCACATCACCTTAGAATTGAACAAGTAAAATTATTTGCAAATTTGACTTACACTAACCAGTGGATTGAATGGCATCTGTTCTGCATTTGCAAAGGATTTCTATTTATGAAATAATTGTGCTCATGTGTGAATGAGCATATCTGCACCAGACTACTCCCTGAACACCTGATGTAAATATTCAATTAGTGGATGTGACAAGAGAAAAACTGAATACGAAGTGTGCTAGGCCAGTGGCTTTAACCTTTCCAGACTTCTGTACCCTTTCAGGACTCTGATTTTTCTTGTGTATCCTCAAGTTTCACCACACTTAAAAACTACCTGACAACAAAAATTAGACATAAAATACAGAAGTGTCACCCCATACCATTTCTGAAAATTTCCTTATTTTCTCATTTTAAAATAAAAAAATAGATTATAAATATTGGACTTATATGTCAACATACAGTATATAGAGCAGTATAAAGAATTCATTGTATGATATTTTAATTTATAGTGACTTCACTAGTGCTTTTATGCAGCTTGTCATAAAACTAGGCAACTATCTAGATAAGTTGAAGTACTTCTGGAAGACATATGTGTACATCCACAGGTTCATGTGCCCCTTGTTGAAAACTGCTGTGCTAGGCCACTCCATAAATCTGGCTTGTTTATTCTGTCTCTGTCTGGAAGGGGCATAACTATTTTTAAAATCTGTAAGTGGAACCAATAGGGCCATATACATATATTTTTTTTAGTGCTGTACAAAACAGAACAGACATTTTAATTACCCTAATATTTCTTGGGGGTCCTTAGCTCCTGCTAGTTTTGTCTCCCCAAAGGGTTCTGCCTTCATTAAAAGTGTAAACACCTGAATGATTTCTTCAGGCACTGCTCATTCTTTTAAACAATAAGTCAGTCAGGAAAAAAGACATGTTACTTTGGCCAAATATAAATTCTGAATACAGAATAATGAAAAAATACTCACTAGCAATACTCACAAATATTTCCTTAAATGAATTCACCAAACATACATTGTGACAAATCTCAGAAGGGTAGCCGTGTTAGTTTGTATCTGCAAAAAAAACCCTGAGGAACCCTGTGGCACCTTTGAGGCTAACAGATATATTAAGGAATAAACTTTTGTGGGTAAAACACATTTCATCAGATGAATTGGAGTGGAAATTACAGAGCCAGAGGTATATAGGAAAGGAAGGAAGTGGAGGACCAGTGTTAATGAGTCCAATTGAGTCAGGGTGGATGTGGCTCACTCACAGCATGTGATGAGGAGGTATGAATACCAAGAGAGGGGAAATTGCCTTTGTAGTGATATAACCAATCTAAATCCTTATTCAGTCCTAATTCAATTGTATTGAATCTGCAAGTGAATTGCAGTTCAACTATTTCCCTTTGGAATCTGGTTTTGAAGTTTTTTGGGGGGAAGGCGGGTGGGGGGGGGTAGAAGGCTGACTACTTTCAAATCCATTACTGAATGTCCAGGGGGGTTAATATGGGTTTATGTACGTTACCTTTCTTGATGTCTGATTTATGTCCATTCATCCTTTGGTGCACAGACTGTCCAGTTTGGTCAGTATCCTCGGATAAAGGGACATTGAAAGATATAGGCTGTTAAATGGATAGTTTGGAAAACTGTTTAAAAAAAGGTTTTATATTATTTTTTACACACAAAATGTACCTGGAATGTTGTGTCACTCATGGAGAACGTTGTAGTAAAAGAAGTTCAGTCTCTGTACTGGTGTATTTATTTCTTTTATAATGCACTTTAAAGCTTGGAGAAACAACAATCAATGCCAATTTTTAAAATGTTTTGGCTTTTTATCCCTTTGTGTGAGAAAATACATTAAAGCATATTCAGTGGATGATGTTTGTTACTGGAAATGCACACATTTAATTTGTTCTTAAACACCACATTCAATCAATTGCTGAAAAACGGAATAAATAATAAGCCTCTATAAAACAATTCTATATTTGTAGCCAACATTTCTGTTTCCTTTCCATTGTTTAAGGGATGATTACAAGCTGAATATTTCCCATTAATTACAGGTTCTTGGGATATTTTGTTCTCTGTCAAACAAGGAGTAAACAGAATAACTGAAGCATTATGTTTCTTACAAAAAACTTATAAATTCTAGAACCAAGAAACGTTTTGGGGGAAAAAAAAGGTTGCTGTGGGAATGTAATGGTGCTGCTTATTTTGCTAAAGATGCTATTGTAGAATTTAATTAGAGTTTCTGAATTATTTATTGTGACCATTTTGTATATCCCTCTGATTCTATAGTCAGGTTACCTCAGTATTTGGATTTATGGGCTCTATCACCATCAGTGTGAGTGGAGAATTCAGATTCAGTAAGGTCTGTTACTTTGCACAGACGCGAGGCAATGGAATATTGGGTCAGTAATGGTGATGGGATTTTCAACTTTTTAAAAAACAAAATTTGACACAGACCAGGCTTAGAAATATTCAAACACAGAAAGGTGAGTTGTCTAGAAACATATGAACAAAAACCATAGCTATAACAGACACTAGTTTGTAAAATTTAGTACGTAGTACTGGTTGCTAGCAGGCAATTATTATGCTACGCAGCACAACTGAAATGCAGCCACTTCTGAGTAAATAAAGGTTTACATGGTTCTTTACAGACAAGTACAGCAAGAATATTGCAAGGATTTTTTCAATTGAATAAACCCCTTATTAGTACTTCCACTGGATTTCTGACAAAGATTAAATCTATCTTCTTAAGCCAAGGTAAAACATAGCTTTATGAATCCATCTGGCAATACCATTTGAAGTATTCCCCCAGTGCCGAGATCAAATTTGTAAAAAAAGTTAAACAATGCATATTCATCGGAATAGTAATTATTATAGCTTCAGGGAATACAAAGGAATAAATCTAATATGTTGTAGAATTTTGTTAATGATTTCATTTTGATTGTGTTCAGATCAAGTTTGCATTTGTTCTCCACAAATATTTTAGCAAATAAATTCCATGGAAGGAAGTCTGGCGGAACTGTCAAACTTTAGGTGACCTTTGGAGAATATCCACAGGACAGATCTCAAGTGTGCAATCATGAATATTCTTCCAGGAAATTTGAATATAAGAGGTATGGTGTTTAAGCTAGGGAACAGAACTAGATCACGTGGCCCAAAGCATCTGTGAAGGAGTTCTTATCATTTTACAATTCCTTTTAAGGGATAAGCTGGTGCTTATGGCCAAAACCACCTGTGGGGTAATCAGGCCCACCAATGGGGAGAGGAAGGGGGCAACTGCCGCAGGGACCAGTAATTCAAAAGGCAGTTCAGGGCAGCAAGAGTCCTGGGTCATTGCAATGCGGTGGTGCACATTTCTTATTCAAATGAAGTATTTGGCAGCGCACCAGATGTATGACCCAGATGCAGGCATATAAACCTCCCCCCTCCCCAAAATAACCCAGTCCCACCAGCCAAAAAATAAATATAACCCTAGGCAGGGGAGCTGACAGAATTGCCAGGCCCCTGAGCAAGGTGAGGGACCCCTGGTTTCACACTCCCCAGAAGGGCAAGGCCTCAGATGGAAGGGATGGAGCAGGCCACCTGGACCACACTGTGCTCTCCCTCTAGCCCTTAGAGCTGCCCAAAGTATGCCACATAGAGCTCTGGCAGCAAATTAAAGAAGCTTAGGCTCCAGCCATTGCCATCACTACAGTAACAGCAGCAACAGGACATTTTTTGAGGTTTACAGAATCTTTCAAAGAAAGGGCTTCTATTTTTGAAAGAAACATTGTGGTTTCACTTTCGAAATAGCGCTTTTTCAAAAGCGTGCCATGACACGAATATGCAAATGAAACATGGGAAATTCAAATCCCGGCTTCATTTGCAATTTCGAAGTGTCTAATTTACATCCCTCTGTCGAAAGAGGGATGTAGTCTAAACACACCCTCAGGTCCTACCATCTATTGATGATTAAATAGGATAAGGGTGTTTGATCTTTGTAGCGATCCCTAGAAGATTAAGTGTGATTGCAGTCTCACTTTCTAGGCCTGGACAATGGCTGGACGTTATGTAACGTAGCAACTGACAACCAGTGGGCTCACCTTCTCCCAGAAGCCAGCTGTCTGAGACAGGCTGGAGAACCAAGAGTTGAGGTGGACAACAGTTGACCTAGTTGGGCTCAGGAAAGACAAAGGGTGGAGGATGGCAAAAGGATGTGGCATAAGGTGGGCTATTGTAAACCTGCAATTGGGGCAGGGATCTAGGTCTGACCAAGAAGAATGTCTCTGTAACTTCCTGCTCTTTGTGCTAATAAAGAACTTTTCTACATTGTATTCCAGGCAATTTATAAGCCCTTCTGTTTTATAATGCTGGCTGAGAGTCACTGCTACCTGTGGAAGCTGGGAAGCCTGATTCTCCTTTGGAGTATGTGCAAGGATCCCCCAGGTGGCCTACACAAGGGGACTCACTGCAGGAAGCTCAGTACTCTTGTTTCACTCTGTGAAGGCTCAGAAGTTGTTCCAGGAGGCTGTTTGAGAGCATGAAACCCGTACATATGTAATACTGATATCCCAGAAACCCTATAAATCCCCAGCACCTGTTCTGAATTCACCCTAGTTATGAATTTACCCTAGTACGTTCATACTTGTTCTGTAATGATTTTGATTAAACAGTTAGGAGGAAAGAATCATTAATCCAGCTGCTTTCAAAAGTCAAACCACTTGTCTGTTGTAATTACATTTTCCTGCCCTATGCCAAGTAGAATGAACACACAATTTCATTAATTGGATTTCCACACTATATCCTTTAACTAATGCGAAACTTCAAAATCCATCACATTTTATGTAGACTCAAACACTCTTCCGAAGGAAATTGTCATACTTTTGATAGCTCTAATTAAATATAAGTGAACTAATTTAGAACTCTGTTTTAAGCAGAAAAAATAGTTGTGTATGGAACTGGAGGATGTGGTCATGATGCAACTAAGGCATGAGAGCCAGCAAGCAGGATTCTTACCACTTTATTTTATATGTGATTTTCATTTAACATGGTAAAACAACAAAACCCAAGTTTGGTGACATAACCAGAACTCCAGACAAGCTTTTAGGCCAGATCTACTCTAAGGGTACGTTGAATCAAGATACGCAACTCCAGGTATGTTAAATATGTATCTAGAATCAATGTATCTAATTTCGAGTTTCCCACCATCCCCACAGTGGGATGTTGATGGGAGCAAATGCTCCCTGTCGGCTTCACAGAAGCAGGAGTACTGGACGCTGACCAGGGTGCCCTCCGAGTTCAATTAAATGAGTGTTAACTAGACTCGCTAAATTGAACTCTGGAAGATTGATTGTAGCAGCGTTGATCTTTTATTTAGTGAAGACATGGCTACAGACTAGTCATTAGTGATGTATGGAGCGTACAGCTATATGTGGTCCCCTTTGCACTCCCATAGTAGCCAAATGAATGGGATTGGAAGTGGTAATAAAAAGAAAGTGTCTCTTTTTTAAGCCAGGTAGAAGATGAAGAGAGAGGAGGATGTGATCCTCAAGGGGAAAGCAGCAACCTCCTGGGTGGGAGGGAGATGAATGAGACTGACACAGCCAGAATCCTCCTAAACAATATTCAAAATACTAACACATTAAGACCAGCTTTGAAGTCTCTCCTTAACAGCAATGGAAGAAGATACAACTTCCTCCCATCCTCTGCTCCTTTACCAGAATGTTTTGCTAAATCAAGCTTCCTTGCAGGCATAGTTGCACTGAATAAGCCTTCTTAAGTCAAATAACTGAAGGTTATTCTGTGCAACCCTAAATAGTAGCTAAATGTGTTTTTCTTCCTAAAGCCCAGCCTAGGTTTGCTTTAGGATTTGTCATTTGGGAGGAAAGGAGTTACATGAAGTGACTAGTCATAAATCTGATATTCTTTATTCAATTTCATACATAAGGGAGCGTTCAGGAGTCTTCCACATGAAAGAAAATAAGGAAAATATAAAACAAATATATTTGTTATTTTACCACAGGCAAAAGTGTAAGAGGAGCCTCCCAGTACAAATAAGAAAACGTTAGTCTTACCCCAAAAGTTGACAGTCTAAATTCATAGATGAAACCACAGGGAGAAGGGATGATCAAGGTATATAGCAGTGAGATTACTCAGTACAATCTAGTGCATACCATGTGGATGCCTAAAGAAATAAATCTTTTTTTTTAAACTATAAGTTAATAAAGATTATTTATTGACTAATTTCTTATAGGTATCATAGCAAGTGTGTTAAAGGGATTAAATGCTAGAAAAGCTACTGATTCATACAGTGCCCTTTCCTGGGCACTAAATGGGTTACTGGACTGGATATTGACAAACAGGGAGAGGAGACTGAGAATTTGAAAGTGGAATACAGGTGAGGTAAAAGTAATGATGAAATGGTAGAGCTCATTATTCTAAGGAACAGTGGGAGGGGAAACAGCACAGTAAAGATAATAGATTTCACAAAGCAAACTTTAGCAAGCTCAGGGAGTTGGCAGGTAAGATTCCACAGCAAGCCAGTCTGAGGGGAAAACAGTTCAAGATAGATGACAGTTTTCCAAGAAACATTATTAAGGAGGCAAGAGCAACCAACACAAGTATGTAGAGATAAAATTAGGAAGACCCAGGTGATAAATGAGATTAAACTAGCTAGAAACATAAGGGCTGTGTCTAGACTGGCAAGTTTTTCCACAAAAGCAGCTGCTTTTGCGGAAAAACTTGCCAGCTGTCTACACTGGTCGCTCGAATTTCCGGAAGAACACTGACGATCTCATGTAAGAAATCAGTGCTTCTTGCGGAAATACTATGCTGCTCCCATTCGGGCAAAAGTCCCTCTGCGCAAAAGCTTTTGCACAAAAGGGCCAGTGTAGACAGCTCAGATTTGTTTTGCGCAAAAATGCGTCTAGATTGGCACGGACACTTTTCCGCAAAAAATGCTTTTGCGGAAAAGCATCCATGCCAATCTAGATGCTCTTTTCCGCAAATGCTTTTAACTGAAAACTTTTCTGTTAAAAGCATTTGCGGAAAATCATGCCAGTCTAGACGTAGCCAAACGGTTACCAGAAAACATTAGAAGTAAGAGGAAGGCCACAGACAGGGTACTTAATAGGGGAAGTTAGATGGGGATGGAACAATAACAAAAAGTGTGAAAATGGCAGAAGTGCTAAATGGCTGCATTATAGTTTTCACCAAAAGTTAGTAGTGACTGGATGTCTAACATATGAGTGAAAATGATAGGATCAGTGGTTAAAATAGGAAAAGAAAAATTTAAAAGTTACTCAGACAAATTAGATGTCTTCAAGTCACAAGGACCTGATGAAATAGAATACCCCAAAAGCTGAGTGAGAAGACATGAGAGATAAAAAATATCTTCAAAAATCATAGAAGAGATTCCATAGGACTGGAAAATGACAAATATAATGCCAATTGTTAAAAAGGGAAATAAAGAGAACATGGGGAATTACAGTCCAGTTAGCAATCAATTTGCAAACAGAAAGATAATAAAGTGAAAAATAAGTCATCATGGATTTGTCAAGAACAAAGTGTGTCAAACCCCAACCTAATGGCTTTCTTTGATTGGTAACAAGACTTGTGGATTTGGGGAGGGTGAGGAAGGAGACGTGGAAGGAGACGTGGAAGGGAAAGTCGTAGATGCGGTATATCTTGTTGATTTTACTAAGACTTTTGATAATGTCTCACAAGAACATCTCAAACAAATTAAGGAAACACAACCCACATGGAGCAACAATAAAGAGGGTGCAGAACTGGTTGGAAAAACATTCCCAAAGGCTGTGTCTAGACTGCATCCCTTTTCCGTAAAAGGGATGCAAATTAGACATATCGCAATTGCAAATGAAGCAGGGATTTAAATCCCCTCACTTCATTAGCATAAAAATGGCTGCCGCTTTTTTCCGGCTCGGAGCTTTGCTGGAAAAAAGCGCCAGTCTAGACGCGGATCTTTCGGAAAATAAAGCCTTTTCCGAAAGATCCCTTATCCCTTATTTTAAGAGGAATAAGGGATCTTTCGGAAAAGGCTTTATTTTCCAAAAGATCCACATCTAAACTGGCACTTTTTTCCGGCAAAGCTCCAAGCCGGAAAAAAGCGGCAGCCATTTTTATGCTAATGAAGGGGGGGGGGGGGGATTTAAATCCCTGCTTCATTTGCAATTGCGATATGTCTAATTTGCATCCCTTTTACAGAAAAGGGATGCAGTCTAGAAACAGCCAGAGTAGTTTTCAGTAGTTCACTGTCAAGCTGGAAAGGCAAACTAAACGGAGTCCTGTCACATTACTGGATTTTAGGGGGATCAGAAAAATCACTACTGCACCCAAGGGGGGGGTGTTTGCACCAAAGTCTGTATAAAGGGGGCCATGTTAGGTGTCAAATGAAAGCTTACACTCCACTGATTTTGTGTAAGCTATTCATGTACTTGTATAATATCTCTAGTGGAGTTATAAGTATGTACTCTGTGCTTATGCTGGAAGATCCTCTGTCTGAGACAGAGCAATGGGCAAAGTATGTTCAGCCAGTGACTGTGGTAATTAGTGAGGCTCCAGGGACAATGGATCTCTAGGTGCCAAATATACACCTAAGGAATGCATCTGGAAATCTGGATACCTGCAAACCAGCCACGGCATAATGGCTGCCAGCATGTGAAACAGAAATCAGTCACTCAACCATGTGACCTGCTCTGGCCAGGAAGATGCCAGGAGAGGTATATAAGTGCCATGTGGCAATCTCCATCTTGTCTTCAGTTCTGCTACTGATTCTAGATGTAGCTTTGTGAGAAACAGCAAGCCAGAAAGAACCGTGGCCCCATCCTGACATGGCATTTACACCAGAGACTTTTATGATAGCAGTTTATAACATCTATGCTAAGAGCCTGTTCAAGAACTGGGTGATGCGATGCATGTAATGTATTCTCCTTAACAACCTTACTCTCATGCTTTTATTTCTTTTAGTAATAAACCTTTAGGCTACATCTACATTGGCAAGATTTGTGCAAAAGCACACGCTTTTGCACAAAAACTTGCTGCCTGTCTACACTGGCCACGAGTTCTTGCACAAAAACATTGATGTTCTAATACTCCCACTCAGGAATAAGCCCTCTTGCGCAACTGTTCAGGCAACATGAATTTCTCGCGCAAGAAAGCCCGATGGTTAAAATGGCCATCGGAGCTTTCTTGTGCAAGAGAGCATCTACATTGGCATGGATGCTTTTGTGCAAAAGCACATCTCTTGCGTAAAAGCACATGCCAGTGTAGACACTCTCTTGCGCAAATACTCTAGCGCAAAAATTCTTGTGTTAAAAGTGTATTTGTGCAAAATCTTGCCAATGTAGACATAGCCTTAGATTCTAAAGGATTGGCCCAGCGTGATCTTGTGGGTAAGATCCAGAGTGTAAATTAATTGGGAACTGTGACTAGTCTCTTGGGACCAGAGGAACCCATTCGGGGTAGGTGGGGTTGGGTTCTATAATCCTTCATCTGTGTGTTAGGCCCGGGGCTAATTGCAGCACTGAGGGAGCTGGAGTGTCAGAGGGGTTTTTCTCATGAGGCTTCTGGCCGGCCAGATAGGCAGCTGTGACTGGTTTGTGGCCTGTATGGGAAGGTCTCAAGTCTGGGACTGTAAGGAGCCCCGAGTTTAAGCAATTCACCCTGAGTGGATGCCCTCAGCTGTGCCCAGACCTAGCCCAGTCTGTCACAGTGTCCCATAGTGATCAGTTTTGCATCTGGTTCTGCTCAATATTCTCACCAATGAGAATAATGACATAGGGAGCGCACTGATGGGCTGTGTCATCTTTTCCAGGGATGCAACTTCAGCTATGTCAATTGCATAGATTAAGTCAAAGTAGCTTAACTTGGCTTTAGGCACTGTCTACTCAGCAGGAAGTCGAAGGAAGTACGCTCTTCCTCTGACTTCCCTTACTCCTCATAAAATGAGGATTACAGGAGTCAGAGTATGTAGTCCTCCAGCTTGATGTTATTTCAAAATAATGGCTTGTAGTGTAAGTACGCTCTTTATTTCAAAATAAAGACAGAGGGTTTTTTCTACCTCTTCCTTCTAACAACCTTTTTTGTACTTGTATCCCCTCCATCTTCTCTTCTCCAGACTAAACAAACCTCTTTTTCAATCTTTGATCATAGGCCATATTTTCTAGACCTTTAATTATTTGTTGCTCTTCACTGGATTTTCTCCAATTTGTCTATATGTTTCCTGGGATGTGGACCCTAGAACTTGAAAACAATGCTCTGTACTCCTTTATGCTGTACTCTGTCCTATGCAGTTATTTCTCATTTTGTATGTGTGCAACTGATTTGTTTGTTTTTTAATCCTATTCTCTAAAGCACTTGCAACCCCCGCTTCTCCCCAAGCTTGGTATTGTTTGCAAACTTCATGGCTGTGTCTACACTGCACCCCTTTTCCTGAAAAGGGATGCAGATGAGACAAGTTGGAATTGCAAATGAAGCGGGGGATTTAAATATCCCCCGCTTCATTTCTATAAACATGGCTGCCGCTTTTTTCCGGCTCAGGGCTTTGCCGGAGAAAAGCGCCAGTCTAGACGGGATCTTTCGGAAAATAAAGCCTTTTCCGAAAGGTCCCTTATTCCGCTTAAAATCAGGAATAAATTGCAGCACTACAGAGGCAGAAACATAGGCATCTAAAAAAAAATTTTTTTTTGGATAAAAAGGCACTAAGTTTAAGCACCTGGAGAGTTAGGTAGCTGCTGCACCAGGCATTTGCAAATCATTCTGTTGCCTAAATCTAGGATTTCACTGTTGTAGCTTCATGACAGCTAACTACCGTCTTAGCAACTCTTTCTAGCTAGAGCTCCCCCATAGTCATTACACCTCTATTTCTCCTTCATCTGGACCCTTTTAATGAACTCACATCCTTTCCAGTGACCCTGCCAGGAGTCTGCAGGAGCCCTATTTACTCCTCATTATAGCTTCTTCCACCAGCTCCCCTTCTACACAATCTCCTCAGCTTGCTCCAGTGTACTGCCAGTCTCAGGTACATCCTTCCCTCTAGCTGCCTGCTGCCTTTTATATTGCAAGTGCCTGATTCCTCCCAGGTGGGGATCATCTTTTAATCAGGGCTGAGCTAACACTAACCTCTCAATCCCACAGCAAGCCACCCTATTACAGGCACCTAAGTACCTTTCAGGATCTTAGGCATGGCTGTCAATTTGCTAATTAGTAACAAATGTATGGGGAGCTATGAAATGCATTAATTAGAAGAAAAAGCATGTGTAATTCCAAAATAATTTCCAGCAAGCTTAAACAATGAGGAGTCCTGTGGCACCTTAAAAACTAACAGATTTATTAGAGTATAAGCTTTTATGAACTTCAGGACAGAGCACATAACACAATCCTTCCTGATGGACCAGAGAAATTGTAGAAGTGGGAGTCACACATTTTCTGCATGAATTTTAACATCCATTTCTCCTTCCAGTCACAGGATGAGGTAGATCCAAGCCTCACAATGGAAATTGAATTTCCCACTATGTAACTTAAATAAGGGTGAAAAAGAGCTAGGAACACTTGCAAAGTAGGGAGGCAATTAGCATAACTCTGCTCAGATTTTCCTAGGATTACATCATTGTAGAGAGGGATTTGAAAAATTTGAATGATTTATCATCATATTTTTTGGATGCAAATCAAAACACAAAGCACCAAATATTTTGTGGCTTAGAGCACAGCCAACCATATTCCTATATATATATATATGTATGTATATATAAACTCAGTTTATCTTTTGTAACAGAGTCTAGCATACGTTCACTGCTAGCCACCCACCAGGACTGCTGTAAAGAGGATTCAGCTTTCTGTGCTCTTTGTTGGGAAGTATTAAAATTTCTGAAGCCTCAGCAGGCTGCAGTAGCAATACATTGGCCTCAAGATACCCCAGTAATTTAAGTGCATCTTCTCTTCCAGAACTTGACCCAAAAGATGTGGGCTGTGTCTAGACTGCATCCCTTTTCTAATGTGCAAATTAGACACATCGCAATTGTAAATGAAGGAATTTGCAAAAAAAAAAAAAAAAAAAGGAATAAGGGATCTTTCGGAAAAGGCTTTATTTTCCGAAAGATCCCCATCTAGACTGGTGCTTTTTTCCGGCAAAGCCCCGAGCTGGAAAAAAGCGGCAGCCATGTTTATGCAAATGAAGTGGGGGTGATTTAAATCCATGCTTCATTTGCAATTGCGATGTATCTAATTTGCATCCCTTTTACGGAAAAGGGATGCAGTCTAGACACAGCCGTGATGTTTCTGATTAGAGCATAAGCCTCTCCAGGGTACATGTCAGCTAGAAAACACTCAACCCTTTGTCCAGTCTAACACTTTTGTGCTCATTTGTACTTAACCATGTAAAGCACAGGAGAGTACAGCTCATGCAAAACAAACACTAATTGCATGTCCCTGCCTCAATTTCCTTAATAATCCAAGTCTCTGAGCTCAATAATTTGGGGGTGGAGAGAGTGGAGGATAGCTCAGTGTTTTGAGCATTGACCTGCTAAACCCAGGATTGTAAGTGCTTTTGCGATGTGCTTTTGAGGTGTGGATGCACTTTTGCGCAAGAAGTTTTTGCGGAAGATCCCTGCAGTGTAGACAAAGCCTCCCTGACTTCCTTTGTTCTTACGTCAGGGTAATTTACTTTCATTGTTCCTGCATTTCCCCCTCTATCAGAGGTTTAAGCTAATTTAAAATTCCAAAATTTGAGCTGCATTTTACCATGCCTCTGAAAGCTAATATTTTTCTATTTTCAGTTTTCCTCCCCCAAACTGTAAAAATCATTTTCATTTTTAGGAAAAGGTCATAGTTTAATGAAAAATCTTTTCATTAACAAAATTTTCAATCATCTAGGTATAGCTATTTTATAGATAAAATATTTGGGGTGAGTAGGAGAAACAAGAATTGGAAAAAACATGTGTACGTAGAGGAAAACTTAATGGAATTTCCCCCTCATTTTCCTCACAAAGATTTCTTTATGGGAGAATGCCATCTTGGCTTAGGTCCTGTTGAGCAGTCTCTTTTCTGAACAATACTCTGCCCTTCAATATGGCTCCTGCAATGAAATATGAATAACAAGTGCTTCTAGGGGAGTTTCACAATCTTTGCTATTATTTTTCTATGCAAACACTTCTTTGGTGGTACTTTTGAAGGGTATGCTTGTGTTCATTTTAAACAAAATGAGATTTAGAAGATTTGTATGCATAAGGAAGCATGCTATGGCTCAGCATCCTAGGAACATTCTAGAAAAGGCCAAGGGGAGTGGGGTGAGCTCAACATGTGGATCTTGTGGAAAATAAAGCTTTTTTTGAAAGTTCCCTTATGCCTCTTAAAATAAGGGATAAGGGATATTACGGAAAAGGCTTTATTTTTCGCAAGATCCGTGTCTAGACTGGCGCTTTTTTCCGGCAAAGCTCCATGCCGAAAAAAAGCGGGAGCCATTTTTATGCTAATGAAGCGGGAGAGAGTTAAATCCCTGCTTCATTTGCAATTGCGATATATCTAATGTGCATCCCGTTTACGAAAAGCGGATGCACTCTAGACATAGCCGTGGAGTGGAGAAATATAAGCATGTGATGAACAAATCCATATACGGAAAGGTTAAATATGATTGGTTAGAGGTTTGTGTTCTGTAACTTATGTAACTGCCTTATATAAAATAGCAAGGGGAGGGGCTCCTTGCTTGAGGTACTCTGGCTGATTTTTGTACCAGGGGCACGCCCTTTGTTCACATTGAATAAAGTCTGGCACTCAGCTTAAATTGTAGAGCTCACTCATTCTTATCTCTCGCTGTATGTGGTCTAAGTGCCACTACATGGAACAGTGAACCACACATACTGTGTAAGTTAGGTAGTTTTGTTACTATTGCCTGTGGTACTGGAGCTGTCACTTGCAGACAGTGCAGCATGTTAAATTAGCAGACCTTAATGCTAGATATAAGAAAGCCCACAGGCTCAGTTTGGTGGCAAAGGCACTTGTCCAGGAACTAGTATGCTGGGTCAATGAACACAGGTGCACTAACATGTGCCTGAAACAAGGCAAAGGTTCAATTAGGAGACCAGGATCCTGTCTCTTTTACAGATACAAAAATGCCCCTCATGTGACTTTTCCTTTTATACACCAATACCAGTAAGTTCCATATTATGCTTCAGATGTTGCTGGTTCCCACCCTTCTTCTTGTTCTTGCTTGTTCAAACAAAATATCCTTGTTCATAATCTTGTCATCCCATTCTTATCTTTTGAGGACTCAGTGTATTCTTTTATCTTTTCTTGGGAATTTGTTTACATAGTTACTTGAAAGATCTGTGTGCTTTTGTACCACCCTTTTAAGTCAGGAATGGAGTTTGCAGACAGCCTGGTGCACTTCTATTTTGCCAAAATACAGGCCTGCTCTGGTTTATAGCCTTTGCTGGTTCTGCCTAGGACTCCAAAAAGGCTGACAATATTTACTAGAGTATATATTTAAAACTTCATTTTTTTAATTTGAAAAAAAATCTATTAATGCATCCCATATGGCTATTCATATGCAGACCAACAGGCTATAACTTCAAAAAGCCACAGTGACCCTAGATTTCTGGTTTACTGCAGCTGGGCATTCTGATACTTGCACTCCCATATGGTGTTGATTTGGAGGAAGTGTAAGCGGGGGAATGGTCCCGCTATCGTGGGGAACTTTCCTGGCTTCTATACACCCCGGTAAAATGGACTAGCGAAAGGATCTGAGTCCCCGCTCCCACTTCCTTTACCCCACGGCCTCCCTGATCCTGAGGGCTCCCCCTCCACTCTCCTGAGTAGCAGAGCCCTCGAAACCCCAACAAGGCTGGGCCCAGGTTTCCTGGGGCTTAATCCCCGACCTTGTAGTCACTAGGGGCAGGAGTTAGGGTGTCCCCACTCTGAGGTGCTCTCTTTACACTGCAGGCCTTCTTGGCCCAGTGATCACTTCATAAGGTTCAAAGCAAATACAATTTATTAAACATCAACTGATTAAAGAGAAAAGAATAAGAAAAAATGAGAATGTTTCAATGAGAACACACAGCTCTGCTCTGTAGCACAGGGACATCAAAACAGCAGCCCGCAGAGTGTAAGGACAGTCCACAGTCTCTTCCTTAGAGGCCTTGGATGTGCTGCGGGGGGGGGGGGGGGTGGAGGGGCTGCAGGCTGGACACGCTTGCTCTGGCAGTGACCACACAGCCTCAAGCTCTAAGTGGCCAGACCCCTCTCCCAGTCCAGAGCCTCTCCCCACACTTTGCAGTTCTCAGCTGCTCACCACATCCAGCTGCAGGCTGTGCTGCTTGGCCAGTCTCTAGCTTCTTGCGTTGCTTCTCTGTTCCTTTTGGCTCTCTGAGCACTGCCAGTCTGCTGCTCAACACAGGGTCTATGCTCCTTGAACTGTGTGTGTCTGCTGCAAAAACTGCCCCTCAGCACACAGCTTGCTTTGCTTGGGCTGTCTCTCAGCTCCCTGTTTTTGCAGGACTTCTTCTGCACACTGCTTGCACTCCTTGGGCAGTGTCTCAGCTCTCTGTTTGCTCAGAGAGAGCCAGAACAATCCCAGCTCACAGGGAGGACGGGTCCTGGCCTCTTGCTTTTCCCACTTGCCTGTCCAACTTGTCAATCAGGCTAAGCTGGAGTGTTGGCTGCTTTCCATTGTCTCATGGACCCTTCCCCTGTTGACACTGGGAGCTGGCAAGCCAAAAAACTCCCAGGGTATGTCTACACTACCCCGCTAGTTCGAACTAGCGGGGTAATGTATGCATACCGCACTTGCTAATGAAGCCCGGGATTTGAATTTCCCGGGCTTCATTAGCATAAGCGGGGAGCCGCCATTTTTAAATCCCCACTGCTTCGAACCCCGTGTAGCGCGGCTACACGGGGCTCGAACTAGGTAGTTCGGACTAGGGTCCTATTCCGAACTACCGGTACTCCTCGTGAAACGAGGTGTACCGGTAGTTCGGAATAGGCACCCTAGTCCGAACTACCTAGTTCGAGCCCCGTGTAGCCGCGCTACACGGGGTTCGAAGCAGCGGGGATTTAAAAATGGCGGCTCCCCGCTTATGCTAATGAAGCCCGGGAAATTCAAATCCCGGGCTTCATTAGCAAGTGCGGTATGCATACATTACCCTCCTAGTTCGAACTAGGAGGGTAGTGTAGACATACCCCCACAGAGTTTAAGTAAGGGGCTAACAGTCCCCTTACAGAAGCATGTTATAAACTCGGAACTGAGAGAGAGCAACAAGTTGTATTTACACCTTTAATAAAATACTCAGGGTTGGAGACCCTCCCCCCATTCTGACCCCTTTACAACTGTTTCTGCCCTTATATGTAACCTAAAGGGTCTCAGAAAGATCTAGCTCTGCTGGGGGAGGATTTCCTTACAGCAAGCACTGGGGAGACCATCAGGAAGCTTCCTTCTAAAGAGCACTCAAACCTGACATAGGTGTAGGATGGAGAGAAGATGGGAAGTGGTGTGACTGGCATATAGGGATGAGGGGCATAAAGCATGAATAGAGTCCATAGAGAGGTTCTGGTTACTCAGATTGGCTGCAGGGTTGTAATGGACAGGAGGAGTGCTGACCAGGACCTGGTGACTAAGGGCTTAAACTCAGGTAGCCAAAAGAACCAATGGGCATGAAGTGCTGAAATTTGAGTTGTATAGGATTCCTTGCCTGCTTTCTTTGTGTGGGAGAGAAAAACTAGGAGTTGAGAGATACAGAATGATTTAAACCCAGGCAGGACTACCATGTCTCCAGGGAATTTGGGGCATAGAGGTAAACTGAACCAAGAAAAGACTAGAAGTAAGTAAGAGGGGGGAAAAGTGAATCTAGTCATGATCAGGGAATTTTCTTTATTTTGTGGTTTGTTTTGAACTGCTCTGTGTGGATCTATGCCTCCCCTACCCATTTATCATCTAAGCATTGTTCCCAGAGGTTTTAATTTGTTTTCTTGTGGTTTACATTTATTTTCCTCAGTTGCCATGTAACATCTAGTAACTATGTTTGCTTTATCAAGTGTATCTTTTGGTTTGCAATAAAAATCATTTTTAAGGTGATATTTTGGTTCTTGTATCCTGGAAGGCACAAGAGGGGTGTGTGTGTGTGCGCGCACGTGCGTATGCCTCAGACTGAGAGGTCAGCTACTAGAGACTGCAGCTTGTTTTTTTCTTTTCTTTTTTCAAGCTCTTTTAGGGCAAAAGAGCTTTGGGTAGCTCAGGGAGTGGGTTCAAGTGTTCACCCCTGGTTTTAGGGATAAAATCACTTGATGGTGTGAGCGACCCCCCAAAATCTGTGTATTATGATTTTTGGGGAAGTTTTTATATGCAGTGACTGAAGTGGCAAGATATATTTAAAATCTTTGCAGGCCCCCTCCTTCTGCACTCGGAGTGCCAGGGTAGGGAACAGCCCTAACAAGGGTCATGTAAAATATTCTGAGGGCCTTTCTTATTCCTAGAGCACTCTTGGGAGGGCACAATGCCACCATAAGCCCTGTAGGCCTGGACTGCAAGTTCATTGCTGTGCCTCTGAGGGTACGTCTACACAGGAGTGTTATTTTAGAATAACTGACATTATTCTGAAATGATGTAGTCTGCGTCTACCCTAAAAGCAGTTATTTTGACATAATGTCAAAAGACTGTCGAGCTGGAGGACTTCATACTCTGACTCCTGTAACCCTCATTTTAGGAGGAGTAAGGGAAGATGGAGGAAGAGTGCTCTTTCTTGGACTTCTTGCTGTGTAGACAGCACCAAAATCTGAAATAAGCTATTTTGACTTAAGCTGTGCAATTGACGTAGCTCAAGTTGCATAGCTTATTCCGGCGTTGGCCCTGCTGTGTAGATGTGCCCTAAGAGACCCAATGTAGAATCTCAATCTCTTGTGTGTGTATGTGTGTGTTAACAATAGAGGGCTAGAACCTGAGCTATTGTAAATCAGCACAGATGTATTGATTTTAGTCAAGTTACACTGATTTATACAATCTAAAGACTAAAGACTTAGATCGAGGGATCTGGAGTACAGGATCTGTCGGAAAAGCTCCCTGCTGTCGGCAGAACCACGGCTAGACTTCACTTTCACTTTCGAAATGGCGCATGATCGGCACAGTGACGGAATGTGAGTGAGCAAATAAAGCCCGGGATATTTAAATCCCGGGCTTATTTGCACTTTCAAAGTGCTTAATTTGCATCCTTCTGCTGACAGAGGGATGCAGTCTGGAGGTAGCCAATGTTAGAATAATTTAAGAACATAAGAACACAAGAATGGCTGTACTGGGTCAGACCAAAGGTCCATCTAGACAGTGGCCAGCGCCAGGTGCCCCGGAGGGCATGGACCAAAGACAATGCTCAAGCGATTGTCTCATGCCATCCGTCTCCAGCCTTTGACAAACAGAGGCTAGGGACACCATCCCTATCCCCTGACTATTAGCTTTTTATAGATCTAACCTCCATGAATTTATCTAGCTTCTCTTTAAACTCAGTTATAGTTCTAGCCTTCACAGCCTCCTCTGGCAAGGAGTTCCACAGGTTGACTATGTACTGTGTGAAGAAGAAACTTTTGCTTATTAGTTTTAAACCTGCTACCCATTAATTTCATTTGGTGTCCTCTAGTCCTTATATTATAGGAACTAATGAATAACTTTTCTTTATTCACCCTTTCTACACCACTCATGATTTTATATACCTCTATCATATCCCCCCTCAGTCTCCTCTTTTCCAAACTGAAAAGTCCCAGTCGCTCTAGCCTCTCCTCATATGGGACCTGTTCCAAACTCCTGATCTTTATTGTTGCCCTTTTCTGAATCCTTTCCAAGGCCAAAATATCTTTTTTGAGGTGAGGACACCACATCTGTAAACAGTACTCAAGATGTGGGCGTACCATAGTTCTATACAAGGGCAGTAAGATATTCTGTGTCTTATTTTCTATCCCTTTCTTAATAATTCCTAACATTCTATTTGCCTTTTTGACCGTCGGAGCTCACTGTGTGGACGTTTTCAGAGAACTATCCACGATAACTCCAAGATCTCTTTCCTGATTTGTCGTAGCCAAATTAGCCCCATCATATTACATGTATAGTTGAGGTTATTTTTCCAACGTGCATTACTTTACACTTATCCACATTAAACTTCATTTGCCATTTTGTTGCCCAATCACTCAGTTTTTTGAGATCTTTTCTGAAGTTCTTCACAGTCTGCTTCTGTCTTGATTATCTTAAACAGTTTAGTATAATCCACAAACTTTACTGCCTTACTGCTTGCCCCTTTCTCTAGATCATTTATGAATAAGTTGAGTAGGATTGGTCCTAGGACTGACCCTTGTGGGACACCACTAGTTACCCCTCTCCATTCTGAAAATTTACCATTTATTCCTACCCTTTGTGTCCATGAAAGGATCTTCCCTTTTATCCCATGTCAATGTAATTTACACAAGAGCCTTTGGTGAGGGACCTCCTAATTTGCTAAACCTCCTAAGAAGACTTTAAAATTCATCATATCCTGCCCAAACTATTGGTTTATGCCACCATTATCAGCCAATTCTTGGTGAAGAGATGTGTCCTGGAAATGAGGTATTGATGTTTCAGCTGAGATTTTTTAGAAGCAGTGTTTGCATGCATGCTATTTGTGACCACTTCTGTTGAGGACACTTGGGTAAATAAACAAGGTATGTAGACTCTTCCACTAATTTCTCTCCTCAAAGTCTGCTAACACTCAGCTGATGAGTGACCATATAAAAAAACGTTCTCAGTATTGCTAATACATGTATTTGCTGTAGTTTCCACAGAAAAATGTTATAATTTTAAAGGTAAGAGAGGTGTTTGTGCAGCATTATCCCTAGGTAATCAATACATACTTATCCCAAGCAAAGTACTCTATACCTGAGAAAGGAAAGAGCAGGAGATACATCAAGTCCACTTGTGATCCTGGTACTGACACCTAAATTATCTGGAAAGCCAGATCTTTTTACCTTTACTTTTGTTGAATAATGTCATATTTCTCAAGTAGTCCTACTGATTTCATTTGAACTATTGAAGGAGTAAGCTATTGCTCCAAGTATGCATATTAGCAACTTACCCTTAGTGATGATTACTATTAGCATCCTATCTATAAACTTAGCTTTTTCAATACCTACCAGGATAATCCAGAAAGAGATAATTTGTATTTTACTATTTTGCAATTATTTAAAGCTAAATGTAGTCACACTTTATAATAAGCTTCCAAACAATGGATCCAATCCAGTGTGGAGACAGTGGAGGTCCCAGTCCAATAAAGTCAGTGGAAATTTTGCAAACTTTCAGTGAGAGTCCTTTGAAAATGAGTGGTTGATAAACACAGGGTCATGTTTTCTCCTCAGTTACAATTGTACTGCTCTATTGATGATAGTTGCAATATGTGTAGAATTTGGTGAAGTTAATTTAAGTCATTTCATTTGAAATGTCACAAAAATATCCACATAGCTGTATGACTTCAATAGTGCTGCGTGTTTTTGTGGCATTACTTCCTGCACTTGAAACTCTAATGGCAGATTTGAAATAAAATGAATTCACAATAACATGCATTCTTTGGGCAGTTTCTGCTGTTACAGGGTTATTCTCATTAGGTTTCAAGGTGAAGCAAGATGTCAAGTAAAGCCAAATAATCAATACAACACAAAGCCTTGCTTAGACTATTTTTGACAATTTGTATTTTTGTCAATATATGTTGTTTTATCAAAGCCATAACATTTGCAGAAATATGTTGATGTCAACAAAGTTTTTAATAGGAAGGTTTCTGAAGTCCAGGAGTCTTTGGTCACCTCTGGCCAGAGAGAAACCTAAATCAAAAACCTTACCTTTAGATCCTAAGACAGATGTTTTGACACAATTCTATTTCACAAAAACATTCAAAAGGCTTTGTTTCCTTTCTAATCTGGAACAAAAACAAATTTAAAACCATGAAAGTTGTCATGAAATGGAATTGTTGTCCTCCAGCCAGCCAGCTGTAATTAATGCAGCTCATGTATCTCTCTCCATTTCTTGAAGTGCTGGGCAAAACAAATCTAAATCTGTGTCTTGTGCTTCCCCTTTTGTTCCCTAATGAAATGCAACATCCTTGCATATGAATTAAATCAAATGTGAACTCTGGTATTAATCAGCTGAGAATGGAACTGAAACCTATTCAAACAGTAGTTATAATTTTGTATGCAAAAATTCCTAACACTGTCCATTAGAATACTCAATTTCTCTTTATAATTGAAATCCATTTAGTTGGTTATTATATACATCACATTGTTTAACAGCTCACAACAAATGCAGAATAAAAATGATTAGTTTGTGTGTGTTTGAGGAGAAGGGGCAGAGAGTACTGACTTTGGTTATTGCTGGAAGGCTTTTGTTAAAAAGTGATTACAACCTTTTCTGAAAATGGTCACACTTGGGGTCAGCTTTATTTTGTCTTATAGAACATGCTGCAGAGATGGCCCTGTACCAAAAACCAGGTATGTCTGTGACCAAGATGAAACATTCAAAAGCCAGTAACTGGATTGTGCAGTGAGTTGTGAATGGAGAGACAATCTCCCTCTTGGAAGATTGGACATAGCTGACCTCTGTCCCAGGCACAATCATCTGAAGTCAGAGTAACATCAGTAGCACTGATGACTTGCATAATGGAAACACAACACTTGACCATGGCAACCCGAGAAATAACTACATCCATCATCCATTCATCCGTCCACCCACCCATGCACAGAAACACACTGTCATCAAAGGAATCAGGACCTGTTGTTGTTTTTAAAGTTACTGACTAACACAGCTACCCCTCTGAGACTTACTGTCATCAAAGGTAGATGAGAGCTATATCTGAGTGGTTATAAGGGGAGCGAACAGTAGCACTATTTATATTACAAGAGTGCCTGGGAGGCCCCAGCTGAAATCAAAGCCCAGATAGTGCTCCTGTACATATGTAATAATATGCAGCGTTTTTTCTTCACAGAACTTATGATATGAAAACAAAAACAAAATAGAAAAAAATGTGGAAGAAAGAAAAAATCATTCCCATTTTACAAATGGGGAACTGAGACATAAAGAGATTTGCCCAAGACCACATAGGAAGGCTATGGTAAAGCTGGGAATAAAAGACAAATTAGTGCAATCTTTTAACAGCAAGACTATCCTTTCTTTCTTTCTTTCATCAGTTGTTGTTCTATAATGCCTGTGTTGGGATGGGGATGGGGAGAGAGACAGAATGCTATCTAGTTCACAACAGGACCTGCCAGTTCTCTAGGGCTTCTTTCAAATTCTTGCATTCCAACAGAGCTAATGTTCACCTCTTCTGGAACACACTGGAAGTCTATGACCCAGAATTTGTCAACTACGCCTGGGTGTTGGCAGGAGGATTTGATCCAAAGTATACATGAAAACTTGTGGGTTCTGTATTGAATTAGGTCTCAATCTGAAGGACTTTGTAATATTGTTGGAGGATATGTGGTTGTATTGTGGATACCCAAGTATTCTTGTAAATTCCATAGTTACTGAGGATCTTTAGTCCTTCCCTCCAGTTATAGTTCTTTAGAGTTCACAACAGGGATTTTGTTATTGTAAATTTGGTGTGCATCTTATGTATAAATGGAATTTGTGTTAATAGTATCAAATTATTAACGTAATTTAATAATTATGTGGTATGGCTAATGAAATATATGGTGGCACTGTTAAAAAACTTAGAGACAATTCATAAGGCATTTTTTGTGGCCTCTGAATACTAGGAGACAAATGACTCCTTTGAGAAAAGGACAATAATGACTTAATTAAATATAAGCATCCAAACTTTCTTAGAAGTCACTAATTGAGAGAGTCTCACAAAAGAGCATAAAAAGTGCTTTGAAATTCAGAAAATATTAATCTCCTCTAGGTTTTGGCTGCAAACCAGTTTAACTGAAAAATTACAACATATCACATTCATTCCTCAGAGACCATCCAGTTATCTTCACCTTTTAGATCTATTTCTTTTTCCTTCCCTATTCTTGCCCTGGATGGGAACCTTTCTCTTCGTTGCTGCTTTAAAGAACAGACATCAAAGTGAAGAGGCTGTTTTCTTGCCTCCTCCATGCACCTTACAGAATCTTGGAATCACGTGGTTTCTCTTATTAACAATATAGGCTTCCTTTTGGGCTTGCTTTTGTGATGATGCAAAGGAGATTTTGGAGTCGGATTCTACTGTAGAAACAGCTGTCTAATACTGATGTTTAATTATTCCTTGCAGGCCTCTATAATTTCCTTCTAATTTTGCAGTGATGCCTACAGATCACTACTGTCTGGCATTGTCTATTGAGAACAATTTAACTCTCTACTGTTAACTTGTCCTCCCACCTTCTCCTCCTTCCTCCTTTGTCTATTTATTCATCTAGTATACATTTTCTAAATCCATGATTATGAACTTGTCGTGGCAGGAATTTTGTGTCATTTGTTCACACAGTGAGTAGCACAACAGGTACTTAATTTGGAGTCCTTAGGCAATAGTGTACTAAAAATTCAGCATAACAGGCAGCAGATTTATTGTTAACACTCTGCATTCTCTTCTAAATGTATGATCTTAGTGGCAAGAGTCCTTTCCAATGTGATCTGCTTACCTGTCAAGTGGACCATCATGACATACTGTCACTGCACATGGTTTCTGCACTATAGCTCTCACTTTCTCCGACTCTTCAGCATCATGATCTGGTGGCATGAGTGTGAGAACCTATTATTATCTGAACCCTCACCGACTCATACTTCCTCCTTGGGTTTTTCCCTGACATTTGCATACTGTTGCTCTTTGCAATTTAATGGGAGACCCTTAGAGACTAACAAAATATAGAGTCAGTAGCATGAGCTTTCAAGGGCATCTGAGAAATTTGGTTTTGCCCAGGAAAACTCATGATACTCTCTATATATTTCTATTAGTCTCAAAGGGTGTGTCTACATTAGGAAATTATTTTGAAATAACTAAATTCAAAATAATAACTCCCAAAATAACTGCTTTAAAATAAGCTTATTCCCCAAGGAAAGCAGGAATACAGATTTCATAATAAATCTGTTATTTCAAAATAATGAGCTTGGTACTGTGGACGCTTCATAAGATGCTACAGGACTACTCTTTGCTTTTTTAAAGTTACAGACTAATATGGCTACCCCTCTGAGACTCTTAATGGGAGAAGATACCTCTGTCTTTGCCCCCTCTGAGCAAGACCAGAAACTGTGGGGGCTAGACTTCAGAAATTCCTTACCTTTTAGCAGCTCTCCTTTGAGTTAGTTGGTGTGGGGCTATCTACAGGAAGCTGCCCATATAACTGTACGGGCTCGTCTACACTGGCCCCTTTTCCGGAAGGGGCATGTAAATTTCATGAGTCGTAGTAGGGAAATGCACGGGGGATTTAAATATCCCCCGCGGCATTTAAATAAAAATGTCCGCCGCTTTTTTCCGGCTTTTAGAAAAGCCGGAAAAGAGCGTCTACACTGGCCCCGATCCTCCGGAAAAAGTGCCCTTTTCCGGAGGATCTTATTCCTACTTTGAAAGTCAATCCAAAGGAAGGGGAGAACAAGGAGTCCTTTGAAATTATGCATCTGGAGTCAAGAGAATCCAGGAAACTCCCAGAGGTAATAAGGGGACTATAGTCCTTGGGCTCGTCTACACTGGCCCCTTTTCCGGAAGGGGCATGTTAATTTCACCTATCGTAGTAGGGAAATCCGCGGGGGATTTAAATATCCCCCGCGCATTTAAATAAAAATGTCCGCCGCTTTTTTCCGGCTTTTAGAAAAGCCGGAAAAGAGCGTCTACACTGGCCCCGATCCTCCGGAAAAAGCGCCCTTTTCCGGAGGATCTTATCCTACTTTGAAGTAGGAATAAGAGCCTCCGGAAAAGGGCGCTTTTTCCGGAGGATCGGGGCCAGTGTAGACGCTCTTTTCCGGCTTTTCTAAAAGCCGGAAAAAAGCGGCGGACATTTTTATTTAAATGCGCGGGGGATATTTAAATCCCCCGCGGATTTCCCTACTACGATAGGTGAAATTAACATGCCCCTTCCGGAAAAGGGGCCAGTGTAGACGAGCCCAAGGACTATAGTCCCCTTATTACCTCTGGGAGTTTCCTGGATTCTCTTGACTCCAGATGCATAATTTCAAAGGACTCCTTGTTCTCCCCTTCCTTTGGATTGACTTTTGATTTCCATGCACTGAGTTAAGGTGATTTGATTTTCACACTCCTTGTTCTCAGATCTAGGTGTTAGACTGACTACATCTTCAAAGTGTATGTATCCAGTTTCCATATTTGCTCATCACAGATGTAACATGAATTTGTCTGCTTTCAAATTTCTTTATTTTCTCTTGACATAAAATATAAATTATCAATAGACCCCCTTGCCTCTGTCATACCTGTGTAAGACAGAAATCCTAGATGTTCCATTTGTTCTGTTTCATTTTCTTGTCAGAAAAATTGGTTGCCTCCACTAATCCAGGACAAGAGTCACTTTCTGCTCTGGTAAAGGATTATTTGAGTTTGCAGTTTTTTAAATCAGTTTAAAACTGAAAACTCGAAAGGCCAGCTAATTAATTCTAGTAGTGGGAGAATGTATGCTGACACTTAAAAAACAGGAAAAATATAAAGCAAGAGATTATTGTGATTCACAGATGCAAGCAGCCAATCTTGGTGTGTGAAGTGCTTGGTCTCATTAAGAGGACACATCCCGTAAACATCCAGAAAGACAACTTAGAACCAGCTATGAAAGTATTAATAACTTTATATGAAGATATATTAATAGAAAGTGGATAATATACATGCAAGTAACATAAGAGATATGATTAAGAGAAGATGCAGAACTAGTGGTGCATGCTGCACCAAAAGTTCCACAAGCATTAAGAAAGAGGCTAGAAGAAGAGCTGGATAACATGTCAGCAAATGGTATGATTGGTAGAACAGAAGAATTAACAGATTGTGTTCACTCAACAATTGTGGGGTAAAAAGGAGGGTCACTACAGCTGTGAATGGACTTACAGCAGCTGAACAAAGGTATAATAGAAGAACACTTTTACATGCCCAGAGGAGTGAATGCTTGTTTCTGATAGAAGCCAGATTCTTCAACAAATTGGATGTAACAACTGAATTTTGGCTGATTAATGAAAGCTCCAAGAGGCAGATCCACAGATAGCTTCAAGAGGTGCATTTCAACACATTATTTGGCAAGACCTGCATCCTCAGGCTTGGTCTATCCTACAGGGCTACGTCTACACTGGCCCCTTTTCCGGAAGGGGCATGTAAATTTCATGAGTCGTAGTAGGGAAATGCGCGGGGGATTTAAATATCCCCCGCGGCATTTAAATAAAAATGTCCGCCGCTTTTTTCCGGCTTTTAAAAAAGACGGAAAAGAGCGTCTACACTGGCCCCGATCCTCCGGAAAAAGTGCCCTTTTCCGGAGGATCTTATTGGGATCTTTGAAGTAGGAATAAGATCCTCCGGAAAAGGGCACTTTTTCCGGAGGATCGGGGCCAGTGTAGACGCTCTTTTCCGGCTTTTTTAAAAGCCGGAAAAAAGCAGCAGACATTTTTATTTAAATGCCGCGGGGGATATTTAAATCCCCCGCGCATTTCCCTACTACGACTCATGAAATTTACATGCCCCTTCCGGAAAAGGGGCCAGTGTAGACGTAGCCCAAATGTATGTCAGTGTAACTACATTGCTCAGACACATGGAAAATTCACACTCTTAAGTGATGCAGTTATACTGATTGAACTCCCAGTGTAGACAGAGCTGAGTCAATGGGAGGGCTTCTCCTGTTGACATAGCTACCCCCTCTTGGGGAGGCGGAGTACCCATATTGACAGAAGTTTTTCTGTTGGTGTATGTAGCATCTTCACTAAGTGGTACAGAAGTGCATAGTAGTGAAATAAATGCAGACAAAAATTAAGACTCCCTTTCAGAAAATATTTGACTCCAGAAGATTTTCACTGAAGAACCAGGTACTAGAGACTCCTTTGAAAATGAAAGTGTACATAATAATTGCAGACAGCATTATCACTGAACATCAGTAACTAATCTGGAAAGCATTGGATATTATGGGAGCTAACCACCTTTAATTTAATAAGGCTAAATGCTAACTTAAAACAAAGGCAATAACATACTTGATAGAGAAAATAGCCTCCAAGGGAATACTGTATGATGAATAAAAGATTCAAGCAATACTACTAAACAAGTTGAGACCTGAAGATAAAAAGGGAATCGAAAGGCTGTTGGATTTTGAATTATGTAAGCAAATTCATATCTAACAATGCAGCTCATGCAACTGACCTAAGGCATCACCTTCATGAGGTCAGTGAATGAACATAGATATTAGAGCATAAAAGACAGTTCAGTGATTTAAAACACATTCTGACAGCATGAGTTCAGAAATATTTTGATTAATTGAAAGACATACTGCCCATAGGTGCCTCAAAAGGTAGCTGGGAACAATACTATTACAGTGTCATGGAATAGATTGGTTACCACTCTTATATGCATCCTGTGCTATGACAGCTGCAGAAAATAATAGAATTCTAGAATTGGAAGGAAAAAAAAAGACAAGACTATGCAGCACTTCAAAGAATAACAAAATGGTTCATTAGGTGATGAGCATCATTAGGCATGGCCATATATACCAAAGAGATACAATCAAAAAAATGTGAACGCATATAAAATTGACAAATCATATTTTAGAGCAAAGGGGGGATGTTGCGGGGAGGTTAGTGTCTATGAGATAATGATATTAGGGGTGATTACTATTCTAGAATTGGAAGGGACCTCTAGAGGTAATCAAATCCAGTCCCCTGTACTCATGGCAGCACCAAGCACCATCTAGACCATCCCTGACATGTTTGTCTAACTTGATCTTAAAAATCTCCAGTAATGGAGATTCCACAACCTACTTAGGCAATTTACTCCAATATTTAACCACTCTGGGTATGTCTACACTACCCCACTAGTTCGAACTAGCGGGGTAATGTAGGCATACCGCACTTGCAAATGAAGCCCGGGATATGAATTTCCCGGGCTTCATTTGCATAAACTGGACGCCGCCATTTTTAAATCCCTGCTCGTTCAGACCCCGTGCCGCGCGGCTACACGTGGCATGAACTAGGTAGTTCGGACTAGGCTTCCTAGTCCGAACTACCGTTACTCCTCATTCCACGAGGAGTAACGGTAGTTCGGACTAGGAAGCCTAATCCGAACTACCTAGTTCATGCCGCGTGTAGAAGCGCGGCACGGGGTTCGAACGAGCAGGGATTTAAAAATGGCGGCACCCAGTTTATGCAAATGAAGCCCGGGAAATTCAAATCCCGGGCTTCATTTGCAAGTGCGGTATGCCTACATTACCCTCCTAGTTCGAACTAGGAGGGTAGTGTAGACATACCCTCTGATAGTTGGGGTATGTCTACACAGCAGGGCTAAAATCAAATTAAGCTATGCATCCTCAGCTATGTCAATTGTGTAGCTTAAATCGAAATAGCTTAATTTGGCTTTTGACACTTTCTACACAGCAAGAAGTCGAAGGAGGAACACTCTTCCTTTGACTTTCCTTACTCCTCATGAAATGAGGGTTACCATGAGTCAGAGGATGTAGTCCTCCAGCTCAACATTATTTCAAAATGAAGGCTTGTAGGGTAGATGTGTACTATATTCTTTTGGAATATGAGTTATTCTGAAATAATGCTGCTGTAAAGGCGTATCCTTAGGAAGTTTTTCTTTATGTCCAACCTAAATTTTTGTTGATGCAATTTAAGCCCATTGCTTCTTGGCTTCTTCAGAGGTTAAAGAGAACATTATTTCTCCCTCCTCCTTGTAACAACCTTTAAGGTACTTAAAAGCTGTTATTATGAATCCTCTCGGTCTTCTCTTTTCCAGACTAAATAAACTCACTTCTTTCTGTCTTCCCTCATAAGTAGTGTTTTCTAGACCTTTAATAGTTTTTATTGATCTTTTCTAGACCTTATCCAATTTGTCCACATTTTTCCTGAAATGCAGTGCCCAGAACTGCACACAATATTATGTTTGAAGCCTAATCAGTGCAGAATAGAGCAGAAGAATTACTTCTCATGTCCTGTTTATAGCACTCCTGCTAATGCATCCCAGAATGATGTTTGCTTTTTTTTGCAACAATGTTATACTCCTCACTCATATAGCTTGTGGTCCACTATCACCTCTAGATCTCTTTTCGCAGTGCACCTTCTTAAGCTCTAATTTCTCGTTTTGCATGTGTGCAACTAATTGTTCCTTCTTAAGTGTAATACTTTGCACTTCATCCTATTTACCTCACACCATTTCTCCAGTTTGTTCAGATAACTTTGAAGTTTAATACTATCCTCCAAAGCACTTGCAACCCTTCTAGCTTCGTATCATCCACAAGCTTTATAAGTGCACTCTCTATGCTATTATCTAGATCCGTAATGAAAATATAAACTAGAACTAGACCCAAACCTAAACCCTGTGAAACCTCACTTGTTATGCTCTTCAAGTATGACTGTGAATCATTGATAACTACACTCTGGGTATGTCTAGACTGCATCCCTCTGTTGGCAGAGGGATGCAGATTAGGTAGGTCGACATTGAAAATGAGGCAGGGATTTAAATATCCCGCACCTAATTTGCATAAAAACTTGCAGGGGGCATAAGGGATCTGTCGAAAAAGGCTTTCTTTCTCGACAGCTCCCCTTCTAGACTGCCACTTTTTGCTGACAAAAAAGCGGTGGCCATTTTTATGCAAATTAGGCACGGGATATTTAAATCCCTGCCTCATTTGCAGTGTCGACCTGCTTAATCTGCATCCCTCTGCTGACAGAGGGATGCAGTCTAGATATACCCTCTGGGAATGGTTATCCATCTACTTATGTGCCCTTACCCTATAATAGCTCCATCTAGGTTGTATTTCCATAGTTTGTTAATTAAAAGGTTATGCAAGAAAAAGCCTTACTAAAGTCCAGATATACTACATCTATTGCCCCCTCCCCCATCCACAAGACTTGTTACCTGTCAAAGAAAGTTATCATGTTCTTGACAAATCCATCCATGTTATTTATTACCTCATTAACTTCTAGATATTTGCAAATGGGTTCCTTCATTAGTTGTTCCATTATCTTTTCAGTTACAGAAGTTAAGATGACTGGTCTGTAATTCCCTGGATTGTCCTTCTGTTCCTTTTCATACATTGGAACTATATCTGCCCTTTTTCAGTTTTCTGGACTCTTCTTTCATCTTCTATGATTTTTTCAAAGATAATAGCTAAGGATTTAGATATCTCCGCAGTCAGCTCCTTGAGTATTCTAGAATTCATTTAATCAGGACTTGGTAATTTAATGTATAACTTGTTATTTTCCTATTATAGTTTCTGAACCTACCCTTTTTTTCAGATATTCAGTATTAGGCATCCCATCACCACCAACCTTCTTTGTGAAAACCCAAACTAAGAAGTCATTAAGCAAATGATGTATGTTCAAATTGAAAAAGCGACACTAGAGTTAGTGAATAGGTGTATTTTATTTTATTACTTAGCTTCAAAACAGACACTGATCACAAACCACTGAAGGCTTTTGCACACACGATTTACTTTGGTATTACTTAAGTTGCTCAGGGTTGTGGAAAAGACACTGCCCTAAGTGCCCTACATTACACCAATATAAGCACTGGTGTGGACAGTGCTATGTCAATTGGAAAAGCTTTTCTGCCAACATAGCTACCACTGTTTGGTGAGATAGAATAATTATCCTGGTTGGCCATAAAGCACTAGCAGTGCTACAGTGATAAAGCTACATTGGTACAGCTTCATTGCTGTAGTGAGCCTAATGTGGATTATCCATGAGTGCAATACACAAAAGGGACTTAAAGAAGCTTCACCAAGGATATAGCAACTACTTTTGAATATAAAGCAATGTGATGTAACCCTGAAGTTCCAATCTGGGTGCCACTTAGTAACAGTAGACACACTCTCAAGAAGACAATGTGTTCCACCTGACAATGTACAGCCTGATGACCTGGAACAAGCAGTAACTATACATAAGAGATAACAGAGTCATCTTACAAAACAATGAGTGGTTCTGTAGTGGTCCTGTAGAACCGTAGGCTATATCTAGACTGCATGCCTTTTTCGACAGAGGCTTTGTCGACAGATACTGTCAACAAAGCCTCTGTCGAAAAAGAGCGTCTAGATTACATTATACGGATCAAAAAATCGATCCGCTTTTTCGAAAAAGAGCATCCAGACTGCCAGATGCTTTGTCGAAAAAAGGCAGCACCGGAAGTGCTTCTGGCAGGGCAGCCTTTATTTCCAGGTGCTGCTGCATGCCCTTTGCAGAGATGTGTGCTTAAAGGGATCCCTCTGGACAGCTATTGCTCTGCTCCTGCTTCTGGCTTGCCTACCTCCTAGAGGGAAAGCAAAGCTGCTGCAGTTCTTACTCTGGTTGCCCTGCTTCCTCGGACACCACAGCAGTTTATTTTCTGGTTTTTTTTTCTGATTGTCACTGTTTTTGCCCATGGAGCCTGAGCTGCCCTTGAACAGGTGATGGCCCCACGCTGCCATACTGCAGCTTCTGCCACATCTGCATGACTCCATCATGAATCTCCTTCCCCATATGGACCGCACATCCGGGATGCAGGAGCTCTGTCCTTGCCCCCAAACTTTTTTGGAGATAGGCAGATTTGGTGGCACGAGACAAGGCTCGTCATGCAGCTCTGGGACAATGAACACTGGCTCTGCAACTTCCAGATATGGAAGGCCACATTCCTGGAGCTGTGTGCCTGGCTTGCCCTTGCTCTAGAACAGGGGTCTCCAAACTACGGCCCGTGGGCCGGATGCGGCCCGCGAGGCCCTCTCATCCGGCCCGTGGAGACCTTTTTGTCTGGCCCCGCCTTCTTCCGCGTGCCGGCGAGATTATCCCTGAGCTTGAGTCTGAGCATTGGTGTCAGCGGGAGAAACGGCTGCGCGAGGCCCCAGCGCGCACACGGGACAGCAGGTAGCCCAGGTCAGGGACGGCTCCGCGTGCTGCTTGGCCGGGCGGGCGAAAAAGGGGGGTCTCGTAGGCGGGCTCCGGATCAGACCCGGCGGCAGAGGATCGCGGGAGGCTGGACGGAGGGGAGGAAACCCGACGGTGGTTTCTCAGGGGCTAGGAGCGAGGGGCTACTTCTCCGGGGGCGGGGCTGAGGAGCTGGTGCCCATTGCAGGAGGCGGTCTGGTTGCTGTGGCACAGCCTCTGGGTGACGCTGTGCCGTGCCTAGCGCGCTGCCCTGGTCCCTGCAGTGCGCCCTGAAGAAACATCCCTCTCCCTTCCACGTCTGGTCTCTCTCATCCACAACCCAGAGCAGCACCGCCCTGCCGGGTATCAGTCTGTGGGAGCGTTGGGCACTGCTTTCCAACTTCCTTTACCAAGTGATAACGTGTCTGCTTTCAAACCAGCTTTTCCCATTAAAATGCATGCCCCTTGTTCCATGGGGCTATGTTACAAATTGTCACCTCATTCCCTGCATGATAGGAGAGCGATCACATCTCTTCAAGTGTGAGTGTCTTAGGCTGAACATATTGCCAGGATTATGTTGCTTACAATTTTCATCACATTGCACAGGTGGAAATGAGTTCTCAGCAGTTTCCCCGTTCTGGAGCCCCTCCTGCAGGACTAGGACAAGCACCACCCCCAATTTCAAACAGTGATTTCTAAAGCCAGAAATGTCTGCTATTTTGGCATCCAGGAAACAATTTCACCATTCACACTAATACAGGTGTTCATGTGTAGTGTATCAATGTGTTATTAAATAATAACTGAATAAAATAATATTAAATAAATAATTAAAAACAACATCCATGTTTTGATTGTTTTTTATTTGGACCTCAAGTGTGTAGTCGGCCCCCGAACTGCTGTTTGATAGTTAATGCGGCCCTCGGGCAGAAAAGTTTGGAGACCCCTGCTCTAGAACACCAGGACATCCACCTGCGGCCCACCATCCCCCTGTAGAAGCAGATAGCAATCACCCTGTGGAAGCTGGCCACCCCTGACAGCTACCGCTACATGGGACACCAGTTTGGTGTGGAGAGGTCTACCATTGGGGCTGTCTTGATGGAGGTAAGTCACTGTCGGGGGACAGGCCCTGCTGAGTGGGGGGCTTCAGAAAGGGGGACTGCAAGGCAAGGGCAAGAGGGAGTAGGGGATGGAGTGGCACTTGGAAGCCACTCCTCAGCCACCCCTGCACTGATATGTGGGAGGGGGACATCCTGACAAGGGGAGGGGTAGGTTGAGAGGGTGAGGATTCTCCTCCCAAGCGCTGAGGTAACCTAACTCCCTGGTTTCTGTCTGTCTATTTGTCTCGTGCTGCAGGTGGTGATGGCCATCAGTGCAGAGCTGCTGAAGAGGCTCGTCTGTCTCAGGGTCCTGGACAACATCATTGCTGGGTTTGCTGCCCTTGGCTTCTCAAACTGCAGAGGAGCCCTTGATGGGACATATATTGCACCGCCCCATCGACGTGCCTGGTGTGCATAGTGGCTGACACGGCCTACCCTGATGCCATGGCTCATGAAGCTCTACACCAGCCACCTGAATGCGAGCAAGGAGCTTTTCAACATGCATCTTAGCCAGGCTCGCATCCAGGTGGAATGTGCCTTTGGCCGTTTGAAAGGGAGGTTCTGTTGCCTCCTCACACTCTTGGAGACGGGCTGATGCAACATCCCGGAGTAGTGGCCACATGTTGCGCCATCCATAACCTGGTGGAGAGAAAAGGGGAGGCCTTCCTCCCAGGGTCGGGGACAGGTGCTGATGGTGAGGACAGGCCATTTGAGCAGCCCCGGACGGCTGCCATTTGCCAGGCTCATTAGTCTGGTGTATGAATCTGTGAGGCCCTGAGGGAGAGATTCTCAGAAGGAGCCCACTGACTCTTCCCAGGACCTCCCCCATGGGGGGTTTGGCCTGGCCCACCCCTAACTTTCCCTCCACAAACCTCACTCTCTTCCCATTAAGAAGACATATAAGACCCGGTTTTCTTTGTAAACAGAAATTTGTTTATTAGAAACACTAGTAGTAAAGACAATGTGTGAACTGTTTAACCAAACTTTCTCTTTTTACTGTTCAACTGTTTATAAACAAAGTAAATCTGTCAGTCAAAAATAAAGATTTTGTAAAATAACTGAAATTTCCTTTAACTGGGGTAGTAGGGGGCTGAAAACCTGGATGGAGGAGGGAGCTCAAGTAGGCTGCTGCTTCCCTGACCGCAGGGTCCTGCCGCCTTCCTGCAGCCTGGCATTGCCACGGCCTTGGGATCGAGTGGAGTGAAAGCCAGTCCTGACCTGTGCCGGGGGGTGGGGAGCAGCTGTTGGGCCTGTGAGGGCTCAGGAGCAAGAGGGTTTGGGGGGGGGAAAAGGGGGCTGGAGGAGCAGGAGGGGCTGGTGAGATGGGGGGCTGGAGGAGGAGGGAGATCAGGGGCCTGGGGGCAGTGCCCATGACAGGGGCAGCCAAGGCGAAGACCGCTCGTGTTGTGGCACAGATGGAAGTGTGCTGCTGGACCAGCTCATCCAGCAGCCTGGTGTTCCACTCAACCTCTGCTGGAGGGTCCTGTTGAGGTACTATAGGCCACTATGTGCTCCCTCAGCAGGTCTGTGTAGAAATGCCAGTGCCTGCGGGTGCCATAGGTCCGGGATGGTGGTGGGATGGGTGTGGTGCTCCCCTATTGGGTAGAGGGTCCAGCTGTGGAATAAAAGAGGAGGAGACAATCAATGTCTGTGTGCACCCCTGCTGTCCCCGAGGGCATGCCGTGACTGTCAGAGGCTCTCCTTTGGACAGGAGACTCAGGGGTGTTACACATGACACTGCATGAGTTGGGCAGTGGCCTGAAAGCCTCAGAGGGGCCCCACAGTGGCTATGGGACTAGATGGCCCTCCACACTGCCAACCCGCCCATGTTCAGTGACCCCCTCGAAGCACTCGCGGACACCTGGGAGGCCTCTGGGGTCTGGAGGTCAGGGGGTCCCTGCTGCCTCCTCTTCCTCCTTCTCCTTCTGGTGCAACTCTCCCACCTCTCCTGCCTGGTCTTCTTCCCTCAGCAGTCGGTCTACGATGTGGTGGGGTAACCCGGACAACATCCGCCCAGAATCTGCTCTAACTCCTGGAAGTAAGGGCAGCTCTGTGGGGAGTGGGAGCTTGGCTTATCACTGCTGCAGCTCTTTCACCTCGGCCCTCACTTGTGCCATGGTGCGGGGGTGATGCTCTTTGGTGGTCAGTCCCTGGGCCACGTGCTCGTAGATGTCTGCATTCCTGCAGGGCTTCTTTCTGGGACCACAGCTCCAGCAGGTTTTTGATTTCTGGCCCTGATCAGACTGGTGCCCGCCTTTTGGTGCCCCTGGGTGGGTCCTCCTCTCTGTCCAGAGAAGGGCCAGGGGGGGCTTGAGGCTGGGACATGGCTGTCACGGGTGCTCTGGCTAGTTGCCAGACAGCAAGGCCTATCTGGGTGCCTGTGCCTTTAAGAGGCTGTGGCCAGGAACCACAGAGGTGCTCTACATGTAAAGGCTAGACTGTCCATCAGGGCTTCTTCCTGAAGACCTTTTTTTTTCCTACAAAACTGGCTCTCTGCATCCATACACACCTTTTGTCGACTGATCTCTGTTGACAAAGGCGTTCTTCCTCATAAAACAAGGTTTACCGCTATCGACAAAACTGCCACGTTCTGTTGACTTACTGTCGACAGAACATGGTGGTAGTGTAGATGCAGGTATAGTTTTCGACAAAAGCTAACTTTTGTCGAAAAAACCCTGTAGTCTAGACACACCCTTAGAGACTAACAAAATATATACATATCGTATCATGAGTTTTCATGGGCACAGCACACTTCAGATGAATGGAGCAAGAGGCACTCATCTGAAGAAGTGGGTTGTGTCCATGAAAGCACATCGTATGATATATATATTTGTTAGTCTCTGAGGCTATGTCTACACAGCAAGCCCATTATTTTGAAATAATTTCAAAACAACAGGCTTTTTACTCCAATTTCTTTAACCCTCAATTCACAACAAGTAAGGGAAGTCGAAGGAAGAGTGTTCTTCCTTCGACATCCTGCTGTGTATACAGTACCTAAGGCCAAGTTAAGTTATTTTGATTTAAGCTATTCAATTGATGGAATGGAAGAAAAATACTGGGACAAATACACGAAGGACATTGGGGAATGACCAAATCAAAAAGGACACCTAGAAAAGTTTTATTCTGGACACAGATGTATAGTGACATGAAAGGAATGGTGAGCAGGTGTGGAAAATGTCACATGCACAGAAACTCACAGGAGAAATGATCAACAATACTGAATGAATAGCTTGCAAGTCTGTGGGAGAAAGCTGAAACTGACATCTTCAATTTGGACAGACATGATGACCTCCAAAACTTTCCCAGACTTTCTATGAAAAGTTATCTGCCAGATTGCTCTACCAGATATGGGAGAAAATCAAAGGGTAACTTAGAAGCCTGTGATATTGAGGAAAAGACTGGGAAAATACAATGAGGAGTCCTGAGGCATCTTAAAGACTAACAGATGTATTAGGGAATAAGCTTTCATGGGTAAAATCTACTTCATTAGATGCAAGGACTTTAAAGTACACAGGACTCCTTGTATTTACAGATACAGACTAACACAGCTACTCCTCTGAGATGGGGGGGTATGTCTACATTGCAGAGTTTTTTTTCAGAAAAACAACTGTTTTTCTGAAAAAAAAACTTTACTTACATCCACACTGCAATCACGTTCTTTTGAAAAAAATCAAAAGAACAGAGGGGTTTTTCCTGACATTGGTAAACATCTTTCTATGAGGAAGAAATCTTTTTCCTAAAGAGCTCTTTTGGGAAAAAAACCATGTGTGGACGGGGAAAAGAGATTTCTTTCACAAGAAGAGGAAAGAGGAAAAAGCACAGGTGCTCCGGTGACCACTTTATTCAAAGTACTCACAACCCAAATGAGAGATAGCGACCACACTGAATGGATGCTATCTTTTGAAAAAGCAGATCACTTTTTCAATGCACTTTTACTGTGTAGACGCTTTCTTTTGAAAGAAGTTTTTTCAGAAGATCTCTTCCGGAAAAGCTTCTTCTGAAAGAAGACTATAGTCTAGACATAGCCTGGGAAAATATAGTTAGGACAAAATATTATAATCAAGGAGCAAGACTTCTTTCATGGTTAAAAAATAAAGACCCAGTAATAATCTGGCAAAGCTACAGTGACCAAAGAAGAGTCTTTATACTCATCCTCAGTGAACACAGAAGTTGGCAAAACCTTACAAAGAAACTGTAAATATCTACTCAAGATACCTGACAGCTTGCAATCCAGCAGATCGGAAAGATGGCAAAAAGACCCTAGGACACCGATCAAAGACATGATAGAATTGGGGGTTAGCAATCTTGAAGAGTAAGTCCGTTATTGTATTTGTTATCATTTGTTAATTTAATGTAATAGTCTTAGTTCAGCCAGGAAATTTTAAAAAGGGGTCAAAAAAAGGGAAGATGTGTTACAAAGTCCTGAAGGAAATGTAGAGATACCATACTTCTTGTATACTCTTTAAAGGTTACCTCTACACTGGCAAGATTTTGCACAAATACTTTTAACGCAAGAGTTTTTGCATTAAAGGATTTGCGCAAGGGAGCGTCTACACTGGCATGTGCCTTTGTGCAAGAGATGTGCTTTTGCGCAAAAGCATCCGTGCCAGTGTAGACACTCTCTTGTGCAAGAAAGCTCCGATGGCCATTTTAGCCATCGGGCTTTCTTGCGCAAGAAATTCATGTTGCCTGTCTACACTGGCCTCTTGAGCAAGAACAGTTGCGCAAGAGGACTTATTCCTGAGCGGGAGCATCATAGTTCTTGCACAAGAAGCACTGATTTCACACATTAGAACGTCAGTGTTCTTGCGCAAGGACTCCCCACCAGTGTAGAGAGGCAGCATGTTTTTGCGCAAAAGCAGCTGCTTTTGCGCAAAATCATGCCAATGTAGAGACAGCTTTTCTTTGGTTTCTGGGAACAGTTCCTGCTGCACCAGAAACAAAGAAGCTCCGGACAGAACCATCATAGATTATAGCTATACGAATGGTAGCAAGTTTTGTTACTTCATTTCTGTGCATAGCGCCTATTCATAATAAAGGATTTATACAGGGCGATATCAGTCTGCCAGTCAGTAAGGGTACGTCTAAACTATGTTGTTTTTTGAAAGAGGATATGCAAATCCCATGGGTATTTCACTTTTGAAAGAGGATCTTTCGAAAGTGAAAGTAGTCTGGATGCATTTTTGTCAGGGGAAAAAAAAGCCGTTTTTGAAAAAACCCTGTAAACCTAATTTTTTAAGGAAGAGCAGTTTTTTCAAAAAAGGTTTTTTTTTCTGAAAAAAAATACGTCCAGACTACTTTCACTTTCAAAAGATCCTCTTTCGAAAGTGAGATCAGAAGAAGATATGTGGAATTCCATGGGAATTTGCATATCCTCTTTTGAAAATTCTACGTAGTTTAGACATAGCCTTAGAGCCCCACAAGCACAGTGTTCTCAGCTGGACACATAAGGCAGACTTCTCAGAGGTGTCCTTTCAAGCTGCCCTGAGGCAGAGTTGCTGCATTGGTTACAGGTTGGTCGTGTTTATGATTTTTTTTAAAAGCTGAGAGTTTAGTATTTACCATAATGCTTATACCTAAAGCTAGCTCTGTTTTCTGGTCAATTTCTATAACACTTCTGTCAGTTCAAACACTTATTGTGGGTATTCTTACATAGGGGATTATGCCAATTAGGCAAATGAGGAACAAATTGTTGCTGGATAATATGGAAATCAAAGATTATTTTTTTTCAATAGACCCTTGAGCACACATGGGCTGAGTGAGTGATGAGTGTTTTTGCCCTGCATTGTGCTTTTAGCAAAAGCCTACTAATTACTTCCTTGTATGAAGAAGTCGAGATATATGGTAATTGCACAAGATGTTTGTTTGTTTTCTTAACCATCCTTTCTAAGTAACAAGTCTTTAAAAGAAATTCCCTTAGGGCTAGGTGAAAAATGGAAGATTTAGAAATAAGCATGTGTTAATTTAGCTCATTAGAAATTCTTATCATGTACTGCAATTAATTAAGGAGGCACTGCCTGAGGAAAGCAAAAAGGCAATTCTTATCACAGGGGGCAATGGGCTTTAAAAATGCCCTTTATTTGGTGCACACTTGCTTTTTGCCTTTCATTTTCTTTTTGCTTGTATACAGGTCTGGCCTTACCATGAGGTGAACTGAGGCAGCTGCCTCAGGTGCCAGACTGTGGGGGGGGCACCACTATGACCGAGAGCGTAGAAAATTGTGTCTGCTGCTGTTGTATATATATTCTCTCTGCTCTAGATGCACAGAGATGGTGGAGTGCTGTGCTGGAGGAAGGAGGGCACAAAGGACATAACAGGCAGGAGAAAAGGTGGCATTGGGGTGTCATTTGAGCTCCCTCAAGTGCCAAAATATTGTGGGCCGGCCCTGCATGTATAAAAAATTTTATTTTGATGAGTATTTTAATAAATACATTCAGAAGAGTGAGGAGGAGACAAAGGGAATTGTTTGCATGGCTCTCGTCCAGTTGTCTTGCAGTGTCTTGAGAGAGTGAGTATCAGCCTCCATACAGAAGCAGCCCTTCATTGGTTGTGAGTTCTATAGATAGGCAGTGTCTACACTGCCACTTTCAGCACTAAAGCATTAGTCATTCAGGGTGGGAAAAACACCCGCCTGCGTGATAAAAGTTTTAACACTGAAAAGTGTCAGTACAGACTGCTGTCATTCCAGGTGTTTGTTTTTTTTAATCACTGGGAGAACTCTCCTCCTGTGATAAAGAATGATTCTACTGCCCACATCACAAAGCTTTCACATAGGCAGTGTAGACATACCCTTAGATTGACCTAACACATGTGAAAGCCTCAAGCACTATAATTGCCTTAATGAAGAGTAGCGGAGGGACCTCCTGAGTGCTTTGATCTATCTTGTCAACCACATCAGTTTACTTTTGTGACCAATGATCTCTTACTCCAACAATCAGGTTACTTCCAGTCTCAAAGGACCAGTCATGTAAACCAGATCAATTGCACCTTAGATCTCTCACCAAACGCAAGCATTTTAGCCAATTCTATAATAAACTAGCTAAGGGATTTATTAACAAGGTACAGGAAATAAGAGTGTTATTTACAAATTTAAAGCAAGTAAACATATATGCACACAAATGAGTTTCAATTTTAAGTTTTAAAAGAGTAGAGGAAACTTCTATAATAAACAAGCTGTATATGTCCCTTAGGGTACGTCTACACTACAGCGCTAGTTCGAACTAACTTAGTTCGAATTAGTTAATTCGAACTAAGCTAGTTCGAACTAACGCATCTAGAACTAAAAACTAGTTCGAACTAGCGTTTTGCTAGTTCGAACTAGTAAGTCCACATTGAGTGGACTCTGAACAGGGCTTAAGGATGGCTGGAAGCAGTGCCGGCAGGGCATAAAAGGAGGACTTAGAGCATGGAGATGCTGTCTCAGGCTAGCCGAGGGCTGCGCTTAAAGGGTCCCGACCCCCACCCCGGACACACAGTTCTAAGGGGTGCCCCGCTTGCAAAGAAGTTCTGGCTTGGAGTGCCCTGAGTGCACTGGGCACATCACACCACTCGGCCATCAGCCCGGCTGCACTTGCCGCAGGCTGCCATCTGCGGAGAGGGGTAATTGGGGGGCTGCAGGAGAGCTTCCACCCCCAGAAGCCTGCAGAGCCAGCCCAGTCCTCCCCATCGGGGGCTCGTACCCCATTCCTCCCTCATCTCCTTCCACTTACCCTTCCCTAGCCCCCCTTCTTATTGATGTACAAAATAAAGATAACGTTTCTTCCAACATTGACTCTGTCTTTATTGAAAAAAACTGGGGGAGACTGGGAAAAGGAGGTGGGAGAGGGGAAGAGAAAGGCTGGGAGAGGGGAGGGCAACTAACATGATCAGGGGTTGGGAACAGGTCCCAGATGAAGAAAGGCTACAGAGACTGGGACTGTTCAGCTTAGAAAAGAGGAGACGGAGGGGGGACAGGATAGAGGTCTCTAAAAGCAGGGGTTGGGTGGAGAGGGTGCATTCAGAAAAGTTCTTCCTGAGTTCCCATAAAGAAGGACTAGAGGACACCAAAGGAAAGGAATGGGTAGCAGGCTTCAAACTAGTAAGAGAAAGTTGTTCTTGACAAAGCAAATAGTCAACCTGTGGAACTCCTTGCTGCAGGAGGCTGTGAAGGCTACAACTGGAACAGAGTTTAAAGGGAAGTGAGATAAAGTGATGGAGGTTGGGTCCATGGAGTCCTATTAGCCAGAGGGTAGGAGTGGTGTCCCTGCCCAAAGTTTGCGGAAGGCTGGAGAGGGATGGCACGAGACAAATGGCTTGGTCATTGTCTTCGGTCCATCCCCTCCAGGGTCCCTAGGGTTGGCCGCTGTTGGCAGACAGGCTACTGGGCTAGATGGACCTTTGGTCTGACCCAGTACGGCCATTGTAAGCTCAGGGCTCAGTGTCGGGGGTCTCAGTGGACCCCCTTGATTTTCATGCACACCTGGTCCTGGGTGGCCAGGCTGGCAGCTCTCCTGCCCTAGACGGCCACTTTCCTGTGCCTAGTGCGGAGATCGTGGACCAGGTCCACGATGTCCGCACTAGCCCAGGAAGGTGCCCGCCTCTTGCGGTCCAGGGCAAGCTCCCGGGAGCCGCCAGCCTGGTCCCGGCAAGAGGGGGTGGGCTGGGGGGCATCGGGTGGGTGGCTCTGTGCCGTGCCAGGTGCAGGGTCTGCTAGCTGGGTGCTGGCAGGCTTGCACCTGGCACGGGCACCGTAGCCAGCCCGTGCCCCTTTAAGGGGTCCGGGGCCGGGAGGGGGGCATAGAGTTTCCCTGGTGTTGGCTAGAGTGGCCACCAGGGAAACCTGGGGAGGGCTAGCCTCCCACTAGTTCGAACTAAAGGGCTACACAGCCCTTAGTTCGAACTAGCTAGTTCGAACTAGGCGTTAGTCCTCGTAAAATGAGGTTTACCTAGTTCGAACTAAGCGCTCCGCTAGTTCGATTCAAATTCGAACTAGCGGAGCGCTAGTGTAGCACCTATTAAAGTTAGTTCGAACTAACGTCCGTTAGTTCGAACTAACTTTGTAGTGTAGACATACCCTTAGGGCTAACCCAGGCCAAACACTCAGGATCTTTTGCTTATGGTTAGTAACCCTTGCTCCTCAGAGCATATAAAATTATTTCTCTTAGTTAGGACCTTTTATTACTTCCTCCCTTCTCTTTCAAGATGGAAATTCAGCTGCTAGTAGGCATTCAGTTGCTTGAAATGAATCAACAAACCCCTTTGTCTTCTGATGTTCCACAATAGTTTGTCTGGTGTTGATTGGCCTTCTTTTATTGGACAGGAGATAACACCTTGCGAAGCAAACTGGTATTTTTCCCATTTGTTAATGCTTCTTTCCTGACTTACAATTACATAGCAAACATTTACAGATTCACAGACTTTAAGGTCAAAAAGAGCCTCATGGTTATCTAATCTGACTTCCTGCACTTTACAGGACACAGAATCTCAATAACACACTCCTGTAACAGAATCCTGTTGAAAGGGGTCTTGAAAGTAGGAATGAGAGATCCTCCGGAAAAGGGCTTTATTCCGGAGGATCGCGCCAGTCTAGACGCTTTTTTCTGGCTTTTCCCCAAGCCGGAAAAAAAGCGGCGGACATGTTTATTTAAATCCCGCGGGGGATATTTAAATCTCCCACGGATTTCCCTATTCTGACTTACCTGCTTTGCATGACTTTTCTGGAATTAGGGGCCAGTCTAGACGTAGCCTGCAACTCTATTTCAAAATAACCAGCGCTATTCCAAAATAACGTAGTCTGCCTCTACACAGCAGGCAGTTATTTCGAAATAGTGTCAAAATACCGTCAAGCTGGAGGACTTCTTACTCCGACTCCTGTAACCCTCATTGTACAAGGAAGAAGGGAAGTCGGAGGAAATAAGTGCTGTGTAGATGCTCCCTATTTCGAAATAAGCTATTTCAAATAAAGATACACAATTGATGTAGCTCAATTTGCGTAGCTTATTTTGAGTTAATTCCTGAAGTACAGACGCACCTCGAGTACCCCTTCTTGGCACCTGTTCCAATTTGCATTTTTTTCTTAAACATGGGAGACCAGGTTGCATACTGTATTCCACGTAAGTTCTCATCAGTGCCTTGTAAAAGGGTGCATCTACACTGCACCTGTAGCTCGAAATAAGCTACGCAACCTGAGCTATGCAAATTGCATAGCTTATTTCAAGTGTGTTTCCAAATAGCTTATTTTGAAATTTGGAGATGTCTAAACAGTGACGAACTTTGAAATAAACCATTATTCTGAAAGATCCCTTAATCCTCATGGAACGAGGTTTACAGGGACGTCAGCACAGCGAGCCCATTATTTCAAAAGCTATTTCAAAATAATAGGCTTGTTTAAAAGACACAGAATAGCTATTTATGGATATATGTACCCTAATAATACTAACACTTCCCCTGTTCTATTGGAAATTCCTTAAATATTTGTTCTATTTGGGATACAAATATTATAAGTGAGATTAAGGCATGCAGCAATTCACAAGTATTCCTTAACATTTAAACATTACATTTTTAAAATTCTAATACCTCTTTGAGTTATATCAGTGCACAGTGGAGCCAAACAACCTCCAGCTCTGCTTTTCTCAGTGTTCTGTTGACGACTGAGAGCCTGGGCATGAAGTGGCACCTGGTCTGTCCACATTACAAGGTATGATGGATGAATCAGTGAAAAAAAGTCATGTTTTAGTCATAATTGACTGTCAGTTTTGAAAAGTTTCAGATTGCAGAAGCATAGTTAATTTGACTAATTTTAGAAAACAGATTTGAAGATAAACCCTGCAGCTAAACACCTTTCAATGCTGATGGAAGATTATGTCAATTTTTGGCACTGGTTCCTTGCAGATGGTGCATTTATGTCCCAGACATCCAGCTCCTTGAGTATGGAAGGCTGAGTGCTCCACATACATACATAACAGTAATTGTACCGAAGTCTCAGAGGGGTAGCTGTGTTAGTCTGTATCTTTTTTAGAAAATGTAAAAAACAAGTGGTCCTGTAGTACCTGAGAGCCTAACCAAGAAATATACAGTATAATGAGCTTGCCTGGGCACAACCGACTTCTTCAGATGAGTGGAGCGAGATGCCGCTACATCAAAGTAATTATTTTTGTGAAAAAGATATTTTAGAAGATAGCCCATTTTGTATGTTGTAGGGATGCTGGTATTCATACTGCAAAGCAATTGCCTACAAAGTTGTAAGATATCTAAATCTATAGCTATATGGGGATTTGATATAATGTATAGGTCAATGGCTGAAAATTAAGTGCAAGTTTTTTGCATAGGAAATGGAAATACTGGGAAGAATATCAAACTGTAAAAGAAAATTAATTATGTAACTTGGGCAAACCACTTGCTTGTCTAGAGAGAGTTCATTAATCAGAAAAAGCACATTTTTTAATCTTGCAAGAATATGATCCTATGGATGGTTAGAAAAGATTTAAGCAGGCCAAGAATCCTGATTGCAAGCACCAGCACTATGCAGCGAGGACTCAGCTGTAGACATTTTTCAGAGAGGGTAATTTGTGCCCTGGGAGGAACCTAGACAAATCATCAGGATTGCTAATGAAGTTAGTTATTGAGATGAGTTTTCTGCACATTGAAATATGAAAAACACTATAAGTCTGCCAGAAGGAACACTGGAAGACAGAGACATGTCAGGAGGAATGGGTAATTAGTTACAGATTAGAGTTTGCATGTGAAGGTGAGAGAAAAATCTATAAGAAAGGAAGCAAGGGAAATGACTCCTACAAATATGGTAAGGTGATGGTCGGAAGGAAGAAGCATTGGAAAGAATCACATAGTGTTGTAATAGAACACATTCAGTGTCAGTCTAGTCCAGTTGAAAACAAATGTTGTTCAGGGGATTCCAAGGTGTGGACAGATCTTCCAGTCAACTTCCCTGTGTAAATCAGCCCTTACTCTGTAATTATTGTAACCAGGAGTGTTCATAATTTCACTGACCACCCAAAACTGTCATTCAGCTGCAACAAATGATATATATAAATTATATGGTCACTGCACTCTTTACATTTTGCAGCCTTCCTCCCCCTGGGGGTGTTTGGAATATATTCTGTCTATTTTTGGTGGAGAAAGCCTACAGCTCCAAATAGAGTCATACAAGGCAGAAATAGCTATAAAACAGATCCACAAGGCACAAATTAAAAGCTATTGCAGACATTATTTTCACTTCCCACAAACACTGGTTGCTAGGGTATATGAATATTGTAGCAGAGGGTCTAGTATTTGTCAAATTATATTTATCATGCAGCAAGCTTATAGTAAAACTGAGTTATGATACTTCATGAGCTACCCTTTTTAAAAGCATATAAAGAGATTTGGTATGGCGGACTCCTGGCAGTAGAAAATCTCTGTTGACTCAGGAAGTTTTGTATCTGAGGCTAGGAGGCTAATTAGCATTGTTGTGTGCATCTAGCTCTAAAGGGTTAAGGGATAAGGTAGGACACAGAGGGTGGTTGGGGGGCTGTGTGGTATGATGCTGATCTCTGGAAATCTTAACATCAAAAGATCTGGAACTTGAAAGCATTCTCTGATACAGCAAGGAAAGACTGTGACAAGATGATGGTTTCTTCTTTCTCTTGGCACAAAACTGGAAATATTATCTAAGCTTTAGCTGGTGAGAATTTCAATCTAAATCTATTATGTATGCCCTCATTTGTTTTGTTTTACTGACACTTTCTCTCTATTTGCAATAAATCTACTTTCAAACATAATTATTTGGCTTTTGCACTATTGGTTAAATAATTTCCTGCAGGACACTGAGACATATTGGGATGCAGTCCAGACATGTATGGGGCTGTGTCACGCCTGCTCTGTAATTTGAGTATCTTGCAATGCCTTGCCATTGTAGTCTCTGTTGCATAAAAGCCTCCACATTAGCTATTACTTGATTTACACATAAACTTGCTGGAAATGCATTAAATTGTAAGGTCCTTCCAACACATGACTTAGACCAGTGTTTCTAAAAGTGCTCCGTGAAACCACTTTGAGAAACACATTAACTGGCCACCCTGGTGTGTTTATTTACTGGTGCCACGGCCACAGAGCCTCGCAGCTCCCATTGGCTCCGTTTTACTCTTTGCAGCCAAGTAGAGCAGCGAGAAGTGGTGGCCCAGCCCTCGTGGAGCCATGAGTCAGGTGGTGACTAATGAAAGACACCAGGCTGCCCTAAGCAGGAACAGGATTGAGGGAGGTCTGGGCATGCTCCTCGGTGACGAACTGTTTGTGTGGGTGAGAGAGATAACACAATCCCCTTCAGTTTAACCCTATTGTGGCATCAAACAACAGCTCAATCCCCTTGAGTTTAATCTTGTAGTGGATTGTTAATTCTTCATTTAATAAATCCATGAGTGTAACCCTGGGGAGGTCTCCAGTGAAATTTGGGGTAACTAACCAATCTGGATTTCTCACAAACAGCCACCAGCAGATCACTCCCTGCTGAGTTTGTGTTTAGCCACAATCTTCTAATGACACTCTAGCTCTCATTAGCCTTGGTTATAATGTGAGATGACCACAATACACTCTCCACTCCAGATTTTTCCACCAGAAATGTATTTCTAGTACTGGCCAGCCTGGACAGTTCAAATAAATGAAGCCCATTATTCCTTTAAGGAAATAATAAGTTAACCCAATTAGGGATTCCCAGAGACTTTAACTTAAACACACTGCATGGTGAAGGGATGGAGATGAGTTGGGGGGCTGTGGCCAGTATGGTTGAAGGTTGCAGTGAGCAGGATGCATGCTGGGACTTTCAGGATAGGAGGGGACTGGGTTGTTGGGATATACGTGGGGAGCATTCTGGAGTCTGTGTGTGAGGCTGGGGTATGCAGGGTTGAGGACAGGCATTGCAGGGCTTAGGCTAGGAACCTGGCTCCAGGCCCTTGAAGGGGCAGGGCCTTGGGTTAAGGGGGCAGGGTTGGGGACTAGCCTTCCCCAGCCAGCACCCCAGTGATTAAGGTAGCAGCGATGGTGCTGGGGATCCCTAGTCCCTTTTAAATCTCTTGGCCCTGGGGCAGCTGCCCCCTTTGCACTCCTGGTTGGCAGTCCGGGGTTATGTATGAGTAAGGGTATGTCTTCCATTTGCACAGGGCTCCAAAATGCTTTATCATGTGCTTACTTATCACCTCTTGCAAAGGCTGCTTGTTGTTTAATTGTGTATGGATAACGTAGTCTTACCTTATCAGACTAAGTGACTAGTAACCCATTTAATTAAGGCTAGGGTGAATGCAAGAAGGTTTAAGCTTGGTTTTGTTTTTCCAGTGTCTGAACTGCACCAGGGCACAGGTTTATGTCCAAACCTCATGATGCTATCAGTGCAGCTTTTTCTGAGGTGAACTCTCATTTAGGGTTTGGTAATAGGACAAAGATTTTTAGACTCCTCCAAAAGCTACAGATATGACTTTTTGCATTTCCAGAACTCCATCTCACCTGCCCTCCTACCCCCATGTAGAGAACAGGGGGATCTGCCACCTAGAGAAGCTGTTATGTTGTTGGAGTGGCAGTGCAACTTGGAGGTAATTAAAGATTCAAGACTGTGTGAAGGCACAAATCCTACCCTCCCACAGTTTCTGGGGTATTGTGGGTTTTATGAGCTGAATTCATAGTCTGTTAACAATAACAAAACACCATCACTCACATTATCAGATTTCAAGGCATATTCCAAAGGAGGTCAGTATCATTAGCTTCATTTTACAGATGTGAAAACTGAGGCACAGATTGGTGGGTGACTTACGTACAAGGCAGATCCAAGAACAGAACCCAAATCTCCTGAATCCCAGGCCAGTACTTCAGCCAGTATCAAACACAGCATCCCCATCACCTCCCTCACTGTGGAATAGATGAATAATTATCCTCCATCTCCATGCAACAGCTTAGGAGGAAACGGTGACTGAATCCTTGCAAAGACTTTTTTCTCGAACTCTGGCAGAGTATCCAATGGGTTAATGGGCCTCAGATATTTTTCTGAGCATGAATCTAGGAGAAAACTTTCACTTAATCATATCTAAAAAAAAATTAGAGCTCCATCTCATGCCACTACTCACATGTGCAAAGTCAACACAATCATTCCTGAAGCTTCTAACTGTTTAACATCACGTGACATATTGCAGTGAATAAAACAGAAGCAGCAAATGAAGATTCAGATTTGAAAGCAAATTCTTTTCTACATCAAACTTGAGCATTTCTGGTTAAGATTTGAAGGCATGTATTCTTTGATCAGAACAGTACAACATCGTTTCCTTTTAGTCTCTGGTATTACATTATATAATCAGTCCAAGCAGATCTTAACAGTTTGAGCTGACATCCTAGAAAATGTTTAAGATCATTTCTGAGATAGATTTGGAATTAAGATTAGGATCAGAAGGGATTCAGAGAACCTAAAACATTTTTAGGGGAGGAGAGGGATAATAAACTCCTGCAGGGACATTCTGTCTTGTTGCTCTTTAAATAGCATATTTTCCCTCGGTTTCAGGGTAACTTAATTCTTTATGATTCCATATGAGCTTTTCCCAGACCTGTTTAATAAAAATGTCACCAAGACCTGTTGCAAAAAAATCTGAGAATTTGTCTTAATCGTCTGTTTCTCTGGGAGTCACTGTTTCCAATTTGTATACAATCCTCTGAAAGCAAGTGCAAGCTCCTGTACTCTCTTAGTGGACTCAGAAAGGTGGTTAATCTGTAACTAAAGCCAATAAATAGTCCTGTCGCACCTTAAGGTACATCTACACTACAGAGGAAGATTGAAGCTGCCGCTGTTGGTTCAAATTCGTGGTCTACTTAAGACAGCTAATTCAAAGTGAGGTGGATGCTCCAGTCAATTCCAGTAACTCTGCTTTCACAAGGAGTAAGGGAAGTCAAAGGAAGAGTGTTTTTCTTTTGACTTCCTGCTGTGTATACAGCTCCAAAAGCCAAGTTCAACTACTTCTATTTCTGCTATGCAATTAACATAGCTGAAGTTGTGTATCTTAATTTGACTTTGTCCTGTAGTGTAGACATATCCTTAGAGACTAACAAAACAGGCATATAGTATCGTAAGTTTTCATAAGTAAAACCTACTTCATCAGATAATGAGCTGATGTGTGCTCTCTTAAGCTTCATCTACTCTAGACCAGGCAAGTCAGTTTAAGGTACATTATCCAGCTACATAAAATGAATAGCTGGATTAAGTTTCTTAACCTGAGCCTCAGCAGCATCTACACTGTGGGATGCCAATGGAACCACACACTCACATTGGCTTTCCTTACTCCTCACAGAATGAGGAGTACACAATGCTGATGGGGGTGCCCTCAGAGTTCGATTTGGGGGTCTACACTAAGCCTGTTAAATTGAATGCTAGAAGATTGACCTCCGAAGAGTTGATCTTCTCCATAGTATAGGGATATATCTACACTTAAAACACTACTGCTGTAGCACTTCAGTGTAAACCAGGGATGGGCAAATGTTAGCGTTTACACTTCTTTCACCGGTAGTATGCACATACTCACAATTAACCATGTGCACTTTGTTTATTAAACAGAAGACATGATATATTGGACGAAATGAACTTCTGGGGGATTTGCACCTTTTATTAATGGGACAATGGTTTCTAGTCCAGGTGAGTAACATGATCCCTCCCTCCATTTCAACTCACCACTGAGGAGATGGTAATAACTCATGTCAGATTCTTGCAGCAGTAATCTATCTCTTTTAATTAGTTTCTTGCATAAAGAAATGATAACTCCTAGTATGGAGTTATTTATCCTATTCAGCACTGAATGGCTTCTAGCCAGAATGGGCAGGGATCGTGTCCCTACTCTCTGAGAATGGTGGTAGGAGATGGTTCACTCCATGATTGCTTGTTCTGTTCATTCCCTCTGAAGCACCTGGCATTGCCGCTGTCAGAAGACAGAAAACTAAGTTAGATGGACCTTTGGTCTGAACCAATATGGCCATTCTTATTTCTGAATTGCATCAGTTAGGGGCATCTGTCTCCTAGGGCCTGATTCAAAATTTACTGAGGTCAATGGAAAATCTCTCATTGACTTTGCTTAGCCTTGGATCAGGTACCTGTTTCAGGATCGACCAGAAGGCCACACCAGGGGTGTGTCTAGACTACATGGCTCCGTCGACGGAGCCATGTAGATGAGTTTACTCGGCAAAGGGAAATGAAGTGGTGATTTAAATAATCGCCACTTCATTTACATAAAAATGGACACCGCACTGTGCCGATCAGCTGTTTGTCGGCACAACGCAGTAGTCTAGATGAGGATCAGCTGACCCCAGAACCCTTTGCTGTCAGATCCTGTAAGCCTTGTGAGGTTCTGGGGTTGGCTGGAGGTTTTTGGGGTTGGCTGATCCCTGTCTAGATTACTGCGCTGTGCTGACAAACAGCTGATCGGCATAGTGCGGCGGCCATTTTTATGTAAATGAAGCAGCGATTATTTAAATTGCCGCTTCATTTCCCTTTGCCGAGTAAACTCATCTACATGGCTCTGTCGACAGAGCCATGTAGTCTAGACACACCCCAGGATTGTATACTCCCTGCATGCTACAGAGTCCAGCTCACCTTGCTTTTGCAATCACAAAGAAGAGATTGGAAACAAATAGTTGAGAGTTCTGCAAAGGAAAATGACTGTGAGGAGAGGTGGAAAGAGAAATAGAAGACTAATGCCCCAATCCACTAGAGACTTACACAGATGATTAAAGTAAAGCACATGTACAGCTTGGGTCACATCAGTGAAACTACAAACATGCTTATATGCTGTACCAGTATAGTCTGTTTAAATAAACCAATTTTTACCTGAAATAATAGAAATATTTTCCTTAAGTAAAATTTTAATTATAAGCAGTCTTTTTTAAGGGAAAACAGAAGTGCTTTATGATTAATTCGTGCTCAAGAACTCTGTGCTGTTTGGCAATTTTTTGCCTGATATGCTAGTGGAAAATTATAATGAGTTTTCTTATATAATAAATGGTCTGTTCTGTCTTGTTAACATAGCCAAGGGAGTTCTCAGGAAGGCAATACAATGTATTGCCCTTTAGAAAATATATTTATTATAGCTACGAAGTTGTGCTTCATTTTCCTAACTGAAGCTCTGTAAAAGCTTTTAAAGCTGAACATCAATTTCAGCCACTGTTGAGACATCTAATCTAATATCAGGCTCCTACATTCAAATCCTATGCAAAATTGATACATCTTTCTGAACACAACACTCATGAAACGTGTTCTGAAGGGAAACTTCTCTGTTGATTTCTATGTGTTTTGTACTAGTTTGCCATGTATCCTACTGGCAGAAGTCATCTTCCTTGCTGATGGGTTACTTAGCTATTGATGTGTGTATTGCAAATTGAGAAAGCTCAGGGCAAAGAGCTTCACTCACAAATCTCTAAGAAGTTCCTTTTGATCTATGATGCTTTGACAATGCAGCTGTAATAAATCATGCAAGACTGAGTAGAATCCTTTGGCTTTACTGCTAGCATTGGCTCTGTTCACATCACGGCTTATTTTTTTTGTTTCTATATCCTTACTTACCTCAGAAATCAGACCTGTCAGAGCATATCACTGATATATATTTTGACTGATAGATCTACATAGCTTGGTACTATGGAAGTTGAGCTAATTTTTTAACAGCCCCTTGAAAAACTTTTACATTATTTATTGTTGGCTCTTCTCTACTATAGGGATAGGCATCGCCAGGCCCATAAAGCAACATTTTAAATTGATTCCTCTCATTTCTGCCCTCTATATGGAGCCTATCTGGAGCTCAGATAATCCCCTCCCACAGTAAAACACAGAGGTGTTCAACTCTTCTCATGCCAGAATCCAATCTGCAGCACCTTCCCTCTGTTTCCCTTGCTTCAGGGGCTTTTTAAAAAAATGTCACCTCCCCACACCAGGCCAAAGATATTTTAAAATATTCCCTTCCTGATATTCAATGTATTTAGTTCTTACACAATATGGCCCTTCAGGTTCCAAGTCCAGTTCAGTTTCTCCCTCTCCCTCCCTCAGTCCTCAACCCATTTCTCCAGAACTTAATCCCATTCAATCCCTACTTCTAGGCTTTATCTGGCTGGCGCTCAGCCTTTTGGTTCTCTCTTACAAACTTTCCTAGTGTCAGGGTCTTCATCCTGCCTTAGAAAACTACTCCCATTCCTCCTACCCAGGGCAACTTCCCACAACCAAGTAACAAATATGAATTCCAAAATCACAGTTAACAGTCTTAACATCACATCATGAACAATCCTCTTGGGCACTGTGGTCTATCTTGCCACCCAGCCAAAAAGGACTTTGTGACAAGTTTTTTTTCTACCAAAAATCACAATATTCATATTGACGCAGGTCCTAAAGGACCAGTCACTTACCCCAAACAATGCTTATAGCTAGTCCTGTGAGAATTAATTAAAGATCTGTTAAAGAAGAAAATAAATGTGAGTTATTTTTAAGGTTAAAATACACAAAAATGAGTTGCAGTTTTAGCTTCCAAAAGACAATAGAAACTTTTATAATAAGTAAATGTCATCTGTCTTCTAGAGTTAACTAAGCCAAAACAACTGGGGGCCTTTTGCTTATGCTGCGAGGTTCTTGCTGCTCTAGGGTGCAAACAGCAAAAGGATCCCAGTTTTTCTTCATCAGGGATTTTTATCGCCCTGTCCTCAGAGCCCAAGCATATGGGATGAGTTCATATGCAGGTCTCCTCTTTCTGGAGGAGGTGAGGAACGCAATTAAAAAGGTCTTTGTTTTTTGATATCGCATAGAATCATAGAACACTAGAACTGGAAGGGACCTCAAGAGGTCATCCAGGCCAGTCCCCTGCCCTCATGGCAGGAGCAAGCACCATCTGGACCAGTGGCTCTTAACCTGAACTGCACCCCCTCCAGGGGGTGTGAGATGCACTTTCTGGGGCTGAGAGACATGCCAGATTTTTATGATATATCTTAGGTTTAAAGAACTGACCTACTTCAATGATTTTTAATAAGGGGTGCAAGAACATATTTTGAGAACCAAAGGGGTGCAGGCTGCAGTAAGGTTAAGAACACTGATCTAGACCATCCCTGATAGATATCTATTTAACCTGCTCTTAAATATCTCCAGAGATGGAGATTCCACAACCTCCTTAGGCAATTTATTGCAGTGTTTAACCACCCTGACAGTTAGGAAATTTTTCCTAGTGTCCCACCTAAACATCCCTTTTGCACCCTATGGGAGCAAGAACCACTAAGCATTAGAGAAGTCTTCTCTCTCATTTGAGAGTTGCAGTTGGAGTTTTACAATGGAAACACTCAATATAACTTTATATCATGATCTATAGATGTTATAAATCAGATAAATACAGACAGCATTCTAAAAATGTTTCACTGGGTTTAAACACTAAACACATTCTTACCAACATAATATATATTTTGACACTTCTAACATACAGGTGAACCAGATTACTTCCAGATATACATTTGGCAGTGTTCAGTGAGGCCGAGGGGCCTTGTCATGAGAGGGCACCTGATCTGCCAGGATCTAACAACATCAAAATTTGTTTTGACAGAGATCTGAAAAAGTAAGAAGCAAATATACAGGCAGTCCCCAGGTTACGTACAAGATAGGGACTGTAGGTTTGTTCTTAAGTTGAATTTGTATGTAAGTCAGAACTGGTGTACAGATTCAGCTGCTGCTGAAACTGACCAGCGGCTGACTACAGGAAGCCCGAGGCAGAGTTGCTCTGCCCTTGGCTTCCTGGAATCAGCCACTGATCAGTTTCAACAGCGCCTGAATTTGGATGCCTGGACAGAGCAGCTGGGGCGCTGCCGGGTTGGTCCAGTAGTGCCGAGGAGCGGTGCTGCGGGACCAACCCAGCAGTGCCCCAGCTGCTCTACCGCAGGCGTCGTCAGCGAGAAAAGCCTGGTCTGCTGGGGGGGGGGCACACTAGCTGCGCCCCCCCCCCCAGCAGACCAGGGAGACGCGGGTGGCGGGACCGCCGAGATGCGCCGCGGTCCCGCCCGCATACTCCACGGCTTTGCTCCCCATCTCCCTGGTCAGCAGACCAGGGAAATGGGGAGCAAAGCCTTGGAGGACGCCGGCAGCGGGCCAGTCGCGGCGCGTCTGGGCTGTCCCGCTGCCCGCGTGCTCCGTGGCTTTGCTCTGCGTCTCCCTGGTCTGCTGGGGGGGGGGGCTTCCCCCTCCAGCAGACCAGGGAGACGCGGAGCAGCTTTTCTTGCCCCAGAGGACGCGGGCGGCGGGACCGTGGCGCATCTGGGCGTCCCGCCGCTCGCGTCCTCTGGGGTGAGAAAAGCCCCATTCGTAACTGCGGATCCGACATAAGTCAGATCCGCGTAACTCGGGGACTGCCTGTAGTATGGTTCAGGAGAAGATGAGTATTTCTCTTATGAAAATATCTAAGATTATCTGAGTCTGAGGCTGTGGGAATATTTTTACCATCCCATAATCATATACTAAAAAAGAGATGATGAAAGAAAAAAAGAGGATCACGCCCAAGAAATACATAATTTATTTTTTTAAATAATTCTTCAGCAATTGTTTCAATTGGAATCATTGTACATAATGAATATTGAGCGTCCATTTATGTATTGGTGTTTATTCAGAATATATCATGGTGCCTAACTGTTATTTGGAATGTAATTATTTTTCCATACAGCTACTTAGTCTACAAAATAATATTTGTTTTTCAAATAGAGTATGGATTATATTTGAAAGATCCTTAATTGCAAGTTATACTCAAAGAACACACACTAGTCAAATGTGTAATACAGCTCTAAAACTGTGAGGAAAAAAGTTATAATAGACAGTGATTAATACCTTCTGGTGTTTACAGCATTATTGGTGCTAATCTGCATACTAATGCATGGAGCATCTCTATGCATTCATGAATACTAACTACAAATTGCAATTTGTTATATTTTATATAGACTATGTAATAGTGCCTGGCCTATTAGCATAAACTCAAAAATAAAGGGCTTATCTTCACATAGGGTATGTCTATACTTGCATCCTAGTTCAAACTAGGGATGCAAATGCAGACATTCGAAATAGTCAATGAAGCGGGGATTTAAAAATCCCGTGCTTCATTAGAATGATCTCGCAGGCACACTAGTTTGAATCATAGCTAATTTGAACGAGGAAGTGCGCTTCGGGATGCGTTAGTTCGAACCAAACCCCTTGGTTCGAAATAACGTTACTCCTCCTACAGTGCTAGAATGGCACAGCTGCACCAGTGCAGCAGGCCACTGGAGCATTTTAGTGAAGACACTGCTACACCAGTAAGAGGGCTTCTCCTGTTGGCAGAGCTAATTCCTTTTCCCAAAAGGCAGTTGGTACCTATTTCAACTGGAACATGGGAGTCTAGATCAGGACTTTTCACACCCTGTGATGCAGTTAAACCAACACAGGTCTGTAGTATGAACCTGGCCTTAATCTCAAACTTGTGGAACGGGCAACTGAAATTTGAACTGATATTGGCAGTGTCCAAAAGTCCCCAACTTTTTTTTACACCCTCAAGTCCAGTCAGCTCTGTTTGAAGTGTTTGGGAGAGTGTTAGGCCATGTTTTCGCTAAAGAGAAGATTGACACTGTTGTTATTGAACTTCTGGAGTTCAATTTAGTGAGGCTAGTTAAGACTCACTAAATGGAACTCAGAGGGTGCCCCCCACTGGTGGCTGGTATTCCTGCTTCTGCACAGAATAAGGGAAACCAATGGGAGCATTTGCTCTGATCTGCCGCCTACTGTGGGGACAGCAGTGGAAACTTGAAACAATGTATAATTAATTAATGTTACTGGAGTTGTGTAACTTGATTCAATGTTCCCTTTTAGTGTAGACCTGGCCAGAATCGATAAGAAGAAACCAAACATATTTCTCTTTTGTTGCTTTGAAGACATACAAACCCAGAATAAATCACTCCATCCTCTACACTGCTGTGTACATTCATTGTGTAAGATCTCTCTCTCTCTCTCTCTCTCTCTCTCTCTCTCTCTCTCTCTCACACACACACACACACTTTTAATTCTGCTAAGTTTTTTCCCAAGGCATTAGAGCTTTAGCATGTGTTGAATCCCTCTGAAAATAATGTCTGATTTTCTTATAGATTTGTAACAGAATTCTGATTCAATTAAAGTATATTATCTTCCTTTATCTGAGTTTACTCCCATTTGTTTGGCTGTGCAAGCTTCTGCCTTTGTTCTCAGACAGGTTGTTTGCCACTACTCTTATATTTTCCTACAGAACTCTTGAACTCAGTTAGTATATAAATATGGAAGACATTTGTGACCCCTCATTAGTCATTAACTATTATGTCCTTTGGGCCCTGTATTATTATTTACATTTCTTTTGTCACAATTCAGGAAGCCAATATGAAAGGAAATTTCCCAACCAGACATTTATATTCAAGAAATTGTGTTATTTTTCTAGATTTAAATAGGCCCTGCCTTAAATAAATGAGGTTTATATTTGTGTTCATTATGCAAATTTTTTGTAGCTTCTGCCCAGTTACTGCTTTTGTTTTGCTTTTTATCTTTCAGTTCGTGTACTAAATATTAACAATAATTATAGATATTTACAAACAAACATCAAAGTGAATTACTCTTTTTTATCTTAGCAAATATATTAGAATGTTAGTTATAGCAGCTCATGCATAGATGCTCTTATAGCTCATATATTTACAAAGATTTGTAGCTTTTACCAAACTAAAACAGTTGTCCTTAATTCTATAATACTGGAATTATAGTGAGGTTTAAAGGTATATGAAAACATGCTTGTGATTACAAGTTTAAGAGCTATTTCTAAACTCTTTCAGGGAAAAAGTACTAGTACTCTTCAGATCTTGCTATCTAATTATTCGCAATACCACAATACTTTTCATTTGAGGTTTGTGGAAGAAAACAAGTCCTCACTCTGTGTTTGGTAAGCAACAAGACAGAGGCAGTTTATTTTGAGCGATTGCAAGGGAAGACTGCAGTTGATGTGGGGAGGAAGGGGTGCCCCCCCTTCCTTAGACAGATCTTCAAAATACAAGCAGTATAGGACAAGTATATATACTCTCCCATTACAGACATCAAGGGCTAAAGGTTATCTCTCTGTTTATACAAATGCTTCCTTATCTCAAGACTCCTGCCTAAGTCAGCATTCCATCCTTATCTCTAAAGCAAGGTGAAGAATGCATCTCTTACCACTGTTGTGTGATTTAGGGAGAGGGTTAGCCTGTCTTTTGCTCTATTGCTAACAAACCTGAGATGGCTGCACACAAATCCCTTTTTCCCTTTCCCTGCTTCCACAGGTTTTAGCAGTGGTATTTTTGCATTTACTTAGCCTTTGCAGGGTGTCTTTTCTTATAAAAGTCATTTAAAAATAGCGATGATCCCTATAGACATAATATCCAGAAGAGCTGTTGAGGAGAAATTGGGAATTTTAATGTTGTATTGGTATGATACTATAATGTAACATAGGGTTTAGATTATTTTTTCATTCTTTAATCTCTGTATCTTCTCTCTATGACCTTACATACACAGAATGTAAGCATATGCAATCCTCTCATGATGGCCATGTCTATAGACTGGTATCTCCAAATCAGACTACCAGGGAGTATGAAGGACCAGGCAACTTAGTAGTTGGAATTCTTCACTTCCTGCCCTTTGCTTCCCTGATCATTTAATCAGGAAGATGTTACTTATTTCCTGGTGACTGTTTTGGCTGGGAGGCTGGTGATCCTTCCCCTGGGACAGGGAGACTGTTAGCTCCTGGGTCTTCGCCAGTCAGCCCCAAACTGAGCCAGGTTTTCTCCTTTTCTTCCTGTAACCCTTCCGCTGGTAGCAGTCAGCAGCCAGAAGGGCTGGGTTCAGTATCTAGGGAGGTTTGCTCAACAGTGTAACAAAACTGGCTCTAGTCCCCACCCAGTAAACTGGAAAAGTTGCAGTCTACTCAGTGGGTGCCTTTAGAGGCAATTCTTCCCCTTTCACAAACACTGAGATGGAGATAGAAACAGTCTGTTTAATAACAATAATCTAGTATCAACTTACAGAAACATTCATAAGCAAAGAAAACTCGTAACGTAAACAAAGAAAACCCATAAGCAAGGTGCCATCTCCAGAGTTCACAGGGCAGAGTCTTTTGCTTCAAGATCTTTAGTTCAATCCCTAAATCATATAGCGTGGTTCCCTGTCCCCGATTTCAAAACCACTCTCTCAGCTTTGTCCAGACAGTGCAGACCCAGAATTTATAGCTACTTTATCATGATCTCTCCCTTTGTTGATCATATGGCAATGCCATCTATGTGCTGCTCCTGCCAGCCATCCCACCGGCTGCCTGCTGCTACTCCTGCTGGCTGCCTATAGCCCACTCCCACAAGCCGCCTGCCAGTCACTCGCTGCTGCCACTGCCTGTTGCTGCTCCCATTGGCTGCTTTCTGGCTATTGCTACTAGCCTTGAGATGTATTTGGCTCTGGGCCAAATCTTGTAATTTCATCTTTCAGTGATTTCAGCTTCTGAGTGATTTCAGCTCTTGGCACACAGCACAGCACAGCCAAAAGATTCCAGCATGCATTGGAATACAATTTTAAAATAATAAAGAGACTCCTTATGGGGTCTGTTTTAGTTCCATCATTGGAAGGGGGAGTGGGGGGACAGGTTGAACCAGTCTTACAGCTTACGCCTGGAGGGCATGCAGCCTGCTGGTTCAGAGCTCTGCCCTCCCCACCCCCAGTAGACTTCTTAGAGTCTAGCATAGGAAGCCTTGCCCATCCGAGATTCTTTATACTAACAGTTTCTCTCCTTTGAACTGAGTTAATCACAATCTGACTTTTCTACATTCACAGTAACTGCAAGCACTGAGGTCATATCTTACAAATCCCGCATTTAGGGTTAACACAGTTTGTGATCCCACAATGGCCAAAATAGTTACAATAGTCAAAACACCATTCTAACACTTGACTGTCTAGCAGGCCTAAGCAACCTGAATGAAGTGTATTTACATAAGCATACCCAAGATTTCTTTCCTATTCCAGTGTGAAGTGTATTTACCTAACAGCTGTTGAATACCTAGCAGGTCTAAGCAAATTGAGTGAACACAACACCCATGATTCCTTTCTCATTCCAGCTGACTGCAATAGAAGCATTGATTCAGACCCTGCTTACATCCTCATTCTAGGCATGGCACTGGCTGCAGGTATAACAGGGTGGGGGCTAACTGGGCACAAATGCTCTCTTTACTCCTTCTGTGCCAGTGGGTGGTTTCTCCACTTCACCACTCAGACATATCACAAGAAGTTAAATACAGCTGTTATAAACAGTGAATAAATATATATAGTTTGTTCCCTAAGTGCTTTGCAATGAGTATGGGTTTTGTATTTCTGTTACTGATTTAATGATCTTATTAAAGTATTCCATTACTTTTGTTTGTTGATGTTATGACAAGATAAATTTTAGCCTTTCATTTAAAACCCCACCACCACCTACATGTTGTCAGAAGCAGAATCATCACTGACTCAGTGTGTACTAGTGCCTCTAATGATTTGTTGTTCTTTGCTCTTCCTTTTTTACTTTGTCTTTTTTAGAACTCATTGGAAAATTATTAACTGGGCAGTTTCCTGATAGGAAAACTCCAATAAGCATTCTAAACTTGTGTGCTTAACTGAACATCTGGGGACTCAGTTGCTGGAGACTTCACCTCTCATTCCTGTTGTGTCCCATGAAGATAGTTGAGCTCAGCTTTCATTATTTTAGTCCTAGGAAAAACTTTCAATGACTGTTGAGAACAGCCTGTCACCAGAGGGTAATCAGCTCTGTAGAACTCTTTCCCCTGGGGTTCAACGCAGCCTTCAGGACACACAATTGAAGCTTCTGTCAATACCTCTCATGAACTACTAACAGGGGATATGTCTACACTACAGCACTAATTCGAACTAATTTAATTCGAATTAGTTAATTCGAACTAAGCTAATTCGAACTAGTGCATCTAGACCTAAAAACTAGTTCGAATTAGCGTTTTGCTAATTCGAACTAGCACGTCCACACTGATTGGACGCTGGGGCGCACTTAAGGGCGGCTGAAACCAGTTCTGGCAGGGCATCAGGTCAGTAGTTGCTTTGTGTGGCTGCTGTCTGAGGCGATCTGAGGCTCGTGCTTAAAGAGACCCCCCCTGGACAGCCGGTTCTCAGCTTTTCTGCTTGCTTGCCTACCTCGCCAAGGGACAGCAAAGCATTTTTCTCTGCACCCGTCTGTGTCGGTGCTTCCCTTCAGGGATGCTGCCGCAGGTGGCAACATGGAGCCAGAGCTCGCCCTGCAGTTTCTGGTGCAGTTTGTGGACTTGCTGCTACAAGCCTGCCAGCAATGGCTGGAGCCTGCCTGGCACCACCTGGTGCATGTCAGCCCCCTGCCTCTCCGCCTGGCCTCCCTGGGGGCCGTGGAGGAGCCACCGTGGCACCCAGATGCCAGCATGCCCCGCCGCATCTGGCATCTGGACACCAGCACCGACTGGTGGGACCGCATCGTCCTGGAGCACTGGGAAGACAGGCAGTGGACCCAGAACTTCAGGATGAAGAGGGACACCTTCTTGGAGCTCTGCGAGTGGCTCTCCCCTGCTCTGCGCAGAAGGAACACTCGCATGAGGCCCGCCATCCCCCTCCAGAAGCGTGTGGCCATCGCCCTCTGGAAGCTCTCCATGCTGGACAGCTACCGATCCGTCGGGAACCAATTCGGCATGGGGAGATCCACCGTCGGAGCGGTACTCATGCAGGTACGGCACTCGCCAGCCACTGGGCCGGGAGGGAGGAGGGCTGCAAGGAGGGGATGGGCCGCCCCAGGGAAAACGGGGGGGAGGAGGCGAAAGTGCCCCGCACCAGAGGGGTCGGTCTGTCCTGGCCGTACTACACACCGCCCGGGGGGGGGGGTTGCTTCCGGGAGTGGGGCGCGGGGCACTGCCAGGGCACGAACACTCCCAGCCACGCGGGCGCCCCAGTGATTCGCGCTTTGCTGTGTCTCTCTTCAGGTGGTCAAGGCCATCAACCGGGTGCTGATCCACAGGGTGGTCCGCCTCACCGACCCGAACGCTGTCATCCAGGGGTTCGGCACCCTCGGCTTCCCCAACTGAGGGGGGGCCATCGACGGGACGCACATCCCCATCCATGCCCCAGAACACCAGGCCTCCCAGTACGTGAACCTCAAGGGGTACTTCTCTGTGCTCCTGCAGGCCGTGTGAGACCACTGGGGCCAGTTCACGGACATTAATGTGGGCTGGTCCGTCAAGGCACACGACGCACAGGTGTACCAGAACTCCTCCGTGTGCCAGAGGCTACAGGCTGGGACCTTCTTCCCTGACCACCAAATCAGGGTCGGGGATGTGGACATGCCCGTGTGCCTGGTGGGGGATGCGGCCTACCCCCTACAGCCCTGGCTCATGAAGCCCTACACGGGGCACCTCAACCCATCCCACCAGGCCTTCAATGCCATGCTGACCAGGGCCCACATCATCATTGAGGGAGCCTTCAGGCGACTGAAAGCCCGATTTAGATTCGTCCTCACCCGTCTCAACCTCGCAGAGCACAATATCCCTCCCGTGGTGGCAGCATGTTGTGTGCTGCACAATTTGTGCGAAAGAAAGGGGGAGGCTTTCCTGCCAGCCTGGATGGCTGAGGCTGAGCGCATGGCTAGACACTACGCTCAGCCCCACACCGCCGCCATCCAGGAAGCCCAGCGGGGGGCCATCCGGATCCAGGAAGCCCTGCGGGAGAGCTTCCATGTGGAGGAGGAGGAGGACTGAACTCTCCCTGCATGCCCCACTGGGGTCTTCTTCCACCCTCCCCCCCTTCCCCTCCGTAACCCCCCTTCCTAATGTCAAATAAAGACACCTTTTTTGCCAACAAAATTCTCTTTTTATTTTACATAACAGGGTGGGAGAGGGGAGGGGGAAACCTGGGAGGAGGGAGCTGGAAGGGGAGGAAAGGGAGGAAGGGAAGGGAAAGCTCAGGGTTGGGGGTCCGGCTGGCTCTCCCGTCTCGCAGCACTGCGGGGGCGTTGGGGAGGAATGGGTGTGGAGGGTGGGGCAGGAGGGATGGGGGGTGCGGAGGAAGCAGGAGGGGGAGCAGGGGCAGCAGGGGCAAGGGGAGCAGGGGTGGGAGGAGGAGCGAGAGCTGGGGCAGCTGCAGGAGCTGGAGCCGGAGGAGGTAGGAACCTGTCCACCAGGGTCTGGAGGTGGCCTCTGAGGGCACGGCCCTGCTCCTCCAGCTCCTCCAAGCTCCACTAGCGCAGCCGAAGGTCCTCCCGGACCCAGTGGTCCTGGGTGCAGAGCTGGTGATCTAGGAACCACAGGTGCTGCCACTGGTACTCCTCCTTGTTCCTGGCATGCCTGCTGGTGCGGGTGACTGTTGCAGGCAGGGTGGTGCGCCCTGCAGTCCCAGGTGCTATGGCTGTGGTGAAACAAGAGCAGCGGTCAATTCTCCCTGGGGACAAGGTGGGTGAAACCCAGCCCCCCTCTGCAAGGCCAGGGCCCCTGCATGACACCCAGCTGCTGCTCCATGGTGGTCAAGGCCAAGGCGCACGGTCCCTGGGCTCCCTCTCCCCTCACAACTCCTCATACACATAAGGGGAGCATGATGGTACTCACATGTGGAGGCCTCCCCGGCCTTGGACGACACAGGCGTTGTGCTCTGTGGGGTGCCTTGGGGGTCCTGGGTCCTGAGCAGGCTCCCGGCAGGCTCCTGGCTCTCGGCGTCCTCCTGCTCCTCCTCCTCCGTGTCCAGGATGGGGCCCTCTGCCCCAGGGTCGATCACCACCCAGAGGGTAGGGACGGCATGAGCCCCCAGGATGCAGTCCAGGGCCTGAAAGTGGGGGCATGCCTCCGGATCAGCCCGTGGCTGGCAGGCCCAGGAGTAGGCCTGCCGCAGGTCCTTAATTTTGTAGCGGACCTGCTCCCGGGTCCGCTGGTGGCTTCTGGTGGCCAGGCTGTCAGCCATGCAGCCATAGAAAGCCACGTTCCTGTGGCTAGTGCGGAGATCGTGGACATTGGAGGCTTCCCGCCAAACCTCGATGAGGTCCACGATCTCCGCATTTGACCAAGTGGGCGCCCTCCTCTTGCGGGCCTGGGCAGGCTCCTGTGAGCTGCCAGCCTGGTCCTGGGAAGAGGGGCAGGGCTGGGTAGCAGTGGGTGGCTGGCTCATCTTGTGCCGGGTGCAGGGTCTGCTGGTTGGGTGCTGGCAGGCTTGCAACTGGCACAAACACTGTAGCCAGCCCGTGACCCTTTAAGGGCTCTGGGGCCGGGAGGGGGGTAGAAGAGTTTCCCTGGTGTTGGCCAGAGTGGCCACCAGCGCAAGCTGGGGAGGGCTAGCCTCTCACTAGTTCGAATTAAGTGGCTACACAGCCCTTAATTCGAACTAGTTAATTCGAACTAGGCGTTAGTCCTCGTGGAATGAGGTTTACCTAGTTCGAATTAAGCGCTCCTCTAGTTCGAAGTAAGTTCGAACTAGCGGTTTGCTAGTGTAGCGCCTATCAAAGTTAATTCGAACTAACGACTGTTAGTTCGAATTAACTTTGTAGTGTAGACATACCCAGGAAGATTAGGATAGGCAAGGCATCAAAGCAGAGGCAGAAAATGGAATTATGATGGGGCATCTGCCCTGTACTGGCCCTTTAAGGATTAAAACACAGCCCTGGGAGAGGGCTGGAGCTATGGAGCCCACACCTGAGGCGGATACAGCCAGTTAGGATCCATCTGGGGCTGTATAAATAAGGGAAGGAGAACACACACAGACACTCTTGCTCTAGCTGGGGGAGCAGGAGGGACTTGGCTGCTAGGGAAGCTGGCGGGTTCTTGAGACAGAGGAGTGCTGGGAAAAGGCACACAGAACTGTGGAGTTCTGGCCTGAGCTCATTCCCAGGATGCAGAGCCTGAGGCAAGGGCTGAGTGTATTAAGATTGCAGGGGAACAGTCAGGACAGGAAAAGGCTGCAGGTTTTACCCCTTTGCCAATGACGAGTGGCCATTTCAGACTGCAGTTTGCCCCTGAGGTAAGGGGTTAAATGATGACTGGCAGTGGGTCACTGAGGCAAGGTAGGTATAGGGGATTTGATGGTTCCCTCGGAATGGAGGACCCCAGAGTGCAGGGACACTGACCTAAGACAGTCTGAGGAGGAAAGGGTGCCATAGGCAGGAAGAGCTAATTTCCAGAGTAACTGCCTGGATGCACCGTGATGGTGAATGCTTGCCCCGTGACAGGAATAATTTGAAGGAGGCAAAGAAGAGGAAGGGGGCCAGAGGGGATTTAGCAGCTGAAACAGAGAAGCAACAGTTACACTCCAATATGTCATTGTCTGATATTGGCTCAAGGATAAGCTGCAGGAGGAACAATGAGAGAAGAGAATACTCTGAGTAAATTTATTCCATCTGCTTTAAAAGTTTTTTCAGATCATAGTTGGTGTTTGACTTTCCTTATTTCCCCTCTGGAGGCACATGTGGGTGGAGTGCCTGCCAGAGAGCCACAAAATCCATTGGTAGGGCACAATGAGGGGCTGGGAATGGTGCTTTCGAAAGAACAGAATTAAAAAGTCATTAATAATTTGAATTCCAAAGAGGGAGAACAATCCTTGCACGTGTTCAGGACTCATTGGCTGCATCTAGACTGGCATGATTTTGCAGAAATACTTTTAACGGAAAAGTTTTTCCGTTAAAAGTATTTCTGCAAAAGTGCTTTTGCACAAAAGCATCCATGGCCAGTCTAGATGCAATTTTGCACAAGAAAGCCCCGATTGCCATTTTAGCCATCGGGGCTTTTTTGCACAAAACAGTTCTTCCCTGTCTACACTGGCCCTCTTGCGCAAGTATTCTTGTGCAAGAGGGCTTTTTCCCGAGCGAGAGTGTGAAAGTATTTGTGCAAGCAGCACTGATTTTGTACATTACAAAGTCAGTGCTCTTGCACAAATTCAAGCGGCCAGTGTAGACAGCTGGCAAGTTTTTGCACAAAAGCAGCTGCTTTTGCGCAAAATCTTGCCAGTCTAGATGCACCCATTGTAAAATGGAGAGGTGAGATCACATCCCCTGTACTCGTACTTATTCCAGCTTCTACTGATACCTGCTGTTTGTCTTGTTGGTCCCTGATCCTAAAGCAGCGAGCTCAGTGAACTGCAAATGGGATTATCCACCTAAAACAATTGTGTATTAAATGGTAAGAGGGGTGGGAAATCTTGCCTTGCCTTTCAGTCTACTCCATTTCCTCTAATATGTGCCGGCACATATTTTGCATTATGATGACCAAGCAAAAGGTGCTACTTCCATGGCATTAATTTACCCCCTGGCATAGAACTTAATCTGCCAAGGAGAAAGGAAAATATGATATTGCCACATGCTCCCGCCACCTCTCCTCATTTTCACTGGGCAACATATATATCAGTAGTGCCAATGGCATAAGAAGAGCAGAAATAAAATGGTAACACTGAAGGCAGTGGGTGGCAAAGTAATAATTCATGCCAGGGCTCCTCTACTTTCCTCCAGATTATGAGGTGCATGTGGTGATAGTGCTGCAAACAGATGACAGAAGTTTCAAGTAGTATCAAGGGATGAGTGCTGTGCTGCCTCTCTTATTAGGGTTGCCAACCCTCACAGTTTCCTCAGGAGTAAAGCCAGAATGGAAGATTTTAAACTATGAAGTCTGTCAATGCAGCGGCAGGCTTTCTAGGTGTCCTGGCCTCAAGCCACGCCTGGAAGCAGTTTTCACATCCCTGCAGCCCGTTTGGAGTAGGCAGGAGTTCTTCACATGCTGTCCCCACCCTGAGTGCTAGCTCTGTAGCTTCCATTGGCCAGGAATTGTGAGAGATTGCAGGGCTGGCACCTGCAAGTGCAGCTAGCTTGCAAAGCTTCTCTGTCTTCCCCAAGGGGCTATAGGACATGTCACCTGTTTCTGGGAGAAGTGTAGGGCTAGGCTGGACAGGGAGTCTGCCTTAGCCCCACGCACCACCAACTGGGAGCTGCCCAAAATAAGCACTGCACAGCCAGAGCCCACCGCCTTCACCCCTCCTCCATCCGTCATCCATGCCTCAGCCTTGAGCCCCCTCCAGTACCCATACTCCCTCCTAGACCCCAGACCCTTCACCTGCTCCAGCACTCCAATCCTTTGCCCTAGCCCAGTGTGAGTGAGTGAGGAGGTGGGGGGAGATTGAGCAATGGAGAAAGGGGGAATGGAGTGAGTGGGGCAGGACCTTGGAAAAGGGGTGGAGCAGAGGCAGGGATTTAAGGAAGGGGAGGGGTAAGGTGTTTGTGTAGTCAGCAACCCTACCTGTTATAATATGAATAATGAGACAGGTATAGCCTGAGAGAGACCTTTTATTGATTTTTATTAACATAGTTTCATGCCTCAATCCCCTTTTCTCCTGAAAAAGCAAACTAGCGAACAAAAATACCCCACCAACACAAGGAGAAAAGAAATTATTTAGGGAGTTCTCTGGATAGTGGAATTCACAACTGAGATGAGAGCAGTAAATGTTGGGCAATTTGGGACAGTTGCTGGAGAACTGTTAGGGTTGATGTGGGACTAAGTTCTTGGAATATGGGGGTGAGGGGACAGCGGAGGGAGGAAGGAAGGAGGTGAATGATAAAGGAGAAGGAAAAAGAAGAACCTTGTCATAATTTCATGATAAAACTGAAGTGAACCATTGAAATATTCTTTTAATTTTAACCTCTTACTCCCTAAGTCTCATAGTCTCACATTAATGTTTGAATTTACTGTAACAGAATTTGTTTGTTTTAAAATTAAACAAATCCCCCATTGATAAAGATTTATATGTTACAATTCTTCTCCTGTAGTGTCTTTGTTGAAAGCAAGGGATTTCTCATTTATGGTAAATGAGCGTCAGTAGCAGTGTTTTGAGAAATTAGTCTAAAATGCTCTAATCTATTTCAAAGAAAAAAAATCACTTCTAAGCTAATGGCACAATGGCTCAGAAGCAAATAAGTCAAAGAGAATCAGGCCATTTTGATCCTAATTTTTTCCACTTAAAAGTACATAACTCTCTCAGTTGAGGCCAATAGAACCACCATGCTGGAATTATTCCTAGAAGACTTAAATTAAAAGCAGTCATTGACTGTTTTCTTACTTTGCAATGAATCCTAAACTCCATTTACTTTACATTTTAGAGATGTGCAACCTGATAGACTGTATTAGGGCAATTTGACTTATGTGCTTCACACTGCAACGTAAAGTGTGGAGAGGACCATCCTGAGTCAGCACAGGGTCTGGGGAAACCCCTCCACCACGAGCCCCACTCCCTGGCCACACCTTCCTTAAGCCCTATCCCAGCTCCACTCCCTTGCCCAGGGGTGGGCAAAAGCCTCTCAGTGAGCTGGATCTGGATGCCTTGGGCTTTGATCTGGCCTTTTAGGCTATTCCAGGCCCCGCCCCCTAATGGGGCATGTGCCATGGGGGAAGGAGCTCAGCCCTGCCCCTCCGCCCATGCAGCCGCTGGAGAGGAGGCAGCGCTGGGGCTGAGGTTCTTCAACAGGGCTGGCCCCAGAGGTGTCGCTTCTGCCTCATGGCCTCAGCAGCAGCACGTCCAGCCTCTGAGGTGGCCTATGGCTGCGATGCCTCAGGGCCAGCCCCAGACTGCATGGCTGTGGCAGGGGAGCCTCCCTCCGGGGTGGCCGAGACAGCATGGCTACAGCGATTGCTGCAAGTGGGCACAAATCCAGGTAAGGTTCCCACTCATGGCCAGATCCCCCTACCACAATCCAATCACTTCCCTCCCCACCAAGACCTGACACCCTCAGCTTGCTCTGACACCCTCCCTTGTTCCTGCTTCCTCCACCTGGCTAGACACCCTACTCCCAGCCTGCTTCTGCACCCCAGCTCCCTCCCAGAACTTGCACCCCATCCCTATCCTACTTGCTGGCAGCCCCGTCTTGTGCACTGTACCCCTCATTTTTGTCCCCAAGGAGCCTAAGGAGGTCCATAGAATCCACTAACTCCAGAACTCCCGAAAAGTAAATCTGGTCTATAGCTCTGATCCTCAATCCCCTTCCTTCCCCTCACCCCACGAGGCTGGGGCACCAGAGGAGTGAGGTGTCTCAGTTGGGGCCACATCAGTGAGTGTTGTTATGTTTTGGAGGAGTTTTTTTTGCTTCTCACTTGTGTGGTCCCCAACTGATTTTTTTGGTGGGTCAGTCACCCCCCAAACCAAAAAAAGGTTTCCCACCTTTTTTTATTCCTTAAATAAAGAAAACATTGAAACCTTTTGTGTTGGACATAATATTTTACTTTATTTAAAATGAAGTTTGATAAACTAACATGAGAAAGTTAACACTTAATTTCTTTCATAATTTAAATTAAACCATTATCACTAGCTGCAGCTGGTTCAGAAAATAAGGTCACTGTACCCAGCAGGGTAGTTCTGAACCCTACCCCTTCTGCACAAGGCCCTGCCCCCTCCACCGAAGGCCGTGCCCTTTCCGGGTTGGCCCATGGACACTTCTGAAATTTGTGAAGTGGCCCCCCTTCCAAAATTATTGTCCACCCCTGCTCTTGCCCCTTTTCCCAATGTACCCTGGGGGATTGCAGGGACTTAGCACAGAGGAAGCAGGGGTCTCCCCCTCCCACTCCACTCACCATGCTGAAGGCAGTAGTCCAAGTGGTACAGCACCCTACTTCACCTGACCACACTGCCTTCTCCTAGCCTGATGTATCCCACTTCTCCACAGCAGCAGGAAGCAGAGTGCCCTGGAACCAGGGTGCTCTGTTTCCCGACATTGCAGAGAAGCCAAGCACAGCAGCCCAGGAGAGCAGTGCTATGAGGTGGAGCAGGCTGCTGGTCCTCTCTGGTTCCTGCGCTGCCCCCATGGTGAGTGTGTGTTCCAGGCCCCCGTAATCCTCTGGTCACTCCCATCCGTACAACAATTGGAGAAGTTGCTGTGGACCCCAACCCCATAGCCACTCCTACTTGTCCTATGGATGGGATGGCTCAGAGTGTGGATAACAAAAAAGCTCCTGAAAAGATCCAGGAATTAAAATGCTAATTGACAGAGAGAGAAAGGATGATCCAATGGTTAAGTAACTAGGCTTGAGACACCCAAATTCAGTTCCTTTCTCTGATACCCATTTGCTGTGTTATCTTGGGTTACTAACATATCTTCTCTGGGCTTCAGTTCTCCATTTGTAAAGTGGGGACAATAGCACTTCTCTACCTGACAGGGGTGCTGTGAGCAGGGAGTCTAGAAATCTGTTTGCCACATAAAAATGTGGATGTTGCATTTTTAATGAGGATCTTCAGTTTTTACATTTTACGAAAAAGAAAAACATCTGGTAGAACCCTATGCCACCAGCGCCCATGTTCAGCCCCAGGTGGTGGGGCTCCTGCTGTCGTATTGCAGTATATTCATGGGGAAATATATATAACTCTCAGATTATATTATTGGGGTATTTATATCTTTATCATGGAAAACAACAATCCCTGGCCAGGAGGAGAAATGTGATATTGTTCTGATAGTGCCATAAGTGTAGATAGAGTTCACCCCAGACACTGGAATTTGGTGGTGTATAGGAACTAATAAATGAAGAAATTTTCTGCTGGAGTAATGGCAATGAAATGGTGCAGCTAAACAATGTGTCCCATTCTTTTTATTTTATTTATATATATAAACTCTAGTAGTATTTCTTGACCAAGAATGGAAAAATCCATATAAAGGAATAAATAGTTTAAAAGGGTTTTATAAATAAATAGTTTTAAAGAGGTTTTTTTTTTTTTAAGGGCAAATACCTTTCAACATCTTTACTGTGATCCTGATTCCATTAAAGCCCATGCTGCTGCTGCCATTGACTTTAATGGGACCAGGATTGCTTGCTTAGTATAAACAGAACCATTTATATACATTGCTTTTATGAAGTTGTATATTGTATTTGGCTCCTGTTCCTGAACTGTGAATCCAAACACAGCACTATTATGGAAATACATGAGAAATTAAAGTTAAAGTAACTAGAAATGGAAGATGAACAGGAGTTTTGTAGCCCAAAGGGAATAGCATGCTGGGAAAAATACATTGGATTTGTAAGATCTTTTCTGTGTCAGTGTAAAATGTTACTGTTTTGGTGCCCCTTTGCCTATCCATAATGCTGAAGTCTCAGCCCTCAGAGTACTTGACCTGTCAGTACTTTTATTTAAGTGGCATTTTACAAATGTATGCTGGTGGAGGGGGGTGGGGGAACTGCCTGGTGCTCTGCTAACAAAATATAATCTTTACCCAGCAGGAAAGTGAAGATTAAAGGCTGTTTTTCTTTATTACAGCCCTCATTACAAACAAATGTGGTTGGACCTGTGAATTGCCAGGGTTCATTTTACCTATCATGTACATGCCCTTTTACAATCAATGACATTTTATTTCCAGAGAGAAAATTGGCTCAGGCGAGTCAAGAGAACTGCTGAAGTGACAATCAGTACTGACCTTGAGCAAAACATTCTGAGAAAGGGGGAGCACCTTTGGGGACAACTGTGTCTGAATACCAAAGAGCAGCGGATCCATACGTCTAGCTGGAGCTGGCAGTAACTATGCTAGTCTGCAACTATATTTTCTTTCCTTTAGGCTATGTCTACACTGCTCTGCTCTTCCGGAAAAGGCTATGCAAATTGCGAACCACAATTTGTGTAGCTTTTTCTGCTTCTTTTTTTTTGGAAGAGGCTTTTCCAACACTTGGCCCATCTTTTCAGGACATCCTTTATTCCTCATAAAACGAGGTTTACAGGGATGCCGAAAAAGTATGTCTGCTGTTCCAAAAAATTTTTTGGAAGAGCAGATGTGTTCCCTGGATGCAGAGTTTTTCTGGGATATCTCTGCAGTGTAGACATAGCCTTAGAGCCTTAATAAAGCAGGAGGATGGCCTACCCTCCCCCTTGAGGTAGTTTCTTGTTAATACACCTTCCCCTCTTCAATGACCTCTCAAGGTCCCTTCCAGTCCTAGTATTCTATGATTAACTTCCTCTCACACACATCCGTTTACCGAAGGAACTTTTATGCCATTCTCACTTTTGACAAGATCATCACTCTGCAAGAGGCAGTCCCAGGAAGAGGAAGGCCAGTTGTGTGACTCAGAGATCCAAAATTCTAATGCTGGACTTATGTTCAGACATGAATTAAATGCTTTATACGGAGAGCTTCCTGTCTTGAGAATGGCATCTGAAGTGAAAGGTGGGGCTGATAGTGGTAGGATCTCAACACCTTGGAGACATCCAAGAGTATGCCCCACCATGTTGTGCACTCTGTTCCCTTGCCTTATGATCAATGGAGTCTCAATGCTTTCAGTCTTGACTGTCTCTGTTGTATGATGGTACATGACAAGTACTACTTTAAATATGGGGAAACAGAGGAAAGAACAGACTAAGTAACATGCCCAAGAATACACAAGTGTGTTGGTGGCAAAGCTGAGTTGAGAATAAGGCCGTTGGACTCTCTATCTCCTTTATTGAGCACTGATTTGGCTCACTCTCATTTCTGCTACTCTAACTACAGGGATGAAATAGAACAATTAGAATTTCTTAAGGGCATCAGATTCAAGAATTGTGAGGCAATATAAACATTTCCTAATTGGGTCACTGACTGGAAGCCTCAAAGGCCCTAACATTTTCCCAGAATATCAATAAGTGGGAAAGTGCTATATTTTTTTATATGAACTTCATAAATTTTGAAGGTGCCAAAGGAAATCAGGAATCTGGGTCTAGATTTGATTAAGTAGTGACCAGAGTAATAGGAGTTCAAAAGAACATATTAAAAATAAGACCCTTGTCCTGTACAGAATAGCTTCCACAGTCCCTGGCCTATAAATGTTCAATGGAACCCCAGGGCTATGCAGCCAAAGATGTCGCATCCTGGTCCAGTCAGGAAGTAATCCTCTCTTTGGGGTGCAGAATATCAGACAGCTCAGCTGGAGAAAATAATATCGTTTGGGTAATTATAGCTAGTGATTAAGCTATGAAATAAAGCTAGTTAGTCCTTGACTGCAGGTTTGATTGCAGCCCAGAATGGCAATAGGGCGACTACCTGCATTTCACAGAAACAACTGTAGAAAAACCACACAAAATTATGGCTTCATCTGATGGGATGTCTTTGAGTAGCTCATTTGCCTATGACTTTCAAAAGGACTCATGATGGCCTCTCTTCCATTCAACACAATTCAACACAGAGGCTCGCCCCAGTGAACTGTGGCCAGCTAGTATGCTGAACATTTCCCACCCCGTCCCTGTGTTTACAAAGGAGAATTGGAGTCTATCCTTCCCTCTGCCCCGGAAATCCTATGTGATGCCAGGAAACTAAGTTAAACCAAACCTTTCACAGGTGGTCACTAATTGGGTGCTCTTCATTGCCTGTGTGTCCAGTGTGAAACAACTCGTGGAGGTCTGTTCAGAAATCATGATAAATTAGAGTAGTCGTATTGTTTCTGAGAGTACTGGAAAGCTGAGTAGGACAGCTCTCTAGCACCTGGAGATTCCACTACACCTGGAATCCCCACCAAGACTCCTAAGCCAGATTTAAGGGTTTCAATTGTGACTGAGAATATGGCCAAGTGCTTTTCTGTATGTAACAGTACAAGAGAGACATGTGATGGAACAGGAAAATGTATATATTCTAGTCTGGTGAGAAATCAGTCTGAGAAAGAAAGTTCATGCATGCATGCATGAACAATTAGGGAAACCCATGTCTGTTTCATGATTTTGGTGCATACTGCTGAGATACTGAGTGTTAGATTTGTATGGATCTCTCTCACATGAACCACTTTCACATATTTTATATTCATCCATATGAATTTATTTTTTCATTTTCTTGACAGGTTGACAGTAGGAATAATCTATAATATCTTTTAAAGTTTCCAAAAATTAATAGGAGAAATACAATAGTATTTTGCACTTATACATCCCCTTTCACATATAGATCACAGAGTGCTTCACAAATACAAATGAATTAATCCACACAGCACTCCTATCAGGTAATAAGAAGTAAATCCCCTTTTATTCCCTCCTTGAAATGGGGGCAAGTGAGAATTTAAATGATTTCCCAAGTCACCCCTGGAGACAACAACCAAGTTGGGAAGAGACCCTAAAAATCCCGTCTTTGTCTTTGACTCTAGCCATTGGAAAACGCTGCCTCCCACTAGCCAATCATGCAAGGTGCAGAGCTCTGAATTCCCAGTGAAGTCAGAGAACTGCAGATGGCTCAGTACTACATTGCAGGGTTAGGCCCTAATTCTGTAACTTAGTTATTGTTCTGAGATCATATTAAGTCAGAAAATAATCTAATACACTTGCGCGAGAGATGCCATATAGAATAAAGTTTGTTTTTTAGCTCGCTCTTGTCTTGCTAATTCAAAGGATTTTTCTGGGCAATTCATGACAGCTGTTGCCTTTACATGTGTAGCAGATGGACATGAATTAAAGAACCCTACAATTCCCTATGGCTTACCATATATTAATGGGTTATGAAACCTGAAACCAGGACCTTTGATTCAATATTCACTGCTTGGTTTACACTGTGATTACAGTGTGCTGATGTCTTGCCTGTCATCAGCAATCAGAAGGTGTGACAAGCAATCCTGAAACCGACAAACTAATTTAAAATAGAAATGACTGGTGAGCCAAACTAAATCCAGAAAACTGTCTCTCGCTCTCCGAAGCTACTCTCTTACCCTGTCACTACATTTTGGACCTGACACTTGTTTGTATACTCTACTATCTTTGGTTCAGCCAATAAATTGCCCTCTTCTTCTATCAAGTCATCTAAACTATGTTTTGACCGGTTTTTAAGAATTATATACAATTGAAAAAACTATCTCCAATTGATTAATTCAGGGCTCAGTTCTGAACATTCACGTCCCCACTGAATTTAGAGGAAAACGTTGACAATGTGCTGTGCATGCTAATTCTCTGGGAACCTACAAGAGCCCTGTTATGCAGACAAGGTACAGTACACAGTTGTTAAATACTATAATTTTGAAGTCACTATAATGCGTTTAGCTGTCCCATGAAGGCCCTTACACCATTTTAATGAGAAGCACTTACACCACAGTTTTTTTCCTCCAAGATTGATAAGGCCTTTAATTTGCTTTATCTACACATAGCTGAATACCCTACCAAGGTTCAGAGATATAGGCATCCTTTTCTTTCAAGAATCTTAGTCCAATACCAATGATACATTCTCAGGGATCATCTCTACCTCAAGAATAAACTATTCATTCACCCAGGCAGACAGCAAACTCCCTTGCCACTCTCACAGCTTCTTCTACACAGAATCTTGCACAACCAAAAACTAACAAGAACACAACATGTCTTCCCAACACTGAACATTTGCCTGCACCTATAAAAGGAACTTCTGAAGACTGTGTAACGTCACCACCTAATGACATCTCCTTTAGCATTTTTTCTTTTTATTTAATAGTATCATCTACCAAACTTATGAAATGTATACTAACTTCACATAAGCATTTTTAAAAATAGCAAAGCACTGGTCACTTCTTTTATTTCAAAATAAAAAACTAACAGCACATTATTGTATAGATTCTCCTTTAGCTATTGCACTGTTTCATTTTTTCCCATAGTTTCTATCAGTTCTCCATGGTGTGCACCTTTAAATATTTTTTAAAATTTTTCCTATGCATCCACATGCTGTAACCAAAAGAGACAATTGGCACTCCCTCTCACCTACATTGCCATTCCAAAACTGAGAAGAAAAAGACCTCATATAAAATAATACCCTAAAATGGGTGGACAATAATTTTTGACAGGGGGTCACTCCAAGATTTTGGAAAGTGGTTAAGGGCTGTGCTCTTCCATGGTATTAATGGAAGATATGTGGGGTCTGGGATGGAGGTTGGGTGCGTAAGGGATTGGGGTGCAGGAGGGAGAATGGAGTCTAGGAGGGAGTTTGGGTGAAGGAGGCGGTTGTGATTTAGGGCAGGGGACTAGAGTGAAGAGGTTTGGGATGTGATCCAGGGTAGGAAGGGATTGTATAAAAGGATGGAGGTAGGGTTTTTTTTTATAAACACATATATTTTGCTTTTTTAATGTCACCAAAAGTGCATTTTTGTGTGTGCAATCTCTGTACTAAAATCTGGAAATAAAAAGAATTAGTAAATAGCTGTCCTTTTTTTTCTGATTTGAGCAGGGATAACATTTCTTATTATGTCATATTTACTGGTCTTGTAGTTTGACATTTTTTTCCCCTCCAGCACTTTGTGTACTCCCTCAACTGTTACAGAAATATTGCTGTAATGTTCCAAGCATATTTTTAAGAATTCATCCAAATGAGATGGATATGCTGTATACTTTCAGGCAGTCCTATTAATCAAAGACTGTTGTGTCTGCAGTGATTTTCCCAAGTTAAGTTTTTTTTTTCTCTAAAAAACCCCCAAGAAATAGTTCTGCAGCACCTTAGAGACTAACAAAAAAAATGTAGATACCATCATGATACCATCTACATTTTTTGTTAGTTTCTAATGTGGTTTAGAACTATTCCTTTTTTTTAAAGTTTTTTCAGTTACAGACTAACATGGCTATCCCTCAGAGACTTTCCCTCCCCCCCCCCTAGTGATGTTGATCTTTCTGGCTTTGATTTCTTCTTCTAATTAGTGGTGACTATGTTCTAAGGACCAGATACTTTTGTTCAACTTCTTTTCATTAGTGATTTCAACTTTAGCTTCTTTTTTCCCCCACATCCATTTTTTCTTGCATGGTATTGATTTTTCTTTGTGTGAGTGAAGAGCTTGTCATTTGACATACTGTAACTTCTAAAAAATTCCTGTCAAATTACACCTCTCTGTCAAAGTTTGTGAAGGCACTAAGTCCCCTATATCAAACATAAATGTTATGGCTGACAACAGGAACAGAAAATCCCATCAAAAGGCATTTTGCCCAAGAAGAATAAGTTAAAACAAAATGGCAGCTGTAGCTGAAACACAAAGTTCCCCAAGGTCAGCAGTTAATATTTTTTTAAATATGGCTCTGTTTCCCTAGACTAGGTGTTAAGTGTTAAAATATGTTAGCTGAGACACTTTAAAGTGTCATTCGTTTTCTCAGCATAGAGAAACTCAAACACACTCTATAACAAGAGACTGTCCTGCTGTGAGAAACAAATCCCGTGTCTGCTTTTACTCAACTCTTAAAAATTGGACTTGAGAAAAGCAGAGGTTTGATGAGTTTTGGTGGGCTGAAACTTCCTGCTTGTTCCATAATGTGATGGCTCAAACTTGCCACCTGACATAATGAGCTGGGACAACTCATTTTGGAGGACATACATTTTCTCCCCTCAGAAAATTGACTGTGGGTTTTCTGTGAAAGGGGACGATCTGGTCCATAGTGCTTCTTATGGGTTGATTTAGTTGTGTTATTCCTATTGACTGGGCTACATGGTGAAATCTCAGTGTACAACTGTATAGGGTGTGTCTACACAGCAAAGTTATTTTGAAATAATGGCCGTTATTCCAAAATAACTATGTGAGAGTCTATACCGCAATTCCATTATTTCAGAATTACTGATGGCTTATTCGACTTCTGTAAACCTCATTCTATGAAGAATAAAGCCTATCCCAAAACAGCTTTTTCGAAATAAGGTGTATGTAGATGCTCCACTTCTGCTATTTCGAAATAGCCCCTCACCAAGGTCATTTAAGTTATTCCTCCTGAGACTCTAAATCAAGGTAACACGTTTATGTTAGGAAAGCCTGCCTCGGACTAATTTTGAGGCTTCCCTGAAATGTAGACATGCTATTTTGAAATCAGCTATTTCAGAATAACTATTCCAGAATAGATTATTCTCTGAAAATAGCTGTGCAGTGTAGACATAGCCTGTGTGTGAATATACTACCTGCATAAACCAGTGCTATAAGTTCACAAAACAGATAAGCTTATTGGAAGTTATTGACTCTTTCTCTCCTCGCATAAGTTCTAACTATATTGGCTACGTCTACACTGGCCCCTCTTCCGGAAGGGGCATGTAAATTTCAGCAGTCGTCGTAGGGAAATCCGCGGGGGATTTAAATATCCCCTGCGGCATTTAAATAAAAATGTCCGCCGCTTTTTTCCGGCTTTAAAAAAAGCCGGAAAAGAGCGTCTAGACTGGCCCCGATCCTCCGGAAAAAGTGCCCTTTTCCGGAGGCTCTTATTCTTACTTAAAAGCCGGAAAAAAGCGGCAGACATTTTTATTTAAATGCCGCGGGGGATATTTAAATCCCCCGCGGATTTCCCTACGACGACTGCTGAAATTTACATGCCCCTTCCGGAAGAGGGGCCAGTGTAGACGTAGCCATTGTGTCTTCTCCATATCATGGTCTTAGCTCATGCCCAATCACCACCAAAAAAGCCAAACCTTATTCAGAATGGGGAAAAGAAGGTGTGCATTTTTCTCTCTCATCACATCTAATACTTCCATGTGCTTGCACAGATCCATCAGCTTTTCTGCTTGATTCATTTTAGTATTTTCTGGTAAGATAGAGAATCAGTCGTCTGTTTTCCTTTGTGCAGATAATGAAAGGAATTTACTACAGGAAGTCCCCGAGTTATGCGGATCCGACTTACGTCAGATCTGCAGTTACGAACGGGGCTTCTCTCGCCCCGGAGGATGGAGCGGCGGGACGCCCAGATGCGCCTCAGTCCGCCGCCCCCATCCTCCAGGGTGAGAAAAGCTGCTCCCCGTCTCCCTGGTCTGCAGGGAGACGGGGAGCAAAGCCTTGGAGCACGCCAGCAGCGGGACAGCCCAGGCACGCCTGGACTGTCCCACTGCCCACGTGCTCTGCGGCTTTGCTCTGCATCTCCCAGGTCAGCAGACCAGGGAGACGGAGCAAAGCCGTGGAGGACTTGGGCGGTCCCACCACCCCCGTCTCCCTGGTCTGCTGGGGGGGGGGTGCAGCTAGTGCCCCCCCCAGCAGACCAGGCTTTTCTTGCCTACCCCTGGGGTAGAGCAGCTGGGGGCTGCCGGGTTGGTCCTGCAGCACCGCTCTGGACCAACCCGGCAGCACCCCAGCTGCTCTGCCCCAGGCGTCCCCAAGTCAGCCGCTGCTGAAACTGACCAGCGGCTGACTACAGGAAGCCCGAGGCAGAGTTGATCTGCCCCAGGATTCCTGGAATCAGCCGCTGATCAGTTTCAGCAGCAGCTGACTTGGGGACGCCTGGGTTTCTTAAGTTGAATCTGTATGTAAGTCAGAACTGGCATCCAGATTCAGCCGCGGTTGAACCTGATCAGTTTCAGCAGCAGCTGACGCCAGTTCCGACTTACATACAGATTCAACTTAAGAACAAACCTACAGTCCCTATCTTGTACGTAACCCGGGGACTGCCTGTACTTAACGCTTGGAGGGAAACGTATAATAGCTAAAAATGTCTGATAAGCCATTTGCGGCCGTTCCGTGCTATATGTTGCCATGATGCACTGAAAATCTTTAATTATACCCAAGAGCCTAATTACTTTCCTTTCTCTGGCATAATCAATTGCAAAGTAAAATCTGTGCCATAGAATAATTAGAAAATGTTTCATGTTTATGGATTAATTTTCATTCTATTTATATTTCTGAGGTAATGGTTTTATTAACAGGAATGCAGTAATAATTGAAAAGTTTCATATCTGGATTACTTTAGGATTGTTGGGAGTGTAGAGTGGAAACAGTCGCAAGTCCACCCAATTCAGGCTTGATCAATAAAAATACAATTTTGGACTGATATATTATCATTTATAGTGTTTGGTCATACATTTATGCCAGCCAGATAAGTAATAGCAGGTGAAACAGAATAAGTAAAAGTGACCTAAGTTACTGTATTCTGGGGTGCTGATGAGTCCTTCCTTTTCCTATGATGGTCACTGTCTTCTTTGTTTTGGTCCTTCGGTCTCTTTCTTCAGTTTATGGCCCAGTGTTACTCCAATTTGAGTCTAATTTTTACATATATTCTTATACATTTTCATATTCTACATTACTCAGTTTTTCTCCAAACAGCATTCAACGTTGCTCATTGATGTTATAGAAAGTAGCCATGGTAGTCTGTATCTGCAAACACAACAACAAATCCTGTGGAACCTTAGAGATTAACAGATTTATTAGAGCATAAGATTTTGTGGGTAAAATCCACTTTGTCAGATTAATTGGAATGGAAATTACAGGGACATGGTTTGTATAAGACAGAAAAGTTACTTATCAAGTGTTAATGAGACTAATCAAGTCAGGGTGGATGTGGCTCACTGTCAGCCGACGGTCAGGGCAGTGAGTGGTGTGTGTGTGTGCTATACACCCGAGACTTTAACTGCTGAGACCGGGGTCCCTTTTAGCAGGCAACCTGGAGGAGGCTGACGGGTGCCCAATAAGTGTACAGGGAGAGCTTATTACACTTCAGATTTTAGCTGCTAGAATCTGTGATTCCTTCGCAGTGGGCAGCCTGGGGGAGGCTGAGAAGTGCCCCAATGGATCTGCCACCTGGGAGTGCCACAAATCCAAACGCCCAAGCTCTCCCTATATCTGTCCCTTAAGACCAGCTGAAGTTCTTTTAAATTGTGCCTGGTTCTGTTACAGCAACTGAAGTAGTCAGGTTAAAGCTTAAACAGTTACAGGTTTATTGAGGAAGCTTATAAATCATATGGTTGCAATGGCTATTGTTCTATTTCTTAACTGCTAGCAAAATATAGATCTTAAAAATGGTTACAAAGAAGATAAAGATAGGAAAACAGAAATAATAGTACCAAGTAACAGCTTAATCTTTAAAGAGCTCTAAGTCTTAAGACAGAGGACCACATCCAGGTACAATTTTTACCCCCTTCTGTGCCTCTCGACTCCAGCGTGTCAGGCCAGGGCCAGTCCCTCAATTCCTAGGAAAGACAAAATACGAGGTGGGCGTCCCCATAGAACCTCAGGAGGTCAAACACCTAACCCGACCAGCAGGTAGAGGGTAGAATGACACTCAAAAGTGAGTGCGCTGCTGTACCACCTTTATACCCATGGGGTCACATATTTCTCTTTCTTGTCTGTCATGCCACATGGTGCTGGTCTGTCTTTTGTGAGACCAGTTCTTACAAGGGAGTTGTGAACTTAATTTACACTTGTAAGAGAGATAATGAAATTGGAAGTACTGGGCATTCTTTTCTCAGTGGGAAATTCCTTTCCCAGGGACTGTGTGTGTCGAATCAACATGGGTGCCAGCCTGGGCAGTTCTCACAGCCTCGAGGCCAGCCTATTGCCTTAATCGCTCTCTCTCTCCCCATATCTATGTTTTCAGCTTCTCAGAATCAGATGAGCCAGCATAGACTATGCTGATTTTATCGCTCCTTCTCTGTATGCTTCAGGAACCTCAGAGAGTCAAATAAGATGGACGATATGGGGGCAGGCTGTCTGGCTACACTCACCATCAGCTGCAGTGAATGGGCCACATCCACCCTGACATGATTAGCACTACAAAGGCAATTTCTTCACCTCTGATAGTCCCATCTTTATACCAAATACTGTGATTGAGACACATCCAGCCTAACTTAATTAGCCTCAATAACACTGGTCCTACAACTGACTAGTAACTGCTTTTGCTGTTACATATAGCTATCTCCTGGATTCTGTAATTTCCACACCAACTCATCTGAGGAAGTGGGTTTTATCCATAAAAGCTCATGATATATTTGTTAATCTCTAAGGGTATGTCTACACAGCAAAATTATTTAGAAATAACAGCCCTTATTTCTAAATAACTTTCCTAGTGTCTACACAGCCAAACTGCTATTTTGAAATATATTTGAAATAACGCAGCACTTATTTTGAATTTGGTAAACCTCATTCTACGAGGAATAACACCAAATTCAAAATAGTTATTTCGAAATAAGTGCTGTGTAGACACTTATTTCGAAATAGGGGGCCTCCAGTCTTCCCAGAGTGCCCTGATGGCCATTCCAGCCTCAATCAAGAAAACTCCTCTCCCTCCCCCTCTCCCTGGAGCCCTTAAAGGGGTAGACTCTGGCCACAGTGCCTGTGCCAGCTCCAAGACTGCCAGCCCAGAGCCAGCAGTCTCTGTCCCTGACCCAGTGGCACCAAAACATGAGCCACCAAGCAACTGGCAGCCAGCCCTCCACTGCTCCCCAGGAACAGTCTGCCAGCTTCCAGGAGCCTGCCAGGGCCTGGAGAAGGCAGGCGCCTTCCTGATCCAGGGTGGAGATCATGGACCTTATTCAGGTTTGGAAGGGATGTCCCCAACATCCATGATCTCCACACTAGATGGAGGAACGCAGCCATCTATGACAGGATAGCTACCAGCCTGGCCACCAAAGGCCACATGTGAACCCAGGAGCAAGTCTGCATGACAATCAAGTTGGTCCGGAGACATCCACAACCCTGAGCTTCCCCTCCCCCTTCTTCCTCTTGCTTCCCCCTTCCAGCTCCCTCCTCCCGGGTTTCCCCCTCCCCTCTCCCACCTCCTTTCCCCAGTCTCATCATAGTTTCATTCCCCCTCCCCCCAAGTTTTGTTAAATAAAGAGAGTTTGTGTTCATGAAAATACGTGCATTTTATTTGACATCAGGAAGAGGGCTTAGGGAGGATTAAGTGGAATGGCGTGAGGGAGGAATGTGCAGAACAGGGAGGTTCTTAGTGCTCCTCAGGGTGGAAGCTCTCCCGCAGGGCCTGGATACTGACAGCCCCCAATGGACCTCCCGGCTAACAGCCTGTAGAAAGTACAGCCAGTTTGCAGCAACGTGTCCAAGAGAAGCACCAGAGTGTCCAGGGGCAGCTCTGGCTCCATGTTGCAGAATGCTATGGTGTCCTGAGTGAGGGCACTAGAGCACGCAGAGACAAAATGCTTTGCTGTCCCTCATCAATATAGACAAGCAAGCAGGGAAATCTGAGAACAGACTGTCCAGGGGGTTCCCTTTAAGCATGGACCTCATATAGCCTCAGGCAGCAGCCCCACACAGTAAGTCCTGACCTGGTGCCCTGCTGGAACTGGTTCCAGCCAGCCTTAAATGCGATTCAGAGTCCACTCAGTGTGGACGCGCTATTTCGAAATACATTTTGTGTGTAGACTCGTTATTTCCAAATAAGCTATTTCGAAATAACTATTTCAAAATAAGATATTTCAAAATAACACTGCAGTGTAGACACACCCTAAGGTGCCACAGGACTGCTTGTTGTTTTTCAAGCATCATATGTTTTTGTTTTTGCATCACCTGGGGTGATGAGCTGTGAGCTCAGGCTGATTTCAAATACAGCATAAAAATATCAGGATATTGAATTTTATTAAGTCATTTGTAGATATAAATATTCAGAAAAGTCACTTATGCATCAAAGCTTTTTCATAGCAGAGTATTCTAAGCCTATCTACAGCATCCTTCCATTTGGGAGTATCTGGCTTCTTCTTGCCTTTGAAATGAAGATTCTTTGGCAATCCTGGATGTCACAATATTTCAGTGGACCCCCAATGCACAGATTCAAACTGGCCTTCCCACACCACACAGCTGTGAATTGCTCTTCCTTCCATGCCTTGCCCTTTGTGTACCCCTAATGCGGCCTTCTATCCTCAGCCTTCCAATCCAATTCGTGCTTCCTTTCTCCTTACTCCCTCCTTGAGATACCAGTGATTACTCTTCTCCCCACATTTGAAGATCCCTCTCTCTATAACATTTTCATCACTCAACCTCTCCAGTCCTCCTAAAGTCTCCCAAGGTGTCATTAGTCTTCTTCCTATCTCCTTTTTAACATATCCAGGCCTATTTTACCCCTATTCTTTCACTACTTAGTTGATTCCAGGTTCTTCATTTTTCCTATGCCTCATATTCCACAGCTGCCTCAGTGCCTTTACTTTTGTATGAAGATGCTGCCATCACCCTGCTCTGTGCTGCCATCGTTTCCTGTTTTAAGGGATGGCAGAGAGCTTAATTCCCTGATCTGGGATTCTGGACTCTGCAATTTCCCTTCAGGTCAGTAGGTCTGGCCCTTCTCTGGAGAAGAAGGTGATTTCATCCTCTCTTCAGGTTTATATCTGAATTTCTTGCAGCTGTAACTTGATTCCTCTTGTATGCCTTTCCCCTTCCCTTCACCTAATCCATTCGTATTTTGGCTCACAAACTCTCTTAACTATCTGAATCTGAGGGAACTGCACTTACCTCTTCAGTTTTCAATGCTAATACATCATTTCCCCCAAAACTCAGATTCTATCTGACAACATACCTCCAACCAGCAGCAGCCCTGGCCCTTTCTAGGTGGGGACAGAAATTTATGATGACGGTATAGTGAATGATTTCATACCAGCAACCTTAAATGACCCACATTTCATATACCAGGAGCATTTGTGAAGTTTAACTACATTTGGCTTAACTATAGTCTTAGCAGTCTCTATCTCTCCATTCATGTCTCCATGAACGTCTTTCCACTATCCACCAACCTCCACATCCATTGGTGACCGAATAAATCTGCACCCAAAAGGATGCAGCATGGCATGCATGCAGTTGTGTGGGGTGTGAATAGTTCAATATGAGCATTATACACCCATGGCAAACTAGTTGTGTGGCTTTTTGGAGGTGAAGCCATAGCATTAACTTCCAGCACTGCTGGGTCTCAGAAAGCATAGAGGGCAGTGTTCCCTGTAAGTTGTGTACTTGGGTGGCCACCATGAAGAGATTCAGGTGCCACCCAGCTGATTAGCAGAGCAGCCACAGCTGGCAGCATGTGTATCTACTGGTGGTGCACATCCACACATGCCTCAGTGCACATAAAATTTATTCCACATAAAAATGGAAAAAACCCTGGGATGTGTGATTTCCTTCCTGTGGGCCTCTGCTTGGGCCTGTGCTCTGGTCCCATTCTCTCCCTATTTGTTTTCTGTTTAAGCTGACTATCTGCATACTGGTCTGCCCATTTTCTAGTTGTGGTTACAGCTCTGGGATGTTTGTCTATTAACCAGGTCAGGGTGGCAAGAACTCCGCCCCCCATCAGTTCCCCATTTTCACACACAACACCTAATCTGAAATGCAGACTCAGAACCCCTCCACTTGGGTATCCCCCAAGCTTTCTTCTTATGCACTGCAGGGGTCAGTTTAAACTTAGCTGCAAGCAAATTTTTGCAACTACCAGTTCTGCCTACTTTTTTTCCCTTTGATATTTTCATACCCTCTGCTCCTTGCCCCCCCCCCCCCCAATTTCTTCCCCCAATTCCCTATTTATTTTGGGTGTGCACATCCTAATCTCAAAACTCCGGGCATCTGAAGAAGTGGGCTGTGCCCATGAAAGCTCATGATACCATCTACATGTTTTGTTAGTCTATAAAGTGCTACCAGACCATTTGTTGTTTTTTAAGTTTAATCAGGGAAATGTGTCATGATAGCATAAGGAAAATCCAATAATCACATCCAGGTGAAAAGTGCAGGGTAGGTGTAATTTTTTGGGAAATAACATAGAACATGAAGATATTAAAATATAAATAAAGGATGTGGAATTTGTTAAATTAGAAAAGCGAAAATAAGCATAACTGTTTTTATTGAATAGGCATGTGGGAGGATGGTCTAGGGTCCTGAAATTAGATCTGATTAGTTTTGAGACTTAGAAAAACAAAATAATCTATATCCTATATTTTTTGTGCCTTTGTGGAAAAAAAAATCCTACGAATCTGGTCTCTCTCTGTTGCCATCATCTCTGAAACAAGCAGGGAGTCTGTACGGAACTTCACTATTATCACAAAGTTGGCAAGCACATGATGCATGAACCTCAGGTATTCACAAAGCTATAGGAACAGAATCAGTGTGTAATATCATGGTTTCTTGGAGGACAGATTTCTGTGGGACATGGTAAGAACCAATTAAAACTTGTTGGTGGCAATTATGGAACATCTGCTGATAGTGTAGCACTGCTTTTGCACCCCAGAAACAAGACTTACTGGTGGAATCACATAGCAATGAGGTTTGGGATGATGAGCATTGACTTTGGATCTTTCAAATGCACAAGGGCCACATTCAGTGGATCATTGTGTTGAGCTTGCCACAGCCCTCCTGGGCAGGGACATCAAAATGATAGCTGTACTGTCAGTGGAGAAGCAAGTGGAACTCACAACGTGGAAACTTGTAACTTTGGATTAGTATTGGTCAGTGGGAATTCATTCTGGAGTTGGAAAAGTCACAATGAGGGTGATTGTCATGCAATATCTCTGTTAATAATCTCCTGTTATTCAGGCCTATGACTCTCAGCAATATTTAGGACATAGTGGATGGATTTGCAGTTCTCCACTGTTGTGTGCAACTGTCCAGCTGACCAGGCAGCAGTGGGGATCTTGAACTATCATGGAACAATATTCAGAATGTATATCCCTATTTTGTCACCAACAAGCACAACAACAGAAGGGATTACTTTTCTATGGTTATGCAAGTGCAGGTGAATCACTGTGGACATGGCTGCTCAGGGAAGGTGCACGGAACTTGCATCTTCAAGAACACAGCACTATTCAGTAAGTTACAAGAAAGGAGCTACAAGCCACTGAGAGTGTCCTGAAGCCACCCAGGCCTCTACACTGCTAGTCTGCATGTTGCAATTCTGCTAATTGGAATGAGAAAGCATCATACTATGGAGGAAGAAATAAGGCTGCTAGCTCTAGAAGCATTTGAGAAAGGACTGAACCATACCTCCACGAAAGTTTCATTGAGAGTTATCAGAAGGATTCAAGGTATATCCCTCTGTACATAAGCAAACTGTTCCACATGCCTCCTACCTCCTGCCTAACTGTACAGGGGAATGAAAAGTAAGTAACAATTCTGCATCTCCTACTTGTACTGTTTTATCCTCTAACATGAGTAAATTAGGAATCATTTATTGCTGCACCCTGCAAAGCTGGGGGTGCATCACTGGCATAGGAAATAAATTTATCAACTTACCTGAAGATCCTTCAAGCTCATCCATTCTCGACTGCTGGGACTGAGTGGATGATGGTGGAGTCTCAAACACATCCTGACTCAGGGCAAAGCTGGATACCCCAGATACATTTCCCTCTGTCCTCCTCATGCTACTCCTTGCTGTTCAAGTTAAGGTTCTGTCACTCTATTCATGGTGGTCTGTTGGATCTCTTCTAAGTATGGAATTCAGCTCTTTGTAAAAGTGGCAGGTCAGCACTGGCTGGACTGTGGCTTTCCCTGGCCTTCTCACACACCTGATGCTACTTCACTTTCAAGCAGCACTACAGCTGTTGTACCATTCTCTGGCATCCCCTTGCAGTCTGCTCACAGGTGTCCACACTTCTACAGCTGGTCCATAGCTGTGCACAGCCTCTTCTTTCCACCAACACAGGAGAGCCAGTATCTCCTGTCTACTCCAAGCTGGAGAGTGTCCAGAGCATGTAACAAGCCTGGTCAGCTGGACAGTTGCACACAACAGTGGAGAACTGCAAGAGGTGCCAAGAAGGATAATCAGGAAAAGGCATTTCAGAACTCCATGGAGTTTTCACCAGGAATGAAGCCTTCTGGCCTCCAGGAAGTTCACAACTATGTCCACAACAGCCAGTGTCACTCATTGTGGGGCAGCTATTGAAGCACTGCATTCCTTGTGGTGGTTCATAGCCTCAGGGGATTTATCATTGAGGAACATGATACTCTCTTTCTCCTTTTTAGGCCAGGCACCTTGGCAAGACTATATCTCCCAGCCTGAGGCTAGACACAGGTGACATCTATGGTGCACTAAGCAGCTTGCTCAGGATGAAATCAGCACCTTGCTTTTTGAAATGTCTGGTGCTCCAGGGAAGCCAGCCCATGAGTGAGAATTTGGTCTGGAACACACCTCCCTTAAGGCAATTTAATATTTTGTTGAACTGAATGAAAATGAAACATTTCAGTTGGGCTGAACCAACTTGCAGAGAAATGCTTAATTTATATTTTCCCAGGGGAAAACCATCACTAAGGAAAATCAAAATTGTATGTGGAAAATTTCAGCTTTGTAGAGACTGTGTTTTCTGGTGAAAATCATTTTAATGTAAAAATTCCCTGCCAGCTGTAATAAACATGGAAATGTAAGGATATCTGTTGGGAAGAATTATTGTTTATTTTGCAGGATTGTGTCATCAGAAAAAAGATATAGGTATTGAGAATGGAACCAAATAGTAAATACATTCACCCATCATTTAAAAATGTTCAGACACGCACAACAAGGCAAATCCACACAGACAATAGACTCTGTAGGGGGCCAGTCATGTTCCTGTTGCTGTGTACGTGTCTGCCATCTTAGGCTTTGGGGGTCATTTGTCATTGTGAAAAGCAGAGGAGCATCAACCCATTAGCTATGAAACCACTGCCACGCACTCTAAACATGATGAATGATCATCCATGTAACAAATGTATTATCATTGCTTTCAACTGTATTATTATCTCTAGCTGTCCCCAAAATGATTAACACCCCCATTTTGCTTGATTGAAGGATGATATTTTGTTGTATTAAAAAGTGGGATGAAAATCACAAAGAGAACTTTCAGGTTTATTATGTTAAGAAAATTCTCTCTGCACATGCATCTCTGAAGACAGATATAGTCAAATTGTCATGTTTAAGGCCATATTGTGGGGAAAATAGATAATCTTGGGAATATATATTCTAGTAGGAGCTTCCTCTCCCATTCAAAGAGTGCATTGTATATGAGCAGAACTGCTCCTGTCTCTATCCTTAACATTTTGTGTGATTAGCCTATGTCCTCAGTGGCACTCTGGACATGTGTAATGGAGAGCTCGTGTTTCTTCTATCCCTCCCTGAGCACCCTTTCAGAGTTCCGTCAACCTAATACCTACTGTGAGCTAAAACTTATACTGGATATTCCTTGAGACTCCTCCTATTCACAGATCCCTAGCAAAAATATAGCCAATGGAGTAAATTTACAAACGTGAAAGTGCTTTGGGAACCTAAGTTCTCTTTTCAAAAGTGCCTTAGGTACCTGGTGGGATTTTCAGAGATGCCTAGGTGCCTAACTCCTCTTGATTTCAATGGGAGCTAGATACCTTGGTGATTTTAAAATTTCACTAGCAGCCTCCCTGCATCTTTAAACCCCTAACTACATTTACAAATCTGGTCCTTAAGCTTCAGATTCATTGAAAAATCAGTGGGATTTAGGAGCCTTTCGTCAGATGGACATAGGAAAATGTAGGTTAAATAGGAAATACCTCTAGTGGAGGCCTCAAAGAAAAATAGAGGAAACCTCATTGCTCTAGTGATTTACGTAAAACTAGAAAGAACAAACCATTAGAAAATTTGGGAAATAAACTTATATCAACTTGGAGAATTTCTACAGGATCTCCTAGGAATATTCATCTGTATTTTTGGAGATTTAGTGAGTTTTCTTCTGATATTAGTTATTATTAAAGCAAGACAATTTCTCCATCTGTCTTTTCTTCTACGGTACACTCTTCCAACACTGTCCTTCTCCTTGGTTCTGCTCTAGCCACTTGAGGGTTCTGATCTGCATTCCCATCTGCCCTTTGTTTTCAGACGTAGCATTCCCTCTAATTTTTTTCTAGCCACGTGAGGAATAAATTTGTTACGTGCACTGAGACGTGTGAATGTGCACCACCAGTAGAAACACATGCTGCTGGATGTGGGCACTGTGGCTGCTCTGCTTATCAGCTGAGTGGGATTGGACTCTCTCCTGGGTGGCTGCCCACGCACTCAGCTTACAGGGAACACTGCTCACATGTGGGCCTGGTTTAGCCACATGACCCTAGTCTCATGATTTCAGCACTCATCTCCGTCACCTGCGGAAGTGAGCTAACCATGACATAGGTGCAAATGAGCACCAGCCCTCTTAAAGGGCCAGCTTACCCTATGACGGCTCTGCAGGAGAAAATCAGTTCAGTTTTCTTTTAATTATTTAAAACACACCTGCAACATTTCCTTTAAATATTAAAGATCATAGATATGATAAACTAATACAGAATGCAAAGATTGCAAAATAATAATGACATTAGATGGGTACTTATCTGAGGGCTGGCCAGGGTGTGGTTTTATACAGTGCATGTGTTGCCCGGTTCTATGCTCTCCCTTCTCACTCCTGCATTTTAGAGTTTTGTCTGGATTCCAACAGCACCATGTGTCCTATCAAAAGTAATGGGAGTGTTGCCATTGACCTCAGTGGGGACCAAGCTTTCATCTATGGTGTGGGGTCTCTAGCATCCAGCAAGAAGAGGAAGTACAGAGTTGTACAATATGTCACTGGTCAGAACAGGGCTATTTACTCCATCTATTTTCTGTTCCCTGAGCCACTAATTCCAAAAATGCAGCAATTATGACATTTCAAGAGAGAATGAAACTAAGGGCCTATTAAAGAATGCATTTAAAAAGAAATGTATTCAACACCTTAATGAAAAACTGAGCTCCCAATAAGTGAGGCAGTTGTAGCAATTGCAGAAAAAAACAACAGCAATGTTTGAGACATATATTCTGACAAAAATGGATTTATTCATACATTAGTAGGCTTTATTGGCCTGTATCCAAACATGCCAGTCCCAGTAATACAACCTTCTGATTAAAGTGTGACATTTCAAATGAACCCTCTGGGTAAAGTATGAACAATACTCCAATTTGTTGCAAATGTAATAAAATAATAGGTGTCATGGTGCTCAGAAACTGAAAATCCCTGGGAGGAAAGATTCGTTATCTGCAAATATATAACAAAATAACTGACTGAAATCACTTAATGGACATGAATGGAATATTAAAGTAAGAAAAAAAATGATCAGGGTTTAACTTCTAATGTGGGGAAAATATATTAGTCACCTAACCTTCCTGCCCCCAGCAATATAGCTGCATAAAGCTGGGGTGGTGGTGGCTCATTCTGAATTGGATTGGGGAAGAAAAGAATAAAGAGGAGTAAGGATAGCTACAGAGGCTTTGCAGCAGGGAATCCATCCTTGCTGGACAGTATTCTCTATGTCCAGGTGAGCCAGTGCCCCCTGTCTAGGTGCTATGCCTTATCCTCTGCCCCTCCTTGGCTTCTGTTGCATGTGTTTCTATCCCTTTCCTGGGATAGATGTTGCTGCCAGGATCTGTGTGGCTGGAAGTTAGGGGGGCAAGAAGTGTAGCTACCTGTTTCCAAGATGTTGGTCCAAACCCATGGCTCATTGATCACAGTCACTCCAGCTCCTCTTCCATGTCCTGTTCTTGCCTTTGCCTCTGCAGGCATAAATACAGGTGTAGAAACATAGCTGGCTCCCACTCTTGCCTCTGCCATATACCATAGCGATGGAAAACTTGTGTGGGTGGAAACATAGCTCAACCCTCCCAGTATTTCCTTCAGATAGCCCCCTTCCTCACCTCTAAAGCTTGCTCCTGGCCTAAAGTTCACCTAGGCTACATCTACACTGCTGGCTTGCGCAAAAACTTGCAGAGTGTCTACACTGCATACTCGTTCTTGCGCAAGTAAATTTACAGTACAGCATCGGAAAACAGGGCTTCTTCTGGAAGAGTTATTCCTGTCCCCATGAGGAATAAGCCCTCTTGTGTAAGAACTCTTTCACAAGAAGGCAGTGTAGACAGGCAACATGAATTTCTTGTGCAAGAAAGCCCTATGGCTAAAATGGCCATCAGAGCTTTCTTGCACAAGAGAGCATCCACATTGCCATGGACGCTCTTGCACAAAAGCACATCTCTTGCGCAAAAGCACATGGTAGTGTGGACACGTTCTTGTGGAAGACCTTTTGCACAAGAACTCTTGAGCAAAACAGAGCTTGCGCAAGAAGACTGCAGTGTCGACGTAGTCCTACTGTTTACCATTAAGGATCAAACTTCAGCTCTAAAGACACAATAAAGTGTAGTAGGATACAGCAGGAAGGACTTCTTAACATGAAATATTATACAAAGTATGACACAGAAAGCTTCCCAGTGCTAGAGGACAAGGGGATCACTGGAACAATGAGTTTCAGCTGGCTTGGGTAGTTCAGTGCACTCTAATTCATTAATGACATAAATTGTATCTGATCTGTCATATAAGGAACCATTGGAAAACTAAATGCTCTGATCATTTATATTCTTGTATGGTATGTGTATGGAAAACACCCAAAGGATGATGCAAATATGCACAAAATGTAGAATTATAATGGGTTTACCAGACAAGTCTGGGCAATGGGTGAATAGGGAACTCCCAGAGAAAGGACAAACCGACACTTCTAATTGGATGTCATCAGAGTTGATTAGCAATCAAAGGCCAAATGGCCATTCATTTGCATTGAAGAAGACAGGAAAAAAATCAATTTGCATTTTTGCTACATTAGTGAGTGAAAACACCATCATGCAACTTTTTTTCACCACCAGACTCCATGTCTGCTTCCGCACAGCTTGAATTAACATTATTTTGGGTGGTAATCTTCAGAGGAATACATTTCTGAGGGTCTCTGGACTATAACAGAGAGGGGCAAAGAATCCCAATTTATAGTTCACCTAAGAAGATAAAGAAATCAAGCACTTTGTCTTTGGGGAAAGATCCTGACCCAGGGAAAGGGAGGGTCTGCCATCTTGATAGAGGGTTGTTTGTAAAGAAGCTCATCTTGGACCAAGTCTGTAATTTTGCTAAATCTTAGTCACTAGAGAGTGTTTTTCACTTTTATTGGTTTGCATCTACTTCAAAAACTATCTTCTGCACTTGAAATCACTTCTTTTAATACATCTGTTTTACTTCTAATTTAAATCAGGTGTAGGCTGTTAGTGTCTAGACTAGTGATAGAAATGTAGCCATGTTAGTCTGGGGTAGTTGAAGCAAAATGCAGGACAATGTAGCACTTTAAAGACTAACAAGATGGTTTATTAGATGATGAGCTTTCGTGGGCCAGACCCACTTCCTCAGATCAAATAGTCTATTTGATCTGAGGAAGTGGGTCTGGCCCACGAAAGCTCATCATCTAATAAACCATCTTGTTAGTCTTTAAAGTGCTACATTGTCCTGCATTTTGCTTCAGTGTCTAGACTGTGAGCCACAGCAGCAAAGCATTTAAGGTACCCAGGGCTACCAGGCACGTGGTGGCACAGCCACTCACTGGCTGTGTCTAGACTACATGCCTCTGTCGGCAGAGGCATGTAGATTAGACACATAGGCAAAGGCAAATGAAGCCACGATTTAAATGATCGCGGCTTCATTTACATTTACATGGCTGCCGCGCTGAGCCGACAAACAGCTGATCAGCTGTTTGTCGGCTCGCGCACTAATCTGGACGCTCCCCTGCCGACATCAAAGCCCTTTGTCAGCAGCCCTGTTATTCCTCGTGGAATGAAGTTTACCGGGGCTGCCGAAAAAGGGCTTTGATGTTGACAGGGGGAACGTCCAGACTAGCGCGCGAGCCGACAAACAGCTGATCAGCTGTTTGTCGGCTCAGCGCGGCAGCCATGTAAATGTAAATGAAGCCGCGATCATTTAAATCGCGGCTTCATTTGCCTTTGCCAAAACAACAAATCTACATGGCTCCGTCGACGGAGCCATGTAGTCTAGACGAACCCACTGATTTGGATTGCATGCCACAACATGACAAGAATTTTTTACCCTGAGCTCTGAAATCTGGATATTCTTTCAATAGCTTTGTAGGGGATGGAAAAGGACAATATTTATTGTTGATCTACATTCTGGATTCAGAAAAAAATGCTATAACTCAAAACTCTAATTTATCAGCAGAGTGGACTTGATAAATACATATACTTGGACTGAAAGAGTATTCTTGTACCACTGGTGTCGGTAGGCACAATTATGATGTAAATCACAATGTGCCTGGGGAACCAGATAAAGAAACTTGAGTCCCTCTGTTCCAAAAACATAGGTGTCAACCACTTGAGATAAAAGATACCACCTTCATCCAACAATTGTAGTACATACTATATCCAATGTGTGGGCCAGTCACTTGAGAGCAATACAGTGGACTCCAGGCAGTCCGCTATACAAATCTTTAACACTGTTCACCATAAACAGCTCACATTTCTTCAAGGTGGACATCTGCTTTCATCCAAATTAGTGCATAAACACAGGGGCTGTGTCTAGACTGGCCAGTTTTTCCAGAAAATCAGCCACTTTTCCAGAAAAACTTGCCAGCTGTCTACACTGGCCACTTGAATTTCCGCAAAAGCACTGACTTCCTACTGTAAGAAATCAGTGCTTTTTGTGGAAATACTATGCTGCTCCTGTTCAGGCAAAAGTCCCTTTTGTGCAAAACTTTTGCGCAAAAGGGCCAGTGTAGACAGCTGAGATTTGTTTTCCACAAAAAAGTCCCGATTGCGAAAAGTGCTTTTGCGGAAAAGCATCAGTGCCAATCTAGACGCTCTGCTCCAAAAATGCTTTTAACGGAAAAGTTTTCTGTTAAAAGCATTTCCGGAAAATCATGCCAGTCTAGATGTAGACAGTGAGCAGGAGAAGTGCAGGGAGTGCCCTGTTATGCAACAGGGTATTAGTAGAATTTTAACAGGAATTCCTTCTCAAAATTTGACCTTTAGATGGTGGAAGTGAAGAAAGAAGAAAGGCCCTGGTTAGGGAGCGAAGAAACCTCTATAGTGTGGTCTTGTAGTTTTCCTTTACATCATAGTTTTCCTTAGTGCATACTAGCTATGGGATAAGCAGTTAGATGGATTTACTTAACAGAGAACAAGTGAGGAATAGAAAAGGATCAATTTTCCAGAAGTGCTTGAGCACACAAACTCAAGAATTTTCATAAAACTAGAAGTGTCATGCAATGGAGAGTTTAAAATAAGTGAATAGTATTATATTAGCAGTTGCAGTAGCCAAAAGAAAAGGCAATGCACTATCCTGGAAAGAGCAAGCTAATCACATGATTGGTGATTCTGGCAATCAGTGATATAAGGAAGGCATAGACTAATGTGAGGATCACCGATTGGCTATTCACTTGAGAGTGAAAATAAAATTTGCAGCTTGCTATCATTTTCAGATAACAATCGATAAATAGAGGGCAGTTTCTATGGACCTTCTTAAACAGGCAGCCATGCTATATTGCATGAGACCAATAGGAAGTATGGAAAACCACCTTTGATACTTATTGAAGATTAAAACATAACAGTCAACAAAGGCATGGTAATTTGTGATAAAACATGCCCAGTTATGTGAATGGCAATAACAATGGAACAAACATAGACACACATAAATAATTTCTACAGAGTCCCTTTATTCTGCACTAACTTGCAGAAGGCTTATGTGAAAAATTCATGAAAAGAAACAAAGTGAACTCTGAAAAGTGGCCTCATAAAACATATTGTAATATCAGGCATCTTGAACAGGTATTGGGATCACAGCAGAGGTGAGCAAAATAATCACATTGGCCCTCCTCAAGGCTCTGGTGTTTGAAGTTCTGTTCGTTTGAACTCACGCATTCAAACATTTGTCAATGTAGGGTGATGTTTTTCACTGGCAAGAAAGAGGTGAACCTCCTTTCAATGAAGCTGGATTTTCTTGATCCCCCTTAATGGTCTTTGCCTTACAATTGACATTCCTCAGTAAATGTGACCTGAGATCCTTGCAAGTGCTGATTTACTTGGAAAAGACCACGGGGTCTTTAATAACTACAATACAGTCTTGCTTATCTTATGGTATGCTCATAATAGGCATGTACTCATATTGTTAGCCAGTGCCACTGAATCTTCATTGCTATTTTTAGTGATGTCAGCTGGATTAAAACTAGCATGGGTGTGCCTATCTGAACTGCACTCACAACTCTAATTGCAGTATGGACATACCCTGACATCCAACATAATAAATTCATTTTTTTTTTAAGAAAAAAATATAAGATGCAACTTCTCATCAAGGCTGCTGGCATTCGCAGCTGAAAGAATTTTTAAAAAGCTGCATTGAAGTGGCTGCGTGAAAGCTATCAGCATATATTGGCTGACAACCTAATCATAATGTGCTGCTAGTAAAAAATATTGGTGGTCTTTTCACAGTATTTGGAAGCAAATTAATTACGTAATTGTGTATGTGGTTTCTTGTCTGCATCTGCTAAGCTCATGGATTGTAGAAGTATTTATTCAGTTGGTTGTAGTTGAACCATGACCATTTTTTGCTTCACAAGTTTTGCCAGTGTGTAAATATCCTTATCCTGGGCGGGGGCGGGGGGGGGGGGGGGGGGGGAATCTCATTTAGAGGAGAAAAAAGTCTAAAGTTTTTTTGGAAATTAGCATTGCTGTCCATACAAATATGCAAATCTTCACTTGGTCTCCAAAGCAAAATCAACATGAAAAGCTTAACTGCACTTTTTGAATCTCTTTGTTGTTCTTTGTTTCCACAAGGATGGGACATGCTTAATACCAGAAGAGAGATTGTTTTGGCAGTATTTCTATCCAGGGTGAGAATAAGAGATGCCAGAACTCTCACAAAAGTCTTTCCCCACAGCATTATTAGTAGAGCTTTGTAGGGAGTTTCCATTGTGCAGGAAATTCTGTTATTCCAAAATTTGTTTTAACATCCTATGAAATGAAATAAAAATCATTTTAGGTTAATTAAAGTGTTTCATTTAATTATAATGTAAGCGTTTAATTTTGATTCTATTGTATATTATACATTACTAAAGGGCTGCGCTCATGGCTCGCTACACTCCTCTATCCCCCTCTCTCTGGCCGCTGTCGCTTCTCTGAGGGTATGTCTACACTGCCACCCTAGTTCGAACTAGGGTGGCTGATGTAGGCATTCAAACTTGCAAATGAAGCCTTTATTTAAATATCCCAGGCTTTATTTGCATGTTCCCAGGCGCCACCATTTTTAAATGCTCCGTAGTTCGAACTACCTGCCCACGGCTACACACGGTGGTTCGAATTAAAGTGACTAATTCGAACTACTGTTAAACTTCCTTGCAGGAAGAATAACGATAGTTCGAATTAGGAGCTTTAATTCGAACTACCTAGTCCGTGCCGCGTGTAACCGCGGGCTGGTAGTTCGAACTACGGGGCATTTAAAAATGGTGGTGCCCGGGAACATGCAAATAAAGCCCGAGATATTGAAATCCCGGGCTTCATTTGCAAGTTCGAATGCCTACATTAGCCACCCTAGTTCAAACTAGGGTGGCAGTGTAGACATACCCAGAGAGAGTCTGTTGACACTGATGATATGATGGTGTCATTCTGTCGTCCCTCAGGAAAAGCTTTTATAGATATATAGATATAGATATAGATATAGATATAGATATAAAGAGATAATATCATTAAGGCTCTTCATGTTTGGTTTTTATTTTGTTTTAAGTGTCGTGAGAATTTATCACTATTTAGACAAAAATTAAAACAAGTAAAAAAATGGTGAAAACCAAAATTGAAGAGTAGCAAGCCATGGGGAAAGAAAAGACTGACCAGTAAACATAAAGGCTACGTCTACACTGCAGCCTTCTTCTGCAAAAGCTTATGCAAATGAAGCACGGAGTAGAATATCACCGTGTTTCATTTACATAATTAATTAGCAGCTGTTTTTGCATAAGAGGTGTTTGCTCAAAAAGGAGCTGTATAGACGGCTCCTTTTTGCGCAAAACCCCCTTCTTGCGCAAGAGCCGTTCTTTCTCATTTTTTCAGGAAGAATGGCTCTTGCACACAAGGGGTCTTTTGTGAAAAAGGAGCTGTCTACACAGCTCCTTTTTGCGCAAAAGCCTCTTGCACAGAAACAGCTAATTAATTATGCAACTGAAGCGTGGTGATATTCTATTCCTTGCTTCATTTGCATAAGCTTTTGCGGAAGAAGGCTGCAGTATAGACATAGCCTTTTAAACTGTTGAGGCACGTTCCTCTGTCCTGGCGCATCGCTACAGCAGACCAGTGATCTCATCTGCCAAGACGTAAATCTCTACTCATTTCACTGCCCTACTATAAAGTAGTAGCCACTAACTGGAAGTTGCTTTCTTGTGCTCAGGCATGCTATGCTATTCAGCAGGGACTCTGTGAGGGGTACCTATCTGTCCTTCAAGAATGGGAGCTGAGTCTGATGTAAAACAAATCAAGACAGTAAAGCCCAAATGTAGACATTTTTTTAAATCTGGGAAATTTTAGGGAGAAAATTGTAAAAACAAAAAGTAAAATATAAACAAATAAACAATAAAAATATTAATAAATACAAATACAAATAAAAACATTTCAGAATTAAATTTTATCAATTTTGACATCTTAATATAGACAGTTTCAATTTTGACAAATCACAATTTTCACAAATCAGCATTTTCTGACTGGAAAAAATGGTTTCCTGGTTCTCATTACTAAGCCAATTTTGCAAACTCAGGATGTTCACATGGTCTCAGAAAACCAGCAAAGCTCATAATGACTGATGCTTCTAATTTCCTATTTCCTATAGATTCTCATTTGTAATAGCCTTCTGCTCTTGCAACAGACATGAAAATACAATGAAAATAAAAACGATGACTCAGCTTTCCATGGTATCACAGGCTCATTAATCTATTCTGTGCATTTTTTGAGACTTAATTGAAAAAAAATCAAATTTAGCAAAGACATTTGCACTCTGCAAAGGAGCAATCTCTTGCTTTTTGTTTAGCGCCTGCAAGATGTTGTCATTCAGATAATTACTTTCAAAGGGGATATTGCCATACATGTAATATTTTAGGTTTTTTACTGTTCCTAGAATGTTTCATTTTGTCTTTCTAGTGATGCAAAGCCATTGCATTGAAGTCAAAGATATAATAAAAACTGTGTAATGATTCAAACCAATCTACCATTTCTAATAAAATATATGATTTTTTCTCTAATGATAGTTAGCTTTTTCATAGTATGGGGATGTATATTAAGTGTAAATAAAGATGGTGTTTCCAACTAGAAAATCCCTGTCTCCAGCATTATAGAGCGTAAATTCAAAAACACAATCAACAAAACAAAAATGGCCAACCAACATTATATTCACAAATTCACTTCCTTTCAGCTTCTGCTTCAAACTTACTGACAGTAAGAAAAGAGACTATTTTGCTTCTGTTAGCAGCGCAACAGCAATAAACAATTTGATTTTCCCATATGCTGAACTGAAAGTTATGAAAAAGGTTTGCTTTGATTTATAACATTTAGCAAATATGATTTGGAAATAACTGATTTAAGGCTTGTTTTTACTCTCGCAGTGCAGACAATGTGGGAAGGGTGAAGGAGCATCAAATTGTTGTTCTCTAAGGCAAGGTCTACACTGCTGCTTTTTTTCGGCAAAAGGTACGCAAATTATGCTTCGCAATTTGCGTACCTTTTTCCTATTGCTTTTACGGAAGAGGCTTTTCTGCCATTTGGTCCCATCTAGACATGGCCAAATGGCAGAAAAGCCTCCTCTTTCAGGGGAGCCCTTATTCCTCTGAATCATGATTCTATGATTCTATGACTTTCCTTAATCCTTGTGAGGAACAGGATTGCCGACGCTGGTGGGGGAGCCCTCTCAAGTAGAATTAGTTGGTCTTCATTAGACCCGCTAATTTGAACCGTGGAAGATTGACTGCAGCAGCATCCATCTTCTTCATAGTGTACACAAGCCTATCACGAATTGGTCAAATTATGAACAGGAGGCTGCCTGGCAACTCTCCCACACCACATTCTACAGGCCACTTTCTATTGATTCCACTGAGGAATACCAAAAGAAACTATGCCATCTGCTCATGAAACTCCCTGCTACAGCTCGGGACTAAATCTACACAGACACACCTCCAGAGCCCCACTAGGAGTATTCTATCTGCTACCCACGATACATAAACCTGGAAATTGCAGATGCCAATTCCTGAGATGATGGGGTATCTTACAGCTGGGATGTCTGGCTATGAGGATCCTCTTCTCAGACCCTACTCTACCAGTATTCCTAGCCATCTTCGAGACACCGCTGGCTTCTTGAGGAAATTACAAAGCATCAGTAATCTTCCGGAAAATACCATCCTGGCGACCATGGATGTAGAAGGTTTATATACTGATAGTCTATATGAGGCTGAACTATAAGGTCTCAGGAACAGTATATCAGTTAGACATGAAAAATAAAACAAAATTCAATCGTGCCGAAGGGACATATTTTAAAAGTTGCTTAACTCCTGCTGAATGCATCTTCCCTGTCGTAGCTCATGCTTAGAGCCTGATTGTGAGATTTCAAGGAGACTTAGGAGTCTAAATAACTTTAAAATTCTGACCAAAGTCACTTGCAGTAGAATGTAGGCACTCTTGCAAGCTTTACTCCTAAATTTCAATGAAAATCAATGGGAAGTAGCATCCAAGTGCATTTTTCCCTCTTGAAAAATCTCCCCCCAGTGCTCTTAAAAAAAATAAATACCACAACTATAGCTACATCTAGACTACAGGCTTCTTTCAGAAGAAGCTTTTTTCGGAAGAATCTTCCAGAAAAATCTTCTTCAGAAAGAGAGCATCCACACTGCAAGAGTACATCAAAAAAGCAATCTACTTTTTTGAAAGTGAGCGTCCAGACTAAATGGACGTTCTCTCTCATGTAAACTGTGATTGCTATGAATGGAATGGGCACTATGGCACCTGTGCTTTTTTTCCCTTTCCTCTTTTTCCAAAAGAACTCCCTCTTCTCCATCCACACATGCCTTTTTGCTAAAGAGCTCTTTTGAAAAAAGGCTTCTTCCTCATAGAATGAGGATTACCAATGCCAGAAAAACCCCTCTGTTCTTTCGATTTTCTTACAGAAGAACACAATTGCAATGTGGATGTTCCTCAAGTTTTGTCAGAAAAATGGCCATTTTTCTGACAAAATTCTGTAGTGTAGACATGCCCTGAAAATGGGTATTGAAAGTTGTTTGGGAGACTTCAGGAAGTCAAGGGGATTGTTTAAACAAAATTAGCTTTGATACAAAATAAATGTCATTTAAAAGTAGTTACTAATACAAGAAATAATTTATTAAATTATTAGTGTATTCATAGGTATTTTGAGATTATTTGCTGAATTTTAAAATTAAAATTTCCTAAACAGTGGAATGTGGAGGAAAAAATGCACACAATGTTACAAAACTTCCAGATTTCCATTAACACTACTGCTAACCCTTATGTTATAATTATGTCCTGGAATATAAAAGGCAAGGATAACTCACTTTAATTAGCAGGATAGATCAAAACATACACTTGCTTTAAGACCCATGAGGCATGAAACAAGAAAATGTCTCTTTGTGAGCTGCAAGTATGCACATAGTTGAAAGCATCTGTTTATTTTTAAGAGAGATTTTAAAAAGGAATACCAATATATTCAGTTCTAATGAAGTGATGGCATAAAGCAACTAGTGAAGGATATTCTGAGAGTAGACAGCAATTACTGTGCTGTAGAATGAAAGTGCTTTTCAACTGAGACTAAAATGAAATGGCACTAAAACAAAATTTGTATTAATTAAAATGTTTATGTGACTTTTGTTCTGTTCTGTTCTTTTGCAGCATAATAACTTCTCATAATTGAGCTCCACAACATTTTTTAGTAATCACTGTTTGACTGGAATACTTTATTCAAGAAGAGTTAATGCCTGAAAAAGCAAACCACATGTCATTAGTCTTATTTGGTGAATTTCAATAATAGATTTGCATAATTCATAGGCTATAAGACCAGAATGTGCCCTTGTGATAATATAGTCTGATCTCCTGCCAAACACAGTAATGGAACATGTTTTTGTTTGTTTTTTGTTTTGTTTTGTTTGGTTTTTTGGCTTTTCATCTCTAACACCTGTGCTCCAAAAAGTTGGTGGAGATGTAATCATACAACCCCTGGAAATGTAACAATTCTTATTAATTTAGTATAATCACTCAAAACCAAATTCTTGGCTGGTTTTAACAGTCACAGATCTGTTCAGGTTTTAAAATGCCTAGTAGTGAATGTATATATAGGGTGATATGCCAGATTCTCCATGAAGTTTGATAGAAACTGCCATTGTTATTGATTTTAGATGAAAGGTGGTCATACATTATAACGATAGGCAATCTTATAAAACCCGAAAACAGATAAAATTGTACTTCTATATTAAGGTTAGTTTGTAATGTATTGTCATGTCAAGGGCACTAGGACATTGTGGGTATGTGCCACTGTTCCTTATTTGCATAAATATAAATAAATAAACACAAACCATAACTAAAAGGCACCATCTAGGTTCATAGCTATTTACACAGAAGTTCATTACTGGGAACAGATGTACTTACTCCAGTTTTTCCTGTTCAGTAGAGAACTTGGTCCACTAATTTCAGTAGAGTTATTCTGGATTTACTCTGTGGTAGATAAGTGCAGCGAAAGGCACCAATGGCCTAAGACAAAACCCACTGAAATCAATGAAAGTCTTTTTACTGATTTTAATGAGGTTTACATTAGTTTATAATCTTTTTAAAAGTCTGCAAAGAAAAGCCAATCAAACTAAATTGTAAATTTTAGGATGAAAAGTAAGCACATTATTTAGTATCATGCTATATTAAAATAGGATCTAAGAAAGGCTGTCACAAAATTAATGGTAGCAGTTTCATTACAGGAGTGAGGTAAATACTATGCTCTGAATGAAAAATTTCTCTCAAATAGCTTATTTTCAGCATATTATAACAACAATGCAAAACAGACAGAAGATAACAAATAAATGTATCTCATTAATGTTCATAGCTCCATTTGCCTAGTACAGTAAAACTCCAGTTGTCCGGCATCTAGTGATCTGGCACTCCTGATAGTTCGGCATCACCTGGAACCCGGAAGTGCTCCAGACAGCCGGACAATTGGAGCTGCTCTGCCCCAGGCTTCCCCGAGTCAGCCGCTCGTCAGTTTCAGCAGTGGCTGACTTGGGGACGCCTGGGGCAGAGCAGCTGGAGTGCTGCCGGGTTGGTCCCGCAGCACCACCTCCTCTCATCCCCTCCCCTATCCCAGACCCCTCATAGCTACCTCTTCCGATAGTCTTGCATATCTGATAATCTGGCACCCCCTGGGTCCTAAAGGTGCCGGATTATCGGAAGTTTACTGTAATTTCCACTAGTTTGCTACTATAGCACAGTAGTAATAACATCTTTCAGAAGAAAGGGATATTGCCTCAGTTGCTCTCATTGGAGCCAAGCTGAACTGGCAAAACTTGTTGCTATGATCTGGCAAGATCTCCATGTGTGAAATGCTCAGTTATAGATTTTAAAGCTAGGAGAGACCATCAAGAAAATCAAATCTGACCTCCTGCACATCACAGATCACAGAATCTGGTGTACCAACTCTTGTAATAGACCCACAATCTCAGTAAAAGGAAGCTGTGCACCAAGAGGGCTTCCAAGATCCAGTCAGGTGGTCCCATGGGCCAGGTTTTAATTTCCTGTACAGCAGTGTGTATAGTGACTCCATTGACTGCCATAGAAAAGCACTTGCAATCAGATTTATTGTGCATTTCCAACTTCAGAATTTTCTTTTTCACAAATATTCAACCATAATCCCTGAATTGTTTCCATTTTAGTGAACATTCCTCCCAGTAGAGTCATTTGGCCTGATTCTTGTTTTACTTACATTGTTTTATACTAGCCTAATTCCATTAAATACTTCAGAGTTGCCTCAGAATTGCACCCACGTAAGGCAAGAGAATCCATAATTCCGCTGTATTTAAAATGCTATAATGGAAATCAGAATCAGGTTATTTTTCTTGCATAATGTTGACGGTTTTATTCATTGTCCATTCTCTCCCCTGCTCCTGATCTCTATTTCTAACATTACTAGTCTAAAATGGAGTTCAACTAAATTTTCTGTTGTGTGTTTGTGTATTAACTGCAAAATATTCTGTTCAAATGAATACACAAAATGAATTTGTATAGAGTGTTCCATATCTACAACAATTCTGGGGAATCTGTCTGCTTCTTCTTTCATTCACACTGAAATCTAGTGTAACTATTGAATTGAATTAATTCCTTGGTGCTTTAATGTCATTCTAGGAAAGATCTAACTGTCTCCACAGTACAGACACCGGTTTCATCAGCACAGAGTCCTACCATAATACGCAGATAGGGGTATCTTTTTACAAACCTCTCACTTCATTACTGTGCTTAGCAAGCATACTGTTAACTTAGTATGTCACGAATTCTTTGTGTGTCCTGGTGTTGAGAAAAAAACAAAACGAGAAAAAAATCTGTGCCTCTTTCTGTGGTATCTCTTTCCTGAGTGAAGAATGGGGGGGGGGGGGGGGGGAACTCTCACAAAAACTTAGACACTTCCATTCTAACGTAATAAAGGAATAACAAGAAAGTTAAAAAAGTGTTTTTGCCTGCAAGCCCACCTTGCCCAGCTATGCAGCACTTGGTGCAACATACTTACCAATTAAGATTTTATTTGGTTCATTGTTAACATTAATTAGATTAAATCCATTATGCATTCTAGTTGATGTTCTATGGATTTTCACAGAGTTTTCATTGCAGTTCTGAATTAATTAACCTTTATTTACGGATACTTAGATACATAGCTGTCAACCCGTAAAGTCCCATTTATGTGATACTGGCTTGTACAACACATGACAGACTGAAAATGAGGGACATAATGAAAAACATAAAAAGTCAAGAGAAGAATGATGTGGACATCTTTAATGTATGTAGTGTATTCTAAAGTCCAAGCTCCAAGAGTCAGCATTTCTTTTGCCAGGAATTTAAAATGAGAGCATCAATGACTTTAATACCAGTTTTATATGTAACCAAAATACATTTGTGGACTATCTTGTAATGATCTAGTTAGACTGTAGCTAATTGAAATATTGTTCTATAAAGGCCCTGATCCCATAATTATTAATCATGCAAAGCTAATTCTAAAATCAAAGGGAATTTTCATCATAATTGAGGGGTGTTTTTTTAAAATAAAAAACAGCATTTTCAGATCTCATTGTGAAAAGTTCTGTTCTGTTCTTTTAAGGGAACCTCATCAGATATTTATATTAGAAATCGGTTTCTTTCCACTATCTGTGTTACCATTTTAGACAAAAGAATTAGTATTTTCCAGTCTTAAAGCAAATTTAAGACTTGAGCCAACTATTACCCATAACTGAAACATTACAATTAATGGAAAGACTCTGACTGATCTCAATGAGAATAGAATAGGAATCCCAACACAGGTCTGCCTTATTTAGGGAACAAGATGTCACAAGGTAACATGGCTTTGACTCACTGACTTTTTTGTTTACTCTCAGTATTATTTACAGTATCAGAAGGATATCACTAAGAATGTTAGATTTACTCTTTTTGTTGATGAGCGGACCTTACAGCATTCAGATCAGATTATGCTTTTCTGTAGCAGCAAGAGCATGAAAGATTTTTTATTTTGTAAAAGTGAATATTGGTTTTAAACATTATGACCATGCCATCTGTCACTGAGCGGATGCATGATTTATTCTGTTTAGGTTGTCTTCTTGTACTGCACAAAGCATAGAGGGCTCTGAGCTTATTTACATAAAAGCAACGAGGAGTCCTGTGGCACCTTATAGACTAACTGAAGTGTAGGAGCATAAGCTTTCGTGGGCAAAGACCCACTTCAAGTGGGTCTTTGCCCATGAAAGCTTATGCTCCTACACTTCAGTTAGTCTATAAGGTGCCACAGGACTCCTCGTTGCTTTTGCAGTTTCAGACTAACACGGCTACCCCTCTGATATTTACATAAAGGTCTTCATAACCCTTTCCCAGAATTCTTGAGAGTTAACATGAATATAGTAGCTTAATGCATCAAAAGTGAAAAAGCAGAAGAATGAAAAAAAGAGATTTTCCCATAATTATGTGTGTTTAAAATGTAACAAGTAAATGTAATGTAGGTGTCAAGATGAAAGTATAAAATTAGTACTATAATTCTGCAGATACAATAACTTGTGTGCTTGGCAAATCGTAATATGTAAAAGTTCTTTGATTCTTTTTCAGTTCACTTGTTTGCATACTCAGGAAAAAAGATGCACAAGAGATCAAATGGATCATCTAATACTTTGGTAATTAGGTTCTCAGTTTAACACTTTGTTAGTGTTTCTCAAGAGGCGATTCTAAATCTTAGCACTGGAATCCCATCTATTATTAGAAATTCCAAGTGCAGACAAAAAGGGTGTTTGGGAAGTTGCTTTTAAAACTACTCTGCTTTATCGAGCTGAAGAGCTGAAGTCTAAGGGGAAAAAATCTCAGAAAAGGATAAAAATGAAAAGTTAGTTAAGAAGATGGAGCTTAAAATCATGATACCAAAATCATCATCATAGCTCAAACTGGAAGTATATGGCCTCCCAGAACCATGCCATAATGGAGAGATCAAGAGCATTCTAAATACTGTTCGAGATTACTTTTTTGCCAGATTATACTGTGACTGTATGTAGAAATGTGACAATTAATAGTAGATTTCCTCCCCACGTAACTCTAATTTTTATCAAACAGAATAAAAATTACTAGTGAATGATGTTTGAGCATCTTAAATGAAAACTTGCAGAAGCATATTTTTGCAATATGTTCTGTAGATATTTTATTATTCTGATCCATTGACATGTAGAGTGAAAAATTCAGTATCCTTTTCTCCTTTCCCACATATAAGCAATTCAGATTTACAGTCAGAAACTATAATGAAAAGTATTTATTTTTCTTTAACACACCAATCATAAAAGGGGACAAGAACATGAAAGCATGCCCATGTTTGAAAGTGTACAGTTCAGGAAGCTGTCAAAGATTTTGTTCTTGTTACCATGAAATGAAATGGCAATTTTAAAGACATAATTCAAAATGTATCGTTTTGAGCCCACAGAGCAATCAAAATGGGAAAGTATTGCAGATATGCATGAGTGCCCCCATAAGAAATCTGAGTCTGTTTGAAAAATATAATCGTCTCCCACTTCAATGTTCACTTAGTTCCTATAACATGTTTCATAAACCAAACATGTGACTTTGTCTAATATGCTATAACCAAATATAGTGCAATATCATGTTACAGCTGATAACATAGGAATAGGTGTGATCCTTTGTTGGTGTAGCTGAATATAGCTAGGAAAATTTATATACTTGATCATTTAGCCTGTATATTTGGCTAAAGATGACAGATGCAAATAACACTAGTGATTAATCTCAGTTTAATTTGCATGAAGTCAAAAGTTTGGATGCTGCTTATCCAAACCTATTTCATTTTCAGATTCATTTTCTATTGGTGATGGTCAGAGTATTTCTTGATTTGGTTGGGCTTGCAATTACCAAAGAACTAATTTTTTAATTCATACCTTAATATATTTATAAATGATCTGGAAAAAGGGGCAAACAGTGAGGGGGCAAAATGTTCAGATAATATAAAATAACCCAAGAAGTCCAAAGCTGACAGCAAATATTTATAAAGAGATCTCTCTAATCTGGGTGATTGGGCAACAAAATGGCAAATGAGTTCCCTGTTGATAAATGCACATTGGAAATCATAATCACAACTTTATATATAAAATGATGGGATCTAAATTAGCTGTTACCATGAGAGAGAGAGATCTTGGCGTCATTGTGGATAGTTCTCTGAAAACAACCACTCACTGTGCAATAGCAATCAAAAAAGCAAACAATGATGGAAATTATCATGAAAGGATAGATATGTTTTCAGTCTTGTTATTTATCTGTTTTAAATTCATGGTATACCCACAGTTTGAATATTGCGTTCAGATGTGGTCACCCCATCTCAAAAATGATATATTAGAATTGGAATAGGTATAGAAAAGGGAACAAAAAAGAAGAAAATACCTTTGTAATAACATGAAAATAATATAAAGATCCCATGTTTCTGATGCTTACAAATCAAACGTTTCATTGTAAAATCTGGATACAAGGAAGTTCTAGCTACACCTTTTACCATATTTGTTGGAACTGACCCAGCAGCAAGCTGAAACAAAAGATTTAATTGTTAAAATTTATATAATTGTTGATAAGAAAATAACCCAGACAAAAAGATGGGAGAAGGATTTGGATAAAGGTATGAATGAGTGGTTGTCTGTGTGGGAAAAGAGAGATATATCTTGTGTAGCTCAAATATATAAAATTACTATATAGATGGCATTTGACTCCAATTAAGATTCATCACTGTTTTGCTTCTAGTGAGGCATTCTGAGGGATTGTGAGGAACAGAGAACATACTTGCATGTGGTGTTTGGGTCCAGGAATTAGACAGTTTAGAGAAGAAATTATTAAACAGTTTAGTCTTATGACAAAACGCTGGTTTCTTCGAAATCTCCTGATCTGCTTACTTAGTGCACCAGTAAAAGTCTACATATTAAACAGAATTATAATTTTTTTCCTTTGGTTGCAGTTAAACTTGTTGCACATCTGTGGAAAAAAGTAATCCCTTTCCTTATGGAATTGTGGTATTATAGAATCATAGAATCATAGAATAATAGGACTGGAAGGGACCTCGAGAGGTCATCGAGTCCAGCCCCCCGCCCTCAAGGCAGGATCAAGCTCCGTCTACACCATCCCTGACAGATGTCTATCTAACCTGTTCTTAAATATCTCCAGAGAGGGAGATTCCACCACCTCCCTTGGCAATTTATTCCAATATTTGAACACCCTGACAGTTAGGAATTTTTTCCTAATGTCCAATCTAAACCTCCCCTGCTGCACTTTAAGCCCATTACTCCTTGTCCTGTCTGCAGAAACCAAGAGGAACAAATTTTCGCCTTCCTCCTTGTGACACCCTTTTAGATATTTGAAAACCGCTATCATGTCCCCCCTTAATCTTCTTTTTTCCAAACTAAACAAGCCCAGTTCATGAAGCCTGGCTTCACAGGTCATGTTCTCTAGACCTTTAATCATTCTTGTCGCTCTTCTCTGTACCCTTTCCAATTTCTCCACATCTTTCTTGAAATGTGGTGCCCAGAACTGGACACAGTACTCCAGCTGAGGCCTAACTAGTGCAGAGTAGAGCGGCAGAATGACTTCACGAGTTTTGCTTACAACACACCTGTTGATACAACCTAGAATCATATTTGCTTTTTTTGCAACAGCATCACACTGTTGACTCATATTCAACTTGTGGTCCACTATGACCCCTAGATCCCTTTCCGCCATGCTCCTTCCTAGACAGTCGCTTCCCATCTTGTATGTATGGAACTGATTGTTCCTTCCTAAGTGGAGCACTTTGCATTTCTCTTTATTAAACCTCATCCTGTTTACCTCTGACCATTTCTCTAACTTGCTAAGGTCATTTTGAATTATGTCCCTATCCTCCAAAGAAGTTGCAACCCCACCCAGTTTGGTATCATCTGCAAACTTAATAAGCGTACTCTCTATCCCAATATCTACATCATTGATGAAGATATTGAACAGTACGGGTCCCAAAACAGACCCTTGAGGAACTCCACTTGTTATCCCTTTCCAGCAGGATTTAGAACCGTTAACAACAACTCTCTGACTACGGTTATCCAGCCAATTATGCACCCACCTTATCGTGGCCCTATCTAAGTTATATTTGCCTAGTTTATCAATAAGAATATCATGCGAGACCGTATCAAATGCCTTACTAAAGTCTAGGTATATGACATCCACCGCTTCTCCCTTATCCACAAGGCTCGTTATCCTATCAAAGAAAGCTATCAGATTAGTTTGGCATGACTTGTTCTTCACAAACCCATGTTGGCTATTCCCTATCACTTTATTACCTTCCAAGTGTTTGCATATGATTTCCTTAATTACCTGCTCCATTAAGATATATAAAATATGTACTGTCCATATAAAATATGTACTGTCTTTGTAACTGAAAAGCGTTCAACATCATGTACACAAGAGATGCAAACAAAAAGAGGGTAAGTTTTTGGAAACTTGTTCACTCTTACCAGCATACACAGAGAAAGGCTTGCCATCAAGCCAGCAACTTTAGCTAGCTTCTTTGAATATTAACCTACTCTTGAACAAGCAATGTACAATGGAGCATGTCAATAAACATTGTAACTTTGCTGTTACTGGGGTAAGTACTATCAACTTTGGACAAGCCAACCAGACTGTTTGTAAACACTACACACAGCAAGTTCTATTCATTGTTAGTACTGTACTAGCAAAATATCTTAATGTGTTGTAGATGCGACCCCCCCACATATTTTTATTGATAAAATAAAAAATTAGAACACTTGAAAATAGTCTTAATAATATTATATGAAAAACAGACTGTGTCAGTAAAATTTGATTACACTCTCTGTCTTGAGCTAAGTGTTACAGGACCAAAACTATAATTAGCAGAGACCTTCTCTTCAGAGTTATCCTAGGTTTGCCTAGGATTGTTAGAGTGTCCCCATTATGAACCACAAGGATGCAGTACTAGCCTATGCATTGGGATGGATCTTGGTGAGATACTCCATGGTTCACATTTCAGTTTCAGGCCCCTGAAATAATGATACGTTATTATTAAAGAGCTTCTGCGTAACAAAAACACAGTTGAAGGCAGAGAGCTAAAACTTGTCCCCACGGAAACACATGTTCAAAACTTCCATTGCCTTCAGTAGGACCAGGATTTCACCTCAAATCTGTCATATGAATGGAGATATGCACACAGCTTGAAACTTGAAACTGCTGGTTCATTCTTATATATGTTCTCAGTTATCAAAAGGACAAAGTGTGAGGTAAAACAAATTTGAAAATTATTGCTATTATCAGTAACAATTACACACTGGATTTCTATGTAGTGGATCAGGCATTTTCAATGTGCAAATGTGCAAGCTTCTGGTATGGTCAGATGCAAAACAGATTTCCATCAGTATCTTCCTGGGGTTGTCAGACACCAGTAGGTGAAATTTCAGCTCACATGGGGTACATCTACACAGCAGGGCTAAAGTCGAATTAAGCTATGCAACTTCAGCTACGTCAATTGCATAGCTTATGGTGAAATAGTTTAATTCAGTTTTTGGTGCTGTCTACACAGCAGGAAGTTGAAGGAAGAACACTCTTCCTTCGACTTCCTTTACTGCTCATAAAATGAAAGTCATAACTGGAGTTGGAGTAAGAAGTCCTCCAGCTCGACAGTATTTTGAAATAAAGGCTTATAATGTAGATATACCCTATGTTATTTTGGAATAATGTCAGTTACTCTGAAATAATACTACTGTGTAGATGTACCCTAAGAAGTGCTATGTTCAAAAGCAAAGGTTAGAAATTTGTGAACAAAGGTGGTAAAATAAGTTATGAATTCATCTTGGCTCACTGCTAGTGCATAACAGTGTCAAAGGACTATGTCAGGACCATGATCTTGGACTTGGAATTTCCATCCCTTGAAGTTTTTAAGTCCTGGCTTGACAAAGTCTTGGCTGAGATGATTTAGTTGGGATTGGTCTTGCGTTTAGCAGGAGATTGGACTTTATTGTAGGGATAACATATTAATGTATTGAAAATGATTCCTCCAAATGGAAGTGACTCCCCATAATTTGTTCCCCACAACTTAGTGTTTAGATTTATTATTAATTCTTCTTCTTATTATTATTATTTGTTAAGATTGTTAAATGTTTAGATTTATTATTATTATTGTCCCTTTAGAATATAATGTATTAGGTAATGTAACTTAGAACTGTTAAAAATATAATCCTATGTAACCAGAAACAGCCCCCCCCCCCCTCTGTGCTCCAGGGCATGCTCAAGCTTGTGCAAGGGGCTGCTTGAAATTGACATTGCAGAGATACATTGTAACAATGCATTGTCAAGCCACTAACTCTGCTATGGGAGCCAAGCCCTGTAATTGACTAAGGCCATTGTTACTTAATTGAGGCCTGTTCTCTTTAAAACATTGTAACTTTATTCAGCACTCAGAGAATGTTTTAAGCAATACCACCCAGAAACTTTCTGTAACTACAACTCTGATATATGTAAAGTTATTATTACCAGAAACTTTTTGTAACTACAACTCTGATATATGTAAAGTTATTATTATACAAAAACATTGTATGGGAAACATTAAGGAATGTATGTAAGAGAGAGAGAGTGCTTGGATGATGAGTGAATGGTTCTAAGAGGTGCCAGCCTGAGAATACAGCAACAAAGGGCTGAAGAAGGCGTCAGGTGCCAGTGCAACCAAAAGGTGTCAAGTGGAGAAACTGGAGGTCCACCCGATGAGATCACTGATGAGCACCTGGCAGCCACCCTGGAGACATCAGCATGATACAGCAATTTCCATAGACTGGCATAGGAAAAAATTCCTATAAGAACTGGACTAAAAAACAATGGAATCAGAGTCCAAGGTTCTGCTGCCAGCCTACCAGGAGCTTCAGATGCGCATCTGATCAGGACTTCGCTCCCCACTACCATCACTTGTGTACAGAGTACCTGGCCAGTATCCTGTCACAAGCAACTTCCAGGCTGGTAACTATACACAGAACTTGAATGAATGGATGTATGAATGAATGGTTTATATATATATATATAAGTGTATAAGGGTTAAGTAGTGTTAGGAATAAGTAGTTAAACAACGTTGTTTGCTTCTATCTTTTCTTTATTTTTTATTATTATCTTTACAATAAATGTGGCTTTTTGCCTTATCCCCCTCATAAGATCCTGCTTGCTTTTATTTGGTACAACATTATGACCTCCCGAGGTCTCTTCCAACCCTAGGATTCTGTGATTCTATGATCCTATTTTATGGAACATTTGGAAGACGTCAGGTTACTAGTAGTTCTAAAAGGCCTTGATTACATGCAATTAACAAACTTGCAGTGACTGAATGACTAGATGTTGTTTGCTGATTTCACTTATAATTCAAATTGAATGTGAAACTACAAGATAAAAAATGATGACATTCATCATGTTAATCAATATCAAAATAACTTGTGAGAAGCTGGAATTTTTGAAGAAACAGACACCAGAAACCTAAAATATTTCCTATCATTGAGGAAACATCTGGAAAATTCAGATGCTATTATAGACACTGCTAGTAATATTAAATGAATACACTAGTCATAGCCAGACAGAATTGGGGAGTCATTAGGAATCTTTACAAACTTTCATTCCAGCAGCTGAAAAATGTCACAATTAATTAGGTAGCTACATTAAGTTTAGTGTGATGATCTTGAGTGCCTAGATCACTGGTCTCCAACCTTTTTAAGCATAAGATCACTTTTTGAATTTAAGTGAAATCCAGGATCTACCTCAAACCCAAACACCTTTGCCCCATCTCCATCCCACCCCTTCTCTGAGGCCTTCCCCCTACTTACTCCATCCTCCCTCCCCTTCCTCACTCATTTTTATCAGGCTGGGGGCAGGGGTTTGGGGTGCAGGAGGGGATCAGGACTGGGGCCAGAGTTTGGAATGCAGGATCCAGCTGGGCACCGCTTACCACAGATGGCTTCTGGGTGGTGGTGCAGAGGGCTAAGGCAGGCTCACCTCTACCTACACTGGCCCCGCAACATCCCCAAAACACTTCCCACAACACTCCTTTCTCCATACCTGCCCCTTCTGCTCTGTGGAGATGGGGTACAGGATGGAGGAAGGGGCACCCTGACATCAGTACCCCCTCCTCTTCTTCCCATGCCCTGCATAGCAAGCAGGGGGCACCCAGGGGTGAGGGGTACCTCCAAGGCAGAGGGCAGGAGCAGAATGGCAGTGCTGAGAGAGGCAGATGAAGGGCTAGCACTTGATAGCCTCCCGGCCAAACCTCTCAGGATCACCTGTCAAAGGTTCCAAGATCTACCAGTAGATCCTGTTCTACCAGTTGGTGACCACTGTCATAGATAGTGACTGTTATTTGGCTTGCTGCCATCCTTGTATTTATTTTCTTTCTTGTTGAGGTATTAAACATTTTCTTGTATACCAGGTGTTCATTCAAAGGCTCTCAGAATGTCTTAATTCTATGTGTCTGAGCATAGGAGACAAGTCTTACTTTCAGATGTTCCAGTGATTTTGGCTTGGGAGATAAACTAGAGCGCTACACAGAAAGAGACTCAAAGGGATAGATAAAGAGCCACTAGTATGAAAAATTGCACCAGTCGCCTCCTCAAAAAAAAAAAAAAAACAACTCTCCAATAAATATTGTAAAATCAGAGTGCATGACAATTCTTTCATATAAATCATGTGCATGAGGGAAATCTCAGTCTATAGATTTTTCTCTTTTGAAAAACACATTCTAGTTTTAAAGACATCATTTTGCTCTAGAGTAAATGTTCAGATTATATACAACAAACTCTACTTTTAGGGTCTTCCCCCATAGGCTTTTTAAAATGTCATTTAATTTTAATTTTTAAAAACCACACAAAATTAAAACATGAATTAAATGTTCGTCCACCTGAAATTATTTTTTCTTACCTGACTTTCTTCCTCCTAAAAACGGCCATCCAAGCTAAAAAAATCAATTATTTGCACAGCTTTACTAACTAGCACCAGGGTTTCCATTTTCAGCAGAGGAGTCCTGGCTTATAATCATATACAATGAGTGACAGAACAATCCTTTTACACTAAGATAAGGTCTGAGGAAGAACAATAGGGTGGGTTTTTATTTTCTAGATACCCTAGGAAGTCCCTGCAAAGATTTATGAGCATGTCCCAGGTAGGAGATCTAAGGTTAGGTGCAATCTTCTCCTCCAAACTATTCTGCCAGTTCAGCTGGAGGGCTTAAGTAAATAATGGTAAGACATGGTGTTTGTAGAAGCTTCTCTTGAAACACTCCAGTATTGAAAATTCCAGTAATCCACTATTTTATTAGTCAGAGAGGGGATTTCAGGGAGTAGAAGTAGAAGCTAATACTTTCATGAGTTTAAAACACTTTCTCCACAGCATGCTGTATTTCTCCCTCCTCTCCCTCCACCCCCCCCCCCCCACCCCCGGAAAAGAAAAAAAAAAAAAAGAGTCCTCTTCCCTGACTAATTCAGAGTCTTCTGCATGGTACTGGTATTGTAAAATGTTGTTTCCTAGTATCCAGATAATGAGAACCATTTAATAACAACATTGTGTAAGGCTCTCCATTGGTGAAGATGGTGCACTTTGAAAATGTGCAAGGAATAAACAAGTATGTATTTGATGAATGTACATATACGCTGCAATTTTACAACAGCCCTGATGCAAGTCAAGCTAATAAGCCTCTGAACTGTAGCCTGCTACATGGAGATAGGAGGTGGAAAGACAATATTTATGAGCTGCAGAATGAGACAGTATTATCTTAGAGGTGCTGGTGTTCATCTCTTTTCACTGACAATTTTTCTCTTATTCAAATTCACCAATTTGTTAAACATTGAGTGAGCCAGTGATTTCATTGTCATACTTGATAGTTGATCTGCCATCGTCAATATATATTGTTTGATCCTGTCTTCTGAAGTTTTCCTTGTGGTACAGATTAGGCACAATCCTGTTAATATCTTTAGAACTCCCCTTTTTTTCTTGCTCTGTGCCTTGGTAATGGTGTGGGCAGTGAGCCTAACTGACTTTAAGTCTGATAAATTTATTAATGGGATTATATGAATATTTGGGGCTTGACTCAATGACTCTGGAGGACCATTTCCTTATGCCCTATATTTTTTATTTAGACTAGAATATTAGGAAAAACAGACATAAAATTTGTGGAAATATCAATCTTAATTCTATTCAGTGACTGCAAATGGAAAACAAGAAAGCAGAAAAAATTAAATGTTAACTTCAGGTTACAGTCAAAGACCTCCATGCTTGTTACTGTTCATTCAATTAAATGGTTTGATTTGCCAGTGCAGCAAAGACGCAGAACAAAAATATCAATAAGATCATCAATTTCAATGATTCTGCAGTGGAAATGAACATTTATTGCTGGTCTGCAAAGCAATTACTTACGTGGTGCTAAAAAAAACTAATTAAAGTTACTTATCAAGTAAATATAAATGTGTTAGTGCATGCAGTAATTTTAAGACAAATGACGGTGAAGGTCATTGTTAGAGCCAGATGGTCAAGAGAGAAGGGGGAGAATGTGGGGTGAAGACAGACTGTGAAAGACAGACTTATTGGTGTCTGAAAAATCATCAGCGCGGATCATGATTAAGTAATGCCAACAACTCTCAGATGAATAACTTTGAACATATATGGGGAATACAAAGTGAGATGATGCTTTTCATTTCTTTTCTGGGTAAAACAGATACAGTTTCTGAGAGGAACTGATGATTGTATCATGTGAGAGCAGGAGGAAATTCACCATCTGGGAAAATGATTTCAGGAAATTTATTGTCTGTTCTGCCCATTGCAAAAATTTCCTCCTCCTATAATCATCGGTGATGATATTATCATGGATAATTGAGTATTTTTATTGATGGTTTTTGTAAGATTTGTTATCTGTTTTCTATTTTAATGTACATTCTATTTAAATAACATTAAACTTTTTCCATAGTGCACAAGAGTTTTTTGGTTCTGTACATTTTTTATCCTAAGTAAAGTAATATTGATAAGGACACTAAGGGGCACATCTAGACTACATTTTTCTTTCAACAGAAGATATGCAAATGTGGTGTGAATTTACATATCTACTTCTGATTGCTTTTTCAAAGGAAGTTTTTTCAAAAAAGCAAGCAGTCTAGACGCGGTTCTTTCGAAGAACCCCCCCCTCTTTTCAAAAGAACCCTGTACACCTCATTTTTTGTAGAAGAAGGGTTCTTTTCAAAAAGGGTTGTTTATTTCAAAAGAACTGCATCTAGCCTGCTTGCTTGTTTTGAAAAAACCTTTCGAAAAAGCGATCGGAAGAAGATATGAAAAGTCACGTCAAATTTGCATGTCTTCTTTCAAAAGAAAAACGTAGTCTAGATGTGCCCTAGGGTGGCTAGTTCCATCCTGCCTCTCTCTGTCAGACGGTACAGCCCACATTGCATGATCACTAGCTTCCTGATTCATTTAGGGGGATGTTTATTTGTTTGGGGCAGGGGAGCTCTTCAGTGGCTCAGGAAATTAGGTTCTCTATTCCATTTCTTTCTTCTCAAGCTGGCCACTTCATATACAGCCCATACGGTCAGAGTATGGAGACCTTCATTAAATAAGTCTCACAGGGTAGCCATGTTATTCTGTAACTGAAAATACTTAAAAAAAACCCAATGAATGGTCTTGCAGCATCTTAAAGACTAACAAAAAATGTAGATGGTATCATGAGCTTTCCTTCTTCAGAATTTGTTTTTGCATTAAATAAGCTGGAGTTCTCAGCAAGTTCAGAGATTTGCATGTCCATATTACAAGTGTCTTCATCACAGCCATGACCCTCACTGAGCATTCCAGAAAGAATGGATGTGACTCCAGACTACTCTGAACTCTTCAGGTTCTCTTGTTGTTTTACTGTAAAAGGAAGAGGGAAACTGGCAGGCCTCCTTTGCTAGGAGTTAGTCACCTCCCACAAGCTGAACCACCAGTGTTAAAATTGTGATGCTATATCAGAAGGATAAGATGGCTAGTGCCCCAGGAAATATTTAGTGTGAATAAGTGAAGATGCTGCACAATTTGGAAAGCACAGCTTGATCATGGACAGCAGGAATAACTTTATTATTCTTTACTCTCTTAATCAAATACTACTTGAACATTAAGCATTATTTCCAAGGAATCAACTTTCCCTCACTGTACTGGGCAGTCTAAGGATGATAAAAATTCCTCTAAGGAAAATGGAATGAGAGGAAGCAACCATAAAAAATGCGTCTAGCTGAAAATCAAGAGTTCTCTGTTATCCTTAATCAGTGAACATATTGTATTTGATCTTGGGTAGCCAGTGTCAATGGGTGATGGCCTGGAAGAATTAACAAATTATTGGCTTCAAAAGATTAATTCCATGCATGTTAATTTTCCATATGAATTAGGGTATGTCTACACTACAGCACTAATTCGAACTAACTAAGCTAATTCGAACAAACGGATCCAGACTAAAAAACTAGTTCGAATTAGCATTTTGCTAATTCGAACTAGCATGTCCACAGTAAGTGGACCCTGAACCGGGGATAAGGATGGCCGGAAGCAGTGCCGGCAGGGCATCAGAGGAAGACTTGGAGCGTGGAGATTCTGTCTCAGGCTAGCCGAGGGCTGCGCTTAAAGGGACCCGACCCCCACCCCGGACAAACAGTTCTCAGGGGTGCCCCGCTTGCAAACTAGTCCTGGCTTGGATTGCCCGGAGTACCCACACTGGGCACATCATAGCACTCGGCCATCAGCCCGGCTGCACTTGCCGCAGGCTGTCATCGGGGCAGAAGGGGGCAATTGGGGGGCTCAGGAGAGCTTCCACCCCCAGAAACCCGCAGAGCCAGCCCAGTCCTCCCCTTCGGGGGCTCGTGCCCCATTCCTCCCTCACCTCCTTCCACTTACCCTTCCCTAGCCCCTCTTCTTGGTGTACAAAATAAAGATAACGTGTCTTCCAAAATGGAATCTGTCTTTATTGAACAAAACTGGGGGAGACTGGGAAAAGGAGGTGGGAGAGGGGAAAAGAGAGGCTAGGAGAGGGGAGGGCAACTAAAATGATCAGGGGTTGGGAACAGGTCCCAGATGAAGAGAGGCTAAAGAGACTGGGACTTTTCAGCTTAGAAAACAGGAGACGGAGGGGGGATAGGATAGAGGTCTCTAAAAGCAGGAGTTGGGTGGAGAGGGTGCATACAGAAAAGTTCTTCATTAGTTCCCATAAAGAAGGACTAGAGGACACCAAAGGAAAGGAATGGGTAGCAGGCTTCAAACTAGTAACAGAAAGTTGTTCTTCACAAAGCAAAGAGTCAACCTGTGGAACTGCTTGCTGCAGGAGGCTATTAAGGCTAGAACCAGAACAGAGTTTAAAGGGAAGTGAGATCAAGTCATGACGGTTGGGTCCATGGAGTGGTATTAGCCAGGGGGTAGGAGTGGTGTCCCTGCCCAAGGTTTGTGGAAGGCTGGAGAGGGATGGCATGAGACAAATGGCTTGGTCACTGTCTTTGGTCCATCCCCTCCAGGGTCCCTAAGGTTGGCCGCTGTCGGCAGACAGGCTACTGGGCTAGATGGACCTTTGGTCTGACCCAGGACGGCCATTGTAAGCTCAGGGCTCAGGGTCGGGAGTCTCAGTGGACCCCCTTGATTCTCTTGCACACCTGCTCCTGGCTGGCCAGGCTGGCAGCTCTCCTGCCCTAGCCGGCCACTTTCCTGTGCCTAGTGCGGAGATCGTGGACGAGGTCCACGATGTCCGCACTAGCCCAGGCGGGTGCCCGCCTCTTGCAGTCCCGGGCAAGCTCCCGGGAGCCGCCAGCCTGGTCCCGGGAAGAGGTGGAGGGCTGGGGGGCATCGGGTGGGTGGCTCGATCCGTGCCAGGTGCAGGGTCTGCTGGCTGGGTGCTGGCAGGCTTGCACCTGGCACGGGCACCGTAGCCAGCCCGTGCCCCTTTAAGGGATCCGGGGCCAGGAGGGGGGCATAGAGTTTCCCTGGTGCTGGCCAGAGTGGCCACCAGGGAAACCTGGGGAGGGCTAGCCTCCCACTACTTCGAATTAAGGGTCTACACAGCCCTTAATTCGAACTAGTAAATTTGAACTAGGCTTAATCCTCGTGGAATGAGGATTACCTAGTTAGAACTAAGCGCTCCGTTAGTTCGAATTAAATTCGAACTAACGGAGCGCTAGTGTAGCGCCTATGAAAGTTAGTTCGAACTAACGTCTGTTAGTTCGAACTAACTTTGTAGTGTAGACATACCCTTACAAATTGAAAGTTCATACCTAGTTCCATAAAAGCACATTATCAATGTGTAGCTTCATTCAGCCTTGGAATATGGCATGGGTTAAAGTAAGGGTGGAGATTTTGAATAGTCTTTGGATTCCAATGTAAGGGCATATTGAAAAGGGCTAATAGAAGTCCATTTTGGTATGGGAAAACTGAGATGTAAGGAAATTATTTTACAAAGAGTGAGAGTCACTGTTTTGAAGAAAAGAAATAGCTGGTTTTATTTTTAGTGTCATCTTTTAAATCTATGCCATTTGTTAGACTTACTGCACATTGATTTTAAAGTACAGTGGCTGAACAAGTACTTTACTGTAACATACAACCCATTGAAGCATATTTCAACAAAACTACCAGTGCAAGCATGTAATTTCTATTTTCCACAATTTGTTTCAAGCATCAATGAAGTCCTATCTGAGTAGCCTACTGACATTGGCTAATAAATCTCCACAATCATCAAACCATATGAAAAAAGGATCATAAGCAAGCTGACAACTACTACTTATATGTGCCCTACTCTTAGATGCGCCGAATACTTCTGACTTTGGTTTGGTTGATGAATCAGCTAGGACAGCTGGCACCACCATATCTTTACTGGTTTCCATGCTCTGTGGAGTGTTAGAAAAGAACATCTCATGGGGCACATCTACATAGTAGGGCTAACGTCAGAATAAGCTATGTAACTTGAGCAACGTGAATTGCATAGCTGAAGTTGAAATAGCTTATTTTGGCTTTTGGCGCTGTCTACACAGCAGGAAGTTGATGGAAGAACACTCTTCCTTCAACTTTCCTTACTCCTCATGAAATGAGGGTTGCAGAAGTCAGAGTAAGAAGTCCTCCAGCTTGACATGATTTCAAAATAAATGCTGGCGGTGTAGACGCGCACGATGTTATTCTGGAATAACTAATGTTATTTCAAAATAATGCTGCTATATAGGCAAAACCATTGTGAATAAGGTAATGAAAGTCCTGCCTGCTGGTTTCTGAAAAGAAACTATACCGCTGAGTATGACCATTACTCAGTTCCTTCCTCCTCCACTAAAGTACACAAGTTTTAGTTTTTTAATTTTTAGAATGAAGCATAATCCATTTGTCTTCAGTGTTATTGTAACTGTGTTTGTCCTTGGATATGAGTACGTCAAGGTAAGTGATATAATACCTTTGATAGGACTGACTTCTGTTGGTGGAAGGTACAAGCCTTCAGACTAAAACAGAGATCTTCTTTAGGTCTGAGGAAAGAAGACAAGTTGGGACAGGACTGGGATTAAGGGTTAAATTGTTTTGCAGAAGTGGTTTGACATGTGCTATTAAGGATTAGCAGAAAAGGTGTGTATTACACTGTTTTAAAGAGCCATGAAACTAGTGTCCTTGTTAAATCCATGGTGTTTACTGTCTACCAGAGTTATGAATTTAAGTTCTCAGGCTTGTCTTTCAAAAGTGTTGTGCAGGTTTTCTTTGAGGATGAATATTAAAAAGAAGATATAGATTACTTATTTTGTGAAAGCTGGTCACCAATGGCTGATATGGTGTCTTTTGCCTTATTTTTTCTGGGTTTTTATTTGATTGCTTGGTTTCACCCCCACAGTTACTGAGGTATTTGCTGCACTGGGTTAGGTTCTTGATAATTTTATTAGATAGTTGCTAGAGTGTACACTCATTATCAGAGTGCCCCCTTCTGTCAAGAAAGATAATTGCAAAGGGAGAGTCCCCAGTGTCCTGGTTCTGCAATTGTTTTCTGCTTCTATGGTCTCCAGCCAGGTCAGCTTTAGATCTGGGCCCCTTGTGCCTCAGTTTCCCCACTCTTCAGCAACTACTCAAGTACCCAGTGATCAGGATTACGTGTGGCCTACATTTCTCCACCAATTTGTTACCAGATTTGCCCAATACTATGGGGTATGCTCGTTTATTAGGGTTACTCTTATGGGACTGGGGAAGATTATCAGTTCTATCAGTGTGCTGCTTGTGCTTACTTGTGCTCTCACATGGAGCTGAATTCTTTCCTTGCTGTCAATTCTCCCTCCCACTGGAGCTCTTCTGCAGGAACTAGGTTCCTCAGGATGGGGTTCTTCCCACCTTAGCAACACACACAGACACTCACACCCACTAACAGAGCACGCCTGAAAGGACTGAGTAATCAGCATTCACAAGCTGACTCCTCATATGTCCCTGAACTCAGCAGGCTGGGTTAACAGCAATGCCACACTGCACCCTCATGAGCCTTTGGATTTAGTGGGCTGGATTAAACAACACTTTAAGCTATCATCCTCATAAGGCCCCAGGTTCAGCACCACCTATCCCCACTATCACACCACAGTCACTGGTAAACCTCATGATGAGCAAACCCCAGAAGATTTTGGGCACTACAGGGATCTTTAGCTTGTGTACAAGAAGTGTTGTTGCAGAGTGAACGGGGAAGCCAAAACAACATCCTTTGAAGAAGAGTGAGTGAAAGAGAAAGAGAGAGAAGGAACTGGCTTAACAATGAAAGTTATTTATTTCTGAGTGGTGAAAACAGTTACAATATTAAATCTAAATTGAAACTGATTACAAATGTTATAACAGTGTACATAGGGCAGGGTCAGGAGGCTATGCTCAGAGAGATAGTTGGGGTGGGGGGAGAGAAAGAGAGAGAGAGACCTCACCACTCCGTGGAGCTTGCACTGATCAGGATTCCCAGATGGTGATGGGAGCTGGGGATCCAGAGGGCAGGAGACAACAGAGCAGAGCCCCCAGCATGATCGGACAGGAGATGATGAAGTCTCAATGGAACTGATGCAGTTTAAATCCAGGTATCAGAACAGTTTTTCTTGGGCAAAAGAAGGAGTTTTTATAGGGATAGGACAATAGTTCAAAGAGAAACAGAGGCAAGACAATACAGACTGATCACACCTGGTTATGAGTGATGTTCCCTGAAGGAGCTCACAATGCAACTGGGCAGTTTCATTATTTTAAATGTCAATAGGATCTTTACTAGAATTGGTCTGATGACTAATTTGGTTGTGAGCAGGCCTGGGTTCATTAGCATCTGGAGCAGAGATTTCCCATCAGCCAGTGCTTCTCTGCTTTCAGTATCCCATAGTTCACTGTGGTTCCTACCTTGGAAGAGCTGGCCTCCATTCTGTATGCTAATGAGTTCTATCTTCAATGCAGATGAGGCTGGGGTGTTTCCTTAATTAGTTTAGGTGTGTTTTCCATGGCCTTTTCCTTGCTTTGTCTTTGATTCTAGCAGAGGCCTGGGGGAGGGGGATGGTTTTCCATGAATGTCACTCCCTGGCTCCCCAAGAGCACAGGACTGGTAGGTAACATTACCTAACTCTTAAGCCTTCCCTTGGACTTCCAAAACCCTACTACTGCATTAGTAGCCCTTCTAAGTCACTTGGCTTACTCTGATTAATTTAGTAACAGATAATAAGCGTCACTTGATTTTGTTTAATATGCCTCTTATTCCTACTGAGATTTTCTGAGCTGCTTGTTTATTCTTGCACATTTGCAGCTTACAAAAAATTATCAGCCGATGGGAAAACCAAAAAGCCATTAAACATTTTTGTTTGGAAGACAAACTACATTTGATACAAGCAGAAAGACATTTCAAGACAGCTCTGAAAGCCCATTGCATAATAAGACATGCTTAATTGTTAGGGCTATACTAGTGGCTTTATTTTCCGTGTATTATTTGTTCACACTTAAGTCACTTCTAGACACCCAACAAAACACATTTTGAGCAGTATGTGTACATGTTTAAAAGCTCCATAATACCAGTCCTTTAAAAAAGCAATAGGGACGTACTATAAGAGTCTTATGCCTATGGGTATGAATACCATTCCACTCAAATTAGATGTCTTATTGTTTATGGGGAAAATATACTTCCACACAAAACATGTGACCAAAGTAGGGACACGATCACACTAGCATTTTTCTTTAAAATGTTCACAGTTGCACAACCACTAGCAATAACAGGGACACACTACTGAGAGGCAGTCCACACATGATTTTAGCTCCACAATGGCTAAACCTGCCCTGAAGAAAGTTAGCAAACACAGTGGTTCGTCTACACTAGTGCTTATACCATTGTTTCCACCTGTGGAACTAGTTCAATGGGAAATTTGAAGAAAAAAGCTTGTTGATATTGCCAAAAGGATTTTATATTGTGAAATGTGTCAGCCTTTTGTAACAGAACATACCTGGAAATATGCCACTGTCACTCGGTAATATAGAAGGCAACAGTCTTTATGCAATACTATATAACAGGGAGCAACACAACTTGAGATGGACTTGATCACACCTAACAAACTAAAAATCTGTCAAATGTTTTACCTACATCTAATTAAATATACTTCTAAAAAGTGGCCTTCTTAAACAGTGTTCTAAATGACCAGTGGTAGGATTTCAGGTTTCATGATGTGGCAGCTGAGATGCCAAGGTAATAAGTCAAGATTAACATAAATCCTTATTGGACAATAACTTGTCTTATAGACTCATAGAATCCTCGGGTTGGAAGAGACCTCAGGAAGTCATTGAGTCCAGCCCCCTGTGCAAAGCAGGACCAATCCCAACTAAATCATCCCAGCCAGGGCTTTGTCAAGCTGAGACTTAAAGAGCTCTAGGGATGGAGATTCCACCACCTCTCTAGGTAACCCATTCCACTGCTTCACCACCCTCCTAGTGAAATAGTTTCTCCTAATTTCCACTCCTCCCCCAGTGTAACTTGAGACCATTGCTCCTTGTTCTGCCATCTGTCACTACTGAGAACAGTCTCTCTCCATCCTCTTTGGAACCTCTATGATGGGATGTGGCTACCCCACACTTAGCCACAAGGAGTTCCTCTGGCCCAGCTGGCCAAAAGGAGTCCACCCCCATGACCTGGCTGGACATGCTCGAGAGAGAAGTGGGGTATAAAAGCCCAGGGAGTCGCTCAGGCAGGGGGGACGGCCAGAGGGGAAGGAGCTCAGGATGGAGCTCCTGATCAGCCCCTCCAGCTACAGCCTCTGCAGCAGCAGCAGCTTCAGCCACAGCCTCAGCAGCTTCAGCACCAGTCCCAGAGACAGCTCCAGCCAGGAAGGCTGTCTAGCCAGGACGGACCTGCCGAGCAGAACTATGAGAATGGAGCAGTGCACTGGAAGTGGTAGGAAGTAGCTCAAGGCAGAGGATTGTCCACCAGGAGCTCAACATCCCCACTGAGTAGGCAGCAGAATTCGCCACTGCAAGCCTGGGTCCTCCTACCTCCCCACAATTGCGCGCTCTAGCATTTTTGGAAGCTAACTTTGGACTAGGCCATTATGACCTTGAGAAAGGGGGATGTGTAGCTGACTAAGCTGGTAGGGCTGTATTCACCCTGAAAGAGGGGACTGTACTTTGGGACTAGGCTGGGTGGGACACATTCACCCTAATAGCGAGGCCTGTACTTTGGGACTAAGCCGGTAGGGCCATATTCACCCTAATAGTGGGGTGTATACTTTGGGGATTAGGCCTGCAGGGCCATATTCACACTAATAGAAGGAACTGTACCCTGGGACTGAGCCTGCGGAGTTGTATTTACCTGGTGAAAAGCGGGCACAGACTATTGAGGGGGCTGGCCCCTCGACAAGCTTCCCGCAGGAAGTTGAAGGCTGCTATCAAATCCCCCCTCGCTCTTCTCTTCTGAAGACTAAATAAGCCCAAATCCCTCAGCCTCTCCTCATAGGTCATGTGCTCCAGCCCCCTAATCATTTTGGTTGCCCTCCACTGGAACCTCTCCAACGCGTCTACATCTTTTCTGTAGTGTGGAGCCCAGAATTGGACACAGTACTCCAGATGTGGCCTCACCAGAGCCAAATAAAGGGGAATAATAAGTTCTCTAGATCTGATGGCAGTGCTCCTCCTAATGCAACCTAATATACCATTAGCTTTCTTGGCTACTGTTGACTCAGTCTTCAGAATGGCTAATTACTTTGCAGCCTATCTGTTCTGGTGCGCCAACCAGAACAATTTGAAAACTAGTATCTGTGACTGTTAAATCAGTTTCATTTCTGATTCATTCTATTATTGGTCAACCCTGAGGCTAAGTCTACACTGGCTTGATTTTCCGGAAATGCTTTTAACGGAAAAGTTTTCCATTAAAAGCATTTTCAGAAAAGCACGTCTAGATTGGCAGGACACTTTTCCGCAAAAGCACTTTTTGTGGAAAAGCGTCCATGGCCAATCTATACGCGCTTTTCCGCAAAAAAGCCCCAATCGCCATTTTCGCGATCGCGGCTTTTTTGCGGAAAACAGTACTGTGCTGTCTACACTGGCCCTTTTGCACAAATGTCTTTCAGAAAAAGACTTTTGCCCGAACGGGAGCAGCACAGTATTTCCGCAAAAGCAGTGACAATCTTACATGAAATTGTCAGTGCTTTTGCGGAAATTCAAGCGGCCAGTGTAGACAGCTGGCAAGTTTTTCCAGAAAAGCGGCTGCTTTTCTGGAAAAAGGGGCCAGTCTAGACACAGCCTTGACTGTTTCTGCAACTCTTCATTTGTGAGCAATGTTTTTTTATACCAAAGAGAATTAAGAGTTTCAGTAAGCTTTTACCCTCTTGGTGTGCTATAATAGAAGTATAACCATACTTAATGCTGTTCATCCACAGCTCTCCAAAGCGCTTGACAAAAGGGAGGGTGAGAATTATTATTGCCACTTCAGCCAGGGACCCTAGTACATATGTCAATGAAGATTTTTGCTTTCAAATGTTACCAGTGAACAGTCATGAGTCATAGGCATAATTTCCAGAACTGCTGCTGAGCAGATGCACCCTTCATCAACTTGAGCTCATCAGTTTGATGAGGTCTAATGCAATCTGAGTGCCTTGTTTTTGACAGAGGGCATTCAAATGTAATCAGTTTTTGAAAATTTGACCCTAAAATTCTTGACTAAAGTTACATAGCAAAAGCCTGGAATAGTGCTCTGGTCTCCTGACGCCCAGTCCAGTGTCATACTCACTCGGTGTGGAATTTAATATAGGCTATGCCTACACTGGGTAAGTTTGGTGACAAAAGTGCTGTCGGCATGCAAAAGTTACCAAGAGAGAAAACTGATCACACCAATTTTTCTACCTACCATTGTTGACATTTCACAGCCACATAGCTAGCACCCTGTGGACAGATAAAGCAAAGCAATGCAGGGAAGCATCTCACAGTGCAGTGCTGTGGGAAGGCAGAGCTGAATCCCACTTCTTGGGATTCCCTTGTAACTCTGTGAGCTCTCTATGCTAAGGAATGTCAATACAGCACAGCAGTCTCTCCAGCCCTCCCCCTGCAGCAGCCAACTGCCTACTACTGTATTCCTGGCAAGGCAGAACAGAAGCACTCCAATGATTTGCTCTTTTCCCCCTAAACAGAGCAGCTCACTCAGGGTGTGTCTAGACTACAGGTTTTTTTTTTTTTTTTGAAAAAAGGTGCCCTGGGACACCTTCTGGTCCACAAATCACCCAGAGACCCTTTCTGGTGCAGTCCCCCATGCCTTTTATTGTCAGTTTCCCACCACCTTCTATTTACAAAGCTTTTAGATTACAGCAAACTCAGCCAGCCTGTCCTTCTGCCTGGGGAAACACTCTCAGTCACACCCTAGCTTCTCTCTTTGCACCTCACTCCTTTTACTGCCTTATATAGCCCTCTGGCTAATGAGGCTGACAGATGCTTCTAATAGCTCTTCAGGCCTGGGCTTGCTCAGCTGGTTCTAATTGACCTTTTCAGCCAGGCTGTAGTGGCAGAGCTCTGGTTTAGCCAGCAGTCTGACACAAGTGCTTAATGTTACTGGCCATTCATGCCTCTCCTCATTGGTCTGGGTGACAGGGTAGAGCAGATGGGAGTCAGAATCTCAGACTTTTAAGGCCAGAAAGGACCATCATGATCTTCTAGTCAAACATCCTGCAGGCCACAGAACCTCACCCACAAACTTGTGTAATAAACCCTTAATATCTAAGGGTATGTCTACACTACCCTCCTAATTCGAACTAGGAGGGTAATGTAGGCATACCGCACTTGCAAATGAAGCCCGGAATTTGAATTTCCCGGGCTTCATTTGCATAAGCCGGGCGCCGCCATTTTTAAATCCCGGCTAGTCATTCAACGAGGAGTACAGCTAGTTCAGATTAGAAGCCTAATCCGAATTAGCTACTCTGTGCCGCGTGTAGCCGCGCGGCACGGGGTTCGAACTAGCCGGGATTTTAAAATGGCGGCGCCAGGCTTATGCAAATGAAGCCCGGGAAATTCAAATCCCGGGCTTCATTTGCAAGTGCGGTATGCCTACATTACCCCGCTAGTTCAAACTAGTGGGGTAGTGTAGACATACCCTAGGGGTGTGTCTAGACTACATGCCTCCTTCGACGGAGGCATGTAGATTAGCCAGATCGGAAGAGGGAAATGAAGCCGCGATTAAAATAATCGCGGCTTCATTTAAATTTAAATGGCTGCCCCGATCTGCCGATCAGCTGTTTGTCGGCAGATCGGGGGAGTCTGGACGCGATGCCCCGACAAAGAAGCCTTTCTTCATCGACACAGGTAAGCCTCGTGAAACCAGGTTTACCTGTGTCGATGAAGAAAGGCTTCTTTGTCGGGGCATCGCGTCCAGACTCCCCCGATCTGCCGACAAACAGCTGATCGGCAGATCGGGGCAGCCATTTAAATTTAAATGAAGCCGCGATTTTAATCGCGGCTTCATTTCCCTCTTCCGAGCTGGCTAATCTACATGCCTCCATCGACGGAGGCATGGAGTCTGGACACAGCCTAGCTGAGTTACTGAAGTCATAGAATCATAGAATACTAAGACTGGAAGGGACCTCGAGAAATCATCAAGTCCAGTCCCCTGCCCCCATGGCAGGACCAAATACTCTCTAGACCATCCCTGATAGACATTTATCTAACCTACTCTTAAATGTCTCTAGAGATGGAGATTCCACAACCTCCCTGAGCAATTTAGTCCAGTGCTTGACTACCCTGACAATTAGGAACTTTTTCTGAATGTCCAAACTAAACTTCCCTTGCTGCAGTTTAAGCCCATTGCTTCTTGTTCTATCATCAGAGGCGAAGATGAACAAGTTTTCTCCCTCCTCCTTATGACACCCTTTTAGATACCTGAAAATTGCTATCATGTAACATGCAAACATGCTGAACAAACCCAATTCTTTCAGCCTTCCTTCATAGGTCATGTTCTCTAGACCTTTAATCATCCTTGTTGCTCTTCTCTGGACCCTCTCCAATTTCTCCACATCTTTCTTGAAATGCGGTGCCCAGAACTGGACACAATACTCTGACTGAGGCCTAACCAGCGAAGAGTAGAGCGGAAGAATGACTTCTCATGCTTGCTCACAACACATCTGTTAATGCATCCCAGAATCATGTTTGCTTTTTTTGCAACAGCATCACACTGCTGACTCATTCAGCTTGTGGTCCATTATTACCCCTAGATCCCTTTCTGCCGTACTCCTTCCTAGACAGTCGCTTCCCATTCTGTATGTGTGAAACTGATTGTTCCTTCCTAAGTGGAGCACTTTGCATTTGTCTTTATTAAACTTCATCCTGTTTACCTCAGACCATTTCTCCAATTTGTCCAGATTATTTTGAATTATGACCCTATCCTGCAGATTAGTTGCAACCCCTCCCAGCTTGGTATCATCTGCAAACTTAATAAGCGTACTTTCTATGCCAATATCTAAATTGTTGATGAAGATATTGAACAGAGCTGGTCCCAAAACAGACCCCTGCAGAACCCCACTTGTTATACCTTTCCAGCAGGAGTACGGTTATCCAGCCAGTTATGACCCACCTTATAGTAGCCCCATCTAAGTTCTATTTGCCTAGTTTATTGATAAGAATATCATGCGAGACCGTATCAAACGCCTTACTAAAGTCTAGGTATACCACATCCACCACTTCTCCCTTATCCACAAGACTCGTAATCCTATGAAAGAAAGCTATCAGATTGGTTTGACATGATTTGTTCTTTAGAAATCCATGCTGGCTGTTCCCTATCACCTTGACACTTTCCAAGTGTTTACAGATGATTTCCTTAATTACTTGCTCCATTATCTTCCCTGGCACAGAAGTTAAACTAACTGGTTTGTAGTTTCCTGGGTTGTTCTTATTTCCCTTTTTATAAATGGGCACTATATTTGCCCTTTTCCAGTCTTCTGGAATCTCTCCTGTCTCCCATGATTTTCTAAAGATGATAGCTAGAGGCTCAGATACATCCTCTATCAGCTCCTTGAGTATTCTAGGATGTATTTCATCAGGCCCTGGTGACTTGCAGGCATCTAACTTTTCTAGGTGATTTTTAACTTGTTCTTTTTTTATTTTATCTTCTAAACCTACCCCCTTCCACTAACACTCACTATGTTAGGCATTCCTTCAGACTTCTTGATGAAGACAGAAACAAAGAAGTCATTAAGCATCTCTGCCGTTTCCAAGTTTCCTTTCACTGTTTCTCCCTCCTCACTGACCAGTGGGCCTACCCTGTCCTTGGTCTTCCTCTTGCTTTTAATGTGTTTATAAAAAGTCTTCTTGATTCCCTTTATTCCCATAGCTAGTTTGAGCTTATTTTGTGCCTTTGCCTTTCTTATCTTGCTCCTGCATTCCTGTGTTGTTTGCCTATATTCATCCTTTGTAATTTGTCCTACTTTCCATTTTTTATATGACTTCTTTTTTATTTTTAGATCATGCAAGATCTCGTGATTAAGCCAAGGTGGTCTTTTGCTATGTTTTCTATCCTTCCGACGCAGCGGAATAGCTTGCTTTTGGGCCCTTAACAATGTCCCTTTGAAAAACAGCCAACTCTTCTCAGTTGTTTTTCCCCCTCAGTCTTGATTCCCATGGGACCTTACCTATCAGCTCTCTGAGCTTACCAAAATCCCCCTTCCTGAAATCCATTGTCTCTATTTTGCTGTTCTCCCTTCTACCCTTTCTTAGAATTGTGAACTCTGATTTCATGATCACTTTCACCCAGGCTGCCTTCCACTTTCAAATTCTCAACCAGTTCCTCCCTATTTGTTAGGATCAAGTCTAGAACAGCTTCCCTCCTGGTAGCTTTTTCAACCTTCCGAAATAAAAAGTTGTCTCCAATGCAGTCCAAGAATTTATTGGATAGTCTGTGCCCCACTGTGTTATTTTCCCAACATATATCTGGATAGTTGAAGTCCCCCATCACCACCAAATCTTGGCCTTTGGATGATATTGTTAGTTGTTTAAAAAAAGCCTCATCCACTTCTTCCACCTGGGTAGGTGGCCTGTAGTAGACTCCTAGCATGATATCACCCTTGTTTTAACCCCTTTTAGCCTAACCCAGAGATTCTCAACACTTCTGTCTCCTATGTCCATCTCCACCTCACTCCAAGTGTGTTCATTTTTAATATATAAGGCAACACCTCCTCCCTTTTCCCCTGTCTATCCTTCCTTAGCAAGCTGTACCCTTCCATACAAACATTCCAATCATGTGTATAATCCCACCAAGTTTCTGTGATGCCAACAATGTCAGAATTATACTTATTTATTAGTACTTCCAGTTCTTCCTGCTTAATACCCATACTTCTCACATTTGTATATAGAGGCATCTAAGATACTGATTTGACCTTGCTTCCTAGTTTTGCCCTAACCCTCCTTTCTCTCTGCCATTATAGCCCATGCTCCCTCCCATTTCTGACCCATCTCCTACGTCTCCATGTTCTTCACTTACCCGAGGGATTTGCTCACCTGTCCCTGTCAAATCTAGTTTAAAGCCCTCCTCACTAGGTTAACCAGTCTGTGTCCAAATAGGGTCTTCCCCCTCCTTGAAAGGTGAACGCCATCTCTGCCTAGAAGTCCTTCCTGGAATAGCATCCCGTGGTCAAGGAAGCCAAAGCTCTCCTGGCAACATCATCCTCGCAGCCAGGCATTCACCTCCAGGATCCTCAAATTATGTTGTAAAGACTTAATCATTTACACTAGCTAAAATCTGCAAGTTGCCCATGCCCCAAGCTGCAGAGGAAGACAAAAAAAAAAAAAAAAAAAAAAAAAACAGAGTCTGCTAATCTGCCCAGAGGGAAAATTACTTCTCAACCCCAACTTCTTTTATTCCTAAGCACAGGGGCAAGACTCATCCACCAGGCACCTGGGAAATAATTCTTTTGCATTAGAAAAAGAAATTACAGGCAAGTGTAAGAGAGGATTATTCAGCAAGCTAAGACGGAAGGGGAGTCAGTAAAAAAATCTGGAATGTGGAGAGTACCCAACTTTATACTGTCTCATTCAGTTTGTAAGGTAACACATTTTTTATTTGTGTGTACAAAAACAGGTACACCATGCTAGTATTTTCACCATCATTGGCAAAGATGGAACTGTAGAAGAATTGCAGAGAAGAATTCCACCAGTAGAAGAATTGCAAAGAATTCTTAGTGTATATGCAGTCAAGGATACATGGAGACTGATTATCAGGTCCAGATGAAGAGTGAGTGTGTACAGAGAGCTCAGCATTTCATAGTACAGGTTGGACCTCTTTGGTTCAGCAACCTCTGGACCTGACCAGTCCTGAACAAGAGAATTTGCTAGACAAGGGGAGGTCCCATGCTACTGGCCCCCCCAGTCCACCAACTCTCCCTGCTGCTGGCCCCCGCTGTCTCCCTGCTGGGCTGCTGTGTCCCCGCCCTCAGTCCCAGCCCCAACCCCAGCCCTGCTAGGCTCCCAGACATGACTCCTTGGTTCAGGAACATCCATGGTCTTGCCCGATTATGGATGTTGCCGGACCAGAAAGTCCAAGTTTTGGAAGGTCCAAGCTGTAGTTTAATCAAAGATACTAGCTTTATAAAAATCATGTGGTGGCTAAATATTTTCATAAAGAACTTGAATAACAGTTTAAGTAGCTAGAAAGGCAAATTAAACACTTACTTAATCACCCAATAACCTTTTGGCCTTGAGTAAGTGTATTAAGTAACATTTTTGCTAATATTTTCCTGACTACGCATTAGTTATTGTCAATCCTCTAATTTAGCTCCCAGTTTCAGTAAAATAACAGTCCCACTTAAGCATATCCAATTATATACAGTACACTGGTAGACATTCCATTATCTTGAGACTCTACCCACACATGTTTGTTCACGGATGGCTCTATTAGACCTGAATAATAGCACCATGTAACTGTGCATAGTTTCATTATATAGTCTGCCAAAGAGTCTAATAATGTAGGATGCAATGTACTAAAACATCTTATTGTGGAAAAAATAAAATAGAACTTGACTGAACAGAACAATGTTAGTCTTTCACTCAGCTATAGAAGTAACCATATTTAGAGATGTAGTAAAAGTATTGAACAGACAGTAACACAGGTAATTATTCTGATAGAACATTGCTGAGGCTCTGATGATATTATTGCTTCACTGTGAACAGAAATATGAGAATGATTTACAAGTTATTTTGAATAACAGTCATTCCATCATTCCACCTCTCAGAACCCTGTAGTTGAAAGTGAAAGTAATGCCAAAATAGTAGAGGTTCTTACCAAGGAAAAGTCAAAGATTCAAAGACGCCACTTTCATTGTTAGAAAAAAATAATCTATGAATGACTCTCAATAGCAAATGTGGACAATGGCATTCACTAATCAGCTTTATATACTGATATCAGCTTTATATAAGACGTACCCTTATGGAGCTTTTGCTGCGACAGCATAGATTCCTAAACTCATTCGGAACCTACAGAGGGTGTGTCTAGACTACATGCCTCCTTCGACGGAGGCATGTAGATTAGCCAGATCGGAAGAGGGAAATGAAGCCGCGATTAAAATAATCGCGGCTTCATATAAATTTAAATGGCTGCCCCGACCTGCCGACAAACAGCTGATCGGCAGATCGGGGGAGTCTGGACGTGATGCCCGGACAAAGAAGCCTTTCTTCATCGACACAGATAAGCCTCGTGAAACCAGGCTTACCTGTGTCGATGAAGAAAGGCTTCTTTGTCGGGGCATCGCGTCCAGACTCCCCCGATCTGCCGACAAACAGCTGATCGGCAGATCAGGGCAGCCATTTAAATTTAAATGAGGCCGCGATTATTTTAATCGTGGCTTCATTTCCCTCTTCCGATCTGGCTAATCTACATGCCTCCGTCGAAGGAGGCATGTAGTCTAGACACACCCTCTGTAGGTTCCGAATGAGTTTAGGAATCTATGCTGTCGCAGCAAAAGCTCCATAAGGGTACGTCTACACAGCAGGGCTAAAGTAAAATTAAACTACGCAACTTGAGCTATGTCAATTGCGTAGCTTAAGTCGAAATAACTTAATTCAGCTTTTGGTGCTGCCTACTCAGCAGGAAGTCGAAGGAAGAACACTGTTCCTTTGACTTCCCTTACTCCTCATGAAATGAGGGTTACCATGAGTCAGAGGAAGAAGTCTTCCAGCTCCACATTATTTCAAAATAAAGGCTTGAAGTGTAGAGTACACTGTTTTTCCTAAATAACTCTGCTGTGCAGACATAAACTAGGTTCCTACCTGTCTGCTTCTGTGCATGCACACTGCTGTCTCATTCTAGGGTTGTGTCTAAACTGCAGGGCTTAACTCAAAATAAACAATGGAAATTGAGCTTTGTCAATTGTGTAACTTATTTCAAAATAGGGAGCATCTACACAACACTTATTCCAAAATAGAGTACTCTTCCTCCAACTTCCCTTATTCCTCAAGTAATGAGTGTTACAGGAGTAAGAAGTTCTCGAGCTTGACAGTATTTTAAACACTATTTCAAAATAACTGCCTGCTGTGTAGATACAGACTAAGTTATTTTGGAACAGCACTAGTTATTTCGAAATAGTGTTGCAGTGTAGATTTACCTTAGGTGTCTTTGAACCAGAGTGAGCTTGATCTGGAAGATGTACTCAGAACTGCCTATTTCCACACAACACAGCTAGAGGAAACCCTTTCTCATAATCTTTTACTATGGGCTTATATTATTTATTTGGGATATGGAGGATCCCGGCTTTGAGTTGCCTGCTGATGAGAAGGGATTTGAACAAGAATTTGCCACATCTCAGGTGGATTCCTAGACACTGGGCTATAGAATATTCTCTTGGGAGTCTTCCTCACTCTCTCTTGGGGAAGCTGTTCCACTTTAAATCTCCCCACTTCTGGAGTATGGGCTGCAGCTGGAGTCTCTATTTGTGGAGACTAGCCTTTGGCCTGCATCTTCTGTGTGTGTCCTCCTTTGCAGCTGGACCCCCAGAAACCCTGCTGTCCCCTGTGGTGAGAGCCACAACCTCTTCTCACTCCCCAAAGAAGCCTTAAATATCCACTCCCAATGGCTGGAGGAACCTCTGGCTGGGTAAAGCCCAGAGCATCCCAGCCCACCAATCTGGAGGAACTCCAGGCCCACTGCAGCTGCAGCTCCTCTCCTTTCCACAGACCCAAGCTGCCCTGGGGGAAAATGTCTTTTCAGAGATGCATTTGCTATTCCTCATGTAGGTTCCAGATCAGCTGAGGAGGTGGTCTGTGCTACCCAGGGAAATTACTAAGGAACCCAGAAAGCTGAATAGCATATACTGTACTGCCTTCTCAGCTACCTTCGAATGTACCTGGGGAATAATCAAGGTCAAGTTTTGCCCTGAACTCCACAATGTGGGGTCCTGCCATCTCAGCAGTGTCAAAGGAGGCCAAGCCAAAGCCCCTTGAAGTTATTGTATCATCTTTACAACACTCCAGAGCCTCCCCTGGACTATTATACCCTCTGCCCATGTGTTGGAGCTTTTCCCCACCTTCTCCTTTGCAGTGAAATGCTCCAGCAGAGGGGAGAGATTCTGGCAAATAGAGTCAGAAGACAAAGGCAGTTCTCTGCTCCCGAAGCCTTTTCCTACTACCTCTGCCTACCATTGCCTTTCACTGATGGGTATAGCTTCACAGCACTGCATGGACACCTGTTTCTTCTGCTGCAGTACATGACTATGCATAGCCTACATGCTACCTGTGGTGTGAAGTGTAGATTTAACCCAAGAAAAACTCCCACTTAGAATGACTCTTAATGGGTCATTTTATTCCTAGTAAACTGTTGCTTTGCTGACCTATGGATGTTCTGTAACCACTTAGTAATCTCTTATATTGCCTTCAGGCCTTGCCTGCATCAAGCAATTTGCAGTAGGAGGGCCTAATTTGCATTCCTTACAAGGACCAAAGATGGGAATGTGCACATGATTAATTACAACTCAGTATGGATTAAGTGCTGTAGACTCAGGCCTTTCATAAATTAAGTAAGTCTAAAAAAGGAATAAAATAGAGTGTGATCTAAAATTATGAATTTTTAAAATGTAGAATACACAAGTGTAATTCATTACAGTATTATGGGGGAATCATTCTCACCAAATAACTTTAGTTACCCATTTTTTTGATTGTTTCAGTCTCTTAATCAACACAAGGATTCAAAACTGATGGTGCAATGTTCATTTAACTAGAATACTCATTGACTTCTCTGGGAGGGTTGCCTGAGTAAGGATGCAGTTAAGGCCCTATGACTAATAGAAATTATCTGGAATAATAGGAAAATCTGTACAGTACAGCCAGGAGTTCTTCTGATGTATTTTATCTCAGGGTTTAAAGATGAAATAAATCAAACATTTAGGGCATTGTTGTTCTGCCACAAGGATCTGTGTCTCTATAAATATATTTGACCTGTCAAAAATAGTAAGACATAGCAGATCCATTACCCACTAGCAAATCTGAACCAGAATATGAGTCCAAGAATTTTCAGACCCATCACTCCCATATTAGCTGTCTAGCACCTCAGTCCTACAAACATCTATGCACATGCTTAAATTGCTATTGTGAATAGTCCCACTGATTTCAATCAACTAGTCACAGTAGTAAAGTTAAGCAGATACATAAATGTTTATAGTATTGGGACTTAAGCTTCTAGTTTGCAGTACTGGGACTCTTTGGAACCAGATATTTACATCCTGACTACTGTCCCCTCAACCATTAATGATTTTGAGGAAGACTAATCAAGTGTCATGTAGTTATCTATGCAGATGACTGATGGATAAGATCTTATAAAACATCTAGCCTGTCCAATAGGATTTCTAATCCTGTAGAATATCAGTTTTACTGGCTGTCTGAAGGTAGTGGGTGTCTCTGTTCCTACCAAGTTTCTGAGTCTCAGTCAAAAAAACTGAAAAGTTATTCAGCCTGTTGAGGACTTTGCAGACTTCATGTTCAAAATATAGAGCAAATCAATACAAAAATGAATTAGCAAACTTCCAGTAAAATACTCATTGGTACTAGTCCTCATTGCAATAAATGCATAAGTCAAATTTGGAGTTTCTATACTAATTTAAAAAATTCTAATACATAGAAACAGGTTTCTCTGACACTGAAAAAGCACATACTTCAGATTCTCATCTCTTGGAAACTTTGTTCTGTTAACTTTACACTCCCACTACTTACCCCACACACATACATACACACCTGCATTTATTCACTCATTCACACACATTCATTCCTGCCCTCAGGCACTTACACAGGCATATGGGTTGCAGAAGGAGCAAAAACATGTAGATCCTACAGGATCTGTCTGTTCATCATGACTCGAGACGCTGGTCAGGAGGAGAGACACTGGCTGTAGAGAGTAATTTCTCAGGAGCAGGGGAAGAAAGAGAGAGTCTCACATGTGCTCCCTCTCTTTATATAGTGTGTGAATGGCTCCTGTGACTTATTCACCTCATCATCAGGGAGCATACCCAGACTTCCCTTTATCCAGCAAAAGCAGCAGTCTGTGATGACTCATCACCATGTGCTCCATTGTTCCCAGTCTTCTTCAAACACAAAAACTTACACTCAGGTGAGAATGCAATTTAGAGTAAGTCACAAGCAAGGTAGCTGAGAGTTACAAAGATTACAAAGTTACAGCTTACAGTAAATTTCTGAGCGTTACAAAGATTACAAAGTTTGATAAAAGTCACGAGTTGCAAGGTTTGACAACGATCACAATGAGTTGCAGTTTAAAACCTTATACCTTACAATTCAGTGCATTTTCAGAAAATGCATGTGTATAATTCAAGTAATCTCAGGAGGAGGCTTTTTATGAAACAATAAGTACAGCTAATATAAGGGGGGAAGGGAAGGATAGATCAGTGGTTTGAGCATTGGCCTCCTAAAGCTAGGGTTGTGAGTTCAATCCTTGTGGAGGCCATTTGGGGCAAAAATTTGTCAGGGATGGTACTCAGTCCTGCTGTGAAGGCAGGGGACTGGACTCCTTTGCCCATCTCCTAGAACTAGAAGGGACATCTCCATTCATTTATTTATAAAATCAAATGTAAGTATTGTTACAGACTTTCCTTGTCCTCCAAAAGAAACCTAGTGAATTTTAACTTTTTGTTGAAAGATGTATGCATAGTGATGGGCAAAGGGAAAGAAGAGAGTGTAGTTAATACACTATCATGAAGGTTTAATTTAGTAGCATTTTACACTGCTATGCTTGAGGCAACTGGCAACATATCTTGAAAGGCAATAGAGGATCAGATCCAACTTGATTAGCTGCAGTTAGATGAGTATGTGATTTAATCACTTCTTTCTATGGCACATAAATATAGATACAGAACTTTCATCAAAATCTACTAGAGACAAATGTTGTACTGGTAGAAATAGAACTAGCAGAATCTTGTTGGGGAAGAAGGTAATATTGTGAAGGCAGAATTCATTTACTATCCCTAGCTACTAAAATTATCCAACATGCTTACTCATACACACAGTTTTACAGATGGGATATAATTACCAGCCTCAGCTGCTCATGCTGGTCCACTGGCCAGGTGGTCTAGACATGAGGTGGGAGCCAGGTCAGTGCACATTGATGCTCCTGGAGGATGATTGTAGAACTGAAAGACCCAATTCTGTAGTGTTGCACTCATCTTTTTATATGTTTTAGTCTTTAGATTTTGTGCTGTTCCATTGCCCCAGGACACTATGGGTACATCTACACAGCAGTGATATTTTGGAATAACTGATGTTATTCTGACATAACATTGTCCGCATCTAGACTACAAGCAGTTATTTCAACAAAATGTGGAAAAATGGAAAGCTGGAGGACTTTTTACTCCAACTCCTGTAACCCTCATTTTATGGGGAGTAAGGGGAGTCAGAGAAAGAGTGCCCTTCCTTGGACTTTCTTCTTGTAGACAGCACCAAAATAAGCTATTTCTACTTAAGCTATGCAATTGACATAGGTGAGTTACATAGCTTATTTTCCTGCTGTGTAGACATGCTCTGTACGACCACGAGTCATCAGTTAACAGCAGATGGGACTTTGATCCTCTTTTCTTGATGGAGCTTTTGTCTCTCTCTTGGATGAGTTCTTTTGCAGGGCTGGCTCACATTGTTCTTCAGCCATCAAGGTGGTTCTAGCTGCTGGTCTCCAGACAAGGTGGCTTCAGGAACTGATTCCTTTAAATACACCCACATTCACACTTTTACATAGACACAGACCTAACTTTAAGCAGAGAGAGTTAAGGGAGTACAAAGTTTAAAATGGGGTTTCAGTTACAACATGGTTAAAATGGGGTTTCAGTTACATTATATAAAAAAGTTTAAAAGAAGTTACAATAACAGATTCTCCAAAGGCAATTCTCAACAGATTACTAACAAATTAATCCAAATCGCATTCATAAAAATTGAGCCACAAATCATCAGGTTACATACATAATGCCATATTGGTAGATATAATGTATTAAAAGGGCAATTTTACACTGCGACTCCCCAAATGCACATTATATTTTCTGGAAGTATAAAAATAGATTAACCTTGAGAACAAAGCTGGTGGTTCTGTTTATCTGAAGGGAATAAGGACATATTTTATATACTTATATTTTATCTAACCCACTTCCTACAGCTGGCTGCCTTTGGGAATCAGAGAATTCAACCTGGGAAGACAATTGCCCCAGTGCGTCTGAGGAGCCAGGAAGCCCTAGTTCTGCATCACCATTCTAGTCAAGCTACTTGTGGAGCTGGGTGCCTGGAAGACTAGGCTCCACAGTTTCCAGATTCCCAATCAGCCCGCCAGGTGGACTGCCAAGGAGGCAACTAGATATATTTACATTGGGAACTTCTGTTGTAAAAAAGCAGAGTTACCACTGGTGTGCCCCCAATGTTGGGTGGGTGGGGGGGAGGGAATTGGAGTAACAGGGAATAGCATCACACTGGGAAAATGGAAAACCATCCATGAGTGATAAAACATTTCCCCAAAGTACCATTTAACAGTAGTCCATTCATTCTGTTGCTCACCAGCCAGTGTGACCCTGAAATAGGCAAGTGTCTCTCTATCACATCACTTCCCTCTCTTCCCCATCTGCTAAACTCCACTCTTGGTTCAGTGGTAGTGGGTAGTATAGTCTCTCAGTCCTGAGATGCATCTGGGTCAGCCTGTCTACAGATTCTTGGGAAGTGCTTCATTATCTTGTCCTGAGACTCTATCACCAAGCTCAGCTGTAGCTTTTCAGCTTTGTTAGTTGAATAGGGGTTTCGACACTGCAACATTATTTTGGCTCCAAATATGTAGGATAGTAGTTATAATTTCGTTCATGACTTTTTTTCCACATAATGAATGTGCAAGCTGTACTATAACATGATACAGACAGGTTCATCCTTTCCCTTGGGGAGAAAATCTGGTACATATTTATTATAAAATACCTTAAAAGCACTATGTATTATAAGTAATAATCGTCAAGTGCCACATATAATAAAAGTGGACTGGTATTGGAGTTATAATGGAGAGCTTTAACTTTGCATTAACAAAGTGTGTCTGAAAGTGAAATATTTTGAATGGCACTGAAGAAAGATGTAGCCTCAAGTTTAAATTGTTTTTTTAAAGTATCCTGTGTGGGCTCCTACAAGTGGAAAGAAGACTGTAGCACTATTTGGTACTTGTAAACCTCTTTCCACGAGAAAGCTTAGAACCAGCCAGCATTAGCTAGGAAGAGTGCATGGTCAGGACATCTGGAAACTGGTATGAGTCATCCTATATTCTGGGCACTTTCTGTCAGGGCATGTCTACACCGGGAAGTTATTTCAAAATACTTGAAATAACAAGGTAAGCATCCACACTATCAAGTCTGTTATTTTGAAATAATAACTCCAGCTTGTGAAGAGGAATAAGCTTATTTTGAAATAGTTATTTCAGGACTTATTATTTTGAAATTACTTATTTTGACATAACCTAGTAGTGTAAACAAAGCCTGTGACTGTACATTAAAACACAACTTTAATAAAGTTAGGATTTGACCCATCAGGAATTCAGTAAGTAGGAGTTCAGAATGCAAGGACTAGTATGTACAAGAAAATTAAATTTCTGACCTTTTCCGTGGGCCCCTTTGCACTAGTGCAATTCATTTAACTGTAGCAGAGTTAATCCTGATTTACTACATCTAACATAAGTGCATGCAGAAGCAGACCTTTATTTGAAATCCGTGAAACATTTTGAGAACATAATGCAATTGTTAGAAAACTCATTATTTTATTTACATACCTAATCTGTATTATCAACTGAAGACTCTGAGGGTACATCTACACTGCAACACTATTTCGAAATAACTGTCGCTATTCTGAAATAACTTAGTTTGCGTCTACACTGCAGGCAGTTATTTCAAAATAGTGCCAAAATACTGTCAAGCCGGAGGACTTCTTAGTCTGACTCCTATAACACTCATTGTATGAGGAGTAAAGGAAGAGAGCTCTATTTCGAAATAAATTCTGTGTAGACGCACTCTATTTAGAAATAAGCTATTTCAAAATAAGCTACACAATTGACATAGCTCAATTTGTTTAGCTTATTTCAAGTTAAGCCCTGCAGTGTAGATGCATCCTTTGAATAATTCATATATTTCCCCTGTTTTAACAATAGTGGTTTGAATGGCACTGATGTTGGAATATAAGGTACGTCTACACTTCAACACTATTTTAGGATACTGGAGAATCCTGAAATAGCCATCCCACATCTTCACAGCAAGGCCGCTATTTTGGACTCACTATTCTGACATCTCTGTAAACCTTATTCTATGAGGAGTAAGGGACATTTTGAAATAGCACTTTATTTTGAAATTATTTTGAAAATGACGAAATAAGCTATTTCAAAATAGCATCAAAATAAGATACACAATTTGCATAGCTCAAATTGCATATCTTATTTTGAGTTACAGTGAAGTGTAGATGTACCCTAAAAAAGATTGTCAAACAGTAGAGGAAGATTTTCTTTTAATAACCCTTCAGAGGACCATCACAAAAATCATTAACATTTCTGTAAATGAATTACATTGTAATATTTGATTAAATAATCAAGGAGTGTCCTGGTAGTGAAGATCTGCAGAACAGTTAACAGGAATAACCCTCACAGAATTGATATTTCCTTCCCAACATAATTATTCCAAAAAAGGGGCTGCTAGGTTTCTTAGCAGGAAACTATAGCACAGCAAAATTATGAAGTATATCTCTGAAAATAATGTGACCCCTAATGGATAATTTATGGCCTCTCAAAATTAGATCTCATACATTTTGAAGAAGGGAAACAAGCAATGATTCACCTGCCCCTTGAATATGGTGTCCAGTTCTGATTACCCCATCTCAAAAAAAAAAAAAAAAAAAGTATATAATGAAACTGGAAAAGGTTCTGAGAAGGGCAACAAAGATGATTATGGGAATGGAATATCTTCAGTATAAGGAGAGACTAAAAAAACAATTAAGACTGTTCAGATTAGATGAGAAATGTTTAAAGGTTTTGTTTCTATTTGGACATGTTTAATTTTTCAATTTTTTTTATAAAATGAAAAGACACATCTAAATGAAAAGTAACATCAAAGCAAAAGACCAAAACATTCTATTCCATAAATGGCAAAACAGAATATTGTGACATCAAATAGATATTTTAATTTTTTTCCTATACAAATTTAGGTCAAAATGAGCATGTTCCCATGAGAATGTACAGTTTGCCAACAGAAAAATGTTCCATCAGAAAAAAAAATCATTTTGCTTGAAGAAATACAAAATAGAATTTATTCAGGACTTAAGTGGTATATTAGACTTTGTGCAGAAATACTGCAATGGGACTTCTTGATAGAGTAAATTGAGCAGGATTTGATTGTGACAGAAAGGTGGGGAACTCAGATTTGGCAATCAATACATAATTTAAAAATAATTATCAGATAGGAGTGGAATGCATCAAATGCCAATGCATCTTCAATCTTTGCCACTATGCAAAATAAGAATCTCTAATCTTTTTTTGTTATTGCTGTAGTTGGCTGCTTTGCCCATACAGCTCAAAGTCAATTTATTATTTTGAGCTTTGAAAATCCTTTCATGAACTAACAAAAAGCTTTTCAGAAGGGAGACAATGGCCTACATGGTTTGGTTATTAATCTATGAGCCAGTCTTTTGTAACTTCAGAAAAGTGGGTGTCTTATTGCTAAAATAATGTTCAATATGCTCAACTGTCTGTTTTTATTAGAAAAAACACTACCTCATAATAAATAGCTGTCATAGGTAAAACACAACAAATGAGTGTGAGTTAGCCTGATTTTATCTTTTTTGATGAGAGGTTGAGGGTATACTGAAATGTGGATACGAAAATCTAACATAAGGTGTGTCTACACTGCAAGGCTTATCTCAAAATAAGCTACGGAAATTGAGCTACATCAACTGCGTATCTTATTTCGAACTAGCTTCAAAAAAGCATGGGATTTTCAAAAGCATTCAGAATTGGTCTAACTCTTCCCTGGCTGATGTCAGTGCTAAAGCTTCTATTGACTTGAGCAGGAGCAAAGGTAAGTCAATGCTAAGTGCTTTTGAATATCCCACCCTTAGCTTTTTGTTGGCTGGTTGGTTAATCTGCTCTGCAATGTGCATTTGGAATTGATTGCTTAAATGTATGTGGGGAAAAACACTAGATATGATTTTTCTTTGTATTCCTTCCTAAAAACTACTCCCTGTTGATGATAGTTCATCATAGAACATTATGCCATCAGTGGGAACTATCAGAAGAAAAGAACTTGGGAAGATGCATTTATAGAGAAGGACAAACCTTTGGGAATCATTAGCTACCTACAAGATCTAAATAATATCCTATCCTATCTGTTTTTTTTTAATCGGAGGCTTTTTATTTAGCAGGTATCTTTCTCTAGCCTGAAGTAAATAATAGAAACAAGCCTTTAAAATGATATAAAGATGCATCTTTATCACTGATTTTATTCTGTTTCTAACAAGTCTGAGGCAGATTTCCAAGTTATTTAACTTCAGCTATCGAAAAAACTACCAGGTTCCAAACTGCAGCTGTTTTCTTTTCAAAACTAGCAAAGCTGAACTGTTTTCAAGTAAGCACAAATTCTGGCCTTTAATACAAGAACAAATGAACAAACAAACAAACGGCAACAACAATAACCCCTATCAAGAAGGAATTAGGACTCTGAAGGGCAAAGATTCCTAAACATGAGCACGAGATCCCAAGTTGCTTGCCTATAGTTAGCCCCAAAAGATATAAAAGCTTGCTTCTAATAACAGCTTTTATTACCTTTGGAACATAGGACTCATTTGCATGTGTATGCTTGCCTGTTTTAACCACCTATCAAAGAGTTAAGCTTGTCTTGGTTGCAAGATAGATCGGCATGCCGCAGGGGACTGTCTATTTTTCATGGTTAAGGCTCTCTAATGCCTGAGACGTATATATTTATTAAGTGGTTGGTGAAATCCAAGTACAGAACTAACAACTTGTTTGGAGTTTGTGCCCTGTTTTGTAACAGTCTGCCCAGAGGTTGGTATGGTCATCTAATAGTGTCCAGTGAGTTATAGGGCTACTAGAACAGAAATAGAATGCCTGAAGGAAAATGGGATGAAGAAAGTGGTGGAGTGAAGCAGGTAGTCTATGAGACGCCTTATAAAGTGGGTTAAAGAATGAGGAATTTTGAGAATCACTAGTTTAGAGTAGTGGTTCCCAACCTTTTTTATATCATGGAATGGCAAACCAATTCACAAACTTTTGGTGGACTGGTAACATTTTATTTACATATTTGCATATTTAGTATGCAAATAATGAATATACAAATATGCAAATAAAATGTTATCTGTCCACCAAGCCCCAGCCCAGCTCCTTGCTCCCCAGTGCCTAACACCCTTTGACCTCTACCCTTATGCCCCTTGCCTTTTGACCCCACCCCCCACACTCCTCGGAGCCAGGCTGCCCCTCTAGGGAGCATGACCATCACCGACATACAGGCAGGGGGAGCAGCCACTCCCTCCTCCTTCATGCCCCCTCCCTCCCCAAGCATGTCTCACACCACCATGGTAGAGGTGGGGGGCAGGAGGAGCACAGAGCCATGGATGGGTCACCCATCTTACCTGACTGGGACGGGGAGGATGGAGGGAGGGAGGTGTCTCCTGCTCCAGATCCTCCTGCCACTGCCCTAGCCCCAGCACTGGGCAAAATCAGACAGCCAGACTGAGCTCTGGCAGCCACTGTGGCCCAGCAGCCAGTGGTCCGCAGACTGGCATCGGTCCATGGAGCGGTGGTTGGGAACTGCTGATTTAGAGGATGTACTTCTGTCTTAAGAGTGTGTCTTTCTTAGAATACATCTACTGAAACGTTATCATTTATCTGAAACACAAGAATTTCTGAAAAAATGTTGATCATATTTTTCATTTCATTATATGGCGATGACAGGAAATCATTGGCTTAATTGTTTTGATGCAATATTGAACTGTTGCCATGGTAGCAGATAGATTTCAGAAGGATGAAGACATGATGCTGGAAAACAGAGGGGCTGCCAAATTGAAAACAGACTTCATTGTAAAGTTTCCTAGCCAAGTTTCTTGTTGGTTGCTGTATTTTAAGGGAGGATATAGTTTATTTTTCATATAAACACAGTAATTCAGCCTTCTTGTTAAAGTGTAAAGAGTAAAGTCACAGCACTGTTAAACACTGGTGGAAGAGGAGAATCAGGCCCACAGTGTTTATAGTAAGTTGTTATAGCCTTGCTCATCATGTCAGCTAGCTTTATGAGTTGTGCTATGATTACATCTTATGTTTAATTAGCATTATTGAATTATAGATTGTTGCATCAATTACAACATGTCCAAAAAAGTGCACTTTGTCATGCATGAAAGATCACTAGTGCAGAAAACAATTTCACAAAATGCCAGTATGATTTGTATTTGAATTTGTATTTTTTTTTGTTAAAAGCAACAAGATGTTTGAAAATAATGAGATAATTTATTAGCACAATGCTCTTACCACTTCGTATTAAAGCAATTTTAATTTATATTTATTTTTGACATCTGGTTAGTGGATACATATAAGCAAGGAACATCTGGGATCTTGATTATATAAATAACTTGGACTGAACCAGTGTCTGAATAATATCAAGGGTAGGCAAAATACAGCCCACGAATCAGATCCGGCCCATCTAACATTTCTGACCACAGCACAGCAGGGTGCTCAAGCAGGCTGCCTGCCTGTTGCTGGCATGCCTTTGCAAATCCCTTGAGAGGAAGAGAACAATAGGTTTTCATGGTTTGGCCACCCCCACAAGCACCACTATTGGCTGGATTCTTATAAAACTGACTCAACATGGGCCATTCTTTTCAATGGATGCATACTCATTTCTTTGTCCTTCTCTTCCACCAACTTCAATGCCTCAATTTAAACGGTCTTTGCTCCTCAGGCCTCAGCAGATCAAGTCATCTTCACATAGCTCATTCTCTGTGCTGCTGTACACTCATGATGTATACAGAGCAAGGTGGAGAGAGGGATTCATTTGATAGAAATTATAATTGACTAGGTGTTTTTTGGTCAAAACTGTTCATCTGAAAATACTGACTTGTCAAAATATATTGTGTGTGTGTGTGTGTGTGTGTGTGTGTGAAATCACATTAATTTTGCTTATTTTGTTTAGAATAATATTTGTGAAGAAATCGAAAATATCAAAATGTCCCATATAAATGTATTTAGAACTAAAAGTTTTATTTTTATTTTTCAAAATTACTTGACTTTATTTTTTAAAGGTTGTAATTGCAATGAAATGGTTTGAGTGATCCAAAACTAATTTTTTTCCAGATTTTCATTTTGTAATAAATTTCAAAATTGTGTACTTAGGATTGAAAATTTTTTTTAAATACTGAGATTTTCATGGATGGGAAATCCATCTTCTAACTAGCTCAAATAGGAATCCTTTCTCATTTTCTTCCTGAAACAAAGTGATGGATTGAGTGTTAGGAAGCTAGCTGGAATCATCATAGGTATTCATTCCCCCCAAGAGACTTAACAGACATTTCAGGCATTTTTTACAACAGGTGTACTTTGAACACGGCATTCCTTCCTCCAATCTGCAAGCCTTGGGCAGACACATCATTTGCCAATCCTCACCCCGATCCCCCAACTACCCATGACCCCATTGCCTTGGCTGGAGCTGCACCCCAAAATATAGAAGTCAAACTACTATGATTAATACTCCATCTCCATTATCAAAGACTGATGCAGTGAGAGTTATGAATTGTCCCTAGAGATGAAGATAGCAAAACAAGACACCCCAAAGATAAAATTTATCAATATGCCAACAGCTTTTACAAATTAAATGTAGTGTGCATGACTCAATCAGTGAACATAAAATGTTTTAAGATGGAATACATTTCTTGACATGAATTGGAAAGAAAGTGAATGTGTGTGTGGGGGGGGGTGGGGGGGACTATGCTACAATTGTCACAGAATGGTTTTTATTGCCAAACTGAATTTAATTTGTGCAGATGATGGTTAAATCTAAAATGAAGCTAGTGAATGGAACAGAAAATAGAGCTCTGAGTTCCCAAAGTCAGGAAACTGGTATTTTGCAGTTCAGTGACAATTCAAATTATGGGTAAGTAATTTGGCATATCTCTAAATTTAATCTTCATTTACTTTCTGTCATCAATTTTTCAGCTGAAATATGCTGAACCAGGAAATTAGAATGGTCCTGGATCAAGTAGTGTTTGTAAGTATGTTAGTCATGGTGTTATTTTTATAAATCAAGGTAACGAGAGGAGAAAAAACAAAAATAAGAAACAATAGTAAATGTTTAAATGAAATCCATCTAGTCCACAAATGTTTATATCTCTTAACATCATATTTCCCAGGGGTACCTATCACCTGAGAAGTTAAAGCTCTGTTGTGATTTCTTTCAGAAGAGCCCCATAGATCAGATCAGGATTTGACTCTTCAAAGAAGCTATAAAAATGAAACTGTAAGAAGACCGTACGTGGTACAGAAATTCTAAGTCGAGGAGATACATTTATTTTTACAAAATTATAAACATTAAAAAAATGAGTAGTCCTGTGGCACCTTAGGGTGCATCTACATAGCACCAGTAGCTCGGAATAAGATACGCAATTTGAGCTACGCAAATTGCATGTTGTATTTTGATCTTATTTCAAAATAGCTTATTTCATAATTTGGCACTGTCTACACAGCACCAATTATGAAATAAGCTATTTTGAAATGTCCCTTAATCTTCGTGCAATGAGGTTTACAAGGATGTCAAAATAGCAAGTCTGTTATATTTCGATATAGCAGGCTTGCTCTTAAGACATGGTGTAAACGTAGCCTTAGAGACTAACAAAAATATACATAGAATCATACATTTTAAAATATAATATATATATCTTAGTTTGTCTCTAAGGTGCTACAGGACAACTCTCTGTTTTTAAAGTTTCAGACTAACATGGCTACTCCTCTGAGACTTATTTAAAATCTAATACAAATTAAGAAATTATGAAAACAGTATTAGAATGTAAGTTTCTTCCAGGATCATTCTATGGGTTATATCACTGCATGATTCAGAAATAAGCTTTATTTGGATGGTTTGTTGTGATAAACAAAGACCAAAGGAATTTAGATAAGCACGAAAGTTTAGGACTAATTTTTTCAAAGCAGTTCAGGGATTCAATACATGCTTCTTCCCTTTGCTTTAAGGGGGATAGGTACCTAACAGTTGGCCATGATTTTGTGTGGTATGGTCTCTGGTTATTGGCCATGGCAAGGGTTCTCAAACAGACAGCTTGTGCGGGTCAAAATGCCAGGGTTGTCTCTGCAAGGCTGCAGTTATAAGGATCATTCTGCCTCAATCTTGCTTCACGTTGCGAACAATGCTCAGAAGTAGCCAAACTACTGGACATGCATACATCAGATCTTTATCCCACAGAAACAGGAAAGCATTGGAGATTGACGTCTCCTGAATCAGACCACTGGGGACTTTCTGTTTTCCTGAGTTGTAAAAGAAATGGACCAATGGAAAAGCCTTGAATTGAACACTGCAGCAAAAATGACTATGTTGAGAGACCATTCATGGACATGTGTTCAGGCAATCTGCAGGGCCATTTTGAACCCCTGTCAAGTGATATACCCTGAATAAGTGTGACTAAGCTCCAGATACACAAATTCCACAACATAATTGTTTCCTGACAAAAGTTGACTGATCCACATTCCTTGTTTGGTCAAGTAAAACATCACTATGGTATTGATTGTGAACACCTGGACAATTTTATCCTGAATGTTCGGCAAAAACTGCTAACATACACAAAATATTGCTTTTAACATGATAATTTTTTATATGTAACCTGGCCTCATGAGCAGTCTGCAACCTTTGAGCCTGCACATAACTCAGATATGCTCCTCACACTATGGTTGAAACATCCATCACCAAGGTCATAGAAGTAAGAGGAGGAGAAAAGCTGACTCCTCTGAAGACATTGCCTTGATTGACTCAGCAGCTGTCTTGATTCATTCAAGTCCGGGACCCTCCCAATGAATTCTACTCCTTGTTGCGGCAACAATATTGATGTTTCTTTAACTTCAGACCCAGGATGTTGAACAGATGGAGAGCTCAATGGAATATACCTGCACATTGAGGATCTGCCCTTCAGGAGCCGTACTTCATTCTCTTCCAAAACAGAAGAGGCTTAGAATACTTTAAACCACTCTTATGATCTTTGGGGATCTACCCACCAGGGCTGTGTCTACACTGGGCCACTTATTCAGGAAAATCAGCCGCTTTTCCGGAATAAGCTGCGAGCTGTCTATACTGGCCCTTGAATTTCCGGAAAAGCAACGACGCTCTACTGTACAAAATCAGCCGCTATTCCGGAAAAACTATTCTGCTCCCGCTTGGGCATAAGTCCTTATTCCGGAACACTGTTCTGGAAAAGGGCCAGTGTAGACAGCCCAGTAGTCTTTTCTGGAAAAAAGCCCCGATCGCGAAAATGGCGATCGGGGCTTTTTTCCGGAAAAGGGCATCTACATTGGCCACAGATGCTTTTCCGGAAAAAGGGCTTTTCCGGAAAAGCAGCCTGCCAATGTAGATGCTCCTTTTCCGGAAAAACTGAAAACAGAATAGTATTCCATTTTAAGCATTTCCGGAAATTCATGCCAGTGTAGACACAGCCCAGGTATGTAGATGTGGACAAAATATTATTCTTAATACCAGCCTAGACAACAATATAACCCTTCTGTCAGGCTGACCCATACAAGAGGAATCAATGATCACAAAAAAGAGACAAATATACCCTATCTCCTTATTCTCTTCATCTAGACTTCTCCCAGCCTTGAAGAAGTTTGTTTGATGCTGATGCTGAGGACAGCTTACCATCCAACCAGCATAATGTACAATGGATTGGACTTGTATCAGATATCTAAAGTGACCCTGAACAAACCAGTCATGCATGTAATGATACATGTGAATGACTCTTTGGTAGAGATAATCACTGCCATGGGCTGGGAGAAGATCCTAGGTGGCAACGATAGGCTGAAAGGAAGAGCAGTCCTGGCCTCAGAAATGTAAGGAGTCAGCATAAGACTCTGTGAAGTCCAGGCTGTGAGACTTCTTTACGGATATTTACTAATGACATACCTCTCACAAATGCACTTTCAATTTTTGTAACATCATCTCATTGTTGATTTATTCAGTTTGTGAGTTTCAACAGCAAGTAGTGTTGCCCACCCAGTCATTTCTATTTTGTACTTATATATTTGATTTTTCCTTCCTAATTAATACCAGACTTAGGACAGCCCCTTTAAGATCTTAATTGACACATGCTCCCCTTTTGACAGTAAACCATGTATAATTAGTTTTTGAGTATGAGATTTCAGTCAGCTATGTACCCACCTTTTAGTAATTTCCTTTAATCGATATTTTCCTAGTTTGCTCATGAGAATGTCATGAGGGACTATGTCAAAAACCTTTTAAAATCAAAATATATTGTGTCTACTACTTCTCCATTCTCCACTAGCCCAGCAATCCTGGAAGGAAGGAAATTAGGTTGGTTAGGCTCTATTTGTTATTGATCAATCTATTTCAGTTATACCTACAGCACTATTGTTCTCTAGGACAATTGATTGTCTAGTAATTTGTTCCAGTATATTTCTGGATATTGAAATTAGGTTGACTGGTCTATAATTCCCCAAGTCCTTCTTTTCCTCTTTAAATAAGTTTCACTTTGACTGCATTCATGCCCTTTTGGTATTTGTTCCAGCAGCAAAATATTTAATGCATATTTTCAAATTTGTAATTGTGACTATTTGACTTTAAAATGATACTAGTCATCCATATTCAACAAGGGACCAGAATCACATGTAACCATGTGTCAATCTTACCATATGTCTAATCAGGCCAGCTTTCAAAAAACGAATACTCTTAACAAAATGATCATAAACTACAGATCAATAATGTGTTCACAGAAATTAGTTACTGTATCATTTCAAATGAGAAATAAGTTTGAGAAAATTCACAGTCGGTTTGCAGACAATTCAAGACTAGAGAAAGAAGCAAAGTTTACCGACTACATTATTTGTCATGAATTACTGTATTCAGCCAGCTGCAGAAGGGAGCTTATATGTTCCTCATGACTGTTTTAGAATAATGAAATAGTGTAGTTCAAAATCAGGTTGTAAACCTGTAATCTTAAATATCTTCCATGTTATTCTGAAAAGACAAATAGTTTGATGACATTAAATTAAATCAGGAATGATGGGATTCTCCATTTTATGTTCACAGAGCATCTGGAGATTTCATGCAAATTATAAGGCTTAGTTACTCTGATACCAGTTGTTATAGAAAAGCCTAACCTAGATAATATATACAGCTTCTAAAACTCAGAATAAAAGCACTTGATTAAATTAAAACTTACTGAATGTAGTTTTCATCCCTACTTCCTCCAGGCTTGATATCTTCCGGAGTATTACTGACCTCTACATGCATGCACCTGTTACTAATTGCTGGCACAAAGTTAGGAGTGCAATTAATTTCATAAACAAATTATAACATTTATTATTCTTATTAGTTATATAGTATAGTAAGTTTGCTTGGCAGTTGACAAAAATGGTTTTTGTGCCCACAGACCATTGTAGTTAGATACATCAATGCTATCATTTACATTCCTATAAATTATGTTTCTAAGTAATTGCAGATGGAGAGATGCAGATGCAAAATTAAAAGCTATCTTGAGACTCTTTTAAAAATCTGGTTTTCACATCTAGGAGACTGTTCCAGTGCTGCCTTGTGAATCTCGGAAGTTTCCACAACGTTGCCAAGAGGAGATTCAACAATTCTGTTTTTCTCTTGCTCAGTACATTTGCTAACTACACATTCGAAATACACATGCTAACTAAACATAAATCCCTCTTTCCCACTTCATTCATAATGGTTTTAAAGAAAATGAAACATGTGCTGTCCAACGATTTATTCCCTAATAACTTTTCCCATCCAACATTAAAGCACCATTCCCAGCCAGACCTCTGAAACAAGTGTAATTCTGTGTGCCAGCGCCACCTGCTGGAGCTACACAGTCCTGTTTTTTGTTTCAGCTATACCAGACTAACACGGCTACATTTCTATCACCATTTACAGTAATTACTGTAGTTGGACTTGTACTAGATCATCTCTTGAAAGGAAAGGAAAGTTCTTATTGTATCGTCTGAAAGTGGTAGGAGATGGCCTTTTATATATAACACATTGTGTGTGTCACTTTTAGGGTTGTTTTTTCTTTATTTTTCAGTGCTAGATACAGGCTTTGGGGATGGTGGGTTTAGCTGTTACTTCCCTGGAAAATATTTTTTTTTCAAAGTGCAAAAATAAGAGACATTCTATGTCTGATTGCTCTGTCAAGTACGATTATTACTTTCACATTCAGGAACAAGGAACTGGTTCAAAGAGCTTTACCAGTCTTTACAGTGATCTAAATGATAATGATAACACTGCCTTGCACAGCATCTAGATGAGATTTGATAAAATCCAAATTCTTAAACCTCAGAATAGATTTTTCATCAATAATGATGCCTTCTGACAGCCTTCAGAGCATAGTCCTTTTTGTTATGGTGATTGCTTTTCCTCACTTTCCCCTGTTTATTATAGGTTTCATTTAACAAGAGCAACAACAAATTCCTGAATACTACAGTCCTTTAGAATGTTTGGAAGGTACTGTCTTCTACATTCTCAACATTAAAGTGGAATCAGTTCTCATTTAATTTACCATTTTGGAAGAGCTTTATAAACATGGTTATATCTGCGACATAAGGATGTGACTGTTATTTTACTATTTCTAGACACATGAATTTAACTCCTAGCTCTATCTTCACCATAGAAATGTTTCATCTGAGGGATTCCTCTATACAAGGAAAATTTATTTTGGAAAGGTATCTGTGGAAGGGGGGAGGATCATCTGAATCAGACAAGGTATTTGTGAGATATAATCAATTGCGTTTTTTGAAAAAAATTTGTTGGAATGTCAATTTTCCAAAGGGGCTTACTGTGGATAGTCCAAAATTCTTTCAATTTGGAAAGAAGCCTCCGCAAAAAGCTGTGAAACTACCAAGTACCTGTTTTAAACCAATGTTTTAAGATATTTTTATTTAATATACCATATATACTTGAACATAAGCTCGTTCATTCATAAGCTGACCCACACAACTCACAAAAAAATGTTTAAAAAATCAATGACCAGTTTATAACCTGACTCTATATCAGCAGAGTGCAAACTTCCAGTTCCAGCTTGTCAGCTGAGGGATGTGCTAGCTGCAGTCCTGGAGCATTTCAGCTCTCATTGGCGGCTATTTGCTGTTCCCAGCCAAAGGGAGCTGAGAGGCTCCATGCCTACAACCAGCATGTCCCTCAGCCCATGCTTCTTCTTGTGGTTCCCATTGGCTGATGTTCCACCTGAAATTTGGCCCTTCCACTTCCGAAAGTGTTAGACCTTACAATACAATCAAAAATACAATAAATGATAGTACTATGGCACCAGAGGCATCAGAACTCTTCGTGAATGTTGACCACTGGACCTCCTAAGTCTCTAGGCGATCTGAAAACATAATGTGCAGAATTGAAATCTTTAATAAAATTTAAATAGGCTTTTATACCCCAGACATACCAAGCTGCAGGGCTTCTTTGAAATAAGCAATGAACAACTATATTTTGACAGTGATAAAGCAGGTGACATTCCTCTATTAAGTTCTACAAAATCTACAAATTATGTTCTAAGATTTTCATACTAGAACTTGACATGAATTCTAGATGGTGCTTGTTTCTATGTGAGGGCAGGGGACTGGACCTGATGATCTCTGTCTGATGAATGATGAAATAAAAAGAAAACAGTCTGCTTATGATGCAGCTTTTCAATGTAAATTTGTTGAATATGCAGAAGCAAACAATAAGTGTGCTGCTGCTTGTGAATTCTGCATCCAGGAGAAGAAAGTAAGAGAATGGAGAAAAAAATGAAGCAACTCTAAAAGACATGCCAGGAAGCAAGAAAAAATGTCCAACAAGGTGCACTTCATTTCCTGGGTTGGAGAAAGATTTAAATGATTGGGTTGTTGAATGTCAACATCGGTATCTTGTTACTAGAACTGGAATTTGTCTGCGTACTTTGCAAATGTCAAAAGATGACAAATACAAGCCAGAAAAGCCATCAGCGTTTGTTGCATCAGTGGATTGGTGTATTCGTTTCATGAACCATCATGGTCTCTGTCTTCGACAGTGAACAAAGATAGCAAAAAAGCTGCCAAGAGACTTTGAAGAAAAAATTGAATCTTTCCAAAGTTTTATTATAAAACATTGAAAGGAATATGCATATAAGCTGTCAAAAATAGGAAATACACGTATGGATGAAACACTGAAGATATTTGATCTCCTGAGCAACAGAACAGTAACTGGTATTGGTGAAAAAACAGTTTTAATTAAAACCACTGGCTATGAAAAACAATCCATTTTAGAGTGGTTTTATCATGTTTGGGCAATGGATCAAAGCTGCGCCCTGTTATTATTTTCAAAAGAAAAACCATGCCTAAAACCATGAAATTTCCTCGGGGTGTCGTGTGTGCACATGAAAAGGGATGGCTAGATAAAAGTGAGACTATTGAATTACTAGAAAAAGTGTGGAATAAAAGACCAGGAGTACTTCTCAAGAAATCTTCTTTGCTTGTTTGGGACATGCTCAGGGCACACAGGACCGATGAGGTGAAATATGTGGCAAAAAAAAAAAAAAGAAAGAAAGAAAACTACTTTGGCCGTAATACCTGAGGGCTTAACTTCTGTTCTACAATTGCATGATATCTGCCTGTACAAGCCCTTTAAGGATAGGCTATGCAAAATGTGGTCTAACTGCATGTGCTCAGGCATGACGAAGTTGACAAAAGGTTGGAATTTTATGAAGCCACAAGCCTAGCTGTGCAGTGGGTCTAGGATGTGTGAGACTCTATCTCTTGGAAATGACAGAAAAATAATTTAGGAAATGCTGTATCAGCAATGCTCTTGGTGGATCAGACTAAAACGCCATATTTTCTGATGACACAATGGAGGCTGATGATAAGAAATCTGAGTTTGAGAAGGACACAGTTGATGTCTATGTTGACAATGCAGGAGCAGCTATGACTGAACCTGAGGCTATGTCTACACTCAGGCTTCTTGCACAAGAGAGCATCTACACTGTAAAAGCACATCAAAAAAGCGATGCACTTTTGCACAAGAGTTTCCAGACTTCATGGACACTCTCTTGAAAGAAAGTGCTGATAGCTATTCACAGAATGGCCATCAGGGCACCTGTACTTTTTTCGTAGGTTTTTTTGTGCGCAAAAAGAGGCCAGTCCCCATCCACACACACCTTTTTGTACAAGAGCTTTTGCGCAAAAAGGAGTTATTCCTCGTAGAAAGAGGAATAACTATTGCGCAACCCCCCCTCTCTTCTTCTGATTTTTTTGCACAAAAATGTGCTTCAGGTGTGGACGCTCCACAAGTTTTTGTGGAAAAATGGCGGTTTTCCCGCAAAAACTCTGTAGTGTACACATAGCCTGAGTTTAGTGAACTGTTTGGTGGATTGGAGACAGATTCAGAGTTTGAAAGGTTTTAAGGCTTTAAATAAGTGCATTAGAAATATATGAAATGTTAGTACGAACGTTTTTGTGTGTTTCTTCTGACTCCAACTTTTAGAATATATCAGAGTCCAAAGCTTGGTCATCCCAGCAAGGCAAACCGCTGGCATGCTGGGATATTTGTGTACTTGGAGAGTCTGAAGACGAGGAGCCTGTCAGCTCCCAGTTATTGCTGTTCACCATTCCTGCAGATGCTCCAGGTATATAAAACATCCCGGTACATCAGCGGTTTGCCCTGCTGGGCCAGAAATTGAGGTTTGCCAATCCTTGCTTTTCACAAAAAACCTGTGAAGCAGCCCTCAAACTCTGCAAGCACACAGAGTGAATTTTTACATACAAAATTTGGCTTATGAATGAGAATATACAGTATACCCCAAGGATTTTTAGTTGTGGGGCATATTTCTTAAAAATGTGTAAACAAATTAGAGATTGTTTCAGGAAGGGAATCATCCAAAGGAATAATAAAGCCTTATGTTCCATGACAGAAAGTGATAATAATAAGAATGTATGTAGAAATAATTTGTCTTTGTATAGTCAAGCACAGGCATGTATTGTTTTTGTTGTTTGTTTGTTTGTTTGTTTCCCTAAAGTCATTGGCTGATGCCAGAGTCAGGACACCTGGCAAACTCCCTACCTATCTAATTTAATTGATGCCACCTACAAAATTCTAAACATTTCACCCTGCTGCGCCCCCCATTTTCTTTAAAAGTCTCGTCTAAATACTCACCTGGTTCAGCTCTGCTTAGCCTAGCAAATGTGACACTCTCACAGCTGGACTTGATATAGCTTCAGGAATAATTCTGCTTCAACTGTGCAAACTGGTGTTTCAGTTCACTGCTACATGCTCGTCCAGTCCACAATGGAATGAACCAATAGTGAAAGAGCCTTACAAATGAATAGCAATTCAAACTCCATTTACAGGGTGAGCAGAGAGAACCAAATCTACTATTACATACATGAAGTTAACTCCCAGCTCTAACTTCACCACAGCTTATCCAGTCTTCCTGAAGTATCTCATGAGGATTCCTCTATCAAAGGAAGATTTATATTGGAAAGTTGTGTGTGGGTAGGAGGCAGGTTATTATCTGAATCAGACAAGGTATCCAAAGTCCCACGAGGACTCTCACAAATCTGAGACCAAGGAAGAAGAAGGGAAAAAAAGAAATTAAAATGGTCAATTGTTTCATCGATATTTCAATGCCACTGTAGTCTTAACTCCCCCGTTAAATATGGTCTTTCCAACTTAACTCTGAGGCACTCACATCACTCAATATTTCTCTAATTTAAAATATTCTGCATTTAAAATATCTAATTTAAAATATTTTATCTCAAAAGTTAACTTTTAACTTAAAAGCAAGTTGGGATGCTTTTCATTGATGATAAAATGTTAATGATCATTTCAACCACATGTCCTTTAATAGAAGACTGCCAAGGAAAATGTCATTAAAAATGCTGTGCAAATCTAGCAATGTCAGGATGCTTATCCTTTAAAGAAAATTGCTTCTTTTGAAAAAGTAAACAAATTAGCTGCAAAATAAGGGATGAAAAGATGAGAACATACAGGCCCTGCTCCTGCTCCTATTGATGTCTATAACAAAATTCTCATTGCCTTAATTGTGAACAGGCTTGGTTTCCCAATCTTGATAACGATGAGATTCTGGAAGTCACCCCTTTTGCCCTCATACATTTTCAGGTTACCCTTTGGGGAATGCCTGTGTGGCATGAAAGCTTAGTGAGTCTGAAATTAGAACTGTTAATCTGCATATATATATGTGCAATTTATTCCCCGCCCCCCTCCTCCTCCCCACTCCCCCGGCTATGTCTAGACTAAAGGCTTCTTTTGGAAAAAGCTTTTCAGGAAGAGATCTTCTGAAAAAAATTCTTCCAAAAGAGCATGTCTACACAGAAAAAGCACATTGAAAAAGAGATCTGCTTTTTCGGAAGATAGTTTCCACACTGATGGACACTATCTCACATTTAAGCTGTGATTACTATGGTTGGAGTGACCACCAGCGCACCTGTGCTTTTTCCTCTTTCCTCTTCTTTCAAAAGAACTCCCTCTTCCCCATCCACACACGCCTTTTTGTGAAAGAGCTCTTTCAGAAAAAAGTTTCTTCCTTATAGAAAGAGGTTTATCAGTGTCAGAAAAATCCCTCTGTTCTTTTAATTTTTTTCCGAAAGAACATGATTACAGTGTGGACGTAAGTGAAGATTTTTTGGAAAAATGACCATTTTTCCAAAAAAACTCTGCAGTGTAGACATACTCCCAGACACTTTAGACTGTCTTTATGGGGGCCTGAGCCACTGGATTTGTGGTGATGAATCTCTTGATTCCATCCCTGGGTCAGTCCTGCCCCCTTAAGAACTTTTCATGCTGGCCTCTGGAAAGCCAGTGCAAAGATCTTCAGTGAAGGTGCTCAGGGAAGGAATCAGAGTTCCTGCTCCGTGGCTTCAATATATGATTCTGTATAGAAGAAAATAGTTACTCATGAGCAGAGTGGTTAAAGTACATTGTTAGTGAAAATCTTGAGGAAAAGCAAAAAAAAAAAGATTTTGTTTATATTTTTTTCATAACATTTTTAGGGGAATCATCAGCTTTCAAAAACAAAAATATTTTTAATTAATTTTTTTAATTCAAAATAGAAATTTGCGAGACAATCTCCATGCTGTCAAAAGAGCTGTTTTTCATTAAACCAGATAAAAATGTTGATGATTTTTATTAGCTCTACATGGATACAAGGGATATTTTAAAATGTTCTTTGAAGAGAAGGGAAATTCATATCCAATGGGCTTCTAGTTCTCAGAGAACTGACACCTGAACCTGGATGTCAGGAGCTCTCTTGTTCTCTATTAAGCCTGAACTTCTCATTTCTTCTCATTCTCTCCCATCAGAGGGTGGCCAGGAGCAGAGGCATGAAATGCCAGCTCCACTAAAGTCAATATTAAAACTCTCATTGACTTCTGTGGGAGCAGGATTTTACCTCAGGTTTTCATGACATGAAGAAAACATGATAAAGACTGGTCTTGTGTTTTAAATACTGTATGCAACTCAAAAGATTCTTTGCCTCTTTGTTGTCCGTTAGGTAGAAGAACAACGTAGTCTGTGAGAATGGTTTTCCTTCACAAAAACAGGAAGAAGTGATGTTTGAATTTCTTGTCGCTTTACTTTCTATTACAAATGCGTAATATAACTCAATGCCCTTAAAATTCTATGACCCAAACAGGCTTCTTGTTATTGCTGGCAGTAAATGTGTCATTGTCATGAACCATATTCTGTCAAATATACAGTCAAACAAAATAACGATCTTATTGGAATGGCTTAGGCCTGATTCCTTTACTCTTATGCATATGCGAACATAGCAGCAGAAGTTATTTCACAGGTTGGAATGGCAATTAAAAAAAGCCACAAACTACCATGTGTTGTCAAGGGTACTGGAATAAACAAGTTCCCCCTAGCATGATTAATATTGGTCATAATTATTATTTCAATTTGTATTTCACCTCAGATGTTGGCTCAAGTCAAGTTAATGGGTACTCTGGGGACTGCTTGTTCAAATGTGGCTAACAGAAATTCTTAAGAAATGCTTTTTTTCTGGTGGAACTAAAGTGAGAGAGGTGATTTTCAGCAGCCAGAAATTAAAAATCATTTTAATAAAGAATGTGAAAATAACTTCAAAAGCATTCAATTAAACAGCAGTATTCCTGCAGGAACCTGGCATGTATATCAGAACAGCATGCTCACAATTCAATAAGATCTTTCTTTTTAAATTCTTTGGAGCAAATTTATGTTGGTAAAAATGTTATGTAAAATTGCAATGTTATGCAAACAGAACCAGATCCCGATCCCAATACTGGCCATTGGTGTCCCCAAGCAAATAGACTAAAATGGTCTAAACTGGCATCCTAAGAGCCCCCCGAGAACCTAACATTGGTATTACCAGCTCTAAGCCAACCTCTCAACAAGCAAGTGGACGTTGCCAGGGCACCCTTGAACTCAGTCATTCCCTAACTATTAAAATAGCATTCTGAAGCCCATTGCAGCTGGACTGCTCTAACTTGCAAGAGAGGCCAAACCAACCCTTCACAATCCCAGAAGTCAGGGGTGCTCCAAAATAGCTTCCTGCCATCTTCCTCCCATGCTTTCTCATCCCTTGAGTTCTTCATCAAGCATATGTTTGCAAGACCTTGTAGTATGTATCCTGATTTTTAATAATAAACTAAGGCTGTCGATTAATCACAATGAACTCATATTATTAACCATAAATAATCATGGTTAATTGCAGTTTTAATCACAATGTTAAACAATAGAATATCAATTGAAATTATTAAATATTTTGGATGTTTTTCTGAATTTTAAAATATATTGATTTCAATTACAACATCGAACACAAAGTCTACAGTAATCACTTTATATTATTTTATGGGAAGTATTTGCACTGTAAAAATATAAAAGAAATAGTGTTTTTTCAATTCACCTCATACAAGCAACCTCTTTATTGTGAAAGTGCAATTTAGAAATGTAGATTTGTTTTGTACATAACTGCACTCAAAACCAAAACAAAGTAAAACTTAAGAGACTACAAGTCTACTAAGTCCTACTTCTTCTTCAGCCAATTGTTTAGAGAAATGTTTGTTTGAATTTTATGGGAGATAATGCTGCCCATTTCTTATTTACAATGTCACCTGAAAGTGAAAACAGGTGTTTACATGGCACTTTTGTAATTGGCCTTGTAAGATATTTTCATGCCAGATATGCTAAACATTCATATGCCCCATTAAACGCATTTAGTGCGGAAGTTTCTTTTACTTCAGCTGGAGCTAGCTCCCTAAACACCTTTGTGAATCAAAGTTTTAGGGGGCATAAGTCCTACTCATTTTCAGTGAAACTCAGGAGGCAAAGTATCTACACAACTTTTTAAAATAAGCATTAGGTTCCTAAGTCATATAAAGTCTTTTGAAAATTTTATCCATCATCCCTTTTAGTGAGTTTGAAAGATGAAATATTAACTTGAGATCAGTTCCTCATTCCCTATTCACGTATTGATTTCAAATGGGAATGCTGCATGCATGAAAAGCATAGGATCAGATCATTGTGCCAACTGGTTTTATTTTATTAATGTTCAATTTTATTTGTACATTTTTTCACTTTTCGGCTTTGACATCAGAGTTTTTCCCAGTATCTGAGACATCCTTATTTTTCCTCCTGACAAAAAACATCAGGCTTGCAACCCAGAAGTGAAATAAAATGACTTTGTATCTGTGGATCTATGACACCAAGTTGAATTCCTTTGATAAACTTGAGCTGAAAGAGTGTATGGTTTACACTGCATGGCTATTTTGAAAAAATCTATTCCAGAATAGTTATTCCAAAAAGGCTTATTTCAAAATAGCACATCTACACTGCAAGGGAGCCTCAAAATTAGTCTGATGCAGACTTCCCTAATATACACATGCTATCCCAGTTTAGGGCCCCAGGAGGCACTGGGGAAGAATAACTTAGAGTATGTCTACACTGCAACACTCTTTCAAAATAACTAGTGCTATTTTAAAATAACTTAGTTCATGTCTACGCAGCAGGCAGCTATTTCAAAATAGTGTTGAAATACTGTTAAGCTGGAGGACTTCTTACTCCAACTCCTATAATCCTCATTGTACAAGGAATAAAAGAAGTCGGAGGAAGAGTGCTGTTTTGAAATAAGTGCTGTGTAGATGCTCCCAATAAGTGCTCTGTTTTGAAATAAGCTATTTAAAAACATTTTTAACTAGGAATGCAGAGAACAGGTATCTGATAAGACACAGATGAACTAGAAAACTGGCATCTACAAAAGCCATTGCATGATCCAGCATCGTATCTAGCAAAAAAGGCCAAATTTACTTGATAGCTAACTCTAAGATGAAATACACCAAGAACATATCTATATTTACAAGAAGATCGATGCTCCAGAGGCTAATCTTCTGACATTTGCTTTAGGGTGTCTTGTATTGACCACTAAATTGAACCCTGAGGGCAGCTACTGCTGGTGCCCAGTACTCCTTTTGCGCCACTGCTAAGGTTCGGCTTAACGTAGGCCAACTCCAGCTACACATTTTGTGTAGCTAGAGTTGTGTACCTTTATACCTTTTCAGTTATGTAAATTACCTTGTTCTTTAGTAATCATAAATATAGTAAGCCAAATTAACCCTTTCTGTAACTCCATTGATTTTGGTGACATCAAACCAGGAAAAACATTGGCTTGCTCTGATAGACCCATATTTCCTTAGCAGAGAACTTCCCCAGAAGCAAAACAAATTTATGCACAGCATTAGAAAGCTAGCTGATTTGAGAGGAGAGGACCATTAACATTAGTTTCACTGATTATTTGTCTTTTAAAATATTTCACGTGTTTTTATAGCCAACTAAAGTCCTAACTTCAGTAATATGAAACCCGATACAAAGCCTCTCATGGGAGAGACTCTTGTGGACCTCATGTGGCCTTGGATAAGACCAATAGTCATTTCCTTCCTTTCATTCAATATGGCTGTCTAAAGTGCAGTGACTTTCTAAGAGGAAGTTCGCTGGGCTAAACTGCCCTTTTGTTTTGGAGCAGTGCACCATATCATTAGAAAAACAAAGGATAATGAGCTGTCTTTCCAACTGTAAAACTTACAGTACTGGGAAGTACATTTCTCTGAATGCTATGTACAAATTAGGCATACACAAAAAGTGATGCTTTACAGGTTTTTCCTGTAACGACATCCTGTGAGCTTTACTGTTACAAAGTTAATTAAGTAAGCTACCCACTTAGCTCTCTATTCTTTTCCGCAGTTCCAATTTATGTAACTGTGCCTTCTTCCATAGCACCTTATGAGAGTCAGGCAACTAATGAAATCAGGCCTACCAGGAATCATCTGACGAGAGTTACTGAATCATTCTTCATTGATGTGAACACTTCTCTAATGAAATGGGAGAGAGAATGTTTTTGCAGATACCAGACACTGTACTTTGACATGCTAACAAGTAATCCCTAACGGTACTGAAAAAAGGATAGGAAAACTAGGCACCAGAGGCTGCAGTGTAATCTGAAGGAGCGGGCACTGGATTAGGAAGTAGGAGAATTGGGTCTATACTCTATGGTGCAGCAGGTTGCATCACAACTTCTGTTTATAGATCAACCTTTCTAAGTCCTTTAAAATTGTCATGGATCATTCTTCCTGGATCATGAAATTGCGGAAATTTGTAGAAGAGCAAGGAAAACGCCAGGGCATCAAGATTGCTGACAAGCTGATATCAGTGGAGAGAAGTGGCCTGCATTGGCATCATATTTTAACCAATCTGGAACATCTAATCCATTAGTTAAGCAGTTATAGTCTACTGGACAATATGGTGGTTCACTTGAGTAGTTAATGCCATTAACTACTCACTTGGGTCAAAATGATGTGTGCCTTATTCTTAGTGTCCACCTGTAATGGGGTCTGTCTGCTCCATACTGAGCAAAGGTAGAAGGGAGAGGGGAGCCTCTTGTGCATACAACAAGCAGCCTGACCACACCCCCATGTCAGTCATGGAGGTAGTCATCCACAGTTGCACCCAATAAGGGAAAGAAGGCCTACAATAAAAGAAGAGGGAAATAAGGCAGAAAAGCCTAGGACAGTAAAGACTGCCACCAGAAAAATTAACCCAAAGAGACTGAAGCAGACCACTAGGCCTAATGAGAGGCCAGGAGCCAAGAACTGTCCTGATGAGGGGCTAACCAAAGAAAGTCACACAGGAGACAATAGGGACCCCCCTTGAAAGACCACATTGAGGACCAGTAACTCAGACAGTGTTAGTGAATAAATTGCATCAGCAATCTGTGTCCATGAACTGTGAATTTTTTTTATGTGGTTGAGAGCATATTTGCTACTGTGATAATATGAAAGCTGTTAAAGTGGTGGAAGAAAGTTAATTGGGAAATTGTAGGGCTCATCTCTGACCTGACAATGTGTCTCGCATGGTTTAGAATCATTACAAGTTTTGGCACCTCACTATTTCTCAGAGATGAGATAAGTGTAAGTTTGTTGGATAGGTGTCAGAGGAGCTTTCTCTCAAACATAAAGGTGCCAGTACTTTAAAACAGAAAATCTGTCTTCTTTCTCTTACCAGCTCTACAATTAACTCCACCCTCCAGCAATTGTGAAAGACAACCAGAAACACCATCCTGCTGTAACATAGCTGTCCATTGCTCTGGGCACTGCATGTGAGTCAGGTTATAGAACAGATGAAGTAACACCAATAGAAATACTGGTATAACATTGAGTGAAGACTTCAGAGAAATACATTCCCTAAGCGTTAATAGAGTCAGGGATGGCAGCCCCAATAGAGTGACCCGGTTCACTCTATTCTACCGGATCCAGACCCAAGACCTTGTGAGTGCTAGAGTGTTCTACTACTTTGCTAGTGGGGACTCCGACTGAAACATGCCAAGCCCACCAGGGTGGGAGATACCACTCCAATGCCCTCCCTGGGTCACTTCCTTCTAGTGCTGGTGGGGCGGCATCCCACGTGGTCCCTGGGTTTTCTGGTTTTTCAGCAGCTGCTTCTCCCTGGGGCTCCTCTAGTACTGGTAACTTACAGAGTTCTCCTGGGTCTCTAGTTCCAGTAACTTGCAACAGGAACGTAGGTACTTGCCTAAGACATGGAAGACCCAGGTGTAAATGCCCAGTCCAGAAGAGGGAACTAAAATGGGTTCTTCTCTGTCCCAAGTGAGCATTCTAGTCACTAGGCTAGTCTAGTGTGGATTGCTCTCATTGTCTTCTGTTGAAGCTGTTCCACTGGCCATGGCAAGTGTCCTAACCACTGGGCTAACGGTTCTGAGTGGGACTGGATGAATATATATATATATATATATACAGTTTTCTAAAGCTTGCCCAGAAAAGTTTGTCTCAAACAAAACAAAGCTATTAACTTGAACAATTTTGCCCATTTCCAGGTCCAATATTTTCAGATGGAACCATCAATTAATGAAATGGGATTATACCACTAGCAAGCCAGGAATTTTCCCATTACCATTGTGTTGTGCTGTCTTTTCTATTAAGACTAAGAGAAAGTAGATTGTAAAAATCATACTATTATGAAACAGGCTATGTTAGTTTTAGACATGTTAGTATTTACTCTAGTATATATGCTTCCAGAACCCCTCAACCTATTTTTAAGTATCATTGGCCCTGGAAAAATGCTTAGAAACAAGAATGGGCTAAAGGTCTGGTTTATAAATAGTGCAGATCTCAAGAGATTCATAGGAAGCCATAGTATGGAGGCCTCCACCATGACAGCCTCTTCCCTTACCTCCCTAACAATTCATTACCTCTCAGAACTGCTTCAGCAGATAGTTGCTCCCACAGAATCCTCATGTCAAGACAGATCCCTCTGCAGGGGATCTGTACTTGTAAAAAAGAAATTGCATGGAACTCAAACTCTTTCTGCTACATGCAGTATAATACCCTAGAGTGCATGACTCAGTTGGTTTGCTACTGAGCAGGAGATTCAATTAACTCCAAAAACTTCTTATGCCCAAAGTATGGAGGACGCCAAAATTTAACTGCCTGCTAGATCTTGTTATAGGCCTGTTCTAAAGTCAATTGGGCATCAATCAGGAGTTAAAGCAATTAAGAATTCATGGTTGAATACTTCAAATGGAGCTCAATTTCCTCACTCTTTACAATATTTTAATGAGTTGGAGATTAGTTCATAGCCTGTGAAAATCATTAACTGTATTAAACTAAGCCTAACTACATTCCTGGATTCACTCCTGGATGATAACTAAATTTAAGTTGGCATTCAACTAATCTTGATTACTAAATTCTCTGACAATACTACTGGCAATGTGTATGCATTTTGACAAATATCTCAAAAGAAAAATAGAAATGGTTTCTCTGTTAGTATTAAAAAGGGAATTTTGTGTGCATATTAGGAACATATTAATATTTAGCTTTGCAAGCAAATTGTAACCAAGTTTTACATATATTGCAATAATTAATGGGAATTTTCAGGGCCATGTGTAACAGTATAAATGGAAAATGCCAGGAACATCACTGACTCATAGAACTTTCAAAAAAAATCCTTTGCAGTTAAAAAACTTGCAAAGAACTGGAGTACTTTTCCTGAATATTTTAAAATCCAATGTAAAAAAGGTTACAAATTTAGAGGCGAACATTTTATGCAGTTTAGACTTCCTTCCCCCATTGGAACAAAAAGTCAAAGGTTTGAAATTTATTGTGAAACTAAAATAACAAATATTTCCTTTCACGAACATCAATATGACCTTGATGAATTGTATTAATTATACATTCTGGCTACATCTACACTACAAGGTTTTTATGCAAAAAACGAACGTTTTTGCACACAAACCCATGGAGCATCCATACTTCAAGTGTGCTTTTGCGCAAGTAAATTGACAGTAAAATGGCAGAACAGAGGGCTTTTTGCAGTGTAGGTAAACCTCCATCTACGAGGCATAACTCCTTTTTGCACTATAGCTGTTGCTCAAAAAGGCATGTGTAGACACTCTGCAGGGGTTTCTTGCGCAAATAGAGCCTGTCCTTAAAAGCCCAGGTGCTCTGATGGCCAGGAGCAGATGAGAGTTTTGCGGGGCCCAATGCAGCACAATATCGTGGGGCCCCTCCATTTGGAGAAAAAACAGAAAAAAAGGGGTTCCCCCCTTGCCCACTCCTCCAGTAGCCCCACACTGATCATGTGAGCTACCCCCTCCTCATCCCCTCTCCTAACACCTCCCTCTACACACCTGCCCTGCCTCTCTCCTCCTGGTTCTGGTCCCTCCCCTGCAGGTGTCTACCCTTCTGCTTCACCCCCAGAATCCTCTGGCACCTGCATCTTCCCTTACCCCTGCACTGTCCTGGTGCCTCCCCCTTCCTTCATTGCCCCTGCGCCCTTTGCCCTCTTTTTCCCTGATGCCCACCCCCTCACCACCCTCTGCTCCCATTCTCCTCATGTCCCTCTGCCCTCACACATGCCTTGCTCCATCCCAGCCTTCCTCACGCCCACCCCTCCTTTCAAGCCTTCTCCCAGCACCCCCCTTTAGTCCCCAATGCCCTTACCCTCTCCTCTCCCAGCATCACCCTGTCCCCCCTCCCACTAACACCACCCCTCCTACTCTTTTCCTCATTGTCTCCACTTGGCCCCCTGGCATTTGTCTCTCCTCCTCTTTCTTCTCCTGATCTGCCCTCCTCCCCTCTGTACAAGCCCCTTCCTCTGCCATCCACCTTCTGCCTTCCAGTGTGCAGGATGGCCGTGGCCCTGGCCCAGGCTTCAGGCCACGTGCCGAACCACGTGGTGCAACGCTGGGCCGCGTGGTTTTAAAGTCCCCTCTCAGCTGTTGTGTGGCATTTCAGCACGCTGCACATGCGCTCCCTTGGCCCCACGTGGCCCGTACTGGCCGGCGCCGGGGAATTTCAAAAGTGCGGGGCTGCGGCGCCCTGCCACAATTCCCCCCTTCCTCCTCCAGCAGCCGCCGGCCGACCCTTTTACGGATGGCCCACCAGGAAATTCCCGGTACCCTGCCAGGCCAGTCCGCCCCTGGAACTGGCGCGGGGCCTATTGAAAGGCAGGGCCCGGGGCAGCTGCCCCGCTAGCCCTGCCCTATATCTGCTGCTGCTGCTGCTGGCTATTCTGTGAACTGCCATCAGATTTTTCTTGCGCGTCCATGCAGTGAGGTCTGGATGCACTTTTGTGCAAGAAGTTTTTGCACAAGAACTCTTCTGCAAAAGACTTCTTGCACAAAACCCCTGCAGTGTAGACGTAGCCCAAATTATGATATGACAAGTCAAAACAATATTCCATCCTTATACAAATGAAATGTTTTGATAACATCCCAGAAGTAATTTAAATAATCATTACATTGTCATACAGCATTTCTGTGTCACTGAATGAGAATTTCTCAGTGAAACTTTTTTCTTAGGCATCACCAATATAAACATTATAAACATTAGGCACTTTTTCTATATAAAATGAAACAGACCAAACTTCTTCTCCAGTGTAGTTACATTGACATCAAATTGAGCTGCAGTAGGGATGAATTTGAATATTTAAACCCACACATATCTGCAAAGCACTCCTGAACACAGATTCATTAAACTCTGGTCTTGAAATCATAAAATAAAAACTTTCCCAACAATGTGTAGTAGACCACCAGAGCCACTCAACTGCACGATTCATCTGGAACTGGAAGTATGCAATAAGACAGAAGCGGGGTGAGCTGCTGGGGGATGGAGAGGAGATAAAAAACAAGTATAGTACTCTGTTAAATATAAACTAGTAAAAAACATAGGGAAATTAAAAAAAAAGATTTAACAAGATAAGGAAACCGTTTCTGTGCTTGTTTCATTTAAATGAAGATTCTGCCTAAAGTATCGAAGGGTATGTCTACACTACCCTCCTAGTTCGAACTAGGAGGGTAATGTAGGCATACCGCACTTGCAAATGAAGCCCGGGATTTGAATTTCCCGGGCTTCATTTGCATAAACTGGGCGCCGCCGTTTTTAAATCCCTGCTCGTTCGAACCCCGTGCCATGCGGCTACACGCGGCACGAACTAGGTAGTTCGGACTAGGCTTACTAGTCCAAACTACCGTTACTCCTCGTGGAATGAGGAGTAACGGTAGTTCGGACTAGGAAGCCTAGTCCGAACTACCTAGTTCATGCCGCGTGTAGCCGCGCGGCACAGGGTTCGAACGAGCAGGTATTTAAAAAGGGCGGCACCCAGTTTATGCAAATGAAGCCCAGGAAATTCAAATCCCTGGCTTCATTTGTAAGTGCGGTATGCCTACATTATCCCGCTAGTTCGAACTAGCCGGGTAGTGTAGACATACCCAAAGCTATTAAGTCAATCTTCAGTTGTAAACTTTCAACAGCTATAACATTTTATTCAGAATAATGAACAATCTCCATTCCCCAGGTTTATACATCTTTGAGGTTCCACTGCATGCTTTTAACCAAAAGCACATGAGTTAGATTTTTCAACAGTAATCAACACTGGTCTCCCACAAACCACAGTGCTGGCTAATTTTGAAAATTCCACCTAATGATTTTCCACATAATAGTATAGAAGTAAATGTGTAGGGGAAAAAATGCCAAGAAATGTCTCAGAAGATTTTAAATATTTCTATTACCATTTATAGCTCTCAGGTTATTTCATGTAAGCTGCCATTTTTTTTTATGAACAATAGGATTTTCCAGTTACCAAGATAAAGAATCATCCTTCCCATTGACTGTAATAGCTCAGAATTGTTTTTCTAGTAAATTTCAACATTTATTTTGGGGTAAGGGAAAGACATGAAGAGCTAAGTGTATTTCTCCTTGAAATTATCTGAGTTCTACTAGCTTTATAAACCAAATGAAATACAAAGTATGGGGATTTTATATAAATATTTAAAGTAGTGTATCCTTAGCCCAACATTAATCTTTGCAATCCCTGTCCTTTAACTGCTGGCTGAGTTTGTAACTGTGTGCCTATAGTATGTAAATTTTTAAAAAAGTGAATGTTTAAAGAGCACAGGCACACTGAGGGTAGGTCTACCCTAGGAAATTATTTCAAGATAACTACATTTGAAATAAAAACTCTCAAAATAACAAAATTGAAATAGTGTATCTCCTCTATGGGGGAGCCTCAAAATTAGTTCAAGGCAGGCTCCGTTATTGTGGATGCACTACTCGACGTAGAGCCCCAGGAGGCACTGGGGAGTAATTACTTCACATTACTCTGGGGAGTAGTTATTTTGAAATAGCATCAGTGGAGTGCCCATACTAATGCTATTTTGAAATCACTGTTTCTAAATAAGCATTATTCTCTGAGGAAAGCAGAAGTACAAATTTCTAAATAACCAGCCAGTTATTTTGAAATAACGGGCTTAGTAATGTGGATGCTTCGCTAAATAAAGGGGGTAATTTTGAAATAATTCTCCAGAGTTGACCAAGACTTAGAGTGCTGCTTCTTGCTTGAGCAACTCCTGGGCTGTGTCTATACTGGGCCACTTATTTCGGAAAATCAGCCGCTTTTCCGGAATAAGCTGCGAGCTGTCTACACTGGCCATTGAATTTCCGGAAAAGCAACGATGCTCTACTGTACAAAATCAGCCGCTATTCCAGAAAAGCTACGCTGCTCCCGCTCAGGCATAAGTCCTTATTCCGGAACACTGTTCTGGAAAAGGGCCAGTGTAGACAGCCCAGTATTCTTTTCCGGAAAAAAGCCCCGATCGCGAAAATGACGATCGGGGCTCTTTTCCGGAAAAGTGTGTCTACATATGCCACAGATGCTTTTCCGGAAAAGGGGCTTTTCCGGAAAAGCAGCCTGCCAATGTAGACGCTCTTTTTCCGGAAATACTTATAACAAAAACTATTCTGTTTTAAGCCTTTCCGGAAATTCATGCCAGTGTAGACACAGCCCTTTTGTTTTAGTTCAGTGACACTAGTTACTTTGCTGCTTCACTTGAACTTCAATAAAGCACTCTTGATTATCAGCACTGGGACATTTCTTGCCATATAAGATACAAAACAATTCATCACTTAGACTACAGATACAAAGATATGTTGGAGAAGAGAGATGAATTTGGTAAGAATGATTCATGCCTACCATCAATCATATCTATTGCAGATATCTTGGGACTGATCTGTATTCACATCCTCCTCATCTGAGATACCTAACTAGAGGCATTCCTTCTCTTCAAAATGACTTCTCTTCTTCTCTCATCGTCTGCTTAAACTGTAAGATCTAGGGGAAAGGGGGCAGAAATCATATTTGTTTGGTATTTGCACAATGTCTAGCATAATGGAATCCTGTTTCGAAAATAGGGCTCCTAGGGTGCATCTACACAGCAGCATTATTTCAGAGTAACAGCCATTATTCCAAAATAACAATGTGAGCGTTTACACAGCAATTCTGTTATTTTGAAATAAATTTGAAATAATGGACGGCTTATTCAAACTTCTGTAAACCTCATTCCATGAGGAATACAGCTCTTCCGAAACAGCTATTTCAGAATAGTTTCTTCCCAGGGCCATTCAAACTAATTACTCCCCAGTGCCCTCTGGGGCTCTAAATCGTGGTAGCATCTCCACATTAGGGAAGCCTGCCTCGGACTAAGGTTGAGACGTCCTTGTAGTGTAGACGTACTATTTTGAAATAAGCTATTTCGGAGTATTTCTTCTGGAATAGCATATTTTGAAATAAGCATGCAATATAGATGTACCCCTAGGGACTACAGATAAAATAGCAGTTTCTGCATTTGTATGCTGCAGCTGGTGCCAAAGGTGTATTGAATACATTTATGGCACAGACTCACATTACAGAAGAAGCAGCAATGATTATAACTGGGTTGTACACATATGTTCAGTGTAATCCCTCGTTTCAGTTATTTCTAACGTAAAATTTGACTTTTTGTCTCAATTTGGGACCAAACCAAATGCTAAAATATTAGTATTTGCTATAGGATGCAAACTGCACTTCAATTTTGAATTCCACAACTTTACTGATGTGACTGGAATTCTTTAGATTTCAAGAGTGCTCACAACTCAATTAAGTGAAATCGCTTTTTGACTGAACTTTCTAGATTAAAGTCTTCCATTTGCACGGCTGGGTTAACAGGGCAGTTACACATTAAAAAAAGCAATCGATAGTGGTGCCTGAAAACTAAGTTTAATTGGCATTATTTACAGGATGTTTTGTGGCTTTGTTATTGTTTTGTTTGTTGGGGGGGGGTTGTTTGTTTTTTAAATGATACATTTTAGATTCTTTTTATTTATCTTCAAGTTTTCAAGTATTTATTGGGCTCTCACTTTAAAGTTTTTCTTTGAAATCATGAAGGATCTTTTTTGTTTGCATGAGAATTTCAATTTTCATTTTAAATTTCCTGATTTCACTAGGAGCTTTAACAACAACAAAATAAACATCAAACCACCACTCTCTCAAATATCACAAGACTTGCAGTAAAATTGTCAGAGTTGGCAACACTAGTGTCTTGATCAATTTCTCTTTCTTAGTAATAGCATCTAAGTAATTGTCTTCATTTCCCAAGAACTTGACTTCATCAATACAACATGAACATGTCTAAGGAAATCAACTTAATTAGAAATATTTTTAAAAGAGGGTATTTGAACTTACATGCTGAACTTACTGTCTGTGAAATACAGCAACTGAAAATAAAGAAAACTTTATTTTCTGCAAAATCCCAATGCTTTTAATATTCTAGTTCTGTCACCCTATCGTTTCAGCTAACCCTTTTTATTTAACTTAAAAAACAACAAATAGTCTGGTAGCACTTTAAAGACTAACAAAACATGTAGATGGTATCATGAGCTTTCGTGGACACAGCCCACTTCTTCAGATGACCAGAATGTTGGATGTCCAGAACTAAACTAAATAGGGGAAAAGAGGTGCCGGGGCAGGGGGAGAGGGAGAGGAGAGGAGAGGGGGCAAGGAGGGGAAGAGAAGGAAATAAATAGGGGGAAGGAACAAGAAGAAGTAGCGGGTATAAAAAAATATTAAGGAGAAAGCCGAGCTGGAATGTAACAGGAAAATCAAATAGTCTATAAACACCTAAAGACTGGACAGTCAAAAGAGGCAGAAAAGAACCATTAGTAGGCAATAGAGAAGAAGAGTACTAACACCAGATACTTATTTATTTATAATGGAGGAAAGCAGTCAAGCTTAAATAAGATTGATGATAGTCTGTGATCTAAATGAAATTTTCATCTGTGTAGCATATGCGTTATAGAAATTAAGTTACATAGAACAATCATGATTTTCATAATCATTAGAATTGGATACAGTGCATTCGGTTCTAATGCAAAAACATACTTTTCCCTCTCCTATTGAGCCATCTTGTGGTTAATACTTGTAATGTTCTTTTGGGGAGAATTTCGTATCCAACATGATGGATGAAAGTCAGCACCATGCTACAGAAACTGTTAGTGCCCATTACACATTTTTGCATTTCTCTTCAGCCACATCAGTATCAAGCTGATATATCAGAGATGCCATTTCAAAGTCCTGGAAAAGAACCCTAAATAAAGAAAATGCATGGGATATTAATTATTTTAAAATAGCCTCCAAAGGAACTGGAGCATGCCATGCACACATAGCATTCGGTGCACCATGACTTCGGTACAGTAGAATCATGTGATGTTTGCGTCATGACTATTTAGGTTTTTTTTTTTAAAAAAAAGCAGCCATTCCATTATTGCCCTCCAGATTCTCATAAGATTTGTGGCTTTCCATTAAGACTGACTCTAATCCATGTCATGCTTCAGGGCTTCAGCTGGTTGCATTCAGGAGCCAGAAGTATTACCTCTTCCCCCTCCTTCCACCAACTGGCCATATGTATCCTATGTAGTGCTTTGTCTTCCACTGAAGCAACAGATTGCCTACCACTACGGTTGGATACTGGACACAATGATCTGAGGTAGTGCAGAGTCTTTTTATAAGCCTGATTGATATGTCTTGCTCACATGCTCATGACCAAGCTGATCATCAGATGTGGGATAGAGAAAGAACTTTCCCCTGGGTCAGATTGGGAAGGATCTTGGCGTGTTTTCACTTTCTTCTTCAGCATGGGACATGGATCATCTGGACATCTCACCTTCACAGTGTTGCATGGGCCTTGGACATTGGTGATATCTTAATGTCTCCTGTTCTGTATCTGTGGCACACAATTCAGTCTCACAAGAACTGAAATGCTTTGGTAATTGGGCTCAATATAGGAGGATCTGGGAGAAAGTTAATGACCTGGGGTACAAAGGAGGTCAGATTAGATGATATAATAGTCTTCTCACCTTAGACACTGAAACTATGTGATAGATAGAAATATAAATAATATGAATGCATCACAAATTCTTAATCACTAAAGGGTTGGTGCTTCTCAGCTGCTAGCTGGAAGAAGGAGTTAAATTGTTTCTTACCCTTGTATCTCATAATTCATGGTCTATTTTTAGACAATTATGTAAACATAAATAAGACAAATAATAATGTGTTAGAATATTAGATTTAGAGGGTACTCTTCATTCTGAAAGATTTCCAAACACTTTAGGAACACTCTGTATACATGCGCAAAAGTCTCATTGCAATCCCCAACCTTCCCCCCCTCTTCCTTTGAAAGACCGTCTGCTCTGGGCTGGATAGAACAGCTGCTCAGTATTTTACTGCACTACTGAGCAATAGCTGAGGATATGAGTGAATCAGAATATCACAGCTAGCTGAAGGTACAGGGAGTTTGGGTAGACAGAATAAGGTCTTCAAGACTGAAATTTGTCTAGATCATCTGGTTTAAGAAGTCCAGTTATATCTGTAAAATGGATCAATAAACAATTATCCTCTGGTTTGAATGCTTACCACAAAAGTACAGTGCATCTTCAACATCATAACGCTCCTTACAGTATGCTGAGATTTGGGGGCAGTACTAATTTAGAGGGAACCTTGCCGCCTTCTTTAGCACCAATGCATTTCTTCTAACATACTGCGGCTCTCTTACCCGTTTAGCATCTATTCTAGAGATTAACCAGGCCCAGATCAGGGTATGTTGGAGCTGATCTGGAGGTATAACTTCCAGCTGGGACAGACTACCATGACTGAGCTAGTACATTTACAGCTAGCAGAAGCACCAGCGTTGTGGGGAGTTAGCTATCTCAAGTAACATACTTGTTCAAGAAGACACAAGGACACTCAGGCTGTGTCTAGACGGGCAAGTTTTTTGCACAAAAGCGCGTCTAGATTGGCACTGATGCTTTTCCGCAAAAAGTGCTTTTGCGGAAAAGCGTCCATGCCAATCTAGACGCTCTGTTCAGAAAATGCTTTTAACTGAAAACTTTTCCGTTAAAAGCATTTGCGGAAAATCATGCCAGTCTAGATGTAGCCTCAGAGCAACTAGTCTATGCCATTGCCATTGCTGCTGTGGCCAATGCTCCCTCTACTATTTTCCATCCATGTGCAGAATACATTGAGGCATAGATAAATGTTCACCAACAGTAGAAACAAAACATAGCTATTGAACCTCTGCTAATGAGCTGGGACGCATCTGAATCCCTCCTGAACTGCCGCACAAGTGTACAGCTTACATGGAACACTGACTGTGGCTACACTCTATTTTAGCAAGGTGTCTCCGAGCTACTGTGGTTCTATCTACCTGAGCTCCAATATACACCTCCCATCTCCAGTGCAGAGTTACCTTTTGGTTAGCTTGTCACAGCTGATGACAAAACTTTTTAAAGTGTTATGGTTATACAGATACATGATTTGTACTATCAACATGTACGATTGTTGATCCTAAATGATGTATAGTACAGCAAGGCTGTTATTTTGAGGATGGAGTGCCACTGGAAGTGTACTACTCTACATACAGAAAGAATACAAGAACACTACTTTGCTGATGTCAGGCTGTGCCAACACTGCTAAAAAAAAGTTGGAAAAAGATACATGCAAATTGCGGTTTGCAATTTGCATCTTTTTCCGCTTTTTTTTTCCAAAAGAGGCTTTTCCGAAATTTGGCCCATCTACATGGGATCAAATTTTGGGAAAAACTCCTCTTTGAGAACATCCCTTATTCCTCTCACTGAGAGGAATACAGAGATGCCAAAAGAACACGTCTGCTTTTTTGGAAACTGTTCCAAAAAAGCAGACATGTTCCTTGGACACAGCAGAGCTTTTCCAAGATACCTCTGGTATCCTGCAGTCTAGACACAGCCCCGAACTCACAACACCCCAAATCCCAAGAAATCATTTTGGGGTGCTTCCAACCCAGTTTCTAGACCAAAGGGGGTTGGATTATCTACAAAGACTATCCCTGAATCCTCTTAAGCCAACAGAAGTCTTTCTATTTACTTGAAGGGACTTTGGATTATCACTACTTTAAATACAAAATGTCTCTTCTCATAATCTGGTCTCCTATATGTATTTTATAGACTCAGGCGGCATGCTCTGTGGCTATTTTAATGTATCCACAATCACAATATTACTTTTTTGATAATTTGAAGCTGGAAAGGCATTGAACACTTACAGATCCAAATCTGGAAATCAGTCTTGCATACCTATATGAGTAGATGTTAAGTTGATAAGACTGTGTTTAGACTTTATATAATGCTTGTAGATTGCCACATGTATTGATCTCACTGATAACCTCTGTAGCCTTTGGTGTAATGTTATATTGAGTGTTTGGATTTTAAACTTCTCTAATTGTGTAGCTCATCAAAAAAAGAAACAAAGCATTAATCATTGTAAAGGGTTTGTCTTGCGTGCAAGATGAGCTGCTGAAGGCAAATGAGGTATTGTTTTGTACGAAGGGAGATAGATCCTGTTGATTGCATTCCCAGTAATATCCAGGAAGGAAAGTCCTATGTATTAACTCTTCCTATCAGTTGGGACTCTGTAGTGGAGGGAGGAGAAACTGATGAGGAGAAACTGAATCTCTTGTATGATGTCTGGACTCTAAGAAGCAAAGATTCTTAAACATAAGCAAAGACCATGCTGCTTGGGATGGGCTAGCCCTGAAATACATTTTGAATGGACAGATTACTCCAACTCCGTCACCATCTGAATCATAGATTGAAATTTGTTTATGTATATATATATGCTTTTGCTGTAAATTATCTCATTTCTTTTTACTAGATAATAAAACTTTAGTTAGTTTATAAAAGGATTGGCTACAAGCATTATCTTTACTTTGAGGTCAAAGGTGCAGATTGACTTTGGGTAATTGCCTGACCTGATGGACTGGGAGGAACTGGAATATTTTGTAATCTTTGGCATAAATTACCATTTATACCACATGGTCCAGCTTGCCTAGATGGCAAGATAGACTGGCATGTCCAAGGAGACTGTCAATGAGTCATTTAAGTTTCTGGTCACTCAATCATGGATTTAAAAGTAGGAATTCTTCTACAAAGGAATTACAGAGAGATTCTGCAGAACTGGAATTCATCTACAGATTTGACATTGTTATCCTGGGCCTGAACAAAGACATTAACTGACAGGTGCGTTACAAAGTCAATTTCTCCTGCTTTTAACATCTACATTTCCACATCAAAAGCTATGAATGGGAAGCATCCAACCCACTTAATTAGCCTCATTAATATGGGACCTACAATTGACAGGTACTTCTTCTGCTGTATATATATATATATATATATATATATATATAGGTTTCTGTTATTTCTTCTCCAATTGATCTGATAACTTGGGTTTTATCTACAAAAGCTCATGATTCTATATATTTTGATTAGTTTCTAAGGTGCCACAGGACTACTTGTTGTTTTTAAAGTTACAGATTAACATGGGTACCCCTCTGAGATATTTTACTTTTAAGACTATTGTAGTTCTTTGGGAATTAACTTTTTTACTTTGGTGATGAAATCTAATTATAGAACATAACAGCAATGGGGTGTCTGCTCTGCACGCTGTCCATCTGCCCTGAGATTGGCACTCTTGGTTGTGAGCCACTTCAGATAGCAGCACAAATATGTTTATATTTGCTTTTGTAATTTCAAAATGTTAACTAAACAGAACATAAAATATGCTTTGTGATTTTTAACAATATAAATGATTTTGATGTGCATTTTTGTACAAAGGGCATACCATGCATATTAATAGAAAGTAATTTGTTTTCTGTTCCCTGGTTTATACAAATACCTTGGCATTAGATATACTGATTTACATAAATACATAAAACAACTAGGGAAAATACAAAAAACAATATTAAAGGAAGTTTTAAGAAATTCAATAAACCTTTAGGATAAATCCACAATATTCCAGATTATGCTGATGAGAGGCAGAAGACGACTTTTGTAGCTGCTAATTAGCAGTAAAATGACTGGGCAGCAGTAAAACACACAGATGGCACGTAACACGTTTCCTTAAAATTACCTAATAAAATAGATGAACAAAAAATCCTCACTTCCTCAACATTTACTGGTATTTTTACTGGTATTTTTACTAATTTTTTATTGCACATGTAAAATTAATTATGTATAACAAATTAAAAGGATTTCAGGAAAAAGCATAAAAATGTGGAAGATTAAAATCAATATCATAGTATAAAGCCAATGTCAATGAAAGACTGACATTATATATATGATGTCAGTAACTTGGCAGGAGATGTGTTTGTTTTATTATTACTTTAGACTAAAGATTAATATTCAGTTTCATAATAGATATAGTTATTGTATTGTTTCTAATAAGTAGGATGTTGAGGTGTTAAGAAGGAGTGGGTTACAGAATCAATGCATAGTTTAGAGCTGCCAGGAGGGGACACTGTTGTGTCAGTCTGAAAATCAGATATGTTGAGAGTTGGGTATAAGGTGACCAGATCGCAAGTGTGGAAAAAAAATAAGGACAAAAGGTGGTAAGGTAATAGGCACCTATATAAGAAAAAGCCACAAACATCAGGACTAACTCTATAAAATCAGGGCATCCTGTTACCCTCATTAGCTGAGCTATTTTGATTGAGCGTGTGTATCCATTTTCATTTCAATTTTTTAGTCTTATGAACTAACCATTAAGAATTTGGTTGATGTGGTGGAGCTCCAATCATAACCCCCTGGATCCCGCGCTTCCTGGTGAATTTTTAGAATGCCTCAGAGGCTCACTGTGGCTCTCCCACTGCCTCTTGTCTCTCACAGAGGTGAGGCTCTATGCTTAATGAGTTAGTCTCATCACAGTTAAGTCACTAGCTTGAGGGAAAACCCTTATGAGGTCCTAGGCTCCCCTTTTTCCCCAGTGGAAGCTCACCAGGTGTAGGTATGGTTGGGGGGAATCTTTGTCCCACCCACTTACTCCAGGTTCCAGCCAGAGCCCTAGGTAATGGCCCTTGCCTTTATCCCTGCAAAATAGCAGCTTCTTCCTGGGCCACTTCCCCAACCAATCCCACATTATCTTCTCCCTGGCACGTTGGCGAAATGTCTCCCATTTGTAACCTTCAGTTCTCCACTCTGCACTTCCTCTTCTCCAGTCCATCACTCTTTTCCTTTGCACCCTCCTTCCCTAGGGAAAAGCCTTTTATAGTGGACCAACAGGCCTTAATTGGCTGCATGTGTTCAGTTAGCCATTTTAACAAAATTAAAAAACGGTCAGAAATTTCTGTCATTTAGCAATGAGCAGCTTTACACTAGTCTCTGTTACTTAGTTTGCCTCTGATTTGCCAGGGCATATAGGCTCCTGTAGCGTAAACAGGCCAGACAATTTTTATACTGGTTGCCCACATAGCTAAGTGGTTGAGTTCAGAGTAAATAAAATACCTTTGATGGTTCCTGCTCCTCCAGCAAAGATAAACAACAATGAGATGTTTCCTCACACCTAGATATTTTTGTCCAACTGGACCCTCTATCCAAAACCTGCCTGGAGTAGTCTCTACTTGATTGCCAAACTAATCAAAAGAAGAGTGACTCCATAGTGAAGGCTGTGTGCAGATTGCCATTATAAGATTTATTTTCTATCCTCTCAATTCTGAAGAGATGTCATAGTATTATGAAAATGCATGCAGGTCCATGCAGCAACTAATTTCTCACCATTGCCAAACTACACTCAAAAGAATGAAGTTACTGTAAAGTTGCGAGTATAGTGCACACTTTTTTCTCATTTTTTTAACATCAAAGTCGGGGTGCACATTATCTATAGGAGTTTTTTTTTCAAAGTTTTCATTTGGTGCTTCCGTGGCATTTAATTAATCACTGGACAACACAGGTTAAGTTGATTTTTATTAGCATTGACAAGCAACTATATATACTGTTTCAAAAAGGTAAGTTAAACAAATGAAATCAAGATTGCAGCTCAAACAAGCAAATACCGTATGTTAATTGATCTTCTACTCATCTTCGAAGCCCTCGAATTCACGTTTGTTAGAATCTTCCTCGAACAGACGAGCAATATCTTCCGGGGTATAGCCCTCGACATCTTCATCCAGGTAATACAAATCATTGTCATCTTCGCATACCGATAATTTGCCCTCAGATGATTCATCGTCGCTCAGATCCATCCACAGGACATCATGCTCGCTGCCATCCATAGCATTAGAGATGCTGCATTTCAGAAACCCCATCCTTATGATAGCGGGATCAAGTTCAATCAAGCATTAAAGCTTTGTCAATCCAGACTTTAGGGTGAACACGCACGTGAACAATGTTTGGGAATATAACATTCTTTGGCATTGTCTTGCACTTGAACACAATATAAGAAGGCAGCTTCGTTCCGTCGGCCATGCAAGCAAGCATTACAGTAAACCTAGACTTTTCATGGCCTGTGGTAGCAATGGAGACGGTCTTGGCACCTTTCACTTCAAGCGCTCTGTTGTAGGGATTATCGAAATTTAATGGTGTCTGATCTGCATTACCAATTAATGAAAGGTCGTAGCCGTGCTGCTTGCATAGTTTTATGATAAACTTTTGGAACAGTAGTAGGTTGGTGTCTGAGTCCATGGGTAGCTTCTGTGTGATAGTTGTTCGACGTCAGACCGATCACTGCTCTACAGCCAAAATGCTTCTGAAATAAATGTAGTCAAACTTTACTAATTCTGGGTCACTGAGAATGAAAATGATGCTTACTATTGTTGATTGGCTCTAGTTTTCAAGATATGCTATTGGGTCAGTATATATGACCCTTGACATGTGAATGGCAGAGGATAAGTGAGTTGTAAAGGGAAAGGATCTCAATTTAAACCAGAAATGACTAAAATACATCTTTGACTGGATCTATGAATAAATCTATGACTGGGTTTGGACATATCATATCATGTATGACGCAATACCAGCTTCAGATTGCATCATTCATTCCTTTTTAGGCAAAACAATGAATGATGCAATCTGAAGCTGGTATTGCGTCATACATGATATGAATTGCATTATGTTATTCCTAGAAGTCATGGATGTTTTGCTGCATAATGTCAATGTTTTGCCATCAATTCCAGTTAGTCATGCAGTACATATGAAGGAAACCTACGACAACATGAAACAACTTTTGAGGTGCATAAACTATGACCAACATCAGTGGCAGCTTTGTGGCAATTTGAAGGTTGTTGCTCTCTTGCTTGGTATGAAGACTGGATACACAAAATACTGCTGTTTTCTCTGTGAATGGGATAGTAATGCAAGAGATTCCCACTACATCAAGATAGATTGGCCACTCCGACAGTCATTGGAGCCTGGGACGAAAAGTGTTCAGCATCCACCACTTGTTGAATCAAGGAAGATTTTGTTACCACCCTTACACATCAAGCTGGGTCTGATAAAGAACTTTGTCAAGGCCATGGACAAAACACAAGCAGCTTTCAAGTACCTCTGTGGAAAATTTCCAAGGTTAAGTGAAGCTAAGATAAAGGAAGGTGTCTTTCTTGGTTCTCAGATTCGTGAATTTCTTCGAGATGATGCATTTGACCATGTGCTGCATGGCAAGGAAAAGACGGCATGGAAAGCCTTCCAGTTAGTGGCAATAAATTTTCTCGGAAACAACAAGGCAGACAACTACTTGTTGTTGGTGGAAAACCTCCTCAAGGCATACAAAAGCCTTGGTTGCAACATGTTACTCAAGATACATTTTTTGCACTCTCATCTAGATTTTTTTCCACCGAACTGCGGAGCAGTGAGCGACGAGCACAGTGAGCGATTTCACCAGGACATTGCAACAATGGCGAAACACTATCAGGGCAAATGGAGCCCATCAATGCTTGCAGACTATTGCTGGACAGTGATAAGAGATGCTCCATTTAATGAATACAAGAGACAAGCCAAGAAGTGCCGAGTAGACACTGAATAGGACTAAGCAATGTACATAATAGTTTTTTGCCTTTTGTTTCATAATACATTTTATTTATATAACCCTTTTGCTGATTCTTAAAGTGTTACATAAAAAGGACAGGTGAAATATTATCATGTAAAGCAACCATAAACACATGAAAAGACCTAGGTTTACAATTTATGATTAAAACTCCACTATCTACAGAATATACATAGACGTAAAATGTAAAAACTTAAATATCTTGGAAACAGTAGCCAATCAGTTGTTTTAATTGTCATATTTGAATTCAGCACATCAAAATACATAATAAATAGCACATTTTATCTCTGAAGCAGATGACTTCTAAAAAATTGTAGACCAGTGTAGAGTATGGCGATTCATGAACCGATTGCCACAGCCATGCAAAGCTTTAAACCTGGCTGTGTTAGTGCACGTTTTGGCAATGGTCAAAGCCTTCATTCTAACCTCCACAATGCTAACACCACTGCCTTGCTGTCTACGCTCAGTAATCCAGTCAACCAGATTGGCCTCCTACTCAGGATATGCAGTGCTTTTACCTCACTCAACCATCTTCATCCGAGGCAATGCTTGCAGGCTCTCTTTCTGCTGTCTCCAAAGCCGAATGTTAGACTCTGCTATGCCATCTAATTCACAGCTGGCAGCTCTCTTGCCATGAGCCTCAGCATAGCTAACAACTTTAAGTTTTTCAGCAGTCATGTAAGATCGCCGACAACTCATGGCATCTCAAAGAGAGCGTGGAAACGCTGCATACTGTTTACTCATGCGATCACACGTGATTACCCGGCAATACAAAAAGACAAGACAAGACAAAACAAAATACAGCAAAACAAAATACGGCAAAGTCGGGGTGCGCATTATAGATAGGAGCTCAGTTTATGCTGGAATTCTCATGTTTAAAAGTTAGGTGCACATTATGCATAGGTGAGCATTATAGTTGAGATTTTACACTAGCCATTCACCATCAATGACAGTGGGCTTTGAATGAAAACCCACCGACATCAATAGGATTTTGATCAGTCCACCTGTCCATGGTTCTACTCAAACACAATTTGAATAACCATGCAGTTAGGTAGCTCCCAGCATTGGCAGGATATCTGAAGCACATAGCACGCCACATCCCAGCAGATACACCTGCTCTCTATTTCCACAGCATCATTCTCCTCCACCCATATCTTTTCTACATCTTCATTTGTACCTCTGGCTTAGCCAGTATCCTGCTGCAGTACCCTACCTCACTCCCTGACCAGCCTGCAATTCATAACCTTATATAATTCCTTGGGACTAGGACCTAGTCATAATTTATCAATGAACATTTTATTATGCCAATAAATACTTATTAGTTAAAACAGAAATACAGGTTGAACCTCTCTAGTCCAGCACCCTCGGGAACTGATCAGTTCTGAACCAGAGAATTTTCTGAGCCACAGGAGGACAATATTGTCTAGCAGCATTGACAATACTTCCACTGCTTACTGGGCTGCTAGAGGACATTTAGGGGTAAATTAGAACTAAATAACAGCACAGAACTCTGAAATCTAGGACTGGTGTCTGTGAACAAACTTTATGGGACCATGGGAGACTTGGCCACATCCTGAAAAAAATCAGACATCCAGCTAACTAAAATCATTCCAGACCACAGATGTTTCCAGACCAGAGAGTTCTAGACTACAGAGTTTCAACCTGTACTTCATAAAACTGCTTTGGTTTTGACTTGAAAAAGTTTTGGGAAGAAATTTAGAAATAGTTGAAACTTCCCATTTTGATATTTTTATATGAAAAGTTTTGGGGTTTGAGCCAGGTAAGGAAGCCAAGTAAGGAAGGCATTTTAGAAGGCCAGGAATGCATGAAAAAATTGTTGTAGGACCCCCAAAAGTCCACCCAGATTTTCTTCTTCTTCCCTGTTGCAGTACCCTATTCACTTCACCTTTTCAGACAAGTTCCCGAATGATAGCTGGACTTACACTTGGCTATGAGAGCTTCCTTTAAAAGAATGCTCCACTCTGTGTTATGTCCCTTGCAGGAAATCATTTTCTGGGTACTATTTGTTGCTCTTTAATAAACATCTACTCTAAGAAAGGAAATCAATCTTTGTCTTCTTCACATAGTGGTTGATACTGGTATTAATACACAGTGGCAATTGGTACATTTTCAGACAATAAATCATGGTGAGGAAGCAATCAAGAAAATGGTCATTCCAGGCAGCAAGTAAACAAAGCATGGCAGGATATATGACAGAACGACATATTGCTGGACTCATTGTCAAAATGCTGCTTCAAAGCCTCCCAGATTCAAATAGCCCCACACCTCCCGTAGTGCCCCTCAAATAATCCTGATATATAGCTTCTCAAAGTCACCCGCCAAGTGATTCTTCTCCTTGCTCCACTCCTGGGGTAACTTTTCCACCCTAGCATCACAAATATTATGCAGCATACATCAGGCCGCTATGACCGGAGTAATATTTTCTTCACTGATGTCTAACCTGTCATAAATTAGTGAACCTTTAATCTGCCAAATGTACATTCAATAGTCATTCTGCATCTGCACCACCTATTGTTGAAGTTCTCCTTACTGTTGTCCAGGTTCCCAGCATAAGGCTTCATGATCCGTGGAAGCAAAGGATCACTATGAATTCTTCAGCATTGTCCATTGGAATCATCTGGTCTACAAAGAAAACCCCTGCTTGTAGCTTTATTTATAGACCAGTGTTCCTTGAAGATGAATGCATCATGCACTTTCCCTGTGTACTTCCTGTTGATTCACAAGTGCCTGCAATGCCACAGAGAAACACTCCTTTCTACTGATGCAGTAAGTGGCAAAATGGTCTGGGTCCAAAACTTGGATATGTATGCCATCAATTGCCCACCACTTGGTGTTTGATTCTCAAGCCCAATAACGATGGTCAATTATATGCAGCTTTTCCATTGGGACTTCCAATCTGGAATTGTTTCTTTCCATGGCACACAGCAGGGCAGGCACCACAGATCCCTGTTAATAAAATACTGCACAATCAGCTGTGGTGTGCACATAACATTTATCACAAGACTGAGAGCAGTGTTGGATCTATGATTTTAGGCAGAGATGGCAAGTGTGTGGTTTACAGGGGCTGTTAAAATAGCATGAAACATAGTCAAATGCCCCTGGAATGATGTCAGGGTGATTGAACTCCCCTATGAGAACTAGGGCCTGTGATCTGAAAGCTTCTGTTAGTTGTCTGAAGAAAGTCTCATCTACCTCATCCACCTGATCTGGTGGTCTTTAGCAGAAACCCACCACAACATCACCCTGGTTGCTCCTGCCTCTAAACTTAACCCAAAGACTTTCAATAGGCTTTTCATCTATTTTATTCTGGAGTTCTGAGCAATCATACTTCTCTCTTATATACATTGCAACTTCTCCACCTTTTCTCCCTCACCTGTCCTTCCTAAACAATTTATACAATTCCATGGCAGTGCTCAAATCATGGAAATCTTCCCACCATGTCTCTGTTATTCCAATCAAATCATAGTTCTTTGACTGTGCCAAGACTTCCATTCTTCTTCTTGTTTCCCAGGCTTCTTGAGTTTGTGTAGAGACACCTAAGATAACTAGCTGATTGCCCTGCTTTCTCACTATGAATCAGAAGTATTCCTCTGTTACACCTTCCTCCTCGCGTTTCTTCCTGGTATCCCACTTTCCCATTTACCTCAGGGCCTAGGTCACTATCTCCAACAAACCGAATTTAAAGCCCTCCTTGCTAGGTTTGCAATCCTGCCTGCAATGATAATCTTTCCTCTGTTCATTAGGTGGATTCTGTGTCTTCCGAGCAATCCTTCTGTCTGAAACAACATTCCATGGTCAAAGAGTCTGAAGCCCTGTCTCTGACACCAGCTATGCAACTATGCATTTTCTTCCCAAATTCAACGCTCTCTACCTGAGCCTTTTCCTTTAACAGGGAGGATGGATGAAAACAAAACTTTACCTCAGACTCCTTTTTGATTATTGATGTAACTCTGTAAAGCACTTTGGCTTGTATAATTTTTGATGGTCAAAGGTGTGAAAAAAATCCTTGATCAACATAAGTTTCACTAACAAAAATGACAATGCAGACACTTTCCACGTTAGCAGGAGAGTGTCTCCCAATGGCATAGTTACCACCACTCATTGAGGGTTGTTTAATTATGAAAATAAAAGGGATCTCTCAGAAGGTCTGGTTCATTTTTACTTACACAATGGGAGGGACACTTAAAACTGATGCTATTATTATAAAGACATCACTCTGATGCATTTTGAACATGAGGGCAGGCATTGGTGATTAAATCAGAATGAAAGAATAACAGTTTGAAAGTTTAACTTAAAAAAAATCAACTCAATTGCCTACCAATTAAGAAAGGAGAATCTACAAATGATAAGTTCTATTATAAACCTGGTAAAATCTTAAAACTGATTAGTATTTGAAGGCTGATGGATAGCTACAAAGAATCATTATTATAAAGTAACTTGCAGTTTTTGAGTCCATATAACTCTTTCAATATCTCTAATTTTTTCCTGTTATAATATTCACAGCAGAAATAAAGAGATATCTGTCATTCATGGAGAAAGAGTCTAGTTCAGAAAATGACATTGTTAGTCATGTCAACTTTTAATAGAAAGAGGGAAATAATAATTCAGAGGTTGGGGGAACCTGCATCAGAAGGAATGATTCAGACATATAAGTACAGGAGATGTCTATATGCTTAGAATCTTAATGACAGTGAGTTAGGATAATGGAGCTCATTGCAGATATGAAGTTTAATACAAATACATTCGATGAAATATGGAAAAATAAATAGACAGATCATAAGGTGGTGGTGAATTATTGAATAAAATATTTAATCTCTTTCTTGCCTTCCTCATGCTTCAACATAGGATGATTTTTCAAGGTGTGGATAAAAAATTGAGATGGGGCATGGAGAAGACACACTCATCAGGTTAATACTGCAATATAATGGCATTAACAGACACATCACAGACCCCATAGCTCATGCCCAATCTCAGACTATCTTCAGTCAAACAACGAATACACATTATATTAGAATAACACAATTTAAAAATCAATTTCTTGAGCTCTCTCACAATCAAGGTGATTCTCTTCCAAAGGTGTTTGTTCTTCGAATCTTTTCTCTTCAATGATATTATTTTGACAAGGCCAACAAAAGTTAGCAGAGTTTGAGCTACTTCCCTGAAATCCAGTGGTATTTTTTTCCTTCTCCACTTACTAATATGCAGAGAAGCAGACACCTTCCGACAAATCACTCTCCCTGGGCTGCATATTTAAATTGGGTGCAGCTTCATTTTTCTCTTTGAGGCATACAAGGCTCCAAACATAGGAAACATTGTCTTTCCGCTACATAGCTGGCAAGAGGGTCAGGCTTTGGAGAGTCAATATTAAGTTGACTCCATAACCCTCTGCATATCACAGAGTAGTGCTCTGAGGCTTACTGTGGGAGGGAATGTGAGCTAGTTGTTGGAGTAGCTGGAGCAGAGTCATTCTCACCATACCTGAACATAGGGCCAGATTCACAGGTATGTTCTGGCCAGGACTTTTGATGGGGTAGGGGAGGGCAATTGTCCCAGGGCCTGGCAATTCAAAGGCAGTAGTGGCAGCAAAAGCACTGGGCCCTTTAAATTGCTGCCAGAGCAGTGAACAGTTCTGAGAACTGGGCAGGGGGGAAGCACTGTCCAACAAGACAACAGGGGCACTAAGAGTTGGACTTGTATCTAAGAACGGTTTGTTGTTTTTGTTTGTTTTATTTCACATATGCAGACTACGTGTGGAGGGCTGAGTGACCAAAGAGCCACCAAAGAGAAAGAGAGAAGGCACATACACTTGACCAAGGGGCACTCACAAAAGGTTAGTGCACCCTGTATAGTAGGTTAGCTATGTTTTCATTTGTTAACGCTTGTAACAGTCATCCATCAGTGGAACTAATTGTCTGAAAAGATTCTGGTTCTGAGCAAATGGGATAGAGTAGCGTTAAGGTCACATAGATTCGATTAAGACTGAATTGTAGCATTTTTAATGATAATCTATTAAGAAATGTGTAATGTGAGGCTTCCTGAGAAATTGTCGCATATAATGGTTCTGGAAATTCTGTTTCAGCAACATTTCAACCATTTCTCAACAGGAATTTGGCAAGACACATATTAGCTAAGTATCATCCTGTGTCTAAAAGGTTTCCAGGAGAATTTTTGGAATCTCTTAAACCAGTCCCTGGGTATTTGGGTTTTTTTCTTATTATTTTTTAAAGATGTGAACTAGGATGAATAAGTTTTTTCATGTAGCAGTGAACTGCAGATTTGTTGCTATTAAATTGGATTGCTTTGCAGCATGATACCCAGTAAAAATGACTTTGGAGATCTTTTTGAAAAGACTGCTCCATGTGAGATGTGTATTCTTGAAAATGGATTTCTCAAAAAGAGAGAGAAAATAAATATCAACAGTAAAGCACAGATGAAGACGTATTTCTTGCTGTACTATCAAACTCTGTCAGTCACAATGTACAAAAGAGATGAAATGACCTGAAGGTGACAAGTGTCCAAACATGCAGCATAATATAAATTCACCGAAAAATATGAAAGAGACATATGGAAACAGATTCTGCTCTGAGATACAACACAGCCCCAAACCCAGGAGCTCGGTTGAATTAAATCATCACAATCAGGCCCAAAGTTCAGAAATCTATGTAAATGGCAGTGAATCCCTGTGTAACAATGTACTAAGAGATGGTTAGCAATGGTAGATCTAAGTCAAAATTATAGATGGGGAACTGTACTTCACCTTAGCTCTCTGTAGTTTAGTAAGGGGTATTTTACAAAATGCCCTTAAAAGTGCTCTGCTATGACTATCAAACTACTCAGTTACAAAAGAACATAAGAACAGCCGTACTGGGTCAGACCAAAGGTCCATCTAGCCAAGTATCCTGTCTGCCGACAGTTGCCAGCACCAGGTGCCCCAGAGAGGGTGGACCAAAGACAATGATCAAGCAATTTGTCTCCTGCAATCCCTCTCCAGCCTCTGACAAACAGAGGCCAATGACACCATTTTATCCCCTGGCTAATAGCCTTTTATGGACCTAACCTCCATGACTTTATCTAACTTCTCTTTAAACTCTGTTATAGTCCTAGCCTTCACAGCCTCTTCTGGCAAGGAGTTCCACAGGTTGACTACACGCTGTGTGAAGAAGAACTTTCTTTTATTAGTTTTAAACCTGATACCCATTAATTTCATTTGGTGTCCTCTAGTTCTTCCATTTAGGGAACTAATAAATAACTTTTCTTTATCGGCTCTCTCCACACCACTCATGATTTTATATACCTCTATCATATCCCCCCTCAGTCTCCTCTTTTCTTAACTGAAAAGTCCCAGTCGCTTTAACCTCTCCTCATATGGGACCCGTTCCAAACCCCTAATCATTTTAGTTGCCCTTTTCTGAACCCTTTCCAAGGCCAAAATATCTTTTTTGAGGTGAGGAGACCACATCTGTACACAGTATTCAAGATGTGGGCATACCATAGTTTTATACAGGGGCAGTAAGATATTCTGGGTCTTATTTTCTATCCCTTTCTTAATAATTCCTAGCATCCTATTTGCCTTTTTGACCGCCGCTGCACACTGTGTGGAAGTTTTCAGAGAACTGTCCACGATAACTCCAAGATCTTTTTCCTGATTTGTCGTAGCCAAATTAGCCCCCATCATACTGTACGTATAGTTGGGGTTATTTTTCCCGATGTGCATTACTTTACACTTATCCACATTAAATTTCATTTGCCATTTTGTTGCCCAATCACTCAGTTTGGTGAGATCTTCTTGGAGTCCCTCACTATCTGCTTCTGTCTTGACTATCCTAAACAGTCTGGTATCATCTGCAAACTTTACTACCTCACTGCTTACCCCTTTCTCCAGATCATTTATGAATAAGTTGAAAAGGATTGGTCCCAGGACTGACCCTTAGAGTATACCACTAGATACCCCTCTCCAATCTGAAAATTTACCATTTATTCCTACCCTTTGTTTCCTGTCTTTTAACCAGTTCCCAATCCAAGAAAGGACCTTCCTTCTTATCCCATGGCCATGTAATTTACACAAGAGTCTTTGGTGAGGGACCTTGTCAAAGGCTTTCTGAAAATCCAAGTATACTATACCTACTGGATCCCCCTTGTCCGCATGTTTGTTAACCCTTTCAAAGAACTCTAATAGATTAGTAAGACAGGATTTCCCTTTACAGAAACCATGTTGACTTTTGTCCAACAAATTATGTTCTTCTACATGCTTCACAATTTTATTCTTTACTATTGTTTCGACTAATTTGCCCGGTACTGAAGTTAGACTTACTGATCTGTAATTGCCAGGATCACCTCTAGAGCCCTTTTAAAATATTGGTGTCACGTTGGCTACCTTCCAGTCATTAGGTACGGAAGCCGATTTAAAAGATAGGTTACAAACCACAGATAATAGCTCAGCAATTTCCCATTTGAGTTTTTAGAACCCTTGGATGAATGCCATCCGGTCCCAGAGATTTGATAACATTAAGTTTTTCTATTTGTTCCAAAACCTCCTCTAATGACACTTCAATCCGGGACAGTTCCTCATATTCATCACCCACAAAGGATGGTGCAGATTCGGGAATCTCCCCAATGTCCTCAGCCGTGAAGACTGAAGCAAAGAAATCATTTAATTTCTCCGCAATGGCTTTATCGTCCTTGATTGCTCCTTTTATAGCTCGATCATCTAGGGGACCCACAGGTTTTTTAGTAGGATTCCTGCTTCTAACGTACTTAAAAAACATTTTGTTATTTCTTTTTGAGTTTTTGGCTAGCTGTTCCTCAAAATCTTTTTTTGCTTTTCTTATTACATGTTTACACTTGATTTGACAGTGTTTATGTTCCTTTCTATTTATCTCACTAGGATTGGACTTCCATTTCTTAAAAGATACCTTTTTGTCCCTCACTGCTTTTTTTACATGGTGGTTAAGTCACGGTGACTCTTTTTTAGGTCTCTTGCTATGTTTTTTAATTTGGGGTATACATTTAAGTTGGGCCTCTATTATGGTGTCTTTAAAAAGTTTCCATGCAGCTTTCAGGGATTTAGCTCTAGTCACTGTGCCTTTTAATTTCTGTTTAACTAACCTCCTCATTTTTGTGTAATTCCCCATTTTGAAATTAAATGCCAGGGTGCTGGACTGCTGAGGTGTTCTTCCCACCACAGAAATGTTGAATGTTATTATATTATGGTCACTATTCCCAAGCGGTCCTGTAACGATTATTTCCTGGACCTGATCCTGTGCTCCACTCAGGACTAAGTCGAGAATTGCCTCTCCCCTTGTGGGTTCCGGCACCAACTGTTCCAAGAAGCAGTCATTTAAGCCATTGAGAAATTTTATCTCCGCTTCTCTTCGGGTATGTCTACACTACCCTCCTAGTTCGAACTAGGAGGGTAATGTAGGCAACCGCACTTGCAAATGAAGCCCGGGATTTGAATTTCCCGGGCTTCATTTGCATAAGCGGGGAGCCACCATTTTTAAATCCCCGCTGGTTCCAACCCCGTGTAGCACGGCTACACGGGGCTCGAACTAGGTAGGAACTAGGTTCCTATTCCGAACTACCGGAACACGAGGTGGAACACGAGGTGTACCGGTAGTTCGGAATAGGAATCCTAGTCCGAACTACCTAGTTCGAGCCCCGTGTAGCCGCGCTACATGGGGTTCGAACCAGCGGGGATTTAAAAATGGCGGCTCCTCGCTTATGCAAATGAAGCCCGGGAAATTCAAATCCCGGGCTTCATTTGCAAGTGCGGTATGCCTACATTACCCTCCTAGTTCGAACTAGGAGGGTAGTGTAGACATACCCTCACTGAGGTGACATGTATCCAGTCAATATGGGGGTAATTAAAATCCCCCATTATTATAGAGTTCTTTATTTTTGTAGCCTCTCTAATCTCCCTCAGCATTTCAATGTCAGTATCGCTGTCCTGGTCAGGTGGTTGGTAATATATCCCTACTGCTAATTTCTTATTATTAGAACATGGAATTACTATCCATAGCGATTCTATTGAACATGTTGATTCACTTAATATTTTTATTTAATTTGATTCCACATTATCTTTCACATACAGTGCCATCCCGCCACCCACCCAGCCTGGTCTATCCTTTTGATATATTTTATATCCCGGTATGATTGGGTCCCACAGATATTCCTCATTCCACCTGGTTTCAGTGGTGCCTATTATGTCGATCTCCTCATTTAATATAAGGTACTCTAGTTCACCCATCTTATTAGTCAGACTCCTAGCATTTGTGTACAAGCACTTTAAAAATTTTCCACTGCTTATTTGTCTGCCCTTCCCTGATGCATTGGATTCCTTTGTATGTGGTTGTTTGTCTGCTCTGGCCCATGGTTTGCCCTCTCCCCTCCTCTCTTTCTGACTACAGCTTAGAGAATCTCTATCAATGGATTCTCATCTAAGAGAAGTCTCCCTCCAATTTACGTGCATCTCCGCACCAATCGGCTTTCCCCCATCTCTTAGTTTAAAAACTGCTCTACGGCCTTTTTAATGTTTAGTGCCAGCAGTCTGGTTCCTCCCTGGTTTAGGTGGAGCCCATCCTTCCTGTATAGGCTCCCCCTCTCCCAAAAGTGTCCCCAGTTCCTAATAAATCTAAACCCCTCTTCCCTACACCATTGTCTCATCCACGCATTGAGACTCTGAATCTCTGCCTGCCAACCTGGCCCTGCACGTGGAACTGGAAGCATTTCTGAGAATGCCACCATAGAGGTCCTGGATTTCAGTCTCTTTCCTAGCAGCCTAAATTTGGCCTCCAGGACATCTCTTCTACACTTCCCTATGTCATTGGTACCTACATGTACCACGACCACCGGCTCCTTCCCAGCACTACACATAAGTCTATCTAGATGCCTCGAGAGATCCGCAACCTTCGCACCAGGCAGGCAAGTGACTGTACGGTTCTCCCGGTCATCACAAACCCAACTATCTATGTTTCTAACGATCAAATCACCCACTACTAACACCTGCCTCTTCCTAACTGGCATTCCCTCCCCCTCAGAGGTATCCTCAGTGTGAGAGGATACCGCAACATCCTCTGGGAGGAGGGTCCCAACTACGGGATGGTTTCCTTCTGCTCCCATTGAATGCTTTGTTCCCTTGAGACTTTCATCCTCTTTAAGAGCACTGGGGCTCTCAGACTGGAGGTGGGACAGTACTACAGTGTCCCGGAAAGTTTCATCAACATAGCTCTCTACCTCCCTTAGCTCCTCCAGTTCAGCCACCCTGGCCTCCAAAACCTGAACTCCGTCTCTGAGGCTCAGGAGCTCCTTGCAACGGGTGCACACATATGCCACCCGCTCACAGGGCAGGTAATCATACATGTTACACCCGACACAATAAACTGGATAGCCCCCACTCTGCTGCTGGGCTTCTATCTCCATTTTTCTAATGAATAAGTTTAATTATAAACTGGGATTCTTTTTAAACCTCTGGAATATAGATTATTATAAGAGTGATGTTTTAAAGAAGGTCAGAAGTCACTAGTGCCCTCTAACCTCCCCCTCTAAACTCCCTGTTAGCTGTTCCTGTTCGCAAGCTCCCTGGTCGCTGAGTCACAGGCTTATATAGCTCTGGTAGCCCCTCCCCCTGACTGAGGCTCAGCCATTAACAGAGGCTTCTAGATTTCAAATCTTTTAGAAGCTCCTTCAAACAAACGAACCAACCAAACAGACAAAAACAAGGTCAGCACACAGCAAATAACTCCCCCACACACAAACACACACTCCAGACAGACACTTACCACAAGGGTCCCATTTTTACTCCTCTTTTACCTGGAGAACTCCCACTCCAAACTCCCTGTTAGCTGTTCCTGTTCGCGAAGTTAATCCTTCAGCTCCTGATTCAACAATCCCTACACTATACCATGGAATCCATACCATGGAACGAATCCTTTATCTGGACGCACTCTTTCCAAGATACAATGGCAATTTTTTTCCAAATTCCTAAGAAGAGTAGGGGTATGTCTACACTACCCCGCTAGTTCGAACTAGCGGGGTAATGTATGCATACCGACTTGCTAATGAAGCCCGGGATTTGAATTTCCCGGGCTTCATTAGCATAAAGCCGGCTCCGCCATTTTTAAAAGCCGGCTAGTGCGAACCCCGTGCCGCGCGGCTACATGCGGCACGGGCTAGATAGTTCGAACTACGTAGTTATTCTGAACTATCTGTACGCCTCGTGGAACTAGCGGGGTAGTGTAGACATACCCTAGGAGAACAAGTGAAATTGAACAAGTGTAATTGAAAAGTCAATAAGATTGTGTTCCCAATTTATTTAGGCAAATTGCCATCCAATGCCTCCTGCAAGTCCCATGAGCGGTTCCATAAAGGTACAATTTTCCCAAAGAAATAACATTAACATCTTGAAGTAAGCATGGACTGTATGCTTCAGGTGTGGGACATTGTGATGGTATCCTTCTCAGGCACTATGTTCAGTTTTAAAATAATTTTTAAACAAATAACAAGATCTCAGGAAAGAAAGATTATGAATATGGAAAGTAAAGCTCAGTAACAGATGGCACAGAGCTTTAAGTTATAAATTGCCTTAAAAACACTGGTCTAACATACAACAAACTTTTTAGGCCTCACTACTGGATAAGGAAAGCAATTACATTCTCAGCAGAGAGTAATTTTTATACATGCCAAAGGATGCAGGTGGCATTAAATAATGATAATAATTGAAATTGAAATCTAGACGAGTGCTAAATAAATTTGAAAATAGAAAGTATACATAGAAAAAATGCATGGATTCTAGCATTTCTTATCATGCATTATAGCTCAGGCCTGCATTCCGAGCTGAGCAAAAAATAAAGTTAGATCACCAGGTCCTCAGGCAGAGCAAGGTAATGAGGCTACATTTCAGGCCCATGTTCAAGAGGAGAACAACAAACAATTAAATAGCCCAGACCCTTAGTCAGGGATGACCAAGGAGTCTATAACTAAAGCTTGGATTCTGGGCCAACCAAGCAGCAAATGTAGGTAAATAGTCCAGATCTTCAAAAAAAAGCAGGCAATGAGACTATAGCATGAGCCTGTGCTCAGAGCCTAGCAGCAAAGGTAGCTGGACAGCCCAGACCCACACACAGGTAGAGCAGGACAACAAAGGTCTATGGCTCAGGTCAGTGTTTGGTGTCAAGCAGCAAAGGGCTCAGGAATTCTGGCTTTGGTGGATGGCTGACAAACACTGGCTCCTTGACCTTGAGAGGGGGAGAATGCTACCCTGGAGTTGGGAATGGCAGGGGGGCACAGGGCCCTAACAGTGACAGCTCTGCTTCTGGGTCAGCAGGGACCCTGACAGCAACACACTAACCTATACTCAAGTTGTGCTGCAGCCAGACTAGGGTCAGGTGCCCCATGGCCACTTCTGACTTCCTTCTTGGGTTGTAGAGGGTTGCTCAGTTTTTTCCTGTAGAAGGCATAGGATAGCATTGGCAACTCCTCTGCTGTCAGGTCAGCATATGGCTCCAGCACCCTTGGTCAGACCTCAGCTCCCCAGGGTCCAGCAGCAGTCTCACAGCTTGGCAGCAAGCAGGAGGGAGCTGGATCCTCTGGCAACTGCCACCAGCTGAGCTTTCAGACTTGCCTTTTATACTTCCCATCCCACCCACTGGCTTCTGGTGGAAGGGGTGAGCACAGCCTGTCTCTCCCCATCAGGGATCAATGAGGTGTTCCTCCTTCTCTGGCTGCAGGGGAGGCCAGTCCACTTCTCTACATGCATCTTGTTTTAAATATAATCATCTGTACATGACCTTAGCTGAGAAAAAAAGCTTATGGGAAGAAAATTATAATACCTTCATTAATTCAAAAGCAGTGCTCCAATAAATTTAATTATATAACAGTCATCAGTTCAGTCTTGCATGGCTCAGTTTTCTGAAATGCAACGTAATCTTTTTCTTGTGTGTTTCTGAACAAAGAAGAAGTTCATAAGATTAATAGAATTGGCCTATCTAATCCAGTAGGCTACCTATAACATAAGCCAATGCTAGAAACTTCAGGGCAAAGCATTAACAGCCACATAAGCAACCTAACTGTTTAATGCAATAACACGAAAATAAACTTCTTGTTGACACACAATCATGATCAATTTATTTTCTCAGACATCAAAACTGTAACCTAATTGCTTGCCGTGTACTTCCTGTCCTACTGCATGTTCACTTGGAGAGAGAGGTCTCATTTACCCCTCTTACAATTCAGCAGATTAGATTCTAATCTCTATTAGACTGGTTTGAATCTGCCTTTCAGTTAGATTACATGAAATCAAAATCAGGCCCAGTGATTTTATGTTTCCTTTGAGTTGACCTTTCACACCCCTATCCACAGTAAAAACAATATGATAAAGAGGGTAACAGGAAGTGTCAATAGTCACATGTGTATATAACATCTTTGATCTAAAGTCCTGGCTAAAGGCAAGGGAGGGACACAACAAAATAACAACAAACAAGTTGGCAATTGGCAGTCACTAATAAAAATGAACTACTGGGATTGCAAAGGAAGAGGAAAAGAGCTATCAAATGGTGCTTAAAACAGGTAGCACTGAAAAAGGTAATAAATAGAATTTAAAATGGAGGGATAAATTTCCAATCCAGAAAGGAGTAAGAGAAAAGTTATGATAGTTAGAGATCTCTCTTGGAAAGCCTGATATTATGGGATGGAGTCAGAAGGTCATCCATTTAGTAAAGACATCACAGCTCAGACTCCTCCAGCACCACTTAGAACATAATTCATAAGTTTCATTACCACATTCATTCTGCACCACTTCAGTTATCAAAAGGCAAATCAGATGTTGCCAAAGAGAAATAATTGTCTAGGCAGTAAGGAAATTTGTAAACTGAATATTTGCATTTTATATGGAGTGAGTTAGTGAGATTAGCAAGCATTAGCTACTGGCAATGCAAGAAAACAGTGCAATTCTTAGGATACATGAGCAAGAGAACCTGCCATTCTCCATTACTGTACCTGAAAGTTATCTGCTGTAGCTACCAGGGAGAAACTGTCAATCAATTCTATTGCAAGGATGAAAGAGTAGATGGTACAGTTTAATTTTATTATGGAAATTGATTTGCATCTTTTATATTTCTTGATTGAAATCTTTCCAGGTAATGGCATTGAAGAATACTCATAAAACTGCCATGACTGTGGTAATAACTATTATTATGATCAAATTTAATAAAAAAAACCCTGCCTGTAAGATGGGTGATATGAATAATTCATGTACAGTGTTGCTTAAAATGTGATAGAGAGGAAAAGACTTGTAGGAAAATTCTTAATGTATCCAGACAGGAATGATAATTGGTTTTTGCAACTAAATGAGTACTTCATCTACAAGACAACACTAACAAGGCAGGAGAAGAAATCTACACATTAGTAAGAAATTTTCCATTTATTTGGTTACAGCAGAATAAGTGGAATAAATGGTTTTCTTTAAAGGAATTGACAGAAAAGGCATATCCTGGCAATAATTAGTTTTATTTGTGGCTAGAAAACAAGATAAGAGACACATTACATATTGAAAAGATGTTACTAACATATGTACTGTGTGTCCATATGTCCCCTGTCTATACTATTAATCAAATCATGTGTACACATAGTATATCTATTCAAATATTATTGATTACATAAAATCAAGAGCAGGAGGCCTGAATATGAAGAAATGTTTCACAATGGCAGTTTATTTAATTTAGTTTGATTTCTCTTAAGTATACAGTGCTAATGAGCTTGTGTTTCATGTTTCTATTGCCCACCATCTGGTGGAAAAGACATGCAATCGCATAGCAAAATATTGAATATGAAGAAAATATTGTCATGGTAAGTTTAATTTTCCAGCGAACTCTTGATCTGGGAGCCAAATTCTGGTAACAAAAGCCCCCTTTTGGCAATGGCCAAAATGACCACTCTTAGGTGGCTAATGTTAAGCACCTATAATTAGCTTGCTTTTTTTAAAGGGCTTAAAACCCACAGTTCCCAATGACAACAATAAAGTGAAAATATAGATTCAGATATCTAAGTTTGGAACCTGAGGCAAATATGTCTGTCATATGACCATGTCCAAGAGTCAAAGAATGAGTTGTTTGCTCCAAACACTGAACAAAGGACTTTATTAATATAATAAATATATGGTTATAGTAAAACACCTTCTCTCAGTACAGCCAACCTTCTCCAGATCCTCTCTGCCTGTCTTCCTACTACACAGTTTTGAATTCCTGAAGTTTCATTTTTTGTGTTTTAAGATTCAAACTTTTGCAGGACATTTTGTGGCAACCACCCACAGCTTGAAATTTCTTACACCACACTTTCCCACACTCAAAAATTCCTGTGGTACAACTTTGTCCATCACACTGAGCAATTTTAGAATCCAGTGAGGAGATGGTGCAGGAGGAGAAAGAAACACCAATAGTCACATACATATTTATTACATATTACATTTAAAATCAAAGGTCTCACATTGACAGAACATGTAAACTCCCCAGTTAAACATGCAGAGATCAGGAAAATTATGTGCTTTAATATTGTTTCCAAAATACCACTATACAATCCCCCCTCAATCTTAGATATAAATGTGCATTTTTTACTATTGACTATTAATATACTATTTTCCTGGGCACAGGGTTAAACCTGGTGGGTGAAACCACCACACTTCATGTAGAAAAAAAAAGTAAGAAACATTTGAATTCCTTTTATGGACTATAAAGCTAGACCAATAGGAGCTACCACCCAAAACACAGGCAAAAGCTAACCTCTACCGATGCAGGGGTTGTATATTGGAGCTATGCAGATGTATGAAAATGCAGCCAGAATTACCATAGAAAAAGAAAGAAGAAAGCATCAGGCAGCCAGAGAAGCACTGGTAACATGACCTTGAGAAAAAGCTAAGGGAATGAGCTGTGGGCTAAGTGCCAGCTGAAAGAGGCTTGGAACCATGATAAAAAAAATCTTTTCTTCTGCTGTTTTATTCCCACTGTGTTAAGGAGAGTAGGATTTTGTATATTCTCTGTAAATAAACAGCAGTGTGTCAAAGAAATACCTGACTTTATCATCAATTTTATCGCCTAATAGAAACAACCTGTAAGATCCCAAATTGTGACTAACCACTCAGGTGAAAAGAGTCAATAATACATATGCAAGATTCAAAGTCCATGAAAAAGTCATGTATACATGCAAAAGATGAGCAACTAATATAAACTTCACCATTATAATCATGCCTTAATAATAACTGGAACACTGAATCTTACAAGAAAAGCATGGAGATAATAAGAGAAAGTCAAACAAGAAATACAGTGATGTAGGCATTTAAAAGCTTTTCATTCCTCTTTTGCACAAAAAATTGCACTATATTTGATTATGTACAAAGACCCACCAACAAAAATAGCTCTGTTTCTTCCTGAGACACATCAAATTTGCTGACTATTCAGCAAAGCATTCTGTTTACTCACATTCACACCAAGTAACCACTATCCCTGTGTCTCCCTTCCTCCATGACTAGCCTGGCTCCTTCCTGGTTCCCTATTGACCCTTGAGACACATGGTGAGGTACGTGACCCTGCATCTGTGAGCAGCCCTTGTGAAGTGGTCAAAGGACTGATCGTATGACACATGGCCATATAGAAAGGGATACCAATTGAGCGATTGGTCCCGAAGCACTGATCTCTGTTTCAATAGGTTATCAGAGTGTGGACACCTTTTATACAACTTTGGAACACGTGAAATCATCTGTAGGTAAAAGACCTTCCTGATGTTTGAACACTTTGCCTCTTACATTTTTGTCCTTACTGATGCTGTGTTGACATCATTCAGTTGTTTGGTTGAAAAACACTTGTTTCTTCTCCCTTCTCTTCCTGCTTGAGAAGGGTGATTGAGTGACCATTGGTATTCTGGATACACTCACTTATATACACTATTTCACAGTGTTTAAAAACAAGAAAAACAAACAAAAACCCCTCCTTTCCTGAAACTTGCATGAATATTTTTCTAAAAAAGTTGTAGTAATGTACTAAGAAATGTTAACTAAAGTACAAAGCTGTCTGAAACTGAGTTCAATTTAATGAACATCTTTGATAATACAGGTTTTTTTACTATTCACCCAGCTCTCACTATCTTCTTTCTGCTTAAGTCTTCCCTATTCTGGTTCCCCAACACTTTCTTCTGGACAACTACGTGCAAAGCAAAAGGACCACTTTGAAAGCTAGTGTAGCAGCGGTAATCTATATCCATGTGTAGGCCAGTCATGGGAAACCTGTAGCCCATGGGACATATGAGGCCCATTGGAGTTCTACATGTGGCTCACATGACATGTTGTTTACTGTTGTCCACGTACAGAACTCTACATTCATCTGGTTTCCATCCATGTAGTTTTTTTTCCTGCTGGTATTACTAAAATGACACACACACACATAAAGCAAGGGCATGTGAAGTGAGGTGTATGCTGATTGCATGCAATGTGAACTGTGAGAGCCGTACGCTCCCCTTGCATCCAATCAAAGTACTGCTACTGTTCAGTCTACACACACCACACATTCTAGGTAAACAAGCACAGTTAGAAAAACTACCCTGTCCCAGGAGACTGTCTTGGTTATGACTATCTTGAGGCTCACCAAGGTGAAGAAGGGTGATAAGTCACCCACTCACTAGCCTAGGTTGGCTATTGCTGATGTAGACTAATGGAAGAATTATTTCATTAATATAGCACTGTACAAACCTTGGGCCCTGGGTCATCTTCATTATGTGAATTTTGTATACCCCTGAGTGGAAAAGTTATGATGGCCCAATTTTCTAGTGTCGACCAGGCCTCAGGCACCTAAACCACTTAGGATAAACATTTCAAATTGCCTAAATTGTTCTTGACTTTTAAAATCATAAAGGTGCTTTTTTTGCTGTCATTTTCTGACTCTTCAGTCATTTTGCTAATGTCTGGTTGTGCTTCAACATAGCTAATGCATAGTAAGCAAAGAAAGATATTGCACTCCAGCAGGACATTAGAGTGGTGCTGATCCGCTCTCCTTCCTAGTGCTTCTACATAACCCTTCAGGCACCATGAAAGCTGAGGGGAGAAGACTCATTGCAACTGGTCCTCACTGCCTTTTCCCACCACAAATTGCTCCAGCATGCACTTCTGGTTTCCACCTATCCACAAAACTGTGTGTCACCAATAACGGATATGGAGTTTATTAATGAAATTATTTATTTAGTCACCTGTAGGAGAATGTTCATCTGGAAAGAAACTCTAATATGGACTGCACAGAACAAGGGTACCAAGGTGAAGAGGAGATTAAGAAGGTTTTAAGCTACCATTGTGCCCTCCTGACTCTGGGCTCTGCTGGTGACTGGAGCTGTCCTGCAGTCATTTCGACAGTTCTAAATCTCCAAAGTCCTGCATGCTGCGGCCCCAACTCCTCTGTAAAAGGAGATTCAGAGGACAGGCTGTGCTATCTCCCTGAGCTCCCACACTGAGGGAATTCTTTGTGAGCTTTTAGAATCCCTTTATATTGGTCTGCCTTTTGCCCAGCATAAAGGGGCCAAAGCAGGATTCAGAATCTCATTCTTGGTATTTACATATTACGCATTGTTATAAATGCACTTATGAAACAATCCACACCCGTGGCATGTGCATTTTCTGTTAAGTATATTTGCGTACTCACTTGAACTACTTTATCATATGAAACAAATTCAGATTCACTATAACCAGGACTGAGTACATTAATCATCATAAACCCTCTGAAAAGAAGGTACATTTCTTCCTGTTTTCATTGAATGGCAAATCTAAAAAGGATTCTAAAATGTTTCTAAGAAATATTCTATGTTCAAAAACAAACTTACTCAGGTTATAACTGGATGGAATTCTAAATTCTCTACGTCAAAACAAATGTTTGATCAATATCGAGTGTCATACATTCTGTCATTTGACTACAAAATAGGTGGACAATTTTCATAAATGGAATGGACATTTATAGAAAGCCTTCTAACTGCTAAGGCTGTTTGAATAGGATACTTGAGGGGCATGTCCTGAAAGAGCATATCAGAGTCAAATTACTTCTGACTTTTCTGTAGCTGAGCGCTTACTTTCTACCAAAGACATTCTTCTAACATAACTATTAAATTCTGTTGTTAAAATGTTTGCAGAAGAATGAAAGTATGAAGTCTGAATATAAAATCATAATGTTCCCATTTGGCATTAAAGACTTAGAATTCACACAGAAAAATAATTCTGCCTTTATGGTGAATCTTTCAGTAAAATACCTTCCTTTCTTTTTACTGCTTTAGAGAAAACTACATTATGGATGGTCAAAGAGCCATTTTATAGATTATAGGAAAAATTCATCTCTCTGCTTTGGCTAGTGCTGTTTCTGGAATAGTTGCTGCTGCATGTTAGAATTTTAGGGATGCACCTGAATGTATTAGAACAAGTGTGATATTTAATGCAGCTATCATTGACCAAAGCACGACGACACAGTTAATTGTGTTCCTAGCTGAAACAACAAAAAGAACCAAATCTAGAATTTCAAATAAAGCAATTGACTCATTTGGCAATTAAATATCTCAAGTACCTTTTCATTAATGCACCAATCAAAAAAAAGGGGCAGATCTGAAGCTGGTATAAATCTATTGGAGCAACCCTGTTTCACATCAGCCAAGGATTTGGCACATCATATTTAAAATTTACATCTGGAGTCTTTCAGAATTATCAAACTGTATCAGCTAATGAACAAGAACTATTTCTCTCCCCTTCACCAGATTGACTGCTATGTAAAATAGCCCAAAAATGAAAACAAAAAAACACTAGATTGATATTGAACGTTTTATCACCACATACGATGCTTGTAAGTAGTAGCTTCCCAGGTAAGATTAGCTACAAAACTGCCAAAATCTACTGCACTGAGAACAATGGATCTGATCCCGCACTATGGAAGCCTTGGGGAGGTTTGCTAGACCATGTCTACACTAGGAAACTATTTTGAAATTACTAAATTCGACTTCAGAACTCCCGATTTAACAAATTTGAACTTGCTTGTCCCCACAACATGGAAGCGTGGAAATTAGTCTGAAATAGTGCATCCATATTGAACAGAACCTGCCTCAGACTTAGAGCCCCCAGTAGCACTCCAGAGAGGGAATAGGGAGATGACCAGGTCAGAATGCCAGTCAGAGTCAGGCACCAGGCTAGAGTTAGCAATCAGATACAAAGTCAAGGACAAAGCAATGCCAGAAGCCAGCATTTTGGTCTATAGCAAGCGGAATTTTGAGTGAAGGTACACAAATCATTTACATTGTAGCTCAGACAATTACCTAGACTGGCTTCCTGGTTTAAATACTAATTCAGCCAATCACTAGGCTGTGGGAGGCCACCACTCACATACTGCTGGGTGGCTTTTCCTGTTCAGCTTCTAGCTTCACAGGACTCTCTAATATAAAGCTAACATAAGTTTCCAGTGGTGATGCAGAAGTGTTTTATGAACCAGAATTCTTGTGGGCCTGTAGCTTCTTAGGCATAATAAATCATAACTTTCATCATGTTCTTTTTCCACAGGATTTATTTAAACAATGTCAACTGAAGGTGTTGCCTATCTTGTTTGTGAATCCACTGTCTGGTTAAGCTGACAGTTCTATCAGAGAAAGTCACATCTCATTTGGGAAAAAAAAGTCCTGTGCATTTTGTCTGACAGATTAAATATGAATCCCATGAAAAGGAGGAGGATTAGTTTTAATATCAAGCCAAAAGGGTTTCACAAGTACATTGTGTAACATCATTTCCAGGGCAAAAGGAAATTGTTTGCCAGGCTAAATATATGGAGCAGGAGAAAGAGCTAAAGGGCTCTTCCAAAGGGCTAAAGATAATGTTCAATGCATTTTCCAGTGGAGTGTCCTCAATTTTTAACACCATTTAATACTTTGATCCAGTGCAGATAGAGGCAGCATATTCTCTTCCTGAATATGAGAGGCAGATATCAACTGGGGAGGTATCTGGTGTGATAGAGTTCTGTGGAAAACTGCCTCATCCATTTGACACTCTTGAAAACACCTCCTATACTTTTTACACTCTTGGGCTATATCTACATTGAATGCTTATTTTGAAATAACTCATGTTATTTAAAAATACTAGAGTGTGTGGCTACACAGCAAGCCCATTATTTCCAAATAATTTTGAAATAACAGGCATCTTACTCTGACTCCTGTAACCTTTATTTCATGAGGAGTAAGGGAAGCTGAAGGAAGAGTCTTCTTCCTTTGGCTTCCTGCTGTGCAGACAGCACCAAAAGTTGAGTTAAGGTACTTAGACTTAAACTATGCAATTAATGTAGCTGAAATTGTATACATCTTAACTTGACTTTAATCCATAGTGTAGATGTACCCTTGGGCTACGTCTACACTGGCAGCTTCTTGCGGAAGAACAGCTGTTCTTCCGCAAAAACTTGCCGGCTGTCTACACTGCACGAGCGTTCTTCCAGAAGTAAATATACAGTACCGCGTTGTAAAACAGGGCTTCTTCCGGAAGAGTTATTCCTCTCCACATGAGGAATTAGCCCTGTTGCGTAAGAGCTCTTCTAGCAGAAGGCAGTGTAGACAGGCAACATGAATTTCTTGTGCAAGAAGCCCCTATGGTTAAAATGGCCATCAGAGCTTTCTTGCAGAAGAGAGTGTCTCCACTGACATGGATGCTCTTGCGTAAAAGCGCATCTCTTGTGCAAAAGCACGTGGCAGTGTAGACGCTCTCTTGTGGAAGAGTTTTTGCACACAAACTCTTTCACAAAAGAGTTCTTGCGCAAGAAGCTGCCAGTGTAGACATAGCCTTGGTGTTCTGCGGTGGTACAACAAAGGAAACAGATAATCATTCGTGCGGCTTGAGGACAAAAATGTACAGTATTTTAATATAACTCTGAAGATGAGTTATCAGCCACAGGTCCTGAACCTGGGACCTCTAGCCATTGATGCATGAGCGTGACTAAGAAACCTTCTGTTGCTAACTAAACTTGTAGAAGGCTTATCAACCTTTTCCCTCTCCTAGCTACCAAACACATGTTATACATGGTGCATACCATTGACAGCAGTGAGAGAAAGCAGCACTGGGTGCTCCACTGCCCACTGAGGTTTGGCCACACTGGCCATCCATCATGACAGAGGGGCTATGAGGCCAAAACTGAATGAGTGGCATTCAATGACTTGGTGCACAATGGTCACACCATTGTTTAGGGAGGGACCATGGGGACAAATCTGAGTGGCACTGCAACTACCTTGCACAAGGTTGCAATGCCACTTGCTCTACTATGGAGGTGGTCACCCCTGCTCAGCCTCACCTTGCGTCCATCCTGCCTCACCTTGGGACTGACTAAAGTGGGAGGTGAGTGTGGTGTGGATGTGGAGGGGAGGTGCAGGGGCCAGAAGCTACAGTGGAGAGTGCTCCACAGAAATTGATACTGTACACTTTTGTAAAAAAGAAAAATTGGAGCCACCTCGTGTCCGTTAGAGGAAGACAGACGAGGTTTGGGTGGCAAGGACATAGAAAAGAAATGGCAGCACTGCTTTGAAATGCTGATGCCTTTTGGCTTTAATGTGTTAATCGTTTTAACATAAAATGCAGGTTGCATTGACAAAAAGTTTCTCGATTGTCTGTTTCCATGACAACGAATGTATTAGCAGATTATACTGTCTCACATAGGATGGTTGCCAAGATTGTGACCTATTTGTTAGTTCTAATTATTTTTGTTTAAAGAGCCTGGCAATGTTACCTGTAACATAACTGATAAGATACTGCCTTAGTTTCAGAGAATCTTAAAGTTGAAATGAACCGTGTATGTCAAAATAATGAAAATAGTTAAAACTGCTTGGAAAGAAAAATATGCAAAATAATTCACAAAATATAGCATGGGTAGACTGGGGAGAAACTGAGCACCTAAATAGATAAGTAGTGGGATTTGGAGTCTTTCAGCCAACCAGCATCACTATTAGGGGATGGCTATTTGGTGGTTTATATGAAGTGTGGCTTTCATCCAGTTCCCAGAGCACAGTTATTCATATTGTAAAAAACTGCCAATAAAACTTGTACTAATAATGTTACCCTTCTCATTATCAAAAAAGCTGAGGGCTGAATGAACAACCTTCCAGTGCTAAAGGCAGTCTTCCCAAGGCAGAGTTGAGGCTCTCCAAGAAGGTTTTGAGGGGCAGTGATTTTGCCCATGGTACACCATTTTTGTGCATAATCAGAGTCACTTCTTCCACTCAGAAGTTGTCAGCCTGACACTTTTCACATGCACAGAACTAACTCACTTAAAAATAGTGAAAAACCCAGCAGGACAACTAGTCTGTTCTCATTGAAGTTCTCTTTCACTGACACTGCCCCCGATCTCAACTGAAATGATCTCCAGAGAGTGTCATGAAAATCAATTTCTAAGGTGAACAAAATGGTTGAACAACGAAGTTACAAAATACCTCACAAAATATCCCACATGTTTCTGATGATGTCTTAGAAGGAGTGATAGGTAATACCAATGTGGGAATAATGTGGTGAGATGGTGTCCAATAAGGCATCGATCTTCATAGTGTGATGTTTTATTCTTAATTTCTTGAAGTTCATTGCAATTCCAAATAATATTCAGGCTCACTGTATTCCATCATTTTTGTTCTGTTATTGAATGATTTCTCAGTGCTCATGAAATGTAAGAGATAGTTATTTTAGTGATTATTTAATCTTTCTGAGTTAGTAGTGCCCACGGGCTTGACCAGGATCAAGTCTCTGTTGTTCTACATGTTGTACAGACCAAGATTACTTATTTGTTTTAGTCAGGCAACAATCAGGTGGTAGCAATTTTGTTATCATCACTGCAAACTGAAATCTTCTAGTTATACACAGGTACAGCATATAAATCAATGGCAATGAGAGTTTCCTTGTGTTTTCTGCTTCATGTCCATTCATTCCTTACTCCCTTTGATCCAGCTGCCAACCCAAAAGGCAATTGTTGCCAATCATTGTCACGAGTAGCTTAGATGGTATAGACACAAGTCCATTGGGGACTGTACTGAGACTACTTGCACATTTCACAGAGACCATAAAGCAACTGTCAGTCAGTAAATGTTTGGTCAATAATAGAATTAGGCAAACTAGCTTAGATATGAGTGATAAATAAAATCTTTCCTTTTTGCCAGGTATATAGTGTTCAAGTGCAATTACTGGCACTTACTTGAGTATAGTAAAAAAATACATTTTGTTTAAAGTTTTGTTCTGTTTTACTGAAGTATGTTGTAGTCTGTACTGTCTTATAGCTGCATGCAGTTTATATACTGAAACTCTGGAAAATCCATTTCATTATGTTCCTTTCCTCCTTGGTCAATCATTTACCTGGGCTTTTCTTGACAATCATAGCTACAAGTAGCCTTTATTGGATTGTAAATTAAGTGTGATGAATAAAAATATGTAATCTATGTTTGAAAATTCTACTTATCTGAACTGCTTTCAGGATACCAACAGTTATTGGCTTTCCATGAAGAAGCTGGCTGATAATTGCTCAATCTCAATATATTCCAGCTCTCAGTCTCCTTGTCAAAACAAAATGAAATATTTTCTGACTGAGTAAGCAGCAGAAACGTCACCTGGAGTCTGGCCTTCATTTATTAAAGTTATGTCTCCTTTAACATATTCATTGACCTAGCTCCGAAAAGTTCACATGCAGTATGTACAAAGAAGGTGTAGAAAGGCTACAAGGGGAAGTAAGGAGTTGTTTATCTACATAGTAGGAGCACAAGTACTTTATTTCCTATGTAGCAGTTAACATGCCAATGGAATTGTCCCTGGAAAGGATGAGCTTGTCCTAGCCTAGAAACCAGTTTATGCCTTTCTGATGCCAGCAGATATTGTATTAACTACTGATAGTGACTCAGCTCATAACCATTGAAACTGTGGCACTAAGTGGAAGAAAAATATAAGGGAAATTTGAGGAGTTGCTCCCTACAGGGTACTGAAACTTGGATGTCAGCCCACCCTTTTCATGTTGTGTGGCCTATTATGACTCTGATATATACATATAGACACACAAACACACACATGGGCCTAGATGATATTGATAGGAAGCAGTCCTGGAAATAAGTGGTAGTTAAAGAAACATGGACAGGAGTTACTTCTAAGAGCCTTGATAAGAAAATGGGGAAAGGCACCTCTTTCACTCAACCAATTGAGTATGAGATGGGAGAAGGGAACCAAAACAAATGCTCCCTCCTCTGACATAGCAATGCAGACACACAGGAGAAGCTGTTTACAAAATTTTCTGAGGACTAATTGGGAAAAAGATTCTAGCTGAGGGGGAAGTTGTCTGAGTGTCTAAGAATGACTAAATTACAACCCAACTCCAAGGAAGACAACGAGGGACTCTTGGGGTGCATCTACACAACACTGTAACTCAAAATAAGATGCACAATTTGAGCTACGCAAATTGCAAATCTTATTTCAATGCTATTTTGAAATAGCTTATTTTGTCATTTGGCACTGTCTACACAGCACCAAATTTTGAAATAAAGTAGAATGAGGTTCATAGGGACATTGGACTAGCAAGCCCAAAATAATGGGCTTGCTGTGAAGATGCGAGATATCTATTTCGGGAAACCCTTTGTTTCAGTTTAGAGTTACTGACAGCCTGAATTGCCTATCTTCAGGAGGAGGACTATGGCATCTATGTAAGGAAAGACACAAGGAGTGAGAGGTAACCCAGAACAAGGCCCAGAGCGGGAGCTCAAGAGAAGCTCTAATGGGCAGAAGAACCTTTTGGCAACTTTTGTTTAGCTCCTTTTTCCTGAAAGGGGATTGATCTCAGAATGACCCACTACTAGGTGGAAGACCATAAGAATCCTAGTGATTGTTCCTCTTACCTTCATGTATGTAACTCCAAGATGCCATCCCTGACAACAGTTTGTGGCATTTCAAAGTGTGTGTGAATTTTTCCTGCTTCTGTAATGTGAAGAAGAATAAAAAAAGCTGTGGTAGCATTTCCTTTATCATCCATCCTTCTACTTCCTTCATCTCAAGATCATTTTAGAATAGAGTGTGCTTCTTATTTGGATAGTATTTAAGAGATTTGCTAAATGAGGTATTTATAATGTGGACATAAAGGCTGTGAATTCAGATAAGGCCTTACAACAGTTCTCCATACAGGTTATCTCCTCATATGTAACTTGCAGGCAGAATAGTCAACAGAACTGCTGGGCCTCTGGGCAAGCAGGGGCTGTGGAAAGCCTGCCTTCAACACAACATAGCTTGTGTCACCCTAAGTTCCAGTGGTGATTTAAAGGGCCTAGGGCTCTGGCTGCTGCCAATACTGCAGTAGCAGAGACAGGGAGACTTGGGCCCTGTTAAATCATCTGGCCCTGGGGCAGCTGCCCCTTTTGTTCTCCTCCCACCATCAGAGGCCCTGCTTGCAAGTATTTAACATCCAGATCCATGCCCTGCAGCCAACACTTCATTGCTGGCTGACTTCCAGACTCACCAAAACTCACTGAGGAGGCTGGTGAAAAGTGAAAAGGTCACTTGTAAGGGAGGGAAGGAAGGGCTAAATGAGTTGGTTCTGAGGAGAAAAAGTCAACTGTTCAAATACTCCAGAGAACTGAGACCCACTGATTGGCTGCATTCTAGTAAATGTTAGTGTTTTTCCCTGTCTTGTCATTCTTACTCTTCAAATAAGAAAATAACTTAAAACTTGCCCAAACATGCACACATTTTTCTATCAGCTGTGGCCAGGTCACCCCCAAATACTCAACTCATTTTCCCAACCAAGTGATATCACATGTTGACACTTATAAGGTGGGTAAGTCAATTTTCACAGATTATAACAGCCAGATAGGGTCATGGTGCTCGTGTGTGTTTTCAGAGACATGCTCTGCTACAAACTTCTAGCTCTGCTACAGACTTCTTGAGTAACCTTGCCACATCTTGGTGCCTCACTTCCCTGTTTGTTAAATGGGAATAACAGTATTTCCCTACTTGTTAGAGATGTTTATTTTATAGATGCCTGTGAGGTGTTTTTATCATGAAGGCCAGATAAGCACCCTTTCAATAAAAGGGCAGATGTACCCTTTAAAAAAAACTCTACAAAGTTTCTCAAAGGAAGGGTGAAATATATGGGAGTAGGTGGGGGTTTTTTCATGTATTTAATCAGTTGCTTATTTGTGGCCAAACTAAAAAATTCTTAGCATGTGAGATCTGAGCAGATCACTTTTCTTTCATTTTCTATAAACTAAAGACTATGCAAGAAGACTTAGTTCCCTCACTTCAAAGAATACAGAAGGGCTTTCTCCTTAATAACAAGGATTACAAAATAAGGGTGCTAGGTTCTTTGTTGCATTACAACAAATTGAGCCACTTTTATTAAAACAAATGAGGTAGCTGAGATCCTTTGGTAATGTCCACAATATTTACATCCTGCAGATGTCTGATTTAAGTCTATCAAGCTGCTATTTCCCAGAGCAAAATAATTGTTTATGCAATCCACTTTGATTTGTTTCACAGCATTTTGTTTAATCCTCCCTGACTTTTCATCCTTGGCAAAAGCTTTATGGGAACATAAACTGTAATTGTGTAGTAAAGAAAATCACTGTGTATTACAGTTTACAACTGCTTTATCACCCAGTTCCCAACACATGTAGCCAACACTCAAACAGCTACACATGGACGATAAAGATGGACAGCATGCATTAACAGCACATTGATACATGGGCTTTGTGACAAAAAACTGTACTTCTCTAAGAAAAAAATTCCAGAGCATCTTTGGGATTTTATCTTCCTCAGCCATTTTTTTTGTTTTTGCATGAAAAGCTTCCTAGATCTATCTATCTATCTATCTATCTATCTATCTATCTATCTATCTATCTATCTATCTATCTATCTATCATTAAAAATGTTATATATAAAATTTCCACAAACTTTTACAATATGTTATTGAAATTTTAATCTTCACCATTTTGTAAATCATTATTGAATTATTTTTCTTTTGTATACCCAATTTTCAGTAAGGACATAGTGTTAGGTTTCAGAATTAGCTTAAAATGAAAAATATAAATAAAAAAACCTGCAGACACTAGGAAATGAAAGTAATTTCCAAATATTTTGCTAACATTTTCTCATTTTCAATTAGCTCTATATTATAAGGGTATCTAACCATAATTCCTCCTCCTCTTTGCCCCCATCCCCCAAATCTGCTTCTCCTTATAACTTCTATACCACCCACCAACACTTCTGTAATGTTTCTCCCACATATTGTCAGCAGCAACATGGGCTGGGCTAAAACACCTAGAGGTTCCTTTTACATTTTAATAAATATCTCTTCCACCAACCAGTCAGCCTCATTTCAATACTTGGAAAGGTAGTAGAACAAGTAATTAAGCAATCAGTTTGTAAGCCACTGAATTTGAATAAGGTTGTGTGTTACAACTAGCATGGATTGTCAAGAACAAATCATGCCAAACAAACATGTTTTTGACAGGGTTACTTGCCTAGTGGACCGGCAGAAAGCAGTACTTGTGCTATATCTTAGTTTTAGTAAGGCTTTTTGGCACCATTCCACACAACGTTCTCATATCAAAATAGGGAAATGTGATTTAGATGAAATTACTATGAGGTAGGTGTATAACTGCTTAAAATATTGTGTTCAAACAGTTGTTACTGATGCTTTATTGTCAAAATGGAAGAATGTGTCTAGTGAGGTCCCACAGGAGTCTATCCTCAGACTAGACATAATGAAGTGGAGAGTAGGCTTATAAAATTTATTAATGCCACCAAATCAGGAGGTGTTGCTAATACTCTGGAGGACAATATTAAAATTCAAAACTATCTTGACACAATATAAACTTGTTTGAAAATCAACAAGATAAAATTCTGTAAAGACAAGTGAGACATACTCCACTCAAAAATTAAAAAATCAAATGTACAAGTACAAATGAGAATAACTCACTAGGTTGTAGTACTGCTGAAAAAGATTTGGGGGTTAGAGTGGATCACAAATTGAATGAATCAGCAATGCAATTATGAGAGGGTATGTCTACACTACCACCCTAGTTCGAACTAGGGTGGTAATGTAGGCAACCGGAGTTGCAAATGAAGCCCGGGATTTGAATTTCCCGGGCTTCATTTGCATAAAGCCGGGCGCTGCCATTTTTAAATGTCTGCTAGTGTGGACTCCTCGTGTGAGGAGAAATGGTAGTTCAGACTAGGAAGCCTAGTCCGAACTACCTAGTCCGTGCCGCGTGTAGGCACGCGGCACGGAGTCCACACTAGTGGACATTTTAAAATGGTGGCGCCCGGCTTTATGCAAATGAAGCCCGGGAAATTCAAATCCCGGGCTTCATTTGCAACTCCGGTTGCCTACATTACCACCCTAGTTCGAACTAGGGTGGTAGTGTAGACATACACAGAAAGGGTAATATTATTCTAAGTGGTATTTGTAGAAGTGCAGTACATTAGATAAAGGAAGTTATTATTATGTTCTGCTTGGCAACGGTGAGGTCTCAACTGGACTTCTGTATCTAGTTCTGGGTGATGCACTTTAGGAAAGATGGGGACAAACTGGAGAGAATCCAGAATAGCAACAACAATATTAAAAAGGTTTAGAAAAACCTTTCAACGAGGAAAAGTTAAAAAAGGGATATATGTAGTTTTGAGAAAAGAAGACATAATAGCAGCCTCCAGCTCTGATAAGGGCTATTACAAAGAGACTTGTGATCAATGTGTAAATGTATGTGTCATATGTGTGTATGCAATTTTACTGTATGCTTGTTACTGAATATGTTATGTTCCTGGGTGACATCCCCACAAGACGATTAACATCAAGACTAGTCAGTAATATGTTAATGGGTCATTAATGAGAATCATCTCTTCAGTGGGCCGTTTGAAGGATGTCTCAAACAGCCTAAACACAATGGAGGCTCAGTGACTCAGCAAACATGTGATCCTTGACTACAAGTTTGAGACCATAACTTTTCTTAGACATTGACAGAAGAGGAGTAATAAAATGGAGCCTGTAGCATCATCTCCTTGCTTCTTTCCTGTTTCACATCTCTGGACTGTGATTTCTAACAAAGAAACCTTTGAACAATTGACTGGAACTCCAACCTTTTGGATTTACTAGGGAGACTTATTTAAAAACTGGCAGATTTATCAACACTGCTGTTATTTTGATCTAGAGACTCAGAAATCAGCTGTCATGTATTTGATTCACTTTAACCATTTAATAACTCTCTTCTTGTCTTTTTTATTAATAAATCTTTAGCTACTTTACTGAAGATTGACCTCACCATGGTATTTAAGAAGATCCTGAACTACATATTGATCAGGGATGAGTGTCTGATTCTTTGGAACTGGAAGAACCTATTATATGTGATTACTGGTTTTAATAATTATTTACCACAGGTTTTGTCTGGATGGTGCATGAAGAACTACGTGGTCTGTCCCTGGCTTCATAATAGCTAGTATAGTATATTGAAAGCACACATTTGTTGCTATCTTGGTGAAATGTTATGACAGAACATACTCATTTGGGAACTATATTCTGTTTTCTGGCAGTCTTACCTGAGATTGGTGCTCCTAGTTGTGTTCCATATCATGACAAATATAATTTTCTCCTTATTGCTGAACAGACTATTACTTATGTCTAGACATTAAGAGCATGAACAACATTGTATCAGATCTCAGCCTCCCCAAAAAACGTATTGGAGCAAATTCACATTTTTTGACACAAGCAAATAGGTTAAGCGCTTCTTCAATTTTTGACTCTGGAACACTTGGAGAGCTTTCCTGAGTGAGAGATTGCTGCCAGGTGGATGCAATTCATGGCACAACAAAGAATTAATTTGCTTAGGTATGATACCTCATCTCTCTCTTTTTCCATTATGATAATTGAATATTCATCGCATAACTAGTGCAGTTAATTAGCAGATTAGTCATTTACTGGACAAAAAAATGTACACTATCTTCCTAACAAAGAAGAAGAAGGGAGAGAGGAAAAGGCAGAAGAGCCAGAGGGAAAAAAGAAAACATAAGGCTATTATTTAAATTAGCTTTTATAAGGCACTAAAAATACCCATTTTTAGTGTAATAATACTACATCCAGTATCAGCTTTGCTCAAGGTCCATTTCAGAATAAGGAGGCTCCCTAGAGCACGTTTGTGAAGCCCTGGGTTCAGTGAAGTGAGTGGCAAAACTTCCATTTACTTCAGTGGAATGCCATTTCACAACTGTGGTTGGTACTTCGCAATGAGGCAACACTCTTATAGCTTTATCACAAGCCGTGGTAACTTGTCAGTATTTGTAGTTGTGGATCCTTTAATCAGAAAGAGTCTTAGAAACAAATTCTCTGCTGATGTCAACTTGCACAGCTCCATTAAAATTAATGGGGCTGACCAATTTACACAAACAGAAAATATGGCCCTTAATCTAAAAGTGTATTTACTATGCCTATTGGTTTTCTCTAGTGGAGGGCTTAAACAAAGGTTACTTACTTTACAGTCTAGCACAACATCAAGATTATTTATTTAAAGCGTAAGAAGCCAAAATCCTCCTTCGTGAAATCAATGGCTTTATATCAGAAATTAATTGGACCCATGTATAACTTCTCATTCAAAAGTCATGGTAGCAAGAGGTAATAATTTAACTGCTATAGCTCTATATAAGTTACATTGTGCCCTGATGCCATAAGTACATCCCATTTGTGAGAAGTTTCCTAATGGTGAGATGGTTCATCATTATACTACAAGCACTCACAGTTTGTCAAATGGGTCTGAAATTAATGAATTTCTCTTGTATAATAGGGTCTACTCAGGGTTTTTTTTTATCATGACTAGCAATTTTGGGATGTTTTTATCTGTTCATGAAAACAACATGAAAGGCTATCCTCTCACCAATTTTCTCTCATTCAAAATGGCACCGTCTCCTATCATTGTCAAAGGAGCTGAAGCTGACCATCTTTTCCCTATAGTCTAGCTGCATGTGCAAGTGAAATTGTCACCTGCCACTGTTTGCAGTAAGATTGAAGCTGTGCCCACAGGCAAAATTGCTGCCACTCTATGGTTCAGGGAACTGGACAGGAACTAGGAACTAGAAAGACCTGCAGAGACACTATGACAGATGAATGGGTGGTGTAAGGGGGAGCAGTGTGGTGGAAGAACAGGAGGTGGAATGAGGAGTTGCAGGAAGATTCTTAGAAACAAATATGATTTGATGGCCTTTGTAAATATGGGAGGTGGGGGAAAAAGAGAGTGAGGAAAGGAGGGGGTTTGGAGCATCAGAATGTAACAATGGGGTTACAATAGCATTGTCCGGTCCTGTGCAAAGGGCAGTCAGAGCAGTGTTGATTTTTGCAAAAGGGTAAACCAATCCCATAATGTTTTTCTATGATGTTATCACTTACTTATATAAATAATTGATATATTTTAAGTTCTTTAATATGTGTATTTGCAACTCATCAAGACTAAAAAATAGTATACATTCTATAGGTGTGTGAATCACATGCATTAATTAGCTCAATGATTCTCAAACTGTTTACCATCCAGCCCTCCTTTTATCAAAGGAATTAACTAGGAGGGGAGAAAGTCGAGACAGTAAAGAAAATGGATGACTGCCCCCCCCCCATGAGAGTGAAAAGAGGGAGTAAGTGGAGTGTCCATCTGAGCAGGCAGAGAGGGGTGTGCATTTTTGTTTACATTAAAGGTTGACTTTTCAGTCTGAAATTTTCTCAGAGTCCGTCTACACAGCACAGTTATTTTGAAATAATGATGTGAGTGTCTACACAGCAATTCCATTATTTTGAAATAAATTTGAAATAATGGATGGCTTATTCCAACTTCTGTAAACCTCATTCCATGAGGAATAATGCCTATTCCAAAATAGCTATTTCGAAATAGAGGTAGTGGGGATGCTCCACCGCTGCTATTTCGAAATAGCTCCTCACCAGGGCCAGTCAAATTAATTACTCCCCAGTGTTTCCTGCGGCTCTAAATCCACATAGTGCGTCCACATTAGGGGAGCCAGCCTTGGGCTAATTTTGAGGCTTCCCTGTAGTGTAGGACGCTCTATTTTGAAATAAGCTGTTTCAGAGTATACCTTCCAGAATAGCTTATTTCGAAATAAGCGTGCTGTGCTCTGAGCATACCCTCATTCCCACACTGGCACAAGGGAAAAGCAGAGATAAAAGAAAGACTAAAAATATGATTTGATGGCTTTTTTTAAATGTTAGGATTTTGGAGAGGATATGACTTATGAATTTTGACCTCTTAAGGTTGGCAAGGCTTCAAATTATACACACATGATTGTTACAAAGAGAAAACATCTCAACAGTTGACATGTTTATGTCAGAAAAAACATATTGGCTGTGTCTAGACTGGCCACTTTTTCCGGAAAAGCAACCGTTTTTCGGGAAAAACTTGCCAGCTGTCTACACTGGCTACTTGAATTTCCGCAAAAGCACTGACAATCTCATGTAAGATTGTCACTGCTTTTGCGGAAATACTATGCTGCTCCTGTTTGGGCAAAAGTCTTTTTCCGAAAAACTTTTGCGCAAAAGGGCCAGTGTAGACAGCAGAGATGTTTTCCGCAAAAAAGCCCCGATCACGAAAATGGCGATCGGGGCTTTTTTGCGGAAAAGCACGTCTAGATTGGCCACAGATGCTTTTCCGCAAAAAGTGCTTTTGCGGAAAAGCGTCCTGCCAATCTAGATGCTCTTTTCTGAAAATGCTTTTAATGGAAAACTTTTGCCAGTGTAGACGTAGCCATTGAGAAAAAAAGAGAAAGAAAATTAGAAAAATGTATAATATTTTTTATTTGTATAAGGGCCACATCTTCAATTGGAAACTGTTGTTTATCCTAGCAAATGCCCTATTTCGACTTATACTAGCAGAAAGTTTCTTGTGAAATGATGACAGAATGAATGGTAACACGTGCAATGGCCCAAAACTTGCAATGTGTTTGCATAATTTAATGACTATATTTCATTTCCAAAATGTTTGCACACTGAAATTTGGTAGTCTTGTATAGCTCCCCCAACACACACAGAGAACTTTGTTTAAATAAACTAGTAAGCCTATGTGACATTTCTCTGGATGTCTGTGGACTCTTACTAGCAGTATAGCTGGATTGTGACAACTATACTGATGTCTTTGCTGCTAGCAATCAGATCTATTCAGTCATTTCTATGTACTGCCATGGCAGGTGTCAGTTATTGTGCCTTTTAGTGACTGTTTCTGCTTATATCTTCTATTGCCAAAGGCGCAGTTAGTTCAGCCTACCACCATGAAACTTGTTCACAGTTACAGTTTTGTTGTGTCCCTAGGAGTAAATTAGCGAAACTCCTCATTTTAGGCAATCCTGGCAGCTGAAACGCAGAGAAGCTTTTAAAGTAAACTACAGTAAACTAAAAAAAGTCCAAACATACCTTGAGCTGATTGTTTCCACTTCTCCTGAATATTTTTTTCTATAAAATCACCAAAAGTAGCAACAGTAGAAATTCATTCTACTTTCAGCTACTGTTAAATATATAGTAGTGTAAAATGTATGCTATGTCCCATTTTGAAGTGGAAGGAAAGCTCAATGCAGAACACTCTATATAAATAGACTGTAGAATGAGAATCTTCTGCCCCCCATCTCTCACTATCTCTCCAGTTATCAGGCTACTGGTGAGGAGCTATCCCTCATGATTTGGACTTCTGATGGGGAGATGTGGCAGTCTTCCTTACTCTACTCAAGTTGAGGGCGATCTTTATAACAGGTGATTTATTCTTCACCTGTTACAGATCAGCCTCCTATCTACAGCCTGTTTTATTTCAAGAGAGTCAGGAGAATGACTTTAAAATTCCCACTTGGCCACCTTCTATTTTTTCATGACATCAGTGGACACAGTGAGCATATGTCAAAGACAAAAATAGTTGAAAGTCCTTGCTTAAGAGAGGCCTAGATATAATTGGGAATTTTCCACTGCAATGATTTTTAAGAGAAAAACTCTTTCCCCCAAATTTGAAATAGTTCACAGAAAGCTTTTGGTTTTGCTGGAAAGTCTCCTCCTCCCCTCCCAAAGCAAACCATACCAAGTTCCACAGCTCTCCCACCCTTTCACAACTCCCCCACAGCTCTGGGATACACAGCAGCTTACTAGATGGATTAGGCTGCCCTGAAGCCTGGTCTCTCTCCAGGTTCCCAGATTCTTTTTAGCCTGAAGCTCTGGGAGACCTAACTCCCAGGTTCCCTGAGCTGCTCAGCTCTTCTCCTATTAGGGTCCTGGGGCTCCAGGCAACTTATGGCGCCTTGGGAATGTTTACTAAAGGTTGAAACAAAATGTCTGGATACTTTTTCTAAACACTTTATCTACCTGACTTTCCTCAGTCTAACTCATATTGCTTAAAAATACTTCATGGGGTGATTGTTTTAGCTAAAAAGGTAGAAATTATATTCAAGATGCCATAAAATTATTAACTTCAGATGAAATGTGGAAGATTGGGTTGAAAAGTAGTTGGAGAGTCTTATTCTTTGAGGTGATGAGCTTCTCTATATCAGACATGTACTATCCAGCTCTGAGTACTGATAGCTGATCAAATCCAGATCACGATATTGGCTTCTGTTTGTGGAAGGGGGTCTCACACTGGCACACAAAGATGGATGAGCATTGAAGGGGACTCTATAAAAGGGCTCTAAATGGCTGAAGGAAAAGTAGGAACAGCAGAATAATAGTGACCCGGTTCAATTGTACAGCATCAATTATTGCTGTCTTTTCTCTCCACAGCAACCAGATGATGATGTACAACATACCCTGCCCACCAAATAGTAATATAAATCATGTGGTTTGAGCAAGAGAAATGGCAACAACTTATTACAAAGCTTACATCAAATTCTTATACACAGACCAAAGCCTGATGCTTCAATAGCAAATACCAAAATATGTGTGGTCTGACAAACATGGGAGGAGTCCTGGTAAAGCCAAAGTAGTTTGTACACTTCCATGCAAAAAAACCAAGAGATAAAATACAAATATATCAGAAGATTTAGGCACATACAAGGCATCTCAAACAGCAGATATAGGAGTTCTTTATCACAGATTTTAAGCATACCCTGTTGCACATTTCCATGTATTATGTTTCCCTAGAGACATTGTCCTAAGTACAGTACTGCAGCACTTCATATTTTACCCAGTAAAAGATATTTGGTGATGACATCTCTTCTGCAGTTGTTCATAGCTATCAATAGTTATTAAAAACGTTTCCTCTCAAAACTTCTTTTCCATCACCATGTTCAGTTTAGGGGGGATGGAGTCAGAGTGTGACAACGGTGGCTGCTGAGTCACTCCTTACCTCCCCACCTTCTGCACTAGAGGGGAAGATCATTGCTTTTGCACATTCAGAACAGTATGCCTCAACTCTCATCTGAAATGACCATGTCTCGGATGGCCCATTCATTACTTGGCCTTGCTGCTCAGCCTGCCCACAAAAGTGTCATCTATGATGATGTTCCGGTTGCAGTGACCTCACACCATTTTATTGTAAAAAGACTGCTTATGATCCTCCTTACCTTGTCATGGAGTCACAGATATGACACTCTAGAAACATAGAGAAGTAGGATGTTAATCAATTAACTAGAGTGCCATTTATTAAACACAGTCATATGACTATTGAAGGACACTAGCACAAAGGAGATTTGAAACTGGTGTCTTGATTCCAAAATAATAGACACCTGTAATGGAGAAAGAGACACTGTAACTAAGGCTGCATTACAACTGCTATTTGAAGGTTGACTTTCTAATCCTCTAAAAATTATATGCTTATTCCAATTCATTTGAAAATTGCCGTGCTTCAAGAAGTAGTAGAGTAGAGTTAATGACCCACATTTGGGGTCATTTGTTCCATGGGTTCCAGAGAAATAAGCTCTGAAAAATAGCAAATTTTCCAAAAAAGCATAATTTCTTGGGTTTCTATCTCTTTACTATGATCTGTACCACAGATGGATTGCATAGTCCCCAAGGTAACACATCAACTGATATATATAGCATCCACCTTTGTTTAGCAGTCAAGAGTGGTGTTTGTTACCACCCATGTGAGTGTTTTACCAGTGTCTGAGGACTTCCATGGAGTGAACACATGCTACTAACTCATACACATCCTCCTCCTCAATTATTGGCAGGGAAACTGAGAAATAAATTTACAAGTCTTCAGTATGGTAACTGTAATCAACAGATCATATTGTTATGCCAACTATATTTAAGAAGATAACAACCTCTGTGATTAGTCGTGTTTCGTTCCTATACATATCCAGAAAATATTGGTTGGTAAGGAGGCTAGACATGTCCCTATTTCAATATCTTTAAAAGCTTTTCAAATGTTTATGAATGTATATGTGCATTGCACTTCACATTACTCATAGCTGTAGTATTATTTCCAACTTCACCATTATTTTGATTAATTAACCAATTAACCCTTTCCTGGGTTTCCCTTATTGCCTGAGCAATAACAAGAATTGCAGTGAGATGTGTGGTGCACTGATAATCAAAGATGTGGTGGGTGAATTAATATTTTTGACAGTTCCACAATATAAGCAAAAGACTTAATAGGAGAAAGCGTAACCAAGATATGTTTCTCACACCAAAAATATTTTTGTTCTTCAGTATCTAATATAAGGCCTCATCCAGTGTTTCCCATAAGTTGCATGAATGTTCAGCCAGTCAGGAGAGGTTGAAATGCTGCCCCGCTGGTTAGCAGAGCACCTACAGTAGGCTTTTGGTATCTACTGGTGGTGCTCATTGGCACATGCCTTGGTGCACATAAAAATTTAATCCACACATGGATGGAAAAAAAGCAACACATGGATGGAAAAGATTACTGGGAACATTGGCCGAATCCCTTCTGCCCCCTGCATGAGCCCAGATTCCCCCTCTGGGAAATTCAAATCCCGGGCTTCATTTGCAAGTGCGGTATGCCTACATTACCACCCTAGTTCGAACTAGGGTGGTAGTGTAGACATACCCTTAGAAACTTGTTTTTTCTTGAATGACAAACAAAAAACTATTGAACACGTGATTTATATATGTATAATATACAACCTAAAGATTTTAAGAAGTCTAGTTTTGCCTTTTTCTATTTTTTATTTTCTATGTATCATGATATAATGCCTACTTGCTACAGCTCTTTCTTCTCTGTTAGCTTTTAACTTACTTCCCCATCACAAGTACATGTTTAAACTGTGATCGTTAAGGTAAATAGATTTTTAGTGGATTATTTTGAAGTCTATTCATTTTACACATACCTTCTTTTTTAACTGGTCTCTGGAACTCCTGGAGTTCCTTCATAATTTGCAGATTTTGCCTCCTTGTTTCAGGCACAAAACTCATAAACATATTTTCATGGATATAGGAGATAACTGGCATCCTACACCGTTAGGGTATGTCTACACTACCACCCTAGTTCGAACTAGGGTGGTAATGTAGGTAAGCGGAGTTGCAAATGAAGCCCGGGATTTGAATTTCCCGGGCTTCATTTGCATCTCGCCAGGCGCCGCCATTTTTAAATGTCCACTAGTGCATTTCACGAGGTATCCTCATTTCACGAGGAGTAACGGTAGTTCGGACTAGGAAGCCTAATGCAAGTCCCGGGCTTTATTTGCAACTCCGGTTGCCTACATTACCACCCTAGTTCGAACTAGGGTGGTAGTGTAGACATACCCTTATTGTCCTTCTATTTAACACAATCCTTTTAACAAACAATGTGAAAGGTCTATAACCACTGACATTATCAGTTTCAGTGGCCTGCATTTTAGCAAAAGAGTTTACAGGGGGAAGGGAGGTGAATACTAAGGTTATGTCTACACTATAGAGTTTTTCTGGGATACCAAAGGTATCGCAATTTGCATACCTTTTTCCAAAAAGTAACCGCAGTGTAGACATAGCTACAAACAGGCTAGATATTATCCTCTTCCCAAAGACATGGATGGAGCATGTCAGAAATAGTGCAAGTGCCTTTGTATTTCATTATATCTAATATATAAAGGAGAATGTTTGTATGTTTGTGCTCCAATAACTTGGACACTATATGAACTACCGCAACCAAACTTTGCGTGGGATAACCTTTCCTCCGGGAGAATGTTTTAAGGTACTTTGAGACCTGATTGGGCCTGATCTCAACCTGTAAAAATCAAAAGTAACCCACCATGCTGCACTGAAGGGGCAGCCTCACCCACCCTAGGTCACGTGCTCACCACCTGCGGCCCCAAAGCGCCATCCAGGACTTGCTGCACCCCCACACGCACAATGGCTCTGGCATCCGCCCTGCCCCCGCGGCTACAGTTACCAGGTAATCTAAAAAAAACCCCGGCCAAAAAACCAGGGCTGGCCGGGAGGGGGGGGGGGGGGGGCTGGGAAGCAGGGCTGGTTGCGGGGGGTCAGGGGCAGCAGGGCTGGCCGGGGGAGATCAAGGGAGGGGCGTCCGGTGGGAAGCAGAGCTTGTTGGGGGGGAAGGGGGGTTGGGGCAGTGGGTCTGGCCGGGGAAGATCGGGGGGGGGCAGCTGGTGGAAAGCAGAGCTGGCTGGGAGGGGGGGTCAGGGGCAGCAGGGCTGGCCTAGGGAGATCAGGGAGGCGGCCAGAGGGAGCGGGGCTGGCCGGGGGAGATCGGGAGGAGGACAACCAGCTGGCAGGAAGCAGGGCTGGCTGGAGGTGGAAAGCGAATCAGTCGGCGGGGAGCAGGACCGAGCAATGCCAGGTAACTCCAGCTAGTTCCCTATAGTTCGATTGCACTTTATATTTTTAGACCTAATCACAGTATCTTCCCATAAATGCATATTCTATAAAGCTTTTAGTTTCTCACTATTATAGTTTAGTGATTGATTTTTACCAAGAGCAAATCCTCTGGTTGCTACTTGGCTGTTGGCCACAAACTTTATATTCTATACTTAAAAGGTTCTTTACCCCTTTTAAATTTTTCCAGCAGAGTCAAGAGCATTAAACATACTTATTTCATACACAATTCCTTTTCTCTGCAATTTCAAATTTTATTCATACCTTACTCTTAAAGATCTTTTTCATTATATTCCAAAAGTCTTCCTTGTCTAAAACTTTTCTATCAATTCCCTCTCCATGAGAAATTATAATAGTAACCGTTCCTTATAACAAGGCTACTTAACATGCAACCTGCATGTGGCCCGACCGCAGCCTGTTTGTTTGTGGCCGGCAGTGTGATTTGGGTTTACGCAGGGCTCAACACACGGCCTGAAGGTGGGATCCTTTGAACATGGCCTGCACTAGGAACACACTCCACAATGACGAATCAATATATTGGTCTTCTATTGATATATGTTTTAGTAGTTAAATTCCTGGACTGTCATTACTCATTAAAAGTGCTGTCATATGGGTGAAAATCGGGTAAATATTGCATTTTATTAATATCAGCATAACTGACTAAAATGGGGCCTGTGTATTGCGTATTCTTGCCTTAATATTTGTATTCATGCCCATCAGTGTGAAAGAAGCTATCTGCATATATTTGCATATATATTTGCATGTATATGCAACCATGCTTAAATTGTGGTCCTCCGCATGTGCTCTGAGTATCATTGTGGCCCCCGGGGCTTCCAAAGTTGAGTAGCTCTGCCTTATAACTATAAGACCCTACTTTCTTGTCTGACTGTTTAATACCACCAAAGCTGGTGGCGAGAGGTACTTCTTCCTACAAACTCCCATCCCTGTTAAATACCTGGTCCTGGCCTACACTACATGGGAAGATCAAAGTAAGATATGCAACTCCAGAGTCAATGGATCTTAAAACCCTGTCCATGTGGCGGGAGGTTGATGGAAGCAAATGCTCCTTTTGGCTTCCCTTACTCCTCAGAAGGAGCAGAAGTACCGGTGCCAATGGGAGCACCTTTTGAGTTCGATTTAGCGGGTCTGTACTACACCCGCTAAATTGAACCCCAGACAATCGACTGCCGCAGTGTCAATCTTCCCTATAGTGTAGACGTGCCTTTAGAGTCATTAAGTCACAACCTCTAAAGCCCAGAAATGACAATAAGACATCTTGGAGCTGTGCTCACTCTTGGCAGGCCTGACATACTCATCACATGTAACATGGACTCTTACTGGTCTGGTTTGCATCCCAAAATATGACAGAGGAATGTCTCAAATGTATAACTTTGAGATTTAGTTTATTTTGATGGTACCTCAGCAACAGCATCAGAGATTTGTGTCCAGGAGCTACGATAATTTTCTCAGATTTGGCTGAGCATCTGAATAGTTGGTAAAACAACAACATGAAAGCTATTAATGTCTTCCCAACATTTGTTTATCAGGAAAATGAAGAGGTCGTGGCTGACTGGAAAATCTGTTCTGAATGGCACAGAAACATTACGGCTACGTCTAGACTATGTCTAGACTACGTCTAGGTTTTCCGGAAATGCTTTTAACGGAAAAGTTTTCCGTTAAAAGCATTTTCAGAACAGAGCATCTAGATTGGCACGGACGCTTTTCCACAAAAGCACTGGCCAATCTAGATGCGCTTTTCTGCAAAAAAGCCACGATCGCCATTTTCGCAATTGGGGCTTTTTTGCGGAAAACAAATCTCAGTTGTCTACACTGGCCCTTTGCGCAAAAGTTTTGCACAAAAGGGACTTTTGCCCGAACAGGAGCAGCATAGTATTTCCGCAAAAAGCACTGATTTCTTACAGTAGGAAGTCAGTACTTTTGCGGAAATTCAAGCGGCCAGTGTAGACAGCTGGCAAGTTTTTCCAGAAAAGCGGCTGATTTTCCGGAAAAATTGGCCAGTCTAGACATAGCCTACAAGTTCTGACAACTTACTGTTTCTCAGAGATGGGGGTATTGAGCAGGGGGATCTTTGTATCAAACATAAGCTATCAGAATTTTTTATCAAAAACTCTGATTTCTCTTAAAAGCTCTGCAATGAACTCCAATCATTTTGTAACATGACTGTGAATAAAGTTGTCCTTCACTCCATAGTACTGTATTTGAGTCAGGTCATAGGTGAAGGGAGTGGTATGGCAATAGAAATGGTTGCCTACCATGAAGTAATGGCTTCAGGATGATAAATTCCCTCTTTGTGAAGTGGGGGCTGGGTTGCATACGCAACTGCAGTTCTGCATTTCCTAGTTACCAGAAGTTTTGAATGTTCGGCAAGGACATGCCATACCACCAGCCAAGTTTAATTCTGCATTAACATGGGTTTTTGACATTGAATATAACTAAGGATGGGCAAAACCAATGCTGCTTATAATGTTCTTTTCAGTGGTAAATCCAAATCTTTTTTCTGTATTGAATTTTTGGATAATTTAGAATAATATGATATGGGAAAAGAGCTTGATGTGCAAATAGCAAACCTTTCCAAAGTGGCTTCAGGTCCATTTGCCAAATGGAAATTCAAACTCTCCTTCTGGGCTCACCTGTCAGTCTCAGCCTAGGTTCTCTAATGGGACTCCATGCTGACTACACCAGTTTTAAACTGGCTTCTCCAGACTGAAAAGTTGTGGGCAGGATTTTCCTAGCTGTCCATGAAAAAGCTAAATTTTGTCAGGCCTTGCTTGCTTGATCTTGTTGCTATGTTGAACTTTGGTCTTCCACCGCATTTTGGGTAGCTCATAAGTTGGTGAAAGAATACACCTTTGGCAGATCATGTTGAGATCCATGTATCCAGCCAGCACACCTGAGAATTTCCATTTCTTTTGTTCTGGAATGATCTCTTGTCAAACATGCTGCTATCCATCCTCAATTCAATTAGTATATAGATAGATTATTTCCAAAGGCATATTTAAGAAGAACAGAGAAGATGCCAAAGCCACTAGGTACAAAGACAAAGCCTTGCTTCCTACAGTATCAATATTGTATTGAACAGTAATATTTCTAAAATAATGTTTTGTCTTCTTTTGTGCCCAGGAGATACACAAACACCAGCACCACAACACATGGGCTTCAATTTTCATCTTGTCAGTAGCATTAGTTTCCCAGGATTCACATCCATAAGTTGTAATGGAAAAAACTAACCTTTTCACCAATCAAACATTTGTGTCTTTCGAGATGCCAAGTTTTATCCACATTTTTGTAAGAGAAGAAATGGCTGTGTGAGCCATCCCTAGTTGTCCTCTGATCTGTCTGAAGCATCAGCCTTGGCTGGATATGTGTGACCCAGATAATTAAATTACTCTGCTGCATTTATAGCTTGATCATTAATTGTGATGTTCAATTCCATGCACTTATTATTGATCATGTTAGTGTATACACATTTCATCCTTACCACATTCCTCACTAAACCCTGGTTTACACTAGGATTTTACTTCAAAATAAGCAGCCCCCCCCCCCCGGGCCACATTATGACTTTTGTGGGCCCTAGGCACCTTTGCCTTCGTGGGCCCCTTCCTCCATAAAAAAATATTAAAAATTATTTTTGATATAACTTTAAATACTTCAACATTTTATTTTTATTCTGTTTTAGGCAAAATTTAATAGATTTTTGTGGGCCCTAAAAGTTTCATTTTTTTCTGATGTGAGAAAAAAATTAAAACATTTTCTTTGACCCTAAAAGTTCATTTTTTTCCTCTGATTTTAAAAGAAATTAAAACATTTTCATGGGCCCCTAAAAGTACCGTGGGCACAAAGTATTGTGCCTACTGTGCCTAATGGATAAGTCGGCCCTGCCACCCCCAACACTGAATTTATAAACAAAGCATCCACACTACCAAGCCCATTAGTTTGAAATAATGGGCTGCTTAATTTGAAATCTGTATTCCTGCTTTTCATCAGGAGTAACTCTAATTCCAAAATAATTATTTCAAAATAATGGTAGTATGGACCCATTGGTACCACTATTTTGAAATAACTACTCTTTAGAGTAGTTCAAACTAATTACTCTCCAGTGCTTCCTGGGGCCCTATGTCTGAGGTAACATGTCTCCATTAGCAGAACCTGCCTCAGACTAATTTCGAGGCTTCCCCATAGTGTGAACACACTGGTTTGATTTTGTTAAATCAGGACATATTAAGCCAAATTTACTAATTTTATAATAGTTTCCTAGTGTAGACATGGCCTAACAGTTTTTATGGGCTCCAGTTTTCATTGTGTTGCATAAATGCTTACAGCAAAGATATTAACAACATCTCTGAGGTGAGTTAAGAAGTATCCATCATTGGAAAGAGCAGCTGCTTCCACTTCATCAAAACTTTCCAAGGCTTGTCTCATCATAAATTCTGAGTACATGTTTGAAAAAGACTCAGGGACAGAACTTACCCTTCTCTCCCTTCCTTTTCAGTGAAAAACCTAGTATGTTGACAATGGATATATGCGGAAAGTTCAGTGAGATATTTTGGAACCCCATGTCTATTAGTATCCAGAGACACTCATGATGGACAGTAACAATGCGTGAAACACAATCAATCAATAAGTGATTATATCTTTGCATTTTTCAGTGATATGATGGATGCTCTGTATCTCCTCCCTCTCTGAAGCTAGCTTGTTGTGATGGTAGTTCTGCTTCTGTCATTTGCTACACGTGATTCTGAATTATATAGAATAGCACTTTATTAGTCTGCAATATCGGGAGGATGGTATGAGGGTTGCTATAACACAGTAAAGTAACTTTTCTTGTTAAGGGCAGAAAGATTCCTTTCATCTAGTCAGAAGGACAATATTTAGTCACCCATACATCATTGCAAATTTTCCACATGAGATCAATATCGTGGTCACCAATCACTTTTAGCAGTTTTGCTAGTATTTTATCTTCCCATGGTGCTTTCCCAAGATTCATTTTCATAATAGCATGAACTACTGTCTCCCACAGAATTGATGGATCTAACTCTGTGCTCTCTTTTCTGATGCCCTGCATTGTACATAGTTTTGATGAGGCATATAGATTGTCATAGTATCTCTTCACCTGTATTTGATACCACATCTTCAGTAAGAATTGTGTCATCGTGATAATAAATTATGGTCACTTGTGGAAAAAACTTTTAGAAATAAACCTGTCCACTGTGAATAAGCCTTTTATTATATTCTAGTTCTCAAGTTTCCTCACATTTTACCTCCATATATTTGCGCTTTGAATCTCTCTGCTCAATTCTTAGTATTCTCTCCTAATGTCCTTCAGTCTCCACATTGCTCTTTATTTCACTCAGTTTTTTTTAACTAACACTGTATGGTCCAATATGGACTTTTTAAAGATTGTGTGCAGTGGTGGCTTTGAACACAATAGCTTTTGTTTTATTTCAAACTTTGTTAGGATCAGGGCCAGATTAGGGGCAGATGATCCAAGTGACTGCCTGGTGTGTCTGTTTTGGGTGTCCCAGTCTCAGGATGCTGTTTTTGTTGTTAGCAACTCATGTAAAAAAAGAATGTTTAAAGTAAAATATTTCAGCTGTTCTGTGACATGGACTACAAATACAATAAAAAGGAGGTATTCAAAAGTGTAGCAAATGAAGGGGGTGTCAAATATTCTCCTTCTCTTGGGTGCCACATGGCCTAGGGAAAGTCCTGGTTTGGATTGTTCTCTTTCACCCGTGACAATGCCTCATATCTACTCTTTAGTTTTTGCTGATTTATGAGAAGCCCAGATGAAGTGGACCTGCTGAGCATCTTACCTTTCAAAATTGTAATTAATTTTGAGCCTAACAGCTGGTTTGGCTCACAATCTGAATTTAGGGAGGTCTTTGTCCATTGGACATTGTCTTCTGTGTCCCAGTATCATTACATAATCAATGTGATTCTTTGCCATGCTTTCAAGTGATCTCCATGTATGTTAATATCTAGGATGTTCGATGAAGATGTTGTTGTACTAACTAGATGATTATAGCAGCAGAATTGTTTCCCATTACTTCTTTATGACAGCTTACAGCTCCAACTTTTATGTTCAGGTCTCCAATGACCACGGTGAAGTCTTTTCTTGGTGTTTTGATGAGTGTCTCTTCAAACTGTTAAGAGAACTCATCGATCAAGTCCTCAGCACATAAGTCTGGTTGATCAATATATTAACAGGTGAACAGTAATTAATCTATTGATAACTGGATAATATCCAAGCACATGCTTTGATATCTCATTGAATAAGATAAATGTAACTCTATTTTCTCTCACTTTTTGGGACCCTGAGTACTGCATTGAATGCACGCCCTTGTCATGAAATGACCCCTACTATTCCATCACAGCTCTACTTGTATCTAATTTTCTCCTTCCCAAGCCTTTGGTTGAAATGGTGAGCTTCCTTCATAGCTGTTCATTAGTCAAGATTGTACCCTGGTATGTCTTAAGTACATCTTTTAAACAAAAGAAAAATGTTGGCACAAAATGACATTTCTGGCTATGGTATTTAGAGTGTATAGTGCAATGCATGAATTGCAAAGTAAAATGTTCAGTACATCAGGGTCTACTATACTGATTGGATAACCATAATAGGTTGTGTTATAATCAGGAGTGCTGACCAGCACCCTGTGACTAAGGGGTTAACTAATATCTCCTGTCGTTAGCCAGGTATTGGGTGGTCAGACAATAACAATGCAGGTTTACTATGCTTGCAACTGTAGCTTTGTTTTGATAATAAACTATTGTTTCTTTTTTCTAATTAGCCAGTATTGATTGATTATTGTGTCCTGCAAGGTCTGCTTGTGTATGTATCTGCATGCCTGGCTGAGGGGTCGACTACCACAGACTGCAGCTTGTTTTTCTTTTTTTAAGTTCTTTTGAGACAAGTTGGCAAGTTTTTCCACAAAAGCAGATGATTTTGCGGAAAAACTTGTCAGTCTAGACACAGCCAAAGAGTTTGGGGTACCACTGAGGTTGGTTTCAAGTGTCCACCCCTGTTTGTGGATTCAAAAGCACTCGGTGGTGGCAGCAGATTCCCCAAAATCTGGGTATTAGGATTTGGGGAGGAAGTTTTGTACCAAAGCCTGCAGAAGAAAGGTTTTGTAGTGCTCTTATGGGTCCCCAGCTACTGCAGTCATTATGCCAGAGTGGGGAACAGCCTTGACAGGGTGTGTCTACACTGCACCATTATTTCGAGATAACGTGTTATTTTGAAATAACAATGTGATAATCTACACAGCCATTTCCATTATTTTGAAATATTTTCAAAATAATGGATAGCTTATTCCAAAATCTGTAAACCTTATTCTATGAGGAATAACACCCATTCTGAACTAACTATTTCAAAACAAGGTGTGTGTAGATGCTCCACTGCTGCTATTCCAAAATATCTCCTCACCAGGGCTATTCTAAGTTATTCCTCCCCAATGCCTCCTGGGGTTCTAAATTGAAATATAACGTCTAAGTTAGGGAAGCCACCTTGGACTAATTTTGAGACCTGCTATTTTTAAATAAGTTATTTCCGAATAACTATTCTGGAATAGCTTATTTTGAAATAGCCGTTCAGCGTAGACCTACCGATAACTGTATCAAAGCTAACATCCAAGAGCATGGGTCAGACACCTTCAGAGGTAGAGACTTTGGCATATGAAAGAAGCACTGTATATATAACAAGAATTGGAGCACCCACCCTAGAAAAGTTAAGCAGTAAGGGGAGCATGGTCAAAAGAGGGGAGAAATGCCTACTTTTTACTATAAAAAAAACGGATATGCATGTTACATTACTGTTGAGGGTTATCTATATGACATAAGATTAGTATGATGTGAAAACAGTTCAAGGATATTTCCTCTCTTGGTGGCTGCATTTCTTTGGAAAATAATAAACCCAGATAATAAAGAGAGATGGATTATGATGAGAGGGACCTTTCACAATGCAAGCCATGTGTGATAAATGATCAGCCTGTCTAACATTAATTTTGCTGTATTTCATGTATTTGAATCTATGATTTGTATGGTGTTTTTTCTCTATTAAGCTGCAGCCAAAACTAGGTATCCCTGAAGAGCTCAAAGAGATCACTAGAGTGAACTAATCACTAACAATGTGAAAGAGTTCTGCTCCAAGAAAATTGGAACCAATTCTGATCTGCATTTTAATTGGCCCACTCCTTCAGCAAGTGCTAAGAGCAGTTTTAATTACACGGAATACGCTAATTCAATTGAAAGGGTGAAATATGCTATTGCTAACAAGATTGAGAAAGGAATTATTTCTAATCAAATGTCGATGTACATCATTGTCTGCAGTGTCCTTGTTGCTGTGTCAATCCCAAGATATTAGAAAGACAAGGTGAGCATGCTAATATCTGTTATTACACCAACTTTTGTTGGTGAGAGAGACAAGCTTTGAAGGTTGTCTCAAAGCTTCTTCGGGTCTGGGGAACATATTCAGAGTGTCACAGCAAAGCAGAGAGTGGAGCAGATATTTTAGCCTAAGCGGGCCTGCCAACAGAGGGAAGAGAGGAGAAAAGGGGGCAGTTATCCCAGGGCCCAGGGTTCCTACGTCATACTGCTGCTGCAAAAGGAGCAATGGCAGCCGGAATCCTGAGCCCTTTAAATCACTGACAGAATGCCATTCACCATACTCCATGTGGTAAGTTGTAGGTGGGGTAAATCATTGTATCACTGGAGATATATCTACAGGGTTAACATATCTTCTGGCAGTGTCTGATGTTGCTTGGACTTGGTATGTCCTAATTTGTGGGATCTTGATTCTGATGATGGGCTGAGACAGTTTGGGTGGTTTTCTGAAGTCCAGAAGAAGGATTTCAAGAAAGATATCCTTTAGAACGGGTCCCCATTGAGAATGGGTTGTGTTTAATGCGGTCTAGTGCAGGGTCATAGTAACATCTAGGGGTTGGGGTTCCCAGGGTTTAATATGTGTTAAAGCATGTTCTCTTGGTATTTGGATGGCCCATTCCAGTATGTAATCTACTTCTAGGGTATAGTGTCCTTGTTTGGTGAAGGCTATTTTAGTGCATTAAGATGTATATCCCCAGACTTTATGCTTGGAACAAATTATGTAGTATTTGAATGCCTGGCTGTAGATAACAGATTTCCTGGTGTATTTGGAGAGGCTACTAGATCTCTGCTAATGTGTGAATGCTATCATTGTGAAGGATGTTGTCGTAAAAGGACATTACATTCCTGGTGGCATTCAGAGTAAGGTTGTTAATGTGGGAGGAGCTGGCCCTTTGGATAGTGAATGTTTTGAGAATGATTTCTGTGAGTCCTGTTACCAGATTTTCCCAATACTCTGGGGTATGCTCATTTATCAGGGTTACTCTTATGGGACTGGGGGAAGGTTAACAATTCTATCAGGGCATGTCTACACTACCACCCTAGTTCGAACTAGGGTGGTTAATGTAGGCAACCAAAGTTGCAAATGAAGCCCGGGATTTGAATTTCCCGGGCTTCATTTGCATAAAGCTGGGCACCGCCATTTTTAAATGTCTGCTAGTTCGGACTCCGTGCCCGCGGCTACACGCGGCACGGACTAGGTAGTTCGGATTAGGCTTCCTATTCCGAACTACGGGTACACCTCGTTCCTTTGATTCTAGCAGAGGCCTGAGGGAGGGGGATGGTTTTCCATGAATGTCACTCCCTGGCTCCCCAAGAGCACAAGGCTGACAGGTGACCATGTTCTAGTTTACAAGAATCACAGAGCTGGTGGGTAAGAGTCCCAATATATTCCTTAAGTGATAATACTGTGTCCAGATCTGATGTGCCTGCCTGGGTTCACTTGTTTGTATATCCTTGGAAGAATGTAGAAGGTACCTGGGATGGGTTCTTGGTGTATTTATAGTGGTCTCTCTTGGAATTGTTTGGGGAAAGATCTGATGAAAAAAAATACTATGTAAATTGTGGAGTGGGGTTGTCTTTATGTTCTTTATAGTAGTTGGTGTCAGACAATTATCCGTTGGCCTTATTAACTTAGTCATCACATTTGAAGACGTTTTGTCTGCTGATGAGATTGCTATCTGTTGGGATTTCATGTCCTCTCAGCAGTGGAGAGAGTATGGTGGTTGTGATGTTTGTTAAGAATTTCACAGTCAATTTTTTCTCAGAAATAATCAATGCAATGATCAAAGAGCTGATAAAAATGATAAAAACAAAAATTCCATATTACCCGTAGGTAAATGCTTTTCACAGAGGAATCACTTTATAGCTTACCAATTAGTCTTCATCCTCAAATGAAACCTGCACAAAACTTTCAACAGGTGAGCATGGGACTTAATTCATAACTTGGCTAGACACTATATATCCGGGCTTCTGATGGAGGGGGGGGGGGGTGGAGGAGACAAAAGGGGCAGCTGCTTTGTGGATTTAAAAAGGCCCAGAGCTTTCACCTGCTGCCACCATAACCACGGCAGCAACCAGAGCCCTTGGCCTTTAAATTGACTCCAGAACCCTAGGTTCATGGGCCAGCAGCACTGGAGGACTGAATGGGGGAGACTAGCTCCCAGAGCTGCCCCTTTACACCCAAGCCCTGTGTTCCTGGGAGCCCAGTGCTGCCCCCATTTTCCCCGCACCTAGGCCAGGGGCTTTGGCAATTTGGTTGGCAGCCCTGCTAAAAATCATGAAACTGAACAGAGACACTAGATTTATGGCTTAATACAACACCCTATAACCCACTAACAAATCCTCCACTGCCTTTCCTCCACCTCCCTGGACTTGTCCTCTTATGATTTGAGAGGTGTAAATAGGCCACTTCACCATGAATGATCCCATTTAGGCTAAACAGTTGGTTACACCTTGTATTTAGCTGTAACATTTCCCAGACCCAAAGAAGAGCTCTGTGCAACTCTGTGTTGTTTCTTTCACCAACAAAAATTGGTCCAATAAAAGATACTACCTCACCTGCTATTTGTGTCTGATTTACATTGCTAGAGAAGCATGCTGGGCTACTGTACTTACAGACTTCAAAGGACACATGTACTTGGCAAAATGCTAAATGAGCATTCTCATTTGTGACACTGTCACATCACAGCTAAGGTGCCACCGTATATAAATGAGCTTGGAGTTCAGAGTGATGACAGTCTCACAGGAGAATGGCCTACAGGCTTAGGCTTCAGTAGACAACTCACAGGGTATGTCTACACTAGAAAGTTAGTTCGAACTAACGGACGTTAGTTCGAACTAACTTTCCTATGCGCTACACTAGCGCTCCGCTAGTTCGAATTTGAATCGAACTAGCGGAGCGCTTAGTTCGAACTAGGTAAACCTCATTTTACGAGGACTAACGCCTAGTTCGAACTAGCTAGTTCGAACTAAGGGCTGTGTAGCCCTTTAGTTCGAACTAGTGGGAGGCTAGCCCTCCCCAGGTTTCCCTGGTGGCCACTCTGGCCAACACCAGGGAAACTCTATGCCCCCCTCCCGGCCCCGGACCCCTTAAAGGGGCACGGGCTGGCTACGGTGCCCGTGCCAGGTGCAAGCCTGCCAGCACCCAGCTAGCAGACCCTGCACCTGGCACGGCACAGAGCCACCCACCCGATGCCCCCCAGCCCACCCCCTCTTGCCGGGACCAGGCTGGCGGCTCCCGGGAGCTTGCCCTGGACCGCAAGAGGCGGGCACCTTCCTGGGCTAGTGCGGACATCGTGGACCTTGTCCACGATCTCCGCACTAGGCACAGGAAAGTGGCCGTCTAGGGCAGGAGAGCTGCCAGCCTGGCCACCCAGGACCAGGTGTGCATGAAAATCAAGGGGGTCCACTGAGACCCCCGACACTGAGCCCTGAGCTTACAATGGCCGTCCTGGGTCAGACCAAAGGTCCATCTAGCCCAGTAGCCTGTCTGCCCACAGCGGCCAACCCTAGGGACCCTGGAGGGGATGGACCGAAGACAATGACCAAGCCATTTGTCTCGTGCCATCCCTCTCCAGCCTTCCACAAACTTTGGGCAGGGACACCACTCCTACCCTCTGGCTAATAGGACTCCATGGACCCAACCTCCATGACTTGATCTCACTTCCCTTTAAACTCTGTTCTAGTTGTAGCCTTCACAGCCTCCTGCAGCAAGGAGTTCCACAGGTTAACTATTTGCTTTGTCAAGAAGAACAACTTTCTCTTACTAGTTTCAAGCCTGCTACCCATTCCTTTCCTTTGGTGTCCTCTAGTCCTTCTTTATGGGATCTCAGGAAGAACTTTTCTGAATGCACCCTCTCCACCCAACCCCTGCTTTTACAGACTTCTATCCTGTCCCCCCTCCGTCTCCTCTTTTCTAAGCTGAACAGTCCCAGTCTCTGTAGCCTCTCTTCATCTGGGACCTGTTCCCAACCCCTGATCATGTTAGTTGCCCTCCCCTCTCCCAGCCTTTCTCTTCCCCTCTCCCACCTCCTTTTCCCAGTCTCCCCCAGTTTTTTTCAATAAAGACAGAGTCAATGTTGGAAGAAACGTTATCTTTATTTTGTACATCAAGAAGAAGGGGGGCTAGGGAAGGGCAAGTGGAAGGAGGTGAGGGAGGAATGGGGTACGAGCCCCCGATGGGGAGGACTGGGCTGGCTCTGCTGGCTTCTGGGGGTGGAAGCTCTCCTGCAGCCCCCCAATTACTCCCTCTCCCCAGATGGCAGCCTGCGGCAAGTGCAGCCGGGCTGATGGCCGAGTGGTGTGATGTGCCCAGTGTGGGCACTCAGGGCACTCCAAGCCAGAACTTCTTTGCAAGCGGGGCACCCCTTAGAACTGTGTGTCCGGGGTGGGGGTCGGGACCCTTTAAGCGCAGCCCTCGGCTAGCCTGAGACAGTATCTCCATGCTCTAAGTCCTCCTTTTATGCCCTGCCGGCACTGCTTCCGGCCATCCTTAAGCCCTGTTCAGAGTCCACTCAATGTGGACTTACTAGTTCGAACTAGCAAAACGCTAGTTCGAACTAGTTTTTAGTTCTAGATGCGTTAGTTCGAACTAGCTTAGTTCGAATTAACTAATTCGAACTAAGTTAGTTCGAACTAGCGCTGTAGTGTAGACGTACCCACACATACTAGAAGCTACGAGGTAACTGGGCTTCATTTAAACCTCTTCCTTACATTTAAGTTGAATCAGATTAGCTTCTGTCATCTTATCATGAAAACCTTAAGCATATAAAAAACCTTCTGTACAAGAGGACACAATTTTGAATTGGCAGTCCATTTTATGTCTTTAGATTGATAAACCATCTATTAAAAACACCAATTCTCACCTCTAAACAACTTTGTCAAAGGCAATATGCAATCAAATTCAAAGTAAAGCCATCAACCACTTGACCCTTCCACCCCCACATAACCAACACAGGGAAAGTCAAGTCAAACAGCTATCCCTTACAACACAGGGACAGTAATCCTCTATCTCCAAAAGCCTAAGTCAATAAGTACATAGTTCATTGTGCCCTGGAGTCAACAAGTTCAGGCTATTTCAGACCCAGGGTATAGAGGTGAAAAAGAGGTTCCAGGCTTGAAGACTATCCTGGAGAATGCTGCATTTGCAGCTCCTTCAATTTATATGAAAAAGGCTCCAGCTCAAGCTCTTTCCCTGATTGCTGGCGTGGCAGTATGCCAGAAGGAGATGCATAATTGCTGAAATAGGCATGACACAACCCATTTGGGACTTTATAGGTCAAAACCAAGAGCAGAGATTCATCTTGTAAACCAGCAGGCAGCCAATGAAGACTACAGAGAAGCAGTGTCATGACGTCTGCTCAAGCTAAAGAATGGGATGCTATGTTCTGTACCAGCCTCCCTTTGTGGGTTAAGGTAAGGGGTAGCCCATTGAGGACTACATTGCAGCAGTCTAAACTTGAGGTCCCAAGGACATAGATCATAGTAGCAAGGTCCACATCGAAAAGAAATGGTTGTAATCACCTAGTCTGTTGAAAACACATAAAAGCCTTCTTCAATACCAGCATGATAAAATGGTTTAAGAGCAATGTGGATCTGCAGTTCCCTGAGATTGAAAATTGTGCATAATTATCAGCATCATAACAGTCTTCTCCAGACTGTGTTCCAGCTAGGGCTCATCCATGCCTCAGTCTGACCAGGCATTCAGCAACTCTGGCTAGGTTTGGCCAGATACTGTCCATGCATTGAAAGCAGTGCAATCCACACATCGTCACTAACCTTCCTGACACTTTAAACAAGAGAGGAGTACAGCTGGATGTTCACATATCTAACTTCCGAATATTAAGCAGTTGCCCAACATCACCACCAGTATTTATCAAGGAAAGAAATGAGCCACTCAAGAGCTGACCCTCCCTTACATGCTAGAGTCCTGATATGGTAAAAAAAAAATGGAAAATGGTTCTGCAGCAAATGTTAGCTGGTGTTTTTGGGGAGGAAGGAATTGGCAGTCTGGAAACTAAACCTGAAATCAGTCAATTTTTTCAAGTTTGGATTTCTACAAATATGATTTGGAAATGCCATATATAATTCAAATCACTATATAAATAGTTAAATAATAATCATAGTTAATAAATATATACATATATAAATATACTTTCAAGAAGTTACTGTACCATGGTTTTAGCCATTGTAAGTAGGACCTGATTGTATTTTCCTATGTCTCCCTCTTGACATTGTGTCAAAGTACGGCATGATTCGCTCTGCTTGACAACTCAAGTTCCAGAGTTGGATCTACTTCACTCCTACCTAGTGGCAATCAGTTTCCATATATGGTATGATCTGGATACCAATTGTTGCTATTTGATACCTCAAAAATGTTAAAATAAAATATTAATCTTCATTCAGAATATTTTCTAGTTTGGATCAATCATGTGGATTACTAGGAATTAGAATACAGATATTGACTTATTTGAGCAGACCTATTATCCATGTAGTCCAGTGTCCTGTCAATGACAAGAAGTTTCAGAAGAAGGAGGAAAACACCTTATGGAAGGTATTCACTCTTTGAGAATCCAGACTAGACCAAGAAAACTTCAGAGCTTATTATTAAAGGAATTGTATAAAGTCAAATTACCACTTCCTGCATTCTATAGGTATGGTCTCAGTATAGGGAACTATCACTTTTCCCCTCACAACACATTTTCCAAGCAATATTCAATATTTTCTCCCAGTGGCAAAATTTACTTGCTTTTAACTTATTGCCTGTTTTTTGTCAGTTTGTATCCAAAACTTTCCATTACTTAAGTGCTTATTTCAAATTCTGTTTTTAAAATGTTCCATCTTTCTTCTGCAATTATAAATACTTTAAAAAATATTGAGGCTTACAGGAGTGATGTGAACCAAATGGGTAAATAGCATTAATAGCTACCTTATTATTTGAAGGTAGGAAGTTCAAACCTTGTAGGAGGTGTATTTCTTTTCAAAATGCTCAATAGTAGCTGGTTGAATAAATTTTCAACATATAATTGTATATATTATCTAAAACATACTGAAATAACTTTTTTCATGCAAAGAGCAAAAGAAAATATGCAGTATTAAGTCTCATTTTTGTGAAATTTTCTCTCTTTCTCTGTTAATGTTCCTATGATCACAGGAAAGCATTTTGCTCTATTTCTTAATCCTTTACATTACATCTAATAATTAATTCTCAGTATAGCTCTATTCAATTAAATGGATATGGGTGAGTGCCTTTTAAAAGAGTTAAATACTGTATATATGGAATGGCTGGGAGTTTTATTTATCTGCATACAAGTAAAAGGGAGGATAGGCAAGCCAGGGTGCAAATCTTCAACAGACAATGTTTTGGAGCTTAAGGTCTGCTAGCTCTGGTGGACCCGTGGCTACATCAGTGTTGCCAACTCTTCTGATCGGGGGGAGACAAGAAAGAGACACAAAATATTTTTGCAAATTTAGGTTATATTGAGTGAATAATTTCAGCTGAAAAATATTTTTTAACAAGTCAAAATTAATTTTGATCATTTCAAAATGAAATGCATTGACTTTTCATTATGAAGTAGTGTCTCAAAATTTAGCTATGTTTGAAATGAAAAAGGTGAAAGAGGACTTAGAAATGAAACAAAATTAAAAAATTCACTTCAGAAGGAAAAGCATTCCAATAACTAAATGACATATATATTGGAAAAACTGGGTTCATTTTGGTGATTGTTTTTCTCACTAAAATCAAAACAAACAAACAATAAACAATAAAGCCAGTTTTGGTTCAGATAATAATGAATTAATTTATCTGTGTTTGAGTTTAGCCTCCCAATAAACAAACAATCGTGTTCAGCTAAACTTAAATCTATAAAGCAAAGGTAAGAAACCCACAATTTATTATTAAACTCCTGATTCTAGGGGACAGATCCATGTTTTTCAATAACTGGATTTGCAATACCTCTATGGGTATAGTTACACTATGTGGAAGATCGACATTGCTGCGGTCAATCTTTTGGGATTCAATTTAGCGGGTTTAGTATAGACCTGCTAGATCAAACTCAGAGGGTACCCACATTGGCACAGTATTCCTGCTTCTTATGAGGAATGAAGGAAGCCAATAGGAGCATTGGCTTCCATCGGCCTCCATTGTGTGGGCAGTGTGAAAACACGATGTACGATACATTGACTCCAGCTACGTAATGTACAGAGCTGAAGATGCGTATCTTACTTCAGCCTTCCCCTGTAGTGTAGATCAGGCCTACATTCCTTCCCAATGTGTGAGAGAAGCACTATTCCTCTTCCTTTGAGAGAGAGCACCTTCATTTCCTTTTTTAAAAAGCCACCTTGCCCAGGACAGGTACTCTTAATCCAGTTGGCAAGTATCTGTCAGGATGATCAGGATCCCAGATATTAGAAAAATCTCAGTGTCGATTTAGATGGTTAACCCCTACGCTTATCAATCCTCAAAAAGTGAAGTAAGAATGTTAGCAAGTGGAACAGATCTCTAGGCAGGAACCCAGCTACCCCTTCATTCAGAGTTAGGCAGCTTGCTCTCATAAGAGGAGTTATTTGTGATTGTCATCCACAAGAAACCCAAGTTGCTTTCCATTGCTTTTTGGCAGGCAGGAGTTTATTTTGTAGGTGGCTGAGATTGCACATTCAGAAAATCCACCAATGAGTGAAATTCAATCAGAAAAAGGGCCCTTTTTGCCTCTTCCTGTGTTTCTTCACAGTCACGGGATGACTCCAATCTTGTCTGCTAAGTGCATGGGAAATCTGTTCTTGGTGAGAAACCTCTGAATGAAGATAATCTGCATCCACCACTTGGAATAGTTCTACTTGTGTAGGTATTACAAGGGCTGTGACAGAGTAATGGGATGATCTTGATCATATACATGTTAATAGTATTGTAGTGCACTTTGCTTGGACGTATAATAATATTGTGACTCATAGGATTGCTGGAAAGAGAAGTGAAATTTATTTCCTGCTCACAGTCCCATGGCCTGGGTCACTTTATTGAGGTCAATACGCAAGTCATATAACATGGGCTGATATCTACTGTCTCCAGTGGTTATTCTTGTGAGTACTCTTAGAAGCCTCAGGCAATCTAGAATGCAAGCACATGGCTTTTAAATGAGTTAGGTCAATTTTTCCCCTAGGTGTGTGAGGCACAAAGGTCCAGCTTGTACACAAATATCTCTCAATTATTTTTCTGGAATCTCAGCTTTTTTTTTAAGATAAAAAAAAGCAAGCTAGGCTCAAGCCAATATAGCTGTAAAGAGAATTTGCAAAATGAAAAACATTTATAACTGGCACTACCTGACTTTTCAGTAAGCTTGAATAAATTATTCCTGAGGTCCCTGTTGATTTCATGGGGTGCTAAGAGATGTCAATAGCATTCTAAATGTCAACACTGCAAATTGTATGAGCTCTTCAAGACATGCAAGACTGGAGAGGAAGTATTATGAAGACCTACCTAGCATTTCCCAAAGCGAGAAAAAGAAAGGAGGCGTGACAATTAACTGGCAGAGTTCAAAAGTATGGATTATGTAGGCCTTTAAAACATAAGTCAAAGTTGCAACAGACCTGGATAGATTTCCCTTCCCTGATGGGGGCACTGTTTCCATAAAGTGCTACCAGACCATTTGTTGGTTTTTTTAGAAAACACCAGTTATCCCAGCAAGAAGTTGGAGCAATCTGTTTTAGGGTGCTGAACAGGGATCTGCTACCAGCTGTTATATGGGTTCACTTTATTATTATTTATGTAACAAAAAGCACCCAGACTGGTGGCAATTTTGGCACCATGACAGAATTTGGGCTATAAATTGCAATCATTATTAACAAAGGGATGTTTGTGGCAAGAAACCACCCATTCTGAATTCAGTAATGACCAGTGTATTGAAGGGGATTTTCAAAGGTAGACCTGGCAGTTAGGAGTTTAATTCCTATTGATTTTCATTGAGAATTAAGTGGTTGGTTACCCTTGAAAAATATCTGTTCCAAACCTATCCTATTCCAGTTTCTTTGGCATTAAAGGCAGTAAACTTTTATCTGATTAAACTGTTCATTCTGTATCTTGTTTCCCACCCCGCTCCCCCCGCACATATGTGATGTTTTGCATCATAGTACAATGCTATGCAGATCAGTTTGTATTTTACATGCCGCATCTGCTAGCAAGAGACATTTGAGAAAAGCAGCAAATTTTTTTGTAAAGTTTAATTGCTAGTGTGATTTGAATGCCAGCGAAGCAATGTCTGAGTGAGATTTTTTTGTTTTCGTATTACCAGCTGTATGTTGCCAATGTAGACATAGTTTAATTGCAAAAGCTCTTTTAAGTAAATCATTATCAATGGCTGTCATTCCAAAATGATAAAACATTAAAATAGATGTAACATTCAGCACTATTTAGACAAATGTGACAAAACTTGGTATTTTTTAAAAGCATGAATTTTTTAGTCTTTAGATCACATAATTATATACACTTACTAGTAAAACCTTTCAAATCACTGTGTAAGCTAAATTATTCAGGAAATATTGAATACTAGTTGTGAAACAGAAATAAAGAGTCACAAACATTTTTGTGTCAATTTGTATGTTACATAGTTATTTGATTACTGTAATTTCAACAGGATCTATCTTTGATCAATGGCTGGAACATATATGATGTCTCATCTTGCTGTGCCGCGTTTATTAGGAAATCATGAGATCTTTTAGTAGACACAATAAGGAGAAAGGTGGCATGATACATTTAATAACCACATGAGATAGTCATGCATTTGAAACCAGTATTTTATAATGATCAGGTGTAATAGCCACCCTGTTGGCTAAATGTCAGCGGACTAAAACAGTGATCTTCAGAGCTAAACACGAGTTGCTACAACTTGAGCTAAATAGTCAAGCCTCTGGGTATGTCTAGACTGCATCCCTCTGTCGGTAGAGGGATGCAGATTAAGGCAGGTTGACATTGCAAATGAAGCGAGGATTTAAATATCCCGTGCTTAATTTGCATAAAAACGGCTGCCGTTTTTGCCAATTCAGCACTTTGTCTAGATGGGGATCTGTTGAGAAAGAAAGCCTTTTTCGACAGATCCTGTAAACCTCCTTGCAGGAGGCATAAGGGATCTGTCAAAAAAGGTTCTCTTTCTTGACAGATCCCCCTCAAGACTGCTGCTTTTTGCCAACAAAGTGCTGAGTCGGCAAAAATGGTGGCCGTTTTTATGCAAATTAAGCGTGGGATATTTAAATCCCCGCTTCATTTGCAATGTCGACCTGCCAATTCTGCATCCCTCTGCCCACAGAGGGATGCAGTCTAGCCATACCCTCTGAAGCTGGGGATTGTTACAACTCATATACGCTATGGATTTTCACCCCAGGAGTCCTGCCACAGACACTCACCAGTGTACTACCGAAGACTGACTAAAATAAGTATTTAAGGGAGCAGGCTTTATAACTTCCTTATATGCATAAAATATTAAAATAAAATTCCTCTTTGAAGCATGGAAAACTAGAATTTATTTACATCAATTGGACTTTAATCGGTCAACAAGGAAACTGACAATGTGTCAACTAGGGAACATCTAGACTGCAGAGCTTTTCCATGGTACTGGAAGTATCCTGGCAAAGCTATACTGTGTCCAAGGAACATGTCCGCTTTTCTGAAAACATGTCGGAAAAGCAGGTGCATTTTGATGGCATCCTTGTAAACCGTGTTTTACGAGGAAGAAGGGATGTTCCAAAAGAGGGGCTTTTTTTCTGAAATTTGGCCCCATGTAAACAGGCCAAATTCTGGAAAAGCCTCTTTCGGAAATAAATCAGAAAAAGATATGCAATTTGCGAATCGCAAATTGCATTTCTTTTTCCGCTTTGTAGTCTCAATATAGCGAAAGAAAGAAAGAAAGAAAGAAAGAAAGAAAGAAAGAAAGAAAGAAAGAAAGAAAGAAAGAAAGAAAGAAAGAAAGAAAGAAAGAAAGAATCTACCTCCATCCCCAGATCTTTTTCCTATTAAAATTATACCCAAACCGTCTCTTCAAATCACAGATATATTTCTTTAACAGACACTATACTTGTGCCACAATGCTCCTCACCCCCCTGTTTTGATACACATATACTTGCTATCTTGTTCAGGACCAGCAATCCAAGCGGCTAGAGGAATGATGATACCCAGCAGCGTCCATCTGGAGCTGTGAGAGGCACAGAGAAGTGGATTGCCACTGCTTTGAGCAGCATGTGGATTTACTGGGTGCCCACATGAATTCATATGTCATACTGGTTTAATAATTCTGATGTGTTGCTTCTTATATTTTAAGCAAATTTCGTCTGTTGTAAGAGACTTGCTGTTAAACATTTTCCCCACGTTGTAAGAAAAAATTAAATAAATCTAGTCACTGACAAGGATCATTTAATATCTACACCTCAGCTGTATCTTAGCATAATATTTTAGAACTGTGATGTGCTGCCAATATTCCAACAAGGGGCTCTTACAAACATTTGTGCTTCAGTCTATGAGAAATCTTGTGCACGGGGAATGTTTACACCAGAAAGACACATGCAGTACCTTTGGAGTAACATACTATGAATGTGATTAAGGTTAGTCCCTGCAGCAGTAAGCATCATCACCTGGGGGCTTTTGCATATACTGGTTCAGACTGGATTTTCAGAGACCAACAGACAAAGAAAGGGCTTAGGGCAGGGGGTGGGGCTTAGGGCAGGGGGTAGGACATCTTTTTTTGGGTTGGAGGCCACTGATCCACAGAAAAATTAGTTGGGGGCTGCACATAAGTGAGAAACAATAAAAACCATCCCTCACCAACATGGGCTACCCAATGCTGGGGCAGCCTTGATCCACAGGGGCTAGATCCAGGAAAGCCAAGGGCTACCTCCGGCCCCCAGGCCTTAGGTTCTGCACCTCTGACTTATGGTATGAAAAGGCTGAGGTTTAATCTAACTCTGAGCCTTCTTTTAATCCATCATATGGTCAGGATACAAAAAAGGGGGGGCAACACTTTGGCCTTCTAGGACCACCTAGGACTGATGGGTCATCATCATCATCATCATCACTATGTTTCCATTACACCTCTGGCATTTAGGGGAGGAAAGAAACTACTTCACTCCTGTCTCTTTCTGGAAAGTCCTTCAGTGGTTTCCCACCTGTGCCCCAGGTTTTTCAGCTCAATTTCCACAGCTCTTTGCCTTGTTGTTTTTGGGCAAGCTCATTTTTGCATTAGAACTAATGGATAACATCTCATCAACTTTCAACATGTGTATAGAAATGTTTGGGCATGGTGACATACACCTGTAGGCCCAGTCACTTCGGGAGACTCAGGAGTTTTCGGGTGTAGTATGCTATGCCAAGTGAATGTCTGGCCACATCAGCCTGCACAGCTAGTGGCTGAGAGATTGGCTGCAGTCATCTATGCATTCTTGAGCTCTAAATGTGATTCTTGTTGTACAATTTGTTATATGTAAGAAAATAAAATTTCTCATCATTAAAAGGGCAAAATATGCAGCACAAATCCTTTATAACACAAATTATTAGCAGCACCCCACCCCAGTGCTCTGTTCCCCACGTGGTTTCCTACTGAATACCAAGTCAAACTTCAAGGCTATATTTTTCTTTTCTGGAAAGCCCTCTTTGGAAACAGTGCCTAAAGAACTGGCTCTCCCCCTTTGTGTTCAAGATGGCACTAAACATTGTTTCACTAAAACAATGGAGTCATCAATGGCAAGAATTAGACCAATGGGCGCTGGAGAAAGCGTTAGCATTTTCTTCGCAACCAAATTGAACACACACCTCTTCATCTTGATTTTTCTATAATAATTGCACACTCTCAAGCCATAAACAAAAGTGCCTCTCCCCTTGAGGAATCAATTACTATTACTGTTAATTATTTCTAATAACACTGACAATGTGCTTGTTGCATTGTTCTTGCCTCAAAGGCTGGGCAAATGGTGACTAACTACTTCCTAATAGAAAGAAAGATCCAATGTGTTTCTTTTGAAATCTAAGATCCACCTGTCTCTTAAAATCTGTAAAGCTTTTTAGATAAAATGTCAATATACAGGTTATCAAAATTATATTATCTCTGTAAAATTATAAACACACCCAAACACAAACAACCACCCTATATTGAATGAACATTACTGAGGTTGAAAAGTCAAACACAAAATATTAGAAAATGCCAGTGTAATGCATTTGAAGCTGCCCTGCAATAATTTATGAACATTGTAGGATGACCTGGATATTGGGATTTTTGCTGTGTGAATATTAGTTGAGTTTAATAACCGGGTGTAGGATAAAACAAGCAGGAGCAAAAAAGAATGGCTTACAATAACTACTCCTGGGCAAACACTTCTTAAATGTTTCAAGTAACAATGCTAGATTTACTAGTTTGGATGATTTTACCTCTGGCTTCAGTCAAACTGGTTTTGATTAGAAGTCCAGGAATCCAGAAGAACACAGGACCTTTTTCAGGTTTTTTTTAAGGGAATGCAATGGCTAAAATAAACAATATGCTGTTTTAAGGAGACTGGCTGATCCCTGGTGACAGATTCCAAAAGGGGAAACTCACAGGTGCCCACATTCAATGGGACCTGCTGGATAACAATTGTTGATACATGAGGTACTGTGGGAGAATCGTGTGATTCCATCCAAGGACATGTAAAAGACATGAGGCTTGACACCAGTAGGGGTACACCTCTAAGATACCGTGGAAAGGACAGTAGAAAAGCTAGCTCATAGTTGTGACAGCCAGAATTGAGGTTGTTTAAGGTTATGCAACACCCCCCTTGTGTGTATACATGATTCAGTCATTAATTATATGATCACATACTATTTTTTTTCCACAAGATCCCTACATCATTTAGTGCATAGACAGGACAGTGCCCATACAGAGCAGCTATTAGATGTTTGTTTTCTCTCCTTTATTCAATGTAAGGCCCTATTCCTTACTTACTGCACACTATTCACACCCTGCTCTGAGGACATAATTACTAATCTCTGTATGGACTTTCCTATGGTGCTCATCACTAGAACATCCGAGTTCTTCACAAACATGAATTACATCAGCCCTGTGAGATGAGTGGGCATTATTTCCCTTTTTACATATAGGATGCTGAGGCATCAAGAGTTTAAGATCAAAATAATTAATTAATTTTGGGTTCCTAATTTGAGACACTTAGCACCTGATATTTCTGAACTTTTAGCATTATGTGTCATTTCATATCAGCAAGACAATGAGTTATATCAGTTATAGCTTAGACTTCTCAACACTTCTGAAAATCAGATCCCAGGATCCTTAGCTTTGTCTCCACATCTCAGCTCCCCATCAAATTTTCCTCATCTCTCACTACTCGTTCCCATTCACAGGCTCCTGACCTAGCCAATCCCAGTCTTCCTCACAACTCCTCATTCAATCTCATTCCCCCCCTCACCTAGTGCTCCTATTGTCACACCACTCCCCTGTTTCTTTCCTTGGCTCTTAGGCCCACTGTCTTCACCCAGTGACCATAGACCTGTCAAATCAACCTGATAGCTTTCTTTTATAGGATAACAAGCCTTGTGGATAAGGGAGAGGTGGTAGATGTGGTATACTTAGACTTAGTAAAGCTTTTAATGCAGTCTTGCATGACCTTCTCATTAAAAATCTGTGGGCTACTATAAGGTTGGTACATGGCTGGTTGGATAACCATTCCCAGAGAGTAATTATCAATGGTTCGCAATCATACTGAGATGGCATAACAAGTGGGGTTCCACAGGGATCCGTTTTGAAATTGGTTCCATTCAATATCTTCATCAATGATTTAGATAATGGCAAAATTTGTAGATGAAACCAAGCTGGGAGAGGTTGCAAATACTTTGGAGGATAGGGTCTTAATTCAAAATGATCTGGACAAAATGGATGGAGAAATAGTCTGTGGTAAATAGTGCCAAGTTCAATAAGGATAAGTGCAAAATATTCCTCTTACAGCAGAAAAATCAGTTTCACACATACAAAATGGAAGTGACTGGCTATGAAGGAGTATTGTAGAAAGGAATCTAGAAGTCATGGTGGACTAAAAGCTAAATATGAGTCAAAAGTGTCACACTGTTGCAAAAAAAGCCAACATCATTCTGGGATGCCTTAACAGGAGTATTGTGAGCAAGACTCGAGAAGTAATTCTCCCATTAAAGTAATTCTCCCAGTAATTCTGCACTGATGAGCCATAAACTAGAGTATTGTGTCCAGTTCTGGGCACCACATTTCAAGAAAGATGTGGACTAACTGAAAAAGGTCAAGAGAAGAGCAGAAAAATGATTAAAACTCTAGAAAACATGACCTATGAGGGAAGATTGAAAGAATTGTGATACTAGAGCTTCTCAAAGAAAAAACTTACCAACATTTTTTAACCAGTGCAAAACAATATATTTGCCCATAACTTCAAACTTGGGAACAATTAAACTGTTTTGGTCAAGTTTATTTTCTAAAATGCAGGTAAGATGCCTGGTATGAAAAATTTCAGCCTGAATAGTTAAAATTTGGTAAAGTTTTAAGCAATTGAAAGCCAAGGTCTTTGAATGGCAAGTGTTATTATCCTTAATAATAAGTGATCTTCCTAGCCCCACCTATGATATAACCAATAAGCCAGGGCTTGCTTCCATTTTTTAAAGGCTGAGGATGGGATTTTCAAAAGTTCCCAGCACTTGCCTAACCTCTGTTTCCTCTTCACTTCACTGGAAACAGACTTGGGTCAATGCTAAGAGCTTTTGAAAATCCTATCCGAAATATAGTTTCCTTTTTGGCAGGATAATTCTTCAAAAGACACCTGAATTTCTATACATTTTTTCAAGTAAAAATATGCCATATTTGGAACAGAAAACTAGAAAATATTTCTTTGCCTTTCCAAACTTTCCCTTTGCTTACTTCATCAAATCAACCATTAACTCCAGAAATTGTAGAATTCTCTCTTTCTCATATGCAGAGATAAAATTTAAGACATAGGCCACATTTGAAACTTTAATGTTTAACACACAATGAATATTCCCAATTCAGGGTAACCTAGATGACCTTCACTATGACTAGCTGTTGTACCTTTAAAGTTCTGTTATCCACTTTTATCTTCAAGTGTTGCCAAATTACTATGTCAGCTACATTAATTAAAAATAAATGAATATGCATAAAGCACCTGGCTGAGTAACAAAGGGTATATGGCTAGATTCTGAGGGACAGATAAAGGTGTTGTAGCTATGGAGGAAGTAAGGACAAAAAGAAATTAGGGGAATGCACAGAACTTTAAGGAGGCAGAGTTAGTTGGCAGGGATGCGTAGTCCAATACTTGAAGAGGATTGGGTATAAGATACGGAAAATTGGAATCTGTGAACAATGGGTTTCTGCATCAATGAAAAAATACCTTTCTCCTCCATCACATCTATTTTGGCTCTCTTAAGCTTAAATCTGCAGTTCTGAGGAAGCCAAATGTCTCTGTACATAGGTACAGCAAATCAAGGGCTACCTGACAGCAGCCTAGGAGACTCCTAAAACTCTAAGGGTATGTCTACACTACCACCCTAGTTCGAACTAGGGTGGTTAATGTAGTCAATTGAAGTTGCAAATGAAGCCCAGGATTTAAATATCCTGGGCTTCATTTGTATCTTGCCGGGAGCCGCCATTTTTAAATCCCCGGTAGTTCGGACTCAGTGCCCACGGCTACACGCCGCACGGAGTAGGTAGTTCGATTTAGGCTTTCTAATTCGAACTACCATTACTCCTCATGGAATGAGGTGTAACGGTAGTTCAAATTAGAAAGCCTAATTCGAACTACCGACTCTGTGCCACGTGTAGCCGCAGGAACGGAGTCCGAACTACTGGGGATTTAAAAATGGCAGCGCCTGGCAAGATGCAAATGAAGCCCGGGATATTTAAATCCCGGGCTTCATTTGCAACTTCAATTGACTACATTAACTACCCTAGTTCGAGTAGGGTGGTAGTGTAGACATACCGTAATACTTTGGATTAAAGGAACTGGGATCTCCTCTATTCTAGGTCCTCCATAAACACCCTCACTTTCCTTCATCCCTGATCACCTCATGCCTCTTCCACAGTCTAGCTCCCTGCAGCCTTCTGTGGCGAATTGAGCGTGCATGTAAATCAACAGCCATATAAAGGTGGATGGGGTGAGGGACAGGGTTGGGTTGGAGATTATGAGGAAATAGTTGGAACCAAGCTGTTGGGGAGTCAGAAAGAGAAAAGAAGGTCCTTTCTGTCTTGACCAAATAGGTTGAATCAACATTAAGGGCTTGGCTATACTTGACATGCAACAATAGTGGAAGATTTCAAAAAAACTTGAAACCCTTTCGACATAGGCGTGCGCAGCACATTTCATTAGGGTGTGCACCCAAAGAATTTTTTTAAAATGTACTTTGACCACCATTAGCCACACCCCTTACCCTGTTAGCCATGCACCTGACCCCCATTGGCCACACCTCTGGAGGTAACACTCTCTGGGCAAGATGGACACATGACCGAAAGGTGTCATGTGACCCCCCCAAGGACTTTTCCCACTATCCTCCTACCAATAGGGATTAGTTTGCCCCCCCCAACTCCCCTCATGCAACTATCCTGCAGTTGCATTACCCCAAAGTGTGTGACATTAACTCGGGGTGGAGAGGCTGGGGGAAGTGTTCCCTCTAAGAGTTTCCTCCGATGAGCAGAATTAATTTTGTGTTGTGCACCAGTACTGAACTCATGTGACTTGTTTGGATGTGTTACTGTGACACCCAAGTTATTAATAAATATCTCATAAACCTCTATCTTTTCCCTCTGCTGCCATGTGTCTTCCGCTTGCTCCATCAGCTCCCCTGGTGCCTGCTGACCCTCAACCCCTCACTCTTTTCTGCTGTCCTGACTCTTGCCCTTCTCACTGCCCTCAGCCTTCCTGAGACCTGCCCCTCCTCCACCAGCCCTTCTCTCCCCCCTGTGCCTACTCCTCCAGTAGCCCCACTCTGATCATGTGAGCTACCCACTCTGATCATGTGAGCTACCCCTCCTCATCCCCTCTCCTAACACCTCCCTCTACATATCTGCCCTGCCTCTCTCCTCTGGTGCTGGTTCCTCCCCTGCAGGTGTCTGCCCTTCTGCTTCACCCCCAGAATCCCCTGGCACCTGCACCTTCCCTTACCCCAGCACCCTCCTGGTGCCTTCGCCTTCCCTCACTGCCCCTACCCCCTTTTTTCCTGATGCCCACCCCCTCACCACCCTCTGCCCCCATTCTCCTCATGCCCCTGTGCCCTCACACATGCCTTGTTCCATCCCTGCCTTCCTCATGCCCACCGCTTCTTTCAAGCCTTCTCCCAGCACCTCCCCTTCTCCCCTCTAGCCCCCAAAGCCCTTACCCTCTCCTCTCCCAGCATCCCCCTGTCCCCCCACCCACTGACACCTCCCCTCCTGCCCTTTTCCTCATTGTCTGCACTTGGCCCCCTGGCATTTGCCTATCCTCTACCCCCTCCCTTAGAGCTTTCCCCTTTCTTCTCCTGACCTGCCTCCTCTCTTCAGCACAATCCCCTTCCTCTTCCACCCCTTCCTCTTATTTTTCCCCTTCCCCTCCCCTTCCCTTCCTTACCTTCAGCTTCTGCCTCCAATTTGCAAGGCTGGAGTCAGAGCTGGCCCAAGCTACAGGCTGGCCAGACCCTAGCTGGGGCACCCCAGAGCGCCACGCGGTGTTGCCAGGCTGGGCAGGGGTGTCCCCGGGGCGCCTCAGGGGGGCCATGTGGTGCTGCCTAGCCGGGCAGAGGTAACCCTGGGGCACCTCAGGGGGGGCAGTGCGGTGCTGCCAGGCTGGGCAGGGGCGTCCCCAGGGCACCACGTGGTGCTGCCGGGCTGGGGGGGGATCCCTCAAGGGGGGCTGTGAGGCGTCCCTAGGACACCTCATGGAGGGCCATGCACTGCTGCCAGGCCAGGCGGGGGTATCCCCGGGGTGCCTCGGGGGGCGCCGCACAGTGCTGCCGGGCCAGGGGGAGGTGCCTTGGGGGGGCTGCTCAGTGCTGCCAGGCCGGGCAGGGGCACCCTCGGGTGCATAGGGGGCGGTGCTGCAGGGCCTGGAGCACAAAAATGGCTTGGGTTGGCCGGCATTTGTAGTAAGCCTCAGCTGCTTGTGGAGCTGAGCTGCACAGTTTGAAAGTCCCGGGCTGTGAAGTCATGCCACAGCCGGGCGTCTCCCCTATCACCTGTTGCGCAGTTTCAGCACGCCGTGCATGCGCTCTCTCTGCCCCACAGTGCCCCGTAGATGGCCAAGGGGAATTTAAAGTGAAGGTTTGCAGCGCCCCGTCACAAATTCCTCTCCTCCTCCAGTAGCACACCCTGTGCGCACGCCTATGCCTTTCAAAGATTTTGACAAAAACAAAACAAAACTCCCAAACAAACAAAACAAAAAACATACCACAGAGAGCACAACACTCTAGACTAGCCAAAATCTTGCTCATTAGGGCATGTCCCAGGGCTATGGGATACCTCACTAAGACCTGATTCAGAGCAAGCTGTTGAACTTTCATGTTTGTATGAAAATAGATATCAACACTTGAATGAGTCTATAGTAAGCTCTATATCCTGAACACCCATGGAAAGCATAACAACAGTGAGGCTTAAAGAAACATGTGGAGAAAGAAATAATCTAGGATTAATTGAAATGTTCAAATGTTAGAGATTAATTTGCCTTTATCAGCATATACCTTTTTCTATTGTGCTACTATATGAAGCAATAATGCCAATGATCTACATGTAGTTTAGAAGTTTCATTCCAATTAAGAACAATGACCTTCATTGGAATTGTGAAAAGAATACTGAAATGTTTTTGACTTGAGTATAAAAATTTATCCAGGGAAAGAAAATCTAATTTTCAAGCAGACAAATTACGACCTGGTCTATAATGTTTATGTGTTTATGACCACAGGGGAGAAAAATTATTTTTAAGACCCTTATTAACAATGGTCTCAAGAAGAAGTGAACTAATAGGTGCATGTTTATACATGACTTTATAGGAACTAGATTATCAGGATTTCAATTGCAGGGCAGTTAAAATTGAATCAGGTAGAAATGTTGATAGTACAATTTTGTTTTTCATATTCCACATCTGGTATTGTCACAGAATTCTACAGGAATATCCAACTCCCTTTGACTCCTATAAGAACCCCAGCCTGAATATATATGCTATTTTTTGCTTTCAGTCATATTAATAATACTAGTGAGCCATTTTTATTACAATATTTTAAACTGCTTTAGCTTTTTCAAAATCTCATATGCATGTTGTGACGGACCCAGCGGGGTCCGCACTAGCCGCGGGGGAGGGACTCCCCCCCGACCGGGGAGGCGGCGGTCGCGGGCAGCGGCGGGGCCGGCTCTGGACCGCCAGAAGCCAGACGCCGGGCAGCGTGGGAGAGCGCGTGCCGAGGGAGGTGGGGATGGACCCAAGCCGCGGAGCAGCATCTGACCAGGGCGCCGCGGCCCGCCCGGAGGGGCGGAACCTAGGGTACGCCTCCAGGGAAGCCCGGTGGGGGAGCTGCCGAGGGGGCGGGGCTAACCCCCCTGACGTCACTTCCCGGGAACTTTAAATGCGGCAGCTGGATGCCGAGACAGGGAGGAGCACGGAAGCGTCCACCCTGGCGTCCAGAGGTGCCAAGCCCCCGGGCCCCTGCACCGCCAAGAAGGACAGCACCTGCAGCTGGAGGGCCGCGTTGGGATGGACCCGACACCTCCGACGGGGTGAGTGACTGGGGACGTGCCCGGCCAAGGGAACCGGCGGGTGGGGAGTGGAAGGAGCCTGGGGCGGGGCCTTTCTGGTGCCCATGGGCAGATGAGTTGAGGGCGCCGGCCCCGTGTGCTGTGGAGAGCAGCCTATAGTCACCACACTCCACTTAGGGCCCCGGGCTGGGACCCAGAGGAGAGGGTGGGCCCGGGTCCCCCACTCCCGACGCACCCCAACCCCGAAGCAACCCCCCCGACAGGAGCCCCCCCCAAACGCCACGCGACAAGGGCATTGTGAGGACAGGGTTGCACCCCAGCCCTACGAACGCCTGCCCCGTCAGGAGTGAGACAAAGGGCAGAAGCCCCAAGGCCCGTGGTCGGGTCGGACCTCCCCCGCCCCTACCCCCACCCAGTCCACTGGGAGAGGGGAGCGGCGTGGCGGCGGGTCCGCTGAGCCCCCCCCTGCCGCTTAGGGCAGACGGGTGATCACACCCAGCCTTCGCACCACGCACAGACCCCGCTAGGGACGCACTGAACAGGCTTAAAGCGGAGGGTTCGCGCAGCCCCTCCTGTTCCCCGAGAAAAGGGGGTAGGGGAGTGGTGCTTGCACCCATCACCCCACTACACATATATTAAAACAGTTTACCAGACCCTAGGATAGGCTAAAAGAATATATAATTCATTTTCACATAAGTCATGCTTTTGCCAAATAAATGTATTTTGATTCTGTGAATGAAAATAAAAGTTCAAGATACCTTTATCCCCAGCATCCACAGAGACATGTTAGGGAAGATAGTTTACACATATGTGCTAGACATATAAAAATGTAAAGCTCACAAAGGATCCTACTGGATTTTGCTGGAGAATGATAGTCACTAGGTGGCAGAAGCACTCCTTCTTCTTTTTCTTATACCCCTTGTGGTGTGGGCTGTAATTAGGTCAGTGTATAGTAAAGTAGGACTGAGAGATAAATAAAGTAGGTTTTCTCTTCTAGAACACACTGCAGTTTAAATTCACTTCTTTTCTGTTTGTGTTACACAGGTGGATTCAACTGTTAAAGGCAAAGATAGAGTCCTCCTGCCAAAGTAATTGAAATTTAAATTCGCTGGGAGGGAGGGAGGGAGGGAGGGAGGGAGGGAGGGAGAGAGAGAGAGAGAGAAAGAAAGAAAGAAAGAAAGAAAGAAAGAAAGAAAGAAAGAAAGAAAGAAAGAAAGAAAGAAAGAAAGAAAGGATGTGTCTAGACTACAGAGTTTTTTCAAAAAAAGTGGCCTTTTATCAAAAAAACTTCCCCTGCATCTAGACTGCCACTGCGTTCTTTCGAAATTAAATCGAAAGAACGCAGTGGTTTTGTCGACCACAGTAAACCTCATTTTATGAGGAATAATGCCTTTTTTTGAAAGTGCTCTTTTGAAAAAAGGCATTCTTAAATGCAAACAGGACTTTTTTGAAAGAGAGCATCCAGACTGCGTGGGTACTCCTTTCGAAAAAGCGGCTTGCTTTTTTGAAAGAAGTGGTTGCAGTCTAGATGCTCTCTTTCGAAAGAGGCTTGTAGTCTAGATGTAGCCAAAGAAAGAAAGAAAGATTACTTTTTTGTTTTATGACATTGATACTCTGTTCAGAAGACTGTTGAGGAGTGGGAGGGCTGTGTTTTATATCTGAAACCTAAATTGGCTGTTTGTTTTCATATTAAATTAGATATTTATAGTAGAAACCTTAGAGTGGGAACTGAATATCTGCAAGCCATCTACAGTGAAGGAGATGAGCATGAACCAAAAGCAGACATGGTACCAACAATGTTACCTTCACTTTCCAACATGTGCTTCTTATTCTTTAGACTAGAGGCTTAACAGGGTGGAAAGGTGGACTTGCAATTAAGGTACAAAAAAGAGCAGGGTGTCAGGAACATGGTTTCTAATCCTGGTTTAATGTGCAACCTTGGGCATGTCACCTTAGCTGTTGTACCATGGTTCTACATGCATACGATGGAAATGAAAACTACTAGCTTGTGTCACTAGGATATACAGTTTGAATCCCTTAAATCTGGGTGTGACAGATCCCCCTCTACCCCATGGTTTATGAAATGGACTCATGCACATGAATATACATAACTCAAAGGTGGTTTGAGCGATTTATTTCATGTAACCCATCAGTCTTCATGTAATGATCTGCTGGTTCTGTTTATCTTACTCTAATTTTACACACACACATGATACATACAACAGACACATGGAGTGGGGAATACTTGGTGAATTTCAAATGTGTAAATGAGAGACATGGAGGGTGTTACCTAGATAAGCCACTGTTAAACAATCTTTTGTCCTTAAGTCTGAGCAGTGGTTGGTAGGGAGTAGCCTCAACTCCTTAACAAAAGGAATAGGAAAGGAAAGGCCTGGGTCTTTTTGGCTGGGCTGCACTGAAGGAAGGAGCCAGGGACTTCAGGGGGGGTAGAGAACCCTTGTTTAGTGTGGTACCTGGAAAAGAGGTTTTAGGGTGAGTTTGATTAAGTTTGTACTGAGGTTTCAATGTAGAATTAGTCAAGCTTTTTTTTGTTAATTTGTAACCTACTTTGCTCTGCCTGTTTTCACTTTATTACTACTTAAATCCTACTGCTTCACCTTAATAAAACCATTTTTATTTTCTATCAAACACAGCATAAGCGATTGTTACCTGGCGGGGCAACCAGGGTGCACATTCCCCCTTTCATTGTTAAAGGTGGCTTACCTAATTCTTTGTAGTTTGATCCCATCTGGGGAGTGCTCTCTCAGGAGGCTGGGACCTAAACTGCACTCTCCTTGGACCTGAAGTGGTTCAGTGTCTGTACTGCTTCTCAGTGGGGGCAGGGACCTCAGTTCAGGGCCTTGCCTGGGGGAAACCAGCGGAGCTGGCCCAGCAAGACTGGGTGGCAAGAAGCCCCAGAGAGCGGGAAAATGAGTGGCAGTGGCTGTGGCAGTACCCCGGGAGGCACCCCCGAGGGGTCGTCTGTGACCACACCCCATTACATCGGGAGTCTCTGGTCTGGCAACATCCGTGGTCTGGCAGGATCATGGATGTTGATGGACCAGATAGCCCCAGCACCTGGGAATGTAAGCCAGTCAAGAAGTCCAGTGGAGGGGACCCCCACCATCAGACCACCCAGAGAACCCCAGCCAGGCAAGGCAGCAGCGGGACCAGCAAGCCCTGTCTCTGTGAAGCCCCATCCTGATTTGGCAGCCATGGAGCCCCGTCCCCAGGGAGCCCTGTCTGGGTGGGGCAGCAGTGGGACCAGTGAGTCCAGTTTCTATGGAAGCCTGTCCCAGTGCAGCAGCAGTGGGGCTGCCATGGAGCTCTGTCCCAGGGGAGCCTTGGCAGGGTGCAGAAGCAATGAAGCCATCAGCAGCTGGTGAGCCCCATCCCAGGAAGCCCTGGCAGGATGCAGTAGAAGCAGAGTGGCTGAGGAGCCTTGTCCCTGGGAAGCACCAAATGGGACAGAAGCGGGGCCCTGGTGGCTGTGGTGTTCCATCCTTGAGAACACCACAGCCACCAGGGCCGGCAGCAATGTGCCAAGCCCAAGCTCTATAGCTGCAGGGTTGGAGCCCAGTGACAATGGGTTGGAGCAGAGCCAGCCAGAGGAAGGGGCAGTATTCTGGGAGGCCAGTGACAAGGGACCTCCCCTGATCCAGCAAATTCCCTCATTTGGGACTGGTCAGCTCCTGAGGGTGCCGGACCAGGGAAGTTTAACCTGTACTTATTAACCATTGTAATGTATGTGGAGATATTCAGAGGGAAGTTGCTATATGTAGACTCTAATAAGGAATATAAGAAGGATGATATGAAAGACTTCTGTAAAGCAGTTGACTTGGTGCCACACAACATTTTGACTAAAAACCAGTATGATATAAAGTCGATATGGCACATATTGAATGGATCAAATTGAATACCTAAATGATAGGTCTCAGGATCTCAGAAATCCAGTGAGATTTCACAGGGAACAGTTCTTGATCCTTTGCTAGTTAAAATTTTTATCCATATTCATTTTATTCATGCTATTTAACATTTCCTTCCATAACCTGGAAGAAAATTTAAAATCTTCAGCAGATGAAGTTTTCAGATGACATAAAAATTGCAAAGGTGGTAAATACAGAAAAGAATAGATCTCTGATTCACAGCAATCTGAGTCACTTGGAAATTGGGTACAAACAAACCCTGGGATGCATAAACAGAGGGATCTTAAGGTCACAGCCCTTTGCAGTATAATGCAAATACTTAGATCAGCTCATTTCTGGGAAGGTTCAGCCAAAGGGACTTGCCTGAGGACCCAGATGCACAGCCTCAATAAGACCTGAAAACCAGATAACTCTCTTTCTCAGGGACAAGAGAGATATGTACAGACTCCTCCTCTCCACCCTACCCTGATAACAATTACTTACACTGATGAGATTATTACTTAGCAGAACAACTCCGCGGGTGAGATGATATATGTAACCAATTTCATAGTATATTAAGCTTAGCTTGCATATTCTGTTTTATTTTGTTTAGTAACTTACATTGTTCTGTCTGCCATCTCTTGTTCTCTTGTTCTAACTGCTACCACTTAAATCCTATATTTTATACTCAATGAAATCACTGTTGTTTATTAATAATCTCATCAGTGTAAGCAGCAGTGTAAGTTACTAAACAAAATAAAACAGAATATGCAAGCTAAGCTTAATATTCTATGAAATTGGTTACATATATCATCTCACCCGCGGAGTTGTTCTGCTAAGTATCTTTCACAGACTGTAATGCCTTCTAGTCTGGGCTCAGCCCTTTCCCCTGTCCAGTTTCAGTTGTTTCCAAAAGACATCCTGGATGGTAAGCAGACAGGCCCTGATATCTGGCAGCCAACCCTATGGTTTGGCTTTCCTTCTTTATATAGTTTTTGCAAAATGCAAGACTCCTTTGTGTTGAGTTTAAACTTCCTCCCAGTTCTTCATCAAAGAGTACATGGTTTAAGATGGATTCCAGTATCAGGTGACATGGTCACATGCTTTGCAGGGTGCCTCACAGTCTCTCCTCATGGGCTTACAGGAAAACCAAATATATTCACAGATTGTTGTTCTGAGTACTTGGCTATTAAGTTCCTTGAGTACTACTAATGTCACTTAGAATGTCTACATTAGTAACACAGGTTTATATTCCATATGTTAACTTTAATTACAAGAATGATACATGCATACAACTAGGATATACACATTCAACAGATTACATGCTTTCCAGTTACATGTCTCAGGAAGTATCTTCCTTAAAGCATATTCCAGTTATGTCAAATTCATAAGCATATTTTCATAAAATCTATAGAATGCCCTGTGATAGGGGTTTTTTTTTCCCCTAAGAGATGCTCTTAAAACTATTTTTGGAAAGTTCAATGGCTTGTGTCATACAGGAGGTCAGACTAGATGATCACACTGGTCTCTTTTGGTGGTAGACTTGGTGGATCTATGAATTTATAAATGTGCAAAGTGTTAATGTTATCTCACCTTTGATCCCATCTGGGGAGTGCTCTCTCAGGAGGCTGGGCCCTAAACTGCACTCTCCTTGGACCTGAAGTGGTTCAGTATCCGTACTGCTTCTCAGTGGGGGCAGGGACCTCAGTTCGGGGCCTTAGCTGGGGGAGACCAGCAAAGCTGGCCCAGCAGGACTGGGCGGCAAGGAGCCCCAGAGAGCGGGAAAGTGCTTTGCTGCTAGTCAATAAACAGGGATAAATTCTAAATATTTGTTTGAATATTTGAAAAAAAATGCAAACAAAACCAGGTATGTCACAGGCAAAATAAGTCTTCAAATAATATATTGGCGTTTGTAATATTTTACTGAACTGGCTTCAACTAACGAGTGGTTAGTCATCAACCTAAGGCATTGCACAGTTGCTAATGACTCTGTGTTACCCAAATATTTATTCAAACCTACTGGGAAGGGAATTCCACCTGCATAGGCAGGCAGTTTTCCATCTGCAGCCACAGCTGATGTGACTGCAGACATTGTGTGCAATCTGATGTTCTTATGTTTGCTCATGAAATCATGAACAATCAAGTTAAAGCTGTGTGCAAACATGGCTCACAGCTAAATTCTTCCATCCTAAATAGCATTTACCATTTTGGCCTTGTTAACAAAAGCAATAAATTCAGACCCAGAAAGGGAAAGGCCAATTTAAAAATACAGCTTTGCTGGCAATCACTGTGTGCAAATTGGAGAGAACTCAAGCCACACCACGCAGTTCCATCATGTGACGACAAACCCTAGTCACAAACCCTAGTGAGAAACTGGGCACTGTAGTATATGCAGGTGACTTTAAAGAGATTCAAAATCTATTTCTGCAACAGGAAAATGTACTAAAATATTCCCAGGGTGCTGACACTGAGAATATTAGTGCAAGAGTGTTAACTCAAGAGAGACCCATAGTAAAGACAAGTCTCTTGCATTCAGATCTGTCTTTCTCACCACCTTAGTTCAACCTACAGAAAGCAAACCTAGACAAGATAGTGATAAATATGGGTTTGTCTGAAAGAGTCTAATTTATATTTGCTTTCCTACAAGAGCTAACACGAGGCCAGCAAAACTGATTGGAATTTGGTTGTAGATTTCCCCATTGTAAACAAGAATATATTTTGAATAATTATATATGGAGTGAGAAGGAGCCATAACTTTGTTTTCAGATAGCGCTTTTTTCTCACTATTGATACTGAAAGTACAGGAAGGGTTTTTTTAAATGTTCTTGGAAGTTTTTCATTGAAAAGTAGTTGTGGTTGCTTATTTTCCAGTTTGGAACTTTAACCTATGAGTTCATAAAACAAGTTCTATAAGATCACTGAAAAATATTTCTTCAAGGTAAATGTTGAGGAGTGAGACATATTATTCTCTCTTTCTATTATTCTACTTCTCTTTCTCAGACACTGACAAATAAAACATACTGCCAGAAATACATTTTATTTTGATTTTTAACAAAAATATGTATTTTACTTGCATTCCTCACTTAACCTAAAAACACATTTTATAAAGATAGGGTATATAATCTACATTTTATAGCTGGGTTTGATGGTACACAGAGAGTTTAAATGCCATATCAAGGACACACAGTGAGCCAGAAAGAAAAAAGTTACTAAATATAACTCAATCAAGTCTCAATTATATTTCAGAAAAAAATGTTTTGCTGTGGTAAGGCAAAGAAATTGCATGTTCTCTATCCCGTGATATGTTTACCTCCAAGGATCAGCTGGGGACATACAAAGCTCCATCTCCACCACTAAATAATTTTTCAGTTCAGTATAAGCACAATTTCTGGATATCTTCTCAATATCATTTAGTTTAAGTAGGCTTGTTGGCTTCCATTCTTGGAGAGTTGGACTTTTCTGATAGGTCCAGTGACATAATTTAAACCTAAATTTTTGGGTTCTTAAACAGATGAATTATTTGAAATTTGCTTTTGCATGAGAGTCTTGGATTATTTGTTCAGCAGAGATATCAAACTATGGCAAACAGGATGCTTCAGTTTTTGTGGAGAACTTAATTGGCATTCAGTGACAATAAAATAACAGAGGGTATTGAAGGTCAGGAATCATGTCCATTGGCAGAGCTGCGTGGGAAAGCTTTCACAGTACCTGCTGCACTGCTCTTTTCAGCGCTATCAGTCTCTCTCTATCTCTGTTTGATTAACACTCTTTTTTATTTAAACTAAGACATGCAAGCCGTTTTGTGTGGTTGTATGATGTAATATCTGATTTGCATAATAAAAGGAGAACATAATTAAAATACCTCTCTGAATTGAGTTTTCCTTTTTTTCCTAGTGGCAAAGTAAAAGTCTCAAGTCAAACTCAGAATCTCATCGTGAGTCTTCCACAAAATCAGTTTGGTTTAAAATGCTGAGTATAATTGGCATGACAAAAACAAGGACACAGGGAATGATGCATTATGAACTCTTTCCACTAATATCAATGTTAACTGTTTTGATTAAATTAACACATTAGTCTAGAAGAAATCATGTGAACACACCAGCGCACATTCAAATTATATCTCCCAAGTTCTCTGCACACACACCAATGCTACTCCCATGGTCAGAGTTTAGAAAAGATCATTCAAAGTGGAATGAGCAAAAAGTACCTCTGATTTTAACTTTGTTAATCCATCAGAGTAAGGTACTGCAGTTTATAACACAACTCTGTAGCTATAACAGCTTATTCCCCCTCCTTCTTATTCTAATTTTTCTGGCCATAGTTCCATCTTGGGGACAGCTTTTGGGTTCTACTTCTCCATTATAATCTGGCTTGGTGCAGATCCTCAGACACTCACAGCTGATCAGATCCTTTTGTATGACTTCCATCCATCTAGTTTTGGGTCTTCCAAGTTTTCTCTTATCCTTCACTTCTCAGTTTAGCATCTTAATCCCTGTATATTCATCTGATCTTCTTTTCACATGTCCAAACCATCTAAGCCTGGATTCTCCTTACTTTTCTATGACAACCTTCACTCTTCACCCAATTCTTTCATTCTGAACATGGTTCATCGTTGTAAATCCAAACATCCATTAACATTTTCATTTCTATTATATTCAAGATCTGCTCTTATTTCTCCCTCAGTTCCCAGTATTCGGAGCCATGCAAAGATTCAGGCCTAAATTAAGATCTTGTAGATTTTAATATTCAACTTCACAGATATTTCCTACATAGGTGATGGAACAAGAAGTATCTGACTTGACATTTTATACATGGCTTACAGTTTGGTTCAACAGCTCTTAGTGCTCCCACTATATAAAAATTGTTCTATTACAGATCACTCCATTCACTTCCCTCTGTTTAGTCCATGCCTTTTCTGCTCATCTTATAAGCTCATGGTTAAGTTCTATTGTCCTGTACTAGCAAACCTAGGTACTTGAATTTCTATACCTTTGCTAGTGGCTGCCTTCCAAACTTACAATCTGATTGTCTCTTGTTGCGTGCCATTAGAGTTAAAGAGTGAATGTAGGAATTAAAAGACAAGGACAAACATTTAATCATGGAAAAATTATTTATGGATGGAAAGTCGGATGTCCAAAAGTAGATTTAGGTATATTTTATAAACTTATGGGTAAAAATGGGACAGCAAGTATTAAAAATGAAGTGCATTGGTATGTAGATGAAAAGTGGAATATGTTTTGTCAAAAATATGCAGACCAAAAACAGGAAAAGTAGGGACTGAATATTGTATACACAAATTGGGAATTAGTGCATCCCCTGGAATACCAGACTAGCTGTCATGACAGCTAAACTAGTAGCTGGGATGTGTGTGTCATTTTTTATGAATCAATCTCAGGCACTATACAATGAAAAGTGGAGAGGATACATGGGTAGAATAGGCAGGTTGGAGGGAAAAGGATATTACATGCATGATGGACAGATGTAAGGGGGACCAGGCTGTGGAGGGAAAATGCAAGTTGGAAGATGACTGGACAAAGACACCGCTACCAATTACACAGCATAGCACAGTGTTATGTCCTTAAAATGTCCCAGGCTGCCTGAGGTGTATTGTAGTGCTTGATGTTCTCCTGGCTTCTGATAGAGTTGCTGGTGCTTCCAGGGACAAAACCCTGAGTCTCTTGGTGTCCTGAACTCCCAAAAGAGAGTAGTTGCTAGTAGTGCAGAGTTGCATGCACTAAATACAGCAATGAAAAGAAGGGATTCCTGAGATCTTTCTAATCCTGACCCTTACACAGGCTCCACTCTAGCCTTTGGTCAAGTCACAGCCTTCTGGCTTCTATTTATGCTTACTTCCTCACTGGACAGCGGGTAAGAACTAATTCGCTAATGCTTGTAAAAGTGGCATAAAGACTCAAATTCTCCAGAATGCACACAAACAGTGGGTCCGACAGCCTTGCCAGGCCCTTAGGCAAGGTAGAGGGCCTCTGTGCTGCTCCCCAGATGAAAGGCATGTGGTCAGGGGCAGCCAGTCATCAGCACCACCCAGACAACAGCTCCCCCTTTCCCTCTCGCCCCCTCCAGACCTCAGTGCAGGCCAGAGCATGCTGTCTGGCACTTCAGCAGCAATTTCAATGCCCTGGAGCTCCAGCCACTACGGCTGAGAGTCCAGGGCCCTTTTGTATCACCAGGCCACAGGGCAGTTGTTCCCTTTGCCCCCCAGTTGGCAGGCCTGCACACAAAACCCTCTTCTGTTAAATTACAGATGCCTCAGCAGCATCTCAAATAATCTTCATATTTGCCATATAGACATAGGTATTAGCACAGCTAGTAACATTTTCAGGGGTGAAGTTCATCCCAGAATGCTAATGCCAACTCTGCTTATAATGCACCTAGTCAGTTGTGCAAAACTGTACATGGGAGAGATAATTCAATGTCTGTAATTGTTACTGAGAGATGCATCTGTAACTCCCCACTTGTTTGGCTGAAATTGTGTCCTATACTGTATTGCTTTGGGCTTGCTTAGCATACAGTGTGTATCCTTGATACACCACAGGCTGATCTAACTAGACACAATGTGACCCATGCATCAAATTGCACTAAAAAGATTTGTTTCCTTAATCGACAAAAACAGGCAATTCCTTTGACAAGAGCATTTGCAGCTGCCCTTTCATATTAAAGATAACTATGCTTGCTAATAAGTACTTGACACTGAATCCACATTGCATTAATGTTTGTCCATTTGCAGGAATGCCAACATGATGTTATGAAGGCATTTGCTAACTTCTACAGCATACCGTGCTAGTTAGAGGCTAGTTGCAACATCACAGCCTCTTTCAGAAATATGAAGTGTGGTGATAAAATCCTGCCATTCATATTTGTAGCAATTGTAAAATTCAAACTATAAGACAAAATGCACTTAAAGTGACCAAAAATCAAGTGTTTTGCCCATGATGAAACTGTGGGCAAACTGGTTGGGGCATTTTATTTTAAGGGGGAAAACAATCTTGCCAACTTGCAGCTCTCAGTGCTAGCCAGAGCCTGGCAACATAGCAGCGCAGAACTGATTCATGCCAATTGCAGCAACTGTTGCTGCTGTCAACCCAAGTACCCAGAGGTGCAGTATCACCTCCACTGAACAGCCACTATGATCAGATTAATATTTTCCTGGGGGAGAGGGGAGGCACAAGGATTCACCCACACCTGTCTCCTTGCCACTCCCAATTACAGATAACAGGAAAATACTCTGCTGAAGCTGAGAGACAAGTGAATATCCTTGACACTGAGCTTCATAATATTAGAACTACTTTTACATTTACTCAGTCACATACAAAACTCTCTGTGCCTGCAAGAGGGCAGCTGATAAAAACAGGAGGCCAGACCCTCAACGAGGCATCTATGGAACTACATCCATTGTTGTTGGACAAGGCCAACAGTTCAAGTAGTGCTTATAATGCACAGAGGCTTAATGAGAGATGGCAGGGAGAAAAATTGTAGTTGCAGTACCTTTCTCTACTGTTCCAGCTCCCAGATGTCTGCTGTTAGCAAAACACACAGTTAGGTACACAGAGTACAATTCACATTTTTCTCTAGGCAAGTGCCCTGTCCAGCACTCCTCTGATTGAGTCATCCTAGTTTTCTGTCTGGACATTGTATTCCAGTGCTATTATTCAGAGCTCTTTAAACAAGTACATGTTTATAAACCAATAAACTGCACCAAGAATAGACCTGGTTATGGAACAACTTGTTGTGTTCTTTCAGTACAAAAAGAAGTGGAAGACTGTTCTGCTTTTGACCTACTGGTTCACAAAGTAGAAAAAATTATTGGAGGGGTTCCCAAATCCTTCTTTCTGAGAGAATAGCTGCATTAACATGGACACTGATACTATAGGTTGAACCTCACTAGTTAACTGAAGGATTACAACCATTCAATAAAATCTGTGTGCTAGAAAAATACAGTGGGAATGAACTGGATAATGGACAGATTAAGGAACTGCATATCAACTATGTGTATTTACCTGGTATAACAATAAACTTCCTCAGACCATTCCAGAAACCAGTAGATGTTTACTGCATTTGCATTTTGAAAATTGCTACTGCAATCGATGCTGCTAAATTCTGTAGCTGACACATACATCCAAAATGCACAGCCATTAAAGATTCTAGTTAGAGGATGTGCTGCCTCAGAGAGCCATATTGTCTCTGCAGGGAGCCAGGTGGCACCACCAGCAACAACAAAAGTCTTTAAATGCCTTTTGAGTCTATTAAACAAAAACAAAGGTAACTGTTTAGAGAGGAAAGGGAGCAGGAAGAAAGAGGGTTGCTTTCCTTCTCCCTGGCACTGCTTAGTTTTCTTCTATCTATCCTTGTTTGGTTTCATCCAAACTACACAAGAACAGACAGTTAACCTGTTCTCCTAAGTATTTACACAGTGTAAGAGTTACAAAAACAGTTATTTACCTAATGTATAACAGATCTTGGATTCTTTGGAGTGCTATTTTTAAATATTTTTTGTAGCAGAGTCAACAGAAATACGTTTTTGGGAGGCTTGAATGATAGCCTTGTGGTCAAGTTTAAGGAAGGAGGTTCCATGAACAGGAGGGAGCCTGAAGAAGGCACTGGAGCAGAAGGGGGAGAAGAAAATGAAGGGGAGTGTTAAAGGTTGCTTTTATGGAATGGAGAGGCTATAGGGAAACATGGCAGGAGATAGGTCAGAGATGTAGGCTAGGGTTCAGTAATGCGGGCCTTCTCTTATTCCTTTATTAATTAGATGTATGGCATCAGACCATTCTAAGCATTATATTAAATCTTCTATCTAGAGTAGGAGGGGAACAAAATTCTTCCACGTTTTCCCATAAAAACATATAAAACCACCTTCTGTACAGAATATTCTCTCACTTCCTCAAGGGGGGAGGAGAGGATGAAGGGGCGGACACATGTTAGTTGTTTCAAACTAAATGGGCCAAGCCAAATTTGAACTTTGGGTCACTATGGGTATGTCAACACAGCAAAGTTATTTCGAAATAACAGCCATTATTTAGAAATAACTTTACTAGCATCTACACAGTCCTACCACTATTTTGAAATAAATTCAAAATAGCAGAGTGCTTATTTCGAATTTGGTAAACCTCGTTCCACAAGGAATAATTCCCAAATTCAAAACAGCTATTTTGAAATGAGTGCTGTGTAGACACGTACATCAAAAAGTACTGTGTAGACACTTCCCAGGGTGCCCAGCTGGCCACTCCAGCCTCAACCAAAAACACTTCTCTCACTCCCCCATCCCCGGAGCCCTTAGAGGGGTAGACTCTGGCCGAAGTGCCTCTGCAAGCTCCAAACCTGCCAGCCCAGAGCCAGCAGTCACTGCCCCTGACCCAGTGGCACCAAAACATGAGCCAGCAAGCCACCGGCAGCCAGCCCTCCACCACTCCCCAGGAGCAGTCTGCCAGCTCCCAGGAGCCTGCCAGGGCCCGGAGAAGGTGGGCGCCTTCCTGGTCCAGGGTGGAGATCATGGACCTTATTCAGGTTTGGGGGGGATGCCCCCAACGTCCATGATCTCTGCACTAGATGGAGGAATGCGGCCATATATGGCAGGATAGCTGCCAGCCAGGCCACCAAAGGCCACATGTGAACCCAGGAACAGGTTTCTATGAAAATCAAGTTGGTCTGATGAGACCCCCAACCTGATCCCTGATCTTCTCCTCCCCCTTCTTCCGCTTGCTTCCCTCTTACACCTCCTTCTTCCCAGGTTTCCCCCTCCCCTCTCCTACCCTCTCTTCACCCTTCTCCTGCCTCCTTTCCCCAGTCTCACCAGAGTTTCATTCCTCCCCCCCCCCCAGTTTTGTTAAATAAAGAGAGTTTGTGTTCATGAAAATACATGTATTTTATTTGATATAAGGAAGGGGGGTTAGGGAGGGGTAAGTGGAAGGACGTGAGGGAGGAATGAGGTACAAGCCCCCAGTAGAGCACACCAGGAAGACTCTTAGTGCTCCTCAGGGTGGAAGCTCTCCCACAGGGACTCCTGGATCCTGACAGCCCCCTGATGGACCTCCCAGATGGCAGCCTCTAGAAAGTGCAGCCTCTAGAAAGTGCAGCCAGGCTCGCAGCAACATGTCCACAAGAAGCACCAGAGTGACCAGGTGCATCTCTGGCTCCATGTTGTGGAGTGCTGTAGTGTCCCGAGTGAGGGCAACCAGAGCACACAGAGACAAAATGCTTTGCTGTCTCTCATCGAGGTAGACAAGCAAGCAGGGAAAGCTGAGAACCAGCTGTCCGGGGGGGGGGGGGGGTCCCTTTAAGCACAGGCCACAGGTAGCCTCAGGCAGCAGACACACAAAGTAACCCCGACCTGATGCCCTGCCGGACTTGGCTCCAGACAGCCTTAAATGTGATTCAACATCCACTCAGTGTAGATGCGCAATTTCAAAATAGCAAAAAGGTATTTCAAAATGCATTTTGCATGTAGACGTGTTATTTCAAAATAATTTATTTTGAAGTAACTATTTTGAAATAACACTGTAGTGTAGACATACCCTATAAGTGTAGCATATTTCTTATTTTTTAAAAATATGTCTAAAGGCTTGAGAAGCTATGTGGCCTCATTTTCACCTGTTCATACTTCTCACGGACTTTGTCCTGCATGAAAACTACTGTAGAACATAGGTTAGTTTTCTGTGCCTTCGACTCATACATAAACACCAGTCCTAGTATCTAGATGCCAGTTTTGACAAAATTCAGTTGAAAAAGAAATGTATTATAGGTTTCATTGCAAAATGACTAGTTATGTGTCAGCTGCTACAGCAGAGAACAGCACACGCATCAGTGACTCTGTACAGAATGTGTGCTACAGCAATCTGATATGCATCACTGAATGTTACAGAGATTACAATCACTGTAGAAGACGTTAATTGCCTTACTCCTGTTCTGTAGAAGACAAACACATATAGAAGACCCCTGCAGAGATGGCAAAGAGTATAATACAATAATAGAAATTGTAAACCCAGAAGACGATAGATTTCTTTCCACTAGCTAGGTGAAATTGTTCATCCAAAACTTTTTTTCACTGAAAAAGTGTATATTCAGGGCATCTGACATATTTAATGATCACGTGCTGATTTTGGCAAAATGTTTCAGTCAAAGCTAAACACTTCCATTTTTCAAATTAGATTCACAAAGGAAACTGAAGCAAAACTGAAGAGGCAATAACCCCCATGTACTCAATTCATCATACTGAGGTTAACATCTCAGTAGCAAACTAATATGTTACACTGGTTATATTTTATGGAAGATAATATAATCCTCAAGCTTGTGCTGCAAGCCAAATATTTGCTAAAAAGTTTTATTGATACTTAGATCAGGCCCTGCTATTCTAATCTATAGCACTAACTGGCATTGACGGCAACACAGGTAAGTGAATGCTTCCATCCATGTTTGAAGAACAGCTAGTCTCTAAGACAAAGCAGGGAACTCCTGTACAAGAATTTATTTGCAACTTCTGGTCCCTGGGGAGAGAAAGATCTATGTCTTCCATTCCCATAATCTATAAAGAGATAATTCTCTACTGGAATCCCACAATGCACCAATAGGTGCCATTATGGATTTCTCTCAGCATCAAGTTCCTAGTTAGTCCCACGAGATAGGGTGATACATCCAAGTATTAAAGTCTCAGAGGAGTAGCCGTGTTAGTCCATTACTAAAAAAAACCTTAAAAAACAAAAATTGTCCTATAGCAGGGATGGGCAATAATTTTTTACTAGAAATTTTTGAAGTGACCCCAGGCTGCACCAGAAGATGTGGGGCCTCAGGCAGAAGGGGTGGGGCCAGGATACTTCCCTGCTTCTCCACCCACAGACCACAGCTGGTCTGGTTGGGGTGGAACAGTGAAGTCTTTGCCCCGCACCGTCCCCGAGGTTCCTCCTAGGTGCCCATACCCCTGGCAGTGGGAGGAGCCTTCACATGCTTCCCCTTCTACTCCCAGGCCAATCAGGGCTTGGGGCTGGGGGAGCACACAAAGTCTCCTTCCGCCCTTCCAGGATCATGTGGCACTTCTAAGCATTGTGCGCTCCTTGCAGGATGGGGGCAGGGCAGAGGAAACTTCATGTGTTTCCCCCTGCCCCCAGACCCTTATTGGCCTAGGGCAAGGGAGTATTAGGGCCTCCACAGGCTGGATCAACCTGGTGGGCTGGATCTGGCCTGCGGAGGCCCTTTTGCCCACCGCAGTCCAATAGCTTCAAAGAGACTAATAAAAAAATATATAGATAGTATCACGAGCTTTCAAGGGCACAATCCACTTCTTCAGATGACATGGGCTTTCCCAACTGCAGGGGGAGGAGGGGCACAGATGGTACTCACACACTCACATCCACATCCTGGTCCCCAACCATTATGCCTCAGAGTATATCAACAGGAAGGGGTACTTCTTCATGGTGCTGCAGGCTCTCGTGAACCACAAGGGATGCTTCACTGACATCAACATTGGGTGATTACAGAATGTGTATTATGTCCCCATCTTCCAGCATTTATGCCAACTCTGAAAGATCATGTTGGCACCTTTTTCTCCAACCGCACCATTAGAGTCTGGAATATGGATATGCTCATCACAATCCTGCATGATACAGCTTATCCCTTTCTCCCCTACACAGGCAGCCTGGACCCCACCAAGGAGCACTTCAATGCCAGGCTGAACAAGTGCCGTATGGTGGTGGAGTGTGTGTTTGGCTGCTTAAAGGGGAGGTTCAGGACTCTCTTCACCTGCCTGGACCTCAGCGAGCACAACATCCCATTTATGGTAGCCTGCTGTGTATTCCACAACCTGTGTGAGAACAAGAGGGAAACTCTTCTGCCATGGTGGGGGGGCAGAGGCTGAATGGAAGGCCAGGGCATACAAGCAGCTGGACACCAGTGCCATTCAATGAACAATTCAAGGGGCTGTGCTAATCAGGGAGGCCTTGAGGGGGAGTTTCAGCCAAGGCCAGCTGTGAGACTCTCTCCCATGCCTCTCCACAAGGGGCCCTGCATTCCCTCTGTGTGGCTTTTCGTCCTCAACCACTCCGTTCTCCTGCCCTCCCTTCCCACCTTCCCCCTCCTCTGCAGCGCAAATAAAAAAGCCCATAAAAACGAATTATGTCATATTATAACAGGGGAGGGACTGTGTAAAGAACCTGGAATGGGGGAGGGGAGGGGATGGGACAGGAGGGCTCAGGAATACTGCTGGGAGGGGAGCCTCCCTCAGTCAGATCAGAAGGCTTCAGTTGCCCTCAAGGTCTGGCTGCCTTTGAGGTCCCACATACTGCCCCACATCCTGGGGCCCCAGCAGCCCCTGAGAAGGATTAGCCGGGGAAGCCACGGTGGGGAGGAGGCCATGCACTCCATTACCGAGGTGAAGGAAAAGCACATAGCCTTGTGCTGGCATGCCAGCTGATCTCATCCAGCCTTCTGCTGCTCCCTGTCAGCCCAGTGCTTTTTTTTGGTCAGTGGCCTGCTCCTGGCACTCTTCATCAAGCCCCCAGACAAGGGACTGGAGGCAGGCCATCAGCTCCCTCATCAAGTCTTCCCAGATGCATTTTCTTCTGCAGATCCCACAGAGTTGGGAAGATGGCATGGGAGATGCTGGACATGCCACGCTCATAGCTGACCCAACTGCGAAGAAAAGTTACAAGTGCAGTCATCCCAGGGGACACTGTGTATGAAACCTGGCCCTAATCTCTGAGCCAACACTGAAGATCGTGGTTCAGATGATGGCAATGTGCTTCAAGCAAGGCCATATGCTGTCTAGACAGTGGCACTTTCCTGCAGGGGCACAAATGTCCCAGGGGAGCATTGAAACACCCACAGCCCGGGAGCAAGAAGTCATGGGAAGGTGCCAGCCAGGCCATGAGCCTGAGAGTGGGGGCAGGATACAGGGCAGCTCAGCTTCCTTCCATGTCCCACGCACGCTGGACCTAGCACTGGTGGTGTCCTGCAGAGAGAGAACTTCCCTGTCCACTAGCGGGGAGGGTGTTGGGGGAGGTGTGTGTGAGTGGCGGAGGCTTCTTGCCAGAGAGAGTGCTACTGGGTTCCTCCCCTCCACAGGTTCTCATGCACAAAATCAATCTCCCCCGCATTGCTCCGCTTGACTGGGAGCAGATTTTGCCTGAGTGCATTATGCTGTGCCATGTGCGGCTCAGCCGTGTGTTTCCATGACCCCAGCCTCCTTAGTGGTGACTTGTTGTGGGAAGATGTCCCACCATGGAGTCCAGAGTAAGGCAGGCCTTTCCAGGAATCTTGTGAGAATTACTGAGGGGTTCCTATGTGAAAGCAACATGGGGCTGAGTGCTCCAGACTGGTACTCCATGTGCACAGGCTATTGTGCAAGCCCCAGGCTGAGAAGACCAAGTGAAGAGTGAGCTGCCCCTTGCAATCCACTGTCTGCCCCTGCATGTAGGTAGGGAAAGTTATAGAAGTCACCTGAAGTGCCTTCCCTGGGTTCATCCAAAGCCTGGGAGACATCCTGGGATGGGGAGGGATTGGCTCCAGGGTAAGGAGCAGGTCTTAGCTGGCAGGCATGGTCACCTGAATGGCCTTATCCTCCTCCACATACTCATCCTCCACAACCCCACCCTTGTGAAAACAGACACCGGGCATGTCCAGGATGAACTGGTCAATGATGGGGGGGAGGTGAATGACACCCTTCCCCCCAGGATGGCATCAAGTTTGTTGTAGTAGTGGTATGTGTGTGGTTCTGCCCCAGAGCGTCTCCCTGGTCTTGTTATAACCTGCTGGAATGCCTTGATTTTCATCTGGACCTGGTTGAGGGTCCACATGTGGCCTAGCTTGGCAGCCATCCATCCGTACACATCCACATTGTGCTTTCTGATGCGGAGATCCTGGAGGTTGGTCTCCTCATCCCAGACTTTGATGAGGTCCAGGATCTCCACACCAGTCCAGACCAGTGCTCTGCATCCCTGGCCAGTGGCAGCTGAGGGTGCTGTGGGAGTTCTGGCAGCTTTGGGGGCTCAGAGGGAGCACTGGGGTCTGCCATGCCTCCATCTGCTGAGGCTGCATGGCATGCAGCTGGCAAAGCTCTCCACAAGTCACAAGCCCTTTTCCTGCAGCTTACTGTTTTAAGCTCTGAAGGAGAAGGCAAGTAATGGAGATGGCAGGCGTGGCCAGAGGAGACACAAGTACAGCTGTGTGAGGCCTCTGGAGGCCAATTATTTTGAATTAGCAGCACTAGAACATCCAAACTAATGCTATTTAAGAATAATAATTTCAAAATAAGTGTTATTCCCAGAGGAAGTCAAGAGTACAGATGTTGAAATAACCAGCCTATTATTTCAAAGTAACAGGCTGAGTAATGTGGATGCTCCACTTGTTATTTCAAAATAAGGGGGTTATTTCAAAATAACTCCCTAGTGTAGACCAGGGCTAAGGAATTTTTATAGAGTAACATTGGCTCAATATTCTCAACCTAATTTTGAATAGCATAGATGATAGATAATGATGGGCAAACCCCCCAAACCTCTGAGGTTCCGTTAATAAATATCCCCAGTTACTTGTACATTCTAAACCTCTTATTATAAAATATTGGAGAGGAAACATACAATCATAGAAAAATTAACTTTTAACAGCTTCTCTTCCTTCTATCTTCAAAAAAGGCTCATTTTGAATTTTGGGTAATGTTGGGATCATTCCTTATTTTTATCAGAATTTAGTTTGCCCATCTTAATTAAAGCCAATGTTTTATGCAATTCTGGGAGAATACAGGAGTGAAGAGTTTGTTAATTTACATTTAAATAAAACTGCTATTCTGAACTTTTGATATGGTCGCATTTTTAATTTGTGTGCTTCAATTCATATATAAGGGCTGCTTCTGGAATTACAGGGACTCTTATGCTATAGCTCTGAGTTGTATAAGTCATTGTTAAGGCAACACATGCACCATTGCCCTTGGCTGGAAGAAAGTGAAAAGGCAATAAATAGGCTTTCTGAAAGGTGTATGGTATGCATTTAAGCAACAGTGATTTTCAGTAGGAAATTATATGAAGACACAATTGGATAGTTTTTCCATGGTATGTACTAGGCTTCATTGATAATCTTTAGTAGCTTTCCTACCATTTTGTATGTAACATGTCTCACATCTTGCTCAGGATATCCCCTAATAAGATATGGAAATGTTCTTCTGTCAACCTTGTGCTTTCCACATTTGGGGGCTAGGTCAGTTTAACCACGACATGCAGGAATGTCAACTATTCACATCTCTGAGGCACCTGGGGCTTGTGTTTACTACCAGCGAGAGTGACAGTGTTGTAATTAATGCAGTGGGTGTCAATTTAGGGGAGACTCTAGTTAAGACCCAGCAAATCAATGGCACAGTGTTCTCTGGTTGACTCCTGGACTTCACTAGTACGAGAAAAATAACGTAAATGGATGGGAGAGCATCTCCCGTCAATGCAGTGCACTGCAGACACCATGGTAAATTGACTTCAGTTATGTTATCCAGGTAGCTGGAGTAGCATAACGTAGGTTGACTTATCCCAATCGTTTAGACAGAGCCATAGTTAAGATGGCATAATTTTCTAGTGCAGACCAGGTCTTTGTCTGCTTTCCATACTACACCTTGAGGCAAGCTCTGATCCTGAAATAACTCCAGTACAACAAGATCCTTGTGCCCATGCAGAGTTCTTTTCAGGATCAAGGACTTATTTAACACCAATCTCTATTTTTAATTTTTAATAAAACAGCTCCTTCTTGCAAGAGGTAGACTGACAAGAATCAGATTATCATGTGGTAACATTCCATTTCTTGGTGCTTCTCTTAAAAAGTTCCCTCTTGAAACTTTCCTTATAAAAATGCTACTGCAAATACTGCCATAACATCTATTTTTATTAATCTGATGGATTACAGTCTTGTTGAGAAGCCTACATCTTTAAATAGAAGTCTATTGTTTGTACTTGCATTTAAATGAAATAAATATTAAATTGCAGTGTTTCGCAAAACATTGTTTTGCTCAGACTATACCCCAATGAAAGATGGCACACTTAAGACAATTCTGATGCAGACCAGAGAATAATACTATTTGAAATTTGTGCAGCCAGAAATCTAACCCATTTAAAATCTTTTATCCAAACTGCTAAACCTTAACAATTCACACATCAATAGGCAAGATAAACTCAGTGGCAGTTTTGAGGCCTGCAAAATTGTCTTTGAATTTGAATTTTGATTTTTTTTCTCTTTTAAACAAAACAGTTTGCAGCCAATTTAAATTTCCTGAGCTTGAAACTTATCAAAACATTGTGTCACAGACAGTTACTAATTAATTTCATTATGTTGTGCAGTAGAACTTGCCAGTAAAATAAAGTGCAAGGTCTGCTCTTGCAACATGCCTGGAAATTCAGAGAGATGCAATATACTTAAAGGCTCCACTTCCCACATTCTCATGACCTATTACTATTGTCTGAAACTTCTTGACAAAAGCATTGTCATGAACAATCTGTTTCCGTGACTGGAATATTGGGCAGTTAGGCCCAAATCGTTCACTGTGGCATTTAACCTCTAATACAAAGTTAATGATTATGCATTAATAAATGTATTGTAGTACTTAAAAAAGCCATTTGCACCTGTACATGGCAACCATACAGGTATCCAATATCCTATAAAAACTATCTGTAAGAATTAATTTTAATAGTACAATCATATTTTTGTTTCCTTTGACAAATAACCTCAAACTTTATAATGAATAGAAGAATAAAGCTCCTTTGCAAATGCATTATTTTCTCTGTCATTTAAATACCATACACTTTCAATGTCTTTAGTATTTCCCTGTTTCACAATATGTGGTATGTGAGCCAAATATTCTTTCTTTTCAATTCAGAGTGTTACAATAGTACACTTAAAACACGAAGAATAAATATAACAGTTTAACTTAGTTTAATTACAGCTGTAAGAGAAACAAATGAATTGGCATGAAAAGAGATAGAGAAAAATATTTGCCCACATTACTAGAAAAACATTGACAGTCCAGTGCAATTTACATCAAGTATACTTTATTTTTCTGTGTCAAACCTAATCAATCATTTGCCAGAATCTGTGATAAAAACATTCAAAAATGCAAACTTTATAGAGGGAAACTCAGAGATTAACCAGAACAGTACTTTCAATTATATCATTCAGACAATGCATCATAGCTTAGAGAAAACTATATGAATGTGTAACTTAAAATGGGTTGTCCATGAAATTACTCTTTTTCTTCTTTTTCTTTTTCAGAATTAAAATCTTCCCTAATCTTAGTCTAAGATCCCTCCTACAAAAATTTACACACATGCTTATCTTTATGATTTGAAAGTAATCCTGTTGACTTCAACCGGACTATGCAGCTCTGAATTTCTCAATCTATCACTATTCTACATGCAAGGCACTACATTTAGCCGTTTGGAATGGAAATCCATCAACCATATGAAGAAACGTGCACAGATACAGACAGATATCATCTTTCTATCCAAGTGCAAGAAGATGGACATCGTCTCCAAAGGACTGAAAGTGAACAATCCATTAAGATCAACATACTATACTGACTACAGTGAAAGACTCTGCCTCACACTATCCAAGAAATTAAGGAATCACCTGAAACACTGGAGACATTCCACAGAGATTTCAACAACCTACACCCCACCATCAACCTCAGCCTGGACCATTCTACACGAGAGATCCATTTCCTGGACACCACAGTACAAATCAACAATGGAAAATTAGACACCATCCTCTACAGAAAACCCACTGACTCATACAGTTACCTACATGCTTCCAGCTCCCATCCAGAACACACCATACGATCCTTCATCTATAGCCAAGCCCTTCGATACAACAGCATCTGCTCTAATCCCACTGACAGAGACCAGAAACTTCAGGATCTCTACCAAGCATTTATAAACCTCAACTACCCACCCGGAGAAATAAAAAAGAAAATTGAAAGAGCCAGACGAATACCTAGAAACCATCTACTTCAAGACAGACCCAAGAAAACCAACAATAGAACACCACTTGTCATCACCTACAGCCCCCAACTTAAACCTGTCCAACACATTATCAATAAATTACAGCCTATACTGGAACAGGATACTAAACTCCAAGAGGCTCTGGGAGACAGACCCATAGTCTCTTGTAGACAACCACCTAACCTCAAGATGATTCTTACCAACAACCACAGGACATACTACATTAACACCAACCCTGCTACCTTCCCTTGCAACAAACCCCGTTGCCAGCTTTGTCCACATATTCACTCTGCTGATACCATTATTGGACCTAACCAAGTAAGTTATAAGATCAAGAACACATATTCCTGCGCATCCAGAAATATAATTTATGCTATCATGTGCCGAAAGTGTCCGTCTGCTATGTACATTGGACAAACGTCTTAGACACTTCGCCAAAGGATCAATGCCCACAAAACAGATATTAGACAGGATCACAAAGAAAAAACAGTTTCTTGCCATTTCAACCAGAAAGGACATTGTCTCAACGACTTAATTACCTGCATCCTGCTTCAAAAGCCTTTTAAGACTGCACTTGAAAGAGAATCCTCTGAACTGTTATTCATGCTAAAATTCGACACATTACGCCGGGGTCTTAACAAAGACTCTAGTTATCTTACCCATTACAAAGATAGCTTCCCCAATTATCACCTCTAATATCATTAGCTCACAGTCATTTACCTCCACCACCACCCCCGCATCCTCCTTCTGTTCTGAAATTTGATTTGTCCTTTTCATATGTGTTCATTTTTTAAATTGTATCCTTTGGTAAATATGGTTGTGACTATTTTCTTCCACTATTTGATCGAGGAAATGGGTGTGGCCCACGAAAGCTCATCATTTAATAAACCATCTTGTTAGTCTTTAAAGTGCTACATAGTCTTGTATTTTTTATCCATAGCAGAATGTCTGCCGATTCCCAAGAATCTCCTAGCCCCTAACTGGGGTTAGCAGAGAATCTCTTCCCCACTTAGCTATGTAGAAAGGGTAGGTTAGTTAAGGCCCCATGCAATCACCAGCTCAGAAGCCCCCTGTAGTAATCAGTTACCTACTGGTTTTAGATGCTGTTTTGGAAGAGACACTTGGCTACCCTTTCCTTAGTGCACTTTGAAAACATTAGCTGCAGAAAAATTCTCAGTGCTCTAATCCAAAAAATAAATTACACTCTCTAGAACAACACCTATTTAGAGAGTAAACTTCTTGAAGGCAGGCTCTGTCTCTTTTTATGTGTTTACATTATATATAACTGAGTACAATGAAGCCCTGATCTTTGTTGAGGCTTTTAAGCACAACTTTAACATAGTTCTGCGATCTGGCTCAGGCTACTCATACTGCTGAAGTAGGCTTTTTATGGGAATGTACTGCAGGTTCTCATACAAAAATCAGAAGTACTTTTCTAGAGCTCTGCTGTCTCTCAATGGTCCTACAAATAGCAACTGGGAACCTAAGGCCCAGTAAGTCCTCTTTTTTCAGCAAGGGTACGTCTAGACTACAAGCTTCTTTTGAAAGTGGCTTTTTTGAAAGTGTCTTTTGAAACAACCTCTTTTGAAAAAGAGCGTCTAGACAACAAGAAGATTTTTCAAAAAAAGGCTCTCTTTTTCAAAAGAGAGTCTAGATGTTCTCTTTAAAAAAAGCCCTGTTTTCATGTAACAGCACCTTTTTTCGAAAGATTACTTGCAAAAAACGGCATTATTCCTTGTAGAATGAGGTTTACCGCCGTCAACAAAAACGTCATGTTCTTTTGATTTACTGTCGACAGAACGTGGCGTAGTCTAGACACAGGCAGTTTTTTCGAAAAAAGGCCACTTTTTTTGAAAAAACCCTGTAGTCTAGACATACCCCAAAAATGCCTATATGGAAAGCTAAGAGTATGGAAGCCAACTAAGAATTCACACCAGCACTCTATCCTTCATAAGGAAACATTCTGTATGTGAAGACAGTGGTGGTCCAATGTCTCTACCTTCCTGAAGTGGGACTGTGGCGGGGCAATTAGGCCCCGCACTTTCACCGCACAGGATGAGGAGCTGGCACTGCGAACTCCGGCGTGTGGCAGGAATGCGGGGCGACTGGCGCGGCAGGCACAGTTATGCTGGACGGCCCCGAGCATGCAGAGGGTGGGGCCAGCCACCGAGACGCATCTTCCCAGACACCGTCATGGGGTGGAGGCAGAAGGGTGACAGGTACAAAAGGCGAGGAGCCCGTAGGAACAAGGTGGGGAGGACGTAGGGGCTGGGGAGCAGGAGGAGCCTCAGCCACAGCCACTGTGAGGTAAGGCTGGTGAAGGGGAACAGGGCAAGGGGGAGGACCCCAGACAAGGTGCCCGGGACACCCTATGAAGGAGAAATAGGGGGGAGGAAGTGGCCCAGGTCAAGGCCAGATAGGAGGCCTGTGGGCTGATGAGTTGCGGGCAGAGGCCCCGTCAGCCAAGACAGAGGGGAGTTGACTCTTTCTTTAGGGCCCTGGGCCGAGACTCAGAGAGAGGGAGGGCCCGAGTCTGCCTACCCCCAGGAGCCTCACTTCAGTCGCTGAAGGCGGAGTGCAGAAAAAGAGACACTGGTGGGTCCGCAGAGGGACCACGAACCCATGGCACATGCGTAAGAGGGGGTACAGTCCTTGAAAGGACCTTTTCAGGGTGGGCGCAGAAGCGACCGGTAGACACTAGAGCACCACAGGGCCGAAAAGTTTTGTATCCAGGTAAAAGGCTTTGAAGATGAGATTGTGAATACGCGTATTCAAAAATATGGATGCAAATTGTGTGGCTTTAATCCATTGCAGGCTATTCTGGAACCAAAATATAACATGTGAAAGAATTTGGACTAAGAATTCCAAGGAGTGAAATCAATAGCAATTTTGCCTGAACAAGAAGTTCAGGTTCAGACCCTTAACTGGCACCTTGGTAAAATGTCGGCTTAAAAGAAATAATTGCAGGAAACAGATTAAGTACAGTGTATTTTAGTGACTAATGAGTGGATAACTGGCACACCTAGTCATATTAAAATGCCTATATGATATTGTCCACAAGACTGTTCGAAGCAGACTGCAGCTGTGAGCTTGTTTTGTGTAATAAACTTCTCTGCTGAAGCCCTGTTCACTTCATGCTGATTCCTTGTTCTATTACGGTTGTTAAATGAGTCACATACCTTTATATAGTTTAAATATTTTAAGCTTTGTACTCTATTATTTTTGAGGCAATGGCTGAAATAAAAATGAACGTCTCCCAGCACTGTGTATTCCTATCAGGTTCTTATCACCAAGATGATCTCTTAATTAGCATGTTTGTTTCCACTCGGGTGTATCAATTAAGAGGATACTTCTGTACTTATGTACATTCCTATTAATGTGCTTTCTAAATTTAAATTAAGACCACATTTTAGGTAGTGTAAGTTCCAAGACTGAAGGAAGATCTTTCCATAGGAAATTGAGTAGTTTCACCATCTGTTCTTTCAATAAGTGCCAGTATTCTTAAATTACTAGAAACTAGAGATCAGCTTTCATAAAGCTGTCATACTGACAAACTTTATTTTACAGTTTACACAAACATACACAAGCTAAGATTTTAATCAAATGTGTTAGCTGACATGACTAATGATATCACAGAATTACTGCTTCCAAAGAGGCATTGTCCCAAGTAATTTTGCTTTTTGTGTGCTATCACATTGTAGTTGGTAATTATGATGCCAACATTTTTGGCTTCCCTTCTATATTACAATGGATAAATCTCACCAAGTTTCATCATTTTTAAAAATCAAATTATTTTTTGCTTGTTATAAGCCTAATGCAAAATTCATTGAATACAACAGAAAGACTCCCATTAATTTTAATGGGCTTTGGATCAGATTCTAGAAACTTTAGGCATTCTTGTGCTCTAAGCATTAACATTAAAAGCTATTTTGACATATCATTTCTCACAACTAAACTGCAAGTTAATTTTGCAGTTCATTTATCTTGACTCTTTTCTGAAAACTCTACAAAAATGCAGCAGATAAGGCATTTTAGTAAGTTAACTAGAGCATTTTAATATGTAATATGTAAACCAAATTGTTTATTATTGCTGTCCAATGATTACTCACTCATGTCCAATTGATTGGGAATTTCATATGAACAAAAGCAGCAGAATTTTATCTGAAAACTCCTCTTAAATATATGCCCATTTTCCTAGCACAGAGACATAAGAATCCACGTACATTTCAATTAGCGTTCTGCTAATTTATCTGTGATACACCTATTTTATGCATTTCAAGTAATTAAACCTACAATAGGCACAATTTAAAAAAATCATGATTAGAAGCCTCAGGTACAACATTTGCAAGTCAATATTCAAGCTTTCAAAAATCAGGAGCTGATTCCTCAGAAATCATTGGCTTAAAAATCATACTTTTTTTAGTCTTCATCTTCTGGTGTTTGAGCCTTCAGGTTGCCCTAAAATCATACAAGCAGAAGGGCTAGATTTTTTTTAAGGAACTCTGAGATTCTCCCATTCACATGATTCCAGGATCTGAAGCTTTTAAGAAAACCTTCAAATATGGAGAATTGTGTGATAAAACCAAGAAAGTGTAACAGTTCATGGGGTGTCTTGCTTTTATTAAATAATTGTTGTAGAGTGGTAAGTGCTGAGTCTTCAGTCCAGTCTGAGTATGCACATTATATGATCAGAACATATAAGAACACATATAAGAACACAATAAGACAGATGGTCTATAAAATATGTATTTAGTAATTTTTAAGTGAAAAAGTCATAGAAGGATGGAATATTTTACTCATCCCCCATCCAACCACCCATTTTTGACAGACTTTAAGCAGCTCAGCTCATTCTAGGCCACACAGGTAGCCTGCAACTTTCCTTAATAAGACTCTATTTTCAGTTGTTTATAATTTTACCACATATTAAGCATCGGTGCTTAAATTTTCCATGCCACATGTCTACCTTTGTCTGATAATTATTATTTATTAATTTCACCAAAATGGTTCAGCCTTTTCTCCAATAAAAGTTAGTGGAAAGTGTGCTACCCTGGCCATGTTTAAAAAATCCATACATCTGTTTCTTTGAGAAATTTTGGTACCCTCATCCTTTGATACAATTGCTTGATATTTCCCACAAGGAGAAGGCAGAGGAGAACTGGGATGAGGACAAACTAGAAAGGGGCCACAACTGAAGGTATTAGACTTGGGGATGTCCTGAGAAAGATCTGTGACCACGGGTGTGTCTAGACTACATGCCTCCTTCGACGGAGCATGTAGATTAGCCAGATCGGAAGAGGGAAATGAAGCCGCGATTAAAATAATCGCGGCTTCATTTAAATTTAAATGGCTGCCCCGATCTGCCGATCAGCTGTTTGTCGGCAGATCGGGGGAGTCTGGACGCGATGCCCCGACAAAGAAGCCTTTCTTCATCGACACAGGTAAGCCTCGTGAAACCAGGTTTACCTGTGTCGATGAAGAAAGGCTTCTTTGTCGGGGCATCGCGTCCAGACTCCCCCGATCTGCCGACAAACAGCTGATCAGCAGATCGGGGCAGCCATTTAAATTTAAATGAAGCCGCGATTATTTTAATCGCGGCTTCATTTCCCTCTTCCGATCTGGCTAATCTACATGCCTCCGTCGAAGGAGGCATGTAGTCTAGACACACCCCACAAGACAATGCTTTCCCCTGCAAAGTGAGCCGTATGTGTTTCGTTATCCAGGGTGGAAAATGTTTTCTATGCCCTCAAATGGCTGAGAAAAAAACCCTGATTTGGTGTTATACCCACATGAATATTGATTTAGCATGCAGGTTGACTTCCCTGATCGCCTGCCCGTCAGAACCTGGAATAGAATCCAGAATTCCTTGCACTCTTTCTCTGCTGCTACTCAATAGGTGTGAAACTCATTAGCAAAATGGGATTGTTCCTGAGTTAGACATACTATGGTATGGTGTATAGTTGCTGGTGTGAATTTGCTTCAGGCTGGCGGGCTGTCTGTAGGCGAGGACTGGCCTGCCTCCCAAACAACAAACCTCGGTGCCAACTCTCCCCATGTATCTATACCAGCGACACCATCACAAGACCTAACCACATTTGCCACACCATCACGGGTTCATTCACCTGCACATCTACCAATGTAATATGGTGTGCCCCTCTGACATATACATTGGCCAAACTAGACAGCCCCTATGTAAAAGAATAAATGGACACAAATCAGATATAAGGAATAGTAACATACAAAAACCTGTAGAAGAACACTTCAATCTCCCTGGACACACAGTAGCAGATTTAAAAGTAGCCAGCCTACAACAAAAAAACTTCAAAAACAGATTTCAAAGAAAATACAGGACTATGTAGCACTTTAAAGACTAACAAGATGGTTTATTAGATGATGAGCTTTTGTGGGCCAGAACCACTTCCTCAGATAAAACAGTGGAAGAAAATAGTCACAACAATATATACCAAAGGATACAATTAAAAAAAAAGAACACATATGAAAAAGACAAATCAACTTTCAGAACAGAAGGAGGATGTGGGGGGGGGGGGAGAAGGTAAATGTCTGTGAACTAATGGTATTAGAGGTGGGGAAAGGTAAATGTCTGTGAGCTAATGGTTTTAGAGGTGATAATTGGGGAAGCTATCCTTGTAATGGGTAAGATAACTGGAGTCTTTGTTGAGACCCACGCGTAGAGTGTCGAATTTTAGCATGAATGACAGTTCAGAGGATTCCCTTTAAAGTGCAGATTTAAAAGGCTTCTGAAGCAGGATGCAGGTAATTAAGTCGTTGAGACAGTGTCCTTTCTGGTTAAAATGGCAAGAAACTGTTTTTTCTTTGTGATCCTGTCTAATGTCTGTTTTGTGGGCATTGATCCTTTGGCGAAGTGTCTGAGACGTTTGTCCAATGTACAAAGCAGACGGACACTTTCGGCACATGTTAGCATAACTTATATTTCTGGATGCTCAGGAATATGTATTCTTGATCTTATAACTCACTTGGTTAGGTCCAATAATGGTATCAGTGGAGTGAATATGTGGACAAAGCTGGCAAAGGGGTTTGTTACAAGGGAAGGTACCAGGGTTGGTATTAGTGTAGTATGTCCTGTGGTTGTTGCTAAGAATCATCTTGAGGTTAGGTGGTTGTCTATAGGAGACTATGGGTCTGTCTCCCAGAGCCTCTTGGAGTTTAGTATCCTGTTCCAGTATAGGCTGTAGTTTATTGATAATGTGTTGGACAGGTTTAAGTTGGGGGCTGTATGCTTCCAGCTCCCATCCAGCACACACCATACGATCCATCATCTATAGCCAAGCCCTTCGATACAACCGCATCTGCTCTAATCCCACTGACAGAGACCAGAAACTTCAGGATCTCTACCAAGCATTTATAAACCTCAACTATCCACCCGGAGAAATAAAAAAGAAAATTGAAAGAGCCAGACGAATACCTAGAAACCATCTACTTCAAGACAGACCCAAGAAAACCAACAATAGAACAGCACTTGTCATCACCTACAGCCCCCAACTTATACCTGTCCAACACATTATCAATAAACTGCCTTATTACATTTGTTCTTCCAACATAATCTTTTGAAAATAAAAATAATGTACTTACAGTATAGCATACATGCATTGTTCTTATTTCAGTTTGGTCATCATTACCACTTTAGAGCTACATTCATTATGACTTAGCCTAGAAAATCATTTGGTTTGATTATCTGCATTAGACCGCTGGAAATTTGTCCATTGAAAATTTCCATATACTCTGCTTAATGTGTATTCATGACACTGATTGACCAGACTCTGGCCATCAACCCTCACAGCAGTATAACCCCCCTCACTTTGCAAAAAAATTGAAATGCAGTTCTGAAATACTAACCAGAGACAACTTCATGACTACGAATTAGATGTACTAACCTAGAATTTTTTTTTAAGAAGGAAAAAGAAAGAATAAAAATAGTTGTATCTGTGTTGACAGCTTGTACACTGAGTTCCAGCCCAAGGTAATTTAAAATTTTTGAATTATAGCATCCGAAAAGCAGGTTGTACAATACAAACATCATAGACATACAGTACCTTTAACTATAATATCAGTGCTATTGGGCACTGTAGTAATAACAGAAACAATAATGAAATGAGACCTGTTGTACAGCTGAGTAGCTGCACTAGAATTTTCAGTGTTCAGATGTAATTAGAAAACAGCTGTGAAGGAAAATCAATTGTAACTGGTAGTCAATGGCTGATTTTCCACAATCAGAATAAAGAATGCAATATGACATGTTTGAAATGAGCCAGTAATTGTTTCTCTTTTGTTTATTGTTTAACATTTCTCTATTTTATTTGTGCAAGCTGTCATTTATTTGCTTCAGGACTACTTCTCTCAGTTCTTAGCCTCTTCCAGTGATATTTAATCCCTGATTTGTGGTAGAAACTAGCCCAGTCTTGCTGTGACGTTTTTCAAGGTGATGATTTGTGATTCATGAAAGAAATGTTGGACAAGCACTTATAAATTACATTGTGCTGCTTTCATAACTGACTTTCTAAATGAAAAAAGTTGAATCTCAGCAGTAAGCCTGCACACCTATTAATATTAATAAGGGTTAAACCCATCAGAGGAATAGTCTCCAAATTCATTGTCCCAATCTTCAAAATGTCTTTGAAGCAAATCTGTATTCCAGTGCATTCATTTTCCTTTTGTTGACATTAGCATGTAGAGGGTGGAAAGTAGGTTGAGGGGATGGGAGGTAAGCGTCTTTCATATTGTATGAGTAACAGATAGTAGGAGGAACTTCTGCTATCCAAATCTAGAAACAAAATTGCAATTCTCTTAAATTCTGGATTGAAGGAATAAGTTTTAAGTTGTTGTTTGTATTATAGTAGCATTGTTAACACTGACAATGTAATTTAGAAGCAAACATTGAAATATCAGAAATTTAGTGTTGTTCCATAAAATCACTCCCATTCATATATGTATTTTAACCTGCCTTTTAATTTAATTTCCATCATAACATCTGAATACTAGTTTACATTAAATTAGATATGGGTGATCAAAGTATACAAATTGGCTTCAGGGACATCTGTGACTTTTTAATCTCTTTACATAAATAACTAATTTTTGATTGCAGAATAGAGAGAGACAGAGAGATGCATACTCCTGTGACTTTGTTTTAGAATGTGTTTTTGTACAATCACATTGTTATGTGTTCATATACTGCCTAACAATGAGGCCCTGCCCCATCGCTGGCACTACCACATTAAAAATACTTTATTAATTAATATTATACATGTTCAAATGACCATTTTAGCAGCTCTTTGGAAAATATATTTGTAAAGAAATGATACCATGTTCATTTTGTCCTTCTCCAGCCATTTGTCTTAGCTGGTTTCCTCAAAGTAGTGCACTATGGGGTTAACACTACATTGATATGTGTGGGGGTTGTTCACACATCTTAGGCTACGTGTATACTTGGAGCTAAGAGCGTGGTTCACATAGACATGAACACAGAAGCTCTTGTCGAGGAAGAATGCCAAACATACTAGTGTAAAGGTGGTGTCACCAGCAGTGGCAAGTAGTCTCATGGAGTAGATTCCCTGAATGCAAACCTGCTTGGACCCCACAGGTTCCTTCTAGAGGCAACTGGCTTACACTGCTGCTCATGCTACCACGGTGACATAACTATTTTTAGTGTGCTAGTTTGATGGCAGCTAGTGTGAGTGCCTGCACTAGGTGGGAGTCATATTCTTACCTCCACCTGTAGATGTAGCCTTGGAGCCCTTGTTTCAGGTAATAGTCTAAGGACTCATCCTTGCATCATTAGCCATGAATCACATATTCCAGGTTTACTTCATATGGACTAGAAACACTCTGATTTTAAAATGAAAATCAGTCATAGCCTTATTGTTTCTGAGTCTTTATCCAACCCTGCTTTGATGAGTTTGGTAAGCTGTATGTGAGATTATGGAAAAACAGAAATCTTATACATTTACTGTTAAATATGAGAAGAACAAAAAAGACCTGTCACAATCATACCAAAGAGAAATAAGAATTGGAAGCTTCCACATTCCTGTAGGGGAGAAGCAAAGTACATCCAAAGGCATCCAGTGGTCAGTCAGAAAGCTTTTGATTCAAGGTTCAATTATTTCCTTTTGGGGCTTGAAAGCAGCTGATACAGACATTACATTCTTTTCTATAGTACAAATTATTTAGAGCAGGTACATTCCTCAAGAGTTATTAGATAGCAAAGGCTAAGTATACATTAGATTCCAAATAAAAAACAAATGTTTTCAGTACATTTTTGGGGATAGATAAACTGTCACACATGTGTTTCTGTTTAAGAAGCTATGAGTTCTTGCCAAGGAAAAATGGAATGGCACAAACATAAATAAATCTATGAAAAGATCTGTTCATTTATTCAGGATGCTAGAAATAACTCAGGGAGCATTGACAAATATTGACAGTGGAATTCATTTTAGAGAAAAATTCTAGGAACATGGTACTCATACTCAAAATTGTTTTACACCAGTGAGAATTCATTGACTTCACTGGCATTTCTCCTGATATACACTGGTGTGCATGAGATAAGAATTAGGTAGGTCCCATGGGATGAAATGGCTTCAGAACAGAGTGCTATTAACTTCTTGGTGGTTGTTTCAGATTCAGATTAGGTGGCAACCAAATGTCACGTCATCTAGTAGTTTAATGGTCTTCATTAAATGAATCATGTGATTTTAGTCCTGTTCCCTATGGATAAGTGTCCTCAGAAAACATAACCAAACACACAACCACCAAAATTGACAAACTAGGTAACAATCTCTGTAAAAAAGTTAAGCATAGGGGTTAAGGGCTTGACTTAATTTATTTCTTATACCTTGTAAGTAAACTCTCAAGGTTATGATCATTAATAAGGCGCAGATAGTGTGGGACAGAAATAAGCATCAGACAGTGTGGGATAAAAACACTGATGCTGCAAGATTGCACCAGCATTGTACATAGAAAATATAAATCTCTAGGGCTGTCAGCTGGCACCTTTCATGAACACTGAATTCATACAAACTCTTTTTTAAAAACCCTGAAAAGTAGACAGGTGTGATTTTTGTGAGTTAACAGGAACAGGTATATTATATGCAGCTCATGTGTGAGTGCATTGTCAATCATACTGCCGTTAACTGGCAGACCATGGATTAATATGAAGAAAAGCAAGACAGAATTAGCTGGAGAGTAATGATGGCATTGCAGAATGAATGAATAGTGTAGATGAGCAATGGTGCTTACTTGCAGAAGATGAGAGAGATGTCATCAGGAGAAAATTGGCAATTTGGAGTTTATGATCCGTAGGTATCTTTACCAAGCTACAAACTCCATTTTGAACCCACAGCATTTGCCTTCTCTGTGGTCACTTTGTCTCCATGTTGACTTGAGATTTCAAAGTTGGTGGCAGAACAAAACAGGGTAATTGCCTTAAAATGCTTGACCATTGAAATGTAACTGCTCCAGACAATATAATGGTTCCTTATAAGGAGAATGGGGGGTTTAACAAAGGACAAATCATTCTGGCAATGGAGTCACTTGGCAGAGTGTGAAAAAGCTGCCAAGGATGTCACCTGACAAATGGGGGAAGAGCAAGCTGATCTTTCTTGGGACATTTTGTCTCTACTGAAAAGGAGAGAGTAGGAACAGGGAAGCCATTGAGGAAGTAACAGCTTGCATCAGGCAAGGAACATCATGCCTGACTGTCTTCTTGGCAACAGACAGCAACCAAGGACTTCCAAAGAAAGGATGAGTTAGTGAGGAAACTCAGGTAGGGTAATAAATTTAAAATGTATTCTTCTGTGTTCTATATTCTTTAGTGCAAAAAAGAACTCTTTCGCAAAAATGCATGTGTGGACAGGGAAGAGGGAGTTCTTTTGAAAGACGAGAGAAGAGGAAAAAGCACAGGTGCCCTGGTGGCCACTCCATCAATAGTAATCACAGCTTAAATGTGAGATGGCATGCATTCAGTGTGGATGCTATTTTTCGAAAAAGCAGGTCGTTGTTTCGATGAGCTTTTGTGTGTAGACATTATCTTTCAGAAGATTTTTCAGAAGATCTTGTCCGAAAAAAGGTTCTTCCAAAAGAAGTCTGCAGTCTAGATATAGCTTAGATTGCTAGCCAAATGGGTCCTCCACAGGGTCTGTGACAGAGGATTATGAGAAACTGAAAATGCACACAGAGTAGGAGGTGCAATGGAGAGGGGCAAGAAAGAGTTTTCTCAAGGGTTTACAGCAGGTGGTGAAGTGGGAAGCCGCTGAGAAGATGAGCCAAGTTGATGTGAAATGGGATGAATAAAGTCTAAGAGGACAAATGTTAAGAGTTATGGAAATAGAGAAAGGGTTCCAGAGACAAAGAAATGCAGAAGGATTGAGTATAAGCTCTCTAGATGGATCTAAAATGGAGACAAAAGACAAGGGTAAAGAATATTGCTAAGGAATCAAAAACAAATATTTTGTCTTTATGTTTATTTTCTATGCTGCAGATTTGCACTTACTGACTTAAGTAGACAGATGTGTTATTGCTTACAGTGTAATTACTCTTTGTGAATGAAAAAACTGGTTTTCAAGACATTCTAAAAAATTGTATACTAAACAAGCAAAAAAGACATGAAGGACAGAAAAAGAATCCTGCTTGTATTTGAGTTCATCCTTTCCTAGCTTACACCTCCATTTGCTGTGGATTTTTTTACCTCTGTGCCTTTTGCAGGTGATGCTATTAAGATTCCAGAATGCACAGGCGTGCATTATGATTCTCTGAAGGCTCTGAATCTCTGTCCATTGATCTATGTGTCATTTCACAATGCACTCATGCACAGCGATGTTACACACCAGCAGCAGATCATGGAGACCTAAAACTATTCAAATTTAATTAAAAAAGGGAAATGCTATAAACCCTTTATTAAGGGTCAGGATTGTTTCTGTAGCCTAAAGAAGCGTTTATTGCATTCAGAAGGTTGATTTTAAAACAAGCTTATTCGGTCAGAGGCTGAACAGAGGGCCATCAGTTTACATAAAGAATTTAAAAGGGTGGTGGTAGGGGGGAAGAAAACATGGCATCTGACTAAACACTGAAAAATGGTGTAGATAGAAGAAGGGGGGAAGCAGACACTTGAGAAATTTTTCAAGCATGATTCTTTGTCTTCTTGAACTCTGATTTAAAGGTTGCCTAGCAACAGTGGCAGTAACAGCTGGGACACCCTTGATCTTGTTGTGTAAACTATTAAAAATAGGTGATGGAAAGTGGCACCATGGAAACAATGACAGTTCTGAAGCAGGTGTCTGTAATGCTTCTTTTCAGCTTAATGTCAGAGGTGTAAATTACAAAATGCCTTTCTCACTTTCATCTGGAATTTTAGGAAGGAGAGATCTTTATTTCCCTCGGATTAAATAAAATTGAAGATAACATGATCCCATTTTGTTGCATTGACTTCTGATTTACTGTTTTATATTGAAGAACTTCATTTCTAGACTCTTAGATCATTTTGCTCTGGTATATTATTGCGGCATCGCTGTAGCAAAGGGTCTAAGTGATATTTTCATCATAAAACTCAGGAGGGGCTAAAATTTTGATTTCAGGTGCAGAGTCCAGTCTAATCCTCCCCAAAATTATCCCTAAATGGGTAGAATGAAAATGCTTCCCTTTGTAATAACCATATTTTGGGGTGAGAAAACACGGAAACAGAAGGTGGGGTGCTCGTACCAAACAAACAGGGCCAACATTTTCTAAATTAACTAATGTGTTTGCATGTCATAGATATGGATGAGAATAGGGACAATTAAATGGCTTAGCATTTCCCTTCAAAATTGCCCTTTGAAATATCTCAAATTGGCTACCTATAAAAGGAGGCATCTAAAATTATTACTCTCTTTTGAAAATATTGATCCTGGAGTCTTTCTTACTAGGATATTTTGAGTACTGAGTTAAAATGGAAACACCTTAAGTTATTATTTGGTTCACATTTTAATTAAGTTTTTAACATTTTAAATAAAAAGGACAACTTTTTTTGGACAGCTCTATAAAATACTTCAAAAACTACAGCTAATTTAGGAAAGAGACATGAGAATTTTAGTAATTTTGTTTAGGAGATGAAAATATACAGGTGTTAATATGAGTAAGGGTTAAATCTTTAGGTTCCTGTTTCCTCAGCATCAAAACGTTCTATGTCTCATGGGAAAGAAAGCCATTTCAGTCTCAGACTTTGCTAGTTTCAGAGCAGGACAGACTTCTAAAACTTAAAAAAATGTGGCCTGTGAAATGGCTGAAAACTCTACAGAAAATTTTAAACATTGCATCAACTTACTGAAAAATAACCATTATAGATGTATAAATTTTCAAAATGGCCTCAGGCTCACTGCAAATAAATGGCAAAGGCTACTAATCCATACAGGCATTTTTGAAGAATCTACTCATTGATGAGCAAATAATTAAAGAATCCATCTGCAAACATCTGGAAGATAGTAAGATAATAAGATGATAAGTCAGCATGGATTTATCAAGAACAAATAATTTAAAACCAATCTGACAGCTTTCTTTGATAGGCTAACTAGCTTTGTGGATAAGGGGGAAGCAGTATATGTGGTATACCTAGATTTTTAAAGCATTTGATACAGTTTTACATGACATTTTTAACAATTAACTAGGTAAATACAACCTATATAGGGCTATTATAAGGTGGGTGCATAACTGGCTAGATAACTTTTCTGGGAGAGTAGTTATTAATGGTTCATAGTCATGCTGAAAGGGCATAACAAGTGGGATTCCACAGGGGTTCCAGTTTTAGGACCAGTTCTGTTCAATATCTACAACAATTTAGATAATGGCATAAAAGTATGCTTATTAAGTTTTCAGATGATACAAGGCTGGGAGTTGCAAGTGCTTTAGAGGTTAGGGTCATAACTTAAAATGATCTGGACAAACTGCAAAAATTGTTTGAGGTAAAAAGAATGACTTTCAATGAGATCAAATGCAAAGTACTCCACCTAGGAGGGAACAATCAGTTCCACACATACAAAATAGGAAGTGACTGTTTAGGAAGGAGTACTGCAGAAAGGGATCTAGGGATCATAGTGGACTACAAGCTAACTATGAGACAGCAGTATGACACTGTTGCAAAAAAAATGCGAACATCATTCTGCGATACATTAACAGTAATATTATAAGCAAGGCATGAGAAGTAGTTCTTCCACTCTGAATCTGCCCTAATTAGGCATCATTTGAAGTATTATGTCCAGTTCTGGGCACCACATTTCAGGAAAGATGTGGAAAAATTGGAGAGGATCCAGAGAAGAACAACAAAAATGATTAAATATCTACAAAACATGAGAAATGAGAGAAGATTAAAATAATTGGGTTTGTTTAGTTTCAAAAAGAGAAGATTGAGAGAGGAGATGATAACTTTCAAGTATCTAAAAGGGTGTTACAAGAAGGAGGGAGAAACATTATTTTTCTTAATGTTTGAAGACACGACAAAAGCAATGAGCTTAAATTTCAGGAAAGGAGGTCTAGGTTGGACATTAGGAAAAACTTCCCAATTTTCAGGATGGTTAAGTACTGGAATAAATCTCCATCATTGAAGATATTTAAGAGCAGGTTAGATAAACATCTATCAGGGATGATCTAGATGGTGCTTAGTCCTGCCGTGAGAGCAGGAGACTGGACTTGATGACTTCTTGAGGTCCCTTCCAGTTCTAGTATTTTATGGTTCTATGATTATAGAATTATCAGCATTCTGATTGGTTAATAATATCTATCAGCCATTCAGAGTACTGGGATTTGCCCATAATATCATTAAACAATACGCAAACCAGATATCAGGGACAAGAGTGTAAGGAATTGTATAACTGGTAAAACAAAACTGAGACTATATTATTTGCCTAGATTCCTGCATTATGTTTACTGAGACAATTCCATTTTAGTATTATAATAAAACTCAAGAATATAGATTAACTGGTTTAGTATTACAAATTACATTGAAATCTACATCCTCTTTTAAGTACTTATTCCTATTACAGTCAGTAGGTTGCCACTAAAGGTATGTCTACACAGCAAAGTTATTTGAAAATAACAGCCCTTATTTCAAAATAACTTTCCTAGAGTCTACACAGCCAAACCGGAGCACTTATTTTGAATTTGGAAAACCTCATTCCACGAGGAATAATGCCAAATTCAAAATAGCTATTTCTAAATGGCTGTGTCTACACTGGCCCCTTCTTCGGAAGAGGCATGCTAATTTCTGACTTTGGAATAGGGAAATCCACGGGGGATTTAAATATCCCCCGTGGGATTTAAATAAACATGGCCGCCGCTTTTTTTCTGGCTTGGGGAAAAGCCGGAAAAGAGCGTCCAGACTGGCGCGATCCTCCGGAATAAAGCCCTTTTCCGGAGAATCTCTTATTCCTACTTGCAAGAGAGGTGGTGTCCCGAGTGAGGGCAATCAAAGCACGCAGAGACAAACTGCTTTGCTGTCCCTCATCAAGGTAGACAAACAAGCAGAGAAACCTTTAAGTACAGACCTCAGATAGCCTCAGGCAGCAGCTCCACACAGTAAGTCCTGACCTGGTACACTGCCAGAACTGGTTCCGGCCAGCCTTAAATGCGATTCAGAGTCCACTCAGTGTGGACGCACTATTTCAAAATATCAAAATGCTATTTCAAAATGCATTTTGTGTATAGACGTGTTATTTCAAAATAAGATATTTCTAAATAACACTGTAGTGTAGACATACCCTAATATAGCAGCCCAGATCAATCCTTCACAGAAATCTTGAAAGATAGATGATTTAGGATAGTATTGGAACTTGTCACCTTTATATGAATGTCTGATTGCACAATGCACTATGCTTCCACTCCCACTTTAATTCTTCGTACAGTTTTAGAGTAATATAGTTCCAGGAAAAGGGGACCAGTGTAGTCAATGAAGCTAACTATTGCAAATATTTTATGAGAAAAGTATATCTGATTGCTCTTGTCCAGCTGAATATAGAAACAGGCAACTCTAGATATATGATTTAAATGAAACTAGAATCATGACAGGTGAAATGCCTTTTCAGTATTCCATGTATAAATTATTCAGTGCCTGCCTAGCAACAACTTAGTAACTAATTCACGCAGGAAATGACTAAAACAGAAATTGCATTAGGATACTCAGGCAATGGGATTTATTTCAAACAAAGATAAAGCTAAGGGTGGGAATAACTAGAGATCAGGCCAATAAGACCTGATCTCCTGGGTCCTATTGGGTTTTTCAGCTAGAGCCAAATTGTGACCCCCTAACTCAATGAATAGTAGCTTACATCAAAATAGCCTCTTTGAAGTGAATGTTGCTCCTTACTGAGGAATCATTCAACACAATAGCTTAGTCTTGACAAAGTCCCAGATTTGGGCAGGAAATGGTTTTCCTCACTTTTGAAATTTTGGAAATGTTTCCTGTTCCATTTTGGGATAAAACCAAGACCCTTTGAAGCTTTTGACAAAAAATAACTTGACGAAGAGTGTGTGTGTCACCTGTGATGTGGGAAATCTTTGTTCAAGTCTCTGCTGGGGTTGGCTTGGATCAGGAACTTGATTCCCATGTCCCACATTGGAAGGGAGTGCCTTATATTGGCAATCCAATATCCAGGATATTGGAGATTCTGGGGAAACATCCTCTGGATTTGATCAGAAATTCCATCTTGAGACTCGAGAAACTTTTCCTAACTAAACTTTGGTTGAACCTGGTACATTCCTGCAAAAAAGTTTTGGGTTAATGAACTGGAATTTTCTAAACAAAAAAAAATTTTGAAAAGTTTCTGGCCAGCTCTACAAAACACTTCAAAAATGACAACGCATTTAGGAAAGAGATGTGCAAATTTCTGTACTTTTGTTATGGCGATTAAAACATACAACTGTTGATTCAAATCAGGGCTAATCTTTAGGTATGTGTGTCCTCAGCATCAAAACATTCCATTCCTCATGGGAAAGAAAATTATGCTGGAAGAACTTACAGGAGCCAGCCACTTTCCCACCCTCCTACACTCCTGCCACAACATTTTGGAGGTTTCTAGTTCCCTTTGCACACAAATAGATAATTAACAAGAGGCAACTGCTGGATGACATTACAGTCAAATGGCCTTCATCTCTCAAGAGGACTATTGGTTGGAAGAAAGTTGTAGAACAACACTGGCACATCAAAAAGTGTCAGAAACCCCAGCAAGTATGTTTCATCTATATATCCTAAATATATATGACATCTGTTATCCTAAGATATAATATTCCAACTAGTATGACCATCCCAGGCCTGTGTTCTGTACGGGATACTGGCTTCCTAAGGGATTCTGATTCAAGTTCAAGATTTTGATTTTTATCTTTAAGGTGCTTCATTACCTAGGCCCAGATTACCTAAAAGGCAATCTAAAACTGTGGATGAAAGACCAGGGTTGACAATTACGGTACTCTGGCACAATCAAAATCTTCTTCAAGAAGGATAAAGTTTCTTGGGGGCCTGTGCAAGACTGTAAAATAAACTTCCACAGGAATTAAGGATCATCACAGCCCTTTTTTCATCAGCAAGTGTAAGGTACATTTCTGTGATCTTGCCTACTCTAGCATAAATATGCACATGTATATATATACAAAGCCTTACCAAACCAAAACATGCCACTGCTCCTGCTTCCCTTCCCAGAGAGGAGATGAGAGATGAGAGATGTGAGAACAACATATGACAACATACAGCAGATGTTAGTCATATTGCTTAACCCCTTGCTAGAAGGCACTCAGCTATGATAAGCATGATATAAGAACCTTGTCACCTTCGCTATTGGGGAGCCTCTTTGCTGTTGCCCTTGATTCCTTTCTACTTCTTTGCTCTTGTCTTCTGGCCTCTCCCATATATGACATTATCAGCCCAAAGACCCTCCTAGGAAGCAACTGTAGCCTACTACCCATGCAATCCTTTTCTGCTGCCAGTTTTCTGGCTATACCTCAGCCCTTTTTATTCCTTCTTAGCTAAGCTCCATCTTCCATCAACACTCTCCCTCAGTTGTAGCTTATCAGGTTAATTAAGAGGCACTGCCTTGTTTGGATGGACATCCCAACACAAACATATGGGCTATGTCTAGACTACATCCCTTTTTCGTAAAAGGGATGTAAATTAGACGTATCGCAATTGCTAATGAAGCAGGGATTTAAATCTCCCCCGCTTCATTAGCATAAAAATGGCTGCCACTTTTTTTCCGCATGGAGCTTTGCCGGAAAAAAGCGCCAGTCTAGTCGCTGATCTTGTGGAAAATAAAGCCTTTTCCAAAAGATCCCTTATCCCTCTATGAAATATTTCCGCTTTATTTTCCACAAGATCAGCATCTAGACTGGCGCTTTTTTCCGGCAAAGGTCCATGCGGAAAAAAAGCGGCAGCCGTTTTTATGCTAATGAAGCGGGGGAGATTTAAATCCCCGCTTCGTTAGCAATTGAGATACGTCTAATTTACATCCCTTTTATGAAAAAGGGATGTAGTCTAGACATAGCCCTATGGAATTGAAGGAAGAATCAGAATAGAGATTTCCACCAATGCTGGACTTGCCAGGGGGGTTAAAAAGATGCCAGCTGCTCTAACTTACACTGGGAAAAATTGGCTCCAGGGAATTTTTTGTCGCTAACTACTAGATTATAAACTCTTCAGGGCAAGGGCATTTTGTTGGGTGTCAATATATTGCCTGGCATAATGGTGCCATGATCTGAGACTGGGGATGCCCAGGAAAAAGAAAAAATGTATCAGCAGGATGCATCGTGCTCTAGCCCTTGCAGTATCTTAGAACATGCCCATCCTGCCTTCAGCTAGTTTTACACTTTTCCTGCATTGATTAGATGGGGGAAAAGATATAGGACAGATAATGGTGATTCCTTCACATCTTCACATGAATCTTCATCAGCCCTTTAGTAATAGTTTCAGGTCTATTTGCACTTGGGGCCTCAAAGGGTGCATCTACATAGTAGGGTTTAACAAGAAATAAGCTATGCAAATTGAGCTATGTCAATTGCTTAGCTTATTTCAAAATGGCTTATTTCGAGTTTTGGTGCTGTTTACACAACACTTATTTCGAAATAGCGCACACTTCCTCCTACTTCCCTTACTCCTCATAAAATGAGGGTTACAGGTGATGGAATAAGAAGTCCTCCAGCTTGACAGTATTTTGACATTGTGTCAAAATAACTGCTGGCTGTGTAGGCAGGGACTATGTTATTTTGGAATAACGCTAGTTATTTTGAAATAACGTCGCTGTGTAGACATAGCCAAAGGGAGCTTACCAAAGGATCTGGTCCCTTGTCTTTTCCCATACACTTATTTCTCTCCATTACCACAAAAATAAAGTCTCGGAGGGTAGCTGTGTTAGTCTGTAACTTTAAAAACAATGAGTAGTCCTGTGGCATGTTAGGGTATGTCTAGACTACATGGCTCCATTGACGGAGCCATGTAAACTAGTTTACCCAGCATAGGCAAAGAAGCGGGGATTTAAATAAACCCTGCTTCATTAAAATATGCATGGCCGCCATGCTGTGCCGATGATCAGCTGATCAGCTGATCCGGCACAGTGTGGTAGTCTAGACGCGGATCAGTCAGCTGGGAAAGCCTTTGCTGACCTATTCCTTATGCCTCGTTTCACGAGGCTTACAGGATCAGTCGGCAAAGGCTTCCCCAGCCGACCGATCCGTGTCTAGACTACCGCCTTATGCCAGATCAGCTGATCCTTGGCACAGCACAGTGGCCATGTTTATTTTAATGAAGCGGGGATTATTAAAATCCCCGCTTCTTTGCCTATGACGGGTAAACTAGTTTACATAGCTCCGTAAATGGAGCCATGTAGTCTAGACATACCCTTAGAGACTAACAAAAATATAGAGCAACCTGAGCTTTCCTTGGTTAAACACACTTCAACAGATGAGTTGGTGGGTTTTACCCCCAAAAGCTCATGATACTATATGTCTTTGTTAGTCTCTAAGGTGCCACAGGAGTACTCGCTCACAAAAAACAAAAACAAAAAGTTCACTACCTGCATTTCAGAGTCTTCCCACCCTCCACTCTCTCCTTTCTAGCTCCTGTGCATTTGCTTTAGTCAGCATTTTCAAGATATGTGTCTGATACTTTTTCTATATGTGCTAGCAAATAAGCATATGGAGAGAGCCAACAAGCCCATGCTCTTGCTGATTTCACTGCCTGCTGGGCAATATAATGAATCACCGAATAAACAATTTGCCTGCAATATATGAACTTTAGATTTAAAATGTGGCAATATAAATTTTGAGGCATAGTCGTATTTCCCAATTATTATAAGATATGTACATAAAATATTCCAAATTATAACATGCATAAGTCTTCTCGCTGTTTCTTGACAGCTGTCTTCCCACCAGGGCTGGGACTTATGCTCAAGGAATCAACTGAATGTGCAAAATATTTTTTAATATATTCCTTCTGAGAAAGGTATGATTATGTGTCTTGGCTATGTGAGTGTGTGTGTGTGTGTATGTGTGTGTGTGAGAGAGAGAGAGAGACTCTTGCCTGAATTGGCAGAGGTGTTGTCACTTTTTTCAGAGTTGTTTCCCTCCAACACACATGAAAAACCTAACCTAGCTTTATATGAAAGCTGTTCGCAGAATCACAATTCTAACTCTGCAATTATATGTCAATTTATCTAAAACAAAAGTCATGTAATCTGATTTTTGGCTAGTTCTAGTGTTTACTACAGAGAAAAAAGATGAAAAGAACAATTTATGTTGACAAGGAAATACAATAAAAATGAGATGTGAATTCAAGGAAATATCATGGGATAATGTGTCTGAGATTGCATTATAATCCTACAAACTGCTAGTTGTAGAAATCGTGGCCACATGTTTTAATGGACTCACCCTTTCAGGTTGTGCTGACTAGCACCAGCCTACGAAACCAACAAGAGGTCTTGGAGTCTCCAGCAAGATGGAACTGGCTTCCCAGTGACTGCTGTCACCTGCAGGAATGGTAGGTAGGCTCTTCCAGTGATTTTGCACGTGCCTAAAATTGGGCCCCTGGCAGGGTGTGGGAGGCTGGCTACTATTCCAGAAGGGGCATGGCCTCAGGTGGAATGGGCAGAGTCAGGTGTAGCCAGCCCTCGGTACCACCTGGAGCGCACCATGCTGCTCCCCCCTACTCTCCCCCTAGTCCTCAGAGCTGCTCAGAGCGCACTGTGCAGTGCTCCATCAGCAACTTAAAGGGCTGGGGTTCCAGGAGTTGTCTGCTGTGCCTCCTCCCCTATTGGTGGGTCTGTGTATTGCAATGCATCACAAAATCCCTTTGTAGCACCAGGCTTTCAGTCCTCTCAATGACAGAACTTTAAAAATGTCACCTTTAGCCTGCTTCTCTTTGTCTTCCTAATGGAAAGGGCAATCTGACCCATTTGTAGTAGCCACTTGAGTTGCAATTACCTACTTCTAAAATTCCTGTTATATTTTTGAGAGAAGAATCCCTTCTTAAAATCTGTCACTGAATACATTTGGCCTTGTTAGTGTTGTGATGACAAAAAAAATAAAAATAAAAATAAATCAGCTGATACCAAACACTTGTGCTCATGTCTTCAAAACCATCCAGTAACCTAAAACAGGAAAATCACAAGTGGGATCTTTCAAATATATCAGATTCAAAATAGCAGTTTTATTCCATCCTGTCATGTGAAGCTACAGTGGCATATTTCGGTACCGAGCCATGTATATGCTCATGTCTGTACTAGTGCATATTGGTGGTACTATATACACCCTCACGCGTTTGTCAATGGCATTTCCTGCTCATACCTCTCTCCTGCCCAACATGGTGGAAGACATGACTGAGTGACTGACGCTGTGGATCTCCTTCTCAGGGAACAAGAGGGGTGTGTGTGTGTGTGTGTGTGTGTGTGTGTGTTTGTGCACACACACACATTTCAGAATATGGCTAATGAAAATTTTGGGTGAATTGTCTTGGGCCTTTTTCACAAGCCAAAGATGGGGGAGAGAAATGCTAACTGAGCCACTCTCACTTCATGATACAGAGATTCAGGAGACTGCTGGCTCTGCAACTTCATGTTTATGGCTGGACCTAGGTTTATGCCACTTCTGGACCTACAGAATGAGCCTGGTTGGTGGGATTATATCATTCTGGAAAATTGGGATGATGACAGATAGTGACTGGACTTCAGAATTAGGAAGCATACATTCGTGGAGCTATGTGAAGAGCTGGTCCCAATCCTATAACTGCAGAACAATTATATGCACAGATGCATGCTGGGGCAGAAGTAGGTATTACTGGGGAAGTGGACAACACTAGAACATTGCAAGCCAATTTGGGATGGGAAAGTTCACTGACAAAATAGTGGTAGTGTTGATTTGTGAAGCTATCAACACTCTTATCTACCCAAGAGTGGTCGCCATCACCAAAGTGCTAGAAATTATAGCTGGGTTCCAGAGAACAGTGTTTCTGAATTAAGTGTGGACCATCAATGGCACCCCATCCCAATACTGGTCCTAGTGAAAAGAGAGAGCAAGATAGGCCCTGTCTGCACTACAGTGTTTTGTTGACAAAATTTATGTTGAAACCAAGCAATCAATAAAATAAAAATTGATAAAGGTTGCTTACACTTGCTCCCTCCGTCAAAGGATCATGTCCACATTGGGGCACCATCATCAACAGCATAAACAATGCATAGTAGGTATATGTACCATAGTGCAGGGTGGTACCTTCTATTGTTAGGTGTTGTAGAAGGCAGAGTTCAGCACATTCTGGGACTGTGCTAAATGTCCCATCATGCACTGCTTTCTGTGTTAGCCCTCCATGGGCTTCCATCTTCCCACGGCTTGCAAAGGGCAGTGGAGTTCAAACTGATGACCAGAGCAGTCAGGATGGGCTTTGTAGGATATTTTCTGGAGGACAATAAAAGTGATTAAAGGAGGCATGGGGTTTACAACTGGCTGTTTGTCAACAATAAAGGAAGGAGAAAAGAATAAAGTCTCTTGTGGGCATGGAAGTTTTATTGTCACCTAAACTGGACATTTTTCCTGACAAAAGCTGCTTTGCTGTAAAAAGACCATTTTTGTCAACAAAACTCGGTAGTGTAGAAAAGTCCTGAGTCATTCATTCTTCAAGGTTTAAAAGCAGAAATACAGACTCATGAACACTAATGTCAGAGACATGAAACAGTTTCATTATATCAGGGTGCTGATTGCTGAGATCAGGATTATACTTGAAGGGGCAGGAAGGGATTTTGTTCCTTGGAAGCACCATGGTTCTGTAGGATATTTCCATGCCATTGGTTATTTGAGTGATCCCGCATACTTACATCTGCCTGGGCTAATGAAACCCTAACCAAAATCAACAACAGGAACTCAGCTTCAAAACTAAGCACCTGTAGGATAGTAGTGGAATGAGCCTTTGAACATGAAATGGCCCCTTTATGATGCCTACACAATGAGAAGGATGCTAGGATGATCAATACCAACCTCATTATTGTGGCATGCTCTGCTCTTCATAACATTTGAGAGACTAATGGTGAGTGCTTTAGGGTAGAATGGCACATGAGTGGACCAGCTTGCAAAACATTAAAAATTCACTCAATCAGGCTGTTTGTTAAACAGGTCTTGGATCACAGGAGGCCAGGGAAATCAAGGATGCAATGTGTGTCTACATTTTGGAACAGATGGCAGTCACAGGGTGACCCCTGCCTGATCCCAAACATAGCATCATACCCCACACAGTTGCTGTAAAAACACAAGAGGCAACATTGCCACTCATATCAATACACAGTTTTGTTCCCCTCCCAAGGGACATTGCTAGGGCAGGACACCTCTGCAGATACCATACCCTTTGGTTTGTGATTGTGTCTGCCCAGTTAAATTGAACTTATTGCTCTTTTGTTTTGTGTTAATATTCATAACTCTTAGCCAGACCACAGTTTATGGACATTATGATTACTCAACATTTGAAGGACTTTGAGAAAAGGATTGACAAAATGGTTTGGAGGGGCTTTTACAACTGGTTTCTTCTGACTGTGATTGCAAGAAGGGACAAGTTTCTAATCAAGACTATAAGCCATTTGCCTCTCCACTGCCAATGGACACTGCACTATGTTTGTGCAGCCTCCTGTACAAATTCTACATGCAACACTTTTCCTCCCAGCTTTGTATGGCATGATTCTAAGTAGGGAGACACCAGGGCATGAGGATGCTTGAAAAACATGTACTGTAACAGAGGACTTTAATGACCTTCTTTGAAAAAGCAAAGGGTTTCCCTTCTTTTTTTCCCCTGCACATAACTGGTATTAATTTGATATTAAACTGACCCCCAACCTTCTGCTCATCTCCTGATTGTAAGGGGTGGTGATTACTGCAGCCCAAGTCTCAACTTTGAAAAGAGCAGAAAAATAGCTGTAACTTTGAAGAATCATTACTTTTGTACAAATGCCCTTTTTCTAAACTGGACCTTTCCGCCCCCTTCTTAGCTGTTAGCTATAGAGCTTCTGCCAGAAATTTTATAGTAGTCTATGAAAATTCAGTTAAATGCTGAATTTGTGGTTGTGTCTTGGTTGAGGAAGAGATACCCTTCCAGCCATTCATGTAGCCCCAAAGAGAAAGAGAGGAGATGTTGGTGGGGAGAGGCAGGTTTTCACATGCTCGTGTTCTATTTCCTGCTTGGTCTTGGAGTCTCTGGCCCCTTAGAAGGAGCCTGCTGAACTAGCTCTCCAGGAAGAGGTGAAGGATAACTTGCTTCTTTCTCTTCTTCTTCTTCTAGGGCAGCGCTTTCTGCAGTCCACATTGGCTCTGCATTTGGGCCTTCACTGGTATCCTGTCAGATGATGAGGCCAGAGAGGTAAGGAGGGATTGTGAATTACCCCAGGCTCAATATTTGGAGCACTGGAGAGTACCCAGTTCTGCTCTTTAAAGGACAAGTATTTGGAGGACTCCTTTCAGAGCATCTGTAGGAGTCTTTTGCTTTCCAGTACCAGAGCCTCAGGGCTTTATCTATTTCTGGTAAAGGGGTGAGGCTTGTGCCAGCTCTCCAAAACTCCTTGGGACAGGTGTAAGTTCCTGGTGTTGCAGCAGAAGTTATGGAGGGCAATGAGTTATGACCACACATTGGTGAGCATCTGCATGCGCTTGGTGGACCAAGCAGCTGTTCTCAGAGCATGTTGAATGTTCATGTATACTGTTGCAAAGGGAGCAGTGAACAACTGTAGTTAAATGGGCTGCCCAGCTTACCACTACCAGTGAGAATTGTAAAATGGAGGATTTGGGTAAGAGTCAGGCAGGAAAGACTCAGCACATTGTGACAATGGGGTTGGAGGAATAATAAATTCAGGTATCAGAGGGGTAGCCATGTTAGTCTGAATCTGCAAAAGCAATGAGGAGTCCCGTGGCACCTTATAGACTAAGGCTGTGTCTACATTGGCACCCTTTTCCGGAAAAGGGATGCTAATGAGACCAGTCAGAATTGCAAATGCCACGGGGGATTTACATATCCCCAGCGGCATTTGCATGTACATGGCTGCCGCTTTTTTCCGGCTTGGGGTTTTGCCGGAGAAAAGCACCAATCTAGACGGGATCTTGCGGAAAATAAAGCCCTTTCCTACTTTCAAGTAGGAATAAGGGATCTTCTGGAAAAGGCTTTATTTTCCGTTAGATCCCGTCTAGACTGGTGCTTTTCTCCAGCAAAACCCCGAGCCGGAAAAAAGCGGCAGCCATGTTCATGCAAATGCAGCGGGGGATATTTAAATCCCCCACGGCATTTGCAATTCTGACTGGTATCATTAGCATACCTTTTCTGGAAAAGGGTGCCAATGTAGACACAGCATAACAGTTTTATTGGAGCAGAAGCTTTCGTGGGCAAAGACCCGCTTTGTTAATGAACCCAGGACATGGCATATGGCACTTGTCTTCATCTACACTACAAACTGGCACAGACATCGGGCCATGACATAGTCCAAGGCATGTCCATACCCACCATCTTTATGTTAGCTACCATTCTTGACCCATGTATGCCTTGAAACCTGTGTTACTGGAGTTTAGAAGTGAACAGTAAAGGGTTCAGGCACACCAGATACCTGGATCCATGTCCAGTTGCTAGTGCAGATGTAACCCTTCCATAATTTTGGGTCACTTCATTTTATCAAATAACTTGTTCTTAATTTTTGTTTTTGTTTTTTAATTGAGGGGGGTGTTTTGTTTTGAAGAAGAGCTTGCTCCTTTCAAGGTTCATTGTTGCTTCCAACACTGAAGTCATAAAGCTGAATTTGTGTGTGTCTACATTAATTTCCATAGCGAGGGATTATGTTGTTATAGGCATGGGATTAGGACTTCACTAAAGGATCAAAGCAAAAAAGGAGGGAGAGGGAGGGAGACTGGGATTTGAAGAGTAACCTGCTTTCTCCAAGCAAATAAATATCTAAAATAATAGCCAAAGGAAAATAGAAAGTGATTGGCCAAGTGAGTGCTTATGACTTAACCTAGACTCATGATCCTTGGGGATATTGGATGTTACTTGCTACATTTCTTGCCAGCAGACAAGTTTTGAATTTTTTTTTTTTTTTTTTTTTTTTTTTTTTTTGCTTTCTATTGCAGCAGTGCTAATCATTCAGACTGCAATACAGTACAAAATCTGAAACAATATCCTAGGGCTAGTGTCATACAATTTTGCATCTTGTATTCATCTGCACTAGACAGAAGCTATGATTCCCATTCACATTGCTAAATTATTGCACTACATTTTCTAGTTGATTTTCCATTGATATTAGAGGAATGTGAATAATTAGCAGTGAATAATTTATTCCATGAACTCAGCCTCATTTTCTGTTTGTAGAATATCCACAAATAGCAAATTTTAAGATTTTATTCTTCATTCACATTTTCTAAAAAAGATGTATCTAAATTTTTTTTTAAATATGTGGTACTTGTAGGTAGTTTGGTTCAAGGATCTAGATACTGATTTTGGAAACTGAAGGTATGTTTAACAGCTATGAGTCTTCACAAAATTACACCTGCTTTTATGTCCTTAAATTACATGAGCATTACTGTTTTAAGGCTCAAGGCCATGCACATGAGTAGAATCCTACCAAATGCATGGTCCATTTTGTTCAGTTTCACAGGATTTTAAAAATAATAATTTTCATAATTTCAGCTATTTAAATATTAAATTTCACTGAGCTGTAATTGTAAGGATCCTGACCCAAAAAGGAGTTGGGTGGGTCACAAAAGTTATTGTAGGGTGGTTGCAGTACTGCTACTCTTACTTCTCTTACTGCTGACTGGGATCCCAGCTCTGAAGGTGAAGCCATCACCAGCAGCAGTGCAGAAATAAGTACAGCATGACATGGTATTGCCATACTTACTTCTGCATTGATGTTAGCAGGGTGCTGCCTTCAGAGTTAGGTGCCTGGACAATTGCTGCTGCTCTCTAGCCACCCAGCTCTGAAGGCAGAGTAGAATTAATGGTGGAAATACCTTGGCCTCACAAAAATAACCTTATGACTCCCTCAGAAGCCATTTTTGGGTTGGGACACATTGATCTCGCCTGTGAAATCTGTATAGTATAGGATAAAAGCATACAACAGATCAGATTTAATGAGGGGAGACCAGATTTCTTTTTCAATAGTATGTTTTTTTGTGGCTGTGATTTGGGTAGGGCCTTACATATAAGCAATTAATCTGCGTAACTATGGAAAGAAAATTGCATCCAGATTATTAATTTTAGAGGAGTCACAGACAAAGCCTTGTATGAACCAGCAAGGGGAAGGTTTAAAATTTGCCAAAATTCCCTAATTCTGTTTATCTATCTTCTTAATGAAGTTACTCTAGTTTCCCCCCAAAAAAATCTGGCCCATAAATCAGGATGGCAAATGCTTTTGGGAATCCATTCTTTAAGAGACATAACACATAAAAAGGGGTAGAGAACTCTAGGCATTTTTACCAGATTTTCCCTTGCTGGGCCACACAAAGTCTTGTCTGATTTATTGGTCAATTTTTGTCTCTTATTGCCTTTTCACAAAATAATCACTTGTTTTCATATGGGTATGTGGGGGTGGGGATGAGGGTAGAGGCATGCACACACATGCGCGTGCACACACACACATACATCTTTTTCTCATTCATGAGATTCCCTCATGTCACCACTGAGGCAACAGCTGTGAAAGTTAGTCCTTTTCCTGTACTAAGCAGCGTCCCACTTCACAGAAAATATATCACATCCAATCTGAATGCACAGATGTTTACATTTAAAATGTCATTGCCATGAGTACTTGCATAGGTAAAATTCAGTCTCTCATATGTTCACAGAAAACATAATTAGAAATTAATTCATTTCAGTTTGCTTTCCCTTCGTAATACTTATGGAAACATTTTTGCACTATATCCCTGGGTTGTTGTTACTCTGAACAGTCATCCCTCCTCCCCCAAGCACTAAGAAGGCACTCAGATATTACTTTAATGGCAGCCATAGGTTAAATTCCCAGAGCTGGGTAGATTTAGGGCCTGACCAAATCATAGAATCAGAGGGGTAGCCGTGTTAGTCTGAATCTGCAAAAGCGACGGAGTCCTGTGGCACCTTATAGACTAACTGAAGTGTAGGAGCATAAGCTTTCGTGGGCAAAGACCCACTTCGTCAGATGCATGTAGTGGAAATTTCCAGAGGCAGGAATAAATATGCAGGCCAGGATCAGGCTGGAGATGAGGTGGATCCAATCAAGGAGGATGAGGCCCACTTCTAGCAGTGATCTGGAGGTGTGAATTCCAAGAGAATAGAAGCTGCTTTTGTAGTTAGCAAGCCATTCACATCTTTGTTTAATCCAGAGTTGATTGTGTCAAACTTAAAGATGAACTGTAGCTCAGCAGTTTCTCTTTGAAGTCTGGTCCTGAAGTTTTTTTGCTGCAGGATGGCTACTTTTAGATCTGCAATTGTGTGTCCAGGAAGATTGAAGTGTTCCCCTATAGGTTTTTGTATGTTGCCATTCCTAATATCAGATTTGTGTCCATTGATTCTTTTACGTAGGGACTGTCCTGTTTGGCCGATGTATATAGCAGTGGGGCATTGTTGGCACATGATGGCATATATTACGTTGGTGGATGTGCAGGAGAATGTACCAGTGACAGTATGGCTGATCTGGTTAGGTCCTGTGATGGTGTTGCTGGTGTATATATGTGGGCAGAGTTGGCACCGAGGTTTGTTGCAAGGATTGGTTCCTGAGTTCGAGTTATTATGGTGCGGTGTGTAGTTGCTGGTGAGAATATGCTTCAGGTTGGCGGGTTGTCTGTGGGCAAGGACCGGCCTACCTCCCAAGGCCTGTGAGAGCGAGGGATCATTGTCCAGGATGGGTTGAAGATCACTAATGATGCGTTGGAGAGGTTTTAGCTGGGGACTATAGGTGATGGCCAGTGGTGTTCTGTTGGTTTCTTTCTTGGGCTTGTCCCGTAGCAGGAGGCTTCTGGGTACACGTCTGGCTCTGTCAATCTGTCTCCTCACTTCCTCGTGTGGGTATCGCAGTTTACAGAATGCTTGTTGAAGGTCTTGTAGGTGTAGGTCTCTGTCTGAGGGGTTGGAGCATATGCGGTTGTACCTCAGTGCTTGGCTGTAAACAATGGATCGTGTGGTGTGTCCGGGATGGAAACTGGAGGCATGCAGGTAAGTATAGCGGTCGGTAGGTTTTCTGTATAGGGTGGTATTGATATGACCGTCACTTATTTGTATCGTGGTGTCCAGGAAATGGACCTCCCGTGTAGATTGGTCCATGCTGAGGTTGATGGTGGGGTGGAAGCTGTTGAAATCATGGTGAAATTCTTCCAGAGTCTCCTTCCCATGGGTCCAGATGATGAAGATGTCATCGATGTAGCGTAGGTAGAGAAGGGGTGTAAGTGGACGAGAGCTGAGGAAGCGTTGTTCCAGGTCAGCCATAAAAATGTTGGCGTATTGTGGGGCCATGCGGGTGCCCATAGCAGTGCCACTGGTCTGGAGGTATATGTTGTCACCAAATCTGAAATAGTTGTGTGTGAGGATAAATTCACAGAGTTCAGCCACCAGTTGTGCTGTGGCATCATCAGGAATACTGTTCCTGACAGCTTGTACTCCATCTGCATGTGGGATGTTTGTGTAGAGAGCCTCTACATCCATGGTGGCTAGGATGGTGTTTTCTGGAAGATCACCTATGCATTGTAGTTTTCTCAGGAAATCCGTAGTGTCACGAAGGTAACTGGGAGTGCTGGTGGCGTAGGGTCTGAGCAGAGAGTCCACATAGCCAGACAGTCCTTCAGTAAGAGTGCCAATGCCCGAGATGATGGGGCGTCCGGGATTTCCAGGTTTGTGGATCTTGGGTAATAGATAGAACAACCCTGGTCGGGGCTCTAAAGGTGTGTCGATTTGTTCCTGTGTTTGTTTGGGGAGTGTCCTGAGCAGATGGTGCAGTTTCTTAGTGTATTCCTTAGTGGGATCTGAGGAAAGTGGCCTGTAGAATTTGGTATTGGAGAGTTGTCTGGCAGCCTCCTTTAGGTAGTCAGGCCTGTTCATGATGACAACAGCACCTCCTTTGTCAGCCTCTTTGATTATAATGTCAGAGTTGTTCCGGAGGCTGTGGATGGCATTGCGTTCTGCACGACTGAGGTTACCAGGCAAGCGATGCTGTTTTTCCACAATTTCTGCCTGTGCACGTCGGCGGAAGCATTCTATGTAGAGGTCCAGACTGCCATTTCGGCCCTCAGGAGGAGTCCATGTGGAGTTCTTCTTCTTGTGCTGTTGGTGGGAAGGTATCTGTGTGTCAGTGCACTGTTCAGTGTCGTGTTGGAAGTATTCCTTGAGACGGAGACGGCGAAAGTAGGCTTCCAGATCACCGCAGAACTGTATCATGTTAGTGGGGGTGGCGGGGCAAAAAGAGAGTCCCCGAGATAGAACAGATTCTTCTGCCGAGCTGAGTGTGTAGTTGGAGAGATTGACGATATTGCTGGGTGAGTTAGGGGTACCATTGTTGTGGCCCCATGTGGCAGGTAGGATTTTAGACAGCTTACAGTCCTTTTTCCTCTGTAGAGAAGTGAAGTGTGTAATGTAGATCTCCTGTCTTGTAGAAGTCATAGAAGTCTTTCTTGACCTAAATAGGTTTGGATTGAAGCCCTTAAAGTTTCCATGGTATGATAAATATCTTTCAATATCTTTCAAAGCTTTGCATTTTAAGCATTTCAAATGCCACTGTTTGGTACATATTAGGTAGCACACTAGATAAAGACAAATAGGATTAGCTAGAGTCCGCATTTGCCAAGATTAAGCTGTGGCAAAGAAAACCCTTTAAAAAATCCCCTCCCCCTGCAAAACCTCAGATTGAAGTTTGCCAATCAGACTCATAAATAAAGCCCTGCAAATCAGCGGATATGAGTGCACATATCCGCAATTCATTTTTGCAGATATGGATGCAGATGGAAATACAAATTTTGTGTCTAGAACCCTGAAAATTTGTGGGTATCTGCTTTATATCATAAAAACATAAGAATGGTCATACTGGGTCAGACCAAAGGTCCATCTAGTCTAGTATGCTGTCTGCCAACAGTGGCCAATATCCACAGGAACCCGCATCCACGGATGTCAGTGCTGATATCCATGGCCTACTTTTGCTGATACAGATGCAGATGCTGATATCCGCACAGGGCTCTACTCATAAACGATGAATAAAAGTAAATAGGTTATGTCAGTATATAAATCACCGCACTACCAGGATATATATTTTTGGATATGAAGCTTGAATATTCTGCTGGGGGACAGGGAAATAGAGATTTTACATTGAAATTAATTAAACTCACTTTAGGCTCTAGAGCTTGGAGAATTAAAAAGTTAAAAAAGAAAGGCAGTTTGCTTGCCAGGCATATTTATCCAAGATCATAGCTCTAAAATTAATCCACAAGGACAGGGAGCCAGCAGATTAAGGACCTAAACACAATTTTCATTCCTTACTGTATTTCGTTTTTATATTGTAAAGTTGTTTGAAAGAACATGTTGAAACAATACATCCTGTTAAGCAAAAGCATTGTTCACAAAATAAATGTCTCCTACAGTTGGATCAGCTGTGTAGTGACACATGAACATATACAAAATCACACAACAGAAGTTAGCCTCTCATAGAAACTGCCGAGACATTTATCATTCTTTTCAATATCAGCAAAATGGGCAGTAAGGCCATATTTGCATTGAAGTGTGGTAGGCCTCTTGGCAAACTTCTCATGCAAATTCAGGAAAAATCTCATCTACACTTATGGGCCTGATTCACTGCTGGAAGAAATTGACAAAGTTTCATTAGTCAAGTAATTTACAAATGAGGATCTGATCCACAATAAAATTGTTCTATATCACAATTATTCTCTTTCTAAAGGTTCTAATAATGTTTCTTTCACAATGTTATTAGTGGAAAATATTGTAAAAAACCCAACCTCATAAATATTTATTAATATTTTTAAATAAATTGAAACCTTTTCTGTTGTGTTACCCTTTTTTTTTTGCCTTTCTCTAATTACTTTAATCAAACACTAGCCAAGTACTTTTTAAGTAAATATTATAGAACATTAATGGAAAGAAAATGTCAATTCAAAATCATGAATATTTGCCCTGAGAACCCAAATTCTGTGAGTTAAGTCCAAAATCTGGCAACGGAAATATACTGTATGCTTTACATATCTAATTAAAAGCTTCGTTTGTCTCTAGAACATTCAGTGCTCTATTCAAGAACAAGCTACATAATTATTTGGTGAATAAATTCTGAATAGTGAAAAAGTTAAGCAAATGTGCTTCTAGAAAATTTGTGGACAGGAAAAAAGTAAAAATGTGTCAAATTATTTGTTACAAACTATTTGCTTAGTTGTAACAAGTATACAAGTTGTAGTGGTGGGTCTATGAAGAAATTCAATATTTCAGTTATTTTTCTGTCACCTGAATCATGCTACTTGTTATATATCTAAACACATTAGGTGTATGTGAAACTACTTAATTGGAACCAAGTGAAAAAAATTATTGTGTTGATGGCATCTCATATGCCTTTGCAATAAAAAAGTAAAAACCGACCTTGTAGGGGCAAACTTAAGAAAACCCTTGGAAGAGAAGAGTTATCTATATTAATCCGTATTTTCTATTACTTATCCCCTGTTATCCTCTAAGTGCTTACATACTGATGTTTAATACTTTACAGGTAGTGAAGTTAGGCTGATTTTTGTTCTCTTTTTTAAAGGATGTCACTATATTTGCTTTTCCCCAGACCTCATCTTCAAGAGTCATTGAAGATAGTTTCTTATGGTTATGAGATTGCTTCAGCTGGTTCCTTTAACACCCTTGCATGAATTTCTGAGGCCTTGATATCTGAAATATATCTAATTTAGCTAAAATATTCTTTAACCAGTTCATTCCTTATTCTGGTTGGTGTTTTTCTGTCTTGTTAATATTAATTGTGTGAAGTATTTGCTCACCATTCAACTTTAAGGATAATTGAAACACATTAAATACCTTAGCCTACTTGATGCTGTCAGTTATTAGTTCTTCTTCACTGCTAAGTATTGGCTCTACACCTTTCTTCGTCTTTCTCTTTCTCCTAATGTATTTGTAGAACCAATTCTCATTGGCTTTCTTATCCCATTGCTAGATGCCCCTACGTGCTTGTGCTCTTCATTCGTATTTATCCTCAGCAATTTGTCTATGTTCTTGTTAATAAATAGGCTCAGTAACAAGCTCCTGATACATCTGTGTTGGCCTCTTACTATTCTTTCTCTCCTCTCTTTGATCAAGTTTGTTTGCTGTTATGCAATATATAGGGAGCCGGGGCTTCTAACTTGGGTCTGTTAATGCCACTGGGTATTAGATGTTGCAGGGCTTAACTCCTGTCTTTCTGGTGAATCTAGTCCTGTGGGATGTAGGTGACCAAACAGCCCAAATAATTAACAGCAAATAGTCAGAGATGGAGTCAACACAAGTAATTAGATAAAGGTGTTGATATAAAAACTATTCATGATAAATGCATCCATCTGCCTTTTCTCCTTGTGCAACTTAAGCCGGAGAGTATGATCAGATGTTTATTTCTAGTGGTCACATGTCAAGAAACAAAGCAAAGCCATTTGGGAAAAATATACTGACTCTATACATTGGAATGAATTCAGTAGCAAACATCTGAAATTATTTCTTTTCTTAGAACAGCAAGTCTTCATATCCAAGTTGCTGGAGATATCAGCCAAATGACATTGGTTTTAGTCTTGACAATAGGGGACAGTCCTTCCCAGTCCTCAGAAGTGCATTGTCAGAGAATACATTCTAAATATAGCTGATGAAAGCAAGGCAGACATTCAAGCAGTCCAACTAGACCCTTCTGATTATTTTAGTATCTAAAGTAAAAATAGAAGCATACAATTATTTCATAGGTTCATGTGACCTAAGTATCTCACTAAATTACCAGCACTTTAATGTCACAATATCTCTTCTTCAAACCATGTATACATATAAAAGGTCCTCACAAACACAAAAGATGGGTATTTTTGGATTTTGACTGTCTCTAGCAGCACAACTGACTTTTGTAGCACCAGCTCATTTCATCTTCTTTACACCTTCTGGATCTCATGCAATGTTTCTTAATAACTATAATAAAGTGGCTCCACACAGGAAAATGATAAATTACATTCTGCCAGCAAACAAAAGGCAACTTTTGCCTGTTACCTTGAATGTACTCTGTGCAGTGAAGAACTGATAATTTTCCTCACCATGTGCTTTATAGTTTGCTGACAAATCTGGCTTTTCATGTCAGACCACAGTGAAGTGTCCATTACTATGGCATACAGCCAGTGCTCAAAGTACTATAGTAAGAAAACATATGAGGGACAAAGGAGAAAGAAAATTGATCAAGTGCTGCAGTGTGGGTAGAGGCCAGCTGGGTAAGTAAAAATAAGATAGAAAATTGGCTTTGTGGTGATAAAAGCTGTCTTAACTAACCTGTGTAGGGCTCATATGCTCAACATAAAAAACATTAGGTATTTTCTCTTTTAGTATGTTTATCCATAGCTATTATTTCAATCTTTATCTCACTTTCCCTCATGCTGTGTTCAAGGAGGGGGGCTGTTCACTTTAAAGTAAAGATGTATGTCTGTGTAACTAATTAATTAATTATTTTGGCTGGTTTGCTTACATAGGCCAGAATATATAAGGGAGATTGGAAGGACAAAGAAGAGGTCTTAATCTCATGGGTCTTCCCATGTTTTCTAGAAGTGACATGCCATGTAATAAGCATGCTTCAGCAAGTTAGCATAGCTTTGGTTTAGTTAAGCCCTAAAAAGTATGAATGTGGTTCATCACCCTTTCACATCTTCCTGGGTACGGCTAGACTGTGGGGGGAAGGGGGGCCATTTCAGGATATCAGAAGCATCCCAAATAAACTCTGCTGTATCCAAGGAAGGTGTGTGCTCTTCCTTTTTTTTTTTTTTTTTTTTTTTGCGGAAGAGCAAAGGCGCTCTTTCAGAAGCCCCTGTATTCTTTGTTCTATGAGGAAGAAGGGGCTTTCAAAAGAGGGTTTTTTTCCCAACATTTGGCCCAGTCTAGACAGGCCAAATGTCAGAAAAACCTCTTCCAACAAAAGTATTGGAAAAAGCTATGCAAAATGCAGAGTGCATTTTGCGTAGCTTTTTTCCGACAAACAGATGTAGTCCAGACATATCCCCTTTGTCAGACTTGCATTCCCTTTACCATTTACTCCTCTGGCCCCCAGAAAGTCCCTTAAACTAAAAATATAATGCTAGTAGAGTAGTTAGACATTTTTCTTGCAGACTTTTTTTTCAATAAAATTCTGTCCCTTTGTCATGAATACCTAACTTCCATTGATTTCAAATGTGGAACTTGGAAAATCCAGCAACTTCTGTTTGTCTTGCTTAAAGTCACACATTTATGTATGGACTTTGGTGGCTTTGGAGCCATAGGAAAAGAGAAGCATAGTGGCAATTTTTAGGAATCTTCAAGCTGAAAAAGAAAAGCCCCATTGACCAAAGCATTTCTGCAGAGCTAATCAGCATCAGAGAAAATATGTTTAAATATTTAAATAGCAATATCAAAAAGATGACATGTGTATGAGTGCATACAGATATCAGCAGTATGTTAGAGCCATTCACTGTCTTCTTTAAAACATTTTCAATTTGCTTTCTACATTATTCTTAGTATGCTCAGATAATTCTTAGTCTTCCTGTGCCAAACCTGTCAACCCACAGTGCATTCTTTTCAGAAGAGACTGTCAAGTTTGTTCAGGCTTCCAATAATTAGTTTGTGACATAATAATTTAGTCACTGGGAAAGGAAATATCTTGATAAAAAATATTTTAGCAACTCCCTAGATTTCCCAGTGTAAGGCCAGTGTGTCATAAGTGATTAGCTGTTATTACTACTAAAGAATTTTGCCACTGACAGATTATCTAAGAATTTAAGCAGCAAGATATATTTTAGTCAGTAAATCCCATATCTTCCTTTAGAGAGCTCAAAGCATGAAAGTAACAGGACCACCTTCTGCTTTCTGGGGTTGGGGTAGCAGCCTGTTTAAGTCAGGTCCCAAAAAGGAGGAAATAAACATCCAGGTTCTTCCAGAGGAAATTATATATAGGTCACCAGTCAGCTCTTTTGGCTAAAGGTTCCAGTAAAAGTGGACAGAAAGATCCTTACTGTCAGTGCTGAGGATATACCGTGTGCCTTTGGATTTAGAGTACACTTACTAGACCACCTAAACCAGTGATCTGAACATGTTTTGGGATGACAAGCCTCTTTGAAGTTGAAGTCAGATTGCATTGGGGTTGCCCTCAGTCTGCTGCTGATTTCTCATATTAATTGACTATGTCAGCAGGAAGATACCAATGGGAAAAAGATGAGGCATTGTGATATGCAGAAGACATATTAACAAAGGTGTCCTCAGAAGAATACCTAGGGAGAAATAGTAACCAGTGGCATGATCAACTAAGAGACATGAGATTAAATTGAACATGACTAAAACTGAGATGTAATGGGTCAGTAAAGATGCCACAGGGATACCGGACAAAGAAAGTAATGGAGCATGATTAAACCAGACAGACCAGTTCAAGTACCTTGGTAGCTAGGTTACAAAAGATTGTGAGTGTGAGATACAGTGCATAGTGGAGAGTTCTGGAAAAGTACAAGAATTTGAGATGAGAGGTCTTTGTGTTATAAAAAGAGATACACAAAGAAAGCTTTCAAAATCATAGAATTATAGATTAATGCTAGTAGAGACCTCAGGACATCATTTAGTTCAATCCCCTGCTCTTAGCAGGACCAACACTAACTATGAAAGTATTGGAATGCAAGTAGAAGTCTGAAGAGGCTGACAAAATTTAGGAAGCACTTGTTCAGATATGTGCAGAGGTTGAATGATGAGAATCTGGTGCAGATGCATGGTAGAAGAGAGTAGTAGGAAAGAGATCCCCAAAAAAGTCAAAGAAGCAATGGGTGGATTGCAGGTGGATCTTAACATGCATTGGATGGATACAGATGGCTGCTGGCTACTGTGGTTGTGATGCCCAGGGCCCTTTAAATCACTGCCTGAGCCCTATCCATTGCACTCAGACTGGCATTAAGTGCAGGCAGGGGCATGAGGGTTCAGTGGAGTGGAATGTGGGCAGTGGTGAGGGCTAGCCAGCCCAGCCCTTCCCTCTCCCACCTAAGCCTCCCTTCCTCCTTCTGGGAACATGGAGCTGGGTCCCCACCTTGCCCAGGAGCCTGATAATTCTGTCAGTTTTCTTTGCCCCCACTCTCCTCGATGAATCACACTGTAGTTGCCTGGTTCTGTTCATTCCCTCTGAAAAAATCTAACATTGGCCACTTCTAGAATACAGGATACTGAGCAAGATGGGCCATTGGTCTGACAGTGGTGTCATTTCTTATGTTCTTGATGGATTTGTGCAGGGGAATTTGTCTCTTAATTAAAATTTGACATTTCATATTTTCATCCTGATTTGGGACAGGAAAAATGTTAAAAGCCATTTTCCACTCCGTGATACTAACAAGTATGTTCCATACATCTGATTTCCAATTTTCTGTGTGAAAAGATAGTAAAACTGAAAAGGCTGCATTTTTCTACATTTTTCTACCTCCATAAAAATTCAAAACTTTGAAAATCTTCTACTTACAACTCAGTATAACTAAGTTCAAACCTTTTTAAATTAGCTTCTCTTTGTCAATCTAGACTTTTTCTTTACATGCGATTTTGAGGAAAAGATTTCATATGTGTGAATAGATTTATCTTTAGCATTCATTCCAGTGCTTAACCATCTTGAAAAGTTTTTCTTAATGTCCAACCTAAACCACCTTGCTACAATGTAAGCCCACTGTTTCTTGTCCTATCCTCACATGTTAAGGAGATTTTTTCCTCCCTCCTCTTTGTAACAACCTTTTATGTACTTGAAAACTATTATCCATCTTATCTTCTCCAGAATAAACAAACCCAATTATTTCACTCTTCCCTCATAGTCATGCTTTTTACACCTTTTAGTCATTCATGTTGCTCTTCTCTGAACTTTCTCCAATTTGTCCATAGAGGGAACCAAATTCTATTGGGCTTACTCCTTCTGAATTTCATACGCAGGTAGTATGCCTTCTTGAGATCACCAAGAATGTTGCTTGTATATGGACAGTTTGATAGGTCCTTCATCTTTATTCAGTGGGGAATCAGTTCTTCAGGGTGCTGCATGCATCTTTGCAGGCCTAAGAATCTTTAATCCCCACTGACCTCACTGAAAACGAAAGGTGCTCAGTAGGATCAAGTCTAAAAAGTCTGACTAATGAGTGTGATGTTTGGTTTAAGGTAATTGTCATGTGTTCATAACAAGAGTACAACATACATGTGTTAAGTATGTTGTATGTGCTTGCTTAACTCTAGGGCAAGACCACAACTGAATAGTGTAATTGCATTTGTTCAATAGAAGATACGAAAAAGAATCTACATGACAATACAGCCGTTCCCTGACTTACGACCATCCGCACTTACGACCAACCTCGCATCACATTGTGTTTGCGTGTCTGTGGTCAGGCAGCATGTTTACGTTTCATTCCCTCCCAGTGTTTTTGGTGTTTGCTTGTGGCCATCATGTCACATAAAAGAAAAAGGGCTAGTGATAAGGGTGGTAAGAATGGTGGTGAGAAAAGAAAGAGAAAAACTTTTGATTTGGAACAGAAAATAGCAATAGCAAGACAATAGGAAGTGGGTCAAGCAATGTCCTTCATGTCGCGTACGTTAGGGCTATCGAAATCTACTATCAGCACCATTATAAAGGATAGCAATCACATTTGTGAAGCAGTGAAAGGGTCTGCTCCTATGAAATAAAAAATTCTAACAAAGCAAAGAGCAGGTCCTATCCTGGAAATGGAAAAACTCTTAGTGCTTTGGATAGAAGACCAAATTGAAAAACGCAAGCCATTAAGTCTCATGACGATACAAACTAAGGCTCGTAGTCTTTTTGAAGACTTAAAGAAAAAGGAGGGGTATGACTGTGATCAAACTTTCACTGCCAGTCACGGTTGGTTCAACCATTTCAAGATGCGTGCAAACCTTCATAATGTGAAATTAAGTGGGGAGGCAGCCAGTGCTGATTCGAAAGCAGCAGAATCTTTCATAAAAGTATTGGATAAACTGATAAAAGAGGGAAATTATTTTCCACAACAGATCTTTAATGTTGATGAGACAGGTCTCTTTTGGAAGAAAATGCCCAAACGTACCTACATGTATATAAGGAAGCAAAAACTATTTGCCTAGTTATAAGGCTTTCAGAAATCGTCTAACAGTCTTGTTAGGAGGCAATGTTTCTGGGTATAAATTGAAACCCCTCTTGATTTATCGCTCTAAAAACCCTAGAGCCTTCAAGAATATCAGCAAGGCTACTTTACCAGTTCATTATCATGCTAATAAGAAAGCCTGGATGACGCTTGCACTTTTTGAAGATTAGTTCATGAACTGCTTCATCCCTGCAGTCATGTCATATTTTCCGGAGAAAGGACTTCCTTTCCAAATTTTGCTTATTTTGGATAATACTCCAGGTCACCCTCAATACCTAAATGACTTACATTCCAACATGAAAGTGGTCTTTCTGCCTCCCAACACCATCACTATTCTCCAAACCATGGACCAGGGGGCCATAGCTACTTTTAAAGCATATTATCTTCGCAACACATTTGCTAAGGCAGTAGCTGCCACAGAATGCAAGAACGGCAAAACATTATGTGAATTTTGGAAGGACTACATTGCATTGCATAAGGAACATTGCTGCAGGGTGGGAAGAAGTCACTCGACAATGTATGTATGGCATATGGAAGAAAATCCTAAAAAGATTTGTGAACTATTTCAAAGGTTTTGAAAAAGAAAAGCCTCTGGAATACATTTCTAATAACATTGTACAGCTGGCGAAAGAAGTGGATCTGGAAATGGATAATGAACATATACACCAACTGGTTTGGTTGAGGATGTTGGGGAGGAGCTGAGCAATGAAGATTTAATGCAGCTCGAGGTGGAGAGGGTAGCAGAGGAAGAGAGACAAACAGCCTAAGAAGAAGAAGACGAAGAAGAAGAAGAAGCCCCCAAAAACTTTGTGATGAAAGAAATGGCTGCAGCTTTCAGCAAAATAAATGAAGGAATGCAAATGTTTGAAAAAATGGACCCTAATGTTGCGAGATTCTCAAAGGTGGATTGTTTAATTCAGTAAGCCCTGGCTTGCTATAAGGAAATTTATAACGAGAAGAAAAAACAAATTGTGCAATCTAAAATGGATATATTTTTAAAGAAAGTCCCCAGCAGTGCTGCCTCCCATACTGAACCAATGCCTTCTACAAGCAAAGGAACTACTGAAATAGAAGATTAATCTGTTGATGATGTTGATGATGTTGTTACTGTAGTTTTTTACTCCTCCGATTCCTCATCCAATTAATTCAATTCACATCACTGTATTTAAATTACTGCATTGTGTTTTGTATTTCATGTTCATGTTTGTTAAATAAAGTTTGCTGTTGCTGCAGTAGTGTTGTTTTTTTTGTGTGTTTCTATTTTTCGTTGTTGATTGCTGTGTGGTTGGTGCTTGGTTACGCTTTGAGTGCTTCATATGGGGTATTTTCGATTTACGAACAAATCGAGTTATGACCAGCTATTCGGAACGTAACCTGTTCATAAGTCGGGGATTAGCTGTATGTTGGAATATCAGCTTGCACCCATCTGAAAAGATGCAGCAAACTTATCAATTTCCCATGCTGTGTGTGTTTTTTTTGAATTTTTCAATATAAATTCCAGAGACTATAATAAAGTATATTAAATGTGACAGTTAAGGGAACTTGTTTTTTAAATTGTGCAAGCAAATGTGAAGAAAAGTATCAGAGTCAATTACAAACATCTTATCTAAACACTATAAGAAAATGATCCCAAATAATCAGAACCTTATATTGTACACATTTGAACATTTTAACCATAATAGCATTGTATGAAACAGGACTGATTGTACTTTGCCATCCACCCACAGCGCCAGCACAGTAAAGTAATTTCAAAGAAATAATATATTTAAATACCGTGCTATTACATAAACTATTTAGGCATCCGTCATCCTAACATAATATTATAGAAAAATAAATATGCAAACCATTGACATCAGAATCTTTTTATGAAGCTCACACTAAAACTCATAAAGTACTAACAGAATTGATTCAAAGCTAAAAAGGAGACAAATACCTGATTTAGAATTTATTTGTACAGGACTCTATTTAATCGCATGCGGATTTACTAGGATAAGAGATATTTGGATCGCTGAGATTCACCTGGTCATGCTGATTTCTCTGTGTGGGGACTGGGTCAGTCAATCTTCATCAGCCAGTCTTGCCCTTTGAAGTGTAAAGCCTCCAATCTGAAGCACTATAGAACAAAAAGAAAAGTCTTGTCTGGGAGCTTCTCAGGGAGCAAGGACCCAGAGAAAGCTGAGCGTATGCTCCATAAAGCAGAAATTTCTTCAAGGAATGCTATTTCTAGCTACTGAAAATAGCCATTAGAATGCTTGTAACTAAGTTGAAACCAAGTATTCACCTCATGCAGAAGTACATTGAAAGAGGAAAGGGAACCAAAGAGGCAGAGAGTCTGATGTATTTGCAAACACCAAGAGCCATATAGAACACTCAGAAGTTAACACTTAATTTCTCTCTGCCTCAATTTCTTGACTTATAAAAATGGGGCTAATTATATTGACCTCCTTTTTTAATCGCTTTGAGATCTACTGATGAGTAGCACTATATAAGTACGATTATTATTGTAAGTACCCTTGTATAGATAGTATTTTTTTTCCTAGAGAGAGAGCTCACCCAAACTTCGATGTACCAAATCAAGAAAATTGAGCCATATAAATAGAAAATTTCAACTACTGTTTGCAATATGGTTGTTTCAGCAGGAATGAGTCACAGTAGATCCCATTATTTGAGAATGTGAAATGGTTCTGTTTGAATTGAGTCTAAATAAAAAAGTGGAATGGAAGTTCAGGGGAAAAGACTGATTATGGTATTGAACTTGATTTACAAATATCTAGTGTGAGGCTGCAATATGTAGATTTTCCAACTTTGGGCCAGTGCTGTAGACACACTCTCTCCCCTCCAAATTAGATTACCTTACATTAAATGAGGTGGGATGTTTCTGACAGCATTTCCTGATTTAATTTTATAATGTTGACCAGCCCCACAGCAAGGCACAGTGCATCCTAATTGGATTACTGCATGATGGGAGATATGACAGTCTCTGATTGGATATTGTGGTATCATAGCCAGAATGCCAGACACAACAGAGAGAAATTAATTATTAACAGTACTGCTATCTTTCTAACTTGACTTTGCTCTCAGTGAAGGATCTCATTCCTCATTTGTTTTGGAAAGAACAAATTGCTTGTGCTTCTTCATCTTCAATCTTCCTTCTAACAGAAATGTGTAATCACAGATCCATCCATTCCTTGAGCAGGCAAGTCCTGTGGGTTTGTTTAAAATGTAAATATCTCTGATGTGGTTGTGATGGACAAAGAATCAGGCTAAGATTCTTACAGTTTGATCTGACAGATATACTTTAAACTGATCATATTCAAGGAGGTGGGCTGTTGAGAGACTATACATTCATATTCAAGTTAATCAATACACATTCTGTTCTGTAATTAAAGTTAAGAAGTACAAATGTTTTTATTGCTGTTTTCCAGGTGACAGCTGTTAGCCCTTCAAGACCCACAATAATAACTTTCAAATCTCCAAATATCTTTAGAATATTTAGAAGCTCAAGGATATAACTAATCAATTGAAGGTTTTGGTATCTTGAAATTCCAATATCTGGTGTTGAATTTTTTTCTTAGTGGTCTATATTGTTTCTGTTTTATATCTCATATAGTCACATAATTCTTGACTTGCTGAAGACTGTTTTAACTATAACAGGCTGAGGCAACTAAAAAAGTTAAGTGAGAGAATGAAGTATGAGGAGAAAGAATTGCAAGAGGAGCATAAAATGAGCATGTGTATTTGATGACATAGCCGAAGGTAAGATAGTGATGAAGCTATTTGGTTTGTTATTATTTATGTACTGTCAAAGCTCAGAATGCCACTTTACAGGCACATAAAAAAGGGCTTAAAATATAAAAGAAAGTGACCAAGGCTATGTCTACAGTGCATCCTTATTTTGAAATAACTCATGCTATTTTGAAACAACAGTGTGCATGTCTACATTCGTGTACATGTAGAATTTGGTGGGAATTTTTTTTCTCATAGTGAAAAAATATTTGAGATTTAAAAAAAAAACTTTGAAAAAGTTTGCAAATCAATAAATAGCCATTAGTTGTTGCTCATTTGTTGTTTTTTAAGTTTATCAAAACAAAGTTTTGGATGGTCACAAGTACCCTTTGGGTAGGTCTAGCCAGCAGCATTATTTTGGAATAACTGATATTATTCTGAAATAACAAAGAGCATGTCTACACTACAAGCCTTTATTTCAAAATAATGTCAGGCTGGAGGACTTCTTACTCTGATTCATGATAACCCTCATTTCATGAGGAGTAAGGGAAGTTGAAGGAAGAGTGTTCTTCCTTTGACTTTCTGCTATGTAGACAACGCCTAATTCCAAGTTAAGCTCTTTCAATTTAAAAAGGTATGCAATTGAGGTAGCTGAAGATGCGTAACTTAATTTGACTTTAACCCTGCTGTGTAGACATACTCTTTGTGACTCACTTTTTCACCAAAAAAACAAAGTGAAAAAAATCCAATATGGAAACAACTTTTAATTATTACTGATTGCCTACAGTTAGTTAGTATTCTAAACAGATATTTAAGAGCCTAAATAAGTGATTTGATTTTCAAAAATGCGGAGTGTAGCATCCTTTGAAGTTAGTGAGAGTTGGCAAAAATGTGTTATATCCATTTTTACAAAAAACCCTGACATTTCAACACATTCACTAAAATTTCCATTTTGTCAGCCACCTCTTTTGCTCAGTAATCTTAATTTGACTTATTTATATTACTACTAAGGTCTAACTTTTAGCACTTTTTAAAAACACATTGATTATTTTATACATTAATTTGTATATGTATGCAATGGATGATTATTAATGGCACACTTTACAAAGAAAAAGAGCTTCAGGGAGAGAATTTGAATAAACTGTATTGTCTTAAGAACTGGTAGTACAGTGCATAATTAGAGGTTGCTGTGGCATATTGTTTTTGTTCTTTTCAAAGTTTGACAGGAAATAAGAAAGGGAAAGAATATAATAATAAAAATGCTAATAATAAAGATATTGCTTGCTTGTCAAATCATTGCACTTCTTTCTCTCAAAGTAAAATCTGAAATGTTGAAATACTGCCCTTTTCATAAGTCTATGCTGCATAAAATCAGAAGGAGAAGGGAAAAATATATCAACTATTCAAAAGCTGCTAAGACCATATGGTATGTCCACACTACAGCGTTAATTAGAGTTAACTTAATTCAAAATAGTTAATTTGAATTAAGCTAATTCGAATGAACACATCTACACACAAAACCTATTTCAAAATAGCGTTTTGCTATTTCGAAATAGCACGTCCACACTGAGTGGACCGTGAACTGAAGTTAAGGCTGGCCAGAACCAGTGCTGGCAGGGCATCAGGTTAGGACTTAGTGTGTGGGGCTGCTGCCTGAGGCTAACTGAGCTCCGTGCTTAAAGGGACCCTAACCCCATCCCGGACAGACAGTTCTCAAGGTTCCCCACTTGCTTGTCTACCTCGATGAGGGACAGCAAAGCAGTCCTGTCTTGGAGTGCCCTGAGTGCCCGCACTCAGGACACCACAGCACTCAGCCACATGGAGCCAGAGCTGCCCCTGGGCATGCCGGTGCATCTCGTGGGGTCATTGCCAGCAGCCCGGCTGCACTAGCTGCAGGCTGCCATCCAGGGGTCTATAGATCCAGGAGCTCTGGGACTCTGGGTCCATCAATCCTGGGGCTGTCAGGATCCAGGAGGCCCTGCAGGAGAGTGTCCACCCTGAGGAGCCCTCAGAGCCACCCCAGTCTTCCCCACTGGGGGCTTGTGCCCCATTCCTCCCTCATGTCCTTCCACTTAGCCCTCCTTAGCCCCCCTTCCTGATGTCAAATAAAAGACACGTATGTTCAAAAATAGAAACTGGGTTTATTGAACAAAACTGGGGGGAGGGAGGAGATGAACCTCTGGGGAGACTGGGAAAAGGAGGTGGGAGAGGGGAAGAGAGACGGTGGAAGAGGGGAGGGAGAAACCTGGGAGGAGGGAGCTGGAAGGAGGAAGCAAGGGGAAGAAGGGGGAGGGGAAGCTCAGGGCCCAGCGTTGGGGGTCTCGCCAGACCAACTTGATTTTCATGCACACCTGCTCCTGGGTTTGCATGTGGCCTTTGGTGGCCAGGCTGGCAGCTATCCTGCCATAGATGGCGGCATTCCTCTGTCTAGTGCGGAGATTGTGGACATTGGGGGAATTCCTCCCAAACCTGAATAAGATCCTTGATCTCCACTCTGGACCAGGAAGGCACCCACCTTCTCCAGCCCCTGTCAGGCTCCTGGGAGCTGGCCAACTGCTCCTGGGGAGCTGTGGCGGGCTGGCTGCCAGTGGTTTGCTGGCTCATGTTTTGGGGCCACTGGGTCAGGGGCCCCAGTGGCCACTGCTGGCTCTGGGCTGGCAGGCTTGGAGCTGGAAGAGGCACTGTGGCCAGAGTCTACCCTGTTAATGTCTCCGGGACTGGGGGAGAGGAGAGTAAGTTTTCTTGGTTGTCCCCAGAGTGGCCACCAGGGCTCCCTGGGAAGGGCTGGAGGTCCCCTATTTCGAATTTGGCGTTACTCCTCATAGAATGATGTTTACCCAATTCGAATTAAGCGCTCCACTATTTTGAATTAATTTCAAAATAGCAGTTTGCATGTATAGACGCTATTAAAGTTAATTAAAAATAACAGCTGTTAATTTGAATTAACTTTGCAGTGTAGACATACCCATATCTATTTAAAATATATACTCAAAAACTCACCTTATTTTTAGTCAAATAATGAAAGCAAGCATTTAAGTTAAAATACATGTACCTAGGACAGACTTGCTGCATATATTAAGAAAACCAGTCATCTGCTGGTGAGTGGGATTTCTCAAAGTAATATTTGAAATCTCTTAGCACAGAGATAGGATATAGATCCCTTCTATTTTTCTGAAAAGTCAGCTCCTAGGTTGCCAGAATCCTTGATTTAGCTACAAGCCACTAGGCTCATAAGTGAATAGTTCTTCATAAACTAATTAAAATCAGAACATTTAGCTTGGACTTCATGAGAAAAAACTTTAGAAGCAGATGTGAAATTTGCAAATGCTTTTCACTGCTGTTGCAACTTATGACATGTAGACACCTCTGTATTTGAGAGCTTGAGACTTGATCTGTTCCTTGGTTTTTGCTGAGTATTTGCTGTGGGACCTTGGGCAAGGCACATATGTTGCTCTTCCACCTGTAGAGGATAGCAAACCTCCCAAAACTTGGGGAGGAGGAAGGAAAAGAGGTACTGATGGACGTGGTTGATGATGAACCCCTGCTTCCCAGGATCTCATCCTGAAGAGATTTCTAGGACAACTCAGTGCAGTTCTGTGGTTTGTAGAGCAGTGGTTCATAGAAGTATGGCTCATTGAGGAGGTGGAGACAGGAAACTATATAGTGGCATAATGTCCTGATCTACATAGCTCTTAGTAGATCCTCAGATTCAGGGGTTACACCTGATGTCATTTCCACAAGGAGGCTCAAGTAAATGCCCCCACCAGGAGAAAATTCTGCCAGACAGCTCATGGATTTTTCAGTCCCTTATCTGAGAAAAATAGAGAGAAAATAAATTGCCCTGGAAACTTTTTGTCCCTGTGTGCCCATCTGCCAAATAGGCACTTCTATGGTAACTCACAGGAGTGTTATGAGGCTATGCTGAAAGTTTTTAATACACATTGAGATCTTTGGATGGAAGATGCAATACAAGGGGTTGATCAAATGCTCAATTAAACCAACCAGCATCTTTTCAGTGATTTCAATGGATGTTGAACAGGCTCTAAGTACAAAATATTGTTTTGCATTTTTTGCATTTCAGCTACTTGTGTGTTTACTTCTTTGCACAGAAGATTTTCCATTAAAAAGAGAAACGACGGCAATAGAAAAAAAAAGGCAAAATATATGAGGAATGCTAACTTCTGTATAAGAAATGGATGTTTTAATTATTCACTGTGTTAAATAACATCCCTTTAATGTCTAACATTTATTTTGAATGGTTGCATCTAATTACTATCTAACAAAAGAGCCTAGCAATGCTATAGCTTGCAGCACAAGGGATTTATTAAGACAGTTTCCATCAATTATTAGTACATTTCCGATTTGTTTTGTATGAAAGTATAATTAGAGAGAAATATAGCAGAGTGGAAAACAGCTTCATTTTGTCAGAATTGTATACAAACACTGCATGATAGATAGAGGACAATGCAGACAAGGTATTAAGAAAAAAAGAGGCAATGCATTTAGCTAACCAAATAACCTGATGTACAAGAGAATTCAGCTGAAAACAGAGAGCTGATTGAGTAACTCAGTTATATATGACCCTGTTAAAGATGATCAGAGTGAACCCCTGAAATAAATGTCAGTATGATCCAGAATACTCCCAAGGGATATCAGAGCTAAGACAAGTGACAATCTAGTATATGACTTTGTCTGACAGAACTGATGTTTCTCTAGCAATAGCTAGAGATAATATCACCCAGGACACAGAAGACATTTTCAGAGAACCATGTAAAAGTGCATTTAGACAGACAGGCTAGTATAATCACTTCTTTTTTAAAGCTTTAAAAATGGATAATAATAAAAAAGAGACAAAGCTATTCTCTACTTATAAGAAAGAGAGAAGGGCAAACTGATAAAGAAGACGATAAGAGATAGTGACTACAGAAGATTATACCCTGCTCTGTAACAAACTGTAGTAAGAAGACAAGAGCTATATACACAGAGATCCAAGTATAGAAAAACCTGGAGAACTGAAACAAAATCATTATAAGTTTTATGGTCATAGTTATGGTCAAGACAGTTAAGACAATATAGACCTATCTCCTCTATAGTGTCTTCATGGCAAGTCAAAAAACAATTGAAACATTAGAACTGGACATTATTGAATATATGATAATTTCCTGGGATGAACAATATTTCAAAAAATATTCCCATATTTGTGATATAAGGTTATCATGGTAGGTCTCAAAGTCATACAAGGAAAAAGAATCTTAATTTTACTTTATATAACACCCAAATTCTCTGTCACATCTTATGCTTATCCTAGCAATATTGCACATTGGAATTTTCCTATTTGTGATATTTTTAACAGATCAAAATCATTCACAGAATATATTAAATAGGATTCTGATATATAAATGGTCCTTAATCAAAAGTCCATATCTTACTTTAGCTCCAAAAAAAAGGTAAGAGCCTATATCAAGATTTGGGTGGTTAAACGCTAGGAACCTCAAGTTAAGGCTTGTCATTGCTATTGTGGTAAATCAGCCTCTCTGCAATTGATGCAGCTGTGTCGATTTAGTGGATCTGGTTAAGGTGCAGTAAGTCAATAATGTGTGTTTTCCCCTCAGTGTAAATAATCCACTTCAACAAGAGGCAGAAGCTATGTTAATTGGGCAGTGTCTTCCACCAGCATAACATGGTGCACATAGCGCATTAAGTTGAAGTAAGTTATGACACTCGGGGGGGCAGAATTTTTAAGCCTGACTAATGTAACTTACATCAATTTAGCAGTAATGTAGTAGAGAAGGCTTGAGAAATTCTGTTCCATGGAATATTTTACTTCTGTAATAAAAGTGTGAAATGATAAAATGTCCTATATTTTGCCTATATAGTTCCCTATAAATAGTACATATTCTGTTTCTAGAGTGACTGGGCTCGTCTACATTGGCCCCTTTTCCGGAAGGGGCATGGTAATTTTTGAAATCGCAATAGGGAAATGCGCGGGGGATTTAAATATCCCCCGCGGCATTTAAATAAAAATGTCCGCCGCTTTTTTCCGGCTTTTAGAAAAGCCGGAAAAGAGCGTCTACACTGGCCCCCGATCCTTTGAAGTAGGAATAAGATCTTCCGGAAAAGGGCGCTTTTTCCGGAGGATCGGGGCCAGTGTAGACGCTCTTTTCCGGCTTTTCTAAAAGCCGGAAAAAAGCGGCGGACATTTTTATTTAAATGCCGCGGGGGATATTTAAATCCCCCGCGCATTTCCCTATTGCGATTTCAAAAATTACCATGCCCCTTCCGGAAAAGGGGCCGATGTAGACGTAGCCACTGTGTTACAGTGAGCCTGTGTAAAAAACATAAGGAGTATCTGTATGCACACAGTGGGGGTGTGTCTAGACTACATGCCTCCTTCGACGGAGGCATGTAGATTAGCCAGATCGGAAGAGGGAAATGAAGCCGCGATTAAAATAATCGCGGCTTCATTTAAATTTAAATGGCTGCCCCGATCTGCCGATCAGCTGTTTGTCGGCTGATCGGGGGAGTCTGGACGCGATGCCCCGACAAAGAAGCCTTTCTTCATCGACACAGGTAAGCCTCGTGAAACCAGGTTTACCTGTGTCGATGAAGAAAGGCTTCTTTGTCGGGGCATCGCGTCCAGACTCCCCCGATCTGCCGACAAACAGCTGATCGGCAGATCGGGGCAGCCATTTAAATGAAGCCGCGATTAATTTTAAATGAAGCCGCGATTATTTTAATCGCGGCTTCATTTCCCTCTTCCGATCTGGCTAATCTACATGCCTCCGTCGAAGGAGGCATGTAGTCTAGACACACCCTGGTAGATTACCACAGGGCTCAATGGGGCCTGTGCCCAGAGGCCCCAGCCAGCTTAGGCTCCTGGAAAAGTCTCCTTCTCCGTGGCCCCACGGCTGAAGGAACTCTTGCCGCAGAAAGGGGGAAGCAGGAGCAGGGCCATGGGGAAAGGGCCATGGGGAGGGGCCATGAGCAGAACAAGGGTGAGCCAGTTGGGGAAGGGGTAGAGCCATGGAGGAGTCACAGGTAAAAGGAGCACAACAGGGATGAAGCTGCAGATGACATAGAGCTATGGTTCCAGCACTGGGGTCCCCTCACTTTCTCTACCCCAAGACCCCAGGAGATCTTGAGAAGACTCTTTATATCTAAAGTATACATGGATCACATTTTCTAACATGACTTTGGATATCTCAATACTTTATGAAAGGTCAAAACTGTTCTAGGGTATACACACCTTGCATTGAAAAGGATGGAGTTAAAAATCTGCTCCGGGTCTAGGTAGTCCCACCTTATCAACACGCATGGGCTGAGAGAAGAACTTAAAAAGGAAGCAGAGTAGCTCTGTTGGAGCAATCCATGGAGGAGAAGGAACACGCGCTCCGGAGTTCTTGTTGCCTGAAGCCTGATGTCTGGCTATAGTGATTTAGTCAAGCTCATGAAGGATGAACTAGACCCTCTCTGAAGGTTTGTGACTAAGACGTGATGACTTCACTTCATTGGCTGGGAAGAGATGGGACTGATAGGAAGCGATTCAGGAAAGCCCCTGTAATATCTCAAGTTGGCCACACCCAAAAAAATCAGCATTATTTAGATATATCAAGTAGCTTAATCACTGCAATATATAAGTGCGATGTGTAGGCTTATTGATAAGAAAACTATGTTAAAGCAAGATGACTGAATAGCACTCTATTGTGCTAGGCACCATACACCACCTGATATGTAAATGTCCCCTATTTTAAATGTTATGACAATATTTAGATTTTCAGGATGTGGGAGGAAAATTTCAGCATCTCGATAAGTTAAATTGTTTGGGCTTTGGTCAGGGTGATGGTCAGGACAAGCTTAACTATTACTGGTATGGCTAGGCAAAGTGGTTTTGGATAAAACAAGAACCAAACCAAACCTCTCCTGAGATTAAAAATATTTGATAACTTTTAACTCACTATTTCACGTGGCTCTGTATTCCCTTGCTCTGAACAAGATGGAAAGCAAATGGAAGGCTGAAATTATGCAGACTATAAAGATAAATGTTATAGAGGACACATTGTGTTAAAAACGCTAATGAATCATGGTTAAATGGTCACAATATATTGCTACTGTGCTAGTAAAACAGATGTATTATAATCATAAGGCTCCCAAAAATTCAACCATCCTTTGAGCTAAATCAAATCTAAGTTTTTAGTGAGGTTTGCCTAATGAACCCCATATGACCACATTTTCCTTTCTTAGCTTTATAGGCACCCTTATGTAACTTAATGAGTGACAATGTTTGAGTGGTGCCTTTCAGTGCTCAACTCTGTATTTAAGTATGCTATCCCTGTAGTGCAGTGGTCTCAAACCTTTTTACACCCAAGATCACTTTTTAAGTCTCAGAACAGGCGAAGATCTACTGCCCCGCCCCTTCCTTGAAGCCCCGCCTACATTACATGAGGAAATCTAATGTAAATGTACTGCGCATGTGCGCAGTTCAGAGAGGGCTCAAGAGCTACTCTTAGAGCCCCTGAGATCTACCGGTAGATTGCGATCTACTGGTTGGTGTCTACGGCTGTAGTGTGTTGTCTCTACCAACTGGTTCATATAGCAACTCATCTGGCCACAGAAATGGTACAACTATCTCCAAAACACTGACTTTCCAAAACACTCATCATATGCTGATGAACTTTAGTTCTGCTACTTAACCTTATTTTATCTAGGTTGAGACTATTCTCACCCTCATTAAAGGGACATTAGATACTACTGTCATAACTAAACACAGTATCGGGGGGTAGCTATGTTAGTCTGAATCTGCAAAAATGACAAGTCCTGTGGCACCTTACAGACTAACAGATGTATTGGAGCATAAACTTTCATGGGCAAAGGCCCACTTCGTCAGATGCATGTCATGACTAAACACAAGTGCTCAAAATATAAATCCAAAACTAGTAATTAATTTATTCTACATGATAGCTGTCATCCTCTCTCATCTGTCTTACTTCAACACCTGGCTTTCCTGTTTCATCTCATCTAAAATATTCATTTACATCCTGGGGGAATACAACCTCCCCTTTGAGATTTAGAATTAAATGTTCCTTACCTTGCAAGACTGTTTTGAAGTCTTTTGCTAGGTACCTTTTTCCAATGCTCAGCTCAAGTGTTAAGTATGAAGAGTGGTATTGAGCCATTCAGTGCAAGCTTCATAAACTATGCATTTAACCCTCCATACTTTGGGCAGTAGACTCTGGTATCTTTGGCTCAATGCATGTTTACAAGAAGTGTAGGAAAAATAAGACAAAGCTTGTGCAGACCCCTCCATGTGTGCAGACTGATTTTTGAAGGCTCACAATTCAGCCGACTGAAAAAGCAGTATTCATGGGAATGCTCAAAAAGCAGTTCACCTCAGTAAGGCCTTTCCTCTCTCTTCCCTTATAAAATATCAGCTTTTAGTCAGCCATTTTAAGATCTAGCACTATTTTAAAAAGTAAGTCACAAAAATATTCTTAATAAAGGATGTGTATTTCTTACACTTGAAATTCAGCACTCTTTTCTCTTCAAGTTTCCAAAACAATTTACTTGTTGACACACATGAGACCTGTATATTTTAGTCCAGTGGGGGATGATTTGTTATGAGAACTTTAAGGGACTTAGAATGGAAATAACTGAGCAACTTTAATAGCATTCAGGTTATAATTATTTTATTAGTGCCCCTTATACATCTTATATGCAGTCATTGTATAAAAATACTTGGAGGCAACTAACATGAATTGGAGGAATGTGAGCAGTTTGTTACATACCACTTGATATTTAGAGTCACTACTTTGAGAAATCAGGATAATAACTGTGTAAACTAGCATCATCAGTAATTCCCTTTGGAGCACATAGGGCTATGGATAGTTTGCCACAGATGCTATGTAATAAAAGGTAGTGATATTAAGTAGCTTGGCAAAGAATGGGTCTCTCTAAAATAGCAGACTTGTGTTGTTTCATAAAGGCTCAATTTATCTCCAGGGCTACGTCTACACTGGCCCCTTTTCCGGAAGGGGCATGCTAATTTTTCAGATCGTAATAGGAAAATCCGCGGGGGATTTAAATATCCCCCGCGGCATTTAAATAAAGATGTCCGCCGCTTTTTTCCGGCTTTTAGAAAAGCCGGAAAAGAGCGTCTACGCTGGCCCCGATCCTCCGGAAAAAAAGCTACTTTGGAGTAGGAATAAGATCCTCCGGAAAAGGGCTTTTTTTCCGGAGGATCGGGGCCAGCGTAGACGCTCTTTTCCGGCTTTTCTAAAAGCTGGAAAAAAGCGGCGGACATCTTTATTTAAATGCCGCGGGGGATATTTAAATCCCCCGTGGATTTCCCTATTACAACCTGTGAAATTAACATGCCCCTTCCGGAAAAGGGGCCAATGTAGACGAGCCCCAGATGTCTTATTTAAAGAAAAAAATGCTTTACATTAAATATGATTGAACTTTTAGTGTCATAGCAAGGGCATGTTAGACTGGGAAACTCAGTTTGCAGAAAGCTATGCCTACTAAAAAGCTCTAGAAAGAGTTTCTGTTTTGTCTGTTTTCTTTTTGCACAGATAAAAATTTGCCAGCCAACAGAATTTTAAATATCTATTTCAAGAGTAAAGATTTCTTGAATACTCGTTATTTTTTACATTGCAATGGGTAGAAGTAAGGCGTCTTGAGTCTCAAAAAATCATATAGCTCAGCTTCCTGAAGTATCATGATGACATAGAATGATGAGAACTTTATTTGATTCAATAAGTATATACCCTAAGGGGAACTACTGCTGAAAAAAAGGGAATCTCAGACTGGGAGACAGTGCTAATCTTAATCTTTCTTTAGCTAAAAAGAGAATACTATATTATACTTAAACCTTTGGGGGAAATAGATACTAAAAGAGTCACTTTGTAGAAAGGTTAGACGGAGCGGCAAGAACTTGCTCAGAAAATCATGCAAAAAAATCCTTGTTGTTGAATATATATATATATATATATATAAAAAAAGCGTGCAGATGACATCTCAGGGATTTTTGTAAAATGTAAGACAGTTCTCAGGCGGAAGACTGTCCCTAACCGCAAAGAGATGTTTTCACTGTGAAAATGATAAACTGTGTTGTCAACTCTCATGACTTATTGCTAGTCTGGCAACATTTGGCATTTTTTTTCTTAGAGCCACAGCATCCATGAGAATCTCAGTTTTCATTTTTATACCCCTCCCCCCCCCCATAATTCTAACTCATAGTTTCAGATAAAAGCTGCAAGGCATGAAAAGTGCACCCTAAAGGCTCAGAAGACAAAGCAAAAAGCAATATATATCTTAGAACATTTGAGCTGGGGGTAGGAACAGCAAATGCAAATTGCAGGCTGTCCTTTATTAGTGTCTTAGATTAATCACAATCAGATTTCAGATTAGGAAACAGCACAGAAATAGCCTCAACCTCAGAGATATTGATGGACAAGTGGCTTTTGCCAAGAAAAACAAACAACCATGCCTATTGATGCTCAGACCTTTCTGCAGCCTTTGACATGGCTGATCGTGCAGTTCTGATACTCTGGTAATACTCAACAGTCCACTTCCACCAATACATCCTTTGTCATGATGTGAAAAGAGTCATTGCAATGCAGCAAAGCCTTGAACAATGCTTGTAAGAAAATGAAAATACTTTGAGGAACTTGGCTATGCGTTCCCAGCATGGATCAAGGGTATCAAACCCCAGGTAATTGTGTAGAGTTGGTGTTTTAAAGGCCTCACTGTTCCTGGCTATATTGTATATTTATATAGCTCTAACTTAAAATAAATAAAATAAGAACTTTTATCAGTCATTTCAATCACAGTACAACAGGTTTTCTATATAATGTTCAGCTGGTACAAAGTCTAATAAATGCTTAGTTTGTTATATAGCATAATGATGACAGAAGGGCTGCAGTTTAATAGGGCTCCATCTTTTTTCAAAGAGCACTTTTAAGGGAAATGTTATAGTAGCATTCAGTTGTTTCCAAGATCAGAAAAGCTAGAATCAAATACCTGTGATCTTTCAACAAAAATAGCTTCTCATGTTGACTCTAACTATATTAGACAGTTTAAGTGGTTGAATACTTAGGAATGAGTCATCCCATTAGTATTAAAATCATCCAGTCCCATTCAGTAAATAGATTAAAGAAATCTCTCATCACCTTTCTCTAACTAATAAATGAGGTGAGCTTTTGCTCACATAATTTTCTCATTAATTCAAATTAGGGCCCTTTAACAACTTCAAGCTTGATCGGGTTTTAATCTTAACAGGTGAGATTTTCAGTCATTGTCCCATAAGAAACTTCATTTAGAAAAATCCCTTAGTCATCTACCCCCTGAAATTAATCTAAAAAAATGGGGGATAGGGGAATACGGGAAGAAAGAGCATGTTTCACGCAGGGTGTGTGAGAATGCAGAGGACAGTTTTGGGGTATTCCAGAGATGTGCATGGGAAAGAAAAAAAGGAACTTTCTCCTCAGACAAGTAATCCCTTCCTTGCTATCCTCCCAGTTTGACTCTATGAAGTTTATGGCTGTCACAAGGAACAGGGTGATCTAGGGAAAGAAGGAAGGTGTCAACAGTTCATAAATTGCTATGGAAGGTCCTTTGGATGACTCCTCATTCCACGAGGAGAAACGGTAGTTCGAACTAGGAAGCCTAGTTCGAACTACCTAGTTCGTGCCGCGTGTAGCCGCGCGGCACGGAGTCCGCACTAGCGGATATTTAAAAATGGCGGCACCCGGCAAGATGCAAATGAAGCCTGGGAAATTCAAATCCCGGGCTTCATTTGCAACTCCGGTTGCCTACATTACCACCCTAGTTTGAACTAGGGTGGTAGTGTAGACATACCCTAACTTGTTTTCTTCTCATTGGGAAGGGACTTATGGACTGCTGCCACATTAATGTTTTTTCATGATAAATGGCAAGCCTGGCATCCTACTGAAGTCTTTTCAGGGCTCTACCCCTCTATTTGGGACAATGAGAGGGAATTAGAGTCATCTTTGCTCACTCCTAGGAACACATGAACCAAGTAACCACAGGTGTTGAATATCGACAATATTAATTAGTTTGGGCAACAGCTGGAGAATATATGGTCTTCTAGACATTTAGCCATAACTGAGAAGATTGATGGGAATGCTGGTACATCCTCCTAACTAGGCAGCTTTGATCCCCAATACTGTCTGGACACACTCCTCTGCCACCAACCACAAGTGAGAAAATATATTTCCTTTATAGTTCTCTGGGTGATATCAAGGGATGCAGAAAGTGGAAATCTTTAGGTAGGACATAAGAGTGAAGGCTCAAGTTAAGAGAACCTGAATATTATTATTGACTGTCATAGGAAATAAGGTTTCATTTTACAGTTTTCCATCTGACAAAATCCACCATAATTGACATCTTGTGATCATTCTCCTGATACTCAAACAAAGAGCTTAAAATTAAGTTTCCCTCACATCTCTAAAGGTAAAATACAGTAGGAACCACTCACTCACCACAATTCTATTATAAAGGTTTTGATAAACAGATCTTCCTACAATATAGCGTAAAAGCAAAGATCAATAAGGGTATGTCTACACTACAATCACAGGTGTGATTTGCAGCTCATGTGAACATACCCATGTTAGCTTTGTAGGTGGCATGCTAAAAATAGCAGTGAAATGCATACATGAGCATGACCTAGCAACATGAGTATGTACCCAGGGTTTGGGTACAGTTTGTACAGCCTATGCTGAAGCCCTCACCGCTGCATTTTAACCGTGCTAATAAGATTAAGCTTGCACTGCTAGGTCTTTATGAGCTCCATTCACTATCAATTGCAACAGAAATATACATTAGAATAATGCTTGAATGCAAGTTATAATACATCTCTTCTTCCTCCTTGATGTCAATGACCATCCACAGAACTAGATTGGTAATATAATTTCAGCTTGTCTTGCTCCTGTGATTGTTTTCCTCTTTTTTTTCTTTAAGTAGGTTTGAGACACATGCAATAAAGATGATGTTCATCCATATGTTATCTTCTGGCTCTACTAGGGTATGTCTACACTACCCTCTAGTTCGAACTAGGAGGGTAATGTATGCATACCGCACTTGCTAATGAAGCCCGGGATTTGAATTTCCCGGGCTTCATTAGCATAAGCGGGGAGCCGCCATTTTTAAATCCCCGCTGCTTCGAACCCCGTGTAGCGCGGCTACACGGGGCTCGAACTAGGTAGTTCGGACTAGGGTGCCTATTCCGAACTACCGTTACTCCTCGTTTCAGGAGTAACGGTAGTTCGGAATAGGACCCTAGTCCGAACTACCTAGTTCGAGCCCCGTGTAGCCGCGCTACACGGGGTTCGAAGCAGCGGGGATTTAAAAATGGCGGCTCCCCGCTTATGCTAATGAAGCCCGGGAAATTCAAATCCCGGGCTTCATTAGCAAGTGCGGTATGCATACATTACCCCGCTAGTTCGAACTAGCGGGGTAGTGTAGACATACCCCCAGTAACGTGTTCTTCTGAAGATTTCCCTTGAATGCCACCTAAAAGATTTAGCTGGTCCAGAATGCAGCTATCTGCCTCATACATGAAGAGAGACATTAACATATTGCTTTCTCTAGCCTAACCGTTCTCAAACATTAGCAACCCAAGAACACCCATTTTGATTTTTCATGGACCCCAAGCTGGCTTCTAATTTTTCCCTGGGGTGCTCAACCTCTGGTTAGCTCCAGGACCTGCCCCCAACCTCACCACTTTCCCCAAGGTACCACCCAGACCCATCTTTTTCTCCCTCTCACCCTGAGTGCACTTGATCCCCACCTTCCCAGCACCTCCTGCACACTGCTGAACAGCTGTTCTGCAGCATGCAGGAGGCGCTAAAAGGGAGGGTATGCATCGATCAGTGGGCCAGAGGCCCTGGATATGACTTGTAGACCTCCTGGAGTACCCTTGTGGCCCCCAGTCTGGGGAGCCAGTGCTCTAGCCTACAGGTTCAATTCCATGTAATATACCATAGTATCTAAAGACCTCAACCTTTGTTGTGGTAACTCTCACAACACTCTTATGACATAGGGAAGTACTGTTATCTTCATTGTACAGATGGGGAACTGGGACACAGAGAGCCTAATGGCATGTCTATCCTAAGAAATTATTTTGAAATAATAACTCTGGAAATAACTATTTCAAAATAGCGTGCCAACACTACAGGAAAGCCTTGAAATTACTCTGAGGCAGGCTCCCTTAATGTGGATGCACTACCTCAACTTAGAACCCCAGGAAGCACTGAGGAGTAATTATTTTGAATGACTCTGGGGAGTCGTTATTTTAACATAGCCGCAGTGGAACATCCACACTACCGCTATTTCAAAATAACTATTTCAAATTCTGTGTTATTCCCAGGGCTTGACAAATCACTGAATCTACTCATCCGGAGCAAGTAGATTTCAGCCAGTTACCCTGTTCACCGGCAGTGCGTGTATGCGCAATGTGGGTCTTGTGCATGCACAGTGTGGGGCTGGCAAGTAGGTTTTGCTGCCGTTTGTCAAGCCCTGGTTATTCCTCATGGAAAGCAGGAGTTATTATTTTGAAATAATTAGACCCTTATTTCAAAATAACAGGCTTGGTAGTGTGGATGCTCCACTTGTTATTTCAACCAGGGCTAAGTGAGTTGTCCAAGATTACATAATCAGTTTGTAGCATTGCAAATAATTAAACCTGGGTCTCCCCTATTCCAGGCTAGCACTCCAGGCATTATATTTTCCATCTTTCTTCTGTAGGATGATTTGTAGAACCCTGAATGGCATGGAGTATAATTGGATGAGAAATCCCAAAGTATTATACAAGTCAATAAGTTGCTCCTTATTCCATTAGTACACAGATAACAGTGCTAAATGGGGTCTTTGACCTCACCTTGTTTTACCTTTGGCCAAATTCTTTCCTTGAGTGCCTCCATGAGCTACTTACTGATTGCAGTTAAAACCCAAGAGTAATATCACCGTATTTGAATGTATTGTATTTATAATCACAGTACATTTAAACACTAATATCATACAGCAGTGTGCGGTTTTTGGATATAAGCATAAGTGGTCATTGTGACAGGAAGAGCTAACTGGTAGTATGGCCTTGTGGTTAGGTACTTGACTGACAATTCTCCCCAGTGTCTCTCATCCCCTATCAGTGATCACACCAGCTGTGGTCTCCTTTTCATGTGGGGGGTGATTCAGTCTTTTGCCTAGGTTATCAATTGAGTTCAAACTCTATTCTAGGGTAGAGGGAAGAGGTATCTGGGGGTAATAGAATCCAACAAAATATCAAAAGGCTAATGTCCTCCATCATCTGTGGGTTGTGTGTTTTTGCAATGTCTTTATCCCTTTTACCTTTACTGGGGAAGAGGTTTGTGGCCCCCCTCCCCTCCTCCCTATTGGCTCTCGCTCCCCACTAGGCTCCAACCCAGAGCCCTGCAGAAGGCAGCAATATCAAACACCTAGTTCTGTTTCTAAGCTGCCTCCGCAGGTCACCTCCTAGTCCAGTGCACAGTCAGAAAGCATTACAAATGATCCCCAGACAATGGAGTGAAGGGTTTCCCATTGCCTAGTAAAGTCCAGCCCCTGTTCTGAGAGAGCTGCTGTTTGCAGACCTCTCTCCTGCAGATAGGATGCCAGCAGGTCGGTTACTGATAAGCTCCTAATATAGATCAGGCCTCTCACCTAGTCTGCCCCTTTCTGAACTGTCTGGTGCTCTTTTTAAGCTCCTTCTAGTGGAGCAGGCTCTACAGGTGCAGCAGGGCATAGCTACCTGGGCCTAGAACTGCTCCTTAACACTTTATGTCCCATTGAGAGTTTTATAAGCTCCATCACAGACATATTGATGAAACAAAAGAATGACCCTCAAGACTATATAAAGAAAACAGGAAGTATGGAGTTAGTGGCGAATGGTAAACTGCTGTTATTAGGGTGTTACTCCAAATGCAATCTGCTATTTATTTAACATTTGCAAGAAATTCTTACTCTTTCTCTGCATAAAGATTTTCAGTATTTTCTTCTTTCTCTACATCTATAGACAAAAGGATAGATAGAACAGGGGGAGGGACAAAGACACCAGAGCAATATCAGGAAAACCAGTTCTCTCTCCCAGGAGCCCAGACAGTAACTGTGGTGCTTCCTGACAGAGTCAAGCAGCAGGAGCCAGCTAATGAGGCAAGTCATCCGTTATCATTGCAGTGCTTAGCCTGATTTAGTTATCTGAATCAAAATGACAGATTCAGGAGGAAGGCTCCTGGGAACTTGACTGAAAATGTTATGTTGATGTAACCATGCATTGATCAGTCTAATGGACTGCCTCTTGGTTTCCATGCCAACAATGAAAAGAAACAAAAAACGGGGGTTAAGGGGCATGCTTTAGGAAAACTGATATTGAGCAAGATATTTTCTTTATAAACAGCATTAGTTAAACATTGAAACAAGCTTCATGCCCTGAACAACTCAGGGCTCTTAAACATACAGGAGATTTTATAATGGAATTTCAACTTGTCAGGAACAATTTTCCTCTTTCCCTTTAGGATTACTTATAACTTTAGCTTCTGAGCTACAGCCTGTCACTGGTTGCTTATTAACTTTATTCCAATGTGAAAAGGAGGAAACAGTTTAACTGTTTCAATGCTGATTGCCAGTTCAAAATGTCAGGAATAGTTTTGTGTTTACAGTCAGTTCAACATGCTATGCATTATGCATGATGTTAAAATATTCGATTAAAAAGAAAAAAGTACATACTAGGAGGGAATGTAAAGAACTGACAAGTTGCTTTGTCTGGAAGCTTCGTGTATGACTAGGTTGTTTTAGTGTAAAAAAAACCAAACAAGCAAACATGTAGATATGATTTTTTGCTACATGATACTTTTACAGTAGATTTCAGTAAGGGAAGCATAACAACAAAATAAAACCATACATATAGAATATAATCACACACTGTATAAACTTTGTTCATTGTTTTATGTAAGAGCAAGGAAATGGACTATGAGTTGATTTCAACACACCCATACACCTAACATCTACAACTACTCTCTTCAAAACACAAAGGACAAACACCTCAATACTGTCAGTGATTATATATTCAACTATGGCTGAAACCATATATGAAGTAGCTTTGGATACAAGATAGACAAATCATCCCTCTAAAGCACTTTTACTGGTTTGTGGAACTGGAATTTTATAAGATTTTTAGCAAATGAAGTTTAATGCCTATATAGATTTTTCCCCCTTGCACACAACCTATGTTGTATCTTCACCTTTAAGTGATCAGAACAAAAACTATGTGATGAAATGAAAATCTTTACATTTAGCATGCCCTGAGGAAGATACTTATGTCCATTTTGCTTTCTCCTTGAAGCTCTGACACACACCAAAGTTGACCCCTGAAAACTACTGAACCAAATCAGCTGTGAAGAACTTCATCAGTAAATTAGAATAATAATTGGAAACTACTTAACCCTTTATGAGATGCCCCAAAAATTGCAATAATTTTTTAAAATTACCCCTTACAGAGAGAAAATGAAGGCAGCTATAAAAATAATGAATGGAAAAAAGAGGAAGATGGTTTTTATTCATTATTAGGTAGGATAGAAAATAGATAAGGCAAGCAAAAGGACAGTAAGGCTACATCTACACTCAAAAAGCCCTTCTTGCGCAAGAGCCATTCTGTCTGAAAATAAGCAGCTTAACGGCTCTTAAGCAAGAGGGGGGTTTTGTGCAAGAAGGAGCAGTGTAGACTACTCCTTCTTGTGCAAAATACCCTTGCCCAAAAATGGCAGCTCATTAAGTATGCAAATGAGGCACAACGATATTCATCCACGTACCTCATTTGCATATGTTCTTGCACAAGACTGGCCAGTGTAGACATAGCCTACATGAAATCTATGGCCAGCAGAGTTAAGAAAAATAAGAAGGTGTTGGTTTTTTAAAACTACATTAGGAACAAAAAGAATTCTGAAATTGGTATTGGTGTCTTACTAGATCAAATGGTAGAATTATCAATAATGCAAATAGTAGAATTGTCAATAATGCAGAAATTGCAGACATGTTCAATAAATATTTTGGTTGTAGATTTGGGGAAAATATAGGGGAATTAATCACTGGAAAAATACAAAGTCATATAATGTTATGATGATGATAATCTTTCCTTTTCTTTGGAATTTCAGGATTTTCAAATGATAGCAGCTACTAAAATTGGAAATTTTAAAATTAGCTGGTCCTGATAACTTTCTTCCAAAAGTTTTAAAAGATCTGGCTGAGAGCTTGCTGGAACATTAATGATTGTGAGTTTTAGTGCATCAAGGAGGTTCCAGAAGACTGCAAGAAAGCTACAATAATATTTTAAAAGGGTAAACAGAATGACCTGGATAACTATAGACCTGCCAGTTGAACATTGATCCTGAGCAAGATAATAGAGTGGCTGACATGGGATACAATTAATAAAGAATTTAAGGAGGGTACTAAAATTAATGTTAATCAACATTGATTTATGGAAAACAGATCCTGTCAAGTTAACTTGTAATTTCACCAACAAAATTATGAAGGGCGTTTTTATAAATATTGATTAAGAGTTGCTGGAATATACTTAGACTTCTGTAAGTGTTTGACTTGTTACTGCATGGCATTTTGATTAAACTTCAACAATGATGTAAAATTAACATGGCTCATTTTCAATGGATTAAAAGCTAGCTAACTGATAGGCCTTAAAATGTGACTGCAAACAGGGAATCATCACCACGTGCTTCTATTGCTAGTTTGAACCTGCAGGGATCAGTTCTTGGCCAACTGATATTTAATTTTTTTTCAATGACCTGAAAGAAAAAAAAATAAATGTGTAGAAAACACAAAAACTTTGAATGGTCAATAAAGAACCAGGCAGATCACTGATACAGAGAGATCTGGATCATTTGGAAAGCTGAGCACAAACATAGGATTCACCTTTTGAGGACGGGGAAGACCGTATTTGGATGCAGACTGGCTAACCTAGTGAGGAGGGCTTTAAACTAGGTTTGACGGGAGCAGGTGACCAAAGCCCACAGGTAAATGAAGAACATGGATACCTGGGAGATGGATTGGAAATGGGAGGGAGTGTGGACTACAATAGCAGAGATAAAGGAGGGACAAGGCAGAACTGGGAGGCAAGATCAAATCAATATCTTAGATGCCTACATACAAATGCAAGAAGTATAGGTAATAAGCAGGAAGAACTTGAAGTGCTAATAAATAAACACAACTATGACTTTGTTGGTATCACAGAGACTAGGTGGGATAATACACACGATTGGAATATTGGTATAGAAGGGTACAGTGTACTCAGGAAGGATAGGCATGGGGAAAAGGGAGGAGGCGTTGCCTTATATATTCAAAATGCATACACTTGGACTGAAGTGGAGATGGACGTAGGAGACAGATGTGTTGAGAGTCTCTGGGTCAGGCTAATAGGGGTTAAAAAACAAGGGTGATGTCATGCTAGGGGTCTACTACAGGCCACCTACCTAGGTGGAAGAGGTGGATGAGGCTTTTTTTAAACAACGAACAAAATCATCCAAAGTGTAGGATTTGTTGGTAATAGGAGACTTCAACAATTCAGACATATGTTGGGAAACTAACACAGCAGGGCACAGACTATCCAATAAGTGCTTGCTCCGGCCATGAGGGCAATGGACTGGACTTGATGACCTCTCGAGTCCCTTCCAGTTCTAGTGTTCTATGATTCTGTTATTCTATGATTATGTGTTGTATACATTCATATTTAACCACATTAAATCTAGAAACAAAGAATGTAGGTCACACTTACATAGCGAAAGACACTGTTCTGAGCAGCAGTGATTCTGAAAAGGATTTGGACATGGAGGTAGATAATAAGTTGATCATGAGTTCTTGGTGAATGCTTCTGCTGATATTATCTTGCAGTGCATAAACAGGAAGATCTGGAGTAGCAACAAAGAGGTTGTTTGGCTGGTGAGACCACAGTTGAAAAGTTGTGTCCACAGTTCAAGAAGGATATTGATAAAGGGTTTAGAGAAGTGCCACAAAACTGACTAAGCATTGGAAAACATGCCTTTATGAGGTTAGACATAAAGAACTCCATATATTCAGCTTAACTAAAAGAAGGTTAAGGAGTGACTTGATTACATAAGTACCTATAAGGGAAACATATATTTGATAATAGGCTCTTTCATTCCACTGGGAAAGATATAACTTGAACTAATACCTGGAAGTTGAAACTAGATAAATTTAAACTGTATATAAGGTGTAAATTTTTAACAGTCAGGGTAATTAATCAGTGGAACAACCTACCCTGGGTTGTAGTAGATATTCTCCATGGCAATTTTAAAATCAAGATTGGATATTTTCCTATTATATATACTCTATACTCAAACTCCTGGCTGGAATACTGCCTCCAGTGGGATCGTTCTGACTGCATTTGAGCTGTATGAAAAGACAGTGACTTTTACTACATGGAATGTTTGCATCCTGATGGATAATAAAGATAATGTACAGCCAGCAAGAAGAACTGCTGTTATCACCAGGGAACTTGTGAGATACAATGGTGACATTGCTGCCATGAGTGAGACAAGATATCTATATGAAGGTTAATTGAGAGAAGAAGCTAGAAGCTACATCTTTATATTTTTTTGGAGGGGGGAACGAAAATCTGTGAAGGACAGACAAATGCATTGTGTCTTTTGCTATTAGTAATAAGTTAGTCAATCAGCTTACAAATTTCCTGTAGGAATCAATGAACAGCTAATGACTCTTTGTCTTCAGCTCAGTAACAATCACTTTGCTTCTCTCTTCAGTGTGCTTGATTCTATCAAGGATATTAAAATACAATTATATAGAGGTCTTGACCAACATTCTCAAGCATTCTTCTCTGAGATCTTAATGCTAGAGTTGGGAGGAAGTCAAATCTCTGGAATGGCAGTATAAGAAAAGAAGGATTAGGAAAGGCTAACTCTTAAGCAAATGTGTAGAACATGGCCTCGTTATTGTGAACGTCCTCTTTGGATAATCTAAGAAGTACAAGACCACATGAAGATACCCTCTCTCCAAGCATTGGCACCTGACTATGTTATTGCTAGAGCTCTAGGTCGGAAGGATATCCACACCACAAAGGCAATACATGAAACCAGTGACTGTTGGACAGTCATGTTATATCAATCATGAATTTCCAGATCACCTCAAGTCATCCCAAGTAGGCAAAATCAGTACAAAAGAAATTCAATGCCAAGACTGAGCTTTAGGCTGATCAACATGACATGAGCAGCATTTTTCATGCACTAAGGACCTTTTACAGTTCACACTGCCTGTGAACCCACATCACTCTGAGCCCAGAATCGGTCAATATATTTTAAGAACGGCAAAGCCATCAAAGACATAGAAGGAATGTTTTGAGTTGCTCCTGAACTGTGAGTCAACTCTCTCTGGTGCTGCTATCAGTTCTATACCTCAATAACATGAAAGAGAATCTGTTGCTGCACCCCTGAAGAAGTAACACGAACCATTATGCAAACCAAGAATAACAAGGCAGCAGGGTCAGATGGCATACAGGCTGAAATCTACAAGTCTAGAAGTGAAGAACACACAAACTTTTTCTTCATATCTGATCTAATGAGAATTACAATTTTTAAGTAAAGAGACAAGTCAGAGTGCGGAAGCATTGCCCTGCTCTCTACAGCAGAGAAAATTCTTGCCCATCTCCTCTTAAACTGTTTTAGGTCATTGTAGCCAGACAGGAACCCCCCCCTTGCAACATCCATCTTTGCTTGCCTAGAAGCATACAGGGCACACAGAGCAGTAAGATCAGCATAGTCTTTGAAGCCTTGACAGAAGGCCCAGATATGCTAGCTTACAGTGACCCTGGATGGCTGTAAACAGAGATACGCCAATTGTTGACCTCGAGGCTGAAAGAACTGCCTTGGCTGTCATCTATATTGATACGAACACACAGCCATCTGCGAGGGCAGGAATCTCCTGCCCAGTAAAGAATGTCCAGTACTCACAATTTAGTTATCTCTCTTGCAAGTGTAAATTAAGTTGAAACTCCCTTGTAAGAACTGGCGTCACAAAGACGGACCAACACAATTTGGCATCTTAGATAAGAAAGAGGATACGGGCCCCTATGGGTATAAAGATGGGTCCAGCAGCACACTTACTCAATCTACCTTCTATCTGCTGGTCGGGTTAGGTGATTGGCCTCCTGAGGTTCCACGGGGACTCCCACCTCGTATTCGTCTTTCCTAGGAATTGAGGGACTGGCCCTGGCTTGATATACTGGAGTCGAGAGGCACAGAAGGGGGTAAAAATTGTACCTGGATGTGTCCTTTGTCGTATGTGTACACATAGACTTAGAGCTCTTTAAAGATTAAGCTGTCACTTGGTACCATTATTTCTATTTTCTATCTTTATTTTCTTTGTAACCATTTTTAAGATCTATATTTGCTAGCAGCTAAGAAATAGAGCAATAGCCATTGTAACCGTATGATTTATAAGCTTTTTTTTTTAATAAACCTGTAACTGTTTAAGCTTTAACCTGACTCCTTCAGTTGCTGTAACAGAACCAAGCACAATTTAAAAGAACTCCAGCCAATCATAAGGGACAGATACAGGCAGACTTGGGTATTTGTATCGTGTCGCTTCCAGGGGACAGATCCGTAGGGGCATCTCTCAGCCTTCCCTAGGCTGTCCGCTGTGAAAGGATCATGTATCCTAGCAGTCAAAGTCTGAGGTGTAATAAGCTCTCCCTGTAAACTCTGGAGCATCTGTCAGCCTGTTGAAGGGACCCCGGTCCTAGCGGTCAAAGACACAGATGTTAAACTTTTCAGGGTGTCTGTCAGCCTTCCCTAGGTTGCCCGCTGCGACAGGACCTTGTGTCCCAGCAGTTGAAGACTCGGGTGTAACACATACACACTGCTCTGACTATCGGCTGACAGTCATCCCATGAGACATCCTAATGATCTCCCAGGAAATTCATCTCAGGAACAAAATCACAACTTGCATAAGGCCTTCATCAATCTGACAAAGGCCTTTGACCCTGTCAATTGTGAGATCCTGTAGAAGGTCTTGGCCAGATTTGGCTGCCCTCCCAAATTTATTAAGATCGTAACACTTCTCCACTATCAAATAACGGCCATGGTTCACTGTAATGGCCTTGAGACAGAGCCTTTCATCATCAAAATCAGGGGTAAGCAAAGATGTGTTATTGCCCCAACCCTGTTTTCCATCTATTAAGTAGCTATTTCAGTCCTCGCTAATGATCACCTTCCCACTGGAGACAACATCCAATACAGAATGAATGGGCAGGTCTTTAATCTTTGACATCTATGCCCAAAGTTTAAAGGCTTCAGGGTGTTATTTACTGATCTTCAGTATACTGATGATGTTGTCAACCTCACACACACACACAGAAAGTGACATTTAGACCATACTGGATTTCTTGCATAAGCTTACCAAAGCCTAGGACTCTCAGGCTACGACTACACTGCAGCCTTTGTCCACAGAGACGGAGCAAAAAACTCTTTGTGCAAGATCCTGTATACCTGCTTTTTGGAGGAATAAAGGTTCTTGCACAAAAGGATGGATTTTGATCAAAATGGGCCCATCTACTCTGTGTTTTTTGCTCAAAAACCTCTTCTACAAAGCGGATCAGAAGAGACTATGCAAATGAGAGCACGAGAAATGCTAATAAGCACTTCATTTGCATTGTCTCTGCCGACAAAGGCTGCAGTGTAGACATAGCCTTGCTCAATATTGAGATGACTAAAGTGCTCTATCAACCTGCTTCAGGCCCTACACATGACCACTACAAATCAACATTGAGGGTCAGACTTTGGAGACAGTTGGACACTTCTGCTACCATAGTTTTCAACTTTCCAAAAATACAAACATTGACAGTTAGGTCCGGCACCAAATCCACTGTGCACGTACGTCTTTTGGAAAATCATTTTGATATGTTTTCTTAGACCCTGACCTACAGTGGACCACCAAAATCCAGATCTACAAGACAACTGTTGTTCCTACACTTTTCTATGGAAGCAAAGCTTGTCTTCCCAGACTAAAGGATTAAAATTTGCTTCTCTCCACTTTGTTTCTATTGATACGGAGTATGATCTCTCAGTCCCTGGAGATCCCCTTCAGAGCCTTATCTTGGAGTTCCCTTATCTTTGTAAATCCTCAGGGCCTGTACTTGCCCCTGACAGCAAATATAAACTGTCATCAGATATGTCCAGGTTTTTTTATGCTGGTTGAATTGCACATGCACAGTAGTTTGCCAGAGATCTAAGGCTGTGTCTAGACTGGCAAGTTTTTCCGCAAAAGCATTCACTTTTGCGCAAAAACTTGCCAGCTGTCTACACTGACCGCTTGATTTTGCGCAAAAGCACTGACGTTCTACTATCTGAAATCAGTGCTTCTTGTGCAAATGCTTTGACATTCCTGTTCGGGCAAAAGCCCTTTTCCGGAAATGTTTTTGTGCAAGAGGGCCAGTGTAGACAGCTAAAAACTGTTTTACGCAAAAAAGCCCCAATGGCGAAAATGGCAAAACCGCGTCTAGATTGGCACGGACGCTTTTGCACAAAAAGTGCTTTTGCAGAAAAGCGTCCATGCCAATCTAGATGCTCTTTTCCACAAATGCTTTTAACAGAAAAACTTTTCCATTAAAAGCATTTGCGGAAGATCATGCCAGTCTAGACGTAGCCTGTTTATTGCCTAAAATCTATTCATCACCTTAGCATTACCTGTCTTAATTTGTATACTTTAAGAACTGAATTTTCAGGTTATACATATAACTCCTTTCACATTATCTGCCCATACATCTCACTATCGATGTGATGACAAGCTTTCAGGAGACTCCTTACATGACATCAGGAGATCCCTGAAAACCAGCTGGCACCCAAATTTTACACCTTCTCCCCCTTTTTCTTAGCATATGTGAATGGCAATCCTTCCAGGCTGTATATCTATGCAAGTTAAGATGTTTTCAAATACCATTCACAATTAAGGTTCCCAAAGTTTTAGTGTGTGCTATGGACTATCTTGAGTAAAAATTGACCAATTGAAATTATCTGGACCTACATCACAATAGTTTAATTGCTAATTCTGCACAAAAACAACAACAAAACACATCTAGAAACTTTTTTAAATAATGGCTTTTTTTTAAATTTCATATTGTAGTCCCCTTACTAAAGGTGCCTCTGCTTATTTTCTGGGAAGTCCCTGTGTGCTGCAATCTAGCCCCACAGGCTACAATTCCCATGAGCCCTGGGGGAAAACAGGAAGGAAGGGTCTTTTGTTTTGGAGATCTGGAGTATCTCCATGTGTGTGGAGGAAGACTCATCAGTCTGTGGACTCTTCCCTCTGTTTTTGGAGCAGAAAGGGAGCCAGGCTGCAGTGGAGGAGTTTGATCCAGTTCAGGAGCTATGATGTTGCAGTTACAGACTGGGACAGCGAGCCTTTGAGACTGGAATCTAGCAGGCTGCCCTAGAGGGGAGGCCCTTTGACTGTACTTGTGGCTAGAAGCTACTCTGCATCCAGCACACAGAAGGAGACTGTGAGTAACTGGGCATCTTTGGGAAAATGCTGCCTGGAACAGACCTCAGAGATACAGACTAACTCTGGGTTCAAAGAGAGGCAGAGAGGCCAGTCCAGTAAATTAGAGCTGCTGCATAGCTGGGACCCACATACACACTACCTACAGAGAATCTGCATTACAGCTGCAGTTCTTCAAATGCGCCCACGCAAGCCAGAGTCTGGGACTCTGAGTCCAGGGGTGTGCACACTCTGGGGTGGGCTAAATATTGGCAGTGCAAATGGCAGCTAGATAAGTTCCTTTTACTTCTGTGTACTTTGTTAATTGATGTTATTCACTGTTAATTTGTTAAATCCTGTTCTTTTAACTTAAGTAAAGGTTGTTCATTCTAATGCAATCTATTAGATTTATATTATTTATGATTTGTAATTGTTGTTCTGGAGTTAGATACAGTTTATTGCTGGAATAAGTTATTCCTGGAGGTTTTCAAGGCACACCAATAAGTGTGTACAGGGCCAACCAGGTGAAGGCACCGCCATTGTACATTTTTTATGAGCAAGGGACTGCAGCAAGGGGGTGGATAGGTTTTCCCCAACCAAACAACATCACCACCAGGGTACTCAGGATCTCCTTTTATGTCAAGACCATCAGGCACCCAGATACACTTGTGAGCGTGACCTGCTCCTGAGTAAGCCAGGGAGGAAAAAGGGGGTTACAATATACATCTGGGATACATATATATCAGTGGGTAGAGTATCTATTCACTTTATAAGTTTTAGAGTTAAAATACACACACACGTTAGAGAAACAAGCACACCTGCTTTTTATTCCCATGTGGCTCTACATTTACACCCTCCCAGGAGCCTTAGACCTAAACTGAGTCATCAACCCAACCCGTCTCCAGAGACCATGCCTCCTCTCACACTGCTTATCTTCCCTTCCAGCTGGCTTGAGACTTCCTTGCTCTATCCAGACTATAGTGACTTCTCCTATGAGTCATCAAATCATGCAAGGGCATGTGACTACCTCATGTGACATTGAACTCCATCTTGGGCCTATAATTTTTCACAAGACAGAGAGGGACTATGGAGTCACACTAAAAAGAACATTTCAATCAATGGTCTATGGAGCTTCCAGTCTTTTGGAAGTTACCTGAGACTTTACAAGTTAGCAGACTATAACATCACTACTATCAACATGATCCAAGAACTTTGCAAAGATTGTATGTATGCAATTTTTTTGACCATTTTAACTTTCTCCTTCTTTTATAGTGATAGAAATGTAGCCGTGTTAGTCTGGGGTAGCTAAAGCAAAATGCAGGACAATGTAGCACTTTAAAGAGTGTTCATTTTTTTAAATTGTATCCTTTGGTATATATGGTTCATTTTTTTTAATTGTATCCTTTGGTATATATGGTTGTGACTATTTTCTTCCACTATTTGATCTGAGGAAGTGGGTCTGGCCCACGAAAGCTCATCATCTAATAAACCATCTTGTTAGTCTTTAAAGTGCTACATTGTCCTGCATTTTGCTCCTTCTTTTATGTTACACTTACAAATAAATGTTTCATTTTTAAATACGAAAGGACTGGCAACAAAATGGGTAAGATCTGAGTTACATGTGGACCTGGCTATCTGGGTAATCTCTTAAGACAGAAGAACCCTTGTTTTGATGAAATTGGGTTTAAATTGCCATTCATCATAAAGTGTAGTGTCTGGATCATGAAATCAGTGCCAAAGTAAGGAGAATGTATTTTTTATTTCTTGTTAGCCACTGTGGTAAGATAGATATCTAAAAATAGAATAACCACTAGTTTGGGGTGAGTCTCCCTTATTTCTTAGTAGTTTGTCTTGAATCTGGTATTCTCATTGATGACCCACTGAAGCACAGTGATAATCACATCAATCCAGCTCTATGCAAACTGCCCCCCCAACCTTTAGAAAAAATGGCTATTTGAGGGGGTTTATATTATTATAATTCCTAGCTAAAATGACCCCAGATTGGGATCACTAACTCTACCCTGTGCTCTCTTGAGATTCACCAAATTTCGAAAGAATCCAGTTAAGCATGGAAGTCAAACTTCAAATATAAATTGTAATGCAACCTTAACTGTACCAGGCCTATCACATCAATATAATACACACCATTGCAACAGAATATCCATGACATGGAGACCACCACATGGATAATCTCTGACCAGCAGGTGGACCAAGCTACAGCTAGACTACAGTAGTAAAGAGCTACTATATTTTGCTATGGGAATTTTCACTAAATGGAAATTTCTAGAATAAAAAATACACATTTCTGAAAGGTGCCAAATTTGCCATTTCTGCCTATATGAATATCTGGTGTTAAGGGGAGAAGGGAATAGTAATTCCATTGTGGAAACCACCTTTACAAAGTTGGTCCAAGTGAAATTTCACAATATTTCCAGGAAAAACAGCATTAATTCATTCATTCCTTTTTGTTGCTTCTGTGGAATACAGCAAGGAAAATATCATTCAGATCTGCCAAAGGCTAAATTAGAAAGTGACACCAAGCTATGTCTCCACCGCCCTGCTGTTTGGACTATGTGGATGCTGCAGGTGAAAAATAAAAAGTTGCTAGTTCACATTAATGCATTCCAGTATGCAGAAGCTTACCTTAATATGTACTGGGAACCTTTTAGCTCATGCCTGAAGCATCCACAGGGGGGAGTTACAGTGCAGCACTTTTGTTCCTGTTCCAAGCTCTTTGTCATACATTGAATAAATGGTGGTCAGTAAGGGAAGCTCAACTGAGTGAATGTGAACTAAGAAAATGTAAAGAAATCTACCCCAATGTGATCTTAAATGATGAGAAACGGGAAGAAAATGCAAGCGGGTAAAAGTTACAAGTTACTTTGTCATTCCACTTCAACTCATCTGATGAAGTGGGTTTTACCCACGAAAGTTCATGATAATATATATATTTTGTGTTAGTTTTTAAGGGTGCTTCTAGACAGCAACTATCTGTCGGAATAAGCTACAAAATATGCACTATACAAATTGTGTAGTTTATTCTGAGTCTAAGTCGAAAGAGCTTATTTTAAAATGTGGCGCTGTCTACACAGTGCCCAATTTCAAAATAAGACATTATTCCAACAAATCCCTTAATCCTTGAGGAACGAGGGTTCCAGGGATGCCAGAATAGTGTGCTGCTATTTGGGAAATAGTAGGTGCCTTTAAAGACACTGTGTTGCTATTTTGGGATACTTCTAGTTTTTATGTTCTCCTGTTAGGGGCTTTATCTGCTAAACTCCTCTTTCTGAGCTATACCCACTCACAATCACTTAGATCTCAGTTGCACCAGAATTTACACTTTAAAATCAGCTCTGATTTTGGCCCAAATTATTCTTACTTCCCTGTGAGAGGGAATATTGGAGACATCTCTTTATTGCATTTTAGTAGGAATATAATATCTGTGCTATGCCTCCTGTGGTTTATACCATACAAACAGAATTGGAATAAGCAGAGTTAGCAAGCTATCAAATGTGAGAAATTCTGCTCCAAACCAATCCCTGAAGCAAGGTGAGAGCCTAGCGTACATCATACCGTTAATCAATATCCTCTTTTATGTATCTTGGAAGTATATAGCCATCTATTCTCATCACCTCAAAGTGAAAAAAATCATTGCACTGTCTATATTTCTTCATTTTCTAAAGATATTTCAGCTTGTATATTACACTGCTATCTTATTGTACCCCATTTATCTCTCTTGCTGACTCAGCAGTTTATTCAACATTCTAACTGCCTGTAATTTAAAGAAAGTTTTACCTATATTGCTTAGTACATGCAAGTCAAATTCGGTACAGGAAGTCTTCTTTCTTATTAAACACTGCAGTATATCAAAAAAGGGCTTGAAGTCACTCTGTTCCTTTTCTTCAGGGAATTTCTAAGTAATATAGATTCATTATAAATATTTATATTAAAAGTGCACTAGATCAATGACAGCTGAAAAGTATGTCCCTCAGTGCTGAAAATTGCAAACACAATATATTGGGTGTATAGTATATTCTCCTAGAGTCTCTGGAGCAATTCCGAGGCTACAAAAATTCTTTTCTGAAGGCCTTTCAGAGAAAATACACTTTCTCCTCTGTCTTAAGACTACATTATGGAAGTTAAAGTGTAGCTGGTGCAACACTATGTAGAATAGATTTTCAAAATCCTACTTATAGCATAGAGGAGGAAGAGAGCAGAATTGAGGCTCAGCTTGGAAGTAGAAGAATGAATGATTTGTCAATATTGAGAAATTAAGAAAAGGATGGTGCATTAAGGCTGAGGTAGAGAAAGGAATGATAAGCCCTCACAACATTTGGATCAGACCTCAAGGTTTGGAGGAGGTTTCAAAACGTTTCAGGTTCCATCGTCTCTACTATTCCAGTCCTGAGTGAGCTGTCAGCTGTTCTCTTTCAAAGCCTTTCCTCATCTACTACACTCTTTTATCCTTGATCTGAGCCAAGAATTTGCCAGTGAAGAGTAGTAAAAACTGCCTACTATAAATCTATTTGTTTTCACTGAAGTGGTAAAGCTTTTCAATATTTTCCTTTCTTGGCCACAAGAAAGTATCAAAGACAATTGCTGGGCTATTACCCTTTTGTTACTTCTGTGAATATTCAGATAAAAATTAATATAATTATGAGTCCATGAGTTCATAACATGTCACTTGTCCCTAGATAGAGTGACCACTTTCTTCCTGTTCAGTCTGATTCTTCTTATATTTCAAAATAGACCTTATTTATCTTTGTTTTCTTTGGTGTTTTTTACCTTTAATTTACAACTTTCACTTATAGTCATTGTCTAGCTTTAATCCCCTCTATATAGGATCAGCTTTTTGAGTCATTTTTCTCCATCCTAGTCTGTCTTCAAACAGTTCCTTGGAAATTCCACCACTAATCTGATCCTCTTATATGACAGCCATCCATCTAGCTTTTGGTTTTCCAACCCATCTCTCATCCTCCCTTTCTATATTCCTATTTGTTAAATGAAATACAGTTTTAATTTTAAAAGTGGCTGCTAAAACAAAATATTAGAATTTTTAATGGCCCTGGTTTTCCAGATTTTTCCTGATTTTCACTGGCATATGCAGGAGCCAGGTTGGGAAGTGATAGTAAAAATCAAACCTATCAGTAATAAAAACACAGCACAGCTTTTGGTGATTAGGACTTCCACAAAGTGAACATATGCTAGATTTTGTGATCAGTGAATACCTGAACTGGGTGTCTGGCTCCTTTTAGATCATGCAAAATGGAAAAAGGGAGGTGCTATTTTTTAAAACAATTCATTTTAATGGGGGGAAAAATCAGTCAGTACATTTAAATCAAGTCCACTAATGGTGTGTACATTTGCACCCTCATTTGCTGTTTCACATATTCTAAAAAGGGTCAGGGTTTTAAGGAACATACTAGCAAAGAAAACCTTCTTTGAAAAGGAAAAAAAAAGATTGTATGCTTCTATGATAACACATACAATTCTTATCCATAAACACTAATGCTCATTCTGTCAGTGCCTTACAAACAAACCAAGCTGAAAACCAATCCTGTATAGGATCAATAAATGTTCTTTCCTCCTGTCTTATTATCTCTGTTTAATGTACTAACATCTGCAAATCAAAGTCCAATAATTCTTTGGTTACGGCCACAGACTTCCTAAATGGTGGTTTCGAATACTGAAGGCCAGAATGAGGTTTATGAAAGTGACCACACATGGATAAAGCCTGTATTCCTTCTAGAAATTTTGGGAATGTCATCCAGCCACTGCACTAGAAAGTACCTAATACAGTTTTTCCTCCAAAGTGTTGCTTTTCCCAACAGTGCTAATATGCCAGTAATTCTCGATATTCTTCCTCTCAGTGACACATAATATTACAGGCAATGGGAACTATCATGAACCACTACAAAAATAACAACTCTTACTACATGAATCAATAAGGCATGCATTATCCAAATGATTTGAAGAAATCTCCTGTCTTTCTACTGTACAACAAGAAAGATCATGCAAGCAGCCAGCACAAAAAGCTGTTAGAGGGGAAAGATGCATTCTGATTCAATAAAGTGCTTTTTGGAGTGATAAGATGTGAATACAGACAAAGACATGGACTTCTCAAGGAAGGTTTGTGATTAGTAAAAAGTTGCTTAATCAAAATAATTAACCAACAGAAAAGGTTGAGATGCAAACCATGAGCATGCCATGAGACACACAGGAGAAGACCAGTTATGGTGGGGGATGATTCTCATATGCCGATAGCATAGAGACATCCAGAAAAATGGACAAGTATAATACTGCTGTGAACTAGGTAAGAAGAAAGAAGTATGATGCAAGTGACACCCAGGGCTGTCTATCTTTGATAGGCTGACTGTTGAACAAGCCAGGAATAGAGCTAATTAGAAACTGGAATTCCCATCCTGGAGGAAATCCTAGCATTTAGAAATATTCCACAAAATAAGCATTTTAAAAAAAGTTTTATTCTTAACCATTAAATGTTTTATTTTGATAATGTCAAAATCTTAATAAAATATAGAGGATTCATTAATACATATTACATAATACATAAAGTATTAAATATAATAAATTAGTAACAATTAGGTTGCCAGGTGTCCGGTTTTTGCCTGGACAGTCCATTATTTCTGGCCCCTGTTGGGGACATTCTTTCCCTGCCACTTCTGGCAAGGGTGGGGGGAGCGAGTATACCTTTTTTTCTCTTTGCTCAACAACTTTGGCTCCCTGTTGTTTTTTGGGGGGTTTTCCAACCAATTTGTTTTTCCTGTCATGTTTGGGATTTTTTTGTGAAAATATCTGTCAACCCTAGTAACAAGGAAATAAATCCAAACAATAAAATCTAAAAAATTCATTGTGACTTTTTCCATTGAAAATGTTATCACAATTGATACGTTATTATGAACCATATAACTTTTGATGAAGCCACATCTACAGATGGCAAACTGTTCTACCATTTTTTCCCCTATTAGCTCTAATCAGAAGGGAGGAAAAAATGGTCCTTTCTAATAGAGGAGATTGTTACAACTACATAATTAAGCTCAAAGGCAGTTTCAAACTATTTATTATGTATGAAGAATACAACACATCATCCTCAGCTCTTACTCTTTGAGGACCAAATACTTTTTCTTAGAATTTTACAATGAATTTGTTTATTAATTAAAATCAAGTAAAAACGGAGTTGTTGAAAGAAATGTAGCTCATGTCATTCTTTTGTCTTGGATTTGTATACTTCCTTATGTACATTATTGTACAATCTTTAATTACCTGATTACATACTATTTTTCCCACAGAACCTCTGCCTCATTCTGTGCATCCTGTATGGATCCAGGTTGTATAGTAAAGGAGGCTGTTGTATGTAGGATCTCTTCCTCATTTCTTGAATAAATTGGTAGGTGTATACCAAATGAGGCAGAAGTTTGCACAAAGAGAAAGCATGGTCTCATGCAGGGAATTGAAGGCTGCCCTGCATAATCTGATTCTATCCTTGCCTGGAACAGAGTTTCTATGTAATGCCAGGCAAATAACTTAAAAACTTTTCAACTGTAGTCTCTAATTGAGTCTTCCTTATCTTCTGTGTTCTTGACTTGAGACCTTGGGGTTTGACTGGCAGAAGCACTAAACTGCTGCTGAAGTCAGTGAAAGCTGTGCTTTGCTTATAGAAAGTGACAGAAATCTAAGGACTTTGAAAAATCAGGTATTTATCTCAAACTGAGCATCCAAATTAGCGGGCATTTTTAATTTACTCTGTTTCTGCTCACCATCTGCTCCATCTCCTTATTTCTCATCTCAGTATTCCCTTCACTCTGGCCAAGTGGGTTGTAGTCTCCATTTCTTTCATTAGTTCCCAGTCTCCATAGCAAGGCAGTTCCCACCTCCATCCTGTCCCAGACTCCTTGACCAACCATTCCTAGTCTCCAACATCGTATTATCCCACCACCAACCCACTTTCAAGGAACATTCACAGTTTCTCTCTTTCCACTTCTAGTATCAGTATCACCAGACTTCTTGTCCCTACCTAACCCTTTCCCTCACCTGTGGTCTGGCTTTTTCCCCTCTTCATTCAGGTTAGTTGATTTCCTCCTTGTTGTTGCCTGATCACTAGTGGGAAATTCATTCAGAGCAAAGGGGAGACAAGTTCCCTGTTCTCAGTTCAGCTGCCCAGACTCCCTCTTCCTTGGAATGGCTGGGAACAGCTGTTACAGAACTCCAAGTGATCTGTATAGCTCAGGGTTAGACCATGCTCAGTCTCTTTGTTAGTATGGTGCATTTGTGTATTGGTCAGCACTGGGAGCTGAGAGAGAATAGAGCATGCACAGGGAAGATGGAAATGTCAGAAAATATAGATGCTAAATTTTAAAAAACCTCTACTAAACATGTGCAAACTTGGCCAAATATTGGCAATTTTCACTGGGATGACAAAAGGCATCATTGTATCTCTGACTTCTCATCTTTTTTGTGCCATTTGTTTTTATACACGCTGGTCCTGCAATTAATTCCATGTGAATGGGATTTTGACTTTGTATGTGACGTAGGACACTGAATTCTGATCCTGATTACAATCTTGAGTGTTTCTGTTAAGTAAAAAGCGAAAGATTTATACGATCTGAAGAGAAACCAGAGTCATATTCGCAGCAACATTTTGACTCATCTTTCCATGGCTGAATCACCTGAAAGACACAGGTAGCTTAATTTTAACATTTATCTCACCAATTTTTTGGCAGAGGAGAATTTTAAAAAAGAGAACTTAGAACACCGTTTTGTATTTTCAATCTCTTATTTACATTAATTCAATGTGAGTTTAATAAACTGAGCTGTTACCAGATTTCTTAAAGACCAATTTGTAGGTTTTTTCTTTTTAAATCTACATAATTTGTTTACAAATATATAACACACTCATGAGCTCAGACACCATCTGCCTGCATTGTTTCTCTCAACAATTTGTGCACAATTTTTTTTTCTCATTGTTTTGCTGAAAATCTGTCCTGCTGCTCAGATTGTGCCATTACATACCATACTATGTCCATGGCAGTAGACAGGTCTAGTAGGCCTGGTGATGACTCTTATAGCTACCACTGAGAAAAAGGGAGGTACTACATGCTAAGTGTGTCTGCACTATACAGCTTTTAGCGGCACAGCACTGTTCGCTAAAAGTCAGGCAGTGTAAACACTTTTTTGAATACTTTTGTCATAGGGTTGCCAGGTGTCTGGTATCCTACCAGACAGTCCGGCATTTGTGCCCTCTGCCCAGTAAAAAAAATCAGACAATACCGGACATGTGCAATGTCCAGTATTCTCTGATTTTTCAGGCTGGGCACTGGGCGGAAATCTGACATGGGCGGGAGTTGTGGCTGGGACTCCCAGCCACTCCCCACGCCCTTGCCAGGCTTCTGTGCAATCACAGGCTCCCAGCAGCGATCGCAGCCCCACCTCCCAGCTGAGAATCCCAGGCTGGGAGCCTCTGGTCATGTCAGAAATGTGGCGGGGGCGGGGAGAGTGGCTGGGACTCTCCCCTGGGAGTCCCAGCTGTGAGACAGGGCCACGATTGCTACTGGGAGCCTCTGGTTGCATCAGAAGCCTGGCGGGAGGTGGGTGGAGAAGCTGGGAGGCGAGGCGCGATTGGGAGCTGGGAGCCTTCATCTGGTTGCTTCTGGCCTAGGAGTAATGCCTTGGGGAGGAGAAGGAGAATCCCTGTCCCCGAGTGCTGTTCAAACAAGGTGTGGAGCCATAGTCCAGGACAGAATCCCACAGGTGCTTTGTGGTTGTTTAGGCACTTTCCATGGGCTCTCAGCCAAAACTGAGTGGAGTGGAATTCCCGCTTCTTTCCACTGGGACACCCAAAGACTTCGCTATGGGGAAGTCACCTTCCTACCCATGGTCACCCCACCCTCCGCCCTGCCATTGTGTTGCCCTGGGGTCTGCCTCTCTGCTTTGGGTAGCAGGAGGCTGCTTTGCAGAGCAGGCTCTGCTATTAGGGTTGCCAAGTGTCCGGTCTTCACCCAGACAGTCCGGTATTTTTGGCTCCTGTCTGGTAAAAAAATTCAGAGAATACTGGACACCTAAAATGTCTAGTATTTTCTGAATTTTTCCCTGGCCAGGAGGTGAAAATGCTGGGAATCTGGCACCCCTACCAACACTCAGTGGCCGTCCTCCCCCCTGGCTCCCAACACCCCCAGCCCCCCGACCCCATGCTTACCTGGTTTCCCAAGGCTGCTGGCACAAAATGGCTGCCGGCCAAAAGACCTAGGGGGAAGCAATGCTTTTCCCTGGGTCTAACTGCTCCCCTGTTCCTATCCCCGCGCTCACTCTTAAAGGGGACATGCTGTTTTAATGCAGTTTTATTTTTATTTTTTTTTGGCTTAATAAGTCCTTGGAGTTTTTGGATCTTTTGGTCAACAACTTTGGTCTCCCCCCCCCCTTTTTTTTCTCCCTTCGACAGAATTTTTTCCCGTTTTTTTTTTTCGGAGCATGGGTGTTCGGTATTTTTGTTTCAACCATCTGGCAACCCTATTTGGCAACAAAAAAAGAGCACTCCTGCCAACAAAGCACTGTTTAAACCTGTACTTGCCACAGCAAATCTTTTGTCATTCAGGGGAAGGGGTTAAGCATCTGTGAATGACAAATGCTTTGTTGCTCAGTTGCTAGTGTAGACAAAGCCTAAGATGTGAAAACATGAATGGGCCTTAATCTTCAGATGGTAGTAGTCAACGTAGTGCCATGCAATTCCCTGCAGTGATGCTCATTTATACCACCTAAGGACCTGGCTTGCAAGCTGTACAAAAGACTACAGAGTGCATGTTCTACGCTTCTCAATGAAACAGTTCTTAGGACTGAAACTGCAACCTGCTAAACTTCAACACATAAACCACGAGTTTCAGGATCCTGACAAAGTATAAATTAATAGGTAAAGCTAATTAAGGAAAAATGACTGTGCTGGCTTAGGGTAGAATTTTAATGGCAGGGGTCCCAAAATAAACATCCTGGTGAAAGTATTGCCATACACCTCATCTGTCTGCTCATCTCTGGCCTTTCCTGGTGAATGGAACAGCACATAACAGTGGCTAGTAAAGCCAATAATTATATGTGGTACAGTGTTTGCCAAGGATCTACAACTGCCCATTTCTCTCCCCATCCTGCACAGTAATCAAGAGACATTTTTGTTTGACTAGGGATCTAAAGAGGATTCTTCCTGCCAATCCTTATATTGTGTTTGTGTAGCTGCCATTTTCTCTTAAACCTCTTTTTTTTTGGTAAATGACTATTGAAATGTCTATCTTTTAATCCTGATCTGGCTGGTAGAGCTCTAGCAAAGTAACTGACATCATATTGAGAATACATTATATTAAGGTTTGATTAAAGACCAACATCTTTTCAGTCACTTTTTAAGCCAAGAGGGCTATATTGTGATTGGTGCATTCTTTTTCTAATGCAGGGCAGCGGTTAACATTCAAAGTGACAAATTCAGACTCAGTTACTTCAGTGGTGGTTGCATAGGTGTAGCTAAGAAAAGAATTTGGGCCCAAATAAATGACTGTAAAAGTGTCAAATGATTGCGTCTGCCATCTGAGCTGGATGTTTTATGAGAATAAACTAGCTTGAGAGATGGTGCTTCCTGCTTTCATATGTGCTGGAAACACTTTGAACAAAATCTATCACGAACTTTCACTTTAAGCTCAGCCAAAACTTTTGCAGGAGGGCTCTGCAAATAAAAAATAATAATACAGGCAGTCCCCGAGTTACGCGGATCCGACTTATGTCAGATCTGCAGTTACGAACGGGGCTTTTCTCGCCCTGGGGGACGCGAGCAGCGGGACGCCCAGATGCGCCGCGGTCCCGCTGCCCGTGTCCTCCGGGGCGAGAAAAGCTGCTCCGCGTCTCCCTGGTCTGCTTGGGGGGGAGCCCCCCCCAAGCAGACCAGGGAGATGTGGAGCAAAGCCGCGGAGGATGCGGGCGGGACCGCGGCGCGTCTCGGCGGTCCCGCCACCCGCATCTCCCTGGTCTGCTGGGGGGGGCGCAGCTAGTGTGCGCCCCCCCCAGAAGACCAGGCTTTTCTCGCCGACGATGCTGGAGTAGAGCAGCTGGGGTGCTGCCGGGTTGGTCCCGCAGCGCCGCTCCTCGGCGCTACTGGACCAACCCGGCAGCGCCCCAGCTGCTCTGTCCCAGGCGTCCAAATTCAGCCGCTGTTGAAACTGATCAGCGGCTGATTCCAGGAAGCCCAGGGCAGAGCAACTCTGCCTCGGGCTTCCTGTAGTCAGCCGCTGGTCAGTTTCAGCAGCGGCTGAATCTGGATGCCAGTTCCGACTTACATACAAATTCAACTTAAGAACAAACCTACAGTCCCTATCTTGTACGTAACCCAGGGACAGCCTGTAATTAAAAAAGAAAAAATTGTCAGTATTATTAACCTCAGAAAAAAATGCCATTTGGGTTTTATTTCTAGTTTTTAACAAAGTTTCAAGAAGGATTTATTTTTAACCTAAACCAGTTCAGCACCCAGGGAGGCTAGTACCTTATTAAGAAGGATGAAGAAAGGTAGACATATATTTAGGAGATATAGGAGTCACTTTCTGGCTCTGCCACAAACTTCCAATGTGATCTTGGACAAGTCACAATCTTTGGGCATGTCTACACTACAGCGTTATTTCAAAATAACTCCCGATATTTTGAAACAAGGTGAGCATCCACACAGCAAGCCCATTATTTCAAAATAATAACCCCTCATGCTACAGGAAATAACACTTATTTTGAAATTCCTATTTCAAAATAGGGTTAGTGTTGATGCTCAGCTGCTGTTGTTTCAAAATAACGACTCCGCAGAGTCATTCGAAGTAAATTACTCCCCAGTTCTTTCTGGGGCTCTTAAGTTGAGATTGCATATACACATTAAGCCTCGGACTAATTTCGAGCCTTCACTGTAGTGTGGACGTCCTATTTCAAAATAGTGATAGAAATGTAGCCGTGTTTGTCTGGTGTAGCTGAAACAAAAAACAGGACTATGTAGAACTTTAAAGACTAACAAGATGGTTTATTAGATGATGAGCTTTCGTGGGCCAGACCTACTTCCTCAGATCAAATAGTGGAAGAAAATTGTCACAACCATATATACCAAAAGGTACAATTAAAAAAAATGAACACATATGAAAAGGACAAATCTCATTTCAGGAAAGAAGGGGGATGGGGATAGTTATTTCCGGAGTTTTTATTTTGAAATAACTTATTTTGAAATAACCTGGTACTGTAGACATAGCCTTAGACTGTAAATTCTTTGAGGCATGAATTGTCTCTTTGTTATATGTTTAGACAGAGCCCAGCACAGTGGGCCCTGAACTCTCGACACTACTGCACAAAAAATTATAATAGTTATCTGGATCTTCAACTGTAAAACTGGAATAATAATACTTCCTTTCTTCTCTTACCTTTTCTCTGTCTTATACATTTGGATTGTAAAGTATCCGGAAAAGGGACTGTGTATTTGTACAATGGGGACCCAATCTTGGCTGAGGCATCTAGGTGCTACTATAACAAAAATATATTATAATAATTTTAAAGAAAGGGAAAATACAAATGAATATTTGTAAAGATGTAGTCATTTGAATAGACGTTATGCAAATCATGGCTAAACATTTACCAAGGTCAAATGCAGCAGGAGCTGAAATCAGCTGTCTTTACCTTTATGCTTTTGAAAAATGTTTGATGTGAGCAAATTTTCTTTCTACATAGAGATGTCATTACTCTTCTGGTCTATAAACAGACTGCCACTGCAAACACTGCACATTTGTCTAACACTGTGGAGGATAACTCTGTCTATGGTGAAATTCATCACCTTGCTCAGCAGCCTTGAATCATTCAGTACATCCAGTTGATCCAAAATCCGTTATTCTTTGGCTCTGTGAACATATCCTAAATGCATCAGCACAGAAGAAATACTTCTCTGGCTTTTTAAAGGATTTTTTTTTATCTGGTCAACAGTGAGGGATGTTAAATCTACACTTAGACATGGTTAATGTCCAATGTCCTGAAAAGAAGAATAATGATTAAAGAGCAAAGGCAATGCCAGTGACTCACTTTGTTTCCTTCAGATTGTCTGAACTTCAGAGTGAAACATGGATTAAAAAACAAAGCAGCTTGCCAGTAAATGATGGTTTTTAGCTTTCTGGAGTGTGCACTATGACAAGTTAGAACATCAATATGTCTTCAAAATCCCATAAGTACTTGTCATCAAACCAAGGATTAATTGCTTCATAAAAACTTGCAAACAATGTATAGACTCCAATTCTTTGAAAAAATATGATGATTTTAGTGCTTCTGTTAGGTGCCAGTCTGTCATCTCTGGAAATTTATCCCAAAGACATATATAGTATGGACAGAGACAGGGAAAGCATACTTCAGCAAGTGTCTCAACTCATAACTGAAATATTCACTTCAAAGGCTGAGACTTTCCCTATCCATTCATTCTTTACCCCTTGCTAGTAGCAAGTCTGCCAATTAGTGTCTGTTCTGGTATTGATTTTCTGATGTCGGATATTAAACACCTAGGAGACTGCAATAACCAAGCCATTTTACATTAAGAAACAAAATGCACAAAACCCCCTTATTTTATCAAAACAGAAATCTATGCATTTTAAATGCTCATCAGTTATGTTTCAGAACTGAACAGTCATAATAATAATCTGTCCCACCATCTTCTCACCCTCAAAATAAGTTCATGAGGCCTTATCTTCCAATATTATGAACAAAAAAGTTATAAAAGAATTGGAATCCAAACCAGAATCTTAGGGATTGTTGACATAGAAGCATACTGCATGACAAAGCTATGGTTTAAGTATACAGTACTCTAGCCTGCTGTGCTTTAAGTCTCTGAATCCTGCTTCCGTGAATAAAAGTCCCATAGGGTATGTCTACACTACAAAGTTAATTCGAACTAACAGCCATTATTTTAAATTAACTTTAATAGGGGCTACACATACAAACCACTAGTTTGACTTTAAATCGAACTAGCGGAGCGCTTAATTCGAACTAGGTTAACCTCATTCTATGAGGAGTAATGCCTAGTTCGAATTAAGTAGTTCGAATTAAGGGCTGTGTAGCCACATAATTCGAATTAGTTGGAGGCTAGCCCTTCCCAGATTGCTCTGGTGGCCACTCTGGGCCAAACCAGTGAAACTCTTCTGCCCCCCTCCCAGCCCCGGAGCCCTTAATGGGGGCACAGTCTGGCTACAGTGCTTGTGCCAGTTGCAAGCCTGCCAGCGCCCAGCCAGCAAACCCTGCACCTGGCACGGCACGCACCAGCCACCCGCTGCCACCCAGCCCTCCGCCTCTTCCCAGGATCAGGCTGGCGGTTCCCAGGAGCCTGCCCGGGGCCGCAAGAGGCGGGTGCCCTCCTGGTCTAGTGCGGAGATCGTGGACCTCATCGAGGTTTGGGGGGAGGCCTCTAATGTCCACGATCTCCGCACTAGGCACAGGAATGTGGCCCTCTAGGGCAGGATAGCTGCCAGCCTGGCCACCAAGGCCACATGCAAACCAAGGAGCAGGTCTGCATGAAAATCAAGTTGGTCCAGTGAGACCCCTGACCCTGAGCTTAGAACATAAGAATGGCCGTACTGGTCAGACCAAAGGTCCATTTAGCCCAGTAGCCTGTCTGCCGACAGCGTCCAACACCAGGTACCCGGGAGGGGATGGACCGAAGACAATAACCAAGCAATTTGTCTCATGCCATCCATCTCCAGCCTTCCACAAACAGAGGCCAGGGACAGCATTCCTACTGCCTGGCTAATAGCACTCCATGGACCCAACCTCCATGACTTTATCTAACTTCTCTTTAAACTCTGTTATAGTTCTAGCCTTTACAGCCTCCTGGCAAGGAGTTCCACAGATTGACTATGAGCTGTGTGAAGAAGAACTTTCTTTTATTAGTTTTAAGCCTGCTACACATTAATTTCATTTGGTGTCCTCTAGTACTTATATTATGGGAACTAATGAAGAACTTTTCTTTATTCACCCTCTCTACACCACTCATGATTTTATAGACCTCTATCATATCCCTCCTCAGTCTCCTCTTTTCTAAGCTGAAAAGTCCCAGTCTCTTTAGCCTCTCTTCATATGGGACCTGTTCCAAACCCCTAATCATTTTAGTTGCCCTTTTCTGAACCCTTTCTAAGGCCAAAATATCTTTTTTGAGGTGAGGAGACTACATCTGTACACAGTACTGAAGATATGGCGTACCATAGTTTTATACTTCCCCTCCTCCTTCTTCCCCTGGCTTCCCCCTTCCAGTTCCCTCCTCCCAGGTTTCCCCCTCTCCTCTCCCACCCTCTCTCGTTTCCTCTCCCACCTCCTTTTCCCAGTCTCCCCAGAGGTTAATCCCTCCCCCTCCCCAGTTTTGTTAAATAAAGAGAGTTTCTATTTTTTAACACGTGTCCTTTATTTTTTACATCAGGAAGGGGGGTCAGGAGGGGTAAGTGGAAGGAGGTGAAGGAGGAATGGGGCACAAGCCCCCGATGGGGAGGACTGGGGTGGCTCCACGGGCTTCTCAGGGTGGATGCTCTCCTGCAGGGCCTCCTCGATCCTGACAGCCCCCTGATTGATCCCCCCGTATAGCAGCCTGTGAAAAGTGCAGCCGGGCTGATGGCCGAGTGCTGTGATGTGCCAAGTGTGGCGCTTCAAGACAGGACTGCTTTGCTATCCCTCATTGAGTTAGACAAGCAAGCGGGGAACCCTGAAAACTGTCTTTCTGGGGTGAGGGTCAGGTCCCTTTAAGCACAGCCCTCAGCTAGCCTGAGGCAGCAGCTCCACACTCCTAACCTGATACCCTGTCGGTACTGGTTCCGGTCAGCCTTAACTTCGGTTCAGGGTCCACTCAGGGTGTGTCTAAACTAATGGAGCCATGTAGATTAGGCTGATCAGCAAAGGGAAATGAAGCTGCGATTTAAATAATCGCGGCTTCATTTAAATTTAAATGGCTGCTGCGCTGAGCCGACAAACAGCTGATCAGCTGTTTGTCGGCTCAGCGCGCTAGTCTGGATGCTCCCGTGCCGACCTGAAAGCCCTTTATCGACCTCCCCGTTATGCCTCGTAGGATGAGGTTTACCGGAGAGGTCGATAAAGGGCTTTCAGGTCAGCGCAGGAGCATCCAGACTAGCATGCTGAGCCGACACACAGCTGATCAGCTGTTTGTTGGCTCAGCGCGGCAGCCATTTAAATTTAAATGAAGCCGCGATTATTTAAATTGCAGCTTCATTTTCCTTTGCCGAACAAACAAATCTACATGGCTCTGTCGATGGAGCCATGTAGTTTAGACATACCCTCAATGTGGACATGCTATTTCGAATTAGCAAAATGCTAATCGGAATTAGTTTTTAGGTCTAGATGCACTAATTCGAATTACCTTAGTTTGAATTAACTAATTCGAATTAAATTAGTTCGAATTAGTGCTGTAGTGTAGACATACCCATAGTGTACAAAGTCATGCTGCTGTACAGAAATAGGTCAATGTGCACTATGGAACTTTTAGTCCAGGTTAGCCTACTTAGTGTGCTGTAGGTCTGGCTTGAAATTCACAAACTGATTACATAGACAGGGCCTTAGCATCTTCCATTTCTCTCAATGTTTTTTTCTATTTGTTGCATTTCTTCTGCTTTCCTCTTCCTAGCTCCCAATTTGCCGCCTCCTCTTCATTATGGCTTTTGCTTGCTCCCCTCTCCTTTCATATTTAATACTGAGATGACAAAAAGATTAAACATTTTACCCTGAATGAATGTAAGTTGGTGTCAGTAGCACATTGAAGAAAGGTGAAGTTGAAGCAAATGAGTGTAATAAGATGACAAAGGGAGAGATACACAACTAGGGGAACAGGCATAGCTCCACTAAAGTCAACAGAGTTACATGAAGATCTAATCGATAGCTAAAACTTAGGTCAACCTAGATACATCACTCAGCTGTGTAAAATATTTATATCCCTGAAGGCCATATTTCAGTGAACCTAAGCCTCAGTGTAGACAGCATTATGTTGACTAAATAATTCTTCCATGGAACCTGCTAAGGGATTGATTAATTACTGCAAGGGAAAAATGCCATCACGACCAGTGGATAGCTGCAGAGCTATATCTGTGCTGCTGCTGTAGTGTCTAGAGCAGGGGTGGGGAACCTCAGGCTCGGGGGCCACATGCAGCCCCCAGCTTGCCTGGATTCAGCCCCCGAGCTCAGAGCCCCCCAGCATTGGGGAGCCTGTGCTAGTGCTCCAGCCCTACTTCTGCCCCACTGCAGGGCTGGAGCACACAAACATCTACTAGGCTAGGCCCCTCTAGGCTCTGGTGGGCAAGGAGAGTGTGGGGAGTGTCTCTTTCCTCAAATGGGGGCCACATCAGTGAAAGGTTTTTTTGCTTCTCACTTGTGTGTGGCTCCCGACTGATTTTTCTGTTTGTCAGCAGCTCCCGCCCCAAAAAAAGTTTCCTCACCCCTAGTCTAGAGTGTAGAAAAGCACAAATGTGCACCAAGATATGGCCTTACTTTATCTTCTATGTTCTTACGTGCATCTATTAGTCATTTTCCCTACTACACTTTCAGCCTCAACCACCATACTCCCTAATGTGGTCACATGCTTTGCCATAGTCAGCTGTGAACATAGCCCCTATTTTATTTACCTCTTCATCCAGTTCCCTTTTGTTTTCCATTCCTTTTCATATTGCACTCTGAATTCATTGGAAATGCAGAGCATTGAAACTTGTTAAAATCACCTGATAAACTTAGACAAGCTAATAAAATACATTTGCTAGTTGACAGTATAATCGACTTGCACAGAATGCTTCCTGAATACCAGCTTTAATTTAATGTTTCTTTGGTCAACCGCCAAAATTCAAGGACAGTGAACTGATTTTCTGTTTTGGTTGTACAATTTCTTTTGAATGTATGTATAAGTGGATTTTGTTAACGATATAAGTTTCTAACAAATAAAAAACAGAAATTGCACTTAAGTGTGTAGTATTATCAGACAATGTTTCAGATTCCTTGGTTGTGTTTGGCTCTGTACAACTGGTAACGATAATGGGTTTTTTTTTCTGGCTTGTCTAGATTCACCACCATGGAGTCTAAAATATGCATATGTGAATTCCATCATCTAGCAACCTCTTTTGGATGAAAAAAAACCCCTAATTTTAGTACAGTACATTAGTTATGGCAAACCTGGGAAGAATGAGCAGCTGGGAGAACACCAGTGTTTGAAGATTAGAACTATGCTCACTAAACATGTCCAACTGTCTCATCACTGCACTGAGTCACTGAGCTGTGTGTGTCTGCATCTGATGAAATATTTCAATCTGTTTTAGGATTAACCTGTTCTCCTTATGGCGCAGCACCTACGGTACACTGCTTGGAAAAGGCGATTAACTAATTTTCAATTTGTTTGTAGACAGACCCCCCATTTATAAAACAAACAGGCAAATCACTTCAAACAGAGAGAACACTCAAAGCTAAGTGGTATATTTCTTGAACTGATACTCAGTGACCTTTCAAGATGAAAGGATAATAGTCTACACAGAGAAGGAAGAAAAAAGCTCTGTGTGCTGTTTGCAAGGTTTAGAGGTCATTTGGCTACAGAGAGAAAAAGATACAATGGAGGCTGCAGAGAACAGTGGAGAGGCAAACATGGCTGTTAGGCTAGATTTTTTCTTTTAAGCCTAACCATTCACCACTGACGTTTATCATTTAACAAGCCCCTCTGTTCCCCAAACTAAGGATGTGTTCTGTTTATTGTGCGGCTGTGGCTCTACTTATGTGTCAGCTGTCTCTCTGCACTCTTCTTTAGTGTGCAAGTAATTGGTCAGTCCCAAAAGCCAAATGGCATGCCTATCCCATTCAGCATTCTGGTGATCATATGACAGGGCTGAGAGAACATGATGGAGGTCTCATAAAACAAAGTCAGATATTATTCCCAGTGAAATCTTGTGGCTCCACGCACCTCTCTTTGCAAGTACAATTAGAGTCTTTGTTTTGCTCTGAATCCTGGCAGTCAGCTTGCTTCTTCCACTGAGAAAACTTAAAACAATTTCCCACACTTTTACTAAGGCATCCTTGGCCATACAGATTACTCTGTCTTCAGAGCACAAAACAATGTTTAGACAAAAATAGAAAAAATAGAAAAAGAAATCTATTTCCATTGTACTGGTATTCAAAAGTTATATGCCTAATTATTGGTGCTTATTACCAAAATTAAATTACAGTAGCAAAAACTGCTGCTTGATTACATATAATCCATTTCCAGGAAAGATTTTTCTCCCCAACATATTCATTTCTTTAAATGTTTTCAAGAAAAGAAAAGAAAAGAAAAGAAAAGAAAAGAAAAGAAAAGAAAAGAAAAGAAAAGAAAAGAAAAGAAAAGAAAAGAAAAGAAAAGAAAAGAAAAATCTTGTTCCAGTTAAGAAATGTTAACTTTTTAATGGTAAGTGTTATACATGTATATGCTAAACTGATCAATTTAATTATTTAAAAGACAGAACTCAGCATTCCAGTCTCCTAACACCAACATCACAAACAATCCTTTCCCCTTGAACTATCTTCTCTGCATATTTGAAAAGAAAAGAGGAAAAACTGAAAGAAGCAAAGTTGATGAAACTTAGTGTTACATGTGGTGCTGGAGATTCCCAAGTATTTGTGGAGATATTCCTCTTTCCATATGAAATTGTACATGTTATAAAGTATTTCTGAAAAGTCTCATGTAAATTAAATAAGCCTCTAAACACTCGAGATTTAAAAACAAACATTTTAATTCTTCCCTTGTTTTGATTTGCCATGTATAAAATAATTTAGGGGATTTTCAGAAGATGACTAAAGGAGTTAGGTATGGAAATTCAATGGCAGTTAGATGCCTAACTCCTGCATTCTCCTCCTTTGAATATCTCAACCTTAACCTAGGGACTTCAAATTTGTTTTACTCTATGGCCTGAAAAAGGAATGGTATCTTTAATAGAGCTGGCAGTAATAGGTATCCTTCAGTCTTGAGAAACCTTGGGTATGAGCTCCTAAGATGTAGAGAATTACTCAGTTCATTTTATGGCAGCTGTGGCTAAAGAGATCCACATGAGAGAGACAATGTCTGCTGCAGCTTCACCATTTAAAGGTGAAGTTTTGAACCTTTAGACTCTGCCTTTTGTGAGCTCTTTTCTCCTCAGCTAAGCTGCACTGCTTCCTCTTGTAACTCTGGAAACTTTCATTGAGCTCTTGTTTCCAAAGGCTGTAGTCTTGAGTGAGATCTTCTTCATTGTCCACATCCATGTCCATGTCTTTGAGTTCTTGCTTGCATATATCCTAGAAGTGCAATTTTTGGCATCCTTTGGATCTTTTTCCAGATGCCAGATCACCATAAAGAATGTTCCCTGGGATGCATCATTCAGCACACATGCCCAAGCCAGTGCAGGCATCTCTGTTGAAGAGAGTTTGCATGGTGAATACATAGGCCCATTTGAGCACATCCGTGTTGGTGACTCTGACCCTCGAAGAGATTTCAAAGATGTGATGAAGGTGTCCTATGTGAAAGCTGTTGAGCCTCTTTTCCTGATCAGATTATAAAATCCATGTTTTGCTCCTCCACAAAAGTGTGCTAGTCCCACTGGCACAATACACACAGATCCTTGTGTAATAGAGCTATCATAGACATCAATATTCAAAATAATATTTGCTTCTTATGAAGTGAGATTTTGCCCATGAAAGCAAATAAATGTCTCAGAGGAGTAGTTGTGTTAGTCTAGAACTTAAAAAAAAAAAAAAAAGATCCTGTAGCACCTTAGGGTATGTCTACACTAACCCTAGTTCGAACTAGGGTGGTTAATGTAGGCAACCGAAGTTGCAAATGCAGCCTGGGATTTGAATTTCCCGGGCTTCATTTGCATCTTGCCATGCGCCGCCATTTTTAAAGCCCCGCTAGTTTGGACTCCGTGCCCGCGGCTACACGCGGCACGGAGTAGGTAGTTCGGATTAGGCTTCCTATTCCGAACTACCGTTACTCCTCGTGGAACGAGGTGTACTGGTAGTTCGGAATAGGAAGACTAATCCGAACTACCTACTCCGTGCCATGTGTAGCCGGGGTTTTAAAAATGGCGGCGCATGGCAAGATGCAAATGAAGCCCGGGAAATTCAAATCCCGGGCTTCATTTGCAACTTCGGTTGCCTACATTAACCACCCTAGTTCGAACGAGGGTGGTAGTGTAGACATACCCTTAGAGACTAATAAAAAATTGATATAGTATCATGAGCTTTTTTGTGGACACAACCCACTTCTTCAGATAGTCTTTAAGGTTCCATAGGATTCCTTACTGTTTTTACAGATAGAAACTAACAGCTGATAATTAGCTTCCCAGTAAATCTTCCGTATTTGGCATTCTTATGAGATCAAAATATGTGATAAAAATAATAGATAAAAATGAATAGTATAATTGTATCAGTATAATTTTTTCGTGGTTTACACTGGATCCTGGAATTGCAGTCTTATATATAATTGTTGTTAAAGTCATGTGTCACAATTTGTCCATCTATTCATTGGAAGCATTGGTGGGAAAGAAAAAGAAATAATTAACAATCATGGTACAGCTTAAGATAATTTGTCTCTAAAGACAAATTTTTATACATTTGTATACAGTTGCTAAGACTATCTAATAAATGGGATTTGAATATAGTTGTTAATGAACCATTGTTGGATATAAGTCAACATTATCTAAAGCTATTGTTTAATTAGTGGCTACTTCTCATGAGAAAGAACTATCTTTGTTGGCACAAAGGCCTATACCTGTTTCTAATGCTAATAAGATAAATGCTTTCACAGGGCAGGAAACATTAAACAAATTTAGTTATATACACTTACAGGCACCTGGGTAACATCTACTTACGTGATAAATTAAGATGTTTGCAAAATCCACTTAAATTTGGCAGCTCTGTAAAACATAAAAAAATCAATAAGAAGACGATGGTACTAGTCTCTTGAAATTTTGTGACACACACAAAAAACAAATCAAGGATAGACTGTATGTTCAGCCTCACCAGGATGTCATTATAGCATGCAAACCTATTTTCTTTTGAGTTTAGAGTTTTATTAATACAATGAAATCTTTACTAAGAACAAAATATAATATGCAACACTATTTAAACACTTTTTCATCGTCCCTGAGGTTTCCAGTTTTCTTTTGTTCAATCTTTAGTTATCTCTACTAGGCAGTCATTCTTTGCTGGTCTCTTGGGTAAGATCCTACAAAAAAATTCTCTTCATTTGCCTCAAAAGAGAGAACCACTTCTATGTGGGGTAAGTAAAAACTGACATATCCAATAATAAATAAATAATAAAACAGTGAAAATAAGTGAATGAGTAGCTAAAACCATAACTCAGTGAGAAAATAAATAGCTCAAACCATAGTGGAAAAAAAAGAAAAGTAGACAAAGATCTTTTCAACTTCCTTGTGCTCTTTGGGATTTATAGAGTGACCCCTAAGGGTGTGTCTAGACTACATGGATATTTTGAAAAAAGTAGCCTTTTTTTAAAAAAACTTTACTTGCGTCTAGACTGCCACTGCGTTCTGTCGACTGTAAAATGAAAGAACGAGGAGGTTTTGTTGATCGCGGAAAACCTCATTTTACAAGGATAATGCCTTTTTTCAAAAGTGCTCTTTCAAAAAAAGGCACTGTGTAATGCACTTTTTCGAAAGAGAGCATCCAGACTGCCTGGGTACTCTCTTTCAAAAAAGCGGCTTGCTTTTTTGAAAGTACTGATTGTAGTCTGGATGCTCTTTTTCAAAAGAGGCTTTTTCAAAAGTATCTTTCAAAAAAGCCTCTTTCGAAAAAGGAATGTAGTCTAGACATACCCTAATACTTAGAGGGCATGTCTATTCTGGGGAGTTATTTTGAAATAACTTCCCTTATTTTGAAATAACAAGGTGAGCATCCACACTACCGAGCTTGTTATTTCAAAATAATGGTCTTGTTATTTCAAAATAACTTCTCCTGCTTGTGAAGAGGAATAAGCTTATTTCAAAATAGTTTTTTCGGGAATTATTATTTCAAAATGACTTGAACTAACCTGGTAGTGTAGACATAGCCTAAGAGAATGAAAACTATTTTGTGAATGATTTTTGTAACTATGCCATGGTTTTGTGGGCTCACATCTCTTCTAGATACTCCTGAAAAATATTCATGAAACCACAAACTTTCCAAAATTGTTGCTCAAAAAAAGAGTTCTAAGAGAACCTTTTACAAAATTAAAATGTGTACAACAGCCCCAAAATCATTGGTATCCATGTCTCTGACACCTTGGTGATGGATCCTGAAATCAGGTCTGCATATGTAGACTCCTCCACTAGTGTGCCTATACATACACAATCTTGTTCTTGGGCATTGAATAGAATGAGAAGGAGGAGGAGGAGAAGCAGGCCAGCAAAGCCACCATGCCCTCTAGGTAGGAGCTCAGCCAGTCTCTAGGGCTGGTACTGCCTTCCCAGGATATTGTCCAGGGATCAGACGAAGCTGGGGAAGGCCCATCAGGTGAGCTCCATTACTTTCCCTAGACACACATGGGGGGAGATGGCAGGTGGTGAGGGATTGCATGCTCCTCACCTGGCCTTCTCAGCCTGGGGATCCCCATGAGGGCAGCCTGAAAAACTGCATCAGGAGGTGCATCAGGAGGTCCACAAGCTGGAGACTGCTTGGAGACAGGTTTGGCTCCATGGCTAGAGTGCTGTGGTGTCCGCAAGGACAACCTGAGCAGGCAGTGAAAAGGCTTTGCTTTCCCTTAAGGAGGTAGGCAAAGGGATGAAACCTGAGACACAACTGTACAGGGAGTTCCATTTAAGCACAAGCCTCGGATAGCCTCAGAAAGCTGTCTGGAGGTGAGTGCTGTCCTAATGCCCTGCCTGAAGTGCTTCCAGGGGGCTTTAAATGTGATTAAGGCTCCAATCTATGTAAAAGCTCCATTTTGATGGGCATTTGTAGTGGCAATGCGCTATTTTGAAATAAGCTATTTAGGAGTTTTTATTCTGAAATAGCTTATTCCAAAATAATGCTGCCTTATAGACACACCTATAAGGTCCAGCAGGAAGCAGTTCTTGATTCTATGGTTTCTAACATTTCTATCAATGACCTTGAAGAAAATATAAAATCATCACAGATAAATCTGAAAATACAAAGATGGGAAAATCTACTATATATTTTAGAGCATCTGTCTGTTTGTCTATTTGATGAAGAATGCCTCCTAAGTAAGAGCTAGGAGCAGCAAATTTGGTTGTACCTGGAAAATAGGATGTTCCTAAAATGGGACATAAAACAAAACACACACACACGCACGCACGCACACACAGAGAGAGATAAAGAAAGACTCACCAAGTCATCAGTCCTCAAAATGTCTGAGTGAAGGTTGTAAGAGACAGAACCAAGATGATTCAGATGAAATAGGATGAACCTGGAATGTAATTGCTTCTTAATAAACCTTACAGCAAAGAGATAAAATGGTCAAATTTGAAGTAGTGCTGATTTGGAACAGCTAAATCAATGCTTAAGGTTTGAAAATTAGAAGGCAATGTTATTGGAAACCAAATTGACTATCGCCCTTTTTTGTTAAAACTTAGTGAATGATAAGAGTTTATAGGGACGAAGAAAAAAATACATTTGATGGCATTCCCATTTAAAAAAAATACTAAAAAAATTAAATGGACAAATTTTAACAATACCTTTTAAAAAGAAATCTGACAAAAATTAACATAATAAAAATAACACTGTTTTTGAAAAATAGCATTTTTTTAAATAAAGCATGTACATTTTCCTTTTAGTTTCCAAAAGGAAAAAAAATCAATTGAGTTAAGGACCCCAGAAACATTGGGTAAATCTGCTAGTGGTAAATAATGAAGGGAACAGATCACGGGTCAGGTCCCAAGGGTGCTGGACTAGAGAGGTTCAACCTGTAGTTGAAACTTGACAAATTCAGACAGGAACTAAAGCATACAGGCCAGTATGCTAGCCAGCTGGTGTATTAGTAAGGCAGTGGCTCCACAGCTCTTTACAGCAGGATCATTCCAAAAAGGGCCCTGACTGGGACATATATGATGGGTCTCAATCCCTCCTGAGTGTTCCTTCTACTCCCCTTAGGATGAGGTGGAGCAAGATGTGGTACCTGAATCCACCTTCCCCACAGGATATTAACCTGGGGTCACTAGAGGGGTATTACAATGTCTGGGCCATTCATTGTTCCATCCCAAGTTATACTCCTTCCTGTGTCTCTTCCTACCAGGCTGTGGATCCTTCATTTGGGGTGTTGTCACAGATTTGCGAGTATCCATTTAGACTTCCAGCAGCACAATATCCCAGTTTTCAGTCTGTTGAGCTTCCTGTACCCCAAACGGAGGCGGGCGGGGGGAGCACATTACTACCAATTTTAGATTAACCTTGACAATGCTGTAGGCACTCCTTTTACAGCTCTTGGGATTATCCCTACTTCCTGGTTCAGTATATATTTATTTCCCCCTCCCCCATCCACAGAGCTACCCGTGTCCTTTTCAACTATCCTTCCACTAGCAGTTGCAGCATGGTGGGGTCTCTATAGCTCAGTCCCGTTTTGTGACTTGTCTTGCTTTGACGTGAGGTTTGTAAACCTCATCACAAGGTAATGAACCATAAAACCAATGGTTGTGGTGGATTCTCCATCAGTGACAAGTTTGACATCAAGATAGAATTTTTTAAAACAATGTGTTCTACTTCAAAGAGAGACATTCTGTGGTCTATTTTATATAGGAGGTCACATTAGATGATGACAATCATCTCTTCTGGATTATTATCTAGGAATCTATTAAAATCCTGGCCTTGTTGATATCAATGACACAACTCCCATTGACTTCAGGGGGCCCAGGATTTTACCCATGAATAGTACATTTTGAATATATTTAGCCAATTAGCATGTTCAAATTGATGGGTTCTAAATTGGAGTGCTATTCATATTTATCAAATGCTAATTATTTTTGAGGCACTTTTTACAAAGGTGGCCAAAGGGTATAATTGAAAACTGTATTGCCGTCAAGCTGATCCATGTGTTAAGCTGATTGGCTTTCATTTACCCAAAGAGTTATGTGGCATTCCCATGAAACTTTGTACATAAAATATGACAAGAGTTAGATGTTTACATATAGGATCTGACTAAATTGCAATAAAAGCTCAGGGTTACTGAAATTCACATCAGGTGATCCTGGGTTGGAAAATCCAGGACTTTGAATTTCTATGCTGTTTGTTAATAATTGTCTAACTCAGGCTCAAAACAGGGGGTCTGGTGACCACACTGAAGCATGCAGACCCAAGTCAAATCAGCCATTGACACTGTGCACCCTTAAAAATGTGGCTGCTCTAGCTCTTTGAGTGTGGTGTATTGTGGGAAAACTGGACTGTCCACCCGGCACATTATAGGTCTGTAGTGGGGTGGAGACCTCTCCCACTACCGGAAGGGAGAAAATACCGGGGGTCCTGCTCAAGCCCTGAGACCTGCGGACACCCCGGGACCCTGAGGGTTTGCCTGAGGCGGTGGACCAGCTGGAACCCCTATGGCTGTCTGAACCCCAGGGCCTGATGAGCCCGCTGGACGCTGCAGAGCTCCAACCCATTGAAGCCTGGATTGGGCCACCTGGACCCTGCTGGGACGACACCACCCTCGACTCCCTGACGAACCTGCTGGAGGTACAGGTACCTGCAAAGGGGGAGACGAGAAGTGGCCCAGGGATAGCACGAGCTGAGAACAGCCCTAGGCCAGCACGTTGCAGGTGGGAGCCCCTGCTGAGCCTGTAGCAGCTGCACTGCTGCATCCAGGGCCCCTGGGCCAGGGCGCAGTGGAGTGGGTGGGCCTGCGCCCCCCCCACCCTGCCACCCACCTACTGGGTGGCAGTCTCCCCCTCACCACTGCTGCAGGTGAACTAGGAGCGTCTACAAACCTGTGTTTGTTTGCGGCCATGCCTTGCATCAGGGCCTGGCCGCCATTTGCTGCCCCACCCTGAGCTAGGGCCGGGCTGGCAGTTTGTTTACAGCTATGCCTTGCACCAGGGCCTAGCCGCCAATGTTGTTTAGTTGCCCCGCCCTGTACCAAGGGCCTGGGCTTATTTAACCATTGGTTTGCCACCCCACCCTGCTCAAGGGCCTGGGCTTATTTAACCCTTGGTTTGCCACCCCTCCCTGCTCGAGGGCCTGGGCTTGCACCCTTTGTTTTGGCACCCTACCCTGCTTGAGGGCCTGGGACTATAGACTGTATTTGTTGTCCTGCCCTGCTCAAGGGCCCGGGCTTACCTACTGTGCTTTGGTGCCGGCTGGGAGTCAGGCTGAACCTTTTAAAGGGGCAGAACTAGAACTGTTGCCCTGCCCAGAACTGTGAGCTGATAGACTTGTGTATATGGTGAACTTCTTCCCCTGTGGCCTGGACCTGAAGCAAGGCCGGGCACGCGAACTATTGCGCCTCATCTCAACCTGAAGCAAGGCCGGGAATAGACTCACTGACTTGGACTATTTTAAGGCATGGTAGCACAGTGGGACAGGCGTATCGCCCACTGTACCGGAGGTGGAGGAACTGCCTCCTGAAGGCCTACCGGCCTACAACACACCCCTGGAAGGGGGGAGCTCAGACTGTTGTGGGCACTGCCGAAGGGCAGTGTCCTGAAAAGGATCCCTCCACCTACTGGCAGAGCTAATTCCCAGAACCGATGGCAGGTGGCGCTGTGGTGGTAAGTGTACCCAGCTACAAGGTCATTTGAACATCCTGCCTAACAGTCATTTTGGTCTGTGCTCTCCTGGTCACTGAAACTAGCAACATGGAAGAGGCACCTTTTGAAGAACTTCTTTTGCTTGAATTTTCACCTCTGTGTCAGCTTCCATGAGATTCTGGAGGATACGCTCTGGAGGAGCCACCAAATGCACATGATGGATCTGATAATGGAGCAGGAGGAGGAAAAAACATGGCAGACTTGACCTAGTTGATGCGGCTCATGACACTTGACAAAGGCTGATGCTTCTGCAAAACAGAATTGATCACATCACCATGCAGACCTGGGATGACCAGCAGAAAGTCCAATATATTAGCATGAGGAAAGCTACATTCTTGGAGATTTATGAGCAGCTGAATAGACCTTCCAGCATAATACATGCCTTGCTGCTTCATAAATGGATTGCTACAACTGTCTTGAAGCTTATTACTCCAGACTGCATCAGCCCATTGTCAAACAGTTTACTGTGGGAAAGTCAGGTGGATAAAGTTGTAGCAATCCAAGTGTGTGATTTACCTCAATGTTGCAGACACAAAATGTATTTGTGAAGCAATTGTTGACTTTGAAAGAATGAGGTTTCCAAACTGCCAGAGTCATTGATGGTACTTTTGTACTCACAGTTTGCCCTCCTCAAGAAGAAGATAAATATATAAACCACAAAGGGGGCAATTCCATTTTTGTTCAGGCCCTTGTGGACCACAGAAGATGATTTATGAAAGTCAGTATGGGTTGCACTGGAAATGTTCACACTACCAGATTATTTCAGTGATTGGGAATCTACATTCATGGCTAGTCTATCCTTCTATTCCCACCAAATGGCATTGTCATATGGCACTTAATTATCCTTATTCTGCTGACCTCATTAATCCCTTTTGCCTTGGGTTATGAACCTGATTTCAATGGTCCTGGCAAGGTATGGTATAATTACACTCTCAGTAGGTGTAGAATGCTTGTTGAATGTGCTTTTGGAAGATTGAAAGCCAGTTGGAGATGCCTACAGACCCATTTGGATGCCAGGACTACCTTCATTACTGTGGCTTGCTGTGCACGTCACAGTCTCTGTGAAACCAGAGATCAGCCATTTCCCCCTGAATTGATATATGATAGTGAGTGGTTGCTGAATCTGTATATCCTGCCTAAGGCGCACCAACCAGAGCTGAAGCTGCATGCACTCAGGCAATGTAAATCAGGGATACTCTAGCAACCTCACATTATGGACCTGCATGGCACAATGGACATGGAGGATCAGTACCTATGTGAAGGTTCTTGGGGATAGATGGGGCTCATTGATTATGAGGACATCTTTGTACTTGTGTGGAGTGAGGGTTGTGTTTGTATGCATGTAGTTATGAATGACAGGGCCACTTATCCAAGGGGAGAAGGATGTGAGGATTGAATCACAGTATGGATTGATGTAAAAAAGTGCTTGAAGTATGATCTAATGTAGCTAGCTGTGTTGCATGCTAATTCCTGATTGTCCCTGATCTTCTGTTTATCTTTATTCCCATTAAATATATATTGTAAGATGAGATGCAGTGATAACAATGAAATATCCTGTTAAAGTAAAAAAAAACCCTTTCTTTATAATCATGTATTTTTAAAGTACATTAACTCACTTCTAGACAGCTGCCACTACCACACACAAATGCCAGAAACAACACAGTCTTTAAAAAAGTGCATGAACAAGTGCAAAGAGTAACATCATGTATAGGACTGAACTCTTCCCTACCGTTCCTTGCCCCTGGGCTCCTACTTTGGGCCAAGAGAAGAGGGTCTATATGGAGGGCTGCATTTATCAATTTTGCCCTGTCCAACTAATCATGGGGCCCAGTTGTTACCTTACATTGGCACAGGAGAGTGAGTTTGGAGGGATGGCTACCTTGTCCACAGCCCTAGGAAAACAGAAATCATTGTTGTGGTTAAGAGTTGTCAGTATGAGGAAACACCATCCTTCATCTACATACTTACTGAAGTGGTAGAGTCAGAATTAAGGAGCAAGGTTCAGAATTGTTTTTGACTACAGATAGCTGTATGGTTGGCAAAATACCTAACAATGTGTCTCTCCTAGATGCACAGTTTCTTCAATCACAAACTGACCTTTCAGTTCCCCCTTCTATCACTTGTTCAGAATGCAGAAGAGTATTTGCAAACTGGTTTGAGAAACAGTGATCATATTACACCCAGCCCACTTTCCTTACATTTACTGCCCATCACAGAATCATAGAATTGGACGAAATCTCAAAAGGACTTCTAGTCTAAACCTCTGTGCTTAAGACAAGACCAACCATTTTATAGACCATCCCTGACACGTGTTGATTGTTGTTGACTGAGTGTACCATAGTTTTTGGCTACGTCTAGACTGGCATGATTTTCCGCAAATGCAAGTTTTCCATTAAAAGCATTTGCAGAAAAGCATCCGTGCCAATCTAGACGCGCTTTTCCGCAAAAGCCCTGATCGCCATTTTCGCAATCTGGGCTTTTTTGCGCAAAACAAATCTGAGCTGTCTACACTGGCCCTTTTGCGCAAAAGGACTTTTGCCCAAATGGGAGCAGCGTAGTATTTCCGCAAGAAGCACTGATTTCAGACAGTAGGAAGTCAGTGTTCTTGCAGAAATTCAAGCAGCCGGTATAGACAGCTGGCAAGCTTTTTCCGCAAAAGCACATGCTTTTGCGGAAAAACTTGCCAGTCTAGGCACAGCCTTTGAGTTTAAGCTGCAAGTACTGGTGACTGAAGCGCTTAACGATGTAGGCTACATTTAAGACTTCCTTCTCAAGCCTTGCCCAGATTATTATCAGTGGTTACGTCTAGGCTGGTATGATTTTGCGGAAATACTTTTAACAGAAAAGTTTTTCCGTTAAAAGTATTTCCGCAAGAGAGCATCTAGATTGGTCCCAGAGTTATCGTAACAACAATGTGCTTTTGCGCAAATGCGCATCTACATTGGCGAGACGCTTTTGCGCAAAAGCAGAAGCCCAGAACCATTTTGAAGAGGGCAAAAGGGCACAAGCCCTTTCCAGGGGCGGGGGCTGGAGCTCCTTTGAAGACGCATGCTTAAAGGGATCTCCCTGGACAGCCGTTTCTCTCCTGCTGCGTGCTATAGGACCTCTTGCAGGGACTGACAGCCGTAGCAGTTTTGGTGGTTGCACCCTGCCTTTTTGGACACCACTGCCTTTTGCCTTGTAGTGCCTTTGCCTGTTTTTTTTTTCATCTTTCTTGTTTTGTCTGCCATGGAACCAGGGGTGGCCATGTGCCTGCTCTGGCCCCTTCCGGCCATTTTGGAGTGCCTGCAGCTGGTGCTCCAGGCTGATGCCCTCCTGTTCCAGGACCTGGAGGTCCAGGTCTCTTCCTCACCAGGGAGGCCATGGCGTCCCTGTGGCATCCCCACCCCAGCGTGGAGAGGCCACTGTGGAGACTGGACACCAGTACGGACTGGTGGGACCAGCTGGTCCTGGGGCAATGGGACGACCAGCAATGGCTCCGGAACTTCCGCATGCAAAAGCAGACATTCCTGGAGCTATGTGCCTGGCTCGCCCCTGTGCTCCAGAGAACCACCACCCGGCTGCGGGCACCCATCCCCGTCAAAAAGAGGGTTGCCATCACAGTCTGGAAGCTGGCTACCCCGGACAGCTAACGATCGGTGGCGCACCAGTTCGGAGTGGGCAGATCCACCGTCAGTGTCGTCGTGATGGAGGTAAGTCCCAGGGGGAGTGGAGTGGGATGGGGGAAGGGTGCTGCATTCCATGCCCAGGGGCAGCCAAGACTCCAGGCTGGGTCACCCAGGGGTTTGGGCTGTCCCTCCCTTGCACGGGCCTGCTGGTGGGTGGTGGGAGGGGACGTGGGACTAGGGGGCTCTGGTGTGTGTGTGTGCATGAGCACAGAGGGCATCACGGAGGGGGGGCCAAGGGAGTGCAAACTCACCCTGCCGTATGTGATGTGTTCCCCTGTGTTTCTCTGCACCCTTCTGCAGGTTGTCCATGCCATCAATGACGTCCTGCTCTCGAGAGTAATCTGCCTCTGCTACAGTGGCTGGCTTCACTGCCCTTGGGTTCCCCAACTGCAGGGGAGCCCTGGATGCAACCCACATCCCCGTCTGGGCCCTGGAGCATTGAGCGGCCCATTTTATGAACAGGAAGGGGTACTGCTCTATCGTACTCCAGGCCCTCGTGGACCACCGTGGCTGCTTCCTGGATGTTTATGCGGGCTGGTCCAGCAGGGCACACGACTCCCGCATCCTACGGAACTCTGGCCTGTTTCGCAGGCTGGAGGTGGGCACTTACTTCCCCCGGGGGAGTTTACTGTCAGGGATGTGCCTATGCCCATCTATGTCGGGGGAGACGCGGCCTACCCCCTGCTGCCCTGGCTAATGCGGCCCTACACAAGGTGGCTGGACCAGAACCAGGCCCGGTTCAATGACCACCTCAACCGGGCCCACAATCAAGTGGAGTGTGCTTTCGGCCGCTTGAAAGTCCGCTTCCGGTGTTTGCTCACCTGTCTCGAGATGGGTGAGCGGAATGGCACGAAAGTAGTGTTCCACGAGGCGTACAGATAGTTCAGAATAACTACGTAGTTCGAACTATCTAGCCCGTGCCGCGTGTAGCCGCGCGGCACGGGGTTCGCACTAGCCGGCTTTTAAAAATGGCGGAGCCGGCTTTATGCTAATGAAGCCTGGGAAATTCAAATCCTGGGCTTCATTAGCAAGTTCGGTATGCATACATTACCCCGCTAGTTCGAACTAGCGGGGTAGTGTAGACATACCCTTGGATATTTGTGGAAAGCTAAATTATATTGAATACCATAGCATTGCCAAAGTACTCACAACAAAATGCTCTCATGAGTCTTCATGACCATTTAAAAACTTATAATTATTCACACCAGTGAAGTGTACCAGTCTATTGCTAATGTTTGCAAACAAAACAAGAGATATCTCCTTTATGTAAACTTTACATAATCCTGTCACGGTATAGAAGCAAGCCCATGTGATTTAGGCATCTGAGCAATCGTATTGCATAAATAATTAAGAGTAAATACATTTTACAAACCACTCAGTAAGCAAACCACCAGTTAATTTTTTTTCACTCAAACTATTTGACCAACAAGTGCAAAAAAAGCATACTTGTAAACTTGGGACCTCTTCATAAATAATTTATAAACAAAAAAAGCACCTAGAGCTATTGGATAAATTATTTGCAGTAAATAACTCTACCAGCTCTATTTATGCAATATGATGTCTGGAAGTTAGCTGACCATTCAGAGATGGGAAAAGTACTGTAGAATCATAGAATCATAGGACTGGAAGATATCTTAGGGGGTCATCAAGTCCAACCCCCTGCTCAAGGCAGGACCAATCCCAATTAAAGCAACCCAGCCAGGGCTTTGTCAAGCTGAGACTTAAACATCTCTAGGGATGGAGATTCCACCAACTTCCTAGGTAACTCATTCCAGTACTTTACCACCCTCCAAGGGAAATAGTTTTTCCTAAGATCCAACCTAGACCTCACCCTCTGTAACTTGATACCATTGCTCCTTGGTTCTTTCATCCATCACTACTGAGAACAGCCTTTCTCTATCCTCTTTGGAACCTCCCTTCAGGAAGTTGAAGACTGCTGTCAAATTTCCCCTCACTCTTCTCTTCTGCAAACTAAATAACCCCAAATCCCTCAGCCTCTCCTCATAGGTCATGTGCTCTAGCCCCCTAATCATTTTGGTCACCCTCCGCTTGACCCTATCCAATGCATCCACATCCTTCCTATACTGGGGGCCCCCAGAAGTGGACACAATACACCAGATGTGGCATCACCAGAGCTGAATAAAGGGAAATAATCACTTCTCTAGATCTGCTGGCAATGCTCCTCCTAATGCAATTTAATATTCCATTCTCTTTCTTGGCTACAAGGGCACACTGTTGACTCATATCCATCTTCTCATCCACTGTAATCCGCAGGTCCTTTTCTGCAAAATTGCTACTTAACCATTCGATCCCCAGCCTGTAACGATGCTTGGGATTGTTCCGTCCCAAGTGCAGGACTCCACACTTATCCTTGTTGAACCTCATCGATTTCTTTTGGCCCAATCCTCTAATTTGTCTAGGTCACTTTGGATCCTATCCCTGCCCTCCAATGAATCTACCTCTCCCCCTAGTTTAGTGTCATCTACAAACTTGCTGAGGGTGCAATCTATCTTTATTCATATCACTAATAAAGATGTTGAATAAAACCGGCCACAGAACTGATCCTTCAGTCACTCTGCTGGAAACCAACCGCCAACCTAACATTGAGCCATTAATGGACCCAACAGTGTAGCCAGTTTTCTATCCATTTTACAGTCCATGTATCCAATCCATACTTCCTTAACTTGCTGGCAAGAATATTGTGGGAGACCATATCAAAAGCTTTGCTAAAGTCAAGGTATATCACATCCACCAACTTTCCCATATCCACAGAGCCAGTTACCTCATCATAGAAGCTAATCAGATTGGTCAGGCATGACTTGCCCTTGGTGAATCTATGTTGGCTATTCCTGATCACTTTCCACTCTTCCAAGTGCTTCAAAATGGATTCTTTGAGGATCCACTCCATGATTTTTCTGGGGACTGAGGTAAGGCTGACTGGTCTGTAGATCTCTGGATTGTCCTTCTTCCCTTTTTTAAAGATGGATGCTACATTTGCTTTTTTCCAATCTTCCGGGATCTCGCCCGGTCTCCATGAGTTTTCAAAAATAATGGCCAAAGGCTCTTCAATGACATTTGCCAACTCCCTCAGTACCCTCAGATGCATTAAATCCAGACCTATGGATTTGTGTATGTTTATCTTTTCTAAATAGTTCTTAACCTGTTCTGTCTCTACTGAGGGCTGTCCACCTCCTTCCCATATTGCATTGCCTAGTGCAGTAGTCTGGGAGCTGACCTTGTCTGTGAAGACAGAGTCAAAGAAAGCATTGAGTACATCAGCTTTTCCCACATGTACTAGAGGTCAATATGACATGGCAACAGACTGCATGGCCAGACAGCCACTTTGGGTCTTGCAGACCCACAAGAGACTAGGCTTTATCAGTAGCCAACAGGTACTGAACTAAGACTATAAATTTTGAGCTTTCCCATCCATTCACTGAACAGTTAGTGTAGGGGGATTTAAAATGCATACTATTTTCTGGCGATTGATAATTGACATAATGCAAAGGCTACCCTGTCTGATATTAAAAGTTTATCTAGAAAAGAAATAGAAATACTCTGGCACTGTTGAGGGGAGAAAACTCAAAAAGATTAAGTCTCTAAATCCATATTATATAGAAATCCCCCTCTTCTATCCCTGAAGCTATTTCATCTTGGAAAAATGGCCATTTGCAAATTGTTCAGATTCAATATTTGTTTCATTGCATATTGCCTATTTTTATAATGTGCTAAGTAAATTCAAGCAATACTACATTAGTTTAAAATATAGTTTGTAACAGTAATATTTTGGATAGATTTTTGGGGGGGGGTGGGAAATGAAATAAATTTTAAAGCAACCAAAAATCACAATAATAGGTGATTACTAAGCTTTGACATTTTGGATTAAAAATGTAATAAAAACTTTCATTTGTGTGTGCGTATGTGTGTGTGTATATATATATATGTATATATATATTCTCACTGGCTGCTATTGGATAGAAAAAGAACTATTTACTAGAGACAGATTATTCTGTTAAAAAAACATTCAGATCTTCTTAAAAACTTGGTTTGATTAATTAAATTGGATTGCATAGTACCCAAGATATGAAGTATCTTATCTGCATTTTAATCTTAGTACAATCATGTGTGTAGGGAATTCTTAGTTGGCCCCGAAATATACTGGAATTTATTCACATTTATTTTACATACTATGATATTTTGGGGATCCATTTTCCCTTCAAAACATACATGCCACTTCCATTACTTCTCATGGGATATTGCTGCAGCTACTGGGTGGATTACTCCAGTTTAACAGCAGTGTATATACATTTTTAATTCCCTGTAACTCTTTGGAATTCGTGTCTAGTTGGATCAAACAGACAAAAATTCTGATTCTAATTAACTTCAGTGGGAATCTTTTTCCTGAGTAAGGAATAAGAGACTGGATAATTATTTTTGAAATACCATTGACCATACAAGAATTGAGAATAATTTTGTTTCTTGTACAAGTTCCCATATTGAAAACAGCAGACTTTCCAAAGTCCTCTTACAGTCTGTGAGGCTCATTTATTTTACTTGTTATTACACTTCCAAGCTGCCAGTTCATTTCTCAAATAAGAAGACTTAATAGATGTCAGTGTGAGGGAATTTAAAATGCATTATAAAATTTATGGTGCTCACTTGCAGGTTGAAGGATGGTCCCTAAAGCCAAAATGACAGAAAAACAACCATTGAGGAAGAAAGCCAAATTTGACAGAGAGCAAATCTTAGTCTCTTCATAATAGTGATGCCCACAGAGAATTCAGGCATGCCTATCCTGTACATAGCTATTAGGTATATTTCTATCTCACTTGGAATAATCACTTGAATAAATTGTTCAATTCACACGCTGCCAGAGATTTAGTCTTAATTACACTATAAAAATAATTGTTCTTCTCTTGATTTAGTTAAGCACTGAACATATATATATATATATATTTGTTTAGGGGCATTATTATTCTGCATAAGGCATAAGAGCATTATATTTAAAATAGGAAGTTCTTTGTACACATGGCTTGCATTTAATATTTTTTTGCAGGGGGGGAGAGGAAGAGGACTTTGTTAAAATTTACTTTGAAGTAATTCAATGAATAAAATGATTCATTTACAAACCACTGACAGAAATGTGAAAATGTTCACTCCTTCAAGATAAGGAGAATTTTTTCATCTGACTGGCTTTCAGAATGACTGATGCTGGCTGCTGAAGTCCATGTCAGTGCTAGATCTGATACAAATAATGCATAAGGAAAGAAGATGAAGCCATCAGTTCTGACTGCATTAAAATAAAGACTTGGCGTATTCTGTGTAGTTGGTTGCAAACTTAATTTAAAAAACACGACATTAATATGCTGTTAAAAATAATGTTTTAATGTAATATTTGCAGACAGTATGCATGAGATTAATTAAATAGTGTGTATCATAATATATGAGCCTTTATTTACTAGAATTACTTTTGATTTTTAAAATATTTGCATATTTATGCAGTTGAGGGAAATAAAATGGACTTCCCACCCAGCCAAAAATGTTGGCATTAAAAAATATATCATCCTGAACTGAGATGTAGAGACAAAATTTCAAATTACTTTTGTAAAAATGAAACTGAAAATGTTTTTTTCAGTCTAAACCCTTTTTTTGGATACATTCAAAACATTTCTTGTTGATTATCATTATTTTTATATAAAAAACTAAATTTCAAAATTGAAAAGTAATTTCCAAACAAAAAAATTGAAAGAAACAAAAAAGGTCCAGTTGAAAAAATTGAAAATTTACATTTCTGAAAGTGTCAGAACAGGATATTAAAAATTCACAATGATGTTTCTCTTTTTAATCATTTTCTTCTAAATTGATATGACTTCACAGAACACTACATTGTATTTTCTGATAGAGAAACCTTCTAACAGAAAAGGATGGGGGTGGGGTTTGTCTGTTTTGCTTTTCTTTTTTAACTAATCAACATATCTTCCAAGGATGTTGAGAAGGTTTTTTTTAGGAACTATAGTGGAATGTGAATCCATAGTAAGTGGGAATGATGAAATTTCTTTAAACTTTTGCAGTACTGGGAATGGGGGAAATACGTACAGAAATACAATACAGTAGACTTCCGATAATCCAACTGTATTGGGTGGGAGTCCTTTATGAGAATTTGTTCCTATGCATGGAGGTGATGGACAACAAAAGTTTATACAATAAACAATAGCCATTGCAATGTGTCAAACAGATAACATGCATATTTAAAGTATGCTATATAACAACATGCTAAATAATTTAGAGCAATTCTCGTCATGTATATAAAGAAAATATATTTGTAAATAGACCTTTCTGCAAAGTGCACTGTTATTTGTATGGCTGAATGTATACATGTGTCCTTGGTGGTTCATACAGTTACTTATCAGGAACCGCAGGCTGTACTGAGTGGAAATTAGAACTGTTGTAAAAGAGTTTTAGAGGCATACAATTAAAAGCATATTCTAAGGATAAACATTCCTTTTATACTGTACATTGCTTAAGGCATAATACATCAGACTCCCAAACTCAACTTTGTCAAATGTACAATAGCATGACTCACCCAGTACTAATGACATCAAGAAGCTAGTGCTCAGAATTGTGACCAATATCAGATTTCAGCATAAAGCATAGCTCACAGCTATCTCACTCCCCCTTACAAGTCTTTGCTTTTGGGTTTAGTGAATGGCAGGGAAGAGATTATTATGGACTTGAGCTAATATTCAGTTAAAAGACTAGAGAACACATCATTCTCATTTACAGAAAGGTACTTTAGACCACCCTGGTAGTGTGAAGAGGCCTTAAATGGATATAAGTTTCATTACATTTCCAGAGTATATATGATGACTTTAATGTAAATAACAATCAGAACATTTTAATATACATTTTAAAAATAAAAATAAAATAATAAAATTTTTTGTATTATCCCACATATGCACTTTCCATTGTTTATGCTCCTTAATTTCATGTCACACTTAATGGATTTCATAGAGGGATTTAAACATGGGTATGTAACCATTAAAAATATCCTAATGGTCAATCAGAAAATTAGTTTTGTGAAATAGGAGGAAGACTGCAAAAAGTGAAAACGATCAGCAAAATAACTTTTATAACCAAACAGAACGTTGGTGCCTTATCATACATTACTTCTGAATGAGATTGGTGCAACATATTGTTTGTTGTTAAGAGAATGGAAAATATTGATATTTATAGATCCAGGTTAAGATATTTTACTTTTGCCACAAGCCGGAAGTACTGGAAACATTATGAGATAGCCTGCTTCTGAGAGTGTTCCAATCCAGTGTTCCAAACTCAGTAGGTTCTGTAATTGCAGCTTGAATAAACATACCCAAATCATTTGCTAATACAAATATCTGGAATTTTTAGAAAGTTTTTCCAACAATAAACCCTGTGATCAGTGACCAAAATAAAAAGCTATGACAAATGCCCATACGTATTCAAATAGTGTATAGTATTTGTGAACAATATAAATACAGAAAGACCAGCCAGCAGACTTTCCAGCAGACTTAATTAATAAGGCTATTGCAACAGAGTCAATTTACCCCTTCAACCATATCATAATACTGCCAAGTCTCTTAATCAGAGCCATAAAAAGCTTATGGAGAAGATCAGACAATTGTAATGATCTTCTTCATTACCTCTGAAAAGCTGATCTAAGTAAGATAGATATTCAAATAGATAGATGAAATGCTACTTCTGAGTTCCACATTTATAATGATGTTGTTATTGGGGACTCCACAAATAGATATTTCCATTTGATATTGTAACTATGAATTGGATTTTAAAGCATAACTTAAGTTGTGATTTCAAGTTCTACATTACAATATAGCTCTATACTGAAAAGTGATTATATAAATATGGCTTGTGGCTTACTCAGTCAATTTGTTTCATGCATGCTCAGAATCATCAGAATGGCACACTTTAGAGACAAATTATTTTATTGTTTTTACCATTGTTTGCATTTCTGTGCCAATCCGCCTGAGAAAGCAAACATGATGGCGTCTTTTCTATTTTTTCTTGTGTATCATCAAAAGAATATACCCAACATTTTCAAATGACTAGTAATTCTGTATTCCTTCATTTTGGGGTGACCCACTTGTTTTTTTTTCTTGAAAGAGCTCTTAAGCACTTCTCAAAAATCAGATACCATTGAGATGTCTCATGTAAGACAACCAAATAGTGAAACTCCCCAATCACTAGTCACTTTTGAAAATCTTGGCCTGCTTACTCTACTCTAATTAGTTCCATCTGTACAAACTCATTCGAAGCAATGAGATTGCAAAAGTGACACTGAAGACATAATTTGAAAATAGTTCTCCCAGATGTTCAGCTAGCAAGGACTCAAGCTGGTATGGGGAGAGAGGACTGGAAAAAGAATTAGTTTAGTAAAAAGCTGGTTCCAGACCCAGAATACAAGGAGAGGAACTTTGGCAATGAGTTTCCTTCCATGGGGTCTTACTTTCAGTGTATTTGTATTGAGTTGGTCTGAGAGTGCCCAATTATTACAAGAATTCAGAGCCCAAAGTTGCATTTGCATTAGGATGATCTTAGCCACTGCAAAATGCTACATGCCAGAGAAGGCTATGTACCTTTTAGGCTTTTGTAAGACCATTGTGCTATATTATTTGTGGATCCAATACAAGGCAGTCATTTGTATCATCAATAAAAGAATACTGCATACATACATACATTCAGGAAGTGGAGTGACATTATTTATTATTTTGCTGATGACATTAGGCATTTCAGCACAATATATAGTCAGCAGCATTCCTAAACATTGCAGCAATGTCTAGATGCTATGTTTATTGATACTATAAATGCCTTAGATAGATTAGATATTCTATCCAACTTGTTAAATCAATTTCAAATGAATGGTGCAGTAAGTTTTCTTTGATTATTGTGATCTGCATTTAAAATAAGGACTGTAAAGCAGATGTCATTTCTCAGCATTTTAACATTTAATTTCATTTTACTGTTTAGTCCCTGTTTAAATCTTGATTTCAGTCACTAATGAATGCATGTGATGCTTTTGAGAGTATCCTTTCTTTACTAAAGCAGAGAGTTAAAATATGCTCCTGTTGGAGCAGAACAAATATAAATTAAAACATTAGGAAACAAAGAGCTCTTTTCATTTCACATCTCAAAAGCATAATACTTTATTAGAAGCCTCATTTATTTTAATAAAAGGCATTTTGTAGAATTTAGGACTTCAAATGTCAAAAGCATAAGGATCTGGAAAAAAGGTCATTACTGTAATATTGTATGTAGTGATTACATGCCAAATCAATGAGATTTTAGAAGCTAATTCTTAATCCATAAACAAATATAAACAAATATTCAATAGTTTTACTACTGAGACGTAGGAGCTTTCAAACTTGTGTCCAAAAAATATTATGCCCATACTTTTTCACATGCAGCTTTGGCTTGCATAAAAATGGCACACACTAAACTAAAAGGATAAATGTACAGCAACATTTTTCAAAAGTACCTTCTATGTATGTGAAACCTCTAGCAAATGAAATAATTGTATTCATCTGCTTTTCCTGTTTGATAAATAAGGCCCAATTCTGCTTCCCATTGAAATCAAAAGAAAAACTCCCATTGATTTCAATTGGAATTCATCCCCAGAATAGAATCTTGGAAATCTGGGATAGAAATATTCTGTACGCAAGCCATTAATACAGTGGTGCCAGCTTCTTGTGTGGTATGTTGTGACTTATAATGGGGAATGAGGAAACATTACACAGTGCAAGCTTTGTTATCCAGCACTCATGAGAAATGGGGGTTGCCAGTTAATTGAATATTCCAGATAACAAACCTTATTGCTCTGTCCCCACCCCCCATGGGCAGATCCAGCTCCTGGCTGCTTGAGGCAGGCTGCTTGAGGGGGAAGGAAGCAACTGCTAATGATGTCAACCAGCAGTTCCAGCTGTCAGAAGCTCCACAGTGGCTGGCTGGATAGGTGGAGTCAGGAGCGTGTACCTGAAGACTTGGTGATACTGTGGCTGGGGGCAATGCTGATTAACCAATTTTTCCAGTTAGATGAGTGCTGAATAACAAATCTTTCACTGTATCAGCCTGGATTTGTGCAGTTGATTATTTTTTTCCTGAAACTGGTGGCAATCTGACTGCAGAGTAATCAAATTTTAATCAAAGATATATTTTTAAAAGATGCTGGAGTCTCTGAGGAGAATTTAGAAACAATATATTTAAAACAACCCCAGCAAAAAAACCCTTTATTTTTAATTTATTGATTCCTTATTAACAAGAATGTTAGCATGAAAACAAAATACCTTTACATTCATAAATCTTCCCTACGCCTTCCAATTTATTGCCAAGAAAAATACATACATGATGTTACATAATTTAGCATCTGCAATTGCTTCTGTGAATTATTAAAAAAACCAACAAATTCAGCTCTTCTTTTGGCTTCACTCCCAAGTAAACAGTACACAGTATTTAAACATTTCATCCTAAAGTGCTAAGCAGAGTTTTCTTTTGTCAATGAAAAACATACCACAATAGGTGCCAAAATCTTTCTAAGGTAATTTTCTTTCCCACAGCAAAACTTTTGATCAATTCAGATATAATGATACAACACATCTTACAGATGTAAAATATCCCATCTGTCAGCTTATCTTATATTTTCCTCCTTTAATATTAAATCTTTTGAGGCCAAAACCCCACCCCACTGTTAAATCACATCAGATTTCAGCACCACAATCTTGCACCACAACTCAAGTTCAAATTTCACCTCCTTACTTACTAGAGAGTCACTGTACTTTTTTAGGGACTGACGCTATCCTCAGATGCACCTGCACAGTACATTTTGAAATTCGGCAGAAAAGAAAGCAGGACAGTTTATTTTTAAACTATGTGTCATGTTTCAGACACAGATTCCTATGGATTCTTTGTTCTTAATTAAGTACAGAATACTTCTGTTTGCTTGTGTAATAAACATTTCAGCTCCTAGCAGGACTCTCAAGCTGCTGAGAAAGCAATTATTTTATTTGTAACTTCCCAACCATACAGTGTGAACACTGTGTCATTGCTTACCAGTTAAGGCACACTGAGTAATTGACTACCTATCATAAAACCCAAACATACTCACACCTCTCCCCCACAAACTTTTCCTCCTCTAACATGCACACCCAAATATACTGACTTAGCTGACCTCAGTAATATACATACATATTCATACATCTATTACTAATATACATGTTTTTATTTGAAAAGACCACTATTCCCATTGAAAACAGAGTGAAGATTGTGCGTTTGAATGTGATTTTGAGTCTTGCATAGTACAACTATACTGGTAGTGTTGGTGGTTTTGTGCTGAATGTTAAAAGAATGTGTTGTGGAGGTTAGGCATTTAGTAATGTGTTTGAGTAGCATGTTGCATGTGTGGCAAAGGCTCTGAAATGAGACTGGTTTTCAGCTTATTATTGTCCTAAATAGAAATTGCCTTAATTTTTTGTAGTTGAGTAGAAAAAAAATATACTTGTATAGTCTTAACATCAAGTTTGTGTGGAAACTTCCCATTTCCTTTTAAAATATTATTTTGGGATGACAGCTGAGTATCAAGGCTTATATAGGTAAAAGACACAAAAATATGACATTAGATATCCTTGCTCCAAATCACATAACTTAGACACAAAGTAGACCTACTCCGTACACTTGTTAGTCTAATATTGCTCCATACAGTGCCTTTTTAGTTCTTTTTTCTTTTCTAATTTTAAAAGTCTCCAAAAATAGGACTTCCAAGACTTTCCTTGAGAAACCATTAAGTTTGTCCTTACACTAAACTTATTTTTTTTACCTTTCCCTATGTTCATCCTATTACTCTGAGTTGTATCACAAATTATTTCATATCCTTGGAATTAGGAAATATTTTCCGGAATGAAATTATTGTAGGTTAGGGTCCCATTTCTTGTTAACTAACCCAATAAATGCATAGCATCTTTTTCAGTCATACCCTCAATTCCCATAGGCCAAAACAGAATAAGTACTTGGATGGGAAATCTCTACAGAAAGTGATGCAGGTGGCAGTGGCAGTCGTTCTTTCCACTAATCCTTATTGAATCATTACCCCACCATTGGGAGAAAGTGAAGTGGGGGGAGGAAGGAGACAGAGTATTGCTGGAAGAGGTTTGTGAAAATTAGGTCCTGACCACCTGTCATTAATGATTCTATTGCACTGTTATGTTAGTCCCAATGTCCTAGTGTTTGCATAATTCCTCCTGCAATTTAAATTTATCTCAGTTGAATGTGATGGTTAATGATGTTCCTATTCTCCTGTTTATGCATGATCATAAAAATAACATGCAAAAATATTTAACTTTCTTCCGAAACCAAACACTATTCTTCTGTTGATACACTCACCCAGTCACCGACCAACCCAAACACATCATTCGTAATCTAACTAACATGTGTTTTATGCTAATGATCTACTCTGGGATATCATTTATTTTCCTATGAAGTCACTGTTCTGGAAATTGTTCTGCCTTTGAAATGGTAAGAAACTTACCAAAAGTCACCTTGGATTGCCCCTCAATAACAATTTTTAAATCAACGTTTGAATATTTTGAATATTTTTTCTAAAATATATGTACTAGGAATTATTTGGGGGGAAGTTCTATGGACTATATTACACAGGAAGTTACACCAAATGATCACAATGGTATTTTCTTACCTTGTAATCTATGGACTCAAGAACATATGTTTGTGCAAACTTCAACAATTCTGCTTAGTTTTTGATACAGGCCAAAATCTATGTGCTCTGAATGCAAAATAATTAAATTATTCTGGTCCATAGTGCCAAATAATTGGAAGCAAAATATGCTCAGAACCTTCTGTTTGTATTTTGTCTGACATTTGAGGAATTAAATGCATCCCAAAAGCATCATCAAAATGGATCTGTACTAGCCTAATGATTGCTAAAAAGATTATATTGAGATGCTATGAAGAATATATAAGATTTATCTGTGAAAGTTTTTGGCAGACCCTTGGAAGAGCAGTTTTATATGAAAAGGTTACACTCAGACTACAAGATAAACTGGATAATTTTAAAGCAATAAGGGACCAATTTCTGGCTTTCATAGGGAAAGGTATATAGATGTTGGAGAAAACATTGTTGTTTTATAGGCACAAGCAGAAAAGGAATAAAAACACATCTACAATGTTAACATGCATTAGCATTTGAATTAACATGCCAGGGGATGTGGAAATGGTTGTTTTTATTCCTCCACATGTATAACTGTAACAGCAACTAGGGCTCTGCTATTGCTCAAGGAGAGAACACACAGAGGTTGGTTTCTTAATAAAGAAAGGTTATGTTTGCACTGAGTTGAAGCTGTAAGCTTCATCTTATATAGGAATTACCCTTTGCGGCAAATGTGAAAATGATCGTTGAGCTACAGCATGAAAAACTCTGTCCAATTAGATTGCTAAAATGTCTAACGGGGAGACAAAGTCCCTATTATGTGAAAAATTCAACATGTGGAATTTCCTAGAGAGAAACATAATGATGAGGGGAATGCATCTGGGTAAAATGTAGACTTACTCAATATAACTGGAATTTAAAATTCTTGAACATAATCGGTTCAAGATTATTGCTACCATATGACTTGTGATACATTGCTATAATACATAAGTAAATAATACATAAAACAAATCATAAAAATTAAACCATAGAAATCCTAAAAAAATGCTTAGCTCAGAACTAATCCATTGTTGGCCGATCAATGGTTAGAATATTAAATTTTCAAACTAGCTTAGGATTTGTACACAAGTCTTTCTGACAGCTCATCATCTCTGATATGTTTACTACATACTGTTCTTGGCTTAGAATGTAGTTGTCTTCTAACACAACCATCTCCACTTCTATTTAGCCAGACTGGTATATAATGGTCACAGATTTCATGATGACCTCGAGCATATTGGCAAAAATTTATTCTAGATTTCGATTTAAGCTATGATTTTCAAAGATGCTTAAGAGAGTTAGGTGCTCACTGAAATTTTACTGGGTCCTTTGAAAAATCTCACCACTAGTGAACCACAGTCTCTGTTTCAAAGCGGTTGTATCCTCTGCCCTTCAATCTTTATATTACCGATTGAATTTATAAATATCTGTTTGTTATTTAGTGGAGAGGGGTTAAAAGTAGCAAAAAGACCAGGAGACATGACTGACCCATATGAGAATGAGGGACTACAAGTGGAATTTAATTAGCCTTATTGGACTCTTCAAGCACACAGATTTTCTGATGGGGGACTTCTAGTCAGAGTGGTCTGAATTGGGATAGCCACGTTATGTGACATCATCACCCTACCATCCTACAGAATTTACTGCTGAAATGTTTCTCTTTACAAAATTAGCTCCCATTTTATATCTTCTCCTTGCTGTGAATGACATAGGAAGGCAGAAGTGTGCCATGATCTTCATAACGCTACAAGGAACAAGGGTGTGGGAGAAAGGCAGTAAAGGAGGATACTGGTATACCAAAACATCCAGCAAATTTCAGTTGCTGATAACTTCATGAAATTTTAATACATATGGATGAAATCTTTCCTGCTAGGTCTTTGCTTCAGGCTGATGTTTTTGATTTTTTAAATGTATTTTATTCTTAAATTTCAACAAAAATTGTCCAGTTGTTTCAGAGACTGGGATTATTGGAAAATATTTTTTGCCAATATAGAATAATTCTTAAAACCATTTCATCTGAAAAAAAAATGTAGTGCCTCCACACTTTAATACACTGATTTAAAATTTGGCAAATGAGTTGCCTTGGAGTAAGAGAAGCACTTGATGGCATATATATAAATAATACAAAATGTGATACATGTGTATATGCCATCAACTGCTAGCAATGCCCCTCTGCATTGGTCAAACTGGACAGTTTCTGCAACACAGGATTCATTAATCAGGATACAAATCAGATATTAGAAATAGTAAATACCCAGATAACTGTAGGGTAATATTTTAACCTGCCTGGGCACTCATTGATAGATTTAAAAGTAGTCATTCTTCTCAAAAGGAATTTCATATGCCAACTACAGAGAGAAAATGCAGGATTGATTTTCAAATGCAAATTTGACACTGTTTCCATTGGCTTTTGCCTTCCTTGAACAAAGACTTGAACTAGATCACCCATTATAAAACCAGTTTTCCTTACATTCAACACCCCATTGATATCAAAAGCCAAGTATGAGACACTTCCAACCCACTCAATTAGCCTTATTAGCACCGGCACTACAATTGACAGGTACTGTTTTCCCTTCTCCCTTCTTTTTCTGTTATAACAGTGGTCCCCAACCATTGGAGGTTGCCGAGCGCCAGGGGGCATGGCCATTCGCCCGCCGGGTGCCAGAGGGCGGGGACACTTGCACGCCCGGGGGCGGGTCCCCCCCATGCGCTGCGCGCCCGGGGGCGGGGTCCCCTCAAGGGCCGCGTGCCCGGGACCGGCGCCCCCCCACCACCACTGCGCACCCGGGGCCGGCGCCCCCCCCCACCAAGCGTCATGCGCCTGGGGCTGGTGCCCCCTCCAAGTGCCGCACACCCGGGGCTGGAGCTCCCCCTCAAGGGCCACGCGCCTGGGGCCGGAGCTCCCCCGCAAGTGCCGTGCGCCCAGGGCTGGCGCCCCCTCCAAGCGCCGTGCGCCCGGGGCCGGAGCTTCCCCGCAAGGGCCGCATGCCCGAGGCCGGCGCCACCTTGAAGCGCTGCACGCCCGGGGCCGGAGCTCCCCCACAAATGCCACGCGGCCGGGGCCGGCACCCCCTCCAAGTGCCGCGCACCCGGAGCGCGGGCGGCCAATCACAGTGCGCCCGGGGCCAGCTGTGGCACCATGCATGCGCCACGTGCCCGGGCCAGGCCAGCCCCGAACACTTGGCGGGCACACACAAATGCCCCCGCAGGCGCCGTGTTGGGGACCACTGTGTTATACATTTTGATGGTTTCCCCCCTTTTTTTCTCCATTCAAGTTCATTTGAAGAAGTGAGGTTTGCCCACAAAAGCTCATGGTACTATATGCATATTTTTGTTAGTCTCCAAGGTGCCACAGGGCTACTTGTTGTTTTCTTTTTAAAGTGACAGACTTACACAGCTCCCCCTCTGAGACTTTTACTTCTATTTTTATGTGCTCAAATTGATAGTGTTTCATTGAATTCTATAATTCATTTATTGTATGCTATAGCTTGCTGGGAAATGGAATTTCTAACCCATATTTGAAAAATTTTAAGACAGTGAAAATATTTTACAGGCAGTCCCCGGGTTACGTACAAGATAGGGACTGTAGGTTTGTTCTTAAGTTGAATTTGTATGTAAGTCGGAACTGGTACATATTGTAGGGGAAACTCTAGCCAAACATTTCTCCAGAGCTCAGTTTTATTCTCCCACACCTCACTTCCCTCAGTCCTTTATTCTCAAGCTGAGGTGTCTGCTGAGAAAAGCCGCTCCGCGTCTCCCTGGTCTGCTGGGGGGGAGGCGCTAGCTTCGCATCTCCCTAGTCTGCTGGGGGGAAGCAGCTAGTGTGGGGTTGCCTCACCCTGTTTGTAAGTAGGGATCTGATGTAAGTTGGATCCATGTAACCCGGGGACTGCCTGTATACATTATATAAATGTATATTGTGATAAAGTCAGGCTAGAAGACTGCCAGAGAGTGTGGGGAAGGCAGGTATGCTAGCCCTGGGATGCTAAAAGTCCTCCTTCACTATAAGCTGGGAAATGGTTACCTCAGGTCAATTAGGGACACCTGACTCTGATTAAGGTCTGCCTGAGATCTTTTAAAACATCTTCTCAGGAGGGACAAAGCAGGAAAGAAGCTGATACCAGGCTAGTGGCAGCAGGGAAGTAAGCCTCACTTCCCAGGTTGTACTTTTCCTCATAGGGAGAGCAGAAAAGACTGAATGCTTGCTAAGGGAAGGACAGACACCTCAGGGCTGACTCCAGGATGTCACCCTGCCCCAGAGTGTGGACAGGACATAGTATCATCCTTTGCTTTTTGGGTCCATGAGACTATTCCCCCTTTGTTTGGTGGAGGACCACTTCATAAGTCTACCCAGAAAATAAAGGCAAAAGAGCACAGAAGGGGAAAACAAATGCTGTCTCAAGTTGGCCTGACTTACCACGAGCCGATCAGCGTCCAACAGATGAGATGAAGAAGGTGCCTTGCCACAGTGCATATAATTAAATAGCTGATATAACAGCCATGCTAATATTATGATTAAATATTTAGTTTAAAACAAAAATGTAACAGGAATCAAAACAAACCAATGAAATGAGAAAGTCACAAGGCATTTTGCTGCTTTTCCAGCAAAAACCTGTACGAAATATTGTGATTTTGACAAAATTGCATTTCTGACAGAAAACTGTTACACTGAAAATTTTTTCCCACCACCTCTACTGTAAAACACCCAAAGGTTGCACTTAATATAGAATTATTAATTTCTTCATAGGTTTTTGTACGGCATCTCAAATTTAACTGTCGTGCGTGTTTATGCATATTTATGCATTTATTATTCATTTCAATTCATTTCAAATGTTCGTTCATTACTGATGGCACTTTAAAAAAAAAACATTATATGTATAACAAACTGCCTCGCCAGCCACTGAATTATTATTTTTGCACCATAATAAGGAGTTACGTTGTGCTACATGCCTTAGTAAAAGCTCCTTTTAATTTGTATTCAAAATGTGGCTAAAAACTGGAGAGATATGAAATCTTGGGGTACAAATGAACAATGTGAATCACAATCTTATAACACATTTTAAAAGTGCTAGCAGTCAGTAAATTTTAATACCAACTGATACTTGCTGCTTCATTTGGTAGCCATTCACAAGAAAACAGGATTCCAGCACGGAGAACAGATTATTATGTTTGGTATAATAAACAAGTGAGAATGTCTGATAATTGGTTATTTTAATTAACATAGGTATCTCTGTGCCACTAGAACAGTACTGATGAAAAGTTACATCATTTGTGTCGATTCAAATGTAAAATAAGGCATTTTTTAGTCAAAAGCAAGTTATTGGACTCAACACAAGAATAAGTGGGTGGCTTGTGTTTTACAGGAGGTCAGATTAAATTATCTTAATTACTTCTTCTGGTATTAACATTTATGCATGGTGGGGGAAGTAGAAGAGCAGAATGTTGTATTTTCTACCTTATTTTTAATACTGATTTAAAATCAGAAGTTTTTTATGTAAAGATGCATTATTTATTTAATTATTAAATAGTAATGTTGCCAACGCCATTGTTAATTCAGTATGAAAGTATGATGGCAGGCTCTTCTATTGCACATTCATGATATTGGTGCTACATATGTTAATTTCTAACAAAATATGCTTCACCACCATGAGTAGACTCAATGGAGAAATTTAATTTAATACTGTTTTCATTCACATTTTATTCTCTTTGAGGAGGAGTAAAATTTCCACGGATGTTGCTGGACCAGAGAATCCCGATTAAGGGAGGTACAACCTGTACTCTTCACTAAAACTTAGCTCCTCTTGCTTTGCTGGCTCCAGGCACTGCTATAGAAGCTGGCCCCAAGGCTGCTCCAACAGCAGCTTGTGCAGCTAGCCCTGGTCCCAGAGCCAGCTGCTCTGGTGTGGTGGGGTGAGCTGCACTGGCCACTGCAGCTAGTAAAGTCACGGAGGTCATGCAAAGTCACAGAATCCATGACTTCCAACAATATCTCTAACAGAATCTCAGCCTTAGTGATAATGAAAACTAAAGACACGCCTAAATGCAATGACATCCAATGATTGTCACAGAAGCACCTGTGAGGTTAAAAAAAAAATTAACCCATTCTTCAAGACCTGGTGAGGTATGCTAGATGGATGGGGAAGGAAACAAACCTTGGTTAAAAAACTTGGTGTTATAAAGCAGTTATGAAAACTAATTAACCACAATAGATTTTTCTAATGGTAGGGTGTATTTTAAAGTATCCTTCAGCATGAAAGACTCCATTTATAATTTGCTTCTCTACCTTCAGATATATCCCATTGAGTTGGACTTCTTCAGCATTCTGAGAAGATAATGATATCATAATAAATTAACCATTTGATGTCTGCTTGGCCAAAAGCTACTAGCAGCATTGAGGATCAAGAGAATGACAGAAGTCCTTTACAATATCAGTAACTGGAGAGAGGATCAGAGATCAGTGTGTCCATAATATTCCTAAAGAAGAGGAAATAAAGTGTCGGGGGATTATCATAAAGTCTGAATAAGTATATACAAAATACCTCTTTTAGAAGAGAACCCAAGGCATCTCATTGGTATCTGTGATTGGTCTGTAAAACTTAGCTGTAAAGTATGCAATCAAATTAATGGGCAGTGGACTGGACTGAAATAAAATATGCTATCTACATTCTGGGACTGTAGATAGAGGGGACTTGTCAGTTTTATAGACTTACAAATAATGTAGCTATCAACAGTGTTGCTATGTGTTTCATACATCCGCCTCTCTTGCTTCCTTCTTTTCTGGGTAATCCCATCTTCCAGCTGGCATTTATTAAAACAGAAGGTGCTGTTTTCTCTCTCAGCTGTGTGCTTTACTATTGACAGCCTGTATATCCACTGTCTGTCGTCCTTCTTTAAACAGACAACTTTATGTCACACAGCGTAACTGGATTGGCATACATTGGGAGATTAGGAGGGGAAATCTGCCAGTCAGGGCTGATGTAGAGTGTGTTGTTGTTTTGCTTGGTGTCATAACAAGATGCTTAGGGACAGAGGTGTTGCCTGAAGATATTACCCTGACATTTTCTTGAATGTTTCATGCTTTCAGTATATGACATCTACCACTGTAACAACCAGGACATGGGCGGCCACACTTAGTGATCAGTACAGAAGTTGGAAGCCAGAAGTCAAGCCAGGCCAAAAGATACCAAGAGATCGGTGTCCGAGACATTGCTAAAAGGCAGCCCAAGAGTCAGACACCAAGAACTGAGCATCAGTTCTGATGACTGTTACAGGTGGTAGATTGGACCCTAGTGGTGCCTAAGAAGCCAGTGGGTAGGGAGTTGAGGCACACATCCCCTTTGTGATGCTGTGTACTGCCACCCTAGTAGAATACTCTTTCACAGATCTGACTATTGTTAATCCCTTCCTTCCCTTTCAAGAGTTAAAACTAATCTTTCCCTCTAGTCATTTTTTTCTATAAATCTTTGTTTACTCACTTACCACTGTTTAAATCTCTAGGGCCTGGTCTACACTAAAGAAGAAAATTGACTTAAGATACTTCGACTCCAGCTATGTTAATTACATGAGTTGCATATCTTAAATCACATTTTGGTGACATCTACACAGTGGGAGGTCAACAGGCGCACACTCTCCCTTTGACTTCCCTTACTCTTTTTGAGGAGCAGAACTACCAGTGCTGATGGGAATGCTCTCTCAGTTCGAATTAGCGTGTCTTCCCTAGACCCACTAATTCGATCCCCGGAAAATCAACTGTGGCAGTTTCAATCTTCTCTGTAGTGTAGACATGGCCTAGTTGATTGTGTGCTGACTCCTCTACTAAGCTCCCTTTGGTGTCCTCTGACTATATGTAGATCCACAAGATTTCCAAATCTTATTAATCATATAATCTTATCCAAATCATATAAACAGGAACAAATGATGGAGAATTTGAAAGGCAAAATCAAGTTTTAGAAGGCATTTCTGTGGTAATGTAGGTCTATCCTCTTATAATTTGATCTGACAGATGCATTAGCTATGTGGCACTCAAAAACTTGATAAATCCTTTCCTGTATTTGAAAGCACTTCAAAACTGAACCTTAGAGGTAAGCACCTGAGGTCATGTCTATGCTAGCACTTATGTTGATAAAACCTCTCTCACTCAGAGATGTGAAAAAACCCACACGGTGAGCAACATGATTTATGTTGGTACAAGTACTCATGTGCACAGATGGTTTCCTGCTGACATAACTACCGCCACTTTTTGAGCTGGGTTTATGATGTCAGTCAGAGAACTCTCCTCCTCAGCATAATGCAGCTACAAGAGTGCTCTTATGGTGGCACAGCTGTGCCACCAGAGGGGTGTGTCTAGTCTACAGGGTTTTGTAGACAAAAGTGCACTTTTGTTGACAAAACTATACCTGCGTCTACACTACCGCTGTGCTCTGTCAACGGTAAGTCAACAATAAAGACCTCCAGGAAGAAGCCCTGGTGGACACTCCTGCCACAGCTTTCAACTTTATTGTTCCTGCCTGTAGCCATCTTTAAAAGGCACAGGCACCCAGGATTAGCATTCTGGCAGCAAACCAGCTCCAGCCAGGACCCTGACTGCGCAGCTCTTCCTAGTAGGGTCACTCGGAGCCATATCCCAGGGACAAGCCCCCCAAGACCCTCCTGGCCCTTCCAGGGACACATCCCTTCAGGAAGCCAGGGACACCAAACACCGTCCTGGTCTGGGCCCAAGATAAAAGCCCTCTTGGAGCTTTGGTCCAAGTAGGAAGCTCTTCAGGCCCCACAGTCCAGGCAGAGGAACGCTGACATCTACATCAGAATGGCTGATGGCCTTGCAAGGAAAGGCCCCCCCTCCTCCCTGCCGCACGTTAGACCAGTTCAGAGCCAAGGTCAAGGAACTGCAGCAGAAGTATGTTAGGGCCTGTGAGTGCAGCTCCTGCTCTGGGGAAATGGCACACTATTGTGCCTATTACGAGGACCTGGACTGGATCCTGGGGGCAGGGGAACCCCTGCCTCCCGAGAGGGTGTGGAGTCTGAGTTGGAGACCTCTGTGCAGCAGCGGCCGCAACTCCAGGGTGAGACCCCAGCAGAGGACCAACAACTCCAAGAGGAGGAGGAAGAGAAAGACACCCCCAGGAGCACAGCGACACTGACCCAGGAGCCAGACGCCCAGATTCAGAAGGTCTCCCAGACAACTTCAGACACTGGGGTGGGAACATAAGGTGAGTGCTGTGAGGGTCCTACACACACAGGGCAGGGAAGGCAGAAGCAAAGTTGATGGTGCAGTGCTGTGACATGTCATGTTGATCACAGCCAGGAGAGGGGGGACACACATATGGCCGACTTCAGGGAGGGCCGTCCTACCCCTTCACCCGCATGGTTGTGTAGTATCACCTGCTCCTGCAGGCAGTGATGGGGACACTGGGATTGCCATACAGTTTCAGGCCTCTCAGCAATCTGCGGGAACCCCAAGTATGGCCCGACACTTGTCTGTGCTGGTTGGCCATGGGGTGTGTGGAGGGGCGGGGGGTCAGTATGGTGGTCTGCACACTTTCTGGGCTCCAAGGAGGCTGTGGCTGCTGGCCAGGCCACACCATGCCTTACTGAGATGCACATGAGCATCCTCTGACCCTAGGACAGGCACTGACTGCTGAGGAGGGCATGTCCTCTCAGGGAAAGTGTGAGCATGCATGACTGACTACTTTTCTCTCTTGTCCTCCACTGCTGGACCAGCTGACCAGGAGGGGAGCGCCACACCTGCCCCACCACCCAGACGGCTGCAGGGAACCCATTGGCACTGGCTCACGTATTTGGACCTGGTGCACCAGCACATCTCGGTCCTGCAAGGGATGCAGGACTCAATGAACTGGAGGATGGAGGCAGAGTCAAAGTGGTGCAGGTGCTTGCTTGACGAGTTTGTCCAGCAGCGCACTGAGATTTACGCTGCTATCCAGGAGGTCATGGCCTTCCCCGGTCCTGTGCCTGGTCCTGCTCCTCCTGCTCAGCCTACCCCCCCATCAGCCCCTGCCCTCCCTCAGGCCGTGCTCCCCCGCCCCCGTCACTTCCATTCCAGACCCAGGTAGAGCCCCACCTCTTGCCCAGCCCCCTACTGTCCCAGCCCACATGCATGGCTGTCTGCGAGAAGGCCTCTGCAGCCAAAGTGCTCTTCATCAAGGCAGCCCCCTCAGCCCTGAGCCTCCCTCCTCCCATCCAGGTTGACATTCCCCCTTCCCACCTGTGAGAGTCACTGCGGGAAGCACTTTACTTTGTTTACAAACACTTTATTTTTCTGAACAAAAGAGTATTTTAGTTTTTCAAAAAATCAACAGTGAAATAAACTGTAAACATTTTTTCAACAACACCTCTCTCTATTGTCAGTGTGTGATGAATGCATACAATGTGTGAATGTGGGGCTGGGAGGGGTTTTGGGCAGGAAGGCACTGGGGGCATGGGGGCATCCCACAATTGGAGGCCATGGGGAAAATCATCGGCCTCCTTGGGAGAATTGCTCCCTCAGGGCTTCTCGAATGTGCATTCCCAGCTGGTGGACTTGCTGGATGGCAGCTGTCTGGGGCTGCTCAAAGTGCCTCCCCTCCACATCAGCCCATATCCCCCATGCAGGGAAGAAGGCCTCCCCTTTCACCTCCACTAGGTTGTGCAGCACACAGCATGCAGCAAGCATATTGGGGATGTTGTGTTCCCCCACGTTCAGCCGAGTGAGCAAGCATCTAAATCTGACAAAAGCACACTCCACCTGGAAGCAGCCCAATTCAGGCAGGAGTTAAAGAGTTCCCTGCTCGCATCCAGGTGTCCTGTGAATGGCTTCATGAGCTATGGCACAAGGGGGTACGCCACGTTGGCCACGATGCACATATGCATCTGCACATCCCCAACTGTATAGTTTCTCACCAAAAAGAATGCCCCAGCCTGCAGCCTGCAGCACAAGTATGAGTTCCAGAACATGCGGGCATCATATGCTCGGCCTGACCACCTGACACAAATGTCTGTGAATTGTCCCCTGTGGTTGACCAGGGCCTGCAACACCATCAAAAATAGCCCTTTCTATTAATATACTGTGCTGCTCGATGGGGTGGTGCACGGATTGGGATGTAATTCCTGTCGAGTGCTCCAACACAGTTCGGAAAACCCAGTCCCGCAAATCCGGCCAAGATGGTATCCAGGTCTCCGAGGCAAACAGTCCGGTGAAGCAGCTCTGAGTTGATGGCCATCACCACCTACAGAAAGGGACAAATACAAACACACATAACAGGACATTAGAGGAGTTGTGTGAGCTGATGAGAAGTGCTTCCCCACCCCTCCCCTCCCAGACCCTGAAAGCTCCCACTCAGGCAACCCCTCCTCCCCCCCGGCACCCTGCACCACTGCAGGGTGAGTCCAGGCAGGCTTCTACTACTCTCTCCCCATCCACCATTCCCTGTGCCCGGTCCTGACCATCCCCCGTATCCACCCACCCCGGCCCCCATGGACTGTCCCCCCCGAGAGTGACTTACCTCCATTAAGACGGCCCCGACAGTAGATCTCCCCACACAAAACTGATGTCCCACGGAGAGGTAGCTGTTGGGGTGGCCAGCTTCCAGAGAGCAATAGCGATGCAATTCTCTAGGGGGATGGCAGCCCGCAAGTGGGTGTCCTGATGTTGCAGGGCAGGGGTGAGCCAGGCACAGAGCTCCTGGAAGGTGGACTTCTGCATCCGGAAGTTTCAGAGCCACTGGTCATCGTCCCACTGCTGCATAACTAGCTGGTCCCACCAGTCAGAATTGATGTTCAGCCTCCAAACTTGCCTCTCCAGGAATACGTTTTGGGGGAAGGACAGTAGGGCTGCAGCCTGAGTGAGGGGCTCAAAGCTGGGCTCTTAATCCAGCTTTGCCACAAAAGTCATGATGCTCTCATGAAGATGCAGCAGAACTTCCAGCATCACAGTGTGGGGCCATTGTCTGCCCAGGGGCAGCTCAGGCTCCATGGCCAAAAACACAGTGCAAACCACAAAAACAAACCTGAAAACAAACTGCTGTGGTGCCCGAGGACGCAGGGCAACCAAAGCAAGAACTGCAGCAGCTTTACTTTCCCTCTAAGAGGTAGGCAAGCCAGAAGTAGGAGCAGAGCAACGGCTGTCCAAGAGGATTCCTTTAAGCATGTGTCTCTGCAAAGAGACAGCAGATCCTTTATGCCTCGTGAAACAAGGCTCACAGGAACTGCCGACAAAGGGTTCTGGGGTTGACAGATCCCTGTCTAGACTGCTGCACTGTGCCGACAATCAGCTGATCGGCACAGCGCGGTGGCCATTTTGATTTAAATAAAGTGGCGATTATTTAAATCACAGCTTCATTTCCCTTTTTCATGTAAACTAATCTACATGGCTCCGTTGATGGAGCCATGTAGTTTAGACATACCCCTACACAATTAGGGTACGTCTAGAGTACAGGCTTTTTTCAATAGAGCCATGTAGTCTAGACACACCCTGGCTACGTCTACACTGGCCCCTCTTCCGGAAGGGGCATGTAAATTTCAGCAGTCGTCGTAGGGAAATCCGCGGGGGATTTAAATATCCCCCGCGGCATTTAAATAAAAATGTCCGCCGCTTTTTTCCGGCTTTTAAAAAAGCCGGAAAAGAGCGTCTAGACTGGCCCCGATCCTCCGGAAAAAGTGCCCTTTTCCGGAAGCTCTTATTCTTACTTCGAAGTAAGAATAAGAGCCTCCGGAAAAGGGCACTTTTTCCGGAGGATCGGGGCCAGTCTAGACGCTCTTTTCCGGCTTTTTTAAAAGCCGGAAAAAAGCGGCGGACATTTTTATTTAAATGCCGCGGGGGATATTTAAATCCCCCGCGGATTTCCCTACGACGACTGCTGAAATTTACATGCCCCTTCCGGAAGAGGGGCCAGTGTAGACGTGGCCCCTAAGTGTAGACATGGCTTTACAATACTGTGGCACAAACCTCTGGTATCCCGAAATAGCACTGCAGTGCAGACATAGACTAAGTGACCTGATGAACTCAGAGTTAGATTCTGCAACTCTTGCCTATGCTTATGATCCTCCCCCCCACACCCTCCAAAAACCCCATAATAAGAGAGGCATTGAAAATCAGTGAATTATTTAGAAAAATTTGAAATATAAATGCTTGATTCTTTCTGAGCAATGGTTCAGGCTGTTGGTGGGATTTTAGAGGGAATATTCCCACTGATATTACCATTGCCAGTTTTTCGTTTCACTGTATGCAGTGCCAAGAAGGTGCATCTCTTTCTGTCATGACTGTTCTTCAAAACCACAATTACAGCAACTTGCAGGTAATTTAAACAAATCAGTTTAAAGATCAGATGAAAGTCACATCCCTTCATGTTTCCTTTTTTGCTCTTGGAAGAAGACCAAAATTTGAAGCAAGGAAGAATTAATGAGTTGAAGTATTTTACTGACATGGCACAACTGAATGTAGCTAATAAGAGACCGTTCAGTTCTAATAAATAGTCTATTAAAGGAATGTATTCTACTTCTCTTACTTGATTGACAGAGCTACTTACTAAGTACTGCTCAGTATGACTAAATTTGCATCTCTTGTTAGTCACTCCAAAACTGAAGCAGTGAAAAATCAGAGGCCAGTTTTGAATATTTTGGCATGAAATTTTACTATCAGACATAGGCTCAAGCATATAATTCACAATGGTGTCAACACTGCATTATCAACATTGTTCATAACATCTGTATTCAACTGTTAATTTACTTCCATGATAAATTTTGGTATTAAAAAAATTAAATAATGTACTGACTACATTTTCATATGGACCTCAACCTAAGTACAGTTTTTTCTGCATTTTCCCTTGTTAGCACAAATGATATGAAAAAGGATGGGGTGTGTAAGTAGGAAATCTGTGGGAGAAAATTCTGTCATTTGTTTGTAAAAGTAAATGATAAAATAAAACTTCATCCATGCATAGGGAGACTGTGTTTAGGAAATGTAGACCTATAAGAGAATTACATTGTATGCACTGAACATAATACTGATGATGTGAGTTCAAAATGATGATTATAGTATAGGGACTCAGCTGATTATAAGAATAAGAAAATAATGACATCTTATGCTAGAATAGATGAAGACATAAAACAGCTCTCATCTTACTAAGAAATTTGATATCACTCTAAGCTTCATCCACAAATCACACTGTTTAAATACATTTTTCAGACTAGGGCAGGAATGTGATGTGAATAAGATTTGGAGAGGTTGTGAATGAAGGTGTGTGACAGCCAGAGCACTAAATGTGATGAGGGACTGAATTATGTAGAATTATTAATAGTTTATTTGAGTATGAGAACTATTGTTTCCCATTTTTCCCTTTTACTTTATAAATTAAATAAATCCAGAATGTCCAGGAAAAGATTTTTCCTTTGCAGAATTCCAGCTCTCCTCCCTCCTCCCCCCCCCCCCAAAAATAAAGTCTAGTTTAGTGTCACATGTAAGTTAGATCACATATGACATCTTTATAACTAGCATCTCCTATTTCTAGCACTGGAAAAACTACATATGGAACTTTAGAAATATCACCATAATTGAGATATTTCTATAATTATTTGAGTAATCAAACTTTAAATTCACTTTCTGCAAGTATTAGTATTAGGGAAAAAAAGTTCTGAATTATTGTTCAGAGAGAGCATGTACTAAGGGCTTGTCAACATGGCAAGTCCCATGTCTTTACTGAAAGTTTGGATTCAAAATTGTTGTAGACTGGTGCGAAAGGTTGTATGGTTTCTCTTAAGATGGAGCATGGGCACAGCTTATATCAATTTAACTTAAACTCTTTTGACTTAAATAGACTTAACTCGAATACAAAAAAGTGGCTAAAATGGAAATATGAATGTCTGCATTGGATTTTGCACCTGTTTGACTACATCAGTTTAAAACCTGATGTGAGATAAATAAGTGAAATTTGTATGTGACCTCTTTGGGGCAGGGATTTTCTTGTTGGTCTGTCTTTTTACAGCATGTAGAATCATGGAGCCCTAGCTCATGACAGGCTCTTAGGCATTTCTGCGGGGCTAGTACATATACTAGCCATGAGCCTGACATCAGTGAATTCATTTAAAAATCAGAATATATTTTTTTTAATTATTGGTCCAGCTCCAGATAAAACTGGTGGTGCATTTGGGGCTGATGAATGTGAAGAATCCTAAAAGATGCAATATTGCAGGTGCAGAACTTCTATAAAAATGTATATTTGTGGCTCCAAAAGGTACAACAAATATTTAAAATTATTAGAAATAAATGAGCAAGACAATCACCACCCTGCATCTTAAGCTCATCACTCAGGAATGAGAGGTTGTAAAAGGTCAGCCTGTACTGGGTCCCTCCCCTCTTATTCACAGAGCAGGATTGGGAGCGGTAAATGTACCAGGTTATTGGCTATATCTGCAGTGGACATTATTCTGACAACCCTGTTGAGGGAGGCTGGGAAGGAATTTTTCACTTTCCACCATACTGCAATTTGTTGTTGTTTTGTTTTAAGCTTTCCTCACAGCCGGTTCAGGTGGGCTCTGTTCATGCATAACATGACGGGTGGGAGGGTATGTCAGAAGTCATCATTTAAGTGTGTCAGGGATGTTCAGTGCAGGTACTCCATACAAGGCTTACAGTAATTGATAAATGGCTTGGGGAGATGACTTAAGGAGAGGTGCTCAATAATTGAGTGAGCTGGGGGTAGTTGGCGACTGCTATGATTTGTATGGCACGGAGCCATCCCCCATCATTCTAAGATCCCAACAATGGATTTGCTGAGGACATCTGGATAGAAAAGAGGATTGTAAGGTCCTGGCAATGGAATCATCTTAGTGGAAAAGAATAGGGGGAGCTTGTAATAAGTGATTTTCCCCACCAGTTAATTATGGTAGAAAACAAGAGAGGGTTACTTGCACTGTACATGTTATTTTCTGGGTAGTCCCAGACATCTAATAATAAAATTGCAGCCTGATTAAACCCATATCAAATGTCTCCTCTTCTTCTTTTGGAAGAGCCAGACAACATATACCTGTCGGTTATTTACATCTCCAATGTCTGATTTCATAATCCTATGTAAGGAACCCTTGCTCCTTCGAAATTTATTTGATTTCCCAGGGATAACCAATACGCATCCACGAGCAACTCCTCCAGTTTCCCAGATGTGTTATACTGTTACTACACTGAAATGTTATGCCTTCTGGTGCTGCATATCCCATGATCTGAAGCATTTGATATTTTAAATTTAGATAAAATGATATGAAACTCTTCCTGCCTGTGTACTCTATTCATATAAAAGAAGTGATAGATGCACTGTTGTTCGTCACATTTAAAATATAACTGGAAAAATTCAAGATAAATATAAATTATGATAAAGGACATAACCTTTCATTAACAGACAAATGATTGGATAGCTTCATAAGCCTTTCTAGCTCTTCAAATACAAACTTGAGTCTAGATTGTTTCTCTAATCATTTTAGAGATATCGCAGAAAGTGGGTTTTAATAACCATTATTATCAGGGCAGAGACCCTGTGGACAGACATTAGCTTTGAGGAAATGATCTGCTGAAGACTTGCAGAAGCCTCAGGTGCCTTTATTTATTTACTTACATATTTCTTAAAACCTGAACCATTTTATGATGAAGCTTCAAAATTTAGTTCTCAACCTGAACTTCTTCAGAGTTTAGGAACAAAGCTTTTGAATTTTAGTTTGGGCTTCTTGGGTTTATTCATTCCTTTTCACTTTTGAGTAGGAATGTGAAGGAAATACTCTTTTTCCTTCTATTGGAACAATTTTCTTTATAGTTTACTATTGCCCAGACATCATTGTCTGTGTTAAAGAAGTTAATGAAAATCTCTGTGGAATGTGAGTAAAGCTAATTGGAGATTGGCTTTGGATGAGCCTGTCATTCTGAAATGAATTGTTTTCCACTGGGCTCATGAAGTCCTTAATGAAAGCTTTTCTATTAAAAATGCTTATCGTATCTGAATGAGTAGCTTTTCATTCAGTGTGTTAGTTCTTTGCTCATAGCAGAAGTGGGCAATATACAAGCACTGCATATAGTATTTGAAACTTTGCATATACTTTTGTTCTCTGGAAGAGGAGCTGACACATTTGAACTCTTTATTTTACACCGTACTTTAGTTTTAAGCCAGGATTCTGGACATGAAACCCTATGGTACGCCAACCAATCTCCTTATTTTAAATATTTGGCTCTCTAATTAGTATCGCTTCCCTTTTACTACAGAGTAAAAAACATTACAACTCCACAAAATATTCCACAACATAAGCATTTACAAAGTAAAAGAGAACTTTGAAAGAATGCTTATTCAAATATGGTACTATGCAGGAAAATTCCATTTTAAAAATGTCAAAGGCAGTTTCATTTCTATTTCATATAAACTGTCAACACTCACAGCTATATTATTGCTTTCCTTGAACACAGATTCATTCTTCAGCACTTCTGCTTTCTGTCATCAACATTCCAGAATGGAAGCCTCTGGCTGGTAGCTTCACAAACACATACACACACACTGTTAAATAGAAACTGATATATAGCCTTAAGTGTCTGAATAAAGGCTTATTACAAAGCCATCATGTGAGGGTCTCTTAAGTGTCACTCCCCTCAAGCAAATAAGGCAGAAAACTTTTCATGATGCTGGAAAGTAATTAAATTTGAAAGGAAAAAGAAATCCTATTTATTTAAAACAAGATTTGAGCTGCCTGAATACAGCACTAATGCACTGAAAAATTTCTCTTAAATATAAGGCACTTGTGAGAGCTTGGACAAAGCAAAAAGTAAATAAAAGGTATGTGAATGCATGTTATGTAAACAATGTTAAGTTAAGTATGACAGAAAACCCCACTCTGATATAATAAGAATATGAAGAAACTATGGCAATGATAGAAATGGATTATGATATTTATTTGATAATGGTGAGAGACCAGTAGCACCCAGCGAATTACAGAACAGTCAGCTTAACTTCCATGACAGGAAAAATAATGGAGTAAATAATTAAATAATCTATCTGTAAACATCTAGAAGATAATAAGGTAGTAAGTAAGAGTCGGCATGAATTTGTAAAGAACAAAAGATGTGAAATCAACCATACAGCTTTCTTTTACAAGGTAACAAGTTTTTAGGATATGGGGAAAGTGGTAGATGTGGTAGACTTTGTTAAGGCTTTTGAAACAGTCTTACATGACCTTCTCATTAACAAACTAGAGCAGTGGTTCCCAAACTTTTTGGCATCATGTCCCCCCCCCCCCCAATAGTAGCTAAACTTGGAGGCTGGGTCACCTCACACTCCACCTAGAATTTCTTCATGCCCCCCAGTTTGGGAACCCATGAACTAGAGAAATACAAGGAGTTACTATAATGTGGGTGCATATTCAAAAACTCCCAGAGAGAAGTTATTAACAGTTCACAGCCTTCTGGAAGATCATAATGAGTAAGATCAGTTCTGGGTCTGGTACTGTTCAATATTTTCATGAGTGATTTAGATAATGATATAAAGAGTACACTTACAAAGTTTGTGGATGATACTAAAGTAGGAGGGTTGCAAATGCTTTGGAGGATAGGATTATAATTCAAATGATCTGGACAAATTGGAGAAATGGCCTGAGGTAAACCTAATGACATTCAGTAGGGACACTTGCTAAGTACTTTATTAAGGTAGGAACAATAACTGCACACATACAAAACGGGAAATGACTGTGTAGGAAGGAATACTGCAGAAATGGATCTGGGGGTCATAATAGGCCACAAGCTAAATATGAGACATCAGTGTGACCCTGTTGCAAAAACACAAACAAACAAATTCTGGGATGCATTAATAGATGTGCTGTAAGCAAGACACAAGAAGTTATTTTTCTGCTCTATTCCATATTGATTAGGCCTCGACTAGAGTATTTTGTCCAGTTCTGGGTACCACATTTCAAGAAGATGAGCAATAAAAATGATTAAAGGTCTGGAAAACATGACTTGTGTAGGAAGATTGAAAGAACTGGGTTTGTTTAATCTGGAAAAGAGAAGATAGAGTGGGAACAAGATAAAGGTTTTCAAGTGCCTTAAAATATAAAGAGGAGGGAGAAAAAAATTCTCCTTAAACCACTGATGATAGGACAAGAAGCAATGTGCTTAAACTTCAGCAAGGGAGATTTAGATTGGACATTAGGAAAAGCTTCCTAACTTTCAGGGTGGTTAAACACTGGAAAAAATGCTTGGGGAGGTTGTGGAACCTTCATCATTTGAAATTTTTAATAGGAGGTTAGACAAACACCTGTCAGGGATGATCTAGATGGTGGTTGGTCCTGCCATGAGTGTGGAGGACTGGATTTGATGATCTCTCAATGTCCCTTCCAGTTCTATGATTTTAGGAAATTTGGATTATTAGATTATTAGTTCCCTAAGGCTCCTACTTTGACTGTATTAGGATAACAATGCCTGCAGTGACCAATACCCGATATGTGGGAAACATAAAACAAATAAAAAATAAATCCCAATGTTGTAGTTAACCAAATAAGCAATGCTATAAGATAAGATATGGATATTCCTTTTTCATTCCTGTAGTGATAATCCTACACTATGACTCATTCTGCTCCAATACAATATAATAAAATATGGTTCAGAAATGTATGATAGAAATCATGATTGATTCTGAGTGCACCAATTTCAGAGGTTAGTAGTTGTGAGGTAATGCCTACAGCAGAAGGAACATTTAATCACTCAAGTCACTTTTCTTTCAAGGAAGCAATGTTTTTATAGCTACTATCTGAAACAGCAGTGATTTTTAAATAAACATTAATTTACAAAAAGTCTAACAGGAAGAATATTGAGGACATAACATGTTCCACAGGTATTCACTTGAATATTTTAACAAATTCTTTTCAACCAAGCTTTCTATTAGTGTTCATTTTATTGGGTTTTGCTAGTACTAATGCTTATAGAAAATGAATTTCAAAATTACTTGTGAAAATACTCAAAGTTAATTTTAAATTTGGTTTCTGAGTAATGCATATCAGCAACTTAATAAAACTAATGCACATCAAATCAGGGAAATGAAACCTAATTTTGCCTTATATAGCTGATCCCAAGAAAGCAACTTTATTTTTAAATTTTGAATAAAAAGGCAGGGGTGTTCTAAATAGTTTTAAATGTGCACATAGTTTAGAAAAATAAATGCATGTAATAAAATCATGAAATGTTGAGGAACATTTCACAAACTAATAAGGAGTGAAATGTATTTCATAATTACTACCTTTGTTAGGGACCAATATGATGATGCAGTTCTTTTTGCCAATTATGTGTCTAAAAATCATGATTTGAAAGACCAGGACCAGAAACAGCTCTAATTTTCTAAGGTAGAAGAAATAAATTTGAAATATTGTCTGATGATGCCATTTTTCCCTACTAGATTGACAAATATTTGTCTATCAGAACTAAGAAAATTACTGTTAATTTAAAATTTAAAAGAAAATACAGTGTCACTAGATTATAAAAGCTCAGAAATAGTGCAAGCAATGGCATAGAATATGCTGAACATTAAATTATAATTTAGTTACTATATATTGCTACCATTCGGTCCTTTCTTCCAAACTGCTGTCAGTATCCATTCCTTCCTTCCTTCCTTCCTGCAACTTATGTTACATTTGCCGCTGACAATGAGAACTGAATGAACCTGATGTTCATAAATATTAGGCAGGCTTATCCATATATCACCTAGAGTTATACTGTGCACCACATCTACATTTAAACAGTTGGCCCACGCACTCACTCATACATCTTACTCTAAACAAATTAAATTGTAAAACAACATATTCTCATATACTTTAACCTAATTTTACACTTATTCCTGTTTGAAACTGTAATGTCACATTAAGTTAAAATCACTTTCCACTCTGAGTAAATGTTTTGTTACCTACAATACAGTTTAAAAAGTTGTTTCGCTGTATTCATTTCTATTTATCTGTGCAACTAGTTTGCCCAAATGATTTTATTTCCACAATTTCTCCTTTTATCTAGTTTTATTAAGGGTTAATGATTTTCAACTTTGTTTGTATTTGTCTTGTCAGTAAGGCCAACTGTTATCCTCTTAGGTTGTAGTTAGGTACATTATAGGCTCAGTTCATGTCTTGATATATCATCAGCATTTCTGTCTATAATGACGGCAATCCTTCTGAATAAAGAAATCCATGTAATACTCCAAAAGGAGTCCTGGGTACAGATTGTCCCGTGCTTTCCTTCAAGGCCTCTTGGTGAGTATGTATGAAGATGTTATAGTACGGTGCTTCATGGTCAGAATAGCTTTTGATTAATATCATCAAAAGTAGATTGGGGTGAAAGAATCAGCATCAACACTTAGTTCTCACTCACTCGCAGCGGGTTATTGTCCAATGAAACCAGTACACTCTATCAATCCTACATCTAAAACTGAACTGTGGTCAGGGAAATCTGAGGTCTTTGTTTTGTTTTGTCTTCAGATTTTGCTCGAGTTTCTTCTAAGCCATGTTTTCAGGCTCTTCTTTAAAACCATAAAAAGAAGATTGGAGAGTAGCCTGGTGAATGGTGGGAATGTCAGGGTCAAAGGATAGCATTTTTGAGCAACGATTAGGAAATTGTGATCAATTTATTCAAAGTAGGAATAAGAGATCCTCCGGAAAATGGCTTATATTCCGGAGAATCATGTCTAGACTGGCGCTTTTCTCCGGCTTATCTCCAAGCCGGAAAAAAGCGACAGCCATGTTAATGCAAATACCGCGGGGGATATTTAAATCCCCTGCAGATTTTGCTATTCCGATGTGCTACATTAGCATCCCTTTTCCAGAAGGGATGCCAGTGTAGACACAGCCTATGTGTCTCTATCATTCTCACAAACATACGCTGTTCTTCACTCTCATCTCCCAACCCAACACATACGTGGGTGGTTGTTACTTCTTTTACTGCTTGCAAAATGGATTATTTTTGGGTTTTGACTGGTCTGTGTATTTCATAATTTTCATTTCTCTCTTATGCTTAAATGTAATTCTTTGAATAGTGAGTTCTAAAATGTCTAACCTGTTATGGCTGGAGTAATTATCCCCATGTAATTGCTGCTCCTGGACATGGCTGGCATGTGCCTGCGGCCCTTCAGAAACGCAGAGCAGAGGGTCTCCACATGCTGTCCTTGCCTGCAGACACCACTCCTGCAACTCCCACTAATCAGTAATGGGGAACTCGGGCTAGTGGAAGCTGTGGGCTCAGTGCCTGTAGATGAGGGGCAGCACATAGCACCATTGAGCCATTGCTGTAAATGCCAGCTGCTTTCAGGAGTGGTGCAGGGCCAGGGCTGGGAGTAGCCTGCCTTAACACCACTGCTCCACCACCCAGAAGCTGTCTCAGTTAAACGGTGCCCAGCCAGAACCAGCGTACTGAACACCCCTGTCCTAGCTCTGAACCTCCTTCTACAGCCAGCCCCAGATGTGAGTCCCCCCTGCACACAAATTCCTTCCCAGATTTTGCACCATGAAACTCCTCCTGGACCCCTATTCCCAGAGCCCCCCCCAAACTCTGAAGCCGTTGGCCCAGGATCAGAGCCTGTGCCCCAATCTCCTACCCCAGCCTGGTGAAAGTGACTGAGGATGGGAGAGGAAGGAGGATGGAGTGAGTGGAGGAGGCCTTGGAGAAAGTGTGGAGCAGGGACAGGGCCTCAAAGAAGGAGTGGGAAGGAAGTGGGGCCAAGGTATTTGAGTTTAAGGTAAATCTTACATTGCACTTAAATTGAAAAAGTGATCTTGTGGTTAAAAAGGTTGGAGACCGCTGCGCTAAAGAGATAGCTGATGGTGCCTCTGTTGACTCTGGTATTCCGTGTAGTCATGAGGAATAAGGGAAGTTGACAGGAGAGTTTCCCCCATTGACTTCCTGCAGTGAGGACACTGCAGAAACATGAGCTGAAGGTACATCAATTCCAGATACGCTATTCACGTAGCTGGAGTTGTCTATCTTAGGTTGACTTACTCCCTTAGTGTAGATCTGGCCTTATAGTGAGAAACCGAAAGAGTTTGATCTATTTACATTAAAAAAAAAGAAGGTTAAGGAATGAACTCATCAATCATTAAAGTACCTACCTAGGGAACAAAAATTTGATGAAAGGCTTTTCAGTCTAGCAGATAAAAGTATATTAAGACTAAATGACTGAAAACTGAAGCTATCAAATTCAGACTGGAAATAAAGTGTAAATTTTTAACAGTTATGACAATTATCCTTTGGAACTATTTACTAAGGGTTAAGGTAGACTCTCAATCACTGGCAAATTAAAAATCAAGTTTGGATATTTTCTAAAATATATGCTTTAAGAATTATTTGGAAAAATTTCTATGCCTGTGTTACACATAAATCAGATGAGATGATGAGATGACAACATTGGTCCCTAAATCTATCAGTGAATAAAATATTTTTTAGAAAGAGAGAGAGAGAGAGAGAGAGAAAATTCCCAATCAGATTATGGCACACTTCCTAACATTATTTATATAAATGCTTCCTGGAAACTTCTTTGACTATGTTATTCTAAGCGCAAATTCATTTTAGATTTTTCTCAGACTTTTTTTTCCACTTCTAACATTGACAACTTTCTTTCTTCCTTTTTTCCCCAACTATGATTTAGGCTCCTCTCAATTACCCCTTCTCTCATGAGATCCTTCTACTCTGATTAATAATTCCTCTGGTACCACAGAGAATCCTTCCCTCATTTGGTCCTAATTTAAAATATTTTTATCGTTTTCTGCCATGCACGTTAAGTTAGCATGGAAACTCCCCTGCTGGTTTGTGACCTTGTTCAATAAGACAGTCTGTTAGTAAATAATCAAGTTTTTTTGCCAACTGAAATCTGAAAGTGTAGTGCCATGACTACATGCAAGGAAGACGGGATAGGAAGAAAGATAGGGGAAAAAAGCCCTGAAACAAGATGAGTGAGGTGTATCTTTTATTGGACCAAGTTCTGTTGGTGAAAGAGAGAAACTTTTGAGCTTACACAGAGCTCTTCTTCAGACTTGCAGGAAACAAAACTGTAATTTGGGATTTATCTTTAAATAACATTCACTAATGACCCATTCCAAACACATTAAAAGCCTGAGGGAATCCATTGCCTGTCTTAATGGTTTAGATGTTGTTAGTTAAAACTTTTTACTTGTATAAACACAATGATATTCAAAAGCGTTTTGTGACTGCCAACAAGGGAGACAAGATGGGTGAGATAATATCTTTCATTGTGAGAGACACAAGCTTTCTAGCCTCACCCACCTTGTCTTTCTAATATCCTGGGACCAACACAGCTACAACAATGCTGCTAATAGGGGAGTTAAGTAAGACCTAAGTTCCATGACTGTCTAGTGCAGTGTTTCTTAAACTTTTTAAGAACGAGGAACACCACACAATACTTTTTTTTTTTAATGGAGAACACCAAGGATTTTTTTTGTTGGGGGGGAAAGGGTTGGGAGGAAAGTTATCGAGGGAAAAAAAAAAGAGCCGGGGGAAAATTATTGAACAAAAACCAAAAAAAAAGGTCACTTGCCCATTTAAGGGCAGCCATTTTTAATTCTGCTTTTCTCCATGGCACACCGGTGTGCCACGGAACACAGTTTAAGAAACACTGGTCTAGTGCCTAACAATTTCAGGCAAGGCAATATATATATATATAAATAATCAAAATAAAGTATCTGTTTCATAAATCTACTTTTCCAGTGCATTGAGCTTCACTATTGGTACCAAAAGTTGTTGGTTTTATTATGTATATATGTTAACTAGCAAAAGTTCACAAGCTTCAAAGGTTAGTTTGGGTGAACGTACCGAAAGGAGGAAGCTTTTCCAAATGTACTCACTGTGGTACAATATTACAGCTACATATCAGAGCTCCTATGTACTTATGTTTAGCCAACGGGCTCAAAGTAAAAAAGCATCAGTATAAAGAGGCAGTAACAATATGATGAGCAAACACAAGTATAATCTACATTAAGTACTGTGGTCGGCCTTTCCATCCTTCAGCCAGCAATTTAAAAAAAAATTCTTCAACTAGAAAGGCATTGGTTGAACTATCACTTTTTTTTTTTTTTGCCTGGCACTAAATTTGAAAAGTATCTGCTTACTCCAGTCCCAGCAGTTGCACAAAATGAAACCCTTTTATCTATGAAGGTGGATTATTAACATACCTTCAAGCAAAATACAGAAAGAAAATAAACTTTTCCAGGTTCACTAATTCATTAATAAAAAACATTTGTGTTTTTTATGTTCTTTTCACTGCTGTTCCTTGAATATCTCAATTACTCTTCCTTGCCCTTGCGAACAAGTGGTATGAATTTTAATCAGCTAAAATGTAATTACAGCTTTAAATAAGTACTGCTGTTAAATCTCCTTTTATGAAGGGAACAATTCATACCTACACTGTATGAAACTCTTGCCTTTGCAGAGCTTTGATGCTATTGCCACGGACTGAGAAAACATTTGTATTTTTGTTTCAACCTCTGCTGACTTTCCTCTGCATTCCTTTCCCCTACATGTGCCTGTGCCTCAAGTTCTGAGAATAATTAGTAACACCCACTGGTGATAGGAGGGCTGCAGCAACCTAACAGTGATATCTTGCCAACGCCAGCTGTGCTTCAGTATTTATTTATTAAGATCACAATATTTACACAGGATGAACTTGCCGAGATGGCGTAAGGCTGAGTACAGATGCAGCAGCTGAGTTTAAACTTGATTTTTAAAAGGAAATAAAACCCATGCTGGGTAACAGTTATCTCTCAGAAGACAAAAGGCAAGCCTTTCGTTTCACCTTCAAATGATGGTTTTTTCCTGTGTATTATGTTTATAATCGCTGCATGTGGGGATTGGGGGCTCTTGCAGACATGCACTGCAGTGCCTGTGTACCGAAATTTGCTTGTCCAATAGATTCAATGAGTAAGGCTAGAGATGTCAGAAAGGCAGATGAATGACACAGCAATGAGATAGCGAGGCAGACTTCTCATTTACAGTGTCTGATAACTGTGCTAAGGCCAAAGCTGTGACTGAGCAATCTAGAAGCAGGCTTGTAAATCCCAGTACACTTGAATTACTATATCATCTCATTACCTGTCTTGTGTTAAGTGACATGTTTCCTGATGGACAAGGTGGGTGAGGTGATATCCTTTATTGGATCAATTTCTGTTGGTGAGGCAGACAAGCTTTTGAGCTTTCACAGAGCTCTTCTTCAGGTCCAGGAAAGGCAATCAGTGTCACAGCTAAGTACAAGGTGGGACAGTGTTTAACATAAGTATTTAACACATATTTCAAGGGACCATTCAAGGTGAAGTGGCCTGTTAACATCTCTCTAGTCATAGCCTGCAGGGAGAAAAAACACTGGGAGAGGGGTTAAGTGGGTCACAGATTGTGGTAATAAATCCACTGTCTCTATTCAATCCATGAATTTTAGTGTCTAGCAAAGTTATGAATTTAGGCTCCTAAGGCTCATCTTTTTGAAGATGTTGTCCAGCTTTCCTTTGAGGATGAGGGGTGAGAAGTCAGATAGAGAGTGATTGCTTGGTGCAAATTGTTCACCCACAGGCAATGTGGTGTTTTTGTCTTTCATCATTTTTCTGTGTGAGTTCATTTGATAGCATTGTATTTGTTTTATTTTACCCATTAAGTTGTTATTGGGATATTAAATGCCCTGGATGAACTACATTACACGTTGTGATAGGCATTTGTAGGACCCATGGATCTTCAAAAGTCTGTGTGATTGAAAGAACCTTTATTCATACTCTATACACTATTGTGATGATCTTAGTACAAAATATGCCTTCTTAAGTAGCACACAGAGCCAGCCCCAGGCCTGCTGCTAGGGAGGGTGGGACTAGGCATGCCAGAGACAGGGGCTTCTATCATATGTCAGGTACCAGTTGCTAGTCCCAGCCAGGCTGCGGAAGCATAGGACTTCCTCTTCCCCTTCTTTGGTTGTTACCAGGCTGGGAACTTCCCCTAACTTCAGGAAGCTCCAGAGCTACTGGCTAGGAGCGCAGCAGGCTAGCTGCTTGTGAGTAGTCCAAGCTAGAGCCAAAACCAAAGCCTGATGAGGCACCAAGGTTTGTGGGGGAGACAGTGACACAACCCCTCTCCAATCTGGATTGCACTCCAGAATGTGTTGATGTTTGTTAGGGAGTGCTGCTCATCACAGCAATGGAGATATGTCTACAGATTTTGCAACCATTTCTCTGGCAGTGGATGAAATTACAATCACTATGTTCTCAAATGAACTTGCAGAGGAAAATGATAAAAGACAAGATCACCATATCACCTATGGGTGAGCACTTTTCACAGAGCGATCATTCTACATCTGACCTATTAGTCCTCTCCTCAAAGGAAACCTGCACAACACCTTCAAAAGACAAGCCTTGGAACTTTAATTAATAAGACACTAAAAATCATGGACTGAATAGAGACAGTGGATTTATGGCTCATTACAGCAATCTATAACACACTTAACCCCCAACCCCCACTTTTATTTTTCCTCCCAATATGACTGGAGAGGTGTTAATGGGCCACTTCACCTTGAATGGTCCCTTGAAATGTGTTAATTTATGCTAAACAATCTGTTCCACTTTGTATTTAGCTGTGACACTCCGAGTCTGCATTTCCCAGACCTGAAGATCTCTGTATAAATTCAAAAGCTTCTCTCTCTCACTAACAGAAGCTTCAGAGGGGGAATTGAGTTAGTTTGTAACTGGAAAAATTTAAAAAAACAACAAATAGTCTAGTAGCACCTTAAAGACTAACAAAACATGTAGATGGTATCATGAGTTTTCCTGGGCACAATCTGTCCACAAAAGCTCATGATACCATTTACATGTTTTGTTAGTCTTTAAGGTGCTGCTAGACTATTTACTGTTTTTTAAGTTATTACCTCACTTGCCTCATCTCTCATGTCCTGGCTACAACAATGCTACATACAATAATATATCTACTCAGCAAATCAGTTGCTTTTTAAATATTCTGGAAAGAGTGCTTAGGCAATCTCAAGGTTATACCTCCTTCAGTAAGAGTTCTATTAGGATGCAATGTGTAAGCCTGTAACCTGAGGACTAGAATCTAGATTCTACCTTTAAGGCACCACTATAAGTCAGGTATGTTTCTGAGGTATGTTATGCTGACCAAAAGTCCTGGAAAATCTGGGACAGTCATTATTTTAAATCTCCTGTTGCGGTGTCACTATAGAGTATTGAAATGTCCCGGAGATCGGCGGGTGGGAGAGAAAGCCCCACTGTTCCCTACTGATGCAGCTTGAGCATGCTGCCATTTCCTTTTCCCTTTGCAGCACTTTTTTGAGACTTTCCCCTTTCCTCCCATTGATCAGAAACCACACAAATGAGATGAAAAAACAAACAAAAAAAACCCAAAACAAACCTCTCCAAAACTTCCCACCCCTCACTGATGTGGCTGAAACTGAGACACCTCATTCCCCTGGCACTCCAGCCCCATGGTGGTATGGCAGGAGTAGATAGGACTGAGGTTCAAGGCCTCAGGACAGATTAACTCTTCTGGGGTTCCAGGGTTAGTGGATTTTGTGGCCCTCCCTAGGCTTTGGGGTGGGGCCAAAAATGAGGTATCCAATTTGCAGGACAGGGCTGCCAGCGAGTGGGATAGTGATGAGGGTGCAGAATCTGGGTGGGAAGTAGAGTACAGGAGCAAGCTGGGGGTAGGTGTCTGGCCAGGAGGGAGGGGGCAGGAACAGGGTGCTGGTGAGTGTCTGGCCAGGAGAGAGGGAGCAGCTCTGCTGGTACCTGGAGATCTCCAGGAGGTCACTCAGGAAGGATCTGCAGGCAGCGCTAAAAGACATGCACATGAGGCTCCTTTAAGAAATGCAGCCACTCTGGATCCTCTGCTACCATCTTAACCTCCCCCCTCCACAGACTCTGCCTCCCTGGTGCATGGGGGAAGGAAGGCAAACCAAGAAAGTGTGCACATTGCTGTAGGAGGGGAGGAGCAGTGCACACGCGTGCATCCTGAGAAGCCGAATCTGGCTTCTCCCACCCTCCCCCCGCCCACCTCCTCTGCAGGAAGCTGGCTTTGGCTTCAATTTTTCAAGGGGAAGGAGGCTATAATGGTAGCAAGGGCTCCTCATTGCAGGTGTGGGGCGGGGAAGAATAAAGAGGGGCTGGGAACACTGTGTTCAGATCCACTGGCAGTGCCTCCATGATCGACCAGTTGATCACAATCGACTGGTTGGTGACCACTGCTTTAGGACCAATGCCAGTCCTCAGATCCAACTAGCATTCTGCTCTGGTAGGACTCCTGGAATGAGGGGAGGGAATGGCGGGGAATTTCTGCACACTCATCCCCATGTCTCCTGGCCCAGCCTGCCAACCCCAGGCAATTAAAAGCTCTCAGGACCCCCTGCTGCCACCACCAGATGTTCAGCAGTACTAAGGAGGCTTCTGGCTGCTAGCTCTGCACTACTGCCAGCCTGTCCCTGTGGCCCAGAGGAGATCTGGAGCAAAGCTCTCTCAGCCATAGGATGGTACAGCGTGGCCAACACAGGCCCTCTCCTTTGAGGGGCCCCATGACAGCTGCCCCAACTGTCCTATGGACAGGATCATCTCTCATGGTCAGGGTCATGGGAATCAGGGTGGGGGCCAGAAGCAGGGATCAGGGTCTCATGCATTCATCGCCACAGGAGGAGTCATGGGGAAGTAGAGCTACGTAGCAGCCTACTCTGCTCCTCTACCATCTCCTAAACCCATGCTGTGGCTGGGGCTATGGCTTGAGAGCTCTGTAATCCACCACGGTGAAGCAGAGCCACCAGGCTGGCTTCGGAATTGGTGGTAGAGCAGAGGCTGCTGTGTCCCTTCGCTTCCTCACAGCTCCTGCTCCTGAGGTGAGTGAAGGGGGCATAATCCCTGCTGCTTCCCTGCACCAAGGCTCCCAGTAATCCCCAAAGCCCCAGGGCAGCAAGCTTAAGGGAAGAAGTGTGTTGTGGGGGAAAGATTATAGCTGGGGTGGGGTGCAGAGCAGGGAATGAACTTAGGGAGGAAGGTACGGACACAATCCGTATTTAGGCTGGATTGTGGAACTGCTTGGGACACAGATGCCCCACGGGCTGTGAATTTGAGACCCCTGCTGTAGCTCACTGTGCATTAAAGATATGTAATCAAAGACCTGTGGCTGTCCCATGCCAGCTGACTCAGGACTCATAGGACTCAGTTTGCAAGACTGTTTCATTTCAATGTAGGCTTTCTGAGCTCAGTCCCTCCCTCTTCACAGAGTGCCAGAACCCAAGTCCCAGCCTGAGCCTGGATGTCCACACTACAATTAAACAGCTTTGCAATCACCTGGCATGGGCCAGCTGTGAATATGTAGTTACAGTGTAGCCATACTCCAAATCACCCTAATGACTTGCCCTAAGACAATGTTCATAAAGAAGCATCATTGACCCGGCACATTCAATCTTAACTTGGCAGTTTGCTGACTTCTAAGTGTTTAACTATGTACCCTGAATGTTCTATTAATACATTTTTCGTGTGAAATTGAAATTAGATAGGCACCACATGTCGTCAAAAGTGCAATGATGCTTTCTCACCTCCTGTTAACAATGGTTCATCATCAAGTGACTTCTTCACATGCATATTTAAAGTTACTTAGGATATACGCTTTTTTCCAAAGTGGGCAGCTTCTCTGCTTTTAATCAGCATTAAGTGATTAGTGTTCTTGAAGATGAATGTGAAAAACATTCTTTAGTGTGGATCACCTGTCCTCCTGTGCTGTGCTGAGAATGATGTTGGTGCTTATGAGCTTTGTTAAAAATTGAAAAGAGAGAAACATTACCATAGATTCAGTTACCATTACATTTCTTTTAGTTAGCAATCCTATAAATTTCAATTTCAATTTACTTCACAAGCCATATTGTGTACTTATTCTCTGTGACTCTCTCTGAATTAAGTAAACATTAAGTTTGTGATTTTAATTGAGTGTATGTCAGGAGATTCAAACTGTCAAGTAGCTGGCTGGCTCAGGGCATACAAGACCTGGTATGTAGTGTTTTTACAGCTAGATTTTAATTACAAAATCTGGCCCACATTACTAACAGCCAAAAGCAGTTATATTTAGACCTTGTTTTCTTGTACAGGCAGTCCCCGGGTTACGTACAAGATTGGGACTGTAGGTTTGTTCTTAAGTTGAATCTGTATGTAAGTCGGAACTGGCGTCCAGATTCAGCCGCTGCTGAAACTGATCAGTTTCAACAGCAGCTGAATCTGGACGCCAGTTCTGACTTACATACAGATTCAACTTAAGAACCCCAGGCATCCCCAAGTCAGCTGCTGCTGAAACTGATCAGTGGCTGATTCCAGGAAGCCCGGGGCAGGGGCTTCCTGTAGTCAGCCACTGGTCAGTTTCAGCAGCGGCTGACTTGGGGACGCCTGGGGCAGAGCAGCTGGGGTGCTGCTGGGTTGGTCCAGTAGCGCCGCCGCTCCTCGGCGCTACTGGACCAACCCAGTAGCACCCAAGCTGCTCTGCCCCAGGCATCCTGATTCAGCCACTGCTGAAACTGACCAGCAGTGGCAGAATCAGGACACCTGGGGCAGAGCAGCTGGGGTGCTGCCCGGTTGGTCCAGTAGCACCCAGAGCGGCGCTACGGGACCAACTGGCAGCGCCCCAGCTGCTGTACCACAGGTGTCCAGAGCAAAGCCACGGAGCACCAGGGCAGCGGGACAGCCCAGACGCGCCGTAGCTGTCCTGCTGCCCTTGGGCTCCGTGGCTTTGCTCTGCTTTGCTCCCCGTCCCCCTGGTCTGCAGACCAGGGGGGACGGGGAGCAAAGCGGCGGAACACGCGGGCAGCGGACAGCCCAGACGCGTCTGGGCTGTCCGCTGACCGCGCGCTCCGCGGCTTAGCTCTGCTTTGCTCTGCTTTGCCCCCCCCCCATCCCTGTGGTCTGCAGACCAGGGAGACGGGGGGGGGGTTGCAAAGCAGAGCTAAGCTGCGGAGCGCGCGGCCAGCTGACAGCCCAGACGCATCTGGGCTGTGAGCTGGCCGCGTGCTCTGCGGCTTGGCTCTGCTTTGCCCCCCCGTACCCCTGGTCTTTCACAGGCCTTGGGAGGTAGGCCGGTCCTTGCCCACAGACAACCCGCCAACCTGAAGCATATTCTCACCAGCAACTACACACCGCACCATAATAACTCGAACTCAGGAACCAATCCTTGCAACAAACCTCGGTGCCAACTCTGCCCACATATATACACCAGCAACACCATCACAGGACCTAACCAGATCAGCCATACTGTCACTGGTACATTCTCCTGCACATCCACCAACGTAATATATGCCATCATGTGCCAACAATGCCCCACTGCTATATACATCGGCCAAACAGGACAGTCCCTACGTAAAAGAATCAATGGACACAAATCTGATATTAGGAATGGCAACATAAAAAAACCTGTAGGGGAACACTTCAATCTTCCTGGACACACAATTGCAGATCTAAAAGTAGCCAACCTGCAGCAAAAAAACTTCAGGACCAGACTTCAAAGAGAAACTGCTGAGCTACAGTTCATCTTTAAGTTTGATACAATCAACTTTGGATTAAACAAAGACTGTGAATGGCTTGCTAACTACAAAAGCAGCTTCTGCTCTCTTGGAATTCACACCTCCAGATCAGCTGCTAGAAGTGGGCCTCATCCTCCTTGATTGGATCCACCTGGTCATCTCCAGCCTGATCCTGGCCTGCATATTTATTCCTGCCTCTGGAAATTTCCACTACATGCATCTGACGAAGTGGGTCTTTGCCCACGAAAGCTTATGCTCCTACACTTCAGTTAGTCTATAAGGTGCCACAGGACTCCTCGTCGCTTTTGCAGATTCAGACTAACACGGCTACCCCTCTGATCTTTAGAAGGTGTTATCCAAGTTTCTCTTTGAGAATGAGGATTGAGAGGTTATATATGGAGGGATCACTCTGTAAAAAGAGTTCATCTACATGTGATCTGGTGTTTTTTCTTTCATCATTTTTTGTCTGAGTTCATTTGAGGGTGTATAGGTGCAGGAAGTAGGGATGTGTGGAGGGCTACAATACCCCCCAGGTTTTGTGCCTAGCATCTCCACTGCTGGCTCCATGCCAGGCTCCCAGCTGGCAGCCCATGTCCAGGTGCTCTATCACTGCCTATGGGGTCCCAGCTACCAGACCCACCCCTGGAGGTTCTACTGCCACCCGGGATCCCAGCCACTGTACCCATGGGTACAGTGTATCCATGGTACCCATGCCAGGTCCTGGCCTTTGGCTCCATAACTATCCCAGCTGTGGCCCTAGCCTGGGGTAATGAGGGGTGCAGATAGAGGCCAGAGGAGTGCAGCTCAACTCCCCTACCCTAAACATTGTTCCAACACCATTATGAGAATGCAGTAATTGTCTTGTTTTGCTCATGTTGCTTTAGTTGGAGTATGTCATGCAGTGGGTGAAGTACATCACTTGTTGTGAAAAGAGTGTAGGATTCATGGACATTCAGAAGTGTTTTGTGTGGGGTTGCATTGTTGCACTGGAGATACGTCTTCAGATTTTGCATCTGTTGTTCTGACAGTTGGCAAAACAAGACAACCACTCTGCTCTTGAATGACTGAGTGCTCCACTATAGACAGTAGTGCACAAACCACCAATGGAATAATTATTTACAAAAGAAAATGAGAACATTCAAGTGGAAGGAAACATGTTAAAATGTTAAATGATAATACATGATGTGCCTGTTAAGGGACCTTCAGCCCGTACAGCATGCTCACTTTGGTATTTCTCCATATTCATTACTTCATCTTAAAACTATATTTCTTCAGATATGGCAAATCATTGAATCCTCATTAAGGACTAAATGGAATGTATTCAGTCTGCAGGGTTTTTATTATTTCTTCATGTAAAATTTCTTTTGACCCATTTGTATACAAATAAAGCATATAGGCAATTTCCTTCATATTTATGGTGAGTACCCATGAATGAAAATGTTTTTAACTCTTTAGAGTACACTTAATGTATATTGTGTTGATTGCATATATTTTACTAATTTCATTTAAATGACTCATCATCTATATTGTGGCATATCCACAGCAGAAAGCAATGCTACAAGATGTTATGTGTCCGTATCTTAGGTTCATGAACAACTTGTATGCTATTGTATTAATTGAGTAAGCATGTAATCATGTTTTTAACAACTATTACTATGGTGAAATCTTTTTCTTAATCTTAAAAGATGCTCATGCCTTCAGGTAGACACCAAGTCTCGAAAGTTTCTTCCCAAAATGTGGAAGTTTCAAAGTGTTATGAACAGAAAAAGAGAGAAAGAATGGTAATCATTATACAACCATAACTATACAGTCAGGGTATGTCTATATTTCAGCGCTATTTTGAATTAACTTATTTTGAATTAGTTAATTTGAAATAAGCTAATTCGAAATAACGCATCTAGACAAAAACTAATTAAAAATAGCGTTTTCCTATTTCGAAATAGCGCATCCACACTGATTGGATGCTGGATCACATTTAAGGGCAGCTGAAACCGGTTCCAGCAGGGCATCAGGTCCAGCAGGGCATCTGCTTTGTGTGGTTGCTGTCTGAGGCTCGTGCTTAAAGGGATCCCCCTGGATAGCCGGTTCTCAGCTTTCCCGCTGGCTTGCCTACCTCGCCAAGGGACAGCAAAGCATTTTCCTCTCTGCTTGCTTTGGTTGCTCTCATTTGGGACACCACAACACTCAGCACCTTGGAGCTAGAGCCGCCCCTGGGCACTCTGGTGCTCATGTTGAATGTCTTGCTGCAAGCAATTGCTGGAGGCTGCCTGGCATCTTCTGCTCCCCCCCCCCCCCGCTCCACTCCTCCTGGGGGTCCTGGAGGAGCAGCACCCAGACCCCAGCGTGCCCCACCACATCTGGCATCTGGACACCAGCAGTGACTGGTGGGACTGCATTGTCCTGGAGCGCTGGGGACACCAACAGTGGACCCAGAACTTCAGGATGAAGATGGACATCTTCCTGGAGCTCTGTGAGTGGCTCACCCCTGCTCTGAGGCGACGGGACACATGCATGAGGCCCGCCATTTCCCTCCACAAGCGGGTGGCCATCGCCCTCTGGAAGCTCTCCACACTGGATAGGTACCGATCCATCGGCAACCAGTTTGGTATGGGGAGATCCACCATCGGAGCAGTGCTCATGCAGGTATGGCACTCACCAGCCACTGGGCCAGGACGGGGGGCTGCAAGGAGGACATGGGCTACCCCAGGGAAAACAGAGTCGTCCACCTCACCAACCTGGATGCAGTCATCCAGGGGTTAGGCACCCTGGGTTTCCCCAACTGCGGGCGGGCAATCGAAGGGATGTACATTCCCATCCGTGCCCTAGAACACCAGGCCTCCCTCTACATCAACAGGAAGGGGTACTTCTCCATGATCCTGCAGGCTGTGTCTGACCACCGGGGCCAGTTCCCGGACATCAATGTGGGCTGATCCGGCAAGGCACATGACATGCAGGTGTACTGCAACTCCTCCATGTGCCAGAGGCTGCACACCGGGACTTTCTTCCCCGACCGCCACAACAGGGTTGGGGACGTGGACATGCTAGTGTGCTTGCTGGGGGATGCGGCCTATCCCCTACAGCCCTGGCTGATGAAGCCCTACCCGGGACACCTCAATCCCTCCTGGCAGGCCTTCAATTCCAGGCTCAGCGGGGCCCACATTGTGTTCAAGGGGGCCTTTGGCTGCCTGAAAGCACGATTTAGATGCGTCCTCACCTGCCTTGACCTCTCCCAGCACAATATTCTGCACGTGGTGGCCAACATAAGGTATGTCTACACTACCCCCCTAGTTCGAACTAGGGGGGTAATGTATGCATACCGAACTTGCTAATGAAGCCCGGGATTTGAATTTCCCGGGCTTCATTAGCATAAAGCTGGCTCCACCATTTTTAAAAGCCGGCTTGTTCGAACCCCGTGCCGCATGTAGCCGCGCGGCACGGGGTTCGAACAAGCCGGCTTTTAAAAATGGCGGAGCCGGCTTTATGCTAATGAAGCCCAGGAAATTCAAATCCCGGGCTTCATTAGCAAGTTCGGTATGCATACATTACCCCCCTAGTTCGAACTAGGGGGGTAGTGTAGACATACCCATAGTGTAAAAGCAGTGGTTTAACGTCTTTAGAATGTTGAAATATTTGACAAGTCTTTGTCAATGTTTTCCAATAAATGTATGTATTTTCAGGTTGTCATAACATTAGCAATATAAACTAGTTTTACACTAGTAAAAATAAAATTCACACAAAAATATTTCTGTGCTTAGTTTCTGTAAGATTCTCTTAAACTGGATGATGATCTTCTAAATTTTAATAAGATTTCTGTAGAAGTTAAAAGATCTCTATAGAAATCATTATGGAAACCTAGAAAATTTAAGAAATAATTCACTCTTTGGTTTTGGATTTTTGTAGGTTTATTTAAAGATTCTATAGTGAAGCTAAGAAGTCATTCTCTGAATTCTACAGGAGATTTTCTAATGAGAGAATTACATGGAAATACCATGTAATCATCATGATTATAGCTGTGATACCTGGCTCTCTGGATGCCATTGTTTTTTTCCTTTAAAGAAATCATATATTTCATGGCTCCAGCATCACAACCATGCATAGATTTCTAGTGACATCATTTCTAGATCAGATTTTTATTTGTGTATTGTCAGGTAGAGGAGAAGAGCAATATGTCAAATTTCTTAGGATATGATTAAGCCCACTATATTTCAAAATCACGAATCAGCTTTTACAGCATCTTAACATGCAGGATTGCAAATGAATGACAGTTAACGGTAAGAAAAAGGAGAGCTGTATGCAATGGGGCTTTCCATTCCAATGAACTCTGTAAATAGAGATTGACTTGAAAATCAGAAGGGACAGTTTTAGGGTTAAGTGATATGGAATGTGTTTTCTTTTATCTTTTTCTCCCAAAGTCCGATGGACAGTTCTTCCAAAAAAGAAGGAAGAGAATCATTCTCATGCATACCCACTGAATAGAAAGAATTATTCTGTAAACAGTGATCAATATGTTTTAAAATCTAGGTTGGAAATGGAATCATGTGGAGAAACAAAATGCAGGGGGGGAAAAACCTATGGTCTTTCTGAGTAACTGACCAATTATTTTTCAGTCAAGTGGGAAGCCAAACTTCAAGTTTTCCCAATGACTCAGAGAGCATGAAACCACTGTGCTTTGTTGTTATTATTAATTCAGTGTATGTTAAATTAGTGCACTCCAGATGATTATGCTGTTCAGTTATAAACTAAGAATGATAACAGATATTTGGGCACAGTCTGATTTCTTTGAAAAATAATTTTTTAAAAAATCAGAAATATGAGCATAAACTGGATAATTCTTTAAAGTAATTATGCATTTCAGTGATATAGTACATTTAAAACTTAAAGCAATTATTGAAAGATACATATTAATTAATGGACCACTTCCCATTAGCCATTAAAATTATCCCAAAATACTACTGTCTTTTTAATAATAATAAAACCACAAATATTTAAAACAATCCACACACCTAATCGTAATATAAATACAAGACACCTCTATCAGTGTGCTCCCATGGATTTATTATAGGATCAGAACTGAAATTCATTGAAGTCAATCCACTGCAAATCTTGATTTATCAGGATTCTAAACTGTATGGTGCAACAAACTGCAAAGGTCTATAAAATGTTTACAGTCTTTATCTAGACTCCTACTCCTGTGTGACTTTGAGTAAACCACTTAGTTTCTCATTATGCCAGTCCCCCACCTCTATCATTCAGGTAATATTTCTGTGAATTACAGGAGTCCTATGTGAATAAATCCATAAATATTTGAAAGGCTATCAGGTACTGCAAAGATGATTCATTCTCAATGAAGGAGAAGTGTAGGAGGTTCTTGATTATATGATATGAAATCAGAAATGATAACACACAGTACCTATAATAATAATCTACTTTTATATTTAATCTTCTGTCCAACAATCTCAAAACCCTTTACAAACAATAATGGATGAAGTCATGCGAAGAAGAAAGTACTGTTCCCATTTCACAGAGGATGACTGACACAAGGGTAAATTCCTGGGATGGGATAGTACTGCCTCACCTCTTATTGGTTGGATCATCCTGCTGGGCTTTTTAAAAGTTAAAAGGTTTGATTATAGATATAAGGACCTGGGAATTAATGGGAAAGAGGAAGTGATCCTGGGACTAAGAAATGTTTCTTTAGGACTGCTGGGCTAGCAGCCTTGCAGAAAGACGGAAGGGCCAGGCTCCCCCACACCCAACCATCTGAAGATGAGCTGGGGCTAGGGTACCAGAATAAATGCTGCCTCTCCCCTTATAGCAGGGCAGATGCCTGCAAATACCAAAAGGAGTAAGAAGACCCCCGCAGGTCCCTGATGGGCAGAAACTAGAGGGAGAAGGCTGCCAAAGCCTTCCAAGGCTGAGGACTATATAGAGCCAGCTCAGGGATAAGCTACTTTAAGGCCTTACAGTGGGATGAATGACAACCAGCTTCATGAGGAGAGCTGAGGACTTCTGCTAATGAAATGGATAATAATTATTTGAATTACCCAGCTCCAGGAGGAGGACCGGGGCTTTTGCCCTAAGAAGAGGCATAAAGACCAAGAGTTAGCCCTCAGGGGACTAAGGACATTTCTTGGATGGCAGGCTCCAGAAAAGCCCTGAACCACCTTTTATTATTTGAGACTTTTTGTTATCGACCCTTTTGTATGACCTTCTCTAATTAAAAGAGAGAAAACCTGTGAGGTTATAAGAGTGCTTGATAAGGATATGAAATTATTGGCTTCCTGAGAAGATAAACAGGTAAGGAAAACGTGCAGCACCCCACTAACTCACTAGGGTGTGCTACAGGGCAGGCACAGCTATGGCAGCTCATCTCTAGGCATGTCTCTGGTTTTTCAGTGGTGTTGTGCACCCAATAGTCCAACCAAAGTCAGAAAGGGCTCAGGATCTCAAACAATAATGCCCTATGTTTTGCTGATTGTTTTTCCAAATTCTGTTGCTAATATTAGAAGCCACAATTGAATATTCGTGTTCAAATAACTTATCCAAAGGTCAAATAAATTATTAGTAGAGCTGGGATGCCTGGCTCTACACCAAGTTTCTGACACCCAGCTTGTTCTTATTCACAAAGCTAACTTTTCCTTTCTGTACTGACAAAGGAGCTATATGTAACCAATCTGGCCTCAGAACTCTCACCAAAGCTAAACATTACTAACAATAGATGGCCTAGAGCCAGCACACCAGACATTTTGACATAGGAACAGCCCTATTGGAGGCCAAAGGTCCATCTAGCCTAAAGGTCCATCTAGCCCAGTATCCTGTCTGCTGACAGTGGCCAGCTCCAGATGCCCCAGAGGGAGGGAACACAATAGGTAATCCTCACATGATCCCTCCCCTGTCATCCATTTCCAGACTAACAGAGGTTAGGGACACCATTCCTACCCATCCTGACTATTAGCCATTGATGGACCTAACCTCCATGAATCTATCTAGCTCTTTTTTTAACCCTGTTAAAGACAACTGAGCTAGGTAAGAGCTGTGTTCCCAGGTGAGACTTGTGTATACAGGTTGGACCTTCCTCATCTGGCACCCTTGGGACCTGACTGGTCCCAACAAAGAGATTTGCTGGACCAGGGGAGGTCCCTCCCAAAATGTCCCATGCTGCCTTGCTGCCCCCAGCTTGGGTTCCAGCCTGGCCCCACTGCTCCCTGCCCAGTCATGGCTCCCTAGGCTGGAGAACCTGAGCTGCCGCTGTTGGCCCCTGAGCTCTATGGCCCGGGCCAGAGTTCCCTGGCTGCCGCTGTCGGTCCCTGAGCTTCGTGGCTGTGGCCAGAGGTCCACAGCCACTGCTGGACCCCTGCTGCCGCTCAGCCACAGGAGCTGCATCACCTGCTCCTCCCCTATTCCCCCAACATGAGGCTCCCAACTGAGTTGCTCCCCCACCTGCTACTACCCCATTGACCAGCCTCCCTATACCTGGGTTCTGTGGTCCAGGAATATCTTTGGTCCTGCTGGACCACAGATGTTGCTGGACCTGAGGGTCCCAACTAAGGCCGTGTCCAGACTCAGGGGTTTTTTCGGGAAAAGTAGCCTTTTCCCGAAAAAACTTCCCCTGCGTCCAGACTCAAGCCGCGTTCTTTCGAAATTATTTCGAAAGAACGCGGCTTTTCTTTCGATGGCGGTAAACCTCGTTTCACGAGGAAGAACGCCTTCCTTCAAAAGTTCCTCTTTCGAAGGAAGGCGTTCTTCAATGTAAAGAGGCCGTCTTCGAAAGAGAGCATCCAGACTCGCTGGGTGCTCTCTTTCGAAAAAGCGGATTTCTCTTTCGAAAGATCCGCCTGCAGTCTAGACGCGATCTTTCGAAAGAGGCTCTTTCGAAAGATGCTTTCGAAAGAGCCTCTTTCGAAAGAAGCCTGCAGTCTAGACATAGCCTAAGAGAGATACAATCTGTACTTATTTTTAGTGTCACTATCGAATATAGTGCATGGAAAAATCTGTGTTACATGCTACAACAAGAGCTGGGTCTGAGCTTCAGAGTCTCAGGGTGTTTGGATCCAGAGTTAGGGTGTTGGGAACATCTCTAGATTCATCAGATGAATATATCTCTATTTTTCTCCTTTTAATATTTCCAGCAATAAATAAAACTCACCCAACCATCAATACAGGAAAACATCAGAAATCTAAAAATGGACTAATACTTTTGCCAAATGTCACACCAAAACATCCTCCTTAGATTTAAAACTCCTGTAATAGGTTTTCTTTCAAAGGGAACACACATGCTTATAAACTAAGAACTCACAGTATCCTCACAGTGATTTTATGACTGTGATATTATTATATAGCTATATATTATATATTGATATACGCATATATATGTTGTGAGAGAAAGAACTCTGATCTTCCATATTTAATTGACTCACTATAACTACAGTTTAGAATGCAAATTAAGTATTGGAGCAGTTTTATATTTGAAATACATAAAAGCATTATAAAAATCTGTTTGGCTTTCATTATAATGGGCTTTAAGTCTTGCACTTTCATTTATTAAATTCTGACACCTTCTACCATTTTAACATTATTAGCCTCCTTACATGAAGAAAATGATCTTCAAAGCTGTATAAATTAAGTGCCTTATAATGTGTTGAAATGGGCAGAACACCAACAAAGACAAGAATCAGTGCTAGAGCTCAAAAATGTTTAATATTTTAACAGGTAATGTATTTTTGCAACATTTTCTGAGTACAGGTTGAACCTCTCTAGTCCAGCACCCTTTGGACCTAATGGCCCTGAACCAGAGAATTTGCTGAAGCACGGGAGGTCAATTTTGTTTTGTAGCATTACCAACACTTCCAGACTCACTGGGCTCCTAGAAGACATTTAGGGATAAATTAGAGCTAAATACAGATTTCTGGTCTGACATCCTTGGGATCTGAGTGGTCCTGAACAAGGGAGTTTGCTGGACCAAGAGAGTTCAATGCTCCCCTGTTGGCCGCCATCTCACTCATGGGCTCGTCTCCGGCTGAGAGGCTCCTCAGGCTGAGGCTCCCCATCCTGCCTCTATCCTCACTGCCACTGGCCTGGCCAGGGCTCCCTGGAACCTGTGCTCCCTGCCCTGCTGCCAGCCCCCTGGGATTGGGCTCTTTCCTCTGGGGCTCTCAGGCTGCCACCAGTCCCATTGCTACCAGGGGTTCCTGATGGGGCTGTGACTTCCCTGGGTTCTTGGCCTGGGTTGGGGCTCCCTGGCTGCTGCCAGCCTCGCTCCCATTGCATGTTCCTGGTTGGGGCTGGAGCTCCCTGGCAAGGTTCCCTTTAAAGTACTCAGAAGCACAACCTTGCACCTGCTTAATGAACCCCATCCAGCCAGGGGCTCAGGATTCGCACATGGAGCTGCCGGGCTGTGGAAGGGGCACCTCTTTAGTGACAGCAGCAGCTCCCTGCTGAAGACAGAACAGCGAGTCTCTCCCAGCTGGGAATGGAGGTGGGAGGCGTCCTTATATGTGTTTGCAATGTAGGGAAAGATGGAGGAAAGAATGCAGTTTGATCCCTAAATTTTCCCACCTCAAGAATGCTCCACTTCTTTGCACTGCACCATAAAAAAAATTAATAAACAATGATGGCAAAGAGTTGTTTGTTGTTCTGGAGAAACACTCCTAAAAAGAACAATAACAGAAATGAGAGCAAATTCAGTGTAGCTTGTCAAATCAGAAACCTCAGTTAATGCCAAAGTGTAAGCAGGAGAGAAGGTGTGAAAGTGAGTAACTGTTAACTGCAATATTCAGAGAAATTATGTTCACCCTTCTGCTAACCCAACAGAGTGGAGTGCATGATACTATCTAATGAAGGGTTTTATTACTAACAACATAAGTGATCATTAAGGATAACTGAGAATAAGGAGCAGATATAAATTCAGAACTCCCTTACTCTTACCAATCTAATCTTATATAATCAAAATGTTCCAGACCTGGGTAAAGGTCTCATTAAGTACTCTCAGCAGCCCAAACCATAGTACATGTCAAATATTGAGCACATCTGTCTTAAACATTCTATACTGAAGTGATGCTCTGAATGTTTTCACTGTTCTGACACTTACGATCTTAGCGTTTATGTTTGCACAAATAAATCCAAGGAAGATTACATTTACAAACTTGATGCTGTTACCACATTTAGTTCTCAGGTTCAATGGAAGAGTGCTAGCACTGAAAATCTAAAGTCTTTCTGAAAACATGAACTTTTTTGCAGCAGCTAACAACCCATTATAGCTTTTATGTAGGGGCGGCCCGAGGCAGGCTGTGGCAGCTGGCACCCCAGGCAGAATGTGTGATCGGTGCCCCTGCCTGCATGGCCGTCAATGGCGTGATGTCATCATTGGGCATCCCGAGCACCCCGTTGAAGGCGGCGTCCTAGGCGACGGCCGAGTCAGCCTATACTCACAGGCCGCCCCTGCTTTTATGTGTTGTTGAGTCACTTGAATTATCGCAATAAGCCAAAACACTTGATCATGTAACCTGTTTTTAATAGTGGGGTAAAATAAGAATTGGCAAAATCAGACTCATCGGATTGTCTTTATGTTGGCTAATTTAGAATTCCCTATTGTGGATCTCTAGTCTTTGACAGAGATCTAAACAATATACATCAAATTTAACAAAGAATCACTGAAATCTAGATCTAGATGGGAACTTGAAAGGGCACCTAGCCCAGACCTTCTCCCAGTAGGCATATATCAGTGGTTTTTAACAGGGGTAAATGTATCACTTGGAGTATGCAATGTTTCAGTAACGGCATGATGTGTTTTCATGTCTTATTTGTAACCAAGTAATTTCTAAGTGAAGTATAACTTGGGGGCATGCTAGACAAATCAGACTCCTGAAAAGGATAGAGTAGTCTGGAAAGGTTGAGAACCACTGATCTGGATAATGCCTCACAGTTATTTGACTAACTTGTTCTTAAAAGCCTCCAGTGATGGTGATTCCACAACCTTCCTGGGAAGTCTATTCCAATACTGAACTACCCATTTAGTTACAAAGTTTTCCCTAACATTCAACTAAATCTCCTTTGCTGCACAGTAAGCCCTTTACTTCTTGTCCTACCTTCAATGGACGGGGAGAAGTATTGATCATAATAGTCCACTTCATAATATCTCTTAATATATTTGAAAGGGGGGGTTGTTTCTGTTTTGTTTTGTTTAAAATAATCAGGTTCCCCCTCAGTTTTCTTTTCTCAAAGCTAAGTATGCCTAGTATATTAACCTTTCCTCGGAGGTCAGGTTTTCAAACCCTTGATCCACACACCATTCTTAAAGTCTGTCACTCACAACAGGATACAGCAGAGATCTTATTCACCAGTGCTGAGTAGAGGGGAAAAATTGCCTCCAATGTTTTACATGTAACACACCTGTTAAAACAAACTAGGTGTTTTCACCACTGCATCATACTGTTTGCTCAGATTCAATTTTTAATCTGCTATACTTCACCTCCCCACCCATCCTTTAGAGCAGAATTTCTGAGTACTCAATTATCCTCCATTTTGTATTTGTGCATTTAATTATTTTCCCTTCCTAAGTGAAGTAACTTGCTCTTGTCATTATTGAATTTCAGCTTGTTGATTTCAGACAATTCCTCCAAGTGACCAAGATCACTCTGATTTTTAATTCTGTCCCCCTAAATGCTTGCAACACCTCTCAACTTGGTGTCATTTGCAAATTTTATATAATTCCCACTCCACTACTGAAGTCATGAATAAAAGTGTTGAATAGTACTAGGACAGATCTCTGCAAGATCCCACTAGATATGTCCTCCCAGTTTGACGGAGAGCCATTTATAAAAACTCTCTGAGCATGTTTTTTCAACCAGTTGTGCATTTGCTTTATAGTAAGTTCATTTAGACCACCTTTATTTGGTGCTTATGCTTCTGAGATTGTCAAATGAGACTATGTCTATAGTTTTCTTAAAATCAAGATATATCAAATCTACTGCTTCTCAAGATATATCAAATCTACTAAGCCTGTCAAATAAGGGAATTACGTAGATTTGGGAAGATTTGTTCTTGAAAAATCCAATCTGGCTATTACATATAATTTAATTATCCTCTAAGTGCTGGACCACAAAAGTTGCCGGACCAGAGACTGCCAGACTAGAGAGGTTCAATCTGTAGCATTAAATACTCATGAACTTGTTTGGGAGTTGCACATTCATATAATTGGGAAAATATATCACTGTTGTCTTTCACAAGGAAGAAATGCAATGTATGTAGGGTTCTTTAAAAAGTGTAAGTTTTTGCCTCCTTCCCTAGAAATAAGCATCATATTTCTTCAAAAGCTATAGATTGTCTATTCCTGGGGAGTCAGAATCTAAAATTTTGATATCTGATATTGCCACAGAGGCATCAAACACAATTCTGAAATGTGAAAATAAATTAGCAAAACTTAACAAGCCCATCAACTTTCATTTTCACCATGTTCAAAGACATAAATTACATTTAAGCTGAAAGAAAGAATTGTGGAGTAAATCTTTCTCACTTAGAAGGCTAGGGGAGTTCCCAATGATTTTCATAGATGGGGATCTGATTCTTTATTTGACCATTCAGAATGCTCAGGGATCATGACAAAATAATTCACAAGAAAATTAAATGTGCTTTCTGTAATAATTATTTGGCGGAAAGAATAGCAGTCTAATTAGTTCTAGATTTCAAATTTTAACTTGCTCATTCAACCTTCTATGGCTCAGTTTTTGATCTTCTTCTAATCTCAGTGCTCTCTCAGAAAAGGCTGAACTCCAGCTATTTCTAAAAATAAAATATATAAAAAACTATTTCAGCTGACAATGTTCAAGATTTCTTGTATGCTTAGAACAAAGAGTACTACTGCACTTGGGACTACTTAAAGGTCAGTTTTATAGTATCAGATAATGTTAGAACGAAGCAAATAAACAGAATGTTCTTGTATGAAATGATTCGGAACACTTAAAAGCATACTATACTAAACAAATACTGGTCTTCAACACATTATTATTTAAGCTGGTAATGACCTTCATCAAAAAGTAGATGAGTTAATTGCCTAACCTCTATTCTCTCACAAAGAAAAATCATAGGCCATACCTGCATCTCCTACAGCTTTTCATCCATTGTGTTAAATTTTACTTTTGTTCACAGCTCTATGGCAATTCTTCGGGCAACAGGGCTCTTCTAGCTTTAATGGGAGTGAAATCTAACCTCACATGCTCTGGTATAACAAATCTAAGCCTTGATCCTGCAAACACTAACATGTGCTTAAGTTTACACAGCACATATAGTTCCATTTGCATCAATGGGGTTACTCAAATTCCCTAAAGTTAAGCACATCAATTATTTTTTGCAATATTGAAGGCATAAACTCTGTGTAAATTACATGGGGCAGACAATACTTCACAAAGCCACCTATTTGTCCTTTTATTATAATGAAGGGTGCGAAAGACTTGGAGATAGAGCTATGGAAAATTACAGAAACATTTCCTCATTTTTGTAGTTCTATTTTAACCATATTTGCACCACTGAAACAATCCCACCTCCCCAGTTCATCCTCAGAAGCAATCACCCATAAACTTAGACACACTAATTCAAAATAGCACTAGAGCCTACCAGAACAACGATGTAAAACCTGTAGCTACAACTCCCATTTTGGATCTATGGGTCCAACATATGCAAATGGCGTACCTTATCCTATGCACTAAATAGTCCAATCACAGTTATATGAGTAAAACAAAACAATTATTACAGTCTTGAATGACCACACAGAAAAATAATAAGACAAAAACACCCCATCACCTGTGTGTGAACACCTTTCACAAAACAATCACTTCATATGTCCTCTCAGCCCTTTTTTTTTTTCCAAAGAAACTTACCCAACATCTACAAAAGATAATCTGGGAAATTAAATTCATAACTTTGCTAGACACTAAAAATAATGGACTTAATAAAAGCACTGAATTTACAATTTATTTTAAACAATCTGTACTCATCTAACTCTCATTTGTCCCACAGCTGCAGAGGTGTTAGTTTCCCTCCACTTCATTTTAAATCATCACTTGTAACATGCTAACTCCTTATGATGCAGCAGGGGTGGGGAACCTGAGGCCTGGGGGACAGAAATCCCCCCACCCTCCAAGCATTGGGGAGCATGTGCTGGTGCTCTAGCCCTCTCGCTGTCCCATCACGGGCTGGAGCACACCAAATCTACTGGGCTGGGCCCCTGTAGGCTCTGGTGTATAAAGGGAATGTGGGGAGTGTCTTTCTCCTCTTCACTCAAAGCCTATGTCAAAGAGGGTCAGTGGCCCTCAGGACAAAAAAGGTTCCCCACCCCTCTGCTAAACAATCTGCTCCACACTGTATTTAGCTGTGACATTCAGACCAGAAGCAGAGCTTGAAAACGTGTTTCTTTCACTGATAGAAATTGGTCCAATAAAAGATATTACCTCAGTCTTGTAACCTATCTGGGATATTCTGAGAAATGCAGGGCATCACAGGGATATTATCCATGGAAGAACAACAAATCAGAATAGTAAAGCAGATTGAATAAATTATGAGAAAAATAATGATCCAATCCTACAAACACATAAGCCATTATTTAACTTGTTTTGTGGGTGGTAGTCCTAGTGAACTCAAGGGGGCTAATCATGTGCATTTATATGTTTACCATATCAAGTCTTACAAGGGCTATATCTGTTTGTCTTGGCTAAAATTGACACAGCAGAATCATCATGATATCAGTCTACAATTATTTGAAGCATGTAACATCAAGGAGAAAGAGGAAGTATTTCATGTGATACACAGGGGAGCTAATGGAATGAAACTAAACAAGAGACATTTTAGTCTGGATACCAGTGAAAGCTTCCTCAAAGTGGGAGGGTATGTCTACACTCTCACCCTAGTTCAAACTAGGGTGGTTAATGTAGGCAACCGAAGTTGCAAATGAAGCCCGGGATTTAAATATCCCGGGCTTCATTTGCATCTTGCTGGGCGCCGCCATTTTTAAAGCCCCGCTAGTTCGGGCTCCGTGCCCGTGGCTACACGCGGCACGGAGTAGGTAGTTCGAATTAGGCTCTCTAATCCAAACTACCAGTATGCCTCATTCCACGAGGAGGCCTAATCCGAACTACCTACTCCGTGCCGCGTGTAGCCGCGGGCACCGAGTCTGAACTACCGGGGCTTTAAAAATGACAGCGCCCGGCAAGATGCAAATGAAGCCCGGAATATTTAAATCCCGGGCTTCATTTGCAACTTCGGTTGCCTACATTAACCACCCTAGTTCGAACTAGGGTGGTAGTGTAGACATACCCAGAGATATTACATTGTGCAGTGATATTACATTGTGCAGTGGTCTTCCTTGGAAGTGGTTAAAGCCCAACCACTTTTAGACTTGATTGACCACTAAAAAGAAAAAACTGTTCTGAACAATCCTGCATTGCTGGGGAGCAGGACTGGATAACAATGGCTATAAAATAGTTGTCATTTTAGAAGCAGCTTTCACTACTGCTTGCCCAACTCATAAGAGTTACCGACAATATAAAGTCATCCTACAGAAGAAAATTCTTATTCCAGTAGCCCAGCAAGCAGTGCTTCTTTCTTTTCTGCCCTGCATTCTGTCCTGCATTTCTCTAGATCTGTTCTTTAAAACAAACACACACACAAATCCTCTCAACATGCCAGTTTTTGTAACCCAACTCTAAAGTCAATGCTCCATTCATACTCAATCAAAATTGTTCCTGTAATATATGGAATTTCTGATAAGCAAGACCCATAAATTGCCTGAAGGACAACCGAAAAGTATATCTCTTTAATTCACCTCATCTGTCAAAAGCCTAAAGATGATTCTGACCGGAATGCTATAGAACATGGCACAAAAACTATTCGGAAGAGCTTAGTGTGAACTGTTAGTAAATGTGGACAGACAGCTGCTGCAAAGATAGAAGTACTAGCCCTGAAAATGTGAATTCTTAAATATACCAGAACAGATCTTATTTCTGTCTAGTTGTATAACAGATTTTGATTTCACTATTTAGAAATTCAAAGATAAAAAGAACAGCAAAAACAGGAAGGGCAGGACAGACTGCAAGGCTATGGCTACACTTGTGCAAGGGTAAAGACGTCCACACTGCCATGTGCTTTTGTGCAAGAGCATCCATGGCAGTGTGGACGCGCTCTTGAGCAAGAAAGCTCTGATGGCCATTTTAACCATAGGGCTTTCTTGCGCAAGAAACCCCTGCCATGCATCCACATTTCCTTCTTGTGCAAAAGCTCCTGCGCAGGAGGGCTTACATCTGTTAAAAAACAGCAAAGCTCTTGTGCAAGAAGCCCTGTCTTCCGATGCTCTACAGTAACTCTTCTTGCGCAAGAGCAGGTGGTGGACGCTTTGCGGGTTCTTGTACAAGACACAGCCCAACAGTGTAGAAACAGGGGAATGAAAATTACTCTACAGACTATTTGTAAATTATGTGAAATCTAGACTCTCATGGGTAAACTCAGTAAGAACTCTTGAGAATTAAATATACTGCACATAAGAGTTTCATGCATTCATTAATATTTAAGAAATTCTGACATGAAGATTCCATTTTATTAAAATGAAGGAAGACACTAGTACCCATATGGGTAATACAGTGTATATTGGTGGTAAAATGCAAAAGTAACCAAGGATTAGTGAATACTAAGCAGCTGTTAAAAAGGATAAAATTGTGTTTTCTTGAAAAGGAAAAAGTAGATAAATATGTTCTCCAAAAGTATGACATCAGTTAAGACTAGAGCTGATATAACTATCAATATCGGCAACTTTTGTATGGCATTAATTGGTCATATTTTAAAGAATTACTCCTGAATGGTCAGCATCCATAGGTCTGATGGATAAATATTCCAGACTTCCTGTGACAACAATGGTGCCTTGAATAAAATAGTCTATTAGGATATATTTGCAACACATGGGATTCTATCTACAGTTATAGAACTGGGAACAGAGAGATGCACATGCAGTTTCAACAGAGGCAAATGCTTTATCAGAGCCAGATTAATCTGCCCTCCCCAAGCCCTGAGCCATAGCCCTTCCTCTGCTAATAAAGCTTATGGCATGGATGACTCTACAAGAGCCTTTAAGTGGGCTGGTAAGTAAGAACACCAGCTTTTCGCTTTGGATACACTCCCTGCACTGCAAACTTCCCAGAACACCGATCGCTGTCTTCAGACAGTATGGCTAGGTCCTCACTCAGGCCCCTTGCCCTGGGACACCTTCTGGTCCACTAATCAGTGGGAGATCCCTTCTAGTGCAGTCACTGGACCTTTTATTGTCAGCTTCCCACCACCTTCCATTTACAAAGCTTTTTGAATTACAGCAAACTCAGCCTCTCCTGCCTATGGCACGCACTCAGCCACACCCTGGCTCCTCACTTTGCTCTCTCCTGCTGACTCCTTTCAACTGCATTATATAGCCCTCTGACTAATGCGGCCCACAGCTGCTACTAATAGCCCTTCAGGCCTGGGCTCGCACAGCTGTTTGCCATCAGCCTTTTCAGAAAGGCTAAAGTAGCAGAGCTCTGGCTTAGCCAGCAGTCTGTCACAGCAGTCAGGGGTCCTTTCTGGAGAACTAAAGCATTAATATTCATCTACGCAGAGGAGGTGAAACCACTCCAAAAGAGCCAGAAGAGTAAGACATCAGTGAGAGGTGCACATATGCATGCTCGTGCACACACTCTCTGTTATTGTTCCTCCTCCTCCACCTGCTGAGGTGATGTCTTTGGAGTCCTCTGCCCCCAACAGTGGGTTTCAGAATCAATGACCCATTCAGATGATTGAAACATTTTATGACTCTTAGAGTTATTGTTATAAGCTGTCTGAAAACTCAGATAAATATTACTCTAAACTCAGATTCTGATGTCATTGATTCCTAGAGAAGGGATCCTAAATGATTCATTTAAATGTCTATGCCTTTATTTGGTCTTGTACCTTATTAGTTCTGACTCAGAATTGATACATATAGTCCACACCAGATATAAGGAGACCAACAGATTTAACTATTTACATATTTTATTGCCAACCACAAGCAATATAAAGTATTGACATAGAACTTGCCCCCTAAAATAATGAGATTGACTTGAAATAAGGAGATTTTGGAAAAAAAACCACATTTGTAGTCTTTGTATTTGACTTCTTGTTTCAGAGACTTTTTAATTTTGTAAAAATTTTATGCTTTTCTCCACACCCATAAAGGCTAGAAACCTTTTTCTTTTTAAAGTTCAGATAGAGTTGGGCCCTCAGGGGAAACACCAAGTATAGTGAAACTCATAATACAATTGACAGTGTTGGGGACACTGGAAATCGCCACCATCACTTTTGCACTAGCTAGTTACAATAGCACAGATATTAATGCAAAAAATGTAAACAAATATGTTGTTGCTGTGGTGCTTTTTGTTTTTTTGGTGGGTTTTTTTGGCACTATTGGGCCTTGTACTTCTTCATGAGTCCAAAAAGAGATTTTGTCCTAAAAGTACTTCAGAACCAACTACCCAAAATAAAGATGAATAAGTCCTGCCAAAACTTCACAAGACAAGAAAATGCCTGTAAAAGGAGGGTTCGTGTCCTTTTTAATTCATTCTACTCATCTAGTTCCCACAGAATAACTCATGATTGCCATGCTGGCTCCTTTTCCTCTTTTCCTGCAGCCTTCCTCCCCTTCCCCTCTTCCTAACAATCATAAAGTACAATTTTCTTCATTTGTCCGGACAGCCAGCCAAATTCCTCCCCACCCTCTCTGCTAAAAAGTGTGGTGAGCTTATTTTAGATGCATTAGAACATTGAATATTAAAACATCCGAAATATGTAGTTTAAAAAGTAAGGAAGTAGGTAAGTAATTTTGTATATTGGATAGAAGGTATTCACAGTGTGTATTTTTAAGAAAGGACTGGCTAGTAAAGTGTATAAACACAGCTGAGTAGGAAGGTCATTAGATGACCTCTGATCACAGAATAGAGCAGACGTTCTTAGTCATAGTAACAGCAAGAAGTTCAAAAAAAAAAAACGTTTTCAATATAGGGAAAGAAGTTCTGTGAACTTTCAGCTTTTCATAAAGTACTAACACACAACCTTGCACCAAACCCCAACTATGTCAGATAATGCCTGGTTTCCATAGTAACTCAAATATTTAAAGTAAGGTGGAAAAATAGACCAAGATATAATTCTCCCTCTTCAACACGCAGAAAAAGTAATAATACAAACATGCAGCATGAACAAAATAGTTGATGGTGTGATATGATATAAAGTTGTATTGGCACTTATTTGGGAAGACCTGCTGAATATATGAGTGTAATTATGAGATCATCCCAGACTGATAGTGATAAAAGCTTAAAATCATCCCCCACCCCAGTACATATTCCCTATGTATGTATGTGTCTATGTAATATTAGCAACTGAGGGGAAATGAAAACAAAGGGATATATTTCATATATAAAACATTCAAGACCTGCCTGCTTTGCCTGTTGCAGTTTGATATATTTCTGACATATGAGATCCTTGGCAATCTTCCTCAAGTCTGCAGCCTTACTTCTGGAGAACTGAAACATTTAGATATATAACACTCATATTACCAGTGCCCAAAAGGAGACAGACATTACTGACTTGGATCCAAATAAGTATTTTATTATGGCCTTAAAAAAAGATAAGAAAGCCCAGCCAGTTTAGCCCATCCTTGAGTAGCTATATATTTTTCTCATGGGGTAAAAGTCCTGTTTTCCATGCTGGTCTAATATGTAAAAATGTTCCATTATCTCTGAAGTCTTCAGAGAATATGTTAAATAAAGCATATAATTTCAGACCTGAATATATTCCAGGTGATTCACGCCAACTCTGGCATGGCAATCCTAAACAATGAAAATGAATAAATTGGGGGATGGTGGAAGAGAAAAACTTTATAAACATTGAAGCATATTGGATATTAAATAGGCCTAGATATATGTCATGATTGCTTTACAAGGCCATATTTCTAATTATCTTTTGAGTGCTATTGAGTGGTCACCATTTGTATGAGTATGCGTGTGTGTTTTGCTTGCTTCAAGACAGCGGTGACAATTTAATTGAAATATATATAGGACAAAAACAGAATCATCAGAATCATCATTTGGTTGGACAATTAAGGTGGCATGAGTACACAATTCACCCAAGCAAACTTTTAAAAGCATAAATATTAGAAGCAAAGGAAAATCTCCATAGCATCCCTTGTGTCTTTCACATGGCTTGCAATGTTGTCAATATCACACTCCAACACTCCATAAAGGAATTCATGTTTATCTCCAACAGATACCAAATGGCAATATGGACCACAACTTCATGCACTTTGAGTTCTAATGTGAAATGTTAATAACGATCTTATATTCTCTCATATCAACAGATCAGCACACTGGACTGTTAAATATCTATTAAGTTATTCTGACTTAACACTTCCGAGATTGTTATTTCTGAGGTTCTTCAGTAGAGAGTGAGTTTCATGAAGTTGTGTATAGCTTTTCAGTGTCTGTTGCAGATAAAAGTGAATGGCTTATGGGGTGTCTCAGGGTAGCTATCCCACTGTACAACTCACTACCTTCTGCTCCAGGGTGTTTTGGGAAGGGTTTGCAATGTAGTTTCATCTACATCCTATTATTCCATGGGCTTCCTAATATATTTAGGGCCACTTTTCAACAGCCCCTGTACTCTGCATACCTGCCATCTGGGTCAAAAGGCACAGAACTTGGACTGCTCTCCAGTATTGTGGTAAACATTAGGAACACAGTATTTTATGAGTTATGAGTCTGTTGACAATACCCAGATGTCTGCCTTGCAGTGTGACATGGAAAAGAAAAAAGAAAAATAACTGTTAAAACTCATGGAGCAGCTGCACAGAATGGACGGTTGGTTCTGGGCTCAAGAAACAAGCATTGAGTGGTGAGATCACATCACTATACAGGTCTGGGATGATGAACAGTGGCTGCAGAACTTTCAGATGCTCAAAGTCATCTTCCTGGAACTGTATGTGGAGTTTGTCTGTGTCCTCTGGCACAAGGACACCAAGATAAGAGTTGTACTCATAATGCCAAAAGCAAGTGTTGATTGCTGTGTGGAAACTGGTATGCCAGACTGCTACCAATCAGTTGTGAATCAGTTTGGAGTCAGGAAAGCCACCATGGAGGTTGTTGTAATGCAAGTGAGGTAAACCATTAACTTCCTCCTGCTAAAAAGCATTGTGACTCTGGGGAATGTATGAAAAATAGTGGATGGCTTTACAGTAATGGGGTTTCTGACCTGGGGCTCAGTAATAGATGGCACACTTCCTTATTTTGTCCCCAGACCACCTTACAATGGAGTACATCAACAGAACATGCTACTTTTGTATGGTACAGAAGTATTCTTTAGGAATATTGGTATGAATAGAAAACTGCAAGCAGGGACTTTTTTTTCAGACCAGAGGATATGGAAATACAAATAGTGATCCTGAACAACCCAGCCTATTCTTTGCTCCCATGGCTTAAGAGTACTTCTGCAGCAGGCTCAGCAGGTACAGAATGACTATTGAATATGCCTTTGTCTACTTAAAAGCTTGCTGGTGTTCTCTCCCCAAGGAGATTAGATTTCAGTGAGAGTATTATCTGTATGGTCATAGCTGCCTTCTGTGTGCTTCAAAATGGCTGTGAAACAAAGGAAGAAAAGTTTCTCCAGGAGTGTCTGCTGATTTTGAGAATCCAGATACCTGGGGCTCAAAGGGGAATTATTCAGATCAAGGAGACTTTGAAGGAACGTTAAAAAGAGAGAGAGACACACACATTAATGTGTGTTACTGTAGTGTGTTGAACCTGGCAGTGCTTTTTACATCATGGTATGAACCTTGTTGTGACTGCTGTGTGCGTGGTAGTATCATAATGCAAGCAGCAGTCACCAGTGGGTTGGAGCATAATAAAGATTCATTCTCTTTTCATAAGCTGATTTTTATTGCATACCCATGCAAACATTCCTATGTCATGCTGAAGTAAACTTCGTAGACTCAGGTTAAAATATCTTTACAGGGGAAGGCAAAGTGAATTCACAAGGACATATGCCAACTCTTGGATTTTGTTCAGCTGTCACTACGCATTATCTCCCATGGAGTAGAATGCCAGGGGTACTGCCGAGGACTGGGAAATTATGTGGACTGGGGAGGAAGGAAAGAAATAAGGAGGTCCTGGAATTCAGTTCTCTATGGGCAGCTGGGGAGGTGAGCACAGATGTGTTCAGATTGAAGTTCAGTAAGAGACTGAAGAATATCTGTGTGCAACTTCAGCAGCACAATCATCTATTCGGGGGGGGGGGGGGCATAGTTGCCTTTTGGGGTCCCTGTTTACTTTCCTCAATGTCTTTCCACATTTTCTCATTGATTGCTTCTCTCCAAGCTCTCTGCTTGCAATCTCAAGCACCAGAGGAGTGCAACACCTCAAGGAACTTAGCTTCCATAGACCTCTTCATTCTTCTCCTTTTGCAGTTGAGCTGTCATCGTGTATGAGGAAAGCCATCTGCAGCTGGTAAAGAGACAATGGACAGAGGTCCTATTATTGGTGCACTTACATCTCTTGGTACAAACAAGTTACAAGCATAACTTTCTCACTTTTCCATGGGACTCATAGAGCAGTGGCAGATCCATCTGTGGCAAGTACAGCCAGGAGGGTGAGGTCTGAGTGTTGGGAGAAATGAAGGGAGGCACTTGGTTATCAGTACAAGCACATAGGGCTATTGTATGGAATACTGGCACTATTTTCCACAGGCAATAGAAATTGTAGCTGGTATCTCACTCAGGAGGGTTACCAAGGCTACAAGGGAGCAGCCCCTGCATGCGTGTGGCTGCAGACTGAGTCTGTATGCTGTTACCCAGTGTGCTGGAAACGGTGCCTGCTGAAGAAATTGCTGAGTGGCATGGAAAAGTGTCCTACCGTAAGGGAAGAAATCAGTCAGCCCTCCCAAGAAATCTTTTTGCAGAAGATTGCAGATTACTCCCAGAAATGTTTCTTAGAGATCTCTATGGAGGACTCACAGGACACCTAGGTACACATAAACAGGGCCCCTTCTGCCTAGATGTATAGGGTAATGAGAAGCAGATGGCAACTTTCCCTCTTGGTTATCTTACTATCTCTTCTAGCCAGATGAAAAAAGCAGTACATCAGTAGATGTGTCCCAGCAGTATGGAAGAAAACTGAATACTTACCAGAGGTTCCCTCCACGGCATCAAGCTCACCAGTGAAGGACTGCGGCAGTGGCTCATCTGTTCTGGAGAGTAAAAAGAGCGCCTGGCTTTCCATGCTACCCACTCTCCCAGCTATCTCTTGCCCATCCGCCTCTGCCTGCACTTCCTCATCCTAGTCCTAGGGATTCTCACTGGCAGCCTTTGACTTCAGTCCCCCTGCCATCTAAATTATCTGCAGGGCTCTTGGCAGCAAAGATGGAGTCGCACTGAGGATGGCATGCGGCTCCTTAGGGTATGTCTACACAGCAAAGTTAATTCGAAATAACAGCCCTTATTTCGAATTAACTTTAATAGCGTCTATACAGGCAAACCACTATTTCAAAATAAAATTGAAATAGCGGGGCGCTTAATTACAATTAGTTAAACCTCATTCTACGAGGAATAAGGCCCAATTCGAAATAGCTAATTCAAAATAAGTGCTGTGTAGATGCTTATTTCGAAATAGGGAGACTCCAGCTCTTCCCAGGGTGCCCTGCTGGCCACTCTGGCCCAAACCAGGAAAACTCTTCTGCTCCCCCCCCCCGCAACCCTGGAGCCCTTAAAGGGGTAGAGTCCGTTTGGCCACAGGGCCTGTGCCAGCTCCAGGTCTGCCAGCCCAGAGCCCACAGGTGCTGCCCCTGACCCAGTTGCCAGCATGAGCAAGCCATCCCTCCACCATTCCCCAGGAGCAGTCTCGCAGCTCCCAGGAGCCTGCCAGGGGCTGCAAAAGGCAGGCACCTTCCTGGTCCAATGCAGAGATCATGGACCTCCAACGTCCATAATCTCCGCACTAGACACAGGAATGCGGTCACCATTCCTGGCTGACATCCTGGCCACCAAAGGTCACGTGCGCACCCAGAAGCAGGTGTGCCTGAAGATAAAGGAGCTGAGGCAGGCCTAAGCCAGAGCCACAGGGGGCAGCTCCCAAGCAGGGGCAGACCCAGACCCCGACCCCTTCCCCTACTTTGAGGCCCTGGACCACATCTTCGGGGGCCGGACAGTCTGTGCCCCCCAGGTGGTCATTGACACTGAGGCAGAGGGCCCTGACCAGGGCATGGAGCAGGAGGAGGAGAAGGAGGAGGAGGAGGACGACAGCCAGGAGTCACAGGAGCCTGGAGAGAGCGCGGCACTCACCCTGGACCCCTAAGGCATACCACCATCACTTTCACCGCTGTCTTCCAAGGCTGGGGAGGCCTCGACATGTGAATTCCATCACTGTCCCCTTATGCGGGGCCAGAGGGAAAGGGGAAAGGGAGCCGAAGGACTGTGCGTGTGGGCCTTGCTTACCACGGATCATGCAGCAACCTGTGCATGTGCCATGCCAGCCGGGACATGTGGCCCTAGCTGGCTGCCACACAGGGGCCCTGGCCTGTTACCCACACACATGTATGTATGAAGGCACATGACATGCTCCATACCCCGAGGAGGGATGCTGCATGATGCTTTCCCTCCAAAAGCCCCCTCTACGCAGAGGCAAGGCACATCCTTCCCGCCCCTCCCCCCCACATACCCACACTACATACAGAACAGGGGCATGGGTACAGTCCCGGGCCAGCTCACACTCCTGGGGATAGCAGGACATGATGGTGGGGAGACGTACTATCCTCACCTTGCAGAGAGGGGGCTGGGCTTCACTCACTGTGTCCCCAGGGAGAACTGACCACCTCTCTGGTTTCTCCACAGCTGCACCAGCTGTGAGTGCAGGGAGCACCACCCCACCCAGGACATCCTCCTGCACCTGGACCAGCAGGCACACCCAGAGCCAGGAGGGATATCAGCGGCAGCACCTGAGGTTACTGCAAAGGCAGGTCCACAGCCAGGAGCACTGAATGCAGGAAGATCTCCAGCTGCGGCGGGAGAGCTTGCAGGAGCTGTGTAACCAGGGCCATGCCATCTGCGACCGCATACCATGCCGCAAAGATTGCTGCCTGCTGCCGCTCCAGCTATTGCTCCTTCTCCCACTCCTGCTCCCCTACCCGGATCCCCCCAGGGATGCCAAGGCCCCCGCACTCGCGGTGCTGGGAGACAGGTGGGCTGGCAAGACCCCCAACCCTGAGCTTCTCATCCCTCTTCCTACCCTTGCCTCCCCCTTCCAGCTCCCTGCTCCCAGGTTTCCCTCTCCCCTCTTCCACCCTCATACATCCATCCCAGTTATGGTGAATAAACCGAGAGGTTTTTTGGCAACACATGTTTTTATTTGACATCAGGAAGGGGGTTTAGGGAGGGGGAAGTGGAAGGACGTGAGGGTGGAATTAAGGCACAAGGCCCCAGTGGGTCACGCCAGGGAGACTTCACTCGTCCTCTGTCTGGAAGCTCTCCTGCAGGGCCTTAGGGATACCAGTAGCCCCCCGATGGGCCTTCCAGCTGGCAGCCAACCCAAGTGGTTGGTCTCTGCCATCCAGGCTGGCAGGAAAGTCTCCCCCTTCCGCTCACACAAATTGTGCAGCCTATATCATGACACCACTATGTGTGGAATATTCCTCTCGGAGAGGTCAAGGTGGGTGAGAAGGCATTGAAATCGGTCCTTCAGCTGGCCGAAAGCCCCCTCCACAACAATGCGGGCCCTGCTGAGCATGGTATTAAAGGCCTGCCGGGAGGGGTTGAGGTGTCCCTTGTAGGGTTTCATGAGCCAGGGCTGTAGCGGGTAGGCTGCATCCCCCACCAGGCAGACAGGCATGTCCACGTCCCTGACCCTGATGTGGTGGTTGGGGAAGAAGGTCCCAGCGTGCAGCCTCTGGCACACACAGAAATTGTGGTAGATCTGCGCGTCATGTACTTTGCTGGACCAGCCTACGTTGATGTCCGGGAAGAGGCCCCGGTAGTCAGACACGGCCTGCAGGATGACCGAGAAGTACCCCTTCCAGTTAATGTAGAGGGAGGCCTGGTGTTCCAGGGTATGGATGGGGATGTGCGTCCCATTGATTGCCCCCCCCTGCAGTTGGGGAATTCCAGGGCACCAAACCCCTCAATGACCACGTCCAAATCCGTGAGGCGGACGACTCTGTGGAGCAGCACTCTGTTGATGTCCTTGACTACCTACAGAAAGACACACAAAACCGAGAGTCACTGGGGTGCCAGTGTGGTCCAGTGTTCCTTCCCCACCACTGCCCTGCACCCCCACTCCCCAGGAGCACCGGTACCCCCCCATCCTTCTTTCCCCCCCCCCCCGCAATCCTGGCCACTGCAGACAGTCTATAGTGTGGCTAGGTCAGAACAAATCCTCCCATGGAGGGGACTTGACCCCCTCCCCCCTTTTCCCTTGGGCAGCCCATCCACTCCTTGCCCCACCCCCGTCCTCTGGCACAATAGCTAAAGACTGCCATACCTGCATGAGCACTGTTCCAACAGTGGATTTCCCCAGGCTGAAGTGGTTGCCAGTGGATCGGTAGCTATCCGGCGTGGAGAGCTTCCATAGGACAATGGCCACATGCTTCTGAAGGGAAATGGTGGACCTCATGTGCATGTCCCATCACCGCAGAGCAGGGGAAAGCCAGTCACAGAGCTTGAGGAAGGTGTCCTTCTTCATCCTGAAGTTCTGGGTCGAGTGTTGGTCTTCCCAGTGCTTCAGGACGATGTGGTCCCACCAGTCGTTGCTGGTGTCCAGGTGCCAGATTCAGTGGGGCATGCTGGCATCTGGCCACTGCTGTTCCACAGCCCCCAGGGGGGTCCAGAAGAGGACCTGGGGGTTGGGCTGCTGCAGATGGTGCCAGGCAGTCTCCAGCACTTGCTGCCAGGCTTGCAGGAAAAGATCCAAAAGAAACACCAGAGTGCCCAGGCTGTGGTGTCCTGAGTCAGGGCAACCAAAGCAGACAGAGAGAAAAATACTTTGCTGTCCCTCAGCGAGGTAGGCAAGCAAGCAGGGAAAGCTGAGAACCGGCTGTCCAGGGGGGCCTCTTTAAGCACAAGCCTCAGACAGCAGCCACACAAATCAACTACTGACATGATGCCCTGCCAGAATCGGTTTCAGCTGGCCTTAAATGTGATTCAGCGTTCAATCAGTGAGGATGCGCTATTTGGAAATAGCAAAATGCTATTTCAAAATGCATTTTATGTGTAGACATGTTATTTCAAAATAAGCTATTTCGAATTAACTATTTCAAAATAAGATATTTCAAAATAAAGCTGTAGTGTAGACATACCCTTAGAGAAGCAGCATGTTTGCAGCTCCACAAACAAGTAACTATTCTCTCCCTTGCTTTTGGTATGCCTGCCTCAGCTCCTTTATATTGACATGACACTGCTACGTGTAAGCATCATAGCCATTCTCCTCCATGCGCCAAGAGATCTGGCCATAGATAGCTGAACAGCCGCCTCTCTCCACTGACTCAGGAGATCCACCCCCACTTGTGTACTCCAGCTAGGAGCACGTTTGCTTTATGAAACTGGAATGGTCAGCGGGGCGGTAGCTTTGTTAGCTCTCCATGACAACCAAAGTGGAAGAGCGATTTCAAAACTTCCTAGGGCTTTAAAACTGGAGAGGTACCTGAATGAGTTCAAAATAGTGATCAGAGAGCTTACAATAAGCTTTTTAGGACACCTTTTGGAGGCCACTTTGGTCAATGCAAGCGATGAAGGTCTACTCTGACATGGTGCCACTCTGAGTACAATGCCTTAAGTACTATGTCTCTCATCAAGGTGGTTTTATTAGGTTGCATGGCAGACAAGTTACAGCAGAAGGAGGTGCATTCTAGTGCATGACTTCACTCTGCAGTGTAGAAATGCCCTAATATCTAACCTACTTCCACATAATAAACCAATGAGGGCTAGCTTCTTATAATAATTCTAACAACACTCCACAGCTTACAATTAGCTTATCTAAATGATGTCACTTGCAATAGCCATACCATGATTACATATCATGCAGATTAATACATAGCATCTCCATGAATGTCACATACAATATCAAGTGTTCTTCAGTTCATGCTGACATATGAAACTGCTGCAGAAGCTGGGAGGAAAAAAGGGCCAGAAACATCATACTGATTTCTTTGCAACCATAGAATGAAGTACCAGGACTTCCTGCTGATCTTTTGACTTTGCTCAATTAAAGGATCAAACACCCTTATCTCTCTGTGTTGAGGGTGTATTCCCCTCTCCTGAACAGAGATAACATCTGATTTTTTTGTGCCTACACCCCTGTATAATTTGTGGCAGAGGACAGGTCAGACTTCACTAGGTACACTTTACTAGGTACTTAATGCACTTAAGATTAAGAACATGCAGTCTTGCTTCCACCATAAAAATCTTATTATTGTATTGCTATACAAACTCCCTACTGTGAAAGGTTTGAAAATTCATGCTTTTGTTAAAGAAAATGAAAAACATATTTTTTTGTGTTTTGGAAAACACAAACACATTATACATGCTATATGTACACTTCCTAAAATGGAACTCATTGATCATCCTTCCTTCTATCTATATCTTTACCTAAGTCTTTCTTCTGTGCCTTCAAGTACTGTAGTTTGAATATCTGGATGTTTGAACAAGGACATTGCTTTCAGCTACTCAGATTTTCATCCTGCAGGTGTCAGACCCCTACAATTGTTGCCCTAAGGCTGGAAAAGGAATTGTTTCCCACAGAAGAAAGAGGAGACCTCAGAAAATGTATGTTTCTCTATAACGGTATTGTATATCAAGCAATACAACATAAAACCTGACACTGTTGTTGCATCTTATAAAATATATATTATTTCAAGCTCCACAGGGTTCTCCTTCAGGTCTGGGAAAGGTGCTCAGAGTGTTACAACTAAAAATACAAGTTGGAACAGATTGTTAAGCATAAGGAGCTAACAAGTTAACAACATGTTACAAGAAACTATTCAAAATGTACTGGGCAATTAACACCTCTGTTGTGTCATAGGACAAAGGAGAGTCAGTTGGTTGCAGATTGTTGTAAGAAGAGATATTACCAGTATGTCTGTTTAGTTCATGTTTTTTGGTGTCTAGAAGAGATCTGAATTTCAGCTCCCAGGCTTGTCTTTTGAATTTGTTGTGCAGATTTGCTTTGAGGATGAGGACTGAGAGATCAGATATGAGTGGTTGTTTTTTTGAAAAGTTTTTGCCCACAGGTGATATGGCATTTTTGTCTTTTATTATTTTTTCTGTGTGAAATAATGCAAGAATGCAGTCATGGTCTAGTTTCATCCATACAATTGTGGGGTATTTGGTGTGTTGGATGAGGTACCCCACATTAGGATAGGCATGTGTAGGATCCACAGATTTTGAAAAGGTGTGAAGTGGAGGGTACTGATCATCCCAATAGTGGAGATATGGCAGCAAGTTTTACAGCTGTTGTTCTGGCTGGGTCTGGTGTCATTTTGATTTTTTTTTATCCCAGTCTAAAATACTTAAACCTGCATTCACCAAACAAGAACGCTTCATCAGAAACGTAGATCATATCATAGAATGGGCCACCCTAATTCCACGAAAGAACTTGCTTCAATACAAGAAAAGAAATACTATCTACACACAGGCTCGATTCAAACAATAACACCGCAGATTTGACAGGAGCTATATGTGAAAGAAATCTTTCTTGAACCCCCTCAGCTGGCCTTCAACGAACAGCCCAACCTCAGAGAGTTCATCATCAGAAGCAAATGATCCACAGATCAGAACATGCCAACTCAAAGTGGCATGTAGCCTCTGATTACCGTTCCTAGATCTGAAGAACTCTGTGAAACAAACTTGTTTCTTTTATCAACAGAATTTTGTCCAATAAAAGACATTACCACACTTGCTTTGTTCCGTTCATATACTGGGACTAACACGGTTACAGCAACACCACAAACAAACAATTACGAATTATGAATGTGAAGTACCAGTGGATTAGATTAGATATACACTGTAATATATACATTTTAGTAGATCGGTGGCCAGCATTTTCAAATGTAACCAGTGATTGGGCAGAGGTACTTGAGACTCTTCTTTTAGGTATCCCATTTAAGACAGTGTAATGGTTTCCCAGTACCACGTTGGGAGGGTTGGGAGCAGGGATGGAGCACTGACTGCTGCCATAAGTGACCAGCTGCCAGTGTTCCCCCTGAGCCATCTCCTACTGCACCAGTGGTGTGTCAGCAATCTTTTTTAATGGGGTCACTTCCTCAGCTTTAGCTGTCTCCATATGAATACTCTCCAGGAATTCCTTGTGAATTCAGATGTTCCTCAGCTTAGCCACCTCCTCTTGTAGCTCTTTCATCTGCTTCCAGAGAGATTCCACCAGCAGGTACCTTTCACATTGGATGGTCCCCACAGCCTGGATTTCAGTAAGTGGGATTTGCAAGCCACAGTCCCTGCAAAACCACACCAGGATCTGGGTAGAGGCATCCATTGTTAGGTGATCTGTCAGGCTACAGGCACAGGTGGAGGAGACAGAAGCAGTGCTAGTAAAGGTGTTGTGAATCTTCCTAACCATATTAGGACTCCCTCTGTCAAACTGCCTCTTAAACTTCCCTGTCTGCAGCCCCCAGTCCATCAGATGTGCTATTCAGTTTCACTAAAAATATATGTTAGGGGAAGCTAAAGATGAAGAATCAAATTATAGTGCACTATGTCCATTATATTTTAGCCAAAAGAATCTTTTAAGTATTGTGAAATTCTCCTAGTACAATTTGTTTAAAAAAATTCAAGCAAACAAAGAAACAATCAAGTTCCTATTTTTTTGTTCTTGGTAAGTAATTGAAAAAAAAAAATCTGATCAGAGAGCAGGCCTTGACCAAAATCCAGGATCCAAATATCCCCACAGCTCATGTTATTGAAGGTGAACAGCTATCTCTGGTCCATTTGATTATAAAATGTTATGTTTGACTATTCCTGAATGTTGGGATGTTTAAATTCTATGTTCTGATCTTATAAATTAGGTACATATCTGCTATCTTTAACCACCTTTGGTCATTATGAAAGACAAACAGATGAGAAAAAGCAAGGCAGCAAAGATTATCTTACTGTCAAAGTACTGACCCTGAAGAGAAAACTACTGAATCAGCAAGAAAGATTTCCCAGCAACATCCTGCAGGCTTCGTAAATGGTAGTTACTGAGGGGACAGCATCTGGACAGAATCCAGAATACTACACATGAAAGATAAGGTTATGTTAAAGCTTTTTTTGTTCCTGAATCAAATATATTCTGATCTGAAATATTGAGAGGTAGAGCAACAGACAAAGGATGATGGGTTCAGCAGTCACCTGCTGTTTTGGACAGGAACTGCATCTTTGTGTATTTGTGCAGTACCTAACAAAATGTGACCCCTCCTCCCCCCATGGCCTCACCATAATACAAAATATTGGTGAATGTGGAAGAGTGGAGTTTTTTTAAACTAATTCATGAGTAGTTAACCAAATTTACTTTAGCCATTTTCACAACCCCACTTTTCATTTGATCTGATCATTTTTCAGTTGATCTGTACTAGTTCAAATATTCATGGACAGTAAATGTTATCATCATATGCATGAGCATTACAGAAACTGAATTTCAGGGCCCTAATTCTGTCGTGATGCAATTATATATGCATCAGTGGAGGCACACTAGAAGAGAATTTGGCTCTAAATATGTACACATGAACAGTTGGCAGTTATGTATTTATGACATCCAAACATGGAACTGAAACCGCACCATGCCCCTTATCTAGGCTATCACAACCAACTATCACAATTTGAATTGTGAATACTAAATACACACATCTTCTACAGAGTTAATAAAATATACCATTCCATTCAAAAATATTTTGAATAACAAAAATATTAAAGGAAATGTTTATTTTTCCACAGGGAAGCTAAATTTGTCAGATAAATTATTCACTGTGCTTTATTTACTTATATTGGTGGGGGGAAGGATTAGCAATACAAGAAAGAAGATAATTTACAGCAACAATACAGAGTAGGTTTTCAGAAAAACAAGCAAACATAGCTGCAAGGTAAACAAAGCAAACAATGGGAAGTCACTACCACTGTGAAGATGAAAGCAGAATATAGTGTCAAATATTGCGTGCCTCAGAAAGCAAAAGCAGTTTCTACAACCAAAATGCAACTGAGACTATAATTCAGTTATTGAACTCAGTATTCAGGGAACATTTTAGTGGTTTTTATGGGTGCAGGAATATAAGCTATATCCCCATAGTCTGGACCTTTGTGAAATTCAGCAAGTCCCTGTCAAAGCTGGAGAACCATAGGAAAGGAGGGAGAAAAATATTAAAAAGCCTCTTAGAGCATCACTGCTGGATATTCAAATACATTTGAGTTATGCTACTCATGGTGAAAGAGAGAGACAGCTGTAGAACAGATATTTGGTAATTTCTCTTTTGTTATAGTTAGAGATGCAATGATGCATTGGGATACATTTCCAAGGTGATTAGTATGTTTGCCCAAAGCTGGAGCAGGATGGTCTGCATTTTCCATTTCAGGCTAGTGGACCTTTGCTGGATGAACCACTGATCCTACACTGCTGATATTGCTGTCAGCATTGCACATCTGAAATACTCTCTATAATGATTTGGGGTTCAGATATGTCATCGTTGCTGTTCAGTGTTCCATACTTGCTTTTGGCTGATGTTCTCAACAGTTTCATATGAGAACACTGTTAGTTCCCACTGTCAATAAAGTAAAGTAGTTTGCTCAACTTGTGATTCACATGGCCTAAACGAGAATCCACCTAACTTGCAAAGTCACATGTAAAGGATTTCCTTACATGGAACAGTAAGTTCACAAGGGAAGTCTTTTTGGCTGTAGCCACATGGACCTATGGTGTCATCTGTATTTTCCACTCTTTTCTGGGTATCTGAACTTCTTGGAGAAACAGTGTCCCAAAGAATAGGTGGAAGGACATGGGGTTGAGCTACCTAGACCTTCCATCACCTTATTCTCTTAGGAGGTCTCTTTGCATACTAGATCAGTATCTGCAATGCTTAGGTGGTCTGAAAAAAGCATGAGTGTGTGTGGGGAAGAGGAAGCTGGTGGGGGGGGGGGAGGGAGGAAGGGGTGCTCCCATAACCTGAGAATAGCAGCTTTGGTAGAACAGTGCTTAAAGTGAGCAAACCTGTTTGATTTTAAAATTTTATTTTTTGACTGAGCTGTGACTTCTTATGACCTTCCTCTCCTCAAATCATGCTTTAATCACTGGTCTCTACTTACACCATTTGAAACTTACCTTTCATTGGGAAAAAAGACCCTTATGTCCTTGGCTTTGAGACCAAACATGGAGTGTTCCTGGCTTTAGAACACCTTCCTCACAGAAGTCCCGTTGTGGGATTATCTGTATTCCTTTCCTCATTTGTGAAACTATGTGGAAATTGTCAAATGATCGCCATATTCATTGTTAAATAGGGTTCCTTTGAACTCAGAAACAAAAATATTAAGCAAAAATAAATTATTGTCTCTTCTTATCTAGTTTTTACCACTTCATTATCTGGGTCCTTAGGCAATTGTATTTTAATAGCCATATTCATATGTTTCAGAGGAGCTGTTTGGCAGAGCAGTTCCAATAACACCTCCCACCTTTAATTTTCTGAACTGAGGATAGAAGCTTACATCTGTCACTTATCTTATTTATTGTTACTGATCGTCTCCCAAGGAGGTCAAGGGTTCTATGACCCACTGTTAGTTATAATGTCTGCAGCTTCCGAGCTCACTGACTCTCTGTGTGTAAGTAATGTGCATTGGTACAGTATTCATTGGTTTTCATATATGTTAGTCACTCTAAAACAAGATGTCAGACTGCAATAGGTGGAGCCCACAAAATGACGTAGAATCCTACTTCCGTCTCTCTTCAGAGTGCTGCCACAAAGGTCCTTCTGCCAGTTGGATTGCACATGCCTACAAGAGGAGAGTGAGGAAGTCAGGGCTTGGCCACTATGGAGCTACCTCTCAGAATATTTAGATTATTTTTGTACACAGAAAGTAACAAGCATCAAGTTTCAGGTTTTGATGTATATATTAATTGAAGCAGAATTTTATTTTTCTCATAATTCATTAACTGAAGACATCCTGGAATACTCTTTAGAAGGCAATGCCTTTGTTTCTATACAGCAGATATATCTACATTTATTTCTTTTTACTATTCGTAGGGGTATTTATACAAACACTGTATACTTGCTTTTAAGAGTTCATCTGCTCTGTTGTATTTTCCCCACCTGAACTCATTAAATTCTATTTGTATCATGACCCAAATGGTTGCTATGGAAATAACTGTTGTCTTAAATAGGGTATTAGGGCTTCAGGTGAGGAATAAGAAGCAGGTGAATGCTTAAGCAGTTCACAAATGATCCTAGAAAGGAAGATGAGTTGGCTTTCTCTATTTTCAGTATAAAACCTTTTTTATTCCATATTTCTCAGATTTAAAGGTGGCTATTTAATAAAATGTGAATTGGATTTAAATTGCACATCTCTCTATAACATATGATTGTACATCTCATATTTCACAAGTTACTCGCTCCATATTTCTAGTGTTTTTAAAAAAGAAGACAATCCTAGAAGAAAAACAATTATGGCAACACTTCCAGGATAAAGATATTGAAATAACAAGGGGAAAACCTGGTCATTTGCACACTTACGTGAACCAAATCTTAATTCTCATTTTAAAGACTTTTCCCCCCATGTAACTGATTTACTTACTATCTAACATTTTACTGTCTTGCATTCCATTTTTATTATACAAATATATAGAGATAGCAGACTTTAGCAAACTCTGCGAGATGGTAGAAAAGAATATCCCCTGGGGAAAAAAATCGAAGGTGAAAAACAGTTCACGAGAGTGAGTGTTTTTTCAAAGAGGCATTATTAAGGGCATAAGAGCAAACAACCCCACAACATAGGAAGTGTGGGTAGACACCACCTTGGTTCAACCAGGAGATCTTCAGTGCTCTACAAATCAAAAAGGAATTCTACAAGAAGTGGAAATTATGCCAAATTACAAAGGATTAATATAAACAAACAACATAAGTATGTAGGGGCAAAATTAGAAAGTCACAAAACAAGCTTAATCTAGTTAGAGACATAAGAGGCAACAAGAAAGCATTCTACAAATACATTAGAAACAAGAGGAAGACCAAGCACAGAGTAGGTTTGTTACTCAAAGAGGGGAGAAAATAACAAACAAAAAAGTGGTAATAGCAGAAGTACAAAATGCCTTTTAAGTTTCAGTTTTCAATAAAAAAGTTAGTAGCAATTGAATGTCTAACATAGTAAATGGTGGTGAAAATGAAGAAGGATCAGAGGTTAAAATTGGGAAAGAACATGTTACAATTCTTAAACAAGTTAGATATCTTTAGGTCACCAAGGCCCAATGAAATACATCCTAGAATGCTCAAGGAACTGGCTGAATCATTACTGATTATCTTTGAAAACTCACAGAAGATGGAAAGATTCCAGAGGACTGGGAAAAGATAAATGTAGTGCCACACTAAAAAAAGGAAATAAGTGAATTACATACCAATCAGCTTAACTTCAGTACCTAGAAAGATAATGGTGCAACTAATTAAACAATCAATTTGCCAACACCTAGAAGATAATATGGTGATACATAAAAGCATGGATTTGTAAAGAATAAATTGTGCCAAACCAACGTAGTAGCTTTTTTTGACCAGGTGGACAAGCCTTATGATTAAGGGGGAACTGGAGGTGTGGAGGTGCATACTGAGTAGTAATTTACTTCATTATTAACTGATAGGACTAGGAGAATAATGTACTACTCAACAAGACTAAGAGGTAAACTGTGATGAGGAGAGGTCAGTATATAAATTAAGCTGAATTGCTTGGTAAAGTGGGCTCATGTGAACATATGTTTGACTACAGCCAATTGCAAGGCCATGTATTTGGTAACAAATAACAGACATCAAAATAACAAGATGGAGGACAACAGTCTGGAATAAAATGACTTTGGAAAGGAGTTCTAGATAATGACAGATAATTTCTCAATAATGAGGCATCAGTGCAATGTGCTAAATCAATGGGCTAATGTGGTCCTTGAATGCAGAGGCAGAGGAATATCATGAAGGAGTAGGGAAGTAGTATTACCCCTATACATGACATTAATGAGACCATTACTAGAATACTCTGTCCAGCTCTGGTGTCCCTACTTCAACAATGGAAAGGGTTGAAAAGAATTATGCAGGATCTGAAAAAGTATCCTAAAATATAAGACTCAATCTATTAAACATAGCAAAGAGAAGATTAAGATAGGACTTCATCATTGTCTACATGCACCGGTGTTCCCTTTAATTTTTCCATCCATGGACAGAATGCATTTTGTTTTATGCAGCAAGGCATATTAAGATGTGCACCTCCACTAGAAAAACATTTCTATCCGTGAGTGGCCGTGGGCTCTCTGCTAATCAGCTGGGCAGCATCTGAATCTCTCCTGGGTGGCCACCTAAGCACTCAGTTTATAGGAGACACTGACAAGTACCTATATGAGAAAGAAATTTCTGATAGACGACAACTCTTTAGTCCAGCAAAAACAAAAAAACAAAAACAAAAAACCCAACCATACTGGATCTACTGGTAGGAAACTGAAGTCAGACAAATTAAGAGAAGACGTAACTGCAAATTTTCAACCACAAGGTTAATTAAACACTGGCATAAATTTACCTAGTGTACAGACCTGTTGGATTCTCTATCACTTGAAGCCATATCACTGGATACCTTTCTAAATGATATGTTATCACTCAAATGGAAGTCACAGGTTTGAGTCAGAAATTTGGTGATTTTTCTGGACAGTTTTAAACAAGACATCAGATTAGATAATCATGAAGTCCCTTCTTGCCTTAAATTCTATAAATATGCCCCTAAATTACTGTTTATTTTATATACATAAATATCTCAAATGTTCATACATACCTATATCTACCAGTACTCTAAATCAGTGTTTCTCAACCTTTTTTTATAAAGTGCCCCCTTTAAAAAAACCCAAAAAGATAAGTACCCCCAGCACCTACAGTTTTCAGACACACAATTTTTTTTTCTACCATTGCAAAAAATTTATTTAAACAACTTAATCATAGCCAGGCAGGTGTTATTTTTGAGTGTAAGAAGTACAAAAATAATAAAGCGCGGTAAAACTTAAAACAAAAATTCAGTTTTCTCCAAATTTCAGTTGTGTTGACGTACCCCTCAGACTTATCTCGAGTCCCCCTAAGAGTATTCACAACACTGGTTGAAAAACACTGATTTAAACCATGCTTCTACTCTCTTATCCTTGCAATATGTAGGATCACTATGACTATTAATAACACTAATTATAACAATATAGACATATATATTTAGTTATGTGAGCAATACCATATTATGTTGGAAATATGAGAAAACACAATTTTAGCTATCTCTTAATCCCATTTTGTGTAAGCAGTGAGACATACAGTTCAACCCACTGTTCTGAAATGCAGCTGTGTGAATTTACCTCATATGGAGGTTTATACCTAGTATCTATTAAAAAGCACCATTTGAGATCATCATAGTCTTCCCCTACAACTCATTTCCATGTGTTATTTGTGATCTATATTGTTAATTCTCCTGATCATTCAAGAATTTATATTTCTTAGACAATCTTATGCCTTGCAATAAGAGAATTTTAATGAGTTTAGAAATTAATGACTCATGTTCCAGTAAAGAATCTTTTACTACTGATTTTAAACTATATTTCCAAAATCTCTCTTGAGTTCTTATTTGTTCATAACATATTTAAATATGACAAATATCTCTGCAGTGTACATATGTCAGATACATTATTCCTTTATATTGTCAATATTTCCAATTTACTGGTTTCCAAAGCTTGTATTATTTCAATTCTTCACATAGGTATTTTTCAGGCTGGGTTATAGAAAACCTATGGGCCAAGTCAATGTTAGGCTGCTGGTATCCACCTTTAATCTTTTCCCTTCTCTCTTTTTTTTTCTGCCCCTCATCTAGTCTTCCTCCTTAATAGAAATGTTATGTTGAACTTTGATATTGTTTCTTACTGTATGTCCAAAATGTGATTTGATGAATTCACTCATTGCTGTCTCTCAAATAATAAAAAGACAAATGACATGACTAGATGACTTGACAATTCAAAATAATTTCTCTTTTTCCCTTTAAGGCTATTGCATTTGTATTGAAAATTATGTGGATTCACCTAAAAAATGTATACTGAATTTTCAGTTACGCATTTTTCTGAATAATGAAGAAAAAATAGCCTTACACTGATAGACTAAGTATCCTGTATTCATCACATCTGAATTAGGTTTACATTAAGGTTTTTGATAGGAGTCTGAATCACAGCTATGTTTCAAGATCCAGACTTGACAGATGTTTTCATTAGATTTTCACTCTCTTTAGGCTGATATCCCATGAGAATGACTGTTCTTTTGAGATTTCATCCTTATCTGAAACAGAACAAAAAAAATAGACCCCCTTCTAGTTTTGCTGCCAACCTAGAACAAAATGATAATAGCTTCTAATGTAATGGTGTATTTGGATATGGAAATTGAAAGCTGACCTTTCATACTCAAAATGTGGAGTGATATAAGTTAAAGATTCTGGTGGAGGCATATCTGAAATTTAAAACAAAGCTATTTAATTTAAGATGTTGACACTGAAAATTGAATGGATGACATTTAAGACATTATAAAGCTATGATTTTCTAAATATTCACCACATTGTACATTCTTTTCAACTATCTTTTCCTTGCATATTGTCAGGCATTCCTTTTCACAAATGTACCCCATGGGTGAGCAAAGAATCAATTCTCAGTACTCTCTTAGTACTGTATACAAGCAAGAGAGAAAAATAACCAGCACATGTAGTTCTAAGCCCTGGGAGAGGGAAAAGGGAAGAGTATTTTAAAGGGTCAGCATCAACCTCATCACTATGTTATATTCAGCCTCCACACTAAAGGCATGCAATGCATATTACTACTTTTCTAAATGAAAAATGTCACTCCCACAACTAATGCATTACCTATCAGCAAATTCCCATATTGCTTATTATAGAGTGCCAGAAATAAAGGTATTTAAGTGATTTTTTTAGGAAATTCAATATTTTAATAAACTTCCTTTGTTTTATTTATTTCTTCTAAATGCTCTTCAGTTCTTGAAAGAAAACTGCAACACAAACTGTGTACATATATATTTGTACTTATAATATAAATGTTTATTCTAATTCCTCACTTTCCTCTTCATGGAGGACATTGACAACTCCTGGGGTGATGAGAGCTACAGCTCAGTTTTCAGCTTCTTGTTATGTCATATTCTTAGACATTCCAAGAATACCAAAGTATTCCAAGAAATAGATTTAGTGCAGGACCTAACAGTGGAGAGATATTTTGCAGTAAAACATAGTAAAAAAAGAGCTTAAGGGTCTTTATAGCTTGTAATTAGCCTTCCTTTCCACTATCCCACATGTACCTTATATATCATGGCTGTGTCTAGACTGGCAAGTTTTTCCGCAAAAGCAGCTACTTACCAGCTGTCTACACCGGCAGCTTGAATTTCCACAAGAACACTGACTTCCTACTGTCTGAAATCAGTGCTTCTTGTGGAAATACTATGCTGCTCCCGTTGGGGCAAAAGGCCTTTTGCTCAAAAGGGCCAGTGTAGACAGCTCAGATTTGTTTTGTGCAAAAAAGCCCCGATCGCAAAAATGGCCATCGGGGCTTTTTTGCGGAAAAGCGCGTCTAGATTTGCATGGATGGTTTTCCGCAAAAAGTGCTTTTGCGGAAAAGCGTCCGTGCCAATCTAGATGCTCTTTTCCGCAAATGCTTTTAACAGAAAAGTTTTCTGTTAAAAGCATTTGCGGAAAATCATGCCAGTCTAGACGTAGCCGTAGGCTATGTTTACACTACAGTCTTCTTGCACAAGAAGCTTTTTGTGGAAGGGTATGTCTACACAGCAAAGTTATTTCGAAATAACTTTACTAGCGTCTACAAAGGCAAACTGCTATTTTGAAATTAATTTGAAATAGCAGAATGCTTATTTCGAATTTGGTAAACCTCATTCCACGAGGAATAATGCCAAATTCGAAATAGCTATTTCAAAATAAGTGCTGTGTAGACACTTATTTTGAAATAGGGGGCCTCCAGCCTTCCCAGGGTGCCCTGGTAGCCACTCCAGCCTCAAACAAGAACACTCCTCTTCCTCGCCCCTCTCTAGAGCCCTTAAAAGGGTTGACTCTGGCCACAGTGCCTGTGCCAGCTCCAAGCCTGCCAGTCCAGAGCCAGCAGTCACTGCCCCTGACCCAGTGGCCCCAAAACATAAGCCAGAAAGCAACTGGCAGCCAGCCCTCCACTGCTCCCCAGGAGCAGTCTGCCAGCTCCCAGGAGCCTGCCAGGGCCCAGAGAAGACGGTCCTTATTCAGGGTTGGGGGGGATGCCCCCAATGTCCATGATCTCTGTACTAGATGAAGGAATGCGTCCGTCTATGGCAGGATAGCTGCCAGCCTGGCCACCAAAGGCCTCATGCGAATTCAGGAACAGGTTTGCATGACAATCAAGTTGGTCCGGTGAGACTCCTCAACCCTGAGCCCTGAGCTTCCCCTCCCCCTTCTTCCCCATGCTTCCCCCTTCCAGCTCCCTCCTTGCAGGTTTCCGCCTTCCTCTCCCACCCTCTCTCTTCCCCTCTCCCACCTCTTTCCCCGGTCTCCCCAGAGTTTCATTTTTCCCCCTCTCCCCCGTTTTATTAAATAAAGAGAGTTTGTGTTCATGAAAATAAATGTATCTTATTTGACATCAGGAAGCAGGGTTGGGGAGGGACAAGTGGAAGGACGTGAGGGAGGAATGAGGCACAAGCCCCTAGTGGGGCAGTCCAGGGAGGCTCTTAGTGCTCCTCAGGGTGGAAGCTCTCCCGCAGGGCCTCCTGGATACTGATAGCCCCCCGATGGACCTCCCGGATGGCAGCCTGCAGAAAGTGAAGCCAGGCTCGCAGCAATGCATCTATGAGAAGTACCAGATTCTGGCTCCATGTTGCAGAGTGCTGTGGTGTCCTGAGTGAAGGCAACCAGAGCACGCAATGACAAAATGCTTTGCTGTCCCTCATCGAGGTAGAAAAGCAAGCAGGGAAACCTGAGAACTGGCTGTTCGGGGGGGGGGGTCCCTTTAAGCACAGGTCTCAGATAGCCTCAGGCAGCAGCCACACAAAGACACTCCTTACCTGATGCCCTGCCGGACCCGGTTCCAGCCGACCTTAAATGTGATTCAGCGTCCACTCAGTGTGGACGCGCTATTTCAAAATAGTAATAAGCTATTTCGAAATGCATTTTGTGTGTAGATGCATTATTTCGAAATAAGATATTTTGAAATAATGCTGTAGTGTAGACATATCCACAAAAACTTCTGTGCAAGAGAACGACCACTGCAAGCTTCTTGCGCAATACAATGACACTGCAAAAGCACATCAAAAAAGCGATGCGCTTTTGTGCAAGAGAGCGTCCAGATTGCCTGGACACTCTCTCGAAAGAAAGTTCTGATTGCTGTCCACAGAATGGCTACCAGGGCACCTGTGCTTTTTCCTGTTCCCTGTTTTTGCGCAAAACCCCGCTGTTGCCTGTCCACACACACCTTTCTGCGCAAAAGCTCCTGCCCCAAAAAAGGAGTTATTCCTCATAGAAAGAGGAATACCTATACCTCAAAAAGCCCTCTGTTCTGTCAATTCACTGTAAATTTACATGCGCAAAACTGCACTTGAGGTGTGGACGCTCCACGGGTCTTTGTGCAAAAACCCTGTCATATAGACGTAGCCATACAGTGATATGTTTTCACATTTACCGGAAGAGATTATAGTTAAAAAAAATTGTTCACGTGCCTTTAGAAAAAGGTGGACCAATGTCTGTCTCCAGAAGAAAAGACTAATGGCAATGAGTTTCAGAGCCCAAGTGAAACTTATTGTCTAAAAATAGCACTGTAAACCCTGGGCTAGAATCTGATGTCTGAAATGAAATGAGGTCCTGGATTTTGGGCTCTCGGCCAGAGTCCCTCCCCTACTATTTTTAGTTCTATGAGCCTGAGTCAATTGACCCAGACTCTGAGAAATGCTGCTACTGGTCTTTTTTTTTTAAGTACCCTGTGAGCAGAGCCGTCTCATCCATAGGAAGGTTTGGGACAACTGTCTCAGTCCCTCTGCTTTTGGGGGGCCCACAGCAGCTGCTACAACTGGACAGGACTCATGGGATTACCTGTGGCTAGGTGGTCAGGCGCAGTGGCAGCAGGTATCATCTCATACACCCACACACCCTGGTGGCAGTACCTGGAGTAGCCTGGCAGTCTACTCCACACTACACACACACACTACACCCTGCTACTTTCTCCCAGCTCCCTGCAGTCAGTTTTTCAGTAGTGGCAGCTTCCTGCTGCTGCCATGGGGTGGGGGGGAGGGGCAACCTCTGCTGCTGCCAAACCAGGCCTCCTACAGTTGTCCAGGACAAATTGCTTGGGAGTGAGGTGAGGGCAGAGAGGGGCAGGGCTTGGGGAAAGGGTGGGGTGGGGACTTTGGCCCTGCTCCTGGGTCCATGGGAGTGGGTTGCCATAGGACCTGCATCCCCCTGTAGACAGCCCTGCCTTTGAGGCACATATCAGAGGATCAGCCCAGAAACGCCACTCACATCGTGAGATAATACAATGCATAATATTCTAATCAACATAGGGGGTGCACTAGATGACATCTTGAGGTCTCTTCCAGTTCTACTTTTCTAGGATGCTATATTAATTGCGTGAAACCTGTCATATCTATGACAAATCCACAAGGCTTTGCCATTTCAGCCCAAGATCAATCAGTCTCTCTTTATATTCAATTCTGCCAGTAGTTCAACAGGCTGCGGTTGTATTGCTTCAGTCTTGATTGCAAGAATGGAGCATTTACTTGACTAGAGACAAAGTTTTATTATCGCAGATGAAAAGATGACACATTACATATCGGTACATTCAGCAATCAGGGTCTTTTGAAAGCCTTTCTAATCTACTGCATTTCAGTGAGAAAATGTGAAACTTTAATAGACTCCCATTTGCAGTTTCACTCAAGTGATATCTGAAGTGAATATTTGACAGTAGATAATTCAAGAATGAGGCCACTTGCAGTCAGCTTAACTTGCCAAGCTTCACAGACAGCCTTAAACAGTTGCCACAGGTAGACAGATGCATATTCTGAGGACTGCAGAATTCAGTGACGCAGGATGTCATTTGCAGACGGAGTTTGACCAATAGAGTAATATTCATAGGCTGCCATGGAGCCACTCCCCAGCAGGAGGGATGGATTTTCCAGTGCAAAACAATGCCCTAGTTACATAAAGTAGCTGATGCCACAGCTATGTGGCAGTGATGTTCTGTGGCAAGCAGCCAAACAATATTATCATGCAGATTTGAGCCTATCAGAGTGCAGTGAACCTGAAATTGGTACAAGCAGAACAAATGTGGGCCTCTTTCAGCACAACAAGTCTCACCCACTCCACTGTTGAGAGAAATTAACTCTGAACTTTGATCAGATTTCTTTAGGGAGGAAAAACTGATTAACAACTCTCCCCCACGTACAGTCTGATACTGCTTCAGTTGATAGCATAACAGTACAGTACAAACCATTCACCAGGCTATTGTATTATTTGCATAAAAGCTTTTATGAAAATACAATTGCAAGTTAAAAACCATGTTTTCTCTGCTCATATAGAAGGGAGGTTTTAACAACTGTATATAGCAGGGACACACTATCACTGGAAGATAATTTGATAACCGTGTAATGAAAATGCTTGGCTGAAGGGGGTGTCAGGGAAGAACTGGATTCATTTTCCACAAAGGTTTTGATAAATTGGAGGTTCTTTTCCTGGGGGAAAGGAGGGAGAGGAAAGTGGAAGTGCAGTGTATTCACCCAGAGATCTCCTCCACTAATGTATCTGAAATATATATACAGTGACTATCTCAGCGAATATTCTCCTCTTTATTAGAATTAAATCCTGCAATCTTTGTTCTTTATATCAGCATGAGTTTTATCTGAATAAGGTCAGCAAGGTTTAGTCCATGGCAGAGCTGAAGGATCAGAAGTAATCAGAGAGAAAAACAGCCTCTTTCTGGATTTATTTATGTATCAGTTTCTTCAACACAGTATTTTCAAAACCAGCACTACTGGATATGGTTCATTAGACCATCATTTATAATAACCTCCTGTTACACCTATTGAAAATAAAATGCTTTGATCTTGCATCTAGTAGCAGATTTTAAGACTGCCCAAAGTATCCATGCTTGTGGTAATTTACCATTAATTTCCCCATTCAGTTTGTTTTGCAAAGCAGCAGGGGTAGTTGACTTATCTCTAACTTGTGTTGTCAGAACAACCAGGGGTGCTTTTGGTGGCAGAATTCATGCAAATTTCTGCCTCTTCCCAGTTTCAAACAGACAGGTGCTGTGTTTGTTGATCAATGTACTGTATTCATTCAGGCTGTATCCAGACTCAGGGGTTTTTTCAGAAAAAGTAGCCTTTTTCCGAAAAAACTTCACCTGCGTCTAGACTGCAGCCGCGTTCTTTCAAAATTAAATCGAAAGAACGCGGCTTTTCTTTCGACGGCGGTAAACCTCATTGCACGAGGAAGAACGCCTTTTTTCAAAAGTGCTCTTTCGAAAAAAGGCGTTCTTGAAAGCAAACAGGCTTCTTCGAAAGAGAGCATCCAGACTCCCTGGGTGCTTTCTTTCGAAAAAGCGGCTTGCTTTTTCGAAAGTTCCCAGTGCAGTCTAGACGCTCTCTTTCGAAAGAGGCTCTTTCGAAAGTATCTTCGAAAGAGCCTCTTTCGAAAGAGGCTTGCAGTCTAGACATAGCCTCAAGTATCAGACGGGTAGCCATGTTAGTCTGGATCTCCAAAAGCGACAAGGAGTCCTATGGCACCTTATAGACTAACAGATGTATTGGAGCATAAGCTTCTGTGGGCAAAGACCCACTTCATTAGATGCATGTAGTGGAAATTTCCAGAGGCAGGTATAAATATGCAGGCTAGAGATAACGAGGTTAATTCAGTCAGGGAGGGTGAGGCCCACTTCTAGCAACTGATGTGGAGATGTGAACACCAAGAGTATGTCTAGACTCCATGGCTCTGTCGACAGAGTCGTGTAAACTAGCTTACCTGACATAGTCAATGAAGTCGGGATTTAAATAATCCTTGCTTCATTAAAATAAAAATGGCCACAGCACTGTGCCGACAATCAGCTAATCTGGCATAGTGCAGGAGTCTAGATGCGGATCAGTCGACAAGGTAAACCTTTGTCGACCATTGCTATAAACCTCGTTTCTTTTGCTGCAGGATGGCTACCTTTAAATCTGCTACTGTGTGTTCAGGGAGATTGAAGTGTTCTCCTACAGGTTTTTGTATATTGCCATTCCTAATATCTGATTTTTGTCCATTTATTCTTTTATGTAGGGACTGTCCAGTTTGGCTGATGTATATAGCAGAGGGGCATTGCTGGCACCTGATGGCGTATATTATATTGGTACATGTGCAGGTGAATGAACCAGTGATGGTGTGGCTGATCTGGTTGGGTCCTGTGATGGTGTCACTGGTGTAGATATGAGGGAAGGGTTGGCACCAAGGTTTGTTGCAGGGCCTTGGGAGGCAGGCCAGTCCTCGCCCACAGACAACCCACTGAGGAGTGCACTAAGAAACTGCACCATCTGCTCAGGACACTCCCTACACAAGCACAGGAACAAATCAACACACCCTTAGAGCGCCGACCGGGGTTATTCTATCTACTACCAAAGGGTATGTCTACACTACCACCCTAGTTTGAACTAGGGTGGCTAATGTAGGCATTCAAACTTGCAAATGAAGCCCGGGATTTAAATATCCTGGGCTTCATTTGCATGTTCCTAGGCGGGCACCATTTTTAAATGCCCATAGTTCGAACTACCTGCCTGTGGCTACACGTGGCATGGACTAGGTAGTTAGAATTAAAGCTCCTAATTCGAACTACCTAGTCCGTGCCGCGTGTAGCCGCGGGTGGTAGTTTGAACTATGGGCATTTAAAAATGGCTCCTGCCTGGGAACATACAAATGAAGCCCGGGATATTTAAATCCCGGGCTTCATTTGCAAGTTCGAATGCCTACATTAGCCACTCTAGTTCCAACTAGGGTGGCAATATAGACATACCCAAAATCCACAAACCTGGAAATCCTGGATGCCACATCATCTTGGGCATTGGCACTCTCACTGAAGGACTGTCTGGATATGTGGACTCTCTACTCAGACCCTACACCACCAGCACTCCCAGCTAACTCCATGACACCACTGGTAGCCATCCTGCAGCAAAAAAACTTCAAGGCCAGACTTCAAAGAGAAACTGCTGAGCTACAGTTCATCTGCAAATTTGATATCGTCAGTTTAGGATTAAACAAAGACTGTGAATGGCTAGCCAAGTACAAAAGCAGTTTCTCCTCTCTTGGGGTATGTCTACACTACCCCGCTAGTTCGAAACGAGGAGTAACGGTAGTTCGGAATAGGCACCCTAGTCCGAACTACCTAGTTCGAGCCCCGTGTAGCCGCGCTACACGGGGTTCGAAGCAGCGGGGATTTAAAAATGGCGGCTCCCCGCTTATGCTAATGAAGCCCGGGAAATTCAAATCCCGGGCTTCATTAGCAAGTGCGGTATGCCTACATTACCCTCCTAGTTCGAACTAGGAGGGTAGTGTAGACATACCCTTGGTGTTCACACCTCCACATCAGCTGCTAGAAGTGGGTCTCACCCTCCCTGACTGAATTAACCTCGTTATCTCTAGCCTGCATATTTATACCTACCTCTGGAAATTTCCACTACATGCATCTAATGAAGTGCATCAATGAACAAGCCAAGTTAGAAAATAGGCAAATTCAACTTTACAGAAAAGAAGTCTGCACCCCTCTACTTTAAGACCTGTAGGGGCAAACACTTGACACTCTCAAGATAAAATCTTCAGCTTTGCCATTTCTAGGGAATTAGGGCCCCGAAGACCTATGACTGCTTAGTGAAGCTCCATCTGGGCCCAAATGTCTGCCCTCACGTGACTGATCAGTACACAAGCACCCGGATCTCATAAAGGTCACCTAATGCCAGTTAGAACAACTCTTAAGGAGGTGGAGAGGAACTTCCAAGAGAGGCTTGAGTTAAACGGCTGAGCACTGAAGCCTCAAGGAGGACTTGCCAGAATGACAGGCATGTAAAAATGAATCTAGAGAGGGAAGTCTCACAGATGAAGTGGCAGTCAGTAGACCCCCCAAAAGGCCTACTCTAAGCTGTCAGTCCTCCCTGATACTGGATATAAGACCAGTCTGGTAAGAGTTACAGCAGTCAGAGCTCATGGGATTTCTGACTCCAAAGAAGGCTTTCATTCAGCTAGAGACCAGGGGCCCAACACCAAGGGCAGAGACAGGACCTAGGAAAACCTCTGTGGAAAGAGCCTGGGTAGAGGAGAGCATGGGACTTGGTGGGGGATGGAATTAATTAAGATGGCCTTGCCTTCCAGCTGAGATGTAGGGGGTGAAAGTTTTGTTTATGCTCTGTTTTGGCTTTCTGTCAATAAATGAGGTCCTCCAAAACTGTGAGCTCTTAAACGTCTGTCTGGATGTACCAGGAGGAGGGAGAAAAACAATTCTCCTCAATAGCTCATGATAGGACAAGAAGCAATGGGCTTAAATTGCAGCAAAGGAGGTTTAAGTTTGACATTTGGAAAAAGACTAACTATCAGGGTGGGTACGCACTGGAATAAATTGCCTAGGGAGGTTGTGTAACCTCCATTATTGGAGATAATTAAGAACATGTTAGACAAACATATGACAAGGATGGTGTAGATGGTGTTTGGTCCTGTCATGAGTGCAGGGAACTGGACTTGATGACCTCCCGAAGTTTCTTCCAGTTATATGATTCTTTCTCTCCTTCTCTCTGACCTCTCACTGGTACTTGAAACCTGGACTGTGAACAGTACAAACATAAATATGTGATAGCTCCTTTCTGCTCCCCCACGACCTGAACAGTAAATTATTAACTATTCACTGGATCAAAGTTAAGGCTGGGTTATAGAGTTCAGTTTTAACAGGTGCTTTAAACCATTATGTTGTAAAAATGTTATGGAAATGATAAATTGCAAGGCCTAAAATGTAAACTTTAAGTACTATTTCAATTTTTCATGATGATTTAATTGAAAAGTTAATTCAGAAAAGATGATTTTTGAACTTATTCTTTTTGGCAGTTTCCACACTGGTGTCACACTTTTGTTTGTGTCACTTCTGCAAGAGATCTAGAACATGCTGTGACTTGTCCTGTGGCCATATTTTTGCTCCTTATGAGCTAATTATTAGCATAGAGAATTATGCATCCTTAGTATTTGTCTTTTAGAGTGCTTCATAACTTTTTAATCCTTAACAGACAATATATGCACCAAGTCAACCCCACTTAATTTTATTTTGACAAGTCTGCCATAGCACAAATGTTGTCACTGAGCTGTAAATTGCAAATATACACACACACACACACACAGCATGTATATTTGTCTTGGAGAAAAGTTCTCTGAGCTGGGAAAGAGAAGATGGAACGTGACAGCTGTCAGTCATATCCCTTGATGCCCTCATAGGTATTCAACTACTCACTGTCAAGGGGGATAAGGATGATATCAGAAGTTCAGTGGACTACAGAAGAAGAGATCAGGTGCTCTAACCTTACTACATATGGCTATTCAAGCTCCTACTACGTCTGTGAGTCACAATTTAGAAGACTGTTAGGAAACAACTGCTGAATATATGCCAGCATTGTTGAAAATAAGTTAGCAAAGAGTTGATATGAAGTCAGTGCAGATCCAGAACCAGAGCTAGCCAGAACATTTTTATTTAAATTAAATGTTGGTTGTTCAGGCCAAAACATATTGAGGACACACAATAATATTGACAGAGTTTTCATCAGAAAGGCTTTGGGACAGGGAAAGGAGGTTTTTGTATGCTGTAGCCTGATAATTAGGGATTGGCCTGGGATGTGGAGAACCAGGTTAAAGTCCTTGCTTACAATGATGTCACAGGTTCCCCATGCTTTCTGAAAATTGGCTTATGCATATGAATATGCACAAGTCAAAGACACTGTAGACAACATGCCTCATATAACAAATCAATTTTAAATTTCTAATCTGCTGAATTTATTTAATTCTCTTTTGAACCCATTTATTATTTTGGCCTTCATGACGCTCCTTGGCAACAAGTTTCACAGTTTGACTATGCATTGAGTAAAGTCCTTCCTCTTGTTTGTTTTAAACCTTTGGGCGACCCTTGTTTTTTATATTATGCAAAGGGGTAAAGAATACTTCCTGTTTACTTTCTCCATGGTAATCATGATTTTATAGAACTCTATCAAATCTTCACTAATTCATCTCTTTTCTTTGCTGTGCAATCCCAGTCTTTTTAATCTTTCCTCATACGGAAGATGTTCAACACCCATTTTTGTTGCCCTCTCCCTACGTTTACTCTTTTTTTTTTAAGATGGGGGTGACCAGAACTGCATGAAATACTTGAGGTGTAAGCATACCAGGGTTATTGATCATTGATATTCTAGTGCTGCCCACTAAATAGAAGTTTAACCCACTAGGAAGTGTATTCTCGTGTGTTCATGCGAGGCCAGATGTCAGTCCATACCAATGACCCCATATCACAATTGATCACATAGTTGGAATATGTCTGGCTCTCATGTGATGATAAATAAGTACTAGAATTGTTGGTATTTAGACTCTGTTGAATGCTTGTGAGTTGTTGCATGCAGTTGTATTGTGAGCCTTTGTGACTGTATGAATTGCCATATAGGAAAGGGATGTAAGTAAGTGTGAAGAGCTGCTCTTCTAAAGAAACTATTGTGCTCTTCCCAAAAGAGAAGGACCATTGATACCAGATGGGCTGGAGATGAATTTTGCTCTGGTCATTGGGGATTGAGAAATCATCCCCTAAAAACTCTTAAAAATGATTTGTGTAGATGGGCTCCTGCCATCACCTGAGTTTACAGCTCATAGTGTGTGGCAGGACAGGAATTAAAAATCCTGGACAAAAAGGACTAGGTATCTCAGATGCAAAGTGTTTCTCGATATAAACTAAATCGATTCCCAGCTGCTTAACCTGGATTATCCCTAACAGTCAGATAGAGCATGCTTATTACAGACCCCTTCCATCCCTGTTGAAACCTAAGAGAGCATCTACACTGCACTGTTATTCCAGAATAATGGCCATTATTTTGATTTTCTTTTGAAATAACACAATTGGTGTGTGGACACTAGCATTGTTTTTCCGGAATAACGGCCATTATTCCAGAAAAATAATACTAATGTCCACATACCAATTGTGTTATTTCAAAAGAAAATCAAAATAACTGAGGGCTTTTTCTGACATTGATAAACCTCATTCCATGAGGAATAAAAAGCTATTTCAGAAGAGGGCGTGTGGGTACGCTCCACTGCTGCTATGTCGAAATAGCTCCTCACCAGAGCCATTCTAAGTTATTCCTCCCTAGTAACCCCTGGGGCTCTAAATCGAGATAGTGTGTCCACATTAGGGGAGCCTACCTTGGACTAATTTTGAGACTTCTCTGTAGTGTGGATGCTCTATTTCAAAATAAGCTTTTCCGGAAGGTATCTTCCGGAATACCTTTTTCCAAAATAAGCTTGCAGTGTAGACATACCTAAGACTAACTCATTTGTGTGACTGTTTGCTTGCTTTAACTTTGTAATACAATTTCCTTTTCCTATTTAATAAATCATCATATAACTTACCATATGATTGGCTACAAGCATTCTCCTTGGTGTGAGACTGAGGGTATGGCTACACTGTAACTAGCGCTATTCCAAAATAACTTAGTCTGTGTCTACACAGCAGGCAGTTATTTTGAAATAGTATCAAAATACTGTCAAGCTGAGGACTTCTTACTACAACTCCTGTAGCCCTCATTGCAGGAGGAATAAGGGAAGTCAGAGGAAGAATTCTCTATTTCGAAATAAGTGCTGTGTAGACACTTCCTATTTTCAAATAAGCTATTTTGAAATAAGATATGCAATTGACATAGCTCAATTTGTGTAGCTTATTTCGAGTTAATTCCTGCAGTGTAGGCATACCCTGAAAGTGCAATTCCCCTGCTGTAAGTGACTGGTCCTTTGAGATCCGGAGGAACTTGAATATTGATATGAATCTTGGTTAAAGGGTCCATCTACCACAGAGATACAACCACTTGGGTGGCAAGACAGACCAGAGTACTCGTGAGTCAGAAAAAAACACACACCAACTGACAATTTTCACCAACAGAAGCACCAGTGTGGACAGTGTTATGTCAGTGGGAGACACACTCCCAACAACATAGCTACAGCTAATCCCTGGTGATGGTTTAATTATGCTCATGGGAGAACTCTCTCCCACTGCCATGGAACAGCTACATGAGAGATCTTATGGGGGCACAGCTGCTCAGTACAGCTGTGCAACTGTAAAGTCATTGCTGTAAATACAGCCTCTGTCTGAAAGCTGTTAAAGTACCTATGGAGTTTTCACTTAGTTTCATCAACAAATTACAGTAAGTATAGAACTTATAACCAATTAGGAGTTTAGGCTCTGATTGTTAATAGTCAGCACTGAGGTTGATACTCATGCTTTTAAGTCACTGTTGAGTGTTACCCCTCCTCCTGTGGCTGGTCTACAAAGGTCCTAGCAAATAGTCCTTTCAAGTACTAAAGGTGTATGCTGTAGCACTGAAGGTCAAGGGTTTTAAACTCTGCAGCTGTTATTTGCAGTAGGATGATGTGGTTGGATGTGATTCACATCATAAACTGACCTCTTTAAAAAAATATTTTGCACTTGAACTATAATCTGCAAATTATGATGTGAATCATCAAAATACATGTTTTACATTCCTGTCATTTGTCACGCAACTTGCTTGTGTAACCCATTGGTCTGTGTATATGTGTTATGCATCCCCCTCTGTGTTTAATCCACAGAGGATGAAAGTCTGTGACAGCTCTCAGCTTGAGACTTGAACTCTAATGGAAAAGTTTAACAGTGACCTCAGCAGTATTAAGGCATAAAAATGTCCCAAAACCATGGAATGTGTAACAGTCTGATGTGCTGAGCTGTTGATATAATTGATATTGAAGCATATGAGGTCACTGTTCAGCTTTTGCATAGGAATGCACTGTTGATGAAGTTGAGGTAAATATTGCTATTAGGTATTTGCTGAAGATGGAGAAGAAAGCCTTGAGCAGTGTAAGAAATATGAAGGTGGAAAGGAGTACACAAGTCTTTCTTATTTCCATTATTCTAAGGTTTTTGGTGGAGGGAGTTTGTCATACCAACACCATAAGTACAGATTGAACCTCGGGACCTGAGTGGTTCTGAACAAGAGAATTTTCTGGACCACAGGAGGTCAATATTGTCTAGCAGCATTACCAACACTTCCACTGCTTACTGGACTGTTAGAGACTATTTAGGAGGGAAATAGAGTTAAATAACAGCACCAAACACTGAGAGCCAGGACTGGTGGCTGTAAACAAACCTTATGGGACCACAGGAAATTTGGCCACACCTTTGAGAAGTAGACATCTGGCTAACTAAAATCATTTTGGATAATGGAAATCCAGAGTTCTGAATTAGAGTTCTGAATTATGATAAACAATCTTTGACAAAGCATAACATCACTAGAAATATTTCTATGATCAAAAGTCCAATAGAAATCTTCTGCAGTATTTGCAATTCAGTACTTCAAACATGGCTATGATGAGGCTCTGGATGCAGAAGTTACACAATAGACTAGGGGCGCCAATCTGTTGTATGCAGTCACATGCAGCTCTTTTACAGTTAAAGTGCAGCTTGCAAAACCCTGTCCTCTTCCCATTCACCACCTTTCAAACTGGGGCCGGGTGGCCAGGGGAGTGAGCTCAGAGCTTCTGCTGGCAAGGCTAAAGGCTTCTGCTCGGTGTGGAGGGAATCTAGGAGCTTGAGCAGGAAGCTCCTAGATTCTCATTGGGATTTCAGACCCATTTGTCTTGAAGCCCCAACCACCATCAGGAACCTCTCACAGGGCTGAAGCCCCAAGCTCCACCATCTACTTGCAGAGCAGAAACCCTGAGTAGGTGTTCCCAGCTCTCGAACTTCTGAAGATTATTGTGTGCAGCTCAGAGGATCAGTAAATTTAGCCATCCCTGATATAGATGACAAATGAATACAACTGACTTGTTTGTTTTTATTTTCATAATAGATAGAAATACAAAGAGTAAAACAATGCACAAGTGACAGACATTGCATTAGATTTTAAAAAACTGTTTAGTTATAATAACCTAGAGCTTACATTTGTCCAACTTCCTCTCAACTACCATTTATTTGTTTTGGGGTGGCATGTGGCCCTTGAGACCTAGGGGAGCACATGGACTGCTCTTTTCATAAGATCAGGCTCTGAACGTAATTATAGCTGGTCTTTACATGAACTAAGGATGATGGGGGAGGCTGCCTGCACATTCTGTTCCTCCACGCACCTGCTATCTAGCCCCTAGGGTACTGGTAATAACAAAGTGAAAACTGTTTATATTCCTTTCCATAAAAGAAGATCATGTTTCTTTACACAAGCAAAGGATATGTCCAAACATAAGAATGGCCATACTAGAGCAGACTAGTCATCCATTTAGCCCAGAAGAGATGGCCCATAACTCATAATGGTGGAGAGACATTACTTAAAGGTGGGGAGAACATATGACCACCCTGCACATCATCTCCCACATCTGCCCCAAGCTGGCACCACCTTGCCCCCCACTCCCATCCCAGCTCCTTCCCCTTTTATTTCTCCCTTCACCTCCCAGTTGCAGGTGTGGTGCAAGTTGAAGTTGGTTCCAGACACCTGCTGCTTGAGCAGGTAACTGTGGATGAAGGTGAGGAAAGGGTGGAACTCTGAGGACTTTCCCATTCCCACTCTGGCAAAACTGTGATTCCAGCCCTTATCTCTCTTCCCCGCTTCAGAAGCCACCTGGTGGTGTTCAGTGAGAGCAGTGCCTGATGCCTTTCCCAGGCACATCCCCCATAGCAACTCTCAGCCCACCTCCCACCCTCACAGAAGTCTCAAGTCAAGAGGCATGAGATCTTATGCACCTCTCCTCCCCCACCCCCACCATGCTTCACCTCCCTAGCCTTTCATCCTTCCTTTCTACAATGGCCAGTCCCAGGTGCTTCAGAGGAAATGAACAGAAAAGGGCAATTGATTTAGTGATCCATTACCTGTTCTCCAGCCCTAGCATCTAGCAGTTAGCAGTTCAGGGACACTCAGAGGATGGGGTTGTGTCCCTGACATTCTTGGCTAATAGCCATTGATAAGTTCCTCCAAGAACTTAGCTAATTCATTTTTTATCCCCGTTATACTATTGGCTTTCACAAAATCCCGTCAACAGTCTCTAGAGGCGGATTATGCATTGTATAAAGAAATATTTTCTTATGTTTGTTTTGAACCTGATGCCTATTTATTTCATTGTGTGACTCCTGGTTCTTCTGTTATGTGAAGGACTAAATAACACTTCCCTATTCACTTTCCCCCCACCATTAATGCTTTTATAGACCTCTCTCATATGTCCACACTCCTTAGTCATCTTTTTTCCAGGTTGAACAGTTCCAGTCTTTTAAATTTGTACTCATATGGATTCTGTTCCATACTCTCAATAATTTTTGTTGCCTTTCGCTGTACTTTTCCAGCTCTAACGTATCTTTAAAAAAAATAGGGCAACAAGATTGGTGCATCATACTTGAAGCATGGGCATACTGAGGATTTATATAGTGGCATTATGATATTTTCCGTCTCTTTTCTAATGATTTCTAACATTGTTAGCTTTTTTGACTGCTGCTGCACATTCAACAGATGCTTTCAGTATCTTTGAGTGGTAACAACTAACTTACACCTTATCATTTTGTATGTAGAAGTTTGATTATGATGTTCAACATACATTGCTTTGTATTTATCAACACTGAAATTTATGTGCCATTTTATTGCCCAGTCATTTTTGTGAGAGCCCTTTGTAACTCTGCATAATCAGCTTTGGAATTAACTATCTAGAGTAATTTTGTATCATCTGCAAATTTTGCAACCTCACTGTTCAACGTGTTCACAAGTGATCTGGAAAGGGAAGTGAACACCACATATTCTACTACTTCTCTCCTTTATGAAAACTGATCATTTATTCTTGTGAATGGTTTCTTATATTATAAACTGTTACTAATTTATGATGACCCTTCCACCTTATTCCATGACATCTTATTTTGCTTAAGAGCCTTTGGTGTGGAAACTTCTTAAAGGCTCTCTGAAAATCTAAGTACATTATATCAAGTGAGTCAGTCTTCTCCACATGATTGTTGACAACAGTAACAAATTCTAATAGGTCAGCAAGGCATGATTTCTCTTTATAAAAGCCATATTAACTCTTCCCCAGCATATCATGTTCATCTATGTGTCTGCTAATTCAGTTCACTACAATTTTGTCAGTCAATTTGTCTGGTTTGTGAAGTAAGGCTTGCCAGTTGACCAGTTGTAATTGTCAGGATAGCTCTGGAATCATAAAAAAGCAAATTGGCATTATATAAGCTTCATTCATCTGGTACAAAGACTGACTTAAGAGATAAGTTGTATACCACAGCTAGTAGTGATGTAATTTTTTCAAAACTCTTGAGATAATACGATCTGGTACTGGTGATTTATTACTATTTATTGTATCAATTTGTTCCAAAACTTCCTCTAGTGACACCTCAATCTGAGACATTTCTGGCGATTTGTCACCTAAAAAGAATGGCTCACCTGCAGGAGTCTCCCTCACATCCACTGCAGCAAAGACCAATGCAAAGAATTCATAGAGCTTCTTTGGGTATGTCTACACTACAAAGTTAATTCGAACTAACAGACGTTAGTTCGAATTAACTTTGATAGGCGCTACACATGCAAACCGCTAGTTCGAACTTAATTCGAACTAGCGGTGCGCTTAATTTGAACTAGGCAAACCTCATTCTACGAGGACTAATGGCTACTTTGAATTAAGTAGTTCAAATTAAGGGCTGTGTATCCACTTAATTTGAACTAGTGGGAGGCTAGCCCTCCCCAGCTTTCCCTGGTGGCCACTCTGGGCACCACCAGAGAAACTCTTTTGCCCCGCTCCCGGCCCCGGAGCCCTTAAAGGGACATGGGCTGGCTACAGTGCCCATGCCAGGTGCAAGCCTGCCAGCACCTGGCCAGCAGACTCTGCACCTGGCATGACATAAACCAGCCACCCGCTGTCACCCAGCCTTCCGCCTCTTCCCAGGACCAGGCTGGCAGCTCCCAGGAGCCTGCCCAGGTCCGCAAGAGGTGGGCGGATGCCTGGTCTAGTGCGGACATCGTGGACCTCATCCATGATCTCCGCATTAGGCACAGGAAAGTGGCCGTCTAGGGCAGGATAGCTGCCAGCCTAGCCACCCAGGAGAAGGTGTGCATGAAAATCAGGGTGGTCCACTGAGACCCCCGACCCTGAGCCCTGAGCTTAGAATGGCCGTACTGGGTCAGACCAAAGGTCCATCTAGCCCAGTAGCCTGTCTGCCGACAGTGGCCAACACTAGAGACCCTGGAGGGGATGGACCGAAACAATGACCAAGCCATTTGTCTCGTTCCATCCATCTCCAGCCTTCCACAAACAGAGGCCAGGGACACCATTTCTACCCCCTGGCTAATAGCGCTCCATGGACCCAACCTCCATGACTTTATCTCACTTCTCTTTAAACTCTGTTCTAGTTCTAGCTTTCACAGCCTCCTGCAGCAAGGAGTTCCACAGATTGACTATTTGCTTTGTGAAGAAGAACTTTCTGAACATTCATTTCATTTGGTGTCCTCTAGTCCTTCTATTATGGGAACTAATGAACAACTTTTCTTTATGCCCCTCTCCACACCACTCGTGCTTTTATAGACCTCTATCATATCCCCTCTCAGTCTCCTCTTTTCTAAGCTGAGAAGTCCCAGTCTCTTTAGCCTCTCTTCATATGGGACCTGTTCGAAACCCCTGATCATTTTAGTTGCCCTCCCCTCTCCCACCCTCTCTCTTCCCCTCTCCCACCTCCTTTTCCCAGTCTCCCTGAGTGTTGTTCAATAAAGAGAGTTTCTATTTTTGAACACACGTGTCCTTTATTTTGTACATCAGGAAGGGGGGCTAGGGAGGGGTAAGTGAAAGGGGGTGAGGGAGGAATGGGGTACGAGCCCCCAATGGGGAGGACTGGAGTGGCTCTGCGGGCTCCTCGGGGTGGAAGCTCTCCTGCAGCCCCCCAATTGACCCCCCCCAGATGGCAGCCTGAGGCAAGTGCAGCCGGGCTGATGGCCGAGTGCTGTGACGTGCCAAATGTGGGCACTCAGGGTACTCCAAGCCAGGACTGCTTTGCTAGCGGGGCACCCCTGAGAACTGTCTGTCCGGGGTGGGAGTCGGGTCCCTTTAAGCACAGCCCTCGGCTAGCCTGAGACAGCAGTTCCACGCTCTAAGTCCTACTCTGATGCCCTGCCGGCACTGCTTCTGGCCATCCTTAACCTCGGTTCAGGGTCCACTCAATGTGGACATGCTAGTTCGAATTAGCAAAATGCTAATACGAACTAGTTTTTAGGACTAGAAGCACTAATTCGAATTAGCTTAGTTCAAGTTAACTAATTCGAATTAAGTTAGTTCAAATTAGTGCTGTAGTGTAGACATACCCTTTGTGATTGTATGTGTTCTTTGAGCACTCTTTAACACCTTAAACAAAAAACAGGACTATGTAGCACTTTAAAGACGAACAAGATGGTTTAATAGGTGATGAGCTTTCGTGGGCCAGACCCCACTTCCTCAGATCAAATAGTGGAAGAAAATTGTCACAACCATATATACCAAAGGATACAATTAAAAAAATGAACACATGTAGCACCTTAAAAACTAACAGAACATGTAGATGGTATCATGAGCTTTTGTGGGCACAACTATGGTTTCAATTCTTTGGTTTATATGGATTTTAGTCAATGTGCTGACTTTCTGACTTTCTTTTTGCGGAAAGCATAGCGGGAAGATTTCAGAGACAAAACTAAAAGTGTGAATTATTGCTTTACTACCTCGTCAGACAATTTGAGCTTATGCAATCTTCTATGCTCTCCCATTTATTTGCACAACTAATAGAATGTACCTATTTGCAAGTGCAAATGAAGTGCTAATACATTTTGAGTATCTCTTATTTATTTGCATATTCAAGTAATTAATATCTAAAAATGGTTTATTTTTTCACTCTAGTAGTGAAGCACTATGAGTGTCACTCTTAGTCACTCTTCACATCATTGCTCCATTACTCAACCAATGGTACAGTAAGAACAAAAATCACTTACAAAAATTGAGATATGTCTCTTTATAGAATGTGATTATTTTGTTATTGAAAGAACGCTGTCCTGCCTTGTCAAGTTTCTGAAATGAACTTTGTCCATTTTCTACAATGCATGCTCCTAACTGAATGTAGTTATGGGATATAAATGGGGCCCCTATGGTTATCACAATGAAAAAAAGAACACATATGCTTTCTACGTTCCTATAACAGTTTTTCTAAAAAATCAAAGACAATATAACTGTTTTCTGAAGAGTGAACTTTGCAACAGATTCACAATTTGAGTTAGGATAGATTTGTTAATTTTTGAACTGATTTTCAGGAAGCACAGAAGTTACTTAACTGTTTAGTACAATATATTTTGCTAAGAGTTTGCTTTTTAATATAGTATATTTTAAATATACTAAAAGGGAAATATGGTCTTCCCAGTAAGCTAATCAATAGAACACATACCCCATGCTAAAATGTGACTAAGACTACAAGCCTCTTTCGAAAGAGAGCATCTAGACTGCAACCACTTCTTTTGAAAAAGCAAGCCACTTTTTCAAAAGAGAGCACCCACGCAGTCTGGATGCTCTTTTGAAAAAGCCCTGTTTGCAGTCAAGAATGCCTTTTTTCAAAAGAATTTTCGAAAAAAAGCATTCTTCCTTGTAAAATGAAGTTTACCTCAGTCGAATAAAAGCCGCATTCTTTCAAATTAATTTAGAAAGAACACGGTGGCAGTCTAGACGCAGGGGAAGTTTAAAAAAAAGGCCACTTTTTGAAAAAACTCTGGAGACTAGACACACCCTAATTGTTTGCCACTGAAGAGGTAGCTATGACATGACAAAAATATTAACATAGATTAATTAGAATGAAGAGTAATGCAACTCAGCATTTATTTGTCTTGAAAATCCTTTGTATTGGTGGCTGAAGAAAAGTAGATGTTACCAGAGTTTGGATAGTTACTAGGTAAAATAAGGCAAGTGTTACCTAGCAGCTCTGTGTTCTTGGGGAACCAGGTAATGGTCAGTCATCTGTTATCCCCATGTTCTTGGGGCTCTAGAGTGTGATACTCATGAAGAACCCCGTTTCTCCCTCCCCCACCCTACCCTCTAGCCCTCTGCTTGAACCAAAGACAAAGCAATGAAAAGGCAGGGGAAGACATACCTAAACCTCTCTGAACAAGGCTGATAAAATTAAGAAAACTCACCTATTCTCATCTGCATTGAAGATAGAACAGACAGACATCTGTATCAGCATACAGAATGGAGAATAGCACTTCCAAAGCAAGAACTGCTCTGAACTATGCGATACTGAAAGCAGAAAAACATTTTCTGGTGGTAAATCTCTGCTCTGGATGCTAATGAACCCATGCTTGCTCACACCTCACACTCAAATCAGTAAGTATCAGACCATTTGTAGTAATAGATCCTCTACTGATATCCAAAATACTGAAACTGCCTAATTTCATTATGAGCTCTCTCAGCCCAGGTCTACACTAGGGCATTATTTTTAAATACTCTCTCTTTTTATATAAGCAGAGTGTCCACACTACCAAGCCCGTTATTTCGAAATAATGGGCCACTTATTTTGCAATCTGTACTCCTGCTTTCCTTGGGGAATAACGCTAATTTTAAAATAGTTATTTTAAAATAGTGTTAGTGTGGATGCTCCGGTACTCCTATTTCAAAATAACTACTTCCCAGAGTAATAAGAACTAATTACTCCCCAGTGCTTCCAAGGGCTCTAAGTTGAAGTAGTGTGTCCATCACATTAATGGAGCCTGCCTCAGACTAATTTCAAGGCTTCCCCATCGTAGGGACACACTATTTTGATTTTGTAAAATTGGGAGTTCCGTGGAAATTATTTTGAAATAACTGAATTCAGAGTGCACACATGCCCTTAAGGAACACTGCCCATAGCCAGGAATGATCAGTTTTATTGTCTATCCTAAACGAAACTTTAGAATGCTCCCTTGAACCATGTGTTTACCCATAAACAAATCCAATGTTCTCCTTGAAACTTTGTTATGTCCCTACGACCCCCCTTACCATTGCTCAATAAAAGTGTTCTGGTGCCTGGAGATGAAGTCCCAATGGAACCAACGCAGACTTTATCTGCTCCTGACTGATGATGCTGGGGGTTCTGCTCTACTCTGCCTGTCTCCAACTACCATCACCATCTGGGAATCTAGATCAGTCTGAACTTCACAGAGAGGTGCGCTCTCACACACACACCACCCCCACCACATCTCTCTAGGTATAGCCTCCTGACCCTCCTTATGTGAGCAATTACATGATTTGCTAGCCCTATCATTTGTAATCAGATTTAATTTAGATTTAATAATGTAACTGTTAGATTTGATATTGTAACTGTTTTCTTTGTTTGGCTCCCCCTGTATGGTTGCTACTTAGAAATAAATAACTTTCATTGTTAAGCTGGTTACTTCTTTCTCTTTTCCTCTCTCTTTCTCCCCTCTCCCCCAGGTGTGTTTTGGCTTCTCCATTCACTCTGCAACAATGCTTTTTGTACCTAAGCTAAAGATCCCTGTAGCACCCAAAAAATCCTGTGGGGTGTGCTCATCAAGTAGGTTACTGGCAGACCAATCGTGGTGTGAAAGTGAGGATAGGAAGGTGCTGAACCGCGGGTATAAGACGGTGGCTGCTTAGAGTGCTATTAAATGTAGCCCATTGAGTCCAAGGGTATATGAGGGTCACAGCTTGGCACAGCTGTACATCCTAATTATTTTGAAATAATGTTGCTGTTTAGACGAACCCTGATAAAATTATTAACCTCCCCTTTCCCTATAAGGGTATGTCTAGACTATATGGCTCCTTCAACGGAGCCATGTAAACTAGTTTACCTAACATAGTCAACAAAGCGGGGATTTAAATAATCCCTGCTTCATTAAAATGAAAATGGCCACCGCGCTATGCCAACAATCAGCTGATCCGGCACAGCATGGCAGTCTAGACAAGGATCGGTTGACGAGGGAAGCCTTTGTTGACAGCTCCCTTATGCCTCGTGAAACAAGGTTTACAGGAGTGGTTGACAAAGGCTTCCCTTGTCGACCGATCCGTGTCTAGACTGCCGCGCTGTGCCAGATCAGCTGATTGTCGGCACAGCGCAGCAGCCATTTTTATTTTAATGAAGTGGGGATTGTTTAAATTCCTGCTTCATTGACTATATCGAGTAAACTAGTTTCAATGGCTCCGTCAACAAAGCCATGTAGTCTAGACATACTTGACTCCTTTATTAGAGATACTCATAGGGTATCAGAGGGGTAGCCGTCTTAATCTGAATCTGCAAAAGCAGCGAGGAGTCCTGTGGCACCTTATAGACTAAGAATTTTCAGAAAAAAAGCATTCTTCCTTGTAAAATGAGGTTTACCGCAGTCGAATAAAAGCCGCATTCTTTCAAATTAATTTAGAAAGAACACGGTGGCAGTCTAGATGCAGGGGAAGTTTAAAAAAAGGCCACTTTTTGAAAAAACTCTGGAGACTAGACACACCCTAATTGTTTACCACTGAAGAGGTAGCTATGACATGACAAAAATATTAACATAGATTAATTAGAATGAAGAGTAATGCAACTCAGCATTTATTTGTCTTGAAAATCCTTTGTATTGGCGGCTGAAGAAAAGTAGATGTTACCAGAGTTTGGATAGTTACTAGGTAGAATAAGACAAGTGTTACCTAGCAACTCTGTGTTCTTGGGGAACCAGGGAATGGTCAGTCATCTGTCATCCCCATATTCTTGGGGATCCAGGGTGTGATACTCATGGAGAACCCCGTTTCTCCCTCCCTCCTTCCCCACCCTCCAGCCCTCTGCTTGAACCAAAGACAAGGCAGGGGAAGACACACCTAAACCCCTCTGAACAAGGCTGATCAAATTAAGGAAATTCCCCTAGCCTCATCTGCATTGAAGATAGAACAGACAGACATCTGTATCAGCATACAGAATGGAGAACAGAACTTCCAAAGCAAGAACTGCTCTGAACTATGGGATACTGAGGGCAGTAATAAAGGAGCACACTCTAGAATAAAGGGCAAATCTGGTAACACAAGGTAGGAAATAGACAAAACTCTGAAGTATCATTTGGTCATGGATACCAGAAACAGCAAGGAGGGCAAAGGGTCATTGTCTCTTCAAACAGAGAGGAGGCCATGCCCCGCACAATTGAGAACCTGAACTCTGCTTGGATGCAATGACAAAGGAGACCATCTTCTCCTCCCAATATGCAGATCACAGTGGGATGGTATAATAGAGCCTCTTCGCTACTAGCATGATGGAGGGATAGCCTAGCCAAATCTGAGTGAAGAGCATTGCAACCTGGCAGAAGGGGTAATTGCAATTCAACTCAGTTTTGACCAATTTTGGTTGCTGCCCCACTTTTGTAGTCTTGCTGGTGCAATGAGCTGACCCTATGGAAAAACTGTGTGTTGGAGTCTCGAACTATAAGGTTCCAGAAACTCTTTTATATTCCTTTACACATGTATACAACTGAATATTTTGGCAAGGTCCTCACTCAGGCCCCTTGCCCTGGGACACCTTTTGGTCCACAAATCAGCCAGAGACCCCTTCTGGTGCAGTCACTGGTCCTTTTATTTTCAGTTTCCCATCACTTTCTATGTACAATGCTTTTGGGTTACAGCAAACTCAGCCAGCCTTTCCTTCTGCCCGGGAGCACACACAGCCACACCCTGGATCCTTAGTCCTCCCTCCTGGCTCCTTTTCACTGCTTTCCAGCTGCCTCATATAGCCCTCTGGTTAATGAGGCCCACAGCTGCTTCCAATAGCCTTTCAGGCCTGGGCTTGCATGGCTGTTTGCCATCAGTCTTTTCAGCCAGGCTATAGTGGCAGAGCTCTAGCTTAGCAGTATGTCCCAATATAGTTAATATGCCTACTACAGAATTCTATAAGGTGGTTTAAAACATCTAGCATTTTATAGGCTTTCTGGATTGTAAGGTGTTTGAGGTAGGGATCAGGCTTTTATACACTGCTGTACAAAAATTACCTAGAACTATGGGCTTTGCTCTTGACTAGCACCTGCACCTCACAGTACTGCTTTAATAAAAATATTAAATAAATACACATTTCAGTAGAATTATCCTCATTTAATTCTATTAGATTATACCAGAAATTCCCATAATTAGACGTGGGGGTATAATTCAAAATTTCTTGTTTATAATTGACAGATAGTAATTTAAGTTTTCATAGTTGTGTAAAATGATGGGGCTTAAATACTTTTAAATTGTTTTTATCTCCCTAAATTTTCCTATATGCAGAATGTTATGAGTTGGTCAGCTAATTATTTAATAACAGAAGTTGAGATTCAAATAGTGAAAGCATTATACTGTAAGGCTGTGTCTACATTGGCCCCTATTTCATAATAGGGATGCAAATGTAGCACTTTGGAATAGGCAAATCCGCGGGGGATTTAAATATCCCCCGCGGCATTTGCATTAACATGGCTGCCGCTTTTTTCCGGCTTGTAGATAAGCCGGAGAAAAGCGCCAGTCTGGACGCGATCCTCCGGAAAATAAGCTCTTTTCCGGAGGATCGCTTAAAAGTAGGAATAAGAGATCCTCTGGAAAAGAGCTTATTTTCCGGAGGATCGCGTCCAGACTGGCGCTTTTCTCCGGCTTATCTACAAGCCGGAAAAAAGCGGCAGCCATGTTGATGCAAATGCCGCGGGGGATATTTAAATCCCCTGCGGATTTGCCTATTCCAAAGTGCTACATTTGCATCCCTATTACGGAATAGGGGCCAATGTAGACACAGCCTAACTGTTGAGGCACACATTGTCAATATCACATATAAAAATATACCGAAGGCAGATCCTTAAAGTCAAACTCTAATATGGGGTGGTCAATAAGTGGCCTGCGGGTCACATGTGGCTCACCAGAGTTAGCTCCTGGCAGACCACCAGATGCATATTTACCTCTGGGTCTGTAGCGATGGCTACTCGCAGCTCCCATTGGCTACAATTTGCCATTCCCTGCCACTGGGAGTAATGGGAAGTGGTAGCCCAGCCTGCACTGCTTCCTACAACTCCCATTGACCAGGACTGGCAAACTGCAGCCAAGGTGAGCTGCAAGCAGTTGTACCTGCAGACATGTGGGTAAATAAAACATTTGGTGGCTTGCAAGGGGCTAACCACTCATTACCTACCACTGCTCTAAGGCTACGTCTACACTGCAGGTTTCTTGTGCAAGAACTGTTTTGTGTAAGAGTTCTTGTGCAAAAGGTCTTGCACAAGAGCACATCCACACTGCCATGTGCTTTTGAACAAGAGCATCCATGGCGGTGTGGATGCTCTCTTGCACAAGAAACCTCTATTGCCCATCCACACTGCCTTCTTGGGTGCAAGTGGGCTTATTCCTCATGGGGAGAGGAGTAACTCTTGTTCAAGAAGCCCTCTGTTTCAACACTTTACTGTAAATTTACTTGCGCAAGAACACGCATGGAGTGTAGATGCTCTGCAAGTTTTCGCGCAAGAACAGCTGTTCTTGCTCAAGAAGCCTGCAGTGTAGACATAGCCTAACAGCATAACTAGCAGATATTTACTTATTTTGCCTATCTATTAATTCTGATTACTATCAATGGGATTTTTTTGGGTCAGTTTGCATGTGCATTGTGACATTGACGTTTAATGATAAAATTTAATCCTTCCAAGTCTATCCTCTTTTGTAGCCTCCTCATTCTTTCTGGAAGATTAGGGCTCTAATTCTGACATGGGCCCACAAAACAATGTCTCAGTATCCCATCTCTACAGACAATAATTCTGTCTTTCTGGTCACAGGGAGGTTGTGGAAGCACCTTCACTGGAGGTTTTCAAGAGGAGACTGGTTGATGTTCTGCATCTTGACAGGGGGGTAGACTAGATGACCTTTGTGGTCCTTTCTAACTCTACGAGTCTATGATCCCAATCAGCAACTGAAAAAATGGGTGAGGCTGCTGTGACTCCTAGTGTTGCAGAGACTGAGGGACCTACAGCTTTAAGCATTGATTTAGCAAAGTACGTCAATATGTGCATATCATTAATCATGTGTGGAAGTTTCATACGTTTACATTGGACTTTAAACATATGTTAACTGCTTTGCTGAATTGGCGCCTACAATGTCCTCAGAATTTCTGAAGAAGCAGCTCCTACAGCACCCTCATTCATTCTGTCAGAGCTCCATTCCTGATAGGACCCTATGAAAGAGGCAGCTGGGGGTGGTGATGGTTGAGCGTGTTGTATAACCCATATCCTTGGTCTGGTTGCCTCCTGATGAATTAAAGGGGAAGAATGGGAGTGTTAAAAAAGCTATTTGACTCACAATGTATTATAAAATACTATTTTGGAGGGACGGCACTCCTGGAGGCTGCACTGAGAGAGGAAGAGAAGGACATAAGTAACTGTATGTCCAGCCGGTTTATATTTTAAAGTTGTCCACAAAGACATCTGCTCTATCTGGAAACATTTTTCTGATTTGTTAGATTGAATTATTCAGATTTTCCGGGGGATTTTATCTCATTGCATGCAGAGTTTGTCTTGTATCTGTCCAGTAAACATATGGGTTTAAATGCTGGATATATAAACAGTTGCACTTGTGCCTTTGTGCAGCAGCAAGACACAAACCCTTATCTTCATTAGCATCAGCTCTCCTGTGTGTCTCAATGTCTTTGTCAGCATCACCTGCACTGCCCAATGTTCTCTACAATGGAACAACTACACATTAGGAAACATTTGGATTGGTGATTTCAGGATTAAATCAATTCAGTGTGTGCTGTATCCTTCACTCACTTTTTGTATTAAAATGTATGCAGGGTTCCGTTGCTCTCTATGTAATTTGTGACAAAAGTGTCACATACAGTTAGATGTATATGATTTGGACTGTGTCTGCAGAAAAGGGGAAAGGCACTTGCCACAAATGGAACTACAGTTACCTCCAGAAATTGTCACCCTGCCCCTGTAGTTAAATGTTTCCACTTGTGATGCCTTCTGTTACTATGACATTTTTCAATTTACATCTTACAACTAACCCATGTCAGTACTTTTCACACACAGTGTGTGGTCTTGGGCGGTCCAGTACCTTAGATATTTTTCTCCTTATCAGACATACAAATTGGCAATAACCTCAAGTTCAAAGACTTAAACAGATTCATTGATTTCCATTTCTAGATGTTAAAAGTCAGAAGAGTAGATCTAAATTTTGGATTAGTTGTAATTGAAAATAAAGATTTTGGCCTGTGGATTTATTGGTTTTAATGTCTCAATTCCTTTAAATCAGGGTTGGGGAACCTTTTTTGGTTGGGGGCTGGTGACCCAGAGAAAAATCAGGCAGGCACCGCACACAAGTGAGGAAAAACAAAAACCAAAAATACTTGACTGAGAAGGGAAAAGACACTCCCCATATTCACCTCACACCAGAGCCTAGGAGGCCCATACTAGTAGATTTTGTGTGCTTCAACCCCATGGTATGGCAGTGTGGGGTCTGGAGCACCAGTGCCGGCTCCCCAATGCTGGGAGAGGCTCCCTGAACTTCAGGGGCTGGATCCAGTCAAGCTGGGAGTTGCATCTGGTGCCTGGGCCTCAGGTTCCCCACCCCTGCTTTAAATAATGATGGCCCTTTTTCTATAGCAGATACCTTTTTCAGATCCCTTTGAAGCTGTTTCCAGTAATTACCTTACTATGACAAAAAAAGGAGGTATACCGATCTTGCAGAAAAAGGGTGTTTTGCGCAAAAAGAAAACGTCCACACTGCTTGTTTTTGTGGAAAAACCCCAGCGCAAAAACAGATTGGCAGAAAATATGCAAATGAGATTGCACTTCATGCAAATGAGTCCCTCAGTTGCATATTGTTTTGTCAAGAAAACTTGTAGTGTAGACATAGCCCAAGTGACAACGCTGCCCTTTGGGTTTTTGTTTCTCATATGAAGGATGTGATTTTCAGAGCTAGAGAGCATGTCAGCCCCCATTGACATGGATGGGTTGAATTCAGTAGGACCTGAAGTGCTCAACAGCTGGGTAAAATCAGGCCTGTGCAACTATTTAGGAAATGTTTTTATTGGAAAATTAAAAAGAGAGAGAGAGAGAGAGAGGAGAAAATTGTGTTCTGAAGGCCAAAACTTTAATAGGGTTCAAAAACTTTAGGTAAGTTCTTGGAGGACAGGTCTCTCAATGGCTATTAGCCAAGACAATCAGGGATGCAACCACATGCTCTGGGTATTCCTAGCCTCTCACTGCCAGATGCTAATTGTGGAAGATGGGGGAATGATCACTCAATGATTTCCTATTCTGTGCAAAACCTCAGAAGCATGTGGCATTGGCAGGATAATGAGCTAGATGGACCCTTGGTCCAATCCAGTATGGCCATTTTTCTGTATATCATTAGCTACTTTTACTAACTAATCTTCATCTCCTGGAATTTGAACATGACTAAAGCATCTCTTTCTCTCATTTTTCTATATAAAGTATTAAGAAAATTCCCCAATGAAATATCTCAGATTAAAAAAAATCCAAAAGGTCAAATAAATAACACCCTACTAGATTGGTAGGAGTAGGGAAAATTTAGGAAGATCCTCTCTTAAAGAAGTCCCAAGGCATATGCTTTTGCTATTTTGCTTATGTTTTGGAGAACATACCTATTTAGAGTCTCTTTGTGCTAGGGACTGTTTCTCATCATGTGTTTGACCAGCTCCTGGCATAGTGTAGTTGAGATACTGATTGGGCCGTCTGCAGATGAAAATAAAGACATGGGTTCTTGCGATGGAACTTAAGCTGCAGGTCCCCAGGGGTAAATACTGTGCCATGGAGGAGGATGAGGAGCAGAAAACACCTACCACCCCAGCTCTTCTGCACGGCCTGGAGCTAATCAGCACAGCCCAGAAAGCAGGCAAGGCCAAGGCACGTAGGAGATTTGCTATTTTAGACAATTTCCAGAGCAGCTTCTCTTGATGGGGTTCCTATGGAGCCTTTGCCTTCTTTTAAAGTCACCTTTCCCTGGCATTATCAGAGAAAACAGAATCTCCTGTGAGGATTCTTGCTGCAAGGATTGTGAGGAGGAGCCAAGCCCATGACAGGTAACATTGTACACATTTAGGGAGAGCAGTAAAGGAGAAGAGGATATGATGGAGAGAGTGGCAAAGGGATGGACTAAGCGTGGCATATGGTACAAGTGAGAGCAGAATTCCAAAGAGAAGGAAAAAGGGAGGGGGAGGAGATTGAAAAATTATACAGAAGAGCTCAGACAACAAGTGCAGAGGGGAAACACAGTGAAGAATGAAAAAAAGGAGAGGCAAAAAAAGAAAAGCAAGATGGAAAGATACAGTGGATGAAATCCCAACCCATTTGAAGACTATGGCAAAAGTACCATTGACTTGATCAGGGCAGGATCTCATCCAGTATCATTTATCATTTAGGAGTGAGGACCCCCCACTTCAGGAAATATAATGTAGGTATCAAGCAAGGACGAGTAGCTGGGGACATATCTGGCATTCTTTAGGAAAAGACTGGTGTACAGCCATTACCTTTAAAATGTGCTTTGCCTACTTTTTGTCCTTGGTGGTTATGCTCATTTTTGACATATTTATTCAATAGAACCTGAAGAAAGGGGTTTGTGCTTTGCCAGTTGATCAGCTGTATAAAAATGATTAGGTTATCTCCTCTTTTCCTTTTAAATTCTATTCCTTTTGTCATCTATTTGAATTATAAAAAGAAAAGCCTGATATGTTTCATTTTCTATTTGCACGTTTTAGATCAGAGACCAGAGCCCAAAATCTAAAAGCATAGATTTCCTATTTTCTTTTTTATAAGCAAAAGAATTGGGTGTTTCTAAAGCACATAAGGCAAATAAGTCTTTTTATTATTATTATTCATAACTAAAATTCCACTCTGTTTTTATTTCTACAATAGAGTTTATTGAAAGCTATGCATCTGAGTCAGCACCTCAAAGCAAAACTCATTTCCAATTCATGACATCTTTTTTTCTTCCAATTATTTAGCTTCATTTCCTTCTCCGTTCAATTCCCCCCCCCCCCCCTTTGACTCTCATTCACTCTGCTGAAATTGCTACACAGGAGGACAGTTCTCCACTTGTGAGAAATATATCGCATATTTGAGTAGGGTGTAGTTTAACTGGGCTTTCTTTTCTGTGTTGTTAAACTGAAGCAGCAATATGGGTTTGACTTACGGAGTCAATGCAGAGAGGGGAGAACTTACATGACTTTGGAAAGCATGCACATTTGTGCCTTTATGATGGCTGCTGTGGTCACATCTTTCAAGTGTAATTTTTCACTCTTTTTTTAATATTGTTGTGCTGATGGCCTGTCAGTTTCCTACATTTATCTCTGAGCTCTTTCTTCACTCTTAAAGTGTCCTTATATCTTGATTTTATTTCCTCCAGATCCTCTTTCTCTGTATCACTTCTTCTAGGCTACTGAATCATCTACCATGATGGCCAGCTGTTGAATTATTGTCAGTAATGCTAGAGTAGAAAGGAGCAATCAGACATGAGATTTTGTGTGCACTTTCTCTTAAATACAAGGAAGTCACTTCTCCTGAATGACATGGGTCTGCAGAGTGGAAGACCTGGAATCTCTGACTGAAGATTTACAATCTTGAAAATTATCACGTGCAAATACATTTCTAATGACTGCCTTCTTCTGCAGTGGTGAGAACTTCTTCTGCAGTGATGTTGGGAGGGCAGAGTCATATATTTAAATATTGTTAGGCCAGGCCCATCTTTTTTTAGATGACCAATGCGTTATAACTGTCAGTGTACACTGTGGGCCTGATGGATTTGAGTCATCTATACACAGAATCCCAAGAACAAGAGTCCTTGTCAAAAGACTGCAGGATGTGGCCATTTGTGCATGCTTCTGATAAAGAATAGGCATTCTCTCATAGTTACTGTAGTGGACGATTTACAGGAAACTGACTCCCAGCCTGGATATGCTGGTGCTTCAGCTCCTGAAATAGTAGTCCTGCAGTCTGAGGAGTTGCAGCCCCCGTATTCCCTCATGCTACTAGCCCTTGGCTACGTCTACATTGGCCCCTTCTCCGGAAGAGGCATGTTAATTTCCAACTTCAGAATAGGGAAATCCGCGGGGGATTTAAATATCCCCCGCGGGATTTAAATAAACATGTCCGCTGCTTTTTTTCCGGCTTGGGGAAAAGCAGGAAAAAAGCATCTAGACTGGCGCGATCCTCCGGAATAAAGCCCTTTTCCGGAGGATCTCTTATTCCTACTTCAAAGTGCTTCAAAGTAGGAATAAAAGATCCTCCGGAAAAGGGTTTTATTCCAGAGGATCGCGCCAGTCTAGATGCTTTTTTCTGGCTTTTCCCCAAGCCGGAAAAAAAGCGGCGGCCATGTTTATTTAAATCCCGCGGGGGATATTTAAATTCCCCGCGGATTTCCCTATTCTGAGGTTGGAAATTAACATACCTCTTCCGGAGAAGGGGCCAATGTAGACATAGCCCTCGGGAGGATTCAGAAAGAGAGGAACAATGCACATTGTTTCCACACCTGCCAAAGTTAGAAAAAACAGTCTCAGTTCCTCTGGTTGATTGGTTTGTCCCCACAATAACTATATCTTAAGACTATATCTTAAGTAAACTATATCTTAAGTAAAACAGAGAAATGACATGCATAGCAGTATGTCTGCTAATAAAAAGCATGTGCTCAGTGTATTGGACAGCTTATTCAAAAATAGCCCATCCATAGAAAAATATGCCCCCTGTAGTATTGACAAGGTGAGTGAGAGCTAGGATAAACTGAGTTAATACCAGTTGTGCAAATGAAAGATCCCTAGAGCTTTTAAGTCTTATTCACTGCATGTTTTACAAAGTTTGGGGGAGTGGGGGAGGGAGGTTCCCTTCCAAATTTGAGCAAGTCAAATTATGACTGAGCCAGTTTCTTCTCTCAAGCATAGCCCATTCATTCAGGTTTTTATGAAGTGCTCTTTACAATAGTAATTCAGCTTCTTAATCGAAGGACAAAGCCTCAGAAGTGTTAGAAAAAAAACTGCCCCCCAGTAAAAAATTTGGCCAGGCCACTCTTGCTATAGTGGGCCACAGTACTCCTTGGGAGAAACTGGCTGCACCCTTCCTGCATACCATTGCCTTTAGAAAAGGGAAGGTGTGAAAAGAGGAAAATAGCCTTGGACTCTCCCACCCGTCACCTTGGGGTGAGAACTGCGGGGTTTACCTGGTCGCACGAAACCTGTACAGTTTCAGCCCAACCCCTGGAACACAGACCCCCATTTGGTGACCATTGGGCCGTATATGGTAATATGCAAGTGTGGGAAAGCGATGTGCAGACTTGGGGATTAATACCCATCGCACAGTTCACTCGAGGAGGTCTTTGCAACACATGCACCATTGTGCGTGTGCTTTCCTGCAAACTTCAAAGCGCTGCCGGCCTGATCAACTGACCAGTCACCTCCCCCAACTCTCAGGCATAACCAAGACCTTTGCAACCGGACAGATATCTTTGAAATGTTCCGTGTGCTGTGTAAGTTGGTATGTATGATTTGATTTTCCTTGTTGTATAGCTTAGTGTTATAGTTGTTTTGATTTTACATAGAGTTTGTAGTTATCACTGTTATTAATTAGTATAGCTTGATATCTTTAGAGCAGAGACTATTCCCCTTGCCATTCCCATCCTTATATTTCTGATATGTTCAACTAGAAATCGTAGAATAAATATAATAAATATTGTAAATTCATCACTGACATGGTCAAATAAAAATCTTAGAATAAATACTATAAATTCATCACTGTCATAAATAAATATCTTTTATTTACTAATAAACGGTCCACCTGGTTCTGTCCTTCCCCCCTTGGGTATGCATTATCAGATTTGTGGTTCTCACGACAAGAAGGTGCAAACTGACATTATTTGGAGACAGATCCTCTGGTGGTGAAGTCAAAGCTGTATATATTAACTGGAGATCTAGCCCAAAGACTTCAGAACTAAAAACTGTCTTAGAGTACAATCTGTGCAGAGAGAAAGAGAGAGAGAGAGAGAGTAAATGTATTAGAAGCCTACAAGAGAAGCAGGAAGACTCAGAGGCATCATCCCTAGATTTTATGGAGCACCAGTTTTCAGGCAGCAACAGCAAGATTCAGGTGATGAAGCATTTTGGAGCAAGACAATGGAAATCAATCCATCTACATTAAGCAATAATCAATATAGCCCTCTACATAGGCAGCTGGACAATATTTCAGAGTGATTCTGAAATGTTCATTAAATTGTCTCTGCTCAAAATGTATTTTTTTTTTTTTTAAGATTCAGGACATTCCTATTAACCAAGACCTTCTGAAGATTTTGTAGTGGTCTTGCAGAGCACAAAATTTCATTGAGATTGAGAACAGAATTTTTTTCCCATAATCGGAGTAATCATATACTTTTACTCAATTACTGATTTTAGTCTAAGGAAAACATAGTAAGAAAGCAAAAGTCCATATAAAAGTACATGTCTTTTCTGTCACAATCTGCATTGAATTCTGCCTCACAAAATGGTAGCGACCTCTTCAGATGGAACAGAAGACATAACAGCTCCCAGCTGTCATATGTGCAAGGAACATGGCCTTGTGTTTAAAGATGCAACACTGGGAGCCAGAAATTCTAAGTTCTGCACCGACAACAAACACATGCTTCCTACTATAGTCTTGGACAAGCTGCTTAACCCCTTCTTGTGCCTCATCCAACACTGGGAGAAATACCACCTGCTACTAGGCTTAATCCAATTCAAAATATTCCTTGTGGAAATGGAAAGTGCTACAATGAGTAATTAATGTTGTGCATAAAATTACAGTCTTAAGTGCCTCTGACTCTTGTTATTTTTGGTAACTTTACTACTCTGGTGCCCTTTTAGGCAGGCAAACACCCTATTTGTTATGTAAGTGAATAGGCAGTACGTTTTATCCATGCCAGTGAGTACATTTATTCTCTTACCTCCCTATTTCTATATTTTTTTGTCTTTACTTTTCTACTCCTTCTCCTCTTAAAAAGGAAAGAAAGTAGAGACCCTTTTTACTCTGAAAAGAAGCCCTGTCAAAATGGTGGTGTGGGATATGATCTTTGTAAGTTTACAAATAGAAAGATGCTATTTTTAACTGTTAATCCTGCTAGCTCATTCCAGTTCTGAGAGTCTAGATGAATCTTTTACTTATACATCACAAATATTCAAGGTTTTTCTGCAAGGATCTTCACTGACACCTTCACTAACATGCACAACAGCTGTACAACCTCCTTGCCCCAACTGATTTGCCCCAGGATAACTGACTGAAATTTAGTCAAATACTCTGTTGGCTCTACAGAGCTAAGAAGGATAAAACTAAAACAAATCTTACTTGTATCATTCATGTCAGTAATTCTAAATGCCCCCAAGGAAGGGATCTGACTAAGAAGGTGCACCTCTTTTTTGGCCACTCTTCAAAGTAGAATTGCTGTATAAATGTAACAATATTAAGGGTGAACAGATAAAGTCACCAGAATGACTTCAATGGGTCTTAGGAAAGGATTGACCAAACCCCAGTATGGACTTGACAATCGAGACTGAGAAAAACAGTGCATTTCAATAATTGCCTAACTCCCATTACTCTGTGTACAGAACTCCTTATTAATAACTAATAGCAGCCCTGGGGAAACAACCCCTTAGACAATAGTGTGAAAAAGCAATTACAAATAAATTCCCTAAGAACAGTTTTGGCAACTATACAATTAGTTCAGCAGTGAATATCACTCCCCCGCAATCTCCAGAGTTTTAATAGATAGAAGCAGATACACTGCTGCAGTAATACATAAGACACTGATCCCCTAAAGGATCATTTATGGATCTGAGGAATTTATATAAACTTCACACATCTCTACACAGTGTACGGCATATTGGATGCAGAGAGAGAGAGCCCATATTTGTGTTTCTGTATTTAAAATAAAAGGTCCATTTCCCACGGGATAAAGTGGCTTCCTTCATCCAGATACATTTATTTTTAAAAGCTTTTAGCACTTGTATGGCTACAGGACAAGTTTAGACTCCTACAGCACATCCTAAGTGTAAAGCGTAATTTGGCACTGAAGCTTGATTCCATTTGTTCAGTATTTGATCCTTCATCAGTATTATTTTGTGGAAAATGCACCCCCTCCATTTGGCCAACCTCAGCACATTTTAATATCAAATATAAAATCACGTTTGTTGTTTGTAATTTTCATAGGTACTTTTTCCCAGATTCTCTTTAGTCTATGAACATTCCTAAACCATATTTATCAATAAATAAGTCCACACACATGCAGTATTTCACACAAACACAATTTTTCCAGCTGTGTGTGATGCCTTGCAGATCACAGTATGATAAATAGCCACAGTTTGATTTGGAACCAATTACTAATTTTCTATACAAGATTTTCATGCCCTATAGTCCTTTATTCAAAAAAGGATCTCAGCAGGTTCTGAGTGTAAGTAATATTTGAAAGACAAGTCAATTTCAGATTTGGGTGGCACGCGGTAAGGAGTTATAGCTGGATGTATTGGTTTTAATAAAATTAGGTGGGAAAATATTCTTTGTGAGCCAGAAACACGGGGGACATCTTTCTCCTGCTATATAAGGAGACAGGACTATGCTACGTGCAACTTGGCACATGTTGACAGCATTAGTATAACTATAGTACAGGAGCCAGTACAATACAGATCCACAGTCTATTTTCCACAGCAAAGGGAAGCACTGTAGCCTTGTGAACTACTGAGGTCCTATGTAGTAGCCATAGAATAACTCTGCAAAAGGGGTTTTACTCATTGTAGGTCATGCCTTGTTATGGCTACGTCTGGGCTCTCACCCCCTCTGGCACTCCTATCCAGTCGTTGTGTGCATGTGCTCTCTCTCTCTGACTTAGGGTGCTTCCTTTTTCTGATTTGATCCTCCAGCCACAGGTCATTATTTAGGCCCCACCAAGTCCCACCAAAAAAATTGTCAAGACACTGCCTCAGATGGTCTTCTAGTCCATATCTCCAGGTTCTGTAATACCTGCTCCTTGGCTTGTAGAGGAACCTGCCCACACACAACTCAGGGACCAGCCCAGGGACTCTGTGATTACCAACCTAAAACTACTCAGCCTCAGATGCTGTTGCTGTTACCCAGGGCTCTTTCCTCCCCCCCACCCTTCACTTATCTCCAGGCTTTCCACTGGAGAGTCCTCTGTGCTACATGGCAACATCACCCTTCTTAGCCTCTGGAAGGACACCAGGGTTTACTCTACTATTGGATCGTTTCCTGGTCCCTGGCCAACTCCTTTCCCCCTAGGAAACCTCCTCCCTACAGATTCCTCCGGATCTCACTTCCTGGTTTATAATCCTAAAACGACTGCTCCCCCACTTAGATTTTATCTGTCATTAGGCCTTATCATGCCCTGGTTCCCTCTCCAAGCCCAGAATATAAGGTTAATTGGCTCTTTCTAGCTTACTGTCATGAATTTCCCTCGCCCTCCCCACCCCCCAGGTTCGTGTGGGAGCGGGTCCTTGCATTAACAGCACAGAGGCCCTGATCCCTAGCTTTGTTCTGGGCTTGTACCATTAAGGGGGCTAGGTACTGGTCTATGCCAAGGTACTGGGGAGAGACCAACCTACCGCCCAGCAAACCCTATAGGTCCCTGTGATTGGTGCAGGATCACCAGTTGTCTGGGGTGGGGAGAGCTCGGCGCCCACCGTGGGGTTACTCACGGCCCTTCTGACTCTGTCAGGAGTGCTGCCCGAGTTGGGGTCTCCAGACGTTGCAGCCACGGGTCTCGCATGCGCCCCGGGGTCTCCTGTCTTCCGGCAACCTCCTGGCAGCCTCTGCCGAGTTGGCCCCTCAGGCCGCCCACTCACAGTGCTCCCCACCTGCTTCTGCTGGCTTCGGCCCCTTCCTCCGCCTTCTCACACTTCCGGCTGCCCACCGGGAGGCCTGCGCCTGCTCCACCTTCTCGGGCACCTCCATCGCCACCCAGTAGCTCCCGTCGTGGGTTCTCCCGCCGTGCATCCCCGGCCGCTTGCTGGGACTCTCGCTCCAACTTCCCGCTTTGGCCGCGTCCCCCCCCCTGACCAGCTGGTCTGGACGCCTTTTAAATGCGGCGCGCGGACTTGAGCGCATGCGCCGCACCGTTGGGGAAGCGAATCAGTCTCCGCTTCCTGCCCCTGGATCTCGGGGCTGTCCGTGGGAGTGCACGGGGCTGAGGACGGCCCATCACACCTACATTAACCTGCTCAAGGCTTGTTTGCAAGTCAAAGTCCAGTGAGGAAGGATTACTTATCTCTTGGCCCTCCTGCTCTCTCCACCATACAATCGATGTAACGGGTATAGGATTAGGGCAATGGAAATCAGTGGGAGATTTGCACCGATATGGTAGAGTTAAGATAAAGGACCTCCTAAATACTGATGTGGTGTTCCCACTGGCATTTTATTGTTACAATCACAGGAGATAATGTACAAGACCTTCTGTGATGTGCACGCATCACAGACTATGAAGAGGAGGGCAACATGACTCTTTGACCTGCTATAGTGCTCATGAATTCATATTAACAAATTAAATCCAGGCATAAAGTAAGAAAAGTGATGGAATTGATTAATTCTCCAGGTGTTCATATCTTTTTTGTATTACTTCATACAATGTCAGCATGTCCTGACTTTAAGCAATAGCCCTGGAGTAGAGAGTGAGAGAAATAAACATTGTACTTTGGTTCAATAATATTACAACTGGAATTGTAAGGAAACAATTCTTATTATTGGCAAAACCAGTGAAAACACTAGTTTAGTGTTGGAATTGGAAAAGATGAAAAATGTAACACATTCAGCAGATGTTTTTGTGGGTTTTCCAAAGTATAAAAAAAGTTCCTTGTCTGATAAAAAAAAAAGAAAAGAAATCTGCTTCAACTTAAAGTTCCATTTCCATATTTCACTGGAAGGAGTGAGCTGGGAAACCTCTCTTTTTTCCCCTCTCACTTCAACATTTTTTCTCAGTTTTCTCACTTTCATCAATTTCAGACACACCCTGGATCTCAAAGCAAAAGTTAACTCTCAAGTTTAAGCCGTGAAAAAAAGAACCTATCAATTGAATCAAGCAAACATATACCTTATACATTGAAAAATCCTGAGGTCGGTTTATTTGTTTTTGTTTTTAAAATCCTGCATTTTGAGTTTGTAATGAAACTTAATACCAGGAAATTATTTTGCTGTGGTATAAGGAATAAAGTTAAGTGAACAGTAGTGTGCGTGCGAGAAAATTATGAATATTTGTTTGAAATGTTTTCTGTATGTTCACTTTTGGCCACTTTCTTCTCTTTTTGTGTTTACTTTTTATGCATATTCAGTGGGAAATATGGTAAAAATATTCACCAACCTGGAGTTTTTACATGCATGGGAAGCGAATTCTTGATTTGTTACCAGATTAATCTCACCCGACACATGTTTCTAACAGTTAGGCTGATTCAATCATTTTATATGAACCTGTAATTTCTTAGCAAGGAGTTTTTAAGATTCCAAGGCCAGAAACACTGTGTTATCTAGTCAGACCTCCTGTATAACACAAACCATATAATTGCCCTGAATACATTCTTGTCTGAAGCAGAGCTTATCTTTCTGAAAAGCATCCAATCTTGATTTTAATATTTTCAGTGATGAAGAATCTACCACAGACCTCCATACACTCTTCCAGTTGCTGACTTACTTCACAGTAAATTGTTTGTGCCTTATTTCTAATCTGAGTTCAGTTCTCAACTGAAAATGGGCAGTCTCTTACCACTCTAATAGTAAGTCATCTGCCAAGAACTTGATGAGCCACTCAGTTCTCCCTCTCTTTGAATTCTCACAGGCCCATTTAGGGCTGGTCTACCTGAAAAGTTACATTGTCAAAGCTACCTCTCTCGGATGTTTGTAAAATCTGCACCTCTTAGAAACTATGGCTATGTCTAGACTGCAAAGAAAAGTTGGAAAAAGATATGCAAATTGCAAATCGCAATTTACGTATCTTTTCCCGCTTTTCTTTCGGAAGAGGCTTTTCCAAAATTTGGCCCATCTACACGGGGCCAAATTTCAGAAAAATCTCCTCTTTCAGCATCCCTTCTTCCTCATACAATGAGGATTACAGGGATGGTGAAAGAATGTGTCCACTTTTTTGGACATTGTGCCTATGGGTATATCTACACAGGGACGAAAAATACAGAGCTAGCCTGATTCAGGGGCTTTTGCTCTATGGCTGAACAATGTTCATGTGGATGTTTCAGCTTTGGCTGGAGTCAAAATTCTGGGACCCTTCAAGGCTGGAGGGTCTCAGAGCTTTGGCCCTAACCCAAACTCAAATATCTACCCAATGAATTTTAGCCCCAGAGCCCAAACCAGAAGACTTGGTCATGCAGCTAATCTGTTATTCCTGTGTAGATGTACCTGTAGGTAAGTCAACCTCATCCCTACTGTGGACACCAGGGGTGTGTCTAGACTACATGCCTCCGTTGACGGAGGCATGTAGATTAGCCAGATCGGCTGAGGTAAATGAAGCCGCGATTAAAATAATCGCGGCTTCATTTAAATTTAAATGGCTGCCCCGCTCTGCCGATCAGCTGTTTGTCGGCAGATCGGGGCAGTCTGGACGCGATGCGCCGACAAAGAAGCCTTTCTTGATCGGCACAAGTATGCCTCGTGAAACCAGGTTTACCTGTGCCGATCAAGAAAGGCTTCTTTGTTGGCGCGTCGCGTCCAGACTGCCCCGATCTGCCGACAAACAGCTGATCGGCAGAGCGGGGCAGCCATTTAAATTTAAATGAAGCCGCGATTATTTTAATCGCAGCTTCATTTCCCTCTGCCGATCTGGCTAATCTACATGCCTCCATCGACGGAGGCATGTAGTTTAGACGTACCCCAGTAGGTTAATGGGAATTCTTCTGAGGAACAAACGACTGCCTCTGTATGGTGATGGGAGAAACCTTTCCATCACTATTGTAAGTCTCTACACTGAAGCACCATAGCAGTGCAACTGTAATATTTTGCACCATAGCAGTGCAACTGTAGCCTTAGTCACTGAGATATGGAAACAGCTAGTAAAAGATGGCTTAGCCATGAGCCCTGGGCAAGCTGCAATGTGTTATGGTGCTGCACCTGGACCAGACCTGGAAGCAAACAGGAAACCACAAGGAAGACCTCTAGAATGTCACACTTCCTCCAGAGCACCAATGAAACTTGTCTCAGTGCCATGTTAGGAGAGTGGAGGGCAGGGACCACAGCTTCATTCCACCCACTCCTTTCTTCTTGACACGTAGGTGTCAAGGGTGAAGATGGGACAGAACAGCTCTACTGAGCCTGCTCTACTCCCTCTACTGAAGCCTGGGATACAGATAACCAGCACCGATGGCCTTAAGCACCATGATGCAAGCCAAACCACAATTTTTCCCTGACAGTGCCAGTAAGGATACATCTACACAGCAGTGTTATTTTGGAATATGTAACGTTATTTTGAAATAGCAAAGCACGCATTTACACAGCAAGCCACTATTTTGAAATAATGTTGAGCTGGAGGACGTCTTACACTGACTCCTGTAACCCTCATTTCACAAAGAAGAGTGTTCTTCCTTTGACCACCTGCTGTGCAATCAGAGCCAAAAAGCTGAATTAAGATATTTCAACTTCAGCTACGCAATTGACGTAGCTGAAGTTATGTATCTTAATTCGACTTTTGCCCTGCAGTGTAGATGTGCCCTAACAGAAAGAAACACCATACTTCTATAACAAATACCAAAAGCAGACATTTGTTAATGCAGAAGGAGAGTCATATCAATGTACATAATTTACTTTTGTTTCATGTTATTACCTAAAATTAGAAGTAGGCTCTAACGTACAAAGATTGCATCTTGATCTAAACTACAGTTCAAGCACTGGAATTTTGCATGCAGACTGTGCAATTTGTGTCTGTCAAGGTTTTCTGTCATAATTGTTTAAAAATTACAAGATTTTCCTATGCTGGCACCAATATCAGTATTTATTCCCATTGCCATATGCATAGATCACACCTATCAATTTCAACAGAGCTTATGCAAGGATATGGAGGAGAGATTAAACTTAGTTGTGAATAACTTGGTTTTGCAAAAAGCAGGTAAAGTGCAGAAGATGATTATAGATGCTAGTTATAGCAACAAAGGGAAATTACTCCCCAGAGTAATTCAAACTAATTACTCCCAAGGGCTTCCTGGGGCTCTAAGTCGAGAAAGCACGTCCACATTAATGGAGGCTGCCTTGGACTAATTTTGAGGCTTCCCTGTAGCAGGGACACACTATTTCAATTTTGTAAAATCAGGAGTTAAGTCTAATGTATTTATTTTGAAATAATTTCTTAGACATGTAGACATGCCTCCCAAAAGTATTGAAAACATTCATGCCACAGGTCACTTAAGTGACAAAGTTTACAGCATTTGAAAAGTCACCATTGAAATTTTTTTTCCCCTAAAGATCTATCCTTCAGATCACAGCTAAAAAAATAGGAAACTGGATTCTTATAATCACCATGAGTTGTATTTCAGAACTCAATGTAACACTCAACATGTATAGTAGGTGTCACACAAACAACAACTGGGTTAAGTGAATCAAAATTAGATATTTTTAGAAATAATTTTAATGCAATGCATGAAACATTTTATACATAACCAAGGATTAACTAATGGTGAATTCTTGAATATGGGTGATTACATGCATAAACTACACTTACACATTCAACTGCCCATTGTTTAGTATGTGCAAAAACTCTTTTGTACATGGAAGAGGAGGCTGTGCACATAATCATTTGTGCAGACACTAATTGTAGATTCATTTTAAATACCTATACTTGGCCACATTGCTCTTAATATTTAGAATAAATATTTTTAAACATTTGCCATTTCAGAGCCTTTACCAATTTGAAGGAAAAAAAGTCAATCCCTTGAACATTTATGAACTATTAATATTCAACTCTTGCTTAAATTGGCACTGAATTTGTCTTGGATTACCTGGAAAATGGTCTTCTTCATAATCTTTTTGTTCTGGGCCTATAAAGCAATCCTAATGATCTGGACAAGCCCTGAAACCCCTCTAAGGGCTCATGGGAAAATTAATCGAGGATTTTCTGCCCTTGGAATTTACTAGTTCTAGAACTTAATAGCTCGGACAAATTCTCTCTCATATTAAATTACTATGGAACTGTGGCACTTCTGTCTTGGCATCTCTTCAGTTATTATTCATGTTTCTTCTCAATTAGTTACTACAGGGCCTTATTAATGTAATTCCCCACCTAATCCTTGTTTCTCTGTTTCCTTTCCTGTCCCAGCAGCATTTCCATAGATTATGTTTTGCTGCATGCTCGATGTACTGCATGTGCTTTGTAATGCCCTCTTGCTGTCCTTGTCTTTTCTGAGCCTCGTGGTGGCAAAATACCCATTATACACCTCTGCTCTTGCAAGAACTGGTGTGGAGGGCACACATACATACAATACCTGTTTTTGTTAGTTCTAAAGATTATAGAAACTGACATTAAAATAAATAATGAAAGTAACAAACATGATTTTGCCATAAGGGTATGGGTTAAATGCTATTAAATGGGATTCTCTGGTCCGACAACATCTCTGGTCCAGCATGAATGTTGCAGGACTAGAAAGTCCCGGTGGAGGGCCAGTGGCAAGGATCCCTATGGGGCTGGCAGGGCAATGGGCTGCCCACAGTGAGCCCACTGTCAGTGCGTAGCAGTAGGTCTGCCCAGCAGGTTTGGGAGGCATGCGTGTGGCTGCCCAGGAGGGCTGGGAGCTGCAGTAGCTCAGTGGGGCAGGGATCCACAGAACGCAGCTTCCTAATGGGTCCCAGAGCCCCAGCACAGTGTGCACAGCTGCCCTGCAGGTCCTGGAGCCACAGTGTGGTGCATAGGGCTGCCTGGAGGGATCTGGAGCCAAGGCAGTGATGGCTGCCCAGTGGGGTCAGCAGAGTAGCAGGCCAGCAGGAGATGAGGAGCTGGCCAGGAGGTCAGTGGGCTAGGTGGCAGGGCTGGCAGCAGGGAGTCTAGAAATGATCTACCCTGGTCCAGCAAACTTCCTCTTCTAGGACTGGGCAGTCCCGAAGGTGCTGGACCAGGGAGGTCCAACCTGTATTGTAATCCAAGGGGTTTGTTAGCTTCCCAATTGCAAGTTTAGCCAGGGGATCTATGGAACTACTACTAATCCAGAGTCTCTGTTCCTACCTCTCCACCATCCACTTCCACCATGCCCCCTAGCTGACCACAAACGGGGGCAGATGGAGCACAGCACAGATTGCAATATCTGCACTAGCCCACTCTATAGCAATCAGCCACCTTTATTGTAGTTCCATGCTTATTAGCAAGGGTGGAAACTTGGCCTCTAGCACAGGCAGAGCTCAAGTGTTTCACAAATAAATCATCTGACTCAAATATATCTGAGCCCAGCCTACATTGTGGATGCCACTGCTGCTATTCCCAGAGCAGCTGAAACAGTGGTGAATTATTGTTACCAAGTTTGCTAAATTAGAGAAGGTTTTTAGGTGCTACTGTAATAAGTATCAAAAGGCAGGTTTACATATTGTGGGTAGAATGTCACCTAATGCATGTTTCTCAGGAAAATTGAACTTATTTAATCCTGTAAATGTTCACACAGAAAGCAAAGTAGTATTGCTGTCTTTTATGAGGCTTGCGTTAGCAGCAGATGCTAAAAAATTAAATTCCAAGGAGACAATGACATGCTAGATCAAAGTACTTTGAGTCAGACAGGAATAATGTTGTTTCTTTTCTGTTCAATTCTGTATACTGAGCACAACATTTATTACTCTGAGTAGCCTCAGTAACTTCAGATGTCCATCACTTCCTTCCTGATGTCTTCTTTGCACCATTTGTTTTCCACTGGAATTGATTTCAGTGTGGCTGTGACAGTTACCATTATGTTTACCCCTTTTACAAGACTTTGATACATTTTGTACAAAGTATGCCTTGTGAGGTAACATTTGAAAAGTCGTAATCTACTGAACATTATCATCTAATTGAAATATGTATAGCAACACTATATGTGAAATTTTGAGATTTTACTGTATGATTGTTATGGAAATATGTTATATGACTGAGTAACATCTACAATGCAGTTTTTCAGACACAGACATAATGGCCACAGCCAGATGTTTGTTTTTAAAAAAACCCACCGAAATGAAAACTGCGAACTGCTTAAGTGGCCAAGAATATATAAATGAGAAATTTACATTGCATCAGAGGACTGATTCCAGTCCCAGAACTGATCAATGTGGTACCCCACTTGTTATACCTTTCCAGCATAACTGAAAACCATTCATAACTACAGTCTTGGACTACCTATCCAGCGACCTCCTAATATTACCTCCATCTAGGTTGTATTTCCCTAGTTTGTTAATGAGATGGTCTGGCAAGACTGTATAAAATGCATTATTGAAGCCTAGATGCATCACATGTACTGCTTTTCCCCGACCCACAAGGCTTGTTATCCTGTCAAAGAAAACTATCAGGTTGGTTTGACAAGATTTGTTCTTTACAAATCCATGCTGACTATTACTTATCACCTTATTATCTTCCAGATGTTTGCAGGATTCCTTAATTATTTGCTCTATTATCTTTCCTGGCTCAGAAGTTAAACTGACTAGTCTGAAATTCCCTGGGTTGCCCTTATTTCCCCTTTTTAATAGATGGGCACTATATTTGCCCTTTTCTAGTCTTCTGAAATCTCTCCTGTCTTGCATGACCTTTCAATCATAATAGCTATTGGCTCAGATATCAATCCTTGAATATTTCAGGGTTCGTTAATCAGGCCCTGGTGACTTGAAGACATCTAAGTTGTCTAAGTAGTTTTTAACTTGTTATTTTCCTATATTAGCTTCTGAAACTACCTTATTATCACTGGTAATCAGTATGTAAGGCTATGTTTACATTGGGAAGGTTTGGCAGAAAAAGTGCTGTCAACAGGCAAAAGTCACCAAAAGTGAAAACTATCAAACCATTTTTTTGCCTCACACTGTCAACATTTTGTGGCCACATTGCTTTGCTCTTATCTGTCATCAGTGTGGTAAGCATCCCACAATGCAGTGTTGTGGGAAGGTAGAACTGATCCCTGTGCTTCTTGGGATTCCTTTCTAGCTCTGTTAGATCTCTGTGTTGAGGAATGTCAAAGCAGCACAGCAGTCTCTCTAGCTATCCCCCTGCAGCAGCAGTCTGCCTGCCACTGTGTTCCCAACAGGCAGAACAGAAGTACTCCAATGATTTGCTCTTTTCCCCCTAAACAGAGCAGGCCACTCAATGGTCAGATACTTCCCGGAGCTTTGAAAGGGGAGGGGTTCATGCCTGCAGGACAGCAGAGACCACAAAACACTGAGCACAGCCATTATGGCTGGCATTGTGGGATACTGGTGGAATCTAGTTCACTTGACAAAACAAACAATACCACACTTGCTCTTTGTTGACAATAAAGGGAGGGGAAAAGACAAAAATCTCTCTCAGAGGTGGAAGTTTTTTGTTGCCAAAACTGGGTGTTTGTTTGAAAAAAAGTTGCATTGGAGTGTGTATGCTCTCACTGTTTTGTTGACAAAAGTCAGCTTTTCACACAAAAAACTTGCCAGTGTAGACAAGGCCTTAGTCTTCCCAATGCCATCAACCTTACTGGTGAAAAACTGAAACAAAGAAGTCATTAAGCATCTTTGCCACTTCCACATTATCTGTTATTGTTTCTCCTTCTTAGAATACTGGGACTACACTGTCCTTGGTATTGCTGTTGCTTCTAATGTATTTGTAATATGAAAGAATATCTGAAGGACACTTACCTAAGGAGGAAGGGCCCCAGGCTGAGGAGAGACCCATCCTGTGAAATTTACTGCAGTGTATAGTGACACAAAACCTTTTGCTTTTAAGTTCACTGAGCTAGTTAAGTTAGGTCTTAGCTTGTATGTTGCTGCTCTTTTGTAATCTATCCTGACTTTTATGCATCATCACTGGTAATCAATTTCTCCAGTTAATAAACGTATCTTATCCATTTTGGATAACCATGCAGGCACAGTATCAATCTCCTTAGCTGGAAAGACACATCTTCTATGAGCTTGTACTGTTCAGAAAGATACTGAACAGTACATGATGTTCATTTCTGAGGAACAAGGCTGTGACTAGGGATTTGCTGGTGTTATCTTGTATATAATTCATGAGCAGCTGACCCTAGTATTAATGTATTCATGGGAGTGACTTTACAGGCTATGGGCTGTGTATGAATTGGCCAGAAGTGGTCATTTATACATCAAAGCAGTGTATAAGGCATCCCAGGCTAGAGCAGTGAGGGAACACAGCTATTCAACGGTCCAGACTGTAGTCTGAGTAATGTTACAGAACCCACTTGCAGTATTCAGCATTAAGTTTGATATTAAGCATTTCCAAGATCAGAAAATTAAGAACAAGTTTGATAGAAGAAACAATTAAAAACTAAATGAAATGTGTAAAAGAAAAAAAAAAGCTAACATGAACTGCCAATTTCATTCCAGTATGGTGCCTTTATTTTGTGATGACAGAACACCAAGCTTCAATGGAGAAAGCTTCCCATTGAGGTGAGGTGCTGACATTCAAATTCACAGTGCTTACACTTGTAAAATTCAATCAATGTGTCTCAAATATTTCTCATTAGCAACAGCACATTTGTTTCTGTTTGGCTTGTCGCAGCAATTCATCTTTAATGTTTTATTCAAATCCTCCCTCCCCCCCCACACCTCTCCTTTAATTTTTATACACAGTTTGCTTTTGACGTATTTTCAAATTGTTAATAAACATGCAAAACAGCTACACATAAAAGGCTTTAATGATTATGGGGAAGGCATATGTAAACTTGAAAGACAACCATAATGATCCTGCAAATCATGGCTGAGATCATTGATTCCCATGGGAAGCACCTTATGGAAAGTTTCCTCCTCTCTTGCTGCATTGTGATCATGAACTTTTGCCATGTCTCTGTGGAATGGGCTACGGAGCCCAGACCGAAACCTGGCAGGTTCTCAGGCATCCATGGGAAGCTACAGGTATCTACACAGATGCTTTGTACCATTATATCATCTCTGGCTCCTGTTGGTCCCTCCCTGATACTGTATTGTCTTTCCTATTCAAGGCTGACAGGACAAACTATGTGTATCCTCTGACCCCCATCTGCTCTGTAGGTTCCAGGCTATAGAGCACCCTATGTAGAGTGCTGGGATGAGGGCACTCTAGTTCACTAAGCTGTTTCTAAGAATAAATGTGCTTGTGTGTAGTGAATCCTCCTCTCTTCCCTCTCCCCCTCCTTCCCTTCCACTAGCCTTCTCTGCTACTCCACTGGTCAGTCAGGGCTCATGTGCCCTTAAACTCTGAACTGTAAGATCTGCTAAGAAAGGAATGGGCTGTTCCACAGTGATACCTGGCTGTAGTTTGGGGGAGATATGTGCAGAAATATTCATGCATGGAACTGAAAGGGGCAATCTCGACCCATGTTATTATCAGGCATGCATAACAGCAGGCTTAAATTGTTTAGTCCAGGACATCTAGGAGAGAAATCCCACGGTTAATTTGACATGAAATATTTCTCTCTATACTAATTTCCTCTTAGCCTTAACATACTTCCCATTTATCATTCATTCTGTGGCAGTAAGATAGGTGTACACATGTGAAAGGAGCATATGGAAATGGTAAGAAGTACAGGCCAATCTCTACATCCTCATGTGTTTCACATTGAGCTATGTATGGATGGTCATTTTTATATACCCTTAGCAGGGGAGGTGAAGTAACATTTTCCTGTAGTAACATTCTTGTACTCCAGTGATCACCAAGGTTCCCTTCATTGAAACAAGGCATAGCTGAGGTAGGGCAAGCGTAGTTTCCAGTAGCCCCATAAAAAACAAATTTTAGGACTTGATTACATTTTTTGTGGAGCTTTTATATGATGTGGACTTAAATAGAATTCTGGAAACATCAGGGATCTTCTGAAACCATGCTGCCTGGGAGCTGAAACGCCTCAAATTCAGTGTAAAGGCAGAATGACTCAGAAAATGACCCTCATGCGAAGGCAGGTGGAGAGGAGAATTAACCCTGCCCCATTTATGGAATTAACTAAGGAAATCTGTGAAGAAAACAGTTATGGAGGGCCACAGCCTCTTTCACATTTCCAGACTACTTATCCTACTGATTTCAAAGGGATTCCTGCCAGAGTAATGACTGCAGGATTTGTCCCTGCTTTTAATGTTTGATCTAGCACTGACAAGTAAAGCATGCAATGAAGTTACCTATTGCATATTTCTGTGTTCAGATGCTGATGCACGTGTCTGGCTATTTCTGAGTGACTGACCATTATCTCTGTTGGGGTACGTCTACACTAGCTCGTTAGTTCCACGAGGAGTAACGGTAGTTCGAATTAGGATCTCTAATTCGAACTACCTACTCCGTGCCGTGGGTAGCCGCGGGCACGGAGTTCGGACTAAGGGGGATTTAAAAATGGCGGCACCCAGGAACATGCAAATGAAGCCCGGGATATTTAAATCCCAGGATTCATTTGCAACTCCGCTTGCTCTAATTACCCTACCTAGCTCGAACTAACGAGCTAGTGTAGACGTACCCTAGTAGATCAACATTTCTCAACCAAGAGTCCAGGGCTTCCTGGGACACCACAAGCAGATTTAAAGGGACACCAAATTAACCCAGAGAGCAGGGCCAGCATTAGACTCAGTGGAAACAAGGGCAGAAAACAAAATCCCAAACCCTGCCTCAGGCTGAACCAAAGGCTGGCCAATTTAGCTTCACAGCCTCCCCGAATCCTCATGGCATGGGCCCCTGGGTAATTGCTCTGCTTGGTACTCCCTAATGCCAGCCCAGGCTTTTAATCTACTAAAGAACCGTTGTGGACATTTTGTGATTGTGACTCACATTTTGGGTTTTCAGATTCCCATTTACTCCATTGTGAGGTACAAGAATAATCTGCAGCAGCCTTATATATTTATCACAGATTACCTGCACTAGCTAACATGGTAAGGAGTACAGCCAAAGCTAAACTCACTCTCCACCCACATGAGGAGAAGATGGACTAGCAACCCCACTGAGGCATGCTTCCCCATGATGATACAGTTAGTGAATGTTGGATATTTAAGAGGAAATTTGTACTTCCTCATTGTGAGCGGAATATAAGGATCTCAATTTATCTTTAAGCAATAATTGTGCATCTAGCACAGCTGAAAAAAATTACAATGGCCTTTCTTCAATAGAGACAGGTGGGACCTAAAAACCAACACACTAACTATGGGACATAACTCTGGGAGGTTAAGAATTCCAAAGGGCTGCTAAGATTCTGCTGTTATTTAATGTTCTTTTTATTTTTCCAAGAAGCAATCTTCTGTCCTGAATTTAATGAGAAAAACATATTTTAAAAATATATTAACAATATTTACCCATTACCAATATTTTGCAAAAGCTTCAAAAATATTCAAAATTTATATAACACTTTAACAAAATCTTTAATTTTTTTTAAACTTCTAGTATCTTGTCATGACTCATTGCTGTCATAAACAAATTACTTCAAGCTAAAACACCGATCTATGCTAGCAATACAGTTGCAAAGAAACACTGAAAAAATGCTTTGTGGGAGGCTTGTTGTTTAATAGAGTGTTTTATGTTTTGTTTTCTAAAACAATCAACAAATGAAAAATTGTTCTTTTTTTAATTTTAGGAAAATGTTTTGTTAAAATTCCAAATTTTCAAAACATTTAGACCTGCTCTAGTTTTCTCAACAAAACAGAGAACAAATATTTTATTTCCATTTTTAAAAATGTCTATGAAATCATTTCTTCTTCCTTTGTAAAAAGACACCAACATTTAAAAATAAAAATTGAGAAGATCCTTCAGGGCAGATTCAGAATACAATTAGGAAAAAAATATCATGGTCGTTATTTAGAAATATATATGGTAACCAGAGTTTATTCTGAGGATCAATTTTTATTTTAACACTTCGCTATGAATCTCTCCTTTTCCTCTGCCTGTTTTTTAATTTATTTGTTTATTACTAAATTCCAAGTCCAATCCCACTCTTTTCTCAATAATTGAGTTAGAATACTGTGTACTTTGAGTGACAGGATTTGAAATCCTTAAGTGCTACAAGTGCTGCTTACTGTAGGAGTTAAAACAAAATGCCCAAGGCAAATCAACATTCCCTTGCTTTATCCTGTCATGTTAAGGCCTTTTGTAATTCTGCAAAGTTTAATTTTGCTGTAGCTGAGCCAGTCGTGAAAAGTGCCAGACTGTACTTGGCTAAGAAGCTGCCTCATATGTGACTACCTGTACACTTTTTATTTTTAAACACCAAGGCACATCTCAAAACAGTTTGTTCTTATGTTGAAACAGAATTTTAAAAATGCATGCACAAAGAGGATCTCATAAAGCATTTTAAAGGGTGTCTCTACCTGGCAACATCCACACTAGATTTAACTGCAGGTAAGTTCTACTTTCATATGTTGTGTCAGTACATGAATTATTGATGGCATTTATTACTAAACAGTAGCAGATTCCATAGACATCTTTTACTATAAATTAGATCATTTAAAACTTTCATGAAACACAAATATTTGAACAGCGGGGCTTTAGAGAAAAATGTGACTGGACTACTTCCAGCCTCTCTGCATATATTTTTATTGCAGCTGCTAGAGTTTTTCTCTCTCCCTCACCCAAAATGCAAGGGAATGGAGCAAAATTAAGGCTATCTAGAGAGGGCTGCCAAAGGATTATTTTTTTCCCATCCAGCAGGAAAGAAGATTTATTCTCTTTCAGCATCCCGTTAGAAGCTGAGGCTTCGAGTTGCAGCAGTTAAAAGCACTGCTCTAAATTATAGCACTAGTCTAATAGCTCCATTGAAACCAGTGAAGCTACATATCTTTAAACCAGCTAAGGAGCTGTCCACAGATGTGCAATTTGGTGCCTTCTCACAATCAATTGCTAGTCAGAATTCCCTCCCCCTCTATGTATGTGCGCATATGCTTATGCACCTTCTGTCCACGTTCAGAATCTTAGGGGACTTCAGAAGAAGAGAAGGTAAGACAGAGAACTTACGTAAGTATTCGATATGTTAAAACAGTAGTGTTGTGCCATTGTCCCAGTGTAATGATTTTCAAAGGTGTTTTTCTCTGTTCCTTGGCTGAAAAACATCACTGATCTGAATGCAAGGCGGTTAACACACTGCAGTCTGTCAATGCATCCATTAGTAGTTCTTTGCCTCTAGGTAAAGTGGATTTATGAAGGGAAAATGACTAAATTAGGGGCTCATTTCCTGGCAGCAACATGATGGGAGATTGCTTCATCCTAGAAACAAGTTTTTTGCACTGCAAAGTCAGAGAGGTTTGGGGAAATTCAGCCAATTTTCTCGTGAAGTGGCAATTTTTTCCCTAATGGATGTTGAAACAACAACCATTATCAATAGCTAACTCATTCAAATAATGTCAGTTAATCCACAGTTGTTTTTTTATATAGCTTCTACTGCACAGTTCAACTGGAAAAGAAGGATAGGAATCTACAGACCTCCAGAACTGGTGTTGAAAGGAAGAACTACACTTCAGTCGTACATCTCCTCCTGCTTCTAGAGATCATGAGCACCCCTTTTTGTGTAGGTACTCTATAGAACTAATGGGAGGCTTTGAACAGCTGGGGAGGGAGGGTGAGAAACTAGGTAGCAGCCACCGGATATAGCTCCCTTGTACTGAACACATTTCCTACTAGAAATCCAGAGGTGAGACTGTTGATGGAACTGCTTCATTGTGCCTTGTATGGGAATAATGTGTTTTGGGTCCAGTACTGGGGCGAGAGATGTGGGTAGAGTACAGTGCTCTCTCTGGTGATGACATGAAATTTCTGTGGCTTAGTGTGGACTTTCCAGTTAATACTGGGTGTCCACTGGATTAATAAATTGCACACCCTCTGCACTTGTGCAAAAGCCACACTCAGTGAATTAACTTATTACCTCGATCATTTTGTAATTGTAATATTTAAAATAAGGGATAAATTCAAGCATCCCATGAGTAAAGGTTTATAATATTTTGCCCTGATTGAAAAGCTACCTCACAAATCGAGTGCGGAATTAAACATGTTTTAACAAAATAAAAGATGAGAAGAGAAATGGTAAGACGAGACTCAGAATGAGAGGCTATTTGATATGCTTCTATTTTTAATAAGGGCAACATGACAGCTCTAGGTAGTTGTGGCAAGCTGACAAAATGCCTACAACATGAACTCAAAGCATGAGTATTCTCGACTGCTGTAGGCTGATCCTTTTTTCAAAGCCAAGGCAAGTGTAAGCCAGCCCTTAAAGGATCTCATTATGTAGGTAATGTTTTCTTGCGGTTTTGTCCCTTTGAAGTGTTTCTTGACTCACTGATCTTTGATGATCCTTTTTGGTCTTTCTTAATCATTAGACTCTGGAAAAATGACATAGTTGGCTATTTGGCTATGTGTTGAATAGTGAAGAAAATAAAATTATTCAAAGCATCCCTTCACCTAATATATGCTTGGTAGTCTATGCGCTTTCTGGTTTTTCTACACTCTTAGCTTTTTAGGGGCACCTTAGAAGGGGAGTTTTCAAGATTGAATTGAAGAATGATTTGTGGGTTGTAATGTTTCTTCCTGTCCTGCCACAAACACAAACAGCAACAGAGGCATATTGAATTCAATTGTCTATGGAACAAATGTCTTCCAGATTTTACGATTAAAATTGTCCTTTAAAAGTATTTGTATGTCATGAGTATTCTATTCTATGTAGATTTTTATGTAGAGCTAAATTACCATATTATCTGTCACAAGCGGGATGCAAGCAGTCATGTCTAAAGGGTGGCCCAGGAGCCAGGAGTCAAGCCAGGAATGAGTCAGAGTCAGGAAACTGGAGTCAAGCTGAGAGTCAGAGCTGGAGTCAAGAGTGAGCCAGGCTTGGACCAAGGCAGGCACAAAAGTGATCAGCAGTGCAGGCATAAGCGTTGAACACCTAGAATACTGCTACTGCTGCTGAACTTAAAAGCAGGCCTGCTGGCTCTTTGCAGCCCATCTAGAAGGATAGCCAATCAGGCAGCCTGACTGAGATCAAGAATCTGTCTGGAGGCCAGGCTGGCTAGGCTTCAGGCTTAGTTGAAGGAGTTCACGCCTGACTACTGTTGATCATTTCGGTTGGACATATTCCTGGGGTTTTCATGACATGATCTTTAATTAAAGATTAATCTTTAATTCCTGGAGACACCAGGTCAATCCTAGAGGGTTGGCAACCCTACTCAGATGGAAAAATGGTAACTACAACAGTATCTGAGGGTATGTCTACACTACAAAGTTAATTCGAACTAACAGCCGTTAGTTCGAATTAACTTTCATAGGGTCTACACATGCAAACCGCTATTTTGAATTTAATTTGAAATAGTGGAGCACTTAAATTTGAACTAGGAAAACCTCATTCTATGAGGTATAATGCCTAGTTCGAATTAAGTAGTTTGAATTAAGGGCTGTGTAACCACTTAATTCGAACTAGTTGGAGGCTAGCCCTTCCCAGATTGCCCTGGTGGCCACTCTGGGCCAAACCCTGGAAATTCTTCTGCCCCCCTCCCAGCCCCGGAGCCGTTAAAGGGGCATAGACTGGCTACAGTGCTTGTGCCAGTTGCAAGCCTGCCAGCACCCAGCCAGCAGACCCTGCACCTGGCACAGGATGAGCCAGCCACCTGCTGCCACCCAGCCCTCCACCTCTTCCCAGGACCAGGCTGGCGGTTCCCAGGAGCCTGCCCAGGGCCGCAAAAGGTGGGCGCTCTCCTTGTCTAGTGCGGAGATCGTGGACCTCATTGAGGTTTGGGGGGAGGCCTCCAATGTCCACGATCTCTGCACTAGCCACAAGAACGTGGCCATCTACAGCCACATGGCTGACAGCCTGGCCACCAGAGGCCACATGCGGACCCAGGAGCAGGTCCGCTGCAAAATAAAGGACTTGCGACAGGCCTACTCCAGGGCCTCCCAGTCAGGGGCCGACATGGAGGCATACCCTCATTATGAGGCCCTGGACCGCATTTTGGGGGCTCACGCAGTCCATGCCCCCCCGGGTGGTGATCGACCCTGGGGCAGAGGGCTCCGTCCCTGACACGGAGGAGGAGGAGGACGCCGAGAGCCGGGAGCCTGCCCAGGACCCAGGACCCCCAAGGCACCCCACAGAGCCCATCTGCTGTGTTGTCTGAGGCCAGGGAGGCCTCCACATGTGAGTGCCATCATGCTCCCCTTATGTGTATGGGAGGGGTGGGGGGAGAGGAAGCCCACGGACCTTGCGCCTGGGCATTGCCCACCATGGGCAGCAGCTGGGCGTCATTCAGGGGCCCGGGCTCGTTCCCCACATGCAGACCTCTCCCTGCAGAGGGGGGCTGGGTTTCTCCCACTGTGTCCCCAGAGAGAACTGACCACTGCTCTTGTTTCACCACAGCCTCAGCACCTGGGACTGCAGGGTGCACCACCCCGCCTGCAACAGCCACCCGCACCCAGGTCAGCAGGTGCACTCAGAACCTGGAGGACTACCAGCAACGGCACCTGTGGCTACTGGAGCACTAGCTCCACACCCAGGACCACTGGGTCAGGGAGGATCTATGGCTGTGGCAGCGGAGCTTGGAGGTGCTGGAGGAGCAGGGCCATGCCCTCAAAGGTCACCTCCAGACCCTGATGGACAGGTTCCTGCTTCCTCCTGCTCCAGCCCTTGTGGCCACCCCAGCTCTTGCTCCTCCTCCCACCCCTGCTCCCACTCCCGCTTCCTCCTCACTGTCCTGTCCCTCCTACCCCATGCTCCACACCCACTCCCCCCTGACATCCCCGCACTCACAGTGCTGCTGCGGCTCCTCCACGGCCACCAGGGAGGCCAGGAGAAGAGGCAGGGGGCTGATGTGCACCAGATGGTGCCAGGCAGCCTCCAGCCATTGCTGGCAGGCTTGCAGCAGCAAGTCCAAAAACTGGAGCAGCATGACCAGTGCGAGCTCTGGCTCCATGGTGCCTACTGCGGTGGCGTCCCCAATGGGAACCACCGACACAGGCAGGTGGAGAGGAAAACGCTTTGCTGTCTCTCTGGAAGGTGGGTAAGCAAGCAGAAAAGCTGAGAATCAGCTGTCCAGGGGGGTCCCTTTAAGTACGAGCCTCAGACAGCAGCCACACAAAGCAACTACTGACCTGATGCCCTGCCGGAACCAGTTTCAGCTGCCCTTAAATGTGACCTAGCGTCCAATCAGCGTGGACGCACTATTTTGAATTAGCAAAATGCTAATTCGAATTAGTTTTTGGGTCTAGATGCATTATTTCGAATTAGCTTATTTAGAATTAACTAATTCGAAATAAGTTAGTTCGAATTAGCCCTGTAGTGTAGACATACCCTGACAGCCTTTCTGCCGTGCAGGGGTAGGGAAAATTTTTCTATCAGGGGCCATTGACACTCAGAAAAAAATCAGTCACAGGCCACACACAGCCCCATGGAGACATGTGGAGGCTTGGCATTCTCCTTAGGCTCTGGGTTGGAGTCAGAAATTAGGGGTTCAAGATGTATGAAGGGGCTCTGAACTGGATCTAAGGGGTTTGGAATGTGGGAGAAGGCTCAAGGGTGGGTAATGGGGTCAGGGTGTGGGCTCAGGCTCTGGGAAGGTTGGGGTGTGGCAGGGGCTTTAAGCCTGCAGCAACGGTTGGGGTGCAGGTAGGGAATATGGAGCCTGCGAGGACTGGAGCAGGGGGTGAGGAATACAGGAGAGTTCTGACCTTGAGCAGGGTTTCAGGATGGGGGTGCAGACTCTAGGAAGGGATTGGGTGGAGGCGGGAGGGAGGCTCAGGGCTAGGGTACTGGGATGTGGGAGAAGTGAGGTGTGCAAGCTCCGACCAGGTGCCACTTACCACCGGCCGTGCAGTGGAGTTAAGGCAAGCTCATCCATTGCCCTGGCCCTGCCCCATTCCCAGAATGTGCTACAATGTGGCCAGACAGCTCTATGAGCTGCCTGTACCCACAGCTGTCACCCCTGCAGCCCTCATTGGCTGTGATTCCTGGCCAATGTGACCTGTGGGCTAAGGCGCATATGGCCTCAGTGCTTCCCTGTTCATTCATCCCTGCACTTAGGGACCATGGGGACAGCAGATCAGCCTGGGCCTCTACAGTTCCATGGGCCTCTACAGACAAGCTGGTACTCAATAGCTCCATGGGGAGGTGCTGAGGCTCAAGGCTTCCAGCCCATGAGACAGAGACTTGCCATGGGTCAGGTGAAATTAAGCAGGGGATCAGATCTGGCCCATGGGCAAGAAGTTCCCCACGCCTCCTATAGTTCATTAAGCAATATGACTACATATCCTTATTTATGTGTTATTTTGGTTCAGTACTGTTTCTTTCCACAAACAAAGACGAAGCATTCATGGAATGCTGTCAGATTGGAGGGAGGTTAAAAGAGAGTTTCACATGGATCTGTACTGGATCAGTGTTATTAACATCTTTATTAATAGCCTGGATGCAGGAATATAAAGCATAATCATCAAATATGCAGATGACACAATGATAGAAGATTGCTATTACATTGGAGAATAAAGCTAAAATTGAGAGGGAGCTTAGTAAATTGGGGAACAGAGTTACAGATGACAATGAAATTCAACAAAAATAAATGTAAATACTATAATTAGGAAAGAAAATGCAGGAATACAGAATGGGAGATAACTGGGTTGGCAGCAGCAACTGCTGAGAAGGATCTGTGAGCTGTGTGGATAACAACTTGAGCCAACAAAGAAATGTTGTTGCAAAAAAATGCTAACAATCTTAGGTTGCATTAAAAGAGGCATAACTCAATGCTGGTTAGGCCTCAGTATCCAGTGGAGTACTATATCCAGTGTGAGTCACCAATGTATAGAAAGGAAGTAGAGAAATGAGAGAAGATTCAGAAGCAAGCGACGATGATGATCAAAGGGATGGAATACAAACCATATGAGCAAAGCCTCAAGGAGATGGGTATGTTTAGTTTGAAAAAGAGGATATGAAGAGGGACATATGATAACAGTATTCAAATACAGGCAGTCCCCGGGTTACGTACAAGATAGGGACTGTAGGTTTGTTCTTAAGTTGAATTTGTATGTAAGTCGGAACTGGTACATATTGTAGGGGAAACTCTAGCCAAACATTTCTCCAGGGCTCAGTTTTATTCTCCCACACCTCACTTCCCTCAGTCCTTTATTCTCAAGCTGAGGTGTCTGCTGAGAAAAGACGCTCCGCGTCTCCCTGGTCTGCTGGGGGAGGCGCTAGCTTCGCGTCTCCGTGGTCTACTAGGGGGAAGCAGCTAGTGTGGGGTTGCCTCACCCCATTTGTAAGTAGGGATCTGATGTAAGTCGGATCCATGTAACCCGGGGACTGCCTGTATTTGAAAGACTACCATAAAAAAGACAGCAAAAAGGTGTGTTCTCTTGCCACAGAAGGCAGGACAAGAGGCAATGGATTCAAACTACAGCGTAGCCAACTTAGATTAAATGTCAGGAAAAACTTCCTATCTTTAAGGACAATACAACAGACTGCATAGGGAGGTCATGAAAGCTCTTTCACAGGAGGTTTTCAAAAAGGCGTCTAGATGGGATAGCCATCTGTCTTGGATAGTTTAACCACAACAATTCTGGCATCTTGGCATGGGGTTAGTCTAGATTACTCTTGCAGTCCCTTCTAATCCTATGATTCAATCTCTTTTGGTACATATTTTCTTTAAATGTGTGTTTCACAATTTTTAAAGTACAGGCCTTATATATATTTTAAATGATAAATTCTTGAAATGATTTGACCCTGCTTTTACATATGTGCTGTATACTTCAAGTCCTTGTGGAAATGAAATAAACATATGCAAAGACTGACACTCTTGCTCAAAGTAAGCTGCCTGGCAGGATATTATTCTATTTAGCCAGTGTTCAGGTTCTGAGAAAAATACATTAAGTACACAAGGAATAACTTATGTGCTAAATGAAAGAAGGAAAGAATTCAAAGAAATTAAGACATGGCACCCAACACAACTCCCAACATAGTCAAGGACAATCTTTCTATGGATTTAACAATAGATGAATTAGGTTTACAAAGGGAAAAATTACAACTTAAACTTCCAATCACAAAAATGCTTGAGCCAGTTTGTGTAATAATTCCAGCTACGCATTTAAAGGCTACAGCTGAAAACTTTCCTCATTATGTGGACATAAGGTCAAATCCTGTTTTCAGTAAAGACAGTGACAAAATTCCCCTCAATTTTGGTGTAACCAGGATTTGGTCCATAATTTCTAATTATTAATTCTTTCAGATTATTACCTTTTCCTACCTTTGCTAGTCTCAGTTGCACATTCGGCTTTTCTTTACATATTATCCATTTCTCTCACAACCCAAATCAAGTAATAGCTAGAGGAATATCAAACTCATCTAAGCGGAAAAAGGGAGTTGTAGCACTAATTTTCCTATTCCTTCCTTTTCCAATTATTGTGTTTGAGGTTCATTCATTGTTCATTTTTATTCATTTTCAGTATAATGTCTATTGGAAAAATATAAACACTGTCGTAGGTTCAATGCACAGCTCATTTTTGTTGAGTGGCTGTTGTGAAAATGCTTGTTTTTTATATATCCAGATAGTCCCTTTCCACTCACCTCTGTGAAACAATTTTTTAATTGTATCCTTTGGTATATATGGTTGTGACTATTTTCTTCTACTATTTGATCTGAGGAAGTGGGTCTGGCCCATGAAAGCTCATCATCTAATAAACCATCTTGTTAGTCTTTAAAGTGCCAAATAGTCCTGCATTTTGCTTCAGCTACACCAGACTAACACGGCTACATTTCTATTAATACTCTGTGAAACAAGCACTTTCACTGTTTCCTTCTGTAGTCAACAACAAAAACAACTTATAGACAAAACTGAAGTCAGAAGTTTTACAGTAACTCACAGAATGCTGTCCTGAGGCACATGCACAGATATTCATTGGGTGGAGTATTGCATTTATATTCAGCAACACATCAATATAGGAGGAAATAAACTCTGCTTATTTCCAAAAAGTGAAACCTGGAACCCTAGGAGGCAAAACTCACCAGGGAGATTACAGAAAGAGTAAAAGTAGGCTGATTATACATTTGAAGGTCTAAAAAGATTGATTTACTGCCAGTCTACCACCACCTGTTATTCACCCAGCATTTCACATGTCTCTTCAAGACATTTTTCTTAAGAAACAGCTTTTTGGTTTTATTTTTTACCACATTTCTATCTTGCAATCATTGCTCCTCTCATACAAGTATATGGTTTCACTGGGTTGCTGTGCCGATCTTTTAATAAATAACTCTATGGCTGTGTCTAGACTGGCATGATTTTGCACAAATACTTTTAATGGAAAAGTTTTTCCTTAAAAGTATTTGCACAAGAGAGCGTCTATACTGGCAAGTGCCTTTGCGCAAAATATTTGCTTTTGCGCAAAAGCATCCGTGCCAGTGTAGATGCTCTCTTGCGCAAGAAAGCTCCAATGGCCATTTTAGCCATCAGGCTTTCTTGCGCAAGAAATTAACGTTGCTGTCTATACTGGCTCTCTTGCGCAAGAATACTTGCACAAGAGGGCTTATCCCTGAGCGGGAGCATCACAGTATTTGCACAAGAACCACTGAATTTGTACATTACAAAGTCAGTGTTCTTGCACAAATACTCGCGGCCAGTGTAGACAGGCGGCAAAATTTTGTGCAAAAGCGGCTGCTTTTGTGCAAAATCATGCCAATCTAGATGCAGGCTATTAGTAAATTGAAATTATCCCCTTGGTTTCTATGTAGACAGTAAAGTCCCTATTCAGCTAAGAGAGTTAAATAAATATTTAATCCCATGGAAGTGAAACAGCTGAGTAAGGACAGAAGGTCTATCTTCTACCAAGACAAACCTCACTGTCAGCACATGCTAAACAACAACAATGTTGTGGTATTTATACATGAGAAGAATATACAACAACATGCTTAAATCAAAACAGTTTGCCCATCTGTATATAGGTGGTAACTGCTCATAGCCTTCCTCCTAGAGGAACTTAATTTTTCAGTTTCAACATGCCTAAGGCATCTACTTCCTTACCTATGAGATACTAACTCTCACTGACAGAGGAATCATCAGTATATTTGACAACAGCCATGTAAAGTCCTGAATATTGCTGTCATATCCCCAAAATACCATGATATCTCACTAAAAGTTTTTTAGGGAAAACACGTGAAAATCATTCATGTTTGTTGAAAATGTTCTATAAATGGCAAGTCATTATCATTTTAATAGTACTTTCATTATTTTACAAAGCTTACTTTTTAAGTTAGAGAGTGGGGGGAAAAGGAGTTTTTGTCTCAGAAACTATGTCTAAGGACACCCAAAAGGCACCAAAGAAATGATTTCTTAGCTCTATTTTTATATCCGTTATACATAGGCTAGTAAAGTATGATGCTCAGAAAGAAGCTGATTTTCACAGAAAAGGATGACATTTTGGAAAAAAAAGTATCTATTCAGAAGTATTTTACAGGTTTCTATATTTGGCTATATTAAGAAAAATACTTCTTTTTAATGATACTTCTTTCTTTGAGGAGTGTACTGCACGATTCAACAAGCCTTAGGAATTTAACGGAAGATCTTTCTTAGCAATATGGAAAACGACAAAGTCAAACATAGGAAAACATCAGTACATGGGTATTTTTAATATTTATTAGAAAGCTACACTCTGGATGATATGTAATGTACCCCCTAAAGGTATTTACATTAATCTTTTCTAATCAAGGGCTGTTTAGGGAAAAATAATGGGTTTTGGAATTGAAGGACTGGACGGAGATTCAAGAGATTTAGCTTCAAATCCTGGTGTTGCTACAGACTTTCTTCTTGACCTTCAGTAAGTCATTTAGGCCTGATATACACTTGACCACAAAGGCTGGCTTAAGCTACGCAACTCTAGCTATGCAAAATGCATGTCTGGAGTTGGCTTACCTTAAGCTGAGCCTTGGTGGCATCCACAAAACAGGAGGCCAATGGGAGCAAATGCTCCCCATCAGCTTCCCTTACTCCTTGCAAAAGGAGGAGTACTGTACACCAGTGAGCGCTGCCCTCAGAATTCAATTTCCAGGTCTATATTAGACCCTAAATTGAACACTAAAAGAACAACACCCGGAGCATCAGTCTTGTGCTAAGTATAGACATGCCTTTAGTGTCTCTGTGTCACAGTTCCCCACCCATGAAAACAAGAAAAATAATATCAGACTCAATTGGGCCTCATGTTTGCTGGGGCATTTAGGTAACTCTGTAATACCACTAGGTTTAACACTGGCAATCAAAATCTCAATTCCTCTCCATTACTATAGTAAACTGTTACACATAAATCTTCAATGACATAGCTCAGTTTTATACACTGTTGCTTCCTGTCTACTAAAATTAAAAAGGGAGAATCTGGGCACTCAGATTAAACAGATCTGCCAAATCAGCATTTACCTCACATCCAATACATTCTAATAATGTAATCAAGTCATCTGGTTCACTCTTGCCCAGAAGAATTGTTTGAATACTTTTGGTCAATGTATGGATACCATGGGTCACATTTTCTAGAAAACTTTAAAACCAGATGCAATTAAGGCTAGATTCAAAGCTCACTATAGTGAATGGAAAGATATGTGTTGACTTCAACAGTTTTTGGATCCGATTTTTTTTTATTATACATGGACGTGAGTGATACTGTTTACATATGCCAAACATTTACCTTTGGGCAATATTTTTAAAAACACAAACCCCAATTTCAAATTTCTGAACATTATAGGCATTGGCACCTAATTCGGATGGGCTTGTTTGAGTGTGCAGTCTTTGGTTTGCAAACAGAAAGCTGCGTGGACACAAAAAGAAGCAATTTTTTTTGAAGTTTGCTTCTCTTTGTCCATAGCATTTAATGTAAATGGGTAATGATTTGAAGTTCATTTTAAATTAATATGCCCTTCCTGTCCCCATCCCCCCATTTTTTGGTATATTTTTTTCAAATTAAATATCTTCATCTGAGCATAACAGAGAATAAGAATACATATGTACAGAATCTGCTGTTTGCAAGCTCACTTGCTGGAAGCCAAACTACAAAGAAATAGAACAGCTCTCCATTTTTCTTCTTATTTGTATAGTTTGTACGATATATACTGACAAGAATAGTATGAAGTGCAGGATACTGTGGAAAAACTTTAAAAAACAATGAATAGTCTTAACAGAACCTTAAAGACTAACCAAACATGTAGATGGTATCATGAGCTTTCTGAAGAAGTGGGCTGTACCCACAAAAGCTCATGATACCATCTACATGTTTTGCTAGTATTTAAGGTGCTGCTAGACTATTCGTTGTTTCTTAAATTTTTCCAGTTACACATCAGGCTATGTCTAGACTGCGGCGTTTTTCTAGAAAAAGCTACACAAAATGCACTCTGCATTTTGCGTAGCTTTTTCTGTCCCCCCCCCCCCCCTCCCCCCGCCCCCAGAATAGAGCTTATTTGCTCTTCTGTGAAAAAAAATGGAAGAAGAAATGCATTCCTCTGACGAGGCAGGGTTTTTGCGGGATACCTTGATATCCCGCAAAAACCCTGGGCTGTGTCTAGACTGGCCAGTTTTTCCAGAAAATCAGCCACTTTTCCGGAAAAACTTGCCAGCTGTCTACACTGGCCGCTTGAATTTCCGCAAAAGCACTGACGATCTCATGTAAGATTGTCAGTGTTCTTGCGGAAATACTATGCTGCTCCCGTTTGGACAAAAGTCCTTTTGTGCAAAACTTTTGCTCAAAAGGGCCAGTGTAGAAAGCCCAGATTTGTTTTCCGCAAAATAGCCCCGATCGTGAAAATGGCGATCGGGGCTTTTTTGCGGAAAAGCGTGTCTAGATTCGCACAGATGCTTTTCCGCGGAAAAGCGTCCGTGCCAATCTAGACGCTTTGTTCCAAAAATGCTTTTAACGGAAAACTTTTCTGTTAAAAGCATTTCCGGAAAATCATGCCAGTCTAGATGTAGCCCTGTAGTCTAGACATAGCCTTAGATTGGGCTGCCCTTCTGAAGGATACTGTGGGATGATTTCCACAGGCCACAGACAGATATATGCATGTGCTGGTAAACAAACAGATGCAACTCCACAATCTCCCCTCACACTTTCAAAATGTCATACAGTAGGAAAGACATCAATGTAAAACAGAAAAGGTCTCAGCTTGCTCAGTAGCATCCCTAATTAATAGCAAGTTTGTAGCACGCGGCCAAAAACTCAGAGTCCATCCAATTTGTTTGTTGTATAACATCTCTGTAGGATTTTGGCACTATGTAGGAATAACAGCAGAAAAAATATAAGCTTTTAAAAGTGAATGTTCCACTACAGCAGATGGGTGGCACCTATATTTCCATCTCTGTCTCCAAAACCACTGAACTGGGATTCTGGAGGAATGCAGTTTTATCAGAGTAATCTCAGAGCCTAGCCTCTCTTTCAGAGCCAAGCTATTGAGCCTGAACTTTTCAGACTTAAATGCCTAAAATTATGGATGTGAATCTATATTTAGGCCACTCAATAAAAGTGCCCTGGTTTGTGGAGGTGCTTAACCCAATGACTCTCAGTGAATTACAAAAAAGGCAAGGTGGTCTAATCCAGGGTTTTGTTCTGAGCACATTGCTATTGTTAATACATCACATGAGAAGGATTTTAGCCTTTATACCTTAATGAAAAATGGAGAGAGCACTAATTCATTCAAACACACTCTCAAAATCTCTTTAATCTCTAATGACATTATGCTGAACACACCTGTACAGGTATATAAGCTCTTATAAAAAATACTGTGTGAGAGAAAATATACTGCTCTTTTTAATTACCTGCTCACTACTGACCAAAGGAAAAAGGGCACTAGGTCTAGAATTTGCCTTCTCCACTATCATTAGTGCATGATCCGTGCTAGAGTCATCACTCCTTACGCTAATCGAAATAAAGAGACCTCATTTCCTACATTTTAAATATCTATTTTACAATAAAATGATTCTTTAAATCATGCTTAAGAGCAATCCATATCTTTCCTTAGGACCACATAGGAACTCCCATGGGTTGCATTCCTGCCACCTTTAATAACACTGTAGTCTGAAATGCACTTTTCTCTCCTCTCCACCTAACCTAGTCCTCAGCATGAAGGAGATTCTGGTATTGGTTTTCTGCAGCAGTCTAAACAATTCCTTGAGCTATTCAGACAACTTAGAAGTCTTCTGCAATCTGCCTGATGGGCCTTTGGCTGGTGTCTCTGATAGGACAATCATAGGGCCAGAAGCTTAGGGTCAGCTAGATAGCAGCAACACCCTAAAAAGGAATAGCAAATTATAGTAAGACGTTACTCAGCATAGGTAAGGATATCAGAATCTTGCCTTAAATTAATAAAGTAAAGGTGGCAAAAATACTGTCCACCTTTAGTAAAGCACTCCCATGTAATTTAGAGATCTGAGAGAATACTATACCGTAGATATTCAGTTGGCTAAACCAAGTCAAATATTGAAAGCAATTACTAATGGGGTCAGTGTCATGTTGAGGTGAATGTCAAGTGCTATCCTGCATGGGTTCTATTCGAGACCCATTACCATTCAATTTTTTCATTAGCTGCTTTGTGGGATAGAAAGGAGCGCACAGGAATTCAATTCACAGCTGATACGAAGCTGGGAGACACTGCAAATTCATAGGAGGATACATACAGAGCCATTTTAATAGCTTTGATAATTGGGAAGAAAAATAAAATTATATTCAATGAGGATATAACCAAAGTGGTTCATATAGGGAGGAGTAATCACATGCAAATATAAAAAAATGTGGGGATCACTGGGCAGGCAGCAATGTTACTGAGGGTTTGGGTGTTATAGCAGATGATGAACTTCAAAGGAGTGGAACCCATAGAGATTTAATCCCCCAAAATGTTGCAATTTATTAGATTGTATTAGGAATAATAAATCCAAACTAAGAGTTAATTAGTGTGTTCTCCTTAGTGCTTATTAAGCATCAGTTGGAGACCTACATTGAGTTTGAGGTACCACGTTTAAAAAATGAGAGGCAAATTGGAGAGAGTTCAGCAAAAAAACAAAAAAATGATTAAGCATTTAGAAAACAAGGCCTATGAGAAATGACCTAGGGAAAAAAAGGACTAAGGGGAGACATGATAACTGACTAAATATGCTATGGGATGCTATAAAAAGGACAGGGACCAATTATTCTTGCTCTGTCCTTGTTGACTGAAAAATAATAGGCTTACAGGGAGGCTGCAGCAGGGAAAATGTATGTTAAATAATAGAAAACCCTTTATAAGTATAGGAACAGTTAGGCTTAATGGAATAAGCTGCCAAGAGAGGTTGTGAGATCACCTTCATTGGATAGATTCAAGGTTAAAAAAATATCATCAATCAGAGAGGTTAAGGGATAATTAAATCAATCCTGCCACAGTTGCAAGGGGTTTGACTAGATGACAGAAGAAGTCCCTTCCAGCCCAAGAGTTTCCTCTCTCTCATATATATTACACACACAGACATATCTATATGAGAAGAATACATGATGGATGATCCCTCTGTTATGACACATATGCACTATCCCATCTCTCCTCATAAGAGAAGACATAGTATATGTCATAACAAAGATCAGTCTTGTATTATACATCCAGGATTTTCTCCACTCATTGTTCTGCAGGGCTGAAAATGTTTTATTTGACAGTTGTGGAAAGCTGAAAGTGCACACAATGCGAGAGAGCAGAAAGTAGTGAACACTGTTGAACTTTTAATGACTCTCAAGTTTATTTCCTGAGATAAATAAATAGACATGTATCCAAACCAAAATCCTGAAGCTAATCAATCATAAACTTCAGAAATTTGGATTTGAAGTTTGCAGAATGATTGACTGCCCATAAATTGTGACTTTAAATAAAATTATAGGTCTACCTTCTTCTTTGTTCCCCCACATTTTTTGCAGGGAAACACATAATGGTATTATTATCTCTTGTTTTCTGTAACAGCTGCCATTAACTCTTAACAAGCAATTAATTGTGAATGCTAGTTTAGCTGTAGAATCACTAATATTTGGGATCATCATAATTACCTGCTCCTGTGCAATATATTTAATACTATTCCTTGTAGCAATCTTGCTCAAAGAAAACTTTAACAAAGGGAGCAATGACATAGAGCTACAGACTGCTGGGCTGTGTCTACATTGGCACCCCTTTCCGGAAAAGGGATGCTAATGAGACACTTCGGAACTGCAAAGGCCGTGGGGGATTTAAATATCCCCCTCGGCATTTGCATGAACATGGCTGCCGCTTTTTTCCGGCTCGGGGTTTTTCCGGAGAAAAGCGCCAGTCTAGACAGGATCTTGTGGAAAATAAGCCCTACTTTCAAGTAGGAAGAAGGGATCTTCCGGAAAAGGGCTTATTTTCCGCAAGATCCCGTCTAGACTGGCGCTTTTCTCCGGCAAAACCCCGAGCCGGAAAAAAGCGACAGCCATGTTCATGCAAATGCCGTGGGGGATATTTAAATCCCCTGCGGCATTTGCAATTCCGACTGGTCTCATTAGCATCCCTTTTCCGGAAAGGGGTGCCAATATAGACACAGCCCTGGTGTGTAACATAGTATAAGGGATATTTAAAAAGAAGTAGGAGATTTCCCTAAAGCACAGATTTGTGGAACCATAGTATCTAGGCAAAGCGTCTCCATCCCTGGTTTCCCTACACAGGTTAGTTTGTCTGAGACTTTCCTTGATGTGACATAACCATGAAGAAAGTTTGGTCTTTGTTTTCAGTTGCCTAGTGCCAGATTTTCCATTGCATCTTCATTACTTTTCTTCTTTGCTCTCACTCTGGGCAACTGTGTCTGAAAGGTATGAAAACTTTCTTGGGAAGAAGCAAGATAAAAATTACCAAAATTGGGCAATTAGGTTACTTTTAGTAATTCACGCATAATTCTGAATGAATACTACAAAATGTACTAATTAACACACACACAAATCACAGGCCATGAAGAACAAAGAGTGAATCAGTGAAGATACTTTTATTTTCTCAGCGAGCGAATGGTCTGGGGAAGAAAAATAGCAAGAGACAAGGAGGCCCAGTGAATTTTAAAATCTTTACCTGTTCTCTTTTGCAAATATGACTATTGTAATTCCATTTAGATTCAGATGAAAAATAGTTAGTTTACTAACCCAAGGAAAGAATAAAAAGGGTTAGCCAGATATACTAGCTGCCTAACTAATATTTCATTAAATGTCCATGGGATGCTTTCACACTGAAGAACCATGTCTATGTATAGCTGTAATGGCTGTGGAAAAATCCTTGTTTGAATCATTTAATCATCTCTGTACTCAAGCACTGACCATGGTGAGAGAGTTCAAAGAGCAACTGTGTATTTTCTCTTTATAGGACAGCATGACAAATGCTACTTTCTACATATTTTCAGACAGATGTGAATAGTTGTAATGAATATCCAATTTAACCTGTTCATTATATAAAAAAAACCCTATGGCTTACTCCTATTATGTTTTGAACACCCTCCACTTTAGAATCCAATGAGTATTGAAAACACCATCACTTTAAAGATCACAAAACTATGGTAACTGGTTAGCAACACCCTGAAAAAGAGCTTGTGTATTAAGTCTAATATGTGGCAACTGTGAAAAAGTGTGGGAAGAAATAGTCAATTTTCACAGTGAAAAGAGGTATATCATGAACTCCTCCTTGGATCTGTACTGCCACATGTTCTGTTCAATATATTAATATATGATCTGTAAGAGGCAGTAACAGTGAGGAGGCAAAGTCTGCAAATTCGCCAAAATTAGGCAAAGATCAAAACTGACTATGACACTATAAAGGGATGTCACAAAACCAGGTGACTGGGGAACAAAATGGCAGATGAAATTCAATGTTGATACATGCAAAGTAATATATATTGGAACCCATAATCCCAACGATTCTTACCAAACTATAGGGTCCAAATTAGCTTTTACCACTGAAGAAAAATGTTCAAATCATCATGCCTAGTTTTCAGAAAACATCTGCTTATCAGTCTGAAAAGCTAACAGAATGTTAGGAGTGATTAGTAAATAGATAAATAAAATACAATATTCCATAATGCCACTATATATATATCCATGGTGCACCCACTTCTTGAATACTACTTGCAGTTCTGGTCACTCCAGCTGAAAAGTACATACTGGGATTGGGAAAGGCAAAGACAAGAGCAATAAAAACATTATTAAGAGTATGAAAGAGCTTCCATATGAGGAGAGATTTAAAAGATTGCGACTGTTCAGTTTAGAAAACAGATGACTGGTATGGAAGGGATATATAAACTCATGAAAGGTATGGAGAAAGCAACTTTGTTCATAGAATCATAAAATCCTAGGGTTAGAGAACCTGCAAGGGTCATCTAGTCTAATCCCTTCACATAATATAAGAATTAGGGGTCACCCAATATAATTAATAGCCTGCAGGTTTAAACAATCATATGGATGTACTTCTTCACGACACACAATTAACCCGTGGAACTCATTGCCAGAGGATTTGTGAAGTATAACTGGATTAAAAAAATAATTAGATGATTTCCTGAAGGATAAATCCACAAATGGCCACTAGACAAGATGGTCTGTGATGCAACCCCATGCGCTGCATATCCCTGAACCTCTGACTCCCTGAAGCCAGATTTGGATGACAGTGGATGGATCACTTAATAAATTGTTCTGTCCTGTTCATTCTCTCTGAAACACCTGGCATAGACCACTGTTGGAAGACAAGATATTAGGCTAGATAGACCATGGTCTGACTCAGTATGGGCATTCTTATGATCTTATTTAAATTCTTACACTCTAGAAATAAATCATGTACTACACCTATTCAATATTTATGTAACCTTTCTGCCAGATAGTGTTGGTAGCAATAAGGGCTGGGTTAAACGTCTAGAGGTTCTTCTGAACATTACAAAACAGAACCAGCTCAAGCCCCAAAATAAATCTGGGAAAACTAAACATCACCTGTGGGTGCATCACAAAAGCAGAACTTGCCCATTCACAAGCACTGAGTGTTGTAAAAGAAAAGTCTGAAAAATGAATCTCTCATTAATATTTCATTCCCCTTTCCCTTGGCTGTAACCCATACCCAATTGGTTGTCTGAAGTCATTGAAGTCCCAGAATTCAGATTAATGCAATGGAGGGAGATTTCTCATAGGTTCACCTCCCACCCCTGAAGGAGAAGGGAATCAAGCAATGGCTGTGCTGTTGTTGCTTACTACTATCAGAGTTGCTTCTGCCACCGCTCACTAACACTTTTATGTGTATTTGCAATGCTGTCTTCTGAAGCTACCCAAGGGTATGTCTACACTACCCTCCTAGTTCGAACTAGGAGGGTAATGTAGGCATACCGCACTTGCAAATGAAGCCCGGGATTTGAATTTCCCGGGCTTCATTTGCATAAGCGGGGAGCCGCCATTTTTAAAACCCCGCTGGTTCCTTGAGGTATACCGGTAGTTCGGAATAGGAAGCCTAGTCCGAACTACCTAGTTCGAGCCCCGTGTAGCCGCGCTTCACGGGGTTCGAACCAGCGGGGTTTTAAAAATGGCGGCTCCCCGCTTATGCAAATGAAGCCCGGGAAATTCAAATCCCGGGCTTCGTTTGCAAGTGCGGTATGCCTACATTACCCCGCTAGTTCGAACTAGCGGGGTAGTGTAGACATACCCCTACTTAGCCTAGTTCTCAGTAATTTTACCAGGTGGTAGGGAACCTCACTGCTGCTGCTGCTGCTCTTTCAATATAATACTTCACTCATAAGTTGTAAGGTTCATCCCCAGTTAGAGAGTTTGGCTCTAGTGATCACTGAACAGAAACATGAACTCCAAATTGAGTACACCCAGCTTGTTTTGAGAAGGGTCAAAGAGTCCCTGGAACCTTTTAAACAAGCTCCAAAGTACTAGATAGAAGCGCACACACTTGTCCACTGTATCTGTCACTGGAATGGGTTTCAATTGGTGAGTGATGTTAGGGAGACCCCTCTCACTTAGGGCATCTTGAGTACAGTTCTGCAGCTCTTTAGTCATACCAAAAGGATAATACCATTTCATTACCCTGATATTCAACACAAATGTGAATAATAATCTAAAAGAGTTAGAATTGGATGCGTTGGCAAAGAAGGTCTGTCTGATAATTACTGAGGCAAAATAGGTGTGTCTATACAAATATAATCTGCTCCTGAGGTCTTTCTCCCCAGCTCCTTCAGATGATAACTTACACCTAACATTTACTTACAGGCCTCTTTTGGTACAGAGTCCTACTATGACAATCATTTTTAAAGATAACATATGACAAGACCTTGTGTATTACAAGATAGGTATTATACTGAGCTGAAATATGAGTTAAATGAACTTTTATGGTTACTAGTTTTAACTGAACTTGGATTGTCTCTCTTTTTCATCATGTAGTTTAAGCTCTCCTTTCTGCCATCTGTTTTGGAGTTTGCTGTTGCACTGAGCTCTGCTAACTCCAGCTCTCCCTGGATAATGAGAGAAGCCCCTGCCATAGTCCTACCTGCTAGAAAAATCTCCCTCCATCCCCTCCCTGTCACCAGGCACTCTCTTGGTACCTCACCTCCAACTATGAAGGCAGACACAGCTCCCTCTAGAGTTGTCATCAGTGCTGCTCCATCAGCAGAATGACAGGACCTTTTGTCTAGTGATGCAGTCACATCGCCTTTTCCTTTTTCCTTCTCGACAGTAAGTATGTCACCTCTGTAATTCACTTAGGCCTTTCAACAGTCCACAGAAAGAGTCCCAAATCCATTTCCAGACTCACTTTTCCCACTGTATGAAACAGCCTGTTACTAAGGCCTGCTGCCTTTGGTACTGCTTCTGCCTGCTGATTGCATTGTTAAACTGTACTATATGGTGCATAAGAGTGCAGATGTGTCAGAAAATACAGTTGTCAAATGGAAATTTACAGCCCCAGAAAGAAAAATCACTTTGCCTTCACAACTCCCCCTCCAAAAGCCCTCCACTTTAATTAAAGCCAGATATGCCTTCAAACCTACACAGATTTTAAGATGCATTCTAAATATAAAGAAGCTATCAATCTGATACTAAATGTGTAGTATGCAAAGTTGAATGCATTGCAAAGAACTGATTCATAGCAAATGGATCATTGATAGAACAATTAAGGCAAAAGTGGAGTTCATGAAGTACAGCATGTCATCCAAACACGTCAGGGCAGGGATTCTTTTACAAGGCAGCTCCACTGGGTGCCCCACTGACTAATGTTTCTCCTTTGCTTCTTATACGAGAGTGCCCTATATAATCAGAGTTGCAGCCTGTGCTTTCTCAGTGCTTTGAAAAGATCCTGCTTGCTCTTCCCACCCATGGGTGTTAGGAAGCCAAAATAGGAACTTTAAGGTGGTTAATTATTAATGGCAGAACTGACAGAGAAAGTTTAACAACTTTCCCAAGGTCACACAGCAAGCTGATACCAGAACCTGGAATGGAATAAATTCCAGAGATCATTCCCTGATTCTAAAAATGGCACTTCCACTGATGCGCACGTGAGTTCTACAAATTATGCAACAGTGATCTTCAGGGAGGAAATGAGATTCTCCTTGCAGATTACAGAGTGAGTTTTGCCACATCTTATTTAATGCTGCTCTATTTCTGACCACTAGAAGGCAATTAAATGCCGGGTCAAAGCAAAATGAATTTTCCCTGTATTCTTTTGCTCCAGTGCTCTTTAGCAATAAGCAATGAATGTGTTAACTACAAATTAATAAGTAATTGAATTGCTTAATGAAAATAAGAGGGCTTAAATAATTTCAGCATTTTAAAGTAAGAAAAAATAGAGTAGCTAATATAGAAAAACAAATGCACATTCTTATTATATTAGGCCTACATTGCCAAGGACACATCTTGTCCATCAGTCAAACATTGGAAATTATACAATAACCCAGGAGATTACAGTACTTCTAATGGGATAAGCTTTAAAAGGGGAGAGAAAAGAAAGTCTGGGTGTAGCAAGATTCAAGAAAGGATTAATCATTTGTGAGAACAATCATCAAGTTTTCAGTTATATTAGCTGTGTCAGGCATGACCAAATCTAGTTCACTGAGACATAAGAGGGTTCAAGAAGATAATTTTCACCCATGAATGGTGTTGTACAATTGGTCAGGTGCACTATTTGTAGTGAGGAAGGAAGTATAAACTTATTCTTCCGGCACAGAACAGAGGTCAGGCGTCCCAAGTTCTATTTCTTACTCTGTCACATACCTCCTCTGTTAGCTTGAGCATATTACTTAAACTCCTATTTTCAAATGTATGTTAAACAGCAGGAGCAGCATTAATTGTCCAGGTAGCCAAGAGCTCTTCTTTCCTTCATTCCCCCTCAACCTTACCAGTCATCAATTAGGCTACTTCTAGACTACATCTCTCTGTTGGCAGAGGGATGTAAATGAGGCACTTTGAAAGTGCAAATGAAGCGAGGATTTAAATATCCCGTGCTTCATTTGCATAATCGCATCATGGCGCTCTTTCGAACAAGTGCCGTTTCAAAAGTACAACCGCGGTCTAGATGCAGTTCTTTCGAAAACGGCAGGCTTTTTTGAAAGATCCTGTACTCCTTATTTTTTGAGTACAGAATCTTTCAAAAAAGCTTGCAGTTTTCGAAAGAACCGTGGTTTTACTTTCGAAATGGCGCTTGTTTGAAAAAGCACCATGATGCGATTATGCAAATGAAGCACAGGATATTTATATCCCCGCTTCATTTGCATTTTCCAAGTGCCTCACTTACATCCCTCTGCCAACAGAGGGATGTAGTCTAGATGTACCCTTGGGAAGCCAGGTTTTTGTCTTCTTTGTCCCTTCTTTTTGTTGTTGTCTCTACTCCCAATGATCCCTTTGAGGAACATGGTGTGATGTGACATGTATTAAGATATTATTTCGTTTGCTTCCACTGAATCTTCACAAATTTCTTTGATGCGGAAAGTATGAGCGAGAGGGGATGGATCTCTTGATGATTACCTATTCTGTTCATTCCACCTGAAGTACCTCACATTGGCCACTGTCAGAAGACACGATTCCGAGCTAAATGGACCTTTGGTCTGACCTAGTATGGACATTCTTATGTTCTTATCCATAGGAAAATGTAGGGATCGTCCCAAAGTTCCTGGCCTAAGAAAAGACCTACGTCTAAACAAATTATCTAGCTAAATTTCTTGTATGCCCCCATTACGCTTGGTCCTCACAATGACCCTGTGAGATGGAGCAGTGACACTATTCCTATTTTATAGATGGAAAACTGAGACAGCCTGCCCACTGACCATCCTCTCATCTGAGAGGCTCTTTCCAAAATCTCCAGGAGTTTGTTTCTCCTCTAGACTCTAGCCAAGACCAAACTGATTTCAGTAACTAACAAGATCAGACAACCTATCTTTCACATCTGTAGTGTCCAGTTACACTGGTGCTTCACCCATTAAGATCACAGATGTAGAGGGATGATTTGTATTAGTTGTGTTATGTGCAATTAATCCACAAGGGTTATTATATAAAATATACATACATGCATTCTCTACAAATATTTGCAATCACTTCATAATGTACGAAAGTTACTATTACCTAATAATTTACAAAAAAACCCAAATAATCTGGTAGAACTTTAAAGACTAACAAAACATGTAGATGGTATCATGAGCTTTTGTGGGCACAACCCACTTCTTCAGATGACCAGAGAGTTGGAAGTCCGGATCCAAGGATAAATAAGGGAATGAGGGGGGAGTGGGAGAAAGAAAAATAATTGAAGGGGAGGAGGAAAAAAAGACAGTGAGTGGAAAAGCTTCAGAGGGATAGCCAGGTGAATCTGTAACAGGGTTTCTTTGTGTAGTTGATTGATTTCCACTCCATACTGAATGCAGTGCCTTGCATGTTCAAAAGCTCACTCGGCTATCTCTCTGAAGCTTATCTACTCACTGTCTTTTTTTCTTCCTCCCCTTCAATTCTTTTTCCTTCTCTCCCTCCCCCCTCCTTCCCTTATTTATCCTTGGATCTGGACTTCCAACTCTACGGTCATCTGAAGAAGTGGGTTGTACCCACAAAAGCTCATGATACCATCAACATGTTTTGTTAGTCTTTAAAGTGCTACCAGACAATGGGTGTGTCTAGAGTACAGGGTTTTGTCAACAAAAGTGGGCTTTGGTCAACAAAACTATACATGCATCTATACTACCACTGAGTTCTGTCAGCAGTAAGTTGACAGAACTCAGCAGTTTTGTCGATGGCAGTAAACCTCATTCTATGAGGAATAACTCCTTTTTTGGATAGTACTCTGTTGAAAAAAGGTGCTATTGCATGCAAGCTGTGCTTTTTCGAAAGAGAACATCTAGACTCTCTTTCAAAATAGTGGCTTGCTTTGTCAACCGTACTGGTTGTAATCTAGATGCTCTTTTTTGACAGAGGCTTGTAGACAGTATCTGTCGACAAAGCCTCTGTCAAAAAAGGCATGCAGTCTAGATGTACCCTATTTGTTGTTTTTTAAGTTTTTCCTGTTACAGACTAACTCAGCTACCCCTCTGAAGCTAATAATCTACATTATTCATCTCTAATATATTCAAATACCAAACAATTCTTCACTATAAACATCTTTTTTTCTCCCAGTCAAACCCTAATTACATTAGCGATTAGATGACTACTGGAGAAATCAACAGAACTAAGCTACATGTCAACACAAATAATGCATGCCTTGTGCACTACCATTAATGTTGGGATGCTAATTGTGTGCTATCCTGTAAAGGCCAGACAAAAAAAGGAAACATTTTACTTAACTCACCCATGCTACACACATAGACATGAAAAGGGATTACTGCAAGCCCACCCTCAGTAAAAGAGCTTCAGTTTTGTTTGTGACACTACAAATGACTAGTCTGACTAGCGCAGGTGGCAGGTCCTTCTGGCACCACAAAAAGTATGATTCAGACTGTTGAAGTGGCTGGTTGTACACTAGTGGAAGCAAAGTTCCTGGTGGTGGTAGAAAATATAAGCCTGGTTATTCTACCTCTAAGAATTCTTGCCAAAAGAAAGTTATAAGGTGACTTGATTTCAGTCTGTAAATACCTACATGGGGAGAAGATTTCTGAATCTAGAGGAGAAAAAAGGCATAACTAGAAACTGATGCTAGAGAAACTCAGAATAGGAATAATCTGCACATTTTAAACACTGAGCATAATTAATCACTGGAACAATTTATCTACAGGGTCCATGGTACAAAAGTAGTGGATGGGCCCGGGTCCTCCATCCCTACTTGCTACTGAGGTTGTAGTTGGACACTTAGATTACATCTATATAGCACCCTAAACCCATACTATGAATTCCCCACTTCCCCCCCCATGCACCCCAAACTACTAATTCCTGGTTTCACTCCAGAGCCTACACCTCCAGCCAGATCCCTCATCCCCTCCCACTTTCTCAACCAGTGTCTCAGCCCAGAGCCCCTTCCTATATACCAAATACCTCATTTCTGATTCTACCCCAGAGCCTGCACCCCCAGCTGGAGCCATCACTCCCTTCTTCTGATCTTGCCCCAAGTGTCTCCTCAGTAACTTCTCTGAGTCATCCCAGTTAAAATGAGCGAGCAAATGAGTGAGGATGGGGAAAGAGAGTGACAGAGGGAAGGGACTTGGAATAAGCAGACGCAGAGCCTCAGAGGCCTTGGAGGAGGGACAGGGCATGGGTGTTTGGTTTTGTATATATTTGTATATATTTTATATATTTAAATCCTGGCTTCATTTGCAATTTCAAATGTCTTCATTTGCATCCCTCTCTCGAAAGATAGGCACCTCTAGATATTTTTCAATGGAAAATACACCCATTGCACTCAGCATGTGAAATCACTGACGTAACCTGAGTAGTCCATCAAATACGAAATGAAGCCGTACAATAATGGAAGAATTAACTCAGACATTAATAGACAAGAGGAAAAAGGCTTACATCCTGAAGTTGGGAGATTACTGGCCATAGCAACATAAACACAAACACTATTTGATATGTTTTCTTTCCAGTTACATTAGATTATTAACAAACAATGGAGCAGATTAAGATACAGATGCCATTGTGTTTAGCTTATTTTCAGAACCAATTTTTCCCCTTAAAAAAAAAATCTCTTCTCAAAGAAATTCATGTCAATCTCTCTCTCTCTCTCTCTCTCTCTCTCTCTCTCTCTCTCACATACACACACACAATCAGTGCAAACTGCTCACTAGTGGAATTCCATTGGAATCCCACTTTATCAATATTGTAATGGATTTGACAATAAATGGAATAGAAAAGACAACCCTGTAAACAAATTCACTCTGAAAAGTGCTAAAAAAGAAGTTCTACATTTGGGCTATATTCTTTCTTTTTCAGTAATGTTCATCCCTTGCAGGAACTCTGTTCTTAGGTTTTCAAGCAGAGATGGGAAAATGCAGCAGAAGTTGGGCTTTTGTGAGCTTGTCAAACCTGTTGACATATTTAGCAAATTGAGCTTTAATTTTGTGAAACCTTTTCTGCACATCAATTGAATCCACACTGTTTAAGAAACAATTAAAAGACTTTTTTTTCCTCCAATGGGAATCTGTGCTGTAAAGAAAATCATGAAAAATAATGTAGTACATTCCAGCCCATCTGTGGAGGACTATAAATAAGCCCAGACTAAGGATCGCTTTAATGAGGTGGTACCTGTTGGACTGAACTGGAAATTAATGTGCTACTTAGAAAATACACTCAACTACAGTAAGCACTAAAGTTCATTATAAAACTCCCTACCTTCCCACTGCAAAATAAATACATGGATGTATTTTAAAAATCCAACAAACTAGCAATAGGAACATTAATTTGCTGCCAGCTATGGCCTTGAAGTCTTAACTAGGGCCATGAGTCTGCACCAACAGGAAATTTGCTATTGCCATCAGTAAGAGCAGGATGAAGTCCTTAATGCATTTTTTGGTATCAGATTTTCCATATAATTCTATATATACAAACCCATGGTATTACTATAAAGCCCTAACTGGTTCATCTGTAGTTTGTATTTGTTTATAATGTTATACAAACTTGCTATACTGAGACAGATAGCCCTTGTTTATGTTATGGTTTCAGACCAGCAAAGCCCTTAAGCACACACATAACTTTTAGTTAGTGAATAATCCCATTGCAGTGCTTTGTTAGATTAAGGCCTTATTATCCTATACCACACAAGTTCTCCCTATAGTGATGAGTACAGCCACATGAGACATGTTATGATACCAGCTAATGCCCTGGGTTTTCATAACCCTCATGGTTTTTGGTCTCTGATCTTCCCCAGTCAAATCAATGGATTTTAAGGTTCATTTCTCCTCTGAGTAATGGGATTGATTATAAATGTTTAAGGTCAGAAGGAACCTGTGATGGGTCTCCACTCACAGGGGCTAGAATAATGTATATAGTAGGGAAGGTATCCCAAAATAGCTACCCCATGTCTACACAAACCACCTGTTATTTTGAAATATTTTAGGTCATACTATTTTGCTAGCCCAGTAAACCCTGTTGCATGAGGGTTAAGGGATGGCTCGAAATAGCACATTATTTCAAAATTTGGCACTGTGTAAACCTTCCAAATTTTGAAATAAGTTATTTCAATATAGATTCTAAATAAAATACACATTTTGCAAAACCCACTTGAATATATTTTTTATATATATACTGTGTTAGTCTCTAATGTGCCATAGGACTACTCATTGTTTATAATGTTATAGACTAACACTGCTACCCCTCTGAGACTTTTGCATATAGTTATATATTCTTATATACAATATCAGTGAACAAATCATACCCAGACAAAACAAAACGTCCCTTAATCCCTTCTCTCCCATTGGCGAAAGCAAACAATAGGGAGATTTTATGTGTATCTTCCCCTCAACCTCTGAACTTCTCTCTATCAGCCATATAACATTTTTATTAGCATTTTATGTGAGCTAACTATATTTCATCTGTCCATTTTGATCTCTTTGCCAATGCTACATTTGTTTCACTTTAATCCCAATCCTATAAACTAAAATTAGATTAACAGACATATAGATTTCTGAAGTCAGAATCCTCAGATAAAGGTTGATTAGTATTTCCTCTGACCAGAATGGAAAGCCTTAATGGGCCATATGGCATTCCTGGCTCTAATGTGTTCTTCTTTAGTTGATGTTGGCCAATGCTATAATTACAAGAATAAAAAGTAAACAAAGCATAGTATTTTCAAGCCCCAGATGAGCATTTTACACACTGAAAATAAAGAATTTTCAACTTTAGACATCTTTATTATAAAACTGTCCAATTGATGAAAGTAAGATGTATGGAAGTATGAGTTCAGGTATAAAAGATTTCTGGAAGAATATTTTGCAATATTTTTTCACATTAAAATTTAAATCATTTGATATTTTACCACTGTGAATTAAATCTTTGCTGTTTTCCTTTGCTACCTATCAAATCCTTTAAAAGACACTTTCCTGTTATTAAAATGTCCATTGTTTACAAATGTACAGAATGATTGCTGCATACTATGACTCATAGATGGAAGAATCATTTTTCAGTACTGTTATAAATGATCTTTTATTAAAACTATACCTGGAAAACAAAGGATTCATTTGTATAGAAGGAAAATATCTGAGGGTATGTTTACACTACCCCCCTAGTTCGAACTGGGGGGGGTAATGTAGTCATACGGAGTTGCAAATGAAGCCCGGGATTTGAATTTCCCGGGCTTCATTTGCATAAAACTGGCCGGCGCCATTTTTAAATGCCGACTAGTTCGGACTGCGTGCCGCGTGACTACACGCGTCACGAACTAGCTGTACACGAGGCGTACAGCTAGTTCGGATTAGGAAGCCTAATCTGAACTAGCCAGTTCGTGCCGCGTGTAGCCGCACGGCACGCAGTCCGAACTAGCCGGCATTTAAAAATGGCGCCGGCTGGCTTTATGCAAATGAAGCCCGGGAAATTCAAATCCCGGGCTTCATTTGCAACTCTGAATGACTACATTACCCCCCCTAGTTCGAACTAGGGGGGTAGTGTAGACATACCCTGACAGTCTACACCCTAGTACCACAAGGGGAGAGAAGGAGAGTCTGAGTACTTTCCTATTACAATAAACTAGATTTCATGGAAATCAGAGCAATAAAAAGAGACCTTTATTTAGATACCACATCACATTCAAGTTTTGTATTCCTAATTCCACTTCTTATAATTGACCCGACCATGAGAGCATTCAGCTTTGATTTGCCATACTGCTAAATGGCCCTTCTGAACCAATTTTGAATACACTAGGTCAATGTGCAGTCACTGGTGGTGGGGAGGGCCAAAGGGGCAGTTGCCTCAGGGCCCAGTGATTCAAAGTAGCACTGGCAGCAGCCAACATTCTAGGACCTTTAAATCACTGCCAAAGTGCCACGCAATGCACTCCAGATAGCACCAAGGATGGGGGGAAGGGACACTCTATGCTCCAAGCAGCACTCAGGGCTGGCTTGCCTCAGCTCCACCCCTTCTGCCTTAACTTAAACCCCACAGAGCTTGCCCTTCCTGGGGCAAGTGGCTGTGGCCAAAGACATCACATTGCCTTCTAAGACACAGCCATTTAAAACCCTGTAGTCACTAGATTCCTTTAATTTCTCACTTCCTTGAGGATCTGAAAGCAGAAATTGGTATTCTCCAACCCTAATTTCAAATGAACAAGATTTCATAAAAATTCTTGATTTTGCAGTGTGTTAGTGTTTAGAACATGTTAGTGGTCCCCTCTATGGATATGTCTACACTTGCCCCCTAGTTCAGACTAGGGAGGCAAATGAAGCATACCAGAGTTGCTAAGGAAGTGCAGGATTTAAATATCCCACGCTAGATTAACATATTCGCGGCCGGTCGCCATTTTAAAATGCCGGTTGCCCAATTTAACATGCTGCATGTAGTCTGATCCAAAACTCTTCCCCCAAATTAACTGTTACTCCTCGTGCAATGAGGTGAACTAGGGGGCAAGTGTAGACATACCCTATTCTATTTTCCTAGTTCCCTCTGAGGGAAAAAAGGTGAAGTAGCACCACTGGCCCCACTCACCAATGGTAATGGGGACTATATCAGATAAAAATCTGCTATAGTCCTCTTGCTCTGCTCAACTAGAAAAAGAAGATGATTAAGGTTGAAGGAAACCTCAGAAGATCATCTAGTCCAACCCCCTTCTCAAAGCAGGACCAACTCTAAATCAGCCCAGCCAGAGCTTTGTCAACCCTGGCCTTGAAAACCTCCCTAGATAACCCATTTCAGTGCTTCAGCATCTCCCTAGTGAACTAGTTTTTCCTAATATCCAGCCAAGACCTCCCCTACTGCAACTTGAAACCATTGCTCCTCATTTGTGTCATCTTCTACCACTGAGAACAGCCTCTCTCCATTCTCTTTGGAACCCTTCCTCAGGTAGTTGAAGGCTGCTATCAAATCCCCCTCACTCTTCTCTTCTGCAGACTAACTAAGCTCAGTTTCCTTAGCCTCTCCTCATAAGTCATGTGATCCAGCCTCCCTAACCATTTTTGTTGCCCCTTTCCAATGTGTCCACATCCTTTCTGTAATGGGGGGCCCAAAACTGGACACAATACTTGAGATGTGACCTCTCCAGTTCTAAATAGAAGGCATCTGACGGCAATGTTCTTACTAATGGAGCCCAATATGTGGTTAGCCTTCTTGGCAACAAGGGCTAACTGATTACTCATATCCAGCTTCTCATCTACTATATTCCCCTTGTCCTTTTCTGAAGAACTGCTATTCAGCTAGACTGTTCTTCGCCGGTAGCATTGCATGGGATTCTTCCGTTTTAAGTGCACAACTCTGCATTTGTCCTTGGAGATTCAGAACCTCATCAGATTTCTTCTGGCCCAATTTTCCATTTTGTCTACATCACTCTGGACCCTACTGTCCAGCCTATCTACCTCTCCCGTCTTCTTAGTATCATCCATGAACTTGCTAAAGATGCAATTCATCTCATCATCCAGATCATTAATATAGATGTTGAACAAAACCAATCACCAGACCGACTACCGGGCTTGATGCCAATTGACATCAAGATGTTGATCACTACTTATAGAGACTGATGATCTAGCCAGATTTCTATCCACCTTATAGTCTGTTGATCTAGGCCATATTTCTTTAACTTTTTGCAAGAATGCTGCGAGAAACTGTATCAAAAGCTTTGCTAAAGTCAAGGTATATCACATCCATCATTTTCTCCATATCCACAGAGCCAGAAGGCAATTATCGCATCACAAAAAGCAATTAGGTTGTTCAGGCATGACTTGCCCTTGGTGAAACCATGTTGACTATTCCTGATCACCTTCCTCTCCTCCAAGTGCTTCAAAATGGATTCTCTGAGGACCTGCTCCATGATCTTTCCAGGGATTAAAGTGAGGCTGACCGGTCTGAGGTTCCTCACATTCTTCTGCTTCCTTTTTTACCCATGGACACTACATTTGGGACCTTCCCAATAGCCATGAGTTTTCAAAGATGAATGAGGTTTGCTTTATTCAAGCTCTGGTCAGTCTCTAGCTATTCAGGTCAATTTTTCATTTGTTCTGTATGATCATTAGTTTAATGTGATAATGAAGACTGCTACTGCAACTGCAGACATTGTCTACCTGCTGCTCTGCATCATAGGTTTTCCTTCACTTTTTAATAAAACCTAACAATTGCTGCTACAGTTTGATGGGCATGACACCTGAATGGGCTGCTTTTGGAATATTCAGCAATCTAAATACAGTATGAAAGGGACTGCACATGTTTCATCTTGCACCAAACTTAGCCATTCAAATGAGTAAGGAGCTGTGCCAGTTTCACAGCAGTCTTACTTTTAGGAATGAATTGGTGTTATCTTCTGCAAGAACAAGGCTTTGACATTTGCTGGATATATGGAAAACAAGGGCAACCATCATATCACAGTAGAGAAATCCAGTCATGACCTGCAATAGATAGCTGAAAGTGAAAGAGACAGGCATCATTTCAGTCATCAGTGGTGACTGGTGATCAAATAAAATATTAAGTTGGCAGAAAATACTTCAATTGCTTGGTAAACCTCAAGTTCTATTTTGTTAAACCTACTCAGTCCTAGAGCCGGTTCCAAAAAAATAGTGTCTTTAAGCTTTGCTTTGACTTTTAAAACTATCTTCAATATTACTGTAAGTAGCTGAAGGTCTGTGCAGGAGATAAAGTCCCACTATCAATGGCAAGGGTCTGAGAGGAAAAGCATCACAAAATTAGCAGGATTGCTATATAGGCAGGTAGCTGGGAGGCAGCTTGTAACACCAAAGAATGAACCAACCATTCTCAACAGCTTTATTGTCACAGCGGTTGTTGTTAGAAATTGAAATGATAATATAAATTGGAAGCCCATAATACAGCGGTTCACAAAAGATAGCACTAAAGAGAATCGTCAGCCCTAAGGACTAGCTGCAGTCATCATTCATTGCAAAGCGAGCCATGACATTGCCATGTGTTACCATGGAAGCTACTAGCAGTTTGTGCTACTTTGAATAATCAAGACCCGCTCTGCTCCAGGAAGACTGTAGCTCCAAGACTCAGGTATATCACTGCATCACTACAATGTTCATTTTTTAAACATTTGAAAATTCAATACAGTTGCATAATATATTGATACTTCAGCTCATTCAGTTCTCTCTTAATACTGTAAAGTTAATCATATTCTCAGTTACAGCATGACAGACCGTATTCTCTCATGTACTTTTGGTACTGAAAAAAATGCTGCCATCACATTGTTCACTTTGATTCTGTGTTGTATCCCTTCTCCCAGCTGCATATATGTCTTGTCTATTTAGATAATTCAGTGCAGAGATTGACTACTTTGTGTTTGTACAGTGCCTAGTGCAATGGGGCCCCTTTCATGGTTCAATCTTAGGAATTACCACAAAAATCAATAGGAATTGCAGTTTAAGAGTAAAAAATGACATGGAATGTAGATAATTAACACATTAGAGTGTTGTTAATTTCTCCTGATATATTTGGTGAACTCAAATCTATATGTAGTACACTGTCAAAGCCAGTAATGATTTCCATCTTATGGAGTTATGCTACAAGTCACTTGCTGAATTCAATGAAGTATGTCTTCATTTACAGCTCTTGGTTAGGGAGTTGGCACACACCTTAGAGTACACACACCTTCTAGTGGTAATATTGTTTTGTGAATAACTGGTCTGAATGGTGACCATGATATAAATATGAGAATGAATGTAGACTCAAGGCTTGTCTACACAGTGAGGTAATACACTCTAGGGGGCATCATTTCTAAAATTCACTAACATGTGCATTATTTGGTCTATAGAGACCTTTCTGGTACACGCTAAAGGTTCCGTAGTATGCTTTAATGTAATACTGCTCTAAGCAGCACTACATTAAAGCACACCAGCAAGGGTCAACATGGACCAACTAATGAGAAATATGTTAATGAGCTTTAGAATTCACAGCTTTATACAGCGCATTATTTGTATAGAAAAGCCCTCAGGGTAATAGTTATAAAATCTATCATCTTAAATGATGAATTCACTGGGGTCCTCTCCTCCACCTCAATAATTTATTTCAGGAGATGGGGAAAAGACAGAGATTATAATTAGATGCTCAGGATCTCCTTTTTATGAGCTATGTCTATTAAGATATATATTTTAGAGGTGGAAAAATGCATTTTGAAAAATATAGAATCTATATGAAGATTATGTGCTCTAAATTTAGAACCTGAATTTGAATCTTTCCTAGCTTATATTATGCTTATTGCTGGGCAAAATAGGATATCCTTTTTAAGCCAGTAACTTACTATTTCTTCTTTTTAGCACAGCTGAAAAAAACAATATCTTTACTCACCAGCAGCAGTTAGTCCAATAAAATATATTATTTCAACTTCATTGTATTGCTAATGTAAGAACAAGATTGTATCATGAGATCTTCATCCACATAAGCTTGTTGCTGTGCAATTCATTGTCATTGTTAGGAAGGATAATGGGAAGGAAAGAGGAAAAAAAGGAGACCAGAGGGGTATAAGGACTCCAAATACCACAGATATTTTATTCTCAGAAGGTAAATTTTAATCATATTGTTGTCATTTAGTAAATTCCTTGCTGATTTGTTCCCTCAGCACTTTGTTGTTTCCTGCCCAGAATGGAATTAGTTAACTATATCCAAAATGACTAAAATTCAGATGTGAGCATGTATAATAATCATGCTGGAAAAAAGTGATAATTAAAAGTCTGAAGTACAAAAGGGTAATGCACTGTCCTCTTCCCCAGTAGGGAAGTTCATTAGCAGTGGAATCATGTCATTTGCCCATCTGTTCATAATTGCATTCACCACAGGAACTAAGTGAAGGAAGTGACATCATACAGTCCTTGCAAACACAAGATTGTAAATCACATGTATGTTCCTACCTGCATGGATGCTTGCCGGAGCACTAATTGAACTTTTTCTCCAGCTCACCAAAGACATATGACCCCATCCAATTTACACCATTGACTAAACAGGCCCATCTGAATGAATTCTCTGAGAGGGGAAGGGAGGAGGGAAATCACACAGCCTCTGTATACTAGCAAGGCCATATTGAGGGGGTAATTATCCTTCAACTGGTTGGAGACATACCTCTTATTTGTATGTCCTAAACATCGGGTGCTTAGCAGCTGCTGTAATATCAATGGGTGATTGAAATAGGCCCTCATTAGATTAGCACTGAGCTTATTGCTTGTGCCAGTCTCATTATTATTGGTGACTAAACTGGCAGATTGTCAGGATGCCTCATGGCGAGATGAGCTTTTGCAGCTCTTTGTTTGTAGTTATTATAAACAATGAAGTGAAAGCAATCCCCTGGGCTTAGTCGTGTCTCAGATGTTTTTGCGAGTAGCAATCAGCTTGCAGAAGCAGCAATGGTAAACAACTCCTTATTTTAAGGAGCGATATTAATTAAAGCACGAAGCATGGTGCTGAAAGAGAACTTGTTAATTATTTAATGTCACCTGCACTGATCAAGCCCACCACTTGGAAATTGTTTCTTTTTGTCTCAAATGAATTCTGCCTGTCATCTGAACCAATGGGAAAATGTTTGTTGCTAAGTGCCAAGAGTCTAGTCAGCATGCAATTGGGAATCATATCAGATCTGAATGTGCAAAACATACATTTTGTTACTTCTAAAGAATACTGGCTATGAATGACCCATCACATTACGTAGTATTTATAAATGCTACCTTAACTGAGGCTTGTGCATTCAGAATAAGGTTTATAGGGAACATCAAGTGGGCTTCAACAGCAAAGATTTATGGTTTGAAAAGTCCTTAGTTCATCTACTGATGTCATTACCTACCAGTGAGTGATATGAAAACTGAACCCTACTGTTAAATGAAACGATGGGAATCAAGGGTTTGATGTCTGCTAACACACACACACACACTGAGAAGATAGGAGAGGGACACCCAGCTTAACTGTTAGTAAAGTTTCTTATTCATATTATTTCTTATTCTTATTTATTAATATACCATCACCCACGGTGCTTACCATTTCCATTCATTACCACTAGTGAAAAATGAACTTCAAAAGAGTAAAAAATTAACACCCATTAGTTTGGGTGTTTATCTGAGCTTCCTGGGTCTATAAAACTTCCATAGAAATACATGAAACTGATGAAAATAGGCCTTCTGGTTAAACTCGGTGAATTTTTACCTCCATTAAAGTCAATAGCAAAACTTACTCTGTCTGGGGAGGCCAGGATTTCACCCCAATGCTTCATAATATTTGTTGTTTCTGATTGGGCTAGAAAGTACCAGGAAAAGTTTATCTCATAGTATGAAATCACTTCTGCTCCAACCTGAAAGCAGAAAGCTAAACAAAACGACAAACAATGGGAAGAGTAAAGGCAAGCCAGCTTTTCCAGACCTAAATAGAAAGTTCAGATTTAGTTTGAACATGGGATGATGGGCTGCTTCGTATTTTTCCCAAACTTGATCATCCCACATTCATAAACCTTTCATGCCTCTTTCTAGCATAATTTATCAAATGTTAAGTGCAGACTTCACCTCATGCTTGATTGAATTAGAGTTTTGGGTGACAGAGGAGTTTGTAAGGTATGCATGACAGAGCCTCATGCTGACATTAAACCACTGTGCCACAAAAGTGGAATACTTAGTTGGAAGGCCACTAAACATGATGACTGCATCTAGACTCACAAGTTTTTCCACAAAAGCAGAAAAACTTGCCAGCTGTCTACACTGGCCTCTTGAATTTGCGCAAGAACACTGACGATCTAATGTAAGATTGTTAGTGTTCTTGCGCAAATACTATGCTGCTCCCATTTGGGAAAAAGCCCTCTTGCACAAATGTATTTGCACAAAAGGGCCAATGTAGACAGCTAAAAAGTGTTTTGCGGAAAAAAGCCCCGATGGCGAAAATGGCGATCGGGGCTTTCTTGGGCAAAACCGCGTCTAGATTGTACCAGCAAAAAGTGCTTTCATGCAAAAGCGTCCGTGTCAATCTAGACGCTCTTTTCCGCAAATGCTTTTAACGGAAAAACATTTCAGTTAAATGCATTTGCGGAAAATCATGCCAGTCTAGACGTAGCCGATGAGTCAAATACATCTATGATATCACCTAATTTTCCCAGTGCTCTAAAGAACAGTCTGCAACAAATGTCCCTCTTCTTTTTTCCCTCCTTCTTCTCAAGTAAGCAATTGTAGCAGATCATCAGTTTGAATTTTCAGCTTACAGGCAAAGGGCACAAACTCTGATAAGAAGTTGACACAAATATAAAAACAACCAATTCTATGAGAACACCTTCCACAAAAGAATCAAACTAAACAAAACCACAAGGGAAAAATGGGATAACATAACAAAGTTATAAGCATCAATAACAGCAGTAAAGAGAAAAGGAATTTAGGGAGTAAACATAAAAGAAAGGAAGGGAGCATTGATTCACCAGTGGCTGATTTGAAAAATGAGATCACTATTTCTTTTGCCTTATATATGCTAGGCAAGAGAACCTGGAAGCCCTAAGGACACTGTTTGAACCAAAGGGCCTGCATTATTAATGAATTGCAATTCTGATAAACTATAAGATCCATCAAAGGGTGAGAGAAATACAAAGCTTACCGCAAAGGTTAATTAATTATCTGATGGGTATAGATAAGAAAACAGGAGATCCATATTCCAAGTCGATCTTAACCAAACCTTGACAGGGTATATCAGGAAGGAGATTAGCCCCAGGGACAAGTTTATATTCAGGACAAGCAATCAACACATTTAGATCTGGCAGTCAGTCAGAGTTAACAGTGAAGTAAACATGATTAAAATGATGCATTGAGGAATTAAAGAATAACATTTCGATTCATGAAAGTGTAAATGTTTTATTTACTCAGTTAAAACATACTTATGATTTGTGAGGAAAAATGCTGCTGTAAGTTACAACTCTATTATCACCTGGCAACACACTAAACTGATTACACAGTTATGTTTCTAGTTTTTCCTCCTCTCCTGTAACTACACTCAAAGGTGTCTTAACAGTTCATAAAGCAGCACAAGAAAAGGCATACCTTGTTTCAGGTAGAAAACATTTTTAGTTGAATTATTTTCTTCTTTGAAGATGGTGATTGCATCCACTACTGACAACTTTTCTTTACGAGAATTAAAGTTATGGAAAACTTTACAGTTTCAGTTTGTGTGTGTGGATGGGTCATTTCCATTCCTAGCCAGTTTACCTTTATTTTTACTTAAAACTTAATGAATTTTGCTTTATTAGACTTGAATGACCCTATGTAAAATTAAGACAAAACAGCTAACTTTTCTCTGTTTGCTTTCCAGCCAAAATAATAAATTAAGCCATAATCACTCAGAACTGAGTCCAAACCGTGTGCAAAACAACAGTAGGAATTGGTGAACTAACTATTATTTTCTCTTCAGAGTTTGCAGAATTATTTGTCCTATATTTAATCCCTGTTGAGATAGAAATTGGAAAAATATTTCTTCAATAAAAAAGGAAGCCTGTGCTATTTTTATAAGACTAGAAGCAGGCCTGCACCTAGAACAGTAACCTAATTTTCTTCTTTGGCTGACCTACTAATGGGGGGAAGCAGTAGGAATTAGACATATCTTGAATTAAGTAAGGCTTTTGACACAGTTCCATATGTCATTCTCATAAGCAAACTAGGAAAATGAAGTCTAGATTAAATTATTATGAGATGACAGCACAACTGGTTGAAAGACCATACTCGAAGAGTAATTATCAATGGTTCGCTCTCAAACTGGAAAGGCTTTGCTAATAGAGTCCCACAGGGATTATTCCTGGGTTTTGTTCTATTCAATATTTTCAGTAATAATGTGGCTAATGGATTGAACAGAATGTTCATAAAATTTGTAACCAAGCTGGGACAGGTTACTAGCACATTGGAGGATAGCATTAAAATTCAAAATGATTTGCCAAATTGGAGAATTGATCTTAAGTCAACAAGATGAAATTCAATAAAGAAAAGTGCAAAGTACTTCACTTAAGAAAGGGAAAAAACTCAAACATGTAACTACAAAATGGGAAATAACTGGCCAAGTAGTAGTATTGTTGAAAAGAATCTGGTTGGGGATATAATGTATCACAGATTGAATATGAGTAAACAATGTGATTCAGTTGCAAAAGTGACTAACAATCTGGTGTGTATGAACAGAAGTGTTGTAAGTAAGACATGGAATGTAACTGTCCCTTGCAACTCTGCCCTGGTGAAGCTTCAGCTATGTCCAGTTCTGGGTATCACATTTTAAGAAAGATGTGGACAAATTAGAAAGAATAGATCTTAAGTCAACAAGATGAAATTCAATAAAGATAAGTGCAAAGTATTTCACTTAAGAAAGAGAAAAAGAGAGGAGAGCAACAAAAATGATGAAGAGATAAAAAACCTAACCTATGAGAAAAGGTTAAAAACAACGGAGCATATTTAGTCTTGAGAAAATATGACTGAGGTGGAATCCGATAACATATATAAAAGGATGTAGATCCCAAGTAGAGACAGATGCATCCTTACAGTGGATGCCTGGCTGAGAAGATGGTGTCACCAGGAATGCTTTGACAACCTTGACAATGAGCTACTTAAGAGGACTGCTAAGGAGAGATGGGGGTCCACCTAACAAGGAAGGGGAAGAGCTTATTTGGACACAGACTGGCTAACCTAGTGAGGAGGGCTTTAAACTAAGTTTGACAGGGACAGGTGACCAGAGTGCACAGATACGTAAAAAAACATGGAGATCTAGAGAAAGGATTCGCAGTTGGGGGGGCAGCATGAGCTGTAATAGCAGGGATGGAAGAAACAGAAACACAAAACTGGAGGGGGCAGAATCAAATCACCCTTAAATAGCTCTGTGCAAATGTGGGGAATAAGCAGGAAAACCTTATAATGCTAGTAAATAAACACCACTGTGACACAGTTGACATCACACAGACGTGATGGGATGATACATGACTGGAATATTGGTATAGATGGCTACAATTTGTTCAGGAAGGATAGGCAGGGAAAAATGGGGAGGAGGTAATTTTTAACAATTATTTGTTAAAAATAATTACACTTGCCCTGAGGTTGAGATGGAAATAGAGCAAGAACATGGGCACCTGGGAGAGGGGTCAGAAATGGGAGGGATAGTGGGCTATAATAGCAGAGAAAAAGGAGGGACAAGGCAGAACTGGGAGACAAAATCAAACCAATATTTTAGATGCCTATATATAAATGCAAAAAGTATTGGTAATAAGCAGGAAGAACTTGAGGTGCTAATACAATCAGGATTGTGCTAAACACAGTCAGGACATCGTTGGTATCTCAGAGACCTGGTGGGATAATATACACGATTGGAATATTGGTATAGAAGGGTACAGCTTGCTCAGGAAGGATAGGCAGGGAAAGCACAGAGGACTGAGGTGGAGCTGGATATAGGAGACAGATGTGTTGAGAGTCCGTGGGTTAGGTTAAAAGGGGTAAAAAACAAAGGTGATGTCATGCTAGCGGTCTACAACAGACCAGCTACGCAGGTAGAAGAGGTGGATGAGGTTTTTTTTAAACTAACAAAAACATCCGAAGTGCAGGATTTGATGGTGATGGGGGACTCCAACTATCCAGACATATGTCAGGAAACTAACACAGCAGGGCAGATTATCCAAAAAGTTCTTGAAATGCATTGAAGAAAACTTTTTATTTCAGGAGGCTGAAAAAGCTACTAGGGGAAAAGCTGTTCTAGATTTGATTTTAACAAATAGGGAGGAACTTGTTGAGAATTTGAAAGTGGAAGGTATCTTTTGTGAAAGTGATCATGAAATCATAGCGTTCATGATTGTAAAAAATGGTAGAAGGGAGAACAGCAAAATAGAGACAATGGATTTCAGGAAATTTAGAGAGCTAGTACATAAGATACCATGGGAAGTAAGACTAAGAGGAAAAACAACTGAAGAGAGATGGCAGTTTTTCAAAGGGACATTATTAAGGGCCCAAAAACAAACTATTCTGCTGTGTAGGAAAGATAAAGTATGGCAAAAAACCTCCTTGGCTTAATCAGGAGATCTTGCATGATCTAAAAATCAAAAAGGAGTCATATAAAAAGTGGAAACTAGCACAAATTACAATATAAGCAAACAACACAGGAATGCAGGGGCAAGATTAGAAAGGCAAAGGCACAAAATGAGCTCAAACTAGCTACAGACATAAAGGAAAACAAGAAGACTTTCTATAAATATAATAGAAGCAAGAAGAAGACCAAGGACAGGGTAGGCCCATTGCTCATTGAAGAGGAAGAAACAGTAACAGGAAACTTGGAAATGGCAGAGGTGCTTAATGACTTCTTTGTTTCCGTCTTCACCAAGAAGTCTGATGATGAAGGAATGCCTAACATAGTGAATGCTAGTGGGAATGGGGTAGGTTTAGAAGATAAATTTTAAAAAGAACAAGTTAAAAATAACTTTGAAAAGTTAGATGTCTTCAAGTCACCAAGGCTTGATGAAATGCATCCTAGAATACTCAAGGAGCTGATAGAAGAGGTATCTGAGAGTGTGTCTACACTACAACGTTAATTCGAACTAACTTAGTTTGAATTAGTTAATTCGAACTAAGCTAATTCGAACTAACGGATCTAGACTAAAAAACTAGTTCGAATTAGCGTTTTGCTAATTCGAACTAGCATGTCCACATTAAGTGGACCCTGAACCAGGCTTAAGGATGGCCGGAAGCAGTGCTGGCAGGGCATCAGAGGAGGACTTAGAGCGTGGAGATGCTTTCTAAGGCTAGCCGAGGGCTGTGCTTAAAGGGTCCCGACCCCCACCCCGGACAGACAGTCCTCAGGGGTGCCCCGCTTGCAAAGCAGTCCTGGCTTGGAGTGCCCGGAGTACCCACACTGGGCACATCACAGCACTCGGCCATCAGCCCGGCTGCACTTGCCGCAGGCTGTCATCTGGGGAGAGAGGGCAATTGGGGGGCTGCAGGAGAGCTTCCACCCCAAAAGCCCACAGAGCCAGCCCAGTCCTCCCCATCGGGGGCGTGTACCCCATTCCTCCCTAACCTCCTTCCACTTACCCTTCCCTAACCCCTTTTCTTGATGTACAAAATAAAGGACAATTGTGTTCAAAAATGGAATCTGTCTTTATTGAACAAAACTGGGGGAGACTGGGAAAAGGAGGTGGGAGAGGGGAAGAGAGAGGCTGGGAGAGGGGAGGGCAACTAACATGATCAGGGGTTGGGAACAGGTCCCATATGAAGAGAGGCTAAAGAAACTGGGACTTTTCAGCTTAGAAAAGAGGAGATGGAGGGGGGACAGGATAGAGGTCTTTAAAAGCAGAAGCTGGGTGGAGAGGGTGCATACAGAAAAGTTCTTCATTAGTTCCCATAAAGAAGGACTAGAGGATACCAAAGGAAAGGAATGGGTAGCAGGCTTGAAACTAGTAAGAGAAAGTTGTTGTTCTTCACAAAGCAAATAGTTAACCTGCGGAACTCCTTGCTGCAGGAGGCTCTGAAGGCTAGAACTAGAACAGAGTTTAAAGGGAAGTGAGATCAAGTCATGGAGGTTGGGTCCATGGAGTGGTATTAGACAGGGGGTAGGAGTGGTGTCCCTGCCCAAGGTTTGTGGAAGGCTGGAGAGGGATGGCACGAGACAAATGGCTTGGTCAGTGTCTTCGGTCCATCCCCTCCAGGGTCCCTAGGGTTGGTCGCTGTCGGCAGACAGGCTACTGGGCTAGATGGACTTTTGGTCTGACTCAGGACGGCCATTGTAAGCTCAGGGCTCAGGGTCGGGGGTCTCAGTGGACCACCTTGATTTTCATGCACTCCTGCTCCTGGGTAGCCAGGCTGGCTGCTCTCCTGCCCTAGCCGGCCACCTTCCTGTGCCTAGTGCGGAGATCGTGGACGAGGTCCACGATGTCCGCACTAGCCCAGGCGGGTGCTCGCCTCTTGCGGTCCTGGGCAAGCTCCCGGGAGCCGCCAGCCTGGTCCCGGGAAGAGGGAGAGGGTTGGGGGGCATCAGGTGGGTGGCTCGATCCGTGCCAGGTGCAGGGTGTGCTGGCTGGGTGCTGGCAGGCTTGCACCTGGCATGAGTACCGTAGCCAGCCCGTGCCCCTTTAAGGGGTCTGGGGCCGGGAGGGGGGCATACGAGTTTCCCTGGTGCTGGCCAGAGTGGCCACCAGGGAAACCTGGGGAGGGCTAGCCTCCCACTAGTTCAAATTAAGGGGCTACACAGCCCTTAATTCGAACTAGTAAATTCAAACTAGGCTTAATCCTCGTGGAATGAGGATTACCTAGTTCGAACTAAGCGCTCCGTTAGTTCGAATTAAATTCAAACTAACGGCGCGCTAGTGTAGCGCCTATGAAAGTTAGTTCGAACTAACTTTGTAGTGTAGACATACCCTGAGACTTTAGCAATCATATTAGAAAAATCATGGAAGATGGGAGATATTCCAGAAGACTGGAAAAGGGCAAATATAGTGCCCATCTATAAAAAGGGGAATAAGAACAACTCAGGAAACTACAGAACAGTCAGTTTAACTTCTGTGCCGGGAAAGATAATGGAGTAAGTCATTAAGGAACTTATCTGCAAACACCTAGAAGATAATAAGGTGATAGGTAATAGCCAGCATGGATTTGTAAAGAACAAATTATGTCAAACCAATCTGATAGCTTTCTTTGATAGGATAACGAGTCTTGTGGATAAGTAGTGGATGTGGTATACCTAGAGTTTAGGCATTTGATACCTTCTCGCATGATCTTCTTATCAATAAACTAAGCAAATACAACTTAGATGGGGCTTCTATAAGGTGGGTGCATAACTAGCTGGATAACCATTCTCAGAGAGTAGTTATTAACGGTTCACAATCCTACTGGAAGGGCATAACAAGTGGGGTTCCCCAGGGGTCTGTTTTGGGACCAGTTCTGTTCAATATCTTCATCATCAATTTAGATATTGGCATAGAGTGTATGCTTACAAAGTTTGCAGATGATACAAAGCTGAGAGGGGTTGCAACTATTTTTGGAGGATAAGGTCATAATTCAAAATGATCTGCACAAACTGGAGAAATGGTCTAAGGTAAATAGGATGAAGTTTAATAAGAACAAATGAAAAGTACTCCACTTAAGAAGGAACAATCAGTTTCAAACATACAGAATAGGAAGCAACTGTCTAGGAAGGAGTACTGCAGAATGGGACCTAGGGGTCATAGTGGACCACAAGCTAAATATGAATCAACAGTGTGATGCTGTTGCAAAAAAAGCAAACATGATTCTGGGATGCATTAATAGGAGTGTTGTGAGCAAGACACGAGAAGTCATTCTTCTGCTCTACTCTGAGCTGATTAGGCCTCAATTAGAGTATTGTGTCCAGTTCTGGGCACCATATTTCAAGAAAGATGTGGAGAAATTGGAGAAGGTCCAGAGAAAGGCAACAAGAATGAATAAAGGTCTAGAGAACATGACCTATGAAGGAAGACTAGAAGAATTGGGTTTGTTTAGTTTGGAAAGGAGAAGATTGAAAGGGGGCATGATAGCAGTTTTCAGGTATCTGAAAGGGTGTCTCAAGGAGGAGGGAGAAAAATTGTTCTCTTTGGCATCTGGTGCTAGGACCAGAAGCAATGGGCTTAAATTGCAGCAAGGGAGGTTTAGATTGGACATTAGGAAAAATGTCCCGTCAGGGTGGTTATATACTGGAATAAGTTGCCTAGTGAGGCTGTGGAATCTCCATCTCAGGAGATATTTAAGAGCAGGTTAGATAGACATTGATCAGGAATGGTCTAGACAGTACTGGGTCCTGCCATGAAGATAGAGGACTCGATGACCGCTTGAGGTCCCTTCCTGTTCTAATTTTCTATGATTCTATCTTAATTCAACTTTGTCCTGTAGTGTAGACATACCCTAATGGATAATGTGGAAATTATAAGGCCGAACTACAGACCAGTCAGCCTTACCTCAGTCGCCAGAAAAATCATGGAGTGGATCCTCAAGGAATCCATTTTGAAACACTTGGAAGAGGAGAAAGTGATCAGGAATAGTCGTCATGGATTCATGAAGGGCAAGTCATGCCTGACCAATCTGATTAGCTTCTATGATGATGTAACTGGCTCTGTGGATATGGGAAAGTCAGCGGATGTGATATACCTTGACTTTAGGAAAGCTTTTGATACGGTCTCCCACAATATACTTGCCAGCAAGTTAAGGGAATATGGATTGGATAAATAGACTGTAAAAATGGAAAGAAAGCTGGCTAGACTGTCAGGCCCAACGGATAGTGATCAACAGCTCGATGTCAGGTTGGTGGTTGGTTTCTAGCGGAGTGCCTGAAGGATCAGTTCTTGCATCAGTTTTGTTCAACATCTTTATTAATGATCTGGATGAGGGGATGGATTGCACCTTCAGCAAGTTTGCAGATGACACTAAGCTAGGGGGAGAGGTAGATATGCTGGAGGGCAGGGATAGGGTCCAGAGTGACCTGGACAGGTTGGATTGGGCCAAAATAAATCTGATGAGGTTCAACAAGGACAAGTGCAGAGTCCTGCACTTGGGGCGGAAGAATCTTAAGCATTGTTACAGGCTGAGGACTGAATGGCTAAGTATCAGTTCATCAGAAAAGGACCTGGGGATTACAGTGGATGAGAAGCTGGATATGAGTCAACAGTGTGCCCTTGTAGCCAAGAAAGCGAAAGGAATATTAGGTTGAATTAGGAGGAGCATTGCCAGCAGATCCAGAGAAGAGATTATTCCCCTTTATTCGGCTCCAGTGAGGCCACATCTGGAATATTGTGTCCAGTTCTGGACCCCCCACTATAGAAAAGATGTGGATGCATGGGAGAGGGTCTAGCGGTGGGCAACCAAAATGATTAGGGGGCTGGAGAGCATGACCTTTGAGGAGAGACTAAGGGATTTGGGTTTATTTAGTCTGCAGAAGAGAAGAGTGAAGGGGGATTTGATAGCAACCTTCAACTTCCTGAAGGGAGTTTCCAAAGAAGATGGTGAAAGGCTGTTCACAGTAGTGACGGATGGCAGAACAAGGAGCAATGGTCTCAAGTTACAGTGGGGGAGGTCTAGGTTGGATATTAAGAAAAACTATTTCCTTAGGAGGGTGGTGAAGCACTGAAATGGGTTACCTAGGGAGATGGTGGAACCTCCATCCCTAGAGGTGTTTAAGTCTCGGCTTGACAAAGCCCTGTGTGGGTTGATTTAATTGGGATTTGTCCTACCTTGGGTAGGGGGCTGGACTTGATGACCTCCTGAGATCTCTTCCAGGTCTATGATTCTATGAAATGGCAGAGGTGTTCAATGACTTCTTTGTTTCGGTTTTCACCAAAAAGCTTGGTAGTGATTGGATGCCTAACATAGGGTATGTCTACACTACCCCGCTAGTTCGAACTAGCGGGGGTAATGTAGTCATCCGCAATTGCAAATGAAGCCCGGGATTTGAATTTCCCAGGCTTCATTTGCATAAAGCCAGCCGGCGCCATTTTTAAATGCCGGCTAGTTCGAACCCCGTGCCGTGTGGAATGAGGAGTACAGCTAGTTCGGATTAGAAAGCCTAATCCGAACTAGCTACTCCGTGCCGCGTGTAGCCGCACAGCACGGGGTTCGAACTAGCCGGCATTTAAAAATGGCGCCGGCCGGCTTTATGCAAATGAAGCCCGGGAAATTCAAATCCCGGGCTTCATTTGCAATTGCGGATGACTACATTACCCCCGCTAGTTCAAACTAGCGGGGTAGTGTAGACATACCCATAGTGAATACCAGTGAAAATGGAGTAGATTCAGAAGTTAAAATAGGAAAAAGTATAGGTTAAAAATTACTTAGACAAGCTCGATGTCTTCAAGCCACCGGGGCCTGATAAAATGCATCCTAGAATACTCAAGAAGCTGACAGGAGAATTCTGAACCAGCTATTATCTTTCAAAGTTATGGAAAACTGGAGAGATTCCAGAAGACTTGAAAAGGGCATCTATAAAAAGGGAAATAAGGGCAACCCAGGGAATTACAGAGCAGTCATCTTAATTTCTGTGCCAGGAAAGATAATGGAGCAAATAATTAAGGAATCAATTTGCCAACTTCTGGAAGATAATAAGGTGATAAGTAACAGTTAGCATAGATTTGTAAAGAACAAATCTTGAAAACCAAGCCTTGTGGATAATGGGGAAGCAGTACATGTGATATAGCTAGATTTTAGTAAGGTATTTTATACAGTCTTGCATGCGCTTCACATTAACAAACTAGAAAAGCACCCTAGATGGATCTACTATTGGGTGGGTTTATCTGGTTGGATAACTGTTCCTATATAGTAGTTATCAATGGTTCACCAGGAAGATACAAGGGCATAGCTAGTGGGATTCTTCATGAACCAGCTCTGGGACTGGTTCTGTTGAATATCTTAATCAACTATTTAGAAAATGGCATAGAGAATACACTTATAAAGTTTGCAGATGATACCAATCTAGGAGGGGTTGCAAGTGCTTTGGAGGACAGATGAAAATTCAGAATAATCTGGCTAAATGGCTTAGGGCAAACTGGCTAAATGGCTTAGGGCAAATAGGATGCAATTCAATAAGGACAAGTGCAAAGCACTCCAAAGAAACAATCTGCCTAGGAAGGAACACTGCAGAAGGGGATCAAGAACCATAGATGACCACAAGTTAAATCTGAGTCAACAGTGTGGCTATGTCTACGCTGCACTGTTCTTCCGGAAAAAGCTATGCAAATTGAGAACCGCAATTTGCATAGCTTTTTCCGCTTCTTTTTTCGGAAGAGGCTTTCCCGACATTTGGCTCGTCTACACTGGGCCAAATGTCAGGACAAATTTTTTTTTCCAGAAAATCCCTTCTTCCTCATAAAATAAGGATTACAGGGATGCCAAAAAAGCATGCCTGCTCTTCCAAAAAAATTCTGGAAGAGCAGACACATTCCCTGGCTGCAGCAGATACTTCTGGTGTCTCAGAAAAACACAGCAGTGTAGACATAGCCTGTGACATTGTTTCAAAAAAAGCAAACATTATTCTGGGATGTATTAGCAGGAGTGTTATAAGCAAGGTATAAGACGCAGTTCTTCTGCTCTGCTCCTCACTGATTAGGCCTCAACTGGATTACTGTGCCCAGCTCATGCCTCTCAAAAGGGACATCAATCTGATAACTCATTGCTCAGCGCAGTACTATAACAAGGGCGGGGCAAGCGGGGTGCTTGCCCAGATGCATCATAATCAAGGGAGCAAAGGCGCAATAAGTAAAAATAAGAAGCTGCAAAAATAAAGAGCACTACATGTACTAACCTAAATCCCAGTTTAAACAAGACTGCCTGGAGGCCTGATACGAAACAAACAGACATGCTGAAAGGCTCATTAAGTTTCTGTTTACACATTTTCTTGAAAGGCATCAGGCTTCAGCTTGCTTCACTTTAAGCTGAATTTACATGAGCTCATTGAGCGTCTTCAGCGTTATCAACATTGAATCCAGAAAACAGTTCACACTGGATGGTTTTTCAATATAGGCACTTGCAAATACACTGTCAATGTGCTCAATGCCATGTCAAAGTATTAAAGGTATTTTGATGCTGATGCTTGGCATAGGTATTCACTCCCCAAGAACACCTTTCTATTCATAGACATTATAAATAGGCTGGCTTACTTCAATTCCCTAGACAAATGATGTATTCAGAAACTTCTCAATTACCTATCAAAAGTAACTTTCAAAATTCTAAAAAAACCAAACCCCAATATAAAGTAGATAATATTTTGATAACTTGTGTCTAAATTTAATATATTTTATATAAAATACCTAGTTTAAGTAAAAATTATGTTTTATATGGGTACCCATATTCTGAAATTCAACAATTTATATTTTAATAATAATGTGTAATAAATATATTTTATTAAACTATCTTGAAGACTGATCATGTCAAAGCATCCATCTGAAGCTGAGTTTTGAAAGAGAAAAAAAGCAAAGGAAGAAGAAAATTTTAAAATATCAAAACAGTGGACAAAATGGTTGACTAATAATGCAAGGACTAGTCAGCAACAGGGTGAAAATCAAAATATGTAATACCAAATACAATTACTTGAAGCTGAAGATAAAGATTCTGAGGTATTCTTGGAAAAAGAAACCGAAAATTATTTAAAAAACAACTCAGAAAATAACAGAAATCAAGAATCTTTGCAACACCAACAGGAAAATACAGATAAAAAAAATCAACATGTTATTACTCCAAATTTTAATTTCAATGATCCCGCATTCTGGCCCAACATGAGTGATAAAATAGAACGTGGCTTGTTGAGCACGGTCTGGATCAAGGGAAAGATGCTAATTTTCAAAAATTAGTTTCTGAAGATGGATGGCATTTTTCACTAGACTGGTTTTCGAAAAACCTACCAAATGAAGAGTCTGCAGAATAAAACTTGTTAATATATTCAAAAACTGAGAATTCCCTCTTTTTGCTTTTCTTATATATTATTTGGAAAACAGATGTCAAACATTGTTAATTCTAAAAAAGGTTTTACAGACTGGAAACGTTTATATAGATTGCAAGAGCACGAAAATTCATCTGATCATAAGAAAAGTTATTTAGAATGGAAGTTATTAGAAAAATAGTTGCAAATTCGTGGAAACATAGATGATCCTTTAGAAAAAGCCATACAAATGGAAAAACAAAATTGGAGAGAGATATTGAAAACAGTTCTGTATGCCATCCTATTTTGTGCTAGGAATAATATTGCACTTGAAGGAACAACTGAGACTACACATCACCCTCAAGCTGGCCTCTTCCTAAATTTAATTGAATTAATTAGTCACTGCTACCCACAATTGAAAAAACATATTGACACACATAAAAAAGGTTCTGTAAGATATTTTGCCCCTGCAGTTCAAAATGAATTCATTGCTTTATTAGGAAATAAAGTTCATTTACAAATCATTAGTAGGATAAAAAAATCAAAATATTATTCATTGATGTTTGATTGTACTCCTGATAGTTCACATAAAGAACCACAAATGTTGAAAGTGATTATATATGTTTACATATCCAAAGAAAAGGTTAGGATTGAAGAAAGTTTTGTAGATTTTATAGTATCTTATAAAAAAACTGAGCTTCATTTGTCACTGAAATTTTGAATAAAATCAAGCAAGATGGATTTGATATAAAAAATGCACATGGTCAGGCACATGATAATGGTGCCAATATGGCAGGGATATATAAAGCAGTACAAGCCAGAATACTAGAAATAAATAAATTAGCTAATTTTATACCGTGTTCAGCGCATTCCTTAAATTTAGCTTCTTGTCATGCTGCCCAAGTATCTGAAGACATTATATTTTTTGTCACAATTCAAAGATTATTTTTTATTTTTTTCAAGTTCTACTGCTGGATGGGAGATTTTAATGAATTCTATAGATATGACTTTAAAACAATATTGTGAGATTCGGTGGTCATCAAAATCTATGGCTATATAGAATAGTGATAGAAATGTAGCCGTGTTAGTCTGGGGTAGCTGAAGCAAAATGCAGGACAATGTAGCACTTTAAAGACTAACAAGATGGTTTATTAGATGATGAGGTTTCGTGGGCCAGACCCACTTCCTCAGATCAAATAGTGGAAGAAAATAGTCACAACCATATATACCAAAGGATACAATTAAAAAAATGAACACATATGAAAAGGACAAATCACATTTCAGAACAGGAGGAGGATGCGGGGGGGGGGGGGAAGGAAGGAAGGTAAGTGTCTGTGAATTGATGATATTAGAGGTGGGGAGAGTGGGATGTTTGTGAGCTAATGGTATTAGAGGTGATAACTGGGGAAGCTATCTTGGTAATAGTAAGATAGTTTGAGTGTTTGTTCATTCCATCTCGGAGAGTGTCTAATTTTAACATGAATGACAGTTCAGAGGATTCCCTTTCAAGTGCAGATGTAAAAGGTCTTTGTAGCAGAATGCAGGTGGTTAAGTCATTGAGAGAGTGTCCTTTCTGGTTAAAATGGCAAGAAACTGTTTTTTCTTTGTGATCTTGTCTGATATCTGTTTTGTGGGCATTAATCCTTTGGCGAAGTGTCTGAGATGTTTGTCCAATGTACATAGCAGACCCAAGAAAACCAACAATAGAACACCACTTGTCATCACCTACAACCCCCAACTTAAACCTGTCCAACACATTATCAATAAACTACAGCCTGTACTGGAACAGGATACCATACTCCAAGAGGCTCTGGGAGACAGACCCATAGTCTCCTATAGACAACCACCTAACCTCAAGATGATTCTTACCAACAACCACAGGACATACCACACTAATACCAACCCTGGTACCTTCCTTTGCAACAAACCCCGTTGCCAGCTTTGTCCACATATTCATTCTGCTGATACCATTATTGGACCTAACCAAGTGAGTTATAAGATCAAGAACACATATTCCTGCGCATCCAGAAATATAATTTATGCTATCAGGTGCCGAAAGTGTCCATCTGCTATGTACATTGGACAAACATCTCAGACACTTCGCCAAAGGATTAATGCCCACAAAACAGATATCAGACAAGATCACAAAGAAAAAACAGTTTCTTGCCATTTTAACCAGAAAGGACACTCTCTCAATGACTTAACCACCTGCATTCTGCTACAAAGACCTTTTACATCTGCACTTGAAAGGGAATCCTCTGAACCGTCATTCATGTTAAAATTAGACACTCTCCGAGATGGAATGAACAAACACTCAAACTATCTTATCCATTACCAAGATAGCATCCCCAGTTATCACCTCTAATACCATTAGCTCACAAACATCCCACTCTCCCCACCTCTAATATCATCAATTCACAGACACTTACCTTCCTTCCTCTCCCCCCCCCCCCCGCATCCCCCTCCTGTTCTGAAATGTGATTTGTCCTTTTCATATGTGTTCATTTTTTTAATTGTATCCTTTGGTATATATGGTTGTGACTATTTTCTTCCACTATTTGATCTGAGGGAGTGGGTCTGGCCCACGAAACCTCATCATCTAATAAACCATCTTGTTAGTCTTTAAAGTGCTACATTGTCCTGCATTTTGCTATGGCTATATAATCTATGCATGATCAGTTACCAAAAATAAAACGTGCTCTGCAAAAAATTTCTGAAGACACTTTAGATCCTGACACTTTTTTTTTTTGCAAGTGAGAGTTTTGTCAAATATATAGATTCTAAATTTATTTGTAATTTATGTATTTGAAATAAAATTATCAAGCATGTAGAATTTATTAATTTAGCTCTTCAAATGAAAGAGATGACCATTTGCCAAGCTGTTAAATTAATTTCTGTTTTAAAAAACAATTCAAGAAATCAGAAATTGTACTATTAAAGATATGTTAGAAACAGGCACACCTGAGCTAGACAATAAATTACAAATTTTACCTGAAAGAGATGACCATTTGCCAAAGAAAGAAGAAAATGCGTTAAAAGATCAGATCCCAACAAGTCAGTTTGGGTATGTCTAGACTACATGCTTCTGTCAAAAGAGGCATGTAAATTAGACATACTGACATAGTCAGTGAAGTGAGGATTTAAATATCCCCCGCTTCTTTAGAATAAAAATGACTGCCGCGTTGTGCCGGCTCAGCTGCTTGTTGGCACACAGCGGCAGTCAAGACAGGGATTGGTTGGCAAAGCAAGTATAAGGGAGGCATAAGGTATTGGTTGGCAAAGGATTCCTTACCAGCCGATCCCTGTCTTGACTGCCACTTTGTGCCGACAAATTGAGCTGGCACAACGTGGCAGCCATTTTTATTCTAATAAAGCGGGGAATATTTAAATCCCCTCTTCATTGACTATGTTGGTATGTCTAATTTACATGCCTCTGTCAGAGGCATGTAGTCTAGACATACCCTTCATGAAAATACTAATTTGAGTTCAAATCTTGCTTATATAATGAAGATAAGAAGTGAGTTGTGCCCACAAAAGCTCATACCATGTACATGTTTTGTTAGTCTTTAAAGTGTTACTAGACTATTTGTTGTTTTTTAAGTTTTTCTCAGTATTTGATGCCCTGATTACCCACCTACATTGGAGATATAGACTACTGCATTAAATGAAATCACCAATGATTTTTCATTTTTAACTGAATCGGTTATCCAGGAAATGGATGTTTCTGAATTGAAAAAAAATGCTATTAATTTGGCAATGAAATACAAAAATGATTCTAATAGTAATGACTTCTGTATTCAATTTGAAAGTTTTAAACATATTGCACCCTCAATTTCAAACAATCTATCATGAGCCTCATCTCTTATACTACAATCATTATATGACTACTCACTTGTAGAGTCATATCCAATTTTATCAATTATTCTTAGGATATTCCTCAGTTTGCCAGTAACTATGGCTAGCAATGAATGAAGCTTCACTAAGCTCAAGCTTATAAAAAATTACTTAACCTCTGCTTCCCAATACAAAAACTTTATCAGTTCTTTCCATCGAACATGAAATACCCCATATAATAGATTTCAATGATATAACTGAATAATTTGCTGTGTGAAAGGCACACATAAAATACCTTTATAAGTATTAGAATTATCTCATCATTTATTATGTTCCTTTATTTATATTATTGTTTGTTAAGATCACATTTTATTTATTGATTTTTTAAAAAAATTTCTATGTAAAATATGTTCCTAATATTATTTGAAATATATTTTTGTTATATTACTATACTATTTAATAATTTTTGTTGATTTTCCTTGAAGTAAAGATAAAATTAGTAAATGAGAAACATTTTTTTAATTTGGAGTAGAATGGTTGGCATAATTCATATTTTTGTTTGCCCCATGTGCAAAAATACTTAGTTACGGTGCTAGGTCAGGAGGTCCCTGATGCCACCTTCACAATTTAGGGCTGGTCTACACTATGGCTATGTCTAGACTGCAGGCTTCTTTTGGAAGAAGCTTTTCCGAAAGAGATCTTCTGGAAAAACTTCTTCTGAAAGATAGTGTCCACACTGAATGGACTCTATCTCGCATTTAAGCTGTGATTTCTATGGATGAAATGGCCACCAGGGCACCTGTGCTTTTTCCTCTTTCTTCTTCTTTTAAAAGAACTCCCTCTTCCCTGTCCACACACACCTTTTTCTGAAAGAGCTCTTTTGGAAAAAGGCTTCTTCCTCATAGAACGAGGATTACCAATGTCAGAAAAAACCCTCTGTTTTTTTATTTTCTTTCAAAAGAACACAATTACAGTGTGGATGTAACTCTCTACTGTAGACATACCTTATGGGTATGTCTAGACTACATGGCTCCCTCGACAGAGCCATGTAAACTTATTTACCTGGCATAGGCAAAGAAGCGGGGATTTAAATAATCTCCACTTCATTAAAATAAACATGGCCACCATGCTGTGTCGACGATCGGCTGATCTGGCACAGCGCTGCAGTCTAGATGCAGATCTGTCAGCTGGGGAAGCCTTTGCCGACCAACCCCTTATGCCTCGTGAAACGAGGTTTACAGAATCGGTCGGCAAAGGCTTCCCCAACTGACAGATCTGCATCTAGACTGCAGCGCTGTGCCAGATCAGCTGATCGTAAACACAGCATGGTGGCCATGTTTATTTTAATGAAGTGGGGATTATTTAAATCCCCGCTTCTTTGCCTATGCCAGGTAAACTAGTTTACATGGCTCCGTCAATGGAACCATGTAGTTTAGACATACCCTAGGAGCTTAAACTGATGTATTCAGCATTAGATTGAATTTGTAGTGAGTATGTTTACACTGCTGAATCCATGCCATCTATCTTAACCGGCTTTTAAAATTGACTCCCATACTTCACCCAAATAACTAGAGTAAACCCAGAGGCAACATTCATGCCTCGAATTAAGGGCAGTATAAACACTGTGTATTGTAATTCAGAGTTATTGGCCTCCCCCGAGTATGCCAGTGTGAACACTCTGGTATCACTTTCAACTCTATTGCTCTTTAGCCAGGAAAGCAGGAAAAGCCCTGGAAACTTCTGAATATTTATTCCCTGTTGGAACAGGGTGGAGAGCTCAGCAATTCAGCTGAGCATATATGCCCAGGGTCACAAATGCCTCCAGCATAGAGCATCCAGCAGACAGTGAATCTAATTGCCGGGCAGGGGAAAGAGTTCATGCAAGCAGAGCTCTGAACCTGCAAAAGAAATACTGATATCTATGCTAAAATCGCACAGGACAGATAAGGGCTACACAGCAGTGCCACATGAAAATAAAGGAGTTTAGACAAGTATACCACAGGACAAGGCTAGCAAGCAACCGCTCTGGTTCTGAAACATAGTCATGGAAATCTGATGACATTCACTCCTAACCACCCACAACAATGTTTTCATCCTATGAGGCATTGAGACCTAGCCAAGAAATGCAATTTGCTGTAGGGACTGCGAGATAGCTGCCCACAGAGTCCATGCAACCCCTGCAGTGAGGATGTGCTCCATTAACCATCGCCACCTAGCGGGGAAATGCAAAATCACATTTGTTATATTGGATGTTCAAAGTGGAATTAAATGAAATTTGAAAGGCCATGTCTACACTACAGAGAAGATGGAAGCTGCTGCAGTCGATCTTCTGGAGTTCAAATTGGCGGGTCTAGTGAAGACACACTAATTTGAACTGAGAGGCCACTCCCAGCAACACCGATAGGTGTGCTCCTATGAAGAGTAAAGGAAGTCGAAGGGAGAGTGTGCTCCCATCAACCTCCTAAATGGACGGCACCAAAATTCAATTTAGGATACTTCAATTCTGGATACACAATTAACATAGCCAGAGTTGGATATCTTAATTCAAACATATCCCCTACTGTAGACCTAGCCAAAGAGTACAGTAGGCAAGTCCTACCCACACAAGCAGCTACATCCCAGCTACTGGAGTAGTATAGGGAAAGTTGGGAATTGCCTCTCCCACCTTTGCCTTTCCAGGTTAGGAGCCCTCCTGCTTCTCTCTGGTGGGGAAAAAAAAAGGAGTGATAATGGTGAACTTAATTCAGTCCTGGCTACAAGAACAGTCTACAAAAATTTACTCTTACTAGCCAGCATTTCTCATGTTATGATGGAGAGAAAGAGTGGGTGAAGCAAGAGTACATAACCCTCCTTTCATAGTACTAGTCTGTGGTAGTGTGACACTGCATCTCATGTTTCACTGCCTCTTATTTCCTAAGGCTAGGTATGCTTTTTTCTCAGAAGTGCAAACGCATTCTTTCGGGAAGCCCTGTATACCTCATTCTACGACGGGGCCAACTGGGGCCAAATGGCGGAAAAGCCTGTTCTGGAAAAGCAATCAGAAAAAGCAATCTGCAATTTGGGTAGCTTTTTCCAATAAAAGAGTGTAGTCCAGATCTAGCCCAAGTTAGGCAGAAGACAGACAGACATAGCTGAATAGAATTATTATTACTCCCAGCTTTAAAGCATAAAGTATAACTTAACAGAATAAGTGACACTGTGAAGCATATTTACACAGGAAAAAGCAGGTTGAACAAAATCATTATAAACACTGGAGAAGGTTCACAGGCCTCTTGGAGATTATATGAAATATGCTACCAGTTATAGCTTTACTTCTTATACTATTGTATGCTATCCAAAGCTTTATTTTGTTTCCTTCGTTATTAAGAAGGACTTAATTTTTTCAGAGGAACAGTAATTATAGAATGTACTTAAAACCGTTAATGAAAGCCAAAGGAAATAAATGACCAGGGTTTTACCAAAGAAATTACAGAGTGGGATTTTTGATGTATTTTTGCGGTGAGAATATGCTGGCAACATAGAAGAAAATATGTGTGGCACTGATATTATACTGTGCGAGCCTTTATGGCAAATAATACATCATCCCACCACTGAGGCAAACTTGCAGTTGAAAGCAGAATTTAGGAATAGTTTGTCGAGGGTATTTTGCATTTTGAGTGCTTGATTACCAAACAGAGGGCCCGCAGTCTGAGTGTGCTCTCTCAAGCTACATCTACACCATAGCAGGGATCGATATTCTGAAGTCAATCCACTGCAAGTCGAATTAGCAGGTCTAGGAAGACCCATCAAAGTGATCACAGACTGCTCACCAGTTGACCCCTGTACTCAATCCTTGACAAGAAGAGTAAGGTAAGTCAATGGGAGAGTTTTTCCCGTTGTGCCCCGTCCTCCCCACCACCAGTGTAGGCCCTCTGGTAACTCAACCTAAGATTTGCCAACTCCAGCTACGTTATTCACCTAGCCACCTGCTGATGGATCCACAATGATATCAAAAAATTAAAACATGAATGATCATATAGCACCTTAAAGACTAATAAAAAATGTATATATAGTATCATGAGCTTTTGTGGGCACAACTCACTTCTTCAGATTAATGGAGCAAGAGACACCAGTCAACTACAGAAGTGGGTTGTGCTCATGAAAGCTCATGATACTATATACATTTTTTGTTAGTCTCTCAGGTGCTACAGGACCACTAGTTTTTTAAGTTTGTGGGGTTTTTTAAGTTACAGACCAACACAGCTAGCCTTCTGAGACTTTCCCACAATGATATGTTTCACTTTCCTTGAGGAACTGAAGGGGGCAAAACTTCAGAGTGAAATCTGCACCAAAGCCCACTTCTAAAAGAAACCCCAAAGTTTCCGGTGCTGTTGTGGTTTGTTTTTTAGTTAAAGAATCCTTGTATGTATTATCAACATTTGTTATTGGTCCATTAGGGATTACTTGAAGCAATCCTTGCTAGAATTAAATATGAGGACATGACAATGATAAATACAATGATGACACGAGTTGTTTATTGAGTGTTCATGATACATTGCAGATTTTTTTTTCATGACAACCATACTGGCAATAGTTAACAATAGTATCTTCATTAAAAAACATCAATTTTGTAAATATACCATTCCTTATAGTACTAATGCTATTTTCTGGTGAGAAGAGAATAAATAATTTATATCACCACTGTAAATACAAATGTGTCTACTATAATTCAGTGTTTTGGTTTTCCTCCTACGGGGAATATAAACAATGGCTCATATCTCTGGCTGAGGATAGTGATTAAAATACAGAAAGGAAAAAAATGCAGACATCTACACCTGCTCACACTAATTCTTCATCTAAATGAAGATGTTTATTAAAATACCTTTTAAGAGATGAAAAATCTACTCTAGTATTGTCTGGTATATTACAAGAAAAATATAGTAAATTGCTGCAAGACAGTCTGGTCTATGACTCAGAGATTTATATAACATTACCAAATGTGTTTGCTTTCGAATAAATAGATATCACCAATAAGAACCAAAATGCAAAATATTATTCACAGACATGCTTTCAGGATATAAACTGATCACCAGCTGGAGTCCGGAAGAAATTTCTCCCCATGGTATATTACTGCACAATTAGGTACATTATGTAAAGTTTATTACTTCCTCTGGAGCTTCTGGCATTGGCCACTGTTTGAGAGAGGATCAATTGGGTAGACCAACTGGTTTTTTCTGCTGCAGCACTTTCAATGTGTCTAAGCTTACAGCATGAGTAATAGGTAATGGGGATGCATCCTAACAAAACCAGATTCATATTCAGTAATGCTGATAGTGTAATTCATAACATCCAAGATTCTCATGTGCATTCTCAATTAAATCTTGGTATGTTTGCAAGAACCTAAAAATATTAATTGCCCCTTTTTCTCTATTTCTAATCTTGTCACCTTCAATAGTAGACTTACCAGCATTGCTCTATAGGTTCTATGCTTTCAGTTTTTGCCATATGTGATTGCAATTAAGTAGTAGGCTAAAATTAAAAATTTGGGGTGTGGGCATTTGAATGCTCAACAGTGTTATAAATAACCAACCAAGGGTATTTCTGAATTGGTGATGGACCTAAAGTACCATAGCCAGACAGAGAGCTCAGTTTGAATCTCAACCCTCTCTTTCTACAAGAAGCCAAAGACAATCATCCTAAAACTTGGCATTGGTCATATTCAGAGTGGATTTTTTAATTCTCAAGTTTGGAAGTGCCCAGTTTGGGGGATGAATCAATCCACTTTATAGATAAGATGTTCAAATTTGAAATTCAAGTCTAGGTTCTGGGGTTGGCCCATTTCTTTTTTGAGATCAGTGACCAAAACTGCTTAAATTAATAGGTGTCTCCTAAAACTTCTAGGGTGCATCTACACTGCTCCCTTCCCTCAAAATAAAGCACTATTCCAAAATGTCCCTTAACCCTTGTAGAATGCCAGAATATCATGCCTGTTATTTCAAAATCTATTTTGAAATAACGGGCTGCTTTAAAGACACAGAATAGCTATTTTGGGATACTTTTGCAGTGTAGACATAGCCCTGGTATTTAATGAATATCCTAGTTCTCAAATTACCCTCCTACTGTTCACCAACCCTGAAGGACTATTCACTGATGGACACTACTTATGAGAAGTTAGCTCCTGGATTGATATAATATGGAATTCTGCAAATCATTGCACAAACAGGTAACTGAGATTTGGTGAAAACCTTTGCACTGTGTCTGGAATTCATATTTTAGTGCTTCTTTACACATTATTACAAAGTTTAATATTTGGAGGGGAGGGTTTGCCATCTTCTGCTTGAAATCAGAGCATAAAGGGGGAACACATGTTGAATTTTAATGCCACTTATTTTGCTTTTGCCCTGTACCATCTAGATATAGTGCAACTCTCCCAGAGAGAAGAGATGGAGACAGTTGTGAAACAAATTCAGAAGGAAAATAGAGTAGCCATCAATCACGTAATATCTGCAGTCATCTCCTTAGGGTAAAACTGGTGTGGTTCTGTTATATCTCATTGCAATAAGGACTGGCATAAAAAAGGGCTAAAAAGAGCCCATAAGACATGAGAGAGTAAGAAAGAGATTTAATCAGACTTACTGACAAAGCTAATATATATTCTCTATGAAAGAGGAGTCTCCAGGGTCATGGTTTCAGTGTTGAACAAGAACTCCAGAAAGTTTAGAGAGCTGGATTGAGTCAGAATTGATTTTTTCTCTGTTTACTACATTCCCCAGGTGAAAAGTTAATGAACCAAGGCTACAGCATAAAAAAAGAATAGGATACATAGAGGGCTGTGATAAAAATATCATTCAGGTAGATCAGGGAATAAACTTTCATGCTGCAGAGCAGGCACCTTACTAACCTTAGAAATGAGGAAGGAGCAATGCACTGACCAACCTCATGCACTCTATGTTTATACTCTGTACTGAAAAATATTTGGTAACCTAAGTAGTGTAAACATATGCTGATACCATTGTATTGGTGGAGAAATAAATATTTCACTACATACATGCCTTCTAACTGATCCATCAAACTTTGAGTCTAGTATTCAGTATTATAATTAACATTCCTAATGGGTTCAGCAAAGAATTAGCTCCATTCATGGAAGTTAGGTTCATCAATAGCTATTACCCAAAAATGGACAGAGATGCAACCCAATGCTCCGGGTTTCTCTAACCCCTCCAATTGGCAGAAGCTAGGACTGGACAACAGGGGTGGATCACCTGAAGTTACCCTGTTCTATTAATTCACCGGAAGTATCTGGCAACTGCCTCTCTCAGAAGATGGGATAATGGATGGACTATTAGCATGAGCCATTATGGCCATTCTTCCTGTTCTTATGTAATAAGAGCAGCCCAGACATCTGAAACTAATGCTATGAGCTGGAACAAGAGAGATTGAGTAACTCGCATCTTTCACTAGCCCTGTGAAGTATGCTCCATTGGAATTCATACTTTCTCCACTCTCCTAGACACTGTTGCTTGCCACCTGCCTAGGTTCGTCCCCATGATAATTGAATGTTCAGCTGCATAAATAAGCACAGCAAGGAGGGGAAAGGTTTATATATGGGCTGACTGGAAGGGATACACTCTTGGGATCTCTTCTCTTCCTAGGTCTCTTCCAATTTCTCACTATTTCTCCTCTCCTAATGCAACACTAAGCAGATGTTGAGGGAGTGGGTTGGAGATGACTTTGATTCTATCCCTGTATCTTAGTATGGAGCCCATAGGGAATAGAAGAAAGGAGAAGGAGCTCATTTCATTAACTGGTCTACCCAATGCATTACAGAGAGACCGTATCAGCCACATGATTTATAAGAGAGTCCCTCATCCTGCTTGCAAGTTAGACTATGTCTACACTACCAGGTTATTTCGAAATAATAGCTACCGAAATAACTATTTCAAAATAAGCTTATTCCTCTTCACAAGCAGGAGTTATTATTTTGAAATAACAAGCCCATTATTTCAAAACAAGCCCATTCTTGCCTTGTTATTTTGAAATAAGGGGAGTTATTTTGAAATAACTCCCCAGTGTAGACATGCCCTTAGGGAGCTCTGTAGGGAAGTAAACAATATGAGTCAATCTGTAGCGAACCATCCTAGAATAAGGTGAGTTCAGTTGTATCTCCCTGTGATAGGGCGCAGCTTGCTTCATCTCTCTCTAGTTTTAGATTCATTAGCTCTGATTCTGTATTTGGGAGAATAAAGTGGTTAAATTGCAACCTCCCAACAAAAGTTTCCTGTTTTTATCTAATTTCTGTGTGTGTGTTATATGAACCCAATGGTAACTGATTTCCATCAAACTTTCCAGAAAGCATTCTATCATAACATAGGACCACACAGATGAAATTTCTACTCTGTTGATTTAATTTTGGGGATGATTATTTGGCTGCCAGTAGAAAACAGCAAAGTTGGACTTATAAAAGAGATATGTTACAATCATAACATGTCAACAGACTAATCTATCTCCCACCACATGGGATATTTGTTATTGTTTTAAAAATATAAATACCGAAATTTAAATCATTTTAAAGTCTTTATTGTGACAGGTAGTTTTATGATGTCATGCCTGCCTGTGTAATTACAGAGCCATAATTGCCCAGTTCTGACTCATGATGAACCAATCAGTGTACTCCTTTTCCTAATGCTATTTTCTATTATAACTTTGTTATTGTAAAGGCAGGAATTCTTTAATCATCACAAATTGAATGTCTGCCAAGAGCTCATTTTATTGACTGTTAAACATGCTTCTGTTTAGAAGAAATGCTACACCAACACAGTTTTTCAATGGAGGATTTGTTCTGCGGTGATTTTCTTTAAGACATTGTGCAACCAAACGATTGGTCACATGAAATGTGTATGAACTGCAGATTTACTATACCCCGAGAAGGCCTGACATATTAAAGCCACTAGTATGACATTAATGTCAGTAGATATTGGTTCAGGCCCTATATAAGGAAATAATGCAAATGCCTTTCAGATACCTTTCTTTTCTATGTTAAATTACAAATTCTCCAAAAACAACTGTTAAAACAAAACAATAAAACACCCAGGAGCTATACATGTCTTGCCACGTATGGCATCTTCGTAACCAAAATGCAATTTTCATGTAAGCAACACTAAAAATATTACTTTAAAACCAAAATTGGTTGCTGGGCTGGGGAGTATGTTTTAATGAATACTGAATTTTCATCTGCTCTTATAGAAAAAGCATTCCATGGGAGGCACAGCATGGTGTCATTTTAGTTAGAGGATAATTTTCCACCTGCTGGAAAGAGGCAAGTTGTTGGCAGATACTTCTCTGATCTGAAAAATTGTCTGAAATACAAATGTATAGATGACTGTATTCACTAAGCTGGAGAAGGTTGAGCCACTCCCCAACTACCAGAAAATTTTACTGTGTGTAAGTATTCCAGTGTCTGTAACATAAATATTTCTATTAGTGCTATTTCAAAGAGCATTCAGAATACCATAGAGCAATGAGTTTCAATATTATATTTTTTAAAAATTGATTTATCTTCTCGGAAAGACAGCAAGAACATTAAAATCAAATGTATTTAGTTTGCCTTTTTCTCTTTAAGCATATATAAAGTGAAGAGTCTACAGAAACAATTGCATCACACTGATTTGTCAGTGCCAACTAATTATTTCACACTGTTTTCTTTTTGGTTTAGTTTGCTGAGGGAAAGAGACCATGGAACCATAAAAATAAAGCATTTTTAAAGCAGTAAAAACCTGCTACTGCTTTGCAGCTCCATAAATATCACTAAAAACTTCAACTGATGCTAGTCACTAAATAACCAAATCCATCAATTCTGAATAAAAGGGAAGCAGTGTAGGCTGGTAATGCATTTAATAAATATATGAGTTTGTACATCAACAAAAATCAAATTACATGAATCTGTAATAAGCAGAGGCTTTGGTTTTGGCCAGTTAACAAGCTCTAGCTATCCTTTTAAATGTCAACAAGCAGTAAATGGAGACATTTTCTAAATAGCAGCAAAACATGCAAGATGCATCACAAAAGTACCGAACAGAAAAGGTTTTTACTACAAAAAAGTAACAGATTAAAAATAAAACTTGCTTCTATGGTAATAAACATGCTAACTGATGTATCCATTATTTACTCAGGATACACCATATAAATTGAGGGATGGGGGGAATGAAACATAGGTCCAAACTCATTTAGGTTCATTAAGAACTAACATGGACTTTTGTAAATAGCAAGATAACATTTTTAGCTAGGTTATTTCCAGGTTTTTTTAGGGTTAAAAATTCATGTTGATTTCAATGACTGCTCTCTTTGGTATTATTACCATTTTCATTATAAGCCACTTCAGCTATTGTTTTACATTTAAAAAACAAAATAAAACACATTTTATTTTGTTGTTCACTAAGCAATGAAAACTCTAAATGAAGTCACTTGAGGGCATGTCTAGACTACACCTCTCTGTCAACAGAGAAATGTAGATTAGGCACATCAAAATTGCTACTGAAGAGGGGCTTTAAATATCCCGTGCTTCATTAGCATAAACATGGCTACTGCTTTTTTCCCAAATGGAGCTTTTTCGGAAAAAAAATGGCAGTCTAGATGCGGATCTGTCAAAAATTAACCCTTTTTTGACAGATCCTGTATTCCTCAAAAAATGAGGTTTACAGGATCTGTCGAAAAAGGGTTTCTTTTCGACAGATCCGCATCTAGACTACCGGTTTTTTTAAAAAAAAAAATCTCCGTTTTGAAAAAAGCAGTAGCCATGTTTATGCTAATGAAGCACGGGATATTTAAATCACCTCTTCATTAGCAATTTTGATGTGCCTAATCTATATCTCTCTGTCGACAGAGTTGTAGACTAGATGTATATTGAGAGCTACAGATTTCAGTACCACTTTAGTACAAGCCCCACGTGGCTCAAGTATGCTATCACCAAATTTTAGAGAACTTCTGAAAATGTTGTCTCTTATTCAGAAGATGATCCAATAATAAGAGTGTAACGAGTACTTTTCCTGTAATCAGACCTGAGCCAAAGCTCCAAGTATAAGAATCAGAATGTTTCTCCTAAGTATTGGCCCATGGCTCATATGGCTAGTTAGGTTTGCTATGGATATCTTGAGATCCTAACTCACCCCAAAAGAGTTAGAATTTATATAGGCATAGAAGTAGCCCCAGTTATAAGGCTGCATTCCACCAGACTGGATAAGAGCTCATTCATCATAGACTGAAATCCTAAGAACAGAGGAATGGCAATACTGGGTCAGATCAAAGGTTCATCTAACTCCATACACTGTTTTCCAGTTTTGGATGATGCCAGATGTTTTAGGTTGATCTTTCCCCTATAATCCAGTTTCTTGCAATCAGAAGTTTAAGGACACCCAGAGAATAAGGTTGTATGTCTGACCATCTTGACTGATAGGTTCATCATTAGCTAATTTTTTTCATTTTAACACATTGATAGCTTTGGTCTTCACACTATTTCCTGGCAACAAGTTCCACAGGCTGATAGTTCATTCCGTGAAGAAGTATTTCTTATGTTTGTTTTAAACCTGCTTCATAGTAATTCCGGCAGAGTAGAGCCATCAGCATTTCCAAGTGAACTAAATCTCTGGACTTGCATATACTAAGCAAATATATTCAATGTCTCTTTCTTTGGACTAGCTCACCCCACTGCACAAAAAGGGTCTTACACAAAAAGTGCGGCCACATCCTCTCCCAAAACTTGTAAAACTCATGCTCCACTGAAAATGTAGCTAACAGAAGCCCAACTGCACAGTAATCTACTTGAGTCTCACCGACACAAAGAAAATCAGGGCTTTGTCCATAAATAGTAAATCCTCTAACCTTTCACTAAGCACTATGAAATTCTGTTAGCTGCTTTCCGGAGACATTAAAGGAGGCCAGTGGGACCTAGAACAGACATTAATCAACCTGTAATCTCTTCTAGTCTTATGGCCTCACTCTCACCCAAGGGAAGTACCCCTCCAGGTCTCCTTCCCTAAAGATTATGAGATCCCCAGATGTTAATTGTGATGTTTTCCAAAATGTCATTGCAAGAGTTGGGTGTGCAAATGGTGGCTTCAGAATATATCTTGCAACACTTTCCACTATCTCCTCTCAATACAAGTGATGAAAAAGCACGGGCAGTTTCTTCTAACAATTCCATCTCCAATCCACAGACCAGGGTCCTATTAATGAAAAGGGCAAAGGCAGCAGAGGTAAGTGATGATACTCCTGGATGCAGATAAGATTATGTTTCTTATAACAGTAGCACCCAGAGGCCCCAAACAAGATTAGGCCTTTTTGCACAGCCACACATATTATTAAGAGGCATTCCCTTGTTTGAGACAACACAGATAAGGGGTGAAAGAGGCAATAGAGGCACAGTGACTTTTCCAAGGTCATAACACAGATAAATATCTAGACAGTATTAGAACTTTAGTTTCTAGATTACCTGTTCATTGCCCCATGCACTAGGCAAGGCTGTCATTCACTCCACTGCCTGTAGTTGGCTTCACTGAGCCTAATGAAAATGGCTGTTGGTGACCTAGGCCATGAGACACTCTTTGGCAGTTCCACTTACAATTTATTTCCTCTGTTGAATAATGCAGCGGTCTGATGGCGCTCTGGGCCTCATCAGCTCTGGCTGGCCCTTACTGCTGCTATTTCTGGATGGCCATGCTGGGCTGGCCAGCCCCATTAAAAACAATTGCTATTCCCTCAGAGAGAGCTCAGTTTTGAAATCTTATATGTGATTCTCACTCATTGCACTCATGTCCAAATTTGAAAACTGTTAATGAACCAAATTGCTACAGAACCTGCACCTTGGCATATCTGTAAAGTATGTATCTTTTAGCAAAGTTTATTAAAGCCCTGCCTCTTCAGTGACATTAGAATCCATATGCTCCCTGCTAGCCTTGAAGATCCAAGGATGCCTGCTCTCACACTGCTACTGGGACAATGAGTGACATTGCAAATGTTCATTGAAACAGCTGGAATAAAATCTTCCAAACAGAAAACCTCCACTGCCTTGGTAAGTGCAATGGAATTACATTATTGGCATGAAAAATATTAAGCTTCCCTGTGCTTGTTGTTCTATTTTGCAAATGCTAAGATTTCATTTACAAATACATTGTTTATCTTTCCTTTTACTCCTGCTACATTCACCACAGAGGAACAGATGAGCAGCTGACTATTAACCTGGCCCTGCAAAAAAATGGTTTCAGGGCAATCAGCAATAGCAAGCTTACCCACTAGCATCTACATCTTAATGAGTTGGGAATTATCTTCCTATTCAATGTCATTGCATTAACTTTATTGTCATGTGAACATCAAAGACAAGCTGTGACCATTTAAAAACTAACATTTAATACAGGGATTTCTTTTTGTTTTTAATCAAGGAAATTAAATGTGCAAGTTATATGAACATTTAAAGGATTAGCCCATACACTTCAGTGTAACCCCAGATTGTCCCATAGGTCCACAGAAAATATTGTCATGTTAATACATGTCCATGATCTGCCTTCTATATTGTGTAACTAGAGGATGTATCTGGTGTTGCTCAGGTCCTCCAGCAGACCAGGGAGACGCGGAGCAAAGCCATGGAGGACCCAGGCGGCGGGACCGTGGTGCATCTGGGCGATTTGCTCTGCGTCTCCCATGTCTGCTGGGGGAGGAGGGCCCAGCAGACCAGGGAGATGCGGAGGACCGGGGCGGTGGGACCGCGGCACATCTCGGTCCCACCACCCGCATCTCCCTGGTCTGCTGGGGGGGGGGGATTCAGCTAGTGCGCCCCCCCCCCCAGCAGACCAGGCTTTTCTTGGGATGCCTGTGGTAGAGCAGCTGGGGCGCTGCCGGTTAGTCCCGCAGCACCGCTCTCGGTGCTACTGGACCAACCCGGCAGCACCCCAGCTGCTCTGTCCCAGGTGTCCTGATTCAGTCGCTGCTGGTCAGTTTCACCAGCTGCTGGGTTGGTCCAGTAGCGCCGAGGAGCGGCGCTACTGGAGCAACCCAGCAGCACCCCAACTGCTCTGCCCCAGGCGTCCCCAAGTCAGCCGCTGCTGAATCTGACCAGCGGCTGACTACAGGAAGCCCGAGGCAGAGTTGCTCTGCCCCAGGCTTCCTGGAATCAGCTGCTGATCAGTTTCAGCAGCAGCTGACTTGGGGACGCGTGGGGTTCTTAAGTTGAATCTGTATGTAAGTCGGAACTGGCGTATAGATTCAGCCGCTATTGAAAATGATTAGCTGCTGCTTCCAGGAAGCCCGGGGCAGAGCTACTCTACCTCGGGCTTCCCGTAGTCAGCCGCTGGTCAGTTTCAGCAGCGGCTGAATCTGGACGCCAGTTCCGACTTACATGCAGATTCAACTTAAGAACAAACCTACAGTCCCTATCTTGTACGTAACCCAGGGACTGCCTGTAATAAGAGGGAGTTTTTATGTATATAAGGAACAAAAAGCATCCTACAAAAAGTCACTGATCCATTACTAGCCAGAAATGGGAGAGCTATCAATAATTATTCTGCAGAAAAGGCAGAAGTGCTCACAAATATTTCTCTTATGTATTTGGGGAAAAAACAGGTGATAAATTCATATAATGCTCTTTCTATTCCACAGTAGCTATTAGACTTATACATTTTGAACCAGCAGGTACAATTAACTCACATCCAAGAGTTTTAAAACAGCTGGCTGAGGAGCCCCCTGTACTGTTAGGTTTGAGTAGTAAAGTTTCAGAAGACTGAAAGAAACTATCATAGTGCTAGGTAAAGTTAAGCTCAATTATAGGCTTGTCAATCTGACACAAATTCCCAGAAAGATAATGGTTATATGGGTATAGATAGTGGTTATATGGGTCTTGATTAAAGAATTAAGAAAAGTAATCTAATTAATGCCAATCAGCATGGTTTATGGAAAATAGAGCCTTTCATAGTAACTTGATACCATTTTTGATGAGGTTACAAGTTCAATTGATGCAGGAAATAGTATAGATGTAATATACTTTTGATTTGATTTGGTGCCGCACCATTTTGATTAAAAAATTAGAATGATAATTAAACATGCACACATTAAATGGATTAAAATCTGACTAACTGATAGTTCTCAAAATATTATTATAAATGGGGAATCATCACTGAACAAGTATGTTTCTAATGGGGTCATTCAGGGAATAGTTTTTGGCACTACACTTTATAACAGTGGTCCCCAACCTTTTGGGGCTGATCACATGCCCGGGGCTGGCACCAAGTATGCACCACGGGCTGGCATCAGCATGTGCCACACACCCGGGGTAAGGGCCGCTCATGTGCCTCATGCCCAGGGCCAGCACCAGCATGTGCCACGTGCCCAGGGCAGGGTCCGCCCATGCGCCACGCGCTGGGGCCGGCACCGCACATGTGCCATGCACCCGGGGGCGGGGCCAGCCCAGATTGTGTGGTGGGCGCACATAAATGTCCCGGCGGGTGCCATGGTGCCCGCAGGCACAGTGTCGGGGACCACTGCTATATAACATTTTTTCAGTGACTTTGGGGAAAATATAAAACCACCATTAATAAAGTCTGCAGATGACCCCAAAATTGGTGATGTGGTAAAGCAAACAATGTATGTGTTAACATGGCTAAATGTAAACATATACATCTGGGAACAAAATATGTAAGCCATAACAACAGGTTTTGGGATTCTCCCAGAAAGCAGTGATTCTGAGACAGAATTGTGAGTTGTGGTGGGTAATCAAATAAACATAAGCTTTGCGTGTGATGCTGTGGCTGAATTCATAAACAGAGGAATTTCAGGTAGAAGTATCGAGGTTATATTATACCTCTGTGGCTAGTACTGGTATGACTGGTACTGGGATACTGTGTCCAGTTCTGCTGCACAGAAGGATGTTAGGAAACTGGAGACTGTCCAGAGAAGAGCTACAAAAATGATTGAATGATTAGAAATCAAGCCATATAGTGGTATACTCAAGAAGTTCAATACATTTAGCTTTAACAAAGAGAAGATTAAGAGATGACTTGACTATGGTCTATAAGTGCCTACATAGAAAGCTAGTATTTGATAACGGGATCTTCAGTCAAGCACAAAAAGGTAAAAAATAAAAGATAAGAAACGCTGCAGCCCATGTTGTACAGAAAGTCAAACTAGATTATCACTTCTGTCTTTGGAATCTATAAATGCAATGTAATTGAATAAACAAAAAAATATATGTTACAATTTTTAGACAATTTCAAAATATAACAGAATTTGGCCCACAATATAGCAGACCCACAATCACTAAATTGATGTTGTTGGTCTAAATATGCCCACCATTTAAGAAACTGCTCATAGACTATTTCCACAGAAAAAATTGGGCGTTTTAAAAATCTTAATCCATAACCTAACTTCTAAATGTACCACCACAATTTTAAATGCACAAAAATGTACTCAGTTGCATAGAAGTGTCATTTGTACACACAAATTGAGCATTTCAGCATTAAAATACTCAATTTGCACATGCAAATATTTCTGTTGTGTGTAAATAAAGTCAAAGTATTTGAACATTTCCAAAGTCAGTGGAGTTATATCATTTCCAAGTTAAGATATGCAAGATCAGAACCCAGCCCTCTACCTACTTCATTAGTCTCAGGCATTTCTTTTTTCATTTCTCTTCCACATTCCTCTGCAGTTTGTGAAATAGAGATTGTAAAGACTTATGTCTTGCATGTTATTCCAGCCATAAAATTCCAGACTTCACCAATCATGCAAAGGCTGAGCTCACCCTGTATTATGTGGTCAGTAGAAAATGTCATGTTTTTTTAGGCAGACACATACTCTGCTTACATTGACTGAAAGTGATGGTTCAAAAACAATATTATGTTTGTCTGTCAGTTAGAGGATTGCATTATGGTCATGTCGGGTAATCAGAAGTATTACTGGTTATATTACACTATGGGAGATAGTAAGGATTTTTTCTAAATGCTACCTTATTGGCCTTTAGTTATAGAAAAGGAAGAATAATACATGTGGCCATGAAGATAAAACAGTGCACTGTATTCATCATCTATGTCTTACCATAAAAATTAGTAGTTTTATCACTGTATTGAAATGAAGTATTTTGATTAAAGAATTGAAATCTTAGTATTTTTTTCTTTTTATTGATATTGTTAGGAGTCCCTCTCTAACAAATAGAATTTTGGAAATTAAAACAAAAAAACTGCATTGAATAAATATGTTTCAAATATGTAACAAGGGTTTGAATTAATCATCAGATGTCTCATAACAATAGTTTGAATTGCACTCAGATAAGCACTCAAAATGTTCATAAAGTTATTCACATGTCTATATTTGCAAAATTAGTCTGGAATCTATTAAGGGTGGCTTTCTCCCAGTGCTTTTACAATTTCACATCTGGTGCCCACTTAAAGTATGAAGTAAAGAAGCTCTCAAAATGAATATGGAAAATAAAAAAAGAAAAGAGGACTACTCAGTTATCATTGCTTGAAGGGACCTGTAAGACAACCTGAAATAGTGAAGAAGGTGATCAACCTTAATCACAACAAATTTTTCCACTCTGATTCTATGCTGTCAGAACATGCCCAAAATTAATGACTAATTAAATTAATTATACAGGGCTTTGTCTTTTCAAAAAAGTGCACAAACACTCCTAATTAGACCTCATAGCGCCACCTGGAAAGGAAGATAAATGCCCTCCTTTATAAATGAAGAAACATGGAGGTTAAATAACTTACCCAGGAACACACATACAAAATGGGGTAGGGTAAAAAAACCTTTGAGAGATCCAGGAACCGAGATTGAAATGCCTGCCTGACATACCAATGTCTAAATCACTAGGCTGATTTATATGAGTTTATTTTTAAGCTCTTAATCTAAAATACAAAGTAGGGTCTGCATGGAAGTTTGATATGATATGATCTTAGAATCATAGAATACTAGGACTGGAAGGGACCTCGAGAGGTGGTCGAGTCCAGTCCCCTGCCCTCATGGCAGGACCAAATACTGTCTAGACCATCTCTGATAGACATTTATCTAACCTACTCTTAAATATCTCCAGAGATGGGGATTCAACAACCTCCCTTGGCAATTTATTCCAGTGTTTGACCACCCTGACAGTTAGAAACATTTTCCTAATGTCCAACCTAAACCTCTCTTACTGCAGTTTAAGCCCATTGCTTCTTGTTCTATCCTCAGAGGCTAAGATGTACAAGTTTTCTCCCTCCTCCTTATGATACCTTTTTAGATATCTGAAAACTGCTATCATGTCCCCCCTCAATCTTCTCTTTTCTAAACTAAACAAACCCAATTCCTTCAGCCTTCCCTCATAGGTCATGTTCTCTAGACCTTTAATCATTCTCGTTGCTCTTCTCTGGACCCTCTCCAATTTTTCCACATCTTTCTTGAAATGTGGTACCCAGAACTGGACACAATACTCCAATTGAGGCCTAACTAGTGCAGAGTAGAGCGGAAGAATGACTTCTTGTGTCTTGCTCACAACACTTCTGTTAATACATCCCAGAATCATGTTTGCTTTCTTTGCAACAGCATCACACTGCTGACTCATATTTAACTTGTGGTCCACTATAACCCTTAGATCGCTTTCTGCCGTACTCCTTCCCAGACTGTCGCTTCCCATTCTGTATGTGTGAAACTGATTGTTCCTTCCTAAGTGGAGCACTTTGCATTTGTCTTTATTAAACTTCATCCTATTTATCTCAGACCATTTCTCCAATTTGTCCAGATCATTTTGAATTATGACCCTATCCTCCAGATTAGTCGCAACCCCTCCCAGCTTGGTATCATCTGCAAGCTTAATAAGTGTACTTTTTATACCAATGTCTAAATCGTTGATGAAGATATTGAACAGAGCCAGTCCCAAAACAGACCCCTGCGGAACCGCACTTGTTATGCCTTTCCAGCAGGATTGTGAACCATTAATAACTATTCTCTGAGTAGTTATCCAGCCAGTTATGCACCCACCTTTTAGTAGCCCCATCTAAGTTGTATTTCCCTAGTTTATTGATAAGAATATCATGCGAGACTGCATCAAACGCCTTACTAAAGTCTAGGTATACCACATCCACCGTTTCTCCCTTATCCACAAGACTCATTATCCTATTAAAGAAAGCTATCAGATTGGTTTGACATGATTTGTTCTTTACAAATCAGTGCTGGCTGTTCCCTATCACCTTGCCACTTTCCAAGTGTTTACAGATGATTTCCTTAATTACTTGCTCCATTATCTTCCCTAGCACAGAAGTTAAACTAACTGGTCTGTAGTTTCCTGGGTTGTTCTTATTTCCCTTTTTATAGATGGGCACTATATTTGCCCTTTTCCAATCCTCTGGAATCTCTCCTATCTCCCATGATTTTCCAAAGATGATAGCTAGAGGCTCAGATACCTCCTCTACCAGCTTCTTGAGCTGATAAATGATATTCACACGGCTATACTTTCATATATATTTACAAATATCCTTCATGATTTTTCCTTAAAAAACTTAATAAGAACCCCGCCCCCTCCATAAGCAGAACAATAAGAGTTCTTCCCTCACTATTTTCCAAGTATGTGAAACATGAAAATCTCACACAGCTCTTTCCCATTGTTACTATTTAAAAAGCATAAGAACATGATAACAACAAGCTGGGAGGAGTTACAAGGGCTTTGGAGCACAGGGTCATAATTCACTGGAATAAATCGCCTACAGAGGTTGTGGAGATATTTAAGAATAGATTAGATAAACATCTCTCAAAGATGGTATACATGGTGGTTGGTCCTGCTGCGAGTACAGGGGTCTGGACTAGGTGATATCTCAAGGTCCCTTCCAGTTCTCGCATTCTGTGATTCTATGGTACGCACACAAAAGTGAGAGCACAAGGTTAAGCCTAGAATGGAGTGGAGAAAATGACTTCACCCTCAAAGAAGGGGCTTTGACTGTGCCCTGCATAGGATGGATCAATGAGCTTTTGCTCCAACTATAATGCTGAGGGCTTGTCTATACAAACACTAAATTTGCCAGCAAGCTGTGTTGTAAATCTATCCTGCATTAAGTGCACTAAGGACATATCTACACAGCAGGGCAAAAGTTGAATTAAGCAATACAACTTCAGCTACGTCAGTTGCGTAGCTGAATTCGAAATAGCTTAATTCGGCTTTTGGCTTAGTCTACACAGCAGAAAGCCAAGGGAAGAATACTGTTCCTTCGACTTCCCTTACTCCTTGTGAAATGAGAGTTGCAGAAGTCAGAATAAGAAGTCCTCCAGCTCACCATTATTTTGAAATAATGGCATGCTGTGTAGACCCACTCTTTGTTATTCTGGAATAACATCAATTATTCCAAAATAAAGCTGCTGTGTAGACATGCCCTAAGTGTCCTTGTGAACCCTGCTGCTTCACACTAAAAGCTCCCTATGGCAATTGAATCTACTTCTGTTTCAAGAGGGTACATCAAAGCATAATATAGATTTTTTGTGTGTGCTCCAGCAGAGTCCATTTGGATAGTTAGTGCACAGCAGGTTATTGTATATAGATATATACCATAGCTTGCACAAACTGTTCATTTACACAAGTGCTTAATTACTGAGCACCATCTTACAACTGACTGAGAGGGCAGATACTACTGCCCACTTGGAGCCTCATTTATTTCAATTAATTTCCATGTGAAGTCAACATCAGAACCTATGTTAATGACCATTCAATCTATAAGGACCTGATTCAATGTCGATTATAGTCAATGGAATTCTTTCTAGTGGCCTAAATGGGCCACAAATCAGGGCCTACATATGACAGATAGAATCATAGAATACTAGAACTGGAAGGGAGTTAGAGAGATCATCAAGTCCAGTCCAGTCCCCTGCCTTCACGGCAGAACCAAGCACCATCTAGATCATTCCCGACAGATGTCTGTCTAACCTTCTTTTAAATATCTCCAATGATGGAGATTCCACAAACTCCCTAGGCAATTTATTCCAGTGTTTAACCAATAGGAAGTTTTTCCTAATGTCTAACCTAAACCGCCCTTGATGAATTTTGAACACATTTCCAAATTAAAAGGCTCCAGTCATTGTATATGGGCATTAAAGACAGCAACACAGACATTTAAAAAAATCATTTCTCTCTATTACAGAAAAGTAAATAAATTAGACAAGCTTGCATCCTTGCTGCTTGAATTAGCCTTAAAAATCTACTTATTTTTTACAGCAATAAACTCTTCATTCCAGTATTGTGATTATGTGTACTATATGTCACCTTGAAAAGGTCCACTCATTTTCATTGATAATAGGTACATTTGCAACATAGCTCAAATGTTAATTAAAGATAGTCAGTGCAATATAAACAAATTACAGACTTTCTTACAGATGTTCTTACTGAATTATTATAATTGCATTCTTTTTTTGTTTGTTTATATAAATTACATTTCTTAACATTATGGTTCTTATTTCAAACATATTAAATATCCATCATTGTTTATGATTTCCACACACATTTACATCCCATGCCACTTTCATAGAAATAAATACTGATGACAATGGCTGCTCATTTGTAGGTATTAATGCCAGTTAATTATTACTTTCTGTAGAATTTTTTTTTTTGCATGTCATTGAGATCCACTAAGATGAAACTGGACTTTCAATATCTCAGCAATATTAGTAATTTCAAAGGGCTTTTATTAACCAGACTTCTTCCTAGAATACAGTTAACAAATATGTTTGTTCTCCTTCCCCTCCAATTTTATTTTTTAAAGGATTTAATCAAAAAGTGTAGAACCACCAGAATGTGTGGCAAATCCTCCAAATCTGTTTGTGTTGCTTCAGATCCTTGCCTCCATCTGCAAAGCACCTAGAATTTGTCTGATGCCAAAGATACTATGCATAGATATTTGAAAAGATTGTTTTAAGTTATGAATACTTCCACCAAAATCAAAGGAGATGGACTGATGTAACACTGATGCAAGAATAAAGACTACTGACTCTGTCCTGTGTATCTGTAATTCAAAAGGTTCCTTTTTTAAAGTGAGTTTTAGTGGAACTGGATTTGATATTCAACTGCTTTGTGCAATGTGAAATCATTTACATGATTATGTATCCTCAAGCTGGAAATCACTTCCCCAGCTGAAGGTGTAGACGTAGCTTTTATTCTCCACCCACCCACTGGGCTAGGTTCTTGGGTCAGATTAAATCCCCTAAGAAAAATGAGGTGGGATTTTCACTTCTGCCCACTTCTTCTGGACTGGAGACATTGAAAGCCAAGGTATAAAGGAGTGTCCCCCTTCACACACACACGTGCACAGTGTGCTGGTTTGTCACTCATCCAGCTCCAGGATCCAAAGAAGTAGAAAAATGATTTTCAGAAAGTGTCACTCAATGAATTCCCAGGTATAAAACAAGAACTCTCTCATCTCTGGGAATAGTTTATAGAATAGATATCTCAGATGAACCCTCATGTATTGATGAGCATTATACCTGAAAACTGAATTTGCCTTCCCTTTACATCTGTGTGCATGACCTTCTATTCCACACTGTAAACCTCTTCAAGCATTTGATTTCACATTTTATCTTAGAAAATATTGGAGTTTTCCATGGAAAAAATAGGGAACAAAAAACATGAAGAAGGGATATGGAAGTGTTGGCAGTGGAGCAAAGAAATCTAAAGAGGATCTATGTGCAGGGAATTGAAGGAACTAAGAGGAAAACAAGACACCAGAATGAAGCACATAGGGGGAAGAAGGATACTGGATCTGAGAACTAGAGCCATGACTGAAGCAGTAAAAGTGGAAGGAGGAAGAAATGAAAGCCTTGATGACCATGTTCCTTGTGGGAAGTTACTCCACTTGAACTAATTTTTAGATTAACTGTGTCTATGACATGGAAATATACATTGAGGTTTATGGATGGTGAACTGCTCCAAGCAGGAACTGTGATTTCTTCTGGGTGTGGACAGTGCCCTTTGTTAGAACACTGTGAACACTACTACAATAAAACACATACAAATTTCAAACAGAAAGAAACAAAAAGAACTCCGTCACAAATAGTTCAAACATTCTTTTCAGACACAGAGGTGCAAAAAGAAACATCCACAAGCACATTTTACCCAGAATTATGTGCAAATATATTTTTCCAGTGGGAAGACGGCAATGGATATTCATACAGAATATGTACTAACAAGAGCTACCAAGAATGAATATTATATACTTTTAGGCTTTCATGTTTCCCAGTTACATTAGCCAACTACAAAAACTGCATGTTAATTAGAACTGGTTGACTTTGGGAAAACTCAGTTGGTATAACAGCTTCCCTTGAAAAAAAAATATTTTCCAAGCTGACTAGGTCTACAAACCACAAGGCAGGTTTATTGGAGAACACAAATTTAAGATGATTTTGCAGAGATTTGCAATGCTTATTAACATGTCAAAAGGTGAAATAATGATTAATTTGTATTTAAGGGGGGGATTTAAAAAAACCTTTTAAGCTTTTTATTTTGTCATTATTAATAAACCAAAAACAAAATCATTAAAATTATATAGATTATTTGTATAGATTCTAAAGTAAGAAATTCATATTTCTACATAATGGGCCAACCTTCATATCATACTCCCTGTCTGTACCCAGCACAGGCCAGGGACCAAATATAGCAACAAGTCTTTGTCACATACCATTTGAATGGGACTCCAGTATATCACATCCTGTGACTTTCAAGCTAGTGTATTGACACCTTGAATTCTTCAGCTTACCATGAAGGGTATGTCTAGACTACATGGCTTCATCGACAGAGCCATGTAAACTAGTTTACCCGGCATAGGCAAAGAAGCGGGGATTTAAATAATCCCTGCTTCATTAAAATGAACATGGCTGCTGTGCTGTGCCGATGATCAGCTGATCCGGCACATCACATGGCATAAGGGATCGGTCAGCAAAGGCTTCCCCAGCTGACAGATCCACATCTAGACTGCTGAGCGGTGCCGGATCAGCTGACTGTCGGCACAGTGCGGCAGCCATGTTTATTTTAATGAAGCGGGGATTATTTAAATCCCCGTTTCTTTGCCTATGTCGGGTAAACTAGTTTACATGGCTCCATCGATGGAGCCACGTAATCTAGACATACCCTACGGGTCTATCAGCAGCCAAGAGTAGCAAAGCTGTCAGCCTCATGGATGTTATATAATCACAATCCACAAATCCCTCTGGGATGTTGTATCATAACTTCTTCTTATAAAACCTGAAATAAATCTGAGTTTGTTTTCAGTCATCCTGAAACCAATAGGGTTGCAAGACATGATTCAGGCCTTCAAAAATTAAAACTGTACCGTAAATGATATCAAGATAATAAAAGCCATGTTATTTCACATAGCAAGAGATTTCACCAGGTTTCTCCTTCCTGGAGCAGTATGAGTTTTCCATGAGTTTAGGGATTTTTTAAAGTTTTATTTATTTATTTTAGTGCTCACTAGTTGTCATAAGCCTGAGCATTTAACAGCAAACCTATTGAGCAAACAGCAGTCAGCTTGGAAGCTTTGACAGGCATGTTTACTATAGTTTGAAATGCTAGCTAGCAGCTTAGGTTCCCTCCAACATTAATATAAGCCTATACTGGTGGAGGTTGTCCATCACTGTCCTCTATTGTTGAATGATTCTTTGTCAGTTTTTGGTTGGGCCACAGGAGCCTGACAGAAGCATTATAGAGAATCATAAGTAATGTTGAATACCAGAGGGCCAGTTTTGTAGTTAAGGCAGTGACTAAAACTCAGGGCTGGTGTAGTCTGGGAACTTACATCAGCATAACTGACAAGTATCAGAGGGGTAGCCATAATTGTCTGAATCTGCATAAACAACGAGAAGTCCTGTGGCACCTCATAGACAAACAGATTTATTGGAGCATAAGCTTTTGTGGGCAAAGACCCACTTCATCAGTTGCATCTGATGAAGTGGGTCTTTGCCCACAAAAGCTTATGCTCCAATAAATCTGTTAGTCTATAAGGTGACACAGGACTTCTTGTTGTTTATCAGCATAAGTACATCTCTCACGAAACAAAAGACAGGACTATGCATCACTTTAAAGACTAACAAGATGGTTTATTAGGTGATGAGCTTTCGTGGGCCAGACCTGCTTCCTCAGATCAAATTGTGGAAGAAAATTGTCATGATCATATATTCAAAGGGATACAATAAAAAAAAGTAAACCCATCTTTGTAATGGGTGAAATAATTAGCATCTTTGTTAAGGTCCATTCGTAAAGTGTCAAATTTAAGCATGAATGACAGTTCAGAGGCTTCTCTTTGAAGTCTTGTGTTACAGCCTCTTTGAAGCGGGATGCAGGTAGTAAGGTCGTTGAACAATGCCCAGGCTAGTTGAAATGGCAAGAAACTGTTTTTTCTTTCTGAAACTGTCTGATGTCTGTTTTGTGTGCATTGATTCTTTGGAGAAGTTTCTGAGAAGTTTGTCCAATATACATAGCAGACGGACACTGTTGGCACATGATGGCATAACTGTCATTCATGCTTAAATTTGACACTTTACGAATGGGCCTTAACAAAGATGCTAATGATCTCACCCATTACAAAGATAGCTTCCCCAATTATTACCTCTAATATCATTACCTCATAGACATTAACTTCCCCTCTCTATTCTAAAATCTGATTTGTCTATTTTATGTCTGATTTGTCTATTTCGCTTTTTTTTTTATTGTATCCCTTTGGTATATATGGTTGTGCCAATTTTCTTCCAAAATTTGATCTGAGGAAGTGGGTCTGGCCCACAAAAGCTCATCACCTAATAAACCATCCTGTTAGTCTTTAAAGTGCTGCATAGTCCTGTCTTTTGTTTCAGCAAGATCAGACTAACACGGATACATCTCTATTAGAACAAGAAGCAATGGGCTTAAACTGCAGCAAGGGAGGTTTAGGTTGGACATTAGGAAAACGTTCCTAACTGTCAGGGTGGTCAAACATTAGAATAAATTGCCCAGGGAGGTTGTGGAATCCCCATCTCTGGAGATATTTAAGAGTAGGTTAGATAAATGTCTATCAGGGATGGTCTAGACAGTATTTGGTCCTGCCATGAGGGCAGGGGACTGGACTCGATGACCTCTCGAGGTCCCTTCCAGTCCTAGTATTCTATGATTCTATTATTCTATCACATCTCTAATGGAGATATCCTTCTCAGAGACATAGCTATGCTAACCTAAGCATTGGTGTAGACATAATTATTCCATTGATCTAACTACGATCTCTCAGGTAGGTGTATTACCTACATTGATGGTAGAATCCCTCCTGTTGGCAAAGGTAGTATCTACACTGAAATGCTACCATGGTGGAGCTGTAACATTGCAGCCATGTCACTGAAGTGCTTTGCGTTTAGACATACTCTCAGAAGACCTAGAAATAAGTTTGTCCTCTGCCTCACATGCTCCTAAATATGTTGTTAAAACTTAATGTAGAAGCCAGAGATGGGCCATATAGGGCTGGAATAGAATTCCCTGGTGCAGGGACAACACAGAACTGCCTAAGTAGCCTCACCCTAGCCCCATCACAAACTTTGTACAGGAGGCATACTAAAAATAAGGGGGGCACTCAGCTGCACATAGAGCCTATTCAGATGCTGCACTGCTCTGGCATGTGGAACAGTCTATAGGCAGCACTCGGAAAGCTGTTGTAAATTAGAACACCCTACCGGCTATCTTATTTGCACTAGGATAATTTCAGCCCCAAGAACAGCTTAGAATCTCAAGGGTACAAAAACATCTACTCCACACTGTGATATCTGTGCTGTGCCTGAAGCAAATAATTTCCACTCCAGGTTCTGTTACAACTTTGGGAAAGTCACTCAAGCTATCTATGCCTCAGTACTTCCTATGTACAATAACTTCCCTACCTTATGGGGCATTGTAAGAAAAAATCTATCACTATCTATGGGGTGCCTAATTACCATTAAGCTGTGCCCTAGAAAAGCTTACAACTAAAGCACTCATCATAGCACAGTATTTGGAGGAACAGGATCACTCTCTTCAGGGCAAAGTGCCCCCTAAGGATTATTGGTGTTGGTACATAAACATTGTGATAAAACTGTAGGAGGGACTCAGAGTACCCAATAAGCCCTGTCCTGAGAGATCATCATGTCATCCCTGTAATTTCCTCTTTTTCAAATGCAGGCTCCTCTGCCACTAACATAGCTCACAAGACAATCAAGTTGGGCAGATGTTTCCATTTTTTGTACAAACAGGAAGTTTGTGTGTACTGGTTTTCTTATTGTTCCAGGAACAATTGCAAAAACAGTGACAGTCCAGCAGTTTTATAGGCAAACAACAAAGGTTCAGAGACATACACTGAAAATGATTAGAGGCATGGAAAAAACCTGTACATGAGAAACTGAAACAACTTTAGAACTGAAAAAAGGAATACTTTCATACAACACGTGCTTATGGAACTCTTCGTTATAAGCTACCACAGGGCCTTTTCTAATAGGATTAGATTAAAAATATTCAATGTTACATGTCTGAGAACATCCAGTTACATTAAGACAGCATTACAAATATATTAGAAGGTATAGAAATCTCATGCTCTAGGGCATCACCTGTTCAGCACTAACAAGGTCTGGAAGAAACTTCTCCTTTACTGATCTATTGTTCTATAATTGTCTAGAATGTTTTCCCCACCCCCCTCAACTTTTTCTGAAGCATGTAGTATCAGCCGCTGTCAGAGATAGAATACGTGGAATTGATGTTTCACTGGGCTGATTTGATAGGACAGTTCCTGCACTACTATCTTATTAACAAACAAGGTCAGAGCAGGGAGAAGGTAGATTATTTTAAAAGGGAACCCAACATAACTATGTTGGTGGAAAAAAGAAGTGTGTCATTTAAAGCCTTCACGCTAGCTTTTAAAATTACACATCACATAACATATGTTAATGTCTATATCCTCTCTATGGGAAGTTGCATGCAAGTGTCAGCAACAGGTATTCAGGCACTGAGACATTCATTAAAAACTGTCATGACCATATGTGCTTAAAATTAGAACACAAAATAGAATCTAAGTTATTCAGTAGACAGGAAAAAAGAGACTCCTTACTGGCTTATGCTTTGTTCGGCTTTTTCTTTTAAGTTGCAACAGTCAACAAAGCAACTGAGATGAATGCCTGCTGGATGCTTTAGTTGCCAGCACAGACATTGTCACTACTCACATCCAAATAAGGTATTTGGAAGATGAACTATTGTATGGGAGGGAAATGCATCTGTTGAGCTGCTCTAACTAAGAAAACATGCAAGCAAGGTTTTATATGTATTCCAGATTCTAGAGATGTGAGGATGAGGGGCCACTGTCTGGAATGGCTATTCAAGTTGAACCTCTAAAATATGGGACTCTCTAGTCTGGCAACATCTGTGGTCCAGCAGGACCATGAATACAGTTGGACCAGAGAGCCTTGGCTATCCAGGTTCAGAAGCACAGTTCCTCACTGCCAGCCCAGCGGAGAACAATGCCATGGCCAGGGCTAGTGGCAAAAAACACAGCCCCAGCAAGGCTGGAAGTAGCAGGGCCAGTGGCCAGCACAAAGCCCCAGTTGGGGCTGGCGTAGTGGAAAGTGCAGTCACGCCAGGGCTGGCACAGTGGGGAGCGCAGCCCCAGCCAGGGCTTGCCCAGTGCAGGAGCACAATACTGGCCAGGGCTGGAGTCAGCTAGATGCACAGCCCTGGCCGGGGCTGGAGGCAGCAGGGCCAGAGGCAGCAGGGCCAGCCCCTGTCAGAGCTGGGGCTAGAGGCAGCAATAGGCGACAAGGAGTGCAGCCCCACCCGGAAGCAGAGCCTGCAGCCAGGTAGGGAGCCTTGAACTCCCCTCATCCAGAAAACTTCATTGTTTGGGACCACTCAAGTCCCAAGTGTGCTGGTCAAGAGAGGTCTGACTTGTACCCCTAAAACTTCCTCTTTTTCCTAAGCCCAAAATGAAGTGTTCAGGACCCAAACGTCTTCCTGCCTGCTTTTTTTCTGCTGCTAAATCCTCTGCTAGGAATGTTTCTACAGTCTGAAGACAAACATCTTTCAGAACACTAGCTGGCCTTTCCCCAAGTCCCTACTACCTGTAAAAAGTATAATCCAGGAGATTCACAGATTGTTCTTTCTTAAGAATCACATGTACATATTTGTGAGGAGCTCGGTGTTCCCAACCTACTCCAAACAAAGGCTGTTACACATATGCTACTAAAGGTTGGTTTCCCAGATGTTTGATTTTACTGGTACTCAAACAATAAAGCCAAACTTCTAGCAGTTCCTCCAGAAAGTCCTTAGGCCTAAATCTACTTGTCATGGATCAGAAGGTCATGCCCATTTCTTTGATATTCCAGTGGAGTTAACAAGGCATTGCTGTCACAATGGTTCAGCTTAATTTATTCAACAGTTTTGTGTGGGATTCTTATTCACATTAGGCAGCTGGGTAGAAAGATAAATTCTGAATCCCTTTGTAATCATGCTATAGAGCTCTCCGACCACAGTTCTGCACCTAAAGAAATTAGCTTTTAACATTGCCTAGAAATGTGCTCAAATTAAAATCTGTGTGGCCCATGAGTGGTACGGCTGCATGCTGCAAATGTAGGTCATTGCAGGAACCCACATTCCTACTTTCAATTACTCTTGGATAGGATATGACACATACACTGTGGCTACGTCTAGACTGGCATGATTTTCCGCATATGCTTTTAACAGAAAAGTTTTTCCGTTAAAAGCATTTGCGGAAAAGAGCGTCTAGATTGGCATGGATGCTTTTGCGCAAAAGCACTTTTTGCGGAAAAGTGTCCGTGCCAATCTAGATGCAGTTTTGTGCAAGAAAGCCCCGATCGCCATTTTTGCCATCGGGGCTTTTTTGCACAAAACAGTTTTTAGCTGGTCCAGCAGCACACTACCATCTGTGTCACATTGCGGGAGGTCCTAGCCTTGCCTGCCCCTGCCACGGGCATCGCTACACCTGCACGCCAGGTCCCTGCTCCACCAGCCCCTCTATCCCACTCTTCCCCCACCCCCTCCTGGTCCCGAGCCCTCACAGGCCCAAAAGCTGCCCCCCCTTTCTCTTCCCCCGCCTGGGTCAGGACTGGCTCTCGCTCCACCCGAGCCCAAAGCCATGGCAGTGCCAGGATGTAGGAAGGTGGCAGGACCCTGCAATCAGGGAAACAGCGGCCAACTTGAGCCCCCTCCCCCCTCCCGGTGTTCAGCCCCCTACCACCCCAGTAATAGGACATTTCATTTATGGAACAAATTCTTTATAAACAAAGTAAATCTGTCCCTCAAAAATAAACAGTTGAACGGTACCAAGAGAAAGGTGGTTTATACACACTTAGCACATTTTCTGTATTGCTACTGTTTCTAATAAAAAAACTATTTCTGTTTCCAAAGAAAACTGGGTGTGTATGTATTTATGGGAAGAGAGTGAGGGTTGTTGAGGGAAAGTTAGGGGTGGGCCAGTCCAAAACCCTCATGGGGAAGGCCCTGGAAAGAGTCAGCGGGCTCCTTCTGAGAATCTTTCTTTCAGGGCCTCAAGGATTCGTACACCAGACTGGTGAGCCTGGCAAATGGCAGCCATCCGGGGCTGCTCAAATGATCTGTCCTCGCCATCAGCACCTGTCCCCCACACCGGGAGGAAGGCCTCCCCTTTCCTCTCCACAAGGTTATGGAGGGCGCAACATGTAGCCACCACCTCCGGGATGTTGCATTCACCCATCTCCAGGCATATGAGGAGGCAACGGAACCTCCCTTTCACATGGCCGAAGGTGCATTCCACCTGGATGCAAGCCAGGCCAAAATGCGTGTTGAAAAGCTCCTTGCTCACATCCAGGTGGCCAGTGTAGGGCTTCATGAGCCACAGCATCAGTGGGTAGGCTGCATCGGCCATTATGCATACTGGCATCTGCATGTCCCCGAATGTGAGGTGTCACTGGTGAAAAATGTACAGGTAGGAATTGCAGAATATGCGGGCATCATGTGCTGGCCCCGATCACCCGACACAAATGTCCATAAAATATCCCCGGTGGTCAACCAGGGCCTGCAGCACCGTGGAATAGTAGCCCTTCTGGTTTATAAATTGAGCTGCTTGATGGGGCGGTGCGCAGATTGGGATGTGTGTCCCATCGAGGGCTCCTCCGCAGTTCAGGAAGCCAAAGGCAGCAAACATGGCAAGGATGTCATCCAGATCCCTGAGATGGACAAGCCTCTTCAGCAGCTCCACATTGATGGCCCTCACCACTTGCAGCACAAGACAAATAGACAGACAGAAACCAGGCAGTTAGACAGGTTACTTAAGTGCTTGGGAGAAGAACCTTCCCCCCCTCCCAATCCACCCTTCCCCTTGTCAGGATGCCCCCTCCCCCATATCAGGGCAGGGGTGGCCGAGGAACAGCCTCCAAGTGCCACTCCATCCCCCACTCCCTCTTGCCCTTTCCTGGCAGTCCCCCTTTCTCAACCTCCCCACTCAGCAGGGCCTGTCCCCAAAAAGTGACTTACCTCCATCAAAACGGCCCCGATGGTAGACCTCCCCATGCCAAACTGGTGTCCCACAGAGCGGTAGCTGTCGGGGGTGGCCAGCTTCCACAGGGCAATTGTGACCTGCTTCTGCAGGGGGATGGTGGGCTGCAGATGGGTATCCTGGAGTTCCAGAGCAGGGGCGAGCCAGGCACACAGCTCCAGGAATGTGTCCTTCCACATCTGGAAGTTGCAGAGCCAGTGTTCATCGTCCCAGAGCTGCATGACAAGCCAGTCCCACCAGTCCGAACTCATCTTGTGCCTCCAAATCTGCATGTCCCCAAAAAAGTTTGGGGGCAAGGACAGAGCTCCTGCATCCTGGAAGAGGGTTTCTAGGTGCGGTCCGGGTCCATATGGGGCAGGAGATTCATGACAGAGTGATGAAGATGCAGCAGAAGCTGCAGTATGGCAGCGTGGGGCCATCGCCTGCCCAGGGGCAGCTCAGGCTCCATGGCCAGAAACAGTGAAAAGCAGAAAAAAAACCCTGCAAATTAACTGATGTGATGTCCGAGGAAGCAGGGCAACCAGAGCAATCACTGCAAGAGCTTTGCTTTCCCTCTAGAAGGCAGGCAAACCAGAAGCAGAAGCAGAGCAACGGCACACATCTCTGCAGAGGGCATGCAGCAGCACCTGGAAATAAAGGTTGCCCCCATGCCCTGCCAGAAGCCCTTCTGGTTGCCTTTTGTTTTCAAAAGAGCGTCAGGCAGTCTGGATGCTCTTTTTCGAAAAAGCAGATCAATTTTTTGATCCATGTAATGCAGTCTGTCGAAAAAGTCGTGCAGTCTCGATGTAGCCTCAGTCTCCTCTCATAAAGTAGGTTTTTGGTTCCTTGGATAATCCTAGCAGCCCTTCTCTGTATCTGTTTCAAATTAAATTCAAAACATGGGAGACCAGAATTGAACTCAGCATTCTAGATGAGCTCCCAGAAATGCCTTGTATACAGCTGTTCTGTCCATAGGACAGTTCAGGGCAACCACCCTGTGTTCTGCACTTTGGTGTGTCTCCTGCCCCCAGGCTTCAGAAAGACATGGAGGTGCTGGGTCAATATTAGAATCAGACATATGGCGATTACATAAGCATCTCCCAATTATCCCCCCTGAGTTCCTAGTTTAAAGATCTTCTAATCTGTTTGTGCCAACATCCCACAAGTCTATTTCCTTATCTATTCCACTGGAGTACTTCCCAGGAGAACCACCCTCTGACCATGAATACCTCCCAGGGGTCAACTCCCCCAAAACACTGCTGCTTAAAAGTCATCTGTTCGTCAACGTAATCTTGCCTCATCTTCATTCTTCTCCCTGAGGATCACCATTTCTTTAAGCATCTTCCCTAGCCAATTATAGTCTCCTTTGATGAGTTCCAATGAGAATATATCTGTCTAATTTGTTATCATGTAATGGACAATAAGTGGATTTGTTCCTGCTGAACTCAGGATGCTCTTTAGCCACCGATCCACACAGTGCATCTTAGCTACCAGCAGATAATACATGCTTCTGTTCTCTTGATCAGTTCTGGTGACGAGCCCATATAGTTTTCTTCTTAGTACGGTGTCAGAAATCTTGTAGACCTGCCTCTTCTTGGTAATGGTGTGATTCTCCTTCCTTTCTTCTGTTCTTTCTTGCTGCAAGTCCTCTTGTTTTTTGTTCTTTTTTGCAATCTTCTGTAAGTCATACTCTCTACTGTGGTAGCTCTGAATTCTTGCTATCTCCATTGACTCATCCCTTCTTCTTTCTTGCAGACTAGCTGCTTTCATAGAGCTGGAAGAGACCTCAGGAGGTTATCAAGTCCAGTCTCTTGCCCAAGGCAGGACCAATCCCAACTAAATCAACCCAGCCAGGGCTTTGTCAAGCTGAGATTAAAAACCTCTAGAGATGGAGATTCCACTACCTCCCTAGGTAACCCATTCCACTACTTCACTACCCACCTAGTGAAATAGTTTTTCCTAATATCCAACCTAGACCTCCCCCACTGTAACTTGAGAACATCGCTTCTTGTTCTGCCATCTGTCACTACTGTGAAAAGCCTTTTACCATCCTCTTTGGAACCTCCCTTCAGGAATTTGAAGGCTGCTATCAAATCCTCCCTCACTCTTCTCTTCTGCAGACTAAACAAATTCAAATCCCTCAGTCTCTCTTCATAGGTCATGTACTCCAGCCCCCTAATCATTTTGGTCACCCTCCACTGGACCCTCTCCAGTGCGTCCACATCCTTTCTATACTGGGGGCCCCAAGTGGACACAATACTCCAGATAAGGCCTCACCAGAGCTGAATAAAGGGGAATAATCACTTCTCTAGATCTGCTGGCAATGATCCTCCTAATGCAACCTAATATGCCATTACCCTTCTTAACTACAAGGACACACTGTTGACTCATATCCAGCTTCTCATCCACTGCAATTCCTAAATCCTTTTCTGCAGAACTGCTACTTAGCCAGTCAATCTCCAGCCTGTAACAATTCTTGGGATTCTTCCGTCCCAAGTGCAGAACCTCAACAGATTTCTTTTGGCCTAGTCCTCTAATCTGTCTAGGTCACTCTGGACCCTATCCTTGCCCTCCAGCATATCTACCTCTCCCCCTAGCTTTGTGTCATCTACAAACTTGCTGAGGGTGCAATCCATCCCCTTATCCAGGTCATTAATAAAGATGTTGATCAAAACCAGTCCTAGAACTGATCCTTGTGGCACACTGCTAGAAACCGACTGCCAACTTGACATCGAGCCGTTGATCATTACCTTTTGGGCCCAACAGTCTAGCCAGCTTTCTATCCATCTTACAGTCCATTTATCCAATAAATACTCCCTTAATTTGCTGGCGAGAATATTGTGGGAGACCGTATCAAAAGCTTGCTAAAGTCAAAGTATATCACATCCACTGACTTTCCCATATTCACAGAGCCAGTTACCTCATCATAGAAGTTAATCAGATTGGTCAGGCATAACTTGCCCTTCGTGAATCAATGTTTCCTCTTCTTCCTTGCCCTCCCATCTTCTTTTACTGGCTGCTGTGCCTCTTCTTTATTTTTCAACTCAGCAAACATATTCCTTAGCTCTATTTCTCCCTTGCTGGTTCTTCTGCCTCTTTCTTATTATTTCTTGCTTCCTCTGGCCACTTTCCTCACCCAGCAGTCTCCCCTTGGAGATCTTCAGTCCAATCTGAGAGTCTTTTCACTTCAGCCTCCTTTTGTCTTCTCTCCATTAGCTGCTTGAATCCCCTTCAAAATGGAACCATAGCTTCCGTCCACATCTACAAACCTCAGAATTTCTCTTTCCTCAGCACTACAAATGGCATTGTATCCAAATGAAACGCTTTTCAGGAACCCACTCCAAGATAACATACATCCTCCATCTTCCCCATTCAGTCATCTTCATTGCCTCTTCTCCCTGGGTCACTATCACTTCCACCTCTGTGTCTGACCTAGTCTCCCTGCGTAAGCTCCTGTCAAGGAAAAGAAAAAACAAAAAGCCAACACACACCAAACTAAACATGGTGCAGGGATTAAATGTGTCAGAAAATGACACATTTCGTCCCCCCAGCGCTCCTTACAAACTCCCACTCAAACACTCTGTTCTCATCTCTGTTGGGTTATCTGCCTCCACCTAGCTGCTAAGCTGACTTTATTCACTCTCTGATCAGGGAAGCCCCACCCCGTAATCAGGAAGCCCTGCCTTTTATCAGGCCTATGAGTAAGGAAAGACTCATTTTCTCTCACAGCACACTGCCCCCTAACAGCCTCTGCAAACTGGAAAAAAAACAACAACAAAACCGACAAAACCACACTCACTGCCCCCGAAGGATAGGAATGGGTATACATATTTATAAAGCCTAGCAGGTACGCTGATACTACTACTGCTTGTCAGATCCCTTTCTCTCCCTCCAACCAGCATTCAGAAAGACACATTTTCTTTTCATGAGGATATTTTTGAGCTCACTACCCTTTCTCTTGAGATTGCCACAGTAGGTGGCTACATTTTAATTGGCTAGCAAGTGCACACCAGCATCCCCATTGCCCCTCTTCCCCACTGCGAATACTTCTACCTTATTTTCCTGACCTTTATTAGCAACACTATTTATTATCCATTGTGGTTCTGAAATCTGTCTCTGTACTCTAAATATAATGCCTTTATTGTGGCAAAACCACAACTTAGAACAGTGACATTTTGGGTCATATGTCCAGTAACTCCCATTACTTAAGACAGTGAAGAGAGAATACAAATAGGAGTGCAGTATTCAGCATTGTCCTCTGGTTCACTGCAGTTTTCTTTTTTTAGACTTTGCTGCAGTTCCTGTAAGAAGCTGTGTGACTTTCCCACCTCGTATTCATTTGTACACAGTGAAAAAGACAGACAGCAACAACACTGTATCTCCACTTGCTCATGTACTGTGCATGTAAAGTATACTTAAATAAAAAAAACAAGAAAAATCAATTAATTGGCACCAGATGCAAGAGAGACATCTGGCATATAAAGTTTTTGTGCCATATCAGTCACAAAAGCAGCACAATTTTCTGCACAAAACTATATTTTACAATGACAATCAATGACTGGACAGTGCCTAAGGTCTCTGTGTTGCAACAATATCAATCAATCATCCAACAGATAAATGCATTTTAGAAGTTGTATATACAGTAAATTTTTGAAAGTAGCTTAAACTCAGACTGACATACAGTATTTTATTTTAAATGTGATCTCTCGCTAGCAGAAGAGACTCTCTCATTTTAAATCGTATTCCTTAAATAGTTTCCTACCCCACGATACAATTTCCGAATTTCAGAATAATTTCTGTTAAACCTATTTTTAAAGTTGAAGCGTAGGTCAAATGCAAATACGAATATAGATTTATCCAGCATGCATAATTTGTAGTCTGTGTGGAACTGACTCATCTGTCTTCTGTATCTGGCACTCATGTGATGAGCTCTCCTGCTAAGAGTGACCTATTCATCCTTCAAATAAACACCCACAAGAGGAAGAAAAACAATATGTATAGTTCCAAAGAAGGAAAAACATATTGTGCATGATGTGATGTACTTGTGTCAATTCTGTCAACAGCCTTTTGAATTAAGAGTCCCTTATTCATAAAGCATTCATAGACACTGGGTAGTGTCTCCCACTCTTGATCTTGAATAATCCTGAATTCAGACAATAACTGAATATAGGTGTTGATTGCACAATGGCAGTTAAGGAGATTCTGAGTCCAATGATGTTAAGCTGTTTAACAGAGCTAGTAAAATAATGCAAAATGAGCTCTGAAAATGCTTTTGAAAATACAGACAACAAGTTCAATTTATTGCTATTTGTGGGATTACACTCTGCCTATTTTGATTATTCTCATAAATTATCACAAAAGATATCATCCACATATCATATTGAGACACTGCCACCTACCACTTTACCTGCAAGACTTTCCTCCACTGTGTGTCCAATAACCTAGTGCACACCACTCCTGCAAATGTTTCAACCATGCATAACTTTATTTGACCAATGGGACTACTTACAAGAGTTAAATTTTGCAAATATGTGCTTAGATTATCAGACCCTTAGATAAAAACATCTCCAAACCTTGCACAACAGCTGGCATATTGTGGGTACTTTGGGGGGAAAAATCCAAATAAATATATGGATGACCAATGGTTTGCTCTTAAAAATCAAGATTTCCAAAATTAATGGAACTCTTAACATAAATGATTTATGGTCAGAACATTGTGCCAGAGGAGTGTTATTTCTGTTAGCTGTTTAATATTGCCTATTTATTTGTTATTCTCTTTGTTCAAATGGTTGATCATCCAGCAACCAGACACCAGACTCAACACCATATGGCTTATATAACTAATCACAAACCACAAACCCAGTAAATTGTGCAGAAAGTCAACAATTTTCAAGTTTTTAGTGATTTTTTTTGTGTGAATAACATTTATTGGAATCTCTGTCGTTGGAGGCTTTTAAGATCAGGTTAGACAAACACCTGCCAGGGATGGTCTAGAATAATATTTATTCCTGCCTTAGTGCAGGGGACTGGATTAAGATGATTTACTGAGGTCCCTTCTAGTCCTACAATTCTATGATTTTATGTTTTATCATCAGCTCCAGCCATTTTGACACTGAAATACATGTTTTTTAATAACTCATTGTAATAATTACAGATAATGTATTCAGAAGCAAAAATCATCTTCAGTTTATGAAAGATTACATTTTCAGTGAATATTAGTTTCCAATGTGAAATTGTATGTTGACTTGAAAAAGCGAGTTAGTTAAAAATGGCATAATCTGCTATATATTTGAGAGAGCTTTCCTATCTGGATATCAGTTCAAGAACTCTGCCTAAATGGAAAGAGCTAGACCACCACATTTTGGTATGTAGCTTTCTCTTATCAGAACTTAAAGCAAGGTAAGGGTTTGGTTGTGCCAGGAAAATGGGATGTGCCTGAAATGGGATTGCTTCTCAGAAGACCATATAGAAAAGAAACAAACACCAGGCAAGTGAAAGAGAATGGCAGGAGGAGATCCCCCCTCCATCTTGGACTACCTCAGACCCAAGTCTCCCACTTCCAGACACCTCTTGGGGCGGGGGGGCTGAAGACTCCTCCCTCCCCATTCATATAGGGACTTGCTGGGTGTTCCCCTTCATCAGGCAGTAAGGGGAAAATGCAGTTTGCTGCATTCCTCACTCTGGCTGGGGAGCACAGTGGACAGAAGAACCTAGACCTGCTCCAGTCAGGGGATATGCACCCCTCCCTCAGCTCTGCCCATTGGAGCTGCAGTGACCATGGACAGGTGCTTCTCACCTAGCCCCAAGCTGCAGTGTTTAGAGAGCGCTGGGGTAGTCCTCTCTCCCTGGGTCAGCCTGCATCCTGAACCCCTAATTCCAACCCCATGCTAGAGCAAGGATTTAAATAAAGCATGTACATATTCATTTCATTTTCCAAAAAAACAAAAATTGAGTTAAGGACCCTGGTAAATCTTCTAGTATTTCCTTCCATTTGGAGCTTACTGGTTGCCATATCATATCTTAAGTGGTAAACAGATACCCCTTCCTCTGCAAACTCACAAAGGAGTCTGATGATAAAGCCTGGGTCTTTTCACTTTAGGCATTATTACTACTAACACAGACATCCAGATTAGATCATAGAGTACACAAGTAGGGCTAATATGATTGCACAGGTATTACTAAGGACACAATCTCATGATAATAGTGGGTACACAGTGTTAATGGCTGGAAAATTAGCAGTCAGGTGAAGCCCCTACCCACCAGGTGTCATGTCTCATGCCATTGCCTTTTCTGAAATGAAACCCTATGATTCTCCCACTCTTCTATGGGTTCATAGGCAATGGTACTTTGCAGGCTGACTATCCTTACCCAGCAGGTCTGACTGAATTCAATACCTAGAGTCCTTCCTCTGGGAGTTTGTGACCAATGGTGAGTAGAGTGACCAGACAGCTTCCTTAAGTGAAGGTGTCATTTAATTTTAATAGCAGTAGGTTAGTGGTAAAATCAGAACTAAAGGAGGGTTATATAATGAATTACAGTTAGCAGGAGTTTATGGAAAATAGATCATGTCAGATCAACTTGATATCTTCATTTTTTAATGAGACAAAAGGTTTAATTGATAAAGGTAACAGTAGGAGAGGGAAGTCATTGCTTCATCTTCCTGTTTGTAAAACAAAATAATCTTACAGTAAACACCCCCAATATTTAAACCAATATAGTCACACAGTAATAAAGGGACCAACATACAGTATTCATAAATCGTTACAGAGCAGCACCGCACAGATAACATCCAGGTAAATCGGGTCTGCAAAACCTAGATTATTAGTAATAATGAATGGGTTTCTACTGCAGATGGGAGCTAGCCTCCAAGCCTAGAGACAGACTCACAGTAGGTCCACTCAGGCTAGCATACTAAATAATGCACCTCATGGCTAAGGTGACAACTGTCAAAACCCCCAACCTCCTGAGCCCCCCCCCCCCCCCCCCCCCCCCCGCGCCGAGAATGAATGGTTAGCCCACATCTCCACCAGTGCCATAACATCCACATGACTCAAATTAGATTGCTAAAATAGCAAAGTCAGTGTCATTCTATGTCATTCTATGGGCTGGAACGTTTATTCTAAATTGCAGTGAAGACATGCCCTGAGTGACAAAGCCCAGGATTAGACTGTAGGTTTAGCAATTTGGAAAAGCAAGCAAATAAAAACATTCTTAACTTTCAAGCAGAGCAAATATTTGGAAATCAGTACCCTGTAATGCCACCCTCACCTAATCTCTTTGTAGGTCACAATCAAGCTATTTACTGCCATTGGCACTGTGTATTTTATACAGAGGTACAGTCAAATAGGTTAGATTACAAAATCTAAATTTTAAAGAAGTAATTTAAAAACAAGAAATAATTTGATCTTAAAGTGAAAACTTCATTACCTTTAAAAATGTTAGGGTATGTCTACACTACAGCACTATTCGAACTAACTTAATTTGAATTAGTTAATTCGAACTAAGCTAATTCGAACTAGTGCATCTAGACCTTAAAACTAGTTCGAATTAGCATTTTGCTAAGTGGACCCTGAACTAGGGTTAAGGATGGCCAGAAGCAGTGCCGGCAGGGCATCAGGTTAGGACTCAGGAATGTCCCAGGCTAGCCGAGGGCTGTGCTTAAAGGGACCCAACCCCCACCCCGGACAGACAGTTCTCAGGGGTTCCCCGCTTGCTTGTCTAACTCGATGAGGGACAGCAAAGCAGTGCCCAGAGTGGCCACCAGGGAAAGCTGGGAAGGGCTAGCCTCCCACTAGTTTGAATTAAGTGGCTACACAGCCCTTAATTCGGACTGCTTAATTCGAACTAGGCGTTAGTCCTCGTAGAATGAGGTTTACCTAGTTTGAATTAAGCGCTCCGCTAGTTCGAATTAAGTTCGAACTAGCGGTTTGTATGTGTAGCGCCTATCAAAGTTAATTCGAACTAACGTCTGTTAGTTTGAATTAACTTTGTAGTGTAGACATACCCTTAGCTTCTTAGACTATTTGTTAACACTTTTTTCTTTCTCTTTTGCCATTTGGGTTTCATAATTTTCTTTGTGACATCCCATGCTATTTTCCATTTTCACTGAAATGATTTCCTCTGTTTTTTCTCGGGAGGATTGGATATCAGAAACCAAATAGAAAATGACTTAGATGACTGACAGGATAAAGGTCATATTGAAAAAGCTCATGGTGAAATGTTTAAATGCTTTGTATAAATAAAGAGGATTGAGGTCACAAAGAAAGAAGAAAAGAATATAATAGGGAAATATTTCTGAAGATTGTTTCAAATTTTCAACATTTTAAAGTCAACATCATGCAGCCCTTACAAAGGTATTGATTCATGTATTATATATGCACTCCAGAATTCTCCATTACATTTTTTTCTGCCACTAGATTTTCATTTGAGGAACATCTCAACATTTTAGCTATAGCAGATTGATATAGGAAATAGGTGAAAATTTTCTTAATAGTATGATCAAAAGTGGTGATAGCAAATTGGTAGGCCTATACAGTCTTATATATTTTTTAATGATAGCTGACATATACACTGATAAGCCTATTCCTTAACACCTGTTATATATAATGACACTTCAGGCATTTTTGAATGTCAATTTTTATTCATAGTATCCACAATATGCTAGGTACCTTCCATAAAAATCTCTAAACCAGATTAAGGATATTTTTAGAAATCAATACAAAAAGTTACACTCTTTTTTTAAATGTGAAAATGTGTTCTATTTGCATCCAGGTCTTTTAGATTAGGTTCATTCCCAGCCCCCAAAAGTTTGCGGTCTAATGGCAGACAAATCCCATGTAATAGCTGCAAATCGTAGATGGAGAAATAGGAACATGGATGGAGAAGGAAATTAGGTCATGGGCTTACTTAATCATCATGCCCATTTGGCTACAGAATACATTCCCAATATGCACAAACACTTTAAAAAAGAACATTTCATCCGCTAAAATCCCTGCCGACCCCAATGCCCTCAAATACAAACTTCTCCCTGCCAAGTCATTCCCAGCCTTCTCCTATCACCAAACTATCCCATGTCCTCTCTGTATATGACGCATAGGCATAATCTCCCCCCTCAGCACACAATCTCAAAACGTTTATCACACCATGTCATGACACTCTCCTGAGGCTATGTCTATCTTTTCAGCCTCCACTCTAAAATCTCATCTGATTATATAGCTAGCAACATTCATATCTGAGAAACTCCTCTTTTGGATTTCTCTCCTCTACCACCAATAAACAGATCATCACAAATATCTAAGATGAAAAGAGCAAAATGTCAGGCCCTAGTGCAGGATTCCCAGGATTTCTCTCTCCCCGAAACACATATTGTTGGGGGAGGCCTTGCACTCCTGGAGGGTCCTTTTTCATGCTAGTATCCAGATCCCATGGGAGAAGATATACCAGACTGATCTGCTCTTCCCCACGTCTTATGAAATCACTTTACTGCTACAAGCTTGTTTCTTGACTTCAGGGCTGCATCTAGACTGGCAAGTTTTTCTGCAAAAGCAAATGCTTTTGCGGAAAAACTTGCCAGCTGTCTACACTGGCCGTTTGATTTTGCGCAAAAGCACTGATGTTCTACTGTCCGAAATCAGTGCTTCTTGCGCAAATGCTTTAACGTTCTCATTCGGGCAAAAGCCCTTTTTTGGAAATGCTTTTGCGCAAAAGGGCCAGTGTAGACAGCTGAAAACTGTTTTGCGCAAAAAAGCCCTGATGGCGAAAATGGCGGTCGGGGCTTTCTTGCGCAAAACCGTGTCTAGATTGGCACGGATGCTTTTCTGCAAAAAGTGCTTTTGCGGAAAAGCATCCGTGCCAATCTAGATGCTCTTTTTCGCAAATGCTTTTAACAGAAAAACTTTTCCGTTAAATGCATTTGCAGAAAATCATGCCAGTCTAGACGTAGCCCAGGTGTCTGAGCCCACTTTCAGGAGAAGTTCTTCCTCTGTTATACAAATGTCAGAGAACATACTGAGGGCCTCATGTCCTTACGGGTGGGGATTGAGAGCTCTTTTAAAAAGGAGCTTGGAAGTTCTGTGAATATTTTTAATTTACATTTTTTATGTTATGTTTTAACCTATTTGGGTTCTTTTCCCCTAATCTATAAAAACTGCCTCAGTCATTAGTGTAAGTAGAGCATGATCTTCACCAATACGGTAATTATATCTCCTTCAATCTGCCACAAGTTCTGGCTGAGCCCAAGTTACCTTTCCTGGGGATACCTCCTACATCCTCCTCCAGTAGTTAATTTGTGATCCTTTCAAGGATCACACATGTCTGTCCTGTGCAAGGAACAGCTGTAAGGACTCTGTCTAAATTCACTAAATTGTTAGCCTCCTCTTTTCTCAGTGTAATAAATTAGCACAACCAGACAGCTACACTGTTTTTATAGGACTTTTGACACTGTTAGGGTATGTCTACACTGCACCGATAGCTTGAAATAAGCAACGCAATTTGAGCTATGCAAGCCAATTTTGAAATAGCTTATTGTGTACATTGGCACTATCTACATAGTGCCAAATTTCAAAATAACCCACTATTCCAAAATATCCCTTACTCCTCATGGAATGAGGTTTACAGGGATGTCAGAATAGAAAACCCATTATATTTCGAAATAACAGGCACTCTGTTAAGATACAGGATAGCTATTTCGGGATACCAAGGTATCCCGAAATAGCTCTGCAGTGTAGACGTAGCCTTATAAACTGTGCCTTTTCATTAAGATTTGGCTTAAAACCTCATCCAATCTCTTGCAATCAGGTATTAACAAAAAAACATTTTAAATGCCTGGGAAGCGTATTGTCTGGATGTGAGGTACTGCATGGGTATTGCAAGCTCAGGGCATTTCAACTAACAGTGCACATCCCCCAGGCCCTTAGTGTGAACTGTAACTGACTTTGCTGATTGCTCCCTGCTGATAGGTTTATGGGGCACATTCTGAAAGAAGCAGAGCAGAACATAGTGGTACTGGCCTCTGTAGTATCCTACTGCATTCTGCAACCAGGAACCATGGACCATTAAGTGAATGTGACAAGCAGATGCGGGCCATAGAAGTGAAAGAGACAGTGTGAATTATAGTGACTGAGCAACAAAACATCTTCCTTGTCACTGATTCTTGAAAGGCCTGCTAATTTGCATCTGTAGAGCTGGTTAGAAAATAATTTAAGTTTAACCTCAGTAACTGATTATAATTGCATACATTACATTAGCACTGTCTTGTATCTTCATTGACAAGGAAACCATTTTTATCTATTTCTTGAGGCTTGTTTTAAGACTGCAGTTTTTCAGACATAATTTGTACTGTGGTATGTTCTCTCTCTCTCTCTCTCCCTCTTTTCTCTAAGAAATGTAAACCAGGTACTGGGAATTTAACAAGTCAATTTATAACTGTTTGTGTTTTATTTATAGAACAATCTATGTCCTTAGTGGAAGCAATTGTTAACTTCATGCAATGTGTCTGAAAATGAAACCTACCATATCAGCAAAGGATTAGATTATACCAGCCTTTTCTGTTTGTGTAAAATGCTATTTCAGAGTTGATGGCCACCTGTTCTGAACTGTTTCTTACCTTCAGCCTATGGACTGACACCATGAACCCAGCAGGAGAAAGGGAAATTCCTGTGGTGAAAATAGCCACACTGATAGACTTGCTTCTGGTATCCTGCTCTGTTTGCTAATTTTTAATTCTAATTAATTCACCAATTAATTCTCAGCGGTGTCTCAATGTCTTATGCATAGACTCAGCTGGTGCATCATTGGTTTGCAGTTAAACACCTGCAGATGGCAGCTTGACAAAATATTGGTTTTCAATGACTAGGATTTGTTGTTTAATTCAACAGTACTTGAGTTTCACAAAGTTTGTATCAGCACATTATTATAATGACTGTATCTGTTTACAGTAGCCATTTGTGGGCTGGTGTGTAAATTCATGGAGGGAGGTTTGCTCTGGGGTTGCAAAGGTGAAAAGACTCATACATAGCAGTGTGAGATGATGCAGTCCCTGAACTCAACAAAGCAGAGAGGCTTCTTCATCTATAAACCACTAGGATGGAAAGCCCCCCAAAAGGGTGAGGAAGGAATGGAGTCAGCTTCATAAAAAGGAGTATGGTACTTTGGATATGAGGGACTATGTATGATAGCTCTCAGTGAAAAATCCCTCACAATGCTTCATTGGCACTCGGAAGCTCCATTCAGAACCTCAGGGAATGAAGCATAAGATGACAGGACAAGGTAAAACAATGAGTCTTTCTATGGCTATTAAAGAAGAATTTGGAGGGTTTGGATTTGTTTTTGTTTTATGCTCTGGATTTCTGCTCTTTACACATCTAATTTTGTGACCAGGGGCTAAGTGATAGAGTTAAAATTTTAAACTGAAATACAGCTCTGTTCCAATCAGCCTCTCTGCCCCTTAGATCCTTTGATTCCTGAAAACTGCCATGCAGACAATGAGAACAGAAACTCCACGTACCCCGGTGATTGCATGTATTTTCCATTAAACATGTTATGGTCTTTCAGCTGAAATTGCTCTACAAGAACTCCTTGGATTCTCTCAGTGAATATTTTCAATCACTTTGAGCAGTCCTACCCAAAACCCTTATCCTCCCCTTCTTTCTAGTACTACTAAATAATCAGTCTCTGTGTAGAGGATTGCTTCCAAACCACTAAGTCCAAAACAGAAAGAACACCATATCAATAAATCATGAACTTTTCTTTCCTTCCTCTTTTAGGTTTAACAAAACAGTTATTCCAGCAGCTAAGCCTGCAGCAACATTGTTATATTGCTGTTTCTAAGGTCAGAATGGATTTCAGCTTGAGACAGTCCAGCTGTTTGTTTTTATTTGCTTCCAAGTGATAAATCAGAAGGAGATTTAAAATGAGAGATTTACATTCCAACAAGATAATGAACTTCTCCTGAAAACTTTCTGTTCACTTCCCATTGCACAAAAGGCAGATGACATGCATTAGTATTGCCATTATCCTTCGTTTAAATCACAGGTATCAGTATGAAGCACCATACAGCTCAGCACATTCACTGTTGAGAGCTGCAACTTTTCACTTCAAACTGAATGAACTTAATTTATTATGGGCAGTAATGCTTCAAATCCCTGCTTAGAACACTAGGATTCTTAGAACAAGCTGCTTGCAGAAGGAAAGATTTGGGAGGATGGAGGATGCTTTACTATTATGGTAGACACAGGTTTGAGAAGATGGAGTTGTGCATTCCAGTCCTGGCTCTACTAAGTGACTTGACCTTGAACAGTTCACTTAGGCCCTGATTACACAAACCTTTAATTGAAATGTTAACTTTATATATGTGAATGGTCTCACTGACATTACATGAATAAACTAAACACATGCACAGAGCAGAGAATTTGATCTGTTTCAGTTTCCCCATTTGTAAACTAAGGATTATAATATTTACCTGCTTCCCAGGGGAGGGGGGGTTGTTAATTCCTTAGCATTTGCACAATGCTTTCTCATCTGTAAATGCAATAGCTATATCAATATGAAGTATTACTTTTGCATTTCTTAGATGATGAAGCATCACTATAATGATTTGCATTCCAAAGGAAAAATTCCCTTTTGAAGATTTACTTGCATTCCAAAAAATGAATTCCTCCTCAGAAAAATCAAACAACAGTGATTCTGAGCACACCTCTGAGAAAAATTCTATTTCTATTCTTCCCTGCTATTTTAATGCGGTGGGGTGGATTGTGTGTGGTAGGGTCTGGTTCTTTAACTTACTTCTGGAACTCCACCAAAAACACAGAAATTAATAATTCATCAAGCCAAAAGGTGAAAACAATTTTTCCCCAGTTAATGTTTTCCTTGTGCTTATTTTTCTCCTCTAGATTCTCAGAAGTCCATTATTTCCCCATTCTAATTAATTTCAAAGACCACTTTCCCATCATACTGTGTGCATGGTCATTCTCTGTTTTCCCAGTTGAATTCTAATGCTTCTGTGTAAAATTCACTCATCTACTAGCTGCATACAAGTTGTTGTTGATAGACAGATCACTTCTTGCTTTTATAGAGCAACTTGCCACAGAAATAATTTTGTTTATTAGATTCAACATAAAATTCTAGGAAATTGTTTGCTGCTGCTTGTGTCAGCTACCTTTCCATGAGCAATAAGTTAAAGGGAGAATGGACAAACAAATCAGAGAAAAAATAAGAATCTCTTTTCCCAGTCCTTCCTTCACATAACCTGAAAAACTTCACCTATTAAAAATAAACCCATTCACATTAATCAGAAATGTATAGTTGAAGAGCTCCCCAAAGATTCCAACATAGTTCCTACATTATATATATTTAAACACAGGAATAAATGTAAGTAGAGTGTGACAGTATTGATGAAATTGACATTCCAATAAAATTGGCACAGATCATGCCCACTAGATTTGTGCAACGAAGGATTGCTTTGTGCAAAGTTTTCTGTGCTAAAGCTGGAAAAGTGGGGTTTGGGTACCTCTGTGGCCCATGCCCAGACATGAGCTCTTTCAAAGGGAGAATATAAGATATGAGAGGAGACATTCACGTATTATTTTCCCTGTGGTCCCACAGACCATAGGCAAAATAGATAATAGTCCCTAGTTTTAATATATTTTTTTCCACAGAGTCCCCATTCAGGTCCTGGATGCTCTTGTAGCCAGAAGGACTCACTGGAACCTGCATTGAGTCAGATGACACTCATAATCCATCTGATCCCACGATCCCATGATCCTGTGTCAGCAATGGTGTAAGGAACCCCACAGTAAGCAGATGTTGGAAAATCTGCTGAGCGAGGGGAGTTTCCTCCTAAAATCTAAGGGTACGTCTACACTGCATCCCTAGTTTGGACTAGAGATGCAAATGGAGACAACCGAAGTAGTTAATGAAACGGGGATTTAAATAGCCCACACTTCATTAACAAGATCTTGCCGGCGCACTAGTTCTAATCACAGCTGATTCGAACCAGGAAGTGCACGCCGGGACGCGTTAGTTCAGACTAAAGCCCTTAGTCCTAACTAACGTTACTCCTCATTTTTTGACTAAGGGCTTTAGTCCGAACTAATGCATCCCGGCACGCACTTCCTGGTTCGAATCAGCTGTGATTCAAACTAGCGCCCCAGCGAGATCATGTTAATGAAGCGTGGGATATTTAAATCCCGAACTAGGGATGCACCGTAGACGTACCCTAACAGAGACTGGGTTAAGTTCAGAAGGTTTTACATCCCTTCCAAAATTCTATTATTATTAATTCTGTATCATGAGGATTTATAATTATAACAGGCTATTTTTGTTAACCACAAAAATGCCTGCTCTCTCTTGGAATCCTGCTAAATACTTGGTTCTAGTGATATTCTGTAGGAATTGGTGCTTCTGCATGTTATGCTCGGTTCTCCTCTTGATTATCTACCAAGTTTGGGAATAGGCCCTATGCCAAACTCCTTTCCCCAGTGGAATAACTGGAGAGGACTCTATGGGTCCATCTACACAGCAGCTTTATTTCAGAGTAACTGATATTATTCCAAAATAACATAGTGCGCATCTACATTATAAGCCTTTATTTCAAAATAATGTTGAGCTGGAAGGCATCTTACTCCGACTCATGGTAACCCTCAGTTCACAAGGAGTAAGGGAAGTCGAAGAAAGAGTGTTCTTCCTTCGACTTCCTGCTGTGTAGACAGTGCCAAAAGCTGAATTAAGGTATTTTGACTTAAGATACGCAACTGACGTAGCTGACGTTGTGTAGCTTAATTCAACTTTAGCCCTGCTGTGTAGATGTACCCTATGCTGGGAGATTTTCTTCTCCAGACCCTCTCTTTGCTGGCTTTCCATGGCACAGGATGTTCTGGGTCACTATGCATACATTTCAATACTCTTTTATAATTACACACACAAAAATGATATTCAAAAATTAAGATTGCAAAATTATTCTCTCAAAAGTAAGGAAATACCAGAATTCATGAAACCTTAATTCAGCCCTCTTGTGTGTGTATGCATTATGATTCAGTTTTTAACTAAATAATCAGTAAAAAAAATTTCCACAGGACTTCTGCCTCATTCAACACATAGGATGGATAATGCGTTCTTAATGAGCTCCTATTCAATATTTTTTCTTCTCATTATTCAATGTGCTGTTGAAGGCCTTATTTACTGCACAGTATTAACACTCTGCTCTGAAGACAAAATTGATACATTTCTCCTGGCCTTTTTGATGGCACTAATCACTATATCTGAGTTCTTAGAAAACATGATTTTTTTCCCAAAATACCCCATGAGATGCAATAGGTTTTATCATCCCATTTTAGAGATTGGAAATTGAACTCAGAAAGATTAACATAAAAAGTCCACTAATTTTAGATCTCTGACTTGATTCCTAGGATTTTTTTCAGAGTACTTAGCAGCATTATTAACATTTTACACATTCAAAGCACAGCTCCTACTGACTTCAGTTATAGTTGTGTGTGTTTAGCACGTCTGCAAATCAGAGCCCAGGTGTTTCAATCTGGGAACTGAGAAAATGAGGAACACACAGTTAATGACCACCCATGGAAAGTCCTGCTCAAGTGACTTATCCAGGACCTCATGGGAATGCTATAGCAAAGTCAGAGACAGAACCTAGTTCTCCAGGGTGGCAGTCAATTGCTTTAACTCAAACTTTATTTGTTCTCCTACAAGCCCCCTCCTCATTCACAGCACATCTTCTAAAATCTACAGCAAATGAGTAAGGGGACCTAAAGCTGGCCAGATGATTTTTGATACAATGAACTAACACCAAATGCTTTTGTGTCAAAGACAAAATGTTTTGCAGAGATGAGTTGGTTTTTCTGAGAATTTTGGAAGGAAGATTTTGAGAGTGAGAAAGGGCTTTTTCACACTCTGTAACTCATGATTAGGGTATTGATCTGAGGGAAAGACACCTACATGAAAGTCCCTGCTGTGGATAATTCTGAGTGACCTTAGATATTAAAAAACAAAACAAAAACCACACCTGTGCTCTGAATCACACAGAAAAGAGCTTTGAACCTATGACTCCCATAGATCAGAGCAGGGCCCTAACCTCCATAAGGCATACCTTCTTGGAGTGAAAAAGCTCAGGTTTCAGTCTGCAAGTGGTAATTATTACCCATTTCCATCTTTGTGAAAACATCTGAAAGGTTTGGGTTTTTTTCCAGTCTAGAACAAAAGCAAAATTTGAAGTATTGTAAGTTGCCTTGAAACAGAATTATTAACCTTCAGTCAGGCCTGGGCTTAACAACAGCAATCTACTTCACCACACAACTCTGATTCATCCCCCGATCATCAGCCATCCTGCACACTGAATGAGGCAGGGCTCCTTTGGAAAATCTGTATGTGGTTGTGCAATTCAAAGTTGTATCCTAGGTTCATTTGCCCAAGGGGGCCAAATTATGATGGCACAGAGAACCTTGGCATGACTTCTGTTCATTTTTCTGAACCCACCACTCTCTACTCACTTGTTTTAAAGACCCCATTCTCACCTCTGTTCCCAGTCTCATCACCCTCACTTCCTGCCTCCCTTCCGCCCACATCACCACCAGCTGGCTCCAGTTACAGTACCTTGTTACTGGCTATCTTTGCTTCAAGGACCCTTTCCTCCCCCCACTCCATGTTTCTCTGTCCTGCCCCTATTTCTTTACTTTCTGTTCATATGTCTCTTCACTATCCTCCCACTTTCTCACTGTTCTTTGAAAAATATTTCCCTGCCTAAGGCTTTTGTCTTCCTGATAAACAGAACTTGCCCTTCTCCACCCAGTCATTGAGTTTCTCTTCCCCTCTCAAACTTGAACATAAAATGTTTTCAGATATACTGAAGACTTGGATTTAATTCCCTCCCCAGACAGAGAGAGGAACTATTTGAAAAAATCCTGATTAAGCATGATCAGACCCACCTGAGGGAACACAATGTATACAGGACACTAATAATACTTATACTACGTTTGTGGTTGTCAAACAATGAAGGCCTGATATTCCCCTCCCAGATTATGAGCACTAACAGCTACCATTGACTTTTGCTGCTTTTGTAGGTGCTCAGCACTTCTGTAAACCAGGACCCAATTGGTTAGTTCCCCTAGCATCCCCATAAGATAGGTAGACAAATATTATTTGTAATCCTCTTTGGAAAAATGGCAGCAAAAGGCTAATTAATGGCAGGCCACTAAGTATATTAGAGAGATCATACACTCTTTGAGGCAGGGACTCTTTCTTTGTTATATATTTGCACAGTGCCTAGCATCCAGGCACTACTGTAACAGAAATAATAAAATTAATAAAACTTAGAAGTTCCTAGCTCAAAACCTTTTTCTCAAATCAGTAGAAGCTGGTATAGTTCATCCTCTAATGTAAACCACATTTTATCTGAAAAAGGGTCATATGTTTCAGAGAAAATGGACAGAGAAAAAAGTCTGGGGATCTGGCACCTTCAATTATCCACAATCACTGTTACTTGAAAATTGTGTGTGTCCCCAAAAATGATCATATGACTGAGGCTGTTCTCAAATAGGTAATCATGTGCATTGAGCTAATTATTTATGTACCATCAATTGTTTACCTGAAGCCAGGTATTTCTTGTCATCTTAGCCCTCAGATATGCAATGAAAACTACCTAAAAAGATCATTCAGGATTCTACAACATCATTCAAGATTCTTTCTGGGTTGTCTATGTAGATTGATCTAGGGAGGCTAATGAGGGCGACCAAAATTGCAAATGAAGCGCGGGATTTAAATATCCCATGCTTGATTTGCATGTTCCCGGCCAGTCGCCATTTTAGAAATTGACTAGCCTGAAGTAACTGCCCGCGTCTACACGGCTGGCTGAGCAGTTGAGACATTGCTCTTACATTCCAACCCTGCCTGGGTTAAAATCTCACTAATGGCAGTGTGCTGCTTTCTGAGCTGTAGGAGGATGCCTTTACATACCCTAGTGGCTTCTGCAACAAATGAAGCAAGGATCCTACAAGTAACAGCCTCATGCACTATACTACTCTGATCCAGTCCCACAGCAGGTCCATCTACACACTGAATAAGGCACAGATCCTGTGGAACATAACAGTACATGATCATGACATTAAAGACAGAACTTCAGGGCGTATGCTGATGGAGAACAAATTAAGGTTGCACTGGCAGCCTTAGTTCTGGCATTTTCTAACTTTTCAGTGTTCAATTTTTTAAAATATAAAAATATATTCAAGGCCCCTAAAATACTGACTAAAATAATTTGTCAAAGTTTCAAAATTTGAAGTCTAAAATTTGGGATCAAATAGGGGTCCTAAGCTGCTGAGAGAATATAAAGGGAGAGGATACAGGATGATGTTTTGATTCTGAATTTTTGAGTAATAAAAACAAAACAACAAAAAAACCCAGACCAGAACTCAGTCTAGTCCATAATCACCTAGAATTTGCAACCTATGACTCTTCCACCTACATAAATGGATATTTTACAATATAAGTGTTGAATTGTGCTCACTGCAAATGTTCACAATGAATATAAAGCAATCATACTGCAAACACAGTGTGCTTTTATGTTTATGACAGTTTTATGGCACCCTGTCTTATCTGAAATTGCTTCACCTCAGATTCATTGTAAAGCTACTTTGCTATAACATTCTGGCAATGTTCAACAACCATTTCAGTTTATCAAGATATTTTTAAACCTCCAGAAAACTGATTAAAACCCAATTACCCCATAACCTTCTGTGAAGTGGACTGAACTTGTACAATTCAACAACTTTGTTGAGGTAAAATGGCCTTCTCAATGGAACAGAACTCTGGGTAAAAACAGACAGAAGATGACCCACCCTATCATTTTGATTTTGGGTCTCTCAAAGTGTTTTTGATCTAGTCCAGGTCCTGTAGTTGTGTTTGTGTATAAGTGTAGTTGGGGAGGAAAGATTACTGTGATTATCATGCCAGATAAACAACTTGACACAAAATGGAAGCCTTAAGTTTGATGATGGTATTTCCTTTCAAGGATTGCTGGGAGGGTGCTTCATGGTTGTGAAGTTTTAGGATGATCTGTTTCCCTGAATGTGAAATAAGCAAAACAAAGTACACAGAGTTTTTTTAGTGTACTTTCATTTCTTGCCAAGGCATTGAAACATGCATGCATGACATGAAACAAAAGCCTGGAGTTATATATTTAATAGTGCATATTCTTATCCTTACTGATAGAAAATCAATTGTCTATTTCCCTGAACCAACTGATGTTTCCAGTAATATCCTCTGTTACAACCACTGTCTTAAAAAGCACATTATTGCTATCACAAACCATTAAATGTAATATATAATAGCAAAGAAGAATCCCCTGAAAAATCTCTCACTGCCACAATTCACAACCAGTTTGTTAGAGCCATAACTGCCCTCAGCTTTGCCTTGGGCCATTAACTAACAAACCAACCATTAACTTCTGGTAATGACCATTTTTCTCAGAGATTATTACTTAATCGAACTCCTGGGCAGTATCGGTTCTCTTATGTCATGTCACTGTGACTGTGCATTACAGCATGTTCCTACTATACAAGCCACCTATTGAAATAAACAAGAGTTAGAGAATTAAATGTTTTGTGGTACACATTATTTAAAATACATTACTTTAATGAACAGCTTTGATGTATCAGAAATACCTTTTTGTTCTCCAGAGCATATGTATCAACAAACTTAGATGTAGAATTAATGTGTGCTGCAGTTCAGTAATGTATACAATGTCAAGACACTGTATTAGTAAGCTGTGTTATATATTCATTTGGGTAAGACACATTTGATTATTAGCATTCTGTTGTTCAGCAACAAGCCACATGTGCTGTCTGTTGCCATGGTAATAAATTAGAAAGGATAACCTGACTACTTATCAATTTTTATTAGTGCAATCATCCTACCTGCTTAACCCCTAGGTAACAGCAGAATATTTAAACAACATTTCTAAAAAATAATGCAACTCAGGGGGGCAAGTTAAGCTAATTGGTTAGGGAGGGATCCAAGAGTATGAAAAAAAATCAGATTTGTGATATGATGCTGATATGGTTCATTAATATTACAGGGTCAGAAATGTTAATGTTCCTGAGGATTTTAGCATCCAAGAAAGAGATAGAAGTAAAAGAGAAAATTAAGAAGGGTAAAATAAAAAAAATAAAATATAGGTACTTCCCTCCTGCTGTGTTTAAGGCAGTGTGCTTAAATGCATATGCTAAATTACAGACTTGAATAAGTGGAACCAAAACACATACAGTACTTAAGAAGCATTAAATTCTACACAATAGTTAATGCATCCTAAACAGTGGGAAAATATACCCATTTTAATGTATGAACATGGCTTGTCCTTATGTTTTAGATTCACAGGAGTAGTAGGCTGGGACCTTGGAAATCCCCATAGGAAAAATCAATTATTTTAGAGTAATCAGCAGAGAGTAAGTTTCATATTTATTCCCAAAGCATGCAAGAATAAAAATAAGTATAATCACTAGATATGAAGTAACACAAATTAAATGAAAAACTGACTCTGCAGCACCAACTTCTCTGATTCTTGGTCTGGGCATCTGAGTCATGATCCTCATTCTAGGTGTTGTGATGTGGCACATGGAATCACAGTGCCACTCACTCAAATTTGGCCCATCTACCTACCTCCCCACCCTGTCAGGTCAGAGGGGCAATTGAGCCCAATGTGAATGACACTGAGATCCTGTGAACCATATCACAACACCTGGAATGGGGAGCTGGCCTGGCCAGACAAAATCAAAGTCGTTGCTATGAGGTGATTGCAGAATGGACTTGTAGTTACTTAAATCTTTATAGTGACATTAATACTAAGTTTTTTCATTAAACTTTGTATATTTCGTGTCTTTATTTTCCTTTATTAAGTATGAGAAAGTCCTACAGGATTTAAATTGCCAGTATCCACTGAAATGAAAGTACAGGTGTCTTTGTTGTGGAATTATTACTTTAGAAAAACACTGTGTAAGTGAAATCTGCCTAATCAAAAAATCTTAAATATTCGTTACCCAAACATCAACAATACTGAAGTGACTTAGTCATCTAAGTTCACTTCTTCCAATTGTAACAGACACTTGGGCCCAGATTTTTAAAGGTATGTGAGTGCAGCAATGCCTAAAAAAGATTTAGGCACTGAAGAGCCGAAAATTCATTGACTTTGTTGGGATTTAGGCTCCTAAATCAGTTTGCTTTTTCAAAACTTTAAAAGTCCAGGCCTTAGTGTAACATTTTTAGAAGTGCCAAGGTGAATGTCAAAAGTCACTTGTGAATCACAAAAGTGATTCATGCTCAGTATGGCAACACCTAGGCTGTGTCTACATTGGCACCCCTTTCCGGAAAAGGGATGCTAATGAGATTAGTCGGAATTGCAAATGCCGCGGGGGATTTAAATATCCCCCGCGGCATTTGCATGAACATGGCTGCCACTTTTTTCTGGCTCGGGGTTTTGCCGGAGAAAAGCGCCAGTCTAGACGGGATCTTCCAGAAAAGGGCTTATTTTCCGCAAGATCCCGTCTAGACTGGCGCTTTTCTCCGGCAAAACCCCGAGCCGGAAAAAAGCAGCAGCCATGTTCATGCAAATGCCACAGGGGATATTTAAATCCCCCACGGCATTTGCAATTCCGACTGGTCTCATTAGCATCCCTTTTCCGGAAAGGGGTGCCAATGTAGACACAGCCCTAGTGTTAGGTGCCTTCCTGCTACTGAAATCCACAGCCTGAACTAGGTACCGAGACTCACTGTACAATTCCTGCCTAAGAATGGGATCCACAAAACATAGCAAGCTGAACAGTGAGTTCCATAAGCTAATCAATGGGTAATACCAAGGAGAGAGGTATGGCCTAAGCAATGCCCCTCTCAGGAAATCAGGCATCTAAGTCTGGGGAAAACAGAGGAACCTATTTCTGCTTGGGATTTGTTCATTCAACAACCTTCTATTGCAGGGGTCTCCAAACTTTTCAGCCCGAGGGCTGCATTAACTATCAAACAGCAGTTCAGTGGCCGACTACACACTTGAGGTCCAAATAAAAAACAATCAAAACATGGATGTTGTTTTTAATTATTTATTTAATATTATTTTATTCAGTTATTATTTAATAACACATTGATACACTACACATGAACACCTGTATTAGTGTGAATGGTGAAATTGTTTCCTGGATGCCAAAATAGCAGACATTTCTGGCTTTGCGAATCCGTTTCTCCCAGAAGGGGAGGGGGGCTTTTCCCCCTGCTCTCCCCTTCCTCTGCACGCTGTCCTCCCCTCCTGCTTGCCACCGCTCACTCCTTCCCCCCCCGGGCGGAAGGGGTCACCTTTTTAAAGTTCCCGCCGGGGTTCACGTTCCCCCGCACGTCGCCGGGCGGGCGTTACCACCACCGTCCATCCTGCCCCCTGATTGGCCGGCTGCCCTGTCAGTCTGGGCGGGGGTACGCTGCCCGTGCTAACCCCCGCCCCCTGCGCCATTTGCTGCCGCGCAGCCGCTTGTCAGCAGAGCGGCCCGCTTCTCCCGCCCCGGCGCGGCGTGAGTACACGCCGCACACCCCTGACAGGGCCCCCCCCCCCGCAGCAAGAAGGGCCCGTTCGGCGGCGCCCCAGGGATGGTCTCCACGGGCCGGATGAGAGGGCCTCGCGGGCTGCATCCGGCCCGCGGGCCGTAGTTTGGAGACCCCTGTTTTATTGGGTGCCGAAGATCTTATTCACAAAAAGCTGAGGAGGAAGAAGTATTCCTGCTTCTTTCTTCCACTAGAACTTTTCACTCAGGAGTTAGCACACAGGAGACCCAGGTTCAATTCCACCCATTAGCTGATGTAGAGCAGCACTATGATTCCTCCTCTCCTGGGGGATAGGTACCTTAACCACTGACCTATGGGCTATTCTAGGGCAAGCCTCACTTAGGGTATGTCTACACAGCAAAGTTATTTTGAAATAACAGCCCTTATTTCGAAATAACTTTCCTATTGTCTACACAGCCAAACCGCTATTTCGAAATAAATTCGAAATAGCAGAGCGCTTATTTCGAATTTGGTAAACCTCATTCTATGAGGAATAACACCAAATTTGAAATAACTATTTTGAAATAAGTCATGTGCAGACACTTATTTTGAAATAGGGTGCCTCCAGCCTTCCCAGGGAGCCCTGGTGGCCACTCCAGCCTCAATCAAGAACACTCCACTCTCTCCCCCCCTCCCTGGAGCCCTTAAAGGGGTAGACTCTGGCCACAGTGCCTGTGCCAGCCAGCTCCAAGCCTGCCAGCCCACAGCCAGCAATCAGTCTGCCAGCTGCCAGGAGCTTGCCAGGGCCTGGAGAAGGTGGGCACATTCCTGGTCCAGAGTGGAGATTATGGACCTTATTCAGGTTTGGGAGGGATGCCCCCAATGTCCATGATGTCCGCACTAGATGAAGGAACGCGGCCGTCTATGGCAGGATAGCTGCTAGCCTGGCCACCAAAGGCCACATGCAAACCCAGGAGCAGTTTTGCATGAAAATCTAGTTGGAGAGACCCCCAACCCTGAGACCTGAGCTTCCCCTCCCCATTCTTCCCCTTACTTCCCTCCTCCCAGGTTTCCCCCTCCCCTCTGCCACCTCCTTTCCCCAGTCTCACCAGAGTTTCATTTCCTCCCCTCCCCCAGTTTTGTTAAATAAAGAGAGTTTGTGTTCATGAAAATACGTGTATTTTTTTTTACATCAGGAAGGTGGGTTAGGGAGGGGTAAATGGAAGGATGTGATGGAGGAATGAGGCACAAGCCCCCAGTGGGGCACACCAGGGAGGCTCTTAGTGCTCCTCAGGATGGAAGCTCTCCCACAGGGCCTCCTGGATATTGACAGCCCCCTAAATGGACTTTCTGGTTGGCAGCCTGCAGAAAGTGCAGCCAGGCTCTCAGAAATGCATCCATGAGAAGCACCAGAGTGCTCAGGGGCAGCTCTGTCTCCACGTTGCAGAGTGCTGTGGTGTCCCAAGTGAGGGCAATCAGAGCATGCAGAGACAAAATGCTTTACTGTCCCTCATCGAGGTAGACAAGCAAGCAGGAAAACCTGAGAACTAGCTATCGCGGGGGGAGGGGGTCCCTTTAAACAGAGACCTCAGATAGCCTCAGGCAGCAGCTCCACATAGTAAGCCCTGACCTGGTGCCCTGCCGGAACTAGTTCCGGCCAGCCTTAAATGTGATTCAGAGTCTACTCAGTGTGGACGCACTATTTCGAAATAGCAAAATGCTATTTCAAAATGCATTTTGTGTGTAGATGCGTTATTTCAAAATAAAACTGGAGTATAGACATACCCTTGGTCCCTCCTGTTGAAACTGTTCCTCTTTCTATAAATTATTAAAATAGTGACTGGAGCAAAGACTTGAACCCAGGTAAGTGCAATGGACTATTGACTCATTCTCTCTTGGCCAATGACTAATTATTTATATACCGAGTAAAACAGCCTCAATAGAAAAGACTGATGGAACACCACCCCAGAATGTCTCATAGCCCCAGAAGTTAAAGCACTCAGAAGAGATGAGGGTAGTTAGATCAGTAAATCACACAGACTGGGTAAGTATTTTAACCATTGGGATAAAGGTTACATGAGAGCAGTAATCTCTGTCTCCTCTGGAATTTTGTACAGGGCTAAGCATGCCTACTGGATTGGATCCTGCAGGTGAGGTAGGCAGAACAACACCCAATATGAGGATCCTCGAGAGGCTTAGTGTCTAAGTTGCCAGGAACAAGGCAGCTGGGCATGTGCCCAGTCCAGATTTCTAGATATCTAAAGGACTGTATCAGTTGAAAATTAGATGTCTAGGGAGCTGAGAAGTCTACAGGATAACACGACCACTACTGAAGATTTATGAGGATTGAAAGTTTGGAGTGAAGTGCTTGAAGTGCAGTTAGACCTCTAACTTGCTTTGTGGATCTAGTCCTTAAATGCTTAGGAGTCTAAGTTTAATTGAAAATCAATGAGACTTACGATCGTAAGCACCTAAGTCTCTTCTGAAAATGGGATTTAAGATCTTAAGAGTAACACATTATAAAGAGCTCTTTCTGATTAGATTAAAATCCTAGATGTCCAAGGGACAGAATTTTAAAAGCATTTAGGTACCTACATTAAAAATCTGGCCCCTTGTCATTCATGAAAAGGGACTCAGCAGCTAGAGTCTATTGAGTGATTTTTAAAATTATACCTATGAACTTTTTTATTTGTTGATACTATTAAAATAAATGACTAATAATGATTTATGCAATGATTTGTCTTAAGACCTTTATATTATGGACACCATGTACATTTTCTGAAAGAAAAAAAGTGTTTATAGTCCACATACTATTTTCTGAAATTCAGATTTTTGAGACCATGGCTCGGGGGGGGGGGGCGGGAGAGACACCTTGATTCAGATGTGAGTTCGACATCATCTGAACACAAGGTGTCCTATATTCTATGGATGTAATGTCAGGCCATGTTGTTCTGGTGACTACCATACTATTCCCTATGAGATTAATTGAGAACTCAGCTCTGTGCAAGGCTTCCATCTCTCTGAAGGAATCCATTTTCTGCAAACCTCAAAACTTCACCCTGACTCTCCTCAGCTAAGGAGATGCAAACTCTTTCCATTTTTCAAACAGTATTCAACCAGAACTGATTGGCTTACATGCTTCACTCCACTCAAGTTGTGTAAAGGAACCAATGAATTGTTATAAATTGTTATAAATGCCTACCCAGTGACAGATTAGAGAAGTGCCGAATGGGGCTGCTATCTCTTCAAGTCTTTGCAACGAGCTTCTATTTGTGAACAGAGCGTTTCTATTATGAAACTGAAAACATCCAAACTTCATAATCATCTAGTAGACTCAATCTCCATAATGTGTGTGGGGGGCACCTAGCTGGAAAAGTAAGACAAGCAGTTGTAAAATGCTGTGTACAATTAAAAGTGCTTTCTTAGTTTAAAAAAAAAAACAAACAGTGATGCACATTTATCTCTAATTAAAATCCAATAGAAATATATATGCAAATTAGACAGAGCCTTTTGGCTCCCTGACAAGTTGCCAATGCCGTATTCACTGCTGAAGAATTTGTGCACTACTGGACCATATAGCTCATTTCTTTAACATCTGGAATTCTCTGAGCTAAGCATTAATAGATGATGGGTCTCAAAACATTAAAAACTAGATATAAGCAAATTCAGGTTATAAAGCTCCAATCCTGAAATGGATAGATCCATGCAGAGCCCCATTGCCTTCTACAGAGCTTCAGTGCAGGCACAGAGGTTCTGTTTGCAGCTTACCGTCAGATCAGGGTTTTAGTATGAATAAATATAGCCACTTGTGTGGCTGTTAGATGATGGAGAGGAGTTTTTTCCTTTATAGTAAAGCATGCAACAAATTCGTGTCTAAAGAAAAGATAAAAGACACAGTAAAAATATCCCCAAAATGACTAATAAGTCTCACCTCCAAAAACTTACTCTAATCTGGGAACCTACTCCTGAAACAAATCCCACCGCAAATTTTGTCCACATAGCTATACAAGTGATGCCATGACACCATCACAAGACCTAACCACATAAGTCACAAAACCAGGGTTCATACACCTTCACATCCACTAATGTGATATATGCCATCAAGTGACAGCAATGCCCTTCTGCCACGTATATTGGCCAAACTGGACAGACTCTATGACAGAAGATAAATGGACACAAATCAGACATGAGGAATGGTACCGCACATAAACCTGTAGGGCAGTGTTTTCCAACTTTTTTAAACATAAGATCACTTTTTTAATTGAAGTGCATTCCAAGATCTACCTCAAACCCAAATAGCCTTGCCCTGCCTCCTTTGTGCCCCTTCTCCGAGGCCTCAGGGTGCAGGAGGGGGGTTCATGAGTGGTGTAGGGTTTCAGTATGTGGGGTCCAGCTGGGCACTGCTTACCTCAGGTGGCTTCTGGGTAGTGGTGCAGTGGGGCTAAGGCAGGCTCACCCTGCCCTCCCAAAAGCAGCTAGCAAACTCCATCGCAAGTCCTGTTGTGCCCCCTTTCTGCTCTGTGGAGTTAGCATACAGGGTGGAAGAGGGGGCACCTTGACATCAGTGCTCCTCTTCTCCATCCCTTATCTTGCACAGCAAGCAGGAGGCTCCCAGGGAGTGGGGACCGGAGCTCCAAGGCAAAGGAAAAGAGGTGTGCAGCAGTAGGGGGAGAGGCAACTGAACTGCTAGCACTTGATAACCTTTTGGCAAAACTAGGCAGGATCACACGTCAGAGGCTCCAAGATCTACTGGTTGGTGACCACAGCTGTAGCAAAACATTTTAACTTCTCTGGACATTCAATAATGGATTTAAAAGTAGACATTCTTCTAAAAAGGAATATTATCAGCCAATTACAGAGGGAGACTGCTGAACTGGAGTTTATTTACAAGCTCACACTATCTACTTAGGCTTGAATAAGGATATTAACTGGCTAATCCACTACAAAGGCAATTTCCCCCACCTTTGATATTTGCATTTCTACATCAGATGTGATGAATGGGACACCTCCTGCTTGACTTAATTAGCTTCATTAACATCAGTCCTACAATTGACAGGTAATTTCTTTTGCTATTATTTATACCCTGGATTCTGTAATTTCCACTCCAACTCATCCGATGAAGTGAGTTTTACACACAAAAGATCAAGACCTGATATATGTATTAGTCTCAAAGGTACCATAAGGCTGCTCTAAAGACATGTTCTTCAAAATGTAAGGAGGAAAATGATTTTTCTAAACACCAGTTTTCTACTCATGTCACACTGACATCTTGGGGTTTAATTCATAATCTAAAACATCATTACTAAAATAGAGGTGAAATAGGAGAGTAAAGATTTTTTATAAGGCACCCTTTTACTTGTTCCTGTACCAGCTGCTCAGGCCCTGAGAAGCTGCACAAAGGGGGAAGTAGTTTCCACAAGGCAGTGGGAGGGAGAAGGAAATGGGATGGAATGGAATTGACAGCATGTTGGCTTTCCTTCCATTGCTTTGCTAAACCCTTTTCCATGTAGAAAGCTAGTGAAGGGTATATCCCTCCCCAAAGCAAAATAAAACCAAGCAAGATTCTCTGAGTCATAATTTGCTATCCAGTCTGCTTTCTGGGGCAACACACACACCACACATACTGAAAGACTACTTATGTGTGGGGGTGGAAGAATTCCCTTCGCTAGTAACACCAGTAAAACTCACATATGTATGCAGCTGTTTGATTTTTTTACAATGCTTCCTTTCACTAATGAAAAGCACACAAAATAGGGTGAAAAATATCATAGGTAAAGAAATTCTTTGAAAGAAAAAAGGTTCTAGTAATGACAACTCAGATATTACTTTTAAAAGTTATTAGTAAACAGAATGTAATTTATTTTCTGGCTGATCTAAAATTGTTTTCGTCACTCTATGGCTTGCATTTTACCACACTCATTGAGACATATGAACAGCAAACTTGCCAACCTTTTACTGTTTTCACAAGTAAAAAGTTTGCTAATAACCAAGCAAAAATGGACGGAGAGGGAGGGGGGAAGATGGGCACAGTATTCTCTGAAGGCACAAGATCTCATGAGTTTGACAGCTAGTTTTATTCATTCTTACCTCTCTGTTCTTACTGTACAATTGTGATTTTTTAAAACGGTTCCTTCTGCATTATTTTCAACTTAGGGTTCTGGCTTCTTAAACTGATGCTCAACTAAATCCCAAGTGTATAGCTCTTACTTTTTTTTTTCTTAAATTTTTCTTATATTTGTTGTGCCTTTACTTCTACCAAACCCTTACTTTGCTGTCTTTAATTGGTATAATTTTGCAAGAGAACTCATCAGGTGCATGGGCATACAGCCAGATGTGAAATATGCATGACATACACACACACACAGTTTGAACATTTAAACTAACTAGCAACTAGTGACAGTGAAGAGGGCTATACCATAGGAAGTGCAAAAACAAACTCAGGAGAGATCTAGCTAAAATATATTGTAGAAAAAAAATTAATCAGATACTCCAAAAATGCATTGGGCTCAATTGTTCTGTGGCTCGGAAGCCTCTTAATGCCAACTGTCAGAGGGCACAGGGATTTCATGGAGGTGCCTAGATTGGATATTTGGTGGGCAATAGTCCACCAATCAGTGGCACGTGAGGTCTCTACTACTAAGAACCAGTAGCCCATCGATTATCATTGTTGTGAAATGTATGGATGGATAATATTTAAGGAATTATAAATCCACATTGAAAATTATGTGCTGAAGGTATTGGAGTTAAGGCAGGTCACCAAGATATGATGTATCTTGAACATTCCTTTCAGGAAGGAGGCAGATACCTATCTCCCTGTCTGGCCATTTGTGTATTGACTGCATCATAGCGTACGTCTATTGGCCTACTGACACACAAGCAAAAGAAGACATTGTGAATTCTTCAGGTGAGATATTCCAGAGGAATAAACAGACAACCAGAAATATCCTGTTTATGAATAGAGAGACAAAAGTGTGTTTTGATATACTTTAGAGTGCAAAGACCCTTCTTATAGGATGCAAGCTCACAACATGCTTGTCTCATGAAAGGAGGGTCACAACCAGCCCGGTTTTAAAGCGCTGCAAGGGTATTAGAGGAGAAATACTTAGTGGGACTAAGAATATCCTGTTAATTAAATCTAGGCTCTAGAATGCATGTTGTTATTGGTAAAAATGGTTACATATTAAATAAATCTGTTTGCTTCCACTTGAATGTCTATACTTTGTTAAATAAATGACTTTGATTTCACTATAAACATCTCTAAGTGCTGTGTGGAAAGCAGAGCAATAATCTGAGCTGCGAACAGTAAACTGGGGTGTACTGTGCCTTTGGAACCAGTGAATCTGTGAAAATTGTGAGTATCCATTGGACCAGGGGGCTGCTCAGAGTCTGTGTGAGCCAGCTGAGGACCTGCAGAGTAACTGCTGGGCCTGTGAGGCCCAGAGCAGAGTGTTTGTATTGTCTCTTTGTAGTGGAGTTGGAGAGCTAACTCCAAAGCCACAGATGAGGTTTTCTTAGAGCAGCAAGGTGCTTCATCACTCTGAGTGCTCACCTCTTCCTTCTCTGAAAGGCTATATTTTATTAAAAAAAAAAAGAGAGAGAGATAGAGAGGAGTAACGTTTTTCCTCAGTATGATAAACAATTTCAGTACTTCTGGATCAGCAGCTTTCCTAATCACTGGAAAAAATAAGGTCTTTGCAGTGTTTCTGGAAAATTAATATTTGGCTGCTGTGGAGCAAAGAGGGAAACAGATTCTGGGGTTGATCACTTCTCTCAGAAAATGCTGTGCCAATAATCACCTCTTGGGTATGTCTACACTACAGAGTTTTGTCGGAAAAATGGCCGTTTTTCCGACAAAACCTGAAGGACGTCCACACTGCAATTGCATTCTTCTGCAAGAAAACTGAAAGAACAAAGGGGTTCTTCTGGCATTGGTAATTCTCATTCTATGAGGAAGATACTTTTTTGCAAAAGAGCTCTTTCACAAAAAGGCATGTGTGGTCGGGGAAGAGGAAGTTCTTACGGTAGAAGAGGAAAAAGGAAAAAGCACAGGTGCCTTGGTAGCCATTCTATCCATAGCAATCACAGCTTACATGCGAGAGAGCATCCATTCAGTCTGGACATTTTCTTTCAAAAAAGCAGATCACTTTTTTGATGCACTTTTGCAGTGTAGACTCTCTCTTTCGGAAAAAGTTTAGTCGGAAGATCTCTTCTGAAAAACGCTTCTTCCGAAAGAAGCCTGTTGTCTAGGATGTAGCCCTTATTTCAGTTGTCTCCACTGAGTAAAACTGTGGGAGCATAACACAGCATGACAGGCAGAGTCTCAGATAATCAGAACTCAAATCATTTAAGGCTTTAAAATAACAACTTGCTTTCTGCCAAGAAACAAATCAGCAGCCACTGCAATCCTCAGAGTACTAAAGTTCTGCATTTCCAGCATAACACGTAGCTCAGCAAGTGGCTTCACCAGTTTCAGTTTCTAAGTGGTCCCATTGGGTAGCTCCATGGACAGTACATTATAGTAACCTAACCCTGAAGTTTCAGCAGCATAAACGATGGCACTAATGTACATGTTCAGAAGTAAATCTTACTGTTTATTGGCCATGCCCATATGAAAAAATTGTTCTGTAACCTCATCTGCTACTTGAGATTCCAAGAGCAAAGACAAAAACCCTACACAAACCCGTATTGCAAACAACAGTGCATTACTTCTAAAGATGTGTAGATCTCATTCTACCATCCTTTAAGTTGCTCATTGAGTCCTACCATTATCTTTTCAGTTTTGTCTGGTCTGATCTTTTAAAAAAGCCTTTTTGAGATTTTTTTAATTCCAAAATAAAACTGAGTCCCTGGTGTCCTCAGCACATTTTCAGTTCAGCAAAAAGTACACTGCAGCCTACTTACACAGTCTCACTTGTCGTTTAAGATGAGTAAGTTGTTCTACAGTTCTGTTCTGAAATAATGTATATTATTACTACTGTCATTAAACACAGGTAGCAATCGCCCCATCTCTTGTAAAAGTGTCATGACGTCCCCCTATTGTTGCCTGATTGTGTTACAACTAAGTGCTGAGGACCTTCATTTCCAATAGTTTCATCTTATTTTGGGAATATTGGATTAAAAATTCTGCAATATTTCAGGTACGTCTTTACTGAGATTTTTTGCATTCTCTCTGCTACAGACCTCTCGATTGTCCACTAAGTGCTGGATAGTCTATTAGATCAGTGTATATATGCGTACGAGTGTATAACAGACACAAATTTCACATTTGGCTGGAGGCTGAAAATAAAACTTTTGATACTGAGCTGGCAATCTGATATTATTTATATTTATTTAAACAAAAGATTTAACTTGTAAAAATTAATCTTCTTTTTGTGATTGCTAAGTCAATATGAAAAAAGTCCAAAAAGCTTAAATACTGCCTTAATCCTGCTTTGGCAAGAGGGGGGAGGAGATGTGTACTGGTGCAATCCTTTCTAGTTTCACATTTCTATGATAATATGGTAGTATTGCAAATGGCATCACTAACTTTAGTAAGACATCCACCACCAGCAGTAGGTTCAAAAATAGGAATGATAGTTGAAAATAACTTTTAAATATATTGGTATATCCAGGATGAGAAGTATTTCTTAGCTTTCCAAACACTCTAGTGGAGGGACTCAATCAAAAGAGATGCAGTTTTCCTTTACAGCAAAGAGATTCAGAATGTAGCTTGGTCCTTCACCTAAGTGTACTTTAGTGACACAGCTCACACACTGCTTTGTATGAAGATGTATGCACCTAATAGCCTGTTTGAAATCCGCATATCAAGAGAATAGGAATGGGAAGAATAGGTAAGAGTCTTCATTATACTCAAGCTAGACAAGCACTCCAGCTGCACTCTGCTATAAATTACTTTTGAACCATTGCTAGCCTCTAGAATTAAGATGTGATTTGGGGAGGAAAGTTTGAATTCTGCATTTAGGTAGCAGAGAGACAAGTCTAGAGATTATTTTTTGTGTCCAAATGACATTTTTAGACTAAGCATTATTGTTAGATTAAATCAGGAATTTGCTACATGTCACAGCGTCAGATAAGATGTCTGCCTGGACCTTTTTAAATAACAATGTTTAATCCCAGCCTTCCTTAAAAATAGAAGTTTGTTCTCTTTAAAACAAAACAATACCATTTTGGAACAGATGAACAGAACTCAGTGAGATGACTCATCTGCTGTGCTGCGTCTAATCAGTGGCTTGTGAGTGTGTATACATACGTATAAAAAGCCACTCGAGAGTCAGTAAAAGAACAGCCTATCTGCTGAGAGCTAATCACTCTGGGTTATTCTTGGCAGAACACAGTGTTTGTACATAATACCAACAGTTACCAATTATTTTCCCTGCTTGGCAAAATGAATGGATGTGTGCGGTTATCTTAAAGGTGTCCTCTGCAGAGACTATATTTAAACTGCTGATACCTGTAACTGTCTAATGTTGACCTGGTGCAAATACGCAGTAAGGACTCATAGCTGCTTAACCTAAGCTTGCTTTATCCACAGACTAAGTCCAACATCTAGCCTGACATGATGTGTAATTTACTGTTTATCTGCAATTATTTTACATCTAGGGAGTCTGGATTTAATTCTATATTTTTACTGCAAATGTTTTATCAAAGTCTCTATTACCAGAAATTATTGATACACTATTGTATAACTTCTGATTTACACTGGTGTAATTATATCAATGTCAAAAGAAAAAAAAGCAGAAGTTTTTAAACTCATGCAATTAACATAAATAACGGTGTAATTCATACTAATGTAAATTAGGCATAACTCTTTTGGAACATATATTGTTATAATTGTTCTTTTGGGACTTATATTGTTACACCAGTGTAAAACTGGTGTAAACAAGATCAGAACCAAGTGATATTATTAATTTAACAAAATTAGTTTTCTTGTTAAAGCAAGCATTTATAATATTAGCTAATAAGATCAGGCTATTTAAAATTAATTGTAACTAAATTTCAAAATATAGGCAAGCTTGGCCCATTGCCTTTAGACTGCTTCAAAGTCAAGAACTCTACCTTTGTACTTTATACAACAATTTTTGTGTATCAAGTAATAAACATTATATTGATATGAAGGAAATGACTTGGTGAAAGGCAGCACTGAAATGTGAGTGATTTATTCATATAATATGGAATAGCATATTTAAAATCCCATCCCATTAACATCTATTACCCACCTAATTAGTGTAAGTCATTGACAGATCTCATTAGGAAAACAGAAAACTAAAGAGAATGAAGGTCTTGGTCTGGCAAATGGAACTGTGTGGGCAAAACATAATCTCATGTGAAGTCTCTTCGGTTGAAGTCGGTTCTGTGTCCTTTTGGATTCAATTGTAAAATTCCTTTATGAGTCCTAGCTTGGAAATTAGACTGCAGAATATACTAATTGCAAAGTTACACATCAGGAAAGGACTTGTCAATTATGTTAAAATAACTATGCAGTTGTCTGTTCACCATGTTTGGAACATACTACAAACGCCCTGACAATATGAGTTTTCCAAAGATTAAACTATAGGAGAAGAGAATTTGTGAACTGACTGTGCACTGAGTGTTTTGTATTTAGTTGGCCTTTTTTTGTTCCTGTGTGTTTTTAAACACTGCATGGGGAGATAAGTACACAAATCCTGTTAACAATAATGAGATTTACTCATACAACTCCCCACACACTTCTTTGGAAATTTAGCCCTTAAGCTTAGAAAGCATTTGGGGAATAATTATTTTTTTTCTTTTCATAGTCTGTTTATAGATTAAGTACACTGTACTTTACCTCTAGCTTTTTCATAATGTGTCTTTGTCCTGCTGTGCAGATTGCATACGCCAAATTCACCCAAGTGTAAGCAGTTGCAGCTCCCAGTGGAATCCTGAGATAAGTTAAATGGTGATGGAGCAATAATGCATGTTGCATATGGGTATGAGTGGATAGGAAAATGTACAAAAATGGTATGTCACTTATCAGCTGCACAAAAGGAGTGTAATGTACATATATAAGGGGGTAGAAGAGGGTGTGCCCAGAGAAACAAGATGTTTTAAAATTCAAGAGGACACTTTATTTTATACCTGACAGAATGAACCCCATCATACAAACTATTACACACTTATGCTAATGTTTTTTCTGAAAGGGTACCTCTACACAGCAACATTATTTCAAAAAAACGCTAGTTATTTTGAAATAACAGTCCGCGTCTACACAGCAGACAGTTATTTCGAAATAATGTTGTAATACTGTTAGGCTATGTCTACACTGGCCCCTTCTTCGAAAGGGGCATGCTAATTTTGAAAGTGGGAATAGGGAAATCCGCGGGGGATTTAAATATCCCCCGCGGGATTTAAATAAACATGTCCGCCGCTTTTTTTCCGGCTTGGGGAAAAGCCGGAAAAAAGCGTCTAGACTGGCCCGATCCTCCGGAATAAAGCCCTATTCCGGAGGATCTCTTATTCCTTCTTCAAAGTTTCCCTATTCCCACTTTCAAAATTAGCATGCCCCTTCCGAAGAAGGGGCCGGTGTAGACGTAGTCTTAAGGTGTAGGACTTCTTACTCCAACTAACGTAATCCTCATTGTACAAGGAGTAAGGGAAGTCACAGAAAGAGTGCTCTATTTCGAAATAAGTGCTGTGTAGACGCTTCCATTTTTGAAATAAGCTATTTTGAAATAAGCTACACAATTGACGTAGCTCAAATTGCTTAGCTTATTTCGAGTTAAGCCCTGCTGTGTAGATGCACCCGAAGAGATTACAGTTTAAAATTTTCATCAAAAATTCAAAAGTAAACTTTTATCCATCTCTAGTTGTACTGTGATTTTACTGATGTAGGGGAAAAATGGGACAAGGGAACTCACAGAGAAGAAAGCAATGTGGGATTGCAGTTATCTGTTCTGTTAAGGTCTATGTGCAGTTGGTGGACTTCAAAAGCAATATAGCTGCAAACAAGACTCTTCTAATCCTATATACAGAATCATAGACCCCTTGAGAGATCATATAATTCATTCTCCTGCACTTATAGAAGGACTAAGTGTTATCTGGAGCATCCCTGACAAGTGTTTTTCTAACCTGATCCTTAGATCCTCCAATGATGGAGATTCCACTACTTCCCTAGGCAATTTATTCCAGTGAGTAACCACCCTGAGAGTCAGCAAGGTATTCCTAAATCCAACCTAAAATGCTTTGCTGCAATTTAAACCTATTGCTTTTTGTCCTGTGCTCAGAGATCAAGAACAATTTTTCTTCTTCTTCCTTATAATAACCTTTTATGTACTTGAAAACGGTTATCCTGTCCCCTTTCTGTCTTCTTTCCTCCAGACTAAACAAATCCAATTTTTTCAATCTTCCCTCATGGGTCATGTTTTCCAGAATTTGATTTTTTTTCTCTTTTCCAGCCTCTCTCCAATTTGTCCACATCTTTCCTGAAATATGCCATCCAGCAGTCATTTCCAGTTCTGTAGGTGCATAAATGATTGTTCTTTCCTTAGTAGATACTTTGTATTACTCCTTATTGAATTTAATTATATTTAATACAATTTCTCCAGAAAATTTTGAATTTAATCTTAGCCACCCAAGCACTAGCAACCCCTTCCAGTTTGTTATTGTCTGCAAACTCTCTATGCCATTATTCACGTCATTTATGAAGATACAACTAGACTTAAACCTCATCCAAGCTCATTATTCCCACTCGATATGCCATTCCAGCTCAACTGTAAATCACTGATAATTACTTTCTGGAAACAGTTTTCCAGCCACTTCTGCTCCCAACTTATATTAGCACTGTCTAGGTTTTGTTTCCCAAGTTTGTTTATTAGATGCTCATAAGAGAGTGTATCAAAAGCCACCCTAAAGTCAAAGTAAACCACATCTAGTGCTTTCCCCCAGCCACAAGGGCTGTTGCCCAGTAAAAAACAAACAAACAAAAAAAACCAACCAACCAAACAAAAAACCCTCTTGACAAATCCATGCCGTCACTTATCACCTTACTATCTTCTCAATATTTACAAACTAATTGGTTAGTTACCTGCTCCATTATCTTTCCAGGTACTGAAATAATGATGACTGGTCTGTAATACTCTTAGGTGTCCTTATTTCCATTTTTATAGATGGGCACTGTATTTGCTCTTTTCAAGTATTCTTGAATATCTCCTATTTTATGACATTTTGAAGATAATTCTAATGACTCAGATATCTCCTCAGACAGTTCCTAGAGTATTCTTAGATGCATTTCATCAGACCTTAGTGAAATGAAGACATCTAACTAGTCTAAGTAACTCTTAACTGGTTCTATTCCTATTTTAGCTCCAGATCCTACTCCCTTTTCACTGCCATTCACTATCGCTACTAACCTTTTTGGTGAAAATTGAAACCAAAAAAAGCCATTTAGATCCTTTGCTATTTCCATATTTTCTGATATTGTTTTTCCCCCTCTCATTTGGTAATGGACCAACCCTGCTCTTGGTCTCCTCTTGCTTTAAGCATGCTTGTAGAATATTTTCTTGTCGCCTTTGTGTCTCCAGCTGGTTTAATCCTGTTTTGTGTCTTTATCTTTTTAATGTTGTCACTGAATAATTGTGTTATTGTTTACATTCATCCTTTTAAAATTTGACCTATGTTCCACTTTTTTGTAGGACTCATTTTTGAGTTTCGGCTCATTAATTATCTCCTAGTTAAGGCAGGGTGGGTCCTTCCATACTTCCTATAAATCAAATGAAAATTATACTTCAAAAGCCACTTATTATATATAAACAAGCACTAAAATAAATTATAACATTTGGTAAAAAAAAAAGAACATTAGGATGGCATCAAAGTCCAAATGTCCTTCTCCTTTTATCCAATTCTAATATTAGCATTGGAATCCACTAAGCTAATATACACATGCTTTGACACAAACTAAACATTAGTCTACAGAATATATCAGTTAATTAATAGTCTGGCATGGTACCCTGGTAACAATAAACTTTAAAAAAGAAATTACTGATTATAGGTATTCCATGAGAAAAAATACAGAAATATCAAATGTAAAATCAGAACTGAAAAACTTTGCTAATATCTAGTAGAGATAATAAGGCGCATTTAAGGGCAGATGAAACCGGTTCTGGCAGGGCATCAGGTCAGTAGTTGCATTGTGTGGCTGCTGTCTGAGGCTATCTGAGGATCATGCTTAAAGGGACCCCCCTGGACAGCCGGTTCTCAGCTTTTCCTGCTTGCTTGCCAACCTCGCCGAGGGACAGCAAAGCGTTGGTCTCTGTGCCCGTCTGTGTCGGTGGTTCCCTTCGGGGATGCCGCCGCAGGTGGCAACATGGAGCCAGAGCTCGCCCTGCACCTTCTGGTGCACTTTCTGGACTTGCTGCTGCAAGCCTGCCAGCAATGACTCAAGGCTGCCTGGCACCACCTGGGGAACGTCAGCCCCCTGCCTCTCCACCTGGCTGCCCTGGGGGCCATGGAGGAGCTGCGGCGGCCCCCCGGCACTGGCAAGCCCCGCCGCATCTGGCGCCTGGACACCAGCAGCGACTGGTGGGACCGCATCGTCCTGGAGCGCTGGGAAGACTGACAGTGGACCCAGAACTTCAGGATGAGGAGGGACACCTTCCTGGAGCTCTGCGAGTGGCTCGCCCCTGCTCTGCGCAGAAGGGACACTCACATGAGACCCGCCATCCCCCTCCAGAAGCAGGTGGCCATCGCCCTCTGGAAGCTCTCCACGCCGGACAGTTACTGATCCATCAGGAACCAGTTCGGCGTGGGGAGATCCATCGTCGGAGCGGTGCTCATGCAGGTATGGCACTCGTCGGCCACTGCGCCAGGGGAGGAGGGGGGGCTGCAAGGAGGGGATGGGCCGCCCCAGGGACAAAGGGGTCGGTCTGTCCCGGCCGTACTACACGCCGCCAGGGGGGGTGCTTCCGGGAGTGGGGCGCGGGGCACTGCCAGGACACGAATGCTCCCAGCCACCCGGGCGCCCCACTGATTGGCGCTTTGCTGTGTCTCTCTCCGCAGGTGGTCAAGGCCATCAACCGGGTGCTGCTCCGCAGGGTGGTCCACCTCGCCTACCCAGACGCCGTCATCCGGGGATTCGGTGCCCTCGGCTTCCCCAACTGCGGGGGGGGGGGCCACCGATGGGACACACATCCCCATCCGTGCCCCGGAACACCAGGTGTCCTGTTAAGTGAACCGCAAGGGGTACTTTTCCATCCTCCTGCAGGCCATGTGTGACCACCGGGGACAGTTCACGGACATTAATGTGGGCTGGTCCGGCAAAGCACACGACGCCTGGGTGTACCGCAACTCCTCCGTGTGCCAGCGGCTGCAGGACAGGACCTTCTTCCCTGACCGCCACATCAGGGTTGGGGACATGGACATGCCTGTCTGCCTGGTGGGGGATGCCGCCTACCCACTGCAGCCGTGGCTGATGAAGCCCTACACGGGGTACCTCAATCCCTCCTGCCAGGCCTTCAATGCCAGGCTGACCAGGGCCCGCATCGTGGTGGAGGGGGCCTTCAGGCGACTGAAAGCCCGCTTTCGATGCCTCCTCACCTGTCTGGACCTGGCCGAGCACAACATCCCTCCCATGGTGGCAGCATGTTGTGTGCTCCACAATTTATGTGAGAGAAAGGGGGAGGCTTTCCTGCCAGCCTGGATGGCTGAGGCTGACCGCATTGGCTGGACACTACAGTCAGCCCCGCACCACCGCCGTCCGGGAAGCCCAGTGGGGGGCCGTCTGGATCTGGGAAGCCCTGCGGGAGAGCTTCCTGGTGGAGGAGGAGGACTGACCTCTCCCTGCATGCCCCACTGGGGCCTTCTTCCACCCTACCCCCTTCCGCTTTCCCCTTCCTACCTACTGTCAAATAAAGACACCTGTTTTTCACACAAAAACGTCTTTTTATTTAACATAACTGGGGTGGGGGGAGGGAGGAAGGAGGGTGGGAGAGGGGAGGGGGAAACCTGGGATGAGGGAGCTGGAAGGGGAGGGAAGGGAGGAAGGGAAAGGAAAGCTCAGGGGTGGGGGTCCGGCTGCCTCTCCTGTCTCGCAACACTGCGGGTCCAGGGGTGTTGGTGGGGAATGTTGTGGAAGGTGGTGCAGGAGGGACGGGGGGTGTGGAGGAAGCAGGAGCGGGAGCAGGAGGATGAGCAGGGAGAGCAGGAGCGGGAGCAGGGGGAGTTGGAGGGGGAGCAGGAGCAGGAGGGGAAGTTGTCGAGCAGGCTCTGGAGGTGGCCTTGCAGGGCACAGCCCTGCTCCTCCAGTGCCTCCAAGCTCCTCCGGCGCAGCGTCAGGTCCTCCTGGACCCAGTGGTCCTGGATGCGGAGCTGGTGCTCCAGGAACCGGAGGTGCCACCTCTGGTAGTCCTCTTGGTTCCTGGCTCTCCTGCTGGCCCGGGCGCGGGCGGCTGCTGCAGGTGGGGTGGTGTGCCCTGCAGTCCCAGGTGCTGCGGCTGTGGTGAAACAAGAACAGCGGTCAATTACCCCAGGGGCCCAGGTGTGTGAAACCCAGCTCCCCACTGCAAGGCCAGGGCCCCTGCAGGATCCCCAGCTGCTGCTCCGTGGTTGGCAAGGCCCAGGCGCACGGTCCCTGGGCTCCCTCTCGCCCCAGCCCCCCGTACACATAAGGGGATCATGATGGTACTCACATGTGGACGCCTCCCCGGCCTCGGACGACACAGGCGAGCGGCTCTGTGGGGTGCCTCGGGTGTCCTGGGTTCTGGGCAGGCTGCCGGCAGGCTCCTGGCTCTCGGATCCCTCCTCCTCCTCCTCCTCCGTGTCTGGGAGCGGTCCCTCTGCCCCGGGGTTTATCACCTCCCAGGGGGCAGAGACAGCATGAGCCCCCAGGATGCGGTCCAGAGCCTGGAAGTGGGGGCACGCCTCCGGGTCGGCCCCTGGCAGGCAGGCCCGGGAGTAGGACTGCCACAAGTCCTTAATTTTCCAGCGCACCTGCTCCCGGCTGCGCTGGTGGCCCCTGGCGGCCAGGCTGGCAACCATGCGGCCGTAGACTGCCGCGTTCCGGTGGCTAGTGCAGAGATCGTGGACATTGGAGGCTTCCCCCCAAACCTCGATGAGGTCCACGATCTCCGCACTTGACCAGGCGGGCGCTCGCCTCTTGTGGCCCCGGGCAGGCTCCTGGGAGCCGCCAGGCTGGTCCCGGGAAGAGGGGGAGGGCTGGGTGGCATCGGGTTGCTGGCTCATGGGGTGTCAGCTGCTGGGTGGGCTGGCACAGGTGCTAGCAGCCTTGCAACTGGTACAAACCCCGTAGCCAGCCTGTGGCCCTTTAAGGGCTCCGGGGCCGGGAGGGGGGCAGTAGAGTTTCCCTGGTGTTGGCCAGAGTGGCCACCAGGGAAAGCTGGGAAGGGCTAGCCTCCCACTAGTTCGAATTAAGGGTCTTCACAGCCCTTAATTCGAACTAGTAAGTTCGAACTAGGCTTAATCCTCGTGGAATGAGGTTTACCTAGTTCGAACTAAGCGCTCCGTTAGTTCGAATTAAATTCGAACTAACGGAGCGCTAGTGTAGCGCCTATGAAAGTTAGTTCAAACTAACAGACGTTAGTTCGAACTAACTTTGTAGTGTAGACATACCTTCAGATACACAAATCAGGATTAGAGTTTCTAGAATTCTGGCTCTATTGTTGGTGCCTAATGCAATAAGACAAATTCAGTAGTCGAGAATGCAATGTCAATACTCATAAATGCCTATAGCATTCTGATTTTTTGGAATGATACTGTTTTACTGGGAAAACACATTGGCTTACTGTATATATAGAACATAGACCATGAAGATGGATTATGTTCTGTGTATCTATTCCATAAACAGTCTTAAAGGGAATACAGATTGAATAAATGCAATGTTGCCCCCCAACACATGCCTATACACACGAGGAAATGGCAAGTTTTGACACACAGTCTTAACTATCCCCCTCATGCATACTTAGCAATTTTCCCCTGACAGAACCACTGATCCAAAACACTCCATTGATTGAGGAAGCTTATGATTAGTGTAAAAAGGATAATGGTGTCCTAGACAGAAGATGAGGGTCCTGATATACCATGATATTATAATTTCCTAAGAGTTACACCATTTTAAATCTGGTGCTTCCCTTTCATGAATAACTTTTAAGTTCCTATAATTCTAGAATGAGCAAAATAGTAAGTTAATTATATCTTTTATGACAGAAAACAATCATTTTTCCATTGAAAAAACAGATGAAGAAAAATACACAAGAAAAATTAGTGGTTAATTATATTCTACCTAACACCTATCTATATTTGCTTACACTTTCTAAACAAAATAGCACTTTCCCACAGAAACATAGAAAGACGTATCTTTAATAATGTTTGCATAGTGCTCTGTAAATGCACATTATTGTTAAAGTCATTCAGTGGCAGAGAGCCAAGAAGGTTTTAGATTGAAGAGTGCTTAATCCCCTGGCCTCTAGAGAAAAAGCTCCTCCTCTGTCTTTTGCATAATTCACAAATCAGAAACTCTTGAGTCGAAGGAGATTTTTATTTATTTGTAGACATTTTGAGACACAAAGGTATTTGGCATCAAGAGTTGTCCAGATCTCTCAGAAATGCCCCAAAATACAAATCTGTGCACTTGCCACTCTAGTACTGTCGTGTACAATACTGTAATTTACATTTTTCAGTTTCAGACCTAGCTGTTTGCAGTATTTATTCAATAAGATATCATTCCATAAAGTTATTTTCTTTAAAGGCATTTTTTGAATAATTCTTTTCCTAATTTAAGCAAAATTAATGGCTTGTTGGGTGGTCATTTGTGACTTTATGTCATTCCTATGTATGATACACATTACTATAAGAGTTTCCGGAAACTGTATAGTTATTAAACAAGTATGATGTAAGTCAAGAAGATAATCTACTTCATCAGAAGTAAACTCATTACATTTAATGCAGTTGTCCATTCTAAGATCTTAGAAGAAAAGCAAATCACATTATAACATTTTGAATGAAGAGATTTACTAAATAAATAAGATTCAGGGCTTTTAAAAAATGTATTTTGTGTTGTCTCAGCAGTGGAAGCTTTAAAGCATTAATCTTCAGAAGAATCTGACTGAGCAGAACCATATATCCACACCCACATGTAGCTTCATTACAGAATCCTCTTGCTATTGTTTCTCAGTAAACACATCTTTCAGTCTTTGAACAAATAAACAGCAATTCACTTTTAGCTCAGTCCTGAAGACTTTTCTGAAGACTGCATCATGCCATTGACCTTCAAGTAGAATCCCACACTGGATTCACTGCTTAAAAAACAGTTACATGGCATATGGCCCCAGTCCTTGTACAATCAAGTTCATGAAGAATACAGTGGGCATTTTACATAAGCAAGGTCTGCAGATTTGGATCTTAGAATATAAATCAGTGTCCACGGGTATTTATATTATAGTAAAGAAGTATTCCTTTTATGCCTTACTTACACATACTCTCTCATCACCCCTGAAAGGGTAGAGTTTGCCTTTTTGTGATAATATAGTTAATCTAAATCTAATATCAGGAAGGATGTGTGGCATCTTGTATACCAATCTGTCATAAAAGTTGTTGGTTCTTGATTTTGATTAATTGTTGAGGTCTGGAGCCCCTCAAAAGCTATTGTACAGTAGGAATAGATTTTATCTTCAGCAAAAGGTATCCAATTCCACTGATTTTATTACATTCACAGAGCTTCTTTCAAAAGGGGGGAGGGACATTTATATTTTGATGATAATCAGTCAGAAACAATTTTTTACCACCTGCAAATTATACTGAGGGAGAGGAGTCAATTACAAATGAAGTCAGCTCAGAGAAGACTAAGAAGCAGGGGTATCTGGAAAAATTGGCATCTGTGTGTCATTTCAAATAACTTTGAAATAGAGGAAGGACAGAAATATGGGAGGGTATGTCTACACTAGCCCCCTAGTTAGAACTAGGGAGGCTAATAAGGGCAACCAAAATTGCTAATGAAGCACGGGCTTTAAATATCCCACGCTTGATTAGCGTATTCCCGGCCGATCGCCATTTTGGAAACTGACTAGCCCGAAGTAACTGCCCGCATCTATATGCGACAGAGAAGCGGGATTCCAAGATAAACCTCTTAGTCTGAATTAATTCTTACACCTCATTCCATGAGGAGAAACAGTTAATTTAAATTAAGGGGTTTATCTTGGAATCCCGCTTTTCTGTCGCTTATAGACACAGGCAGTTACTTCGGGCTAGCCAGTTTCCAAAATGGCGACCGGCCGGGAATACACTAATCAAGCGCGGGATATTTAAATCCTGTGCTTCATTAGCAATTTCGGTCACCCTCATTAGCCTCCCTAGTTTGAACTAGGGGGCTAGTGTAGATGTACCCAGAGAGAATAAGCTCTCTGAAATAGGGAGTGAATAAGACTATGGAGACAGCTTTGATTGGACAGCTTTGTATTCAAATTCTAAGATGGGTAGGAAGCCAGTGAAGATGACAATGGTAGGAAAGCAATACAATGCTACTTCTTATAAAGATTTGAGTGCATAAACTGAGCTACATCTTCCCATCAAGTTCAAGTTATCACTGTTTCAAAACATGCAGTCCTGTATGGATCTCTCTCATGATATTTTAAAGCTACATATGTGTCTTGGTTTGAGCTGACATTTGTGTGTAGTCAACTTTCCTACACAGAGACTTTAGTATTGGTGATATTTAATAACAATAATTGTCAATCACAGTGCCAGCTTCTTGCAGTTACACAATACTAAAGACCTTAAATACACTTTAGACTCCTGTTATTCTAACAGTTATTGTAATCCAGCATATATATAAAAAAGGATCTTTACTATTACTGATGTGGGTGCCAACAATTTACTGTATTGTTGTGGGTTTATGGAAGGCTGAAAGCATTATAGCCCATACCAGTTAAGATCTACCATAAATAAAAATGATGAAAGTATACCACTGCACACAGATTATTGGATATTTTTACCAGACAACTTAAAACATTTTTAGAATTAGACTGTGCCATTTTTCCTGACCTTGAGACTTCTGAGCTTTTTGAGAATTTCTGTCTGAGTGTGATGTGAATATTATTCATTGATGTGCACAGCAAGCAACATAGCTCAGAAAAGATTGCACAGTTTAGTCTGTATTTCTACACTGGGCACAGAATCTCTTTAGATAAATCAAGCTTGCAGCATTGAAAAGAAAAAATATAGATGCATAAAATACATAATTAAATGTTTTAGGAAGTCTTTAAAGCTTGGAAATGCCCCCCGCCACATACTGGTATTGATGGTAGTTTACTGACCCACAGTTAGACACACTATGTGGACTGAATTCTGTGATTGAATCCTCAATGGTAGATTTCCTTGAGGTCAGTCTGAGACAAGTTAGTGTATCCAAAGGCAAGCGTGTCCTGAAATAGCCATCAAGTGTCTCAAATTCTACACTGGATTCATTTCAGAAGCAGAGTCTACTGGCATATATCCGGTTGTAGAACTGGTAGTCTTGTCAAGAAATAATTTAGGCCTATATCTTGGAATCTCTGAATAGGCAGAATTGTGCAGCACTCATTTGTCTTCAGCACCAACTTTCATTTTCACCCCCCAAATAAAAAGAAAGCATTCCAGAGCAATTCCAATTCGCACCTTATTCCACTCCACTTTTTCCTTTCAAATGATCCAACAGTTGGGATGACTGGAAACCCAAGATTCCATTTTGTGAAAAATTGAGGATTTCAATTTTTTTGTTTATTCCATATTAGAACAAAAATACAACTGATCTTTTGAATATTTTAAGGAAAAAATTCAGACATGTTTACTCCAGAACAACTACATGGTTAAGGAATTTATCTCAAATGTGAAAGACCTAGGTTCATAGTCCCTGGTCTGTATCAGGCAGAACAGTGTTGTGACTGTGCTTGTCCTATATCTCAGGAAAGTACTCTGGGCCATAAGTTTTTGTGAAAAGTTTCTGGTTTAACTTTTAAAAAATTGAGGAATTTTTGGACCAAAACCCCCCTCATTTTCTTAAAAGATTCCCAATCAACTCTAGTCAGCAGTTAACACTTTGGGTAAGGTATGACTGCACCACTTGATGAGTATCCTTTGCATAGACTCATACAATCTTCATAGAGCGACACAGCCTGAAACAGCACTGGAAACACATATACTGCACAACATATAAAACATCTCTAGCGTTACGGGCCCATACTACCCAATCCATTATCAAAAGGTTGAGCTGAAAATCTAATTTCACAGAATCAGATGTTTGAATATTTGGAAAGTCACAAAATTGAGTGAAGGTATTATTTGTATTTTTAAATACAGTGACTTCTATTATTTGAGAATAATGAGAATATCAGCGACATTATGGGCTAAAATATGACCATCCCAGAATGGGTGGAATTTGGCTTTTAGTGAGCTAGGAAATACAGGGAGTATTTGTGGGTGAGATGAACCCATAGCTTTGTAACCTTATGGATCAACATTGCTGCAATGGGTGAACATTTGCTGTATCCTTTTAAAGACGTAGCAAAGAATACTGTCCACCTGTCTATGCTACTTCTCGTGCTCAGGCAGCAATATGCCTCCAACGGTGCAGGGCTACATTGCTCTACTCCTTAGGTGTTATCCTTTTCTCCTTTTGTGAGGCAATTAGAGCTCTTAGGAACCTACATGTGAAGGATAAGAATCCTCAAACACCTTGATGTACAGTATATACAGTATTATCCAGTGTAATACAACACAGGAGTTCACCAATGTCACTCTAGGTTGGAGTTGTTATATGAACTGTGTTAGACAGCAAGACAGAATTGTTTTCAATGTAATCCTCAGGGAGTCCTTCAGGAAAGGGAAAACAATGATTCTGAAGGTTCATTTCAGTGGCAGCTACCAGGGATTGTAAAGGTTATTTTATTTTACCATGCTGCATTTCACAGCTGATTCCAAAGCTAAGAATGTGCCCGTGAGTAATGTATCTCGAAGTAATTTTTTAGAAATGGTAAAAAGAAATTTTAAATATATTTTGACAAACAGAATAATAAAAAGTGCACACAATGAATTAAAAAACCTTATTTACTAAAAACCAACTAATAAGTCTTGAATTTATTATTGATTGAATTCAGCTTCAGTAATCAGGAGCAGTGTAAGTGCTTTGAGATGCCAAATACAATGCATCATGTAAATAAATACTATATTGCTGTTTATTAAATAATGATGACACTACCAGGTTACACCCCATGAAAAAGCTCTGGAGAATTTAAACGTGGATAAAACAAAAAAGGTTGCACAGAAATTACTATAATACCCATAGAGTTGAATAGAGAAAGATCCCTCTCTTATATGTCTTATGATTTCAAGCTATCCTCTAAAGTCTTGTAAAAGGGGTATAATTTTCTATTAAATATCAAAGGATGGTCTAAAAACCTTTAGAAAGATTATTGTTTGTTGGGCTCTTCACTATGGAGTTCTTCAAGCTATACTAGAAGAAGGACAGAAGACACCAGATAAGGCTTAATTAGACACCACTTTATTTGTAATTGTCTGAGACTAATCAATAGATAAAGTTGTATTGTGCAGGTAATTCTGTAGTCATTATCTCTGAAGACAGACAGAAAGACAGACAGACAGACACAGTTTTAATCTCATTCACTATGGCTATGACTAGACTGCAGAGCTTTTCTGAGATACCAGTTATCCTGAACAAGATATGCTGCCTCCAGGGAACAATTTCCAAAAAAGTGGATGTGTTCTTTTGCCATCCCTATATTTCTCATTATATGAGGAAGAAGGTATGTATCGAAAGGGGAGATTTTTCCAAAATTTGGTCCCGTGTAGACAGGCCAAATTTCGGAAAAGCCACTTCTGAAAGAAAAGTGGAAAAAGATATGCAAATTGAGGTTTGCAATTTGTGTATCTTTTTCTAACTTTTCTTTTTGCTTAGACATAACCTATAATATCCTACAAGGATTCTCTTTTTCACCTGGTTTAATCTAGAGATGTTTACCCTCAAAAGGTAAATGTTATGATAAGTGATATGTCGATGACACCCAGTTAGTCATCTCACTTATTTCAAACTCAGACAGATGCATTCATTACCATGAACTCTTGTGTTCATATGGCATTCGTGACCTGCAGATTTGTTCCATGTACATACCCAATGGCTATAGCTCTACCTCTACTAACTCCCTCCCACTTCGATAATCTCCCTTCCACTTGGATAATGCCAAGTTACAACTCAGCTTCTTTGGACTCGGTAGCTTGTCTAGTTCACAGCCTGTATCACCAAATTAAAGCACAGTCATAATATTTTGGGGCTTGTACAGCCACAAATGGACCTAGTGGATCCCATACCTAGTGTCTAAGCCAGAAAAAAATGACAATGGATACTAATATACTTGTAAAATGACACTTTTTGGCTTAATGAGGAATTAACGGCACAAGTCCAAATATTATTATAGGGGAGTCATGCTAAATGTTTAATGGCAGTTTTGAATTACAGATACATTTGTATGTTGAGTCCTGTATTTCACCTGCCAAATTTTAAGTGTAAGCTCAAAGTTTATTTCTAAGAAAAGCATTGGTAGCTACATCACACAACATAAGGAGATATCCTACAGGGAAAGGAAGCAAAAGTCTTGTTTGTGCTTTTTAATTTTTGACGCACTAAAGAACGATTTGCCTTATGCCGCTGGATAGCATCACTGAACAAAAATTAGATTATGAAGATTATCTTAAGTATGTCATCAGTCTCTGTGCCAATGGAATTATTATGCAGTGCTAGTTTTATGGAGGAGGAGGAGGGAGAGGGAAGACTTTACTGAAAGAATGTGCAGATCTCCTCCCACCCCCGTTTGCTCTGATAGTGTCGTACCTGTTCTGATGAGCTGGATAAGCCTTGTGACTCCTATAAATAGATAGCTTGCCAAAAAACCTCTGCTTCTATTATTAGCAATTAGATAGATGACAACTAATCAGCATTCACTTTTCTAATTGCACTGCATCTGGTTTCTTCTGAGTCCTCCCTCTGTAATTTTATCTTTTAGGAAAGATAAAATGATAAAGGAAACTCTGCAAGTCTTATTTGAACGTTTTTGCCAAAATTATGATTTAATAGCAATAAAATTTTCAACAGCTAGGCAATTTTTCCCTGTTTTTATCTCAAAGTCATATCAAGTGAACCTAAATCAATGATAAATGTCTACATTAAAACCATCACGGCTAATAGTATTCTATATCATTTGTCTTTTGTTCATTGTGACCAAATTACAATCACCACATGACTGTAGCTACTTGTGATTAATGATGGTTTTACTTAGTAACTGACAGTGAAGCTTTTGGGAGGGAAAGGATAATGTATTTTAAATTTTCAAGCTATAGGTTAAATTAAAAAAAAAACCTGCAATTTTCAGAGAAGTACTTCATATGCCAGCTACCAATGTCAGACTGGAGGTTTTATTGATGCTCACGTTTTGAAGGGATTGTTCTTGTCTTTTATCAGGTGGAAATTTCAGCTTATATGTTCTCAAGTGCTCCAGTGATCACAGCCAAGATTTAAAAAGGGAAGTAGAAATTATTTAGGGCACAATGTTGGAATTCTTCTGAAAAAAAAATCTAGGCATGGAATAGATTATTTCTAAGAGTTTGGTAAATTAATAAATTATAAATAATCTTTTGGATAAATCAGAGAGCATATTATAAGACTGGAGAAAGGTACGAAAGCTTTCACTTTGCAGATGCCAATCCTGATACAGGTGATAGTGGCAGAAAACTATTTTTACCAGCTGATGGTTATGAATCAGGTTTCAGCTCATAGACTGATTATTCTAAATCAGTTAGTATGGACTATGTGTTCTCATCACAACTGATATTCTCTTTGGGTTTGAACAGCCAGAGACCTCATACACTTCTCACCCACTACAAATGAACCCCACCAGTTAAGATGCACAAAGGCAGATAGCACATGAAAAACATGCTGCCTACGCTATTCTGTGAATGAGGCTATGTTTAGATGGCAGGCTTCTTTCGGAAGAAACTTTTCCAGAGAGATCTTCTGAAAAAACTTCTTCTGAAAAAGAGCATCCACACATTGAAAAAGCCACCTACTTTTTCGAAAGAGAGCATCCACACTGAAGGGATGCTATCTCAAACGTAAGCTGTTATTACTATGGGAGGAATGGCCACCAGGGCACTTGTACTTTTTCCTCTTTCCTCTTCTTGCAAGAGAACACCCTCTTCCCCATCCACACACACCTTTTTCTGAAAGAGTTCTTTCAGAAAAAGGCTTCTTCCTCACAGAAAGACAAGGTTTCTGAGGTTCTTCGTCTTCTTAGACCAACTTCTGTTGATAAGAGAGAGACAAGCTTTCAAACTTACTCAGTCCTCTTTTCCAACTCTGCATAAGCTTGGAAGGTTGTGTCCTTCATCAAACAGAAGTTGGTCTAATAAGAGAGAGCACTTCAGTCACCTTGTCTCTTACTGTCAATTCTGTGCATTTCACCAGCATGAAAGTTACTTAAAATCTAGAAAGAAGAAAACAAAAACAGAAATGTGGTTAGGATGGGATTTTCTGCAGTGCTCAATGATGACTTAACTGTGCTTCCTTTGAAGTCACTAGTAGAACTCCCATTGACATCAGTGGAAAGACAGTGAAACTGACACCGAGTGCTTTTAAAAATCTCTTTCCTAGAGTGAAATTATGACCCCCCACCGAAGTCAATACCAATAATTGATTTCAATAGGGCTAGTACTGTCCCTCTGATATTTCTATCTTTTCTACCTCATTTCACAGATAAATCCCAATGCACTGGTATTTTAGGGAAGTATTTAGAAATCTGTAAACAGAACCCCCCAAATCCCAAAGCAGATTGCAATGACAGGGTATTTCCTATATAAATTGTACATTAAAAATGGTGTAGTTCCAGAATATCAGGAACTGCTGAAAAATGCTATTTGACACTTCAGCTTCCCCTGTGGTCTTGTGATTAGTTTTGATCTCACTCTTCCCATAGGTTAAATGGGAATAATTAAATTTATCTGATTCACATATATGTTTTGATAACTACATTAACTAGTTAATGTTCACAAAGTCCCATCTAAGTATAATTTCTTAATTAATATTCTGTATTTCTGCATAAAATTGTGTTAAAATAATATGGTGCTCATGGAAAGGGAAATTAGCAAAATATTCCTATTTTCTACAAGCAGCTTAGGAAATGGAATTGCTCAGTACAATTTCACAGAATTTGGTATCTCTTTTAGCAAAGGTCACATTTGATAATCTAGGTAAAAAAAATAAATGAAAGCACTAGTAAATGATCATATTCAGCTTGTGACACTTTGCTTACCTCAATTGTACTTGCAAGAGAACCAATAATGGCTTTTCCTGGGGTGCACCTGGTATTGGGAGAAGTAGCAAAGGCATCATTGTTTAAAAAAAACTAGAAACAAAACCCAGACATTTGGCTTTGTTAAAATAAAATTGTATTTTTTTAAGACATTTCTGTCTTTATGTTTATTGTCTGTCAATGACTTCTGGTCAAAGTCAATTACCTAATCAGAAGGGATCTTTACAAAATGTCTTCCCAACTATAAGCCTTGCATGGGATCTGAGATTCAAACCAAGTTATTTCTTGTTTGTGGTTCATCAGCAATAACTGTGGCCCAATTAAATTAGGTATAATTTAAATTGTTGTTAGGTATAGTGAAGTAATAAGTTAGGTATGTATTTACAATGGACTTAGTTTGGGACAACATGAAATAAATCTAGAACAAAAAATAAAGCTAATACATAGAATAAAAGAATTATAGTATAATCACAACAAAAATGCATTCTCCTTAAAACACAGATCCATGCAATTTACATTCAATGCTTACCATCTTTCAATATTATATGTGTAGGGTCTTATCTAGCAGAAAACAATTTTTTGTTTTGTTTTGTTTAGTTCCGGACCAGTGGGCACAGGAGTTGTTGCCAAACCTGGATAGTCACCTTTCACAAATCTACCAAGAGATTGGGACTTTTCAGTTTAGAAAAGAGGAGACTAAGGGGGGATATGATAGAGGTATATAAAATCATAAGTGGTATGGAGAGGGTGAATAAAGAAAAGTTATTTATTAGTCCCCATAATAGAAGAACTAGAGGACGCCAAATGAAATTAATGGGTAGCAGGTTTAAAACTAATAAAAGAAAGTTCTTCTTCACACAGCGTGTAGTCAACCTGTAGAACTCCATGTCAGAGGAAGCTGTGAAGGCTAGAACTATAACAGAGTTTAAAGAGAAGCTAGATAATTTCATAGAGGTTAGGTCCATAAAAGGCTATTAGCCAGGGGATAGAAATGGTGTCCCTGGCCTCTGTTTGTCAGAGGCTGAAGATGGATGGCACGAGACAAATCGCTTGATCACTGTCTTCGGTCTACCCCCTCTGGGGTACCTGGTGCTGGTCACTGTCGGCAGACAGGCTACTGGGCTGGATGGACCTTTGGTCTGACCCAGTATGGCCATTCTTATGTTCTTATCCTTATCTGCATCTTTAGGTGCCTACATATCTCTGAAAATCTAGCCCCATGAACTCAGTCCTACTCCCACTGAATCCGGTGAGAGTCTGGCCATTCAATTCAATGAGAAAAATATGGTGGTGTTTTTAAATTTATTGGTAAATGAATTCATTAATCCTGAAAAATCATTGACTATAATGAAGTGTGAAAGGCTGCTCTCTACATATTCAGTGTTGCAAAAAAGAAAGGCAAATTTCATTTTACTACTAATCACCTAGGGAAAAATATGCCCCCAAATCAGTATCAGCACCAACAACCAAAACAAACACTGGCTTAGCTTTAAACATGTGATTTCAATGCGAGTATTTACATGCTTAAATGACTTGCTAGCCTGGGGTCCTAGTAACTGGGGCGATAGGATGCATATATTTAGCCACTGTGTTATAGGTTTGCATAAGAGAGATGACTGAGAACAATACAGTTCATCCTTGTATATTAGGATGGTGGAAGTATGAAAGTGACAAAAAGGAATGTGAGAACATTTTTTTAAAAATTTGTTACTTCAGTAGTAACAACATGTAATATCTTTAATTCTCGACATCGTAATAAAAGAAGAAATAGGTGTGTCAAACAATGTATGTGATTTTAAAGCCTGTGTGTATGTAATGCTGCCATTGCTATCTGTAATTTGTTTTTCTATTCAATTCACTAACAGATTGTTCCCATCTGGCGCTTTAAAACAATATGCTTTTGATAATTCATAAGTATGTATTTTTTCAGAAGGATAAAAGTCTTAATCCAAAATATAAATGTTGGCCTTGGGCTTCTTAGTTATCTAATGTTTATTTTCCATTTACTTCATTAAGCTCCCTTTCCCATTCAGACTTCCTGTATTTGTAGAAAGTTGCCCATAGCTCTGAAAGTTTTCAGTTTTTGTTTTGTACTGATTTGGACTCATTAATATTTTATCAGTTGGTTTTCAGAGTTGTTAGTAAAGACAACCTTACCAAAGGCCCTGATCTGGGCAGCAATTCCCATAGAACACTGGGTAGGGCTCAATTTGTACCCTTTCATGGAGATTGAAGAGGATTAGAGAAATTTTATGGACTTGATTCTCTATTGCTCTGTATCCTGGCTTGTTATACACACCCCTGTAGTTATATTTAAATGGTACCATTTAACAGCCACTATGCACAGGTGTAAGGAACCACACAAGGTGAAAGAGAATGAAGAATCAGACTCCGTAAGTTCACCTTGAAAACATTATCTGAGGACCCTCCCCATGGATAAAAGAAACTTAGAATACTACAAAGGATGCAACTTCCCAATTGTGCATCCACAAAGAAGTAACCCTCCATTTAGTTTTCAGGTATCTAAAAGGGTGTCATAAGGAGGAGGGAGTAAACTTGTTCGTCTTGGCCTCTGGGGATAGAACAAGAAGCAATGGGTTTAAACTGCAGCAAGGAAGGTTTAGGTTGGACATTAGGAAAAAGTTCCTAACTGTCAGGGTAGTCAGACACTGGAATAAATTGCACAGGGAGGTTGTGGAATCCCCATCTCTGGAGACATTTAAGAGTAGGTTAGATAAATGCCTGTCAGGGATGGTCTATACAGTATTTGGTCCATGAGGGCAGGGGACTGGACTTGATGACCTCTCGAGGTCCCTTCCAGTCCTAGTATTCTATGATTCTATGATTTTCTTTACATTTATCCAGCTTTCCCTCCTTTTATTCACGGCAGCATTGCTCTTCAAAGAACTGAACTTAAACATAGCTTAATTCCATGGGTAATAAGCATTTAAGTGAGCTCATAAAATATCAAATGTTGAGGAAATTGACAGTTTTGTGAAAATGTATCATAGTTTGAAAAGAATTTTTTATACATTTGGATTTTTTGGATATATATATATATATATATATATATATATATATATATATATATATATATATACACACACACACAACTTAGCAAAACATCTTTAAAAAGCGAAAGGCAACAGGGAAACAAGAATAATATGAAGTGACCAGACTCAAACCAAGGCAGTTGTTCTCCCTATAACATCATTGTTATGTACATCATGCCTTTACAGAGAACTATTAATATTCATAAGAGCCAAGCATGCTGCTGCACATGCAATTAAAGTTCTAAATAAAATCTAAATTCACACTTCAATGGGAATTGCACCCAAAGGAACTCAGGACAGAATTGGGCCCTAATGATTCATTAAAAGTAGGGCAGCTCACCAAACCTAACCAAATGAACAATATAAACAGCCCAATTAAAATTATTACCAGCACATTCCCTTTCAGTTCAATGTACGGTATGCCTGTGTGTATATTTAACATCTTAGAGAGAAATTAGAGTGTGTCAAAGAAGAAGAAATTACCATAATATGTTGGAGAGTTTCATACTTTTAATTTCATCTCTTTCCCTTATTTCTCCTTTTTGTTCTTTGTCTTTTTAAGATCTCTCTAGGTAAGCATGTGTGGGTCTGGTCAGATTTGGATGGGTGTTGAAGTACAGTGTGTTGGCAATGCAAATAAATGGCACTCTTTCCCCGAGTCAAAACCAGTTCAACATATGAATTGTGCTACAGGAAGTCTTTCCGAAGAGACAAAACTGCGGTCCTGAGAGGCCAAATGCTTCAAAAATAACTCTGAATTGTCATTCAATTAAAATTTAGTAATTCACTTTGATAGTATTTGTGAGCCCATATAATTACTTTATATGAGCATTTATGCCACTGAAATTTTATTCATGGTAATCTTTACTAAAAGACTAGAACAAAAACTTATTTGCACAAGTTTTTACAGTTGAAATGTTTGCTCAGCAATGTTGAAAGGACTGAGTTTATTTGGGAGACATCCAATTAAGGAAACAGTAGCAGGTTATCAACTACACAGTAAAAATAGTGAATACTCAAAGCAGTAATTGTTGCAAATAGCTTACAGTCATCCATATGCTGAAATATGTTTTCAGAAACATTTGTCCAAAAAAACCCCCTGTGAATTATATAAGTCTGTTCACAATAAATTCACCATCAGAAATAGGAGTAAATTGGGTCAAACTCTTTGCTGTAAAAATAGTAAAGCTCTATCACTGGCCATATAAAAAACTCTTCTATTTAAGCCATGCTGAATGTAGGTGAGAAAGAAGAGAGTTGCTTAGCAGAATTCCACTCAGCTGCAAAGCCACCTACCAGAGAGAAAGCTTAAATTAGTGCTTGTCTCCATTTCAAGTGCCAATTTGACCCAGCTACATGAGCACAGATCACAGCTTTCTTCCTACTCTCATAGAAATTAATGTAGCCTCAGGAGCTAAATACGGCAACAGTTTCTGCAGAGACTCAAGTTTAAGCTCTCTTTCCTGTGCAGAGAGCCCACTTCTAGTTTGTCTCATCATCACTGAACTGAAAGCTGCTTCATATAGCTATCAGCACTTTTGTCTAAAAATGCATTAGTGGAATATAAACTTTAGGGTACACTAGTATGTCACATTCTAATAGGTCCATGTAGACCCTGCTGGTATACACTAAAAGTTTCCTGTACATGTAGTTCTGACTATTGGAAACTGGTCTACATTAACGTACAGAAAAGAATTTTTAGTCCATGCCTGCAGGGTCCCACATGGGCTAGTTAGAGCACAAAACACATGTACCATAATGTGTCCCCCTCCTCTGGTGGGGACTAATGCACTAATTAGACAAGACCTGAGTCTTTTCTATACAACATCCTTTTCCATGGTGGAAGCCAAACCAATGATTCTCCATTTTCCTTTCCATTTTGCACTCCAGCACCACAACCACTTTATGTGGCTGAGACATAAAGTGACATCCACTATCAATCTTTTAAACGCTGTCACAGGGGCTACTTTACAAGCTGTGGTGGGGCACCCTCTTTCTTTCTCTTTGTTATATTTTTACCTCAGGAATAGCCAGTTTCCTTCTCTGAAAGAATTTGAAAGTAGTCAGGGTGCACTGCTCACCTTCCCTTGCATGAATCTTTGACAGAGTCTAACAGACAATATCTTCATATTAGCACCTCTTCCAGAATCTGGTACTAACTTTTTCCTTATACTATAAATCCTTATGACTACAAAAGTTCCTACCAAATCTGAAAAGAATTTTCCATGCTTCTCAGATTTATTGGACAGCTAAATCAAGTACCTACTCCCTATCTTTCATTTATCTTAATTTTAATTACTTTAAGCCCTGGTCTCCACTACAGAATTATTTAGAAATAACTCCGCTTATTTCAAAATAACAATCAGAGCATCCACGCTACCACGCCATTATTTTGAAATAAGGGGCTGGTTATTTCAGAATAATAAATCCAGCTTTCTACAAGGAATAATGCTCATTTCAAAATAGATATTTCGAAATAATGGTAAGTGTGGACACTACACAGCTGCTATTTTGAAATAAATATTCCCAAGAGTCATTCAAAGTAATTCTGAGTGTTTCCTGGGGCTCTAAGTCAAGGTAGCACATTCATATGTAGGGTACATCTACACAGTACCCTTAACTCAAAATAAGCTACGCAATTTGCGCCATGCAAATTGCGTAGCTTATTTTTATTGTATTTCAAAATAGCTTATTTTATAATTAAAATTTTGAAATAATGAGCTATTCAGAAATTCCTTTAACCCTTGTGGAATGAGAGTTACCAGGATGTCAGAATAAGCCACTCATTATAAATCTATTTCAAAATAACGAGCTGTTTCAATGGACGCAGAATAGCTATTTCAGGATATTTCTGGTATCCCAAAATAGCTCCACAGTGTAGACATACCCTAAGGCTATGTCTAGACTGCAGGCTTCTTTCGAAAGAGGCTCTTTCGAAAGCATCTTTCGAAAGAGCCTCTTTCGAAAGATCGCGTCTAGACTGCAGGCGGATCTTTCGATAGAGGAAATCCGCTTTTTCGAAAGAGAGCACCCAGCGAGTCTGGATGCTCTCTTTCGAAGACGGCCTCTTTACATTGAAGAACGCCTTCCTTCGAAAGAGGAACTTTCGAAGGAAGACGTTCTTCCTCGTGAAACGAGGTTTACCGCCATCGAAAGAAAAGCCGTGTTCTTTCGAAATAATTTCGAAAGAACGCGGCTTGAGTCTGGACGCAGGGGAAGTTTTTTCGGGAAAAGGCTACTTTTCCCGAAAAAACCCCTGAGTCTGGACACGTCCTAAGGGACCCTGCCTTGGACTAATTTCGAGGATTCCCTATAGTGAGGACATGCTATTTCAAAATAGTTATTTCAGGAGCTATTTTTTCAAAATAAACGATTTTGAAATAATTTCCTAGTATAGACATTTACCACTGACCAAAATTCTGGAAGACCATGAACACTCTTTTTTTGTTTTGTTTGGAGATATATATGTACACACACACATACGTACACACATTTTTGGGATGATAATAATGGCTAATAACTTGGCAAGAGATTTAATAACTAGATCCTCCAGGATGAATATTCCTTGTCAAATATTACACTGACTTTGTCCTTACAAACATTTAGGAAAGTCTGAAATGCCACTGCCTGATAGTGCACATTTTATGCACGTTAATTCCTGATTAATCACAGACAGATAATGAGGAGATAATAATAAAAAAACTAGCAAAGGAATACCACTAGATTAGTCAAGTTTGTCCAACACTGCTGTTTTTTCTCCTTTAATTCCAAATCTGCCAATGCCCATTTTGCATCATCAGTTTCTGAATAATAGCTGGAGAGACAAATATATCATCAGGAAAATCCCACAAATTCTTATTGTGCAATCTTTCCAGCAACTATTCTTTCAGAATGCTACTTAAGTGGCAAGTAGAAAACACTGTCAGCATGAGAATATCCATTTTGCTAGGAGTTTTAAAAATTCTAATGTGCTTCACTCTTAGAAATACTTGAAATGATATAATTTTTTGTCAGAATAAAATCTGCAATGGATCTTATCTCAATAATGGTAAGCCAAAACTCCAGGTTTAAACATTCACAAACTCTAGGGATATGTGTCTTTGGATCTGAGGTTTGTGGATTGGGCCCATCTTTTAATCACAGTGTATCCGGAAATCATTTGACCAAGTGAAGCGTAACGTTTAAAATTACAGAGTGATTTGCATATTGAAAGATAAACCTGGAAATATCTCAACTATAGTACACAGTAGTCACCACCCCTGCTTCTTTGGTTGCAGATTTTAATATCAGTTCTGACAGCCATAGTGAAAAGCTGTAGGAATTAAAGCAGATGAGAAATATAGATTTAAGACCAATTGACTCAACTGCTTAGGACATTGAAACAACACAACATTACTAAATAATAGGGCTGGTCAAAAAATTCAAACAAAACATGTTCCCATTGGAAACATGGAGTTTTACAGATAATAAACTCTTCCTCTAAAAAAAGATCAATTTTGGTGGATTATAAAACAAGAAATATATAAATCGCCAGAGTTATCAAGTTCTAAATATTTTCTTGTGCAGTATGACATTACTTGGAAAAATCTATTTAAAGTACAGAAAATGAGTTTTCCTCTTGTCAGCGATTCAGCATTAAGGTGGCCCAAGAGAGTGGATATGGATTGAGTGATTCTTATTTACTTTAAATTATTCCTACCTCAAACCATGCAGATCCCCCAAAAAAGTTTTTAACTTTTAAGAAGCAACTTTAACCTCAAAATTCCTAATCTGATGTTTCTACATTGTCTTAATTCATATAAAAATTTCGCTAATATCAATGGACTTACTAATTTTTACCAATGGACATGATTCAGGCTCTTCAGTTCCTGCTGGAGATTACACTTCTAGAATTACATCTCATGCAGAGCAAAGGAAAAGCTGATGGATCTTCTAATATGCTTCTATGCCAAGAAGTTCACCCCATGGGTGCAGCCATCTCCGGCTCTGACAGAGAACATCACAATTCCCAAGCAAGAATACCAATTTATACTCATATTATTACTCACCATCTCAACTGAGCAGCACAGCACTTCACTCCTCTATCCCCCAAATAAGTAATCTCACCTTACATTTCACATATGCACTATATCAAAATAGCCTTGAGGTACATAATAAAATACCCCAAAATAGATAAGAAAAACTAGATGTTCAAGATTTATACCATAGCTAGTGAGGGCTAACAATATATTCTCTTATTTTAAATTTCAAAGAGTTTGCTGCTTGTGTTGCAGTAATAATTACATAGTACTGGCTTCAAAGACAAATCCAGAATCTGGTGAAGCTGAGCAATACATACCACATTTTTAAATTCTTATATATTCTAAGCCCCTAAAAAGGCAAGTCTATCATCAATGTTATTGCATCGTGAAGAGAAAACATGGGTGCCCTCAACCAGCCACTCTAGTACTATTTTACAACACCTAGGCTGTGTCTAGATTGCACCCCCTTTCCGTAAAAGGGATGCAAATTAGACACAGCGCAATTGCAAATGAAGCGGGGATTTAAATCTTCCCTGCTTCATTTGATTTTAAGAGGAATAAGGGATCTTTCGGGAAAGGCTTTATTTTCTGAAAGATCCCCGTCTAGACTGGCGCTTTTTGCCGGCAAAGCCCCGAGCCCGGAAAAAAATGGCAGCCATGTTTATGCAAATGAAGCAGGGAAGATTTAAATCCCTGCTTCATTTGCAATTGCCCTGTATCTAATTTGCATCCCTTTTATGGAAAAGGGGTGCAATCTAGACACAGCCCTCAAGTCAGAAACAGTTTCAACTTTCACGACCTTCCAGGCTCTTCTGCTGATCCTCATTTGGTGGGAACAATGTACCGGACCATAGAGGAAACTGTGGGAAGTCAGGGCTATAGCTGGACTCTATCTCCCATAATGCTTTGCATGCCATGGGCACCCCGATGGATCATCCAGTTTAGACCATGTTATATTTTGGGAAATGCAGTCCTCCATGAACCCCTGTTTAGGGAAAACAATGGACTACAATTCCCATATGATAATGTGCAAAAAAAAGAAAATTCAGTTTGATTATTTTTTGTTTATTTTTTACCGATTCAAAAAGAAATATTTAGAGTATATTCAGTACAATGAAGTATTGTATAATATTCTATAATTTGGATCAAACCAATCCAAAACAATTTTTTTCATTTTGTTTTTACCAGTGGAGAGTCAAATTTTCACAAATACGTACATTTTCCTGTGGAGAATTTCTATTTTGTGGAAGCTGCACAGAAATTATTCTGGTATAAAATTTCCTACCAGATTCAGTCTCAGCATTTCAAACTAATTGCCATGGGTGGCATTTCTCAGCCTTCCTTCTGTTTTCTATGCCTTTTTTAGCGCTCAGCTTCCACTTCTCAGGGTTTTCAGCAGAGAACATTCCAGCTTCTATTCAGTTATTTATTATTCCCTTTTCACCTACTTGCACTTTCCTTCTGCCTATTACAACTATCCTCTTGAGAAAAAGCCTCCCATCTGGGCTCTAGCTTTTTCTGTTTGTTGTCCACCAGAAAGAATTAAAGGAGAGAGAGAAAATATTCCATTCTGAAGTACTTTGCTTTAAATCCCTATAGAAAATAACACCATCATCTTTCTTTTAATAGATGTTTAAGAAAATGCCTGTTATCTGAGTTAAAATATGAAATATTCTTGATATTTAAGTGTAAGTACTTTACATTTATTTTTGCTTCTACATGAAAATACACTGTTGACTTTTCCATATACTTCCTATCATAGCCCTACTCGACACTATGGAGTTGTTTCAAAATAACCCCTCTTATTTCTAAATAATAAGGGGAGAATCTATACTACCAAGCCCATTATTTCAAAATAACTGGCTGGTTATTTTGAAATCTGTACTCCTGCTTTCCTCAGGGTATGTCTATACTGTGCAGCTATTTTGGGATACCGGAGGAATCTACCCGTGTCTTTACAAGCTGCCCATTATTTTGAAATACTTTTTTAAATAACAGGAGAACTATTTTGGCTTCCATGTAACCTTGTTCCACGAGGGTTAAGGGATGTCTCGAAAAAGTGCATTATTTTGAAATTGGCATTATGTAGATGCACCAAATTTCAAAATAACCTATTTTAAAATAGAATCAAAATATGATACACAATTTGAGTAGTGCAAATTGCGTATCTTATTTCGAGTTTAGGGTGGTGTGTAGATGCACCCTCAGGGTATGTCTACACTACCCTCCTAATTCGAACTAGGAGGGTAATGTAGGCATACCGCACTTGCAAATGAAGCCCGGGATTTGAATTTCCCGGGCTTCATTTGCATGAAGCCGGCCGGCGCCATTTTTAAATGCCGGCAGTTCGAACCCCGTGCCGCACGGCTACACGTGGCATGTAGTAGCTAGTTCGGATTAGGCTTCCTAGGATTAGGAATGTAGTAGCTAGTTCGGATTAGGCTTCCTAATCCGAACTAGCTGTATTCCTCGTGGAATGAGGAGTACAGCTAGTTCGGATTAGGAAGCCTAATCCGAACTAGCTACTCCATGCCGCGTGTAGCCGCGCGGCACAGGGTTCGAACTGCCGGCATTTAAAAATGGCGCCGGCCGGCTTCATCCAAATGAAGCCCGGGAAATTCAAATCCCGGGCTTCATTTGCAAGTGCGGTATGCCTACATTACCCTCCTAGTTCGAATTAGGAGGGTAGTGTAGACATACCCTCAGGGAATAACGCTTATTTTGAAAATTTTATTTTGAAACAATGTTAATGTGGACACTCTGTTGCTGCTATTTTGATATAACTACCCCCCAGAGAAATTTGAAGTAATTACTCCCCTGCTTCCTGGGTCTCTAAGTCAAGGTAGCATGTCCACAATAAAGGAGCCTGCCTTGGACTAATTTCAAGGCTTCCGAGTAGCATGGGCATGCTATTTCAAGAGTTATTATTTCAAATTTAGTTATTTCAAAATCATTTCCTACTGTAGATATGCCCATATTGAGTTGTTGATATAAAATGGATTTACTGTGAAAACAGCCAGCTTTGGAAAGGTGAAGAAGTTTCTTAGACTATTATTACTTTGTACAGATTTTATATTTTCATATAGGATAATTATTTGTCATGCTGTGATGTTTGTAACACGGCATTTGTATATTCAGGATCTTCTTTCTGGTTTGTCCATGTTTCTGTCTGGGTAATAGGAATGTATTGACATGCAAGTTGTCCACGTTGACACAGAAATTTTCCAGACAAGATATCCAGAAAGAGGAGTTTCTGTACTATCAAGGGGCATACAAGGGTGTTGAGGGAGACTTCACAGATACATTTTTCATCTGATCCCTCCTAGTTTCCTGTCTCTTTGCCTTCCCAGCCTTGTTTCTCCTGCAGCCTTGAGTCACCTTCCCCCCTCCACTGCTGAATTACCCAGCTGTTTGTAAGGCAGAAATGCTGAATAGAGAAAAGAACTGTGTAAATTTTAAGGCCCACTACTTGTAATGAATCTAAGTGGTATAATCTAGTGCTGTATTCTTGTCAAATGCTGGGAGGAATTGCAAATTATAAGAAAATGTGTGTAAAGACCATTAATGATGGAGAAACTGTTTAAATTGTGGCTTTCCAAAATGGAGTCCAAAACTCCATTTTGTATTTAGAACTTTGCAGAGTTGCTTTTGCAGTTGAGTATGGCATCAAATGTGCAGGTAGAATGTTTGAGTTTAAACCTTAAGCTACCTGACAGTTAACTTGGCATAAGTATGAATATGCATGAGCATTCATATCAGCCAATCAAATCATACCACGCTGCAAGAGCATCTTTGTTATATCCAATCAATTTAAACCATCCTTGTCCTAATGAATATGTATGAACCTACCTTATATAAGGTGTGACCAAACGTCAGTTCGTGCTGGTTCCCGGACCTAGCTGGGGCCTGCAGCGTCGGGGCGTCGGGCTTAGGGATAGGCTTAGCTTAGGTTACAGAGAGAGTGAGTCATCCTTGTCCTAGGTGTATGAAAGAGGTCCTGTAGAGATATTCTTCTAGAGAAGCTAGCGGAAGGCTATGCTACCTCTATTTTATATAATATAGTATTTTTCTTGAGTCAGGCTGGCGGAAGGCCAGACCTCCTCAAATAGATTAGTTAGGTTAGTTAGTTTAGTATTTTAGATAGATTAGCTATCGTCCTCGAGTTTGTACAGCAGGTTGCGTCGGTCCACGCATGTCGGCCGTCATCGTGCTTGTTCGTCGGGCTCGTCGCGATTTAGATAAGGTTTTATTTTAGGATAGAATTAGAGTAGATAGAACAGAGTCATCAATCGCCTGATCCTGCTGCACCGAAGCACAGGAAGAGGATCCGGAGACCAGAGGCTTCACGGAAGGTGAACCGACCGTCACCGAACTCAACCGGCACTTCGAGGGATCACCTTGGCTGTTCCTCTCCTGCGGCTTCCAATTAGCCAAAGGATTGTAGGTCGCCAAGCGACAGGATCACCCAACAAGGGACGCCTGGAAGTTCCTCCCTGAAGGCTTTCAATTAGCCCAAAGGTCGTAGGTCGCCAGCATCGCATCAATCGGCTGCAGCGCCGCTGACTCTGTTGTAGGTATAGGGACCTTGAGGGACTTCCCCTCCTGGTTCATTTAATGTAAAGAGGGGACTGCCCCCTTGTGTGTTCATTAGAGGTATTGCTGTTAAAATTTCTGTTAAACAATATAGTCCTGTGGTTTCCAGTTTTAAACCAGACTTATGTTTTAATTTACGCGCCTTATAAACTAAGATCTGACACTCTCCGGTGAATAGATACGGAGTAGGGGGTCGTTACCTTAAGTACCATCCCTTGCGGATTGGTCAAGCTGTTAAATTAACCTTCGGAAGGTTGTCCTTAAGACATCCTTTCTAATTCTGTTGATATACAGGTAACATGTTCATCACCTTCAACAATGCACACAAGACTCCTTTTCCTCCCTCTCCAACCTATCATATCCAGTTCATCAATACACATATATTCTTCTCTGCTCTAAAGTCCTCTTCTCTGTCTCCTGTCTTCTCACTACTTCACTGACTCAGATTTTAGGCTCTTCTTTCTCCATTTTCCACACCCCTGGGGTATGACTACACTACAGCGCTAATTCGAACTAAGCTAGTTCGAATTAGTTAATTCAAACTAAGATAATTCGAATTAGCGCAGCTAGACTTAAAAACTAGTTCAAATTAGCGTTTTGCTAATTCGAACTAGCATGTCCACACAGAGTAGACCCTGAACTGGGGTTAAGGATGGCCGGAAGCAGTGCCGGCAGGGCATCAGATAAGGACTTAGAGCGTGGAGCTGCTGTCTCAGGCTAGCCGAGGGCTGTGCTTAAAGGGACCCGACCCCCACCCCGGACAGACAGTTCTCAGGGGTGCCCCACTTGCAAAGCAGTCCTGGCTTGGATTGCCCGGAGTACCCACACTGGGGGGCATCGGGTGGCTGGCTCGAGGCGGTCCAGGTGCAGGGTCTGCTGGCTGGGTGCTGGCAGGCTTGTATCTGGCACGGGCACCGTAGCCAGCCCGTGCCCCTTTAAGGGCTCCGGGGCCAGGAGGGGGACAATAGAGTTTCCCTGGTGTTGGCCAGAGTGGCCACCAGGGAAATCTGGGGAGGGCTAGCCTCCTACTAGTTCGAATTAAGGGGCTACACAGCCCTTAATTCGAACTAGTAAGTTCGAACTAGGCTTAGTCCTCGTACAATGAGGTTTACCTAGTTCGAACTAAGCGCTCCGCTAGTTCGAATTAACTTTGTAGTGTAGATATACCCCTGGGCTACGTCTACACTGGCCCCTTTTCCGGAAGGGGCATGTAAATTTCATCAGTCGTCGTAGGGAAATCCGCGGGGGATTTAAATATCCCCCGCGGCATTTAAATAAAAATGTCCGACGCTTTTTTTCCGGCTTTTAAAAAAGCCGGAAAAGAGCGTCTAGACTGGCCCCGATCCTCCGGAAAAAGTGCCCTTTTCCGGAGGCTCTTATTCTTACTTCAAAGTAAGAATAAGAGCCTCCGGAAAAGGGCACTTTTTCCGGAGGATCGGGGCCAGTCTAGACGCTCTTTTCCGGCTTTTTTAAAAGCCGGAAAAAAGCGGCGGACATTTTTATTTAAATGCCGCGGGGGATATTTAAATCCCCCGCGGATTTCCCTACGACGACTGCTGAAATTTACATGCCCCTTCCGGAAAAGGGGCCAGTGTAGACGTAGCCCTGGAGTTCTTAACTCTTTCATCCACCAAAGGGTCTCCCCAGCCATGCTCAGAACTGATTCATCCTTTTCATCTGCTGCTTATTTTACTAAACATTTCACTTCATATGCACCTTATCCTCTTCCCTCTCCTGATGAAATTTATTCACTTGTCCTCTGCTCACACACTAAAGGGTAAACTCCTTGGAATAAGACTGTCTTTTTATAATTACATGCTGTTCAGCATTTGGCACAACAAGGACCTGATTGGGGCCTCAAGGCACAACTGTAATATAAATATTTTTCTTATATAACAAGTTTTGAGAGTCATAGGATGGTGAAAGGCCAGAAGTCATGAGAATACAGCAATCTTTTTGAAAAAAGCCAGTGCTGGTTATGGAGCTTTTTACAGACTGCATCACATATCACTTATGGTACAAACAAGACTGCCATCCCTAGTTATCCCAGGCCTCTCTTTGAATGTCCTGTGTGTTGCTAACTCCCATAAGTTTCCCCCTAAGTATTTTTTTCCAGAGTGATAATTTTGGTTGGCCCATTTTCAGTGTTGTGCCAGCTGTCCAATGGTACACTTGCCATACCATAAGAGAAATTTAGGACTTCAATCAATTACCAGGTCCAGTCCTCTGCACTGAAGTAGGACTGCGCATTGTCTTGATAAGTGGTTTTCAATTTTTTTTTTCATTTTCAGACCCATAAAAAATTCAAATGGAGGTGCAGACACTTTTGGAAATCATAGTCTATGGACTCTCAGGTGTCTATAGACGAGAGGTTGAAAACAACTTATCTAAATCATCCCCAACATGTGCTTGTCTAACCTGTTCCTAGAAATCTCCAATGATGGAGATTCCACAACCTCACTCAATAATATGTTCCAGTGTTCAACATTTAGGAAGTTTTTTCTAACCTAAATCTCTCTGGCTACAGTTTAAGCCCATTACTTGTTGTCCTGGCCTCAGTGGATAAAGTGAATTATTTATCACTTTTTTATAGTAACCTTTTATGTACTTGAAGACTATAGGTCATGTTTTCTAGATATTTAATATTTTTGTTGCTCTCCTCTTGACTTTCTCCAATTTGTTCACCGCTTTCCTGAAGAGAGATGCCCAGAACTGAGTAGAATCATTCCTGAGTAGAGTGGAAGAATTATTTCTTGTGTCTTGCTTACAACACTCAGAAAGAGGTTTGCTTTTTTGGGAGAAGATTGCATAGTTAACTTACATTTAATTTGCGATCCAGTACAGTCTCTAGAACATCTGCAGAACTTCATCCTGAGCAGTCATTCCCTACTTCATAGTTTATTCTTTTCCAAGTCTAGTACTTCACATTTGTCCTTATTGAATTTCATTGTGTTTCTTTCAGACCATTTCTTCAGTTTTTTAGACCATTTTGAATTCTAATTTTGTCCTCTACAGTGCTCACAATCCCTCCCAGCTTGGTATCATCCACAAATTGCATAAGTGTACTCTTTCTGTCATTTTCCAACTCATTTATGAAGATTTTGAGTAGAACTGGACCTAGGACTGACCCCAGAGGACTCCACTCAAAAAACCCTTTCAGTTTGACTATGAATCATTAATAACTAGTCTTCAAGTACAGTTCTCTAACCTGTTGTGAATCTACTGCTTGTTATGCTGTCTACAAGTCTATTTCTACCCTGCATGGCTATTTCGGGATATTGGAGGTATCCCAAAATAGCTACCCTGCATCTACACAAGCTGCTCATTATTTCAAAATATTTTTTGAAATAATGGTCGCACTATTTCACCATCCCGGAAAACCTTGTTTCACAAGGGATAAGGAATGGCTTGAAATAGTGCGTTATTTTGAAATTTGGTGCTGAATAGATGCACCAAATTTCAAATTTCGAAACAGTTTCAAAAATAAGATACACAATTTGTGTCGCGCAAATTGCATATCAAATTTCGAACTAAGGGTGCAGTGTACATGCACCCTCAAGTTGGTGTGACATGCTTTGTTCTTAATCTGTGTTGACTGTTACTTATCACTTTATTATCTACAAAGTGCTTAAAAACTGAATGTTTGATTAGTTGTTCCATTATCATTCCAGGCAACAAAGTTAAGGACTGACCTACAATTTCCTGGGTTGTCCTTCCCCTTTTTATAAATAGATACTATATTTTTCTGTCTTCTGAGATCTCACCTATCCTTCATGGCTACGTCTAGACTACATCCCTTTTTCGGAAAAGGGATGTAAATTAGACGTATCGCAATTGCTAATGAAGCAGGGATTTAAATCTCCCACACTTCATTAGCATAAAAATGGCTGCCACTTTTTTTCAGCACAGAGCGTTGCTGGGCAAAAGCGCCAGTCTAGACGCTGATCTTTCGGAAAATAAAGCCTTTTCCAAAAGATCCCTTATCCCTCTTGAGGTTTTTTGCTCTCCCCTGGTTCCTTTCCAGTTTGGCCTAAAGTTAGAATGAAGAAATGGACACAGTCCAGCAGCTTAAATCTCACCAGTGCCAAGTTGAGTGGGACAATTGCCTATGATATCTTCCTTGTAGTAGTCTTGTTATTACATCCCAGAATGATATTAACTTTTTTCATACATGCATCTCACTATTAACTCATTTAATTTGTGGTATTCTCTAAACTCCGGATCATGTTCAGCAGTAGTGCCACTCATCCACAACAACAAAATGGAAAATGACTGGCTATGATTACCTCTTCCTAAGTGAAATACTTTGCATTTATCTTTATTGAATTTCATTTTGTTGATTTCAAACCAAATCTCCAATTTGTCAAGGTAATTTTGAATTCTAATCCACTCCTCCAAAGTGCTAGCTACCCCTCTCTTCTTGGTGTTATCTGCAAATATTATAAACATTCTCCACTCCCTTCTCAAATTCATAAATGAAAAAAATTAAATTGTACCAAATCCACTATTGACACCTGCAAGACCCCACAAGATCCATCCACCCAGTTTGACAATGAACTATTGATAATTGTTCCTAAGTCTTTCAACCAATTGTGCATCCACCTTATATTAATTTCAACCAGACTATATTTCCCTAGTTTACATATGAAAATGTTATGAGATGCTATATAAAAAACCTTACTAACATCAGACTATATCACATTTACCACCAGGCCGGCAACCACTAGGTTAGTAACCATGTCAAAAAAGGACATTAGGTTGGTTTGGCATAATTTTTATTTGACGTAGACTATTCCTTGTCTTTATTATCCTTCAAGTGCTTAAAAATTGTTTTTTTAACAATAATTTGTTCCTTTATCTTTCCAGGTATTGAAGTTAGTAAAAATTGAAGGAAAATAGGCATTATATGCCTTAGAAATTTTGATATAATCAACTATTAGCTCTTCTTCCCCACTAATAGACAGCCTACACTTTTCCTCTTCCTTCTCTTAGTACTAATGTATTCATAGAACCAGTTCTTATTGTTTTTATGTCCCTTGCTAGATGTAATTCATTTTATGCCTTAACCTTTCTGATTTTTGTCCCTAAATGCTTGTGCTACTTCTATTCCCATTTAGCAATTCATCCATTTCCCTCCATTTTCTATAGTATTACTTTTAATTGTTCAGATAATTTAAAAAACTCCTGATGCAAAAATATTGGCCTCTTATCATTCTTCTGATGTGAGTCTTTCATATACATTGGGACAGCATTGCAATTGTGTCTTTAATACTGTCTCCTTAAGAAACTGCTTTCCTGTCCTCCTTTATCCCTTAAATTATCTTCCCTTTCAAAATCCATTGTTCTTATTCCTCTGTTCTCACTTGTCCCTTTTCTTTGAATCATGAAATATGTCCCACTGCCACCCAGCCCTCCGCCTCTTCCCGGGACCAGGCTGGCGGCTCCCAAGAGCCTGCCCGGGGCTGCAAGAGGTGGGTGACTGCCTGGTCTAGTGTGGACATCATGGCCCTCATCCACGACCTCAACACTAGGCACAGGAAAGTGGCCGTCTAGGGCAGGATAGCTGCCAGCCTGGCCATCCAGGATCAGGTGTGCAAGAAAATCAAGGTGGTCCAGTGAGACCCCCAACCCTGAGCCCTGAGCTTAGAACATAAAGCATAAGAACGGCCATACTGGGTCAGACCAAAGGTCCATCTAGCCCAGTAGCCTGTCTGCTGACAGCGGCCAACACTAGGTACCCTGGAGGGGATGGACCGAAGACAATGATAAAGCCATTTGTCTCGTGCCATCCATCTTCAGCCTTCCACAAACAGAGGCCAGGGACAACATTTCTACCCCCTGGCTAATAGCACTCCATAGAACCAACCTCCATGACTTTATCTAACTTCTCTTTAAACTCTGTTATAGTTCTAGCCTTCACAGCCTCCTGAGGCAAGGAGTTTCACAGGTTGACTATTTGCTTTGTGAAGAAGAACTTTCTGTTATTAGTTTGAAGCCTGCAACCCATTCATTTCATTTGGTGTCCTCTAGTCCTTCTATTATGGGAACTAATGAAGAACTTTTCTTTATGCACCCTCTCAACACCACTCATGATTTTATAGACCACTATCGTTTCCCCCCCCAGTCTCGTCTTTTCTAAGGTCCCTTTAAGCACAGCCCTCGGCTAGCCTGAGACAGCAGCTCCACGCTCTAAGTCCTAATCTGATGCGCTGCCGGCACTGCTTCTGGCCATCCTGAACCTCGGTTCAGGGTCCACTCAATGTGGACATGCTAGTTCGAATTAGCAAAATGCTAATTCGAACTAGTTTTTAGGTCTAGATGCACTAGTTCGAATTAGCTTAGTTCGAATTAACTAATTCGAATTAAGTTAGTTCGAATTAATGCTGTAGTGTAGACATCCCCTAGGAGACTCTGAATGCCATACTTTTACATTGCTATTTTGGAAGAAAGACATTTTACCAAAACCTTAAGAAATCTTGCACAATCCCTCTCCTCCACCATTCCCCCCACCCCAAGAAAAACCCCTCATTGTTATACTTAGTGTTTCTAAACAGTTAGAAAACAACAGCAGTATTTTAATATTTAAAAGTTAAAAGAAAATCTTGTAAAGTAAAATGAAAGACCTATGGGCCAACATTTTTATAATAGGAAGTATTTTAGAAGCCACTAAGCCAGAGGCCTAGAGCCAGTATCATTTTGAGTTACCCAACAATGTTTTTGTTACAAACCATTTTAGATTACTGAATCACATAACTAAAATGTACAGATCTTGTGGGCCAAATTACCCCCAAACATTCTGTTAACTGATTTGCATATTGAATTTGCAGTCAAATTATATTTGCAAATGCAATCTGATTAGTAAATGTTTGTTCAATTTGCATATACAAATACTGATGTGAATGTGCAAAGATTCAGGTATGCACGTTTTAGGCACATTAAGGCCCACCTTTGAAAAATACATTATTTTAATAATTCCTGTAAATTATATACTATATTTCATTATTTAGAAACACTGAAATTCTGGCTTCACTAAGACAATGCTAAAAATCCTAACAGAGCCAAAATGTCAGTCTTTATACTGTACATTGGAATTAATAATACCACAGTTACCTCCTTATTTGAGGGAATTTCACATATCTGAAGTATGAGTTTAAATTAGTTCCTCTAATATTCTTACATTTTTTAAATGAAACGTATATGTAAATATAAACAGAAATAGGTATAAGTGCTTAATGTTTTAATTATTGATAATACTCATTTTCTGTAATTATGACTAAGTTCTTCTGTCCAAGAAAAGAACATAAACAGCTTTGTTAAGAAAAAAGAAGGATATATAAAGCAACCATTAGCTACATTTCAGCTCACATAAGGCTCTGTCATCCTCTCTGTTTTGTTTTGTGTTTGAATGTGCAACTTTTTCTTAATTTAATACAGATACACTTTTGTCTTCCTATGAATTCTAGACAAATGTAGTTAATATGTCCATAGAAGACCATTCTTGAAACTGGAAGAGGAACAATGCACAATGCATCCCCTCCCCCCTCCTGAGTCATTTCAGAATCCCACAAAGGGCTGTTTTTGTTGTTTCTTTTTCTTCTGGGAGCAAGTAGCATCAGAAACGTTGCAAAAATGTCAGTTTTCATGAAATTTCTGAACTAGTTTTACAGACTTGACTGGCTTTCACAGCTCAGATATGCATTTACACTCAATATTTCTAATTTATATACTGAGTTAGTTTTCAGTGTTTGACATTCAGTTGCTCAATTACACAAAGGTTGGGTGCTGTTTTATTGTAACTAGAGAATTAGACCTTCTGCGGTCACCCTATCCGTATCATCAATTATTCTAATTTTCAAATAGGCCCTCATCCCAACACATTTTAGGCCTGTTTTAATGTAATATATTGCTGTCATTCTGTTGGATGTCAGCAATTCTGAATTCTCTCAAGAGATGTCTGTTCCTTCCTTTGAAGACCCAGGCAATTCCCACATCTCAGCTACTCCACTGAAATGTTCTCAAATAAGTGTCATGTTTTTCCTTCCTTAGAGACTGAATGAAGTTACATTAATTCATAACACAGGTGTAGGGATCAGATGGCTTGTTTAAGATTGTTAATGCTAGTGCTTCCCTTGAGAAACAGTTTTAAAACTGGCCCTAGGATTGTGGAACTATCAATGTCTCCTGGTTGCTGTCCTATTCCTTAATTCAGCGGCAGTTAGAGGAAGCTGAGTACATCTGAGGAGGGCAAATGAGAGTGGAACTGGTAGATCAACTGTTAGGTGGATCCTTTCATCCATAGTGGATAATTTATCTCCCTCCCTCATCCCCCATACATAAACCTACCCAGTCCGGGTAGTCATACTAAGTGTAGAGCTAAAGAGTGTTTGCATGTTTACATAATGTGAGATACAGAGGCGTTATGAAAATACAAAGGCTGTAAATAAGTAGATATTTTTCCAGGACTTATAATTACATTCTGATAATCAATATCTCTGTCCTATTATCTGTTGTTTATATTTATTAAAACTTTATAACTGTAAGCAGGTAAAGCATGAGCAGCTGCATTAAAATCTTCTCTGTAGCCTCTTCTCTTGCTATGAATGTGTCCAAGTCCAGGAGGGATCATCTCTGTGAGTCCTTGCTTTCTGTGTTTAGACAGTCAACAAGGATACTGAATACTGCAATTTTGGTAGTCATGTCTGTGATCAGGACATCTGTCCAGTCATAACTGGATGAAAACAGAAACTTCTCCTAATGGTCTTTGTGCAACTATCTGATTGTATTCACTTTCATTCACGGCAGACCAGGGTTAGATTCAAGCTAACAACCTAACAGGGAATTTTAAAAATCTGTTTAATAGTAATACATCTAGTTTAATCTAAACTTCTTCTTAAAATAAACCAATATCTGATTTACTGAGTTTTAATAAATAACAGGTATAAATGGTTACTATAAATAATAACACTGATTATCCTGTGTAATCAAACCCTTCACCTGCTGTGAGATGCACCATATTTATGCAGATCAGCTATAGGCCTTTCATCCATGAAATTATAGAATTTATAAAGAGATGGGCCATGATATATTTAGTGTACTGAAATTGCTTATTTATAAAAAAAAAAAAAAAAAAAAAAGCTACCAGCAGGCCACTTTAAATAAATTCAGAAATCACTGTAGGGCATTTAGAAATGAATATTTTATATGGCATTTTTAAAAGATTATGAGCATTTCTTTGAATGGTAAAATTAATGGCTTATTTTCTGTTTAAAGTCATCCTGTGTAGATTCAGGATAACAGCAAATAAACTAATTACTGTATTTGGGTTTTAATTAGGAATATAATCATCTGCCTACCTACTGCTGCAATTTTCTAAAAATTATATTAGGAAAAAAGAAAAACCAACAATATTTCAAATGATTTTATTTACTCATGAAACAATTGTAGCAAAGTTAGACACGTAGGATCTATATACTTGCAACTAATTTCTAGCCAGTGTAAATTCTTTAAGGTCATTTGGTTTATTTTGTTTTGAGTCACATAGAATGATCTTCACACACTCTGGTAAGAAGTCTACTGTGGCAGTTTTAGATATCTATTTTGCCTATCTACCAAGCTCTCCTGCTTCTGTTCAAAGATATCCATATTTGTTATTTAGGGAACAATCCTTTCCTGGCAATAGGAAACACTAAAGGATGTAATAAAGGGATCTAAAACATACAGAACTCCCCATGACCTGAAGGTAAAATAGTTTCCTATTTATTTCCATAGATAGATGAGTGTGTGATTTCATAGCTTTTAATGAGCATCACCATTTATGTATAAATATTTCTCAGATTAATGTTATTAATAACAATGGTAAATCTTGGAGCAATTAATTTAAAGTACTCCTCAGAGACACACTTTTGTTTTACCTATTCCTATGATGATTATACAATTTGCCTGAAGCCTGTAGACAGAGCTTGCAGCAATGGAAAGTTCAAGGTCCCAAGCTAGTGTGTTATCTTCATTAAGGATGGCAAACCTAAAAAATAAGAGGTCCACCTAGGTGAAAGTTATCTTAAATTTAACCAAACTATTTGAAACTTCTGAGTCTGCAAAACCATCTTGACATTTCATAAAAATAGGCTCTTTTATGAGACTTCTAATAAATCGGTAGTCCAGAAAAGGATTGTTATTTTGGCACTTCTGCTTCTAGACCTAGCCAGGACCGAGATACACAGGAAAAACAAAACAAATGGAAATTATTAGAAATGTTTCAAATTCCAAGCAAGGTGCAGTTGAGCTTTAGTTCAAGATTTGGGAAAATGTATAAAGGTGATTTCTCTTTTATCTAAACTGGCTTATCTGACCCAACCTTCTTTTATTGAAATGAGTTTTTCAGATGTTTTCCCACACACAATCAAGCATTGTGTCATTCCATTAATGAGTAAAACCTATTTTTTCCCCTTTAACATTAACAATCATCACTCATTGGCAATCCCTCAATTTGAGTATAATGTCTACCACAAATTTACATATGGGCCCTGAGGTGACTCAGGAGTCTGATCCTGGAACCGTAATTCTGCCTGCAATCAGTACAGATGGCATTTTGAGGCAGGCCATCTGCCTGCTGGGAGAAGTTCTTTCTTTTTCCTTCCTTTTCTTTCTCTTTTCCGTGTTGAGGGCACGGTGCTTCTCCTCGAAGCAAGCCACTACCTGATTACAGATATGGTACCATTGGGGTTGATTGATGGCCCTCTCCTCCCAGCTTGTGATGTCCACATCAGTTTTCTTAAGATACAAACACACTGAAAGTGTAACTTTTCCTCTGACCACCATAGGATCTCTGCCAATGGGTGAGCTAAGTATAGAGGACATGTTTGGGAGGCAAGAGGCCTGGCATTCACATGCAATATCCAGCCCATTGAAGTTGTTGCATGAGGGTCATTGTTTCAATGCCTGTAACACTGGTTTCAGTGAGGATGTTGGGATTAGTACAGTGATCTTGCAACATGAGGCATCATTGATGCTACCTCTCTAAGCTCTTGAGGTGCTGCCACCCAGGTTTTGCTTCCACAGAGAAGTGTAGGAACAACAGATGTCTTGTAGACCTGGATCTTGATGTCTTGACAAAGTCACAGTCCGTAAAGACACATTGTAGCTAATTCCCAAAGGAAGTACTTGCACACTGGATCCTGTCCTGGACTTCTCTGTTGATTTTTGCATTTTGAGAAAGTTGGGTCTCAATGTAGCAAAAGTGCTCAACTGTCTCCAAAGTCTAACCCTGATGGTGTTTTGTGGTAGGTCATGTGCAAGGCCTGAAGCAGGTTGATGAAGTACTTTAGTTTTCTCATTATTGAGTGAGAGTTCAGTAAGCTCGTGTGATGAAATCCAGATTGGACTAAAGGTAATTCTCAGTGACAATGTTAGCAATAATTATACACTTATAGAATAATTAAAGAACAGCTATACATATAAGAGGCAGAAGGAAACCCAATATGCCTTGAACCATTGTTCTATCATTTCTGCATTACAGAGCAAGCCAATATGCTGCCATGATTCTTGAATGATGATGTGGATTTCACAGTGGATCTACTCAAAGCTGTTTCACCCAGATGACTCTTGAACTGCTATGACTTGCAGGGTATGTCTACACTAGAAAGTTAGTTCGAACTAACGGACGTTAGTTCGAACTAACTTTCCTATGCGCTACACTAGCGCTCCGCTAGTTCGAATTTGAATCGAACTAGCGGAGCGCTTAGTTCGAACTAGGTAAACCTCATTTTACGAGGACTAACGCCTAGTTCGAACTAGCTAGTTCGAACTAAGGGCTGTGTAGCCCTTTAGTTCGAACTAGTGGGAGGCTAGCCCTCCCCAGGTTTCCCTGGTGGCCACTCTGGCCAACACCAGGGAAACTCTATGCCCCCCTCCCGGCCCCGGACCCCTTAAAGGGGCACGGGCTGGCTACGGTGCCCGTGCCAGGTGCAAGCCTGCCAGCACCCAGCTAGCAGACCCTGCACCTGGCACGGCACAGAGCCACCCACCCGATGCCCCCCAGCCCACCCCCTCTTGCCGGGACCAGGCTGGCGGCTCCCAGGAGCTTGCCCTGGACCGCAAGAGGCGGGCACCTTCCTGGGCTAGTGCGGACATCGTGGACCTCGTCCACGATCTCCGCACTAGGCACAGGAAAGTGGCCGTCTAGGGCAGGAGAGCTGCCAGCCTGGCCACCCAGGACCAGGTGTGCATGAAAATCAAGGGGGTCCACTGAGACCCCCGACACTGAGCCCTGAGCTTACAATGGCCGTACTGGGTCAGACCAAAGGTCCATCTAGCCCAGTAGCCTGTCTGCCAACAGCGGCCAACCCTAGGGACCCTGGAGGGGATGGACCGAAGACAATGACCAAGCCATTTGTCTCGTGCCATCCCTCTCCAGCCTTCCACAAACTTTGGGCAGGGATACCACTCCTACCCTCTGGCTAATAGGACTCCATGGACCCAACCTCCATCACTTTATCTCACTTCCCTTTCAACTCTGTTCTAGTTCTAGCCTTCACAGCCTCCTGCAGCAAGGAGTTCCACAGGTTAACTATTTGCTTTGTCAAGAACAACAACTTTCTCTTACTAGTTTCAAGCCTGCTACCCATTCCTTTCCTTTGGTGTCCTCTAGTCCTTCTTTATGGGAACTCAGGAAGAACTTTTCTGAATGCACCCTCTCCACCCAACCCCTGCTTTTAGAGACCTCTATCCTGTCCCCCCTCCGTCTCCTCTTTTCTAAGCTGAACAGTCCCAGTCTCTGTAGCCTCTCTTCATCTGGGACCTGTTCCCAACCCCTGATCATGTTAGTTGCCCTCCCCTCTCCCAGCCTTTCTCTTCCCCTCTCCCACCTCCTTTTCCCAGTCTCCCCCAGTTTTGTTCAATAAAGACAGAGTCAATGTTGGAAGAAACGTTATCTTTATTTTGTACATCAATAAGAAGGGGGGCTAGGGAAGGGCAAGTGGAAGGAGGTGAGGGAGGAATGGGGTACGAGCCCCCGATGGGGAGGACTGGGCTGGCTCTGCGGGCTTCTGGGGGTGGAAGCTCTCCTGCAGCCCCCCAATTACTCCCTCTCCCCAGATGGCAGCCTGCGGCAAGTGCAGCCGGGCTGATGGCCGAGTGGTGTGATGTGCCCAGTGTGGGCACTCAGGGCACTCCAAGCCAGAACTTCTTTGCAAGCGGGGCACCCCTTAGAACTGTGTGTCCGGGGTGGGGGTCGGGACCCTTTAAGCGCAGCCCTCGGCTAGCCTGAGACAGCATCTCCATGCTCTAAGTCCTCCTTTTATGCCCTGCCGGCACTGCTTCCGGCCATCATTAAGCCCTGTTCAGAGTCCACTCAATGTGGACTTACTAGTTCGAACTAGCAAAACGCTAGTTCGAACTAGTTTTTAGTTCTAGATGCGTTAGTTCGAACTAGCTTAGTTCGAATTAACTAATTCGAACTAAGTTAGTTCGAACTAGCGCTGTAGTGTAGACGTACCCGCAGAGATTTCAGAATACCACAAACCCATGTTTAATACTGAATTTCATCTCTCATTTTGTTGCCCAATCACCCCATTTTTGTAAAATATCTTTGTAATTCTTTGCAAACAGTTTTGGATTTAACTATGTTCAGTAATTTAGCTTCATATGAAAATTTTACCACCTCACTGCTTACCGTGTTTTCAGATCATTTGAGTATTTTGAATAATATGGGTCCTTAAGGATCTCTGCTATTTATCACGTTCTATTGTGAAAGCTATTTTTTCTACCCTCAGTGTCCGATCTTTTAAGTAGTTACTTGTCCATGATAAAATCTTCCTTCTTATCCCATAAATGCTTTTTTTTACCCACAGTACAGCTAGACTGCGGGAGGTTTTCGGGGTACCTCTGTTATCCCCAAAAAAGTCCGCCGCATCCAGGGAACACGTATGCTCTTCTGCTTTTTTTTTGCAGAATAGCAAACGCACTCTTTCAGAAGTCCCTGTATTCCTCATTCCACAAGGAAGAAGGGGCCTTTTGAAAGACGGGTTTCTTCCGAAATTTGGCCCGGTCTAGATGGGTCAAATTTCAGAAAAGCCTCTTCTGACAAAAGTATCAGAAAAAGATATGCAAATTGCAGAGCGCATTTGGTGTATCTTTTTCCGATAGATCCTCTCAGTCTAGCCGTACCTCTATAGTCTTTGATATGAGAGCTTGTCAAAGGCTTTCTGAAAGTCATAGAATATTATATAATCTTTGTCCACATGCTTGTTGACCTCCTCAAATAATTCTGATATCTTGGGGAGATATTTTTCCCTTTATAAATACATGTTGATCCCTCGCAAACATAATGGTCATCAGTGTGTCTGATAATTATGTACTCTACTATAGTTTCAACCTCATTTGCCTGGTACTTAGTTAGGCTTACTTGTATGTAGTGGCCAGGAGTAGCCATGGAGCATTTTTTGAACATTTGTGTTACAATAGCTATCCTCTAGTTCAGTGGTCGGCAACATTTTTATGCCCAAGATCACTTTCTGAATTTCAGGGAAACCAAAGCTCTACCCTGCCTCTAACCTGAGACTCTATCCCTTCCCTCGAAAACCTGCCCAACTCACTCCATCCCCTTTCTCTCTGTAGTTCACTCTCCCACACTCTTGCTTACTTTTACTGGGCTGGAGCAGAGGGTTGGGGTTCAGGAGGGGATGATGTCTCTGGGTCAGGACTGGTGCAGGTGCTTGGGATACAGGCAGGCCCACAGACAAGGGAGTAAAGGAGGCAGTTGCCCTGGGAATTTGCAATTTAAAAGGTCCCGGCTCCTGGCTGCTGCTGCCTTGGGTGCAGGAATGGTGGCAGCCAGAGCCCCAAGATCTTTACGGCATGCTCCAGGAAGCTCTCAGGGCTGGCCAGCCAGTAGGCTGGCCAGTAGGAGATCCAGCGTGACACATTCTGGGTGGTGCTGAGTGCTGGTCCAGTGCCTGCTCGGTGACCATTGCTCTAGCCACCTGGTATAGTGTCTGATTTAAGCAATACATTATGTAAAATAGTCAGCAATTCTGCAATTTCATATCCTATTTCCTTCAGAACTCTTCAATGAATACCATCTGGCCCTGCTAACTTTAATGTTTAATTTATCAATCTGTTCCAAAGCATCCTCTATTGACACCTCAATCTGGGACACTTTCTGAGCTGTCACCTAAAAATAATGACTCAAGCCTGGGAATCATCTTCACATTCTCTGCAGTAAAGACCAAGCAAAGAATTCAGTTAGCTTCTCCACAAGAGCCTTGTCTTCCTTGAGAGCTCCTTTAGTAGCCTGATAATTGAGTGGGCCCACTGATTGTTTGGCAGGCATCCTGCTTCTGATGTACTTTAAACAAATGCTGTTAGTTCTTCTGACTTGCTAGTTGTTCTTGCAGTCTTTTTGGGGGGCTGCCTAGTTATATTTTTACACCTGACCTGTCAGCATAAAAGCTTCTTTCTATTTTCCTCCATAAGATTTGACTTCTAGTTTTTAAAAGGATGCCTCTTTTACTCTGCTGCTAACAATGATGACAATTCTTTTTCTGGAGCAAAATGCAGGACAATGTAGCACTTTAAAGACTAACAAGATGGTTTATTAGATGATGAGCTTTCGTGGGCCAGACCCACTTCCTCAGATCAAATAGACAAATCAAATAATAGACTATTTGATCTGAGGAAGTGGGTCTGGCCCACAAAAGCTCATCATCTAATAAACCATCTTGTTAGTCTTTAAAGTGCTACATTGTCCTGCATTTTGCTTCAACTACCCCAGACTAACACGGCTACATTTCTATCACAATTCTTTTTCTGTTCCTTTTACTTTATTATTTGTAGTGTAGGTGTAGTTTTAAAATGGTTTCCATGCAGCTTGCAGGCATTTCATGGTTATGACAATTCTTTAAAATTTTTGTTTAACTAGTTTCCTCATTTTTGTGTAGTTCCCATTTTTGAAGTTAAATCCTGTTGTGGGGGTGGGAGGAGGTGAGGGTTATTTCTCCCCTCCTTCCCCCTTCCCCCCAAGGATGCTAATTTTAATTATATTATGGTTACTATTACTGAACTGTTCAACATTTTGGACAAATTCCGGTACTCTGCTCAGGAGTAAATAAAAAATGACTTTCCCTTTATGTGTTCCAGGCCCAACTGCTCCAAGAAAAAGCCATTAACACTGGCTTGACAGTGTCGGAGCTTTTTCTCTGACCTACAGAATTAGTTGCTACAAATTGTTACACATTGTTCCTCAAAACAATGTTCACTGCCAACTGTAGTGAACCAATAAGAAGCAAACAAATTGTGCCAGAATGTATCCTTGTATCTACACCCTGCACATTATTGTAATAATCTTGGGATAAAGTATTCCTGGCAAGGCATTATTTGAAGACTCAGTGTTCTGGTCATTATTGTCCTAGTAAAATGTGCGGCATAATTGTATGAGAAATTATATGTGGGGTATCAGCACATGCTCCAAACTGAAATTGGTACACAGGTCTGTCTTTAAAAAGGAATATGCTCTGCTTAATTTACATGTAAACAGTAAAATAGTCATCAAGCACAATGGAAAACAAAGAGCCCACAGCTGAGGGAAAAAAGCAGCAGGGAATGTCTTTCCACAAACTTTGTCTCCTAAGGTGGGGTTCATCTTGAATTGTTTTTTTCAAAAGGGGGACTGAAACTATAAAAAAGGATGAATAAATACTCCAAGGCACCCCCATCTCTTTTCCTGTCCATTGTAGTCATGGTACCTGTAGCAATCAAGGAAGCATTCTGCTGACCTAGAGGATTTGTCCAGTAAGACTACTGACAGCATATGGTGAAAAACTTCATCTGAATTTGTTAGTTTATTAAGCTAGGCAACAGTAGCATGTTAACTCCTGGGGAAAGGGAGATAGGAAGGGGAAGGAAGGAGGCAGTGGTAACTATTTATGACTTTCATGCCTCATTACTTTTATCTACTTAATATTTTTGTAGCTTATTAAGTGTGTCTAACCTAATGTGTTTAAACTGAAGTGTTTGGAAAACTCCATTTAGGGTTGCAAGCTGTGTTCATACTATTTCTATTAAATAATGGTCTTTATATATACTTTTATTGTATAGGAGAAGACTTGGCAAAACAAGTGTTAAATCTCTGGTGTAAAAATTTTAAGACTGGGAAAGCAGTGCAATCATCCTGCACTGTAGCCAAGGCTTGTGAGAGCCCACTACTCAACTGCTGAGAGAATCTCTCAATGATTTCTTAAGATACCTTTTAAGTGGAGGTCCTCCAGATTTACAACAGGAACTCCACTGACTTCAGTGGATTTATTCCTGATTTACACAGGACAATGAGGGCCCAGTTACTCCACCAATAACAATGGTAGAGATTGCATAAAACCAAAATCGAAAAAAATTAAGCAGAAGAAGAAAATAAAAAAGGAAAAGATGGTAGATACATATTATAGGGGGAAAGAAGTAGCAATAAGACAAAAAAGTAAAAGTTCTCTTAACCTGTAAGGGTATGTCTACACTACAAAGTTAATTCTATCTAACAGTCGTTAGTTCAAATTAACTTTAATAGGGGCTACACATGCAAACTGCTATTTCAAATTTAATTCGAACTAGTGGAGCGCTTAATTTGAACTAGGTAAACCTCATTCTACGAGGAGTAACGCCTAGTTCGAATTAAGTAGTTTGAATTAAGGGCTGTGTAGCCACTTACTTCGAACTAGTTGGAGGCTAGCCCTCCCCAGGTTGCCCTGGTGGCCACTCTGGGCCAAACCAGGGAAATTCTTCTGCCCCCCCTCCCGGCACCAGAGCACTTAAAGGGGCACGGTCTGCCCACGGTGCCCGTGCCAGTTGCAAGCCTGTCAGCATCCAGTCAGCAGACCCTGCACCTGGTATGAGATGAGCCAGCCACCAACTGCCACCCAGCCCTCCACCTCTTCCCAGGACCAGGCTGGTGGCTCACGGGAGCCTGCCCGGGATCGCAAAAGACAGGCACCTGCCTGGTCTAGTGAGGAGATCATGGACCTTATCGAGGCTTGGAGGGAGGCCTCCAACATCCATGATCTCCGCACTAGACACAGGAACACTGCCATCTATAGCCACATAGCTGCCAGCCTGGCCACCAGAGGCCACATGTGGATCCAGAAGCAGGTCCACTGCAAGGTTAAAGATCTGTGGCAGGTCTACTCCAGGGCCTCCCAGACAGGGGATGACCCGGAGGCATGCACTCATTACGAGGCCCTGGACCACATCCTGGGGGCTCATGCAGTCCATGCCCCCCAGATGGTGATTGACCCCGGGGCAGAGGGACCTGTCCCTGACACAGAGGAGGAGGAGGATGCCGAGAGCCAGGAGCCTGCAAGGAGCCTACCCAGGACCCCCGAGGCACCCCACAGAGCACATCGGCTGCGTCATCCGATGCCGGGGAGGGCTTCACAAGTGAGTGCTATCATGCTCCCCTTATCTGTATGGGGGCGGGGAGTAGGGCGAAAGGGAGCCCAGGAACCATGCGCCTGGGCATTGCCCACCATGGAACAGCAGCTGGGTGTCATGCAGGGGCCCTGGCCCATTCCCCACATGCCGACCTCGCCTTGCAGAGTGGGGCTGGGTTTCACCCACTGTGTCCCCAGGGAGAACTGACCACTGCTCTTGTTTCACCACAGCCGCAGCACCTGGGCCTGCAGGATGCACCACCCCGCCTGCAACAGCCACCCGCACCCAGGCCAGCAGGCGCACCCAGAACCTGGAGGACTACCAGTGGTGGCACCTGCAGCTACTGGAGCACCAGCTCCGCACCCAGGACCACTGGGTCCAGGAGATTCTGCGGCTGTGGCAGCGGAGCTTGGAGGCGCTGGAGGAGCAGGGCTGTGCCCTCCATGGCCACCTCCAGACCTTGGTGGTCAGGTTCCGGCCTCCTTCTGCTCCAGCCCCTGTGGCCGCCCCATCTCTCACTCCTCCTACCACCCCTGCTCCCACTCCCGCTTCCTCCGCACGCCCCCCATCACTCCTGCCCCACCCTCCACACCCACTCCCCCCCGACGCCCCCACACCCGCAGTGCTGTGAGACGGGAGACCCAGCAGGACCCACAACCCTGAGCTTCCCCTTCCCTTCTTCCCCTTCCTCCTCCTTCCTGCAGCAGGGGACAGGGTTCTGCAGCAGGGGACAGGGTGCCAGTGGGGACATAGTTCAGGGAGTGGGGACAGGAATGGGGACAGAGTTACCAACCCACACAGGCGCCTACCCTGGGGCCAAAACCCCTTCCCGCGGCGCAGCCCAGCCCGGACCAGCCAACTCCCTCCCCTCCCGTAGCGCGGCCAAACCCTGGGGCCGACCCTGGGCTCAACTCACCCCTCCAGTGCTGGCGGCACATGGAAGCTTCCACACTCCTCCTTCAGGGCCGACGCCCCCTCCCCCAGCATGCAACAGAGCTGTGGGAAGGGAGCAGCTCGTGCACTTCCGGAACCCCCGGAAGTGACGCGAGCTTCAGACAGGACTTCCGTCCACTCCGTGGGAAGCCGGCTTCTCGGGGGTGGGGGTGAAATTAGGGGGTGAGGTTGCCCGAATGCCTCGCGATTGACTGGTCGAGGCCTCACGATCGACCTGTCGGTGACCACGGCCCTAGCAGATGGTGCATACCACTTCCCGGGAGCTAGTTGCTGCCCTGGCATGCACTGGCTCCTGCCTATAACTCCACTCCCAGAAGCTGTCTTCCACCCCCACGCTGATATAGATGCAGCAGCATGAGTGGTGGTTGACTCCCCAGGAGTGGGACAGGTTTACACAGTTATATACTCACATTCCTAGCTGGAAAACATGTTGGGTGAGATGAGTTTCTTCAATGGTCCATTGTGAGTATGTAGTGTCCTTGATGGACCATCAACACATAGCTCTCTAGCTTTAATGTATATCTCTCTGTGGGATGTCATCTAGGAATACAAAAAAGGAAAAGAATGAAAGATACAAGTACACAGCCAAAATTCATAACTTCAGATATAAAGATGATACATGCATATAAAAAAGATCATACAAAGCAAATCATAACTTTTCCATTTATACTTTTCATGATTTAGTGCCAGATTTATGGAAACTATAACAATAGTAATAAGTGGTCACCTTTCTTATACACATCATCACAGCCTTGGCTAGCTATTATAAGCAACATTTCTTTGGAGTACTACACCTTCATTTTTGCTCTTCTTGCCTATATTACACACACATTTTGCAAGAAAACAGAGGTATTTTTAAGACCATTTAAAGAGATCAATATTCATCTTCATGGCTGTTCTTCAATTACTTTGGAAAAATATTGCCATTTTCCTTGCTACAGTCTGTTGCATGGAAAGTCCCAACAAGGAAAGGTAGTGTTGCATATGAAAAATGTAAGTAATATAAGCAGTATGATGAACCATTAATAAACTTTGCAGAGTTCCTCCCTGTGTATCTGGAAAATATGTCATGACTGTATGATAGTTAAGATCTTAAAGGATTAGCTTAATGGTCTGTCACTTTATGTATTTTTTATTGCTGTTTGACCATTCAGTTTTTTCAAGTTATATAAAATTGCACTCAGCACGTGATATAGTTGTAAGCCCCACATTTTCATGTGTCTACAGTTGGTCTATTTCAGAAAGACATGGAAACTAAACTTAGCATATAAATAAGCAGCCCAAATGCAAATTAGCCTATATGTTATGGTCAAGGATTCTCACAATTGGCAAACATTTTGAGAGCTGCCCATCATACAAAGCCAATTTCACTTACATAAATGGAACAAGCAGCACAGACATTAATATATTTTAGGCCTATACAGATTTATCTTACTCAATTCACACACAGAGAGGCTAAAAATACACGTTAGGGTACAAGCATCTATCTTGTAGGAAGTGAGAAGTCTTTTATTGTCTTATGTAGATGAAGACTCTGTTTTTATTTAAAAGAAAAAGAAAAAGGGCCATGCTTAATAGGTAAGAAACAGTGCTATAAGATTTCCATTTCATTTTGGATATTACTATAGAACTACTTAATGTTAATGCTATGTTTGTACAAAATCTCTTGATTTGTAACAGCTACATAATCGAAGTTCTTAGACTAACTTTTGGGAGGAGGGAGGCACAATTTTTTAAAAAACATTTCTTCCTCTTAAGTCCATTTGCAGCTTTGTTTAATTTTATTTTATTAGTATAACTTAGTATAATGTTATTTTAGTTCACCAAGATCTCACACTAGCTTTGGTCTTCAGAATTTACAGTATACATTCATGGAGGATAAGAACCACATCCCCTTCAAATACTGTAGCTGGTATTTGCAGGACTGGGAAAGCAATAGTATCCCCACTTCCCCTATGTAGCAGCCAAACAGCAACTCCACATATGTTCCTGCTGCCCCCTACCTATGGCTCAGTAGGCTTTCAATTAATGGATCTATGTAATTCATAGACTCACTGGCAAACTATAGTCCCACTTCCCTACCATGTACCCCTTGCACTGTTAGCAGAAAAGTTGGCATGGAACATAAGAACATAAGAACGGCCGTACTGGGTCAGACCAAAGGTCCTTCTAGCCCAGTATCCTGTCTGCCAACAGTGGCCAGCACCAGATGCCACAGAGAGGGTGGATCGAAGACAATGATCAAGCGATTTGTCTCCTGCCATCTCTCTCCAGCCTCTGACAAACAGAGGCCAAGGACACCATTTTATCCCCTGGCTAATAGCCTTTTATGGACCTAACCTCCATGAAATGATCTAGCTTCTCTTTAAACTCTATGGCTACATCTACACTGGCCCCATAAAACGGAATAGTCATGCAAAGCAGGTAAGTCAGAATAGGGAAATCCGCGGGGGATTTAAATATCCCCCGTGGATTTAAATGTCATGTCCGCCGCTTTTTTTCCGGCTTGGGGAAAAGCTGAAAAAAGCGTCTAGACTGGCGCGATCCTCCGGAATAAAGCCCTTTTCCGGAGGATCTCTTATTTAGGAATAAGAGATCCTCCGGAAAAGGGCTTTATTCCGGAGGATCGTGCCAGTCTAGACGCTTTTTTCCGGCTTTTCCCCAAGCCGGAAAAAAAGCGGCGGACATGTTTATTTAAATCCGCAGGGGATATTTAAATCCCCCGCAGATTTCCCTATTCTGACTTACCTGCTTTGCATGACTATTCCGTTTTATAGGGCCAGTGTAGACGTAGCCTATTATAGTCCTAGCCTTCACAGCCTCCTCTGGCAAGGAGTTCCACAGGTTGACTACACACTGTGTGAAGAAGAACTTTCTTGTATTAGTTTTAAACCTACTACCTATTAATTTTATTTGGTGTCCTCTAGTTCATCTATTTAGGGAACTAATAAATAACTTTTCTTTATCGGCCCTCTCCACACCACTCATGATTTTATATACCTCTATCATATCTCCCCCCAGTCTCCTCTTTTCTAAACTGAAAAGTCCCAGTCGCTTTAACCTCTCCTCATATGGGACCCGTTCCAAACCCCTAATCATTTTAGTTGCCCTATTCTGAACCCTTTCCAAGACCAAAATATCTTTTTTGGGGTGAGGAGACCACATCTGTACACAGTATTCAAGATGTAGGCGTACCATAGTTTTATACAGGGGCAGTAAGATATTCTGGGTCTTATTTTCTATCCCTTTCCTAATAATTCCTAGCATCCTAATTGCCTTTTTGACTGCTGCTGCACACTGCGTGGAAGTTTTCAAAGAACTGTCCATGATAACTCCAAAATCTCTTTCCTGATTTGTCGTAGCCAAATTAGTCCCCATCATACTGTACGTATAGTTGGGGTTATTTTTCCCGATGTGCATTACTTTACACTTATCCACATTAAATTTCATTTGCCATTTTGTTGCCCAATCACTCAGGGTATGTCTACACTACAAAGTTAATTCAAACAAACAGACGTTAGTTCGAATTAACTTTGATGGGGCAACACTAGCAATCCGCTAGTTCGAACTTAATTCGAACTAGCGGAGCGCTTAATTCGAACTAGGTAAACCTCATTCCACGAGGACTAACGCCTAGTTCAAATTAACTAGTTCGAATTAAGGGCTGTGTAGCCACTTAATTCGAAGTAGTGGGAGGCTAGCCCTCCCCAGCTTGCCCTGGTGGCCACTCTGGGAACCACCAGGGAAACTCTTCTGCCCCCCTCCCGGCCCCGGAGCCCTTAAAGGGGCATGGTCTGGCTACGGTGCCCATGCCAGGTGCAAGCCTGCCAGCACCCAGCAAGCAGACCCTGTACCTAGCACAGCTCGAGCCAGCCACCCACTGCTACCCAGCCCTCCGCCTCTTCCCAGGCCAGGCTGGCAGCTCCCGGGAGCCTGCCCGGGTCTGTAAGAGGCGGGCGCCTGCCTGGTCTAGTGCAGACATCGTGGACCTCATCCACGATCTCTGCACTAGGCACAGGAAAGTGGCCTTCTAGGGCAGGATAGCTGCCAGCCTGGCCACCCAGGAGCAGGTTTGCATGAAAATCAAGGTGGTCCAGTGAGACCCCCGACCCTGAGCCCTGAGCTTAGAATGGCCGTACTGGGTCAGACCAAATGTCCATCTAACCCAGTAGCATGTCTGTCAACAGTGGCCAACACTAGGTACCCTAGAGGGGATGGACCGAAGACAATGACAAAGCCATTTGTCTCGTGCCATCCATCTCCAGCCTTCCACAAACAGAGGACAGGGACACCATTTCTACCCCCTGGCTAATAGCACTCCATGGACCCAACCTCCATGACTTTATCTCATTTCTCTTTAAATTCTGTTCTAGTTCTAGCCTTCACAGCCTCCTGCAGCAAGGAGTTCCACAGGTTGACTATTTGCTTTGTGAAGAAGAACTTTCTGTTGTTAGTTTGAAGCCTGCTACCCATTCATTTCATTTGGTGTCCTCTAGTCCTTCTATTATGGGAACTAATGAAGAACTTTTCTTTATGCACCCTCTCCACACCACTCATGTTTTTATAGACCTCTAACATATCCCACCTCAGTCTCCTCTTTTCTAAGCTGAAAAGTCCCAGCCTCTTTAGCCGCTCTTCATATGGGACCTGTTCCAAACCCCTGATCATTTTAGTTGCCCTCCCCTCTCCCACCCTCTCTCTTCCCCTCTCCCACCTCCTTTTCTCAGTCTCCCCCAGTTTTGTTCAATAAAGAGAGTTTCTTTTTTTGAACACACGTGTCCTTTATTTTGTACATCAGGAAGGGAGGCTAGGGAGGGATAAGTGGAAGGAGGTGAGGGAGGAATGGGGTACGAGCCCCCGATGGGGAGGACTGGGCTGGCTCTGCGGGCTCCTCGGGGTAGAAGCTCTCCTGAAGCCCCTTGATTGACCCCCCCACCTCCAGATGGCAGCCTGCGGCAAGTGCAGCCGGGTTGATGGCCGAGTGCTGTGATGTGCCGAATGTGGGCACTCAGGGTACTCCAAGCCAGCCCTGCTTTGCAAGCGGGGAACCCCTGAGAACTGTCTGTCCAGGGTGGGGGTCGGGATCCTTTAAGCACAGCTCTCGGCTAGCCTGAGACAGCAGCTCCATGCTCTAAGTCCTAATCTGATGCCCTGCCGGCACTGCTTCCGGCCATCCTTAACCTCAGTTCAGGGTCCACTCAGTTTGGACATGCTAGTTCGAATTAGCAAAACGCTAATTCGAACTAGTTTTTAAGTCTAGATGTGCTAATTCGAATTAGCTTAGTTCGAATTAACTAACTCGAACTAAGTTAGTTCGAATTAGTGCTGTAGTATAGACATACCCTCAGTTTGGTGAGATCTTCTTAGAGTCCCTCACCGTCTGCTTCTGTTTTGACTATCCTAAACAGTTTTTTTATCATCTGCAAACTTTACTACCTCACTGCTTACCCCTTTCTCCAGATCATTTATGAATAAGTTGAAAAGGATTGGTGCCAGGACTGACCCTTGGGAGACACCACTAGTTACCCCTCTCCAATCTGAAAATTTACCATTTATTCCTACCCTTTGTTTCCTGTCTTTTAACCAGTTCTCAATCCAAGAAAGGACCTTCTCTCTTATCCCATGGCCATGTAATTTACACAAGAGCCTTTGGTGAGGGAACTTGTCAAAGACTTTCTGAAAATCCAGGTATACTATATCTACTGAATCCCCCTTATCCGCATGTTTGTTAACCCCTTCAAAGAACTCTAATAGATTAGTAAGACAGGATTTCCCTTTACAGGAACCATGTTGACTTTTGTCCAACAAATTATGTTCTTCTACATGCTTCACAATTTTATTCTTTACTATTGTTTCGACTAATTTGCCCGGTACTGAAGTTAGACTTACTGGTCTGTAATTGCCAGGATCGCCTCTAGAGCCCTTTTTAAATATTGCTGTCACGTTGGCTACCTTCCAGTCATTAGGTACAGAAGCCGATTTAAAGGATAGGTTACAAACCACAGATAATAGCTCAGCAATTTCCCATTTGAGTTCTTTTAGAACCCTTGGATGAATGCCATCCGGTCCCGGAGATTTGTTAACATTAAATTTTTCAATTTGTTCCAAAACCTCCTCTAATGACACTTCAATCCGGGACAGTACCTCAGATTAATCACCCACAAAGGACAGTGCAGATTCAGGAATCTCCCCAACGTCCTCAGCCATGAAGACTGAAGCAAAGAAATCATTTAGTTTCTCCACAATGGCTTTATCGTCCTTGATTGCTCCTTTTATAACTCGATCATCTAGGGGAACCACAGGTTTTTTAGCAGGCTTCCTGCTTCTAATGTTAAAAAACATTTTGTTATTTCTTTTTGAGTTTTTGGCTAGCTGTTCCTCAAAATCTTTTTTTGCTTTTCTTATTACATGTTTACACTTGATTTGACAGTGTTTATATTCCTTTCTATTTATCTCACTAGGATTGGACTTCCACTTTTCTTAAAAGATACCTTTTTGTCCCTCACTGCTTCTTTTACATGGTGGTTAAGCCACGGTGACACTTTTTTAGGTCTCTTGCTAGGTTTTTTAATGTGGGGTATACATTTAAGTTGGGCCTCTATTATGGTGTCTTTAAAAAGTTTCCATGCAGCTTTCAGGGATTTGGCTCTAGTCACTGTGCCTTTTAATTTCTGTTTATCTAACCTCCTCATTTTTGTGTAATTCCCCTTTTTGAAATTAATTGCCAGGGTGCTGGACTGCTGAGGCATTCTTCCACCACATGAATGTTGAATGTTATTATATTATGGTCACTATTCCCAAGCGGCCCTGTAACGGTTATTTCCTGGACCTGATCCTGAACTCCACTCAGGACTAAATCAAGAATTGCCTCTCCCCTTGTGGGTTCCTGCCCCATTTGCTCCAAGAAGCAGTCATTTAAGCCATTGAGAAATTTTATCTCCGCTTCTCTTCTTGAGGTGACATGTATCCTCAATGTGGGGGTAATTAAAATCCCCCATTATTATAGAGTTCTCTATTTTGGTAGCCTCTCTAATCTCCCTCAGCATTTCAATGTCAGTATTGCTGTCCTGGTCAGGTGGTCGGTAATATATCCTACTGCTAATTTCTTATTATTGGAGCATGCAATTACTATCCGTAGCGATTCTATGGAACATGTTGATTCACTTAATATTTTTATTTCATTTGATTCTACATTATCTTTCACATACAGTGCCACTCCGCCACCTACCTGGCCTACTCTATCCTTTCTATATATTTTATAGCCTGGTATGATTGTGTCCCACAGATTTTCCTCATTCCACCAAGTTTCAGTGATGCCTATTATGTCAATCTCCTCATTTAATACGAGGTACTCTAGTTCACCCATCTTATTAGTCAGACTCCTAGCATTTGTGTACAAACACTTTAAAAATTTGCCACTGGTTATCTGTCTGCCCTTCCCTGATGCATTGGATTCCTTTGTATGCGGTTGTTTGTCTGCTCTGGCCCATAGTTTGCCCTCTCCCCTCCTCTCTTTCTGACTACAGCTTAGAGAGTCTCTATCAATGGCTTCTCCTCTAAGAGAAGTCTCCCTCCAATTTACGTGCATCTCCGCACCAATCGGCTTCCCCCCATCTCTTAGTTTAAAAACTGCTCTACGGCCTTTTTAATGTTTAGTGCCAGCAGTCTGGTTCCATCCTGGTTTAGGTGGAGCCCATCCTTCCTGTATAGGCTCCCCCTCTCCCAAAAGTGTCCCCAGTTCCTAATAAATCTAAACCCCTCTTCCCTACACCATCGTCTCATCCACGCATTGAGACTCTGAAACTCTGCCTGCCTACCTGGGCCTGCGTGTGGAACTGGAAGCATTTCCGAGAATGCCACCATAGAGGTCCTGGATTTCAGTCTCTTTTCTAGCAGCCTAAATTTGGCCTCCAGGACATCTCTCCTACCCTTCCCTACGTCATTGGTACCTACATGTAGCACAAACACCGGCTCCTCCCCAACACTACACATAAGTCTATCTAGATGCCTCGAGAGATCCGCAACCTTCACACCAGGCAGGCAAGTGACCATACGGTTCTCCCGGTCATCACAAACCCAAGTATCTATGTTTCTAATGATCGAATCACCCACTACAAACACCTGCATCTTCTTAACTGGCATTCCCTCCCCCTCAGAGGTATCCTCAGTGTGAGAGGATACAGCAACATCCTCTGTGAGGAGGGTCCCAACTACGGGATGGTTTCCCTCTACTCCCATTGAATGCTCTGTTCCCTTAAGACTTTCATCCTCCTTAAGAGCACTGCGGCTCTCAGACTGGAGGTGGGACAGTACTACAGTGTCCCGGAAAGTATCATCAACATAGCTCTCTACCTCCCTTAGCTCCTCCAGTTCAGCCACCCTGGCCTCCAAAACCCGAACTCAATCTCTGAGGGTCAGGAGCTCCTTGCAACGGGTGCACACATACGCCACCCGCCCACAGGGCAGGTAATCATACATGTTACACTCGACGCAATAAACAGGATAGCCCCCACTCTGCTGCTGGGCTTCTGTCTCCATTTTTCTAATGAATAAGTTTAAGTATAAACTGGGATTCTTTTTAAATCTCTGGAGTATAGATTATTCTAAGAGTTATGTTTTAAAGAAGGTCAGAAGTCACTAGTGCCCTCTAAACTCCCTCTCTAAACTCTCCTGTTAGCTGTTCCTGTTCGCAAACATCTTTGGCATACTGGGAGATGCAGATACACCCCTACTGAACAACAGCCTACATCCTCCCAGCGGAGTTGTGGTGCTTGTCCTTTTTCTCAGGCTTCACATGTGTGCCAGGGACTGGAATTAGGATCCCACCCTTACCCAAGTCAAATATAACCAGTAAAGGAGCCTTTCTGTCCAATTACTCAAAGCTAATGTTATAATTAGCAGAAAAGTCAAAGCTTCAAAAATGACTATATAATTGTTTCAAATACGTATTACATAAGTGACACACTGTAGGCAAGTGGGGTGGGAGAGCCATAACAAACTGTGCAATGTTCCTTTCATTTTCTCCCTTTGTTTATTGTAACACACTGTTAACTGTACTTTGCCATTTATACAATCTCCTTTTGTACATGTTCCGATCCATTTTATACCTGGCTTCTGACTTTTTCAAAGACCTTATTACAGGTTGGCATTTTTGTTCATGTCTATTGGACATTGTTATGTTTCAGCCTATTTCTTGCAATTAGGGAGGTAAAAAAGAGTAGTCAAATAGTCAACTACTTGATAAGCCTAGGATTATTGGGTAGTCGAGTCTACTATTTGCATTTCCCCTCTCCTTGCTACCTCTCTATCAGAGCAGGAGCCAGTTCTTGGGAGCCTTTGAGATGTGCCGGAGGGAGGAGAAGGAACGAGCAGGGGAGGCAGAGGTGCTGCGTGGAACCTGGCATGAGCAGAGACTGATACAGTTCCCAATTTTGCTGGGTCCCCAACTGCTGCAGCTCTGCCTTTTAAAAGTAGTAAGAGCAATCACAATTTGCACCAGCTCTGGGACACTGTGCCTCTGCCTCTTAAAGGCAGTAAGAGCCCACTAGGGCTGGTGTGACCCGGGACTGCTTTGTCCTGGCTCACACTGCCCCTGGAAACCAACCCCACTTCAGCTTTGCAGTTTAAATTTAGTAGGAGCACAGCAGCCTGTCTCCTACTACAGTCAAACTGCAGAGCCACAGTGGGGAGCGGGGAGAGAGAGGGTATCAAGTCCCGCCCCTCCCCCCGCTTATCACCTTATTGAGTAGTCGATGGAAAACTTTTTAATTAAATGTATTTCATTATATAAATATATAAAATTCAGTAATAATCTTTGTTCATTACAATAGTCACCACCACAAAAACCAATACATACACACAATATTTTTATAATTGAAAATAGTCACCCGTGTTTCCTTATTGATAGAAACAATCAGCTATGTGTAATATGCTATAGGAGCCCTCCTCAACTCTTCTAATTAAGTATCAGACTGGTGGATATGACATTTTCTGTTCAATTATATAAAATCTTTAAAGTCCAGATACTGTTTATATTCTATCACAGGTGTAGACAGTGCAACCTAATGGTCAAAGCAAAGCTATAAAGTAAAACTGGAGGTATGGTCAGGAGGCAATGGGTGGAACCAGAATTCAGAATGGAACCAACAAGACAAAGCGGGACTCATGGGGTATGTCTAGATTATATGCCTCTGCCGACAGAAGCATGTAAAACAGGCTACTTGACATAGTAAATATCCTCAGCTTCATTGAAATAAAAATGGCCACCACGCTGTGCTGGTTCAGCTGATCGTTGGCACAGTGCGCAAGTAAAGATGCAGATCAGTCGAAAAGGGAAACCTTTGTCCACCGCTCCTGTAAACCTCATTTCATGAGGCACAAGGGAGCGGTCGACAAAGGCTTCTCTTGTCGACTGATCCGCATCTTGACGCGCGCGCTGTGCCGACGATCAGCTAAACTGGCATAGCGTGGCACCATTTTTATTTCAATGAAGCTGAGGATATTTAAATCCCCGCTTCATTGACTATGTCAGGTAGCCTATTTTACATACCTCTGTTGGCAGAGGCATATAATCTAGACGTACCCATGGTGAGGGGACAAGCCTGGAGTTAAGAATCAGAGGTCAAGAGGTTGGCAGGGACTTGGGCTGGAACAGAGCAGACAAGGATGGAGCAAGGTCTGGACAGAGAGAAGGTCTGCTACATACATGGAACACACTGAGCAGTCACTTGGCTGCTGTTGCTACAGAGCTTACATGGTAATATGTTGGTTCTTTTGGTCAGAGAACACAGTCACTTACACAGGTTCAGCCAAGCTCATTGGGTTGCTAGTTAATCAAGTTGGAGACAGCTGAGTTCCTACATTCCAAATAGGACAAATTCTTCTTACATTAATTAGCACCTTATCCCATGAGTTGACCCACTGAAAACAATGAGCCTATTCAGGGCACGCATGTAAGGGTGGCCAATTTGATGTTAAATAAGGTCTGGGAGGGATAAGTGTTTGTGTTAGATGAATTTTATGGATACCAGTACTCCAGCTGCCACTGCGAAGATTGCTAGTCAAATATCTCTTGCTGTGTATTCATTACCACTGGGTGAGAAACATCTTTCAATTCATCTCATCATTGCCTCTCCAAATTCCATGTCACAATTAACTAAGTCCATTTGTCAGGTGGGCTTTTCAAGCTCCCGGGGCTCCAGAAATAATGTAGTCATTAAAAGTAGGCAAACGGTTGGGGGTGCAGAAGTATTTATGTCTGTCTTCTGGCAATGCACTTACAGTAGAAGAATAAAATGAGCACTGATAAGGAAGCTGGCAGATTGATTATAAATCCACAAAAATACACAGACAATGCAGTGAGGGTGCCAATAAGCTACAGTTTTGTTTCTATGTAAGATAAGCAAAGGGAGGATTTGTTTCAGTACTTAAATTATTGCAATGAAATGTCTAAGTAAGCCTAAGTAAAGAGGTGTTAAAGAAAAGCTTTCATGGTTGTTGTCATTTTGGCATGGCAAAATAATGTAATGAGTTCATGTTCAAGTATTTATAGGCTCTCCTTAGGGTATTAAACAATATATCTAAAATTCACAGCTAGTTCTCTGACCAAATTTACATGGCGTCTGATCCTAATTCATGTCTTCCATGTTGTAGAGAACAGGATACAGGTGGAGATTTGAAGTGAAAGTGCAGTTATTAATTTAATATAAAACATTTCAGAGGATTCAATATCTGGCAAGTATCATGGCCCCAAATCTCCATCACATCTGAGTTGTGTTCCGACTTAGAGAGGGGCAGTTGCAAGGGGTTGTCTTCAGCTCCCTAATTACAGGGCTCTCTGCCAGATGGTGAGTTTCCTTAGATCAGTGGATGGCTGATATAGAGGAATTCAGTTATACCACATACACCCACGTCTTTGCCCATGAAAGCTTATGCTCCTACGCTTCAGTTAGTCTATAAGGTACCACAGGACTCCTCGCCGCTTTTGCACATACACCTTTCCACTCTCAGTGGCTACGTCTATACTGCAGGCTTTTTGCACAAGAACAGTCAATCTTGTGCAAAAACTTGCGGTGCATCTACACTGTACGCATGTTCTTGCACAAGTAAATTTACAGTAAAGCATCGGAAGCTTCAAGGGGTAGCTGAGATAGTTTGTTACAGAAAAAAACAACAAATGGTTTCGTAGCACTTTATAGACTAACAAAACATGTAGATGGTATCATGAGCTTTCGCGGGCACAGCCCACTTCTTCAGATGACTGGAGTTATGAGTTTAGGATGTGTACACCCAAAATAAATAGGAGAGGGGAGGGATAGGGAAGAAAAATGGAGGGGAGTGGGAGACAGAGCATCAGTAAGTATCTGAAGATTGGGTAGTTAAACTGAAGCAGAATCAGTTTCAAAGGTATATTCATCTACCAGAACAGGAGGGGGGAAAAAGCTGAAGCTCAAGTGATAAGTAATTGAATGAACAGATTGGCTGCATCTAGATTGCATCCCTTTTTCGTAAAAGGGATGCAAATTAGACGTATCGCAATTGCTAATGAAGCGGGGATTTAAATCTCCCCTGCTTCATTAGCATAAAAATGGCTGCCGCTTTTTTCGGCATGGAGCTTTGCCAGAAAAAACGCCAGTCTAGACGTGGATCTTTCGGAAAATAAAGCCTTTTCCGAAAGATCCCTTATCCCTCTTAAAATAAGGGCTAAGAGATCTTTCAGAAAAAGCTTTATTTTCCAAAAGATCCACATCTAGACTGGCGCTTTTTTCCGGCAAAGCTCCATGCCGAAAAAAAGAAGCAGCCATTTTTATGCTAATGAAGCGGGGGAGATTTAAATCCCTGCTTCATTAGCAATTGCGATACGTCTAATTTGCATCCCTTTTACGAAAAAGGGATGCAATCTAGATGTAGCCCAAGTGTATAATTATTACTATATTATGAAAGTGCATAGTGAGGTCTTCTCTGGCACACAGGTATATATATAAAATTGTGAAATGTATATAGTACTAATACTATTTGAAGAAGTATGGATACCTACTGATATGTTTTAAAGTCTGTGGACAGGACAGAAGGCACAGATTTATCTGCATCTTATGTAAACTAAGCCTAGTGTAAACAAAACAATAGCAGCCCTATTTATATACACAGGGACGGAAAGCCCACAAGAAGAAAAAGCAACATGAGGTTAACCTGTCTCTTGAAACAACCTAATTCAACTTTGGGAGGAGTCCTGTAGCACCTTAGAAACTAACAATATGACTACGTCTACACTGGCATGATTTTCCGGAAATACTTTTAACGGAAATGTTTTCCGTTAAAAGCATTTTCAGAAAAGCGCGTCTAGATTGGCAGGACGCTTTTCCGCAAAAGCACTTTTTGCGGAAAAGCGTCCATGGCGAATCTAGACGCGCTTTTCCGCAAAAAAGCCCCGATCGCCATTTTTGCAATCGTGGCTTTTTTGCGGAAAACAAATCTCTTCTGTCTACATTGGCCCTTTTGCGCAAAAGTTTTTCAGAAAAAGACTTTTGCCCGAACGAGAGCAGCATAGTATTTCCGCAAAAGCACTGACAATCTTACATGAGATCGTCAGTGCTTTTGTGGAAATTCAAGCGGCCAGTGTAGACAGCTGGCAAGTTATTCCGCAAAAGCAGATGATTTTACGGAAAAACTTGCCAGTCTAGACACAGCCTATATGTATATATATGGTATCATGAGCATTCATAGGCAAAATCCACTCTCTCAATTTTGCCCATAAAAACTCATGATATGACTATATATTTGTGAATCCTAAGGTTCTATAGGACTACTCTTTTTTTTTAAGTTACAGACTAACATGGCAACCCCTCTGAGATTTTGGTAGATATAAACAAGAATAGAAACCACCTTTAACACTAGACAGACATAGCAGGCCAGAGCATCTGCAAACTTAGAAAGACTCGTCTTTCAACCAATAGGAAGAGGTTCAAAGTCTCTGGAACTTGATACAAGCAAAGTCTGCTTACACAAAGATCTTTCTCTTTATTTCCACTAGGAAATAAAAGGGAAATCAGCCCCTTGTGCTTTTTGTGGAAGGTCTTGATTGAAATTCAACCATAGCTGTGAAGAAAATAAATGAGAGAGAAAACAGCTTGAACAAAGTGTGTACCTTGCTAAGTTAAGTTTTAGCATTTTAGATGCTTATTCAGTGAGGAGTCCTGTGGCACTTTACAGACTAACTGAAGTGTTGGAGCATAAGCTTTCGTGGGCAAAGACCCATTTCGTCAGATGACATGCATCTGACGAAGTGTGTCTTTGCCTACGAAAGCTTATGTTAGCAAGGAGTCCTGTGGCACCTTATAGACTGCTTTTGCAGATTCAGACTAACACGGCTACCCTTCTGACACTAGATGCTTATTTGTACTTTAATTTGCTTGTAAATCTAACTATTCCTTTTACTTTGCATTAGGACATAGATTGTTCTATTTTTATTTAAAAAAACCCCTCAGTGCTGGGTTTAAATGAGAGAGTATATTTATTCCAGTTAAGTTCATAAGCTGTGATATGGTTTGGGTCCCTAGAAAAAGAAAATCATATTTCTTTTAAGTGTCTAGAAGCAAGCTAGATATCACAGAGCACAATCTAGGGGAAAAAAATCTAGTACTTAGAGTGTGTTGAGGTCACCTTGAAAGCAGTGACCAAGGATTGCAGAAACCAGAGTAAGGCTGTAGACAGGCTGCTAAGGCCAGAGCTGTTGAACCGGGGCTGGTTCCATTGACATACATTCAAAGCATGATCTGCACACTTGTAGGCTGGTTCTGAGCATCACAGCTTGGAAGCTATGGCAGCAAAGCACTGGAGGCACATAGGGTTAAGGGCCAAGTGGTGACAATCTCCTGCTGGTCTGGACTGCACGCAGACTGCACAAGATTGGCACCAGACAAGATTCCCCATACATGAGGGCTACGTCTAGACTACATCCCTTTTTCGGAAAAGGGATGTAAATTAGACGTATCGCAATTGCTAATGAAGTGGGGATTTAAATCTCCCGCGCTTCATTAGCATAAAAATGGCTGCCGCTTGTTTTAGGCACGGAGCTTTGCCGGAGAAAAGCGCCAGTCTAGACGCCGATCTTTCGGAAAATAAAGCTTTTTCCAAAAGATCCCTTATCCCTCTTGAAATAAGGGATAAGGGATCTTTAGGAAAAGGCTTTATTTTCCTCTTTGACTAGACCTTTGGTTGAGTATTGCATCTGTACAGCATCCCTCTTGAAATAAGCGATAAGGGATCTTTTGGAAAAGGCTTTATTTTCCAAAAGATCAGCGTCTAGACTGGTGCTTTTCTCCAGCAAAGCTCCGTGCCGAAAAAAAGCGGCAGCCATTTTTATGCTAATGAAGCGCGGGAGATTTAAATCCCTGCTTCATTAGCAATTGCGATACGTCTAATTTACATCCCTTTTCCGAAAAAGGGATGTAGTCTAGATGTAGCCGAGGAGTAATTATCTGTGGATAGCTCTGGCCCACTTATGCCCTTACAAAAAAAGCTGAGCCTATGTATACAGTATATGTGTGTTGCCCAAGGTCCAGTGTTCTTCAGGAGCAGCCCTTGGAACTACAAGTTGTGGACTACAAACTGTGGCAGTTTGGGAGAACTTCCTGGTTCCTACTAGGATGTGCCCTCTGCTCTCCCAGCAGGGACTCAGCACTGACTGCAAGCAGAGAAGAAGCTGCTGAACTGTAATCCTGTTCTATATTCTTTACAGAATAAAGCTTGTTCTTGGCGGTTTGTCTGAAGTGAACACACACTGACACACAATGCAGAGCACACAAAGCAACCTCAGGCTTAGTCTCTCAGAGTTGTGTAAAAAGTCACAAGGCTTCCTCTATGTTGAATAATCTCATGCTGGGTTACTGAACAGGAGGAGCTTCATGTGCATATACAAGTTCATACATAGAAAGTATATTGTGGTGTAGAGTAGCATAAAGACTTTATTAGGAGTCTTAAACACTAACACTCATGAGTAGGGAAATCACACACAAATTATGCAGCACTGTTGCCAGCAAGAGTAAGTCTCAGGTCCAACACTGGGTTCTCAAAGTACAAAGACATGCTACACAGGTATCTGTCAAACACAAGCAGTTTATTTCCTGACAGCTATCATCTGTGCCCCGTAACTAAAAGAACAACATGACAGGAAAAGTGGCATTTCTTACATCCTTTCTAGCCAAGGAACTAATTTTGGCTGTGGATAAAGTGGGAGACTGTCTCGGCTTCCGAGGCGCTGGTACCCAAAGCCCATTGGTGAGGTCCAAATTGCTGTGCTCTGGTGCAGCTTTAAATATGGGGTGTCTACCTTGTTTGTGGCAGTTTGGAAATTTTCAGTGGTTACTCATTGCTTGTTACATTATGGCTCAGCTGTGCTGCTTGTCCTTTGACTTTGTTTACATGATCAGTACATTTAGGTAAACAAGATTGTCATGTTCCCGCCCTTATCTACAATTCGCTCTTGCTACAATGGCGTATGTTCCTAGAGGCTTGCTCCTGGCTCATCAGTAGTAGGGAAAGAGAGGAGGGATAATGGAAAAGGCGGGGGGATGCAGGCCTCACCACCCCTATACTTCACACGTACATAGTTCTTCCACAATTGACCCCTACAAGCACCTTCCAACCAATAGGAAAATAAATCCGGTCATTGTGTGGCTCTGTCACCCTCTTTGATTAGACCTTTGGTAGAATATTGCATCTGTACAGCTTTCACACCAACAGAGCTAAGTCTTTTAACCCAGTCAGTATAAGCTCCTACCTTTAGACCTAGAGATCTGGGGTTCAGTCCCCATCACCAGTTACAAATGGCATCACTTCTCTCTTTAAATGGCAGCTGTTTCAAGTTTTAGAATGTTAAAAGTTGCTAGTAATGAGGATTAATAGGAGGTGAGATTGTGAAAGGTGCATAATAAACGCAATTTATCTTGTGGTTCTATTATATGAACAACAGCTACATATGGTGTCTAATTCATGCATATTGTGAAGACTGCATGATATCTTTATATAAAAAAGCACACTTTAAAAGAAAACTATTTCAGCCTCTGAAACTTTGAAAGCTCTGATTTCACTGTACTTACTGGAAAATGAAGGGGAACACGCTTTCTTGATTTTTCTAAATAAAACCATTTTATTAACTAAGAAAATTAAAAATAAAATTTAAAATAACTTCACCTTCCATTTTTATTCTATTTTAAGAAAAGATGCCTTAATTATTTATGTTGAAAATAAGTCATTACGTCAATTTTGAGTTTTCAAACCTGGAACAGAATTATTTAGTTAAATGTTACACAGGTTGTAGCTCCACATTAAAGAATTTCCAGAATGTATTTTTATTGTACAGTGGGACTCTAATACAATATGCACTTTATATAACAAGCATGTATAACAAGCTTGCATTATAACATTGTGACTAAAGAGGCAAAAAACCATAGAGTCACAATCACTTTCAGCAGCATCCTACATAGGTTTAATTGTTTGGATCAGAGGGGGACAGAATATACAAAACATAACCATCCCAGGTACAATTTACACTATTTATTGGGCAGCCACCAAAGACCTTATGGCTGTTCAATACCCCTTGTGAAATGAAGTTGAATGAAGTCCAAGTTAAGTATTTTTTCCTAAACAATCACCATCATAATTGGCACTGATGGTGTTTGGCTGTTGGCTTTATCAGCACAGAGGCCAAGGACTGAGGGGGAGCGGAGATTGAGTTCTCTCATTTACAGAGATGGGGCCTTTCAAGGTCATTCTTACAGGATATTGGTGGGGTAGTGTAGAGAAGCTTGCCACCTGTCCTGTGAAGAAACAGATTACTTTAATTTCCAATGCCATCAATCTGACACCTTGTGAGGAGAAACCGTGGCTTTAAGAAGCACTGCCTTTATTGCAAGTGCCCTTAGCTAAACCTCAAGCTGAATTTGCCATACAAAAAATAATGTTTTCTAGAGAACAGACAAATTGTTCCAATCTCCAAAACTTCAACCCTTTCCTACTCACTGTTATACCACAAAGCCCTATTTAATCAACCCATCCAGGTAGCCCAAGAGAATGTTTAAGCTTTGAAGAGTGATCTGAAGGTCACTCAAAGACTCTGGTAAACCAAAGAATGTGGAAGCACAGTCCAAAGACAAGGACCCACCACTAACACCACCTGCTTTTCCCCCTCCTTTTTATATCCAAGAGGATTAGAACAGATATGAGAAACATGGCACAATGAAAGAAACTGATCACAACAGCTGTGACATGACACTGAGGTAACCAAACCAGGTAGCAGTTTTAGAAGTCAAAACATTAAGGCTGTGTCTACATTGGCAAGATTTTGCTGCCATAGTTCTTGCTGCCTGTCTACACTGGCCATGAGTTCTTGCACAAGAACACTGAAGTTCTAATGCATGAAATCAGTGCTTCTTGCACAAGATCTATGATGCTCCCGCTCAGGAATAAGCCCTCTTGTGCAACTGTTCTTGCGCAAGAGGCCAGTGTATACAGGCAAGATGAATTTCTTGCACAAGAAAGCCCTATGATTAAAATGGCCATCGGAGCTTTCTTGCACAAGACAGCATCTACACTGGCATGGATGTCCTTGCACAAAAGCACATCTCTTGTGCAAAGGCACATACCAGTGTAGACGCTCTCTTCTGGAAGAGTGTTTTCTCCCTTCCATGGTAATGAAGTCCCTTCTCTCTATCACTGCTAGGCAGTCTTCCTTCTCCTTGCCCCTTTAATGCCAGTCCCTCAGTAGCTGGTAAGGGGAACCCAGGCCCACCCTCTACTGTAGGTTCCAGTCCAGGGACCCTCAGGTAGCACTTCTGTATCTTCCTCTCTCAGCCCTCACTGCTCTTTCCCTGGATTGATTCCAGGCTCATCTAGCTTCCCTTTTCCTACTGAGCATACAAACTCCATGACCTTCTTCCTAGAGAATGACTCCCCCCTGCAATCTTTTTCCTATAGGGCCCACCTGCAGGGAGCTCTCTGGCTTTATACAGGCTCTGCCTGTTCCTGCACAGCTTGAACCTGTTTCCTACTAGCTCCTTGCACTTTCAGGTGCAGCCTGTGAAGATAATTGACCTGCCTGGCCACCTTAACCTCTTTCAATCTTGTGTGTGGTTACCCCATCACAGGCCAATTATTTTTCCCAATTTTTGTTACTTCTCCACTTTATCAAGCATTAGTTCACTGTAATCTGGAGCTCGCCTGAGATAATTATTCTCCAGGCAGATCCCAGTTTGAGTCAAATACTGAGTAAGTTGCTCAGCTGCATAGAGAAAAAATCAGATGAGATGGAGACATAGAACAGATATCATGTACTAAAGACACTGCTGTTTATGTACTGCCCCACAGTCTGAACAGGAGCAGTCCCAAAGCTGAACTTGTGGAACCCAACATAGGAGTGATCTTGAGACAATGGAATAAATGCCTCATATTACCCCACTAGCCAGAAAGCTCATCATAAGACGGGATTTTCAGGCCTCTCCTCCAGGTCAGTCTTCTCTCCTGAGCCTCCAGTCTCTCTCTCTCTCTCTCTCTCTCTCTCTCTCTCTCTCCTCCTCCTTCTGCCTCCCCCCCCCTCAACTCTCCTCCACCTCCTGCCTCTCTCTTTGTCTCCCTCTTTCCCTTCTCCTCCCCCTCCTTCCGCTCACGCGGGGGACCCAAACGGCTGCTTGCTCCCCCATGGCGGCCTGGCTGAGCGGTGCAGAAGTCAGCCGAGTGCCACGGCGGGAGGGGAAGGGGGGCGGGATGTTGATGTACACCACCAGGGGGTGGGGCCTGTCCGTGTACATCACTGCCCTGACCCCTTCACGCCCCCCTTCACCTCCCGCCATGGCACTCAGCTGACCTCTGCACCGCTCAGCCAGGCCGCTGCGGGGGGAAAAGTGGCCGTTTGGGCTCTCACGCAGCAGCCTGGCTGAGTGGTGCAGAAGTCAGCCAAGCCCTGCGGCGGGACTTCTTCTTGGGCCCCACACTCTCTATGCAGCACGGGCCGCCCAGAGGGAACAGCCAGCATTTCAGCAACAGCACTGCCCAGAGGGAACAGCCAGCATTTTGGCATTACAGACTCACAGACACTGGGCTACTATATATATGATGAGGTAGCTGACAAAGCATCAAGTGATCCATGTAAGAATGATTCATCTACCCTGCTATGGAGACTGCAGGTTATCAACAACAAAGACAGTAATAGAGAATCAGCTTGGTGAATTTTATCCATTGCCAAAGGCAGATCTTCAACCAATATAGCCAGCACACTCTCCGCTTACAAGGCTTTAAATCAAACTGACTGGAATTCAGAAAGACCTGGAGGCCCAACATGTTGCCTGACTGCAAACTTCTGGATCAGAAGTGGGGAGCCTATGGCCCGTAGGCCAGATTTGGCCCCCAGCTTACATGGATCCAGCCCATACTGAGGGTCAGGGCTTGCTCTTTAGCCCTGCAGCAAGTCTCTGATCCATGGTGCACACACCCTGTGGGACTGCAGTCTCTGAGCTTGTTGACAGCCAGGTCAGAGAGTTCTGGTTTTGTTTTGTTTTTGTGTTTTGCTTGTTGGGAACCAGGTCAGTGAGTTTTGCTTTGTTTTTTGCTCCTCACTTCCCCACTCCTGCTATATAGGCTCCTCCTTTGCACAGTTCCCAATAAACCTAAAACCCATCTCCCTGAAGCATTGGCTCATCCATGCACTGAGATTCTGCAGCTCTGCCTAACTGTGCTCTGTATATAGAACTGGAAACATTTCAGAGAACGCTACCAGGGAGGGCTTGGCCTTTAATCTCTTACCTAACAGCAAAAATTTGGCATCCAGGTCCTCTCTACTATTTTCCTCTGTCAGGGGAGAGGCAATTTGGCTTGGGGCTTCCCCCTCCCCACAGTGGCATGAGCTGCCACTGGTACTCCAGCCACATGGGGGCACCATGACTGAATAATCAGTGTGACGGAGAAACTTCCAGCTTCACAGGTCCAAGCAACAGGCCAGATCTGAAAGCAGTTCTGCATGACTCTGAACACTGCAGAGAAGTGCTCTGTGCTGACACCACCGTGGTCACTCCCATTGGCAGGAATCAGTCAATGGGAGTGGCGGGGGCTGGTGCCTGCACAGTACACAGTAGCCATGCAAGACACTTCCAGCCTCCTCCCTCCGAGCTGACCCATTCCCTACTCACACTCTTCCAGACCCTGCACTCCCAACTTGCTCCTGCACTGTCCTCCAACTCAGATCCCACACCTTTTATTCAATGTCGTTGAGGACAACATAGTATCAACTCTAATCCATTGATAGAATGACCTAGTTGCAATGCAGTATTCTTCCCTGGAGCTCTTTTTTAAAATCAATTGCTCCTTTAGTCTAAATGAGCTGGGAATACATTGTGTCTACGCTGGCGCGATCTTGCGCCAAAGTGGCCGCTCTTGCGCAAAAGCTTGCTGCCTGTCTACACTGGCCGCGAGTTCTTGCACAAGTAAACTGACGTTCTACTGTGTAAAATCAGGGCTTCTTGTGCAAGAACTCTGATTCTCCCACTCAGGAATAAGCCCTCTAGTGCAAGAGCTCTTTCAGAAGAGGACAGTGTAGACAGGCAACATGAATTTCTTGTGCAAGAAAGCCCTAATGGCTATCAGAGTTTTCTTGCACAAGAGAGCGTCTACAGTGGCATGGATGCTCTTGTGCAAAAGCACATCTCTTGAGCAAAAGCACATGCCAGTGTAGATGCTCTCTTCTGGAAGAGTTTTTGCATAAGGACTCTTCCTCAAAAGAGTTTTTGCTCAAGATCATGCCAGTGTAGACGTAGCCTTATTTTACAAAGCATCTATAAGTAGTAATAAAATACAATGCATGCTCATATAGTAATTTAAGTACACTTCTAAATATTTACTAGTTCATTACACAATACAGTTGTCTCTACAATATAACAAATAATTTAAAACAAATTAGTATGCCACTCTAACAAAAGTATGGTTTCTTAAAGACAATATTGTAGAAAATGCAACTTATAGAACAAGAACATTTAATAGTAAAAAAAAAAGCCATTTAAGAAGGATCTATTTTGTTATGAAATACATTTTGCTTTAGTATGCACAAATGATATTAATTGAATGGAGTTTTAAATAGGCCGACATTCAATTGTATTTTACCTTCAGGGACAATAGGAATTTATTTTTTCTAATGAGCTGTATTCTGTTCATTTATATAAGATTCATTTTTGTTGCATGTAGCATTATTTTTCCTGTTTAGAAAATGTGTTTGTTTGAGAAATCTTTTCTTTTCTGAGACATTCTGTTAACTATATAAGATCATTTCTGAAGCACTTACAGTTGCTAATGATTTATAAGAAATATATAGTGTTTTCGGTGAGTCTTTTTAAAGTAAGCTATCTCATCCCTTACCTCAAGATTGTCTCCTCTGGTGTGCTCCATCTTGTGATGTAGTACTATCTGATCAATATTTATTTAGTGACACTACAGGAAAAAAAGTCATAATATCAACAAATCTCATTTAGGCAAAGAGGTATTTCATAACTCCTGGAATACTATTTCCTGAAAACAAAAGACAATTTCAGTAGTTTGAATGCTGTCATTTAATATATGGAAATAATTGCTCCATGAAACTGGGCAGTTTAGCCTTCTCTGATGTGCCTCTGTACTAAACTTATTCTAAATTCCACTAGAATACAGGGCTCCCTTACTTTTTCAAATATAACTTTTCTTTGCTTCTGATCTTATCTAGAAAGAATGATTTGTTCCAAAGTTTGGATCTGATCCAAATTTCTACAAAGTTCAGGTGTTTTGAGAGCCAGAGGACTGTTTTGGCTTGGACCCATCTTTCATGTTATCTTTTAATGTTAATATTTATTATAATGCAGAAAACATACATGACTGGTGCCAAAACTAAAGTAAACAGAAGATAATCCTTTTCAGGGATGCAAGTTCATTATACATACTATTCAGATCACTTCCATGTTTTTTAAACAGATAAGATGAAATTCTATATTAGTGACAGCCATGAATTACTGTTGGAACTTATAGGGTGTGTCTAGACTACAGGGTTTTGTCGACAAAAGTTGGCTTTTGTTGACAAAACTATACCTGCGTCTATACTATCGCCGCGTTCTGTCGACAGAATGTGGCAGTTTTGTCGTCAGCGGTAAACCTCATTTTATGAAGAATAACACCTTTTTTCATAAGTACTCTTTTGAAAAAAGGCGCTATTGCATGCAAACTGTGCTTTTTCGAAAGAGTGTCTAGACTCTCTTTCAAAAAAGTGGCTTGCTTTGTTGACAATACTGATTGTAGTCTAGATGCTTTTTTTCAACAGAGGCTTTGTCGACAGTATCTGTCGACAAAGCCTCTGTCGAAAAAGGCGTGCAGTCTAGATGTAGCCCCAGTGAACAAGGATATTTGTTGAATTTTGAATCTGTTCAAACATTGTGGCTGTGTCTACACTGGCATGAATTTCCGGAAATGCTTAAAACGGAATACTATTCCGTTTTCAGTTTTTCCGGAAAAGGAGCGTCTACTTTGGCAGGCTGCTTTTCCGGAAAAGCCCTTTTTCCGGAAAAGCGTCTGTGGCCAATGTAGACGCGCTTTTCCGGAAAAGACTACTGGGCTGTCTACACTGGCCCTTTTCCGGAACAGTGTTCCGGAATAAGGACTTATGTCCAAGCGGGAGCAGAATAGTTTTTCCGGAAGAGCGGCTGATTTTGTACAGTAGAGCGTCGTTGCTTTTCCAGAAATTCAAGGGCCAGTGTAGACAGCTCGCAGCTTATTCCGGAAAAGCGGCTGATTTTTCGGAATAAGTGGCCCAGTGTAGACACAACCTGTGGGTTTGAAATAAGGAACAGATCTCTAATATTTAGGGTACTGTATTCCCCTAGTCCCTAGCAGCTACCAGTTTATGTCTACTGATGCTAACAGTCCCCCAAATCATAAGTCTGTGCAGTCTAAATTGAGGCATGACCCTCCTCTTTTTTCTAAACAGTGCAGGAGAGAACACCCTGCTCTAGGTAAGAGAGAGGTGATTCCTCTGCACAACCCCATCTTGCTCAATTCCTATAGAAAAGTTGAGATACTCAAAGCCTCTGAGTGGGGTTTAATTCAGTATGTTTGTTTCATTTCTGCCCCCACAGCATTTAAAGGTACGGTGGAGTGCCCTAAGAGGTGTTTCCTTAATCTGCTGCTGGCAGATGGACTGAGGATGGATAAGAGGAGTAGCAGGCTACCAGATCTCAGAAAACCCTTTCTTTGCAGAGAGGGCCCCTTGCTTGTATACTTTGAAGAGAGTAGCTGGAGAGGAAATAGAGCACTCCAAGATGTTCCTGGGAGACAGCAAAAAGAGCAAGGGAAATGGTACTTCTCTACTCACTTCTCCTGGATGGAAGGAAGATAAAGCTTGGGATTCATAGATTCCAGGCCAGAAGGGACCATTGTGGTCATATCATCTGACCTGTATAACACAAGCCATAGAACTTCCCCAAAATAATTTCTTTTGAACTACAGCATAGTAACTTCCAAAAATTGCAATTTTGATTTAAAAATTGCCAATGACTGTGACTTCATCACAATCCTTGGTACACTATTCCAATTGTTCTGAGGGCATATTTCTAAAACATTCGCATATCACTAGCTGGTCCATGTAGACTTTGCTGGTGCACACAGAAGTTTAATGTAGTATGATTTCAAACAGCATTCCATTGAAATGTGCCAATAATGTATACATGGATCATACAGTACATTACCCTTCCCTTCCATGTAGGCAAACCTTAAATCCCACATCCTGAAGTTAATGGTATGTATTTCTGCCAATTGACAGACCTAAATTTTAGTAACCCTGACTGATGACATGAAACTGTGACCATGAAGTAAATGTGAGTCTTTTGCTAACACTCCTGGGTGTAGCAACTTGAATACACACACACACACACACACACACACACACACACACACACACACACACACTTCTGACAGGGTCTAGGACACAGAGGCTAGTAGGAACTTGGACACAAGCCTTCAGTCTATTTTTTTTTCAAAACCTGATTTTTACAAAGCCTCAGACACCAGGAGGTTCAACCAGATTTAGAACTGTTTCATGTTTTTCCAAGCTCTCTCTTCATACTTCTCTCGGCTTCCCCATCAAATATTCGACACAGCAGGCAGATCCTGGAAAAAACAACAATGTAACATTGGGCAACCAAATGCATCAAAGCCACCCACTGTCATTAAAAGCAACCTGGGTCTCATCCAGAACTAATATGTAGGCAAGTGCTGCCAGCCAGAAGCATCCATGAGGTGACCATTAGTCATTACAAAGGATATTCTGATCAGAATGAATTAAAGAGAGTATAGTGAATTTCGGTATACGTTGATTATTGAACATGGTGATGTCATTCAGAAATTTATTCCCATTAGCGCTATGCTTTTCAATAATCATACACGTCATTTGTCTCCCCTCATGAGAACAAATTCTCTCTATATTACATACACCCTAAAATTTCAAGACAAATTCAGTTAGGCATTCCCATAATAAATGCCATTAACCTCTAAGATGACACTGTTTACTGTATTTGACAGACACTATATATAAATATGGTGAAGTGCAACATTCCATCCACTGCATCTGCTGTTATGTAGGGCTGTTGGCTGCATTTTTTTTCTCTTATGTAATTGTAGCCCTCCTTTCTGGCTTTTTTCTCAAATAGTCTCAGAAAGTTATCACTTTCAGTGCTTCTGGCAGTCAGTAATAACACTGCAAAGCTTGGTTCTGGGAAAGCAGGCTAGTAGATGTGCATGTGCAGTTCCATAACCAGGAACCACAGAGTATGAGCAAATATTGTCTCACACCACAGAATGATAACTGCTACTCGTCACAACTTTATAAGGGAAATATGGCACTAGATAGAATGTAGCCATTGCCCAAAATGGCAATTGTCTCAATGTTTTCTCACCTCCAGCACCTGAATGACAGAAAACCAGGGTCAAGGCAAAGATGTGCTTACACCTTTTTGTATAGACATTTGTGGAGAAGTCGGTTAATGGACAAAAGATAAAAGCTTGCTGAATGGTTGAAGCAGTAGCTTGGGGGTTGGGGGATGCTGGTGGCCTTTTCATATGAGGCAATTTTTTATGTCTTTGCATAATATATACTATAAGCTTTGCCATAAGTTTTTAGTGTAATTCTGTTCAATGGGCATGATCCCTCAACCATAATAATTTTCATGTAGTAAGTACAGGTTGAACCTCTCTAGTCTGGCATTCTCTGGTCCAGCAACATCCATGTTCCGGCATGATTTTAGTTTGCTGGATGCCCACTTATCATGGGTGTGGCCAAGTTTCTCATAAAATGTGCTTACAGCCACCAGTCTTGGCTTTCAATGTTGTGGGCTGTTATTTAGCTCTAATTTACCTTTAAATGTCTTCTAAGAACCCAGGAAGTAGTGGAAGTGTTAGTAATGCTGCTAGTCAATATTGATCTCCCATAGTCCACCAAATTTTCAGGCTCAGTGCCAGACTGGAGAGGTTCAACCTGTATACGATTTAAATATCCTGAGATTCCTAAGAACTCTTACAAATATAAATTTAAACTGATGAGAATTTTAATTGCATACAAAATGCAGCGAACACTAGGATGACTCAGAAAAGTGCATATGGGCACACAGCAACCAATTTAGTACAGGAAGTTAAAACATTACCTTAACCAAGAGAAAATAAACACTTTTAGATCAGCAAAATGTAACTGCCACCCTGGGATGTAGTCAGAAGGGTATGAGAGGTTGTATTTGGGGAGTTCACTTCATGCTTAGCATCCTCCACAGCCTAGTCATGCTTCACCTACTACTAAAGCAATGCTTTGGTTTTCATTTCTGGGTTCTAGTCCTTCCAAGTGTGTTATTATTTTGAGATATACTCAAAGTAAAAGTGGCTAAACATTCATGTTCCCTCCTCCCATTGTCCCCTGAACCAGTTAGAGAGCATGATAACAGCAAGAATTTGTAAAGAAAGGTGCAGTGAATACTAGCCCTCTGGAACGTTAAGCACCAAGAAGCACAGATTGATAACTCATCACAAATGACAGCCTGTAAGTCCATGTCTCCAGCTCCCACTACTATCACAACAGTTCTTTGACCCATCAGGTTTTTCATCCAAAAGTTAATATTATTGCAAAGGTGAAAAGCATGTGAAATAGTGAATATTACAGATTGGCAAAGTGATATGATAGACATGACTGGCTTTGAAAAGCTCCATTTGAACAACAAGAAGGAAGTGCTTTCAGTATTGTTATATTGCTCCACATTATTCATGGTGTAACTCCAATGACCTGGATAGCTTTACATTAAGGCTAAGTTTATTCTATTATATGTTAAGCCACGTTTGGGACTGGAAAATTGTTGGTGAGCTCTATGTGCTATGGTTGTGAAGAGTTTACTTTACAGAGTAACAAACAGAATCTCAAATGAATACTGGTCAGAGCTTTAAAATACCTTCCTATTTTCTGCCCATTTCCGTATTTTGTGTCCAGATGGTCCCCTCTGGTAAAAATAATCACCACCACTGCCACAGCTTGTATGCCCCACATGTTTATACTGCCAAGCCATTTATCATTTTGCAGCTAATGATTGCCTTGAATCTCTGCATGCAGACACTTGTGACTCAGCTGCTCCATGTTAAGTGGCAGCGTCAGGACAGCATTGAGGACATTTTCAGACAAACCCAGCAACTGTCTGCATAAAAACTGGTTCAGTTTCAGTAGATTTCTTGATGTGAATTACCAACAAACTATAACACATATTTACCAAAGAAAATCACTACGTGGCTGATGATCACTTGGTTGCCAAAAGCTTTGGATGCCCGATAAGATTGCCAATGAAGGACATAAACTGAGGGCTTGTCTACATGGTTACTTACTATAGAGCAAGCTGAGATGTAAATCTCCAGCTCTCCAGCTTGTTGTGCACTAACTATCCATGTGGATCCAGCTGTTATGCGCTGGAAACTCTGAAGTGCACTTTGACCTACTGTTCTTTGGAAAAGCAGGAAGTGATGTGCTCTAAGGAACTTTCAGTGCACAGTAGCAAAGTCCACAGGGACAGTTAATGCATGGCATGCTGAAATACTGTAGATTTATAGTCCAGCCTGCCACCCAGTAAGTGTTCATGGAGACATGCCCTGAATATCCAGCCAATACACCATAAAGACCCAGTTAGCGAGAGGTTTGGGTGGTGCTTGGTCTTTGGGATTTTCCAGATTATGATACTCTACATACAGGGAATAAATGAAACTAGAACTGTATGGAATACAAAATCTAACTACAAAGAAGAAAAAATTCAAAGGGCAGAGATGGGGTAGGGTGAATTCATATTCATTCTTGCCACGAAACTGAAAAATTGCAGGAATATTTTAAAAGTCTCAGATGGGTAGCTGTGTTAGTCTGTAAACAAAAAAAAAAACTTAAAAAATGAATGATTCTGCAGCACCTTAGAAACTAACAAAAAATGTAGATAGTATCATGAACTTTTGTGGGCACAACCTGTTTCATCTGAAGAAGTGAGTTGTGCCCACAAAAGCTCATGATACTCTCTACATTTTGTTTGTCTCTAAGGTGCTGCAGATGCTGATTGTTTTTAAGGAATATTTTAAAGAGTGTGAAAGAATAGTCCTCAAGAGTTTGGTCAAATTTCATAAAAATTAATAATCTGCTGGCTATAAAAATAGACATTTCTACTTTTTGGAGGCAGGGAGGAGAATGGGTAAAGAAGCAATGTGGCATTATAATAAACCTCTGTCTAATTGGTGTGCACCTCTCCCCCAGAATAAATTGAAGAGAAAGAACGGAGAGGAGCCAGATTCAGCATCTAGCCAATGGAGGGCTGCTTCCTTTGGGAAATTCAGTATTCCTGGAGTTAAAATTTCAGAGGCAAAAGTGGAAATAGCACAAAACATTACTGTGGGTTTCATCTAATTCCAGACTCTCATCTGAATCACTTTACAAAAAGACACCCAGGGTATGTCTACACTACCCCGCTAGTTCGAACTAGTGGGGTAATGTATGCATACAGAACTTGCTAATGAAGCCCGGGATTTGAATTTCCCGGGCTTCATTAGCATAAAGCTGGCGCCGCCATTTTTAAGAGCTGGCTAGTGCGAACCCCGTGCCACGCGGCTACACGCGGCACGGGCTCGATAGTTTGAACTACGTAGCCATTCCGAACTACTATCTGTTCCACAAGGAGTACAGATAGTTCGGAATGGCTACGTAGTTCAAACTATCTAGCCCGTGCCGCGTGTAGCCGTGCGGCACGGAGTTCGCACTAGCCGGCTTTTAAAAATGGCGGCGCCGGCTTTATGTTAATGAAGCCCGGGAAATTCAAATCCCGGGCTTCATTAGCAAGTTCGGTATGCATACATTACCCCGCTAGTTCGAACTAGCGGGGTAGTGTAGACATACCCCCAGATAATGGGAATAAGACAGCAGCCTATGCAACAGAAACTGAGATATAAACCTTCAGAGAAAGTGAAGAGGAAGAACTGTTCCTTATGGTAGAAAGTCTAGAGATGTCACCTGCCTGAGAAGAAAGGAGCAAAGAAGAGATTGTTCCATGAAGCAAAAGGATATCAGGTTGTCACCAATCTCTAGCTAACCCTGATAAAATAGAATGTCACTGATTGTTGTAATACACAGAATCATAGAACCATAGAGCTGGAAGAGACCTCAGAAGGTCATGAAGTCCATCCCCCTGCTCTAAGCAGGACCAATCCCAACTAAGTCAACCCAGCCAGGGCTTTGTCAAACCGAGACTAAAAATCTCATAATTCTCTTTTAGATATTTGATTGTATTATTCATAAGCTAAGATGCAAGATCACTAGGTGTTCCATGCTCTAGCATTTACTCATCAGGAAGTATGGTCCTGTGGTTAGAGACCATATTTCAATTTCCTGTTCTATCAGGGTATGTCTACACTACCCCGCTAGTTCGAACTAGCGGGGTAATGTAGGCATACCGCAATTGCAAATGAAGCCCGGGATTTGAATTTCCCAGGCTTCATTTGCATAAGCGGGGCGCCGCCATTTTTAAATCCCCGCTCGTTCGAACCCCGTGCCGCGCGGCTACACGCGGCACGAACTAGGTAGTTCGAACTAGGCTTCCTAGTTCGAACTACCGTTACTCCTCATTTCACTACCTAGTTCGTGCCGCATGGCTACACGCGGCACAGGGTTCGAACGAGCGGGGATTTAAAAATGGCGGCTCCCCGCTTATGCAAATGAAGCCCGGGAAATTCAAATCCCGGGCTTCATTTGCAATTGCGGTATGCCTACATTACCCCGCTAGTTCGAACTAGCGGGGTAGTGTAGACATACCCTCACAGACTTCCTGTCTGACTTTGAGCAAGTCATTTGCTCTCAGTGCCTCACTTTCCATTTGTAAAATGGGGGCAAAAGCACTTCCCTACTTCATGATAAAAGATAAATACTTCCTAAATAAGATTACAGAGGCTACCCTCACCTCCAAATAGCCCACGATGCCAGCCTCAATTGGTAATTAATCTAGGTGCAATGATAATACAAACAATAAGAGGAGCTATATACTGAGCTAAGTCCTGTCTCTCCTTCCCTGCAGAATTGAGAGAAAAGTGGGATAATTTCTCTGCCTGGGATGAAGTCACCTCTCCTTGGGTACTGCTAATTCATGCCTGCCAGACATCATTTGTCCCTCTGGCTGACTAAAGTACTTCTCCACAGTATAAGGCACTTCATGTGTTTTTGCCAAGAGGCTTTCCCTCCCAGCTTGGTTATGAGGAAACATTTTTCTTAAGTGGAAAAGCATCTAAATAAATTCTCTGCTTTCTCATACCTTTCCCTTATGAACATATCTACTAAAACTCAGCTTAAAATATTATCTTATTCTGATCCTAATTTTCAATAATCCTTTGAAAATATGAGTATTTTCAATATTCTAATATTGCTCATGAAAGAAACAGAAATTCAAAATACTGGACAAAAATAAGATGGCTCAGATGCTAAGGTAGCTGGAAAGGATATCTAAGAGGCTTTTGGGTCTGTGTCTCAGGATTTTAGACTTTTACTGGATTTTAGACTTTTACTTCATTTGGTCTGAAATCGACAGGTGAACTGCCTAGAATATGCCCAGAAAGACAACAGAATATTGCCTACACCAAAAGCCCCAAAAGTACAAAAGGAGGTGATACTACAACCACAAACATTACAGAGACAAAAGACAATACTTTTTAATACAAATTGAAATTATAATAGCACTCACACAACCCAAAATTAAATAATGAATCCATTCCGCAAAATCATGAAGTTATTTTTAAATTAAAATAGATTTTGTGTTCTTTTTATTTGCCTTTAGGGTACACTGATATCACATTTTCAAGCCTTTCTTCACAACTGTAATGATGAGACATTTCTTCAAAAAAAAACAAAAAAAAAAACACCACCAAACAAAACAGCCCCAGGATTTTCACATAATCACAGGATTCCAGGAGCTCAGGTTTGAACAAAAATACTAAATATTACAACATTTGTAATAAAATTGCAAGAACTGGCAACACTATGCACCTTTAAGAGCCTACAGTGCCAGTGAGGAATAAACCCTGGCCTACAGAAATGCCTTCTGCTGCTGCTCAGGAAAACGTTTGCCTCACCTATCTCCCGCCCCTTCCCTTAACAAAATTTATTCCTTACTTGTATCTTCCAGCTCAGAGTCAGGATCAATCACTAGCTTGATTAGCTGATTCTCTATACTCCCTGCTGGGGTTCTCCTGGGGTTGCCCCCTGGCTCTGCCGGCCCATAAGTTGTAGCAAGGCAGTCTTCCCCCTTATCAGTTTTAACTTCCTGTCTTCTGATTCACTATTACTCTCCCTCTATTACTCCACTTTGTTGATCCTTTGACCACATAAATCATTGTCAGGAAAAAGACAGAAATTATGGCCTTGCTCCTGGGCTGCTACCAAACAGACGAGTTACTGTGCACAAAAAAAAAAAATACATTGCACCATCGTGGCAGGAAATATGGCCATGCTTGTTCTCAGCTTTGAGTGAACCTTGGCACCTCTAAACTCATCCTAAATTTTGCTAGTGATACCAGATATTCCAATATGGAAGATTGAAAATGGATTAAGGGTATCTTGCTGACTAGTTCCTTTAAATGGTAAAGAAAGTATGAGAGGTTTTTTTTTTTACATCCTTTCTCATCATTTCATTTGATGGTATAAATGATAATTGAACCCAATTTATGTTGATACTAATATTATCTATAAAACAAATAATCACCTTATAGAGTAACTGAAACCTGAGATATTCCTCTCTCTAGCATCCCCATTCCACTTCTTACCTCATCCACAGTAACAAAAAGCTTGAAAACATGAAAGAATCTCTTGTTTACTGGTATCAGACGACTCTTTGCTTTGCTTTAGGCAGCATCACAGTTAAGCAATCCAGCTATCCACAAATGTCTATTTGGAATGCATCTTCAGTACTAATGGAAAACTTGTCACAAGCAAGTCTGAAATGCTAAGAATGGTGAAAAACTGACATTCTTAAAGGTGAATATGAAGACATTTTAGTCAGATTCCACTGTCAACTTCTCTCACTGCTTCAGGTGCTGTCAGTTTTGACAGCACTGGTGATGACGAGGTGGGTGCTGACAGGTGAAGACAAGGGGCTAGAGCAAAAAAGAGAAAAATTCCAGATTTAAGTCTTGTGATATTACATTTTTGGCTCTGTGAACTCAAGTGTTTAGAACATGTGAATAAATAAACTCCAAGGTGAACTGCAATTCCTATACAGCAAACTCTGCATTACTGCACTCCATTCTGAGTATTAAACTAAATAATAACACTATATTAAAGATAACTATATAGACACTGATGTGATAGATGAAATATAACAGCATGGGTAGAAACTCCCTAATTTGGATAGATTACATGTCAGAGTAGCAATAATGTAAGATTTTAAGAAGAAATATTATGTGCGGTTACTTTTAGAATACAAATGGGAAGGAAAGATCCTGTAGGATTTGCTCATAATAAGCTCATGATATTATAAGGGTAATCTGCTAATTACTGTAGAAATAAAATCAGACACACTGAATTAAAATTGAAGCATAGAAATGAACACATGACATAAATAGATCTGTGTTTAGATAAATAAAGTCCTGCCCTTATTATGGCCAAATTTCTATTTGAAGAAGGACAGAAGTATGGGAAATTTCCTGTGTGGCAAAATTTTCTGTCCCACAATAATTATGGGACTTTGAAACTTTGTCACTATAAAAACTCGGACAACAAGTCAATCTTGAAAAATATCATCACAATAATAGGAACTTTTTGATCAGTTCATTCATTCAGAGGCAATTTATTTCAATATCAACCTATACATAAATTTACTAGCATTTCTGAACAAAACCCAACTGAAAACCCAAACTCCATTTCTAAAATTGTTGAAACGGGACTTTTGATAATTTTAAAACTTTTTCTTCAAAAATATTTCAAATCAGGAGATTTATTGAAATAGACTCTTTCCCACAAATATTTTCTGTTTCGATGGGGTAAAAAAACCTCTTGTGGTTCTGATTTAAGAAAAACTTTTATAGTTTTCACATTTAAAAAAACAAAACCTTGTAACAGGAAAATTCCAAACCACCTATATTGTACTAACATAAAAACGCTTACTCAATCTGCCCATCTCAAGTGAATCAAGCAAGGTTGGTTTTAGGAAGGCTTGGTATTCACAATTACTATCCCATAATGATCACATCAGTTTGGTTTCATCCGGGTACAGCATAGAAACATAAAGTGAGAAATTATAAGGACAAATAGTAAGGAGAAAAAAATATAAGAACTTGCACTATAGTGTCTTTTTCCCCACTATTTTGCCATTAGACCTTATGCCCAAAGCATTCTAAGACAAAATAGTAGTTGCTTGTAAACAGATCAGCAGCAGCAGCGCCAACGCTGTCAAAGATATCTGGCATGAAAGTATTCAGATATGTATACTTAGGGTATTGCTAGCCCATCAGATGACAATTCTTTGTGTGTGGGCTCAGTCTAAGTTCTAACAGAGAATTTTCCATTTCTGATGGCACTTCTTAGTAATCTTTGACCATCACTGGGTTGAGGGCTTGAGCTATCAGCCACACCCTTGACCCTTAGGGTATGTCTACACTGCAGAGGAAGATCGAAACTGCCACTGTCGATCTTCCAGGTTTCCAATTAGCAGTCAAGTTAAGATAGCGAATTCAAACTTAGAGGGGCACTTCTGTCAACCCGGTAGCCTTAATTTCATGAGGAGTAAGGGAAGTTGAAGGGAGAGTGCTCTTCCTTTGACTTCCTGCAGTGTAGACAGTGCCAAAAGCTGAGTTAAGCTACTTCTACTTCAGCTATGTAATTAACATAGCTGAAGTTGTGTAGCTTAATTCAACTTTGTCCTGTAGTATAGACATACCTTACAGTCTGGTTCATTCAAAAGAGGATTGAGAGGTGACTTGATTACAATGTTTATCTTCCCTGGGAAAATGTACAGATTGGACCTCCCTGTTCCAGCACCCTCAGAACCTGACCAGTTTTGAACAAGGGGATTTGCCAGACCAGGGAAGGTCCCTTGGCACTGGCCTCCCAGACCTCTGCCCCTCCCAGCGTACCTCCCCTGTCTGCTACTGGCTTTTTGAAGCACGTACACAGCTCCTGCTCCCAGGCTCAGGATCTAGCCCAGCACCCCTGCCACAGGGCTCAGTCAGGGCTCCCCAGGGCCAGAGCTCCCTAGCTGTGGCTGGGACTGGAGCTCCACAGCCACCAGGGCCAGAGCTCCCCACTGTGCCATCTGTCCCCCCATCACAGTGCTCCTGGCCAAGTTACCAGTCCCCCCCCCCCCCCCCCCCCCCCAGCAATGCTCCTGGCCCTGCCTGGCCCCTCCGCTCTCAGTCCCTGTCCCTGAGCTCTGTGTTCCAGGAACATCCATTGTCCTGCCAGACCATGGATGTTGCCAGATCAGAGAGTCCCAGTTTAGTGAGGTACAACCTGTACTGGATACTAAAGGGTTTTTTAATCTATCAGAAAAAGGCGTTGCAAGAATCAATTGCTATAAGCGAAAGCCAAACAAATTCTAATGAGAAATTAGGCACAATTTTTAAGGGCAGCTGTGTAACTATTGGAACAAACTACCTTGAGAAAGGGCGTCTTCTCTGTCTCTTGGTGTCTTCAAATCAAGGCGGGATGCCTTTCAGGAAGACATGCTTTAGTCATACACAAGTTATTGAACAAAGCAAAGGAATAACTGGATGAATTTTAATTGCATATGATATCCAGGAAGTCAAACTATATGATCTAATGGCCCACTCTGGCCCTATTATGAATATATAATCTCATTCTGGCCTTACTATAAATATATAATCTCATCTTCCAAATCTGTATTGCCATCATAGCACCTATCTCTTCCCACAAGTGGGAGATGTATTTGTTCTGAGTAGATGAACTTATATGACCTCAGTTGTTCATATCTGCCACGAATCAAATGGAGTCAATCAAATGGAGTCATGTTGACACTTCGATGGAAGAAATTCAAGCACTACCTACATCCTGCAGAAAGTGCAACTGGTGAGTTAGTTAGTGTCATTTCTTCCTCTAAGGCAACATGTCCTTGCTTATCCTAGCAATGAGGCAATTAGACTACCCTACAGAGCAGATAAAATTGTTTTCTCCTGGACACCATGCAGAAACTATATTCTACACCGGAGGTTACATTCTGTATCAGGAAATAAAATATATGGCTCTAGATATTGAAGTTAAAATCTACTTGGAGATATGAAATAGTTCTATTCTGAGTGTAGTATTCATTTAAGAATTACATTCAGAAATAATAACAAGGAGTTCCGTGACACCTTAAAGACTAACAATTTTATTTGGGCATAAGCTTTCATAGGCTGGAATCCACTTCTTCAGATGTGTTAAGTGAAATCTTCTGTTTGCATATATATACATGCAAAGATGGGGGGCCAGTGCTGAGGGTGCCAGTTAAATCAAGGTGTATGTGGCCCATTCCCAACTGTTGTTAGGAAGGTCAGAATACCAAAAGGGGAGAAATTACTTTTTATAGTGAGTTAACCACCCCCAGTCTTTTTTTCAGACCCATTTTGATAGTGTTAAGTGCGCGTATGAATTCCAGCTCTGCAGTTTCATGTTGCAATCTGTTTTTGAAAGTTTTGTTGTTGTTGTTGAAGTGTGATAGGAGGGATAATGCCCTTTCATAGTCATCCCAGACATTCAGTTAATTGAGTTGCCTATGAAGGGTTAAATCCAATAACAGTGGGCATCCAGAAAGTGTTGGCAAGGAGTGGGAAAACCAATGGGAAGAGAGTGAGAAATCTGAATTGAAAACAGGTTCTGCTGCTTTCAGTTGTTTGTGTGTGTTCAGAGCAAGAGCTGGGAGAAAGATGAAGTAAGTGCTGCAAGCCAGACATAGAATTTTCAGCAATATTCATATCTAGAAAGGATGGAACCATGGAATAAAAGGTATGAGTAGACAGGGAATGTTTAATTGTTTAATGTGATCAGTTTTTTTTTCTTTGTTTTGGGGTTTAATTAAACTCCTCTGTGCTGAGCCCATGTGCCTCACCTCCCCATTCACTGTAACTAAAACTAAATCCCAGGGGAACATTTCTTTGTGCTTTAATCTTTTTTCTTTTCTTTTTTTTAGTTTTTCTGTAACACCTAGCAACCAAGTATGCTTTGCCAAGTATGTCTTCTTTGTTTTGTTAATAAAATCACCTTTTGTAAGACTATGATCTGATTCCTGTGTCCTAGAAAGCAGGAGGTTCTGTGTGCATATGCCTGAGATTGAAGGTCAGCTATCACAAAATTACAACTTGTTTTCAAGCTCTTCCCTGAGGAAAGGTTAAAGATCTTGGGATAACCTCTTAGGAAGAAATTCCCAAGTGCGTCTTCCTGGGTTCAGAAAGGGGTTATTAAATTTGGGTGGTGGCAGTGTACCACCCCCAGTAAGAGAATCTGTGACCATGGGGAGATTTTAAACAGGAGCCTTTAATGACAAGGCGTTTTTAGGTCTCTTGAAAGCCCCTACCTTCTACACTCAAAGTGCCAGCCTGGGGAACAACTTACACATGAAGTATAGCAACCTTTAGGTCTGTTATTGAGTGTCCAGGGAGGTTTAAGTGCTCCCCTATTAGTTTTTGAATGTTACTGTTCTTGGTGTCTCATTTGTGTCCACATATTCTTTTGCATAGAGAAAGTCTGGTTTGGCCAATATACATGACAGAGGGGCATTGCTGGCACATGATGGCATATTTCGCCTTGGCAGATGGGCAGATGAATGAGCCCCTGATGGAATGGCTGATGTTAAAAAACTAACAGAGGTTAGTTCGAATTAACTTTGATAGGCGCTACACATACAAACCGCTAGTTCGAACTTAATTCGAACTAGCGGAGCGCTTAATTCGAACTAGGTAAACCTTCTTCTACGAGGACTAATGCCTAGTTTGAATTAAGCAGTTTGAATTAAGGGCTGTGTAGCCACTTAATTCAAACTAGTGGGAGGCTAGCCCTCCCCAGCTTTCCCTGGCCACTCTGGGCACCACCAGGGAAACTCGTCTGCCCCTCTCCCGGCCCCGGAGTCCTTAAAGGGGCACGGTCTGGCTACGGTGCCCGTGCCAGATGCAAGTCTGCCAGCACCCAGCCAGCAGACCCTGTACCTGGCATGACATGAACCAGCTACCTGCTGCCACTCAGCCCTGCGCCGCTTCCTGGGACCAGGCTGGCAGCTCCCGGGAGCATGCCCAGGTCCGCAAGAGGTGGGCGCCCACCTGGTCTAGTGCGGAGATTGTGGACCTCATCCACGACGTTCGCAGTGGGAACAGGAAAGTGGCCGTCTAGGGCAGGATAGCTACCAGCCTGGCCACCCAGGATCAGGTTTGCATGAAAATCAAGGTGGTCCAGTGAGACTCCCGACCCTGTGCCCTGAGCTTAGAATGGCTGTACTGGGTCAGACCAAAGGTCCATCTAGCCCAATAGCCTGTCTGCCGACAGCGGCCAACACTAGGTACTCTGGAGGGGATGGACCGAAGACAATGACCAAGCCACTTGTCTCGTGCCATCCATCTCCAGCCATCCACAAACAGAGGGCAGGGACACCATTTCTACCCCCAGGCTAATAGCACTCCATGGACCCAACCTCCATGACTTTATCTCACTTCTCTTTAAATTCTGTTCTAGTTCTAGCCTTCACAGCCTCCTGCAGCAAGGATTTCCACAGGTTGACTATTTGCTTTGTGAAGAAGAACTTTCTCTTATTAGTTTGAAGCCTGCTACCCATTCATTTCAGTTGGTGTCCTCTAGTCCTTCTATTATGGGAACTAATGAAGAACTTTTCTTTATGCACCCTTTCCACACCACTCATGCTTTTATAGACCTCTCTCATATCCCCCCTCAGTCTCCTCTTTTCTAAGCTGAGAAGTCCCAGTCTCATTAGCGTCTTTTCATATGGGACCTGTTCCAAACCCCTGATCATTTTAGTTGCCCTCCCCTCTCCCACCCTCTCTCTTCCCCTCTCCCACCTCCTTTTCCCAGTCTCCCCGAGTTTTGTTCAATAAAGAGAGTTTCTATTTTTGAACAGACGTGTCCTTTATTTTGTACATCAGGAAGGGGGGCTAGGGAGGGGTAAGTGGAAGGAGGTGAGGGAGGAATGGGGTACGTGCCCCCGATGGTGAGGACTGGGGTGGCTTTGCGGGCTCCTCGGGGTGGAAGCTCTCCTGCATGGCAGTTTGTGGCAAGTGCAACTGGGCTGATGTGCCGAGCATGGGCACTCAGGGCACTCCAAGCCAGGATTGCTTTGCTGTCCCTCATCGAGTTAGACAAGCAAGCGGGGAACCCCTGAGAACTGTCTGTCCGGGGTGGGAGTTGGGTCCCTTTAAGCACAGCCCTCGGCTAGCCTGAGACAGCAGCTCCACGCTCAGTCCTAATCTGATGCCCTGCTGGCACTGCTTCCAGCCATCCTTAACCTCAGTTCAGGGTCCACTCAGTGTGGACATGCTAGTTCAAATTAGCAAAATGCTAATTCGAACTAGTTTTTAAGCCTAGATGCACTAATTCAAATTAGCTTAGTTTGAATTAACTAATTCGATCTAAGTTAGTTCGAATGAGTGCTGTAGTGTAGACATACCCCAAGAGAGGTAATGGCTAAGGAACCTGGATTCTAAAGTGGGTTCTTTCAAGTGACCGTGGAGAGAGGAATACTGGTGCAGTTGCGCTGAACTGAAACATCAGCACACACTAAATCAATAGAAAAATGCTGATTTACACCAGCTGAGTATCTTGCTCCAACATTTTGCCTTACAAACAGATAAGAGCACCATCTGCCCATGCTCACGACTACTAGAATTTTCTCAAATTTGTTCAGTCTCGTTGCTTGTGTCATATTAGCAACAACAATCAAAAATGTATTTCAGCGAATTTTGAAATTTCATACCAGAATTTTGTCACAAAGGCCAAATAACTCAATAATTCACAGGCAAACAGAAGTGTGCTTTAGAGTTTTTAATAAAATAGGTGACTTTCAGAATAACATATCCATCAGTAAATGTGAAATACTGTAGTAGATTAAAAGCTGAACTGCAACAATGTAGCTTCATTGACATCAATGCACTTATGCCAATTCATAACAGCTAGGATCTGACTCATAATCTTTAGATCTTCATACAAATGATCCACTTTTTAACCTTTATTTTATGGATTTTCAAATCAGGCAAAATGTTTGTTCAAGCAACTTCAGTGAATTTACAGTACACTCTGTACGCTCTTCAGCTCTGCATTTAAGTGGCTCTCTTAATAGTAATGGTCCTAAAGCTCCTTAAGGAGAACCTGAAAGCCTTTTTAGACTTTCTTTTCTAACTAGTCCTTTTAGAGAGCTTAAACAACAATTACCAAAGTAAATTCAAGGTGACCCTTCTTCTGCCCATCTTTTTTTTATGTTTTGTTCTACTATCATCTTGTGTTCTCTATTCATGGATATTGAGGAGAAGATTTTAGAGACTTCCCTTCTCCTCCTCCCCAGAGGATTCTCAGGAGCAGAGAGACCTTTTTACTTTCATTACTTTCTATTAATGATCAGATTAACGTGAGTGATGATTCTGCATTTTATGATTTTGTCATAAACTACACCAAACACTAGCTGTTTTTCAACCAATAGTATGCATGGATCTAACATTATTAATCAGTGACATAATGAACTGGTGATACCTACTGTAGTAGCAGCTTAGCTAATATGATGACAAAACAGATAGAGGCTCTTTTGCAAAGTACTGAAGAACATTCTTAGCGATCACCATTAATAGAATTTAGGAATTTCTTTGAAATTATGCACCATGCTTCAGTGCTTTACAAAATGGAGATGGTTTGTTAAATCAGAGCCAGATTTGTGTTTGTTTTAATCAATAAAAAGGGGGTGCTTGTGCATAGGTGACAATTCTGCCTACTAACAAAGCTCTTTCATAGCCTTTTTATGAGCAGCTTTGCCCTTCTTGGTTTTAGTTCAAGTTCCAACAAATCAGGTAAACTGCTAATCTCCCACTATTCTGTTTTCAACAAGTAAGTGTCTAATGAGTGTACACAGTAGTTTTAGCTTTATAGTGATATTCCTAATAGTTGTTGTTCCTCATCACAACTAGACACACCATTTTATGTACATGACAAAATGCCAAAACATTATGTTGATTAGTGCCCTAATAAAGACCTAAAATAGATGAGAGAGTGAGAAGTATCTGGGGCTGCAAACTTCCACAGATGACTGTTCCAGATATGTTGAATTTCCACCAGAAAAACAGCAAGAGGAGTTGTAACAATGGGCCAGTCCAGAGATATTAGGCCCAAGTTGAGCATGGGCTGTTACTTTCACAATAACTGGGTATATGTCTCAAGAGGGGGTCACATCCATCCCACCCAGGGAGTGGATATGCATATATATGTAGACACATACTGATAAACTTCAAAAAGACTGTGTGGATATGAACATACACAAGCTTGTACATTTTTATTCTCTTTGTATGTGAAAGAGAGTCTTTTTTACCACATATGTTTAAAAACAGTTTCTGAACAGACACTAAATAAGATTAATAATATATTTCCAACAAGAATTACTTATTCTTGTCATATTTAACCAGAAAAAAATTGGAGGTCTTTTTTGACACCTGGCACTCAAAGATTTCCTGGATTAAGTAGAAACTCTGAAGATGAAAATGCTATGTTTAACAGATTTTCAAGTCAGTAGGCTGTTGCTTACTATTTTAAGACTTGAATCCTCAAAAGAAGCCTCTAATAGTTTCTTGTTGAACAGTGACAAGGTACAATGACAGGTAATTAATATTAATATTTTCAAGGCTACTCAAATGTGGGGATAATATACCCAAAGGCTACATCTAGACTGGCAAAAGTTTTTCTGTTAAAAGCATTTGCGGAAAAGAGTGTCTAGATCGTGATGGACGCTTTTGCGCAAAAGCACGTTTTGTGGAAAAGCGTCCGTGCCAATCTAGATGCGGTTTTGCTCAAGAAAGCCCCGATTGCGCAAAACACTCCTTAGCTGTCTACACTGGCCCTCTTGCGCAAATACATTTGCGCAAGAGGGCTTTTTCCCCGAACGGGAGCAGCATAGTATTTGTGCAAGAACACTGACAATCTTACATCGGATTGTCAGTGTTCTTGCGTAAATTCAAGCGGCCAGTGTATTGTCAAGTTACACTGTCAAGTTTTTCCGCAAAAGTGGCTGCTATTGTGGAAAAACTTGCCAGTCTAGATGCAGCCTTTAAAGAGATTAGGATATTGAGCTCCTTGAACTCTAAATATCTCATTTTATGAACTCTATTGTTCATTTATGACTAAAGACATCTTTCCCTAGTTAAGATATTCAATAAAAATTTTTACAGAATTTAAAAAAGGGCAGAAATATTCTATAACTATTTTTCACTTATCAACAACATTTTTAATGTTCTGGAATTTGGAAAATAGAGATGGGTCTGAACTCTGCCTGCTACTTCCCTACCCTCTCCCCCAGAAAATCATGATTTTGAACATCCCAAAATGTGGAGCAAGTTTTCAGTAGATTTGGTATTGAAATTGGGGCTAGGTGAAAAAATCTCATACTTCAGTCCAGATTAAAAACTCCTCCAGTTCCTTGTTTAGTTCAGGCCCACTTGCTCAAAAGAATTTAGAGTGAGATACTTTAAGGTGACATAGCATTGAGATATCAATGAGCTACTGTTAGCTAGGCCAGTAAATAAAGCAGGGCTTCACATCAGGTAATCACTTGCTAATTTATAGAAAAATAATACAATTACAAGAGAAATAGCAGCTTTTCCACTGGCAGAGGTTAAAGCGTTGGAGAAATGTGTTGCATACCTAGAAGATAACAAACAGGGAGAAATGTACTTGTGAATTTTATTGCCTCATTTCCTAGAGACAGGGAATCCCCAGAAGAGGAGTTTAGTCTATTGACAGACTAAACAGACAGCAGTCGCCAGAAAATGTTGGCACCATGTAAATATATACTGCATTATGCATCCTTTCTCCAATAGTAAACAGTATCTGTTTATTGAAGCATGTGGAGTACTTTACCCATACCCCACAACCACTGAGATGCAGAAGTTTTCCCATAAACTCAGAAACTGCCTAGTATGTTCTGGAATCTGTTCCTGATTCCCTGGCACTTCCATCTCCAGCTTTCCTCCACTCCTATCGCTGCCCTGGTCCACACTAGGGAGTTATTTTGAAATAACCCTCCTTATTTTGAAATAATATGGGAGCGGACACACTGCCAAGCCCATTATTTCAAAATAATGGGCTGGTTATTTCAAAAACCGTACTCCTGCTTTCCTCGAGGAATAAGCTTATTCTGAAATACATATTTCAGGAGTTATTACTTCAAATTAAGTTATTTTGAAATTATTTCCTGGTATAGATATGTCCTCTTTTTCCTGTTCTTCTCTCTCATCTCCTGTTCCCCCCTCACACATGTAACCATTCTCAAAAATCCGACTATTCTCCCCACATCTCACCAAGATTTCCCATCAAATGATATGGGTTTGGACCCATTTATCTGTCCTCCTCCTCATCCTGCGTACCATGATGGTACTGCACTGAAATGATCACTATGGATATGTCTACACTAGCCCCCTAGTTCAAACTAGAGTGGCTAATGTAAGCATTTGAACTTGCAAATGAAGCCCGGGATTTAAATATTCCGGGCTTCATTTGCATTCCTGGGCGGGCACCATTTTTAAATCCCCTTAGTTTGAACTGACTGCCTGCGGCTACACGCGGCGGTCAGAAGTTAATCTGAACTAAGTCCTTAGTTTGGATTAACTGTTACTCCTCCTGCAATGATTTAAAAATGGCGCCCACCGAGGAACATGCAAAGGAAGCCCGGGATAGTTAAACCCTGGGCTTCATTTGCAAGTTCGAATGCCTACATTAGCCACTCTAGTTCAAACTAGGGGGCTAGTGTAGACATACCCTATGGTATTAAACCATGCATCTATAGTGTTCCTTTTCAACCACATAATTAATTATCCTCTAAATTTTACAGAATCATTAGAGGATTTAATGATATAATTCCCACTAAAGTTGATGAGAGTCATGGAATTAAACATAGAAGTACCCCATTGAAAATGTATAAAGAGGAACTATGGTACATTAAATTCAGATCTGAGTGGAGAATACTGCATTGGACTGGGCTATGTTGAAAATGTCTACATTTCCTCATCCTCCCCCAAACTAACTATACCCTTGTACCACTCCTGAAAGCAGGAAAATGTGTTTTGAAAACAAAGAATCAGCTAAACACCATGCAAAGAGATGGACAGGAGTATGAGTAGCAGAAAAGCCACATTCTCAAAACAGGCTCTTCAGTGTTGCTACACATTTCTGGAGGAGTCAATGAGTAGGAAAATGGAAAGAATAGTAACAAATAAGATCGAACATATGTAATGTCCCTGCTCCCCCCAACCATACAAAGAGAGCTGGTATTCCACAGGTTTGCATTTTGCAGAAGAGCAGTCTGGCCATTCCTAACCCATGTAACTACTGTACACCAAAAATAGCTTTCCACAGACACAGTAAGGATGTTGTCTTGCTGCTCTTCACAATTATGACTGACTGTAATAATGTTTTCCCTTTCAGTAATATAATCTTACTTAATGGCTGCTTCCCTTAGTATTCTGTTTATGGAAAGGATATTTAATTATATGCCTGGTTTATCATTCCTTATATTAATTATATCTAGAGGTCATGTGCTAGCATATTTAATAGTTAATGTTTTGAAAATAAATTAAAATACATAATTTAAGGGTAACTAATTTTCAGATATTACAGAAGGATTACAGAAACAATTATGTAGTATACTGAAAGACTAGATGACTCATGGATGGCTAAATGGACAGAGTCTCCCACTTCTGTATTACCACTTCAAATCCAGCCCAGATTACTCAGTACCAAATAGAACAAGTCCTATTTTTAGTTGCAGTTATCAAGTTAATTTTAGCTGGGATTATCAAAAGAGCCCAGAAATGCTTCATGTCTTTAGGGCCCTTTGAAAAATCCCTTTTATAAATCTGTTCATAAAACATTCATAAAGAGTAGAAATCTGGTACCACTGAAGACAATGGTAATTTTGCGATTTACTTTAGTGGGATTGGGATTTCAACAAAACGTTATTAATTTTGTTAATAATTGTTCAATGAACGGTTTCTGAAAAGAGTTTTCATCCTAGGGATTGTTTCTAAACTCTTTATCATTTTTCTTAATTGCTCACGCTATTATATTTGTTTCATGATTGGATTCAACATTTGTAAGAAGCAGGAAAAGGATGAAGGCAAAAAAGTCTAATTGGTGCAAGAGTAACTGTGAAGTACACTTATGGCGAAGCAGATTCTCTTCTTTTCAGGTGCTCCGCTGCTGAAAGCTACTCTGGCTCTGCTATGGTCTGTCTCCTATTGTGACTCAGCCATAAAGTCAGACTATGGTTTCATGTCTGCCCCTTTCAGGGTACATAAAAAAATATGACAAAAGATAATCCGTAAGACAGTCAAGGGTCTCCAAGCCTCCGCTAAGCCAAAGACTCAGGAAGGCATAGCTTCTGGGCCTTTTCTTCTCTAGACTCCCCAAATCAAGCATATACACCTTCTGACCTGCCTAGAGATAGACAAGGGGATTCCGGACCCAGCTTCTTCACTGGCTTCAATCTGGGTTCCTGTGATGGGCAGCAAAAATCTTTCTACACCCCAAGGCTACGTCTACACTGGCATGATTTTCCGAAAATGCTTTTAACGAAAAAGTTTTCCGTTAAAAGCATTTTCGGAAAAGCGCGTCTAGATTGGCAGAATGCTTTTCCGCAAAAGCACTTTTTGCGGAAAAGCGTCCATGGCCAATCTAGACATGCTTTTCTGCAAAAAAGCCCCGATCGCCATTTTCGCGATCGGGGCTTTTTTGTGGAAAACAGTACTATGCTGTCTACACTGGCCCTTTTGCGCAAAAGCTTTCGGAAAAAGACTTTTGCCCGAACGGGAGCAGCATAGTATTTCCGGAAAAGCACTGATGATTTTACATGAGATTGTCAGTGCTTTTCCAGAAATTCAAGCGGCCAGTGTAGACAGCTGGCAAGTTTTTCCGGAAAAGCTGCTGATTTTCCGGAAAAACTTGCCAGTCTAGACACAGCTCAACTGTACCGCTGCTTCCCTGCAGTGCTTTCCATCAGCCCTTTTCTTCTAAAATGGAAGGTGAAGGCACTAAACAAACAAACAAAAAATCAAAAGTAAATCTCAGAACTTTTGAGGATCCAGAGTCTTTTTTTCCTTAGTGGATCCAGTAGAGTTCCCTACAGTCAGAGGCCCTAAGCAGTTGGCCCTGCCTCAGTGCTCCTCCTGAAGAACTGAATGTAGGCCTATTTGTCTCTGCTGGATGCCTGCTACTAAGTTGTTCTCATGGAAATTTCTCCTTCATCCTGTGTATACTTTGTAACCACAAAGGGGTGGGGTTGTCTTAGCCCAAAATGGATTTTTAACCCCTTTCTTTCCAGTGCAGTGTTTGTACACCCTAGGGATGTGTGTATTGATATTCATATGAATAGATATTCTCCAAACTTTTTAATAATTATGAGGATAATGTGAATCGTAGTCTAGTAGCTTTACAGTAGTCTCATACTGTTGTTTTTTTCAAAGCACCTGCCAACAATGAAATGACCACAGTATTGATTTTGTCAACACAACTCATCACACTAAAGAAGAAACCCACGTTGACTTCCTGTGTTTCAATATTAATATTGCCAAACTTACAGTGAGTATTAGGTCATCTAGTTTATGGCTGAAATCAAATCTGGTGGATACTAGTGTTGTCTTCAGCAGACTAAGATACTGACCTGCTTGCAGTGGCTGATTTTTATTTCATGGCGCAAATGATTATTGGGAAGCGCTTTAAAAGCTCTGCGTTTGCTATGCAGCTCTCTGCTAAGAAAGAAAAAGTTTATTGGAATATTTACTGTCCTTACAATTGCCATAACAATCCAGTATTCAAGGAAGGCTCAGAATTTTAAACACTTTCAGATGCTTCAAAAACTAGGATATATAGGCGGTTATATCTCATACTATCCTTACCTAACTGACACCAAGCATTGTGTTGATCATGTGTAACTTTTCTTTAGGGCATTACATACTGTATAATTTTGTCACTTGTGAACTAATATATCTGAATATGCTTTATAAAAATGGAGGAGGAAAGAGATCCAGGAATGTGTTACCTGGGGCCAAAATATAATTGGTACTTTGGGTTAAGATAAAATGGAAACTGGTTTTACTTCTGGGTATACAGCCAGAGGGAAATACTGCTGACACCAACTGGCCTTCAGTTCCTGGATTCTTTGAATACAGCATTGTGTTAAATTCCTACCTCATTAAATCAGCTGTTTAGCTCTACTTGGTTCTACTGCTGCAGTTCTCATCCACATCTACTGTGTTGTCTGTAAAACCTTCTAAGGCAACCAAGATGCCTAAACTATGAGGTATAGCATAATACAAAAGTCAGGCCAACACATTCTTGACTACTTAAGTAAATTTCTCTATTCTTTACTGATCAAAATGAACACTTGTTCAGTAGCTAGATTTTTTTTAACTGTAGTGTTGGTCTCACAGGCAGCAAGTAGCTTGTCCAAAAGTTCAAATAGCAATAAAAGGAAGTTTTGGAGCTTATGCAGGAAAATCTCACTTTCTGGCATCAATAAAGTAATTAACCCTACAAACTTGGGAAACCAGGATTTAAAATGCTATTATTTCTTTATTAAAGAAGTATGCTGGTGAAAGATACTATACTGACAGTACTGGAGATCTCCTTTGATATTTAGGGCAAATGCCAATTGGATAGGCAGCAGCAAAAATATCCCTACACAGCATTGGTGCTATTGTGTGTCTGTCCTTGTTAGGAAGGAGTGACTGTAAGAATGAGGGTCCATTTTTGTCTACATATCCATAAATTCCCTTTGAAAAAACAGTGCCTGTTAATGAGTTCTGTGGTGTTGGTGACTGCTGTGCACTAAAAGCTGATTATGTCCACGTAAAGGAGCTCCCCATAAAAATCTACCAAACCATCCTATTGATCTCCTTCAAATCCTTCCTAAAAACTCACTTCCTGACACAAAACACAGATAATAACTGGTGATAAGGAATGTCACAGCACGTTCATCACACTCATCCCACTGTTACCATGTGTTGCCCCCATCTGTTTGCTGTATCCTGATATATCTTCTACTTTCCCTGTAAACTCTTTGGGGGCATCTTTTTGTTATGGAGTGCCTAGCACAATGGGATTTTGATTGAGGCCTCTTGATTGGGGCTTTGGAGTTTTACTATCATGAATATAATGAATAATAAGTCCAACAAATCATTTTTATATGACACTGAACTGCTGTAAGATAGGAATTGTTGGTCACCATTGTCATAATTTAGACTGGTCACAAAAAAATGAAAGCTTTTATATCCAGTGATGTACTGAAGGGAACCCTTAAGATACCATTGCTAAATATCTGCTACATTAATGGGTAGATTTGGAGCAGTCTTTCTTCTCTCCTTTGAAGTACATAAATGTGCTAAATATTGCTAGATCATTAATGTCAAGGATGGGTTTTTTTTATCCCTGGATTTCATATAGAACTTTTTCTCCTCTTTTCATTATATAAGGTTGCATCATCAAGTATTTTCTGAAAGATCTTCAACCTCTTGCCCAATCAAGTGAATACATTGCAAAATCTGCATCGTCCTCAATGTACTTCAGAAGTACACTCAATATAAGCATGTCAGGAGGTGCTTCCTCCTTCTTTGGTTATTAGAGAGCATTTCTGTTTGTATGCAAAAGAAAAGGACAACATTTCACACCCTTCACTGCTTGTCTACAAGTGCATCCTCCTGGTATGAGCTCTATTACAGGCTAATGGGATTGATTTTTGTTGGTACCCATGGTAAAAAGACTGGCAGAATATCACTGCAAATATCCCATTATGGCTCCCTTCAGGCTGCTTTCTAAACCCTAGTTCCTAACATACACAAATCCTATGTTCCTACATTAAAATATGTACAACTTAATGCTAATAAAAGTTTGAAAAGCATATAAACCCTCATGCTTCAGCTACACAGTAGTTTCTATTAAGAATTAGGGTGAAACCTTCATAGGCCACGGGTTTTATCACATCTGAGTACTCTGCGGTTTCTTGCACCTTTCTCTTGAAGCATCTAATGCGGGCCACTGCTAAAGACAAGTTACTAGACTGGCTGGACCACAGGTCTGATCCAGTATAGTAATTCTTCTGTTTTTATGTACTGCACATTATTGCAGCAGGAATAACATGCTCAAATGGCAAGAACCCAAAACTAGAGTGGTAGTCTGAGAGGCTGAGCTTCAATTCCTTACCTCCCACAAACATCCTGTGAGATTCCTGAGCAAATCGTTCAGGCGTGTCTGTCCCTCAGATTCCCATCTATAAAACAAATAAAAGCACTTCTTTACCTCATAGGGATATTGTACACTATTTAGATACTATAAGCATGAGGCTATTTAAGTACCTTAAATTCATAGGCCCAGATCCACAAACTTCAAAAGGAGGAACACCATGACCTCCCTTACATGCTTTATCTCAGTAGTTAGGGTACTTACCTGGGATATGAGAAACCCTTCTTCCACCACCTCCCCTGTCTGATGTAGAAAAGGGATATGCAATGTGGGTCTTAATCCCATAAGAAATTAAAGGTTGTGAAGGACTATCAAATATTGGAGTTGTGAAACTACTGTGTAAGCAGGGGCTGAACAACTGCTTGCTACCAGCCAGCTAAAAGGAGAGAGCTGCCCTGGGTGTAGGTATGCTCGCTCAAATGGGTTAGCTGTTGATATGTAAATATAGCTCATGCTAGGCTGGGGAAGGAATCGGAGGTGTAGTTATGTAAATCCAATTCAGCCAGGGCTGATGGAGGATCAGTTGTTAGAATGGAATGTGATGTATTATAACTAATTTAGGCTATTTTGGGGGTCACAAATCATGGTACCCCCCTAAATCTGGGAACTGTAAACTATGAGACCAGTGCTTGCAGGAGAGACACCATCATTGTAAGAGGTCTCAGAGGAGCAAGCCTTCTCATTCCAGAGTTGAATGAATGGAGTTGGGGGGAAAGGGGTTGAGTCAGCTGGCTTCATGCCTACCAGGTGTGAGCTGTAAGACTGGTTCAACCTGCCTTTTCCCCTTTGGTCTAAGGATAGACCTAAAGCAGACTCCATCAGGAGTCTTTTTGCTAGTCCAGTGGAAGCTGGAATCTCTTGCCAGCCTAGATAGTGGCTAAAGAGTTGATATCACTAAGGGCATGTCTAGACTACATGGCTCCATCGACGGAGGCTTACAGGATCTGATGACAAAGGGTTCTGGGGTTGGCTGATCCCCGTCTAGACTACCGCATTGTGCTGACAATCAGCTGATCAGCACAGAGCGGTGGCCATTTTGATGTAAATGAAGCGGCGATTATTTAAATCACCGCTTCATTTCCCTTTGCCGAGTACACTCATCTACATGGCTCCGTCGACGGAGCCATGTAGTCTAGACACACTCTAAGAGCTGAAGTCACTGGTTTGGCCTGGAGCCAGACCCATTGCAGCCAGCAGAGAGGCTGGCGGGAATGACCAGCGAGCGGATGGTAGGAGCGGTGGCAGGCGAAGCAAGCAGACCACAGGAGCAGCTCAAAGGTGGCATGGCCTCAGGCTCAATGAGTGGAGTCATCAGGGTGATGTATCAGGGTCCACACTGACTGGAAAAGAGCTGTAAGTGGGGCATTTGAAGTGGGGTATGGAGGAAGTTTGGGTAAGTGAATGGAACCCTTACATTGTTGGACTGGTGAGCCTGAGGGACAAAGGACATTGCTCAATACCTTGGAGCTGGGATGGTTACTCGTGGGGGGTTATGAACTCTGTTTGTGGTATTTTCCCAAGTTAGTGCCATGTGATTTCTCTCTCTCTTTCATTAAAAGTTTATTTTCCACACACAGACTCTGTGCTTGAGAGTAGGGAAGCATTGCCTCTCAGAGGCACCCAGGGGTGTGTGAATTTCCCAGGCTACTGGGTGCGGGCCTGAGTCGGTTCTGTATGAGATGGACTCCTATCTATTGAACCCGGTCATACATTTTGGGGGTTCATCCAGGATCACTGGGTCAGTACCCCTCGCAAGCATGTGTTGAATGATTTGCTAAGTGGGAAATAGTTCTGTTGTGTATTTGAGGAAATTACTGTTTGTATCATGGCTAATCTGTTGGGTTTGTTGGCCCTGGCTCAGCAGCCTCTAGCTCAGGGGCAGCAGCCTCAGCCAATGACTGGGCGGAAGCCCTGGGGCAGACATTGGAAATATGTGCGCTATCCCGTGCTATGACCAGGTCCTACTGTAAGTTGCCCTGCCAGTTTATGAGTTCTTTTGTTCTTTTGTCCTTTTGTTATGGGAGCACAAGGACCAAGATGCTGCCTTATTCCTGCAAACAGTCATGAAGAAGGAAGGTTCTTTGTAATCTTCCTGCACATGTGCACTCTTGCACATGCAAAAAAAGGAGGTGCATACCACTACTTCTACTTCCCCTTTTGAACAGCAAACTTGGTCTTTAAGGTCCATCTCGTTTCCTCTGATAGTAGCCAATACCAGATGCTTAACAAAAAGATGTAAGCAACCCTTAGTAGGCTGATCTTGCTGTGGAGTATGTGGGATAGAACGTACATGTGTTCATGTCCTATTGTAATACTTTTTTGTCATGTCCTGTCTTTTAATGCATCATCTGAGAACTCATAATTTGCTGGTCGATATTATCCTGATAAAATATGTGTGGAACATTGTATATAAACTTGTAAGATTTCCTTGTATAATGTTTTAACAACATCCAACATGTTTCAAATCCCAGAGCCCATCCCAAACTGAAGTTGGCAAACAGGTTTGTCCTAAATGAAGAAATGTGTGCTCTGCTTAATTTGCATTCCCCATCTTGCAGGAAGAGAAGTATAAAAAGCTCAAACATGTTAGAAAAAGTCAGCAGAGAAAATCCTTCCACATAGTCTCTTTGCCTTCTAGTGCTCAGCTGGAAATGTTTATCAAGAAAGGGACTGAAACTATCAAAAAGGAATGATAACATACCGCTCTCTTTTCCCCTCTCCATTGCATTCACTGCACCTGAAGCAACAAAGAAAGCATTTGCTGGACTCTGGAGGAGGGGTCTTGACCTACAGTGCTTGGTTAGTCAGACATTTGAAAGCACACAGTGAGAAATTACCTGAATCAGATATAGTTTAAAATAGGTTTCAGTCAGGGCATGTCTACACTAGGAAATTATTTTGAAATAACTAAATTCAAATAACTCCCCAAAAAACTATTTCTAAATAAGCTTATTCCCCAAGGAAAGCAGGAGTACAGCTATTGAAGTAACCAGCCTGTTATTTAAAAAAAAATAGGATTGGTAGTATGGCCGCTCTGCTTATTATTTCAAAAAAAGGGTGTTATTCTGAAATAACTTTCTAGTGTAGACTAGGGCTAAGTGTCTTTTCTTTATTTTCTTGTAATCATTTCTGACTCTTATGCCTCATTACTTGCACTCTCTTAAAATCTCTTTGTAATTAATAAACTTGCTTTACTGTTTTATCTAATTCACTGTGTTTATATTGAAGTGTCTGAGTAATTATTTGAAATAATAAGCTGGCCTATTATTTAAATAATAACTGACTTAAAATATTTTTTACTGTCTAGGAGAGGACTGAGTAATACAGAACATACATTTTGAGAGGAAAATCTAAGAGTAGATGTGCAACGGGGTTACCCTGCAGTATAACCAAGGCAGATGAGAGCTAGAGTATAACGCAAGTGTGGCTGGCAGATTGAAGTTATACACAGACATTTAGGCTGTGGCTTGCATGCTGGAAGGCTTTTTGTGATCAGCCCAGATAAAAGCTACTTTAGCAAGGCATTGTAAGGCACCACAGTTGCTGGGGAAAGTGATGCATCTGCTCATTAGTCTGGATAGTACCTAGTTGTGAAGGTTGTGATTTGTCATGATATCAGGAACCAGGGAAAGAGGATGGAAGAGAAACCAGAGATATTAAAAAAATGGATGGAGACACAAACTTCCATCCAATATATTTTTAAGAAAATGAGAATGGAGGGAGGAGGAAGAGAATTAGGAGAGTCAGAAGAAAATGAAAGATAAAAAGGAAACAAGGGAGAAGTATTTATAATTTGTAATAAAATAAGTAGCAAAGGGAGAGTGGGGGTACGTCTACACTACAGCGCTAGTTCGAACTAACTTAGTTCGAATTAGTTAATTCGAACTAGCTAGTTCGAACTAACGCATCTAGAACTAAAAACTAGTTCGAACTAGCGTTTTGCTAGTTCGAACTAGTAAGTCCACATTGAGTGGACTCTGAACAGGGCTTAATGATGGCCGGAAGCAGTGCCGGCAGGGCATAAAAGGAGGACTTAGAGCATGGAGATGCTGTCTCAGGCTAGCCGAGGGCTGCGCTTAAAGGGTCCCGACCCCCACCCCGGACACACAGTTCTAAGGGGTGCCCCGCTTGCAAAGAAGTTCTGGCTTGGAGTGCCCTGAGTGCCCACACTGGGCACATCACACCACTCGGCCATCAGCCCGGCTGCACTTGCCGCAGGCTGCCATCTGGGGAGAGGGAGTAATTGGGGGGCTGCAGGAGAGCTTCCACCCCCAGAAGCCCGCAGAGCCAGCCCAGTCCTCCCCATCGGGGGCTCGTACCCCATTCCTCCCTCACCTCCTTCCACTTGCCCTTCCCTAGCCCCCCTTCTTATTGATGTACAAAATAAAGATAACGTTTCTTCCAACATTGACTCTGTCTTTATTGAACAAAACTGGGGGAGACTGGGAAAAGGAGGTGGGAGAGGGGAAGAGAAAGGCTGGGAGAGGGGAGGGCAACTAACATGATCAGGGGTTGGGAACAGGTCCCAGATGAAGAGAGGCTACAGAGACTGGGACTGTTCAGCTTAGAAAAGAGGAGACGGAGGGGGGACAGGATAGAGGTCTCTAAAAGCAGGGGTTGGGTGGAGAGGGTGCATTCAGAAAAGTTCTTCCTGAGTTCCCATAAAGAAGGACTAGAGGACACCAAAGGAAAGGAATGGGTAGCAGGCTTGAAACTAGTAAGAGAAAGTTGTTGTTCTTGACAAAGCAAATAGTTAACCTGTGGAACTCCTTGCTGCAGGAGGCTGTGAAGGCTACAACTGGAACAGAGTTTAAAGGGAAGTGAGATAAAGTGATGGAGGTTGGGTCCATGGAGTCCTATTAGCCAGAGGGTAGGAGTGGTGTCCCTGCCCAAAGTTTGTGGAAGGCTGGAGAGGGATGGCACGAGACAAATGGCTTGGTCATTGTCTTCGGTCCATCCCCTCCAGGGTCCCTAGGGTTGGCCGCTGTCGGCAGACAGGCTACTGGGCTAGATGGACCTTTGGTCTGACCCAGGACGGCCATTGTAAGCTCAGGGCTCAGGGTCGGGGGTCTCAGTGGACCCCCTTGATTTTCATGCACACCTGGTCCTGGGTGGCCAGGCTGGCAGCTCTCCTGCCCTAGCCGGCCACTTTCCTGTGCCTAGTGCGGAGATCGTGGACGAGGTCCACGATGTCCGCACTAGCCCAGGAAGGTGCCCGCCTCTTGCGGTCCAGGGCAAGCTCCCGGGAGCCGCCAGCCTGGTCCCGGCAAGAGGGGGTGGGCTGGGGGGCATCGGGTGGGTGGCTCTGTGCCGTGCCAGGTGCAGGGTCTGATAGCTGGGTGCTGGCAGGCTTGCACCTGGCACGGGCACCGTAGCCAGCCCGTGCCCCTTTAAGGGGTCCGGGGCCGGGAGGGGGGCATAGAGTTTCCCTGGTGTTGGCCAGAGTGGCCACCAGGGAAACCTGGGGAGGGCTAGCCTCCCACTAGTTCGAACTAAAGGGCTACACAGCCCTTAGTTCGAACTAGCTAGTTCGAACTAGGCGTTAGTCCTCGTAAAATGAGGTTTACCTAGTTCGAACTAAGCGCTCCGCTAGTTCGATTCAAATTCGAACTAGCGGAGCGCTAGTGTAGCGCATAGGAAAGTTAGTTCGAACTAACGTCCGTTAGTTCGAACTAACTTTCTAGTGTAGACATACCCTGAGAGTGAAACAAACTTTATCTTTGAGTAGGTCATGTTGCCACTATCAAGACATTGGAAGTTTGACTCAGCACTTTTAACACTGAAAGTCACTTTAAATGAATCTCCAAAGGAAAATGAGAGAATCACAGACAGCGGAGAAGGCAGAGGAAGACAGAAGGGGAGAAAAAGAAGTAAGGAAACCAAGCTCATTTAATTAAGGGGGGAAATCAGGCTGATACACGGGCATAAACCAAAATTTCTTAGTAAAAAAAGATATAATGGTTGTCAAGAACCATTGAGTGGGAAGTTAAACATGTATATTTTCTTCTATGTGAAAATGTCCTCATTTTGGTGCCATTATCAGACCTTTAACATGTCTTATATGGCATTTGTGAACTATTATTATTATTATTATTTACAACTATGTATTTTTTTAAAAAGGTCATTTGATAACACTGCTCTGCAGCCAAAATGCTTCTTAAATAAATGTAGTCAAAGTTTACTAATTCTGGGTCACTGAGAATGAAAATGATGCTTAAAATTGTTCATTGGGTCTAGTTTTCAAGATATGCTATTGGGTCAGTATATATGACCCTTTACTTGCGAATGGCGGAGGATAAGTGAGTTATAAAGGGAAGGGATCTCAATTTAAACCAGAAATTACTAAAATACATCTTTGACTGGATCTATGAATAAATCTATGACTGGGTTTGGACAGTACTTGTTTTTTAGGCAAAACAATGAATGATGCAATCTGAAGCTGGTATTGCATCATACATGATATGAATTGCATCATGTTATTCCTAGAAGTCATGGATGTTTTGCTGCATAATGGCAATGTTTTGCCATCAATTCCAGTTGGTCATTGTCAGCCGACGGTCAGGGCAGTGTGTGTGTGTATGTTTCCGAGAAAAGGTTTAACATCCGTGTCTTTACTGCTAGGACCGGTGTCCCGTCACAGAGGGTGGCTAGCAGGCCAACAGACGCCCCGTTATATAGGAAGAACTTATTACACCTTAGATTTTAGCTGCTAGAACACAGGGGTTCCTTCGCAGCGGGCAGCCTAGGAAAGGCTGAAAAGGTGCCCCAACGGATCTTGTCACCTGGGAGTGACACAGATCCAAACGCCCAAGCTCTCCCTATGTCTGTCCCTTTATGACCGGCTGAAGTTCTTTTAAATTGTGCTTGGTTCTATTACAGCAACTGAAGGAGTCAGATTAAAGCTTAAATAGTTACAGGTTTATTAAAAGACTTATAAAAGCATATGGTTACAATGGCTATTGCTCTCTTTCTTAACTGTTAACAAATACAGATTTTAAAAATGGTTACAAAGAAAATAAAGATAGAAAATAGAAATAATGGTACCAAGTGACAGCTTAATCTTTAAAGAGCTCTAACATTATGTATATATATACTTAAGCAAAGGACTACATCCAGGTACAATTTTTATCCCTTTCTGTGCCTCTCGACTCCAGCGTTTCAGGCCAGAGCTGGTCTCTCAATTCCTAGGAAAGACGAATACGACCACTGGAACCTTGGGAGATCAAACACCTACCCCGACCAGCAGATAGATGGTAGATTGACACTCAGAGAAAATGTGCTGCTGGACCCATCTATATACCCCTGGGGGCCCGTATCCTCTTTCTTATCTAAGATGCCGAATTGTACTGGTCCGTTTTGTGGCACCAGTTCTTACAAGCAAGTTTCAAGTTAATTTACACTTGCAAGAGAGATAACTTAATTGTGAGTACTAGACATTTTTTTTACTGGGCGAGAGATTCCTCCCCCTGCGGATGGCTGAGTGTTCGTATAAAAAACCTGTAGTTGTCTGCCTTGTTGTTTCCGAGAAAATTTATTGCCAGTAACTGGAAGGCTTTCCATGCCGTCTTTTCCTTGCCACGTAGTGCATGGTCAAATGCATCATCTCGAAGAAGTTCTCAAATCTGAGGACCAAAAAAGACACCTTCCTTTATCTTAGCTTCACTTAACCTTGGAAATTTTCCACGGAAGTACTTGAAAGCTGCTTGTGTTTTGTTCATGGCCTTGACAAAGTTCTTCATCAGACCCAGTTAGATGTGTAAGGGTGGTAACAAAATCTTCCTCGATTCAACAAGTGGTGGATGCTGAACACTTTTCCTCTCAGGCTCCAATGACTGTCGGAGTGGCCAATCTATCTTGATGTAGTGGGAATCTCTTGCACGACTATCTCATTCGCAGTGAAAACAGCAGTACTTTGTGTATCCAATCTGCAGTCCAAGCAAGGGAGCAACAACCTTCAAATTGCCACAAAGCTGCCACTGATGTTGGTCATAGTTTATGCACCTCAAAAGTTGTTTCATGTTGTCATAGGTTTCCTTCATATGGACTGTATGACTGTAGCCAGACAGGAACCCCCCTTGTAACATCCATTTTTGCTTGCCTGGAGCATGCAGGGCACACATAGCAGAAGGCCCAGGCTGCTGTGACCATGAATGGCTGTAAACAGAGATACGCCAATTGCTGACCAAGAGGCTGCCAAGGTGTGTCCTTGACTTAACCTCCTCAAGGCATACAAAAGCCTTGGTTGCAACATGTCACTAAAGATACATTTTTTGCACTCTCATCTAGATTTTTTTCCCCCGAACTGTGGAGCAGTGAGCGACGAGCACGGCGAGCGATTTCAGCAGGACATTGCAACAATGAAGAAACGCTATCAGGGCAAATGTAGCCCATCAATGCTTGCAGACTATTGCTGGACAGTGACAAGAGATGCTCCATTTAATGAATACAAGAGACAAGACAAGAAACGCCGAGTAGACACTGAATAGGACTAAACTATGTACATAATAGTTTTTTGCCTTTTGTTTCATAATAAATTTTATTTATATAACCATTTTTCTGATTTTTAAAGTGTTACATAAACAGGACAGGTGAAATATTATCATGTAAAGCAACCATAAACACATGAAAAGACCTAGGTTTACAATTTATGATTAAAACTCTACTATCTACACAATATACATAGACGTAAAATGTAAAAACTTACATATCTTGGAAACAGTAGCCAATCAGTTGTTTTAATTGTCATATTTGAATTCAGCACATCAAAATACATAATAAATTGCACATTTTATCTCTGAAGCAGACAACTTCTAAAAAATTGTAGACCAGTGTAACTCCCAAAAAGAGAAGTATAAACAGAAAGATAGTACATTAAAAGCATACCACTTTGTACTCCTATAGTGACTTTCATCAAAAAATCTCACAGTAATTTTAAAATGGTTATTATTTAGTTTTTATGATGAGGAAGCTGAGGGGCAGAAAGATTGAACATTTGTACTTTCCAACATGTATACAAACATTACATACACCTGGGCATGTTTAGAACCTTGGAAAGTCAGACTATTTTTTAGGTGTCAACATTTATCTCCACATCATAAAGTATAAAGCTTTAATCATTTTGTGCCTCAGCCACCTCATCTGAAAAGCAGAACAATACCCATTCTCAATGCTGACTTCAGTCCCTACAAAAATCAGGTTGTGTCTAAGTGATTTATCTTTGGTCACTCAGCAGACATGGGACTAGAATTCGAGTCCTATTTTCTAACCACAAGACTTCAAGGTTCAGAAAAGGTTAGCTTTTCCTTTGCTCTAGATATACACTGTACCCCTATACTAACTGGCTCTGCTCAGCACCAAAAGCAAGAATGTTGTAGTACTGTACCAAAAGATCCTATTTCAGCTCCGATATTTGTAACCTAACTAGAAACTATTAATGCCAGAAACCCATTGCCCAGCTGGATAGAATAGCTAGAAATATGTCCAATAATAAAGATAAAGCCTGTTTTCTTGAAGTGCTAGATAAAATTCCAAGTTTAGGATAAATATCTACACTAAGGTTCCATACCCTTTCTTGGAAGATCAAGCTTCTATCACCATACATGCTTTATCACAATCTGCTTGTCATGGAGGTGGTGAGGGAAATCTTATTCAAGGTGATAGTGAAGGCCCATTACAAACAGCTGTAAAAGTTGGACAAAGAATTCAGTTAAATTGTATAAAACATGCATGCTAGTTTTAAAAGTGAAATGTGGTAGCATTTGGTATATATTTTTTCTTGCTAAGCCTTCCCTGAATCCAAGCATTTGGAGGGACTGTTCCTTGAGTAAAACACCTAACTGTTGCTCTCTTTCTTTCCTATGATGCCTGTGTTGCTACTGACCATCATGATTTTCATTTGTCCAGCTCTTGGGGTCCATACATGTAAAAGCTGGTAAACCTATCAAGAAATAAATCTTCTACCTTAATTTATTTTACAGCATCTTCCATATTAGATTAATGATACACAAATCCTTGCTAGAAAACACAAAGTGTACCTACCAAATTGGCCATACACTTTCTCAACAAGTTCTGTGCAAATGGGCGAATGCAAGACTATTGACAGAGGTTTCCCATCGTCAGTCACTTCTGATATGCTCAATCTCAACAATTCTGATATGCTCGATTTCCTATCTAAAAATTATTCCCAATTTGTAGTTGCTGATGAAGCTTCACCCAATACTTGATTGCTGTCATCATCAGAGTACAGAGTTTTGAATAGACCATGGGAGATACTGTTGCAAAAAGTTAAACACAATCAAGGGGCAGTAAAACTGAAGCTGTCTGCAACAAGCCTTTCAGACCAGCCTCTGCTTTTCATGAGTAGCTGCAGCAAAGATCACATACACATCAATGTGGCAACAAATACTCAACAAGCCCATAAATGTTTGATTTCTGCTTGGAGGTTCTCATTCTTGAATCCCAGAAACTTCATGTCCTGTTTCAATGTGATTATATATGATTCTTATGGAATGCAAATATTTTATCAAGGGGACACAAAAAGCTCTGTGACCATTTAAACTCATTCACCAAAATCCTAGTACATTGACGAAGAGAGATACAGCCTGCCTCAATTTGATCCTGACAGAAAGAAAGATCAGTTTGAAAACATTTGGTGGATTGTCTTTCCCTCTATTGATATATTAAAGTATCACTGATGGTATCCCAAGATATTTAAAAGAAAGGCTGATAGATGACCTTGCAAGCATGATGCCCAGATATAACATAGTCTGCTACACTAGAGGAAAACCTTGATGTCTGAAAGATATTGTCTCTCTACTTGCAACTCTAGCAATTCTGTTTCTTCCTCTTCCTCCAACTGTCTGTCAGAAGTTGACTATTGAGGCTATCATAAGATGTACCTGAAAATATGTCCCATGGCAAGCAGGACAGCTTTGTTATGTTAAAAATGTAATTGAATGGCTAGCATATATTGGGGACAAATATGAAATTCCTTTACTTGGCATCCCCCCAAAGAGAATTTTAATTATAACTGCTTTCAAATAAGGAGGTATTCTCCTGTTGGTGTGGAATACTGAAAATGTACAACAGCTGAAACTTGTGAAGGTGAAAAGAGCCATTTCATCAAGATGCCACCATGTCCGCTTCTCCTGATCCTTCACATTCTGATGTCAGTTCTGACAAGCTTAGTAATGAATAGTGTGGGTGTCCGTTGACAGCGAAATATGAGGGGCTGAGACAGATGAAGAAAAATTCAAGTAGGAAACTATCTTCTAGGATGAGTTCTGACATTACTGGTTTCACTGACTTAGGGTTAGTAAATAATTTGATAAAATCTAAAATGCAAAACTCACCATAGTTCTGTGATGGGCTTTATAAAACTTACGCTGGTGATGAAATGGTTAAACAGCTGCTGTGGACAAGGTTTTCCCTCAGGTCAGGGGCTTAAAAGCAGGAAGTTCCCAGTATTTGCTAGGCAGCTCTGCGAGAGAACACATGATGGCTCCACAGCTCCCAAGAGAAGCCCTCAGGACAACTGCCTGCAGCAGGGCTATTCATCAGCTTATTTACCCATAGGCTTGCTAGCTTTCAGATTGTGAAACACTGAATACCCTATTCCTCCACCCTTCCCCTTCTCTTAGGCCTCACCTCTTCTCTGAGTCCCTGCCCCTGCTCACTCCATTCCCCTTCCTCCATTATTTGCTCTTCCACACCATCAACCAGGCTGGCCCAGATGGCTGGGATGTTGGAGGGAGGTGAGGAATCCAATTGGGGTAGCAGGATCTGGTGTGGGGCCAGTGATGAGGGGTTTGGGGTTCAGGAAGGGGCTCTAGGCTAGGACCAAGGGGTTTGGTATATGGCAAGGATACAGTCTCCAGGAAGGAGTTTAGGTGCAGAAGGGGTATTGAGCTGGGTAAACAGTTTATCTAGAAAGGAGATACTGAACAGCAATGGCTCGCAGCTGCACTAGTGAGAAGGCACAACAGTTAACCAAGTCCCTATGTCCCTACACCTTTGTGAAGATAGGACTGTGAGGGCACCAGACTTAAATTAATTACGCTTACCCACCAGGTTATAGCTTTAGAAGTGCTTCAGAAATCCCAATATTGTCAGGAATTCTGGCATGAGCCGTTTTGTGAGCATGGCTGGTTTTGTGATTAAGGGACTAGCTTGGGAGTCAGGAGTTAGGAGATGGGATTCAATACCTGGCTTTTATACAGAATTTCTATGAAATAGCAGGCAAATCACTTAAAATCTGTTTGTCTCAGTTACCCATCAGCAACTTTGGGATAATAGAACTTCCCTACTTTGTAGGAGTGTTTTGAGGAACAAATTCATATTGATAAGAGTGGGATTCTTGGGTGGGACTCTTGAATAGGTATAGGTATCGAGACCTGGCTCTACACAGGGATTTAGAGCCTAAATTCTAAGCATCTAAAAAATCAAGAGAAAAAAAGTTGATCCCCATTGTAGGGCCTCCCTATACAATGTATAGGGAAATATAGGCAACTGAAAATGTGATCCACAAAATCCTGAATACTAGGCAAAAAGGCACTTATGTTAGCCAACAAGAGCTATCAACTAGAGGATACTGCTATAATCTTCCCCTTAAAGGAGATAGCCACCTAACTCCAAGCAGCAGGAAAATGACTCTCTCTGTTTCTGATCTCCAACCAGGAATCTGTCTCTGACAATTATGTGGTTAGGTGCCTAAGTTTTCCTTGTTTGCTTTCAAGGGCAATGGCATTGCAATGGCTGGAAAATGAGAGGCAGTGCAGGGGAGGAAAGCTAATTTCCGTGTTGTTGTTTTTTTCCAGTAAACATCTAAAAATGGAACCTGGAAAACAGAAAAATGGAAATTCTCAAGTCATAATGATAAGATCAGTCTTTTATTTTAATCAATATGATGACCAAATCCAAAACAATAATTTAATCCTGGTGCTTCACCATGATGTTGTCAAAGAAAAAAATATATCAGGGCCAAAAGATTATATATTTTTATCTCATTTAGTCTTCAGTCAGACTAGTCTTATGAGAAATTGTTCACTAATGTGAGCAAGAAGTTCAATTCTGGCTCTAAAAGAAGTTATTTCAAATATAACAATAAAGCCAGCACTCTCCTGCCTACCAGCAAAAGGGCTTGATTCTATGAAGTCTTGATCGCATGCAAAATCTATAGTGCCGACAGAAGAGAGCTTTAAATATAAATCATCACTTACCTAAAAGTTTCTAAATGTGTCTAATAAAGATTGCCTAAATGTATAACACATGCACAGACAGGAACCAAAACCTATATCACCATTAATATTTTATGTGTCTCACCTGCTCATGTGGTGTATTATGACTTCCAAATGTAAATAATTCTCAGACGTACATTTATATTTAGGGTTTACATTTTGTATTTTGGAGGGGGGTTACATTAAGTGCAGCTAGGGTTCCTGGTGTGAAAGATTCCCATGTTTGCAGTTTCCTGCTCTCCTGGTCTCTTTAGGAGTCCTCTTTCGGAGTGCTCATTTTCTTTTATGAGGCTTTAATAGGCTTTAAATGTGGTACTGAATAATTATAATGCCACAAAATAGTCAAGTAAAAGGCAGAGTAGTTCCTAAATGTTTGCAAATAATCTACAGGTTGTGGAATGAGAAACTAGCAGGTCAATTTTTTGAATCTCTGAGGGTAGTAGGAAATGTATTATGTTTTCTAAGACAGCTGGTTTAATGTAATTTCTATATATTTTGAGGTAGAGGGAAACTTGTATAAAAGTTTTGTCCAACTTGTAAAGTTTGGCTTGCTTCTCCCAGTTGGTGTCCTGTAGAACCACAGGTTTTATATATTTGCCTGGAGAGCAAGCTTTACAAGTTCCATGTTCCCATGCTTCATCCACCACATTACATATTTTAACAGTTCTGTAATGCTCTGGATATTTTATTACGTAGTGCTTTAAATTAAGGTTCCCAAATACATATTAAAGATTCCATAAGACACTTACACTGCACTTTTGAAAGCCACCTAGGGGATTTTTGGATGCTCAATTTCCATTAAAATTAATGGGAATTAGGTGTTCAAATCCCATAGGCATCTTTCAAAACCCCAGCCTCATTGTATACTAAATAAATACTCATTGTTAAGGAAGACATTTATTGAGGTTTAGCAACTTCATTGCAATCAGATGTAAAATGCTGGATCCTCTAGAGTGCAGTGGGATTACTTTAATGGAATAGGAATAGAGGGAAGGGTAAGTCTATTGTAGTGTTTTCTTAAGCTGCCACAGAGAAGCGGCTTTGTTGAGTTTGCTCATAGAGGCCTCCCAAAATGTAAATACCAATAATTCAGCAGTGCAGTGGATCCTAGATTATGATTTGGGTTGCATGCTTAGGGATTAAAACTTTGCGTGGAGCTCTAAACATGCTACCTAACTCTAAATATATAAAAAAGATGCAAATTACAGTTCACCAGAGGTGAAATCTAGGGCCTGTATCAGTGGGGAGTTTTGTCATCAGTAGACCAGAATTTCACTGCAAGTACTCAAATGCTTTACTAAATGGTGATGAGCTAAAACATGTGGTTAAGTGCTTTGCTGACTCTAAGCCATACATTTGTTATACCCAGTTTGCTTTTAAACCTCAGTTAACAAGATTTTAACCATCATCTGCTGTCTAAATAAAATAAAATTAGTTACTGTTCATTTTAATTTCTTAGATGCTCAATCTTTATTGAAGATATAAACAAATTAGGTTAACAAGACAGTTTTTGTCCCAAAAAACACAAAAGATGCATGCATTTAAAAAAATACTCTATCATACGTGTACCTGACTTGTTTGTGTTATGTACTATTTAGATTACTGGTTTGTGTGTTAAATATGAACAAGGTAAATATCAAGGGATATATACATGTTCAGTATGATTGTATTATATTAAGTTAGAGTCTAAAAGGCATTTATTTAGGAGAATATATTGAGAATGGTTCATGATTATAATGTGCATAATAGGAAGCACAGAAAGTAAACATTCAAATGAGTTCAAAGGAACATAAACACATTGCCTCAAAAAAATTCTTCAAGACACCTCTTCAAATTCCAAACAACCTGAAACCTTTAACACACTTAAACATATATTAGGGAAAATAATAATTATGGCCAGGGTACAATACCTATTCTAAACCCTTGAAACTTTGCCTTATAACTTTTAAAAATTACTCACAGTCTTTCCGGAAACACTGGTTTATGTGTTAGTTATGTATCAGATAGCAAATACCTGACCTTGTAAAGAACTGGCACATAGGAAGTCTGGACGAGCAGTCACGATTGAATGGCATCCACAAGTCAAGGATGGCAATAAGGCAGTAGTCAGTGAACAGGGACTGGAGCAATTGCTAGAGCCAAAGGTCAGATAAGCAATGGATACGCAAGAGCTAGGATTCAAAGCCAGAAATAGCAGTCGGTTGGCAAAAGCCAAGGTCAAAACTAGCAATCACAAAGCAAGGTTCAATTTAGCATCACAACAGGCCAAAAATCTGTGTGGTTGCCCAGATAACTTCCTGGGCCACGCTCCAGGGCTAAATAGTATGCATGCAAGGTTCTGCCACTCTGGGCCCTTTGGGTGGTTCTTCTTGCAGCACCAAATCTCCACATTGACATATGGATGTAACCCCATATGATTTAGTGGCAATGTTAGTTATTCAAGGCTCAGCAGACCCATGGTCTAATCTGGAAGATCCTAACAGACCAGGGTCAGATCAATTGCCACCAGTAAGGATATTTAATACCAAAGGATAAAAGTGGGAGTCAATTTTTTTCCTTCACACTAGTGATTATAATCTCTATAATATACCAAATTCTGTATTTCAGCAGCAATGATTGGACAACCTCATTTATATATTAATTTTTTAATATAGTGTGCCCTCACATATCCCATTGTGCCTGTGTGAAATGTAAAAATGTACACAGAAAGAATGTCTCAGAGTGTAATAGAGTCTATGCATGGAAAACTGTACAGTATATAGAAATCATTCAACAACATAGAATGGATACAGAGGCAGAAGCATCTTGAGTTTATGCACAACAGACTTACCTATCTTATTAAATACCTAAACTAAAAACTCACAATATATCCTGTGTGGAATAAATTGAACAGGCTCTTTCTCCCCCCCCCCCCCCCATTTTTTTAGCATATCCTTATCAAAAAGCTATCAAAAGCTCTGCAGCACTTCTCAATAATCAACACACTCTCCTGGAACAGATATTCGACATTCATGGAGATATTCGACATTCAGTGACTTCTCCAAGGATAGTGTGTTCCTAGTTGCCAATGTTTATTTCTGCTCTTTCCTTAACTTGAATTTTTTTTTTACCTCCCTATGAATATTTTAGAATTTCATCTGCTTTCATTTTTGTATGGGTCTTAATACAGCAAGGTCCAGTATAATACCTCATTTTATTACTAATTAATAAGCTCCAAAATCATGTTGCCCAGAGATACAGCTAAGGGCCTGACATCAAGAAACAATGCAACACAACTTTATTTGCTGTAATATATACCATTTGAACTGTCCACCCTAATTTTAGACTGAAAAAACAAGGATAATTTTGAAGACCAAACAAAAGGAAATGTTTTGGAAGTTTATCATTTTAGACAAGTGGAGTTCAAGAAATCACCCACACTTTTTACCCTGGACATGAAACTACCTTTAGACTTGGTGCAAGCACAGTATAATCCTTTTACAGATTTGTTTAGTAAGCAAGTTATATCAAGGCATCTGTCTCTCTGAAGCATAGCTAGGTTATACTTTATTACTTTTCATGTGGAAGAGATTAGTCTAAAATGGAAGTATAAGAGCCTATCATTCAAACCTCATAGAACATAACAAGAATGAAGGGTAATATTTTCAAAAGTACTTAAGAGACTTTAAAACCTAGATCCCACTTGGTAAGTGATTTAGGCACTTGAAAATCTGAGTCTGTTCAGTTTTTAGAGATTTAAGCCCCTACATACCTGTGTCACTTTTGAAAATAGGATAAAGGAGTTTGTCACTTTGGTGCTTTTGAACATTTGAATACAAAGGCGTGACCAAGTTATAAAATGTAAATATCTACAGTTAATCATAAAAATAAGGTGTGCTGAGTACCTATCAGCATCAACAAAAGATCTATCATAATTGTAATGTCAACATTGTATTTCTAATGGCATAGTATTATTATGTAACACATTGCTAAGTATCTATTATGTGTCCCTTACATGAACCATCCCCATTACAGCTTTAAACTTGCATGCCTAGCTCTATAATCAAGCTGTAGAGACTTATGCAGGGGCTTGTTCAGCTTAAAACTTCTGTGGGCCTCAGATGCTCATGACATTCATCTGTATAGTGTAAGTATGTTTACCATCTGGTCAGCATGTGCAATGTGTCTCCGGAGAATAGGGTCTGTATCAGTTCTCTTGAGAGTCAGTCTTTACCTCAATCTTTAGCAACTCAGAGTTATATCTCAGAAGATTGCTGATACTATTTACCTGTGTATTAGCATATGATACTTGATATCAATGTGCAATTGATAATCAATGTGCTTGATTAAAATACCTCTATAGATACTATCCCATTTATTTCATTATTAAACTTTTAAATAACATATTTGTATAAAATAATATCAAAATCCAACAAAATACAAATATTGAACCAAATAGCATTCAGTAATATATTTTGCATTTAATTCCATCATATTATATGTCCAAATCTGACAATGCACTGTAATTTCTTTCTATACTATATATGAATTATATCTTAGATGAGATGGGCTCCACCTAAACCAGGGTGGAACCAGACTGCTGGCACTAAACATTAGAAGGCCGTAGAGCAGTTTTTAAACTAAGAGATGGAGGAAAGCCGATTGGTGCAGAGATGCACGTAAATCATAGGGAGACTTCTCTTAGAGGAGAATCCATTGATAGAGATTCTCTAAGCTGTAGTTGGAAAGAGAGGAGGGGAGAGGGTAAACCATGGGCCAGAGCTGACAAACAACCGCATACAAAGGAATCCGATGCATCAGGGAAGGGCAGACAAATAACCAGTGGCAAATTTTTAAAGTGCTTGTACACAAATGCTAGGAGTCTGACTAATAAGATGGGTGAACTAGAGTACCTAGTATTAAATGAGGAGATAGACATAATAGGCATCACTGAAACCTGGTGGAATGAGGAAAATCTGTGGGACACAATCATACCGGGATATAAAATATATAGAAAGGATAGAGCAGGCCGGGTGGGTGGCGGAGTGGCACTGTATGTGAAAGATAATGTAGAATCAAATGAAATAAAAATATTAAGTGAATCAACATGTTCTATAGAATTGCTATGGATAGAAATTCCATGCTCCAATAATAAGAAATTAGCAGTAGGGATATATTACTGACCACCTGACCAGGACAGCGATACTGACATAGAAATGCTGAGGGAGATTAGAGAGGCTACCAAAATAAAGAACTCTATAATAATGGGGGATTTTAATTACCCCCATATTGACTGGATACATGTCACCTCAGGAAGAGAAGCGGAGATAAAATTTCTCAATGGCTTAAATGACTGCTTCTTGGAGCAGCTAGTGCAGGAACCCACAAGAGGAGAGGCAATTCTCGATTTAGTCCTGAGTGGAGTGCAGGATCAGGTCCAGGATATAACCATTACAGGACCGCTTGGGAATAGTGACCAAAATATAATAACATTCAACATTCCTGTGGTGGGAAGAACACCTCAGCAGTCCAGCACCCTGGCATTTAATTTCAAAAAGGGGAATTACGCAAAAATGAGGAGGTTAGTTAAACAGAAATTGAAAGGCACAGTGACAAGAGCCAAATTCCTGAAAGCTGCATGGAAACTTTTTAAAGACACCATAATAGAGGCCCAACTTAAATGTATACCCCAAATTAAAAAACATAGCAAGAGACCTAAAAAAGAGTCACCGTGGCTTAACCACCATGTAAAAGAAGCAGTGAGGGACAAAAAGGTATCTTTTAAGAAGTGGAAGTCCAATCCTAGTGAGATAAATAGAAAGGAACATAAATACAGTCAAATCAAGTGTAAACATGTTATAAGAAAAGCAAAAAAAGATTTTGAGGAACAGCTAGCCAAAAACTCAAAAAGAAATAACAAAATGTTTTTTAAGTACATTAGAAGCAGGAAGCCTGCTAAAAAGTCTGTGGGTCCCCTAGATGAATGGGACCAATCCTTTTCAACTTATTCATAAATGATCTGGAGAAAGGGGTAAGCAGTGAGGTAGTAAAGTTTGCAGATGATACCAAACTGTTTAGGATAGTCAAGACAGAAGCAGACTGTGAGGGACTCCAAGAAGATCTCACCAAACTGAGTGATTGGGCAACAAAATGGCAAATGAAATTTAATGTGGATAAGTGTAAAGTAATGCATATCGGGAAAAATAACCCCAACTATATGTACAGTATGATGGGGGCTAATTTGGCTACGACAAATCAGGAAAGAGATCTTGGAGTTATCGTGGTCAGTTCTCTGAAAACTTCCACACGGAGTGCAGCGGCGGTCAAAAAGGCAAATAGGATGCTAGGAATTATTAGGAAAGGGATAGAAAATAAGACCCAGAATATCTTACTGCCCCTGTATAAAACTATGGTATGCCCACATCTTGAATACTGTGTACAGATGTGGTCTCCTCACCTCAAAAAATATATTTTGGCCTTGGAAAGGGTTCAGAAAAGGGCAACTAAAATGATTAGGGGTTTGGAACTGGTCCCATATGAGGAGAGGTTAAAGCGACTGGGACTTTTCAGTTTAGAAAAGAGGAGACTGAGGGGGGATATGATAGAGGTCTATAAAATCATGAGTGGTGGAGAGAGGGCTGATAAAGAAAAGTTATTTATTAGTTCCCTAAATAGAAGAACTAGAGGACACCAAATGAAATTAATGGGTAGCAGGTTTAAAACTAATAAAAGAAAGTTCTTCTTCACACAGTGTGTTGTCAACCTGTGGAACTCCTTGCCAGAGGAGGTGGTGAAGGCTAGGACTAGAATAGAGTTTAAAGAGAAGCTGGATAAATTCATGGAGGTTAGGTCCATAAAAGGCTATTAGCCAGGGGATAAAATGGTGTCCTTGACCTCTGTTTGTCAGAGGCTGGAGAGGGATGGCAGAAGACAAATCGCTTGATCATTGTCTTCGGTCCACCCTCTCTGGGGCACCTGGTGCTGGCCACTGTCGGCAGACAGGATACTGGGCTAGATGGACCTTTGGTCTGACCCAGAACGGCCATTCTTATGTTCTTATGTTCTTATTATATTTTTGAGCACAGACATATTATCACTGGACTTCACTGATGGAGAATTGTATTGATTATACAGGACATTGTTGGAATGAGGAATCTGGAGAGGATTTTCAAATTTATCACTTCCCAGCTGCTGATTTTCCTCAGAGATTTTTCATTCTCAATGCACATCTCTATATGCATCCTTCTCTTACAGGATCAGTACTACAAAACTTAATCCTTCAAACATTACAGAGATCAACTTCAATAGGATTACTCATGGTAGTATGCACTCTACTTGGAATTAGCTTAACTTTGTGGGGCAATGTACCTGTGAGATAATTCATCCACTACACCCAACTTCATAATTAGGGTTATAGTTGTTTAGTGAATCCTTCTGTGGCAAATGTTTAAAAAGAACAATGCCTCTAAGGAAAACTGGAGCAGTAAATAAGTAGTCTTATAAGTAGATGGTCATAGCCATATATGTTTTGATATGATGGCTGCCTATTGAATTTTTCAAAAGCACCTAGGTACTTAATTACTGATGCCTAGGTGCTTTTGAAAATCCCATTAGGTGCTAGCCTACATCTTTCGTTATTAAAATATCTAGCACCAGAATTCTTGCTTGTTAGGGAGAAAAAGCAGCCTTAATGAACTCTGGGTTTTGTATTTATAAACTTTGGTAAAAGCAGATTTAGTGGTAATAAAGGTGTTAGTTTGGTAACATGGAAGGATGACACATCCAGTTATTCACAAACCAGATAAAAGCAATGGCATCAATTCTATCCTATACCAGACCACAATATCTCCTCAGCCCTGACTTGCAGACATCCCATGTAAGTGTCAGAGGGTGATTAAATCTATATGCCCATTTAGACTCTTTTTTTTGAGATTGCTAGTAATAGTGCCAGTTACTGCCCACAATAAGAGTAATTTTTGTGATATGGCCATTTATCCACAAGGATTTGAACTGATTTTATCAAACTTATTTCACATAAATTACTCAACATCTCTCAGATGGTAACAATATTTGATCACTGCTGACTTACAATGATACCTATCATGTTCTTCTGATGCTGTTGTACATATCTTTCTGCACCATTGCTGCCTCTGTTTTCAGTCTTGTGTGTGAAGCATGAAACAAAAAACACACAACAAAACAAAATCACACATATGAGTGCACAGATGTAGGAGGAAAGCAGATCAGATCCTTTCTTAATTAGAGAGGAATCAATTGTTCTGCCAATACCATGCCATTCAGCCAAAGGGGAAGAAAGCATCTCATTAGTAAGATGAATTATTTGTTCTGTTTAGTGATGGGAGAGAAGACAAAAGAAATAACACAGACAGACATGGATTGGAAAGCAGGGAGACATAAGATTTTTAAACATCATTAACAGGGTAATGCCAATAAGTGGTCTTGAATTCACTAAAATATATTCACGTATATGGCCAATTCAGCTGTGACATATGTGGATTAACTTCACTTCAATTAAAAAAATGGTACACTAAAAGTTTAGTAAAATAACTCCCAGTCATTCCCAAGCATCCTAGGTAGCCTTTTATATAAGAAATGAAATAAAAACTGAATTGCTCTCTTAATAGGCAAAAAACAAAACAAAACGTTATTTTCATCCAATGCATAAAAGCAAGCTTCTGGGAAAAGTTGCTAAGGAAGGGAGTACAGAAGTGACAGTCACAACCCTATGGCTCACCTGAATACAACAAGTAGACAAGGTTGGCTCCTCCCTGAGAGGCCAGGAAGAGGAAGGCAAGAAATGAGAGCATAGATCTAGCCTGTCACTTCACCAGCCAACAGCTTTGCACATGGTGTGCACATGGCAGTGGCCACACTCCTCCTGCAACAAGACAAATTCATCCCTGGAATAGCTGCCCCAAAGTCAGTGGAATTACACCAGAGATTAATTGAACCTAATGTCTCATGGAGATCCTGTAGGTGGCTACAGAATGTCATCACCTTCAAAACAGGCCAGTGCCTTACAGCACCTAAAATAAGCTTGTTGCCAATTCTCACAACTTTACCACTAGTTTGCCAGAGTTTGGTGTTTTTCTTAAGGGCGCAGATTCTGGAGGCAAGAGATTACCTAAGAATCTCAATTTTTTGTAAGGAAGTTTCTAGTCCTTATGTTTATGGTGAAAAACATAAAAATGTGAATCAAGTGTACCCTGAAAAAAACAGAGGACAGATAAAAAGATAAACAAGTTGTATTGTGATAAAAATAAAACATTCATGGTTTTTTACAGCCTGACGTATGATTCTTCAGCACATAGGGTTGGCAATAATGTAAAAAGATATGTAACTCCACTGTATATTGTGGAATTAATGGTGCTAGGCTGACATATATCAGTAATAACATAAATACTTACATGTTCTTTGGTTTTACAGTTTATCAAATTTATTGTATCTTAATGCATACTCATATTGTATAAGTGACCAGTTATCCTGTGGGGCATATAATCTACCCTAAAGGGATCATTTCATAGTATATCAGTAGAAAAAAAATCCTATGGCTTTTATGATAGAGCAGTAAAACAAATATTAGCTGCGCTAAAAGAAAACCATTGCTCAACAAATTCACCATACTGTGCATCCGTTATACAATAACGTTGCAGTGTCTAAGTTCATATGCTTTGGGAATTCCACTCACAGATAATTGGTAGAATCTGCCCTGTAATATAGAAGACTACTCTCTTGTTAGCTAGCATGATTTTTAATAATTCTAATTTCATTCCTTTTATTTACATAGCTCCACAGCAGAGTACTAGGCATTTTACAGACAAGTTTGATGTGCAACAGGCCTCAGCTCTGTCAAATGTGGAGAATAAGGTCCTGAACCTGCATGCAGCCTAACTTTATTCACTCAAAGAGTCTCATGGAACTCAGTGGGGCTATTCACATATGTTAAGCCAAGCAAATGTGCATGTTTCCATGCCTGGGACCTCCTGCAACTGCATCTATGTATTATAGATTGACCCCAGAGCCCAAGGGGTGGCAAATGCAGTATCAGAGGATAAATTCTCAGTCCTGCAAAACATGTGTGTGAGAGTAACTCAAATACATTTCAGTAAATTTTGTCAGTTATTTTAATGTGTGTTTTGTGGGATCTGGCCCCACACAGTACAAAAGACAAAAGGACAGAGAGGGTGGAGGAAGAAAAAACATTCCAAGAGATGTTTTTACAACACGTCTCTTGTCTTTTAGGTAGTTTATAGTCCTCTCACATATATTTATTTTTCTTTGCTTATTTTTTAAGCCTTGACTTATTTTCCTTTTTTGCCTTTATTTTATGTAACTCTTGTCTATTTTGCATTTCTAATCTGTAGCTATTTGATTATTTTCATTTTGATTACTATAGATGTAAGCAGGGGCTGAACTGCTGCTTGCTGTCAGCCAGCTGAAAGGAGGGGTGGGTGTGCCCACTACAGTTGTTTAGCTCTACAAGGTAATTAACTGTTAACTGTTGACATGTAAATACTGCTCAGGAGAGAATCCAAGGTGTGGCTATGGAAATCCCATTCAGCCAGGGCTGATGGAGGGTCAGTGTTGGAATGGAATGTGGAGAATTGTATATAATTTGGGACTGTTGTGGGGGTCACTAATCATGCTACCCCTAAATGTGGGAACTGTCAAACATGCCACCAGTGCTTGCAGGAGAGACACCACCATCATGGTAAGAGGTCTCGGAAGAACAAGCCCCCCCCCTTCCAGAGTTGAGTGAACAGAGCTGGGGGAAAGGGTTAAAGGACTTGTGTCAGCCTGCTTCACACCTACCAGGTGTGAGCTGTAAGACTGGCCCAGCCTGCACCTTTCCCCCTTTGTTTTAAGGACAGACCTAAAGCAGACTCCCTGAGGAGTCTTTTTGTTTGCTAGTCCAGTGAAAGCTGGATTCAGTTGAGAGCTGAAATCACTGGTTTGGCTGAGAGCCGGACCTACTGCAGCCAGTAGAGTGGCAGCAGGCGAGGAGCGGCGACTAGCGGCGTGGCGCGGCGGCAGGCGAAGAGCAGCCATCAGCGGTGTGGTGTGGTGTGATGGTGGACGAGGAGCGGCCATTAGCGGCATGGTGTGGCGCGGCGGCAGGCGAGGAGCAGCCATTAGCGGTGTGGCATGGAGCGGCGGCAGGCAAGGAGCGGCGACCAGTGGTGTGGAGCGGCAGCAGGCGAGAAGCGGTGACAGGTGCCCAGCGGAGCGTCCAGAGGTGTGGGACGAGACAGCGGGTGAAGCATAGCGGAGTTTCGTATAAGGTGCCCCCTATCTATCTCCCCACCCCCATCTCTACCCAGGTTGGGAGGTGAAACCCTGCGGGTGAACTTTGGGACTCTGGGTGGCACAGAGACTTGTGGGGACAGAGACTTTTGGGGAGTCGGTGGACTTCGGGCGAATCTTGGCCGGGGTGGGGGCTCATGTTTGGGTTATGAACTCTATTTGTGGTGTTTTCCCCAAGCTAATGCCGTATGAAGTCTTCCTCTGTTTCATTAAATGTTCTTTTCCTACACTCAGACTCAGTGCTTGCGAGTGGGGAAGCATTGCCTCTCAGAGGCGCCCAGGGGTGCGTGAATTTCCCAGATCACTGGGTGGGGGCTCGAGCCGGTTCTTTGTGAGATTGACCCCAAGATATTGAACCCAGCCCTGGTTCCTGCCAGGCCTACCCGGCAGAAGGGCTACATAATAAAAGCTAAATACATTATTTGTCTCTTGCAGCCTTTTTGCTCTTGTTGTTCTTTAACTAAGTAACCTTTTCCAAGTCTTCAACTGACCTATGCCCTGGTTTTTCAATGAAGACAGACCTGGGGATCTACATTAAAATTTGGGGGCTCTGGGTGGATACAGGACCTGTACACATCTCATTGCAGCATATGGTGCAAAATGCCAAGACTCTGTCTGAAAAAGTTAATACCACCCATTTGAGAAAAAATATTAGCCAAAAAGTTTTAATTTAATATTCAGTGCACTGGACTGGGACCCTGGAGATATAGGTTCAAAATCCAAGCTGTGCCACAGATTTCCTGTTTACCGCTGGGCAAGCTACTTAATCTCAGTCTCACAATTTGCCATCAACAAAATCAGGATAATAATGCTTCCTTTCTTGCACCTTTTGTCTGTCTTATCCCAGTGGTAAACTCTTTAGGTCATCAATTGCCTCTGACAATGTATATGTACACTTGCCTTCCACAGGGCGGCTCCAGTCTCCATTTGGGCCTCCAGTTGCTTCTTTACTACAAACAGTAATTTATAAAAAATGAGCCAGATGATCACCCACAATAATTTCAACTGTCTCCTACTTTTGAGAGTAGAAGCAGGATGACAGGAGTCTCAGTTCGTTCAGTTTAATCTCGAATGAGATTAAATCTTGCAATGAAGCAGAACTGTACTGAAATGCAGTGTTGCCAGGTAATCAAAAATCATGAATTAGGCACCCAAAAACCATACATTTCTCTTTAAATCTTCAGGTTATATTTAAAAACAATTTGTGGGTTCTCTCCTCCTACCCTCTAGCTTTTGTGCACTTACAGGTCACTTTTTTCATGTTTTCTCCATAGGAGGGCTGACAGATTTGCCAGGCCCCTGGGCAAGGTGGCTCTGCACTCCCAGAAGGGGTAGGACCTCAGACAAAAAGAGCAGGGCTGGAGGCAGACAGCCCTCAGAGCCATGTGGACCTTGCCTAGCAGCAACCCTCCCACCACAGCCAACCTTCAGTGCCTGCCAACAGAAGGAACAAATGGGGCAGTTATTTACAAGGCTCTGGGCTTCTGCTGCTGGTGGTGTCACAGTAGCAGTGGCAGCCAGAAGTGCCAGACCCTTTTGAATTGCCTGGCCCTCGGACAACTGCTCCCATTATCTCCCCACCACCACCATCCCTATCGGTGACCCTGTTTCTCCACAGCCACAAAAACTAGAAACATACTCTCTTTTTTAATGTAAGCTAACATTTTCATATAACCACTGCCCTCTGAGATCAGATACCGCAAGGATCTATCCAGTGACAGCATAGGAAATGCTAGCACTTTGAGTGTGCACAATGACAGCAGGGCATCCCAGGGCTAGCTAGCATTTCATGCAAATTAATTTTAATGGTTCAAATCCCACATGCTTTGTTCAGGGTGAACTACATTCATCCTGCACCTTTATTGATTTAAAGCCCTTTATTGCCCCTGTATTAGACAGTTTCACAGTCCTTGGCCTGGCTTCTAACTCCCTCTCAGATTTGACACCCCTTTGTCCTCCCTTTCTCAGGTGATTCTGACTCCAGTTTAACCTTTGCATGGTTTCTTCCTCTCTCTCTCTGGCTATGAATCTAAGCATGATTATGACCGTAATGCTACTCTGGGCTCCAACCATTAGGTCAGACTGTCCATGTATGAGCCTTGCTAAGATGTGCCCTGAATGCATGGCAGCCTAGTGTGCTGTAGATTTACATCTCAACTTGTGCACTATGTGTCCATAAGGAGCAGTCCTGCAGCATATGATTTTTTTAGAGTAAGAAAAATAATGTTTTCAATATAATCTACATAACACAAACAGGAAAGTCTGCAACTCTGCATAATAAGAGTATGATTTTTTTAAAAAAGTCATAACTCAGTCAAAGAATTATGTAGCTTGCATTCTCTTAAGGCGTGTAATTTGTTCGCCAAGTATGGGCAATATTTTGTCTTGCAATCAGTAAACAGTTGCTCTTTAGAATTATTCAGACTGATGTTTATTTTTACAACCTATTACTCAGCAGAGCCTTAGTTTGATGAAATAAACCATGAATTCCAATAGCAAATGTGTCTACAAACTGACAAAACATTATATTTGATCCAGTGTGACAAATGAACTAAGGAATTGTGTAACGCAGCTCATTGTGGTGTTAACTAATCAGTTGCTATCAGTTCAATGAGAGAATTTTCTCTTTTGATTACAGTTTATAGAGAGTGTCAGATTTCAAGAAAATTATGTCTACAGCATGGTCTGACTTAATAAAAAAAAAATCTTTAGTCTGTGGTAGCTAAGGGGCTGTTACTGCAGATTCCTCTTTCTCGGGGGAGGAATGGCTATGGATTCCTTTAGTTCATTAGAAATGTCAAATATGTAATCAACTCAGCAGTGAGAGCTGGATTGCTGAGCAAGAAGGGTGGGTATTTTAAAATTAATTTAATCAGAGATTTAACAAACAAGATGTTCTTTCTAGGGCAGGACAGCTTTGTTGTAATTAGACAGAGTACAAACCAGAAAAATTAACCTGGCAGATAAAGCAGTAACTAAAAACCCGACTTCGGTTACATAACCGCAGTTTCTAAATTTAACAAATTCTTTGACTGGACACTTAGAGGCCTCCCTGGGGGAAAATGCTTCAGATGTCCATTTCTTCATGTATCAAAACCAGGAACCTCCGAACTACCCTTTAAAGTCTGAACAGACCTACACTACCAGTCATGAGGCATCTATAGATTCTCTGTGTAACAAGAGACAAGAACAGAAGAATGGTCAGACTGATCCATGAGGCCATACTTGGTGAGACCAATTATGTATCAAGTCTAGCATCTTGTCTTCTGACAGTAGCTACTGTCAGATACTTCAGAAGGGGTTAACAGAACAGGGAAATGGATTGAGTCATCCCTCCCCTGTTATCCAGTCTCAGCTTCTGGCAGTCAGCAGTTTAAGAACACCAAATGCAAGAGTCTTTGATGGACCTGTAATATAAGTTAAATATTCAATAAATATTTATGTTAAATAACTGCTAAATTAATTCCTTATAATTTATGTGACAAGAAATATCTTGACTTGTATTTGTGAAAATACCACAGCACTCTACAGTATTCTCCCCAAAACAGTGCAGCTTCACCATTGTAAAGTGTAGTGCTTTACACCATTACCATAGAATACAGTAGTGCTTTTTTTAAAGGGAACAGATCACCTACATATGTTTTTAGATGAGAATTGTCAAAATAAACATTAAGAAACAGGAAAGCAAACCATCCAGAATTCTGAACAACATAACTTTGAAAGAAATGCTGAAAGTTGGAGTGTATCTGTATCCAAATTAGTCTAGTAAGAAGAGGGCCTGAAACATAAACCCGATATCAAAGGCCTAGTATAAGGTCTGAGGCAAAGGTTACAAAGGTTACAAGAATTTGCCAATATAAAATAAAACTGAATCTGGGAGCAAAAGGCAGGCCCTGCTCCCAGAAGTTGACAAGAACACGGCTGATATTACAGAAACAATCATACCTAAGAGATACTAGGCACAGGCTGTAAGCACATTCCAGAGGGATTGTAATAGAACACCTTGTGAAGAAACATCTTGATACCAACACACACTGCACAGATAACACCCCACAGATAACAGGAACATACTGACCCAGGTTCAGGACAGGGTCTAAACTGACAGCAAGATAGGTAGTGATTAAACCCCCATGTAATGTGTGGATCTAGGTAATGTCAGAGGGTGGCAACTTGATGTCAGGAGCAATGCGTAACTTGTTTATACCTGTGTATAAAAGTGTATAAAGTGTACCCTAAAGAGTTATCTTTGTCCAACCGAGGGGACAGTGTCTCATTCCTGGCACTGACTGAGTTGTGTCCATTGTCAAAGGAACAAATTCTTAGCCTACCTGTAACATCTGATCTGGGGAAGCTATTATTGTGCTTCATTTACAATAAACTTGGCTTGGTGCCTTCGATCCTTAAATCAGTGATCTTTGGGGGCTCTCTCAGAGTCTGCTGTGGTGGTCAACACAATACACAGAGGAGCATACATATGCAATGGAATGGTATGGTAGTCATCACTGATGGAGTGGAGACCTGTCAGGACACCCTATGTGTTACACCTGACTAATACAATTAGCATCACTGTCTAGCATTCTGTGAATACACACAATGAAGAGAATATCTAAGTTGTTTGAGCTGTGCAAGTTCATTAAAATATAGATACTAAAACAGTTAACCTGTGTGCGTGGTTCTCAGAACGTAGGTGTATGAGGGCTATCCTATGAGTTACTTACAAATTTGGTAAATATTATAAGCCCACTGTTAGGCAGCAGTAGAAAAATTCTGATTAGCAAAGATACTGCCAACAAACCATGCACAGAAGTATAGCTTCAGAGGATTACATCTTAAAAATATGACAGCTCCCAAGCATACTGAAGGTCAAACTATAATAGAACTTGTTTTAAAGTCCCACAGTAAGTAGCACTGTAAGTAGCATTCCAAAGAGACAGCTTTGTCCAGTACAAAAGGCAATGGACTGAAACTCAGAAGACATTGGTTATTTCCTAGTTCAGCTACTAATCGGCTGTGTGATCTTGAGTAAGTCACTTTCCCTTCTTGCTCCGTTTTTTCTCTTCTCATGATTTGTTCCCCTTGCCTATTAACTTGTGTAGTATTTAGGGCAGAGAATGTCTCTCGTGAGGGGTATGTCTAACTACGGAGAAGATTGAAGCTGACACTGTCGATCTTCCAGACTATTTGTTATTTTTTACGTTTACTTATATTAAAGTCAAAGAGAACATTTTTCACAAATAAAAATTGATATATGCTGAAGCCTCTGAGAATTTAAGAATCAAGAATCAACTTTAAACATACCAAAAGAAAACCCTCTATGAACTAAGAAGTGATATTTGGAAATGTAGGACTAAACCTCTATGTTTTTTTTACTGTCTCAATATCAAGACTATTTGGTACCCAGTATTCTATTTAAGTGTGAAAGAGTGCTTAGTTTTGATCAGTTAACAGAAATAGTGTCCCTAATCCAACTTCCACTTAAATTCAGGGTCAGTTCCTTTACTTTGTAATTCATTGACCACACAGAACATTAGCACATTCTTTTTAGTGCTGATATACTGTTGAACTTCACAGATCATAGGAATCTGGAGAGTTTACTGACAAGACCCATATGAGTTACACTCCAAGCCTACAAGTAGATCATTATCTTTGCCTCACAAAATCTTCATGAGATTTACAGAGACACAAATACACTGTGTGCATAAATCACTATAAAACCATGGCTTCTGGAAAAGGTAAAATGTAATGTCCCTTCCTTCTTCTTCCTGGAATGAGAAAGTATGTTTTTGCTAACACTGCCATTGATTCCTTCTTTCCTCTTGCTTTCTGAATATTTTTTTCAGAACTTCCAGAGAAATGAGAAATCAATTATTTGTCCATTTCTAGCTAAGGCTCCCAAGTGTCACTTACATGGTGCCAAGGGGCCATTACTCAGCCACAGATACACAGAAAAGAATTTGCATGTTAAAGGTGAGGGTAGCCCTGTGCTAGTACAGCTGTTAGCAATATTCTAAAATTCAAATAATAATAATTAAGCTTAGGCAATTTACAATGATTAGGCAATCAAATTCCAATCATCTATCTATAGATCTATAAAAGTTTTTCTGTGGGCCAACAGAATGATGTCATCACATCACTCTGGCATCCCACAGACTCTGCCCTCACATGGCCTCCCTGCCCCAGACATTGTTTAGGGGGGGGAGGGAGTCGAGGCTGGAGCACCGGGCAGGTGTCAGCCCAAGCACTCATGGCCCTGGCCCGAGGTAATTGTTCCCACTCGGTCCTGGAGTGTTAGGGCCCCCGCCATCCCCTGGCCTGGTCTTGGCCCTTCTGCAGCAGCTGGGAGGGGGGAGCTGAGAGGCCAGGGCTGGCTATGACTGGGAAGAGGGACACTGAGGCTGAGAGGCCCTGGGGGGGGACCAGGACTGGCTGCGACTGGGGAGTGAAGTGGGGGAGTGAGAGGCCAGAGCTGCGATTGGGATGAGGGCACAGGGAGGCCAGGGACAGACAGCTGCAACCAGGGAGAGGGGTCAGTGGCCCAAGCAGCTGGAGCTCGCTGTGCCTGGGGAAGGGAGTGGGGGAACCCCAGCACAGGGGAGAGCCAAGAGGCCAGAGCTAGCACGGCCCCCAGCCCTCCCTTCCTAGGCAGCTGGGGGGGACCCAAGAGGCCAGGGCTGTGGCCAGGGTAGGGGATGAGGGGCTAAGGGGCCAGAGCTGTGATCGAGGAACGGGGTTGGAGGCCCAGGAAACTGGGACTGTCTGCGACTGGTGATGGGGGTGGGGGATCCAGGGGAGGCTGAGAGGTTCTGGTACAGACCCGGCCCTTCCCGGTGGCCAGGGGGCAAGCTGGCCTTGCCTATTGTCCCCCTCCTCTGAGGCAGGGTCTGGTGCAGCCCCCAGCCCTGGCCGCTGGGTGGTACGAGAAGCCAGGCCTGGTGGAGCCACAGTCCTACCCAGCAGCTGTGGGGAGAGCCAGGCTTACCTACTCCAGGGACTGGTGCGGCCCCAGCAGTCGGAGGGGCTGAGAGGCCGGGGTTGACATGGACCCAGCCCTCCGTGGCAACTGGGGCGGGGTTAAAGGCTGGGGCTCCTATTCCCCCCTCAACAGGGAGGTTGGCAAGCATAGCAAGCAGGGGGCACCATCCCCAGTACAAATATGCAACTTAATAAACGGGTAATGTAGAGAGAAGGGATGTGTAGCCATTTACTTTTAAGGGGTTGTCTCCAATCCAGGCTTGGTATCTAACAAGTTAAAATGACCCTCCAACATTATTTTGTAGCTCATAGGAAGATAACCAGTGGTTGCAAGCCAGTTCACAAAAGACAGGTTGCAGCAACTCAAGAAAAGAGAATACAACCACAATGGGCACCTCTGTTGGGAGTTTGAGCAGAAGAACGAAAGACTGAATGAGACGAGTATACGTGATTTTCTTACCCCTAGAGAGAGATCAAGGTTAGTGTGGTTTGAGATAAATGGGCAGAGCATTGGAGGAAGCTTGTACTACTTATGCCTATGTTATACTTTAGCTGTGAATAAACAGAGATCTTCTATTTTCAAAGCTGTCAAACTTACACCCTTCACAAACTGAAAAATAAAAAGAACTATTGCTCAGTTTTCCCCAGGTCTCCTGCTGTGACAGTGAATGTTGTTAGTCACATGCTCACTCTTCAGATCAAAATCAGATGGTACAGTAAACTGGATTTAAACTTTGACCCTAAGTTTCATTCTGGTGCACATTTTTTGCTCAGTAAAAGAAAATAAAGATTTCACTGGTAACAAGTGCCTTTCACTCACCACAAAACTCATTAATGGATCGTTGACCCCCCACCTCAAATATTTGTGCACAGTGTGAATCTTCTCCCATAGCCCCAGTTGTAAATGGAATTTGATAATGAATTTGTTTTCAAGATTCCGATATTTCAGTTAGTGCCCGTTTCCTTTTAGAGCAAAAATCATAAGGAACTAGAGAAAAAGAAATTGATGGACCTGTCTGGCTACTATAAGGAACAAAATGACTGCTGTGTAGTGTCACAGCTAATAATGCTGCAGATTCAACTGAGAAGCATTGAAATAATACTCCAACAGGAATCTTTCATGTCTAACTTCATGTGTCAGCGACCCCAAGCTATGAGCTCTTTCTGTGATTCTCTGAGCTAAGTATTTCCAGCTACAGTAGTTTAAATACACAGAAGAAGAAAAAACAACTAAGACTAAGCTACAATGAACCATCTAGAAAGACCATGTAGCTGGTACAATGGAGCAGGGAATACTGGCTACGTTGCACAGCTGCAAACAGGTTGGTGCAATTTTGGTTTGGTTTTCTAAAATGGCGGATTTCATATCTTGAATCATATATTTGAATGAACAATAAAAGCAACGTGGAACGTACATGCGCAAACCATATTCTAAACTCATACAATATGTTCCTTGCAGCCAAAGAGGAATTCCTATGAGTTCCTAGCTTCTAACAAAATGCGACTTCCTTTTGTTATTATTATTAATATTTAATATTTATATTGTAATGGAGTGTTCAAAATGAAGTTTTATTGTAACAGAGGTTTCCGAAACTCCACCAGGGATCAGCACTTATTCCGTTATTACTCATAATTGTGTTGGACTTCATAAATAAGCAAGTCCAAATAGAAGGTGGCATTAAGCAGCATTAAGTTGATCTATGTGGACCATATTGTGCTAATGGCAGATAGTGAGGAAGATTTGGTTCACACAAATGTCTGGAACAGGTAACTAACAACCAATGACTTCAAAATGAGTAAAGAAAAAGCTAAAATCCTGTGGGTGGCTCACCAAGAACCAAGATAAATGAATAACATCAATGGTCAGAACCTAACTGAGATTTTTACATTTAAGTACATTTGGGGCTGGTTAATGGCATGTGGGTAAATCAGCACAGAACTGTAAGCAAGGCTGCTAAGCGTGGGAGAAGCCTGATAGAGTGATTTAGGGTAAATGAATGCCCAAACTCCTTAATGGACAATTATAAAAAATCATTGTGAGACATACTCTTCTGTATGGAGTAGAGACAGGGTATGTCTACACTACAGTGCTAATTCGAAATAACTTAGTTTGAATTAGTTAATTCAAACTAAGCTACTTCGAACTAACGGATCCAGACTAAAAAACTAGTTCGAATTAGCGTTTTGCTAATTCGAACTAGCATGTCCACATTAAGTGGACCCTGAACCGGGGTTAAGAATGACCGGAAGCAGTGCCGGCAGGGCATCGGATGAGGACTTAGAGCGTGGAGCTGCTGCCTCAGGCTAGTCGAGGGCTGTGCTTAAAAGGACCCGACCCCCACCCCGGACAGACAGTTCTCAGGGGTGCCCCGCTTGCAAAGCAGTCCTGGCTTGGATTGCCCGGAGTACCCACACTGGGCACATCACAGCACTCGGCCATCAGACCGGCTGCACTTGCCGCAGGCTGCCATCTGGAGAGAGGGGGCAATTGGGAGGCTGCAGGAGAGCTTCCACCCCCAGAAGCCCGCAGAGCCAGCCCAGTCCTCCCCATTGGGGGCTCGTACCCCATTCATCCCTCACCTCCTTCCACTTACCCTTCCCTAGCCCCCCTTCCTGATGTACAAAATAAAGAAAATGTGTGGTCAAAAATAGAATCTCTCTTTATTGAACAAAACTCGGGGAGACTGGGAAAAGGAGGTGGGAGAGGGGAAGAGAAAGGGTGGGAGAGGGGAGGGCAACTAAAATGATCAGACATTTGGAACAGGTCCCATATAAAGAGAGGCTAAAGAGACTGGGACTTTTCAGTTTAGAAAAGAGGAGACTGAGGGGAGATAGGATAGAGGTCTATAAAAGCATGAGTGGGGTGGAGAGGGTGCATCGAGAAAAGTTCTTCATTAGTTCCCATAATAGAAGGACTAGAGGACACCAAAAGAAAGGAATGGGTAGCAGGCTTCAAACTAGTAACAGAAAGTTGTTCTTCACAAAGCAAAGAGTCAACCTGTGGAACTCCTTGCTGCAGGAGGCTGTGAAGGCTAGAACTAGAACAGAGTTTAAAGAGAAGTGAGATAAATTCATGGAGGTTGGGTCCATGGAGTGGTATTAGCTGGGGGGTAGGAGTGGTGTCCCTGCCCAAAGTTTGTGGAAGGCTGGAGAGGAAGACAAATGGCTTGGTTACTGTCCATCCCCTCCAGGGTCCCTAGGGTTGGCCGCTGTCGGCAGACAGGCTACTGGGCTAGATGGACCTTTGGTCTGACCCAGTACGGCCATTGTAAGCTCAGGGCTCAGGGTCGGTGGTCTCAGTGGACCACCTTGATTTTCATGCACACCTGCTCCTGGGTGGCCAGGCTGGCAGCTCTCCTGCCCTAGATGGCCACTTTCCTGTGCCTAGTGCGGAGATCGTGGATGAGGTCCACGATGTCCACACTAGACCAGGCGGGTGCCCGCCTCTTGTGGTCCTGGGCAAGCTCCCGGGAGCCGCCAGCCTGGTCCTGGGAAGAAGGGAAGGGCTGGGGGGCATCGGGTGGCTGGCTCGATCCGTGCCAGGTGCAGGGTCTGCTGGCCGGGTGCTGGCAGGCTTGCACCTGGCACTGGCACCGTAGCCGGCCCGTACCCCTTTAAGGGGTCCGGGGCCAGGAGGGGGACAATAGAGTTTCCCTGGTGTTGGCCAGAGTGGCCACCAGGGAATGCTGGGGAGGGTTAGCCTCCCACTAGTTTGAATTAAGGGGCTACACACCCCTTAATTCGAACTAGTAATTTCGAACTAGGCTTAGTCCTCGTGGAATGAGGTTTACCTAGTTCGAACTAAGCGCTCCGCTAGTTCGAATTAAGTTCGAACTAGCGGAGCGCTAGTGTAGCGCCTATCAAAGTTAATTCGAACTAACGTCCATTAATTCGAATTAACTTTGTAGTTTAGACATACCCACAGAGAGGTACTTGAGAAGGCTTGAAACTGTTGAAATGAGATATGTAAAACACTACGAAAGGGGACATTACTCGTCCAGACATGGAAAGATGTCATCAAGAGTGAGACATATGTGGTATCACACAGAAGATGCGAGAGAGAAGGCTGAGATAATATGGGCAGTTACAAAGGGGGAGGAAGGGAATCCTGTTAAGAAGCCACTTGAGTCTAGAGTTTGTGAGCCAAAGGAGTACTCAAGGACAATGAGGTCAATGCTGAGAAACAAATGAGTTCCTTGCTTTGGTCTTTATGGCTGAGGATGTTGGGGAAATTCCCAAACCTAAGCCATTCTTTTTAGGTGACAAATCTGAGGAATTGTCCCAGATAGAGGTGTCATTAGAAATGGTTTTGGAACAAATTGATAAACTTAACAGTAACAAGTCCCCAGGACCAAATGGCACTCACCTAAGAGTTCTGAAAATAATCAAATGTAAAATTGCAGAACTATTAACTGTGGTTTGTAACCTAACTGTTAAATCAGCTTCTGTACCTAATGACTGGAAGATAGCTAATGTTATGCCAATATTTAAAAAGGGTTTTAGAGGTGATCCTGGCAATTAGAGACCAGTAAGTCTAACATCAATACTGAGCAAATTAGTTGAAACTAAAGTAAAGAATACAATTGTCAAACACACAGATGAACATTATTTGTTGGTGAAAAAGTCAACATGGTTTATTTAAAATGAAATCATTCATTACAAATCTACTAGAGTTCTTTGAGGGGGGTCAACAAACATGTGGACAAGAGAGATCCAGTAGATATAGTGTACTTAGATTTCCAGAAAGCCTTTGACAAGGTTCCTCTCCAAAGGATCTTAAGTAAGTTGTCATGGGATAAGAGGGAAGGTCCTCTCATGGATTGATAACTGGTTAAAAGACATGAAAGAAAGGTTAGGAATAAAAGGTAAGTTTTCAGAATAGAGAGAGGTAACTAGTGGTATCCCCCAAGTGTCCATACTGGGACCAATCCTATTGAACCTATTTATAAATGATCTGGAAAAAGGAGTAAACAGTGAGGTGGCAAACTTTGCAGATGATACTAAACTGCTCAAGATAGTTAAGACCAAAGCAGACTGTGAAGAGATTCAAAAATATCTCACAAAACTAATCAATTGGGCAACAAAATGGCAAATGACATTTAATGTTGATAATTATAAAGTAATGCACATTGGAAAAAATAATCCCAACTATACACACTATATCATGGGGACTAATTTAGCTATTATTACTCAAGAGAGAGATCTTGGAGTCATTGTGGATAGTTCTCTGAAAACATCTATTCAATGTGTAGAGGTAGAATGTTAGGAATCATTTAAAAAGGGATAGAAAATAAGACAAAGAGTATCTTATTGCCCCTATATAAAACCATGATACGCCCACATCTTGAATACAGCGTACAGATGTGGTCGCCTCATCTCAAAAAAGATATATTGGCACTGGAAAAGGTTCAGAAAAGGGCAACTAAAATGATTAAGGGTTTGGAATGGGTCCCATATGAAGAAAGGTTAAAGCGACTGGGACTTTTCAGTTTAGAAAAGAGAAGACTGAGGGGGGATATGATAGAGGTTTATAAAATCATGAGTGGTGTGGAGAGGGCAGATAAAGAAAAGTTATTTATTAGTTCCCATAATAGGAGAACTAGAGGACACCAAATGAAATTAATGGGTAGCAAGCTTAAAACAAACAAAAGGAAGGTTTTTTTCACACAGTGCGTTGTCAACTTGTGGAACTCCTTTCCAGAAGAGATTGTGAAGACCAGGACTTTAACAGGATTCAAGAAAGAACTAGATAAATTCATAGAGGTTAGGCCCATCAATGGCAATTAGCCAGAATGGATGGGAATGGTGTCCCTACTCTCTGTCAGAGGCTGAGAATGGGTGATAGGAGAGGGATTATTTGAAGATTCCCTGTTCTGTTCACTCCCTCTGGAGCCTTTGATCTGACTCTATGACTGTTCTTATGTTTTTATGTTTTTTATGGGTGTATCAAGAAGACACTTGAGAAAATGGATAAACTGTGTACTGGAGGAAGAAGTAGATATGGAATGAGTGCTAGACTGGCAAAACAACTGATCCAGCAACCCAACTCTAACTAGTTGGGATGAAGAAGCTGGAAAAAAAATACAATAGAACCTGAAGGCCACAATCAAGGGTCAGACACCCATTAAATTATGATAGTTCTTTGAAAAGAGCATTTATTTTTCATGTATTCATCCAGAATCAGCAAAATAAGCAGTAGCACTTAACTGCAACTCCAATGCTTGATTATCTTCTTAATGCTTTTTTTTCTACCTACTAAAAATTCAGATCTAGCACTAAAATCCCATAAAAAGCCATATATTAGCCATACAGATTAGCCTCTTTTTCACAAATCAATGCCGTTTTGCTGAACAGGTGTTTTGTTAAGTGCACACTGTTAATTGTATTGGAAGCTCATAGGGTATCCTATTTTTGGCTGTCAGCTATTTTGCAATTAATCAAAATTGAATCTGCCTTTTGGAAAGATTTGGCTGGAGTTCAAACAGCTAGAATCAACAAGTCTGAGGGGAGGGTTTTTCATCATTATTGTTCACTGACATTTTTTTAAATCTTTGTTGCAGCCAAGTGGCACCATGTTGAGATGTGCTACTTATTCCACTGGCTAAGGAAGGCCAATTTGTTCCTTTGTTGAAGTTTGACTCCGTAAGGAAGGAAAGTGACTGCCAAGTACTAATACCTTGCTAAGAAAAGGCCAGGGCCGAAGCCTACTGAGGTTAATGGGATTCATCACAATGACTTCAGTGGACTTTGTATCAAGCCTTAAATTCTGAGTATTATCATCACTGTGAAGGAGAATAGAAATCCAGACCTTTGTATATGGTTGTTACAATTGGTGTAATGGTCCATGTTGTAAAGTATTGTATATGCTTATAGCATCTGATTAACTGATTCATATACTACAGAATAAAGTTTGCTGAAAGCAATCACTATGCCCTCAATATGCACATTTCACTAAGCCATTGCCATGCCTGGCAATAGCGGCCCCTGACCTGTGGCCAGAGAATTGTGGAAGAATCTTTTCTGGAGCTAGAAAGAAACCAGGAGAGGAGTAGTCCATCAATCACATCCATCAATATATTCAAAACTGTTCTAAGGATACCAGCTTAAATATCATGTTTTGCCTACAAACTTAGATACAAACAGTATCTATTATTTCTGTCAGTCGTATTGATTAAAGAAAAATAATTTTGGTCTATTTTTCCACTAGTTTACTATGTGTTTTTGACAATAACTTGTATATCATGTAGAGACTTTGATATTCCTCTCAATGGGAATATTCACACGCATAAAATCTTTGAAGCATCGGAGCCTTACTCGCTTTTCCCTGTTACTTTTAGTAGGTCCTTCAACATGGGAGAGAAAAACATTTTTAACATAAGACAATGTAACTAGAAAAATTGGTGGATGACTCGGAGGCAGTGATAATTCATTCTCTTTCTCTCTTCTCTCCATCTATATTTACTTGACTGTATTTCAGCTTGATGTTTTGTATTTGATCATTTTTTGCCAATGGGATATAACATCCGCTTTTTATTTTTAAAAGCACAGCAGAATACAGTCCAGAAAGTTGCTACTTGCACTCAGCTGAAGTTCCATTGTCACAAAGTGGGTGGTAAAATGTCATTAGAAAAGCTCTGCTCTTATTAATGTTTGTATAGATCCAAATGTCCATTAGATTCTGTGGAATTATATCACAGTTACAATGGTGTAAATCTACTCTGTCAACACTATTTGTTTAATCCCCTATTTACTTGTTATTGCTTAAGAGGTTTGTCATATTTATTGCCTCAAACTTTATAAATACAGGTTTCTCAGAGAAATACTATTCTGTCACTGCTGGAAAAAATTAAAATTCTATTCACACCGCTTCTTTTATCATTAGAGGATTACATTGTACAATTTCAGCAAGAGGGCACTTAATCAGAAATGAACTTTGTCTAGTTAAAAAATGTTTGTTTTTCAGCTTTTGTTATGTATAATTGCACTATTTTTACAGAGTAAAAAAAGGCTTATTTGTGTAGCACAGTGATTACCACCACATATTGCAGCACTGAATTAAACTTTATTATTTTTAAAATTGTTAAAGAAAGAACAGATAATAACAATTGCTGTTTTCCAGATGGTTATTAGTAAACCTTTACCTTAGAAGAACTGCGTTTTGATTAAGTGATTAGAAGAGAAAAATAGCAGGTCTACCTGCATTGACACACCTATCCAGCTCATTCTTTGTAAGTATTAGGGGAAAGGATCTGTGCTCAGTGATTTTAAACTGAATCTAGATGCAACACAGGTCATGTTGTTCATATTCCCAGTTTAGTAGTTTCCTGGGTTCCCTTACAGCTCTCTCAGCCTCAATGTGCCTGTGTGTAGAAAACCTCAGTTAATCCTCCAGCCACAGCCCTGGGTGCTTTATAACCTCAGACAGCAAATTAATTGATCTCAGGTGGGTAGGCTGATCTGCTGCTAAGCAGTCCCTTCAAGATCTTTCTTCTCCTTTCACTGAGTTTGCTCTGTCTCTCCCTACATCACACAATTATCTGGGCTCTAAGCTTTTGAAACAAGTTTTAACAATGTCAAACCTGAGCCATTATAGGCTCAAATAACAAATTAAACCCATATGTAATAAAAATTATTACTAAAAGTTACAGTTTTGATTAAACCAAATCAAACTGATATACATTAGCTGCATATACAGTTAGCATGCTCAGAGCCAAACTTCCAAAACCATTATATTACCTCAAGTACTAGTCATTTAACCAGATTTCAGGTATGTGAATCAGCCTCATATTATTGGAATGAATATTTCAGAGAGTTATGGTTGGATAAATCTTTTAACTTCTCAATGAAACCATTATATGGCAGAATTTAGTTATGTGTTCACTAATCCATGCTAGGGCAATGCATGTGTGGATATTAGAGAAATGCTACAGATGCAAGTTGAGAAACTTCTTGTCTCCAGAGTGTAGAAGGGCTAGGAAAGAATACTATTCAGGCAACAGTCTCTACTTGTGATTTGTCTTTATTTTTTGGTAGATCTAATTGGTGATCAATTGCTCTTCTACCCAGTACAACCACACGCAGATACTTACTGATTCCCTCTAGCTCCCTGTCTCCCACCCTCCTCCTTTTTTTCTCTCCTCTCTCCCCTACCCCTCTCCTATTTATTTTGGGTCTGCACATCCTAAACTCATAACTCCAGTCATCTGAAGAAATGGGCTGTGCCTACAAAAGCTCATGATACCATCTACATGTTTTGTTAGTCTATGAAGTGCTACCAGACCATTTGTTATTTCTTTCAAAAGTCAGTAACTGTCATATTGTCACTATACCAGTAAATCCTGTGAAGATTAATGATAGTCAGCTCCAAAAAAGCTTTGATTTGGTAATAACTATAGTATGTTTAACAGAACATTAACTACAAAGATCAACAAACCCAAATTCTTCCTTAAACTTTGGGAATGGGATCCAGAGTGAGAAGTAAAGCTAATATTAGTATCACTGTGCTCATGGCCTCACATTGCAACAACATATAGTATAGGGTTTCAATGGAATAGGGTCAGTTTGTATGCATCCACTATCCCTTCTGAACTATCCTTCTTGCCCTCCTGCCTCCTACACCCTTATAATTACTTTCAAGTGGTATTTGAGCCATCATTTATTTCTATGGTTGTCTATTATATTATATATATGCATTATTATTTTTAGAAAATAAATATCCTTGGTAAGTTAAAAAAAAGAGGGGGAGTCCAGAAACAATTCTTCAATTGCTTCATGAGGAAATTTATTTCAGTTCTGAGAAATGCTCACTCCTTTGATAAAATACATGAAGTTCTGTTCTTCACTTTTTCCTAGTAAATATACTGTATATCATATTTATAGTGATTTTGTCATTAATATTCTAATATATCAATGAAAGTCTTTTGTTAACATTTTTCATCTTTTCTTTTCATTATTTCCATAGGTTCAATTTGTATTCACTTTAGTGAGTGCTTTGAGATTTATGCTTTAGTGAACATTTTAACCTTTGATCTCACTGATCACATTCACGATTTTACCACAAACAACACTGCATTAAAAGATTATCATATCCTGTTAACATATCTAAATCTAATAATTCAAGACTAATCAAACTATCTGACAAAAAATATGGCCAGTCAAAACAGTCATGGAATGGTGCTAGCAAAAGTACTAAAATGAAAAAAAATAGTTAATGTTTATCTTATCAGATTTTGTAAGATGAATAATTACTTGAGTATCTAGGAGCCTATCATTCAAAAAACATCAAGAGACAATTGTGGATACATTTTGTTTGAAAAGATATCAAACAGCTAAATTTTAAGTCTGTATCTACTGTGGACATCTGACAGCTCCTTATACCCTAGTATTATCTTTAGTTCCATATATTTTTTCCCCAATTTCTTTCTCTCCTTCTCTACTCCTTTCATTCACAGTATATCTTTATTAGTTATGCGCTCTGAGGATCTCTGGGTCATTTTTCCATTCAGTTTTCTATTGGGTTTTCTTTCCTCCGTCCTTTTTTCTTTCTTTTTTTTTAACCCTACAAATGTGAAGGAAAAATATTGGAATCTATGTCAAACATTCAAACCCCATTATACCCAGATGGGGTTGAAATTAAGTGAAATGAGTTCTTCTTCTCTGCTGTGAGCAAATGTACTGGGCTATGTCTAGACTGCAAGCCTCTTTCGAAAGAGGCTCTTTCGAAAGAGAGCGTCTAGACTGCACGCGGAACTTTCGAAAAAGCAAGCCGCTTTTTCGAAAGAAAGCACCCAGTGAGTCTGGATGCTCTCTTTCGAAGAAGCCCTATTTACATTCAAGAACGCCTTCTTTCGAAAGAGCACTTTCGAAAGAAGGCGTTCTTCCTCGTGAAATGAGGTTTACCGCTGTCAAAAGAAAAGCCGCGTTCTTTCGATTTAATTTCGAAAGAACGCAGCTGCAGTCTAGACGCAGGTGAAGTTTTTTCGGAAAAAGGCTACTTTTTCCGAAAAAAACCCCTGAGTCTGGACACAGCCCTGCACTGATATCATTTGTTTTAATAAATCACATCCCATACTGGAAAGTAGAAACTTCTGTTTTCTCAGCACAAGATAAAAGGTAAGATACAGCAATTGTACCTCACATTTAGCCAACCCGGATGTGGCTGTCTCAGATTCAGCAGGTAAGGATTTATAATTCCCAAAGCCTCCTTTGTGCTGGTGCAATTTCTGATATGTTGATTTTGAGATAAGGGTTTTGAAAGAGAGAAAACATTACAATTCTTTGTTCAAGTTGCATAGAATTCCAGCCTGCTACTGAGTTTTCTGGGAGGACAGCTCACTTCCTTTAATCCTACTGCTTAGTCCAGTCACTTCAACTCCTATTTTTATGTGAATTTTTGTTATAACAGGATATTAAATGTTTCTACTGTGTGTGTGTGTGTGTGTGTGTGTGTGTGTGTGTGTGTGTGTGTGTGTGTGTGTGTGTGCAAGTATTTGATAGAATGATTTTTTGGGGTACCAACATTCTTGCCAGTTTCCTTACATAACACAAACAATTCGAAATCCTTCCAAGTAGGTTGAGGTTGGACCTGAATCTACTTATTATCAGCAGTGAAAGGAAGTTAAATTTCTTACAGGGACTGTCCTATTGCAACCAGGGTCCCTGCCAGCTCTTTAAATAGTTCCCTGTTGGCTTTTGCGGCAATTCAGCCAGTTCTTGCCAGAGCTGCACACTCAGGAACATCCCTTTACTTAAATCTCTTCTTATTACTGTAGAAGTAGACCTCACTTTGGTACATGTTCACTTAAATCCTCACTGAAGTTATTTATTTAGTCTAGGTGTACACTACAACGAAAAGTCAAAAAAAGATACGCAAACTGCAAACCACAATTTGTGTAACTTTTTCGACTTTTCTTTCAAAAGAGGCCTTTCCGAAATTTGGCCCATCTATACAGGGCCAAATTTTGGAAAAACCTCCTCTTTCAACAAATCCTTTCTTCCTCATAAAATGAGTATTACAGGAATGGGGAAAGAATGTGTCCGTTTTTTGGAAATTGTTCCAGTATCCTGGAAAAGCTCTGCAGTCTAGACATAGCCTTATTAAAGGTGGCAGGGCCTGGTCAACAAAAACCCACCAAAGAACAGAGCAAAGATACTGAAGCAAATTATTAAACTATCAATTTGTAAGCACCAGGAAGGTAACAGAAAACAGCTAGCACAAATTTGTCACAAATAATCATGTTAAACCAACCTAATTACCTGTTTTTGACATGGTTTCTGGCCTAGTAGATAAGGGGGAAGGAATAGATGTGATCTGTCTTAATTTTAGTAAGGCTTCTAAAACAGTCCTACATGACACTCCCATAAGAAAACTAAGGAAATGTGGTCTGAATGAAATTACTATAAGATGGGTGCACACCTGTTTGAAAGACTGTACTCAGAGTAGTTGTTATCAGTGGTGCTGTGTCAATCTGAGAGGACATATCTATTGGGGTTCTGGTTCTGATACTTTTCAATATTTTCATTAAATATTTTGATAATGGATTGGACAGCATACTTATAAAATTTGCAGATCACACCACACTGGGAGGGGTTGCAAGTACTTTTGGAGGACAGGATTAGAATTCAAAATGATCTTAAATTGGATAATTCATCAAGATAAATTCAATACAAACAAGTGCAAACAAAGTGCTTCATTTAGAAAGGAAAAAGCAAATGCAGAACTACAAAATAGGAAATAATTGACAGGGTCAACTAACTGAAAGGAAACAGAGTGTTATAGAGCAGTGGTCTCCAACCTTTTTACACCGAAGATCATTTTTTAAATGACAGAACAAGCCGAGATCTACCACCCCGCCCCTTCCTGTTAGCCCTGCTCTCTCTAGTCTCCTCCTCTCCATCACTTGCTATCCCCAACCCTTATACTGCTGCTTTTTCCCCCAATTCTTCTGTAGGAAGAGGTTTTTCCAACATTTGTCCTGGACCAAATGTCAGAAAAACCCCTTCTTTTGGAAGCCTCCTTATTCCTTGTGGAAAGAGGAATATAGGGGTGACCAAAAGATCATATTTACTCTTCCACTAAAAGAAGCGGAAGAACAAATGCATCCCTGGATGCAGAAGTGTTTTTCTGGGATATCTCCGGAATCCTGAAAAACTCCTGCAGTCTAGTCGTAACCTCGCTGGGTTGAGACAGGATGGCTACGTCTACACTGGCCATAATTTCCTGAAAAGCCATGCAAATCAGGTAAGTCAGGATAGGGAAATCCGCGGGGGATTTAAATATCCCCCACGGATTTAAATAAACATGGCCGCCGCTTTTTTTCCGGCTTGGGGAAAAGCCGAAAAAAAAGCGTCTAGACTGGCGCGATCCTCCGGAATAAAGCCCTTTTCCGGAGGATCTCTTATTCCTACTTTTTTTCCTACTTTGAAGTAGGAATAAGAGATCCTCCGGAAAAGGGCTTTATTCCGGAGGATCGCGCCAGTCTAGATGCTTTTTTTCCGGCTTTTCCCCAAGCCGGAAAAAAAGCGGCGGACATGTTTATTTAAATCCGCGGGGGATATTTAAATCCCCCGTGGATTTCCCTATCCTGACTTACCTGATTTGCATGGCTTTTCCGGAAATTGTGGCCAGTGTAGACGTACCCGATGTGTAGGCTCTGGGGTGGGAATGAGGGATTTGGGTGTGGGAAGGAGTGAGAGGTGCAAACTCTGGGAGGAAATCTGGATGCAGGAGAAGGTGGATAAAGGGACACTGTCTTGGGGTGGAGGTTCCAGGCCGGGCAGTGTTGGGGTCAGATGTAGGGTTAGGGTACTAAGTAAGCCACAGACTTCTGCATGTGAGGGTTCAGGAATTTGGGTTAGGGTATGTGAGGGGCTCAGGGTAGGGGGTTCCAGTGTATGGTAGGCTCAGATGTAGGGTCTGGGGGGAAGGGGAGTGCAGGAGTGTTATGATGCTGTGGCCAGATGGGGGTTTGGCCCCAATTTAAGGTCTGTTGGCCAAGCTTCATTTTTAAATAAAATACTATGTCAAACAAAAAGTTTCTGCATTGTCTTTATTTCTGAGAAGAGCGGGAAACCTGTTTTGAGTCACGGGGGTCACTGATACAAGAAATTCAGTTGGGGCCACACAAGTGAGATGCAAAAAACTCCTCCTCCAAACCCTCCCCTCAAGCTTTACTAATGTGGCCCCAACTGTGTTGGTGGGAACAGAGGACATAGTACTGGGGAAGGGTGCTAGTGGGTGCTTTGGCAGGGGACAGAGTGCCAGTGGGGACAGAGTTCTGCGGCTGGGGTTAGAGGACAGGGAACAGGGTGCTGGGAGGGCAGAGGACAGGGTTCTGCAGCTGGGGACAGGGTGCCAGTGAGGACAGAGTTCTGTGGCTCTGGACAGGGGAATGGGGACAGAGTTCGGGGAATGGGAACAGAGTTCTGTAGCTGGGGACAGGAGAGTGGGAACAGAGTTCTGTGAGTGGGGACGGGAATGGGGACAGAGTTCTGTAACTCGGGACGGGAGTGGGGACAGGAGTAGGGACAGAGTTCTGGGAGTGGGTACAGAGTTCTGTGGCTGGGGAGAAGGAACTGGGCAGAGGAGAGGGAACTGGGAAGTGGGGACAGGGGAGAGGGAAGTGGGGACAGGGGGTGGGGTGTGAGTGGAGGCAGAGAGTGGAGGCAGAGAGAAAACCCTATGTGTGCCTGCTCTGGGGCTGAAACACTGCCTCCTCCCCCCCCCCCCACATGGTGCGGGGAAACCCCGTGTATGCCTGCTCCAGGGCCGAAACACCTTTCTTCCCGCCACACCCTGTGTCACAGGGGAACCCTGCGCTCTCCTGCCCCAGGGCTGACTCACCCCTCCTGGCCCGGTGCAGGGAAGTCTCCGTGCTCCTCCTCCAGGGCTGATGCCCCCTCCCTCAGCGTACCTGGCAGAGCAGCCAGCGCACTTCTGGAACCCCCGGAACTGGTGCTAAGCTGTGGGACTTCTATCCACCCACAGGAAGCTGGTACTACTTTCATTTTCACTGGAGGTAGGTAGTGGGGCTTCTCAGGGGTGAGAGGTAAATGGGGGTGGAGGACCCAGATGTCTCGCGATTGACTGGTTGATCGATCAGTCAATCATGATCGACCTGTTGGTGACCACGGTTATAGAGGATGACAAACTGAATATGAGTCAACAATGCGATGCAGCTGCAAAAAAGCCTAATATAATTCTGGGGCGTATTAGCAAGAATATTGTATGTAAGACCTAGTGGGTAATTGTCCCAAAGGTGAGGCCTCAGTTTGAGTACTATGTTCAATTCTGGGTGCTAAACTTCAGGAAAGATGTGGACAGATTGGCCGGAGTCTACAGGAAAGCAACAAAAATAATAAAAGATTTAGAAAACCTGACCTTTGAGGACATTAAAAAAAAACCTCAGTGTATTCAGTCTTGAGAAAAGAAGATTAAAGAAGAAGCCTGATAAGAGTTTTCAAATACATTAAGAGCTATTGTGAAGAGGATGGGGATCAGTTGTTCTCCAGATCCATTGAAGGTGGAACCAGAAATAACGGGCTTAAACTGCAGAAAGGGAGATTTAGATTAAATATAGGGAAAACTCTCTGGTATCAAGCTTCCAAGGTAATGAGCTTACAAGGAAGGCTGTGGAATCCACATCATTGGAGGTTTTTAAGAACATATTGGACAATCACCTGTCAGGGCGGTCTAAGTTTATTTGGACCTACGACAGAGCAGGGAGCTGGATTCGATGACTTGTCAAGATCCCTTTGGGCCCTATGTTTCTATGATGTCCCTGAACCTCAAAATTCTTACAGTAAACTGCCCGGGGGAGGCGGGAGAAGGATTGTCATAAAACTTGACTATTTCTGTCTATTGTGAAGTCTGTTGTGCTGGACAATTTATTTATAGAATAATGGAAAAGCAAAGCTCAACTGATAGGAGTTGAGTGCTTGACAGTAGCAGATACAGTCAATATTCTAGCCATGAACAAACTGTCAAAATTCAGCTAAAATAAGGATGGCCTGAATTGTACTTTGTCATAGGCTGAGCTTTGCAAAGGGGCCTAAGGGAATTATGTTCCTGGCTCTCATTAATTTCCAATGGGGTTTGTGAGTCTAATTTTCTTAAGCTCCCTTGAGAAATCTCAGCATAGTGAAAACATTGATGAGGTCACACAATCACAGTAAATTTCATCGTAATCTTTTTCCTCCACCTCAGGTAAACAACTACCTTAGCTTTATTCTTTCCTTTTTTTTAAATTTAATTCGGGGATGATCTCCTCCAAGGTATTAAGATGCTTAATGTTCATTGATTTCCTTGGGAGTGAGGCACCTATCCGTGTTTGAGGAAGGGGGATGGATATATTCTCATTTGTGCAGGATTTGAAATTGTTTCCCAAGCTACAATTACACTCAAAGAAGTTTTATTTCATGCTTCTTTTGCACTTCATTGTAACCATATAATAATTGGTGACAAAAATGAAATTGCAACTACAGATCCCAGAATCTTAAAGCCTTATCCACGCTGGCAAGTTACAGTGCAGCAAATCCACTCCCAGCACAGTAACTTCTGTGGTGTACACACTGGCAGGGCACTAGTGGACACTAAATTCAGAGTTGCTGCACTCGAGATAAACCACCTCAATGAGAGTTGTCTAGCTTTCTGCACAGTGACTGCAGTACTGGGGTGCCTGAGTGGAGGCCATGGTCTGCAATAGCACTGTGACTGGTTTCCAATACTTCTCCCACAATGTCTGTCCTTGCCTCTTTGGCCACAATTTCAAGTCTACTGCTTTGCCCTCATGTGATCAACCCTCAGCCCCCCCATTTACATTCCTTGGGAATTTTGGAAGTCTTTTCCCTATTTGCTAGGTGATATGTGGTGTGTACTCAGAACATCTTTCCTCCATGAACCAGGCGATCTCCTACTTGCCAAGTTGCTGGATCTCATCAGTGTTTGGAATGAGGAGTCTGTCTAGTTCCAGCTGTGCTCCAGCCATAGGAATTATTATACCTATGGGAAGATATGAAGATGCATGACTGAAAGGGGGCATGACTGGGATGCACTGCAGTGCAGGGACAAAGTGAAGGAGCTGCAATGGTGTTCTGCCCACAACCTGCCAATCCTACAAAGAGCTGGATGACATTCTTGGTGACAACCCTATCTCTGCACTGGAGACCCCAGTGAACACTTCAGGAGCTCAGGGGCCATCACGGAGTGGACTGAGCCAGAAGGAGGAAATCCTGGATAAGGGTGCAGAGGGGGAGGGCAATCCAGAGCCAGACAATGGCTTAGCATCCCCAGATACATGTGGACAGGAGCTATTTCCTCCCTGGAGTGGGTGAGCCAGTCACAGCAATCAGAGGTTCGGGGAAGAGCAAGCAGCAAAGGATGTGCCAGGCTTTGATTTTGGGAAGCACTGAAGTGAGTTACTGGGGGTAAGCTTGGGTCTGTTGTGCTGCTACTACCACCAACACAGGACTGGTCAGATGTGGAACAAGTTATTGATGGTAACATTCCCACACCATTGTGCCATAAGGAGTGGAGAATGACTGTTGCTGCACGTAAGGGCCAGGATGGAAGCTGCAATCTAGCAGAAGATCCTCCCTTGCTTCCCTGCTCTCTCTCAGCAGCAAGGTATCTTCCACGATGTACACAGCCTGTGGAAAATTTGTGGAAATTACTGATTATCGGGCCCCCTTCCAGTGTTGGAGTTCCCTTAGACTCAAATGCCCAGACTGGAGTAAGGCCCTGCAACAATGAATTCTCCTAGCCTAGTGGTTAACTCACCATTTTGAGGGTCTTATGTGTGCTCCCTGGGTCAGTCAATTAGTGATAGGAATATGAACAGTGCTTGTGATTAAAATGGGTCATGTCAATGCTCTATCTAGTGTTAACAATGTTGCATTTTGACTTAACAGATGCAACCTCGGGATCCCCAGCCCGCATTGTTATTGCTGGCTGAACAGCTGTGAAGGGCAGGGAAGTGGCCTCAGAAAAGGAAAGCAGACCTGTTGTGTGATGTTATGCTGCAGGCTGCCACTGAAAATAAAGAATTGAAAGATGTGGAGGAACAGTGAGAGGAAGGAATGGTGGGAGAATGCTGAGTGCCGGAACAAAGCCATGGAGCCATTCTGCAGTGCCAAGCTTATATACTTCCAGAGCTTCTAGCACTGCAGATGGAGCAGCTCTGTGACCACATCGCTCTACAGAGAGTGTCCCAAAACTGTTTTCCATGAACCTCCCTGTGACTGCCAACACATTTTGGCCATCATCCTTTCCCCAATCAGCACCAACTGCACTACACTGATAGATCCTGAATTCAAATTACTTCATTATTCCTGGAACATCTTTTGGTTAGCTACTGGCTTTCTTATGTCCCAGTCAGAACCTTCTGATGCATACAGTGCCATAGAACCTTCAGAATTCCATTTTATGACTTACCCCCGTGCAACCAAACTTTTCTAGGTAGGCCCTGACATTTAGTTCATCTGGGAAGAATCACTGAGGAACTGGAGATTTTACTACTTATAAAGACTAAGTAATAACCATTTTTATTCCCTCCCCCCCCCCTTTTTATTTTTTTTTTTGGCAAGTGTCTATTGGTGGCCCTGGGTATAGTAATTAGAAAACACAGAGCAGGACTGACACAGTTTTCTTGTACAGAGAAACCTTTGCTTTTACTACACCCTGAAAGCAAGACAAGGTCTATTAAAATGACATTAAGGGCTGAGTTGCCAGCTTGAATTAGAGAAAAGGTTTCAAACAACTGAAAAACAAAAATAAGGATAGATTAATGGACTGATAGAATGCACAAGGAGTAAGAACTAGAATAAACATCTTCCTAGATTAGCTAAATTTTCTCTCCATTCTCCATCACTCTCCCCACCCAGTTTAATTATTTTCAATATGCGTTCGTATTATAGACGCAGATCATTACACAGGCTTCTTTGAAAGAACATATTGTCAACTGAAGAAAAAACATACTGTTCAGTAGATAATCTTTGTCTATGACAAAGTATTTAATGCTCCTCAGTTAAAAATAAAACCTAAAACCTTTATTCAGTGGTTTGGGCTTCTTAGAAGGGTTTTATTTGATGCTGAGACATTCATAAGCTCCAAGAAAATATAGTTGCCCCCCACCATGTGATTTTTCTATATTGCTACTCTACTTCCATTTTCATTTTCAATAGTCATTCTCCAGTTTTATAATTTTATTGCAAGATATTTGTTTTCTTATGAGTGAATGTTTATAGCGCTTATGTTCTCCTCACAATCAATATCAATAAATCTCAGCAGTAAAGATGAAGAAAACAACCAAATCAACTAAATATATATTTGCAACCCTTGATTTCCTCCATTCCCCCATTTCAAAGGTTTCAAAGATTACTAGGCTATCATTTTTCACAAGACCTTAAAACTCTGGAGGAGCTCCCATCACCACCTGAAAGGACAGTTATACATTTTCAATCTGTTGCAAATAATTGTGTGGAAAAACTCATTCCATTGCTTCCAGACACAATTCAATCAGTGTAATGATTTTTGAGAAAGCGGGAACTATATTCACATTTCATTCATGTAAAGAATGAGATAATAGAGGACTTTCATGGTGGATGAGCACCCTGAAGGTACTGCAGTTTGCAGCAGCATACCTAAGGCCTTGCTGGGTTCATTGCATAAAGAAAAATCTCTCTTAATTTGTACTTTTCCCTCAGGCTTCAAATGCATTTTTTTTAAATGGACAGAAGCAGGAACTGAAGGGATTTGCACCCCAATGAGACTCTCCCTTTTGAATGACAGCTTTGCTGCTTTGGGAAAACTTACCATAATTCTTGTGTTTCTCTAATAAGGTAAAATTGATGTAAACTGCAGCTACCTGGGCCCTTGTCACCAAGCTTGGATAATTATTTCCCAATAATAAAAGCATACTGTTTTCCTTTTTCATTCTCTGTGTCCATTACCTTTGTTATTTTAGCTTTAATCAAAACTCTATAATCACAGAGTTCAGAAGCAAATCAGTTTTAAGCCAGTGCACTGCAGATCCACTCATTTGACAAATATGAGCATTCCTTTGCTGTCTTATACTACACTGTTGTAGTCAGGCTCTCTTTTCTTATAATAGAGAAGGTAGCCTCAACTTGAATTAAGGTTGAAGGCACTGTCCATAACAATCCCCTCTTCAGTTGTTTATAGCTTTCTCACATAAATTCCTGCCAGTCTGAAGCTGTCCATGTTTGCTCTGAGAGGCAATTTAGTTTAGAAAGTGTATGTCAAAATATGTTTAATAAATAAATAAATATATTGATGGGCAATCTTGGAGACGTTAACATTAAAAATGGCTAAACAGAAATCGTTCTGACTTGGCTTATTTTATAAATCTCACTATTGCTAATTAATTATATTTAATGCTAGTGGTGATGACGGTGAAATGGGATCTAAACTACTTAATTGGCATAATAACTATACTAAAATCAATAGAGTAGTATAGAGAAATCTTTCTAGTGTTCTCTCTAATATGGAGCATGAAACACCTATGCTGTGTAAACTGTTAGCTTCTGATGTATTTCTAGGTGCAATTCAAATTGTTAATTTTAAACTGAGTAATCTCATATGTTTTGAATGCTGCTATGAAAGCATTGTATCTCTCCCCCGTGCTACATTCCAGTCACTGAGATTTACATTATTTGTTGTTATTATATACAAGAACTGTTAAAATTTAAGTTCCTTTAAGTATAATCTTCATAAGCTGTAGAGCCATGTTGCCAAAAGCTTTGGCCAAAAGGGCTAATGTGATCCTTGGATGATCTTGAGAAAACAGTAGTGAGGTGAGTTTAACTCTGTATTTGGTGGTAGTGTGACTACTTAATGATCATTGTCTGTCATTAAGGAAAGATGTTGATATAGAAGAGTAATGTGAATGACTAAAGGATTAGAACAGGCATATTATAGAGTAGGGGTGGTGAACCTAAGGCCCCCAGCTTGCCTGGATGCAGCCCATGGGGCTCAGGGCTCCCCCCCAGCATTGGGGAGCCTGTGCTGGCACTCCCGCCCCTGTTGTCCTCCCCCCAACTGATTTTTCTGTGGGTCAGCAGCCCCCAACCCACAAAAGGGTCCCCATCCCTGTCAGAGAGAAGGGCCCAAGGATCTAGATTCACAACAGTGCTTGGACTCCTAATTTACACTGAAATCAATGGAAGCGTGGAAGCTTCCGGAAAAGCTATGCTGCGTCCAAGGAATGCATCTGCTTTTTCAGAACAGATTCCAAAAAAGTGGACACATTCTTTCAGCATCCCTATATTCCTCTTTGTATGAGCAAGAAGGAATGTGTCAAAAGAGGAGGTTTTTCTGAAATCTGGCCCCGTGTAGATGGGCCAAATTTCAGAAAAGTCTCTTCCGAAAAAAAAAGCGGAAAAAGATACACAAATTGCAATTCTCAATTTGCGTATTTTTTTCAGACTTTTCTTTGCAGTCTAGAGATAGCCTAAGAAGGCTACACCAAATTCCAGCAATGAATTTCAGCTGCGAGATGAAGTTCTGCATAAATACTGCAATGATGATGTTATTGGTTTTAACTGACACTACTGAAATACCATTGTAAGACTGAGCAGCAGCTTTTCTTGTTAAACTCAAAATACCACAATGTGCTTGACAATGTGCTTCACTTATGGGCATCAAGCAAAAGGTGGCTGAGGTAAAAAAAAGAGGCTGTAGGTTTGAATTTGAATTTAAAACTATTCATTTCCTTTGAGAACATTTTCTGAAGTGATTCTTTCAGTAGCTTGTGGGTTTGATGTAGGCTGAAATCTTAGGCAAATTTACTTCAACGGACTTAAATAATTAAATTAAGGGACTTTTCCAGCTAATATAGTTCTTATAGATAGATTTGTAGTGATATGAACATGGGACTTTAGAATCTTCACTTAGTTCTGGAATGAAACATTCCCTTACTCACCTCTAAACTGTTTGCAAGCAGACAAGATCTGCCTCGTGTATAACTGGCTTCTCATTTTGCTTGCCTCTGGGACAGAGCCCCTCACAGAAAGTTGGTCGCATTCTTACAGTATTATTCTTCTGTCCAAAACTCTCCATGAAGCTTAATGGTTGTAACTGAGGCAAATTAACAGTGTGCCCCATTGTTTTCCTTATTGATTAGGTTTGTGCTAAAATTAAATAACTGGTTATCCATACCCTTTGCTTAGCTGAGGAAGCAAAAACTCTGAATAATCTTTTAATGGATTAAAAGGACCTTTAATGGATTTAAAAAAATTGTCTGCAAAATATAGTATCACATCCCTAAAGTTAAATCATGTTAATTTATAGTTGAATTACAAGACACTGATGATTTTTTTAGCAATTTTTGGATGAATTATTTGGTGTGCAACAACCTAAGTAGTATATAAAATCACGTCCTCCGTTCCCATAGAGTTGTCTTTTCTGACAGTCTGGTGGCTGAGGAGTGCATGGTTTGGAGGAAGGTTTTCCCCACTAGCTTGACAGCACATACATTTATTGAATTTATTTATTCCAGGTTGAATCCACTCCTGTGTGGAAGGCTTAAGAGAAGCATACATCATGCTCACAAACTTGGTAGTAAATGGAGATTCCACACAGCTAAACACATAACCCTCTAAAGCTTGAGTTAAAGAATCAAGTCCAATGTCTGGACTCACATTCACTTTAGAATGAGTACAGAGGAGACAACACACTGAATAGATACTGTGCTGGTTCCCTGGATAGTAATCCTCAGTCTTTTTCCTGAAGGGGAGGTTTAGGATTAGGGAAGGAATTCAGCTATTTCTAAGCTTTTTATAGCTCTCTAGGGTTTTTTAGTTGCAGTAAAAATCAAGCTTGTTTTCATTTTCACTTTGTGTTTACATATAATCATCTAGAAGTTGAGATGGGTACACCTTATGGAATAATTAATAAAAATTAGGAAAGTTACTTTAACTGAAGTGTTTGGGAAGTGGGTTTCTGAAAGTTTTAGATTTTAAAGTGCCATTGATGCCTCATGGAAAAAAAATCTGGCTTGTTTACCACATTTTCTGGTTTATTTTCTTCTTTCACTTTATATTAGTTGGGATATTTACATGAAAACATAGCCTTTTTCCTTAAGAGCTCATCTGCTGCTTATTCTCTTGCTGAAGTCAAAATAATCCTATGTTTGTGACTTTGTTATCACCTCTACAGAAACAGTTGTGAAATCATAAACAGAGGATTATGGCTTCAAGTAGAAAAGAAGTAGCGGGAGCTGATGAACTCTTAAAAGTAAATATTTCCAGTAAGAACAACATGGAACAAAACACAAGAATCAGAACTGAAGCACCAATAGGTCTTTCAGAGACAATAATGGTGGTTAAAATAATTTTTTAGTAATATAGACGTACTGATAGTATCAATTATTATTATTCTTTATTCTGCTCCAATTTTTTTATAGCTGTCTCCACTGATATAATCCAGGCTTGGTCTACCTCTAAAGAAACTCTTTTGGCTTCATAAGCCATTCCTTGCCTTTTAGAGTTAGATCCAGAGTTTAAAGTTTTTTTAGACACTCTAAGGATGAAATTTGACACTGAATGGAAGCTGTAAAGTCTCACTATAGCCAACTCAAGCAATATTTGTTAATTGTGTGGCAAGCCCCTGCTCCTGGAGGCAAATGATTACATGAGAATCTCATTTACAGTGTGTGTATAAATATATATAAAATGTTTCTAGCTCAGCTGGTTGTAGCTCAGCTGGTTGTAGAAAAAAAAGCTTGAAAATATGCTCCAATTGCACCTTGAATTCTCAAAAGGAAAAAAAAAGAACCTATTTTTTATTTTAAATAAATCCCATGATTTTGTGAGACTTGGCTAATCAATTTAAGAGTGGCAATGCTAAAGTCTATGCACCACTAGGGACCTCCAGGGTCCCTAGGGTTGGCCGCTGTCGGCAGACAGGCTACTGGGCTAGATGGACCTTTGGTCTGACCCAGGACAGCCATTGTAAGCTCAGGGCTCAGGGTCGGGGGTCTCAGTGGACCACCTTGATATTCATGCACACCTGCTCCTGGGTGGCCAGGCTGGCAGCTCTCCTGCCCTAGACGGCCACTTTCCTGTGCCTAGTGCGGAGGTCGTGGACGATGTCCACGATGTCCGCACTAGCCCAGGCGGGTGCCCACGTCTTGTGGTTCCGGGCAAGCTCCCGGGAGCCACCAGCCTGGTCCCGGGAAGAGGGGGAGGACTTAGGGGCATCAGGTGGGTGGCTCGATCCGTGCCAGGTGCAGGGTCTGCTGGCTGGGTGCTGGCAGGCTTGCACCTGGCACGGGCACTGTAGCCAGCCCGTGCCCCTTTAAGAGGTCTGGGGCCGGGAGGGGGGCAGACGAGTTTCCCTGGTGTTGGCCAGAGTGGCCACCAAGGAAACCCTGGGGAGGGCTAGCCTCCCATTAGTTTGAATTAAGGGGCTACACACCCCTTAATTCAAACTAGCTAGTTTGAAAACTAGGCTTAATCCTCGTAAAATGAGGTTTTCCTAGTTCAAACTAAGCGCTCCGCTAGTTCGAATTAAATTCGAACTAGCGGAGTGCTAGTGTAGCGCCTATTAAAGTTAGTTCGAACTAACATCCGTTAGTTCGAACTACCTTTGTAGTGTAGACATACCCTTGAAGAAGAAGATTCCTGGGTACTCATCCAGCTCTGTCAGTCTGTTTCTTCATTTCCGCAGGTGGGTATTTAAGTTTTAAGAATGCCTGATAAAGATCTTGTAGGTGTTTGTCTGTTGTTGGGATTGGAGCAAATCTGGTTGTATCTTAGGGTCTGGCTATAAATAATCAATCATGTGATGTGTCTTGGCTGAAAGCCAGACACGTGTAGGTAAGAATAGCTGTCAGTAGGTTTCCAGGATAGGGTGGTGTGTTAATGTGTTCATCATGTAATTGTAGTGTAGTGTCAAGGAAGTGAATCTCTTGTGTGGACTGATCCAACCTAAGATTGATGGTGGGGTAAAAATTGTTGAAATCCCCAGGGAGTTCTTCAAGGGCCTCCTTCCTGTGGGTCCATATGATGATGAAAATGTCATCACTGTAGCATAAGTTGAGTACGGGTGCTAGGGGATGAGATATGAGGAAACGTCGTTCGAGGTCTTCCAGAAATTTTCATTTGGTAGAATTTGGTGTCAACATTAGCAAAATTACTTTGAGTAACTCCCATACATACAAGTTTTACTTTTTCATGTTCATTATGGTTCCAGTTACTAAAATCAGAAGTTTGAAATCAAATGAGCTAAGTTCAGTGTGCTTTTAGCATAGATAGCCTTAACTTCGAGTCAAATGTGTACATGTATGCACCAAAAAAGTTCATTTTCAACCTATAGTTACCATGGGTGCACACAAATTATCTATTTTCACCCCAAAATTGGCAATTTAAGATTGTAGGTGTTCTTTTTTCAGTAGTTTATTTTAATTTGAGACCTTGAGATGTTATCAACTAAAGATAGAAAAGTTCTTGGCACCATGCAAGCACATAAGAAGAACCCTAACGAGCCTGCAGTCTAACTAGACAAAATAATAGGGAGATGAATATAAGCATAAGGAAATGAAGAGACTTGACTAAAGACATGCAAAGTAGCTGTGGCAGAGTTATAAAACAAGAAAATGGGCCTTTTGAGTGTTAGGGTACGTCTAGACTACATGCCGCTGGCGACAGAGGCCTGTAGATTAGGGTACCAGACATAGTAAAATGAAGCGGCGATTTAAATAATCGCCGCTTCATTTAAATTTACATGGCTGCCGCGCTGAGCCGACAAACAACTGATCAGCTGTTTGTCGGCTCAACGCGGCAGCCATGTAAATTTAAATGAAGCGGCGATTATTTAAATCGCCGCTTCATTTTACTATGTCGGGTAGCCTAATCTACATGCCTCTGGCGACAGAGGCATGTAGTCTAGACATACCCTTAGTTTCATATCCCATTCACTGAAATGTGCTGCTTCTAATATTTATACATGGAATACAAGTTCCTATATGCAGGCTGAAAGCTTATTGGAGGTAATTCATCAATCTTGGGGGGCCTCAGTAAGCCAAATTTCTTTTAATTCTTCCTAGGAAGGGTTTGAGAACCCGTTGACCAAAAAGCTCCTGTCTGTTTTCTGGATCAGAAGGAAGGCTGGAAGTCAGAGTTAAATTTAGGTTGTTTATCCAAAGTTCTCTTCTTTTTTCCCTTCCTTTTCTTTTTTATGTTGGTCTCTGGAGAATCTGGTTTGAGTTTGTATAGCCAAGCCTCTACAGGTTATGGTACTTCTCCCAAGATATTGAAGTCTGTGGTCATTCTCCACCATGGAATTACATACAATCCCTGGCCAATAATGATAAACAAATTTAACAGAATAATATCTCCCAAAGATATCAGCATAACAGTCACAATAAGAATTAATTCTTATATTGTTAGTAGATCTCAAAGGGCTTTACAAAGGAAGTCAAGAAACAATGACAAAGATAAGATTCTACCAGAAAAAAATATCAAAGGTCCTTAAGAAAACAACGGGAGAGCTACTTACTCAGAAATGTTCCAGACAGGCTTGCAAGTTAATATTTCCTATGCCTAAGCCAAAGATCTGTTATTGTTGGTAAAGAGGGGCACTGTAGCCCAAAGATCTGTATTAGCCTCAACTCCAAGCTTGGAGCCCCGTCCCACACAGAAACCTTGCATTTCTTCCCTCTCCCCGCAGATGTGCAGCCCCAGCTGGAATCCTCACACCACAACTCCCTGGGACAGTCTCGGAGAAGGGGCATGACTGGGGCAGGGCTTTAGGAATGTTGCAGGTCAAAGATTTTCTGCAAAAAGAAGGTTGGCATCCCTATTCTGGAAATACCTGCTTCACAGTGGACATGCTCAGAGGCATAACCCAGCTATTAGCACAGGCATTCGGTGACATAATACCTATTGGTACTGTGTGCCTGTACCTTTCTTTTTTAACGTGGTTTGAGTGAAAGCTCTTCAATTGTTCAATTGTGAAGCGCACCCACATGGTTTTTCCATTGTCAAACAATTCTAACAGATCTATTTTTGAACAGTGATACAAGAAAAATAGCTGGAAGTTTGAAACCTTGCATTTGCGCAGTCATTCTCTAGGAACAGTTCTTTCTTTAGTGGATTGAAGGTAAACATTTAAGATATTACCAACAAATAAAAAATTGATCCCGGGCATACTTTGTGCAGCATCTGCTCTGATTTTAGTATTTCTTAATGAATTACAGCCACTTCACCACCACCACATATTTCATTTTTCCTCACCCATCTATCAGAAAATCAGTCAGCCTGCACAATGCACCACATGGTCTTGGAGCAAAATATAGTCTTCAGATTGTATCTTTTTATAGTTCTGGTAGGTTCCAGATACTGTAGCATAGTGATAGTGTTTAATGAACATTGAGACTAGATTTAATAGACTAGCAGGGAGAGGGCCAGCTGCTCTCACTCTGCAGCTGGAACAATTAACAAAAGGAGGTTGAAACAGTCTCACTGAAACACAGGAAAATATCTGCCTTAACTTTTGGACAGGTGAAAAATCTGAAAATAATTATTGATTCCACTCTTATTTTCTCTCAACAATTTTTGCTACAATAATCTGCAAGAGTTATACTTTTGTGTGTGCATGTTTCTTTCTTTGTCTACTGTGGAGATATAGCCAGCATAATGTGAACTGATACGCTACTTCCCTGTTAACCCAGCCTAATGGCTCCAGCCAAGCAATAGCAATAGCAAATGTGGGACTTCATCCCTCCACATTCCTTGCACCTTGATCTACTCTGAAGAGCAGAGCACAATTAAGATGATTTAATTGCCATCATTTTGGATCAGAGGCAATCTATTTTCTTCCCCTTGCTTTCAAAAGCAGCAAGCAAAAGAGAAAGGGAATTAAATGCCTGAATGCAATTCAAATCAGGGATTGCACAGTTAATATTCAAAAAAAGGTCAGCAAATGGGAAAAGTTAAAATTCCAGACCTCAGCTGAGTATCAACATAGCACCAGTGGGAACTACATCAAAATTTATACAAGATGAGGCCGTGATTCACTGTTCTAACAGCAATGGTCTTTGCCATTAATAAAATGAGCATTTACCCAAAGTTATTGCAAAGCAATGGATTTTTTTTTGTTCTAATCCTAGAGAAATATTAGGATGCTGACTTTCTAAAGAACAAGAACCAGAGCAGCAATGCTTCTTCAAGATCATTACCTATTTCAACCCCTACTGCAAGTGATGCACTTAGGCATAAGAACATGATGCTCCTACAAAGGAGATTCAATCTAAAGTTTAAGTCCAGAGACTATAGTTTGTTAAAGTAATGGAATGCCAGGTACACGTCTTTGTATCTCTCTATTGATGACTAAGAAATGCAGTATAGGTTTCTTTTGATCTAGTGAAAATGCCCAAGTAGCTCACAGTAAAACGCCATGCAGGTTCTGATCCATTTCAATGGTCTCCAAGCAGAAACTAATGTATACTATGATTCCTATAAAAATAAAGTGTTTTCCCAGAGATCTCACTTTTATTCAGTTATTGCAACAGGGATGGGCAAAATATGGTCCATGGGATAGATCTATCCTGGCCCAACAAGACCCTCTGATGGGCTCTCTGGCTTCCACACCCCCATATTCAACTCAGAGCAGCCAGCTACGGGAGCCATGCACGCCCATTGGTGATTGGGGACTCTGCACACTGCCTCCACCTCAGCTCAATTTTGCAGCTCCAGTTGGCTGGAAGTCAGCCAATGGAAGCTGCCTGGGCCATGAATGCAGAGATGCAAATGCTGGCCATAGGAGTTTGCTGCTTTGAGTGGTGTATGGGGGCATGACAGTCAGGGAGCCTATCAGAGGGTCCCACTGGGCTGTTGGCTGGGAGCCACCATTAGTAAGCATCTCCCAACCATAACCTGCACATAGCAATTCCTTCCTTCCCTCCCCCCAATTCCCAGCCTAAACCCTCTATACCTCCTCCTGGACCTCTCCCCCAAGTCACAACATCCTCCCTAACCCCCCACTCCCTCCACACCTCTCCTCCAGGTCAGAATCCTCTCCTGCATCCAAACTCTCTTCCAGAAACTATACCTTCTCATGAACCCCAGTCCCTTACTCCAGGTCACCCCTCCCCCCGACCTATGTCACAACCCAAACCCAACCTCCAACACCCCTGACCCTGGTCACAACTCTTTTCTAGATCCTGCACCCCAATTACCTATTGCAAGTTCTCTTTTTCATCCCAGACCATTAACAAATAAAAGCACAGAGCTTGACCACTTATCAAATTCATAGAGTGGCCCTCATCAAAAGTTATTGCCTATCCTTGTATTATGAAATATGTAATCCTGCTTCAGTGCAAGGGGGATAATCTAGATGACTTCTTAAGGGTCCTTCAGGCCCTAGATTTTTATGATCTTATAGATCAGGTCGTAGTTTAAGATCCTCTTAACATCTACGCAATATAATCTAGCCTCACCTGAAAGTGAAATGGCCTGAAAGAAAAAAGTTGGATTAATTTCAAAGGGTATGTCTACACTACCCCCCTAGTTCGAACTAGGGGGGTAATGTATGCATACCGAACTTGCTAATGAAGCCCGGGATTTGAATTTCCCGGGCTTCATTAGCATAAAGCCGGCTCCGCCATTTTTAAAAACCGGCTTGTTCGAACCCTGTACCGCGCGGCTACACGCGGCACGGGCTAGATAGTTCGAACTATGTAGCCATTCCGATCTATCTGTACGCCTCGTGGAATGAGGTGTACAGATAGATCGGAATGGCTACATAGTTCGAACTATCTAGCCCGTGCCGCGTGTAGCCGCGCGGTACGGGGTTCGAACAAGCCGGCTTTTAAAAATGGCGGAGCCGGCTTTATGCTAATGAAGCCCGGGAAATTCAAATCCCGGGCTTCATTAGCAAGTTTGGTATGCATACGTTAGCCCCCTAGTTCGAACTAGGGGGGTAGTGTAGACATACCCAAAAGAAGTTCAGCTACTGTCTCCTGATGAGCCTCAATAAGGTTATGTCTATACTAGCCCCCTAGTTCGAACTAGGAATCCTAATGTTGGCATTCGAAGTTGCAAATGAAGCCCGAGATTTAAATATCCCAGGCTTTATTTGCATCTTCCCGTTCGGGCGCCATTTTTAAATCCCCTTAGTTCGAACTAACTGCCCGCGACTACACGCGGCAGTCAAACGTTAACTCGAACTAAGTCCTTAGTTCGAGTTAACTGTTACACCTCATTCCGCAGACTAAGGACTTAGTTTGAGTTAACTTTTGACTACCGCATGTAGTCGCGGGCAGTTAGTTCAAACTAAGGGGATTTAAAAATGGTGCCCGAACGGGAAGATGCAAATAAAGCCTGGGATATTTAAATCCCAGATTTCATTTGCAACTTCGAATGCCTACATTAGCCTCCCTACTTCGAACTAGGGGGCTAGTACAGACCTACCCTAAGAGACAGACAAGAGGCAAGATTTTGGGCTTGACAGGATTTGGCCTGATCTGATATGGCAACCCCTATAATTCCATCTGTCTAAATGGTTTGTTTCTAGTTTTATTTACATTTATTAAGTTCTGTGGTTTGTTTGTGTGTTTGTACAATGGAGCCAGATTCACACATGGATTCTTGCATTTTTGGTCTACATTTTTTAGAAAACCTTCCAGCGCTGACAGTGCAAAACTGCCAGTGCAGTTGTCTAACTTGCTGATTTTGAATCAGATTATAAGGCATCTAAATGGCTGCAATTATGCTTTCAACTTTTCACCATAATTTAACTGTGAGATATAGTATTACACAATGAAATATAAATAGATATGCTGAACATGAGCGCTTTAATATCATTAGACCTGATTTGCACTCCCTTATGCCCATTTTATATAGGTGTAACACCATTGACTTCCTCACTGGAATTATTTGCCATTTACACCTTGCTCAAGAGGAGAATCAACCCATTGTCACTGTGGATACAGATGAAGGTCCAAAGGAGGAGGCTCAAGGGGACATAAAGTTATTAATCTGACTAAACATGGAGGAGTAACAAACAGAAGGTCTCCCCAGGTAGAACTGCTAACTCTTCAATCTCTGATTTTGGTAACCTCTAATGCTGGTGAAAAACAAGAACAGTGGAATACAGTATAAAGCTGATGTATACATTTCTTTCACACAGATAAAAAATTGACACTCCATGCAGGAGACAGGTAAGCATTAATTTTATTATTAGACAAGAAAGAGAGGTAAACAAAGGGAGGGACTTGTTTTGTACTGCGTTACTGATGCATGACTGGATAAACAGCTCCATATCTTAAGAATAACAAACAAATAAATAAAAGTACTGCAAGATAGAGTCAATTTTAAACAGGACACAGAAAATTTGCACTTAGATCTATTTATCTGTCATTCCTGCAGTACATCACTAGTCAACTCGGGCAGACACATAGGGAAATCAAAGAAACAAATTTACAGTATATAATCTCAATTCCTTAACTATCTTTGTTCTTATTCTTTTTCCAGGAAAAGGCTTCAGGTATTCTATCATGTTCAGCCCTTTTTAAGCCTGGAATAGCTTATATGCTTCTGACAGCCTGGCTAAATACCAGGTTACCAGGAGGGGAACCCACTTAATTGCCTGGATTCTGGCATTGGCAAATAGTTTCTATACCGAAAGCTGGACTAGTTCACATCTGTGGCTGTCAGATTTCTGGCTTGCAAATGAAGAAATCAGCTGTTCCTGTTCCCTAAAGAGTACTCAGGGGTTCCAAACCTCATGCATAAAGCCACGCCATACCATCTAATTTCCATATAGAATACAAATAACGTTTCCTTAATAAGAATTGCTATAAATTTCTGTACAAAATATTTTCAACCCTTTATGCATGCAAGACGTAGTAGTAGTCCACTTTAGTTATATAAAATAAAACTGGATTTTAAAATTCAAATGACTTTAGTTTTTACCATAAATTCATTGTGCTTTAAGCAACATGTTTTCTCTTCATCAGATAAAATCCATTTACCCAAACACATAGTCCATGGCGGTGTATGTGCACATGCATAAAACTGTAGTCTTAGTCAGCTGTTACATTTGTTGGGCTGCATCACCCCCATGCCAGTTCTTGCCAATCACAAACCCATAATATTTTTGTGCTCAGCTACCTAAATGGCAATATGGGGGGGAAGGGCTGGTTACTTAAAAATAGTTAGAAAAATGAAGGCACATTTCTTAAGTCCAAACCATCTCAGTGTAATTCTCCAAAACTGGAAACCAGTTTAAATTTGGGACTAAGGTCACTCTTAGTGACCTACACCTACTTGCATTCATTTACTCTAAATGCCCTCTTTATTTAAACATGGACTTCTAGCAGCCCTAACTTTTTTCTTTATAGAAAACAGGAAGGATGGATGTGTACAAAGTTCTCTTTCTCTTTTTTTTTTAGAATGTGACATGAATTCTCCCTTTATAAATCACTGTAGGGCTACCTGAAAAAAAGACAGTTGGAACAGAGCTGAGTAAAGAGTGCTGTTAAAGAAAATAGCACTGCCTGCTTTGCCCTTCTGTATATAAATGTTATTACAGACCGAAAAACTACATTCAAAGAAGGGCATGGTTATAAAATCAAGCTCTCAAAACTAGGCAATTCCATAATTCACATTCTATCTTATAATTTTACATTGCGGCTTATGACCATACTATCAGAGCACCTTCCACATAAAATCTATCTCAATATCAAAGTCCTTACCAGACTTCATGGAGTCTGTCACATTTCTCTCTTTTGGGGACAAAATTCTGCCTATACTATCTTAGTTCAGTCCTCTTGTGCATAAGCAATATGCTACAATATTTAAGTATCTGTTCACATACTCTTTTCTCACCTACTTGCCTCATCCAGTGCACAGATAAATGGTGCTCATTTAATCAGTAGCTATGCTATATTTATTTTATCCATATCTTCAGGTGTGGCATTAGGGCTATTTAATGCTCTGCGTCTGCACTAAATAAAATACTATTAAGATTTTATAGACTTTTCTGTGGCATTTGTCATCACAATATCTGAGTACCTCACAAATAATAAATACATTTATCTTTACAGTTGGAGGACTGAGTCAATGAGAGACCCAAATTGTAAAGGGTCTCATTAATTTTGGATGCCCAACTAGAGGCCTAATTTTTTCATAATACTTGGTATTTGCATAGCAGTTTACACATTCAAAGAAAAACATCCCTGGACTTCAATTGCAGTTGTGAGCACTTAGAATTTCTACTAATGTTAGGCACCCAAAAATGAGCAATGCACAGTTAGTGGCCAGCTGTGAACAGTTTGGTTTAAGTGACTTTACCAACATCACACGGGAACTCTGTGGCTAGCTTATCAATATACACAGCACGTTTAAAGGGAAACAGCATAAACATTTTCATCTAGGGGCACTGTAATATAAGTTTATTTCCAATCCATAGCTACAGGATTTAATAGCTTGATCCTGTATTTCCCTGCACCTTTGTAGACATTTTACTCCTATTTGGCATGGTGTAAATATCTGCACATGCTCTAAGACAGGGATTCTCAAACTTCATTGCACTGTGACCCCCTTCTGATAACAAAAATTATTACATGATGTGACGTAGTGGGGGGTAACTTGCTAACTCACTGGCCACTGTCTGTAGCACCACCGAGCAAGACAGGTGATGAGTCATTATGCAAAGGGATCTCTCAACCTGTCTGACCAGCTAACCCCCATGGAGAGGAACAAAGGAAGGGGGATGCTGCCCTGGCTGGGGGGCAGGGCTGGAGGAGAGTTAGTTTAGTTCCTGTCTGGAAAGCAGGGGAGAAGGAGCTGGGGAGGGGGGCTGGGACTCCCCCATCTCAAGGGGGGCACTGAGGCCTCTTAGCCCCAGTTCCTGTAACCAGATTACATCTGTGCTGTGCTATATCCTGGAGAAGCAATAAACTACCTCCATTCTACCGGCTGGTGGAGTCTGTTCGTGCCATTTCGGGGTGCAGGAGACGGGGGACCCCAACGCGCCGTCACACATGACCCCAAGCAAGGAGACTGAAGCATGAGCCTGCCTAAGCTCTACCACCTGGCCAAGGAGGAAGGGAGCCAAATCCCAAAGGTTCAACCCTGGGTGGGGGCTGTAACATAAGCCCTACTACATGGAGCTGAATCTAAACCCTGAGTCCCTTTGCCTCTGACCGAAGCCCTGGGATTTTGGCTACAGGCATTGGGGGAGGAGGGGTTAGTTGGGTTTCAGCTCCAGGCCCCAGCAAATCTAATGCCGGGCCTGTCAATCCCATTCAAATGAAGTTGAAACCCACAGTTTGAGAGCCTCTGGTCTAGGGTAATGGAGAATCAGGCACTAGGTATTTATCTAGGTATCAAATATAGGACAGTTCAGGATAATGGGAAGAAAGACATCGGTCCTGCAATTACTTATGCAAGTGCTTTAGCCTTTCTACTATAATTAGTCCCATTGAAATCAGTGGTAGCTAAGTACATGCATAAACTTTTGCAAAATTGGGGCCTAACATGTCAAGAGCAAAGGAGTTAGTTCTGCAGAGCTTTGGGATTGTATATATACACAAATTTTAAGTTGTCCAGATGTTTATGCACTTTAAGATATATACAGGGTAGAATTGTCAGATGCACACACAATTCTCTTAATTCTGCTTCCACTGAATTAAAAGGGAGTTACCCCACAAACTTCACTGGGAGCACAGCCAGGCCAAAGCTAAGAGCTTCTGAAAATTATACTACGACTAGTTTGGTATAAGAAAATTATAATCATGAGTAACACCTTTCAGAAATTAAAGGGAGACTGTCTATCCATCTTTTAAAGTCAACAAAACTTATTTTGCAACAGAAAAAGCTTTTGTCAGACATCTTTTCTTTGTTCCTTGACATAAATTGAATATAGATGGCATGAATGTCCTTTTTAAATAGTTACAGTGTATAATTGGGACACACCATGTGCTAAAGGCCAGTTGGAATTTGTCCCCCTGTTGCTAGAAGGATTAACACATCTCCAGCTATGGACTTATATGTGATATTGCCAACTCTAAGAGTTTCATCAAGACTCTGGGGCTTTTGGGATGGGGTTTTCATTTGTCTCATGTAGGGTGACCAAATGTCACAATTTTATGGGGACAGTCCCAATATTCAAAGCTTTGTCTTACCTAATCCCCACCCAGACCCATCCTGATTGTTCACGCTAGCTAGCTGGTAATCCTAGTCTCATGAAAACATGAGGAAAGGCCCAAAATGCATGGAATTTCCTTTTATTCAAAAGAAATTACTGCCAATGGGGCGAAAGCCAGCAAGATGGTCACAATTTTTCCTACAGAATAACCTGTATGTGCATGTGAGACTGCTTTAATAAGGTTGGCTGCTACCTCACTATTTCCAAGGAGTCTGATCTGAAGCCAGGTTGGCTGCCATTCGATGGTCCAGGAGTTTAGGTAACGCACAGGGACTGAGGAATACTAGAACTCTGCGGAAGACATTGTGAAAGGTGGCTAGGGAATAGAAAGGGGAAACAGTGTAGTGAGAGGTAGAGGACAGGAGGAAGGTTTAGGAGTTACACAGTGGTACAAGACACAGGAAGAAGGGGTAGGGAGGGGAGTCCAGAAATGGCATCAGAACAGGTTTTGGTATTGGGATGCTGAGCTGTGTCCCGCCCCCCCCCCTTTAGATCAGTCCACACCCCTCTTTGCCCCCTAGAGCTGGGGCCAGCAGCCAGGAACACACCAGTGACTAGTACTCCAGGCCCAGGTAGGACCCTGCATGTGGGGACCAGCAGCGAAGCCCTTGTGCATGGGGCTGGTAGCTGAACAGGACCCTGGAGTCAAGCTGGGTGCTGAGCCAGCATCCAAGTAAGAGCAGGCCCAGCAACCAGGACTCTGGGAATTACAGCTCAGGGCCAACAGCTGGGACTCCTAACTCCAGGAGCACAAGTCCAGGACACCAAAATCCTGGAGTGCTGCAGTACACCCGACACTCCTATTCCCTGCCTATGGAGTCCAGAGCAGAGGGTGGCAGAGCAGTGCAGTGGAGATGTGGGATCCAGAACAGGGGGGAGGCCGGGATGGGGAGAGGAGTTGCGCAGTCATAGGCAGAGAGTGGAAGGGAGGGTGTCAGAGCAGAGTTGCTTCTTGTATAAGCTAAACCAATCCTATGTTATTTCTACTATGACCTAATCAGTGACAAATGATTGTAGGACTGTTGTTTGAGAATGTTGATTAGTTTCATTTTTAGCAATATTTGAATTTTATGTAGATATACAGACACCAAGGTTTTTAAAGACCTTCTCTTTATACATGCAGTATGAGTAATGCATATAGTATAATGTAATATATTACATTACTGATTATATTACTATAAACTGCAGTGAGTAATCTCTTTGTAATGTCCCTTAGTGAGCTCTAACATAGCACTGTTTCAAATAGGAGCACATTAAAGTTCACTGGGGAATCTTTAGTGTGCCACAGAAGGGTCTACACAGACCAATTAATGTACAACACATTAGTGCACATTAGAAGTCGCACCCCAAAAGGTCTACATTACTGCTCCATGTGGACAAAGGCTTTAGATACAAGTTATTTCCAGTGTTTTTCCAGTGTTTATTGAATAAAGAGCACTTTCAATATTTTTTTGCATCAGAGCCATTTATTGGTTAAAGCTAAAAATTAGCTCTAATGACGGATATAATTTTCAAGTTCTGTTTTATATATTTACTTGAAGATTTACCCGGCATTGGTGAGGTCCTTCAAGGCAGGGGGTGGGGGATGCAGGAGTCAGGGAAGGGGCTTGGAGTGTGCGAGACTCAGGGCAGGGGACAGAGGATATTGTGGGTACTTAGGGCAGGGAGTGGGGGTGTAGGAGTCAGGGCAGGTGACTGGAAGGTGGAGGGGGTCAGGGCAGAGGGTGGTGGGGTTAAAGTCAGTACAGGAGGTAGAGGCTTACTAGTGCTGTCCATAGTGGCAAAAGTGGTGCTGATCCAACAGCGGCTTCTCCTGGGAGGGAGGGGGAAGGGAAGGGCTGCACTGGCAGTCCCTGAGGTCAGTGGCTCCTCATGGTGGGGGGAGGGCTGGGATTGGGCTGCCCAGCCTCCTGACCAGAGGGCAGATGACTCCTCACAGGAGAAGAGCTGGGGTTGAGCTGCCTGGCAGCTCCTTACGAGAGGTCTAGGTGGGAAGGGGGGAGTCCAGGACTGTGCTGCCTGGCATCCCCAGACAGCTGGTAGATCATTGGTGGGACAGTCTGGGGCTACTGTCTGCCTTCTGTCCAGCAGGGCTCCTCCTCCCTCTTCTGGTGCTGCGGCCAAGGGCTGGAGGGGAGGGTTTGGGGCAGTAGAACCACTTTCTTGGACTGGTGGCCAGTAATATGGTAAGCCCTGGCCCCAGTTGATCATTCTCTTCCTGGTGAGTCTGCCTCCCCTGTGATCACAATGCATAACAACTGTATCCCAGTGGTCACTGACAAGTATAACTGTCCCTCCTTTCAGACCCCTCCCTTTTCATGTTATGGAAAACAATTGAATTCCAGGCACATTCCATTTTCCTGGCACAACCAAATACTGACCTTGCTTTAAGTTAGGAGAAGAGGAAGCTGTGTACCACATTTGGTGGTCTTAGCTCTTACCATGTAGGAGGAGTTCTCGAAGAAATGGACTCACAGACAGCCTGATGGATTCATAGACAGACACAGCACAAACTCTCTAAAATATAGATATATATCTAACATATGTTTTGACCATGGTCTTGTGGTCATCTTCTGATATATAACTGCTCCACTCAAACCTAGAAAATAACATTTTTTACAAGTGTGAATAATATACATTTCTTAGATGAGCGATTCTCAAATTATAGACCATAAAGCCCTTCTTTAAGCACAGAAAATAAGCTAAGGAGAGAGACAATCAAGGCAGTAATAGGGGGAGTTCCATCCATTCCTATTTTAGGGGTGAAGAGATGATAAGTGGAGTTGGAGTCTCTTTCTGAGCAGGCAGGGAGAGGTATGCATTTTTATGTGCATTAAAGGTTGACTGTCCAGTCTGAAATTCTCACACACATGCTGGCAAAGCAGGAGAGGGGGAAGAGATAAAAGGTCAAAATACAGATTAAAAGCATGATTTGACTGGGGTTTTTAATTACATCATTTTGAGGTCAAGCTCATGAGTTTATGCTGATTTTCATTTTCCATCTCTTGAGGGAGTCCAACTCACTTTTGGTGTCTTGAGGTCAGTAATATTACATATGGTCCTGATTTACTGTCCAGATGTGTTAACATAGGCTCATCACAGATAGCAATGTCAGGAAGAAATCTATTACTGTCACCTTCACACTAAAAGCAATAAGGTTGGTGGGAATTTTCTAAATTTCAAAATTGATGACATTTCAAGCTTAAAAATTCTGAACAAACAAGCAGGAAGCATTTTGACCATTGTCTTGTGGTCCTTTTTTTCCTCCCCTATTTTTTTCAACCATCTGACTGATTTTCATTTTTAATTTAAAAAAAAATCACAAGAACTTTTGGGGGGAAAAATGTGCATGGCATTTTCCCATCTCCTACCCTGCTGTTTGAGTTAACTTTGACTTTCTCCTCAACATATCTAAACATACTGATGTTCTTTGACTCTGAAAAAAACATGCAGAAAATGGTTTCTTTCTCATGAGTCCAAAAATGCACCTCATCTATTTACTACAATAAATGTAACTGAAGAAGAGGGAAATGGAGCTCTAAAAAATGTGACATAAGAATATTATTGTATAAGCTATGTACTATAGTGTCAGATATACAAACAAATAGCATATATTGAATACCGACCCCATTGCATTTTAATCATGCAACTAACTTTGGTTTATGGATGGGAGAGGGGGGGGTCAAGATTCATATCATGCACACTACTTAGGTTATCTTTAGCTATCATTGGTAACCAATTTCTCTACCTTTAGCACATTTTAGTCTGAAAACAAACCATTAGAAGTTAGTTGTCTGTCCCTTTATTTCTCATAACTTGACAGAATGAAGAAAATGAAAAACAGAGAGAATGCCTGTCTTTTCCCCTTGCTCCTTTTCTTTTTCAATTTCTTCTATAAAAGAAAAAATGAAAGCCCAATAAATATAGCTGAGGGAATGATGCCTGTGTTGTTGCTACACTGCACATATTCTTATAGCCTTCTAAATCGTAAAATGTTAACAGCAAAACTAAATCTTGACATGTTGATAGCTAAAACCATACTGCAATATGGCACATCAATTGCCTGTTATGTTTTTGAGGACCAAAAAATATTCTCTTCTGTACCATTAACATAAATCAAACTGGTTAAATCACTTTAATACTCCAGGTGCCTTATTTTTTTTTCAGATGGCACAGTGGTTGATGTCAATTTGGGGGGATGGGGAAGGAGGGAAAGGGAAATCATATAGCCCGTAGATTTGCAGAGGGGTTACGCACACAAATCAAGCTCAATCAGTTTGTCAGATGAGCATTTCACATTAAACAAAATAATAACCTGTCATAAGACTTTAAACAGTTGCTTTTTTGCCAGGTTTCAAGAGAGCAATAGAGGGCTGAAACTATTGTACCACAGCTGTGTTTCTTAAACTAAAAGCAAACTGTTTTAAAGGCTTTCATCAGATAGGTCCTTGCCAGATGTGGATTCTAACAGTGTTATGCAAAAGGAAAAGTACCAGCTTTTCCCAAACCTCAGAACGGATGAATTATAGCTTGCAAAAAATAAAAATAAAAACGCTAATGGTGGGATGTTAGAAAATTACTGCAGGTAGGTAATGTTCCTGTTTCCATAGACATATCTATTAAAGTAAAAAAAACCCATAATGTCCAATTGACATATGATGTTTTGGATGTTTGGAGGGCTAAACTGCATGCCTCTAGACCTCAGCATCCTCCCTACTAGCCACTAGTAGCCAATTTCACTCAAAGCAGCTCTATCCACTCTCCAATAAATATTTCAGTCCCTGAAGATGGCAGCAGCCCATGCTTGGAATTCCTCTATTTAGAGATGGAATAGAGCTCATAAAACCTCAAGGTTTGTCAGGGAGAATGTATTTCTTATGAGAAATTCTGTTTCATTGGCTGCATCAACTTCAGATTAACAGGACTGTAAACTGATGGTAATTATTTCTGAAGTGTATAGTCCACCTGATGCACACTCTTATATAGGGGACAGCAGTTGTGTTGTAATAGCCTGCCAATTGAGAGAGCTCTGGGTTTGGTTCTGCCTCTGAATCTGTGTGATCATGGACACGTTGGCTATATATAGACTGCAGGATTCTTTTGGAAGAAGCTCTTCCAGAAAAGATCTTCCGGAAAAACCTCTTCCGAAAGCGAGCATCCACACACAGCAAAAGCGCGTCGAAAAAAGCGTTCTGCTTTTTCGAAAGATAGTGTCCACATTGATTGGATGCTATCTCACATAAGTTGTGATTACTATGGAATGAGTGTGTTTTTTCCTGAAGGCCTCTTCTTTCGAAAAAAAGCCCCACTTCCCTGTCCACACATGCCTTTTTCTGAAAGAGCTCTTTCGGAAAAAGGCTTCTTCCTCGCAGAAAGAGGTTTACCGTTGTCAGAAAGAATGCAATTGCAGTACGGTCATAAGTGTAGTTTTTCTGAAAAAAACGGCCGTTTTATTGGAAAAACTCTGCAGTGTGGACATACCCTTTGTTTAACCTGCATGCTTCACTTACTTCCATCTGTACAATGGTGCTTGATATCTACCAACTTTGCAAATCTCTTTAAAAAACTATGGATGGAAGTGCACTGTATGTGTACAAAGAATTATCAAATTCATTCTCATATAACCAGTAGTTTGATCGTGATGTATTGTATGGTCAAGACCAGCATGTAAAAACTACAATGCCAAATACAGTAGACTTCTGATAATCCAGAATCTTTGAGACCTAGGTGGTGCCAGATTATCGGATATGGCGGATTATCAGGAGGTACTATAAAATGGTTATATATATACTGTATACACTGTATCTAAAGTGTTTTTAACCTTTTTATTTTACATACGGTATACAGTATATTGTAATGTTTTAGTTTTTTTAAAACTTTTTTACCCCTTCTCGCTCGGTTCAGCTGCTGCTGCTCCTGCTGCCGCCTTGTGACTCGTTTTTTGCCGAAGCTCACTCACTAGGCTCTTGCCATTTTGATGCCGGACTATTGGGAGTGCCGTACAATTGGATGCCAGACTATTGGAGTTTTACTGTACTTCTATGAAATTAGTTCAATGGCAAAACTCCCAATGCTCAATTGCACAGGACCCTACCCTTAATTAGCATAATACTTCATGTCTGTATTTGCTACAGCATAACAGTCTAAGCAGGTGAGGTAAAATCTTTTAAATGAACTTCTGTTGGTGAAAAAGACTAGCTTTCTAGCTACACAAAACTCTTCTTCAGTGTTATCATTAGTACAATCTGTTTTGTGTTTTATACATTTAACGTATTTCATATTTTAAGTAGGATTCTCTTTATCAATTTCACAGTGACTCAGTATAATTTTTATACAATATGATGTGGGGATACCCTCATTTAGAATGGAAGAGTCCTTAATGCCATTTAGCTCAATTTACTTAAATGAATAAAACTAAACCAAATAAAAAGCATGTTAATTCTGAATAGCCACATCCACACAGGATTTAATGGGGTTCTAGTCTAGATAGCAGGGGTAGTCAGTAGGTGGGCCAGCTCCAGATAGCCAGATCCTTTTTAATGGTTCTGGACATCTTATTTATTCATTGTCATTATGGGGGTTGTATTATTATTTTCTCTGGGGTCCAGATATTGACTATAATGACCAAGAAATTGTCAAAAAATAGATAGTCCTGCAATTCAGGCTCTCCTCATTACAAGTCCAAGATAAGTCCAAGTTTTTTGGAATGTATAGCGAAACAACTTAAAGCAGGGAACTTTTTTCCTGAGGCTGACTTCCATTTGTGCAATTTGTTAGGGGTTTTCTGTTTTGGGATTTTTTGCACAACCTAAGAGTGGGGAATGGGAGAACTTATAATGCATCAGTTCCTATAAGCATCAACAACTTTAATGCGGAATGGATGTATACTGGGGCGACTTATAGTGGAGACGCCTTGTATAGCTTTTTGTACCATTTTCATCACCATAGTATCAGACACACACACACATACATATATGATAATATGAGCATTAGAGCACAGATCGGTTGTTCTCTGATCCTGGGAAAGAAGATGATAATGTGGAATGGATGGTATTATTTTGGTAAGTGGTGTTGTGTTCATTTGTTTGTGTTAAATAGATATGTTGCAAGATGTTTATCTTAGAGAAGGCAAAGACAAAAAAAAGTCTTACACACAGAGTGCAAAGTGGTGAGTTTTATGATTCTCCTTAGTACCTTTCAGAAATCATTCCACTCTCTTGGACCACCCCACAGGAAAGGTTTTATCTCCTGTGTAATTGAGCTTTATTCCCATTGTTGAGAGGTCTACTGTGTCAGAGGACTCTGTTGTTTATCAAGGTCTTAATCTTTGTTATCCTGGAGCTTTAGACTCCCTTTTAGGTATGCTAGGCCCAGGACATGGAAAGGAAGGGATTCAAAGATAAGGACCAGGATCTTAAACTTGATTTGAAATTCTAAGGAATGCCAGTGTGCAGAGTGCAGGATAGGTGTGATGTACCCATGGTACCTGTGTTCCTGAGGAAATCTGTCAAGTATCAGAGGGGTAGCCGTGTTAGTCTGAATCTGAAAAAGCGGCGAGGAGGCCTGTGGCACCTTATAGACTAACTGAAGTGTTGGAGCATAAGCACTTCAGTCTTTGCCCACGAAAGCTTATGCTCCAACACTTCGGTTAGTCTATAAGGTGCCACAGGACTCCTCGCCGTTTTTGAGGAAATCTGCTACAGCATTTTGTATTAGCTACAGTTTCCTAAGTGCTGGAGGTTTCATGTCCAGATTTATTTCTTTTCTGTAAGCCAACCAAGAAGTGATGAAAGTATGAATCAGGGGCTCCCAAAGTGGGGACTATTATATAGTCCTGGGTAGTTCACCATCACAAGCAGAAATTTGAGGGTAGGGGGGAACTGAGGTAATACCAGGAGCTCTGTGAATCCAGGTCAGTTTCCCCACATAGGCTGAGTAACAGCCCATGCCCTCCAGGCTTAGGCAGGTATAATCCAGCAGGTGCCAGGTACCACAGTGACTATTTAGGATGGCACCCAGCCTGCTGCATCCAAGGAGAGGAACTGCCTCCACTGTGCCAGTTAGGGACTGAGTGCATGGCTGGGCCCAGCAGCACCCCACTCCCAGCCATAGACCCTCTCTGTTGCTTGCACTATATATACCCTTCCTGGCACATAGGCCATAGCTACTCCTTGCTTGCACCTGAGATCGTGACTGTACTACTTTTTTTCCTGCCTGCCCTCCGAGTAGGCTGAAAAGCTGAAAGTTACATGACATTACATGTATAGTGTTATAGTTCATATTTAATCATTAACATTAATAATTATCCTCATGAGGATTCAGTCTGTCTGGTAGGTATGGACTAACTGTTGATGTCAACCCTCAATCAAAGGAGACTGCACCAAATCTGCAAACTTCTCACTATACTTTCCTCTACCCATTGGCATCACCTGTTTTGAATTGGTGTAGCTTCAACAACTGTTTATCAATGAACTAATCTCAGCTAAGCAATGGGCCAACTTTGTGGTAGCAGCATGGTCATCCATGGTGAAGGACAGTGAGAGCTGTATCTCAACTACACATCATTGGCACTTGAATTTATGTTATATGTAGATGTTGAAAAGGACTAGAGAGAGAATTGACAAGTGGGGTGTCTAGCAACCCAGGTGCAGTTTTTCATTGCTACATTTTAGTTGCAAGGATCCCAACTGAAGCAGAGTTAGCAAAATTGGTGACCAGTTGTGATACTTTTTGGTGCATCCAGGACTGACAGTATGTCTACACTACAGAATTTTGTTGGAAAAATGGCTGTTTTTCTGACAAAACCTGAGGAACTGCAATTGTGTTCTTGAGCTCTTTCGCAAAAAGGCATGTGTGGATGGGGAAGAGGGAGTTTTTGGAAGAAGAGGAAAGAAGAAAAAGAATCACAGGTGCCCTGGTGGCCATTCCATCCATAGCAATCACAGCTTACATGCGAGAAAGCATCCATTCAGTCTGGACGCTCTCTTTCGAAAAAGCAGATCGCTTTTTCAATACACTTTTGCAGTATGGATGCTCTGTTTCAGAAGAAGTTTTTTTGGAAGATCACTTCTGAAAAAAGCTTCTTCTGAAAGAAGCTTGTAGTCTAGACGTAACCTGAGCCCCTTGTGACCACCTGCCTCTAGCAAGAAGGACTCTTGATAATGGCAAATAGATATTAAGCCCCTATCACTAACTACCTTTCAATCACTCAAGCACTCTCCTCCAGGCAATGCCCTGTCTTTATAATGCCAGGTTAACAAGATGTTTATGCCATTCTGAATTCCCTTTAAGCATTTCTCTTTGATATCCAGTCCGTAACACTGTCTAGTCACAGAAACCCCACATCTTCAGCCTACAAAGGGCCTTGTGCCCCAATTTACCACTTTTACATTAAGCCATCACACCCGTATAACACAAAGCACTTGTCATGAAACAAAGAAAGGTTTATTTAAGAAAGATTAGAGATTCCACTGCAAACAAGAGAGTGATGGAAACAAAGGGTTACAAGACAAGACAAAAATGCAAACTAGGCCTAACAATTAATAGTCATCTTTCCTATATTATATAAAGTCGTTTCCTTCCTACCCACCCCAAAAAGCTGTCTATTGCTGAGCTAGTTGGTTACACACAAACTAAGATTCATTCCTCATAGAAAGAATGGAGTGAATTCAGGGAATGGCTCCAGAGTGCCTCTCCCCAGTCTATGTTATTAGAAAACAATCTTTCTTCATTATTTACAGGCAGGTCTGCTGTCATAGTCCTTTTTTACCTCCAGCTGGTCTCAATTGTTTGTAGTTGTCTTTGATAGTTTTCCATTGACTGTTCTGTGATCAGGCAATGGTAAACAATTGAGCCTTACATTTCATCACACACTAACTAATATTACTCCTTGGTGATTTCTTTTAACTGTAAAACTACAAGAGTGTAAGTTGCACATTGCTCCTTAAATATTACCTGTAAACACATCATACCATGTGTAAGGTGCAAGGTTTCAATAGAGGCCTTATAGGTTACTCTTTATGGACAAATGTCCTATATTTAATGTAATGAGTTTGTCAGGTCTGACTCAAGAGCTATTTGCAAAGAACAGAATGCCCTTTGCCCAGGGGCATAGTGTGTCATGCCAGTTCAAAGTTGTATGACTACAAAGATACATGAATATAGATAAAGAGGTAACTTACTTTAGAAATGTTCTGTTTTCTGTAAGGAATTAGAATTTTTATTTTTGCATCCCCGAACTCCCTTTTGCTCAATGAGAGAAGGTGAAGAAAGCCACGGGAGGAGAGTCTGTTCTAAATTTGATTTTGATAAATAGGGAAGGACTGATTGAGAATTTGAGAGCAGCTCGGGTGAAAAGGTTCGTGAAATAATACATCAGTTATTTTAAGGAATGATAGGAGGGAAAATAGCACTGTAAAGACAATGGCTTTCAAGAAGGCAGAACTTAGCAAACTCAGGAAGCTGGTAGATATGATCCCACAATAACCAAGTCTAAGGAGAAAAACAATTTGAAAAACTTGGCAGTTTTTCATAGAGAGATTATTAAGAGCACAAAAGCAAACTATCCTGCTCATAGGAAATATGGCAAAATACTACCCTGGCTTAAGCAGAAGATCTTCAATGCCCTGGAATTAAACAGACAAAAAGAGTTCTACAAAAAGTGGAAACTGGGTCGAATTAGAAAGATTGAATATAAACACACACCACAAATACGGGAGAGGAGCGTTGTGGAATCTCCATCTCTGGAGATATTTAAGAGTAGGTTAGGTAAATGTCTATCAGAGATGGTCTAGACAGTATTTGGCCCTGCCATGAGGGCAGGGGACTGGACTCGATGACCTCTCGAGGTCCCTTCCAGTTCTACTATTCTATGATTCTATAATTAAAGGCCAAAGCACAAAACTAGATTAAACAAGCTAGAATCAAGGGTAACAAGCAAATACATCAGAAGCAAGAGGGAGACCAAGGATAGGGTAGGCCCATTACTCAATGGAATGTGTGAGGGGGGGGGGGAGGGACGACAACAATAACAGAAAATGTGGAAATGGCAGAAGTGCTAAATGACTAGCCAGAAGCTGGGAATGGATGACTGGCATTACCTGTTCTATTCATTCCTTCTGAAGCACCTGGCATTGGCCACTGTTAGAAGACAGAATACTGGGTTAGATGGATCTTTGGCCTGACCCAGTATGGCTGTTCTTACCTTCTTAGTACTAAAAGAATATACAAAAAGACAAGAGAAAGCTGAGCAGTCAAAACATTATTTAACCAAAGCCTAAATTCTCTTGGAAAGATTTTTGTCACTTTCAGTGTTTTCATGCTCCACAGAGAAGCAAAGCTGAAGAGCCCTTTGCAAACCTAACTGTTGAAAGCCCCTTGATTTCAAGGATGAGTTATTTGTGTAAATGTATAAATATTGCAGACAATCTTAGAGATCTTGTTGACTGAAATATTTGCCAGCGTGGTTTCACTGCAGACCTTGTCTTCATATATCTCTAATCGCTGTGACTAGTTACAAAAGAGACCTAAGGCTAAGCCTGTCACTTCATAAGATTAACGTATTAAAAAGGTAAACAAATGCAGAGCTACAGAAATCAAAGATGAGGTTTACATTTTGGTATTAATAATGGGGAGATTTTCAAAAGTACAAATAGGAGTTGAATGATTAAACAATAGGAATTGGGCACCTCAGTGTCATTTGAGCCTTTGAAAATCTCCTCCAATGGCAATAGAATCAACTATGGTAATATTAGAAGTATGCATAAAAATGGCTTAACTATTATTAATCCATTGAGTGTATCTGTAAGCAATTTAACTATAATAAAACTCATGTGGTATTAATGTCAGATGTCATGTGTACTTAAAGATTAGGGATCCCAAAGATGGAATACATTGTAACTAAAACCCCACAGCATATATGAGTTTGCAATGGTATATAGAATATAGCAAGATTGAGGGAAAAGAAGCCAGTCCATTGTATGAGATTTAAAGCAACTATCATGTCCTAAAATAGTGGAAAGGGTGAAATTTCCATGCGGGATTATAGCCCCGTGAAACTATCAACAAGATTGCACAAAGTTAAGAAAAGTTTTCAGTGTTGTGTGGCAAAGTTTTCATTTGTAGAACATGAACAATGTACATATAATTTTGAAGTGAGTATTTCTACTTCATTTTATTTAACTCTGGTTCGTTTCAGAGGACTCCATTTGTGTGGAAGTTTTTGCTAAAATAAGGACTGACAAATGATGATGTAGTTAATTTTAAATAAAATACAAACAGCCTTCACCGTTTTCACTTAACATGCACAACTCACTTTGCTCACTGTAAAGAAGTCTCTGCTTGCAGATCTCCAGAGAGCTATTCAGACTGCTCAGTTAAGATTATGTCAGCACTTTTCACTCTAATTCCTTACCTTGAGATTTAATGGTATTTAAAATTCATTTCTATATATGTACATCAGGCTGAAATTTAGAAAACTGATAATGAGCCTTCTCCCTCCTCTTTTCCTCCTCTTCCTCTGCCCCCACCCTAGTTTCTACCTAAACCCTAGGAAGCAGTGGATAACAGAATTATTTTGTATCTGTGTAATTGATGGGTTGCCCATCTCTTGATGTCTTTCAAATCATCATAGGATTTCTTTCTGAAAGATATGCTTCAGTCAAACAAGTTATGGGACTTAACACAGGGTTAACTGGGTGAAGTTTGATGGCTTATATTATTGCAAAAGGTCGGACTACATAATCTAATGATCCCTTTTGACCTTAAAAACCTGTTACATAAGCTTTTATTGGTTAAGCTAGAGAAGATGTAAAGAAGAGGGAAGAGACAGTCAAAGAGATATGGGCCAGTGAAGAGATAGGGCTGGGAGACAGAGGTTGGCTGAAGGAGACAAAGCCAAACTGCAGGGGGAGAAAAGATCTGGAAGCAGTAGCAAAAAATGTTAGAGAGAGATAAAGTTTCAGATGGGTAGCCATGTTATTCTGTGAAGCTATATCTACACAGAGCAGCTATTTGAGGATTCCTGAGGTATCCTGAAATAGCTACCCCACATCTTAACAAGCTGCCCATTATTTTGAAATTTTTCAAAATAATGGGTATGCTATTTCAGCATCTCTGTTGCCCTTGTATCAAATTGTTATTCGCATAGCACAAATTGCATCTCTTATTTCAAGAATAGGGTATTGTGTAGATGCACCCTAACTGAAAAAACTTATATCATGAATAGCCTTGCAGCACCTTGGAGACCAACAGGAAATGTAGATGGTATCATGAGCTTTTGTGGGCATAACCCACTTCAGATGAATGGAGATAAAGGGTCCAGTTTCCAAATAAATAGCCAGGAAAGAGAGGAGTGGGGGGAGGGAGAGAAGGATAAGGAAGGAAAAAGAGGGGAGAAATTGTCAGTGTCCGTGCTAAATGAAGCTGATAGAGTAGCTACGAAATGCTCTTAGTCTTAAGTACCCTGTGCTTGGTTTTTTATGTCATTAGGATGTGGAATGTAACAGGCCATCCAAGTAAGGTCTTTGGTTAGACCCAGTGCTTTTTTTGTTTAAAAAAAAAAAACGGTGCCTGTACTCCTGCAGAAAAATTGTTGAGCTCTGAGTGGAGGTGCCGGTACTGTGTACCGGGTAGTACTGTCACAAAAAAAGCACTGGTAGACCTCTGTTGTAGGTTTCAAACTTGTAAATGAAATTAAGTTCTGCAGCCACCCTTTGAAGCTGTTTTTTTAATTGGCTTGCAATAATATGGCAACTGAGATCCATTGAGTATCTGGGCAAGTAAAAATGGTTACTTTTTTGAATATCTGATCTATGTCCATTAATCCTCTCTCAAAGAGTCCAGTTTGGCCAAAATACATGGCTTTGGTTTTTACCAGAGTTTTCCTAGAAATCCATTTGTTTTTACTAGTTTTCATCCACATTTTGGGTCACTGAAGGACATGGAAATTCATTACTTTAAGTAGATGGGTATAGCAGTATTCACTCTAAACTGCATGACAGCACAGCTTCACATGTAATTAATCACTCCACCCAGACTATGTCTACGCTGCTGCTTTTTATCGGAAAAAATTACATACATTGTGCTACCTTTTTCTAATTGTTTTTTCAGAAGAGGCTTTTCCGAAATTTGGCACATTTACTCTGGGCCAAATTTCAGAAAAACCTCCTCTTTTGGAAGAGCCCTTCTTCCTCATGAAACGAGGAAGACAGGGCTTCCAAAAGAGCATGTCTGCTCTTCTCCAAAAGTTGTCGGAAGAGCAGACGTGTTCCCTGAATGTGGCAGAGTTTTTCTGGGATAAATAGACATAGCCCTAGTCATAGGCTCAGGGCTCCATGCACTAGGCCCACTGACTGGGTGGGACGTACAGTAAAACTCCAATAGTCTGGCATCCAATAATCCGGCACTCCTGATAGTCCAGCATCAAAATGGCAAGAGCCTAGTGAGTGAGCTTCAGCAAAAAATGAGTCACAAGCTTACAGCTGCAGCAGCTGAACTGAGCAAAAAGGGTAAAAAAGGCTTTAAAAAACTAAAACATTACAGTATACTGTATACAGTATGTACAATAAAAAGGGTTAAGAACACTTTATATACAGTATATAATGTATATATATATATAACCAGTTTATAGTACCTCCTGATAGTCCGGCATATTTGATAATCCGGCACCACCTAAGTCCCATAGGTTCCGGATTATCGGAAGTCTACTGTATTAATAACCTGTGAAACTGTGCTGCTACGTAGCTTAGAGGGAACACTGGTGTATAGATTAATAATTAGTGTAAACGGAAATGAAAGACTGTCAGTGTAGTGGGAGACACAGTCGTATGTATGTGCACATCAGTGCACAAATCCCAAAAAAGCAGTGCCAGAATTCCACAGACCCAGCTCCCTGTTCTGAAAGAAGAGATGGTGATTGGGAACACAGGTACCGTGAGAGGCATTTACTTTTTTTTTCCTATTCGTCGCATATTTCTGACCTTTTGTCTCACAACGTTCACCCCAAATTTACTCCAAGAACTATGGTGTTAGGGTTTGTTTGGTTTGGGTTTTTTTGGTTTTGTTTATTTTATTTTATTGGCGCACTGATTCACCTGATTTGTGCTGTAATATACACTGAAATTCCTGGGACATTTTATAAAAAATAAAAGCCAAAAATAAAGATCTACACACTATGAGTGAAGAAAGACTATATATATTTAGAGAGAGGAGAGAAAAAAAACCTTTGCCAGGTTCATTGCTGGTGAATCTTCATGAAATTTGGCCTTAATTGTTTACCACTAACTCTTCTGAAAAGCAATATTTTTTAAACAATAGAAGCCAAATTTCAGTGGAGATATAATCCAAATCCTTCAGATGAGCAATATTTGGTTCAATAGTTTTGGTTCAATAAATAACCATAGTAGAGAAAGACATTATAGACCAAATAGCCTGGTTGGCTTATAGTACATAGCAGCAGAGTAGAGAAGATGAGACCCACAGACACCATCTACTAGGTATGGAAGATGAAGCCTGACAGCTTGAGCCATATATGCAAATCACATCAACTGTTCCTATGAATAAATTAAACAAAAGAGGATTTTCAACAGCTCAACTAACTACAGAAGCTAGAAATATGGGACCTGGAGTAAATTTGCTCCCCAAAGCATTGTAAACTCAATTTTTAAAGAGAAATTTAATACACTCAAATTATCTAATAATAACTAGGTTACTATTTTTAACACAATTAAACCCACAAAGGCAATACAATTCTTAGTTAAAGCTGCCATGATTTCTCATGTCTGAAAACATTCTCATCTTTCACAATATAAAGAGTAATTTCAGTGTAAATAATCCTCTTTCTCCAATTTTTACTAGATAAGATAAATTTATAATTCCTATTCCATGAAAGAGTCTAATATTTCAACTTTATTTTGTCCCAAAAAGGACAAAAGGTTGAGATACCAACACTTTTCAAAGAAATAAATAAGTAACATTGATTTGGAGGTTATAAAACTTTTCATTTCAAGTATTCGACCAAATGAAACTTTTGACATTAGCAATTCAAAATGTTGTGGTTTTAATTCATACAACTGTACTAAATCTTTAATATTGACCTGATTTAAAATGAATACTTTATGTTTCCATTTTGGTCTTCTGCCTCATAGGAAAGAGAGTTTCCCTCACTTCCCCCAGCTCACATTCTATCCTATAGACTATGCAAACTGGAAGACTTCGTCTCCTATAATGCAGTGAAGACTCCCATCTAACCAAGCTGCATGCAACCTCTTGATAGACACAGGAATCAATCACAGGAAGGAAAAGTAGTTCTACCTGAGAGCCTGACCCATTGGAGAGAATGGGGGGCATGAGGCTGTAGAAGTGGAACTCTTACAAGGCAATGTACCAAAACAAGAAATCTAACTTAATGTTATGCTGATTCCAGACTTTCCCCCACCGCCCGTCTGCCCCAAAAAATCAGAGCAGTTCAAAAAAAGTATAGTGATTTCTTTGAATCAAAATGATTCAAAGTTAAATATTTATTTTAGTGGAAAATAATGTTGGGGATGGGGGCGACAGTGAAGTTTTATAGAAACTGTGTCCTGTCTGATAACCATTCAGAGAGGAAATTAAAATTATTTCATCAGGTAAGCCTGCAAGAAGATTTCTGAAAGTGGGCGCATTAATCTAGCAGAAGAGGGCATAACAAAGTCCAATGGTTGGAGAATTACATTAGACCAATTCAAACAGAAAAAATAAGGCACACATTTCTAACAATGAGGGAATTAATCTTTGGAACAACTTAGCAAGAGATGTGGTAGATTCTCCATCATATGAAATCTTTAAAGGAAGAATGGATATCTTTCTAAAAGATATGATGTATATCAACAGAAATTAATGAACTTGAGGAATGAATTATTAGATAAAATAATATGTCTTGTGCCTTGCAGAGGTAAAAGTAAGTGATTATAACAGTTCCAGCCTAAAAAAGTCAATCCAAACCATGATGTAAATATTATGTATGCGTTATCCTCATTCGTAATCTCTTTACATTTGGATGGGCATCTCACCATTTTAAATCAAGACTGTCCCAACTTTTTAAAGGTTACAAACATTTCTGTGGCTCTTTTCAAGAAGTTTATTGGCTTCAGTCAGTTGGTTTACACAGAGGAGCCAAGAATCTGTTCAGCTCTATGCAAAAAGACATGGAGGGTTGCTTTGAAGGTCCACATTTGCAACTCAGGAGGAGACTCAGTTCTAGTGCAAGGTGAAGTAGGGAAAGGAGAAGGGGCAGAGAAAGAAAACTCTAGAACTTTGGAACAATGCCTGCTTCACTTATTGTCTGTAAACAACACTTCATGTCAGGCATTACAATGGCCACAGTTAAAAGGACATTTAGCACAGTAGGTTGTTTGAAATACCATTGTTATTTCTTATATCAAATAGAGGAGAATACTGCCAATATGTCAGATTGCACTGTTGGTAAATGTTGATAGTTTGATGGCAATGGCTGTCCATGCTACAACCATGCACAGTTCACTGATACAAATTCTAAAGAGGACATGGTTACCAACGTTACTTTGCCACCTAATCTATGCAGCATTCACTCCCGAAAGGAAATGACTTCATTGTCTCATCTCCTGTCCTCCAGTATAAGTAAAACACATTATAGAATAAAAGTCAAAAGGCCGCATTTTCAGATGTGATGTAGCAGAGTTTTACACAAGCAAGGAGAAGATCAGTGTAATCACTTGAATTTTAGTGAGAGGATGAAGAATTAAAACTTCATCTCTGATACATTTTTATAAATACTTGTTTGGTTTCTTTTAGCAGAAATTAAGCCTCTGCTTCAGCCGCATGCAATTTATTTATCACATCTTTAAGAATATTGGACCGTATTGTGAACTCATTTATACCAGTGCAAATCTGGAATCAGTCACTTTACAGCAGTGTTTCTGAAATCAAAGCCTAACTCCTTGTTTGGCATGCCATATAGTGGTAGGAAAGCACCTCTAAAGAGCTCAGTTTTCAGGTAAGAGTACTTGTAAAGCAACAGAGCTCATGCTAATAGCAACAGAGCTCAGCTGCATTAAGATGCACAGAGACTATCAAACCGAATATGACCTGTTTCAAAAAAATAAACACGCCCCCCAGAACAGCCTGGAAAATGACAAAGAAAATAAAAAAGTACTCGGTGCTGTCTCGAGAGACAGTCAATTATAGTTTATAAACCACAAAACTGAGATAAGAAACTTTAAGTCACTGATCTATCAGAACCAGTAAGGAAATATGACACTATGCATCAAAATAATGCAACCCAAGTGAAGCCTTGATTACTCTCTGCAGCCATCCTGTTTGATAAATCTGTGGGTAAACAGCACACTGATGGCTATTAAAATGCCTTACCATGTTTACTGGCTGAGCAGGGTGAATGTGCGAGGGGAGAGGAAGAGAAAGAGGGATGAGTTTTGTTCAGTGTTTTAAATCCTAAAAAGCTGTATCTTTTTGGGAACTAAATAATTTCTTCAGAATTTACTAAGAAAACCACCTTTTCCTCCCCATCTCCCCCTTAAAACTAAGTTTATAATCTTCTTTCCCTCCTATCATTGCAAAAAGTGTTATGTTCATTCATCTGAGCTTAAACCACAAACCCTGCACTCTGACAATATTTGTCCTCACAGATATGGTTTCCGTACTCTGAACAAGCAGATGCTTTGAAGTCCACCTCTACCCACAAGCCACTGTCAGCAAACATATCTTTCATCAGCCTGCAGTAAGGCATATTTTTTTAATTAACCATCCTATAACCACCAGCAAACAACATTCAAGGGCTGAACTGATCCAGTGGATCACTGTTTCTCTCCTGTGTGCACCACATGGAGACAAAACAGTGAGTTCCCCACAGATATCAGATTTAAGATGCAATTGAAAAAGACAGAAAAAAATACACTAAAAATCAACAGTCACCCTTCCTGATGTCATCAGTGAAAGCAACTCTGTTTGAGCTTGTGGTTTGGGAGGTTGGTTGTGGGTTTTTTTACTATCCTCATATGGCCCTTCACCACTCTCCTGCACATACTCACTCACAAATACTGATCTGATGATGAGCAGATTTGTCAGGCTTAGTCAGGATACTTTATTTTGGGGAGAATTCCCACACACACACACCCGTGTCTATGATTCTGTGAGACAGGCCATTCTGAAGACAAATAGTAATGAAAGTAATAACCTGTCCATAAATACTAAACCTGCAACAGGCTCTATTACTGAAAATGATGATTTATCAGACCATACAAAGAGTGCAAAATCTTTCCTTGACACTACTTTTATAATTTTTTTTTAACTTGGAATCATCTGTAAGGCTATTTTCAAACTCTGTTGCTTATTTCAATTACTTTAATGGCATGATTAGAGCTATTAAGGAGAGAACAAGAGGACAACTGACAACATTTTAAAATGGATAAAAGGAAATGTTTTATATTATAATGTAAAGTTAATTTGCGTAACATAATGACCAGGATTTCACTAAGGTTAAAACCTTGGAAGGTCTTAAAAAGGGATTACATATTCAGGAATTGGTAGGATTAGCAGTGGATTTTTGGAATCCACGGTAGAAGATTCACCATTCAAAAGAAGAGTTTCAGTCCACATCCATGTATTTAGTCAAAACACAACAACAGCAGAAAAGTCCTAGTAGAAGGAACACCTCACAACTGATAGATATTTGCCAATTGTTAGCTTTGCAGAGACCTGAATTAAGACCCAAAGGAGGATAGGAATAAAAGAGCAATGGCCTGGCTCCTCAATCTCAACTACTCACGTCATATAATATTTTCATGTGAGCAAAAATCATCAGGCAGACGACCTCCCAGGAGTGACAGTTGCCTTGTACCTGGCTGCTGCTGCTGTAAAAGAACCAAAAAAAAGATCTTGAGGCCTCCCATCCCAAAATGAGCAATGCAGCAAACTGTGCGATTTCCCCTCACTCCTTGATGAAGGGGAACTGCCAGCATTGTCCCCATATGCTGGGGGGACATCAGCCCCCTCTGTCCTCCCTAAAGGGTGCCCGGGAGTGGAAGGCTCAGGGCTTGGGCAGACCCTTGCACCTGCCTGGTGATTCTGTCTCTTTTCTGTGTGGGTATGTCTACTCTTGTACCCTAGTTCGAACTAGGGATGCAAATGCAGGCATTCAAAATAGTCAATGAAGCAGGGATTTAAATATCCCATGCTTCATTAGCATGATCTCGCCGGCGCATTGCTCCAAACGCCAGCTGTTTCTAAAGTGAAAGTGCGCGCCGGGACGTGTTAGTTCGAACCAAGGGGTTTGGTTCGAACTAATGCATCCCAGCATGCACTTTCACTTCTGGAACAGCTGGCATTCTGAATAATACACCGGCGAGATCATGCTAATGAAGCACGGGATATTTAAATCCCCGCTTCATTGACTATTTTGAATGCCTGCATTTGCATCCCTAGTTCGAACTAGGGTGCAAGCGTAGATATACACTATGGTTTTATGAGAAGTTGCCCCCTTCCAGGCATGTCCCATTTTCCTGGCACAGTTGAATCCTATCGTGCTTTAAGTTATGATAAAGGAAGGTGCACTCCAAATTTGGTGGTCTTAGGTATTATCATTTAGGAGGAGTTATTGAACAGACACATGTTCTCAGAAATACAGTAGATAGGCAGGGCTGGGAGAATTATGTAAGAACATAAGAATGGTCATTCTGGGTCAGACCAATGTTTCCTCCATCCCAGTGTCCTGTCTGCCAACAGTGACCAATACCAGTTGCTCCAGAGGGAGGGAACACAGCAGGTAATCCTCAAGTGATCCCTCTCCTGTCACCCACCTGCAGAGAAACAGAGGCTAGGGACACCATTCCTACCCATCCTGGCTAAACATATTGTTAAGGTTGCCCAATACATCTCATTATTATACCATATTTTCAGGTGTTCATAACTTAGTCAAACTTAACCATACAGACTGAAATTTTCCATGTAGGGCATTCTGCCTCAGGCTGAATTTGTTTGGAACATTTCAGCCAAAACATCTCAGACAATTCTGAGAATGAGCAATAAAAAATGCATTGCTTTGCCCAGGGTACAAAATTCTAGTGACCTTTTCTTTGAAAAATTCTAGTGCTCCAATGCACAGGGAGCCTTGATTTGACATTTGCTCACTTTTAAGATTGCAAAGTCAAGCACTCAAAAATGTTCTGTTAACATTTTTTTGTGTAATTATTGAATCTAGATTTCATTTCCGTCATGCCCAGTTAGCGTACAAAGACTTTTTTTTATCAGCATATATAATGAACACAAATCTGTTCCTTTACAGAGTCCACAATTAATCTTGAGGAAAGTTATTTATTTCAGGGGGGAGAACAAAACCCTTTTTTCCTACTTCTTACATCTCTGTTGCTTCCCTCAGAAAAGAAAAGCTACCTTCTCACACAGATAGCCCTGAGCTGGAAACATATTGAAAGTACAAATTGCAGTCCTTATGGATTTAAATAGTTCCAGTTCAGATAATTTACTGATGATATACTCTTCAAAAAAAAGAAAACAATCCACTTCCAAATGTAATAAAGCATCCCACAAGTCCAAGGTTACCAAACCAAACAAGACCATATTTTCCATTTTATGATAATCTAGAATAAGGGCTCCTTTGAGTGATGAATTATTACAGATTTTTGCTGTAAACATGCAAGTAAGGTATGGGTTGAGGTGGTTTTCCTCTTCCTCCCCAGGAAGCCCACATTGTTGCCTTCAGGCTCACCACTAGTAGTAACTCTAAACAATTGAGCAAACAGTTTTAATTTTCCATGCATTTCAATGAGGGGAAAAATATATTTCTGTTCTTCATCTGTCTCCACAAAGAAGTGTCTTTATTTGTCACTATCAAATGCTGGCATCTAACTGTGAAACAAGGTAACTTGTAGCTATGCTGGCACACGTGCTCTCAGTGTCAGGGGACTGAAGGAAGTGGTGCTTCAAGAGAGGTGCCTGGCTTGGCTCTGTAATGCTGGCTTAGGTCAGTGGAGGCTCTGAACCTACAGCCTGATAGGGCCAGAGCACCAATTCCCTCCCCAGACAGCAGTTAGCTTCCAGGGATGTAGTGGCTGTTGCTGCCAAGCTGTGGCCTGAGCCCCTTCCTGGGAACATCTGGCAGAGAGTCTGGAGCAGCTGGCTCAGGGAGCTGCTGTCTCTTACACACACATGCACACACACTGGGGAGAAGCCAGCCTTTGCACACCACACACACCCTTCTCCCACATCTCTCATTCATCTACATACCTCCCTACCTCTCCTTCTTTCCTCCCTCCCCCATTTTGTCTTTGGGCCAATCTAAGATCAGTTGGAATTCTGATGACAAGCAGCTAGGTCTGATAAAAAGGCCCTCACATCTCAACTGCCAAAAGATTCAGAGATTCCAAAACCAGAGGCGACTACTGTGATCATCTAGTCTGACCCCCTGTGTTATACAGGCTATGGAATTTCCCTAGTATAATTCCTAGAGCATCCAATATTGATTTGCAAGATATTAGTGATAGAGCATCTACCATGACACATATTAAGTTTTCCGCAAGATCGGTAAACCTCCTTTTTTTGGACATAAGGATCTTGCGGGAAAAGGGGTTTTTGCACAAAGAGAAAATGTCCATGCTGCTTGCTTTTGCACAAAAACCCCAGCGCAAAAACAGATCGTCAGAAAAATATGCAAATAAGATTGCAACTCATGCAAATGAGTCCCTCATTAGCATATCTTTTGCCAAGAAAACTCGTAGTGTAAATGTAGCACTTGATGGGGCATGATCAGGTTCCATCCTGATATAAATTCAGATCACTGCATGTAAAGTCCTCAGCACTGAGCACCGCACCACAGGAGATGCTCACAAAGTGTGAAGCTTTGTGAGGAGAATGAGCTTCTAGAGACTACTGCATCCCAAGGAGAAGAGGAGACACAAAACTCAATGACAGAAACATAATTTTAGGTTTTATTCTGCTCTAATAAAGTAGAACCCCATCAGAGGGTTTTAATTTTTCCAAAATTATTCTGTTCTGTCACAGGGAGCTTTGTTTACCAGTGGAGCACCTCCTTTTAATTATGGCTAGATCTTAGCTCTGCCAGTCTGATACCCCTTATGTCATGTACTCACTCCATCTCTCAGGACTTCACTGTTCCCTTTTTGTAGCTTGGATCTTCAGCCAGATCACTGAAGTGTTCTCCTTTCACCTGAGGATGTCGCCTAAAGATTTTCTGTGCTATTCATCTCAGGTAGTTTTCTAGTTCACCACCCTTTAATAGTGACAGTTTCCCATGCATGATACGGAAGTATAGGCCTAACTTTTTCTCAGGGTTCCAGTCCGAGGACACTACAACCAGTAGCTAAGGTCTACACAGTCCTATGCCTTGCTGCTGGTTTTTTTGATTGCCTCCTGTATTCTCTATCATGCTCTTTCTCCACCCTCTTCCTGGTATGCCCTCCCCTCTTTGCCAAGCTCCTTACTCACCCTAATTTCAGAAAACATGACTACCAACCTTTTCTCTGCCATCCTTTTCTGTTCTCAGCAACATTGGATTATACAAGCCCCACCTGTTCCTGATCAAGTGAGCTTCATCCTGTCATTAGTCCATGTTTCACCCTGGCTCCTTCTCCCGATGCAGCCTGTGCAGTTATTTGGCCCGCCTAGCCACCTTAACATCTTCAGGAGCCAGTGTGTGAGTGAACACCCTATGACAAGGTATAAATACTCAAGAAAGAGATCCACGAGTCATTGTGGATATCCTCTGAGAGGATTTGCCCAATGTGCAGCAGCTAACAAAATGTTAGGAACTATTAGGAAAGGTATAGATAATAACACAGAAAATATCCTAATGACATTATATAAAGCCATAGTATGCCCACACCTTGAACGGTGCTGTGACTATAAACATCTCTGTATTCAATCCAAGATGTTTGTTGAAAATATGCCTTATAAGGCTGTGACATTAATAACAGCCAAAAGTGAAAGGGCAAGGGGACCATGATAGCTGGTAGTGAATTTCAACGGACTTAACCAGTCTAGGTCAATTTGTCAGTGTCTTGAAATGTATCTGACAAGTGTCATGCAAGGACTCACTGAAAAGCTCATAGCTCATTGGTTGTTAATATCATTGCATAATGCAGGAGTAGGCAACTGCTGCAAAATTATGGACATAATTATGGAAATTATCCTTATAAAGGGTTTTGTCAGCCAAGCAGCAGTTACAGAACTCTACAGAAAGGAATATGGTTTATCTACCTGGAAGCTACTTTGAAAGACAATGAAAATGTATTTACATATCATACATACGTAGAGACCAATGGAGCTAACAAATGGTGGAAGCAAACCTCACACTATCACAGCAGGGGATGAGATTGACCTCACGTTCAGCTGCAAAACACTGGAGGGGACAGGAACTCAATAATTTGCCTTTTAGCAGGCAACCCAACTAGGGAAAGCAACAGCAGGATTCTTCCTTCAAGGCAGATTCTATGTTGCCTATCTCACAACTGGGAACAGAGGAGGTATCCTTCAGAAGAATATTTCAAAGATTCAATGGACTATTAAAGAGAGGGGTACAAAATCAGAAGATATTTCTCTTTCATCTAAGACCACAAAGGTACCAGTCCTTTGGTGCAGGAGATAGATCCTGAGCCAGGGATTCAATCAGCCAGCCATCTTGACAGAAACTTATGGTGAAGTTTTTACTTTGACCCAATCTAATTAGAAAATAATGTATATGTTTCTCTTTTAATTATTTCTGATTTTAGTCCTTATACTTGAGTTTACATAAAATCTCTTTGAAATTAAATTAACTTGTTTTATTTTTAATCTAAATCATTCCAATGCTGTGTTTAAACTGAACTGTTTGGTAACTTCATTTAAAGGAACAAATTGTCTGGATATTGAATCTTTAAAGGAACAACAAACCTCAGCAATCCTCTAAGGCTGTGTCTACATTGGCACCCCTTTCCGGAAAAGGGATGCTAATGAGACCAGTCGGAATTGCAAATGCCGTGGGGGATTTAAATATCCCCTGTGGCATTCGCATGAACATGGCTGCCGCTTTTTTCCGGCTCGGGGTTTTGCCGGAGAAAAGAGCCAGTCTAGATGGGATCTTGTGGAAAATAAGCCCTTTTCCGGAAGATCCCTTATTCCTACTTCTGGAAAAGGGCTTATTTTCCGCAAGATCCCGTCTAGACTGGCACTTTTCTCCGGGAAAACCCCGAGCCGGAAAAAAGCGGCAGCCATGTTCATGCGAATGCCACGGGGGATATTTAAATCCCCCGTGGCATTTGCAATTCCGACTGGTCTCATTAGCATCCCTTTTCCGGAAAGGGGTGCCAATGTAGATACAGCCTCCCTGTTCCAGGACAGGGCTGGAATCTTCAGAACATGTGTTTTGGAAAAATCAGGGTTGCTAAGAGTTTGGAGTCATCTTACTAGTTGGTAATCAAGACTGGTGGGGACCAGTAAAAGACTGTGGTATTGCAGGCATGCCCCTGGAAAAGGCTTCTCAGTTCATTGACCTAGAATGCATGCTTGACAGTGCAGGTTGCAGGCATAGAACTATAATAGCAAAACTTGCTAGTAATTTAAGGATTACAGAGTAAGAGGTACCACTACTCTTTACTGGCCTCTACTGAACCCCAGAATATGAGAAAAATATCATTTGAAAATCTAATAGTACACTGGTCATTAATAACATTGAAAAATTCATGTCTTAACTTCCCTCTGTAACCATCTCTACCTTTATTTCTTTTGCTTGGCATCACTTAAAATTGGCCTCTTGCTAATAAACTGTTTTATTGTAGCCTAAACCAGCCTAGTGCTGCATTTGAATGCAAATGATTAACTCCAGTTAATGTGGCAAGCTGTTGCGTATTCTCTTTAAAGAAGCAAACAACCCTTGTTATTTCTCTGTGGCCCAAGACAGGGCTGGATATTTCAGAGGCAGAGGATTTGGGAAAAATTCAGGGCTGGGGATGTGCCACTAGTTACTTCACTGGTACTAACTGAGACTGATGGAGGCTAGAGGGTGTAACAAGCAGGCTGCTGGAGTCAGAGTCATTGAGCCAAGGCTGCTTAACAGAGAGCTTCAGTGTGTGCGTGTAGGCTGGCTGTGAGGCTCCAAACAAGGAACAATAGCAACAGAGCAGTCAAAGCACCCTGGAATACAAGATAGGCAATGACAGGTCAAACTGCACCCCAAACGTTGACAACTGAGTGCAGTTCTGTTTACCCTATCTCAGACAGGATATACTAGAGCTGGAAAAGGTGCATAGAAAGCCAACAAAAATAATTTGATATGTTAGAGGACTAAAAAATCATGAATGGTGTGGAGAAAGCGAATAATGAAGTGTTATTTACCCCTTCATATAATATAAGAACTGAGGATCACCTGATGAAATTAAGGAGCAGTGGCATGAATACACAAAAGGAAGTACCTTTTCACACACCGCACAGTTTATAGTGGGATTCATTGCCAGAGGAGGGTATGAAGGCCAAAAGTATAACTAAGATCAAGAGAGACTTAGAGAAGTTCTTAGAGGGCAGTTCATCAAGGGCTACTAGTCAAGGAGCTCAGGGATGCAATCTAATATTCCAAATGCCCCTAATGCTCTAGTGCCAGAAGCTGAGATGGGATGACAAGAGATGGGTTGCCCTGATCTGTTCAATCCTTCGGAAGGATCTTGCACTGTCCCCACTGTCAGAAGACAGGACACTGGCCTAGATGGACCATTGGCCTGACCCAGTGTGGCTGTTCTTACGTTGTTGTATTCTCACACCCATTCTCTGAACCATCTGAATTCCCCAATTTTTCAACATTCTTCCAGGTATGGACACCAGAACTATGAATTGAATTCCAGTAGAAATGTTACCCGTGCCAAAGCCAGAGGTAATATAACCTTCCTACTCAACATTCACCTGTTTTTATGCCCAAGGGTTACATTAGCCCTCTTAGTCACAGGATCGCACTGTGGGTTCATGGTCAGCTTATGGTCTGCGTGACCAGTGTCTCCTGTAAGCTGTGTGCTTGGGTGGCTACCCAGGAGAGTTTCAAATGCCACCCAGCTGATTATCAGAGCACCCACAACTAGCAGCAAGTGTTTATATTAATGGTGCACATCCACACATGCCTTGCTGCACATAACAAAATTTATTCCACACACGAAAAAAATAGAGGGAACATTGTCTGATCAACAAGTCTTGTTCATAGTCACTTCTTCCCTGAATTAAGTCCCCCCACACCCCATCCTGTAAGTATGGTCTACATTTTTTGTTTCTAGATGTACAAATTTACATTTATCCACATTAAAAAGCATATTGATTTTGCATCTATCTTAGCAAGTGATGATCATTAGTGTGAACTGTTCTCTTTATTATTTTCTATTCCTCCATTCTTCTTTATAAGCAGTGATAAAATAAAGGCCAGATGTATTATGGAGGTGCCTGATAGTAATCCACAGTTTTGCTAAAATGGGGGTATAAAGTCCTATCTTTCTCTAAAATTAAGTTACCAGTTCAACTTCAACCTCAACTACTTCTTGTGTCCTATGAACTTTCTATGATGTTTGTTTGATTTATCTTGTTAAAGTTTATTAAAAAAACCTTGTAATTTTGAGCTGCGGCTAGAATTTTTCATTTACTCTCCTATTTTGTATCATGGATTGGTATCTCTTTAAAAACATCTATTTCAAAAATACTTAGTAAACAGGAGGACCCAGAGGTAAACGGCAACCTTAATTCTGTCCCTTTATAGATACCAGCCTTCCAATAGCCTCTTTAAGCCCTGATCTACACGAGGGTATGTCTACACTACCACCCTAGTTCGAACTAGGGTGGTAATGTAGGCAACCGGAGTTGCAAATGAAGCCCGGGATTTGAATATGACCCTCTGTAGCAAAGTGTTATTGATGGGCTTGGCTACCAACAGGAGCACAGCCCTGACTGGATTTCCCCACACCGAACTGGTTCCCGACTGAGTGGCAGCTGTCCAGCGTGGCAAGCTTCCACAGGGCAATGGCAACATGCTTCTTCAGAGGGATGGCGGGTCACAGTCGGGTGTCCAGTCACCTGAGGGCAGAGGCAAGCCACTTGCAGAGCTTAAAGAGCAACTGCTGGTCACCCCATCGCTGCAGAACGATGTGATCCCACCAATCTGAACTGGTCTCCTGCTGCCAGAAGCAGCATTTGACAGTGTCCTGAGGACTGAGGGGCATTTGCGGCAGCAGGAGTGCCAGGATCTGGGTGAAGAGGTCCTCCAGTTTGGCACAGCATGAGGCCCATGACCCTGGCACTGCTTTGCAGCAGTTCTCGCTCCATGCTGTCAGTGCTGTGACATCCACAAGGGCAATCCGAGCACACTGTGTCCATGTGAGGAGTGGCATGTTAAATGCAGCCATAGAGAAAAGCCCCTGAAAGTACCCCACAGAGCTTGCCTGACCAAGCAGCCATAGGAAGTGGCCACCCTCCTGGTGCCCTCCCTGGAGTGTTTCCAGCTCTAAATCTGAGGCAGGTTCCAATCAGCATGGACATGCTATTTCAAAATAATTCTGAGCTATTTCGATGTTCTCCCATTGACACTATGTCAATTTTGTTATTTTGGGGGTTATTTCGATTTTACTTATTTTGATATTATTTGCTAGTGACATGCCCTAACTGTTCCTCTGCACCACAACCATTTACCAAACTACCTTTTGCCAGTACAAGTAACCAGAAAGATTCCCATTTGCTTTCATTGGAAAAAAAAATTAGTAAAGGGGGTTGTGCAAAAGGCAAGGAAGGGACAGAGGAAAAATTACAGTTCCTGGCTTCTGACATATATGGCACAGGGTATTATTGTAGGGAGAGGAGTAACAGATGTGTACTGTTAGGGTGACTTAAATTTTCATGTCCTTTTTCTATAAGATTATTTGGCATGTTGTGCGTGTAGCAACCATAACTGTTTCACAACAAAGCTCAGTGTATATTAAAGCATTTAATTTACATACGCTATTCAGGGAGAGAAGAGGAGAGGGAGCTCCTTCAGAAACTGCATAATAAATTGCATTTTTTTTAAAAACTGCCATATTTGATTCAGGTTTGAAATGTAATTAAAGGCTAATATAGAGCAAACCTTCCTTAATGTGCTGTAGCATTAGTTTGCTATGTGTCACTGCATGAACTCACCGCCATCTTATAACCATTTGCAGCTTTCAAAGAGACCATAGCTCTTGGAAGCACATTCGTCTAATGTGCTGGCATAGTTCTAATGAATAATTAAAACCCCTTGCATTAGATTTGTCCAATTTCATATCACATGGATCTGGGACAGAGGGGTGAAAGCGGCAGCAGAAGTCATCGATCCAAATATTAGATATGATTGACAGGAAAACTTGATTGTAGGTGTTAAATAAGAGCACCAGTGTTACAGTAGTGGGTTTAAATAGCTACATTCTTTCTGAAGGATGTCCAGAGTCCTGGTCTACACTAAAGGTGAAGGTCAATTTAAGATATGCAAGATTATGTAGCTAGTATCTTAAATAGGGTTTTCGCACCATCCACACAGTGGGAGGTAAATGCACCCATCAGCTTCCCTTACTCCTTATGAGGAGCAGGACTACTGGCACCAATTGGGGACCCCTCTCAGTTTGAATTAGCAGGTCTTCATTAGACCCACTAATTTGAACCCTAGAAGATCGACTGCAGCAGTGTCGATCTTCCACATAGTGTAGACATGGCCCTTTAGGGGACACATTTAAAACTACTCAGGATAGAGTCCAGTAACAAGGACACCATAACTGCCCTTATTTTTAATACTGAGGTGTAATCTGCAGAGACTCCAGGTACTAACATACCATGCCTTACTTTTATCTGGTATGAGCGTCCACTAAGGTCAAGATGGAGCACTGTATAGTAAGAATAGCCTTCACTGATAACACCTCTGTGTAAGAGTGATCACAGTCTCTAATATTAAATTCTATGGTCTGTGTTTGGCTCTGTGTTGCATTTTGAGCAACCTGTTGTTTCCCCATTTGTTAGTCAAAGTGGTCCCTGTGCAATGTTTGCAATCAGAGGAGGAGAGAGTGTAATTCAAGACTATATCACATATGATGGGAAATGTCACAATAGGTTTACATAACTACAGGAACTTCAGGCACTGCATGAAATACCTGCTTCTTGGCTCATCCATATAGGGAATTAGACAAATTAACTAACGGTGTAAAATTAATGCACACGCTTTAGAATGCATTAAGGCCCGTATGGATACTCTTATTCAGATGTAAAAGATCCTTAGTTCACTGTATCTGAGTCCTAAGAGGATTAAGCTACAGAGAATTAAGGTCAATTTACTTCTAAATTAGAACATCTACATGTGGTTTTAAGGCACTTTATGCACATTAATATCACACCTTTTGTTAATTTGTCTTAACTTTCTTGAGTAGCCACATGCACACAAGCTCTGAGAGCATAATAGATTTAGACCCAAGTTAAATTAAAAATATTACTAGCGCTGGACCTTAGGCCAAAATAATTGTATCTATCCAATGCAAGACTTCCCCCACATGTAATGATCATTTTTAATTTTCAACCAAATAATCTCTGACAGAAGAAATAGACAATCTGGTATCTGAAGGTAGTTTTGACAGTAGCCTCCGGGTAAACCATTCTGATGAAAAAGTTCCTGTGGTAATAATTAAATATCACTGCTTGTGTTATATTATATTATTCAGAATTATTTTAACAGACAGAGCCATGTCTACATACTGGGACAGAGTCTTGCACCCAAGCTAAATTGCATTGTTAGAATTTAAAGGCAAAAGTAGTTAGTGTGGCTATTAGAGTACTAAGGTTTACTATTTTACAGTAGTTGCAATTGCTATGATGTTGCAAACATTCTCCTTATTAAATTTAAAGGGGGAAATGAAATAGAGAAAAACTGAGAAATCACATATTCTATTCAGTTGAAAGTTAAAGAACTTTAGTTTTCAAATGATGACGTATCGTTTCAAAATAGGATCCACATTCTTCCCAGCATACCATCCAGTTTTGCACAATTTACAAAAGAGGTTGCAACAGAATATAACCAAAAAGTTATTTTAGCTATATTTCAAACTCAGACAACAAAGAACTGAAAATCTCATTACAGTCTGTCATCCAGAGATTTAAAGCTTTGCTTAAAGATCTTGATCTATAGATGTTATTCTGAAAGTTTGATTTTTGTTCCAGTTCTTTAATCTTTACATAGTGAAAATTCCAAGTAACACCAGTGAGCCCTAGTCTACACTAGAAAGTTATTCAAAATAACTCCTCTTACTTGAAAAGAACAAGCAGAACATCCACACCACCCAGCCTGTTATTTCGAAATAATGGGTGGGTTATTTCAAAATCCGTACTCCTGCCTTCCTCGGGGAATGACGCTTATTTTGAAATTGTTATTTCAAAATAGCGTTAGTGTGGGTGAACCAGTGCTCCTAGTTTAAAATAATTGGCCTCCAGAGACCTCTCAGCTGCACTTGTCTCTCCTCTGGCCACACCTGCCAGCTCCACTGCTCACCTTCTCCTGCAGATCTTAAAGCAGCAGCCTACAGGAAAAGAGTTTGTGGCACGAGAAGAGCTTTGCCAGCCCCATTCCACCCAGCACCATCCCAGGAGCCATAGCAGACCCCAGTACTCCCTCTCAGCCTCCCCTCCCCCCAGCTTCTAGCATTGCCACAGCTTGGCTGCCACTGGCCAGGGACACAGGAGAACACCGTCCTGGACTGGTGTGGAGATCCTGGATCTCATTGAGGTCTGGGGCAAGGAGACCATCCTCCAGGATCTCCACAACAGAAAGAGAAATGCTGATGTCTATGGCCAGATGGCTGCCAGAAGGCTCCTCTCGTGGCCTGGAGCTCACACAACAACCTGTTCATGTGGGTGTATTTTGAGCAACCTGTTGTTTCCCCATTTGTTAGTCACGGTGGTCCCTGTGCAATGTTTGCAATCAGAGGAGGGGAGAGTGTAATTTTGGTGTTGCTAATTCAAAATAATTGACCTCCGGAGGCCTCTCACAGCTGCACTTCTGACTTTTCTGGCCATACCTGCCATCTTCACTGTTCCCCTGCAGAGCTTAAAACTCCAGGCTGCAGGAAGGGGCCCTGTGCCACATGGCCAGCTTTCTAGCCCTGTACCACACAGGAGTATCCAAGAGAGCCATGGCAGACCCCAACACTCCCTCAGAGCCTCTCATGAGCACACCTGCTGCTCCCTCAGTTTCCACTGGCCAGCGTGCAGGAGAGCTCCAGCCTGAACTGGTGCAGAGATCCTCTGGGGGGAGGAGACTGACCTCTGCACCCAGAAATGGAATGTGGACATGTACAGCTAGATCACCACCATCCTGGCTCAAAGGCCACAGCCAGACCCTAGACCAGATACGCATGAAGGTGAAGGAGCTCCAACAGGCCTCCCACAAGGCCAGGGAGCAGAACAAATGCTCTGGGGCAGCACTACCCAGGTTCTCCTACTTTGAGCAGCTGGATGCCATCCTGGAAGGGTGCTGGTTACCTCCCTCCCCCCCCCCCCTTCCATTGTCCATGAGGGTGGGGTTGCAGACAAGGAGGAGAGAAGATTAGGAGGCCAACCAAGTGACCATGCCCACCAGCTAGGAGCTGCTTCTCACCTGCTGCTCCCTGCCCTGGGCTGCTTCCTACCCCTGTCCACTGGCCTACATAGTCCCCACATGTGTTGGTGGATGCTACTGCATTGGCGGCAGCTGGCAGCGGTGGCAGCTGCTCCTGTGTTCTAGAAGGACTGCCTTCTCCTCTGATTGTCAGCCCCAAATGAGCTGCTCCTCTGGTCTTTATACTGGGTCTGCAGTTGGAGCATGCCCAGCAGGGACATGGGATAGAGGCCCGCTCAGCCCAGCAAGCCTGGTTAACCCCTCCCAGGCCAGTACGGGGTTGGTACACCCCGTCACCGGGAGGAAGTGGAGGGAAACCAAATACCACTCTGTCCAGCAAGCATCCTCTGCCACTTACATACACCTCCTCCCAAGACCCCCCCTTCCAGTAAGCAGAGCTAGAAGTTCTCTTTGGCTACATCTACATTGGCATGATTTTCCAGAAATGCTTTTAACGGAAAAGTTTTCCGTTAAAAGCATTTTCGGAAAAGCGCGTCTAGATTGGCAGGACGCTTTTCCCGAAAAGCACTTTTTCCGGAAAAGCATCCGTGGCCAATCTAGACGCGCTTTTCCGGAAAAAAGCCCCGATCGACATTTTTGCGATCGGGGCTTTTTTGCGGAAAACAGTACTATGCTGTCTACACTGGCCCTTTTGCGCAAAAGTCTTTCGGAAAAAGACTTTTGCCCGAACGGGAGCAGCATAGTTTTTCCAAAAAAGCACTGATGCCAGTGTAGACAGTTGGCAAGTTTTTCCGGAAAAGCAGCTGCTTTTCCGGAAAAAGTGGCCAGTCTAGACACAGCCTTTCTGTGGTCCGTTGTCAGTGCCAGACCCGGTATATGCGGAACATGGAAGGAAGCTGAGCTGCCCCATTTTCCCCCACTCACAGGCTCCTGGCCTGGCTGGCACCTTCTCATGCCTGTTTGTCCCCAGGACCTAGAGGTAGCAAGGCTTCCCTGGGACAAGCATGACTCTGCAGGAAAGTGCCCACTATCTAGGCAACAGATGGCCTTACCTGAAGCACATTGCCATCATCTGAACCAAGACCCTCCCCTTTAAATGATTTCATACACAGGCTACGTCTAGACTGGCATGATTTTCCGCAAATGCTTTTCACGGAAAGCGTCTAGACTACAACCAGTACTTTTGTAAGAGCAAGCCTCTTTTTCGAAAAAGAGCACCCAGGCAGTCTGGATGCTCTCTTTCGAAAAAGCCCTGTTTGCATTACATAGTGCCTTTTTTCAGAGCATTTTCAAAAAAAGGCGTTCTTCCTCATAAAATGGTCGAAAAAACTGCTGCGTTCTTTCAATTTACTTTTGAAAGAATGCAGCAGCAGTCTAGACACAGAGGAAGTTTTTTTTTTTTAAAAGGCCACTTTTTTTCCGAAAAAACCCTGTAGCATAGACACGCCCATAGAGAGGAGCCCCTGAAAGCACACATTGCATCTTGCCTGACCAAGTAGCCAGAGGAAGTGTCTGCCCTCCTGATGCCCTTCCCAAGATTGGTTCCATGGGCTTTAAGTCCAAGGCAAGCTCCAGTCAGTGTGGGGATGCTATTTGGAAGTAATTCTGAATAATTTCCCCCATAGTGGCAACACGCTATTTCGATTCTGTTACTTTGGGAGTTATTTTGATTTTATTTATTTCAAAATAATTTCCTAGTGTTTTCACTATATAAAGCCTGCAGACTTCACAGGTTCACAACTGGACTGGCATTGACCTCTTTTCAGTGCATCAGGGACTAAATATCACTAGGGCTGACCAATTTGACAAATATGTGATAAATAGTAATAGCTATTACTCCCAAACTGACCTGTTCTATAGAAGGCCAGATTAGACGATCTATTGGTCCCTTCAGGCCCTGAGCTTTATGAATCCATGAATGAAAACAAACGCTTCTGTCACCATTATTATTTTACTTCCTAATTATATGAAGAATGAAGGGCCAAATTTACCTTGACAGCGTATACAGGTCTCACTGAAGTCACTTCCATGGGCTGAAAGTTTCCTTTACAAGCAAGGGGAAAATTTGTGACGATAAATCTTTCAGATGTAGACTTTAGGGGGAAAAAATGAAAGTGAGAAATCAGGTTAGCACGAAAAGGCCAGGGATTGGAGGAGTGAAGGGAGATTTAGAGCTAAAAATATGTATTCCAAATCTTTTTCTCTAAAAGTAAGGCTTATCATGGATAATTTAATGTGGCCTTTGCTATTGTGATGATTTTAAGATTCTTTGATTTATACTGAAAGATAAAGGTATCAGATTGCCTGCTATTCATATGGAGGTAGACAGTCTCTTCTTTTCATAAGCACCACCTGGTCCATTTCTTTTCATGGGATGAAAGCCAGGGAATCCAGCACATCTGCTAACATGAAACCAGCTAGTCACTTAGGGTGAGTGACTGAGTGATGTGGGCTGGGAGAAGGGTGCAGTTAGTTTGCCTAGGATGGCAGCAGTCTCAAATCCAATCTTGACTATTCTGTACATGCTTCTGAACTAAACTGCTGTGAAACTGGCAATTTGGAACAAGGCACCTGTGCAAGGCTTGGTCCTGGCATTGTATAGGTATAGCATGTTATAGCACATTGCATAGCATTGCTGATAAAAAGCATCATTTTGCATCTAATGTGACCCACCTATGGTTCATTAATTTGCTTATAAACAAAATCAGCAATGTTGAATCATAATTTGTCAAATGAAATGTAAAGAAGAGAGTTAAGTGTTGTCAGCAGTTTTAAGGGCATGCAGGGAGCTCAGTATTAATAATAACAACTTTAAAAGGAGATTGGGTATGGTGAAATGTCATATTTACTGCTGAGGTGAACAGTCACTTGATAGCCTTAGAACTCTTTTCTCAACACTGGGTTAAATATGATACCTTTTTGGAATACACTATATGTCTATTTCTAGCATCAGTACTTTTTCACTATCAGGCTGCTGCACAACCAAATAGACCACTTCTACCTCCACCCCAACATGCCCTTTCCTGATTGCCTGATGCACAAAGGACAAGTAGCTTGAGGCTTACTAATTTTCTGTGCTTTTAAAATTTTTATATACAAAGCTCAACTCGAATGTGTGCATGATATTTTTATAATAATTCAGGAGAAAATGGACCCAAGTTCAAAATCTGGTTCCATTTGATTAGTTGATTTTTAAATTAGTTGTGAGGATTTGGGATTTATTTGTAATAACTTAGAAATGAAATCTACAGAAATATAGCTTCACTGAGAAAGCAAAGACAAATTCCAGGGATCCAAAATCCCCAGTTTTTCAGTGTTTCAGATAAACAGTCTTTCCTATGCCACACACCTGGTTGTTTTGTTCAGAGGCAGAATACCAAAGGGATAATCCAGAAAGCAATCAGACAGCTGGATTGTTTCATTTCTGAATGTCAATTTCTCTTTGGGTTTTTTTTTATAAGTCATCTGTCAGCAGACAGAGGCAAGAAACATGGTGCCAGTAGCTGCACAGTCTGACAAAGGCCCGTTTCAATGTACTGATGGTTGCTTCTCAAATTCATGGCTTTGTTTCTGTGGTCAGCATTTCAAGCATCAATCATGAATTAATAAACGTCCATGGCTCCAGCTTCTTCACAATACATGGTTTCCGACAGCATTTAAGTGACAGAGGAGTCATGAGAAAGATAGGTTCTCATACCTGCATCATGACTGAGGACAAATGTTCCATCCTGTAACTGAATGTTAGTAATGAGTGAATAATTCAAAATAAATAATTTGGTTGATGAATTTATCATCTTTCTGCTTACAAGTGTGTGAGAGCAGATCATGATTTCCTCACATTCATTTCGCACATATCTTTGCAAATCTGTGAATTGATCATAAACAATTCACTGTGAGTGTTTGATAATTGAATTTTGAGCTGCTTGCTTAAGTTTGATTACTTGGAAAAGTCACATGGGTAAACACCATACAAATGCTTTTGTTTGTTAAAATTCAATTTCCACAAATCCCAGAAAGCAGCAGTTTATTAACTTGCGTTCCATCTTTTTTTTTTAATATTTTTATTGGGAAATTATTTGCCTTGCATTGTAACAATTAGTTCTTTAGGACTGGTATAACAGATAGTAAAGAATTTTTTTCAGCTTCTTTATTCTGTGTATATGACATCACCTTGTGTATAGTCAGTTTTTCCCCCTGTACCACCAATTGTTTCTTTTCCTCTTGTTATTTGTGTGGATTGTTCACACTGTAACAGTACAAGGGAGAGGAAAAACATTAACAATTTGAAAGGTGGGTTTGTAAACCTGCAAAAATTGGCAGAGGCAGGATTAGCAACTGACATTACTTTTAATTCTTTTTTTTCTTTTTTGTAAGTGACAAGGGTCACCCCCCTAGAAGAGTTTTCATTGCTTTTGTGACAGGACAAACAATGGTCATTTCAGGACATATGACCTGGATGAACCTTAGAGAAGCCTCTCACAGTTCAGTGAGTTACCATGTCTATGCGTGCTTAAAACCTGCTAACAGAAAAAGTACTGAGTTACATGCTCGTGACATATTAAATCAAAGTATAATGCTTCCCCATTGGCCAAAAAGAATGTCATTCCGCCATTAATTACACTGCTGCAGATGTCTAGGAAATTAAGCTATAACTATCAAGGCCAATTTTTCTCTGTATTCATCTTAAATTATGATTCCTTGAAGGTCTCCAATCCTTAAGTCAGAGGGAGAAAGGGGAACGAAGGAGTCTCTTCTGGTGGGGATTGTAGTCGCTTCTGGTGTAACAATTAAATATTCTGTTAGAGACAAAATTTGAATAAGAGTCATTTTCTCAATCCTTCCAATGGCTTTAAGAAAAGGTATAATTACAAGCACTGAGCTCATTGTAAATATTGTATAACACTGGGAGGTTGGAGACAACAGCAGCCTGCAGGAAGCATCTTATTCTAATGGACCCCCATCCTCTCTGCCTGAGAGAAGCAGTCTAGTGTTAACACAAAGGATTTCTCAAACTTTAACATGTACCGTCATTACAGATTTCAAGGTATTTATTACAGCAGCACCTGCAGGCACCACAAGAGTTAGGGGTCTGACAACCTTGCCTAGCCTACGACCCTATTTACGGGCTTTTATAACTCAGTTGTAAAAACTGGCTGCAGGCTCAAACTTGGCAAACAAAGATCTGAGGGGGAGGTTTTCAAAGGCACAGAGGGCAGTTGGAAACCAATGAATTTCAATAGGAGCAAGGCGCTAATCAGCCTTTTGTGCCTTTGAAAATCTTCCCCTTAACCAAGAAGCCCATTTTTCCTTACACATTTGCCAATTCATTTACTGGTCCATTTTAGGGTAGATGAATGTAAAATACACTAAAATAAAACAAAGAAATGTGCTTGTTTGTGAATGTCTTGTTCCTTTTATACTGCTTAAACTTTTTGCTATTTAACGCTATGTTTGAGAGATTCCAATGTTTTTCTCTCTTCTCCTTCATGTCATGAATAGGGTAGAAAACTGAGAGGGGGGAAAGCCAACCTGAAAAAGGTTAAATGGTACATCTGGCTCAGAAATATTCAGAGAGTTGGAAAAGAGTCGGGTGAGTGGGAAGATGGTTCATGTGAAGAGAGTGGTTAGCGTCTGTGTTAGACTAATGAATATAAAATACCATCTTAGGAGATAGTGTTTATGTTTGATTCTGTAAAATCTGAGGCTGTATGAGCTTATGCATTTGAGTATTGAACTAAGTTCACTTGGACTATCTTCATCTGGTATTTACAAATTACTTATAAAAATGTGGCCAAATCTTTAAGAATGACACCAGGTTTTTTTGTTTTTATTTTTAAATATACCAAAGCTTTTTTCCCCCTGTAAGTTATTGATATTTAATTACCTTTTTTAATCCAGCATAGCAAGTTTTATACCAGATCACTGCTTTGAAGAGGGGTTAAACAAATTGTTTTCTGATGCATAATATTAGTTTTAAAAGATATAATTAGGTTGTTTATATGTGTGAAATATTAAGATGAAGAAGTAGCAATAATTGAGTCACTAAATAATAGTGATCACATTATAAATTCTTATATGCCTCCCATTTTGTAATATCTGACCAGATTATGGGTGCTACTAGATTAGGAAAATTGTATATAATATGACTGTGCCTTTCTTTCACCTTCACAGAAGTGAGTCTTGAGAAGAGATTTGAAGAAGATTTTAGTGAACTTACATTCAATTCACAGGGTATATTATGTGAAAGGGCTACAGTAGAAGTGGTGCAGATGATTGTAAGAGAAGCAGGCAACTGAGTGGCCCAAAATGGCATCATTTGCAGAGAGAGCAGAGGGTTTGGAGGGATATGTAAGAGAAAAGAATGGATAAGAAATTGGAGAGAAGGATGCAGGAGGATATCAAAACAGATATCCTTAAGAAAATGGAAATTCCTGGACATAATTTGTGCTGTGCTTATCTAGAGCATCAAGCAGAAGTAAACTCCACCAGTGCAAACTGGAGCTTTCTTTATCTGTGTTAGGGACTTGCTCTAGTGTAGCCAGCAATAAAAAACTGGCCATCGATTAACTGGCCATCGATTACTGGAATAAGGGAAATTGTCATAGTAGATGGTATGTTTGATCATTTGGCTCAGTTTGAACTCATGTGAGAGAGCAGAACTGTGCTGTTCTACTAGCTCAGTAACCAGAGAGTCTTTATTTTGTATAGCTACACACTTTTCAAGACAGGAGTGGACAATATTTTTTGACAGCAGGACACTCCAAGAATTGGGTAAGTGGTCAAGGGCCGGACTCTTCCATGACATTAATGGAGGAGAACCTGGGTCTGGGATGGAGGTTGGGTGCAGAAGGGTGCTTAGGGTAAGGGATTAAGATGCAGGAAGGGCTGTTGGATCTGGGATGATGTTTGGGTGAAGGAGGAAGTTGTGTCCTGGAGCAGGGGCCTGGAGTGCAGGAAGAGGTGCAAGATCTGGAAGGGGATATGGGTGCAGAGAAGGATTCTGATCTGGAGGAGGAGTGCAGGAGGAAATGAAAGGCCTGGGAGGGGGTTGTGACCTGGGGCAGGAATTCAAGAAAAGGTGCAGGGATTTGGATTGTGACCAGGGGTGGGGGATGGGGTGCAAGGTCTGGGAGGAAGTTGTGAACTAGAGGAGGGATGTAGAAGGGTTGCGGGATTTGGAAAAGGGATATGTCCACAGGAGTGGGAGTGCAGAGGGTTTGGGTTACATGGGGTAGGAGTGCAGTAAGGGAAGAAGAAGGTTGGGGGGAGGGAAGGGCCAGGGTGCCACAGTCAGGCTTTAGCTGGGAAACACTCACCTGAGTGGCTTCCAGCCTTTAGCCCAGTAGGTTCCTTAGCCATAGTCCCTGCCTTCCATGCCCCTACACATGCTCAGAACAGCTGCAGGGGCCATGTGTGCTGCTCAGAACTAAACACTGCAAGCCCAAGGGAGGAAGAGAGGAGTACTTCACATGCTGCCTGTCCTGCAAATATGCAGCTCCTATTGGCTGGAAACTGATCAATGGGAGCTGCAAGATTTTTCTGGGGTGGGAGCAGTGTGAGAAACCTCTTCCTCCTCCCCTAACATTCACAAAATTCACAGATGCACATGGCTCTGCAGCTGGCTTTTCTGAGTGCAGAGTGAAACGGGGCAAGCACAGAATCTGGCTGTGGATCCTGCAGGCCAGATCTAGCAGCTTGCCTGGCCAAACCCAGCCCATGGGCTGTATTTTGCCCTTTCCTGGCTTAAGTTCTACAGGGCTATTACGAGAAATTGAGACAGTGAAGCTCTGACATGACTATGCAGCAAAATGGAATTCAAAAAGCCCTCTCCCAGCTCAGAGTCTAAAATTGGCTTGATCCCTTCAATTTTCATATTTTTTTAATTTCAAGGGATTGACATGTCACCAACTTCTAAAATAAAAACAAAATCTTCAAAGACAATGAAGCTAAAACAGATATACAAATTACTGCTAACATAATGAGAATCAGAACAAATGAAGAATGCCTTCAGCCTTGAACAAAGCCCAGCAGAACATAAAAAAATCAACTGATGAAAGAATAGTTATCTGTCCCTAGTGCAGCATAAGTTGGTGATTCAACTCCTAGAGAAACGCAAAGCAGAAAGCACTGTAGATAAGAGGACAGGACCTAATGGATGTTTTCAGTAAGCCTAAGAGCTATGTTACTACTACAGTGCAAAAGATAATGGTTTCTACCTGTACAATTCCTTGCAATGATTGTTTTGCCAATATACAGTATCAAAGAAACAAAGGCTAATAATTGCTTGTCAGCACAGACGAAGCATGACAAGCATTGAGAATGGGGGAGGGGAAAGTGCCACTTTGCAACCACATCCAAGAGTAACAGGCTGCATACATTGCACACCAGTAAAATCAGTTGGGCAGTGTGAAAGAAAGGACATTTGAAGGTCAAGTTAAACAAGTTTTTGACTTCTCTCTAATTAAAATATATTCTTGAATCACAGATAATTCAGACTGATATAGAATGATATTACAAATCATAGAACATACGATATAGCCAGGCTCTATATAGCAAATGAAGTCCAACTATGGTACAAAAAAGCTGTAGAAGAAAGCATTTCTCAAGGAAAAAAGGAATACCACAGAAGTTTCCATCACATCAAGAAGAAGCCTCCAAATGCAGATTAATATACTGAAAATGATATGTAACATACAGAGTAAAATTATAGTGCAAAGGCCCTCAAGGAAGTACACACATTATTATAAAAGTGATGTGCAGTACACCATACTTGAAAATAGAGTATAGTTTACAAAATTCCTTTGTTGACTAAAGGACATTGTACATAGATTAAAAACAAATAAAGTCAATTTTTTAACTTTTTTTTTTGCCTTTTTTTCTATGCAGTCAAGGACATGCATAAGTTCACAACAACAGCTTCCTTAGGATAGATCCCTTTTGTAATTTGTTAAGTCCCTGATTCAGGAAAGCACTTAAGCCTATGCTTATGTCTGTCCTTCTTCATAAAAGCACTTAGGCCAAGATTTTCAAAAGGATATTGGGTGCCGCTAGTTTTGTGCATTCAACCTGACACTTGTAGAAAGCCTGACTTGCACACAGTGGGAGCTCAGCTTTTTCTGAAAAATCAGAGCTTTAAATATTCTTTGAAAATTGGGCACCTAAAAATTGAGGCACTTGAAATCATTGATCATTTTTCAGAATTTTAGCCTGTGGTTTCCTGAATACTACCCTAAAAAGGGTGAGAGAGAGAGAGAGAGAGAGAGAGAGAGAGAGAGAGAGAGAGAGATAACAGCTTTCCCCACATTAAACAATATGGAAAACCAGCCATTTAAATTCTGGCTTGAGTTTTTGGCCTTGATGTTTACTCAATGTATATGTGAAAGAAAAGTTCTTGTGACTAGAAAACTGGATTTAAAAATCCACCAGTACATTTATTGGGGTTGTAGGAAAATAAAATATTTTGTATGTTGTCAATTTTGTTTGTTTGTTTAATGGAAGTTTGCTTTTTCCACATATTTGGTTCAAAAAACTTTTTCACTATAACTGCCCTTTCCCCCCCAGTCACATACCTCCCAAAAAAAACAACCATGATATAATTATCTGCATAAATGTTTGAGATAGTATGATACAAAAAGTAATAATTTTAGTTGGGGCAGGACTCTGCTATTTTTTCTGCCAAGAGGTGGAAATTCTGAATAGAATTTGTAAAAACTCCTAAAACAAATATTGTGGGTTTTGTATATTACTATTTCTGAGGGGAAGAAATAGAGGAAGATGTGACAGGGTGGCTTGATATCTAAATTCCAGAGCAAGGAAGGCTGCAGCTAATCAGCTTTATTCCCCTGATAGGTGTTTTGCTACAGACCATGGAATTGCTCTATAGAAGGTCACAGATTCAGACACATGATGACTCAGGGGAACAGTAATAAGATACAAACCTTCCACCTCTAGGTCACTGGCTTCAGTGTAACCCAAGGAAGAGCTGGAGGATTTTTTTTCCCGAAAATTAAGTAATGTTTCCTTGATTCATCCCTGGACATTGTATAAGCATTTTTTTAGATAAATTGTCACCTGATGGCTGTTCAGTAGACTATGGGTGCATCTACACTGCAGGGCTTAACTCGAAATAAGCTATGCAAACTGAGCTACATCAATTGTGTATCTTATTTTGAAATAGCTTATTTCGAAATAGGGAGTGTCTACACAGCACTTATTTTGAAATGGAGCACTCTTCCTCCAACTTCCCTTATTCCTCATACAATGAGGGTTACAGGAGTCAAAGTAAGAAGCCCTCCACCTTGACAGTATTATGACTCTATTTTGAAATAACTGCTTGCTGTGTAGACACGGACTAAGTTATTTCAGAATATCACTAGTTATTTCGCAATAGTATTGCAGTGTAGACATAACCTATGTGTTGATGGTGGGTTTTTTAGTCCTTTTCCATAGATAAGAATCTCTGTCACAAAAAATTATCACAGATTCTTGTTGACAGTCTCTGCTCAAGGCTAAGGAGGCAATGAATATGGAAACTGAAATACCATCCCAAACCTGGAAGGGATCTCTCTAGGTCAAGTGAGAGACACCTTAATGGAGCATTGGTGGGAAAAATTACTTCAGGCTTAAACTGCCCCTTTTCTATGGCTAGATAGAGGACATGAGTCTCCAAGGATGTCAAAGAAAGAGCTTTTATTAGGACTAAATTTACTTTTTTAATCAATTTAATACTCGGTCTTTGGGGGATTTTTACAAAAAGAAATAATTTATCAGAAAACAGTTATGGATGTAAATTAATTAAAAAAAACTCCTTGAGAAGAAAGAATACACTGACAATTTCTGTCCTGAGAAGCTCTCTGGTGGGTAGTATTGTTTTGACTGCTATGAAATTTAGGAAATTTCTCTTACTATATATAGCTATTTGTTTTCTGATGCAAGAGAATATAGATTTGTTTACTTTCTCTGGACATCTCTTTGTAAAATAGTTCATTATAAATAGTTTCTTTTAGCACAGTACTTCAAAAATGCTTGTCCTTTGCTATATTCTTCTGCATTTAACAATCATAGCTTGTGTTCATTTAGTGAGATGACTGATACACAGATATGTGGGTAAACAGCTTTTTCTTCCTTTTTCCTGTGCATCATCACATTTCTGCAGAGAAAATATACCGAATGTTAACATTAAAAAAAAAGAAAATGTCAACAATATATTTCCATTTTTATTGCCAGTCACAGTGTCCTTCTGAAATGTAAATTATTTTCTTTGTCTTAATTTTCCATAGCATTTATAATAGATAGTATAATTATAAAGATTAGGAAAGTTTTTGGCCATTTTGGGTTACATCTTAACAGTCTTGTTTGTGCACTATGGAGTTCAGTTTCTGTTTAACCAGTATATTTTCCATAGCAATCTCTTCAGTACAATTGAATCCCAGATAGTTTTCAGACCATCCTTTCTACGTTAAATCTGCCATCTCTTGTGAGAGAGAGCATGGCAGAAGAAAGTTAACATAATAAATACCAAAGTACCAGATACAAAGCTCTTTGGTGCGCTAAGGAACTTTGTACCTTGTCTACACTAGGGAAATTTGATAAAAATGTAATAGCACTGCTGATGCCATTTCACTTTCACATTGTAAGTCCTAATGGTAGACTTGTCACCACTGCTGCCAGCATTTTAAGCAATTTATTAGACATGCTTCCCCCGCCCCGGAAGAATGATAGCACCAGGCTGCAGTAGAGTTCAGGCTTTGAGAACAGCCTTCCCTCCCTCTCTCTCCCATCCTCCAAGCAACATGGAGACTCTGGGGACAGAAGTGGCAACTCCTCTGAACTGAAGGCAATGGCAGTGGCTTTTTCCTCCCTATAGGGCCTTCAAGAAAGTGACACAGAGAAGTGTGTTCATATCTGAGGCTAGCAGCCCGCTGTCTTACCAAAGACAACACACGACAACTCTGAGAGCTAGCTGGCAATTGAGGATAAGCCTAAGACCGAAATCTCAAATAGCATCTGGTCAATAAAAGTATCGTGTTATTAGAGTGGCCCACTTTGAGCCCTGTGAAGAATGCTAGTTAGCAGGATAGCCTAGTACATTCCTTCCATACTGGCATTACTATGATAACTAGTTTTGGGTAGGTTTGTCAAGATTATATACAAAGTTCTATCAAGTGCATAGCACACAGTAGGCCAGATTCTGAGGTGGTGATAGCAATGTAAATCCCGATCCAAAGTAGCTCAGTAAAATCCGTTTCCCATTGTACAACATCTTAAAATGTGCTGTTACTTCTCTCCAAAAACACTAAGTCCTATAGATAGGATAACTACCCACCATCAATATAGAGTACGCTGTCCTTATGTGAAAACAAAAAATGCAGAGACATAAGCAGCCCTCAAACTGTGGAAAAGAGGTAAAAAGACACGGTGGAAGGGGAGAGCCATTTTAGAGTCATTGATTGATTTCTGGGGGCGGGCCTCCAGTACAATGCTGGCATTGATCTATCTTTTAATCTAACACCACAACAACAAATCTGCAGGCAATCAATTTTAATGATATTAATAGCCTCATCCAAATTATTCAACTTCTACCTTAATTTAGAAGGTTGAGTTCATATTTCTTCACAAAGTTGCCCTGTAAATATTGATGCATTTGAGGATAGCTTTCGTGACTTCTCCCTTTTAATATATTTGATTTTTAAGAGTTTTATAATTACCTTCCAGTGCAGTTTACTTAATAATTCATTCATATGCTGCTTGTTGTGGTAATCTTCCCACCTTGTATAAATCATTTCCATGTTGGCTTCTCTTACACTTTTTGGCAAACTTCAGACAGCCTCAACACATCTTAATCCAACAGAAACTCTGATTAGTTTGGTTAATCTTTGTCTCTCCTGAGTCTAGAATGGACACAGGTCAGGACTCTCCATTCAAGTAACTGCCCTTTTTTATCCACAATTTGTTTTCTTGTATAAGCCGTCAGTCTTTTCAGCTCTTTTTTCATTCATTTGGGGCCTACTCCAATGCCCATGGAAGTCAATGGGAGTTTTTCCACTTATTTCAATAGGCATTGGATCAGACTCTTGGTCATTTTCCAGTATATTCAATTGGCTGTGAAGGGAAAATAGAGCAGGGCTGAGATGAATTGCTCAGGGACATAAAGCAATAACTAGCAGCAAGCTTACAGAACTCATAGGCCTTCAAGCACATGAGTGTCTTACAAAATTCAGCACTGCTGGCTTGAATCTCAGGGAAATGTACAAAAGTAGATATATACATGACCACAAGCCACAGAATTGATGCAATACAATTTAATGGACCCTAAGCTTGTTCTAGTGTTCTAAATTAGTGTTAGAGTAGTGTCCTGCAATATTCACCTCAAGTATGAAATTTAGTTTTACTGTTGTTGCACAGTGCTTTAAAACCTCTAAAATACTGGTAACTAGGTTGATTGTGCAATATTAACTGTACAAATCAGTGTCATTCGATTCTGTGAGAGTGTGCCTGCCCATGGCTTTTGTGATAGGTATTTAGGCTAGATCTGTAAAAGCCAACAAGTAGCTCTGTTCTCTATAAAGCAAACCCATTGGCCTCCTGCAGTGAGGACTATTGTGGATAGAAGACCATACCTTTGCTTTCCCTCTTTTCTGCCTTATGGATAGACTGTCTTCAATCAGGCAGGTAAGTAGAAGGAATTTGAGAATCACATGTGTCCTGCACATTATATGAAGCCTATTATTCATTATTATCCATTTATTTTTGTTGCAGTGGGACCTAGAAGCCATAGTTATTAACCAGAGCCCCACTTTGTCAGGTCTTTAACAGGCACAGAACAAGAAAACCCATCCTTGCTCCAAAGATTTTAAGTCTAAACAATCCCCGTCCTCCAGAGGCATAGCGAAGGTGTTATGTGCCCGAGGAAAGGAAAAATTTGCTGTCTCCCTCCTCAACCCCCCCCCCCCACCACCACCACTGCCATGTGGAACGGCCCCAAACCTGGTGCACAGCTGAGGGGAACTTGTATCGCATTTTCCCATGAGTAGAATGAATTTTGTGTTGTGCACCAGTACTGAGTTCATGTGGCTTGTTTGGATGTGCCACTGTGGTACCCAAGTTATTAATAAATATTTTATAAACCTTTACCTTTTCTCTCTGCTGCCATGTCTCCTCCCCTTGCCCTATCATCTCCCCTGGTGCCTGCTGCCCCCCAGCTCCTCACCCTCCTCTGCTGTCCTGACTCCTGCCCTTCTCACTGCCCTCAGCCCTCCTGCGACCTGCCCCCCTCCACCAGCCCTTCTTTCCCCCTGTGCCACTTCTCCAGTAGCCCCACTCTGATCATGTGATCTACCCCCTCCTCATCCCCTCTCCTAACACCTCCCTCTACATACCTGCCCTGCCTCTCTCCTCTTGTTCTGGTCCCTCCCCTGCAGGTGTCTGCCCTTCTGCTTCACCCCCAGAATCCCCTTGCACCTGCACCTTCCCTTACCCCTGCACCCTCCTGGTGCCTCCCCCTTCCCTCGCTGCTCTTGCCCCCTTTGCCCTCTTTTTCCCTGATGCCCACTCCCTCATCACTCTCTGCCCCCATTCCCCTCATGCCCCTGTGCCCTCACACACGACTTGCTCCATCCCCACCTTTCTCATGCCCTCCCCTTCTTTCAAGCCTTCTCCCAGTACCTCCCCCTACCCCCTCTAGACCCCAATGCCTTACCCTCTCGTCTCCCAGCATCACACTGTACCCCCTACCACTGACACCTCCCCTCCTACCCTTTTCCTAATTGTCTCCACTTGGCCCCCTGGCATTTGTCTCTCCTCCAGGCTGTCCCTTGGTGCCTTCCTCCCCCTCCACACAAGCCCCCTCCCCCTCCGCACATGTCCCTTCCTCTCCCACCCCTTCCTCCTAGTTTTCCCTCTTCCCTGCTCTGCCCTGCCTTCTGCCTTCCACTTTGCAGGACCGGAGTTTGCGCTTGGGCCCAGACTCCGAACCGGGAGGTAGGCCGCGCGGTACAATGTGGTGCCGAGCCGTTTTAAAGTCCCAGGCCATGACATCATGTCACGCCTGGGTGTCTCCCTGGTCACCTGGGAATGCCTCGCATGGCGGCAGCACGAGCCGGCAAGCGGGAGCCGACTGAACGCTGAGCATAGCAAGGACAGTCCGGGGCCAGGGGGGACACACGGGGAGGCCGGCAGGTGGTGTCCAGCGCCCACTCCAGGCAGGGCTGGGGGAGAGACCCAGCTCCAAATATTGCTGGAGCAGGGCCCCCAGCTCTGAATATTGCTGTAGTACAGGCACCACGAGCCCATATAACTCGCCGCCTGTGAGCATCAGGTAAGCCTGCGCAGCATGCACTTGCTCTCACCCCAGCCCGGCGCCCCCCCTAGCGTGGCGCCCAGGGCAATTGCCCCCCCTGCTTCCCCTTTGCTACACCTCTGCCGTCCTCTGCCCTCAGCCCCCGCATCTCCCACTCATTCCCTGAGTCCTCTGCCCTGAGTCCTGCACCTCCCACTCCTTCCCTGAGCCTCCCCACACCTTCCAGCACCCTGCTCTGACTGCTGCACTACCACCTCCTACCTTGAGCCCCCACAAGGACCTGGGCAATGCCCGCTAAATCCTCTAGAGTTTTTAAATGTGTTTTTAGAATGCAAATATTCTGTACTTACTCTGAAACCATACTTATTGACCTACAGTACAACACAATCCTGTCACCAAAAAATGTATTAGAGAACTGAATTATCTATGGTTAACCCAATGTTAGATAATTAACACATCTTTTTAGCATCCAGGTACGTTATAGATACAAGTACATAGATGTCTGCAGATTGAATGTACACATTGTACCTGGATTTGACGTGCACAAAAATGTTACCATGTACAATTATGTATTTGTAAACACAAAAAGTATAATTACACTGAAACTGGAACATGCCTCCAGGGTAATTAACGTCACTGAATAATGCAGGGTACCCAAACAGGATCAACTTTCTGTTGCTTTTTGCAGCCATACTGTGGAATTTGAAAGATAATTCTATCTCAGCTGTAAAATTGTGTAGAATGGTTTAAAATATAAAGGAGCATTTACCATGTAAATTTTATAGTCATTTCTAAAAGAACCTTTCAGATTTTTCTATAAACATATTTAATTCTACTGTATAGATTTTTTTCCTTTATCCAAGGGTAGAGAAGTATGTCAATGCTGGAATGAGGACTGAGGATGAGGGCTTGTAGGAGCTGTGAATAGTCATGTTGGAGAATTATCCCTGTATTTCCCCACATAATGAATACTAAACGAAGGGAAAGCTGCATGACTCCAGATCATACAATGTAAATTTCCTCCCTCCTCACATACAATGTAAATTTCCTGCTGTGTGTAAAGCAATGGGAATGCCTTGAAAACAGCTTGCCTCCTCTCCCTTCCCTTCCAATGGCTCCTAGGGTAGCTGACAACAGGACATCTCACACTTTTAGGAATCAAGCCTCTTTTGTCTAATCCCAAGGGACTCAATTCAGCCATAAGAGCATATATGGCTTAGCCCCAGAGAGCCATGAAAAGGCACCTCACCATACCCAGAGCTGCATGCAGCTTTCTAGGAAGAGTGGAAAGGGAGATAAAACACAAAAGTCAAAAGAATAAATAATTTTAAAAAGCAAGTAAGAAAATATGACATTTAAAACAAGATGTGAACATTTACAAGGACACAAAATGAAAGAAGGGGAAACTGACAGAACAAAAGGGGAAAGAGCAATGATCATGTGATGTGAGGAGACATCTGAGGAGATATCAGTGGTCAATACAGACAAGATCTCTCTCCAGAAATCTTACAAGAGAGTAAGCATGCTGCAATGAGTTATAACTAGGTACATAGGGCTGAAAGTTAACTGACTAGATGAGAAATTATATTGAATAATGGGAAATCTTTACCGACAATGAAGACTAATCACCACTGGAATTATCTCCCAAGGGATGAAGAGGAAGAATCATCACTTGGGACATTTAAAGGTGACTTGCAAAGGGAAAAAAGAGTCTTTGACCTTTTTTCAGCATGATGTATAAAGGCAACCTGAAAGGATTTTTGAAAACTAGGTCCAGATTTTTTTAAATTGGTAAATGTGTGTGTGTAAAGCATCCCATTTGCTTCTTCACTTAGAAACTCATATTCCATCTAGTCTGGAAGACTAGAGTACTATTTTTATATCATGAAGTATAAATTGAGCAATGAAGATAAGAAGGAATTTAAAGTCAAAATAGTTAACAGTTTTGGGGATTTTGTTTATTTTTGTAAATACATTGCTGTTTATTTTGGAGATGGGACATGTTTGTTAAACAGCACTCCCACTTTACAGTTAAAGTATGATAGTTAACAGTAGCCATCCTTTGCTTATGTCCTAGAGCATGGGTACCTGGGGGGGCATGAAGAAATTCCAGGGGGGGCATGAGGCAACCTCCCCCCCAAGTTGTGCTGGTATTTCTGTTATTTGGCCCCGGTCAGTTCCTTTTTTTTTCTCAACAAATTTTGCTGCTATGGGGGGGAGGCGTGAGGGTTTCTCAAAAATCAAAAAGGGGGCATGATGCCGAAAAGTTTGGGAACCACTGTCCTAGAGATAAATGGAAGAAGTCAAGAGTTGATATTCTAGATATGTCAAAGGCAGAAAATCAGAACCAAAAAAAATGCATTAACAGTCATTTCTTCTTCTAAGTATTTGTGGCAAAGAAGCGAAAAATGGCACAAGTCCAACTTTTTAAAATATTGACAATTACTTCAAAATTAAACTGGACAAATAGGGGAGAACATACGGTAGGGAAAAAAAATTCACTACTTTTGGGGGAGTGAACTAAGTAACTTAGTATATATTTCTTTCATAGCTTTAATTTGTAAGATTAAGGAAGGATTTATGAAGTTTCAGTTGTATTTTTTAGTCAGGCCTTCCTAGAGTCAGCAGAGTAATAAAACTCTCCCCAGGATTTCTTTTCATACACTGCTTTTCACTTCCTTGCCAAACATATAAGTATCCTTTAGCCATAACCACAACAGCGTAGAACCCACTATCTTCACTATAACGAGGTTAGAAAAGGGTACAAAGGAGCAAGGCAGCTGGCCAAGCATGCTAAGTTCAAAACATGCTTGATGCCCACAAAAAGAGACAAAATCCAAAGTTTTCTTCAGCTCAAGAACTGCTTCTTTGCAACTGACAACTTGTTGAACTTAGGCCCTCATCCTCCAACAAGATGCATGCAGTTAGGGCTATATGCAAATCACAGAATCAGCTTGTGCACACATAATTGCAGGATCAGAGCCTAATAAAGTAGCAACAGATGTTTCTAAAATCTGTTTTGAACTGTAGGTATGTCTACACTGCAACACTATTTTGAAATAACTAGCGCTATTCCTAAATAACTTAGTCCTCATCTACACAGAAGTCAGTTATTTCGAAATAGCGTCAAAATACTGTCAAGCTGGAGGACTTGTTACTCTGACTCCTGTAACCCTCATTGTACAAGCATTAAGAGAAGTCGGAGGAAGAGTGCTCTATTTCAAAATAAGTGGTGTGTAGATGCTCTCTTTTTGAAATAAGCTATTTCAAAATAAGATACGCAATTGACATAGCTCAATTTGCATAGCTTATTTTGAGTTAAGCCCTGCAGGGTAGATGCACGTTGTCTGTGATGCTTCACGCCAAAACACAGATAGCAAGACCTCAGAGTTATAACAACAGGAAAGTGCCCCCGCTGTGCTCAGGTGAGTATTCATAAAGTGCACATTTGCTTTATGAAAATAAAGTTTAAAATTAATACTGTAATTTTAGAGTTATACCTTGGGTATAGCCATTTTGTTATGGCATGTATCTCCACGTGAACTTTCAGAGCACCAGGCTGAGTAAAATAATCCCAAATTTTATTTTATTGATGTGATCCAATCAAAGACCACCTTAGACAACCCATTACTTTAGGGAACCTAGATCCAAACTTTACATCTTACACCCATCTCCAGTTTATTTTAAATCAGATGGTCAATGAAACTGTTGTTGCTGGATTCTGGATGTCCTTTCCATGCAGCTAATCCCATTTCACCAAATTAACCACACACATCAACCCCCATAAAAGACAGACAGTAGCTGAAATTATAGCACATTACCAAAGCAAGAATGAGGGGTGGCCACAACACTTAACCCTATTTAGAACTTTCATTGTGACATTTATTCTTCCCCAGCTCATGGATTTCTCATTGACCTGTCGTTTACATTTGAGCTTGGGTTGCAGTTATGAGAGTTTCCTGATTAGATCAGAAATAAAATGGAGCATCTAAAAAGCCAGGTACTAAGGGCAGGGCAGTGCTATGACAAAGAGAATGAGGCATGCTCATCGAAGTAAAAGCGGTGACTGTTCTTGGAGGTTTATAAATAGATTGTTGTGTTCCATATTAAAGGTTATAAGTGCTCCTTTTCTCAGTCACTCTGAAACACATGGAAAATCTCTCCCATTCATTTTAATACAGCTTGGGTTATTATTTATTATTTGTATTAGAGTAACACATAGGAGCTGCAGTCACAGACAAGGGCTCCATTGTGCTAGGTACTGTACAAACAAAAAAGCAACACAGTGGTAACTGCTTTTATTCTGTTTTCATACAATTTTGGTAAGTAATTTACTAAACAATAAACAAAAGCCAGCATTCTCACAGACGAACAAACTGATATTGTTTTGAGGCACATAAACCTCTGGAGATTATCTGGTGCTAACTTTTGTAGTGGTGATTGCAAAAGATACGTGTATCCTGCCAGTCAAGCTAACAACCAAAACGAAGAAAACATCACTTTATTATACACTTTTCATTGGGTATATTATGACCTTTCAAAAATACAGAGCAACAAATAGCTAAACTATTTTAAAATATTGCAACTGTCACATTTCTATTATTATGTCTTCTTCCAAAGCTTTTCACCATTTAGAAGTCAGCCTTGGAAATACTTATTCATTATTAAGGACATGATTTTAATGTGAGTGATTCCATGAATAAGGGCACCAATTTCTTTGTGCATATGTACACACACACACACACACACACACTAAAAATAAGGATATCAGGGTCTTCATTCTAAATTACATAATCTGTAACATAATGTGGAGATCTAGACTTTAAAAATTAATAACAAAAATCCTGAGCTTCCATATGCAATGAAGACTGTTTTTCTTTTAAATCAAGAATGCATTAACAGAGAATAAATAAGTCAGGAAAAAAAAGGAAAGAAATACATTCAGTGAATGTGAATGCTGGGAAATATGCCCTAGAAAAACTTGGGTAGTTGGCAGCTGTGACCATCATGAAATACATTAAAATGGGATATGACCCCTCAGCAACCCCTCCCTACCACTATTCACTTTGACTGCGCTGAGGGCACCCATCACTCTTAGAGCTCTTTGTTTTCCCCATTTCAGTCATATCCTTTATGCCATTTTATCTAGATGCTGAGATAACACCATCATGAGAACAATAGAAACAGCACCAGACAGCAATTTCCCCTCCCCCTCTCCACAGACATGTTCCCCCTCTTCCCTCCTCCCCGCAACACACACTCAAACAAATAGCAGTGCTGCAACCTTTTAACAGCCTTGGAATCAGGTTCACACTTTCCTGAAGACTGCAGCACTGGAATGGTTAAGAGTTTTTCTGAACTACTGATGCAGTCAATCTGAGGCAGATTTTGTTTAGTACGGAAATTAGTACTTTACATCTTTTGCAAGACTAATTTTGGAATGATCTTCCATGGGAAAGGTGAATCTTAACATAATCATAACCTACTGTATACAGACAAGCACAATCCTGTGCAGTGCTGTACACCTCTAACACCTATTGAATTTTTTGGGAACTAGGAGACTCAACTTCTGGCCAACCTTTGAACTCAGAATATAAAAGGTGGTGTAAAGTCACTTTTACAAACCAAAGATTTGAGACCATTGTCAATGGGTTTCCTATTATCTGCTTACTGGATTCAGAGCATTTTCCAATTCCACTCTGCAACTCTAAGGGTTAGCAATGTACTTTTAAAAAATGAAAGCTAGGATTTTCATATACTCACATGACTCAAGGAACTGGGGATTTAAACATACCAAATATCACAAAACACATATGAAATTGCAAAAGTTGCCAACACTGTCAAACAATCTATGCCTTTAATGTGAATACAACAGCTGGTGAAATAAAAGAAAAATTACCCCAAGCATGAGAAGATTACACAGGTATAACCACTGCCAGACTTCATTACTTGTTCATAGCAGGAACACCAATTACATGCTGCTAATTCTTCTGGCTTTCCTCCAGAAAAAAAACCTAGAGCTTTATTAGTACAATGTGCAATATTTACACTGAACCTCAAATCTTTTTGAACACAGCCTTAGGCTCAAGAATCACTGAATTCATGAACCTTATTCTATGCAAAGGGTCTGGAGAATATGTACTGTGGGTACTCTCCAAGAAAAGTATTCTTCATTTAGCTGTCCACCCATACCACTCTCAGCAAGCTGCAGGACTCTTCCGATAAAGATATCTTAGGGAAGGAAGAGGAATATTACAATTTACTTTTAGTGGTATGTTACTTTTCAGCTCTACTGAAAACAACAGGACTCCCAAGGTGTTAAAAACTCCTTGGTCGAAATAAGGGCAACAGAGTATGGGCCCCAGAAACAAGCAAATAACAAAAATTGAAAAAGCATGGAATAGTAGCTAAACTCTATATTTATTTATCATCTACAAATTCCAGCATTGGTATTTCAAAACCCATGGAACAACTTTAATATCCAGTAAACAAAATAGGAAATGTTATATTTAAATTTAATATGATATTTTGCTGCCCAGTTGTTCAGTGAGGCTTAACAGCTATATCATCATAACCATCCTAACATGCTAATACTAAAAAAGAACTAAGTCCTTCAAGGTGGTACATTCTTTGAATTCTCATTGACTTCAAAGCAATTGACACTCCAGCACGTTACAGGACATGCTTAAGACCCTAGGGTATGTCTACACTACAAAGTTAATTCGAACTAACAGATGTTAGTTCGAATTAACTTTGATAGGAGCTTCACAGGCAAACCGCTAGTTCAAACTTAATTCAAACTAGCGGAGTGCTTAATTCGAACTAGGTAAACCTCATTCTACGAGGACTAACGCCTAGTTCGAATTAAGTAGTTCTAATTAAGGGCTGTGTAGCCACTTAATTCAAACTAGTGGGAGGCTAGCCCTCCCCAGCTTGCCCTCGTGGCCACTCTGGGCACCACCAGGGAAACTCATCTCCCCCCCCCCCCCCTCGGCCCTGGAGCCCTTAAAGGGGCACGGTCTGGCTACGAACCAGCCACCTGCTGCCACCCAGCCCTCCGCCTCTTCCTGGGACCAGGCTGGCAGTTCCCGGAGCCTGCCCGGGTCCACAAGAGGTGGGTGCCCACCTGGCCCACCTCCGCACTAGGCACAGGAAAGTGGCCATCTAGGGCAGGAGAGCTGCCAGCCTGGCCACCCAGAAGTAGGTGTGCATGAAAATCAGGGTGGTCCAGTGAGACCCCTGACCCTGAGCCCTGAGCTTAAAATGGCCGTACTGGGTCAGACCAAAGGTCCATCTAGCCCAGTAGCCTGTCTGCCGACAGCGGCCAACACTAGGGACCCTGGTGGGGATGGACCGAAGACAATGACCAAGCCATTTGTCTCGTGCCATCCATCTCCAGCCTTCCACAAACAGAGGCCAGGGACACCATTTCTACCCCGGCTAATACCACTCCATGGACCCAACCTCCATGAATTTATCTAACTTCTCTTTAAACTCTGTTCTAGTTCTAGCCTTCACAGCCTCCTGCAGCAAGGAGTTCCACAGGTTGACTATTTGCTCTGTGAAGAAGAACTTTCTGTTATTAGTTTGAAGCCTGCTACCCATTCATTTCATTTGGTGTCCTCTAGTCCTTCTATTATGGGAACTAATGAAGAACTTTTCTTTATGCACCCTCACCACACCACTCTTGCTTTTATAGACCTCTTTCATATCCCCCCTCAGTCTCCTCTTTTCTAAGCTGAAAAGTCCCAGTCTCTTTATCCTCTCTTCATATGGGACCTGTTCCAAACCCTTGATCATTTTAGTTGCCCTCCCCTCTCCGACCCTCTCTCTTCCCCTCTCCCACCTTCTTTTCCCAGTCTTCCAAGTTTTGTTCAATAAAGAGAGTTTCTATTTTTGAACACACGTGTCCTTTATTTTGTACATCAGGAAGGGGGGGCTAGGGAGGAGTAAGTGGAAGGAGGTGAGGGAGGAATGGGGTACGAGCCCCCGATGGGGAGGACTGGGGTGGCTCTGCGGGGTCCTCAGGGTGGAAGCTCTCTTGCAACCCCCCGATTGACCCCCCCCCCCGGATGGCAGCCTGTGGCAAGTGCAGCTGGGCTGATGGCTGAGTGCTGTGATGTGCCGAGTGTGGGCACTCAGGGCACTCCAAGCCAGGACTGCTTTGCAAGCAGGGAACCTCCGAGAACTGTCTGTCCAGGGTGGAGGTCGGGTCCCTTTAAGCACAGCCCTCGGCTAGCCTGAGACAGCAGGTCCATGCTCTAAGTCCTAATCTGATGCCCTTCCTGCACTGCTTCTGGCCAGCCTTAACCTCGGTTCAGGGTCCACTCAATGTGGACATGCTAGTTCGAATTAGCAAAATGCTAATTCAAACTAGTTTTTAGGTCTAGATGCACTAGTTCGAATTAGCTTAGTTCGAATTAACTAATTCGAATTAAGTTAGTTTGAATTAGTGCTGTAGTGTAGACATACCCCTACAGAACAAGAGTCTACATACATTTTGCGACACTGATTCAGAGTTTAAGGCCACAAGGAGCCATTTTGTAATCACATGATCAGACCTTTTGCCTTTTGCCTCTGAATTACATTTCATCCAATTTCATCTGGATTGAGCCTAGTAATTAGAGGCATGTCTACACTGCAGCGTTATTTCAAAATAACTCATGTTTATTTACTTATTTCAAGGTATCTGATTTTTTTCTGGCCTTATAAAATAGTTCCGGCTTGGTTATCTATTAATTTTTTTTTTTATACTGTGGCTGTGCCAAAATACCCTAATCATGAGTGAGCCCTATTGTGGTATACACTGAACATGCACCCAAACAGATATGAATCTTGCCCCCAAAAGGTACATCTACACAGCAGGGCTTAACTTGAAATAAGCTATGTAAATTGAACTGTGTCAATTGCGCAGCATATTTTGAAATATTGGCAATTACTTCGAAATTGGGAGTGTCTACACAACACTTTTTTCAAAACAGAGCACTTTTCCTCTGTCTTCCCTTACTCCTCGTACAATGAGGCTACGTCTAGACTGGCATGATTTTCCGGAAATGCTTTTAACGGAAAAGTTTTATGTTAAAAGCATTTTTGGAACAGAGCGTCTAGATTGGCATGGACGCTTTTCTGCAAAAGCACTTTTTGCGGAAAAGTGTCCATGGCCAATCTAGATGCGCTTTTCCGCAAAAAAGCCCCGATCGCCATTTTTGCAAAACTGGCCCTTTTGCGCAAAAGTTTTGCGCAAAGGGACTTTTGCCCGAACGGGAGCAGCATAGTATTTCCACAAGAACACTGACAATCTTACATGAGTGCTTTTGCGGAAATTCAAGTGGCCAGTGTAGAGAGCTGGCAAGTTTTTCCGAAAAAGTGGCTGATTTTCCGGAAAAACTGGCCAGTCAAGACGCAGCCTTAGGGTTACAGGAGTCGGAGTAAGAAGTCCTCCAGCCTGATAGTATTTCAACATTGTTTCGAAATAACTGCTCTCTGTGTAGATGTGGACCAAGTTATTTTGATATAAGGCTAGTAATTTTGAAATAATGTTGCTGTGTAGATGTACCCAAAGAGTTTTCTGTTCTTGGCAAAGAATGAAATTCTTTCACCCGTCCCTAGAAAAGATTTTGAAGATAAGAGTTTTCCAATATGGTGCCAATGTCATATCAAGAACATTTTAAAACTACTGCTATTTAAGTAACATAGTGTATTGACGGGGTGTGATCACTCCGGAAAATGCAGTTTCTTTACACAAAAAACAGGTGGATCATCTAAGGGACCATCTAGACCAGTGTTTCCCAAATGGTGCTCTGCAGAACCCTGGGGCTCCGCAAAGTGGAACTCGGGGTTCTGTGAAAAAATTCTGCTCCCCCGCCCCCTGTGGAACCCGCAGGCAGCTCCCATTGGGGCTTTGCCGGTGAGGACTGGCTTCTGGGGGCGTGTGGCTTTGGCCGCTCCACCATCCACTGCAGCTGCCCCACCCCCGTGCATGGCGTAGCCCCTCTTCACCCCACAGGACTGCTTTGTTCCAGGGCCTTGCAGCCACCTCCTCCTCGTGTGCAGGCAGCAGCTTTTACAGCAGCTGCTACTGCTGGGAGGGGGAGGCATGGCTGGAACCAAGGAGCCACTCTTGGACTGCAGCATTTTAAAACTGATGCCTGCATGGAACCCGGCTTGGGGTCTTCTGCCTCCCCACCCTCGGAGTGCACTTGGGCTCTGCTGCCTCCTCCCTTCGGGATACGCTTGGATTCTGCTGACCCCCATGCGCTGCTGCTCTCTCTCCACTGTGCCCCTCCCCAACCTGCTGGGGAAGTGGTCCTTTGTGTCTACACTCTCATGTCAACAAAGCGGCTTGCTTTGTCGACAGAACTGGATGTAGTCTAGACGCTCTTTGCCGACAGAAGCTTTGTTGATGGTATCTGTTGACAAAGCCTCTGTCGACAAAAGCCTGTAGTCTAGAAGTGTCTAATTGACTTATGGAACATACAACTCATGAGCTTTCAGAGGAAGTTTTAATCTCCTAAATCTCTTATGCACTTTTGAAAAGCTCACTCAAAAGGTTATTCTGTGCTTATCAAAGATCAGATTACATATGCCAGAAACATATATTCATGTAGCTACGTTTTTTTACATGTGGTTTGATTTTTGGTTGCCCTTACTTGTTGCAAGGTGGGCATTTTTGAAAAATGTGTTACTATATCAGAATTAGTACTTAGAGAATTACATAGAAAAAAATAAGCTACATTTTATTATCCTAATTCCTAAGCTGATGGACCCCTGCTGGAATGCTCTCTCTGACAATGGAGATTTGGCCTTCCAACCAGATCTCTTTAGTACCCTACCCCTTCTAGGATAATGATGTCATTATTTCCATTATGTCCTCAACCAGTATTAAACACGTGCAGAAAACCTAAAAGGGGCTTCTCCTCAGACCCAACTTTTTCCCACGAATAGCAGGTAGAAAAAGCATAAATGCTGCTGAAACCCTCCCATTTCTTATGGAGCATAGTGTTCCAAACTCTTTATTTTCTAGCCTTCCAGCCTTTTCTGAACTTTATGGTGGTCTCCCTTAAATCTTGCCTCCTTCACCAAGCCTCAAGGGAGACCACCCTAAGGTTTAGAATCTTCCCTTATACACAGATCCTTGTAATCTCACACCCAGAAGAGGACTTCTGCACTCTCTCCCCATCTGGCTTTATTTCCTCACTGACTGGTTCACCCTACTTTACCTGCCTGCTTTCACCTGCCATGCTACCTGTTCCCATCCCAAGTATAGCAGCTGAGGTTAATCATCCTTTCAGAGATTAACAGCATTATCTAGGCTAATACTTCTCTTCTCCACCTAGAACCAATTACTCTTAAAATGGACTGTCTCTTCTATGACAGAATGTGGACTAAATTAGGATTCTCAGAGTCCCAATACCTTCTGGTGTTTCCTCTTTAGGAAACAGCTGTGTAGCACCTCCTATTTTTGGCTCAGGGCACTCTGGGGCTACGTCTAGACTGCAGGCTCCTTTTGGAAGAAGCTTTTCTGGAAGAGATTTTCCGAAAAAACTTCTTCTGAAAGAGAGTGTCCACATTGCCAAAGCACATTGAGAAAGCAATATGCTTTTTTGAAAGATAGTGTCCAGACTGATTGGTTGCTATCTCACATAAAAGATCACCCAGAACCTCTTTAGTTGCTTACAAGTTGTGATGCTGGAGTCTAGCAGAGACACATGCTTAAAGGGACCCTCCTGGACAGCCGCTTCTCTGCTTCTGCTGTATGCTTGCACATCTCTTCAAGGGACAGCAAAGCTCTTCCAGTGCCTGCTGTGGTTGCTCAGCTTTTTTGAACGCCACAGCTTTTTTCTTTGTGCCATGGAGCTGGAATTGCCCCTGAGTATGAGATGGCCCCACATGGCCATCCTGCAGCTCTTTGTGCCGGCTGCCTTTCTGGTCCTGCCAGAGCTCGACCCCTTCTCCCTGGGTGTGGGAGCAACACCCTTGCAACCGCAACCCTCAGTGCAGAGGCATTTCTGGACGCTGGACACCAGTTTTGACTGGTGGGACCAGCTGGTCATGGAGTGGTCACCAGAAAGAAGAAAACTCTCTTCCCTGTCCACAAAGGCTTCTTCCTTGTAGAAACAGGTTTCCTTGCAGAAACAGGTCAGAAAAACCCCTCTGTTCTTTCTATTTTCTTTTGAAAGAACACAATTGCAGTGTGGACGTAATTGAAGTTATTCTGAAAATTGCCATTTTTCTGAAAAAACTCTGTAATGTAGACATACCCTACAGAGGGTTATAGCCAAGCGGGTGGATCTTTGAACCATACAAAGAAACTTCTTATCTGTTGTGAATTCTAATCCTGTCATCCAAGTGCTTGCAAGCCCTCCCGTCTTGGTGTCATCTGTACATTTTATAAGTATATTCACCACTCAATTAGCCAAGTTGTGAATGAAAATACTGAATTGTACTGGACTGAGTTCTATAGGACCTCACTAGAAACATCCTCCTAATTTGACAGTGATAACAATTCTTTTTTAGTATGTTTTTTCAACTAGTTATGTACCCACCTTATAATATTTTCATCTAAATCACATATTCCTAGTTTGCTTATAAGAATGTTATGCGGGACTGAGTCAAAAGTCTTACTAATGTCAAAATATAACAGCAGCAGCAGCTCCCAACCACAATGACAATAACCTTATTAAAGAAGGAAATTAGTTGGCTTGGTATGATTTGTTCTTGACAAATCCATGTTCGCTATTTCTTATAACCCCATTATCTTCTAGTCGCTTGCAAATTGATTGCTCAGTAATTTATTCTTGTATCTTTTTAGGTATCAAAGTTAGATTAACTGCTATAATTCTCCAGGTCCTCTTTGTACCTTATTTTGAAGATCGATGCAATGTTTGCCCTTCTTTAGTCCTATGGGACCTTACCTGTTCTCCATGAGTTCCTGGGGATAACTGGTAAAGTTTCAGAGATTATTACAGTTTATTCCTAAACTGATTTTGTTAGGACCTGTCTAAATACTCTTCAGCCTGTTCTTCCTCTCTTTTGGCTAATGTCCCCTAACTATTAATTGTGTTAAGCATCTGTTCACCATTAACTTTGCTAGTGAAAATTGAAGCAAGTGGGCATCCAACACCTAAGCCTTCTTTGTGTTTTCTATTAGCTCTCCTTCCATGCTCAGTGGTGGACCTAAACTTTCTGTCATCTTTCTTTTGCTACTGATGCATTTATATTTCTTTGTATTTCCTTTTATGTCCTCATTTTTTTCCTTAGCCTTTCAGAGTCTGTCCCTACATGGTTGTGCTATTCTTTTGAATTCATTTTAACAAAATGTCCATGTTTTCCTCTTTTTGTGGGATTCCTTTTTGATTCTCATAATCACTAAAGATTTCTTGATGAAACCATGTTGGCATCTTCCTGTCCTTCTTTCATACTATCATAGTTTGCTGGTGTCTAAATACGAAATAGTTTTGTCTCTTCGAGAACCTGCCAGCTCTCCTTTACTCCTTTTTCTCTGAGATTTTCCTCCATGGATCTCTACTTACCAGTTCACTGAGGCTATGTCTACATTACACTTCTTTTTTGGAAAAAGGAACTCAAATTGCGCTCCGCAATTTGTGTACCTTTCCCCAATTGCTTTTGGAAGAGGCTGAAACAAAATTTGGCCTGTCTACACTTGGCCAAATTTTGGAAAAATCTCCTCTTTTGGAAGAGTCCTTCTTTCTCATGAAACGAGGTTTACAGGGCTTCCGAAAGAGTGTATCTGCTCTTCCACAAAAAATTTTGGAAGAGCAGACGTGTTCCCTGGACACGGCAGAGTTTTCCAGGATAGCTTTGGTATCCCGGAAAAACTCCGTAGTTTAGACAGAGCCTAAGTTTGTTAAAGTCTCCCTTTTTAAAAATCCTTTATCTGCATTACAGTCACAAAATCTATCATTGCATGATCATTTTTATTCAAGTTGCTTTCCATTTTGATTTGCAACCAATTTTTCCCTGTTAGTATCAAGTCTAAAATGCATGCCCGATGGTTACTTCCTCTGCCTTCTTAAGCAAGATGTTGTGCCCAACACTTTCCAAGAACTTATTGGAGTTTATATGTTTTGCCATATACTTAGCTAAAGTCCCCCATTTCTATCAGATTTCAGATAGATTATTTGTTCTGGAAATGCCTTGCCCGCTTCCTCCTCTTCATCTCGTGGTCTGTTGAGGGAGGGAAATAGTTTTGCCTCTTAGAAATCCCAGTTGAGGATTTGCACAATTCCCATGCTTCCTTGAGAACACCTGCCTCTTGCCGTTCTTCATGGTCCTCTGGCCAAGTCATGAAGTCCAATCCCCTTTCAAGACAATCATAACAGCCAAATCAAAATCCAAACAAATCCAGATATTAGCTCGTCTGTATTTTTAGGCTTCTGAACACTTCTGCTTCCACTTGCAAACCCTCTCTCAAAAATCTCTCTCACAAGAGTCTACTTTCCTCCTGGCGATTTTCAGGGAGGCCTACTCTGCTCACAATGGGTTTATTTCCATTGGAGAGCTCTCTGCAGACTCTCCTTGGATCTTACCTGCGTTTCAGGACACAACACAGAGATCAGTTCTATGCCCGTGCCTTTTCTCTACCTAGCTACCACAGGCTCTTCCCAGAGAGGGTCCATCTTACCGCAGCAAGTAAGCTCCCTCAACTCCTTATAAAGCCCTGGTGCCTAGTTAACTCCTCCCCTACTGGTCAGGAATCATTAGTTAATCACTCCAAGGTCTGGAGCATGACTGTGGGCTTGTCTTGACTACTGCACTAAATCATTGCCACTGTGATTAATGTAGTGGCATTGATCTAGCACAGTAAGATGAGGGGAGGGAAATGTCCCATCAACACAATTAATCCATCTCAATGAAAGACGGAAGCTATACCAATGGAATAGTGTCTCCCAACAACATAGGACGGTGTAGAAACTGCATTGTTGTAAGTAATGTCTCACAGTAGGGATGGGTTTTATCGTCAACCGAAGTAGTAGTATAGACAATATCTACATGTCCTTTATCTCCTCACTTTTCTAGCAAGTGATGGGGGTTCATCCCGTTGCAGGTGACTTATAGTAAACCGTTATCCTGTGTTTTGCCCCTGATTTTTTTTCTTTTTATCTTCACCCAGAGACTTTCAACTGGTCAACCTCCAACCTCCTTCTAGACCTCAAAAGGAGTGTATACATTCTTGATGTACAATGTAGTATTTCCTCCATTTTTTCCCTGGCGTAGCCTTCTGGAACAAGCTATATTCTTCTACACCACTATTCCATTCATATGCTTTATACCCTTTATCCCACCACATTTCCATGTAATAATTTATGTTGATACTAAGACTACCAATTTTCCTGTTTATTTTCCATACTCCTTGCATTGGTGTATAGATATCAATGAAGTTGATCAGAGTTACCCCCTGTTTTCCCCCTACTCTAATTTTTCAGTTCTCACCCAATTGCAACTTTTTGTCAAGGTCTTCTTTTTTATATTTAGCTATGAGTTTTTATCACTTCTCATATTTGACCATGAGAATGTTTTCTTATAAATCCCTGTAACTACAGCAGCCAAAAATCTTTACAAATCATACATTTATCTAATACATTTTACTGTAGCCTATTAAACCTGGTGAAACATGGGAAAACAAGATGTGAAAAAGAGACAGAAAAGTTGTGTGTCAGTGACACACAATCTTGTTTACGGATGCTGAAATCATGGGTTATGCTCTCTTTTGTAGTTTAGGTTTAAGGCAAATAGCATTTGGTGCAAGATTTCTATTTTAAAATTAACCTCCAAAACAGAGACTAGTAGTTGTGCTTCAGCATAGGCTATAAATATAGGCAGTCTTTTTTATGGCTTATTTCTCTTTTTAATTTGCTGTAGTGGTGACGGTGTGTAAAGCTCATGTTACCACTGAACCCTAAGCCTGGTATCCATACGACATTGCTGCAAGTCTTTTTCAGACTTTTGTGCTTTTCTGTTGAGTCTCTCCACTAAGAGACAATCTACACTACAAATACAACAACATGGGTAAACTTGGTTGAAGTGCTTTCCCTTCCTAACATAGTCAAATCATATTTTAGTCTTGCAGTATAGAAGAACATTGACCATGTGCCTGAAAAAGACTAAAGCCTTTGAGAATAAGAAAGTTGCCATAGACAAAATGACTAAACAGAGCTAATCTCTTGACATTTCTACAAAGGTGGTGAGAAAAACTTGTGCTACAATCTGCTCTGTATACCCAGAAATTGTGCATTTCTTTGCATGTTGAGAGGAGGGAATGTAGGTGTGTAAAAAGCCATCTGACAGTTTAATATTTGGGGGAAGGAATTTTGTTTCTTTTTACACACTGTAAATCTGATGTGATTTTAAAAATTACTAAAATGTTCATTATACATCAAGCACATAGCGAGGTAACAAAATTGTACTGGTGCCTAGCAGCCTGCTTCAGTGTCTTAAAGTAGGCATGAATCAAAAGTAAATTGTCTACTTAAATCAAATTCCACCTGAATATATGTTACATAGAGTTGCAGGAGATGTGCTATGGCTTGAAAAATGGAAAATGTGAAGGTCTAATCAGATAACTTTAAACGGAAAAGTGGTGATCACTAAAGGTAAATGAAATTAGATTGTCATAAATAGGCAATGGGTTATTAGACAAGGGCACACAGTGATCACTAGTATAAATGACTGATCACTACTCACAGATTTCACTCTTTGACTGACATCCCTTCCCGTTTTTCTAGTTTTATGATAATTGTTAGGTAACTAGTATCCTTTTCTCTTATGTTTTCAATATACCTGTGATGTTTTCAGAAAGCAAATGAATATGATTATTCATCATGTTTTAGTTCATTTTTACTCTAATATAACACTCCCCTGAAATCAATTGTGAACACTATGTAAAACTTGTGTCAAGCACAGATGAATCAGATCTCTACGACTAATGTGGGTTGGGCTGGGAAAGTGGTATCTTCTGAATTTCTTCTTCTTCCCTCCTGAAGCCCCAGTTCCACTCTTGTTTCTGCTTTGCAAATTCACAGCAACTAAAGAAATCCTTTTCATTCTCCAAAGGCTTTCAACATCCAGGTAATGACAGTATTGAGTAGGGAAGAAACTGAATTTGGAATTTGACTCCAAAAAAAGGGTGAGTTCATAGGGTTTCTTTTGGGGCAATTTATGGAACTCCAATTATATTTGAAAGACTTCTACTTTTAATCTCCAGTGCAGCTTCCACTTCATGTCACCAATTCCTCTTTGGTGAATTGAGTTCATAGAATCATAGAACCATAGAACTGGAAGAGACCTCAGAAGATCATCAAGTCCAGCCCCCTCCTCTAGGCAGGACCAATCCCAACTAAATCAACCCGGCCAGGGCTTTGTCAGGCTGAGACTTAAACACCTCTAGGGATGGAGACTCCACTTCTTCCATAGGTAACCGATTCCAGTGCTTCACCACTCTCCTAGTGAAATAGTTTTTCCTAATATCCAACCTGGTCCTCTCCCACCACAACTTAAGACCATTGCTCCTTGTTCTGCCATCTGTCACTACTGAGAACAGCCTCTCTCCATTCTCTCTGGAATGTCCCTTCAGGAAGTTGAAGGCTGCTATCAAATCCCCCCTCACTCTTCGCTTCTGCAGACTAAACAGACCCAACTCCCTCAGCCTCTCCTCATAGGTCATATGCTCCAGCCCCCTAATCATTTTGGTTGCCCTCCTCTGGACCCTCTCCAATGCGTCCACATCCTTTTTGTAGTGGGGGGCCCAGAACTGGACACAATACTCCAGATATGGCCTTACCAAAGCCAAATAAAGGGGAATAATGACATCTCTGGATCTGCTGGCAATGCTCCTCTTAATGCAACCTAATAAGCCATTAGCGGGCACACTGTTGACTCATATCCAGCTTCTCATCCACTGTAACCCCCAGGTCCTTTTCTGCAGAACTACAACTTAACTGATTGGTCCCCAGCTTGTAACTATGTTTGGGATTCCTCCGTCCCACGTGCAGGACTCTGCACTTGTCCTTGTTGAACCTCATCAGATTTCTTTTAGCCCAATCCTCCAATCTGTCTAAGTCACTCTGGACCCTATCTCTGACCTCAAGCACATCTACTTCTCCCCCTAGCTTAGTGTCATCCGCAAGTTTGCTTAGGGTGCAATCCATCCCCTCATCCAGGTCATAAATAAAGATATTGAACAAAACCGGTCCTAGAACCAAACCTTGGGGCACTCCGCTAGAAACCTACTGCCATCCTGACATCGAGCCGTTGATCACTACCCGCTGGGCTGTAGCCAGACACAAAACCCCATCTTGTTTTTCCACGAGCCCCATCTTGTTTCCCCCCCCCCCCCCAGAGAGCAAGAGAAAGGCAGTCAGCCTTTGATGCCCTGGGAACACAGGTTTGCTGCCTGTCCCTGACTCTACCATAAACAGAAACCAGACAGTAAATGGGCTAGCTGACGACCCGGGGCCTCCCGTCGCCCTGATGGCTAGTACCAGTAATTGACACGCCTGCACTGTCCCAGGAGAGGAATCTTTGCCCATCACATACCAGAGGTGCCCATTGTCTGCATTTTCCCAGGTGTAAATTATGCTTTGCACCCTTCGTGGGAAACTTGGCGTTCAAAGCCATTTTTCCTAATTGGCCACTTGAGACCAGGAAGAAGCCTAAATGACCCAAGGGGTATAAAAAGAGGTTCAGCAGCCCACCCTATTTGAGCTCCAATCATCTATACCTGCTGGCAGGTATTGATTGTCTCCCGAGGTCTGTGGGACGCCCAACCTCGCCCTACTTCTTCCCGAGGGATTGAGAGAAAGACGCTGGCCACGCCAAGTCTGGAACGCAGGGGTGAGAATATATACCTGCTATGTGTCTATTTTGCATGCATTTAATAAGAGCTCAGAGAACCAAAGGGTTTCATGGTACCTGTAAGTGACTTATTAGTGTAATTTCTGTCCTGTCCTTTGTAGTGTCTGTGTTATCTGTAACACAGTAGTAGCATTTAACAACTAAGTTTACCCTGTAACAATAAATAGTAACTGTTTAAGCTTTAACCTGACTCCTTCAGTTGCTGTAATAGAACCAAGCACAATTTAAAAGAACTTCAGCCGGTCATAAGGGACTCACTGCCCTGACCGTCGGCTGACATGGGCCCGGCCACCTAGCCAGCTTTCTATCCATCTTACCATCCATTTATCCAATCTACATTCCCTTAACTTGCTGGCAAGAATATTGTGGGAGACCGTATCAAAAGCCTTGCTAAAGTCAAGGTATATCACATCCACTGACTTTCCCACATCCACAGAGCCAGTTACCTCATCATAGAAGCTAATCAGATTGGTCAGGCACAACTTGCCCTTTGTGAATCCATGCTGACTATTGCTAATCACTTTCCTCTCTTCCAAGTGCCTCAAAATGAATTACTTTAGGATCCCTTCCAAGATTTTTCCAGGAACCAAGTTAAGACTGAGCAGTCTATAGTTCCCTGGATCGTCCTTCTTCCCTTTTTTTAAGAGGGGCACTATATTTGCCATTTTCCAATCATCCGGGATTTCTCCCGACCTTCACGACTTTTCAAAGATAATGGTCAAAGGCTCCTCAATGACATTTGCCAACTCCCTCAGTACCCTCAGATGCATTAAGTCCGGACCCATGGATTTGTGTACGTTTAGCTTTTCTAAATAGTTCCTAACCTGTTCTTTACCCACCAAGGGCTGCCCATCTTCATCCCATCTTGCATCACTTAGTTCATTAGTCCAGGAGCCCACTTTGTCCATGAATACAGAGGCAAAGAAAGCATTGAGTACTTCAGCTTTCCCCATATCATCTGTCACTAGGTTATCTTCTTCATCCATTAGGGGCCGCACACCCTCTCTGATCACCTTCTTCTTGTTAACATGCCTGTAGAAACCTTTCTTGTTATCCTTCACATTCTTAGCCAGTCGCAAATCCATTTGCACTTTCGCCTTCCTGTTAACCCCCCCGGCATTCTCGAGCATTCTCAAGCTATACATTTAAACCCTTCCCTGGTCATTTGTCCAAGTGTCCGTGTTAGGGTACACAAGAAGATTTCATTTAATCTTGTAATTTATTCTCTTATTTGAGAACTTTTCTCTTGTCCAATTTGTTATTTATATCTGTAGCGCCCAAAAGTAGGTTCACATTTCCAGGTTGGTGGCATTTGTCTACTCTTTTGTGTAGACATATGTGTGGACTGTCTTTATGTCCTCTTGTTTGTTTCATTTTTGCAATGGTTTTCAGGAAGGAAGAAAAGGGGGGACATAGAGGAGGAAGGGAAGAAGCTACAATTCCGGCTTCAATCAAAAATAAGAGAATCAGATGTCAGTAAGAGAATCAAAGAAGTATTTTGAGTCATATAACAAAGTCTGTTCTCCTGATATTTTATCCCAATTTCTTAACAGGAGAGGTTCCAATAACTTTCTAAATTCAACCTAAAGATTTGGGGTTCACCTGTCATTGAGTAATATGGTCTGTGTGTCACACATCATTACACAGGTTAATCAGATCAAATTTTAATGTAAGTCCTTAGTCAAACCTAATAATGCTGTCATCTATTTATTAATTTTGGATTTTTATTAATTTGGGATATTATTAGAAGTGGAAGAAAAACTGATTTTTAAGCAGGAGATATTACACAGCAGCAGCACAAATTTTTCACTTTATTTTTACTCATCCCAGATTCAGATCAACTGAAGTCAAGGGCACTGACCTGTGAATTTGCTAGCAATTCAGATTTGATGGGAAGGAAATCAAGAGAGCCATAGAAATCAATAAAGTCTTTCTTAAGAATATGGCCCATTAACTAGCCAATATTTAAATAATCCCTTCTGGATTCTATATAAAATTTCCATGGCTTTCAATGGCATTTTGATCAAATCCTGATTCATTAGTAGGGTGGATTTGTTAGATATGCTCTATTGATTCTCAGATCAATGAAGCATGCTTATAAAATCCAATAGGGAGACTATTTATTAAAAATGCTAGTTTTAACGCATAGAAGTGTCAGCCGAGACTGCTAAGGATAAATCTTCTGGCATCTAGTCATGTAATTCAGGATGGAAAGAGCACCATGTTTATATATTATATTTCCCATCCTTCCTTCCCATATGCATTACCTAAATTCAAGGCTATATCCCCACTGTATGTAACATGGTGCTAAAAGGTGATTCAGGGATACATGTCAAATACTAATAGATTTAGCCAAATTCTATTTTTTTTAATTCTTACAAATTCTTAATAGAATGAGATAAAACAATGACAAGGAAAGAGCAAAATTAAAATGATTAAAAACCCAGAACATGTATCACCTCAGTCATATAAAAGTTAATAATAAGGTAAAGAAAAATATGTTTTATACTTAAATACATCTGAATCATTAGTTGCTATATAAAAATTAAAATAATTTCACATATTAACCTTTTTCTCAAAATTTCCTCTCTAGTTTCAATTCCAGATCAAGATAAAGATCTTAACTCAGTTTTTTAAATCAATATCCTTTTATGCTCACCTTCTCAGAAGTCAAATCTTTCTGGCACAAATTATCTGTGCAAAGTGAATTTCAAAGTTCATGTGTGAATGTGCACAGAAAAAGAATTTTAAATTCACACACACAAATTTTCACATTGGCAGAGCTTGCCTGATTAATAATTCAGTAGCAACAGCACATGAATTCTCTGACCAGTTATAATTAAGCAACACACCTTTAAATACTGAATATCAAATACTCACAACAAATGGTTTGTGATTAACACAAGTGGGGCTGGAAGAATATTGAAAAAATTCAACGCATCAAACAATGAATAAATCCAAAGAATCATGGCCTAATCACTCATATTTATGGAGAGTGGGAAAAAATGGCTACATTTAGATAATAGTTGGTTGCTAATTGTTTTTCTGCTGCAGAAAATGTGTTTATATTCTAAAAACATAAGACCTGATATGCAAAATTAATTCACCCTATTATTTATAAAACATGTTAGTTCGATAATTGGAAAACTATCCCACAACCAATTAAACTAAAATCATAATATTCACGAATGTTTTCTTTACAAATATTCAGCTACAACATGATCAGATTTAAAAATCTGTCTGAACCAAGAGCCGATTACAAATCCTATATTCATGCACATATATAAGTTCTATGGACACTACTATACATACTGATATACATTCTTTATAGATACTACACTGCACTGTCCAATATATTTTGCTTACTCTTTTCTGACTTGATCACCATTTGCAGCTTTCTTTTCCTGTTTGTGTCAGCAAAAGGCTTTTATTATGAAACAATCAGATAATTTAAGTAAAAAGAACATTTTAAAAAATAATCACCTGCCAGGACTGGCCAGAGGGGTTGAGTACTTACAGTTCCCGGTACCTTTAAAAGGAGCTGTAGATGCTTGGCATTTCAGAAAGCTGGGCCATATGGGCATATTATCAGCAGGTTATTTTCTGCTGCTTGGCAGTTACAGCCACACACTGTGTTTTTGTTATTCAAACATTGGGAATTGTTTGTTTCCTTTGGTAATGAGTCAGTGTCCCTATCTCATAAGTGCTTGATATTTTTTTTATTTTAAAAAAGTGACAGAATAACATGAAAGATGCTGTCACTTCATTCATTTTGCTGTAGCCTTTATAGCATATCACAAGTAGGCAGTAGCAAATTTAAAAAAAAAAAAGGAGGGGGGGATTTTTCCCCCCCTTATGATATGGTAACAGAAATGTCAGGGAGCTTGTGGCTAATTCTAAGGGTTTTAACTCTTAGGTAGCCAATAGCACATTAGGGAAGAGGGATGACAACAGCAGACTCATTAAGTGCTAAAAGAAATAAGTTACAAGAGGATGGGTCAAACCGATATCCCCTACCCTCTTGGTTTTATTATACACACTAGAAAGACTGAGCACTTAAGAAACTGGTAAAGATGACTGTTACTTGAAAAAGAAAGGAGTCATAAAGAAGGTCAACACTTGCTTTCCAAACCCTGCAAGGACAACCATTCCCTAAACTGATTAATCGGGCATTTTTTAAAAAACAAAGCCAAAAAAGATGGTCTCGCTCACACTAGTAAGCTGAAGGGTGATGTTTTGGTGGCTGTTTGGATCCTACCTAGAGCATCCTAGTTCTTCAGCTTATTACCACAAGTGTTTCCTCAATGAATATGAAACTAGATTAACAAGCTTTAAGTTGACCAAATCAAGACTAAAATAATTAACACCCAATATCTGTTCCTTGGGAAGAGTGACAAAATAGTAAAAATCTTTCATAACTGACTAGACTTGACTTTTAATTTTGAGTAATCTATGCTGTCAGACTCTCAGGGAATAAACTAACCTCAGTGGGAGTGCTCCAATGAAATCCTTGTGAACTATTCTGAAAATGCACCCACGATGCCTGTTGTCATTGCTTCCTAAGAAGGCAGGGCTGCTGGCAGCATCAGCCTCAGAAAGCTCTGACACTTCATTGCCTGAGCAGAAGTTTGCACCATTAATATCTTGACGTGTTGTTAGAATAAGGTGTTTGCCCCCATGCAGACAACACCGACTAGTAGCAAGAAGTACAGTAATGGATCCCTAATGAGGGACTGTCCTGTTGTTCTTGTGCATCCAGATAAGATACATTTGCTGCCAACTACTTTATTGCTCTGACTTTGGGCTTTTACTCTACTGTTGTTATTAGTATTGTGCCTAATCCATATTGTTTCAATGGAAGTTTTGCCAGAGTAAAGATTTTAGATTTGGACCACAGATCATGGAAATACATATTTGAGGGTCCCATGGACAGACCTAATCAAGTGGCATAAATCCACTCATATTTGTTGTGCTGGTACTGCTATTACTATAGATTTTGGGTAAAGTCCTACAGGCTGTAGTGCCTGAAGGGAATGAAGTGCCTGTTCCCAAATGGATTATGCTTATACTAGGTAGAAATACATCCAACTTTGCCTCCTTGAAAATTTTATGTCCTTCACCCTTGTCAGCTGGCATTATGTGATATGAATGCCAGTGCATTCAGAATCACAGGCACCCAATACCACAAAGGGTTTTAGATGACAGGTTTTGAAATGCTCAGTATTGCAAGATCCAACTTCTAGGTGACTAGAAAATCACAGGAACAACAGTGTGATCCATAAAGCCTGAGTAAGGCACCTCGCCGTCCTATAAAATGAATGGAGAGAGATTGGCACCTAAGAATGTGATCCACAAAAGCCAGCATGGTACTCATCTGGAAATGGGAGACCCTGCATTCAATTCCCTTGATGATTCTTGGATTGTTTATATTGAAAGAAGAGACTGAGAAAGACCCAGTTCCATCAGAATATCTCATAGTTCAATGGTTAGAGCCCTCTACTAGGAAATGGGGACCCTTGCTCAACTCCTTTCTTCCCTTCTGGCAGAAGTAGTATTTGAATATGGAAAGAATGCACTTTCACACATGTAATTTTGTTCTTAAGGAGCCTTAGGAGACCAATTTAAAAGAGCAGAAAATAAACACACTTTCCCCCCATTACAACTAGGGTTGCCAGATGGTTTCACCAAAAATACCGGACCACCTCCCAAAAAAACAGTCGTGGCCCCTTTAATTGCCGGACTGCTCCCCTGCCACTTCCCCCGCCCCTGCTGTGTGTCTGTCAGGCATCAGGCTGGGAAAAGCAGAAAATATTGGACATTTTATGTGTCTGGTATTTTCTCAATTTCTTTACTGGACAGAAGGCGCAAATACTGGACTGTGTGGTTCAATACTGGACACCTGGCAACCCTAATTACAACCCTCCTTCCTAGTTTTTAATTCTTTCAATCTCCCTAAACAAAACGAGGAAGACAACTTCTAAAAATACTCTTTTATTTTGCAAGCAGAGTTTAAAATATGTGAGATAAATGAAGATTCGGCAATATTGCTAATTTCCTCCATCTAATAGTGATTTTTGTGACTTTTTTATCAGATGTTCACTTTTGAAATTCCCAGCAACTCTTCCTTTCCTATCCAGGTTTTACACATTTTTTCAGTGTAAACAACATGTGGCTATAGTTTTAATTAGCAAGCAATATTCCCTAAGGGTGAAATCCACCAAGTGCCCTTACAAGGCTGTCTGTATCACATCAGCTTTACAATGAAGCTGAGTGAAGGTGATGGAATGGAAATTAGCCCAGAAGCCTTGTGGGGAGGGGAGAGATATGTGCCCCATATGGGCCAGCATGGAGAACTGCATTAAGGAAAGGGAACAAATTATTCAAAGTTATGCCACTCTAGTGGAATTAACAATCCATACAAGAACTGTCAAAGGACAGTATCCACTATTCCAGTTCATATTCCAGTTGCAAAGTCTCTCGTTGAAGGAGTGGCTCTCCTCAAATTCTGTTCCCTGTGCTATTCAGACTTTTTGGAAATAAAAATGAATGTCATCCTAAATTTCGAAAGCAATATAGATACACAATCCCCACAGATAATGGGAATCACATTAAAAAGCCCAGGGGTTAGAGTCCTACCCAGGTACATCTCTGGCACAGAGCATCCATTAGCCCAAAACCTTACCTCAAAATCCAATGTTTACTAATACTATCAAATGTTTAATAATAAACTATTGTGAGTATGAGGGGTTCCCCATAGGGTGCCACCTACAACAGGAATACCATGAGTCCTCTAACTCACAGACTGAACTCCCTCTTACACTACTGACAAACTGCAGACCCACTCCTGGTCCTTCATTTCTACCAGCATACACACAGTTTAATCAGCACACACTCAGCTACAGTTTCATGCAGGCTCTCTGACCAACCACTGAATGAACAAACAATAGAGAGGCTACAGCCCAGATAACCCCCACTCAAAGGTAAACCCAAAATTATACTTTCTTCTGCTGTGCAGGGAATTGTATTGCATAAACTCATAAAGTGTTTCCTTCCCTCAATGTGGAGAGAAAATGCAACAGCATCTGTCCCTGGAGGCAAGATTTCTAAGCACTTCACTCCAAATTTACTGATTTAGATTAAAACAAATACATTTATTAATTACAAAAAGATAGATTTTAAGTGATTATAAGTGACAGCAAATAGATTAAAGCAGATTACCTAGTAAATAAACAACCCAAGACTAAAATACTAGAAAGATAAATTATGACGTATCAAATTCTCTCCCTGGCTGATGATACAAGCAGACTGGCAGATTTTCAAGGTACAAGCTGAACTTGCTTTGTAGCCTGGGATTCACCTCCATTCCAAATAATTTTCTTTAGGTACTTCTCTTAGGGGTTCAGTTGTGGGGGAATAAAAAATGACAGGTGAGGGCACTCCATGCCTTATATAGCTTTAGCATATGGTGGAAAGTCTTTATTTCAAACTTGGCTCCCATAAAAGTTTGTAGAAAAATACAAACATCTCAAAAGAGAGTCCAAGTTGTATGACTTGATCACATACCCTTGCATACCTTGCTGAGACATTGCAGCCATTACTTACGGGCTGCTTAGAGTGATCTCAGGAAGACTCAGCAGGTGGAGGCCTACTGTTTTTCCTAATGGCCCAATACTTTGAATAGGCCCTTTGAGGTCAGCTATCTAGCGTGGAAGCATTTTGTCTACTGGGTGTCATCCAGGGGTCACTGCATGTGACATACAGGTTCATAGTCAATATTAATAATGTCAGATACAAGAATGATACATGCACATAAATAGGATAATCGTATTCAGAAAATCATTACTTTTCCAATGACACCTTATACTTCCTGTCTTATACAAAATGCATCAGAATTATGCCATTTAATAATAATATCACTATGAAGAAGGAGTGCACAGTCAGCGTGAGTTTCACATCATGCATTTTATTATTCTGTGCCCTTTTGTATTTAATCTTTCATATAATATTGCTGCATCATATAAGATGACTGAATTAGCTCATTGCAAGGAAGAACATGTCCTATATGCAAGCATTGCAAAGCTCTCAGGGTATGTCTTTACTATGGCATTATTTCAAAATAACGCATCTCCACACAAAATGCATTTTGAAATAGTGTTTTGCTACTTTGAAATAGTGTGTCCACACTGATTGGACGCTGAATAGCATTTAAGGCCAGCTGAAACCGGTTCCAGCAGGGCATCAGGTCAGTAGTTGCTTTGTGTGGCTGCTGCCGGAGGCTATCTGAGGCTTGTGCTTAAAGGGACCCCCCCTTGGCAGCCAGTTCTCAGCTTTCCCTGCTTGCTTGCCTGTCTTGCTGAGGGACAGCAAAGCATTGTTGTCTCTGCCTGCCCTGACTCAGGACATCACAGCACTCGGCACCATGGAGCCAGAGTCATCTCTGGGAACTCTGGTGCTCATTTTGGATGTCTTGCTGCAACAATGGACCAACAACGGACCCAGAACTTCAGGATGAAGAAGGACACCTTCCTTGAGCTCTGTGAGTGGCTTGCCCCTGCTCTGCAGCGATGGGACATGCACATGAGGCACGCCATTCCCCTCCACAAGCGTATGGCCATTGCCCTCTGGAAGCTCTGCATGCTGGATAGCTACTGATCCATGATGAACCAGTTCGGCATGAGGAGATCCACCATCGCACTAATGCTCATGCAGGTATGACAATCTCCGGCCACTCTGCCAGGGGAGGGGGGTGAGGAGGGGATGGGCTGTCCAAGGGAAAAGGCGGGGAGGGGGTGCAAGTCCCCTACCCGGGAGGGTTTGTTCTGTCCCACCCGCACTATGGACTGCCCATGGTGGCCAGGATTGCAGGGGGGATTGCTCCTGCGGAGTGGGGGCATGGGGCAGTGGAAGGGAAGGAGCACTCTCAGCCACCCTGGCACCCTACTGATTCTCGGTTTTGTGTGTCCCTCTGCAGGTGGTCAAGGCCATCAATAAAGTGCTGCTCTGCAGAATCATCCGCCTCACTAATTTGGACGTGGTGATCGAGGGGTTTGGCACCCTGGGCTTCTCCAGCTGCGGGGGGGGGGCAATTGACGGGACGCACATCCCCATCTGTGCCCCAGAACACCAGGCCTCCCTGTACATAAACCAGAAGGGATACTTCTCAGTCATCCTGCAGGCTATGTCTAACCACCTGGGCCAGTTTGTGGACATTAACGTGGGCTGGTCCTGCAAAGCACATGACGTGCGGATCTACTTCGTCCCCGACCACCACATCAGGGTCGGGTGCATGGATGTGTCCCCGACCACCACATCAGGGTCGGGTGCATGGATGTGTCTGTGTGCCTGATGGGGGATGCGGCCTACCCACTACAACCCTGGCTCATGAAGCCCTACATGGGACACCTCAACCCCTTCCTGCAGGCCTTTAATGCCAGGCTCAGCAGGGCCCGCATCATGGTGGAGGGTTCCTTCGGCTGGCTGAAGGCCCGATTTAGATGCCTCCTTACCCGCCTGGACCTCTCCGAGTGAAATACTCTGGGCGTGGTGGCAGCGTGTTGTGTGCTGCGCAATTTGTGTGAGCAGAAGGGGGAGGCTTTCCTGTCAGCCTGGATGGCAGAGGCCAACCACTTGGCTGGCCTGTACGTGCAGCCCCGCATGACTGCCAGCCGCTAGGCCCATCGGGGGGCTGTCAGTATCCAGGAGGCCCTGTGAGAGAGCTTCCTGACAGAGGAGGAGTGAAGTCTCCCTGGCGTGCCCCACTGGGGCCTTGTGCCTTATTCCACCCTTACGTCCTTCCACTTCCCCCTCCCTAGCCCCCCTTCCTGATGTCAAATAAAAACACATGTGCTGCCAAAAACAAACTCTCTTTATTGAACGTAACTAGGGTGGGGGGAAAATGAGGGTGGGAGAGGGGAGGGGTAAACCTGGTAGGAGGGAACTGGAAGGGGAAGGCAAGGGGAGGAAGGGGGATGAGAAGCTCAGGGTCGGGGGTCTTGCCGGCCCACCTGTCTCTCAGCACTGCGGGTGCAGGGGCCATGGCATCCCCAGGGGGAGCGGGTATGGAGGGTTGGGCGGGTGGCGGGGGGGAGAAAGAAGCAGGAGGGGGAGCAGGAGTGGGAGGAGGAGTGATAGTTGGGGCAACCGCAAGGGCTGGAGTGGCAGCAGGCACCAATCTCTGCACCAGGGTCTGCAGGTAGTCGCGGAGGGCACAGCCCTGGTCAGGCAGCTGCTGCAAGCTCTCCCGCTGCAGCTGGAGGTCTTCATGTACCCCGTGCTCCTTATTTCGATTTAGCTATTTCGAATTTGGCATTATTCCTCATATAATGAGGTTTACCAAATTCAAAATAAGTGCTCCACTATTTCGAATTAATTTTGAAATAGTGGTTTGGCTGTATAGACGCTAGGAATGTTATTTCGAAATAACTTTGCTGTATAGACATACCCAAAGTTATTTAGCATGGGCTTCCCAGTTTAGGAGAGTGATAGAGGAACAATACATTGTCTTCCATGCCTCAGGAAGCGACAGCACTATATGGATTATGTTTCTTAAATGAATTTCACTGCCCATGGGGGTTAGCAGAAGGACAAGCTATGTTATGAGCTAACCTACTTTCCAAAAATATCTCAGGTAGTCAAATTTCTGTGTTTCCCAATTGTCAGTGCTGTAAATATTTATCTTGTTTACACTACTTCTTAGGCACTGTCACTTTTCAGCTTGGAAACCTGCTGTCAGATGAGGATAATGCCTTCTTCAGCTGCCCATGCACATGTATTTATTTCACTCATCTTTGGGGTTGAGTATTTTGTTATTTACTCTCAACACACTCTGGGTCAGGGGCGGCCCGTGAGCCTAGACAAGCTAGGCAGCTGCCTAGGGCACCACTGGCCCGGGCGCCTGATGATGACATCATGGCCATTGATGGCCGTTCAGGCAGGGGCGCCGATTGCGCCGCCCTGCCTAGGGTTCCAGCTGCTGCAGCTGGCCTCGGGCCGCTCCTGCTCTGGGTACGTCTACACTATCCCCCTAGATCGATCTAGGAAGGCTAATGAGGGCTACCAGAATTGCAAATCAAGCCCAAGATTTAAATATCCCACACTTGATTTGCATGTTCCCGGCCGATCGCCATTTTAGAAATTGACTAGCCTGAGGTAACTGCCCACATCTACACGCGGCAGTGAAACGGGCTTCCAATTTAAAGCCCTAAATCAAATTAGGTGGTATTCCTTCTGCAATGAGGTTTACCACCTAATTCGAATTAGGGGCTTTAAATCGGAAGCCCATTTCACTGCCACGTGTAGATGCGGGCAGTTACTTAGGGCTAGTCAATTTCTAAAATGGCCACCAGATGGGAACATGCAAATCAAGCTCAGGATATTTAAATCCTGGGCTTGATTTGCTATTCCGGTCGCTCTTGTTAGCCTCCCTAGATCGATCTAGGGGGCTAGTGTAGACGTACCCTCTGAGACTGTAAATAAGAGTTTTCTGTGCAGTGCTCTAACTTATAGGCCATCTCAGATCTCCTTAGATAGAGAGATTCATATGTGCAAATGAATATCTTTGCAGAGTTGTGGGGCTATATAGCCTGTAGAACCAGGTTTTCTTGGGCCTTTTTCCATCATGCAAACTCTGCTCCTTGAACATGATATTGATAAAGAAAAAAAAAACCTCTAGGACAACGTAAAAGACATTCTAAGCACCTAAGCAACAGAAAAACAGTTCATAACTAAAAAAGTATTTTAAATCTAATAAGAATAACTCATAGATTGGAAACTGCTGTCTGGACAAACTGAGGATTCACAGTAGGATTGAGAGAATATGGAATCCATATGAATGCATGGGAAAGGCACTGTGACGTACATTTAGTTTTATTAATTAGTTAACTTACCTGTTGTTGCAGATATTAGATTTTCCCTTACACAAGCTTTTACAAGTCCCTGCTCTCCCATCAGCTCCATGGGTATTTACTCTCATATTTCTGCTTTACATGGGTTATGTTGGCGGGGGCTGGATCTGATGATCTAGCTGAGCTACACTTGCTGCTGAAAGAGACAGGACAAGCAAAGATGACTTTGTTGCCTTTAGGGCTGTTCAGCAAAATTTATAGCATCTTCACTGGGCTTCTCTAAATTGGACCTGGGTGCCTATAGTCCCAGAGGCTTTTTCTAGCAGTCAGCTAAAAGCACAGTAGTGCTCCAGGCAAACCACTTTGCACCTAGTCTGCCTGTTAGCTTAGGAGCCCTGTTGGGATGGGATGGGATAGAGCTGCTATGTCATCTTACCCCCTTACCTCTTAGCCTTTGCTACCAGGACAGCACAAAAAGTAGGGGCAAGGATCTAGCTCTGTGTCTCCAGCTAAGAAGTATAGTGACAGTTTCATTAAAATGGTATTTGCGCTGAAATCCTAATCAAAATGTTTAACTCCTTAAGCTATTAAAAAAAAGAAAGTTCTCATAAGCAAGAAATACTCTTCTGCTACTACCATTCCTTACATACATACATTCATTAAATAAAAACACTCTCCAACATTGTACTCTAAACCCTGATTTTCAGTTCAAAAAGTCACTATTCCTTCAGAGAGTAGACCCTCCCAGGGATGAAAAGACACAACAGTTAAGTATGTCAAGAACCAGAGAGAAAGGTGGGGTAAGATTCTATTTATAAGACATATGTGAATCAAATGCCTGGACAAATCTTCCACAAATTAATAACAAAGCCTTTGGGGGATTTCTGCTAGAGATGATAGTATGAAGATAATCAGAAAAAATAGCATATCATGTTAATTTGTCAAGACAGATAGATATAACAATTTAAAAAAACCCCAAACCCTGAGCCATAATATTCCAATTGGGATGTTTGGTTAAATAACTTAGCCTGCTATATATCTTTATAGTACTCAGCTTCCCAATATAGTTTTACTGAGAAACTGGAACCAATGATAAATTGGTTTTCTCCTATTGAAAAGATCTGAAAATAAAGTAGCCATTAAGTTCAGTATTTAGAGGCACTAAATACCCTACATAAAAGCAGTGGATTGGTGGTTGATTGCAAAGATCCCTTCGAGAGAAACAGATTCTATGTAACTCGATTGGAATCCCTCCCGTCCTGTCATCTTAGCATTTGCTCCTATTTAGGAGTGTGAGGGGAGGGATCTGGCTTAGTAGATGCCCTAGAGAGATGATAGTGCTTAGCACTGAGGTGTTAAAAGAAGCATTGTAGATAGAAGGTGAATCAGACAGAAACATGGTCACAGAACAGCAGGAGGGAAAAAGAAGACAAGTCCTTGGTTCAATTGAATCAGCAAAAAGGAGGAAGGCAAAACAAACTCCCACAAAACCTAGTCAGTGATAGTTTATCTTAAGTTTAATTATCTATTTTGATTTGAGTTTTTATGCACACAGATAACTTTCTCATTTGTATCAGGCAGTAGGAACCATATTTTATTGCTAATGAACAATCCTGGTCTGATCTGGCCATGACTAATTCTTGAAGTAGACTCTTAAGTACCCGAAAATAAACAGTTTAGCAGAAAGAAACACTTATCTTGCATTTTTTAATATGGGTTTCTTCTTGCAATATATTGGTGACAAAATGACCATGCAGCAGTTTGAAATCTGGATGATGTTCAGGTGGACATTTTTGCCACCCTAATGTGTAACTATGAGGGTAATTAGCCATTAGAACAATTTATTAAGGGTAATGGTTCATTCAGTCAAAATTGGATGCTTTTTTCTAAAAGAGCTGCTCTAGAAATTATTTTGGAGATATTCTATGGCCTATGCTTTATGGGATGTCAGAGTAGATTACTACAGTGAGCCTTTCTGGTCCTGGAATCTATGAATCCATTAATCAAACTTCTAAAATTTTGCATTTTGTGCTTAGGGGTTGATTTTCAAAACTCTTTTACAAGTCTTTTAAAAATCCCCCTTCTCCTTATCTTTCTTCAAGGCTGGAAGATATTATTTGTGCCAAGAAAGAAATTGGTTTGTAATTGGCCACCAATATCATCATCAGCAAGGATTATATCTAAACCATTTAGCCTGGGAAATTAGTCTCCAAGTTTTAAACTAAAGTAACTCTACTAGCTGTTTTATACTCTATGAGGGGACAATGTATACTTTATTAATGTTTATTAATATATTCCAAATATGTCCTCATGTTGGGAATGAAGAATAACTGATGTCACTTCCTCCCTTTTATACCTCTAGCATATGGTGGTCACCCTTTGTTTTACATTTGGTTTCCAGACCAGTTTGTGGGAAAATAGACATCCCAAAATAGAGTCCAGAATCATGTGGCACGACCACATGTCCTTGTATACCTTGATGAGTCACAGCAGCCATTACTTACAGGCTGTCTGGAGTGTTTTCATGGAGGGGTTAATTGTTACACAGCTCATTGTCTTCGCTGATGAACAATTAGCACTATCTAGTTTCTCCCTTTTTTTACTGGAATTCTAGCTGTGGGTGTTTTCTAGAGTAAGAACGCTTGAAATACTCATAACTTCAGATGCAAAAATGGTATCTGCACAATATTCAGTCAATGTTCATAACTTCAGATGCAAAAATGGTATCTGCACAAAAAATAAGTCAATGATATTGAGAAAATCATAACTTTTCTAAAGACACCTTACATGCTTCATCTTGCATCAAAATTATGCCATAATTATATCATAGTAATAGCACTATGAGTAACAGGGGGTGCAGTGTCATAGTGAAAAGCTGCTTTAATGGCACTTTTACACAGTAAAAATCAACTTCCTCACCCTACACTCCATCTGCTTTCAGGTGCTGATCGGGTAATTGGGCTCTGTCCACTAGAACAAAATGTCCCATGAGAAAACTACTGAAGTGTCATGACTGATGAAGGTGGGGCAGGAGGTAGCACTGAAATTAGAAACAGGGAGGGCAACAGTGTCATGAAACAGTGGCAAGCAACTTTCCTATCAATCAAACAATCAAACAATAATCAACTGAAGAAATGTAGCTGAGCTGTAACACACACCCAGAGAGAGACATAGAATCAACATACTTCAATTAAATCTTTCTATACACTGCATATTCAGAGTTCAAAAACCATGTAACATGGAACCTCCTTGGGAACTGATGCGACCTTTGTACACAAAAGTTCCATATCCTGCTCCTACATATGACTCGGAATGGCAGAAACAATGGTTCTTCTTCTATACTGTTAGAAGAAAACAAATATGGGGAACTTCACCACAATGGATATCACAGAGAAAGCAAGCGTGATGTGTTTCTGTATGGCACTGCAGAAGTGAGTAGGAAAAGGGGCTATTAAAAGCATTGCAAGTGGATCTACACAGACAAATCCACATAGCCCCAAAGCTAAAGTAATAGTTTAGCATCAGGCCATTTCTTCTATTTCATCACCACTGCCACAACTTAAGCTAGCAGCAGGCAGACACAATGAGGCCGTATTAGAGCCCCAAACGTTGCTTTCATTTTGTAAAAGAACATTAATCTGGCAGGTCTCTTTCAGTTTCACAGGAGCAAATCCCTTTCAAGTTAGCTTTTCTTCCTTGTGTACACTGGGGCAAAAGGCTTTGCCTACCAAAGGCTCCAGGTAAGTAGTAGAGAACTGGTTCAGAAATATTGTCACAAACAAAAGTGCTGTTTTTTTATTTCACAATAAGGGCCATTGCTGTTGCTACCCTTTATTGGCCTGGCTTGACACATGGGTGAGGCCTCATTTCTTGGGAGACAGGATTAAAGAGCTAAATAGATCAGCAGGCTGGAAACGGAATGTCTGTACTAGCTAAGATAAGGGGGAACACCCAGGGAACCGTTTACAATGGATAAGATAACAATGGACAAGATATGTCAGGAACATAAAGTAAGGTAAAGAGTAAATTGTGCATGAAGGGTGCATGAACAGAGCATGCTGTAAGGGACTCTTCCTACAAAGTGGCCAAGCCCATTTCAAAATATGGGATTCAATGTAAATATATATGAAGAAAGAGTCAACTATCATTCTTCACATAAAACATGCATGTTATCATTGATGCAATCTTAAACTATATCCTGTCCCACAGTAGCACTGTACATAAGAACATAAGAACGGCCGTACTGGGTCAGACCAAAGGTCCATCTAGCCCAGTATCCTGTCTACCGACAGTGGCCAGCACCAGGTGCCCCAGAGAGGGTGGACCGAAGACAACGATCAAGCGATTTGTCTTCTGCCATCCCTCTCCAGCCTCTGACAAACAGAGGCCAAGGACACCATTTTATCCCCTGGCTAATAGCCTTTTATGGACCTAACCTCCATGAATTTATCCAGCTTCTCTTTAAACTCTATTATAGTCCTAGCCTTCACAGCCTCCTCTGGCAAGGAGTTTACAGGTTGACAACATGCTGTGTGAAGAAGAACTTTCTTTTACTAGTTTTAAACCTGCTACCCATTAATTTCATTTGGTGTCCTCTAGTTCTTCTATTATGGGAACTAATAAATAACTTTTCTTTGTCAGCCCTCTCCACACCACTCATGATTTTATAGACCTCTATCATATTCCCCCTCAGTCTCCTCTTTTCTAAACTGAAAAGTCCCAGTTGCTTTAACCTCTCCTCTTATGGGACCCGTTCCAAACCCCTAATCATTTTAGTTGCCCTTTTCTGAACCCTTTCCAAGGCCAAAATATATTTTTTGAGGTGAGGAGACCACATGTGTACACAGTATTCAAGATGTAGGCGTACCATAGTTTTATACAGGGGCAGTAAGATATTCTGGGTCTTATTTTCTATCCCTTTCCTAATAATTCCTAGCATCCTATTTGCCTTTTTGACCGCCGCTGCACTCTGTGTGGAAGTTTTCAGAGAACTGTCCACGATAACTCCAAGATCTCTTTCCTGATTTGTCGTAGCCAAATTAGCCCCCATCATACTGTACGTATAGTTGGGGTTATTTTTCCTGATGTGCATTACTTTACACTTATCCACATTAAATTTCATTTGCCATTTTGTTGCCCAATCACTCAGTTTGGTGAGATTTTCTTGGAGTCCCTCACAGTCTGCTTCTGTCTTGACTATCCTAAACAGTTTTGTATCATCTGCAAACTTTACTACCTCACTGCTTACCCCTTTCTCCAGATTATTTATGAATAAGTTGAAAAGGATTGGTCCCAGGACTGACCCTTGGAGTATACCACTAGATACCCCTCTCCAATCTGAAAATTTACCATTTATTCCTACCCTTTGTTTCCTGTCTTTTAACCAGTTCTCAATCCAAGAAAGGACCTTCCCTCTTATCCCATGGCCATGTAATTTACACAAGAGCCTTTGGTGAGGGACCTTGTAAAAGGCTTTCTGAAAATCCAAGTATACTATATCTACTGGATCCCCCTTGTCCGCATGTTTGTTAACCCCTTCAAAGAACTCTAACAGATTAGTAAGACAGGATTTCCTTTTACAGAAACCATGTTGACTTTTGTCCAACAAATTATGTTCTTCTGCATGCTTCACAATTTTATTCTTTACTATTGTTTCAACTAATTTGCCCGGTACTGAAGTTAGACTTACTGGTCTGTAATTGCCAGGATCGCCTCTAGAGCCCTTTTTAAATATTGGTGTCACATTGGCTACCTTCCAGTCATTAGGTACAGAAGCAGATTTAAAGGATAGGTTACAAACCACAGATAATAGCTCAGCAATTTCCCATTTAAGTTCTTTTAGAACCTTTGGATGAATGCCATCCAGTCCCGGAGATTTGTTAACATTAAGTTTTTCTATTTGTTCCAAAACCTCCTCTAATGACACTTCAATCCGGGACAGTTCCTCAGATTCATCACCCACAAAGGACGGTGCAGATTCAGGAATCTCCCCAACGTCCTCAGCCGTGAAGACTGAAGCAAAGAAATCATTTAGTTTCTCCGCAATGGCTTTATCGTCCTTGATTGCTCCTTTTATAGCTCGATCATCTAGGGGACCCACAGGCTTTTTAGCAGGCTTCCTGCTTCTAATGTACTTAAAAAACATTTTGTTATTTCTTTTTGAGTTTTTGGCTAGCTGTTCCTCAAAATCTTTTTTTGCTTTTCTTATTACATGTTTACACTTGATTTGACAGTGGTTATGTTCCTTTCTATTTATCTCACTAGGATTGGACTTCCACTTTTCTTAAAAGATACCTTTTTGTCCCTCACTGCTTCTTTTACATGGTGGTTAAGCCACGGTGACTCTTTTTTAGGTCTCTTGCTATGTTTTTTAATTTGGGGTATCCATTTAAGTTGGGCCTCTATTATGGTGTCTTTAAAAAGTTTCCATGCAGCTTTCAGGGATTTGGCTCTAGTCACTGTGCCTTTTAATTTCTGTTTAACTAACCTCCTCATTTTTGCGTAATTCCCCTTTTTGAAATTAAATGCCAGGGTGCTGGACTGCTGAATGTTGAATGTTATTATATTATGGTCACTATTCCCAAGCGGTCCTGTAACGGTTATATCCTGGACCTGATCCTGCACTCCACTCAGGACTAAATCGAGAATTGCCTCTCCCCTTGTGGGTTCTTGCACTAGCTGCTCCAAGAAGCAGTCATTTAAGCCATTGAGAAATTTTATTTCCGCTTCTCTTCCTGAGGTGACATGTATCCAGTCAATATGGGGGTAATTAAAATCCCCCATTATTATAGAGTTCTCTATTTTGGTAGCCTCTCTAATCTCCCTCAGCATTTCTATGTCAGTATCACTGTCCTGGTCAGGTGGTCAGTAATATATCCCTATTGCTAATTTCTTATTGTTGGAGCATGGAAATTCTATCCATAGCGATTCTATGAAACATGTTGATTCACTTAATATTTTTATTTCATTTGATTCTACATTATCTTTCACATACAGTGCCACTCCGCCACCCACCCAGCCTGCTCTATCCTTTCTATATATTTTATATCCCGGTATGATTGTGTCCCACAGATTTTCCTCATTCCACCAGGTTTCAGTGATGCCTATTATGTCTATCTCTTCATTGAATACGAGGTACTGTAGTTCACCCATCTTATTAGTCAGACTCCTAGCATTTGTGTACAAGCACTTTAAAAATTTGCCACTGGTTATTTGTCTGCCCTTCCCTGATGCATTGGATTCCTTTGTATGTGGTTGTTTGTCAGCTCTGGCCCATGGTTTGCCCTCTCCCCTCCTCTCTTTCCGACTACAGCTTAGAGAATCTCTATCAATGGATTCTCCTCTAAGAGAAGTCTCCCTATGATTTACGTGCATCTCTGCACCAATCGGCTTTCCTCCATCTCTTAGTTTAAAAACTGCTCTACGGCCTTCTAATGTTTAGTGCCAGCAGTCTGGTTCCACCCTGGTTTAGGTGGAGCCCATCCTTCCTGTATAGGCTCCCCCTCTCCCAAAAGTGTCCCCAGTTCCTAATAAATCTAAACCCCTCTTCCCTACACCATCGTCTCATCCACGCATTGAGACTCTGAAGATCTGCCTGCCTACCTGGCCCTGCGCGTGGAACTGGAAGCATTTCCAAGAACGCCACCATAGAGGTCCTGGATTTCAGTCTCTTTCCTGGCAGCCTAAATTTGGCCTCCAGGACATCTCTCCTACCCTTCCCTATGTCATTGGTACCTACATGTACCACGACCACCGGCTCCTCCCCAGCACTACACATAAGTCTGTCTAGATGCCTCGAGAGATCCGCAACCTTCACACCAGGCAGGCAAGTGACCATACGGTTCTCCCGGTCATCACAAACCCAACTATCTATGTTTCTAACGATCGAATCACCCACTACCAACACCTGCCTCTTCCTAACTGGCATTCCTTCTCCATCAGAGGTATCCTCAGTGCGAGAGGATACCGCAACATCCTCTGGGAGGAGGGTCCCAACTACAGGATGGTTTCCCTCTGCTCCCATTGAATGCTCTGTTCCCTTGAGACTTTCATCCTCCTTAAGAACACTGGGGCTCTCAGACTGAAGGTGGGACAGTACTACAGTGTCCCGGAAAGTCTCATCAACATAGCTCTCTGCCTCCCTTAGCTCCTCCTGTTCAGCCACCCTGTCCTCCAAAGCCCGAACTCGGTCTCTGAGGGTCAGGAGCTCCTTGCAACGGGTGCACACATACGCCACCCGCCCACAGGGCAGGTAATCATACATGTTACACTCGACGCAATAAACAGGATAGCCCCCACTCTGCTGCTGGGCTTCTGTCTCCATGTTTGTAATGAATAAGTTTAAGTATAATCTGGGATTCTTTTTAAACTTCTGGAGTATAGATTATTCTAAGAGTTAGGTTTTAAAGAAGGACAGAAGTCACTAGTACCCTCTAAACTCCCTCTCCAAACTCTCCTGTTACCTGTTCCTGGTCACGCTCTCCCTGGTCGCTGAGTCACAGGCTTATATAGCTCTGGTAGCCCCTCCCCATGACTGAGGCTCAGCCAATTAACAGAGGCTTCTAGATTTCAAACCTTTTAGAAGCTCCTTCAAACAAACAAACCAACCAACCAAACAAACAAACCAAACAGACAAACACAAGCTCAGCACACTGCAAATAACTCCCCCACACACAAACACACACTCCAGACAGCCACTTACCACAAGGGTCCCGTTTTTACTCCTCTTTTACCCGGAGAACTCCCTCTCCAAACTGTCCTGTTACCTGTTCCTGGTCGCGCTCCTGTAAATCTTTCTTTGAATGAAATATTTTAACATATAATTTGTATGATATAAATGGGCTAGATCATAATTATATTACATAGTTTTGTATTTTAACATGGCGTTTGCATGACTCCCAAATCCTGAGCTATTACATCACTTCATAACATACATTAAACATCTACTTCTGACTTACAGGGCTATCAATCTTATATAAAGTACCTTTGGGGTCCACTTATCCTCTAATATAAAACAGAATATTATTTGCCAAAGGGAAGCATTCCATATTCACGATAGTCCTTTAACAGCTCTCTGGCCTAATCCCAAAATCAAAATGAACAATAAATAAATAACATTTTTCTGTGACCACTAGAGTTCCCAAGGGTACTAATCTGATGCAGGACATTATACTGGATGGGAAATTATCTCTCTTCACTGAGCTACACTCAAAATGTCATCCACATGACTCACAGGTCTTTGCATTACGCAAGTGAAGGACTGTGTTCTTAAATCTCCACACACATTTCCCCAGACCATCACGACTTCAAGCAAATATTATCCTTGTACAATTCATCCCATATACCTCTAAGCTACAATAAAAATCTGACTCACAGACCCTGAACAACATTTGAGCAAGTGCTTTAAAAAAATCTTTAGAGGCTAGATTGTCTCTTGCCCTAACACAGCTCCATGAGGGTATCATGGGAAGGAAGGTCACTCTTTCCAACTCCACATAACCACATTAGGGTGGCCTACATTGCAGCTCCAGGCACAGGAAAAGTAATGTTGATACTCCTGGCTGCGAGGAAGTGACCTTGGAGAGGTGGAACCAGAGCACTGACCCTAAGTGCTGATCAGTAGACTGTCCCAGAATAAGTGGAGAAGTAAACTGAATTCATAAAGAGATTATGTAACTCAGGACTGGTGTACACTAGAAGCACTACAGTGGTGAAGCAATACTGGTGCAGGTGCCCTGCTGTGGTGCATCTGCTAAAGACACCCTCATTCTCTATTGACATAATAAATCCACCACAGCAAGAGGCAGTAGCTGTGTCAGAGGGAGAAGCCAACATAGTACTGTCTGCCTAGGCACTTAGATCAGTGTAACTTATGTCGCTCAGGTCATACCACTGGGAGACATAAGTTATGCCAACGAAACTTGTAGTGTAGATAAACTGTTACTCCCCTTCCAGAGCAAGAGGGGAGCAGTGGAGGAATTGTGCCTGAGTCAATTATTTTACTTTCCCAGATGCAAACAGACACATTAAATTACACAAATCAGTATTTTTGCCTTTTGTATGTATGTATGTAAAGTTCAATCCTTTACTTCATCTCACATATAAACAGAAAAATCAACATCGGCACCACTATAGCTGGCTGTGTTGTGAAAACATTAACTATCACCGGCTGATGGTTTGAGCTAACCATTTTTGGGGAAAAAGGAGTAGTCCTATAGCACCTTAGAGACCAACAAAAACATATACATAGTATCATGAGCAAAATCCATCTCTTCAGATGAGCAGAGACATTTTTGGCAGTGGCTTAAATTTGGTAGGAGGATTCAGGGGGACAATCTTTCAGTTTCCATGAATGTTTAGGAGATTTTATTTGTCTGAATAAACAAACCGAGTGTATTTATACCCCTAATGGTAAATAACCAAGATAAATGTTTGCCTGGCCACTCCAGAGAAAACAGGCAAACAAGATCAGAGATTTTCAAACCAACAGATAAGAACATCTGCAGCCTGAGCAAACAGTAAGGAGAGGGTTGGAGGCTGTAAGCTGATGGGCTATTCCATCAGTCTAGGAAAAAAACAGTGCCACACCCAAGTCTATTTCACATCCTTGTGTGAGGCCACAATTTATTGATGAAACAAAAAATTCATGAGTAACTACAGGATAAACCAAGTACTCTGGTAAATTTATAGGCTTCAGTCTCCAGAGCTTTTCCTTTGCACTTCTATCAACCACTGGAGGAGGAAACTTCTTTGCCTGGGTCATGTGATAGGGAATCTTTTCCTGAATATTTTAACCCTGCCATAAGGGGATTATGGTTAATAACAGAGGATTTCCCTACCATCTGCAAACCAACACATCAAAGTAAAAATCAGAATAAAAATCAGAAATGGTCTGACAAATCAGATAGAAAAATCAGTCAATTATTTTATCATGGTAATCTGGAACATGAGAAATATGGATGCATTCAGGCCAAATGCTGATGCAGAAAGACCAGCATCCAGGTCCCAGTCATCTCTACACACAACAAAGAACCAACATCCAGAAATATAATTTATGCCATCATGTGCCAAAAGTGTTCATTTGCTATGTACATTGGACAAACATCTCAGACACTTCGCCAAAGAATCAATGCACACAAAACAGACATAAGACTCTCTCACAGAGAGAAAGCTGTTGCTTGCCACTTCAGCCAGACTGGTCATTCCCTCAATGACCTTAAAACATGCATATTGCTTCAAAGACACTTTAACTCCAGAAGCTTCAGAATTGTCAGTCATGCTTAAATTTGACACTTTATGTATGGGTTTAAACAAAGACTCAAATTATCTCACCCATTACAAAGATAGCTTCCCCAATTATCACCCCTAATGTCATTACCTCACAGAAACTTCCCCTATTATCACCCCTATGTCATTACCTCACAGACACTAACCTTCCGCCCTCACCTCCACTCTGTTCTAAAATTTGATTTGTCAATTTCACGTGTGTTCATTTTTTTGATTGTATCACTTTGGTATATATGGTTGTGCCGATTTCTTCTACATATTGTTCTGAGGAAGTGGATCTGGCCCACAAAAGCTCATCACCTAGTAAACCATCTTGTTAGTCTTTAAAGTGCTACATAGTTCTGTCTTTTGTTTCAGCTAGACCAGACTAACATGGCTGCATCTCTATCACTATTCAACATGTATGTGGCCTTTTATGAGCACCTGCCGGGACGATGCCAAATGGCACTGTTAAACACATGGTAATGAGAAATGAGAGAGGAAGGGGGGACTACAGCAACTACTTGAAAAGTTAAAAAAAGGAAATACGAATTAGAAAAAAAACCTCATACAGAAAGCCAAACAAAAATAAAAAAGATAAATCAGTAAAAATATTTATCAAGGTTATATACAGAGAAGTCTTACTACATAGACTCTGTTTCTGCAGTCCTTTTCTGTGTGTTCCTTCTGCTGTCCTCAATGTTTTCTTAGGTAAACTTATGGCCTTGCTCAGTTGATCAATAAGCTTTTGTTAATAGGAATAAGACAGAGATGACTTTGAAGTTTGAGGGTGAGGCAAACAGAGAAGTAAAACTGGGCATGGAGTGGAAGAGTCAAAGGGATAACTCTGGGGTTTGCACAGAAGGGGAGAAAAGCAAGGAGTAGCATGGATTGTGGCTTTGGAGCCTGGAGTGCTCAGGAACAAGGTAACTTTAGGCCCTGTCCCTATGGAAAAGGTATGGGTTTTTCATGTGTATAGCTCATATGCCATATGTTTTTTATATAATGTGATTGGTATGTCTGTGCACTGTAATTAAAGGAACCACTCCTACAAATGTCAGTATATAATGAAGTGGGGTTTTGCCCACAACAGCTTATGCCCAAATAAATCTATTAGTCTTTAAGGTGCTACAGAACTCCTGGTTGTTTATGCTAATTTGGTACATATAGCATTCGTATATGTTACCCATATTATTGTTACACATAATAAGTAAACAAAAGTGGAAACATTCAGAAGAATGTGGAGTCAACTGAAAGAATAGGAGATGGGAAAGATAATATGTTGATGGAATCCACCTAAGTACATGGCAGATTAGATACAGAGGACAGAAGCAAAAACAAAAAACAGAGAATGAGCAGAAAGCAATAAATGAAGGTTGAAATTCAAAGTAGTTGGGCTGATTTTTAGAAATCTTAGATTAAAATAGACATTGATAGATATATCACATCTCCTCCCTTTATCCTAATCCTCTTTATTTACTTTGTGAATTATTATGACTGTTATGTTAGTATATTTGTTGCATTTAGAAAAAATTAATAAAAATTATAAATTTGAAAAAAGAGAGAAACAAGGAGAGGGAAAGAAAGAGACACTTGTTTTCCTGGTTAAGAGGGAGAAACAGACCACATGCACTAGAAGAGGTCTCCTATGACAGATGGAGAAGAAGCAGTGCAGTGTAAAGATAAGAAAATATTTATACAGCAAAAAAAAAAAAAACATTTTAAAAGAGGGAAAGAAGTGTGGAGGAAACAAAAATCTAAAAATGTAGTAAAAAATACACTAAGAAACTATAGGAAAAAAGTGGGAACAGAGAAGGAGAAACAAAAGGCATTTGATTATTTTATTCACAGCAATTAAATGCATTAATACAGTATAAAAAAGAGGAATATTTTTGCACATTAACAAAGTGGCATTAGACATTGTATTTCCAGATTTTGCCACACTCGGCCTTTGTTGGATATTGAGATGGTACATCATTAGGACCTATTCAGATGAAAGGCACTATGTAAATTTAAAATTATTAGCATAGTCATTGTGAATTTTCCACAAACAGATCATGATTCACTGTAATCTGTTTGCTATTTGAAATGATTTGCCAACTAATTTTTTGTAATTCTTAGTTTGTAGCTCATTCTAAACAGCTTATTATGAACATTTAATGTTCATAATTCAAGCTGTTTTGATTGGGCAAATATGTCACATGCTAAGTTTCAATTCCCTGTTCAATGAGTGCAGCTCTTAGTCTCAGGTGTGTATACACATGACGATTGATTTAAAATTTGATTTTAGCAAATATTCTGTAATTTTCACTTAGTATTCTCTGTGTGGGTAAATATTCCTAACAGTAAACTTGTTTGTTAGGATGGATATTGTTGGAATATGGTTTTTAAAAAGGAAAAGAACAAAGTTTAAATGAATTAATTCAAAAATGTAAATTATTATTCACTGTACATTTCTTATATTTACCCAGATCGTGCATTATCATGTATTTATGGGTCCAAGGCTATACACAGAAAAAAATGTTCATGCCATATTTAAACCAGATATAAAATTCCTATCAATTTATGGGTAGAAAAAAGAGTGGCTGACTTTGTAAAATGTTTCAGCGGTAGCTTAGCTAGTCTGCTATAGAAAAAAACAACAAGTGGTCTGGTAGTACTTTTTGTAAAATGTGTTTATTTAAAATAACATCTGGTGCATTTCTAAAAATAACAACTTGATAGGCCCCACTATTTTAGTGAGGTCTGTGGTTGTTAGACTCTATCCAAGCAAAGCATTAACAAAATTTCAGATTTAGTACTGGAAATGATTCATTGAACCAGAGTTCTCATTTTTCCCAAAGTGGTTTGCTTTTCCTTATTGAGAATTTTATCAAATGATATCAGGAAGAAATTGTTAATGGATTTTAACTTTGTTGGGAAAAAGTACGTCTTAGTTCTGGTTTCAAGGCTTGACAGGTAAATACACTCTTCATGAGCATCCATTACTTGGCCTCATTGTTATATTTATACTGCAATTAGATGCACACTGCTGCCTTGTGCCAGATGACTTGAGCTAAAGTGTCAGCCTTTGGACTTGGGCACAAGGCTCCATCCCCAAGTCCAAAAGTCTAGATGGCAATAAAAAAGCCCCTTAGCTCAAGCCCAGGAGCCCATATCAGCTGACACAGGCCAGCTGCAGGGTTTCAATTAAAGTATAGAGATAACCTTTGATAATGCTTCTTGATTATCCTGATTTTGCATAGGTTGCTGTATGTTTGCTTAAGTGATTGTGGAAACAATCATAGTATGTGTGTCTTGATTGATTAGGCTGAGTTCCATTGGTTAGGTACATTAAATAGATTATCATACAGCAGGCATTCAAGATTCAACTGATGCATAATGTGCCAGGCAGAAATGCATCTCCAGTGATCCCCACATATCAAGTATATCATAACATTCCACAGTAATGTCAATGGAATGTCAAAGCTGAGGTACCAAATAAGATGGAGTGGAGAATCAGCAGCAAAAGCAATTAAAATGATATAGGGTTAGTGCTCACAGAATAAATTATATTTGCTATAACTTCAGTGCCAGAAGCCTTGAACTGATACTGTAAATTGCAATAATAAAAGTGAAACAATACCTGATTTATTTGGGATGAAAGTAAGATTGGACTCTGATGAGGGACTATTGACTGCTATGAAGGTAGGTGACTCTAAAACATCTCTGAAGCTTGTCTTATTGGTAACCTGTTACTAAATTTATAAAAAGAAAAACAGGAAATATTTTTATTTCTGTATCGTTCACGGGGGGGTTGGAGTTTTGAACTTTAACTTCTTCATCTTTAATCATTTAAGAATATAAACCAAACTTTTTGAAACTTCTAGAAAATGTGAAACTCTCAAAAATTTTCGAATCTTTCAAGGACCTTTGGATGAATTTCAAGTAAATTTAAACTAGGTTTTGCACAAACTTGGTCCAGTTTACAATTTCATGTGGGAACCATTAAAACGAATTGATTCATATAATTTTGACAACCAAACAATGCAAAAATTGGTTGCTAGTTTAGATCTGCTTTGAGTGTTGGGTTACTATGGAATTCCAAATTCAAAGCAATGCAAAACCAGAAACAGAATGATTTAAGTGAAGTGAAGCTGCTAAAGTGTATATAGCTCTAAGTTCCATCACTAAAATCAAACAAAAGATGTTTTACGGGGAAAGACAGGCATGGTAAGAATTCAGCTGTAGTTTACTAGCATGAAAGTTTTTCCCACTGTCTTCCTTTCATGGTTATCGCTACTCTAAGATTTAATTCATAAGAAAAATGACGAACATGCATTTAACATGCATTAAATGAAAATAGTACTTAAGCACATAGACCTTCACATCTGTTTTCATGCTCCCACTCAGACTCTAAAGCAGGTGGAAATCTATGAATGTCATATCCTATGACTAATCTAGGACCTACCAAAAATAGGTAAAGAGTGGGCAGAGTGAAGAATCAAGGCACACAAAATAAAACTTTAGAAAATTTGTGTGGACAACTTCCATAAAGGTTGTGCAATTCTGGATGACAAAGCCAGCTATGATGCATTAAGTTGCTAGAAGTTTCAAATGCACTCAACATTGATTGATTTACCCAGAGTATAGTTTCTAAAATGCCACGAGCAGGTGAAATCAATTATCAGATACACCATGATCTCATGGTGGTATAGTGATACACTACAAGTTTCTCCTCTCTTGGTGTTCACACCTCCACATCAGCTGCTAGAAGTGGGCCTCATCCTCCCTGACTGAATTGACCTCCTTATCTCTAGCCTTACTCTTGATTGGTCCTTTTTTTCATACGTCTGTATATTTATACCTGCCTCTAGAATTTCCACTACATGCATCTGACAAAGTGGGTCTTTGCCCACAAAAGCTTATGCTCTGATAAATCGGTTAGTCTGTAAGGTGCCACCGGACTTCTTGTTGTTTATGCAGATTCATCTGAGCTACCCCTCTGATACTGTAAGTACAGTTGTTGTGGCAAAACCAACACAATACTTTCCTTTCTATGCAATGTGCATCCTATTGTATATTAATGGTAAATTCTATTGTGCATTTACTACAAAATAGATTACAATGTTTCATTGCTCTGGAAAACTGATATGACCCACTGTTGTTTATATTGATGGAAAATAAGTTTCTTTGCACTTTATACCAGTTGAGAGTTGCATACATGATTAATTGATTTTTCCCTTCCTTGTCACATGAAAATTGCTCCTGAGCCATTAGGGTAAGGAAACATGCCTTGAGAGAACAGTATTACAAATTACATATGTACATTCACCCACTATCAAACTTTGGCTCATGAACATCTCTAACTATAAATGTATATGGTATCAACGGAGGTAGTTGGTATTACTGAGGATCTTGACAGCAATTCAGATGAATTACATAGAGAATAACATGGAACAGTCCAACAAATGGTTCAGCATTGTACAAGGCAATCTAGATACAAAATTACAGGGTTTAGAATGTTTAGCCACTTGAGAGAGTTGATTGGCTGAACATTGCTAAGTGCTCTATAATAAGTGCTCTCTTTGTTTCTTCAAATGTGAAAGACCCATAGTTGATGGGCCTTGTAGGTTGGATCAGGCAATTAAGATCTTTTTCACAAGATGCAACCCCCCCTATAAATTGAATACGCTATTCAATGAGGTACTTTGTTTATTGAATTTTGTTTCATTTGTTTTGAACTTGAACTTTAATGTTAAATTGTTTTCTTCTGTTATTTGTTAACAGTATTTGTATGCAGACCTCCCACACACTACTTAATACAATGTACCTCATATTGTACTGTGCGTCTGTGTTCAGTTAGGCAGGATTTTCATGATTACTTGTTTTGTAAGTTTGAAGAAATTTCAGTACTCATGAAAGTTAAACAAATTGTGTTAAGAAGAACCACTTATACTGTGGACTGGAAGTGTAAAAGTGCTTCTCAGTCTTACGAATGCACTTCTAAACTAACCTGCAACATCTTCATTAATCCAGCATCATTCTTTTTTTAAGCAGGGATTGCCAATGGTGATATTGTTTACCTTTGATATAAGCAAACATATTCTAGGAGCCAAAAAAACTTATAAATTTCCCTTTTGACCTACTCAGCAATTGAAACTAGGTCTCCAGAAATATGAAACCACTAACCCATTCTACCATTACCATCCCATCCCTTGAACTTTTTAATATTCTTTGGGATTTTTTTTAATGTAAGGGTGATTGACTTAAATAGATATGGCACCCTAGCCTATATTCTCTGGAATAGTTATGCAACACCTACAAAATTGTGGTGACACTTAATTTTATATAAGCTGAATTCTGTAGGCTTATATTACTGAAAGTAATAGCTCAGGACTATGACAATGTCTAAAGTACATGTAGTATAATTAGTGTGCCTGACACTCACTTGCTCTAATATGTTCAGTTTTATTGTCATTTTACAATAAGCTAAAATGCCATTCTGTTCACACACTGAGTGTGTGAGGGAGGATTAGGAACAGCTATGTAAACTATTTCAAATTCAAAACAAAGTTCTGATATCTAATAGTGATTTCAGAAATATTACCATTCACCTGACCTGTATGCTAGACTTAACTTGCTCACAGACTCGAATGACCTATAGTTTAATCCACCAAAGCTAAAACCTAAGGCTAGCTATGTCAATGACTGATAGGCATTACTTAGGGTACAGCAAGAACCTTAATCAAGTATCAAGGAACAAAACTGAACAAAAGAAAAATTACACTAAGAAACATGCATACACATCTAAGAAACATTTTGTAATTGTGAGGCCTATTAGATTTTGCAATAGTTTCCCACAGAAAGTGATAGAATTCTCACCAGCTGAGCAAACTAGACTGGATAATATTCTGTAGAAAAATAATGCCACAGTGGCAATTATAGACAACAGAGTATTTTAGGACTACAGTCAAGGGATGTGATTGCAGCTTGTTTAGACATACCTAAGCTAGCTTTGGTCTAGTTACTCAGGTCCAAAAACAGTGAAGCTGTGACAGCACAGGCTTCAACATGGGCTAGCCCTGTGAGTAACAACCCAGATTTCCAGGTAGGTTCAGAGAGGATATTGAAGCTCATACTGCTTCATTGTTCCAGGATCAGAGGTGACTATCTTGGGTATGTCAGCTTGAGATGCAGCCACCCCTAGTTTTTGCATTCTAGATATTTCCATGGTCATTTCTATCTGTAATATATCTGACTCTATAGGACCAGATGTTCAGCCTATATAAATTGGAACAGCTCCATTGACTGAAATGGAAACATGCCAATTGAGAATCTGACCTGAGTTGTACAATATCTGAAGGTGTGTTCATCAGGAGTGAGATTCTGATATCCTTAGTCCCACTGAGTAGCATCTCCTCCTTGAGAAGCTTTAATGACTTCCAATAAGCATTTACTTAACGTGAGTAAGAGCATCTGAATTTAGCCTATATAATTATAGTTTATAAGAATACAGGTAGCACCTCTCTAGTACGGCACCCTCAGGACCTGACCGGTGCCAAATCAGAGATTTTGCCAGACCAGGGGAGGTCAATATTGTCTAGCAGCATTACCAACACTTCCACTGCTTACTGGGCTCTTAGAGGACATTTAGGGGTAAATTAGAGCTAAATAACAGCACAGAACACTGAGAGCTAGGACTGGTGGCTGTAAACCAACTTAATAGGACCAAAGGAAACTTGTCCATACCTATGATAAATGGTCATCTGGCTATCTAAAATCATGCTGAACCACAGATGTTGCCGGACCAGAGAGTGCTGGACCAAAGAAGTTCAGCCTGTATAAAAGAACAACTAAATTAGGCCTGAATATTCTCTACTGTGACTGGCATTCATGATACCTTTCATAGGACAATTTACTTTAAGATTACTTATGTGAAGAAATGTTCCAGGAATTGGCTCATAACTCTCATATCACATGTCTCATGCAGAATGCTAATGATATATTAAAGATATATGTCAGTATCATCTTCAGTACCTGATCATACATTCTTTATCCCCATCTAAATTCTAACACTAGCAATATATACCATTAAATTACTGATTCTCAGCTTTTGCAGATACAATTAAGTATATTAACACAAAAGGAATTGAAAATACTTGGCACTATAGCAACAACATAATTAGTTGTCTTTCAGATATTGTACCAGTGTATATTTGTATTGATCAGTACACTTGATTTCTGTCTTCTTTTTTTTCTTTCTGTAAATGTTGCCAAGGTTAACAGGCAACTAAAAACACAATTGTACTAGTCAAAATCTTTGCTAATGGGTGATTTTGACAAACTGAGTCTGAAAGAACAACATCAGAAGATTTTAGGGAAAAATACATCATTCAATTTCCGATGGGGAAATGAAAGGAAGCATGTGTGCAAAGGGAGCTCCTTGTTCCAGACAGATTCCCACAGGAGGTTTGAGTGCTTAAGATATCCAAGCTATTATCCAAAGTGAGAGAGAGAAAGGGAAAAGAAAGCAAGAATTGCTAGAGAGCAAGTCACATGGTGAATTTTGCACTGAACTAAAAGAGCTATTGATTTAAAAGCCAAAGTAGTATGTTAGGGTATGTCTACACTACCCCGCTAGTTCGAACTAGCGGAGTAATGTAGGCATACCGCACTTGCAAATGAAGCCCGGGATTTGAATTTCCCGGGCTTCATTTGCATAAGCGGGGAGCCGCCATTTTTAAAACCCCGCTGGTTCGAACCCCGTGCAGCGCGGCTACACGGGGCACGAACTAGGTAGTTCGAACTAGGCTTCCTCATTTCATTGAGGAGTAACGGTAGTTCGAACTAGGAAGCCTAGTTCGAACTACCTAGTTCATGCCCCGTGTAGCCGCGCTGCACGGGGTTCGAACCAGCGGGGTTTTAAAAATGGCGGCTCCCCGCTTATGCAAATGAAGCCCGGGAAATTCAAATCCCGGGCTTCATTTGCATGTGCGGTATGCCTACATTACCCTCCTAGTTCGAACTAGGAGGGTAGTGTAGACATACCCTTAGATAGCCTCATCCACAGAAGAAGAGCCACTTGATTTAAGTCAATTAACCTGGCCTCATGGGTCCTCACCATTTGGATAACTTAGAAATAAAAAGACTAATTTCATCATTCAATAATGAAAATAAAGTTAGCTTCCAGCACTATTCCTCGTGAACATAGTCTTGGAAATGTAAATGGATCATTAATATTGGGTCAAACAAGGAATCAAAGGTCATTTATAATCCCCACTACTAGCAACATTCCTATTTGTCATTTGGGCTGAATGATTTTCAGGAGAAGCCTGAATCAGCTTGTGCCAATAGTAGCAGCGATGACCCTAGGTTCTAGGCTGCCACTTGTGACTGTAGGGCTTCTGAAACCTCCCTTGGAGTCCTCTGCTAGTCTCTCAGCTGGTTGATCTGCTGAGAAGACCCTGTGACCTCCAAAACCTTGGGATTTTAACCCAATAGGACAGTGAATTAAACACAAGAGAACAAGAGATTCCTGCATTCTAACTGCAGTTCTGACATTGATTCTTTCTGTAGCCTTGTTTGAGTTATTTAAAATTTCTGCCCTAGTCTTTTTGGCACAAAGGTTTAAATCTCTAGACCATATTCTTCATAATTAAGGACTTTTCTATTGATGTATATGGACCATGATAATTATAGATAAGTAAACTATTATGTAATTGCTAGGTTAAAACAACTCCCTGTGTGGACATTCTATTCTGGAACAAAAATGACTTTATTTTAGAATAATTCTTCTTCTGTAAAATAACTTATTCTGCTATAGCTATGCAAGTAATTTCCCCATGCACACAAGAATGCTTCAGTGGGAAAATTCATTTGGACATTTTTAAACATGCACTAAAAAAAGTGTTTCCGATATTGTGTTTGCTTTGATATGATTGCTTTGATGCAGGAAATGAAATTTAGCAAGCCGTTCATTCATAACATAGGCAATTTGCATTGGTGTTTTATTAATTATTACTGCAGAGCCAAAGATGTTCCAAGTTAACAACCTGTTGCTGCACATTTGCAGTAAATGCTATTGACACATTTGCTGAAAGAATTTTGCTTGCAACGCTGTCACACTTTAGCTAACCATATAAATGCATGATAAATCAGAACCCTCTCCAGTCTATTACTTAAATAATATGACTTAATATAGATACAGAGGATATAGATATATACCCACACAAAAATAGAGATTTTAAACCACTAGACTGGAAAGACTTCAAGCTGTTCCAGTCTGTCAGAGACATGATACATATTTTGAAAAACTGCCCTTTTGTCCAAGAGGCCATAAATTGGAAAGCAATAGATAGTATGAAATTTAAAAATCTTTCTTGTGGACATTTTCTTTTTCCCTAAGAAAAGGAAAATTATATAAAAAAAATTACAAATAAATAATGCTAAAATTTGCCTCAGTGGGAAAAGTTAATAGGAAGTTACAAAGTTGGGCCTCATATCATTATCCTTCTTATTTCTTCCCTTTTCCCCATTTTACCCTTCTCACCTACCATAGAACATTATGAACTACTGGAGCAGTAATCACCAACCGGTAGATTGGGATCTACTGGTAGATCTTGGAGCCTCCGTTGGGTCATCCTGACTGGTTTGGCGAGGAAGCTATCAAGCACTGGCACTTCAAATACTTGGAAAGTGGCAAGGTGATAGGGAACAGCCATCATGGATTTGTAAAGAACAAATCATGTCAAACCAATCTGATAGCTTTCTTTAATAGGATAATGAGTCTTGTGGATAAGGGAGAAGCAGTGGATGTGGTATACCTAGACTTTAGTAAGGCATTTGATATGGTCTCGCATGATATTCTTATCAATAAACTAGGGAAATACAACTTAGATGGGGCTACTATAAGGTGGGTGCATAACTGGCTGGATAACCATACTCAGAGAGTAGTTATTAATGGTTCACAATCCTGCTGGAAAGGCATAACAAGTGGGGAGTCCGCAGGGGTCTGTTTTGGGACCAGCTCTGTTCAATATCTTCATCAACGATTTAGATATTGGTATAGAAAGTACGCTTATTAAGTTTGCAGATGATACCAAGTTGGGAGGGATTGCGACTAATCTGGAGGATAGGGTCATAATTCAAAATGACCTGGACAAATTGGAGAAATGGTCTGAGATAAATAGGATGAAGTTTAATAAAGACAAATGCAAAGTGCTCCACTTAGGAAGGAACAATCAGTTTCACACATACAGAATGGGAATCGACAGTCTGGGAAGGAATACGGCAGAAAGGGATCTAGGGGTTATAGTGGACCACAAGTTAAATTTGAGTCAGCAGTGTGATGCTGTTGAAAAGAAAGCAAACATGATTCTGGGATGTATTAACAGGTGTGTTGTGAGCAAGACACAAGAAGTCATTCTTCCGCTCTACTCTGTGCTGGTTAGGCCTCAATTGGAGTATTGTGTCCAGTTCTGGGCACCACATTTCAAGAAAGATGTGGAAAAATTGGAGAGGGTCCAGAGAAGAGCAACGAGAATGATTAAAGGTCTAGCGAACATGATGTATGAGGGAAGGCTGAAGGAACTGGATTTGTTTAGTTTAGAAAAGAGAAGACTGAGGGGGGACATGATAGCAGTTTTCAGATATCTAAAAAGGTGTCATAAGGAGGAGGGAGAAAACTTGTTCATCTTGGCCTCTTAGGATAGAACAAGAAGCATTGGGCTTAAACTGCAGCAAGAGAGATTTAGGTTGGACATTAGGAAAAAGTTCCTAACTGTCAGGGTAGTCAAACACCGGAATAAATTGCCCAGGGAGGTTGTGGAATCCCGATCTCTGGAGATATTTAAGAGTAGGTTAGATAAATGTCTATCAGGGATGGTCTAGACGGTATTTGGTCCTGCCATGAGGGCAGGGGACTGGACTCGATGACCTCTCAAGGTCCCTTCCAGTCCTAGTATTCTATGATTCTATGATTCAGTTGCCCCTCCATCCACTGACATGCTACTCCTGTCCTCTGCCTTGGAGCTACGTCCCCTGGGAGCCTTCTGTATGCTGTGCAGGGTGTGGGAGGGATAGAAGGGAGGGTGCTGATATCAGAGGGTCCCTCGTCCCCCTACTCCTGTAGCCTATAGAGTTGCCAGATGGTTTCAACAAAAGTACCAGACACACTTGACATTACATCACAATCTACATTGCATCTTATTTAGAAAATACCGGACATTTATATTTTCTCAATTTGTTTCCCAAACAGAAAGCTCAAATACTGGACTGTCCAGTTCAAAACTGGACACCTGGGAACCCTAATCTCCACACAGGGCGAAGGGGATGGAGGGAGCTTGGCAATGCAAATCTCTGTCACTCACACATTATGTGCACCTCACAAGCACAAACTGTCCTTCACTCTCATCTCCTGACCCAACACATACATGGGTTGTTGTTGTTACTAGTTTTACTGCTTGCAAAGTGTGTTATTTTGGGGGTTTGACTGGTCTGTGTATTTTATAGTTTTCATTTCTCTCTAATGCTTAAATGTAATTCTTTGTGTAGTGAGTTCTAAAACACCCAACCTGTTGTGGCTGGAGTCATTATCCCTGTGGCAATTGCTGCTCCTGGAAGTGGCTGGCATTTCCCTGAAGCCCCTGAGAAAGGCAGAGCAGGGAGTCTCCACATGCTATTCTTGCCTGCAAACACCACTCCTGCAGCTCCGATTGATCAATAATGGGGAGCCGTGGCCAGTAGAACCTGTGGGGTCAACCCCTGTACATGAGGGGTAGCACATAGCACCAGCTGTTTTGAGGAGTGGTGCAGGGCCAGGGTAGGAGTAAGCCTGCCTTAACCTCACTGCTCCACCACCAAGATGCTGTCTCAGTTAAACGGCGCCCAGCCAGAGCCTGCTTCCTGAACCCCTCTGTCCCAGCCTTGAACCTCCTTCTACACGCAATCACCTGCAACCAAACTCCTTCCCACAGCTTGCATCCTGAAACCCTTCCTGGACCAGAGTCCCCCACCCTGGGCTAAGCCCAGAGCCCCTCCCACACTCCAAACCCTTTGGCCGAAGACCACAGCCTACACTCCCTACCCAGCCTGGTGAAAGTGAGGATGGGGGGAAAAGGGGAGAAAAGGGGATGGAGTGAGCAGGGGAAAGCCTCAGAGAAGGGTTGAAGCAGGGGCAGAGCCTCAAAGAAGGGGCAGGAAAGAAGTGGGATCAGGTATTTGGGTTTGACGTAGATCTTACATTGCATTTAAATTGAAAAAGTGATCTTGTGGTTAAAAAGGTTGGAGACCACTGTACTAGAGTAACATGACCTGTCCACTGGATTCTGTGGCTTCTTTCTGTTTCAATCAGTTGCTTCTTATACTTCAAACATTTAATCTGGAATTTAATTTGGTTAACCTTAAATATAGCAACTAGTGCATTTATGAGGCATTGCTCAGATCCTTAATGTAATTAAGTTTGTGCACTTTCCCTTTGCTCCCTGACAGTGATGAAGGGGAACAGGCAGAAATGTTTCCACATGAATCGGGATGGAGTGGGAAGAATTTCAACCCTCTCCCCCCACCCTCCCTAACAAGCACTGGTGGGTTGGAGGCTTGTGGTTGGGGCAGTCCTGAAGAGGGGGGGGACGCATACCCCCAGCCACTTGCATTGTGAGTCTCCTTTCTGTATGGTTTTCTGAGAAGCAATCCAATTCCAGGCACATCCCATTTTCCTGATACAGCCAAATCTTACCTTGCTTTAAGTTATGATAAGAGAAAGCTGTATACTCAATTTGGTGGTCCTAGCTCCTACCTTTTTAGGAGGAGTTCCTAAGAAAACAGACAAACTTTCTAAAATATATAATAGACAAGATATATAAGCAGACAATATGTCATTAAGTATGTTGTCCAGCATACGTTTAAATTAAGTGTTGGATCTTCTACCATTCTCCTTGGGAATCTAACATAAAAGTGTTGGCTGAATACTTGTGAATTTGATACTGTAACTCTCATGACCTGTTTAAAACACTTTAGTATCCAATATACAGGGCTATGTAGCACTTTAAAGACTAACAAGATGGTTTATTAGATGATGAGCTTTCGTGGGTCAGACCCACTTCCTCAGATCAAATAGTGGAAGAAAATAGTCACAGCCATATATACCAAAGGATACAATTTAAAAAAATGAACACATATGAAAAGGACAAATCACATTGTGATGAAATCCTTTGGTATATATGGCTGTGACTATTTTCTTCCACTATTTGATGTGAGGAAGTGGGTCTGGCCCACGAAAGCTCATCATCTAATAAACCATCTTGTTAGTCTTTAAAGTGCTACATAGTCCTGTATTTTGTTTCAGCTACACCAGACTAACACGGCTACATTTCTATCACTTTAGTATCCAATGTAATTGTTGTTAATCACTAATCTGAGATAAATAATTGAGGGTCAACAATGGGTAAGACTTACCTAACCACGTTTAATACTTACAGAATATCCAAGAACAGCTCTAGATTTTCCTGAAATTACTCACCTCAGTTTTTCGATACTTGATTTCTCTTTGGATTGATTACTTACAGTTCTGGATGAGGACTGAATAGAAGTAGAAATATGGACACAATAATTTAACCATGCTTCGTGATCTGCTCCCTGCCTGGAGGAGTATAGCTTTTTCAATGAACCAGGCACATAGTATTCACACTGTTTTGGGGTTGATCAGCATCTTAGGCTACGTCTAGACAGTAGAGCTATTTTGAGATACTGGAAGTATGCTGAAATAGCTATTCCGTTTCATTAAATCAGCCCGATATTTTTAAATAGATTTTGAAATAACGATCATGCTATTCCAGCATCCCTGTAGCCCTCGTTCCATGTGGGTTGAGGATTAGAGATGTTTCAGAATAGCGCTTTATTTTGAATTTTGAAATAAGCTATTTCGAAATTGCCTCAAAATAAGCTACGCAATTTGTGAGGTAAAGGTGCAGCGTGGATGCACCTTTAGGGAGTAAGAATAGATAAATCAGATTAGGGAATTTTTGAATATTTTTTCCTTTCTAGGCACGCAGATCTTTACCAAGACATCATACTTGGAAAAATGGCTTTCTGTCAAATATACTGATGGGAAACGGATCAAGTTTAATTTTCTTTCATGTGTATACAAGTCCCTTGAAGAACTGAGAACTGTACAGTCAGAATTTTGTTTGGCTCATTTAATTACCTGGGGTATATTACACAGGGTATAGTCCCAAGTAAAATATACCTAGTTTACTGCATTCATTGGTCTGCAAATTTCTCTGATAACCACAATCACTGACACAAAATAATTGCATGTACGTGGTCCTAATTGTGAAAAGCCTGGTCACACTTTCTTTGTCCAGATCATACACATTTCTGGTGAAATCTATCCTTGTGCAAAGAGCCAAGAGACATGTACACCACTCTTTGCACCAAAATAAGACTTTGCATTGCTCATCTGCAAAGGACAGAATTTCACCCTCCATTAATATTTGCACAAGTAAAGCCTATTTGCTCGAGTCTTTGTGGAAAGTAAGTACAAAGGGGGCATGAGCATTAAATTCAAGCAAATATTCACCGAAAAATATTTCGCTGTATTTGACTAGCTCTAATGATTAAACGACTGACATGTCAAACAGTTGTCGCACAGTACACATTCGCTGTTTACTTGGCAATTGAAGAGACCTAACACATTTCAGTGCAAAATTTTGAAGTTTTATTAACATGTCAAGTTTTTTATGTTTTGTTAATTAAATATAAAAATAATTATTCACTATAAATGTTTTGATAAAAATCAAATGTTTGGAATTGCTTCTCAGTCTGTGCCAATGAATTTGTTTAAACAGTATAATACTAAATGGAGTTGTCTGCAAGACTGCAGCTGTAATATTATAGAAGCTATCTTCCTTTTAATATTAAAATAATGGTTTATTACTCATAATTTTCAATTTTGATAAGGTTATGAGTTAAGTCTTTTTCTTGGGAATTTCACCCCCTATAACATAAGAATCGTATTTATGACAAAACAATAAGATATTTGCCTGTTGTAATTTATAACAATTAGAATTTATTATCATCAAATTAGTTGTTAAATCGAGAGATGATCCCTCTACAATTCATGACTATGCAGACCTCCTTCCCTTCAGTTCATCCTTGTATAACATCCCTGTGGAACTACAGTAATGTGTTTACATAGACATTTAATATCAGAAAATCATTTACTATATTTTAGCTGTCTTTTAATGCAATTTAGAAGCTGGAAAGAAGGAACATTAGCACCTTAAAACCAGTGATCCACAAACCACAGTTATTAAATGCTGTTTTAGAATACTAAAAGCAAATGAATGCCACTTACTCTTTTACATTGTACTCAGCTTTGATAATGATACTAGATGGAAAGAGTCACTTCCTGGTTTGTGTCAGTTTTGCTTTCTCATGCTCTAACACAATGCTTTTGTGTTTATATTTCTGATCCTCTAGAGCAGAGTTTAAATTCTTCCTGTAGAAGAAGGTGCTAGCTATTAATGCTACAAAAGAACCCATTCCAGGGATCTTAGAATAAACTAGTGGCCTTCTAGATGGAAGAGAGGATTCAATGCCAGAGACATAATAGTTGGATGGGTAGAATGGCCAAGGCAGGCTAGTGGATGATCTATAGCAGTAGTCAAGGGTGCACAAGCCATCAGGAAGTTGGCAGAAGCTGTATTGGAGGCAGTTAAAAGCAATCACTGGAGCTCCTGCATGGGTTAGTAGCTGGAAGATTCAATACAAATGGTCAGGTCAGTGGATTGGGGAGGCAAAATGGCAAGGTAGGGTCCTGCAAGGCATTATGGTAACAATGATGGTCCAGGCAGAGCACTAAGGCAAGGCAATCTAAGCAGCAACCAACAGGCATTGGTCTGTTGCTCATACAGCAAGGTCACCAGAATCCACGTCCAAAAGGCTCCCTCAGCTAATTCTATAGCTATTTGGCATTTCTATAAACAACATCAGCCACTGATAGATAACTTCCCCACCCGAGAGCCAAGAGAGAATACCAATGTTCATGGTCTTCCCTATACACCTAATAATAATCTATACATCTAAACATATAACCTTTGGAAAATCATAAATGCTGCAGCATGCATCTGATCTCATTATACAATATCATCTCCCACAAAAAATCTAAAGAGAATATAGCTTCACCATGGCTTCCTGCAGAGCCATTTGAAAGGGTGAAGTGCAAAAGAATTCCATCTCAGAAACTCCACATCTGTCAATTTTAGGTCTCACATAAAACTGTCTTTCAAGGACTCTCTGATGAGCACTGCCCCCTGCTGTGCTTCCCTGGTGGTGTTGGTGTCTGGTTGCTTGAATCCCTGGCCAGGTGTTCTGTCTCAGCCCCTCACCCTGGCAGAAAAGCCTCCCCCTTGTTCTCACACAGGTTGTGGAACACACGGCATGCCGCTGCCACTACAAAGGTGATGTTGTGCTTGCTGAGGTCCAGACAGGTGAGAAAATTCCTGAACTACCTCTTTAAATTCCTGAATGCACATTCCACCACCATTCTGCACCTGCCTAGCCTGTTGTTGAACTCCTCCTTGCTGGGGTCCAGGCTTCCCATGTAGGGTTTCGTGACCTAGGGGAGCAAAAGGTAGGCTGTATCACCTAGGATCATGATGGGCATGTCTACCCCTCTGCCTCTGATGCTGCTGTCTGAAAAAAAGTTATTACTTGCATCTTTCAGAAGAGGCAGGAGTTCTGAAAGATGCGGGCGTCATGCGCCTTTCCAAACCATCTGATGCTGATGACAGTGAAGCGTCCTTTGTGATCCACAAGCAGCTGCAGCACCATAGAGAATACCTCTTTTGATTGATGAACTCAGAGGCACAGTGGTCAGGGGCCAGGATGAGGTTGTGTGTGCTATATTTGCCTCCCTCCCCGCATGTTGCCAAAGCCATCCACAATGCTGTCCACGTTGCCAAGTGTGGTGATCCTCTGTAGCAGCATGTGGTTGATTGCCTTTGCTGCTTGCATGAGCACAGCCCCAGCTGTGGATTTCCCCACCCTGAACTGGTTCCCAACTGAGTGGCAGCGGTCTGGTATAATAAGCTGCCACAGGGCAATGGCCACGTGCTTCTGCATGGGAATGGGGGTCTCATGTGTGTGTCTTGTCATCTGTGGGCAGTGACAATGTGGTCTCACTAGTCCAAGCTCGTCTCCCTCCACCAAGAAGCAGCATTCCACTGTATGAGGGGATTGAAGGGCATGTGTCAGATCTACACAGCTGTCAAGCACCCAAAACTCTAACTGAGATCAGAAAATTAAGGCAACCAATCTTAGCATACACTCTATGGTTACTTTTATCTTACAACCCATCTTCTGGCCCCAATCTTGCAAGTACATACTCAGACAAATATTTGTCAAACAGCAGCTTCAGGGGGTAGCTGAGTTAGTCTGTACAGGAAAAAACAACAAATAGTCTAGTAGCACTTTATAAAACATGTAGATGGTATCATGAGCTTTTGTGGGCACAGCCCACTTCGTTCCCTTTGATTTTCCATACCCTCTGCTCCCTGTCTCCCACCCTCCTTCTTTTTTTCCTTCCCTCATGTCCCCCTCTTTCCTCCTATTTATTTTGGGTCTGCACATCCTAAACTCAAAACTCCAGTCATCTGAAGAAGTGGGCTGTGCCCACGAAAGCTCAAGATATCATCTACATGTTTTGTTAGTCTATAAACTAGTCTACTAACGGACGTTAGTTTGTTAGTCTACGAACGGACGTTAGTTCGAACTAACATTCATAGCCGCTACACTAGCGCTCCGCTAGTTCGAATTTGAATCGAAATAGCGGAGCGCTTAGTTCGAACTAGGAAAACCTCATTTTACGAGGATTAAGCCTAGTTCGAACTAGCTAGTTCGAATTAAGGGGTGTGTAGCCCCTTAATTTGAACTAGTGGGAGGCTAGCCCTCCCCAGGTTTCCCTGGTGGCCACTCTGGCCAACACCAGGGAAACTCTATGCCCCCGTCCCGGCCCCGGACCCCTTAAAGGGGCACGGGCTGGCTACGGTGCCCGTGCCAGGTGCAAGCCTGCCAGCACCCAGCCAGCAGACCCTGCACCTGGCACGGCACAGAGCCACCCACCCGATGTCCCCCAGCCCACCCCCTCTTCCTGGGACCAGGCTGGCGGCTCCTGGGAGCTTGCCCTGGACCGCAAGAGGCGGGCACCTTCCTGGGCTAGTGCGGACATCGTGGACCTCGTCCACAATCTCCGCACTAGGCACAGGAAAGTGGCCGGCTAGGGCAGGAGAGCTGCCAGCCTGGCCACCCAGGAGCAGGTGTGCATGAAAATCAAGGGGGTCCACTGAGACCCCCGACCCTGAGCCCTGAGCTTACAATGGCCGTCCTGGGTCAGACCAAAGGTCCATCTAGCCCAGTAGCCTGTCTGCCGACAGCGGCCAACCCTAGGGACCCTGGAGGGGATGGACCGAAGACAGTGACCAAGCCATTTGTCTCGTGCCATCCCTCTCTAGCCTTCCACAAACTTTGGGCAGGGACACCACTTCTACCCCCTGGCTAAGACTACTCCATGGACCCAACCTCCCTGACTTGATCTCACTTCCCTTTAAACTCTGTTTTGGTTGTAGCCTTCACAGCCTCCTGCAGCAAGGCGTTCCACAGGTTAACTATTTGCTTTGTCAAGAACAACTTTCTCTTACTAGTTTGAAGCCTGCTACCCATTCCTTTCCTTTGGTGTCCTCTAGTCCTTCTTTATGGGAACTCAGAAAGAACTTTTCTGAATGCACCCTCTCCATCCAACCCCTGCTTTTAGAGACCTCTATCCTGTCCCCCCTCCGTCTCCTCTTTTCTAAGCTGAACAGTCCCAGTCTCTGTAGCCTCTCTTCATCTGGGACCTGTTCCCAACCCCTGATCATGTTAGTTGCCCTCCCCTCTCCCAGCCTCTCTCTTCCCCTCTCCCACCTCCTTTTCCCAGTCTCCCCCAGTTTTGTTCAATAAAGACAGAGTCAATGTTGGAAGAAACGTTATCTTTATTTTGTACATCAATAAGAAGGGGGGCTAGGGAAGGGTAAGTGGAAGGAGGTGAGGGAGTAATGGGGTACAAGCCCCCGATGGGAAGGACTGGGCTGGCTCTGCGGGCTTCTGGGTGTGGAAGCTCTCCTGCAGCCCCCCGATTGCCCCCTCTCCCCAGATGGCAGCCTGCGGCAAGTGCAGCCGGGCTGATGGCCGAGTGGTGTGATGTGCCCAGTGTGGGTACTCCAGGCAGTCCAAGCCAGGACTGCTTTGCAAGCGGGGCACCCCTTAGAACTGTCTCTCTGGGGTGGGGGTCGGGACCCTTTAAGCGCAGCCCTCGGCTAGCCTGAGAGAGCATCTCCACGCTCTAAGTCCTCCTCTGATGCCCTGCCGGCACTGCTTCCGGCCATCCTTAAGCCCTGTTCAGGGTCCACTCAATGTGGACTTGCTAGTTCGAATTAGCAAAACGCTAATTCGAACTAGTTTTTAGTTCTAGACGCGTTAGTTCGAATTAGCTTAATTCGAATTAACTACACTACGCTGTAGTGTAGACGTACCCATAGTTATTGGGACCATTGGATCCAGAGACACTTATTTCAGGAGACCAAAGCCCATTTTCTATGGGGGGAGGAATCCAAAAAATTTCAGACTACAGCACGAACAGGTAGGTTTTATTTATCTCAGAAATGTGGAATTACTCCAACATGCCACTCAAGAAATTACAATTGGGCTGAAGAGTGAGGAAGAGTGGGGGAAGTAGGAAATGAGTGGACAGAGGAGGATTTCAGCTATAAAGTCAATGTCCATGAGAGGTCTAAAACCCAACAATAGCTTATCTGTGCTAAAGACAGAGCTTTCTCAAGGGCACATCAGAAACTCTGGAATGACCTTTACTAGGATCTAAGAACCAACACAGATTCACCACCTTCTGCTGCAAGTGAAAATCACATTCCTTTGAGCTTGCCATCTCATAAAAACATAGCAATATGCATAGTTTTAAAACCAAACCAAAACAAGATCCTTCACATGCTTCTTCTTGGAAGAGAGCAAAAGAATAAACAACGTTGTCAAGTCACATTGCACTACTGGAAAATGCTCAGCCACTAAGGCTACGTCTACACAGCGGAGATATTTTGGGATACCGAGGAATCCCAAAATAGCTACCCCATGTATTAGAAACATTCCTGTTATTTCAAAATATTTTTCAAAATAACAGGCATCCTATTTTGCCATAACAGTAAACTTTGTTGCATGAGGGTTAAGGGACGGCTTGAAATAGGACGTTATTTTGAAACCGAAATCGCCTATTTTGAAATAGACTCGAAATAAGATTTGCAATTTGCGCAAATTTCATATCTTATTTTGATTTTAGGGTGCTGTGTAGACACACACTATGACAATAAGTTATAAGAACTTATATAGAACAGACCTATATAGAAAATAGTACCATAATACTCCTTACTCAGTTATATATGGGATATTAAAACAGTTTATATTTAAATCAAAACCAACTAACCAGATCCCTAAAGCCCTGTTGAATAGAACACTCCACTGCACAAAGAGCTTCTCCTGGGGAAAGGATAAGAGAACATGTGACAGCTGTATATTCTGATTGCTTAATCACTACTGTAAGATGCTGTGTAAAATGAATACATGTGGTGTAAGAACAATTGGAATAGAATATTAGTTGTAAATACTGTTGCCACAAAGGAGGAAAAAAGAGGGTCAGCAGTCTGCAGTCTCTTTACAGAAAGTGCTAGACACGTGCAGGCATGAGCCAGTGAACATTTAGAATAGTTCAGCTTCAGCTCTACATTGGTCAGATTCTTTTAAGGGCAATTGTGGGTGCCAGTTCAGCCTAAAATAGGAGGAAATTCCGCTTGTTTCGGGCTCAGTTGGCTCCCATTTGCTTGTTGGCTAGTTTTGGCTTAGTTTTTGGTGCTCTGGCCTGCTACAGTGGCTTGTAGCTTCTTGTTTTTTAATTGGCTCCTGGACTCCACCCACGACCGGTTCCAGCCAATCAGAATGAAGGCTTGACTCAGGTGATTTGGCTGCAGTCCAGCTAGCCTATGATTGTGCACCCCATCCTTTACTCTCTCCTGCCACCTGACTGTGTGTACTAGCAGCATGCACGTGACAAGTTAAGGGACTTAAAAGTGTTTGTTCCTTTGTACAACTCCCATATCTGAGACTACCTGCACCCCCACCCTCCACCCCACTCTAAAAGGACAGCACTGGGGGAGGATGGGTAGGAGAAAGGGGGTCCTGTTCTTGTTTAAAAAATTAAAATTCTGCAGGGTGGGAGGAAAAGCCCAAGCCTGGCTGTTGTATGGGGGATGGGGCAAAAGCCCCTCCATGTGCTATAGAATGCTGCATGAGGTTTGTGGGAAGCCCCACAAACTTGAAACTTCCAATACAGACTAGTTCATTTTGGTTCCTTCCTACCTGCCTGAGCTACCTCTGCATTTTGAAATGGGATTAGTTTGCATTTGGCATATTTTGCAAGTTGGGGTTGCTTATTTACAGCATGAGAGTTGGCAACCCATTCTCAGAACGGGGGAAGGAGAGAAACCTGAGTGTTTTTCATATTTGTTTGGAACATCTATTGCTGCTTTAACCAGGCCAGCCACCAAAGTTGAGTGTTTAGAAACATGAGAGACAAAGTTATGTAGATATTGAGCAATCACAGCTAAAGGTCAGGTTTGCTTTGTAGGGAAAAATCCCAGGAACCTAGCACTGAAGCTACATAACACAATACTAATTTTAACTAAATAAGTTAAACATTGCCAGAGAAGACAAATAGAACAGAAAAACAAAACTGGGTCAGGAGATTAAAATAGCAATGCCAGACACAAGTGCATGAAAAACATAGCTTCAAAGAATGGTTGTTTCAATGTTATGTACTGCATCCTCTGAGTAACTGCAAGAACTGCAAGGCTTCTATTAATCCACTGGATTGCTCTACCAGGTTTATACTTGATGTAACGGCGCGTCAGGGAGCCCCCGACCCTGCACCCTCATCTGCAGGTAGATGTGACTCTCTGCCAGACAGTAGAGTAGAAGGTTTTATTGCTTCTCAGAGATACAGAGCAGCATAGGCTCAATGTTGACATAAGAGCCAGGGCAAACAGCTTTAGTCCTCTTGAAGGGAAGGGGTTTCACTCCTTTCCTTGGTCTAAAAACATTCTCCCTTCCCCTAGCCCAGCAGAGACTAACTCAACTCCCCAGCCCTACCCTCCAGCCTGGAGACAGTCCCGGCCTTTCTTCTTTTGTCTCTCTCTCTGGGAACAGGGTTATCAGCTCAGGCTGGGACTTAGGTGTCTACAGCCAATACACAAGTGGAGTAAGACATTGGGAATCACACATAGCAACACAGCCAGGTAGGAACACCATGTTACAATGCAGACAGCACCTCCACTATGTCACACTTGGAGACCAGCTACAATGCATGTAGCAACATCCATCTATTAAGTCTCCTAGGTTAGGTCTACACTGGATGTGTGCTTCCAGGCCCGATAGATAAACAAGCATGAGTTTGAACTAGCTGTGTTGTTACCCACACAAAATTCTCTGACATTCCCACGTTCTAGGGACACACACCTCTACCCAATTCCTAGGGCTCAAGATGTAACCCCCATTAATTTAAATACCCACCCCTTACCCAATTCCTAGGGCTCAAGGAGTTGGTAATGTGGATTTGTTGGAGTTTTTACCAGTGATAGAGCCTTGCACAGTAATATCCTTACTCTTTCTTTATTAAAAATTACCATGCAAGCAGAATATACACGCAAAGCATACAGTACCATGAGCACAATCCTGATCAAGGCAGGTGAACTTCCCCCATTGGCCAGGCACAGTCTGTATTCTGGTAGCTTCACGGCACATCACAGTCATGCAAATTCTTGGCAGCTCTGATCTTAAGCTGAATCTAAGAGGTGAGTTCTTCCAGGTCTGTCCTTCTTCTTATTGTTCCTGTTCCTTCTTTTCCTTTCCTGTTGGTCTCCTTCATGAATCCCAGTTTATATAGTGAAACTTGAGTTATGCTTTGCAATACCATAACCAATTATTTTACTAAATAATTCTAACAATAGAATTCCCTAACCCAGGGTGGGGAACCTCAGGCCCTAGCCCCCAGTTTGCCTGGATCCAGCCCCAAGGCTCATAACCCTTCCCCCAGCATTGGGGAGTTGACGTTGGCATTACAGCCACCCTACTGCCCCACCGCGGGGCTGAAGCACACAAAATCTATTAGGTTGGGTCCACCTAGACTCGAGTGTGAGGGGAATGTGGGAAGTATCTTTCTTTTCAGTCAGGGGCCACATCAGTGAGGGTTTGGTGGTTTTTTCTTCTCACTTGTGTGTGGCCCCCAGCTGATTTTTCTGTGGGTCAGTGGCCCCCAATTTTAAAAAAAAAGGTTTCTCACCCCTGCCCTCGCCAATTATATCCCACCGCCTTAATTGATTTACATCTAGCAAAATTAATTACACAGCAGACAGAAACAATTAAAAGCTAGACAGAGATCATATAGACAAACAATAGGAATGTAGGGACCATAATAAAAGCAATAAATTGATGAGGGTTTCCTAACCCCAACTATTGGTAAGTAGTTTCTTACTAGATGAAATGACATCAGACTAAGTTTTCTTTAACCATCTTGAGATCTGTTTCTTTATCTGGTGATACTGGGTGCCATTAGGACAGGGTCTCCTTCTTAACAGCCTAGTATGACACTATTTAATGCAATATAAATAGAATGAGAGTATTTAAATGGAATGAGGATATAGAATATGCAATTCAAAGCAGCAGCTTTGAGTGGAGCACTGTGCTCTAGGCAGCATGGAGGGCCAGCTTCTCTGTCTCACTCCTTCTGCTTGAGGCTCTGCCAGCCCCTCCTCCCGACACACACACACACACACACACACACCTTGCCCAGGGTCTCGCCAAGGCCGTGGGTGCCCCTAGGCCTTCCAATATGGCCACAGGCTTTACAATATACTACAGAAAAAGTAAAATGTAAACAAGGACAACATAGGCAGTAGGTGGTCTGAATGGATTTCTACTCTGGTGGCTAACCCAACCTACTTCCTGTGCTATCCTGCCTACACTGCTAACTTTAGCACACTAGCTCATATCTGTCCACTGCTCTAGGAAGCACCCTCACAGATGCAACGTATTCATACCTACAGTGCTGATGGATTACTGCCAGTTTGGGCTGCAATCAAACTGCTCCCAACTTCTTAGGGGAATCTACTCATTTTCTCTGAAAGCTACAGGTTGAGCAGATGAGGAGACATAATTTCTTCATTTGTGCTATCTCCCCAAGTCTTTTGGTCTCCATGAGCCTGTCATACTGAAGAGAATGGGGCAGAAGTGCTGGAAGGCAATAAAAATGAAATCTACTCACTTGCCTTCCACTTCTAGAAAACATGTTCCCTCCAACTCACATTTATTATTGTAGCTAGGACAGAGGCGTAAAGGGTGGGGGGGAGGGGTTGCTGCAGCAATACAAAGAGAGAGCAGAGATAATCAGCCCAATGCTAAACAAGTCTCTGCACCCAGAAAAGACACAATCACTGACCTGAAGAGCTTACAATCCGAGATTCATTTAATTTCTTCAGTGCATTTGGGTTGAACTGGATGCTATCTTTTTATCAGTTTTTGATACTTTTCTGTCTACAACATCCATGTGTTCTAGTTTAACTCATGTTTCAGCTGGCTCTTGGGCAGTTCCCAACCACATTTTCTTGACTGTATCACCACTTTCCCAATTTCTACTGCTCTCTGTAGATTGCTGGCAACTTTAAACCAAATACATAGTATGGCCCAGAGCAGGATTGGTTATCTAGTGTACCAAAAATTGAAGAGCAGATTCCACTCTTTACTGAATACAGCACTGTCTAGTCTAGGGATTTTTTTTTATTTTTTTTTTTGTAATCAAGAACGGTTATATTGACATTTATTTGAACTGTATTTCATCACTGAAAATCATTCAAAAGGCAATAAAAGATATATTTTATTTTCACCTGAGGTGAAACTGCAAATGCAACTTATTGCACTTACTGGCTTTTTAGGGAACAATTTTATGACTAAAAAGCTGTGGTAAAAATTAATTTTAGCTCTAGTGTCCCAACCACTGATTTCTTTTAAAATGTGATAAACATCTTTTAAAAAATATTAAATAATGTAATGTACAATAGCTATACTACATACCTAAACAGAGGAAACAACCAAAAAAACCTAAAACTTGTATATATGTTTCAGAGGGGTAGCCATGTTACTGCTACAACAAAAACAAAAAGGAGTCACGTGGCACCTTAAAAACTAATACATTTATTTAGGCATAAGTTTTCTTGGGCTTGGAACCCACTTCATCAGATGTATGAAGTGAAAACTTCAGTTTGGCAGGTATATATGCACATGCAAAAATGAGGGTATTACATACAAGGTGTGGAAGATCAGTGCTAACAAGCAACCTATATATAGTCAGCCAAAGGAGGAAGGAGAATTAAAATTTAATGCATGAGAAATGTGAGCTGCTATTATCTTTTTTTGGTGATTGAAATACTTGCTTTAAATGTTGTCTCCAATAACTGCCTAGATATCAGTGATTGCTGGGATGAGTCACAGAAAGATGTGTGTTATGTATAGGTTGAAGAGTGTGCAGGAATTAGTGGGTTTTGCTTTATTTGACCAAAATAATTTGTCTTCTGTGTTCCTTGGAGTAAATACTTTCAGTGGCAAACATATTCTGAAAAGCAACCTGAAAGACAAAACCTGATAAAACGTGTATGGAAGTACAGAATTTGGAGCTTTCCCCATACAATGAAATCAGCCAAAATTCTTCAGAAGCATCCAGTTTGTTGAAGAATTTAACTCTTGCTATCTCAGCAAACATTATTCTTGAACACATGTGGAAATCCTCTCTTTAATATTCTTGTTCACTTTTCTTGGAGACAGTGGGTTTTGTTGTTTTTGTTTGTTTGTTTTTCGGTCACAAGTTCTATAGCGTGAACTCAGTCTTTCTCATTGCTAGTCCATGAATAAGAACACAAAGACTTGTGGTACATTTTTGAGGGTATGAATGACAGGCTCTCTGCTCTCAAGTAACTGCATAATTTATCCAAAGCCTACTCAGTCTTTCATATGATTCAATCAATTAATCCATGCCCAAGTTAGGTTTCTTACTACAGTAGATGTTCTTATGCTATGTTGCGTGCATTTTCTTGTAGTAAGTGCCTCATGTATATACACTGACAATTGTTGGTGTCTTAACACAAACTCTTGTTTCTCTGTTGTATCCTATCTTTAGTGACAGTTCATACATTCCCAAGATCAGAATTTATTCCTTAATATAGGATTTAACTTTTGCTTTTGACTTTTCAAACTCATGCGTTTTGGACCCCCTCCATTTTAGTTTCTGCATTTACATAAGAACATAAGAACGGCCGTACTGGGTCAGACCAAAGGTCCATCTAGCCCAGTATCCTGTCTGCCGATAGTGGCCAGCATCAGGTGCCCCAGAGAGGGTGGACCGAAGACAATGATCAAGCGATTTGTCTCCTGCCATCCCTCTCCAGCCTCTGACAAACAGAGGCCAAGGACACCATTTTATCCCCTGGCTAACAGCCTTTTATGGACCTAACCTCCATGAATTTATTTGTGTCTGTGTCCACTGGTTCTTCATCCTCACTCCACCGCTTCTCATAAGAGTCACCCTTGCCCCACCTCTTCTCATCCCTCCACTCTGTTCCCTCCCCACAGTGCCTCCCTTCCACCACCAAACAGCTGATCAGTGGGGATCAACAGGGTCTGTCTAACAGCAGGTGCCTGGTAGGTGCTGAGCACGCACTATTTTTTTTTCCATCCATGCTCCAGCCTCACAGCACCCCCGGAGGCAATGCATATGTCTATGTTTAGTTTTTAAGTCACATAATTTATTTCTATGTATTTTGTTAGCCATTCTTTTTGAATATGCAGTTTCTTTCTTTATAAACGGATCTGCCCTTCGCTCCACTGTTTTGCTTGCAGTATATTTGCAAGTGGTTTCCTTATGTGTACTCTAATATAGGATATCTCCTATGCTCATGGTACCTGCCACATCGTTGACATTGTCCCCATTTGGTCTATTTTTTAATCTCGCCTTTTCATTTTCTGTCAGCTGCTTCTCTGCTTGTTTAGGCATTACTATTCCCCACGCCTCTTTCAAGGGCTGTTACTTGTATTTCTGACTGTTCTGCTGCTTACATGTCAGGTCCATTTCTGTAAATAGCTTTCCACTTATCTTTCTATTGCTGCACCCAAAAGTCATTAGTGAGGCAGCCTTTTAGCATTCTAGATAACATTGTGTTCTTTTATTGTTCTCCCTTCTGTCTGGATCTTTATCTGAAATATCTATTTCTTTCATAAGAAACAAATATGGAGCTTGAAAAAGCCCTGGCTAGGATGATTTACTTGGGCTTAGTTGCTTTTATCAGGGGGTTGGACTTGATGACCTCCTGAGGTCTCATTCAACCCTATGATTCTACATCATGGCTGCGTCTAGACTGGCAAGTTTTTCTGCAAAAGCAGCTGCTTTTGTGGAAAAACTTGCCAGTTGTCTACACTGGCCACTTGAATTTGCACAAGAACACTGACGATCTAATGTAAGATTGTCAGTGTTCTTATGCAAATACTATGCTGCTCCCGCTCAGGAAAAAGCCCTCTTGCATAAATGCTTTTGTGCAAGAGGGCCAGTGTAGACAGCTAAAAACTGTTTTGTGCAAAAAAGCCCCGATGGCGAAAATGGCAATCAGGGCTTTCTTGCGCAAAACCACGTCTAGATTGGCACGGACGCTTTTCCGCAAAAAGTGCTTTTGCGCAAAATCGTCCGTGCCGATCTAGACGCTCTTTTCCGCAAATGCTTTTAATGGAAAAACTTTTCCGTTAAAAGCATTTGCAGAAAATCATGCCAGTCTAGACGTAGCCACTATGTATTATGTGTGGGTATAGTTGGTTTTGTAGTATATGCAGTACTTGGATCCAATTCTGCCACCTTACTTGCTCCTCAAGTAAATAGTAAAGTACTAGTGAATATAAGGTACTACTTAATATGAATGAGGGTGGGAGAACCTAGCCCATAGGGAAGAAAGGTAGTCATGTAGTTAAGGCACTGGACTGACTATTAGGCAATTTCAGCTCTGTTGCCAGGCCCAGAAGCAGGAAAAAAGACTTAGGTGTTTAACTCCTACTTTAGGCACCACTGGGTTACCTCAGAGACCTTGTTCAACTGTCACTTAACCTCAAAGGTTATATTTTTGTCATAAATGTCCCATAATTGTCTAACTCTCTGTAACTGAGAATGTTCATAACACCTGTATAAAGGTGTCCAGCTTCCTAAGCCCCACCACAATCCTCAAAGCAGGTGAAATTAAGCATTGACCTGTGGAACTTGAGCTGATCAGTGCTCTCGGAGCTTTCCTAAATCCTCACAAACCAGCTAAAGTATTGAGAGGGTAAGTTTTAAGTCCCAGTTCTTCCATAGCCTTTCTGTGTGACCTTGAGCAATACACTTTTGTGTCTCTTCCTCAGCTGCCCCATATATACCATAAGAATAATGCTTCACCATTTCACAATAGTTTTATGAGGCTAAATTCATTAATAATTGTGAGGCAGTAAGGTACTACAGATATAGAGTCTATGGAACAAATAAAAATGCATATAGTATTATTTGCCTCACCCCCACTTACAAATATGCAAATCCTCTCTCTAAATCCCCCTATTTAGTCCTGCTTTCAGAAGTCTTGCATTGCTCTGACAATGCAGAATTTAATCAAGACAGCCTGGTGAACTTTCTGGAGAGGTCATTGAAAATGATTTGTAGGCCTCCCCTCCACTGGGTGGGGGTGAATGTACTCTGACCCACTCTTTGTGAAAATAACATGTGAATTTCCTAAGGCTTCAAATGTGCTTGTTTTTGAATGGGTTATAAACTGCACATTTTGAAAAAGAAACTAAGCACATTGGAAGCTGACAGGGCTACTGCCACCATTGTGAATGCAGACTGTATGTGGTTCTGGGCAGCTGAACCCAGCGATTTGATTATACCCATTGAAATAATTTGGGTATATTATTTACTCAGAGATTGGCAGATTTTGTACTCCTTTGGTCAAAAACAACTTCATTTGTAAGCAGGAATATTTACAGGTCATTACTCCACAGAGATATTGACTAGGACATTTCTGGTGGTGTTTTTAAATAACAAAATGTTAGAGAGCCAAGTTATTTATTTACTTTACAAAAGCATCTGCTCTTTATGCAGACAACAGCAGATACTGAACTTTCCAAAATATTTTAAAACAGCATGCATTACAGATCCATTACAAAGGCAGTATTTAAATCTCCTAAATTATACTATATTAGATGTAACTCAGTATTATTAGTGCAGCACCACCCTATGCAATGCATAGTAATCCTATTTCACATTGGCAGCTTATACCCTAATGTCTCTGATGGAACTGTTATGATGTAGTATGTCATTTCCTAATAGAAATACTATGCAAAGCACAGCTTTATCTTGACAAGCTCAACAAAAACCAATTCTGAAGGACCTATTGTAGTGAGTGCTGTCAATGCATACAGCATAATTCTACAGAAATCTAAGAAAAGCATACAGAAGTTGTCCAGTTTATGTAATAATAATCATATTTCACACTAATTAGAGTAGAAGTGTAGCCATTCTTGGGTCTGAGTGGGCCATGGCCCATGCAATTAGCACCCACCCAAATCAGAGCCTACATGAATTATATGAATGCTCTTAGATCAGATCACATGACTTAGCAACTCTGTCAGAGCCTCCATGTTGTTTCTCCTCCCACCTCCAGCCCAGGTGGCAGGAGCAGCAGAGGGAACTGCATAACTCCCAACTCTGACACCTACAATGCCTCTTTGCAACCCCTTTATGCAGGTAATAGCATGGGAAGCCCTATCCCTGTGCCAGGGACTTTGTAAGGATCAGCCTAGTAAATTACATTGGTGGAGGTGGCGCAAGGACCTCAAAATGCCTCAGCCCCCACTTGGACTGAGCAGATGCATGAAATACTCCTTCTACAGACTTCACTCTTGCCTTTGCTCCTGATACTCAGGGCTGGGGTGGAGGTACATGGAGGGCTCTCTTCTATCCCCGCAGTGGGTAGGAAGGATTGCAGTGGCATGTCAGGTGGGAGACAGACTGGCTTTCTTCGCTGAGGTTAGATTCGGTGCCCTACATTGGTGCAGTGGGGACAGGAGGCAATAGATAAATTGCATGGACACTGTAATTTGGGAACCACCCACATTTTCACTGATAGCTATTCCACTAACGTGGGCCCTTTTGTCTGAAAATCTTGAAATACCTTTAATTAATTTAACCTTACAAATACCTTTGTGAGGCTGATAAGTGTTATTATCCACATCTCATAGTGGGGCACAGAGATGTTAAGTTACTTGTAAAGATCACACAGCAAGCCATTGACAGAGCTAAAGAAAACAAAACAAAAACCAAAAAACCCCTAGAGCTCTTGTTTTCAGTCTTGAGCTTTATGCAAAGGGTTAGTTTTCTGCTATACAGGCAGTCCCCGAGTTACGAACGGGGCTTTTCTCGCCCTGGAGGGCGCGAGCGGTGGGATGCCCAGATGCGCCGCGGTCCCGCCGCCCGCGTCCTCCAGGGCAAGAAAAGCTGCTCCGTGTCTCCCTGGTCTGTCCCGCTGCCAGCGTCCTCCGAGGCTTTGTTCCCCGTCTCCCTAGTCTGCTGGGGGGACTTCCCCCCAGCAGACCAGGGAGACGGGGAACAAAGCCTCGGAGGACGCCGGCAGCGGGACAGCCGCGGCGCATCTGGGCTGTCCCACTGCCCGCGTGCTCCGCGGCTTTGCTCCCTGGTCTGCAGGGGGGAGACCCCCCCCAGCAGACCAGGGAGACGGGGAACAAAGCCAAGGAGGATGCGGGCATGACCGCAGCACGTCTCGGCGGTCCCGCCACCCGCGTCTCCCTGGTCGGCTGGGGGGGGCACAGCTAGTGCGCCCCTCCCCCCCAGCAGACCAAGCTTTTCTCACCGACGATGCCTGGGGTAGAGCAGCTGGGGCGCTGCCGGGTTGGTCCCACAGCGCCGCACCTCAGCGCTACTAGACCAACCCGGCAGCACCCCAGCTGCTCTGCCCCAGGCGTCCCCAAGTCAGCCGCTGCTGAAACTGACCAGCGGCTGACTACAGGAAGCCAGAGGCAGAGTTGGTCTGCCCCGGGCTTCCTGGAATCAGCCGCTGATCAGTTTCAGCAGCGGCTGACTTGGGGACACCTGGGGTAGAGCAGCTGGGGTGCTGCCAGGTTGGTCCCTGCAGCGCTGAGGTGCGGCGCTGCGGGGACCTACCCGGCAGCGCCCCAGCTGCTCTGTCCCAGGCGTCCAAATTCAGCCCCTGTTGAAACTGATCAGCGGCTGATTCCAGGAAGCCCAGGGCAGAGCAACTCTGCCTCGGGCTTCCTGTAGTCAGCCGCTGGTCATTTTCAGCAGTGGCTGAATCTGGACGCCAGTTCCAACTTACATACAAATTCAACTTAAGAACAAACCTACAGTCCCTAACTTGTACGTAACCCGGGGACTGCCTGTAGTTTAGAAATAACAAAATTGGATCACACCCAGTTTTTGTGCTGCTCAAAGACCATTTAACTATCCAAATTCACTAGTACTTAAGCACAAGTCAGGGAGGAAAAGAGGAAACTGCTGTCTTTGCTCTTGACTTTCCTTGATTCCATCTACTTAATCAGATTTGTGATAACATTTGCATGCAGACTTTTTGCATTTAGTTTTGAAAGAAATTGTTTCCCTACAGAGGTTGGTTAGAAGTGTCACAGGATTGTGCCTTTATATAATTTAATACATTCAGTGATAGCGTAGGAGGAACTGCAGGACTGTAAAATATAAAAATAAAGTGACAGTTCTGATGCAAGGTAAAATGAGATTGTTGCTTTGGAACTGCCCTGGTTTCATCCCCTGGGAAACTTCAGTCCTGAGCCTGCAAGATTAAAAATAATCTAGCACAAATGACTCCAGGAACAAGGCATTTTTATAGCTCAAAAAAGCTCAGCCACCTGGGAAGGTAAGGAAGAGATACATTCTCCACATGGTGATATGAAGAAAGTTCAAACGTTTCTTGCCTGACAAAAATATACATAATTTCCATTCAATTGTTTGTTTATTTTTCTGTATAATCCTACTTTGACATCCATGTGCTTTGTACAGTGCCGCTGCCTCTCTTGTAGAAAAAGTCCTTTTCCTGCATGTCCAGAAAGTCCTCAACTGCTACAATCAACTTATTATTGAAAATCTTCCAACTGAACTCTTCCTTCAACTTGGGGACAGAACAAATCTGGTAAATGGGCAAGCAACTGGAGGCCACATTTGGATGCTGTGATCAGAGCAACCTGGGATGCGTGGGCAGAAGCATTATCCTGAAGAAGCAAAGAATTCCACAATTTCCATGCATGTGAAGTCACATTCTGTTCTAATCAACACGAAGCATCCCGGGCACCCATCTTGTTGACACTTTTCTTATGACTAAATCTTCACTGAAGCTGACATGCACTGACCCAGCACTGATACCCTCGCTCTTAGCTATGTGCCTGACTGATGGTGATCTGTCATCGGTCACTATCTTGTGGACAAGATCAACTTTCTCTGGGGTATACTTGATCTTACCTTATCCTCAGTGTTCTCACCCCCTGCTCTGACTCTTACACCCCCACTCCCTTGCCATGAGCTCCTCCTCATCCCCAATCCTGACTCCTGTACCCCACACACTCCTGGCTACCTGCCATGAAGGACCAGCAATGTTAGATAAATCTTATATACATACATATACGCATACACTAGAAGACTATATATATGTGTGTGTGTGTGTGTGTGTGTGTGTGTGTGTGTGTGTGTGTGTGTGTGTTTGTATGTTGCCAAGTGATTTACAGGAGAGGATAAAAAATATTCTATGCTGCTACTGACATAGCTAATTTCTCAGTGTATTAGTATTAATGCTCCAGTTGGTTACTGTATGTCTGATTATTTTCGGGGTGTTCAGACCTGTAGTGTAGGCATTCTTTTCTAATAGCAAATGTAAATAACATAAACAATTTTGCAACTTCAGAATTCACTTGGGAAGAATATTCTCCCATAATCATGTCTGAACATGTCACAAATGCATATGAACATGTGCTTAAGACCTTCTCCCATTAGGTTAGTACTTTAAGAAGAGGCTTAAATCCTATTGATTCAAAAGGACTTACACACCTGTCCTCGATGGAGCTGCTTTCTTGAATCGGCAGCTTAAATCTGGGTAGATAATATCCAGTGTCCTCAAGGATGATTGTGGTTAGTTCTGACCATCTTTTTATAAATGGGTCCAGTGGTACAGAAGGTTCTTTGCTAAACATCAGTGGCTCTAGTAGCCATTTTCTGGGGCATTATTTTATTCTGATCTGTCTCTTGAGATTTCCTACAGAAAACGAAGGAAGAAAAATTATGAAAGGAATTAAAGTCTTTGATATTCTGGGTGCTGTTTACTTGTGTATAGCATATGGTCCTAACATTGTCTCATCTTTCATTTCCTTCTGAGAGTTTGTCAATACACACACTCAGCCCACAACAATCAGGGGTGTAAATCCACTCTGCATGAGCTTAGTGCACACTAAGGGTACGTCTACACTTGCTCTCTAGTTCGGACTAGGGATGCAAATGTAGGCAACCAAAATTGCTAATGAAGCAGGGATTTAAATATCCCGTACTTCATTAGCATAATCTCGCCCACACGTTATTCCGCTCGCCAGCTGATTTGAACCATGAAGTGCGCTCCGGGACGTGTTAATTCGAATCAAACCCCTTGGTTCGAACTAACATTACTCCTCATTTTTTGAGAAGCAACATTAGTTCAAATCAAGGGGTTTGATTTGAACTAATGCATCCGAGCACACTTCCTGGTTCGAATCAGCTGGCGAGTGGAATAACATGTGGGCAATATTATGCTAATGAATCACAGGATATTTAAATCCCCAGTTCATTAGCAATTTCGGTGGGCTACATTTGCATCCCTAGCTTGAACTAGGGAGTAAGCGTAGATGTACCCTAAGTCTTGGTCTACACTAGGACTTCATTCTAAAATAACCGCCTGCCCCAAGTTTGAATTGATAAGTGGTGTGTCCTCACTACAAAGCCTGATATTTCAAAATAATGGGTCATGGAATTCAGATTCTGTACTCTTGCTTCTCACAAGGAGTAATGCTAATTCCGAAATAGTAATTTTGAAATAACATCAGTGTGGATGCTCCAGTGCTGCTAATTCAAAGTAATTGGCCTCCAAGAGGCCTCCCTCCAACAACTGCCCAGATTGCTTCCTGGGGCTCTAAGTCTGCATCAGACTAATTTTGATGCTCCCCCATAGTGAGGACACGTTAGTTCGAATTTGTTAAATCGGGAGTTCTTAAGCTGAATTTAGTCATTTCAAAACAGTTTCCTAGTGTAGACATGGTCTAAGGGTGAGAGGTGAGATTCCTAGCTTGAGTAAACAGACACATGCAAGTGCCGCTTGAGCTAGCATTCTAAGAAGAGCAGTGAGGATGTTGTGGCACTGGCAGCAGCTCTACCTAGTCCCCCAGGATTGGAATCAGGGGATCAGGCAGGCTTGATTTTGGACAGCTAGCCCAAGAGGTCACCTCTGCTGCAACATTTTTAATGCACGGAGTCAAGCAAAGCTAGCATAAGTCTTTCTATCTGTGCTGGGATTCACAACACCCAACTGCAGTACAAAAATACCCTTTGTGTCCACTTGGACCCTGCTGCTGCACACTGGAAGTTAGATAGTGCTCTTTGATCTACCCGCCATTAAAATGAGAATAGACTAAAGGGCACTAGGGAACATTTAGTGCTTGGTAGCAGAGTCCACATGTACCATGTGCAGCAAGTTAGTAATCAGTAAATTTATAACTCAGCATGCTGCAAACTAAGGGTGTAAGCCTATGCATATTTTGTTTTTCTGCTAAGAGAGCATTTCAGCCCTGATGATGGTATAGGATTTGCATACCTTCCTTCTGAGATTCAGATACTGACATCAGGTCACAGGTGGATGAATATTGTGCTTGTTGCACCTGCATCCAAATATTCTCCTTTTCTCTGATATTTGCTTGATTTTTTTACCCCCATATCTTTTATGAAATAAGGAGTTTACTTTTGTCCTAGTGTAGTAAGCAGGGGTGGGTTTTCACTGACCCAGAAGGGAAAGAACACCTTTCTGAGCCCAGTTAGGCCAAGCATTATTCTACTCCTTTAACTCCCTGGAAGCCAAGAGGTGGGGCGAGTAGGATAAAAGCCCAGGCCAGAAACTCAGGGCATGTCTAGATTACCCTCAGCTTCCAAAAGAAGATATGCAAATTAGGTGTGAATTTGCATATCTTCTTCCGATCCCTTTTTTGAAAGAGGTTGTTTCAGAAAAAAAAAGCAGTCTAAACGGGGTTTTTCACACAAAACCCCTTTTTGAAAGAACCCTGTAAACCTTCTTTTTTGACGAATAAGGGTTCTTTCGTAAAGGGGGAGTTTTTCATGAAAAACCCCATCTAGACTGCTTTTTTATTGGAAAAATACCTCTTCCGAAAAAGGGATCGGAAGAAGATATGCAAATTCACACCTAATTTGCATATCTTCTTTTTGGAAGCCGAGGGTAGTCTAGACATGCCCTCAGTAGGGCCCCAACAACCAGAGGAAACAGAGGCCTACCCTAAACTCCTGAGCAGGGAAGCTGCTGAAGACCTTTCAGAAGCTGAGTACTGGCCTGGACCGCCGGGCCCACATCGAAGTGCAGACCCTTGTAACCCTGCTGGAGGGTTCAGACTATCATGACCCTGAGAACCTGCAGCAACTGTGGAGCCAGGTAGACTCCGAGTGGGAGTCTGGAAGTGGCCATGGGGAAGCCGCTGACAGTTAGCCTGACCTCTCTGTACTGTAGTGTGTCACTATGTTGCAGGCCAGATCCCCACTGATCACAGAATAGAATAGGGAGGGCCCGCGTCCCACCACACATACAGAGTGTCAGTCTCCCCCTCTCTTGCCAGGGATTTTAGTGTGTTTTCCTGCCCCGCCCTGCACCAGGACCTGGACCTACTTAACTGTACACTGTGGTTTGTTTGTCTTCCCCACCCTGCCCCAGGGCCTGGGCCTACCTGAACTGGGAGCTGCTGTTTGTGTGATTGCCCTGCCCTGCTCCAGATCCTGGGCCTATTTGGAACTGTTTTGATGTGTTTGTTTGTCTGCCCCACCCTGCACCAGGGCCTGGGCTTACCCTAGTTACTGAACTGAGGTTGCCTGCCTAATCTGCACTAGGGTCTGGACACACCTAAGGATAGAGACTGTGTTTGGCTGACCAACCCGACCTGTACTCAGGGCCCAGGATATAACGGGGACCACTGGACATTGGTTTACAGGCCTGAGCTCAGGTCTGGAGTCTAGGATTAAGCCAGGTAGCTTACACCTAGTGTGTTTTTATCTGATTCAATTAAACATATCCTCTTCTGAGCAATCATCTTTATTCATATCACAATGTTTCTCTGAGGACCTCATTAGTCTATATTTGTTGAACATTTCTTACTTCTAGGACTGTCTCCCCTCTGCTCTATTTGAGATACTTCATTTGGTGTCAAAGCACATAGCATAACCTATGCCTGTTTGCTGTGATGCACTGCCCCGTGATAGCGATATCTAGTCCAGCTAGAAATTGATGAGACTGATAACATCTTACACGAGAGCCATGTGGCTTTTAGCTCATGCAGTAGAGGCTCATACTATTAGGCCATACTAGGCTTCAGAAGTCCCAAATTTGACCCTGCCACTGACAAGTGTCTGTAGGCATTACAAAATACAGATGAGTCACCTGCAGAAACACAGCCTAGTACCTTAGGCCTATGGCAGGCTGTTGTATGTGTGTTTGTGGAGTCTATTGCACATGAATCATTGGCTCTCCAATTCCACTTGTCTGTGTTTTCTTCTCATGTGTACACTTAGACCTGTTGGTTTGCTACCTGGGAACTTCACAGTCATTTTCAATAGAATGTTCCTCTGGCCTGTCAGAACTCCAAGACATTGTTTGTTTGTTATGAGTTTCATCTGCTAGTTTTAGTGCTATGGAAAGCCTTGTCCATCTCATATTCAAGAGATCATATTTGCCGTTGTCAGTTGTGCATACTTTGCTCAGTGTTGTCAGAAGTTTTATCCAACCCTTCTTACAGTCAGGAGTTAATAGTTTATTTGACTCAAGAGAACCCTGAGGTGTATTTAGACCTGACAATACCTGGGGCTGCCCGGGGTTGTGAGTTACCTCACTACTGCTTGCTCTTAGCCTGAGGAAGCCTGGTCTGTGCTGGCCAGGGATATGCTTCTGGATTCCATCAGCCACAGGCAAAACAAGCATTCCTTCTCAGCCAAACAAGCTCTGTTGTCCCACTGCAAGCTAACAATAGGCATGCTCTAACCCTGGAGCTTCCCTCTGGAGTGCCCAGACCCTGATCCACTGTACACTGACAGAATTCCCAGATCCTCTGTGCCCAAAGAACAATACACCCCAGATTACCAGTTGCACCCTAAAATGACAACTCTACTTAATACACAACATTTTGGTATGTTTGTAGTAGAAACAAGAAGTTAATTTAACAAAGAACAGAAACTGGAGAAGCAGCAAGTAGAAATAATGGAAACAAATAATAAAATCATAGCATTCTTTCTAGAGCCTCAACTTGTCTACTCATCTGATGAAGTGTGTTTTACCCATGAAAAAAATAACTCCCTTTATTTTGAAATAATAAGTGTAGCATCCATACTACCAAGCCCATTATTTTTAAATAATGGGCTGGTTATTTCAAAATCTGTACTCCTGTTTTCACAGAGGAATAAGCTTATTTTGAAATAGTTTATTTGAGTTATTATTTTGAATTTAGTTACTTTGAAATAATTTCCTAGTGTAGACATGCCCTAAGGTGCCACAGGACTACTCATTGTTTTTGAAGCTATAGACTAACACAGTTATCTCTGAGACAATTCTACCAAGACATCCCTTTGTCTAATTAAGTTTTGCTCACCCCAAAGTCTTTCTAGCATTTTTCAGTCATGCCTGGCTATGATCCTTTCCCCCAAGGAAGAAAACACTCTGTCCACTTACTTCCTAGGTGAATGAGACAGGATGTAATTCTGTACTGATAGTCAGGGCTCTACAAATAATGCAATCTACTCTCCTGTGGCGAGTAGATTGCAACCTAGAAGAGCCGGGTTCGGGCAATCTGCGCATGCACAGAATGATCTGTGCATGTGCAGATTGCTGGACAGTGCAGCTGGCAAGCAGGGCTCGCCACGGTTCGGAGAGCCCTGCTAATAGTTATAATAAAAAAATCCATTGTCTTCACTTGTAAGTAAGACTTTTGTTACCTGAGGTTTTCAGAACCTAAAACAATGTAAGTCAATAAGAACACAGTAATTCTGTTTGATAAATGATTGATATATGTAAGTGTGCTCTTATCTAAAACTACAATTAAGCACATAAGCAATAGGTTTAGGACATCTCGGATACATTCACCCACCCTTTAATTAGTCACCAGTCGAACTTCCAGGGATCCTCTTTCTAGCCAGCTGATGGGAAGTATAGATGGGAGCTACTTTCCCAGAGAATAGCTCCCTCAGACTGCTGTGAAGTATTGGTTGTAACCCAATCTTTTATAACTAGCTCTAACAAAGCACAAAACCTACAGGCTGTGTCTACATTGGCAAGATTTTGTGCAAAAGTTGCTGCTTTTGCGCAAAATCTTGCCATCTGTCTACACTGGCCGTTAGTACTTGCTCAAGAACACTGACATTCTAATGTATAAAATCAGTTCTTCTTGCGCAAAAACTCTGACGCTCCCACTCAGGGATAAGACCTCTTGCACAACTGTTCTTGCGTAAGAGGCCAGTGTAGACAGGCGACGTTAATTTCTTGTGCAAGAAAGCCCGATGGCTAAAATGGCCATCGGAGCTTTCTTGCGCAAGAGAGCGTCTACACTGGCACGGATGCTTTTGCACAAAAGCACATCTCTTGCGTAAAGGCATATGCCAGTGTAGACGCTCACTTGTACAAATACTTTAACGCAAAAACTCTTGCGTTAAAAGTATTTGCACAAAATCATGCCAGTGTAGATGTAGCCATAGTGACTTCTAAGGAGTCACCACAATAACCTCTACTGCAGGTCTACTCAACTTTGGAAGCCCCGGGGCCCACAATGATACTCATAGTACATGATGAGGGCTGGAATTTAAGTGTGGTTGCATATACATGCAAATATATATACAAATATATGCAAATAGCTTCTTTCACACTGACAGGCATGAATACAAAGATTAGGGCATGATTACACAACAAGCAGGCCCCATTTAAGTCAGTTCTGCTGGCATTAATAAAATGCAATATTTACCCGATTTCCACCCATATGACAGCACTTTTAATGAGCAATGACAGTCCAGGAATTTAATTACTAAAATGCATATCTACAGAAGACCATTATATTGACTCACCATTGTGGAGTGTGTTCCTAGTGGAGGCCATGTTCAAAGGATCCCACCCGCAGGCTGCGTGTTGAGCCCCGTGTAAGCCCAAACTGCACCATGGGTCACAAACAAATAGGCTATGGGTCGCATGCAGCCCCACAATCCACGTGTTGAGTATCCCTGCTCTAGTGGATTACCAATTCTTTAATTTCAATGAATTACTCATTACCTCAAAACATTTCTAGAATTTCTAATCATAACAATAATACGTCAGGGGCACCTAATACCAAAGTCGCTATTCACTCACTTTCCTCCATAACTTTCTATCCCATTCTCCCATCTTAATTTACAAGCTGCAGGTATGCAACTATCCAACCTTGTTTCGTAAATCCCTAAGATTACTTCTAAATATGTTATGTTTGGTTTTCAGCTAGCAGTGTCTGAACACACCAAATGGCTTACTGCAGTACTGACAAATTCTGGGGTACATGGGGAATGTCAAATTCCCTCCTGCTGGTGTAATTCTTCCTATAAATACTCCACAATCACAATCTGTTCATTAGCATTCAGCAAAGACTGTAAATGGGCATCTATTGGGAATCATACAATACTCAATTTACATGCAACAAAATAGATAAACGTCACTTACCTGAAAGACACCTGTTTCTCCCCTTTTAGTGACCAGCCCTAAGTCACAGACCAGGAAAAGAGGAACCCCTTACATATTATCCATGCACATGCATTTCACAATGATTTTGAATCAGGATGGTTGGGCTGTCTGGAGGGAAAGAAATCTGTGCAACAAATACTGTCGTTGCCAACATGTGTGAGCCCATGAATATTCTTAGGTCACTTACAGCTTGGTTCAGGTCCTCAATGTGAGTGACCACTAATGAAATTTTACTCTGAATAAAAGCAAGAGTGTGGAGGCCTTTGTCCTGGTGCTTACCCTTTGGTCTGCCCATAACTCTCAGTGCTAAATATCCTGACTTTTTGGCCCAAATGCTAGTTAAAAGGAATACACTTTAGATTTGACGACCCTAATTCTAAAACATGAATGTAACATAATCTTAGACTGCTTAAACTGAGATGGGATATGACAGGATATTTCCATAGAGGTTTGAGAGCAACCCTTTTAATAGCCTATATCATTTATGAATAATTCCTATTTATGTTGACGTCTCAGGAGAATCATGACAAAGATGACCAATAATATACAAGTTAGACCAACTGAAGAATTTGCAGGAGCATGATTCACTGCTTTAAGACCACATTTTGCCATGAGATGCAAGTGAGTGACCTACTGAGATAAATATGTGTGTTACAATTTTGGCTTCTAAATTTAAATATTTGCTATTTCTTTAGCAGAAGAAATTGTGCAAAATGTAAATACTGGACAGCTTAGCTTTCACTGAGATTAGGGGATGTGTAGAAGAGTAAATCAGACAAGTGATGGGCTTACTACCCCAAGGAGAGGCATATTATCAATTGTTAGTAATTTACATGATAAAAAAAATCTATGGTACTACGCAATATCTGCTTAAGTAATAAAAGTAACATTCAGTGTGACAGATATGAATTTCTTGCAATATCCGTGTAATATATTATTGGGTTAAGTTTATGTATTATTATGGGCTGAGATTTATGTAACCTTAGTAAGGGTATGTCAACACAGCAAAGTTATTTCGAATAACAGCCATTATTTCAAAATAACTGTACTAGCATCTACACAAGTCAACCACTATTTCGAAATTAAATCAAAATAGCGGAGGGCTTATTTTGAACTTGGTAAACCTCATTCCATGAAGGAATAGTGCCTATTTCAAAATTGCTATTTCAAAATAAGTGCTGAGTAGATGCGGAATAGGGGCTATTTTGAAATAGGGGGCCTCCAGCCCTTCCCAGGGTGCCCTGCTGGCCACTCTGGCCCCAACCAGAAAAACTCCTCTCTTCCTCCCCTCCCGGGAGACCTTAAAGGGCTAGAGTCTGACCACAGTGCCTGTGCCAGCTCCGGGCCTGCCAGCCCAGAGCCAGTATTCGCTGCCCCTGACCCAGTGGCCCCAGCATGAGCCAGGCAGCCAGTGCCAGCCAGCCCTCCACCACTCCCCAGGACCAGTCTGCCAGCTCCCAGGAGCCTGCCAGGGGCCAGAGAAAACAGGTGCCTTACTGGTCCAGTGTGGAGATCATGGACCTGATTGAGGTTTGGGGGGATGCCTCCAATGTCCATGATCTCCTCACTAGATGGAGTAACACGGCCATCTACAGCAGGATGGCTGTCATCCTGGCCACCAAAGGCCACATCCGAACCCAGGAGCAAATTCGGATGAAAATTGAGCTGCAGCAGGCCTATGCCAGGGCCACAGGGGGCAGCTCTCAAACAGGGGGCAAACCCAGAGAGCTACCCCTATTTTGACGCCCTGGACTGCATCCCGGGGGAGGAGGCAGGATGGTCTGTACCCCCAGGTGATCATCGATCCTGGGGCAGAGGGCCCTGACCAGGACACAGAGGAGGAGGAGGAGGAGGAAAAGGAGGAAGTCCAGGAGCCACAGAAGCCCCGAGGGAGTGTGCCGCACAGCCAGGATCCCCGAACTGAGCTTACAATGGCCGTACTGGGTCAGACCAAAGGTCCATCTAGCTCAGTAGCCTGTCTGCTGACAGCGGCCAACCCTAGGGACCCTGGAGGGGATGGACCGAAGACAGTGACCAAGCCATTTGTCTTGTGCCATCCCACTCCAGCCTTCCACAAACTTTGGGCAGGGACACCACTCCTACCCCCTGGCTAATACCACTGCATGGACCCAACCTCCATCACTTTATTCTCTTTAAACTCTGTTCTAGTTCTAGCCTTCACAGCCTCCTGCAGCAAGGAGTTCCACAGGTAGACTCTTTGCTTTGTGAAGAACAACTTTCTGTTACTAGTTTGAAGCCTGCTACCCATTCCTTTCCTCTGGTGTCCTCTAGTCCTTCTATTATGGGAACTAATGAAGAACTTTTCTGTATGCACCCTCTCCATCCCACTCATGCTTTTATAGACCTCTATCATATCCCCCCTCCATCTCCTCTTTTCTAAGCTGAAAAGTCCCAGTCTCTTTAGCCTCTCTTCATATGGGACCTGTTCCAAACCCCGCATCATTGTAGTTGCCCTCCCCTCTCCCACCTCCTTTTCCCAGTCTCCCCCAGTTTTGTTCAATAAAGAGAGATTCTATTTTTTAACAGAATTGTCCTTTATTTTGTACATCAGGAAGGGGGGCTAGGGAGCAGTAAGTGGAAGGAGGTGAGGGGAGGAATGGGGTACGAGCCCCCAATGGGAAGGACTGGGCTGGCTCTGCGGGCTTCTGGGGGTGGAAGCTCTCCTGCAGCCCCCCAATTGCCCCCTCTCCCCAGATGGCAGCCTGCGGCAAGTGCAGCCGGTCTGATGGCCGAGTGCTGTGATGTGCCCAGTGTGGGTACTCCGGGCACTCCGAGCCAGGACTGCTTTGCAAGCAGGGCACCCCTGAGAACTGTCTGTCCGAGGTGGGGGTCGGGTCCCTTTAAGCACAGCCCTCAGCTAGCCTGAGACAGCAGCTCCACGCTCTGAGTCCTCATCTGATGCCCTGCCGGCACTGCTTCCGGCCATCCTTAACCCCGGTTCAGGGTCCACTTAATGTGGACATGATAGTTCGAATTAGCAAAACGCTAATTCGAACTAGTTTTTTAGTCTGGATCCGTTAGTTCGAATTAGCACTGTAGTGTAGACATACCCTCCCACAACATTGTGGAGAGGAAGCGGGAGGCCTTCCTCCCGGGGTGGGGGGAAGACGCTGATCACGAGGAGAGATCCTGCAAGCAGCCACAGACAGCTGCCATCAGCCAGACCCATCAGGCTGGGGTGTACATCCGTGAGGCCTTGAAGAAAAGTTTCTCTCAAGGACCCCAGTAACTCTTCCCAGGGCCTCCCCACTAGGGGCCTGTGCCTTGCTCCACTATCCCTTTCTCACCACAGAATCATAGAGCTGAAAGAGACCTCAGAAGGTCATCAAGTCCAGCCCCCTGCTCTAGGCAGGATGAATCCCAACTAAATCAACCCTGCCAGGACTTTGTCAAGCCGAGACTTAAACATCTCTAGGGATGGAGACTCCACTACTTCCCTAGGTAACCCATTCCAGTGCTTCACCACTCTCCTAGTGAAAACACAACCCATTCCTTCATCCCTTCCCTGACCTCTGAATAAACACACCTGTTTGGATTTCAACACAATGAACTTTGTATTTGTCTTTCCAAAAATATAACTAGGGAGGGGAAACAGGTGGGGCCTCCTAACCTAGAGAAGGAGGGGGGCTCCTAACCTGAAGGGGGCTCAAAGATGGAAGTGGTGTGGGGGGACAGCTGGATGTCCCACCTCGGGTGTGGGGACCTCGTTAAACTTGGGGTTGGGTGGGTCCAGGGACCACGATGGGGTGGGCAGGAGGCGAGGCTGGAGCGGGGTCACGGATGGCAGGGGAGCAGAGGGAGGGGCATGCCCACATCCTTGTGGCAAGCCTCCTTCTATCCATGACAGATGGTGGGACGGCATCACACACCCCCGGGTCCAGACATGTGTGTGGCCTCCCCTGAGCCTGGAAGCAGGAGCCTGGGTGGGCTCGGGGGCTGTCTGCTGAGTCTGCATGCCACACAATAACGCTGCACGTGGTTCCACATGCACGGACTGCAACACGATGTCCAGACCAAACAGGCCGAGCAATGCTCGCACCTCTCCCCCTCTGCACCCGCCTTCCCCTCCCTGTGTGTGTGACAGACTGAGAGTACTCACCTGAAGATCCCTCTCTGGTGTCAGACAATGCCTGGGAGATGTCCTGTCTCGCAGCAACCTGCTCAAGGAACAGCATCATGGTGGCTGTGTCATCGTCCTCCTACTGCTGTCCCTCACCCTCCTCCTCCTCTATGACCTCCGGCTGGGCAACGATGGGTGCCTCCAGGTCGGAGTCCATCACGACAGGTGGGGAAACAGCTTCCTAACCCCCCCACCCCCCGGATTTGGTGGAGCTCCGCATAGTAGGGGAAGGTGTGGGGTCCTGCCCCGTAGCATGAGCTGTGCTCTCTGGCCCTCACGTGTCCCTGGCAGAGCTTCTTTACCTTACTCCAGACCCGTTCTAAGGTCTGAAGTGGGTGTCCCCACTCCACCAGGAACTCACCCATCTGGCCCTATATGTCAGCATTCCAGCACTTGGAGTGGAGATCCTGTGGTGTCTCCTCCTCGCCCCACAGCTTGAGGTGGGACAGGATCTCCGCTCCAGACCATGAGGGTGCCCACCACTTGATACTCCCTCACTGGGTCCTAGGAGCCCTGGTTGTGGTCCTTGTGAGAGCCAGGGGAGTTTCGGGGGGCTTGTGGCTGAGCCACAGGTGAGCAGGCCTTGTGGCTTCCTGCCACAAGGCATGTCCAGGGTGCTTGCAGCTTTAAGATGGACAGGAACTATAGAGTTGTGATTACTTTGGACTGAGTGGCCACCAAGGCACCTGTTTTATTTCCGAGAGGCCTCTTCTTTCAAAAGAAAACCCTCTTCCCTGTCCGCACATGCCTTTTTCCGAAAGAGCTGTTTCGGAAAAGGCGCTCTTCCTCATAGAAAGAGGATTACCGCTGTTGGAAAAAAACCCTATGGTCTTTCGAATTTTTTTTCGAAAGAACATGATTGCAGTGTGGACGTAATTGAAATGTTTTCGGAAAAACTAATATTTTTTCAAAAAAAACTCTTTAGTGTAGACATAGCCTAAGGGGCAGATGTGACTGAGGTAAGACTTAGGAGTTCAGGAGATTATATTGAAAATGAGCTAGACAAGTTTGGACTTTGGGGACAAGTTCTAAGCGTATTTCCTGGAGAATCCTCAGGGAGAAGTTAATACAAATTCCCCTTCTACATTATGCAAAAACTGAGCCTTTTGAAGCTACATTCTGAGAAAGGGATCGTTTTCTGCTGTTTACCTGGTACAAAAAGCCAAGATCAAAGATCCAAACAAAATTAAAAAACCTCATTTGCCTACAAGTCTGTTCTAATTTTAGATCTAGAATGGATGAACTTACCCATTTGTGGGTTTTGAAGGACTAAAACCTACCAGAGCCTGAGGCTAGAGTTGGGGGTGGCCTCAAGTAGGCTTTTAAGATTGTATATAGATTATTTTATTGTTTAAATATGTTTTCTCTGTGATGCTTTCAACTGAATAAATATGTTTGTTTAGAAGGAATTGTGTGATAACTTACAACTGCAGCCAATGCACTAGTCATAGCAGAGAGAGTACAAATACTGGTCTTTTCTGACAATCTGGCTTGTCGGGGATAGTACACTGCAGGCAAGACACTCTGTCACCTTAAAATCCCTAGTCAAGAGGGGTCTGACACTCATCTCCATTCATGAAAAATGACAGATAGAAGCCTAAAGTGTCTGCCCTTGAGGGTTCAGGGAGGAGCCAAAGAAGTGCAGTTGCCCTCAACCTGTGTCAGCCTGTGTCATTCAGCTCTTCCCTGCACTTTTCAGCTTCGAAGCACTTTGCCCCTATTTCCCCTAGATTCAGAGCCAGCATTAGGCCTACACGCCACTTAGGTCCCACTTAAGCCTTGTGCTTGTCTTCTGCATAAAAACAAAACTTACTCCATGGGAAGTAGTAATTGTTATTATCATTATACAGGTGAAGAAACTGAGGAAGAAAATGACTTGCCCAAGGCTTCAAAACATCAGCCCCATATCCCACATTAGATATCAAGAATAGCTGACTTCAGCAGCATACCTTGAATTAGAATTCATGAAATTCTGGGTCCTGTTTCTATAGTCTCATCGGTAGAGCACAGCTTTCCTTTTTAAACATTTGGCTCCAAACATCCATAGCACTGAATTCTTTGATAGAAGAGATTCTAGGCAAGTATGACATTGTGGATGGTCATGAATAGTTATTTGCAAAATACCCACATGTGCATTAAAAAAACAAGCTACTTCTGGTTTATGCATTATGAAAGACATCTCAGCCACATCAAATATTAACCATGTTTCTTTTAAGGTAGGATTGACAATTCACATTAAAAGCTTTAACAGATGTGCACCAAGACAACTGCTTAAGAAAGCATTTCCCAAATAACCATGACCTAACGACACTCCCTCAGAATGGTTCAATCACCAGAGTCCTATCAATGCAATAATAATAATAATAATAATAATTAATAATAATAAACAAGAGCCAGCAACCTCTGCTTCTTAGAGGAATTTTGACTCTCTTCCCCAGGGAGAGGGGCCCTAGAAACCTTACCAGTCTTCATTTGCATCTTTAGGACTGTTGTTGCTACTGGTGAGTAACACTTCCTCTACTGAAACAGAGCAAATAGAGGCTTCTACACCAGACTAAATTCTGGGAACTGGGGATTACTAGCCAATCAGCGCCACCCTCCTCCAGCTAGCCAATGGATGCCAGATACTCCCAGAGGAGGAGCTACTTATTGTCCCTTGGCAACTGTCTCCCTCCCTTGCTGCTAGGACTGTCCCTTCACACCCCCCCCCCCCCTTCACCACTGACTCCACCAGTTGATGCAGTAGACCCAATATTATCCAAGTAGAGGACTTCTGTAGAAAGTAAAGATGAAATAAACACTCTTCTGTATCCAAAGTGGTACAGTCATTGGGACCCAGCCATCACAGCAGACACACCTCTTAGTCATGCATCAAGAAGATGCTGAGTTCACAGGATTGGCTATAATTTCTATATTTATAACTTTTCCCTGAGATCAGATGGTGAGCATGCATGACACCTGCAAGACTGCTTGCTCCTAATGAAAACTTGCTGAACATCTTCACAGCCAGCTACTGAGCTGCATCTTACTTCTGGATACTTCTAGACTTGTCTAGCTGAGTTGCCCTGCCCTGACCTCTGCACATGTTCAGAGACAGAGTATTGCAACTAAAATGCATGTCTCCTCCCCTCTGCTTCTCTCCATCTCTGGCAGTATAAAATATGTGAGCATCAAATAGAACTGAAAATCTTGCAAAAACTTTCTACACTGTCTCCTTATGGAGAGTAAAAATATGGCATCAAACATGGCCCCCATTGATGTAATGACGACTCTGTACAGGTTCCATTGAGTTTATAGATGAAACAGGGAATAATATGGCTCAAAGACTGGGTAAATATGTTTAATCATTGCTGTCAACAGGGGAAATCACAACTGAACATTCATGGCAAGATTACTTTAGTAACACCGAGAGAAGCTTCATCTACAAATCCACTCAGGTCCAGCATATTTCAGACAACATCAGGAAATTAATTTATTATTTCATACCCTCTGAACTTAAAGGGCAATGTATATTATATGCTACAGTGATTGGCTCAATATAAATGTGACAGACAGAAGGCAGACAGATGAAAGACAAATTATTTTTATTGCACCACACTGTCCATAACTCACTCTGAAAGAAAAGTGACCTTGGGAAAAATAGTCACAATCTGAAGGGTAAACAATAATGCAACTAGTTACGATCAGGAAAAGAAAGACTCAACAAATACAGCCTGATTATTTGCCATCGAGCTTGTCTAATTTTCAGATGTCCTCCTTTCCTTTAAATTCAGTCACCTTGATTTTCAAAAGCAAATGTGACCTGTAAAGGTTATATGCAAATATTTAGTAAATGCAACTTCCTAACTTTTCCACTGCACCCTACCACTATAACATAAAACAAATGAACATATGCTTGAGCTGATTGGTTTATTTCATTTTTTCTGATTCAGCTGTGTTATCACAAATATTTGACACTCTTATTGAACTCTTCTCCACCTAAGACCCTGACAGGAGCTGTATTTCATACATCACTCTTGGGATTGATGTCCCCTAATTAATCTTCAGCACAAGAGAAATTGAAACAACTGGAAGAGAATTTCCAGCTAAGAAATCTCTTAGGAAACAAAGCTTTAGGTTTACTGCCATTCTTACTTTATATCCTTAACATTTCTATATGTAATTTTCATTATGATTAGGGCTGTCAAATGATTAATACAATTATTGCAATTAACCACTAATTAAAAAATAATTGTGATTCATCACAGTTTTAATCACACTGATAATAAGAGAATGGCATTTAAATATTTTTGATGTTCTGATGATTTTCAATTACAATGCAGAATACAAAGCATACTGTGCTCGCTATTGTTTTTATTACAAATATTTGCACAGTAAAAAAGATAAATGAAAGAATTCACCTCATACAATTATTATAGTAGAACCTCTATTATTGAAGTGCAGCCTAGAAATGTAGATTTTTTAAATAACTGCACACAAAAATAAAACAATGTAAAACTATAGAGCTGCAAGTCCAATCAGACCTACTTCTTATTCAGCCAACTGCCAAAGCAAACAAGTTTATTTAGATTTACAGGTGATCATGCTGCCTGCTTTTTATTGACAATATCATCTGAAAATAGAAACAGGCATTCTCATGGCTTTGTTGTAGCTGGCATTGCAAGGTATTTACATGCCAGATATCCTAACATTCATATGCCCTTCATGTTTCAACCACCATCCCAGAGGATGTGCTTCCAAGCTGATTATAGGTTCTGTGATTGTGGAGTAATGATGCAAAGCAGTGTGGACTGATACATGTCTATTTTCATCATCTGATTCAGATGCCAGAAGGTTGATTTATTTTGTGGTGGTTAAGGTACTGTATTTTCTAAGTCAAAATATATGGCAGAATGAGGGTGTAGTGTTCCAAGGGAGGGTTCTTCCACCTACAAGTCTGTTGGAGGTCAGTCCACCTCGCTACATCTTGGAGTGTCACCTGTTTTGGGGAATTAGCTGGGTGGCAAAAGTCTACGTCTTGAACCTATGTTCAGGGTCAAATAGCAAACAGAGAGAGAGAGAGAGAGAGAGAGAGAGACAGCCCTCAGAGCAAGGCAACAAAGGTCTATCACTCAGGCCTGTGTTCAGTGTCGAGCAGCACGGTGTTCAAGCATCTTAGTTCTGTTGAGATGGGAAGGCTCCCATCCCCAACTGTGGGGTGGCAATCTCTTGAGACCAAAAAGTGCTGTCTCCTTGGCCTCAAAAAAATGCCACCCCACAGTTGGGGATGGGAGGAGGCCCTAACAGGACCCTTACAATAGCATCAGGATTTGCCACTGCATCAGCAAGGATCCTGACAGCAATGTACTGATCTATTCTCAGTCAGTGCTGCAGCCAAACTAGGGTCAGCTGCCCCTGGGCCTCTTCCGACTTTCCCCTCAAAGTGTACCTGATTCTATGGAGCACTGTCTATATCATTCGGATAGAAGGCCTGCGGAAGTGCTGGCAACTCCTCCAGAATCAGATCAGTGTATGGATCTAGCAACTTTGACCAATCCTCAGCTCCCCAGGGGATGGCTGCAGTCTCCCAGCTTGGGACCAAGCGGACAGCAGCTGCCAAAGGAACCAGATGCTTCCTCTGGAAGCTGCTGCCCAACTAAGCTTTCAGACCTGCCTTTTATACTTCTTGTCCCACCCATGACTTTCAGTGGGAGGGAGTATGGCCTAGTTCTGCTCATCAGGGCTCCTGGAGGAGTCCTTCCCATTCTGTGTCCAAGGGAAGTCAGTTCACCTCACTACGGGTATGTCTACACTACAGCGCTAATTCGAACTAACGCGTCTAGAACTAAAAACTAGTTCGAATTAGCGTTTTGCTAATTCGAACTAGCATGTCCACATTAAGTGGACCGTGAACCGGGCTTAAGGATGGCTGAAAGCAGTGCCGGCAGGGCATCAGAGGAGGACTTAGAGCGTGGAGCTGCTGTCTCAGGCTAGCCGAGGGCTGCGCTTAAAGGGACCCGACCCCCACCCCAGACAAACAGTTCTCAGGGGTGCCCTGCTTGCAAACTAGTCCTGGCTTGGAGTGCCCGGAGTACCCACACTGGGCACATCACAGCACTCGGCCATCAGCCCAGCTGCACTTGCCGCAGGCTGCCATCTGGGGAGAGGGGGCAATTGGGGGGCTGCAGGAGAGCTTCCACCCCCAGAAGCCCGCAGAGCCAGCCCAGTCCTCCCCATTGGGGGCTTGTACCCCATTCCTCCCTCACCTCCTTCCACTTACCCTTCCCTAGCCCCCCTTCCTGATGTACAAAATAAAGGACAATTGTGTTCAAAAATGGAATCTGTCTTTATTGAACAAAACTGGGGGAGACTGGGAAAAAGAGGTGGGAGAGGGGAAGAGAGAGGCTGGGACAGGGGAGGGCAACTACAATGATCAGGGGTTGGGAACAGGTCCCATATGAAGAGAAGCTAAAGAGACTGGGACTTTTCAGCTTAGAAAAGAGGAGACAGAGAGGGGACAGGATAGAGGTCTCTAAAAGCAGGGGTTGGGTGGAGAGGGTGCATACAGAAAAGTTCTTCATTAGTTCCCATAATAGAAGGACTAGAGGACACCAAAGGAAAGGAATGGGTAGCAGGCTTCAAACTAGTAACAGAAAGTTGTTCTTCACAAAGCAAAGAGTCTACCTGTGGAACTCCTTGCTGCAGGAGGCTGTGAAGGCTAGAACTAGAACAGAGTTTAAAGGGACGTTAGATCAAGTGATGGAGGTTGGGTCCATGGAGTGGTATTAGCCAGGGGGTAGGAGTGGTGTCCCTGCCCAAAGTTTGTGGAAGGCTGGAGAGGGATGGCACGAGACAAATGGCTTGGTCACTGTCTTCGGTCCATCCCCTCCAGGGTCCCTAGGGTTGGCCGCTGTCGGCAGACAGGCTACTGGGCTAGATGGACCTTTGGTCTGACCCAGGACAGCCATTGTAAGCTCATGGCTCAGGGTCGGGGGTCTCAGTGGACCCCCTTGATTTTCATGCACACCTGCTCCTGGGTGGCCAGGCTGGCAGCTCTCCTGCCCTAGACGGCCACTTTCCTGTGCCTAGTGCGGAGATCGTGGACGAGGTCCACGATGTCCGCACTAGACCAGGCGGGTGCCCGCCTCTTGCGGTCCCGGGCAAGCTCCCGGGAGCCGCCAGCCTGGTCCCGGGAAGAGGGGGAGGGTTGGGGGGCATCGCGTGGCTGGCTCGAGCCGTGCCAGGTGCAGGGTCTGCTGGCTGGGTGCTGGCAGGCTTGCACCTGGCACGGGCATCGTAGCCAGCCCGTGCCCCTTTAAGGGGTCCGGGGCTGGGAGGGGGGCAATAGAGTTTCCCTGGTGTTGGCCACACCCCTTAATTCGAACTAGCTAGTTCGAACTAGGCTTAATCCTCGTAAAATGAGGTTTTCCTAGTTCGAACTAAGCGCTCCGCTAGTTCGAATTAAGTTCGAACTAACGGAGCGCTATTGTAGCGCCTATGAAAGTTAGTTCGAACTAACGTCCGTTAGTTCGAACTAACTTTGTAGTGTATACATACCCTACAGAAGTAAAACCCCAGAGCAGGAGACGCACAATTGACCCCAAAGGAGTTCAGTCACAAATTAAACACATTATTTTTTAACAAGCGCTATCAGCATAGAGCCATGTCCTCTGGCTTAGTGATCAAAGCATGGAAAGGCATGCAAATGTTTAACATATCTGGCACATAAATACCTTGCAACCCTGGCTACAACAGTTCCATGTGAATGTCTGATTTTACTTTCTGGTGACACTGTATTCAAAATTTGGGCAGCATTTTCTCCCATAAATGTAAACAAACTTGTTTGTCTTAGCAACTGACTGAACAAAAAGTAGAACTGAGTAGACTCGTAGACTCTGAAGTTTTACACTGTTTTGTTTGAATGAAAAATTACATTTGCAAATTGTACTTTCATAATAAAGATTTTGCCTTATAATATTGTTATAGTGCAAATATCTGTAATCAGAAATATAAAATTAGCACTGTGTACTTTGTATTCTGTGCTGTAACTGAAATCAATATATTTAACAATGTAGAAAAATACCAAAAATATGTATAATGAATTTAAAATTGGTATTCTATTATTGTTAAACAGTGTGAATAAAACTGATTAATTGTGATTAATTTTCGAGTTAATATGTTTTGAGATAATTATTTGACTTAACTGTGATTAATTGCCAGACTTATTCATGATGCTGTTGCCATATTTGTGGGAGTTCCAGTTGGAAGCAGAAATTGGTGGGAGCCAAATATTTCTTTGAGGCAGTCTTATTTATTTAGAAGGAATGTACAAATTCCTATATCTCTGAACTCAGAAGGAACCAAGAATGAAAAGAAGCACTTTTGTAGCTTACAGCCTCAAGCCCTCTTGCCAACACCAGCTAGATCCAAAAGCGCGCTCTCTAGTTTTTTTCTAAGTTATAAGAACATAACATAAGAACAGCCATACTGGGTCAGACCAATGGTCTATCCATCCCAGTATCCTGTCTTCCAACAGTGGCCAATACCAGATGCCCGAGAGGGAGAGAACACAATAGGTAATCCTCATGTGATCCCTCCCCTATCACCCATGTTATGCTATGTTTATAGACTCCTGCTTTTTTTTTCTTGCCTTTTTCTTTTTGCCTCTATTTTTTGAACACTCTGACTTAAGTCTCTGTGTATTCATACCCATTCTCACACACCATTATCCAAAATAACACTCAGGTCCAAAGCTCCTGAATGGATTCACAAACACTTGTTTTCCTAGGTGGGGCTTATGTTTCCAGTTATGTTCATTGAATGGTGAATTTACACCTTTCAGCCTTAATGAGGGTTTAGCCCAATCCATGGCAAGGTTTCACACAGCAAAGAACAATACTAAATGTATGATAGGTTTGGACATTAATTCAACAAGCTTCATACAGTAATCCACCTATTAAGTGGCTAAGAATCAGTCCTATTACAAGTATTCTAAAATATTTGGAACCCAAGTGTCAAACAACTGGGCAATATTTGAGGAAACATAGTTTATGTGACACTATCAGAATATAACAATTGGATGAATCTGATGACTCTCTGATGGCCTGACAGCCCCTGCTGGCCAACAATGGATAGTGCTCATATAGGGTAATTCTGTCATCTTAACCAGAGAAGACGAAAGAAAATGGGAAGTGTTCATAGGCAGAAAGTTATGGTGGAGTCACAAGTCACAAGTCAGAATAAAAGTGTATATGAAAATAGAAATATAATGGATACCTGGAAAAGCATTTACTATAGTAGCTTCAATATTATACCTCCTGTGCGCATTTATCCTGCTTTTCTTGTTACTGTTCTTGCTAAAGCAAAGCAAATGGGGAAAATATTGACATAGATAGTTTCAGATGCTCTGTGTAGATCATTGCACCCACTGGACATGCATTTGAAACATTTTAGACTCAAATACATAATTATCTCATCTCCCCTCCCTTCAGCACTTACATTCATCCCACTGTTTTTGCAAGGTAACAGTGCTGTTATACAGACTTTCTTTCTCAGCTGAGCTAAATGCTTGCTTTGCATTGTGACTAGGCTTTCTGGTGGTGGGTTGGCCTAATAGTTAGGACCTAGAATTAGCCAGCAGACAAGGTATGCAGGACCCTGCCACTGGTGTCCCCAGGATAAGAGCTCTGGCCCATTATATTAGTATGGTCCTTACGTTTGGCCATGGCCCCAAGAGTCCAGATTGCCTCCTTAATCAGGGTTTCTAGCAGGTTCCCCTCTTTGTCTTAAGGGGTGGGTTTAGAGGCTTACTTGATCCTGTGGCAGGCCAAGTGGACAGGCTTTGGTTCATATCCTGCAGAACCACACTCCTGTCTCCTTGCTAGTCAGACCCTAACTGAGTCAGGCTCCTTTCTTTTAACCTCCCTCCTGGCCTGGCATTGGCTATAGGTAAAGCAGGGCAGGGCTAGCTGGGCCAAAAATCTCTGTTTAACCCCTGTGATGTCAGGCCCTCCTCACTTCACTCCCTCACATGCATGTATTACAGTTCTGGTTAATTAGTTAAAAGGATATAAGACCCTCTTAAATCTTAAAGATTTTAAGACTACACAAAGAAAGTTTGTTTTGCTGAGCGTGATGTGTAACTACCTGAAATTCAATTTAGACTGGGAGAATTTTATTTGCCAGGAAAAAAAGAAAGACGTTTTTCTTTAATATATGATCATTTTTCATGCAAAAGATGTGTTATATTAAAGAGCTCTTTTATATTGAGAGGGTGCATATATTATAAGAGGCAAAGAAAGCCTCTAACACTGATCTAGAAAGGAAAAATAATAAGACCTCCTTTAAAATAAAAATCTTCTTTTGACTAGCTATTTGGTTGGGGGGGTGGGTAGGTAGGTGTCTCTGCTGCTAATAATTTACTTAGGCTGAGATTTTCAAAGAGGACTTCAGAATGTAGAGGTCCAACTAGCATTGACTTTCAATAGAAGATGGGTACCTAAAGTCCCTGAGACCCCCTTGAAAATTTCAGACTTAATCTTTAAAGTCCCCATAAAGTACAATCTGATCTTCACTTTGCAGTCTAATGATGTAAAACAACGCAAGGTAATTCAATGGTTTCCATTTCAAAGGAAGGTAGAATATTAGATTACAAGGGTCACTGCATCATTGAAGCCACAAATTTAATCAAGCTTCTAAAATCCTTAGATACAATCACAAGAATCACATTCTCAGGTAGGTGATTACAAAATGTCAGCCAGGAATTCCTGGTTTCAAAAGGACCTTAAAATACCATTCTTTAGTTCTACATAGCTTCAATTTTTTGAAATGACAGCAACATGCAATATATACACGGTGTTTCTCAGGGACCATTCATAAACATATAGCAATTGGGCACGTGGATTATCACTAATTTGAATTTAAAGCAGGATGGGCAAATATCTTCAACATACCATTCCAATAATAATTTTTTTTCACAAAGATAAGGCTTACACCAACTCATCCAACTTGTGAATGTTAAAACACACACACACACTAATCAGCTAGGAAAGCTAGGAAACACCCTTGTTTTAGGACAGGCGCCAACTTCTGTGTAACACTGAACTGACTGGTTACATATGGAGTTAAAGTAGAAACTACAAAGATGCAAGATACAGTTGTCAAATGATGGCAACTGCATTATTTATTTTACTTATTGTGCTATTGTTGCCATATTGTTCCTAAGATAGTAGAGAAACAAGGTGGGTGAGGTAATGTCTTTTATTGGACTAACTTCAAGACTTTGACCTCCACAGAACTCTTCTTCAGGTCTAGAAAACATAGAGAGTGCCATGACTAAATGCAAGGTGAAAGAAGAGCTCTATATAGCTCAAAAGTTTGTCTCTCTCACCAACAGAATTTGGTCCAAGAAAAGATATTTGTAAATTTTGTACAGGAACAAATATTTTTGTACAGTGCTGGTCTATGAACCTCTAGGCTCCACTGACTTCAGCTGAACTCACTGAGGATCTGGTCCTCCCATGTCAATATAAATCTCAGATTATCTGTCGAAATAGCGATTAAAGGAAGCCACCTGCTGACATTTGTGGTGGGCAATTTTGTGTTATAGGAATCTAGATGCTATAGAGATGGACTTTGTAAAAGAACTTAAATAGAACAAAATATTCACTGGGAAGTTAACTGAGATCACATGCATGGTCCATTCAGGCCACCGAGCAGTCATCAGATGGTAAGAACTTGGTCATTACTATCACAGAACAGAATAGAATAAGAACACAGAACATAAGAATGGCCATCCTTCCCCTGTCACCTACCTCCAGAGAAACAGAGGCTAGGGACACCATTTCTACCCATCCTAGCTAATAGCCATCGATAGACCTAACCTCTATGAATTTATCTAGCTCTTTTTTGAACCCTGTTAAAGTTCTAGCCTTCACCACATCCTCTGGCAAGGAGTTCCACAGGATGACTGTGCGCTGAGTGAAGAAAAACTTCTTTTTGTTTGTTTTAAACCTGCTGCCTATTAATTTCATTTGGTGACCCCTATTTCTTTTATTGTGGGAATAAGTAAATAACTTTTCCTTATTCACTTTTTCCTCACCAGTCATGATTTTATAGACCTCTCTCATATTCCCCCTTAGTCTCCTCTTTTCTAAGATGAAAAGTCAGTCTTTTTGATCTCTCTTCATCTGGCACCCATTCCAAACCCCTAATCATTTTTGTTGTCCTTTTCTGAACCTTTTCCAATGCCAATATATCTTTTTTTTTAATAAGGCAACCACATCTGTACGCAGTATTCAGGATGTGGGCATACAATGGTTTTATAAAGGGGCAATAAGATATTTTCTGTCTTATTCTCTATCCATTTTTTAATTACTCCTAACATTCTATTTGCTTTTTTGACTGCCTCTGCACACTGAGTGGATGTTTTCAGAAACTATGCACAATGACTCCAAGATCTTTCTCTTCAGCAGCTGTAGCCAAATTAGTCCCCATCATATTGTATATATAGTTGGAATTATGTTTTCCAATGTGCATTACTTTACATTTATCAACATTAAATTTAATTTGCCATTTTGTTGCCCAATCACTTAGTTTGGTGAAATCTTTTTGAAGCTCTTCAAAGGTCTGCTTTGAACTTAACTATTTTGAGCAGTTTGGTATCATCTACCAATTTTATCATCTCACTGTTTATCCCTTTCTCTAAATCACTTATAAATAAGTTGGATAGGATGTGTCCCAGGACAGACCTTTGGAGGACCCCACTAGCTACCTCTCTTCACTCAGGAAAAGTACCATTTATTCCTACCTTTTGTTTCCTGTCTTTTAACTAGTTATCAGTCCACGAAAAGACCTTCCCTCTTATCCCATGACAATTTACTTTACTTAATAGCCTTTAGTGTGGGATCTTGTCAAAGGCTTTCTGGAAATCTAAGTAAACCATATCCACTGGATCCTCCTTGTCCACATGTTTGTTGACCCCCTCAAAGAACTCTAGCAGATTAGTAAGGCAGGATTTCCCTTTACAGAAACCATGTTGACTTTTCCCCAACAAATTATATTCATCCATCTGTCTGACAATTTTATTCTTTACTACAGGTTCAACTAATTTGCCTGGTATTGACGTTAGACTTACCAGTCTGTAATTGCCAGGATCACCTGTAGAGTCCTTTTAAAATATTGGCGTCACATTAGCTATCTTCCAATAATAAGGTACGGAAGAATATATGTCTTACAGCTAAAAAGCTCCATAGTTCCTTAACAATCCCTTGAGCTATGCCAGTGGCTTTCAGTTTTCATTTCTCGGCTTTCATTTGCCACCAAGGCTATTTGTCCATATCTCTTTTGTATTTAGTCAGCAGTATCAGTGCTTTTGATGAGATTATTTAGTTAGCCTAGTACACCAGGAAGTCACAAGCACAGAACTGTTTACATAGGAACAAATTAAGCACAACTCTTTATTTTTAGATAGAAAAATATCTGGCATTATGAAACATAACATCTTTAGCAAAAATGCTTTGGAGAGTTAGATTATCAAATATAACAGTTCAGTGGTTCAATTCATACCTGACAGGCTTCAAAGAATTTATATGCAAATTTATCTTCCAGCTGCAAGAGTAATTAACATGGTCTACTGCAGGGGGACTGTTTTTCCATGCATTGTGTTTCATGATTTTAGTGACTTTACAGTTTTCTCAATCTACTGTCTTTTGGTATGAAAATAAAATTAACTTCTTGCTCTATGTAAACTCCATTACACTACCATCAACAGGGAATTCAGGCTCCTGGAATTGCAAAAATTGGAAAACCAGGCATTACCTAATACAGGACTTAAAAATTTGAAATAAGGGATAAGGGAACTTTCGGAAAAGGCTTTATTTTCCCAAAGATCAGCATCTAGACTGACGCTTTTCTCTGTCAAAGCTCCGTGCCGAAAAAAAATGGCAGCCATTTTTATGCTAATGAAGCGCGGGAGATTTAAATCCCTGCTTCATTAGCAATTGTGATACGTCTAATTTACATCCCTTTTCCGAAAAAGGGATGTAGTCTAGACGTAGCCCACATGTATACAGTGGGTCCAATTCTTATCATAAACCCTTTTTAAAACCAGTGTAGTTCCACTGGTATCAGTTGTTACCACTGATTCACACTGTATGATAACACGAAAGGTACAAAGTCTTGAAATATGCTATTCATTTCAGTTTTCACTAGGGTCCGATCTTAAGTATAATTCAAATAAATGGGAATTTTTGCCATTCATTTGCATGGAAGCAGGATATAACCCCAGGTATATAGTATTTCATCCCATATTCTGCTCCTATCAAGGTTGATAATTTGTGGGGTCTTACATTGAAATATTTGGTTCTATCTTCAGAAAGAGGGGCTTTTGAGCCTTAGGTACTGTTACATATTCCAAATACAACTATGGGGAACACCAAAAGTATTTTCCCATTATATAGTAATAGTATGACTCAAAAGACACATTACTGTATCTTTTGCAGAAGACAGTCATGTTACATATGGAAAGAGAAGCCACAGAAATAGGGGGATCACTGCATTTGGCAACTGTTCATAATGCACCTACAAGGCCATCCCTTTAAAGTAAGCAGGAAAGTCATGGGCTGACTCATGTTTGAGCATAAATTTGTAAGTATACATAAAGCAATACTTTTTTTGTACATATAATTAGGCAAAATAATCCCTAGGATAGATTCAATCAAAATCTCAAGCTACTGGAGTTACTTGAGCTATTTGAGTTATTTCAGGCCTAAAGTGTGTCCTGTATATTATATTTAAATTGCATGTTAATGTTATGTCTTTTTATGTATTTCTGTTTGATAGATCTTTGACACACACTGAAATATTCTTCAGGCATTGGAAAGGATAAGAATGCATTACACGTACACATATATAATGTTGGGTGTATTTCAGTTGTGGGTGGACTATTTTGCTAAAAGATTCAACCCATTTCTGCCTCAAATCAATTTCTGAGCTGCAAATGCAGAAAATGTTCTGTCTGTGTGTCACTAGTTTTGGGCCTGTGTCAGGGAGGGGGCAGATTATGCCTTCCTCCTCATGTGATGTTAGAGTTCAAAGCTGAACCACTAGAAAACCTCTTCTGTAGCCTACATGTCTAGTACATAACTGAGGTTAATTAAATATATGCTAAAAGGACATCGGTTGGGAGTGTGAGCAGCAATACTGACACTGCCATGAATACAGCCAGCCCTGACCTTTAATTCCAGCTCTATATGTTTTTCAGAAAGCAAGTGAAAGAGACAGCGAAGGGGAAAGAATGAAAGTGGAATAGAGTAGGTAGATGTGCAGAAGAGAACCGGATGAGGCAATTTTATATTGTTTTGAACATAGATAGGTGGGATTTTTTAAAGCGGCCTAATAGTTTGATCTCAAACTCCCTCTGAATCCCTTTGAGAGTTGGGTGCCTGATTCCCTTAGGGTGCATTTAGACTGCGGGGGGGCAGGGGTCAGAAAAACATCCATTTTTCAAAAAAAAACTTCACTTACGTCCATACTGCTATTGCATTCTTTCGTAAGAAAATCGAAAGAACACAGGAGATTTTCCAATATTGATAAACCTCATTCTATACCTTTTCCAAAAGAGCTCTTTAGGAAAAAGGCGTGTGTGGATACGGAAGAGGGAGGTGTTTTAAAAGAAGAAGCCTCCAGGAAAAGGCACAGGTTCCCTGCTGGCAACTCCATCCATAGTAATCACAGCTTACATGCAAGATAGTATCTATTCCAACACTATCTTTTGAAAAAACAGATCGCTTTTTCGATACACTTTGGCAGCATGGACGCTCTTTTGGAAGATCTCTTCCGGAAAAGCTTCTTCCAAAAGAAGCCTGCAGTCTAGATGTACCCTTTGGCTATGTCTACACTGCAGGCTTCTTGCGCAAGAACTGTTTTGCATAAGAGTTCTTGTGCAAAAGGTCTTCCACAAGAGCGTGTCCACAGTGCCATGAGCTTTTGCGCAAGATATGTGCTTTTGTGGAAGAGCGTCCATGGCAGTGTGGACGCTCTCTTGCGCAAGAAAGCTCTGATGGCCATTTTAGCCATAGGGTTTTCTTGAGCAAGAAATTCATGTTGCCTGTCTACACTGCCTTCTTGTGGAACAGCTCTTGCACAAGAGGGCTTATTCCTCATGGGGAGAGGAATAACTCTTCTGGAAGAAGCCCTGTTTTCCGACGCTTTACTGTAAATTTACTTGCACAAGAACACACGTGCAGTGTAGATGCTCTGCAAGTTTTTGCGCAAGAGCAGTTGTTCTTACGCAAAAAGCCTGCAGTGTAGATATAGGCCATGTCTCCTTTAAAAATCTCAACCTATATTTTTTATCTAAAAAGCAGACTCCCTAATTTGCATGCTGCCAGTACTGGAAGTTACACCTCTGTTAGGCAACTGATGGCATATAATTTTTACATGAATCACCACAACTTCATGTCCCTTACATTCATGTGACTTGGATATAACATCATGAATAAGACATCAGAATTCTGATTTTGTATTCAGTATTCTGAGGATCAAATGATATTGCCACACAATAGCTGTCCAGTGGTCATTTATTGGCAGTCTCAGCAGAAAGGCAAGGGACAGGATGAGCATGGACAGCTGAACTATCTTTTCTTTCTAAGCATGTCTTCACTGCTAAATAAGCTGCTTTTCTTTCCTTTTCTTTTCTTTTCTTTTCCCTTGAGGTAATTAACATGCACACACTATCCGATGGTAAAGGCACAGCACAGATGAGGTACGTTAGTTTTATCATAAGGTAAACATGCCAATTCAGCCCTATACCTCCACTTGGGGTTGACCTTTGCAAGTTTATCTTATGGTGAATCTAAAGTGCTTTGTCATCATTATGTTTTATTTCAGTGTAGTGCACACATGAGTTATACTGAAGCTAAAAACACCACGTTTTTTAAAGTGATGACAAGGCCTTAGATGTGATCTCTCTACATCAATTTTAAGGAATACTGGAGGATCAGAGGATAGGGATGGAGTTAAGTTTATAGTGCTACTATCCCTGCATTATGAATAAACAGGACTTTAAATCCCAGACTTCGCAGACTGGCACCTTCTATAGACACAGTTATAAAGAAATTTTAGTAGCTAGAATGTAGACTATAGACACTTATGCGATAGTAAAACATAAAAAACAGGAATTAATATCTTCAGTTCCTTCTATTTTGATATAAAGAAATGGCCATTGTGACTAACAGAAAATCTGGAGTCCAACTCTGTAATATTCCCTTCTGTCTGCAAAATGGCTCTTTGAATGTCATTTGACCTTGAAAGCAAAAATAATCTGTTCTTTATCAGGTCTGTCCTTTCATCATCTGGCTTATAGCCTCCAAGTGACATCCTATCTTAATGTGAAGCTTCTAGTGCTAATGAATTTAACTAAGTAGCTGCATCTTTGTTCCAGAAACATTTTGTTTTATTTTATACAAAAAAAACCCCAAAAAACAGAGCATAGGTGTCATTTGTCTGTCTCCTGACTCAGACCAAAAGAGCAGTTGAACAATTTAACAGCTCTGATTTACAGTACAAGCTTTCTCTTGTTTACATTCGTTCTACAAACCACCAATTCCAAGAGCCCTGAGTTATACTGTGTAATTATGAATATGTCTCCTTTGTTATAATATTTTTCCATCCTCTGTGATATAACTACTTCCTCTACTATTCTCTATTTTTTAATTCAGTGGAATTGTCAGGAAAAGTTGCCAAAACCAAACATTTAAATTAGCTTGTGCCCAGAAGCGAGGCTGTATCTTACTATGCATTTCACAGTATCTGGCACGCTGGAGCCCTGATCTGGCCTTAGTGCTCTAGGAGGTATGGTAAGATATGTTGCAACAAATGTGAATAAGACAGAAGATATGAGAAAGGATAAGGCTAACAGTGATAAGATTAACTTAAAAAGCAAAAACTGGTCTGATGACACAATTTCAAAGACTAAGTAACCTGTAACTTGAACATGCTGATTTCAATTAACATTTTAAAAGATTAAGAAGAAATTATTTGAATGGAGAAGTTCGTCTGACAAACTTCAATCCAAAAGCTGTAAGAAGCAAGTCCTAACATCGCCATACATATATTTTTATCACCTCAACTTGAAACTTCAGTTAGTTACAGACCACAGTAAGCTGCTGAACACAATGCTTTGCTCACACTAGCAATACAACAACCTGAAATGCCCCAACAAGGTCAAGTATTTTTATGATTTTATTAACCCTTACTAAAAACACTGAGAGGAGCATCAATCGCTGCACTGTATTCACTGCCAGGCCCTCTTACAGAATGCTGTACATACAGAAAAGATGACAGACAACCTAATCTCTCCTCCTGCTATGTAACACTTATGGTTGATGCTGCCCTAGAGCAAAAGGAGCTAAGCTTTTCCCCCAAAAAAGTTTTGTCAAGCAAGGAAGACAGCAGCAGCCTTTGACTGCTCTGACAGTCTACAGACATTTGGGCAAAGCTCTTACTTATCCGTCAGCTCATGCTGGATCATCATCAGCATGCTGTGAGGCGCATGTGTAGAAATGAGACAACCACACTGGAGAATTCACAGGCTGTCACAGAAACATGGTTAATGAACTCTTCTTTCTTTCTTTGACTTGTAGTCTTAAATAATGGCAGAATGTGGGGAAAGCAGCTGATGACAGAGAGTTCCCATGTGTATCCTGCTTCATGTACTGTATCAATCTATTGGTGATGGAGTTTTTCTATAATCATGAGAACACTGACAGAATTCTCTCCCAGCTAGAAAGATATGTGACCACTTCAGCTGCCCTTACATTGGGTGTTACCTTCCCCAGGCCCTTTAAGGGAAGAAGTGATCTCTCTACCAACAAATAAAGCAGACTGCCAACTGCAGCTGTTCATGATTAGAAGTTTGTTTTTCATTTAGGTCCTCATTCAACCAAGCACCTAAGACAGGCAAGCACTTATACACAAATATAGTTTTATGCACATCCCCTTAAGCAGTAAAGCCTTAGAGATGGAACCAAGCCCCCGGAAGTGAATGGAAATGCTCTCATTGGCTTCAGATCTTTACAAATCATTATCATCTTACTCATTTTCAATCAAATAAAAATCAGCCCCATCTACATATATCTGGTCACTCCCGAAGTGTGTCAGTGTTGTTGGAGGGGAGGGTTTATTTGAAATAGGAACTTTATTGTGAAATAAAAAGATCAGGCCATTTTTATAGTTACAGACCAAACATTTAAATATAAACCATAAACCATTCTTACAACTCTATTTTAACAATGGGAACACACAGATGAGCCAGACTGGTTCCCAGTTACTGCATTTGTCAGTGTCTAGTGAGGCCCAGAGCCTTGGCATGAGCTGGCATCTGGTCTGCCAGCATCACAGGATTATTAATTTTAAAAAAATCAGAGTTCAGCACAGCAGCCCATCCTCACATATCTGTGAGAATTAAAAGGTGTTTGTGTGAATGTTCACAAAAGATGCACTAAAAGTAGTAGAAACATGGCCACACCAAAACCATGTAGAACTAATAAACACATTCACAAATGGTGTCTTTTGCTATTTCTAGCCAGCTCCATCATCTACATATCCAATCACATCCTCACACAAAGAACAGCTCAGTTCAACCAGGCAACATTCTCATAAACATCTCCTCACAGCCTTCTGATATGTCAGTGGGATTGCCATCCATGTCAAGCCTATGAGCAAGGCACAGGCTGAATATGAAGATGAATTAGCTTGTGATTTAAAGCAGGCTGGTGAAAGGATTCTTATCTCTTGGAGGGAGAGAGCAATCCCTGCTTGACTGAAAAAAGGATCTTGAGCCTCTATCTGATTGTCCACTCCCATCCTCAACACTGGAATGGCAGCAGATGAGTATCACTTGCCACGGAGAGAGTTGAGGTGAACTATTTCAATGTTTTCTGAGCTCACTGATGAATGAGAACAGTAACAGAACTCAGACTGACTATGATTCAGTCAACTATATGCCCTGACCAGAGACAAACTTAAAAATCAGAGTTTTTCCAACACTGCATAATTAAGACATCTTTGGTCTTCAGTTTTATCCATGGGTCTTCCAAGTGCAATTAGTTGAGCCACTAAACAGAATGAAACTGATATTTTCTCCAAAGAAAAAAGGTCAGGGTGACAGAACTTGTAGGGGAGATCTGAAAGAAAAGCAGAGTAGTGCTGTAGGAAATGGCATTTCTGATTCAACAGAATACCTCTAAGTCAGTATTAAACACATCCCCCTGTGAGGGTTAAGGGGACTTTGTACTATTTGAGGTGCTCTCTTTTAGGTGAGCTATACAACTGAGTTCCTAACTAATTGTGAAATTAAAAATTCTCAGGCAGTTTTCCTCAATATTGATGTGTTAGTCCTAGCCAAAATCAGTTTAGGTAATTTCATTCTGCCTACTAAATATCTCCTTAATGTTTTGATTATATAGAGGGGCTTTTTTTCTCAATTTCTCCCTTAACTTATTGTTATGCATTACCGTACACTATTAAGCAGTTGCTGATTTTTTTTCAAAAAGGAGGCTACATTTCAGTGATGGGTGATTCCTACATGCATTTTGAAAAGCCCTCTGGCTACTGCTTCAAGTTTAGGCCTTGATACTTTTCTTGTATACAGTCTTTCATCTCAGCGTAAATTGTTACTATTTCAGTCTTGTGAAGTGAAAATGTATCATCTATTATTTTAAATCCCCTTACCTGTATCACTCTTGATGTCTTTGGAAATGCTCCTCAGCTTTGCCTTTCCCTTTTCAATGGTGTTCTTTCATTTTTGTTTGCCAGACCTGTGTACTGTAGTAATTTGTGACATTGGTCCCAGCCCAGTTTGATTTATTGTCTGCACCCTATTTTATTTTCCTACTCCAGGTTTTAGTTCTTGAACCCTATCTCTCTCTGTGCTACATGCCTCAGCACGTTCAAAGCCACCTTCATTAAATAAGGGCACTAACTACATCAGAGAAGTAGATCACATCATGGAACTGGCCACCTAAATATCCTAGGAACAACACGGAAATAAAACAACAAAATAAAACACAAACTTCATATTCCTACTTGTCATCTACCACCTCACACTGGAACCCACACCGGGTGTCATCAAACAATTGCAATCTTTAATTGATGGCAATAACATTCTAAAATAAATCTCACAACCACTGTTCCCCTTTTCTGGCCTTCAAACAACCCTCCGCTCCCAACCTCACCATCTTCATCATCAGATACAAGCTCCCCACACAGCAGGAGATGCAAACTAAAAGCAGCACCAGATCCTGCCATACCAAATGATGCAAAACCTGAAAACACATCATCAGTGCTATTATGATTTATTCTCCCACAACACACCTTTCAAGGTCCACATGCCTATCACAATGTGTGGTCTATCACACTAAATGCCCCAACAACAACTGTGTGGATGAAACCAGACAATATCTATAATCCTCTCAAATGAACTTATACAGAAAGTGATTGAGACAAAATCCTCAGATCACCATGGGTGAACACTTTTCACAAAACAAACACTCCATATTTGACTTTTCAGTCCTCAACCTCAAAGGAAACCTGCCAAAAACCTTCAAACAGTGAGCTTAGAATTTGAATTAATTACTCTGCTAGACACTAAAAACCATGGACAAGACACTAGTTGATGGCTCATTTTACACCCTTCTCCCTGTTAATCCTTAATTGCCCACTTCATTTTAACTGGTCTTCATTTTAACTGCAGCATGTATGGCTCCTTATATTTAACAGTCTGTTCCAACTTGTATTTGGATCAGACTCTGCTTACCTACCCCAGACCTAGAAAGGAGCTCTGTGAATCTTGAAAGCTTGTCCTTTCCACCTACACAAATTGGTACAATAAAATATATTACCTTGCCTATGCTGTCTCTTTCATATTCTGAGACCAAGACAGCTAAACAACACTGCAAACAACTGTCTCTGTCTTTCTGTTTCTCTATCTCTTTCAAGATAGTTTCCCTACAAGCAATATAGCATATGTGGCCCAGTGATAATGCTTTGTGGGGCCATGCTTGAATTACAAGTGTTTTATAGTTCCACTGTCAAATTCAGAGGTGATGTGTACATTAACTGAGGGCTGTTCTACACTGGAAACTTACATAAACATAACTATGTCGCTCAGTGATGTGAAAAATTCACATCCCCATAGCAACTAGTTATGCTGACCACAACTTTAGGCTGATGAAAGAATTCTTCTGTCAATCTCACTATAATTTCTCAAGGAGATGGATTGCCTACAGTAATGGGAGAACCCCACCTGGCACTGTGGCACTATGTACAGTACTGCAGCTGTACATAGCCTTAAATATGCTTACATTTAGTTTGGGCAAATTTTGTCCACTACTGTGGCAATCATAAGAAACCTTATGTTGCCCCTATAAAAGTAATTGGTAAAACTGGGAGTAGTAGGAGGCAGGACCATAGCTATAGTGTTATAGGGATTCACTGAAGTCCACCAGTAGCCCAGAACAGGTTTCTCTAAGGCCATGTCTCCACTTACTGGAGGATCGATGCTCTGGCAATTGATCTTCTGGGGTTAGATTTAGTGGGTCTAGGATAGGCTGTAATATACAAAATAGGCTAAAAAGCTACAAATTTAATTAAACCATGACTGTGAAAGTTGTTATTCTAGAAATTACTATCTCTGGCTGCAGGTGAGTTAAAATTCTCATGTCACCAATGAGTGCCACCTTCTGGATGTGGAGTGGTGGTGTTTGGGGCAAAACAAGGACAAGAGCTATACAAAATTTGAGCTCCCTCCCTTTCCAAAAGAAGAAAAATGTGCTTGACCCCATCCAGTCAAAACAGATTCTGCTTCTCAAACCTACAACCTCTGTGTTATCGATCTTCTATCGAGATGACTGTTAAACCTTTCTCCTATAGGCAGCCAACCAGCAGCAATTAAATGTGCCCTTCACTGTCATAAGCTGTCTCAGACTCTGCTTCATTTCAGGAAGCAAAGGAACTGATAATTTTTAAGAGATATGAACCTCAAGCTTCTGGACTTAAACCAAACTCTGAGTGATGTTAGGAAGAAACTTCTTCATAGGCAATTTATTCCATGAATGTTCACTTGTGCAGGCGGAGAGGTCGTGGACTTTTCTTTGAAGCTTCTGTACTGCTATCCATGGAAGATAGGCTACGAGACTTGATAGACCTCGGCACTGGTTCGGTGTAGCATTCCTATGTTCCTTTGACTGCTTCTGACCCTGGTGCCTGAATACTAAGATCTTAGGCCTCGATTCTGATTGGGGGCTAAACATGAAAGTTGGTTGTTCAATATGGGCCTGCATATTCACATTATGGATATTGACATATCTAGTGTTGGCTAATGGTAGAACTCTTTCCTATCAGGGTACATCTAGACTACATGGCTCCATCGATGGAGCCATGTAAAATAGTTCACTTGGCATAGTCAATGAAGCGGGGATTTAAATAATCCCCGCTTTGTTAAAATAAAAATGGCCACCACACTGTGCCGATGATCAGCTGATTCGACACAGTGCGGCAGTCTAGACGTGAAACAAGGTTTACCAGAGCAGTCGACAAAGGCTTCCCTTGTCGACGGCACCACGTCTAGACTGCTGCGCTGTGCAGGATCAGCTGATCATTGGCACAGCGTGGTGGCCATTTTTATTTTAATGAAGCGGGGATTATTTAAATCCCCGCTTCATTGACTATGCCGAGTAAACTATTTTACATGGCTCCGTCAATAAAGCCATGTAGTCTAGATGTACCCTCAGTGTCTGTTAGAGTGCTCTCATGTCCCCTCCCATCTCTTTCCTCAGCATCTCCAGTTGTTCTGAGGGTGAGGCTATATAACGCTACTACCGCAGTCCCTTTCATTGCCAATCCAAAGACACGGAAAAAAAAGGGACTCTGCAAACAAGGGGAAGGTGAATGGGAAGTATGACTATACAGAGCAGTCTTGAAGAACTCCAGTTACAAGCAGGTAACCTTTTTTTTCTTTAAGTGGCTCTGCATAGTATCACTTAAGGGTAGTTTGATAAGCAGTACTGAAATAGCATAGAGGAGGGAACAGAGCTCTAACTGCATAGAGTTAAGAGCCACTCTACCAAACTATCATCAGATTTTGAGATCAAATTGAGAGCATAATCTTAATAAAAGAGATTTGCAGTAGTGCAAGTTGCAGTAACAGAGACTTGCTCAGGCAAGCAAGGCACAGTTCTACTGGAATTAGAGAATAAGTTCAGGAATTTCTGCTAACATGGAACATTTGGTAATAAATAATTTAATCCATCTAGAAATAGTCTGGGAGGAAAGACACCGAATAACCCATGTGATTCTTCACAGAAGACATGAATAATCGAGATGATTTTCAAAAAAAGTAATTCTAGCTAAATAACAGCTAGTGCATAGTATATAAAGCAGCTTCCTCCTATCAGCAAGTGGCTTGAGAAAAAAATACCGGTAAAAGAATTGTGTTATTGACATGAAAATCAGAAACCCCTTCTGGAAAAGATATAAAAAGTGGCTCAGTCATCAAAGTGTTTAATTCACACAGTCTTCTGGTTGATATTATGGCACTAATGAATGTCATCTTAAGAGAGAAATAATAAAGAGAACACTCAGCAAAAAGATCAAAATGTAGCTTCATGAGTGTATTTAAAAGCAAATTAAGATTCCAAGAAGGGACAGGATTTCTCAAAAGAGGATATAAATTAGATAGCCTTTTCATAACCTTAACCATAACATGCACAAACAACAATCTACCATCAACGAAAAAATGGTAAGCAGGGATAGCTGCCAAGTGAAAGATGAGTTAGGTAGCCTGTAAGAGTTAGGTGCACTATGTATTCTAAAATCCAAGGTATGTAAGAAAAGATAAAAGAATCAATTTCCCCCCTAATCTAAGACAAAAATCTGATCCATTTAAAATGATACCATTTTCTGATAGACAGCTTTCTAGAATAAAGCAATACACTTTTCACCAATGAGGAGCATGATGGTTCAAGAGTAGACAGATTCAAAACTGATTGCGTAAGGTATCTGCTGACGAGTCTGTAATGGGTTGGATCACATAAATCCCCTTGGGACTGTCACCTGATCAAGCCACTGAGCCCACCTACCTGCTCTCTGGGTTCTCCACCTCCCGGTCTTGCTCGGACTGAAGTTCTGGTCTCCCTCAGCCAAGGCACAGAGTTGGAACAGAGACAGAAGACAGAAGAAAACATAAAAAGACTCTTCCAGACAACCCAATATCCTGTCTGACAGTAGCCAGTAGCAAATGCTTCTGGCAGTTTGAGTTCAGAGACATCTGGACAAGAATTTGCATCCCAGACTATCTTGGCTAATAGTCATTGATGGACCTATCCGCCATAAACTTGTCTAGACTACAGGGTTTTGTCGACGAAGTGTACTTTTGTCAACAAAACTATACCTGCATCTACACTACCACTGAGTTCTGTCGACATAACGTCGACAGAACTCAGCATTTTGTCGACGGCAGTAAACCTCATTCTACAAGGAATAACGCCTTTTGTCAACAGAATTTTGTTGACAGAGTTCTGCTGACATAAGGCGTTATTGCATCTACACTATCTTTTGCGTCTACACTCTCATGTCGACAAAGCAGACAAAGCAGTTCTTTGTCTACAGAACTGGATGTAGTCTAGATGCTCTTTATCGACAGTATCTGTCGACAAAGCCTCTGTCGACAAAAGCCTGTAGTCTAGATGTACCCTAATTCTGAATCTAGTTATGCTTTTGGCCTTCACAACATGCCATAGCACACAGACAGCCTCTGCATTGTGTGAAGCGGTATTTCCTTGTGTTTGTTTTACATCAGATGCTTATTAATTTCATGGGTAACTCCTGGTTCTTGTATCTGTGAATGGGGTAAATAACACTTCCCTATTCATTTTCTCCATACCCCCCATGATTTTAGAGATATAGTACTTTATCATAACCCCACTTAGCCATCCCTTTTCTAAGATGAACAGCCCCAGGCTTTTAAATCTCTATTTGTATGGAAACAGTTCCATATCCTGCTCATGTTCATTGAACTTGCCTTCATCTTTTCAAAGTCTAATATATTTTTTTCTGAAATGGAGCAACCAGAACTACATGCAGTATGCCACGTGAGAACATACCATGGGATTTATATAGTGCCATTATGGTATTTTCTGTTTTATAGTTAATCCCTTTCATAAATGGTTCCTAAAACTTTGTTAGTTCTCTGAAAATATCTGCTTAATGTGCAGTGGCACTCAAAAAAAGCTATCCACAATGGCCCCAACATCTTTCGTGAGGAATAGCAGCTAATTTACAATGAACTTTAGACTTGACTATGTTGTGTAATTTTGTATCATCTGCAAAATTTGGTATTTCAATGTTTTCTCAACTTTTCTGGATGACTTATGAATATGTGAACAGTACAAGACCCATTACAGATCCTTGGGGAATGAAAAAGTTACTCACCTTGTGCAGTAATGATGGTTCCTTGAGATGCGTGTCCCGTGGGTGCTCCACTGTAGGTGTCGGGTTTGTCCCAGCACCGCAGATCAGAGATCTTTTCAGCCGTAGTCCGTGATGCTCATCTCGTGCCTTTCATGCCATTTCTGTGTGTATGGTCCAGCTCCTGCCAGTTTCTTCTGAACCTCTAGTGGTCTGAAAGACATAATAACAAGGTATTCCAAAGAGGGGAAGAGGGCGGGTTGTGGAGCACCCACGGGACACGCATCTCAAAGAACCATTGTTACTGCACAAGGTGAGTAACTTCTTCTTCTTCTTCAAGCAGTGTCCCATGGGTGCTCCACTGTAGGTGAGTTCACAGCAGTAGCCTATTTAAAGGAGGCAGAATTCGGAATTATCGCCTTGCTGCCATGGAGAGAACGGCATACGTCACTGCTGCATCAGTCATCAGCATGTTTGGAATAGCGTAGTATTTAGCAAAAGTGAAGCTGGAAGACCAAGTCTCTGCACAACAAATATCTCGTAGGGGAACTCCCTTGAGAAAAGCAGTTGACGTCGGCATCGCTCTTGTTGAGTGGGCTCTCAAAGCATGTGGAAGTGGCCTGTCTTACAGTGAGTAACACCTTGTGATACAAGTGACGATGAGTTTGGATATATGCTGGGCCAATAAAGGGTGGCCTTTGGAGTGTTCTGCGGTGGATACGAGGAGAGTCTGAGATTTCTGAAAATTCCGTGTCCTGTCAATGTAGAAAGCCAACACTCGGTGGACATCCAAGGTGTGGAGTCGTGTATGTTGTGCCGAGGAGTGTGGCTTAGGATAAAATGTGGGAAGAACTATGCGTTCGTTTATATGGAACTCCAAAATTGACTTTTGGTAGAAATGATGGTTGGGGGCAAAGTATTACTGCATGGGGGGTGAATACTGTATAAGGTGGTGTTGCTGAGAGGGCGGATAATTCACCAACCTTTGGGCTGAAGTTATTGCCAACAGAAAAACCACTTTAAGGTTTATAGTGGTCAGGTCACAAGCTGCCAAAGGCTCACAGGGGGGCCGCATTAAGGCATCCAAGACTAGTTCCAGGTTCCAAGGGTCTACGGGTTGTTTGTGGCATGGGAAAAGATTAGCTAGCCCTTTCATGAATCTCTTTGTCATAGAATGGGAGAACACAGAGTAGCTGTCAATAGAATTACAAAAGGCCGTGATTGCCACAATGTGAACCTTAAGGAAAGAGTATGCTAGGCCAGAGCATTTTAAATGTAGGAGATAGTCCAAAATGTAGTAAATAGGGACTGAGTGGGGGTCCAATTGTGCTGTGAAACACCATGAACAGAATCATTGCCATTTATGCAAGTAAGTATTGTGTGTATTAAGTCTCCTACTATGTAATAGGACATGTTTGACTGATTGAGAACAACTCATCTCCATCTGTTGGAACCAACTAGGTACCATGCTGTCAGGCGAGGTGATCGAGGTGGGGGTGCAGCAGACAATGTGGTTCTGTGTCAACAAGTCATGGCATCTGGGAAGATGGTACGGGACATGGGCCAACATGCAGGACAGGTAAGGAAACTACATCTGTCGTGGCCAAAATGGGGCTATTAGAATCACTCTGGCTCCCTCCATCACTATCTTTTCAAGAACTTTGGGATGGGAAGGTGTAAAGGAGGTGCTGGCTCCAATCGCATCTCCCATTGACTTCAGTCCGATACCCGCTCGTGAGCAGTAATGAGGGCACCTTATGTTGTGGTGCATGGCAAAGAGGTCTATGGCCAGGGATGGAAGATGGTGTGGAGCACATCTGGGCGCAGTTCCCATTCATGATTTATTGAGAAATGCCTGCTGAGAGCGTTGGCTATAGTATTCTGCTCCCCAGGAATGTATGCTGCGGAAATCGTAACTCTGTGTTGGATGCCCCAGTTCTATAACCACATCGCTTTTATGCAAAGGGATCAGGATTGAGCCCCACCCTGTCTGTTTATGTAGTATACCATTGTCATGTTGTCGGTAAGAACGCAAATAACATGACCACTTATTATGGGAAGGAAGTAACTGCAGGCATTGGAAACTGCTCTCAACTCAAGCAGATTTATGTGGAGCAAGGGCTCCTGGGCAGACCAGCGTCCTTGGATTTGTTGGTCATCGAGATGGGTGCCCCATCCTAGTAGTGATGTATCGGTAGAAATCTGCATATTTGGTGGAGATCTGTGGAAGGGTATTCCCTCAAGCAGGTTGTTGGTGATCGTCCACCATGCCAACGATTTCTTTACATGAGAAGGAACGGAGACCCTCCTGTGGACATCATGACCACTTGGGGTACATATGGAGATAATCCAATGTTTGAGACATGTGAAGTGCAATTTTGCATGTGCTACGACGTATGTCATGGACGCGATGTGTCCCATAAGCTATAGACAGGTAAGTATCAGGGTGCGTGGACTAGTGGAAAGAAACTGTATGAAGTCCTGGATGGTTTGAAACCTGTTTGCTGGTAAGTATGTGCGTGCCATGATGGACTCGAGGCATGCACCTATAAATTCTATGTATTGAAGATGTATGGATGATTTGGGGATGTTGATTATCAGACCAAGAGCCTCAAATACAGTTTTCATTGTGTTGGTAGCATGAAGTGCTTCGACAAAAGATGGTGCTCTGATCGGACAATCGTAGAGATACAGAAATATCATGATTCCCACATGGCGTCAATATGCTGTCACTACTGTCAACATTTTTGAGAATACCCTGGGGGCTGATGATAGATTGAAAGGCAGAACTTTGTACTAGAAAGTGGTCTGAGCCGATTTGAAAATGAAGGAAGCACCTGTGAGCTAGGTGAATGGTCTCATGGAAATATATGTCCCGCAGGTTGAGGGACATAAACCAGTCTCCACTGTGCAATTCAGGAATAATAGTCGCAAGTGTCACCATCTTGAAGAGCTGTTTGTGAAGGTAATGATTTAGGTGTCAAAGGTCTAGGATTGGCCTCCAACCTCCTGATTTTACCTCAAGAAGTAACAGGAGTAAAATCCTTTGCCTCTGAACTCATCCGGTACCTTTTCCACTGCTCCAATAATTAGCAGACGCATCACTTTTTGTCTTAGGAGAGACTCGTGAGATGGGTCCCTGAAGAGGGACGGGAGGGAAGGGTGGAAGGAAGGGTAGAAGGAGGAAGTGACATAAAGGAGATGGTGTATCCCGACTCGATTAGCTGTAGGACCCATCAGTTGGTGGTAATATGGGCCCATCGTCGGTGAAATGGTGTGACGGGGTGAAGCAACCCCGTCACTAACCAGCAGTGCAAGACATGGGCAGGGGCGAAGGGTCCGGCGCCGCAGATCGGGCGGTCCCAGAAATACCGTGTGCCCGGGATGGGACACGGCATCAACGTGTGCCCGGGCGTGACGCTGACATCACGAGCGCACCTGGATGGGGCCAGGAGGAGAACCCGGAAGGGTGTGAAGCAGAGGACGACGGGGGGAAGGCAGGTATAAAAGAGGAGGTGGGGAACGCGGGAGGGGGGGTGAGTGAGCACCGAGTAAGGAGGGGAAGTGCGGCGCACAAGACAATAGAGGGGGAGGAGAGGAAATACGCCGGGCTGTAACATCGGCGGAGTGGACAAGACCCAGGGCGGGCTGTGAACCCCGAGAGCAGGTGTGTTTGGGGTGCATGCCCCCCTGCTACCGCCGAGAGTCACGCTCTTGGCGTTAGGGCCCTGGGTCGGGGTCCGGAGAGAGGGCGGGCCCGGACCCCCCACTCCACCCCAAAGGGCTTTGAACTCAGGCCGGTCCGACTCTCCCCTCAGGGGACCAGAGCAAGAGGGTGAGCGGACGGGACAACTTGTGACAAATGGTCTTAAGCGATGGTGAAAAAGTGTTTGTGGCACGATGGCAGGTGATCAGCAGAGTGGTTTCTAGTACCTCGACCGAGGCGTCAAACCTGCTGTCTGGTGTTCTGTTGGTTAGATGCTCTCATTTGTGGTCGTCTCTTTTGCTGTCTTTGTCTGGTGCGTTGGTGTTCTTGCTGTCTGTACTGAGGCATTGCATGTGAGAATGGTCTTTGTCTCTGGTAGGGCGTATAACGCTTCTGGTGATATGGTGGTGTATACATGCCGAGAGTTTGAAGTGTGGTCCTGGAGTCCTTACCAGAATGGAGGACTTGGTCGGTCTTTTCTGAGAAAAGATTCTGCCTGTCAAAGGGGAAGTCCCCAACCTTTGACGGGAGGTCTTTCAGAACTGCCGCTTGTTGGAGCCATGATGTTCTGTGCATGACCACTGATGTGGCGGTGTTTCACGCTGCAGTATCTGCAGTATCAAGGGCTATGTGTAGGGCTGTTCAAGAAGCCATGTGCCCTTCCTGCATTACTGCCTTGAGTACCTCACGCTTATTGTCTGGCAGATGTTCTAGAAGGAGGACCAATTTTGAATAATTATCAAAATTGTGATTGGCCAGAAGTGCAGCATAGTTGGCCATTCTTAACATTAACGTGGTGGATGAATAGACCTTCCGTCCAAAGAGATCTAGGCATTTGCCTTCCCTGTCAGCGTTGCTCGCTTTGTACTGAGGAGTTTTATCCCTCTGTTGCGTTGTATCCACAACCAGAGAATTCGGTTGTGGATGTGTAAAAAGGAACTCCATGCCTTTAGCGGGAACGAAGTATTTCTTGTCCGCTTTCTTATTTGTGGCGGAGGTCAAGGCCAGTATCTGCCATATATCATCTGCTATTTTTAAGATCATGTTGACGAGTGGGAGGGCAACTTTTGATCTTTGGGATGGTTGCAGATTCCTTAACAAATGATGTTGCTTTTGTTGGATCTTGGAGAGTTGCACCTGTTGGCTCTCAGCAACTCTCTTGAACAGATCTTGGAACAGTCAGATATCATCAGTGGGAGATGTGTCACTGGGAAAGATGGGCTCGTACAGTGACAAAGACGAGAGATCTGTAGGGGAGTGCCCTTGTGGCTCCTCATGTTCCGACAGTTGACCCTCTTCTCGTTCCAGTTGGGGAGGGTGAGGGGCAATTCCAGATGGAATGGGAGGTATTCTTCCTGGCTGAACTGGAGAATTTGCCCCGTTGCTTGAAATGCGAGGTTGTTGAGAGATGGGTGATCTTATAGTGTTGTGCTCTGGAAAGTACAAGCGAGGTCTGTGGTAATAGTAATGGCATCTGTGTGTGTCGCAATGATATGCGCAAGGTAGAGAGTATCTGGGGGAGTATCTACCTCTGTGAGAGTTGTGGTGCTTGTAGTAGGTAGAAATTGTAGGAGATCTGGGTGATCGTGACCTGTCTCTGGATTGCCTCGAAGAAGAACCTGCTATTTACCTCTTTCCATTGTGACTACTGGCCATTTATTCTTACCCTGTTTCCTTTTAATCAGTTTCTGATCCATGAGAGGATCATCCCCTCTTATCCCATGACTGCTTAGTTTGCTTAAAAACCTTTAGAAAGTGACCATGTCAAATGCTTTCTGAAAGCTATAGCCTGATGCCTCTTCCTCACTACCTTCTGGATCTGTGGAGTGGGGAGGGGCATACATAGGGCCCCTTCCCCAGTGCCGAAGGAAAGTACCTGATATGGATGAACTGTCCCTACCTGCTCCAGAGCAGAGGTAGTAACAGTTTTCATTGAACCTTACAGTTAACAGGCACCATCTGAAAATTGCGCTCTGAATCAACTCATCCTTTGAAAACTGTCCCTGCTGAGGTGATTTGCAACAAAAATTGTTCTTTCCTACAAAATGCAAGACCACCACATAAACATTGTAAAGAATGCACCAATCCCATAATCTGATTGCATCTGCACATAGCTGAGTGGACTGAGCACGTCCCTGTTTGTTGACATAATACAAGAGCATACATACTCCCATGCAAGTGAGAGGATGCTCTGAGGACTAACAAATAGCTCACAACTCCAACATACCAAAGTGCAAGTCTCTCTCCTCAGCAGTCCAGTGACCTTGAATTATAAAGTGACTCATATTCATGTTCCAACACATTGATGACTGGGAATGGAACTGGACATCACTGAAAATGCTTATTCTACCAGGGCAATGAGTCTGGAATGTCTTGAGTATGCTGACTAACATTTGAATATTGGGCAGATTTAGACTGTAGACCTGAGTCACCCAGTACTACATTGGCATCATTCTGAGACTACATGAAAGAAGTCATGTAAGTAGTAGCTGTCATGAGACCCAGGAGACACTGAAAAAAGATTGCTTTCTCAGTTTGACATATTTGGACATTTTAAAACATAGTGAACTATTTAAAAAAAATCTGTTGTCTGGTACAAAGGCTGTCCCTGCTACCAAGTCCAATATGAAGCTTAGGAATAAAATTCTCTGCACTAGGCAGTTTTTCACCTTTTTGACAATCGGAAGACGTCTCAGGTCTACAAAAAGGGTGGTTGTAAAAATAATGTGACTTACTGGATCTACTTCATGAACTGCAGCCTTCAGAGATCAATTGTCCAAATAGTGGTAAAGAGCAACAGACCTGAAGCCTGGAGCCAAAGATCTGAATGGCACAAGGTTCGATGAAATACTTGGATCTATCTTTTTAGCTCACAAAGCTGTCATGAGTCAGATCCTTCAGCCAAGCTTGAGAACTGGCCAACCTAGCCTCCAGGCAGATTAATGGGCAAAGCTGGGTTGCAGTAGGATTGCCTGACTGGCTCTTGCAGGCCTGTTTTTAAACTCAGCAGCAGCAGCATGTCACTGATTGCTCAACTATAATTCCCCCAATTGTGATCACTCCTGTGCCTGCTTGTTCCTAGACTTGCCCCGCCTTGTCCTGCCCTATTTCTCTGTTTGCTAGAGTTGCCAATCCTCCAGGTTTGGCCTAGAGTCTCCCAGAATTAAAGCTTAATCTTTAATTAAAGTTTTTGAAATGTGATTAAATCTCATTAAATCTGCAATCTCCAGGAATACCTCCAACCATAATTGGCAATCCTAGTGCTTGCTCCTGACTCCAGCTCTGACCCTCAAGTTTGACTCCTGACCCTTGACACAATTTCCTAGCTCCCAGTTCTTACTCCAACTTCTAGACCTGACCCACGCCCCAATCACCACAGATGCTGAGACCAAAGCCAACCTTGATTTTTGTAACCATAGCAACTGTGAGAAGTGGCTGAATCTGATAAATCTGACATGGAATATGACAACATGGTTCTCGTTTCTGATATAGATAGCTTCAAAGGCCTGATGGCTAAAGTAGCAAGAACTGTAGCTGCACATTGTGCAGTTTCAGATCTCCTGGAAACCTTTAAACTTTAAAGAAGCCAAAACTGGCCTCAAACTTTGGATCCAACAACTGCCCAGATCCAGAAGGTTTACCCTCCAGGACCTCTGTGGGGAGAAGCACTGGAATACAATATCAGCACATAGAACACTGAGAAGGAAAATGGGCCTCTCCCAAGCATTTAAAGCATATAATATGGCTGTCCAACTTTAGGAAGACTGCAGGATATGAAGCCCACATCTTCGGTGGTGGCTTTAGTCTTCTCTGTTCCACAATAACCTGGAACTGACCTACCAAACTTCCTAAACTAAACAAAAAATACTTCTCACTAAACAAAAAATACTAACAATGGAGAATAAACACAAGGATATAGACAAACCAGAACAGTTTACTTCCATTAACAGCAAACAGTTGGAAGAAACTGAGGTGACAGAGGGCAATACTTCCCCTGATATAGCCTCTCAGGGTACGTCTACACTAGAATTTTTTTGGAAAAACGGCCGTTTTTCAGAAAAAAACTTCAATTATGTCCACACTACAATCGTGTTCTTTTGAAAGAAAATTGAAAGAACAGAGGGGGTTTTCTGGTTTTGGCAATCCTCTTTCTACACGGATGAAACCTTTTTCCAAAAGGTGTGTGTGGACGGGAAAGAGGGAGTTCTTTCGAAAGAAGAGGAAAGAGGAAAAAACACAGGTGCCCTACTGGCCACTCCATCCATAGTAATCACAGCTTACATGTGAGGTAGCGTCCATTCAGTGTGGACGCTATCTTTCGAAAAAGCAGATCACTTTTTCGATGCGCTTTGGCAGTGTGGACGCACTCTTTCCGAAAAAGTTTCTTCAGAAGATCTCTTCCGGAAAAGCTTCTTCCGAAAGAAGCCTGCAGACTAGACGTAGCCTCAGCGTGATTGGAGATGCCGAGATGTGGGTGAAAGGGTGAGTGAGAGCACTCTAAGGGTGTGTCTATACAGCACTCTAAACTCGAAATAAGATATGCAATTTGTGCTATGCGCTATTTTGAGCCATTCCTTATTCCTTGTGCAATAAGGTTTTATCAGGATGGCAAAATAGCACATCCATTATTTCGAAAAATATTTTGAAATAATGGGCAGCTTGTGTAAATGCAGGGTAGCTATTTTGGGATTCCAGAGGTATCCCAAAATAGCCATGCAGTGTAGATGTGCCCTAATAGACACTGCTTGGAGAAGGTTCTATCATTAGGCACCACCAGATTACAGTGGGGGCCCAGTGGGTACATATGTAATATCCAACATCCTAAAGAGAACATGAAATAGAGAAGGAGTATTTTCAGAACTCACCAGTTTCTATTCAAAATTCCTGTTACATTTTTATTATCCAAAAGGGGGCTAGATCATTCTTTTAAAGGACAAATAAAACAATGTTTATATAACATTTTCCTGACTATAATTTTTGGGTTCTCAATTTTTTTCTGGCAGAAAATGAGACAGAATCTTCTCTTGAGATTGACTCATAGTCAGACTTTTTGCTTTATAGTTTGTTGGCAAGAGTTCTATCTACATAACTGCACTTAATATAAAAGGGAACCTCCACCTTAACTCTGGTGCTTTGCAGAGTTGTTGAACCATTTTGTGGTATTGTTTTCACTTTCTTGTAGAAAGGAAGAGTTGCATGGCAATTTGTTTTTAGCTATATAAATGTGTATTATACTGTTCTTTTTCTGTTATCCCAGCAACAAATCCAATAAGGAAAAGTTGCAGCCCAAGTTCTAACAGCAAGTGACTTTGACTTATTGCTGTGATTATGTTAATTGCTCATCTTCCTAGTGGGTGGTTGCAGGAAGCTGTTTTGAAGTAATCAAGCTGAGATGCACCCTTCTATTTATAAGAGGTCTAGAAATCTTTCACTAAAAAAAAGAATTTAATTGAATCTCTCTAAAAACAACAGAGAGGATTTCTTTATTTCCCCCTCAGCTATGCAGCACAATAGTTTATGGTTCAGTTCTCTCTCACTGTGAATGTCTGTGAACTTAAAATGATCCTGCATAAAAGCTCTGCACACAAAGCTTGTTATAGTATTTGTTCACAGATTTTGGATGCACTGCAAGCCTGCTATAGCTCTATATTCACTCCAGGATCATCTCATACAGACATATACAATACCATGTTAATACAGACAATATGAAGCTCCTAGGCAGCTTCAGAACAAACATAATAATGTTTCATATATCAATGATGGGCTTCATCCCAATACTGTTTAATGTTTTGGCATCATTGAAATAGTTCTACAGTGCAATATGGTAACTTACCCTTCTGAACAGTGATCAAAATGACTATGGGGAAAGGGATATTTTGGTGAAGAACACCAAGGCAATCTCCTGTAGTTTGAAAAAAAAACCTGCACAATGGAATCTTTACTCTCCATAAAGACCTTTTAAAGTTTTCTCTGAAATACTTCTTCCCTTACAAAGATCTTGGCAATCCAATTATTTACCTCAGAAACATGAAGGGCTGAGTCAACCTTCCAAAGAATCTATGGGTGAAATTCTGCTCTCAGTAACACAACTCATAGCAATAGAATTGTACTGGTGCAGATTTGGCCATAGTTAAAACATGATCTTTGTTCTGTTTGTATAGCAGCTAGAACAGTCGGGTTCCTGACTAAAACTACTAGGCTGTACAGTAACACAAATAATAAACAGTTACAATAGTAGTATTAATAAAGATGTTTAAGTCATTAAACCACTTATACCTTTCCAAAGACTTATGTGCAAATGTAGGATAGAGTAGAAAATAGAAGAAAAGCAAATTTCCTCATTTTGCAGGGTCACTGGACTGTAAATAACAAAGGTAATTTTTAAGTACTCATGATACAACAGTACTCCCCTAAGTAGTGCAGCAGACGCCAGGTTGATTTTTTGTATAACACACAGAAATTCATAAGAAATGTTTCAAAAGACTTTGCAACTGATTACAGCATAACCATACATTGACAAGTACACTATATGCAGCAGCTTTAGATAGAAAATTCAGGCTCCCAGATACCACCAGGATGCTGTGATGTAAGAACCTGGAAAGGCAGGAAATATCAGGTGGTATTATATGCTGTAAGAATAGACAAAGGGTATAACAGGCAAGATCTAGGGTAAAGAAATGAGCATGAGAAACATTTAACCTTCAGAGCAATTCAAGCACATTCTGATCTTACCAGAAAGGCAGATAACAAGTAAAGTACAAGTTCTGTGTCAAACAAACTAATGGAAGGAGGGGAATGTAATGTTCCTCTTGGTTTCTCCCCTCCCCCACACTCACTTGGCTTGTAGATCAAATAAGTCAGTTTCAAGCCTGAGCACTGACAATATATTTTTCCGGTGAATAAAATATAAAAAAGTGGAACTTTTCAATATACAATGTATTGAAAAGTGGAACTTTTCAATAGTCAATAAATAAAACAATACATTCCCTCACTCTAAGGCTGTGTCTAGACTGCAGAGTTTTTTCGAAAAAAGTAGCCTTTTTTCAAAAAAACTTCACCTGCATCTAGACTACAGCCGCGTTCTTTTGAAATTAAATTGAAAGAACGCAGCTTTTCTTTCGATGGTGGTACTCCTCATTTCACAAGGAATAATGCCTTTTTTCGAAAGTGCTCTTTAGAAAAAAGGCGTTATATAATGCAAACTGTGCTTTTTCGAAAGAGAGCATCCAGACTGCCTGGGTGCTCTCTTTTGAAAAAACGGCTTGCTTTTTCGAAAGTACTGGTTACAGTCTAGACACTCTTTTTTGAAAGAGGCTTGCAGTCTAGATGTAGCCTAATAGACTGCAGGGAGGATACACCAATCCTACCTGATGTTGGATCCTAGTATAAATTGGATTATATGATGAATTAGGCTCTGATCCAAGACAAATCATAACTCTACGGGCTCTCCTCTCAGTCATATTTCATTACCAATCCAAAGGATCTTTTTAAAGTTTCTTCTAACTTGTCTCAGAATTAGATTGAACTTTTTTAAAAATAGCATGGTGTGGCGGAAAAGAAAGTTGAAACCAGCCAAACCTTTGGGTTCAGTCTGGGTTTCACAAACGTGGGAGTGCAGGAATTCCACAGCTTCACATTTGGAAAGAGGCCCAGATTGGAAAGTAAAAATAGAAAAATGTGTATGTGACTTGAAGAAACTGGATTGCAAGGAAGTAAAAAAGCAAACAAACAAAAAAAAGTTTCCTTTAGACCTAGATTCAAACTCTTGGGAAGTTTCAAAGTCCAAAATGATGCCGCTCCAGAGTTCCACTTAATTTTAGAACCTTCATTCAATATTCTGCACACAGGATAAGTATTCCAAGCAAAAATCAAAGATTTTTCCATCCCTTTTTAAAGTTGATTTTTAAAAATTATGTCTATAGGGTGTCAGTTCATAATTCTAATGTTTGTTTTAAAGCAGGACAATATTTAAAACATATTTTTGTGGATTTTATAACTAGAGAAGAGTTTTGGTAAATAGAGAGAGTAACTGTTACATTCCATTGTGTCATGAAGCTATGGTCAACCATATGGGCATTGCAGAGGACCATAGCTTATGCATTGCACCTCAGGTAGACAATACAGTTCAGGGTTGCCCTGTGACCTTACAATGGCGGCAAAGAAGCCATATAACCTGAGTCATAGAATACCAGATCTAAACCCCCAGACCCACAAAAGCCCTGGGACAGGAGGCCCTTTGTGTGATACAGCTGGGGAAGGTGTCCTTGAGATGGAGTGATGCTAGCTGGTATAATACGAACCCCATATCATGCATGCAATGATAGGGGTCCCACTGGCATGTGCAAGATGGTGGGTGGCCCATGGCCTTGTTGTTCAGAAAAAAATCGAACATCAGCAATAATCCTTGATCTCCTTTTAGCTAGGCAAGGCAACAAGGTGGGGATGGACACGGTAAAGCTATAAAATTGCAGTCTGATGCATATAAAGAAAGGTGTCTTCTGGTGTTGAACAACTGAACATTTTGACCCAATTGCAAACTACTTTCCTCTGTATGCACCTATATTTTGTACTTGCTAATAATCCCACATAATTCATACTTACTTGTATGAATAGTCTTTTTTTCTTATGAATTAAATAGATACAGTTAGATATGCTTCCTAGTGCTGAAGCTGTATATAAGACGACCAATGCCATTCAGGGCCAGTCTGTGCCAAAAGAATTCAGGCATTCACAGTGGCCCCAGCCAGCACAGACTGCTTTTTCATTACTCTCCCCAGAGTTTCTCTAGAAGAAGGGGAGAATAAAAAAGTTTCAACCTGAATTACACATGGAGGAACCCCAGAGGTGGATGCTATCTGAGGGTGCATTTACACTGCACCCATAGCTCAAAATAAGCTGTGCAATTTGAGCCACATTTGCATCAATTTAAAAATAGCTTATTTCGAAATTTGGTGCTGTCTACACAGCACTTATTTATAAATAAAGCGCTATTCCGAAACGTCCCTTTCTCCTTATGGAATGATGTTTAAGGGACGTTGGAATAGCAAGCACATTATATTTTGAAATAATGGGTGTGCTCAAAAGACACGGAATAGCTATTTCAGGATACCTCCAGTACCCCCAAAATAGCGCTGCAGTGTAGACGTAGCCTAGGGGAATCCCTAAAATGGCTTTTCTAACCAACCAGCAGGCTCTAGGTTCTGAGGTGAGTAAGATTTCAGTCACTTCGGGCAATGCTGCCAAATTTGCAGATACAGGTAGAACCCATAATCCAAGACAAATCATGAACTCTATGAGCATACTAGTGTGATGTTTACTGCTCTTGTTCTAACTAGCCAATTAGCCCGTCATAAAATGGGATTTTCAAGTCTCTCCTCCACGTCGGTCTTCTCTCCTGAGCCTCCAGTCTCTCACTCCGTCTCTCTCTCTCCTCCCCCTACTGCCTCCCCCTGTCTCTCTCTCAGCTCTCCACCGACTCCTGCCTCTCTCTGTGTCTCTCTGTTTCTCTTCTCCTCCCGCTCCTGCCTCTCACTCATGGGACTGCCTAGCCCAAATGGCCGTTTGGGCTCCGCACTCCCCATGCTGAATGGGGGGCACGGAGCCCAAATGGTCACTTGTGCTGCTTGCTCCCATGTGGCGGCCTGGCTGAGCAGCGCCACGGCGGGAGGCGAAGGGGAGCGGGGTGGTGACATTCACAGCCAGGGGGCGGGGCCTGGAGCCGCTGTCATGCCTCACGTCACCGCCCCACCCCCCTGCCCCCCACCGTGGCACTCAGCTGACTTCTGTGCCACTCAGATGCGCCACCGTGGGGGAGCAAGCGGCGCAAGTGGCCGTTTGGGCCTCGAACTCCCCATGCAGCATGGGCTGCCCAGAGGGAACAGCCAGCATTTCAGGAACAGCGCTGCTCAGAGGGAACAGACAGCATTTCAGGCAACAGCGCCCCCTAGAGGGAACAGACAGCATTTCAGGCAACAGCGCCCCCCAGAGGGAACAGACAGCATTTCGGCTTTACAGATTCTCAGACACTGGGCTACTATATATATGATTCCACGTGGTGGGGGCGAGTCTGAGCAGTTTTGTACTGACTACAAGTCCTGAAGTATATGAACCATTTATTGCAAGCCTCTCTGTGAACACAGCATGTTTTTCTCCTCCTCTTAGCCCCCACTCCATTTAACAGGAAGCCTCCATTACCTACCTACCTCAATAAACACACACAACAGTAGTGGACACATTGCTTAGTTTCTTCCCCTTTTGGGATGCAGGTTGAATCTATTCTGGTGCACAAGAGGCTGGGGATTCAAGCCCCGCAGTTAGCATGACAAACTTTTAGGAAGAGGAATCAAGAAGACCACACCCTAAATTGTGGGTCTTCCTCCTGGGATGTTGGGTTTTTTGAACTGGGCTGGCCCAAATGCAACACCCTTCTGTATGGCCTACTTCCAACCCGAAGTCCTGCTACTATTACTTCATAGAAACCAGGGACAAAGATAGCCCATACATTTTAAAACATAAGAGCATCTAATTTTGATCTATTATTCTGGGCTTTTGTGTGTGCACATTTTCAATTTAAAAAATTAATAATACCATCAATCTCCCCAGGATTTGCTTTGATCCAATATTTTCTTTCATACACCCCTCTTTGTGATCATTTTCTCTTAATTATTTCAGAGTAATAAAATCATTTTGCAGGCATTAAGAATAATCAGAGAAGTTCAAATAGATCAGCCATGAAACAGTGAAAAAATAATGAGAGCAGAAGCTTTCAGCAGTTCTATTTATAGGCGTGGGCAACTATAGCTTAAATGAATAAATAAAAAGACCAGTAATTTTATTGAATTATATTGTTCAATTTCAATTGTGATCCCAACATAAACAGCTCAGTGATTGATGTGTTTTCATGCACTTGTGGAGTGTATCTGTAATGAATGTGTTCAGGACTGACCCTCTGAGAGTAAATCAATGTTTGAAAGAGACCTCTGTTGATTTGGAATTTTGATTATTCTAACTCAGATTTTAAACGCTCAGAATTTCTGTAAGGAGAAAGAAGAAAAATCACTAGAGAATATGGAAAATAATCCTGCCCAGATGTGACTCAATGTAAGGCAGTCATCCAGATCTTCAGCCTGTGATAAATCAGAGTAGTTCTACTGAAGTTAGTGGATCCATGTCAATTTATGTCATCTAAGTATATGGCCTCAAATTGTCTAGCTCTAAAACCTCTTTTACATACATTAATAAAGGAGCTTGCTCCCATCACTGCTCTTCTCAGTCTCCTGAAATGGCCTTACACAGAAGTTCCAAGGAATTCTGGTTCTGGAGATTTAGTTCAGAAAATAGTACGGTAGGGTAAACTAAGGGATAGGCTAGTATCCTAGGGCATGTCTACACTGCTAATGTAGGCATTTGAACTTGCAAATGAAGCTTGGGATTTAAATATCCTGGGCTTCATTTGCATGTTCCCGGGCGCCGCCATTTTTAAATGCCCCATAGTTCAAACTACCTGCCCGCAGCTACATACGGCATGGACTAGGTAGTTCGAATTAAAGCACCTAATTCAAACTACCATTAAACCTCCTTGCAGGAGGAATAACAGTAGTTTGAATTAGGAGCTTTAATTCGAACTACCTAGTCCGTGCCGCGTGTAGCCGCGGGCAGGTAGTTCGAACTACGAGGCATTTAAAAATTGCGGCGCCCGGGAACATGCAAATGAAGCCCAGGATATTTAAATCCCAAGCTTCATTTGCAAGTTCAAATGCCTATATTAGCCACCCTAGTTCGAATTAGGGTGGCAGTGTAGACATACCCCTATAGAGTACAACAAAGTAAGCTGCTGTAAAAACCATTTCTTGACCAGAGATGGATTGGAGGACTGAAGCAATCATCCATTTCTTCTTCTCCTTATCCTCAGCCTTGCAAGAGCCAAAAAATGTGTTTCCCCATGGGAGACCATTAATGCCAACTGAAAGAGGACCCATCATATTCCAACTCACAACACACCAGATACACGCATTGCCCCAAAATCCTTGATGCATGTAAACTGGAAACATGTTCCTAAAATGTGTTTTGAGGGCAGTCTAGATAAACAAGTTTGGTTTGGAAAGAAGATTATACATTTAAGCTATAAAGTCAATCTTTGTAAGCCAGAGAACAATAGAAGTACATTTACATATTAAGGTAAACAAAATCATCAAGTTAAACAAGTCAAGGAGAAGATCACTGAACAATTACATCAGGGAACAGAATCTGCACCCAGGAACTCTTGTAGCTCTTCAGAGACAATAGATTTTGGGTAACATTATGTGAGTTAACTCTCTCACTGCCAGAAGCTAGGACTGGATGACAGGGGATTGATAATTTGACAAATTTATATATTCTGTTCATTCCTTCTGAAGCATCTAGTACCAGCTACTATCAGCAAACTGGCCTAAATGGACAATCGGTCAGACCCAGTATGGCTGTTCTTATGTTCTTAAAAACATTATCGTTATCTGTCATTGGAGGGACATAGAGAACAGAATCACTTTGAGCTTATGAAAGCCCATACTCTCTTGGCCTGAAAGACAAGAACTGCTGGAAACTTGAAGTAAGAGAGAAACCTGCTTAGACAAAAGATTTTAACTTACTAAAATTAAGTTTTAATTTAGTCACTAGATAGTATGTTTTGCTTTTTGTTTTATGTGTAACCATATATGTCTCATAGATTCTTGCTTGTTATCTCTTACATAACTGTTTTTATTAATAAACTCATCCTTATTTCATTACAAAGCCATTTCAGTGCTGCATATTACAAGTGGAGAGCGACTTTTTTGCTAACCTAACAGGCTGACAGATTCTCTTAACTTTTGTGAGTGTCCAGTGAAAGGGAGTGGACACTTCAGGGAGGTATCTCCAGGGAACTCTGCAATTGGATGTTGCTAATTGTTCCTACTTCAGCAGATTGGCTCATAGGCAATCAGGCCTAGAGATCTGAGTCCAAACACCAAAGACTAGAGATAGAAGTTAGAGTAAAAAATCAGGAATCCCAACTGAGGGTTGACACTGAAGTCAGAGTCCAAATTCAAGTTTGAGGTGAAGTCAGAGTCAAGAGTCAAAGCCGAGGATTGCAGTCGGATTACCAGGAGTCAGGGAAGGCAGGATCAGGGCTGGTTCTGAGGCAGGAACAACATATGAATAGGATGGAAACAACACAGAGTGTAGGTGCAGTCCAGGGTCTGGTCTGGAACAATGAAGGAGCAGGGCTTGGAGAGACAAGCACAGCAGACGTAGCTCAATTTGAGCAGCTTATTTAGAGTTAAGTCCTTAGTGTAGACACACCTCAAATGTTCAGATCTTCATACCTCTGTCCTGAGGCACCAATTTCTCAGCAAGGCCACACTCCTTGGCTGCTCCTCTGATGGTCAAAATCAAAATAGAAATCAGAGGCTAGCGTGGAAGGGCATCCTACAGCCCTTGGTTTATAACAGTCCTGTTTCTATTGTCTTCAGATTTAATTTCATGCCATCAAATCTGCAGTAATTCACTCATCCTCTTAAACTTTCCACAAAATCAAAAAGATCTTATATACATTTGTACTGGAACTATTACAATTATTTTTTCTAGAATATCCATGCCAATATGTGTTATCCTACATTTTCTACTCAATCTACTTTGCTTTATTCTGGTTTTGAGGTTTGTACCTCTGTTGTGAAATCAATACTGTTCTGCTGTATGTTTAATTGGGGGGAGGAAGGGTTGTCTTAAAAAGCGTTGCCAAGCAATTTGAATTTTTTAAAAGTCCAGAACAAATAAGTATAGTCTGGGAAGTAAATATGAATACTGTAAGTACAAATTACACAAATAAGAGGCAGGTGGCAAGCAAAAGCATAAGTATCATTGGAGCATGAGCTGCTAAAGTGGAATAATATTTATGTACTGCAAACATATTTGTGCTACTGAGCAAATCTGAGTTCTCTAAGGACTGAGAGAATCATAAACACCTGCCTTTGCAGCAGCACAGTGGGCAAGCAGTCTAGTGCCAACCAAAATAAAATACAAAAATATTAGCAGTGCTCAGATGGGGAAGATAATATTGGATAGTCCATGGATAGTCCATGCCAATATTTCTCACTCCTCTTGGCTGAAAAAGGTGAGTGGGTGGGGAAGTTTTTATTATCATGTAACACTCTATACTTGTCTATACTAGGGAATCCTTGTCTATACTAGGGAATTATTTCAAAATAACCCCCCTTACTTTGAAATAATGAGCAGAGCGTCCACACTACCAACCTAGTTATTTTGAAATAATGGGCTGATTATTTAAAAATCTGTACTCCTTCTTTCCTCAGGGAAAAATGCTTGTTTCAAATAGATATTTTGGGAGTTACTATTTCAAATTTAGTTCTTTTGAAATGATTTCCTAGTGTAGGCATATCCTTAATGTGCTAGGCGTTGAAAAATGATGTACAAAAAGAAAAAGAAGTGGATGGAAAGAGAGTTTACTATGGCATTTCCTTTGCTGTTTTGAGTGCTAAACTGCAGTTAAAGTGCCTAAAGTTAGGAATTTCAGAATGAAGATACAGACACTACCTGTCCTTTATACCACACTAGCATCAGTGCCACCAAAAGGAAAATTCAAATCTAGCCTAAACTGGCAGTGATTGTGGTGACAGGCCACTTCAGTGTTCTTTGTGAAATGAATTGGTCTTGATCCTGTTCCTACTGAGCATATGTCCTCATCACAAAAGTGACTATTATACCTAGCAGTAACTGACAGTTTGCTGAGACTCTCAACAGAGACCAAGGAATGGATTAGTATAAAGCATAAATTATCTTCTCATTGTTAGACTTGGCTCCCCCAGGACCAGAATCTAGCCGGGTTATGTGATACAGGGAAAATTGCTTTGTTGCATTTTGATGTTTATCTGAAGCTAATCTATTACCCAGGACATCAAAGTAGTTGCCCTATTCCTCCCTTGCAAAGCAAAACCTTTCCCTCAAAAGACATTGGCTTCCCCCTACTGACAATTTTAGGAGGGCCATCTCACCCAGATTGCCATCTGTCTGATATCTTCAGAAAACTTTGTTTCCCCCATACCCTCCTGCCTTGAAAAACTACACAACAGGCCCCTTTTTCTCTTTTCCTCTTTGAATAAGCAGTGGTCTCCAACCTGTTTACACCCATGACCAATTTTTAAATGTCAGGGCAAGCCAAGATCTATCCCATTCCTTTCCCAAGAGCTTTTTTGAGGCCCCACCCTCTCCATTCCCCTCCTCTCTATCACTTGCTATCCCCAGCCCTTACTCATTGTCATTGGATTGACCCAGGAGGTGCAGGCTCCGGGGCTGTGTCTAGACTACACCTCTCTGTTGACAGAGAGATGAAGATTAGGCATGTCAAAATTGCTAATGAAGCAGGAATTTAAATATCCCTCGCTTCATTAGCATAAATATAGCCACCGCTTTTTTTTTCAAAACGGAGCTTTTTCGAAAAAAAACAGCAGTCTACACGTGGAGCTGTCAAAAAATAAACCTCATGAGGTTTACAGGATCTTTCGAAAAAGGGTTTATTTTTTGACAGATCCACATCTAGTCTGCCATTTTTTCGAAAAAGCTCAGTTTAAAAAAAAGCAGCAGCCATGTTTATGCTAATGAAGCACGGGATATTTAAATTCCTGCTTCATTAGCAATTTCAACGTGACTAATCTACAGCTCTCTGTTGACAGATAGGTGTAGTCTAGACGTACCCTGGGAGGGAATCTGGATGCAGGAGGAGGTGGAGAAGGAGATGCTGGCTCAGGGAAGGGGCTCCAGGCTGGGAAGTGTTGGGGTCAGGTGGAGGGTTGTGGTGCTGAGCAAGCCACAGACATGTGGATATTGGAGTGCAGGTGTTTAGGTTGGGATCTTTGAGGGACTTAGGGCAGGGGGTTCAGATGTATGATTGGCTTAGGGTTGGGGTGTGAGGGGAGTGCAGAGGTGCTATGATGCTGTGGCCAGATGGGGGTTTAGCCCCAATTCGGGGCTTGTTGGCCAGGCTTCAGTTTTAAACAAAATATTATGTCCAACACAAAACGTTTCAACCTTGTCTTTATTTATGGGAGGGGTGGGGAACATTTTTTGGGCCAGGAAGGCTGCTGATGTACAGAAAAGTTAGTCTGGGACCACACTAGTGAGATGAAAAACCCCACCCCTCACTGATGTGGCCCCAGCTGAGACACTTCATTCCCCTGGCACTCCAGCCCCATCGGAGTGTGGGAGGAGGAGGTAGGTAGGACTGAGGTTCAAGGCCTCAGGACAGATTAACTCTTCTGGGATTCCAGGGTTAGTGAATTTTGTGAGCCCCCTTAGGTTCTGGGGTGGGACCAATAATGAGGGATCCAGTGTGCAGGATAGAGCTGTCAGTGAGTGGGATAGGGATAGGAGGGTGCAGAATCTGGGTGGGAAATAGGGTACAGGAGCAAGCTGTGGGTAGGCGTCTGGCCAGGGGAGAAGGGGCAGGGTGCTAGTGGGTATCCAACTAGGGGGAGAGGGCAGGAGCAGGCTGCTGGTTGGGATCTGTCCAGGGGAGAGGGGACATGAGCAGGGTGCTGGTGGATGTCTGGCCAGGGTGCAGGAGCGGCTCGGCTGGCACCGAGTTTCCAGGGCCAAATATCTCTCGGGAAGGATATGCAGGCAATGCTGGAAGAAGAACATGTGTGGTTCTTTAAGAAATCCAGCTGCTCTGGATCCTCCACTGCCATCTCAAACTGTCCATCCCGCCTGCTCCCCCTATTCCCTGCTAACTTGGTGCACGGGCGTAGTAAGGCAAAACAAGAAAACATGCTCGTTGCTGTGGGGAGGGGAGGAGCAACACATGTGTGCTTCCTGAGAAGCTTGATCTGGCATGGAGTTGTGGGACTTCTCCTTCTCCTTCTCCCCCTCCCCCTCCCCCTCCCCCCCCCCCCCCCCCCCGCCCACCCCGCTGCAGGAAGCCGGCTTTGGCTCCAATTTTGTGAGAGGTGGAAGGTTGTAGCAGCAGCACAGGCTCCTCATTGCAGATGGGGGTGAGCAAGCGAAGGCTGGAAACACTGCACTGAGATCAACTGGCAGTGCCTCCGTGATCAACCAATCGATCACAATTGACTGGTTGGTGACCACTGGAATGGTGGGTGCTAAGTACCCTAATCTTCTCCAATGAGAGGCACCATTGGTCTTTTCCTCAAATCAGTCTCTCTGATTGTTCTAAGAGAATTGACTTTCCCTGTAGTATTTTGGCATTTTCATTCTGATGTTAAGAAAAGTCGTTGTAAGAATTTTCTCTTTTTTTTACCTTATCCACATTTCTGTTTCTGGTACTACCTGGAAATCAGAGGGCTATGTCTATATTGCAAGCTTCTTGTCAGTGTTTTCCCCAGGAATTGAAATTGGGGAGGGGGGGTTCGAATTTACGGGGAGGGGGGAGTCAGGGCTGATGAGGGGGTGAGACCATGAGGGTGAAGGTGGGCTGTATGGCACCACAGTAAAAACTGAAAAATGTTTCATGACCATTTTATTAGATTTAACTCATGTTTTAAAATCACACAAATTAAAGTTGGCTACTCAAGCCTTCTATGAAGCACTACGTCTACATCCTTCTTGGTTTCTTCTTATAATTTTGCACAGCTCTGTTAATAAACTTCTTGAATGCAATGCGTTTTTCTTCGGTGGCTTCTCGTGTGTCCAGTACTTCCATTCCTTCAATTGATATGCTCTTTAGTTCATTCATGTGATCAGGCAGAAGGTGACTTCTTTCAGAACACAAAATTCTATTCAATGATGAAAAAGAACGCTCAACTGTAGCTGTTGTGACTGGGAGTAGCAAGAGATGAATTCCTACTTCTTTCATCCCAGAAGACATAGCACAAAGATCCGGTCGAGACACTAGTGATGATAAAAAAAGAAGTTGAAGTCAAATCTTCATTCATTCGTCGTATGATATTCCACTCTGTGTTCAAATTCTCTATTCTGTCCTGAACACATGGCAGCCCCATTGCTGATAGTGCCTCACTCCACTCAACTGTTGGTGTTTTATAGGACAGGCATCTGTAAAAGGTACGTAGAGGTTGAGTAGACGCTAGAAGTCGCTGTTGTGGAATTGCAAAAGGTACAGAAATGGACAACTAAAATGATTAGGGATATGAAACAGGATGTCTGGGAATTTTCAGCTTAGGAAAGAGACGACTAAAGGGGGATTATGATAGGGGGTCTATAAAATCTTGACTGGTGTGAAGAAAGTGAATAAAGAAAAGTTATTGAATCCTTCACATAACACAAGAACTAGCAGTCACCCAATGAAATTAATAGGCAGCATGTTTTTAAAAAAACCAAAAGGAAGTACTTCTTCACTCAACATAAAGTCAACCCATGGAATTCTTTGCCAGGGGATACTGTGAAGACCAAAACTATAACAGGATTTGAAAAAAGCACTAGATACATTTCTGGAGAATAGGTCCATCAGTGGCTATTAGCCAGGATGGGGAGGGATGTAATACCATGCCCTGAGTGTCCCTAGCCTGTTGCCAGAAGCTGGGAATGGGCAACAGGGGCTGGATCACTTGATTACCTGTTCTGTTCATTCCCTATGAAGCACGTGGCCTTGACCACTGTTGGAAGACAGGATTCTGGGCTATATGGACCACTGGTCTGACCCAGTATGACCATTCTTATGTAAAAATTAATTATAATAATAAAAATGTTTAGTACAGAAACTCCCCAACATAATGACCTCTCAAGATACCAACAATGGGAGATGTTAACCTTGGCAAATAATGCATTTTAAAAATCTTGGCCTACTAGGAAACACATTTATATAAGTTTCCATTCCCAGTCACAAATCTAACATTCTGGAGCAAAGTCACTAAAATATAGTCCAACAAACAAATGTTTATTTAACGTGTCCCTCATTTTTCCCTCCACCTTATCCAACTCACCGATGTTGTCCTTGGTCAGTGGAGACTCAGAGTTCAGAGGTGCTTTCACGTGAGTACACCTCCCAGGTGGGGGGCAAGAAGGCACCTTGCTTGTTCCTCCAGCTGCTCAGTGTTTGCTCTGGCCACTGTTGTTCATTGTGCCACTGTTCACTCCATCACTCTGTTGCCAATGGCCCTGCACCGTCACCTTCTGGTGCTACCTGCCACTGTGATCTCTGCGAGTTGGTCTCCTGAGGTTCCACCCAGCTCTCAGTGATTTCAGCTGAGCTCCCAGTGGGGGAACCTTGCTGCTAGTGCACTCTGGGCTGTCTCTTACACAAAAACACTGTACCCACAGGAACACAGTCTCCACAGCAGGACTAAGCACTTAGACCTGATTATCAGTGATTTCAGCTGTAGTGTTCACTTAACAAAACAAAAGACTATATATGAAGCCTAATCAGCTCTGTCTTTAAACAGTGGAGAGGGGCAGGTCAAATAGTACTTGTGATTCAGACAGACCATCAAGCAAAACACACAGCTATCCCTACCCTCTTTCTTGATGCCCTCAATCAGTACAGGTTAAGTACAGTTCTACTGTCCTTTGCTCATACAATAAGAACAACAACATTTCATTCCTCCCCTCGCCCCCCCTCTCCCCCTGCATTCAAGTGATTTGTAACTTGCCCCACCCAAAATCTATCACTTGGGCAACACAGCTCTGTTTGCTGGATACCTAGGTAGATTAGATGTGAATGTAAATACAATCTGGTCCTGAAGCCTTTCCCCCCAGCCCCCAGCTCATCATTAGCTGTCAGGGAGAGCTCATTTTGACTTTGCTTACAAATCATAATTTGAAGTTATTAGGTTGGCCAACATCATCAAAATGAATGCACTGACATGGTCATAAAAAACAACAGTGCTGTGTCTACATTGGCACACCTTTCCGGAAAAGGGATGCTAATGAGACCAGTCGAAATTGCAAATGCCGTGGGGGATTTAAATATCCCCCGCGGCATTTGCATGAACATGGCTGCCGCTTTTTTCCGGCTCGGGGTTTTGCCGGAGAAAAGCGCCAGTCTAGACGGGATCTTGCGGAAAATAAGCCCTTTTCCGGAAGATCCCTTATTCCTACTTTCAAGGAATAAGGGATCTTCCAGAAAAGGGCTTATTTTCCGCAAGATCCAGTCTAGACTGGAGCTTTTCTCCGGCAAAACCCCGAGCCGGAAAAAAGCGACAGCCATGTTCATGCAAATGCCGCGGGGGATATTTAAATCCCTCGGGGCATTTGCAATTCCGACTGGTCTCATTAGCATCCCTTTTCCGGAAAGTGGTGCCAGTGTAGACACAGCCCAGCTGTATAAGGAAGCTAGTCTATGTTCATACTTTTCAAATTTATTATGCTTTTTCGGATACACATTTCTTATCATACACTGTATATGCTTTTAAAGTGTGTATTAATGTTTCAATTTCAATACAAATTTCCAAACAATCACTAAATTGGCATGTAACTAGTTCACAAAACTAGTGGGGTGCGGTGTTGGGGAAATTCAGGGGGGATATACACCCACATACGGGGTGTAGGGAAATCCCTGCTTCTTGTGCAAGAACTATTTTGAGCAAGAGTTCTTGTGCAAAAGTTCTTGTGCAAGAGCGTGTCCACACTGGTCAAAGCGCATCGCAAAAGTGAAGCACTTTTGTGCAAGAGAGCATCTACACTAGCAGGAAACTCTTGCACAAAGACTCCCCCCACCCCCCCAGCCATTTCAGACAGGGCAAAAGAGCACCAGGACCTTCCGGGGGCAGGGGCTGGAGCTCCTCTGAGACATGTGCTTAAAGGGATCTCCCTGGACAGCCGTTTCTCTGCTGCTGCATGCTTTGGGACCTCTGGTAGGGACTGAGAGCTGTAGCAGTGTCTGTTGTGGTTGCTCTCTGCCTCATTGGGCACCACAGCTTGTGACCTAGTGCTTTTGGGGACTTTTGCCTTCTGCTTGCTGTGCCATGGAGCCAAGGATGGCCCTGTGGCTGTTCTGGCCCCACACGGCCATTTTGGAGTGTGTGCAGCTGCTACTCTACGCTGCCTTACTACTCCTGCACGAGCTCGATGCAGAGCTCACTTTGGACTCCCTCTCCCTGAATGCGGCGGCTTTGCTATGGCATCCTACCCGACTGTGGAGAGGCGATACTGGAGACTCAAAACCAGTTCCGACTGGTGGGACCAGCTGGTCCTGGAGCAATGGGATGACCAGCAGTGGCTCCATAATTTCAGGATGCAGAAGCAGACGTTCGTGGAGCTGTGTGACTGACTCATCCCTGTGCTCCTCAGACACAACACCCAGCTGCGGCCCGCCATCCCCATCAACAAGAGAGTCACCAGTGCCCTGTGGAAGCTGGCCACCTCAAACAGCTACTGCTCGGTGGCACACCAGTTCGGGGTGGGCAGGTCCACAGCCATCTTGATGCAGGTACGGCCCTCGGGGGGGGGGGGCAGGGGAAGGGAAGACTCCAGCCAGGAGAGGGATGGAGGGGTGGGGGAAACCCCATCACCCAGGGGCTTGTGCCGTCCCTCCCTCACATAGGCCTGTTGGTATGGGAGGGGGGCTCTGGGGCGAGAGGGCTCTGGCATGTTTGGGGGGGAGAGGGCATCACAGGGAGCAGGCACCCCCCAAGAGCTCATGCACCCACCCTGCCTCATTCTGTGTGTTCCCTGTGTTTGTCTGTGCCTTTCTGCAGGTTGTCTGAGCCATCAACGACATTCTGCTCAAGAGGGTCATCCGCCTGTGGGACATGGACGCAATTGTGGCTGGCTTCACTGCCCTGGGGTTCCCCAACTGCAGGGGAGCCATGGATGGGACCCACATACCCATCTGGGCACCAGAGCATCGAATGGCCCACTTCATCAATCAGAAGGGGTACTTTTTGATGGTGCTCCAAGCCCTCATGGACTACTATGGCTGCTTCATGGACATCTAAGTGGGGTGGTCAGGCAGGGCACATGATGCCCACATCCTCTGAAATACCAGCCTGTTTCGCAGGATGGAGACAGGCACTTTCTTCCCCCAGCAGGAATTGACAGTTGGGGATGTCTGCATGCCACTGTGCATCGTGGGGGGCGCAGCCTACCCCCTCACACCATCGCTGATGTGACCGTACACTGGACACATGGACCCCAGCTGGGAAACATTCAACCAGAACCTAAACCAGGCCCGCAACCAGGTGGAGTGCACCTTTGGACGGCTGAAGGCGAGATTCCATTGTCTACTCACCCATCTCAACATGAGCAAGCGAACATCGCAGAGGTTGTCGCAGTATGTTGTGTGCTGCACAACATAGTGGAGCAGAAGAGAGAGGCTTCGTCCTGAGATGGATGGCAGGCGAGGGCTGGGCATTCAAGCAGCCCTGGACAGCTGCCATCTGGCAGGCACACCACGATGGGATACGATTACGAGAGGCCGTCAAGGAGATGTTCTCCCAGGCCCCACACTAGGGTCGCTTCTGTCTGGCATCCACATCTATCTCCTATTCCCAACCCTTCCCTTCCCTCACCTCCCAATAAACACAAAACAGTTTTTTGTTTAACCAAGAATAAACTGTATTTTTATTTACAATAGGGAAGAAGAGTGGGCAGTGGGAGGGGGCTTTCAACTGGGAGGGGGAGTTATTGCTGGGAGGAGCAGCTCCTGCCTGTGCCTTTGTGGGTGCAGAGGCTTTGGCGCCCTTCAGGCCGGGTTGGGGCAGGCATCATGGGGAGGTGGACAGGACGGGGTGCAGCAGGAGGGGTGGCAGGAGGGGGCATGGGCACAGCAGGGAGAGCAGCAGTGTGGGGCAAGGCCATGCCATAGTGCACAGCATGTCCGATGAGAGATGTGAGGATGGAGATGGTGTTTCACATGCAGTCGCAGCGCTGGAGGAACTGGCCCCATTTCTGCTGCCACCACTCCATGTCAGCCCGCAGCTTGCTGCTAACCGTGTTGTCCATCCACTCTACGGCCTGGACGTGATGCTGGAGGAGCTGGTCGCGCTGCCTGGCCCACCGGACTGGTGCCGGGGTTGTCGGTGCCTCCGCCGTAGAGCTGAAGGGTCCCTTGCTCCTGACTGGTCCCAGGAGCACAGAACACAGAAAACGGTGATGCAGTCAGCCCTGCCCACAGTGTCCCTGAGTCCCTCCTCCATGAGCCTCACGTTACACTACACCACAACTGTTGCTTGGGCCCAATCAGTCCCCTGTGTGTGTGATCACGCAGACTAGCTCAAAATCCTGGGGGAGTGAAGTGATCCTCCATGGGCTGCAACCCTTGGGAGATATCACTGTGAATGAAGACCTTTGTCTGTGTCCTAGCCACTTGGCATGCTGTGTCCATCTGCCTGCACTGCGTACACTCCCTCCCCAAGGTAGAGCACATGGCTTCTACTCTTGTCACTGTCTGTGAGCATACACCATTGATGCTGTAGTCATGTTTGAGTACACATCCCCACATTGCATGGGAGCAAGTGTGGCAGACGAGGTCTGGGTTCTCAGTCTACTGTCATTGATTTCCTCGGAGCTGCAGCCAGGCCTACTGGGGAGTGTATTGTCCCTGCAGCAAGACTATGTGGCCCAGAGGCCCTGGCTACCCACTTCCCTGCTCCTCCTCCCCCCAGCCCTTGGACAAGTAGCTCAGGGCAGTGCATGGCCATAGTAGGGGGCTTCCCTCGGGGCAGCAGAGGGGCTGGGAACAGCCAAGGGACTCTGTGGGGGCCGCGCTCACAGGGCTGGCTCGCTGAGCTTTTCACAGGAGCAGCTGCTGTGTCACATGGGAAGGCATGGTCGTGTGCTGTCTGTGTGCGGCACCCTTCGGGATGTGTGCGGTGTGGCCTGCGCCCTTGGGGCTTGGCTGCTTCCCTTTCCCTCCCCCAGGCAGGACATGTGTGAGCAGCAGGGTCCCAAGCGTGTCCTAGAGCTGCCTGCTGCATACATGTGCCACACAGTCAGTCTGCACGAGGTTGCATATGCTGCGTACTGCTGCACAGTGTGAAGCTCGAACTGCCTGACTGATGCTCCCTCCCCTCCCCCCAGGCATCTGTCTCCCCAACCCTTGTGAGTGAGAAGCACAATACTCACCGGAGGATCCATCGCTGGCCTCGGACATTCCAGAGGCTGGGCACTGGCTCTAGGTGGAGGGTGATGGGGCAGTCCACTTCATCACCCTTGGAACTAGTGGTCAGGTCACCCTCCTCCTCCAGGTCAGGCGGCCTGACCACCAAGGTGCACAGTCCAGTGTTGACCACCAGCAAGGGCCCTTGGACCACTGTCTCCCCCAGGATGGCATGCAAGCGGTCATAGTGGAGGCAGGTGTTGACTCCTGCCCCCTTGCCCTCAGTGTCCCTGATGTAGTCCAGGTGCAGCTCCTTAATCTTGGCCTGGATCTGTTCCAGGGTCTAGGATGGATGTCTCTGGTCAGCCAGCCACAGGACCAGGGGTCGTGGAGGAATTCCTCTTCTGCCCACAGATCCACATTGCATTTAAATTTAAAAAGTGATCTAGTGGTTTAAAAAGTTTGGAGACCACTAGATTAAAAGACACTCAATTATTTATTCAAAAAATTGTTCTTAGATGGCCTTCAGATATGCAGATCCACACAGTAATTACGCAACTTATACGGGAAGTAGGGGACATCTACTTGTAAATTATTTATTGATCTTTGACAACTTGTTTGGTGACTTGCAAACATAAGAAAACAGAGTATCTGCCTTAAGAAATGCACGATCTAACTTAGAGTATTACCCATATATACATGTACACACAAAAATCAGGTATACATAGTTCACCAGTATGAGTACCATGAGTTGTTGAAATCTTTTGGTGGCTATTCAGGTCATTACACAATATAGACGTTATTTTTTCTTCTTAATATGCAATGTCCTGGTCACTTAATTTTGATTCCCTTATTATACTTGGTATAAAACTTAGAGTGTCTAATATTCATCTACCTAGCCCATACCACATATGAATTTGGCCCAAGATATAGAAATAAAAGCAATAGATTATACTCTATGTAGACTAAAATACATTAAAAATAAACAAAATAATGGAGGAACTGAGTCTCAAATCTTTAACTATAGGAAATGGGAAACAGTTTGGTTGCCCTCCTCCCCAATATCAAAATTAGTAATTATACAGCTTCCCAGAACTTCCTTCCTCCTTTTGGCATTTCTATATCTTTACATAGTCTACATCATCGTGTCACTGGGGTGAGGGATCACTGTAAGAATGAAAAGAGTAGGAAAGAAAGCAGCACTGTGAGTTCTAAGATGAGAGCAGAGAAAGCCAGCAAATGATAAAGTCAGATAATCCTTCCCTTAGGATAGCACATTGGGTCATCCGGGAGCACACAAGAGAATTTTTTCCTTCATAATTTGCCATTTAAATTTTGCAAGTAGTAACCAGGATGCTGCAGTGTATTAACAAAGGGGACCTGACATTCCAAGTAAAGGAAGAGAATTGAATTAAAAAAAAACAACCATTTTTGAAGATCTCTGCAAAAAGATAGTTACCTTGGGGGAGGGAGAGCTAGACATTATCCTTCATTTTACTCTGCTTTAATACACTGATGGAGAATATCCACTGACAGTAGTGAGAGTAGGGTGTTGTTTCAACTGTGTAGTTTGCTTTTGGCTAATAAGTTGGCTCAATACAAAATCTTACCTCACCCAGTAAAAACCCAATCAGATTTCAGTTTACTAATAATCTACCAGTTTGGATTTTCAACCCTGAACTGAAGAAATTCTTGAAAGTTTCCAGAGAATAAACACTAAAACCTGAATATCAATGACAATTTTTAAATGTGCCCCCCTCTCTTCCTCTATTTTGGCTCATAGTTCACCAGAGCCCCGATACTGCAGTAATTTACAGATGATTAATTTTACCCTCTGCAAGTAATCTTTTTAACATCATGGGCAGGGCTCAACAAATTATGTCATCTACTCACCCGTGGCGAGTAGATTACAAGTTGCAAAGCTGGCGCAGCCCGGTCTGCGCATGCGCAGACCGCAGAACCGCACGGCCGGCGAGCAGGGTTCGCTGTCACTTGGTGAGCCCTGATCATGGGCATATGGGTAAATCTACACAGCAATTTAAGTTGTGACTGCAGTACATGAAAGCAAGCCTTTATTAACTTTCATCTAGCAAGTACATACTATGGTTGATATCTAGAACCTAAATCCGTCTTGCCACATCTTTATTACAATTGCTATCTGCACCCACTTCTATGATCTCTGCTGCCATGCTTTCACCCATGAGTGTTACCCACACTAGCTAGGACTCATACACCAGTGTTTTCTGTAAGGTGAGCACTCGGGCGGCCACCCAGGAGAGGTTCAAATGCCGCTCAGCTGATTAGCAAAGTGTCCACAGTTCCCAGAGCCAGCAGCATGTGTTTCTACTGGTGGTGCATATCCATGCATACTTTGGTGCACATAACAAAATTTGTTCCACACATATATGGAAGAAATGAGAGGGAACACCGCTACACACATTACAATTACACCTTCCCTTGAGGTGTAGATGTATGCTAAGTCCTCACAAGGTTGGAGCCTGGGTACATGCTCATCTTCTTATTGTCCGATATATACAGATAACTGTTTAGAAGGAGGGCTCGGCAAAGCTTATTTCAAAGAATGAAGAAGAAAAAAAAATTTGCGATCAAAACAAAATGTACTATTGTCTATCTTACAAACCAGGATCCAATGCTCCAAGTTGCTCCAGTCTTCCAGAATCAGTGCCTTTCTTTTCCATTCAGCAGGGCTGTGCACTGCAGCAGTCCAGTTGTGAGCCCTAAATGCACAGCTGTTGAGACAAAAAGGGCTTAACAATATATATGTATAATGTTTCATGTCATGTCAAATTTAAATGCAGCTGTAACTATTTTTGCAACAGAGACAAAAGAGAACCCCAACTCTAAGGCCTCTATCAAAGAGTCAAGGCTCTGTTCTGCACTCATCTTGATAAAGGCCTGAGGGCTAAAACTGAATTTTCATCTCTTTATGTTCCAAAAGCAAGAATTAACCCTTTCACTCCTAATCTCTCAGCACATCTGCTATGCTGGTTGGTTGGGTGGTTGGTTAGTTGCTTGGTTTATTTGTTTGAAAACATTTAAAAGTGTTAGGATGTGCCTGGGATAATTACAGGCAGTCCCCGGGTTACGTACAAGATAGGGACTGTAGGTTTGTTCTTAAGTTGAATCTGTATGTAAGTCGGAACTGGCGTCAGCCGCTGCTGAAACTGATCAGTTTCAACTGCAGCTGAATCTGGATGCCAGTTCTGACTTACATACAGATTCAACTTAAGAAACCCAGGCGTCCCCAAGTCAGCTGCTGCTGAAACTGATCAGCGGCTGATTCCAGGAAGCCTGGGGCAGAGCAACTCTGCCTCGGGCTTCCTGTAGTCAGCCGCTGGTCAGTTTCAGCAGCGGCTGACTTGGGGACGCCTGGGGAAGAGCAGCTGGGGTGCTGCTGGGTTGCTCCAGTAGCGCGGCTCCTCGGCGCTACTGGAGCAACCCAGCAGCACCCCAGCTGCTCTGCCTCAGGCGTCCTGATTCAGCCGCTGCTGAAAGTGACCAGCAGCAGCTGAATCAGAACGCCTGGGGCAGAGCAGCTGGGGTGCTGCCGGGTTGGTCCGGAGCGGCGCTGCGGGACCAACCCGGCAGCCCCCAGCTGCTCTACCCCAGGGGTAGGCAAGAAAAGCCTGGTCTGCTGGGGGGGGCACTAGCTGCTCCCCCCCCCAGCAGACCAGGGGGACAGGAGCAAAGTCTTGGAGCACTCCCGCAGCGGGACAGCCCAAGCACGCCCGGGCTGTCCCGCTGCGGGCGTGCTCCAAGGCTTTGCTCCCCGTCTCCCTGCCACCCGTGTCCTCCGGGATGAGAAAAGCTTCTCCCGGTCTCCCTGGTCTGCTGGGGGGGTCCAGCAAAGCCGCTGGACCCCCCCAGCAGACCAGGGGGACAGGAGCAAAGCCGCCCAGGCGGCGGGAGTCCCGCTGCCTGAGCGACTTTGCTCCGGGGCAAATGAGCAAAGCCGCCCAGGCAGCGGGACTCCCGCCGCCTGGGCGGCTTTGCTCGGGTGTCCCTGGTCTGCTGGGGGGGTCCAGCGGCTTTGCTGGACCCCCCCAGCAGACCAGGGAGACCGGGAGAAGCTTTTCTCACCCCGGAGGACACGGGTGGCGACCCGCCGCCCATGAGCTCCGGGGCGAGAAAAGCCCCATTCGTAAGTGCGGATCCGACGTAAGTCGGATCTGCGTAAGTCGGAGACTGCCTGTAGAGATGTTTTGTGCCTTGTGTGCCCCCTCTCCCAAAAGAGGATTCAGCAATAGTCAAACAGCTAAATAACCACTATATTAGATCTTTGGGGAAAAGTAAACAACTAGTTACTTTTGGCTATCCTAGGGTACATCTATGTTGCGCAGCTACTTCGGGTTACTCCAGGCTATTTTGGGGTACCACACGTCTTAACATACTTTTTTAAATAACGGGTGTGCTGTTTTGGCATCCTGGTAGCCCTTGTTCCATTAGGGTTAAGGACTATCTTGAAATAGCACATTATTTCTAAATTTGGCACTGTGTAGACGTGCCAAATTTCAAAATAAGCTATTTCAAAATAGATTCAAAATAAGATATGCAATTTACATATTGCAAATTGCATATCTTATGTCGAGTTTAGGGTACTGTGTAGAAGACGTACCCCCAGAGGAGATGATGGTAGCCAAGATTATTAAGCACCTGAGATCTACAATTATTATTCTTCCATACCTAAAGGAAGCCACAGTTTCTGCCCTAAAGAACTTTAAATCAAGCCTGGATTTTTCTCAGCTGTGGGGATTATGTTTGTTTGTTTGTTTTTAAAATTAAGCACATCTATCCATGCGTTTACACTCTGAGGGTATGTCTATACTAGTCACCCTAGTTCAAACTAGGGGGGCTAATGTAGGCATTCAAACTTGCAAATGAAGCCTGAGATTTAAATATAATTAAACATCATTGTACACTAACATTATACAAGCCATGTGTAAAGCCAATGGACTCAGGTCATCAACAGGTGGGATTAAATCTGGGACCTTAGAGGCTAAAGTCATGAGCTGCTGCAGTATGAGCTAAGAGACAGCTGACTCTCAGCTAAGGCTTTAGAGCAAATTTTACTCTCCTTTGTCAGTGATCTCTGTGCCTCTCGGTTGGGGTGCTGTACGAGACAACTATCCTCTTCATTATTTACTGACCTGACGCTATCAAAGCTATCCTTAAGAATGACCAGTGACCTCTCTTGGGTAAATGAAAATTTTTAAAAATATACTACAAATGTTTTTTTATAATGTGGTTTAGACATGCATTTTTAAATAACCATTAAAAATAGATGCATACCAATTATGTTAAGGGAAATTCACAATTGAGGCTTGGAGTATTCCAGTCAATATGGCCCTCTGTTAACAAAGCCTTTGAACAGTGGAGAATGATACGGTATGTACTGTGGATAAATGTAACCAGAGATCTCTCTCCCTTTGTCATATATAGGCCTTATCTATTACAATAACTATACTGATGGATACTCTAATCTAGAATAAAAGAGACTTTCAGCCTAGTTTTGACAACATGCTTGAACAACTGAGGACATGTCTACACTGCGGGGCAGAAGTTGAATTAATATACTGAAGTAACTTCAGCTACATCAATTACGTAGTTTCAGGCTAAGTCTAGACTGCAGGCTTCTTTCGGAAGAAGCTTTTCCAGAAGAGACCTTCCAAGAAAACTTCTTCCAAAAAAGAGCGTACACACCGTCAAAGCACATTGAAAAAGTGATCTGCTTTTTCAAAAGATAGTGTCTACACTGAATGGATGCTATCCAGCATGTAAGCTGTGATTACTAATGACGGAGTGGCCAGTAGGGCACCTGTGCTTTTTTCTCTTTCCTCTTCTTTCGAAAGAACTCCCTCTTCCCTGTCCACACACCTTTTTCCGAAAGAGCTCTTTTTCTGAAAAAACTCTGTAGTGTAGACATAGCCTCAGTCAAAAAAACTTATTCTGACTTTTGGCAGTGTCTACACAGCAGGAAGTTGCAGGAAGAACACTCTTCTTCCAGCGTCCCTTATTCCTCATAAAATATGGGGTACAGGAGTTGAAGTAAGAAGTCTTCCATCTCGACATTATTTTGACATTATATCAAAATAACTGTTTGTGGTATAGATGTGGATTTTATTATCTCGGAATAATGTCAGTTATTTTGAAATGACACTGCTGTGTAGACATAGCCTGAACGTCTTATTCCCAGTAGCAAGCTGCCTGTTGGTGGAGCAAGATCATCACCATGCACTGCTACAGGACAAACTTGTGTTTAGCCGCAGACTTGGTCTGGCACTTCCCCAGCCAAGAGAGAATTTCAGTACAGTAGACAGGTGCAGATAAACCTAGCTCTTTGGACATTACTGATGTGAGGAGAAGCAGCTGCATATTCAAAGAGCTTCTCAGCTTGCTAGTTTACACAAATGTATTAACATTCTCCTTGGAGGAAACTGCTGGTATGCATTCCCAGCAGGCATTAAACTTTAGGTGACAGAGGTAGTTTAGAGAAAGCTTCAGATGCAGAGACTTTAGCTTTAAGCAGGAGCGAGCGAGAGAGAGAGAGAGAAAGAGAGAGATGGGGGGAGGGAGGGATGAGTAGTTCATAGACAGTCAATATATTATTATGGGTATAGTGGCATAGTTGTGCCTAGCACCACACTAAGGTTATAAAAAGTGTCCTTGCCCCTTCAATATTTTAATCTAAATGAAATCACAACACAAAACAATGGCAACAATCCTTCCTTGGTATGTGGGCCAAGGAAGTGCTAGGGAATAGACATCCATAGGCACAAGTAGAACAGTTTGCAGTGCAATTCTAGCCATGTTAGTCCCAGGATATTAGAGAGACAAGGTGGGACAAGGTAATATTACACAGAGCCCTTCTTTAGGTTTTAGGGGAGGGTGGATTTTCCAGTAGGGAATATGCAGAATTGATTAATATGGTGTATTTCATTTTGATTATTTAGGCTTTTATCCTTTAATATACTATTTCAATTTAATCATTTAAAATTCTATATTTGAAATCTATATGTAATTGCAGTATTGCCAATCTTTCAATTTAAATGCATGTGTCATGACATTTTGTTTTTTTCTTACAAATCCAGCTCCTGGAATCATGTGAGCTCAGGTAAATGTCACTTTCCTTTCCCCTCCCCCCTGTTTTCTTTAATTGCACCTAAAAAACTCAGAAATCAGAAGTCAAAGAAAAAATATTACTTTTTTTAATCACATGATTTTAAGGCAATCTTTGGGGGGGGACTCATGATTTTTTTAAAGCTTAGAGTTGGAAGTACTGTTATTAGTAGGCCTCCTGGGACAGATTGAAAAGATTTTGTGGTTAAAAGTTCTGGGGTAGCAACTGAAAAACTAAAGAATGTCTTAGCAGCTACATGTAAAAAGCAAAACACTCACCTTTCATCCCATTCCATTTCCTGCAGTCACACTGAGTATTGGCTCAGACTTGAACTCTTGCTTTATCCACTAAAGACAAAGCTACAAGTTTGTGTATCGAGTATACTTCATTAGGAGAAGAAAGTTGTATCGATAATAGATACACAGACACACGCTGTTATCTACACTCATATTTAGAAGGAGAAAGAAGGGGAGTCGTTAGTATATTCCCCAAGCAGAAAATAAATGATGTTTGTATTTGTCTTGGGCTCTTGATTCCAATGAGGTAGTTATTAGAAGTCTCCTTCTTGCATTTAGTCATGTTTGGAATTGTTTTCAGGATGTTTAAGACTCTTTTCCTCAAGTTGTCACAAGCTCATTACCACAGAATTACATTATACAAACAAGTGCTGGCTAGAGCCAACTTGGCTTGGCTATTGCTGTCTGAGGGAATTGGAAACGAGGATAATTTCCTTGCATTTGGAAAAAAGTAGGCATAGACTGTACAGGAGACAAGTTCACACCCTCTCTGTCAGTGCTGGACCATGTGGCCTTTTATTTCTGAGAGTGGCTCTCCCTTTAACTGGCACTTTCCATGGACTGCATTTTTGGTAAGTACAATGTATTTGCACACCAAGGCTACGTCTAGACTGCAAGCCTCTTTTGAAAAAGAGCATCTAGACTGCAAGCAGTACTTTCGAAAAAGCAAGCCGCTTTTTTGAAAGAAAGCACCAGGCAGTCTGGATGCTCTCTTTCGAAAAAGCCCTGTTTGCATTCAAGAACGCCTTTTTTTGAAAGAGCACTTTCGAAAAAAGGCGTTCTTCCTCGTGAAATGAGGTTTTCCGCCGTCGAGAGAAAAGTCACGTTCTTTCGATTTAATTTCAAAAGAACGCAGCTGTAGTCTAGACGCAGGTGAAGTTTTTTTGAAAAAAGGCTACTTTTTTCGAAAAAACCCTTGAGTCTGGACACAGCCCAAAGCATAGGGGATCTGCACAGTAATGAATTTTCATCTCCAATGACTCTTTAAAACACAGCACTGCACTAAAGTCCCCACTGTATCACTGCAGAAATAATTACTAAAAATGTGGTGGCTATATATTTATTATTTAATATTATGGAGAACCATTTTAATGGAGGAAAAGCCCAGAGAAGGAATCTGCAGAGAATTCAAGCTAACCCAGCTCCCTGAGTTTCCTAATAAGACAACATTGATTATATCTATGAGGTTTTCCCATATGGTTCCTAGGGATGTTTTGCTTTTGTTACATTTATCAGGATCTTAACATTTTAGTCCAATGTGAATAACTAATAATACTGTCCCGAATACAATAACCCAAAACAGGCCAGATGTGGATACCCTTGCTCCTACTGAGTGGGACAAGAAGTTTATTACAACTAACAAGACTACTTGTGGAATAAAATATGTCTATTGCATATTGTGTATTCAATTAGAATAGTTGATGAATTTCAGGATAACAGTCCTTACCTTTAAGGCCCTCCACTGTACTAGATCAAGTTATCTAAAAGACCAGCTCTTGCTCTGGGACCTAAACATCCTTTGATAGTTGCATTTCACAGGAACAATGAAACTGTCAAGTTTAAGGAATAAACTCTTAAAGCAAGGGACAATATTCAAAGAGCTGGCCCAAGAGAAGGTAACTCCCTAAGTAAAGATGACCACAGAACCCATTCAGAATGAAATGTAAGATTTACTTTTTCAGCTCTGCATCTGCACAAAGCAGGAGCAACAAATTAAAAAAAAGAAGACGGAGGGAAGAGGAGGTCAGTCACACATACATGCCAAAAGAAAAGGGGGGAAATAATTCTAGCAGCTTGGTAAGGAAGAAGTAATATAGTACACTTAGGCCAGGTCTACACTAATGGGGAAGGTCAAATCAAGATGCACAGCTACAGCTACATTTATTACATAGCTGAAGTCAATATACCTTGATTCGAGTTTCTCTGCCGACCCTACAGCGGGATGCTGATGAGCGTAAATGCTCCCATAGGCTTCACTTACTCCTCACAGAAGCAGGAGTACTAACTGCCAATGGGAGCGCCCTCTGAATTTGATTTTTCAGGTCTTAACTAGACCCACTAAAACAAACTTTGGAAGATCAAGCGTAGCAGTGTCTATCTTCCCCGGAGTGAACACACTGCCTTAGACACTATCTTGTATAGTTCTTTTTGGGGGGGTGAAGGGAAAAGGAAGAGGAGCAGGGAGGCAGTACAGATGCTATTATGATGTGTGCCTGATAGGAACAGATATAAAGAAAGAAAAAAACTCACTTTTTAATTTCCCCCAAAATTTAAATCATCTGCGAAGACGTGGTCAGAAAATGGCAAACAAATTAAAAAACCTTGTAAAATTTTTGTGCTGGACTTTTTTCTCCCACTGAAGTTCAAAATGGATGACCATTACAGACCTTGGACTTCAGAAAAGCAGATTTTGATTCACAGAACTGATGGTCAGGTTCCTGGAGGCTAATAAGATGGGGAAAGGAGTACAGGAAAGCTGGCTATATTTTAAAGAAGTCTTATTAAGGTCATATGAAGAAACCATTCCAATGTGCAGAAAGAATAGCAAATATGGCTGGCAACCAGCTTGGCTTACCAGAGAAATCTTTAAACACAAAAAGGAAGCTTTCAAGAAGTGGAAACTTGGACATATGAGTAGAGGGGAGAATAAAAACATTGCTTTGTTTACACAGCACCAAATTTCAAAATAAAGCATTATTCTGAAATGTCCCTTACTCCTGGTAGAATGAAGTTTACAGAAATGTTGGAATAGCAAGTTCAAAATGAGTTTGCTGTGAAGACACTGGATAGCTATTTTGGGATACTCTAGTATCCCGAAATAGTGTTGAAGTGTGGATGTACCCTAAGAGGGTAGGGAAGCACTGAAATAGGTTGCCTAGGGTGATGCAGAATTGCTATCTTGAGAGGTTTTTAAGGTGAGGCTTGACAAAGCCCTGGATAGAAATTTTTAGTTGGGACTGGTCCTGCTTTGAGCAAGGAATTGGACTAGATGGCCTCCTGAAGTTTGTTCGAATCCTAAACTGCTATGATTCTATGATTTGTAAATATCTAAAAACATTTCAAACAGCTTTACTTCAATGTTTTCAATTGTATCACTATCCCACTGAACCAAACCCCCTTCAGTAGGCTGTCCATCAGAGTTTTTGTCACTCTGGATCCTACTAAGTATTGCAGAAATACAATCCTCCAGGAGTGCACTCTCAGCTGAAACAAATACTAGTATTTTGGAGTTCAGCAAAAAGCTATTGTTTGGAACAATAGCATTCTCCCTCCTTTTTGGAACTCTACTAAAAGCACTTATGTTCATTAATGGACATTGGGGAGACAGAAATGAAACAATTGCTGAAGAAAATGTCTTGTAAACATTCAAGCATCTGTAATAGTATTCCATGAATACATGAAACGAAAAAAATGAAAGCAATATTTTCCAATGAAATTAGTCTTTATTTAATCAGCAAAGATTCCCATGACCTTGCAGATAATCTTTGGAATAGTAATTGAGAGTCACTTGAGAGTCCATTTGGAAAATAATAATACAGGTTGAACCTTTCTAGTCTGGCATTCTCAACATCTGTAGTCCAACATGATTTTAGTAAGCTGGATGTCCACTTATCATGGGGGTGGCAAGGTTCCAGCACTCCCATAAAGTACAGTCACCAGTCAGAGTGCTCAGTGTTCAGTGCTGTTATTTAGCTCTAATTTACCCCTAAGAGCCCAGGAAGCAGTAGAAATGTTGGTAAAGTTACTAGACAATATTGACCTCCCATGGTTCGGTAAATTCTCTGGTTCAGCATCAGTCAGATCCTGAGGATGCCAAACTAGAGAGGGTCAACCTGAACTATAATTCACAGGACAAAACTTTACTGATATGTCAGAGGCACTGCTCTGACAATATTAAATAGTGCAGCATTATTAGCTGATGCACTTTTGCACCAACCCAATCATTCCAACATCAAGGGCCAAGTTTCCCAAAGATCTCAACTCCCATTTAGGTAATTAATAAAGATCAGATTTTCCAGAGTACTCAGCAACCTGTAGCTCCCATTGTGAGAAAATGTGGTCAGATTATCGGAAGATTTGGTCACAGAGTGTTAATTTTGGTGTTTAAATAGGAGCTGAGCACTTTATAAAATCTGTTCACAAATATAAAGAAGATATTTCAGCAAGCATAGGTGCTAGTACTAGAGGTGACAGTGGTTTTTCCACACCTGTGGCTTGAAGTGGTCCATCACATCAAGAATTTACAGTTTGATTAAATTACCAGGCCCCAGGGCAATTGCTTCCTCTTCCCACCTTCATCAGCAGGCCTGGCGGGAGGTAATATCTTTGACTAGTCAAACTTCTGATGGTGAAATTGACAAAGTTTGATCTTACATAGAGTTCTTCTTCAAGTCAACAAGAACTTTGTGTAAGTTCAAAAGCTTGACCCTGTCATCCACAAAAGCTCTTTTTCTGTACTGTTGCACATGCACTGTAAAAATGTTATGTTTTCTTAAATACAGTTCTCAATGTGGATCTCCCAAAGATTTAGTGGGTACTGTGCACTTCCTTGGGTAAAACTTGACAGACAGACTGTTTTGACCCATGTTACGTCAATAGTTTGATCTAGTGCTCTGGCCAAACACAAGACAAAAGACATCCTAAAATCTTAGAAACTTTGCAGGGAAATGGTGACTTTTTCAAGGCTTATACCTCTGCAACCATTATCTAACAATCCCAAATTTGAGTCAATAACTCAACTATGCATTCTCTTGAAGCACATGAAATTTCAAAAGAATTTGGCTTAGAATTCAGATATTAGAGGGCTTAGAAAAGTCAACATTTAAACAGAAATCATGATGCAATCTTAACTATAGGAGTGCAGTTACAGCACCATAATATGTTTCTACCACACAGAACCACCTAAGCTCATACATAAGTTCCCTTTCCACAGGCAGCTCTTTCCAAGATCTCAGTCTTTGGAAAATCCTGTAAGCAACCTGTAACACCAGGAAAATGCAGTTTCAAGCCTATAATTTTCAACCTCACTCCGGAGACTAAATGCATATTCCTCTAATGCCAAGACAGAAGTAAATACTGAAACTGGGCCTGCAGAAAGCTTGCTGAAATGGGCATCTGTCTTCCAGACATATCTGGATCCATAGTTAATATATTTAAATGAATTTAAAATAGGATGTTCAAATGCTTATGATGCTGCTGTCAGGGATACTAAAATCTGTTCTTAAAAATATTTGAAGGTTGAAGAGTATTGTCAACCTCACAAGAACAAAAAATATCAAAAGACTTTGAAAAGATAATACATTTTGCGTTCTTTTAATTTACTCTTTAGTGTGAGTTCACATTTTTAAAACTTTTATTTACAATGAGACTAGAAACTTTTTGAAAACAAAAGTTTATGTTCTCATACTGCAACAGTACGTTAGTAGCTAAGGATTTAAGAAAAACACCAATATCACAAGACTTGGAATAAAATTACAACACTGCCTCTGTGATAGATATGGCAATTTCCTGCAATATCCTTTGGAAACCTTATTGAATTAAGTTTAAGTATCTTTGGGAAATGAATGATTTATGTATTAATAGGTCAGGATTCTATGTAACCTCTCTAATGGGTAGATGTGATGGATCTGAGACCCGGGGGTTCAAAAGACTATACTGAACAAAATGCTAGACAAGATTGGGCTCCTGCAACAAATAGTGTTAAGTGTCTTTCCTGGGGAATATCTTGGTGGAGGTGAATGCACATTCCCCATCTCTGGTTATGCAAAAACTCTGCCTTTTGTATCTATATCCTGGGAAGCCATTGTCTGCTGAGCATCTGTTACATGAGGCCAGGAACAAAGGCTGAATTATTCCTGGTTCTTCTAGTTCTGAATCTAAGGCAGTTAATAGCTTGTAACCACAAAGAAAGCACATTTGTGGGTTTTGGAAGACTGACATCTACCAAAGCCTGAGAATGGGTTAGCTTCATAGCATGAATGTAAGTTCTTTTAATCTTTTCAATGTGTTGTCTCTGTAATGTTTTCACCTTAAGAATAAATGTGCTATATAAAGAGATGTGTGGCAACTTGGTATCATTATACTGTTCACAGCCTTCAGAGAGAAAACAGTGTGCAGATGTTTGCCTTTTAGGTGGTCCGTCTTGCAGGGAATATCAATGTAGGCAAGGAACTATGCAGCCTGCAAAAATACCAGTCAGGATTGAAATGCACACAGGTCGCTGCTCAAGAAAGGTGACAACTGAAGAGCTAAGCACCACCAGTGAGTGTCCTCCAAGGACCATGGAATGCAGTTGTCCTGAACTGTGACTGCCTTCCTGCTCGAAGAAGCTTACAATCAGGTTTAAAATATGGTGGTATGCTTGTGACACAGACACTGCAAATGGCACAGAAATATGAACTCAGTGAGAAAGCTAGGACTTGGTATTATGGTTTCCATATTTGTAGTTTCGTTCAACTTCCCCTGGATTACAGATGATTGTGGGGAAAGTTCTGTCTCACTGACATATACACATTTAGCTTCATCAAAATAACATGGAGCTTTTCTTTTCATTACAAGACTGCTTACAGCAGCTGCCAAAATTTCAGTACTTTCATGAGAGTTAGCAATGCTCCAATGGGTAGGAAGATAAGAATATGAGGGCAGGAAGGATGGGAGAAACACAATTATAATGACATCAGTGCTTTATGTAAATTTTCTCTGACAAAAATGTTCATTCTATGAGACCCTTTGTTGAGTCTGGGGCTCGGTAGGTCATGCTTGGGTGCCCCATCAGTCCAGGGTGAGGCCAGTCTCAAGTAATCCATGGGCTCTGCGGGTCCAATAGTCATGCAGTCTGGAGCCTCACAGTCTCCTAGCTAGGACAACAAAACAATCAAAGAGTCCTATGACCTTCCAGCCTACCAACAGGGGAAGCAATTGGACTGGGGAATTAGCCCTCTAAGTAGGGCCTCCAATGGTGGCTCAGTTTGGGTTTGATGCATCCCATTACAGAGCCACTAAACAAAATTCTCACTTTTTCCTCCAGACTCATGTCCATTTTCCTAGGACTAGACCTACCTCTTTGCTTGTGAATACTTCTCAGTGACTTCAGTATTGCATACAGATTTTATTAATTCCAGGTGCAGTTAGTCCACAAACAGGCAAAAAAGGGTATTTTACTCTTAGTGTATATTTAATATTGATATTCAGCCATGCAGTAGCCCAAGCTCTGTATAGACAGATGCTTAGAGGCACCCATTAATTTTTCATTTAACATTAGAAGTTGGGCATGCAATACATACCCCAAGTGATCTACAAAATATCCTTGGCAAAAAAAGGACATCTCTGATGTAAATCAATTATTAATATATTGGCTCCAAATGAGTATGTTTCAACTGCAAGAGAGTAGTAGTGCAGTGTGACATATTCTAGAGCACTTGAGTAACTGGTCCCATGCCCAGCAGTAGAGGGAAATCATCAGTCTCAGCTCAAGTTATTTCCCAGGCCTGAATGTGTTTCATGAAGCCTCATTGTACAGGAAAGATACTAATTCTGTGAAATTAGAATAGCCTCACAGTGGAAAGTCAGAGCAGAACTTGCCTCTGATTTGGAGGACTGATGAGCTTCCCAACATCTTTCCTTCTCTGCAGCAACTGAATGGCTACATGTCTCAGAATATTTGCAACAATCTCATTGTGAAGGAGATTCCTTCTCCTTAGCTCTGCGGGCAAAAGGATAGATTGTACTTTTCTCCTGTTTTGCTGTACTTCACAACACTGCTATGTCTAATCTAGGGCCTTGTTTACACTGAATTATACAATTAAATGTATAAAGGTCAATTTTGCAGCACTCATTTTTGTAAAGTTGAATGTGGATGTCCCCAATACAAATTTGACTTAGTTTGACATAGTGCGTCCCTAGTAGGAGGAGTAACAGTAGTTCAGACTAGGAAGCCTAGTCTGAACTACCTAGTCCGTGCTGCGTGTAGCACTAGCGGACATTTAAAAATGGCGGCGCCCGACGAGATGCAAATGAAGCCCGGGAAATTCAAATCCCAGGCTTCATTTGCAACTCTGGTTGCCTACATTACCACCCTAGTTCGAACTAGGGTGGTAGTGTAGACATACCCTAGGAGTGATGCACTGTGGGTAGCTATCCCACAGGTCCTGCTGCCCCTTTGCATTCTGGGTTATGCTCCCTGAAAATTCTCCTCCTCTTCTGCATCCACACCGTCCTCCACGCTGCTGCCTGGGGCTGTGTATTGGGAGAAATTCATGGACTGGCTTAGGAAACTGGTTAGGTTCCCCCCAGGATTCCATGCAGCTGCTCATAACAGCAGCATGTTTTCAGCGATGACCCAGACCATCCATTTGCCTCCTTTGTCATCTGGTATGATTGCCTCAGATCATTTATTTTCTGGTGGCTCTACAGGACGTCCTTAGCGTATCTTTTCTCCTCCAAGCCCTTATAGATCTTGGCATAGATATCAGCATTTATTTTGCTGCTTCATAGTTCAGTGAGAAGATTCCTCTCCCCACATAACTGGTGCTTGTTTGCGACCCTGGGCATTCATGGTCAGGTGTGCTGCTGAGGAGTGCTCCCTGCTCTGAGGTCTGCTGGCCACACAGTAAATGAAATTCAGATTTTCCTAGGGCTTTTCTTATGCACCTAGAGAGCAGTGGAGTTGAAAGTCCTGGCTAGATCAGTGACTGCAGGGCACTATGGGATACATCTCAGAGGTTAAAAACATTAATTATCACAGTGCTGCATCTGCACTACCCTAAAGTCAATGATGCATGATCAATTTACCTTTTTTCCTCATGAAAAGCAGGAGTACTGAAATCAACTTTAACAGCCCTTAAAGTCAATGGAACAGGCTAGATGGTGTGGACTCATTGTTTAGAAAATCGACCTACTGTGGGTACGTTCGACCTGAACTCCTAGTTTAGGCCAGATCTAGCAGTAACCTACATGTTTATATCATGCCGATCACTAAATTTATCTCTGAGAATCTCTCTTCTGCACTAACAAAGCATCTTTTTTCTCCAAGATTAAGTTTGAAGAGATTCACCAAGAATTCTACTTCAGAGCAATTCTAGTAGTTGTCTCTCTATTGTGGAGTGAGAATTTTAAATTCATAGCATCCTATCGGATATAGTTCACACTTTTCCTATTATCTTGTCTCATACTTCCTTCTGAAACAAAAAAACAGACTATGTAGCACTTTAAAGGCTAACAAGATGGTTTATTAGGTGATGAGCTTTCGTGGGCCAGACCCACTTCCTCAGATCAAATTGTGGAAGAAAATGAGCATAACTATATATACCAAAGGATACAATCAAAAAAATGAACACATATGAAAAGGACAAATCAAATTTCAGAACAGAAGGGGGATGAAGGGGGAAGGTAAATGTCTGTGAGCTAATTATATTAGAGGTGATAATTGGGGAAGCTATCTTTGTAATGGGTAAGGTAATTAGCGTCCTTGTTAAGCCCTAGGTGTAAAGTGTCAAATGTAAGCATGAATGACAGTTCAGACGATTCTCTTTCAAGTCTATTACTTCCTTATGAATTGCTTCATGATCATGCTGGGATACTTTTGGGGTGCCCAGGTCTTTCCAACAGATTCACTATAAAAACAGTCATTCAGTGAAGTTAGAAAGGGTGTGTCTAGACTACATTCCTCTTTTGAAAGAGGAATGTAAATAAAGGAAATCGAAAATGCAAATGAAGCACAGATTTACAAATCTCATGCTTCATTTGCATAATTGCATCAGATTGCTTTTTCAAAAAAGGTTTTTTCGGAAAAAAAAGCAGTCTAGACATGGTTCTTTTGGGGGGAAAAAACCCTTTTTCAAAAGAACCCTTATTCCTGAAAGAATGAGGTTTACAGGATTCTTTCGAAAAAGGGTTTGTTTGTTTTTTCAAAAGATCAGCATTTAAATGTCGCTTTTTTTTCTGAAAAAACCTTTTTCATAAAAGCGACTGTATGCGATTTCCTTCATTTACATTCCTCTTTCAAAAGAGGAATGTAGTCTAGATGCACCCAAAGGCTGCTTTCTCCTAAGGTAAACAAATGACTGGGGCTTTTATTTAAAGGATTTTAGGAGAAGTAAAAGTTGTGTTAGAACTTTTTCTTTATTTGGGTTATGTTTTCAGTGTGGCTTAACATGGTTGTAGTAATCCTAACCATGTTTGGAAGAGATGCAACTCTAACCATCGCAAAATGAAGCTTCAGGGGGTAGCCGAGTTAGTCTGTACAGGTAAACTGAAAAAACAATGAATAGTCTGATAGCACTTTATAGACTAACAAAACATGTAGGTGGTATCATGAGCTTTCATGGGCACAGCCCACTTCTTTAGATGACGGGAGTGTTGGATGTCTAGGACCAAAATAAATAGGGGAGGGGCGTGAGTGGAAGAAGGGAAAATTAGGAAGGGTGAGGGGGGATAAGAAAAGGGAGTGGGTAAAAAATATATCAAGGGAAAGCCGAGCTGGAAAGCAATAGGGAAAACAAAATGAGTTATGCAAGAAAAGAGAGCTCTAAAAGCAGGGCTGGAAGGCACACACTATGTTGGACAGGGAAATGCAGAAGCACAAATATAACACACACATCCTCTATTTTCACATGGCTTACTTAAATCTTGCTTTTAAAGACTAAAAGACAGGTTTGTTATGTAAATAAATATGCAGTGAGTGATAAGTGCACTAGTATTGTTCTGCCATCTGTGAGCAGCTGGCCTCCCACTTCCTAGGCCAATGAAGGCCTACCATGTTCTGGGAAAAGGGGGTAGTGGTCATTTGTGTTCACTTTTCTGTTTTTTTCACAAACCCAATTTAGAGAGAAGCATCTTGGTCTGAAATAAACTTTCCATCCCTTAACTCCACAGACCAGATGTAGAAGTGACAGCTGCCATTGAAAAGGGAATTTTTTAAAAGATTGTGGTAAAGCAGCAGGAGAAGGATGGAGGGAAAAAAAAACTGTTGTCATGAAAGAGTCAAAACTGCCAACATAAGGAGTCACTACACTATGCCAGGTGCTTATTGAAACAGGTGTTGTAAGGAGTAGGTAAGTAAGAGAAAAAGGTGTAAATCATGCTTAGAAACCATGTGCTGTGTCTGTGAATCCATTCATAGTCTTTCACTGGCTCTGTTTTGTATTCTGTACAACTGTAAGATTTTTTCCTAATGTTTCCTCTCATATCAGTTACAGAATTGCCTACATGTAGGTATCCATACATTATATTGTAGGCTAAGTGTTTCTAATAACAAAAGGCAGAAGTTGTTTAATTCACTGTGTATTGTTGTTTAATTCACTATGTATTGTGCAATGTTACTCAGGTGCCAGCAATGTCTTTCTGACCAGCACAGAGGCACAAGGGACCAACCCAACATACATTTTTAATGGGATCAGCTGTGACAGCATATACACAGAGAAGACCTTAAGGCCTTAAAGTCATCCTATTGGAACATTTTTAGGGGCCCAGAAGAACTGGTTTAATTAATCTTCTTTTTTTCAGGATTGCTTCTTCCCCCCCACCCCTCACCCCTCCTCCCCCCAGTATAAATTATGTACACTGAAAACCTGCCAATTATAGCAAATTAAGAGACTTGGCAAGTGCTTCCCTTGGAGGCAGATGGTAAATAATATTCAGATTCTGACTTGAAACAGGACGAACGATTAGCTGGTTCAGGATTGAAAAGCAGTCCAAAATACATTAAATAAAAGGGTTTAATATGAACACAAGTACTGTGGGTTGCTTTGGGTGTGACAGTGATAATACTGAAAATACTGATAATTCATCATCAAGAGAGTGGACTCCCTGAGTGACAGAAGGATTTTAGATCCTTTTGCCCTATTTTAAAAACAACAACCGTTGTTTATTTTGCTTTCAAGTGAATGAAATCAATAGCCATCTCATCCTTTCTGAAGCAATTCCAGTTAACATGACAGCATCATAGCCTAAGGACAGCTTAAATAGTGTCCTCTCAAACAAAGACAGGCATGGACCATGGACAAATATTCAAAGGCAAAGGAGTCTAATCTCCTGGGAGGCAAGGATCAGGAAATGCAGGAGCACAAGTACTACTCGTCTTCCATTTCCACAGAACTCTGTTTCTCGCGTAGGTTACAAAAGAAATGAGAGTGCAAGCCTCAAGCTATTGCCCTAATGACCATTTTATATTGCACAAACCTACCTGACAAAGAGTTTAATAAATGCAATTTCTGTTACAGCCTGAAATAACAGAGATGGTGCCAGTCAGAAGGGTTCTAGCCGGACTACACTGGGATTGGAAGCTCTCTCTACACCTGCCTGTTGTCTGTCTGGGAACAATGACTATTGCTAATCTGACACTCACATTATGGCAATTTATTTGATTTACAAAACTGAAAGCACAGAGAGATCTTTTTTAAGAATCCAGACATAGATAAGAGGGATGACACAGTCAAGTATGTGTTAGTCATTGAATTCATATGGGGCTCAGGATACTAAATTTAGGAAGTGACTCAATCATCACACACAATTACTGCTATTTTCAGGCTATAAGTGAGGCAGCACCACAGCACTGATGCAAAAACATACCACAATTAGGTCCTGCAAATGCTCTTTCGATAAGGCATAGTTTCCTAGGAGCACTCAGTCTAATTATGGAATCTGACTCTCCCTCAGGGCACACCTTACCATATGATTTCATTTTGCACATACAGTAACCTGCCAGTGATGTCACTGAAGTGCTGCTTCCCTTGATATACTCCTCAGCACACAATAAAAAGATTAATTGCTTAGATACATTGTTAAAGGGCACAAAGAACACTCGTTTACCACCCTCTTCGCATGAATATTTGTCCTCAGAAAGCACTAACATGAGTTTACTTTAAATGCTACCAAGAAACTGGAGATGGAAAATAGCTGCCAAGAGTCAATGGAACTTTTTCTAGGAATTGGATTTATTCAAGGCAATTGAGCATATTACTTTGTGGCTTTTCTCACAAACAAGAGCATGGAGTTCTGAAGAAATGTGTAAACAATTAAACCACCCAAAAACTTGTTCATGAACTCACACATGGTCCAGAATAAGTCAGTGTAGAGACTGAAGGTGAAATTGTGGCCCCCCTGAAGCTCATGAAAAACTGCATGAGGGTTTTAGCCTGAATCCTCACAGATTTGCCTATCCTCTTTGGAATTCCCTACAATACCCACTCAAAAATGAGTAAGTAAAGGAGGAGGGCTTATATCAACAGAATGACTCCAGCTGAAGATCTGAGCTAAAGGTTTTCAACCCTAACTTTTAATGTCTCTCTCTTCTGAGTTTTAAATCAAATCCATAATATTAGCTGAACATAAAATGCCTCTATTGGTAGAAAGCAAATTGTGCCATGGTCAGGTGTATTCAAAGGCTTCTTCAGGTTACAGCAAGCCAAATTAACAGAAAAAAAGTCATTTGCTAGGCAGTGAAAACAAATCATGTTTGCTATACTCTCACAATGTTAACAAGCCTGGCATTCTTTTGGCTTTCTTTTATACAAAAGGTAGGTGAGGGGGGTTGGTTAAAAAAACCCACATCATTTTCCTAATCTTAGCAAATGAATTCATCCCAGTTCTCATCAATCTAAGAAGCTGATTTGCTGATGCTAAGTACTTCAGAGAAAAAGAGAGTATATAGCCTCATAGAAATTTCAAAATGGGCATAGGTTTTTAGAACATTAACTTGAATTTCAGTGGTTATGGGACTTGCCATCAGATTAATAAGAACCTGGGAATTACTGTTATTGCCTAAATTGATACACCATATTTATTTTGCCTGCCTTACGTTTCTCAATGCAACTTTGAAACAGTACAGTTCTGCCTCTGACCTAACATTATACCATTGAACCCTGAAAGTTTTTGCCTGGATTCATTTATTTATTCCAATAACAGAAAAGCTTATCTACAATTGTAGATGTTTATATATATACAGAGCTTTATCTTGAATCAACATTAATACAGGTACTTATATTCTCTCAATCTACCACACACAACATTCTGATCCCTTAGCCAGCTCTCACTCTTTTAACCCACGTCATCAAGGAAAGGCTAAGGGAAAAAGTAAGCCTTAAGGAAGACGTTCTCAAACTGTACTCTGTGGACTACCAGTGGTCTGAAAGCTCTATTCAGATGATCTGCAGATAGTTCCCTCCAAGGTGCACACCTAGGCGGCTGCTCACTAGAAAATGAAGAGCTACCAATCTAATTAGTGGCTTGCAGGCCTGGCTCTTTTAATTAGGTGGCTAGACTCTGGACCCTCACATGTAAGGTGAGGTGGTGACCTTGAGGAGAATAGTAGGTAAGTGGGAGGTGGCAGTGGGGTGTGGTAGAGAGAATAGGAGGTAGGTGGGGAGGGAATGGGGTGAGAAGAGCTTGAGGGGAGGGGGGAATTTGAAATATACATGGTGGCCAGAGATGGAGGCTACTTTCCCCAGCTCTAGAACTGTGGCTGCTTGGGAGGTACAGCCCTCCTTCCCAGTCTCTGCTCAGTGCCTGTTGGGGGGGGGGAAAGACCCCTCCTGCTATTAAACTATAAGTTGAATGCTTTTACCTGTAGAAGAAAAAAAAACCTTATTTATTATTAGGGGGGGTTATATAGCACTTTTATCCAAAGCACTTTTCCATACTTAGGTAAGGGTGCAACCAACCTTTGGAAAGATCATTAAGTGATCCTCTGAACCCTTGGCAATTTTCAAGAAAAGTTTGAGAACCACTGCTTAAGGTATGCACTGAAACCCTTATTTTCAGGTTCCAAAGATATTTTGATTACAATGGCCTGACACCAATTCTCATTTAAATCTGTGAGTTCACATGTCTCAGATGATCACAACTGCCATGAAACCACGTCAGGTAAGAAGTATTCTCTAAATGTCAAACCAATATGTATGATGCACATTTGCAGCACATATTGTAATAGCTCAATCAATACCATTATGCTGTGATATAGATTCACAGTAGCATCGAAGAGGTTTCCTGTGGATCTACAGTATGCCACATAAATAGTCTCATAAAAAGTAATATGCCCACTACTGTTTGCTGTTTAATGAAAAGACTGACATTTCCAAAAGATCTTTGAGATTGCTGACCATAAAGACACTTCTATAACAGGAACAATACCACAACACGTCTCTATAAACGGGTACTCACTTGCATCTTTGAAACGATATTGGATCAAACAATAGCTCAACTCAGGTACCCTCCCCAGTAACATGCCAGAGACTATATATTCACCTGACAGAATACACAAAGGAGCTCCTGCTCCCTTGATAGACACCCACTGCAGCAGTGTTATCTACCACAAATAGTCTTAAAAACTTAGTTCTAACAGTCTGGAAGAAGCATCTGCCTTCTGAGACTTCTTAACATGTGTATGTAACCTAATGGTGAATGGGCTTTACCCATCTCTTTGTCAAACTACATTGCTACAGCTTGAGCTAAAGAGCCAAGGCTTTCTGGTTGGGGGAAGTAACAACTCATATCCACAATTGCAGAGATGGGTGTCAACTTCAATTTAGGCTGTACATCTCTGAACACAGTTCTACTACAGAGGTCCAATCTCCCAGATATCATCTGCCATTCCCATATCTCAGCAGAAAGCACATCTTGATTGGGTGAAAGAAAATGACATTTCACTGTAATCCATGGGAGAGGAAGTTCCCTCTCTTCCTTTGAAGATCTCCTCTTAAGATATGAAGGCTCCTTAGGCCCTACTCCTGCAGTCTTGACATCACATGGGGTCATTTTAGAGACTGTTCCCAGAAGTACAAAAGTCAGATTTTCAAGAGCCCTCCTAAAAGCAGTACTTCTGTCAGTCTGCCCTCCCAGGGTATCACGCTGTGCTGGTTCAGTCTCCCACTCCCCTCCCCACACAGGAAGCCAAGGAATATCACTACTTGGTGATCATCTGTGAAGCCATTTCAGCAACAATGCAAACCAATGAAGAATTGGTTAGCAAACCAATTCAAATAATGCAAGCCAATGAATTAGCCTTGGGGAAAAGACCAATTCTTGCTTACAGATAACTCCCTAACCTGAAACAAATTCTTTCTGGTAACCACGCAACACACCTCCATCATAAGCATCCAGGAACCCACCCCTGCCATCACCTCCGGTGCCAACTCTGCACATATATCTACACAAGCAATTTCATCACTGGACCCAACCACATCAGCCACCAAATCAGAGGCTCATTTAACTGCACATCCACTAATGTGATCTATGCCATTAAATGCCAGCAATGCTCCCACTGTGATGTATATCAGCCAAACTGGACAGTCTCTATGGGAAAGAATTAATGGACACAAATCAGATATCTGAAAAGACAACGCACAAAAACCTGTTGGAGAACACTTTAATCTTCCTGGACACTCATTAATGGATCTCCAAGTCGCTGTTTTGTTTCAGACCAATTCCACAAGCCAAATGCACAGAGAAGGGTTAGAACTTAATCTCATTCACAAGTTTAATTCTACTGCAACTGGTATCTTGATATCGAATGGTAATCTTGATATTGAATGGCTCGCACATTATCAACCAACCAACGAAGGTGCTAATGGTTCTTGATGTCTGTGTAGAATCTGGTGTTGGTCATCTTCCTTTCCTAATGCAAACTAATGGTTCTTAGTAGCTTCTTGTAACTATTTAGTCTTTAAGGTGCTACTAGACTATTTGTTGTTTTTTAAGTCTTTCCTGTTGCAGACTAACTCGGCTATCCCTCTGAAGCTTATCTACTCACAGTCTCTTTTTTCTTCCTCCCCTCCATTTTTTTTCTTCTCTCCCCCTTCCTCTTTCCCTTATTTATTCTTGGATCTAGACTTCCAACACTCCGGTCATCTGAAGAAGTGGGTTGCGCCCACCAAAGGTCATGATACCATCTACATGTTTTGTTAGTCTTTAAGGTGCTACTAGATTTGCTGTTTTTTAAATTTTTCAATGAAGATGAGACACTTGAGACTTATCCTAACACTAAACTCACAGAAACCAAGTCATGGCTTAGTGCCTTGCCTAGACATGGCTTCCCTTTTGCAGGGGATCCACATCAAAGGAAACCTCACAAAGGTTAATTCTTAGGAATGCTGTTCAGAGTCCCACTTGGAAATTCCTTCCTTAATTGAGTGTGACACTGGGAGACACCAGAGGGCGATGTTACAGATCGTTCTCTAAATTGTGTGTATTTGTATCAGAGTTAGAACTTGAAGAAACATTGTTATCTGAAATAGAGTTTTTTCTTCTTAAACAAAACATTATATGGTGACAAAAACATGCCACCATAGGTTTTTAAGTGCTCCTGAGATAACCAGCTGCAGCTGAACCCAGTTAAACTAGGAGCATTAAAAAGGAAGTGTGCTGCTTTCAGGGAGGGAACACAGACATGTACTGACTAGAAACCAATACAGGGAGCTCTGGAGTCTAAGCGCATCTCTGTATATATTGTTTTGTTGGGGGTGTTTATACAGCATTTGGTTGTTTGGACTAGAGCTGTACAAATACTGCAAAGCAGTCTTCACAAACACTCATTTGAATTCTGAACAGCTGTTTGTTTTAGCTATGGTCATGCTCCTTTTTTCATTATTAGTGTGAAAACATTTTTTGTGTACATGAATATTGGGGAGTGGCTATCCTTCATGTGAATGTTTCTATTTGCGTGTGAACAAAGGTACTCACTGTTGGTTATTTTCTGCTCTAAAAAGTTTCAGTTACCCAAGAGAGGCATGAAACACACCATGTGGCTTAAGTGATGGGTCATACACCGCAATGAGATGAAGTAAACAAGCTGAAAAAATTTCACACAAATTGTGTGTGTTGAATAATTTTTAATAGTTAAGGCATTTTTAGAAATCAAAGTCTGTTTATGGATTCACAAACAGAAGCAAAGGCTAACTTGGATGGAATGAAGACTTTGACCAGCCCTAGTTAGTATTTAAAGATTGTTAAGCTGCTTAAAGGTGATGTGGCCAGAGACTTAAATGGTTTTATTATTTGTGTTAGGATAATTCAGGGAGTAGGCCCCCATTGTGCCAGATGCTATACACACATAATGAGAAGTTGATCCCTCCCTCAAAGAGCTTATAGTTTAATTCAGCAATGGGCAACCTAAGCTATTGAGTATGGCCCTCTATCTCAGTGGGTCACAAGACTCTTGTAACCAAGATGGCCTCTTAGGATAGGGTAGTTTTGCTAATTGCCCTTGTGTAACTAGAATTTGTGGGAGATGCCAACTGAACCGTTGCAGTGCTTTGATTGGATGCAGAAGGAGTGCACATCTCTTACAGTGAGTATTGTGTACAATCAACATCCACCTCACTTTATGTATCCTTGCTTCACCTGCATATCACTTTGATCATACCAGCTGGAAAAAAAACTGTGAATAGAAACTAGTGGAATCTGTCAACCCTGCACATGGGAAACAGTAAATAAAATGTCTTGTGGGACACACATAGAACTCCAAACATTGCCCACCACTGGTCTAACTGATGTGTGGAGCACAAGGTAATAGTGAGACAACTGATAAGCACAAGCAGCACCAGTCACAGCAAGGCTACACACCAGTTGTGTATTACTTTGGAGAGAAGAAACTCTCTAAAAGAAGCTGAAACCCTTCAAGAAGGCTTCTCTGCTGTACTTTGGGCTCTTGACAAATTCCTGTCCAGCCCCAGGCCCTGACACAGCATTATATAAACTATTGATGAGCTCTCTGAAAAGATACAAACCTCAGCCAAGCCTGCTGATGCTGTTGAGCTGTAAGACTGAAGAAAATAACAAGCAGTCTACACCTAGATAAAACCCAAACAAGGTGAAAAATGACTCCTTTGAAAAGATAACAATGAAAGCTATTTTACAGCAGTGCAGGGTACTATTTAGTAAAGCACAAGAGCATGAAGAAAAGTGCTTTTCTTTGCATCTGGAAACATATGGACAGTATTGCCATTTGACTGCTTAATGTGTATTCTTCAGAAGGACCAAAACAGTCTTCCTGACTGGAATGTGAATAGTCTTTCTAAGTCTGCTATTTCAAAGAGAACTGACATAAGCATCCAATTCTGATGCTTCTGGGTATTTTAATGTTAATAATTAAAATCATAATGTTCATCCCTCTTCCCCCTCTCCCCCCACCTGGCTTTACCAACATGCTTGTTAGGGTCTGTGTTATGTTTCACCCTACTCAAACAAAAGTATTTGTCATTATTGTTGAGACAGTTTCATATAAAGATGGGTGAAATGGGTCCAGATAAATTAAGACCCTTCACCCAGAATTCAAACTTATACCTAAGCTTCTGAGAGCTTTACAAACATTTTTTTTCTTCTCCCTCCTTGTCTTTACACACATTTACCTCTTAAATTTCTAGTGTGATGGAAAGCTAGAAAGAGATATACCATATTATCAAAAGACAAGCTATTTTTGTAACAGTTCCATCCAAAATGGAAATGAGAACCTTTGAGTGCTTATCTGAAAACACTATGAACTCCATATCTTTTGTCATGCACCTTTCACTCATTCTGTGCACTAAACTAATATTATTATGACAAATGTCAATAAAGTAATACTGAAACTAAAGCTTGTTGGGAAAAATGTTGGTTCATTGAAAACTAAGCTGCTGGTGGGAATAGATCAATTCTGATACATTTTCCAACTTGAAAAAATGATGAACATTTTCAAAAGTGTCAAAATGGGACAATTTTCAAAATGACAAATCACGGCATCCTGTTTCTCAAAATTAGGCCCTTAAGCTATGTCTACACTACAAGGTTATTTCGAAATAACTCCCAAAACAACTATTTTGAAATAACACATCCACACTACAAATCCTCATTGAAATAGCACAGATTGAAATAGCTCATTCACACTCATTGGAGCCTGAATCACATTTAAGATGGTGCCTGGAAGCTCTCTGGGCAGGGCATGAGGACAGCAGTCACTTCCTGAAACCGCTTCCTGATGCTATCTGAGGCTTATGCTTAAAAAGGGCTCCCACTACAGTCATGTCTCATACCCTTCTCCATTGCCTACCTTCTTGAGGGACAGCAAACTTACATTGCACGCTCTGGTTACCCTTCCAGACATTACAGCAATCCTGCCATGGAGCCAGACCTGCTGCACAGCAGTGCCAGACTCTTAGACCACTTGCTGCACCTCCTGGTGCAGTTAATGTAGGCTGCCTTCATGACACTGCAGAACCAAGATGGCCAGTTCAGATTTGGGCACCTCCTCAGCCTGACTCAGGCACTCCTACCCCACATCCCTCCCAACCTCACCAGGACACTGTGGACCTGCATTTCTGGCATGGGGACACCAGTTCTGACTGGATCGTCATGGAGCAGTGGGATGACCAGCAGTAGCTCCAGAACTTCCGCATGTGGAAAAATACCTTCCTGGAGCTTTGCGAGTGGCTCGCCCTGGCTCTCCAGCAACAGGACACCCATCTGCAACATGCAATCCTCCTCCAGAAGCATGTGGCCATTGCACTTTGGAAGCTCGCCAAGCCGGAAAGCTAGCACTTGGTCGGGAACCAGGTTGGGGTGGGGAGATTGACCGTCAGGACCATGCTCATGACTCTTACTATTGTCCCAGGGGGGCAATCTACTGCAATGGGTTCTCTAGGAAAGTGCTGGAATCTCCATCACTAGAGGTTTTGCAGTCCTGGAATCACAAAGCCCTGCTCGGGTAGTTGGGGTTGCTCCTGCTGTGGGAAAGGACTTGGGCTCTGGGACCTCCCAAAGGCTCCTGCAACCCTGTGAATCTGTGTTCCTGTGAATCTGTGTTTTACAAGTGGTGAGGGCCATCAACACCACCCTGCTGTGGAGGGTCATCACCCTGGGCAACGTCAACCCCATCATCACCAGCTTTGCCACCATAGGCTTCCCCAATTGCGGGGGATGGGTGGCGGAGATTGATGACACCCACATCCGCATCCTGGCCCCTGACCACCAGGCCTCCAACTATATAAATAGAAAGGAGTACTTTTCAATGGTCCAGCAGGGCCTCGTGGACCACTTCACGGACATTAATGTCGGGTGGTCAGGGAAGACACACGACACCCGCATATTCTGGAACTCCAGCTTTTTCCAGAGGATGACGTTGGCACTTTATGACAGGGTACGCACCCTTTGGGGGTGCCTCCCAGAGTGCTGACAAGGCAAATGCCACTCGTCTTCCTGCTCTCTGAGACTTCTCACCACTCTGTCATGCTGGGCCAGATTCCTGGTCTCCCACAACCAAGGAACACAGCTGAGATTGCTGCCTCCCACCCCAAGAAGCAGTACAGACACTAAAATTCTTCAGGTCCAAGGAAAATGCAATTTGGGGCCCAGCCTCCTGGAATACAACTCCTCAAATGGGATCAGAACCCCACATGAATTATTAGGAAAGCACCCTTCAACAATGAAAGGGGGAATGTACACACTGGTGGCTCCTTCAGGTAGCAGTTATTTACACTAGGCTTGATAGTAAACAAAAGTGATCTTATTAAGTACAAGCAGTAGGAATTAAGTGGTAATAAGCGAGAACAAGCACAACAAAGTAGATTACAAACTTAAAATAAAAGAAAACATTTAGCTCATTCTAACACTAAAACCTCAGTACAAACTTATTACAAACTCACTCTAAAACTGTTCCTTTTTCTGCTAATCCTTCAAAACCAGGGCAGCTCCTCACCCTGAGGACTTTGGATCCCTTTCTTGGGAGTGCCCCAGGCAAAGACAAAAGACCTGCTAGTTTCCTATTGTTTTAAAGATTCCAACTTTTTTATGAGAAGTTACGTGGCCAGTCCCTAGCAGTTAGGGGAGGCCATGTGACTTCCAAAGATCAACTACTCTTAAGACTTAAGGACAAAAGGCTATTTACATACGGCTGCCCAGACATTGAGACATCCCAGCATTGGAAACACCCTTCATGACTTTCCTTTGCACATTTAAAACCATAAAGCATTCCATATTCCATATGTCAAATTTTATACACAAGGATGATACCTATGCCGAAATAAGAAAAACAAATCCGGTGGATTATGACATGAAGGTTGATAGGTTACATGAGACAGTTTGTCCAAAGCACCTTTGAGTTAGGTGAATCTGTATCCACTGCACCATGGGGATGTGGACATGCCTATTTGCATATGGGTGATGTAGCCTACCCCTTCCTCCCCTGGCTAATGAAGCTGTACACGGGACACCTAGACTCCACCAAACAGTGATACAACACCAGGCTCAGCAGGTGCCACATCATGGTAGAATGTGAACAGAGTGGCCACCGATAGAGTGAAAGGTTATTATTGTGCTTTAGCAAGCCCATTATTTCGAAATAATTTTGAAATAATGGATTTGCTGTGTGGATGCTCACCTTGTTATTTTGAAATAACTCAGTAGTGTGGACATGCCCATAATGGCTAGCATATAAGGAGCAAATCCAGGGTGGGCAGTGAAGGCAGGGCTGGGCGAGGCAAGCCTTGAGCCCAACCTCCAGCCCCACCCCTTCTGCTAGGCCCCACGCCTTCCCCAGATCCTGGGAGGCAAGACAGTGCACCCGTGCCCCCCTTCCAACCACAGGAAGGGGTGGGGAGAATGCACTCACTCACCACAGCCTCTCCAGCCCCAGAGGACGGTGTGCTGTGCAGCCCGGCCTGAGCCCCGCTCAGCCTCAGGGGAGGGAGGACGCAGGGCATGCTGTCCCATGAAGCAGTCATTCTGGAGGTGGAATGTGGGCGGGACTATACGGGGTGGTTTGGGAAGACAAAGCCTTCCCCCACCTTACATACTGGATGCCCATGGACAAAGTCATTGTCAAACTGATGGTTGTGACTAAGTTACAAATAGACCTGTTCTTTGCACATGGATGGGAAACATTCTAGCAAAATTGATCATAACAAATGGGAAAAATGAAGCACAGAAAAGTTAAGAAATGATTACGGTCATAGAGAATAAGGAACAAAACCAAACACTTATTCCTGGTTCCCTGCTCTAATCATTAGATTGCAAGGCATAAAAAAGTGCCACCTATTCATATGTTCTGACATGACAGATTCAACCAATAATCGTCTTCCTTAGCAATAGTGAAAACCCCTGAAATTAGAGATCCAATTAAATCATACCTATTAAACACAAAGACCAATTGTCTAGTCATTCCTTAACTCAACCTTTACTCCTCTCATCCTTGTGGCCATGTGAGTTCCACAGAATGTCTCAACAATCAGTAGCACAGCACAGATTCTCTGGGAAGCACAAAAAGAAAACTTTGTTTCTATTTGTTTGCCTTTTTAACTCTCACCGCCATCCCATCTCATCTTATTACAGAAGCAGCAGTAATGTTCAAGGAGGTAAAGCACAGTCACAATAAGCACATGCCTATTTTTAAAAATATTCTTCTGCATTCTTCCAACTTTCATGCACAACACCTAGTGCACATGCACATTAGGGTGTGGCACTACTCTGATTTGTGTGCTGGGTCAGGTATTTTGGGCTCATCATTCAGACAAAAGTGCTTTAAAAATATTGGTTCAACATATGCAATTTTCAAATGTGAATATTGGCAGTAAGTCAACCAAGAAGAACAATTTATTTCATTAACATGAGCATAATCTTTTTTTAAAAAAATCAGTATTAAGCAATGAGAAGAGATCATCTTGGTCTATGCTTAGATTAAGTGGAGTACTTCATGCAACAATAAATGCGTTGCATTTCTTGTGGTTTATTATATGATGTTACAAAAGTAAAAGCCTAGGATCTGATGCAGAGAAAGGCTGTCTAGCTATTCACAATCTGACAAATATCTATATCATATCTGAGTGCCATTCAAAGCAGCGTAAAATGTTTGTACAATCATCCAAGGACTTCACTATGTCTGAGAATTTGAAAATGTGTAACATCTTTTTCTGATCATTTGAGGAGTGTCAAGATTTATTAATGGTACTCATTATTTCATTCATGAATACAGCTATTTCATATATCATGTGATCATACATTTTGACTATTTCATCATGTTCCTTATTCAAAAAACATCTATTTCACCAATAAAATACATTCTGTTTTAGTAGAGGCTAAAAATAGGAAAAGCATCCACAGTACTAGCTTGCAATAGACTGAAAATAAATCCATGCAATCATAACTCTTACAGAGAATAATGGAACAAAGTCAAAGATATGTTCATTTACTTCCCCATTTTAAAAAAGCAATTTCTTATATAACACATGGCAAGAGATTTGTATGAAATGCATGTGAAATATATGTCCTGTGATCCAGAAGAATATACCGTATATTGACAGTACAACAGAATGCAATCTTGATGCAATCTGGTCCATCCCAAATAACCAAAATTTACTCTTCAGAAGAGTTTTTATGAGACCTATGATAAGCCTGCTGTTTGGAGAGAGAGGATGACTTTCCTAATCTTCCCTTCATCTTGGCCAAACTTAGGTATGTCTCAACAGCTTTTTTCGACACAGTAATAAATAAGTAAACAAATAAATAAATCTGGAATGGAGATCTACAATACAGCAGAAAAAGGGAGCCCTTATACACATATCAGAGGGGTAGCTGTGTTAGTCTGAATCTGCAAATCTGACGAAGTGGGTCTTTGCCCACGAAAGCTTATGCTCCAATAAATCTGTTAGTCTATAAGGTGCCACAGGACTCCTCGACACTTATACACATTTACATCCTGATGCCATAAGACAGGGCTACTCAACATGAAGCCTGTGGGTGAATCCTTTGAACATGGCTTGCACTGGGAACATACTTCATAATAGCAAGGCATCTCCCAGGCAGGGTGAGCATTAAAAGATACAAGCGGATGGGCTGTCTAGAACTGACAGGTACAGCGTGTCGACGTTTCTAGCCCCCAGGGAGGAGGTCCCAGGAGTGCCAGAGTATTGTGGGAAGTGCTTTGTATTCATGCCTGTCAGTGTGAACAAAGCTATTTGCATATATTTGCATGTATATTCAACCACACTTAAGTTGTGGCCCTCAGCATGTGCTGTGAGTATCACTGTGGCCCCAGGGGCTTCCAAAGTTGAGTAGCCCTGCCCTAGAAGATGACCCCAAATATATGTCTATAGTTCCAAAGATGGGACTATGTAATATTGATAAAAAACAATTAACTGTGTGCTAGGCATCCCATAAAAACAGAGGATTCAAAAGATATTATGTAACAAATGTTTATTAATATTTATAGTATATTCTGAAAATGGGAGGCTTATTGTATCTAGTATTTTAAGAAAAGCACTACTTTATTATTTTCTTTCCATCAACTTTATAGTGAATTAAAATAAAGAGGTTTTAACTTATTTTTAAAATTCATGTTTAAACTTAATCCAAAGTATTTCCTGCTTTTCTTGTTTCCCCACATTAACATTCTATGTGCTACATGCCTACTAATAGATTATGTGAGCATGCACTGCAGATATATTCATCAGCACAGGTGCACATATGGCTCTCACTCTATGTTCAACATTCAAGGATAGATTCTTGCAGAAAACATTACTGCCCTCAGATTTCCACTGGCCAGTCTGACATCATCCCCAGTTCACAGACCCTTACTGCCACCTTCCAGAGCATGCTTGTACCTATCTGCATGCTGGCTCCATGAATATTTAAGAGAGAGGTTGAGAGGAGACTTACTGAAGATCCATCTGTTAAGCTGCTGGAGCAATAACAGGCACCCCTGAATTGGCCGCACACACACAGTACATAATAATGCCAGGATTCAACAGGGAATTTAAGATATTCAGCTGATCCACTGTCCAAAGCAAGCTGCAGGAAAGAAAAGGGTAGAAATGGCACATAAATGGTGAAAGAGGAATTTACGAGCAAATACGGTGAAAACTATCTCTGCAAAAATCATCTGTGACTAGTAATAAATAGTAGCCTTAATCTATCACTCTTTATGACAAGTTTACAGTTATTCTGCCCTATTTAAACTCTGCTACAGTATCCCTCATCTTATTTGACTTGAACAAACCCTGGTAGTATCACATTACAGCAAACAAGAAATCACATAGCAAACAATGTTTATTGGACTTACCTGATTTCTGCCAGTTATTTCAATGTCCAGTACTGTATCTCAGCATTTTGGGGGCAGTATGGGACCACCACCAGAAATCAGTCACAAATCAGGCCACTTTGGAGATTCCTACACTGAACTGGAAACCCTTTAACTCAGGTCTGCTGTTTGAGCTGTGTCCTTACTGTAAAATGACAGGGATTGGACCCAAGTCTGAGAAGAACATGGGCTCTGATACCCCATCCCCAAAACAGGGGGTTAGGACTTAGGTTCTGAGTGCTTGCTGAGCCAAGTTAGACTGATTTGTATGTAGACAGAATGAGGACTTGGACTCAAACCTGAGTCAGAGCCTGAGCTTAGAATACAGTATAAACATACACAAAGTCTTCTGCTGTCACCTAATGAAAGGTGGGGTTTTTTTTCTTTCTTGAGAAAAAACTACATCAGGGTTTCTAATACATCTTCATGGCTCAGAAAAAATTGAGTCAACCTCCTTGAGGGCATGTCATTCCTGTGTTAATATGGAAGCTGAAGGACAGCAGCTATGTTCTCTCTCGGTTTCATGAATTTCAGATTATGTTTTCTCCAATGATTCATTTAAAATTGAAATGAAGTGTCCTTAAAGGAAGAGGAGAAAAAAGCTGCATTATTTTTAAAAACAAGTTACATATTTTTAAGAGAATACTGAAGAACAGATGCTTTTCTCAGAATGAAGCAACAGTTTGTGATTTGTAGTTACACTGTATATTCCTGCCCTTTTTTTTTTCTTCATCCACCATTGCTCAGCATCAGAGGACTCCAGGGGAATACTATTTCTTAAAACAAATTTCTAAAGAACTTGTCTACAGTATGACATTTATCACTTTAAACACCATTTTTTTTACTATTGCATTGGCTGTGATTTTTTAGGGCGATTTATCTGGGAAAATAATTGTGTTCAGCAGTATGTCAAATACCCATGATGAAGTGCAATTGGGACCAGAGTTTAACCACATCTGCTAGATATGGACCGCAAAGTTGTGAGCAGAATGGTATCAGCTAATTTAGGGTATGCCTACACAGCAACATTATTTTGAAATAACTAGTCTTATTTCAAAATATCTTAGTCCACATCTACACAGCAGGCAGTTATTTCAAAATATCAAAATACTGTCAAGCTGGAGTACTTCTTACTCCGACTCCTGTAACCCTCATTGCATGAGGAGTAAAGGAACTCAGAAGAAGAGTGCTCTATTTCGAAATAAGTGCTGTGTAGACACTCCCAATTTTGAAATAAGCTATTTTGACTTAAGCTATGCAATTAGTGTAGCTCAATTTGCATAGCTTATTTTGACTTAAGCTTTGCTGTGTAGACACGCCCTTAGTTATTAAGTGGGTCTAAACACAATACAATGTCCTCATGCAACTGAGCTTATATACATTGTTTGAAAACAGTGATAAAGTTCTTACCAATGGGAAATAAAGCTGTGTAAAGTTTAAATCCCCAAATACCCAAATTATTTGCCTTTCAATCAAGTTAATTGGCCTAAACCTAATTTTTTTCAAGTGAGAAAGAAGTATCAGTCCAGATTCCTTTTTAGTCCCAACACAAAATATATAAGCCAAGAATATACATGGTTTTGCACTATTTTGTATTATGAAGTATTGCTAATAAGATTAGGCAATCAAGATTTGTGTAATGAGATACAGAAGTGGAAGAGAGTCAGACAGGCACATTATGAAGGAGAGAGAGAACAAAAATGACAATGAATACGTTTCCCCCATAGTAAAGCTTATAGAGAAAATATATTATTGAGATAGAAACAAAGCCATCCTATTTTACATCATAATGAAGCCTTCTCCTCTTTTAATATATAACAGAAAGAAGAAGGTATATCTGCTGTATTTAATTTTACATTTCAGAAGGATAGTCCAGTAATACGGGCACTAACCTAGCTTTGGGTGAGTTGAGCTCTAATCTCCCAAAGACCTCTTGCATGACCTTTAGTAAGTCACTTACTTCTCTGAGCCTCAATTCTCCATCTCTAAAGTAGGATGATACTTTATTACTTCACAGGGATATTGAGAGAATAAATATATTACGGATGGAGTATGAAGTGCTCAGAAGTTACAATAATGGTTTGTGATTTGTAGTTATCACAAGCCATTATTGTAACTTCTGAGCACTTCATACTTTGCCTGTAATATTTTTAATGTAAAAAAACTACTGTAAATGAGTTGCAGAATGCGACTAATATCTGAACCTTCAGAAAAGATGATCCATTAATATATATAATTTCATTCTTAGACTATCCTGAGATGTTATTTGTGTGACACTATATCATATCATGTAATTACTTGGATGGCATCATTTGACATAGGACAAGCTACGTAAGCCAATGCTCTATGTCCAAAACCAGTGATTAAAAAAACAAACAAACAACAACTGTGCTTGTAACTACTGTCCTTGACAGCCAAATGCTTTACAAAATATACTTGGCGAGAGCTATTGAATGTTTACATTCCTGGCTGAATAGAAGGGGTTGCGCATACACAGTAACCACGTTTAACATTTCTATAGAAAAAACAATTAGCACAAAATGTTGGACTGTAGAGTTAACAGGAGAGATGGAATCTGATCACTATCATCTAAATATACTCTTGCAATTCTCTTCCTTTGAAAGCAGCCATCACTGTGGGAGGGGTGCATTCAAGGGTAGTAGCTATAAACAACACAAACAATATGTTACTTGTTTCTCTTTAAAAGATTGCCAGCCAATACATACCCTATAGGTGTCTCCTTCCTACTGATGGATATTTTGTTCAGCATTTTCTGAGGATTTAGTCAATCTGGATTTCTTTAATCCCCTTTTAAAAGGCATTGCTGAGAACTGAATCTGACTGATATGGTCTTTCAGTCATCTAGTTACAGGCTTAAACAGTTCCAGCTTCCTCTTAAATGGGACAGAAATGCAGATGATCTATCAGCTGTCTGACTAGGCAGTTAGATGTGTGCATGCAGCAGTATCCATGAGGGTTTGTTGTAGAGTTAGCAGTTAAGGAAACTTGGTGGGGGAAGCTCTGAACAAGGTTAAGTGGAGAGACTTTTTGCCTCTGGCCCATATCAATCTGAGATAAAGAAGAGAAATTTGCCAGTAACTGGCCCTAAAGCATTCATTCTAGAGATGGCATTCTTAAACCATAAGCTGACTATCTACCATTTTTGTACAGCATTCAGGCTGAGTAGGATCCTGATTCTGAGTGCTGCTGTAATAAAAAAATAATAATAAATAATAATTAAGCTAATGCTCTTTTTTAAAGACTTATATTCCCTGGCTTCAAAGGGCTCTGTGAAATGCTGATCGAGTCACCGGTATATTTCCTTTTTAAACATGCATTTAAAATGTTGCTGTCCTCAAAAAGAGATTTGCTCAAGTGTGAGATAAGAACTTCTTGTTCTTTCCTCTCCTTGTCTATTTCCCTCCACCCTCACTTTTACCCTGGGAAACGCTGAATTGATGAAAATGGAAATACATTTTTCTTTTTGTTTGCTGTTGAATGAAAAGAATGAATGAATGGAAGCTTGAAATGTAAATCTGTGAGCCAAATGGAGAGCTGGGTGAATACCAGAGAAATTCATCAAATACATTTGTTTGACAAATGTTGTTTCTATGTCAAATAACATACTTGGTGACTAGAATTAGACCAGCTATAAGAGCTGGTTAAATACCAGAATAATTGATTTCTCAAATGCATTATTTGACAAAAATGGCAAAATTAACTGAACAGCTTAAAAAAATAGTGTTTGACAATCCTGACATCCTTACTCAGGCTAATCTCCTTCTAGCCAATTCTGAAATCTTTATTCTACTCCTAAGTCTTCTCTTACTTGCACTGGAGTCTGTCTGCACTGATCTCCATCAACTGGGACCAACTCCAAGGTAAAAGAACACTTATTTGTTAATACATTTCCATTATAATAGTATAAAAAAGGCAAGAATTATTTAAAAATATGAAGGAGACTATTATATCTGCATAAGCACAGAAAATTGTGAGGGTATAGAAATAATGCAGCACATTCTTAGAGGCTGTAAATGCAAACTGAAAAATGGGCAAACAAAAAGAGATTATATAGTCTAACTCTTCAGTTACATGAATCCAGTGCTGCTAGCTCTATTAGCTTGTGAGGAATACTGGAGTGCACCACTCTCCTTCCTGCCCCCTCCCAATTCCAATGTATTCCCTCCCACCCTGATATGCTTTCTGCGACAGGAGAAGGAGGCTTTATGGGCTGTAGAAAAGGCAGGTATCTTCACCATGTGGCATTTCCTTGTGTCAGTGGAATCCACAACTGTTTAGTGCTCCATGAAATGGAATAAGTTTTGAGACTTGGGCTATATACACACTATCACTTACTGCTGTATAACTTCACTTATGCAGGGGTGTGAATAAGCCATTGGCAGCAGGTAAACACATCATTAGGGGAGGCTACTCTGTCCCATCCCACCTTGCCTGAAGGTCCCAGCCCTTCCCTTTTGCCAATCCTTTCCTGCCAGAGTCCAGAGCAGGCAGCTGTCCCTCAGCCTTGTGTGCACTGGCCACAGCCTACCTGCTTCAACCTCTCAGCCATAGAAGAATGGGAAGGAACTGAAACAGGAAGAAGGGGACCAGGAATACAGCATATTAGACCAGAAATATGGGGATCAGGAATAGAGCCACACCAGGCTGTTTAGTGAGGCACAGCCTTCTCCTGCCTTTGCTACCCACTGTCCATGCCCTAAGCAGCGTATTGTAAGACAGCATAGATATGCACTTACTGAAAAAAACTTAAAAAACAGAGAGTAGTCCTGCAGCACCAGAGGGAATGTCTACACTGCAGGGCAAAAGTCAAATTAAGTTACGCAACTTCAGCTACATCAATTGTGTAGCTAAAGTCAAAATAGCTTAATTCAGCTTTTGGCGCTATCTACATAGCAGGAAGTCGAAGGAAGAACACTCTTCCTTCAACTTCCTTTACTCCTCGTGAAATGAGGGTTACAGGAGTCGGAGTAAGAAGTCCTCCAGCTCAACATTATTTCAAAATAATGGCTTGCTGTGTAGATGTGCATTTTGTTATTTTGAAATAACATCAGTTAATGTTGCTGTGTAGATGTACCTTTACAGACTAACCAAAAAAATGTAGGTGGTATCATGAGCTTTTGTGGGCACAGCCTACATCTTCAGATGAATGACTGGTTGCTTTATGTTAAATTACTCCTGATTTACACTGGTTTTAGAACAGAATCTGGTCTCACAACAAGGTATAACAATAGGTTGCTGCTTGCTTTTTAAGACTGTATGTGGGTCCCGCAAGACTGTTCCTGGTTTTGACACAGAACAGAGGCCTTCTACGGCTATGTCTAGACTGCAAGCCTCTTTTGAAAGAGGCTTCTTCGAAAGCATCTTTCGAAAAAGCCTCTTTCGAAAAAGCACATCTAGACTGCAAGCAGTACTTTCGAAAAAGCAATCCGCTTTTTCGAAAGAAAGCAGCGAGTGAGTCTGGATGTTCTCTTTCTAAAAAGCCCTGTTTGCAGTCAAGAACGCCTTTTTTCGAAAGAGCACTTTCGAAAAAAGGCATTCTTCCTCGTGCAATGAAGTTTACCGCCGTCGAAAGAAAAGCCGCGTTCTTTTGATTTAATTTCGAAAGAACGCAGCTGCAGTCTAGACGCAGGTGAAGTTTTTTCAAAAAAAGGCTACTTTTTCGAAAAAACCTCTGAGTCTGGTCTCAGCCTAGGAGTAGTTCTCTTGGTGCATGGAAATTGTAGGTCTCCCAGCAAGCAATGGTGGGAAAGGACGGCATTTAAAGGAGACAAAGGAAGGAGAAAAACATGGTGATTCTCTCCTATGATTGTGAAGAGTTTAGAAGGAGCTGGTTTTCCCAATTGAGGGAGAGACTAGGAAAGGGACAGAAGCTTTGGATCTCTTCAGCAAACTGGCCTGAGAAAGAAACTTTGGGAGACCTTTCTCACACACAAAGCTACAAAAATATAATGAGTGTACTCTGAGCTGAAGGGAGGTTATGTTTTTCCAGAACATTTATGGAAGGTGTTCCTGATATGAGTGAAATTTCCCTTTTGAAATCTGGGAAAAATCTCTTCCAAACTATGCACTACACTTTTAAAATATTTTTAAGTCATGTTTTCCTAGTACAGTAGACTTCCGATAATTCGACACCCTTGGGACCCAGGTGGTGCCGGATTATCAGAAATACCGGACTATCAGGAGGAACTCTGCCAGGGGCGGGTCTCATCGAAGGAGAAGCGGAGGAGGGGGCGGGGATGTGCCAAACCCTCCCTCCTGCTGCAGGGAGGCAGAGCCTGCGAGCGGAAGAGGAGAGGCGGTGACAGGCAGGCAGCCGCATTCAGGACGTTCTGGTCAGTTACAGTCACTCCGGCTGGATCCACAGCCGACACGCAGTTAATGTAATTTTCCTCTCTACTGCCGGGAGGAGGGGGGACAGGGGAAGGTAGGGGTTGGTGGGAGAGGGGGAGGGAGAGGTGGAGGGGGTAAGGATGTGCCAAAGCAGCCGCATTCAGGACGTTCTGGTCAGTTACAGTCACTCTGGCTGGATCCACAGCCGACACGCAGTTAATGTAATTTTCCTCTCTACTGCCGGGAGGAGGGGGCAGGGGAAGGTAGGGGTTGGTGGGAGAGGGGGAGGGAGAGGGAGAGGGGTCTCCCACCGACCCCTACCTTCCCCTGCCCCCCCCCCCGGCAGTAGAGAGGAAAATTACATTAACTGCGTGTCGGCTGTGGATCCAGCCGGAGTGACTGTAACTGACCAGAACGTCCTGAATGTGGCTGCTTTGGCACACCCTTGCCCCCTCCTCCTCTCCCACCGACCCCTTCCTTCCCCTGCCCCTCCCCCTCCCGGCAGTAGAGAAGAAAGTTACATTAACTGCGTGTCGGCTGTGGATCCAGCCGCAGTTAATCAATTACTCTAACAACTTGAAGCAGCTGCCGGAGCACTTCCGGGTTGCAGTTGGTGCCAGACCATCAGGCGTACCGGACCACTGGATGCCAGACCACCGGAGTTTTACTGTATCTCCCATCAATGTTCCACATTCCTCTCTCTTCTCACTTACAGGTCTCCATATTGGCATAATGTGAAGTCTTCATAAAAATATACTTTATACGTGCAGTAAATGTTATCATCCATATAATGTGCAAATTATGATAAAATTAGAAGTGATTTCTGTAAGTGCCCTGACTAAAAGGCTAGAAGAAATCTAGTGTCAATATCAAAGCAGAATTAATATACCATTTTACTGACCTACCTGTGTATAAATGAGGGCATATTTTCCTTTCAAGATACTAACATATTGAGCTGAACTTCCCAACACCCATAATGTTCACATCCAACTAAAATGTATACAGTTACCCTGTTATTATTCTGGACTTGTACACAAACCCTATATATGGACAATCACAATGCAAAGAGATTCCTGATTCTGTCACCACTAAACTTTTCTGATGCATGAATGACCCATCTAGCTTCACCATGCATTATTTTTACAGACGGATGTGTTTTTGCCAGTAGGACAAGACAAGCCACACATTCAAGGAATCATGGTATCTCCCTCAACTTGATAGTTATTCAGGATTACAGACTGGGTAGTTCAAATATGTGACCATCTTCTGATTTTGTAATGACTGAAGTAGATAAAAAAAAGTGAGAGAGAGCTCCTGATGGTAATTATACTTGTCAGAAGCATTCCACAGAAAATAACACTGGCAGGAAGAGAGGGGATTAAGTAATAAAAACATCAACTCATTAGGTGGGAATTAAGCAATATGAAGATAAAAGAAGTGTGTTTGCAGCAAAGATACTTGCCATGATTCAAACTGAATTTGTAATCAACCCCCACCATCACCACAGTTCCAGAAAAGGCATGTACCTGTAAAACAAGAAAATTAATTAGGGTTATTCTTATATGATCACAAATATCTTGAATTTTTGCAGTCTCAAAACAGAAATAAGAATGTGTACAATCCTACCATACCAGATAGGGTAAGCAATAAAATTGAGTATGTAAGGAATGTATGTGATATGGTTAGGCAATTTTTGTATAGCCAACATAGCCAAATTTCACACTCACTGTTTCTCAAGAACACACAGAGCTCTGGCATACAATTGATATATATGCACTTTCCGCTGGGGGTGTAATTCTCAATTTGAAATATACAACCAGGTTAATTCTTATAGAGCTAAAAGTCTTAGAGAGGTAGCCATGTTAGTCTGCAACTAAAAGAACTTAAAAAGTAACGACAGTCCTTAGCATCTTACAGACTAACAAAAATATATAAATAGTATCATGAGCTTTTGTGGGTACAACCCACTTCTAGAACATGCTAAAACTAACAGTGTTGGTAGGAGTGTTTGGAGGGGTTAGCTACCTCAAGCATATGCCTCACATCTCAAATGGGATCATAATCAAGGAGGCTATCCCCTCCCACTGCCATACCTACATCCTATTCTTAGTGCACTAGCTCAAACAAAGCTTGAGTTGGAGGAGACATACCTGACCTAAGTATAGATGTAACTTATAAGAGGTAATCTGGAAGAACAAGATGTGGTCAGAGAGTTTCCACCAAAGATTTTTGCATCAGAAAATGCCCATTCAAATGTTTTGTAAAAACACATAAATTTTAACAATTTTTTAGAAACCTGGAAAGCATTTCTATATTTGGAACAGATCATTTCAATTTTTCACATTTAAACAATATTTAATTTTGAAATTTATATTATTTTTTAATTACATGAAAGAATCAAAATGAAAACATGTCAGTTGACCCACCAATGAACGGGGAAAAGGTGTCAAGACACTAATTTGTGAGATAAATTTCAAGTTGTTGGGTTTTTTCTTTTTGTTCCATTTCAGAAAAAAAATATTGAAATAACAGAATTTCCCACAAATTGACAGTGCAATTCCTGCCTAGCTTAAGGTAACTCAAAAGATACTGTCTGCAATATTTGTGCCTGCTCACATAGAGCTGAACTGTTGCAATTCATTTTACAGAAGTAACTAAAGTTACATTTACACTGGCAAGTTACTGCACAGTAAATCAGCCCCCAGAGCTATAACTGGCAAGTGTGCACTGAGCGGCTCCTAAACTTTATGGAGACCCAATGGGCTCACTCCAGTTGCTGCTAGCACTGCTGATAGAGCAGCTACTCCAGTGGACCCCGTTTGCTGCCGGTGCCCCAAAACTGTTTTCCAACTGCCAACACAATTTGGCCACCAATCTATCCCAGGCAACACCCACTGCACTCCACACCCGCCCCCTCAACTTCCATCCATGAATACTCCGACAGGCATCCAATTCACTCAACACCCATCCTCATACAGTTTGGTGAACTGCAGCCTCCATGCATGGCAGGGCTGCATATGAAACCTGGACATACAAAAATCTATAAAGCATTCAGGGCCTGTCTCACCTCCTGCCTTCCTCCCACTTTCTCCTCTCCTGTCTCACCTCCTGCCTTCCTCCCACTTTCTCCTCTCCTTTCTTCTCTCCCACCCACCAAGTGCAGATGTGTCATGCTTCACGTGTGTTCTACTTTTGCTGTTTCTAATTTTAAAAATTCTTGTGTTTCAAAGCAAGCGTGTCCTTGAACTGCGGGTGGATGTGAGCTCAGCCCACAGTCCCAAAAAAGTGGCTTTCCTTATCCAAAAGTTCTGCAGCTATAGCTCATCAGCCCAGACTTTGATGTTGATGTGATCCTACCACTGAGTGCTTGTTTCTCAAGTCCAAAAGCAGAATTCCACTGTGGTCAGCACCTCCATGAATGGCACAAGAAATCTAGTGTCTATAAATGTCTATTATCATCATCACTTTGCAGCTTCTGGAATAACTTGACTGCCATGCATGACGTGTTAGTGAGACCTATCAGCATTTTCTTCAACAGCTTTTCCCTGGGACCAAAAAGGCAGAACACGCAGCACAAAAGATATTAAAAGATGGCGCCAAATGCAAGTACAGGGATTGCTGGAATACAAAGCGATGCACCATGAGGCATTGGGACAGGACCCAGGATGCCTCCTTGGCCTTCCCACAAACTCCAGTGGCAGAAGAGGAATAGTTTCTCTGTGGGTTAGCTGCCCAGAGTGCAGCATTCCAAAAGGTACTGCAAGTGCTGCAAGTGTGGTCATGCCACTGCACTGGCAGCTGACAGTTGGACACCCAGTAGAGTTTTCGCTGCTGCACTCTGTGAGCAGTGCTGTAATGGCCAGTGCAGCTATGTCTAGACTGCAGGCTTCTATTAGAAGAAACTTTTCCAGAAGAGATCTTCCAAAAAAACTTCTTCCGAAAGAGAGCATCCACACTGCCAAAGCACATTGAAAAAGCTATATGCTTTTTCGACAGATAGTGTCCATATTGAATAGACACTATCTCACATGTAAGCTATGATTACTATGGGTGAAGTGGCCACCAGGACACCTGTGCTTTTTCCTCTTCTTACAAAAGAACTCCCTCTTCCCTGTCCATATGCACCTTTTTCCGAAAGAGCTCTTTCAGAAAAAGGCTTCTTCCTCATAGTAAGAGGTTTGCCAATGTCAGAAAAGCCCCTCAGTTCTTTCAGTTTTTTTTCTGAAAGAACACAATTGCAGTGTGGATATAATTGAAGGGTTTTTTTGGGAAAAAAATGCTGGTTTTCCAAAAAAAACCTCTGTAGTGTAGACATACCCTGCTTTACATCTGCCAGTGTATGTGTGGCCTAAACATCTATGAGAAAGCCAGAATAGACTATGAGATGAATTTCATTCTTTATATGTTTGGTCTCTTTCCTTACATTTAATTGAACCAAAACGCTCTTTCTTTAAGAAGTTTCTAAATCATGTCATTTAAAAGCAAAAGTGGAGTGGATGCAAAACAAGCTCTGTTTACAGTAAAGCAGGAAAAAAGGTTAACAGGAAACATTCCAAACATCTTAGTTTTGTGCAACCTCTTCATTTAGAAAGAAAACGTATTACTAACATAGTGCCCTCATAACGAGTCTTAGAAGAGAACTCTGCATGGGCTGTAATTCAAGCAAATACAAACTGGCATTACATTTCAATCAATGCTCTGCTGACCCAAACAACAGTGGAAAAGGCACCCACAGTGGAACACAATGCTTCTAAACAGTAACATTTTTTCATGAAAAGAGAAGATTAGCACACAAAAACTTGGACATTAGAATTACTTTAAATTTTTCATATGAATAGATATTTCTTTAATACCAAAAATATATGATACATAAATATACTGATGGCATTTTTCTTACATTTTCTGCAATATATTTTATCAAAATCTTTATCAGAACTGTTAGTTATTTAAAATCACTGTTTGGTAAACTAAAAACAACTATTTTGATAACATTTTCTATTAAAATATTCATCAAATACATAAATGTTGAAAGAGAAAGAGAAAAAAATCAAAATAGGTTTAATTTAACCTCTACAAAATGAAAAAAAAACAAATTTTTGAAATATTATTTAATCAAATCTTCATTTTCCATCAGTATTCCCGTAACAAAAACCATTATCACTATGAGAAGATATGTATCAGCTACATAAGAACTATTCAATTCAATCAATTTCTATTAGGGCTGTCAAGCAATTCAAAAAATTAATCACAATTTATCATGCAATTAAATAATTTAAGCACAAATAATTGTACAATTAATCACGTACGCTGCCCCTTTGAAATGATGCAGCTGATTCTGGGCTGCGTTGCACTGCCCCTTTGAAATGCCAAGGCAGCGCTTCAAAGGGGCAGTGCTGCACAGCTGACCCCAGGCGCTGCCCCTTTCAAAGAGGCAGTGCTCCCCAGAGCCCTGAGTCAGCTGGGGACTCCAGCTGATCCCAGGCTTCTACTGCGCTGCCCCTTTGAAATGCCCCTTTGACAGCCCTAATAGAAATTGATTGAATTGAATAGTTCTTATGTAGCTGATACATATCTTCTCATAGTGATAATGGTTTTTGTTACGGGAATACTGGTGGCATTTCAAAGGGGCAGTGCTGCAGAAATGCCTGTAATTAACGCATTAAAAAAATTAACCCATTAATTGTGCTCTGCATTAATCTCAGGCATTAACACACATTTATTGACAGCCATAATTTCTATTGGCCATAATGGCTTTTGCTGTCCAGTGCAACAGCATTAACATTTGGTGCTTTTCAATTAATCTTTAGATACTTTCAGATGAATTTTTGGATATTTTAAAAATATTTTTGCACTGTAATATTGCCCCAGCCACACTCCCTACACGGTGTACTCATATACCACCAGTGTTCCCTGTAAGTTTAGTGCTTGGGTGGCCACCTAGGAGAGATTCCAATTGCCACTTAGCTGATAAACAGAACTCCCACAACTGGCAGCATTGATGGTACACATCTGCACATGCCTTGGTGCACATAACAAAATGTATTCCTTAAATGCATGGGGAAAAAACGAGGGAACATTGCACACTACCTGTGCTCACTACACAGTAAGAGCTGACAGTCATGTTTACTTATTTCATTCTAGGGTAGGTGAGCCAGCATATGTAAGGAGGATTATCTGTCTGATAAACAGTTTCCCCTGAAGTAAGAAGGGGAGCCAGAGAAGAAATTGTGATTCTGAATCACAGTTTCTTCCGTGAGTTCTCTTCCTTGTTCCTGACACAGGACAAGCAGAAAAAGCTTCAGTCTTCCTCTTGATTAACAATGGGACATCTTGCCTATTTTCTGATAATTTTTGATTTAATGATCTCTTCTACATCCTATTTTGTGTAATAAAGTAGAAAATACCAGTGAAACTAAAAAGTAAGAAAGCCAGTCCCCCTTAGTTTACTAGAGTTCCTTATGTCTCCCAATTCATATTGCCAGTTTGTGCTCACTTATTTTCCATATACAATTATGCAAATATTGCATTAATGATTTCAGCCAGAAAGTTGAAGAGCCTATATCAACACTACATTGAATATGACTTACAGGTTTTAGGTAACATTTTCAAACCCATGTGAGGAGTCCAAGTGCCCTGTTTAAAAGAGATACTTAGAAGCTTTAAGTTAGTGAAAAGTCAATAAGCCTTAGCCCCCTAAGTGCCGAAGTCCCATTTCAAAATGGAAATTGGGCTCCTAATTCACTTAGGTGCTTTTGAAAGCATCACTCGATGTAGCCAGTTTACTTCTGAAAGTGCTGATCTACCATATATAGACAGAAACTTTAACAGACTAGATTGTGCTTGAAACAAATGCATTCAACCAACAGATTCCCTCCTTCTGATACTTAAATTACTATCTCCTGCGGAAGGAAGGAGGATTTAGGATTTGCACCTGACTTCACTTTTGCCCAGCTGCCTACAAAAGTAATCCAAAGAAAGCAATTTCAAAAGTAACGTGGAAAAAATCCCCCCCACAAAAAATAAAAAAACAATGCTCAAAGAACCTTCTACTCCCTGCAAGGACAGAGCGACTTTGTGTTATAAATCCTCTTTTGTTGAGGAAAAAGCACACACACACACACACACATCCCACATGCTGCATGATGCACCAATTCCCTTCTAAACATAGAGCATATTATCAGTGTGGCTGTACATATCAACAACTGAGTGACTGTTGAACACCATGTTTATCTAATGGACCATAATAGACAGAACGAAAGAGCACAACAGGAAACAGTGAGCTGTAAAAGTATGTTTCAAGCTAGTACAATTTTTTTTCCCTTCTCCAAATAGGGAAAGGCGGAGGCGAGGGCATTACACAAGACAGATCACACGGCTGTCCAGCAACCACTGAACCATAGCACAAGGGCCTTGTTTAAATAAATAATGAATTCTTTACTTTATTCTTAGAAGTGGAAATTGCCAGAGCTGAAACATAATGTCCCACAAATACTTGCAGCATCTGTTTTTGAGAGCGTGGGGGAGAGCAGTTTTTAGGGCATCAATTTTCATAGAATTCCAGTGGGTTGGAAAGAGGATTCCTAGCTCTCTATCTATGGATTGCACACATTTACAGATGGAGCATTAAGGCTGAGAGAGAGTTTTGGGTTCTAGCATGGGTTTTCAGAAATTCACCCCTGTGTTTTGCCTACAATAGAAATGGTTTGCCAAATGGTTTGTCGGTGAATAAACTCTGCTACTAGAGATGCAGCTTATATCAGTGAAAGGATTTTTTTTTTAATGTTTTGCTGCTAATGAGCAAAAGGACTGATTTGCTGGTATAAATGCATACACTGTGTTTTTTACCAGTACAGCTATGTCAGTTAGGGTATGTCTCCACTTGCCTCCTACTTCGAAGTAGGGAGGCAAATGAAGGTGACCAAGTTGCAAATCAAGTGCAGATTTAAATATCCCGTGCTTGATTAGCATAGTCGCGTCCAGTCGCCATGTTGGAAGTTGACTAGCCCGAATTAACTCACCGCATGTAGACGTGGTACTCCGAGGGAAAACCCCGTACTTCGAATTAACTGTATTCCTCATTGCAAGAGGATATTTAAATCCTGCGCTTGATTTGCAACTTCAGTCACCTTCATTTGCCTCCTTACTTCGAAGTAGGGGGCAAGTGCAGACGTACCCTTAGGGTGCATCTAGACAGCAGCACTATTTCGGGATACTTCCGGAATTCTGAAATAGCGTTTTCGCATATTGACAGTGCACCCGTTATTTCAAAATAGCTTTTGAAATAACGGGCACGCTATTTCTACATCCCTGTAAACCATGTTCGACAAGGATTAAGGGATGTTTTAGAATAGCACTCTATTTCAAAATTTGGCACTGTGTAGACAGCTATTTCTAAATTAACTCGAAATAAGCTATGCAATTTGTGTAGCTCCAATTGCGTAGCTTATTTCGAGGTAAGGGTTCAGTGTGGATGCAACCTTAGGGATACCAACATAGCTGTGTTGGCAAAACTTTTAGATGTAAACTAGGGATGTTAAATTTCATTTAATCAACTAGTTGATGGATTTTCCATAAACTAGTTGATAAGCAGAGGAGCCGCAGCACGGTTTAACTGCTCTTAATACAGTTAAAAGGCTGGTGGCAGAGACAGGGACCTGTCAGGCTCTTAATACATTTAAGAGGATGAAACTCAGCAGGGAGACCCAGTGCTAGACAGGCCAGCTGATTCCCTGATCACACCAGGTCCCCTCACAGCACTTCTGATTTTTAAATACATTTAAAAAGCAGAGGCGCAGCATCTGGGACTGGGCATGAGACAGCAATCAGCTGATATCCGGCTAGTGCCCAGTCCTTTTTAACCCCCTGCCTCCCCTGCCCTCACAGAGAGATGGTGCTGGGGGGAACTGGCTTTTAAGCCAGCTCCCCCCAGCACTGCCTCCTGTGCCCCCTTGCTCCCTCTTATATACAGCAAGGGAGGGAAGCGGCTAGTCAAGGGACTAGTTGACTATCTGATAAGTTTTTGCTAGTTGCTTACATCCCTAGTGCAAATCAGGGTTTAGGAAGTTCACATGAATTTCTTGGGTCTCAGCTAACATGGTCTCTGTAAAACTCGGTTAAAAAGTAAGAACCTCCAGTAAGACACTTGCTACATCCAGCCAAGCATTCCTGGGAAAATAATATTTTGCAAAGAACACCACACTATCAGCTGAAAGATTTTGGACAGAGAGATTTGTTGCTTTAACCCTTTTTCCCCTTTTTTAACTGAGAACTTGTGAAAACCAGATTTCATAGTGTTTAGTTATAGCAATTGGTGTAATAGAGCTTCCACGTTCCACATTCATGTCCAAATAAGAATGAGCACAAATTTTCCTTATTAAAAAAGTATAATTGTGCATGTTTCATGAAAAACTTTACTGCTTACAGTGTAACCACAATCATTTGGAACTACTAGTAAAGTTATTTTTGTTTCTTAAAAATGAGTAGGATGGATGGGGAGATTTTCTCTGATCTTTGAATATAGTTACAAGAAGGGAAGAAAAATGTAAATAAAGTAGGATAATACTGAATTCTCTGTAAGTGGTTCCCTAGGAACTAAACCCAAAGTAGAGTTGGTCTATGGCTTATTCATGAACTAATGTTTATGAGTTATTCACTAGTCAGTAGTCATGCAGTATAGCTACTCACTTCAGACATATGGCGCTGTTTCTGTCCCATAATTGGATAACCTGGGCTTTATAAACAGAAGTAATTATTCATGAACATTCAGATTTTTTTGACAATTAACAACTATATGAACAAGACAAAAGGCTTTTCAAAATTACCATGAGAACACTGCCAATATGAACAATCCTACACAGGTTAATCACACTTGTATTCATGACAGTTTTGCTTTCTTTACCCATTGGATAAATGTATCCCTGAAAGTTTAAGTGGGTAGCCATTGAAATCACCTTGTTTGTTAATCCTAAACAAGTGACTCCTTTCGGTAGTTGTGACGCCCCGGGCCGCCCCGCGGTGTTTGTCCCAGGGGCTCTCTCCTGTCCTAGAGCTCCGAGTCCTTCAGTTTCCCCTCTTTTAAGCATTTATCTTCGTTTTCCCTCTCCCTGGCAAGGCGGGAGGGGAAGGGGGGCCCGGGCCCGCCCACTCTCACTGGCCCCAGCCCAGGGCCCTAAGGGTTCAGGTTCAGTTTGACCCGAGCCCGGCTGACGGGGTGCGACCCCTTAACACATCAGCCCACCAGTCAAGCCTGACTCTGCCCTGGGCTGCTTCCTTCCCCTCCGGCTCCGGCATACCCCGGCACCCAGCTGCCTGGAACAAACCGCTCACCGGGCTGAGCGCTGCTGCCGCTCCTCATCTCGACCGGGGCGACCCTCTCGGCTCCTTCACTCCTCCCCCTCTCGGTGCTGCCGGGGCCATTTTAAAGTTGGCGCCGGGGTCGCAACCCCAGCGTCTCTCAGCGGCCCCGCCCCTCGCACCGGGGCGTCCCTCCGTTGTCCGGGCGGCGCGACTCCCGTCTCCACGGTGCCCGGATGACATCAGCCGGTGCGCTTAAGGCAGGCGTGCTCCGCGCTGCCGCCGAACACCCCGGGCAGAGCCGGGTGGCGCGCGGCCTCCCGCTATACAGTGCAGCTTGGGAGGGCGTCCCCGCCCCGAGCAGGGCTGCCCCATCACAGTAGTATGTATGTAAAGAATGGACCCAGCCATCCTGGATATGATTCTCTATTGCCCTACAATTTGTAGTGTTGTTCACTCCCATGCAAACAGTGTAGAACACTAATATTCTGATGAAACAGCTTGATGAAAGTGACTATATAAGGTGTAGAGCAATGGAAAATGAGGGTCTACTGGCAGGCTACGTCTACACTATGACTTTTGTCAGAAGAGTCAATGCAAATGAAGCATGGATTAGCATTTTCTCATGCTTCATTTGCATAATCTCTTCCAATCCGTTTTTGTGCAAGGGGTTTTTGTGCAAAAACAAGCAGTGTGGATGTTTCCATTTTGCGCAAAAATCCCTTTTTGCACAAGAGTATTATGCAGGGAGGCATATGGAAAAACACTCATGGAAATACTAACAAAACAATACTTCAGGCAGGCTATATGGCTTGGGTGAGGTTCTGGAGCTTGCAATCTTTAGGAATTCAGACTAGATGATCATCATTGTCCCTTCTGACTTTCAAGTCAAGCATTTATCCTCAGGGACGGGGGCCGAGAGCCTTAAATTGTTTGGATTTGTGTGTCTAAATTTTAACCATATCAGACCCATTTCACTGCTATTCCCCATAATTCTGTACATTTGAAACCATTAAAAATGTACTATACTGAGCAATATTTATTATACCCAATCTACAGTTTGTTAAGATGAGGCACAGACTAGAAAGTGATGTGCTTCATTTGTGCAAGTGTGTGATTGGCAGGGCTGCCACAAAGTGAAAGGATTTGGGAATGACAACTGAAGTGCTTTACAAATATAACCACGCACCTACTATGTGTGCTTCACTGACCCATATAGTGGCACTTAGGCCAAGAGAGAAAAAAAATGAGTGTGCTCTTCAGCCTTAGTTAAGCTGCAGTTGGCTTTATGGCTTAAGCTGTAGAGGCTAATGCACTAAACTTCCCAGGTTTGGTTCCATCTGTTGGGGTAACATAAGCAAAACCATTTAACTAAAAGAATTAAGTACGCTAGAATGCTATTACTTGCTTAGGAGTGTGTCATGACCATAGTGTCTCAGAGGGGCAGTCATGTTAGTCTATAACTTTAAAAACAAGTAGTCCCGTGTCACTTTAGAGAAAAACAAAAATATATATAGTGATATGAGCTTTTGTGGGCAAACTCACTTCCTTAGATGAGCTTGAGCTATAGAGTCGTGTGATGAGCCAACCAACTTGGCAAATTGTTGTTCCAGGTAACAAAAGGAGTCTACATAGTTCAGTCCTCAGCATTAAATGATAAGTGACTTAAAGATGAAACCAACAGATAGGGGCTTCCAGCAACTCACAGTGCCTCCATTAAGATACATACTCAAATAGGAATAATCCAGTCCTCAGCCTGCTGGGGATATAGCCCCACCCTCTGGGGACACAGCTACCTATTAACAAGTATCTTGGGCATGCCAGCAGGTATTTCCCAAGAAAAATGACAAGCCTAATAACAGAAAGCTGCTGAGCCTCCCGCTGACTGAGCAAGAATTTTAACTCCAGACAGGCTGGGTCCTCTGTTCTGTTCAATGAGACTTGTGCTACGAAGTCTATTAGGTGCTTTTGAAAAATCCAGTACTTAAACTTCTAATGGCTGAGATAGGTCAAAAACAGAACCTTCAGCCAATATCAACCCTGAACATTAGCAGTCTGAATCCATCCCTTGTTTGTGAATTGCACAATTTTAAACTGACTGATGAGATTTTACAAATCAGTTGCATAACACCCTAGGATTTTCAAAATTAAAATCTAGCTGATGGTGATCTGCACTATAAAAATCAAGACACCTTATATATGGCTTCCTCTGATCATTGCTATGTAATAGTAGCATAGAGTATGTTATTTAAAAAGAACCAGGGATTAACAGCATTTTGTTGGCTTCTATTTATTGTTGTAAATAAGAATGGCCAGTCTGGGTTGGACCAATGGTTCATTTAACCAATAATCTTGTTTTCTGACAGTGACAGTGACAGACGCTTAAGAGGGAATGCACAGAACAAGGCAATTAGCAACAGATCCTTTCCCTGTCATCCAGTCCTATTTCTGTTATCAGAGTTTTAGGGACACCTAGAGCATGGAGTTTCAGCCCTGCCTATCTTGGCTAATAGCCATTGGAGAATCTATCCTTCATGAACTTCTCTTGTTCTTTTTTTAACCCAGATATACTTTTTACCTGCACAACATCTTCTGGAAATGAGTTCTACAGATTGACTATATGTTGTGTGAAGAACTACTTCCCTAGATTTGTTTTAAACCTGCTGCCTATCAACTGGATCACCCTCAAGAACATGCTTGCTGATACCATCACAGAGTTCTTATATTCTCATGAGGTATGATTTTCCTTTTTCAAAAACTGTATTAATTCTTCCCCTACATATCATGTTCATTTATGTATCTGATAATTCTGTAAACCTACTTTAGTCTCCAGTTTCTTAGCTGCTGGCTCTGTTTACTTAAAATGTTTCAGAATGCTCTACTAGAGACAAGGATTCCAGTGCTGCTGCCAAACTTAAATAGCTTATTTTTTCTTTAACATTGCAGACTCTGCACAAGAGCAGCATGTTTAAGGCCTCAGTTTGCAACTCCTCTACATTTTCTCTTCTCCACATTTCACTATTTTTCAGAACCTATTCCATATGTTGTTTTGGATGAACTGTACAAGGAAACCTATACTGGTATCTTATTGTAGTGTTGAACTATACCTTTACAAGTTCTCTAACACTTGTAAAAGACACTGCCCCAAATATGGATTCAATTGGAGGACATCCATAACATCACCGAGAAGGTCTTACAATTGCATCTATAGAACGATGCTCTGTCTATATAGGTGCCATATGCGAGAGACAGACAAGTAATAGAGACCCAGATACATGTGAAAATATCCAAGTATTTGCTCCAAAATATGTCTACAGACGCAAAATGTATCACTTTCAGAAAATGACCAATTTTTCTGATCACCAAATATGGTGATGTCTCATTTGATTAAATACAAATCTCACCATTAAAAAATCTAATCCCATCACTCGACTGTACACAGAAAGAATGCACACACATATGAATAAGCACACACTCTCACACTAATTATATCTAAGGATGAATCTAAACAACAACATTATTTTGAAATAACTAGTGTTATTTCGAAATAACTTAGTCTGCATCTACATAGTGGGCAGTATTTCGAAATAATGTCGAAATACTGTCAAGCTGGAGGACTTCTTACTCCGACTCCTGTAACCTTGTACGAGGAGTAAAGTAGGTCGGAGGAAAAGTGCTCTATTTCGAAATAAGTGCTGTGTAGACATTCCCAATTTTGAAATAAGCTATTTCAAAATAAGTTACACAATTGACATAGCTCAATTTGCGTAGCTTATATCAAGTTAAGCCCTGCTGTGTAGACGAACCCTTAGGTGCTACAATCTGCTAAGATTATCATTATAAACTGAAGTTGTGAGAAGACTGCAAATGTCAACAAAACTCCACAAAACACAGATGGCAAAAGCTACCTAAGAAAATACATCTCAGGTCTTGTAAGCAAGGAGGAAACCAATCAGGTGGCAGAAATGGGTGGTTAGATCTATAAAGGTTGCTTTACTTTACTTCTTTTAATTAGGGGCAATAGGAGCAAGAAAGAGCATTAGACTTGGAGAGAATTTGGATGAAGAGAGATGTAAATTAGAACTCCAGAAGGTGGAACAAGATAAAAAAAGAACACAGGTTGATGCTGTGACAGACTGTCCCTGTATTCATACCTTGTACACTATTGTGGTAATCTTTGTTCATAGTGAGATATCATTTGAAAACTCAATTTGCTGGTCATTATTGGCCCGGTAAAATAATGTTGCCACAAATTTATGAAAAATGATAAGATTCTACTGTCTGGTGTTACTAAAACATTACCAAGTCTGAGGAGCTCCTCAGAGACAGAGTGACTATTCTTTGGCAGGAAAGAGGTGTGGGTTAAAATATTTACATTTTATCAAAACACAGCACGTGGTTCCTCTCCATAGAGTCTACCTGTCATCATGATACCAGATGGAGATGCTTCTCAAAGGGGAGGAGAGGACTTTGAAAAGAAAGAGAACCCCTCCCCTCCTCTCTCTCTCTCTCTCTACATCAATTCACTACACCAGAAGGAACAAAGGAAGCAGTCATTACACTGAAGAAAGGGTCCTGGTCTAAGAATTCTGAATAGTAAATCTATAGGAACATGCAGTGAGAAAACCTTTTCTTTGAATTTAACATAATTGTTAAGTTAGGCACTAGTTGTGTTTTATCTTTATTTTTCTTAAATTAATAATATGTATTTTATTGTTTTACCTCAGCCAGCATGTTTGAATTGAAATTTTTGGGAAAACTCCATTTGGGATAGCAGGATTTGTACATTACGTTTCTATTAATAAAACAATATGAGACTTTATATGAGCTTGTATTGTCCAGGAGAGGACTGAGAAGTACAAGACGCATATTTCTTGGGAAAATCTCAGCTTATGAGTGAGTTGAGGTCAAGCTGCAATATAATTCAGGCTGGCAAAAGCCTGGATCTGATGGGCAGGTTGCAAGTGCACACTACATAGCTGGGAGTGACTTATATGGTGGAAGCTGATTATGAACAGTCCAGGAGTGGAGACAACAGCAATGCAATGTCAAGGGGCTACCCTAGGCAAGGGTGACATCGGTAGTCATTAGTCTGGATTGTGTCCTGTGTATGGCATAGATGCAGAAATAGGCCAAAATAGGATTTGGTGCCCCTTCACCAATCAGTACTTACTTTTCTTCTTCCCACCCAGCTCAATAACTCACTCTAGTCATCTGTGTCAATTCTTCATCTACAGGGATGTCTTTCTGATCAGTATTCTGTAGGAAATGCTTTCCAAATACATCTCCAGATCATCTGAACTGGATATGTGGCAATGAAAAATGAATCTGTAGCCCCCTAAGAAAAGTTAGGTTTTAGCATAGAACTCGTAGCCCTTAGCATAGAACTTGTCTCTTTTGTCTGTTTAAACTGTAAGATCTTCTCTGCAGGAACCATCTACTACTTTGCACAGTACCTAGGACAATGGGACCTTTGATGGTGTATACAAAAACTGGGATGGAAGGAGTTAAAGAGCTATACTAGGACTCCACCCCTCCCACCTTTAGAGCATGCTCCAACTGGAGAAATGCTTGAGAAGGGAACATCCCAGCTCAGAAGGAACTCAGCTCAGACCTACCCTGAAAGCTCCAGCCAAAGAGGCTGGAGATGCCTCCTTGAAGGAACAGAAATGTGTGCAGATTGCAGCTAAGGCTGGTAGTTTTGCGTCCCTTTTTAGTTCCTCCTTATCTGGGAGTAGAATCTGAGGGAAGGAAACAACCCAGGGACTGTAGTTTAGAGAGCCTCTCACAGAGACCATACATTCCTAGCATCTTGGTTCAGACCCCAGAGCTTTGGGCAGGCCTAAATTCCCCTACCACAGACCCACAACTGAATTAACACTGAGCACTAGGTTCATTGGCTCACCATGAACCCTATTACAGGCAATGGAGCCAACAGCCACTGCTGGCTCCAGGGTAAGGAGCGGCACACCAGCACACTAGCAGCGATTGAAAGAGTCCTTAGGTTCCGACCACTGCCATTGCTACAGTAGCACAGTGGCAGTGGCAGCTGAGAACCCCAGGCCCTTTAGAATCGCTGGGTCCCAGGGCAACTACTAATTCAAATACTGGACCAGATACAAAAATCTCAAAAAACACATCGTGCCACTTATTCCTTTTCCTCATAAAGGTTGTGTCCTGCTCCTCCGTGAAGGCTATTTTCATGCCAAACTCCCAATTAATCTTTTTTTTTTTAAGTCATAAGATTTTAATTAGTTTAAAGATATTGGGGAATTTTTTTCTCACATGCTCAAAAATAGGTGATTTGTATAAATGTTGTTGAGTCTTTAAATTAATAATATTACAACCAGTGTTGAGCCCAAATGGTTCTTATTTCAGAAATTTTAAAATATCTGAAAACAAAGGAGTTATAATGAAAATTGCTGTACAGCATTAATTGGTTAGTAGTCAGTACCCTGCCCTCTATAATAAAAAGGATTTTAACTCTCTACACATAGATTGAAGTGCACTCAGAGGAAGCAGCTGCTTGTGGATATGATAAAGGGTAATAACTTCCTGATACACATGGGAGAAAGGGGACTAGTGGAGTAGCAGTGCTCAATTTAACAATTCACACTCATTGTGGGGAATCTCAGTAGCTTCCCTTACTCTGTAATCAGGATAGGGACTCCCAGCTAGTTCACAGTTAAAACTTTCAGTCTACTTCTGCAGCTGCCTGTGAGGAGTGGCTTCCTGGTTATTTAGAACAAGTTGGTTCCTTCCCCACCCCCATGTGATTCTGATGTGATGAGGTAACTTTGCACTCTTCTGTGCATAACTCATTTTCTTCTGTAGGGAAAACATGAGTTGTTAAGGGGAAATATTTTTTCCCTTTTCTTCCACTCTTTTTTAAACTCACTTTTTTTTTCTTTTTTTTGTAGCTGGAATTAAAGGGAAGTGAAACAGAGTTCAGTGCCCCAAGTGCATCACGATCTCTTGCAAATCAGGGAGATATATGAAAGATTGCTGCAATATAAAATTAAGCTGATTAGCTTGGGAACTAAGTTTAAAGACAATATTACTAAGTATAAGGAAAGCAATTGCAGGTACAGGAGAATTGTGAACCAAAGGAGGAGAGAGAGGTGGCCAGAGCAAGCACTTTTAGCAGTATAGATAGTATCCTTAGTTTGTGGATCTTCCAATAATGGCAGGTATGTTCAACTGAGAATTTCAAGAACCCATAAACTCTTTATAACACTTATAATCCACAAAAATAATTCAAAATTTAAGAGAGACATCACAGAATTCCAAGGAGAAATTATTGCTCTGCCACTGCACCAGAGTACAAGAGATCATTAACTACCAGGAACAGGTTTTGAAGTCACTAGTGAGTGAAAACTGTTGATTTGCAATTGAATATTTCATGTCTTTTAAATCATGAAATTCTTTCTTCCACAATTTTCTATACCTTTCCTCTTTTCTTTCCTGACTCTGACCTCCTTTGTAAAAGAAATTTGAGATCTACTAATGATGCGTGCTAAGGACATCATATTATTATTATATCAATTTTCATTTTTCTTTCCCCATCTAAACTTCCGTGTCTTATCTTTCCTTTTCTTTTTAAAATGTGTGTTCTCATTCCTCTCCCTCTGATATCTACCAGTCCTTAAACTGTGGTTACAAACTCTGGCACTGGCTGCAAAAATTCTCAGTATAAATTCAGACGGTATTATTTTAATTGACCATCGGTAAGCTGCTGAGAGTTCAGTGCTATAGTAATAAGCAAACCATTTTAGATAAAACAACTATGTACACAAAGCTTCTTTCCAACACTAAATTGAACCTGACCCAAACTTTTATGGTTCAAAATGTGAAGGTTGTTATTTCTTATTATTTTTCATGTGTATATGTCTGCACTTCAAGTTCTGCAAGGGGCCAGAAGCAAATGTTCCAAAATACCTAGACAAGCTGTTCTCAAAATACTCTAGTTCAGCCAGATGTAGGAAGCACCAGAAATCTCATTAGAAAGTCTGTTCACATAAGATTTCCAGCCCAAGTTTTGCAGACCAAGAAACTTGGAAATAGTTCAGAAAAGCACACAAATCTTTGATAATTAAATTGTCATACCAAATTGTTTGGGGTTCACTCAGCCCTAGCCAGCATTATCCTTAATATTAACATGTTACCCGATGATTGAGGATCAGGAATTGAGATGGTAACTCACAGACCACTAAAGCAGTTTTGTACCCTATATATTAAGTGAGGTAGAATCAATCACAAATAAATTTGAGAAGCAAGTGTAATCTAAAATTCCAGATTAATAAGTAATACAAAGGAGTTTAGGAAAAGGTTTAGTGTCAATTTATCCCTCTGAGCTGACCCACAATATCAACTAAAACAATTATGTACAGTGTTTTACACTTTTATTTATGGAGGTTTGAAATAAAAAGAAGTTATGGGTAGAATACGGATGACAGAGACTTTTCCGCCTTTGTAGCTAATTTGTTTAATTAACATATTGTATAAATGTAGAAGCAAAACAAATGCAATTGAATTCATAGACAATAGCCCAGATTCTAAAAGGCATTTAAATGCCTAACTCCAGTTATTTCAGTGGGAATTAGGTGCTTAAATGCCTTTGAAGATGTGGGTCAATATGCCTGGAGCTTGTTAAGAAAGAAAAATATTATGGGTAAACAATGACCCTGTTGCTCTATCATGAGTCCTGATTACCACCCCTGCACTCATTTTATTTTTATTTGTATCTAAAGTATTCGGCAACACTGCTAAAAATTCAAATAAATGTACTATAAAGCAATTATTACAATGACAATCTTTTTATTTGTAAAGGTGCAGGGTGGAGCAGGGGCTAAATATTGATCTGTATATTGAAACCAGGGCAGCATGTAAGTGAAAGTGGCAAAATCTCTAAGTTCAATATTTTCTACCATTTATGAAATCAAGCTTTGGAAATAAAGTCAAGGAATTTCAGTGTTACTGACCAAAATAACAAGATTTATAATAAATAGCTGCGTATAGGTTTTTCTTTTTCTCTCATTATGTACTAAATAAGCATAAGCAGGATAGATGGGGGTGTATACATACATGTATCTGTCACTGATAGCTTTCGATCAAGGAAGTAGTAAACTTGCCCATTTGTTTTCCAGTTCCTCACTGTTAATTGCTTTCTTTCATCATTCAAATTCCAGAGAGTGCTAAAAGCTCCCAGTGAAGAACAGTGTTGGAAGAATGACCAAAACAGGTTTTTTTTCATCAATGTTTCCTTCAAGAACTTGTGAAATTCCCCACATCATTCCCTGTGGAGCTGGCTGTGGGGGGAGAGGATTCTGCCAATTAATCAGTTGCTTTAGAACCACACAAACCCTTGATTATGGAAACCTTCAGGTTGTAATCTATTATTCTATTGCCCTAGTGGTTCCTTACGTGAATGTGCCCATGGTATCTGCATTTATGGAATTATTTTCACTATTTCCTAGGATTTAATTTTTTTTAAAGATAGGATCTTTCTTTTGTGTATGTGTCCTCCACCCCACAGTACCAACTCTAAAGACAACATTCCCTCTTTCTGGGAAGTGTTACTCTTTTTCAAGCCAGCAAAGACTGGCTGATCAGACAGCATTCTCTCACTATGCAGAGATCTCATGCAGAATAAACAAGATTTCTGTGTGAAATTCAGAGTGCTCTACTCTCACTAAGTCTGCTCTGTGGGAAAGATGAAACAAGGAACACAACATGTTTTGTTTTGAGACCCTTTGAATCAGTGGCCATTTTTTTATTTTTAAATTCCTTGGTAAATTAACAAATTAAATTCATTTCAGTCCGTACAAACCCCATTTGAATGTTTAAGTACAGGATCTGGGTGTAAATAGATTAAATCAAAACCTGGACATTTAATATAAGTTACATTAAACATCTCTCTTAGCTCAGAATTGAAAAAGAACTTTTACAAAATACTCAAGAAGGTAAAATATATACAGATATTAACAATTTTGTATAATGGTGTTTATTTAGGTCAAATCTTCTGAAAGTCTGTTAGCCCATTAATGGTTTGCTAATATCTGTAGTTTTCCTTAAGGCTAAACAAATGAAGAAGCCATCTTGTTTTCTACCTCACTGGACCTAGCATGCTACGGCAGATTGCCATGGCAACAGGAGCTAGTATGCCTGGTGTGAAGACAACAGTGTAGTAGGCCTCATTTCCTAAAAGCATGTTTCTACTAAAGTTGAATAACCAATTAAAAGACTCTTTTCTGTCCTCCAGGGCTTTAGAGATGCAAATAGAGTTGTGAAGCTTGCCTGGTCAGCTGGTACACCTAGTAAATTGTACAGATTGTTTTAAAAATAGACTTCAATTGAGTAACTTTCAGTAAATAAGGAAAAACAAGATGTTTCTAGAATTTCACTGAGTTTTAGATTAATCCCCACAAATAAATGCATTGTTTGAAAGAGTGGACTGAGGACAATTCTTGTTATGACTTGTGATTATTGGGTAAGCAGCTTAAACAAGGGGGCGTTCAATATGTCTTGAAGAGCCTTACAGTGAAACTTCTATGATATCAACAATACCATGTTTTGTCATCATTCCTCTGTCAGTGTATATGAGTCACACACACTGAATGTAAGCGAGGATTAATTATAGATCTAATAAAAAATAGATATGAAACTGTGGGATGACTGTAACTTTTAGGCATCATTCATCCTTTCATAAATGCACCATTATGACACGCTACTTTTTCTATTTTAAATAAGTAAAGATAAAATAAGATACTTTCAAGTTGCCTTTATTAAAGCAGAACTAATTTATATTATATCCAGGAAGTTTCATTTTAAAAAGGTGCATGCAATTACATAATTGATTATATCACCAAGAAATCATTTTACCTATCACAAAATCATGGAGCTGCTTAGTTCAAGCTAAAAAAGCCTGCAAGAACTCATCATTTTAGTTTAATTACATTTTGAAGTAGGTGAAAAAATGCTGCAGAAAATGCAGAATTTTTTTGGTAGGCCAATGACTATTAATGAGCTAATTTTTGCCCTTAGTTAAATTATTTGACTTGGTGAGAAGTCACTGCCCCGAGTTTGCATCAAGCTTTGTATCACATAAAAAGAGCTATGTGCATGAGGTATCAGATCTGTCCCGGCACAAGACTGCATCAGGGATGTTGCATACAGGGATGTGGTGGAACTCTTACATAAATCTCCAGAAGTCTTTGAACTGCTTGACAATATGGCTAGTACAGTCATCGATACCAGGAGATTGAATTCTGCCTGTCATGCTATTCCTTCCCAAATAACCAGTGACCACTTATTGTTTTCCAGGCATGAGTTCATTAATAAAGATTCTTTATAGATTTTAATTTAGTTCACTACCCATAGCTTGAAATTATTTCAAAGACATGCAAATAACATTTTATCAACTGATTTTATCCTTTTCCTTTTGACAAACTATGATTTCAGATTTTGAGTCAAGCTGAAGTTAAACATACCTGTTTCAGTTTCAGTTTTAAATCTTTTACTTATATATTAGTAAGGTGTCTTTCACACAGTTTGATCACAAAGATCTTCTTGTTGGAATCTGGCTAGAACACCCCCCACTAAAGAACTTCAATTATCACAAACATGCAGGGCCTTGATTTTACATCTCAGCTGAAAGGCATCTTTAGTCATGCCAGATCACCTTTCCTTTAACACCAACATTATCCTTCTCACGAAATAGGGTGGTTGGTTAATTGCTACTCTGGAGTCAGCAGGAGGACAGAATATATTGTTTCAAGAGTCGCAAAAAGAGTAGGCATTCGAGAAGATTTTTTTTTATTTATTTTCTTTTGTTTTTTAAATTCTCAGTGGAGTACTAGGTTTAAAAAGCAATGGCTGTATATTATGCTTTCAGAAAGCTTCCACTGAAGCCAGAGAATCCTTGAACTGAGTTTCACATGGAATAGAAATCTGCATGAGCATCTGAGAGCAGAATTTTGGTTTATACCAGAAGTGATCCCAAGCTACAAAATTCAGATCTAGATCTGAACGTTTGGTCTGCTATGGAAATAAGGGCCAATCTAAACCTTCAGATTTGAAAACATGTTTTCTATACAGTTGAGGATGATATGGGGTTTGATTTGGGAGCACAGTGATTCAAAATAATTAAAAAGTAGATAATGGCAGCCTTGTTTGCAGAGTGACCCTTAAAATAGGAAGCATGGAGTTTTGTGTTTAGTGTCTTGGTAATTTCCATATGCAGTTTGCTCAGTTCACAAGTAAACAGATGATTTATCAAATTGCCAGCTCTGCAAATTCAGCCTGGGTTCCTTTTGACTTGTAGAGCACCATGATAAAGAATCTGCACACCAAATTGTATCCTTCATAGGGGTTATGCAGCTGTAAATGATAAAGTACACAAATGGAACTTAGTTAACTCTTGATGATACATAAGTCAGTTCAGAAACCAGCTGTTTTGGCTTCTGGGCTGAAATTTAGAATAGACAGACAGACAGATACCCTTTTATTATTCTCACTTTCACAAGCATCTTGAGACCAAATTGTCAAAGGCAGATGCAGATAAAGATAAGTACTTACTGAGACTTTAAAAAATGCTTATGCAAAGAGTTTGCTTATGTAAACTCTTATTGGTGCTTTTGAAAATATTACTAGGGACTTATCTGCCATTTTTGGATTCCCAAATAGCATTGATAATCTGACCCTTAACCACCTAAGGCTTTGTCTACACTTGCAAATAAAAAACAAAACTTATGTCTTTCATGGGTGCTCAATCCCCTTCCCCCAAACTACAAAGGTTCTGACACAACAAATGCAAGCGTGAATGTTGTTTTGTCCACAGAAGCATTGTTCACACCGCCTTGTCATTAAAAGCTGTGTAGTACAGATATAGCCTAGGTCAATGTTTCTCAGCCAGTGGTATGAGTACCCTTAAGGGTACTCGAGAGAATTCTGGGGGTTACGTCAACACAACTGAAATTTGGAGAAAACTTAATTTTTGTTTTAAGTTTTATAGCGCTTTATTATTTTTGTACTTTTTACACCTCAAAATTTCATCAGCCGCCCAGCTCCGAGTAAGTTTTTAAATAAATGTGTTGCAATAGGAGAAAAATAACGTGTGTGTCTCAAAACTGTAGGTACTAGGGGTACATATAATTTTTTAGGGGGTACTTGTTTTTATTTTTTGAAAAAGAGGTACTTTATAAAAAAAAGATTGAGAAACACTGGTCTAGGTCACTTTTATATATGTGATTTGGGCTCCTATGTCACTCAGACCCACTGACAAGGAGGGCAAAGGGGGTAATTGCAATAGCAGCAGTGGTGGCCAGAGTCTCAAGCCCTATAAATTGCTTCCAGAGTGTTGTGCCAGATCTAGACCATGTGCTCCAGGCAGTGCTAAGGGACAGGGGAGGGGAGGGAAGGCACCCCACACTCTTGGCAGTGCTGTGGGCTGTCTTTCCCTCTGTTCCACCCCTTCTGCCCTCAGCCTCTCCCCTTCCGGTATGACGGAGATGAGGACCTCCCCCACTTTGCACAAAGGCCCACAAAGACTGTTGGCTCTGCTGATGTCACTTAGGTGTTTTAGAAAATTGTAACTAATTCTGATAAATAAGGAAGTGCATTATTATACAGCCCATTCTTAAATAAACAGACACTGAAAAATAGATCAAATTTGGGACCATCCAAATTTGACACCCTCTTAACATACCTTAGATTTCTCTTTTTTACCGGCAGTATTCTAATGTTTTAGCATCTTGAGAGATAAAATGGAGCATGTTGATATGTGCAATAGCAGAGGAACAACGTATAAGCAAAATTATTTTCATTTGGATAACTGACAAAAAAAGTTTGTTCATTCTTATACAATGAAAAAGGAAAAACAAATTGAGGAAAGTTGATTTGATTGTGGTATGGTAAATCCAAAGAAGGAAGCATTTGTGCTTTCCTAATGCAGACAAACAAGAAAACAAAAAAGCCAACAGATAGATAGGTGACTTATGAACTAGTCCAGTGCATTCTCGGAGGATTCACTCCAAGCAAATCTCAAGCATGTTCTTCTCATTGATTTCAATCCACTTGGATTCTCTTTGACCTCTTCAGTTTAATTTGGGGTTTCAGGTTCAAATCATCCTAAAGCAAACCTCTTGCTGAAATTATGCTTCACATGGAAGTCATCTTGTAAAATTAAAAATGTTGCACAATTTTAACCCAAAACCAGAAGCTAAATCCCAGCTGGCTTGACACATGACTATTGGCAATTTAGGCCTTTCTAGATACTAGATATTATTTGAGCACTTAACTCCTTTTGACTTAAATGAGAGTTAGGCAGCTAAATATCTTGTGAGGACCTGGTCCATAAAACACTAAGGGGTATGTCTACACTACCACCCTAATTCGAACTAGGGTGGTAATGTAGGCAACCGGAGTTGCAAATGAAGCCCGGGATTTGAATTTCCCGGGCTTCATTTGCATAAAGCCGGGCGCCAACATTTTTAAATGTCCGCTAGTGCGGACTCCGTGCCGCGCGGCTACACGCGGCATGGACTAGGTAGTTCGGACTAGGCTTCTTAGTCCGAACTACTGTTACCTCTCATTTCACGGAGTCCGCACTAGCGGACATTTAAAAATGGCGGCGCCCGGCTTTATGCAAATGAAACCTGGGAAATTCAAATCCCGGGCTTCATTTGCAACTCCGGTTGCCTACATTACCACCCTAGTTCGAACTAGGGTAGTAGTGTAGACATACCCTAATAAATCTTACACACACTGATGCCCAAAGCATGGCCTGAGCTTTATTTATTTATTTATTTTGTAATAAAAAAAATATATGCAGATTTGCGCCGTTTCATAATTTGTGTATGCATTTCATTTCATTATCATGTATGGCAGGAGCATCTCTCATTTAACACAGAGCATGATCCTGAAACCCTTACTCACATGAATAATGCTAGTATAGTTAATGGGAAATACTTATGTAACATCTATTAGACATTGGCTCTAAATTGTAGGTACCTGGAATCATAGGTACATCCGATGAAAAACAATGGAAAACAAATTATGAAGACACTGAAATTTTCAAAGGTTATTTTCATTCCATAGGTTTCAGAAAGGAATGGTTTTTCATCAACTCAATTTTTAATGAAAATGTGTATGGAAAAATATCTGAATTTCTTCCTTTGCTATTTCCTTCCCTCTTTTTCATTGTTCTATTTTGCAACTTAAAGCAGTGACTGAGAAAGGAAAAATGAGAATTAGAGGGAGGGGTAGAGATAGACACTGAAAAACTGATTAAGTCTTGCCTTTTGTGGTTTCTTCAAAACAAAACATATATTTCTAAAAAAAAAAGAAATTTGGGGATGAAAATGCATAAATTTGAAAAAAAGAGACTGACAAACTTCATTCAAAAATATCCAGCCAGCTCTAATCACAGTAGTTTTCTGAGTATTTTTGCGATACCTAAATATCTTTAAAAATCTGGCCCATGCTAAATAAAGTGCTGCATTGTGATTATTGAACATAGCAAGTTCAACACCATTCAAATAATTTAATTATTTCACCTCCTACTTTCCATAATAATCATTACAGAACCAAAAACACACTGTAAATTAGTATGGGTTATATTGAAAGTAAACTTTGTATGTCATTAACACTACAACATAGTTCTGAATTGTGTTTGTTTGGTTTGGTTGTTTGTTTTACACAATGCGTAAATGATCCATATGCTCATTAATAAGGCTGATTTATTAAACACATCTAAATTAATTTTGGGGTAGTTCTAAAGCACTCATTATCTATTCTTAATTCTCTTGTTAAAGTTACACTGCATTAATCTGATAAATACACTCCTACTCCTTTTCTTGTATTTGTCTCCTGTTTCTTTAAATTTTTCTTCTCCACACTTGCCATCAGATAGAAAGGTTTTCTTAGTCTTTCCCTTGTGAACCACTCAATTTCATTTTATTTTGCTTCACTGCTGGCTCTTGATTTGTGCAGTAGTTGTCCACTGCAGTTTACTAAGGCATAGATGAGTCACTGCAATGCTAGCATTATACTTGGTGCACAAGGAATCACAGGGGCTGCGTCTACACTGGCATGATTTTGCACAAATACTTTTAACAGAAACGTTTTTCCGTTAAAAGTATTTGTGCAAGAGAGCATCTATATTGGCATGTGCTTTTGCGCAAAAGCATCCGTGCCAGTGTAGACGCTCTCTTGCGCAAGAAAGCTCCGATGGCCATTTTAGCCATCGGGCTTTCTTGCACAAGAAATTAACGTTGTTGTCTACACTGGCCCTCTTGTACAAGAATACTTGTGCAAGAGGGCTTATCCCTGAGTGGGAGCATTAGAGTATTTGTGCAAGAACCACTGATTTTGTACATTACAAAGTCAGTGTTCTTGCGCAAATACTCGTGCGCAAAATACTTTTGCGCAAAATCTTGCCAATGTAGACACAGCCAGGCAGTATATCTTACCCCCAACCCCTGATAAATTAAATGGCAATGATTTAAAATAACTATCTTACAACAGTTATCGTCTGTTTCTTTGAGAAACTGCTGAGCTACAGTACATCTGCAAGTTTGACACTATCAGCTCAGGATTAAACAAAGATTGTGAATGTCTAGCTAACTACAAAAGCAGCTTCTCCTCTCTTGGTATTCACACCTCCAGATCAGCTGCTAGAAGTGGGCCTCATCCTCCCTGATTGAATTAACCTCGTTATCTCTAGCCCGATTCTGGCCTGTATATTTATACCTGCCTCTGGATATTTCCACTACATGCATCTGATAAAGTGGGTCTTTGCCCACGAAAGCTTATGCTCAAATACATTTGTTAGTCTCTAAGGGTACGTCTAGACTACCGCGTTTTGTCGACGGAAGTTTTCGACAAAACTTCCGTCGACAAAGAGCGTCCAGACACATTGAGTTCTGTCGACAAAGCAAGCTGCTTTGTTGACAGAACTCCGTAGTCTGGACGCAGTGTTACAGGCAATAACACCTTCTGTCGACAGAGTTCTGTCGACAGAAGGTGTTATGCCTCGTAAAATGAGGTATACCAGTGTCAACAAAACTGCTGAGTTCTGTCGACGTTATGTCGACAGAACTCAGCGGTAGTGTAGACGCTGGTATAGTTTTGTCGACAAAAGTCCACTTTTGTCGACAAAACTAGGTAGTCTAGACACACCCTAAGGTGCTACAGGACTACTTGTCGCTATCTTACAACAGAATGCTTTCCATTGCATTTACAATACTACATGGAATATGCAAACTGGTCATGTAACTGGACCAGTGACAGGGAAATATAGATCAGCTGGGAATAAGCAAAGCAACAGTAAATTATAGAAAGAAACTTTATCCATGATACTGTCAAAAATCCTTGTAATGATGATAATATCTTGCTTCCTTTTTATACCGTAAAGGTAGACCTCCACATGGGTTTTAACTAACTTTTCTCTTCAGTATGAGGCTATCATTAACTCTCACTAGTCTCAGTGTTAGTGGAATAAAACTTGCTGTTTCAATTTGTTATCTCTTATGAACCAATAATTATAGTTTATTCTATATACTGGTTTTCACAATGCAAACGTTCAGTGCAGGACATGTATATGGCCATTTCTTTATCTGAAGAACAGAAGGATAAAATTCCAGAACTAAACAAGCACTTGTTTTAGTTTTATTTGGCACTTCCATGTGGGTTTTTTTGTTTTGTTTTTGTTTTGTTTTTTAATCTTTGATCCTTAGGACACTGTCACCAAAGGATTTCTGCAAAAAAATCCCAATGAGTTTATTTAAAAAAATAAAGTTGGCAACTCTTGTTTTTTCCCTTGATAATTTCTTATTTCGTTCATCCCACCAAATTGGTCAAATTAGTTGATTTGGAAGTCACTGCACTGGGAGAAATTATTGATGTTTTCTGTAGCATTGAGTTCCCAATGACTTGCTAATGCACCACACCTGATACAATCAGCCTGCTCTCCTCTCATGGTAAGTCAAGCCTGAACTGTGAAATGACATCCTACAAAACTGTAGGTATCCCAGCAGAATTGCACTTCAGTGAGCATTTGCCTCTTTTTGCTGAAATTGAGAATATTTATAAGTTTTTACTCTCTAGAACGATGTTCGCACCTTGGTTTCTGTTTCTATCAAAAGTCACATTCGAAAATGGAAGTGATAATTATGCAAACCTTTTAAACTATGGCTTGATCTCTCACTTTGGTAACTAATCATTAGCAAGATACCACAACAGCTGGAGGAAAAAATTGTGCAGTGCTACCAAAAGCAAGTAGCCAAAAATGAATTTTACCAGAAAAACCCAACCACCGAAGAATGGTGAAAAAAGTAAAGGTTTTCCTAAGTATTTCAATAATACTCTTAAGTTACTTAATAAACTTATTTATATGCAGTTTTTGGTTCCACTGTAATCCAAAAATCTCCCACTCAGTTGTTGCAGCCTCTACCCTGCAGGTGCCTAGATTTTTGCAACTCCGTACATAATTTTCTGCTTCTGAGAATAAGCATGGCTGCCTTGTTCTAAGCTCCCACATACCTATCTCTGACTTGAGCCCTAGAGAGGCCAGAAGCCAGAGGAAGGTAGGCCTATACTGACTAAAATCATAGGTGGGACTCATACAAAAGGCTCAGACTGAGTCCACCTATCAGACATGGGAAACACTACAGTGGCACAGCTGTAGAACTTCAGTGTAATCTAGGATTGCCAAATCAGTTGGACTGGATGATAGGAGGGGTTCTCCTGTACAGATGGTAGTTAGAATTCTTCTGTTGATGTAGAGCTGTTTATATTGGGTATGGGTTGCAGGTGGAGCCCCGCTTCAGGAAGGCTAGCTCTGTCCCTTCCATCCCCCCGCAACCGGAGCCATGAGTCCCTCCCCAGCCGGAGGAGATCCCAGGCTTCCGCCTTGTGGCCAGAGTAGAATCATGCTGGCCAAAAACCTGAGGGCCCCTCTCCCTCCCAGACCATTCCAGAGAAAAGCATCTTGGCTTCTCTTCTCAAGAAGAAGCTTTTGCTATGACCCATGCAGGTTCTGAGGTGACTAAGGAAGCGGTATGTGTTAACTAAGCTTCCTGGGTTCTTCAGTAATTTCTCTGGAATCCACATAATGCCTCCTCAGCCACCCTGGAACTCCCTCCCCTCCCCCCCCCCCGCTTCAAGCCCCACAACTGGGGGTCTGACAGCAGCAGAGGCTGAGCCTCCCTCGCCTAGTCCTATCATACTCACCAACCATGTACTGGGGGTTCAGAGAGGTAGCTGAGTTAGTCTGTAACTGGAAAAACTTAAAAGTGGGTTGTTCCCACAAAGGCTCGTGATACTATCTACATGTTTTGTTTGTCTTTAAGGTGCTACTAGACCATTCATTGTTTTGTAAGTTTTTCCATGTATTGGGGGTTAGGTTGGAATAGCCATATCTCTCAGCAGTACAGTTTTTTCACCCCCCAACAGATGTAGCTATGCTGATATAAATTCTCTGTGTACACTAGCCCTATATCCCATTCAAAATCTACTTCTAGAGGAGGTGAGGCCACCTGACTTGTAACTTGTAACCTTTACCACAGTCTTATTGGATAGGGGAGACCCAATTTCAGTTCCTTATTCTGCTTGTGAAGAGGAAAGGATTTGAATGGGGGGGAGTCTCACACCTTACAATAAAGGGGTGTAATCATAAAGCTAAGGGATATGCTGTTGTTGGTGGGGCCTATATCAATCTCTCCTGTTGAAGTTGTTCCTCTTTGGCTAAACAATTAACAAGTCATTGGAGAAGGGGTAACTTTTCACTGGGTCTCCCACTTGCCAGGAGTAACCCGCATCTTAGCTCTGTATGGCAACTTGCTCTTCTCACTTAGCTAGTGGGGCCTGCTGCTGGTGAGCACTGTAGTTCTGAATACATGATACAAGGTTGGGATGTTCTAGGAAGGGCCTAAGAGTGGCATAAGCCCATTCATCACTGATTTCTCTTTTAAAGAAATAATTTTGCAGGAAAGCATCCCTATACCCCAACCATAGAGAGAATTTCCATTTAATTGAACACATTTTATATGGGCTATTGGCTGCAAGACATATAGAACTCAGCAGTTCACCATGCTATGAAAAGATGGAATAATGATAATATTTTATTTGTATGTAGCTCTAAGATTTACCCAGTGTTGTTCAGGTCCTTAGGTCAAATAATTTTTGTTTTATGGAAAATAAAATGAAAAATTTACATGCTTCATTTAAATCATTGCCATGCAGTGGGGCTGGAGATGAAAGGTTCAGTATGCAGGGTGCCCTGAAGAGAAAGGACTACCCCAGCCCCCTCCAACTGCAGCAGCTTGGGGCCAGGTGAGAAACATCTCTTCATGGCCACTGCAGCTCCAGCACGCACAGCCAGGGTAGGGGTGCATGCCCCCGACTTGGTCACATCCACATCTGTCTTCCCCCTGCACCCCCCAACTAAAGTGAGAAATGCAGCAAACTGTGCATTTTCCCCTAGCTCCCTGATGAAGGGGAACAGCCAGCAATGTTCCTGTGTGATTTAGAATGAGCGGGGGGGAATGTAACTTCAGTACTTTCCATAGTTCCTAAAAGTCACCTGAGGGGTGCAAGACTCGGGACTGGGGCAGTCCTTGGAGGTGCGGGGGAGGGAGCAGTGCCCCCTGCTAACTCCTTCCACCTTCCTGGTGATTGTCTCTTTCTGTATGGTTTTATGAGAAGCAATCCAATTCCAGGCACAACCTATTTTCCTGGCACAACCAATCCCTTATCTTGCTTCAAGTTATGATAAGAGGAAGCTGCATGCCAATGGTCCTAGCTCTTACTGGTTTTGAACAGACAGACAAATGGACACTCACAGACAAACTCTCTCAAATATATAGTAGATTATTCATCAGTAGGCAGGGCAGCCGCCTCAGGTGCGAGACTGTGTGGAGGGGGGGCACCACTGGACCCAAAGTGTAGAAAATTGTGTCTCCTGCTGATGCATATGTATTCTCTCTGCTCTAGATGCACAGAGATGGTGGAGTGCTGTGCTGGAGGAAGGAGGGTACAAGAGACATAACAGGCAGGCGAGTGGACACGGGGGCGTCATTTGAGCTCCCCGCCTCAGGTGCCAAAATGTTGTGGGCCGGCCCTGTGTCTAGGGTGTCATTACATTGTAAAGGATACTCTTAGGCTATGTTTACACCATGTTTCTGAAAGTAGTGGTCCAGGGGGTGCTACCATGCCTACTGGCTTGAAGTAATAACACCACCAAATCCATTGTTTCCATTATCAGAACCCCGCACTGTAAAAAATGTTCCTGCACCCCTATGTACATACATTAAAGCTTTGAACTGTGTTTTAATCAAGTAAGAGGATAACCATGGACAACCAAGTGACATTAGGACAACTTGATTATAGTCCTAGTGTAAATAGGGTCTTATAAATATTTCCTCTTGGTTCATGTGGGAGAAGTATGCATTGCTCATTCCTACACTGTATGTGTTCTGGGCTTCAATCCCCAGGATTATTAAAGGAACAATTATATTTATTTTAAAAGAAAAAGGAAATAATTTAGGAGTAAAATCTCATTTGTAGATCACAAAGAGTAATAATGCAGTAGGTGTTCCTCTGTAAAGAAGTTTTATTTATATGCTGCTGAACATCTATTTTTAAAAATGATTGGTGTTGAATTTTCTTGGAGCATTATAATGAAATAAAGCTGCCTGGTCTTTGAACTGAATTTCTCTGAGACAAAGACAACAATAATTAGTAATCAGGGCAGGAGACTGAGCGTGACAATTTCTACCCCAGAGCAAAATCCATTAGTAGCAATGTTAGACAGTAATAATTTAAAATCTTTTAAATACCGTACAACTGTAATGCTATACTATAAGCAAGATAATTGTTTTAGGGATTTTAAAGCCTAGGTTAAGAAAGCATTCCAGAAAATTTTAACCCCACTTGAAGATTGTGATTTCAATATTTTCCAGAAGGAAAACAAATCTTTTGAGGGTCTAGTAGCAGTCAAAATGCTTATACTGACATTTTAAGATTGGTGTGAAGGCAACACAGTTTCAATAACAGATATTAACTCAAGTTTTGTCTACAGTAGTATTTTAAAAGGTACATTGCTAGAACACTAACACAATCCAAAGGCCTCGTCGACATCTTAAACTTAGACTGATCTTAGGAAAAATTCACACCCCTGAAAGACATAGTTAAACCAATCTAAGCCACAGTATAGCCTTTACTACATTGGTGAAAAGAATTCTTCTCTTGACACAACTACCACCTCTCGGTGGGATAAACTTATGACAACAATGGAAAGAACACTTCTGCCCCTGCAGCAAGTGTCCACATTAAGTACAAGTAGCTACAGTGGCATAACTACAGAGCTGTAACTCTACCACTGCAGACCTAGTCATGTAGAATAGCGTAACTAACATGCAATAGTATGAGGCTAAGTCTATACTAGTAACTTATGTCACCCCCTATGTTGCTCAGGGGCATGGAAAATCCACAGCCTTCTGACACACAATTATATTGACCTAACACCAGGTGTTGACAATGCGAGGACTTCTTCCACCTCTTGGGGAGGTGTATTACTCATGTAGATGAGCAAGGCCCTACTGTTAAAGCAAGGGTAGAGTCTTCACTGAAGCACTACAGCATCACCACTGCAGGATTTTAAGTATAAACAAGCCAATGTATACTTTAACTCAACCAATTTAGCATGTATTGGGTATGTCTACACAGCAATTAAGAATCTGGGGGTGGCCCATGCCAGCTGATGGGGGTCTCATAGGGACTGGGCAAAAAAGCTATTTTACTGTAATGTAAACATTTGGACTCTTGCTAGAACCTGGGCTGTAAGACTCTGTGTGTTGAGAGGGCTCCAAGACCAACTATCTAGACTGCAATTAAATAGCCCCTTATCCCCAATCAGCTGGCATGGGCAGCCCAGAGTGTCTACTTGTAGTGTAGATATAGCTATTAAATCCGAGCCAGAACCCAGACAATTAACCAGCTTAGTTTATATTGAAGAACAACTTGCCTTATCTTCATTAGAATTTCAGAAGGAGTCAGTTATATCAAGTTAGTTAACATGACTTAAAATCAAACCTTTAAATTCCAGTCAAGAGAAGGTCTCAGATTCTCTAAAAGCCAATCTGGTTGACAAAAGTGAATGATGACTCAGAAAAAAAGGAAAATTGCAGACACATTCTATTGAATATTGGACCAGCAGTGGTTACGTGAAAGAATAAGACAATAAGGCAGGTAATTTTGAAGACAAGACGTTTCCAGGAAGGGAGAAAAAAAAGAGAGAGAAAAAAAAAGACATAAAAATTAAAGAAAAGGTAGCAGCATACAGAAAGGAAAATCAGGAAGTGGAAAAAAATTGTACAGTAAACTTCCGATAATCCGGCACCTTTAGGACCCAGGGGGTGCCGGATTATCAGATATGCCGGACTATCAGAATGGGGGGGCTATGAGGGTTCTGGAGTGGGGCGGGAGGGGATGCCACCCCAGACCTCTCATAGCCCCCCCTTACGATAGTCTGGCTCTGCCCCAGGCGTCGCTGATTCAGCCGCTGCTGGTCAGTTTCAGCAGCAGCTGAATCGGGGATGCCTGCAATAGAGCAGCTGGAGTGCTGCTGGGTTGGTCCCGCAGTGCCAAAGTATGGCGCTGTGGGACCAACCCGGCAGGACCCCAGCTGCTCTGTCCCAGTGGTCCCCGATTCAGCCGCTGCTGAAACAGATCAGCGGCTGATTCCAGGAAGCCGGGGCAGAGCTGCTCTGCCCGGGGCTTCCTGGAATCAGCCGCTGATCAGTTTGAGCAGCGGCTGACTTGGGGACCCCTGGGGAAGAGCAGCTGGGGTGCTGCCGGGTTGGTCCCACAGCGCCGAGGGGCGGCGCTACGGGACCAACCCAGCAGCACCCCTGCTGCTCTGCCCCAAGCGTCTTGATTCAGCCTGCAGGTGAAACTGACGCTGCTGGTCAGTTTCAGCAGTGGCTGAATCCCCACGCCTGGGGCAAAGCAGCGGGGGTGCTGTCGGGTTGGTCCCGTAGCACCGCCCCTCGGCGCTGTGGGACCAACCCGGCAGCACCCCAGCTGCTCTTCTCCAGGGGTCCCCAAGTCAGCCGCTGCTGAAACAGATCAGCAGCTGATTCCAGGAATCAGCCGCTGATCTGTTTCAGCAGCGGCTGAATCGGGGACCTCTGGGGCAGAGCAGTTGGGGTCCTGCCGGGTTGGTCCTGCAGCTGAATGGGGGAAGCCTGTCCGGCTGTCCCAGCACTTCCGGGTTCCTGATGGTGCCGGACCATCAGGAGTCCTGGATCATTGGATGCTGGACTAATGGAGTTTTACTGTACTCTTCTCATAGTCCAGTTTAAAGATGGCGAATTGATGTTTAACTCTGGGGCCGGACAGGGTTTAATTATGGGCAAAAGTTCCTTCATTTTTGTTTTATACCTAAATTAAAAGGGATAATATTTTTACAATCAATAGAAGGAACACTAATAAAGCAGAGTTGCTTTTATATTTTGTATGCACAAAAATGACAAGGTGATTATGTGAGACAAGGTGGGTGAGGTAAACACTTTTTTTGGACCAACTTCTGTTGGTGAAAGAGACAAGTTTACAGGAGACAAGCTACAGCCCTAAAGCTTCTCTCTTATCAACAGGAAGTTGGTCCTGTTAAAGATATTACTTCCCCCACCTTGTGACTAATATCCTGGGACCAACACAGCTACAGTCATGAAAGTGAAAAACATCACTTTTCAGTTAGACAGTGAAGCAGCATGGGAGAGAAAATCATGTAGCATTTTAAATAAATGACCAAAAATATTAGTGAATATATAAACAGAAGAATCAGGTTTGCAAAGTTGTATACTGTAGTAGAAATAAAGATATTATACACAGAATAAAGAACTAGAAAAGACTTCTGGGACAATCTAATCTAGGTATCCCCAGTTGTCACATGCATTAAAAAATTCTTCACCTTATAATTGTAATTTTTTCACCCACCTTTAGTAGCTGTGATAAAAGCTTCTCTCAGTGAACCTTTATAAAACGTATATTGAAATGTCTCAGTCTGAAATTCACCATGCCTAAATCACAACCGTTCTTTACACGTCAGTTTGCTTCCTACGTTCGAGAATGTTTCTTCGGATGCTGGGGGATCCCAGAGGTATCAGTGTGAAAATGGAAGTAACAATTGCCACAGCTAGAGCACACTAGGTAAAACATTCTCTACTCATCTTGAAAACTCAACATCACTGTTCAGTTAGACAATGAAGCAGCATGGGAGTGGTGGATTTTTCACTGAAGATACCTACATTTAACCAACAGTACAATGACTAGGGAATAAAATGGCAATGGTATTATATGTTTCTTAAAATGGTAGACACCAATGTTTCCTCTAACTTTTCCATCCAGAGGTGGATTATTTCCATCCATGTGCAGAACAATTTTTTTCATGTGCACCGAGGCATGTGTGAATGTGCACCACCAGTAGAAACAAAATAAAGTATCTGTGGGTGCTCTGCTAATCTCTCGAGTGGCTGAACAAGTGCACAGCTTACAGGGAACACTGGTGGACACCACTCTCCTAAATATTAATTCATCACACTCTGTAGACTATTATCACTTTTCTATCTCCACATGTATGTGGAAGAATTTCTAGAATGGTATACAAAGGCTATGGAAAGCAAAATGTTCCATCTACCCTTTCATAGAACTGTCACTTAGCTCCATCTATCCCTTTGCTGCCTGTTTCCAGATCATCATCAGGACACACACTCAGGACTACAAGAAAAGTACATGTTCACCCTATGTCTCATGTTCACCTTTCTTCTACTACGTACTCAGGGTGAAATCTGCCATGGTGTAGAATGTCAGCACCAGGCGTATGCGCCACAGGAGGTTTGCCTACATTAGTCTATGTCTACACTTGCAGAATTTTTGTGCTGTCAGTTTCACAGATGATAGTGAAACAGTCAAAGAAAAAACCTGGTTTGGGTATTCACTTCTTCCACAAGCATCAGAGAGTGTTTATATTTGCAGCACTTCCATCACTAATGAAAGCAGCACCCCAAGGGCCACTTTCAGACAGTGCAGCTTCTCTTCTTTGATGATAGATCTTGTGGGAAGTGCGGGGGAGGAGGAGGATGATCACAGGAAGCCTGAGCCTCTGCACAGCCCTCTCGCTTCAACCACTGATCAGCTCCAATAGCTCACCATTACTGCAAGCAGGGCATCATTTGCTCCATGGAGAAGGCATTGGTGAACACTTGCCAACAAAACAGGTCGAGGTGTTTCAAAGTTCATGGAGCTTTACGGGGGGCGAAGGTGTGAAGGAGAGTCTGTTTATTTGGCATCTGAGCTGCTGGCTAGTGTGGTCAACTAGGTACTGTGGGGTATCCTGAAGAGGCTAAAAGCTCTAAAACAGCAAGAAAATTACTTCACTTGCACATCACCACAGAAGCACCACCAGTAAGAGCTGTATGCCTCACGCGGTGCTGGGTTTCTTTTTGCAGTGAAACTTTTGAGTTTCACTGCTAGGAGTCATGAGTCATTTTCAAGTGACCATGCTCTCCACACTTTGCACAAAAAGGGACTTTTCCAATTTAAATGGCAAGTGTAGACATGCCCTTAGAAAGGAAGTTGTACTACTTTAACTATACTGGTATGAAAATATAAACATGCTCTGATGCTTATGGAAGTAAGTGAATACACAAACCAGGGCTTTTCTTTTACTGTTTCACTATCACCCGTGAAACTGACAGCACAAAAACTGCAAGTGTAGAAATAGACTAATGTAGGCAAAACTAAAGTGTCAACCTCCTCACCCATTAACTACACTTCAGTTAACTTTAAGTATAGTAAATGGATAAACTTAAAAAGCACCAAATGGTCTGGTAGCACTTCATAGCTTTATTTCATAATACCATCTACGTGTTTTGTTAATCTATAAAGTGCTACCAGACCATTTGTTGTTTTTTAAGTTTATCCTGTACAGACTAACTTGGCTACCCCCTGAAGCTATAATAAATGGATACAAGTTGTGTGTATAGACAACACTGAGATTATTAAATCATTTGGATATGATAGAGACACTGTTAATTGAGACATTTAAGACTCATCTGGATAAAGTTTTACAAAATCAACTGTATTGAATTGATCTGCAGAAGCACTGGGATGGATTAAATAATAATAAAATATTAGGCAAAGTATTTTTTTGTAATTACAGAACTGAAAATGTTTTAGTCAAGACTGGACCCCATTTACTCCATTATTTCTTGTCCACACAGGGAAATGTACCACAATAATTATACTGATATAACTTTGCATGTGAACACTGTTATTCCAGAATAGAAACATCCATTCAGGGAGTTATATTGATGTAATTCATATCAGGGTAATGTAAAGATATAAATATGCGAGTCAATTTCCCTAGATATGTCTCCTTATATCACCAAAAATAATAATACTCCCTTCAGTGAGGTTTATAACCAGGTCAACACTTATAGACACTAGTATGCATGCCCAGTCCATCAGTAGTTGTTTACCTAAGCAAAACTTATTTAATTATTCTAATCTCAATTCTGTCCCTTTCACTCACAGGCCTTTGTGACTTTCTAAGAATCATAACATTTGCTCTGCCTTTCTTGCTTTGAACGTAAGACTTCAGAGCAGGTCAGACATGCCAAAAAGCTGTTAAATTTGATCAGCTAGCTAATGGGGATAAGATGAAGAATTTCTTCCTATTCATTGACCATTCCTGTTGGAGGGAAGGAAATCAGCTTTGTTCATAAAAAGATGGAACATGATTTCTTCTGAAATTTCTCAAATATCTCATTATCCTCTTGCATGTGATTTATAGTATGGCTTTGCCAAAGTTTGTGGAGAAGGAAGAGGCAGAACGCAAGACCACTTGCAGTACTGCATTCTTTTTTTCACCCTAAGGGCTGCAATACAGAATGAAAGCATCCATAGTTCACATTAGCATTGTCATCCCCATCAGCAACCATCTGTTTCAGCTGTAGAGAATGATCTGTCAGTTTTGTTGCTGTTTGGGGTAGAATGGCACACAGCCTTTTCATCCCTGACTTCTAGAGAACTAAGAGGCAGTTAACCATGCCAGACCAGGCCTTCATGTTAAATAGGTCATCAGTCCACCATTTAAGGAATGTTTCTGTATTGCCTTGTTTGGAAGTGTGACTTAAAATTGAAAACCTGTTCATTGTTTCTTGTAATTTTCTCTAACAAGCTAGCACATTATTTACTTCACAGAACCTTCATTTCCCTTTTAATTCAAAACCAGAGTATTAGTAGCATTATTCATACTATAGATATTATTACTGGCATTAACAATAATTCTATAATGTGGTTTACAGAGTCTTCTATCCAAGGATTTTAAAGTACGCTATCAACAATAATTCAGCTTTATAATGTCCCGAAAGGGTAGGCAAATATATAAGGAAAGCATATTTTACAGCCTCTTAACAGAGCAAATCTACGCCACATAACATGTTAGGGCAGGAAACAAAGAAATCTAGTTACTAATGCAGTGCAGGCCTATACTCAGGGGGTGCAAACGAACCCCCCCCCCCCCCCAGTCCTTCATGGGGCTGGCTGGGGAAAAGCAGGGAGGTGCACAGAGAGGTGCATTGCCCCAGCTTCCCTCCTCAGTGCTCCGGATGCCCGGGGGAAAGCAGGGAGGTGCACTGCCTTCTCCTGTGCTCTGGCCAGCCAGGCAAGGCTGGGGCTGATTCCTCACTTCCTCACCAAGGAGCGAGGGGGGCGTGGGGCTGGGCCACAGAGGGCAGGGCTGGGTCGCATGGGGTATGTGAAGTAGGCCCCCCAAACACACAGAAATTCCTGTGTATGGGCCTGCAGTGGGAAAATTATAATTTGACCAGGAAATTAAGGTTAATACTCCTATTCTGAAATAAGGACTAAACTGTGCAAATCATTAAACTTTAATCAAGGATCCATTAGAGCGTGAGGTTTGACCTCAGTCTAGGTTCACAAACACACAGTGGGTAGAGCTGGTCAGGAATTTTCCATTCCAATGATCAAAAAAATCAAAATGTCTATGGGTAAATTCTGCAATTTTTTAAAAATCTTTTGTTTGTTGAGGGAAAAAAATCAAAATGCCAACTCCTCATCTACCCATCTTGATGACTCTTGTCAAATTCAATTTCTCTCCTATGGGGAAAAAGCGGAAAAGAGAGAATCTGATAGACTGAAAAACTCAGTCTCTGTTCTCCTGAAATAATGTTTCTGGAAATCCATTCCTATGACAAACGTGTCAAGATGGACATAAACTTTCTCTCTTGGATCACCATGAACATTGTGAAGATGCACTTTGCTGATGCATTTAGAATTTGAACTGTGTTAGTTGGGAAAGATCATCATAGGGCAAGTCATGTGGGATTTCAGCTGTGTCTTTTAATTAGCTGAGCTATCCCAAGCAACAGGGAAGGTCATCAGAAGCCATTTTCTCTTAGTTTCTCAGGAGAGGGATGTGTTCATCTAAATTTTCTGAACTACAGTGGAAAAACAGAAGCAAAAAAGATTTCTTCCCTTTTGATAATTTATCACACACAGAATGATTGTTTGTATAAAGAGGGAGGGAGGGGTTTTGTTTCTCTTTTGGCAAATTTTCCATGACATTCTCAGTCAAAGGGAAGAGATTTATTTTAGTTTATAGGACACAGACCTCACACCAAAACACTAGAGCAACAGAGGGCTCCGCCTTATTAATTCTACTAGTCAGTGTTAACCTTATTTTAAAATTTGCAGGTAGCAAAGGCAATGGTTACAAAGTGTACTGAGATCTGATCTCCATTCATTCACATGCTTTATCTTTCTGAATCTTTCTCTCTTTTTAGCTGAAATGTTCTTTGATTAGTCTCAGCTCCAAAAGTAGATATTTTCTTGAATGTTGAACATTCATTCACCCATTTCTAAATTTTCATGAGTTAAAAAAAAAACCTCTTAAGATTAATGTCTTTTGACATAACTCATGACTTATTTTATGAGTCGAAAACATTCAGCAGATCTCAACTAAATTATGTATTCATTATTTAATCACTCTCGGTGTACTCGGAGCTGTACAGTACAGAAAGGAATGTCCAGCTCAAGGATTGGCTAAATAGATAACACATCACACTCAAAGGGGACAACATGATGCAGGTTTTTATCTTAGAACATCTTAGATAAGATTCAGGAGAACCATAGAAGATAATCAGAACATGAACAGCATTTTAGCCACGGGGGCAAAAGAAAAGTTGGACTTTTTTGGCTGTAAAAGAAGTGAAGATAACTATAAAAACAAGGCATTTAATAGTTTAAATAAAACAGTATTTTTAAAAAGCCATATGAGATAGTGCTAAATATCTGATGATCAACAATATAGAAGGAGGGAAAATAATTATTCTCACTGGGCACTAAAAGTTAAAGAATAAAATGCTAACATGGAAAATTATACATTTAACTTCTGATATGTAAAGTTCCAAAAATTATCCAGGCTATGTTACTCTCTGAAAATGATATATTTTATTTAGTCATTAAGAACAATATTTTGATACTAAGGTCAGACACAGTTTGTATAGAAGGAGGTAGTTTTAGTATAGCCTGTAAACATGATCAAGGAAAGGATAAAAACAGATTTATGGGAAGGGTAGTGCTTCATGCAAAGATTCAGACTACAGATCCAAAAAGATCTTCCAACAACATTTTCAGGTCTGAATATATGAAAATAATAGAGCTATTAAGAGAAAGAGGAGCTATATTAGTATCAATCATTGAGAGGTAATACTGAGCAGAATGACGACTTCAGTTGAAGTCAATATTAAAATTTATTGATCTGAGAGAAAAATATTGACCAAGGTGAAGCCAAAGTCAATATTTAACTTCAGGAATAGTAAATCTTGATAGTGACTATAAAGAGCAGTGAGCATCATCTATATCTGAAATATATTCTGTTATGTTTTACAAGGGACTAGAAACTCTTAAAACAAGATTGATTTTCTGTGATTTCAGAAGCCCTGGCTTGTAGACCAATCCAAACTGTATGCACTTTATTTTCAAAAGATCATATAATGGTTGGGGTGGTCTAGAAATTGAGAGAACCAATCCAAGCATGTAAAAGCTACCTATTTAACTAAAACATTTGAGATCATCTTTTGCAGATTTATGTTAATTATTAAATGCTGAAGCACATTGGAAGCTAAAGCTATTTAACAGTTTATTGGAAAATCAATTATAAAGTATGTAAGGTATCTTAACAATTGTCTGCCTTTTTCTTAATTTTCTACTGATCCACCTCAACACATCAATTGGACCCATAAAAATGTTCATGTATATAACAGTTCCCATTATATTTGCATGTTATTTCAATATATAAACTATCATATATTGATGCCCATAATTTTCTGCTGGTGTGTTATTAAAATTCCTATCAGTTCTGCCACCAGTGTATGTGCTCTGTTTCCTAACCCTCTGCCTAAAGTTTTACAATGTTAAATGGAAAGATCTCGTTCTTTTTTGCTCTCTCCCTTCCTGAATATCTTTGCTAGTATTAATGAGATGGAGCTGATTGTCACAACTATGATAAATGCAAATTAATAAATACAAATAACTACGCAAAAACCCACATCATTTAACAGCCTCGAGGCAGCTCTAACAAACAAGTGTTCCCTATAACATTCAGAAGGGTTTTTATATTATTAAATTAGAAAGTTATTTGATTTTAAAACCTGCTGAATATTTATATTTATTTTTCTAACATCCAAATAACACATTTACAATAAAAGATCATGTGGATAGCCCTTGAGGATACCAGTGTTCCTAAGCTAGACAGTAAAACACAAGCACAAGGAATGATGTACCACAACTGAATACAATAAGATTTTAATTGTATCAGCAGAGGTTTTGTGACGTTAAGAATCATTGCAGTGAACCTCAAATGGTTTATTTATGTCACCACAACCCCAAAATTAAATTAGTTCTTATATACTTATGCTTAGGATCATAAAATTAGATATAGAAAGCCATCCTAAATGCCCATCTCCCAGTCACTGCCATACACAGTCCCGTTTTCTAGTACACAGTCCAGTCTAGTTAAAAATATCCTAAGCTACTGAGAGAGAATAGCCTACTTTTTCAAAAGTGTACACTAATCTTAGGCAATGTTAGACACTGATTCTCAGGGTGTGATTTTCAGAAATACTGAACACCAAAAACTCCATCCAAAGTCAGTGTGTTCAGCATTTCTCACAAAGTTGGGCACCCAAAATTAGTGGACACTTGAAAATTGTTTGTGTATTGTTGCAGTAGCTAGGTTGGTCGTGGAATATTAGAGAGAGACCAGGTGAGCCAAATAATATCTTTCAATGGGACAATTTCAGAGACACAAAAGCTTACATAAAGCTCTTCTTCAGGTCAGTTTGATTATGTCTATACTAGGAAATTATTTCAAAATACAGAAGAGTCTTAATTATCCAACCCTCGCTTATCCGACATTCCGTTTATCTAACGTGCTACTCGCCAATGTGATAAATTGATGAATAAGAACGCAGCATGTACAACAGCTAATCACAATCTGTACTGCGCATCCACACCATACATACCTAGTGTGCTTGTTAGCGATTGTGATTACATGAGTGCAGTTGTGTTTTTGTTTGATGACACCAGTACTGTATTTCTTAATAAAGACGATATTATCTAACTAGAGAAAGTGGATAGGGAAGGGAAATGGATAGGGCTTTCGACACAGCACTAATTTATATTGAGCAACAGAGAGAAGCGACCGCTACAGACTTACTGCTGTTCAGATGCTGATGTGATCTTGCCACGAAGAAAAGTAAGGACACCCAAAAACAACTCCTGATCATTCATTTCTTTTTATTAGTATTCTGTATTATCTGACATGTCCACTATCCGACCATCCTCCGGTCCTATTTAGGTCAGATATTGAGACTTCACTATAATGTATTTCAAAATAATAACTCCAGAAATAACTATTTGGCTACCTCCTATACTGTAGCACTATTTCAGGATATTAGGAGGTATCCCAAAATAGCTATTTCATGTCTTTTGAGCACACCTGTTATTTCAAAATATAATGGGCTTGCTATTCCAACATCCCTGTAAACCTCATTCCACGAGGAGTACAGGACATTTCGGAATAGCAATTTATTTCAAAATAAAGGTACCTCTAGACTGCACTCCCTTTTTGACAGAGGCTTTGTCGACAGATACTGTCGACAAAGCCTCTGTCAAAAAAGAGTGTCTAGACTACAACCAGTACTGTCAACAAAGCAAGCCACTTTTTCGAAAGAGAGTCTAGATGCTCTCTTCGAAAAAGCACAGTTTGCATGCAATAGCACCTTTTTTCAACAGAGTATTATCGAAAAAAGGTGTTATTCCTCATAGAATGAAGTTTACTGCTGTCGACAAAACTGCCACATTCTGTCAACTTACTGTCGACAGAACGTGGCGATAGTATAGACGCAGTTATAGTTTTGTTGACAAAAGCCCACTTTTGTCAACAAAACCCTGTAGTCTAGACATATCCTAAGTGTTGTGTAGACAGCACCAAATTTCAAAATAAGCTATTTTGAAATAACATTGAAATAAGATACACAAGTTGCATAGCTCAAATTATGTAGCTTATTTTGAGCTAGCGCCACTCTATAGGCAACCTTTCAAAATAAGCATTATTCCTCATCACAAGTAGGGGTTTTTATTTCGAAATAACAAGCCCATTATTTTGAAATAATTTTGAAATAATGGGTTTGCTGTTTGGCCGCTCGCCTTATTATTTCTACATAAGGGGAGTTATTTCTAAATCACTCCCTAGTGGAGACATGCCCTTTGGCATTTGTAAAAATTGTTTCCTTTAGCCATTAATTTTGCATTGTCTAAAAAAAGTCAATTAAATTTGTTTGGCAAGATATTCTTTACATATTCTTGCAGCATATTTCTCATGATTCTGTATGTCTCCTGAACTCTCATGATAGTAATTAATTTTTTAAATATTTGTTCTGTTTTAAAAGGGGACACGGATGGAAGCTGGGTCATTATTTAATATAATACAACATTTCATAAATGATTTCCCTGCTAGCAAGGAGTATTGACACACTGTGAGACTGAGTGTTTCCTAATGCCTTGCTAGAAAAAATGACATCAAACTTTATTATAATCTCGTCCAGGAAGTCAAGTGTTTTGCTCAAGTTAAGTATCTCTGAAGTTATAAACAGAGGTGATAACACTGGGGTTTTACACACTTGAAAGGAGACAGAAGAGTCAAGGTCCATTAGTAATCAGAAAAAGGGTTTTTAACAGAATCACATTAAAAGGGTTTGTTTTGTTACTGCAATCTGGCTTTTGAAATGCTTACTAACCAATGGACGCTACTGAAACAAAACAAAATAAGCAAAAAAACTCCTTGTGATATTTCTGGGGAGAGATAATACACATTTTGGGGGAGGGAAGAATCCCTCAATATATTTTTCTCTCTCAAAAGATTTCACCAAGTGTGGCCCTCATCAAAGCATTTGGTTGGATTGTGATGATTCAGTCTCTTTGTTTCCTTCTTACAGGATGAAGTCTTTACGCAGTATTGTCTGAATGTTTGCTCAGTTAATCTCCTAGCAATGTGTGATGAACAATCTGCCTATTGACTGTCTCAGCAATTGTGAGGCCCTCCACCCTCACCCCATGTTGAGACTCATCTAGTCTCTGCTGGCTGCTCATTTTCCTTTTAAAGAAGTGCTCTGTCTCTCTTCCCATCCCCCAACTTACAACTTCCACCTCCCTCTGCTATCCCATACCCTTCTCTTCTCCTCTGTCCCTCCCTTTGGAATCTGGAAAATGCTGCCTACATCATACACTGTCCTTGAATAATTACTCAGTTCCAGTCACCTTGACAGCGATACACAGAGCGATCTCTCTACTAAGTTTCATATCTTCATTTTCACACCAAGGAAAAACAAACTTAGGATGAAAAGGCAAGTTTTGGCAACAGCTGTCATCACATTATCCACAGAGTACTAGTAATGAATAGTTGGGGGAGGGGGAAAGGGGAACTGTATTGGAAGCTACACATTATGACTAAAACTCATCTGACCTCAGAGCAGAGTAGATCACTCATGGCCCCCATCAGCACCAACTTAAAAGAAAAATAAAGGACCAAATACAAATCCAAGATACAACATACTAAAATTTTGAATTAGCTTGAAATCAGAGGATTTGCCTGTGCAGAGCCAAATGCAGGACAGGGAACCATATCTTGCAAATGGCCCCTACTTTAGCATAGGAAAAATTAAAACTCAAAATTTCCTAAGCCTTGGTGTTTTCAGTCCAGACCTCAGGAAAGTTTTCAAAAGTACCAGCATGATTTGGAGGCCAAAGTTCAATTCTCAAAAGTGATTTCAGCACTACTATACTTCTATTTTGAAACTAAAAGGTACAGCCCCACAAGCCAAACCAAACCATTGTCAGCAAAATGCTGAACAGTTTAAATGATACAAAATGCATTTTTTAAAGACATGGGTTTGAAAAATTAGCCTTTCCCTGAAACAATCTCAGAGCCAGTGATTCAAACACATATTTCCCTATGTATCTGCAGTACAAGTGTGCTATCACCGGGCAAATCTACACAGCAGCGCATGTCACCCTGTATGTCTATTGTGTAGCTTATTTCAGCTCTTGGTGCTGTCTATGCAGCAGGAAGTCGAAGGACGAACACTCTTCCTTTGACTTCCCTTACTCCTCATGAAATGAGGTTACCATGAGTCAGTAAGAAGTCCTCCAGCTCAACATTATTTAAAAATAAAGGGTTGTAATGTAGACACGCACGTCAGTTATTCCAAAATAACGCTGCAGTGTAAACATAGCCCCCGTATTACAAAATAGACGAAGCTACATCTCCATCAGCTCAGGTTTAACAAATTTTAGATGTGATTCTTTAATTTTTAGTGAAATTTGGGTTCAAAATTCATGTGCCATGCTCAAAATGTTTCCCTTGGGGTTTTTAAGACAAGCTTATTTCTCCCATAGAAGCATGCTATTAAAATAAAACCCTCTCTTAACAACCTTTAGTTAATCCTTTGCACTATTCCACACACCCATAATTAATCACTACATGCATGTGTGTAAGAAGAAATGAGGCAGAGCTTTATCACTTTTTCCAGGGATCTAGGATATTGCTTTTCAGATTAGCACCAAGTAAACCCAAAATGTTATTCTTTGCAATGGCTTGTATTTTGAAGTTCTGTAGAATCTTCAGTTACAGATATAATTAATTTTATTTTCAAAAGAATTTCTGATAATAAATACTGCCTTTTAAAGAAATACATTACAGCACTGCTGATTCTGCTTTGTGAAGTTTCAGAAAAGGAAGAAACTTCTTTTAAAATAAATGAAAATGGTGACATTAAAGAAACTGTAGAAACTTTGGATGTGTGTAGTATATAACGGTTGTCTCTCTCCTACATTTTGTTTATACCTCTGTGTCACAAGTTTCACACTGTTAAGAGAAGGACTAATCAAAAGAAGCTTGTTAAGTAACATGCCTTTAATTAACTTGATCTCAGAAGTTTCCCCTAGTCAAGAAAAACAGGAAAGTTGCATATTTTTATGCAGTTCTCCTCTCAAAGTACAAACTCCAATTCTCCATGATCTTTCTGACTCCCTATCTTGCCCTGTCCAGTCTAGCTTTCACTCTGCTGCCTCTTCAAACATGCACACCAAATCACCAGCATCCTCATTTACTGATTAACTCCATCACCCTTGTGCTTGCCCCTGTTAGCACAATTCTTCCCTGCCCTCAGAGCTCCTCAACCCCCACTCATTTATCTCCAACCAGCCTTTTCTCCCTTCCCAGAAACCATCACCCATCTGTGTTCCTGGCACAGACCACCCCATCGCTGCCAATCTAAGAAAGCTGATCACAACACCAAAATGTGCTGTTCTGTAAAAACATAGAAAGCTTTCTTTGGGAGACTTTTGGATCAACAGGTGGATAAGAGATTAAGTGGGTGGTTCATATACTGACCTGCATTGTAGGGGAACAAGATTCAAGTGCTGGTTTTCCATCCCAGATCTAGTCAATGAAGCAGGGCAGGGACATGAACTTGGGGCTGCCATACCTCAACTGCCAGGGTACACATCATCTTCAGAACTCCTTCCATTCCACTTGACATCCACAACCATCAGGCCCAGAAGCCTTTTCCCCAGCCAAGAATCTCACCTCACCCAACCCCTTACTGGAATTAAAGAAGAAGAGGAAGTGGCAGGGAATGATAGTGGTGGCTCCAGGCAAATTATGTGGCCTGTTTGTTGGAATGGACAGAATTTGCCCCTCAGAAATATTTTCCCTACCCTGTTCGTACTTCCTCTGCTGTCTATGAGCTTTACAGGACTTTTTTTACCAAGTTAACTGTCAGTTTACTCAAGGCATTTACCACATTTGATCCAGACCACTAATATTTATTCTAGGCATCAGCCCTACTAAAAGCCCATTAAAGACAGCAGGTGGTCCTGCATCCTGCCATGCATCACCCACACTAAACAGAGTCTACAGTTCAGGAGGGCATTTTTGGTGGGGCATAGTCCCATTAGTCAATTAAAAGCAGTAGCTGCCCCTACCTGGCACAGGGAACTGAAGAAGTTTAAGTTCATATGGCCATATCCTGGCCTGCAATAGGGTCTCTCTGAATTTCTCCACCAGTGCAAAGGTGCCCCAAAGACAACTTACATAACTGCTGGATTCTGATAGTCTAAGGGGATCCAGAGGTGGCAGACAGCCACTCTAACAGTTCCTACCCTTACCTATCTAGATCATGAAGATAAAGAGACAATCACTGGAGAAATGAGAAAGTGACTAGGGGATATCCATGCACCCTTCTAATTCCTCAGCTGCCATGAAGCCCATTGGCTTCGTGGATAGCCGTCTTCATTTAGAGCAGCTCCACTATTGAGAGAACATAAAGGTAGTCCAGATTTGCTTTGCATCTCCCTCTGCTCCTCACCAAGCTGTATCTGAGGACCTGGCATTTTAACATCTATTGCTTTCCCCTGAAGGAGCCTTAACAGCACCTGCCCTGACTCGTTGCCTCTTCCAGCTCTGAGAAGCCAGAATTCTCTACAGTGTGTCTTGGCTGAGGGTGGCATCTCCTCACTTTTGTCAAGACCCTCAATCTCAGATGCAGCAGAAGAACATGGCCCCTGAATTTGCTTTAATAGTAATACCCTGGTTGTGCAGCCTATTGGGTCATATTTACCACCTGTACTCATCTAAGGTTTGCTGTTCATAAGTAATCAGCCTCAGGCAAAAGAAATAATACAGCATTTATCTTCAAATTGCTTTCCAAACATTAGCTAATTAAAGGTCAGGAACAATTTTTTCTAAGCTACTTTACAAACACTACTTAACAATAAAATAGGGACATTTTAGAGTGTGTGCGGGGAGGGGGTAGTTTATTTTTGTTGTTGTTTTGTTTTGATTTTAGATCTAAATATCTCTAATAGCAGCTTGCTAACTGAATAATATGGAGATTTTCCTACAGATCAAATAGAAACAAACACATACAGAAAGTTGGTTCTGATCCTGCAAATATGAAACTTTATGAGTAACACTGCTTAATTGTTTTTGAAAATCCAGTTCACACATTTTTTTAGCTCCTAGTGGCCATACACTTGTTGAAACTTTGCAGACTGAGGACAAGGAAGGCACCCAAAGAGTTGGTTCCTTTTATGTGGCTTGTCACATGTCAATAACCTCGGTGCTTTAGTAGCAAGTTCTCATTCTTATCAGTCTCTCAGTAATGAAAAAAAAAGAGAGAACGCAATGAAACTACACTAATAATCCTGAAGAATTCCAGATCTTCCAGGTAGAAAACATAGTATTTTCTCTCTCAAACTGTTAGTTCAATATCAAAATTAATCATACCACATTGTATTAAAGTAGCATGAAGGTTTATCAGACCCAAAGAAATTCTGAATTAACGCAAACTTTTCTACACACTTTCCTTGACTCATCTTATGGTTTGAGCTCTAACCACACACATAGGCTCTTTTAAAACAGCATGACTTAAGAACGTGCAGCATAGTATCTGCCTACACTAAGCAAATGTTAAAGTCTTCTATAAGTGAATTAAACAAAAAAAAAGGTTCCCATAGATTTAACTGATTTTTGGATCAAGTTCTTACTCTCTATGTTTCAGATTCCCAGGGATAAAATGGGAACATACAGGGATCCTGTGGGAATAAATTAATTACTATCTTTGTCTCTATGTCTCTTGCTCCACTCATCTGAAGAAGTGGGTTGTGCTCATGAAAGCTCATGATACCATATACATTTTTTGTTAGTCTTTAAGTTGCTATAGGCCCATTTGTTTTTTTAATATCTGTGAAACACTCAGCTACTGCAGTGATTGAAAGGAGGGCACATTTAACAATATAGGTGTATTAGCCTTGTGTATTCAGGGCAGAAACAATGCTCACTGATTCTCACTCTGCCTGCACTAGTGTAAATTAGGAGTCATTCCACTGGAGATGGATCACATTATATGTGAAATCAGGCACCATCTTTTTCCATGCCTCTTTTTAGACAGTGTAAGAAATAATAAAAGGGGCCTGTTTGAACCCTGCTGAGGGCACTCACAAGTGCGTCAAAGGAACCAAGAACAGCTTTGTTTTCACTTTGTAGTTTAGACAGGATCTTAACTATTTTCCAGATGCATTCAAAGGCCTTGGCCTTGTTGATTTGTTTAGCACAGTAACCCTGCCTTGAACAGAGCAGAATTATGGATGTGTTTACCCAGTTTTGAAAATAATGTCATTAACTCATTTCTGAAACAGTTTTAAAAGCCATGTTATCATTAGGAGGAGTAAAGGGCACTCCGGAATGTATTTTAGCCCCAGCACTCTCTGCAACTCAGCAATACAAAACAAAGCGGTAGTGTTGGAGTTTTCCCACCGATTGTTTCATTTAAAAGTAGGGAAAAATGAAAAAATACAATGGATTTTAAGTATTCATCACGCAATGCCTGAAGTTCTCAGTCCACTTAAAACAGAATTCTCATGAATATGTATGTGGACAGATATGACAGACTGAGGTAACCCACTTGATGCTGTCACTGTTTATTCTATAAAACTGTGTGGCTAGGCCACAGGCAAGAACTCTCCTTTCATGTGCAGATGTCAGAGCTCAATGTCCAAGTTCAGTAGCCAGAAGTTTATTTAGGGAGGCTAGGCATTGTAAACTGCCTTCCAGATGTTGAACTGGGCACTCTTCCACTCCAGGAGTTACCATCTGCAACACTGCCCCAGTCACAGCACAGACAGGAAACTGGACCAGTTTAGTATGTAGCTGCAGCAGCCCTGGATGAACCAGAGAATAATCTTGTTGAGCCTGGTCCAGGATCTATGATCAAGAGGACAAGGAAGCAGGTGAAGTGATATACTCCTGAATTTACTTAACATGTTAGTCTCTCTTTCCCACCAGTGTCTTCATGCTATAAGAATGTTATTTTCAGCTACTTGGTGGCACCAGTCATCCATGAATGGTAAAGGGCCAATAGCACTCTTGTCCAGGAGTGCATCAGCCACTGTAACAAGGTGGTCTTGAGAGATCTACAAGCAGACCTTTGAGTTGGGGCTGCAGACCTTTGAGTTGTTTCCTGTCTGAAAATGGGACAACCAGTGAGCTGGAGAGCGAATAGGTTAGTATCATCTGTTACAGCTTTCCAGGCAGACTTAACAGTAATGGCATCTCATCGCAGGTCTGGCAGACTTATGCATGCTAGCACATATCACCTGAAGGCTGGTGTAGGATATAAGCAGCCACTGCAAGTGGCTGAATTCAGATTCATGTCAACAAGCTGAATGCAGAGGCAGCACCCCCAAAGCTTAGAATATCATTCAGCTGGAGCATACACAAGGGCCAATACAGAGTACATGGAACCACTGGGTCTGTTCCTCAAGAGGTGCCCAACAATTTTTGAAACAAGGCAGTACCAGAAGAGGCTTCTGAAGTGAAAACTAGTATGTCAGGCTACAGTCCCAATTATCAGAGAGGTAGTCTGGATCTGTAAAAACAAAGAGGAGTCCTGTGGTTCCTTAAAAACTAACAGATTTATTTGGACATAAGCTTTCATGGTGTCAAAACCACTTTATCAGATGCATGGGGAGTCCCAATTATGTGACATCTGACTGAAATGGCAGTAACCACCCTGTACATGGATCAGTATGGGTTGTCTGAAAAGATGATTGTTGAGATGGAAAGCAGCACCAGCTCTCTTCGTTTTGTTAAGATTTAGTCTCTGCTGCTGGCAGTAAGTGGTCCAAGGCTATGTCTATTCTACGCTGAAGTTCCGAAAGAGGATATGCAAATTCCACGGGAAGTTGCTTATCTTCTTCCGATCTCACTTTCAAAAGTGGAGCTTTCGAAAGTGAAAGTAGTCGGGACACATTTTTTTCAGCCACCCCCACCCCCTTTTCAAAAAGCCGCTCTTCCTCAAAAAATGAGGGGGGTTCCCAAAAAAATGTGTCGCAACTACTTTCACTTTCGAAAGCCCTGTACATTCAATAAAATTAAAATGTGAAATATTCAGAATAGATAAAAGGAAATATCTTTTCACACTACATGTAATTTGAGTGTTAATGCATTGTCATAGATCGCCTCTAAGGCCGAGAATTTAGCAAGATTAAAAAGGAATAGGATATTTACATGGATTAATAAAAGTATCTAGAGTTCGGACAAAAATTCAGAAGGGATATTGATCATCGTGCTTCAAGGTTTAAGACAATTTCGATTAGGGGATGTCTAAACTACAGAGTTATTTCGAAACAACAAGGTGAGCGTCCACACAGCAAGCCCATTATTTTGAAATTATTTCCTATTCCGAAATAGTAAACCCTCATTCAATGAGGCATAGCACCTATTTCGAAATAGATATTTTGAAATAGGATGAGTGGATGGCACACCTGTGCTTATTTAGAAATATTTGGCCTCCAGGGCTTCTCACAGCTGCCCTGGTGGCTCTGTCCACACCCCTCAGAACTCTGTAGTTTCCCTTCCCCTGCAGCCTTTAAAGGTGCAAGCAGAAGGAAAAGTGCTTGTGGCACTGTGCCACACACCAGCAACCAGCCCAGCCCTCCTTGCTGCCAACGCAAAACCCAGCACTTCCCTCTCCCCCTCCCACCACCACAGCTGCAAGCTCTGAAGCCCCAGGGATACAGCAGACAAGGATACAATTTCTCACTCTGTGTGCCACAAGGGCTGCCTGCATTAACTGTGCCAGGAGGTGCAGCAGGAGGTCTAAGAGCTGGTGACAGCTTTGCAGCAGGTCCAGCTCCATACTGGAAGTGCTGTGGCATCCACAATGGCAACCAGAGACAACACTGTGGTGTCTGCTGTCCCCCAAGGGGATAGGCAATGGAGAAGGGTCAGACACATTGGTAGAGGGGAGCTCTTTTAAGCACGAGCCTCAGATAGCCACAGGCAGCAGTTCCAGGAAGTGACTTTATGCACTTAAATGCAGTTCAGGCTCCAATGCACTTTATGCACCTTAAATGCAGTTCAGGCTCCAATCTGTGTGGACGCGTTATTTCGATACAGATCTGCACTATTTTGATGGCGTTTTGTAGTGTGGATGCATTATTTCGAAATAGCTATTCCAGGAGTTATAATTCTGAAGTAACTTATTTTGAAATAATGCTGTAGTGTAGACGTGCCCTTCGAGATCAACATGAGACCTAATTTGGGGTGAGGAAGGGGAAATTATCCCACAATTGCCTACTGTAGCTTCTTGTCCCTTCCCTGAAGCATTTCATCTTAGCCACTATCAGAAACAGGATAAGGGCTTAGGTGGACCTCCAATTTGATCAGCATGGCAATTCTTATTCACATTCTGGGTGGGTGGTGGTTCCAAGTCATAAGGAACCAGATCAAGTTTAATAAATTAAATGACATCTGGACTCTAAAAATCAGACTATATTATTTTCCCACCACACTCACTTGAGTCCAACCATGATTTTAGCAGCCAATATTCTTGCAAACCATATCATTAGATATTAACATTTTATACCATTTGAGGACTGAAATTATAAAGTTTCTGATCATGTGCAGTGCAACATTGTCTCTAGCTCTAATAGCTCCAGTGATAATAGTCACTAAAATTAGCTGAGAACAGAGGGAAGTAGGAACATGCAAAAGCAAATGGTTATAAAAATGGTGTGATTGAAATTTTGATCTGTCTCAGAACACCAGCAACAGAAAATATTGCCATGTATCACTAGAAAGCGAGAATTCCCAAGCTTTCTGATGGAGTGGAATGCTAGTTTGTAACCCTGGTGATTCATAAGATATACATAAATGGTCACTGGTTGCTTAGAAAACCAAAATAAAGTGCAATTTACCAAACAGGCAAGAGCACTTTCTTCATCCCACACATATGGACTTTTCAAGCACTTTCACAAGAGCTCTTCAGTTAGATGTCCATTACTCCACATCATAGTTTGTCAGTAGGGCTACATCTAGACTGCAAGCCTCTTTCAAAAAAGGCTTTTTTGAAAGATACTTTCGAAAAAGCCTCTTTCGAAAAAGAGCACCTAGACAACGAAAAAGCCCCTTTTTCGAAAGAGAGCACCCAGGCAGTCTGGGTGCTCTCTTTCAAAAAAGCACAATTTGCATTACATAGCGCCTTTTTTCAAAAGAGTACTTTCAAAAAAAGGTATTATTCCTCGTAAAACAAGGTTTCCCGCAGTCGAAAAAACTGCCGCATCCTTTCGATTTACTTTCAAAAGAATGTGGCAGCAGTCTAGATGCAGGGAAAGTTTTTTCGAAAAAAGGCCACTTTTTTCGAAAAAGCCCTGTAGTCTAGACACACCATAGGTGCTTCAAGACACTCTGATTTAAAAACTTAGCAAAAATATATTATGCAAAAAATACCAGAAGGAGCCTTCTGTATATTTAATTAATAGTTTAAATATCCCAAAATGTTTATAATATAAATCTGACACCTACTTGAATTAAAAAAAAAGGGTTATAGGAATGCAAACAACATATAAGAACCTAAAGGGGAAAAATCTTACATTATCTCTTAAAAATACCCCAGCATATTACATGTATATGGATAATAATTAGCTGATTTGCTTGTTTTATTATTTTGTTTTCTGAATTCCATATGAAACTATTGAGAATTAAGAGAGAAATAACTATTAATAAATCCTCCCATTAAATGTTTACTGATAACCAGCCAGCTTTTCAAACTAACTCAAACTTTCTTAAGTTTCAGCTGTGAGTGGATTCCTGTGGTTCAATTATCAACCCCTGAAAAAATGAAAAAAAAAACACAACTAACAGAGGCTGCTGTCACATGGCATTAAGAGACTTATTGTGACTGCTGAACCAGTGCCTGAGATTACTCTACGGTTAGGAATTCTGTGTACTTTGTTTTAAAACACTGCTTGGTAAGTCTTTTTCTTTATTATGTTAAAAAAATTAAAAATAGCAAGAAGTCTCCCAGCTGGGAATGAAGCCTAGAGACCCCTTGAGCAACTTGGGTAATTACACTGTTGGATAAATTGCAGTTAAGCCATTTGGTTTAACTGTATTGCAACCAGAGGCTAGACCAACAAAAGAATGGAAAGGGGACAAAATGTGTGCTGACAACACTACTAAAAACCAGGGAGGAACAGCCTTTCAATGTAAGGCATCTGCTACTGTCTTCAGGATATTATACTCCCGAAGTACTTTAAGTCACAGACAGGAATTGGCTAGCTACAGTTTATGTAGTAAAAAAGCCCAATCAAACAAAAAAAAGTACTCATCTCCCATGGAAGCTGTGATTTCATATTTCAGACACCAGCAAAAGAATTTTATGCATTTGCTTCCCAGATATAGTCAAGAAATAATGAACACAGTATAATGAAATTACAAAAGAAAGTCAACCTTTACATTTAGACAAAGACCCTATATTTTCTTTAAATAAAAAGGTGATTTTGTCTATTATATTCTTTAATTTTCAACAATTGAGTTATACTACTACTATACCTATTTTCCAAAAGAGGTCATATGTATCCTCTGATACCATAAAAATTAAGATCTTGTCTGTTCTTTGCCAAAATTAAGGGTCCTTCCTATTCCTTAAAGATAAGGCTTTCCCCATTGTCCTGTGCCAAAGCTTCTTCTCCTCTGTATGTACTGTTTCTTCTATGCATCAGTTAGTGGCTGCAATTCTGCTGTATTATTTATATGTACCAACTATTTCACCAAATTTTAAGTCAGTAACTTTTATGAGAGAGAGAGAGACTGGTGATGCATTCCCTTTAAGGAAGTGAAAGGACTGATGTTAAATGCGATCTTCTAGGATTAGATCCATACACACACACACACACACACACACACACACACACAAAAACCCCACACAACTTGGGTGGCCATGTCTGACATTTCAGCATCATTGACATCCTCAAAACTCCTGTTCAGCTGCTGCCTAATCCTGTAGGCTCCTAAAATTTTTATACCGCTCAGAAGAGTGCCCTAACCATTGGGATATTCTGATGGGGCGGGGGAGTTCCCTCACTCTCTCCTTTTGAAGCTGTTCCTTGTACTTCAGGGCCAGAAATTCCGAGAGGTAGGGCGCTTGGATGCTTTGGCCATGGGGCTGTGGGTGGAGACAGTGTCTGGGCTCTCTACTTCTTCACCCAAATGAAGTAGGGAGGCACCAAATCAGGGCATTCACCCTCAGCAGCCCTCCGGGAAAGATTTTGTCAATTTTACAGGCAGAAAGCGAAATTGATAAGAGCCTTTCCTAGCAGCCAGAGAACTGTCATTTTGATTTTCCCAATGGAAATTTGAAATTTTCCAGCAAAACTAAAATTTTCCCATGGAAAATTACTGTTTTATCATCAGGGCAGTGGTGTGGGTTTTTTTGGTTTTTTTTTTAAGAAAATCATTCTGACCAAATAAATAAATAAATCAGCTAGTGCTCAATGTTACTCTTCTATACAGCACATGAACTAATGGAGTGTTCTACAGTGGCTGCCAGGATCATCACGGATGTTTGTCTGCCCTCCCTGAAGTCCTGCTGCTTTGGAGGCCCCTAATGTAATATATAAGACACTGTTTCTGCACCATCCTTTTCTCTAGAGGAATGGAAGCATTGCACTGGTAAAAGAATAGCTGTGAATACCTTTTGGAATTTGGGGTGTAGGTAAAATACTGATTTCACTTTTCAGTTTCCTTCCTGGGGAAGTAGCCTACAGGAGAAGCACCACTGAGAAAAATTTCAGAAAGACCAAAAAAATTAAGACTTGAGCATGTGATGAAAAATGTAAATCAGTATGGATAAGTACAGTGAGATGGATATTGCAGTAGCAGTTTAAGCTACTTGTACACACTCATGGCTTCTGAATTACTATAGTTAACCTCTCAGATCTGACCATCATCAGCTGGGTGAGGAGGTCTGCCCTGCATGAAGGAGTAATTGAAAAAGCAGATAAAATATAATCTTAGGCTCAATTCAGAAGGGGACAGGGAATCATGGACAGAGAAAGTATTGGAAGACAAGAGAAAATGTAGTATTAATCTTCAAAAATAGGAAAAAAGAATGATCATAGCAATTACCATCCCATAAGTAACTTCTGTTCCTAGTACGAGACAAGGAAGCCCTACATGTCTAGAGTAGCATGGATTGCTTAAAAAATATTCCTTGGCACTTGTGATTTATGTTTTTGGGATGGAGGAAGAGAACAGAATTACAAAATTAGTAGATGGAGTTCAGTGGATGCAATATTTGATTTTCAGCAGCATCTGATACAATCTAATGAAAGCTGTACTCATGCCATGCCAATGCCCTTTGGTTAAAATGACTGTAAACAAGTAGGATGATAAATGGCCATGTATCACATCTACGGTAGAACACAAAGAATGAATGTTAAATCTGGCCTCACTGAATATTTCATTAAACAAGGTGAAATAGAATCAGAGTCCTGTGTTTGTTTACCTCAGATGTTGTCACTTCTTCCATGTGGACTACCAGCACTTCCAAACCTCAGAGGCATTAAAGCCAGTAGCCACCTCCACTCTCCTGGAATAAACCATAGATAAACTACAGTTCTCAGCTCTGGAATTAATTTTTTGCTTTGATTTGCCTCGCTGACATCTAATACTTTAGGGCACTGCAAGAGACATCATCAGTATGTCAGGCTTTTCCTGAAGAGAAAAAGATCTGTGTGTGCAACAGGGGTCAGCGTGAGGGTGCGTGGAGAAAGATGGAGATTGTGTAGAAGTCCATAATTGGAGCTGGATTATATGAAGGATCTATGCCACAGAATGTTTTCCAGGAGTTTTGCTTTTGAAGGTATGTCTACTATGTACTGCTAAATGTTGTGCCTTTACCATGATATAATTCTCTTAGGGTATTACTCCTGCAATGAGGAGTAATGGTAGTTCAAATTAGGAGCTTTAATTCGAACTACCTAGTCCGTGCTGCATGTAGCCGCGGGCAGGTAGTTCGAACTACGGGACATTTAAAAATGGCAACGCCTGGGAACATGCAAATAAAGCCCAGGATATTTAAATCCCAGGCTTCATTTGAAAGTTCAAATGCCTATATTAGCCACCCTAGTTCGAACTAGGGTGGCAGTGTAAACATACCCTTAGATATTGTATTAGGGCAATAGAAATTTTATGTAATGAATGTAATTTAGTCCCTCTTCCAAATTCACAGATATTAATTTTGGAAGAGCAGCTAGTAGTGAGGTCAGGAAAATAAAACCATTCAAAATATGGGCAAAACATTGTTTTCAATCTAAAACATTATACATCTGAAATTTACAAGTAGACAAAGATACTTTGAAAGCAACAATGCTAAAACAGACCGAGGAATAATAGGAAATAGTGAATTAGACATTAATTGTAATTTATTGGGACACTAAAATAAAAATACACAAATTTCAGATTTCATATGTTAAGAGCATTAAAGCCCAAATCTAGCAAAGCCAATGTGACTGCTCATATCCTCATAGCTAATACACATATTCTGAATGCTTGTTAGTTGCTGCATGCATTAATGTTACTTGTAGTATCTATGTTCCATGCTGTAATATAATATATCAGTGTCTGAATTGTGAGCCACACATTAATTAGTGTGATGAGCTGGTCTTTACAGAAATTATTGTTCCCCCTTCCTGCAAAAGAGAAGACTCATCAATACCAGAAGGCCATGGGTAGACCTTAAAACTGAAATGTGTCCACATCTGGATTGAGGAAATGTCAACAAAAGGACTATTGTTCTGCTCTCCTCTCCATAAAGATGAATTATGCAAGATCAAACACATAATAGAAGTCTATATTATCTTTTAAAACCTGACATGAGCTCATTCATGTATCTATATTTGCTTGCTTTAACCCTGTAAATAACTCTCTATTTCCCTTTCCTATTTATTAAATCTCCATATAGTTAACTATAGGACTGTCTATAAGCACTGTCTTTGGGGTGAGACCTAAAGTTCAATTGACTTAAAGTGACTGTTTTTTCAGGACCAGGAATAACCTGAATATTACTGAAAGTCTTGGTATAAAGAGTCATTTATGAGAGAGACATGCTCACTTGGGTGGCAAGACAGACCAGAGAACTCCAGCTATGTCTACACTCGCAGCTTCTTGTGCCAGAAATATGCAAATGAGGCTAAGCGTGGAGTATTGCCAAGCATCATTTGCATACCTAATGAGCCACCATTTTTGCAGAAGAGGCTCTTGCGCCGGAAGGAGCTGCCTACACTGCCCTTTCTTCCACAAAAAAACCCCTCTTGTGCAATGCCTTTATTCCTTAAAATAATCGGCATAACAGCATTGTGCAAGAGGGTTTTTCTTGCACAAGAAGGGGAAGTGTAGACAGCTCCTTATGGCGCAAGAGCCTCTTCTGCAAAAATGGCGGCTCATTAGGTATGCAAATGAGGCTTGGCATTATTCCATGCTTAGCCTCATTTGCAAGGCTTGACAAACTATAGAATCTACTCGCCCATAGATTTCAGCCGCACGCCCTGTTTACCGGTGGCGCGTGCATGCGCCATGCGACTCTTGCGCATGTGCAGTGCGGGGCTGGCAAGCGGCTTTTGCCACTGTTTGTCAAGCCCTGCTCATTTGCATATTTCTAGCTCAAGAAGCCACGAGTGTAGACATAGCCTAGGGGATTATCTGACTCCGTGTTAAGACTGCTAAAGTTCCTGAGGAGTTTACACTTCATTCAGTTGGTTAATGAAATCCAAGATTAGAATTAACAACCAATTAGGAGTTTGTGCCCTGGTTTTTATTGGCGTTCCCTGAGGTTGGTACCCACACTTGTGTGTCAGTAATGGGAGTATCATACACATACTGGGTAGAATACAGTAGTAGAACAGAGGATGTGTCTACACTGCACAGTCCTTTGGTGGCATGTTGAGTACATGTAGGTGAAGGGAGGCTGGCATGGTCCTGACTATTCTCCTTGAACTTTGACACCTAGATCCCCAGTACACTAGGGCTGGGTTGGAGCTGGGAGCCATAGTGTAGATGTGCTAGGCTCCTATAGGGAAGGGGTGGGGATGGGACATCAGGAACCAGGATGGAGATAGTCTCCCCAACAGCCAGATTACTGGGCATTCATGCCCTGTACCCCCATCCCCTCCAGCTAAAATAGGTACAAATAGTATAGAATGTAAATCACTGCTTAGGAAAATAAAGACATGACAGAACTGTATATAGCTCTGTACACACACAAGAAGTGCTCCTCTAATCAACCCTGCTATTTTTAGCAGTGTAGTTTCCTGCCACCAGGGTCTTCCACCCCACCTGTCTACCCCTACACATCAGGGAATTGCTGGAGTCTTTCCCACCACTATGAAGGAGTCCTGCAGTGGGAAAAGGCAGTGGCAGTGGGGAGATAGAGGAGAAAAACTCCATCATCCAATCTAATTTTAGCGACTCAGCCAACAGGGTTCTGCTACTTCCCTTGGGAGACTATTTCATTCAATTAGGCAATTTCCCTTCATACTGAGCTTCTATTTTCCATTGCTCAATTTCATCCCATCGTTCATAATTATAACTCCCTGAAAACCCTAAATGTGTCTCTTCTTGATGTTCACGGGCTTTCAGTATTCATTCATGGTGATCTGAGATTTGATCTAATTCAGGCAAGCAATATATATTTGGTGATTTTAATTGTCTCTCATAAATCAGTCCTTCTAACCTTGTCATAATATTTTCAGCTTTTTGTTGAATACTCTCCAGTTTATTGACGTCACTAAGGTGCCCAGAACTGAATGCATCACCCTGTGTGTGGTGTCACTAGTGCCAAACATGTTATAAAATCTCTCTGAATGGAGCCAAAAATCATAACGGATTGTCTTTATGAAGAGGCTATCAGTTCCTCATGTAGCTCATAGAAACAATGGTACATTGTGAGAAATGTGACTGCGTTTGTTAATGCAAGAATTAAAGAAACCACTGGCATAACAGGAGTCAAAAGGTCAGTTTCTCTCATTTTCATGATGTAAAATTGGAGTCGCTCCATAATAATCAATGAAGTTACACAGAATTTACGCCACTGTAACTAAGAATAGAATTTTTACCAGAGTGTCAATGTTGTGGATTGGTCCTCATATTCTTTAGTGGAAATGGGATAGGTTTAGAAGTTAAAATTAAAAAAAAAAGTTAAAAATCACTTAGAAAAATTAGATGTCTTCAAGCCTCCAGGGCCTGATGAAATGCATTCTAAAATACTCAAGGAGCTGATAGAGGAAGTATCTGAGCCTTTAGCTATCATCTTTGAAAAATCATGGAAGTTGAGAGAGATTCCAGAAGACTGGAAAAGGGCAAATATAGTGCTGATCTATAAAAAGGGAAATAAGAACCACCCAGGAAACTACAGACGAGTCAGTTTAACTTCTGTACCAGGAAAGATAATGGAGCAGGTAATTAAGGAATTCATCTGCAAACATCTGGAAGAAAATAAAGTAATAGGTAACAGCCAGATGGATTTGTAAAGAACAAATCATGTCAAACCAATCTGATAGCTTACTTCCATAGTATTACAAGTCTTATGGATAAGGGAGAAGCAGTGGATGTGGTATACCTAAACTTTAGTAAGGCATTTGATACAGTCTTGCATGACCGTCTTATCAATAAATTAGGCAAATACAACTTAGATTGGACTACTGTAAGGTGGGTGCATAACTGACTGGATAACCATTCTCAGAGAGTAGTTACTAATGGTTCACAGTCATGCTGGAAAGGCATAACAAGTGGGGTTCTGCAGGGGTCTGTTTTGGGACCAATTCTGTTTATCAACTATTTAGATGATGGCATAGAGAGTACGATTATTAAGTTTGCAGATGATACCAAGTTTGGAGGGGTTGCAACTGCATTGGAGGATAGGGTCATAATTAAAAAACATCTGGATAAACTGGAGAAATGGTCTGAAGTAAATAGGATGAAGTTTAAGAAGGACAAATGCAAAGTACTCCACTTAGAAAGGAACAATCCATTTCACACATAGGGTGTGTCTAAACTACACCCCTCTGTTGGCAGAGGGATGTAAATTAGACACATCAAAAGTGCAAATGAAGCCAGGATTTAAATATCCCATGCTTCATTTGCATAATGGCGGCCACCTCTTTTTTTCTAAATCAGGCTTTTCAAAAAACAAACAAACCCGGCAGTTTAGATGGGGCATTTTCGACAGAAATGCCCAATTTCGAAAGATCCTGTACTCTTTCGATGTGTCTAATTTACATCCCTCTGCCGACAGATGGGTGTAGTTTAGACACACCCATACAGAATGGGAAGTGACTGTCTAGGAAGGAGTAGTGCAGAAAGACATTTAGGGGTCATAGTGGACCACAAGCTAAATGTGAGTCAACAGTGTGGCATTGTTGCAAAGAAAAAAAAAAAAAAAAAAAAAAAAAAAAGAAACATGATTCTGGGATGCATTAACAGGTGTTGTGAGAAAGATATGATAAGTCATTCTTCCATTCTACTCTGCACTGATTAGGCCTCAACTGGAGTATTGTGTCCAGCTCTTGGTACTACATTTCAAGAAAGATGTGGAAAAATTGGAGAAAGTCCAGAGAAGACCAACAAAAATGATTAAAGGTTTAGAAAACATGAGCTATGAGGCAAGTCTGAAAGAATTGAGCTTGTTTAGTTTGGAAAGGAGAAGACAGAGAGGACATGATAGCGGTTTTCAGGTATCGAAGAGGGTTTCACAGGGAGGAGGGGGGGAAATTGTTCTCTTTAGCCTCTGATAATAAGACAAGAAGCAATGGGCTAATGGGCTAAACTGCAGCACAGGAGGTTTAGGTTGGACATTAGGAAAAACTTCCTGTCAGGGTGGTTAAACACTGGAATAAATTCCCCAGGGAGATTGTGGAATCTCCATCCTTAGAGATGTTTAAGAGCAGGTTAGGCAGACATCTATCAGGGATGATATAGATCGTGCTTGGTCCTGTCATGAGGGCAGGAATCTGGATTTGAAGATCTCTTGAGGTCCCTTCCAGTTCTAGTGTTCCATGATTCTATTATTCTTTTCCATGTCAGGCATGATAGAAATGCTTCTCAAATGCTGCAATCATTATGAAAGGATAGGTTTGTTACTGACTAAAGCAGAGATTTTCAAGTGCACAAAAGTCAGGTACCTAAGTCCCATTGATTTTCAGTATAACTACCTTTTGTGTCTTTGACAACCTACCTCTGAATAACAGTTTAGCAAAGCACTAGAGCACATGCTTCACTTTAAGCATGCAAAAAAAGTCAAGTGCCAGCAATGCCCCTTTGTCATATATATCGGCCAAACTGGACAGTCTCTACTACAAAAGGATTAATGGATACAAATCAGATATTAAAACTGGTAACACAGAGAAACCTGTTGAGGAACATTTTAACTTGCCTGGTCACTCATTAGTAGATTTAAATGTAGCTATTCTCTTACAAAGTAATTTCAGGAATCAACTAGAGAAAGAGTCTGCGGAACTGACCTTCATACTCAAATTTGATACTATCTCTCATGGCTTGAACAATGACATAAACTGGATGGCCCATTGTATTCAACACCCAAGTGACATCAAAAGCTAAATATTGGGCACTTACAGCCCATTCTATTAGCCTCATTTAGCATGGACACTTTAATTGACAGGTTTTCCTCCCCTCCCCTCTCTGCTTTATAATTGAGCCTCTGTGCCTCTTGCTCCATTATTTCTGAAGAGGGTTGTGCCCATGAAAGCTCATGATGCTATCTATATAGTTTTGGTTAGTCTCTCAGGTGCTATAGCACCATTGTTGTTTTTAAGGGTGTTTTAAAACATGCACGTATTCCTGCTGACTCCAATGGAAGAATTCACATGCTTCAAGTGAACCATTTTTAAAGTGCTTTGCTAGAGTAAGGTCTAAAGGAAGACTGAGAAACATATGAACCACAGGGAGATACTGCCCATTACTTGAAATGACCCAAAAAATCTATGAACTTGGTTATTTACTTATTTTAATTTTCACACATCTCTGGAATTTCTAGTTTCAGCTGTGAGAAAAAGCATTGCAAAATGAGCCCTTGCAAAATAGTTCTCAATACTTTCTGCACATCTGGAACTAAAAAGAATTGAAAATCTCACAAAACAACCTGATATCGAAACATCTTTTAGCCTGATTTCCAGACCAGAGAATTCTCTGGTTTTGGATCAGCTTCAGGACTTTCAATGCTTCTCCCAAAATTAGCCCTCCTTCTGAGGTTCACCAACCATTACTAATACAGTAATCAGGGTTTCAATTTTAGGCTATTACAAAAAAAGAAATAGCTCCCTCAGAGACAAAAAAAATCCACACACTCCACAAGTTTACCAGCATATGTTAGGTAGCACAAAAAAACTTAAATATTTTTGTGTTACTCTTAATTCATCAGCCACAGCTGTCATTTTCATACAGTCCTAGTCAATTTCACACTGAGGACACACCATGGGCTGACTGAGGACATGCAAATTGGGCAAACATCCCTGAGAAATGCTTGGCAAATCTGGCTTTTCAGCTTTGTGTTTACTTGCCAAAAGCATCCTCAACCTCCAGTCTACCCTTCACCATGCCTAATTTAATTTCTAAACGTCAGAAGCCTTAAAAGTGAAAATCCTGCAAAACACTGCCTACATCTCTCAATGAAATGAGAATGCATATCTTACAATTATGTTTTGTTATAGGTGCAAGAGAAGTCAAATCTTTCAGTTACTCTTGACCACAAATGCTAATACAATTACAAACTGTGTCTCCAAAGAGCTATTGAATTTTTAGGGAGCACTTTCCCCACATACAAATAAATCTCAAAATGCTCCTGTTACATACCACAACCCAACATTGCCAGGAAGCCAAGAGGCTCATCTTCCACATTAGTGCATCTGGTTTGTATAACTATTCCCCATTCCAATGCAGTAAGACACTGCACTGCTCTCTAGTGAGTTCAAGGCAAATGATTTTCAACAATCCGCCATTTCTATAACAGTTATTTAATCTTTCAAATGAGACCAGTACATTTTGTTGTAAAAATAGAATACTCATATTCTTGAAGACAATCTCGGTGTGGCTTCCTTTCTTTGGGGTCTTCAGGACTTTCTGACAAATGTATTGTATATGTACATGCATGTAAGTATGCATAAATATATGTGTGTGTGTGTGTGCGTATGTATGCACAAACATATGTATATGTGGCAATGGGTAGATATAGATATCATGCATTTTAATCAGTTTTGAAATGGCTGGGGGAAATGGACAATACTCTTCAAACACTGCAATTTTATGCACTTTATTTTACAGATGAAGAATTTTTGCTTAAAGTGAGATTTAAGGATTTGCCAGTAGCCTACAGTGAATACTTTATTCTTTTCTTTTTGCACTACTTTGACTGGCCTTCTTTCCCCTCCAGTAATCATTGTCTAAAAAAAGAAAACCTCTAGGAGCACTTCACTTCTATCCCTTCCCTCTGGCAGAATGCCCAGCCTCAGTATGATGCTTTTAAACCCTTTCCCTTTTCCTGTGATACAAGGTTTTCACAACATTATTGTCCTGAACAATACAGCAGGGCTATGGGCTATGACACCATTCATGCAGTGATATACTGAACAGCTTTTTAGACGAGTACATAACTACTCTTCTAAAGAGTTCTGTGTATGTGTGTGCACGCACATACACATAATGTTTTAGCATATTATGTTTCATAGTTATATTGAGTAAGAAGAATCTGCCGACAGAAAAACACAATGAATACCACACGGAGCTCAGACTTGTCTTGTGCATATGTGCTGGTTTTACTGGAGTTCAGCAGTAAATTTGGCAAGTGAGAAAACAGCTGATATGGAAAAAGAAGAATCAACAGTTTCCCCATACTACTGTCTAATTGGATAGTTACTAACTAAACATTCTGGGCCTGATATGGTATTCCTTGCACAGTGAAACCAATAGGAACAGTAGAAAGATTGTAAGTTCAGGTATTGGATAGTACCTTCTTCTAAAAAGATATAGAGAACAGAAAATGAAGGCTGCATTATTAAGGGGATTAAGTTGAAAAAAAAACTCTAATCCATTTGTATCTACGGCATTATCACTTTATCAGTCATCTGGAGAATCCATAGGCTTTTCCAGTATCTCACTTATTGTAGCCACATAATAAAATATCTTTTGTACCAGCCTTTTTTTTTTTGTCCAACTGTCCTGTTCACTGTGGTTGAACAATCTGCATACCTTTTTCCGAAATTTGGTCCATCTACACTTAGCCAAATTTTGGAAAAACCTTATCTTTCAGAAGAGTCCTTCCTTCTTGTGGAAGGAAGAAGACAGGGCTTCTGAAAGAGCACGTCTGCTCTTCCACAAAACAAAATATGGAAGAGCAGACGTGTTCCCTGGATGCGACGGAGTTTCTCAAAACCCCATAGTGTAGATCTAGCCTCAAAGCCAAGAGTCTTGTTTGTTACCCAGTCTTGTTTCAATGGACATCAGTTCAAAGAGACTTATCACAAAGGCTAAAGGAGAGGGTGTTCTCTTCTCTTTGTTCTGATGATACCAACAACATAATACAAATACAGAGACCGATGACTCTGTTGTAGGTTGGTTTTAATCCAAATGTATTAAAATATTAAATTTAAATACATAAATAAGACAAACACCTAAAACAGAACTACAAGACTCAGTGACACCCCACTTCATAAGCAAATTCACTTATGTTTATTGAGAGAAGAAAAAGCACTTAAAATGCTATTTATTGGATCTCAAAAACAAAACTGGTTCTATATATGAGATGTTCAGTTATTTGTAATTCAAGGGAGTTTTTAATGAACATTTTACTGCTCAGTTGGCACCTCATGATCTTTGTGATGCTTTCATAAAGTGGGCAAAGGTTTTATGGGCCTTGTCTTTCAGCCATTTACATAAACCTCCCATTGAATTCTGCAATTGAAGGTAAAAAAAATGCAAAAATTGGCAGTAAATTTAATAATGAATTGATCTGAATATGATTTCTGAGAGCAAAGAAAGGCTGAAATCACTGTGTAAGTGATCTGTTTTGCTTAGCTCTTTTCATGAACTGTGTGGGATTTAATGTTGTTTAGAGATTTTAGCTGCTAAGCCGTTGTAAGTCACTGCAAGTTTACGATCACAGGGACTCAAGTGTCCATAGAAATGAAGTATTTTTCTAGTAATAAATAATCTTCATTACTTGCACTATAAATCTGATATTCACTTAAACATGAGGATATTATCAATAATAATAATAATAATGAATAATCCACGTGGAACATAATTTAGCAGGGAAGGAAGGTGAAATAAACAAATAAAAAGTAGCAACAAAACAAGCCACGATCCACTAAATGTGAGACTTTAAGACCAAGTTGCCCTATTGAAAGAGAATGCCATTAAGAATGTGAAACCAAACCTCTCCCACATCTGTAGTAAAATTTCTTAGTCACAGCCTGCCTGCTGTTAAGTACCCAGACAGTGCTGATGAAAGAGTTCTAAGTACATTGGAATATGTGTCCTTCTGTGAATGTGTATACAGGTTTAACAGGCCTGCAGGCAAGAGATGAAAGCTGGGCATGAGGAGGATGGTAGGATTGGAAATTCAAGTCAATTTATTTTAGTACAAAATCCTGAGCACAGTGTGTCCCCTTTCCTCTAAGTAAATAGTGGTTGTCGCTACTGAATAAAATGCAAATATAAAATTCCCACTTTTCTTTTTTCTTTTTATTTCAGGAGTCAAAAGGGACCAGCAAAGAAATGTAACACTAGCCTGTTTTAGATTGTGTAAAGTATGTTTACCAAGGCAGGAAGGAATTTCGTAAATATTCCCTCTCCCAGGATCTATGGAGTCTGAGACAGACTGAACCAAGCAGGAAAGGGGAATAAGGAAAGAAAGAAAACAACTTGAGAGATCATCTTATTTTCTTTTTTTTACAGTTGGGCTAAAAGCATTCAAGACCAATTAAGAGTACACACTCAAATTAGATTAGTCTCCACAGCTAGATATTTGGTTTTGTTGTTTGTTTTAAAAGTAGGGTTGGTTTGTTTGTTTACAAAAGTCAACAGGAATGAAATAAATTTAACAAATTATTAGGCAATGATATCTATCTTTTTTTCTTACAGTATGAAATGAAATATAAACCCCAAGCAGCCAGCCAGGTTCAGCCATCAAGTGGCATTACATTAAAAAAAGTAAACAGAGCAAGTGTTGAAAAAGACAATTGGTTTTGGTGGGGGTTTTTAGGAATTATTTGAGTTTTAATTATTTAAGGAACTTGTTAATTATATATGATGGAAACAAGTATGCAGGGTGTCAAGTATCTTTTGCTTACTACTGAAGTAAATGGGACATTCAGACAATCAGCAGCTCTCAGAAAATGCTTAGCTCCATTCAAATTCAAACCCGATATTAATTTATTATCCTGACAGTGAAAAAATATTCAAGTTTTACAGCTGCTTGTTGGTTCTTTTTTGGCCTACTGTGACTTTAGTCTGTGCACACTGAAACTTGCTTGAATCTTGGAAGTTATTTCCCTGCAGGTTAGAATGATGTGTTTCATTCTATAACTTTCATACACAAGGCATCTGCAAAGCACTTTACAATGTAATGAAAATTAGACCTTGATCTTATATTAGAACCATGCAGGCAAACCCCTGAGCCCATGCAGTGCTTCTTTGACTTCAGTGAGCCTTCACATATGCACAGAGGACCTACCAAATGCTTTTCAATGCAGAATAAGCCCTTGGCATCGTGGGTAAAATTATGTCACCTCTAGTTCCACATAATCAGAGTCAAACATTCAACTCGTACTTTTACTTTTACATGTACAAATAAAATATTACAGATTTTAACAGACTTTACAGCTACACATATGTCTATAGAAAGCATATCTTGATCTAACACTAATTGGAATTCATATTGCTCATCTGAGTGTGACTGTGATGAATTGGAAAAGTGCATTGTAACCTGACTGTATATGTTCCACCTGAAAGGAAATTTGTTATGGAACTAAGTAGGGTGTTTGGCAATAATGATGTTCAAGTGAAAAGACATGAATTTTGTTTGGCCTAGGTAGCAAGGTTGCTTCAGCTGGTCTTTTTGTGTGTGTATGTGTTTGTGAGAAAGGAAATATATTTGTACTACTTTAATTCTGTGTCAGCCTGGACTTTATGAAAGATTATTATAAACACCACCACCAATCCATTCTCATGTATTAGATGCTCATGATTGCCATTAACTCCACAACAAATTTTCAATAGTTTCACCTGGTGAAAGGTCACCATTACAAGAGTAAAGGCAAAATAGCACCTCTTTAATGTGCAGCCAAACTTAATGGCTTCTTCTGTTGTCTTCAAACAAAGACCTACTCCTTCTGCTACCAACTTCTTTACTTGCATTTTCATTTCACTGAGGTCAGCCGTAACTAAATCATCACAGATCAAAATGCAAGGAGAGGATAGGCATGGATGGCAGGTGTGAGAAGCCAAGGGAGACCAAGCCTCCTCAAACAGGATGAGACACACTTCCCTTTGGTGAGCTGCCACCAAAATGGTACATGAGCCATGGCCCCACCTATACTCCACCCAAAGGCCGTACTCCCACATCCCACACTGTTTCTTTTCCTATTACAGCTGCTCCCTGAGTTACGACCACCTCCACTTACGACCATCTGCACTTATGACCAAAGTGGTCGTAAATGTGGATCCAAGTTACGAACGGCGATCCGCGCTTACAAACAGTGCGGTCACCATGTAACTCTATGGGATCCGAGTTACGAACACTTCGACTTATGGACCAAGTGTTACAATTGCCAAGTGTTGGTCCGTAACTTGTTTGTAACTCGGGGAGCTGCTGTACTGCTCTGCCTTTCCCTTGCTCTCCTCCCCCCTCCACTCATGCCTCTGCTCCCTCTAGAGACAATGGGGCTATTTCAGGATACAGGAAATATCCCAGAATAGCAATTCCACGTCTTTAAAGGCACCCATTATTTCAAAATATATTTCAAAATAACATGCGCACAATCTGGTGTCCCTGTAAACCTCGTTTCATGAGAGTTAAGGGATTGGTTGGAATAGCGCTGAATTTCCAAATTTGGCACTGTGTAGACACAATTTCATAGTGCAAATTGTGTAGCTTATTTCCAGGTAAGGGTGCTGTGTAGATGCACCCTGAGAGACAGAGAGGCAGTGGTGGCAGGGCCCCTTGTGGGAGGACGCTGAGAGGTGCAAATGAGAAGTGCTCTGAAAGAAGGGAGCAGAGAAGTGTAATTGGTTGGTGGGAACTTGTGGGTGGGGATCAAGCAGAAATGGGACCTGAGGTGGAGTCGGGGGGGAGAGGCCAAGCACGGATAGGCCTGGGGGTAGGGTAATGATTTATGCCCTGGTGGCCCCCTCCCCTTATTTCTAGGGAACTTACTTCTAAGGCACACAGGCCCAGCTTCCCTGTGGGAGTCACATTCTGTCCATAAAGAGAGGGGGAAATGCCTTTTGGTGAACATTTTTTTAACAAATTTGCTTCAGGCCACATTCATCCCACTCTGCTTTGTTCATTTTCACTTGGTGAACATCCATGGGATGCTTGCAGAGTGCAACATTCTAATCTTCCACATTTACAGAAAATGTTGAATTTTCTTGCCCGTAGCAGTCACACACACAGCTCTAGAAAGAAAGACAAAATCTTGAGATTTACAATATTTGGCCAATTGCAACACAGTCCAAAAAGCACACATTTAAGAAATTGGAGTTTAATACTCAAACAACATTGAAATTATTCAGCAAGCACATATATCTGCAAGTGTATGGTTGTTAAGCACCCACTACAGTGGAGGCATGATCCTGCTTCAAGTCTTTTGGTGTTATCACAGTATGAAAAATAAAACAATGCAAATAGTAAAATATGAGACCATTCACAAATATTCTACTACCAGAAACCAAGGCAAAATTATGGGACCAAGTTATTATTACTTGATCATCTGTGTTTATAATGCAATGCTCCACCACAGCGCTCCCTCCCCCTCAAAAAATAAAATAACAATTTCTTTTCTCAATGTCTATGACTATTTACCAGCTCACATTTCAATCTAAAATCCTTTTTGCAACCAATACGGATCAAATGTGTAAAAACAAAACCGGAGCTTTTTTGCACTGCTTCTTGAACAGCAGACAGAAACACAAATTGTAGGAGATTGCCACATCAGTAATAATTGTGTGCAACCTTTTGTTGTATTAATAACAGGAGAGCGTGCATAACCTGTCAAAAAGAGCTAAAGGTCTCTTCTTTGAGACACTTTGAGGTCTTAGAGGTTTGTATTCTTCCTGCTTTAGTTTGACATGCATTGTCTCTTTTTGGCACTGTGATTATTTTTGCCTTGTTGTTAGCCTCAGGAGCAGATATCATTTGCTGTGCCACCTTTGTGACTCTTTTAGTATCAGATAATCTGTTTAACACTCACCATCCCAGATGTTGAGAAATCTAGACTTTACAATTAGGCAGTACCTATATGGCACTGATTCCTGGGTCAAAAAGTCTCTCCCCACCCCCACACCCCTGCCGCCCATACACACACAGGATAAGCATGATTGAAAAACATGCCAGAAAGACAATTGTCAGGCAAAAATACTACAATTGCCATGTGTCTGCTTTTGCGCTGTTTGTGCTTTCTCTCTCTTTTTCCTTGTCTCCAGAGATGCACTGCCTTGATTTTTCTTCATGATTGCACTAGATTTATTGCTCCAGTAAATTTCTGCAAAAGCAGGAAGGGTGGGAGTGTGTAAGAAGGTACATGAGGACCCTGATTGCTAGCATGAGATCACCTGACTACTCAGGGCTTGCTTCACCAAAAAAAAAATTTAAAAAATCCTTACAATTCAACTGTTTTGCCAGTGCTAATCCAGAGCAGGAGATCAGCAGATGGAAAAAGTGTAGATCTGTTTGGAAGAATGAAGGGAAAGTGGGGGAGGAGGAATGGGAGGAGGAGGAGCCACACATGGGCTTGCAGCTCAGCCTTTCGGCAAGGTGCCAAGCAGAGCCCAGTTCGTCTCTTACAAATGGAACTGGGATATGTTGTTGTTCACTACATTATTTCTGATTTATATTTAATCTGAATGAAAGCTTCTCTTTCTTTTTAGATGCTACTAATTTGCTCTTCAGTTTCATTTGGCTGCATGACGTTCAATACCCCACAGGAAAGTATGTAATTATTTTAAATCTTTCATCACATTAGTTTAGTGCTTATAGGAAACAAGAGGAAAAGAGATCCTGAGATGGGCAAAAGAAATTTCACTTCTTGCTTGAAACTTTGCACACCACACTTGTGATGCATTTAAAACTTCACAATCCCATTCTCATATTGTGCTTCATTTAAATCTGACATTCCAGTTACCTGGAGCAACTGCCTTGATGAAAAGAAACTTAGAGGGTAATCCACCAGGACATATTAAACTGTTACAAGTCATAAAACATCTGCACCCAATGACAAGCTATAAAGCTGAATGAATAAAGCTATTAAAGACATAGCATTTCTCTTATCCCTGTGAGCACACTCAACTTGTTCACACACAAAAAGCTTTTTCCATTATTATATCATGTGAAACTCATACGATTATTTCACCGATAGAAGAAGTTGCTCATAAGCAGCTTTGGTTATGTATGCGGTTAGGTAGAGTTCCTACAGTCCCTGTGATCACAAAACAGAGACTGTTGCATACTGTTGTATTTTGCTGAGCATGTAACAAGTTATTTATACACCCATGATGGATGCTTCCCTCATCCTTGTCACTGAATTTTATAAAAAAGATTAAAGCACTGAAAATAAAATAAAATAAAATAAAATAAAATAAAATAAAATAAAATAAAATAAAATAAAATATGAAGGTTGAAGCAAGAAAATCCACCAGTGCAAGAAAATGTCACTTTTAGAAAACCACAGTAAATATTAGCCCCAATTCTCCGTTATTCTAGTCTTACACTCAGCATAAGAATAAAAAATGTATAAACAACAAGGAGTCCTGTGGCACCTTAAAGACTATCAGATTTATTTGGGCATAAGCGTGCCACCGGACTCCTCATTGGTTTTGCTGAAACAGACACATACAGCTACCCCTTTAAGAAATGTATGGCAGTGGGAAGGTGGCTTACAGACACAGCTTTACTCTATATACTTTTGGGGGGGGGGCAGTCAAGCAGTCAGGCAGATCCCAGTGTAAGGTAGGCCATGTCTACACTGGCAGATGTAAAGCACCAGCAGTTACAGCTCTGCACACAGAGTGCGGCGGCGAAAACTCTATTGGGTGTCCAACTGTCAGCTGCCAGTACATTAGCACAATCACACTTGCAGCACTTGAAGTGCCTTTTGGAGCAGTGCACTCTGGGCAGCTATCCCACAGAGCACCTCTTCCTCTTCTGCTGCACAGGTTTGTGGGGAGGCGCATGGCATCCTGGGTCCTGTCCCAATGCCCTATGGTACAGCATTGCTTCACATTCTAGCAGACCCTGCACTTCTGTCTGCATTTGGAGCCATCTTTCAATGGCTTCTGTGTTGCATGCTCTAGCTTCTTCATGTGTGGGAATGTATTCCCAGCTGTTAACAAAAATTCTGATAGGGGTTTGTCTACACTAGGGGTATGTCTACACTACAGAGTTTTTTTCAGAAAAACTGCCATTTTTCCAACAAAATTTGCGGAACGTCCACACTGGAATCACGTTCTTTCGAAAGTAAACCGACACTCCACCCCAACCACCCTTTCCCAAGGGTCCCCCTTATCCAGGACTCCCCACCTTATTTCCATGAGAAGGGTCCTGACAGTGGACTTCCCCACGCCAAACTGGTTGCCCACTGACCAGTAGCTGTCTGGGGTGGTGAGCTTCCGGAGGGCATTTGCGACCCACTTCTCCAGAGGAATGGCGGGTGACAGGTGGTTGTTGTGTCTCCAGAGGGTGGGGCGAGCCAGGCACACAGCTCCAAAAAGGTGGCCTTCTGCATGCGGAGGTTTTGGAGCCACTGCTGGTCATCCCACCACTCCATGACCAGCCGGTCCCACAAGACTAAACTGGTTTCCAGCCTCCAGAAACTCCTCTCCACAGTAGGGTGCAGTTGTCAGAGTGGTTTCCAAAACATAACAGGGCAATCACAGCAGGCACTGCAAGAGCTTTGCTGTCCCTCAAAGAGGTAGCAAGCATGCAGCAGAAGCACAGAAATGGCTGTCCAGGGGGGTCCTATTAAGTGTGTGTCTCTGCAAGGCTCCGGGACCAGCACTCGGAAGCAACTGGTGACCTAGAAGCTCTGGCTCAAGTGGTTCTGGGTGATCTTTTATGGAAGAGCGCGTCCAATCAGTCTGGATGCTCTCTTTCGAAAAAGTGCATCACTTTTTCAATGCACTTTGATGTGTGGACATGCTCTTTTAGAAGAAGTTTTTTCTGAAGAGATCTTCTGAAAAAAGCTTCTTCTGAAAGAAGCCTGCAGTCTAGACATAGCCTTGGACATCACATGTGGCAATTGAGTTATTCCTGAAGCCAAACAGTGACAACGGGTTTCTGAACAACGTTCATACAACACTAGATTTCTTGTGTCATTCATGGAGGTGCTGAACACAGCGGAGTCGGGAAATAAGCACTGAGTGGTGGGATTACATTGTCATGCAAGTGTGGGGGATGACCAGCAGTGGCTGCAGAATTTTTGAAAGAGGAAAGCCATTTTCACGGGTCTGTGTGATGAGCTCACCCTCACCCTGTGTTGCAAGAACATGCGAATGAGAGCTGCCCTGTAAGCACACTGTGGAAGCTGGCTACTCCAAACAACTTTTGCTTAGTTGCCAATCATTTGGGAGTGGGGAAGTCAGCCGATGGACTCCTGCTGATGGAAGTGTGCAGGGCCATTAATCATATCCTGCTCTGAAAGACCATGACTCTGGGCAATATGCATGAAATTGTGGATAGTTTTGCACAGATGGGCTTCCCTAACTGCGGAGGAGTGATAGATGGCATGCACATTCCAATTCTGGCACCTGACCACCTAGCCACCAAGTACACTAACTGCAAGGGGCACTTCTCCAGGGTTCTTCAAGCATTTGTGGATTATCATTGGTGTTTCATGGACATGAATGCAGACCGGTCTGGAACGGTGCACGATGCATGTATCTTTTGGAACACTGGCCTGTTTAGGAAGCTGCAAATGGGGAATTTCTTCAAGGACAAGAGGATCACTGTAGGGAAAGTGGAAAGGCCCATTGTGATCCTTGGAGACTCTACCTACCCCTTAATGCCATGGCTCATGAAACCATACATGGGGAGCCTTGACAGCAGCAAGGAGTGGTTTAATAACCAGCTGAGCAGATGCAGAATGACTCTGGAGTATTCTTTGGAAGGCCCACTGGTGACGTTTATATGGGAAGCAGAATTTGGCTGATAACAATGCCATTGTTATCGCCACATGTTGTCCATAATGTGTGTGAAGGCAAGGTGAAGGAGAACAGCAAAACTGGGACAGAGAGAAATGATCCCACAGTTGAGACCCTCTTTGCAGATGACATTATAGTATATTCTTGCAGAGATGACTCCAGTTATTGGGAAGAGACAGGAAATAGTAATGAGGGATTCAGTTATTAGAAACAGAGATCATTGGGTTTGTGATGACTGGGAGAATGACATGGTAAATTGTGCAACACTGGGAAGCAACATGTAATTATGGTACATGTAGATAAATATGACATAGACCAGATTCAGGGAACTTTTTTGGGTCAGGGGTCACTGACCCAGAGAAAAATCAGTTGGGAGGGGGGTCACATACAAGTGAGGGAGTGTGGGGTTTGGAAGGGAGAGGCAGAAGATGAGGGAGCCTACACATGGTGCAGCTCTGGGGAGGGGGATGCAGATGTCTTCGTGTGGCTCCTGTGTGCTGTAGGGAAGAAATGAAAAGTAACACACAAAACTAAACTAAACTCACCGACCTGGCTCCGAACAAGGAAAACCAAACAAAACAAATTTAAAAAAGCCAGAACTCACTGACTTGCCTGTCAACAAGCCCAGTTGAACACCTGGTTGTCAAAAGCCAGCACTCTCACACCAGCCCCATGGGCGGGGTAGGGAGAGGGACGAGGTGCTGAGGCGTAGAGACTAAAGAGGCTAAAGTACAAGTGCCAGATTGCCAAATTGCAGGCAGGAGCCCTGAGTCTCAGGCATGAACCAGATCCAAGTAAACTAGAGGCCCAATCTGGTACATGAAAGATGGGCTTCACCTAAACAAAAATAAAGTCAGATAAGTACCCGTCTCCGGAGCCAGAGGTCAAGGGCCTTAGCAGAAACTGTGGGACAATGAATTGGGCTAAAATAGTAGTAACTGGTGGTAAATGTCCTTGCTCTCATCCCCTCTGAAGTTCCTTAGAAAAAGTCAATTATGCATGCTAACATTCATGTAAAATTTAAAAAGTCATAGCAGATTTTTTGGGGAAAACTGACAAGTGCAGAGGAGTACAGTGAGTAAAGAGACTTCCCTTAGGGCAGTGTTTCTCAACTTTTTTTTTTATAAAGTGCCCCTTTTTAAAAAAAAAAATTATAAGTACCCCCAGTACCTACAGTTTTCAGACACACAAAAACATTTTCTACGATTGCAACACACTTGTTTAAATAACTTAATTGTACCTGGGCGGGTGATGAAATTTTTGGGTGTAAAAAGTAAAAAAATAATAAAGCGCTGCAAAACTTAAAACAAAAATTCAGTTTTCTCCAAATTTCAGTTGTGTTGACAGTCCTCCCAGTCTTCGCTCAAGTACCCCTAAGGGTATTCGTACCACTGGTTGAGAAACACTGCCCTAAGGGATGTCTAGGGGAGGATTTATATAAAAGGATGCAGTATACCCTAGAAAAGAGGAGAAGATGGAATTTTATGAAGTACAAGTAGGAACTGAAAAGAAACAGTCAAATGGAAGAGAGTCCCATTCATTTATATCACATGAAAGCAGACAAATAAATATTGACACATTTTATAATTGCTTTTATACCAGTGCTAGAAGCCTAAATACTAAGACAAGTGAACTTGAGTGACTGATAGATAATGAGTATATTGATATAATAGCTATCACAGAAATTTGGTGGAATAATGATAATGAATACGACATAGTAATACCAGGGTACAGTAAGTAAAAAAATGACAAAATTGATTGTACTGGTGGGAAAGTGGGACTCTATGTGAAAGAAGACAGAGATTCAGATATAGTAATATAGCCTTTATTTCAATTCCATTGACTTAATGAATTTGTGTTACTCTGCAATGTATTCAGTTCCTGTTGTTACAGTTTCCAACACAATAAGTTAAAAAAAGATACCATTGACAATTCTTAGATTGGGAGACGCTGAGGAGCACACAAAAAATGAACACAGTGACCACAGACACAGTTTACTCCTGTGGGAATTTGGTACCATTGGAGAATGAAGAATTTTGTAGAATTCCTTGTTTTCCCCCACAGAATTCCTGGCTGCCACAATGGGCTGCTGGATTCTGCAGAGTCCAGCTCAGTGAACAGAACACACTGTCTGGCTGGGGCAGAGGCTGCTCACTTTTGAACCTTTTTCTCTGAGGGACTAGAGAGGGCCTGGGAAACCCAACCAGATCTGGTAAAGGGTGAGGAAGGGCAGGGCACCAGTGCATGTCCCCCGGCAGGACAGTATAGAGTTTGGCGGGAGATTAAAGTCTCTGCAGGTGTTGGTGTGTGTGGGTGAGGGGCTGCCATGTATCTGGCCTCTGGAAACATGAGAGTGTAGGTGTCTGGGCTCTGGAGGCTCTACACACCTCCCCCCAAAACCCTGCAACTGGGACTGTGGTATTGGTTTCTTTTACTCTTTTTTTATGGGGGGGATCTTTTTAATTGTTGTCTGTATTATTGATATACTTTGACATAAATTACTAAAATAATTGAATATGGAGTGATTCTGTTGTGTTACTTAGACTAGTAAAACATGCAGAATTTTGCAGAATTTTAAAATAGTTTACACAGCATTTTTAATTTTTTGGCACAAAATTCCCTCGCGAGTAACAGTTAACAAATAAATAGTCTTCTTTGTATTACAAGTTACCTGTCCCTCTCACATACCCCACCTGAGGTATGACTACCCTATAGGATAAGGCAAATTAAGATATGCATCTTCAGCTACGTTAACTGCATAGCTGATGTCCAAGTACTTTAACTCAACTTTTGGCGCTGTCCACACTGAAGGAAGTTGAAGAAAGAACACTCTCCCTTCGATTTCTGTTATTCCTCGTGGAAGCAGTACTACTGGTACCAGCATCAACTGGCTCCCTCCTCTCAGTTTGAATGAGCATGTCTTCATTAGACCCACTAACTCAAACTCTGGAAGATCAACAGTAGCAGCTTCGATCTTCTCTATAGTGTAGTCATACCCAAAGAAAGCCCATGCCATAGCCAAGGCTGTAGTCATATTCACATCCTCAAACAGTGAGTAGTCCTATAGCACTTTAGAGTATAACAATATATATATATAGAGAGAGAGAGAGAGAGAGAGAGAGGGAGAGAGAGAATCATGAGCTTTCATGAGCAAAACCATTTTTGTTAGTCTCTAAGGTGCTACAGGACTACTTGGTGTTTTATAAAGTTATGGACTAACACGGCTATCCCTGAGACTTTCACATCCCAAAAGATATTAGAGTCTGATGGATCTTTCAATAGGTGGTCATCAATAAAAGAACGGTTCCTGTTGGAGTCTTTCTACTTTCACCTAAACAGGGAACCTCTTTTATATTGTTATTCTGAACATGTATCCCCATGCATGACAATTGCAATGTCTTTTTCCTTATCTATATTTCTACACCTCTTACATTTTGGAGTGCCCCACTTTCCATAAGTTGTTTTTCTACTTCCCTTTTCTTTATTAGCATCTTATTAATGCTTATGTCAACATATTTCCATGTCAGAACTTTTCATGATGTTACAATCAGGTGTTTTATGGTCTGTTTTTCCATAACATCACTTATTAGCCCATCTTAATAGTTATCTTGAGGTCTTATTGACATAGAGTCTGTTATTGGTCCCCCTTTGTGTCAAGTCTCTTTAAACCTGCAGCCTAATGTGGCCAACCTGAAATCTTACAAGTCTTAGCCTGTAGGACTTCCATTGCTTATATCCTTAATACACAGTTGTCAATCTACTATTCCTATAATTCTATCCTAATTATCTATTCATGACTTATTAATTATGCATGTAATTAACATGTGAGTTAACCACAACAACAATATAATTAAATGATCAAATGAATTCGGTAGAGTAAAATTCTTAAATGAATCAAGAAGTACCACAGACCCTCTATGAACCCAACTCCATGCTTGAACAATAAGAGTATAGCCTTAAGAAAATACTGCCAACTACCTGATTAGAATGGTGGTAATGACTGAAATGCCCAGGGAGCATTTAGAGAGGCTAAAGAATAGAAAACCCAATAATAACGGGGGATTTCAACTAGCCTCACATGTTGACTGAGCACATGGTCACTTCAAGACAAGATGCAAAGATCAAATGTATGGCTATCATTCATGAATGATTCTTGGAGCATCTAGTCCTGGAACTCACAAGAGTAGGTTCAGTTCTTGAGTTAGTGTAAGTACAATACAACGTCTGCTCAAAATGGTGCATATAGCTATGTTACTCAGTAATAGTGGCCATAAAATCCTTGGCGGGAAGAATACTAAAGAAACCTATCACAGTAGTATTTAGCTTCAAAAGGGTGAACAACAGAAAAATGAGGAAGCTAGTTAAATGAGAACTAAAAGGAACAGTCACAAGTACAATGTATTTCATGGAAAGTATTTTAAATTACCATAATAGAGGGCCAAACTAAATGTATATCCCAAATGTATTTATTTATTTAAGTAAAGGGTCCACGAAAATGTCAGTGTGATTAAGCCAGGAAAAAGAAACAGAGGCAAAAAGGCATCCTTTAAACACTGGAAGACTAATCCTACTGAGGAAAATCCAAAGACGCATAAACTCTGGCAAGTCAAGTGCAAAAGTGTAAGGCAGGTCAAAAAAAGAATGTGAAGAACAACTGTCAAAAGAAAAAAAATGTTGTTTGTGTTTGTAAGTACATCAGATGTAGGAAGCTTGCCAAACAATCACTGGGGGCCCTGCATGATAAGGTGCTACAGAAGCACTCAAAGGAGAGAAGGCTGCTGTGGAGAAGCTAAATTAATTCTTTGTTTCAGGATGTGAAGGAGATTGCCACACTAGTGTCATTCTTTTTAGGTGACAAATCTGAGGAGCTATCTTAGATTGAGGTGTCAGCAGAAGTGACTTTGGAACAAATTGCTACATTAAATAAGTCATAAGAACCAAATAGTATTCACTCAGGAGTTTTGAAGGTACTCAAATATGAAATTGCAGAAATATTTATTGTGATATGTAACCTATCACTTAAACCAGCCTCTGCACCAGATGGCTGGAGGATAACTAATGTCTTGCAAATTTAAAAACAAACAAACCAAAAAAGTCTCCAGAGGTGATCAAGGCAATTACAGGCCAGCAAGCCTCACTTGAGTAATAGGCAAACTGGTTGAAACTACAGTAAAGAACAGAATATCAGACATACATATGAATATGATAGGTTGGGGGGAGAGTCAATATGGCCTCATAAAGGAAAATCATGTCTCACTAATATACAGGTTGAACCTCTGTAATCTAGGATTCCTTGGTCTGGCAACATCCGTCATCTGGCAGGACCACGGCTATTCCAGGACCAGAGAATCCCAGTGGAGGTATCATGAACAGGAGGAGTGCTGACCAGCACCCATTACTAAGGGGTTAACTCAAGTACCTAGCAAAGTCGTTGGTCAGGAGGTTGGGAGAACCAATCAAGATAGAGGATAGAAATTTGAACTGGATTTAGGTTCCCTGCCTGCTTTCTTTGTGAGGGAGAGTTAAACCAGGAGTTGAGAGAGACAGAGTGATTTAAACCCAGGCAGGACTACCATGCCCCCCACTTCCACAGAATTCGGGGCATGGGAGTGGACTGAACAAAGAGAAAATTAGAAGTGAGTACCAGGGAAATATGAGTCAGTCGTGTTCAGAGAATTTTCTTCTTTATTTTGTGCTTTGATTTGAACTGCTTTGTGTGGATCTATGCCTCCCATCCCCATTTACTACCATCTAAGCATTCTGCCAAGACTTTTCCCTGTTTATCTTATTTATTTTCCTTGGTTGCTCTGTAACGCGCAGCAACCAAGTATGCTTTATCAAGTTTATCTTTCTTTTTTTTTTCTTTTTTTTTAATAAAAATCACTTATTTTCAGTTGATGATTTGATTCTTATGTCCTGGAAGGTCTGTCTGTCTGTATCTGCATATCTCTCACTGAGGGGTCAGCAACCAGCAGCTTGTTTTTCTCTTTTCTTTTTCAAGCTCTTTTCGGCAAAAGAGCTTGGGGTTGCCCTGGGGGGTGATTGCAAGTGTTCTCCCTAGTTTTTTTAGGGATTATAAAGCACTTGATGGTGGCAGCAATTCCTCAAAATCTGTGTATTAGGATTCTGGGGAGGAGTTTTTGTAACCAATGCCTGTAAAGGCAAGGTTTTGAAGCTCTCTTGTGGGCCCCCACCTTCTGCATTCAGAGTGCCAGAGTGGAGAACAGTCTTGATAGGAGGACTGGGTTCCCCACAGCTGGGCTGCCTGGTGTGCCACATCTAGGCCAGTCACAACCCAGTGGAGTTGCCCAGTGGGGCTACCCGGTAGGGCCAGGAGCATAGCTGGGCTGCCTGGCAGGATGAGGAGCACAGCATGCCATAGCAGGGCAGCCTGGAGGGGCCAGGAGCTCAGCACACTGTAGCAGAGCTGCCCAGCAGGGCAAGGAATATAGTGGGGCTGCCCAGCAGGGCCAGGAGCTCAGCGCACCATAGCAGAGCTGCCTTGAGGGGCCAGAACTTGGTGTGCCATAGTGAGGTTGCCCAGTGGAGACAGAAGCATAGCGAGGCTGCCCAGTGGGGCCAAGAGCTCGATGCACTGCAGTGTGGCTATCCAACAGGGCCAGGGGCTTGGCATGCTGTAGCGGGGCTGCCAGAGGAGCCAGGAGCCTGGCACAGGGAGCTGGGCTGCCCCACATAGCAGGGAAGAAGGTGGGGGGACCAGCAGGGCAACAAGGCTGGTGGAAAAGGGGAGTTGGCCAGGAGGCTGGCAGCAGGTCCAGGGCTGGGAGGGTGCCGGACCAGGAAGGCCCAACCTGTATTAACATTGGTGTGAGGGTGTCTAGGATGTGCCCAGTAATGGACTTGCAGAAAGTGTTTGACAAGATCTCAAGCTCTTAAGCAGTCAGGAGATAAGAGGAAAGGTCCTCTCATGGATCAGTAACTGATAGAAAGAGAAGAAAAAAGGATAGGAATAAATCAGTTTTTACAATACAGAGACATAAATAGAGTTCCCCAAGGATCTTTACTGAGATCTGTATTGTTCAGCATATTCATAAATGATCTTCAAAAGTTGGTGAATAGTAGTGTATCAAAACTTGCAGATAATTTGCACAATTAACTTAAGATAGTTTTTAAGTCCAAAGCTGACTGTGAAGAGTCACAAAGGGATCTCACAAAATTGGGTGACAAGGTGACAAAATGGCCAATGTAATTCTGTGTTGAAAAACCCAAAGTTAGGCACAATGAAAAGAACGACATACAAAATGATGGAGGACTAAATTAGCAGTTACACTAGAAAGAGGTCTTGCAGTCATTGTGGATAGCTCTCTCAATGAGCAGCAGCAATCAAACAGAAAGTTAGGAACCATTAGAAAATGGATACATGGTATGACAGAACTATCATAATGTCATTATATAAATCCAGAATTTGCCCACACCTTGGCCACTGTATACACCCGGTAGCCTGAACTCAGAAAAAGATATACTAGAATTAGGGAAGGTTCACACTATAGGCCTTGCAGGAGCACAGATGTACAGCTGCAGCTCCTTTATTATAAGGTCTCCCATATACCTGCTTCATGCTGGTGGGAGACCTTACATAATTAAACCACCCCCAATGAGAAGCAGTAGCTATGTCAGAAGGTGAGCATCTCCCAGTGACATGGTGCTGTCTGTGCCGGCATCTCTATTGGTAAAACATATTGGTCAGGTGTGTGTTTGGTGGGGTGGTTTCACACCCCAACCAACAAAAATTTTACTAATTAAGGGTACGTCTAGACTACAGGCTTTTGTCAACAGAAGTTTTGTCGACAGATAGTGTCGACAAAACTTCTGTCGACAAAGAGCGTCTAGACTACATTAAGTTCTGTCGACAAAGCAAGCTGCTTTGTCGACAAAACCCTGTAGTCTAGACACAACCCTAGATGCAATAACACCTTCTGTCGACAGAACTCTGTCAACAGAAGGCGTTATGCCTCGTAAAATGAGGTTTACCAGCGTCGACAAAACTGCTGAGTTCTGTCGACGTTATGTCGACAGAACTCAGCGGTAGTGTAGACGCAGGTTTAGTTTTGTCGACAAAAGTCCACTTTTGTCGACAAAACCCTGTAGTCTAAACACACCCAAAGGCACTAATATAGGCAAAACCTTAGAAAAAGGGCAATAAAAATAATTAGGGATATGAAACAGTTTCTGTGCAAGGCGAGATGAGCAGTGGACTGTTCAGTTTAGAAAAAGAGATGACTACAGAGGGATATGAGAAAGGTCTGTAAAATCATGACTGGTGTGGAGCGAGTGAATAAGGAGGTGTTATTTACCCCTTCACAGAACACAAGAGACAGGCATCACCAAATGAAATTAATAGGCACCAGGTTTTAAGCAAAAGAAAGTACTCCTTCACACTGTGTACGGTCAGCCTGCGGAACTCATTGCCAGGAGATATTATGAAGGGCAAAAGGATACCTGGGTTCAAAAAGGAATTAGATGAATTCATTGAGGATTGGTACATCCATGGTTATTAATCATGACCGTCGGGGCACCACCTCATCCTATGGTGTCCCTAAAGCTCAGACTGCCAGAAGCTGGGAATGGGTGACAGAGGAGGGATCACTTGATGATGACCTGTTCTGTTCATTCCTTCTGAAGCATTTGGCAATGGCCACTATCTGAAGACAGAATATGGGGCTAGATGGAACACCAATCTGACCCAGCACGGGATTGTTGGGATTATTTTTTCAATGCTCTCATGAATCTGGGTCTGACAAATGAAAAATGTAATTTTTGGGGAGAAGTTACTTAATTAAATATTTTGTGTCTGAAACCATTCATACACACCCTGAATAAGCAACATGAACTTGTGATGTAGTGAATGAGACCCTATAATCCAGTAATGTGCCCGAATCTAGTGGAAGTAAAGTTGTTAAATTCATTCTAGGTTTGCATTCTAGGTTGTGATATTTCAAGCTATTTCACATCTAATGTTCCATGAACCCTCTCCAAGTTTTAAAATAACAAGCCACCTGTCTTCTATTAAAACAACTGACATAAAAATGAGGCCACGTAGGATTCTTTTTTTCTCCTCATTCCTGTTATCGTTCAACTGCTGTTACGCTCACTCGATTTCCTTGGGATGCGGTATACTTTGTGGGACAGAGATGTATCACTTTTTCCCTTCATCTTACATCGAGAAATAACACAATTTAGGTCATGACTACCAAAAAGAGAAATTTGCCAACAAACAAAAAACAAACACACCACATCCACAGACACACACATGTACTCCTACCCCTAAGTCAACTCAACTGGTAGAAACCACAAGATAAAGAACTCCCAGTGGCTTCCACCACATTAGTGAAACTTGCTGGAAACCTAGATGAAGGCATTTGCAACAAACATTTATATAAATGTGGCATGTGGCCTTATTTTAGCTATGATTACCATTAATGCAAACAGTCAGTGGGATTCTTTTTTGTAAACGTCCACAGTGTACACAAGAACAAATACAGCCTCAGGAACTAATATCCCGGAAATACTGCTAGTCTTTGTCTCCGTTACAAAACACAGAAAGTGTTATATACCTGCAATTTTAACTCCAAAAATGCACTAAAAGAATTCTGTGCATTCACAGGCAAGATCTAAATCTTTTGAATTGTTCCAAGAACTTAGATGCCATCACTGAAGTAAGAGGTCAGAGCTCTGACATGCAAATGAGCACATCAATACTATATCCCACAGTGCTTAGGTGAAAGACTTTTATATTGGATTAAAGTTTTGCCCAGGACAAAATATGAAACCCTGGGTAAGCATGTAAGGCTTTTTCTGCATCACATGCATGCTTCTCATTCTTACCTTCAAGGCCCTGCTCAATGCTATTAAATGAACCACAGTTCTTTACAAAATGCCTTTTAATACAATCAAAAGCAAATTATACATCTAGGAACAAGGGTGTAGGTATGAGGAACATCCAGGCCTGAGCCAATATCTACATAATGGAGGACTGTATCCTTGAAAATATCTCTGAATATGATTTAGGAGTCACACAGGACAAGAAACTCAACAGGAGTTCCCCATGTGAAGCGGTGGCCAAAAAAGGGCCAATTCAATGATCAGCTGCATTAATAGGGGAGTCATGAGTAGGAGAGAGACTGTAATTTTACCTTTGTATGTTAATACTGCATTCTGTTCTGGTCCATATTTTAACAATGATGCAGGAAAAAAAGAGGATGCAGAAAGGAGCTACAACAATTATTCCAGAGCTGGAGAAAATGCCTTAGATAAGAGAGCCTATTTAATTTTTCAAAAAGAAGGTTTAAGAGGTGACTTGATTACCATATGTTCGTACTTTCATGGGGAGAAGATACCAAGTACTAGAGGGCTCTTTAATCTAAAGGAGACAGACAAGAACCAATGGATTGAAGATTAAATCAAATTAGAAATTAGATTTTTTTAAACAATGAGGATGATTCAACATTAAAATAAACTACCACAAGAAATAGAGGATTCTCATTTCTTGAGGACTTCTATCAAGGCTGGATGCCTGTCTGGAAGATGTGTTTACTCAAACAACACCTATCCGTCTCGACACAGGGATAGCTGGGTGGAACTGAATGTCTTCAAGTCAGACTGAATGATCCAATGGACCATTCTGTTCTCCAATGCTGAATCTATAAACTCTAATCATTGTTGATCATTCCTTCACATACAAGGATGATTAATTTGTATTCATGGTGCCATTTACAATGCTTTAGAGAAGATGTTGCTGAGACTTAACATTTTGAGCATCTTAAAAGTAGTTGCAGGATGTTCATCTGAGGCTAAGTGAAGTTATATGAAGAAATGTCTCTAGAGTTAATTACTTGTTCCTATTTCTGTAAGTAAATATAAACATTGCTCAGACTACTTTATAATGGCACTTTATTTTTATTGCTGCTGTGGTATCTCTGTCTATTTATTCTGTATCTTGGGGAGGGAAGATTTCTTTGTTTTCAAGATATAGGTTGATCTAGTACTAGTATGACCAATGTTAACTAGATGGTTCCATTAGCCTGAGCAGGTGTATTCTACATTCATTCAATTAATAAAAGCACACTGTCTTTTTAGCTGACAAATGTAATTCTTGAGCACTTACTAAAAAAAGAAAAATAACAAAGTTTAGTCATTATGATACATCAAAGATAACAATGATTCATATAATTACAGCTGGTCAGATAATATTCATACGATTATTTGACTGTGTGATTTTTTTCTATTTGACACACATTCAAGTATTTCATAATATCTATAAAATTGGCCAAAATACTATTTAAATTGCATTTTTTCAATTATTTTACTAGCTCTATGTACAATTTAGAACTGGTCAATTATAATTAGCAATGAGTGAATCTTGAAAGTTTTGTAAGGTACACATGAACCATCACAAACTGAAGTCTACAACATTGGACTGAAAAACTTACAAGAACAGGCTTTCTCCTCAGCTTTCCAGTTCCTCTACTTCTGGTCACAGCTGGATAGTTCATAAGATCATATTTTTTTCAGCATCTAAATCATTTCTGGTTCAATTTCCAGAACTGAAACTAGCCTCTTCAAATATTTCTGAACCTAAACTGAAAAATAACTGTAAAATGGTATTGTGGCTTCCAAGTTTATGGTCTCTCAAATGACTTGCAAGTCACATTTGTTGAGTTTAATGTAACAAGATGCATTTTTCAACAGCCAGTTCTGCACACTCAATCCGGGTGCAGTCGAGCTGTGTTGTTTGAGACTCATATCCACCATAAACATTCTGCAAGCCAAATTCTGCTTCAGTTACAACAATGCAATTACACATATATAACAGAGCAGAAATTTGTGTTTTGTTATTCACTTGTGTGTATTAGAATAAAGTTTCTCAACCATAGCTATATTGGCTCTTCATGGTTAACATAACTCAACAGAAATATAAATGTATTTTATGTCACTAATGTGAAAAAATGTGATTGAATACATTGGGGTCAATTCTCTTAAATAACAAGGTACCGTTTCTACATACTCATCCTTCAAAGTGAAACTGCACTGAGATTCTTTTGTTTTTACACTGTCATGTGCTTCTTCGGTTCTCTAATATGGAGCAATGAGGGTAGTAAAGGGCCACGCCTGTTATGCTTCAAAAAAGCAGCCTTTCAAGATCCTGGGAATTTTGCTAGTAAAAGGATTGCATAACAGGAACCAACAGTTGAGTAACTAAGTCATGCCATCATGTTTTCAGTAGGGGTTTCTTCAAACGCTTCAATGGAGTACTAGATTGTCCTTAAAGTCATTTCAATCTGTGTCTACTGATACCAGGAGGCTGGGCATAGCAGTCAGATGTTTCAGACATGTTTAGACTCATTCATGTAACTACAGCAGTAGCCCTTTAGCTTATTCTCTTTTGTGAGATGTTTCATGTCACCCACATTTTGTTCAATCTGAAACACTTCATAGCCCTTTGCACCTTCTAACATCAAAGCGTACATCAGTATCAAAACAAATTTTATTTTTCTGTCTCCCCACATGGTTTAATTTGAGAGTACCTGAAACATTCATTACATCTCTGCAGAGAATGGAAATTCCATTTTGTGGAGGATTTTGAAATTTGCCTTCATTCTAATTAGGAAAGAAATCTGAAAGTTTACAAATTCTCTGCAAAAGAAAATTCCCAACAAAAAATCTGAATGAAAAGTAATATTGAAATGAAACACTGAAATGTTTTGTTAAAAAAAAAAGAGTTGAAATAAGATATTTCAACATGATCAGAACTTTCTTTGCCCTGACTCCAATTTTCTTCTCCAAAACAAATTTTTGGTGAAATTGACATAGTTTCACAAAGTGTTTTAATTTCTAAAAAAGCCTGTATCCTGAGGTGTAAAATGATCAGATCTAGGTAATATATTTGTTAATTTATAGTGGCCTGTCTTGGCATCCCGTATTTAATGATGTTATTAGAAGCAGAAGTACATTACAGCAGAAACATATACATATACTTTAACGGAAAAGTTTTCCGTTAAAAGCATTTGTGGAAAAGAGCGTCTAGATTGGCACGGACACTTTTCCGCAAAAGCATTTTTTGTGGAAAAGCGTCCGTGCCAATCTAGACGCGCTTTTCCTCAAAAAAGCCCCGATCGCCATTTTCACGATCGGGGCTTTTTTGCGCAAAACAAATCTGAGCTGTCTACACTGGCCCTTTTGCCCGAATGGGAGCAGCATAGTATTTCCGCAAGAAGCACTGATTTCAGACAGTAGGAAGTCAGTGTTCTTGAGGAAATTCAAGCAGCCATTGTAGACAGCTGGCAAGTTTTTCCGCAAAAGCAGCTGCTTTTGCAGAAAAACTTGCCAGTCTAGACACAGCCCTGGATTTAACATTACATTGAATCAGAAATTAATTGAAGGGTCACCAAGTTAGCTCTGAGGCCTGTATGGAGAGAGATGTACCTCTCTTGAGGCATATTTTTTGCCTGGTTTGCACAAAAGTGATGTAAAGCAGCTGCTGGAATCTGGAAAACATTTTCAAAAGTTGGGTGTGCTGGTCAATGTGCTTTTCTACTCTGAGAACTGACTGAATAAAAATGGCATCTTTCTACCCAACAGTCCTGAACCTTGTTTGTAGTTATTTTTGTGCCAGTAGCATCTAGAGCCATGGACTGAGATCAGGACCCTTATGCGCTAGACATGCACAAACACACAGCAAGAGACTTATTGCTCAAAGGGTTTACAATCTAACTAGACAATAAAAGGAAGTAATGCTAAGATTGTGCTAATTTTACGGTAGGGAACTGAGGCAGGGACAGATTAAGTATCTTACCCAAGGTCACAGCAATAGAACCAGGAATTGAACCCATTTTTTTTCAAAATCCAGTCAGGTGCCTTGATCACGATACTATCCTTTCTCTCTTTCAGGGTACGTCTACACGGAATGCTTATTTCAAAATAGTTATTCTGAAATAGCTTATTTTGAAATAGCACTGCAGTGCAGGGAAGCCTCAAAATTAGTCTGAGGCAGGCTTCCCTAATGTAGATGTGCTATCTTGATTTGGAGCCCCAGGAGACCCTGGGAAGGAATAACTTAGAATGATCGCAATGAGGGGCTACTTCAAAATAGCAGCAGTGAAGCATCTACACACATTTTATTTCGGAATAGCTATTTCGGAATAGGCGTTATTCCTCATGGAATGAGGTTTACAGATTTCAGAATAAGTCATCCATTATTTCAAAACTATTTTTAAATAACAGAATGGTTGTGTAGATTATTATTTCAAAATAACGCTAGTTATCTGAAAATGACGGTGCAGTGTAGATGCACCTTCAGAGTCCTCTCGGACTACCGTATTTTCCGGCGTATAGGGCGACTGGGCGTATAAGACGACCCCCTATCTTTTTAATTAAAAGATAGGGTTTCATCTTATACCCCAGCGCCCCTCCGCCTCCTTTGCTCCCGGTGTCCCTGGTCTGCTGGAGCTGGTCCCCAGCAGACCAGAGGCACCGGGAGCAAAGCCGCCAGGAGCGCCAGGAGCGCCTGGGCTCCCCCCCCCCCCCCGCCGGAGCCCCTCCGCGGCTTTGAAAGCCTCGGGGGAAGCCGGCGGGGGGGCATCCCAGGCGCGCATGGGCTGCCCCCCCGCCAGAGCCCCTCCGCGGCTTTGAAAGCCTCGGGGGAAGCCGGCGGGGGGGCATCCCAGGCGCACATGGGCTGCCCGCCCGCCGGAGCCCCTCCGCGGCTTTGAAAGCCTTGGGGGAAGCCGGCGGCGGGGCATCCCAGGCGCGCATGGGCTGCCCGCCCGCCGGAGCCCCTCCGCGGCTTTGAAAGCCTCGGGGGAAGCCGGCGGCGGGGCATCCCAGGCGCACATGGGCTGCCCGCCCGCCGGAGCCCCTCCGCGGCTTTGAAAGCCTCGGGGGAAGCCGCGCGGCGCGGAGGGGCTCCGGAGGGGGGGCAGCCCATGCGCGCCTGGGATGCCCCGCCGCCGGCTTCCCCCGAGGCTTTCAAAGCCACGGAGGGACTCCGGCGGCGGGGCATCCGGCGTACAAGACGACCCCCGATTTTTGGGGGATGTTTTTTAACTTCAGAGGTCGTCTTGTACGCCGGAATATACGGTACTTTCTGGCAAAACGCATATATTACTCAGACTAGTCTTACAAAGCTGATTCAGCTCTGGAAAAATGAGCTGGGTTCTATCCTGGCTTGTGCATCATCAAGACTTTTTTATTTTCCTTTTAATCCTTTTAGAACTTTTATTTACAGTAAATCTTCCATCAAGTCATTTTGCTTCCTTATGATCGTCATATTTATAGGTCTGGAAAGAGCCATGTTGCTTGTGAAGAACTGTACCTCTACAAAAGTTTGCAGGTATTGTTCTAAACTCTAGAGTCTACCTATATTATATTTAGGAACTGCAGTTACACACTGTTCAATTGTGAAGCTAGCTAAATAGAAGGCAATGGTAGAGGACTTTATTATTATATTATTATTATTATTATTGTCTGGTGCAAACCGCAAGAAGCAGAGGCATTATTTATCACTGTTTCATTTTTCTCTTTCAAAATGTATTGCATTTTAATGCTCATGAAAGGTGTCAGAGTTACAGCCTGGAGACTAACTACAAAGTTAGATTTTTCTCCAGGTGATGATACAAAATTTTATTGGGTAAATAATTTAGTCCTGTATCCAAGCTATAACAACTTTGTACTGTACAATTTACGCAGCGTTGCTCAGGTTCTTAACTCAATTAATTTTTGGTTTTTGGAAAATAAAATAAAAATGTACATGCTTCATTTAAATCATTGCTCTGGGGGTGGTACTAGGGAAGAGGGGTTCAGTATGCAGGCTGTTCCAGGAAGAGAGGACTATGCTAGCAGTTTGGGGCTAGGTGAGAAGTGCCTCTCCCTGGCTGCTGCAGCTCCAGTGGACACAGCTGGGGAAAGGGTGCATGTCCCTTGACTGGGGCAGGTCTAGCTTAGTCTGTCCCTTGTGCGCCCCAGCCAGATTGAGGAATGGAGCAAACTGCACTTTCCCCTCGCTCCCTGACAAAGGGTGAATAGCTAGCAATTTTCCCATATGAATTGAGGGGGGGAGGCTTTAGCCCATGCTGCCCTTCCTAAAGGTGGTCTGGAGGGTGGGAGGATCAGGGCTGGGATTGTCCTGGATGGCGAGGGGCATGCCCCCAGACAAGCCCCTTTCACTTACCTGGTGATTCTCTCTCCTTTCTATATATTTTTATGAGAAGCAATTCCATTCTTGGAACATCCCTTTTTCCTGGCATAATCAAGCCCATACCTGGGTTTAAGTTATGATAAGAGGAAGCTGCATACTGAATTTGATGGTCCTAGCTCTTACCATTTAGGAGGTGTTCTTGAACAGACAGACAGATGCACAGATAGACTCACATACAGACACACAGACAAACATTCTCAAATATACAGTAGATTAGACTCTATCTAAACTGGCCAAGGAAGCCATTTGAGTGGCATCTTTCTGATAAAAAATGTTTACGACAGGAGTGCCAATCCCCACTTAAATTATTGACCCTTTTGACCAAGTAGATTTGTAAGGAGAATGGCTTAAAAAGGGTTTGGTGTTTTTCTAATGGTTTATCATTCTTTGTTAAGACAATCACATTCAAGCTGTCAAGAGACTGACCAAAGACCAGTAAGATTTTAGAAATACTTTTACCAGATTCACCACCCTACCAAATGACAGTGCAGTTTCTTTGTCAGAATTTTGATCAAATGCTTACCAAGGATGCTAAGCCATTCAGAACTGCATTGTACCTCTGCTTCGTGACATGTGAGTTATTTGCTTTCATCTCTCCTTTACTATATAAAAGAGGATCTAAGGCTGTAAAACTTCAATACAGAGATTCATGCAGCTGGTACATAACAGATCCTTCCTCTCTCGTCATTGCAGTACAACATCAAACCAAACAAAATGTCTTAGAAAGCTACAGTATTTGCAGCTAGGCTGTCACAGATCTCCTTTTTTTTCCCCACTAAAGGAAAGTGGCTAAATGCCCAGCAGCTGCCTTCTTAGTGACATTTTCACAAACACCAAGGTAAAGGAATCAACCTTTGTCAATTTCATCCCAGCAATTTGTTTGAAACAATGAAATGAAAAGCCTAGGCCTCTCTCCTTGCTACTGGATTAGAGGATTAAAATAAAGGACACTTGATTTTATTGATTTAATGAGGGATGAGGGCTTTACAGGAGCATCCCTTGTGATTAGAGAACAAGCAGTGTTTGTAGGTACCATCTCCCAGGCATTTCTTTCTCATTTGCTTGGCTTTCGTGGAAACTTGCTTATGAATTTAGCTGTTATGATGACCCATAGCATTCAGTCTTGTGCTGCATGAAACAGTCAAATGCCTGCAGTGATTTCAGTCTCTCTCTCTCTCTCTCTCTCTCAACAGGGAAAGAAAGAAAGGCTGGAAGGATTGCAGCACAGTTCTTCAAACTAATGAGATACAGGAGACCAGAGGAAAAAATATGCTTAAACATGCCAGATAAAGCAAAGCAGAGGGGAAAGAAATGTCACCTCCTACCTGCAAAACAGACCATATAGAATGTATTATCATCTTAGTATATTTTATCAGCTAGGAATTCCTCCCCCAAGCTAGGAAGTGTGAGGTAGCCTAAAGGAGTTTATGCATGGTGTTTTGTTGTGGATTGATCCATGCACAGCTAGTTAATCTCTTCCTTAAGACCTTTTACCTTTGTTCTCTTTTTCTTGAGGTCATTCATATGATATAACTGACATTTTCATATGGTAATCTCTCATTGTACGTTTGCTCTTAAAGATTAGCCAAAGGGATCAATCACACTGGATGCATCCCCACAAAAAAAAAAAATCATTCTCCATTGTCCACTAAGCTGTGTGATAAGAAGAGTTAGTGTTACTTAAGCAGAATGAATTAATTTAACTATAATTCACAATATAAATACGTGTGGCTTATACATACAGTTGTTTGTATGATTATGTCACAAACTTATAAAAATATTACTGTTTATGAATAATGGATGCATACAATATCTACACATACAATAACTTCTTCACCCACAGATGAAACACCCACAAACTCCCTGTAGTGTTATTGTCTCTGAATTGCTCTTAAAAAGAAACAGCTCCGAAAGACCATGGATTCTAAAATACAGCCCTTCCCCCATCCCTTTTAGTTTACATAAAATGAGCTACTGCCCCTCCCCCACAGCGCCTTCCGTCTTTGTAGGCAAGCAAGTCTGAAACCAGGGGGCAAAATCATTACTTCCCAATTATCTTAAGCCATGCAAAATAACCTCTCTCTCAAGGACTGATGTTAAAATATGCACATAGATCCGATGTCTAGACAGTTATGAAATATAGGGGTAAGGCTCTGTGTATGCCAAAGAGAAATGCATCCCAAATGAAGTGCTTTTATTAAAGTAGTATAATCACTGGGATAACTAATTACATCAATACCACACAGTTAATTAAACCCATTATAGTTACTAACCCCATGGAGGGGAAGTCAGACAAAGCAGCCATCCCCCTGACTCTGCTGTGCTAACAAAAGAGAGAAATTAAATAAAGTACAATGCTTTTTGCTCAGGTTAAAAGAGAGAAAAAAAGTTTAACAACTGCACAGTTGTTCAACAAAGAAACTCCACAAAGGTAATTGGTGTCTGTACATTTGTATGTGTGCTTTCCATATGCAGACCTCACAATTCACCTAGGCTTCCACTAGATTTAAACTAACTGAACCCGTTCAGGAGATGTTATTGCTCTTAGAAGAAAAAACAAAACTAAATCCCAAATTTGTCATAATTGTATTTAATCACACCCATTCACCATTGGCAATACGTGGTAAGGCATGAAAGAATGTCATTAGCATAGGTATTGCATTTACACTAGCAAAATCTGATTTCCCTGTACTCCCACGTGGACCTAGGGCAGGGACTAGAACCTCTCAGGTGTTGTTTTAACCACTGGGCTAGTGTGTTACTTAGCTCTCATCCTCCTATTGGAGCTGTGTTGCTTTGCCCCTTCCCTCCATTTTTCTCTCACACACATGGAATGCGGGAGACCAAGATTCAAGGCCCTGCTCTGAATCAGGCAAACCATGGACCCAAATATGGGTCTGCCATTGCAAAGGCACAAACCCTACCCACCTGTCTACTGGCTAATAATCTGGGTGGATTTGAGAAGCCTTTTAGTCAAAACAGATACATTTTGGATAAAAGTTTCCACCTAGATTAATTGGGATTTTTTCCCAAAAAATATTTTTTGAGACTATCCCAAATAGTCCTAATCTGTATCTTCTGATTCCTCTGATAATAGTTAAAATGGAATTTACCTACAGAAACTAGGTGTTTCTACATCCTATCCACTTGGTGGCTGAAGGAGCAGGATGCAAAGACCATAACTGCTTCCCAGAGGTGAATTAAAGTGCCCTGATGCCCTGGACAGAATAAATTGGAAGTGCGCCAGAACTGTAGGACCACCTCACCCCTTTTGTCTGCAGCGTTGGGACCACAGTATGAGATTTTTCTAGGGCCCCCAAACTATTTGGACCCCTGAGCACAGGCACCATGTGGTAATGCACCACTTCTCCATTAGCCTGGGTGACACCTTAACGAGGTTCCTGCCTTTTTTTTTAAAAAAAACCAGCCCATAGCTAATAGGCCTCACCCATTCATGTCTGGTATTATATACATTCAAACACCCACCTTCCTCAAAGTGCAAGGAACCATTTTTCCAGGTGAAAATACAGACATCACATTCTGGTTCTTATTGTCCCTAAATGTTGCAGAAGTCATTGTATAACTGATATCTTCCCAAAGCAGTCCATTTTGCAAAGGGGGATTTGCAGTAACTCTGCTTGATAAAGAAAACAGAGTACAAAAATGAGCTTTGCAGTAAGATTGGCTATATTTACAAATCTGACCCCCCTGCTGGGGGAGGTAGGAAACAAGTGAAAAGAAATAGAGGACAGGAACGCTTTGATCCTAAACATCAAATACTGCAAGCAACTTGTGGTAAACTCTAGCCCTATCTTAACAGCAGCTTTGAATGATTTCTGCCGTTGTGACATAGGTTGCAGAAGGAATCAGTGAGCATTCTAGAAAGCGCTGCACATAAGGCAATGCAAATGCTTAACTTTTCAACTTTTACATTTTTTTGCTCACAATTCAATAGAGGTGGGGTTTTTGGCAAGTAATACAGAAAAATTAAGGATACATATATACTTCAAGAACAGTTTCAGAAACATGAATGCATCATCCTGCAAGTTTACAGAGAAATATAAAAATAAAAGTACCTATAGTGAGACAGAATGAAAAGGAGCAGAAAAAAAACACAAGAGAAGATAAGGTACAGTGTTCCCTTTTTGCCTGAGATAAATAGAGAAGGATACTTCAAAATATTTGCAATATCTGGAATTCTGCATTAAAATTGTTATCTAAGCCAAACTGCCAAGCTTTTAATAGTGATCATGGTAGGTGATAAACTAATTTCATTATTTCCAATTGTTTATTAGTATTTTCTAAAAGGATGCAACCAATATCAGGCCCCCATTGTGCTAGGCACTGTACATACACATAATAAAAGAGCAAACTGGCCTGAAGAACTTAAAATCTAAATAAGAGATGAAGGAAGTTTATGATTCCCATTTTACAGATAGGAAAGGGAATAAGAAAGATTAAGTGATGTGTCCGAAAAGTCACACTTAAGGTCTGTGGGAGAGTCACAAATTGATCCCAGATCTCCATAATGCAAATCCTGTCCTATTTTTCCTTTAGACATGCTGCCATCCCTAGGAGGAGTGCAGGGCCTGGGCCAATCTCCACCTCCCTGCCACACCCTTGCTCCACCCCACCTTTTCCTGTCCCCTCCTCCATCCCCACCCCACTCCACCCCTTTCTCCCAAGCCTCACTCCTGCTTTTTCCCTGCCCCATCTCTTCCCTCTCCTGCTTCACCCTTCAAGCCTCCACTGTACCCCATTTTCCAGCCACCTTTCCTGAGAGACAACCCAGGGGGCCTGGCGCGGACAAGAGGGGTTGGCTTCCTCATTGCAATGGTGTGAAGCAGAGTGACCCAGCTCCCAGCCATGTCGCTTGTGGAGGCACAGCAGCCTGGGGCCAAGTCCCTCTGCTTCCCATTGCCACTGTGTAGTGGGGCAATCCAGCTGGGAGATGACGGAACGGAGCTGCCTGTGATTGAGTCGTTCTGATTTCCATGGTTTCCACTGCTGCTGGTGAGTGGAGGGGGGGGGGGGGGTCTAGCCCCTGCTGCTGGCACCAAGTGCCCCAGTAATCCCCCAGACCATCCTAGGCCCCATGGAGCCTCCCCAAAGTTCGGGGCCCAAGATGGCTGCACCAGACTATCCAATGGACATAATGACTCTGTTTAGACTCCAATGATAATTATTTGTCTGCACATCATCACAGAATCTCCCACCTAAAGAAACGTGGGGTTTGATTTTTACCATTCTTATCTATGAGCACTTTCAACTCTATGATTTCACTTTTCAAACAATCCTCCTGTCCACCCACCTCCACCCACCACCACTCATTCCCTGAATGGGAGACACTTGTTTAACTAAGTACTTGAATCAATTATATGAAAATCCTTGACCAGAAAATACCAAAGCCAAGAATTTTACGTAGAAGTTTTGTAATCAGCTCAGGACCTCCTGCAAATAATTCTTTGATATTTTTGGTATGAGGAGTAATGTAATATTTTTGTTTTTATTAATCTTCCTTAATGGCACTCTCCAAAGGAAACACTACTTTTTAGAGAATTAAATTTTGGAAGCATGGCACTTGGGAGATCAAAATGGCAATCCACAAAACCAAACATATATATATGCGCAAAACTTAATAGCTAAACCAAACTGGTGTTAGTTTTCGTTGTTGTGCTAGAAAAGGTAGATAGAGCCCAAATGCTGCACTTGTTGATTATACCACACAAATAGAGTGAAAAAACCCTACTATTTAGGGATTACATTATAGGACAATGATTATAGAAGTAGAAATAAAGGAAACCAAATGCAAATTTAGAAATAAGGAGCAAAAGTCTCATTGTTGCAATTCCATTGAGGTAAATAGAACTTCATTCATTTGCACCAGCAGAGAAGTTGCTAAAAGAGGAGCCAAACCCTTTGCTTCCTTCTAAGGTAAATGTCTCTCTAAGAATGAAGCAGACTAAGTATAGGTGTTGGTTTGGGATAACATACAACTGTATGATCTATAGATACTTCTTTACTGCCACCTTCCAGTTCTCCTGCCACTACGCTTTCTTAAAAAACTTCTCTGTTATAGTTGGTGAAATAGCCTCAAAATCTTGAACTGAATGCAAGTCATTCAGGAAGGTCTGTCTGTGTACAGAACCCGAAACAGTTCAAGAAACTCAGACCTACCCCATTCATCTCATCTCAACTTAGATACCTAATGATAATGATTTAAAACATCAGCATAGTTAATTCACTGCACAATGTATGTGAGAAAGGAGAGGAAAGATAATATTCTGAAGATCTGCACAAGCTAAGAGTGAGTTATAGTGCTGGCCTGGACAATGCAAAACCTCTGTCACTGTGGGGGATGACTTTTTCACACCCCTGAGCAACAGAAGTGAGACTGACTTAACCAGTAGTGTAGGCAAGCCCTAAGTGACAGCTCACTGTGTCATATCAGGCTACGTCTATACTGCAGCAGTTTGTCGAAAGAGGAAATATAAGTGGAATGCTCATTTGCAAATCTCGCGCTCTCATTTGCATATTCTCTTCCGATCCTTTTTGTGGAAGAGGTTCTTGCGATAAATAGCCCAGTGTAGATAGGGCTATTTGTCGGAAAAAAAACCATTTTGTACAAGATCCTATAAACCTAATTTTTTAAGGAATAAGGGGTCTTGCGCAAAATGGGGTTTTTTCCAACAATGGCCCAGTCTACACAGGGCTGTTTATCACAAAACCTCTTCTGCAAAAAGGATCGGAAGAGAATATGCAAATGAGAGCGTGAGATTTGCAAATGAGCACTCCACTTGCATTTCCTCTTCCAACAAACTGCTGCAGTGTAGACGTAGCCTCACTGAGAGAATTTTGAAAACTAACATCATTTTTGCGCATCTCTTCTCCTCCTAGGAAACCAAGCTAAGGAAGCCTAGCAATCATAAGAGCTTTACTGAGGGGAAGGAAATCCTGAAATCACCAGTAAAGGCAGAGTATTAGATGTATTCAGACCCTACTGAGGGGGAGCCAAGCTCAAAGTTACACAGAGAGCATGCAGAGTCATATTTTAATATCTGTGTAACCTATTGTGAATGGCTTCTCAACTGATTGGAATTTACTTTGTGAGCAGATCTTGGAAAGAATACCATGTCTTCCTGCCCACAATCAACCCCAGGACTTAAGCCGGTTCAAGTGGCCAACTGAGGAGTCTTATCCCATGATGAAATCATCCAGTGGCATAGAACTGACTTGGCTTACTCTACAGTCCCTCCTAGAATCCTTGCAGAAGAGGCTGAGATAAAGTAGGAGAAGCCACAGGAACAAATGCAAGATACAGATACTATTTCTTGAAAGCTTCAGCAAGGCAGGAGTGAACATTCAAGGATCAATTTCCTCAGTGAAGTGGACTGTCTTTAGTGCTTTTGTCTTTATTACTCTAATTAGACTTCCTGTGCCATGTTAAAAAACATTGACACTTCTGATTCTTTACTATTGTCACATGGCAAATCCTAAGCCTAAATAGGACAATGATCCTTGGCAAATATTTTTGCAATTAAAAGCTTTTGGTTTCACTTCAAACAGAAGGCACTTGTAAGCCAGCACAAGTAGGGATGTTAAAGGGCTCACTGGTAAGTAGACCTGCCAATGGGGGAGAAGGTGCAATGAGGGCGATCGCCCCAGAGCCCAGTGATGAAAAGGGCCCCGGGGCTTCTAGCCACTGCTGCCACTACTGCAGCAGGAGTTGTAGCCAGAGCCCAGGCCCATGAAATAGCTGCCAGAGTGAGGCACTATGTATTCCACATGGCTCGGGGGCCGAGGCGGGGGAGGTGGCGGAGCAGGAGGGTTAGAGTTAACCACAAGTACTAAGATCAATTAAATTCAAGAGCAGGAAGCCCAGCAGCCATCTCCCAATCCCTGTGTGTCTTGAGGCAGCAGCATGTTTCAAGTGCTACCAAGTCTGTTCCACTTTGTAACAGCAACCACAATGAAAATCACTTGCCCCCAAAGGAATAAGAGTACCTGAGCAAATCAGCCATTCATAAAGTGAAGCAGATGACACTGGGACTTCACTGTAGACAAACAGCTGTGACTGTCACATTGTCTGATCTTTTCTCTCTCTCTGTCCTCTCCCCCAAATCTTGTACTATTTTCTCCACTAGAAAGCTCTCAGTCCTAAATAGTTGTGTTCATATCTTCATCCTATGATGTCAATATTAATAACTTTCCGTTGTTGGGGATGACTGATACATAGTACAGAATGGACTTTATGAATGGCATCAATCCTTGATAATAGCCTTCTAAGTACTATAGTTGAACTGTTGTCATCTGTGCTTTGCAGACATGATACCCCACTGTATGCCTGTCATTTTTGCTACAATTACAGCCTGCTTAAAAGCCAAAGGAGCATGTGTAGACTAGAAAGAGCTTCATACTATGATATTGTAAAATGATAAATCTGCAGGCTACCACATTAGCAGAAATGTGTGCGCTTTCCTCCAGGGTCTTGTTTTTATTCCAGATGCATGTCCAGGGCTGCTACAAATGCTAGTACTGACTTCTGAGCAAGTCTAAATGCTAAGAATATAGAACAACTGACATTCCTAAAGGTGAACTAGGAGACTCCACTCTATCTGCTAGTCTTCCTGCTTCCCATTCTGCTGTAAGTTCTGACAGTATTAGTAATGAATGGAGTGGGCGCTGATAGGTGAAGATGAAGACCAAGAAAAAAGGAGAAATCTTTGAGACCCACCAAGTCTTATGATGTTGACTATGCTTGGGATGTATAATGGAATAAAATACAGTTTAACATGCTATGTTGCCTCCAAATTCAGTTCCACTGGAGACAAGAGGACAGCCTTCTTGTATCAATGAAACAAAAGACAGAACTATGTAGCACTTTAAAGTCTTTAAAGTGCTACATAGTTCTGTCTTTTGTTTCAGCTAGACCAGACTAACACGGCTGCATCTCTATCACTATTCTTGTATCAATGGCATTATTAAGTGTTATAATGGGAATAAACAGGTTCTTGTCTTAACCAGTAAAGAAATGTGTCCAAACACAAAACAGCCCAAACAAGTCAGAACCTGGAAAGCTTAGTTCAGACCTTGTCTTGGCCCCTCTTGACACATTTTTCAAAGTGTTTAAAAATGTACAGTAGGAGAACTGTAACTGATATCCTTGTAGAAATTTTAGCCAAGGAATCTATGAATGAATGAATATGACAATGATTCTTCTAAATTGTCATTGCCCTATATTGACAGGGCAGCATAGGTGTTTTGGCATTACATCACCACTGCAAATAAGGCTTATCTGGTTGAGTCCACTACAAGTAGGTCATCCTCAAGACACGTCCTCCTATTTCAACATCTTTGAAGGACTGGATATCATGATAATACAAAATACCTACTGCAAGCTTATTTTAAAAAGCCCACAAAAATGTTACATAAATATGGTTACCCAAGAAATACTTTCAAACTGTCAAATGCTGCTGCAGCTACAATCCAGTAAGTGAAAAAATATTTCTAAAAGTCCAAGCAGTGCCATAAATGTTGATTCAACGCCAGTGTCAATTTAATCAACACAGAGTACAGGAGTTTCTCCCAAAACACACATCAGCATAGGATATCTGTGCCACAGGACAGATACTTTAGAAGATGGTGCAAAAAACTCTGTAGTGGGGCAGTTATGGAACAACCTGCTCATAGAAAAAGTTTCTTCCTGACCAGTGTTCCCTCTAATCTGTGTGTAGAATAAGTTTTTCTATGTGCACATGGCCACATGAAAATGTACACCAACAGTAGAAACAAAAAAGCCCATCTGTGGGTGCTTTGCTAATCATCTGGGTAGCATTTCAATTTCTCTTAAGTGGCTGCACAAGTGCACAGCTTAAAAGGAACACTATTCCTGAGTAGTTTCCCTGTAAACTGTACGCTTGTGAAGGCATTCAGGAGAAATTCATATGTCACCCAGCTGATTAGCAGAGTGCCCATAGCTAGATTTTGTGTTTCTATTGGTGAGGCACATACAAATTTTTTCTACATGTGGACAGAAAAGATTAGAGGGAATATTGTTCCTGGCCCTCACATAGTCAGGTCTTATGGCCTGAAGCATGAAGATTTATGTATAGCTTTAAGATGTATCATAATACTTCCTAATATAACTGAATAGCCACTTTATTATCAATATGAATATATAATCCTTTCCTGAATCCTACCAAATGTTTGTTCTCTTCTGATATCTTATGGCAGGGGTGGGAAATCTTAGGCCCAGTGGCTCCCTGCTTACCTGGATCTATTCCCTGAGGCTCAGGGCTCTCCCCCCTTCCCCAGTATTGGGGATCCCATGCTGGTGCTGGCTCTCCCTCTCCATCCCCGCTGCTGTCCCATGGGGCTGGAGCACAGAAGAATCACAAAATCTACTAGCCTGCCCGCCCCCCCCCCAGGCTCTGGTGTGGGAGAGGAATGTGGGGAGTGTCTTTCTCCTTCTTAGTTGGGGGCTACATCAAGCAGGGTTGGGTTTTTGCATGTGTCTGTATATGTATGCATGGTGAGGAATGTTTTGTTGTTTTGGTTTTTTTTGCTTCTCAGTTGTGTGCAGCCCCCAATTGATTTTTCTGCAGGTCAGTAACCCCTGATCCAAAAAAAGTTTCCCCACCCCTGCCTTGTGGCAAAGAACTCAACATATTCAAGTACCTTTTCTTTAAATTAGAGACTCAAAAGTTGTGTGCATAATTGATCGCCTAGTTTGATCTCTTAGTATGCCCATTAGATATCCAACTGGCCAATTGCATATGCAACCAGTGGAATTGCTTACAGAACCATGGTAACCACACATTCAGTTTTTATGCAGCTTCCATTGCATCTAATTTTAAAAAAATCAAGTCTTTTGTGTGTCCTGGAGGAAATCCATCTATATTCTATGATATCCAAAACCTTGCTAGACATTCAAATTGTGGGGTATTATTTGAAAGCTGAGCTATTCATAACATATTAGACTATATCCCATTCTAGAGAAGCACTGATTGGACTTCCTAAACTGCACAAATAAGCTTATTTTATGTCAAAGTTTTCTGTGTGAATTTAGAGCTTGTGAAAGGTGCCAGACTGAAGTTCTTTGTTTCAAGGACTGAGAACAGGCAGCAGCCTTGCAAGCTTCCCTCATGCTGCCCTGCCAATGGGTCTTATCCTTGAGATGCAGGAATTGGCCAAGTTACATAGCTAGCTGATCCTATGTATACACAAAGACCTCAATTTGCATGTAAAAAGGTGGTCAGAAAGGTGCAAATTATGATTGCAGGTGTAGATTCATTCTTCCACAAGCTTAATTTAAAAGTCAGGCCCCACACATCTGCACAAATAGTTTATTTTTAAACAGCGATTCATTCAGCTGCTATTTAATTTTATAGACCTACCTATATTTCCTTTTCACTTGACTATACTAGGACTTTAAGTGCTGTGGCAAACACTTGACAGCTAGCTCAGCAGGGTCTGGGATCTGTGGAGCTCGGCTACCACAGTGTTACCTATTATTAAATGGGTTTCAAAATGCACTCTTCTGTAACCAGAGTTAAGATGTGACTATTGTACCTGTCAGCCTGAAGCATGGTGAAGTCAAGTATTTACAATATGGTTTATAAATCCTTGTAAATTTGAGCAGTTAAGACTTTAAAAAATTACATACATTTAAATGAAATAAAAATGACTATAAATGATTATTGCAAGGCACCTGCACATTCAGCTGTTATGGTTGCTTAGTGTACAATAATAAACAGAGGGGAGCAGGGGGAGGAATGGAGGAGGCAGGAGACTTAACCCGAAGATAAGGCAGGAAATGGTGTATTTTTAGAAACAACACTTTACACTCTATACTCATGGGTCACTTTACACCCAGCAACCTCAAAGCATTTTATAAACATAAATTAAGCTACACAACTCTCTTACTAAGAGACAAAAGACAGCCCTTGAGGAAGAAATGAGACAATAGGTGCAGGCAACAGTGATGGATGATGACACTCGCCTGGAGATGGTAGAAGTTCTTACGATCAGGGACTGCAACTTTGAACTCAGACAGAATTACCAGCCACTGGGCAAGGTGGGGAGGGGATAGCTCTGTATTCCTGAAAGGGGTGAGGCCTTGGGCAGAAGAAGACAGGGCAGGGTCTAGCCTCCCGCTGCCGGCCCATCAGCGCTGCCCACAGCAGCCAGGAACTCTGGATCTTTTTGAATCACTGGGCCCTGTGACAGTTGCCCTCTTTGTCCCCTGTACTCCATCAGCAGGCCAGAACTGAGAGGAGGGCATGCAGACAGGGGCTCATAGAGAGCATGTATCTTCTCACAGTGCGCAAGAAGGAATGGGGATGGCATCTGTCAAGCAAATAGTATGAGTGGGTGCAAAAAAGAAGATAGAAAGGGTAAGCATAAGTATTTGCTGAATTTCATTTTAAGATGCACAAAGTCTCTCTTAAAACATACAGGAAAGTCCAAATGTACTTTAAGAGATGTAGTGCTCTTGATTCATTATTATACTATGTAGAAACAGATCCACACATTCATGATCACTCCTAAAATTTGCCACTTGCCTGAGATAACTAATTTTATCACAGTGTTTGTAGGATTGTAGATATTCCCTATAGGGTAGTTTAAGAATCACTGCAACCAGAACTTGAATTGTAGACTGTCCATTGACTTCGCTGGGTTTTGGATCAGGCCATTACTAGAGTAATTATTTTCCCAAGGCAAAACTAATAAGTTTAACTTCGTATTGTTCTGCAATTGATGACTGCTTCAAGACCTGATCTCATTGAAAGTTACAGGTGCTCATCCTCTCTGAGAATCAGGTCCCAAGCATGGATATTTTCCATGCATTATTTAAGTTTATTTGAGCACAGTAAGGGTACCTCCACATAGCAGCATTATTTCAGAGTAACTGAAGTTATTCCGAAATAACATTGTGCATGTCAACACTACAAGCTTTTATTTCAAAATAATGTTGAGGTGGAGGACTTCTGACTCTGACTCATGGCAACCCTCATTTCATGAGGAGTAAGTCAAAGAAAGAGTGTTCTTCCTTCGACTTCCTGCTGTGTAGACAGCGCCAAAAGCCAAGTTAAGCTATTTCAACTTCAGCTACACAGTTGTTGTAGCTGAAGTTGCATAGCTTAATTTGACTTTAGCCCTGCTGTGTAGACATGCTCTAAATGGGCAGGGAGACCCAGGATGACATGGCATACCTACAGTACAGTAGCTTTACCAATTCTGACTTCTGATGCCATTCTAGTTGATTGTTATAATAAAGTACATGTTTTATTAAGCAAGTCTGTTGGGAGCCAAGTTCTGAAACTTTATTTCCAAGTTAGCCAATTTATTACAAGATATTCAGATACAGTAAATGACCTGAGAATTCATTGGTTTTCATTTTTATTGATGAGGAGATCACTAACAGCACTTGAGGATAAAAAATGAATTCTGTAAGGGAAGCTTACACTGCACACACTGCAATGTGAATGGCTGCAATTCCCACAAAGTATACTTAGTCACGCAGCCCCCTGACCTTGTTACCAATGAGGAAAAACAACAGTATTGTCAGTCATGCTTTAGTTAATACCGTCCAAAATCTTGGCGCGCACGCACGAACACACTTAGCCTGAATCAATGCTGTGTTAAAAATGCATGAGAATGTGCATGTAAATAAGTTAACACATACCCACACACACCTGAGAGAAAGCCCTGGTGCACCAGAGTTTTTGGAAAGATATTATTATACTTTACATGTAAAAATACACATTAATTTTTCATCCTCAGTTTCCCAAATAGCTGCTTTGTAAAAACAATAAAAAATGAAAAAGAAAATAGTGTTTATTTTGACTACCATTCTCCACCTGCCATTCACACTTTTAACTTCACCCTATTTTATTTTCAGTATATAGATTCAAACAAAAACAGACTATAATTATTGGACTCACTCTGGTTGGAGAAATAGAATAAAACAGCCTCCTCAAAACCTCAAAAGCAAACAATGAAATAGGTACTATATTTAAGATTATGCCTTACGGTACCTTTTCAGATTGCATATCCACAGCCACCCAAGCAATCATTAGCTTGACAAACAACTGGGCAAATCCTGCCCCAATTCACAGCCTGTCTAATTGGACTGTTTGCTGGGTGTCTGTGTAATTGTAAGAAAAGTGAAAGTTGGGTGTTGTGGGAAGAATTGCATTTAGGAAGCCCCTAACACATACAAATATCCTTCCTGAATAAGGAGTGCAGGATAGTAACCTACAGATGTAGAAAAAGAAGGGCAATTTACGCTCTTTCAGCCACTGCCAGTTCCATCATGCAAGATGATGATGTAAGCCCCAGAGCTAAAAGGCTCAAAGGAAAAGAAGATCTCTGCTCCTCCTATAGGAGAAAGAGGAAAAGCTAGCTCTGGCAGACTAAACTTACATATTCCAGTTTTGCTCTGGTACAGTTCCAGATGGTGTGTTGCTTGGAGTTCATGTTCTGTCCCTAGAAACAATAGTAACTGGTGTGTGCAAATGCATGAAGATAAAAGGGAAGCAATTGCATATCACATAGCCTAGAGAGCTGACATATAGTGGACTCAGATTGGGTAGTGAGCCCTAATTGAACAGAAAGAGGAGGGGTTGGGGACTTTCTCCAAGAATCTTGCTTTGCAATTACTATCTGGGACTGTGAGGTCAGCCATACCATATACTGTATGGATATAGCTAAATGCTTTATATTAGATAATTCAGTGCTTGTCTTCTTTTCTCCCCAACAAAACGTGTTTGTGATTTCATATTTCCAGGGACTCCCAAGCACTATCATGGGGGAAGAACTTGGAAATGTGATGAGATGATTTAAAATTTAAGTTTCTAAAACCTGGAAATGGGTAAAGTTTTAGGTGCCAAACATTGTTTTAAAAAGGAACCTCTATGCTGCATTGAACCTTGCCCTTACTGCTGCTGACACAAGGCAGAAGGATCACATTTAAATTGGCTGCATACTTCATTGTCAAGTGTATCAGTTTCACCAAAATCTTACCCAAAGGCAGTCACAAAAGAAGGGGAGAAAAGTGAGATAACAGCAGGCTGATGGAGTGCCAGAGTCAAGCAGTGGGTGCTAGTGTTGCTAGCACATGCAGTTTAGTCAGCTGCTCCCAAGGGAACCTCCATTAAAGAAAACTATTTAGTTTTTTTTCCAATCAGGCACATGTAAGTGTGCAGCCACTAGGCACAGCTCCTTCCTTTACAGGCTGTGCTTTGAAAGGGGGCCTTATGGATTAGAATTCTGGTTGGGAGCAGAGAGTTCTGGCCAAATGTTGGTTTTCTTAAAGTACATGCAGAACAATCTGAAAATCATTTGAATTGTTGATAAAGTCCACAGTAAACATTCCATAGCTCATTGTTTGATTTGGCCACATTTCCTGCAGATGAGACATCTGCTCAGAACTCTTTTTGTTCTGTGCAGCTACATTGCTTATGTAATCTCTCATTGTAGTGTTGCAGAACAACAAATGCTTATATAACATCACATATTGGTGCACAACATAAGACCTGATGCACTACTGGAGTTGTGAAGCACCACATAATTCACGTCAGATTGGGGACCTGGGGGCAAATCTAATGGTATATAGCTGGTGCAGCTGTTTGAGGTAGTTTATATAGAGTAATTTATTTACAGCTTATATCAGTGCAGTGGATAATTCATGACAGATCCCGCCAATTATTTACTTTAATAACTTTCTCAGATTCTTTTCATGCTATTTATTCTCTAAAGTGATAAGGCAAAAATACTAAACTAGAAGAGGGAAGGCGAGGAATGGTAGCATTTCTCGACTCTCCTAGGGTAGCATTTCTGGACTCTCCTACATTGCACCTGGAGCTCGTGAAATAAGCTACGCAATTTGAGCTACGATTAATTTCAAAATAGCTTATTTTGAAATTTGGCACTGTCTACACAATGCTTACTTTGAAATAAATCACTATTTCAAAACTTCCCTTACTTCTCCTGGAATGAGGTTTACAGGGACATCGGAATAGCGAGCCCATTATATTTCAAAATATAACAAAGTAGCTCTGCAGTGTAAACATACCCCAATTGTATTGCAGAACATTGTACTGAAGAAATAAAATCAAGTGGATGCCAAAAATGCCTCTCTATTCAAGAGTGAGGAACCTCTGGCCCACAAGCCGGATCTAGTCCCCTGCTAAATTCCATCTAGCCTCAGTGAAATCTATACACCGCAGGCCAGATATCCTGATCCTCAGCGCCCGCCTCCACACTTCCTCCCCCCAGGGCTGGCATAATGAAAGCTGGCTAATCCCACTTTGGCAGGAAGCTAGGGTGCTTCAGACCAGTCAGCTGTCCCTGCATCCCATAAGCACAACAGTGACCAAGGAAGTTGGGCTCTGAGAATCCACATGTGCCTGCCCCCGCCTGCAGGTATCACCCCTACAGCTCCCATTGGCTGCAGTTCCTGGCCAGTTGGAGCTATGGGGGATGGTGCCTGCAGGCATGGGCAGTGCACAAAGCGCAGAGCCTCTTGGCCACGTCATGGTTGGTTTAGAAGCATCACAAGGCTGAGGGAAGTCTGCATTAGCCCTGTTATGTCACCAACTGGGAGCCAGCTGAGGTAAGTGGCTGCTGGCCAGAGCCTGCACCTCTCATTCTCTCCTGCATTTCAACCTCTAGACCCAAGCCTGACCCCCTCCTGCATTCAACTCCCTCCAAGAGCTGCTCCCTCATTCCAAACTCGCTGTCCAAGGTTTCAACTCCCTCCTGCACTCCAACCCCTTGACCCATCCTGAGTTAGCTTCTGCACTACAAATCCTCAGCCCCCTCCTGTACTCTGAACTCCTAATTTCTATCCCCCACAGTGGAGCCTTGGGGAACCACTGAACTAAGTGTGGCCTGCAATTCACTTTTTCTCTGGTTCAGTGATCCACAATAGAAAAAAGTTTCCCTATCCCTCAATAGTGCATACACCAATAAGAGGACTTTCATGCCCCTTTTACTCAGCAAACGAGACTGGAAACATTTTGGACTGCCTTCAACTCTGCTAAAGCCAATCCAGATGTTCAAAGTGCAAATAATTTTTGCTTTCGTTCACTCTTCACTAGTGATCATCAGAGGTCTGCTTCTGTCCTTGTGTAGCCTTTTAGAGCAGCACAGAAGAGAATGTAAATAACGCAGGTCATTTCTTCTGCTGCTTCACAATGCTATAAATGATTATGTAAGATGCAAGGCAGTGGACACCCCCAGGCTCCAACATATTTGTGTCCTGCCTGATGATAATAAAGGTGACTGGAGAATAAAGAAAGAAGTTTTTCTCATCCCTGCCACTTTCTAGTCATCTTTAAATTCAGTAGCCTGAAAAGCAGCTGAGAAGCTTAAGAATGACCTTTGGCCTATAAAAACAATGTGTAGCCCTGCGGCATCTTAGAGTATGTCTACACTAGGAAACTATTTTGAAATAAGTAAATTCGACTTCACTCCTGATTTTACAAAATCGAAATAGTGTGTCCCCACTATGGGGAAGCCTCGAAAACAGTCCAAGGCAGGCTCCATTAAGGAGGATGCACCACCTCAACTCAGAGTCACAGGAAGCACTAGGGAGTAATTACAGGCAGTCCCCGGGTTACGTACAAGATAGGGACTGTAGGTTTGTTCTTAAGTTGAATTTGTATGTAAGTCGGAACTGGTACATATTGTAGGGGAAACTCTAGCCAAACATTTTTCCAGAGCTCAGTTTTATTCTCCCACACCTCACTTCCCTCAGTCCTTTATTCTCAAGCTGAGGTGTCTGCTGAGAAAAGCTGCTCTGCGTCTCCCTGGTCTGCTGGGGGGGCACTAGCTTCGCGTCTCCCTGGTCTGCTGGAGGGAAGCAGCTAGTGCGGGGTTGCCTCACCCCGTTTGTAAGTAGGGATCTGATGTAAGTCCGATCCATGTAACCCGGGGACTGCCTGTAGTTCAAATTACTCTGGGGAGTAGTTATTTTGAAATAGCAGCACCGAAGCGTACACACTACTGCTATTTCAAAATAACTATTTCAAAATTAGTGTTATTCCCTGAGAAAAGAAGGAGTATATATTTCAAAATAAGTAGTAAAAACGCTACTCTTAAAAATTTAACCTTAGGGGGGTTGAAATAATACCCTAGGGTATGTCTAGACTACATGCCTCTGTCACCAGAGGCATGTAAATTAGACTACCCACAGGGGTGGTCCATGAGCCTAAACAAACTAGGCAGTTGCCTAGGGTGCTGCTGGCCCGGGTGCCCAATGACGATGTCACAGGGCGCCAGGGAGCCCCGTGATTACATCACGGCCATTGGTGTCCATGCAGGTGAGAGCGCCAATCACGCCTTCCACCTGGGGTGCCAGCTGCCATAGCTAGCCTTGGGCCGCTCCTGACTACCCGACGTAGTCAATGAAGCTGGGATTTAAATATCCCCGGCTTCATTAAAATAAAAATGGCCACCGAGCTCTGCCAACTCAACTGATCATCGGCACAGCGCGCGAGTCAAGATGTGGATCGGTCAACAAAGGCTTCCCTTCTCAACCAATCCATGTCTTGACTCGTGTGCTGTGCTGACGATCAGCTGAGCCAGATCAGCACAGCAGCCATTTTTATTTTAATGAAGCCGGGGATATTTAAATCCCCGCTTCATTGACTATGTCCTCTAGGCTAATTTACATGCCTCTGGTGACAGAGGCATGTAGTCTAGACATACCCCTAGTGTAGACCAGGGCTTAGAGACTTAAAAAATATGCACAATATCATGAGCCTTTGTGGGCAAAACCCACTTCCTCAGATGTGATGATCTTGGACCTATAAGCAAGCACAACTAGATAGGAGACCACTGCCATCAGCAAGATGCGGAGGTTTTCAATATGACAAGTCCTGATATATATGCTGTTAATTGGGGACTTATGAGTTACATAATACTAGATGGCATACTATGAAAGTTAAACCTAGAAGCTCCTGAATACTGTAGTTATTGGGGTTACTTACCCTAAGGATACCTGTAGTATGCCTTGTGTATTATGCCACTCAGGTGAGTTCTGTGGGTACTTGCACTGGTGGGTCCCACCATATGGCAAAGGAAAAGGGAGTTGTATTAGAGCTGGCAGGAAAGGAAAAGGTTGCAAATTTTCTAGAATCAGAAGCTTAAATTATGACAGTTCAAAATGAGCAATAACAGTTCTTGTTTGGGTCTCTAGGGCAGTCCAGTTGAGAGTCAGGGCTCTTCAGAACTGGTGCCTGGAGTGCCCTCTCCATAGTCCATCACATAGGTGCTTGCAAGTTTCCAGGCCAGGATCAGTTAGGGTATGTCTACACTACCACCCTAGTTCGAGCTAGGGTGGTTAATGTAGTTACACGGAGTTGCAAATGAAGCCCGGGATTTGAATTTCCCGGGCTTCATTTGCATAAAGCCGGGCACCGCCATTTTTAAATGTCCACTAGTGCGGACTCCGTGCCGCGCGGCTACACGCGGCACGGACTAGGTAGTTCGGACTAAGCTTCCTAGTCCAAACTACCGTTACTCCTCGTTTCATTGGCGGCGCCTGGCTTTATGCAAATGAAGCCCGGGAAATTCAAATCCCGGGCTTCATTTGCAACTCCGAATGACTACATTAACCACCCTAGTTCGAACTAGGGTGGTAGTGTAGACATACCCTTAGTGTCTTTCATTGTAACCCCTCTGCATCAGCTCCCTGTCCAGTCACTAATGCTCCCCCATAAGTGTCTACAGACCTGCACCCATCTGTAATGTCCAGCAGTCACATCTGCAGCCTATTCCACATGTAACTCTGGCCACAGTGCTCAGGGCTTCTCTCCAGCGCCCTGCTGCCACCAGACTCCTACTCCCAAATAGAGTTCAACGAGAAAAATAGTTTAAGAAAATAAGTGCACACACTATAAAGAGAAATGTTTTTTAAAACCGCTTTCAAGTCTTTTTGGCAAACATAGTTTTGTTAGGTTAAAAGCAGCATGGCTTATTCTTTTGGCATTCAAATTTACATGCTAATAAAAATGTGCTTATAATTTCAAATAACTACACAGTCCTAAATACTGCACCCCCAAATCTAAAAGCTGCTACTGCCAAGGTAAATATATTATCCAGACTTCTCCATCTGTACTCAATTATATTACCCTAGTGAGACCAGGAATCCCATTCTCTTACAGCATAATCCCATTATTAAAGTGCAGTTCTGCTGCCTGAAAATGACAAATGTCATTGGAGCATTTCCTAATTGTCATCTTCCAATTTCCATGTCAAGTATGTTCAGTTAAATTACAATTTTTCTGTCACCTTTACAAAGCCAAACTAGATTCAGACAATCAAACTGAGCTATTTCCATTTGGTTCATCATTGTCAATAACGGCCTTACAGAAAATAGAAGTGGCACCAGTTTATCAGCAAACAGTCGGTTGATTATAAGAATTTGGGGGAGGAGGGTGGAATATAATGTAGTGTTCCTTTAAGAAACTCTGGCACTAGCCACCTGCCATCAGTTTTCATGCTGATCAGGCACAGAATGAAGCAGAAACTGGTTAGCCTCCCTGGTTCCGAATGATCACTGAATGTCGCTGTGATGGCCTCTTACAATTAATTATGTCTCCTTTGCATTTAGGTTTGGTAGGTATCTTTAGGCATCCCTAACTGAAGGGCATATAGAAGTCAATGTATTCACAATTACATAAAAGCAGTGCAGTGCAGAATCAGGCCCATTATGTTATGTTCTTGGCACTTCCAAACCCTGTATTACTATTTCCTGCAGTATGACTGGTTGGCAGCCTAAATGTCAGCTAGCAATATCATTGCCTCTTTCACCTTTCAGCCTTGAGGCAAGTCCAGCGGTAAGATGTAGGGAAAGAGAAGGTATTTCATTTTGTGCAGACTGACTGTTAAGGACACGGGATTATTTGTTCGTGTTCTTCTGTCACAAAAAAAAACCAAAACAAAAACAAAAAACTAACAGCGGAGCTAAATGCTGTGAGCTGTTCTCATAAGCTTTCACAGAATTAATCGTGGTTTATAGATATGCATGGCAAGTTGAGGAGGGCAGGGTTGTTAGTGTAATAAATGTCTGGGGTGCCCTTGTTTGTTTTGTATACTTCTGTTTTATATCACGTTGTCTCTATTTTCAGCACTACTCCAGTGAAATCCTGGGTTTTTTTTTAAGTAACTTATAGTTGTCTGGGGAGATGATTATGTTGGAGATAATCCCTTCTGAAGCCTCTCAGCAAGATGGAAACAACTAACATTTGAGCGAATGGGTGATCAAAGGTAATGGAGATGGTGAAGTTTTGTAGATCCCAGGAGGAACAGTCATTTGATGCTTTCAGGATTTACCTAAGATGCAAGATTGGAAGATCGCAAACTGGCCAAATCTCAACACACCTTATAAAGGGGGCTGATGTTATTTGGCTGATGGAAAATAAATGAGGGAAATGACAGAGATAACATCTGTCAAAGGACTGAGAACATTCACAAACTAGGAGTCCTCCGCTTCTTCTGGATTGTCTAGTTATCAGTAGAGACCCTCACTGGCAAAGAAGATGGGCGTGTTTCCTAAAAGATATGGTGCTTACCACGTATATGAATGACTTTTTTCCAGTCCGCATTCATGCCTTGTACCTTGAAAAGGATTGGAAATTTCAGCTCTGGCAGAATGTATCTCCCCACTTAGTGATAATTCCCACATGAAGCAGCTTCCTAGTAATTTTAGGCTGAAGATGATCTATAAAGCCTTTTTACTTTGACCCTGGTATCTTAGCGAACTTTTCTCTCCATGCTTTGAGTCTCCAGCTGGCAGTCTTTGATTTTGGTTGTGGTCCTTTACTCTGAAATTCAGGACTGAAGTCAGTTGATTTTCAGCATACATTGCAAGGCTTATTTTGCTTATTCGGGATCTGAGGGGATTAATGGACAGCTACAGTCATTACATGATCTTATAATAAAAGACAAAGGTTTTATTTGCATGTTGAGTGAGTTACATGGGTCATCCCAGCTGAGTGCTGATTAAATGTGTTTATTTCAGCATACTCTACTGTGCTCTGTATATGCCACCAGCTACTGAAAAAATATTTAGAAATGTTTAGATACACTAAAGATTTCTATCTTTTCCATCCTCTCTCTAAAATTTGGTGCCATAGTTATCAATACAGCTTTGAAGATGTCAGAGACAATAAAATTGTACTTAATAGCACCAAAATTGACAGAGAGGAAAGATAGCAATCATAGCACCCCTCATAACACCAGCAGAAGTTAGAGCAGTGCTTGTGATGCTAGCAGCACTTTCAGCTCCATATCCAATGCTGTAATTCATTTTAGCATTTAGCTGTTTGCTGACTTGTTCATCAACTCTTTTTCTAAATATCACTAGAACAAAATACAGATTGACACTAGTTTAATCTGCTTCCTCAGCATGGCCCTTGGCCTCTTCTTGTTCTCACATATTCAGATTCCAGATCAAAAGAGCTTCCAAGTTAAGACCACCCTACCAAGGACAAATACTCTTTAAATATAGAATATGACATTGCTTTGGCAGACAACTAAATTAACTTAAGTAAAGTTATAACTCAGAGTAATTAGGAATGTGCTCTTGACTGAGTCCCTTTTAGGCCACAGCAAGCATTGGTCATATGTTAAAAAATTTAATATCTATCAAACATGTAAAAGCTTCTTAACATCGGACTGTTTGTTTTACAATCAACTTTATTTTTAAAAAATGAGTTGAAGGCCAATCTTTGTCCTATGCCACATCTGAGGGGCTTGGGGGGGGGGGGGAGATGGGAATTAACAGGTTACATGATCTTGTGATGAGGTCCTGTAAAATATAACAAACATCATCTTAAGAAGTCTCATAATTTATTTTTATTATTCCAGGAGTACTGAACTGGCACACTTGTCCCTGAACATATATTGCCAAGATAAATAGGATCTTCCACAATAACCCAGTATTATGCAAAGATCTTTTTCATATGAATAGTTTATGTTTATGTAACAGCTTTCAGGTAAGATTCCCCAGTGCCATGAAAATGCTAATAACTCTTGCAAATCAGGTAAATAGTATTCCTGTTTTAGAAATAGCAAAATTGAGACACAGAAAGGGTATGTACCTTTCCCTCCATCTCTCATCCAAAGGCAGCATTGAAAAGTGAAGCCCCATTTCTGTCAGTGACTTAAGCACATAACTAATATTAACAACATTTCTTACTCACCAGCACCGAATTCTACAAGCCTCTCTCCTGTGATCCCACTAAAGAATACCAAAAAAACCTGAAACAACTGCTCATGAAGCTCCCTGATGCTGCTCAGGACCAAATTTATACTAACATCCCCCTAATCTCCAACCAGGAGTTTTCTATCTGCTACCCAAGATACACAAACCTGGAAATCCCAGACAACCATCATCTCAAGCATTGGCACACTTACAACAGAATTATCTGGCTATATTGATTCTCTACTCAGACCCTATGCTACCAGTACTCCTAGCTATCTTGGAAACACCACTGACTTCCTGAGGAAACCACAAAACATCAGTAATCTTCCTGAAGACACCATCCTGGCCACCGTGGACGTAGAAGCTCTTTACACCAAAATTCCACATGAAGACGGATTATAGGCTATTAGGCACACCATCCCCAGTGACAGCACTGCACACCTGGTTACAGAGCTCCGCAACTTTGTCCTCACTCACAACTACTTCCAATTCAGAGACAATTTGTATCTTCAAGTCAGCGGCACAGCTGCTGGGCACCCGCATGGCACCACAATATGCCAACATTTTTATGGCTGACCTTGAACAACATTTCCTCAACTCTTGCCCCCTAGGATCCTTACTCTACTTACACTACATTGATGACATCTTCATCATATCGACCCACAGGAAGGAGACCCTTGAAGAATTTGAAAGGGATTTCAACAACTTCTACCTCACCATCAACCTCAGCCTGGATCAGTCCACAAGAGAAATCCACTTCCTTGACACTACAGTACAATTAAACGATGGACAGATTTCCATCACCCTACACTGGAAACCTACCAACCACTACACTTACATTTCTCAATCTATTGTAAATAGCTGAGCCTAACCTGCATGAATTTATCTAGCTCTTTTTTGAACCCTGTTAAAGTCATAGTCTTCACAGCATCCTCTAGCAAGGAGTTCCACAGGTTGATTGTGCACGGCATGAAGAAAAACTTCCTTTTTTTAAAACCTGCTGCCTATTAATTTTATTTGGTAAACCCCTAGTTCTTATATTATGGGAAAAAGTAAATAACATTTCTTTATTCACTTTTTCCATACCTGTCATGATATTATAGACCTCTATCATATCCCACCTTAGTCTCCTCTTTCCTAAGTTGAAAAGGCCCAGTGTTTTTAATCCCTCTTCATATGGGACCCATTTCAAACCTCTAAACATTCTTGTTGTCTTTTCTGCAACTGCAGTTCTACAAGCTGTTCCTTCTACAGGATTAAAATGTCCTGCCCTTCCCCTGCAGTGTAAAGAATATAACACAATCTAATTCATCTGTCTCCCAGTTGCCAGATGCTTTGGAAGTTCTATCCTTAGGAAGTCAATGAGCAAGATGAAAGGGAAAAAACATGGCCACTCATCTTGAAAGAACTCATTGTCCTTCTCAAATGCATCTTCTTCAGTTCATACATCTTCCAGCTGAATCACATTTTGAACTTTTTTACCTTTCTTTTCCCTTTTTATCACAATCAGATTCTCTGACACTTTTATTCCACTTTATTATCCATACTGTAATGTTATGCCTGCAGAACATTTCTCCGTTAAACCAATATACTCAGTCATTTGAGTAAAGTATATCATACCTGCCAACACACATCATTTGAACTGAGAGCCCTTCATTTTGGATTCATTTTAAGTTTGGAGCCAATTTATAAAAAGTATTTCAAATAATTGTTGGTTTGGTCTGTGTGGCAGATACAGCTACAATTTCATCATAATTGTCCGACTCATTTAAATTACCGTGGTAGATATTAGTCATCCTGGTATCTTCTAGGAAAAGAAAACAGATTCCAAAAAAAGGTAACTCGCTTTATTAACCATTTCATTACTGCCTAATCTAATGAGTGGAAGAGGCAAAATGAATGTTGATGTGCCTTGGGCATCCATTTTGAATTGCCAATTAGAGCTCATTTTTGGGGGGGGTGAGAGAGGAAGCAGATTAAGCACCAATGTTCCAATGGAATACTGGCGTATCTTTTTCTGCTTTTCTTTAAAAAGTGGCTATTCCAACATTTGACCCGTCTACATAGAGCCAGATGTTGGGGGGGAAAACCTCTTTCGGAACATTCCTTCTTCTTCGTACAATGAGATTTACAGGGATGCTGAAAAATGTGTTTACTGTTCCAAAAAAATTTTTGGAAAAGCAGACACATTCCTTAGACCTCTGGTATCCCAGAAAAGTTCTGCATAGCCTGAGACATGTTTTCAAAGGCCTTTAGATGCCTCAAGACACAGAAAGATTCTTTTGAAAATTCAACTAAGCATATGTCTGCATCTTTAGCCATTTATATCGTTTTGCAATTCTGACCCTCAGTCACAGAAACAAATAGTAAGACATAAAGCAATTTGTGCGAAATCCATGCTAGTCTTTTTGGAGACAGCTCCATCTCCTAACTGCGTGTAGTCAACCTGTAGAACTCCTTGCCAGAGGAGGCTGTGAAGGCTAGGACTATAATAGAGTTTAAAGAGAAGCTAGATAATTTCATGGAGGTTAGGTCAATAAAAGGCTATTATCCAGGGGATAAAATGGTGTCCTTGGCCTCTGTTTGTCAGAGGCTGGAGAAGGATGGCAGGAGACAAATCGCTTGATCATTGTCTTCGGTCCACCCTCTCTGGGGCACCCAGTGCTGGCCACTGTCAGCAGCCAGGATACTGGGCTAGATGGACCTTTGGTCTGACCCAGTACGGCCGTTCTTATGGAAGGTGGACAGGCATGTGTACTTCCTGGTCCTCAGAATACGTGGTACAGAATTTCATCATATCAGTTGTTTATCTATAAATCATTCTGCATCGCTCAAAGATTTTTGGGGTTGGGAGAGCAGGTTTGTTTGTTTGTTCAGCATGTTGCATATTTTAAAAGACAGAGAACTTGAGTAAATTAGTATTATATTAGTGAACAAGCTAGCACTAAAATGAGAAAACTCTCCCCCCAAATTTACCAATTTCACTAGAAACTGAAGAAAAAACCTAATTAAAGCTAATATGATTAGTTCTTAGTTCTAATATGATTACATCTAGCTTAGAGTGACAATCATTGAAATTTGGTGTCATCCCATGTCTGTTTGGTGGCCTGTGCAGAGGCCATTCCTTAGAGGACAATCTTGAACTTCACAAAACAATTATTTTCATAATTCTCAGGAATTGGTACCCTTGTCGACAATCTCAGTGGAAAGGCCATGGTGAGGCATGAACAGAATGGCCATGAGGACTGAAGTACCCATACAGCTCCCATTCCAAACAAGGAATGAAGCACATTTCACATAGTAGCATTAGAAAATTTACATGGCTGTTGTCTAAGCTTTCCCTCTTCTGTCCCAATTCCCCATTCAATTCTTACTTAAAAGGAGAGGCTGAGGGATTTGGGCTTATTTAGTCTACAGAAGAGAAGAGTGAGGGGAGATTTGATAGCGGCCTTCAACTACCTGAAGGGAGATTCAAAAGAGGATGGAGAGAGGCTGTTCTCAATGGTGCCAGATGACAGACCAAGGAGCAATGATCTCAAGTTACAGTGGGTGAAGATCAAGGTTGGATATTAGGAAAAACTATTTTACTAGACGGGTGGTGAAGCACTGAAATGGGTTACTTAGGGAGCAATCTCCATCCCTAGAGGTTAAGTCCTGGCTTGGCAAAGCCCTGGGCTCGGATAATTTAGTTGGGGGTGGTCCTGCTTTGGGCAGGGGATTTGACTCAATGACCTCCTGAGGTCTCTTCCAACCTTCTGAGTCTATTATTCTACGATTCTACACATGTGAAGAGAGGCAGTACAAAGTCTATGCACCACATAAACCAGGTCTTCAGCTAGAGCTGGTCAGAGGGGTGAATCTATCCTTAGATAAACAGAGGATTTCATTGTCCAGGACTATCACGCTCATAATCTTTTGGTAGCACTAAATTTGATAAAGCTTTTGCATAGACTTTAGTATCAGCCTGATACTCCAGAAGAAGCAGATACAGGTGCTCGTGTGGCTGAGTGCATGCAGTTCTTCCAACGCATGCACGCATTGCAAATGAGATTATTATATCAAGGATCTTATTCTAAGCATGATACTATAGTTACAGGTTCTCCTTTGCCTGCCTGCAATATGAAGGAGCTTGGCACTACTTTGGGCCACAACAAGTGATGTAATTTTTAGCTCAATTCTTCCTGTGCTTCTGTGGTTGATGGGACAGTGAGCATGTAAGCTTGGGAAAGGCTGAGGAAGAAGGAGAAGAAGGAGATTTGTTTGCTTAGTCTGAATCTCCGGTGTACAGCTCACTGCCATTCTAATGTAAATGTTATGAAGGATGCAATAAAATATTAAACTGTATGAATAATTGATATTTACTTTATAGTAATTCAGATCCTTGCTTGTTTGAATAAAATCCATTATTTACAATATTCTACTTAACTAGGAGTGATTTCTCTTTGTTCATACCACTTACTAATTACTTGTTCCATATGACACATTTTCCAGAGATGCATTGAAATAGTTGTTGCATGTCAGTGTTTAAGAGTTTAGTATCCATATTCCAGATACAATATGCCACCAACAAAAGCAAAAGAAAAACTGCATAAACACATTTCTGTGTGGCAAATGGTCTCTAAATCTCACTGTTTTTTGGCACACACAGTATTTAGCCATCTCTACAATAATATAGCTAGAGTACAGTAGCTAATGAAGATCCTGCTTTCCAAATGCAGGAGCCAGCTCTATTCCTGGGGTAGCCTGTGTTGGCTATCTGGCTGCTTCCAGGGTGGACCTTTGTGGGGGGAGGACTCAAACCCCCAACACTGTGTTCTGTAGGCAATTGCAGTATCCCCTAGGGCACTTCAGAACCCAGCCCTAATGAAGATACTGTACTCTAGGTATATTATTATAGAGATGGCTAAATAATGAAAAAGAGTTCACAAGTATTTTATCCAGTATATGGCTTGAATTCAATTCATTGTCCATTCAGTTGTACTCTGCATTCATGAATATTCAGATGACCATTGGGTATTCATAAAAAAGTCCACAAATCCTGAAAGTTCATGCCAGACATGCCTTATATACTATTAATTCTACTGCTTGAAAGCTTCAGTAATCCAATTACAAAGCAGAAACTGTACCATATGATTAGTCTCACAAACCTGAATAGCACAGTTTGCAAACAGTCCATAGCTTGAAAATTATGCATTCAAAATATTTGGTCACATATGACTAAAACTCACATATTAAACCAAATTGGATGTCATTGTCCCCTAAAACAAATTGTAAGGGTCTGTGTGCATTTCTCCTTTTGTAACCGGCTGACTAACCAGTGAAATTATGAAATGTATGTTATAATAATTTATTATATTGATTCTTAAAAAACACTCCTTTTTAAACAAAGTGCCAGGCAATTCCTCCTGGTTACACTTCTGGAATGTTTTAGAGTTAGGCTATATCTATATGATAAAGAGGTTTGAAAACGAGTTTCCCATCTTACTATAGAAGCCTGCACATTACTTTTACTGCTAAAGAAAAACAAAACGAATAATGGAATCTGCATCAGTTGAATTATATTGGCAAAGTACTTATCAGTTCTATGCCTAATGTTTTATTGGGGAGCAGGGGGAACTTGATGTATTTATAGGGATATAATTGCTGTCTATAAATATGTCAAAGAGGTAAATACCAGGGAAAGAGAGAAGAGCTGTTGCAGCTAAAGGACAATGTTGGCACAGAAACAAATGGGTGTAAACTGGCCATAAATGAGCTTACTCTTGAAATTAGAGCAAGGTATCTAACCATCAGTGCTGGAACAGTCTTCTAGTAGAAGTAGTAGGGGCAAGAAATCTAACTAGTTTCAAGTGGGATCTTGAGTACATTTAATAGGATTTTATGACAGTGTTGATTGCAATAAAATGGGACTGGACTATGTTCCTATGATTTTGTAACATTATCTCCAGAAAATCCATTTAAAACAAATGCACTGATAAAGGGCCAACATTGCATTCCTAATGCTGCCTCAACTCCTAGTGACCTCTCACATCCAAGGTTTCTCGTTAAGTCTTTCAGAGTTTGGCATGAACAAGAAATGGAAGATTGAATCTATATTAAAAAAATGGATAATTTTAAAGATGACACAGACTAAACCTCAGATGCGAATCTAGATTCATATAACAGTTTGCACTTTGAACATCAGTAACAAAAGTCAAAAACCTCAACATTTGGAAGTTTGACAATTCCTATTTGGGCATTTGGAGTTTGGTCTGAGCTCATGTCTGCATCTATTTGTTTATGCATGCACTGTATAAAAAAATCAGACCGGGACTAGTGTATAACCAGTAAATTTAAAATATTGATTGTCTGACAGTGCTTTGAAAAAGTAAAGCACTACATGTTTATGATAAAAGCCCCTTTTTTATTGAAATGGACTTGAAAAACATATCATTCTTTATTAATACCACTTTTTTTTATAGTGGTATGGTAATCACTTATAAAACTGTTCATAATTCTTAAATAATTACTACAACTGGTAGTCCTGTTTTTGTATAAGAGAGATTTTATGTAAGGATTTAGTCAAAAGAAGGGCCTAAAGGCCAATCAATTTCTGCTTGCGAAGAAAGCATACATACAGGAACACTAAGACACTTGCCTGATGTCACCCAGCAAGTCAGTGACAAAGCAACATTGTAAGCGGAGAATTCCCAGTTTCCAGCTGTAAGTCTTATATTTTTCTCCTACATGCACCTCTTAGATTAAGGGGAAAAAAAGAAAAAAATAAATACACATTTCCTTGAGAATGCACATTGTGGAAGTCTCATTAACAAACTGAACTGAATACGCTGTCCAAAACGAAAGGCCTCATAATACATAGGCTTGCAGACATCTTGAAATTTGAAGCAGCACTGCACAAAAACTGAATCATAATAGTTACACAGCATTGTATGCCACAAGGTCAATCCAAAGAAATCTGCCTTCATGCATATCTGCAGAGATAGCATATATACCAAACAGAACCTATCATTTCATTTATCAATGGACATTCACTGAGAAACTCGCTCAGATAAAATAAGACCCAGACTGTCCCCTTCACACAAAACTCAGTCTCTGTATTTAATGTTCCATGTGTCCCTGCACTTCCTAGTTTTGGATGGGAGTAGACACATAAGCACCTGAAACCCCCAATAAGGCTTTTCCCATGATATTTGCAATCTGGATGAAACCAGGAAATATTGAAGACTGAACAAATCCTCACAGTTGAATGTTTCCAGTATTCAAATAAATTCTAATAAGGTCCTACTATGTGCTTGATTAGGACAATTATTTGAAGTGAACATCCCAATATTTTTGACTTCATCATCAATACAAATAATAATTGTTTCTATTGTTTAATCAAAGCCTAGAAATTATGAAGGGGATTGTTCATACCTAACTTCTGAATTGCAGGCACCTTCTCCCAGGATTTAATACCAACATACTGATAACACAAGACAGGCTCTTCATTCTAGAAAAATAAAATACTTTCCTTCTACCAGAAATATATCATATGAAGTATCTTTCAATTTAGGCTGTTTGAAGCAATGGGGTGACTTATCAGGTTCATTATATTGACACCCGATTGATTTTTCCTTATTTTCTTAAAACTTTGACTTCTTGAATTGCCATTTATTGCATTTTCATTGCTGCACTTTGCAGTCCAACATCCTTCAAAAGGACTTGACAAGGATTGCCTCATAACCTGGTTAAAAGGGTTTGAGGTAGCATGGATTGTGTGGCTGTACTATCTTCATACACCAGCTTTCTTGGAACTGTAAACAAGAGCTTGCTGAGGATTTATTAGTGGATGTGCAGAGTAAACAAAAGCCTACAAGGATCATGTTGGATTACACTACCTGTGAGCAGCAGATTGCAAGGCATGTGGAAGAAACCTGCTGGATTTGTGAAATGCACTAGACTGACTAATCACACATTGAGAAGGCATAAGAAAATACAATATTAGATCCATGAGAACCATCTTGAGCAGCTGATAATATTATCCAAAATTTTCTATATAAAATAAAAGCACTTTAAACTATCTGATTACAAACAATACAACTAAAGAAACCAATTCAATAGCTTTTTTCATGTAATCAGGTACAAGTAAATCAAGGTGGTTAGCCAACATATTTGCCACATCTTCAGTTTTATTCAAGCCATTACAAACAGAGGTACTGTTAAAAGTGTGCAGACATTAATGCTCATTAAAGCAGAAAAGCTTTAAAAAAAATTGCTAAAACAGAGCATAGTGTGAAGTTGTGAAGGCAATGTGGAAATACACACACACACTACACTGTTGCAAGGTTCTTCGGCCCTAACTTGAAAGCTTATTTCTACTGTCTTAGGGCCTCTCTAGAGCAAAGCCTATTTCTACTGTCTTAGGTCCTCTCTATTTGTCATACTGTATTGTATGAATCTGTGTTTTTTTGTTATGTCAATTTTCTGTCAGATTAAAAAAAACAGCTACGTCTGACATAAGTAAAGTTTAAAGGTGTTGTTGGGTATCATACATTTTTATATTAATGGGAATAAAAGGAAAGAGGAAGAAAAGCTGTGTCATATAGGGTATGAAAAAGAAAAGATAGCAAATACCATAGCTGCATCTCAGACACAGATGGCAGATAGTGCCCTGGAAAGTGGATTTCCCCCACTTCAGATGGAGTAAAGTTAGCTGTGTCCCCATCTCGCACAAGTTGGCAAAAGATGGACTTGCCATCCTTTACAGCATGGTGCAGCATAAGATGAGTGTTCTTGGACACTTTAGAAAGTTGCATGAACTAATTTAGAGTTGCGCTCATGGAAAAGTCATAGAAATTTCAATTAAAAAAATAGAGCCCCATCAAGAACTTAACTTGAGATTTTGAAATACAAAACCAAAAACTTCTTCTATCAATTCCAGCTATTCTTTCGTTAACATTTGTAGGAATTTTCAGGTATCAGTTTGGTCATCAAAAGGATCATATAGCTGCTACATCTATAAATTTCAAAGTGTATTCTCTAATTCAGAGCAGTCATAACTGCATGTACAATTTAATGTAAAACATATTTACTGAATGTTTTTCTTCCACCCACATAAGTGTGGCACTTGCTAAAGGAACAAATAAGGAGGGATGTAGGGGCATTACTCTGAAAATACAGGCAGTCCCTGGGTTACGTACAAGATAGGGATTGTAGGTTTGTTCTTAAGTTGAATCTGTATGTAAGTCGGAACTGGAGTCCAGATTCAGCCGCTGCTGAAACTGACCAGCGGCTGACTACAGGAAGCCCAAGGCAGAGTTGCTCTGCCCCGGGCTTCCTGGAATCAGCTGCTGATCAGTTTCAACAGGCTGAATCTGGACTCCAGTTCCGACTTACATACAGATTCAACTTAAGAACCCCAGGCGTCCCCAAGTCAGCTGCTGCTGAAACTGATCAGCGGCTGATTCCCGGAAGCCCGGGGCAGAGCAACTCTGCCTCGGGCTTCCTGTAGTCAGCCACTGGTCAGTTTCAGCAACGGCTGACTTGGGGACGCCTGGGGCAGAGCAGCTGGGGTGCTGCTGGGTTGCTCCAGTAGCGCCCAGAGCGGCACTGCGGGACCAACCGGCAGCACCCCAGCTGCTCTACCACAGACGTCCGGAGAAAAGCCTGGTCTGCTGGGCACCCTCTCCCCCAGCAGACCAGGGAGACGCGGGCGGCAGGACCGAGACGCGCCGCGGTCCCGCCGCCCGGGTCCTCTGCGGCTTTGCTCCCCATCTCCCTGGTCTGCTGGGGTGGTAGCCCCCACCCAGCAGACCAGGGAGATGCGGAGCAAAGCCGTGGAGCAAAGCCGCGGAGCACGCGGGCAGCGGGACAGCCCAGACGCGCCGCGGCTGTCCCGCTGCCAGTGTCCCCCAAGGCTTTGCTCCCCATCTCCCTGGTCTGCTGGGGGGCTCCCCCCCCAGCAGACCAGGGAGACGGGGAGCAAAGCCGCGGAGGACGCCGGCAGTGGGACAGCCGCGGCGCGTCTGGGCTGTCCCGCTGCCCGCGTGCTCCGCGGCTTTGCTCCACGGCTTTGCTCCATGTCTCTCTGGTGTGCTGGGGGGGGGGGGGCGCAGCTAGTGCGCCCCCCCCCAGGAGACTAGGCTTTTCTCCGGACGCCTGTGGTAGAGCTACCCCCCCCTCCCGGCAGACCAGGGAGACGCGGAGCAGCTTTTCTCGCCCCAGAGGACGCGGGCAGCGGGACCGCAGCACATCTGGGCGTCCCGCCGCTCCCGTCCTCTGGGGCAAGAAAAGCCCTGTTTGTAACTGCGGATCCGACATAAGTCGGATCCGTGTAACTCGGGGACTGCCTGTACTAAAATTCAAATTTATGCCACTACAGGAATTAATCTGGTCTGAAGAGAATAAATCCAGCCAATGTCTTCCCTTTCCAGGGGTTGGGGGAGAGAGGATCAGGCCTGGAGCATTCCTTAATTCATTCCCAATAGTACTGAGTCACAGAATCATCAAGGTACAAAACTAACCCAGCCATTCCCTTCTTCCACCTCAAAATGCCACTCTGCAAAAGGGTCCTCTCAAATGAGGGCAAGCTGTGGCCACAAAGAGTAAGGGGGGAATTAGGGATCATGGTAGGCTTATGAAAGCTGCAGGGCTTCTTTTCCAAACTTATCTGAAGTGCCAGTCAAAAGATGGCATCTTTAAACAAGAATTCTTTAAGCAATTAATCAGTTTTAGTCTAATACTTTTTTGCCCGGACTGGTTTCCCCGCCCCAGAGCAGGGAATGAAACACCAATTTAGTTCAGAAGGGAAACGTTCTAACATAAGTTAAAAGAAAACATGAGCTGACAGTGAGATGACCTACAAACAGTGCCATAGCAAACAGAACTTCCTGTGGCCACCCCAATTTCTATTAAAGACCCTAAAGAATTGGGCCAGGCAAGAACTACACAAGATTTCTTAGGCATATAACTCCATTGGTGCATTAGATCCAGATACTTTAGTTTGTACGTGTGGTGTAATGTGCAGATAATCAGATCCTGCCTAAAGTGAGTGAAAATTTTCAGTAGGGCTGTCAAACAATTACAAAATTTAATTGCGCGATTAATCACGTGCACCTCTTCTTTGAAACACCGCAGCAGCATTTCAAAGGGGCAGCGCTGCATGGAGCCTGGGATCAGCTCGAGTCCCCAGATGACCCCGGGCTCCATGCAGCACTTCAAAGGGGCTTTGCCAGAGCAGCACTTCAAAGGGGCAGGGCAGCATTAACACCTGCGATTAACACATTAAAAAAATTAATGCGTTAATCCCATCCTGTGTTATTCGCAGGTGTTAACGCAGGTCAATTTACAGCCCTAATTTTCAGGTGAACACTTTATTCACTGAAAAATGCAATTCTGGACAACCCACAACCTCTCATGGTGGTTGAGTTGTTATCCTATATTGCCTCCTATATAACTGGATAGCCTAGAATGTAGAAGACTACCCCTCCCCCTTTCCCCTCTCTGCCTAATGTGGAGAAGGATATGAACCCTGTGTTTCCCATGTGGCAGGCCAGTGCTCTGGCAATGGTATGATTATAATGAATGACAATGAATAGTCACTGAGCCAAACAATGAGTTTGATTACTAGATTTTCCCTTTGAAATGTCATTGTCTTTACTGTGTTTTCTTGTGTATGGTGAGCAGGAGCTGAATGAAATACAGTAGCAAACGTCTTGTTGTTAAATACAGCAGAATCCTTCCCCTACACCCATCTTAGTACTGTTCTTTCAAGGGAAAAAAAAACAGAAAAATTTGGAAAAGTCACTCTTCCTCATAGAATGAGGTTTACCAATGTCGGAAAAAACCCTGCACTCTTTCAATTTTCTTTCAAAAGAACGCAATAGCAGTGTGGACGTAAGTGAAGTTTTTTCAGAAAAATGACCATTTTTCCAAAAAAAAACCCCTGCAGTCTAGATGCACCCTAGGAAATTATTTCAAAATAAGTAAAATCGAAATAACTCCCGAAATAACAAAATTGAAATGTGTGTGCACACTACAGTGGAGCACTGAAATAGCTCAGAATTATTTCAAAATAGTGCGTCCATACTGATTGGTACCTGCCTCAGATTTAGAGGCCCCAGAAGTGCTCCAGGGAGGGTGACAGGAGGGCAGACACTTGCTGTGGCTGCTTCGCCAGGCACGCTGCAACACGTGCTTTCAGAGGATCCTCTGTACGATTGTGTCTCAAATGCCAGTCCTCCACTGTCTCCCCCCTCGCAGGACACCAAATGGATGCAGTGTCCTCTGGTTCCCTTGCAGACACCATAGCACTCATAACATGGAGCCAGAGCTGCTGCAAAGCAGTGCCAGGCTCACAGGCCTCATGCTGCACATCATAGCACAGTTCATCCAGACCAACCACATGCTGCTCAAGCAAGACAAAGACCAGCCCAAACCCAGAGGACCCCTTCACCCAGTTCCTGGCACTCCTGCTTCTGCAAATGCCTCCAAACCCCCTGGACATCATCAAATGCCACTTCTGGTGGAGCAAGACCAGTTCCAAATGGTAGGACCACATTATCATGCAGCAATAGGACCAGCAGTGGCTCCAGAACTTCCTCATGCAGAAGGCCACCTTCCTGGAGCTCTGCTAATGGCTCACTCCTGCCCTCAGGCAACAGGACATTCAACTATGACCCCTCCCCATCCCCCTGGAGAAGCATGTTGCCATCACCTTGTGGGGAGCTTGCCATGCCAGACAGCTACCTCTCTGTTGGGAACCAGTTTAGTGTGGGGAAATCCAGAGCCTGCAGGTAGCCAAGACCATCAACAACATCTTTCTATGGAGCATGGGTTCCAAAACTGCGTGCCCACCTGGGGGGCATGAGGCAACCCAGCCACACACACCCCCATCAATAGAACCCCAAGTTTTGCTGCTATTTTGGGGGGGGGCATGTGAGGGTTTCTCAAAAATCAAAAAGGGGGTGTGATGCCAAAAAGTTTGGGAACCACTGCTATGGAGGGGCATAGCTCTGGGTACCATTGACACCATTATGGATTTGCAGCCGTGGGCTTCCCCAACTGTGTGTGGGGGGGAGGGCGGGAAAGGGGAGTCACAGACAGCACGTACATCCTATCCTCCAACCACAATGCCTCAGACTATATACACAGGAAGGGGTACTTTTCCATGGTGCTGCAGGCCCTGGTAGACCACAAGGGATGCTTCTCAGACATCAGTGTCGGCTGGTTGGGGAAGGTGCTCAATGCCCGCATCTACCAAAACTCATACCTAGTCCAGATGCATGCCGACACTTTTTCCCCTGACCCCACCAACAGGGTTGGGGATGTGGATATATCCATATGCATCCTGGATGACATAGCCTACCCCTTGTGCCCCTGGCCCATGAAGTCCTACATGGTCAGCCTGGACCCCATCAAGGAGAACGTCAATGCCAGGCTCAGCAGCTACCTCATGGCGGCGGAGTGTGCATTCAGCTACTTGATGGGGAGGTTCAAAGAGTCTCCTTCACATACCTGGACCTCAGCAAGCGCAACATCCCATTTGTGGTGGCAGCCTGCGGTGTGTTCCACAACCTATGTGAAAGCAAGGGAGAGACTTTCCTGCCACGGTGAGGGGCAGAGACTGAACAGCTGGTCAGGGCTTACAAGCAACCAGACACCAGTGCCATATGGACAGCACACCAAGGATCTGTGCTCGTCTGAGAGGCCTTGAAGGAGAGATTCCACCAAGGCCTGCTGTGAGACTCTCCCCTGGGCCTCTCCACAAATAGTCCCTACAATCCTCCTGTGCGCCTTTCCTCCCCCACCCTTTTCTGCCCCTACCCTCTCTTCCCACCTTCCCCCTCCCCTGCAGAACACATAAAAAAGCCTTTTTTTAAAAACATTTTTATTTGCGGGTTATGAAATGGGAAGGAACAGGGGGGGGGGGAATCTGGAATGGGGGAGAGAGATGAGGGAGGAAAGAGGCTCAGAGCTGGGGCTGGGAGTGGTGCCTGTCCAATTCAGCTCGGGAGTCATTGGGAGGCTATGGCTACCCTCAACCCATGTGTGAGGGCCCCAGGAGCTCCTGGGAGAGCTAAGAGGAGAAGCTGGGTGGGACAGGTGTGGAGGCGGGGGCAGGGAGATGGCTGATGGCCTGCTCTATGTACAAGGCCATGCACTCTATCACCAAGATGAGGGAAGAGCATATGGCCTCATGCTGGTAGACCAGCTGGTCCCAGGCAGCCTGCCACTGCCTCCCAGTCAGAGGCTGACTCCTGGCACTCCTCATCAAGCCCCCGGATGAGGCACTGGAAGCAAGCCATCTGTTCATGCAGCAGATTCTCGCAGGTTCTCTTCCTTCGGTGGATCCTGCTGAGTTGGGTAGATGGCGTGAGAGGTGGTGAATGCACCACACTCACAGCTGGCCCATCTGTGAAGAAAAAAGTGACAAGGGCAGTCATCCTAGGAGACACGGTTTATGAAGCCTATCTCTAATCTCTAAGCTGACACAAAAGTCTCAGTTCAGACGATGGCAATGTGCATCTGTTGCCTAAACAGTGGGCACTTTCCTGCAAGGGCATGGACATCCTAGGGAGCATCACTGCCCCCATGGCCCAGGGACAAGAATACATGGGAAGGCATGGGCCAGGCCCAGATCCTGCAAGCAGGAGGAGGGGATGGGGCACCTTGGCCTCCATCTGTGTCCCACACACACCAGGTCCAGCACTGGCAGCATCCCACAGAGAGAAAACACATATCCCTTCCTGCTGAAGGAGAGGGGGGAGGGTGTTGGGGGAAGTGTGTGAGAGTGGCAGAGGCTGCTTGCCAGTGTGCTACTGGGGTCCCTTTCTCTTCCCCCCGCCCCAGCAGATTCCCATGCAGGGGATCAGTCTCCTCCACAGTGTCACGCTTGACTGGGAGCAAATGCTGCCTAAGTGCAGGCATGAGCTTATACCATGTATGGCACTGCTCCTTAATGGTGGCTTGTCACGGGAAGTTATCCCACCATGGAGACCAGAGTAAGTCAGGCCTCTCCAGGAACCTTGTGGGAAGGAGCGAGGAGTTCCTGTGTGAGAGTATCATGGAGCAGAGTGCACCAAACTGGCACTCCATGTGCACCCACATGCACAGGCTATTGTGCACCCCCCCCCCTTCCCCGACCAAGTAGGCCCCTGCATGTATGTGGGGAGAGTTATAGAACTCACCTGAAGTGCCTTCCCTGGGTTCATCCAATGCCTGGGAGACATCCTGAGAGGGGGGAGCATCTCCAGGGTGAGGTGCAGCTCCTGACTTGTGAGCATGGTTGCCTGACTGGCCTACTCCTCCTCCTCCACAACCCCACCCTCACGGAGGCTGACACTAGACATGTCCTGGCTGGATTCGGTCACAATGGTGGGGGAGATGACCGGACCCCTTCCCAGGATGGCATCGAGCAGGTCATAGAAGCAGTACACCCCACTCTGCTCCCTCGCCTTATTGTAGGCCTGCCGGAACTTTTTTATTTTCATGCAGATCTGGTCGAGGGTCAGCATGTGTTCTTTTCTGGCCAGACTAGTGGCCTTCTGGCTGTAGACATTCCTTTTTCTGGTGTGGAGATCCTGAAGGTTGGTCTCTTTGCTCCAGACTTCAATGAGATCCAGGATCTCCACACTAATCCAGGCCCGTGCTCCCTGGCCACTTGCAGCCGAGGGTGCTGCAGAAGTGTTGGCAGATGTGGGGGGCTCTGAGGGAGCGCTGGGGTTGGCCATGGCTCCTGTGCTGTTGCAGAATGGCACGGGGCTGGCAAAGGTTTTCATGTGCCACGGGGCTGGCAAAGGTCTTTTACTGCAGCCTGTAGCTTTAAAAGTCCTGCAGGAGAAGGGGAGCAGTGGGGCTAGCAAGTGTGGCCAGAGTAGCCACAAGTACAGCTATGAGAGGCCTCTGGAGACCAACTATTTTGAATTAGCAGCACTGGCACGTCCACAATCACATTATTTCAAAATAACGATTTCAAAATAAGTGTTATTTCTCAAGGAAAGCAGGAGTACAGATTTCAAAATAACCAGCCCATTATTTCAAAACAATGGGCTTGGTAGTGTGGACACTCCACTTGGTATTTGGAAATAACAGGGGTTATTCTGAAATAACTCCCTAGTATAGACCAGGGCCAAAGGAATAAGTACAAAAAATCCCATTTACCTTTGAAGACTACCTGAACTCAAGATCAGCATAAGAGCACAGCATGAATGAAGGCCATAAACTGTATTACTGTAGTCTAGCATTCATCCTATTATAGCATTGATTCACTAGCAGTGATATATTATAGAACTGACACACCTCTGGTGGGCCCCCCTGAAAGAATCATAAAACTGGAAGAGACCTTGAGAGGTCACTGAGTCCAGTCCCCTACCCTCATGGCAGGACCAAGCACTGTCTAGATCATCCCTGATAGATGTCTATCTAACCTGTTCTTTAAAATCTCCAGAGATGGAGATTCCACAACCTCCTTAGGCAACTTATTCCCATGTTTAACCACCCTGACAATTAGGAAGTTTTTCCTAATGTCCAACCTAAGTCTCCCTTGCTGCAGTTAAGTACATTGCTTCTTCTCCTATCCTCAGAGGCCAAGGAGAACAATTTTTCTCCCTCCTCCTTGTGACACACTTTTAGATACCTGAAAACCACCATCTCTGAGAACAATTATCCAGCCGGTTATGCACCCACCTTACAGTAGCCCCTCTAAGTTGTATTTGCCTAGTTTATTGATAAGAAGATCATGCAAGACAGTATCAAATGCCTTACTAAACTCTAGGTATATCATGTCCATCGCTTCTTCCTTATCCACAAGACTTGTTATCCTATCAAAGAAAGCTATCAGATTGGTTTGACATGATTTAAACCACCTTTAGACACAAGAGAGTCTTTAGGATGAATATAAAAGAAAAGAGTGATATATGAAGAGCTGGAGTTGAAAAGCATTCCATACACAAGAATGGCATGGCAGAAAACACTAGTGGCTGTGGATGACACCATACATTTTCATGTGCGAGAAAATTAGCAACACATACACAAATATTAAAAACAAATAAAATAAAAATGTGAACTAATCTGTCTCCAAATGTGAGCAACCACTGATCAAACTCACTACATCCCCTATTTACTCTTTTCAGATTTTTCTGATCACTTTAACTTTAAAATAATAATTAAACTACATATTGTTATATTCCCATAAGTCATTTTACATGGCCAACAGAAGACTAGGATATGAGAGGGTTTTTTTTTTTTTCTAAAAAAATAGTTTATTTGATTTTCTGGTTACATAAATGGATTTTATGTACTGCAAAAGTAGCTAATCTTGATAGATGTGCAAGTGGTAATACAGCTGAAGCCAGACAGTGTGAGCTTTCTCTTTCCAAGCCTCTTATTGAGGAACTGCACTGATACTTAAGTAAATAAATTGGCAGAAAGAAAATGGATAGAACACACAGAGGGAAACGATTAAAATTAAATTAAAAATAAATCAACAAAGTTCTACTGAAATACAACTTAGCTCTCTGAAAGCTGCAGTAGCATCACAGCATAACACAAATGAAGAAAAATGTGTGAATCTCCATGCACAAGCCTAGCATTCATATATTCATACATCATTTGGGCATTTTAGAGGACATTTGTTTGCAATATTCAAATTGATTCAGCTTATAAGATCATCACATGGTCATCTCCAAAAACTGTTGAAGCTTATCAAAGCAGCTGATGGATCACACTGCCACATAAAAATAAGCCCGTTTGAACTATTATACTAAGCTTCAATTATTTTTATTTTGTATATACACAATTTGCATCATTATGCAATTCATCACATGGCTATCACCACCACACAAATTTGAATACAACATTCTTTTTTTCAAACAATGACATAATATTTAATTTTGATACAGCTCTTTCCCCCCTCAATGCAAAGTATTCCAAAGGAACAAGATAAACTCTGGGGAGCCAATTCTCAATTACTCCATCCCTGTGCAGGGGTGGAGCAGGGAAAGAAAATTAGTTTTAAACACATATTTCTATACTGAGGCCATTCAGAAAGACCCTCCCTGTGTCATGCTCAGTGAAACTAGAATATGAGGGCAATGTTTCCACTGGGAACTTTTACTGAGTAGACATCAATGGAACAGGTGATGCAGGGAATGAGCTGTAAGCACCTGAGGCACATGTTCAGAACAGTGCACAGGGTTCAGGTTAACCTGTACTCAGCTTCACTCTGTGAGTAAAACACACCAAGACTTCCATTATAGCTGTTCTGACTTGCACTCTGCTTCCCATGGCCCCTGGGAAGCAAAGTTTAGCCACAATTATGTGCATTCCAGCCATGCCTCTGATCTTTTCCTACATTCCAGGCTAGCAGCTATAGCAATATGCATGGAATTTGGTGGGAGGAGCACCAACTGCAGGAGGAAAGAGGTTGGAGGAGGCATCAGGACATCAGTCTCTGTGTACATGATTAGAATGCTAGTTGGGGCTGCAGCACCTAGAGAGAGTTCTCTTAATAAAGATCCAGTTTAGTTTAAAAAGGGAGTCCTTTCAGTACCCAACACAAAGTACACGAAACAGGATGAAAGACAAATAAGAGCCCTCCATCAGTGCTACACCAGTGCAAGGAGCCCTCAGTGCAGGATCTACTATCAAGGAGCTATTTGCTGCCCTTATTCTCCCTCTACAGCAGCCCAGAAGGACCTTAGAGCACCTGAAAATTGGGTTATGGTCATGAATGGTTTTTTTTGGGAATGCAGCAATCATATTTTTATTATTTGACTTGCAAGGCCACCTAAAAGCCATGAATTGGAACACTGTTGTGTGCAACATTATACAAACACAGAACAAAGAGATGGGTCCTGCCCAGAGGTCTGCCCACATCAATACAATTGCAAAATAAGGGCTTAAAAAAGCAGCTTATATCCAACTTTTTGCCTTGATTTTGAAAATATTTATATATGTGCTTAATTTTGATTACAATGAGTATACCTGCGTGTTTAAAGGGAAGTACATATATAAATTTTTGCCAAATCAGTGCTGTAGACACAAGAACAATTTTACTAAGACTGAGAAATTCGATGGAAAGGCTCCCATTGATTTTGAAGGGAGCTGAATACAGTTGTTCAATCAGAATATTGTCAGAGTCACTCATATTGTCTCCTAGTCCTTTTGGAAAATGCAGAGGGAACTTGAGCTTCCACCTGAACAGTTACCAAGGACTTTCATTTAATTATTGAAATTAGCAAATGAAATGACCTATTACTCCTCCTTATCACTCAGGAAGAGAATACAATAACACTGCCTTCAAGAACTGTGTTGCAAATGTCAGCAGTGAACCACAGATCTTGCAATGGTTTTGAATCCCCCTACTCACTTTTTTCCCCTCCTTTCATTTAAAAAATTTAAATGAGTACAGCCACAGCAACTAAACTCAATTTCACATAAACAATCCACTTAATGAGATGGAAGGATAAAAGAGGTCAGGTTCATGACAAAAAATAGCCAGTATTACTGTGTTCATTGTTTGTTATTTTGTGAGTTACTTAAGTAGATACCTGGAAGTTGAGAAAGCAAGATGAAGGGAAGAGAGAGACTGGAACACAGTAAAGACATGAAACTTTAAAAAAAAAAAAGTAGGAGGAGAATGTAAACAAAAAAAGAGTACATGATCCAGGCCAAAATTCTACAAATATATATATATATATATCCTTTGCATGAGGAGTCTGCTGTTCAAACAAACAATGCAGAGACCTGTTAACTTGAGTAGGGCTCAGCAGAAGTGCTAGATTCTATACCCCAGTGGTCCCACTTTCAGGTTTGGGCCCATACAGGACAGAAGGATGCAGCTACCAGTTGGTGAGTGAAAGTTATGAGCAAAGCCATGGTGATGAAGACAATACTTCCTGAAATAGAATGTCATGCTTTTGACAGCAAGTAATGCTTAATTTCTTCCATTTCTGAATTTTCTATGATGGATCAAATGCAAATGAACATACATGATCCATATTTTAATACAGGATGACGCAAATAGTATTTCCATTGTCATAGGCTGTGATAAAACATTGCTTCTTATTGATCAAAGATGACAGTACCTCATTTTTTAGTATATATACACACAACAGTGCAATAGCATGAATTTAGAAAATAAACACATTACTGCTAGCTATTCTCTGGCGCTGGTCCAGGATGGTGGGGGCCAAGCAACCCTTCTGCTTGCTTTTTCCCAAGGCTGGCCTAGGTTAGCGGGGGCCACGCTGGCTAGCCAGCAGCTGCTTCTTGTGACCAGGGCGGCCGGTGGCTGCTCCCCAGGGTTAGAGTGCTTGCTGCCCCCCTGTAGTCACTGGGGAATATAACTGTTCCCCATGCTTGCTGCCACCCATGGTCATTCAGGGGCATAACTGTCCCTGCTCTCTCAGACCCCCTTTCCATTTGATAAGAAACAATTGCATTCTGCACACATCCCATTATCCTCACAAAACCAAACCTTGACTTTGCTTTAAGTTAGGATAAGACAAAGCAGCATACCAAATTTCGTGGCTCTAGGTCTTACCATTTAGGAGGAGTTCTTGAACAGACTCACAACTGGATGGACACACAGAATGGGAGTGATTAGAAATCACAGAATCATAGAAATGTGGAACTAGAAGAGACCTTGAGAAGTCATCTAGTGCAACTACCTGCCCTGAGGGAGGACCAAGTACACCTAGACTATCCCCGACAGGTGTTTGTCAACCAGTTCTGAAAAACCTCCAGTAACAGTGATCCCACAGCTTTCCTTGGAAGTATTCTAGTATTTAGCTAGCCTTGCAGTTGAAAAGTTTCTCTTAACATCTAACCTAAATTCCTTGCTGCAGATTAAGTCCATTGCTTCTTGTCCTATCTTCAATGGACATGGATAACAATTGGTCACTGTTCTCCTTTTAACACTCCTTAACATACTTGAAGATTTATCAGATCTACCCTCAGTCATCATTTCTCAAGACTACACATGCCCACCTTTTGAACCTTTCCTTGTAGGTCAGGTTTTATAAACCTTTTATCACTTTTGTTGTTCTCCTCTGGACTCCATCCAAAGTGGCCACCACTTAAAGGGTACATCTAGACTACAGGATTTTGTCGACAGAGGTTTCATCGACAAAGAGCATCTAGACTACAGCCAGTTCTGTCAACAAAGCAAGCCGCTTTGTCGACAGAGAGTCTAGATGCTCTCTTTTGAAAAAGCATAGTGTGGATGCAATAGCGCCTTTTGTCGACAGAACTCTGTCGACAAAAGGCGTTATTCCTCGTAGAATGAGGTTTACCGCCGTCGACAAAACTGCTGCATTCTGTCGACTTACTGTTGACAGAACTCGGCGGTAGTGTAGACGCAGGTAGTTTTGTCGACAAAAGTCCACTTTTCTCGACAAAACTCTGTAGTCTAGACATACCCAAAGTGTGGTGCCCAGAACTTGACACAATATTTCAAATGAGACTTCACCAGTGCCAATTATAGCTGAACAATTATATCCCATGTATTGCATAACACATTCAAGTTAATACTTTAAAGAATTATTATATTTTTCACAATTGCATCACATTATGACTCATTAAATTTGCGTTCCACTGTAGCTCACAGGCCATTTTCAGCAGTGCAACTTTCTAGCCAGTCATTTGCCTTTTTGTAGCCATGAATTTGATTTTTCATTCCTAAATGCTGTATTTTGCATTTATCTTTACTGAACTTAATTTAATTGATTTTAGACCAATTTTCCTATTTGTCATTGTCATTTTGAATTCTAATCCTGTCATTTAGAGTGCTTGCAACCCCTCCCTTTAGTGTGATCTATACATTTGACAAGCATGCTCTCCACTCCATGAAACACTGACTAGCTACAGACCTAAGAGACACCTTTGAAGGACCTCGCTATATATGTACTTTCAGCCTGATAGCAATCACTGATAATCATTGAGGCACCCCACTGTCCTTCCAGTCTGACAGCAACCACCAATTCTTTGATTCAGTCTTTCAGACAGTTATGCACCTACCTTACAGAAATTTGAGCTCAACCACATTTCCTTCATTCACTCATGAAAACTATACAGCTAGAGACACAAGTAATTACCAAAAAGTAGAGCAGAGTGGAGGGGGGTGCATACATGAAAAAATAGAATTGTTATTGCTGACCACAAGACTTTTCTTTTTCTTTCTTTCTTTCTTTTTTTTTGGGGGGGGGGGGGAGGGAGAACTCTAGACTGCAGGCTTCTTTCGGAAGAAGGTTTTTTCAGAAGAGATCTTCCAAAAAAAAAACCTCTTCCAAAAGAGAGCGTCCATACTGCAAAAGTGCATCAAAAAAGCGATCTGCTTTTCCGAAAGAGAGCGTCCAGACTGAATGGATGTGCTCTCGCATGTAAGCTGTGATTGCTGTGGACAGACTGGCCACCAGGGCACCTGTGCTTTTTTCGCTTTCCTCTTCTTCCAAAAGAACTTCCTCTTCCCCATCCACACACTCCTTTCTGCAAAAGAGCTCTTTCACAAAAAGGCTTCTTCCTCATAGAATGAGGATTACCAGTGCTGGAAAAACCCCTCTATTCTTTCAATTTTCTTGCAGAAGAACACAATTACAGAGTGGATGTTCCTCAAGATTTGTCAGAAAAACAGCTGTTTTTCCAACAAAACTCTGCAGTGTAGACATAGCCTCCCTTTTTTGGGTGGAGAGGGAATGGGGTGACAGGTAGAATAATACTGGGTCTTACATTGTGGTTAAAACTCTGTGGCTATAAGAGGAATTTTTATCTAACTTTGTTTTTTGCAAGGTTGTGAGAGATTGGGTACTCATTCGAAAAACAAGAGGCGGATTATAAAATTAATCTAGTATTATGCAACCCAGAGAAGGCTAGCCTATAATGTAACAGCTAAAGTATTTTTAGAAACACCTTATGGTATTTGCCATTTAGAGGTTTTGTATTTATCATGCAACAATATGGGCCAGTGAGATGGCAGTTACTCACTTGTAATTGAAGGTATTGTTTTTTGTGAATATTTAATTTAACTAATGTAGCCTTCTTAGGAAAAAGTTGGGGGGGGGGGTTTCAGTTAAAGGGTGGGAATGAGTCACCCAGTTGTTTTGAAGCACATGTGAGTTAAACAGAAGATGGACAGAATAGAAACAGAAGATTTTAATTCTTTTGGATAGCTGATTATGAGTAATTTCTTCCCCCAAAGAGGCTTGAGTGAACCACCCATGGCTGGTGCCTTACAGTAGATTTTAGGTATGAGAATGAAGCATAGGAACAAACAGAAAACTGGAGTTAGCCTTACATTTTAAGGGTGGGATTCTTAGTGCTTGTTTTTGCCCTTCCCTAGTGAAAAAAAAAACACCACAAAACAAATCGCCTTAAGTTACACAATAGAGAAAAATGACTAAAAAGCACAGAAAGCTCTTTTTAAAGCAAAAGAGTTGTATATCATCTCTCAATTCTCCCTCTCATGCCCAAATATTTTTATATGGCACAATGAATGATCCAGAACAAAGAAAAACTCCCAAATCTAAAATAGGTAAAACAGAAATAGAATTAATGTAAAAGAGGTAGAATGGAAGTCAGCAGAACCAACAGCATCTGCAGGAACTCTGGATGAGGTATAGGGGGGAAGTTCCGCACTCCTGGAAGGGGTGGTATTAAGGGCAGAAGAGGCAGGGCTCCCGCAGCCCTCCCCAAGCTCTTTATGCTGCCAGGAACTCAGTGCATTTAAACCTGGGAAATGCAGTCACACACTTACCCAAGGTTTCTTCCACTGCCTCGGGCTCACCCTTGCTAAGCTACTGGGAATCACTGGACTGCAATGGAGTCTCAAATAGATCCTGGCTTGCAGCACAGATGAGCCTACAGATGAGTCACATGTCTACCATCCTCCATTCCCTCTTCCTCTGCACTGCTCACAGCAGGGGATGGTGTCTTGGGCTCCACTGAAGTATCCATGGTGCTATGAAGACTGCTAGTGGGATCTCCCCAAATACAGCATGCAACTCACTGTAAAAGTGGCAGATCTATGGGTCAGCACCAGAGCAACTGCTCGTCTCCTTGGCCTTCTGGTATGCCAGCTGCAGTTCCTTCTCTATCACATAGCACTAATGCTGATCTCAGTCATGTTTCTTACATCCCCTATGCAGTCCTCTCATAGCTGTCTCATAACTATTGCCCCTGAACAGCCTTTTCTCTCCACAGGCCCAAGAGATCCAATACTGTAGGCTAGCACATCTGGAGCGTGTAGTTGACAGGGTCAGTTGCACACAACGGCTGTGTCTACACTGCACCCCTTTTCCGGAAAAGGGATTCAGATGAGACAAGTCGGAATTGCAAATGAAGCGGGGGATTTAAATATCCCCCGCTTCATTTGTATAAACATGGCTGCCGCTTTTTTCCGGCTCGGGGCTTTGCCGGAAAAAAGCGCCAGTCTAGATGGGGATCTTTCGGAATATAAAGCCTTTTCCGAAAGGTCCCTTATTCCTCTTAAAATCAGGAATAAGGGACCTTTCGGAAAAGGCTTTATTTTCTGAAAGATCCCCGTCTAGACTGGCGCTTTTTTCCGGCAAAGCCCCGAGCCGGAAAAAAGCGGCAGCCATGTTTATACAAATGAAGCGGGGGATATTTAAATCCCCCGCTTCATTTGCAATTCCGACTTGTCTCATCTGCATCCCTTTTCCGGAAAAGGGGTGCAGTGTAGACACAGCCAACGAGGGAGACATGCAGCACATTGTCTGACAATGCAGTAACACAACTTCCCTGTATGGGATTGAGCATGGTCACCATACTGTGGTCAATACAGTGTGAGTGTAGACACCATGTAAGCTATACTGACTTTTAGGGCACATTTATACAGCAAGGCTAAAGTCAGAATAAGCTACCCAACTTCTCACCAAGCTGGGCAGTCAGCAAAAAGCACTTCAAAGATACCTTAGGTTCTGAAGGAAAATGACAGCTTTCAGTCTCCCTAACCCTTGGGCAGTAAAGTTCACTACTGTGACCAGAAAGGTCAGTGTCAGGTATTGTGGGATAGCTACTGGAGGACAGTTAAAGTATGTTTATGCATCAGTGTTATTTCAGAATAACTAACATTATTCCAAAATAACATAGTCTGCCTTTACACAGCAAGCAGTTATTTCGACAATGTCAAAATGATGTCAAGCTGGAGGACTTCTTACTCCGACTCTTGTAACTCTCATTTTACAAGAAGTAAGGAAGTTGGAGGAAGAGTGCTCTAACTTGGACTTCCTGCTGTATAAACAACACAGAAGGCCGAAATAGGCTATTTTGACTTCATCTACGCAATTGACATAGGTGAAGTTGCATAGCTTATTCTGACTTTAGCCTTGCTGTGTATATGTGCCCTAAAAGTCAGTATAGCTTACATGGTGTCTATACTCACACTGTATCGACCACAGTATGGTGACCATGCTCAATCCCATTCAGGGAGATGGTATTACTGCACTGTCAGACAATGTGCTATATAGTATATTTTCTGTAGAGGAACAGGGGACTTAAGACTCAAAGATGATTGAACCAACACCTCCTGACTGCTAAAATGAAATTTGTCTGACATTCATTCTGTCTTCATGTTTGTAAGCTACATTGTTCTTTAGTTTTCCTTCAGTTGCATGTAGTATGAAGATTAAACTACAGCACCATTTTAAAGAGTGCATGGGAATACCAAGAACAGCAGTCATTCTACACTAATCTTTCGAAAGAGGATATGCAAATTCCATGGAAATTTGCATATCTTCTTCCAATCGCATTTTCAAAAGAGGATCTTTCAGAAATGAAAGTAGTCTAGACACGTTTTTTCTTAAAAAAAAAAACTTTTCGAAAAAAAACCCCACTCTTCCTAAAAAAAGGAAGTTTATGCAGTTCCTTCAAAAAGGTTTTTTTTTTTAACTGCATCTAGACTACTTTCATTTTCAAAAGATCCTCTTAAGAATGTGATCGGAAGAAGAGATGCAAATTCCCATGGAATTTGCATATCCTCTTTCGAAAGATTAGTGTAGTTTAGATGTACCCTAATTGTTTTAAACATCTGTGAGTACAATGTCACAAATCAGATCATGAAGCCAGAAAAGTGCTACAGTCCTCTGAACATAAAGCTGTCTATATAACCTAACTTATGTCACATGTTCTTCTTTGTGACTAAAGATAGTTCACGTAATATCCATCATCATATGTCTCTCCACTATAGCCCAAGAGTAACTGCATTCAAAGAAAGTCATTAAAATAGAAGGCATTTGGCTAACTTCATTTAGCCAGAGTTCTGACTTCACATGTTGTTCACATGCAAAGTGAGATACAATCTCTGGTGAGATGCAAGCTCTAGGGAGCCGATAAGATAGGATGAAATGTTTAATGAATGCTCTTGCTTGTACTGTCCACTCAGATAGCTAAAAAGAGAATTTGTATGATAAAAATCTTAAATCTGTGAAAGTAATTGCTTCTGACATCTCCAACTAGGCAGCAGGCTGCCCAAACACTGCTGTTCAGTCACAAATTCTAAGGCTAATGAAGTGAGAAGAACACAGTGTAGATACAAATTAAAACCTACTTATGACGAACAGTGTAGGGTTTTAAAACTCCCTTGTTTTGCGTACCGAGGGCAAAAATAATCTGTTCATAATAATCTCACTTTTGTATTTTTAGAAAATTCTGTAGATTTGTGATGCACAGCAAGAAATGGTCACAGGGTAATTCTAATAAATAAGGAAACCCCACACTCCCATAATGCTCCTTTGTAGATTCTGTTTTGTAGATTTTACATTGTGGAAGAAATGAAGTATAAAAATGTACTACTTCAAAAATGATAAATCACAATTTGTTTGCATCCTCTTTTTATACTGTATCTCTCTACAGCTTACCCAAACATTTAAAATTCCTGTTTTGGTCTCCATGTGTGTCCTTTGTTTTTTATGGGAATTTTATTTCTACAGTTGAAATCTAAGGGCCTTAATTGTGAACTTAGTTCACTAAGAGTGTGTCTAGATGGACAACGGAGCCATGTAAATGAGTTTACTAGATATAGCAAAATGAAGCGGCAATTTAAATAATCACCGCTTCATTTACATCAAAATGGCCGCCGCACTGTGCCAATGATCAGCTGATCCGGCACAACAGGGCAGTCTAGATGCTCCGCGGTTGACAAAGGAAGCTTTTGTTGACTGCTCTGGTAAACCTTGTTTAGTAGTCTAGTCACACCCCCAGGTGTCTTCGGACGTCAAGGAAGAATCAACGGGTGAGTGCTGTGAGGTTGTGCCACACACAGAGTAGGGGAGATGGGTGCACAGTGGGTGATACACAAGGGAAATGTGTCATGCTCAGCCTGGACATCATGCAGCTGGTTGTGCATGTGCAAACACGTGCAGTGGTAGAGTGTGACACATGGGTGTGCGCCACGTGGTGCCAGGAGCCATTTCCAGAACACACACGAGTGGGTTGGCAGTGTGAGGGGGCATATGGTACCAACGGCATTTTGGGGCCCCTGTGATACTCAGGCTTATGCCCAGCTCACACATGGTGTTACTTTCAGAATCTCTGAGTCCCCTGACTGAAGGAGAATCCCTTACAGCGAGGGCATGCCCTCGCGGACAGCTGTTGCACACATGACTGTTTGTCTCTTCCTCTTTTCCTCTACAGCTGGACCACCTGTGCAAGTGGGCCACAGCATCCCAGCCCCACCTCCATCTCGGGGACACGGCAGCTGCAGGTATTGCAAGCTTATACAGAGGTTCTGAAGACACATGTGGCGGCCCTGCAGGATCTCAACAAGACCCTGAAAGAGAGGATGCAGGCAGAGGCTCTGTGTCATGATCTCCTGGTGGAAGAGCCTGTACAGCAGCACACTTCAATTTGTGCCACAATCCATGAGGTCTATGGCTTGCGTGCTCTTGTCCCTGGTACCGCTCCTCCAGCACGCCATGACTCCGTCCCACCAAACCCCATGCCACCTGGATGCAATCTCGGCTAAGATGAGCATTAAACTTTCCTTGCTCGCATCCAGGTGGCCGGTGTAGGGCTTCATCAGCCATGGCATCAGGGGGTAGGTGGCATCAGCCACAATGCACACTGGCATGTGCACATCCCCAAGGGCAAGGTCCCAATGTGGGAAAAATGTTCCTGCCTGCAGCCTCTGGTAGAGGTAGGAGTTCCTGAAGATGCAGGCATCATGTGCCCACCCCAACCACCCAACACAAATGTCAGTAAACTGTCTCTGATGGTCGACCAGGGCCTGGAGCACCATTGAAAAGTAGCCCTTCCTATTAATGAATTCGGGTTCTTGATGGGGCAGTGCACGGATTGGGATAAGTGTCCCATTGAACGCTCCTCCACAGTTCAGAAAGCCAAGGGCAGCGAAGCTAGCCACAACAGTGTCCAGGTCTCCCAGATGGACGAGCCTGTTCAGCAGCTCAGAACTGATGGCCCTCACCACCTGCAGAAAGAGACAAGAAAAATGTTAGACGGGGTGCCTGAGCCCTTGGGAGGAGAACATCCCCAACCTGCCCCCCACAAACATCTTGGGAATCCCTTCCTCAGGACCCTCCCGGAGCAGTGCAGGGTGAGTGGAGGAGCTCCTTCCCATTCTCACTCCATCCCATCCCCCACTCCTCCTTGCCCTTTCCTGACAGTCCCCCTTTTTCACACTCCCCAGCAGTAATTGTTCCCCTAGAATGACTTACCTCCATCAAGACGGCCCAGACAGTAGACCTGCCCACACCAAACTGGTGTCCCATGGAGCGGTAGCTGTCGGGTGTTGCGAGCTTCCAGAGGGCAATAACGATCCTCTTTTCCAGGGGGATGGTGAGGCGCAGGTGCGTGTCCTGTCATTGGAGAGCAGGGGCAAGCCAGGCACACAGCTCCTGGAATGTGGCCTTCCACATCCAGAAGTTGTGGAGCCACAGCTGGTCATCCCACAACTCCATAACGAGCTGGTGTCACGCCTCCAAAAATGCCTCTCCAGGAAGAAGTTTGGAGGCAAGGATATTGGTTCTGCATCCTGGGTGACGCTTTCAAATCTCTGGTCCAGGTCCAGATGGGGAAGGAGCATCATGATTGTGTCATGCAGATGCAGCAGAACTTGTAGAATAATAGTGTGGGGACATCGCCTGCCCAGGGGCAGCTCTGGCTCCATGGCAAAAAAAAGGGATCAAAATCAGAAAAACCTCCAAAAAAACCCAAACTGCTGTGGTGTCCCAGGAAGAGGGCACTCACAGCAAGCACTGCAAAAGCTTTGCTGTCCCTCTAGGAGGTAAGCAAGGCAGCTGCAGGAGCAGAGCAACGGCTGTTCAGGGGGCTCCCTTTAAGCATTCATCTCTGTAAAGGGCAGGCAGCAGCACCAGGACATAAATGCTGCCCCCGTGCCCTACCAGAAGCGATTCTGGGTGCCTTCTTTTGTTGACAGAGCATCCGCTAGTCTGGACACTCTTTGTCGACAAAGAGGATCAATTTTTCAATCCGCGTAATGCAGTCTAGACGCTCTTTGTCGACAGAGGCTTTGTCTAGACTGTAGTCTAGACTTACCTTAAATGTCTATGTTGTTTATGAACCTAAAAGGGTCCTGATTTTCAAAGTCACTGAGCATATGCACTGCTCATTAACTTCAGTGGCTTGACTGAGAGTTTTGAGCACAGTGTCTTTTAAAATCAGACCACCTAATTTTAGACATTCAAATTTGAAAAAATTGGCCATAGTATATCTAGAATAAAGAACCAATAGCTGATTGATAATTTTTCACTGTGGGATCAGTGCTAAATGCTATACTAGTTCTTCAGCTATATCATCACTGGCAAATTCCTACACTTTTAAAATATTTGGGTACGTCTAAACTACATGGCTCCGTCGACGGAGCAATGTAGATTTGTTTTTTTGGCAAAGGCAAATGAAGCCGCGATTTAAATGATCGCGGCTTCATTTAAATTTACATGGCTGCCGCGCTGAGCCAACAAACACCTGATCAGCTGTTTGTCGGCTCAGCGCGCTAGTCTGGACGCTCCCCTGCCGACATCAAAGCCCTTTGTCGGCAGCCCCGGTAAACCTCATCCCACGAGGAATAAAGGGGCTGCCGACAAAGGGCTTTGATGTCGGCAGGGGAGCGTCCAGACTAGCGCGCTGAGCCGACAAACAGCTGATCAGCTGTTTGTCGGCTCAGCGCGGCAGCCATGTAAACTTAAATGAAGCCGCGATCATTTAAATCACGGCTTCATTTGCCTTTGCCTATCTGTCTAATCTACATGGCTCCATCAACGGAGCCATGTAGTCTAGACACAGCCTTTGATTGCAGTTAGCCATCTATCAAGGTCAGAGAACACTTTCTTACCTTTATGGACGTGCATATGTCTAAGAAGTAGACACAATAGCATTGGGGGAAGGAGAGAGTTAGAAGACTGAGCACTCAAATTTGCAGAGGGCAAACATTTGAAGGGAAGACACATTGTGCTGTGATGAACACTCACTGACATTGTTTGATATTCTCCAGCATAACGGAGAATAAACATGCTATTAAACCCCTGTGAATAATGGAAGAGTAAGATAAAAAAGTAGAAGCCATTTCATATCAAATATGCATTATACAATCGTTGCTTTTCCACCAGAGAGAATGCCTCTCTCCAACTTGAAGGCACAAGATTTGAAGGATTTGCATTTCCCAGTGGCTTTAATATGGCATTACACATTCTTCCCGATCAGCCTAGTGATACAGTCCAGGATCTTTGAATTAGAACAGTTACATCATTCAAACTCCTTGAATCATTATGCACATTAACCTTGAGAGTTATCATTAGAGAGCATTCACTGATGCACAGATAACCACAGACAAGACAGGAAAAAATTGTAGTAGAACAAGGGTTCAAGGTCAGATGTCACCCAAGATTGCACATACTGTGTAAAAGAGTTTGCTAATAAAGATGCAGACAAGATTCCTCAAGGTCTTGAGGACAATTTTTCAATCAAATTTTTCAATATCATTGTGGACGCTGCCATCAATTTTATGAAGAAGCATTATGAGCAATTTAGCAAGCACACCATCTACTGGACTTTTTCCTGCAACATAAAGGAACTTTCAGAGGACGTTACCTAGCTTATCGAGAAACCTGATATTTTCCACATTGATGAATCAGACAAGCTATTTAGGTTCACCGGAATTGGGCAACCCAAAGTTTTACCTTTGAGGCATGTAAACCTAAAGTATCAAAATATAACCCAAAACTTAGTGAAATGTGATTACTCTTTGGCTGGGTAAAATTTTCGAAAAACAGATCAACCCTATTTTCAGAAGTGATTTAGCATTTAGGGGTAGGTCTACACTGCATTGCAAACCTAGGTCTGTGAAACCCCCACTTAAGGACATGGTGTTCAAGTTAGTATTCACACAGCATTGTAAACCTGGGCTTACAATTGCAGGATGTGGGTCCATAATCATGCTAACACATCCATACTGCACAGCTTGAACTGCATCCACTGTACAAAATGGCAGGCTTGAACCTGAATTTTAGGGGGACTCAGGCTAAGAGGGTAGGTCCTAAGATGCAGGTCCTGAGTTTTGCTGGCCCTGAATCAGGCAGATGTGTGTGTGGACAGTAGAAGGTTTTGGTCTTAAATCTGAGTCTGAGCTCAGGTTTATAGTGCAGTGGGGGTCTTGGGGTACAATCCATGACAGTGAGCTTCCTAGCCTGGGTCAACAGACTCAGGCTTGCCCTAGAATTCTAAAAATAGCTATGTAGATAGCCCTTTGACATTAGGGCTCACATTCTGACACCTCAGCATTGTAACACTTATCTCTAGATGCTCCAGTGCCCAGCAGGATACTGAGTTCTCATTTAGGGGGGCCAGGCTCCCTTCACAATGCATGTGGGCAGCTAGGCACCTAAGAACAGGAATCACAGAAGCCACACTACATAGAGGGGAGTTACCTAGTAGGAAATGCTGAGAACATTTAAGCTGCACTCCTCACGGAGAATAAGATGCCTAAACCAGGCCAGTCCCCTCTCACAGAAAGTGACAAGGCAACAGTGCTGATGACCCTATAGCCCACTGGCTAATATTTGTCTTAGGATGTGGGCACCCCATGTAACAAAACCTTCCCTTGGTGGCAGAAACTTGACGGGCATGGAGCCGAAATGTTAAATATAAATATAATAGCAGACATATAGTTATACCAAATATCAATACTTAGTAGGGTTGCCAGGTGTCTGGTTTTGAACTGGACAGTCCAGTATTTGAGCTCTCTGTTCGGGAAACAAATTGAGAAAATACAAATGAGAAAATATAAATGTTGAATATTTTCTAAATAAGATGTAATGTAGGTTGTGATGTAATGTCAAGTGTGTCCGGTATTTTTGTTGAAACCATCTGGCAACCCTAACTAGTTATAAATCCCTTACTAATTTTGCTCATCATCACATTGTATGTATCATCAACCTGTATTTATAAAGAGTTTTGATATCTGTAGATGAAGATCTAAATATATTTAGGGCACTTATCACTATACAGCCAAGCACCCAATACATAACAGTGAACATCACATTGGATTCTGTTCTTCTCCTCTTCCATGGTCTCAATACCTCTGTTTGTTTAGGAGTTGAAGGCTCTGACATTTTATCTCGGCTCTCAGAAGCGTTAGCCTGGGCACTATTCCCTGCAACGTCCCAATGAGTCATGAATGGGCATGCAGGGAGGCAGGATCCTGAGCCAGCCCAACCTGTGCTGAGATGCAAGACCTTAAGTGAGAAATTCATCCGAGCCTCCATGATACGTTTACTTTCCTTATGAACCCTGGTTTGGGTTTTAGGCATAAAGTTTTAGATATTATTCCAACACTGAAGAGGGAAAAAAGTGCAGATTATAACAAAATCCTGTTGTGATTTGACACTTGAAGCAGATGTACTCCAAAAGGAGGAGCAGCACACACTAAGTGCTCTCCCAATATTTCTGCTATCTATGGCTGCTGCCACCCACAGCTTCTCAAACTGAAGCTCATAAAAATTTATCAGCAGTTGACAAAGCATTTGGAAAGACTGAGTTTTCTGGAAACTTGCTTTGCTGAGGAAACACAGGAAAGTTGGATTGCTTACAATGAAGTGATTGAAGCCTTTGCCAAGAAAAACGCATGCAAGTTTCATTATAACTATTAATCTAATAGGTTCGCATCAAGCACTCTATTTAAATCAGAAACATATCTGCAATTTCCCATACTTGTTTTTACTATTAGATTTAGGTAGAAGGGAAAAGATGAAGCAACAGGCTTGGGCCTGCAAGAGCAGTGGGTGAGCTACAGATACCATCGCTATTTTCTCCAGACTGTGTACATTAAAGATGGGCACAAATGTCTCCAGATAAGACCTGTAGTCAGTGGGCATCCACCAGCAGCCAGATCAATTCTATTTGTTTCTTCAAGCCAGGCTCTTATTTTTCTGCCATGCAAATTCAAGAAATATTGAAAAGTGATCCAAAAATAGTAGTCTTTACCTGGAATAGTATTATAGTACCTTTTATACACACCCAGCTCACGGCCCTTCTTTAGTCTCAGGACTGCCTACCTACCTCAGTGAAAGACCTACCTGCCTTCAAGATGCTATACAGATAAGTCGGTTGGTCGGTCCTGGCTCCACATTCTCCATCATAGAGCCAGTTACTTACTCAGATCTTCCAGATGGGAATCAGAGCCAATCTGGAGCAATTGCCTGTTGGGCTACTCCCTAATCTAGGGTTTGCAGCGTCTCAAAGGGACAAACCATCCTGCTATATAATCTCCACCTTGATCTTTAGTCAAACTCTGTGCAGCACTTAAACCCTACTTCCAAATACTCCTAAATGTAGGCATTTGAAATCTGGATCAAAATCCATATTTTCCCCACATTTCAGGCATTCCCTGCTGTTCTTAAGGTCACCAGCATGCTATTGCCACCTTTTCAAATATAATTAAAAAGGCTTCAGGATCATAATCCAGCCCCACTGGATTAGCTTCACAGTTACTGATGGAGAAACCTCCTTGGCAGAAACATGACCGGCTGGGGACATTTTGCTGTAGCATTTATTTTTTTAAATCCTCTTCCTGGTCCATCTGTTCCCTCAAGGAAAGACTTGTGCCCCTTTAGAGAGTTTCCAATCGCCCTCACTGTTTCTTGGAATCAGGATGTGAGTTAACACAAACAAATAGTACACCGAGGTATAGCAGGATGTATATTGACAGTGTTCCCTTGTCCAGAGATAGGAGGAGGAGGTTATTTATGGGAGCGAACAGTGTGTCTCAATAGCATAATGTGGCCTGAAGTCTGACAGAGAAGGATACGGGATTCTGGGAGTGGACGGGGTATACAAAAGACTGTTTTCTGGTCCTTCTCCATTAACTTGCTTAAAAAAGGAAAGTAGGCCCAAGGTGGTCTTTGTGTTGAAGAAGTGTTTCTTTTGTACAAAACATACTAATGCATATTTAAACCTGCATAAGATTAAAAAAGGTGTTGACCATCTGTGTATTTAGAAAGTCCTAGATGTTTTCCACTCTGCTACAATCCACAAAGTGCAAGGCTATATCTCCTTTTCTTCAATTCTGTTTGCTGGGGTCTGTGTTTTCTGAGTGTCTGACAGAGGAAAAGTTGGATTCAACTCCAGTAAGAAGCTGACAGGAGGACTGGGGCTACTGGCTTATGAATGTGTCTTGTAATGGAGGTGGATGTATAATTTTCCCAATATAATTCACAAATATGGGGTCATATTGGATTCTTTGCTGCTCCTGGATCTCCCTGAGATTCTCATGTGTAGTAAGCCAGGTCTTTCTGATTTCAAGGCTCTACATAGTATTATTTCTGAAAAGCACTCAGAAGTTATTCAGTGCACCAGTTTGTCTTCAGTATGGACCAGGCCATATAATGCCAAAATATTATGAGACTATAATATTAGTTTGGACTGCATTGGGTGCATCTCTCTCTCAGTTCCAATGTAAGATGCAGTTTATGAATTACCACACTGAGACTGAGATGCAATTATCAGACCAATCATCTTTTAGCTTGTGTCTGTTTTGGTAGATTTGCTCCAGTGGATGAGTCTTGAGATATGGTGGTCCAGAACCGGTGATGGGTGTTCTCATGTTTCTGTAACCTCATTGTTCTGACAGTCTATTCAAGCTTGTATTTGTTGAGCTTCAGGATGGTGGCTAGACTTATTAAGGACCCAGATTTTTAATTGACTTGTAGGCCATTTAAAAAAAAAGATGCAGAGATTTTGTTATTGTATCTTTTCTCTCTGAAGAATCTCATATTTTGTTAATAGACTGTTTAGAGCAAAGCATGTAAGAACAATGATTAGGCCAGCCAAGACATATGGTACGGACTTCTGGCCAACAAGGAAGAAAGGATACTGGCCAACAACGAAGACAGCTGCTTTACACTGCCGAGATGAAAATGATCAGGCGAATGCTGGAGAGATGAAAATTGATAAACTACAGGCAAGCCATGGTGCAGGTAGTCTCCATCATGGAAAAGCTGAGAGTATTAACTGAAACGGCTCAGTCATTTAAGACAATGAGGCGCAGGATATGTTGGCCAGAGGGTAGATCTATTACTCTGGAGACAAAAACCGCAAGGCAGACCCAGAAAAAAGATAGTTTGAGATGGTGAAGGAGGACAGGAAGAATACAGTGTCAGACTGAGGCTATGTCTATACTACTGATTTTTTTCCGGGATACTGGAGGGATCCCGGAAAAACACTGCCGCCTCCAGGGAGCGTGTCCGCTTTAGGATCAGTTTCTTTTGGAAGCCCTGTATTCCTCATTTTATAAGGAATAAGGGCTTTCTGAAAGAGGAGGTTTTTCTCCACACTTGGCCCCATGTAGGTGGGCCAAATGTCAGAAAAGCCTCTTCTGAAAAGAGAATTGGAAAAAGTATCTTTTTCTGAAAAAGAACTGCAGTGTAGTCATAGTCTAGAAGAAATACTTGACAGGAATGCTGGGAGATGAAGAGCAAGAGCTCAGGACAAAGCAAAAAAGACTATTTTAATTTCTGTAAATTGCCTACATGCTACAGAAATGGGCAGTGTAACATCTCTTAAAGAACTAATTAAAGAAAGAATAATTGACTGGTTTCTGGTTAAATCATGATAAAAAAACCCCCACTGATACTATAATAGATTATTATATATAGGAAACAATATGGAATCTTCTTTATTAGAGCACTTCCTCATGTACCAGGCAGTATCCAGTTTGAAAGTCATTACAGACAAGATTAACTAACAACAGTATTTAAGAGAGACCTATTTTCTACTACACTGTAAATCACAATTTGACGGTATAATTTGGAAAAAAACCTGATTTGTTTTTATGCTTTCCCTGTTGGGATGTAGTACAGGGAAAAGGATCAGAACAAAAGAAATCAGATCCAGCCTGGCAAATGGACTGAGCTTTGAAACAGTCAGAAAATGAAGATATTTAAATACAGGTTTAAAAAAAAAAAAAAAGAGAGAAGCAAAGCTGTGCAGCAATATGCAACAGTCAAGCTTCTTTCTGGGCTATATCACAAGGTAATTGGCTGTGATGTGAATTATGCATCCTGAGCCAAATGTGAGAGTGCTTAACAGACACAAAGGTCAATTATCTCTTAGTAAAGCCTCCTGAAAAGAAAGAGGTTATTGCAATTAGAACACACTATTGAAATGGTTAGTCATTTTTACTATTTTAAATCACCATGTCTCTTTTTAAAAGTTATACATTTGTACTTCTGGTAGCTGTAAGCCTCACAGAGTAATCGGGCCTCAGAAAATAAATCACTAAAAATATTACTCACCTAGGCTTCTTCTAATACGAGTGTAAGAAGCTCATGTTAGTATAATCAGGGATACATTATCAAAAGAGATGAGGCCTTAGCTTATTTTCATGGGTTTAAGTCAAAACATATGCTTGCCTTACTACCTACTTTCTTCCCACAATGAGACACAAAGGCTTGCATCTGGGGGGGAGGGGGGAGAGGGAGGTGACATAAGACAAACTATACCTGCAGAAAGCACTCTGCATTTTGAAAATGTGTTCTTGTTTATGTTTGCTAGCCTAGCATGCTGTTGAGTATTGCATAGAAGATACATGAGCCTGAATCAAAATTTCATACTGTACCTGTTCTCCTCTCTCCCCAGTATTTGGAAAGATCTGATCTGCATTTGACTGTAATTGTTTCTATCCATTTAATACACTTAACCAAAATCCTGGATCTAAAACAATCCCATGGACAGTTCAATTTTGAAAAAAAAAACCTATTCAGATTTAGTTTGCTACTAATGTTGTCTCAGACCTATCTAAAATGGAAAGTCTATGTGCCATAAGAGAGACAAAGTAGGTGAATTAACATCTTTCTTCATGGACCAGCTTTTGTTGGTGAAAGACATAAGCTTTCAAGCTACGGAGAGGCTATGTCTAGACTGCAGAGTTTTTCCAGCATACCTCCAGTATCCCGGAAAAACTCTGCCCTGTCCAGTGAATGCATCCACTTTTTCAGAACAGTTTCCGAAAAAGCAGGTGTGTTCTTTTGGCATCCCTGTATTCCTCTTGGTGAGAGGAATAAGAGATGTTCTGAAAGAGGAGGTTTTTCCAAAATTTGGCCCTGTATAGATGGGCCAAATTTTGGAAAAGCTTCTTCCAGGAAAAAAAAAAAACAGAAAAAGATATACAAGTTGTGGCTCACAATTTGCGCATCTCTTTCCGAAAAAAACTCTGCAGTCTAGACATAGCCTGAGCTCTTTTTCAGGTCAAGAAAGTTTGTACCTTCCAACACATATCCAGTATAAGATAGTATCTCACCCACCTGATCTTTCTCTTATCCTGGGACCAGTACAGTTATTTGCAGTGCTGATATAGCTATCTGCCACTAAACATGTTATGGAAAGCAAGTTAGCTATTCTGCAGTTTTCTACATATAAATACTGGAGATTACTACATACAATTATTTTAATATAGCCTTTCATAATGGAGCTTAGCAAAGAAAATAAACTTTTTTCAACCATTCATTATCAAAATTAGATTGCCTAATTTATACCTTTTGTTTTAAAAACAAAAGAACTCTCTGAATTGTCAGCCTTCGTATCTGGCTTCACATAGCAGGACAGAAATATAGAACATAGGTGTTGCCTAACTAGCCAAGACACTTGTAAATGGATGTGTGATATAAATCAAATACATTTTCCTTACAATAATACACTTACTTAAACTTAAAACAGATATTTTAAAGTTGCTTGGCACCAACCTCTGTAGAAGGAAAGACAGAAATAAAGACAAAGACGGAAAGACAGATCTACAAATGGTTCAGAACTCAGTATCCCATCTGCTCAGCATCACCGGCCCTTCACTTCACTCTACTCTACTCTTTGTTGAATACTGGGTGATATTCTAGATTTCAGTCTCCATCTTCAAAGATCTCTAGCAGAATGGACCAGTCTCAGGGTGTGTCTAGACTACCTAGTTTTGTCGACAAAGGTAGACTTTTGTCGACAAAACTATACCAGCATCTACACTACCACTGAGTTCTGTCGACATAACGTCGACAGAACTCAGCAGTTTTGTCGACGCTGGTATACCTCATTTTACGAGGCATAACACCTTCTGTCGACAGAAGGTGTTATTGCCTGTAACGTTGCGTCCAGACAAAGCAGCTTGCTTTGTCGACAGAACTCAATGTGTCTGGACGCTCTTTGTCGACGGAAGTTTTGTCGACAGTATCTGTCGACAAAACTTCCGTCGACAAAACGCGGTAGTCTAGACGTACCCTCACTGAGAGACTGCCTCACTATGTATAATCATGCCCACCTATCATAACCCTGTTCCCTTCAACTGCAACCATAAAACTGTTACTCTCAAGGGAAAAGAAACTCACTTCTGGACAATGAAGAGCATTCTTTGCAATTCGCCCATGAATCTTGAGCTCACTTTTGGAAGAGATCAAGATGGCAATAACCCTCAACACTTTAATGGAATGAAAACCCACTCTTTGACCCATCATTTCCCATTAACGCCAGCTTCCAAATACATGTGAGTACAGATCCTACTAACTTAGGGAATATTGAGAGGAAAAAATATATACAATACCTACTGATAGGGCACCACAGGGCACCATAAGAACCTAGCAAAGTCTATTTTAAATACTAGATAAAAGTTTAATAATGCTGAAAGCACTCACATCCAGACCCACAGAGTTAGGCACCTAAATCCAAAATTTGGTGTGATTGCAATCCTTAACACACCTGCTCAACCACCACCAAACTCTGGAAGCGCTTAAAATCCCTTGGCACTTAAATTTTTGCCATAAGTTCCCCAAATTTCTCTCACACCTCCACACTTCCTTAGGATAGCCACTTGGGTGTTTATCTCATGCCTAAGTCCCAGCACAATCATCACCTAGATTCATCTTGGGGCTAGGCATGCTTTGAGAATGCCTACCCCCATATAGGATGGCTGGGGAACACTCATCAGGGATATGGGAGACCTGCTTTCAGTTCCCCCCTCTGCCTTATGTGAAGAAGGGAGTTGAACATGGCTCCCTACTTCTCACGTGAATGCTCCAAACCACTAGTCTAGGTCATATTCTGGTATGGGTCTTTCTCCAGTTGGAGAAATAATTCCACTGTATATAAATAATTCAATATGTAGTGTCGAAGGGATGTGAGAATGATTGAATCTACAGCCCAGTGGTTAGGGCACTCACCTGAGAGGCAGGAGATAGAAATTCAATTCCCTTTACTTCAGCAGGCAGTGAATGGATAGAATCCAGATTTCACACAACCTAGGTCAGTTCCTTAATCATTGGGCAAAAGATTGTAAGTGAGGCTGCTGTCCCTACCACCATGGGCATTGTGCAGGGAGTCAGGCATGCACTGCCACAGGTCTTGCAAGAACCTCTGACTGAAGGAAAGGATTCCTGGCTATGAATCCCAAGTGGAGAAAAATACTTCCTTCCAGCGCAAATTTAAGTACCAAACTCCTTGAAAGGGGTGGGACTTGAGTCACAACCCTTTCCTCCACATCTCCCATTAGCTATCTGAGGCAGCTCCCCAGGTATTATGCTGCCTTTTGTGAAACCCACCCCCAGCCCTATCTCTTCCCATGCATTGCATAAGTAGTCTACATGCCTAATGCTGGCTGTGTGGCTTCTACTGGCATCAAGGTGCCTAAAAGTTAAGTGATACAGAGCTTAGCATTGCAACCTCAAGCCCCTTTATGGATCGGAACCTCCGTACAGTCATTGTTTTCAACAGTCTTCTCTTGCAACTTTAGTTGTATCATAATACCAGATATTTTTAGTGTCAGTTGACCACAGTGTAAAATAAAACAAGTAGATTTTACTAATTTGAAACGTGTCCTAAAGGCTTTAATATTCCTTGCACTGTAGCAACGCAGAAAGTCATTCCTGTTTAATTAGTTAGGCCACAGTATTTGCAAAACAATTAAGAATGTAATTTAATTTTGGCGTTTGGTAAACATCCAGGGATTAATTCATTGTGAACTTATGACCTACATGTTGAGTTTACTTTGCAAAGTATCATTAAACCAGTCAATTAGAACTTACAATTAAAATCCATGACATGGAGCAGTCTCATATATATACTGCAGAATTAGAACTATGTACCATATTCATTTTTGAAATATGTATACATTTTAAAACTATGCAAAAATTAATTTTGAAGTCAAATCCAGATTTCTAGTGCAGGGAAAAAGAGTCTCAGGGGGCATCTCCTATTCTAGCTCATTGTTTGTGTAGAAAGGTTAGTCAGCTTAGCCTGTTGGTTTAGAGGCTGTTGCTTCAAGCTACCAGCAAGATAGGTTCTACTGGTGTATGTACTACAACTAACCTGTTGCTAGGCAGAGTCAGCTAAGCCCTTAGCTCAGCCAATCAAGCAATATGGAAATTCTGATGTAGTCACCACCTAGCAATAGACAAGCAGCAGCACTCCCTAAAACCAGAGTGAGTGAGTGAGAGAGGGAGGGGGGAGTCAGAGGCTGGCTTCCAATGTAAGAATTATTAAGCACAATTACCTTACATACAAAAAACTATGTTAAAAGAACATTGACATGGAAGTACCAGAATGAGGGCTGCCTGTGCAACCTTAATTTGGCCCCTATGACTGCATACATTACGGTACAGTCTTTTATTTCATTAATACTATTTTCTCCTCATTCAGCCTTAGTCTACAGTAGGGACTTATTTCAAAATAACCCCCCTTATTTCAAAATAATAAGTAAAGTGTCCACACTATTTCAAAATCTGTACTCCTGTTTTCCTCAAGAAATAAGTTTATTTCAAAATAGTTATTTTGGGAGTTATTTCAAATTTAGTTATTCCAAAATAATATCCTACCGTAGCATGCCTTCAGTGACTAGATGGATACTTGTTTCTATCCAGCTGATGTGTAGGCCCACGCCTTATTTAACACACACCACCTCCAAGCCTGGATACAGAATTATTAATTTTCCTTGGGTTTTTCTAGAGCACTCTCACAAGAGTATCTGAGTACTTCACAGGTAATGAATATATCTTCAAAACACCCTGGTGAAAAGAGGCGCTGTTATTCCCATTTTACAGACAGGGAAGTGAGGCACAGAAAGATTAAGGCTAACAGTGCCTAAAACGTCTATTAATTCTGGTTTCTCACCTTGACACACCAAGAACCTGATTCTCATGGTACCTAGCATTTTATAGCACCTCACATGTCAAATCACAGTTCCCACTGACTTCAGTTGAAGATCTGTGCATTCAGCACGTCTACAAATCATTTTGGTCCAATGAGAAACACACAGCTAGTGGCTGCCTGCAAAACATTATGTGTAAGTAACTTGCCTATCATCATATCAGAGTTCTTTGGCCCAGGGGGGATAGTATCCAATACCCTATGGGCAGCACACAGCTGTCTTAACCAGGGTCCTTACAGACAACTATCTCCTTTACCTCATAGGCTTGATTCGTACCCAGAGCACCACTATCCTATGTACTGAATGAGGCATGATCTTCCAGGGAAAATATGGGACCACATCATTTAAGAGTCTAACCTAGTGCATATGCACAAGGGGCTTGAATTAAGATTGCACAGGCAACCTTAACTCTGGAATCCTTGGCTTTGCAGCTTTAACTTTCCTTTTACTACAGGCTTTTTAATGTAATTTCTTACTTTAAAAGAAAGAATAGATTTTCTCTCATGTGGAATCATATTGACACCCAAAGTGGGTCATCAGTAGGCAGGGGCGGCAGGTATGATAGGAGAGTGAAGGCAGTGCTCTGGGGCTGGGGAGTCTGGGGCCACGTGCCCTACTCCCTCTCTATGGTGCGAGGGGGAGTGACTTGGCTCCCATGGGGCGGGGCCTGGACAGAAGAGGCAGGACTGGGGGTGGGGCTGAGGGCTTGCCTCATCCAGCCCTACTTTCATCCACCATGCATGTGAGGGTTGGGACTGTTAGATACACTGAATAGCGCTCTAATCCTTGAACTCGCAGAATAACTGGAAGTAGTAGCAGGCTGTCATTATCCATGTGGACCAGTGCTAGAGTGGGATAATGTACACACTTTTCCATTGGATTTTACAGCATTTACTGACAACAGAAAAATGTAGAGACTTGGGGTTCCTGCATTCAGTGCAAGGTACTGAAAGGCAGTGTTCAATACTGGTTAGATCATTTCTTTCCTTGTCCCTTTCTTTCTATCCATGCCTATCCCCAGCTCTACTGTTGTTGTTTTTTTTTTATCTGAGGAAGTGGGTCTGGCCCACGAAAGCTCATCATCTAATAAACCATCTTGTTAGTCTTTAAAGTGCTACATTGTCCTGCATTTTGCTTCAACTACCCCAGACTAACACGGCTACATTTCTATCCCAGCTCTACTGTGTGTCCAGGTTCTAACCCCTTTTGTCCTGCCCTTACCTTTGCTCCTATCCACTACCTTTCACCTTGGTTCCTATCTATTTCAAAACTTCCCCATTCTGGGCTTTTATACCCTCCCTTTCTGTTTCCTTCAGCCAGGAACTCATGCCACCTACCCCCGCATGTCAGACAAGCAGTTTCCTTCTTTCTGGCCCAGTGCTGACAAGGGTAGTTTTGAGACCATCGTCCAGCATCACAGTTGGCTTCTGACTGACAGAAAAAGCAATTGCAGAGAAGTCCTATTCAGCTCCAGGACTCAGCACGCTCAATGAGTCTATGAGAATGTCACATGTGCGGTCAGATTGACATGTAGGAACTAGGAGGTGCTGGAACATGCTCGGTGTAAATAGAATCTTTGGATAATTGAGCTGCCAACTTCCAATAAGTTTCTACTAAGTAGGTTCAAATTGAGAATTTCCAGAAACTCATAACTTAGCTAAATTTGGGTGAATTTTCACTGCTATGACAAATGGCGCCTCTGACACCAGAGTGGTGGATATTGTGTAGGATTGCTAGGTGTCTGGTTTTGAACCAGACAGTCCAGTATTTGAGTTTTCTGTCCGGAAAACAAATTGAGAAAATACCAGACATAGAAAATACCGGACATTTATATGTCTGGTATTTTCTAATTAAGTTTTTATTATTATCATCATGAGTACAGTACATAGTTGCATACTGCCTGGCTGGTAGACAGGCTCACACAGTGTGAGCCTGTCTACCAGCCAGGCAGTATGCAACTACGCAGTACAGAGGAAGGGGCTGGGGGCAGGGGCAGGATGGAATCCCCTGGGCCAGACTCGCCCATGCGCCCCACTGGGACTGTGCATAGGACAGGTAGCACCCCGGGATCTGCATGCACCCAGCCCTGCTCCCTGCCAGCCAGTTCCCCCACTTCCCGCTCCACCTCCCCAGCCAGCCCCACTCCCTCCAAAACCCTCCCTGCCAGCCCTGCTCCCCTCCCGGCCAGTCTCTTGATTTGAAATCAAGTGTGTCTGGTATTTTTTTTAAACCATCTACTAACCCTAATATTGTGGGCTGTGCTTTCCCAAACAGCCTGACATGGCCTGCCCCCACTTCATCCTTAGGTACCCTCCTGTCTGCTGTCCCCTTGTGACCCAGAGGCTGGAGCAGGAAGGGTGGTGGCCACAGTGCACACAAGACTCTTGGGGTTTTCCATCCTCCTAGTGCTGGGACCGTGCTGCCCGCCCAGTGTTCTGGGCAAGCCACCTGCCTGCCTGCACATCTCTGTGGGGCTAGAGGCGCTCTGACTGCCCACCTACCAAGCGCTGGGGCTGTGAGGACTCTAGCCATGTCACCTGTCCACACGCCCAGTACTGGGGCTGGATTCGCTCCAACCGTGCTCCCTGCCCAGCTCTGGGAGTGGGCACATTCCGACCATGATGTCTGCATGGCAGTGGGGCTCCGAGCACAGAAGAGCAGGAGTCTGGGGTGTGCTCCAGGCTCCAGTGGGAAAGATGGGGCAAAAGGGCTAGGGCCTCAGACAGAGGGGGAGGGACTGAAGGCTAGAATGCCACAAGGATGCATTCGCCTGGTACCCATGCACCAGAGTGAAGTCCCTGCTCCAAAACAGAGGCAGTAGAACTGTTCAACAAAATACTGTAGTTGTAAGAACTTTCTTACATGAGCAAAACAACATATTTTCCCCAATCTCATACCTGGAAGCAGCAGAACCATTTTTGCTGAGCCTTTCAAAATAAGATTCATCCTTGGAAAACTTCAGCTCAAAATGGTGACATTTAGGCAAAATTATAAACTGAAATCAGGATTAAATCATGAGAGGTGCCAGGTAACTTTAATGATCAGTGGCATAACCTGGGTTACTTATAATGTATATACCATGGGTGGGGAACCTAAGGCTTGCATGGATCCAGCTCAGGGCTCCCCCTCAGCATTGGGGAGCCCACATTGGTGCTCCAGGCCACCCCACCCTCCACTCTTCCCTCTGTGGGGCTGGAGCACACAAAATCTACTGGCCTGGGCCCCACTAATTTTTCTGTGGATCAGAGGCCCCTGACCCCAAAAAGGTTTCCTACCCCTAGTAGATACACATACAGTGCTTAGACAGTCTTACTTAACGTTTTCCTCACACAAATAAATCCCAATCCTGCCTGGTCTGCAAGGCCCAGTCTAAGGACTTCCCTGAGCAGAAACTGCCAGCCATGTGACATACATCAAACTGTGGCTTGATTTGTGTGGTATGGCTAGATACCACTAGGGACAAGACTGAAACAAGCAAGCCCATGTTACATATGACCTAAGCTACAATTGAGCTCTCCAGAGGCAAAAGGCTAGTATATTAACCTACTTTGTCACCTAGCCCTTCACTATTGATTAGCAATTATTCTTTTCAAATGAAACAAGGACACCGGATGTAAGGTCATCTGCAGTATATCCTGAGAAAATCCAAGACTTCTAAACCTCTTTCCATCATCCCTTGCTGAAGGTTGATTAAGAAACAATGATTCTTATTGAAATACAATTAGAAATGTAATTTAAGCCAGGCCTTTGTACAAACTGAGGGTTCATAGATGTGAACTAGCTATGAAGCAGGAATACCAGATAGCCTAGGTGTGTGCTATAATCCAAATTCTGCATAATTTGATCAAGTCAATTGGTCAATTAATAAATAACACAAGCAGGGACCAACAGACACTGATAATATGATCAGACTGCATTCAGTGGTTTTCACTTTGAACATTCTCTCCTGGTGTGGATTGGCTGTTTACTCCAATTCGCCTGCTCCCTTCCTTTGGCTTGTCTGGCCACCTAATCCTCTCCCAGTGTAACTCCATACATATGATTAATAATTAATGAATGAATTATTTAATTAATTACAAGTAAGGGCTCTTCATCTAGATACATGGATTGAATTAACATATTATTTACAGAAGCAATCCTCTCTATTTTGTGAGCTAGAAACGTTGCAGCGTGAATAAGATGGATTGTGGAATGGGGAAGGGAGACTATTTCTAATTATTTCTTTAAGAATATAGGAGTTTCTATAATTTGATAGGCCTGTGGTCTATTTCCTGTGCAGACCACTAGTGTGTTCTTCAGAGAGGTGAGTAAAACTTGATTATTATAGATTAGCAATAACCAAAATCCCTGATCTCAATGGCCACAAATTTTGTGCAGATTGTAAATCTGAACCTACGTCCAAGTGTTGTGGCTAAGGCCCAGAAGTATAATTGGCTGTATTAAAATTCTAACTTTAAACTCCCATCCATACTTTCCAAATCCAAATCTATCTTGGGCCTTTTATCTGTATCCCTAATGCATGTAATATCATGCCATAGCAGGGGTAAACCTAGGTAGATAGACACAGTTCATAGAAATCAGACTGCTTCTTGATCACAGCTGGTATTCAGCTAATTCCATGAAACATGAGAATTATTGTGAATTTTCAATATAACATATTTTGTTCAGTTTTAATGACCATCACATTTTCTCAGACTATTGAATGAAGCTGCCTGAATTAGTGCTAGGAGATACAGTTTGATACTGTTGATTTACATCAGCTTTTTCAGCCTTTACCTTAATTCAGTTTCTCAGAGATACATAAATGCTTTCTCTAGTATGTAGATATAGCACATTAGCATTTTTTATTCATAAGTGTCCCCATTATATGGCAATCGCAGTATATATCATCATACAAATAAGTGAAAGATACCTCGACGGGCAATATAGTTACAAAGTTGGTTATGATTCAGACTTTTCATATCATACATTGTCAATATAACAAATATATATGGAAATAAATGTTTTTTACATATAGAATTTATAGATTAAATACAGGAAACTACATTTTATCACCTGGCCCTAAACCCACAAAATTAAAGCATAGAAGGCCTGTCTTCACTAGAGGAGAGACCAACGCTGCTGTGGTTGATATCCCAGAATTCAGTATAGTGGGTCTGGTAAAGACCCAAAGACCCACTAACTCGAACTCAGTGGCCAATACTCCTGCTCCTGTAAGGAGTAAGAGAAGCCAACGGAAGTGTTTGCTCCCAGCAGCTTCCTGCTGTGGGGACAGCATGGAAACTCGAATTAAAATATGTTGACTCCTGCTATGTATCTTAATTCTACCTTCCCGTTTAGTGTAGACCTGGACTAAGTTGGGGCTATCATTCCACCATAACAATTTCTTTTTTCCTTGGGTGTAACAAAAGTCTTGGAACAGTTCTTAATCTTATACAGAGTAGACCACATTCTTGGCCCCAGCTCTACATGCTGCTAGCAGAAAGTTTCCTTGAAAGGGGACCCACAGATTTCCACAACTAACAGGAAACATGGGGTATAGCCAGCTCTGCACTAGTGAAAGGGAGTAAAGCAGACATACTCACAGCGTGGCATTCTGCCTCACCCCAGCCAGCATGGCTTCGTGTTCTCTGTTTGTGAGTTTCCTAATTTGGTTTTATGCCGTGTTATGCTCTCTAACCCATGTTCTCTTCCTCATTTGTAGGTTCTAATTCTTATTAGTTCCCTCAGTCATTTAGGTTTGGAGCTTTTTGTTTCTGTCCCAATCTACTCCACTCCTATCTATGGGTATGTCTAGACTACACAGCTCCATCAGAGCCATGTAGATGAGTTTACTAGACATAGGAAAATGAAGCGTGATTTAAATTGCCGCTTCATTTACAACAAAATGGCCACCACGCTGTGCTGATCAGCTGTTTGGCAGCACAGCGCGGTAGTCTGGACTCACCGCAGTGAACAAGGGAAGCCTTTGTTGACCGCACTGGTAAACCTCATTTCACGAGGCACAACGGAGCGGTCGACAAGGGCAATTATTTAAATTGCCACTTCATTTTCCTATGTCTAGTAAACTCATCTACATTGCTCCGTCGACAGAGCCATGTAGTCTAGACATACCCTATGCATGTCCAGGTAGTAGCAAGCATCCATTTCTCTTCCTATGTTGACAAATTTTGCATCCTTTTACTGAAATTGACTTTGAATATATGACAGGCTAAGTCACAATTCCTTTTTTTCCTTTTACTCATACCAAGAACTTCATTAAATAATCACAGCTAAATCATCCAAACTTCACAATCTTATCTTTTAAGTTTTTTATTATAGCTTGCTTGCCTTTTCCCCCCTCCCATTAATTTTCTTTTTTTCTGTACTATGCAAGGGTTTCTTTCAGTAAAGACACAGGCCAAGAGGCTTGGCTTTTCAAAGCTAGAATTTCAAATGCTTTTCAAGATCAGTCTGTGACCTACTCACTCTGGCATTTGTTCAACATATGTTGGAAGAGAAAACTCTGTTTCTTTGTTCGGCAGCTGTAATAGTCACTAGATCCCCTCTTCTCAATCCAAAACTTTTTGCTGGATGATTGTCAGTAGCCATCATCAACTCCTCAGTATTCCCTTGTATTTAAAACAGAGGTGTATGTTTGTGTTTCCCATTCCAAAACATAAAGACTCTTTCCACTTTTGTTGAATTTATTTATGCTAATCTAATAACCACATCATTCCCTTAATCTTTATGAAGGTGAGTCGGGAGTGAAATGTGAACTTGCAGGCACTGCAATGTAATGGTGATGGACTCAGGGCAAGTCTTAAATAAATTTCTTTAAATAATGTTAAACCAGATTGTAATGAGCCATCACTCACCTTGTGCAAATGACCCCCTTTTGGCTAAGTGCCTGCCCCTCTTGCTATGGCAGCCCTCCTTAAACTCTGCTCTCCAGCCCTCTCTGAGCCTTTTGAGCTCCAAAGAGGAACTGTCTCTTTCTGGCCCAACAGCTTCCTTTTAACAGGCTTGCTGAGCCCTGATTGGTCATGTCCTTTTTGCCATTCTAGCTTTCTTGGAGGACTTCTCTATGTTGCTCTGGGTGGAGTGTGGCAAGGCCACAAGCCTCCAGCAGGGGGCATCAGGGTCTTGCCCACGCTGTCATACCCCTTTCCCTCCTAATGGGAGTTGGGTGGTAGATCTATAAAAGGCACCTTGTAGTACATTTTTGCCTTACCTCAGAAAGGCTTCCCTCTCCCAAACTCCCCTGTCTGGAGGGCCATTACTTGTAGTCTTTCTGTACTCCAATCTATCAGGGTCCTTTCTCTCAGAGTCCTGAATACAGAGTTTCCAGCTGTGTCTTATAGCCATACATCAGGGGTGGGCAAAAGCCTCTTACGGGCCAGATCTGGCCTCCATAGGGCTTTGATCCAGCCCACAATGCATTACCTTGCAGCTGGAGATGCATGAGCCCTTTTAACTGCTTCTATTTAAAGAGCTTGTGTTTTTCTTATGCCTTGCCTAGAAGCCCCGGGAAGGCACAAACTCTTTTAATGGATGCAGTTGAAAGGGCCTGCATGTCTCTGGCTCCCTAGCAACACACTAGTGGTACCGGAGCTATGAGCCCTTTAAACTGCTTCTATTTAAAGGGCTTGCGCCTCCCCCCCCCGCCCCAACGTGTTTAAATAGAAATAGTTAAAAGGGCTCACAGCTCCCAGTGCCTCTAGCACATTTCTAGGGAACTGAAGACAAGCGAGCCCTTTCAATCTCTTCTATTTAAAGGGTTTGTGCTTGTTGGGGGCTGTGTTGCCTAGGGTTGCCAGGTGTCCAGTTTTCACCCAGACAGTTCAGAATTCGGGTCCCCCATCCGGTTAAAAAAAAACAAAAAAAAACCCCTGAAAATTCCAGACATGTGAAATGTCTGGTATTTCCTGTTTTTGTCCTCTTTTTTTCTTAACAACTTTGGTCTCCGAACAAAATTTTTTCCTGGTGTTTTTTTTTGGGGGGGGGGGGGAAGGGGGAAGCTATTTTTTTGTTAAACCATCTGGCAACTGTATTGTTGCCTGGCAGCCAAGCCCTGTGAACAGAAGCAGTTGAAAGGGTTGCAGCTCTCAGTTCCACTGGCCCGCTGCTTGGGAGGCGTGAGCCCTTTCAACTGCTTCTGTTCACAGGGCTTGTGCCTGCCGGGGGGCTGCCAGGCAACAGAACAGCAGCAGGGCCAAGAGCTGCCAACCATGTTATGAGAATTCTAAGCTTCCACCCCAGACAACTCAGGGAGGAGGCTAACCCCCAACACTCTCCCATCTGTTCCAGGTCCCTTCTATTGGCCAGAAGTCATGAGGGAGGGACCCCAGGCCAAGCAAAGTTCCCAGTAGGGTAGCTCTCAACCCTACCCCTTCTGCCCAAGGCCCCATCTCTTCCAGGTTGGCCCACAGCAACTTCAGAAATGTGTGAAGTGGCCTCCCCTTCAAAAATTATTGCCCATCTTTGCCATATGCCATCTGGAGCAAACGGTCTCTTTCCTGTGAAATATACTGGAGGTCTTCAGTCAGCTGCTCAGTCTCAAGGTCCCAGAGTCATGCCAGAGATTCATCTTCTCTCAAGAGAGCATTCATAAAACCTGCCTGTATTACCCCCCTTGTCTAGCCCAGAGTCTTGCTCTTTATCCCAGCCCTTCTCATTCAGCTCCTCCAGCTGGGGTGAATCTGTCTGGGCTTCTCTGCTAATGGCCTCACTAAGTATTTTAACCTGAGTCCCCACAGCAATTTGCTAGACTTTAACTTTGGTCTGTATTTCTTTAGTATCCTGCAGAGCCCTCTCCCTCTGGGCCTTGTCCAGTGATGCCTGTAGAGCTTTCTTTTGCTCCCTCTGCCCCTGAGCTTCCACCTACACCCTGGCTAACTCCTGTTTTGTTTGAACCAGTTGATTAATAACTTTCTGTCTGGAGAGATTAGTCTCATCCAGTTCCTGTTGGCATTTTTGTAGCAGGTCTCCCACAAAGGGGCCCTTCTGGTCCTGTATCTGGGCTCTTTTTTGAGGTTTCCTCATCCCAGCTTTCAGCCCCTCTGTTTTCTTTCCCTGATGAACCTTGACCCTTTCAGCCCTAGGTCATTGTCCTGAGTCTTCCCACATGAGAGCTGAGTAGCCCACCCAGTCTCTCCCCAAAATTACAGACCTGGGCAAGTCCCTGACCACACCAACCTGGAGTCAGGCTCTCTGGCCCTGTACCTCCATTCCCAGCTATGCCATGGGACAGACTCAGGTTTTCCCACATATACATAAAGACTGTGTCTAGACTGCATCCCTTTTCCATAAAAGGGATGCAAATTAGACATATCGCAATTGCAAATGAAGCGGGGATTTAAATCACCCCTGCTTCATTAGCATAAAAATGGCTGCTGCTTTTTTCCGGCTCGGAGCTTTGCCGGAAAAAAGCACCAGTCTAGACGTGGATCTTTCAGAAAATAAAGCCTTTTCCGAAAGATCCCTTATCCTTCATTTTAATGCGGGCTTCATTTGCAAGTTCGAATGCCTACATTAGCCACCCTAGTTCGAACTAGGGTGGCTAGTGTAGACATACCCTGAGGGATCTGTTCCAGTGCTGACTGATTGACTGATGATGGACGATTCAGGAGCTGACTGAAATACTCTTTCCATGGGTTATTGATGCCAGCCTTCTCCGTGATCAACGTGGCTCCGTCTGCAGGCAGCAAGGGGACAGAGCCAGACTTGGAAGGACCAAAGACTGACTTGATGGAGCTGAAGGACTCCCTTGGATTGTTTAAGTCAGCATAGTGTTGCGCCTCTTCAGCTTTCTTCTCCCATTATTGGTCATGCATTTTGCGGATTTCTCGCTGAGCCTGGGTCTGGAGGAACTTAAACCTGTCTTTCTTAGAGATGGAGCCTGGATCATTCTGCCACTCCAAAAATGCCTTGTTCTTCTTGGCAAGCAGGTCCTCAATAGCACTGTTGTTCTCATCAAACCAGTCTTGATTATTGCGTTTCTTGGGACCAAGCACTGACTTTGCTGTCTCCATCACCATTTCTCTAAACTGGATCCACTTCTGAGTTGGACCTCCAAATGATCCGTTGGCAGTCAGCTTTTCATCAAGGCTTGACTGGAACTTGCGCAGATGAGAAGGCTGCTGGAGTCTAGCAATGATAAAGGCTGTTCGGATGAGCTTTGGGCGATGCTGAGCGATGTGTATTTTGAAAATGGTGCGGACGAGCCTATGGTCAGTCCAGCACTCTGCTCCTCGCATGGATCTGGTGACAAGGATATCCTGAATATCACACGGATGAACAATGACATAATCCATCATGTGCCATTGTTTCGATCTAGGGTGCATCCAGGTAGTCTTGTATTTGTTTGCCATCCTGAACACTGTTCGTGATGAGGAGGTCATGTTCTGCACATTGGCTCAGCAGCAATAGGCTGTTGCTGTTCATCTTGCCAAAGTAATGTTTGCCTAACATGTGGTTGCAGCCAAATCGGGCGTTGAAGTCTCCCGACAAGATCAACTTGTCATTGGCACTGAGCACAGAACAGAACTGAGGTCGATGTAGAACTGCTCAGTTGTCTCCTTTGTGCTGTTCATGGTGGGAGTGTATGCACTGATGACTATTGCATACCGCTTGTGACTGAGGGGTAGGCATAGCTTCATGAGCCTCTCGTTAATACTGACAGGCAGGTCCAAAAGTTGTTTCATCAGACTAGTCTTGATGGCCAGGCTGACTCCATGGATCCTATCCTCATTCTGCACTTTTACTTTCCAGAAGAAGGTGTAACCACTAGCTAGTTCAGTGAGAAATCCTTCTTCAGCAAGCCTGGTTTCATGCAAGGAAGCGATATCAATAACAGCGCGAAAGCTCTTTAGCGACTAGGCTGTTCTCCGATGAGGTCTTAGTGTGCCCTCACTGAGCATACGGACATTCCATGCTCTCATTACCAACTTCTTTTTTTTGCACAACATAACCTGGGCATGAAGAATATTATAGTGGGAAAGCCTGCACAGACACGATCCCACTCTGTCGGCCTCAGAAGTCAGAATCCAATGGCACGAATAATCATTACTTCTGGAGACTACCTCGGCTGCATTGGATGGCCATGTCACCTTAAATGCTCTGACATGCCCCACACACTCCATAGTGCATTGCTGCAATGCCTTCTCAGCCATTGAATCATAAAGATTTTCTCTGCCGGATCCATTGATGCAGTCTTCGCATGCTGGGATGAGCAAGTCCCTAACTCACCGAGGATTTCAGACCCATCGGTTACCCTCACCTGGTTTAGCCAGCCTGTCAAAGCCATTGCCTGGGGTGTGGCCATTGCCGCATGCAAAGCAACTATGTAGAGCCACAGGTGAGAGCTGGGTGCCAGTAAAGATCAATAAAAGATGGGCCACTCCCGAAGAAATGTGACAAGCCCTCCTTTAGAGGTACAACCCCATTAGAGGTACTACCATGCAACCCCATACACTCCTAGGACTATGGAATCAATAATCTCCTGGGTTGTACAGACTTCAGGGCACAGCCACCAGACAGCCCAGTCTTTAAAGCATTGGGCTACCACCTAGGGCCGAGTCCCTGTGGGAAAAGGTTCTGAGCGAAACCTTCATCTGTAAGGGTATGTCTACACTACCACCCTAGTTTGAACTAGGGTGGTTAATGTAGTCATTCGAACTTGCAAATGAAGCCCAGGATTTAAATATCCCGGGCTTCATTTGCATCTTGCCGGGCACCACCATTTTTAAATCCCCGTTAGTGCGGACTCCGTGCCCGCGGCTACACGCGGCATGGAGTAGGTAGTTTGAATTAGGCTTTCTAATTCGAACTACCGGTACACCTCGGGTGGTAGTGTAGACATACCCTAAGTCTTTGAAGATATCCCCAGCCAGACAAGTATAGCAGTTTTCACTGTCTGATAATCTGCTGCCCCATCATCATCCAGGGCATGGTATGCTGCCTAAGTCTCCCCTGGCAGGAACGGTGCCAGGCAGGCAGCCCAGGTGGTTTGTTCCCAATCAGCAGTTGTGGCTACCCATTCAAAAGGATCCAAATAAGCCTCTTTATCATCACATGGCCCTAGTTTGACCAACGGTATCCCCAGCCCTGAGTTTAACAAGTTCAGGAGCACTGGGGAAATTACTTGCCGAAACACTGCCTCTTCAAACTGTTGCTCCTGCTATTGCCATTGCTACTGGAGCTGAAGCAGTTCCTGGAGTACATCCTGCTGCTTTTGGGCAGCCTGCTGAGCCTCTTGCTGCACTTCAAAATTCTCTGTGTCTCAGCTGTGCTTTGCTGTGCTGTTGCTGGGCCACCAGCCTCACCAACTCCTCCATCACCCCTTTTTCCAGGAGTTGGAGGCATCTCTACTCTTGGTACCAAAGTAACGAGCTGTCATTCACCTCACATGAATGGTCCCCTTTATGGCCAAGTGCCTGCCCTCCTTGCTATGGCAGCCCTCCTAAAACTCTGCTCTCCACTGCCTGAGCCTTTTGAGCTCCAAGGAAGAACTGCCTCATTCTGGCCCAACAGCTTCCTTTTAACAGGCTTGCTGAGTCCTGATTGGTTGTGACCTTTGTGCCACTCTAGCTTTCTTGGAGGACTTCTCTATGGTTTGCTCTGGGTGTGGCGTGGCAAGGCCACAAGCCTCCAGTGGGGGGATTTGGGGCCTGGTCTTCCTCTTCACATAGACATATCCTTCCTAGCATTTTTAAGTTATGCATTGGGTGTACATGTTTACAGACAAAATGAATAAAGGCATTGATAATGGAATGTGAGTTAATGGGAGAGAGGGAGAGAGGGAAGGAAGAAGGAGAAATCAGTTGGTTACAGGCCAAAATTCATTAACATTGTTGAGTTCTGAGGACCCAATGACCAGATGTAAAACCACCACAATTGGCACGAGCTGTCAATCTAAACAAAGAGGTTAAGTGCTCAGTTGACATAAAGAGTGAGTTATCCCTAAAGACAGGCACTCAGAGTCAAGGCTGAAGTATGTTGGCAGTGTAGTGTGGGGAACCTGGTATTGCCTTTGTTGATGATTTACCTATTCTGTGACTAGAAGGTCCCGGGCTGTCAATTTAGCATATCTCATGGATTATGAAATATTCTGGAAAATAACCAGTTCTCTGGAGTTGGATGCCAAAAAAATTAATTTTTTTAAATGTAATTCTGTAGCCAGTCAGTTTAGTAAATTTAATAGTCCTATTCAGTTTGGTATTTCTTTCTCTTTTTTAATATTAAAATAGACATTATTATCATATAAATGTCAGCTGCTGTGCATATTAAATGACTTTTTTCTTAGCGTTTTTTTAATATGCATATCTCTATTAGAATCATAATGGCTCTGACACTGTGGACTGACGTGATACATGGGACCACAATTACACCAAAGCAGCCATTCCAATCTGGCAAGGATAAAATACACATTTTATGAACATATAAATTGAGTGTACAATCTGTCATTCAAATCCTCATACATTTCAATGACAGATTTCCTTTCCCCTCTTCCACTAGTGGTTTCAGTGTATCTGTTGTCTGGAAAGGACATTGTTCTGGAAGGTTTAGCACAAAAGCATTAAAATGAAACCACAAAAAAGACATCAAGTAATATTAAGAATTTGATTTAAACCCACAAAAGCAAAGGAAATATAACATTAAGTCAAACAATTCAGTCTGACATGCTATCCTTAAATCCCTCTAGAGATTACCTGCTATGCATATAGGATGCTATTGAAACCATTAAAAATATAATTTGCACCGGGGCAGTCAGATTTCAGAGCACAGTAAATTACAACGAAAGATGGGTAAACTTCAAAATGTTCAGGGGTTAATTTGATTCAGAGATGTAACTAAACGTTCAGGTGATTGTGCAAACCTTCGTAGTCTCTTAATTGAACTGTAAATCTTATCATAACAGCTTTCCTGCAATATTTTCAGCCAGAATTCCCTAACCTGGTGACCTAAAGTTAGGCATTTAAATCAGTATAGAGACAACCATATAGAGGAGGCCTTAGATTCAGAAGTGCTGAACACACGTATGACCTGTTAAAATCAATGGACACTGCTGGTGATCAGCACCTTTGAAAATCAAGTTACTTACATTTAATATTTAAATGTCAATTTTGGAACCCATTTTTAGGAGCACCCTGGGTTGAAAAGTTTGGCTTGGGTTCTTTAGCTTCTGGTCCTGGTTGAAACAATTATTATGACTACTTTATTATGCAGCACCTCAGGTGTTTGTGATGCTTTGCAGACTGAAATAGAAGGACAAGATCCCTGACCAATGGAGTATATAAATCAAAAAAGCTTCACAAATACATGGCAATAAACAAACACAAAGGCTACATCTACACTGGCCCCTTTTCCGGAAGGGGCATGTTAATTTCAGCTATCGTAATAGGGAAATCCGCGGGGGATTTAAATATCCCCCGCGGCATTTAAATAAAAATGTCCGCCGCTTTTTTCCGGCTTTTAGAAAAGCCGGAAAAGAGCATCTACAATGGCCCCAATCCTCCGGAAAAAGCGCCCTTTTCCGGAGGATCTTATTCTTACTTTGAAGTAGGAATAAGATCCTCCGGAAAAGGGCGCTTTTTCCGGAGGATCGGGGCCAGTGTAGACGCTCTTTTCCGGCTTTTCTAAAAGCCGGAAAAAAGCGGCGGACATTTTTATTTAAATGCCACGGGGGATATTTAAATCCCCCGTGCATTTCCCTATTACGATCGCTGAAATTAACATGCCCCTTCCGGAAAAGGGGCCAGTGTAGACGTAGCCCAGGATTCCAAAAATGAATTTTTATTTTATTTTATTTCATTTTATCTTCCAAGACCTCAAAATAGGTTTGGTTCTCATTCTCTACGGATGTGTGAAGAGGATTTGGATCAGTTTTTTCTTTTATCCTTATTTGTTTGCTCATTCCTAATTAAAATAGCCTTTTAAAATGAGGGCATAGAGAAAAGATAACTGGGGTAGATTTCTGCAGGGTTTTAATCTGAAAAAAAGTGAAATTTGGGGTTGGATTTCATGATTGCTTTTGGAAAGGCAGAGTGTGTAGAGGGTAGACTGCTAGACTGGAGTCAGATCAGCCTTGTATTCCAATCTGGGTCACTGATTTAATTGGAGACATTAGGAAAACATTGTCATGTTTCTGTACCTCTTTTTCCACTCTGATTCTTTCTCAGAATGGAAGCTCCTCAGAACATACTTTCACTATGAGTATGTAAAGCATCTAGCACAATAAGGTCCTGATATCAGTTTGGTTGCTACCATAATACAAATAAACAATGTCTGCTACTTTTATTGCTACAGCAAAAGATTAATATAATATAATAAATATAATATAATATAATATAATATAATATAATATAATGGATTTCAATGCACCTCCCATGCAGTGATCTGAAAGTATTTTGCAAACAATTACAGAATCATAGAAATGTAGACTTTGAATGGACCTCAAGAAATCATCAAGTCCAGCCCCCTATGCTGAGGTAAGACCAAGTGAACCTTCTCTGACAGGTGTTTGTCCAACCTGTTCTTTAAAACCTCCAGTGATGGGATTTTACAACCTCCTTTGGAAGCCTGTTGCAGAGCTTACCTAACTTTATAGCAAGAAAGTTTCTTAACATCAAATCTAATCGTCTACACTCAGGCGCTTAACTTGAAATAAGCTACACAGATTGAACTATGTCAATTGCGTATCTTATTTTGAAATAGAGCAAAATATGGAGGTCTACAGAGCACTTATTTCAAAATAGAGCATTCTTCCTCTGACTTATCTTATTTCTCATCTAATGAGGGTTACAGGAGTCAGAGTAAGATGTCCTCCAGCTTGACAGTATTTTGACACTATTTTGAAATAACTGCCTGCTGTGTAGACATGGACTAAGTTATTTCAAAATAGTGCTACTGATTATGAAATAGTGTTGCAGTATAGATGTACCCTAAATCTTCCTTGCCTTAGATGAAGCCCATTACTTTTTTCCCTACCGTCAGGGGAAATGGAGAACAATTGATCAGCATCCTCTGTGTAACAGCCTTTAACATACTTGAAGACTGTGATCAGGTCCCTTCTCAATCTTCTTTTCTCAAGACTAAACATGGCCAGTTTTTTGTAACCTTTCCTCATAAGTCAGGTTTTGTCTTTAGTTTCACCACATCTTCCGTAAGTGATGCCCAGAAGTGGACACAGTGCTCCAACTCAGAGCTCAACAGTGCCAAGAAGAGTGGGACAATTACTTCCCAATAATTAATAAACCTCCAAATTATATTAACCTTTTTTGGTAACTTCATAATATTATTTAAATATATTCAATTTGTGATTCACTATAAATCCCAGATCATTTTCCGCAGCACTATTGGCTAGCTTCAGTTATTCCCCATTGTGTAGTTGATTTAGAACATAAGAATGGCCATACTGGGTCAGACCAATGGTCCATCCAGCCTGTCTGCTGTATCCTGTCTGCTGACAGTGGCCAATACCAGATGCCCCAGAGGGATGGAACACAACAGGTAATCCCCATGTGATCCCTCCCCTGTTACCCACCTCCAGAGAAAGAGAGGCTAGGGACACTTCCTACCCGTCTTGGCTAATAGCCATTGATGGACCTAACCTCCATGAATCTATCTTGTTCTTTTTTTAACTCTGTTAAAGTCCTAGCCTTCACTACATCCTCTGGCAAGGAGTTCCATAGGTTGACTATGCGCTGAGTGAAGAAAAACTTCTTTTTGGTTTTTTTAAACCTGCTACCTATTGATTTCACTTGGTGACCCCTAGTTCTTATATTGTGGGAATAAGTAAATAACTTTTCCTTATTCACTTTTTCCATACCAGTCATGATTTTATAGACTTCTGTCCTATCCCCCCTTATTCTCCTCTTTTCTAAGCTGAAAAGTCCAAGTCTTTTTAATCTCTCTTCATATGGGACCCATTCCAAACCTCTAATTATTTTTGTTGCCCTTTTCTGAACCTTTTCCAATGACAATATATCTTTTTTGAGATGAGGCAACCACATCTGTATGCAATATTCAAGATGTAGGCACATCATGGTTTTATATAGAGCCATTAGATATTTCCTGTCTTTTCTCTATCCCTTTTTTAATGATTCCTTACATTCTATTTGCTTTTTTGACTGCCACTGCACATTGAGTGGATGTTTTCAGAGATCTATCCACAATGGCTGCATGATCTCTCTCTTGAGTAGTTGTAGTTAAATTAGTCCCCATCATATTGTACGTATAATTGGGGTTATTTTTTCCAATGTGCATTACTTTCCATTTATCAATGTTCAATTTCATTTGCCAATTTGTTGTCCAGTCATTTAGCTTAGTGAGATCTTTTTTAAGCTCTTTACAGTTTGCTTTGGTCTTAACTATCTTGAGCAGTTTGGTATCATCATCATTTGATTGTGCCTTCCTAAGTGAAGTACTTTGCACTTGTCTTTATTGAATTTCATCTTGTTGATTTCAAACCAATTCTCCAATTTATCATGGTCATATTTCATTCTAATTAATTAATGCTCACCCTCACTGTAAGGCATACAAGTGTTATCACCCTTATACAGATGACAACATCAAGACACAGAGCAGGTAAGCAATTTGCCCAAAGGTCACACAGGAAGTCTAAGCAGAGCACAAATGGAAGCCATATCTCATGAGTGTCAGTTCTGTACTTTAGCTACATAATCATTATTTTCCTGAGACGCTGTCTTTTTGTGCATATGTCCTTAGTTATAAAAATAGGGGAAAGAAACACATTAAATATGTGATACAGTGTATAAGCACAACTGTCTCTAAACAATATGTCTTTCAATTTTTTCCATGAGGCATCAACATCATTTTAAGGACTTTATCATCACAACTGACACATAATCATTCCTTGCAGGTGGAAAACATTGTGCCAAGGGATAATTGGGATAGTTATTGGATATGACTCCTCGCTGGTTTTAAGGCTGTATCTGTGGCATGATTGCATTCTGCTCAAAAGAGAAAAATGAATGTTCTTTGCATTTATGTCAGATTGAGTGATTTATGGGCACAGTGTGTACTGAATTCAGTGATGAGGGCTAACATTATCTGATCTGTTGCAGTGTGATCTTAAAATATGTATGATTTCCTCCTATACATAGAAATAAATTCTTTGGATGTTTGTAGTCACCTTGCTATTAGTTTATGTAGGTGGGTAATTTGACCCCAATTTATATGGAAGAAACTATTATTTCAAATCACAATAGTCTTCCTCAGGGAAGTACAGAGTTTGAAAACTCCTGCTGAATTAGTGGTTTCACTTATCTGATAATAACAAACAAAAGTTGTTATTACCGGATAGGAACTTTAGCATAACTTTTTTTGACACTGAGCTGACATTAGTGAGTTGACATTGGTGAGCATTAATTGCTCACATGAATCTTCCATCCAGTGGGTGGCTTAAATGACTAAATCAGTTATGGATTTCTCAAGCTCAGGTTGTTGTGTTTTGTTTTGTTTTTCCTTGGGACACAAGTGGATCAGAAGATGGGTGAGATAAAGGGCCTTTGAAGTAGGAAGTTTTCTAGCTAGAGAAATTTCTGAGATGGAAATCCATGCCAGATAGAATTCCTTGCTGAGACACCAGTTGGGAGAAAGAGAGACAAAATACCCATGAATCTGGAAAACCAACCAACAACAATAAAATGAGTTACTGCTTTTCTCTCCAGTATCATATTCCATGTATCAAAACTCAGAGCCCAAGGAAGAAGAATAGAGACCTAAGTCCCTGGATCAAACTTTGAAACTCTGGGTTTTGTCAATTTTTTTAAATTATATTTTTGAACATGAATTATATGCATACTATAAATCTGGCTTCTTATTTTTCATTGTGTCATTACCAAAAATGGAAATTAAATGGGAAAACATGTATGTAACGTGAACTTTAAGTGTGTAACACAATGAACAGAAGAGCAAAGTCATTTCTATAGTAATACTCTGTCTTTAGTTCAGAATGGGCCTGATCCAAATACCACTGAAATCAATAAGGGTATGTCTAGACTACATGTCTCTGTCACCAGAGCCATGTAGATTAGTTTACTAGACATACCCAAATGAAGCGGAAATTTAAATAATCGCTGCTTCATTTAAATTAAAATGGCTGCTGTGCTGAGCCGATCAGCTTTTTGTCGGTTCAGCGCGCTAGTCTGGTTGCTCCGCGGTTGACATCAAAGGTATTTGTTGACCGCCCCGGTAAACCTCATCCCATGAGGCATAACAGGGCAGTCAACAAATGCCTTTGATGTCAACCACGGATCATCCAGACTAGCGCGCTGAGCCGACAAACAGCTGATTGGCTCAGCACAGCACCCATTTTAATTTAAATGAAGTGGCAATGTCTACACTTTCAAATAGGAATAAGGGATCTTCCGGAAAAGGGCTTATTTTCCACAAGATCCCGTCTAGATTGGCGCTTTTCTCTGGCAAAACCCCGAGCCGGAAAAAAGCGGCAGCCATGTTCATGCAAATGCCGTGGGAGATATTTAAATCCCCCGCTGAATCTGCAATTCTGAAGTGTCTCATTAGCATCCCTTTTCTGGAAAAGGGTGCCAATGTAGACACAACCGTCCAGTTTTATCCCTGTTGTCAGTGCTCATTGTTTAATTTTAGTAAAACAAAGATGTTTAATTTCCTTTGGAGCAATAGAATTTTCTAAAAAAACAAGTTTCAATAATGTACACTATTGGATTAGAAGCTTTTTCATTTCAAGGCTGGTCAGTAGAACTGTTATGCTTTTGCCATATTATTAGGACCTCATTTCAGTAAAAAGGATGTCCAAAGCTAACCGCCCAAAAGTTCACACCTGGTGCCATGGAAATCTAATGAGAAAAAAACAGAGAAGCTGGACATACATTTATTAGCAAATTAAGTCCTTGGTTATTATTCTTTTGGCGCCTTCATGGGATATAGAGTCAATATGCACAATACTAGAGGCATATCCTGTCATTGTTCCACATGAGGAACTCCCATTGAAGTCAATGGCAGCTTCGTGTGAAACTCGATGGCAGGATATGACTGTATGAGTAGTAAATATTATTCTAATGTGAAAAATCAGACTTCGTAGAAAGTATGTCAGAACTCTCAGAATGGTGATGACAATCGTGAGCACAGGTGCTCTTTGGAGAAGACAACAAACATGTCATTTTGGTAAAAGACCCTAAGCCTAGATCATCTTTGCTGTAATTACACTGACATCAATGGACACCAGAGATCTGGCCAATTATGTTTCTTATACTATCTTATACTTTCCCTTCCATCTTGCATCTCTCTCTCTCTCTCTGGACTGAGGGAGTTTCTGAGAGTGAAGCTGTGTTTGATACATACTGGGTTTCCGTTAGACTGTGTTTTTGTTTTTGTGTTACTTACTGTTTCTTTGCTTTATGGGTGTTCTTTGTTTCCCCCACCCCTTTTTCTTAGGGTGGGGAGAACAGTCCACTTCAGATGGGTTTACTGATTTGACCCACAAACCTGGAAGCTTCAGTGTGCCTGCTGTCTCCTGCACTGTGGAGGATATCTTGCTGTGTGTCGATAAGTTTATTGGCTGTGCTCATATAAAATCTGCCTCTTGAATGAGTAAATCTATAGTGTTTTTCCTGGCCCAGGAGCAGCTTGTGAACTGTTTGGTACAGAAGGGACTCAGGGTCAAAGAATCTTTTGCTCGAGATTTTCCCTTGTTTACACCTGCTCCTAAAGCAGGTTTATTTCCAGTGTCCCCCTTCCAGCTTTCCTTCACAACAAGATGCTAGTGTGTGATCACTCCCATTAAGGGAAGGTAGTATCTGCTGTTAGGCTGTGAGAATCCAAGATTTGAGGCATATTATGTTGTTGTGGTACCAGATTTATGTGGTTCTAAACAATCTTGCACAGACCTTTAACTTGGCTTTAAAGCACCATCTAGATGGGGAACTTAATACTGTACTTGATATCTCTGAAAATATGAAATGTTTCCTGTGTGGTAACCCTAATCATTTGACAGGTTCCTGCCCATTCACTGCTGGCTCTGGGGTCCCTGAGAAGTATATGGGCCCCCAGAATAGTGAAGAGGGGACTGGGACATCCAGGGATCAGCAGGAGACAGAACCTGCATCTACATTGCCCATCTCCCCTGTCCGCTGGATGTGGTCTGCCATTGTCCAACGAGCAGCCCCCTTCCAAAGGTTTGTTATGACCCCATCACTTTTACCTGCACAGAAGCAAGTCCAGGAGGCTGAGGAGCATATCCCTGCACAGGAAGCAGACACAGGTTCTAAACATAGGGGAAAGGGTGAAAGACAAGCCAACAATACTGATTTATACAGGACTATTTCTAAAATAGCTAAGACTTTGGAAGCCTCTGACCGGCTGGTAGTAGCTGAGTACAGAGTTGTGGGCCCTGAGGAGGAGGATACTGTTGCATTGGGTGATAGCTTCATGCCTCGAGCTCCCAGTGGGGTAGTGTCTTTTTCGGGTAAAGCAACTCCTTCAGATGCCAATCCTGTATACGGGACACAGGGTCCTAATCTGGGGCTGTACTGCTTACCATTCTTGAGAATAATAGATATGCTAGCTGCTCCCACTGAATCTCTCACCTTTGTGAAAGATAAGACTATTATAGTGGCAGCTCAATGGTTCTTCTGAGATGATGGAGCCTGAGGTAAATGGAAGAGGATTATGATGATTTCTATGAATCATCACTGATTCCTGATGTTCCAGCCAGTCAGCTAGATAGGAAGACTAGATACAGTGTGAAAGACCTTTTAAATAGCACTAAAGGAAAGTAGGGAGTTGAGGTTAAGGCCTAGTTCCCTGATTTTCACTAAGATGACCTTATCTTCAGGGAGACCATAGTTGATTGTAGGATTATTCAAGCTCCACATGGCTCATTTTTCTCAAAGCCCTTCCACTTCACATTGTCTCTCTCTGATATTTTGCTCTCTCCTTCTCATCTCTATGGCTCTCTAAATATTATTGGATGCTGGGCTGGTCATAAAAGGGCACAACTCTTTGCATTTCTCAGAAAAAAAAATGGACTGAAGTCCTTTTGCAAGAGATTCACTCAGATCCTGATAATTAGGGGAGCTAGAATTCCAATGACACTGCAGGGACACTGCTCTTTCCCCAGGATGCAGGGGGTGAAGATCCTCTCTGTAATGGAGATTGTGCAGGTCTAGCTCCTCCAGGTGAAGACATGTATTGGCACTAGTGATTTCAATGTTTTTATCACATGTGCCCCTAACCTGGGGCAAGATGGTGCCTCCTTCTGTAGACACTTGTCCAGGCCATACTTGCCATTGGCCTGATACTATTATTGTACTGGAAGAGGATTTCAATTGCACTGCAGATTATATTTTACTTTAAAGAAGAACCACAAGGAGTCACTCACTCAGTCAGGCAGGGAACAGTGTTATCACCTTCAGATTTTTGGGCTAATAGATGTAAGGAGGACTTCTCACTCCAAAGTTAGGCAATGCTTTCGGCTGAAGGATCTCCCAGCAAGGTCTCAGAAGCTAGAGTGGATTTTTTTTATTCCATGCAGACAGGTGTGAATCTGTTTCATTAGTCTTCCATATTTCCCACTTAACTTGTCTCCTCATCATTGTCTCTGCCATTGTGTCCCTCCGTCTTCCTGCCTGTGCTTCCTTCTGCCACTTTCATATCTAATTATTACAGACTTGATTTTGGCAGCACTACTAGCATCACAAGCCCCTATATAAGTCCAGGAGATGGGAGGGAGGAATTCTGCAAAGGTCCAGATCCAACTGTTTTATTCTGCCAACAGCACACCCAGGGTGCCAGACTGTCCTTGCATCAGGCCATGAGTGCTCTGGCATGAGACATCTTGGAACTCCATGGCAACCTTTGTGTGGAAAATCCAGAGCAGAGTTACCAAACCTTAACTGAGAGGAGCCAGATCCTGAGGTATTTGTTGGAAGAGAAAGTGCAAGACACCCTGTTGTTTTACTCAGCTGCCTGAAACTGATGCTCCTACAAGATTCTTTCTCAGGTTGGAGAAAAGGTCTATGGATGGGCAGATTGCTGTCTGCTCTTGCCAGATGGTCATACAATGGCTGACCCCTCTGAGAACTGGAAAGCAGCAGTTTCTTTTCACACAACTTTGCACCTACCTGAAACCTGTGATTTTCTGGCAAAGGAGGAGTTGCACTGGGTTAAGGAAGAAGAGCTCTCTTGCAATCCAGGAGCTCTCTCTAAGCAGGGGCCCAAGCTTTGATTGGCCACCATCTGTATTTTACAAGCATTTCTGGCATCTTATCTGTCCTTTTTTTCTAGTGGAACTGGAGTGTATCCAGAAGAAATAGTTGTCCCTTAGCTGCCGCAGGCCAGTGGTGACCCTGCTGCACAAAAAAGGGACCTCTGTGATTTATGGAAATGGAGATCTGTTTCCCTTTTCTGCTCTGACTATAAGATTTTTTTCCATGCTTGAGCCAAGTGGCTGAAGGACTGACTGGATTCTTTGATACACTCTGATCAAACAGATTGTATTCCTAACCACTGTATTTTTTATAATTTGCTTTTAATTTGTGATGTCTTTACTGTTAGCAAATTTTGTAATCTGGATATGGGGCTTGTTTCAGAGGGCCAGGAGATGGCCTTTGAAAGAGTTAGCCAGAGTTCTCTATTAAAGAATTTAGAAGCTCTGGGATTGGGCCATTGTTCTCTTCATATATTTCTTTACTGTACAATATTGTTTTAGTGACCTAAAGATTAATGGAGGTCTTAGACCCTGCTTCCCAAGCCACAGAATCATTCGGCAAGGGTATCATCTGTCTGAAATATTGTATAATGTTAGTTTTGAGCCGTTCCTACAGCACCTGTGAAGTCGTCTTCCTGCCCTCTCTGTGCCAGGAAGGCCGAATGCTTTCCTGATTCATCTGTCAGCTATGTTGATGATATCTCAGTTTCTATAATGTTTGACAGTGATGTGCAAGCATTTTGTGCTTGTTTACAAGTACGTGAACAGATATCTTCTTCCTGCATTAACTGAGCAAAGATCAATTCAATCTTACTGGGCCTTTGGCAGTGTAGAAATTACCCAGACAATCACAATGGGACATCTCTGGGTTTAAGGTGTTGGGTCTGAACAATATATGCTAATAAAACTGGGTGGGGGAGGCTGGGGAGAAGAAGAAAGGTCACTTATAGACATGGGGCTGGTTCCTTCTGGGATTCACTTTTTGGGGGTGGATTTTGATTGCCAACAACCTTGTGGTCTCAATGTTGTGGCCCCAGCTAATGTAGATGGACCACACACACACACACACACACCACAGTCCTTTCAGAGTGGATTCAGAGGCACAGTAACCACTGAGTGCGCAGTGGGGAGGACAGTAGTTACCACTGGCTGTGTCCTGCTTTGCTGTTCCTTCCATGAAGGGAGTCAAAGTCTCATTGATTTAATCAGCAGAGTGGAAGCCTTCTGCCTTGGGTCTGTTCAGTGGTTGCTATACTCAGACTCTCCCTCCACTGGCCTGGAAATCCCTAGCCTTCTCTCTCATCCATGAGAGGATGGGTTTTGACTCTCACCTATTTTCTTGGCACTTGGTAGATTACAGAATTTAGATTTGCCTTCATTCTATAAAGGCCTATTTAATACTTGACAAATTCTCCAAAGTGTGCAGCCAGAAGTACCTCTGTTTTTAATCCTCTTTTACCCACAAAACGTCTCTCCGCTATCAGCCTGTTTTCTGCCTTTACTCAGCATGGGTTGATCAAGCTGAGCCACCTGATTGTATCTGTTTGGTCAAACTGGAAGTCAGCAACCATTCTTGCTTGTTTAGACCAGAATCCTGCGTATGTGCTTTTTGGATAAGGTCCTCTCTGGATTTCAGGTAGTGCTCCCTCAGGCTATGTCTACGCTACAAACTTTTTGCAGAAGAGGCAATGCAAATGAAGTGCTCATTAGCAACTTCGTGTGCTTCATTTGCATAGTCTCTTCCAATCCTTTTTATGCAAGAGGTTTTGTGCAAAAACAAGCAGTGTGGACATGTCTGTTTTGCTCAAAAACCCTTTTGTGCAAGATCCTTATGCCTCTATTTTACACTAGCTGTCTCCTCATCAGTTAGGACTCCTCATCAGTGAGGTCCTTGTGCAACCAGGAAGACTGTTGTCCTGAGTTTCTCTATGTGTAATCAGAGTCTGAACCACTGCTTTCAATACAGCCAGCTGAAGGGGGAGAGCAGCCCTGGGTGTGGTTATGCTCACTCAATTGTTTAGCCCTGCAAGATAATTAACTATTGATATTTAAAAACAGCTGATGCTGGAATGGGGAAGGAATCTGGGGTGTGATTATGTAAACCCAGTTCAACCAGTTCTAAAGGCCTGATGGATAGTCAGTTGTGGGAATGGAATGTTGTGTATTATAACTAATTTTGCTGTAGTAGGGTCACAAACCATGTTAACCCTAAATGTAGGAATTGTAAAATATGACCACGAGTGCTTGCAGGCGAGACACTGTCATTGTAAATAGTCGGAGATGGAGAAGCCTCCCCCTTCCAGATTCAAGTGGACTGAGTTGAGGGTGGGGGGAAAGGGGAGAGGCTTGAGCCAGCCAGCTACATGCCCACCAGGTGTGAGCTGTAAGACTGATTCAACCTGTCTCCTTTCCCCCCTGATCTAAGAATAAATCTAAAACAGATTTCAAAAGGAGTCTCTTTGTTATTCCAGTGGAAGCTGGAATCTTTTGGCCAGCCTAGGCTAAGAGCTGAAGTCACTAGTTTGGCCTGGAGCCAGACCCATCACGACCAGCAGGAGTGACCGGGAAGGGACCGGTAGGCGAAGTGACAGGTGGCCAGCAGGGCAGCTGGTGGGAGAAACTGGCGGATAGTCGGTAGGAGCAGCAGCAGGCGACCAGCAGGGCAGCTGATGGAAGTGACCGGCAGGCGGCCGGTAGGTGAAGCGGCAGGCAGCCATCAGGGCAGCTGGCAGGAATGATCGGTGGGCGGCCAGAAGGAGCAGCAGCAGGAGGCCAATGGGGTGGCTGGCGGGAGTGACCAGCAGCCAGCTGGTAAGAGCAGCAGCAGTCAGCCAGCAGGGCGGCTGGTGGGAGCAACTGGCAGGCAGCCGGTAGGAGCAGCAGCAATGTGTCTGGGTCTGCAGTGACTGGACAGAGCTGTAAGTGGGGCGTTTGAAGTGGGGTACAGAGAAAGTTTGGGTATGTGAATGGGACCCTTACATTGTTGGACTGGTGAGCCTGAGAGGCAAAGGACATTGCTCAATCCATTAGAGCTGGGACAGTTACTTGTAGGTTGGTTAGGAACTCTGTCTGAAGTGTTTTCCCAAGTTAATGCCATGTGACTTCTCTCCCTCTTTCATTAAAAGTTTCTTTTCTACACTCAGACTCTGTGCTTGCGAGGCACCCAGGGGTGTGTGAACTTCACAGGCTACTAGGTGGGGGTTCAAGCCAGTTCTGTATGGGATCGATGAAAAGGAACCCCTAGATATTGAACCCAGCCCTGGCTGCTGCCAGCTCTATCTGGCAGAAGGGTTACATATGGTATATGTCAGCTCTATGGTATGTATCAAGGTATAGTATTATGCGACCTTCTCAAATATCACTGATACAATCTGGAGGGCACCTCTGTACTTAAATGACTCTATAGCCCAGGCTGGGAGGATGTTGTGCAAAGGTCCTCTTCCTAAGTGCTCAGGGAACCTGCAGCATCGTGCCCTCCATAGCATCATGCCAACCAACCATTTTGTCTGCCACATTACTCTCACAAAGTCTGCACAGTGCCCCCTTCTGTTTAGCTTCAAACTTATTGTTTCTTTTCTTTTTTTTCTTACATTTCACCCAACCGATTCCTCTCTCTGTTTTTTGTTTGTTTGTTTTGTTTTGTTTTGTTTTGTTTTGTTTTTTGTTTCTTTTAAGCAGCTTCTTCAAGCTTTGGGACTGATAGTTCTCAGAGTGAAATACCACATTTGGCTGGTTTCCTGTCTGGGTACCTTTTTGCTGGGTCAGGCAAAACTTGCTATTTTGAAATCTAAGCAAAACAGAATAGCCAGGGTAAAGTTGTGTAATGTGCTAAGTTTTATTCAGTGCAGTAATTGTGGCCCAGATGTGGACTGATAACACTTTGTATAAATTGACTTGAAACCTGGGCATTTCTTAGTTAATTTGCTATGTTAAGATTTTGAATAAACTTGGTGATGATATTTTAGTGATCCATGTAGAATATTTGCTTAAGATGTGTTTTGCTTCATTTCATTCATATTTTGTATATATGTTGATATATTGTAATTTTATAACAGTTTAAATAGTTTTAATGTAATTTTATGAAAATAAAGGTGTTTTTCATATCATTTCTGTGTGTGCATGTGTGTGTGTGTGTCTGTGTGTGTGTTCTTCTGCTATTCACTGTCAGAAAAAATAGGAAAAATTAAAACTAGTTTCTTCATAGTGAAGGATGAAGCTAGCCTAATGATACAATGCTAGTTTTGGACACACACTAACTTCATCAAATCCAATGCAAAACTAAACCTGAAATTTTATAGGTATGATGTTCTATATATTATATCAGAGTAGATGTTTTCCCAGAATGTTTGAGGCAAATCATACAGACATTTCAAAGATATGGAAGGTTTTTTTTTTTTTTAAATGATGTGATCTCACTTGTTAAATACTTTCTTAACTATCTTTGGCTCATTTTAACCCCAAAACAACATACATTTAATATGTTATCTTGATGACAAAGGCAGGTGTCTTTCTGTAGTTCCCAGGAGATTTGTTGTAGTGCTCACTTAATAATTAAAGCAATGACCCCATATAGTTTACTCTGGGTTCTTGACTCCACACAGGCCAAGAATGGACAAGCACATGATGCAAGAAACAGTGGGCAGAGAACAAGAAGTCCAGAGGAAACACACTGTTTTGGAGGAAAATGACAGCATGCTGCACCAGACCAGCATTCTGTTGCTAATACTGTGCAGGTGCCACATTCATTGCTTACTGTCACAGCCAGGGTGTGCCCAAATGTAAACATGTTGTTTTTAGGAACCCCTCATTTCACACTCATCATTTTTCCAGATATTCAGTCATGAGGCTCATATTTTCAGTTTTTCAGTTGTTGAGAGTCTGCCTGATCTGACATTTTTGTTTTGTGAGGAAATGTTGAGGCAAATACCTTCACCAGTCATATGAGTTATGGGAAATGAGAAAAAAACTGTTTTTTCATTATAAAAATTTCTAAAACAGCCACAGCAAAAATTGCTCATTTTGAGATGTGAAATTTAGCATGGAGGTAGTTGTCATGGAGGACTTAGTGCAGGGCAAGAAAATATTCGCTTTCCTGTATGCTAGTAAGGGAACAGGTCCTGAAAGAAGAAAAAGTGGCTAGGCTCTACTTTAAGTGGGAGTTACAGGAAGCTGTAAAGGCCCAGGAAAAAAGATGCAGAGCTGCATATGGAACATGCTGTGAGTGCTGGCTATTACTGTGGGGGTGCAGATCCATATGGAGTTTATAGGGGATTGGCAGTAGCTGTGCAGGGAGCTGATGTTGAGGAGAGAAACACTGAGTCTGGCCTGGAGCCTTACAAGCACCTATTTTCTGGAAAAGATATTGGACTGGAGAGGTCATGTCAGGCCCAAGCCTGAACAGTCCTGACTCTCAACTGGACTCAGATAAGGCAGGGACTCAAATAAGAACTGCTGTTGCTCACTCTGAACTGTCATTTTTAAGCCTCCACACCTAGCTGCATTTGCAACCTTTCCATTTCCTGTCAGTCTTAGTAAAATACCCTTTCCCTTAATCAAGTGTCTGAGTAGCTATTTGGATCCACCAGGGTTAGCACCTATAAGATCTAGCAGCTGAAGAAATTACAGAACTTGTTTCCGAGTTGCAGTATCTCTGGTATGCTACCAGCAGCACCTTAGGGATTGGTATAGAGGTCAGCCACAGTAATTACAAATTGTTCTGAAACATGAGTGAGGGCTGCTATATATTTTCTCATTGCCAGTGTGGATGGGAAATAGGGTTCTATAACTGTGTTAACAAAGAGTGATTTTTAGCCAAGAAGCAGTGTGGCCTAGTGGATAAATACTGCATTGGTGCCCAGGAGGAGTTCTGTTTTCAGATCTGCTGGGAGACCTTGGACAAGCACTTCACCTCTCTGCATCATAGTGTCCCACCCTGTAAAATGGGTCTTTAGTAAATCACTTTGAGATCTACTGATGAAAAGCTCTGTATAACAACTAGGTGGTGGTAGTTGTAGTAGTAGTATTTATTTTATATTTTACTTAGCCTGGCCCAAAATACGCTTATTGACTAGTGTATGCTAGGCCTTTTTGCTGAAAAATGCTCTGATGTTAACACTGTCATGGTGGATGTATAAGTGCTAACAAGCCACTCTTTCAAAAATGGCCACTGATTTTGGATACTACTATTATGGGAAGCCCAATATAGATGCCTGGAATAGGATTTTTCAGAGGTGCCACACACTCATAACTTTAACTGAAATCTATGGGAGGTGTGGCTGTTCAGGCCCTAGGTGTTATGTCGTGGGGAGTTTCACAGCATAGGAAGAAATCAGTGGAAAGGCAGAGAGCTGGAGTAGGTGCAAGTATCCATTTTATTGCATGGCACAGAACTCACTAGAACAAGCCCAGACTAGCTGGGCTGACCCCAGTGACCTACTCAGTTACCATAACAACAAGATCTATATCTACAACCCAATATACAACACTAGGTATCTCAAGGTGGGCTTCCAAAGATGAGTGGTCTTTTGTCATGTAAATCTTAAATATAAATTTAAACAAAGAGAATCACATCAGAATTCAGGAGCATAAGGAATCTTGATCTGGGTGTAGTCTGCTTTCATAGAAATATCTTCAGAGTGTATGTATGTATGTATGTATAATTTCAATTAAAATCAGGTTTTATAAAACCTGCAAAAAGGAAAAGTTAATCTGGGCCCTCAACAACTGTAACTGGCAATGCCCCTGAAGGCAGGACTTTATTTTATTCAGTGGGTATGGCACAATTTCACTTATGGGTGAGGTAAGTGAGAGTGCTGCCTTTCTAGAGAAATTTGATTGGACTGAACTTTTGAGATCTACAGAATCTCTCTTGTTTATAATGCTTTACAAGCTCTGACAGGACAGTATTGCTTCCAGAAGTGCAATTCCTTAATGAGTTTCCCAGAATCCTTAAAAAATCATATGTAGGCAACAACTTTCCAGAGGCCACCTATATCCTGCTAGGATGACCTTGAAATTATATTATTTGCTTACTCGCTCTCTCTTTTCCTAGAGATATGTTCAAAACGAAAGCCAAAACTGTTCTTACATTAAGGACACTCTGCTCTAAGAAGGCTACATTTGGGAAGCAGGAATAGTGACTTTTTTAAAACCTGAAAGACTTCTCAAAAACAAAACCTTAAAATTTGTTGTCTTTTAATTAGTGCCATAAAGCATATCATGTAGTGTTTGTCTTACACCATTTGTACGTAGCATTTTTGTGGGCACAGGAAAGGAGTTAGAGTTTGAAAGTCTAGCAAAGTGTGAGTGAGTCCTCATAAAACCTGATCCTCACTTCTTTCTCAAGCAAATAATACGAGTTAGTAGCACAAATTTACACAGTATCTCCTTTAGTGCAATAAATATTCTCATGTGAGTAAAGATTATGTGATTAAATATTTTTAAACAGTAAAGCCCAGATGCTAACCATGAAAAATCAAGTGGATGCAGACTACACAAATGTATTTATTTGTTCTGTTTGTTGAACTACAAAATACCTATCCTGATTGCCACTATGTGCTTTTCAATAATATTAAACCAAACCAAATGAGTCCTGAAATGTTGACTTAGTAATCCGTCTCCCTCCCCTCAACAAAAACTTGCCTGCCATAAAATTCCAATCAGTCAGACACGCACACGCACGTGCATGCACACACACACATAATTATGAAAATATGAGCCTAAAATCTTCATTCAAAAGCCTGATTAGACTAAAAATAGATCAACATGTAATTTCACCATCATTTTTTTTTTTACATACACTGAAACGATAGTGAGTGTTTTGAATTTTTGTCAAGTGGGGGATTTTATAGAGGGCTTGAAGGTTTTAATAGCTTGAAATAATTTATATTCATGTTTTAAAATATTAATAAAAGTGATGAAAATGCATGAAAAATCATCATTGTTTGCATAGGATTTCATTTAAAATACAATCTTTCTTTAGCTCGGTTATGATTTGCAGTGGTGTTCCCTTACAAAATGGTAAAAAACTAAAAGAGCTTAATAAAAACCACATGGCTTTCTCTATTCTACCATCACACTTGGATGTATCCCCTCGTGGCAAACTAAACCAGGCTAACCACTGCTAGACAGCCGTATTGTGAACTAGATCTGTATAAAAACATTCCTCGGAATTTCAGTCTAATGGATCTTTCTGAGAATATGCCTCATTCTTACAAAATCATTCTTGCCATTAATGTTTAAAGGAGATGTGTAGAAGAAGGCCCACTATATTGTTCCAAACTAATGAAAGGCTTAGTGACTGCAAGCAAAAGAAAACGTATGTTGAACTTCTATATCTCTTGCCATTTAAGGATAGATAATAACTATTTTCCCCATTTCACAGAGGGGGAAATGGAGGCTTTAGCTCAAAGTCATGTGGTTGATCAGTGGCAGAACTGAGCCTTGAACCCCAGTTAGCAATCTGAAGCATGGTAGCACTCAGAAGCCTTTATTTAGGCTCACTATGCCCTGGTCTACACTAGGGAGTTATTTCAAAATAACCCCCTTTATTTGGAAATAATAAGCAGAGCACCCACACTATCAACCAAGCCTGTGATTTCAAAATAAGGAGCAGATTATTTAGAAATCTGTACTGCTTTCCTCAGGGAATAAGCTTATTTTTAAATAGTTATTTCGAGAGTTATTATTTCAAATTCAATTATTTCAAAATAATTTCCTAGTGTAGACATGCCTTATAAGACCAGCCTTCCAATCCAGTAGCAATGTAGAGTAGCTGCATTTATTTACATACTGGGTATGGGGAAACTGAGCATTGACCTGTTTGGAAGGAGAAGGGAGTGCTCTCTAGCAATGTTCCCCACCCCACACACATACTCTGTTCAAAGATCAATGGATAATGACAAACCATAGCAAGATGCATTTGAATTCCCTCACTAGAGAGAGGCTCAGAGCAATGGTGGACCTTGACTATAAGGGAAATAAAAAAGTGGGATCTTTGTACCAAGAGAGGGACGTGGAGCAGACTTCTCCCCTTGCCCTGGTAGATGAAAAATAGTCAGGGTAGACAATAATAACTGACAAAATAATAGTTTAGGGATGAGGGCTGAACATTTACTGGTTAATGTGGCTTTCAAGAGAAGAATCAAGATAGCAAGAGTGAAAATTAACTACCCTATTGTTTAGAATGCACTGCAAGTATTGGCTACATTGGAATTGCACAAAGAACATTTTTTCCCCCACACAGGTGGCATAGGCCATGTGGCCCTTCTGTCAGGGAGGTGTTCATTTTTTCACAGTTTCTGTCTCGGACCACGAGCGGGTAAAAATGGGCAGAAGCAATTCTTCTCAGTCCCTACTATGTTTAATTTCTTATAGCAATAAGGAGGTGAAGGAATTGCTTATAAGACCAAAATGTCATTTTTGCACACATCCTGACCCCAGCATCTAAAAATACTGGAATTTTACAGCAGGTGACATTTTACAAAAGGGCCCAGGGAAGTCTTATAGTTTAAAGGCTAAACGTACTGAGGTGATGGGTGTATAGAAATAGAAGGGTATCTCTGCTACTGACCTAGGTTTAGCAAGATTGGTGACATAATTCATTTCAATGACTTCTTGTCTGTGGAATTTACCTCTGGCTTTATACAGAAACATTTCTTTTAGCATAATAGATCACTGAGTCAAGCTGACTATCTCCCACCTAAGAGTGGGGTTCATTTTAGTCTGATCCTCATGTTGAACAGACAAGGAATTTTTATTACTCATCAACCTTTGCCAGGAGCATAAGATATCTTCTCTAAGACTTAAAGGAAGTCTGCTATTTGAAAAGATTCAACTGCCTGTCATTAATTGATCCAATTCTCTTTTTATGTCCTGGATAGTATGATGAAGCTACAGGAAGGTGGTTACAATTTCTAAAATACTACCTCACAAAGTTTAAATACCAATTCTATAAACGTACTTTTTCTTTTGTAAATCACTCTCCTTTTGTTTGATAGAGACCAAGGGCCTAATTCTTCACTCACAGGGATATTACTCTAATGTAAATGAATTATCTCCTGCTGAAGGGCCCAATCCTTTTGTCATAACCATGAGGGATGGGCAGCAGCCCAGGGGCTAAGGGGTTAACTGTACCTAGCCAGGTAGCATTCAGCCAATAGAAATGCAGATAGGGATTTCAAACTGGGACAAAGGAATTTTGGGGATTTTCCCTCCTTTGTCTCTGACCAGTTTGCTCTAGATACTGAGGGAGACAGAAGACATGTCTCTCTCCAAGAAAAAGACTCTTCATAATGTGTAAGTAGGGTAAAGTTTAGATAAATCCATTAGGTTTTATTGATTTCTGTTGTGGGACTTTGGATTTTATGCCTGTGCTGTTAGAAATGGGTTTTCCTCTCTTTTGTAACTAAGTTTTGGCCCATGGGAGTCCCCAGGAGTATATTAATTGGTGACTTTTTCCATTTAGTCATTATGCTTGCAACAGGAGTATTGTATTGATAATAAAAGTTATTTCTATTTTATTAACCTGGTATTGGTTCAGTTCTGTGTCCTGGAAAATCTGTCTGTGGGATCTGCAGGCCTCTGACTAGGGGATAGCAACCACAGACTGCAATTTGTATTTTCTCTTTTCTTTTTCAAGCTCTTTGGGAAAAACAGGTGGGGGTGCCCTGGGGTTGATTTCAAGTGTCCACCCCTGTTTGTGGGTTCAAAAGCACTTGATGTTGGCCACGGCTTTTTATCCCCAAAATCTAGGTTTTTAGTATTTTGGGGGGAAGTTTTATACCAAAGCCTGGAAAGATAAGGTTTTGGAGTACTTTTGTGGGGCCCCACTTCTGCATTCATTGTGCCAGAGTGGGGAATTAGCCTTGACACCTGTAAACTTCTGAAAGCCCTCAGTGGGTGCTCAACACCTTGAGCATTGGACGCTTGTGCAGATGTCAATGTGATCCTGACTTTTGAATTACAGGCAGTCCCTGAGTTACGCGGATCTGACTTATGTCGGATCCGCAGTTATGAACAGGGTTTGCTCCGGGTCTCCCTGGTCTTCTAGAGACCAGCAAACCAGGGAGACGGGGAGCAAAGCCTCGGAGGATGCCGGCAGCGGGACAGCCGGCGCGTCTGGGCTGTCCGCTGCCCGCGTGCTCCGCGGCTTTGCTCCCGGTCTCCCTGGTCTGCTGGAGAACAGCAGACCAGGAAGACGGGGAGCAAAGCCTCAGAGGACGCCAGCAGCGGGACAGCCGTGGCGCATCTGGGCTGTCCCGCTGCCCCCGTGCTCCGCGGCTTTGCTCCGGACGCCTGTGGTACAGCAGCTGGGGCGCTGCCGGTTGGGCCTGTAGCGCCACTCTGGGCGCTACTGGACCAACCCGGCAGCACCCCAGCTGCTCTGCCCCAGGCGTCCTGATTCAGCCACTGCTGGTCAGTTTCAGCAGCGACTGAATCAGGACGCCTGGGGCAAAGCAGCTTGGGTGCTGCTGGGTTGGTCCAGTAGCGCCGAGGAGCGGCGCTACTGGAGCAACCCAGCAGCACCCAAGCTGCTCTGCCCCAGGCGTCCCCAAGTCAGCCGCTGCTGAAACTGACCAGCGCTGACTACAGGAAGCCCGAGGCAGAGTTGCTCTGCCCCGGACTTCCTGGAATCAGCCGCTGATCAGTTTCAGAAGCAGCTGACTTGGGGACGCCTGGGGTTCTTAAGTTGAATCTGTATGTAAGTCGGAGCTGGCGTCCAGATTCAGCCTGTTGAAACTGATCAGCGGCTGATTCCAGGAAGCCCGGGGCAGAGCAACTCTGCCTCGGGCTTCCTGTAGTCAGCCGCTGGTCAGTTTCAGCAGCAGCTGAATCTGGATGCCAGTTCCGACTTACATACAGATTCAACTTAAGAACAAACCTACAGCCCCTATTTTGTACGTAACCCGGGGACTGCCTGTATATACCTCAGTTAGGATTTTATTACTATATTATTTTCTATAGTTGAAGAGCCATTATTTGAGGGCATAAGTGCTAAATGTCATCATCCAAGCAGAAAGACAAGAATACTTTGTGCCATCACCATTTGCCCGAGAATGAGCAAATACAATCAGAAAAATTAAGAATCTCCCCATATCTCCTCTGAACCTCAACCTGTTTCCTTTCTACCAGTTAGTATTCTACCATACACAATATGGAAGGTGCTAGCAGTGTTCATACATGTTGTGCCCTTTCTTCAAAATTTCGTAGGCAAGCCCCGCTCTTCTATATCTACAAAGCAGTGATTCAGGAGATTTGGCTGGGAGGTCGGAGTTTCTCTCTGGGAAGAAGTGTGTTTGTGATACATTCTCAAAAATCAGGATCTGATAGCAAGCAGCACTAGTATTTTTTCACTAGACTTGTGTTATGTTGGAGTTGTGGGGGTTCTGGATGTATTATTAACTTTTTCATAAGTTTAAACCCTGAAGTAAAAAATAAAATACTCTGAAGTCCAGATCCTCAGTCATTATAATTTCACAGAGCTCCAAAATATTATGCTGATTTACACCATTTACTATCATAATTCTACCTGCCCATCCTTGTATGAATGAATTATGAAGCAGATTTCAGTTGCAATAGAATCCCAAGTTGCAATATACAATAATACAATATGACACTATGTAGTACTTTTTTTCATAGAATACACAGAAAGAAGTTAGATAGAAACATACTCAATGGAAGGTTGAAAAAGAACACTTCCTCATTTCTTAAAATTCAGAACCTCAAGAACGAACAACAAAGAACAATAGGCTGTTCTCTAAGCAAAGAGGCACAGCTCAATCCATCTTGACTGGGGCTGGTTCTTGGCAAACCCACTCAAGTGTTACACTTCACTACAGAGTCCCCTAGATTGCAAGGGGGGGCCAGGAAACCCCTTACAAATTGTACCTCTCCCTTGTAATTTTAATACAGTTCTCCATTCACCACCGCTTTCAATACCCTTTGATACACATTTGACAGCTTGTAATAATCATTTTTTTCCTATCCACATCAATTTTATTACCATAATGGTTCAGTATATACTATGGATGCTACTTGATTAGATTATAATTGACAAATGAATAAACTTTAGGAATTTCATTCATCTGCTGGAGATGGGCCCAAGCCAAACTATGGGATCTCAAACAAACTGTACTGTAGATACATTCATATTATAAAGTGTGATTTAAAATGAACAAACAGACTTTCTCTTTATGATGGGATGAGTTAAAATATGTGGCTCCAAATATCCCTAAAATGGAATGTTTTCTAAATCTGGAAATTGAATGTTTTCAAAATTGTTGCTGGAGCCTGCTTAAATAAACTTCTATTTAATATGTCTATTTAAGAAAATGTCTATTGTGTAGCTTGGTCCTATTTAAATAAACCTTTTAAATTAACTTATATTTGTAGTCCAAGAATGTATTGACGGTATCATCTTTTTTAACAGTAGAGATATTTGCCTGTAAAGAGGACCCTTTGTCCTCCATAGGTCACTTCCTCCTCCTCCTGATTATTTATATTCCAAGGTCACAATCTGGAGAATGTAACAGGATTGGCTGCATCATGGTTGTTGTTCTAACAGAAATTGAAGATTGTCCATGCCTTGCTATAAACACTCACAAGAAGGAAAGATGAGTGAGAGAGGACAAAGAAGGAAGTTTCCACCTATTGTTCCCTCTCCCCACACTCAATCAATCTCTGTCTTCATAACAGGAATTGGCCACATGTCTGAGGGCAGAATTAGGACAACGACTTTACTGTGCAAGAATTTTTATGACAGGCACCAGGAAGTATTTTAATGTTTACATAGAATGTTCCCAGAATTGGATAAAGGACTGAGAAGGTTATTGGTAAAGCTAGGATTATTACATAAATTGTTTCTTCTCATCCCTACTCTTTCCATCCACCTTTTTCCTTCTCCTTAGGGCCAGATCCAAAGGCTGATAACCTAAAAGGCCAGCAGAAGCTAAGCCTCCCCTTGTGCAAGTACCACCAAACCACTGCTAGACACTTGGGCCATGGTGGCCCTGCCTGTACTCTGCCCCTTCCCCGAGAGGCCCCTCACTTCCCGCTGCTGACTAGTGAGTCCCTCCTTGCTCCTCTCCTCCTCTGGACGTCCCCACTGCTCAATGCATCCCTCCTCTCCTCCACCCCCTCCTTCTAAACTCCCCCCCCCTTCTTGCCACTCACCACATCCTTCCGCAACCCCCCTACAAGATCCTCCCCCATCCACTATGTCTCTCCTTTGAGACCCACCCACCATTTGTCACATCTCTGCTCACTCCCATTTCCACAGGATGGGGGAGGGGAGAAGAGGAGGGACATAGCAAGCAATGGAGGTCTCATGAGGGGAGAAGAAAGCAGGGATGCAATGAGCAGCAGCAAGGGCTGAGTGGGCAAGAGACCTGGGGGGAGTGGCCTGGGGCAGAGCAAGGACAGGGTGTTGGGTGGTGTAGGGGGAGGCTACCGGTGGAAGAGGCAGGACAGGGAGCTAGCCTCTCCCAGGGGAAGCTTCACCCACTGCCCTTGGAGAAACTTTAACTGATGTTGAAGATAGCTAGGTTCTTTGGAACAGATCCTCAGCTGGTGAAAAGAGGTGTAGCTTCACTGACTTTAGTGGAGCTATGCAGGTTTCTATCAACTGAGACTCTGCCCCATTCACTCAAATGGAAATTCAGGAAACCCTCCACCTATCTAGATCAGACACTTAGACTTTGATCTTGCAAAGACATATGCTATGCATGTGCTTAACTTTAGGACACAATGAGGCTATTCTCATGCTTAAAAATTAAGCACATACCACTTATCTTTGGCAGATTGGGGCCTTGATTCCCAATTCTCCTCCTATTTCTCATTACATTTTCCCATTGGTGTTGAACCACTCTGTGTGTGTGTGAGTCTCTCTCTCTCAGGCAATAAAACTCAGTATCACATTAGAGATGAACAGAAACGGATGCCCATTGCCACTTTCCATTTTTCAATACCTGATCATATACATGAACATTCAAGGATTCACAATATTTCTACACTATCATTTTCCACAGTGCTAGAGGAAACACCTCAAACTCAATTTGTCTTATGGTTTGTCTAGGCTGTCACACTAGAGGTGCCATATTTTGGTTTTAACAATGAAAAAAGTCCACATTTTTCCTAGTTCAGCAGAGAAGACGTGACAAAAGATAGTTATCATGAGCTAATTACAACCCTTTGAAAATTATCTTTATACCTGGAAATATGCATTTTTTTCTTTGCTTCTGATGAAAAAGTTGGCAGTTCAAATAAAAAATACTATTTAAGGTAATAGTACAGTTACATAACCTGTTCACAAAATTCACATGAAAATGTTGAGCTTTGCATTACAAAAAGAACAGTGCTCCTTGTTAAGAAGATTAATGTATATAATAATCTACAAAAAGGTTTTGTAAAAAATAGTTTTTCCAGGTTGTACCCTTTTAAAATGTAGTAATACAGAGGGTGCAGAAACTGGCAGCAAAATCATCTGTCTTTCTCCTATTTATGACAATTTATCCTATTATGGCAGATCCTACCCATAGAATGCAGGCCTCCCTGCCTTTGAGACCATGGGAAATATGTACATATTTCATTGGCAGACTGCAGCCCTTAGATTAGCTATGTTTTCAGAAGTAGCCATTGATTTAGACTGCTTTGATTTTTGGCTTCCCAGCTTCTGATACCTTGAGTCTAATTTTCAGAGTTGCTGATCTCCCAGAAGCTCAAATGAAATTAGTGGTAGTTGTGGGTGTTTAGAAATGCTTAAAATGAAGTGAAGCTGTCTCAAATCCAGGCACATAAAAACAGAGATGGTCAGAATCTGTGACTGCTTTTGAATATGATGACTAAAACTGTGCAGCTGGCCCATCTCTCCTGTCTTTTGTAAACCTATGTGTATGGTATTTGATAGGGCCAGATGTGCTGCAGATATATATACTATAGCAATTCATAATTGACTGTGGATTCATTGTTCTTGAGGCTGTACAAACACACAGTTAGGAAATCCCTATACAGTTTATAACCTAAGAAAAAAAGGAAAGGGAGGGGAAAGGAAAACAAAAATATATGAAGGGCCTGCCCTTAATGACACAGAAGGTCAGTGGCAGAACTAGTGTTAGTACGTAGGTCTCTTGACTCAGAGATTAGCAATTCATGTGCTAGGCCACACTGTCTTGCCTAGGGCCAGTTCTATTTCCTTGTATACAATAACTGAAAGACATTGCATTTTCATACCAAAATCATAGATGTACAACACCTAGCAACTGCACACACCAGTTTTTGTTTTAATGGGTTATAGTGGCTAGGACAAGTTCTGTAGCTCAGGTCAAGCTCAACTATCCATTCATAAAGTTTTCTCCTCCCTGTGGAGAGGACGCTGTAAGAGTTGTATCTCTTTTGTAGTTTATTCACTCAGTCCACCTATCTCCCACAATCAAGTGCTCTGCAATGGTGCTCTGCAAGTGCTCTGTTCTCAGCAATGGGGTACGTCTACACTTCACTGTAACTCGAAATAAAATATGCAATGGGAGCTACACAAATTGCGTATCTTATTCTGATGCTATTTCGAAATAGCTTATTTCATCATTTGGCACTGTCTATGCAGCACCAAATTTCGAAATAAAGCATTATTCTGAATGTCTCTTAGTCCTCGTAGAATGAAGTTTACAGGGACATCGGAATAGTGAGCCTGAAATAATGAGCTTGCTGCGAAGATGCGGGATAGTTATTTCGGGATACTCTGATATCCTGAAATAGCATTGCAGTGCGATATACCCCAACAGTCCCAGTCCTGGTGAGAGGGGTATTTCAGGAAACACCAGCAGATCAATAGTTGTATGTAAGTCATGCTGTGTGTGCATTCACCTAAAGGCATGTGTTGCTCTGTGGTCATATTAAACTACTGAAAGGACCAAAGGTGGAACAAGTCATTTAGCACAATGGCTGTCCCTGCAATTTGATAAAGCTACATATGACACTACAGGCATGAGCTGAATCCACAGAGATGAGAAATTAAGTTCTCAGCCACTGTGAAGAGCATTTTGTAAGATAGTCATAGATAAAGACATAGATAAATACATCATCTAATATTTTTGATGACTGATCTATTTGTCTAATAGTTGTTGAGGCATCTGTGAGTGACTGAAAAATGAAGTAATCGAATGGTCAGGTGGGATATCCCTTAGTAATACCTACCAATGTGAGATGAATCAAAACGTGGGTCATATGACAAAAAAATAACGCAGGAAAATTTGGGATTAATTTCTTAAAGTAATATTTTCTATAATCTTAGATTCCTGATGCAGCATTTCTGATGCAAATTGCATAGTATGTATATTGAGAAATTCCTACTTCTTTTATTGGAGGTTATAGATTTAGGTCTATAATGAAGGACTGTTTGAAATAATCCTCCACCTATATTAGCCCAGATTCCACCAGATGCTGCTCCCATTGCAACAATGGCATATGATAAATGTAAGGTGTTTACATATGAGAATAACCAAGCACCATGTGACTCGTGTGCGAAACCTCTTCTTTTTCCAGATCAGTAGAACAAAGGAAGAGTTCTGTCACAGAATCTTATATAGTACCTCTGGATCCATCCCGCCAACCAAAAAATAAAAAAATTAGTGTAAAGAAGGGTCATGCTATATTTAATATACCATAGAGCTCTTTGGCGATCATTGTAAATCTCTTCAAATTCTTGTTCCAGACTTGATGGAGAACTTTTAATTGTATAATAATATTACTTGGGAAACCTATTCTTGACCTTTCTTTGATTTTCCCTGCAAATTGTTTTGGTGTGATAACATAATGATTTGCATGCTCTGTCTTAAGGCAGCTACTGTATAGGTGGCTGATTCTGGAATATTTTTTCTTCCACTGCTGAATATGAATATAAACTGCATGTTAAAGGTCTTTCATGCCAGTCACATTCTCAAAGTACTCTGCATAGCTAACTCATTTCCATTAGAATTCTTCTGGTTTTGATTTCAAGAACATAGCATGGCACCCATGGGAGCTGAGCTTTTCAGGTGTTAAAGAGGATTTGTTACAAAGAAAGTGATTATAATAGGATTCAATGTAATTGAAAGTCAAGGTACAGTAGCCATGCACTGTATCTGAGCACATTAAAACTTGTATTAAGGGTGGAGGAGGTATCATGAAGTAAACAGCCAAAATGGAGCCAAAGAAATCTAGTAGGTTCTTCAAATTTGGAGACACCACGAATAAAACAATGAGAAAGGATAGTTCAGACCTGCACAGTTGTGTTTACCTTATGTTGGATTGCCACTCCAAAGCATTTTCTTCTGCAATAAGCAGGACAAGCAATGGAGCTGAGTAATCAAAAGTATGTAGCAGAATGTCAGAAGCCTCAGGAATAAAAGATCCAGTTCCCTTGCAGAATATCTCAGCCCGGCAATATTTCTTGTGTGCTTCTATAGTGGAGCATTGCTTTTGGTCCTACAAAGTGGATTTACTGCTGAACAGGGCAATGCTTTTTGCATATAACATATTTTGCTCTAAGATGGGCATATACATCCTGGGTCTTTGAACAGCAGTTGTGGCGGGTAAGTGTAGGTATCTTCCCAGCATTATTTTCACACCATGTGGCAAAGGAATCAGCTATATTCCCATTGGTGGTCCATATAAAATAAAGGCCAGAGTCTCTATTTGGTAAAGCAGTCAATTGATGTCAATGGTGCCATGGTTGATTTCAGCGATGGCTCTGTAGATACCCTCTGCTATATGGTGAGCAAGTAAAAAGGATTTTAAGGAGGTCACACAGCAAGGAGAAGTGGTTATATGACCCTGAGAGCATGAAAATCACTCAACTTCTCTGCAATATCTTTATCTTCCTCAATTGCTCTCTTTTGCTCCAGAGTCCAACAGCCCTACCTATTTTCTTACAAGCTTCCCATTTCTTCCATACTAAAATAATTCCCAGTTAATTTTTTTTATAACTTTCTCTAATCGCTCTTCCTCGGAATTTCCACTGAACTAAATACCTGTCCTAGTGTGCTGCTTTCTATTGGGTCAGAGATAGACACTTGTTTGGCTCAGATAGCATCTTGAAATTTGCCGCTTAATCATAGTGGAATTTATTCTTGCCTTCCAGCTTCCTTTTCTGATGCCTTCTATGATTGTATCACCATATCTTTAAATAGCTTCTTTGCAGAGTCCTGTGGATAGTTGAAGTCACTGTTCTTATTATTTTATTTTAATTATATTCTTTTCCCTCTTTCACACTCCCACCATTGTGCCTCCAGTACTCTTTACCTAATCAGAAAGCCAGTAATGTGTAGCCCTGTTCACATGGAAGTACTTTTGAGTCGAGGTGCTTGACATTTTTTCTCTGAAAATTTTTTTTTTGTGCAAAATTTTAATTTTTATAGTATTTTCCAACAAAACCTGAATACTTTTGGTGAATGTTTTTATCCCAAACCAAAAATATTTTATGAGAATAGATTATTTTTCCATTATTATGAACATTCTAAAAACAAAAAGCCCCATACATTTAAAAAATATCCCAGTGAAAAATAATCAGCAATTTTTGGCCATTTCCAGTTTTAAGGTTTGCATCCATACAGGAGTTTGGGTTTTTTGTTTGCTGTGTTGATGTCAGTCTGTGTGATAAGCCTCTGCTGACCTAATAGCTAATGGCAGCAGGAGTATTACTTAAAACGCTTTCACTGATTTCCAATAAAGGGCCTAACATGCTTTTTTATTTTTATTCAGAACGTAAGAAGGGCCATACTGGATCAGACCAAAGGTCCAACTTGCCCAGTATCCTGTCTGCCAACAGTGGCCAATACCAGGTGCCCCAAAAGGAGTGAATGGAACAGGTAACCATCAAGTGATCCCTCTCCTGTCATCCATTTCCAGCCTCTGACAAATAGAGGCTAGGGAGTGTAACCAATAGAGAGGCCATTGGCGGTGCATTTCATTGTAGGTACTGCTGATAGAACATGTTCCTGATCTGTGATCCACCAAAAACATGAATCATTGGAATTGTACTATGTGGTCATTTTGCCTCACTTTCTAACTGAAATTCACACCTCTTGATGGTAAATGGCAGCCAAACCACAGAACTAGCAGCAACACTTTATCCATGTCAGCTGATATTTTCCCCCTCCATCTTTGTCCTGCTGGGAATGTTTTCTTGCCTATGATGTTATAACATGTGTAAGGGGCGGTGTTCCCTGTAAGGTGTGCACTGGTGCAGCCACTCAAGAGAAAGTCAAAGGCCACCCAGCTGATTAACAGTGCATGTGCAGTTGGGTGTTTTGTTTTTACTGGTGGTGCACATGCCTTGGTGCACATAAAAATGTATGCTGCACATGGATGGAAAAAATCCACATATGGACGGAAAAGATTAGAAGGAACATTGGTGAGGGGGGGGGAAGAGGTATGATTATTAAGGTAGTAACCTAGGGTGTATCTAAACTACATGGCTCCGTCAATGGAGCCATGTAGATTAGGCTGATCAGCAAAGGGAAATGAAGCCGCGATTTAAATAATCGCGGCTTCATTTAAATTTAAATGGCTGCCACGCTGAGCCAACAAACAGCTGATCAGCTGTTTGTCGGCTCAGAGCGCTAGTCTGGACGCTCCCACGCTGACCTGAAAGCCCTTTATCGACCTCCCCGTTATGCCTCGTAGGATGAGATTTACCAGGGAGGTCGATAAAGGGCTTTCATGTCGGTAGGGAAGCGTCCATACTGCCCCGATCTGCCGACAAACAGCTGATCAGCTGTTTGTCAGCTCAGCGTGGCAGCCATTTAAATTTGAATGAAGCCGCAATTATTTAAATCGTGGCTTCATTTCCCCTTGCCGATCAGCCTAATCTACATGGCTCCGTCGACAGAGCCATGTAGTTTAGATGTACCCCTACTGACAAAACCCACATAAATCCTGTTTAAGCTAGGGCTCCTCAGTGGTAAGTTAAATAATATACTTAAAATCTTCCCACTATTTTAGTTGTTATTCTAACAGGTATGTATTAGAGGTTCATCTTGCAACCAAGTTTTAAAGTTCAAATGTATTGGGAACTGAATTGGTACAATCAGCCAGAGAGTGGCTGTCATTGTCACACAATCCACCTTTCTTGTCATACAGGGAATGGGGACTTACTTGATTGTCTTCCCCTGAACTTTTGTCTTTTGAGACATCACTCTAGCTAAGATTTCCCAAATTTCCAGTGGACACGTACTTTAGGCATTCTTTAAATGTGGGGGAGAGAAAGCTGCTTACGCTATTATTTCCTTTAATTATTTCTGGCACTGCACCTCTAGTATTGTGTCAAGACTTTTTTTTTCCCTATCTTTCCCAGGGGGAAAACAGAACAACTGAGGAAGTTCATTAGAAAGAAAAGTGAAATGTCACCAGTAATTAGTTAAAAACAGCAACCCAAGGAGCCAGTTTGAGGACAAAAAAAAACCCAAACAATTTGTATTTCAAGCTTAAAATTCAGGGCCTTTTAATGAAAGTGTGCAGTGGTGAGAGGATCAATTTCTGATAATGTTCTTAAAGGGCAGAAACAGAGATAATAACTTTGATGTGCATTCTTTGTTCAAATGACTATTGTTTGTAGTTAGCTGCTATTTAATCTCTGCTGCAAAGAGGAAGCACTTCTACACAGCTAAACTCTCTTCTAATGAGATCATTATTTTCATACCACTCTTTCGAATGGATGTCATTTTACATAGCAAAACTACAGAGACAGCATTTTAGAATAGTGCTACCTTTTTTCTAGCCAACATAAGAGACACTTGAGAAAAGAACAAGGAGGGTCAAGGAGAAAATTTATTCAGCATACTTACTTTCCTAGTAGGCAGGAAAAGGACAGAGGAAAAAGTCCATGATAACAAGAGTGACCAGTGTTATTAGTGGAGATGGTTGCAAGTGGCAAAGTTTGGGGATAGTTGGATCCAATGTGCCAGTTTGGTCTGATATATACTTAGGAGACTGCCATCATGTTTAGACCAGGGATTAGGCCCCTTATTTATTATTATTATTATTATTAATTATTATTATTAATTAATAATAAACAGTTTGCCTCTTGCCCATTCTTCAGGCTGCACAGATAATGGCACCTGTGGTAACATAGGAAATATCTATTCTGCTTCTGTGTGCTGTACATTTATTCTTTGAGGTACCTCTCTTCCTCCTAAAGAGGCTAGATATACTATAGTGTAGCTGTTTCATTTGTGTTTCATTTCAGGTTCAGAATCTTTGAGAATCTCACTCTGTGTTAATATTGCTGTCCTTGAGTGTTGAAATATCATGAATCTGGCCACATAAAAATGTAAGATTGGTAAGGCCATACTTAACTTGCGATATTGCAGAAACTGCATATTAGACTTCCACTGCAATCATGACGGGGTGAATCCCTCTGTGCACAAGACCGAGGCTTTGTCTACACTAACCATACACACACATGTCAATCTAACCTACACAACTTCAGCTACACAAATAGCGTAGCAGAAGTCAACGTATTTACCATGGTGTCTTCTGTGCAGTTAGGGTGGGTGGAGGCTGCTCTCTCATCAACTCCAGCTACTCTGCTTGTCCAGATGGAGTATCCAAGTCAGTAGGAGAGTGTTCAGAGATCAATTTATAATGACTAAGCAGATGCACTAAATCAACCACTGGTGGACTGATCGCTGCAGCATCGATCCACTGCGTAGTGAAGAGAAGTCCTGATAGTGGGAGCCCTGCATACCCTAGTGGTGAGAGCAAGAGCCCCCACTGTCAGACCTGGGCAGCCACTGTTAATCCTGGGTGGCCAATAGCCAAAGCCCCTGTTCCACTATCAACTCCCCTCGGCTGGCTCTCAGTCCCTGGTGGTCAACAGCGGAAAAACACAGAAAAATAATAGTGGATTTTATTACAGAAAGCAATTTTCTATGGCTTGTCCGCAACTGAGCTGCAATTTTTAGACAACCCTCCTACAACATAAGTAGGGTCTGAAAGATTCGCTAAAATTCAGAAAAAAATAAATACCAAATTTAGAATTATTTTATTTGTGGTTTTATTTTAGGGGCTCACATTTACAGGTTTGCCTCCACATTCCCGAGGACCACAAACATCCTTTTATAAAGATTGAGATTCTCATGTCATCATACATTTCAAACTGAGGCTTTAGAAACAAAGACAACAAATTCTGTGAGATTTGTGGTAAAATCATGAGAGTTGACCATAGGAGAGTATCTCTGGGTCATCGAGATTTTTGTATGTTTTTTTCTTTCTTTGCATGTCCCCTTAATCTGCAACAAATCATCTCTTTTCCCTTTATGTACAGAAAAGCAGATAATGGGAGGCTCAAGGAGCAAGAGAACCCATGCTTCGCTCTTCAGATGCAGGGGTTGTTCATTCTTAACCGGAATGACCTCTAAAATAAATGCCTCTGATAGCCATTTTTAGTCTACACTCAGCCTTACCAAGCTCTCCTTATACCATGCCTGGCTGTGACGGGTGATGTTGGAAAAGGAGCCCTCTTTTCATGGTTTCTACATAGCTATCAGAACATTCCAGCATCTGCAGATACACCAGTCCATGTGTGCTTTTTAAATGTTTGTTTGTTTGTTTTAACAGCTGCTAATAATTATAATTTCCGGCTGAAGAGAGAGTTCTGGGAAATGGGAACTTTGAAAGTCACCAGATTAATAGGAAAGGGAAGATGCTGCTCCCCTCCCCCTGTCTTTCTTCATGTTTCCAGCCTCATTCCCCTCCGAAGTTAAAAGTCTTAAATTCTTTACAAGAAAGGTCATCTTTTCATAGCCAAAAGTCTGTTGCAGTCTTCCTCCTGGCTTGCAAATAAAAATTGAGTGCAGGGCATACTCCAGCCTACTTCACCAATTCAAAAATAAAGCATAATAAACTCAGGAAAAAAGACTGTCTTTTAATTATTAATGTGTATGTTAGGTACAGACTGCTTTCCAACAGCCTTTCCAAGAATTCTCTAAGGATTGTTCTTAACTTGACCCGATCAACAGTTAAAGAGGCCTGGAGTACAAATCACATATTGTTCAGAACCTCACTGTACTTACTCAAAAGAACACTGTCAAGTATGTCTCATAGTATTAAATATTACTTATTGATTCTCCCATTGTTTGTAATAATAACCTCTTAGAAGCTTGAGAACAATTCCCCTTGCAGATTTTGTCCTATCAAACATTAATTTAATAGACCTTGAAATTAACATTGCATTCATGTCTGTGTATGTACCATACTTGTTTGTGCTGCTGCACCTCTATCATCAATCAAAAAAGCAAAGTGAGCACACACACACACACACACAGAGAGAGAGAGAGAGTAAGCCAGCCAGCTACCTATGTAGCCCTACCTCCCTGGGAATAATGGAACAGATTCTGCCGTCAGACTCTTGTGAAGGTCAACAGGCATTGTGTGTGTGTTATGGAAGCAGAATTTGACTCCATGTGTTAGCTGTTTGGTGCTGCATAGGCAGAATTAACATAAAATGTTGCTTTTTGAACAGGTCCTAAGTAAACATCGACAACTGAAGATTTCTATTGCTCTGTGCTAAATGGCATAATTAAAAACAACAGGCACCTGTAAAACAGAGGGAATGCCTTATGGAATCAGAGCCAACTTTAATGTGGCTTACATGTTAGGTCTCAACTAAATTGTCCAAATTTCAAGGGGACAGGGCCTACAGAATGAGAAACATTGCTAAGTCCTCAGTGAAATATGAAATAATGATTTTGTCTAACTTATGTCCTATGAAAAGGTAATTATCACACTTACATTAGGAATTATCGATAAAATAATTTATAATGTACTTTGATCAGTTTTATTCACGAACATAAAATGTCATTAAAATAGTTACATTGCTATTAAAAGCTTATTATGTTGAGAACCCCTGGTAAAAATTCAGCATGTGTCAGGGTCACATTAGCAAAGAGCATGGGGAAATATTGCTTCAGCACTGTTTAAAGGGTCCCTCTGTTACTTAATAGCATCTTTTCTTCTCCCATGCAAACATTATGTGAGAAATGAGCTGAAATATAAACAGTGTGAGACGTGAGGATAAGAGATGCACCATAAGCTAAGTCATAGGGCTTTGTACAAAGATTCCAAGCTCTGAGGAGGGGTTTCCCTTAGATTGTAGCTAACTGATCATGCATGGAAAGGCTGACACTGCAAAACAGCTGGTGTGGGGGAAGGGAGAGAGGAATGGGGAGGGAAGCAAAAGCAGAAAGAAAAGTATATGCTTTCACATTTAGATCTCTATTCAACTTACTGTAGGAGACAGTTGTTAATGTTAAACTCAATAAAGCCTGATGAAATGATCACACTTGCAAAGTCTGTATGTGTCTAGAGATTGCCAGAACTTCATCTGTATTTTGGGTTCCCATACAGGAAATAATGCTGGTTGATTTATGGCATTTTATTGCTCTTCTTGGCCATTGCTAACATTTTCTTCATTGACTCATGACAGAAGCTGCAACTTGGATTTTTATTGTGCAGTTTGCCAAGCTTTTCTTTTCTTTTCTTTTCTTTTCTTTTCTTTTCTTTTCTTTGTGAGTTTGCACTGAATTAAGGAGCTAGAAGTTTATGGAGTCAGATAAGCCTCAGGAGGACCAAATCTAAACACTGAGCCTGTTAGAATTTTTCCAGAGTTTTATCAACCCTCAGTGAAAACATAGTAACATTTAAAAAATTAAAAAGTGAGTATAAAGGAGAGAGTGACTTAGCCTGTAACTTTAAAAAAAAGTGAGGGTTGCTGGTGTTCTTTTTTAAGCAAACAAAACAATGTTTCCTGGTTGGCAGTTCCCAAAGCCCTTCCTTTTTTCTCTCGCTCTTATTTTTTGGCACATTTTTGAAAGGTCAAACTGATATTTTTCTAAAACATGGTCACTGAGTCTTTACATAAAATAGGGGCTCCTGCTAGAGGCTTCCCAGTTCTGTTTCCATTTAAGGCAGTGGCAAAACTCCAATTGGTTTCAGGAGTACAGGTTTGGTACCTTAGTATCACAAATCACATGGAGACAGGCTCAGATCAGGATTATTGCTGCTAGCTTCACTTCTTACTATGTTTGCCCAGCACTTCCCATTTATTGTAAGAGCCTCTTTGAAATTCCTTATAACTTTGCCAAACTTTACCAGTTAATTTTCCACTCTGCCTAAGGCCTCCATTTCTGAGCACAAAGCTAAGGAAAAACACATTTCCTTGCCCATGTTAAAGAATTCTGGTGATCTTTTCTTTTGGAGTGCAGGGTAGACAAAATATGGCCCATGGACTAAATCTGTCCCCTACCCCCAAAAAACATTTGGATCCAGCCTGTCACAATCCTCTGGACTGCCAATGTCCCATGACATAGGGGGACCCTTGAGTAGTGTCTCTACATGGCATGTAACCCTTTGGGGGGTGAGGAGTGTCTGTGTACTGCCGCTGCTCCCCAGCACAATGCTCTCAGCTTCCAGGAGCTGCCTGGGCCATGCTTCTGGGTGCAGATAGCTCACAGAGCCCTCCCCCTCACCGCATGGCACACACCGCACAGAGCTCCAGCAGGCAGCCATTTTGAGTGTTGTGGGGCGGGGTGCAACAGGCTGTGAGACTGCCCAAGGGTCCCACTAGGCTGCTGGCTGAGAGCTGCCTAGGGTAAGCGCCTCCCAGCCAGACAGTATATCTGGTACCCACCCCCTCCTGCACCTCAACCTCCTACCCCCGGATCTCACAACCCAAACCCCTGCCTACACCCTCTCCTGCACCTTGCCTCTGGTCATGGCTCCCTCCCTCCACAATTCCCTTCTATCCCCTTCTCCCAGGTCAGAATCTACTCCTACAACCAAACACTCTCCCAGACCCCCAAACCCCTTCCTGCCCCAGCTCACAACACCCTCCTTCACCCAAACTGCCTCCCAGACCCCACATATCCTCCTGCACATCAGTCTCCTACCCTGTGCGCCTTTCTGTACCCAGTCTCCATCCCAGACCTCACACCTCCCCCATTAATATCATAGAAAAATGTGGTCCTTGACTACTTACAAAATTATTAGAATGGCCCCCCATTAAAATAACTGCCTACCCCTCCTGTAGTACTTTCAGGCTTTGGATCGTGGATAATTTTTGCAGTAGGGTGGCCTTTGTGTCAGAGACATGCTTTGTGCCACCCCTATCAAAATCTGCCTACATCTGCTAAACTTATAAGCCTTTGGAAAATTGCAATTCATACATGCTTAGTGGAGATTATTTTAGATTTTGAAAAATATATAATCGTGTAATTAAAGACTGTGTAATAATGCATATGCATAGAGGGGTTGCACAAGCAACCTTAATTCTGGCATTTCCTAACTTCTGCGTGTTTGAGTTTAGATCCTTAATAATGGTGGAGTCCTAACATAGCTTTTGTGAGTGTGATATAGATCTATTCTGTTTCAATGAATAAGTTGCAGACAGAGGATTGGCCCTGCACTTATGAATCCTATGGCCAGGCTCTGCTTCAGCCACATTTTTTTCAGCATGACTTTGTGTAAGCCATTAAGGCTTTGTCTACGCTGCCCTTTTGTTGGCAAAACTGTGGTTGGCTGGGATGTGAAAGAAACACAAACACACACACAGCAAAAGCATAGTGAACAGTACTATGTCAGTGGAAGATGCACGACTGCTACTCATTCAGAATGGTTTAATTATGCCAGTGGGAGAACTGTCCTCCATCGACATAGAGCGGCTCTCTAGGAGACATTACAGCAGCGCAAATGCGGCAGGAAGCTGTACTGCTGTAAGGTCCATAGTGTAGACATAGTGCTTCAGTGTTCCATCCATAGAATGGGGATAGTCCTTCCTTTCCTTGTAAGGGTGTTAGGCAGCTAAAATGTGTTTCTAATTATGAGGCTTATATAAAAATAGGAGGGCTGTTCTAAACCAGGGAGCTTCTTGAAATCATGATGCTTTTCCCTCCCCTTCAATTAACTGTAATTAAAGACCATGGATAGTTGGTGAAGGTAGGGCTGGAGGAGGCAAGCTCCCATCCTCACCCCCCAGCCCACCCATTCTGCCCAGGCCATACCTCCCATCACCGGGAGGGCAGGCCACATGCCATCCGAGCCTTTCTGGTCCTAGAGCACAGGGAGGGCAGGCACTCTGAGGCAGCAACACTCCACCCCCAGAACACCTACAGTAGGCGTTCTGGGGGCGGAGTGTAGGTGGGACCAGGCTGGTGGTTCGAGAAGGCCACCCATGGTAATATTTAATATTATTGGTAGTGCTATTTGTTTTATTGTAGAAGTTAAGAGCACTAGGTCTGGGCCAGAATCCCATTATGTGAGGCACTTTACAATTGTGGAACAGAAAGCTGGTGTTGTTTGACCTCCAAAACTTGGTCAAGCATCATCAGAACTGATATTGTTCTGGCATTCTATAAATCTAAACTATTGTGATACATGTCTTTCTGCCCTGGCTCTGTCAACTGTTTGTTTTTCTAGGTTTCTTATATTAATTTGTACAAAACTAAAAGGCAAGACTCAAGAGCTTTAAGGATTCCTTAGACATGAAGCCAATTGCCTCCCTCCTTTAGTCACTTTCAAAAAAAAGGAATGTAATATTGGCAGGGGCTCCCAGCACTAATGCTTCCGTAGGTTTATGTAAGGAGTTAAAAGCAAACAGCAGTCTGTTGCCAGCTCGGATCCCAGTTAGTTTGTACAGGGCTGAGAGGCTTTGAAAGGAAAGGCAGGTTCCTTGTCACCTTTGACACACAAACATCCTAGGCAAGTTACCTTTTTTGTTTATCTCATTGCAAACCTCAGAACAAGCTGCAATCATGATACTTACCTTCCATAGCGCGACCTTTCCAGCAGAGATATCCCTTCAAACATTTGAATTCAGTGAGGTAGAATTAAAATCATTGCCCTTTTAGTCTTCTCCTCCCCCCTTTTATAGCCTTTGCTTTTAATAACCAAGATGCAGATTTTGCCATTTTTATTGTAAACACTGCAAAAAACATCAAGGTTTGTGTGATACCTTGGGCAAAATCCAAATCAGAGAACATGTAACCCCTGAGTTATGTCACAGAGCAACCAGCAGTCTGCATATTTCAACATTTTATCTGTGTGGCCGATAAACAGAAATATATTTTAAAAAATCAAATAATTTTGTCGAATTAACAAAAAAAACCACCTGTTTTCTGGCATAGTTGGGTAGCTCTTTAACTGATGATATAGAAGCTCTTGAGATTCTTTCCTCTAGTCAGGGCTATTCAGCTATGAATCTACTACACTGTTAAAGTCATTGTGTTACTGTCATTTAAAAAAAAACATGCCTGTGTTGCTGGCTTTCATAACACTTCAGATTTACCATGGTGGCAGAGAGGGTCTTGGTTAAATAGGGGAGGCCATAGCATGATTTGCTGCACTGCACCCTTGTGTAGTCAGTGAGATGGGATAGCAGACATATCATGACATCCTTCATTCACTGACAAAGCAAAAGCAAGAGGAAGCAAAAGAAAGAAAGATGCTACTAAGGGAAGGGGTGGAGTTCTGTTTTTCTCAGAAACTGTGCTGTGCTGGAGGACTGAGCCTTTTATTTTTGGCACAAATTGCTGCAGCAAATTATATAGCTTATCAGCTGTGGTTTGTTAGGCTCAGTAAAGAAACCACCGCTAGGACTTGTTTTCCTTCTTGTCTGCACCCAGTTAAGAGCTTGACACCAATCAAATTCCTGCTGCTGTACACAAGTGAGGTAGACATTCCATTGGAATTGTTTTTAAAATAATTGACTTGAGCATGATTGGATTACAAAAATACCTCAGTTCAATGGGGTGAACTTCTGTCTCGTACACAAAGATGGAAGTCATCCCCATGTTCACCTTGATGCATGTGGATTTACAAGCACAGTTTGCATGTGAATGGTAGTGTGTTAGACAAATTCAACTGGGGTGTGAACAGATGTTCATCCAACTGAAATGAGTTCTGTGGGACATAAGCATATGCAATTTAGTCCTTTGGTTTAAGTTGGAGCTATGGGCACATATAGAATGCAGAATTAAATCTATATGGTTCAATACTTTTCTCCTTAGCCTAGACTGAGCCTTTATGTCCCATCCATAAATAAGAGATGGAGCCCAAAGTAAAACATCTTCAATAACTGGCATGTAGTAGATGTCTCATTTTATAATTGTTAAAGAAGTGGATTCATTTCACATGCTTCATTATTTGTAGCTTTATGTAATTCAGTGCATTAGCTGACTTGATTAGACAGGGGGACCAAAATTCTAATCCTGAGTTTCTGGCAGGTGAAATGGATGGATGTTCATGAGAAATTTGAGAGGTATAAGATTACTAGAAGGTTCATATAGTATCTACACTACAAGCTTTGGTAAATGCACATGAAATTGACATGAAACCACCACAGTTGATATATCACTTGTATATATGTCTACTTCGATTGGTGCTGCATGTACACACTGGTGGGAGTGCCTAAGTTAATGCATGGTGTTATGTAGCATGGGTAGGCATCCCACTGGGCAACCCACCACCACTCAGCGCACTGCCTTTTGGAAAGTTTTGGCAACGTATGGTGAAGCAGAAACAAGTCACATGACTATAAGCAAAGGGTCAGCTTCCCAACATACAACTGTCTCCATCCCATAACATCACAATAACCCGTATCCCATAATTTTCCAAGCTTTTTTTTAAAAAATCACAGAAATCCATGCAGCCCCCCTCACTGTCTGCCATTAGGTGGGATTGGTCCTGCCTTGGGCAGACGTTGGAATTGATGACCTCCTGAGGTCTCTTCCAGCTCTATGGTTCTATGATCTCTGATAGAAGAATGGAGCCCTGTACTATTATCATGAGTGTTGCAAGCACAGCTGTACAATCTCTCCACTATTTGCAGAACCAAAAGAAGAAGCAAATCAGCAGGGAACATGACAGTTTCTTGGAGGACAGATTGCTGTGGTACCTAACAAAAATCTATTCAAGGTTTCTGGTGGTGATCACAGAGCAGCTGGAGATGATGGTGCACCATTTTCTGGCTCCAAGCAACAAGCACTGGTGGGATCACATAATGTAGGCTTAGGATGACAAGTAGTGGCTTCAGCTCTTTTGGTTGCAAAAGACCATATTCCTGGATCTGCTTAATGAGCTCCACCCCAGCTCTCCAGTGCAGGGACCGCAAAATGAGAGCTGCACTGCCAGTGAGAAGTAAGACGCAAACACACAGTGGAAAACATACAACACCAGATTCCTACTAATCAGTAGGAAATCATTTTGCAGTTAGAAAATCCACAGAGGAAGCCATTGACAGGCACAGGACAGTGACTCTTGGCAATGTGAAGGACATAGTAGATGGATTTGCAGCCACAAAGTTTCTGAACTGTGATGGAGCAATGGATGGCACTCATATCCCTGTTTTGGCACCAAGCTGCCTTGCCACCAAGCACATCAACAGAAAGGGCTACTTTTCTGTTGTTGTACAAATGCCTGTGGATTTCCAGGAATGCTTGCCATTAATGTTGGCTGGTCAGGGAAGGTGCCCAGTGCTTGCATCTTTAAGAACACAGGACTGTTCAGAAAGCTGCAAGCAGAGGCTTTCTTTCCCATTCAGTGGATTACCATGGGGAATGTAAAAATGCCAGAAGTCATCCTGAGGGACCTAGCCTGCCCTTTGATCCCATGATTCACCAGCACCTTTACAGCACCCAGGAAAGATTCACCTACCAGTTCAGCAAGTGGAGAATGATTACTCCAGAGTATATCTGGAATGAATACCTGACACAGTCTGCATGGCAGCTGCATGCAACAATGGAGAACTGCTAGGTGTGACCACCAAGCAGGACAATCAATTCAAATGCATTTCAAAAATGTGTGTGCATTTAAAGAGGAGGGGGAACCTTCCAGTCTCCATGACCACTATTGTAATCAGAGTGGTCATTGTCAGGCATTGTGGGATAGCTGCTGGAAAGCTGTTTGGAATGACATAAGTAACACAGTGTCTGCACCTGCACTGCATCAACTTCAATACATCAAAAATGGCTACTCACAACCTGGGAAAGTGATGTTATTGCACTGATGTAATGGGGTTGGTGGGAGACAAATTTAAGTGTAGACACAATGAAAAAATAGATTGATTTGGCTCTGGTTTGACCAAAGCTGGAATATGGTGCCCTGTTCTAGTGTCCAAATTCAGTAAGGCTGTTGATACATTAGAGAGGGTTCAGAGAACAGCCACAAGAATGATCAAAGGATTAGAAAACATGCCTTAGAAGGATAGGCTCAAAGAGCTCAATCTATTTAGATTAACAAACAGAAGGCTAATGGGTGATTCGATTACAATCTGTAAGTACCCATAGAGGGGAACAGATATTTGGTAGTGGGCTCTTCTACGCAGCAGATAAAACACAATCCAATGGCTAGAAGTTGAACAGTTTGACCATTGGAACACCATACAAAGCATTGTGGTGGATTCTCCATCACTGGCAAATTTCTAAAACAAAAACTACTACAGTTGGTCAGACTATATCAGTGTCTCTCAACCTTTTTGTGCGACAGGCAGTCCCCGGGTTACGTACAAGATAGGGACTATAGGTTTGTTCTTAAGTTGAATTTGTACGTAACTCGGAACTGGCTCCAGATTCAGTCGCTGCTGCTGAAACTGACCAGGGGCTGACTACAGGAAGCCCGAGGCAGAGTTGCTCTGCCCCCAGCTTCCTGGAATCAGCCACTGATCAGTTTCAACAGCGGCTGAATCTGGAGCCTGGGACAGAACAGCTGGGGCGCTGCCGGGTAGGTCCCCCCAGGACCAACCCGGCAGCACCCCAGCTGCTCTACCCCAGGCATCCACAACAAAAGCCTGGTCTGCTGGGGGGGGGGGTTGCACTAGCTGCGCCCCTCCCCCCCCCAGCAGACCAGGGAGACCCGGAGCAAAGCCGCGGAGGCGGCGGAGTCCCGCGCCTCCAAGGCTTTGCTCCGGGTATCCCTGGTCCACTGGGAGGGGTCCCCAGCAGACCAGGGACACCCCAGCGCAAAGCCTTGGAGGCGCGGGACCCTGCCGCCTCTGCGGCTTTGCTCGGAGTGTCCCTGGTCTGCTGGGGACCCCCCCCCCCCAGCAGACCAGGGACACCCGGAGCAGCTTTTCTCGCCCCGGAGGACGCGGTGGCGGGACCACTGCGCGTCTGGGTGGTCCCGCTGCCCGCGAGTTCCAGGGCGAGAAAAGCCCCGTTCGTAAGTGCGGATCCGACATAAGTCGGATTCGCGTAACTCGGGGACTGCCTGTATTTGGACTTTATTAAAAAAATCTCCTGTCCCCCAGAAAATTGCAACCTCCTACCTTCAGCCCATCTTGGGCTGTAGGCTTCAGTCTCCTGTTGGTCATGGACCTCCTGGATGGGGCTTTCTACCCTGGTGACCCCATCAAAATGGGGTTGTGACCCACTTAAAAGTCGCAATCCATAGTTTAAGAATTGCTGCATTAGATGATCTCTAGTATCAGAGGGGTAGCCGTGTTAGTCCACTTTTGTCGACAAAACCCTGTAGTCTAGACACACCCTATGTGATAACTGCCAGCAATAAGAAACTCACCATATGAACTGCTCACCTGACCATGGGAAATGTTAGTAGTAGAATCATTATCTTAAATGAAAAGCAATAACTTGATTGCAATGCACTAAAAATCAAATTTTGGGGAAGTCAATGCCCTGCCTGCTTCAAAAAGCAAATCAGTGATTAGTAAATGGAGGGCCTTTTGTGCAAGATATGGCATTGCAGACACAGTAGTCACTGACTTTGCACCCCCAGTTTGCATGAAAATAGGAGTTTCATCATCATACTTCCTCCCATAACATAGCCATGGAGTAATGGCAAGTTGGAATTGGCTGTGTACACAGCTTCGACAGGGCTAGAGCTGCAGCCAGGGTGGGAGCAGCAGGGCCCCCACCAAGTGCCATAATGCAGCTCCAGAGTAAGCCGCCTGCCACACAGCCTGCCCTGGCCTCAGCTCCAGCCCTGGGGAAGCTGGTGGTGGCTGCCTGACTGCTCTTGGGACAGGCAGCCTGCTCTGGGGGTGCAGCACGGCTCGGCTCCTGCTCCAGCATACGGCTGTGGGGAAACAGCACTGTAGCTCAGGCAATGCTAAGGACTGACTGCCCTCAGCCCCTGCCTTTTCTGGGGGTATGGAGCCGTCCCCTCCCTTCTTTCCCTGGGGGCTGAGGTGGCTGGTGGCTCTGCTCGGTGTGGTGGCAGGTGGGGGTTTTGTCCAGGTAGGAAGGTGCAGAAGCTGGCTGGGGTTTTGGCAGGGGGGTATGTCTGTGAGGATTAATGGACACAAATCAGATGTTCAAAATGAACATTTTAATTTGCCTGGGCACTCACCAATGGACCTAAAAGTGTCCATTATCTTAGGGTATGTCTAGATAGCGGGGCTATTTTGGGATACTGGAGGAAATAGCTACCCCACCTCTTTTAAAACCCCCATTATTTTGAAATATTTTTTGAAATAGTGGACATGCTATTCTGGTATCCCTGTAACCCTCATTCCACAAGGGTGAAGGGATATCTTGAAATAGTGCGTTGTTTCGAAATTTGGTGCTGTATAGATGCACCAAATTATGAAATAAGCTATTTTGAAATAAGATACACAACTTGCGTGGTGCAAATTTCATATTTTATTTTGAGTTTAGGGTGCTATGTAGATGCATTCTTAAGGTATGTCTACACTACAGAGTTATTTCAAAATATCTTATTTCAAAATAGTTGTTTCGAAATAACTTATTTTGAAATAACACATCTAGACTCAAAATGCATTTCAAAATAGTGTTTTGCTATTTCGAAATAACGCATCCATACTGATAGGATGCTGAATCACAATTAAGGCTGGTTCTGGCAGGGCATCAGGTCAGGAGTTACCTGTGTGGCTGCTGCCTGAGGCTATCTGAGACCTGTGCTTAAAGGGACCCCCCTCCCCGACAGCCGGTTATAAGGTTTCTCTGCTTGCTTGCCTACCTTGCTGAGGAACAGCAAAGCATTTTTGTCTCTGCATGCTCTGGTTGCCCTCACTCAGGACACCACAGCACTCTGCAGCATGGAGCCAGAGCCAGAGCCGCCCTTGGGCACGCTGGTGCTTCTCCTGGAAGTGTTGCTGCGAGCTTGGCAACACATTCTGCAGGCAGTAACAGTCTCCCTGGTGTGTGCCTCATTCCTCCCTCACATCCTTCCACTTACCCCTCCCTAGTCCATCTTCCTTCTGTACAATAAAAGACACATGTGTTCTTTATGACAAAGCCTCTTTATTGAACAAAGCTGGGATGGGGGGGAATGAAACTGAAGTGAGACTGGGGAAAGAAGGTGGGAGAGGGAAAGGGGAATCCTGGGAGGAGGGAGCTGGCAGGGGGAGGCAAGGGGAGGAAGTGGGAGGAGAAGGTCAGGGCTCAGGGTTGGGAGTCTCACCAGCCCAACTGTCTCCCAGCACCACGGGTGCGGGGGCCTCGGCATCCCTGGGTGTGTGGGGAGGGTGAGGAGGAAGAAGTGGGAGGGGGAGAAGGAGTGGGAGGAGGAGCAGTAGCTGGGGAGGCAGCAAGGGCTGGAGTAGCAGGAGGCAGCAAGCTCTGGCTCAGAGTTGATGACAACCTGGGGGGCACGGACCATCCTACCCCCTAGGATGCAGTCCATGGCATCAAAATAAGGGCTGAGGTCTGGATCTGCCCCTGGTTGGGAGCTGCCCCCTGTGGCCCTGGCATATGCCTGCCGCAGCTCCTTGATTTTCATTCAAACCTGCTCCTGGGTTCACATGTGGCCTTTAGTGGCCAGGCTGGCAGCCATCCACCTGTAGACGGTTGTGTTCCTCCATTTAGCATGGAGATCATGGACGTTGGAAGCATGAATTAGGTCCCTGATCTCCGCACTGGACCAGGCAGGCACCTGCTTTTTCCAGCCTCTGGCAGGCTCCTGGGCGATGGCAGACTGGTCCTAGGAAGCGGTGGAGGGCTGGCTGGCACTGGCTGCCTAGGTCATACTGGGGCCACTCGGTCAGGTGCAGTGACTGCTGGCTCTGGGCTGGTAGGCTTGGAGCTGGCACAGGCACTGTGGCCAGAATCTACCCCTTTAAGAGCTCCTGGGAGTGGGGGAGGGAGAAGAGTTTTCTTGGTTGTGCCCAGAGTGGCCAGCAGGGCACCCTAGGAAGGGCTGGAGGCCCCCTATTTCGAAATAAGTGTCTACAGAGCGTTTATTTTGAAATAGCAATTTCAAAATTGGCGCTATTCCTCGTGGAATGAGATTTACCAATTTCGAAATAAGCCCTCCGCTATTTCAATTTAATTTTGAAATAGCGTTTTGGCTGTGTAGACGCTGGTAAAGTTATTTCAAAGTAATGGCTGTTATTTTGAAATAACTTTGCTGTGTAGACATACCCTTACAGAATAATTTCAGGAACCAACTAGAAAGAGAAACTGCAGAACTGGCCTTCCTATGCAAATCTGACACGTTTAGCCAGGGACTGAACAAAGACATCTCTTGGATGGGCCATTATATGAACGCCCAAATGACATCAGAAGTTAAAGTATCAGACACAGCGAATTCTATTAACCTCATTTAGCACCAACACTTTAATTGACAAGTTTTTTTTCTCCTCCCCTCTTGCCCCTCTTTTTTTGCTTTATTTTGTGCCTCTTACTCCATATTTATAAACTGAAGAATTGGGTTGTGACCGTGAAAGCTCAAGATACCATCCATATTTTTGTTAGTCTCGTAGGTACTACAGGACCACTCGTTTTTTTAAGCTTTTTTTGTCTTTAAGTTACAGACTAACACGGCTACCCCTCTGGGAAGCTTAAGAGACAATTACACAAGGCAGTTCCTTCTTGTTCAGTACACTTGTTAGCATGCAGGCCTACCCCATCATAGAGTGACCAACACAGTCCAGCACAAACACTGAAAGGACAGAGGACAAAAATCCTGAAAGGGCTGATACTCGGGGATACCAGCAGAACAGGAAATGTGAGGAGTTAGGCTGGAAGCACTTAGCCTTATGGGCAGAGCAGTCCACAGCGTTTAATGATGTTCCACTTGTTCAACTCAACCTGCACTCAGCTTCACTTTTTGAAAATGAAACACGCACCATTCCTCTGTCAATTCCACTGAATTTTTATTGATGCAAACTTTTGTATGAGAGATGGTACAATTGGGTCATGATCTATTGATTTTTTTTTAGACACACAGCTGTTTCTGTTCTTATTTAGCACAACCTTTCAACAATGATTTACTTTCAATAATAGCATATCAAAAAGTTACAGTCCCTTTAGGGTATAGTTCCTGCAGTCAGTGTAAAAATATGGGGGCAAAACAATAAAAAGGTGCAAACCAAAGATACTTTGAAATATGGAGAGGTTTCTGCGGATGCTACATATCTTCTGCATATACATCGGAAAATGCATGGACATCTAATTTAAAGACAGATAAAATATAATAAACAATGAGTTTATTGTTTCTGGTTCAGGAACACACTTAAATATATTTCTGCCCCACAATGCACTTAAATATGTGTGTACTATTAGCCATGGGGCTTTGCTAAGGCAGGACTTGAGCAAGAAAAGTTAGTCTGGATTTGAGATACTTTTATAAAAAAAAAAGGCTTAGGCAAAATAAATTCAAACTGCCTACATAAGTGACCTGACTTTCAGAGTTGCTGAGAATCACAGCTCCAAGGAAAATCAAAGGGAATTGAAAATGTACCATGCTGCTGAAAAATCATGCCATTTATCCAGGTGCTTAAGTTTGGGCTCAGACGCCTGGCATGAAAGTACTCACATTTTAAAACATTAGCTTTTGCTATTAAAAATCCTCTTGCCAATTCTCATATACATTGCAAGAGTTAATCACGCAAGTTTGGAATTTGAACTTAAGTTGTACAAACAACTCCCATACAGAGAGCAATTGACTATCTACCTTATTTAATAAAATGTATACTGCAAATGTTTCAATGTCTTGCTTTTGAAGCACCTGTACAGAACCAATGCTGCTGTATTTATAATAACAAATTTACCTAGCAATCTAGAAACAGATGTTAATTTTTAAAAATATTAAGCGTAGAAAAAGAATAATGGACAAAAAGAACTGCTGCATGCTTCTTTGTGAACTTTTTGAATTTTCATGCTAAATATGAGTTTAATGTAATTCATGAAAATACCAGCTCAGCACAGTTGAATAAGAGAGTATCTCCACTCCTACTTTCTGTCATTTAAGTTTAGCAGATGTACACAAGCAAACTTCAGTGAGTGGGAGGGGGGGGGAGACAAAAATGAAACCCATAAAAGGCTGGCAAGAGAAGTGACCTTTGCTGTTCCTTTCAAAGAATTTTGCAAATGTCTTTGCTAGTGGTTAGGATTTTTTTTTAACTTCTTTCATGTAATAGAAGATTACATGAATAAAAGTGTGTAGAGTCTCGTGAATTTAATAGAACCATTTTAGACCCAGTCATTGCTCTTTCCAACATACACTTTAATTTGGAGCTGAAATTCCCAGTTTGATTTATTTAGCAGGTTATCTTATGCAAGGTAAGCCTTGCACATGATGTGTGTTAGTAAGACAAACATTCCACTTGACAGTATTCCTGCCTGGCCTATATTTGAGGGGATTTACAGAGCCACTGCTGAAATATAGGAAAAAGCTGGCAATCTAAAATTGACACATGTATACATACAAAAGAACTAGAAGGAACTATGACCTACCCACACTATAAGTCTTCTGCTCCCCAAGAATCACAGTCATGATCAGCATTGGTGCCCTGTTGCATTCATCGCTATTCACAAAAACACAGATAGCAGAAATATCTAAAAATTGTCTGATTTAGGGTTTTCACATTTTAAATAACAAATAGTCTGGTAGCACTTTAAAAACTAACAAAACATGAAGCTTTTGTGGGCAAAACCCAGTTCTTCAGATGACCAGAGTATACCAGAGTGCTACTAGACTATTTGTTGGTTTTTAAGTTTTTCCCGTTACAGACTAACTTGGCTACCCCTGTGAAGTTTTTGCACATGTTAAATATTTGCCTTACCAGAAATTCGTGCTTATGAAGGGTGAAAGAGGATGGTATCTTGGGTGCAAATTGTCTATATAGCTTGTCCCCAAGAGCTGCTACAGCCTATAGGCTTGGTAGCACCTTTATCATCTGGTTTTACTCACCACATGGAGACTGGGTCTTAGTTTGCTTCACACATAACACCAGTGCTGGCATGTAGGATTTGCTGTTGTAGGTATTTAGATCCAGGATTCATAAAAAGCTGGTAAGTTCATCTGCATGGTCGTCTGCATCTTCTGCTCCAGTGGCCAGAACAGTAAGCAGTTCCAGTGTGTCATGGGCTTGCTTCCCTCCCACATAGCCCTGGAAATTGCCCTTTAAATCACTATTGCAGAACAAAAGTGAAATTTTCATAAGGGAGGCACACATCATACTGCATGTCATATAAGCATCCGTGTATTTATCCAGAAAGATACTGAAGTTTAAATAAGACAAAGTAAGTGATTTGGGAAGATCCTGCTCCTTCTTTCCTAAGAACAAGTCCCAGTGGTCTTCAAGAGTGAACTGGGAGCTGGGAGGCACAGATTCTGTTCTCAGCTCTTCTATTGACTGGCCTTGACCTATATGCTAATTTACAAAATATACTTAGCTAAGTAGCTAAAGCCCCACCTCTCTCAGGAAGGGAATGGATATAATTGCATCCATTTTATCCATGAAATAACTTTAGGTACAGAGGCTTGAAGTGACACAGGAAGTTGGTGTCAGAGCTGGAATTAAAAGAACACGGGACTAGACACCTGGTAGGCATCTGCTGTGCTAAATCACAAATCTCCTTGGTGATTGCTTAACTAAGCTTTCTCCTGGGTACCTACATGATGACTGAGGAGAAGCAAAAGCAGCGAGGAGTCCTGTGGCACCTTATTGACTAACAGAAGTGTTGGAGCATAAGCTTTCGTGGGCACATGCATGCATCTGATGAAGTGGGACTTTGCCCACAAAAGCTTATGCTCCAACACTTCTGTTAGTCTATAAGGTGCCACAGGACTCCTCACCGCTTTTGCAGATTCAGACTAACATGGCTACCGCTCTGATACGAGGAGAAGCAAGTCCTTCCAGTGACATGCCCCCAAAGTACAGTCCCTCTCCCAAAACTATATTTGGAAAAGCTAGCCCCTCTTCTCTGTCTCCCTTATGGAAATTATAATAAATTTAAAATGCCCAAGAAAAGAACTAAAATAGCATTCTTGTCCATCTGTGGCCTGATATTGATCTCACTAAACCAGTGCATCCCAGGAGTAATTCCTCTGAAAACAATGGAGTTGCACAAGTGTCAAACTGGCAGAAGTGAGGTCAGAATCAGAACCATGCTACTCATCTGTTTAATTACCTCCTGTTTCCTGTAGCTATTTCCAAGAAAAGAGAGCCGTGCCTCCCCCTTGCACATCCATGCCAATAATTAGTTGTTGATCATTAAATGTGTGACTCAAGCCATTCTTTTCCCAATGTTACTAAATTTTTATAGAAACTAACTTATGTATTTTTCTTTATTTACTACTCAAGTTTTCTGAGCCTGCAGAAACACTATCACACAAAACTCCTGTTGGAGCAAATCCTGAAGTCCTTAAGCATTTTTTATTTAGTACTAATTCAGCCAAGTCTGCCATTGACTTTAATCACATTGTGTTAATAAGGACTGGGCCCACTAATCCTGACATAGTCATGTAATAATCCAAAACTGCATACAAAGAAAAATTATTCATGTTAATCACTGTGCTTCAGAGCAAATAGATCTGTCCACTAAGCCAAAGCCTCTACATTTTCATTAGGTTATCTGTTTAGGAACTGATTCTGTCTCCCTTCTATCATGCCCTTGCTCAACAAATACTCATGTTCATTTCAGGAGGAGTACCCCTAGAGTAAATCAGCATAAGAGTGGTAGGATTCAGCCCATTGTCTAAGCATAAAACCGAAGCACAGAGAGCAAAGGGGCTTTTTTCCCCCTTCATGTGTTATTCTGTTAGTCCCTCCCTGAGAAGGAAAATTATTAGGCTGTGTCTACATTGGCACCCTTTTCCGGAGAAGGGATGCTAATGAGACAAGTCAGAATTGCAAATGCCGTGGGGGATTTAAATATCCCCCGCAGCATTTGCATGAACATGGCTGCCGCTTTTTTCTGGCTCGGGGCTTTGCTGGAGAAAAGCGCCAGTCTAGACGGGATCTTTTGGAAAATAAAGCCTTTTCCGGAAGATCCCTTATTCCTGATTTTACACAGCCTTATATTGCAGATTTTCTGCAGAATCTCACAGATCTCTCTGTGCTGGGATTTTCGCTTTTCAGCTGAAATACATTTCTGCTGAGATATTGTTCATTACTTCGACAGCTTTATTTTTAAACAAAGAGCACTCTAAGGCTACGTCTACACTACAGGGTTTTTGCACAAAAACCCATGGAGCATCTACACCTCAAGCACTTTTTTGCACAAGAAAATTGACAGTCTACACAGGGCCAAATTTCATAAAAGCCTCCTCTTTCAGAAGAGCCCTTCTTCCTCATGCAAGAAGGAAGGCAAGGCTTATGAAAGAGAGCATCTGCTCTTCCTCAAAAAAAAGTGATGCGGCAGAGATTTTCCCTGGATGCGGCAGAGATTTTCCCCATAGTATAGACATAGCTCAGGAAGCACTGGGGAGTATTACTTTGAATGGCCCTGGGGAGGAGCTATTTCAAAATAGCAGCAGTGGAGCATCCACACTACCTCTATTTTGAAATAGCAATTTAGAAATAAGCATTATTCCTCATGAAATAATGGTTTATTATTTCAAAATAAGAAGCTCATTATTTCAAAATCATTTTGAAATAATGGGCTTGCTGTGTGGATGCTCACCTTGTTATTTCAAAATAAGGTGAGTTCTTTTGAAATAATGCTGTAGTGTAGACATGTCCTAATTGTGCTTCACTAAGTCATTGTAAAGTTGTTGACATGTTTAGTTTTTGTTTAGGAATTCAATAATCAAGTAACACTTGAATAAAAAACTTAAAAAACAACAAATAGTCCAGTAGCACCATAAAGACTAACCAAACATGTAGATGGTATCATGAAAGTCCTTGAATGAAGTAATGGAAGTCCTTTTTATCCTTTATTATTATTATTTATTTATTTATTTATTTATTATTTAAAACTCACTATCAAAGGTTAATAGTGAAAGTGAAAGACCTGAAAATTCCACTAGGTTTGTTTTTTTATTTACTCATTTTCAGTCAAGCCTGCTGCTTCTTCTTCTTTCATATTTTGCACAGATTTTTTTTTAAATCTTATCATTGGCCCATTGACCTTATCATTGGCCCATTTGCACTTCACTCCCATTGGCAGCAAGCAATGGCAACAATGACAGTCTCAGATTGCTTGTCATTAGAGGCCAATTGTAGCTCCTACAGCACTTCAAAGCACAGAGCCAGGCAGAACCCCATGGCCTGGCCAGGGGCCACAACCAAGAACTGGAATCCTGAAGGGGAATTTACAGTAGTGACTCTGTACCAGGACTGCAAACCCCTGTTGTCCAGGCCAGAGGAACCTGTGAATTCACACCAAGGGGATGATATTGGCGAAGTCTCAGGCAAGTACTAGACCTCTCTGGCCATGAGATGGTGACAGCATGGTCTACTGCAGTGCAACACTAGAGGATTTGAAAGGGACCGTGTGACACAAAGTTAACCATCAGGTTGCTGTTCTAAAAATGAGGAGCAGATAAGATGACAGGGGTGCCTTTGCAATTGCTACTACAGCATACACATGAGACCCAGGCTACATCTAGACTGCAAACTTCTTTTGGAAGAAGCTTTTTGGAAGAGATCTTCCAAAAAAACTTCTTCCAGAAGAGAGTGTCCACATTGCCAAAGTGCATCGAAAAAACCATCTGCTTTTTCGAAAGATAGCATCCACACTGAATGGACGCTATCTCGCATATAAACTGTGATTGCTATGGACGGAGTAGCCACCAGGGCACCTGTGCTTTTTCCTCTTTCCTCTTCTTTCTAAAGAACTCCCTCTTCCCCGTCCACACATGCCTTTTTCTGAAAGAGCTCTTTTCGGAAAAAGGCTCCTTCCTCGTAGAAAGAGGTACCAATGTCGGAAAACCCCCCTCTGTTCTTTCGATTTTCTTTTGAAAGAACGTCATTGCAGTGTGGACGTAATTGAAGTTTTTTTGGAAAAACAACTGTTTTTCTGAAAAAACTCTGTAGTGTAGACATATCCCCAGCGTGCTCTGTCATATCCTATGAGTCTAGCTCTGGGGCTTCATTAAATATATCCCTCTATTAGTGTTCAAGAGAGCACTTGGGCCTTGATTCAGCAATGCATTTAACCCTGTGCTTAAGTCCCACTGATTTTGTTGGCCTTGAAGCCCCTGCTTAATGTTAAGTATCTGCTTAAATGATCTGCTGAACAGTGAAGGATTTAAGCACACGCTTAAAATACATTGTTGAATCAGGGCCATAAAATTGACTTTTCTCTGCTACTGCTTTGGTGCTCTTGGCATGAAGCATTTCCATGTATTTTCTTTCCTCCAAAAACCACCGAATGCAATGGGGAATTTAGCCTTTAGTTAAAAAAAAACTGGTCTTGGTTAATATCAGTTGGAACCTGAAACTAGTGCAATGAGCTAAAATCTGCCTTCACATATGCATGGGCCACTCCTATCAAGCTTCTTGCACACAAATCCAAGGACAGATTTTGGCCCTGTTTCCATTGGCATGTACATGCCTACCCTAAATATCTTTCTCTTTCTCCACTAGCGAAGTCCCTGCTAATACCAAACCTCTTGCATATACTCAAAATGCCAGACTCCCAAGGATGACGTTAGAAAAAGATGACATTATATGAGTTCCTGAACAGAAAAACTGACTCAGAATTTAAAAAAAAATGTTCCAGTTTACACTAAAAAAAGGTTAGCAATAGAATGATACATTCTAAGCACTAATGACTATGCCTTATGAGTAGAACTTTACCCTGTGTATAATGCATGAGTGGTAAAATAGGTCAAACCCCTGGAAGCAGTCATATCTTTGAAATCATTATGAATGCAATATAGCGCATCACCACTTGCATAAAAGCTCCAAAGCAAAGCCTTATGAGGAATGCAAAGCATACAGAAAACCTTTGCTCATGTGGAAGATTAGAGAACTGCTGCAATTTTTGGACTCTTTGCCACTTGATACATTTTTGTAGCCAATGTTTCTAGATTTTCTCTCCTATGTGAAAGAGAATTTCTTTACCTTTTCCATATTATCCTAAAACTTTTGTTGTTTGTGGCACAGCATTTCTGTATGTTGGCAATTATATTGTTTTTCCTGCAGGAAAATCTCCCAGTCATCCCATTAGGTTGCTGCTTGGATTTTTTTATGTCATAGTTTGTTTTCAATGCCCCATCCCCCACAAACAGAGAATGCTCATCCACTCTACCTACCCTTACTGCTAAAGTTATGTCAGTGTCAGATAATGAGGAGGCTTTGTTATTTAGCAGGCAAATAATAAAGAGCCTTTGTGCAGGGATAATTACAGTGGTTTGGATATTCCTGGATTAACTCTTGGGTGAATAGTCATCACAGTAAATCACTAATGTATACATGAGCACCACATGTCTCTCCATTTTATTCTCATGTCATCATGATAATGTTGCACTCAAATAATAATCCAGGACAGTTTTTATAGTATTGATTTTTCTTCGCTACAATTTGCTTAACTTTGTTATATTAACAAAACAACATGAATCTCTTGCACTTTATTGCTGTCTGATTTGGCCATATGTATACCAAGAACAATAGTAGATAGCTCAGAGAGGTATTGTGAAGATTAATTGGTAAATGTTTGCACAGGTCTTCAAAGATATAAGGCCTAACTCACTGATGCCTTACTCTAGTTTTATGGTGGTGGGAAACATGGAACTCAATGGCATTACACTGGCATAAATCTGGAGTAATGGAGCATAGGATCCAGCCCTCCCCCCAAAAGGCAACGTGTTTATTCCTGTCACTGCTGTACCTTTTCATGTTGCCACTGGCACAATCACACCATTTCACACTTCAGAAAAGGATAGTCTCCCCATCAAGTGGATGTGGATATAATCATTGTGATTTGTTGGAAACAAATTCCATTCTATAGCATCTGTGGAAATCCAGGAACCCCTGGTTGTGAGGAAGAGAAGAATTTCACCATTAATTCCTGATCTCTTGCTACTCAGACAACTAACAAAAGTGTAAATTTACCATTGCACAGTAGCTTTCATTATAATAGATTTCTATATATAGAAGCCCTGTGCATTCAATCACCTTATTGTTGTAAGGAGGTGCTCAAAGAGTGCAAAGAGCATTAAATATTTACTACAAAATAGTGTTGTGTGGATTCATATGTATCATGCTATCCCACCTTTAATATAATAGGGTATGTCTACACTACCCCGCTAGTTCGAACTAGCGGGGTAATGTAGGCATACCGCACTTGCAAATGAAGCCTGGGATTTGAATTTCCCGGGCTTCATTTGCATAAGCGGGGAGCCGCCATTTTTAAAACCCCGCTGGTTCGAACCCCGTGCAGCGCGTGAAATGAGGAGTAACAGTAGTTCGAACTAGGAAGCCTAGTTCGAACTACCTAGTTCGTGCCCCGTGTAGCCGCGCTGCACGGGGTTCAAACCAGCGGGGTTTTAAAAATGGCGGCTCCCTGCTTATGCAAATGAAGCCCGGGAAATTCAAATCCCGGGCTTCATTTGCAAGTGCGGTATGCCTACATTACCCCGCTAGTTCGAACTAGGAGGGTAGTGTAGACATACCCATATCTATTTGTAGTAACAGATAAGCCTTAAATGCATTGGCTATTTATTTCTATATTGCCATGGCTCCTTGCTTCAGAAGCTGACACAGAGAAAGTACATTAATACTTAGCCTTTTGCCTAACAGATCGGCCCTGATCCTGGAGTCTGACTGGGGAGTGTTTTGTGCGACTCAGGAGGGTGCAAAGTACAAACGTTTCCTTGCATCCACTGCTCCTGGGCTATTGAGGTGCCAAGCCTGTCCCCTAAATAAATTAGAGAAGAATTTAGACTGTTCTGAATATTACCAGCTAACATCTCTTTCCAGGGAGCTGTGGATAGCTGAAGCATAGCACTATCCCAGCAAAGTCTTCTTTTGCCTCAGCCCATACCGGCTATCCCAAACATCAGAACAGGGGTGATATCAGAGCTCTATGCCACCATGAAGTTTCCTATTACAGAGGGAGTCCTCCAGTGGTTGGCTAAGCTGCCCATAAGACAGCATTATCACACTGAATATTGGGCCTGATATCTATTTCTTACATGTCTTCAGTGACAATATTCAGCAAACCTACTGCCTGCAGTTGGAAACACTTTTTTTTTCTCATGACAGAATGTCATGATACATATTAACTTATGCAGCTCCATTTCACAGGAAATTTTTTCAGCTTTTGTCCCTTTTTATTTCTGCACCGCTTCATTACAAAGGGAGCATATTGCCTGGAATGTTTACACGATGTCACCTGCACAAGGGCATGTGAACACAGCTCAGTAGATCAAGAGTTACCAGCAAACGTGAAACATCATCTACCCCATGTTTACATAACACATCCTTTTCGGGAGGCAAGTATCTATTCCAGTCTATAGGCAATACATTAAATAACCCTCCCCCCTTTTAAGGTTAAAATAAAATACAAATGTTATGGAGGGAAAATAATGCCATTATTAGGGAACAAAAACCATTCAGCAATTGCAGTGAAAGACTAGAAAGCTATAATTTTATTGCCCTACCTAGTTTTGCCTTAAAATAACAAAAACATGACTGTTGGACATGGAAAAAGACCTATTAGATAATATTTTTTCTGTCTTCTTATTAATTAACGGTTTCTCCCTCTAGAATTCCAGACTCTTTTGTTCAGTTTTAAATTACTCAAACAACGAGGGTTCCATTGCTTCCCTTGGGACACTATTGCACAGACTAACAGCTCTCACTGCTAGGAATTTTTTGGGGGGATCAGCATATTTATTTCTTCATTCAGTTTCATCCCATTACTCCTAGTTATATGCTGCTGGACCACTTCATATGGATATGGTTCATATAACATTCTGATTTATCATTTTATCTCAGGTGCTGGAGGACTATTTGTTGTTTTTTAAGTTTATGCCCATAAATGTTACTTTCCTACTGGAGTCAGATATTGGGCTAAAGCCCAACTTCAGGGAAGTTACTGGATATAAACTGAGAAGACCCCATTTGGGTCACCACAATAAATTGCTTCTTCCCCAAACACTGAGCAAAAAAAAATGTAAAAAACCTGATGTTTAAATTCCGATGAGAAAATGGAAACTTTATCCTCCCCCTCTCCTACCAAATATTAGATTTTTGCACATACAAGGCTGGTTGCTTCTCCAAATCACTTGGGCACTTAAAAAACAACTCAGACCCCAATATGCCAGCACTCCCACCCTCTGCTAATCTTACATCCTGGTGCAGGTAAGCAGATTGCATTGTAGTTCACAAAAATGTCTACTCCCTCATACAGGACATGATGCTAATCATATATTTGTCCAAATTAGTAACTAACAGTGAAAATCATCTCTATGCAGAAGGTTATCACAGACCTATGTATTACTTTAATCCCATTTATGGCCTATTTCACCCACACTGTGAATTTCACCATAACTGCAGATTTCAAGACCTCCTTTCACTTAGCTATGTGGAAGGCACTTCACACTCAAGATCAGTTCTGTGGGGGGGGGGTGTCACTTAACCATTATGGGTTATTAAGTCTAGTAATATACATCTAAATATTACAGTGAAGGGCATAATTTCTAGAATAATGTGTTAATTATTATTATTCTCCCACTCCTCTGTGCTTTTACACTCCCTTAGGACTCTGTTAACTTAACTCTTTATGCCTGTGTAAAGAAAGTTAAAGACTTTGTCGAAAAGCATTTTCAATTTTTCAAGCATTTTTGTTACAATACAGTAGAAAAATACCAGGAAAGGAAATGCACACTTATCTTTTATCTAACACTTAAACCCACAATGGGAGAAAGAGAAACTAAACCATCAGTGCAAAAAAAAAGAAAAAATAAGTTTCAGGAGTTTAATGTTAACCTTAATTTGAGCTAAAGCAATATTTCAGAATACAAATGTTTATGACTGTTTGTTTCAGAGATGTAACCTTTGCTTTGGAGCACAGACACCAGAAAAGGACTTTCGGCTCAGCATGCCTTCTACTTTCAAGTTTATAACCCTTCGCTCTCTATAGGCTGTCCCTTTTCAAGCATATCAGCACTCATTCTCAGTTGCAAAAAGAATCTTTGCCAAAAGGTTCACACCTGGGGTCTGAAAGTTAAATTCCTAAATCCAAAGCTCATAATTAGGTGGAAATAAAATAAAATAAAATAAAATAAAATAAAATAAAATAAAATAAAATAAAATACAAATCCAATGTTAGGCACCCAGAGCTCATGTGTCTGGTTTCTGGGGCCTAGGTATCCTATTAGTATTATTCATTTTCTGAGCAAAATATATAGTCCTTATTTCATGTGGTATAAGGTCAAGTCTTGCCTTTTTATGCATTGCAAAGGCTAAGTGTTGAATTAAGTGAAATTCTTTATAATTTACAAAATAGACATTTGGTCACCTATATGTATCCCTTGCTCAAGTGAAAATAGGTTCCATGTGCTCAGTCTTCTTTATTTGTAATGCACCTTCTGGAAAGATAGACAGTTCAAGACCATTGGGGTCTTTTGGAACAAGTCAGCAGAATGCCCTGTTGTATAGCAATGAAGAAAATGAATGGAATAAATGTCATGAGCGTCTTTTTTTGCTGTAAAAATAAATTCCTAAAATAAATAAGTGTGTAAATCTGCACTAAATAATAGGTATATAGTTTAAAAAAAATGTGAACCCCAGTGTGTCTATTTAGTGGAGAAAAGTATAGTCCATGTCAGCCTTTCCTAGGCTGTATGTAAGTTGGGTGTTTCAAATTACTTACTTTAAATGCTCTTGTAGTTTTATTTCCTCTTTGTTTGTTTGTTTTTTCTGAAGAAAGAAAGAAAGAAAGAAAGAAAGAAAGAAAGAAAGAAAGAAAGAAAGAAAGAAAGAAAGAAAGAAAGAAAGAAAGAAAGAAAGAAAGAAAGAAAGAAAGAAAGAAAGAAAGAAAGAAAGAGAATTTCATTCTATCCAGGTCCTCATATCACACTCAATACTGTAGTATCCAAGCACCTTCCAGAAGTGCATTAAGCAACATGATGACACATGTCACATGTTTATTCTTGCTTCCTCTCTTTGGGAGAAAATGCGTGTGCAGTGGAGTGATTTGGTTAGGAGATATTATGGGCAAGGTCAAAGAGTGGAAGGTGATAAGATTAATGATGGCCCTTTATTCCCATGGGACTTCATTACACAGTCTTGGACCAGCACCTGAGAAAGTTCTGTCGCCTGTCTCTTGTCTAGTGCCAAGTGCCATAAACTCCCAGCCATAACTGTCAACAGGGTTTGGTGTTGACGCAAGGGATTCCATTCCCTAGAAGGTGAGTAATCTGCAGCACTTCCACACTTTGCCAGCCCAGCAAATAAGAGCCCAGGCCCAGGAGCCCTTCATCCATTCACAGTACCACAGCTAACCCATGAAAGCTGACTCGCAAGTGCATCTCTCTCTCTCTCTTTCACACACACACACACACACACACACACACACGCACACGCGCACGCACACACACACACGTCCTATTCCAAAATACAAAGAAGTCTTATCAACTTAAAAGTTGGCCAGCTAGATCTAAAGGCTGAGGTGGAAATGTTTTACCTTATTTCAAGTGAATTGATCAGGGAGTTCTTGTATTGACATCCTAAAAATCAAGCTATTCACCAGAAATCTAACAGTCTATAAATGTTTTTCCCATATTGGAACAAAAGACCAGAAAGGAGAGATCTCAGCACCTCATTTACTGCACTCCCTTAGCTAGGAGCTACTGTACACAAATAAAAGTTATTTGATTACAGTTATTTGACATGTTATTCTAAACCCTAAGGCTATGTCTAAACTGCCCCCTCTTGCACAAAAAATATGCAAATGAGGCAAAGCGTGGAATATCGCCGCACCTCATATGCATAATTAATGAGGCTTCGTTTTTGCGTGAGATGGTTTTGCACAACAAGAAGCTGTCTACACGGCTCCTTTTTGCGCAAAAACCCCCTCTTGCACAAGAACTGTTCTTGAAAAAAAGAGGGAGAGTGGCTCTTGCGCAAGAGGGGGGTTTTGCACAAAAAGGAGCTGTGTAGACCGCTCCTTTTTGCACAAAAGCCTCTTGCGCAAAAACAGAGCCTAATTAATTATGCAAATGAGGCATAGTGATATTCCACACTTCACCTCATTTGCATATTTTTTTGCACAAGAGGGGACAGTCTAGACATAGCCTTAGGGTTTAGAATAACATGTTAATTAACTGTAATCAAATAACTTTTATTTGTGTACAGTAGCTCCTAACTAAGGGAGTAAATGAGGTGGTTTGCTGGTCCCTGTCACCCATTTTTGGTTGTAGGTGACTGGAGAAGGTGGTTCTGCACTTTCCAGAGATTCTGCATGGAGTCAGGTGAACAAGAAGGAATCGCCTGCAGTTATGCTCTTCACTGTCTCCTCTGTACCTGCACACTTCTTGCCGTCCACAGAAAGAAAGCTCTGCCTCTTCAGTTCTTAGGAGAGCTCCAGGGATAGGGATAGGAAGAACACTTGGGGTACATCTAGACTACATGCCTCTGGTGGCAGAGGCATGTAGATTAGACTACCTGGCATAGGAAAATGAAGCAGCGATTTAAATAATCGCCGCTTCATTTAAATTTACATGGCTGCCGCACTGAGCCGATCAGCTGTTTGTCGGCTCAGCGCGGTAGTCTGGACGTTCTGCGGTTGACATCAAAGGCATTAGTTGACCTCCCAGGTATGCCGGGTAGACTGTCGCCAGAAGCATGTAGTCTAGACGTACCCTTGGAGAGATCAAGGAGCTGTGTGGGTTGCTGTTAAGAGCTCATTCCCTTACTTCAGTGGTCTCCTGAGGCCAACTGGAGAGAAACACTCCAATCACCGTTAGGAAGGTTTAGAAAATACCCATGTTCATAGAACTTAGGGTCATTAGGATCCTTGAAGCCTTTGACATCTCATTGGGAAACCCCTTCCCCCTCAACTCTTATTTGGCATGTTAGCTTGTGAGACTATTTTGGAAATTATTGAATTTAGTTTAAAAAAGAGAAGACAGAGGGGACATGATAGCAGTTTTCAAGTATCTAAAAGGGTGTTACAAGGAGGAGAGAGAAAAATTGTTCTCCTTGGCCTCTGATGATAGGACACGAAGCAATGGACTTAAACTACAGCAAGGGTGGTTTAGGTTGGACATTAGGGAAAACATCCTGTCAATGTGTTAAACACTGGAATAATCTGCCTACAGAGGTTGTAGAATATTCATCACTGTAGATATTTAAGAGCAGATTGGATAGACATCTGTCAGGGATGATCTAGACAGTGCTTGGTCCTGCCATGAGGGCAGGGGACAGGACTCTGTGACCTCTCGAGGTTTCTATGATTCTATGAAAACAAATTATCCTGGAAAATAATTTCACATAATTTTTCAGGCCATGCACTCATGAACAAGAGTAGGTGATGTTGTCCAGAAATCAATTTCCATCACTCTCTTAACTGATTTATCTCCCTTAATGACATCCAACTGAGCACAGGTTTCCTTAAGCCAAACTGTACTCACAGCATTATGAACTACTTTCTAAAACTAAGAGTCCTGCACTGTTGCAGTTCTACTGAGACTGCATTAAGGTTGCAGTGATCATTTGAATGGATGCCAGAACTTGTGAAAATGCAACCTTAACTTGGCATTATCTGCATTTCTAATGTTTGTTTTTTTGTTAAATACTAAAAATGATACAAAATGATTAGATGATACAAAACTGTGTAAGATAGTTAATTCCAAAGCTTCAAAAGGATCTCACAAAAGCAGGTGATTGGGCAAGTTAATTTTAATGTTGATATGTAAATGTTGAAATGTAAAGTAATGCACATAGGAAAAAATAATTGCTACATACTAAATGATGGGGACTAAATTAGCTATTACCACTCAAGAGAGATATATTGGAGTCATTGTGGATAGCTCTCTGTAAACATCCACTCAATGTGCAGCAGCAGTCAAAAAAGCAAACAGAATGTTGGGAATCATTTTTAAAAGGATAGAGAATAAGACAGAGAATATCTTATTGCCTCTATATAAATCAATGGTATGCCCACATCTTGACTACTGCATGCAGATGTGATCGCCTCATCTCAAAATGATAACTTGGCATTGGAATAAGTTCAGAACAGAGCAACAAAATATATTATTGGCATAGAACAGCTGACATATCAGAAGAGACTAATAAGACTGGGACTTTCAGTTTAGATAAGAAGAGACTAAGGGAGGACATGATAGAGGTCTATAAAATCAGGACTGGTGTGGAGTAAGTAAATAAGGAAGTGTTATTTACTCCTTTGCATAACACAAAAACTAGGGGTCACAAAATGAAATTAATAAGTAGCAGGTTTAAAACAAACAAAAGGAAGTATTTCTTCACACAACACACAGTCAACCTGTGGAACTCCTTGACAGAAGATGTTGTAAAGACCAGGACTTTAAGCTCTGGTCTACACTAGGGAGTTATATCAAAATAACTCCCCTTATTTCTAAATAATAAGTGGAGCATCCAGACTGCCAAGCCCATTATTTCGAAATAACGGGCTGGTTATTTCAAAATCTGTACTCCTTGCTTTTCTCTGAGAATAACACTTATTTCAAAATAGTTATTTTGAAATAGCACTAGTGTGAATGCTCCAGTGCTGCTATTTCAGAATAACTACTCCCCAGAGTAATTCGAAGTAATTATCCCCTCCTCCCCCCCAACGCTTTGTGGGGCTCTAAGTCAAGGTAGTGCATCCACAATAATGGAGCCTGCCTTAGACTAATTTCAAGGATCCCCCATAGTGGGGACATACTATTTAGATTTTGTTATTTCAGGAGTTATTATTTTGAAATTAGTTATTTCAAAATAATTTCCTAGTGTAGACATGCCCTAGCAGGATTCAAAAAAGAACTAGATACATTAATAGAAGATAGGTCCATCAAGAAGCTGAGAATGGGTGACAAGGAAGGGATTACTTGATGATTGCCTGTTCTGTTCATTCCCTCTGGGGAATCTGGCACTGGACATTGTCAGAAGACAGGATACTGGGCTAGATGGACCTTTCATCTGACCCAGTATGGCCATTTTCGTGTTCTTAATGTTTTGAAAGTTAATGCACACTAAGAACACTGATATGGCAAGTCTTCATTTCACTCCAACAAAGCTTTGGAACTGTCAATTAAACCCTGAAACATAAGTGTTCATGATGAAAATGGAAACTGACTTTGAAATAAAGCTGCCAACATGAGAAACAGTTTAAATAGATTTATCTAATATGCTGGCTATGTGTACACAGGCTGCTACTCCTGCTCATGCTTTCTAACAGGATGTATTTTAGACAGCAATAACAAGAAATTCACCATGTGAAACATTACAGTACATTTTACCTTAAATAGAGGAAATGAAGCATTCCAGCAGGTCGGAGGCTGACAGTCTCATTTCATCTTTTGATTGTGTTTGAAGTGGCAGCCCAGGTGACTTTAATTTATTGTCAGCAAGTATTTACCTACTAACAGCATCATTACCAGCCTTTCTTCTGAAAAATTTCCCCATCATTGCTAATAGTACAGTTCCCACAGTGGTAGCCCCGGTGGATGTGCTGCTGTGGACAAGGCTCCAGATGGCTGGTGGTCCATCTTGTCCACCAGCCTGTCTAAACCTGATCAGTTCTACATGACACAGAGTCTGCATTAGAACCCCAACTCTGGCTTCCACCTGTGGCGATGTACTGAGGATAACAATTTCGGGGAATTATTTTCAGGCAACAATCTAAGAAAGACAAGGCCACAGAAATGACCCCTCAAAGCCAGCCCCCAGCCTGTCCCACTGCTTTCAGAATCCTTTTAAATGTGTAAAAAATAATATTCTTAAATGAAAGATCTTAGGAATAGAGGTTATGTTGCACTCTGACTACCATGGGTGTTTTTCCTATCAATTTGAAATACATGGTTTAAAATGTAATAGAGAGGTAGCCATGTTAGTCTGATTTTGCTAAAACAAAAGGAAAACCTATGTAGCACTTTAAAGACTAAGAAGATGGTTTAACAGGTGATGAGCTTTCATGGGCCAGACCCCAGAATATGATCTGAGGAAGTGGATCTGACCCATGAAAGCTCATCACCTATTAAACTATCTTCTTAGTCTTTAAAGTGCTACATGGTTTTTCCTATGGTTTAAAATGGTAAGCACAAGGAAGCTACGTATGACTCACCATATTACAACTGAATCACTGGAGGTGGGGAAGGATAGCAGTGAGAGATGGGGAACCAGAAGGAAAGTTTCCAAAGCACCTGAATGACTTAGGAGCCCAACTTTCATTTTCAAGATTTAGGCACATAGGAACCCAAGTCTCATTAATAGAACTTAGGTATGTCTACTCTGCAAAGAATATCCCATTGCTAGCCCATGCCAGTTGATTCAGGCTTGCAGAGCTCAGGCTGCAAAGCTGTTTCATTGCAGTGTGTGTTTCTGGGCTCAGACTGCAGTCCAAGATCTGGGACCTTCCCACTTCACAAGGTCCTAGAGCCTGGGCTGTAGCCCATGCCTGGAAGTCTACACTGCAAGAAAACAGCCCAGCACCCCGAACCTCTTTGATATCCCAAAGTTAGCATAGTCACAACCTCTATGTCTTTTAGGAACGGAACAGATAGAGTGTCCTCATCTTTTCCTTTTTTTTGGTTCATTCCACGTTGTCATTTCCATAAAACATTCTGAAAGATGAAGGCTTCAGACAATGTCCCTGCAAGCCAGTCCTTCATCCTTCCAAGTGGAATGCTAGGATCTATCACACACCAATTATTGAGCTTTTTAAAAAATTAGTGAAAGAGAAAAGATTCATTTTGTTTCCTGGTGTTGACAGCAGAATCTGACCATTCATCTTCCTATTGAATGAGCTTATGTGGCATTCATCACTGTCGCATCTGAGGCCTTGACTACACTGGCACATTTTGCCGCCAAAAACTGCCTTTTGGTGACAAAACAGTGAGGCTACGTCTAGACTACATCCCTTTTTCGTAAAGGGGATGTAAATTAGACGTATCGCAATTGCTAATGAAGCGGGGATTTAAATCTCCCCCGCTTCATTAGCATAAAAATGGCTGCCGCTTTTTTTTGGCACGGAGCTTTGCCGGAAAAGAGCACCAGTCTACACGCTGATCTTGCGGAAAATAAAGCCTTTTCCAAAAGATCCCTTATTCCTCTATGAAATAAGGGATAAGGGATCTTTCGGAAAAGGCTTTATTTTCCGCAAGATCAGCGTCTAGACTGGTGCTTTTTTCCGGCTAAGCTCCGTGCCGAAAAAAAGTGGCAGCCATTTTTATGCTAATGAAGCGGAGGAGATTTAAATCCCCGCTTCATTAGCAATTGCGATACGTCTAATTTGCATCCTTTTTATGAAAAAGGGATGTAGTCTAGACGTAGCCTGAGAGCATTTACACCACAATGTGACTTTTGTTAGGAAAAACACCCCATTTTTGGTATCAAAAAACTTCCAGGCTTGTGAAAGACTTTGATCTTTTCCCCTCCTTTTATTGTTAACAAAGAGCCGGTGTGGACTCTGTTGTTTGTTTAGTCAAGAGAACTGGCTTCTGCCAGTTTCCCACAATGCCTACCCTAGTGGAAGTGCTCAGTGTTTTCTGATCTCTGCTGCCTTGCAAGCAAGAGCCTCTCCCCTTTCCAAGCACTGGAAAGCATCTGACAGCTGACTGAGCTACGCCGCCGTTTGGGGAACAAAAAAAGAGCAAATCACTGGAATGCTTCACAGCAGCAGGCAGACTGCTGCTGCAGGGGGAGGGCTGAAGAGATTGCTGTGCTGCTTTAACCTTCCTCAGCATGGAGAGTTCACAGAGCTACTCATGATGCTGCTCCTACCAACTGAGGAGGCTGTGGGAGAACTTGGAGGGAACCCCAAGAAGTGCAGGGATTGGCTCTGTCCTCCCACAACACTGCTCTGCGGGATACTTACCCACATTGTTTTGCTCTGTCAACAGAGTGTTAGCTAGGTGGCTATGAAATGTCAACAATGGGAGGCAGAAAAACTAGTTTGACCAGTTTTCACTTTTGGCAACTTTTGCATGTCGACAGCGCTTTCGTCACCAAACCTTCGCAGTATAGACATAGCCTTAGAGTAACTACATCTTCTTTATTCATTGGTACACTTGGCCTTATTCAGATTACACACTTCTTCATAAATAATCAAATAATCAGCAAGCAATACCAAGTTCAGTAAGTCATGAGAGGTAGTGTGGTCCAATATATAGAACACTATACTGTCTGTCATTTCTGTCTCTTCCACTCACCACTTCACCTTTCTGGGCCTTGTATCTCCTCTATGCTTTGCCTTGTCTGTTTAGATTATATGTTTTTTGTCTGTTACTAAATGTCAGGACAGCACCTAGCATAACAGACCTCCAAATGAAACTCAGGATGGTAGGTGCTGCTGTAATTCAAGAATCATAGATGGAGTGCACTACCCTGAAAGCATGTTCAGGTAGAATATTCAACTTAGTGACTTCAAAAGATGACCTCCAGAGTATAATTAGTGAATTATCAGCTAGCAGAAAGAATTAGGCTAGCCAAATAGATCAGGAACAATAGCAAGAGACACATTCAGAAACAAATAAAAATAGCATTAGTAGTGTTTTTGAGCTCTTGCTATTTTTCCATCCAGCTTCTTAGGAGTAGATCTACACTGCACACTTATTTCAGAATACGCTATTGTAGGGGGCTCGTGGAATCCCCATCACTGGAGATATTTAAGAGCAGGTTAGACAGACACCTGTCAGGGATGATCAGAGATTGGTCCTGCTGTGAGGGCAGGGGACTAGACTCAATGACTTCTTGAGATCCCTTCCAATTCTGTGATTCTATGAAACAGTGCATCTACACTGCAGGGAAGCCTCAAAATTAGTCCAAGGCAGGCTCCCTAATGTGGATGCGCTACTTTGATTTAGGGCCCCAGGAAGCACTGGGGAGTACTTTGAATGGCCCTGGGGAAGAGCTATTTCAAAATAGCAGGGAGTAGAGCATCCACACTATTTCAAAATAGTAATTTTGGAAGAGGCATTATTTCTTGTGAAATGAGGTTTACAGAAGTTGGAATAAGCTGTCCGTTTTTTTGAATGTATTTTGAAATAACAGAATTGCTGTGTGGATGCTTGCATTGCTATTTCAAAATAATGGACATTATTCTGAAACAACACTGCTGTGTAGATGCACCCTAAAAGACTTTCATTGCCTACTTTTTATCTCCTTTCTTTGAACACAGTATTTTCAGTCTCTGAACATCTTCTTTGTGGTGACCAAAACACCAGACATGTAGATGCAGTTCCTGCACTGACATTGATTTATTCTCTGACCTTCACCAAGTCAATTAATATTTTTTGGCCTAGCTGTAAAATGGGTATAAGAAAACAGCAATTTCCCAACATATAGGAATGTTGTGAGATTGGCCGGTGCTTGCAAAATGCTTTGAGGAATCCTTTAAAGTATGTGTGAAAGTTATTGTTATTATCAGTGTATTGCCTTTCTTCCAGATACATTTGCAGAGATTGCCACCAATACCAGTTCAATAGATCAGCCATTGTGAGGAAATGGGAATTGTCAAAATAGAGAAATTGATGCCCTCTTCTTTCCCACCAACCCTGTTGATTCTCCAAAAACTCCCCAGGTCTCACTGCTCTGACATGGCAATGAGGGGGGTGGAGAATTCTAAGGGGTGGTCTCAAATCAGGATTCTGCAAGGCCTTGCCTTTTGAGTAAGACACTAAGGGAGTATCATGACGACAGCTGCTCTTACATCACTGAAAATAATTATTCTGATCCATGGACACAAGCTAAGCCATGAGAGTGGTCTTGTAAGCAAAGGTCTGTTTTAATAGAAACATAAGTATTATGCATTACAGTCTATTATAAATTGGTTGTAATTTTCTCCCGACGCTCTGTGAATTAAACTAGTTAGGATACCAAATAAATAAATAAATAAAGTAACAAATGCCACAAAGCAGAAAGCAAGCTCAGTGTCTGAAGGTTAATGATTGCTCATGAAAGCTACAGAAATAAATTATCTGCCTAGGGACACTGTCACATGATCAGCACAAAAGCTGTAACAGCCAAAAATGTTTATGTAGAGGGGGAAAAAAAACACTGTCAGCATCACAGAACCCTTCCCCCACTGCTAAATTCGAGTCCTAAGCCAAACAGCTGCTCCTGACTGCTTACATTAAACTAATTTGTGCTGCAACATTGCAGCTGCTTAATTTTTAGTCTGAACTTTATCACCAATAAGTGTTACAATAACAAGTGATTTAGTTGTATCTCTGAAGAAATAGCAGTTCTTCAGCATCAAAAATGGTTTAACATAAGTAGATTGCAAATAAATGAAAAAAATAACATTAAAAACAAGAACAATGATCCAAACAATGCAACTTAAACACTTGACGTGGGAGATATTTAAAATGCTCTCTTGTTCCTAAATCAATTCTAGACCAAATTTTGCCCTCAGATACATGTGCACATCCCGCTGGTGCTGGTAGGTACATATCCAAGGGCAGAATCTGACCCTTCAGTTATTGAAAATATAATGTGAAGAATCTACATGACAATAGCTCCTGGAAATAATGACGACTTGCAACCATCTGAAGCAAGAGGCTAGATTCATTTAGGCACAGATTCTGCAGTGAATCGTGTATGGGTGAACTTCTATGTTTGTGTGGGAAACAATAGGGTTTCCCACAGGTCCAGCAGTCTACCCATGCACTAGACATTGCAGGATTTAAAGAGCATATGCAGCATTACTTTTCCCTTCACCCCAAACCTAGCCTGACTTTTACTCTAGTGGAATGCAGGATTTCCTCATTAAATACTTAAGCAGTGTTTGTATGTCGTTATTTCTGGGAAAGATTCTGAAGTGTGTGTTGCTCTGAGAGATTTTTTAGAAGTCACACTTACCATTAAAAAAGGCTAGCTCATTCATACGGTAACAGTGTGAAAGCCCTGACCTCTTCCTCACCCCTCCCCCCATGAAAAAATATTTTGTTCAAACTCTGTTGCATAGAAGGAAGTGTTTAAGAGTGACTGCAAAATGTTGTTCCTTGGGTAACAGTCCTGCTGCAGTTACAAAATGTCACATGTTGTTCCTCATGTTTTCCTCTGAATTATTTTCCTAGCTCTGTGTCACAAGCAGAGCCTCATCTTTCTGCTGAAACAGACAGTGACCTGAACTGGTTGTAATTCCTGCCAAATATGCAGGCACTGTTTTGCTACATTTTGGAATTTGACTTAGTCCATGTGTCAAGCATTTGCTTGCACTCAGGAAAGAACTTTTTCACTCAATGTTTGGAATGCACAGAAATTTCAGTTTTTAATTAGTTTTAATATGATTAATGTTTTTAAGCTGGATATCTTGTTACACCTAGTATTTCCTCTATAAAGGGACCGTTCAAATTTACTAGTCTTAGTTATTAACAAAACAATTTGAAAGGACAAATAAACATTCAAAGACCAATTTTATTTTTTAAAAGCCCTGTAGTTTCTAGTACTAACAAATAGGTTCAAAATATAATGTTGTTTGTCTGGTGGAAGGAAATTGAGCTTTGAGTTCTACTAAAATAGAGCTTGTTTAGCTGCATCTTATCCAAACCTCCAAAGTTTAACTGGGGAGGAGGAGAGGAGTTAAATGAAGTTCTGTTCCATCTCTTTTTGACACAACATGGTTTTGTAGTTTTTATGGTTGGTTGATTTTGGTTTGGGTTAGGTTAGGTTAGGTTGGGGTTTTGTTGTCGTTTGTTTTGGGTTGTTTTGCTTTTTTTGCTTTTTTGTTTTGTTTTTTGTTTATTTATTTGTTTGTTTTGTAAAAATCATCAACCAAGGTTTTGGATTAGAAAAGTCAAAACAAGGGACGATTGATATCTAAATGCCAATTTTGTCCTGCTCCCAAAGTTAGGGAGTGAGTTTAAATGAATAAATGGATTCCCGTTTGTATTTATCACTATTTATGGAGTAATGTTGTGAGCATGGAAAAAAATTCTAATGGGAAAAAACAGCTTCAAGCTGTTCCTATGGAGGAGGAAAGGAGAATAAGGTAATAGTTCTTTACATCCTTATTGAATCCCTAGAATCATAGAATCATAGGGCAGGAAGAGACTTCAGGAGTTCATCAAGTCCAGCCCCCTGCCCAAATCAGGACGAATCCCAACTAAACCATCCCAGTCAGGGCTTTGTCAAGCCGAGACTTAAAAACCTCTGGGCATGGAGATTCCACCACCTCCCTAGATAATTCATTCCAGTATTTCACCACCCTCCTAGCGTATGGCTACACTGGGGGGGAGGGGTTTCGGAAGAAGGTTTGCAAATTGCACTCGCATTTGCATATCTTCTTCCAAGTCTTTTTCCAGAAGAGGCGTCTCTGATATTTGGCCTGTCTACATGGGGCCAAATATCGGGAAAAAACTCTTTCAGAAGCCCCCTTATTCCTTGTAAAGAGAGGTGTAAAGGGGCTTCCCAAAGAGGGTTTTTTCCAACATTTGACCCTGTGTAGATGGGCCAAATATCAGAAAAGCTTCTTCTGGAAAAGGAATCAGAAGAAAATATGCAAATGTGAGCACAATTTGCATACCTTCTTCCAAAAAAAAAACCCCACAGTGTAGCCGTACCCCAGTGAAATAGGTTTTCCTAATATCCAACCTAGACCTCCCCCACTGTAACTTGAGGCCATTGCTTTTTGTTCTGCCATCCGTCACTACTGAGAAAAGTCTCTCTCTATCCTCTTTGGAACCTCCCTTCAGGAAGTTGAAGGTTGCTATCAAATCCCCCCTCACTCTTCTTTTCCGAAGAGTAAATAAGTCCAAATCCCTCAGCCTCTCATCTTAGGCCATGTACTCCAACCCCCTAATCATTTTGGTTGTCCTCCACTGGACTCTCTCCATAGCGTTCACATCCTCTCTATAGTGGGAGGTCCAGAACTGGACTCAATACTCCAGATGTGGCCTCACCCAAACCGAATAAAGGGAATAATCACTTCTCTAGATCTGCTGGCAATGCTCCTCCTAATGCATCCTAATATTCCTTTTGCCTTCTTGGCTACAAAGGCATACTGTTGACTCATTTCCAGCTTCTTATCCATGGTAATCTCCAGGTCTTTTTCTGCTGAACTGCTACTTAGCCATTCAGTCCCCAGCCTATAACAATGCTTGGGATTCTTCCGTTCCAAGTGCAGGACTCTACACTTGTCCTTATTGAACCTTATCAGATTTCTTTTACCCCAGTCCTCTAATTTATCTAGATCACTCTGGACCCTATCCCTGCCCTCCAATGTATCTCCCTCTCCCCCTAGCTTAATGTCATCCACAAACTTGCTGAGGGTCAGTCCATCCCCTCACCCAGGTCATTAATAAAGATGTTGAACAAAACCGGCCCTAGAACTGATCCTTGGGGCACTCCACTGGAAACCGATCGCCAACCTGACATCGAGCCATTAATCGCTACCCGTTGGGCCCGGCCTTCTAGCCAGCTCTCTGTCCATCTTATTGTAGATGAGTTCCATCTTAGCCCTCCTCTATTTTTCTTTGCTTCACACTTTAAACCTATACATCTTTATGGCTTTCTTAAAATGAACACATCCAAGGGAATATATTAGAGAGAAGATCCACATATCAACATATACAATTTGAATTCAAATCATTATTTTGAACACCCCAAGTTCCTGGGTGGGCAGGATTCGCAGTCCATTATGAAATCACCAAATTCATGGCTGTGAAAAACATGTAACAGACAATGAAATCTGGTCTTCCCTTGTTAAATCTAGCTATTATAGGCGAGTTGCTGTATTGCCACCCATATTTCTGCTCTGTCTTCAGAGCTGGGAGGCTAGAGAGCAATGGCTGCTGGCCTGATGCCCAACTCTGAAGGCAACACTGCTGTCAGCAGCAGCACAGAAGTGAGGGAGATATGATGTAGGGATGTTGGTCACTTTTTGGGGTGGGGTAGATCCAGTCTTATGGATGATGAATGTGGCCAGGCATAGGTGCCAACTTCCCCTCTAGCCTGGGGTGATCAGCCCAACCTCCATCCCAGGCCTGCTTCTTTTTCACCCCTGCCCTGCCCCATTCCACTCCTTCCCCCAATTCCCACCCTCTCCTGACTTTTCCCTGCCTCCTCTCCTAAGTGCATCCCATTCCCACTGCTCCTCATTCCTCCCAGAGCTTTCTGAATGCCACGAATAAGCTTTTTGTAGTCCTCTGAAAGACTGGGAAGGGAGGGGGAGGAGTTGGTCAGCAGGGGTAGTAGCAGGCAAAAGCCTTTGGAGGAGGGACCCACTAATTTTTCCCCACACAGATGTTCCAGCCCTGGACCTCCACAGCCTTGGTGCTTATGGGCTCAGGGTGTCACGGTCAAGAGGGCACTATGGTCACCCCTACACACGTGCATACACTTCCAGCCCACGGTACTTTTAACCTTCCAGGCACTGGAGAGGAATAGGGCTGGAAGTAACCTGGCATGGGTTCCTACTATATACCAAGCTACAGCTGCTAGTCCTAGCAAGGTTGCAGAGGGACAGGATTTTCTCTTCCCCTGCACAGGCTGCTTTGGGGGTCAAGTCACATCCATATCTGGCAGTGACAGCTCAGAAGTAATGGTGGCAATACCGTACCATGCCACCTTCACTTGTGCACTGCTGCTGGTTACGGGCACTGCCTTCAGAGCTGGGCTTCTGGCCAGCAGCCACCACTCTTCAGCTACCCAGCTCTGAAGACAGCACCACCACCATCAGAAGCCACGCAGAAGTAAGGGTAGCAAACTGCAAATAGTTTTTCTCTTAGCATAATACAAGTAGCCCTTTTAAAGTGCAAGGTTGTGTGATGTGGCACAAAGGTTATATTGACACATATCTGGGAGGACCTGCAATAATTCACTTGGTAGTATTGTAGTTAACCCTACTCATACCTGAAAAACCTTCATATTACACCATAACCTGTTCTTTATTTCTTTCTCTCCCACTCTCTCTTCGTGTGTGTGTGTGTGTGTGTGTGTGTGTGTGTGTGTGTGTGTGTGTGTGTGTGTGTGTGTTTCTAATTTGTGGCATCTTAGTTCAATACATTATTCTTCTACTGAGGTCCTGACAAAATATATCAGATCCATTCTCATTTTTAGTAAAAAAAAAAATATGTCTTCTCATTTCTAATTATCACTTAAGTTGAAGCAGTTAATGAGGTATGCAGTAATTTCTAATTCACAGCATTAATGCTCATAGTTATAAGCCTAAAATTTATCATTTTTCAGAGAGTGGCAAAATGTGAGCCATTATATGAAAATGAAAATTATACAGCTCTTATTTTATAGAGAGGGGGTTCTGAGCCATAAATTTGCAGGATACGCTTCCAGGGTTTTGTTTGGAGTCAAATCTTGCGTGTTTGAAACAACAGTATATAGGAGGATCAAATTCTGGGCTCAAACCCATATATTCAAGCCCTTTGGGGCTAGGTTGAGCCTTCAGGCTCAGCATGTAGCTGTGCCTCAATCGGAGGAGCAATGGGAAGGAACGATATATATGTCATGAACCCTTCACGGCTCTTTTCCTGATCAGGGCCGAGGGAGAATAAATGTTATTTTCTTTTGTGGTTTTGCTAAGGGTGCAACTCATTTCTATCCTTGTGCCCAGCCAGTTCCAGTTGCTACAGCATAAGTGGTAGCAGAGCCATGATTCTAGCCTCTCCCTGCCTCTGCCAACAATCTGACTACATTTAGACTATTATCCCTTTACCAAAAAAGAGATGTAGTCTAGACACAGCCAGAGTGGGAGGAGTAGAAGGGAAGAGCATTAACTCTGCTAGGGGCTCAGAACTTTAACTCAGGTAGACCTAACAGAGCCTCCCAGCAGGGTAAGTTACTCCCTACCACTCCTCTGAACAGCCACTTCAGGCCTAGGCATTTCAAGTATAGCCCTTTGATTTCAGTAGAAGCTCAGCTGTGTAGACCTGATGGTAAAAAATGAGGCCCTAGTTATAAGGCAGACCATTAATTTGAGAGACAAAACAACAAAAAAACAAAGCTCCGGTCAACATCCCAAAGCTCCTCAGTGTTTCATTAACAGCACAGTAGTCAGCGGTACACTGATGAGAGCAATTCAGAAACCGAACATCTGCAATTCAGAATCAGAGTTATCAAACAAATGGTGAAGCCTGCTATTAATATCCTGTTTCACGCAAAGCATCCTCCATATGGTAGTAACCGCAGCTTTCTTTATTGTTATCATCATCATAGATGGCACTTTTGGTATACTCCATACTCATTATAATGAGACACCTGTAGTTACCTGATTTATCATAACTGTATCTTTAAAACAGCCCACATAGAATGTGCCTGCAAATATTGAGCAAGACCAAGCATCTAACTTATCTGCAAGTATGGGTGGTACTCTGAGTGCACACTCTGGTTCCAAACTCCTATACTCTCACACATGCAAGTGATGCTATTGAATTCAGTGGGACTGCTCCCATGTGCAAAGTAATTCATGTTTTTAAGAGCTTTTCAGATGAGGAGCTATAGTACATAAACTATACAAATTACTATATTTTAATACACAAACCCAGCTGGCATAGTAGACAGTGAAACCCTGCAAGCCCTACAACCTATTCTGTCAGTAACCTGAGGATTATCAGGGTCTCATACTTCTACAGGCTTCTGTTTGATTGTGAATAAAGACAACAAAAAAAGTGGGAGTACTGCGGAGGCAGAAAGTTCAAACCCCAAGGTGTAAGTCACTTTGTGTACTGGTATGCAGTTTGAAAAGGGGATACACTGTGACTTTCTCCAGCCAGAGGAAGTTTGGATCTGTATTATGTATGGTGTGTATACAATTAAATTGTATAGCAGCAATCTCAGATATTTGGGCCTGCTTTTTAAATGCTCTGGACACAGCTTCCAGTGAAGTCAACAGAACTTGTGAGCACTTGGCACCATTAAGAATTGGGCCCCTGGAACTTCAAAAAAATAAAAAACAACAATATTGAATACAAAAGTTCTAAACATTCTGTTAAACAAATTGCCATATAAGCTTCCCCCACATGAACACAGACAAACACAAAACTCCTAAGCCCATCAAGCCAACTTTTCCACAAATGCCTACTGAAAAGCTGGAGAAGCCAAGTTCCAAAGACAAGGAGTCTTCATAAAAAAAAGTTCTGACAGCCAGACTCTTGCATTTAAAATGACTGCCACCATTGATTACAATTTTGCTAATACCTCGCGGTGAGAGGGATACTTTCTCAGAAAATGGGTTACAAACTGTTTCAGTTTAGAGCTGCTCAAAAGGTTTAAACAGAAGCAATGTTTTGATGAAAAATGGAAAATGATATGGTGGAGGAATTTTCCTGAAATTTGGTCTGTGTTCTGAGCAGGTTTCATTACAATCAATAACATGAACTTCTTTGAGCTGCCAATTCTGCAGTGTAACATGCTGTTTGTGAGGAAACTTGGTTCAATAACCAAGCAGTCACCCTAGCTTCAGTTTTTAAATGGGTTCCAGATATTTTTCCATGTAGAATTCACTACCATAGTTTACTCCTGAGGTGACAAAGGCATAGATATATAAGTGTTTTAGGGTCCGTGTACTAAATACATCATTACAATTGCCTCAGCAAGTGCAAATGTGGAGGAGGGACAGAGGCAAAGTAACAGTGGCTATAGCTCCTTCTGAACATTCAGCAGCAGCCCAGGTCTAACAATTCCCTGCACTGAGAATCTGCATGTTTTCAATAATTTCTCTGTCATACTTCCATTTGCACACTGGACAGATTCCTGTGCTACTCTACCAAAGGAGTTCCTGGAGGCCCAAGTGCTATTCCCTCTGGAAACCTCTCAAGAACCTCTCAGAAGAAAAGAACAGAGTCACCCCTGGGTAACCATTTCTACATCTGCTACAGGCCACAGATGGCCATAAAGCCTTGTGATCCATGGCAAAATGTCCACCTTTAAAAAGATGAGTATTTACTGTGTCATCCCATCTACAACCTCTCAATGAGGGGGAAATGAGAAACATGTTGATAGATGTCAAGAGCCTCACAATAGTTTCGTTAAGGGTTACTAGCACTTTCCCTCACATTCATTCCTACAGCACTATTAAAAGTCTAAGACCAGGTCTACACTGGCAGAGAAAATTGATGCAAGATACACAAGGCTAGCTACATCAATTGTGTAGCTGGAGTCAACATACCTTGAATCGATTTTCTGGGGTGGCCCCGCAATGGGAAATTAATGGGAGAATCTCTATTGATTTCCCTTACTCCTTGTGACTGCAGCGACTGTGAGGAGTTCCAGGGTCGAAAGGGGCACCCTCAGTGTTTGATTTAGTGGGTCCTTACCAGACCAACTAAAGTGAATGCCAGAAGATCAACCTGCAGAGCACCAATCTTCATGAAAGTGTAGATGTGCCCTAAGGCAGAAGAGACTTGGAGGAAGAGGTACAGTGGGAGTGGGAGGGGTTGAGTAATGGCAAGGGTTAAGGGAAGGGGTGGAGTGGGACAGTGCAGGGGTGGGAAGAGGGAGGTCTAGGGTGGGAGTCCTACACCCTCCTAGGAACAGCCCTCCCCAAGGCTAGGGTTGATGTGGGGAGGTGTCACAGGTCCCCCTTGTGTCCCTTCCCTGCAGTCCCTTGAAACTGTGAATATAGTCCTTGAAAGTTACTACACATGAACCTCTGTACTCTGGGGTCCCTAACCGAGGTACAGACCCTGGCAGGCAAAGGAGGAAGCAGCTTTGTGCACTCTTGCTCTACCTCCCTGCCAGCTGGGGGGAATGGCAGCACAGCAATATGTTTCCCCTGTGGCTTTTCCCCTCCACTCCCACAGCGGTGAAAGGCGGTGCCTGGAGGCAGTGTGGGTAGCAGAGCTACCTGTGCTCCCAGGAAAGGGATGCCAAGTAAGCACCCCACCCCCATCCCTCTCTTGCCTAGACCTTGCAGTGCCCTCTCTGGCCCTGCAAATTCTTTAATCTGGCATACCCATTTCCCCAGGGTTGCCAGATTAAAGAGGTTCAAGTGTTTCACCAAAACAAACTTTCAGAGATTTTCAAAGGCCCTTTTCATATCACAGGAAGAACATAAATTCTCTATAAAGACAGTTTTAGACTCAGGCAACATTATTTGTGGAAAGGGGCCTCTGATGCAAAAGGTAGGACAGATTACAATGTTAACGACAACAATGTTGGACTGTTGAGAGAGAGAGAGAGAGAGATTCTAGCACATGTGTGTAGGTGTCAGAGACCAGGATGTGGGTGGTTGTGCCCAGTGGTTGGATCCAAAGTCATGTCATGAAGTCAGGAATTGGAGCCAAGAGTCAGAGTCAGGTCACCTAGAATGAAGCAAGACAGGAGCAGGGCTGAGTACAGCACTGGAACAAGGCAGGAGCAAGGTGGAAAACAAGCAGGCACAGGAGATTTTGTACCATGGGCAAATGCTTTGAGCAGCCACCAAACTGTTGCTACTGTGTTTCTGAGCTGGACTTCTGACTCTTCCAATCAGTCAGGCAGTGTAGCCAATCAGGCAGCCTGCTACAGGCCAGTTGCACTCATTGGGTTGCTTGGCTCTACTGCTGGCCCTGATTTCCTCCAAAGTCGGAGAGGGGGGAAAAAAGAGAAAAATGTGTGTAAGATTTGTGGTGGGAGGGGTTTGTGGGAGTGTAATAAAGACACCTTGTATACTTTAGAAGACCTTCCCCACCACTATCTGAAAATCCTTGGCTTAGTTACAACTGATTCTTTAAAAAGAGGAATAAAGCCAAAGAAAGTGAATATAACAGCAGTAGTGAACTGAATGCAATCACCATTCTCCATAGTCAGTAAGGAGGAAAAGGACTGTGGAAAGGGCTTTAAAAAAAGATTAACATTTGCCTAGTAAAATTGAGAGGGTAAAGGGTTGAAAGTAATGCTCATGCTGTTATTGATCATAATTTGAAGGAAAGAGGTGGAAATACAAATCTGTAAAAAAATACTTTATTTTAAATAAAGAGGCATATCAATGTACTGGTATATGATTTTATATTATGCTACAAATATATGAGGAAATATATTGAGTTGTATTACAGTAATATGTTATATGAGGAGCTTATCCAGAAAGCTCAAAGTTCAAAGCCCTATTTTATTGTCATTGAATAAAAACTGAAGAATATAGAGGTCTGGCTTTGTGTTTATTTTCCCTTTGCTGCATAGTGACAGAGCTAAAATCAAAACCCAATAATCTTGGCTCTAATTCTTTTCTCTGGACATTATACCATGTCTACTACAATTAGGCAAATAATTTCTTAAAACTATGATTTTATCACTCATTAGTCTGTGCTAACTCTGAACTTTTTGAACTATTATTAAACAGAAATCTAATGATCATTTTTATTATTATTACTTCTCCTAACACTAATGTTTACACTTCAGATTGAAGATTTAGCTATCATAACACATGCAGTGTCTGTAAAATCCTTAAAGGAACAAAAGAAAGGAATTCAATGTCTTCATGAGATGAGGGCAGCAAAAACAGTACACTGTGAACTGCACCAGTTAATTAATTTCCCTTGGAAAGTAGGAGTATTGTTTATGAAAAAGCATTATGCTGAAGAGTTTTGTTCTTGTTTTAATAGCGTAGGTATTGAAACTGAGAAAAGCAGCTGAAAACGATGGAAACTGAAGGGATGTTGTATATTATGAAAAATAACAGTAGTCTGCTCATATGGTGGGCTTTCTAAGGGCTCACAAGTTTTTAAGCAATGATTACAAAGAATATGCCAAGTGAAGTGCTTTCCCTTGGGTCAGTCTGCTACCACTTATCATATATAAATAATACCTTACTCTGTGAGCAGCCAACTGATATCAATGGCACTACTTAGAAGAGAGCACTATTCAGTGTAAGGATGGTAGACTCTGGCCCTGACTGAGAAATGACAGCATTGCTAATGGAAATGGCTAGTTGGATGGCTAAAGAGACCTCTCATCAGGTAATCTTAATGGAGAGTAATAAACCTGATACGCAATAAGTGAACAAACGGGTAATGGAGTCACGGAACCATATAGGCAAGGTGGAAAATAAATGTCAGGGAGTTGAGAAATCTAATCAATGCCTGATTAAGCTAATTGAAGCCTGGCCACTGAAAATTAATGATTTGGAAAATTAGTCCTAGAAAAGGAGAAAAAGCAAAGATTATTGGATCTCACAAAAGAGACAGACAGTTCAAATGTGAATGCACTTACAAGAGATTAATACCTGGTACCCAGGGTATGTAAGAATTTGCAATATCAACTCTTACTGCACTGTGTATATTGCTCTCCCACTGCTTTCCCTTCCAACTTCAATGTAGGGATATAACAAAGAAGAGGAGTACAACATGAGAAACTTGAAGTAGAATGGATAGACAACTAATGGCATAAAATGCAAGTATTCAAATTGTACCTTGCCCAGGTGTAAGTTTCTAGTTCCATTCACCAGTCAGGATCCTTACAACTAGCCTCAAGGTTCCTGATATTTAAAGCCCTTCATCAAATTAAATCAGGGCCTTGGTAGAAAGACATGTGGAAAGGACATGGGTGGGAGTCAGAAAGTCCTCCTTGGTTCTAAACACACCTCAGCAGGAATCTTAACATTTTGTTTGCTTTTTGACCACTACTATATGCTTAGCAAAGATCTTCTTTCACTATAAAGAGTGATGCCCAGGTCTTTTCCCTGAGTTCATACAATTAACTTAAAATACAAAAAATATATATAAATAGTTCAAATTATTTCTTCCAATATATATAATTTTGGTTTAGGCAGCAATGAATTTCATCTGTCATACTGTTGACCATATTCCTAGTTTAGTTTAGTCTTGCTGAAGGTCCTCATAATCTTCTTCAGTCTCAGCTAACTCACTGTTCACCTCTTTTTCCAGATCATTAAAAAATCTCAGTCTTTGAGGCACCCCATAGTTCAACTTTTGTCATGGTAAAAATTGACTGTTTTTTCTACTCTTTGTTTTGTGTCTCTTACCCAGTTTCTGCAGGACAATACTTTACTTTTTACACCATCACTGCTTAGTATCTTTAGTAGTCTCTTGGGAGACACTTAGTCAAAGGCCTTTGTATGTTTAAATAAATTATATTGTCTGGTTCCCATTTATTCACTATTTTATTGACACATTCAAAGATTTGAATAGGTTAGTGAGACACAATTTTGCTTTGCAAAAGCAATACTTATTACATCCCTAATGTATCATGATCATCCAGGTCTTTTGTAATTCTGTTTTTAATTATCGCTTCAGTCAGATTGCCAAGGGCAGGAGTAAGGCTTACTCATCTGTAATTCTCCCAGTAACTGCTATATCTTTTTAAAATGTAGATACAATATTTGCTATCCTCCAATCTTTTGCCTATTTTTAATAGCTTCCTCTTAATTCTTAAATTCATTTAGAATTCTTGGACATATACTCTCTGGGGGTATGTCTACACTACCACCCTAGTTCGAACTAGGGTGGTAATGTAGGCAACCGGAGTTGCAAATGAAGCCCGGGATTTGAATTTCCCGGGCTTCATTTGCATATTGCCGGGCGCCGCCATTTTTAAATGTCCGCTAGTAGAATGAGGAGTAACGGTAGTTTGGAATAGGAAGCCTAGTCCAAACTACCTAGTCCGTGCTGCGTGTAGCCGCGCGGCACGGAGTCCGCACTAGCGGACATTTAAAAATGGCGGCGCCCGGCAATATGCAAATGAAGCCCGGGAAATTCAAATCCCGGGCTTCATTTGCAACTCCGGTTGCCTACATTACCACCCTAGTTCGAACTAGGGTGGTAGTGTAGACATACCCTTGGGTATGCTTCTATTTTTAGCTGATCACTTGATCACGTTTGGATTCTTCAGCAATTGATACTGTCATCTAATCAGATAAGCAAAGAAAACCTCACCTCCCAAGTCTTCATTGCCTTAAAGATGAAAATCCTTAACCGGGGGGGGGGGGAGGTGTCAGAACGCCATCCTCTGGAAAGGTGCGTCCTTCATGATTTGCCCTGACTTAATCTAATAGCCCATACCAGTCTCCTGGACTGAAGATGTGAACCAGGAACAATGCTCATCTCAGGGACATAGGCTTCATATCAACATTCTGGAGCTATGGATGGTCCCACTAGCCATTCTGATCTTCAAGGAGTCTTCTAACGGCCGCCACATTTTGTAGAACAGGCAATAGATTAGTGGTTCACCTATTTGAACACCCAGAAGAAGAACGAAGAGTGAGATCCTGTTACTATAATCAGATCTTTTCTTCTATATTACAGATTCTGAGGAAACCGAGCCTCCAGTTCTGGACAGAAGGAACTTGAGGGGATGGTTATTTAACAGGGAATCTTAAGAACTGTATCTCTTACAACTGTCTTCCCTCCACAGATTGCTTTCATTCCCATCACTGTTCACAGGGTAGCACTTACCTCAAGGCAATAACCTGGATTCAGGATGCTGAATAGCAGAAGTTGTCTTATGTAACCATAGCTCAGCCCTAGTCAGATTTTACATTGATATAGCAATGTACCAAAGCATGCATACTGTGGATGCACATAATGACTGCACTATGTTAAGATGTTTATACAGAACTTTAAAATTTTAAAAATGCAAGTGTTCTATGAAACAAATAAAGTAATTATTACTGTTCAGTATAGTTGCAAGTCAAAGTTTAGAATTAGTCAGGAAATGCACACATTCCTGCACCTATAATGGAGAGGTTTGGTAGTAGCCAGGCTTCATATTAGTCTTCCTCTACAATTTCATATTATGATGTGATCATGAAGAACAAGAACCAGTTTAGTTTGGTGTGCAAGATGCAAAAAAACCCAAAACAAAACAAAACCAAATCAGTCCTCAGGTCAACTTTAGAACATATCCACACCTTCTTCTGTGCTGCCGCACACTCTTTGGATTAATAAGGTCACTACCCTCTCCTTCAAATCCCTACTCAATACCAACCTTCTTCCACCATTTAAAAGACATTTTCCAGAAGCAGGTGGGGAAAACTAATAATTTACCTACTTATAATAATAAAAAAGCAAATATGTATGTAACCAGGATATATATTTCATTGTATCTTTGGCTCTGCTCCCACATACACCAAATGTCACCTGTCTTTTAAGGCCCCGGTCCAACAAAAACATATGTATGTGTTTAAATGTAAGCATATGAGTAATTTCAATGAGCCAGATTTAAGCAGGTGAGTAATCTTAGGATTATGGCCCCTCACTGTAAGTTTTATAGAGGAGGGGGCCATATGTCTATGTGTGTTTGCACACTGCCTGTCACACTGGAACCGTTTTTCCATCCATGTGCGGAATAAATTTTGTTATTAGCACCAAGGCTTGTGCAGATATGCACAACCAGAAGAAACACATACTGCTGCCTGTGGGCACTCTGCTAATCAGCTGGATGGCATTTGAATCTCTCTGCAGGGGGCATTCTTGGGAGGGGGGCTCCACTTACAGGGAACACTGGCCTTGAAACTCCTCATCAGAGCCTCTGGGCTCTGTTGCAATATAGGTAGCTACTGCAATTTAAATATTAAATAATAATAATAATAATAATAAAGTGTTTAACCTGAAACAGTAAACATTAAGTTCCCAGACTGAATTTATCTTCCCTCAACAAAGAAATATGAACTGTGTGCTACTTTTTAAAATTTTATGGTGTATCCCAATGTTACCGCAAGCCTTCACGGATACACTTTTGTTCTTTCAGGAAAATCAGGTTACTAAATTGGTCAGGGAAAACTCTTAGGGTGCATCTACACTGCACTGTTATTTCGAGATAACTAGCATTATTTCAAAATAACAATGCAAGCGTCTACACAGCCATTCTGTTATTTTGAAATAATTTTGAAATAACAGCTTATTCCAAAATCTGTAAACCTCACTCTTTACAAGGAATAACGCCTATTCCGAAATAGCTATTTTGAAATCAGACATGTGTAGATGTTCCTCTGCTGCTATTTTGAAATAGCCCCTCGCCAAGGTCATTCTAAGTTATTCCTTCCCAGTGCCTCCTGGGGCTCTAAATTGAGATAGCATGTCTACATTACAAAGCCCTGCCTCAAACTAATTTTGAGGCTTCCCAGCAGTGTAGACATGCTATTTCAAAATAAGCTATTTTGGAATAACTATTCCGGAATAACTTATTTGAAAATAAGTGTGCAGTGTAGATGTAACCTAACAGAAAAGCATCAAAATCCTTTTTAATTACAAAAAGAATTTAGTTTGAGCATCACATATAAAATGTTGTTCCATTTTCATTGATAAAATATGCTAAAAAAATCCTAGGATTTTTATTTGGTAAAACTCCAACAGTATTTAACTGAGCAAGTTATGCACTGTATAGAGAAGAGCTCTGCGGGACTGTTTCACTCTTTTACAGAGCATTAGTTTAATCACCTAAGAGATTTCTAACAAACGATGAAATCTAAATGGGAACACGAACTTAAGTTATCTTTGGATGAACATACTTGGTTTTACATTCTGTCTTAGCACCAGACAGTGTGCTGAAATTAAAAGTCTAAATGCACTTTAGTTTCATCCCACAAAACATATCTGGCTCCAGTTAAAAATAAAATATGCCAGTCAAAATACTTTCTATTGATGGTGTAAGGTTGTTTTCTTAACTTTCTCCTCTTATCCAAGGCTATGTCTAGACTGCAAGCCTCTTTCGAAAGAGCCTCTTTCGAAAGAGAGCGTCTAGACTGCACGCGGAACTTTCGAAAGAGCAAGCCGCTTTTTCGAAAGAAAGCACCCAGTGAGTCTGGATGCTCTCTTTCGAAGAAGCCCTATTTACATTCAAGAACGCCTTCTTTCGAAAGAAGGCGTTCGTCCTCGTGAAATGAGGTTTACCGCCGTCGAAAGAAAAGCCGCGTTCTTTCGATTTAATTTCGAGAGAACGCGGCTTCAGTCTAGACGCAGGTGAAGTTTTTTCGGAAAAAGGCTACTTTTCCCGAAAAAACCCCTGAGTCTGGACACAGCCCAAGTGAAGTGTTTTTGATTTTTTTAATTTGAAGTTTTTATTTACCAGTATAAAATAATCGCGAATCAGTATAGGCTCAGAGGAGTAGTGGTGTTAGTTTGTATCTGCAAAAAAGAACAAAGAGTCCTATGGCACCTTAAAGACTAACAGTAAAACTCTAATCGTAATCTGCTAGTCTTTAAGGTGCCACTGCACTCCCCATTGTTTAATCATTATAGTGGCAAATTATTAATTGCATGAGCAAAACCTAACAAGAGGGAAACATCCTGTATTCCCTACTCAGGAAAAACTGCCATCACATGTTTTTCCTGAGCAACAAATACAGGACCAGGTCCAAACACCATAACAATAATAATAAATACAATCAATAATAAAACAGACATGGTAACGCAAGTTAACAATGAAGGAGCACATAAAAAATTAGTGTATACTGCTACACTGTATACTCCCACTTCCTCAATGCTGTTAAGAGTTGCAAATGTGTTTTGTTCTATAAAATCCATAAAAATATCCCATATATACAGCTGGACAGTAAGTAAATCACTGGAAGTTTGTACAGAAGACAGACAAGCTAGTTTATCATTTTTGCTCCATCCTTTGCATTCTCGCACTGTTATTGTAGGGTTATTTGGGCTTGTGACTATATTTGTTGTACATAGTTCACAGTGAGTAGACCTGATAGCCCAAAGGTTGAACTATTCACCAGGTACCATCTAATTCTAATGGATATATCATCTTAGTGTTATAAAGTGTATAAAAAGGAGCTTCTTGACTTACTCATGTAGCAGTACATCAGAAAGTCAAAATTTGGGCCCTGTTTCCCCATTTTTCCAAGTAAGCTGTAACATCTCTACTTCCTTCAGCTAAACTCCGACCCCAAACTGGTTCAGCATTGATAGCCAGGCATCAGGGGAAGTAGAGTCAATTTGCCTCTGCTCACTCACTCCCCAGCCCCTACCCCCCAGAAAAAGACAAAGGGCTCCATGGCACTTATGAAGTTCTCCTGTATAGGCTGGGTTGAGTTGAGCCCACACAGAAGCATAGTCCCTTGCATGAGTACATTAAGCAGTTCACAATGGAGTCCAAGGAATTAGGATGCAGTGTGGAGATATACATACATTTTATTGTCTTTTTACATGGTAGATACATTTAAATGTTAGATACGTATTGCCTTTAGGTTAGACTGAGCCCAATCCTGCTGTTACTGAAGTCCAGGAAATGTTGCCATTGATTTAACTATGGGGATCAAACGGGGGACTATATAAAATGTAATTGTCAGGTGTATTTCTTTATATTCATGTGCATACATTTAAGCAAAAATGTAGAACATGGAAAACACTTGATTAAGAATATGAACATAATATAATAGAAATGAATATTGTGTAGTACTGATGCAATGTATAAGTATGCTGGGGAAAGAAAAGGAAAGAACATGATCTTGTTTCATTGCTATGCCTTCTCAGAAAGGAGATTAGAGTAGCAAAGGGAACTCTGAAAAACAAAACCTTCAGTGCTAATAATATACTCAAAATGGATCCTGCACACTGAAATCTAAAAATTCTGAAGGGTGGGAAAAGCATATGCCACCCATATATGATAACATGCAAAACATTTATTCATGATTGCATTCAAATGTGTATTAAATAACGCCCTGTCTGGACTTAATCAGCAGAGACTGGATGAGAATACAGTCATGTATAGACAGTCATATATTCAACTCTGGGAGAAGGAATTGTTTTTTACTTCCAAACATCTGCACAGTTTTCACGCTTACACCAGAATTATGTAGATAGCTGCTAAAAACTCGCTTTTATTTACATTGTATGTTCTATGGGATGGAGACTGTCTTTAACTCTGTGTTTGCACAGAAAACAATTGGCTTCTGCCATACCCTCAACTGATATTATTTGTATTACAGTTGTGCCTAGAGAAGCCATTGCACTAGGCACTATATACCCTAAGGCTTAGTCTACACTGCAGGGGTTTTGCACAAGAAGCCTTTTGCGGAAGAGTTCTTGCGCAAAAACTTCTTGCACAAAAGCGCATCCAGACCTCAAAGTGCATTGCAAAAGCGATGTGCTTTTGTACAAGAGAGAGTCCACGCTGCATGGACACTCTTGAGCAAGAAAGTTCTGATGGCCATTCACAGAATGGCCATCAGAGCACCTGTGCTTTTTCCGATGGGGTTTCTTGCACAAAAACCACTCCGGAGTGTCCACACCTGCCTTTTTGAGCAAGAACTGTAGCGCAAAAAGGAGTTATTCCTCGTGGGGAGAGGAATAACTCTACTGGCAAAAGCCCTCTGTTCCGTTGATTTTCTTGCGCAAAAACGTGCTTGAGGTGTGGACGCGCCACTGGTTTTTGCGCAAAAACAGCCGTTTTTGAGCAAAAACCTTGTCGTGTAGACATAGCCTAAGAGATGCTCCCAAAATCGACAAAATGCAGAAGAAATGAAGTGTTAATATACCCATTTTACAGAGGTGGAACTGAGGCATAGATACTAGTTAAGTAGCATGTCCAAGCTCACGCATGAATTGAAGCCGGCTCTCCCAGTCCAGTGCTTCAGCCACAAGTGGGTTTTTATATTATGGAATCCAATACAAATTCATGCTGAAGAATAACAGAGGTAATGCTTTACTGCAGCCATATTAGCTTTCTCTTTTAGTGGGGAAGAAGTGTGATTCAATGGTTAGAGCAGAGAATTCGGTGTCAGCACTCTTTAATTTTAGTCCCAGATATGACACTGACTCTGAGGAAAGAGGGGACAAGCCTCAGTGCCTTACCCGTGTCTCAGTTCCCTTGTCTGTCAAATGGGAGTTAAAAACACCTCCCTACTTCCAAGAGTGTAGTGATGTTCTGTTAAGGCTTGTACAGCTTGTTGAGTTCCTCATATGAAAGGTCCAGTGTTATATTTTACATCTCCTCTCTTTTAATATTTGTAGTAAGCAGTCAAACTAGATGCTCTGGCAGGGTTGCAATTCTGATTCTGAAGAATCTCGTCAGTCTGAGCTATTATTAGCTACCCTCATGCTGCTGCAACCCCTCCTATCCCAAAGCAAGAATGCCACAAAACCTCTATGCAGTCATACTCCTGCTTTTCCAGCCTCTCCTATTCATCCAGCAATTTTATTCTTTTTGTTTGTTTTTTATATGAGTGAAGCCATCCCACAGAGTCTGAGGAACAATGTGAGACCAGACAGATTTTATTTTTAAAAACTTCTTCCCACCTGATCTCAGGCAAGAGTCTAACTCCAAGTGAGCTTCACTGAGAGCAAATACAAAGCTTGGAGCAAAGCCCATTGGGCAGAGAACCTCAGAGGCTATTAATCCACAGCCTACAATTTGTAAATGTGCAGGATACTGAGTCAGTAGAAAAAAAATAATTTTAAACATCTGTGGTATTCTTTCAATTCCAGATTAATTACACTGCTCAGATTTTAATGTTAGCCAGAAATTTCAAGTCTCTCCACTGCTATGTTGGGAATGTTGTATTTTCCTTTGTGTTTATCACGTCTCTGCTGCAGGAGGAGGCTTCCTATCTAATACAATTTTATGCTGTCTTCTGTGTCCTACTTTATTCTGCTGCTCACCTTGTCTGCCTTTTCTCTCTCCCTTTGTCCTGAGACTTTCTGTAACTCTTTGTTAAATAGCATTAATTATTATTATTACTTTTTAAGACAAAGGCTATGTGTATACCCCCACATCACTCCATCAAAATGGCGATATAAATGAAAATCTAAACAGGCTGTTTAATCCTTTTGAGAAGCTAATAATTATTTTCAATCAGCAAGGACTGCTCTGCCATTTCAAAGAATGATTAATGAGAGCAAATGTGTTAGTAATTTATTAGCAGCAGCTTTTGGGAGGGGGGGACTCAGAAGTGGCAGCAGTAGCATCAACATCTGACTGTGTAGAGGCAGTTCTTCAGCACTGTACTATAGTGTCAGACATGAACCCTAAATTTTGTACAGTGATCTATACTTTATATAGTGACATAAAGCAACCGGGACTTGTTAATGAATGGCTGAATGACTACTTATTGTGGAAGTTTCACATAAAAAATACCACTAGGTACCTCTTCTGCAACACTTACTTAGACATCAGTATTCACCAAGGTATGTTTTTCTAAGACCAAAAACATATTCCATCAGAACATAGTGGAAAGGGTGTGTGACAGGGTGTGCATGCCCCACACTGGGACTGCAGGGGATAATGCCTCTCTTTGGGCAGAGGAGGCCATGCCCCTTTGACCCTGCTGGGCATGAGCCAATTGGAGGCCAGGTATAAAAAAGAGCCGCTCCATTTGGGGCTGACCCACCAGACAGGAAGGAGGTGTGCTGCAGGCTCCTGCTGAAGGACCACCAAACACTTCATAATGTGGAGGCCAGTCAGAAAACAGCGATTCATGCTCCCCAGGTGCCTGGATATCACAGAGGGAGGAGAGAATGGGGAATCACAGGACCATAACCTGTGTAGAAGAGGGTAGGAAGCAACCCAGGGAGTCTTTGCGGGATGGCGGTTGAAGAACAGGAGACTAACTTGATGTGTTTCGGTTGGATCACTGACAAGCTGGTGCTGGGCAACCTCACCACTGACAGGGCCCTGGGCTGGTATTGAGATTAAGTGGAGAGTGAGGGGCAAGGTCCTCCCAATCTGTCTGCCACACACTGACTATCACAGTCCTGATAGGGTAGATGGTTTAACTTTGGCTGTTAGGTCACATTACTCCAAGACTAAAAGGGCCTGTGAGAACCTGTGACACATTTCAAAAGGGCATGCATGACTTATGACAGCATATTTAAATTGAAACAAAAAAGCAAAAGATGGGATGGGGGAATAGGCAGGAAGGGAGGGTATCTACCATAATTAGACTAGGTTAACTACATGAGCTCTATTACCATAATATCTGAGCACCTCACAAACTTTGATGCGTGTATATATCCTCACAACATGCCAGTGAGGTAGGGAGTACTAGTGTTCCTCTTTCAGGGCACAGAGTGGCTCAAGAAGACTATGGGTTAGATTTTATGGACTGTGGGCCTTCCTCTGTTCAGCATCTAAATAGCTTTAAAAATCTGGCTCTTGGAAGACAGAGGGAAAGTCTATGGCTGACTCTAGACTGGCATGATTTTCCGCAAATGCTTTTAACTGAAAAGTTTTTCCATTAAAAGCATTTGCAGAAAAGAGCATCTAGATTGGCACGGATGCTTTTAAACAAAAGCGTCCATGCCAATCTAGATGCGGTTTTGCGCAAGGAAGCCCCGATTGTCATTTTCGCCATCGGGGCTTTTTTGCGCAAAACAGTTTTTACCTGTCTACATGGGCCCTCTTGCGCAAAAACATTTGTGCAAGAGTGCTTATCCCTGAGCGGGAGCATCATAGTATTTGCACAAGAACACTGACAATCTTACATTAGATCGTCAGTGTTCTTGCACAAATTCAAGCGGCCAGTGTAGACAGCTGGCAAGTTTTTCCGCAAAAGCGGCTGCTTTTGTGGAAAAACTTGCCAGTCTAAATGCAGCCTATATGTAAAATGCTGCTGTAGTGTTTCATATTCCTGAACAGCATCATTATATTGACCTATGTTTTTTGTGGAGACTTGGCCTCAGTCTCATTGAAAGTCAGTGGTACTTAGGCTTCTAAAAGCTAGATTTTTAAAGTATTCAGAAGGCTAGGGGGAATTTCAAAAGCATCCAGACACTTGACCCCTTTTGATTTCAACAAGAGTTGGGTGTCCAGATGCTTTCAAAAATCCCTTTGATCACCTATTTGCATCTTCAGTCACCAAAAATTCTTTCAGAATCTGATCCTAAATGCTATGTGGCTTTTACAAATGTGGCTTATGCTCCTAAGTTAGTTAGGCATTGCAACATCAAGCAGAGCCATGCCTAAGTACCTTTTATAAATCTTGATTTAAATAACAGGGCCCAAGGTCACTCAGAAAGTCTATGGCAGCACAAAGAACTAGCCTCCACTTTCCCACATTCAGGCTAGCACCTTAAACACCAGATTGTCCTTCCTCTCAGACACTATGACCTTCTTCAGGCACTAGAATGTGCATAAAAGAGCAATGAATTCACATTCATTAATGGGAGAATGTAAAACTGTTTTGAGAAATCAACAAATGAAAGTTGTTCCAAACAGTTTTACTTGCAAACTCGGCACTTACCATGCAAAGCAGATATAACTCATGCAGACACTGAACTTGGCAGCGTTTCAGGGATAATATTTTCCTAAGGGTGAACTATTCTTGTAGAATTTTGCCAGTATATTAGACACAGATATGCTTTGCTTCATCAACAGGAATGCATATCTTCTTGTTCCATCTCATTCTCATTTTGCCAATGTATTTACAGTGAACTATGCAAAGAAGCCCCTTCCTTTGGGATTTCTCCATGGTGCATTATAAAGTAGATTTTGTTTTCTTTTCTTTATAGCACAAAGGATTGACCAGTGCTGGATTGACCACTGCTGGAAAAAAGACACTGGACTTCATGGACCAATGAGCTGAGCTGGTCTAACAAAACCATTTTTGTTCCATTCCCTTTGTTATCCCCTTCAAGAATATCCATGTTGTGTTTGTCTGAACTAGACTGTAAGATCCTGGATTACACAAGGTTGGCCACAATTTTCAGAGCTGACTAGTCTCCAATTTTGGATAGCCTCCTGTGGACACGCTATTTTTAGAAAGTTGAGCACCCAGCCTCTAGAAACTGGGTGTCTTTTACAATTCTTTCATCTCCCTCTTACATGCACCAAGGTATTTGTCTGTCTTGACTCAATAAGAAGAGGACTACATTTATAATGAACAAGTGCCTTTCCCTAGTCCATAGTACAGTACTGATAGAATATAAAGCCATGTTCTGCATTTCACTTTAGAAAATGCAGCAGTAGTTAAAAACTTTCTGCACCTATAACTCAAGATCTATACATAGAATGGGACATTTGTATATAGATTTGGGCTCCCATGCAAAAGTGGTCCCTAATGCCTTTTAAGCAGTATTCCCCACAACTTCCTCTCACCTTCCATGGGTAAATGGATCTGTGCAGGGGGAAATAACAGGCAGGGGTAAAGTTGGGGGAAGAAGGACAGTCCCAGACATCATTCAAGATATATGGGCCTGATGGGTGAGTCTACAGGCTTGTAGGTGAGCAAATTTGTCTATACCTGCTTGCCAGCAATGCTGCGGGAGGGAATGGTTAGTCCCTCAATATTTAAGATATTATACTTGATGTTCCTCATCTTATAATGTGAAGATCTGGCTTGATTCATTAAATAGGTAAAGGCAAGGGAATAGGTAAGGGAATGACAAAGGACAAGGAGGCAACAGGTTTTGAAGCATCTCATGTTTGCCTCAGGAAAGTTAGCATGAGCAAAAACCATGCTAATGCAGGTGTCCTGTTCTGTTTAGTGCGTTAGGGATGGAAGGTTACCTTTTGCAGCTGAACAAAGCATAGGATTCAGTGTATTATAGGACATTGGTATTCTACTCTCATGAAGGCACAATGGTGGCAAATCTCTTGTCACGCCTGAAAATGGACCCTTTAGAATAGCCTATCTTGATAATGTTCGTATAATCCATGCCAGAACACCACAATGAGCTGGCAAGTTTTGTTCAAAAGGCAGAATGAGCATTCTCCCCACATCTGCCTAATGAAATCAAATATATGAATAATTCCAATGTTAATTACATTTATCAGAATATAGCTCATTAAAAAATGTGTTTATGTTTCACTGAGTTATTAGGAGAACTTTCTCACGCTGTGTCTGTAGTTTCCAATGAGAAAGATGGCACTACGGGACGTGGCTACAATTGATCCTGCAGACCTTATCTAGGGGTATGTCTACACTACCCCGCTAGTTCGAACTAGCGGGGTAATGTAGGCATACCGCAATTGCAAATGAAGCCCGGGATTTGAATTTCCCGGGTTTCATTTGCATAAGCGGGGCGCCTCCATTTTAAAATCCCCGCTCGTTCGAACCCCGTGCCGCGTGGCTACACGCGGCACGAACTAGGTAGTTCGAACTACCTAGTTCATGCCGCGTGTAGCCACGCGGCACGGGGTTCGAACGAGCGGGGATTTAAAAATGGCGGCGCCCCGCTTATGCAAATGAAGCCCGGGAAATTCAAATCCCGGGCTTCATTTGCAATTGCGGTATGCCTACATTACCCCGCTAGTTCGAACTAGCGGGGTAGTGTAGACATACCCTGGGAGATTAGAGAACCTCTTTCCAGCATCAGTTCTCTGATTATTTGGTTCTCTGATTGCTGGGCAGGAGCAGACAAAAGATTTTCAATGGGAATCTGTGGTGAGGGAGGAGAAAGGGTTAAAGCAGTCTTCAGAGAGCTGGTGCAGAACCTCAGCCAATAAGAAGAGGACTTGCAGAGCCATCCAAAAGGGGGAGAGCTTGTGGAAGCAACCAATCAGAGGACTGGGAGGGCCATATAAGAAGAGCTGCTCAGCAGAGCAGAAGGGAGTCTCTCTCTCTGGAGTGCAAGGGAGGAGGAGGCCTGGCTCCTAGGGTATGTCTACACTAGTTCCCTAGTTCAAACTAGGGAGGCTAATGTAGGCTTTTGAGGTTGCAAATCAAGCCCGGGATTTAAATATCCCGCACTTGATTTGCATCTTCCCGGCCGGTCGCCATTTTTTCAATGTACGAGTCCAGACTAACTGCCCGCGTCTACATGCGGCAGGGACCTGGTAGTTCGAATTAAAGCTCTAGTTCGAACTACCTGTTAAACCTCATTCCAGGAGGAATAACAGGTAGTTCAAACTAGGGCTTTAATTCAAACTACCGGGTCCCTGCCGCATGTAGATGCGGGCAGTTAGTCCGGACTCGTACATTTAAAAAATGGCGACTGGCTGGGAAGATGCAAATCAAGCACGGAATATTTAAATCCCGGGCTTGAGCTGCAATTTTGAATGCCTACATTAGCCTCCCTAGTTCGAACTAGGGGGCTAGTGTAGACATACCCCTAGAAAGGAATAGCTTCAACAAACCATCACAGGAAAGGGAAAGGAAGCAACAGGAAGCTCCAGCCTGACTGGTTGCCAGACTGAGGCCCAGATATGAAGGACAAAGAAGGTGCTGGGGCTATGGAGAAGTGGCCCAAGGGAACAGGCAGCAGAAGCTGGGATGAGGGTCTGATGGAAGCAGTGCCAGACTGAGCCATACTTGCGCCCCAGGCAGTGGGCATGCAGCGCACTTGTGGCCCTGCCTCTGGGTGCACGGCACCTGGTTGACATGGTAAGGGGCGCCGCGCCCCCGGGCGAGTGGCACACGCGCAGCTGCACCCCCAGGAGCCAACCTATGGGGGGCTTGATTGAAGTGGTAAGGGGCGCAGCGCACCTGGGCGCACGGCGTATGCGCGGCCCCATCCCCAGGCACGCAGCGCCCCTTACCACTTCAATCAGGTGCCCCCCATAGGTTGGCGCCCTGGGCAGCTGCCCGGCTAGCCCTCCCTCCCCAATCTGGCCCTGGCTGGAAGTAGGGTCCCTGTGTTGGGACCCAGAATAGCAGGCATGCCTGAGACTTCCCCCTCTTCATTTGCCCCCACTTGCCATTGAGGGTAGTGGCCAGAGCAGGGACTGCAGTTTGCCACAGAGGCAAGTGGCTGGACTAGAGGTGGCCGGTTTCCCCAGAAGTGGGAGAAAGAGCTGGACACAGCCAGAGGACCATACCCAGAAGAGGACGCTGCAGTCCAGGAAGCAATGTGGGTCCAAACAGCGGATACAGCAGGTGTGACACTATTAGATGAAGGCGAACTGGAGGGGCCGAGTGCTAATTTCCCAAATGGCCAGCAGGAGGTGTTGCAATAGCGAGTCACACCCCATTACAGAGCCTTCAGAAAAGCAAAGGTTTTTATTTTTCAGGAAACGCATTCAATAGTTTAACTGGAATTTCTGTACAATTCAGTATTTTAAAGGTAAGGGAGTGAAGACATGATAGAACATATTTAATTTGGTCCTACTTATCATGCAGAGGAGATTTATCCCAGTTTTCAAGAAAGCAAGTAGAAGTACAAACCAGTTATCTTGGCTTGCCAGAGAGATGAAAATTATGCGATCAAAAAAGAAAAGTCTTTGTAAAAAGTGGAAAAGTAATGGGGTGAGGTGAAAAGATGAAATAAAGACTAGTTTCAATGAGTTATCTCAAGCACGTACAAGAAAAATCACTGTGTAAAGGGCATGGTAGCTAAAATAATATGATGTAGGACTCATGAACACAGAAGCAATAGAGACCTTGACAGAGGACCTAAGAATGGCTAAGGATCTGAATTAAGGCTTTTTGAAACGTATTCATTAACATTAGGAGATGATAGCACCAAAATATATGCTTTTGAGTGTGCAAGGGGGCAAGAGATTAAGGTGATTTTATAATAGCCACAAGCATTGTGTTCAAAAATTATGCATAAACTGATAGATGTAAATGGTTTATCCCTTGGAATATTAAAGGAATTCTTTCAACCCATTTAGCATTAATAAGCAAGGTGTCCTAGGTCTCATGCATATACAAGACAATCAGAAAGGGACTTATATTAGCTCCATCTTTTAAAAGATATGAATTATGAAATCTGTGGGCATTATCTACTCGAGGGGGAAGGGCAATAGCCTCAGCTGGTGTGAATTGTCATTTGCATTGTATTGCTGTAGCCATACAGATGTAGGTAAACCAGTGCAAACGCCTAGTAAGAATGAAGTAACTGGCACAAAAAATGAGCTGCATCAGTGCAGTTTAGCCTAGCTATTCCTATGCAGCACATCTAATTTAGGGATTAACACCAACGCAGTTACATCTATGGAGAAAAAAAACAAACTAATGTAGACAAGGCTTCAGCCAGTCTTGGGTAGAACTCTGGAATCTACAAACAGAACAAAATGATAGATTGACTTATAAATAAACAAAATACATAGTATTACAAAAACATATCAGGCCATCTTTTTTTTAAGAGGAACGGAGTAAAACTATTCACCTACATGACGGTCTTGGTAAAGTTTTGCCAAGTATTTCTTTCTAGGGCTTTGTCAAGACTAGAATCCAAGGGGAGAGGCTAATGTATTTTAAAAATCTAATGCAGGCAAGGGACACTGCCTTTAAGATATGTTAGCTTGTTGTGGTACAGCAGAGGCTTTGAGGAGCCTACACTTTGACTCAGCCAGTTTAACCTGTTATAATTAAGGTATACTAGCATCACACCTTTAATCCTTGTCTAAGCTCAGAGAGGCCAATTTCTTAATGTATGTAAATTCCAATTTATGTAAATTAGAAAGCAAAATGATTATTAAATAGGCATAAGCAAGAAGTTAATGTGACAATGGATTGCAGTGGACAGAAGTCACCAGTGGGGTATGTCAGGAATCAGTCTTGGCTCTGTTGTATTTCAGGTGGTTTATTAATTGCTTAGAATGGGGCTGTGCCTGTGGATGAATAAAATTTAGTGATGACTTCTAAATCATTATTACCATAAGTGACTCATGGCATGTCCTTATTGGTGTATTAGCCTGACTTATCTACATTCAGGTAAGAATGGCCATACGGAAATAACATTCTAGTTGCTGTGTCCACACTGGTACTGCACTCATTTGTGTGTAGCACTAAACAAACTTCTGAAGAACAGTCCATGACTTTTGCATTGTAGAAACTTAAAACTGAGCCACTTTATAAATTCTTCTCCAGTGAACCATGGGACAATTTGTCTGTCCTTCTTGGGCACATATGGAAAAGTACTGCAGAACTGGCAGCACTCAAATGGTGCTAGCTTGTGCCACAGAAGAGACATATTATAAGGGAACATATTGTCTTTATTCAAACTTTAGCCTCTATCTCCTAACAGGTCAGCCAGCTTGAGTTAAAAGCATGACTGCACTGGAGCTAAAGGGTTCTGTGTGTGTCTGGGACAAGGGCTAGGCGGAGCAGCCCTTGAGTTATACATGAGTTAACTTTGTTGTGGGTTTGATTGGTTGCATGCTCAAAAATTGCATTAAAATTGGAGACTGGATCTTAAAATCTGGTGCTAAGTAAGATTACAGTGCGGTTGTTGTTGTGCTGAGGCAACAGTCTGTCGTTCTGACCCAGAGCCGTCCCTTGGGGAGTTTGGGGTCTGGGACCACCCATGCTTCTGTCCCAGATCCTGCCTCTTCCTGACCTTTCTCTGCCCCTTCCCTGCCTCTTCCTGACCCTGTTCTGCCTCTCTCACTCCCATTGCATCACTTCCCCCGGAGGATCACCGGGTGGCCTGGTGCCAGCAGCAGGGATCAACCCCAGTGTTCCCAGTAAGCTGAGCACTTGACTGGCTGCCCAGAATAGATTCAAATGCCACCCAGCTGATTAGCAGAGCGTCGTAGCACTCACAGCCGGCAGCATGTGTTTCTACTGGTGCACATCGGCACATGCTTTGATGCACAAAACAAAAATTGTTCTGTACATGGATGGAAAAAAATTAGAGGGAACGTTGGTCAGTCCCCTCCTCCCCCTGCACTCACCATTGTGGCAGGAAGCAGAGTGACCCACCTTCAGTACGCTCCACTCCACCAGCTCCTAGCCACATCCCTTGAATCAGGGGAAGAACTCCTGCCGTGCTGTGGTCAGAAGTGCACAGGCCAGGGGTCTGTCTATATCCATCTGTTGTTTCTTATTTTATACTTAGATTGCAAGCTTCTTGGGGCAGGGCCTGTCTTTTTGTTTTGTGTAACAAAACACCTAGCACGGGGTCCTGGTCCATGACGCAAGCTCCTAAGCACAGGTGTAGAAATAACGTTGGCAGGGATGCGGTTGTGAGGGGGGCAGGAGGCTGGCTGGGGAGGGAGATGTAGGAATCATGGCAGTGGGTGTGGGGGAAATGAGGGCGGGGTGTGGGAGTGTGCAGGAGTCAGCAGGACGTTGGGTGGGCTCAGGGAGAGGATCAGAGTGGGGGGTGACTATAGGCAGGGTGTGGAGGGAGCTCATGGCTGGGCGTGTGGCCACCGTGCTGCCCTGCTGTTGGATCCTGGGGCTGGCTAAGATAGCAGGAACCTCACTGCCCAGCTACCACAGCCTTGGGGCTGGAGACTGGGTGCATTGTGGCAGTATTGCCCAGGAGCTGCAGGTGCCAGCTTGGGTCCACCAGGGCTGGGGAGTTACAGGGTGGGAGGGTTGTAGCTCCTGTGGGGGGAGGAGGGCAAGATAGGGAGAGGTGGGATGCCCATGCCCAGCTCTGGCACAGTAACCTTATCTGTGTACAGTAACCAGCAGCATCCAGAGTTCTGTCCCCAGTGAGCCATTCCCTTACTGGCGCACTACACTTGGACACACCAGCTTACTTTCACCATTGCCTAAGCACTACAGCAATGTTTCCCAATTGGTGCTCCGGGGAACCCTGGTGTTCCGCGAAGCAAAGCTAGGGGTTCCGCGAGGAGCTGGCACTTCCCCACCCCCTCTGAAAGATAAAGAACTGGCTAGCCAGCAGAGGCATGGGCAGTGAGTTGTATGGGCTCGTGGTGCCCATGCTCCACCAATATTTGGAACTAGAGCGAGCCTCGCCCCCTCCCCCCCCATGCATCCTCCCACCCCGGTCCCAGAGCATCTCTCCCCTGTTCCCGTGCCCGTGCCCATCCCCGCTGTGCGCAACCTTCACTGAGCTTCCCTTTGCTGGCTGCTGCTGCCCTGCACAGCGTGCTCAAACCGGTAGGCGGGGAGATGCCCGGGTGTGACGTAATGTCACGGCCCGGGATTTTAAAACTGCTGGGCGCTGCGTTGCGCTGTATGGCTGAGTTGCGGGTTCGGAGTCCAGGGACGGAGTGCAGACTCCAGCTCCACAAAGTGGAAGGCAGAAGGTAGGGGAAGGGGAAGGGCTAGGAGAGCAGGGGGCTTGTGCAGAGGGGGAGGAGAGAGGAAGGTACCAAAGGGACACGGTAGAAGGCATTGAGGGCTAGAGAGGGGTCGGGGAGATGCTGGGAGAAGGCTTGAAAGACGGGGTGGGCATGAGGGAGTCCGGGATGGAGCAAGTCATGTGTGAGGGCACAGAGGCATAAGGGGAACGGGGGCAGAGGGTGGTGAGGGGGTGGGCATCAGGGAAAGAGAGGGCAAAGGAGGTAGGGGCAGTGAGGGAAGGGGGAGGCAACAGGAGGGTGCAGGAGTAAAAGAAGGTGCAAGTGCCAAGGGATTCTGGGGGTGAAGCAGAAGGGCAGACACCTGCAGGGGAGGGATCACCACCAGAGGAGAGACGAAGGGCAGGTGTGTAGAGGGAGGTGTTACAAGAGGGGATGAAGAGGGGTAGCTCACTTGATCAGAGTGGGGCTACTGGAGGAGTGGGAACAGGAAGGAGAGAAGGGCTGGTGGAGGGGGGGCAGGTTGCAGGAGGGCTGAGGGCTGTGAGAAGGGCAGGAGTCAGGATAGCAGAGGAGTTGAGGAGTTGGGAGGCAGCAGGCACCAGGGGAGCTGATGGAACAAGGGGAGGAGACATGGCAGCAGAGAGAAGATAAAGGTTTAAAAATATTTATTAATAACTTGGGTGCCACAGTGGCACATCCAAACAAGCCACATGAACTCAATACTGGTGCACAACACAAAATTCATTTTGCTCGCGCAAGGAAACTCTTAGGCTATGTCTACACTGGCGGTTTCTTGCGCAAGAACATCTTGCACAAGAGTTCTTGTGCAAGAACACGTCCACACTGCCATGTGAGAGCTGTGCTTTTGCACAAGAGCATCTATGGCTGTGTGGATGCTCTCTTGCCCGAGAAAGTGCGAATGGCCATTTTAGCCATAGGGCTTTCTTGCGCAAGAAATTCATGTTGCCTGTCTACACTGGCCTCTTGCGCAAGAACAGTTGCACAAAAGGGCTTATTCCTGAGCAGGAGCATCATAGTTCTTGCGCAAGAAGCTCTGATTTCATACATGAGAACTCTGTCCTCTGCTCCCACCAGCACATTTGGGACCACATTAGTGAGGCTTGGGGGTCTTTGGAGGGTTGTTGGGGTTTTTTTGCATCTCACTTGTGTGGCCCCAACAGACTTTTCTGTGGGTCAGTGACCCCTGACTCAAAACAGGTTCCTCACCCCTCTCATAAATAGAGACAATGCTAAAACTTTTTGAGGTGGACATTTTATTTAAAACTGAAGCCTGGCCAACAAGCCCCCAGTTGGGGCCAAACCCCCATCTCACTGCAGCATCATAATACTCTTGCACCACCTGACCCCAAATCTGTGTCCTGAGCCTGTCATACTCAGAACCTTCTTGCCCTGAGTCCCTCACATATCCAGCCCAAACTCCTGCACCCTCACATCCACAAGCCCATGACTTGCTCAGCAGCCCAGCCTTCCACCTGAGCCCAACACTCCCGAGGCTGGAGCTCCCTCCCCAAGCCAACATCCCCTTCTCCTGCATCCAAATTCCCTCCCAGAGCTTGTACTTCTCACCCCTTCCCACATCCACATCCCTCATTCCCACCCCACACCTCCTGTCTCAACCTAGTGAGAGTGTATAAGGCTGGGGATAGCAAGTGATGGAGAGGAGGGGAACAGAGCAGATGATGCCTCAAGGAAGGGGGGTGGAAGGGTCTTGGGGAAGGAATGTGATTTTCATGCATTTGTGGTGATTTTCATGAATTGGTGGGTCCCTCCCCCCCCCCCTCTTTTTTTTTTTTTTTTTTTTTTTTTTGCTTGACAAACCTAGGGGTTCCTTGAAATTCTGAAAAGCTGAAAAGGGTTCCTCGGCCAAATAAAATTGGGAAACACTGCACTACAGTGATGAATCATAGAATCATAGAACCATAGAGCTGGAAGAGACCTCAGAAGGTCATCAAGTCCAGCCCCCTGCTCTAGGCAGGACCAATCCCAACTAAATCAACCCGGCCAGGGCTTTGTCAAGCCGAGACTTAAACACCTCTAGGGATGGAGACTCCACTACTTCCCTAGGTAACCCATTCCAGTGCTTCACTACCCTCCTAGTGAAATAGTTTTTCCTAATATCCAACCTGGACCTCTCCCACCACAACTTGAGACCATTGCTCCTTGTTCTGCCATCTGTCACTACTGAGAACAGCTTCTCTCCATCCTCTTTGGAACCTCCCTTCAGGAAGTTGAAGGCTGAAAATAACAACTATGCTGAGTTTTGTTCTCAGTCACAGAATTCAACTAACCACCAAATCTGGAGTCAGGAAGACATTTTCCCTTCAGAGTATTGCCTGTGACACTGGTGCTCCCAGGAGGGATCATCTGTTAGGATAAAATGGGCCTAGCTCACAGTCCATTTCCTTTGATTCTATAGAATGATGATTCTTCTTCAATATTTCACTGAGGAGATGGGGGGAAGTTTTCCTACCTTTTACCCATGTTTCTATATTTTTGTTCCAGTCTTTATTAGTTTAAGCCTATAATATTTTCTTTGCTTAAGAAAGAAAAAAATGTTCCCCCTTTTCCGTTTGTATCCACAGAATAACATCTATTCCAGAAGTTTCCAGTCAGTCACTGTTTTTTTATAGAATACTTGTTGGTAATTGATGGGGGAGCTTACAGGTCACATGGTACTGGTTCCTGCTCCTTGTACGAGCTGAGACACACAACAGTTGAGAGGAGGAAAGTAGATAGTGCAATTCACTTTTTTCAAAAACAAAACCCTTAACATGTTAAAACAGCTAAGAATACATACATATTTTCCTAATATTATTTTACCTTGTAAAAAATTGCTATAGCTGCCATGGGGAGCAGTGTTTGCTGCCATGTTTACAAATGGTGTAAGCAATTGTGAATGATAGCGGAGGTATCTACTTCACAGTCTCTCGGTTAGGCTACATCTACACTACAAATGGCTGTTTTTCCACAAAAACTCACCAAGCGTCCACACCTCAAGCTCGTTTTTGCGCAAGTAAATTGAAAAATCAGAGGGGTTTTTTGCGCAATTGGTAATCCTCATTCTACGAGGAAGAATGAGATAAGAGCTCTTGTGCAAAAAGGTGTGTGTGAATGGGGAAGAGGAGTTTTTTGCACAGAAGAGGGAAGAGGAAAAAGCACAGGTGCCCTGGTGGCCATTCTATCCATAGCAAGAGAGAGTCCAGGCAGTCTGGATGCTCTCTTCCATAAAAGCGCATTGCTTTTTCGATGTGCTTTTGCAGTGTGGATGCTCTCTTGCGCAAGAAGGTTTTTCAGAAGATCTCTTCCAACAAAGCTTCTTGCGCAAAAAGCCTGCAGACTAGATGTAGCCTTAATGTTTGGTCCACATGATGTAGAAGCTTGAGATTTAACCTATTAATTATAGTATAATTTATTTAAGTGCATCTGCCTCCCATTCTTAAAAATAGGTTAGACATTAGCATTACCATACTTTATATCAGTTTCCTTGGGCAAGTTAGCATATATAAAAAAATTATAAATGGCTACCCAATAGACATTAAAGTAATCTAATGAAGTTAAAGCAGCTGTTTTAAAACATATTCAAACAAAATCTAATCAATGTGATTTGGCTCTCTGAATTTCATGTTGTACTAATAGGTATTTAAAATGTAGCTGATATTAAATGAATTCTTCAAATCAAGTGAAAAGTCTGGCTATTTGAACACCTCATTATACTACTCTGAAGATCTTTTTCATCCATGGTATTCTATTAAGAGCTATAATGATCACCAAAATTGTGTTCACTGGTATAATAAAAAGTACTCTGGTCCTGATCCTGCAGACCTTACACAGGCATAACTCCTTCTTATCTCAACAGGAGTTTTGTCAAATAAGAACTACAGATTCAAGCTTTTATTTGTACCTACCATATGACTCCCTAAAGCTTCAATCGTGATTAAACATTTACGCACCCTCTTGAAGAAGGTTGGGTGCATTAGCTTCAGACTATATAACCTTACATGGGACTCCCATCTTCTTCAAAATCACATTTATTTTATACCTACAAAATATTGTATATATCCCAGTAAAAAAATACCTAAGATCACTATCATTGAAAAGAGTTAGACAAAAAAAAAGGCTCTATCTTCTCAGAACTTTGCCCATTTGACTATCCTGTATAAGCAGTTTCACTCTATAATCACGCTGTTTATATGATCAGGGTCTTAGTTTCTCCCATGCTAACAAAGACCCTTATAAACCAGGATAGAACCAGCAGCAAGGGAATAGAAACCCTTGATTTTTAAAGTATTTATTATTAATTCAGGACTTATTATTAAAGGGCACACTACCAAAAATCTGATTTATTTTTAATTGGTAAGTTTAAAAAGTTGAGCTACAGTGTTCCTTTAAAACATTCAAAATAAAAGAGCATTTATTCAGGTAGGATTAAGCATATTTTATATTAAAGTATAAATGATAAATATCAGCATGGGTATTCCACATTCAATCATAACATTTTGCTGCAAATACTAATATGGAATGAACAGTGTAGTAGAAAGACTGCCAATCTTAGGAAGGAAGGCATAACAAATGCATGGTATCAATGTACAGACATGATCCTGCTCTAACGAAAGCCAATGAGTATTTTTCTATTACATTTAGTGGGAATAGGTATTGGTTTTTTAAAAAAAAAACTGGTTCAATATAATGTATTTCAACTAATAATTTCTGATACCCTTTTTATGAACCTTGTCTTAGGTGGTAGCATTAGCTATTAATATTTTATATACTTAAAAAAATATATCACTCTAATCTCTTCTGTTAACATCTTCCTCTGAAGCAACCATGTCATTATACCTAGTGGGCCAAATTAATTGCTGGTGTAATTCACGTAAAGTCAATGGTGTTGCACCACGTAAGAATTTAGCCAAAGTTATTATTATTTGATAAATATATCAAAATATATGGTTAAAATGTAACAGTTAATTTCAGTCAATAGTGAAGTATAGAGATGTCTATAAAGAGTAAAATAAAACTGAACAAAAGATTAAAAGAAAATAATTTCTTATAAAAAAATACATGTGTTTTATGCTAAAATACTCCTTGAGAAAAACAAAAAATCTAGCCACAATAATTGTAGATAGACCAGTATCTTTTTCAACTTGAACTAGTAAACAAAGGCTACATCGAGACTACATTCCGCTTTCGACAGAGAAATGTAAATGAAGGACTTTGAAATTGCAAATGAAGTGCTGATTTACAAATTTCATGCTTCATTTGTATAATGGATTCCAATTACTGTTTCGAAAAAGGATTTTTCGGAAAAAAAACCCACAGTCTAGACATGGTTCTTTTGAAAAAACACCCCTTTTCAAAAGAACACTAATGCCTCAAAAAAATGAGGTTTACAGATTCTTTGAAAAAAATGCCTAGACCGCAGGGTTTTTTTTCAAAAAATCCTTTTTCGAAAAAGTGTTTGGACTCCATTATGTGAATGAAGCTTGAAATTTGGAAATCAGCACTTCATTTGCAATTTCGAAGTCTTTCATTTACATTCCTCTGTCGAAAGAGGAATGTAGTCTAGATGTAGCCAAAGGGATCTTACATGTGACAAAATTCAATATCCATGTTTTGTTGAGTTTAGTTTTATAGTCTTTTTACTTCCTATCACATTCAGCTTTTTCCTCTCATACTCCTCCCATTTTTTTCCTCCCTTGGTTCCCTCCCTTTTCTTTTTCAATTTTAATGTATATTCTGTTTCCTCCTCACAATTCTGTTCTGAAATGTACTAGAATCCTTAGTAGTGTATGCTGAACACAAATAGTGCCACGAAGGTGAGAATTCTAGTAACTGGCACTTGTTGTTGGCCCACCAGTACTACATGAATGTGACACAGTCCATCTCTGTTCTCCCAGTTGGTCCAGGAATAAAACAAATGTATAAAAGAGCAAATGGCACATGTGTGCTTTAGACATGAGCCTGGCTGCCTTTTTAGCTGCTACTTCTCTTTCTTACTTTTTCTCTCTTTTATACTCTGAAAAGAAGGATACCATTTGGTTGTTCTCATGCTAACAGAAGGAAAATAAACAAAACCCTGCCAACACCCACCCCGAATCATATAAAAAAGCAAACTCCTGGTGTGGGGGTTTATTTAATTCTGAGTTGCTTTATGATCTAGTGGAATGAGCACTTGACTGGGGGCCTAGGAACTCCTGAGTTCTAATAATATTTTTTCCATGGATTGATCAATTCATTAACCCTCTTTGCATCAGTTTATCTGTAAAAAATTGATATAATAATTCTTGTTCATCTCCCTCACAGGGTTATCATGTGAGGTTAACTAATTAACTAATTAGGTTCAAGTTCTGTCCTTAGGTGTGTGTGGGCACCATTTCTATTGCCTTCTATAAGAATTGTGCCTATTTATCTGAGAGCAGAATTAGGCCCTTAAGTGTTGGACTTTGCGCTGCTCTTTGACGATGTGATAGGCAGAGTATTATACATTTACTAAGGGAGATGCGACATGCAAAAAAAATATTGAACGTGAAACTGTATTACTCAGTTATACCCCTTAAATATGATATGAAGGAGAGAAAAAGGCAAACAGTAAATGAAGATTGGCTTATCCTTTGAATTAGTACAAATATATGTCCCGGGCCGGGATAGAAGGTGGATCAAGAAGATGGTTGCTGTCGGAAAGCACATTAAATTCCAAAGACATTGAGTAAATTGTTCAAGAACATTTCATGCTTGCTTAATGGATGATTACTCTATAATGTTGCCAAGGTCAGCAATTCCTTGGATTATCTTCATCTCTCCATGAGTTAAAGTGACCACTTATGCAATAACTCAAATGTTTTTTCAAAGATGTGTGTAACTCTATTGTTTATTTATTTAGGCTTAGCAAAAATGTGCCTATCTCATATGCCGTTGTGTGGGTACAATCTTTCCAAACTATATATTAATAAACAGGGCCAATGTCCAAAACATGAGATTCTTCCACTTTCCTCCCCAATATTAAAATATGTCTTGGAAACACATCTCTGATCCTCTCTGATACCATGACTCAAAGGTCGAACAATTAAGGCTCTGGGAAATAAATGAAATACTTTCCATAGTATAAAAGATCCCCTCACTAAATTTGCCTAGGCTACAATCCCTCACACTTAAATCAAGATCTGAAAAATATTAAAATAAAACCTGAAGAGCAGATGTGTGTAGCTTGAAAGCTTGTCTCTCATCTACAGTAGTTGGCCCAATAAAACATATCACAATGCTCATCTTGGCACTCTAATAAAATCAGGAGGCTGTTAGCTCAAGCTCCTAAAATATCTCCAGTGCTGTGGAGAGAGAGAGTCCCTTAGTTAACTAGAACCAAACACATTTAAGACCACAGGACATAAAATTAACACCTTGTATTCCACCCAGAAATGTACCAGAAGCCAGCTCAGGTCACAGAGCAGATGTTAATGTGCTCCCTATGACAAACACTACTCAACTTGAGGGCTGCCACATCTGCATATTTTGACGTTTCTGAATACTCTTGTGGTGCAGTTCTATTAAGAGTACTCTGTAGTCATCCAATCCTAAGTTGACAAAAGCATGGGTCACTGAGGTGAAGCCTGAAAGGAAAGGTTGTAAACCATGTTTTTAGACACTTCTGCTGGACATCTAGAAACAAGAGGATCAGCTAATCATACTCCCACCTCTGAAGAAGCTACTATCACTCCATTACTTCTCCCAGTTTATTCCTCCAACTGATCAGCATTGTCTTAATCTTCTCTGGATTACTTTGCAAACCCTGATTCTGACAAGACACTGGGGCTGTGTCTACACTGGGCCACTTATTCCAGAAAATCAGCCGCTTTTCCGGAATAAGCTGTGAGCTGTCTACATTGGCCCTTGAATTTCCGGAAAAGCAACGACGCTCTACTGTACAAAATCAGCCGCTATTCCGGAAAAACTATTCTGCTCCCGCTCGGGCATAAGTCCTTATTCCAGAACACTGTTCCGGAAAAGGACCAGTGTAGACAGCCCAGTAGTCTCTTCTGGAAAAGCGCGTCTACATTGGCCACAGACGCTTTTCCAGAAAAAGGGCTTTTCCAGAAAAGCAGCCTGACAATGTAGACGCTCCTTTTACGGAAAAACTGAAAACGGAATAGTATTCCATTTTAAGCAGTTCCGGAAATTCATGCCAGCGTAGACACAGCCTGGGTAAAATAATTAACTTTCTTCTTGGGAAAAGAGTAGAGCCTCTCAAGAATGACTCAATTTTTGATTGCCATGTCTGCATCCAGGGCTGGATTTACATCTTGGGCACCCATAGGTGCTGGGACTCAGAGACACTCACCCACCCAGACTCCCGCGGTGGACAGGAGTGATGGAGTGCTCCTGCCGTGCCTCGACACACATAGATCTCCCCCACTCCACCGCTTCCTACTGCTCTCCACACACACACACACTGCTCAGAGCCTCACCACAAATCCACTCTCCAAAGCCCTGCCCTCCCCACCAGCTGCACCCCCCAGACCTACTGGGAGGTAACACTGTCTGCCAGGCTGAGCAAGGAGCACGCCAGCCAGGCTGCATGGGGCCCTCTCTCAGCGGGCCTCACTCTCTGCCGGGACCATGGAACAGCAGAATTTGACTTTTTAGGTGCCCCTAGAATGCTGGCAATCCTAGGCTCATGTCAACTGTGCCTAATGGGAAACCCAGCCCTGTCTGCATCTTTAACAAAAACACTTAGTTCAATGAGTATGTGAAGGTGAACCAGGTGGTCTCCAGGCAGCCACATTTTGAATGCAGCATGCCTTTGACAGAAGAGGAGAATCCAATGTCAAAGCAAAGGAGCTAGTGGCAAGCTATTTCTATCCATCCAGCCTACACTCCAAGGCCAAAACTTAAGGTCAGAGTTTCAATCTCACAATAATTTATGCCCACACTTAAACTTAAGCATAAATAAGCCCATTTACTTCAAGGTGGAGTCCTTAGATAGTACAGGGTTATCGTGGGATCCTGAATTAACATCAAAGAGTCGTCATTCACACTGGCTGACACTAAAGTCAGCCATAATAAACAACTATTATTATATTTATATGTGTTGGACGAGAGAGAAAGAGAGAGAGAGAGAGAGAGAGAGAGAGAGAGAGTGTACGTTCGACTTATTTGCACAAATAGGGTCACTATTAGTATTCAGTGAAATTAATGTAATCAGTCAAGCAGTAGAATTAACAAAAGACCCTGCAATGAGCTCTCTCTACACAGCAAAGAAAAACCATGGCTGGCCTGTGTCAGCCAAATTGGGCTTATGGGTCCTCATTCTGTGGGGCTGCTTCATTGCAGTGTAGGTTTCTGGGTGTGGGCTGGGGCCAGAGCTTTGGGATTCTCCCACATGGTCCTAGAGCCCATGATCCAGGCTGAGCTTACAAGTCCACACATGAATGAAACAGCCCCCCATCCCACACCCTGTGACCCTGAGACCACCTGCATGGACCACATGCAGTTTTTTTTCTTTGCTGCATTGATATACTCCCAGAGGGCAGATTCCAGTGCTTGCCTGAAGCTTCACTAACTGGTAGCCCTGTGACCTAAGTACACAATGTGATGTAATGCCTAAAACAGCACTTTAGGACTATGTCTACACTGCACACTTATTTCGAAATAAGCAATTTCAGAATAAAAACAGATTATTTCAAAATAGCATGTCTACACTGATCGGAGCCTCAATCATCGAAATAGCACTCAGCTGTTTCAAAATAGAGCGACCACACTGATTGGAGCCTCAATCGCATTTAAAGCCCCCTGGAAGCACTTCGGGCAGGGCATCAGGACAGCACTCACTTCCTGGAGCTGCAGACTCAGGCTAGCTGAGATCATGCTTAAAGGGACCCCGCCCAATACATGGGCTCTTGTACATTTCAAAGGAAGAGGTGCAGCAGTTGGAACCCCGTGTGTGGGGGGACTGCTTCGGTCCCCACTCCCATGTGTTCCCCATTTCTTCCTTTGAAATGTACAAGAGCCACTCACAGCTCTTGTACATTTCAAAGGAAGATGCGCAGCGGGATAGTGAGCACCTCCCTTATCGACTAATCGAGTAGTTGATGGAAATTCCACTGACCAGTCAATGAGCAGATTAATGGAAATTTAATATCCCTAGTGGCTACGAGGGCACCTGTGAGAATCCCTAGAGGCAAGTTATTTTGAAATAACCACAGCTGAGCTGTCTACACCCACCTTATTTTGAAATAACTATTTTGAATAACTCATGAAATGAGGGTTACAGAATTCAGAATAGGAAGCCCGTTATTTTGAAATTACTTTGAAATAAAGGGCTTGCTGTGTAGACACTCACTTTGTTATTTCAAAATAATGCGACTGTAATAATGTAGACCTGCCATAGGTGAGCAATTAGTTTTCCTTAACAAATGGTTCATTGTGTTAATAAAACATTTTTATACATCTCAATCAGCATTTGTAATTATTCCTTTAACTATTAATTACTCTGTTGTGGGGATACAAAAGTTATAACTTTGTCTAATACTGCGCTACTCAGATTTGGCTAATACCGCGCTACTTAATTCTAGGAATCATTCTCTATTATAAACAGTTTTCTTGTACATGTTGGATCTCCCTTGTCCAGCACCTTCGAGGCCTGACCCAATCCCAGATGAGGGAATTTGACGGATATGGGGAGGTCCCCTGCCACTGGCCTCCCAGGTCGCTCTCCCTCCCTGCAGTTGGCTCCACTCTGGCCCCACCGCCTCCGGGATCCAGCCTGCTGGGGCTCCCCAGGACAGAGCTCCCCAGCCACATGGCCCCGCTTCTTCCCCACCCGACCCAGGCTCCCCAGGGATGGGGTTCGCTCTCCCAGGTGCCAGAGCTCTCTCATCCAGCAACATCTGGGGTCCTGCTGCACCACGAATATTGCCAGACCAGGGAATCCCAGATTTTGGAGGTTCAACCTGTAATAATTTACTGAGCATTTTTAAAATATTTATATATAGATATAATGGTTATATAGCTGCTATAAAGTAGATTTTGGTGGCATTGTGTTATTACCTACTGAGCTAGCCAAACTGAATTCAGGATCTTATCCTGAAACCCTTTAACTCACACAAGTAGTCTGAATGGGAGCAGTGCATGCTCAACACCTCTCAGGATTAGACTCTTCTGATGTAATACATTACACTGCAATACAATCCTACATTCTTGTATGCCCCAAATTCCCACTGGTGCTAATGGAAGGTTGGGGTTAACCAAGACTACAGGGGCAGGTATATGATGTTTTGCTCTTGCTCTCAAATGCTCTTTAGGGCTCGGTCATTTTTTGTATATAGATGTTTCCCCCTCAATTGTTTTATTTTTCCTGGTTCAATTAATAGTGCATTAAAGTGAACCAAACAGTTATTATTGCAAGTTCCACAATTCAGAAGTGGTTTCTTGAACAATTATTTACTGTTTTGCTTTTGTTTGGTCTGTTGGGTCTGTACCGTCTGTTCTAGCAATGAATGGAATTTAAAGAATATTTATCAGTAGATATTATTAAACTAGTGCCATCCAAGTGCTTCAGTTTTCTTATTTATATACACAAACCAAAAACCCTGCACCTTTTTGTTGTTGCTACAATGGAAACAGTCTTGATAACAGTTGCTCTTTAATTTACCAGTACTGATAAACCACTTATTTTTATGGAGCTCTTGTCTAGTAACTGTTTGTCTTGTTTTATAGATTATATCTAAAAATGTTTCCATTCAGAATCTGAAAATTCATTTATTTAACTATTCATAAAAAATTAAACTCTTATATAAATATAATGTGTTTCCTTCATTTATTTTAATCTTGTTTGGAAAGGGTTTTTTTTTAAACTGGTGATTTTGTATGGAAAGCGATACATCTGTGTTAGATGTGGCTTTGGAATTCTCTTTAACACTATAGCAGTTGTTTTGGACCAGGTGTTCACTGGTCAAATTACAGGAACATGAAGTATAATTGTCACACAAGCCACTCTCGTTAAAGACACTAAGTACTATCTTTTTCACCTGGTTCAGTGAAAGGCGATCTAAATTTGTACTGGGCAGTTATACCCTCACCGTGCCTCTGCCCTCCGCACTCCCTCACCCTGTGGATAGTGCTTTGTTATTTGAGCACTGGAATTATGCAGGACACAGCTGGTGAAGCAAACTAGAGAGGGTTGGATGTGGGAGGGACCAAGCTTAGAAACCATGCCTGAGTTTGTTAATAGGGAAAAGCTATTTCAAATTGAGAGAATGCCATTTCCAAGCAATTAAGCCAGAGAGAAACATGATTTATTATTCTTCCACGGGAACTGTAGGAGATATGCAGTTATACCCTAATACACAGAGTGGCCCAGATTGTCAAATGTAGGTGCCAAAAACTAGATTCCTAAAAATGTAGGAACTTTAAATTAAAGAGGCTTTCTTTTCTAAGGACTTGGTTACCCACAGCTCCTGTTGATTCTTGCTTAATATTGACTGTTTATATTTGGACTCATTAGAATAGCAGTAACATACATAATAATGACCAATTAATTGAAAGGTATAAGAGCTATTAATGCTGCATCACACTCTTTTGCATGTATCACATAGCACAATGTGGGCTACAGTCTGAGCAGAGGTTAGAGCAGGGGACTGGCAGTCAAAAGTCCTAGATCTTGTCCAAGTTATGCCACTAGTTTGCTGTATATATTTGAGCAAATAATTTAAACTTTCTGTGCCTGTTTACCCACTTTACAAATGGGTATACAAATACCTTCCTATCTCATAGGGATATCACCAAGTCAGATTCACAAAGATACCAAGGTCTCTTAGTCTGGGGTTTAGGTTCTAAATCCCAGTTTTTAGGCTCCTTACAATCCACAGAAAGCCCCTCAAATCCTATAGGTGCCCAACTCACTCAATGTCTAAGTTTTCAAGTTAACAGTTCCCTAAGTTTATGGCTCTGAGCATTACACTGGTGCCCCACTCTAAGCACCCAGATGCCTATCTTCCAACTAAGCCATCAAGTGATCCATGAACCAGGGAAGACAGGCTTTGCCTACCTATCCCCCAGGAGGAACCCAATCTGACAGACATGTACAGATGCTACCTACCAGAGTAGGTCCAATTCAAAAGCTGCTGGTGACAGTCCAGTAATTACAGCAATGATGTGGGATAGTTGGGTTAAATTTCTCCCTCTACCACATGGGGAGAAAAGGTTTTAACAGGGGTGTTCCTCACACTTCTCAGGAGAGTCCACTGAGCTATGATGGTGAGTGTGGGGTTCTCATTCTTTCCCAATGGCTGTTTATCCACAGGGGAACAGCTTTAACAGGCGAGACTGAGAGAGCCACATATCAGACTATCTAGTAGCTCTGTGGTTCAAGCATTTGCCTGAGATGTGTGAAAGACCCCATTAAAATCCTTCCTCCCCCTCAGTTGAGTGCTTTAACCACCAGACTAAAGACTATAAGGTGGGCACCCTTCCTCTTCCAGATGTTTTATGTAGAGTAGGCAGGCACCTAACTCATTCTCACAAAACCTGACTTGGACACCTAAGCTACCTGACTCCCAGAGAGGGGATCCCAGTTGTCAATAGTCAATTGATAGTAGCTTGACCATAGATGTGTATCTCTTTGGGAGGGGCAGAGTTAAGGATACACATCTGTCCTTGACATCTCTTTTTGACTAGTTTGATGTCTCCTGACCTAGAACGCTGGCTTTTGTGGATCTCATTTATAGGCTTCTGTCTATCCCTGGGCACAGTACAGAAAGATTAGGTGCCTAATTTGGGCTTTGTGGATGACAGCATTTTCTAGTTTCCTAAAAATTAGGTTTGCAACATTTAGCATACATCCCTTAGGGTATCCATGCCATAATGTTTAGTTAGTTCAAATTTCTAAAACACATGGAAACTATCATATAGAAGGTAATATACAAATCCAGTCAGAAGCACTGGAAGCTTTCTAGAAGCAGGGAGGACTGGAATCAGCACCCAGATCATGGCTCTGTTCCTTTCCCCAATGCCCCACCCTCTCTCCACCTCTTCCCCAAGGCCCTGGGCCTGCTGGCGCCTCTCTGCCCACTTCTTCCCCATCATATGCCCTTAAGGCAAGTAACAAGTGATGGGGTCGTGGACCCCTGTGCTCCCTGTTCTGGTACCATAAGTCTAGCATATTCTTACTTTCTTATTTATTATATAATATTCATATAATGATTCTGCAGCTGCTCTACTTGCAAACCTCCCAATTAGGTCAACTGGAGTTTTGGCGGAAACAGTACAAGCAGGCGTGCAATACTACTCATTGAAAAGATTCATTATCAAAGCTGCTTCTGAGTCATTATGAGTTACATCAGTATTCTAAAATGTTTTGCTGATGAGTGGATTATTTAAATTTCTCAATGCACCAGTAGCAAGGTGATTTTAAAAATTAAATAGCAAAAGGATGATTTCCTTTCCTCTGTCTCTAGCCTTAAAGGCCTTGAAGAAAAGTTTGAAAATGAGATATGATTCCAACCTAAGGGCAAACAGACAATATATTGTTTTAAAAGTGCATCTTTTTAAAGCCAACCTCATCATTTTACTGAGCCTAACTAAAGTAGCTGGCTATTCTAAGTGGGAGGGAGCTGTCTTTAAGGTGTTTCCCTTCAGTTCTGCACCTGGAGGCAGACAAGTTACAAGCTGCAGAACTTGGATGGGATGTGGGATACCCCCAAAAGTAGAACACCTGGGAAGAGCAAAAGTCCAAACAGATTCTGGTTTTGTGCCTGAAGCCAGCCCTCAAACCAGCGGCTCACACAATTTTATTGCAAGCTGCCCAACATTTGGTGGTTTGCCTAAGGCCCAGCTGCTGGAATCAAAAGACTGCCTGCTTTCCATGAACACTAGAAGTTTGCAGCCCTCAGGGGGGTAAAGAAATGCTTGTAATTGTGAACCCAGTGCACCCCCAGGGCTCAGAAACTAAAGGATAATGAGAAACACGCTAGGAATGAGCATCTTAAATATCTCATGATTTTGGAACCAATCTCGCGCTTTTGGAAGGCCGGTGGGCTCACCAGGCTGTCTGCCACCTTGAAAGGCCACGCAGCTGCAGGTGGTTCTCCTCCCTTGACACCACGCCTGCCTCCAAGCAGCTGCCAACTCCACGGTGCACTGAGAAGGGAACAAAAAACAGCCTGGTGGAGAGTGGGCTCCAATTTATGCCCCCTCGTCATCCCACCTGTGCAGTTCCCTGCTGCAGCCGCCTCCGGCGAACAATGACGCTGTCACTCTCCTACCCCAGCAAGAGGGAGAAGGAAGCATGTGACCCAGGCACATGCTGTGCCCATGAGAGAGGCTGGGGCAGGCCAGCTAGGGCATGGCACAGCCTCTGCTGCTGTGAGGTGAGGGAAGTGCTGGTGCCAGCAGTGGTGGGTGGGGACAGCTGTTGGCTGAGGAGATGGGGCTAATGCAGTGCAGGGGCTGGGTAGGGAGCAGAGAAAGGGGCGGGTCCAGGTGTTTAGTGTGAGGGAGGAAGGGAAGTGGGGGGTGTGGAGGGACGAGAGAGGGGAGAAAAGAAGGTGGCCATGTGGCTGCAGGGGAAAAGAGGGATTGTCATTGAAGAGCATCTTGGGGTGTTTGGTTGGCAAGTGGGGAGCTTGACTGACATACAGCAGGAGGGGGTGGCTCCAAAATCATCTAGGGCTGTAGGATCAGTTAGCATGCAGGAGACTGGCACTCGAACAAACAAGCTACTCTTTGTCCCCCCAACCCAGGCATACACCCTCACCCATACCATGAAGTGATTAACACATGGCAGCTTTGCAATGCTTTGCTGTCATGCGTGTACAAAAAGGAGCCACCTGAGTGGCTCTTGGGGTAAAAATAAGCCCTGGGCTGCAGTGAGACCTGTCAAATATTAGTCCTAGAACAGGTCTGTGGGGCTTTCTCATTGGGAAAACTTGATTTCCATTTTTTTTCTTTTTCTTTTAAACAAGCCTGCAAGTGGTTGAAGGACATGTCCCTGGAGAGGTTTCTAATAGTGCAAAACAGATCAGCCTCTTGAATGTATTCACCTTGCAAAATAGCTCCTCTCTGCTGTGGCATTTGATTAAAATGGGACAGAGAATGATTCCTGCATTTCTGGAACCTGCTGGGATGACATAAGATTTTTAAAATGCAGCTAAATAATAATATTACATTGAAAATTGCTGGCTCAAAACATGTTTAAAGGACTGTGAAGTTATGTGTACATGCTCTTATTATAAAATTATAGTTAAAAACAGTTACAAAATAATGGATAATGGGGAACCAATGGATGTAATATATTTATACATTCAAGAGGACATTAGGGAAAGTTGCTATCCAAAGAGGAAGAAAATTTTGTCAATTATGGATTAAAATTAGGGACATTTAGCCTGAATTTATCGGTTAATCCTGTCAACTACATGGACTCCTCCCTGCACTTGCTGCCTCTATATCAGAGGCAGCAAGGGAGAGGAGGAGGCAGGAGCCAGTGCCATGAAGAGACGACTTTTAAGCTGGCTCCCCACAAGCACCAGCTCCATGGAGCCACCTGCCCCCACAACTTGCTCACTGCTGCCTCTGATAGAGAGGCAGCAGCATGGAGGGTGAGGGGGGGTAGACGGGAGCTGGTACACGCAGGAACCCAGCTTTCAAGCCAGCTCCCCATGCATATCGGCTTCTGAAGAGCTGCCTATCCCCCCATCCCCACCCGTTTGCTGCCTTCCACAGAGGCAGTGCTAGTGGATGGGGGCAGGTGGAGCCAGTTCTCATGGGGAGCCAGTTTGTTGCAGCACAGGGCAGGGGCAAGAGAGGCTGCTGCGGAGCAGTCTCTGTATCACTGGCTGCTAGCCCCAGGCCCAGGGACTATCGAATTGTCATGTAACCATGGGTAAGGAGCTGCTCCATCCCAGCCGGGCCCACTACACTGTGGGCTGCTCCATTAAGTCAGGCTAAGCCCACAATGCCACAGGCAGAGGGGGGTGCAGGATGCTCCAGCCTGGCCTGCCGGAACAGCCCCCAACTGGTTAACTGCATACTTACTGGGTAACCAGTTAACCCCTTATATCCCTAACCATTATATAAAACATTGCTAAGTACATTCCCCCTTTGATTAGTCAATTTTGGTCACTTTATCTTAAAAGGTACATATTGATAACTCTGTATGAAAAAAAAAGCGAATGACTCTTTAGGGCTCAGTCCTACAGAGTTCTCATTGGCCTGAATTAGTACCGACTGTATTGGTAGCTCAGGTGTTCAGCTCCTTATAATAGCATGCCCAATTCTGGAAGAAAAAAAAAAGAGTACAATTATATAGGTACAAATATATCTACATACACAGACATAATGGAGGAAAGAAGGCCATGTGACATATTTTTTTAATTTGTCCCTTAATAATAAGGGGATATTTGAAAGTATATAGTTTATCTCTGCAATGTATAATTAATCTGTGAAACTTGCTTTCAGAATGTTATTGATGCAAATATCTTGCTTTCATTCACAAACCAATTAGCCCTATGCAAGAAAACAACAGGCCAGATCTGTAGCTGGTGTAAATCCTTTGAAGTCCATAGTGCTATGTTAATTTGATCACCATCTAGGAATCTGGCGCAGCATACAATGCAGTTATACAATGATAAAACTGACAAGAGCTATCCATCTTTCTGTTCTGAGGTCAAAATGCTAGCTGGATTAAGATAGAAATCTCCCAAACATATAAATCCACCATTGTATATATATATAACTGGTTGGTTACTTTATACTGGGTGGTTTGTCTTCTGAACTATGGGGCCAGGAAAAAAAATCTCCCCATCCATCCATGGAGAGGTGTATTCAATTGGCCAGGTGCATTAAGTCTTCATTGGAAGTAGTTAATGTAGACTACTATTGGAGGCTAGCCTAAAATGGGTCGCCAAGTCTGTTTTGTCATAGCAGTTCCTATGTACAGGCAAAAGATGTGTGACTGAACTTCAGCTGTCCTTTTAGCTGTTTGTTTTCCTTCCTGAAATCAAATCCCTAAGCACTGTGCAAAACAAAAATAAACCAAGGCTAACTAGCAAGAATACATGACCAAGAACAAACCTAGCATTAGGGTAAAAATAGCATATATTCAATTTAAGCTTGTTACAGTCACAGCGCTGTTTGTTTGCTTTTATTCTGCAAGCATCATAAGCATTCTGTGAGGAATCAACTACCCTTGACAAGTTATACATTTAAGATAATGATTGAAGTGCTAATAAAACATTACAAGCTGAGAGAAGTTTTCTTCTTGAATATGAAGACCTTTGGAAAATCTGTAAATGAAATTATTGAGCAATTAATGTTTGTAAAGCCTGTGGAAGATTAAAAGCTTTACATAAATGCTTATTAGTGTATTAATAACAAGCCTTACCCTACCAGATTTTTACTGTCATCATCATCCACGGAGGGTTGAGCAGGAGACCATGGCAGCTGTGAGTGGGTCAGTTGATGCTTCTTTGAGAACATCTTTCACTAAAATTCCTGGACACTATCCCCGAGACAACTTCTGATGGGTGTGTGGACCAGGGTCTCAAACTCAATTTACCTTAGGGCCAGTACCAGTCCTCAAATCTTCGTAGCAGTCAGGGCACCCCCTCTCAGGCAGGCCTCCATGGAATGTCTCTGCGTTCTCCCCCTTGCATGTGTCTCCTGGACCTGCCTGCCCTGTCTCCCTGGAGGATTTAAAAACCCCTAGAAACTCCTGCTGTCACCACTGGCAGCATAGCAGTGCTAACATGGGCAGACTGGCCTAGAAGATGGCAGCAGAATGGAGCTGCCATGCTGTGTGCAGAGAGGCTTGACCACTGCTCCTGCCCCATGCCAGGTCCCCTGATAATCCCCAAGTTCATATCCCTCATGGGAAGGGGCTTGATAGATGTGGTACAGTGTGGGGAGAGGGAGGAGCAAGGGCAGGAGGAGGTGAGGTGGGGGCAGAGGACGGGCTGGGCTTGGGGTAAGAGAATAGACACACATCCCCAGGGCTACAGAGGCTCACCAGCCAGATGGTGGATTATAAATGGCGTGTGGACTGTGGTTTTGAGACTCCTGGGCTGCGTCTAGACTGGTATGATTTTGCGCAAAAGCATTTGCTTTTGCACAAAATCTTGCTGCCTGTCTACACTGGCCACAAGTATTTGTGCAAGAACGCTGACTTTGTAATGTACAAAATCAGTGGTTCTTGTGCAAATACTCTGACGCTCCCGCTCAGGGATAAGCCCTCGTGCGCAAGTATACTTGCGCAAGAGAGCCGGTGTAGACAGCAGCATTAATTTCCTGCGCAAGAAAGCCCAATGGCTAAAATGGCCATTGGAGCTTTCTTGCGCAAGAGAGCGTCTACACTGGTACGGATGCTTTTGTGCAAAAGCAAATCTTTTGCGCAAAGGCACATGCCAGTATAGACGCTCTCTTGCGCAAATACTTTTAATGGAAAAATTTTTCCATTAAAAGTATTTGCGCAAAATTATGCCAGTCTAGATGCAGCCCTGGTGTGGACTCCCATGCAGGGTTTTCCTATCCCAACACACATTTGCATCCTGGGACAAGCTATGATGGGATGCAGTTATTGGAGGGTGAGATAATTTTGGTGAAATTATTTGAGTGACTAAGCAAACTGATTGGTCAGGATTTCCTTGGATGAATTGTATTACAGTAGCGTGTTTGGAGAGAAATAGAAGGTTGGGGAAACAGGGTTGTGGGTAAGAGGAGCTGCTGCTGAAGAACTTGGATAATTTGTTAGGCTGCTTCTGTTTGCTGTATCAAGGATATGTTTCTAATATTGCAGGTAAACAGCAGGAAATAGGTAATTTTGAAAGACAATTGCAGTGATCTTACTGAGTATAGAGAGTGAAGATTGAGAGCTTGCAGAGATACTTTATCCTGGAGCTCAGAGGAAGCAGGGGCACCCAGCAGTCATTATTGCAGATGTAATTTGTAAGGACATTGGAGGTGGGATATTTGGGACATACAGAAAGGGTAAGAGGAGAAATCAGGGTGTAATTCTGCTGTGTAGGTGGGAGTGTAGAAAAGAACTGCTGCTAAGGGATTGGGAGCTGGAAATGTTTGGTAGTATATTGTAAGACAATGTGTATTCAAACTAATGTGTCTGTCTTTCATCCAAGAATCTCTAGGCACTTTACAGAAGTCAGTACATGTTATTATCCCATTTTACAGACAGAGAAGTAGAGGTGCATTTGAGATTGAGAGGATACAATTTTCAAAAGTCCATAAGGAAATCCGATATCCAGCTCCTATTGCCTTACATGTCACTGGCAGAGCTGGGGAGAGGAGCCCTTCAGACTCCCAGTCCCTTGCTATAACCAGAGGCATAAGCCATTATATAACTCTAATTTACCTTTCTGATTACACAATAGGGATGTTAAAAAGCAGTGTTTTTGTAAAAAAGTAACTGCTGAATTAAAAGTCGGCTCCCTACGAGCACCGGCTCCTGCCTGCTCCCTCTTGCATAGAAGCTGCAGGGGGGAGGGGAGTTCTTGCGTGTAACCGTGACATTAACCAATGAGCCCTGTCTCATCGGTTAACCATTTAGACAAATACAGTCTCACATACACAATAGTTATTTAAATATATCAAATATTTCTCCTTTATAAAGTAGGGCTTTGTCTACACTCAAAAGTTTAAAGTGCAGATGCAACCGCACTGTAAACTGAAAGTGTGGCCATGGCACAAGTGCTGGGAGAGATCTCTCCCACCACTCTATGTAAACCACTTCCACAAGGAGTGTAGTTTGGTTCACACTGGCACTTTACAGTGCAGTAACTTGCTGCACTCGGGAAGGGAGTGTCTTTTCACACCCCTGAGCCAGAAAGTTACCGCACTGTAAAGTGTTAGTGTAAACTTAGCCTAGAAAAGAATACATGCCAGCTTCTAGTAATTAGTTAACATTGGTACAGGAGGCCCCCGAGAGGCGATCGCCCCAGTTCCGGAAGGGGCCGGAAACCCTCGACTTACATCCTCGGCCTGCATTTATGACGGTGCACAGTGCCTACCATGAATACGGGTTCGAGTTACAACGCCCCCGACTTTTGACGCTTCCTCCGGAACCAATTGTGTCACAAGTCGGGAGCCACCTGTATTGTACTTTCATGCTATAAGGTGCTACTTTATGTAAATATTAACTATTATTATTATTGTTAGTGCATGAGTGTGATAAATCAAGTGGATGCATGTGGATAGTAGTGCGATAAATTATATATACCTGCTTAGCTTGCCTAAAAGTTTAAGTTAAATAATTGCGCAATAGCCTATCAAATATTGGATTAGAAAACAGATTTTATTTTCATGTTTCTAAGCTACTGTTATTAACAAAACTTAAGTTTAAAAATAATTAGAAAGTCTGAGTAATTTTATAATTTAGACAATTCCTTTTTCAATGTTTCCCAGAAGGCTTTTCTGTATTACTGTATATATTTCAAGACAACACTTAACATCTCTCTGGGCCCATTTTATTGCTAGACCCAATAGCCCAAGAACCAGCCACAAAAAATGAAAATAGGTACACAAAAGTTAACCAAAAGGAAAAGAAGGTACAAAAGAGAGAGGCTTCCCAAAGAATGCAATTCAAATAAAAAGATCTAAAAATGAGTTTTGAGATCTGTAACACCAAGTCTCCTCTAGTTATGTTCAAGAAGGGAGATCCACAGACATGTAGCTTCTGAACTGAGAATGCCCTACCCAGATAAGATTAAGTCTTATGACAAAGAACCAGGACAATTCATCACCAAATGGTTTGGGGAGACAGGGGGAAGCATTGAGATGAGTGCTGGCCTGAGTCACAAAGCCTGAAACCTAAGAGTTTGCAATAAAAATTATTACTGACCTGTAACTGAAGATATACACTGAAGGGCTTCTGAAAAGATTGGTCAGACTGGGATGTTTTCCCTTTCCTGGAGGTTATAATTGTAAAATCAAATAAAATCAGGGGAAAGTGTGTGTGGAGGAGTCTCACAAAATTTGGACTGAACAAAATGAGAAGGCTCAGAGCTTATAAATTCCCCTGAACCACAACATATCTCTGATAGTCCTTGCATGATTATTTTTGCTATTAGATAAACTGTATACACTTAGGCTACATATACACTGCAGGCTTTTTGTGCAAGAACTGTTTTGCGCACGAGTTCTTGCACAAAAGGTCTTGCGCAAGCGCGTGTCCACACTGCCATGTGCTTTTGTGCAAAGGATGTGCTTATGCGCAAGAGTGGCCATGGCACTGTGGACGCTCTCTTGCGCAAGAAAGCTCTGATGGCCATTTTAGTCATAGGGGTTTCTTGCACAAGAAACCGCTGTTGCCCGTCCACATTGCCTTCTTGCGTAAGAGCTCTTGTGCAAGAGGTCTTATTCCTCTTAAGCCCTCTTTTCTGATGCTTTACTGTAAAATTACTTGCGCAAAAACAAGAGTGCAATGTAGACGCTCTGCAAGTTTTTACGTAAGAACAGCCATTCTTGCAAAAAAGCCTGCAGTGTAGATGTAGCCCTAATAATAATTTGTGTTAGAAGAAAAACAAAATCAAATCAAAGGTGGAAATGTAACCGGTTCTTCAACTGTCAGTAACACATATCTCATTATCACTACTACTAGCCCTTTATCATGAAAAGTAAATTTAAACGAATCAAATAATCTACAATTTATATAAATCTTCCTCTATATATTTAAAATGTGCAGCTGTCTGCCCATCTGTGGGTCCATTTGTCCAAGGTAAGAGCTAGGACCACCAAATTTGGTACGCAGCTTCCTCTTATTATAATGTAAAGCAATGTAAGGGTTTGGTTGTGCCAGGCCAATGGAATGTGCCTGGTATTCAATTGTTAATTATAAAATGGAAAGGGAGGGGTTTAGTAAGAGGGACAGTTTTACTATAGAATGACCACAGGGGGCAGCAAGGGGCCAAAGAGGGGGACAGGGACAGTGATAACCCCATTGGGCCAGTAGAAGGCAGGGGTGGAGAAAGGGACAGCTATCTATTATATATAGCTGGGCTGAGGTAGTCCTCTCTCCCAGGGGCAGCCTGCATACTGAACCCCTCATTGCCAGTCCCACCCCAGAACAATGATTTCAGTGAATGAAAACAAAACTTATTTCAGTTAAGGACCTGAGCAATACTGGGTAAAACATCTAGTAAAACACAAACTTAAAATTAGCAAGGGTTCTGGAGAAGCACTAGCAGCAGTCATAGTCACAGTCACACTGAACAGCAACAGAGCAACAGAGCAGGAGTTGTTAACTTACATACCCAAACCCTGATCCTGCAGACATATATCCTGAATTTTGAGCTGATGCAGAGTGCCGCTGAAGTCAATGTTTTTTGTGCAGATTAGAAGATACTGCTCCACATGAAGATGTGAGATCCAAAAAGTATGTGCATATGTACTTAGTTATACATGAAGTGAAGTATAATACCAAATGTGTCTGAATACATTCTTACAGTTCAGCTTACTATGGCTAATAATTTTACATATCTACTATATATTTGAGAGAGTTTCAGTGTCTGTCTGCCTGTTAGTTCAATAACTCCTCCTAAATAGTAAGAGCTAGGACTGCCAAATTCAGTATACAGCTTCCTGTTATCATAACTTAAAGCAAAGTAAGGGTTTGGGTGTGCCAGGAAAATGGGATCTGTTTGGAATGGGATTGCTTCTCATAAAACCATACAGAAAAGAGACAGAATCACCAGGTAGGGTGAAAGGGGCTGGCTGGGGGGGGGCACATCCTCCCACCATCCTAAAGCCTCCCGGACCCCACATACCAGTTAGGGAGAGCACAAGGGCTGAAGCTACTCCCCACCCCAATTTGAATGGGATCATTACTGACTGTTTCCCTTTGTCAAGGAACGAAGAGAAAGTGCTGTTTGCTGCATTCCTCAATCTGCCTGGAGAGCACAAGGGACAGACAAACCTGGACCTATCCCAGCCAGAGAACATACACCCCTCCCTCCAGCCATGCTCAGTGGAGCTGCAGTAACCACAGAGAGGCATGGCTCACTTGGCCCAAGCTGCTGCAGTGAGAGAGGGCTTGGGTTGTCCTCTCTCCCCAGGGCAGCCTGTATTTTGAACCCCTCATCCCCAGCCCCACCCCAGAGCAATGATTTAAATGAATCATGTACATTTTCATTTTATTTTCCAAAAACCAAAAATTGAATTAATGACCTGAGCAACCCCGGATAAATTATCTAGTATGTAATAATGAAAATGTAAAGAAAAAATGAAGCTTTAGTAAATAGAAAACTATATTCAAATTTTAGAGATGACATGAAAAGTCTTTGGCCTTATCCTCAGATGTGAATATCAGCATATTTACAGCAGCTGAGGATCTGGGTCTTTGTGAAAAATAGTTGATGTTTGTTTAGAACATTACAGTGCTAACAACTTATCCAGTGAATAATGACAGTGGTCTGCATCAAATAAATTACTAGTCAGCTACCAATTAATATGTTGAATGAATATTTCTTCCCATCTTCAACTTCTAGGACATTATTAAAAGGAATTCTTTATTTTCCTGTACCAAAGAAGATTTCACAAATATTCCCCCAGGACATCTGAATGCACTTATAGAATATAAAAATTTGTAGACTCTATAGGATTATCTTTTATAAGGTCATCTTTACCAGGGCTTAGATCCAGCCAGTATGTGGTATCATGGTGTTCAAGTACCTCTTTCCAGCTGTTATCTTGTTCTCCAGAATCTAAGCTTTCATTTTTCAACAATAAGTCATTACTTATTGTAGTTGTGAAGAAAACCTCAGATATGTGAATGGAAAGAGCCCAATGTGGAGATGCCTGCAAAGAGCCTGCCACAATAGCTCTGAGAGATATGGACTGCCTCGTGCATTTGATGGGTGCTAATTGAGATGACGGTGATAATTTTGTTAACTATTTCATTTCCCATATAAGAAAGGACAGGCAGGATCACAGATCTGAAAATGTACTATGAGAAAGATCTCATTTTGGTGCCACAAATAGCTGGCATTAGAGATTTCACCACTTATTTTCCCCCTCAATCAAGGAGGACCCAAGCCCTAGGAGCCTAGTAGAACCTATGGACATAGTCAAGGCCCATGAAGGGGCAATTAGTCTCAAGGAGCCCAGTGTTGCTCAGAGAGATGCACAGTCATACTTTTAAAATCTGTGCAATCTGTTATGTGTAGAGTTTCATTGTACAAATCACAGGAAAAGGGCTTATTTTCTGTGTGGAAGTTGGAAGAACACCTCCAGCTTTTTTTCTAATTTGTCATCTAGCTTTGATGGATTTCTGTGTATTTCAAGTCCATGATAGTACATTTTAACAGATGAAGCAACAAAAGTGGAATAAAGGGGCCTGAGTTTTAAGTGAGAACCAAGTCCCAAGTTAGGATGCGCGCCATTAGTAAAAGGAGAGTAATGTGAACATCAGCTACTGCAGTAATTAGTGCCTGAAAGTCAACCTAACCTAGGTCAATTTAAGAGTATAGTGTAGATGCGCTTTAGAAGTAAAGCTGTGTGGAGATCTTCACTGGAAAACTGTTTCGAGATCTGGTGGCCACACTTCAAGAAGGAAGTTGAAAATTGCAAAGGATTCAGAAAAGTTATACAAGAAAGATTACAAACACCTATCAAGGATGGTCAAGATCAGGAGTCAGCAACCTATAGCTCGTGAGCCAAAACTAGGGAGACAGATATTCTATGAGGAATGGAAAACCTACTTTGTAGTAAGAGACTTGGAAGCTTAATCTATTTAGCTTATCTAAGAGATGATTGGGAGGTGATTTTTATCGTGGTTACAAGTACCTTCATGGAAGAAAAGAAAAAATCTGATAGCAGATAACGCTTTAATCTAGCAGAAAAAGACATAGGAGATTCAATGGTTAGAAGCTGAAGCTAGACAAACTCACACTAGGTTTTTAACAGTGTGGGTAATTAACCTTTGGAACAATTTATTGAGGGATGTGGTGGATTCTCTGTCACCTGAAGCTTTTAAATCAAGACAGGATCTCTTTCTAAAAGATATGCTAAAGCTCTTGAAGCTGTGCTCTTGATACATAAAGTATTAAATGAGGTCCTTTGGCCTGTGTTATACAGGTCAGACTGGATTATCACAATGGTCTCATCTGGTCTCAAAATTCTGTGTATCTGTGAAATCAAGATACCAACTACAGTTTTAAATATGGATTCCATCCTACAGGTGTTTATGCACCAAATAAAGCGTGTGAGATAATGGCTGAAATTGGGAGACTCTGAAACTATCCTGGAGATCTAGGTTAAAATTGTATTTAAACTCAGTTTTACTTATGGCTCCTTTGCCTTAGTCTATCTCCTGCTGAATGATGTTCACATAACAAAACTACAAGAGGCTGGTACATTTCAACATAACTGACAGTCTCTGTTCAGGAGAATCTTAGCATTTTCATTCTGAGGTAGTAAAGGAAATAGATTTAATTTATTAAAAACAAACTCTCAATATATTAACCTACAGTGAAAATCAGTATTGAAACTATCATTTTTATTTGACTACTATTTTCTCTAGAAACCGTAGCTAGCCATCTATGAATATAGGAATTTATAACATTTAACAAGAGTTTAAATTGTTTTAAAAAGACACAGGAGAATTCTCTCTAGACAAGATTAAATCTGTTGTTATTTCTACTCCATATAACCTTTGTAAATCATCTAAACATATGGCAATGTGTGACTTTTCATTGTAAAATGTTTGATTAATTCATACATATTTGAACTGTGTTCATGAAAGGTACTAGATTTATATATCTGGAAGCCAGAGTCCTCTGTTTATTCACAGAAGAGGCAATATGGACAAATACAATGTAAACTTCCCATATCTCATCAGAGCTTCAGTCTGCTTATGGAGACTCCCCATTGAAGGTTCCAGGTACACAGTCAGACAACCTGAGTTTGGAACAGCCCACCTATCGAGATTCCCCCTAAGTAGCAATGTGGTTTGCTCCCCTATTTTTCTTTCCTTTGTCAACATGATGTTAGACAGTGGTTCATTCTTTTTGACTATTCAGTCTTTCGTATTTGTGGTTGAGACTTCCAACAAGGCTAGATGGCATTTTATACCATTTGTCTCATTTCTTTAATATGGACACTTAACTACTAAAAACAGGACAGAGACCTTCAATTTATTTCATGGAGGCAGGCCACTGAGTTATCAGTTGGTGAGAACTTTTCATCACAACTAATCTGAGCTCAATATGAGACCAGTAACATTGAGCTTACTTCAGAAGCCATTATCAATCTCCTATCAGCCCAAAAAAAATCCCATTTAACAATATCCAAAAGATCCAGCGAAGAAGGGTATGTCTACACAGCAAAGTTATTTCAAAATAACAGCCCTTATTTCAAAATAACTTTACTAGTGTCTACACAGCCAAACCGCTATTTTGAAATTAATTTGAAATAGCAGAGTGCTTATTTCGAATTTGGTAAACCTCAGACCAAGAGGAATAATGGCAAATTCGAAATAGCTATTTCGAAATAAGTGCTGTGTAGACACTTATTTCGAAATAGGGGGCCTCCAGCCTTCCCAGGATGCCCTGGTGGCCACTCCAGCCTAAACCAAGAACACATCTCTCCCTCTCCCCCTCCCTGGAGCCCTTAAAGGGGTAGACTCTGGCCACAGTGCCTGTGCCGGCTCCAAGCCTGCCAGCCCAGAGCCAGCAGTCACTGCCCCTGACCCAGTGACCCCAAAACATGAGCCAGCAAGCCACTGGCAGCCAGCCCTCCACTGCTCCCCAGGAGCAGTCTGCCAGCTCCCAGGAGCCTGCCAGGGCCCAGAGAAGGTGGGTGCCTTCCTGGTCCAGGGTGGAGATCATGGACCTTATTCAGGTTTGGGGGGGATGTCCCCAATGTCCATGATCTCCACACTAGATGGAGGAACATAGCTGTCTATGGCAGGATAGTTGCTAGCCTGGCCACCAAAGGCCACATGCGAACCCGGGAGCACGACGCATGAAAATCAAGTTGGTCCGGCAAGACCCACAACCCTGAGTCCTGAGCTTTCCCTCCCCCTTCTTCCCCTTGCTTCCCTCTTCCAGCTCCCTCCTCCCAGGTTTCCCCCTCTCCTCTCCCAACCTCTTTCCTCCCATCTCCCACCTCCTTTCCCCAGTCTCACCAGAGTTTCATTCCCCCCCCCCCCCCGTTTTGTTAAATAAAGAGAGTTTGTGTTCATAAAAATACGTGTATTTTATTTGACATCAGGAAGGGGGGTTAGGGAGGGGTAAGTGGAAGGACGTGAGAGAGGAATGAGGCACAAGCCCCCAGTGGGGCAGACCAGAGAGGCTCTTAGTGCTCCTCAGGGTGGAAGCTCTCCCACAGGGCCTCCTGGTTACTGACAGCCCCCCGATGGACCTTCCAGATGGCAGCCTGCAGAAAGTACAGCCAGGCTCACAGCAACACATCCAAGAGAAGCAGCAGAGTGCCCAGGGGCAGCTCTGGCTCCATGTTGCAGACTGCTGTGGTGTGTTCAGAGTGAGCAGAGTGCTGTGGTCACCAGAGCACACAGAGACAAAATGCTTTGCTGTCCCTCATTGAGGTAGGCAAGCAAGCAGGGAAAGCTGAGAACCGGCTGTCCAAGGGATGGGGGGTGTCCTTTTAAGCACAGGCCTCAAATAGCCTCAGGCAGCAGCCATACAAAGTAACTCCTGATTTGATGCCCTGCCGGACCTGATTCTGGCCGGTCTTAAATGTGATTCAGCGTCCACTCAGTGTGGACGCGCTATTTTGAAATACCAAAACGCTATTTCGAAATGCATTTTGTGTGTAGATGCGTTATTTCAAAATAACTTATTTCGAATTAACTTAGATATTTCAAAATAACGCTGTAGTGTAGACATATCCGAACTAAAGATGTTCAGGCTGTGATTAGTTGTGACAATCCAGAGTGAAATTTAATAAATTATTATTTTTATTATTGTATCGTCTTGAACCTCCTGAGAAAATAACTTTGTTCTAAATAGTCTTATTTTCAATGTTACATTTTAAACAAACTGTCTTGAGATAGAATTACACTTATAAAACAAAAACGTTAACTACATTACCTCAGCTATGAAGTAAGTGTACAGGGAGGGGGACTCAGCACAAAAAAAAATGGTTCCTAGCAATCACTCTTTATTCCTGGGTCCTCTTAAGGAGACAACATAGGTTTATGTTGTAAAGGATAATGCCACTATCTATCTATCTATCTATCTATCTATCTATCTATCTATCTATCTATATACACACACCCCATAAACCGGGCTGTCAGATGATTAAAAAATTTATCATGATTAAATAATAATTGAAATTAAGTGTGCAGTTAATCACACTGTTAAACAATAATATAATACCATTTATTTAAATATTTTTTAAAGTTTTCTACATTTTCAAATATATTGATTTCAAATACAAAACAATACAATGCACAGAGTGCTCACTTTCTATTAATTTGAATTACAATTATTTGCACAATAAAACAAAATAAATGTGAGGTTTTTTCAATTCACCTAATTCAAGTACTGTAATGCAATCTCTTTATCGTAGAAGTTGAATTTACAAATGTAGAATTATATACAAAAATAACTGTATTCAAAATTAAAGCACTGTAAAACTTCAGAACCTAAAGTCCATTCTATCCTACTTCTTGTTCAGTCAGTTGCTCAGACTAACAGGTTTGGTTACTATTTGCAGGAGATAATGCTGCCCTCTTCTTATTTACAATGTCACCTGATAGTGAAAGCATGAAATATATGGAAGAATGTTGGTAAAACAGAACAGGAGACATAGAAATCTCCCCAAAGAAGCTCATTCACAAATTTAATTAATGCATTATTTTTAATGAGTATCATCAGCAAAGAAACATGTCCTCTGGAATAGTGGCCAAAGTATGAAGGGACAGACACATACAAATGTTTAGCATATCTGGCACATAAATACTTTGCAATGCTGGCTACAAAAATGCCATTTGAATGCCTGTTCTCACTTTCAGGTAACATTGTAAATAAGAAGAGAGCAGCATTATCTCTTGTAAATGTAAACAAACTTATTTGTCTTACTACCTGACTGAACAAAAAGAAAGCCTGAGTGGACTTGTAGGATCTGAAGTTTTGCATTGTTTTGTTTCTGAGAGTAGTTATGTAACAACAACAAAAATCTACACTTTAAGTTGCACTTTCATGATAAAGAGATTGCACTACTGTACTTGTAGGAAGTAAATTGAAAAAAATACTATTTGTATTATTATATTATAGTCCAAATACTTGTAAGAAAAATAATAAAGTGAGCACTGTATACTTTGTATTCTGTGTTGTAATAGAAACCAATATATTTAACAATGTAGAAAAACATCCAAATATTTAATAAATTTCTATTGATATTCTATTGTGTAACCGTGTGATAATCACAATTAATGTTTTGATCACGGTTAATTTTTTGAATTAACAGCCCTAGTATATTTACTAACTTGAGTCATCTATACAAACAGAAAGAAGGCATGAAAGGAAGTGCTGGTGAGACTACCCAATTTATCAAATTCTGGAACATGTCCCTCAGTCCAGAACATCCCTTCACTGAACAAGCCTATGGTTCCTGCCATGTAACGGTAACTTAGGTACGGGGTCACTGCTCACTAGTGGCAGCGTATTGTTAGTGTGTTGTTAGTTCCCCACTATCACTTTACTCTGGTCTCATGACCATCTGTCACCAGAGGGCATTAACTGCTTATGAAGCCAAGCAGAGAAAAACAATCTGACCTGTGCAGAAAACTCTCTCTGTAGCTTTCCTTTCTCCCATACTAATTTATTGCGGCTTACCCACTATAGATTCTGCCTCTTGCAGATGCTTGTCATCAGTCTATTAATCTTTTAGTGCTATGCTGCTACGGGAGGGGATTCCCATTGGGGCAGCTCTCCCACACCTGGGTTGACTGGTTATGTGCCAGGGTTCATAGACTCACTAAGTAGCTAGCTTGACTATGGTGAGAGGATGTTCTAAATAGGAAAACATATGGTAGGCTCTGGGGAACACCTGGCTTGTCTATAGAACCAGTGGAAGGCGCAACAGTGATTATAAGTGGCTTGTGCCTGGCATTGCACTCTATCCATCTGATTTTAGCTCTGTCCACACTAGAAAATTTGCCAAAGCCATTTTTTTCCAGATGAATAATCAGGGAATCTGGTGCTGAGGTTTATAACCAATTCTGCAGTGTTGGCATCACCTGTGTCTACTGCATTCTCCTTCTACCAAAACAAGTAAAAGTGGCAGAATCCTCAGACAACCCTAACTATTGTCTTCCTGTACTAGTCTTTGCCCACTGCTTGGTACAATGTGTGATAGAATGCCAACAAATGTCCTCAGAGCAGGGGTGGGGGGTGGGGAGAGGAGGTTGCATTGGCACAGTCACAAATGAGTAGAGTTTGGCTTTTGGAAGGAGCCAAACAGCGCTAGATGCCCAAAACCCATTGAAATTCACTGTCCCAGTGATCAAAATACCCAGATGTCTTCCTATCATTGTATTTCTAAAGCTGAATGTTGTTGTTGGTCCCAGGATATGAGGCGGCACACAGTGGGTGAGGTAATATCTTTCATTCTGCCAGCTTCTAATGATGAAAGAGACAAGGGTGAATGCTACACAGAGCTCTTCAGGTGTACATAACATTAATAGCACCAGCTTGGATTCTTCTCTTTTGTTTTCCATTCTGCTGTGCTATTGCTGCTGTTCTAACCTGGAAGGGATGAGAGGACTAGCACAGAGAATCCCACCTCCAGTATGGCCTTCTGCTTCAAACTCTTAACTCCCAAGCATGTGGGGGGTGGGGGAGGTCATCGTCATACTCCGGTGCTAGCACATACAAAGATTTCTCTATTCCTCTTCCAAACACAGGTACAAACAACTTGTTGCAGCTGCGTCAGCTGTAGAACTTCTCTGCCATACTTTGAGTCCCATTCAGGGGTGGCCCGTGAGCCTAGGAAAGCTAGGCAGCTGCCTAGGGCGCCGCTCGCCCAGGCGCCCGATGATGACATCACGGCCATTGACGGCCGTGCAGGCAGGGGTGCCGATTGCGCCAACCCACCTAGGGCACCAGCTGCTGCAGCCGGCCTCTGGCCACTCCTGGTCCCATTGCATACCTTCCCTGCATATGCAGTGCCCTGCTTTCTCATTAGCTGATGGCAGCGCCAGCTCAGTTATGCAAAATACCTTGAAGAACACCAATGTGTATATGCTGCCATAACTATGCTTCACACTGGCACCGGGAAGCTGATGAAACTCTTAATACCCTTGTACCTCTGTGATGATGGATTCATGCTTTGTACCCAGTACTCCCCATTACTCATCCTCTACTTTATCTTCCTGGTTGTTGGGTTTTGTTTTTTTTTCCAAATTACTATAGAATTATATATAGCTCTGTGGTGAACCACAAACTAAGTTGCTTTGCAGCCCCTGATGAAGAAAACACCCTCAGGCTCTAACTCAGGTTGTGGAACCCTGGGGTTCTGTAGACCATTGTCAGGGGCTCCGCGAGAAATCGTGGAATAAATAAATAAAAATTTTGAAATACCGCGAACATCTTACTCCGGTTTTCAACTACTTACCTCTGTGAACAAGCTTTCTCATGTCTTACAAACATTAAAAGCAAAGAAAGAAATCGTCTGCTGTCTATCTAGGAAGAACTCAGAGTGTGTTTGTCAAAAATTCGGCCAAGAATTCAACATTTGTGCAAAAAGAAACAAACCCAAGTGTCACACTGAAAGTAAACTTTATATTGACTTTGGATGTGAACTTTATTTTGATGTTTAAGTAAACTTTATTTTTATTTGATATTTTGATATTGGAAAAAAAAAGATGAGATAATACAAAAAAAGACAGGAAAAATGCTCCAATTTTTTTCGTACAATGTAAGCTGATATAGATATATATAGATATAGATATATAGCAGCTCTTTACAAATACATTTTCTTGACAATAATTTAGCAGTAATTGAATTGCGCTTCTCACCGTCAACTTTTTCTGGCCAAGCAAATGTTTTCCTAGGTAGGGGTTCTTCGGGATATGAAAAATTATTTTAGGGGTTCCTCCATGGGAAAAAGGTTGGGAATCACTGCTCTAACTTCTGCATATAAGATGTAAGTGTCTGAACGTGCCTCTCGGGCCCATAGTGTATTGGGTGATATGTCTAATCATCTTTCTTGCTGTCATATGCCAGTCCTCCACAATCTGCTTTGGCATCTTTACTGTTGGTGCCAGCTTCCAGAACCTGTAAAACTGTAAATAAGAAAGGGCTTCCAAAGCAGTATTAACACTAATTGATATGTGTTGGGCATTGCACATACTGTCCACAACTGCCTAAATTGTCAAATGGCAGCAGTGTAGCCTCAACACTAATTCTTCTGCCCACTAAACTACCACTACCATTAAGGGGGAAATTCCCAGGATGGTGATTGTCCCTCTTCTTATCATTCAAGCCATGGCCCATATCAGAGACCATGGCTAAATCATAATCTCCAAAGAACGTCAAATGCGCCAGAGAGCACCTAATTATCCTCTCCATCAGGCCAGGTATTGCATCATGGTGGACTCCATTCAATTCCTGTAGAAATTGCAGCCAGAGGATGAGGTCACTTAGCAATGCTATTGTGGAGATGTTCTTGCTCCCATCTTTGAATGCTTCCTGCCATCCCTTCCCCCAAGGAATTACCATCCTTGTCGCACTACACTGTTTTTAGGTTGCTGGGTTTTTTTTGTTAAGTGGTCTGCCTCTCCCTTCCTTTTGTTCAGTTATCAGCTCTGTGCTTGGATCCTGTCTGCTGTGTGCAGGACTGCTCCCCTCCGCACATCATCTGCTCCCGTTGCATCTGAATTGTGAACCCTCTTTGCTTTCAGAAAGCACTGTTCATGTTACCCATCAGAGCAATTACATAGGAAGGCATCACCTTTATTTGGCCTTTTAAATAGGTTGTGGACAGGGTGGGCAAGTTAGGCCCCAGCTAGTCAAGCTGCTCTAAAAGAGGTCTACCAGTCAGACTGCCCCTTCCGCAGTTACTGGAGTCTCAAAAACATTTAAAGCCCCCCCCCGGAAGCACTCTGCGCAGGGCATCAGGATAGCAGTCACTTCCTGGAGCTGCTGCCTGAGGCTAGCTGAGGCTTGTGCTTAAAGGGACCCCCATTCCCCCATAGCCACGTCTCAGGTGTTTTTCTTTTACCTACCTTTTTGAGGGAGAGCAAAGCCATTTTACTGCCTGATCTGGTTGTCCTTGCGGAGACCACAGCACTCCAGCCATGGAACCATACTTGCCTCCAAGCAGTTGCCAGCTCCTGCACCTCATGATGCGCCTCTTGGTACAGTTTTTGCAGACTGCCCTTGTGGCACTGCAGAATTTGGACCTGCAGCTCATTGCGGGGCACCCCTTCACCACTCTGCACGTGCTGCTCATGCAGCACAGCCCCTCCTGCCCTTCCCTGCACACTCTACACTGTCGCTTCTGGCAACCGGACATCAGTTCTGACTGGTGGGACCATATCATCATGGAGCGGTGGGATGACCTGCAGTGACTCCAGAATTTCCACATGCAGAAGAACACCTTCCTGGAACTGTGTGAATGGCTCGCCCCTGCCCTCAGGCAATGGGACAGCCACATGAGACCCGCCATCCCTCTCCAGAATTGGGTCACCATCACACTGTGGAAGCTCACCACGCCAGACAGCTACCGCTCCATCGGGAACCAGTTCAGTACGGGGAGATCGGCCGTGGTGATCATGGTCATACAGGTCTGACTCTCTTACTATGTTATTGGAAGGGTGGTAAACTGCTAGAATGGGGTTCCCTAGGGAAGGGTGGGTGGAAGCCCCCTCCCCAGGAGGTTTTTCTTTCCCGCCTTCATAAAGCCCTGCCGGGCAGATGGGACAAGCTGGGAGTTGGTCCTGGTGGGTGGGGGAAGGTAGGACTGGGCTGAGGGAGCTCCCAAGGGCCCTGGAAACCCAGTAATTCCCAGTTTGTCTCCTTCTACAGGTGCTGCGAGACATCAACACCATCTTGCTGCACCAGCTCATTCTCCTGGGCGTTGTGGACCCCATTGTGCCTAGCTCTGCCACCATGGGCTTCCCCAGCTGCGGGGGGGACATTGATGGTACCCACATCCCCATCCAGGCTGCTGACCACTAGGCATCCAACTACATTAACTGCAAGGGATATTTTCTATGGTCCTGCAGGCCATTGTGGACTACTGTGGCTGCTTCACAGACATTAATGTCAGGTGGTTGGGGAGGGCACGCAATACCCGCATCTTAGGAACTCCAGCCTTATGCAGGTTGGCACTTTTTTTTCCCAACCATATCATCAAGATCAGGGACGTGAATATGCCAATGTGCATTGTGGGAGATGCAGCCTATCACCTGCTCCCATGGCTGATGAAGGAATGGTTTCAGCATGGTGATGGAGGTCTCCTGAAAGGGAGGTTCCATTGCCTCCTCACCTGGCTGGACCTCGGCGAACATCCCCCAAGTGGTGTCAGCGTGCTATGTCCTTCACAATATATATTAGAATGAGGGGGAGATGTTCCTGCCACATTGGGGGGCAGAGGCTGAGCAGCTCACCAGGTCCTTTCAGCAGCCACACATGGCTGCCATTCAGCAGGCCCATCGGGGGCGGGGGGGGAGCTGTGCGCATCCGAGAGGCACTGAGGAAGGGTTTCAGCCAAGGACACCCATGAGACTCTCCCCTGGGCCTCCCTACAAGAAGCCTCTGTAGTGCCCCAGTGTGCCTTTCCTCCTTCACCCCTCCCTTCTCCCTGTCCTCACCTCTCTCCCTCTCCAATAAAATGAACCAGACCTTTTGTTTTCAAAGAATAAACGGTGTATTTTATTTGGGGTAAATGTAACTGGGGAGGGATGGGGAAAGAACCTGGGAGGGTAGACGAGAGGGGTGGAAGGGGGAGGAGGGAGAGAGGCTCAGGGATGGGGCTGGGAGAGGTGCCTGCCTCAGTTGGTCCCACCTCCTCTTCTGCGGGGCCCTTGGCAACCACAAGGGATGCTAGCGGGAGATGCCAAAGGAACAGGAAGAGAAGTCCGAGCAGGAGCAGGAACAGGGGGGCAGCTGCTGGACCACTCTATGGCAGAGACCATGTGGTCCACTGCAGCTATATATGCCATGCACATGCTATGGGCCTCTTGGGCCAGCTCCCACCAGATGTTGCCGCACAGCTCCTGGTCTGCTTCCCACCATTGGTCCTGCTGTTCCAGAGGGCTGGAGGCCACGCAGGCAGGCAACATGTTCCTGCTCAAGATCCTCATGGGCTTGTCTACAGCAGCAGCTCCCATGGGATTGGGAGGCTGGCATGGGAGATGTTGCAGGAACCTCGCTCGCAGCTGCAAAGAACAAAGAGAAGAGCAGTCAGTTCAGGAGAGAGGGGGCCTGAAGCCCAGCCCTCATCTCTGAGCTGACACCAAAAGGTCTCAGGTCAGAGGAAGGCGATGTGCTTGGAGCAAGACCATCTGTGGCCTTCACAGTGGGCCCTTTCCACAGTGGGCACAGATTCCCTGGGGGGAGCCTGGCTTCCCCCACGTCCCAAGGGCAAGCAGGCATGGGAAGGTGCTAGACAGCCTGGGAGCCTGCAGGCCAGAGAGGGGTGATGGGGCAGTCTGGCTTCTCTCTGTGCCACACATACACGGGTCTGGCAGTGGCAGTGTCCTGCAGGGAGAGGACTTCTATCTCTGCCCACTGACGGATAGAGGGGGGGGGGAGGGTAGTAGGGGAAGGTTTATGTGAGCGGCAGACACCACTTGCCAAGGAAGGTGCTACTGGCGTCCCCTCCACTTCCTTTCCCTCCCAGCAGGCTCCCCTAGCAGAAGCTTGGTGTCCTCCTCCTCACCACGCCCAGGAGTAGATGCTGCCCCGAGAGTGCGGGACCGATGTATGTGTATGTGTGTGTATCCCTGACCCCATCCCCCTTAGTGGTGGCTTGTGGCGGGAGGGCATCTCATCACAGAGTTGGCAGTAAGGCCTCTCCAGAAACCCTAGAAGAAAGAGCACAAGGGTCTTCAGAGGCAACCTCAGAGGGGCTGTCTGCTCTGGGCAGGCGCTCCATGTGCACCCATGTGCACAGGCTGCTGCATGATGCCAGGCCAAGAAGGCCAAGTGAGAAGTATGCAGCCCCCCGCCACCCGCCACCTGCCCTGTGTGTGTCTAGGAAAAATTATGGAACTCACCTGATGAGCCTTCCCCGGCTTCATCCAAAACCTGGGCGACATCCTGGGAGGCTGGTACTGGCTCCAGGGACTAGCTGAGATCCTTGCTGGTGGGCATGGTGCCTTCACTGCCTGCTCCTGCTCCTTCTCCCCCACCTCCTGCTCTTCCTCAGCCCTAGGGCTGCCCTCCAAGAGAGTGACAATGGGCATCTCCAGCCCAGAGTCCACAACTGGGGGAGGAACGAAGGGACTGACCCCCCTCCCAGGATGTGGCCAAAGCAAGGGCAGGTCTGGAGTGCCACCCCTGAATGGGAGCTGCATTCCCTGGCCTTTGTATAGGCCTGCTTGAGCTCCTTGACTTTCATGTGCACCTGCTGTTGGGTGCACATGTGACCCCTCTGGCCCAGGCTGTCGGCCATCCAGCTGTAGATCTTGCAATTCGTACGTCTGGTGCAGAGATTCTAGAGGTTTTCCTCCTCTCCACAGATTTCAATGAGATCCAGGATCTCCGCACCAGACCGGGATAGGGCCTGTCTCTTCCGTCCCTAGGCAGGGGCTTGGGAGTTGCCTGCAGCACTGCTGGCAGACATGGAGGGCTCTGAAGATATGCTGCAGTCTGCTGTAGCAGCAGGGAAGGCTGTGATGGCTACTACTGTGTGGGACAGGGCTGAGAGGGTCCGCATTGGGTCACAAGCTCTTTCCCCTGTGGCTTCTGCTTTAAGGGCTGCGGGGGATGGGGAACTATAGAGCTCTGCTGAGTGTGGACAGAGTGGCCACTAGGTCACCTATGGGAAACCCTAGAGGCCATTTATTTTGAAATAATTCATCTGCCCTGTCTACACCCACCCTATTCCGAAATATCTATTTCAGAATAAGCATTATTCCTCGTAAAATGAGGGCTACAGAATTTGGAATAAGATGCCCGTTATTTTGAAATTATTTCGAAATAGTGGGCTTGCTGTGTAGACTCACTTGGTAGACTCACTTGGGCTCACTTGGTTCTTTCGAAATAACGCTTCCGTGTGGACATGTCCTCAGTGAGCAGGGCAGTGTCCCTTCTTAAGAGTGTTGTACTAGATAAGATTTAAAATAGGACAGTATCCAACTTCACTGCAGCATTAGCAGCCCTCCTCCCCTTGCCCGCTCCCTCTTGTGTGACAATTTAGTGCAGCTGGGAAGATCTGGAGGCTATTTTAACTAGAGATGCATTTTGAAAATCCTGGTTTACTGATAGTGGGGGTTCTGTTTGCCTGCCACCCGTCCCAAGGAGGGCTGAATGTGAGATGCTCTGTGCTAAGGGGCAGGTTTATGATGATGTGTGATGTCAGTCAGCATATTCCCTCCAGGACTACTGTGTTTACAAAGCAATGACCATGTTTGTGTCTTTTTTTTTCTTTTTCAGCAACAAGCCGTGGCCTCTAGCTCTTGTATTCGTTCACGGCAAACGCGATCCCTCGAAATCAACCCCAAATTATCATCAGACAAAGCCAGCCAGGCGAGAGGTTGGGCAACTTTGCAAGCCACCCCTTTCCCTCCCCCACCATCTTCCGGATCAAGGGCAGCTGCAGCGCCCGTGTATGTGTAAAAAGGTGGATCTCGGGAATGAGTCTTGCTGGGTTTGTTTACAGAGCACAGTCGCCTCCGTTTGAATGCCAAAGCTACCGAGAGAGGTAAACACAAACTTAGCAAAAGCACACGTACATGGAGCAGCCGAGGGTGACCCAGAAAGCGCGGATTGGATCTGCGGCTGCTGCCATGGAGGACAAAACATCCCCTTGCCACCTGCAGGCTCCGCTTTCTACGTGCGACAGCCCCCTCCGAATAGAGGCAGGGAGAGGAAGAAATAGCTAGAGGATGTGGGGGAGGGAGTTACCCCTTAAAAAAGTAGCATGCCAGACACGCTCGCAGAAGCAGCGCCCGTTCTCACGTGTTCGGAGCCGGAGCAAGGAAGCAGCGCGATTGTGAACAAGGCATCAGCAACGCTGCCGAGTTGCTCTCCGTGTAACGCTTGTAATGGGAAGCAATGTTGCAGAATTGCATGGGGGGGGGGAGGAGAAATACCCTCCAGACAACCCCTGCTCCACCAATCAATGGCAGTTAAAGCAGCCTGGTTGATTGGAAGGGCGAGCTGAGTCCCCTATTCTGTGACAAAACTCCAGCCTGGTAAATTATTCTTAAACAGGGGTCGCCCCAGTGTCCATTATGCTCCAGGCTCTGATTTCTCTGTCAGGCTGCTCTCATCCAGTTCGGTGCAATATATTCGTAATTCCCTCCCCCCGCCCCTCGCTTTGAGATAGAAGAAGAGCGTAGCAGGGATATGGCTCCGTAGCATTAGCTGATCTGAAGACACTGCATAAGTGATCAGCAAACACACGTGTCGCTCAACCAGAACGAACAGGATTCTTTGGATTCCATCCAGATCCGCCTGGCTCTCTCTCCCCCCCCCCCCCCCCCCCCGCTTCTTTCTTTCCCCCCTCCCTGCCCCCCTCTCGCTGGTTCCAGGTTTTACTTCTGGTTGCCTGTGAGGATTTTGCTCCTCCCTTCTGAAATCCTATATTAACTGTGGCCAAAGCTGGGTAAGAGAAACACAGCTCATTGTTGGCAAGTGCGGATGAGCCTCGCAGAGGAGCGAGAAAGCAGCTTTTGGCGTCTGCAGCCCCAATCCCACTACTAATTAATAATTAGCGGGCCCGCGTCACCGTAGCCAAGAGAAGAAAGAAAAAGCCCTCTCTATGCTGGGCGATTTTTGCTGACTGATTTCAGCAGCACCTTTGGAGCAGCAACAAAAAGAGGTGAGTGTAATGGAGGGGAAGGTTTATTGTTGGTGGGTTTTTTGTGTAATACTTCGGCGTACAGCGGCAGGGGTGTGACTGGGGCAAGAAAGAACAAAGTCCGTGTCCGCCTCCCATGCGCGTTATACAAAAATACAAGACTGGGTGGAGGGGGGCTTGTGGACTGATTTCCAAAAGTTGCTGCGGGAGGGGGGGGGGGCTTGTTCCTTCGGCTGTTCTTTGCAAGGGAGCAGGGGCTCTGGTGCAAGGTGCCCCTTGCTTGGAAGGGGAAGGCTGGTTAATACGTTGCGGGGAGGGAGGGGGGGCGGCGCGGCTGAGTGGCTAGGTGTGCGGGAGTGGCAATGGGAAGGTGCGTGCGTCTCTGGGAGTCGCAGTACGGACTGTGGATTGGACTGCAGACTTCGCTCTCTTCCAACCCAGCAGCTTTGTGTGCAGGAGCGCGGCTGCACGCTCCTTGGAGGGAGAGGAGGGCAGGCGGGGGGCTTAGCTAGTTTTTAAGCCCCCCCTCCCCTCGTCAGTGCGCAAGGGAGCGGACGATGCCTGTGGATGTGAAAAAAATCTCTTTCCCTCTGTTAACTTTCTAGGTGGCAAATGGCAGACCACATGATGGCCATGAACCACGGGCGATTCCCCGATGGAACCAGCGGGCTGCATCACCACCCTGCGCACCGAATGGGGATGGGTCAGTTTCCGAGCCCCCATCACCATCACCAGCAGCAGCAACATGCCTTCAGCGCCTTGATGGGCGATCATATACATTACGGAGCTGGAAATATGAACGCAAATGGCGGGATCAGACATGCCATGGGGCCGGGAAACGTGAATGGGGGGCATCCTTCCAGCAGTTTGCCTCCCACTGCAAGATTTAACAATTCTCAGTTCATGGCCCCCCCTGTTGCGAGCCAAGGAGGCCCCTTGACGGCCAGCATGCAGCTGCAGAAGTTAAACAACCAGTATTTTAGCCACCATCCTTATCCTCACAACCACTACATGCCGGACTTGCACCCTGCAAATCATCCAATGAACGGAACGAGCCAGCATTTCAGAGACTGCAACCCAAAGCATAGCAGCGGCGGCAGCGGCATGCCTCCTTCGGTTCCTCATGTCCCTGCAGCAATGCTGCCTTCCAATGTCATAGACACTGACTTCATAGATGAGGAGGTGCTCATGTCCTTAGTCATAGAAATGGGTTTGGACCGCATCAAGGAGCTTCCTGAGCTGTGGTTGGGACAGAACGAGTTTGATTTCATGACAGACTTCGTTTGCAAACAACAGCCCAGCAGAGTGAGCTGCTGACTTCTTTAAAAACAAACAAAGGACTTTCTATCCGTGTGAATGAAAACATTCCCTTAGACACAGTATCTCGCTTTTCAGTACCTTGAAAGGTTGAGAATCTGGAAAACAGAGTAAACTATAAGCTTGTATAAATTGGGATTGTGTTAAAATAAGTGCTGCCACTTTTTTTAATTTGTAGCTTTGACACTCACTTCCCTTCCTGTAGTAATAATTTCTGGCTATCAATGACTTTTTATGTTCCCCTCCCCCCTCTCTTAATTTCCTCATAGTAACATGTCCATAATTTTGACAGTGCTCAGCTGTTAGATATTAATCCTGGCAAATTGCTTAATCTTGTGGATTTTGTAAACAATGATTTCCAATGACTTGAACTGCAATCAGATTCTGAGTGAACAGGGAAAGATTGCATTAGTTGGTTGCATGAACTTTGAAGGGCAGATATTACTGCACAAATGCTGCCATCTTGCTTCGTTTTTAACTATGCATTGCAGTGCAGACTAATTTTTGTTTAATATGCTAAACTGGAAGCTTAACAGATGTGGGCCAATCCCTCCTAGATCAGGAAAAGAATACTGTTACTTAAAGTCTGCTACCCAGTCCCCCTCCCCCATATGTACAGACAATAATATGGTGTGGATGGAATGTTGACTAGTCAGTGGCAAACATTTCACAGATTTTTATTTTGTTTCTGTCTTCAGCATTTTTGACACTGTGCTAATATAGTTTATTCAGTACATGAAAAGATACTACTGTGTTGAAAGCTTTTTAGGAAATTTTGACAGTATTTTTGTACAAAACATTTTTTTGAGAAAATATTGTTAATTTATTCTATTTTAATTTGCCAATGTCAATAAAAAGTTAAGAAATGCTTTAGTTTTTCTAGAAGTCATTTACTAATATTTTTCTTCAGAACTCCCCTTGCCCCTGGTAAGTAAAACATCTACCTGTAAAACTGTGTTGGTGTGCGGGGAAAACATTCCAAAGTAGAAATTACATTGCACCAATGTATATCGAGCTCAGGAGAGCAGGATATAAACATAACTATGGCATAAAGCTTAATAAGAAACATTGTAATATGCCTGTCAGTGTGATTTATCAAAAATAAAGTTGCCATGAAGCAACTTTTTTGTGTGTGACTTGCCAGCATAGTTGCTTTAAATGTAGTTGTCCAGAACTGATGCCTAAAGTATTTATTATATTTATCTATTAAACTTGTAATTTTATAAATTCTTTCACTTCCATGGTAGACTTTTTCTCTTGTATTTTTACAATGTCATACTGAAGAGTTATTTAAAAGATGGACTCATTAGGTAGTGGGGGGGGGAGGTTTCTATGCCATCTTTGATTATTTGGTTTACATAGATTGCTAAATGAAGCTAGAAGACATGCATCAAATTGAAATCTTATTTTTTCATATTTAGTGACTTATATCTGCTGGCAATTTCTTAAACATTTCTATTGCAGGACAGCCCTGATCCATTTTCTCAGACATGGTTGCCAACTAATTCCCAATTAAATGAATTTATACCCATTTTTTTTCTAGTCTGTGGGAGAATAAAAACATCCTTTCATTATAGGGTAATGTGTACATTTGTCATGTAAGGACCAAATTTTGCAGTACTGTTTTTCATCCTCTGCCCCCACCCCCAAAAAGCCCACAACAAAATCCCTTCCATGTAAATCATTACTTCAGTAAGGACGGTAGGATCATATTCCTAATAATACTTATCTCAGCAATGCTTCTCAAGTTGACACAGATCTGATTCCATCCTCCTTTTAAAATTATTTTTTCAGTGTTGTGAATTAAACACTTTCCCAGCATGGTGGGAAAGAACACAACTATTCAGATGAATTCCTTAACATGGATATGTAAACAGAGGACAATAGCCACAGATAAGGGGTGTGTAGATTACAGTGTTAGGAATCCAGCTGGGAAATTCAGCTGGTTAGTATTGCCAATCAACTGGTGGTATTTTAGTAACTCTAGTTTAATCAATGTGAAAAATCATACTAGTACTCAAAATGGTGAATGTTCATAAAGTACACCAACAGACAAAGCTAGAGACAAGCAGGTGTGAAGATTGCAGAGGAAAAGAGAATCCAGAAAGTATAACAATCCCTTATTCCCTAGTATTTCTAGGTAGAAAACAGCCTTTTCTTAGACCTGTCGCTGAAAAAGCAGCAGTATGTTTCAGACAGTGATCTCTAATTATGTGACACTAAATTTAACATCAAATGCCATTGAATCATATCTGTTCTATAACTTAAGTGTTTAGAAGACTACAGATACAGTCTTAGTACCTGCGGTCTAATTTGGCACTTTTTTTTTTTTCCATTTTGAGGCTATTTTGTCCTACACATTGCTTTGTTGGCCTCCATTAGTTTTACTTCCGGGGGGGGGGGGGGGGAGGAAACTATCTTTATTCTATAACTAGCTATTTAAGTCCTCATCAATAAATTCCTAGAAACAGAAGAGAATGGTCTTCTGTTTATTGCTACCAACTCGATTTAGAAAGTTGGTAAAAACATGGATTCTTGTTGGGGAAGCATTACTACCTAGTTTCTGTGAGGTGATAAATCCTCCCATGTAAGCTTTTCCATAAATAGGTAGTTTCATAGGCGCACACAGGAAAAAGCTATTTGCATACACCTTATTGCATAACAGTGGTGCTCCATTTGTCCAGACAATGTCATATCAGACTGAACTGCCAAAAGCATTCGTTTTTGTCCACAGAAAAATAATGTAAAGCATTTTTGTCAACCCTTGAGATTATACCATAGATACATTTGCAAAACATATTTCTAATCACATCACCTACATTGTCACTTAATTGCTCATAAAGAGATCATAGTGATCTTATTGCTACATTTCATACTATATTTTCTTTGTCATTCAAGTAGCAGCTAGGCCTTGACTATAATCTCTCTGAAGTGAAGTCAATGGCAAAATTGTCACTAATTTAATGTGGAGCAGTTGAAGACCTTGAGTAGAACCCATTTGGCTTTTTGTAGTGTTTATAAATATGTTTACATAATTTGTTGCTCGGGCAAAATAATTAGTGAAATATGTACAGTGACCTAGTTTACCAGCTACTACCAGATATACATAAACCATGTAGTGGTCTTGTATCCTGTTAATTTGCTTTTAGTACAGGAAACTTGACCTCTGTACTTTGGCTGTTTTTCAAAAATTCTAATATGGTACATGAGATCTACTGTTCTTTAAGCCATGTCCATAAATAGACACACTGCTTTAGTTGCAGGGGAGATCAAGGATAAGCTTTCACATAACACCAAACACACTTGTCAGAAAAATAGGTACTGATTAATACAATAATTTTGGTGTCTTGTGGCTGAAAAAAAATACAAGGGCAGCCCTTTTGCTGGTCCATTACAGCCTGAGCTGGGTCTTGCAAGAACAGTTACCTCATCACTGGTGCTTATGGGGTGCTCTACAGCACACACCATGAATAGGCTGACATCTATTGTGAAGATTATAGTCTCAATGACTTTTACAACTGTAAAAGCGTGGGCTGGATATAAATTGTTGTCATCAGTAAAGGCCAGCTCCTTTAGAGCAAAATATTAATCCACTAATCTGCTATGGGTGGTCAGCTTTGAAATATAAACTCTTTTCAACCCTGCATATATGATGTGTTTGCGCCCCCTTGTGGTTTGAGTGTAAAAAAGGAAAGCAGCTATTTTCTTAAAGGGATATAGTTTCAGAACGATTTTTACCTATGTAGCAGCAAGCAAACATCTGAAAACAGGTTAATAAAGACTGGAGAATAGAGGTACATGAAAACACTGAAGAAAAATAATTGTACTTGCCAAAGAGTTGTAACAAACTGTGTTCACCTTACTGCACTCTTTACTCCATGAAAAGTCTCAGCCTGGAACCAGTGCTGCTATATTCTATAGGAACAGTCTAAAAGACTGCTGTATAGTATATGTAAACAGGCAACTTCTGAAGTAAAGTAATTTTCAAGTGGAAAGATGGCAAATATTCTGCATCCTAGCATCATTAGCCACTCTACTGGGGGGTAAAATTAATAAGGTAGCTAGTCGTACCTACAAGGAATCAGAATACATTTACTTGGCCTGGCAATTGCCTTATTTTTGTATAAAGAACCACAGTGAAAAGCTGTGTATTTAAAACTAAAGAAATTCCTTTTCTACATTACAGTCAACCCCTTATGCAACTAAAAATGAACTAACTTCTTTTTCACTAGGAATGTTCCTTGATTACTTTTAATATTTAGCAGCATGGACAGTGAAAGCAGGCAGGTCACATTTTAGTCAGTTCAGTTCCATTTTCTTATTATTATTCACTAGCACAACATTACAGAGTTTGGGTTTCAAGTGCTACAGAAGAATGTTTGTTTAAAAAAAAGTAGCTTTCCCTTATAATTGAAAAAAATATGAAATTTGTTGTCAGTCTCAGGTCATGTAAATGTTTATTGCTCCACAAAATCTGAGGGTTAAACTGTGCCTTGCTTAAGTTATTCCTGTGAGAGGGACTGGAAACTGCCCAAGTCTGGATTGTATGGAATGTAGTTGTAGTCACATTAGTTCCAGGATATTAGAGAGACATGGTGGGAGAGGAAATACCTTTTATTGGATCAGGGTGTTTTGTTTTTCTTATATATATAGAAGTTGGTTCAATAAAGATATTACCTCATCCACCTTGACTCTCAAATCCAGTTTAGTGGAGTTTTCATTTAAATGTTTCTTTGGCAGAGATGTTGTTTTCCACATATCTGTTTTCCACATTTGATAGGGAATGTATATTCCTAAACATGAATCTTTGGAGATGGACCAGAAGCTACTGTAATCTCCCTGTCTGGAGACCCAGGTCTCTCTTCTGTTTCATGGCCTGCCTCCATGTCCCCACTGGCTGCTTCTACCAAAATTCCTCCTGGGATGAGGCATCAGCATGCAATAGGGGTAGGGTTGCCAGATGGTTTCAACAAAAATACCAGACACACTTGACACTACATCACAATCTACATTACATCTTATTTAGAAAATACTGGACATTTATATTTTCTCAATTTGTTTCCCGAATAGAAAGCTCAAATACTAGACTGTCCGGTTCAAAACCAGACACCTGGCAACCCTAAATAGGGGATACAGAGTAAGTTAGTACTGAAGGGGCCGATATTCATTTATCCCAGAAATCTTTATGGGTCTGGTAGAGGAAATGATGCAACAGAAAGTTGCCTTGGCTTTGTACCCTCCCACCCACACCTTCAATTCCTGTAGAGCAGCACTGAAGTGTTCCCACACTACGGGAGCAAGGAAGGCTTATGCTGTGGATCTGGCCTACCCTTTGAACTCGTCTGCTCCATCTGTCTGTCATTTCTCATGTTGACAGGAGCATTTGGGGACCAAATTGAGCTGACAGTGAGGATAGCAGTATAAATGATGAAGGCAGATTCATTTACTTTTTAAAAACTGGCAGATAATATTGCCAGGAAAATAAAAATAAGTCTAGAAATCAAACGAATTTGGAACCCAAATGGTAGTTTCCAGATTTGCATGTACTTTGAATATACTATGTCAGTCAAAAGAGTTTCAGACATAGGAAACACACCTGCTGCTAGCCCTGCTGCTGGCTCCTGCAACCCCAGGTTCCAGCCTCCAGACAAGCCCCAGGGGGGTCCTGCCAGCCTTACATGCTTTGCTGAGCCCCTTGGGTCTGGCCACCCACTGGCCCCATGTACCTTGCCATCCCTCTGAGGTCTTGCCAGCCCCACAGGCTCCACCAGCCTATGGATTCCTGTCACCTGCCAGCCTCATGGTCTCTATCAGCCCCAGGGTCCCACTGCTCATTGGCCATGCCATGGGCTCTACATTCAATCAGTCCTGCCAGCTCCAGGGTCCTGCTGCTATCCCAGGGTTCTGCAGCTGCCCCCAGCTGTAGCCCCAGCCTGGGGTAATGATGGTTGCCAACTCTTCCAGACTGGATGGACCGGACACCATTTGCAGCAATGGAGTCCAGTCTGTCCAGTCCAGGAGAGCTGGCAACCTGATCTCACAGGCCTACAGGGGATGTGTGCAGATTAACACCCTCTCTCCCAACAATAGTTCCAGTGCCACTGGTTTCAGAATTGGATTTACTCATTTTACTAGCAGGCCACTATCATTAAAATCAGAGTTTACATACAGGATAAAGCTGAGTCTCAGGAACTGCAACAATGGAGAAGCACATCAGATGACTGAACAAATGAACCACTATTATTGTACATTCTCTGTTTTTCTTTTTGTCCCATTATAGAGAAGATATTTGCAACATCAGGATTTTAATAGAGATGGGTCAGGTATTTCAACCCCAGTCCATCTGACAAATACACATGTAGCCCAAGGTAAGATAAATCTAATTTGATAGCTCCTAGATGAGAGACTGCTTGGCCACCAGCACCTCTATCAGGAGATCTACAGGTGTGGGATATGACTTGCCCAGGGTAGGGTGATTTCTCCAGAAATCCTCTGTGATGGTTGTGACCTGCGACCCTGAATCAATTAGAGCCTTGCACAGAATACCATTCACTTCCACAATTTCCTCGGTCAAGGGCCCCACCAGGCTGGGAGGCCAGCTGGCAGATGGTCGGGTACACTGGGACGTTGTGCACACTGATGCTATTGGGGAACTTCTTACCAACTCTGTGCCATTCACTTGCCCCTCAGTGTCAGGCTTTAGCAGTTTAAAGAGGAGGGAGACTGAGAGAGTTGACGGCAGCCACGGGCTATGTGGCCTTCTTGTCCACATACAAAACGGTGGCATACAAAACGGCCTCTGGTGACACGTGCACTGTTGTCAGGGGCACTTCCCTCACTTTCCCATCTAGAATTTTGAGGTGCTGCCCTCATTGCTACACCTTGCTGCAATACCTGTGCCTCCAGCTGTCCCATTCTCACATGGCTCTGTTTCTGGAGGGCAGTCAGTTCCTGGACTAGTCCAGTTAGGCCCTTCATTGTCTCCAGCATTGCCTGATGCGAGGTACTGCTGGGTGGAGGTACCTCAGGGGCAGCCTGCACAGCATCATCTGACGGGGCAGCTTGTTGCAGGCTATTTATCCTCTGGGCTGGCCCATGCATTCTACCCTCTACATTCCTCTCCTGGGCCAGCTGACGCAGTTCTTCTTGCAACTGTCGGAATGTCATGTAGCGAGGCCGCATAGGTGCCAACCTGTTCCGCACTTCTCGGTCCCGGATGCCCCGCATGAACTGTTGTGTCAGTTTATAGTCCCAATCAGGGAAGGATCGGCCCTGTTGGAGCTTCTCCTCTACTACCCGCAGTAAGGCTTCTAACTCGATGGCATAGGCTGAGGCTGTTTCTCTAGGACGTTGGCATCGCTCATAAAAGTCTGCCAAGGGGTCCAATGATAAATGACAGTCACTGTATTCTGCTCTAAGCTCTTCAACAGCTCGGTCTGGAAACTGCTCCTGAGGCGGCAGATTAAGGACTAATTTACGCCCCCCCCCACTTAGGTATCTGACAAGGGTGGGGAACTTCAGAGGCTCAGGAATGCCAGTGGCTGCTAGCAGATACTCTATATCTTTTATCCAGTCCTCAATGTCTACTCTGCAATCTGTACCACCACTGAAAACAGGCACCCCACGGATTTGGTGCTGTGCAGGGAGATATGGCACTGCTATGCTCTTCCCTAAGGTTTCCCCTCTAACAGCTATATCCTTAGCCACAGGGATCTGTAGGCCACGGCACCCATTAGGGATCTCTACTTTCACTGACACCAACCCCAGGTCATACCAATCCCCCTGGGCTCCAAACTGTGAGTTCATGCTGTCCTGGTGTGGCAGATTCCTAACTCTCTACAAACTAATCAAGCTTCCCCTATCCGAGTCACAGCACCAGTAACTAAAAAATGTAACCCCTCCTGTTGGCTAGCCCAGTGTGAGGTTATTCAGCATAGGGGAAGCTTGTGACTTCTTACACCACTGTGGAGGGAGAGCTAGGCCTGAGGCTGCTTGGTGTGCTCTGCGTTGTGTATGTGTGAGTGCACCTCAGACCAGACCCACTCCGACAAATCACCAGAAACAGGCTTTATTCTGTAAAAAACATAGAACAGGAAAACAGTTCAGCAGCCCCCTTCTCTCAGCATGCAGCCTGTGTGCTGCTTCTAGCACAGTCCTTGCTGAGACCCTGCTGGGGGCAGAGGGCACATCCTTGAAGGGACCAGGAAGTTCTCCCAACATGCTGCAGTTTGTAGTCCACAACTTGTAGTTACCAGGGCTGCTGCTGAAACACACTGGACCTTGGGCTACACCCATATACCCCAAAAATAATGGGCAGTTTGATCAGTGCTCAACCTTAATAGCCATATGAAAGAAAAAGAGATTTGCTACATTAAAAATAAAAGACTTCCATCACTGACTTTCAATATTCCTAAAATGCTTATCACTTTTCCACGTCTCTTTTCTTTTAGCTAATACACGATTTCTCAGAAGTGTCAGACACCTAAACCTGCCCCTAAAGTTCATGGCAAGTATGGGTGCTCTGCACCTCTTAATGTCAGGTTCCAAGTAATTAACGGATACACTCCTTACTTTAATTTAGGTTAAATACATACTAAAATAAATACTTTTAATGTTCTTTATTTTGGGGGGGGGGGAAGAGATTTGCCTTTAAGACGCATATTAGGACTGCTTCCAGTTGTGCCTGCTAAAATAGTACGAAATACCTGAGAAAAACCTGTCAGAGGACTGAGCATGCCAACAAGGGATGCCACCTACTTAATGGGCTCATGGATTTGGACTCTCCACATCACAATAGCTTGTGCTATAAGCCACTAGATCACAGCATATGGCTGTTCAGAAAAAGTTCTCACTTCTTAAAGAGAGCTCCTTTTTCCTAAAGCGTTTAATCAAACATTGCAAGTCATAATTGTACAGGTGATCTCACAGATTTGTTAAGGGGCCACATACATTTGTTGAAACTCTAACTTCAAATATGTTTAGAGTTGATTTCCATTTTACATATTGAGATAGAACAGTTGTAATGTCACATGACAGATTAAATAAAATCTATTGGCATGGCTGCAGAATCTGCAGTATTCACAGGGTGCCCACTAGATGTAGCTGAAGCTCTATCTTATGTATGCATATAGCTTGAGATAAAGCTATTCTATTTGATTTATCATATACATCTTAATTAACTGAAAGGCAGTCAACATAAGTGAACAGTGCTACATGTTAATGGAGCATCATACTTTTTCTTCATCATACTGTGTTAAAAATTCCATAATGTAATGTAATCACAGAAATAATATAACAAGATGGTTCCTTACTTTATTCGTTCTAGCTATAAATATTTCAAGGAATGGGGCTTTTCACCACTTCCGAGACACTGTTCACAGGCCATGGAAGACTATCCCTCCATACCCCAGGTTATCACCTGGGTCTCTATTTGCAAATATTAGCTTTGTAACTGCCAAGCAATTGAAATGGAATCTAATTCTAAAATTGAATCATTGCTTATTATTGCAGTTCGAGAGACAACAGGAGAATTTTTCCGGCAGGTCCTTTTTGAAGGTACTCAGCTGCAGCTCTCAAATGGTCACTACAAGGTAGCCAAGAAGATGGAATCACACCAATATCTTTGGTTGTGGCTGGGTTTAGTTACATAATTACCCTCAAATACAAAACAATGTAAAACTTTAAAGCCTCCAACTTTACTGAGTCCTACTTCTTGTTCAGCCAGTCACTCAGACAAGCTTATTTACATTTATGAGAGATAATACTGACAGCTTCTTATTTACAGTAGAACATCAATTATACAAACACCAGATTTACAGATTTACCAGTCATACCATGCAAGCTGCTCATGTGGACCCCACACTGTGAAGGATAGTGGTAGCAGTTAGAGAGTTGGTATTCAAGTCAGTTACCAGGATCTGAAACATGGTCCTGATTCAAGCCCACTAAATGAAAATCTTCTTTTGAGGTGACTCCATTTTTTTCAAGCATGTTGCATAACTTCCATTGGCATGAATGAAGAAAGTCTGTCTCGTGATTAAAGTAAGAGACAGTCACAACACATTCTGTTCCCAGTTCTATAGTTGACTCACTCTGTGATCTAATCATCTTATTTGTGTATTTCTATTTAACCTTTTTGTGCTGCAATTTATCTTTCTGTATCATAAGTACAATAATAACACCTTATCAAAATGTGTTGTGGAGCTCAGTTAATAGATATTTATAACACACTCTTAAATCCTTGCATTAAAATTACTATATAAATGGCAATCATGATCACAGTGAGCAAAAGCGGTCCCTTCATTTGTCCTTTCACCTTCAACATCAAAACCAGTTCTTTATTGAAAAAAATCTGAGCTAAGTTTTTAAAAAGGCCTGATTATTTTAACACAGCTTGTCCATGATCCTTTTAGAAACAATTGTTCAGTTCAAGCAACATAATACAATCACTGTTAATAATATTGTGCATAAATAATTAACAAACTTAAGAACAAAATGAAAAACGTGAGCAGTTACAAATCTCTCCTATCTATAATAAAACAAACAGAATATTAACCTGATGTTTATTTTGAGGTACTCCCTGCTATGGTGACCTGATGTCCCAGTTTTATATGGACAATCCTGATATTTGGGGCTTTGTCTTTTATAAGCATCTATTCTCCCCCTTCTCCCTCCCCTCCATCCCAATTTTTCATACTTACTGTCTAGTCACTTTGCTCCCTGCTCACCAGGTATTTCACTGAAATAGAATTGTTTGGGGGGTGAGGGATAATAACAATGATTGATTCAGGTTTCTTCCTAGTTCTGCAATTCCCTGCACTCTGATTAGGTTGAGTCGTCCAATTTACATCATCACTGAGAGGTTATGGAGAAATGCTACAATTCAAATCATGCTCTTGCCTTTATCATGTTATACAATGAAAACCTGTTATACTTTTTGAAATTCATGGCCATAATAGAAAAATGTTAAGATATATCTGAAGATATTCAGGGCTAAATACCATCCATGTATCTCCCTACAGTCCCACTGAAGTCAGTGGACTGCAAGGGTATAATTTAAGACAGAACTTTGTGCTTACCATATATGTATTTTTCAACACACACAGTGATTTTTTTTATATCTGGGGACATGAAGATTTATTATTGATCTTGTTTTCACTTCAGTTATATTTACTGTCAGGTCACTACAATTTAATATTCCCCCTATCAGATCTGGGTATTTTTCTATTTGTCTCTATCCTTGCTAGTTTTTGTTTTCCTTCCTATGTCTTTACTCACTTGTGCTTTGAGCTCTTTTCAATAGAGGCATGTCTGAGGAGATGAATCCACATACATAGGAGGCAAACTCCCTCACCTACATTCCTATATGCTAGTTCTGCAACATGACTTTAATTTCGGAATGGAAATATATTTCTAATGCCTATGTTCCGAGAGGCCTCATGGAAAATATTCCTCATGTAGTGCTTCTGTGCCCATAGATGTCTTACAATGTGCTTCAATCCTGAAAGGTTGTTGTTTGCATCACAAACAGCTTTAGACAGCACACAATAATATCTGCTCTCTTTTGTGCTCCCTTCTGAACAAACAGTGCATCTGCCAGTCTGGCAAGAAAATAGGGCTATCATTATACTGAATTCACCATCATTGTGTCTATTATTCTTTCTACCTCTCTATCTACATTTTTTTGTCTTCCAGCACAAATGTCCCTACCATTTCTAAGCACTCTACATGTATTATCTCAATTCTTAATTTTCTACTGTATATCAATCTTTATTCTCCGCATTTGTATCAATGGCTAAATATTGTTCAGATCTCTTTGCTTAGATTTCATTGTCATCAACATAAGCAATGTTTCCGCTTTGGAATTAGGTGACGTTTCAATAGCTTGGCAGCTGCAGAGCTAATATTTGCAAATAGAGTCCCTAGTATTTCTTCAGATGGGCCCTTGATAGATCTTTTCTTTCCTAAGTTTCAATGATGACCTAAACCGAGAATGGGCAATGAAAAAACGGTGGGAGCACAGACTAGAACACCACTTCCCGCCACTCCTATTTGCTGTGAAAAGCAATTCACGGTCAACAAGAGCTGCAATCACCTGATACTTGCGGAGGTGCAGGAAAATATAGCAGTGGCAGCCCACTAACAATTAACCCTGAGGAAGGGATCCGGCCTCTGGGCTGGAATTTGCCCACCCCTGACCTAAACAATGGCGTATGGCATAGGTGCTGATTTTTGGTTTTACCAGTGGGTACTTCTGAAGAGTGTGTGTTTGGGGGAGCAGCACTCTTGTCACTTTTGGAGAGTCTATTTTCAGCATATTTACACACTTTTCATATTCTAGTTATTGAAAGCAAAGATACCAATGAGACACAATTTTAATACTGATTCAATTGTTACAGACTACATAGTTATGTTATGAATGACGGTATATTGAAATGATTGCAATACACTACAAGGTGTCTTCAGTAACCTCCCAGTTTAAAGACACTGTGTCTCCCAGTGGCTTTCAGGATGAAATTGCTAGCAATCTTATTTACATCAAGGTTCCCTGGTATTGTTTTGATGCATGTTAAGGACTGCTATATTATGCAGTTGCATTTGTCCCATTGATAGCATGAGATAATTTTTAAGTTTTCGTTGAAGCTGGAAAATGAGTTCAGGATAATATAGGCACAGTGAGAATGATTCATTATAAATGTAATGACTCCAAGATCTTTTTCTTGATGGGTAATATCAAGCTAACTTAGTTACCATCATTTTGCATATATAGTTGGGATTATATTTTGCCATGTGCATAACTTTAACATTGAATTTCATCTGCCATTTTGTTGCCAAATCCCCCAGTTTTGTGAAATCCCTTTGTAACTCTTTGCAGCCTGCTTTGCACTTAACTATCTTAATTTTGTATCATCTGCAAACTTTGCCACCTCACTATTTGCCCCTTTTTGCACTTTGTATATGAATGTGTTGAACAGGACTGGTCCGAGTATAAGCCCCTGGGGGACATCTCTATTTACTTCCTTCTGTTTTGAAAATGGACCATTTATTCCTACCCTTTGTTTTCTGTATTTGGAGAGCCTGAGAGTGCTTTCAGGGTTATTTAAGGATCCTTAATTTATTACCCCTGCCTCTGTTTTAAACAAATGGCCTGAACCAAGGGCAGAAGTTGTTAACAGCACCAAATTCTTCCCATTCCACACTCAAATTCTGTTCTTGGGTGCTGAGCACTCATCATATTTTTTCGGGGAGTGCTTAAGCTCCTGAGCATTTACAGAGTTGGCGCACATTGTGCATGTTGATAACTTTTATGTAAGTGAATGTTATTTTCATGCTTACTAATAGAGCGAGGAAAGGAAAAACAACTAGCAATGTAAGAAGGTATTACATAAAATAAGCCAATCTTACTTTATCTTACACACCTTTAGTATAGTTGTTTTCCCTTTTATTACCCCCAGCCCTGTCTTAGGCATAAAGCTTCAGTAATACCGGGGTACAAAATGTGTAGGAATGCCAGAACAGGAATATATAGTGACTCCCTGTGTAGGGAGTGGCACTAAAAAAGGAAACACAAAATCTACTATCGTAAAAATCTTAAATGAATCAAATGATACCATAGAATTGATATGGATAGACACTCCACACAGAAATAATAAATATATAGCAGTAGGAATATACTACTGACCACCTGATGAGGATAGTGATGGTTGCTGTGATACCCAGGGAGTTACAAAAACAGAAAACCCAATAATAACGGGGGATTTCAACCACCCCCGTATTGGCTGTACATATATATATATATATATATATATCAATCAGGATGCAATTCAGTGTACAATTTCTAAATGTCATTAATGACTGCTTCTTGGAGCACCTGGTCCTGGAACCTACAAGGGAGGAGACACTCAGTGGAGCACAGGATCTGGTCTAAGAGGTGAATGCAGTGGGACTACTCAGTAATAGCAACTCTAAGATAATTAAATTTTACATCCTGGCAGGGGAATACCAAAGAAGCCCACCATAGTATCGTTTAACTTCAAAAAGGGGAACTACACAAAAATGGGGAAGTTAATTAAACAGAAATCAAAAGGAACAATTACAAAACTGAAAGCTAGCAAACTGCATACAAACTATTTTAAAACACCATAATAGAGACTCATGTTAAATGTATATCCCACTGTCAGCCGACGGTGAGGGCAGTGTGTGCGTGTGTGTTACACCCAAGTCTTCAACTGCTGAGACACAAAGTCTCGTTGCAGTGGGCAGCCTAGGAGGCTGGAGGGCACCCCGAAAAATAGTTTAACGTCTGTGACTTTACTGCTAGGACCGGGGTCCCGTCGCAGAGGGTAGCCAACAGGCTCTCAGACGCCCCGAGTTTATAGGAAGAGCTTATTACACCTTAGATTTCAGCTGCTAGAATGCGTAATTCCTTCGCAGCAGGCAGCCTTGGGGAAAGACTGAAAGGTGCCCCAGTGGATTTTGCCACCTGGGTGTGACACAAATCCAAACGCCCAAGCTCTCCCTATATCTGTCCCTAATGACCGGCTGAAGTTCTTTTAAATTGTGCTTGGTTCTGTTACAGCAACTGAAGGAGTCAGGTTAAAGCTTAAACAGTTACTATTTTATTGTTACAGGGTAAACTTAGTTGTTAAATGCTACTGCTGTGTTACAGATAACACAGACACTACAAAGGACAGGACAGAAATTACACTAATAAGTCACTTACAGGTACCATGAAACCCTTTTGGTTCTCTGAGCTCTTATTAAATGCATGCAAAATAGACACATAGCAGGTATATATTCTCACCCCTGCGTTCCAGACTTGGCGTGGCCAGCGTCTTTCTCTCAATCCCTCGGGAAGAAGTAGGGCGAGGTTGGGCGTCCCACAGACCTCGGGAGACAATCAATACCTGCCAGCAGGTATAGATGATTGGAGCTCAAATGGGGTGGGCTGCTGAACCTCTTTTTATACCCCTTGGGTCATGTAGGCTTCTTCCTGGTCTCAAGTGGCCAATTAGAAAAAATGGCTTTGAACACCAAGTTTCCCACGAAGGGTGCAAAGCATAATTTACACCTGGGAAAATGCAGACAATGGGCACCTCTGGTATGTGATGGGCGAAGATTCCTCTCCTGGGACAGTGCAGGCGTGTCAATTACTGGTACTAGCCATCAGGGCGACGGGAGGCCCCGGGTCGTCAGCTAGCCCATTTACTGTCTGGTTTCTGTTTATGGTAGAGTCAGGGACAGGCAGCACACCTGCGTTCCCAGGGCATCAAAGGCTGACTGCCTTTCTCTTGCTCTCTGGGGGCAGGGAACAAGATGGGGTTCGTGGAAAAACAAGATGGGGTTTGTGTCTGGCTACACTCACATAAAAAAATTAAGACAACCCAAAATTATCACGATTTCTAAACAGCAAAGAAGCAGTTAGGGACAAAAAGGTGTACTTTAAAAATTGGAAGTCAACTGTTGATGAGGAAAATTGAAAGGAGCATACATTCTGACAAGTCAAATACAAAAGTATAATTAGGCAGGCCAAAAAAAGAATTTGAAGACCAACAAGAAAAAGCCACAAAACCAAACAACAGTTTATTAAGTACAACAGGAAGAGGAAGCCTGTCAAACAATTAGTGAGCCAATGGATGATTGAGATGCTAAAGGAGCACTCAAAGAAGACAAGGCTGTTTCAGAGAAGTTAAATGAATTCTTTGATTCAATCTTTACTGCAGAGGATGTCAGGGACATTCCTAGGTCTGAGCCAATCTTTCACAATGGCAAATTTGAGCAATTGTCCCAAATTGAGGTGTCAATAGAGGAAGTTTTGTAACAAATCAGGAAATACAAATAAATTATGAGGACGAGATGGTATTCATCGAAGAGTCCTGATGGAACTCAAATATGAAATTGCACAACCTCTAACTGTGTTATGTAACCTATCCATTAAATCGACTTGTGTACCAGATAACTGCAAGATAACTAATTCAACACCCTACTCAGATGGAGTCCATCTCATGAGAACTGTCCTCTATCTACGAAGGTCTCCCAAGGGCCAAATATCCCAAAGCTCTCCTTACAGCACTACAGCTTGAACCATCTCTTGATCATCATGATCGTGTCTCATCTTTGTTCTCCTCCTCCATAGACAAGAAGAATTCCACTGAAGATCACCTGATTGTCCATTTCCTAATTGGCTTCCCAGCCTGGTATCATCTCCCTTGATGCATTCCAGCAAGAATCTAGCTGTGTCAATTGTTCCCACATCAAGGACAATCAGTGAATTCTTTCCTGCTTCCGTTGAGATACTTCAGCCTCAAGTCCACATCCCATATCTTAGGTCCCAGCAGACAACACACCCTTTTGTTCTCTAGATCAGCTCTGTCATTTTTCTTACTGAAGTTACTAGTCACATGGACCTTTTCAAAATGATGGTGTGATTTTCCAGCCTTTCTCCTGTTCTTTCTGGATGCAAATCCCCTTGTGCTTTATTCTCCCTTGCAATTTTCCATCAGTCATCCTGTCTCCTCCAAGGGTTTTGAACTTCAGGTATCTAGCCATTTTTCTCTTCCTTCTTGTCCTCCTTCCATAAGTTACAGCCTGCTCTCCCCGTCTTCATTTTCCAACTCAGCAAACCTGTTCCTGAGTTCTATTTTTCCTATACTAGCTGGCCTTTACCTCTGCCTGGTTCTCACAGTCACATATTTCCAATTGCCACCTTCCTCACCCAACAGTTTCCCTTCAGTTCATCAGTCCAGCTTACATCTACAAATCTTGACTTTTCCCTTCAACGTCCTCTTACCTTTCTTCTGTCTTCTGCTAGAATCTCCTTTGAAACTCAGCCATAGTTTTCTCCTGCATCTCCAAGCCTCAGATCTTCTCCTTCATCAGTTCTATCAGGCAGAACTCCATACAAACTAGGCCCCTTTCAGGAACTCACTCCAGGATCACATACATCCTGCAGCTTCCACATCCAGTCAACTTCATTGTCTCTTCTGGTTCTTTGGTTCACTACCCACTGCTGCCTCTGTGTGTGACATAGCCTTCCCACCTCAAATCTTGTCAAGGGAAAATAAAAACAAAACAAAAAAACAGACAAAACCAAAATTCCAAACAAACCTAGAACATTCCCTCTCAAAAACTCTCACTCAGACGCCTCTTTTTTACAGCTGTTTGCTGGCACCTGTGCCACTGGCTGACTATTTGGCTACCTTTATAGAACCTCTAATTAGAGAAGTCCCACTCCTTAATCAGGGCTTTGATTCTCTCGCAGCACATAGCTCCCTGCCAGCCTCTACATATGAATAAGAAAAAAAAACACAAAAACACAAAACAGGGAAAACACACAACACCCAAAAAACCTCATTCAGTTCCCTGAAGAACCAGGAACTTGCCTTCTCCCTTCTCTTGCAACAGAAATCCCATTCCATCTCCTCTGTTTACAGTTCTGTTTGCTGGCTCCTGTACCACAGTTACTGTCCTGTTCCATTCATTCCCACTGAAGCACCTGGTACTGACCTCTTTCGGAAGATGGAATATTGGGATAGATGGATCATTGGTTTGACCCATATGTCCATTCTTGGTCTCTTATATAATTTATACCAATCTTTACATATGAATTTTTTCCAGAGATTTCCTTGAGATTACACCTGCTTACATCAAGTCTAAATTTGGCCAGTCAATCTTTGATCCCATAGGAGCATTGTTATAAAGTCTTTTTTGGTGGAGGAGTGGTGCGTTTTTAAGAAAGTTGAACTGAAATGGATGGTTTTGAAAAAAATCTGTCTTCAGTACAAGGATATTTATGTATTTTTGTACAGATTGTGCTCCATTTTACAGTGGTGTCAATCCTTGGTAGCATCACTGAAGTAATAGAATAGCAGAGCAGGAAATCTGGGCTTTTTTCTGTTCATTAGGTTTCCTGCATAGATTGGCATCAAGAAAGGCTATTTTAAAACTGCAGAGATACATTCAGAAATGACTGTGTGCTCCACCCAAGGAATGTCTTTACATAGCCCCCAGCCAGCCTGTACATACTGAACAGAAAAAAACCACAAAAACACAAAACAGGAAAAACACACAACACCCAAAAAACACCCTTCAGTGAGATTTTTCATGAGGCTATTAACCAACTTACCAAACAGCAGATAGCATAGCAGATTTACAGCAAGTTTATCTCTTGGGCAGGCTGAAGTGGTGGAAATTGCCTGGAGAAAATTGAAACCCTAATAACTGATTTTCTTACTGTTAAGATTTTGAAAGTCCTGAGTCTTTCCAAGATCAAATCAAAACTGCTCAGTAGCAAGCCTGGGGGAATTCCTCCAGATTCCTAGAGCTGCTTCCTTGCTTAAATTGAGAAAGGATACTTTTACAGATGTAGATTTAGAACTAAATTATTTGCCTAAAATAGATAACTCTTTCCTCTAGGGATTTTCAGTATCTGCTAATTTGGCTATGTTATTAACTTTGTCATTGATACCCAGGATCTATGAATTGTAGAGGAAAGCTGCAAAAGCTTAGTTATATAAGAAACCCTTGAGGTCATGAAATGTTATTAAGAGGCAAATCATAAACTCACAGCCCTTCTGAGACGGAGTTATAGCCAGAAAATCAGAGGGAAATGAATACTGTATAGGACACCTGATTTATGAATGTAATAAATATATGTGCATATGCTAATACGATTTTCTCCCCTTTTCCAGTTTGATATGAGAGCTTATGATAGCAGAACTTTGTCCCAGTGCCAGCAAGGTCACTGTTCAAAAACATCTGATTGATCCAAATGTTTGCTACATTCTTACAGAAGTAAATGAAATCTGAAAGGAGACAATTCATGATTCACAGTATTGCAACAAAACTCACTGTATAAGGCAGAGAAGCACTGGCAGACTAAGCACAAGATTCTGCATTGTTTGCACCCAAATGTGTCCTCACATATGCATTTATCCCAGCAGTAGACTTACACCAGGAATGAATTCTGTCCATTTGTGTGTAAACCCCACACTAGGACAGAAGAGATTAAGGAGCCATTCTGGACCCAGATGACTGTGACCTGCTGAAACTTATAGACCCTGCTGCAGTAGAAAGAGGATCTTAGGAGGGATATAGATACTTCAGAAGGGGAGGGAAGGACAGGGAAGGAGCAAGGTAGAGAAGAGATGACATGAAAGGAGTCCTTTCTTGAGAGCTCCTGAATAAGGCTACAGCAGGAGTCCTTTCTGAAAGAGCGGGACCTGCAAGTGGCAGCTGCTCAAGGCTTAGAAAAGGAGATATGAAAGAGACAAGGCTAGAAGCTATTCCTGCTGGGCAGGGGGCTAAAAGAAGTATGTGAGGCTATATCCTGAGTGGAGAACCTGGCTGAATTATCAGGATGATCTCAACCTGTCATTCTAATATGGCAGTAGGGACAGTGAATGTGAAGCCTACCTGACCCATACAGTGAGAATGATAGCTTCAGACAGGCCGTGTCCAGACTCAGGGGTTTTTTCGGGAAAAGTAGCCTTTTCCCGAAAAAACTTCCCCTGCGTCCAGACTCAAGCCGCGTTCTTTCGAAATTATTTCAAAAGAACGCGGCTTTTCTTTCGATGGCGGTAAACCTCAATTTACGAGGAAGAACGCCTTCTTTCGAAAGTTCCTCTTTCGAAAGAAGGCGTTCTTCAATGTAAAGAGGCCGTCTTCGAAAGAGAGCATCCAGACTCGCTGGGTGCTCTCTTTCGAAAAAGCGGATTTCTCTTTCGAAAGATCCGCCTGCAGTCTAGACGCGATCTTTTGAAAGAGGCTCTTTCGAAAGATGCTTTCGAAAGAGCCTCTTTCGAAAGAAGCCTGCAGTCTAGACATAGCCACAGTGGGAATGAAACCCAGGAACTTACTCCAGCTTGAAGCAGGTTCCCCACCTGCAAGGAAAAAGGGCACCAGATGTACTGAAGATTCTGTTGTTTTTCCTATCTTCTTTTGTACTTGAAGTATTTTGGTGCCTTAAGGGGAAGCAAGTGGTAGGAAGTCCCCTAAGAAGGCAGCCCTGAAGCATTCTGGGTTATCACTGCCTCTCTTAGGGCTCAGGGTCAGAGCCTAATGGAGAGCAAGGGCCTGGGCTCCCCTAACAAACACCCTGCTTGTGGAAGAGCTGTTACTTATCCCTCTCCCCCAAGGTGAGGATAGACACATTGTAAGCATTGAGTCAAGGGCATGCCATCCACAGGGCCCCAGAGGTGGGCTGAAACTCTTTCTTTTGTGGGGTCTTTGAGCTGTATATATTCTGTTGTGCTCTGTTACTCCAGAAGGGGGCAAAATCAATTCGTGACCTAGCAGGAGGGTGAGATAGCAAAAAACCAAGGCAGATTTCTGACAGAATTTCATCAAAATCTACATGGTCTTGCAGATTGTTTTTGAATTAGACAAACTGACAAGTTCTAACAAAAACATGTTGTGCCAAATGTTTTCTAACCAGCTCTACTAACTCTTGCTCAGGATTTCATGGCACTTAATATCCCATCAGTGTGTACTTCTGCAGGACTAGGAACAATCTGACCCAAAATATCTGCCATTGCCAGTTTTTAAGAAATTTGAATCAGTAGCAGATGTGAGTTGGTAATTCTGGTAAAGTTTGTCTCAACTTCCTCTGTGTTCCCTTAGGAACGCAACTTCTGGGTGTCCTACTTCATCCCTCCCCACTTACAGAGGTATTGTTAAGTTACCAATGTTAAAATAAGACTTCCCTTAAGGTCTGATTTCTCATGTAAATCATAATGTCTGGCTTGCCCCTGAATGACATGTGAAACAGTATTTCTCATGTTGAGAAACAAAAACAAGAAACAAAACTCCATACAAAGTGCACATATGTTGATTCTTTCCCTAAGCCAAACCATTGTCCCTACTGCTATGTCAGGATCCTTAGTTCTCAAAAAAGATAGGTTGAGATCCTAGCCACATGTTGACCCTTTTTGGTCCAGCCTCAACTCTCACTAGTCACCCCGTTCACTGACCCGCTATTTTCCAGTTCGTCTTTGTTCCTCAAAAGTAAGCTTAAGGTATTTTTTGGGCTCTCTAGTAACAGGACTGAGCTGTGTTGTCTTGAGGATTTGGTCCAGAGCATTGTGAAATGGATCCCTCAGCCCTAAGGGACATGCACAGCTTGCTGATCATAGAAGCTTCTGTTATCTTTTGAAACTTAAGATTGTAACTCATTTGTGAATATATGTTTGCCTGCTTTCATGATGTAGATACCTATCTGGTTTCCTTTTCCTGTTTAATAAGTCTTTATATAGTTATCTCTTTGTATAGTTTGGCTGCAAACATTATCTTTGGTGTGAGATATAGGGTGCAATTGATCGGGGTAAGTGTCTGGTCCTTTGGTGCTAGGAGTAATCTGAATGTTGTGATTTTTGGGGTAAAGGACCATCTATCACAAAGGTACACTCACCTGGGTGACAAGATAGATCTGAGCACTTCAGAGGACTGTCTGGGTATGTCTACACAGCAACATTACTTCGAAATAACTAGCGTTATTTCAAAATAACATAGTCCACGTCTACACAGCAGGCAGTTATTTCGACATAATGTTGAAATACTGTCAAGCTGGAGGACTTCTTACTCTGACTCATGTATCCCTCATTTTATGAGGAGTAAGGGAAGTCAGCGGAAGAGTGCTCTATTTCGAAATAAGTGCTATGTAGACAGCACCAAAACTCGAAATAATCTATTTTGAAATAAGCTACGCAATTGACCAGCTCAATTTGCAAAGTTCATTTCAAATTAAGCCCTGCTGTGTACACGCGTCCTTTGTGACTTTGTGTTAAGGCTGTTATAATGCTGGAGCCGTTTACACTTGGGAATTGTTGGAGATATCTAAGTACAGAACTCACAACCTGAAGTTTGTGCTCTGGTTCTCAACAGTGTGCCTGGAGGTTAAAACAGAGCTTAAAACTTTCCTTATCTTTCCTTTCATTAGGATGTTAGAAAGGGGAGCAGAAGAAATACTTGTTGGGCAAGGAACCTCTCTGTATTGCTATTAGAATCAGTGCCCTGGGATGCTTGTACTCAAACTCTGGAGTGTTTCTCTCTTGCTGTGTCATCCAGTCCTTCCCTTTCCCTTGATCTCTCAGTCACACTCTCTCTCACTCACTCTCGGTAACAGGAGTACAGAGTGAGAGTCCGGTTGCTGTCCTGCCCCTGCCTCCACCCTCCTCCTGATTTTTTCTTCACTCAACTCTCCTTCTCTTTCTGGTAAGTCTAACAAACTGTTTCTTTGTTGACACTATTTTGTGGCACTGTGCAATGCTTTCAATCAAAATACCTCACTTCAGTAGTGTCAGTACAAGTTTTCTAAATAAGTTTATTTTGGGGGCGCTACCATATAGGCATAGGTGCTATGTGTGTGAAACACACAGCCAATATAACAGCCTGGCGTGGGCTGCCACTGAAAGTAAGAAATACATTTCTCCAAAGAAAGATTGAAAAATAGCATTAGATGAAGATGGATTTTATGTAAGATCAGGGAAAATGGCAGTTTTGTATTTATTTACAAAAATAAATAATCATGACTCAGGAGTGGCATGAGACATCAGGCAGGTAAGTGACTTAGTAAAGTTTCTGGGTCTGGTTTGTTTGTTTGTTTCTGTTCTTCTGTGGGTGTGTGTCCTGCAACATCCAGTTACTTTGCAGATCTTTGTACTAGAGGTCATAGACAAATGCCGACTCCTTTATGCCTCATGTAATTAGTCATGTCAGGTTCATAACTGTTTGTAAAGGAATATGGAGGGTTTAAAGATAACACAAGGCACATCCATTTGTCTGTAGGATTATCAGACCTAATCTGACATGGATTTGACATTTATTGCTTGAAATTTTGCTGCAGTTTAAATCTGAATTCATTTCATGGTAATATTTTAGTTTTGTTCAACACATGCTGTTTGGTTTAATCATATTGAAGACTCTTTTTTACAGATAGTTTTTAATGAATTTCAAGAATAAAGTGCTAAATACCATTACCCGTTTTAGAAGTGCTTAAAATAGCTTCTGGCTGCAGAGCAGATGCCATGTGTCTTTCTGCTGGTTACAAGGGAAGGCAAGAACTAAATATAGACAAGTGTTTGCAAACCTTCTTGAAGTGCAACCTGAAAGAGGGTAAGGATAAAGAAACACTTGTTGCCGAGAAAATATCACTTTTCATAATTCCCAGCCCAATTTTAAAGGACTTAACATTGTTTACAGAAAAAAATATTTTTGTGGCTGTTTATAATTGATCAGTATTTCCTAAGCATCGAGAATAGCAAAGTGGCAGAGCATCTGTACTGCAAAGGTGACTATTTTTTCCAGCAGTAGAAGAATACTATTATCGCTAAATCGGAGCTCTGTCCTTTTCTATTTTGGGACTAAGAAGCCTTTGAAGTAAAAGGATATAGGCCTAAAAGTGAGATGTTAAGGATCATTGTCAGAAACATTTAAAAGGGTGTTATATTTTCGATCCAAACAAATTCAACACACGACAATGCTGACCATCTTGGGATTATGAAATGGGGGGGCACCATTTCTCTCTCTCTTTGGGCTAAGTAAATGGTATGTTTGAATTCCCCCACCAGTTCATGGGCTGACAGTGCAGTATTAGGAGCAGAACTGGCTGTTAAAGGGTGTCCTACCTCCAGTGGAAGTTAAAGCCTTGTTAAATTTGTTTTAAAAAGGAATACTAGAGGATAACTGCAGTGTCCTAAACACCATTCCCTCCAGCAAAACTTTTCCTACCCCAAGGCAAAAAAGGTAGAGCTAGACAGCACAAAAAAACATTCCCATGTTTGGCCCATGCAAGCCAGCTTGATCATGCAGGGCCTCAACAACAGGGCTGTTGCATTGCTATGCAGACTTCTGGAGCCTGAGCTCTGAGACCCTCTTCATCCCACAGGGTCCTAGAGCCCGGTTTCTAGTTCAAGTCTTCAAGTCTACACAGCTTTTGTGGATCTCATTCTTAGGCACCTATCGCTCCCCATTCTTTGTAGAGGAGTCAAGCCTAGACACATAATTTGATTTTGTGGACCACATGTTGTTCCTGAGATTTTCTAAGCACTGTGATACCCAACATTGCAATGCCTAAATCATGTGGTGGATTCCCTCCAGAGTGATTCTGTAACTTCTTTAGGCCGGATGGGGAAGGATTTCTGATGCACAGACAGATTACTCAGCAGGGAGTAGAGGATTTGGGGCTACCTCACTAAAAACCCCTCATCTCTAGAGCTGCATGTGAGCTACAGTAGCAGCTGTATTCACGTAAATATAAGTTTCCCATTAGTAATGGTTTTTTTTTTACATTTCAAAATATCTTAAGTTTATGAAAGCTGCTGTATAATTTTTGTATATCATACACAGAGCCATCCTCTCCATAGGGCATCCTCCCTGAGCCACGCGCTTTGGGGGACCATGCTGTTTAGGGAGCATGGAAGCATGGAGCCAAGAGCATTGTGGGGTCTGGCACTGGCAGCAGGCCCACCCCTGCACTCACTGGCAGCAGTGGGACGTGAAGCACCCTGGACCCATCCAGCTGCACTCCACTGGCTCCCAGCATCACTCAGGAGAGGAAGCTAAGGGGCAGTGGCAGAGCAGGAGAAGGCCGGAGAAGAACAGGGGCAAGAAGAGGTGGAGTGGGAGCTGTGCCTGGGGCAGAAGGGTGGATTGTCCCTGCCCCACATCCCATTAGGGAAGGCCCTGATCATACAAACTTGTTTTAAACTACAGAGATACAGTCTACATAGATTGTAGTTGCTGTAATAATTTTAGAGAGATGAAGGTCAGTAGACATGACACAGTGGGTGAGGCGTATCTTTTATTAGACCAACTTCTGTGGGTGAGAGACACAAGTTTTTGAGCTTACACAGACCGCTTCTTCATGTCTAGGAATATCCCAGCTGAACACACAGTACAACAGATATTTCAAGAGGTGCTATTAAAGGTAAAGGTAAAGGTAATGTACATGGTTTACTGGTTTATCGGTAAACCTCACCCTTAATGGATTGCAGTTAACCAGTAGGGGCTGGAGCAGTTTCCCACCTGCCCCAGACCCATCACAGGCAGTGTCTGCTCTGGTCAGCTGGCCAAAGCAGCTTCTGTTCGTGGCAAATCTGTCATCTATTTTCCCTCCCCGCCCCCACTCCACACAGATTACACACTGGCCCCTGGGGAACCAAATGCAGAGCCCTCGGCAAAATCCCCTCCTCCTCCAGCCCTGTTTCCTGGGAGGCGGCTTTGCTATGGGCAGCGAAGCCTCCTCCCCAGAAGCGGGGTCAGTAGCTCTTGCCAGCCCTGCTCTCGGGGAGGCTTCACTGAGGACTCTGCAGTATAAAGCCTATTTAAACTTTATAATGTGGTGCCCATGGAGTATGTAACCATGTAACCACTAGGATTTTTAGCCATTACATGGTTACATTTTTAAATGCCTTTTTACATTCCTAATGTTAACATATCCATGTGTCTGCTATAGCCAAATATGACCTAATCCATGGGACCCTTGAGAACTGTAGCACATTTAAGGTTATATCTTATGGCATGCTAGTTGTGAAGTTCACACTGGGTTTGCCTATATTCAACTTGGTGGTCTTGTTTTAACTCTAGTTAATTTATTGCCAATTAACTCTAATTAATTAGCATAATTGTAAATGCTAGTCTAAACATTTCACAAATGTTTGTGTTCTGGAACAAACATTTGTAGAGCATCCAGACTAGCATTTATAAACATGTCAGTTAATTTGAGTAATTGGCAATCAACTAACTCAAGTTAAAATAGGACCACAAGCGCTAGTCTAGACAAACATATTAATGCTGACAGGAATTGTTTGGATAAATCACTTATACTGGGCATAATTTTCCACAGTAAATTGGGCACCACATGTTATCAAACCAGAATAGTAACATTTTAGGTCCTTTCACACAGGTGTACTGACTACATTGTGGGAAAAGCTGCAGAGAATCAGATCCACTGATGTGACAGTATATACCAGTCATTACAGAATTTTGCATAGACAATAGTTTTGTTTATGCAAGGACTGCAAGAAGAAGTCTGCAGGCCAACAATTAAAGGGGCCTTTCTCCTAACATTCCAAGTTCATGCTTGAAGTTAGTTGCTGGAGGAAGTGATAGGCTATACAAGGTTGACTATCTTATCTACAAGTACCTGCATGTTAACATTTTATATCCAAGATCAATTTGACTAGTACTAGGCTGATATGCACTGAGACATGTATTGCAAGTAAACAGTACACCTCCCATTCAGGAGCGGCCTGTGGCTATAGGCGGACTCAGTCGCCGCCTAGGGTGCCGCCACCCAGGGCGCCCAATGATGATGTCAGTCCATTGATGGCCCTGCAGGTGGAGGTGCTGATCGCGCACTCCGCCTGGAGCGCCAGCTGCTGAAGCCCTCAGGCCGCTCCTGCTCCCATTATACGCTGCCTTTTAAAACAGCAGCAACTTGGACACTGTAGAACACACATACAACAATCAGAATGATCCTTGGTTGCTATGTAAGTTAGAGCAGGCTTCATACAGAGGCTGGAGCTCTGATTTTGGGAAATATAAAGGCGGTTTAAAGCACGGTTTAAAGCAGAGGAACTCAGAGGATGCACTTGTTCTTCTTCCTTGTGGCTCCTGCCATTGCAGGGACTATGGAGGGGCTGCTGCCACGCCTCACTAACCTCCCTTTCCACCTGCTCCCCAATAATACCTGAGGATATGTCTACACTACAGCATTATTTCGAAATAGCTTATTTTGAAATAACATGTCTAGACACAAAATGCATTTCGAAATAGCATTTTGTTATTTTGAAATAGTGCCTCCACACCGAAGGATGCTGAATCGCATTTAAGGCTGGCCAGAACCGGTTCTGGCAGGGCATCAGGTCAGGAGTTACCTTCTGTGGTTGCTGCCTGAGGCTATCTGAGACCTGTGCTTAAAGGGACACCCCCCAGACAACCGGTTCTAAGATTTCCCTGCTAGCTTGCCTACTTCGCTGAGAGACAGCAAAGCATTTTTTTCTCTGAGTGCTCTAGTTACCCTCACTTGGGACGCCACAGCACTCTGCAGCATGTAGCTGGAGCCACCCCTGGGCACTCTGGTGCTTCCCCTGGACATGTTGCTGCGAGCCTGGCATCACGTTCTGCAGGCAGTAACAGTTTCCCTGGTGCGCCTCACTGGGGGCTTGTGCCTCATTCCTCCCTTATGTTCTTCCACTTATCCCTCCCTGACTCCCCTTCCTGCTGTACAATAAAAGACACGCATTCATTACAACAAAGCCTCGTTATTGAACAAAACTGGGGTGGGCAGGGAATGAAACTAAGTTGAGACTGGGGAAAGAAGATGGGAGAGGGGAGGAGGGAGGGTGGGAGAGGGGAGGGGAAAACCTGGGAGGAGGGAGCTGGCAGGGGGAGGAAGGAGGAAGAGAAGCTCGGGGTTGGCGGTCTTGCCAACCCAACTGTCTCCCAGCACCACAGGTGCGGGGGCCCTGGTGTCCCTGGGAGTATGGGGAGGGTGGGGAGGAAGAAGCAGGAGGGGAAGAAGGAGTGCCAGCAGGGGCTGAGGCAGCAGGAGGCAGCAAGCTCTGCCCCAGGGTCGATGATCACCTGGGGCGCATGGACCATCCTGTTCCCCAGGATGCAGTCCAGAGCATCAAAATAGGGGCAGGGGTCTGGGTCTGCCCCTGGCTGGGAGCTGCCCCCTGTGGCCCTGGCATATACCTGCCACAGCTCCTTGATTTTCAAGCGAACCTGCTCCTGGGTTCGCATGTGGTCTTTGGTGGCCAGGCTGGTAGCCATCCACCTGTAGACGGTTGTGTTCCTCCGTTTAGTGTGGAGATCATGGACATTGGAGGCATCCCCCCAAACCTGACTTAGGTGCCTGATCTCCGCACTGGACCAGGCAGGCGCCCGCCTTTTCCAGCCCCTGGGAGCTGGTAGACTGGTCCTGGGGAGCAGTGGCTGCCTGGCTCATGCTGGGGCCACTGGGTCAGGTACAGCGACTGCTGGCTCTTGGCTGGCAGTCGTGGAGCTGGCACAGGCACTGTGGCCAGAGTCTACCCCTTTAAGGGCTCCGGGGATGGGGGAGGGAGAGGAGTTTTCTTGGTTATGCCCAGAGTGGCCAGCAGGGCACCCTGGGAAGGGCTAGAGACCCCCTATTTCGAAATAAGCATCTACATAGCACTTATTTCGAAATAGCAATTTCGAAATTGGAGCTATTCCTCATGGAATGAGATTTACCAATTTCAAAATAAGTCCTCTGCTGTTTCGATTTAATTTCAAAATAGTGGTTTGGCTGTGTAGACGCTGGTAAAGTTATTTCGAAATAACTTTGCTGTATAGACATACCCTGAGGCTGCATCCTTGGAGGAACAGGGTGCCATGTGGGCTGGGGGAAGAGGGCAGGGTGACGGTGGGAAAGGGGAGGGTTAGAGTGACTGCAACAGACAGGTCCCTTCCTCCTCAATGGCCCACCAGTACTTGCAGGCTAGATTGTGAAACTGCTCTTGCTGGGGATGGCCAACAGGCCAGGAGTTTGAGACTTCTGGGGATATGTCTACCCTACAAAGTTAGTTCGAACTAACGGACGTTAGTTTGAACTAACTTTCATAGGCGCTACACTAGCGCTCCGTTAGTTCGAATTTAATTCGAACTAACGGAGCGCTTAGTTCGAACTAGGTAATCCTCATTCCACGAGGATTAAGCCTAGTTCAAACTAGCTAGTTCGAATTAAGGGCTGTGTAGCCCCTTAATTCGAACTAGTGGGAGGCTAGCCCTCCCCAGGTTTCCCTGGTGGCCACTCTGGCCAACACCAGGGAAACTCTACTGCCCCCCTCCCGGCCCCGGACCCCTTAAAGGGGCACGGGCTGGCTACGGTGCCCATGCCAGGTGCAAGCCTACTAGCACCCAGCCAGCAGACCCTGCACCTGGCACGGATCGAGCCACCCACCCGATGCCCCCCAGCCCTCCCCCTCTTCCCGGGACCAGGCTGGCGGCCCCCGGGAGCTTGCCCGGGACCGCAAGAGGCGGGCATCCGCCTGGGCTAGTGCAGACATCGTGGACCTTGTCCATGATCTCCGCACTAGGCACAGGAAAGTGGCCATCTAGGGCAGGAGAGCTGCCAGCCTGGCCACCCAGGAGCAGGTGTGCAAGAGAATCAAGGGGGTCCAGTGAGACCCCCGACCCTGAGCCCTGAGCTTACAATGGCCGTCCTGGGTCAGACCAAAGGTCTATCTAGCCCAGTAGCCTGTCTGCCGACAGCGGCCAACCCTAGGGACCCTGGAGGGGATGGACCGAAGACAGTGACCAAGCCATTTGTCTCGTGCCATCCCTCTCCAGCCTTCCACAAACCTTGGGCAGGGACACCACTCCTACCCCCTGGCTAATACCACTCCATGGACCCAGCCTCCATGACTTGATCTCACTTCCCTTTAAACTTTGTTCTAGTTCTAGCCTTCACAGCCTCCTGCAGCAAGGAGTTCCACAGGTTGACTCTTTGCTTTGTGAAGAACAACTTTCTGTTACTAGTTTGAAGCGTGCTACCCATTCCTTTCCTTTGGTGTCCTCTAGTCCTTCTTTATGGGAACTAATGAAGAATTTTTCTGTATGCACCCTCTTCACCCCACTCATGCTTTTAGAGACCTCTATCCTGTCCGCCCTCTGTCTCCTCTTTTCTAAGCTGAAAAGTCCCAGTCTCTTTAGCCTCTCTTCATATGGGACCTGTTCCCAACCCCTCATCATTTTAGTTGCCCTCCCCTCTCCCAGCCTCTCTCTTCCCCTCTCCCACCTCCTTTTCCCAGTCTCTCCCAGTTTTGTTCAATAAAGACAGATTCCATTTTGGAAGACACGTTATCTTTATTTTGTACATCAAGAAGAGGGGCTAGGGAAGGGTAAGTGGAAGGAGGTGAGGGAGGAATGGGGTACGAGCCCCCGATGGGGAGGACTGGGCTGGCTCTGTGGGCTTCTGGGGGTGGAAGCTCTCCTGCAGCCCCCCAATTGCCCCCTCTCCCCAGATGGCAGCCTGCGGCAAGTGCAGCCGGGCTGTGGCCGAGTGGTGTGATGTGCCCAGTGTGGGTAGTCCGGGCAATCCAAGCCAGGACTAGTTTGCAAGCGGGGCACCCCTGAGAACTGTCTGTCCGGGGTGGGGGGCAGGACCCTTTAAGCACAGCCCTCGGCTAGCCTGAGAAAGCATCTCCATGCTCTAAGTTCTTCTCTGATGCCCTGCCAGCACTGCTTTCGGCCATCCTTAAGCCCGGTTCAGGGTCCACTTAATGTGGACGCGCTAGTTCGAATTAGCAAAACGCTAATTCAAACTAGTTTTTAGTTCTAGATGCGTTAGTTTGAATTAGCTTAGTTCGAATTAACTAATTCGAACTAAGTTAGTTCGAATTAACATTGTAGTGTAGACATACCCTGGTTTATTATTAAAAAGAGAAGAGAAACACGCAGTGTACTAGATTAATCTTTTGTGTAACCAGTGAAGCAAGTGGAGTGGAACTTAAGCATCAAGAAATAACATTGTGATCCTGAGATTCTGCCTTTTGGAATGTTTTGTACAATGCCAAGTGTACAGTGTACAGTGCTAATTAAATAGTAGAACGGTGTTTTACAGAAGTTTTTTTTAACATTAGTTAAGTGTTTTTATTGTGATAGTGATGATGGGCCTCACTGCTGTATGATTACATAACAATTTTAGAACTATTTTAGATTTCTCTTCAGTGTTGCTAACTGAAAGTACAAGACATTGTGCCATAATGAAAGTGAAACTGATTAAAATCTAAAACAATGGTCCCCAAACTTTTCAGGGTCATGCCCCTCTTATTCCTGTCCGTACCTCCCTGGAGCTAGGAATGGGGCTGTGGCTCCCACATGAAGGATGTAGACAGAGGTAAGACGACCAAGGTTGCTGTCAAGGCTGGGACCTGAGCAGGGTTGTGACCAGAAACAGAGCCAAGGCTGGGGGTGGACCAGAGGCTGGGAACAAAGGCAGATGGGGAGCCACAGGTAGGCCAGGGCTGGGAACTGGGGCAGGGCCACACCAGACCCTGGAGCAGAGCGGAGCTGGGTGGTGCTTCCTCCCTGCCCTCCATGTGGGCTAGCCTGGGCACCACTGCATCCTTCTAAATGTTCCTCCACACACACACCTCCCAGGGGGGACACGCACTAGAATTTGGAAACCTCTAGTATAAAATAAATCTGTTCCAATCAGCTGGAAAAAAATGCAAGAAATAAAACAAATGGCATAGAGTGCACTCAGAAAGTACAATAAAGTAGATAGTATCTTGTTTAATTGTCTGTAGTATCACTGGCAATGGGGATAAGAATTTTTTTAAATGTTAGCCTTATGTGGGCCTTTTCCATTTTTAATATATAAAATTTGCTTTTTTCACCGAGGATAAATTGACCTAGATGATAAAGTTTTTTACACAACATATTTAAGAAAAAAGCACATTCCCTAGTAATGGCTACATTAATTTGTTAATTTTAAACTTACAGCTGTGAGCTATTAGGTGCTATACCAACTATGGAGAATGACCCGCCTACTGATCTCAAACCTGAACACCAACCACTCCCTCCTGTAAATAGCACTTCAACATTACCTAATCAGAATGGCCTTGAGAAACACAACAGTGAGACATCCTCTACCAACCCCCAGCCTCCTGAGAACGAAACAAGTGCTGAGCCTGAAACAACAGTTTGTGACATATCCGAAGAGCTGAGCCGACAGCTGGAGGACATTATTAAAACCTATGGCTCTGCTGCTAGTCTAGTGGAAAAGGAGAGAGCTGCCAAAGGCACTGACAAGCCTGAGAAGGGAGAATCATTCAATAATGAGGACGGAGATTATGAAGATGCAAATGACGAGAGCGAGAAAGAACAGATAGCTACTGGGGATGCTGCAGGAGCAAAGGAATCCAGCATCAATAAGGAGCAAAAATTGGAAAAGAAAATCCTGAAAGGGCTAGGCAAGTATTTATGTAACTGAAATACAGCTATTCCAAGAGTCATGGCTTAACACGAGGGGGGAAACTCTTCTGATTTCTGTTCATTCCCACATTAAATCTTTATTGATGGTTGATAGTAAAAATGTCCTGATTATGTGTGGAAAACGATGATTGTTGTTGCAATCTTTGTCTAGTTACATTATGTTTTACATAATTATCCAAGAAATAAGTTTAGGCTGCATGAGATATTGATCCTTTTAATAACATAGGTACATCTACACTGCACGGCTATTTCAAAATAAGCTATTCCAGAATAGTTTTTCTGAAATAGCTTATTTCGAAATAGCACGTCTATACTGCACAGAAGCCTCAAAATTAGTCCAAGGCAGGCTTCCCTAATGTAGCCGTGCTATCTCGAGTGAGAGTCCCAGGAGGCACTGAGGAGGAATAACTTAGAATGGTCCTAGTGAGGGGCTATTTTGAAATAGAAGCAGCGGAGTGTCTATACCTGCCTTATTTCAAAATAGCTATTTCAGAATAGGTGCTATTCCTTGTAGAATGAGGTTTACAAATTTCGGAATAATCTGTCCATTACTTCAAAATTATTTTGAATAACAGAATGGCTGTTTAGACGCTTGCATCGTTATTTCAAAGTAACACTAGTTATCTCGAAATAAGGCTATGTCTAGACTGCAGGCTTCTTTCGAAAGAGGCTCTTTCGAAAGCATCTTTCGAAAGAGCCTCTTTCAAAAGATCGCATCTAGACTGCAGGCGGATCTTTCGAAAGAGAAATCTGCTTTTTCGAAAGAGAGCACCCAGCGAGTCTGGATGCTCTCTTTCGAAGACGGCCTCTTTACATTGAAGAACGCCTTCTTTCGAAAGAGGAACTTTCGAAAGAAGGCGTTCTTCCTCGTAAATTGAGGTTTACCGCCATCGAAAGAAAAGCCGCGTTCTTTCGAAATAATTTCGAAAGAACGCGGCTTGAGTCTGGACGCAGGGGAAGTTTTTTCGGGAAAAGGCTACTTTTCCCGAAAAAACCCCTGAGTCTGGACACGGCCTAACAGTGCAGCGTAGACACATCCATACACACCCAAGAGAATATTATACAATTTTGTGGTACCCAACTGGCACTTTTTTCTCCTGTTCAAAGTAGTTTGGAAGTTGTGGGTTGGAGAAAACGCTAGGGAGAAGTGTTGCCTGGGGTTTTGCTGAATCCAGAGCTTTTGGTAACTTTTTTCTTTGCAAGGCAGTGGCAGGCAATAAATCAATGGGAACATGGCATGTCAAGCTGATAGCTAGTTGATGCAAGCAGGCAAACAGAAGTGCTTCCACTCAAAGCTTCTACTTTATTTAGTCTCCAGCACTTATGACGGTTAGTAGAGCACCCAAAAATTAACCCCAGATTGAGGTTTACCCAAGGTCTTGAGAAGGTCTTCAGTGGATATCTATAGAGTTCCACTGGCTAGCCTTCCTTCTGCAGGGGAGCTTGAAAGATATCCAAGAAATGTCTAAGGGGTCCCAAGTGCTAAAGTGTTGACCAGTCTCAGATCTCTTCTTTTTTATATACCTAATTTGTTACTATTACAAAGATTGTTCATACAAAAAAAACCTCAAAACCTGTTGAGCACAAATCAATCAGGGTATGTCTACACTACCCCGCTAGTTCGAACTAGGAGGGTAATGTAGGCATACCGCACTTGCAAATGAAGCCCGGGATTTGAATTTCCCGGGCTTCATTTGCATAAGCGGGGAGCCGCCATTTTTAAAACCCCGCTGGTTCGAACCCCGTGCAGCGCGGCTACACGGGGCACGAACTAGGTAGTTCGAACTAGGCTTCCTAGTTCGAACTACCATTACTCCTCATTTCACGAGGAGTAACGGTAGTTCGAACTAGGAAGCCTAGTTCGAACTACCTAGTTCGTGCCCCGTGTAGCCGCGCTGCACGGGGTTCGAACCAGCGGGATTTTAAAAATGGCGGCTCCCCGCTTATGCAAATGAAGCCCGGGAAATTCAAATCCCGGGCTTCATTTGCAAGTGCGGTATGCCTACATTACCCCACTAGTTCGAACTAGTGGGGTAGTGTAGACATACCCTCACAGAGTTTCCCAGCCTGTCAGATAGAGGTGGCTACCTAACAACATGGGCCAGTCTGCACTGATCCTTGATAGAACAGCCAAGGGGCTACTTCAATTTATACTAATGGCATACCGTCACTGAGGAACAGCATAGTGGCATACTATCATCTCCTGCCCCTCTCCCACTTTAGCAGACCCCCCAGCATAAGCTTTCCCAAAGCCATCTTGCCTCCTGCTCTGGGGAAAGAGGATGGCACAAGAGCGAGATGTACCAGCTTTACACCAACTAGGAGCTCCCACCTGCTGAGGGAAGTCCCATTTGTCCAGTTACAACCAGAATCCAGCCCTTTTGCACCATGCAAAGGTTCTGCCCCAGGAATCTCTAGCTTGATACTGTGTATATATCTCAGTCATTTTACAAAAAAGTATGGAACAAAAATCAAAAATCGTTCTTGAGCAGGGATCATAGAAGGTTTGCCACAGAAAAATGCAAAAAAGCTCAGAATTTGTATTTTTACAGAGAATCTTTAGTTTTTGCATTTTGTGAAAAAATAAAAACATACTAACAAATACTAAATTTTACAGAAAGTACAAATGTCACTTATTTAATGTGCACAGCCAGCTCCATGCCCCCATGGTGGATTTTTGAATGTACTTTAAATTTACACTGCTAAACATACTCCAATAAACTGCTTCCAGCAAACAGAAGTTACTCAGTACTATGTGGGGGTTCATATTTAATACAGCTCATTTCAGCCTCCAGATGTGAGTAGTTCAAGTTATGAAAGGATGCCAAAGACATTAAAATTCACCCGTAAAAACTGTGTCACTGAATTTGGTAATATGCTGTTCTGTACTGTGTACAGCAATGCTGTGAATTATGTTCAAAGGCAGACAATTGTAGAAAACATGGGAAGTGCTAAACAAACAATGAAAGAAATGAAAATAAGAGACTGGGCAATTGACAACAGTAAAGAAAACTGGATCGGTCCAATGAGTTTATTTTATTATAATGATTGATGGCACTGTGAGGTTTTGAACTTGCTTAAACACTGTAAATACATCAAACAAACCTGGTATTCAACTGATACTTATATATATTGTGGCTAGAGAAACTGAAGTTCAGCATTTCATTTTAAAGCTGCAAAAAATACAGATTTTTATGGGTTTTCTTATTGGAGAATTTTGGGGTTTGTATCATGGAGAACTAGGATCCAGAATCATGAGTCAGATTTTCAAAGACAATTAATTCTCACTGACTGTCAATGGAATTTAGACACCCCAGGATACATCTACACTGCGGAGCAAAATTCAAATTAAGATATGCAGCTTCAGCTACGTCAATTGCGTAGCTTATGTCGAAAAAGCTTAATTCAGCTTTTGGCTCTGTCTACACAGCAGGAAGTCAAAGGAAGAACACTATTCCTTCAACTTTCCTTACTCCTCATGAAATGAGAGTTACAGGAGTCAGAGTAAGAAGTCCTCCATCTCGACATTATTTTGAAATAACAGCTTGCTGTGTAAACTCACACTGTGTTATTTCGAAATAACGTCAGTTATTCTGAAATAATGCTGCTTTGTAAGGGTGCTTTTTAAGTATCAGAGGGGTAGCTGTGTTAGTCTGAATCTGCAAAAGCAGCGAGGAGTCCTGTGGCACCTTATAGACTAACCGAAGTGTTGGAGCATAAGCTTTTGTGGGCAAAACATCTGACGCATGACATTTGTCATGCATCTGACGCATTTCGTGATGCATGGCATCTGACAAAGTGGGTCTTTGCCCACGAAAGCTTATGCTCCAACACTTCAGTTAGTCTATAAGGTGCCACAGGACTCCTCGGTGCTTTTGAAAAATCTGTGCCCATAGCTAGAAAACTGTTCAGGTCCAAGTTCTAGAATAGGATCAAGTGTTAGAAATGTTCGTGATCAGCAGGTTCTGTTCATAACTTCCTTTAAAAAAAAGTGAAAATTATTCCTCTCAAAACAAGAGGTTTCATTTCTGAGTTTTTTAGATTAACGTATCAAACAGTCTGTTTCCCAACAGCATGCCATACACTGCCTGCCTAGTCATCGATCCTCCTTCTTTCGTTTTTTTTAAGGGAAGGAAGCCACACTGCTGATGCAAAGCTTGAACAAGCTGACTACCCCAGAAGAGAAGCTGGACATGTTGTTTAGGAAGTACGCTGAGATGGTTAGTATAACATTTGTTGATTTATGAGGGGGGAAAATCTGTACCTGAAGTGATATACAGGCAGTCCCCGGGTTACGTACAAGATAGGGACTGTAGGTTTGTTCTTAAGTTGAATCTGTATGTAAGTCGGAACTGGCGTCCAGATTCAGACACTGCTGAAACTGACCGCCAGTTCTGACTTACATACAGAATCAACTTAAGAACCCCAGGCGTCCCCAAGTCAGCTGCTGCTGAAACTGATCAGCAGCTGATTCCAGGAAGCCCGGGGCAGAGCAACTCTGCCTGGGGCTTCCTGTAGTCAGCGCTGGTCAGTTTCAGCAGAAGCTGACTTGGGGACGCCTGGGGCAGAGCAGCTGGGGTGCTACTGGACCAACCCAGCAGCACCCCATCTGCTCTGCCCCAGACGTCCTGATTCAGCCGCTGCTGAAACTGACCAGCAGCGGCTGAATCAGGACCTGGGGCAGAGCAGCTGGGGTGCTGCCGGGTTGGTCCAGTAGTGCCCACGGGCGCTGCAGGACCAATCGGCAGCGCCCCAGCTGCTCTGCCCCAGAGTCCAAAACAAAAGCCTGGTCTGCTGGGGGGGGGGAGCACACTAGCTGCGCCCCCCCCCCCCCAGCAGACCAGGGACACGGGGAGCAGAGCCGCAGCGGCAGTGGGGTGCCGCGCCTCTGAGGCTTTGCTCTGGCAAAGCCTCAGAGGCGAGGGACACCGCCACGGCTGCGGCTTCAGTCTGGGTGCCTGTGGTCTGCTGGGGACGGTCCCCAGCAGACCACAGGCCCCCGGACTGAAGCCGCAGTCCCACAGGCCCCCGGACTTCAGTCAAAGCGGCAGCAGCGGCGGTTCCCCGCGCCTCTGAGGCTTTGCTCTGGCAAAGCCTCAGAGGCGCGGGACCCCCCCGCGGCTGCGGCTTCAGTCCGGGGGCCTGTGGTCTGCTGGGGACCGTCCCCAGCAGACCACAGGCACCGGGTCTCAAGGGGCAGCAGCAGCGGTTCCCGCGCTTCTGAGGCTTTGCTCTGGCAAAGCCTCAGAAGCGCGGGAACCCGCCCGGTGCCCCTGGTCTGCTGGAGACGGTCTCCAGCAGACCAGGGGCACCGGAGCAGCTTACGAACGGGGCTTTCTCGCCCCGACTTCCGGGGCGAGAAAGCTCCGTTCGTAAGTGTGGATCCGACGTAAGTCGGATCCGCGTAAGTCGGGGACTGCCTGTACATGATGTGAAATGCAATATGCTCTAACTTTATTCTGCATAGCGCCTTTTATACAAACTGTGTCCCAAAACACTTTTCATGGTTAAATAATAAATCACAGCCAAAGAAGAGTAAAAACAAAAGGGTAAGGGCCAAAAGATATGTTTTCAGAGAAGATCTGGAAAGAGATAGACAGTTGATTGGCAGTTTAAATGAAATATGTCCCAAATCTTTGGTAAAATGAAGTCTAACTGAAGACATGCGTTTTGCCAACCAGTTGTGAAGCTACAGCCATGATAAAGGATTAACAGCTATTGCAGTTGAAAAAGGATTTTCTTCTTTTAAATTTGTATATTTCCTACTGCTCCTTGTCCTTTTTAAGGAGGCCACGTGTTATTTTTATACTATAGGTATAAGATTATTTACCAGGGAGCAGAACAGTTGTTTGTGATTCCATGTATCCTTTTATCTTCATTTCTCATGACTTCCCTGCCCCCTCATCACACAAGTAACTTTCACAAGAAGATTCTGAGCACACATTTTAGGTCAGAGTCTTATCTCATATACATCAGAGTAACTCCATTGATTAGAATATAATTTCTATTATGGATGTAACTGAGTAGTGCTGAGATCAGAACTGGGGCTAGTATCACTTTTAACACAGGGAAAGCAAAGAAAAATACCTTTGACCCAAAAATACAGGTGGCAGGTCTGTTCCCTACTTGCACCTTGTGTAATCATTTTACAACTTTTCAGAGTGGTTGTAAAAACACTAGGGGCCTGATTTTCCTTTGACTTGTTCCACGGATAGTCATTAACATCAGTGCAAAGTGGGTGGACAGCACTACCACTCTGATGTGGTAGGATTTTATATCCACACTTCACATGTATAAATTACTATACAAAGGTACCAATCATGAGTAAACTGCTCTATAATTACAATCCAAGTGTTCAATCCTGCAATGAGCTTCCTGAAAGCAGCACTCATTCCCATATAGAATGCCATTTAAGTCAGCTTGGGCTGATTTTCAACACTAGTAAATTGGATTCCATTTGAGTACAGTGATCTTCCCATGATGAGCTCATTGTGGAATCAAGATCTTCAAATTCATCCCTGTGTAATTCCATTGGCTACATTTGGCCCAGTGTGGACACGAACTAAATAAGAGCAGATAGGTAGATAGACAGACTGATTGATTTAGGAGCAGGATTATAAAAGACTTGATGAATAACCAAGAAAAATCAGCCATAAAAATGTTATGCCTTAAATTTGCCTGAGTTTATGAGGAATTTGCCTAGCTACACCTGTGATCAGATACCATTAACATGGAGTGTGGTAATAAAATAGGCAGCGCTTTTCTACTGTACAGCACTTCACAGAGAAAATATTAGGGAACTCAAGTCTTCATTCCCCTCTTAACTCTGCCTGATGCAAACATTTCAATGTAACTTCTCTGAAGTTCAGGGGTGTTCATTTCTGGATGTTTGCTTTAGCTCTATTTCTAGAACTAGAATATAAAGGAATCAGAAAAGATTGACCAAGATGGATAGAAATCTATCTAGCTTTGTTTCTGTAACTGAAACAGCAATTCTTTGAAAACAGGTTTATTGTACTACAAAGTTGCACAAATATCAAGGTAGTCTATCATTTGTGAACCTTAAAATTGTAAGGAGCAGTGCTTTCAGACACTGAAAGCCTGCCTACTAATATCCTCTGTGCTTAAGAAAATCAATGTTTATGAAACATATTGTTCAGAATTCCAGTTACATAACCAACCAACCAACCGTTTTGAGTTTTTGATGAAACAGAGAGCAGGTCAAGTTTGTACTTTAAACAGCTCTCAAACAAACTGAGAATGCTAAAAATTAACAACATATCACATCTGACAGCCTGACTTCCTCAGGCAATGATTTTCTCGGTGTATTGGTTCCTGCACGGTTTGCTTCCTAAAGCATATTAAGGAAAACTCAGGAACTGAGCATGGCTTTGCACTATCAAACCCACACACACTGGAGATTAGTGGAATCCCTGCTTTCAGAAGTGGGTGTTACTTTGGACACTACACAGCTACTAAGAATGACTGACATTCCTAACTTTACATTTCCTTTCTTTTGAAAGTCATATATGTGTGTATGCTTATGTAATTTATTAACAAATTATACTCTGGTTTTAAAGATCTTTTTTTAAAGAAGTGGCAAAAATGTGTGTATCATTTTCTTAATTAAAATACAGAGTTTTAAAAAACTAACTTGTAATGATGAGCACACATATGAGTAGTTTAAGTGTCAAAGTAACTGACTTAAGTTATATAAAAGGGGATGGAGAAAGAGTAGAAAACCAGAATATCCAGAATCAATTTTAAACTGGAAATGAACAGTTAATGTACCAAACCCCTCTACCTGTGCCAACCTACTTTGCTCCTTTCGTACTTTGCAAAATATGTTACTTTTGATTTAAGGATTTTTCCAAGTCCTCTAAGGACTCCACAGCCATAGCCTCCTGACATCATCCATTTGGAAACACTACTGCACTTGTACAGTTTGCAGAATATTGAAATTTTGCTTCTTGGAACATTGGTTTTATGTGTCTGATCTGTGCTTCATCACAAAACAGAGCTGTGCTCTTTTCATGTAATGCCCTAATGTCATAATCTGGGTGGTTTATTCTGACTTTGATGGAACTTGAGCACATACTTAAAGGGACTTCATACCTTCAGAATAAGTTAAAGCGGGACTGGTCCTGCTACAATTTTCTCTCCACTGCAGTCAAACACAGCTTGAAAACATGTAGAAAATATGAACTCATACCACCAACTGCCCTTGAAAGGGAGAGGCTTTGAAGACTCTATCAGAAAAGAAACACACAAAAGCATTCATGCTTTCCTGCATCTTAGAATATAACTCTGACATTAGCCAAGATGGTCAGGAATTCAACCCCTTGCTCCACGTATCTCTGACCCTCTAACTGCCAGAAGCTGGGACTAGACAGCAAAGGATGGGTCACTCACCAATCACCCTATTCTATTTATTCCCTCTGACATGTCTGGTACTGACTGCTGTAGGAAGACAGGATACTGGGCTAGATGGATCATAGTTCTGACGCGATATGGCCATTCTTGTGTTCTTATGACATTGCCAAGTGAATAAATTAATAAAATTAACCAACGATTTGCTGACAAATGCTTATACTATTCACTCTGCCCTACCAGGTTGCGCTAGACAACACCACAGCTGGTAAAGATGGTTCGGATTATGGAGCAAGATGTGATTTATCTTAACTTTTCCTCATGAACCATTGTGGCAAACTTCCTTGTGGTCAGTTTACATTCTGAAGGCTTTACCTATCTGGAGAAAAAAGGCTAGAACCTTACTGTGAAATCCTACCCTCACCAACATCCACAGGAGATTTGCCACTAACTTCAGTAGGGCCAACATTGCAATTTTTTAATAGTGATTACTGAAATTTAGGTCTCCACCTATCATTTGTTACACTTTTCAAGTCCACTGGAACACGATGGACCATTCTGTCATTTTTAATTTGCCAGTGAGCTCCTTCCCAAAGATTCTTCTCCAGTTTCAAAATTAATACAATGCCCTTCATCTTCTCAAGAACTTTTAAATACAATTTCTAGGACAAATGGCTTTTATAAAATTATAACAAAAAAGCATTAGAAGAATTTCCAAGCCATGAATGGTTTCAGAGAGGTAGCCACATTAGTCTGTTTCAGCAAAAACAATGAGGAGTCTGGTGGCACTTTAAAGACTAACACGTTTATTAGAGTATTGGAGCAAAAGATTGCATGAACTATAACTCACTTCTTCAGGCTACGTTTAGACTGCAGACTTCTTTCAGAAGAAGCTTTTCCAGAAGAGATCTTCTGAAAAAAATTATTCCGAAAGAGAGCATCCACACTACCAAAGAATATCAAAAAAGCGATCTGCTTTTTTGAAAGATAGCATCCTCACTAAATGGAGGTTCTCTCACAGTTAAGCTGTGATTACTATGGACGGAGTGGCCACCAGGGCACCTCTGAGTTTCCCAAACTCGTGGAGATTGGGAGAGATCCCAGATGATTGAAAAAAAGGCAAATGTAGTGCCCATCTTTTAAAAAGGGAAGGACAATCCAGGGAATTTCAGACCAGTCAGCCTTACCTCAGTCCCCAGAAAAATCACGGAGGGGATCCTGAAGGAATCCATTTTGAAGCACTTGGAAGGGGGGAAAGTGATTAGGAATAGTCAACATGGATTCACCAGGAGCAAGTCATGCCTAACCAATCTGATTAGCTTCTATGATGAGGTAACTGGCTCTGTCATATTATATGGTAAGTGACTAACTAAAGTAGTGAAAACTCTGATTTATCTATTCAACTATTAATTCATATAAATCTCAGTATCCACAACTAGAGTGAGCTATAATCTAGGAATTATTCACTCAAGAAACCCCACTGGTACCCCTAAATATCCTCTTAGATAAAGCCTTTCCACCATAAAAAGGGCATTCACTGGTATCCCCCTTCCACTCCATAATATTTATTAGAAAATAAGTGCAATTACAACACTACCCCAAGCACAGTTTTGACACAAAAAATGGAGAATTGACAGAAGCTTCATAAAATCAATAGGGACTTTATTGTTTCTGTTCATTCTACAGAAATCAGTGGATGTGATATATCTTGACTTCAGCAAAGCATTTGATACGGTCTCCCACAACATTCTTGCCAGCAAGTTAAGGAAGTATGGATTGGATAAATGGACTGTAAGGTGGATAGAAAGCTGACACGATTGTTGGGCCCAATGGGTAGTGATTAATGGCTCAATGTCAGTTTGGTGGTCGGTTTCAAGTAGAGTGCCCCAAGGATCGGATCTAGGGCTGTTTTTGTTCAACATCTTTATTAATGACCTGGATGAGGGGATGGATTGCACCCTCAGCAAGTTTGTGGGTGACACTAAGCTAGGGGGAGAGGGAGATACGTTGGAGGGCAGGGATAGGGTCCAGAGTGACATAGACAGATTAGAGGATTGGGCCAAAAGAAATCTGATGAGGTTCAACAAGGACAAGTGTAGAGTCCGGCACTTGGGACGGAAGAATCCCAAGCACTGTGACAGCCTGGGGACCGACTGGCTAAGCTGCAATTCGGCAGAAAACAACTGTGGATTACTGTGGATGAGAAGCTGGATATGAGTCAACAATGTGCCCTTGTAGCCAAGAAGGTGAATGGAATATTAGATTTCATTAGGAGGAGCATTGCCAGCTGATCTAGAGAAGTGATTATTCCCCTTTATTTAGCACTGGTGAGGCCACATCTGGAGTATTGTGTCCAGTTCTGGGCCCCCCACTACAGAAAGAATATGGACGCATTAGAGAGGGTCCAGCGGAGCGCAACCAAAATGATTGGGGTCAGGAGCACATGACCTAGGGGGAGAGGCTGAGGGATTTGGGCTTATTTAGTCTGCAGAAAAGAAGGGTGAGGGGGGATTTGATAGCAGCCTTCAACTTCCTGAAGGGAGGTTCCAAAGAGGATGGAGAGAGGCTGTTCTCAGTAGTGACAGATGGCAGAACAAGGAGCAATGGTCTCAAGTTACAGAAGGGGAGGTCTAGGGTGGATCTCAGGAAAAACTAGTTCCCTAGGAGGGTGGGGAAGTACTGGAATGAGTTACCTAGGGTACATCTACACTAGCCCCCTAGTTCGAACTAGGGAGGCTAATGCGGGAGACCGAAATTGCTAATGAAGCATAGGATTTAAATAAACCCCTTAGTTCGAATTAACTGTTACTCCTCGTGGAATGAGGTTTAACAGTTAATTCAAACTAAGGGGTTTATCTCGGAATCCCGCATCTCTGCCGCGTATAGACGCGGGCAGTTACTTCGGACTAGTCAGTTTCCAAAATGGCGACCAGCTGGAAATATGCTAATCAAGCATGGGATATTTAAATCCCGCGCTTCATTAGCAATTTCAGTCGCCCTCATTAGCCTCTCTAGTTCGAACTAGGGAGCTAGTGTAGACGTACCCCTAGGGAGGTGATGGAATCTCCATCCCTAGAGGAATTTAAGTCTCAGCTTGACAAAGCCCTGGCTGGGATGATTTAGTTGGGATTGGTCCTGCTTTGGGAAGGGGCCTGGACTTGATGGCCTCCTGAGGTCTCTTCCAGCCCTATGATTCTATGATTCTAGGGAATATAAATAGTAACAGGTAACTTATGGAACTGACCAATACAGTGCACACTTTGAATGTTTTGCTTTATTGTAGGATGTACAATGCCTGCTAATTGTAACATAATCAGGGGCCTCCCAAGAACCCCTTATGGACAGAAAGTGTATCTACATCACTCTGCCTTGCTTTCCCTTATTCCTGGAAACCTTAATTAAACTCCACCAGATCATAGTCCTTAAACATTGCCTTTTCAGGTCTAATTTTCTTACATAGAAAATTGTTCATGGGCAAAACCTTTTCACCGTAAGAATGGCATTCACTGATGTCCCTGTCTACTGCACAATGCCCACCAGAAAAACAAAATATAGCCACCACCATCCTCCCTACCACCACCAGATGTTTTGACCCCATGGAGACTAGGGTTCCATTAAGTCGTCTAGGGACTGTGCTACTTCTATTGGTGGCTCACAGACACATTCTTTCCCACTGTGATTATTTTTCCTGTGAATGTAGCACTGAAAGCTGTGTACCACATGATGTTCACTTCTATTGGGACATTCTGGGGTATAATTCAAATCAGTGAGAGATGGTGTGACTGTTTTTCCTGTAAACCTGAGTGCCCTCTGTCTGGATGCACCAACCAACCTCGCATACAATCACCAAGTCTCTCTATATTAAGTAGCCCTGGTTCAGCCACTCTGGGGCCAGCTGCCTGCTTGTCATACCACAACCACACTGTGGCCTCCACTAGTCTCAGTTACCACTAGCCAGATGGCCCCAATGTTATTCCCAAATTTCCCCAAAACCCTCTGTCCTGAAATGTCCAGCCCTCTCCTGAACCACTCTGTGGAGTGATAAGGTCTGTTTTTCCTGTAAAGAGTCAAACATGTATTAACAATCCCTTCAATTCCAACACAGCACTGGATTGATTTAGAATAAAAGTAAAACAAGTGTATTTAATCAAAAGGAGACAGGGTTTAAGTGAGTTCATACCTAAGGGATAAAGCCTGAAATGGTTACAAGCAAATAAAAGTGTAAAACACTTTCTAATGACTATTTCTTAACAAAACTATAGTCTTGGTTCAAGGTGAGACTTTTATCATGCTCCTTCCAGCAAGATGGCTGATCACCCCATTAAAAATCCAAAGGTCTGGGTTCCTTTGTTTTCTAGGGTGAAAGATAACTTGGGTTTCCTTGCCTATCTCTTTAACGCTCCAGCAAACTTTTGAAATGTATCCATCTCAAAATCCAGTACCTCAGTTATGTGGAAAGATGCCAGGGAGTCTGATGGAGAAATTTCCCTGCTGATTTCATCCCTGCTGGTTCCCTTACAGTGCGAAGCGATCTGCCATGCAGGTTCCATTATACCAATGACTGATCACTGGACTGTAATTCCCAATTGTCTGTGATTGTGTCTGGATCAGAGCACTGGCATTTTCTTTATCTGGAAAAAGAACCCTCTCTACCCAATCCCCAGACTTGACTATTTCAAATACATTTTAGTAACATCATACAGAGGGAATTCATAATTTTTCATATACAATGTTATTATTCACAATTTAACATATACATGTTATTGCAGTAGTGTGTAGGGTATAAATACAGGAATATCTAGGGGTCACAAGAACTCAGAACAAAACTCAGTCCTGGGACTTCTTCCCTTTTTCCCAGAAGAGGATCCAAGCCTCCCTGGTTCTTCCCTGTTTTTGACAAGCCACTTTCAGCAGTACCTGGCTATAGTCATTTAGTCTCTGAAATCTCAGACTCACCTGCAAACTTTCTACAGCTTCACTCTCCCATAGCATCCTCTTTTGTAAGTTCCCAGTGACTTCCCCTAACACAACAGGGCAGTCATAGGTGCACCGGACCCCCTCTCTCAGGGTATGTCTACACTAGCCCCCTAGTTCAAACTAGGGTGGCTAATGTAGGCATTCAAACTTTCAAATGAAGCCTGGGATTTAAATATCCCGGGCTTCATGTGCATGTTCCTGGGCAGGCGCCATTTTTAAATCCCCTTAGTTCGAACTGACTGCCCACAGCTACACGCGGCAGTCAGAAATTAATCCGAACTAGGACTTAATTCAGATTAACTTCTGACTGCCGTGTGTAGCCATGGGCAGTCAGTTCGAACTAAGGGGATTTAAAAATGGCACCCACCCGGGAACATGCAAATGAACCCCAGGATATTTAAATCCCGGGCTTCATTTGCAAGTTCGAATGCCTACATTAGCCACCCTAGTTCGAACTAGGGAGCTAGTGTAGACATACCCTTAGAGGGGCCAGTTATCCTGTTACAGTAATGAACAGCTCCAATCATTATCAAACATATAGTCATTCTATACCCAAATACACTATTAAAATGTGGTTGTGGCAAATATTTGGGGTTCACACCAAGTATCTGCATCAGCCAAGAGTATTCTTTTTCTGTAACCTACCGGAATTTTTACCACTAAAAAATGCAGTGTTTGTGACAACATACACCTGTTGAAAAGCTACAGTTTTGATTACCAGGGGTTTTCCTTCAATAGCTGCTTGGGTATATAAAAAATGTTTGAGTTTTATTTATTTTTGGCATTGGTAATTGAACAAAGTTTGTCTGAACAATCTGGCTACTTCTTGCAAAACCAAACTATAAAATGAATAAGCACCAAGTTACCTCATAACTGGGATACGTCTACGCAGCAGGGCTAAAGTCAAATTAAGCTATTCAACTTCAGTTACATCAATTGTGTAGCGTAAGTCAAAATAGCTCAGATTTTGGCGCTTTCTACACAGCAAGAAGTAGAAGGAAGAACACGCTTCCTTCAACTTCCCTTTCTCCTTGTGAAATGAGGTTTACCATGAGTTGGAGTAAGAAGTCCTCCATCTCAACATTATTTTGAAGTAAAGGCTTGTAGTGTCAATGAGCACTATGTTATTTTGGAATAACATTAGTTATTCCAAAATAATGCTGCAGTGTAGACATACCCTGGGACACAACACATATACATCATTCAGGGTATGTCTAGACTACATGCCTCTAGCAACAGAGGCATGTAGATTAGGCTACCTGGCATAGGAAAATGAAGCGGCGATTTAAATAATCGCCACTTCATTTAAATTTAAATGGCTGTCGATCAGCTGTTTGTCGACACAGCGCGGTAGTCTGGACACTCTGCGGTCGACATCAAAGGCATTTGTCGACCACCCTGATAAACCTTATCCCACAAGGCATACCAGGGCAGTCGACAAATGCCTTTGATATTGACCACGGAGCATCCAGACTAGTGCGCTGAGCCGACAAACAGCTGATTGGCTCAGCGCGGCAGCCATTTTCCTATGCTGGGTAGCTTAATCTACATGCCTCTGTCACCAGAGACATACCCTCACTGAGTTACTGTTGAGATTGTGATTCTGCTGCTAGTCCTTTTCCCCTCTTCAGTTGATGCTGATCTAAATACAAACACTTTCCAAAATGTTATGAAAGTGTAGTAACTTGGTTGCAACCCAAAAAGCTCATTTTCTCTTTCTTCCTCTCAATACACTCCATTTTTATGTTTATCTGCATATTACTCCCTATGTCTTTAGCTGGAAGAACATCGTGCTGAGCAGAAAAAGCTGAAGTATCTACAAAAGAGACAAGCACAGATCATCAAAGAGAAGGACCAGCTGCAGAGTGAGCACAGCAGAGCCATCCTTGCCCGCAGCAAACTGGAGAGTCTCTGCCGGGAGCTCCAGAGACACAATAAAACCCTCAAGGTTAGTAAACTACGCAGCAGGATGTGTATGCCCTACACAGTGGACAGCTCAGAAACCTAGCTGTACTGCTCAAATATCACACTGAAAAGATTATTTACATTAATGTATTCAATGTGCAATTATATACAGTAGGCCTCATTCCTGCTTACAGTAAGGCCCTTTACACAATTCAGGAAAGTCTAAATGCCATTCACACCAACTGTAATGCTTATTTATGCCATCAGAGTGGTATAAAGGGATCTTTGGGTAAATGACACACATGGCAATCAGAGGTGTGTCGGACACATACTTGAGATAATTCTGATCTAACTCATTCCAATAACAATGGTACTGAAGGCATTGTAGGAAGAGTGGCAGCATGGGCTGTACAATTATGCCCGGAACCCTGAAAAGCTTCTCAAATAGCTAGTAGATGTGGCCATCCTTTCTGTCATGTTTGTCTTGTAAACAGTAGGTTCCATGCCTATGCTAATAGTTCAGACTTGTGACAGATGTGGACAGGCTACAGAGCTTACTGTAGAGAGAGAGAGAGAGAGAGAGCTACATCAGATGTGTCTGCCATGAGATCTTATCAATGCATTGCTTGTCTCTGGCTTATCACAAGTTCACGTAAAGTTACACACAAAGTACCATCTAGTGGTGAAACTTTGTAATGTAGTTTTATAGTGCATTATGTTTCCCTGTTTAAGTTCTATATTCCTACCATTTATAAAATGTTCACTAGCACACCATTTTAAAGTTCAGTGTGGATCAGTCTCTACCCATGTCTCCGCATCATACTGGTTTTCTGATTACACAACCTAAACAGGTAACAACATGATCGTCTGGGTATCCATTAGTTACAACCAGACATGGCTGGTTTAAAATTTTTGCATCTTTGTTTTTTTAACTTGTTCCGTATCTGCTATCTACAGAGTTCCCTCTGTGGCTAGTTCTCTCTCCACAACAAACTATAGATATCAACAGTTTTTTGTGCACTATTTATGTTGGTCTCAATAACGTATGATTTGGGCATACGTTTGTTTGTTTTTTCTTTGCAATAGCTGGATTTCCCCATTCTTTTGTTCCATCTAATTTTGACGGAAGATTCTACACACAGACCCTCTCTGAGTTGTGTCTATTGTAGACAAATTTATAGGCTCTTTTTGCCTTTTGTTTGATTTGGCTTCTCTCTTTAAGACTGGCCACTTGGAAGATAAGTTCTTCCCAAAGTCATCATAGTAGTTCTGAGATGTCTTCTCATCAGGAGCTGAACTGGGCTATACTCAGTAGCTGTTACAGATCCTGATCTGTAACTCAGAAGAGTAACAAACAAATCTTCCTGCTGTCTGAACAGCTCTCTAAGACTCTCCATTTCCTTGTGAGTAATGTGGGCTGCTAGTAATACAATCAAAACCATATTTCTGTTGCAATTACTTAAATTATGCTGAGGTAAATTGTAGCCCATTGTCCACCACTAGCTGTGCTAGAATACCAAAATGAGTAAAGTGCACTTCAGTTTTTCAATAACACTATGTCATATTATGTCTTTCAAATACATTATTTCTCTAACGCTGGAAAATTCATCCATGAGGACCAGGTAATGATGTCCTCTGAATCTGCATTAATTTACATCTAGTCTCCTCCCTGGCCTGTCTGATAGCGATGTTGTTATTTTGTAGGTTCAGCTTTGCCTCTTATGGTTATTTCACTGTATCTCCTTTAAAAAGTACACTCTCATCAACTACTCCATTGAGTTCTTCTACCTTTCTCACTAATCCCATTATGCCTGCCTTTAAAGCAGCTGAGAAGGTCGTTGGTCTTTGGTCCTTTGATTACATGCACTTTGAATGCAAAGCCTTTTTCTTTGTCAGTTGTTTCTGTAGGGAACCAGTCCTTTCAGAATGTCTCCCCAGCTAGTCAGAGCTGTGTCAGATGATTTCAGATCTGGGAGGGTTGAATGGCCCCACAGCCCCTGCTCGCTGCTCTTGACCCTCCCCCATGGCTCTGGACTGTGGGGAGAGGCAGAGAGCTTGGTCGGGGTCACAGGAGGAATAACTGCTCCTTGGCTGGAACTGTAACTGGGCTCTTGGCCTTGGCCAGCATTCCAAAACAGAGTTCCTCCTCCTTTTCACCCTTTCCACCTATGGTCCTTCCCTCGTTCCATCCACAGCCCCATCTATGTTCCACCTCTTCCCCCGCAGCCTCAACCGTGTTCCTTCCACAGTCTGCCTCTTTTCCCCCAAGACCCCGCCCCATCTCTCTCATTCCCCTCCCTCTCTCATGTGGCCCAGCAACCAGAAAAACAAGGTGACCCTGCTGCAGCCCCAGGGCCAGTGCAGGGAACAAGAGCTCCTCCAGCCCCAGAGCCACGCTGGTGGGAGATTTTTTTCTTGGGGCCTCTTATTCACTTCTCTCAGTGCATGGTTTAGGGAAACTTAGCTTCCCCCAACCTCCCTTGCATGCCACCCATGATTCTTGTAGTATGTAGCAGTTTTTAAGGCCCAGCACCTGGATTCATGTGATTACAGAAAAATCTTTTTTTTTTTTTAAAGCAATGTTTCTTGTCTTTAGGGTTTCAGAAAGAGGCTAAAAATCTAGAAAGTGATAAAAAGCATCCAGAGTATATATTCTTTTACATTTCATCATTTTGAGCCAATTTATTTGGGGAGGAGCTAGTTCATAATTTCTGAACATTTGGGGTTGGAAAATTTGTTTATGTTGTTAAAGCATGGGGAAAAAATAGTACAGAAAGTAGTTGATTGTGTCACTTAAGTAACAAAGGGCAAAACTGACCTCTCCTATCCATATTATGAATCCTCTCTCATTTATCATCTGGCATATTATATGCACAGCACATCATGTGTATAGTCTGCACTCATTCAGTGTGTGGAATTCCCACTGGCATGCACCGAAGTACTAATGAATATGTAATTGTCAGCCGACGGTCAGGGCAGTGAGTCCCTTATGACCGGCTGAAGTTCTTTTAAATTGTGCTTGGTTCTGTTACAGCAACTGAAGGAGTCAGGTTAAAGCTTAAACAGTTACTATTTTATTGTAAACTTAGTTGTTAAATGCTACTGCTGTGTTACAGATAACACAGACACTACAAAGGACAGGACAGAAATTACACTAATAAGTCACTTACAGGTACCATGAAACCCTTTGGTTCTCTGAGCTCTTATTAAATGCATGCAAAATAGACACATAGCAGGTATAATTCTCACCTCTGCGTTCCAGACTTGGCGTGGCCAGCGTCTTTCTCTCAATCCCTCGGGAAGAAGTAGGGCGAGGTTGGGCGTCCCACAGACCTCAGGAGACAATCAATACCTGCCAGCAGGTATAGATGATTGGAGCTCAAATGGGGTGGGCTAGTGAACCTCTTTTATACCCCTTGGGTCATGTAGGCTTCTTCCTGGTCTCAAGTGGCCAATTAGGAAAAATGGCTTTGAATGCCAAGTTTCCCATGCAGGGTGCAAAGCATAATTTACACCTGGGAAAATGCAGACAATGGGCACCTCTGGTATGTGATGGGTGAAGATTCCTCTCCTGGGACAGTGCAGGCATGTCAATTACTGGTACTAGCCATCAGGGCGGCGGGAGGCCCCGGGTCGTCAGCTAGCCCATTTACTGTCTGGTTTCTGTTTATGGTAGAGTCAGGGACAGGCAGCACACCTGTGTTCCCAGGGCATCAAAGACTGACTGCCTTTCTCCTGCTCTCTGGGGGGGGCGGAAACCAAGATGGGGTTCGTGTCTGGCTACAGTAATACAGAACTCCACCACAAACAAAAAATACACAGCTCCAATCAGGAAGGAGAGGATCTGTCTTATTGGGGGTTTTTTTTGGTTAATATAAAAACAAATTACGAAATCTCAAATCTTTATGCATTTACAAACCAACCATACAAATAATTTCCCTACAAATACACTTGCCAGCAGAAAACAGATTTTTTATTTCTCCCTTAAGAAAAATAGATGTTCCTAAAAATAACACAATTTATTCTCATTGTTATACTATATATCCCATTGTATTTTACCAAAGTCTCCAGTCTATTTTACCAAATATTCCCAGTGACATATTTCTCTGTGCCTGTTACTGTTCTGAGAATTAGATAACAGCCAGGTGTCTGTTTAATGAAATAAATATCTCATATCCCTTGTGCCTCCTTCTAGTGGACAGTTAAGAGTGAAAGTCTCTCACATAAACACCAGCCAGTCAACAGTTTTAATTCTGGGCACAACCCAACCAGCAGAAACATTCCATCCATAGGACAAGTCAGGGTGGCTGCCCTATGCCCCAAGCTTTGGCGGGGAGAGGTGTGGGGCTGCCTCAACCATTTTATGGATGGGACCGAGGGCAGTCCAGGGGCTTATAAGGGGTCTGGCATGGGACAGCAGCAGGAGTTACCCCCACCACTCACGGCGGCAGTGAGAGACAGAGCTACCCAGCAGCCACACCACACCTCCCATATCCGAGCCCCCTGTGCTCTGCTTCACTGTGGCAGCAGGAAGCAAAATACCCCTGGGTGCTCCACTTCCCATCACCATGGTGAATCAGAGTACAGTGGGCTGATAGAGGGCAGTGGGGTGGAGTGGAGCAGGCTTCTGGGTCGATAATCATGTTGTAAGTGTACCAAAGCTTGAGATAATGGATCATCCAGGATTTCCCGATTGGTTTATTTTGGGTAGCAGATAGAAAACTCCTGGTTGGGGATTAGTGGGGGTGATTGTGGAAATTTGGTCCTGAGCAGGATCAGGGAGTTTCATGAGCAGTTGTTTTAGTTTTGTTTGTTTGCTTGGTATTCCTTAGTGGGATCACAGGAAAGAAGCTTGTAGAATCTGGTGTTGGTGAATTGTCTGGCAGCCTCCTGTTCATAATCTGTTTTGTTCATAATGAATACAGTGCCCCATTCGTCAGTCTCTTTGATTATGATGCTAGAATTGGTTTTGAGGCTGTGTATAGTTTAACAACCATTCATTAACAGGGGTTGTGCATTTTCTCTTTTTATTTGCTTGGTTGAGAAATCTTTCCATCATCATACATGATGGTGAACTCTGTGACCCCCCTAACAGTAAAAATGGCAAAAAGAAAGAAAGATGACAAGTACCAACATTTTCAGGAGTGGACTTGTATACATTTCTGGAGAGTTCTGGATCTCCATGCAGTCTAATTTGTTGTGAGAGACTGTCCTCAAACAAAAAAAAATGAATTTAGAATGGCATTTCATGACAAAACATGCAACATTCACTACAAAATACCCCAATGGTGACACACTAAATAGACTGTGAGGAATTGCAGCAAAAAATGAACATTGGACAAAATAGCCTGTTGGCATGGTCAAAAAAAGATGGGAGCTTAAACTGTGCAGATTTTGCAGGCTCAAATAGCATTATTCAAGAGGGAAGCCCTCTTGACAGGGATTACATGAAGAGGTGCATGCTAACAATTGGTCATGAGCTATTTGACTTTTTTCACAAAGACAAAATCTTACAGAAAATTCAAGACATGCCATTATTGGCAAAAACAGTTCATGCCAGAGCTGCAAACATGGCCATCAAATCGACAAGGAACAAATGCAGAATTTGAGTATAGCTACTTATTTTTCATTTTCTTTGAACGAGACAACCAACATATGTGACATTTATCAGTTGCGTATTCTGGAACAATATATTTGTGGAAATGCAGTGCACAAAGAAATGATTGCAATATTACCAATGAAAAATCAAACAAGGGCTGAAAACATCCTTAAAACTGTGATGAACTTTGTAAACAAGAAAGAAATACAGTTGCATAATCTTCTGTCTGTGTATGGTCAGTGCACCTAGCATTGTCAGCAAGTTCAGGGAATTCCTTTCTCTTTTGTCAGAATAGCTGAACCACACACTTTTGAACTTTCAATGCATTGTGCATCAGGAGCCACTTTGTGCGCAATCTTGTGGAACCAAACTCAGAAATGTAATGGGACTGATCATTTGCATGGTCAGTTGGATTCTTGCCTGAGCCCTTAATCACCATCAATTTCAATCACTCTTGAGGAAGTAGATTCCAAATACCCTGATCTACTAATGCACAATGTTCGCGGGTTATATCGTGGCAAAGTTTTTTCTGATTTTACCGCCTGCATTAACGAGATTAAGTCATTTTTGGATATGAAGGGCATCAAACACAGTGAACTTTCAGACTGTGACTCTTTGCTCAAGTTTTACTATCTCGTTGACATTACTGATCATTTGAATTACTTGGACCTTAAGCTACAAGGGCAAGGAAATACAGTCCTGACTCTGCAGCAGATAGTGTTTGGATTTGAGTCAAAATTGATTGTCTGTATCAGAGATATCAAGATGGGCAGACTCACACATTTTGAAAGACTACAAATGTTTCATGATTCATATCAGAAAGAGAATCCAAATAACAGCCTTGATTTGCAGCAGCTAGGCGGGTTTGTTTCTGAGCTCCTGAAAGCATTTAAGTGTCTTTTTGTTGACTTTTACAAACACAGTGCTCTGCTTAAGTTTATGATTCATCGACATAAAGCATCCAATGAAGAACTGGATTTGACAGTCATTCCAAGCATCTTAGTCAGCAATTTGGAAATGGAATTAGCAGATTTCAAGGAGTCGGATATCTGGGTGGAAAAATTTGTCAAGCTGAATTCTGATTTAGAATACCTTGCTCAACAATGTGCAGTATTGGCAAAACCACACAAATTGGCAGACATGAAGAAATTGGAACATGATGATAATCAGAATCTGAAAACTTGAAAAGAACTTCCTGTAATATACAACACCATGCAGAATGTCACATTGGTAGTATTTTCAATGCTTGGTTCTACCTATATGTGTGAGCAGGCTCTCTCTCATTTGAATCACATCAAAGGTAATTTGCGCTCAAGATTGACAGAAGACAGCCTGAATGCGTGCATGAAGTTGAATTTGACCAGTTATGATGTAAACTTCAAAGAAATGTGTGAAAAGATGCAGCAGTAGAAGTCCCATCAAATAAAGTCTGTGAATACATTTCAATTATGCTATTATTAATCATTGTGTTAATTATCATTAACATTAAGTTGTATATTTTCAGTCATGCAAATGGGCATTCTTATACTGGCTCTTTGTTGACCACTTGTTCTGAATTTTGATGTAGTTTGCCTCTTCGGTTTGAAAGATTGGTCTAATCCAATCTGTGTATTTATAGTCTTATTCGTCACCTGTCTTTATGAAAGAATGAGCTCTAATGAGAACTGCAAACATAATAACTTTCAGATGGGTCCAATTCCCCTCTTTTTTAAAATCAGGCTGTTTTATTTATTTATTTAAATTATCACATTCTCCATGTTTTTAACAGGAAGAAACTCTTCAACGGGCCCGGGAGGAAGATGAGAAGAGGAAAGAGATCACAAATCATTTCCAGGGCACACTGAGTGATATCCAGACTCAGATTGAGCAGCAAAGTGAAAGGAACATGAAACTGTGCCAGGAGAACACAGAGCTGGCTGAGAAGCTGAAAAGCATCATTGATCAGTATGAACTCAGAGAGGAGGTAAGACTACTGTGCTTTCATTCCAGACAGACTACTAGGGCAGGCAGCTTCCTTGAGGAAGAGAGAGGCAAGTTTTGAAGTGCATGAGCATTAGATGTATTTCCAACCCCATCCTCTCAATTTGCTGTCACTTTTGTGCTTTGCAAAGCTTTTCTGTGATGTGCAACATAGATAACATTGTCAAAATGTAATAGCACATTGCAATTTAATCTAGACCATGTGGGAAACACATTAGTGCTTTAGAAATGCTCTGGCAGCTACAGATTAATGAAAAGTGTTAACCGGCGATGCATTGGACGCTGAACAGATTCTAGCATGCAGATACAACTTTCACTATAAAATCTGCATTAAAAATATAGATAGCATATTATCCCTTCAGTAAATATTAGAGCTGATGAAAAAACTTCAAAAAAGCCCCAACATTTTCATACTATGATTTTTTTTCAAGACCTATTAAATATCTCAACCCATGACTGCATAAGACTTTTCATTGTTAATAAGTATGTTCATTGTGATTCTCAGTCCAAATATATGCATTAAAAACACACTAAAAAAAGAAAGAAAAGTGATATAGGTACTGTGTATTTCCAGTCTCAAATGCTGACCCCCTTTGGACTGAAGAAACCCATCTAATTATTTTAGAATCTTATTGTATCCTGTATTAAATCATCCCCTGAGTGAAACATACATGTTTTTGAATGGTTTCTATCAAAATAAAAAGAAGTTTTATCTAAATGTGGGATGACTTATAGACTGATCAAATGAGAGATTAAGGGAATGTTTCAATTCCAAATCAGGACAAAAAAGTCAAAATTTTAAATATGTTCATGAACTAATAATCTGAAACAGTTTTTGGATTGTGTCCATTGATAATTTTAGAATATTTTGTTCTGATTTAGACTTTCTATTTTTAAGCTTTTTAGGAATAAATTAACAAAAATCTTGAAATGTACAGTTGTTTCAAACCATAAAGCAATCCTTTTTTTTCCTGTTAAAAATGTCAAAACAGGATGTTTTGATCATTTCAAAACTTTTTTTTTTTTTAAAAATCGAGAAATTAGTTGGGGACAACCTTTTCCTGTGGACAGTTTTGGTTACACACACAAAAACGTTACATTGGAAAATTTCCAACCAGCTCTAATGATTTACTCAACACAACAAAAGCCAGGTGGGTCACTGCTGATATTTCTTTTGAGCACGCCAATGCTCTAGAGCAGGGTTTCCCAACCTATGGGTTGAGACCCAAATATGGGTCACCATTACATTTCAAAAGGGTTGCCAGGTGTCTCCCCAGGTGGCTCTTAAGGAGTCATTCACGCATTTTTTTTTAATTGCCCTGGGTCACCAAGTCTTCCTGAATTGTCAAAATGGGTCCCCATCTGGAAAAGGTTGGGAACTGCTGCTCTAGAGTCATGGATCCAAGGCCGGAATGCACCATTAGATCATTTGGTCTGTCTGCCTGTATATTTCACTCAATAATTTCTGCATTGACCCAGTTTATGTGGATGAGTTAAAGCACATATAATTACCAGGAGAAAACAATAGTCAGTAAGGGCTCACTCCCACAAAGTGTTGTTTGATCCAGCAAAGTACTGAAGCATGTGCTTAACTTTACCTGGGTATGGAGTCCCATTGCCTCAGCAAGACAGCTCATGTTCTCAAGTGCTTTGTTGTGTCAGGCCAGGCTGCTCAGCACTTTGCACACTGATGCCCAAAGGGCCTGATCCTGTTTAGTGTTTTATCCAGATGAATCCCTGCATTCACACTGAGCTATGTGCAGCACTGGGACCTAATACTTCTGTTTTCACTTTATCCATCAGTTGGCTTAGATATTTGGTTCTAATACATCAGTCAAAATCTTAACCAGTTACCAGTATCAATAAATAGTGTTCACTGTGCATAGTCATGATCTGATGAGCAGCTATTTGAGATGCGAGTAATCTTTTTGATTGTACAGGTTGAACCCTCCCTAGTCCAGCACCCTTGAGACCTGACCAATGCTGAACCAGAAAATTTGCCGGACCACAGGAAACCAATATTATCTATCAGCATTACCAACATTTCCACTGCTTACTGGGCTTAAAGAAGACATTTAGGGGTAAATTAGAGCTAAATAACAGCACAGAACACTGAGAGCCAGGACTGGTGGCTGTAAACAAATTTTATGAGTTCACGGGAAACTTGGCAACACCATGATAAGTGGACATCCTGCTAACTAACCACAGATGTTGCTGGACCAAAGAGTGCTGGTCTAGAGAGGTTCAACCTGTACTAATGAGTTTATATGTTGATATTGTACATTGTAATGCATAGCAAGGATGAAGATCCCCAGGATTGTTTTTTATTACTGTGTAAATCTAAACTAATACAAACTTGGCTTTGCTTCTGAAGTGAATTCTGGCACAATTTGTTCATATGAAAAGAACTATTGTTTTCTAATAACCGCAATAGGCTGGGAATGTTTAGGGTTTGTAGAGTCCTGCTTGGAAACAAAAATTTGGATCCACATCCCATCCACATCCATGATAATTAACTTCTGACTCACAAGAAACACTCTATTTTTATATGTATCCACATCCACATAGTAGTGCAGGAACTGTTTGTAAGGTGGGGGTGCTGAGCTGTGCTACCCCTCCACCTGTTCACACCCCTCATCACCCTATGCTGGGGTCATACCTAGGGTTGCCAACTCATGGAGATTGGATGGACCAGATGCCATTGCCACAAATAGCATATGGTCTGGGAGAGTTGGCAACCTAGTCACAGCTGAAAGCAGCTGTGGAACCCTGGGTTGGCAACAGAACCACAAGCAGCAGCACACCCATCAGAGCCAGTGGGCTGAACTCAGGTGATATCAGACTGCAGAATGGTGGGTATGGCAGTTGGTGGGACCCCAGGGAGTACCAAAGTTGGTGGGGCAGGCCGAACCCTGGAGCGGCTGCGTGGAGGCCAGGATACTGGTTTGGTGAGTAGACAGCAGAGCTGGCCCCCGGGCACAGGGAAGACAAGGCAAAACCTGTGGGTGCTGAAGCACCCTCCACATGTCTGTTTCTCATGCCTATCCATCCATATCTCATTGGTATGCAAGTTGGATCTGCATCTGATACACAATCTGAAAAGATGGTAAGTAATATAACCTCATCCACCTCCAGGGATGTAGATATCTGCGGATATAAAATGGATATCTATGGATTTGCAGAGCTCTATCCATTTGCAGTATTTTGGCCTTTATGCTTGATCTAGTAGGCAGCATGTGTGTGTGAGCATGCAGGGGTGTGTGTGTCACTATAACTGCAGTTTGAGAACAGTGGTGTGTTTTTGGTTTTTTTGCAGCAACTTGATAAAATATTTAAGCACAGAGAACTTCAGCAGAAACTGGTGGATGCCAAGTTGGAGCAATCACAGGAAATGATGAAAGAAGCCGAGGAGCGACATGAACGAGAAAAGGAATATGTACTTATCTCTCTAATTTGTCTGCTCATTTGTCTGTCTGTCTTTAGATAAGAGATGGGCCCAATTCACCTCAAACTATTTCACCACAATAATTGGCTCTGCAAGTGAGAGTTGTGATACAGTGACAGGGCAACGTGATGGAAACTTTCACTGCTGTTGCCCTTGATGTGTTTGCATTATAGATACAGAAATACAGCCTCCAGGACTACCAGATTGCCACCTCTTCTTAATGTTAAAAAATAAATAAAACAAACCATAACATGGGTCAGAGTACATATGGCATGGCTTATTTCATCAGTACACAGGGTCAGATCATACTCCCAGTTGTAAAGCACTGATCTCCATCTATGCCTGTTGATGATATTTCTCCAAAGGGCTCTGATGAATGTGACTAAATTCTAACTGGGCCCCACAGCTCATGTGAAAGGGTGTTTCCAGTAGAGGTTGCAGGCAGGGGTGATCACAGAAGTCAATTAAAGTGGTTTGAGTGCATTATCCAGTAATCAAAACAACATGTGCTGAAAGTGAAACCCTAAGAAGTGCTCTCTCTCTTAGACTACAAAGCCCAGAGTTGTCTTCTAACTTTCCCCCAAAGTCTTGAGCACTCAGCTCAGCCATTGAGGTCAAGCACAAGACCAGAGTTTCCCCCTAATAGAAATACCAACTGAGAAAACAAGTTAGTCACCCAATAAAAATTAATTGTATAATTGACAGAGCCTGCAAGGCCCCACACACCGCTCATTAGAGTTTGTCTGTTACACAATAACTTTTGAACACTGCACCCAACCAATTCTAAAATGTCCCAAAGTGCTCTATGTCTCAGTAGACAGAGTCCTAATCATCTGAGTGAAACTGGAAATCAGAAAAGGCCCATCAAGTGCTCACTGGGTGCTGCAGGTGGCAAAATTACTCTGGTGGCCCTTGCTGTTACTGACACACATCACAGGCAGCCCCATAATATGCTGCACTCTTTTGTTGGCTGTACAACTTGGCCTATATGTGTAAGGAAGTGTGAGATCCTCTAATAAAAATGCAACATCTAGTAGTATGTGCATTTCTTTAGAGGCTGGCACAAACTGAGGATGAGTTAGCACAAGGCTTCAGTGGCCTATAGTAGATTTTCTCCATCATCTTCCATTTGATTGGTGTTGCTTTGATACCCCAATGTGCCATGTATTATCATTACTTTTAATAAGTTTTTAGGTCTTCAATTAATTGCAGGTGCAATTTAGGCCATACTTGACTCTTAGTGCCTGATTTGAAGACACAGTCAAGTACTTGAATATCTAATTTACCTGACTTTGTAGTCTGTGAATGCAAAAAGAAAAGTCTAGATTTGAAACTGTAATACTCCCTTTTACACCTTGCATTAAAACAGATTGCAAACTCTTAGAGGCAAGGACTGTCGCTTACTCTGTTTTTATAATGCTTACTACAGTGGAGCTTGATCCTGATCCACAATCAAAACATGAATACCAACAATAACATCATAATTTGTCTAAACATTGCATTAAATATTTTTGTTATAATTGGTCTTTAAGTTGACTTGGTACAACAGAATTCATCATTCACAATCTTGTATCCAGACTGTAGGACTACTCCCTTATTATTACTTCACATTTTATTAATTAAAAATAATAGTTTTCATTATTGAATTTCTACCAGTTTGGTTTTTGTGAATTAGCACAGGCTCTCCAGCCCTCCCCCTGCAACAGCAGTCTGCCTGCTGCTGTGTTCCTAGCAGGGCAGAACAGCATTCCAATTATTTGTTCTTTGTTTGTTCCAAGACAGAGCAGCTCACTCAATTGTTAGATACTTCCCAGAGTTTTGAAAGGGAAAGGGCACATACTTGCAGAGTAACAAAGATTAAAAAAAACACTGAGTACAGCCATCAGTGCAGGCACTGAGGGATACCGGAGAAAGCCAGTTGTCTCGACAAAACAAACAGCAGATTCCATACTGGCTCTTTGTCGACAATAGAGGAATAGGAAAAGACAAAAATCTCTTGCTGGGGTGGAAGTTTTTTGTCACCAAACCTGGGTGTTTTCCCCTACAAGAATTGCCCTGCTGTATAAATGCTCTCGCTGTTGCTGAAAGGCAGGTTTTGGTGACAAAACATACCAGTATAGACAAGCCCCTGGAATTGAAAATCTAGTCCAGCATGCAAATGTTAACACAATTAGGTATTCTTCACATGTGTTACTTACATGCCTTCTCAAGAAAGTAATTCAGAAATTAGGGTTCATCAAACTAATGGTCATCCATAACCTCTCTTCATGCTGGATGGCCTTCCATGGGATCCTTTGAATTACACATGTATTAAATTGACTTTGGCCAGAACTTGGGATCCTAGCCAAAATTATCTAAATCCTGTCTCCAGTAAAGTCAATGGGAGTTTTGCCATTGACTTCAATGGGGCTAAGATTTTACCAACATGGCTAAAAATGTATAGTTATATTTCCTTAGATGTTTCATGACCACGTTGTATACAACACATGCGATCTTCTACCCCAGGATCTTCTACCCCAGCTATTTTTGAAATCCCAGATTTTTTTCACTGAATCCTCACCCACAATTTTCAAACTGATGTTAACGGCCCCAATCGCGATAAACTAGTCTTTTGTGTTGCTGGAATTTATATCAGCTATTTCCAGAAACACTGTGCATCTTAGTTGGATTTATAATTGCAAAGGCACAGAAATAATCATCTTCTCTCTGTTGTTCTAAACACAGCTACTAACTCAAGCGGCAGAATGGAAACTCCAGGCAAAAATGTTGAAGGAACAAGAGACTGTACTCCAGGCTCAGGTGAAGTTGATTGCATGGTGTGCCTATGTTTGCCCATTTTTAGCCCACGCAACACATTCCAGGTAAAGTATTCCAAAAGCCCTGTCTGTATTCCTCCAAAGCCTATTCTGAATCATAAAGGCATTGTACTAATGTAATCCAAATATATTCAAGCATGTAGCAGAACAGTGAACCCCACTGAAGTGTTTGCATGTGCATACAATACTGAGCCGCAAAACTCTATACAGGCAGTCCCCGGGTTACATGGATCCGACTTACATCAGATCCCTACTTACAAACAGGGTGAGGCAACCCCGCAGTAGCTGCTTCCCCCCAGCAGACCAGGGAGACGCGAAGCTAGCGCCCCCCCCCCAGCAGAGCAGGGAGACGCGAAGCGGCTTTTCTCAGCAGAAACCTCAGCTTGAGAATAAAGGACTGAGGGAAGTGAGGTGTGGGAGAATAAAACTGAGCTCTGGAGAAATGTTTGGCTAGAGTTTCCCCTACAATATGTACCAGTTCCGACTTACATACAAATTCAACTTAAGAACAAACCTACAGTCCCTATCTTGTACGTAACCCGGGGACTGCCTGTACTGTAATAATGTTGGAAGCCCGTACCAGGATGCTCACCATGACTCTTTCTTAGCCCAGACCAATACACCCTTTTAGATGCCAATTAAACAAAGCATTGAAGCATGTACTTAACTTTAAGCACATGGATTGTGGTGTAGCCTGTTGTTAAGCATGTCCTTAAGTGTTTTGCCGGAATTGCGCCTGACTGCAGAATTCCCATGAACGTCCAGGCATAGAGTGCTTGTACAAATGGGCCCTTTGTGTTTTCTGCTTAACAGGGCATAAGACTGTGTTTGAAAAATACATTAAAATAAAATGTATTAAACAAACTATCACAGATAGGGCTGGAGTGAAATGCAATAGCAGCCAAGAAACATACAAAACCTTACAACAGTCACTCCATCACAGACAGTAACGATACCAGACTTGAAATGTGGGTAAGCAATTAAAAGCAGACATATGATGTGTATTCCAAAAAGAGAAACCATGAATAGCTTTTCCTAGACTATTAGGGAAATACCTAATGGAAATATTCATACAGATTCATAGATTCTCTTTTAGGACTTAAATGAGAATTACGCCATTAAGGAGCATTTTTAAACCAGCCTATAGTTCTCTATAGCCCAGATAAAACTCACTGTTAAATGCTTGCAGTCCTAAGAGCACTTACTGGAGATCACTGGAGATCTCGGAGCAGATCTGCCCAACACAGTGGTGAAAACACTCACAATGCACCTCATCTGCAGTGGTGCTTTCATTGTTGTAACCACCAGGCAAGAACAGTTGCACAAAAGGGCTTCTTCCTGAGCAGGAGCATCAGAGTTCTGGTGCAAGAAGCCCTGATTTCATACAGTAGAACATCAGTTTACTTGCCCAAGAACACGCGGCTAGTATAGACAGGCAGCAAGTTTTTGCGCAAGAGCGGCCACTTTTGCGCAAGATCGCTCCAGTGTAGACACAGCCTTGATATATTGTTCCTCGACTATCCCTGTAGAAAGACTCACAATCCAGGTAGGGTAACCTAACCTCACTGTGCAGCCAAGTAAGAGCTGTGACAATCTAGCCATGGCTCAACAAGGTGAGAAGGATATATGGTCCTTTAAAAGGACAACAAAGGCAGTTGTCTTCCTGGTTTTATGTTACATCCTGTGCTTTATTTCATGTTTAGCCTTTCTAGAAGTTGTTTTATGTGTCACTTTGGGACATACCAGTGCCAACTGAGACTTCTAGCTGATATGGGTCTATTATGCTTGTGTTACAAATGCTTTTTAAACTGCCATGGCCACATTTGACATTTTTGGAAGGCATTGTGGTTACGATTCAGAGCCCCTGGTTCTTTACTAGGCTTTACAATGTCGGCTTTCTGCACGTGGGACCTTAGGAAAATTGTGGGTATTGACATTTTCAAGTCTTTACTTATTGAGCTCTTCCACATGACATCTTGAGCCTGATATTCAGAATGCTGAGCACACACAACTCCAACATACTTTAGAAAATATTGACCTCAGTCTTTCTGCTCTTCCTTATTCTATTCCTCTCTAAAATAGGATAATAACATCTCATCAGAGTGCAATGAGACTAAGATCACTAATGTGGTGCTTTGAAATCTTCAAATGAAAGGTGCTCTGCCAGCACAAAAGGATTATTACATTAAAATAAGGGGTGTATTCATTCAATTTGACTACAGGGAGCTTCTGAAACTGATCTGTTTGTTCCCGTGTACGTAGCTCACCCTCTATTCTGAAAGATTTGAAGAATTTCAGAAAACACTGACAAAAAGCAATGAGGTGTTTGCCAGTTTCAAACAGGAGATGGAGAAAGTGAGTAGCACATGTTATTTCTAAAATCTGACACTTCACTTTGAGACACAGGATTCTCCTTTGCGATTATTTATCTTTCAGTTGGGCCATTTCTGTATGCTTGAGTGAAACACACTGGCCTAAGTTTGAGTGGTATGTGAGATGGGGTCAGAAAGACCAAATATATTGTAGGATTGTTTTGATATGTTGTGTACATTTCTGATTTCTGCCAACTGATATAAACTCTAAGAAGAGACCCAGAATCTCCCCTTCACAGACACTTATGGGAACTTTCCTTAATCACAGCCTATATTTTTAACACATAATAATTTTTAACCGTGTAATACGTTTTTCCTATTTTCAAGTAGGCAGGTGTGTATGGCGGGGGTATTCACGTGTGTCAACTTGCAATGCTTGAGGAGTTGACATTAAGCCAGTCTCTTGCTGTATGTTACTCTTCACCCATCTTTCTTTGACAGTGCTATATTCATGTTCACTGTAGTTGCTGATTACAGAGCTATAAGTATGGATTTAAGAAAAGATAACAAAAGTGCTCTTCTAACTTCAATTCGCATTTGGGATTCATGGTGTGATTCTCTTCCTGCTTCCATAGATGACAAAGAAGATGAAGAAGTTGGAAAAGGATACAGCTACATGGAAAGCCAGGTTTGAAAACTGTAACAAAGCTCTATTGGACATGATTGATGAGGTGAGAAACCTGCTTCACAATTTTTTTTTTCATATTTTTAAGGTCTGATCCAAAGCCCATTAAAATCTTGATAATTGATGGCTCTGGATCAGGGACCTTTTTCTGAGTTCTGTATATGTTGATCTTTGAAAAAATATTGAATCTATTGAGGTCAAGATATAACTGAGTCTGCCTCCTTGCTTACACTAACAGTCTGTCTACATGGGAAGTTTCTCCTAATTAACTAAAAGGACTAATTTAAAGTGCATTAAATCCTCATGTGGATGCTCTCATTCAGCAGTGGCATGCCCTTAATTCACTTTAGATTAAAGCCACTTGACTTCTGAAAGAAAGTGTCCACACAGGGATTTAATGTGCTTTAAATGATGCACTTTAAAGTCAGACCTTCAGTTAATTTCCAGAATAGAAGCCATTGGGGTCCACTGTAAATTTTAAAGTTCCTGATAGAGATAGACTGCATAGAAAATTAGTAGGGATGTAGGAACAGGTTCAAATAAAATAAGAAGCCATCCCAAATTTAAATGTCACTTGGACCAAGTTTTTGAGATTTGAAAAAAAGGTGAACAACACGTGTGCCCCCCATCCACCCACAACCTCCAGCACTATCATTTTTGTGGATTTCTACACCAGCTAGACTCAGAAAATGTAGATGTCCACAAAATGCTGCAGGAAAGGCTGTTCTCACAGAATGTCCTACCAATCAAAAAACAAGATGGACTGAAAATATAAGAGAGCCTGTTCTCACAAAAAATTCCAGTGGTTTTACAGGAAGTCCAGGTAAGCAATATAGATCTTAGGTGCTTATCTGTTCTGACATCCTGAACAATTCTATAGTCCTCCCTTGCTAGAAATTATTCATGACTATGTCTATGCCTCATATCTCTTGGTCAAATTCAGCTGAGTGCAAAGGACCTGCAGAATGTCTTATTCACCGCTTAAGTGACACTTCAGTGCACTGGAGTGAATTAGTACTTAATTAGGAAGATAGTAATTGTATTTGATTACTTTTAGAACTTGCAGTGAAGAAAGACTGTACGGAACACATTATATCTGTATAACTTCATTTTTCTACACCTTTGCCTGATTTTGATTTGCCCACAGAAAGCAATGAGGGCTAAGGAGTATGAGTGCTTCGTGCTGAAAATCCAGAGGCTAGAGAATCTTTGCAGAGCACTGCAGGAAGAGAGGAATGAACTGTACACAAAAATAAAAGAAGCCAAATTCACTAACGAGGAAGAGGAGGATGAGGAGGATGGAAATGATGATACCTTAGGGAAAGAGGCTGATGCAAATCCATCCATTACCAACCAGGATACTGCAAAGCTGTCCAGTATCGATGAGAACATATTGAAGAATCTAGCTGCAGCATTCACGGTGACCCACCATGTGCAGGATCCCCTCACAGTCTCCAGAGAGAACAGCAATCCAGAGCTGGCTGACCATCAAGCATGCAGCCCTCTTTGCCTCTCACAGCCAGAGCTTCCTTCTCATCCCACTCCTCAGCCAGAGGCAGGGAGTCCCTCTGGGCGGCTGAGTCCTGCACTGAAGTCCACTGAATGTGCACCAAAGGTTGAAAAATGTGAAGGAGCCCCAGCAGAGCAGCCTCTTCAAAATCAGCCCACACAACAAACAGTAAATGATGACATGGAAGGAGTAGATTAAACATAACACTGGTTTCTGGCTCGACTTTCTACCAATCATAGCTCCATTTTCTCCCTGAAATAATTTTCTGAAACAAACCAAAAAGCTTGAAAACATGCTCAAACATGTCACCTTTTCACCAACACCCCACAGTATTAGCAGGGTACCTATTTCGGCTGTCCCTCATATGTCCAAAGCACAATTTTTTTTTAATATCAGCAAAAGTATAACATTTCAGGATCTTTTTTCTAGGCATCTCACCCAACAAATTGTTCAGGTTTCATGTTTTAAGAATTGTTGCAGTGCAGATACTCATTTTTAAAGCTATATAATTAAACACATTAATTTGGCTTGGTGTTGCACAAAACATGCCCTGTGTTGAAACCAGGGGAGTTTAATAAATGAGGTGATGAGGATTTGTGATCACAGCAGAGGCATTGTTAGGGCAAGTTGGAGCCATTCAGTACAACAATGGCATATTTTTGCAAAATCTACCTGCACAAATCACTAACTTGTTATTGGAAACGTTGTATCTGAACACCCATACACAACTCCAAACATCTACCGCTAATTGCCATCTCTGTACAGTGCTATGATTATGTCATTGCTCTCAAATGACACATAATGAAAGGGAAAAGTTCTTTGTGAGAGGCTTCATAATATTGCTGTTTTATTCTTTAGGATTAAATCCTGACTTTTAAGGAACAGCCCTGAGCAGGAGACACCATGGAGATGCCCTGCCTTGCCAGGAGAACCAGAGATTGTGTCTCAGACAGGTATACTTTCTCCCCATAGTTCTCTCCATGTGGTGCACAGAATGCTCCACCACAGATTGCTCCCAGAAGCATACGCCCTTTTGCTTAAACTGGTGCAGACAGGAGAAGGACTTGGGCTATGCTGCTTTCTCTTCATTCCCTTTTCTGGTATCCTGCTCCCCAGGGTAGAACAAAAGCAAACAGTCTCTGTGCTCCCCTGAGCACCAGGAATGCAGAGCATAGGAGAAGAAAGGTGGTTTGAACTCCCCAACCCATCAGCAAGCCCACCCAAGTGCCCATCTGGTCCTTACTATGTTAGCCAGCTGGTTTTAGAGTGATGAGCTGATTTTAGAGTCATGAGCAAATGGTCCTATGGGGGGGCGCTGATAGGGCACCCAGAAGGGAATGTCAGGTGTTTTATTTGGCAGAGAATCCTCATCTTCCCTGCCCACTCATAGCTAGAATCCCTCTCTCATCCCCAAACTGCATTCTCTGTACTCAGTCCAGTGGGTAGGGAGTTCCAGTGGGCCCATTTGTATTCTACTCTGGTTTCATTACTCTCTGTGGCTATTAGCCGGCAGTTCCTGCAGGGAGCAATGAGCACAGGCATGTAGGCAGCACTGCTCATGGAATCCCATGACACCTGTTGTATCTATGGCAAGGAGACCCTGGGTCACAGCTATGTAGACTGTGTCAGGCTATAGCCAATCTGCCAGCTCCTTCGGAATCTCTTTTTGAAGGTCTGGTTGCACTTTTCTCCTGACCTGTTTATTCTTGCACACCTTATCCGTGGTCCCAGGATGTTGCAAGATCTCCCCATCAACCTTCTCCTAGACTTGCCAAAATGACTACCACCAGACCAGGAGGAGGAAGCTTGATGGGGCAAGAGGAACATGCTGCAACTGTGGCACCTATTTTTGGTTCCTCATCAAATCATACCACTAGGTAGAGTTCCTGTGGGTGCTGTCCACTGATTCCTTAGACATCTTTAAGGAGTGGTGTCAGGGTTTCTCTGCATGCTGTCTCTTTCTGGATCCCTTTGAGCTTCACTTCCATTCCTGTTTTCTCATTTATTCTCCCAAGGTATCATTTGTGGCCTGGGCTTAGTGGTTCCTCTCCCACCAGGAGACAGGCCTTTAGTCATGTTTGAGCCCAGGCCTGCCATTTTTATGAAAATAAGACCAGTCATACTGGGTCAGACCAAAGGTCCATCTAGTCCAGTACCCTGTCTTCTAACAGTGGCCAATGCCAGGTGCCCCAGAGGGAATGAACAGAACAGGTAATCATCAAGTGATCCATCCCATTGTCCATTCCCAGCTTCCAGTTACAACATAGACACACTTAATCTAGGGCCCAACCATCCCAGTATCCACAATAAGAATACTGAGTCCAGGTCTTCGGCTACCAGTTCCTAGTCTGACTATCTCAAAACTGTGAAAATGCCACTAATATGAGAACAGATGTCCAGAAGTTAGAAAAAGAAATATTACACACTAACAAACTCATCCATATATATGAACATTGAAATGCCTTCAAATGTTTCATGTTTGCACTGTTCTGTACAATCTTTTTGAAAATTAACTGTTGCAATAGCCACAGAATGATTTATGACAGTTGTTTTTCTGGGATTGGACTTGGCCATTATGGCTAAAATTTTCAAATTTAGATGCCTAAAATTAGATGCTGCCTTTTATATTTAAGCTCCTAAATGTTGGTAATCTCTCCTGAAAAATCAGACCACGTAGATCCCTGGCTTTGAAGATTTTAGCCTATAAATTAATTGTTTCAGTTGTTGATTTCTGTTTAAGTTCTAGTGATTTTGTGTTAATAGAAACTCGGTATAAATTTGAAGCATATAAAGTTTTGCTTGTGGTTAGTATGTTTTAAAATTAAATTAGTATAAATCATATATCCATTAAACCTCTTTCTGCTCTGGTGATTTGTGAATTTTTTAGCTTGGGTTTGTTTGAGGGGGGATTTTTTGTTGGGGGGCTGGCTTAGATTTGTTTTGGGGTTTTGTTTGTTTTGTTTTGGGTTTTTTTGCCATTTTAATACATGTCCTCATACTACTCCTTTTTCTCCATATAGTCTTTTATAATGTATTCACCACCATTGTATTTAAGCTCCTTACAAACTTAAATATTGAGTGTATCCCCCCTAAAAAAAACTACATTACAAGAACATTTGGATTACAAAGTCATGCACTCTGAAGGAAGGAAATGCCAGAATTAAGGCTGCTTGTGTAACCAACAGACAACAGCTTCATCCCCTACATCACCCATGCTGTGTTCTGAGAACAAGTCAGGGTGATGTAAGGAATGAGGCAGGAGTCCTGTAGAAAATTAGTATGTAATCTTGCCACTTGCGCTCATGCCTCTTTCCCCAACCCAGCTCTAGCTCTTAAATCCTTTTCTGCTGCCCAGGTCTCCCAATTCCCTCCTCTTCCTCAATGTCTCTCACCTGTCTTCCAACCCTGCATCTCTTCCTCTACCACCCCATAGACCATACAGTGAGGCCCGTTGTTGTACTTAGAAAATGAGTTTTATTCCTTTACCAGACACTACTTATTCTCTGCAGATTTATTCTCAGTCAATAACCGGAGATCCTGTGTTAAAAGTTCTCTGCAAGAAACCCTTAATTCTACCGTCATGGCACATCTAAAGTTAGCAGTTTTGATATAATATAAAAGAGTTCTTCTCCATAATTTCATTAATATTTGGCCTGTAAAGGCCCAAATAAGCTGCAAATCATTGAATGAATATGGAAGTACATTATAGACAAGTGTAATGGACTGAGGAACTTAGAAGTCATACATAAGACAAAACATTGTAAATACCTAATTTGGGTGAAAATACATTTTTTTAGTAGTTATGGATAATAAAATGTGCTAAAGAATTAAAAATTCTTGCCCTACTGGGGTGTTTATGTATTAATATTTTCTATAATCAGTCTAACAGATAATGTGCAATAAATTACCATGACTCTTTTTTGCTAGTAAGTATAAATTAAAGTTATTACCCCATCCCTATAATTTGTTTCTTAGCAATACTCACCTTTCACTGTAGGCAGAATTATGTTAGAATTTACCCTCAAGAGAAGTGTTTCTGCACCAGCTTAGCTACGTGAAATGATAGAAAAATGCATCAGATATATTAAATTTATGAAAATACCTAAAATTTTACTGTTTTCCTCAACCACAGCACTGAACGAGATAAAACACTGAAGTCCGCTTTATTTCTTACTCAAATATTTATAAGTGATAGTTTATCCGGATTGGTATGATATAATTGTTAACATAAGTCAAAATTGTAATTTCTGTTTCAAGTCCAGTGTTTGTTATGAATCATATGTATTGCTGTTGGCCCTGTAATGGTTATTCCTGAATAAAATACATTTTTATTTGCCAGTCTGGTAACCTACTCACCACAATCTCTCTAGCCAGGCATGTCACCATTGTGAAAAGCACGTTCAGCAGATTTTTTGTTGGTGTTCTCACACTTCTTCTAACACAAGTCTGGGCAGGAAAGCCCAGCAGCAAGACAGGAACATCACCCTGTTTGACATATCACATGCTTGTAGGCGTGAGACACTGCAAAATAGGATCTGGCGCTGTTAATGCTCTCCATTAGCAGCAGGGGAATGGGGCATTCATCCTGTCAACAAGAGAGTGTTTCTTCTGGCAATTTGCCTGCTTGCTGTGTTAGTATAGAGCAGGGGTGGGCAATAATTTTTGACAGGGGGCCATGCCAAGAATTTGGGAAGTGGTCAGGAGTCACACTCTTTCATATTAATGGAGGAGATGTGGGGTCTGGGATGGAGGTTGGGTGCAGAAGAAAGCTTTCAGTAAGGGATTGGGATGCTAGAGAGGGTGTGGGGTCTGGGAGGGAGTTTGGGTGAAAGACAGTTGTGACCAGGGTTAGAGAACAAGGGTTTGGGTTATAACCCTCTAAGCTTTTCCATCCGTGGGTGGAATAATTTTCGTTATGTGCACCAAGGCATGTGCAGATATGCACCACCAGTAGAAATACATGCTGCTGGCTCTGGGCACTGTGAGCACTCTGCTAATCACCTGAGCAGCATTTGAATGTCTCCTGGTGCCTGCACAAGCACTGAGTTTACAGTGAACACTGATTGTGATCTGGGGCAGGGGTTTGGGGTGCAGGATCTGGAAGGGGATATGGGTGCAGGTGGGGGATTGAGGGTTTGGGTTATGTGGGGTAGGGGTACAGGAGGTAAATGCCCCCTTTATTGGACTCTGCATATTCACAGGATGTGATTCTCCAAGTGTTTTCTATGAGTGGGGAAAAGAGAAAGACACTGTTGTGGCTTCTCAGAGTGAAGAGTTTCTGGATGCTTTCACATATCTTGGGAAATACTTTACACTTCAAGACTCAGATTTCCTGGTGTTTGAGAAATGTGTGTGTCATCTATATGGGTTTGGGTTGTGACCTAGAACAGAAGGGGGCTGTGACCTGGGACAGGGGATTAGGGTGCAGAATCTGGGAGCAGATATGGTGGCAGGAAGGGAGCAGAGGTTTTGGGTATTGTGAGGTGGGGGGGCAGAGGGTTGGGGTGCCAGAGGCAGGCTCTGGCTGGGAGACTTACCTGCTTGACTCCCAGCCAACCTACAACTTTCTCAGACTCCCTGCCTGCCCCACCCTTACACTAGTTGCAAGGGCCATGTGGTTTTTGAACAGCTATGAGCCTGAGGAAAGAGAGAGAGGGTTCTTCGCAAGCTGGCTGTTGACAAAAGGCAGCTCCCATTGGCTGGTAACTGGCCAATGGGATTGTGCTGGGGTTGGGGGTAACACACAAAGCCTCTTTCCCCTCCTCGCAGTTCACAGCTGTTCAAACAGAGCACCGCAATGGGGGAAGAGAGGGAGCAGACAAGGAGTCTTCCTGAGGCTCCCCGCTGCATCCACAGGCCAGATCTGGCGGCTTGGCAAGCCAGATCCAGCCTGTGGAGGGTATTTTGCCCCAGCCTGGTTTAGAGCATTACATGCTTGTGGGACGCTCACTTCAGGCAGTGAAGATGAAACACCTTGTATCAGGCATCACTGACATCCTAAAGTGAATCTTAGCTATACAGATGACACACACATTTCTCAAACACCAGGAAAGTTGAGTCTTGAAGTGAAAAGTCTTTCCCAAGATACGGGAAAGCATCCAGGAACTCTTCACTCTGAGAAGCCACAACAGTGCCTTTCTCTTTTCCCTTGTTATAGAATGCACTTGTAGAATCACATCTTGTGAATATGCAGAGTCCAGTAAAGGGGGCATTTACCTTCAGGCCTAGAGTTGAAGTGATTTTCTCCAAATCAGTAGTGTAGTGTGGCTTTGAGTCCTAGCACAAGTGAAGAAATGCAAATTGACTGGCTGTTGTGACTTAAGACTGATGCCTACTCTAGGAACATCTGTATCCAGGTTATCATCACAATCCCATAGTCCTTGGCAGCCTGTTTCACATGAATAAATATACGAGTCACCTTCTTTGTGGACACAACTTCATTCATCAACAGCTGTGACTGCCACTGAACCCTTCTGCACAGCCAGGCAGTAACACTTCCCTCCTGAGCTAGGTAGAGCATGATGTCATTTGCTACACCTTGCAAATTTGCATCTCTTCACTTCATGTGCAAGACTATCTGAAGTGCTACCCTAGTGTTGCCATAAGAAAGAATTTTCTTCAACTGACTGACTGGGGGTTTTCTGGTCCTTTCCATAGATTTGTACCATTTGGGAGCCATCTGCTGCTTAGCATAACTGTTCCACATTTTTGAGGCTCACATTGGGTTCTTGATCTGTGACAAAGTCCAAAGAAAATACACTTGCATTTTCTTGCAAGCTTAATTATGTACTTTAAAATGGCATCTATAAGCTCATCCAATGTTGAAAGTGCATCACAAAGTGTTTGGCCAATAGCCATTCCATCAAACATTATTGCACTATTCTCTGGAATGTGGTCAGTATGACAGTCTTCACTTCTGGATTGAAGCTAAAGCACAGCTGGTTTTGGGAGGAGGGGGTTGCCAGAGCATCAGCAGCACTAGCAAGAGAGTAGGAAGTTACTGCCAAGGACTTCCCGGAGACTGAGCTAGAGGCAAATAATAGTTTTTATTACACTGAATTTTTGTGAATTTTAGATGACAATGTATTTTCTGGTCTTCATGCTTCAAAGGGGTAGCCATGTTAGTCGATGTCAGCAAAAACAACAAGGAGTCCTGTGACACCTTAAAGACAAACAAATGTATTTGAGCAGAAGCTTTTGTGGGCATGAACAAATACATTTGTCTAGTCTTCATGACCATCCTTGAGTATGGTCATATTGGTTCTATATGAATACATGAAACTGGTCACATTCAAAGCCTCCAAGATTTACTGGTGTCTCTTTTTATGTGGTTTGAGGGGCTTAATACCAGATTAACTTTTCAATATTTGTACACTAGATGATAAAAATTGAAAAGTCTGCCACTAAGAAAAAATATACTGTTTGCCATGAAAACACATGTAACTATGAATATGTAGGAAAAAAGTAATTTAAAATATCATGCATTTATCATTCAAACAATTTGCCTGGAGTTAAAATGGAACACATTAATAGTGATTCTGAACAGTGAGTACAGGCAGTCCCCGACTTACGCGGATCCGACTTATGTCGGATCCGCAGTTACGAACGCGGCTTTTCTCGCCCCGGAGGACACAGACTGCGGGACCTTGCGGTCCCGCCGCCCGTGTACTCCGGGGCGAGAAAAGCTGCTCCGCGTCTCCCTGGTCTGCAGACCAGGAAGACGCGGAGCAAAGCCGCGGAGGGGCTCGGGCAGCTGGGCAGCCCAGGCACGCCTGGGCTGCCCCGCAGCCCCAGCCCCTCCGCGGCTTTGCAAAGCCACCGGGGAAGCCGGCGGCGGGACAGCCCAGGCGCACCTGGGCTGTCCCGCTGCAGGCATGCTCCAAGGCTTTGCTCTCTGTCTCCCAGCAGACCAGGGAGACGGGGAGCAAAGCCGCGGAGCACGCCCGCAGGGAGCACGCCTGCAGACCAGGGAGATGGAGAGCAAAGCCTCAGAGCACGCCAGCAGTGGGACAGCGCGGCGCGCCTGGACTCTCCCGCTGCCCGCGTGCTCTGCGGCTTTGCTCCGTGACTCCCAGGTCAGCAGACCAGGGAGACGGAGCAAAGCCGTGGAGGATTTGGGCGTCCCCACCACCGTCTCCCTGGTCTGCTGGGGGGGGTGCAGCTAGTGCCCCCCCCCCCAGCAGACCAGGCTTTTCTTGCCTACCCCTGGGGTAGAGCAGCTGGGGGCTGCTGGGTTGGTCCCGCAGCGCTGCTCCAGACTAACCCGGCAGCACCCCAGCTGCTCTGCCCCAGGAGTCCTGATTCAGCCACTGCTGGTCAGTTTCAGCAGCGGCTGAATCAGGACGCCTGAGGCAGAGCAGCTAGAGTGTTGCTGGGTTGCTCCAGTAGCACCGAGGAGCCGCGCTACAGGAGCAACCCAGCAGCACCCCAGCTGCTCTGCCCCAGGCGTCCCCAGTCAGCTGCTGCTGAAACTGACCAGCGGCTGACTACAGGAAGCCCGAGGCAGAGTTGCTCTGCCCCAGGCTTCCTGGAATCAGCCGCTGATCAGTTTCAGCAGCAGCTGACTTGGGGACGCCTGGGTTTCTTAAGTTGAATCTGTATGTAAGTCAGAACTGGCGTCCGGATTCAGCCGCGGTTGAAACTGATCAGTTTCAGCAGCGGCTGACGCCAGTTCCGACTTACATACAGATTCAACTTAAGAACAAACCTACAGTCCCTATCTTGTACGTAACCCGAGGACTGCCTGTAGTACAGATGATAGCCAAATTGGGGGTAGGGTAATGTTTTGCCCCACTAGTTTTACCAAAATAGAGATATGGCTGATTATTGCATATAATCTGCATGATAAATAAGAAAAATGTTTATGTATATTATACACTAGATGGACCAGACTTCTGGGCCTTATAAACAATTTCACTCATAATGCGAAGATAAAATACAGAGGTCTGGGACTGAGGGGTTTTTGAGCATTTTAAACACATTTTCACCTATGTATCATCTTTCAGTTGTACTATGCTGTCACTAATCATTTTAAGATATTTCTAATATACTTCAATTATTTTGAACCAATTTGGGCCCAGAGTAGGCAAATATTTGGGAAATTATAGGCACCACTTTTTAAAATGTTGGTATCAAAAACCATTGCAAGCGAGGTAACTTTGGATGTGCCATAACAAAAACTTAAGCGTTTCTTGCAGAGAACTTTTAATACAAGAGCTGTCAGGTTATTGGCTACATCAAATTGCTTAGACTCTATAGTGCCCCCCCTTGCTAGAATAGAACATCACAATAATAAAGAGTTCACCATATGGCCTACCATAGTTACTCATCTCTCTATGGCTATGTCTACACTAGGGAGTTTTTCGCAATAATAACTTCCGAAATAATCATTTCAAAACAAGCTTATTCCCAGGGGCAGCCCGTGAGCCTAGGCGAGCTAGGCAGCTGCCTAGGGTGCAGCTGGCCCAGGTGCCCGCTGATGACGTCACAGGGTCCCGGGGCGCCCTGTGATTACATCACGGCCATTGACGGCCGTGCAGCCAGGGGCGCCAATTGCGCCGCCCTACCTAGGGCGCCAGCTGCTGCAGCCAGCCTCGGGCCACTCCTGCTTATTCCTCTTCACAAACAGGAGTTATTTTTTCAAAATAACAAGCCCTTTATTTCAAAATAATGGCTTGGCAATGTGAATGCTCACCTTGTTATTTCAAAATAAGGTAGTGTAGACATGCCCTGTGTTTCAGTCAGTCTGCTTCCTTTTTTCTCCTCCACACTGCTGAAGAGTCCACAGAGGGGAGCTCTGAGAACACAGAAGAGGCAATCACCCTTTCTCAGTTAAGGCAGCCATCACCACAGTGGTCTAAATGGGAGGAGGAACACCCATGCAAGCCTTGGCTTAGCCCCTGCTGCTTCAGGATGGAGCATGCTGAGTCACTCTGTGGGGATGGTCACATGCACAATCCAGGCTCTGATAAGAACCATGAACAGAACAATCTGAGTGAAGATGAAATCTTCAGCAAACTAAGTTGACAAACTAACAAGCAAGCCTTTCCTAAGCATTTGTAAGCTGAAATTTTTCAGAGGCTTATACCTTGGCCAAATTTGGGCAGATTTTCCACAGGGCTGGCAAAAGACACATTCCTGATGCTCACAATACCCCTCCCAAACTTCAAGTCCTTGCTCTATAGAGATGCTACATCTTCAGGAAACTAAAGGTAGGGTTTTTAACATGAATAAACTAATATATTTTTCCCCTAATTTTGTTCTCTGAAGAAGTTGAACCATTTTATCTGAAACTTCCCATAGAAAGTCAGTGGGAGGCAGATCTTATAACAGCAAGTGTTGGGTAACTAATTATTGGTGTCACTATCAGCACTGTTTATAATACTCTCTAGTGTGACCACCGGTCTAGCTTTTTCCAGAATCTTCCCTTTTTTGAGGTAGCTGAAATCTATAAAGCTACATCTGCACTGTAGTTGGAGATAAGATACACAATTTGAGCTATGCAAATTGCGTATCTTATTTCAATTTTATTTCAAAATAACCCGCTATTTCGAAACATTCCTTACTCCTCGTGGAATGAGGTTTACAGGGACATCAGAATAGCGAGCCCAAAATAACAGGCTTATTGTTAAGACGCAGGATAGCTACTCCGGTATCCCAAAATAGCGTTGCAGTGTAGACGTATCCTAAGGGTATGTCTACGGGTACGTCTAGACTACATGCCTCTGTCGCCAGAGGCATGTAGATTAGGCTACCAGACATAGGAAAATGAAGCGACGATTTAAATAATCGCCGCTTCATTTAAATTTACATGGCTGCCGCGCTGAGCCGACAAACAGCTGATCTGAGCTGACAAACAGTCTGGACGTGCGGGTGTTGACATCAAAGGCATTTGTCGACCACCCAGGTATACCTCATCCCAGGAGGTATACCTGGGTGGTCGACAAATACCTTTGATGTCAACACCCGCGCGTCCAGACTATCGCGCTGAGCCAACAAACAGCTGATCAGCACGGCTCAGCACGGCAGCCATGTAAATTTAAATGAAGCGGCGATTATTTAAATTGCCGCTTCATTTTCCTATGTCTGGTAGCCTAATCTACATGCCTCTGGCTACAGAGGCATGTAGTCTAGACGTACCCTACATAGCAGTGTTATTCTAGAATAGCGGATGTTATTCCAAAATAACATAGTCCTCATCTGCACACAAGCACAGCACAGCATTCAACATTCACATAATGTTGAAATATTGTTGAGCTAGAGGACTGCTTACTCCTATTCCCATAACCCTCATTATACGAGAAGTGAAGTTGGAGGAAGAGTGCTCTATTTCAAAATAAGTGCTGTGTAGAAGTTCCCAAATTCAAAATAAACGATTTCAACTTAATCTACGCAATTAGCATTGCTCAAGTTGTGTAGCTTATTTCGAGTTTAGCCCTGCTGTGTAGATGTACCCCGAAAGAGCTGAGAACATACTGCCAGGTGTCTGGTTTCATGAGCTCAGGATCATCGCAGATGTCCCAGGCTTTATACTTCAAAGATGGCAGACCTAAGAGGCATTAGTCTCTCTCTCTCTTTGGCTATGTCTAGACTGCAGGCTTCTTTCGAAAGAGGCTCTTTCGAAAGCATCTTTCGAAAGAGCCTCTTTCGAAAGAGAGCGTCTAGACTGCACGGAGAAATTTTGAAAAAGCGGCTTGCTTTTTCGAAAGAAAGCATCCAGTGAGTCTGGATGCTCTCTTTTGAAGAAGCCCTATTTACATTGAAGAACGCCTTCTTTCGAAAGAGGAACTTTCGAAAGAAGGCGTTCTTCCTCGTAAATTGAGGTTTACCGCCATCAAAAGAAAAGCCGCGTTCTTTCGAATTAATTTCAAAAGAACACGGCTTGAGTCTGGACGCAGGGGAAGTTTTTTCGGGAAAAGGCTACTTTTCCCAAAAAAAACCCTGAGTCTGGACACAGCCTTTCTCTCCACACACACAAAATCTCTCTCAATTTTCTCTCCCTTTTCCCTCCCCTCCCCAACCACCTTATAATTACATCAACTTTATCTCTAGGCCAGATTCTTCCCTGGGATAAATATGCACGCTCCTGTTATACTGCACTTAGTGAGCATTGCATATGCTCTCATAAGACCAAATTCAATGCCGATTTAGCCTTTGAAATGAATAGCATTCCTCAGGAAATGCATCGGTGCTCAGTTTGGCCCTTAGTGTTTATTTTGAAAGTTTGTTTAGGAAACTGAAGCATGGTATTTATGCCCTATCTATCCCCCCATGTTGTCCTTTATTTTTACTGGTGTATGTTTGATTCACAACACTTTAAATAACTGCCTTCCCATGATGCACAGCAAAAGAGGCACATCCTAATTTAGAGTTTCCCTCCCTGATAAAGAAAATTACCTTCTTGCCAGCAGCACAAGGAACACTTTCAGAGAACATTGACGTTGCACAGGCTCCGTGCTCCCTGTTTCTACATCATGAGTGGGAAGATAGAAGAAGGTTTTGGCTTTGTGCTGAAGGGCCTGTCCATGAATTATGAAATGAGTTGAGGGGTGTGCCTATACTTTTGCATGTTTGTTTCAGTGTTACAAATGGCATGTGAATCTTAAAAATCACAAAAATAAAAGTGTTATGTAAGGGGAAAAGGCAACTATAGAGGAGTATGCGTGCTACCCCATCAGATGAGAGGTAGTGCTACATAGATGAGAGGTAGTGTTCCCTGTAAGCTGTGCGCTTGGGTGGCCACCCAGGAGAAATTCAAATGCCACTCAACTGATTAGCAGCGCTTCCACAGCCAGCAGCATGTATTTCTACATCCACACCTGCCTTGGTGCACATAGCAAAATGTATTCCACACATGTGTAAGGGGACTGTTAGCCCCTTACTAAAACTCTGTGGGAGTTTTTGGTTTGCCAGCTCCCAGTATCAAAAGGGGAAGAGTCCATGAGAAATCAAGGCCCTGAGACTGACAGACCCCAAAGACAATGGAAAGCAGCCAACACTCCAACTCGGCCTGATTGACAGGTTGGACGGGCCAGTGAGGAAAGTAAGAGGCCAGGCCCCGTCCTCCCTGTGAGCTGGGATTTTTTTGGGTCTCTCTGAGCAAGGAGAGAGAGCTTAGAGGAGCAAGCTGTGTGGGGAGGCAGTCTTGCAGCAACAGAGCCAGGCACACACAGCCCAAGGAATGCAGATCCTGTGTTGAGCAGCAGACTGGCAGTGCTCAGAGAGCCAAAAGGGACAGAGAAGCAACGCAAGGAGCCGGAGACTGACAAAGCAGCACAGTCTGCAGCTGGGTGTGGTGAGCAGCTGGGACCAGCAAAGTGGGGGGAGAGGCTCTGGGCAGGGAGATATCACCAGCCAAGAGGCCCAGCAAGCCAGACTGGGAGAGGGGTCTGGCCACCTAGAGCCTGAGGCTGTGTGGTCACTGCCAGAGCAAGCGTGTCCAGCCTGCAGCCCCCCTGCAGCAGATCTGGGGCCTCTAAGGGGCCTATAAGGAAGAGACTGTGGACTGTCCTTACACTCTGCAGACTGCTATTTGTGATGTTCCCATGCTACAGAGCAGGACTGTGTGTTCTCATTTAACCTTTCTCATTTTTTCTTATTCTTTTCTCTCTAATCAGTTGATGTTTAATAAATTGTATTTGCTTTGAACTTTATGGAATGATCACTGGGCCAAGAAAGCATGCAGTGTGATGAGAGCACCCTGGAGTGGGGACACTCTAGCCCCTACCCCAAGTGACTACAAGGTCGGGGATTAAGCCCAAGGAAACCTGGGCCCAGCCTTGTTGGGTTTTCGAGGACTCCTACTAAGGAGAGTGGAGGGGGAGCCCTCAGGATCAGGGAGGCCGTGGAGTAAAGGAAGTGGGAGCGGGGACTCAGATCCTTTCGTTGGTCCATTTCACCGGGGTGGTACAGAAGCCAGGAAAGTTACCCACAATAGTAGGACCATTCCCCCACTTACACATGGAAGGAAAAAATTAGAGGGACAGTTGATGAGAGGCTGTGCTAGAAGAGTTTGAAGAGCCAGAAGAACACAGAATCAGAAAATAATTGATGTATGTTGAGTCCCTGACCAAATCTGCATCACATAGCTGGAGGATTAAAGTTAATGTAGCAGAAATGTCCCCTTGATACTCTCTAATACTCATATTCAGAGTGCTCACAGAGCACAGTCACACCTTACATAGTGACTGAGGTTATGCTACCAGTTTTGGAGGTCTGTATAGGCTGAGGAGTTTGTACATTTGCATAGGGGCAGCTGTTGCTTTTCCCCCCATACATCACTAGTCATTCATGTGCTTTGAGACTAATTTCTCTTAACAGACCACTGAAATATTATTTCCATGCAATAGTCTGATAACCCTTACCAAAATCAAATCAAATAAAAAAGCTACAGTGCAAGTCTATGCCTGAGTAAGCAATTACTATCCATATTTGTGATTCACCTACCACACCCCTGAAAATGCAATGGGAATGAAAGGCAGCTTTAGCTAACACATCACACTCAGTCACAGATATTTTGAAATCTTGGCAAAGATTTCCCACCAGACAGCTGCAGGTATGGGACAAATAAGGGGTGAGAATCATCTAATTCTAACTGACTTTATTAAAACCTTGGACTTTCCGTGACCTTCATGACTTATGTAGTGGCCAGTGTGGCTGACCCCAGTTCCACCCAAGCAGCTGGATACAGGGATGAACTGAGCTGTGGTCCTAGGGGTGACCAGAGTAGCTACTGTTGGCGGTCCCCATCAGCTGGTGCTGCTAGCACCAGGCTCCACACCAACTAGTGGCCCAGCAGCAGCAGGGGTATTTATAGTACAAGTCATGGACAGGTCACACTAGGCTGTGAATTTTTATCCAGGACCTGTCTATGACTTTTATTAAAAATATCCATGACTAAATCACAGCCTTATAAATAATATATTACATAGAGCGTCTTTAATCTCGTAGGATTCCAACATGATTTACAAGAAATAGACATACAGGAATCACTTCCCCCACTGCTGAAAAGCAGCTTGTCCTTTTCATATTTGTTCATTTTTTTAATTGTATCCTTTGGTATATATGGTTGTGACTACTTTCTTCCACTATTTGATCTGAGGAAGTGGGTCTGGCCCATGAAAGCTCATCATCTAATAAACCATCTTGTTAGTCTTTAAAGTGCTACATTGTCCTGCATTTTGCTTCAACTACCCCAGACTAACACGGCTACATTTCTATCACAGTTCTGCAGTGGACTGCAGTAATTTTTTCACAATTCATAGTAACAATACATGAGTTTAAGACACTTGTTTCATTAGATAGATGAGGAATACAAATTTCTCACACTTCACAGCATAGACCAGGTACTAATTAACTTCCTGGGGTTAGGAACAAGCTTTCCCAATGTTCAGACTATTCCCTGATTGCCTCTTATGAGACTGTATTGCAGTTTCCCCTGAAAAACATAGGTATGGCCACAGCCTGACACAGAGTCAAATTTTCAGCTGGTGCAAATTCATCTAGCTTCTTTCAAGTCAACTGAGCCACACTGATTTACATCATCTAAGAATCTGGCCCAACATACTGAAGTGCATGAACCATAGGCACCTCCATTGTCCCTAAGAAGTGAATATTTTACCTAGTTGAAATTGCAGAGGACATTTAGATGTACAGTTACTCAAAGGAGAATTCAGTCAGGACACGCTGTTAAATGTTCCTATTTGGGGGAAAAGTGCCAAAAAGGGGATCTTCAATGACTGCAAGTGGTCATAACTGTTTACATCTTTTTACTATAAACTTGGGATGTGATCCCAGCTTGCCATAGACCTACTTGTGCTATCTCCCAACTGAGCTAGCAAACTAATAGTAGTATGTGACCTTACACTTATTATTTATGAAAATATGCTTATGATATGAATATGACATAACTGAGATGTACTTTAGTCGAGATAACTAATGTAAGGTATGATTGGAAAGGTTTTGATTTGATTATCCTATTTATAGGCATGTATCATTTTTTATATCTGAAGTTAGGATTGTTTACTCAAGTATCTGTATCTCAACAATGCTCTTTTGGGTGATGCCCTCTACTAGCACTTCAGGTACTATAATGAAAATACAAAACAGGGGTGATGGCCCCTCAATGAGAACAATGGACTGTGAAAGGACTTGGCATTCCCGTTGACTTACTGCCATTAACTTACGAATTTTATAACAACATAATGTCAGGTGACCTGGTCACCTGAAAATAATCTGCATCTGCTGACCTTTTCTATTGGGAGGCGGGGATTCAAATAAAGGATTCCTGCCTTATGGAAATCCTAAATGAGGGGGAGGGAAACAATCAAGGTTTTCAGTTTGCTTCTCCTCCCCACCCACAGAGATACTTGATCACATCCCAAAACAAAAAGAGTGGAAGTGAAAGGGAGAGAATTATTGGACCCAGGCTAAAAAGATAGTCCTGGCCTGTGGAGGAATTTACTTAAACCTATCTCTAGGGTAACTAATTTCTTTAGTGAATCTAGGTTTGTTTATGTTCTTTGTATTAATCTGCTTTGTTCTGTTTGCTATTTCTTTAACCACTTAAAATATGTTTTTAATAGCAAATAAATGTATTCTTGTTTATAATATAACTCAATTTATGTAATTTCTAATGTGGTGAGGTGTTTTGCTTATCTCTTTCTACATTGAGGGAGGAAGAAAAATTTCATATTATTTGGGATTTGCACTCCAAGAACAGGAAATACCTGGTTCTGTGCCAAATCCATTAAAATGAGCATTCCCTGAGCTGATCTCAGTGTCTGTATTGTTCTGAAGTTGGGTGTGGTTTGTGCTTGACAGGACAAGCCTTAAGAGCCTGGCTCAGCATGACAGGGTTATAGGGTGTACAGCCTGGAAGAACAGGTGGGTTCAGTAGTATCTCATCTGGAATCTCTCCTGTCTTCCATAAGTTTTTAGTGATAATCACTAATAGCTCAACTATATCCTCAGTCAGCTCCTTGAGTATTCTAGGATGTTTTTCATCAGGCAAAGACATCTAATAGGTCTTGGTAATTCGTAACTTTTCTTTCCCTAATTTAGCCTCAAATCCTACCTCATTTTCACTGGCTTTCATTATGAGAGATGTTCAATTGCTGCTAACCTTTTTGTTGAAAATTTAAACAAAAGTCATTTAGCACTTTTGTCATTTTCTATTGGTGTCTTTGTCCCCTCATTGAATAACTGACCTTTCCTGTCCTGGGTCTCCCTCTTTCTTCTGGTGGATTTGTAGAATGTTTTCTGGTTACTCTTTATATTTCTAGCTACTTTAATCTTGTTTCGTGCCTTGGCCTTTTATCCCAGCAAGTCTCCGTGATGCCAACAATGTTGTTTTTATTCACAACCATTCTATTTCTTGCTGTTTATTCCCCACACTTTTCATGTGGTCCTTACTATATACTCCCAATGGCACCACAAATATGCCTGTCTGCTACAATACAGTTTGGTCTGCACCTCGCTAGCAACAATACTAGATACATATTCTAGATTGGGGCTACTCAACACGTTGCCCACAGCCCATTTATTTGCAGCCCGCGGTGCGGTTTGGGTTTATGCGGGGCTTAACACGCAGCCCTGGATGGGAGCCAAAACAATAAAGTAGTCAATATAATGGTCTTCTGTTGATATATATTTTAGTAGTTAAAACCCTGGACTGTCATATGGGTGGAAATCAGGTAAATATTGCATTTTATATATACCAGCAGAACTGACTTAAATGGGGCCTGTGTGTTGTATAGTCTTGCCTTAATCTTTGTATTCATGTCCATCAGTGTGAAAGAAGCTATTTGCATGCACAGGCAGTCCCCGGGTTACATACAAGATAGGGACTGTAGGTTTGTTCTTAAGTTGAATCCCCAAGTCAGCTGCTGCTGAAACTGATCAGCAGCTGATTCCAGGAAGCCCGGGGCAGGGGCTTCCTGAAGTCAGCCACTGATCAGTTTCAGCAGTGGCTGACTTGGGGACGCCTGGGGCAGAGCAGCTGGGGTGCTGCTGGGTTGGTCCAGTAGCGCCGCCGCTCCTTGGCGCTACTGGAGCAACCCAGCAGCACCCAAGCTGCTCTGCCCCAGGCGTCCTGATTCAGCCGCTGCTGAAACTGACCAGCAGTGGCTGAATCAGGACTCCTGGGGCAGAGCAGCTGGGGTGCTGCCGGGTTGGTCCAGTAGCGCCCAGAGCGGCGCTATGGGACCAACCGGCAGTGCCCCAGCTGCTGTACCACAGGCATCCGGAGCAAAGCCGCGGAGCACGGGGACAGCGGGACAGCCCAGATGCGTCTGGGCTGTCCTGCTGCCCTCGGGCTCCGTGGCTTTGCTCTGCTTTGCTCCCCCTCTCCCTCGTCTGCAGGCCAGGGAGAAGGGGAGCAAAGCAGAGCAAAGCCACGGAGCACGCGGGCAGCGGACAGCCCAGACGCATCTGGGCTGTCCGCTGCCTGCGTGTTCCACGGCTTTGCTCCCCGTCCCCCTGGTCTGTAGACCAGGGAGACGGGGAGCAAAGCAGAGCAAAGCCAAGGAGCACGTGGGCAGCGGATAGCCCAGACGCGTCTGGGCTGTCCGCTGCCCGCGTGCTCCGCCGCTTTGCTTCCTCTCCCTCGTCTGCTGGAGACCAGGGAGACAGGCCCCGTTCGTAACTGCGGATCCAACATAAGTCGGATCTGCGTAACTCAGGGACTGCCTGTATATACAACCACACTTAAGTTGCAGCCTTTGGCATGTGTTCTGAATATCATTCTGGCCCCTGGGGCTTCCAAAGTTGAGTAGCCCTGTCCTAGATTGATGGATATTGGTATTTTCTGCATTTTGTCCACCCGAGGTCCGTATCTTGTGAGTGAAGAAGTGGCAAGTCTGGGGTGCCGCTCCTGATTGGGAACTTATTTCCCTAGTCTTGTCATAAGCCTACCGGAGTTCCTTTATTTTCATTTGCACCTGGTACAGAGTGTGGCTGTGCCCCCTTTGGACCAGGCTGTCGGCCATGTGGCCGTAGGCATCTGCATTTTGCTGTCTGATGTGGAGATCCTGGATGTGGGAGTGTTCACCCCAGATCTCAATGAGATCCAGGATCTCCACATCACTCCTCTTTCAGCCTTGGGCAAGGGATTGGGAGGTGGCTGACTACTCCCTTGCAGCTGTGGGGGACTCAGAGGAAGCACGTGGGGATCTGCCATGGCAGCAGTAATAGCGTACCTGTGGGAAGCCCTGGAGGCCACTTATTTTGAAGTATCCCTAGTGTGTGTAGACAGTGCTGCTAGAGTTATGAAGGACTAGTCAACTATCTGATAAGCAAATGTTTATCAGATAGTCGTCAGGATAGTCACCTAGTCGCTTCCCCCCCTTGCTGCCTCTATCAAAAAGAGGCAGTATAGAGGGACAAAAAGGGGAGGGGGTACTTCAATGCAGCAGTGCCACACAGAGCATTTCAAAGGGGCAACCGCAGTGTTTCAAAGGGGCAGCACCGCATGGAGCCCAGGATCAGCTGTGTGATGCTGCTTCTTTGAAATGCTGCCATGGTGTTTCAAAGTGGCAGCACCGCATGAAGCCCAGGATCAGCTGTGTGACGCTGCTTCTTTGAAATGCTGCCATAGTGTTTCAAAGTGGCAGCACCGCATGGAGCCCGGGGTCAGCTGGGGAGTCCCCAAAATGATCAACTAATCCATTAGTGAATTACACTTAACATCCTTAACACACACCCTATTGTGAAACAACTATTTTGAAATAGGTGTTATTCCTCATAAAATGAGGGTTATAGAATGTGGAATAGGAAGCCCATTATTTCAAAATAACAGGCTTGCTGTGTAAACATTCACTTTGTTACTTTGAAATAACGCTGCTGTGTAGAAATGCCCTCAGTGAGGTGGGTGGTGGTTTTTTTCACATCCCTGACTGACATAGCTATGCTGACAGAACTTTGTAACTGGTTCATACCTTTTGTATAGTCAGTATGGGGCAAAAACCTACAGTTCCTGTGAAAGATATATTAGGGTATGTCTGCACAGCGAAGTTATTTTGAAATAGCTTTCCTATCATCTACACAGCCAAACAGCTATTTCAAAACAAAATCATGGACCTTATTCAGCTTTGGGGGGGAATGCCCCCAACGTCCATGGTCTCCGCACTAGATGGAGGAACGCAGCCATTTATGGCAGGATAGCTGCCAGCCTGGCCCCCAAAGGCTACATATGAACCCAGGAGAAGTTTTTCATGACAATCAACCCTGAGCTCCCCCTCCCCCTTTTTCCCCTTGCCTCGGGCTTCCTGTAGTCAGCGCTGGTCAGTTTCAGCAGAAGCTGACTTGGGGATGCCTGGGGCAGAGCAGCTGGGGTGCTGCTGGGTTGCTCCAGTAGCGCCGCTCCTCGGTGCTACTGGACCAACCCAGCAGCACCCCAGCTGCTCTGCCCCAGGCGTCCTGATTCAGCCGCTGCTGAAACTGACCAGCAGCGGCTGAATCAGGACCTGGGGCAGAGCAGCTGGGGTGCTGCCGGGTTGGTCCAGTAGTGCCCAGAGCGGCACTGCAGGACCAATCGGCAGCGCCCCAGCTGCTCTGCCCCAGGGTCCAAAACAAAAGCCTGGTCTGCTGGGGAGGGGCGGCAACACTAGCTGCGCCTCCCTCCCCCCAGCAGACCAGGGACACGGGGAGCAGAGCCGCAGCGGCAGCGGGGTGCCGCGCCTCTGAGGCTTTGCTCTGGCAAAGCCTCTGAAGCGCGGGGAACCGCCGCTGCTGCCGCTTCAGTCCGGGTGCCTGTGGTCTGCTGGGGACCGTCCCCAGCAGACCACAGGCACTGGGACTGAAGCGGCAGCAGCGGCGGGTTCCCGCGCTTCTGAGGCTTTGCTCTGGCAAAGCCTCAGAAGCGCGGGAACCCGCCCGGTGCCCCTGGTCTGCTGGAGACGGTCTCCAGCAGACCAGGGGCACCGGAGCAGCTTACGAACGGGGCTTTCTCGCCCCGGAGCTCGCAGGTAGCAATCCGCCACCTCGACCTCCGGGGCGAGAGAAGCCCCATTCGTAAGTGCGGATCCGACATAAGTCGGATCCGCGTAAGTCGGGGACTGCCTGTACATAGCAAAAATGAGATGCAAAAGCAGTAGGGTGGATATTACTTACATCTTTTTTCAAAACAAAACCAATGCAGGATATATATAACAAAAGGCTGTGGCTTCAGGATGTGCAGATGATCCCAGGTAGAAACCCCTGAATACATGCACTCCAGGCAGGACCACAGAAAATCAGAACACCACAAAAGTGGAGTGAGGGTAAGTTAGATGAATTTCTCCTTGAAATACTAACTTAGATAGGGAAAAGTTTCTAAGGTTGGGGCCTAATCCTGCAAGCCTTAATTACGTGACCAGGGCTACCAAAGGACTACTCGGACGGGTAAGAGCTAAAGCATCAGGCTATGTCCAGCAAATGCAGTTTACCCTGCATGTCCTATTGAATAAAAATTGGGCATTGCTGACTGAAGTAATATACAGGTTGAACCGCTCCAATCCTACACTCTCTGATCTGGCAACATCCGTCATCCAGCATGATTTTAGTTAGCCTGATGTCCATTTATCATGTGTGTGGCCAAGTTTTCTGCAGTCCCATAGAGATTATTCACAGGCACGAGTCCTAGTTTTCAGTGCTCTGTGTTGTTACTTAGTTCTAATTTACCCCTAAACATCTTCTAAAAGCACAGTAAGCAATGGAAGCGTTGGTAATGCTGCTAGTCCATATTGATATCCCATGATCTGGCAAATTCTCTGGTTCAGCACCAGTCAGGCCTCCAGGGTGCCAGACTGGAGAGGCTCAACCTGCACAGCAAAATCTATGACTCATACATAAGAACAAAAAAAAATTCTAAATTAAATGCAGTAAGTCAATATGAAGTATATTGGCTGCATCTTGATAAGAAACCATTTTTTTATTTATATAGCTAGGTTGTACAAGCATCAGAATAAACAGAAGATGTTTCATAGAGTGCTGTCAGAACAGAAATCAAATCCCAATATAGTGGTGTGAAATTTGGATTTGTATTTTTAGATACACGCCCACATGCATATACAGTGGTACTGGCTTATTCCTCTCCTCTGATCCACTTCAGCAGGAACGCAAGAAGAGGCACATTTCTAGCCCAATTTACCTACGTACACCCACACAACATACTCTATCATTAGTTGGAATGTGCCCCCACACATGCATACCCCACCCACTCACCTCGCATCACTCTAGCCTTTCTTTTCCTTCTCCTAATTTTTCCTTAGGAAAATAGGAATTGCTGAATTAGACCTGAGGTTTATCTATTTACCATCTTGTCTCTATCAGTGGTCAGCAACAGGTGATGTAGAGGAAGGAATAAGAACTCTACAGCATGCAGATATGAGATAATCTGCTCCCACAATGGTCTTTACAGGTAAAGGGGTGGATTGAATCCCCACATATGAGGTTTAATACCCTAAAATTTGACATAATTCCAGCTACATTATACTCTCACTTACTCAAGAGGCAGAAGATGTAGAGGGTTTTTCTCATAGTGCTTACTCACCTCAGGCTACATCTGCACTATAGGGTTTTTGCACAAAAACAGCCAATTTTGCGTAAAAACCCGCAGAGCGTCCATACCTCAAAGGTGTTTTTGCACAAGTAAATGTACAGTAAATTAAAAGAACAGAGGGGTTTTTGCAGTGTAGGTATTCCTCTTTCTATGAAGAATAACTCCTTTTTGCACAAGAGCTCTTGCACAAAAAGGTGTGTGGGGACATGCAATGGGGGGGAGGTTTACACAAAAAGAGCAAATCGAAAAAAGCACAGGTGCTTTGGTGGCTATTCTGTGAATAGCAATCAGAGCTTTCTTTCAAAAGAGCATCCATGCAACCTGGATGCTCTCTTGCACAAAAGCGCATTGCTTTTGCAAAGCACTCTTGTAGTGTGGACACGCTCTTGTGCAAAAAGCTTCTTTTATGCAAGAAGTCTGTAGTGTAGACGTAGCCTCAGTAATCTGGCTATCAGAACTATTTGCAATATGTACCTCCATATCTTAGTCTGGACAACTTTATTGTTGGCCCACTACACAATCTTTCTTGCTTCAAATTCTCATTACATTCAGCTGAGCAACATAACATAAGCTTATGACCCCTCTGGGGCGGACATGACATCTTCCCTTCTGACTTTTTTTGTCAGCCCCACAAGGCCTTTGTTCCCTCCTATAGCAACCAGACTAACCCTCAAGCCTTGTAGTTTTTCAGGCATCACTATTTTGAAATTCCCATTTGTGGCATACAATGGTGAAAATTTCTCATTACAAAAGCCACGGCTAAAACGCAAGAGGCAGCCAATCTCATATGGCAGCCAAGATGACCCAACTTGCTTTCAGAAATAAAGTGCTCAGTCCCAGTCTAGAGAACTCTTTCTAGCTGGCAATGATATAGCAGGATAGGATTTTCCTCTTTTCCCCATGATCAGCACTGGAGGAGTAGTTCCATCAATATATTGTGACCAAGTCACTTGGTAGCTCCCTGGGGGTTCTGCACTTCTTGGCAGTTACTTGAGCGCCTCAGAGACTCACAGAGCCTCCTTTGTTGCCCTGGGATTTCCCTAGAGGCAAGGGTCCCCGCTTACCAAGTCAGTCTCAACATAGGCCAGACCTTGGGGCTCAGTATTTCCTTGCTCTGTTCTGCTCTCCAGCTCTCTTCTGTGCGCCTTCCAAGAACTACCCCCCTGCTGCCTGGGAGGAATCCTTTTATAGGAACCTCAGAGGCCTTAATTGTAGCAGGTGCTTAACTCCAGCTGCAAACTGCCTCCTAATTAGGCCTCTATTTTCTATCCTGGCTGCAGGGCTGTGTTCAGGTGAGGCTAATTTGGAAACAAGAAAGCATTAACCCACCTCCCAATATGGCTGCCTTCTATAAGAGTTTTGTAGTTTGCAGGCTGTGGTCTGTCACACAGCCTTCCCCGCTGCTCAGCACTAGGGGGTTGGGCAACTTGGGACACCAAACAATGCATGCGGGATAGCCCATCCGCATTCCCGTGTTGGGTTCCAGCCCTGTGCTGCACCTTAAATTGGAAAGGTTGTAGGGATACGAACCACCGGGTGACCCTAGAATTCTTTTCCCTATTCCTCTGAATCCACTGCAGTGGGGCGTGGTACGTTACCAATACAAAATGTCACCCAAAGAGGTAATAGCGTAGTGCCTCCATGGCCCATTTTATGGTGAGGCACTCCCTCTCAACTACTGCATACTTGCATTCCCTTGGGAGCAGTTTCCTGCTAAGATACAACACTGCGAGTTTTTCTCCCCAATTGTTCATGATAGTACTGTCCCCAACCCCACATCTGATGTCAGTTTGTAGGATAAACTCTTGAGAAAAGTCTGGTGATATCAATACTGGGTTGCTACAGAGAGCAGTCTGTAGGTCCTCAAATGCATTCTCTGCTGCCTCGGACCATTTAACCGGGTCAGGCCCCCGGGCTTTCACCAACTCTGGCAGGGAGGTGGCCCGTGTTGCAAAATGGGAAATAAATCATTAATAGCCCACTACTCCTAAAAAAAGTTCGAACTTGTTTCTTTCGTTTAGGCCAGAGCCACTGCTGAATGGCCTCTAATTTATTTAACTGGGGTTTTACCATCCCTTTTCCTACCGCATATCCGAGGTGTTTAGCCTCTCTGAACCCCACAGCACATTTGGCTGAATTTGCCATGAGGCTGGCCGGCCTAAAGGAGTCTAAAACAGCCTCTACCCTCTTCAGGTGGGTCTCCCAATCCACTGTGTGGATGATGTCATCTAAGTAAGCAGCAGCATAGGCAGCATGGGGCCGCAGCAGCTTGTCCATGAGGCACTGGAAAGTGGCTGTGTCCCATGGAAGCTGAACGGGAGGACTATGTACTGAAACAGCCCCTCTGGGGTAGCAAAGGCCATCTTCTCCTTGGCATCCTTGGCCAATGGGATCTTCCAGTAGCCTTGTTATGTCCAGGGTTGTTAGGTATTGTGCTCGGCCCAGGCGGTCTACCAGTTCGTCGATGCTTAGTATGGGATATGCATCGAACTGGGAGATCTCATGCAACCTTTGGAAATGGTTACAAAAACGGGTGGTGCCATCAGGTTTTGGCACCAGTACTATGGGACTGGACCCCTGGCTATGGGATTCTTCGATGATACCCATCTTTAGCATCTTGTGTACCTCCGCACTTATCTCCTGTCTTTCAGCTGCGAGGACCTGATAGGGTCTCATCGTCACTCGGGCTCCCAGATTGGTAATAATTTGGTGGGTGGCCTCTGATGTTCAGCCAGGCTTCTCCAAAAACACATCTCTGTTCAGCAATGATGTTAGAAACCTCTTTTCTTTGGACTGGCGTTAACTCGGGGCCCTCTTTCACTGGTACTGAGGGTTTGGTCGGGGATCAAGCTCCTCCCTCCGGGTAACCACATAGGCATCCCCCTCCTGCCAAGGTTTCAAGAGGTTGATATGGTAGATCTTCCTCGAGCGCCTCAGAGACTCAGAGGCGCCTTTGTTGCCTTGGGATTTCCCGAGAGGTAAGGGTCCCTGCTTACCAAGTCATTCTCATCATAGGCCTTGGGGCTGGGCTGGGCTCAGCTCTTCTGTGCACCTTCCAAAAACTCCCCCTGCTGCCTGGGAGGAATCCTTTTATAGGAACCTTGGGGCCTTAATTGGCAGCAGGTGCTTAATTAACCCCAGCTGCCTCCTAATTAGGCCTCTATTTTCTACCTGTGTTCAGGTGAGGCTAATTTGGAAACAAGAAAGCATTAATCCACCTCCCAATATGGCTGCCTTCTATAAGAGTTTTGCAGTTTTCAGGCTGTGGTCTGTCACAATATGGAGGAACAAGAAAGAATTTAGTAGGCTGTATGCTATTTATTCTCACTTGCAAATAAAGGCACATATAACACAAAAAAGCATCCGGATCCATAGAGCTGACCTAGGAGAAAAGTGGGAGTCCTATTCCATGCCCTGCTTTTCACTTAATAGACCTTCCTTTCTAGTCCCTATGCAGTTATTGGTGTTAATTTCTGACAATGTCACCATGTCCTTGAATACTTCAGGGTTTTTTTTTTTTTTAAAGGAAAAAAAAAAACAGAATAAGAACCAGCTCCTCCCCTTCCCCACCAGTGCTCAGTCCTCAAAAGTGACTGTCCAGGAATAATAGACTGAGAAAAAAGCAAGTTTAAATAATTCCCTAAGTGGACCAAAATGCACTCTACCATGAACTTTCATTTCAACCATTAAAAAAGCCCCACACGGTTAGCTTTCTGGAATTTATTTTTTTAATACAGAGAAATTGCAACAAAAAATTATAACACCACACACAAACGGTATCATAACCAATTGTTTTAATGTCATCAACATTCATTTGTTTGCTATGTACATATTCTTCCCTCTGTAAAAGTGCATTCTAAAAATGTCTTTACAAGAAACCTTTACTGACAAGTTTTTTTTAAATGGTGACATCACAATGTATTTGCCCATGGTTACCTGATACAGTAAAGTGAGCAGAATGAAACTGAAGAAACTGGGTTAGATGTCTCCCTCTTGATACATTTACTGACATTTACTTATTCCTCCAATTAAACAACCTTAGAAATTTACTTTTTTATAGATTAATTGCATCTTGAAAAACAAATTCTGTGCTTTTAGCTCAATAAGGTAAAAATATTGGATTGTTTTAAAATGGCTTTGTAGCAGCAGATAGAATAATTTCACCCAGTTCATGTTGGAAGAGATATTTCAATATTTAAAATTATCTATTTTGTTAATTACATGTATCAAAATTTGGTTTTAAAGGACCTATTGATGGAAAAAAATATTTGCATATATGCAATGTAAAGTTTATCTGAATGCAAGCATCTCCTTTAGAAAGGCCATGTCCTTGTTATGCATAGGAATGACATGCCTATAGAATGAACCCTTAAATTTAAATGGACAATATTATGGCTTACAAAAGCAAGTTTACTTGCACCATGTTAAGCAGACCACAGTGGATGGAAAGGGGAAAAGCAAGGAGGAGTTGAGCCAGACACTGCAACCAATTTTTTTAAGCCCCAGAAAATTGTTTCCTGGTTGAAACTCCTAAAAGCTCAAGATATTTTCCACCCCTCACTAAGATGAAAAGCAAATCAATTTAAATATCTGATTTAACTCCTAATGTATATATTAAAAGCTACCATTGGGCCCCAACCCTGTAATTGGATCCTTGCATATGTGCACAGCCCAGTTGAAGTCTGCACGGGGGAAAGGGTCTGCTTGTGCAGATTAGATTGCAGGACTGAGGTCTTTGTTGGTATGTTATGCTAAATACATCTTTAGGTAATGTAACTTGAGAACTGGATGTTCTCACTATCATCAAGAAGCACAAAAAGCATGTTCTCTAAATTAGGGACAATTTTCTTTGCAGAGCAGGGTAAAAGGAATATTTTCATAGTTCAGTTGGCATCCAATAGGAATACTTGTTACCATGTGATTCTAACATCTGCTTGAAAGTTGTAGTTTTATAAGAAAATAGACATTGTCTCAAATAGTGGCATCAATGCATTCAATAGCAAAATAAAAAGTTTCTCAAGACTTAAATTGTTTTTCTTGGACAATATTGCATTTACAGTCCTCTGTACAGTTTCTTTCAAGGCTCCCTTAAACATGTTTTATTCCATCACAGATTGCTAAATTCTAGGCACTGCTTTGAAGATACTGTACAGTCTGGTCATACATTTATCCTTTAAATGGCAAAGTCGTATTATGCCTGTAGTCATACTATAGATTGTAAAACGTGCATGTATGGATAGGCATCTAACTGATTATATAAACACTAGAAGCATAAATTAAGTCATTGAATGAAAGGCATTAACTGGAATATTTAGGAAAGTCCCAAAGAAACCAAGACCCTGATTCTCCACTCCCTCACATAGTTATTTACACCTTTGCAAAGTGAGTGCAAAGCAGGTTTTGCTTGCTACCATTTCATCGTCTTTGATACCCATTTTCCACGGGTGTACATGACTACACGAGAATCAGGGCAGAGAAGAATCTGGCCCAACTACTGAATAATACAGCAATGCAAGTGCCCTCTGTTCCTTTCCTTTGTTTAAAGCCATTTCTCATTTCGACATAATTTTAGACCAGCAACATGCTAGCACAGGTGCGGTAGACTATATTTATAATCAAATCAGCTAAAGTGATTTTGATAATGCTTCCAGGCACGCATGCTAGATCATTTAGTCACAGTGCATAGGTGATTCCTATGTATCAAAACAAGGTGTCCATGTCTGAGAGCTTCACTGCAGAGTTAATTTGAATTCAAGCTCTAGACCAGTCCACCCACAAACCCTTAACTCAAATGCTTTTAGCTCAAGCTGGCTGGCCTGTCGGGGGATTCAGGCAACAGCTCAATTTAGCACAACACATCAGCTGCTCACACAATCCTTCTGCAGCTCAAGTTATATTTTGCAGAGTGGCCTCTCTCACTTGAGTGAGGTTAAATTAAGAGGTGTTCACTCTGAAGTGAAGACACTGATATTGTCTAAACTACAGAGCCTTTATCAAAGAAACCTATTGGAGATGCAGCACATCAGTACAAAAGAACATATCCTGACAGGTAGCTACACCATCTCCCAAACTCCCTGAAGGCTGCTTCAGTTGCTATAGCAGCTACAGGGTCTGTGTATGTGGGTTTTTGTGTTTGCCTCCCCCCAAAAAATATTCCTAGCCAACACAGCTATGCCAAAAAAAATTTGTAGTATATCTGTAGAAGCCATAGCCACATGAAAGGAAAAATAGGCAAGAATTTCTTTGTGAATACAATATCAGTTACTAAATAACCTGGGCACATAGTTCAAGAACTTTCTAAAAAGTTAGAAAACAGTCAATATTTAACCGTTTTGTTTCCCATTTTGGGTTTTTTTCTTTTTTTGTTGTTTTAAAGGATATGCAGGATATCAAAGCCATTTTAAATTCATACTTGCAATAAATATTATGAACAATTAATCTGGAGAAATCTATATTTTGTTCTATAAACAGTGTCTGACCACTTAAATACTGCTAGGTTTTTTTATGTAATAATTATGCCATCTCAATAGGCAGTCACGTGACAAGAGATACCATAGTGATGAACATGGTATCGAAATATTTAGATTATTACTTGACTCTTTAAGATCAGACTCATGAACTTTTAAAAATTCTTGCAAAGAAGAAAGGGAAACGATAAAAGAACATTGGCAAACTCTATGGAGGCAACTCTTCTCATACCAGTTCATTGTCTGGTATAGTTTATTACATACGGGAATGTAAAGAATTATACTAAATTTTTAAAAATACACATTGTTTCCAAGTCCTCAAAATCGACTGGGCAATCTCTAGATTTGCTTACCTTTGTAAGACTAAGGTGCAAAGGCTATTTCGGAAAATGTACTGAACTTTGAAATAAAGTCATGACAAATTCTTATATTAAGATGGCACAAATTTCTCACAGTGCTCACAGATCTGACTCTGCTGAGATCATACTTTTCAAGATCCTTTTTACAGGTCAGTCATACCAGCCTCATATATGCTGTTTGTAAAGTTCCAATCCCACCACACATGTGCATACACCTACCCCTTCATAATTAGTTTTCAACGGACCACATCTTCCTATATGTTCCTTCTGTTCATCACAACAAAGTTCTAAAAATATCTGCAAAGCAAATAACTTTAAATGAAGTGTATTAAAATCTCAAGCTTGTTTTGGTATAAAGAATTGACCTGACTGCTAAAATTACAAGTTCTGTTTCCACCAGTGTATCTCCATACAACAGTACTATCTCTGTCAATCTGTCAGCAAGGGTAACTCATATCAAATACATATTGCAGGAAGACACCATGCCAAAAATTTTTAAGGTTGCATTTTCTGGCACAGATTTACATTCACTCGTCACAATATTTTAGTTTACCCAATTCTGGGAAGCAGACCAGCTAGAGTAACTGTTTTTTAAGGTCTAATCCTGCTCCCATTGAAGCCAATGGCAAAGATCCTACAGAAATCAGTGGTAGCAAGATTGGAATCTTCTTGAAGATTTCCCCTTTAACCCAACCCTAAGTGTGGTGAGTCAACAAAATCTTCCATATTCCAACTGGGCTCCTCTTCTAAAAACCTTTGCACCCCTCTAAACTCTTCTGTGATGATACAAAAATTAAAATCAAACCATTTAAGATGAAATTTCCCCCACTCTTGGCATTAACCGACTTGCCTCCACCTTTTGCTGAAATCTTGTCAGGAGGACCAGGTCTTAGTAACACGCATATACATATTAATACATATGTACACAGACACACAAAGAAGCTGCTCTTTCAGTTAGAAAAGAAATTAATTTTGTCACAGAACGGATCCTATAAAAAGGTGTCTAATAAAGTAGTAATACCCATAAAATAGCTATTACTAAAGCAAAGCTTTCGTCAATAAGCTTCCAGAACTTTAAATGAAGAGAATGGCTTCACAAAGTGGTAGTCTAGATTTCCACAATGCGGGCACTGCTGGACGTTGCTGTATTCAGAGAAATACTGCATCCCGATCCGTACATCTATTACTGGCTTTCCACAGTGCTTACAGTTCAGTCGAGCCTGTCAAAAAGTAGACAGAAACACTGTCAAACATTCCAATTTGCTTCCACCCTTGCCCCAGAAAAAGAGAATGTATGTTTCACAGTCCATTTCTCTTTCCTAAGGACAGGCTTGATTAAGAAAGTATATAGCTTATGAGATTGGATGCAAAGCCCACTACTTAATTGGAATGGCAACTTCTTTAACTGGAATGCCTCTGGGGGATTTGGCTAAGTTCTGAACAACCTCAACTCCCACTGAAACCCCTTGCAATATTGAACTCTAACTGATAATCAAATAAGTAACTCATCTGTCATGCTGATAGTAACCTGACTCTGCAGATAAACCTTCAAATGTTGCTTCAATTCCTCCTTCCAAGCCAGATTTTTCTACATGTGTTTCAAGTTTTTTTCAGCAAGCTAGTATTATCATGACTTTCCAGACTTTTGGTGGATTAATTGAAGAGTAAAATTAACAAGAGTGCCTAACTGCCATTTTCAAAAGTAACAGCGGGGCCTAAATTACATAAGCACTTTTGAAAATTGTACCCAGTTTGTATTTCAGTTTAGTTGAGGGAAGAGGCACAAGAGAGAACTGATGAGGCATGATGCGTGTACTAAGAATGTCAACTAGCGGTTAACTGACTAGTCGAGTAGTTGATGGAATTTCCATAGATTATTCAACTAGTCAATAGGCATTCCACATTCCTCCTTTGAAATGTACGAGAGCCTCAGCAGGAGCTGGGGCTTTTGCTCATTTCAAAGAAGGAATGCGGAATTTTGTGTGCAGCCCGGGGCCAGCGGGAAGTCCCTCTGACTTCAGGCCGCATACAGATGCCAGCTTTGAAATGCACACGAGTCCCCAGCTTCCATGTACCATGCTGCACTGGGGGGACAATGCTGTGCTGCCGCTTTGAAATGCCATACTGAGTCAGGGTCAGCAGGGGACTCCTCAACTGACCGCAGGTTCCACGGAAATGCCGTGCTGGAGCCTGGGATCACCTGGGGACTCCCCAGCTGCCCCCGGGCTCCAAGCGCACAGCACCGCACAGATAAGCCCGGGCTCAGCTGTGCAGCGCTGCCGCTTTCAAGTATCCTCTTTCCCCCCGTTTTGCTGCCTCTATCTGATAGAGGCAGCAGGGGGGAGGGGAATTGACTAATCGACTGACTATCGTAAGCATTTGCTTATCGGGTAGTCAACTGGTCTTTAACATCCCTAGTGTGTACCTTAACTCTTTAGTAAGTACATCACAGCAATGAGAAAAGCAAGAAACATTTCAGATATCATAGCATTATGATTAATTTGGAAAGAGGCCATCTAGAAGGGCATCCCAAGACAGCACAAGCCATGTTACTTCTACGGATGGTGGTGATTTCCCTCTACCTACAGTAGCTATAGTTAGAGTAAACTAGTTAAAGTACAGGAATAAGCATGTTCTGCTAACTGAGTTTTCGTAAATTAAAGACTACATTCTGTCTGTATGTATTTACATGTATGGATGGTCACTAATGAACTTCTGAAATCATGCTTGACACATTAGTAGAAAACAAGTAGTCCTGTAGCACCTTAACGACTAACATTATATATTAATATCATGAGCTTTTGTGGGCAAAACACATTTCTTCAGATGGGTTTTGCCTACAACAGCTCATGATATATATTTGTTAGTATGTAAGGTGCTAGAGGACTACTCTTTTTAAAGATTACAGACTAACACAGCCATCCCTCTGAGACATTAGTACAAACTGAGAGTTTTTCCACATATAAAAATGAAATATAGCGCTGACTCCTAACACTGAGAGGAATTCAGTTCCAACTGGTCATACATGCAGCATTTCCAAATTTACATGTACATATGTTGGCTTTATGGTTATTATTCTCTAAATAAAATCCTTCACAATATCATCACTGTTAAGTGCCATAGCATGTTAACTTAAATGCTAAAGTAAAAAGAAAAGGAATTAAGTCTGTGCCATACAATTCTTAATCTACATAGTTAAAATCTATTATTGTGATGCTATTTGATTTTTTCTATTCAAACATAACCTGACTATGCGGACGATGCATTCTAATTCTTATGTCTTAATAGATATATAGGTTACGGTATTCAGAATCATTTACATCATGCACCATACCTTAAATATATTTACTCTGATAACCTATGCAGGAGCTAGACATTACTATATGTAAGAGCTAGACATTACTATAATTCAGCAATATAGTATAAAAAGTATTTTACAAATTCCAATTAGATGGGCCTTAAAGTCAATCTTATTTGGATAGATGAGAACCAAAGTGTAAATGCAAGTCGGAGAATAGACAGAAACATCACTGATTACACAGAGGGATGAGTAAAATACAAGAGTCTTAAGGAAAGATTTGGGTGTAAAAAAATGCAGGCCACTTGAGGAAAATAAAGCAGCAGGCTGTTGCAATCACAGCAGGCAATGTGCAAAAGACAGACTCAAGAGTGGGAGGAGAGAAGATAAGCAGAGAACAGAGTCCACGGTGGAGTGTAGGAGGAAACTAGGGCTGGTAAGTACGGAGTCAGGGTCTGAGTTGCACAGAGCCTAAAGGATGCTTCTGAACATAAACTACATCTCAAAATAAAGAAATTATCTTCTTCAATAAGAGATCTTCAGTGATGTTTTGGATGCAAAAAAAAACATTCATGTACAACTCAGGTTGAGAAAGCATTAAAACCTAGTGTCTGATTTGCTTGGAAGCTGAAAATTCCAAAGCAATCTTTGATGGAATGCGTGTCTGTTAATAATCTCCTTGGCCAAAGTTTTGCCTTGCCCAGCGCTGTTGTGAAATGCTCAGAGATGTTTTAGAATAAGGTACCAAATATTATTTTTCCGTTAAAATAATGTAAGGCTAATTCAGATTTAGTCTACATAATGTATCTTACTTCTGTTCCTTTGAAAACATGCACCACACTTGTGGGTGCACTAGCAAAAATGAGCATATCTAATAATTTAGGTGACTGAAAACTAGTAATTGTATTCTATTATATTATATTGAATTGCTTACCAAGTACTTTCACACTGCCCACTGATCACAACTTAATACTCTTGTAATACACATACACAAGGAAAAAGAATTAAGATTAATGTTAAAAATAATCTAAATTGACTGACTTGCAAAATCAAAATGTCAATCTTAATACTGCATTTAAAACTACCTACTTAAAGAGAGGCTCACAAATTAAGTGCACAAAATTTGAAGTATCATTCTTCACTGTACCTACTACTATGGAAGCCAATTAACTACAGAGCTTGATGTTGAGTACTCATGTTCTCCAGCAGCAGAAATCCAGGTACCGGTACATAATGGAGTAAACAATGAATGAAGATATATCCCCTATTTTCAAGGAATGCATCTGATGCAATACAAACATTTACTGAACTGACTCAACCTGTTCCTTTGTCCTATCTGACTAATCCAATGAATCATTCTCTTAGCACTTCCTTAGAGTGGGTCCTATAATTAATCAATGGAGTATCACTGATATGTCTACTAGATCACCATGTAAGCATTGCGCCAGAAAGTAACATCTTATGAGCTACTGCAAGGTGTTGAGCATCCCCAATCCATCAAATCACTGATCCCCACATTAATCTGCAATGACTGCAGCACCATGCAAGAATATTCCAAGCATTCTGTCCCTTACCCGAGATTTTCTCCATCTAAGGTGAAAACTGGAGAACAGTCAAGTCAAAACCAAGTTTCTTCAAAATTTGGAAGAATAAAATCACTACACTCATAGTGAATATTTAAAAAGCTATTCTGTGCTCAAAGAATTTCTCCTAAGAGTTTCCATTACTTTTGCCTTTTCACCAGGACTACCCCTTGATAGTTCATAGCCATCGTTCAAACTGACCAGGCCTTGAATAAAAGTGCTATTTAAACAGTAATTACAGTTTTGATACTATATTGTTTTTATCCCAAAATGAACCTATGATGGAAAAGCTTGAAGTGCGTGATATTTTGGAGCATCAATCCAATCTAAGCATTTTAAATTATTTTTAAATGTATCTTAGTTCTATCCCCTGCACAAAAGGTTTATATTGGTTTGTGTCTTTTTTTAATCTCCTATTCCTGAACACCCCAACACATAATAATTCCACAGGATTATAAAGCAAGAAACATCATTAGATCATCTAGTCTGGCATCCTGTATGATGCTGGTTTTTGCTGTTAAACTAGTGGATTTCAGGGGGGAGAAGGGGAGGAGGAGGAAGGAGGGGAAACAGGCACAGGCTATTGCTTTGTTTATCTTCAGTTGGAGCTTCATGTTATCATGCAGAATACTAACCTGACAACAGGGAGAGGCTGCCAGAATATCATAAGTATACATGGTTCCCAGTTGATGCCAGCTTCCATCCCATCGGGATTTGCACTTAATGCAGATAATTTTGTGAACCCCTTCTAAGCAGTCAACACAAACAGCATAGAGGTGCATAAGCCTTCCTGTGAACAGGAAACACATTTCTTAAGGAAAAGAGACATTATCCGAAAGGTTAAAGCAGACATTTCCTATAATGTACCATTTTGTCGTTATATACATTTTTTAAGAAGAATGACAGAGTACATAATTCATTAAATATGATACAGACTGGGCCAAAAAGTATATTCTCAAGGGGCAAAAAGGCCCACTTTTTAATAAACAAAAGGCAGACCCTTAATTTTCTCTTTGCAGCAGGACGTTGGCAAAATACTGTGGTAACCTAGAAAGTCGTCATCGAGATGACTCTCCAACTCCAGTAATTCACCCACTCTCTGTTCCCACCTCTAGAGGAAGACTTGCAGCTTACTTGCCAGTGTAGTTTAACAATTCTATTCAAGTCTGCCAAATATATTGACAAGATTTTCCAGCAAAAAAGATGTGTCACTCCTAGCGCAAGAAACCACACACACACACACACACACACACACACACACACACACACACACAAAGCAGAAGAGAGCAAAATTGTAACTCTTTTTGGTTTTGGTTGGCAGTACACTTTAAGGTGTGTGTATTTCAGACATGAGCAAATTTTGCTTTAATGCACATTACTTTTTCAGATAGCTATACAAACTTCAACATACCATATAGTATTTTAGATATCCTCTATTCCAGTTTGACGTGTTAAAGTAACTCTCTTCCCATCATATTTTAATCATACACTCCCCACACAGGGGTGAATTTTCAAGAGTTGAATAAATGTCACTTACTTCCATAGTAGTCAAGCAGTTCAGACTTAAAGACTGAATGTTTACTTTATAAAAACATTAACAGACTTCTCAGTGGAGACTTAATGAAGATACAAAATTCAGATGAGAATATAAAAAGCTCTACATGGCTGTGTCTACATTGGCGCAATCTTGCACCAAAGCAGCCGCTTTTGCGCAAAAACATGCTGCCTGTCTACACTGACGGGGAGTTCTTGCGCAAGAACACTGACATTCTAATGTGTGAAATCAGTATTTCTTGCACAAGAACTATGATGCTCCCGCTCAGGAATAAGCCCTCTTGCGCAACTGTTCTTGCACAAGAGGCCAGTGTAGACACGCAACATGAATTTCTTGCGCAAGAAAGCCCGATGGTTAAAATGGCACATCTTTTGCGCAAAGGCACGTGCCAGTGTAGACGCTCTCTTGCGCAAATACTTTAACGCAAGAATTCTTGTGTTAAAAAGTATTTGTGCAAGATCGTGCCATTGTAGACGCAGGCCATGAGTTTTGGGGATCCAGTATTTTAATCTGGGCTCATAGCATGTTATTGAACTGATCCCTGGCTATTTAAATGTGTATATTCACATTACAATAAAATATCACCCTATATTTTGCATTACTGGTACACAAGAAAGTTATGATCCAAAACTTAACTACAAATACCATCTACAAAAAAGCTATGCGATGTAATTTTGTGCTTTTCAGGACACAGGCTGTACTCTTATGAATCCAACAGTTGAATGTACAATTTCTTAACATAAGTAATGAATTCATGAATCTAGCAGCTGCTTTGGAAAAGTCTCAAAATATACACAGTGTCTGGAAGCCAAGAAGTAAAATTAGTCTGTGTCAGAGATTTTAAACAATTTTTAAAGCAAATATTTTAGAGAAATAGAAAGGAGAGTAAAGCCATTGAACAAAACTGATAAAGCTTCCAGTTATTTTTGCATCATTGCTTTAAATATAAACTGGTTTAAAAAAAAGTATTCCCAACTGAGAAAATGTCTGAGTTTTTATAGCTTCATTTTACAATCTTCAAAAAGTAGTTTATGATGGGAGTGCTATTTACTCAGATCTTTCCTTGCAAGGCTCCTGGAGTGCAAATACATCAAGATCTCTTGCTCAAATGAATATCTGGATATTCAAACTATGACATCATTCCATGCAATTGAAATCTTTTACTGTGTAACAAAATTAGTAACATTTATAGAAGACAGCTTTAAGTGTACTTCACAGAATTCATAGTTTTTGTGCACAGAAATATTTCACCTCCTCCCTCATTAATTTTGAGATTCCTAGTTAAATGGTTTGACTGCTAAGTCACTCACTGAAAAAGAAATTACTTGTTTAACTCAGGAGGGAAACAATGTCCTGGAACAGAGACTCACAGTTCAATTATGTGTGTCAAAATGTGCACTAAGAAGTTTAAAAGTTATTTTTATTATAAAAAAATCATTCTGCTTAAGACAAAGGAAAGTAAATTTCAAAAATTTAGGTAATCTCCTTGGATCTAGTATTTCCACGGGTGTACATAAATTTACTAGGAGTAGAGTACTACATCTACTAAGGAAACAATTACCGAAATACATGTAAGTCATGATCACATGAAGAATTTCAGAATTTTTTTTTGCAAGTATTAAATTGACATGTGATATATTAATTGTTGTAAAAACTGATTAAAATTTGGCAAAACCACGAGCACATTATGCATATTTCTTACAAAAAAGCAACATTTTACTTGCGTTTTGTTTGCCACTTTTTTCCTTTGAAGTATATTAGGTATTATGGAAACAATACTGTTAGCCTATATAAAGTAAGCACATATAATGGGCATTATGACTATGAGTGGGATACAAAAAATGTTATAAATGGGAAAAATTCATATTAAAACCTGCTTTGGGGGATTGTCTTAGTCCCACTTTCTTGCTTTTTCCATTAAACTCTCAAAATAATCACTGCTGTTTCAACCAAAGTACTAATATTTCTGTTGACATTTGCCTTGCACAGATCATTGTCCACCTTCTTTGGTCAATTCCCTAGATTGCCTGTGTGTGTCCCTAATTAGAGGTACCAAGGAGTAGCCTTAATTCTGTATTACCGTGGTATCCAAAGATTTCTGAATCAGAAGCCACTACAAATAATCTAACCATTAAATGGCATGGCCAACTCCTCCGGTATATGTCTAATTTCAGCCCTTAATCCAGGTTGCAACAGGACATTTAGGTTTGAGACTATATTATAGTGACTTACAATGCCTTACTGTAAGACTCACAGCAAATAAGGCAGTGTAGGTACAGTGCTATACAGTGTGGCTGACAGTTACCCATTGTACCTGGAACCCTGAAGGAAAAACCCCTCACCTGTAGAACTAATAGCAAGGTATATACACATTTATGCCTTCCAGAATATATAACACGTCCATTTCTGATAAGCTTACTTGTATCAAACATTGTTACTTCAGATTTGACCCAATGATAGAATGGAAATGAACTGAGGAATTACAAAAACATTTGCTGTTTACATTTTAGATATAAATCTAAAATGATATACACAAAAAGCATGTCAACATTTTATAAGACACCCAACACAACTGACAGACAACCTGTACCTTGAAGGTGACAGGGAACATCATATTCAATTTCATCATGTCTTGATGGACTAAGAAACAGGGTGCCATCCACTAGCGGAAACTGTTCAAATACTGGCAGTGCCCTATGGCACAGCGCACAGTTTACAACATTCCGGTGGCTGGCACTAAGTGCTGCAAGAATAAATTTCCGTAGGTCCTCCCCTTGACCTACTTGGGCATCATCTTCCATCCGTACGTGGAAAGTATTCAATTTATGTCTAGGTATATGAGTAAGTAATTCAGATAGGTCAAGCCTTCTCAAAAATTGTACAGGAGCATCAAAATGTCCTGACCTATGCACTTGCAAACCAGATGCCCCATAATCAAAATGGGCATTCCTGAACATGCCACCACCAGTCATGTTCTTTTTATGAGGTTCTAAGTGAATTGCATTCTTTAGAAATTCTCCTAAGTATCGTGAAGAACGGGGGCCACTAAAATGTGCAGGGGCAAGTATAGAATAACCTGTAGGAGGGGACTGGCCAGGAGAGCCACAGGGAGAACGAACTGCATAGCTCCCACTAATTATGCCTTTCTCTTGAGAGTTCTGCCTGTCCATTGAATGCCTTCGCTGGATGTCATGATTTAGGCCTTTTTGTGGTTTGTTGACAGGCCTGCACTTTTTAGCATCTTCCATAGACTCTGCCATGGACCTTCCTGTGCTCTTCTCTGACACAGACTTTTTCTTCCTCTCATCCTGCATCCGTTTCACTTGGTACCAATCTGTGTCTTTCTTTAAGTGACCCTGCCCACATCGGCAGGAGCAAAAGCGAAAAGCAAGATCATATCCCTTCTTTGTCCACATATTCTGACGACACTGTTTTTCATTCCAACTCCTTGCTCTGCCAATGCAGTTAAACTGAACAAGAATGCTGCTTTCCCACTCATAAAAACATTGAAGGTGCATCCAGGTGCTGTGAGGACAATGTTCATTGTTGCATACAACTTTCTGGTAGTCATCTTTTTCTAGATCAACAGGCCTTCCAAAGCTACAGATCAGTGGAGTAGCACAAGGTGCTTCTGTGGGACACAAAATAGAGACATTAGTAACTTATACTGAATGTAATATATCCGCAATACTTATTTTAGGCTTGCACTATCTTGCACAGCAAGTTCTCCTTCTAGGTTTGCGTACTCAGGTGTATAAGCAATCTACTACCACAACTGCTGATTTATCTATAGTCAGTTTTACAAACTGAAAGACTTTTGCAACATAACCAGGATTAGAAAATAATACCACATTAGGCTCTGAGCCTACAGAGACTTAAACACCTGCATAACTTTATGTTCATGAATGGTCCCACTCAAATGGCACTGTTCAGGGACGTAAAGTGACACCCAGTAAGGCTTTGCAAGGCTGAGGGCCTTATTGTAACTCTGGTTATTATTAACAGTTTTTCTTTTGTTGTTTCTAAGTGTTGCACCAGTCCTAACGCCTATACACAGCAAGTGTACACAGGGTCTACATAGGCTGCACCATGGGAATCAAAAGAAAAAAAAAAGACCTTATCTGAAAATCCATAGCCATGACTACACTCTGAAGCCTAGAACAGCCTTAGTGCTTGATTGCAGATGCTTCCTTGACAGGGTGGCTGCAGATCTGCACATTCACCTTACCCATCTTTGGCCAGGATGCAGAGAGCTCTGGCACAGCCACCACTCCTGCATGGGCTTCCTGAAGGCAGCCTGCTTCCTCCTCCCCACCCCCACTACATCAGTTCAGCCACACTAAAGGCTTTCAGAGATTACTACTGATTCAAGACCTGATTTACCTTTATGTGAATCTCAAATCAGTTCGACTGGCAGCCTTTGCTACATTCTCAAGCAAGAGCAGTCCATTTGAAATTCCCTCTCATATGAAAATACCTGCTCCTGTACACATGCTTTGCATTTTTATGGCTTATGTATTTTTCCCCTAATCTAAATGCCTGTTGTAATACATGGAAAAATCATTTGGCTGTTTTTTGACCTTGTAACTGAAGATGCAAAAGGCTAGAAGTGGCACTGCTGCTACCTTCTGGATTGCTGAATGTGATTATTTTTTTTTTTTGCAACTTCTAACATTTAGGATTTCTGCAGTATGATAAACCTTGGGCAAACCTTCTGGCTGCGTCTAGATTGGCATGATTTTCCGGAAATGCTTTTAATGGAAAAGTTTTCCGTTAAAAGCATTTTCGGAACAGAGCGTCTAGAGTGGCATGGATGCTTTTCCGCAAAAGCACTTTTTGTGGAAAAGCGTCCATGCCAATCTAGACACGCTTTTCCGCAAAAAAGCCCCGATCGCCATTTTCGCGATCGGGGCTTTTTTGTGGAAAACAAATCTGAGCTCTCTACACTGGCCCTTTTGCGCAAAAGGGACTTTTGCCTGAACGGGAGCAGCATAGTATTTCTGCAAGAAGCACTTATTTCTTACAGTAGGAAGTCAGTGCTTTTGCGGAAATTCAAGTGGCTAGTGTAGACAGCTGGCAAGTTTTTCCGGAAAAGCGGCTGATTTTCTGGAAAAACCAGCCAGTCTAGACACAGCCTCTGAGATTCAGCGGTATAAGCATCAACAACTGTAGGCACTGAACATACTATATAGGATATTCTTTCACTGCCCATAATTGTTCTTACTCTACACTTCATCACTCTGCTTCCGTTCCCAGAAATCATTCAGAATTTCAGCAGATCAGGCTGATGTCTCACTGGTCCCTAGGTACTACAAGTTGAACCTCCCTAATTCAGAACTCTCTTGTCCAGAAACATCCGTCATCCAGAATTATTTTAGTTAGCCAAATGTCCACTTTTCATGGGTATGGCCAAGTTTCCTGTGGTCCCATAAAGTTTGTTAACAGCCACCAGTCCCAGCTCTCAGTGTTCTGTGCTGATATTTAGCTCTAATGTACCCCTAAATGTCTTCTAAGAGCCCAGTAAGCAGTGGAAGTGTTGGTAATACCACTAGGCAATATAGACCTCCCATGGTCCAGAAAATTCTCTTGTTTGGACTAGAGAGGTTCAAACCTGTACTGCATTCAGATAAAAGCACCCTTCTTCAGAGCAAAAGAAAGCACAGATCAAGGATCAGAGAGCTCAGCAGGTGAGCTGCTAGAACTTCTGGACTCCGTAGTAGAATTCTATCCAAGGGGGCAGGCCTGGTGGGGAGGGAATTTCATCCCAAACTGGGGGAAAGCCAACAGGTGCCCACGGGTTCAGGCAAAGACATCCCTCAGGGATCAATTAATTAAAGGGAAAACTCAACAGCCTCATAAAGAAGACAGGGAAAAAAAAATGGGAAAAGTGCACGGTAGGAACTAGCGAGGTACAGTCAAATGTATAAGACTCCCATTTATGTATAATACGTGAAGGCGTGCCACTGAATATTGATCAAATGCAAAAGTGCTTATATACGAATATTAGGAGTCTAAATACTGAGAGGGGTGAACTGGAGTACCTGGTATTTAATGAGGATATTGATATAATAGGCATTGTAGAAACTTGTGTCTCCTTGACGTTCCCCAATAATACAGTACCAAGAAAACCGATTGAAACCAGAATAAAGAACAAAATTATCAGACACACACACACACACACACACACACACACACACACACACACACACACACACACTTTAACACTATGTCAGAGAGTCAACATGGGTATTGTAAAAAAAATATCATGCCTCCCAACTTGTCTATCAGTATTCTTTCAGGAGATCAACAGGCATGCCGACACAGGTGATCCAGTTGATATAGTGTACCTGGACTTTCAGAAAGTCTTCAACAAGATCCCTCACCACAGGCTCTTAAGCAAAGTAAGCAGTCATGGGATAAGGAAGGGCCTCCCATGGATCAGTATCTGATTAAAAGATAGGTAAACAAGTTTTCACAATGGAGAGCAGTAAATAGCAGGGCTTCCTAAGGATTTCTACGGGGATCTGTGCTGTTCAGCGCATTCAGAAAAAATTTGGAAAAAGCTCAGCTTCAGCTGCTTCTGGCCATCACTAAAAACATTATGCTAAGACTATTTTATATTACTCTTAAATAGCCATCTCCACTTTAAGAAACTCTTACACAGTGGCCATGCATAGACACACACAGTTCATTTTAATCAATCAATTCTAGTGCCATTGTTTCCCGTTCCTATTTTGTTCCATTAAAAGGGTAAATAAAACCCATAAAAACTTCAACACATTTATTAAAAGTACAAAACTGAATTCTCTAGAGCCCTCTTTATCCAAAACACATATGCAGATTATGTGCAGGGGTGGGGGGGAATCTACCCCTGCTGCTCCATCAATGTGCCTCAACTCTCCTCTCAAGAAACCCACCTCTTAGCGTAAGAGGTCAATCAAGTCTCTGTAATCTTGTATTACATCATTGTCCTCTCTATTCCTAATGTCAAAAATGGTATCCACTGCAATGGCAGTTTGAGATGTAGATACCTTTTCTCACAAAGTGTGAAGAGCATACATTCCATGTCAGAATGCATTACCTGGGTATAAACATATCCAATTCCAAGAGGAAAAGACAAGTACAAAGTTGGATAGATAGCATCAGGAGATACAGCTATGGTATCTCTCTGGCATCATTTATGAAGTGTATCCCATCAATACAAGATTTGTTTACCTACTACTTACAAAGCTCACAGAAACTATGGTGGGCTTTTGTTGGATTTTATATTTCTAGTCTTCAAATTGTTTTGCTGGTTACCGTCGCTGTTAAAACTTCAAGTGCTCCTGTGTATTGCTGAGTATGCCAACTTGGACTAAGATGATCAATCAATAGCAACTTATCTTTTTGGACCCAAAAAACTCAAGAGTTTCCCAACCAACTACTCATCCGATACTGCCCCCTTCAATTCAACAGACCTCATACCACATCAAGTAATGCTTGTGCAGGATTTTTTCTTTTGCTCTAGCAGATAGTAATACTTTTATGTTATTTAAGATTTGAAAAGTGTAGCTTCGAATTACTGTATAACATATTAGGCAATAATATTCTATTTATCTCAAAGGATCTAACTGAAGTTAAACCATAAAAGGCACATAATCATAAACCCAATACTGAAATGGGGGGGGTTTAAGCACTACTGTGAAAATCTCTCTTTCATACATCCTTCAGAATTCATCTACTTTGTATTCAGTCTTTTATATCATTTTGAAGGAAAGAAACCAAAAGTACAAAAACCTCCTAAAAATGAAAGTGCTCTCTAATATTTGTGTACACAAATACAACTGAGATGGCCAATAATATAATGATGGTTTTAATTTTACGGCCAGAGTTCTCCATTTTTTTAAATTAGAACAGCCTGTGGAACAGAGTCCTTATCATTAAAGCCGATAAAAAAATTCCCTTTGTCCCAGCCTCATAAAACATTCTATAGTTCAGTTTGCTGAATGCAAAACAAACACAAAAATAAATTATCCATAAACATTTGACAAGACTAGTGCCTTAGCTGCATGAGCTTGCAAACAAAAAATGGCATTAATAAGGTAAGTGCTAGACATAAAAAAAAAGGGTACTTCCATGCTTTTTGGGTGGGGCGGGGGAGGCATACACAGACATTTTTCATTGTTTGTAATTTATTTTTATATTTAGTGGATATTTTAAAGGCGATTGCAAAGTAGAAAGAGGGATTATTTTTCTTAAATTAAGCTTGTCTCCCCTCCTCCATGACCTTTTTTTTTGGGGGGGGGGGGGGGAAATGCACTTTTTCATGATGGATATAGTTCTTTGAAAGGGGTTTGGTTTTATTCCCTTCCCCCTCCCTGTGAAACGTGGTCTTCCTTAGTTTTCTGAAGAATCTACTGGAGCCTTGATTGGTGGGTAGGGCAAGGCTCCCCTCCCCTCTCTTCTACTCAGCCAACACAAGAGTCTGGGGTAATTAATCCACCTAGCAAGTTTCAAGGGTATGGCTGGATGACTGTGATGGGTGACTCTCAAAGGAGGAGGAGAATTCTACCGCGAACCTCTTCCAGGAGGGCTGAAGAGACCTTGAACTAGCTGGTTGCATCTGCAGGCATAGGAGATCAGGATGAAATGCACAGTTCCAAAAAGAAGGTTAGGGAGTCCCCAACCCCACAGCAGATGAATAGGTATCTCTTTTGGGAACTGGATTATGGCTAATCTGATCCCAGAAGGAAGGAAGATTGTTCTCCAGAACATTAGGGTAAGAATGAATCTATACATTTCTAGGCCAGAAGGGAAGTTCTGTCATTTGCAGTCAATGGGAGTAGCAAAGCTCCTTGGCTGCGGAGCCGTTAAGTAAACAAACTAGAGCAGCCCATTAGCAGCTCCCTCAGAGTGGGCCTATAGCTCACTTTGAGAAACACTGGACTATATCCAAGTCACTCCTTAATCTTCTCTTTGTGAAGCTAAACAAACTAAGCTCCTTGAGTCTACTACTATCAGCCATATTTCATAATCCTTTACTCATTCTCATAGTTCTTCTCTGAACCTGCTCCAATTTAACAACATCCTTCTTCAACTGTGGACACTAGAACTGGACATAATATTCCAGCAGTGATCACACTGCTGTCAAATACAGAAATAAAAATTCTCTCTACTGCTACTTGAGATTACACGTATGCCTCCAATGACGGCATTAGCCCTTTTGGGCACAGTGCTGCTCTAGAGACTCATGTTCCACTGTTTATCCACCTTCTCCCCAAACTTTTTTTCCAGTCATTGCTTTTCACCATCCTGTAATTACATATTACAATCTTTGTTCTTAAATGTATACACATTGTTTGCTTGTGCCCAGTTTAACAAGCTCTCCAGTTTGCTCTATCACTGACCCATCCTCTTCGTCATTTACCACTCTCCCAATCTTTGTGTCATCCACAAACGTTATGATGATATAGGTTTTCTTCCAGGTAATTTGATAAAATGATTAAATAAAGTAGGTCCAAGAACTGAGCACTGTGAGACCCCTCATTAGAAACAAACCCGCTCAATGAGGAGTTATTTACTTCTGCATTTTGAAATGTATTAACTAAATCTATTTCATGTGCCATGTTCATTTTATATGCGTAGATTTTTTTTTTTAAATCAAAAGGTAGGTACGATACTAAGTCAAACACATTACAGAAATATTAACTATATTGCATTAACATCTAAAACCATATTTGTAATCTCATAAACATCCAGTTTGTTTGACAAGTTCTATTTCCATAAGCCCAAATTGATTGCCATTAATTTATTTTGCCTTCTAATTTTACTTAAGTCTCATACCAGCTGCCCCATTATCTTATCCAGGATCAATGTCAGAATGGTGGGCCTGTAATTATCCAGAGTATGAAAGGCAACTGAGACAGGGGATTGTAGTGACAAGCACTTGAATTTCAACTTTGAATTTCAACTACTGCATATTGACTGTGTACATATCATCTCAGGACCGTATGCAGAAATAAAATTTCTTGACATCTTAAATGACTACTTCTTGGGCAGTGAGGCAATTCTTGATTTAGTCCTAAATGGAGCACAGAATCTGGTCAACGAGGTAAATATAGCAGAGGTAACGTAATCACAATGTAATTAAATTTTAACAACTCTGTGGCAGGGAAAACAGCAGCCCAACACTGAAGCACTTAATTTCAGAAAGGGGGACTACACAAAAATGAAGAAATTAGTTAAACAGAAATTAAAAGGTACAGTGCCAAAGGTGAAACACCTGCAATCTGCATGAAAACTTTTTAAAAACATCACAAGAGGCTAAACTTAAATGTATATCCCAAATTAAATAAATATAATAAGAGAACCTAAAAAGTGCCACTGTAGCTAAACAACAAAATAAAGGAAGCAGCAAGAGACCCAAGGGCATACTTTAAAAAGTAGAAGTTAAATCCTAGTGAATAAAATAGAAAGGAACATAAACTGTGGCAAATGAAGTATACAAAGATAATTAAGAAGGCCACAAAAGAATTTGAAGAACAGATAGCCAAAGACTCAAAAAGTAATAGCAAAATAAGTTTCAAGTACATCAGAAGCAGAAACCCTGCTCTACAACCACTCAGAGAATGGACAATCAAGACTAGGGACGTTAAATTTCGATTAATCAGCTAATTGAGTAGTCAATAGAATTTCCATTGACTACTTGATTAGTTGATAAAGGTTGGGGTGGGGTGCTTGCTATCCTGCCCGCAGCTCTTACTAAATTTAAAAGGCAGAGGTGCAGCAGGGAACCTGGGGCAAGCAGGGACTGCTTCAGTGCCCGCTTGCTCTGGGTTCCCGCTGTGCCCGCCTCTGCCTTCAGAGTTCTAGCTACATTTAAAAGGCAGTGGCACAGCAATCAGACTGGCATGAATGGGTACTGCTTCAGGCCCTACTTGCACAATTTCCTGCTGCGCCTCTGCCTCCCCTGCTACCAACACACACACTCCGCAGAGACAGTGCAGGGAGGAACCAGCTTTTAAGCCTGCTCCCCCCAGCACCGGTGCCTGCTCCCGCCTCCCTTTGCTGCCTCTGATAGAGGGGCAGCAAGGGGCGGAGCAACTAGTCAACTCATCTAGCCAAAAAGCCTATGCTTCTCGTGTAGTTGACTAGTCACTTACATCCCTAATCAAGACACTAAAGGAGCACAAGGCAATTGGGAGAAACTAAATGAATTCTTTGCATTGGTCCTCCTGGCAGAGGATGTGAGGGAGATTCCCGAACCTAAGCCAGTCTTTTTAGCTAACAAATCTAAGAACATCTCAAATCTGTACATTTTTAAACTTTAGGCTCCATGTGTGCTCCCATGTACTCCCTACACTCTATAGAGTGTAGTGGCTTAGGAAAATGGTCACTAAACCAGCCAGGTTCAGAAGGATCAAGATAGAAGGGATGTGTTGCCAGAAAGTGCAATACTACCACACATTCACATCATCATCTATTTAAACTCATTACTGGTTGATCTGAAACAGTCTTCAATTTGAGTGTAGAGCTATCACAAATCATATTATATTACAATTTCAACTAAATCTGAGACAATATCAAGTAAAACTTGATCATCATATAACTGGGGTCTTACCATCCTAAATCATGGTTGTCTATGATGTAACAATTAAGCTTTGAATTTTGATACCAGAGGAAATAACTTAAACTTGGTCTCAAAGAATGATGATGTGCACAGATAGGTACATTAAGATATTTATCAATAGAATTAATAAATGTTCCTATTTCCTTAATTTACTTAGGGATGGGAATTAGTTTCTATTTCCTTGAAGAAATGTTACATGTTAGCGTCTTGATATGGGCTTTTTTACTATGTTGTTACTCTCACATATACATGACTTCTAAGAAGCTCAATAACATTTAAGACAGTGGTCCTCAACCAGAGATATGTATACTAGGGATGTACTAGCATATCCGGTTAAATGATTAACCAAAAAGTATTAACCCTGTCACTCTACAAGTACATTTTTGCAGGCTGGCCAGCAAGCTGGCTCAGTCCCAGCTGTTACCCCCACTGTGGCTCTGCACTAAAAGTACCTAAAGAGCCAGCAGGCAGACTGGTTCAGTCCTGGCTCACACCAGGTCCCGGCAGCTACCCCTGCTATGACTCTACACTAAAAGTACTTAAGGACTGGCAGGCAGGCTGGCTCAGTCCTGTCTCGCATCGGGTCCTTGCAGTTACCCCCACTACAGCAAAGTATCTAAGTAGCCTGTGCTCAGTGGTTCTCAAAGTGAGGTCCATGGACCACTAGTGGTTCATGACTGTCTTGTGGGTGGGGGCCCAAGGGTTTGGGGCTTATCCTTTCCCACCACAGTGGAAAGCTTGCACTGGCTCATCAGCCTTGCACCCGTCGTGAGTTTGGAGCTTCAGTGCTGGCTTCCTGATTCGGGGAGAGGGGAGCGGGGGGGGGGAAGCCAGAGCCTCTTGGGCCAGATCTGGCTCACAGGGGCAGGAAGCAACTCAGCGCAATGCCGCTTCTGCTGTCCTCTCTCCCCTCCCCCTTTAGGAGCAGTGAAGGGGTGCAGAGCCATGAAAGCAAACCCGCATCCCTCTCAAGCCCAGATCCCCACTTCCACTCCGCTACGCCCCCTTCTGTGCAGACTTCCCCACACTCAGCCCACTCCTGTACCCTCCCTCCTAGACTCCCGATCCCTACCTCCTCCTTCACCAATTTGGAGTAGGTGGCTGGTGGTCCACAGAAAGGTTTGCATTGAGCAGGGTGGGCCACAGGCCAAAAAGTTTGAGAACCATTGCAACAGCGTGAGTGACTCACCCTAAATTTGATTGTTTTTATATGTAAAGTCTACATTACTATTTACAGTACAACAAAATACTATATGTGCATATGTACTATTATTTAAGTACATGTAATGATTATATATATATATATATATATATATATATATATATATATCATTCTCATCAGTTATTACTGATATAGCAACCACATATTTGCATTTTCTGGCTTAAACAATTCAAGTTTCGATTTTAGTTCTCTGAGCTATTTTTAAAGAGACAGTTTCCTCAAACAGAATGGTTTATTGTCAGTGTATAGTTTGACACCCACCATAAGCCTGACAAGTCCCTTTTTCAAGGGGTTAGTAATGTAAGAATTTCAATAATATTTTAATAGCTGTCTCACATATGAACTTCACAACAAAAGGGAAAAATTAGATTTTGTTTGTTTTGTGTTCCCTTTCTACACATTGAAGCTACATAAGTCATGGTGGCTTAAAATATCAATGGTTGCTTTGAATGGATGGTTTAATTTAATTTAAACAAGTTCTAAATTTACCTTTGAATTACCAACCTCCATCTCCAGAACTCAGCTCACTAAAATAAAAAAAAAAATCTATTGAAATTAAACCACCTGTGAAACCTTGTTAGTTTAGTATATTGAATCAGTATTAAAGGCACTGCATGTCTATGCTATTATCCCAACAGAATACTTCACACGTGCAGCAATACGGCTTGTTTTCCAAAACACCAAGCAATTGTTTTAAGGAATATTATAGCCAGTATTATGAAAGTGACTGAGCTTTTTTCAAAATCTCAATATTTGAGTTGAATGAACGAGAAAAGAGCAGAGCTTTATCCTGCTGTCACGGATCCACAGGAACTGTGTTATCCTCCAGCTTTTAAATAGTCCCTTGGGGAAATCCTATCCAAGAGGTTCCACCCTACCTAAAGTGCAGGCCATGTGACCTCACAGCCTCTTAGAACGAGCCTCCGGGCTTGAGCACTCTTGCATTACATCATGAGCTCCACCCACCAAGTCCAACTTAAATAAAACTCTTGCTGTACACGTACTCACGTACCACAGGAAGTATTTGCAGACACACTAGGGAGCTTTCTTCAAAACACAGAATTTATTAGCCAATTGAAAGACAGCATCTGGACATGGTTAGGTTAGCATACAGAAATAAAGGTTAAGACCTAGTGCATTCTGACCAAGCAAGCCTTCCACCTAGCCAAGCTCCCATGGAATTCCTTGCTGGCTTTAGCTCTCTTGTCAGTCTAAGGCAGTGGTCATCAAGCAGTAGATCAGGATCTACTGGTAGATCTTGGAGCCTCTGACTGGTTTGGCCAAGAGACTATCAAGTGCAGCACTTCAACTGCCCCTCCTCCCACTGCAGCGCATCTCTTACCCTTTGCGTTGGAGCATCCTATATCCTATCGTCACAGAACGGGGGTGTGGGGCACCACAGGGTTTGGAATGGAGGGAGTTTGCTGGCTGCTTTTGAGAGTGGTACAGGGCCTGGGCAGGGGTGACCCTGCCTTAGCCACACTGCATCACCCCACAGGAGCCACCATTGGTAAGCAGTGTCCAGCTGAAGCCTGCATTCTGAATCCTTGTCCCAGTCATGTACCCCGTCCTGCACCCCAAGCCCTTGCTCTAGCCCTGAGTCCCCCACTAGACCCAAATTCCCTTACAGAGCCTTACCCTGAACCCCCTCCTGCATCCCAACCCTTGCCCCAGGCTCAGCTCAGAGCCCCTCTCACACTCCAAATCCCTTAGCCCTAAAACCAGAGCCTGCACTCCAACCCTGACCCACCTGATGAAAGGGAGGAAGGATGGGGGAGGGAAGAAGGTCGGAGTAAGCAGCAGTGGGGTCTTGGAGAAGGGGCACGGAGGACGTGGAGCAAAGGTATTTGGGTTTGAGGCTGATCCTGGATTGCACTTAAATTCAAAAAGTAATCTCATACTTTAAAAGGTTGGAGACCACTGGTCTTAAGATGGAACTCTGCCTCTCAGAAAGGGCAGCCCTTAACCTAGCCACCTGACAACTTTCCCCATTGTTCTCAAGCTGCCGCCTATGCTCTGCTTCCCTGATTGGGGAGGGACGGAATCACCTTCCCTAGAGGTGCTGCAAATATCCTGGCCATTGGGGTTCCTCTTGTCTTTTCAGATTTTCAATTGATATTGGCCAGTTTCAGACCCTTCATTTCACCCCTGACAGCTGTAACACACAAACTCCTTATTTCTCTTACTCTGCTCCAAGAGCAGCTTTAACCCTTTTACACCCATTGGGCAGCGATGCAAAGCACAAAGGCATGCCAAGACTTCTTAAACATGACAGACAAATCCCACTTCACCACATTCAGCTTCATTTTCTTCATTAAACATGACTGTTTATTTTCTCTCACTCTGTTTAGCAAATATGACTACTGTAGTCAAAAAGAAAATACTGGCCTTGTACCTAAAGCTGATTTACCATTTAAACATAATCTGCTTCCAGGTGGCTGTCTGACCACTTGTCATTCAATGGTTCAACTTTCCAGTTCTGAAAGTCAATATGCACTTCAGAATGGGTCTCTTTCAGTCCTGGTATTGAATAGTTGTCAAAACTAACGAATTATAGATGTCTGTGTCATAAAAGCATTCATTTAGTAAAACTTTGTGACATTTAGGAGTCTTGGCTAAATGCCAACTTAAGTAGTTCTGTTCTGCTCACCTATAATTTTAGCTAAAGTTGCTGCTGTTCTCTTTTGTTCTGTAATTCTTTTAAGGAAGGGAAATGAACATGTATTGCTGTAACAGAATGGCTTCTAGGTTTATGCCCAGACATGGCTACATTTCAGAGACATGAATGTCAACTGATTCATCAAAGGTATGATTGTTTAAACAAGCCTTGATTCCATGCAAGTGTTTTCATATATTGGTTTTGTTTTGTGACCGTTGAACAAATACTTTTATATTGAATAATATTCACAAACATTAATATTTGGAATAAATGTGCAGAGAGCCAAGATATATCCTTATTTAAATAAGAGATATTTTGGCTTTCATATGAATCGATTAAGAATGAACTTTTCCTTAAGAATGAAAAACGCAATTGAAGACTGCTTCCTACTGAGATCCAGACTACAGAATTTAGCCAGTATAAAAATTGGTGATTAAAACAGGCAACTTAAAATTAGTCGTCCCAGATGTAAGACATGTTAACCTGTTTCTACTGACGGAGAAAAATAAAATGACAAACACATATAAGAACCCCCCACACACACAACTTCATGATGTAAAGATGTTTTAAATTCCCCTCTATGTAGCCTTCCCTAGGGGCTTTAAGTATTTAAAGTATTTCAGAAAATGAATCCCTGTATTTCAGGAAGCAAAGAGCCACCTAATAATTAAAGTAGGTTTCCAGTTCTGCAATCCTAGTAGGCTACTAGTGTGAAATTCCAACTTGTGAGATGAATAAAGGGGTCATTGCACTGAGATTACTGTATCTTACTATAGAGCTCCCACTGACCTTGCTTGCCCAATACACTTTATAACTCTCCTTCTGCAAAAGCCATAGCACCTAAATCTATGTAGCTGGGTTGACACAATGTCAGTCGAGACACTGTGTTGCTTACTAGGGATGTTAAGTAGAGATTAATAAGCTAATTGAGTAGTCGATTAAACTTCCATAGACTAGTCAATAAGGGGGGTAGCTCCAGGGGGTGGCATGAGCCCGGGACCTCTGCTTTTTAAATGTACTAAGAGCAGACTTGGGGAGGAGGTGATAGGGGAGGCACCCCATGCTGTGGCTCTGCTTTTTAAACGTAGTAAAAGCCTTGCTCTTACGTCATTTAAAAAGCAGAGCTGCAGCAATCTGGGACACGAAACAAGCCAGGAGCTCATGCCAGGTCCCCCACTGTACCTCTGCCTCCTACCTTCACAGAGACAGTGCTAGAGGGAACCACCTTTATAGTGAATATGCAAATAAAATATTACCAATACACCAAAAGTTTATGAATGGGTTTGCCAGTCCCATTTAAAAAAAAAAAAAAATTGGGAACCACTGGACTACTGACTAGTCGCTTACATCCCTATTGCTTACATTGTCTGTTACTGCCCTTCACTTTCAGAAACCATCCCACAGTGCCACACGCTGGCAGTTAAATTGGTGAAAGCGCTCCTGGTGAAGATGAGCACTGCCAACTCAAGGAGCGTAGCGTGGACACAAAAAAACAATTCAGTGATTGCGGTGGCTGTGTGTCAACATAACAGGTTAACTTAATTTTATAGACTTGCTCTGAGTCTTAGGCTATGCCTATACTAAAGAGCTTTCAGCAGCGCTGTAAGCTCTATCATGTAGCTACTCTAAGGCTGTGTCTACATTGGCATGATTTTGCGCAAACACATGCTACCTGTCTACACTGGCGGGGAGTTCTTGCGTAAGAACACTGACGTTCTAATGTGTGAAATCAGTGCTTCTTGCGCAAGAACTATGATGCTCCCGCTCAGGAAAAAGCCCTCTTGCGCAACTGTTCTTGAGCAAGAGGCCGGTGTAGACAGGCAACATGAATTTCTTGCGCAAGAAAGCCCAATGGCTAAAATGGCCATCGGAGCTTTCTTGCGCAAGAGAGCATCTACACTGGCGCGGATGCTTTTGCACAAAAGCACATCTCTTGCGCAAAAGCACATGCCAGTGTAGATGCTCTCTTGTGCAAATACTTTAACGCAAAAACTCTTGCGTTAAAAGTATTTGCGCAAAATCTTGCCAATGTAGACGTAGCCTAAATGGAAGGGAGAGAGTTCTCGTGTCAGCTTAATTATTCCAGATCCTGCAAGCAGGACTAGATATTTCTCCTGCCAACATAATGCTGTTCACACTGCTGCTTAAATCAGGATAAATTATGTTTATTAGCCACACTATTCTCCAGAAAACACTACAGAGCAACAACTTATGTTGATTTAAGCTGTAGTGCAGCTGTAGCCTTAAATAGAGTAGAATCATATCCTCTTTCTCTCTTTCCCTCCTTCCTAATGGAATAAACATTCTTTGACATGTTACAACAGCAGTTTAGATGTGTCCCATCTTCACAGTCTGCCCTCTACCACGACTACCAGTGCTTCTGCTGCCAAACTTTCACTTCTGTGAACTAAGATGTTTCCTTCAAAACTTCTGCATTTCCACAATCCTGAATTTCCATGAAAGGGACTCTTATTAAAAGGTTGTAACTTTTTTTCATTATTTTGTGTTATTGTAATTCAGGTACCTTCTAAGGTCACAAACCATTTAGATTTATTTCCTGTAATTAGGTCCAACCTTGCAACACGCTGAATACCCAGAACGCCCAATGTCTGTACCCCTGAGGATCAACAGAAGCTAACACTTGGAATTTCAGGGTGAGTCTACACAGCAGTGCTTAACTAGAAATAAGCTATGCAAATTGAGCTTCGTCAACTGTGTACCTTTTTTCAAAATTGCTTATTTCAAAATTGGAAGCATCTACACAGCACTAATTTCGAAATAGAGCACTCTCCCTCCGACTTCCTTTGCTCCTCATACAATGACAGTTACAGGAGTTGGGAGTAAGAAGTCCTCCAGCTTGACAGTATTTTGACACTATTTCTATTCCGAACTAACTACCTGCTGTGTAGATGCAAACTAAGTTATTTCAAAATAATGCTAGTTATTTCAAAATAATGTTGCTGTGTAGACGTACCCTCAGTGATCTAAGCTGTAGGCTGAATCTGTTTAACTATGAACAGCCTTACAGCCAATAACTTTTGCTTAATGTATTGTAGGCAGAAAAGTAGAGAAGCAAGCATAGGTTCAGGATCCACAACCATAAAACAGACAAAAGTGTGTATCTGTGTGATAATGTAAGGGAGGGTTGAAAAAGAGCTTACAGACCTCTCCCATGCCCAGAAATTGTTTTGTTGCTGCAGTTTACAGACATATGGGAGGGAGCTCTGGAATGATTAAATGCAAAGCAAACTCCCCTCTTAATTCTTACAATAGTCTCTCACCAGTTTCAAAGAAGTCTGTTTTAAAAATACCTCCTAAAGCACAGCCTAATAATAAATATAGGGCCTTGAACATGGAATCCAGCCCACAGTTAACCATTCTGAGAGCATATAATTCTTAAATTTTCCTGACATCTGCATGTGTATATGCTTACCTCACCCATACTGATAAAGATTGTTTCTATATACTATAAAATTGCTTCCGTCTGCACAAATTTGTAATTTCATTAACTATTTTCTTCACAAAAGCAAGTATTTGCAGTTTCTAGAATCCTACAAGTAGGTACTACAAATACAGGATGAAGGTTCTTTTAAAAAAATAAAGTGCACTGGTGCAGACCATAAAACAGTTATGTTCAATTGAAACTGAAATAAATAGAATTATGAAGCACAAGTTATGTTTTAGTATCTTCTTATAGGTCATTTTTATGACCCTACTCACACTTAGCAGTACCTATTCTCCACAAGCAGTTCCATTTAAAATCACTCAACAAGTAGATTCTGATACCTAGTATCATCAAAATGCCAAGATGCAATTTGATTTGTTATACACAGCAGAGAATGCTTGACAGAGAATATATATCAGTGCTTAACCACTGTCATTTGCCCTTCATAAATATATATATTAGAATATTTCATTTTGAAAACTAAACCACTGACATATAATTCTTACACAAATTCTCTGATCCTCTTTAGATACCCTAGTTCCACAATGTAATCAGTTTTTAAATTGTAATTGATGGCCAGTCACAGCTTTCAGTATTTCTTAGCTACCACTGTGCCTACCTTTTCCATTTGCTATTTTAAAGTAAGAGTATTTTATATATTTCTTCCAGCTGGCATTTCAAATTGAAAGTAAATAAAGTAGTTAAGAACTTGTATAGTCACAGTTAAACAGTATAGAAAGATACAGTTGGTTATCTTAAGTGGGCGGGGGGAGGGAGGGAAGACGTTTTGGAGGTTTTTATAAAAAAACTAAGTCAGTTTTCAATCTGACTGGCTTCACATGTGAAAACTCCAATCAACTGTGAAGCACTTTTCTTTGACTTTTTTTTTTTTTTTTTCAAAACTTAGAATAGTGACATTAATATTCAGCACATGCTAGTGCTTTACCAAATATTTCAAATTACTGTTTCCTCTAAGAAAATACTAAAGAATGATACCTATATTTAAAGTTATTTATTTTAAATTAGCCACACAGTAATCACAACAGAGTCAAAGCAGGCACATTTTAAGACACCAGTAAAAAAAATAGAAGAAGTTGTGTCACTCGCAATTGTGCATTACAATACACCATGGGTATGATTCTCATTTTAACTACCTTTGAGACAGGTCTAAAAGATGAGGTCACTTCATATAATGTGGCATTATATTTCAAGCTTTACCACACTGAGCTATGGTCCAATTCAGATCTCTCAAATTAAGCACAGTCAGAGTAGGTCACTACCCATATAGAAGACCTAACAAACACATAAGTACTGCAGGAAGTGATTGCAGTGATTCAGGGGAAATAGTTCCATCTACAAAGACAGCACTAAAACAATGCCTTAGCAGTGGAAGAGGAAACTTCACTGTTAGGAAATCCATCTGAAAATGAGACTGTATTAAAAAATAGTCTTCATTATGGAATCACAGACAGTGGTACAATGCATATGCACAAGAGGGAAGAATTAAGTTTTGACTGGGAACCTTAATTCTGGCACTTCCTAGCTTTTTGAATGCTTGACTCCACAACCCAAATGTTCTTTCAACATAAGTTTTGTGTAGTAACACATAAATTATGATATTATACAAAAGTGAGGGGGGTAAGGAATAAGAAGGTAATGGTACTCTATGGCATAAGTCACACCTCCATTAACCAGGACTCTGTGGTCCGGCAACTTCCATGATCCAGCAAGACCACTGATGTTCTGGACCACAGACTCCAGGCATAAGGAGGTCGGACTGCAGGACTCTGGCCCCTGCTGCCAGGTGGTAGTGGGGGGGCCTGCAGCAGCCATGGAGCCCTGGGAGTCCTAAAAGCTCCCATGGAGCTCCAGCGACTGGGACTTTTCAGTTTAGAAAAAAGGAGACTGAGGGGGGATATGATAGAGGTCTATAAAATCATGAGTGGTGTGGAGAGGGCCGATAAAGAAAAGTTATTTATTAGTTCCCTAAATAGAAGAACTAGAGGTCACCAAATGAAATTAATGGGTAGCAGGTTTAAAACGAATAAAAGAAAGTTCTTCTTCACACAGCGTATAGTCAACCTGTGGAACTCCTTGTCAGAGGAGGCTGTGAAGGCTAGGACTATAATAGAGATTAAAGAGAAGCTAGATCCGTGGTCCCCAACACGGTGCCCGCGGTGTCTCAACGAAAATCACCTGAGCTGGCCTAATACTTATTTTCTGATTTAAAATAAAAATAGAACAAAATAAAAATAATAATAAAAGCCTCTGTTGTAACACAGCACAACAATCAAGGTAAAAGACCCTAATTATTCTCTAACTTCAGTTTTTCTCATTCAGGCATTTAAACCAAAAACCAGAACCTTATCACAGAAATATAAAAAGTATAATTATATTCTTATAAAACCAATCTGACAGAAGCCCAGTGAAATAAAAAAAAGGGTTGTAATTAACTGTTAAATATTCATGCCCATTAAATATATGCAACAAGAGCTCTCCTCCCCTCCCTCCCAAAATGAAGTGATAACACTTGTAAAATTCTTATTGCTAATTAACTGCAGTGTGCAAAACTGACATGACAAAGTATAAAACCAATTGCATCTATTCTCCTAGCCTTGCCAACTTACTGATAATGGAAAAAGTTCAAGCACTGATTCCAATGTATTTGTCTGTCAAAAAAAATTCCCAAATCCCCTAGCTTACCTTGGGGTTTGTATAACTCTGAATGGTCACTTAAAGCAACTAAAGCTGGCCACTCTACAAAGAGAACTGCAAATGGTAAAATAACATAGGGGTCGCTGACTGACAGTTCATTAATACTGGATGGATGTCTACAGTTCCATTTTAGAAATCTGAAGAAATAAAAATAAATTACCTACATGTTTCAGTTGTGAGTGTGCCCCAAGGCCTCCGATAGGAGCACATTTCTATATATGTAGCAGTAAGAATAGCCACCTTCATCAGAATGTGCTGAGCCTAGACATCTATGTCCTAACCTTAGTACCAGCCAACTCTTAGATGGTTATTTTTTCTTCACTAATGTACCTTTACCAGAGTGTGTAAGCTTTCAGACCCCAATGCCTGGGCAGCATGCAAAGTGCTTTCCACCTGTTTGACTCTCATGCACGCACCCTTGCAAGCAAGGGGGCGGTCACTTACAGGTTAACCTCCATCACAGTGCTCAACACTGAGTTCAGAGTGGGGAGATGATCGTTCCCACCCCCGCACACACACACACACACACCCCCTTCAATGCCAGCCGACACAAAGGAGAGGCGAATATTTTTCCCGAGGTAACTTTTCCTCTTGGTTCTTTTTCCTTCTTATTCCCCTCCCCACCGCCTGGTGTGCGCGCATGACACGCGCCGGGCGCCCACACAGCCGCTCCAGGAAGAAAAATAAAATGGGGGGGATGGAAAAGACAAGGAGTCTGCCAGCCCCCCCCCCCCCACCACCCCCCGGCTGCCGGGCGGGGAGACCAGGCAGCTCCCCAGATGACATGTTGTTTCCTGGCGGGCGGCGTGGCCCTTCGGGCTGCAGCGGGCGCTTGCGTCTCTCTTCGGGCGCAGCAGCCGGCCAGAGCCGGGGCTGAGCGCGGGGACCGCCTCTCGCTCGCCTCTCGCGGGCCCCGCGCTCAGCCCGAGCGGGCACAAGTTGCTCATCACGCCGCCGCCGCCGCTGCACAAACCAGGGACCCTCCAGCGCCGCCCCGCCCCGCCGCCCCCTCTCACCGCTCCTGCTGTCGCTGGGAGCCGCGCCGGCTGTAGCCACCGCTCCCCCGCCGCCTCCGGCTGCCGCCGCCGTGGCCGCCGCTCCGCCCGCTCCTCCAGCCGCCCCGGCCGCGGTGGCTGCCGCTCCCATCGCAGCGCCCGCCGCCGCCAGGGCCAGGGCTCCATTTTCCTGCTCGTCCCCGCTGCTGTTGGCGCGCTTGTTCTTCTTGCCCTTGCTGCTCTTCTGGTTCGGCATCACGGAGCTGGAGTAGGAGGCTGAAGCAGCTGCTGCTGGTGGGGGGGAGGCGGCGGCGGCGGCTGCTGCGCTAACCCCGGATCATTGCGGCTCCATTACAAACAGGGCGCCCAGGAAGAGAGGAGCTGGCGGCGGCTCTCCCAGGCCGAGCGCTCCCTGCCCTCCCGGGCGGGCACCCACGGCCAGCCCAGCCCCGCTGCGCGCACACACACTCACACCCAGCCGCCTGGCCAGGGGGAAGCAGCGCCACGGGAAAAGGCGTGTCCCGCTTGTTTTGATTCTGCTTCCCCTACTACCGCTCTCCGCCCGCCCCTCTCCGCTTCCTCCTTTCACACGCACTAGCGCTGGCTGGTGACAGAGGGAAGCAGCGCAAGTTAAAGTAGGGAGGGTGGGGGAGCTACGGGGCTGAGCTCTAACAGGCAGCAAAGAAAGCAGGAGGGGCTCCGCTGGAAGCGGGCCCTCCCCACCCCCACTTTCCGCCCCAGGGCCTGGTGGCTGCCTGCGCTGTAGAAGGGGGTTGCTGTATAAGGCTCCTCCCTTTGGCCTAGGAGAAGCTTCACGTGCTCACAGCAGAAGAGAGCAACTCCTTGGGAGATCTGCCTCTTTTTCGAAAAGGAACAACCCCCCCAAAATGCAAGGCGGGAGGCAGCTGCAAACTTGTGTTAAGTGTACTTCACAGGAAGTACCTCTGGTGGGCTCCCTGGAAAATAGCTGGCATGCCATTGGTGGGGTTGTCAATACGGTATTTCAAAAATAAAGGACTTTTCTTAGCACTACTGCACACTCCTCCTCCTCATATTGTTTTTATCATCATTGTTGTTATTAAGAAGTAGGTACTCACCTATATTCATTTCTTGCTGCCTTTTGCAGTGTTCCCGATTTTGTACAGAGATGAAAAAACAAGGGACATCCCATGTATGAAGGAACTGTTGGCTACCCTGTTGGTAGTCTTGCAAAGCCTTCAGGTTGTGTCATTTGGAAAACCATTTCAAGGAAATAAAGGTCAATTGCATGAAGAACACAGGGCAAAGTTTGAGGCACCACTTCATAATGTTTAGTTTATAAAATGTTCCTATTACAGTGTCTGAAAACTGACATGTAAGCAGATAAGCTTATTTGCTCCTTGATTGACTAAGTGTTGCCAACTATTGTGGGACTCAAGGTCTTCTTTACATTTACATCTGCCATATGAAAAACAACATTACAATTATAATTTATAATTTTATATTTTATAACATCTGCATGGTTAAACCAGATTATTGCATCTAAAGTAGCAGACTATATTGCTATAATATATAGCAGAGTATATGCTGTAATGTCTCCTTTGCTTTGGGGAATCCGGTATTGCGTTGTTATATATTCCATGATCTTTTCTGGGTGATCACAGCAAGACAGAAGAGTCTTTAATTTTCTGTTTGTGCACCAAATCCCCTCATCTGCCATAGTTCATGCAGATGCAGTTTAGGGTTGCTCCTGAGCTTTGTAGGAGATTCAAGACAGGGATCTTCTGCATCATGTCTTTTGCAAGGTGGGGTGTTGGGTTTGGTTTTTTTTTTTTTTTTTTTGACTTCTTGTGTACTCCGTTTGACTTTCCAAGTTTCACTGGGTTGAAGTTGAATTGTTGAAGGTTAAACTCATGGGTCCAAAAGGGCTTAAACACTTCAAGCAGTGGTGAGAGACATTGATAAGGTCCTGAAGGGTGGGCAGATATTTATTTTCCATAATCCACTGATATTCCTGAAGTGCTGCAGCAACACAGCAAAATAGATGGGGAACAGGGTGCAACAGCACCAGTAGCCACTGTGTTGAAGTTGATGTGAGGATTCCAGTGATGCACCGCATTGCAGTATTCAACTGGACATCAAGTTGAGTGTGGTTACTTCTGGTCCAATCCATTGCATAGAACTTGGCTACGGAGTATACAAGGGCCATCACTGATGTCTAACACTGATGCTGATGTTCCATAGCTTGTGCTTGCCAGTTTCTGGATCAGGTTAACCCTTGTCTTCTTGGCAGCTACTTTCTTCAGATAGTTGAGGAAGATTAGCATGCCATCCCTCTGAGATAGGGTCAGCGTGTGGTTATATCTCATAGTGTTGCCTCAGAGGGTCACTTTCAGGGTGCACTTAATGTTCCTAGTTCAGGATTTGGCTTGAGCCTCCATTTCTGGAAATAGTCCTTCATGGTGTTTAGGTTTCCGTTCCAGTTGGATTCTGGAGGATCATATGTTCCAGGAGTTTGTACGTAGTGCACAGGAGTGATATTGGCCTATACCTTTCTGGATCGTCGATTGGCTTGCCTGATTTGAGTATGGGAATGACAGTTGCCTGCCATCAGGCTTTTGAGATGCTTCCAGTTTCCATGTTATTGGTGTACAGTTTTGCCAGCAATTGAAGTTACCTGGGTCCCAGTGATGGAGAAATGTTGAAGGGATACCATTTCCACTGACCACCTTCCCTTTCTGCATTTTGACTAAATCTTCTTTCACTTAATTTGTGCTGATGCTGATGGGATCTTGTGGAGGGTTTGAGGTCATGGTTCAATGTAGTTAATGATGAATCTCTTATTTGGTATTTTTGTTGAATGGTCCTTTTGTGCTCTCCAATTTGGAGAGTATTGAGTTGGGCAAAACTTTTGAAGTATGATATTCCATCTGATTAACAGCTCTGAGACATAATAAGGCCCAGTATGGCAACTAGAATGTGTGAAGCTCAAACTTTTGATGCACCCTGCCGGCATCTGGCTAAGTCTAGATATTCTAGCAGGTTCTTCATAGACTGTGGTCTGCTGACGGGTTGTACTACCAGTGCAGATTCTGGGTCTCTTTTGTCCAGAAGGGAATATATTCTTCCAATTCTTTTCCTGTCGTTAGTAGTAAATAGGCCAACAAACTGGTGATAACATTCTGGTGTTGCAGTTGATTCAGATCACAACTTTTTTGACAGCTTCCCTATAGCAGTTTCAGTTGCCTTTGGCCAGGCTCCACTATGGGATTCATTTTGACAGAATCATGGGGATTTCAGTGCTAAGGTGGGTAATTGACTGTGTTGAGTGTTGAGGAAATTGTGAAGTATTCTGTGGGATGCATGAAGTATACTCCTGCTTTCTTCTTTGAGTACAATCCTCAGAGCTGGGTTATAATTGCATTGCCAGTGAGCAGAGTGGAAAGCTGCTCACTTTTTGGGATTGAAGTCCTGTTAGAGATTTTCCATGAACATCCAATCCATGAAGTCTTCCCCATTGACTTCATTATTTCATAGCCTTGTATAGTATGGCGGCTGTTAAAGACATCAACATATAGGGCTGGGATTGGTGCACTTAGGAGTGCTGGTTTCAGTCATTTGGAATTAGGGCTTCATACATATTCGTACCTTGCAGCTCTCCTGTTTTAATGGTGCTGGTGTAGGTGACTTCCTCTTTAACTGAGTAGAAGATGTCAAAATCCATTATGGTGTTCTTCATATATATGGCCCATCCCTATTTCAGATGATCATAGCTAGTTATGAGGTTGTAGCTATAGATATGGTAGCTGCTGGCTTATAGGTCATTGGAGACATGGGTTTCTTGGAGTATAGGGATGTCAATGTTATGTCTTCAACATGTTTGAAAGATGGTCACACTTTGCTCAGGAAAATCTCCTAATGTTAAGTTGGAGGATCCTTCTTCCAGACCCTGTCTGGCATGCTACTTAGCCCTACAGAGGGCCATTATGGTGGCTTGAGTTGTTGCTCTGAAGTCCAGGACATTGTTAATCGATGTGCAGTTACCAAGTTGATGATATTTCTCACTTAACAGAGAATCTGTGATTTCACACTGGGGCCACATGAAGGCAGCCATTGTCCACTCTGGGACTCACCATAAAAACACAAGACTTATTTTCCTTTAAAGGTGAGGATCTAAGCCAGAGGTGGGGAACCGTTTTTGGATCAGGGGGCTGCTGACTTACAGAAGAAGAAAAAAACCTCACTAATGTGGCCCCCAACTGAGAAGCAGAAAGACACTCCTTGCACTATCCTCACATGCCAGAGCCTAGGGGGACCCAGCCTAGTAGATTTTTTTGTGCTCCAGCCCCGTGGTGGGTCAGCAGGGGGTCTGGAGCACCAGTGCAGGCTCCCCAATGCTGGGGGGAGCCCTGAGCCTTGGGGGCCAGATCCAGGCAAGCTGGGGGGGGGCGCATCTGGGCCTGAGATTCCCCACCTCCACATAAGCTGTTATTTACAATAAGGAGCAAGTTTTTTGTCCTCCTGGGTTCAGGGAAAGGCTTTAAAAGGTGAACCAAGTGCACCCTAAAGACTCAGAAACCAAATGAGCTAAAATGAGCTGAAAATTGAGATTTTTTTAAACCAATTTCTTTATTTTTTTGAGGCCTGGTTTATGACTTTTGAATGCTTGAAGTTGCCAATCTGAATATGAATGGTGGGATGCTGAGCAGCAAACAAATGGAGTAGGGGGACCTTTTAAAACTTGATCAGAGCGACCTGCAAACCTCCTTTGGCACAAAACTGCCTACTTATTTCTTTAAGGTCCAGATCCTGCAACCTGTTCATAAGAAATCATAATAATTAATGTATTGTCTGTCTGAGATACCCTAGAGTGATTTGAAAGTACCATTTAAAAATAATATTATAAATACCTTTTCTATGTTCCTTGGCTAACCTGAGTTACCTAAAACAGTTTCCTAAATAAGATCTTGTGTACAATTCCTTAACATATTCCAAATCACCCTATACATTTAGCCTGTACCTCAATGTTCCAGTTAATTGGTTGCCTCCTTTAGTATATTACACTCTTAGAATGGCCTATTACAAAAGGGTTTAAAGGGCTAACTAGGTTGGTTGCTTGTCCCATAGACACCCACATTTTAGACGCGTTAGCTGTTCCTCAATTTTCAGGGGAACACTTTTCCTAGTATCTATTTTTCAATAACTTGTGCTGTTATTTTCCAACTGGCACTATCTACATTAGTCCACAGCTTTGAAATTTCCGAATTACACTCTTTCCTGTCTCCAAGAATTTCATAAAGAAATTATTGTGGGCAGAGAAAGTATCACCAACCTGAGAGAATAAGAGCAATACCAGGAGAGCCAAATCATGATCCAACGTTACATGAATGGGACCTGAATTTGGCCCTTATGTCTTTGAGTGATTTCTCAGGAGAGTGAACTGAGTCTAGTCTGAAAGGCGATCAAGGGCAGGAAAACGTATATTTCTCATCACTGGTACAGACTACATCAGTAAACCAGTGCTACCTGTTAAGAGATTAAGGGATTGATTTGGGTTAACCCACAGAAATGATATTTCAGGGTAAAGATGCTATTCTGACTTCAAAAATCTGTCCCCAGAAGCATGCCTCCCATCTTGCTTCAGTGGTGAACTAAGGAAAGAATGACATGGTGTAAAGGTCAGGGGTGACTTGTACCAGGGATCTACTCATCCTAGCCCCAGACTGAGCTCTTAACTGCAACACAGCCTGAACATGATATGTGATAAATTTGGAAGCTGAGGGCAGGGCTGCCTTTCAGGCAGGGAGTTTGTTTATAAACAGAGGCAGGGTGATTAAGATAACAAAAGACTTATCATTAAAGTAAACTAGATGAGCCTGAAAGCATTGTCAGGCACTCCAGTTTAAAATATAGGAAATAAAGGGTGGGAATGCTGGGTGAGAAGTAAATAACAAGCCCCCAAAACCATCTGTACTGGGACTAGTGCTGTTGAATACATTAAAAAATTATTTAGAAAAAAAGATTAAACAGTGAGCAGGCAAAATTTGCGGATGATGCAAAATTTATTCAAGATTGTAACTCTTTGCGGCCTGCTTTGGACTTAACTAAGGGATTTCACATGACTGGGCAATACTATAGCAAATGAAATGCAATGTTGATAAATGCAAAGTAATACACGTGGCAAAATATAATCCCAAATATACATCCACAATTATGAGAGCTAAATTAGCTGAACCCATCAATAAAGAGAGTCATCATGGATAGTTGTCTGAAAATATCTGCTCCATGTCTAGTGGCAATAAAAAAAAACTAACAGAATATTGGGACTCATTAGGAAAGGGATCGATAATAAGACAGAAGATATCATATTACTTCTATAATAAATGCATGGTATGCCCACATACTGAATGAATACTGTGTGCAGATTTGGTCACCCCATTTGAAAAAAGATATATTGGGTTTAGTAAAGGTACAGAGAAGTGCAACAGCAATTATTAGGAGTATTGAACACATTCTAAATAAGGAGAGATTAAAAAGACTGGGACTTTTCAGTTTGCAAAAGAAATGATTGAGGGGGAGATATGACAGAGATCTATAAAATCATGAATGGTGTGGAAAAATTAAAGAAGTGGTACTTATACCTTCAAATAACACAAGAACTAGGGCTATGTCTACACTGGCAGCTTCTTGCACAAGAACATCTTGTGCAAGGGTTCTTGTGCAAGAAGTCCCACACAAGAAAACATTCACACTGCCATGTGCCAGCTGTGCTTTTGCGCAAGAGCACCCATGGCAGTGTGGATGCTCTCTTGTGCAAGAAAACTCTGATGGCCATTTTAGCCATAGGGCTTTCTTATGCAAGAAATCCCTGCTGAGCATCCACACTGCCCTCTTGCGTAAGAGCACCTGCACAAGAGGGCTTACACCTGTTAAAAAAGAGCATAGCTCTTGTGCAAGAAGCCCTCTCTTACCACGCAGTACTGTAAATTTCCTTGTGCAAGAGCAGTCGGGCAGTGTGGATGCTCTGTGGATTCTTGCGCAAGAACGGCCATACTTGCGCAAGAAGCCGTGAGTGTAGACATAGCTTAGGAGTCCCTCAATAAATTAATAGCAGATTTAAAACAAACAGAAGAAAATATTTCTTCACAGTCAATCTATGGAACTCTTTGACAGAGGATGTTGTGAAGGCCAAGACTATAATAGGATTCAAAAAAGAACTAGAGTTCGTGGAGAATAGGTGCCTCAGTGGCTATTAGCCAGTGTGGGCAGGGATCCAACACCATGTTGCATGTCCCTCTCCTCTGTTTGCCAGAAGCTGAGAACGGGTGATGGGATGAATTACTCAGTGAATGGCTGCTGTGTTCACTCCCTCTGAAGCACCTGTCATTAGATACTGTTGGAAGACAATATACAGAGCTAGATGGACATTCTGTTTGATCTAGTATGGTCCTTCTGATGTTCTTACATAGAACACAGATGCATCTGCCCCCATAGGCATCCAGTAGTAGGCAAGGGAAGGCATTTATTTATTTGAATTTTTTTTTTAACTCCGCCTTGTTATTTAAAATATTCAAGGTGGCTTACAAAATTTTTTAAACACAATACAAATATATATACAAATTTAAAATACAAGACTCCAGAGGGACATAAAACCTGCTAAAAAATATCGAGAAGAGAACTACACATACAGACTCAAACACCAATAAAAGCATGGAGTAAAAAGGGTGGCTTTAGCCTGACGCTAAAACAATGCTAGCGTTGGCGCCCTGTGAATATCCCGAAGAAGAGTCTTCTACAGCCTGGGAGCAAAAGCTGAGAAGTCCCTGTTCCGCGTTGATGTTAATCTTATCTCCATAAGTGGGGGAACACTGAGTAGAGCCTCCCGACCTGATCTCAATCCCTGGGCAGGTTCACATGGGAGAAGACAGTCCTTCAGATACCCGGACCCAACCCATTTAGGGCTTTATAAGTCATAACCGAAACCTCACATTGTGCCCAGACACATACAGGAAGCCAGTGCAGTTGCCGGAGCACTGGCATAATGTGCTCCATATAACAGGTATTAGTCAAAACTTAAGCAGCTGCATTCTGGCCCCGGGGGAGGGGGGAGGAGGGGCTCCAAAGGCTCTTTAGAGACAGCCCCACATAAAGCACATTACAGTAATCCAGCTGGGATGTAACAAGAGCATGGATCACTGTAGCCAAGTCATGCTTGTTCAGGAAGGGTCGCAGCTGCTAGGCACGGCCACGCCCACACTCCGCCCCCCAGAATGCCTGCTGTAGCCATTCTAGGGGTGGAGTGTTGCTTCCCCAGAGCTATGTGGAGGTGGGGGAGCCGTGCAACGTGCACACACCCCTTCACCTCTCTTCCTCTTCCCAGTGCTCCAGACAGGCTGGGGCGCACTCAGAGCGTTGTTCCACCTCTATTTCCCTCCTAAGGAGGGTATGCCCAGCGCACTGCCCTGACTCCAGCCCTCCCAGTGGGTGCAGGGCCCTTAGCAGAGGGGGTGGGGCTGGAGGCCTGCCTCCCCCCAGCCCCATCTGCACCAGCCACCCATATCTGCCCCAGCTATAACCTACTAAACCTCACTCCCTTTCCACAGCTGAGAGAGACTCCAGGACTTCTGTTACGGTCTCTCTCTGTCCACAGAGTTAGTAACAAAGTAGGAATATATAATAAAATTCTAAACCTAACAGTGTCCCTTAAGTAACCTGTCATAAGATGTCAGAATGTGTTATTAAAGCTAAGTGGGTCTAATATTTATTTGTCTTTCTTTTATACAGGAATTAGATACAGGGCTCCTGTAAGCCAACTGCTAAATAATCTGCCAGAAAACTTAAGTGCCCCTGGGATAATGGTTATAGTTTTCCTCCCAAACCAAAATCTGAAACGGCACGCCTGGCAAAGGCCTTACTCCTGATGCAATAGGTATAATGGTTTAAACATCAGTTTTGCAAACACGCTGGTTTGCAAGCTTAAATCCTGGCAAGGTCTGTTCAGCTTTTCATCCTCCTGTGGTAGAAAATGGAATTCCATTCAGTTTACAGGGTAAGGCTTTTGTGTATGAGATCATAGGAAATGTATTCCTCAATCCCTTGTATGGAACTAAGTAATCCATGGCGCATTTTGTAACCTTAGAGATTTGCCCTATTAGACAACATTTTATCTTCCACCACTAATATGCAGTGAACCAATTGGCTATCACTTCAGAAATATCTGCATTTTGGTGGTGTTTGCTAAGATGTAGTTTATGAAACACTTCACAAAGACAAGTACTACATATATGTAAAGCACTTATCATTAAGAGTAGATACCCAAGGAATAGGATTTGTTGTTATCTAATGACTTCCAAGAAAGGATAAATAGTTAAGTAGCAAAATTTGTTGAACACAAAAACTATGTAGTGTATGACAAGCAGGACTCAACAGAGGTAGGTAACTGGCACAAATGATATTTGACATAGATAAATGCGCTGGTAGGGACACTTGAAAATCTCTTTCTAAACCGATGTGTTTTTGAATTGGTGGTAATAGCGACAGAAAAAGTTGTTGTGGACAACTCAGAGAAGATATCTCAATATTCGGGGGGGGGGGGGGGAGGAAGAAAAAATATCATAAGTAACAGCACAAATAATGGCCACGTATTATACTAATATATAAAGATAGTAAACATGATGACCCAATAATTATAGGCCTATCAGCCTGGCATCAATCTCAAGCCAGATAACAAAGCAGACAACATGGGACTTTATTCATAAAGAATTCAAGGAGGATAATATAATTCATGCTAATCATAGGTTTATGGAAGTAGATTTTGTCAAACTAACTTAATTTTTTTTAGGAGTTTCAAAGTTTGGTTGATAAAGTTAGTAGTTTTGACGTAACATGGTTAGACTTCTGCAAGGCATTTGCTTTGGTACTGCTACCACTGCACAACATTTTGATTATATAATAAGAATGATATGCACATGGCACACATTATATGAATGAAAAACTTACTAACTAATGTGTCTGAAAATATAATTGTAAATAAGGTATCATCATCAAGGAGATGGTTGTGAGTGAGGTCCTGCCAGGAATGGTTCTTGGCCCTATACTATTTAACATTTTTATTAATAACCTGGGAAAAAAACAAATGTAATCACTGATGAAGTTGGCAGATGATAGAGAAATTGGGGTAAATGATGTAGTGGACAGGTCTCTTGTACCGAGCATTCTGTATTGCTTGATAAACTGAACACAAGCAAACAATATGCATTTGACCATGGGTAAGTGTAAATGCATGCAACTAGGAACAAAGATTGTAGGTCTTACATAGGTTGAAGGACTCTGTCCAAGGAAAGAGTGACTACAAAGATTTGAGGGGAGAGTGGATCATCAGGTGAACATGAGGTCCTAGTGCACCACACTGGCCAAAAGGACTAACACTGTCCTTGGATGCATAAACAGAGGAATCTCAAATAGATTTTCTCCAGCACAGGCCCCAGCTGGCCCTGGGAGTACTCACTCTGTATGGACACGGCTTTCTTTTTTTTTTTTTTTTTTGCTCGACAAAACCATTGGAATCCTAGTACCAGCACCCCCCCCCCTTTTTTTTAACAAAAAAAGCACTGAATAGGAGTATAAAGGTTAAAATACCTCTGTGTTTGGCACTGGTGCAACTCCTGTTGGAATATTGTGTCCAGTTCTAGGGTCCACAGGATGTGGATAAACTGGAAAGAGATTAGAGAAGAGCAATGAGAATGATTAGAGGATGAGAAAACATGCCTTTTGGGGCTCATCTATACCACGCTAAAGTGTCTAAAGAGGATATGCAAATTCTGCAGGAATTTGCATATCTTGTTCCGATCTCACTTTTGAAAGGAGAGCTTTACCTGGTTCCGCAAGGCTGCTGGCACAAAATGGCTGCCAGCAAAAAGACAAAGGAGAAGCAATGACTCCCCTGAGTCTTAGTGCTCAACCGCTCCCCTCCTATCCCTGCACTCACTCTTAAAGGGGACATGCTCTTTTAATGCTGTTTTATGTTAATTTTTTTCTCAACAACTTTGGTCTCCCCCCCCTTTTTTTTCTTTCTTCAACAGAATTTTGTCCTGTTTTTTTTGGGGGGGGGGCGGTTCGGTATTTTTGTTTCAACCATCTGGCAACCCTAATAGTTTCTGTGGAGTACTGAAGACAGCAACTTAGTGGGTTTTCACCAGACCTACTAAATCCATGCTGCTACATTGATAGCTGCCGTGTTGATTTAGCTGTAGTTTGTTGTCTTTGCCGACAGCTAGCCTTTAGGGACACAAACACTTACATATATATATATATATATATATATTGCTATCAACATGAAAGCTAATAAACTTTTATTGTAAGCCACTCAGGGATCACACTGCTTTCACTTCAACTGGATCCTGTCTGCTCGGTTTCTTCCATGTGCCACTACATGTCTCTTAAAGGCATCCTGGAAATCAGTGAACCGTACAATACTAAATCAATTCCATATGTCCCTATAACTTAACTAATAACACAGACTGGAGTCAGACGTAAACAGTGCATGACCCATGGTGGAAAGCAATCTGAACTACAACCTCCTTACAACACTTTATCCCACTGTCATGATAGCAAACAACAAACCATGGGATGTTGTTTGGTTCATCACACTCTCTGTCATGACTGTTCAGTATCTCCAGTGACCCCTCCTTCAGAGGTCCTTCCTGGTTCCTAGATTTTGGGTCCAGTGTGACCCTGAATTGGTCCTGCTTCGGTTCTGCGGGTGTCATACTGCAGGTCTTCAGGTGGGGCATGTTCTGATGGTGGTGATTCCTTGCATGAACTGGGATGTTCACAGATTCTTTGCACAAGAGAAAACAGCCATTCAGCTGTTGTAATTTTTTTTAACAAGATCTCCCGGCCTGAATTTTTTAAGCCATCTTCTCTGTATGGTTAAAGAACTACTTGTTTGTCCTTATCCTCTACAGACCATTTTTAACTTTGCTTGGGATTCTAGGTCTCAAAAGGGTTGTCACCCCAGGGAGTTTCTCTCTGAGTGTTCTTCCCTTTAGCATTTGTGCCATGGCATTCCCAGTCAGTTATGAATTCCAAGTGTTCGATCAAGCCCAAATGTGTGTCTGTCCCTAATTCCCTGTTTTCTTGAACAACAACTTCACAGTCCATATTGCTCATTTGGCCATTTCACTGGGCTGGGGTATCACATAACCAGTTTTAAAACATTCCTGGTTTTGCCTAGCTGCAATTTATTGGTCACTCCAGTTTATTTCTGTTACGTTTCTTTTGCATCTTTTGGTATGCTTAGCCTCCCTGTTTGTCTTAAAATGTTTTCTTCTAACATTTATTTATTTAATCTACATTAGGGCTCAAGCCATCTCCCAGAGAACACAGGTTTTCCTGTAGATTTATTTAATGGGTATAGGATTTTGATGTTTTGTCTTCAAAATGAAAATTCAACAAGAAAACTTAACATTTTTCCTTACCTCTAACACATGGATATCTTTCAACGCATGGTGTTATGTTTGTAATTGAATATGCAGCGAAAGAGGAGATGACTCACAGGGCATTAGTAGGAACTTGCAAGTTTCCATTTTGAAAGGAATGCACTCTTGCACAATCCCACAAATGTCTGCAAAACTCTTGGCAGTTTTCTTTACATGCAAAATTTTGATCATGGGCATCGCTCCTTCTAAATCTAAAATAACATTTTCTTAATTCTAACCAATGAATAGTTCATATTAAATCGTTCTAAAGTTGATTTAAGAAGCCAGACATTCTATTGTACTTTTTTACTGTACATTACTTTAACCCAGTGTTTCTCAACCTTTTTTTATAAAGTACCCCTTTAAAAAATTAAAAGTACTGTATCTCCAAAACCTACAGTTTTCAGACACACAACATTTTTTTCTACCATTGCAACACATTTGTTTAAACAACTTAATCATAGCCAGGTGGTCGATGAACTTTTTGGGTGTAAAAAGTACAAAAATAATAAAACACTGTCACACTTAAAACAAAAATTCAGTTTTCTCCAAATTTCCCCCAGACTTCTCTCGAGTACCCCTAAGGTGCTTTGTACCACTGGTTAAGAAATGCTGTTTTAACCTACTACCCCAGCAAACTCATTCTTCAAGATTACAGCCGCCACACATCCATATGTAGGGTAGGTCAGAGCATTCTACTCCCATAGGAGCTATTTAAAAATTCCCTCTTTAAAATAAGGAGTTATCTGAAAATTTTGAAGTCAGTTGGAAACCCATCTGCCATATGATTCTTCCCATTTCTTTATACTTTGGTTGATGAGACAGAACGTTTTTAAAATCAGAAATTGACATGTTCACATTATTGATTTCCTGCTTTGATTCTTTAAAGGTGAAGAGGATAGTAAAACAGTTCATCACATGCAGCCTGTGTTGCCTATTCCTCTGCTGCAAATGCTGGTAAATCCTAAAAATATTGTCTAAAAACTTGGATTTGACTTTCGCTGGTATAGAATTTCTTTTTTGTTTGCAATTATTTTTTGTTTGTTTAAACAAGTGTTCCCAAACAATTCACTCCTACTCTGAATCTTTGCAAGTTTCAGCCTGAAACTTAAAGTGGATGTTTTAGAAAATCATTCATAGCTAGCTAAACTAACCAAAAATATTGGTACGTGTACATACTTGAAAGACAGTCAGTAAAGAAAGTCTTCTAACATGGTTTTCTAAGGAGAAAACAGATTCACATAAGAAATTTAGTCTGTATTTAAAGATATTGGCTCATATTCTTCCCCCATGTTGCATTATGTAATATATTAAAATAAAACAAAAATATATCAAAACAAAAAAAACAGTGTAGTGTCTCACTAACAAAATATATCGAAGCAATTAGATAGTGTAGGAATTTGGGGCACACACTGCTACCCTAATAACAGAGACTAGAAAATCAATGCAGGGGTGATGTTCTGAAAATGTTCTCTGTCTTTAATAAATTAACTAGAACACTGTTAAGTATCAGAGAGGTACAAACCCTACAGTTTTATTGAACCACTCGAAAGGCATGGTGAAAGACCAAGTTTAAGCTAAAAAAAACCCCCTATAAATAACAAGTAAAATAAAATATTCAGCCTTAGGAGCAAAGAAGATTTAATTTGAAAATTCTGTTTTCTCTAATTATGTTTGCACAGCTACACACAGGGAAGAGTCTAAAATGACAGTCTTGTTATATAAATGCAAAATATATGCATCTAAGGCATTAGACTAATGAAATTAGCACTCAACCGGCCTGCCAATGGCGAGGGGTGGAGGGGGAGGGGGAGTGGGGAGACAGTTGTCCTAGGGCTTGGGGATTAAAGTGGCCTGAGTCTCCTGGCCATAGCAGCAGGAGCCAGAGCCCTAGGTCCTTTAAATTGCTGCTAGAGCCTGCAGGCCTAGGCAGGGTAGTTGGAGGAAGGGATAGCTCTGGGAGTCTGGTTCCACCCCAGACAGCCTGTAGGCCATGAGGGGCAGGTGGAAGCTGGGTTCAGCCCACAGAGCCTCACCCTGACCTCAACAGCCTGCAGCCTGTGTGGGGGAAGGGACACTGGAAGGGATAGAAGCTCCTGGAGCCTGGCACCAGACAGAATGAAGACTATGGGGGAAGGGCGCTAGAGGCCAGGGGCAGCCATGGAACATAGCCAGCACCCAGAGCTTTCCCCAAAAGAGCCTGCAGGATAGGGAGTGCTGCCCCGATGCAGGCTAGGGGCTGCCCCAAGAGCACTGCCCACCAAGACAGGTTAGAGGATGGAGGATAGGGCCAGCTGGAGCCTGGGGCAGCCCTGGAGATCCCTGCACCCTCCTGACAATAGCGTTGCCAGGTGTCCAGTTTTTAACTGGACTGTCCAGTATTTGAGCTTTCTGTTCTGGAAACAGCAAATGATGAAGGTTAAATACTTGAGCAATGTCAGCTGTATCTGCTAGTAACTATATATCTGAGCCTCTGGTTTAGTAGATGTTTGTTCAATCTTCCATTTGTTAAATTAGTTCCAGAGAGCTGCACAGGTTTGTTATAACCAATGGCTATTACTTATGTCAACAGTAGTATCAGTTTACACATCTGTTATAGGAGAATTGTAAAAAGCCACTTAACAGTTATATTATCAACAACAAAAACAGTCCAGCAAAACAGTTGCTATCCATCATTAACAGTGCCCAAATAAGCTTGAGAAGTGATGATCAGATGTGTATAATTATCCCAGTTCACTAAAGTATGGCTTAAATTTCCACATGTGCCTAAGTGCTTTGCTGAGTCAGGGCTTGTTTCCCCCTCATTGTTACTAATCTGGTTACAAATCCAGAGTCTTGAAGATATCTATGCTAAACAAAAATGATTTTGCATAAGGTGCAGCTGCCACATTATACATCTAGGACAGCTTCACCCACCTTCATCATTTGCTGTTCTTCCACCTTCCCTTCTTTTACAAACAAATGGGCCAGATGTGCAAATTAGGTGTCTGTTGCTTTTATAGATAGCAAAAAGCAACCATCAAATCACTACTGCTGTAGTATCTACATAGATTAATAAGGATTAATGTCCATTGTGCTGGGATATTGATTTGCATTCTTTCATCAACTGCTTTTCACTTTTTGATTTATAAGAGCGTCTTTTTTCCATTTCTTTCATAAGACAAGAGGACTAAAAAGCTTTTTGTTAATTGAAAAAAAAGTTCGTCATCTCTCATTATATTCTTTATTCATCCTTTATATTTATGTGTTATATATTAGTACTACAATTATTGCTTAATTTATGCCTTTTCAGAAAAATTGCCAGTCTTCTCTGTGGTTGCCCTGTTGGTAGTCTCAGACTGTAAGACTGCTGGCCAGGTGCAAGGACAATGGCTGTCTATTAATTTCTTTGCACCAGCTGTTACCCTCAGCATGCACAAAGTCTGGGTCCTGTGATGACTGCTGCCGGGTTGTGAATTTTATTTTAAGAGCTAATCCAGGCTGCTCAATCTGATAGTGAAGTGTATCCACTCAGAATGTATTATTAAAAAAAACATAGACCAGGCTTTAAATCCATCACAGAGAAGCTCGTGTGCTTATTCCTGCATCAGAAACAGGTCCATATTTAAAAAAAACTTTCGGTTTTTCTGCACAGGCAGATCTTCAGCCTGTGAGGAACTCCATTTTGTTGGGGTTGAACATGAGCACAGAGCTGCTTGTAGGCCATGACTGCCCACGATTGACTATCTGGGCTCACTAGAGCACCCACATTGGAAAAGGGCAGGTATTAAGCCTCCAATCATTGTTTTAAGCTTACGGAAACTCAGGCTCTTTTTCCCCAGCCCACACCTACCATTGGGAGTTTGTACCTTTAGCAAAAACACTTACAAATGAATGGGGTAAACAAATTTAAGTTTATTACCAAGAATTAAAAATGTAAAATAAACCAGGACCCCCCAACTAAACAGGTTAAAAAACAACACAAATGACAGGTGAACAAATAACTCTTGAGTTGCTAATGTCCCTTAGAGGCCTGATAGAGATGTTAAAGTCACAACTGTACCATTCCCGTCGGCAGGTGTCAGCCAGATACGGATACCCTCTGATGGGCCGGATATCGCAGGTGAAGGACCGGATCCTGGATTGATGTCCTCTCGTAAATTGTTCTGTGTCTGTGCATTCCTCTCCTTTCCTGTGTCTTCCTGGCTGTGGAACTGAGAGAAGATGGATAATCGGTGGTCTGCTATCCTATGAGTCTGTGTGAGAAACCCATCTTAAACACAATATAGATGCTAAATTAATGAAATAGCAGGCTGTAGATTACCTTACCAAAAGAACAACTACCCTTGCATATGCAATGGCTATCAGCAGAGATCAGTAGCACTTGCTTTTGTCTCTAGGTACACATGGCTCCTACTACTGCCTCCAGGACAGCAAGTGACCGGAGAAGTGGCCTTAAATAGCCAATCTTTTCCTATCATGGCAACAAAAAGGCACTAAACTTGGATAAAGAAGGGGGCCCACCTAATGTGGATGCCAACAACAACCTGAGGCAATCCAAAACGGCAATGTGGCCTGTCAGGGAAATTTCCCTACACTGCTGTAACAGTCACATGCATTAGCAGAGCTGTACAGCAAGGCTATCTTACAATAAGTTTTCACAGTGATTGTTGCCAGAGAACTATTAGTTCTTTGCCATCACGAGCACTAAACCCACAAACTTCTATTTTAAAAAGCAAATAAGAATAGAAAAAAATCAAAGTAAATTCTCATTCTGAGTTTAGAGTGTATTGTTCATAATATTTTTTAAAGAAAAATACATTTTAAAACAATCATTACTCACCATGAACTGGTACTTTTGGAACCAAAAAATCCATTTTAAGACAAATGCAAATAATGGAAAATGAGGATATCTTTTGGGTATGCTTATCCTTGTCCATGTCGTTCACAGAACTACACTGGATCCAGCTGGGATCTAGCTGGGGATGGGGGAAGCAAACCCACAGTCCCACCTACAGCTGAGCACTGGGGAGAGAAAGAGAGGCAGGGCAGCCTCCCTGGTGCACCCGGGAAAGGAAGAGAAGTAAGGAGGTACGTGCACGCAGCACAGCTCTCCGAGCACCAGGGGAGGGGAGGAGAGAAGGTCAATGGTTACAACTTTCCCAGCCAGGAACATCAAGAGAGTGGGCACTAGGAGCAGCAAAACTCTGCCCCCAGAATGCTTACATTCTGAGATTGGAGTGTGGGCATGGCTGTGTATGGTAGTTTGGGAAAGCAAAGCCTTCCCCCCACCTAACATAGCAGATGCCTATGGATCACTTGATGATTATTGTTCTATTCATTACCTCTGAAGCATGAGCCACTGTCAGAAGACAAGATACTGGGCTCGATAGACCTTTAGTCTGACCCAGTATGGCTGTTCTTATGTTCTAATAGCCTTTCCTTACAAACTTTGACCCCCTCAAAACATTTTGCATTATTAGTTTTAAATGGAAACAAAATTTGTTGGCCTGGGCTTACACTACCCAGACTTGACATATATCAGTTCTGATGTGACTACTTTTTTTTTCTCTGCCCCAACTCAAGCTATTACAATATCAGTGACAATTCCTACCTTGATAAATTATTTCTCATTGGGAATTCTGTTTGCTTCCCTCCAGCTGAGAGAGGTGATGCTATGGAAAAGGAAAGGGGTTTACTCTCCTGAGCAACTACATGGGACTAGCACACAATCTTGCCTAGTAGAGTTATCTTTATTGGTATCTGGCCAGAGTGCTAGAGCAGATATAATTTCTTGGACAAAACTCTTCTTATATTTTTCCTTTCATGTAAATTCAACATGTTCTGTGTTCACTTTACTTTGATCTGTCTGTTATCACTTTGGCTTTTTGCCATAAGCATTAAGTTCTACAAATAACAATGTTGCCATCTCATGATTTCATCACTAGTCTTTCAGTATTCGGGAAGCAATCCTGCTTCCATTGAATCTAGTCCCATTTAGCCTTGATGTTTTAAAGCCCCTGCACTTGCTTAACATGTGATTATGGGAGAGTACAAGCTTCCATTACAAATAAAAAGATTCTAGAGCTCATGAGTGTAGACAAAAGTTTGAAAACAAGAAAGCAAATCAACAGGATCCAAAACTTAGTAGGAGAAGTATTTTAAATCCCATATATTTTATTATGATATTTTGGGGCCTGATTCATGATTTTTGAGCAGTTGAGACAGGCAATTCTGGATTTCATAGTCAACATTGCCTAATAATTGAGGGCACCTTAAAATGAGGTGAATAATAATAATTCAAGAATAATGTGCCACATAGTTTAGGTACCCGGAAGTAAGGGTAAACACTTATCACCAAAGCCTTAATTCTACCCGGCAGGCCAACAGTCACTGCACTGTCTCCCCATCCCTGTCAGTGGGTGAGAGCTCACTGCTTCTTTCAAGAGGAAGAACCCTTTGACTGCTCCTGAACGATAAATATTTCTTATCCTAGGAGACACTTATGCCCCCTATTTTAATTGTCAAACAATAAAAATGAAATTGAAATGTATTTCCAGTAGGGAAAAATACTGCATTGGCTGAAAAAATGAACTGGGTGACCTAATACGTCTCTAATTTCTGAAGATTCTCTGATTCTTGCCAGTAATCTGGGACCTTAACTGTAAATAACCAAGGTTCTTACTCCCCTTTCAGTTCGTAGGATCATCGCTACAAAAAGAAAACATATTTGGAACTTTTTAGAATTTCATGGGCTCTAGGATTCTAAGTCATAGAGAATTTATAAGGTATTATCATATGTATGTGGTTCAGAGAAAATAGAGTATATGCTCACTTTTAAAAATATTAATAGCAATTGAGGTTTCATGAAACCTCAGACTTTTTCAAGTTCCCCAATCCTCAGTAATAGTTTGCCAGGAAGCCACAGGCAAGTCCACCTCCTATTATAAAGTTAAATGCTATTCTGTTACAAAAACCAAACCTTCTGCATGGATGGAAACAATTGGTACTTATAATGAAATCAAGCCAATGCGAGTATCACACATTGCATAGCTTGTAGGATTTTGTCATGAAGGAAGGTAAATTAATTGTATTCTCAGGCAAATCGTTAGAACCTCCATTGATTTATGCTTTGCAATCAAAATATTTCTGCATTATGCTTTGCTATAGTTAAAGAATATGTTGCAATTTTATTGGAATGTGTCTTCCTGAGCTGGAGTGAACAGCATAAGCAGAGACATACGCATCTGTCCTACACTAATATTTGTATTTCCTACCAGCCTACAACATAATCTTCTAGCTCCCACCAACTTATATGACCCCGATCATTTCATTGTCACAGGTCCAGCATGAGGATTCAGAGAAAGATGATTTTGGGACACCCACAAACTGCACTAAACATTAAATTAAAAGACAAGCAACTGCCTTTACATGTGTAGGGAAGAAATTCAGGTTCCCTCACTTCATTCTTGTGATTCAAGGGAAACTGATTCCAACTTGTTTGCTGATGTTCAGGATTAGTTGCCAACAATGATGCAAATATGACAGACCTGGGAGCAACTGGAGGGTTGTGCATGCATGCCAGTGAGTGTTAGCCTTTATCCAGCGCTCTGTAAACAATGATTATCACCCCCGCTTCTCTGTCAGTACTGTTATCTCTGGTTTATGTATGGGAAAAGTGACACGGAGAGTATCAGTGACAGAGCCAGGAAAAGGACAGAGGAATTCCTTGCTGTCAAACTCATGCTTTGACCGTGGAACTTCTCATGATATAGAGCAGTTCTTCCTTGTGCTGAGAATTACACTGTCCTCAGTAGTGGAAGAAGATGGAAGGGACTTTTGCTAAGTGCTACAGGTGATGTCCTGAGCAGTAATGATTCTCCAATTTATAAGCTAATCTGGGCTCCTCACAAATTTTGAGGGGTTTGAGGCTGTTTCCACAGTTCTCAGATGGGCGGCTGTCAGGGACTCTGATTTTCTTTTTAAGAAAAGCTCACTGATAATCATTTGGTGCTGTGATGTTGCACTTCCATATTTTTTACGAAAATATGTTTTTGAATCTGAATATGCTGAATTCAAATATGCTTTATTCAAAATGTGCCATGTGACCTGTCATTGCTTGTAATCCCCTGCAAGTGTATATTCTATTTGTATGATTGTATCATTCCTGTATTTGAAGTTAGAAATACGAAGTAATAAACTTGTTTCTAGATGTACTAGTGAAGGCTATTAGCAATACTCAAGGAACTTAATGGCCCAGTACTCAAGACAATGATCTATGAATAGTCTTGTTTTTCCTGTGAGTCTGAACTATTGTTGCTCCTGACAAAACATGTGGCCAGGTCACTAAATACTGGATCCCATTTTGAATGTGGTACTTTTCCATGAGAGGGTAAAAGGGTTGAAGCAGAACACAAAGGATGTGAATTCTATTTATAGGCATGAAAACAGACAATAGGAGGAGTTAGCAATTGTGGGACACCAAGACACACCCTGCTAGCACTGAGATGACTGCTGGAAATAGCTAAGACTGAACAGGGGGAAAGAAGAAGCCCAAGCAGGGTGGTTGACTAGCTTGGGAGAAAAGATGACAGAACTGCTGTAGGGTAAGGAATTACATGTTACCAGTTTCTTAGAGTACTAATCTTAGCTGCAATGTTTTCTTACTTTGATCTGTCTGTTATCACTTGTAACCACTTAAATATTACTTTTAATATTTAATAAAAACATTTTTTATTGTTATTAAACCTGATGTAAATAATTGTTAACTGGGGAAGTGAACAACAGCTGTGCATCTCTCTCTTTCAGTGATAAAAGGAATGAACATATTTGTATAAAACTTTCATGCAGAGCAAGACAGATTTATCTGGGATTCTGGTCCCATTTGCGTGGTGTTCCTGGGTCAAGTTCCTGTGACTGAGCCTTCCCAGAAATGAGTTGTTACCAGTCTCTGTGTTACTCTGCTGGGAGGGCTATTACCTCAACTCTGTGCCTTTGCTGAGGGAGACCCGAGGTTCTGGCTCAGCTGGACAGGGTAGTAGGTTTCCCCAGAGGGCAGGCGGGCAGGGTTAGTGGTGTGATCAGCGCATCAGGTTATAGTCTTTAGGGGATCTCTATGACCCAACCAATCACAGGTACCAGCAACATCTTTGCTTCAGTTACATTTTCAGGGATATTCTTTCAAGAAAAATGACTAGACACTTCCTTTAAAAATCCAAACAAATAAAGCTGCAATTAACGCTGTCTACTCAGGGATGTCATGGCCACAAGGAAATGAGGCTCAGCCCTTGTTAGGAGCAGGCAAATATAAAAGCTTCCCATAGTTATTATAATGTATTAATCTCAGACAGCTTTCTGTAGGATTCACTGCTTGTGGACCCATGAGACTGCAAGTCTTGAAACAAATAAGTGTTGTTCGGCTTACATAGAGCTTCCCTTCCATCATGTAAGAAATAAAACATAAAAAATAAATATCAAACATGTCAGAGAAAAACAAGATGTTCAGTGCTCTGGGGAAATTGCAGTGGATTTACCCTACACTATCTACACATCAGAAGTTCTCTGTGCTGACTTTCAAAAAACCTACCAGGTTCTGCTACTTCTCTCCCAGGGGGTTACCTTCTGTGAGCAGCTGGAACTGAAGTCTGTCTGGTTTTGGCTCTTTGTGCAGGTGGAAATACTCCTATTAAGCAAGGCTAGCTCTTCAAACAGTTACGACTATGGTATAGACCAGTGTTTCTCAACCCTTTTTTATAAAGTACCCCTTTTAAAAAAAAATTATGAGTACCCCCAGTACTTACAGTTTTCAGACACACTTAATTTTTTTCTATTGTTGCAACACATTTGTTTAAACAACTTAATCGTAGCCGGGAGGGCGATGACATTTTTGGGTGTAAAATGTACAAAAATAATAAAGCTGTCTGAGATTAATAAAAAATTCAGTTTTCTTCAAATTTCAGTTGTGTTGACGTACCCTCCAGACTTCTCTTGAGTACCTCTAAAGGTACTCATACCACTGGTTGAGAAACACTGCTAAAGACATCTATAACCAATTTTTCCTTCTGTGACATCTGTAACCCTTCTGACATCTGGAGACAGTAGCAGCCAAGGCCAGATTCAATATCTATGGGGTTTGTCTCCATCCATCCAACACAGAACGGGCTCAAGCTTCCACCCAGTAACGTGGGAAATTCACACACGACTCCTTGGTGCCTCTAAGGGCGCGTCTGCACAGCAGGACTAAAGTCAAATTAAGATATGCAACTTCAGCTATGTTAATTGAGTAGCTGAAGTCTAAGTTGTTTGACTTGGCTTTAGGTGCTGTCTGCACTGCAGAAACTTGAAGGAAGAACACTCTTCTTTTGACTTCCCTTACTCATGAAATTAGGGCTACAGAAGTCAGAGTAAGAAGCCTGTTATTTTGAAATAATTTCAGAATAATGGGCTTGCTATGTAGATGCTCACTCTGTTATTTCAAAATAAGTAAAGGGGCATCTTACTCACTCTCCTGTGTAGACATGTCCTGGGAGGCAATGCTTCCCCACTCACAAGCACAGAGTCTGAGTGTAGAAAATACAGGGGGGAGAAGTAATTTGGCATTAATTTGGGACAATACTAGTGTTCATAAACAAAACTATGAGTAAAGTCCCACCCCAAGCTTGTTGGGCAATGTCCTTTTCCTCTCAGGTTCTTAAGTCTAGCAATGTAAGTGTCCCCTTCACATGCCCAGCCCTTCTCTGTACCCTACTCACAGCTGCTGCCATTAGTCAGGGCAGATCCAGAGTTCAGACATGCATCTATAGGTTTTACCTCCCATCCTGAGTGTGGGTGAGGTAAAGAGGCATCTTACTTACTCTGCTAGTCACTCACTGCTCTTTGATGCTGTCCTGCTGACCATTTGTCTCACCTCTCTGCCACCACTCTGGTGGCCAATTGTCATGCCGCTGCCACTCTGCTGGCCCCTCAACACATGTTTCCACCACCATCTGGCTGGTTCTCCATCCACTTCTTGGCTGGTTCTTCTGCCCATCAGTCTCAGATGAGCTCCCAGTGATTTCTACTCTTAGCAAGCAGGCTAGAAGAAACTCAACTACAACACCATTGATATAAAAAAGAGGCTCCTAATAATGCCTATTTAGCTCTGTTCTTTGAATGATGGGGAGAAACAGGTCAGATAGTCCAGGTAGAGGAAGCCATGAAGCCTCCTGACTAAAATAACCTTCCCTCATCCCTTCCCTCTCATAGAGCTCTGAAAGTTGAGCCCCTACATTTGCAAGATGCTTTCTGCTAACTGTGCACCCTTTCATTTGGAATAATTTAGCACAATCCTACTTTTCTGTATTTCCACAAAATTACAAATATCGTCAACCATATTTAGCTATCCCTGCATTTAATACAAACAGAGCTGGTGTTGGGTCTTGCATTAAATTGATTACAGTGAGCAAAATACCACTCCATCTGCTGAATTTCTAACAAATCTAGCAAAGCAGGAACAAACAGTATTTACATAGATGCCTCTCTCTATGGGTGTCTCTCCCATTCCAGCTAGCTGTAATGGAAGCATTCCTTCAGATTCTGTTTGTACGCCTGTGCAATTTGATGGACTTCAGTGCTATTACAGTGGTGTAACCAGAAGCAAAATTAAGCTTGTTAGGTTTTTGTGATGCCTTTGTTCTTGCTGCTTGTTGGGCTTGCATCAGGGCATAGGTCTCTGTGATGAAAGTTACTAGTTCAGCAGCCATGGCGAGCTAATCTGATGCCAAGAATGTGAGATCACTAGGTCAACTGCTTTAGAATGCTGGACTGAATCCAAAGGAGGCTGGTACAGAGTTAAGCTGGCTAAGCATGAGTGATTAAAGATCAATACGAGAAGGGGAGCTCACCAATTCTGGTGGTTGTATGACTCCATGAGAATTGTTGCCATGTGATAAAGTGGCATTGCATCAGCTTATATGATAAGATAGGACATAGAAACAGGAAGACAGAGAGGAATTAAATGCATCTGCCCACCCCAAGCAGGCCCACAGCATGTCAAACCAAAGTGTATATGAGAAAGTGTTTATATGCACAGGGTTTGCAGCTAGGAGATAGGGGGAAGACTTCCAGCTAGCAGCCAGGAGAGGAGAGAGAATTATTTCCCAAGTTTTAGCTAGGCTGGGGATGGGAAGCCACTAAAAGTCCCCCTTTTCCCTTAGAGGAAGAGGCATCATATGTTATTTTACACAGGGTCATTGGGGAGCAGTCATATTTCCACAGAAGAGTTCTAAGTTGCAGTTGCAGTTTGCAGGGCTGCTAAAAATATTCATCACTCCAACTACTGAAGAAAGTAGTGATTTGAAAAAAATCAGATTTAGAAATGGAAAATCCAAACCCCCTTGACTGTATTTGGCCCAATCCTGTAGTACTCACAGAAGCAGAGCCTCTGTTGACTGTATACAACAAACACTGATGACAGTTTTGCCCAAGTGCAATGTGCAGGATTGAACCCTTTGTATTGGAAAACTTCCTACAAAACCAAACCTCTTTGGATCTGCATATATTTGGAAACACTGAGCCTGACTCTTCACTGGCTTGTACCTCATGTAGGCACTTGCAATAAATCCATGGCACTGCTGGAAATGAGTTTGTTGATAGCTGCTGAGTCCAACATGTGAGTGACAGTCTCATCCACAGAAAAGCAGATTATTTTCTTCTCCGAAGCCAGTCATCACAAAGCTTGATCCAGTCTGCTTCGCAACCCTTTGCTCCATCTATAAGCTGACTTTACTAACTAAGCATCTTGAAATCTGTGTAGTGGCTTGCCTCTCTTTCTAGACCCTCCACAAGCTTCAAAGTATAGCACACTTTTTGCTCTGTACCTGTGCAAAGTGGGTATAAAACACTCTTGGCAGCTAGCATTTCACATCCATTTTGTATAGATATAAGTGATTATGCATTGTGCAATGCAGTGGAGAACCCGAGCTGTCCTTGATTTTGCCAACCAGTCAGGCTTTTGGAAGTGCACAAGGTGGCAGATTGATTGGTTCCATAAAGCAGTGGATTTGGGGACAAACCGGAAATGAGAAAGGAACCATTACAGTGTGCAGGAGTGGTGTGTGTGAGTGTGAAGAGATGTCGTATTTGAAGAAAATGCCTAGAAAAGCCAGCCTTCATGGTAAAAATGGTGGTTCGTCACATAAATAAAAACTGACCAAACCAAAAAAACAAAGAACCAAGATGGACTTGAACTATCAACAAAAAATTAAACCTAACTCGGAGGCTGAATCAACATTGAATTTTCCTTAATATATCTCACCCCAGTACTAGCCTCATGGAGCTCCACCCAGGGCAGCAACAGTGGACCTTTAGGACAGGTTAAACATTGGCATCTTTACTGATCCTGCTCAGAGCCTGTCTAGACACGAGGGTAAAAAAATGCTGTGTGAACATTAGCTATGCTGGAGCTACCAATGGTTGTAAGCTTTTGGCAGGAAATATTAAGAAAAGTTCTCTGTAGAGACCAGGAGTTACTTCCTTCCTAGTTACTATTAGATTATCTCTCTTAAGCCTGGATCAGAATTCTAGCACTTGACCATTCCTCTCTCAATCAGCAGCCATTTGCTTCAGTTATGGAAGGAAAAACATGCATTAGCTCTACCGGATACACCAAAATTGGTTCATTTCTGAAAAATTTTCCTGAGCCTTTCCCATGATCTGGGTAAAGACTAATGCTTAGTTAAAAGAGTAAACTGGAAAAAAATAATAAGGGGAGCTGGTGATGATGCCTCTATTTAAGTTGCCTAACATTTGCTATCATAAACAATTATTGCAAGGTTTTGTACAGGCTGCCCCCAATTTGTGACGCAATCGGTTCTGGGAATAGCGTCACAAGTTGGAGGCATCGCAACTTGAGCCCGCATTTACGACAGGCATCATAGGCCATTGTAAATCCAGGGCCGAGGACGTAAGTCGGGGGATTTCGGCCCCTTCTGTGCTTACGGAAAAGGTTGTAAGTGTGGGCGGTCGTAAATTGGGCAGGTGTAAAGTGGGGGCCTCCTGTATTTAGATTTTACTTATTTGTTTTTTAGAAATTCCAACTCCTCCATTATTTGCAGCAGGCCTTTGAAACTTGGCAGAAGAAAAAGCCCTGGCAAAAGAGAAATCCCTTTCTCTGTCCCAAGAAATTCTATTCAGGTTTGGATGAAATATAAACTTTTGAAAAATGCCATTTCCCTGCTGTTTGCATTGGCAGCAACATTTTGGCAGCCTGCCAAAATAAATGAACATCAAACATTCTAACAAGCCGGACCCAAGTCACTCCTAAGTCAGCAGCAGCAGGCACTGTACAGGGAATCTCAGGATCAGGCAGACTGTAAGGAAGAAAGAGAAAGTTGGCTGACAACTCACCTTGGATCCAGTAAAAAACCCTAGTGACCCATTCCCCCTCTTCTGGGGGCACTACAGGGAAAGAAGTTCCTACCAACTCCTAGGGTGGAGGGGGGGGGGGAAGGGAGAACAAGAGACCACGATTCCAGCATAAGCCTCCCAGATTCAGTAGTTGGTTCCAGTGTCCACCTTGGGATCAGAGCAAGGGTGACCAGATGTCCCATTTTTAAACAGTCCTATATTTAAGGTCTCCTGCAAGTGTCCCAATTTTTTCTTAAAATTTGGCAGTTTGTCCTGTATTTTCTGCCTTCTCCCCATCAGTACTGGCACATCCTGCTGAATCCCTGCTTGCCAGCTGCCCACCCACTAGCGGTGTGTAGGGGGAGATCCAATGACCAATTGATGGGGTTAGGTGTTCAAGGACGGGGTGAAAATGCAGTGCATGAGGCCAGCTGCTCCCCCTGCTGCATGTCAACTCTCAGCCAGCAGAACCCTGCCCCTCACCCATTTCTAGCTGTCACTGACTGCAGTAATTGGTGAGTGCAGGCAGGTACTTGGTGGCAGCCAGTTACATGCCACCTCTGCTGTCCACCCTTTGTGTGCTCCCTTTCTCACTGTCCTCTCCCTGTGTTGCTCCTTTAACACCCCACCCCCCAGCCCTGCTTCTCCTCTATATCCCCCCTCAGTAGGCACATCTGGCTTCACTCCCTGAATCAGCGGGCTCCACAGCAACCTCCACAGCAGAGGCTTAGCACTCTCTTCACCTACCCCTACCCCCAGCCCTAGGTCCTGCTGTGTCCCCAAGGATGCCTTCCTCTGTCCTTTAGGGTATTTTTTCTCTGCTGAGTCACCTCTGCTGAAGTCACTGAAGCCCTTTTAGTATGTTCCTTGGGCACTAGTTCACAAGGCATTCTTAGAACTCAACCCCTTCCTGCACACACTGTAGCCAGGGAACAGGAGGCAGATGGGTTATCTTGGTAGTCAGCAGCAGCCTGGAGAGTTAGCTGCCTTTTAACAATGTGCACGCAGAAAGGGACAAGTTGCATGCAGCCACATTAGAGCGGTGGCAGAGGTGGAGGGAAGAGATGAGCTTTGCCTGGCCTTAAAAGTCTGCCCCTCTCCCCAACCCCCTCCTTTCCTGGAGCTCAAAGCATCACCCATTCCTTCCTCCTGCACAGTCCGGAAAAGGCTGCTACTGGTCACATTCTGTTGAGAACCATGGCAGAAATCTGGGGAGAGGTCATATGACCCTGCATTCTCTTGGGCTGTGTCTACATTGGCATCCCTTTCCGGAAAAGGGATGCTAACGAGACACTTCGGAATTGCAAATCCACGGGGGATTTAAATATCCCCCGCGGCATTTGCATTTACATGGCTGCCGCTTTTTTCCGGCTCAGAGTTTTTGCTGGAGAAAAGCGCCAGTGTAGACGCGATTCTCTGGAAAATAAGCCCTTTTCCGGAGGATCCCTTATTCCTACGTTCTACCATTTTTGTCAATTGTGAGGACAAACAATTTTGTTAATTTTAAAAGAGAGCTGGACATATTTGTGAGTACAATTGTGTAACGGGCTTGTTCATGATGTAGGGGCCAGAGCTCAACAACCCTGGGACTCATTTCCAGTTTATTTCTTATGTTCCTAAATTTGGACTCATGCTTCAGGATTTCTCCTTCTCCCCCAATGTATTCTTGGAGGGTTTTTTTTTTAATCTCCGTCCTCTGAAGCATCAGGGATAGCCACACTGGTGGGGGTAGGCCAGGGCTCTGAGGTGGCAAAGACTATTCTGTTATCAGGTGCTTGGCTGGCTGGTTCTTGCACATATGCTCAGGGTCTAACTGATCACTAAATATGGAGTTCAGTAGGAATTTTCCCCACACCAGCTTGGTAGGGACCTTGCAGCTGGGGGTGGTGAAGGACAAGGAGGCTGCCTTCCTCTGCAATAGGTAGTTGCAGGGTCACTTGCTGGGGTTATCTGCATATATCTCACTTAATCATTTCCCTCTCATTCTGGGAGATCTTGAGTGTTGGTGTATCTTAGTTCTTCCTGTTCTCTGCCTGTGGCACATAATAGTCTGGTCCTTTGAGTTGTAATATTTTGGTCTCTTTTTTTCTGCATTAATATTCAAGTGCCAGGAGTGGTGTTGATGGCCTGTGCTATGCAGGTCAGTCCAGATGATCAAGTGGTCCTTCTGGCCTTAAACTCTGAGTCTAAATTAAATTTATTTCTTCATTTAAAAGGGACATGGTCAGGGTACAAATATTTTAGAAGACTAACTTCGCTGTCTACATTTGAAGTAATACCTTAGATTAGAATAAAACAACAAAAACAAATAGTCTAATCTATTTTGTACTATTTATACTATTTACTTTCTGCCCTTCTTCACTGTGCTTAAAATAGATCAGTTTTACTTTAATTTCTAGAGAATTGTGAGGTCCATTTCGCTCTCTGGATTTCATGCATTAGGCAATGCTAGCTTACAGGGAATATTTAAATCCAAATTTAAAATGTGCTTTTACTGATTTTTGAAAAAATGGAATGAAAGCATATTGAGTGAAATCTTGGCCTCACAGAAGTCAGTGGGACTATGGTATTGAAATCCTTTTTAATCATTCTCTTTCCTAACTTGCATACACCCATAACTTTAAAACTAAATTTTAGCTGTGGTCTCAATAAAATCATAAACAGATGTTTACTAAGTATTGGCTAAACAAAGGTAAAATGACTTCATTAGAGCACATGTCTGTTAATGGGGATCATAACGGTGTTTAAAAACTTTTTCATGTTGATGCAATTGTAATACCACAGCATTTGATCAGAAACCGAACGTCTGCTGTTAAAACTGTTTTGTATCTGTAACAAAACATTTCTGGGAAATCCAATTACTGTGGTTTCTGTTTGTTTATCTAGTTATTACTGTGCAATTAGAAACAAGTGCTGGTTAGGATGGTTGAAATGGGAGATAGCCAGTACCTTGCTCTGTATTGATGGGGGCTAGTGGGACTCTCAGGTTCCATTCACAGTTCTACCATATTCAGGTTGTGCAAGCCATTTAACATTTGAGTCTCAATTTTCCCATCTCTAATACAGGAATACTTACCTACCACACAGAGGTCTAGACTCTAGAGACATAGTTGTTTGTATTGTGTGTTCTGTCAATCTAATTATTTATCTTAAGAACATCAAGTCCCATAGTAGCGAGGCACTTTGGGTGAGATTCAGGAAGGAACTGAAGAACCTAAGGTTTCAGTTGGCATGTTCCCATTCATGGATTGCAAGCAGAGATAGACACCTCCATACTGCCTGGACTTAAGCGCCTACCTCCATGAAAGGGATAGTACCTAGTATATCCCTCTTGCCATTATCACCCATTGATTAACCCAGGCAGCTTCCTGCCTATCACGCTGGGTTTTGTGGATCACATCCTGAGACATCTATCATTCTCCATTCATTTTATAGGGTCTCGAAGCACCGAATTCAGTCTTTGAAGATTGCTGGGGTGTGCCTGTGAGTTTCTAGGTGCCTAAAAATTAGGTGCTATGACACACTGCATTGCAACAACTAAGTCCCCTTGTGGAGCCCAGCCATTGGTAGTGAACGCCTAAGATATACTGCGTGCCCTCATCTCCCATTCCCTTCAAAACATTGTCTTTTCAGGCCAAACCAGCCTTCCAAGAAAATGTTATAATGGGGTCTAAAATAAAAATACAAGGTAAGAGCCCATGCTGTGCCTCTCAGGAGGTAAAAGCACAGAGGTATAAACTAGGCATGGAAGGGCAAACCTGGCTTTAAGACTCCTTTGTGCCACCTAGAATCTGTGTGGCTTGGGGGGCCTGTGCACCCCCTTGAGCACACGAGCACAGCACTAGATGGAGTGAGGTCATGAACATGAGATGATGGTGTTGTGAAGATGCTGTACTGGGAAGCATTTAGGTCTGATTTTAAGCCTTTCCCTGAAAGGATGTTTGATACAGATTTAATCTGACAAGATTTTAAGTGTGTGCTTGTAAATCAAGCTCTCCCCTCTCCCCAGGTATAAACCTGATATTTAACCTTGCAGACTATCTCAGGTGCTTTGGTGGAGATAAGTATAATCTGTGGTGACATGCAGGCTACACTGTGAGAGAACACTCCCGCAGGAAATATACTGCAAGTACCTGACAGAAAACAAGATTCAGCAGCTTAAATATGCATTTATACTGTTATGTGACTAAAATTATACTCAAAGTAGGGAAACTAAACAGAATTCCCACCCTTGGGACTAATTCATTAGAATAATTTTCTAACGGTAGCTTTAAATAACTAGACTTTAAAGTTCATTGGCTTACTACAAATGCTGTCTATGCAATTATTCAAAGCCAAAGCATTGCTAGTTTTTACAACTAATCTTAGAAATATTCACTATAAAGATCTTTCTCAATTGCTGTTGTAATGATGCCTTTGTTTTGATTTTAAGGCCATCCTTAAATACATTTTCTGGAAACCTCTTACATATGAAAAACAACCTTTAAAAAGTTGAGGGCTGAGGAATGGTTAGGTCTTGACAGAATCAGAAATGTAGTGTTTTCAACATTATCTGTGTTAGCAGCAGGTTTGACTTCTGTAGTAGTGGCACTTCTAATTGTTTTGTCTTCCTCCTTTATGCTAGATGTGATGTCTCTGACCAAATGCTCAAAAGGGACAGCCTAACATAGGCTTAATGGACACATTTCTAACTAAAGCTGGACTGGCAATGTTAGGCAGCAGGGAACTTAAGAATGTTCTTGGCCTCAGCTCAGCCTCACCATTGGGCGTTTAGTGTCACCGCCTTGTGGAACACTACTTCTGCAAGAGACTTCCCCAGAATGAAAATGCCTTCTTGATTACTGTATTCGAAAGATATGCAGGCCTTAGAAGCATTTTGTCAGGATCATCGAATTCTTAATTTCTGCCCCAGGCCAACCACATACAAGCGTGTTGCAAATGGCTGTCAGAGCACTGACAACACATTTTCCATTTCCGGATTGTCCTGTTTCAACTTCATTTCCCTGTTGTTGCTTACTGTGACTGAGTGCAACATGACCATTATAATAAAGACCTATTGCAGAACCAACATGTTAGATACTTGACTTTCAAGAAAGGACATGACACTCTATTCTAGACAAGGAAATGTACAGCTTATTAGTAATGTCTTGACACCAGGCTTCTTACAGTACCATTGTCAGCCATGGAGTTTTCATTTAGAGTATGCCTATGCAGCAATTTAAGGTGAGACTGCAACACAGGTAAACATACCTATTCTAACATTACCCACAATAGCCATTTCTCTGGTCTGTTTTCCCTCACTACATCTGACACTGCTGAAGCCAAATTCACTCCCCAGGGTATTAATTCACAGATCTGATGATATTTTCTTGTGGCGAGATTATCCACAGAATCAGTCTCCTATTTGAGCGGTGGCCAACCTGCGGCTCGTGAGCCACATGCGACTCTTTGATGAAAAAATTGTCTCGTGATTAATTTTTTTTTATTAAAAAATTATCATCAGACTGGCCACTCCGCACGAGGTTGCTCACAGCCGGGACACACTGAGTCACATGCCAGTGCATGCTCACGGACACCACTCTGCTCATGCTCACACTCACACTCACGTCCCTCCTTCCCCCATCCCTCACTCTTGGCATCCCAGCTAGAGTGTGCTCACGGTCAGCCCTCTGCACTCAGCATCCCAGCCAGCGCGTGCTAAAGGCCAGCCACTCAGCACACGTGCCCCGCACCTGCAGAGAGAGATGCGTGGTGGTAGCAGTGGCGGCGGCTCCAGCTCCGGGACCTGGGTTAGAGCAGGGGGGAGCAGGGGAGGAGGATTGGGTTGGGAGGAGGTGCGCATGGTATCCCAGCCAGCACATGCTCCTCAAAGCCAGCCGCTCAGTGTACATGCCCCAGGGCCTGAAGGGAGACTCGCATGGCGGTAGCAGCGGTGGCTCTGGGATCCGGGCATTAGATTGGGAGAGGAGGGGGTTTGGGTTAGAGGGTGTGTGTGTGTGTGCGCCTGGCTTTGGGGAACGGAAGGGGAGGGGGATTGGGTTAGAGCGGTGGGGCTGGCTCTGGGGGAGGGGAGAGGATGGGGATTGGGTAAAAGGGGGGGGAAAGAGTAGGAATCCTGGTACTGCATGACAGCTCCAACTTCTCAGGAAGCACGTGGCTGTCGTGGGGAGCAGAGGAAGAGCACGCGCTTCCTGAGAAGTTGGAGCTGGCATACAATCCCAAGACTCCTACACACACACACCCTGCACAGGCAGGCAGCAGGGGGGAGGACGTCTCAGGCCCAGTGACAGACCTGGTGTTTCAGGAAGTGCTCCAGCTGTTTATGGAAGGGGAAGGGAGGAGGGGGAGGGAAAAAGCAGCCCACCACTTCCTTAGATCCAGGATCCCCAGGTACTGGCCAAGCTGTCCCTGTCCCCTTCCCCTGGCCAACCCACCTTCCCAGCATCCTGTCCCCTGCCCCAGCACCTTGCCTCAGCACTCTGTCCCCTGCCCCCACCAGCACAGTTGGAGCCACATTAGTTAGGCCTGGGATATTTTTTGAATCTCACTTATGTGGCCCCGACTGATTTTTCTGTGGGTCAGTGACCTCTGACTCAAAACAGGTTCCCTGCCCCTCTCATAATTAAAGACAATGCTGAAACATTTTGTGTTTAACATAATATCTTATTTAAAAATGAAGCTTGGCCAACAAGCCCCCAATTGGGGCCAAGCCCCCATCTGGCCGCAGCATCATAACACTCCTGCACCACCACCCCGCCAGACCCCAAACCTGAGCCTATCATACACTGGAACCCTCTGTCCTGAGCCTTTCACATCCCCAAACTCCTGCACCCCCACATCCCCAGTCTTCTGCCACAACATTTCTGCACCAACCACACACCACAAATCTGTGTCCTGAGCTCGTCATACTACCAGCCTCCCAGCTCTGAGCCCCTCATGCACCTCAGCCCAAACCCCTGCACCCTCACAGCCACAAGCCTGTGGCTTGCTCAGCACCCCAACCCTCCACCTGACCCCAACACTCTCCAGCCTGGAGCCCCCTCTCTGAGCCAGCATCCTCTTCTCTACTTCCTCCTACACCCAAATTTCCTCCCAGAGCTTGCCCCTCTCACTCCTTCCTTTTTTTCCTGATGGTATGCCCTGGGACGGCATACTGGCACTTGTTTTCCCCTGAACAACCCCTCCCCTCCAGTACGTGGTTCTTCCACCACTATTTTGGCTCTTTGTCTCCTACAGGTTGGCCACTCCTGTCCTATTTGGCAGAATATTCTGCCAATATTTGAACCTTCATTTCATGGATGTGGACGAAAGACACCTACAATGGATTCAAACATTGACTGCTGAGATCTCCATGGCTGTGTCTAGACTGGCAAGTTTTTCCGCAAAATCATCTGCTTTTGCAGAAAAACTTGCCAGCTGTCTACACTGGCCACTTGAATTTCCAGAAAAGCACTGACGATCTCATGTAAGATCGTCAGTGCTTTTCCATAAATACTATGCTGCTCCCATTCGGGCAAAAGTCTTTTTCCGAAAGACTTTTGCGCAAAAGGGCTACTGTAGACAGCACAGTACTGTTTTCTGCAAAAAAGCCCCGATCGCAAAAATAGCGATCAGGGCTTTTTTGCGGAAAACCGCGTCTAAATTGGCCATGGACGCTTTTCCGCAAAAAGTGCTTTTGCGGAAAAGCATCCTGCCAATCTAGACGTGCTTTTCCGAAAATGCTTTTAACGGAAAATTTTTCCATTAAAAGCATTTTCGGAAAATCATGCCAGTGTAGACGTAGCCAATGTGCTTTGCACTTAAAGCAATATTTTGGTTATACAGCAATGTCATACCATATAGTCTGTTTTCAGGAACAGAGTGGTAAAACAAATCCTCACTTCCCCCATCAGTAGATACACTACATGCATCTAGAACTGTCTCTACTGATTGTTATAGATAATGCTCTTGATTTCTATTGTGATATTTCTCAATGTCCTAGTGGTTAACTGGACATTTCAAGGGTCTTTCTCTGCCATTCCACAGCACTGTCTTCCCTATCCTGAAATTAGGCATCCCTGAATAATATCACTTGAGTTTCCTGGAGCATCCTCGAGAGTCACTGGAACGTGTTTTTAACACTCTAAATTGTACTGGTGTCGTGAGGAGCAGAGCCACTGACATTTGCATATACTAAGGTGTCAGCAAGGGAAATGATGCTCATTTGAAGCTTTATATAGATCCCCTAATGACTTGTGAATTTTCTGTGCCTAAAATAAAAGTAGCCTCCTACTCTTCAGACACTTTGCACATGTAACCTGGATCAGTTTTCCTTGTATCTGAGTTACTTACCAATCTTTTACAAGCCTCATCTATCTGCTGACAAGGGATAAAAGTAGTACAGTAGATAGTTTTCTGGACTGCTTGTTGCCTGTCCCCCTCACACCATCACTCCTAGCTGTATTAATTAATGGAGAATTTTTGTAAGAATTGTCTATGGCTTTCCTTTTCTTCTTCTTCTTGGTCTAAATTATAGTTGCAGTTACTGATTTGGGATAGAACAAATGAATAGGAGAACCTAGTGACCACTATGAAAAAGTGTTAGTTACAATCTCAGACTTGGAGTCCTTTCTTTTTTGAATACTCTGGCTATGTCTAGACTGCAAGCCTCTTTTTAAAAAAAAAAAAAAAAAAAAAAAAAAAAAAAAGCGTCTAGACCAGTGTTTCTCAACCTTTTTTTGCTCATGGCCCCCTTCTGAGCCTCATTTACCTGTGTGGCCCCCCCTCATAGCTGCTGTTAGTTGGGAAAAAAGGTACATCATTTACCTAATGTTCCGTTTTTTCCATATAGCCCCCTAGAGGTAGGGCATGGCCCCTGGAGAGCCATATGGCCCACGGCTGAGAACCACTGGTCTAGACTACAACCAGTACTTTCGAAAAAGCAGTTTGCATTTCATAGCATCTTTTTTTCAAAAGAGTACTTTAGAAAAACAGTGTTATTCCTCGTAAAACAAGATTTTCCATGGTCAAAAAAAACTGTTGAGTTCTTTCGATTTACTTTCAAAAGAGTGCGGCTGCAGTCTAGACACAGGTAAAGATTTTTCAGAAAAAGGCCACTTTTTTCAAAAAATCCCTGTAGTCTAGACACATCCTCTAACTTGAAATGAAAATGTTTAGGGGTCTTAAGTAGCTACTCCCTCTTAGATCAAAAGTTAGAAGTATACTCCACGGATGAAGTGAACTTAATGGAACTGTTGGCTTTCTGTAAGCAACACATTAATTGAACAAACCGTAATTCTTAACATTTTTTAAACGTACTTAAGAACAGATATATAAATTGAACTCCATCAGAGATATCAAGACAAAAGTGCAAGTTACCACTAAAGACAAAACCAAGGAAGGGCATTTGGATAGTAACTCTGTGGGCCAAATTCTTACCATTACTAGCACTAATTCTTGCCCAGGGACATAGGGGAGGATGCTTATCATTCCCCTGTTCTACTGCAGGGGACAACAATGCAGGCTAAGAAAGGTAGTGGGGCTACCTTAAATTGTGCTTCCCACTGTCAGAACTCTTATGGAGCTAGAATCAATGGGGAATTGCTGGTCTGTAGGTCCATTTCAGTCAATCCTCCTCCTCTCCAGAAGAGGGTGGTAGGCTACACAGGTTGTGCAAAAATGGCAGAGTTTGGGGAAGGGTATATCTGAGCTATTAAAATTCAGTGTGATGGGGATGGTGAAATAGTGTGGCTGAAATAGCAGGGTAAATATTCTTATTGTGTGCTTTGCTGTTGGAGTAAGGACCCAGTCCATTCACACAAACACACTCTGAGGCCATCCTGTATACACATCTGACAATTTAGAACATTTTACCCACTAAAAAAACCCACAAGTTTCTTTCCTTTATTTTTTCCAGTTCAAGTTATTTTTACTTTTCATACCTGCCAACATTTCCGGTTAAATTCATGGTGCTCCATGACGACACAATCACTTCTTGTTTTAGTTACACAGAGGAGATCAGGAGAAAAGGCTGAACTGTTAATCTTTCTGACCAAGGAAGTCAAGCCCCTTTCCTGATTTAAAAAAATTCTGCCATTTGCTTCTCCTGCTCTCACCTCCTCCCCATGGAATTTGGAATGAAAAGATGGCATTACATTGCAAAACTATTTCCATTCACTTTCAGTGAAAGCATGTAGCCTTGTTACTTAGAGAAACTATATTTGCTTTCTACAAATGAAAGAAAACAACAACAACAATTATATAAATTTATGTATGACTTATTTTATACTTTCACAGCAGATTTTGGTTGGTAAATACAAGTAAGTTAGCAGTCCTATCTCTTCTGTCATGGTGACAATAAGTGAGAAATACATTTTAAATGCTTTACCTGAGTTAAAAAGATAGATTGATTGTAAGGTAAAAGACACACATTCACAATAATGTTTACAGAAGGAATACACAAAGAAATATTTTCCAAAATAAGTCTTGTTTTTACTATAAAGTTATAGAAAAATACATCAAAATACACTAGAATGATTTGCCTTGATCTGAAATGTCTGCATATTGTTCACCTGAAACAAATTAATTAATGTATAGGAGAAGTGCAAACTGCATTAGTCCCGCAGTAACAAAATATCAACATTGTCATGAACACCTTGTAAAAGTAACTCCCCTGAGTAAGTAACAATCTTCCTTCGTTTTGCAGCCTTAAGAGTGCCCACCAGAGCTTCAAAGAGGTTGGCACATTTTTCATCAGCAAAGAGCACACCAAACTTCACACTCAACTTTCCATCAGCATCTAAATCAGAGATAGAGTGTTACAACACATGTAGATTGTCCTTCAGCTGGAAGAGTATTTAGAGAGGTCAATACAAAATACAATCAACACACTACAGGAGACCTGGGTTGTTTTTCCAGTTCAATCAATGATCTTTTGTGTGACCCTTCACAACTCTAATACAGGTTGCACTTCTATAAACCAGAACTCTCTGGTCCAGCAACATCCGAGGTCTGGAAGGGCCTCAGATGTTCTAGGATCAGACAGTCCCAGCTTGCTGCAGGAAGTAGAGGGGTCCGGGAGCCCAGCATGATGCGAGAGAGAGGGGGGCAGGAGCCTGGAGTGCTACCCAGCTGTGGGAGATTAGAGGTGGAGCAGGAAGCTAGGGCAACCCAGCTGGAGCCAGGAACAGCAGAGCAGGGTGGGGCTGGCAACAGGGGGGCCAGAAATGACTCCCTGGTCTAGCATCTGGGACCAGTCAGGTTCCAAGAGTGCTGGACCAGGCAGGTTCAACCTATACTTGCAGTTCTTTGTTAAAAATGGAGATCTCTGGATGAAAAGCACTATAAGAAATTATTAAAGGAGCTGTAGAAATTGATTTGTTTTAAAAACATTTCTTATGCTGGTTAATATTTCAAGTCCAAATTGGAAAGCTAACGTGTCCCTCCTTGCCTCACAAAAATTGCTCCCTTAGGGTTGTGCTGAGTAAATTAATTTAAAAACAATCACTTAATCTATATTCTCTCTAACAAGCAGATAAAGTTATGTAATGAATAAAATTTAATTAAGAGGATTTTTATTAAAATAAATAGAAATAAACAGAGTTACATTTAATCAAGCTGGAATAACAAATTAGTGAACCAGTTCCCATTTGCATACATTTCTTATTTTATCATTATAGACACTTTTCCAAAAAAATGTAGAGTTCTAAGAATGTTGGACGTGATATGTTGCAGTGGAATTTGGAACTGATTTTCAAAGATGTTGAGCAACCACCTACAATAGCACCATAGAATCATAAGACTGCAAGAGACTGAGAGGTTATCTAGTCCAGTCCCCAGTTCTCATGGTAGCATTATCTAGACCATTCCTGACAGGTGTTTGTCTAAGTTGCTCTTAAAAATCTCCAATGACAAAGATTCCACAACCTCCTTAGGCAATTTATTCCAGTGCTTGCCCACCCCGACCATTAGGAAGTTTTCCCTAATGTTCAACCTAAACTGTCCTGGCTGCAATTTAAGTCCATTGCTTCTTGTCCTAGTCTCAGAGATTAACAAGTTCAATTTTTCTTCTTCCTCCTTGTGACAACCTTTTCTATACTTGAAAACTATTATAATATCCCCCTCTCAGTCTTCTCTTCTCTAGACTGAATAAACCCAATTTTTTCAGTCTTCTCTCATAAGATTTTCTAGACCTTTAATCATTGCTGTTGCTCTTCTCTAGACTTTCTCCAATTTGTCCACATCTTTCCTAAAATGTGGTGCTCATAACTGGATGCACCACTCCAGTTGAAGTCTAACCAGTGCAGAGTAGAAGGAAGAATTACTTCTCATCTTACTTACAACACTTTTGCTAAAATATCACAGAATGTTTTCTTTTTTTTCCTACAGTGTTAACTCGCATGTAGCTTGGGATCCACACTATGACCTCAAGAACCCTTTCCATAGTACTTCTTCCTTGGCAGTCTTCTCATTTTGTGTGTGTGAAACTGATTGTTCCTTCCTAAATGAAGTACTCGACTACAAGTTTAGTCAATAAAGGAGGAAGCCTCCGGGAGTTACATCCCACTGCGGCTCTGCAGTTTAAATGTAATGAGAGCTGAGTGGGGAGGCTGCCTGCCCATCCAGCTCTTACTACATTAAAACTGCAGAGCGGCAGCAGGGGTAGCTCCTGGACCCGGCGCAAGCTGGGTCTGAGCCATGCTTGCTCAGTCATGGCTCGTGCCAGCTTCAGCAGCCATTGTCCATGGGAGGTCCCAGCGGGGAGCTGGGACCCTCCGTGGACAGAGGCTGCTCCAGCAGCAGCCCCTGTTCATGGGCTGTTACTGGAGAAGCCTCTGTTTGCAGCAGTTGGAGCTGGCCATGAACAGAGACTGCTACTGGAGCATCCTCTGTTCACAGTAGCCAGGGCTAGCCACGAACCCAGGCTGCTGGAGCAGCCTCGGTCCACGGCAGCCAGGGCTGGCTATGAACTGGGGCTGCTGCCAGATCAACTTCTGTTTGCAGCCAGCCCTAGCCGCCGCAAACAGAGGCTGCTCTGCGGGATGCAGAGCAGCCTCTGCCCATGGTGAGCCTGGGCCCATGAGAGGTAGACAGGCATCACCATGGAGAAAGTGCTGGGGGGAACCAGCTTTTAAGTCAGCTCCTCCAGCATCAGTTCCTGCTGCCTTACTGCCTCTGATACTCGACTAGTCACATATCACTCCAACAGACCATTTCCCCAGTTTGACCAGACACAATTTGAATTGTAATCCTATTCACCAAAGCAATTGCAACTTCTCCCATCTTGGTAATTTCTGCAAACTTTAAGTGTACTCTGTATGCTATTACAGTATCATGCTGGATCATTATTTTAGTATAGACTTTAAAAGGAATGAGTGCTACTTTGTATAAAATCTGGGTTGACACTGGAGGACTCCCATCCAGCTAATGACCAAGAGCAAAATCCTGAAGTCAGTGGGAATTTTGCCATTGATTTTAATGGAGCCAGAACTTCATTCCGAGGCCCTCAACCTGTATTGATTTATACATGTATTTATCTTCATGCTCTCAGAGTAGTCCCCATTATGCAATGTGGGCAGTGCCACTGACGTCAAAATTAAACATATATATTATGTTTTTGCAGAACTGGGGTGTAAGCCTGCTTGGTTGATGAGTTGGTTCACAAGTTGACAATGGTACCAGTATTTACTTTCATTAAAGGCTAGAATTGTGTCATCAGTGAAATTACAATACTTACTTTTAGTCCCCAGACGGCGAATCTCCTCAACTAAGAGGTTAATTTCATGTTCCACATTCATTGTTCCACGTTCTACAAATAAATGTACATTTAGATAGATATAAGGTCTTAAGACTAATACCTGCAATTTCTTTTAACTCATCTGATCTGATCCTTGTTTATATTACTCCAGTGTTGTCAACTCTCATACTTTTGCTATGAGTCTCACAATATTTGATTTTTCACTCAAAGTCCCATATCTTGGAAGCAAGAAGAGGTTTCAGTATGAAAAAGAGTAGGTTTCTAGCCCTCATGGTTTCAGAGGAAAGCTTGAAAATGTGACACAAAAGCACTCTTTAGGCTCAAAACCTAGACGCCGATAAAAAGAACTACATTATTAGCATGACATTTTAAATGTGAAATGCATGGCAAAAACTTAACTGCTGTGTCTGCCATAGAAGAGAATCTTCCCCTAAAATACCCCACAATTACTATATCTAGTGCAACTTCACTGGCAGGAGCAACCTTCAGAGCACTCTAGAAAAGGTTGCAGGCAGCCATTTGTGTTTCAAGCACTAGATCCTCAAGTGGTATAAATTAGTCTTGTTCCACGGAAGTCAGTAGAGTTAAGCCAATTTACTTGAATTGAAGATCTGGTCCAAACTCACCTATCCTTTTCCGAGAAGGTTTATTCAACATTGAGGGGCTAAAAGGCCAATAATCACTGGTATTTTATCTACCCCTGGACTCCCACCAGCACTATAGCCAGGAAAATGAATTGATTTTAGTAGTGCTAGGAAATTTTAGACAAATGCCCTATTGTACACAATTATACCAATATTTACTTTCATTCACAGTGATCCCAAAGAACTATTAAAACACAGAATTTGCCCCTTGTGTATGTATTATAAAAATCTTGGCCCACAAATGCAACTTCCTGTGCTGTGAAATATGGCAATAATCAATGCTATACAAGTATAATAGTCGAGGGCGGGAAGTGAAGAATAATTTATTGGTAAAAAGACCATAATTACCCAAATGATTATTTGGGCAAAATACTAGGGTTAATAATCTTGTGTTTTTGAAAAATGTCATGGGATTTACAATATGTACAAGTTTTCAGGGTCTCTTGCGCCTCATTTAAAGGCAGTGGCAGTACGAATTTTTACCACGCTGATACATTACTTGATGCTAACCACCTACTAAAATAACATCATTTCTTCAGGGACCTAGCATTTTCTAGCCAGTCACCATGAGAAATTAATGCAGTGCAGTGTGCTGTACATCAACAAGTACAAGGAAACCTGAGTGGTCAAGTTCAACGAGAGTTATTTTGAGATGCAAAACTGCACCTCTCATTAGAATCTGACTCCTTGAATGAGTCCAATGGTCATAACCAATTAAGAACATAAGAACACCATACTGAGTCAGACCAACAATACATCCAGCCCAGTATCCTGTCTGCTGACAGTAGCCAATACCCAATGCCCCAGAGGAAAGGAACACAACAGGTAATCCTCACGCAATCCTCCTCTGTTACCCACCTCCAGAGAAAGAGAGGCTAGGAACACCATTCCTACCCATTCTGGCTAATAGCCATTGATTGGCTAACCTCCATGAATCTATCTAACTCTTCCTTGAACCCTGCTAAAGTCCTAGACTTTACCACATCTTCTGGCAAGGAGTTCCACAGGTTGACTATGCGCTGAGTGAAGAAAAACTTCCTTGTGTTTGTTTTAAACCTGCTGCCTATTAATTTAATTTGGTGACCCCTAGTTCTTATACTGTGAGAATAAGTAAATAACTTTTCCTGATTCACTTTTTCCATACCAGTCATGATTTTATAGACTTCTGTCCTATCCCCCCTTATTCTCCTCTTTTCTAAGCTGAAAAGTCCCTGTCTTTTTAACCTCTTTTCATATGGAACCCATTCCAAACCCCTAATCATTTTTGTTGCCCTTTTCTGAACCTTTTCTAACGCCAATATATTTTTTTTTAAGATGAGGCGACCACATCTGTATTCAAGATGTGGGCGCACCATGGTTTTATATAGAGGCAATAACATATTTTCTGTTTTATTCTCTATCCCTTTTTTATAATGATTCTTAACATTCTATTTGCTTTTTTGAGTGCCGCTGCACATTGAGTGGATGTTTTCAAAAGAACTATCCAAAATGACTCCAAGAGCTCTCTCTTGAGTAGTTAAATTAGTCCCCATCATCAATTCTTGAAAGATGGATAGGGATCACTGCCTCTCTGCCAATAATGGCACAGAAGTACTTTATATTCTAAAATCCCAGAACTTTTATGGGAAATACTTAGTAGGGATGTGAACGTGTATTTGACTAGACAATTAACCCATGAGCCTGGGCTCATCAGTTAACCCTCATGATTACACATGCCCACTCAGCCCGCACTGCAGCCTCTGAATCGTGGGGAGATGCAAGAAGGTGCACTTGGGGAGCTGGCTTTTAAGCTCCCCGTGAACCCTGCCTCCCATGGAGCCATCTGCTCCTGCCCCCCGTGCTGCTGCCTCTGATACAGAGGCAACAGTTTGGGGAAGGGGAATGGGGAACGGGAGCCAGTGCTGTGGGGAGCTGGCTTCAAAGCTGGCTCCCCGCAAACACTGGCTCCTACCTCCCCCATTTTCCCCAACGTGTAAACGTGGAACTGCTGAAATTTTTAGCAGTTACACATTTACACAAATAAACACATTTTAACATCCCTAATACTTAGCACTTTTGACTGGGTCTTATAGAACAGCGAGAGGGCAGTAATGGTCAGAATCATTTTTTTATTGTTATTATTTAACATATTTGTTCCTTGTGTGTACTAAAAGTGAGGACTGATCTCTTTTGACATGACAACAATAAGTTTGCTACTTTTAATTGCCTGTTAGCCCAGCAAAACAAATTTGACTATGGAAGTGTGGGCTGGGTTCTTCTCTCCTGCACTCATTCATCAAAAGAATCTTTAGCTTGGTCCCACTTTCAGATCCTTTACTACACATGACAGAGCAAAGGACAAAATTTGACTTTCAGATACAAGATTCAGTCTGCAAACTTGGGATCTAAAAAAAAAAAAATAATCACTGTTTATAATCGCTGTTTATCTAAAGTGAGCAAGTTTGTCATGGAGGCATTGAAATAATAAACATGGGAGGCTAGTTTTTCCAGTGTTATACACCTCCTTCTTACTGTGTTAAAGTTAATTTAAAAAGCCAGCTCCACCACCTATGTGGCTTTACAGGAAGACCTCACATGTGCATGGGTTAAGGGGATTTGGCACACACAACCTCATCCAATCTACATTTCTTCCCTAAAGCATGATAATATGATTGATCATGAACATGCAAGTGGATGTTGTCAAGTACTGAACAATATCCTAACAGCAGATGCTGCAGTGCTGCCACCTCTTCAAAACGTGTTTAAAATTAAATGGCAACACGATATTGAAATTCTAATTATATTAGCTAGTGGAGCAAATTAATCCTTCAAATTTGGTGTTCCTTTTTTGTTTAAATTTAAAGGGATGGCAAAGACCTTTGCATTATATGATACATAGAAGACAACATGTCCCAAGTAGCTTACAGTCTAATATATAGGAGTAGCATCATTGACTTATATTTGAAAATAAAATTAATTAAAGTCCCCCCCACCATCAGTTTAGGAAAGAACATCTTGGAGTCTGAGCATGAACTACTCCTTTTTGCAAAATTTCCACTAAAAGTCAAAAGAGATTGTTAAGGTATGCATGATTGGAAGAATGGATACAAAATTATTATTTGAAGCAGTACTTAGATATTAGATATCACTTTACTTCGGAACAAATCTTCCATGCCAAATATCAAAACAAATGTTAACTCTAACATTAGTTATACTAGTACTGTTTGTGACCTCCTACATGATTTTCACCAGTTATCAGGAAAACAAACCTTCAAGTTTGCATCCTGGAAATTTGCCTAGCAGAAGAGTGTTGTATTATTTTGCTGGTATACCTAGAAATATGTTATCATTGCCACTCTGTGCCTTAGTGTCCCCATTTGTAAAATGGGATAACGACACATACTTAATATAAGGCTTTGAGATCTACTAATGAAAAATGCCATAGCATAGAAGGATAAGGTTTTATTAATGTACTTCTTACGACCTAAAATATGTCTAAAGTGTCTGATGGTACAGATACTTCAGTATAATGATACGTTAAGTTAAAAGCCTGAACCCACTAAACTTTCCATTAACTTTAGTAGAATCAGGATTGGACTTACATGGTCAGGCTTTATTACTGGCATAAATGTATGTTAATTCAGAGTTAAGGTTGCTTAGTAACAGGTCCTCCTCTGGCACAAGGCTCAATTGGCAAACAAACTTCTGTAAACAAGGAAATGCACAGTAAAGATTGCCAATGCAAAGTTAACCTCTATGCATTGCCCTGGTATGCCTGTTAATATCCATGCCTTTATTCTGCTAGCCCCATAAATGTATGTGATTTGCACAACTCAGTATTCTGCAAGAGGACAACCTGCTACCAAGTGAAGGACAACTAAGTTACAATGGAATGGTGTTCCTGGTTGAATGGATGAACAGTGGAATGTGAGAGAAATCACTGGTGGGGTTTCTGTTCCAAAATACTGATAGTTATAGGTCTGAGAGAACCTTTTCCAACAGAAGCAGCAAAGAGTCCTGTGGCACCTTATACTAACCGAAATGTTGGAGCATAAGCTTTCATGGGCAAAACCCACTTCATCAGATGCATGTAGTGGAAATTTCCAGAGGCAGGTATAAATATGCAGGACAGAATCAGGCTAGAGATGACCAGGTGGATCCAATCAGGAAGGATTGGATCCAATCAGGGAGGATGAGGCCCACTTCTAGTAGCTGATCTGGAGGTGTGAATTCCAAGAGAGGAGAAGCTGCTTTTGTAGTTAGCTAGCCATTCACAGTCTTTGTTTAATCCTGAGTTGATTGTGTCAAACTGGAAGATGAACTGTAGCTCAGCAGTTTCTCTTTGAAGTCTGGTCCTGAAGTTTTTTTGCTGCAGGATGGCTACCTTTAGATCTGCAATTGTGTGTCCAGGGAGACTGAAGTGTTCCCCTGCAGGTTTTTGTATGTTGCCATTCCTAATATCTGATTTGTGTCCATTGATTCTTTTATGCAGGGACTGTCCAGTTTGGCCGATGTATACAGCAGTGGGGCATTGTTGGCACATGATGGCATATATTATGTTAGTGGATGTGCAGGAGAATGAACCAATGTAATATGTGCCAACAATGCCCCACTGCTGTATACATCGGCCAAACTGGACAGTCCCTGCGTAAAAGAATCAATGGACACAAATCAGATATTAGGAATGGCAACATACAAAAACCTGCAGGGGAACACTTCAATCTCCCTGGACACACAATTGCAGATCTAAAGCCCCTGACTGATTTTTCTGTACGTCAGTGGCCCGTGACCCAAAAAAAGTTCCCCATACCTGCATTACATTATGAAGAGCACACATATCTGAAGGATCAGACACTGCATTGGGTAAAATTTTACCCAGACTTGCCTTGGGTAAAACTCAACATACTGAAATATTTTTGACCTGCATCACACCAATAATTTGACCTCTAGTTCTGAGCAAAGAAACCTCATCTGGAAACTTTTCTGAAAAATAGCTATTTTTTCAGGGCTTATATCTTTGCAACCAATAGCTTAAATGACTCCAAATTTGAGTCACTAATCTACCTTGCACCCTGTTCAGGCACCAAATTTCAAAGAATCACAAATGATTGGGTCAGTTTTTAAGAGGACTTAGAAAGGTCACCTGTTAAACAAAAATCATGATGCAACCTCAATTATAGTGGCACTACCACAGCACTAAAACAACAGTGAAGTCCCTGTCCCAAGGAACTTATAGTCAACTAAATTGGTGGAGCGGTGAAGGGTTGAGGTGCACTGGTCAAACTATGGGGTATAGTGAATTGGGATGCACTGGCAGAGCTAGGGGGAGCAGAAACTTTGGGGTGCACTGGCAGAGCTGTGGGGTACAGGAAGGTTGGGTACAGTGGCAAGCTGTAAGGTACAGGGGAATTGGGATGCATTGGCAGAGCTGCAGGGATGGGGCGCACAGCCAGAACTGGAGTGTTCCCTGTAAGCTGTGGGCTTGTGCGGCCATTCAGGAAAAATACAGATCCCATCCAGCTGATTACCAGAGCGCACACAGCCAGGCTGGGATCTGTGTTGCTATTTGCGTTTCACATTCACACATGCCTTCGTGCACACAAAAATCTATTCCACACACAGATGGAAAAAAATTCACACATGGATGGAAAAGATTAGAGGAAACATTGGCCAGGACTCCCTTACCTCTCTTACCACACATTCCTCTAAGCCCACTCCTTTTGCTGCAGTCCCAACCCATTCTCCCAATATTTCTCCAAGGCTACGTCTAGACTGACATGATTTTCCGGAAATGCTTTTAATGGAAAAGTTTTCCATTAAAAGCATTTTCGGAACAGAGTGTCTAGATTGTCACGGACGCTTTTCCACAAAAGCACTTTTTGCGGAAAAGCGTCCGTGCCAATCTAGATGTGCTTTTCCGCAGAAAAGCCCCGATCGCCATTTTTGCGATTGGGGCTTTTTTGCGGAAAACAAATCTGAGCTGTCTACACTGGCCCTTTCGCGCAAAAGTTTTGCGCAAAAGGACTTTTTCCCAAACGGGAGCAGCATAGTATTTCTGCAAGAACACTGAAAATCTTACATGAGATCGTCAGTGCTTTTGCGGAAATTCAAGTGGCCAGTGTAGACTGCTGGCAAGTTTTTCCAGAAAAGTGGCTGATTTTCCTGAAAAACTGGCCAGTCTAGACACAGCCCAATTCTCCCCTCTATACCACTCCTTTCTTCTCATTTCCTCCCCCCCAAAAATACTCATTATATTTTCCCCACACCAAATAAAATTGTTACCCATGACTGACAAATGCAGTAGCCATTCAGTGCAAGACTCCTTTTGTCTTAGGTGGGGCTTATCATTAATTAATGCTAGTTATATTAATTAAATGGTGAGTTCACCACCATCAATCTCAATGAGGTGTGTGATTCATCCAGTCATTAATAGCTCTCAGGTTAGCAGTACAAGGCAGCAGAAGGAAACTGGGTTTTTGAGGAGGTGTAGGACTTGTAACTAAGAAACCTCAGTCAAATGACCCTACATTTGCATCACTAATGCTACCCATTAGTGCCACCTGAGGGGCACCAAATTTCCATAAAATCTGATTGGTTAATCAGCTTTTTGAGCCCCTCAAGCTTTAAAGCATAAACAATAGCAGGTAAGGAAAACGGTCCAATTATTTTTCTTATTGGTGCAGTTCTACTGTAAAAAAATTAAATGAAATAACATTCTCAGTGTAGATCCCCAAAGATTTACTGAGACCACCTTGATCCACATTGTATCAACAATTTGTTTCCTAGCACTGTGAAAGCAATCAAACAAAACACACACACACACACACACACACACACACACACACACACACACACGAAACATTTTGAAACATTGCTATTTATTTCAAGGTCTATATCTTTGGGACCCATGGCTCAAATGATCCCAAATTTGTAGAACTCTGAAAGTCCATGGACACCTGCTTCATATCCATGATTATTATCTGCATCCGCAAATGTAGATGCAGATATCCACAGCTCGTTTTTGCAGACATGGATGTGGATGCAGATACAAATTTTGTATCTAGAACCCTGCAAATTTGCTGTTATTGGCTTTTTATCTTCAGGTATCCACTAAGGATATTAAGAAGCAGTTACTTGGCTACTTGTGTAGTTGATACAACTTGTATTGACTACATGCTTAGTCAATAAGAGAAGCCGCTCTGCAGAGCTGCAGCGGGGGCAGCTCCCAGAGCCTGTCCACACCAGCCCAGGCTAGCCACCACAAACAGGGCCTGCTGGACCCGGCGCAAGCTGAGACCAAGCAGTCCCAGCTTGTGCCAGTCTGGGACCACTGTGGCTCTGCATTTTAAATGTAGTTGTAGTAAGAGCTACCATGCTCTAACTACATTTAAAATGCAGAGCCACAGTGGTCCAGGGCCAGCACACGCTGGGACTGCTCAGTTCAGCAGCCCATTTGTGGCAGCCAGGGCTGGCCACAGGCAGGGGCTGCTTCCAGCCTCCTCCCTCTTCCCCTCCACCCCACCTCTAATAGAGGTAACACCATGGAGACAGTGCTGGGGAGAACTGGCTTTTATGTCAGCTCCCCCCAACATTGGTTCTGTATGAGGCAGTAGGGGGGAGGGTCAGGAAACAGTGGGGGTGGGGAGAGGAGAGTAAGTGAGTAGTCAAGTACTCAACTTGACTACTCGCTTACATCCCTAGTATCCGCATCCACAGATAGCTCATTTTTGGGGATACAGATGTGGATGTAAAACTTTGTATCCTTGCAGGGCTCTACAAATTTGGCTCATTAACCTTCTTGAGGCATACTAAATTTCAAAGGAATCAAACAATACATTCAGTTACAAAGGACTTAGAAAACTCTGTCTTTAAACAGAAATAATGATGCAACCTTAACTATAGTGGCACAGACCTACCATAATTCCAGAGTCCCAATGACACATGAAGATTTGCTAGCATGACCCACATTTCCTCACTGTATACTGGTGAAGTCAACAGAACTCTACACACGGGCATCAGGTGAAAGGCCAGATGGGGAAGGCATGCCCCAACCCCGCCCCTTCTGCCTAGGACATGCCTACTCCCAGCCTGATCTTTCCAGGCCTGTATAGAGCTGCAGCTGCCATGCTGTGGCCCCAGGCTGGTTCTCTTTGGTGGCCGGGGAAAGTCAAGCTGCTGCACAGCAGCCCAATGCCTTGCCAGCAGTCAGGGAAAGCTGGGCTCCCATGCTGTACTGGGTGGGGAAAGCCAGGCTGCTGCACAGTGGCCCGATGCCTCCAAGTGGGCTTCCAGGCAGCGGCAGGTGGAAAAAACCAGGCTGCCTTCCTTGGCGGCTGAAGCCAGGCTGCTGAACCGCAGCCTCAGCCTTTCCTGGTAGCAGCTCCCGCCTTAGGTGGTCAGTTGTGCAGGCAATTTTGGGAAGGCTCTGCCTTCCCTTGCCCACATTACTGACAGCCCATGACTCTACATCAGAGCAAGGGACTCTGCTAGAAGAGTCTGTTACAGGGTTAGAGTATAAGATGTCCATTTCAAGAGGCTATCCTTTTGAGCAAACTTTTCAAAGAAGGCGTAATGCATGAGAATGCAATACAACTATTTCTTTTTTGCTGACCAGCCTGTCTGCTGACCTTTGCACCCAAAGCTGTTCAGATCTGACAACTTGCATAGGGAGAGATTTCAGGTAATGTTGTTAATGGCTTATTGAAACACAAGAAGAAAAAGCTCTTCCTCAAAAGAGACGCTTCAAACAATTGCTACAAACTCACTTCAACTGAATAGTGATAGAAATGTAGCCGTGTTAGTCTGGGGTAGTTGAAGCAAAATGCAAGACAATGTAGCACTTTAAAGACTAACAAGATGGTTTATTAGATGATGAGCTTTCGTGGGCCAGACCCACTTCCTCAGATCAAATAAGTGGGTCTGGCCCACGAAAGCTCATCATCTAATAAACCATCTTGTTAGTCTTTAAAGTGCTACATTGTCCTGCATTTTGCTTCACTTCAACTGAGTGAGACTTGGGAGGTCAGAGGAAGAGAACTCTGATCGTTTTGCAAATTTGTCAATTTAGTTTTAAACAAACCCCTGCATTTGGACCCTGTGTGTGTTTAAGCACATTCCTTTGTAGTAACTTAGTGCACAGTAAATAAAAGATCTGTATGTGGGGCATGACTAACTTCCTTCCTGATCTTACACACCCTATTTGGTCATGGGGCCTCTCCTGGAGTAGCACAGGGTCACGGTACATCAAGTTTTGATAGCCTCTAGCCGCGCTTCATCCCGTGCGCTTTTCCTTCCTGTTGCCTCCATCCCTCTCTACTCCATAGTCCCTCTATGCATAATTAACAACAAACCGCGCTTGTCTCCTGCCCAGCAAAGCAGCATGTCCCAGACACGCAATAACATGCAACAAAGGAGCTTGTGCCAGGCCCTGGGGCGGGGGGAGGGGGGATGGTTTGAGAACCCAATGCACAGCGGAGCCTAAGGTAGAGCCCCGGAGCGCCCAGCGCGCGGGAGACACTCCTTTGCTCTCTTCTGGAAAGAGCCAACGCTGTGGACTGGATCTGCCCCGCAGTCCCTCTCCTCCAGCCCTCCCGGGGCCTGCCACTGGCCGGGGCGGGAGGGCAGAGGCATTTGGCCTCCCAGGCGCTTCGACTGAGCGGGAGCCAGGCACTTCCCTAGGGTGGGGCCACCCCGCACCCACCTTGTGCAGTGGCGTGTCGCATGGATCCCGCAGGGTCCAGCCCCGGCGCCTTTTACTGCCGCGCGGGCTCCTCCCGCCCAACCCCGGGGGAGCAGAGACCCCAGCCCGCCTCTCTCAGCCCCTGCCCCGCGGGCGGGCGCCCAGTTCCCTTGCTGCTGCTGCTGCTTTGCGGCCAGTCAACGACCACGTGCAGTCAGTCCCTTCCCCTCCTCCCCGGCTTGCTGCCCCCCGCGGCTCCGGGAGCCCGGCAGGTACTCACCCCGCTAACTGCCCGCCCGGCGGCTTTTCTTGCCGGAATCAGAAGAGAGCCCCCTTAGAGCAGCCCGAAATGCCGAATGCAGGAGGAAGTGGTGGCTGGGGGGGGAGGGCGGCAGAGACAAGGCGCTGCAACAAGTATATTTCAAGTGCCGGGAGAAAGTGCCGCCCACACGAATGGAGAGACGCCTATGAGGATGGTGCGGGGAGAGTGGTGGCGCGGGAGGGGCGTGGGTGAATTCAACTTAGCGTCTGCCTTTGTGCAGCCCCAGCGCAAGAGTTCATGCAGGGGCTAAAGCTTCCCTTCCCCCACCAGCCTCTCCCCCCGATCTTTGTGTTGCCTGTTGCAAATTCCCCCCCAACACACACACAATCTCTCTGAACGTGACTTCTGGGAGGTTTAAGCACAGTGCTGCCAGGAGGCCAGGTGAGGCACTTGCAGGACAAATTAAATCATTCATCCCCATGCCTATTTAACATCATCAGACTTTCAAGACCTGCAGCAGATACAAAAGCAAGTGGAGGTGAGGGCCAGAAAACAACCTGCAGTGCCATAACTAGGTATTTTTGCACCCAGGGCAAAATATTATGGGTGACCCCCACATTTACGACCTAATTGGTTCCTGGAAAACCATCATAAGTCAAACCCTTATTTCCCATAGGCACAATGTTATAAATGGTGTTTCCGTTCCTGGAAACCCATTTCATACCCTACAAATGCCAAAACTGATGACAGAAATGGATGAAAATGACACTAAATAGTTCAAATAATGCACGAAAATAACGAAAAAGCGAAGACCGATGTGATGGAGATGCACACGCAGTTCAAGCAGCGGCTGCTAACTGGAGAGTCTGACTGACCTTATGCAATTCCTGTTTTTGGGATGATGCGCAGAGTATGTATTGTACACTGTCATAAATGCAAGCTGCGGACGTAAATTGCGGGGTTTTAGGAGCTATCCTGCATGAAAAAAAGGTTGTAAATGCAGAGGGGTCGTAAGTCAGGTGGTCATCAGTCGGGGGTTGCCTGTAATTATGTGCCCCCTTTCCTTAGGTTAGCACGTGTCTCACTCTTCACTTTTGCAGCTTATTATTTTTTCTTATTGCATCTTTGTGCTCTTAATTATGATATGCCCAGGACTAGCAACCCACTTGCCCCACCCTTCTTGCAGCCCTTACAATGTGGCACAAAAGAGATAGGATGACTTAAATCTTTTTCCCCTTTCTTGAGCTGCATTCATTCTATAATATATTTTTCTATGTTGCTTTGGTGCAAGATTTCCTTTACCTCACCACTACACTTGCATCATCTTAGGGACCCACAGAACACTTGAGGCTGCTAGGTGAATTAACTCAGCTATTGAAAAGGATATCAGAAACATCTACTCCAGGATAATATAACTAGAGCCTCTAAGATCTCCAATTCTGTAGGGATTTTTATGTTGATATTTTTATTAAGTCACCATCTAGTATTTTTGTAACAGGAGAGGCAAATATTTACTAGAACCAATCAGGAAAATAATATCAGCTGATAGATAAGCCTGAACAAAACATAATATTATCATTTATATACCACACCAAACTGTGCTGTGCTTTACAGACATAAGAACCCAAGGCAATACCCCCAAAGAATGTACAGTTAACTTAAGCAATCTGCAGGAAAAGGAAAAAGGATACAATGCAAGATTTCCTCTCTTTACTATAGGGTGCTATAGAAAACATAACTTTTTCCTTTGCCTTCATATACAGTACTTGGAAAAATAAAGATTTGTTTTGTGTGTAGTCCTACAACATAAAAAATATTGCATTTTGACCAAATGTCACAGGTGGTCATCAGTGCCTCTGCTTACCTCTCAGTTCCACTAGATATGAAAAATGGGTGTAATTCATAGATTTTAGGGCCAGTAGGCACCAATGTCATCATCTAAAAATCTCACCTAACAATTTCTGCAGAAAGCTCATAATTCTGTTAGAGCTGTAACATCTTTTAAACAGATGACCAGACTTGCTTTCAAGGTTTCAAGTAACAGAGAACCTTCCACATCCCTAACCTAGGTCTCTAACTTAATGGGACAGTAGAGCATCATTTCCACCGAGAACAAAAGCATTACTTGTGGCAGATCTGGGAAACAGACTGGCAGCAAATCAGTGATGTCTCAGGGATGTGATAAGGCAAGCAAAAATCTAGACACTACTGCAGTTGGAAATAGAGGAATAAATTTGTTTGTTGAGCCATGCCAATCTGTCAGTAAAATAGGATTTATACAAGATTTTTCATCAGAAAAATCAGATCAAGAATATTCTGAAGATGCAGCAGCACCTTGAAATAGAAATGTCATATGAGCTTTTAAAATGTCATATGATTGCTTCTCTGTCACTGCTACTTAGCCTGGACTGCAACCCAATAGCCTGACCATAGGTTGAGGGTTGGATTTTCTCCCACTCTTATACTGTGCAGGAAATTGGCACAAAAGCCAATTACTCTGGCTTTATACTAGTTCCAGAAGGTCATCTTCTTCTTTCTTTATGCTCCTGCACCTGCTGGTTCATAGGACAACCAACAATTTCCACCATTTATTTTAGTCCTATAGTATCTGTAAGGCTTCTGATTGTCTTATTGATGGATTTGGCTTCTTTCTGTGTTGTGCTGCATAATGTTACTGTAGGTCACCTACTTTGTCTTTTTTCAGGTGGTGACCAGCGTTTTCTGTAAGCTGTATGCTTGGGCAGCCACCCAGGAGAGATTCAGGTTAAAGATCTTAAATATTGATTAATTTACTAGTCGATAGGCACTTCTGCATTCCTACTTTGAAATGTAGAAGAGCCCCATTGGAGCATTTCTGCACTTTGAAATGCCACAAGGAGCCCAGGGTCAAATGGGATCCCAGCCTCCATATGGCATTTCAAAGTGGCAGTGCTGCATGGAGTCTGGGATCAGCTGGGGACTCCTCAGCTGACCCCAGGTTCTGCATGATGCTGTCACTTTGAAGTACCCTCATTCCCCCCTCCCCGTGCCTCTATTTGATAGAGACAGCGGGGGAGGAGGGGAGTGACTAGTTGACTAGTCCTTTACATCCCTAATTCAGGTGCTACCCAGAGCACTCATAGTTGCCAGCATGTGTTTCTGTTGGTGATGCATATCCACACATGCCTCAGTGCATATAAAATTTATTTCACTCATGGATGGAAATAATTAGCGAGAGCACTGGCAACCTATTATCACTTGCTATGGCATTCTTAAAATGTGTCCTAAATAGGTCCATTGACTTCTTACTGATGCTTTAAGATTTCCTCTCCTTACAATTTCTGATGTTGAAAGAAACTCTTTCCAACTAATTCTGAAGATCTTTCACAGGCATTTACTGGATGTCTTGGCTATTATGGCTGACCAACCTCAGGAAAACAGAAAAAGCAGAAATAGAAAAGCTAGCTACTAGCTACTGTCCACCATCTTGGACCCTGTCTTCTGCAGACATTTACATGGGTAATCCCGCTGAGTTGCATGGGATTACCCATATACACAGTTACTTGTATGTTTGCAGGATTATTTTATACAGTTGTTTTCTCTTTAGAAAGTTGTTTCAGTGCAGCCCTACCCTTGCCCATATCCACATCTCATTATATGTGTGGCACTGCACCCCATATGCTTCACAGTGAGATTATAACATAGTTCTGAAGTATTTTATGCAAGATAAATCATGTAAAATGTCATTGGAAAGGTCACTTGCTGAATATGATTATTTTCTTTGTATGCATGTATCATTTTTGTATCTGAAGTTAGGAATATTAACTTTGTATCGGTATTTCATATGTGTTTACACCTGGGTAGTGTCTACTAAATAATATGTTTTTATTCTAGACAGTGGGTGGGAAATGGATCATTAGGAAAACAATAGGTCTTAGAAGAAGTTAATCTCCTACCTGGGGAGCCTTTTTGAGGATGCAACAGACAGCCTCTATGTAATGCAGGGCTGGGCAAAATGCGGTTTGGGGGACGGATCCAGCCTGCAAAGCTACCAGGCCCGCAAACCACCCTGCCAGCACCCTCAGACACACAGCTGCCATGGGTTTCTGGCAGCACTCTGCTCTGAAGGGAAAGGGAGGCTTTGTGTAATCTCTCGGATCCTCAACCCAATCCTCAGCTCCTATTGGCCAGAAACAATCAGCCAATAGGAATTAATCCCAACCAGTCTCTCAGCATCTGTTGATTGGAAATGTCATGATTATGAGGGTTAGCCAGCAGCCTGGGGATTAAGGGGTTAACTACACCTAGCCAGATGGAGTGACCAATAGGAATGTAGGTGGGACTTTTCAAACTGGGACAAAGGAATTTGGGTTTTTTTTTTCTCCCTTTTGTCTCTGAGAGAGCTCTCTGCAGCTACAGAGAGGGACAAGCATGTCTCTCTCTCTCCAAGACACCATTCTTCATTTTCTGTAAGTAGGGTAAAGTTTAGGTAGTTTCGTTAGGTTCTATTGTTTTATGGATTGGGTATGGGATCTGAGATCTGGCACTGTTTAAAAGATGTTTTGGCTTTTCTTTGTAACTAAGTTCTAGGCCCATGGAGTTTCTCCATGAGTATATTTTGTTACCTCCCTATCTAGTCATTATGTTTGCAACAGGAATATTGTTGTAATAATAAAAGTTCTTTCTTTTCTTTTATTAACCTGGCAGTGGTTAATTGTGTGCCCTGATTTTTATTTTAGGGGTAAGATTTCCCAAATGATCTTTCCCCTGGTTTCTTTATCAACATTTGGGTGGTGGCAGCGGAAGTTTTATTCCCAAGATCTAGGTTTTTAAGATTTTGGGGGGAGTTTGATACCAAAGCCTGGTAGATAAGGCTTTGGGGTACACTTGCTGGCCCCCACTTCTGCATTTATCATGCCAGAGTGGGGAAGGAGCCATGACAGGAAACAACCAGCAAATAGGAGCTGAGAGATTGGCCTGGAGAATGGGAGCAACACAAGCCTCTTCCCCCTCCTGGAGCTGAGAGCCATATAGAGGGAATAAGCCTGCAGCTCTAAGTGATCTGGGGCTGTGGCAGGCAGGGAGCTCAGCCTGCATTGGGGTTGCTGGCTAGGTGACACTTAGGTAAGCGCCTTCCAGCCAGAGCCTGCCTCTGGCACTCCTGCCCCTCAACTCCTTCCCCCAGGTCACCATCCAAACCTCTGTTTGTGGCCTCTGGTCAAAATTCCATCCCAGACCCTGGATCTCCTCCCACACCCCTTCTCCAGGCCAGAATCCTCTCCTGCACCCAAACACCCTCCCAGACCATGCACCCGAATTCCCCTGACCTATGTCCTTCACCCAAACTCCCACTCAGACCTCACACCATCTCTTGCACCCAGCCTCTTACCCCATGTGCCCTTTTGTACCCAGCCTCCATCCTTGACCCTGCGCCCCCTCCACAGAAAAGTGCGGCCCTTGACCACTTTCCAAAGTCTTGGAGTGGCCCCCCACCAAAAAGTATTGCCCGCCCCTGATGTAATTGCTGTGGATACACTTCATCTGGTGCTGGATTCCATTTTGGATGTCAATATTTTTCTATTGACTGGCATGGAAACCAAGCTTTGAAACAAAGGGTTCCTGCCTTTTGCAAAAGCTATAAAAGTCAGAGGTGTCACATAATCTTGGTTCTTCACTGACTTCCTACCTAAGAAGACTGTGGAAACACCTAGGGAACAAAGACAAAACTGGACCCAAGCTAAAGACATTTTTAGAGTTCTGGACCAAGACTAAAGATCTCCTGAGGTCTCTTCTAACCCTAGGTTTCTAAGATTCTATATGTTGTTCAGGAAATGCTAGTGTTCAGGGTGCCAATTGTAATAAGTAATTGTAATAAGTGTTGCACAAGGGTGTTTTAAGGAAGAGGATGGTTAGAAAAGTGCCTCCTCCACCTATATATCACTTGTATGTTTTTCAGAAAATTGACAGGCTGGCTCTGCATACAGTTGTCAAGTACTGGTAATAATGAAGACACTTACATTAATGTTGCTATTTAACTTCAAACTCTGCTCTGAATTTAATATTGGTATTTATTGTTTTTGCATAAATTGCCTTTTTAGTGTTCAAGCATTAATTATGACTCATGACAGAAGTGCCTCAAATCTTTGTCTGAAGGAAATGTTATTGAAGTACAACAGAACTATGGCTGGATGATCATCAAGATTGGTTTGTTTAACATGTGAAACCTTGTTATGGGAAAAATCATTACATTTCATTTTTTGTCACAAAATGTCAAGCCCAGCTACTGTCCATGGGACCATGCTTCATAGCCATCCAGCAGACCTATCAGTGGAAGGAGACATAGGACGATTTCTGTCACTGCATTTATTGAAGTTGGTTACTGTTCAGCGCACGGAGAAATGCCAGATACCCATGACTCCCACTGAAGTTACGATGCTGACCCGCTCCAGAATTGAGCTTTGATTCCACAACTGTGTTATAATTGCTGTCATAACAGTCACACTACTGCATCATCCAATTCAAACATATCTCTCTGAGCCTCTGTGTTTTATCGTGATGAAGCAGGGCTAACAGCCTCGCTGGGCTCCAGGGCAACGTGGGCAGACGAGGCCTGCACCATGCGCCAGAAGGTGCGGGGCCTCAAGTGGAAGGGGCAGGGCCAGGCAGCCAGCCTTCAGCACTGCATCCCCCTAGCCCACAGCGCTGCCCAGACTGCGCCACCCTGTGCTCGGGTTGCAGTTTAAAGGGCATAGGGCTCTGGTGGCCACCGCTGTTGCCGTCACTGTTCACTTTGCCTCCACCCCATCAGTGAGCCTGTCCTGATGACAAACTCCTCCTCCTTTTCTCATCCAATGGTAAAAGAGGAAATGGAGGTGTTAATACTTAGGTTGAACTGTCTACACTTTCCACCCATTCCACTGGTTAACCAATGATTCTTTAGGCAAGTAAATTAGTAAGCTTCAATAGTAATGGATCCTTCCACTGGATTTCTAACTGGTACGTTTACAAATCTTTTGTGGGGAAGATGTTCTCTCTCTCCATAATGACTGCTGTTCATCTTTTCCATCACAATTGCAAGCAGACTACCTCACCACGACAAATACAGATTCCATTCCACTCGTTTGTTACTGAAGGTACTGGCCGCCTTAGACATGGCTGACAAGGGCTGCTTCCTAGGATGGTGTGCTGATGGGAGCACATATAATAGTCCCATGTGACCTTACCCAGGGCCAGTCAGCTGAGCAGGAGAGGAACACAGCAGCCAGCTCAGCCAAGGTCAGGAAAGATAGAGGCACTTACTTGTCTCAGGTAACTCCTCTGGTCTTGCGGGAGCAGCAGCAAGGTGGGTACCTCGGGGGGCCCTCCCCATTCTCCCTGGGATGGAGGGCTCCCTGTAGAAGTAGAGTTGCCAGGTGTCCCATTTTGAACTGGACAGTCCAGTATTTGAGCTTTCTGTTTGGGAAACAAATTGAGAAAATATAACTGTCCGATATTTTCTAAATAAGATGTAATGTAGATTGTGATGTAATGCCAAGTGTATCTGGCATTTTTGTTGAAACTATCTGGCAACCCTATGTAGAAGCCATGTGAGGAGTGGGCAGGGCAGGCTGTGCTGAAAGAGGCTCTGGGTGGCTGAGTTTGGTGGGGACTGAAGGAGTGAGTGAGTGTGTGGGAGTGGGTGGGTGCATGCGCACGCACAGGCTGGGGTTTAGAGCTGCCCTGCTATCTGGGTGTGTGTTAGTGTGGAGTAGGTCTGGGTCCACACACAGCCCTTTTTTCCCCTTCCCCTCTAAGAGCCCCACTTGTCCAGGAAAGGGCTTTCCCCTGGCTCTGCCGGCAGGACTAGTGCACTATGCACACATTTGTGTTCCCATCCCATCCCTTCCCTGCAGAGAGGTGACACATGGGGGGCATGCACTACACTGGCTCACATTACCTCCACCCAATTTTCTGTTAGGGTCTGCCTGCCCAGCTCTCTCCCCCTCCCTCTCCTGCTTGCTGGAGGCACCCTGGGGTCAGGAGAGGAGAGAGAGAAACAAGTAGCATGTGCACCAAATAGCTGAGACTGGAATAGTAGGGAGGAGGGAAGACTGCTGTTTTAGCTGTGCAGGGAGAGGTTAGGTAAGGGAGGAAGGAACAGTTGCTTTCCCATTGGGGAACTGACTGGGAGTGCTGGGCTACCAGCTGGGGAGGGGTGTGTGTGTGTGTGTGGCCAGAGGAAGGGTGGGGAGGGAAATGCTGCTGTACTTCCCCAATGTGATGCAGGTGGGGTGAGTGCAGAAGAGATAAGTGAGTGTTACTGAAATCAGCTCTGCCATGTGTCCCCTACTTACAGGAAAGGGAAATGGGTCACAGTGGAAGGTGTCTGCCTGGCTATCCACACCCTTAGGTTTTCTTCATGTTTTTACTACAAGTTGTACTTATCGGTATGCTGAAATTTCTCAAGGCAGAGGACCTTGTCAAAGCTATTGTTGGGTACAATGTTGTTCTTACATCAAGATTAAGAATAAGGAAATTTTCTTTGCCCCACCTGCAAACCCTTTTTGTGCTCTGGAAGTCACTGGGCTTCCTAGTGTGAGAATCAGAGGATAATGTGTGATCGTTGTGACTTGCAGTTTCAATAAGGCCCTTAAACTGAGAGGGAACTCAGTAGGAATATAGGCTTTGTCTCATTTTCCCGCACCCCTTCTACAGTGCTTCATCCCTACTGCTCTAGCTTATAAATAGGCTTGGTAGAATACACTTATTTTTTATAACTTTGTGTAATATATGTTTTAAGCTTTTTGTCTTTTTATAATTTTCACAGTTGTGGGAAATGATGGGGGGGCTAATAATATTTTAATGATAACAGAAGTTAAGATTCAAAGAGTTCAAGATTTACAGCTGTTAAAATACAAACCGAGAGACAAGGTAGGTGAGGTAATACCTTTTTGTTAAAAAAGTTTTGGAACAGCTTTAGTTGGTGAGACATTAGCCCTTTTGAACTCCACAGAGCTGGAGAAGAGCTCTCTGGAGTTCCAAAGATTGTCTCTTTAACCAACCATATTTGGTCCAATTGAAAATATTACTTCATTCACCTTGTGACTCTCATCCTTGTACCAATGTGATTACAACAAAGCAGAAAAAAACACTAACTGTCAATATCTCATGTCACGGTATACACAATAAATATCCTAACACCAGACATAATTTGTTGACTTTTCAGTCAATCATCAATTTGTAACACACCCAGTTCAGAAGTTTGTATCACTTAATTTTTAACTCTAACAAGTTCTCAAGAAGCATTTTTCTTGCTTTTTTTGTAAATAATTTAATTATTACTGATAGAAATGTCAGGATTTGTGCATTTGTGAAATCTAAGAGCTAATTTCTAAGTTATTTGCAAAAAAAATATCCTATTGATTTCAGGTGCCTAAGTATCCTCTGGAATCACAGTTAAAGCTGCCTCCTCCTCTTCCTTCTCCCCCCCCCCAAAAAAAAATCTATAATGGCACCCCTGATGAGTCCAGAGTGGCCTGAGGGCTTCAGAAGGGCCATGGGCTTAGGCAAAATGCAGCCCCCATCTGTTAGCATGGAACTCACCTTGAGCTGCAGGCCAGGCAAAAGGGACAAGTGCAGCTGCAGCAAGGGAGCTGCCAGGGCTTCTGCAGAGCAGCTCAAACTGTGGAGGAAGTACACACTGAAGGGCAAATGAGTGTGACACATTCCGATTTTTCACCCACTTTTTCATTTCACAATCTGATGCCATTCAAAAATAGCAGCCTTCCTTCTGTGCCTCATATTTTAATCTAAAATAATCCATTCCCATATAGCTCTTAAAAGAAGAGCTTGGCCAAGAAGCACTGATAATGACAATTCTCTTTGCAAGGGGCAAGAGAGACTAGCAGGCCCTGCATCCAAGGGAGCAAAGGACTGAGTAGCTTCCTTCCTGTGCCCCAAGGATGTGCCTTGTCCCTTAATCTGCTGAGAATCCAGTTCCACCCCGTATGTGGAAAATGCTGTGGCTCACAATCTCTCCAGTCGCAAGGATTGTCACAGTTTGCAGCAGCAAAGGCATGTAGGGCTGCTTTCTGAATCTTAATGAATAACACTTGTTATTTGTTCTTATTCATTAGTTTAGTGTTTAGTTTTAGTTTGACACTTTATTATTTTAATAAAACTGAATCAAATTTGTGTCAATTTTTTTAGTACATTTATGAAAACTACAGGTATTGAGATTACTGATTTATTTCTGAAACTTTCACTAATGCTACTACATACTTAAATCCACAGGCTACAAAAAACAATTTTGCTGAGGATGCCATTTTCCTTAAGGCTGGCCTTGGCTGAAGAAACATATATGCTTCATTCCTGGGAGCTGAAATTCATACAATGACTGTTCTTCCAGCAGGTTGGATATGAGGAAACAAAACAATTCCACTTCCATCAAAACCCTGTTATAAAACAGAAAGGAAAATAAAGTCTAAATTCTAGACCTTTTGTTTTTAGGGCATCCTGGCTCCTTTTTACAATGTCTCATTTGGAAAAGCATGGCCTTGCCACTCTGAATAAATTTGATTACATGACAAATGTATCTAATTAGGTTAATGTATTTGGATATCTATCTGTAGAAATCTGTAGCACTAACAGTACAAAGGCTGCACATCACAACAAACCTACAGTTGATTGAAAACTATACAATACTGTAATATTGTAGACCTCTTATCTGGTCATGTGTCAAGGTAGCTGTTGCCTCAGTATCCCATTCAAATAAAGATGGCTCTCAGCCTAAAATGAGCTCCACCATTTCCAGGGTAATTCTGTCCACAAAAATTCAACAAAATAAACAAACTTCTTGTGGATCTTCTTTCTAGTTGTATTCCAAGAAAACCAACCTATCCTGATAGTGGTCCAAGGACCAAACTTAAGCAACAAAAGTTTCTGAGCTACAAAGAGTATCTGGCCTGTTCTTTGGCTACTCTGGTTTTAGACTTTTTGCGAGTCTTACCACAAACTACAGGGAGCTCTGTCTTTTCTCTGCCAGAATCTCCAGCCCTTGGGTTTGAAAAGGAAACAGATGGTCACCCAGTCTTTCAGCAAGCTCTGCTTTCTTGCCCATCCACACAAAGTTCCTCCAATGTAACTGAAATACCCTTACCCAGGGCTTCCCCTTTCTCATCTCTCAGTTCTCTGTAGGATACCTTTAGCTACAGTCACTTCCAAGGCCCCCTCTATGTAGACCCACCAGCAGATCTTTCTTTCTGTGTTGTGAGAGGAAAATAGAGGTTTATATAATATGTTCCCTTTCTTATCATGCCTCCACTCAAGATCATCTCCTCTGAAGAATTGGGTTTTGCCTATGAAAGCTCATGATTCTCTCTCTCTCTAAGTCTCTAAGGACATGTCTACAGAGCAGAGCTAAAGCCAGAATAAGCTATGCAATTTGAGCTACATCAATTGTGTAACTTAAGTTGAAATAGCTTATTTCGGCTTTTGGCACTGTCTACGCAGCGGGGAGTCCGAGGTAGAGAACTCTTCCTCCAACTTCCCTTATGTCTCATAAAAGGAGGGTAACAGGAGTTGGCGTAAGAAGTCCTTCAGCTTGACGTTATTTCGACATTATGTTGAAATAACTACTTGTGTCGACGTGGACTATGTTATTTTGGAAAAATGTCAGTTATTCCAAAATAATGCTGTGTAGATGCACCATCTGGTGCCATGGGACTACTTCTTATATCTGCCTAAGTTTGTCAGTATTCTCATTAACTTCAGTGATCATAGTGATGTACTTAAAATTGATCATATTGATGTACATGTGCTTCAGAGTTGTAAGATTAGGGCTTTAATTACTTAGGGTTTTGGATGCTAGAATATTTTAAAATACAGTGGCCATTTATAAACAGCCATTGAGTATCTTGATGTTTGTATGTCAGGAATGCAAGATCTTCCCCAATAAGTCTATGCATACAGCTCTATTGATTTTCCCTTTGATAAACAGTTACATATGAGGAAAAATTAAGTGGTAAGTGGATATAATTTAGTAAAGTGATCATGAAGACAGGAGGATGAAAAAGATGGGATTTACAAAGATCTGAAGGATGTAAATAGTAAAGATGGAAAGAAATTATGTAGGATAATACATAAAGGATATATGAAGAATTTTACACATGTAAGGACTGCAAATATCTGAAAAGTGACTGGATTTTAAACACTTTTATTTTACACAAATGCTTCTGACAAGAGTCCAGGATTTTTTGAAAATTAAGAAAAGGGCTCCTTTGATCCAGAAAACTTGATAGCATGATCACAATGCTTTTGCATCTGGGAGTGAAAAATTTCCGCCACTTACTGTTTCTTCTTTTTGGAAGGATCAGTAGTAGCAAAAGTCCAGCTCTTCATTCAGAGTTACTGGAATTTTTCCAAATCTTTCCTGCTCATCTCTAGTCTTAGCTCACTTGGTCTGTAAGGACAATGAAAGTTTCTATAGCCCTGAGGAGTTATAGCAGACAGGTGCATTTGACAAAATCTGTTCCATGCTTTATGTATGCAAAAGGAATTTAGCAAGTTAATTATAAATAACCTTTTTAGTATATGTCAATTATATTTTCAGAAGTAAGCCTCAGCATGTACAATCAGCTTTTTAAAACCCACATTCATTTACCTCTTCAGAGCTATGGGAAGGTACTTGAGAGCATGCAAGATTTTAACTGACAACTCCTTTAAACGAATAAAACATTATAACATACTTGCTATATTTGGCATCAGTGGACAAATGCATTTCTAGTTTCCCATTAAGTTGTCCAATACTGTACTCCTTTTCTAAGAAAATTGTGTTTTATAGATGAATATTTTGTCTGTAGGCTGCTAAGGAGGTGGGACAGGAAAAGAATGCTGCACCTCCTTCCTTCTGTCAATGGTCCCTAGATTTGTTCATCCCATGATGATTTTCTGACTTTGATCTTTTTTTTTGTTAAAGTTTTGTGGTTAGTTTTGATTAACAGGCAAGCGCTCTTCAGGCTGAATTCACCCAACATAAGGTTTAATCAGAGGTGAAATCCGGTGCACTTTGATGTGCAGCTCCGGCAAGAGCTGGATTGCTACACCAAAAGCCAGCAGGGAGCTATTTAAAGAGCTGGCAGGCACCCTGGTTGCAATGGGACCATGGGGTTTAATCAGTAACAGGAAGCTGGAACAAGGTGTGCAGGGCGGGGGCTGAGAGCCATTCAACCTGCCAGCCCCAGAGAAGGGAGACCACTAGATGGCCGGGCACCCCCTGTTCCAGCACCCACGGTGATCCCTCGTCCCCGCGCTTAGGGCTGCAGCGGTGCGATCTAGCCCCGCCCGCCCTGACTCCTGGGGCACGTCTCTGACACCAATACGGGAGGCGGCTCCGTCCAGGGATCGCTCCATACAAGCCGGGGCGGCCGGGCGGGCACCTGTAACTCAGGTGCCTAAAGCCGCACCACCCAGCGCGGGAGGCACCACGCCGGGGAGCAGCCGCAAGGGCGGGGGAGCCCGGCACCAGGCTGCCGCCCGCCCGCCACGCCAGCAGGGGGCGCTGCCGGGCGCCCCTCCCCGCCGACTCCGGCCCAGCGAAGGCCTCACATCCGGGCCGGGAGGGAGGGGCCTGTTTTGCTCCGCAGCCTCCCCGCCCCTCTCTGGGGCTTCGTAAACGGCGGCGGCTGCGCTGGGCAAAGAGAAGGGGGCGGGGCCGAAACTTTTATAGCCCCGCCCACCCCCGCGAGCCCCGCGCTTCCGGTGCGGCGCCCTCACAGCGCGAGCGCGGCGGCCGGGCCTCGCGAGGGACCGCGGCGCGGGCGGGGCCCGAGAGGGAAGCGGCGCGCGCGGGATTCGCCCCTCCCCCCCCAGCTCGTCTCGCGGCCGGGCGCGATGGAAGGCCTGACGCTGAGCGAGGCGGAGCAGCGCTATTACTGCGACCTCTTCGCCTACTGCGACACCGAGAGCACCAAGAAGGTGGCGCCCAACGGGCGGGTGCTGGAGCTGTTCCGCGCCGCGCAGCTGCCCAGCGAGGTGGTCCTGCAGGTACCGGCCGCTTCTCGCCCTCCCCCCGCCCCCTCGTGGGCCCCGCCCGCTTCCCGGCGCTGAGCCGCCCCTCAGCCCCCCTGGGTGCAGCGGGAGTCGCGCCCCCCTACGGCCTTGTCATCCCTCCCGGGGGAGCCTGGCCCGGCCCGGTGGCTGCCACAGGTGCTGGGGCGAAGGGGGGGTTATGGCTTGCAGCGGTCTCCGTTCTGCGCAGGGGTTACAGCTGGCTTTAGTGGCTGTCAGCGCCCACGTTTCCCGCACCCCGGCCATTGCTGCTGAACCAGAGGCGGGGGAGGGGGCGTCTCTCAAAGTCTATCCCTGTTCTGCCCCTGCAGTGGGGGCTCTGTGCTGAGGGCAGGCACTGGGGTTAACTACAGGTTAGGGGTTGGTGTATGTGACCTGCCTGAGGGACAGTCAGGTGTTCCTCTCCCGAGAAACGCTGTGCTGAGGTATGACAACTTCAGTGCTGTGACTCTTGCTGTGCTTGGGCTGTTGCCCCAGCTGTACTGGGAATGGGGTAATTTTTGTGTTTATCCGAGTTGGAGCAAAGTGGAGGCTCAGAGCATGTTGTCCTTCAGATCTTACTAATATTGAAGTCTTAACTTGCTGGGTTGCAGAGGCTACCTGAATGAGTTCCTGTGGTCCTATTAATCTTAGGCTGAGAAGTATGTCACTTGCAAAAACTATGGGAAAGTCCATCCGAAGCATAGGAATTTGAGCACTGCTGGGAAGTACTGATAGCAGGATACGGGAAATCTGTACTTTTATTCCTGTTTGTGTTTCTGGCTCAGTGACCTTGTTCAGATAAATAACTCTCTACTTTTTTTCTAATTTGAAAAAGTAGAGTACCTGCAGATCTTATAAAGTGCCTTGACATCAGTGAAAAATGCAGTTTTAAAATTGGATAATACAGGCAGGTTGTGCTAAAGCAGTAGACTCCCACTAGTAATGTGTGGAAGCAAAGTTCCAGCACTACTACTGTAACCAGTGGGAACTGGGACTTATGTGAAAGCTACATTACTGAGTTACAAATTGTGCTACCAGTGTAGCTAAGGGATAATTTAGCATCGTTTGTCTAATATAGTTCCTAGAAAAGTATCCACAGGGGAACTATAGAGGCAATAGCTTGTGTGTGCATCCACCATAATATGTTCATGGCTGTGATATGTTTGTGAAGTGTAGTTCCCTGAAAGAGGCTATAAGCAGAATAAAGTGTTATTTCTAGAAAGCCATACCATCTCATAGGTACACTGTTGCCTCAGTGAAGAGTCAGAGTTGCTTACTGTTATCCAAGACCAACAAACATGTATCCATCAGCTTCTTTCAACTCAGAAGAGGGTTTAATTTCAGGAGTGTGTACACACTTTATCAGGGAGCATTGGTGTTGCTTTTTAGTCACTTAAAAGCAAGAGATTTGATTAGGTGAGAGGAGTTTAAAATGAACCAGATCTCTTTATTCTATTTAGCTGAATCAGTTGATAAGTTGTGGGTAGTATAAAAATATGGCAAGCACTAAAATTAACTTAAATAATCACGTTTCCTAGTAATTTATTTGTCCTTATTGTGTTCATGATCTACACTGTTTAAATCTCTAAATGAAAACTTGTTTTTCAATATTTTATTAATGAGATCTCAAGGGCCACCCAAATATTAGTATTTGTGTTCTGAATTACACAATACCCACAGTCTTTACGCTCATCATATGAACACAGCTGGATGTGTATTGTTTAGTGTCTCTTCTACATAAATCTTGAAATGTTGTGTGTATATAAACTAGTACAGTGTTGGCATGCTTTACTTGATGCAGTAGCTTAGTGGAATAGTGTAATCTTGTGCTTTGTATATCACTAGTCCCAGGTTCTAGGAATGTAACCAGTTAACTGGTAAGCATCACCATTACTGGCTGATGCTTACCAGTGAGCGCAGCATGGCATGGTACAGGCAGTCCCCGGGTTACGTACAAGATAGGGACTGTAGGCTTGTTCTTAAGTTGAATTTGTATGTAAGTTGGAACTGGTACATATTTTTGGGGGGGACGGGGAGCTGGAGTTAGGTGGAAAAGACCCTGATTCTCATACAACTTCCTTATTCTAAGAAAAACACATACTGTTTTGATATGAAGGTTTTTTTGGTTGATATTTTAATTAAAAATTGATCATAAGTTTCAGTGTTTCATGCTATATCCAAATCTTCCTTTTGGGGTACCTGAAAGATCCCAGTTATTCATTTAATAGTCAGAATCTTTGTTTTTTATATCTAAAAAAAGTTTATTCAATGCATATTACTGTTTCAAATAGAATTTGCTACAGATGGTTCAGTGAAATGGGTATTAAGTGTAATCAATAGTCATTGGAGAGCACAGTGAAATATTGATACAATCAAAGCTGTTGTATTCTGCTGAGCAGAAAATGGAAATCCCTTCCTGTGAAGTGTGTGTGTGTGTGTGTGTGTGTGTGTGAATTTATCCACAGGATTAATTTTAAAGAAAAATTCTGTGTTGGGAACAGGAGTTTAGCCACAGGTGGGTCCTCATTGTCCACTCACCCACTTTGCAACCAGACCCATCCCCGCGGGGCTTACCCTGCTCCGCTCCAGCCAGGGTGTGGGGTTGGGGCTTATCCCCTCTTCCCTTCTGTCCTGCACCTCCCCATTCTTGCCCACCCACACCACTAGGTAATTTTTCAGCTTCACCTCTGCCAGGCTGGAAGGGACTTGTTAATTTCACGTGACGCTAATAAGATACTTGCAGCTCTAGTGCTGAAGAGGGAAAGAGCTGTTGCTCCCAAGGTGGGGACTGTAACACAATGGGTCTCACTGCCTGCTGCTCCTGCTGTTCCCTAGGAAATTAATTTTTCCGCTCTGGGGTGCCCCCTTTTGGCTGGTGTCTTGTTCCCCCCCAGCAGACCTGCATCCTCTGCGGTGAGAAAAGCCGCTCAGTGTCTCCCTGGTCTGCTGGGGGAGGGGGAGGGGCGCTAGCTCTGCGTCTACCTGGTCTGCTGGGGAGAAGTGCCCCCCGTGCCGCCGGAGGTGGCGACAGTGGGGGAGGCACCACGCACTAGCTGCGCCCCTCCCCCCCGTTTGTAACTAGGGATCCGACATAAGTCGGATTGATGTAATCTGGGGACCGCCTGAATTGTGGCCTGGCTGGAGACCCCTTTCCAGGTCACCTGCCCACATGACCTTGGTTAAGTGTTCAATCACAACATTTAATTGGTTAAACAGGATTTTTACATCCCTAACGGATTCCAGTCCTACTTAGCCTGTCTCAAGGGAGGTAAATATTCTCTTGCAGATTGATATTCTCTTGCAGAGTAATGAATGTTTGGTGGGGAAAATGTAAATTACATGATTGTAAATGAACTGGATAAACCTGGGTTTCATTGTTGACAGCTCAATGAAGATATCTTGTCAATGGGCAGCTGCAGTTAAAAACCAAAAGATGTTTGGGTGTGTAAGGAAAGAGATGATGAATAATACAAAGGATATAAAATGCACTTATAAATCACTAATGTGGCTTCATCTAGAATGCTGTGTGTGGTGCTGGTATCCTCTCTCTCAAATACTAAACTAGAGGAAGTTCAGAAGAGAGCAATGAATGATCAATGCTTGGGAAGAGGGGGGACTCTCAATGAAGATTGGAAAGTCTAAGGTGTAGTTTAGGAAAGTATACAAAATAAAGAGTGGGAATGTCTATTACTTTATAATCCAAGAAGAGAACATTCAAAACCAAATGTAAATTTGTTAACACGGTATAACTCAGCTGTGGAATTCATACCACAGGAAACCATTGAGGCAATGAACTTAATGAGATTGACAGAAATGTACATTTATATGGTATCAAAAATAACCAGAGTTAACTACACAAATTTGTTTAAAGGTTATTAAACCTCATTCTTCAGGTTATAAATCAGTCTGTAACTATTGGAAATCAGGATGAGGCCTAATATGCATGGGATGTTGTCCCACATCTGCCTACTGCTGGGATTCTTCTACTTTCCTCTGAGACACCTGATGGTCCTTACTGAGGAAGTAAACAGTATAATAGAGTAGGTGGATCCTCTGAGGTCAGACCCAGGGCATTTCCATTCTTCCTGTAGAATATAATATTTAGTACTTGACAACCAAAATGTGAGTACATTTTATAGATTTTCAGTTTATTTAGCCTTGTCAGATTGTCCCGAATTCTGGGGCATATGTATATGTATGGAAATGTGGATTTCCAAGCTAACCTTTTCGCTGCACAGGTTCCTAATCAGAGGCAGTAGAAATCTTAAGGCATCTTCTGTTGAAATCAGCACAGGTTTGATCAAAAATCAATCTCTGACTCTGTTTGAATTTTTGTGTTGTCTGTGTCCTTCCTCAGACCTACAAGTTTTGCATTGTGCCATAAGCTGTATGGTTGAAAGCAAGGGTCACACAATATTGTCTCTGAGGAGCTAGTCATGTCTGTTGAATTTTGTTCTACAACCGAGAAGAGTTTGCACAGCTGTCCATGTACCAAACAAAAACTTCATGTCTGCTTCTCAGTCTTACTTCCAATGAAGTATTACATAAACCAAGGAAACCAATATACAAAAAATGTAGTGAAGCAGTTACAGTTGCTGTACACACATGCTTGATAGACCCATAAAAGCAAGGCAATGAAAAGATGAGCCACGTAAGGTGTTAACCTTTTGCTCCTCCACCCACAAAAACACACATCTTACTATTACCACAACTGACAGTTCATGCATCGAAACCTTAATTCTGCCAGTGTCAGCCATTCATTACTCTGCTTAACTGCTGTTGTGCATTGATACAAAAAGAATCTGATTAAAGGGTGTTCATATAGAAGTGCAAAAGGGGAAAAGGTGTGATAGCCTCAGCTCTTTCATAATGAACTCTTGTGTGTATTTTTAAATTAGGATTCAAAATCAAACAGTTGAATTGAGTAGTTGATGCCTTTCCAGGCCACATGCATGTAAATAGTGTTCAAAATGTAGCAGCTCATTGTCTGGGGCACATGGGGGGAGAAGATTCACATACTTTTCCTCTGCACTATCAGGCTATGGCTACACTGTAGTCTTCTTGAAGAAAAGCTTATGCAAATGAAGCATGGTGTGGAATGTTGCCGCGCTTCATTTGCATAATAAGTGAGCAGCTGTTTTTGCGCAAGAGGCTTTTGTGCAAAAAAGAGCTGTGTAGACGGCTCCTTTTTGCGCAAAACCCCCCTCTTGTGCAAGAACCTTTCTTCCTAATTTTTTTCAGGAAGAACAGCTTTTGAGCAAAAAGGAGCAGTCTACACACTCCTTTTTGCGCAAAAGCCTCTTGTGCCAAAGCGGCTGCTAATTATGAAAATGAAGCGTGGCAACAGTATTCCATGCCGTGTTTCATTTGCATGAGATTTACGCAAGAAAGCTACAGCTACCCTGTACACAGTATACTGTGCACTTGTAGTGACTTTACCGGTTGGAGACCTTGATACCCTTTCTTTCTCTGCATGGTATGGCTTTTTTGGAAATGAACTTCTTGATTTTGTGTAGATGGGGATTTTGCCACTCTTTAAAATCAATCTGCAGTTTTAAACAATGCTATATTTACTTGCATTTGCAATCCTAGGTTTGAAACTCTAAAAACTAGAAATAGGTTTCTCAATTGATGACAAATTAAACTCTGAATACGTTAGATGCCAAAAATTAATGGAGACTTCCCAGATCTATTGACTGTGCAGAAATGTTATGGATATCTACTTTCATTAGTACTCAGAGTACTTTGTTTCTCAATCACAATTGCCTTTTAAAACACACAATATTTTTCTTCGAATTAAAGGTTTCAGTCTAAACATAAAAAAAAATCAAGTGTAGAAGGAAAACCTATTCAACGGAATAAAAATTTGTACTTTCACTTAATGTATGTAAAACAGGCTATATTTTTAAATGCCTTTAGAATAGTTATGGTAGTACATTGGCATTGAAGTCTCAAGTGAAGCCCTGTTGACAGAACATGACATTCTAATTTTTGGAATAAAAGAACACTGATTAAATTGGAAAAGTACTGAAGCATATGTAAGTTTTAGCTTGTGTAATACATTAAAACATGAAATAAGAGATTTTTTTTTTTCCCTCCAAGAGTAATTTAAAATCAGTTCTTGGTGACTCTTATTAGTATTGAAATTATTCAGTAAATTAGGTCTCTGATTTTTTTTTCTCCATTTTTAATGTTTTTTGATTGGCTTATCTGTTACTGTTGCATTGGTTTAGGGTTTATATTTGACAGCAAATATATTTTTCATACAAAATATCCCAAGGACATGGAAGTAAATGTTTTCGAAGACTTTAGTACTGGATTTCTGACTTATGCTAAACTTGCATAATCACAGAACATTTTATGCACTTGTGCTCTATTTTGCTCTTATCTTGTATGAGCCCTAGAACGTTCTTGTAACAATTTACTTAAATGATCTGTGAAATCGTTACTTTGCTGGACATTCTTCTGAAATTAATGTGTTACCAGTGCAGGGTCCCATGTTGCAAAATAATCTTATGGTGGTAGGAGGGGAAGAATGAAGTAAACATTTTGCTTGCCTACTTCCCTCCTCAGGAGACTTGTCATTTAATAAAAATCAGACTGAAGTAAATAACTTTGACAGTGGAGACTATCTAAAAAATGAGAAAATTCTACAAATACTTGAGGTTCCATTTATAAATAGCAGTACTGGAAAACCTTTAAACAAGTGATCAAAATAACTGATATTTTGCTAAAGGCTGTCTCTTGGTAGCTAGAATGGAGAACCTTTTTTCATTTTCCATTGAGTCTCATTTTAATGTTTTAACTTGATATGTGACAGTACTGTATTGTTAGTCTCTTATTCAGCTAAATGATTATAAATAGTGTTGCCAGTCTAAACTTAGTGTCTCTAGTCTTTTAATTTTCAAAAGCTTTGTCTGCCCCTTTGTTTTCTTTTCTTATTTGCTATTATCTATTATAGTTATAGAATATTTTTCATGGTTAAATTATCTTGAAATTAATTAATCGAGGAATTAGTGTGCTCTGGTTGTGAAACTTTTCCGTTAAAACACAGTCATAAACCAATTTAAAAATGCAGAGTAGTTTTCCCAGTAGATTATAGATTGGGCATGCATGTGGGGAACAAATTGAGAAAACCAAAGCATCTATTGTTGTGGTAACCTTCGTTTCAGTTATTACAGTTCTGATTTAGATTTCAATTTAAGCTGATAGTGAAAATTTGTTGTAGGTTTAAACATTGGCATTAACTATGAGTAAAATCTTCAAAATCTGACACTGTCAAAGTTGAGTTCCCAGATCTGTCCTTTTTTTTTTTTTTTTTTAAAGTTTCATCTATACTAGGAAAAGTACCCTTTACTAGGTGAAGTACCCTATATGGGAGAGGGAGGAGAGGGAGGCAGGAGCTGGTGCACATGGGGTGCCAGCCTTTCAGCCAGCTTCCTACATGTGCCGGCTCCTGTGGTACTGCCTTCCCCTCCCCCTGGCACCTGCCAGCTTCTGTGGAGCCACCTGTCCTCCCCCCTTTCTCTGGGCTGCTGCCTTCCACAAAGCAGCGTGTGGGAATAGAGTGGGAGCTAGCTCACTGCAAGCACCAGGTCTCACTATTCCTGCCCCTTCCCCCTCATATGTAAACATGTACATCCTGAAAATTTCAATGGGTACACATTTACAGAAATAAACACATTTTAACATCGCTAGTTTTAAGTAACTTTTAAAAGGGTAACCTGGAGATGGGAGACAAGTGGCTGTCTCATTTTAGTGATTGATTTACAGTAAAATGTCTGAACATTTTAAAAAAAAATCTTGAAAATATTGGGAATGCACATCTATCAGAGCGTGATCCTACTTCCATTAAAGCTATTGGGAGCTGTCAGTAAGAGCAGAATCAGGCTAATAGGTTCCATCATTATACTATCTGGGCACTTTCTCTGTTTTTTTCCCCTTGTTATGCTAGAAGTCGCCTTCCATAGCTTTCTTTCTGAGAGGCACGTAGAATCCTTTTTCCCTTTTCTCTGCACTCCTCTCCTCCAAAGTCCAGGATTTTCCAGCTATTTGTCAGGTTCTTGTTTGTCTGTCTTTTTAACACAGTTACTTACATAGTCTGAAAAATCAGAGAATGTACCCCCTGAATTTAAACAGGATTCTCTCATATGTATTTTTACACCTCTACTATTTCTATAAAATAAGACTGGATTTTTTAAAATTAGAATCTTAGCTTTTTAGGCTTCCTTTATGCATCCCCTAGTTTATAAAAGATAAACCCATTATTTTTCTTTGTAGCCCAACTTCAGATGAAGTTGTTTAAGTTGTACTACAGGTTGCACTTCCAAAAACTGGCACACTCCGTACAATAGATGCTTCTGGTCCAGAGCACCTAGAGTAGGATGGCCAGCCGGGGGTAGGGGCAACAGGGTCTGCAGCACAGTTGGGGGTAGCCTGGCATCATGGAGCTGGAGCCCTGTGGCAGCCCTCAGTAGCACTCGGCCAGGTCCGGAGTTTCCCAGCAGCTCAGGGCTGGAGCCCCAGGAAAGGGGCAGTCCCCGGGAGCGTGGAGCTGGGATTAGAGCCCAGCAGAAGCGTGGGGCTGGAGTATCCTGGCAGACCCCAAGAGTGTAGGGCCAAGGCCAGAGTCCCAAAAGTATGGGGCTAGAGCCCCATGGCAAGCAAAGCAGAAGTCCTGTGACAGCCCTGCATGGCCAGAATCCCCTAGCAGCACAGGGCCAGACTCTCCTAGCAGCCTTTAAGAGTGCAGGGCCAAGGCCCCGCAGAAGTCCCCTGGAGCACAAGGCTGGGGCCAAGGCCCTGCAGCAACCCCTGGGAGTGCAAGGCTGGAGCCTGCGGTAGGAGCCAGAGGCTGGTCTGCCCAGGGAGCCAACAGCAGCCAGTTAGGTTGGAGGATGTGGGGGCAAGGCAGGGTGCCTGCTGCAGCATTCAGTGCATTTGAAGGCCGGTGGCAAATTCTCTCTTTCTGGACTGGTCAGGTCCCAGCAGTACTGGACCAGAGAGGTCCAGCTGTACTTCTAAAGATTCACAATGGTGTGATAAGTGAGGGCATTCATTCAGTATAAAAATCTGTAGTTTGGTTTTTCTTTTCATTTAACCTTTAGAAATGTAATATAAGGTAGGCAACCCAAACCCACAAATCCTTAACTTTGGCTATTTTATATTTGTCATAGGCCTGCATGAGGCATGTGATTGTTTGCGCTTTGTGCTCTACCACATTCCTTAATAGGAAGTGGCAAGAGGTAAATGTGTCACAAGCTTGTTTATAAGTACAGAAAATGTTGTCATAAGATATACAGTTAGCAACTCCCAACTTGCAGAAGATATATAAAGTCATGAATTTGTATAAAAGACATTATGAGGAAATTTTTCTTGTTTCTTTTAACTTCTCTCCTTCAGTTGACTGACAGACTTGTTTCTTATATCTGAAACAATATGGACGCAGTCTCATTTTGACTAGTACCATAGCTGGATCTTATGGTTTATAACCTGAAAGCAGAGTTCTGATTCTGATCTTTAGAACTATGGCAAACAAGCTCAATTCTACTTGTGTGAACGTCGGAAATATCCTACTGTGGACAGTTCATTAGTTTTTGAAGTACTTTATCACACAAGAAAACACACAACATAATAAAATAAGTGTATCTTGTCTTTTTTAATTTTCAAAAGCGTTGTCTCCCCTTTGTTTTTTATTTTCTCTAAGCCTGCAAGAAAATTCCTTTTTGTATCAGATATTTAGAGCACTCCACCATAAAGTTACCAACTTAAAAGCACATCTTCAACCTGAAGTGTAGGGATCCTTAGTCGATCTCACAAAGTCTTGTGCTCCTCTTCCTTTGCTTAAATTCACAATTGAGTCAAAACACAAGGAACCCCTCTCTCTATACAGATTCACTGTAAACAACAGGCATGTTTCCTTTAATGGGAATTGCATCCAGACAAATTTCCCACTCATTCTGTTCCCTTCACTGTCTCTGAGGATTAAAGGGGTATCCTTACTTTTGAAATAAGCAGTGCTTGTCTGATTCTGCTCCACTGGGGATACATCTACACTGCAATTAAAAGCCCAAACCAGCTTGAACTCAGGGGCTCTTTAATTGTGATATACAGGTTGCACCTCCCAAATCTGAAATTCTCTGATCCAGCAACATCCATGGTCTGGCATAATCATGAATGTTCCTGGATAAGAGTGCCCCAGAGCAAGAGGGCCAGCAGTTGGGAGCCTGGCAAGTGTGGTAGCAGCGGAGTGTGATCAGGGCTGCCTGGCAGTGGGGCCAAGATCACAGCAGCCCAGAAGAGGAAGCCTGGCAAGGGCTGTGGCAGCAAAGCCAGGGCTGTGGCTGCCGTAGCCTGGGAGGGGAAGCCAGCAGCAGCTCAGCAGAAGCAGCACAGCTGGGGCCATGTGCTGTGCAGCAACAGGGATAGGGCTGTGGCAGCCCAATTGGACAGCTTGCCACCTGGCAACAGGGCTGGGACCACATGCCACCCAGCCAGCAGTAGAACTGGGACTGAGGCTGGCCAGCAGGCAGCTTAGCCAGGCTAAAGGAGCCAGCAGCAGGGAGAGACATCAGGGTGAGGGGGTGGTGTCGGGACCTCCCGTTGTCTGGCAAATCCCTCATCCAAGACCGATCAGGTGCTGGATCTGGAGTGCAGGACTGACGGTGCTGGACCAGGATGTCCAACCTGAAGACGTTTTACTTGGACTGCACACCAGGCTATTGGACCCTGTAAGGTAGAAGAGTCCCAGCCATTGCTTAAACATCTGTACATCAGTTAAGCAGATCTTTAGTCCAGGCACCGTATGCCCAAGTCAGCTTGCATGGTCCAGCTTGGGTATCTAATTGCACTATAGATCTGCTGGAACAGCATTTATGCTAGTGTTCCACCAGTGTTTTGCTGGCTTAGGAAGCTATCCAAGGAACAGGGCTGGTCCTTAGAGCTGTCTGTATAAAATATGTAACTTTTAAATATGCCCTTTGCATTGTAGAGCGCAGGAGAGTTCTTTCTGTGCAGCCAGTATAAGGTTTATAGAAACTGTGATATGCTAAATACAAGAATTTGAAAAAGATGGCACCCTGACTTCAACTTCTGGATAGTGAGTTTTTGAGTGTTAATAATTTGGGAGCATTTATTAGTGATGTCAATACTCCCGATGTAAAATGTACCTTGGTTTCCCACTTCTGTGATTCTTGGAAATGACAACCAGGCTAAGTTGCAATAAGGCTTAAGTTTATCAAGCGCAAAAATGAGCCACTACTGTATCTTCATAATATTGCTGCAGCAGTTGGTACTAAGAAAACCTGGCTTTTAAAGGTTTTATTGTCTTTATGGAAAACTATTGCTGGGCTTTTCAGAATTAAACTAGTCTTTGACAATTGACTTGACTCAAAGCTGGGCAAAGAAGAGAGACTAAACAATGTGCCCCTGTTTAATTACTTAGTGCCCGAAGAGAAACCAAGGAAGTTCTTGAGAAGCTTCCCATTACCAAAACAAGGCAGTGATTCTCTGCTCCTGAAGTAGTCTCTTAACTTGTTTTGTGCTAAAAGCAAACTATCCTTACTAGTCTTCCTGATATCTAGCTGAGCCTCTTTAAAGGTTCCAGAACTCTGTAGCTGTCAATTCTTCCCATCCCTGCTTGGTTTTTATAAACATTTCCATTCCTGATTGAATGCAAAGATCAGGTGTTTAACCTCTTCTAGGAAGGTAGCTGTCTGAGCTTGAGCTAGCTTCCTGCTGTCATAATGAAATGGCTCAGCTGTAGTGTAATGGTTCATGGCTATTCATTAGCATGATTGCCTACAGCCACTCTCCAAGTTACAAACAAGTTATAGACCAACACTTGGCCCGTAACTTGAACTGTTTGTAACTCAGACCCCATTGAGTTACACGCAACCACACTGTTCGTAAGCGCGGGTCGCGTTGGTAACTCGGGGACCGCCTTTATGACTGCTCCATGGGAGCTTTGGTCGTAAGTGCGAACGGTCGTAACTTGACCGTTCGCAACGCAGGGAGTGGCTGTATTTGTGGAGCATAGGGATGTTAAAATTAGATTAATCAACTAATTGAATAGTCAGTGGAACTTCCATCAACTATTTGATTAGTCGATAAGGGTGCTTCTGCTTTGAAATGTAGCAAGAGCCCGCTAACTTTCAGATTGAAAAGCTGCATGGTGTTTCCTATGTGTTTTCTGTCTTTATATCATAAGATCTTTGGGTGGGAGCATGCTTCATTCTGTCAGTGTCTTAGCATTGGGCATGCTGTGTGCGCAAAATGAGGGAATCAGAAATATCATTGCTGAAAGAGACTTAAAATGCTGCGATTAGAATTATTTATGCTAAAAGGAATTAGTGAAACCTTTGTTATCTGGCACTCTGTTAACCAGAAAACTAACTGGTGTTTTCCCCAGCCACAATACTGTCACATCTTCAGGAGCACAGGCCTGGCTTGGTTTACCAAGATAGGCTTAACAATTTTTTATTTAAGTAGTACTGATCCTCTTTAATTCAAAATAGAAATGAGACAAACTGCCTCATGCTACAAAGCTACCAATATTAAAAACTTAAGTTTTATTATTATTGTCCATTGGTTTTTCCTAGGTTGATGGGACCCTCACATAATTGGAGTTTTTAGATAACCGGAATGCCCTAATCCCCAAGTGTGCCGGATAACACAGGTTTTACTGTAATCTTAAAAGTCTTTAAATGTTTAGAATGGTTTACATCAGAAATAAAGTGAGGGGATGCCACATTTATTTGGAATGTAGGTACATTTGAGACCAAAGTGTCCTTGACACATTCCTAGTATTTTTCATTTTTTTTTCCAGCCATTTCAGAGCTATTTCTGTTTTGGATAGATTGTCAGTACTGTGAGTCTCAACAGCAGCCACCCCCGGTTTCTGTCCTGTATCCTTGGAAGGGATCTTAGTGTCCCCTGGCAGAAATCTGGGAATGTGACAGTTTTCTGCCCATGTAGTCATCCTCCCCCGTGAGTGGTGTTTTTTTGCAAATAAAAAGTCATTTTGGATGAAAAAAATGTGGTGATAGCAGCAATTTCCAGAAAACTGCTACCATGCTGATGATGTCTAAGGCCCTACCAAATTCATGGTCCATTGTGGTCAATGTCACTCTCACAGGATTTTTTAAAAGATACATTTTATGATTTCAGCTATTTAAATCTCAGATGTAGATGTTGTAAATGTAGGGGTCCTGACCCAAAAAAAGAACTGGGAAGGGCGGCTCACAAGGTAATTGTAGGGGGGTTGCAGCACAGCTATCCTTACTTCTGTGCTGTTCTTGGCAGCACTGCCTTCAGAACTGGGCAGCTGGAGATTGGTGGCTGCTGACCAGAAGCCCAGATATGAAGGCAGAGCCACCGCCAATATTAGCAGTGTCACGTTTACATCTACGTTGCTGCTTGCAGAGCTGGGCCCTTGATTAGCAGTCACCATTCTCTGGCTTACCAGCTCTGAAGGCTGTGCAAAAAATGAGGATGGCAATACCATAAACCCCCCTGAAATAACCTTGCACCTCCCTCCCCCCTGCAATTCCCTTTAGGGTCAGGATCCCAATTAGAGAAATGCTGGTGTCTCTATGAAATCTTGTAGTATAATGTAAAATCACACACACACCAGATTTCATAGTTTTTGATGCATTTTTCATGGCCATGAATTTGGTAGGGCCCCGCTCATGACTCGCTAATTTCCAAAAACATTTATACAAAAAAATTAAGACAAGACTAGTTAATGCAAAGCATTGCCATTTACACATGTACCAACTTAAGAGTGCTGTTATGTCTGTATTTAACAAAGTGACTAGTGGTTCTGGCAGAGTGTCTGGCATTATTTTATTCAATTTATAAATACTTATATCTGTTCTCTTGCAGATTATGGAACTTTGTGGTGCAACGAGACTTGGATATTTTGGAAGAAGTCAGTTCTATATTGCTTTGAAACTTGTTGCTGTGGCCCAGTCAGGTCTCCCTCTAAGAGTGGAAAGTTTAAATACAGGTAAATCTGGAAATTAATTCTTAAATAGTACTGAGCAGGTTAGTGACATGTATTGCAGTTGTATCTCAGATTCTAATAGATGAATCTGGTGGACTATTGTGGTATGGTCTCAGTTTCTCTAGTGTATTGCTAAATTATACATACTGAAAAAAGTGAAGGGGAGTTTGGGCCAAACCAAAATTTAAAGTATCTTTATAAAATACTACAGTACCTTAACTACTAAAAGGGATTAAGTTAATCTAGGGACATGAAGTCCTCAAAACCATTCAACTATGAAAAATATTAAAGTAACTTAGTGTTACTGCAAGGCATGCAGAGTGAAAGAAAGGCTTTTTATATATGCCAGTTCCCACAGTGGTCTAGGTCAGGGGTTTTCAAAGTTGGGTTGTGGGCCACTGGTGGACCATGATGCACTATGTTTAAGCCTCCATAAGCACAGAGCTTTGCAGCTCTCATTGGCTGTAGTTCACCATTTCCAGTCAAAGGGAGCAGTGGCTTACCCTGGCATCCCAATTTTGAAGACTCCTGGTCTAGGTGATCTATCTTCTGTTTTTGAAGGTTGAGTTGTAAAAGTAGCAGATGAACTTCATTTCAATTCCATTAGCTGGCTGCATCAATGCTAATACTGTAGTCACAATTATTTGTAGGGTCACAGAGTGGGGATGACACCTTCAACTTCCAACTCCAAGTAGGTAGCTACATAATTCATTTCTATCAGGTCTCTGGACTCTTCACCTGAATTTACAAATCATCCAGCAAAAATTCAGCTACTGTCCCAGAAGAAGTCAGTCTTACATATTTCAGTGATAGAAATGTAGCCGTGTTAGTCTGGTGTAACTGAAACAAAATACAGGCCTATGTCGCACTTTAAAGACTAACAAGATGGTTTTATTAGATGATGAGCTTTCGTGGGCCAGACCCACTTCCTCAGATCAAATAGTGGAAGAAAACAGTCACAACCATATATACCAATTTTAAAAAATAAACACATATGAAAAGGACAAATCACATTACAGAACAGAAGGGGGATGCGGGGGGGGGGAGGGGGGAAGGAAGGTAAATGCCTGTGAGTTAATTATATTAGAGGTGGGGAAGGGGAGATGTCTGTGAGTTAATGGTATTAGAGGTGATAAATGGGGAAGCTATCTTTGTAATGGGTAAGGTAGTTGGGGTCTTTGTTCAGCCCCCTGCGGAGAGTGTCGAATTTTAGCATGAATGCCTGTTCAGAGGATTCCCTTTCAAGCGCAGATTTGAATGTCTTCTGAAGTAGGATGCATGTGATTAGGTCATTGAGACAGTGTCCTTTCTGGTTGAAATGGCAAGAAACTGTTTTTTCTTTGTGATCCTGTCTGATGTCTGTTTTGTGGGCATTGATTCTTTGGCGAAGTGTCTGAGACGTTTGTCCAATGTACATAGCAGACGGACACTTTCGGCACATGATAGCATAGATTATATTTCTGGATGTGCAGGAATATGTATTCTTGATCTTATAACTCACTTGGTTAGGACCAATAATGGTGTCAGCAGAATGAATATGTGGACAAAGCTGGCAACGGGGTTTGTTACAAGGGAAAGTACCAAGGTTGGTATTAGTGTGGTATGTCCTGTGGTTGTTGGTAAGAATCATCTTGAGATTAGGTGGTTGTCTATAGGAGACTATGGGTCTGTCTCCCAGAGCTTCTTGGAGTTTAGTGTTCTGTTCCAGTATAGGCTGTAATTTATTGATAATGTGTTGGACAGGTTTAAGTTGGGAGCTGTAGGTGATAAGTGGTGTTCTGTTGTTGGTTTTCTTGGGTCTGTCTTGTAGTAGATGGTTTCTAGGTATTCGTTTGGCTCTTTCAATTTGCTTTTTTATTTCTCCGGGTGGGTAGTTGAGGTTTATAAATGCTTGGTAGAGATCCTGAAGTTTCCCCAATTATCACCTCTAATACCATTAACTCACAGACATCTCCCCTTCCCCGCCTCTAATATCATTAACTCACAGGCATTTATCTTCCTTCCCCCCCCCCCCCGCCCCCCGCATCCCTCCTCTGTTCTGTAATGTGATTTGTCCTTTTCATGTGTGTTCATTTTTTTTAAATTGTATCCTTTGGTATATATGGTTGTGACTATTTTCTTCCACTATTTGATCTGAGGAAGTGGGTCTGGCCCACGAAAGCTCATCATCTAATAAACCATCTTGTTAGTCTTTAAAGTGCTACATTGTCCTGTATTTTGTTACATATTTCATAAATTAAAATCACAATCTGATACTTCAGGAGGATTCATCTTAGCTTCCAGACGAAAACAGATTCCTTGAAAGCAAAGAGAAGATCTCCCTTCTTGCTACAAAAACTGATATAAAAGATAGAGATCAAGACTCTGAATTGATAGTCACTTCCATGTCCCTGGTGCTGTGTCTAAATAAAATTAGATGTGACTGACTCACTGAGACTGCAGTTTGAATCAAGTTGGTGAGAGTGTTATAATTTAATCTGCAGACCAAAATCAAGCAGTGGGGACCAAGAACAAGATGTAAACCTTTTCATGGATAACAGCCTAATTGGGGATTATAAAATGAGCAGATATTCACTGTGAATTTGACACTTGTTTGTTCTGTTACCTTGTGGGAAACGGTCTCCTGCAAAAATAAAAATTAATTAGGCATGTAATGATGGAGCTTCTGAATGAGCATGCAAATCCTAAGTATTCCAACATAAAAGGATAGTCATCTTACACTAACTTTCTTTGAAGACGAAGTCAGGTAGGTGGAAATGTGAAGAGAAGGATGTGACACTTAAGGGTATATTTCAGTTTGGGTTACACCCCACCTTAGCACTGAGATAAATCTGCTGGTTTGAGAACGTTGTCCATGCTTAGGTGAAAATGTGAAAGGTCTTGCTTGAACTCTGGTGTCCCTGTTACCTTATGTGACTTAACTGTCTGGTCCTAGGTTATATTTAAAAATTATTAAATAATTATGTACTCAAAGGGGACTATTCCAGAATAGATTGTTTGAATGTTTAATTATCAGAATTTAGTAAAACAAATGATTCTACACAGTAATTAACAAATTATATGAAGAACTTTACCTGACAATAGTAGAATTAAATATACAACAGCTGTATTTTTAATTTTATGTAATTAAAAACAAGAACCAATAAAACCAATAATTACCTCATAAAGAAGTTGGTTGATTGATGTATGTGCACTCTTAAATATTTTAAAAGTAAGCTATACAGCAGGGGTGGCCAAGAAAAAAATTGCGGCTCCTGACAGAACTTGGACAGAACCCAGAACTGCTCAGGTCAGCCGCTCTCATGGCTGGGCCGCTGTAAGCTGTATGCGTGCTCATGGCCCTCAGCGGGCTGTGTCCTATCCTGCACATGCAGGCTGGGTCACACACAGCGTCCCCGCCTGCACGTGCTAGCAGCCGGCTGCTGACCGCAGGCAGGGGCAAGGGCTCCAGGGGCGGCGCCAGTGGCTCTGGGACCTGGACATAAGATTAGTGGTGGAGGAGAATTGGGTTAGAATGTGGGGAAATGCCTGGCTCTGGAGAAGGGGAGGAAAAGGGAGGAGGATCAGGTGGGTGGTGCGCATGGTGTCCCGGATGCGCGTGGTGGTAGCAGTGGTGGCATGGCTCTGGCTCCCGGGACCCAAGCATAAAGTTGGCGGGGAGGGTGCCATGGAGTGCCGGCTGCTAAGCGCAGGCGTGTCACCTCGAGGGAGTCGCATGTCTGTAGCCGCGGCTCCTGGACCCGAGAATTAGGTTAGAATGGGGTAGGGCAGGGGGCGGAGTGGGGTGTGTGCCCTGGCTCTAGTCTGGGGGAAGGGAGGGGTATTGAGTTCAAGGTGGGGGAAGGCTTGCGCACAGTGTCTTAAGCAGCACGTTTCAAGGCCGGCTGCTCAGCGTACATGCCCTAGCACCTGGAGGGAGACATGCGTGGCTGTAGCGGCAGCTCCGTGAACCAAGAATTAGGATGGGTTGAGACTCTGCAACCCGAGAATTAGGTTGAGGAGGGGATTGGGTTGGGGTGTGTGCCTGGCTCTGAGGAGGGGGATTGGGTTGGGGTGTGTGTGCCTGGCTTCGGGGAAGGGGAGGGGGATTGGGTTGGGTTCTGCTCTACTCTGTGCTGATTAGGCCTCAGTTGGAGTATTGTGTCCAGTTTTGGGTATCACATTTCAAGAAAGATGTGGAGAAATTGGAGAAGATCCAGAGAAGAGCAACAAGAATGATTAAAGGTCGAGAGAACATGACCTATGAAGGAAGACTGAAAGAATTGGGCTTGTTCAATTTGGAAAAGAGAAGATTGAGAGGTGACATGATAGCAGTTTTCAGGTATCTAAAAGTGTGTCACGAGGAGGAGGGTATCATGCTTCCTGGCCTCTGAGGATAGAACTTAGAAGCAATGGGCTTAAACTGCAGCAAAGGGGAGGTTTAGGTTGGACATTAGGAAAAAGTTCCTAACTGTCAGGGTGGTTAAACACTGAAATAAATTGCCTAGAAAGGTTATGGAATCTCCATCTCTGGAGATATTTAAGAGTAGGTTAGATGAATGTCTATCAGGGATGGTCTAGACAGTACTGGGTCCTGCCTTGAGGGCAGGGGACTGGACTCGATGACCTCTCTCTGATTCTATGATTTTGTGTTTGAGATAATATTTTATTTAAAAATGAAGCCTGGCCCACAAGCCCCCAATTGGGGCCAAGCCCCGATCTGGCTGCATCATCATAACAGTCCTGTACCCTTCCCCCCAGACTCCAAACCTGAGCTTATCATACACTAGAACCTCCTGTCCTGAGCTGCTCACATACCCAAACTCCTCCTGCACTCCCACATCCCCAGTGCCACAACACTCCTGCATCATCCACACACTGCAAATCTGTGTCCTGAGCCCATCATACTCCCAGCCTCCCTGCCCTGAGCCCCTCATACACCTTAGCCCAAACTCCTACACTCAGAGCTACAAGTCTGCAGCTTGCTCAGCACCAACCCTGTCCAGCCTGGAGCCCCTTCCCTGAGCCAGCATTCTTTTCTCTACTTCCTCCTCCACCCAAATTCCGTCCCAGAGCTTGCACCTCACCCCTTCCTGGTGCTTTTTTTGTCATGGCATGCCCTGGGACAGTGTACCAGCACCTATTTTTCTCTGGTGTGGTGTGGCTATTTTTTTTCCCCAACTCCCTTCTCCCTCCCCTTCGTACATGGCTCTTTGCACTCTATCCACCACTATTTTTGCTCTGTCTCTAACGGGTTGGCCACTCCTGCTATACAGTAAATAGAATGATTTGACTTCACTGTCAGTGGACGAAGAAGGCCGTTCAGAAGGATGGCAGATGTATTTGAGAAAAAGATGTCTGACTTGTAACAAATTTTGTTCAGGGGAAAACACAGTAAAACTGTGCACCTCTTTGGTAAGTCAGCATGTGTAGACTTAAAAAATGGGTTAATACAGGCAGTCCCTGGGTTACGTACAAGATAGGGACTGTAGGTTTGTTCTTAAGTTGAATTTGTACGTAAGTCGGAACTGGTACATATTGTACCCCAGGTGTCCCCGATTCAGCCGCTGCTGAAACTGACCAGCGGCTGACTACAGGAAGCCCAGGGCAGAGCAGCTCTGCCTTGGGCTTCCTGTAGCCAGTCGCTGGTCAGTTTCAGCAGCGGCTGACTTGGGGACACCTGGGGCAGAGCAGCTGGGGTGCTGCTGGGTTGTTCCAGTAGCGCCGCACTTCCGTGCTATGGGACCAACCCGGCGGCAGCCCCCCCAGCTGCTCTACCCCAGGAGTCCTGATTCAGCCGCTGCTGAAACTGACCAGCGGTGAGAAAAGCCTGGTCTGCTGTGGGGCGGGGGGGGGGGGGGGGCGCTAGCTGCGCCCCCCCCCCCCCCAGCAGACCAGGGAGATGCGGAGCGGCTTTTCTTGCTGCGGAGGACGTGGGCAGCGGGACCGCGTCGTGTCTCGGCGGTCCCGCTGCCCACGTCCTCCGCGGCGAGAAAAGCCGCTCCGCCTCTCCCTGGTCTGCTGGAGGGTGGGGGGCGCTAGCTCTGCATCTCCCTGGTCTGCTGGGGGGAAGTGCCCCCTGCGCCGCTGGAGGCGGCGTCAGTGGGGGAGGCACCCTGCACTAGCTGCGCCTCTCCCCTCCTCCCCCCCGTTCATAACTAGGGTTCCAACTTAAGTCGGATTGACATAACCCGGGGACTGCCTGTAATGAAATTACTGTGAAGTCTGACTGTCACTGAACATCCCTTGACAGTATCCTAGTACAATAGTTTATTAGCTACTTCTGTAGAAAAGATTAAACAAGGTTAAAGCGCCGGGTAATAAATGTTTAAGTAATACTTAAGTCTTCAGAAACAAAGTTTGAATTATCTTTTATTGTGAACATAAAAATGGCACCACTTTACTTCCTGTATACATTATTATAGCTAAATGTTTTTAACTCCTAGATATCTAGATGAAGCACCTTAAGTGCAAAGACTTTTAAGAACTGTAAGTTGCTTGCCACTTGTGAAGCATTGAACTTATACAGTAAAGAAAACTGTAATACAGTATCATTAACAAGTATATGTAAGTATACAAGAACGAGTTGATTTCTTTCTTGCATACCAGCACAATAAATTAAGTCAGAACTGAAAAACCAAACTGTCATCTTGTAAAGATAGAATCATAGAACACTATAACTGGAAGGGACCTTCAGAAGTCATTGAATACAGTCCCCTGCCTTCAAAGCAGGATCAGGTACTGTCTAGATCCTCCCTGACTAGGTATCTGTCTAACCTGCTCTTAAATATCTCAAGTGACAGAGATTCCACAACCCCTCTAGGCAATTTATTCCAGTGTTTAACCACCCTGACAAGTGGGAAGTTTTTCCTAATGTCCAACCTAAACCTCCCTTGCTGCAATTTAGGCCCGTTGCTTCTTGTCCTGTCCTCAGAGGCCAAGGAGAATAATTTTTCTCCCTCCTCCTCAACACCCTTTTAGATACCTGAAAACTGCTATCGTTCTCTCTTTTTTCTTTCCTTAACTAAACAAGCCCCGTTCTTTCAGTCTTCCTTCATAGTTCATGTTTTCTAGACCTTTAATCGTTTTTATTGTTCTGCTCTAGACCTTCTCCAATTTCTCCACATCTTGAAACATGGTGCCCAGAACTGGACACACTACTCCAATTGAGGCCTATTCAGCATAGAGGGGAGTGGAAGAATGACTTCTTGTGTCTTGCTCACAACACTCCGGTTAATGCATCCGAGAATCATGTTTGCTTTTTTTGTAGCAGTGTCATACTGTTGACTCATGTTTAACTTGTTGTCCACTATAACCTCCAAATCCCTTTCAGCAGTACTCCTTCCTAGACCATCACCTCCCATTCTGTATGTATGAAACTGATTGTGCCTTCCTAAGTGGAGTACAGTAAAACTCCAATAGTCCAGCAAAAAATGAGTCGCAAGGTAGCAGCAGCAGCAGCTGAACTGAATGAAAAGGGTAAAAAAGGGTTAAAAAAACCTAAAACATTATAGTATACTGTATACAGTATGTACAATAAAAAGGGGTAAGAACACTTTATATACAGTATATACATAACCAGCTTATAGTACCTCCTGATACTCCGGCATATCTGATAATCCGGCACCACCTAGGTCCCAGATTATCGGAAGTCTACTGTACTTTATATTTGTCCTTATTAAACTTCATCCTGTTTACCTCAGACCATTTCTCTAGTTCGTACAGATAATTTTGACCCTATCCTCCAAAAGCACTTGCAATCCCTCCTAGCTTGGTATCCCCTGCAAACTTAATAATCGTACTCTCTATACCACCTAAATTATTGATGAAGATATTGAACAGAACTGGCCTCAAAACAGACCCCTGCGAAACCCCACTTATTATGCTCTTATAACATGATTTTGAACCGTTATCTTCTCACAGAGTAGTTATTATCCAGCCAGTTATGCACCCACCTTATAATAGCCCCATCTAGGTTATATTTCCCTAGTTTATTGATAAGATCATGCGAGACAGTGTCAAATGCCTTACTAAAGTCTAAGTATACCATGTCCACTGCTTCTTCCTTATCCACAAGATTTGTTGTTTTATCAAAGAAAGCTATCAGATTAGTCTGACTTGATTTATTCTTTACAAATCCATGCTGACTGTTATCTTTCACCTTATTTTCTTCCAGATGTTTGCAGATGAATTCCTTAATTACTTGCTCCATTATCTTCCTTGGTACAAAAGTTAAACTGACTGACCTGTAGTTTTCTTGTTTGTTCTTATTTCCATTTTTATAGATGGGCACTATATTTGCCCTTTTCCAGTCCTCTGGAATCTCTCCTATCTTCCATGATTTTTCAAAGATGATAGGTAAAGGCTCAGATACCTCCTCCTTGAGTATTCTAGGGTGCATTTCATCAGGCCCTGGTGACTTGCAGACATCTAACTTTTCTAAGTAATTTTTAACTTGTTCTTTTATTTTAACTTCTAAACTTACCCCATTTCCACAAGCATTAATTGTGTTCGGCATTCCGTCACCATCCATCTTCTTGATGGAAAAACCAAAACAAAGAAGTCATTAAGCACCTCTGACATTTCCAAGTTTCCTGTTGTTGTTTCTCCCTCTTCACTGAGCAGTAGGCCTATCCTTGGAAGACCCCTTGGTCTTCCTCTTGCTCCTAATATACTTGCAGAACATCATCTTGTTACCCTTTATGCCTCTAGCTAGATTTAACTCTGTGCCTTTGCCTACCTAATCTTTTCCCTGCACACCTGTGGTGTTTGCTTATATTCATCTTTTGTGATTTGAACTAGTTTCCACTTTTTATGAGACTCCTTTTTGATTTTTAGATAATGCAAGATCACCCGGTTGATCCAAGGTGGTCTTCTGACATTCTTTTTAACTTTCCTATGCAGTGGAATAGTTTGCTTTTGGGACCTTAACAATGTCCCTTTAAAAAACTGTCAACTCTCTTCAGTTGTTTTTTCTCCTAATCTTGCTTCCCATGGGACCTTACCTACCAGTTCTCTGTTTACTAAAATCTGCCATCCTGAAATTGATTCTCTGTTTTGCTGTTCTTCCTTCTACCATTCCTTAGAATCATTAACTCTGATTTCATGATCACTTTCTTCCAAGATGCCTTCCACTTCCAAATTTTTAACCAGTTCCTTTGTTTGTTAAAATCAAATGTAGAACAGCTTCCTCCCTACTAGCTTTCTCAATCTTCTGAAATAAAAAAATTGTCTCCAATTCAGTCCATGAACTTGTTGGATAGTCGGTGCCCACTGTTAGTTTCCCGACATATGTCTGGATAGATGAAGTCCCCCATCACCACCAGATCCTACGCTTTGGATGATTTTGTTGTTTTAAAAAAGCCTCATCTACCTCTTCTGCCTGGGTAAATGGTCTGTAGTAGACCCCTAGCATGACATCAACCTTATTTTTTATCTCTTTTAATTTAGCCCAGAGACTCTCACAGAGTCTGTCTTCTATGTCCATTTCCACCTCAGTCCAAGTGTATTCATTTTTAATATACAAGGCAACACCTCCTCCCTTTTTTCCTTGCCTATCCTTCCTGAGCAAGCTGTACTCTTCTATACCAATATTCCAGTTGTGTGTATTATCTCACTAAGTCTCTGTGATACCAACTTGGTCATAGTTGTGTTTATTTACTAGCCCTTCAAGTTTTTCTTGCTTGTTCCCCATACTTCTTGCATTTGTATAAGGCATCTAACATGGAACTCTATTGTACCTATACAACACCACAATTTTCTATAAACAGTATAGAATTTTACAGTGGTGTTGCAAGAGAGGAAAAAAAATATCTCAGGACGTATTTGCTTGTAAATTGCACCAATATGGAGAGAGAATAGAGATGAAATGCCATAGTGTGTGTCAGAAAAGAACTAATTTTAAGAGTCATTTTAAGACTATAAATATTTATTATTGTTTTGACAGTAAAGGACCTTCCTCTACCAAGATTTGTTGGTCCAAAGAATGAACAGGAATTGAGACACACAGCCTTGTATTCTTCAGATGCTGATAACTCCACTTCATATTCAGGTGTAATTCCTCCCCCTCCTGGCCGGGTTCAAGTAAAAAAAGGCTCTGTGAGCCATGATGCAGTTCAACAACGTACATCAACAGATCAACAGGTAACTAAAATTTAAGTTTGTTTTTTTAAATTTGAGGTAACGTGTCATCGGAGTGGCCACTAGTGTTACTAAACTCTTAACTGTTGTTTTGGTTTAGCTTCTTTAAAACCGATTCATGCAAATGTTATTAAATGTATGAAAACGTAATTATTTCATTTATGCGGTGTTGTAAATGTATGGTGTCTGAGGCAGGTTTACTTCAATCTAAGTTAGGAAATATTACCAGTGACAACTGATGAATTACGAGTTGAACCTCTCTAATCCAGTGCACTCTAGTCTGGCAGCATCCATGGTTTGCTGGATGTCAACTTATCACAGGGGTGGCCAAGTTCCCAGTGGTCCCCTAAAGTTTGTTTGAGAGCCAGGACTCATGGCTGTAGTATTCTGTGCTATTTTTAGTTCTGATTTACCCCTAAATGTCTTCGAAGATCCCAGACAGCAGTGGAAGAGTAGATAATGCTGCTAGACAATATTGACCTCCCATGGATTGGCAAATTCTCTGGTTTTAGCACTCGTCTGGTCCCAAAGGTGCTGAACTAGAGAGGTGCAAAAGGTATCTGTTTAGAAGACTTCACATAGGGATTACACATGATCCTCTATTCCTGTCCTTGTTTAGCGTGAACTGAGCTATGAACACACTTGTGTTCTGAGCAGGATAAAACTCTTTTACAAACATTCTGATGCTAGAACCACTACAGGTGACCCCTGCACTTGTGACCTAATTGGTTCCTGGAGAACCATCGTAAGGCAAGCCATCGTAAGTCAAAACCTTATTTTCCGTAGGCACAATGTTATAAGTGGCGGTTCCGTTCCTAGAAACCTATTTCATACCCTAAAAATGCCAAAATTGACACAGAAATTGAGGAAAACTAAATAGTTCAAATGCACAAAAATAAAGTGAAGATCAATGTGGCGAAGATGTGCAGTTCAAGCAGCAACTGCAGACTGGCGAGTCTGACCTTCTACGTTTTCTGTTTTTGGGACGATGCGTGGAGGCTGCATGTTACTGTCATAAATGCGAGCTGCAGATGTAAATTGGGAGGTTTTAGGAGCTATCTTGAATGGGGGAAAAAAGGTTGTAAATGCAGAGGGACATAAGTCGAGGGTCGCCTGTATATTAGTGGTTCCTAATAAGGGTGTTAAATATTGTGTAATTGACTAATTGAATAGTTGATGCATTTTTTGCATCAACTATTTGATTAGTCAATAGAGTGGCGCCGCCCCTTTGAAATGCCATTGCTGGGACTCCCCAGCTGATCCCGGGCTCCTTGCGGCACTGCTGCTTTGAAGTTCCACCCTCCTTTTTCCCTCTCCTTGCTTCCGCTATTTGGTAGAGGCACCAAGAGAGGGGTCGGTAGTGGCTAGTTGACTATTCGATAAGCATTTGTTTATCAGTCAACTAGTCCTTAACATCCCTAGTTTCCCATCTTTTTATACCACACACTGGAAAACCAATCCACAAACTTTTGGCGGACCAGTAACAATTTATTTACATATTCATTATGCAAACAATGAATATACAAATAAAGTGTTACCTGTCCACCAAAATGTGTACCCTAGACCTGGCCTCCATTGCCTTCGTGAACAGTTGGCTTCAGCTGTGGCAGCTGCCTGTCACATGGTGGCTGCCGGAACTGAAGGCAGCTGCTGTGCGGTAGCTCGGGACTGGGATGAACCCCGGCCTCAGAGCCATCGCAAACTGCCTACTTCAGCTCTGGCAACCACTGGTCATGCGCCCAGGGTCTATCCCAGCCCTGGTCTCAGAACAGCCAGTATTGGCATAGCTTCGCTGGCTGCTGGGCCATGGCAGGCTGCTGTTTACAGACCAGCTGTTGGGAACCACTATACCTGTGGTCACCAACTCGTTGATTGGGAGGGCTCGACCAGTCAATCGCGAGGCATTTGCGGCCCCCCCTCCCCCCCCCCGTTTTTCCCCACTCCCAAGAAGCCCTACTACCTACCTCCAGTGACAATGGAGGTAGTGCTGGCTTCCTGCGGGGTGGAAGGAAGTCTGGCAACTGCGCACCACTTCTGGGGTTTCAGGAAGTGTGCCGGCTGCTCTCCCTCCTCCAAACAGCCGGCGCAGTACCACAACTAAGGTCTGTGGCGTGCTGGGGACTTGCTGCATATGGGACGGGGGGTGGATAGGAATCCCCAGAGGAGGTGTACACGGACTTCCCTCCTCTGTGGGGGGGGGGGGGGGGGAGGGAAGAGAGGGTGGAGGAGTCCCGGGAGCAGGCACATGCCAGGGCTTCCCTCCTCTGTGGGGAATGTGCAGGAGTCCCTGGGGGGAGGCGTGCGCCAGGGCTTCCCTCCTTGTTGGGGGAGGAGGCGTGCTCTGGGATACCCTGTCCTCTGCCCCAGTACTCAATAGCACCCTTCCTCAGTACCATGTTCCCCTGCTGCCACCAGCACAGTTGGGGCCACATTAGTGAGGCTTGAGGGGGTTTTGGAGGAGTTACTTTTTTGCATCTCACTTGTGTGGCCCCAACTGACTTCTCTGGGGATCAGTGACCCCTGACTCAAAACAGGTTCCCCGCCCTTCTCATAAATAAAGACAGTGCTGAAACTTTTTGTTTAAAAATGAAGGCTGGCCAACAAACCCCCCATCTGACCGCAGCATCATAACACTCCTGTACAGACACCCAGACCCTAGATCTGAGCCTATCATACACTGAAACCCCCTGTCCTGAGCCTCTCACATCCCCAAACTCCTGCACCCCCAAATCCTCAGTCTTCTGCTACAACATTTCTGCACCATCCACGCACCGCAAATCTGTGTTCTGAGCCCATCATACTCCCTGCTCTGAGGCCTTCATGTACCCCAACCCAAACTCCTGCACCCTGATATCCACAAGCCAGTGGCTTGCTCAGCACCCCAACCCTCCCACCTGACCCCAACACTCCCCAGCCTGGAGCGCTCTCTCTGAGCCAGCATCCTTTTCTTCACCTCTTCCTGCATCCAAATTCCCTCCCAGAGCTAGCACCTCTCTCACCCAAATCCCTCATTCCCACCCCAGAGTCCATACATGCTGACTCAACCCAGTAAGTGTATGGCTAGACTGCAGGAGTTTTTCCAAGATTCCAGAGGTATCTTGGAAAAACTCTTCCACGTCCAGGGACATGTGTGTGTGCTTCCGTTTTTTTAATCAGAAGAGCAAACATGCTCTTTCAGCAACCCCCGTATTTCTCGTTCCATGAGAAATAAGGAGACTTCCAAAAGTCTTGGCCAGTCTAGACAGGCCAAATGTTGGAAAAACCTCTTCCTACAGAAGAATCGAAAAAAATGGGTCAGTGTAGCCGTACCCTGAGAGTGTATAAGGGCTGGGAATAGCAAGTGATGGAGAGGAGAACAGAGAGTGCGGGGCTTCAGGGAAGGCGTGGGGTCTTGGGCAAAGGCTGGGGTGGTAAATTTTGGCTGCTTCTGACTTTTAAAAAGTCATCTTGGGTGTAAAAAGGTTGGAGACCACTGCACTATACTATATGGTATGATATCAATGGAGATAATTGCATGAATATAACGCATTTGGTCTGGGCTAGGTGGGATAGTGGGTTATGCAATTAGTAATCTTTTACCTTTTTGAGATTTGGGTTCAAATAAAGTTTCTGTCACTGAGTCTTAGTGTAATTTGGACCCATCAATGTCCCTCAAATGCTATGGGTTCAGCTCATGATCAATTAGCACTTCTGCACATTGGGAAAAATGCCTAATTCCTGCTGTTCACTTTTGTTATAAATATTAAAATCTTTCCTGTTCCAAAGAGGAATAAATTGGGTGGGTTTTTTTAGAAATAATGGTTTTAGGTAGGTTTTTTTTTTAAGTGATATACTATTAGAATTTTTTTAAAGTTCCTTTGTTTTATTAGGAATCCACATCACCAGTAGTTTCACCACAGCAATCCCCACCAACCTCTCCACACATATGGAGGAAGCATCACCGCCATTCCAGTGGAGGAAATAATGAACGACCTATAGCTGGACCTGGGCCTTTGTGGACTCCATTTAGTGAAGCACAACCAGGTATAAATGTCTTACGTTAGCTTTCAAATGTTGCCTGATGTAGTGGAAATTAAAAAAAAAAAAAAAAAAAAAGCTTTAAGTTTAGGTCATCGTAGATTTACATTTTCACTATGGACAGAATAAGTTGCCAAAAAAGGCAAGGAAGCTCAGTATTTTTCTGCATGGTTCAGTTGAACTTTATGCTGTTAAACTGGTGCCTGCCAAAATTGCATAATCTACAACATGATTGTGGTAGACTTATCACACACGTGTAATATGGAACATGCCAAAAATGGTAAGTATGAGAGGATGGAATGGTTGCATGTGTCCCTAAAAGAAATTTATGGCAATATAAAACTGACCCGCTCTACTCCTGGAGGAATTCTTATTTTCTGCACTTCTCAGAAGCAGTGCAAAGGCTTGGGGGCAGTCAGGGATAACAGAGGAGTGGCAGGAGAGGGAAAGACCGTGAAAGTGAACCTGGAGGGCTGTTGCGTGGAGGTCAGATAAATATGAAACAGGGATTATAGTTACCTAGGAAGTTCAGGAGCCTTCCTACTGTCAGACCTTGACACATCCAATCACCTTGTGGCCCTGCATCCCACTCCTGTCCTGGTGTGGCTCCGTAGCCTCTCTTGCATTCAGCCCCTAATTAATGCAGTTTCTGAGCCCACGCCTGTCTGCCCCCCCCCATTGCCTTTTTTACTTTTCCTCCCAGCAGTCCCATATGTCCTGCTCTCTGCCCCATGCCTCCTTACCTGGTCCCATTATGAGAAACACAGTTCTCCCTCTCAGCTGATTGCCCTCTTTTCTGGTTCCAAAGCAGCCCCTCTGGGGCAAAAGGTGTAATTGTAGTACCTCTCCAGCAGTACTGTTTTCTGCAGAAGAAAAAAAATCTGGGAGAGGTGGGGAGATGTGAATTCTGTGTTGGCTATGGTGCAGAATTCTCCCAGTGTTTCTGCAAGTTCCATTTTCTTTTCGCCTCTCAAATTTCCCAGGTTTTCTACTTCCAAGTGAATCGTAATTCAGGTTACAGTTGTGCTTTTTAGTTTTGTTTCTTGTTACAGTATATTTCAGATTAGCATTTGACTTATTTTTATATTTAATTAGAATACTCATGATTAGTTGTCTCTAATAATTGGCCCATTCTTTTTTTTCCCCCCGGTACTTCCTTTATTTTGACCATACTTTCGGACCAGGGAGCTTCTTACTGTGAAAATTGGTTGAGGGTAGGCGTATAAATTATCTAAAATAAAGATCGTCCCATTTCTTCACTGTGCAGATGCCCCACATTTATTGGCTGCCTCAGAATGTTTAGTCCAAATAGATTTAACAGCCAGAGTTGAAATCTTCAATTTTTAATGGATAAATTGACTTCTCTCTTTGCCCTGCATATAGTAAACAGCTTGAGGACCCAAATCTTATAGGCTCAGATGCAGATGAGCTATTTCTGCTGTCTGCCAGTGGACTCCAGGCATTTGTCAGCACTTACTCTTCATCAGTTTTTCATAACTACAGTAGTTTGCTGCAGAATTCCATATTGTTTAGTTCTGGCAAAAAATATTCAGGTGATGCCTATTTAGTCATTAACTTACTGATTCTAAAAAGCTCTCAGAATTAGAGCAACTCAAACCTCTTAAATTCTTTTTTCATTTCCTCCAGATATTTCCTATACTGAACACACTGTTTACTGTATTCAAAATAGTTCATTTGTTAGATTATATGCATTGCAAATGCTATCTGCCCATCTCTAGCTCTTCTTTAGAATAGGTTTTAATATTCTGTGTTAGCTCAGGAAAAACATGTGCATTCTGATTCAGAAGAAAGACTTTTCCTGGCCAGAGTAATCATGGAATACTAGAATTGGCAGGGACCTCGAAGTCATCAAGTCCAGTCCCCTCCCCTCACGGCAAGACTAAGCACCATCTGATAGAAGTTTATCTAACCTGCTTTTAAATGTCTCCAATGATGAAGATTCCACAACTTCCCTAAGCAATTTCTTCCAATGCTTAACCAACCTGACAGGAAGTTTTTCCTCATATCTCCCTTGCTGCAATTTAAGTTCATTGCTTCTTGTCTTATCATATGTTAAGAACAACAATTTTTCTCCCTCCTTGTAATACCCTTTTAGGTACTTAAAAGCTGCTATCATGTCTCCTCTCAGTCTTCTCTTTTCCAAATTAAACAAACTCAGTTCTTTCGGTCTTCCATCATAGGTCATGTTTTCTAGACCTTGAATCACTTTTGTTGCTCTTCTCTGGACTCGATCCAGTTTGTCCATGTCTTTCTTGAAATGTTGTGCCCAGAACTGGACATGACTCCAATTGAGGCCTAATCAGAATAGAATGGAAGAATTACTAATTGTGTCTTGCTCCTAACACTCCTGGTAATGCACCCCAGAATGTTTGCTTTTTTTAACAGTGTCACACTGACTCATATTTAGCTTGTGATCCACTGTGACCCCTAGATGCCTTTCTGCAGTACTCCTTCCTAGACAGTCACTTCCCATTCAGTATATGTGAAACTGATTGTTTCTTCCTAAGTGAAGACCTTTGCATTTTTCTTTATTGAACTTTGTCCTGTTTACCTCAGACCCTTTTTTCAGTTCGGACAGAGGATTTTGAATTATGACTCTGTCCTCCAGCGCACTCACAACTTAATAAGAATACTCTCTATACATCTTCTAAATTGTTGGATGAAAATATTGAACAGAACCGGTCCCAAAACTGATCCCCTGTGGAACCCCCCTTGTTATGCCCTTCCTGTGTGACTGTGAACCACTGATAAGTGTTCTCAGAGAGTAGTTATCCAACCTATTATGCACCCACCTTATTGTAGCCCCAGCCAGGTTGCATTTCCCTAGTTTATTGATAAGGTCATGTAAGACTGTATCAAATGCTTTACTAAACTCGAGGTTTACTACATCTATCACTTCTGCCTTATCCCTAAGGCTTGTTACCTTGTCAAAGAAAGCTATCAGTGGTTTGGCATGATTTGTTCTTTACAAATCCATGCTGACTTTCACTTATGACCTTATCTTCCTTATTTTTGCAGATGGATTCCTTAATGATAATGGAGCAAGTAATTAAGGAAATCATCTGTAAACACTTGGAAGGTGGCAAGGTGATAGGGAACAGCCAGCATGGATTTGTAAAGAACAAATCATGTCAAACCAATCTGATAGCTTTCTTTGATAGGATAACGAGCCTTGTGGATAAGGGAGAAGCGGTGGATGTGGTATAGCTAGACTTTAGTAAGGTGTTTGATACTGTCTCAATAAACTAGGCAATACAACTTAGACAGGGCTACTATAAGGTGGATGCATAACTGGCTGGATAACCGTACTCAGAGTAGTTATTAATGGTTCACAATCCTGCTGGAAAGGTATAAAAAGTGGGGTTCCGCAAGGGTCTGTTTTGGGACTGGCTCTGTAAAATATCTTCATCAATGATTTAGATCTTGGCATAGAAAGTACGCTTATTAAGTTTGCAGATACCACCAACCTGGGAGGGGTTGCAACTGCTCTGGAGAATAGCGTCATAATTCAAAATGATCTGGACAAATTGGAGAAATGGTCTGAGGAAACAGGATGAGGTTTAATAAAGACAAATGCAAAGTGCTCCACTTAAGAAGGAACAATCAGTTTCACACATACAGAATGGGAAGTGACGGTCTGGGAAGGAATACGGCAGAAAGGGATCTATGGGTTATAGTGGACCACAAGCTGAATATGAGTCAGCAGTGTGATGCTGTTGCAAAGAAAGCAAACAGGATTCTGGGATGCATTAACAGGTGTGTTGTGAGCAAGACACGAGAAGTCATTCTTCCGCTCTACTCTGTGCTGGTTAGGCCTCAGTTGGAGTATTGTGTCCAGTTCTAGGCACCACATTTCAAGAAAGATGTGGAGAAATTGGAGAGGGTCCAGAGAAGACCAACGAGAACAATTAAAGGTCTAGAGAACATGATCTATGAGGGAAGGCTGAAGGAACTGGGTTTGTTTAGTTTAGAAAAGAGAAGATTGAGGGGGGATGATAGCAGTTTTCAGGTATCTAAAAGGGTGTCATAAGGAGGAGGGAGAAAACTTGTTCATCTTGGCCTCTGGGGATAGAACAAGAAACAATGGGCTTAAACTGCATCAAGGGAGGTTTTGGTTGGTCATTAGGAAAAAGTTCCTGTCAGGGTGGTCAAACACTGGAATAAATTGCCCAGGGAGGTTGTCGAATCCCCATCTCTGGAGATATTTAAGAGTAGGTTAGATAAATGTCTATCAGGGATGGTCTAGACAGTATTTGGTCCTGCCATGAGGGCAGGGGACTGGACTCAATGACATCTTGAGGTCCCCTTCCAGTCCTAGTAATCTCTGATCCTATGATTTGCTCCATTATCTTTCCTGCCACTGAAGTTAAGGTGACTGGTCTATTTTCCTGAGTTGTCCTTACTTCCCTTTTTATAGATGGTCACTATATGTTTGCCCTTTTATATTCTTCTGGAATCTCTTCCATCTTTCATGAGTTTTCAAAGATAATAGCTAATGGCTCAGATACCTTCCCAATTAGCTCCTTGAGTATTCTAGGATGAATTTCATCATGTCCTGGTGACTTTAATAATGCTTATATTGTTCTTTTCCTAGTTTAACTTCTGAACCTACCCCATTTTCACTATCATTCACTGTTAGGTATTCAGTCCCCACCAACCACGTTGGTGAAAACCAAAGCAAAGAAGTCATTAAGCACCTCTACCATTTTGCATGTTTTCTGTTACTTTTTTTTCCTTCCTCTTCATTGAGCAGTGGGCATACCCTGTCCTTGGTCTTCCTCTTGCTTCTAATATATTTGTAGTATGTTTTCTTGTTACCCTTTTATGTTTCTAGCTAGATTGAGCTCGTTTTGTGCCTTCGCCTTTCTAATTTTGCCCCTACATACTTGTGGTGTTTGTTATATTCATCCTTTGTACTTTGTCCTAGTTCCCACTTTTTATGAATCCTTTTTTATTTTTAAATTCAAGATCTCTTTGGTAAGTCAGGGTGGTCTCTTGCCACACTTATCTTTTCTACACACTGGAATAGTGCGATTTTGCGTCCTTAATAATGCCCTTTTGAAAAACTGCCAGCTGTCTTCAGTTTTTGTCCTTTTTACTCTTGCTTCTCATGGAACCCTAACTACCAGCTCCCTTAGTTTACTGAAGTCTGCCTTCTTGAAATCTGTTGTCTTTATTTTGCTGTTCTCTCTGCTTCATTGCTTAGCACTGGGGTGCGGAACCTTTTTTAGGTCAGGGCTACTAATCCATAGAAAAATCTGTTGGGGGTTGCACACACGTGAGAAACAAGAAAAAACAAACTCCCCTCACCAGCCTGGGCTCCCCAATACCGGAGGAAGCCCTGAGCCTCAGTGGCTGGATCCATGGAAGCTGGTTCTGGCCCCCTGGGCTTTAGGTTCCCCATCCCTGCCTTAGAATCATTAATGCTGTGATTTCACAATCGCTTTCACCCAATCTGCCTTCCACTTTCAAATTCTTAACCATGCTTTGGGATGAATCCTAGCTGCCTTTTACCCACACACAAGTTGTGTATGTGTGGGGAAGAGCAAGAGAGAAGTGGTGGTAGTAGTAGTATTCTTATTCAAGTGGGAGTTTAATAACATAGCTTAAAATAGTACTCTGCCAGTACATTTCAGTCCTGATCTTGGATATTGCCTTCCTGTTGAGTTCAGTTCTTGAGCCTTTCTTGAATAATCAATAACTTATCATATTGAGTCACTCTTCTGTTGTGTTTCAAGAGGGTTTACAGATGAGACCACAACGTCCTTTCGCTTGTGATTCAGATAAGACCATCACAGGTCTCTCTCTCTTAGGGGTGGGCAATAATTTTTTTTGGGGGGGGGACACTCACAAGATTTTGGAAAGTGGTTTAGGGCTGCACTTTTCCATGGTATTAATGAAGAAGGTACAGGGTCTTGGATGGAGGTTGGGTGCAGAGTGGAGCTTGGGGTAAAGGATTGGGGTGCAGGAGGAAGAATGGAGTCCAGGAGGGAATTTGGGTAAAGGAGGTAGTTGTGACCTAGGCAGGGAACTGGGGTGCAGGTTTTTTGCAATGTGACCTAGGGTAGGATGGGTTAGTGATCTCAAGCAGGAGATGTGACCTAGGGTAGGATAGTGATCTCAAGCAGGTGATTGGGGTGCCAGATTTGGGAGGGGATATGGATGTATGTGGAGTATCAGGGTAGAAGTGTGGAGCAAAGGGTTGGGGAAGAGATGGGCTGAGGTCACAGAGGCAGGTTCTTGCCAGGAGACTTGCCTGCCTACTTACAGAGCTTAAAATGTTTCTGCTTGATCAGCCATGCGCTTGAGTGAGCAGGAGGGTTGTGCTTTGTGGCTGCCTGTTGTTCAAACAGGCAGCTCCCATTGACCATTGTCTGTCCAGAAACTGGCCAATGGGATTGTGTTGGGGGTGTGGGAGCAGTGTCTGAATCTTCTCTCCCCCTCCCCCCCCCCCCAATGTACTTTGGTTACTGGTGTCCAACTACTGCAAGGTTTGTAGCACCAGGAAAGAATTAATCAGCCCTGTCCAGTGGCTCAGGGCTCATGCATGGAGCTGTCTGACTGGGCATGGCTGATTAATCACCTGTGAACCTGTGTTGCCACGCAGATTAGAGGGAACACTGCTTGTCCCCCTTTAAGGAATTGGATATTTTTCTATATTATTTTTTGAAACTGTGCCAGAATTAGATGACTCGATCAAGGAGCCAGTGATAATTTTAGAGTCCAATATTCCTTTTTCTGTCAGGGTTTGAATTGCATACCTATAGTTATTTGAAAGTTGTGGTTCATAACTTTCTGAAGACACAACTGATAACTGTTTCCTCTGCAGGGTGAGATTGGCTCTTACAATCATAATTATCATCGTGTTGCCTGGTACTTCAGTTGAGACACCATTTTAGTGAGATCTCATAGTTTGTTAGAAGCTTAGATTTTTGTATAGTCTTAGAGGATCTTGTATTTGTGCTTTTTTTGTTTGTTATAAAAAGACCTGAAAGCTGAATGCAAACTTTTTCTTTAAAGTCACAGAATGTAAAATCTTGTCTTGGTTTTGCTGGAATAGTTTTTGGAGGCCCATGTGGATTCTCCCCCCCCCCCCCCCATGCACACCCTGCAAAAGAATTGTGGAGAGTTTATATTAAGTTCCCTTGAGTATTTCTCAGGTACTTGAATTAAATAGATACTAACAAAATGAAACAGATTCTCTACTCCTCTCTCCAAAAAAAATGCCTTTATCAAGGAGGGGGGAAACAGCACAAACTTTTTTCTTTAGCATGGCAGTTTAAACTCCAGATCTAGCATTTAGAAAGTTTGGCTGCTAAAACTATTTTTATAAATGAAATGATGGCTGAAGTGGCATGGCAGAATAAGATGGTAATCAAATAAGGTCTGTTACTTCATAATATAATAGAGCTAGAAACAGAATGGTTTCCAAAATAGTTTGGAATTGAATCACTGGCGTGTAAGTATTTGGGAATGAAGCCCCAAACCACCTCCTCTTCACCTCCATGGTGAAGAGGAGGACTTTCTTGTCCTGAAAATATGGGCAAATTTAGAAGCATTTTGCCTCCTTGGTAAAGGGCTTATCCTAAAATCCATCCATATTTCTGTGGTCTTAAACTACTTGCTATATTTGCATAAGCCTGGCAGTTGTATTCTCATAGTTACTTCAATAGCTAGAAAGAATTGAGTTACAATTCCTATATTGTTACACAGCAATTAGGAGTTCTGGAACTTGGGATGCTCCAGCTCCCTCTATTTCCAGGCTCGGCAAAATACGGCACGGGGTTCAGATCCGGCCCGCAGACCACCCTGCTGGGACCTTCAGGCATTCAGCTGTCACAGTTTAAAGCTCAGTCCTGTGTCTTTTTCTGCTCTGAAGGGAGGGGGAGGCTTCCTGTGATCTCCTGGCCCCCAGCCCAATCCTCAGCTCCTATTGGTAGGAAGAAACCAGCCAATAGGAGCTGAGAGATTGGCTTGGGAGCTGGGGGGGAAGCACAAGCCTCTTTCCTTTCCCAGAGCTGAGAGCCATGTGGAGGTAACAAGCCTGCAGTTTAAAGTGATCTGGGACTGCAGCAGGCAGGGACCCCAGCCTGGCTTAGGTAAGCATCTTAGGTAAGCGTCTCCCAGTCAGAGTAAGCGCCTCTGGCACCCATGCCCCTCCTACATCCCAGCTCCACCTCCCCTGCCCCCAGGACACCATCCTCTGCACCTCCTGCCCCAGGTCACAGACCCTGTACCCTGTCCTACACTTCTCCCTGGGGCCAGAATCCTCTCCCGCACTGAAACACTCTTACAGACCCTCACCCTAATCCTCTGCCCCAGGTCACCACCCAAACCCTGTGCAGTCACAGAGGGCTTTCCCCTTTTCCCAGGTCACAGTTCCCTCCCCGACTTTTCATCTTCTCCTAGAGCCCCTTCCTGAGGACAGTCTCTCCTGCACCCATACTTCCTCCCTGACCTTACCCCCCAATCTCCTGACCCAAGTCACAACCCCTCTCCTTCACCCAAATTCCCTCTCAGACCTGCACTGTCTCCTGCACCCCAGTACTTACCCTGTGCGCCCTTCTGCATTCAACCTCCATCCTAGACCCCACATCTCCTCTGTGTAAAAGTGTGGTCCTTGACCACTTTCCAAAATCTTGGAGTGGCTCCCCACCAAAAATTATTGCCTTCCCCCTGCTCTAGTTTAAAGTGGTTTCTATTGTATCCAGGATTTACAGTTTGGTTTATTGACGCTCAGCACTCCTACTGTTCAAATTGTTCCAGAGCCCCTGTTCATGCCTAGCCACCTCATGAAGTGGTGACAGACTTTTGAATCCCAAACTTTGACTCCCATCCCCAGTGAGCCTACTTTCACTAATTGGATGGTGAAGAAAGCTCTCTTGACTTCAGAAAATTATTGAAGGTTTTAGTTGTAACAGATTATTTGTGGCATATGGGCTGAGATGCTGAGGACAATATAATTTTAGTCAGAGGCTATCTACTCTGTTTAAAAATAGCAAAGTTAAGGTGCTCTTCCAAAGTTGAATTAAGGGCTGTTCCATGTAAACTACTGCTATTTCAGTGGTGCTTTGAAAGACAAATACCCATAGGAGAAATATATAGCACAGTGACATGTATTCAATTCACTCTTTTACGGTGCGTTAAAGTTATCCTCTGAGTCAGATGCAAAACTTGAGCTCCTCAGCCTTCCATCGGTTCTAAGAGGTGTGTTGCTCTTTATTCTCCCACAAGCATGCATGCACGGAGGACCTTGAAGGGTTTCTTTTTCAATGGTCTAGAGGCTAGTAAAGAGAGAGTACTTTACTGATCCCTTTCTTTAAGAGTGTTCTCAGCAGTTTAGGAGAAGAAGTTGATGTGGTTAGAAGCTGCGCTCAACCATCATACAAGACATTTGTGCATTTCATATAGACATGGCTTTGATAGTTTCTTGCTCCCTGGCATAGAGTTCATCAACCTACTTGTGTAGATACAGAAGTGATTCTCCAAAAGTTAAGTAACGCTTGTTCATAGCTCCCCAAAAATCCACACACCAACAATAGTGAATGAAAAGCAAAGAGAAGAACTGAGAGACTGTTTGGAATAGAGATGTAAAAAAGGTTTAAAAACAGGAACCATGTAACCATTAAAAATCTAGCAGATACATGGTTAACCATTTTTGGCTTGGTGAGACTAGAATGGGAAGAATGGTGCTCTGTGGCTCTCGGGGAGCTGGCTGCCACCTCACGCTGTGGGCTCCGCAGTGTAATACTTATACCTCAGATCCTGCAATGCAGCTGGCTCCCCAGGAGCCAGAGACAGTGGGCACTGGGGACCAACTTATACTATAAGCTATATACAGTAAAACTCCAATAGTCCGGCATCCAATAGTCCGGCACTCCTCATAGTCTGGCATCAAAATTGCAAGAGTGAGCTTCGGCAAAAGAGTCACAAGGTAACAGCGGCAGCAGCTGAACTGAGCAAAAAGGATAAAAAAGGCTTAAAAAAACTAAAACATTACAGTATACTGTATACAATATGTACAATAAAAAGGGTTAAGAACACTTTATATACAGTATATAATGTATACTGTGTGTGTGTGTGTGTGTGTGTGTGTGTGTGTGTGTGTGTGTGTGTGTGTATATATATATATATATATATATATATATATATATAAAAAAACCTGCTTATAGTACCTCCTGATAGTCTGGCATACTGGCATATCTGATAATCCAGCACCACCTAAGTCCCATAGGTTCCGGATTATCGGAAGTCTACTGTACTATAGAGCATGCAGCATAGGACAGCAGCCAGCTCCCTGGAAATGGGATCAGCATCTGGAGGTGGTGCGCACCTGTAGAGCAGAAGAATTTAACAGTAAGAGAAACCAATAAGCTGATGCTTATCAGTTAACCGGTTAAACTTGTATCCCTAGTTTGGAAAGGTTACTGCAGCAAAAAAGACAATTCTGCTGATAACCTTACAATTATATAAGAGATGTAGTTACTGATTTAGTGCTACCAGGTTTCCCCTCAGGAATTCTAGTGCCACAATTCAAATTGATTAATTGTAACTATTTACTGTTTCAGGTGAAGCCAGAGTTTTGGAAGTATATGGCAAGTATACCATGATTAGGCTTGGAAGGATAGATGTCAGTTAAAATCTGATAAATGTGAGTAACTGTTGGGTTTTTTCTCTTCACCTAAAAACTTTGTGGAAGAATTCAGTCTCAAGTAGGGATGTGAATGGCTAACCGGTAAGCATCATGAGTGATGCTTACTAGTTATGGTTAACCAGCAGGAGTTAGAACTGGGCTGGAGTGGCTTCCTGCCTGCCTCTCACTTGGTTTAATCTTTTAACCAGTTAAACATCATGTTTAACTGGGTAACTACTAAAACAATCTTAATTGAAATTAGGCATCCAGAATCCCATTTTCAGAAATTGAGTCCACTTGAAAGTAATGGGACTTTGTCAGTTACACACTTCTATATGTACAATTTTCAGATAACTTCTACTTTTTTTGTGCTATTAACTTCGTCTGATAGTCAATAAAATGTAAGTCTTAATTTCTCAATTTATCCTCTTTGGCAGTCAGTAACTTTTAATAACCAGATATGTTTGCATGTATAATATGTTTTACATGTTTTATTTCTTTATTAGTTATCAGCAAAAAAATCTTATGATTTAATGCATTAGTGTGAAGCCTCTGGCTCACTGTAATATGTATCACTTTAATCCATCTGTTCACATAAAAACTCATCCATAATAAGTTACTCTTATTTCAGTGTAAATTTAGTAAGTCAGTATCACTGAGGATTTGTATTTCCTGTTTAGTGTTTTATAAAAAGAATACAAAAACCCTGTACTTCTTTAAAAACCAACTATCTGTTCAAATTTTAAAAAATAAAAATAGAATCCTTCCAAGCCTACTCATGAAAAAGCAATAATTGCTGTTAGATCTTTGATGTTATAGTCCAGCACAGATGGTATAAAAATGCTGAACCATTATTCTCAAATGAGTAGAAATACTACATGCAATAGTATGATCACCACAGAATCAGTTCTAGTTTTATTGTGTAAAACTGAAACTTGTAAAAACTCCTCATGAAGGAAGCTGTCTTCTCATTAGCACCTGGCTGACCATGCACAGCAAAAGCAAAGCAAACAGGTAAGATTTATTAAACCATAATGCAGGAGCATTGGAAGTAGAAAGACAATTTAAGATATCAAGGAACTGTATCTCTCATAAACCTTCTGCTGAGTTTAGTGACTTTTTGTTTCAGGCTTGCAGGATCCAAGAGATGAGCTGGTAGGCGAGGGGGAGGTGTCAGTTTCTCCCAAACATCCAAACCCAATAAGACTGACTTGAAGTACAACTACCCCTCATCTCCATAGTCAAACTAGACATCCCTGGCAAGCAAACTAAATTAAAACTTGTTTGGGAAAGCTATGTAAAAACTACCTGTACTATAGTATTTGCAATACATGTTTTTGAATTTGTTTTGCATTTTCAGGTTTTGTACTACTTTAAAGGTGCTCTCGCAGTTCTGCTTCTATTTAGGCAGGTGAATCCTGCCCTGCAGCTGAGCTTCATGTTCAGGATGGGGACTAAGCTTTGCTCTGTCCTGAGCTTTGCCCAACTGCAGCCTTTAACACAACTTCTGGGAATGAGCACAATTTCAAATCATACCTGTTCCCCCAGTATTTCTGAGGTGACTGCTCAGAGCATCTCAGAGGTGAGATGAAGAACTGAATGAAGATTTAGCTCACTATCTGTGGAACTATCACAGGTGCAGAAACTTGAAGAGAAATCCTGTTGAGCTGGGTTAGCTGAGCGGCTCCTACTTAACTATTTGACTAATTAGGCTAGCTGTTGGGTAAGAGTGTGAAGGCAGAGAACAATTTGACAAATCCCTACCCATTTTCCCCTGAGCACTGTTGAGTAAAAGCTGCTATTGCTCATGGCACAGAAGGAATGGGTGTGAAACAGTGTGCACCTTAGAAAGCTAAAATAATAGTCCTGGATAGGAATTTCAAATGTAGTTTAATGTTTAGGTTGTGGATGGTAGTCATCTTTTGCCTATTAATATAGTTAAAACTATTAATTACAGTGAAAGCCAGAAGAAACTCAGAAATCTAACATCTCCTGTTACATTGGACTTACTCCATTTACCAGGGGTGCAGAGCTCTCCATTAACACAGCTTGACCTCTATTTTTCTTATATAGTGTGTAAAATATAGTAAGCTCTAACAATCTTCAGTGCACCTACCAGTAATTGAGTGAACAGGTTTTGTTTTTTCTGATCATAATTTTTAAAACAACTTAAAATTCTTCAAGAGGTGCCCCCATGAATGCTCCACATTAGGTCAGTGCGCTACCACCGAGCCTCAGATTGGAGATTTCATAGAAGTGTCCCTGGGGCTGCACAGGCGTGCACCAGCACTTGTGCACTGTTCGGCTGCAGGCACCCCCTTTAGTTCCTTCTCTACCACCTCTAGCTACAGATGGATTCAGCAGTGCTCCTTTGCCTCTTCGTGTCTACATGATTATACTTTTTAAAACCAGTTAATATATATTCATTATAATTTTTAATTAGTTTTAAATAGTTAGTTACTTTGTGAGTTATATTTATATAGGGAGAGAAGAAAAGAAGGAAAGAGATATTAATTAGTACAAGGGACTTTATTTTTCTTTTCTCCCAGCTAATCCTTCCTTGCAGTCTGACTGCTTACACGGACATGCCTGGATCACGGGCTTTAAAAGCTGCACTTCATGTAAAGACCATATTCCACACTTGGATGGTCTCTCTCAATGCGTCCGTTGCTTTGGAGAGCAGCATATCTCTCAGAAATGTCCTTACTGAGCAAAGCTAAAATCATGGGCATGGAAAGACCGAGATCTGACTCAAATTATTTTTATTAGAAAACTTGCTTCTACCAACTTCTGATCTGGGCCACCAGCCCGAGGAACCCAAATAGCGGGGATCCAAAAGGCCTGCGAAAAAGTGAGCCTCCTTAGTGCCTCAAGAGGCTATAGTGATAGAAATGTAGCCGTGTTAGTCTGGGGTAGTTGAAGCAAAATGCAGGACAATGTAGCACTTTAAAGACTAACAAGATGGTTTATTAGATGATGAGCTTTCGTGGGCCAGACCCACTTCCTCAGATCAAATAGTGGAAGAAAGTAGTCACAACCATATATACCAAAGGATACAATTAAAAAAAATGAACAAATATGAAAAGGACAAATCACATTGCAGAACAGGAGGGGGATGCGGGGGGGGGGGGGAAGGAAGGAAGGTAAGTGTCTGTGAATTGATGATATTAGAGGTAGGGAGAGTGGGATGTTTGTGAGTTAATGGTATTAGAGGTGATAATTGGGGAAACTGTCTTGGTAATGGGTGAGATAGTTCAAATGTTTGTTAAGTCCTTGTTGGCAAGTGTCGAATTTTAACATGAATGACAGTTCAGAGGATTCCCTTTCAAGTGCAGATGTAAAAGGTCTTTGTAGCAGAATGCAGGTGGTTAAGTCATTGAGAGAGTGTCCTTTCTGGTGAAAATGGCAAGAAACTGTTTTCTCTTTGTGATCTTGTCTGATATCTGTTTTGTGGGCATTAATCCTTTGGCGAAGTGTCTGAGATGTTTGTCCAATGTACATAGCAGACGGACACTTTCGGCACATGATAGCATAAATTATATTTCTGGATGCGCAGGAATATGTGTTCTTGATCTTATAACTCACTTGGTTAGGTCCAATAATGGTATCAGCAGAATGAATATGTGGACAAAGCTGGCAACGGGGTTTGTTGCAAGGGAAGGTACCAGGGTTGGTATTAGTGTGGTATGTCCTGTGGTGGTTGGTAAGAATCATCTTGAGGTTAGGTGGTTGTCTATAGGAGACTATGGGTCTGTCTCCCAGAGCCTCTTGGAGTATGGTATCCTGTTCCAGTATAGGCTGTAGTTTATTGATAATGTGTTGGACAGGTTTAAGTTGGGGGTTGTAGGTGATGACAAGTGGTGTTCTATTGTTGGTTTTCTTGGGTCTGTCTTGAAGTAGATGGTTTCTAGTTATTCGTCTGGCTCTTTCAATTTGCTTTTTTATTTCTCTGGGTGGGTAGTTGAGATTTATAAATGCTTGGTAGAGATCCTGAAGCTTCTGGTCTCTGTCAGTGGGATTAGAGCAGATGCGGTTGTATCGAAGGGCTTGGCTATAGACGATGGATCGCGTGGTGTGTTCTGGATGAGAGCTGGATGCATGTAGGACAACCACCACAGGACATACCACACTAAAGGACACTCTCTCAATGACTTAACCACCTGCATTCTGCTACAAAGACCTTTTACATCTGCACTTGAAAGGGAATCCTCTGAACTGTCATTCATGTTAAAATTCGACACTTTCCAACAAGGACTTAACAAACATTTGAACTATCTCACCCATTACCAAGACAGTTTCCCCAATTATCACCTCTAATACCATTAACTCACAAACATCCCACTCTCCCTACCTCTAATATCATCAATTCACAGACACTTACCTTCGTTCCTTCCCCCCCCCCTCCGCATCCCCCTCCTGTTCTGCAATGTGATATGTCCTTTTCATATTTGTTCTTTTTTTTTTTAATTGTATCCTTTGGTATATATGGTTGTGACTACTTTCTTCCACTATTTGATCTGAGGAAGTGGGTCTGGCCCACGAAAGCTCATCATCTAATAAACCATCTTGTTAGTCTTTAAAGTGCTACATTGTCCTGCATTTTGCTTCAAGAGGCTATGGCACCGAAATGACCATCCCCCTCATGGCTGGTGCCAAGAGCAGCGGTGGCACAGCACCTATGATGCCGCTGCATCTCTGGAGCCCCCAGCGGAGGCAGACAGTGCACATGCGTTAAATCGTGCTCTGAGGCGACAGGCTTCAAGTTGCCTGCTGCATCATCCAGCAATGATACATGCTTGGCCACGCAGGATGAGAGCGCGGCACTGATTATGTTACAGGCACCTCAGCTTCCACCACAGAGGCATCCGATGCGCCACTACTGCCTCAGCCTCTGTGCCTCCCACTACAGCACTGGCAACACCTATTGGGCACTACACTTAGCACAGACTTATTAATCTCATCCACATTTAACTCACCATTTTTACAACCTGAGAGTTCTCCTCCCATGTTAACATCACAGGAATTGCTCTCTCAGGAAAAATTTTCATCTGACTCTGACGATGACATTTTTAGGGGTCTTTCACCAGAGAATTCTTACACAGTCCAGAGTATCTACTCCCCAGATTTGGGAATATGCCTTGGTATTATGGCAGTCCCTGGGCATCTTCACCTCAGCCTTTCTTATATTGGCAATACTGGGACAAAAGGCAATATTACCAGAAACACTAGCTGGGCTGGAAGAGATGGAGTGTTATATTCCCCCTCCAAACAAATACTGGGAGAACCGGTCTCACAGGAGGTTGTGATTCCTCCTGACCCAAAGGACCCCCCTCCAGCGGGTGAGCGGTCTATGGCTCCAGCTATAACGAGTTCAGACAACACTACACATTTCCAAGACCGTTTTAAGTGTGTAGCTGTGGAATTGAACATTCCTCTCCAGGAGATTGTGGAAAATCAGCACAACCTAACAGACATACTTCACTCAGTAACACCATCAGGTAGCATTGCCAATCAATACGGCAATAATGAAACCAGCAAAGATGCTGTGGCAAACTCCGGCGCCAATCTCTTCTACTGCAAAGAGAACTGATAAGAAATATTATGTCCCACAAACCTAATTCTCTTTGTGGTGGAGGCTGCGCAACAAAAATCCAAGCAACAATACCAGTGTACTCTGTCAGACTGTGATAACAAGAGACTCAAGGCATTTGGGCACAAAATATATACGTCTTCTACTTTACAATTTCGCATTTCAAATTACGCGGCTTCATTGAGCAAATGTGATTTTAGATATTACACCAAACTGAATGACTTTATTGCAGACATTCCTGAGTCTGAGGCAACAGTACATGGCATTGATATCCTACGGTCACACAATTTCAAGAACAGCATTACAGGCTGTCTTAGATGCCGCTGACATGGCTGCACATTCTACAGCAACATTGGTAGTAATAAGAAGGACATTGTGGTTTCACTCCATTCCATTCCATTCCCCAAGGAGATTCAAGCTACAGTAGAAGATCTGCCCTTAGACAGGCCCAGAAACTGTTTGCAGCTAACACCAACGAAACTCTCCACTCCATGAAGGATTCCAGAGTAACATTGCGATCTCTTGGGATCCACAACCAAGCACCTAGAAGAAAATATAGGTATCAGCTTTGTCTGACTCCTCAATTACCCCTCCCCCCAATATACACAACACTACAATAGATTAGACCACCAGCAGCAGAACAGAGGCAGAAACCAAAGATGTCGCCCTTCCTCTACTAATTCTCAACAGTCACAGCAGTCCAACAAGAAAATTTGATCATCAGGTTGAGGTTGGAGAGCCTCTCACCTATTCCAGTGTTGTCGACACAAGCAAATCTTTTCCATCAGTGATTTGTTGCTTTTCCTCAACAATCGGCAACGTATAAACTCTGATAGATGGGTCCTGCAGATAATTGAGAGAGGCCACCTTATCCCCTTTGTGTCCATACACCCTGTCCACCCCCCTTCCCTATCCCTCTTCAGGGACCACTTTCACGAGACTCTCCTTAAACAAGAAGTAGAGCACCTCTTACACACTGGGCCGATTGAACCAGTCCCCACACAATTTAGAGACAAGGGATTCTACTCCTACCACTGCTTGACAGAAAAGAGATCGGGGGGTTTGAGTCCCATACTGGACCTTCGAGCATTCAATAAATTCGTACAAAAACAAAAATTCAAGATGGTAACGCTTACTACCATACTACTGGCATTGGAAAAGGATGATTGATTCTCGTCCATCGACTTACAGAATGCATACTTTCACATTTGCCATCCACACTGCCCATGGGTATTTTCTTAGTTTTGTGGTAGATTCTCAACACTAGCAATACAAAGTGCTTCCTTTTAGACTCTCTACAGCCCCAAAGGTTTTCTCAAAAGTGCAGATGGTCGGTTGTCACAGCGTACCTGAGGAAACAGTGTTATCATATTTCCTTACCTAGACGACTGCCTCCTCAAGTCACACTTGCACTACGATTCCTGCCGCTCTGTCGGTCACAAGACACCTATTCTGACATCTGGGCCTTCAGGTGAATGCAGCCAAATCAACACACTATCCTACACAAAAGATACAGTTCATAGGAGCATGCCTTGATTCAACAATGGCCACTGCATCCCTACCTACAGACCGTTTTCCAAAAATAGTTACCTCGGTAAATACCTCATGATCCATTCCCCGCACAGCAGTACTTGAATACCTTCAGCTGTTGGGGCACATGGCAGCATGAAACTTCATAGTTGGCAATTCCTGTCTGCACATGAGATGCTTACAGAGCTAGCTGGAACAGGTGTAAAACCCAGTGTCCATCCGCTATCCAAATCCCTTGCTTTTCCAGGGGTAGTAAAGGAATCCTTAGGCTGGTGGCTGAGCCCAAGGAACCTGTGGTCTGGAGTCTCCTTTCACCCACTAGAACCATCCGTCTCCATGACGACAGATGCATCTCGTACAGGATGAGGTGCCCATGTGCGCCATCATACCTCCCAGGGCCTGTGGTCCAGCACTGACAAGACTCTGCACATAAACATCTTAGAACTGCGGGCAGTCAGGAATTCATGTGCCAAAGTCATCCCATTCTTCATCAACAGACATGTCAGACTCTACATAGACAACGTTGTAGCAATGTTTTACATAAATTGTCAGGGCAGAGCCCAATTTCAAGCACTCTGCACAGAGGCCATAGCACTTTGGAACTAGTTTCTGAAATACAACAGTGTTATCACTGCAGTGCATCCTCCAGGTGCCCTGAATACAATGGCAGATGCACTCAGTAGAGCCCTCCCCTTCACACACGAGTGGCAGATGAACCCGCACATATTGGTGAACATCTTCCACCGATGGGGTCATCCTACCATAGATCTGTTTGCCACGCACTCCTACAGTCAATGCCCCCTGTTCTGTTCCAGGGCAGGAGTAGGCAAGGGATCAATGGGGAATGCCTTGCTCATCACACGGACGTCCCACCTATTCTATGTGTTTCCTCAGATTCCCTTATTGAACAGGTAGTTCCCAAGATGAGGGACAGGGCCTGTCTCACACTTACAGCACTAGCATGGCCACGCCAGCCATGGTTTTCCTTCCTAGCAGTGATGTCCCACCCCCACTGATCCACTTACCTTGCATCAGGGATCTCCTCTTTCACCCGGGCTCCCAAAACACCCACCTGAACTGCCACTCACTACACCTGAAGGCATGGCTCCTGGATGGTTCTCTGACCTAGAGTTGACCTGCTCACAGCAAGTATAAACGGTCCTTCTACAAAGTAGGGCGCAGAGCATCTGTAAGACTTACTTTCAGAAATGGAAACTTCTCGATATGGTGTGCTCATCACCAGTTGTTTTCTTCAAAGTACATTCATCCTTCCATATCAACCAGACAATACATCTTCCCACCTTCTTCCCCCAAACCACACAGCAACTCTTTTGAGATGAAAATGCATTCTTGACCTGCACAGAGCTCTCTCCTTTGACCTGCAGCGACCGAGACCGTTCCGAGCATCTCCCTGACAATTTGTTTCAATAGCAAACCACTCAGTAGCAAACCACAGTAGGGGCCAGGCTGTCTCACCACAGAGACTCTCCCACTGGATCTCGGATTACATCAAGCTCTGCTATGCACAGTCACATGTGCTGCCTCCAGAGAGGCCATGGCTACCTGGATAGCTTTCCTTTTAAAGTACCCGTAAGAGACATCTGCACACCTGCCACATGTTCCTCTGATCACTTTTGCAAAGCACTATGCACTTACGCAGGGACCTGTTTCCAACTTGAAACTATCTAAGACGGTTCTTTCCACTGCTTTTTTTCCAGATCCGAAATCCCTATCTCCCTAAAGGGGAATTGCTTTGTAGTTACCTAACGTGGAGCACCCACAGGGACACCCCCCCCCCTCTCTCTTTCTCGAAGAGGAGGTTATTCCCCTCAACAGTAACTGATGTTCTTCGAGATGAGTGTCCCCGTGGATGTGCCACAACTCTCCCTTCTTCCTCTCTACTTCAGGATCCTGGCCTTCCTAAGCCATGGTTTCAGGGTAGAGAAGGAGCTGAGGAGTGGGGAAAAGGGAATCGTGCATGCGTGATGCCTGCAGCTTAACAGCGCCCGACTGCTGGTGCATGTCTGTGCAGCCCCAGGGACGCTGCTATGAAATCTCCGATCTGAAGCTCAGTGGCGGCGCACTGACATAATATGGAGCACCCATGGGGACATTCATCTCGAAGGTCAGTTACTATTGAGGTGAGTAATCTCTTCTTTAATCATGTCCCTAGACTAAAGGCTAATTTCATTACACTTAATCTTAATACATATAAACATAGGGTAGTTCTGGAATTGTCCCAGTAACAACTTTTTCTTAACATTTTAATTGTCCTATTACCCTGATTTTTTGATGTCTTGCCCATTCTGTTTACTATTGATCTCATGCTCTCTTATCCATAACTTCCATTAACCTTGATTTATTGATAATACTCCACTTATGTAAAAGAACTACTTGTATATACAAAGTTCTGTCTTGGTAATTTATTTAGGGACCCTCCTCATAGGAACAGCTTAATTGTTCTTGATGCATGAACTTGGATACAAGTTGAAGAGTTGATAGCTGAATGTTCTGTCTTTTTTTTGAATGTGTAGTGTCCACTTTTTTGCGTTATACAGCATTGAATGCTTGAAATAGAAATATGCTTGTGAGAATTTAACATAACCTCAGTATTGCATTTAATTGTACAAACGTACAGTACAACTTTCTGTTAAAAATCTTCAAAAGAACCAATTTCACAACTGCTCTCTGATCTTCTAGCGGTGTAATATTTTCTACTTGCAGTAGGAAATAGGTCTGAGTCTTGTGGTGATTCTGAATTTTTAAAGGTTTCCTGATTGTCCTGTTCTGTCCCAAGATTTTCTCAAATTTTTTTCATCAAATCGCAGCTTTGGAGATGCTTGAGACTTTTGTAACCCAAGCACTGGGTGACTCATATGCAGGGGAGGGAGACTTGCCATAGACATTTGAACATCAGTAAAATTAAGTTATTAAAGCACTGAACAGTCAACACTGCATAATCAAAGTAAGTTCACTGAGCAGAAGACATTTATGAAAAACAAGTCTGTAAGGTTCTTGGTAAGACTCCCAGCCATTGTTACGTCATTTTGTGGACTTGAGATTTAAGTGTTGAATAAGTGTGTCACTGCCTTAGCAACAGAGAAAAATTATAGATGCCAAGAAAACTGTTGCTCTCCAATGGAGTTGTTGCTAGAATTACAAATCAAAACATTAAAGGAAAAAATAGAAATAGCACAATATAAATTGCAGGAACAGCATATGACAACTTTAAATTACTGAATCAGTTTCTTGGCTTCTCCACGCAATATTTGGTTTCTTTTATCAGTTCTTTGAAGAGAAAAATATGAAGATGAATTTTAATTATTCTTGACTGAGCACATGTTCATAACCCAGATCTCTTAATATTTATAAATACTAGTGACAGTAAGCAGTCCCTTTTCTCTACAGTTAACATTTAAAGGAGTACTAGTCAGAATAGAATACTAATATTACAGTTAAGTATTAGAGAATAGCTTTGATATTTTTTCATCCTACTATGGTCTGGTTTGATTCTTTTCACAATTTTAGTATGTTTCTCTATGTAGCACATTTGTTTAATAGTTTTCCATGGACTGTATCCAACAAAAGTTTTTAACTTTTTCTCAAGTGGTTCTATTTTGAAAGGGAACTCTTTCTTCTGTTTTCAGGCGCATCTACTACTGGTGATCCCATATGGTCTGGCCATTCCCCTCCACCACATCAAGAAAACTGGGTCAGTTTTGCAGATACACCACCAACCAGTGCTCTTTTAGCCATGCATCCTGCTTCTGTCCAGGTGTGACATTTTATTGGTATACATTTGATTTGCTTCATTCAAATTAATGTTGCAATCATCTTTTTCATATTTTCACTGCAGACTCATGATGTAGGTCCAAATTTATTATGCTGTGGAGGTCAGAAATCTGTTCTGTGCTTGCTTACTTGATAGATACTTCTGTATCATTGAGTTGTTAAATGCTGTTACCTTTTTATGTAGGAAGGCTTAGCAAATTTTCAATTTTGAAAACATTTGAAGAGCCAAATTTAAAAGTAATTGAATATTTGTACATGGCTTTTTCTGCATACAATCCATGCCTTTTTGTTGCTTACATAATTGCAGTCACTTCTACATCATTTATTTTAATGTGCAGAAATATTTCCTGTAGCTTGATAGCCCAAAATATGCAAATCTGCTGACCGCTTCCTGCAACACTTAAACTTCTACAAGAAATAATTAAGCATTGAAGGCAAGTAGTCCATGTGATGCAATGGCAGTCCATGTGATTGTTTTAGATAGATAATACTGAGGAAAAATGTTTCATTGCAGGACCAGACAACAGTACGAACTGTAGCATCAGCTACAACTGCAAATGAAATTCGTAGGCAATCGAGTAGTTATGATGATCCTTGGAAAATAACTGATGAACAAAGACAGTATTATGTAAATCAGTTTAAAACCATTCAACCTGATCTAAACGGATTTATTCCAGGTGAGTTCTTTAAACACAAGATACTGTAGGAACAGCAATTTTTCATTTTCAAAGGCAGCGTGCTGGTGAACTTGGTTTTGTATATATTTAGTAAATTACAGTACGGTACAGTACATCTTCTCTGTGATAAAAACATAGTGAAGCTTTGAAGCAAATTTGTCTCTATAATCAGCTTTGTCACTCTTAAGCTTCTAATTGGCATCATTCCCTTAGACCCATTGCTAAATTGTTTGTTTTTACCATAAACTTTAAAAGCCTTAGATTCATAAGCTTGCAATAAATATTAAGCATTATTGTTTTAATATTTCAGGGTCTGCAGCTAAAGAATTTTTTACCAAATCAAAACTACCTATTCTTGAGCTTTCTCACATTTGGTAAGTGTGAAGTGTCAAAGTTTGGGATAGCTATTTCATATTAGAGCTGTCTGACAATCAGTCAGCACTTTTTTCACCTTCCTTCCTAGAAAATGTCACCTGCACAAAATGTCAGTGCTATTCTAATATTAATCCTGTTCCCATTTAAGCCAAATATTACATTTTTCACGGACTTCAGTGGGATCAGGACTGGGCCCCTACTTTCCAGGGAGCTAGAGTCCAAACAACAATGTCAGGTACTTCACACAACCAAAATGTGTTGAAATTGTATGGAATAAGATGCATTTTTGGTATGCAAGTTTCATTTAATCGCATATGCTTCTGGATAAATTTAAGTCCTTCTATGACTTAAACACAAAACTCACTTGTCATTTCATTGTAGAATGAGTGCTGCAATGTCAGACATGCTCATAGAATAACTTGCCCAACAACAGATTTGGTCTCCTTCATAGCTATTCAAATAAATTAGAATTCAAACATTTAAGTTAAATAAGATAACTATAATATGTACATGCTGAAAACCTGCTTTATAAAAATCTGTCGCTAGATTACTTGATGCAGGCAGTGCTTAAAAATGCAGGAAATAAGGATAGTAAACTGAAGACTTAGCAATGTGTTATTAAATCAGTTAATACTCAGCTGGCTTAAATTGCAGCAAGGGAAGTTTTGGTTGGACATTAGAAAAAACTTCCTAACTGTCAGGAAAGTTAGGCACGGGAATAAATTGTCTTCTAGGAAGATTGTGGAATCTCCATCATTGGCACATTAGACAAACACCTGTCAGGAATGGTCTAAATCAGTGGTCTCCAACCTTTTTACACCCAAGATCACTTTTTAAGTCTCAGAACAGGCAAAGATCTACTGCCCCGCCCCTTCCTTGAAGCCCCGCCTACATTACATGAGGAAATCTAATGTAAATGCACTGTGCAGGTGCGCAGTTCAGAGAGGGCACAAGAGCTACTCTTGGAGCCCCTGAGATCTACTGGTTGGTAACCACGGGTCTAGATAATATTTAGTCCTGCTATGAGTGCTGGGGACTCAACTAGATGGCTTCATGATGGCCCTCCCAATTGTATGATTCCATAATTTATTTTAGAACCTGTCATTAATGAGGACTCTTCTCTATTAAAGAACTCAAAATGTATAGCACTATGGGTCCTAAATACTAACATGGGAAATGGAATTACATATAATACACATCCAACAATCTTCCAGATTGGGCAACAAAAGTATATACTTTGAAAATAAAATGGTTTAGAGAGGAATTTAATTTTATTTATAGTAAGTTTTCCTTTTAGGGAGCTTTCTGATTTTGATAAAGATGGCGCTTTGACACTGGATGAGTTCTGTGCTGCTTTTCATCTGGTAGTTGCTAGGAAGAATGGCTATGACTTACCTGAAAAACTGCCTGAAAGTTTAATGCCCAAATTGATTGATTTGGAAGACACAACAGGTAAGATGTGTATTGTAAAGAACCTTTATTGTACGTCCAGGTGAAAATCCAGTTAAGGTTACTATCAAATAGTTGGTATTTGCAGAATTGCAAATAACTTTAGAAGTTTAAACTTATTTTGTGATAGCACATGAAATGGTCAACTCTCCTGAGTCATGTATTACTTGAGGGTAAAACTTTCAAAAGTGCCTGCTTGACTTGAAAGTTTTAATACTTAGTGCTTAAACGCCAAAATCACTTTTGAAAATGGGACATAAGCTCCTAAGTCATCAGTGTTGTTGAAAATTTTATTCATTGCCTGCAAGATGGCTTTGTAGTCAAAGTGCAGTAAATCTGAATACTGTGTCTGGCTCTGCCCCAGACTTCTGTGCCTTTGCATAAGCCATTTAATCTTTTTGTGCCTGTTTTCTGACCTGTAGAGTAGACTTCCTACCAGACAAGGATATAATCAGTCCTGTTCATTAATATTTGTAAACTACTTTGATTTTCTTGAATGGAAAATGTAAAGGTGTGTATATATAAAGTAAATTGTTTTGTGCTCATCTTTTGCTTCTTTGTAGTGCACTAGAAGATTTACCGGGTGTTGCTCAGGTGTGTCAGGACAGGGGGTTGGAGGTGTGGGGGGTGCAGAAGTCCAGGTTGGAGGTGAGGATGGACTAAGAGCAGGAGTCAGAGCAGGGAGTAGGGAGGGTGGGGCAGTGGGTGGAGGTGACGGCCAACTTCTCCACAGGAGTGGTGGTTATTCTGGGGTATAACTGTCCCTGCTATCTATTCGATAAGAAACAATCACATTCCATGTAGATCCCATTGTCCTGACAGCCAAACCCTGACATTGCTTTAAGTTATGCTAAGAGGAAGCTGCGTACCAAATTTGGTGATCCTATCTCTTTCATAGAACCATAGAGCTGGAAGAGACCTTAGAAGGCCATTGAGTCCAACCCTGGCAGGACCAATCACAAACTTTCCATTTGAGTAGTTCTGGTACAAATAGATGGATGGACACACACACTCTGAAATACATAGTAGATAAAGAAGGCCTGAATTTTATTTTCAAATTTTACTTCATAAATACCAAACTTGCTTTGAAATTTGAATCTTTTCTCTTTTGATCATCATCATCAACAACGATGGGCCTGTTGGTGTCCGATGCCTCTCACTATTTCCTTCCATCTTTCCCTGCCCAGTGCAGAGTGGCTTAGTTTCTGTAGACTAGTAGATTGGTGTGGAGCTATATTATCTACCCATTCTGTGTGGTGCCTGCCTCTTCTATTCAAACCATCCATTATGCCAAAGATCACAGTCTTGACTTTTTGCCCATTATTCATTCTGCAGATATGCCCGAATAGCTGTAGCTTCCGCTGTATAACCTTCTGCAGTAGGTTCTCTTGGCTGTATCTTCCTATATAATTCCTCATTGATGACCTTCTGCATCCATCATATTCTCAGGATCTTTGTATAACAACTCTTCTCAAATGCCAATATCCTTCTCTTCGAATCTTTCGTTATCATCCATGTGTCTCATCCATACAATATGCTGCTGAATACACACGTTTTCAAGACACTTAGCTTCGTTCCTAAGCTAATCACTTTGCTTTTCCGGATCTTAAGCATCGTCTTCAAACTCGCTCTTGCTTTTGCTATTCTAGTTGCTATTTCCTTCTTAGTCTAGATCAGGGGTCTCCAAACTTTTCAGCTCGAGGGCCGCATTAACTATCAAACAGCAGTTCGGGGGCCAACTACACACTTGAGGTCCAAATAAAAAACAATCAAAACATGGATGTTGTTTTTAATTATTTATTTAATATTATTTTATTCCGTTATTATTTAATAACACATTGATACACTACACATGAACACCTGTATTAGTGTGAATGGTGAAATTGTTTCCTGGATGCCAAAATAGCAGACATTTCTGGCTTTAGATTTGTTGTCCCTAACATCAACAGTGACCTGAGATTATCATCGGACAAGTTTGTTCTCAAATTGTTCTTCACGTAAATTTCCGTAATTTTTTTTCCGTAGACAAAAAGGTCTCCACGGGCCGGATGAGAGGGCCTCGCGGGCCGCATTCGGCCCGCGGACCGTAGTTTGGAGACCCCTGGTCTAGATCATACGTCATGTTGCTCCCCAAATATGTGAACTTCTCTGTGTTCTCTATTTTGATCCCATCTACACTGATCTTCCTTCCTATTTCCTTATCTCCAAATACCATTGTCTTCGTTTTATCAATATTCATAATCAGTCCGTACCACTTCCCTTCCTCATTTAGCACCTGTACCATTCTCACTAACTTCTCTTCATCTTCCTCAATAACGATCATCCACAAACCTCAAGTTGTTTATTCTTATCCTGTGCATCGATATCCCTTCTACCTCCTCCTTGATCTTGTCCATCGCTATCTCCAAGTATCTTCATCACACCCCTAGAGAGATCGGATCTCCTTGTCTTGTAGCTCTACTCATTCTAAACCAACTTCTCACCTCTCCTCATGTTCTCACCGCTGCCTCTGTATTATCATTGATACCCTTCAACAACCGTGTCAGTCTACTATCCATGGAAGACTTAAATTTTTATGCCAGTTATTGTAACACTCCCTACATTGAATACCTGTTTAATACAAAAATCACATGTTCTCTCTCAAAATGCATATTAAGGTGGGAAAATATTAGTCTCTTTTTACTGATGAGGAAACTAAAGTGTGCACAGCCTTTGGAATAGAAGAAAATAGAAACCAGGCTCCCGTCCCACACAATATGCCATCTCCATTGGATCATGATGTTTCCTACCATAAAAAGGCCACAGAAATTAAAGAATTAACTTTTTTGGTACCCTATGTAAAGATACTGAGTAACTGAAGCCTTAACAGTGATTACCTTACAGCTATTGTAACTATGACGAGAAAATGAATTAAATTCTTAGGAAGTGTTTTTAAGTATTACTTCCTTGTTACTGGTGACTTATCAGCCTAGTTTACCAGTTATTGATAGTCTTCTAGAGAGGAAAAAATTAGACATGATTTAGCAATCAAGAAAAATCTGTTGGCCCATGACAAGTCATAAAGAGGCAAAAAGGATACAAACTTAATTATTTCCTTTTATTTCACTTTGAAGGACAGTAGCAAATTACATTTTGACCACCTTTACTTTGGTATTAGTTTAACAGTCTTATAAAGCCATTAAAATCTTCTTACTGCATATTTTCAGCAGTTTACCAAAGAGAATCTGCTCTTTCTAAAGCAGTTATGTCAATTTTTGATTTTTTTAAAATGACAAATATATAGCAACATATACAATGGATGCTTAGATTAACCTCAGCTTTAACAATTAGATTTACATAGTATTTTGGGCGCGCGCACACACAAAATCAGTGGTTTTTACATTTTAAATCGGGGAGCACAACTTTTTCCTTCTTCTATGGGCATACATGGTACTGTGGCCACTGTACAGGTATATATTGTTTATTTTTAGTGGTCATTCTTTAGTGTTTTCCCCTCAATAGCTGAAATATTTAAATCTTTGTTAAATTATTTAGATATTTATGATAGCTCTAAAAGTCATTCAGACAGCCTTCTTCCCTCTGCTTCCAAGTTAAGAATTTCACTTTTGGCTTTCATTTGTGCTAAATTTCTGCCTAAGCACAATAACACTTTGAAAGTGTTTTAGTGGAAGTGGATTTTGCCCATGAAAGCACATGGGATGTATATATGTGTATATATATACCACCACCACCATGCCCCCACACACCATTTTTGTTAGTCTCTAAAGGTGCTACAGGATTACTTGTTTTTAAAGTTAGAGTAACACGGCTATCTCTCTGACACGTTAGTTTACTAATGCCCATTTTTAAAGATAAAAGCTGTATTTGAGATTCCAGTTTTAATTTGAAACTTTTGTTTACTCCTTTTCACACATGTAGCAGTTTAAGAGCATTGAATGTTTATTTGGGTTGTCTACACAGTTGTACTGTTTTAAGTGGAGCAACTACCCAAGTGTGGACTCAATATAAAGGTGCTTTTTACTGGTATAACTATTCTCAAATAGGAAGAATAACCATACCAGTGTAAAAATGAGTCATCCTATGGCCTCTTAGAGACTAACAGGTTTATTAGGGCAAAAGCTTATGCCCTAATAAACCTGTTGGTCTCTAAGGGACCACATTGTTGGTCTCTAAGGGACTCCTCATTGTTTTTGCAGATACACTGGTATGAAGTCTCAGAGGGATAGCCATGTTAGTCTGTCATCTTTATATCTGTATAATTTCATTTGCACTGAGGCTTCTTCCTGTATTACTGTTTTAGTAGTAATCAACTCTTTCTTTGAAGTTTAGACCAGGCCTTAAATCAGAAAATTTTGTAGCTAGCTGCAGCTTTATCTAAAATGTGAAAATTTCCTAGTAAAAAATACTATAATGAACTCACTCCACAAACAAGGTTTGAAGTAGCCTTCCAAATTGGGGGAAGGCTTTTCTAAAATAAAAATCACAATGGCACTTATCTCTGTTATGAAAAGTGATAGCTCTTGTGACAAGGCTGTAGGAACGTGTGTTCTAGATGAGAGGGATTCTCTGACCCAGTTCACTAGTCCTTACAGTACTTGTGAAGTCCCTGTGTTTTGCTTTGAGAATATTCTAAATGGAGCCACAAGTGCATTCATAGTAAAATGCTCAGTTAATTCTCTAAAGATTTTTTTATTAGGATTACTTTAGCAGAGATTACTAGGGGAGTTATAGCTACATCATGCAAACCCCTAGTTATAGGTGCATTAAAATCTGTTAGTCTTTGTTTATATTGATTTAGATTAAGAGTAAATTTAGTTCAGTTGACAGATCAAATTATATGGATTCAACTTTTCTACTGCATACCAGCTTAGAGACAAATAAATTGAGATTCTATAAAAGCCACACTCCATTAAAACTTGCTTCCAACAGCCTTCACAAAAATGTAAGATTTTTTTTTTCAGTTTATAGTATTTGAGCATACCTTGCCATGTGTACTTTGGGCTGGTCAAAATGAGATGCATTTTTTCTCAGATATGCTTTCTAGGCTAGGGAGAGTTTTATACTCCATACAGAGTATCAAACAAAGTGAAACCTGATTTGACTGATACCTCTAGTTGCTGCCAAAATATAAATAACAATGGACTATGAAAAGTGAAGAGCAGAACTGTTTGGGTAACATTGCTGGCTTTTCTTTCTTGTATCAAATTCAAGTTTTTCATCCTGTTTCAAGGTTCTTAATTACTTCCTTTTACCGTCTCCTTATATCCCATATTGCTGTGCTGTCTACTGTTAAATATTTTGGACAAATTCTTCCTCTAAACATCGTCTAACCACATACTGGTTAATTCAGGGGTGGTCAATTTTAATGGGAGGGAACTCCAAGATTTTTGGTAAGTTGTCAAGGGCCACACATTTATGGAGAAGGCGCCAGGTCTGAGATGGCAGGTGGGGTGCGGAAGGGAGCTTGGGATAGATGACTGGGGTGCAGGAGGTGGTGTGGGGTCTGAGAAGGAATTTGGGTGAAGGAAGGGGTAATGATCTGAAGCAGGGGCTTGGGAGTGCAGGGTCCAGGAGGGGTATGGGTGCAGGAGAGTATTCTGCTCTGAGAGTGGGTGCAGGATCTAGGAAGGAGTTGTGACCTGGAGGAGGTGGGAAGAGTGGATACATATGGTTTGGGTGATTAGCTGGGGTTGGGAGGGGCAGAGGGAGAGAGGAGGAGAGGGTAGGTGCCAGAGGCAGGCTGTAGCTAGGGTACTCTTACCTAAGTGGCTCCCATCCAGCAGCCTAGCAGGAACTTGAAAAAGAGCTCCATGCCTGTCTGCTGGGTGGGCTACTCTGTGGCTCTGCTCCAGCGCTGATTGAGTTGGGAAGAAGGAAGGAGGCTTTGCTCTGCTCCTGCCTCCAGCAACATTTCTAAGCTCCTACTGGCCAGAAACTGGCCAATAGGAGCTGAGGGATTTTGCTGGGGGCAAGGTCAGCATGTGAATTTTCCCATCCCTCCCCAGCTTGCAGAGCAATCAGCAGCTAGCTGTTTAAAACAATGTGAGCTGCTGTGTAGTGAGGGTGCTGGTGAGGTAGCCATGGGTCAGATCCCGTAGCTTGGCATGCTGGATCCACCCCAGTAGCCACCTCTTGCCCAGCCTGGTCTAATCACAAAGAATATTTTATAACAAATCATATTAAAACTGATACCTTCAACAATTTGATTAAACTATTGCCTGATCACGAAGTGTATAAACTGTGCTTCTACCTTAGACGAGATTATATAGTCTTTGGGGAAAAGAGGACTTTCCTGTATTTGGTACTGCATCAAGCATGATGAATTGCAAAAGCTAGAGGAAGAAGGTGATCAATTGTCAAGTAAAAGTAAGCTTTTCGTGAACTGCTACATTTGGAGAAAAATACGATCTACAACATCTTGATGCCACTTAGAATTTCACACATTATAGTCCTCGAATTTAAGGCCTGAAAGGATAACCAGGTCATCTAAAAGCCTCGAGGTGTGTAACAATTCTATAACATTATTCTGTATTACTCTCCTTTGATATGTTGAATACTTAAATGGGGTCATGTCAACAGGTTTTTTGTTTGTTTTGTTTTCATATACACAACAAAAGCTGGAGGATTACTGTTTGCATTACAGTAGCTCTGAGAAGCTTCAATCAGGATTAGGACCTCACTATTCTGGGGTCTGTGCAGTTTTTCAGGGGAAAGTCTTATATAATTTACAAGGTGTCAGAGTGAATTGTCTGGCACTGAATCAGAGAATTTTCCAGACCACGGGAGGTCAATATTGTCTAGCAGCATTACCAACACTTCCACTGCTTACTGGACTGTTAGAGGACATTTAGAGCTAAATAACAGTACGGAACACTCAGAGCTATGACTGGTGGCTGTAAACAAACTTGATGGGACTGCAGGAACCTTGACCACACCTATGAAAAGTGGACATCCAGCTATCTGAAATCATGCCGGATAATGGATGTTTCTGGGCCAGAGAATTCTGGAGTAGAAAGGTTCGATCTGTACTTTAATGTTTCTTAAAAATAGGTGCTGCCTCAACAAAAGTGGATGCTGGTCTCAAAAAGGAGGAAGTAAATGGTGTTTGGGACTGTTACACATACCTCTGATCCCAGTGCATGATGCATACCTCTAATCCCAACACACAGATTTGGTAAAACGGGGCTAATCAATAGGCTTATTTTTCTTTCACTTTTTGCACAAAATTATTTTTCTGTGTGCCTTGCCTGTACCTCATGCTGTTCATAAATAGCAGCCAAATACTTTACATACTTGAGCACCCCAGTGTGGAAGAGTTAATATGTAGCGTGCCATCTGTGTTGAAACTCTACATTTATATTTTGACACATGGTGACATTAGTAAGCTGGAAGGCTCCTTGTGGCCCAAGTAACCTAGTTAGGTTTACTAGGTTTATTTAAATAAAGAGATTTTTCAGCAGACCAGCATCCATCTGAAGCTCTGAAAGCTTGTGTATTCAGCATCAGAATGTACTATAATTTTATTCTAATTTTTTTCTGCTCTTGCTTTGTCACACATTTTACTCTTAAACAATCTTAGTTTCTTGCTGCTTCAGCTACTGATGGTGTGTCTACACTGCAATTAAGAGGCCTGTTCAGTTGCATTATATATATATTTGGGCTCAGGCTGGAGCCCATGCTCTAGGACCCCACATCTCCAGTATCTACAATGTAATTGAACAGCCACATGAGCCCATATCAGCTGTCATAGTCCAGCACTGGGTGAGTGTGTGTTGTAATGTAGACATACTCTCTGTTGTCCAGCTCCATTTGAAAAGAGGCTTATAATGAATGGGCAGTCTCATGCAACAGGTAGAAACTAAAGGTAGAACTAAAAGACTTCCAAATAGCTAACCTAAATCTTCCTTTCTGTAGACTAATCTGTTAAGGCTTGTGCTTCCTTCAGTGGACATGGAGGACAATTGAATTTGGTCATCTTTATAAAAGCCCATCATATATTTGAAAGCAGTTATCAGGACTGTCTCCCCACCTTCCAGTTGTCTTGTCTTCAAGATTAAACATGTCCAGTTTTTTATACTTGCACATAGGTCAGGTTTTCTAACCCTTTTATCGTTTTGATCTTTGCTGGACTGTCTAAAATTTGTCCATGCCTTTCCAAAAGTGTTGCATCCAGAATTGGACACATCACTGTGGCTGAGACCTCCCCACTTCCAAGTAGAACTGGACAATTACCTCCAGTGGTTTAAATATAACACTCCTGTTAATGCACCCTAGAATGTTAACTTTTTTCATAACTGCATCACATTTACTCATTCTCAACTTGATATTTAGTAGATATGTGAACGACTATAAGAGAGGTAGCAAAGGGTGGGGGAAAAACGGGGTGCTTCAAAGCAGCAATGCTGCATGGAGCTTGGGGTCTGCTGCTTTGAAACGCTGCGTGCAGCCCAGGGCCAGTTTGGGACTCTCCCTGGGCTCCCTGTGGCGCTGCTGCTTTGAAATGCCACGGGGAGCATGGGACCAGCAGGGGGACGGCTTGAGTCTCCTGCTGGCCCCATGCTCCTTGCAGCTCTTTCTCCTTTGAAGTGTAGCAACAGCCCTGAGGCTGTACACTTCAAAGGTGGAGGCACCCCTTATTAACTATCAATGCAAATTGCAATGATTTTTCGATCAGCCAATTAATCAAAATTTTACATCCGTAGTATTTAGACAGTGTCCGCAGTTTCAGTGTTGCATTGAATTCTAATCCTATCTTCCAAACTGTTTGCAATCTCCCTCCTCCCCCCCTCATCTCCAAACCTCCCTAAAAGCTTGGTGTCCTCCGCAGATTTTTCTAAGCATACACTTCACTCCATTGTCTGTCATTAATTCAAATGTTGAATCATGCCAGACCCAGGACTGTCAACCTCCCCACCCCAATGTACCTCTCAGTATGATAGAGAGCTATTGATAATGACTCTTTATTCTTTCAACCAGTTGTGCAAGAGCAGTATGAATAGGATTGTGCATATGTGCGCTATGAGAGACACTCAGCTTGAGAGATCTGTTACCTGGTCCAGCTATGGGGTTCCAGTCCAGGATGGCAGGGTTTCAGCAGGGCCAGCCTTTAAGGGTCACTGGTCAAAAGGCAGGGAAGCCTTCGGTGGAGTGGCATGGAGGCCAGGGGAATCCATGGGGATGGTGGAGGCCAGTAAAGTCTATGGAGGGTGAAAGGAGACTGTGGGGATGGGGGCAGAGGTGATATGTGAACAGCCAGAAGAGGCAGCAGGAGCAGAGAGAACAAGAATAAAACTGTACATTTATTTTTTTGTTGAGTCTTAAAAAAAATCCCTACATAAATAAAGCAATTATTTGGATGTATGTAAATGTGCATATTTATTTGTTTTTCCTAAAGTTAATTAAGTATTTTAGGAAAACTTGTAAGAATGGCAATCAGCAAAATTAGTAGCCACACTGAGACCATCAAAAAAAATAGTTGACAGCTTACACTGTTCACATTACTCTGGCCCAGCAATATTATAGAGGGGCAGTAGTATTGCCACAATTAAAGTTGCACAGGAATCTTCATTTTAACAAAAATGAAAGTTTTCTGTGACAATAGTTGGTGATAGAGTATCATTTTAAAATGCATATAATAGTTCACTGCTTGGTGCTTCCCATAGCAGTTTGTAGGAGAAATATAACTGATATGTTGATTAAAAGAATTCTTAAACAGAAAATAGTTCAATTCTTTATATTTTTCATTATAAATGTTACTGTTTGTCAGTATTCTGATGCTGCATTGGCCATTGTGGACCTTACCTGGTATTTTAAAATAGACTTCGCTGCTGTAGGTTTGTTCCTTGATGCTCAGCAAACCCATTGAACATGCTGACATTTAGTCATAGCTAATTGCTTTTCTTTGATCACTCAGTTATATTCAGGAAATAAGCATGCAGTAAGGCCTGATCTACACTACAAAAATAGGTCAGCGTAAGGCAGCTTACATCCACCTGACTGTGTCTACATTGGAAACTAAATGACACAACTTTTTTTTCTTCAGAGGTGTTAATGACATTCCCTAAAATGCAAGTTTTGCTGACAAGTGCTGGTGTAAATAGCACTTTGTTGGCAGGAGCAATCTCCTGCCAACAAAGCTAACACCACTCATTGGGGGGGGTGGAAGTATTTTTGTCAGCAAAAGAGCCAACAAACAGTGGCTACGTTGCCAGACTTTTACACACACACAGATGTGTTGCTACAACAGTGTAGCTAAAATCTGCATAGCACAGATAAAGTCTAAGCATCTTAATTCATTTGTCAGCTTCAGCTACCCCAGACTAACACGGCTACATTTCTATCACTAATAAATCTACCTGTGTGAAAGGCATAGTGCTTAGGTTTAATGTAGTTAGGTCAACACCGTTTCTGTATAGACACTGCATTGCTTCCATTGCTTGTTGCCACCTTTGACACCTGGTGTTCTGCCACCCTAGGGCCCTATTTAAGTCAATGCAAGCACTCCTAGAGAGGACATGCACAGGCAACAGAAGAAGCATAGTGTAGACTCACAGCTACTGCAGTAATTGAACAGTCTCTAAGTTAACCTAGTTTAATTCAACATAATTTTGTAGTGTAGATGGTTCCCTAAGATTATATTACCTATCTTTGCTTTTTACTGGACGCTTACATTCTTTCCTCTTAAATGCTAATTTTGTTGGTAGTACTTCTGAAATAAGATCTGGATGTGTGTGCAGATTTTAGTGCACTGTGAAGTATTGGCACTTGAACCAAAATATTGCTATAAGGGTAAAATTCCAGAAAGAACCATTGCAAAATTCAGATGAGGCAACTGAAGTGCACATGTTCTTAGAAAGCTTCTGAGGCAGGATATAAACTTTCAGGGTACTCTGCAGTTCAATAACCATAATATATCACCTGAAACACTTGCTTTACATGTTACCTGTAAACACTGTCATCTAAAGAAAAACTTCACTCCCTTCATATATATGTGAAGGACGTCATTAGCCCCATGAATTTGGCCACTGTAGGTCTAATTTTTACCCTAAGTAATACTTTAAATGTTGGTTTCCCAAAGAGGGAATGGTTCCAGACACGAATTGAAGTCCATTCTGATCAAATTATCAGTTTATGGCGAGTCTGAGTTTAAGGATATGTCTATACTGTTCTGGGTGCGAGCTTCTCAACCTGGATAACGGACTCTCTAGCTTCGCTTCTGCTACCACAGTAAAATAGCAGTGTAGAGTTTGCAGCTCCAACTGAGACTTGGCTTAGCCACCTGAACTGCAGCATTCACAGTACTGTTTTAACTATGTAACTAAAGCTAAAATAGCATGAGTCTGTCTGCTTCTTCTGGGAGACTCATTCTCAGCTGCAGCATAGTTCTACTCAGTTTGAAGTCCAAATGTGCACAAAAGTTGGAACTTCAAAATGTTGATGTTGCATGATTTTTAGGGGTGGGGTGTGGGAAGAGCATACAGTCCAACTACTCTGTAGTATAGTATGCTCAGAAGAAAATGGAGGGGAGAAAATGCTTCAAAAACTTGTTGGGTACGCTAATGCCATAAAGGAGATGGATTATTTAGTCGTACTTGGTGAAATTAAGGGGGAAAACAGAATAAATATAAATGTGACACTTGTTAGTGGAATAATCTCCAAAAAGTAGTGAAGGGAAGCCCAAGTGCTTGAGTTGTTTAAAAGAAGGCTAAGCCAAATGCCGAAGAACGTATTGTAGCGAACAATTCTTTGATCAAAGGTGGTTTAATAGATCTTTTCCGTGTCTGGTTTGTATTGTCTTGTCTTGATATTCAGGTTACACTTTGTATTGATGTATATTAATCTCTCAATATTGATGACTGTTGCTTTGAATCTTTCAAGTAAAGAAGTTATTTCTGTTCATATTGTAAGGTTGATATTTAGTAAGGTCTTGATTTTAGGTGAAATGCTATAACACTTTTCATTTAAAATGTTTCATAATATTGTACTGCACATTAACTAAACTAGCAACTAGATTGCCCATAAAGTTATACCACCAGGAAACCCAAATCCCTAGTGGCCAGCCTCTGCAATCACTGTGTTAACATAATATCCATAAATCCTGACTTCTGAGATTATATGAAGTTAAAGCAGCTTATGCCTCATCAAAGACTGGAAAATGGCATAATTTTTATTTTACCCAACTTATCAGAATTGCCCTTCCTGTTTGGGATATTAACAAGGGCAGCAGATGAAGCTTCCCCCACCTCTTCTTGCTGGGGGTCTGCCTCTTTCTGCCAAAGTCATGCCTGTCTTTACTGCTCTCAAGACCCACCTCCCATGGGATCAGCTGGGATGAATGAAGCGGGGCTGAGCGCAGTTGGTGCTACAGAGGGGTGCTGAGAACTCTCGGCATTGGCCAGAACTGAGTTGGAAGTCCTTCCCACATTCCACCTATGGCCTTGTCCATGGCCCCACCCAATGTAGCCCTTTTTCTTGCAGCTACACCCCCACTCTACCTCTTCCCCCTATGAACTTATCCTCTTCTTGCTCCTTTTCCCCATCCCACTGTGGCCCTGAGACTATGGTGAGGAGCGAAAGGTCCTCCGGCACCATGGTGTAAAGAGATTTCTCCAGCCAGTTTGGGGGCCCTCCAGTAATCTGCCGTTGTCTCTACCCTCCAAGTGGCATAAAGTTTGAGGTTCAGATGTGTTAAGCATTTTTAGCTGCTTGTCCTCTGTGACAACTATTTATTTCTACAAGAACCAATTGAATGAGCAGATTGGAGATGGTTTCCTGTTGGTGTCTAAAAGGCAAAAATGGAGTGCTAGGTTGCAAAGTGAAAGATAACTGGCTTTGACTACACTAGTACTTTCGTTGTCTCAAGTTCTGTCAGAAATGTGAAAAAACACACTTCTGAGCAACTGTTCCACAATCAGAAGTACCAGTGTGGACAGCACTATGTCTGTGAGAGATGCACTCTAGCCAACATAGCCACCATTTGAGTAAGGTTTAATTGTGATAGCGAGAGAGCTTTTTTCTATTGGCATAGAGCAATACACAGGAGACATTACAGTGGCACAGCTGCAGCAGTACAACTGTACTGTTATGCAGTCTGTAGTGTAGACATAGCCTATGTATTTCATGAGTTACCAGCAGCTTTTCAACAAATAGAGATTGATTAAATGTTTTATTTTGATTTATAGTGGTTCCTGTCATTTCAGAAGTTGGAGATCAGTCTGGTGAGGTAGGTTACTCTAGCTCCCCAGCAGAAGCACCTCCAAGCAAGTCTCCATCAATGCCATCGCTAAACCAAACCTGGCCAGAACTGAATCAAAGTAGTGAGGTTTGTAAATTTCCTTTCATTTGAGAGGTATTTAGTGGCCACCGTCTGTGGGTAAATCCATGTTGCATTATATACAGAATGTTACTTTATGAACATGAGACTGCAAGTGTGTGATGCTTTCTATAATTTCTCTTAAAGATCATTAGGTATTTTACATGATGATTTAACAAACTGTAGTTGAGTAAAGGTTAGACCTCCTTAAAACCAGGATATTTGGTCTGGCAACAAACTTGAACAGCAGAATAAACAATTCATATTGTTTCTTTTTTTGGGGTGGGGGAGTCATTCAGAATCATATATTACCTTTGAATCATGCTGCTAATGTTTTGTTTTTTCTAAAAGCCATTTTTATATTGTATATCTATTGTACTTAGCAGGACAACAAAACAGAATTTAAAGAACTTCTGGTTAAGCTATGTCTTATGCAACTATTTAGATTTCAATTTTTGACATGTCAGCAGTGGTAGCAATTTACTCCAAAAGACTGCATACTTCATTATCATCATATCTCTGAGTTGAAGTCATCCTTCTTCTACAGATCTCATAATATGACCTAAGATGCAGCATGTAAAACAACTAATTTGTGGAGCTATATTATACTCTATTACATTTTAAACTCTTTGGGGCAGGGAAATATATGTATTGTGCAGTGACTCACACAGTGCGGGTCCATATGCTCTGAAACTGGTGTTCCTAGGTGCTATAGCAATATAAAAAATTTATTAGGGTATAAGAGAATATTAGAATTTAAAGTGTCACTGGACTCCTTGTTGTTTTTTGCTGAAACAGAGCTACCTTTCAAGAAGAGTATTGGAAATACAGGTTATTCCAAAAGGGTTAAAAGAGGGAGCTGTAGTCTAGCCTTTAAAGAGATACTGATGCAGACGAATAGCTCACTGCAGTACAGCCACAAAGCGCTGCATGTGGCTCTTGTAGAGTAAGCTTTTCGTTGATGCTTCTTTCACTCTTCATGAACTTTGGATCAAAAAAGAAAAAGGTCTACTGGAACTTCCTTATCCTTTTGTCTTCTAGGAGTAGGGGTGATAACATAAAGAAGAAAAGTTGCCTCATTCAGGGGAAGTTGAGTTTATAATGGCATGTCGGGTGTGAAAGCAGCAGACAAACAATAAGAAGCTGGGATTTTGGGGTTGATTTTTAGCAGCTAGAGGGTCTCTAGTTAAAGGTTGAGATGTTGGGAATGAGGGGCAGTGTTTAAATGCCTGTTCTGAAAGGGGGAAAAGTAGGTGCTAGAGATACTATAAAGGAAGCTCAGGGTAGGGATGTAAGCAACTAATCGACTAGTTGACTATCCGATAAGCAAAAGCTTATCGGATAGTTGACACACTAGTCAACTAGTTGCTTCCCCCACCTTGCTGCCTCTATCAGTGTTTCTTAAACTTTTTAAGACTGAGGAACACCAAACTTTTTTTGGGGGGAAGAGGGGAGGAACACCAAGGATTTTTTTTGTTGAGGGAAAGGGGCGGAGGGAAAGGTCGGGGGGATTTTTTTGTTGAGCCCCAAAAAAAGGTCGCCTGCCCCTTTAAGGCCATTTTGAACTCTGTCCTCTGGAGCACACCTCCGACTGCCTTGCGGCATATCAGTGTGCCACAGAACACAGTTTAAGAAACACAGAAAGAGGCAGCAAGAGGGGGGAGAAAAAGGAGTACCAGCTGGGGGGAATGGCTTAAAAGCTGGTTCCCTCCAGCTCCATGAGTGGCGGCATTCCACCTTTCAAATGTACAAGAGCCCCTACTGGCTCTGAGCTGGCCCTGGGCGCCCCATGGAGTTTCTTTGAAATGTACAAGCCCCTATTGGAGCTATTGTACATTTCCAAGGCGGAACACCATGCTAGTCCTTGTTGACTAATCAATTAGTTGATGGAAATCCCATTGACCATTTGATTAGTTAATTAATCGAAATTTAATATCCCTCGCTCAGAGAAATGGTCCAATATGCAAGTGAAGCTCTTTCAGCTGGCCACATGTTTCATTGAATGTAGGCTATTTGCAATGGAATAGTCATGAAGTTGTCCAAGATTGCTGCTTCATATGTCCAAGGCTCTGGGGTATTTAATTACCTAATTCTCTAGCACTGTTTGCCCATGATACCTTCTTTATTCAGTGTCCATGAACTTTTAACTGCAGGAAATCTGATTTCAGTAGGGAATAGTTTTACAAACTGAATAGGAGGAAGAGTGGGAGAGCTCTGCTTGAGTAGTCTGTTCTGAGACCAGAATGTAGTGTTTGCTTATTACCTTCATTTTAAAAACGTGAAGTTAGGGTTCAGTATCACAGACTTGGAGAGAGGTTCCTTTAGTAAATTAGTTGTACAGTGGCTTGCAATCCATTATACCAGGGGTCTCCAAACTTTTCTGCCCGAGGGCCGCATTAACTATCAAACAGCAGTTCGGGGGCCGACTACACACTTGAGGTCCAAATAAAAAACAATCAAAACATGGATGTTGTTTTTAATTATTTATTTAATATTATTTTATTCAGTTATTATTTAATAACACATTGATACACTACACATGAACACCTGTATAAGTGTGAATGGTGAAATTGTTTCCTGGATGCCAAAATAGAGCCCAGCCCACTAGTGACCTCATGAGAGAGCTAGCCAATAGGATAAGAACGCACTGGCCAATAGGGAGCAATTGTCCACGCCAAGTCCCAACCCCTCTTGCTGTGAGGGACGCGCAGAGCCCGGGCTCGGCCGTCGGTCCGCAGGGCGTGTGGCCGTCCGTTGGCGGCTCCGATCCCCCGCACCCCCGGCCGGGGAGTCTTGCTGCCCAGGGCAAGGGCTGCGCGGGTCCAGAGTCTCTCCTCCGTCCCGCTGGCTCCTCCGGCTTCCCTCTCCTGGCTGCCTGCCCAAAAGAAAGTGAGTGCCGGCCGCCCCTGTCCTTCCGGCCCCTCCCCCTTTTGAGCCGGCACGCACGGGGCGTGCCACTCACCCTGGCGTCCCTGCCCCTTCTCCTCCTGGGTCCTGCCGCCTTCCTCGCCTGCCGCGCCTGCGGCTGTGCGCCCTCGCTCCCTTCCCCGTGGGCTTTCCCCTGGGCTCCGCTGCGCTGCGCCGCTCGGCGCTTCTCCGGGGGAGGGGCTGTCAGTGTGGGGAGTTTCTTCCCCGCCCCAGCTCCGCGGCGCTGCGCCGCTCGGCGCTTCTCCAGGGGAGGGGCTGTTAGTGCGGGGAGTTTCTTCCCCGTCACAGTCTCCACGGGCCGGATGAGAGGGCCTCGCAGGCCACATCCGGCCCATGGGCCGTAGTTTGGAGACCCCTGCATTATACAATAGAATCGCTGCACCTGACACTTGAGAAATCTTAAATGGAAAGCCATTTTTAGTGCAGACGCTTTAATACTTCTGAAATGAGTAATCGACCCAGCAAAATGGTGTCGATCCCACAAAAATGTCTATCCCACAAAAATGTATGGTGGCATCAGTGGAAAGCATTGCCTGAAAAGCTTTGAGACACAATTCAGAGCAGTAACAAATTAGTTGACTGAAATCAGCTCCCTAAACTAACGATACCTTTGTGAAACATTAACATGTATCGGGGTTTAACAGAACATTTGTTCTAAAAACTTTGGCAACCCAAGTTATCTTTAAAGGTTGTAAGCATTTCATCAACTTGAAGAGTAGCACTTTATAGAACATAGAATAAAATGATACAGGACAAGATTTTATTAAAAAATTAAAGTTATTTTCTATATCACACTAAAGAAAAACTTCAAGAGCATCACTTTCTCCCATGAACAAAAATATCTTAATTTAAATATAACATTTTCCTATTTTTGACCCAATAATGTCTGAACTCAGTGTTCCACATCTGTGAAATTTTGGCTGAAGAAAACAAGTAAAAATGTTTTGTATTCTTCTGAAATGTTACCTTTGGAGATCCAGGGGATCATTATTTCCAGCTGAAAAAAGGAAAAATCAATTCCTACTTTTTTAACACTTATGAAAATTGCTCCAGGAAATCACCTGACAGTGAAATGCTATCTGCATTTAAATATAAAGCATCCAGAAGAAAGAATTCATACTTAAATACTCTCTGGCTTTCCTATTCTGTGTCCAATTGAAGTTAAGTTATTTCTATTCAGTGTAAGTTGGATTTTGAAAATATAAACCTCCTAAGGTAAATTCTTCTGTTAGGAGTTGGAAGGCAATATGATCATAACATGATGTGTTGCAACATTGTGTTCCCAAGATAAGCATCTATAACAACAATAAAGATGTGATTAAATACATGTCACAGTAATTTGTCACTCCATAACATACCTATTTCTTGAACTGTTGCTGGTCTGAAAATAACTAAGAAATAACTTGTAAAGCTTTTTGGGAGACCGCCTCACTACACTAGTACACTTGCTCCACTATCCAAATCACTTGTCTTAATAATTTTGTTCACTGGAAGTGGCCTTTAGTTTCTTTCTACTGATGTGGGAGTCTGCAGCAACAAAAATATCAATTTACCATGCTGCATAGATTTGAGAAAATACTCAGGTTAAAGGAGTCGTAGCAAAGAATAATTGTTCTACTCTTCCAGTTAGTTATTTCTTAGACAGCATAGTTAAAATAAATGAGTATTTTTCAAGAAGTATAATTACCGGTACCTTGATGTTAAAAATAAAGTTCCATTATATTATCTGGGATTTTCACTCCTACATTTTTTTTCTCTTAGGAATTTGTGCTGAACTCCCAAGTTTTTAAAAGTGTTTAGGATTGTAAGGACTTCTCTGGTGCCCAGACACTCTTCACTTGCTTTTTGAATCTTTCTAATCAGCTTTTTTTTGACCATGCAGAGGGTGGCTCTCTGTAGAAGCTATCCCTTTTCAGCTTCTGCTCCAGGCCTTCAGTGCATTCAGCTTCAACAATACTTGGGTGTTCTTTATATGCTACTCTTTCTGGCTTTATGGTTGGATCCTTGTTTTTATACTATTTTTTTTCTTCTGAAATCGCCATTGCTCTCTAGAAAATACATGGAAGATATTGACCCCAGCACATCTCATGAATTTCAGTTCCATGGTCTGACCTTTACTTTGAATGTTGAGCCCTTTCGTTTCTTCCCTCTTTACCTCAACACATTATTTGGTTCTCTTTCAGTTGGTGCTTTTAAAGGTCTTTATCATCTAATTTGGTGTTCTGGAAAGTCCCACATTTTCCTTCCAGACTGAGCCCTTATTCATTCAGAAGGGTTTTTTTATGTGACTTCCTTAAAGGTTTTTGATTGCATAACTCAGTCCTTTAAGAATTCTGATGCAGTTATTAGTGGATGAGCACATTATTGCATCTTTTGTGTGATGGGAATGCTGTTCAGTGGTGTCACATCTGGCTGTATTTGTGAACTTTAGTGCTCAAAGTACAATGAGAAACAACACTGGCTTTTTTAGAAATAACACCTCAGAGCCAAACACTTAAGTATGGCTTGATGCTAGTAGGCAATTACTTAGACATGTTATGAATATTGGATCTCCTGGCCACTTAGGTCTTTATAATATCCATAATATTTTTCGTCTAAAGACAGCTTAGTGAATTCTAAAATGACAACAGAAGAGAGTTAAGAGAATGTGTCCAAATAACGTACCTTGTGTTTGCTCTCGTAGACCATAGAGTGGCTCCATGCCCCAGTAACTTTTTTCTCTCCACAAACAGGTGATATTTTCTAGAGATGAGATCAAAGATGTTTGGGAACCTGTTAATCAAAAGATTATTTTATTTTAAACAATTGAACATGCAGCTTAAGAATGGCCATACTGTATCAGACCGGGGACTTGTCTAAATCAGTATCCTTTCTTCTGATAGTGACTGATGCTAGATACTTGAGTATTTTATCAAGTGTTACATGCCCTAGTCCCGTTTTTTCCTCAAAATGTGTGGGTAAAATATTGGGTCACATTTCCTGGACCACTGAGATGTGGGTATGCATGAGTTCTCTCCCATAAGACATTCCTCATTGCCATGTATCCTGTAACAAAGGAACGCTCTTATAGACTGATGACAATCCTGGTAAATCCTCAGTGAGGTAAATCCTGAGTGATTTCTGAATCAGGAAGCGGTGCATCAGACTCTCTTTATTGGTAAATACAGGAGATAAAGTTCTTCCACTTATGAGAATTAGAAATTGATAATTCTCTTCTGCTTGTGGTATGGAGAAGAGACCAGGTTGTCAGGTCGCATATTTTTCTGTCCATGGGAAAAAGAAGGTCCCTATATACTCTTTAAGTTAATGTCTGTGAAAGCAAGTGTCGTGGCAAAATCCAGGCGGTACAAAATTTGTATCTGTATAGTCCCAGGCTGACCAGACAAGTATTGATGAAGCTAGTTTATGTTTAGCTAGAAGCCATCTTGTATAACAGAAACCATTTCAGCTTTTTGTCTTTGCACGTAGGCCAGAGTGAACTTTCTATCACCCCATGCGCCAGGCCAAGACAGATGTGCTATTAAAATGTGTTAATTGGGCTGGTTCAGAGAGGAGAGGTACTCCCTCGTACCTGTCCGCCATCTTGTTGATAAGGCTTTGTTTTTCCTAGTCTAATTGATTATTTCTGTAATTGGATGCCCTGACATCAGACTGTTTGGTTAAGGGTATAAAGATACTAGGATTGATTGTATTAAGCAGCCTTGCTGTGACCACATTTGGCTCACTTTGCTTTTATTGGCCAATAAAACTGTCTGTTTAGCCGCGTAAACTGAGTGAGGCGTTTGCTTCGACAGTATGATACTTAACTAAATTGCATATGGCCAAAGCCAATTCTGTCAGACTGATTACTGCTCTGTGTCAGGACACTTCATTCTATGCCAATATAGGAGCTATTTCCTGGACAGGCTGGTCCCTACCTAGTTTAGAGTTCCATAGGTATGTCTTAAAAGTAACAACTAAAGGCCTCTCATGGTTTCAGAAGCCATCTATAAAAAAGGAACTATAGTTATAAGTGGGAAAACACTTGCAGTGATATACATATGGGTCCATACGAACAACTTCATTGATCTATGCAAAATACTTCAGTGGCTAAAATGTAGTTAAGGATTTGTCTGTACAGAAACACACTCCAAGGAGTTAATCCAAATTAACTAAAGGTGTGAATTTAAAGTTGATTAGTTAAACTTCATAAAAACTAAGTTAGAAATTGCATTCAGAATTAGTGGTCTTAATGTGATTTGTCTTTATTCAAAAGTTTAAATAGCTCAAATTAAGGCCATTTTAAATCTGACTGGGAGTTTTGACACAAGTTTAATGAAGCTTAATCTACTTTAGGTTCATACTGTTAGTCTATTTGGATTCATTTTTCTGAGTGTCCCAATGTAGACAAGGCCTTCATGCTCCAGCTATTATTCATTTTACTACCCATTCATAAACAAGTCTTAGGTAGTCCCTTTTACAATGCTTTATTAAGAAGCTGCTGGTGTCAGGATTTTCATGTATTCTTGATAAAACGATACAAGTACCTTTTTGAACCAATTAGTACACATGAACTCAGGTTTCTTATTAAAAGGGGCATTTTTTTGGTGATAGTGACTTCATATTGTAGAAGGAACTTCAGACACTAAAGGCCTGTCTTCTGCATGTTTCATAAGGTTGTGGGCTTTTCCATTACCCAAACTTGGAGATGTCTTTCTCCCTTTTTTGAGTCTATTGTACTGCCAACATTGTTCCTATTCCTGCTGCATTGTTATTCCCTTGAGGTTTTTTTCCCATACTCTTGATGTTAAAAGGTTCTTAGAGGTTTAGTTGGAGTGCATGCAATTTCAAATATGATCCAAAAGCTCTTTATAAATGTCCTATATTGATGGATTATCCATTGAATTTGTGCTTTAAACAAGTTGTTACATGAGCATTATTCCAATGTGGAGTGGGAATGGCTTGTTTGTCTCAACTTAGAGAAAAATAAAACATTATACCTTAAGGAGTTCTGCCTATCTGGCCCTGAGTTCCAAGAATGAGTGTTGTGCAGTATGTCTTTCAAGAAAGCATTTAACATAGATTTTTTGTGGTTCACCATGCAACTATCAGTGTTAATACCAGTATTTGATTTGTACCATATAAGAGATGGAAGAACTAGCATTGCTTTAGGTTTTCTCTCACATTTTGAGTCATAATTGCTCATAAAATGATGGTTTAATGTTATTTCAAGTGGATTATTCATCTAAATTGAAGCTTGGAGTCTACGGTCATGTCTACTCATGGAATTATTCAGGAATAACTGTTCAAAATCAGGCATTTCTGAATATCTCTGTTTAGACATTATTTCAGAATAAGGGTGCCTTGTTCCTTTTTTGTTTGATGCTCTTTTAAAGTGGGTTAACTTATACAGGGTGGTTATTCCACAGTAAATTTTGTCTACACTTGAGAGTTGTTCCTGGGTAGCTGTGTGGACAAATTCCTAGAAAATGGTTTGGTGTTGGGTAATGCATGAGTGTGATTTGGCTCAGCTCTTCAAATGTTTTCTGTATATTCTGGAAATGTTCCATTTTTGTAGGAATGGGACAATGGAATATGATTTCAATACTGATGCTAACACCATTTTGTAAGAAATATTTATTGTACTTTTATCCTCAAAAGCTTCTGATCCAACTTTGAAATGAAGTTTGACTAATATTTATTCATCATTCTACTAATTACAAGACATGTAACACATTCAGTATTCTTGCAACGAGTAGTTTGATCTTTGATTCTCATTTGCTCTGATTGTGGCTATATATTTTTTTCCAAGCATGAGGACTTTGTTTGGCAATTATGTACTATAATTTAGCATGGCTCATATCTTGTAGAGGTGATCAGAGGTTGACTTGATGTTGGTTGATAAACTCAAATGTGTGTGAACTCAAAAATGCCTTACATTATTATCATTTTGAAACTTACACAGTTATGTAAAAATAAGTGCTCATTCAGAATAGAGTAATTTCTCAGGGGTTTCACTGGCAAGTCAAACTGGATTGTTTTTAATTAGAATAGTCTATGCTCAATGTAGAGTTTTATCTGACTTTTGTGAGAACCATACATACTAAGTTATAAAAATTTTCTTGATTTTGCCACTATAAAAATAGAAGATGCCTCAGCACAGGGTTTATAGCTATAAATATGTACAAGGATGTGGCACCACTTCTGTTCTTACAGATCTGATTTTAACCATTTCTTGATCTTGTACGTATAGCAACAGTTTGCATATTTCTTTCACATATACATATGATTTAGAAGTTTATCTACATTTTCAGTGTGGTGCACATAGTTTTGATCAGAACTCTAGAGAAAAGTAATGCTTTTGGTTGCATAACAATGTCCTTTTGAAACTGTGAAATATTCCCTTAATGTATGTTTTGTTCCAAGTCAAGCCAATATGATACACAAACATCTTCCAGTGCAACCTCTGAACTACTGTGCTAAATTTCTTCTCCAGTGATCTTTCTCATCTTTCTCATCATGCTGACTTGTCTCTCCTCTGTCTGTTCAGCAGTGGGAGACATTTAGTGAACGCTCTTCAAGCTCACAAACTCTGACCCAATTTGATTCTAACATTGCACCAGCTGATCCTGTAAGTCAATCACTTAGCTTGCTTGTTTGAAATTAATTTTATTAACACTGAATTTCCATACATTGTGGTTTTTAGCTATTATGCATGATTCTTGCTTGGTTGGGACCGGTGGCAGGCTTATTAATTTTGTCTGCTTATTGTGGGAAGAGGAATTTCCTCCTCCCCTCCCCCCCCATTCACTCTTAATAGCTGAGTACCAGAAACATTTTCCTTTATTTTTGATGTGATATAAGTACTGTCAAATCTGTGAAAGGAAACTATTTGTGACAACTTACTGATGGATATTTACATTTTATTACACTTCATTTAAAACTTTTTGATCGTATACAAAATATAATCCATAGAGCCTCAGTGAACCAGTAGTCTTATTAAATCTTCAGCTATATCACCCAAACTTTGACTTCAGTATAACTCTCTTCTGTTTATGTGCACAAAACCAATAAAGCATAAAGACTCATAACTGACTTATCTAGTTAATCTGAGCATCAATATCAAACTTCATATTTTTGTTAATTCCATAATTATGGTACTTCATAGTCATATTTAATCTTCAATATATTATACAGGTGATTTTAAAAAATTAATAACTTTGTGAAGTCCAAGTTAACACCATTGTTGCAGCTATATTAGTATTGTAGTAATATCTAGAGATCTCAGCCATAATCTGTCCTATTGTGGTAGGCATTGTATAAATAGTCCCTGTTCCAAAAAAATTAGTCCAAAAGCTTCCTTTAGATGTGTGATTTTTTTTTTTAAATAAAAGTTGAGGCAGATGTTTTAACACACACACACTCATACCTTTTCTCTATGTATTCCTTCATATAACATACAGTTAATGTGTGAAATCCTTTGATAGTGGATGTAGTGAAGGTACAGGGTTCATGAAGGATAGTTCTCTCAGTGGCTATTACCCAGGATGGGCAGGGAATCAAACGCATGCTCTGAAATGTTCCTAGCCTCTGTTTTCCCAGCTTCTGACATGGGTGATGGGGACAGATCATTTGATTACCTGTTCTCTTCATTCCCTCCTGGCATTGGCCACTTACAGAAGACAGATTACTGGACTAGATAGACCATTGGTCTGATTCACTATGGCCATTCTTATCCCTATTCTTCAGTGTAAATATAACTTATGTAAATCTAATTACTCTTTCATAAAATAATGTGAAATCACTTTATAGCTATTAATAGAAAATGCTTGACTAATCAAGAACTGTCGCTATTGCATTGCTTTGTTCAACTTGCATTGTGATCAGTTACTTTATTTTTAGCAGTAATTAGCAGAAGTTACACGAAATCAGCTAAGATGAGATTTATTTTTTCTGTCCTGTGGATGACTTTACAGATTTTTCCCCCTATATTGTGTATATTAACTATTGGCTGAATGTCTTAGTTTTGACATGCTTACAAAATGAGATGGTTATAGAATATTAGGCAGCTAGTATGCTTAGTTTTATTGCTAACAAACTACTTGAATCTTGAGACAAGATTAAACCAATTGAGTTTTATTTATATATTCTTCTACTAGAAAGCTGAATACCAGTAAATCCACATAGTTGGGTTTTTTTGCCACGTTTGTGATCTCGGGCAGAGAAACCTAGCACAGCATTTAAAAATATATAACTTCATGAGGCTTGCTCCTGCCTTTTAGAATTAGCAAGTCAATTATCTAGAACATCCCTTAGTGATTGACTGAAGAACAATTACAACATTAACTTTCTTCAAGGCCCTTTTTGTTTAGGAGGAAACCGCTTACTAGGGCTGAGTAGGGTTGCCAGGTGTCTAGTATTCGCCCAGACAGTCTGGTATTTTCTCCTCCTGTCAGGTAAAAAAAAAAAAAAATTCAGAGAATAAGACACTTAAAATGTCTGGTATTTTCTGATTTTTTTCCCTCCTCTCCCCCCCCCCCCCCCCAAATCCTCCTGGCCATGAGGCGAAAATGCTGGGCACCTGACAACCTTACACTCAGCACCCGGCTGCCCCCCTCCCCGGCTCCCAACACCCCAGCCCCCATGCTTACCTCGTTCCACAAGGCTACTGGCACAAATTGGCTGCCGACCAAGGGGAAGCATTGGGTCTTAGTGCTCAACCTCTCTCCTGCTCCTATCCCTGCACTCAGTCTTAAAGGGGACATGCTATTTTATTTTATTTCAACTTTGCCCCCCCCCTTTTTTTCCTTTTTTTTAACTTCAACAGAATTTTTTCCCAGTGTGTGTTGTTTTTTTTTGGGGGGGGGCAGGGGGGACGTTTGGTATTTTTGTTTCAACCATCTGGCAACCCTAGGGCTGAGGGAGGAAGAGAAAGAAAGCTAGGGAGCTTGTATGTGAAGAATAATGAAGAGAGGAGTAATACTAAATTTATAGTTACGTTTTGGGAAAGCTGAAATTGCATTTTCAAAAATATCAGTACAAAACAAAACTTTGTTTTGTTACTGACTTCCCTCTCTCCCTTATCTAAGTTGGGCATCATTATACTGACCTATTCTTTAAATCACATAAGACTTTTTTTTCAATACCTACACTTCAGAATACATATGGAGCATTCAGAAGCAAAGGACAGTTGCTAGATACAATAGAAGATTGATCTGTTTATAAAAATATAAGTTGAAAACGTCCTTTTAAACCATGTTCATGCTTAAAGATTTTCTAATGTTCATAGTAGTATTTAATAAAGGAATTGTTTTATGCACACTTTCAGTATACGTTTAACTTTATCTTCCCAGTACAGGTCTTTTTTTAAACAGTGAAGAAATTATTCATGCATTCGACAAAGTGGGCTCCAGCTTAGGATAGCTTCTCTCCAAATAAATTGGTAGTCTAAGGTGCCACGGGACTTCCCGTTGTTCTTGCTGAAACAGACTAACATAGCTACCCCTCTGAAGTTTAAAGCATGTTGGCTTTCAAGAGCAGTTTTAAATTTGACTGGCTTTTCCCCCCAGTGCCTTCAGTAGCAATTGAGCATGCTTATGAGCAGAATGCTTGGCTTTATGGGGAAAGACGTGAAAAATCTGGTTGCCATTTATAGAGCATGGCTTAGCCCATTTCATCTGAAAATGGCCACAGAAGTACTTCATATAGATAACATCTAAAGACACTGTTTTGTCAGATGTCTTTAGGTGATATGTTCGATATCTCTTGAAGGGTATCTTAAAGCTTCTATCGTGTTCTTATAAGATGTTAATGGCTTCCTTGAAATAGTATGGATTTTACTGTATAGTACAATTTTTAGATCAAGCCCATAAAAAGTTCCCACAAATATTCTAATTCTAAATTTTTGGAACATCAGAAAGGCATGGGGTACTCTTAAGACTAAAAATAAATTGAGTATTTCATAGTGTGGACAACATCTCGTGTTTCATGGGCACACAATATATCTGTGGCAATGGTATCATTTGGTTACAGTAAAAGGCAATACAGATTGGACCTCTGTGGTTCAGTTCCTTTGGGACCTGACTGGTCCCAGATAAGGGAGATTTTTAGGGAAGGGAGAGCTAGGGGCACCAGCATCTCTGCTGGGTTTCTCTTCCCCAGCTACCTTCCACTGCTGCCCCAGCTACCTAGCTGCGGCAGCCCTGTTGCCTCCGTCACCCTGCAAGCTCCAGCAACCCCAAAAGCCCTGCCAGCCCCGGGAATTCCATTGGCTTCGCCCTGCAGGAGCTCACAACCCCACTGGTCCATCCACTGGTCCATCAAACTGTGAGCTCTGCTGCTTCCCCACCCCATGGGCTCTGGCGCTCTGACTAGCTCTGCTCCCAGCCGCTGGCAACCTCTGTGCTGGGGCTCTCTCTAGTCCAGCAACATCCTGCTGGACCACAGATGTTGCCAGACTGCAATGTCCTGGACCACAGAGATTCAACCTGTAATAGACAATATGCAAGGTATTGAGCTGCCTTTTGATGTAACTTAACTGCTACAAAGACAGTTAGCACAATGTAGTCAGCAGACTTTTACAAACCAGGGACCAAAGTATAGAGACCACTGTAGAGAAGTCTAAATACCTTTGTTTGTACTGGGTTTAAGGATATTTATGGACAGTGTTCTATCTCAGGGTTTTATACTGCTGCCATTCATCATAGGATCAAGTTCATAGGAACGCAGTAAAAGTATTTGCTTATGAATATAAGCTTGGGAACTGCCGTTGAATGTAGTCAAAAGCAGCTCGGAATAGAATATTTTAAAACTAAAATAAAAACTTTTCTTCCTCCTCTGCAGGATACTGCTATTGTTCACCCGGTTCCAATTCGGATGACTCCAAGCAAAATCCACATGCAGGAAATGGAACTTAAAAGATCTGGAAGTGGTAAGCTATTTTCTTGTACTAATGATAAAAGCAGCTGCTGTGTTCAAATACAGCCACTCCCCGAGTTGCGAACAGTCAAGTTATGACCGTTCGCACTTATGACCAAAGCTCCCATGGAGCGGTAGTAAAGGTGGTCCCCGAGTTACGAATGCGACCCGCGCTTACAAACAGCGCGGTTGTGTGTAACTCAGTGGGGTCCAAGTTATGGTCAAGTGTTTGGTCCGTAACTCGGGGAGAGGCTGTACCATCTTATTGAATAATTTCTTACATAGTGATGACCTTTAGGGCTTGTTTTTCTTGCATAACAATTCTGCCTTGTGTCCTTGCATTTAGACAGTAGTAACCAGTGTAACTACATCAAGTGATGGAGAATTAGAGGAGCATTCTACAATAATTTAGAGGGTTGACTGTTGCTTTGAGGATTTCTCTATATGCTTCTAAGATAAGATTGTCTGGAGTAGATTGTCTTGGAAGCATCAAGCTGCAGATCTGGTTCTGGAATGAGAACTTTCCCAGATTTATATACAAGTTCTTGAGGTGCTTAAGGAAGCTTTGAGCTCTGACCTGTGATTAAGTCTGCCCAGTTCTATTTAGAAAAATCTGATGGGTAAAATTTAGTCTGCTACTGCTGGAGAGTTCATCTCATCCATTTGAAACCTGCTAGCCTTCCTCAAACAATTTCTAGACCAGGCCTAGGCAAAATATGGTCAGCGGGCTACTTGTTTGCCTTGCCCACCTGCACACTGCTCAAATGTGGTTGCCAATCAGTTTTTCTTTAAAAACTGAGTCTGGAGGGGAAAGGAAAGAGCTTTCAGAGCAGGTTTCTGGCCAATGGAAGCTATCTGTGTGGGGGCGGAGCAGGCATCAGTGTTCCCTCTAAGTCGTGTGGTAGCACAGCTTCACAGGTGGTTAATCAGCCCCATTCAGTCAGAGGATCATGTCTCCCTGCATGGAGCTGACTGACTGGGTGGGGCTGATTAATAACCTGTGAAGCTGTGTTGTCACACAGCTCAAAGGGAACATTGCCTGGCAGGGAGGATTTAAGGACAGCTGCTGGCTGGTAATTCTCCTGGCCAGACTCTGCCTCTAGCACCCCAGCTCTTCCCTTCCCCAATCCTCTACCCCTACTTCACATACCCAAATTCTCTGCCCCCATATCCCCTCCCAGATCCCTGCCCCAGATCAGTCCACTCCTGTCCTAGCTCACAACCAAAACCCCTGCAACTCCCTGCCCTAGGTCACACTCCAACCCCCTGCACCCAGTCCAGTGTCCTAGGTCACAACTGCCTCCTTCACCCAAACTCCCTCCCTTACCCCAAGCTGTCTTGGGCATTCAACCTCCATCCTAGATCCCACGCCTCCTCCATTAATGTCATGGAAGAGTGTGGCCCTCGACCACTTTCCAAATTCTTTGAATTGCCCCCCCCCCCCCCCCCCCGGTCAAATTACTGCCCACCCTGTTTTAAATCCTAACATCTCTTGATTCTCAATCTTGCATATTATTACCCAGTTTCTAAGCTTTTTTTTTTGGCTGGGGAGGAGTGGTCTGCTATAACGTGCCAACATTGTAAATTCTTGAGATTTTCAGATAGCTGCAGTAGCCAAGAGCATGCTCCATTTGTATCAGGGGAGCTAAAGTATGTCTCTATGACTTTGGTGTCCAACATACTAGCCACATGTGGCTATTTGGCTGCTTGAGTGTGGCTAGTTCGCTATAGGCAATATAGTGGCTACTGCTTCAGAACTGGTTGGACATCACGGCTCTAGGATGCAGGTTTTGGTACACTTACTCATGCCTATTCATACTGCAGTAAATTAATCTAGAAGCACTCTACATAGGGCTTCACTTGCACGTCATTTGGAAACTTCATTTAGTACCAGTGTTACCAGTATTCTTTATATGGAGTGCATTTCACTGATGAATCAAACTGACATCTTATTTGTTTTCCAATGCAGTTCAGGTTATTAGATTTTAATTGTAAAAACCCATTGTGGTTTTGAACTTGTGTATCTGAGATCACCGCTTTTTGCTGCAGTCTGGGGTTTGTGATCATATGAGGTGTTTGACTTAATAGTCTATAAGGGACAGGGCTGGCCTTACCATGAGATGAACTGAAGCGGCAGCCTCGGGTGCCAGACTGTGGGGGGGCACCAGTAGGACCCAGAATGTAGAAAATTGTCTGCTGCTGGTGCATGTAAGTAGCAGAGCAGTACCATGAGAGGAGTAGAACAGGAAGAAGGCAGAATTGAGACCTTTCAAAGTTTTGCCCAAGCGAGGGGTCATTTGAGCTCCCCGCCTCAGGTGCCAAAATGTTGTGGGCCAGCCCTGATAAGGGAAGATCCTTTTAGCCTGACCTTTTTATAAATTAATTTAGAGCTTTAGATAAATGCATTATAAAAAATGAAAATTGTTTTTATTAAAGGCATACGTGTCCGATATCATGTCTTATACACATGTGTATTATTATGATAGTTCAGAGAGAACATGGCCCCATTTTGCTAGGCAGTGCACAGATATATAACAAATAGCCCCTGCGCTGAACAGTTTACAATCAAGGCAGGCGCTCTGTTACATGGACTTGTTTGTCATGTTTGTATACTTCTTAGCACAAGGGGACCTACATTGTTAATTTAATAAATCCTAAAACTGCAATATTTACTGGCAGGGGCGAGGGGGTGAAATGCATGGAGTAGAGTCTTTAGCTTTAACATATAAACCCTTACTACTGTTACATCCCTAAATTTTACCATATTACATAAAAGTCCAAAACAAATGTCTTAAAGCATACAAAGATGCTTACACTTCAGGCATTTTATCATTGACAAGAACTTAATGTTATATAAAAGTGTATATTTGGATTAGCTATATGCATATTAACTAATCCAGTTATACACCAATATTAACATGTAAAGTTTCAAAGTTAATTTTATATACAAGTTCAATATTTTTGTTACAATTATGATGCTGCAAATAGTATTATTGTAGTTTACCCATCTAAAATTCCAATCAAGTGCAAAATTGTGGTTTAGTGCTGAGCCTTTATTAATGAAAACTTGGCCTCTAAGGAGAAGAATATTTTCAGTGCGTTTTGTATATCACATTAATCTTAAATAAGAGAATAGCAATAATCTTTTTTCCATCTAGATCATGCTAATCCTACTAGTCCTCTACTTGTGAAACCACCTGACCTCTCAGAAGACAATAAAATGAGTACATCAAAATTTGTAGCTGGAAACACAGTTGGTAAGTATCAAAGCATTTTTTGACCCAAGGCCCACCAGAGCATTTCAGAAGACCCATGACCTGCTCTAACACTGTATACTAATGACTGATTCATTAGTGTTTGTTATCGTGTGTACATAATTTTCATTTACACGGGTATGTATGTACAATCTGTATGACCCACACAAGGTTGTGCTTTAGTTTCTCTTGTCTAAGTTTGGCACCTCTGTTTTAACTTCATCACACTTTGAAGGAATGTCAGCCTGAATTATTTCTTTTGAAGTCTCCAAATAATAAGAGCACAAACTGCTCCTGAAAAGCAAAAAACTTCTTAGAACAAAGTGTTCAACATAGTATTTTGACATTAAAAAAAAAAAATTAAGGCAGTGGTGAGCAACCTGTGGCCCAAGGGTTCTGTGCGTGTGGCCCACAAGACATTTTATTTACCATTGTCCATGCACGGGTTCATGTAGTTTTTTCCTATCGATATTTCAAACGTGACACACACTTAAAGCAAGGGCACATGAAGTGAGATGTATACTGATTGCACACAAAATTGTGTGCATCCAGTCAAAATGCTGCTATGGTTCAGTTGGTACACCACACAAATGAAGCTACAAAACTACCCTGTCCCAGGAGACAGTCTTGGTTATGACAATCCACTGAGATGGAGGGTCCAAATGAGGTCCACTCACTAGCCTAGGGTTGCCCTTCACTAGATTAAGAGATAGATAATAGCAGATGAAAATAGGTAGTTTCTCTGGCTTCTTCATTGGCACTAAGACAGTTAAGCTATTTGAGCATCAAATCCTGTATCTGGTAAGAAATTAACTTATTTTAACCAATAAGACTATTTTCTTGTTCAGACATAATCCCAAAAATTTAAAATGGCTGCACCATTAAAGCACAAATCGCTTTAAATAATAACTGACCCCACTCTTGTATCTCAATCAAATAGCAATATTTTTTGAAGACTAGAAAAAAAATTTTATACCAAAGGGAGGCATCTGCTGTCATTGTTTCAGTTCCTTTGAAAAATTGTGAAAGCCAAATTAATGCAATTTCTTGTGATTGACTTTTGATATTTTTCTAGGTGCAGCTAATTTGTCAACCCTCTGTTTACCCTGGCTTCATTAATTCGGTTTTTAATGTTCTCTACACCACATTTTTTATATATAAAATATTACCATATAGATTTAATTGGCCTATTTCCTTGTGTGTTTCCTTCATGCAGACATGTCACAAGTAGATGTCGGTGTGAATATCTAATCTGTGTGGTTTTAATCCTAAAAATGTTTTCCAATCATCATGTTCTTACATTGTATAGATCCGTTCATTAGAAGGCAATACCTGACATGAGTAGTCTTGAATTCTTTTTCACGAAGTATGGAGGCAGCTAAGATTGTCTCAGTTCCCCATGCGGCATCAGTTGGCAGAACATTCTGCAACAGTAGTCTGAGGCAGTAAATGGTTCCCTTTTTGGCAACAGCCTTTCCCTTATCTTAAATTAATTCCAGTGATACTGTTTTCTTCCAAGGTCATTTTTGGGGGGCGGCCTTCCCCCCCCTCCCTTTTCCTGGTGCATAGTGCTCAGTTCTTTCTTACAAGGCTTTCAGTATGGTGGAGAAAATGTACAGAGATACATTGGTTTGTAGTGGGAGGCTGCTGCTGTACTTAGGACTTGAATTCAGAAAGGGCCCTTTCTGACTCAAACTCCTTGTGAGAGCAGTCTGGCACTATAGACACAAGTGAGATGAAAGCAACAATATAGAAAAGAGAAGGCAGCAGCTTGAAGCCACTAAACAGGAGAAATCAAATCTCCCTCTTCAGTGAAAAATTCTACTGGGATACTTTATTTTTAATTTTTCATTGCTTTGTGTGGTGACTTTGGGTTGAGGGGGAGTAATTTTGGTGGAAGAGTGTTCTTGCTGTGGTTGGTAGGCTTACTCGAAGAGGAAAATCCTACAGTTTCTTATGGACAATCAGATGGAATTTGTCGTCTTAAAGCTTGTTTCATTGCCAGATTTCTTTGACTGCTTTGTTCTTAGCTCTCAGGTGCTTCCTTCTCATTTTTGGTTTTTTTTGGTGCATTTCTTAAAAGCAGTGCATTTTCACATTCAGCTTCATATACAGTAAATGTCAGTAATCTAGCCTAAAAGATAAGTGCATGAATCTCTGTGTCTCTTACTCGATTTTAGTTGGGAGAGAGGATAAAGCCTTACTTTAGAAAGGGGTAGCTGGAGAATAGGGTGGCTTGAAGTTGTCCTAGCCTCTTGACCACTTCTAATTCTGGTATTTCACAGTCACTACATGAGAGAGTGAACACAAGTAGTATTTGGAGCATGAAGAAAATTGCCATTGTTTTCCAGCTTTTAGAAGGAAAAACAAGAGTTAAGCAGTATTGCCTAAAAAATCCTTTCAATAAGAAATTGTTTTGAATCCATTACTTATTTAAATTACATTGTGAACTTTTGCATCTTCCTTGGAAAAAATTCTACAGCAACTGTCTTGTTGAATATTGCCATTAAATGTAGGGGGCATAGAAGTAAGGATGTTAAAGACTAGTCGACTATTTGATAAGCAAATGCTTATTGGATAGTCAGTTGACTACTTGACTAATTGATTTTCCCCCTTGCTGCCTCTATAAGATAGAGGCAGCAAAAGGGGGGAAGAAGCGGTACTTCAAAGGGCAGAGCCACACAGCTGATCCCCTGCTCAGCTGTGAGGCGCGCCCCTTTGAACGGCCGCCTCAGCATTTTAAAGCGGCAGCGACTCAGCAGTGCGGGTGCTGCCACCCATGGAGCCCGGGGTCAGCTAGGGACTGATCCCAGGCTCCAGTGTGGCATTTCCCTGGAACCTGGGAGTCCCCAGCTGACCCCAGGTTCTGGAGAAATGCCAAGCAGAACCTGCAGTCAGCTGGGGAGTCACCAGATGATTGCTGAAATGCCAACGTGGAGCCCGGGGTCAGCTGGGGAGTCCTCAGTTGACCCAGGCTCCCTGTGGCATTTCAAATCTGCAGCACAGCTTGGAGGCTGGTGTCATTGGGGGACTCAGAGTACCCCACTGACCCTGGGCTCCATGTTACGCTGCTGCTTTGAAATGCACAAGAGTCCCTGCTGGGAACTCTTGTACATTTCAAAGCTGGCATCTGCATGTAGCCCCTGACTGCATGCGGAGTTCCACATTCCTCCTTCGAAATGTACAAAAGCCCCAGCCAGGGGCTCTATGTACATTTCAAAGAGGAATGCGGAAGTGCCTATTGACTAGTTGAGTAATTGATGGAAATTCCACTGACTACTTGACTCATAAATTAACCATAATTTAATATCCTTACATAGAAGATTTGCAGACCAGATGGCCAGCCCAGGATATACTGGAATACTCTGGGAATGGGGTGGTTGGTTATGAATAAGCTAGTGATCTAGTAAACAGACCTTTTAGAATGCTGCTTTCCCCCCTCCTCCCACCCCTCTCAACTGACTATTGCCTACCTTAAAATACATTGGTGTTCTTTCTGTGGGTATACTCTTGCAGTACTTTCCTTTTAGAAGGTTTTACTCAGACCAGTAAAAATGTTGCATTATAGGCAGAATTATAGGGGGAGGGGAATCTTAAGTTCTGTATGTTGTGTAAGAATGGACTTTTGCATATCCATTCTTGTAGGAGTTTGTCATGCTCCTCCAGTGACATCAAAGTAGGGAAGTACTCTTGCAGTTAATTGCATAGTGCCCAAATTCTTATCCAGTCATATTTCCAAGTAGACATCCCATTACTAAAAAAATTCCAGTAACTCACTGAAGTGATACATGTTTCTTGTCCAGAAAATTTGACCATTATTTAATGCCTTATCTCCAAGTTTCCACAAGAAATAGTTGGACTCTGAACTGTTCCATAAACAGTATTTTAGAGGTCTGTTACCATCCTGTTTGAATGAGGGGGAGTGCTACTGAAGATTGTCACTGTTTCTTAGAAACTTGAATTCCCTCTGATTGGGGCCTTCCCAGTTTTTTAATGGATGTATGTATTTGAATATCAACATTTTCATTCGTTATATAATTTCCACTATCTTCTTTCACACCTATGCATATCTGATATCAATCTGCCATGCACAGATTTTCTGGTTTTGGAACTGAAATTAAATAGTGGTGATTATGGCTGCCTCCTTACTCTTTTAAGTGACTCAGTCCAACTGCATAGGCTACAGGGACCCATAATCTTTTAAAACAAACTAGCAGTGAGAACATTTCTTAATGTGATGATGCCATCTCTGTGAGTTCTCACCTTTGGGTCTCAGTGCACTAGTGAGATGCATGGAAATGTAAGCTCAATTTTTTGGGCCTCTAAGAGCATAAAGGAGTACCTGAGTACAGACCTCGTACCCCATCCACTGCTTGTGCACCAACATGAAGTTTGCCAACCTTGGGTCAACCCTTGGGTTTCTAGTTGACCTCAGGGTACATCTACACTGCACACTTATTTTGAAATAAGCTGTTCTGGAAGAAATACTCCAAAATGGCTTATTTCGAAATACCACATCTACACTACTGGGAAGCCTCAAAGTTAGTCTGAGGTAGACTTCCCTAATGTGGACGTGCTACCTCAATTTTAGAGCCTCAGGAGGTATTGGGGTGTCATTTGTATGAATGGTCCTGGGGAGGAGCTATTTCAAAATAGCAGCAGTAGAGTGCCCACACTACAGCCATTTCGAAATAGGCGTTCATTCTCGTGGAATGAGGCTTACAGATTTCGAAATAAGCCATCCGTTATTTCAGAATTATTTGAAAATAATGGAATTGCTGTGTAGATGCACCCTTACAAAAGGAGTTGCACCTCTGCAGCGTCAACTGGCTTCAACTGTTTGTCCCACCTTGCTTCTGCTGCATAGTGTAGCTGTGGGAGGTGGTTCTTTTTGTAGTTTTCAACTCTGAAAATATTTCAGTTGTATGTATCTTTGTTCTCTCATGGGAAGTCATCCACAGCTTGATAGTTGGAAAAGGAACGTTGCTTAATGGCTTCAGAGCAATGTCTGTGCAGCAGTAATATGGACAGCTGCACTCCCAGCATGCTTTGCATGTGAGTCAGGTATGCTATGCAGGGGTGGTAGTCAGTCTACAGATGTCACCAAGCGTATTTTAGCATCCTAGGGATTTCCTTAAAGCTCCTCTTGATGCCAGCCCAGAATGCTTTCAAAAGAAATCATGAAATCAAAAGCTTGAGTTAGCTTTAATGGATGAGCACTGGGCCTCTGTACCACCAAGCCTCTCTAGTCCCAGATAGGTAGCTTCATCACTGAAGTGTCTGTCAATATCTTTCCTCCAGGGATTCCAGTACTGTTCCCAGTATTGTTTGGTCTCAGTGTTTAAGTCAACACTGCACAAGTACAGCTTGTTGGATGCACCACAACACCTCTGTGGAATAAGTGGATGTTTTTCTACAGAAGGCAATGAAGTCAAAGGCCACCCTTAATTGTTTTTAGTCTGTCTTGTCCTTCAGGTCCATCTTAGAAGGGTGGGAAGAGATGCCTCACTTAAAAGCAAGCTTTCATGTCAGCAGCTGACATCTAGGATGCTCAGGTCACTGCCTCCGTAACAGCAGCAACATAAAAGGTTTTAACTTTCCTTTCAGTGAGTACCAAACATTTTAAGGGCTCTAGAATACATTGGAGTTAAATATACAGTGTAAAAGATTTTTTTAATCGGTTGCTGTTATAGCATAATTGAATTGTGATAATTTCATTTTCATTTTTGCAGTGTTAATTTTTATACTTTCATTCTATCAGCAGATGGTTACAGCAGTTCAGACTCCTATACTTCAGATCCAGAGCAGATTGGAAGTACTGTAACTCGGCAACGGTCAGTAGAGTAGTAACAGAAGGATTGTCAAAAGTTGAAAAGTAGCACATTTCCCTCCTTTCCCCAATCATCTCTTTGGTTATTTAATAACTAGCATGTAAAAGGCCAGGTAATGATTTATGGTGGCTGTTTTAATAAAGTAGCAAGCTGGAATTGACTGCTAGCTATTACTCCATGTTTAGTCGTGAGAACCTTCTACTTGATGTATAGGATTCCTTCGAAAATACAAGAAAGCATAACCATAGGTATGTCAGTTGGTTGTCACCTAAGATACAGCTAGTTTCTTTGGTTTTGAAGTCTGCAGTGATTTATAGATAAGTACTAAATATAGTTCTCTGGTTGCATCTTGAAGTGCTTTGGAGGCCAGGATTAAAATTCAAAATGGTCTGGACAAACGAGAAATGATACGTTGTAAGCAGGGTAAAATGTAATACGGATAATACAAGATGTTCCACTTAAGGAGCAATCAAGTTGCATGCATTAAAAAATGAAAAATGGCTGCTTAGGAAAGAATATTGCAGCAGGCGGTCTGGAGTCATGGTGCACCACAAGCTAAATATGAGTCAATACTGTTGCAAACAAAGTAAACATCACTTTGGGAGGTATTCTGGGTTGTGTTGTCAGCAAGACACGAATAGTAATTCTGCTCTGTACTGACTAGCCTCAGCTGGGGTATTGTGTCCAGTTCTGGATGTCACATTTCAGGAAAGATGTGGACAAACTGCAGAAAGTCCAGAGAAAAACAACAATGATTGAAGGTCTAGAAAATATGAGCTACAAGTAAAGATTGAAAGAATTGGATTTGTTTAGTCTGGAGAAGAGAAGACTTGGGGGAGGCAGGTAATAATTTTCAAGTACATAAAAAGTGGTTACAAGGAGGAGGAAGAAAAATTGTTCTTGTTAACCTCTGAGGACAGGACTAACAGCAATGGGCTGAAACTGCAATAAGGGCAGTTTAGGTTGAACATTGGGAAAAACTTGCTAATTATCAGGATAGGTAAGCACAAGAGTAAATTACCTAGGGAAATTGTGGAATCTCCATGACTGTAGGTTTTTTTTAAGAGCAGGCTAGACAAATCTATCAAGGTGGTCTAGATCCATGGTGCCCAACATGCTATCCACCAGCCACATGTGGCTATTTGGCCAGTTGAATATAGCTAGTTCACTATAGGTAATACTTAGTTCTGCCTTGAGTTCAAGGGACAGGACTAGGTGACCTCCCAAGATCCCTTCAAGTCCTACAATTCTGTGATCCTTTTAATACATAATTTCTTATTAAATGTGGGTTTTAAAGCACTAAAATCTCCAGTGAGTGGGCACTCAGAGGAGGACTGGAAATCTGCTTTGCCATTAAACATCATAGGATCGGTTTTTAAGTTACATCTTAAAACTAAAATAATTAGGGTGGCTTCATATAGTAAACATGAAAACTGTAACTTGTAGTGCAATAGCTTAGAAATTGTTTTCCTGTGTTGTTTAATTGCAAAGCTGATTTTGTCCTCTTACATAAATCTACATTATTGAGGTGATGGTTTTTGTTGATATAGCCATAGTCACTTGACGAGGGGGTGATGTTGCTACACAGAAAATCTATGGTATGAGGATATACTAGCATAGCCTCTTTAGTATAGACGTACCTACAGGTTTCTTTTTTTAATTAAATGGGTGCACCAGAACTCTTCTAGACAAAAAAAACCCATTCAGATACTACTAATAGCTCCATCTCTCTTTAACCTCATTCTGAGTTTGGGCTTATTTTGCATTTACATCAGTTTCCCCATCATGATGAAAATCTTTTCAGGATCTGCATCTGTTGTTGGATCTTGACATTGCTAATATGTTTTGCATTTGTAAGAGCTTAACATTTATACCAAATAACACAAACATCCAATAATAAGAATAGTATTTCTCAAGACCATAAATATATGGACTAGTTAATAGAAATTTCAGACGGCAAAGCTAGTATTCACCTCTGCAAACATACATTGAGACTCTCAGCTTCATCATGCTCAAGGTGGGCTTTTATGTGAGTGAGTCAGAGCAACCAAAAATTTAGTTTTCTTTAATACCATGCCACTCAACAGTAGAAAACAATTCATATTCAGGCTATTGACAGAAAGTTGTTACTTTTACAGAAGTCCTGATCGTAGTAACTACCAGTCTAGGTTTGATATTACATACCTTCTCCTAAATTAACTCTTGCGATGTCTACTGTGAGATGCTATAGGCTTCCACAAATATTACAGAAGGTTATAAGAGTGCAATAAGGAGGGATAATATGGATTTTGACAAAGAAATAAAGGCATTAAGATAATGTGGTCATATCAGAATTGGGAAACACTGGAGTCTTGCTTTAAAAAGTTAATTTGGCTGTGGAAAAAGAGGCTCATGGTAGCTATAATCTTGAAACAAGATTTCTTCATAGAGACATTTTGGGTTGCACTTCGCAATTGAATGTCTACTGTTCTGTCTGTCTGAACCTCTACAGAAGTTTACTTGTTTTGCAGATCACATTCAGGAACATCTCCAGACAACACTGCACCACCACCACCCCCTCCTAGGCCTCATCCTTCACACTCTCGTTCATCATCTTTAGATATGAACAGGTCCTTTACAGTTACCCCAGGTAGGTACATAATACATTCATGTGTTTGCTAATTTGTTTAGTACATATTTATCTTAAACAAAAAAAACATTTCTGGAGAAAGTGTTGACTTTATTTTTTAAAATACAGCATTAGGTTTGAAGTGAACTGCTGAAAGTGTTAAATACACAAATTGCTTTTGTTAAAATGTAGACTCTTTTTTAAAGAACAATAGTGGCTTAATCAACAGTGTTTTTAAAACAGTACATAAGAATGACCATACTGGGTCAGACCAAATATTTATGTATCTATTCAGCCAGTATTCTGTCTCCTGACAGTGGCCAATGCCAGGTGCCCCAGAGAGAATGAACAGAGCAGGTGATCCCTCCCTGTCACCCCTTCCCAGTTTCTGATGTACAAAGGCAAGGAACACCATTCTTACCCTTCTTGACTAATATTGATTGATGGACCTAACCTCCATGAATTTATCTAGGTTTTTTTTTTAACCCTGTTAGTCATGGCCTTCATCATCTGGCAAGGAGTTCCACAGGTTGGGATTGGTCCTGCTTTGGGCAGGGGGCTGGAGTTGCCCTCCTGAGATCTTTCAGCTCTGTGATTCTGTGATTCTAGGTTTAATGTGCATTGCTGAAGAAATGCTGCTTTTTTGTGTCTTAAACCTGCTACCTATTAATTTCATTTGGGACCCCTGGTTCTTGTGTTATGGGAACAAGTAAATAACTTTTCCTTATCTACTTTCTCCACACTAGTCATGATTTAATAGATCTCTATCATATCCCCGCCTATTCTCCTCTTTTCAAAGGCTATGTCTACATAGCAGCATTATTTCAGAATGACTGATGTTTCGGAATAACTGATTCTGAAATAACATAGTCCGTGTCTACACAGCAAGCATTTATTTCAATATAATGTCAAAATAATGTCAAGCTGGAGGACTTCTTACTGCAACTCCTGTAATCATTTTACAAGGAGTAAGGGAAGTCAGAGGAAGAGTCCTCTAATTTGGACTTTTTGCTGTGTAGACAGCACTAGAAGCCAAAATAAGCTATTTCGAGTTAAGTTACACTTGACACAGCTCAAATTGCATAGTTTATTTTGGCTTCAGCCCTGCTGTGTAGATGTGCCTTAAGTGAAAAGTCCTACTCTTTCTAATCTCTCCTCATATGGCAGCCATTTGAAACCCCTAAAGTAAGTTGCTATAGAAATGAGTGCTAGTGTAATCAAGTGAAAAACATGATAATGGGAGCCACAGGCAGACTACACATTCCAGTATCTCCGAATTAAAGCAGTAGGAGTTCTTGACAAATGTAGATTCAAGAAAATGGTGGTAATAGATGTATAGCTTCAGATAATTATTACAGGTAATTTACTGTGTGTTGACACAGACTGCCTTTATTTCAGGTTCTGATCTTAAAGCACTGACTATACAAAGGATTTTCTGACTGGAAAAAACTGAAATGTAGAGAAGTTTACACAAACTAAAGATACAAGGAGTAGAACCCAGGTCCAATTATCAGTCTCTCGCACTGTCCTTTTGACCATTTTGTTTGACAAAAGTGGTCAATTTAGCCTTATTTGTAGATAAGGGTTGCTTTAACTTCTTACCCACCCTGAGGTTGTGGCTTACTCCTACTTTAATCTGAGTCCAGTCCACAAAATTGACTACAGCAGAGAGATATCAACAAAAGGTGGACCCTGTGGTATATAACAAAGACTATCCAGTGCTCTTTCTATAATAATTTCTTAGTAGCAGTCTAGTAAAGAGAGACCAATTCAAATGCGTAATATTTGTATTACTTTCACAATGCCTTGGTGAAAAATCCTAAGTGTTAGTCATCTTCATCAACACTACCAGTGATGGTCATGCTATCATCTGTCCACCTCCCTCCCATAGGGACACAGCCCAAGACACAGCTTTTACAATGTGTTACTGAGATTCATACCTATTTAGGAAGGCTTTTTACCCCTCTTCGTTCTAACTTCCACTCCCCACTAGGGATGTTAAATTTACATTAATCGGCTAATTGAATAGTCTATGCAGTTTGCATCAGTCTCCTGGTAGCTCCATGCTCCCTGCAACATTTCAAAGTGGCAGCACTGCATGGATCCCAGGGTCTGGCCCCAGGCTCCATGTGGTGCTGCCACTTTGAAGCACCCTCTTCTCCCCCCTTTCCTCCCCCATTGCTGCCTCTTTCTGATGGAGGCAGCAAGTGGGGGAAAGCGACTAGTGTAGTGACTATTCAATAAGCATTTACTTATAGGATAGTTGACTAGTTGTTCACATTCCTACTCCCCACTGCTTTTGGTGTGTTTCTTCTACACAGGCCTAAGTCATTGGTTCCCATACTTAACAACATTTGTTACCTTACCCCATAGTAACAGTAATGTTAAGGAAGTTTTTAACATTTCACCCTGCTATCAGTGGTTCTCTTGTAGTGTCAACTAATCTCTAGCAGTTATTTAGGGCATCAAAGTATCTCAAACAGACACAAGCTTGGCAGGCTTTTCATCAACTTACTTACACTAGCTAATCTTCACAATATAGCTAACTTATCCTAAGGCCTGATTTGGCTATACGTGTGATCTGTAGGACCTGTTTTACAGCATAAATTCTTATATTTTCCCTATATCTTAACTATAACTGTCACCTTTTATCCTTGGCTACAGTACAATTGCGCCATGTCACTGAAGGATAGTCCTGGCTCTTTTAACTTGTGCACAGCTAATGCAGCTTATTTTCATGTTGGCAGTGTGGAAAACTAAACACATGTTCATCATATTCGCAATGAGCATGTCCTAACAGATGGAAAAAGCCTGGTCATCAAACTGTCATTTAGAGCCGTTGTCTTTTCACAGGACAGCAACAAGCTGGAGTTGCCTACCCCCCTGCAGTGCCTCCAAGACCACAGCCTACACAGGTGAAGTTGTCTTATTCTGTTACACTGTCAGTTGACATTTAAGAAGAGTATAGAATTATTTGCATGTGTGCCAGCTTTGTCAGCTGAATTTTTAAGTCTGCTCCAAAATGTGGTGGCAGGTTAGCACATGGGGCTGGCTTTTGGAAACACTGGGGGCATGAACTTGTACCAGTGCTTTCAAGCCTAGACTTCTGTCACCATGGAAGGCTTCCCCAGAAAGATGAGGACCTGCTCTTGGGGAAGCAGTGGACTAAAAGGAGACATTGTTCTGATGTACTTTTCCCTCTGAGGTCAAAGGGAAGAGTATCTGGTACAGGAGCCACATGGGAGGGGAGCAGAGACCATAACTTAATTGGGCACTGTCCCCAAAATAATTGCTGGATAGCAGTACAGAAATATACACAAATGATGTGGCACAAGTTGGAGGTGGTATGACGTACCCCATGGCAAATGATCCTCTGTTTTGTAAACACTTCTCACCTGAGATCTGACACATTCACTGCATCAAGCATACATCTGATAGCTTACATATTCATGGATAAATATCCTATCTACAGAAAGCATGTAACTTGTCAAGACTCAAACACAGAGGTTTATGCACAGGTAATATTTATGGAATGATGTATTTATCTAAAGTATGCTGTATGCACTCAGAGTAGCAATTAGTCACTCAATGATGATCCATTCAAGCAAGAGGGAGCTGCTAGTCAGTCCTGGTTAGCTAGCAAGACAGTTCAAGGTTATTCAAGGTTTTGTTGTCTGACCTTACCACATCCCAAGCCAGTTAATTGAAAACTATCAGAGACCATGATAAACAAAACCATTTAAAGACAAACTCTGCAACAAGGCAGGAATTCAACATGCCAGTTTTCAGTATGATAGACCTTGTCTACAGTACAGGTTAATTCGATATAATTTACATAAACCAAGGGTGTGAATAATCTGTATATGTTATATTAACCTAAGCACCGGTTTAGGTGTTACTATATTGCCAGGAAAGCTTCTCCCACCAGTATAGCTACCACCTCTTGTGGCGGCAGAACTTAAGTTCCCCCATCACCTTAGAACAGGGCTGAGGAACTTTTTTTGGGTTTGGGGCCACTGACTCACAGGAAAAAAACACAGCCAGGGGCCATGCACAAGTGAGAAGGGGGGAAGCCTTGCTAACCTGACTCCCAAGTGAGGAGAAAAAATCCTAATAGGTGAGGCCCCCAATGAAAATGCAGGGGAAAAAAACAAGAGACGTTCTCATCACACATTCGTGCTCCAGCCTCAAAAAGGTGGGTAGGAGCACCAAGGATCAGGGCTCCCTCTCTCCCCCGGGCCAGATTAACTCTTCTGGGGGCCCAGAGCTAGTAGATTTTGTAGGACCCCTGTAGATTCCGGGGTAGGACCAAAAATGAGGGGTTCAGCGTGTGGGAGGTAGCTGCTGGGGAGTGGGCTGATAGTGTGGGGTCAGGGTGGGAGGGAGGATTTCAGGAGAAGGCTAGGGGGTAGGAGTGCTTGGTCTAGGTCTCGGGGGTGGGAGGGCAGGAGATTGGGGCACCTAACTGGTGCAGTTCCTAGTAGGCGACAGATGGCTCTGTGAAGCCCTACCCACTTGCTGGTACCATACACTGCTCCCATTGGACAGGATTCCTGGCCAGTGAGAGTAGTGGTGGATGAAGCCTGCAGGCAAGTGCAAGAACAGAGCTTCCCTGCGCTTCCATTTCAGGCTACTTCCTCCCCTCTCCTAGGCTTGCTTTGATCTAGCCTGCAAGGTTTGGGGTTCCCCCTCCTCACATTGGGGATCCCGGGTTTGGAGACTTGCCATGTGGCTGGAGTGCCAGCACTGTCTTGGCCCACTGTAGGGTAGAGTAGGGGAAAGATCCAGCCCATGAGGCTCAGGGCAAAGACAAGCTACAGACCAAACCCAGCCCGTGGGGGGCTGTAGGCTGTCCATTCCTGGCTTACAGCATCTACACCACAAAGCACTGAATTGATGCAGCTGCACTGCTGTAAGTGCCATAGTGTAGAGAAGGGCATTGTGGATCTATCAGTGAGGAAATCTCTTAAGGAGCGGGGAGCTTCCATGAGAGCTTTTATCCTGGGTCTAGTGAAAGTAGCTATCTCTGCCATGGGCTGAACTTTGGGGATCAGGGGGAGCCTACTTTATTATATAGGAAAGGTAAAATGGTATGTGTAGGCTCAGGTTTGCATTTAATGATTCTATTTTGTGTGTAAACAGTTACCACCATCACTTTCTCACTGATTAAATCTTTATTCTTTCTTAAATAAACTTAAAAGTAAGTGCTCACAACTGCTGGTTTACAATAATAGTGGTTTAAGATAAAACTGGCAAATTGTGGTACACTGCACCATTGATTGCAGAGGATCTGGAATTTCTGATTAGCCGTTATTGGGCTGTATCACAGGGGAATGGTTCAAAAGGACTCAGGGATTGTGATGCACATATTGATAACCTGCCTGGTGAAGCAAGGGCTGGGAATGTCGGAGCTGTCACCCAGTTGCTACAAGAAAAGACTCCTCATTGGAGGCAAGGTTAACAAGGTGACTCATAGCTCTGGGTACCATAAGAACAGTCATAGGTAGCACATGCAGTTTTAAGTTCTATGAAATTTTTCCTCACATTCATGTCACCAGTATAGGTTGGAACTCCCTGGTCTGGAACTCTGAGGACCTGTGTGTTCCTGAACAGGGAGTTTTCCAGACCAGGTGAGGTCAAGACTCTCCTCCCCAGCCATCAGCCCCGTTTCTGGGTGCCAGCCCCAGCCACTGGGCTTCTCTTTCAGCCCTAATCAGGGCTGCTCTCCCAGCCATGCCAGCCCCATTGCCTTAATCCCCAGCCCTGGTTGGGGCCACACTCCTCTGCTGCTAGTCCAGGCTGATGCTTCTGATCCTCACCGACCCACTCCCAGCCAGGCTCTCTGGTCCTGCAAGACCACAAATGTTGCCAGACCAGAGAGTACCTGATTTTAGAGTTTCAACTTGTACCTTGCTTTGGGGAAATTACTATCCAATCAACTATTTATTTGATTAGTTAATGAAAATTTAACATACCTATTCTGGATCAATGCATGAGCCAGATAATGGCGCATGTGAGGGTACGTTGCCCAGTACTCTCAATCTATCAATCTTTTTTTGGTTTATTTTGTGCATTTCATAGCATTGTAGAAAATCACTTTCAGTACCAGACCATTTGTTGTTTTTTAAGTTTATCCTGTACAGACTAACTTGGCTACCCCCTGAAGCTTTCTAACTATTTATAGTTATTCTCCCTGATTCAGTTTTGTGGGTATTTCACAGATCAGTGGAGAGAAAAAAGAACGTCTGCAAAACCACCAAAATTGGCAAGTGGAAGAGATGGGGAAGGTGCAATAGCTAAAACTTTTAACTCCTTTCCTTTAACTGATTAAATTTCAAGTGAAGATGTCCCTTTAATATTTCAAGTCTTCTCAGTGAACTTGTAATACTGAGCAATTCAAGTTAGATTAAAGGAATATATATTATTGGAAACACTCCTCTTAATTGGAAACAAAACCTTTAAGTCTTTGAAAACCTCTAAAATTGTTAGTCCTTGATTTATCATGTATAACTTAGCTAAAAGGAAATTGAACGCAATATGAAGTCCTCTTTCATTTTTAATTCAGGTTTGACTGTGTTCTGTATTTGTTTACTTCATTTATAAGATTGTGTAGCTTCATATTTTATCCTAAATAGTAATGAAATCCATTCAGAAAACAGTGCATCACCTGTGGACCTGCGCTGTCACCATTTCCAAGCCTAAATTGTTGCCTAAAGCCAAAAACTGTGGGTTGACCCTGAAGAGCTACAGCATTTTTTGAAAGTAGTAAACCCTTGTCTACACTAAGTGCAAGTGGTGTCTAAAATGAATTAAGATGTTTGCTAACAAATTTAAGATACTGCCTATTTTTCTTCCTGGAGTTCTACCTAATATATGGAGGTGAGCAGCTCCCCATGAAGTTTCCTGGTGACACAGTACAAAGTCCTCTTACGTTGTTAGCTCCAGAGCTTTCCCCATAATTATAGCTAGCATGACCATCATATATAACTTAAATATTCAAAATGGGTTCTGTCAAATTCATGAAAGCTCACATTGGAATTTTTATCCCAAAAAAACCCTGCCTTCATGCATAGCTTTAGTTTTAAAAACACAGTTTACAAACTTTGTGCACTTTGTCATGATGTTAATTAGCATGTGACAGCAGAAAAGGGTTTTATCTGCTGTACTAAGAGCCACTTTACTTTAATATTTAAAGTACATTAACTGTGAATTGTGAGACAGATAATGGAAGAAAAACGGACTTCTCAGTTTGCCTTTACCCAAAGTGCTAAGTTACTCTTCTAAAAATAGCAATTTGTAAGCCTCCAGTAACTTATTCTAGCAGTAATTATAAACTGGGAATCATTTATTATCCATAGTTTTTGTTTTTCTGATAGGAAGTGATTTGACAGTGGCTGTTGCAAACTACAGGCAATTCCCGGGTTACGTACAAGATAGGGACTGTAGGTTTGTTCTTAAGTTGAATCTGTATGTAAGTCGGAACTGGCATCCAGATTCAGCTGCTGCTGAAACTGAGCAGCGGCTGATTACAGAAAGCCCGAGGCAGAGTTGCTCTGCCCCGGGCTTCCTGGAATCAGCTGCTGATCAGTTTCAACAGGCTGAATCTGGACGCCAGTTCTTAAATACAGATTCAGCTTAAGAACCCCAGGCATCCCCAAGTCAGCTGCTGCTGAAACTCTGCCTCGGGCTTCCTGTAGTCAGCGCTGGTCAGTTTCAGCAGCGGCTGACTTGGGGACGCCTGGGGCAGAGCAGCTTGGGTGCTGCTGGGTTGCTCCAGTAGCGCCGCTCCTTGACGCTACTGGACCAACCCAGCAGCACCCAAGCTGCTCTGCCCCAGGTGTCCTGATTCAGCCGCTGCTGAAACTGACCAGCAGCGGCTGAATCAGGACGCCTGGGGCAGAGCAGCTGGGGTGCTGCCGGGTTGGTCCAGTAGCGCCCCAGCTGCTGTACCACAGGCATCCGGAGCAAAGCCGCGGAGCACGGGGACAGCGGGACAGCCCAGACGCGCGGCGGCTGTCCTGCTGCCCGCGTGCTCCGCGGCTTTGCTCCCCGTCTCCCAAAGCCTCTGAGGACGCCGGCAGCGGGACAGCCGCGGCGTGTCTGGGCTGTCCGCTGCCCGCGTGCTCCGCGGCTTTGCTCCCCGTCTCCCTGGTCTCCAGCAGACCAGGGAGACGGGCAGCAAATCCTGTTCGTAACTGTGGATCCGACATAAGTCGGATCCGCGTAACTCGGGGACTGCCTGTAATTCTAAAAGAATGTTTAACTTAAAGATGATGGAGGAAAGGGGTCAAAAAGGTTTTGCACTAAGACAAGTTATTCATATAAATGTATGTTCAAAATCATGGGAAATATAAATGTTATACTTTTAATTATTTTTTATATCTTTCATATTTATATTTCTCAGATGTCATATTGTTCTCAAACAATTTAAAATTAACAAGCTATGCAGTTTTAAAAAAGCCACAAGATATATCCATGAGTCTTTTTAAAAAATGATTGGTGTGCTATTTTTGTGCTTGAAGGCATTCTTCCATTTATATCAGTCACCACAAGCAATGAATCAGCATTTTGCTCAGGTGCACCCTGCTATTGCTGGATGGTTCTTCCTTACACTTTTCAAATTTGGATTGTTGTGGAACCTTTAGGATCCATTATTCCATCTGCCCCTTTGTCTTTTACTTTCCTGGTATTTGAGTTGTCCCAAAAGACAGCTTGCAGGGAGGTTACGTTGTATCCATTCTCAAAGAGATGTACACTTGGAAAAATGGAAAACAAAATAGTTTAGATGAAAGTAAAGAAATTTAACTTTACCAATGTTGGTACTTTTGATCATGGGTTACCAGAATGTTCTGCCCTTTGTTATAAATATAGTCATTTTGTACTTGTATGGCGAAAATCATATTTGTTCTAATGGCAGGATAGAAACTTCTGTGTGTTAGTACAAGTCTAAACAAAGGCAGTAATGTCTGCAGTAATGCATTAATTAAATAATTGTCCTTGGTTAGCAGCATTCTTTCATAAACTCTTGTTTGGACAAGATTTTGCTCATATATATTAGGTCAGTTATTTCAAGAACACAGTATTGGTTATTGTTATCTTTTGTTTTGCTATAGGGTGCAGGTCCTCATGTGCATCGCCCAGTTGATGCTGAAGGCCTAATAGCTCATACCAGTACCTCACCTCAACAAATACCGGAACAGCCAAATTTTGCAGATTTTAGCCAGTTTGAGGCACTCGTTGCATCAGGTGTAAATGAAGAGGAGGAGGAGGAAATTGAAACCCACTCAGAAGTCTTGCAGGTCAATGAAAATAGATATATTGTAGACCACATTGGTGTACCCTATTAGTTACTCCCAGTAGACCTTGCATAAATCACTTTAAGCCTGCCCTGACCACTTTGCTAGTCGGTTTGTTTGGACATATACAGTCTTATTGTGTGTGTGTGTGTGTGTGTGTGTGTGTGACGTATCATGTGTAGCTGCTATAGTATAAATTATATTTAACATCTGATTTGGATCAGAAGACATTCAAATGAGTTTCTATTATTAGGGCATCTCTTTATACTAAGGTTAGGACCAGTAGAGAGAGGTTCTAATTTAGGATTGAACAATCCTGTCTTGTTGCTGCCTCTCATGAAACATAACTTTCCAACATGTCTCTGGTGATATGATCTTGTTGCTGATCAGAAATAGTGATAGTAGAATGGCTACGGGATTTACTAGATGAAGTTGGTAATTGGCTTCAGTCCCCTCTCTTCATCTTGGGCCTTTAAAGAGGACTTAGGCTCACATAAGAGTCTTCTCTATTACTATAAGAGTCTTGAGAATGTAAAATTCTGTTTGTATAACCAAAGAACAGCATGATGAACTGGCCATCAGGCTAATTATTGCAGAATTAAAAATGTGAATGATACATTGTGTCTAAACTATCTAATTCTCTGCAGGTTGAAAAACCCTCTGATTCTTCAGGCTCCCTTAGAGTTGCCAAAGCAGAGAGCAGGATTGAAGACAAGGCAGCTGTTAATGTCCCTGTTAATTCGGTATGTACAATTAACTTGAAGGTAGAAGTGTAGGTTTTAACCCAGAGAAGAATGTGTATTAGAACAGTTGCCAGTTAGTGATGCCTATACCTGTGTTTCCAGAAGCTTCCATTTGAATCCAGTTTCCAAGGGCTTCGAACTTTTTGGAATATTTACCTTTTTGGTTAAAATACTACGTTTGCAGGACTGGTTCCATCTAAAATTATCACAGTAGTAGCTCACGTTAATGAAGGTAGATTGCTTATCTGTAATAGTTGCAAAATAGGATTCATATTGGGATTATTTTTAGGATTTTAGTTCATAGGAAGCAGATGGCTATTTCATATGCAGGTCAACTTCCTTGAAAAGAGTTAATCTTACACAGTGGTTCTGATGCCTCTTGAGAGAACTAAAGTAGACCTGTTATAAGTCAGTGTTCTCAGAACTCTTAAATATGTGAACTAGTTTCACAGAAAGTTCTGCATAGCCAGTTGGTTTGAATAAAAATAAAATGTATTGTGATGTTTGCTTATGGGCTGTCTTTTACTTCCCAGGGAAAAGGCACTACACCTCTTGCTCCACCACCAAAGCCTATTCGCAGAAGGTTAAAATCAGAAGATGAGCTGAGACCTGAAGTTGAGGAGCATACACAGAAAACAGGTGTCATAGCTGCTGTTCTTGCTTCACAGCCATCTATCCCTAGGTAACCCAAGATGAGTATGAATGTCTAATATTGGGAAATTCACACTTAAACGGCAAATAAAACTGTTAGCTTACAGAAGAAATACAAGCAATTTTTATAGTGTTGATTTATTAGTGGCTATAAATCATGTACAAACTACTAAGTGAGTCAACATAAATGTTAACAGATTTTTAATTAGATTTTCCAAAAAAATTCCTGGTGATGTTGAAATATACCTAATAAGGTATTCCAGTTATTTGGATGAAAAACTTACTAGCATTTTACAAAATACAAAATGGTTAAATATCTTAGCGTGGTATTATTAATTTTAAATAAAGTTGGTGGGTATGGATGGTCTTGAATGTAAATGTGTGATTTTTTTTCATACCCTCCTTTACCCTCAAGTCTACACTAAACACAATCAAATTAAATTAAAATCTATCTGGTATTGGTAGACTGAAAGAGATTATAGTAATTTAAGAGTGTAATGCATTGTCTTTGTTCTGTAGGAAACAGATATGCGAAGCTTCTGTGCAAATAAGGCTAGTATACTATGTGTTCTAGTCTGTAGAAAGGAAAGTAAGTGGGAAGAGTCACTAAATCATGTAAAAATGTCCTTTGTGTGGCTCTTGCTGGGCAATTGACACAGGATCTCAGGAATGGTTATCAAAGTTATTTCTTGGAGTGTATGGCAGTTAAGACTTATAAAAAAAATACTTAATATACCTCAGGTCCGTGGGGAAAGACAAGAAGGCAATTCAAGCATCAATTAGACGCAATAAGGAAACCAACACTGTATTGGCCAGATTGAATAGTGAATTACAGCAACAGTTAAAGGTAATACCATCATTCTCTTTTTGTATATTGGTTTGTGGAAAAAAGTGTGTGCACATGTGTAACTGGAGAGAGTATAGTAATGGGGCCAGGTGAATAACTGGCTAGGCACTAGTACTGCTGAAAAGGCTCTGTGGATAACACAGTGGATCACAAATTAAATATAAACCAGCAATGTGGTGCAGTTGCAAAAAAAGGCTAATATTCTGAGGTGTTAAAACAGGAGTGTTTTAACATAAACATGGTAATTAATTGTCTCATTCTGCTCTACATTGATGAGGCCTCAGCTGGAATACTGTGTCCTTTTTGGTACCACATTTAAAGAAAGATGTGGTGAAATTGGGGTGAGTCCTGAGGAGAAGGCCTAACATATGATGAAACTTTAAACATGCGTAGGGTGTGTGTGTGTGTGTGTGTGTGTGTGTGTGTGTGTGTGTGTGAAATCTTGGAAAAGGAAGATTGGGATGGGAGACCTTCTAAGTCTTCAAATATGTTAAGGGATGTTATAAAGAGGAAGATGATTGCTTCTGCTCCATGTCCACTGAAAGGATAAGTGGTAATCATCTTAATCTGCAGCGGGGCAATTTGGGTTCAAAATTAGCAAAAACAGTAAAGATAGTTAAATAGTGGAATAGGCTTCCCAAGAAGATTATGGAATCCCTGTCATTGGAAGTTTTTAAGATGGACAAACATATGACAGGTCGTCTGGGTATACATAGTCCTGCTTCAGTGTAAGAGGCTAGAGTGTTTGACCTCTCAGGATCCCTTTCAGACCAACATTTTTATGAGTCTGTGATTACAGGAGATAGCTATTTACAATGTGCACTGTGGAACTCTGAAAATAGAAAGGACAATAAAATTAGTTTGTCGAAGTGTTTCTACAAGATGCCATCTGATTTCTAATTACCTTCATATTTCTGATTAACTTGCAGTTAAATATAGCAAAAATTATAACCAACACCTTTTACTTTTAATATCACTATTCTGAGATGAAGGTATTAGGAAAACTAGAAAAAGCAATTGAAAGTGCATTTATGGTGTGTGTTCCTCAGCCTGGGGAGAGATTCAAATCCTGAAAGATATTAATGAAAAGTAAAGTACTAAACACTGATTCATTTCATAAGCATGTTATTCAAAAATCACCTCGTCTTAGTTATGAAGTTCATACTGAATCCAAATATGCTAAAATGGGTGGATCTTTTTTAAAAAACTGACAAGTATGAATTCAAATTTGTATTACAGATCTTTAAAGGCAATTGGGATAGGTGAAATTCACTGAAAATAAACTTTAAATGTTCATAAAACTTTAAGTGAAATTCTCCTCTCCCAGGTTTTTTTTGTGTCATTTATAAATTGTCAGCTAATCCTTGCTTAGTGTTTGGGTAGGACAAAAAGGAATTCAGCTTGTTTAAATAGCTTTATTATTGAACAAAGGTCTCATTCATAGTGTGCAGAATTCAATGGCAGAAGCTCTGATTCAGCTGATGGGCAGGGGTTCTCATATTCTTTAGAGAACAACTTAGCTTCAGGTTTGGGCATTCCAACATTTACCTAATTTTGATGACAGTAAGAAGTTTTCACAATGTTCACTGTGGACTGTAAATTTAAAAATCTTTCCTTTCCAGGATGTTCTTGAAGAGAGAATCTCCCTGGAAGTCCAACTGGAACAGCTTCGACCTTTCTCTCACCTATAAGCCAATTGCTGTTAACTGTGAATTTATTAATTTTGAAAGGGGGATTGGTTCAAAGCCTATTGAAAGACCCATTCATTCAGCTCAGTGCACTCTATTCAGCATTACATTTAGTGGTTCTGTTCTGTCAAGTTTGTCCATCTTTGCATTTAAGTATTTTACCTTCAATCCAAAAAAAATTAGGAAAACTTTTCTCCTTAAATGTTATATATCTTGGCGCTGCCTCTCCTGCCAATTCCTTGGGTGCATGGTCTTTCTGCTGGAGTTGAGTTTGCACAGTTTCAGTGGCCAAAACTTCAAACTGGAATTAGTTACATATAGGTTTTTATATTTCATGTCAAAGCCAAGGACAGCTAGTCAGTTAATTTTTAACATTCAAGCACTCAGATATAACATAAATGCCTCTTATTTGTTTTATTGTGTAAAACAGAAAACTAATCTGGTATGTGAACCAAAACTGATCTCCCAAACCACCTTTCACAATTTAGCAAGGAATTCACAATTCCAGAAAGCCTGCATTTTTTGCAATAAGGTAGCTCCCTCCAGCTGCGACAGTTTCTTGCAGGCTACCTTGCCATATCATCTAAAATTGATTCTATCATGTTTGTTTCATACTTTGTGCAGTATGTGGCTAGACTGCCAGATGTTCACACTTTTCCACTCATGATCTTGATTCAGTCGCATGCATATAAATGACCTATGGTACAACTGATACTAATTGTAACAGACCTTCCTCGGTCATCCCTTCTGTGAAAAGAATTGGGTGTTAATTCCCAATGTATTGATTGCACATTTCCTGAGCACTACCTGTAAATGCATGCTTCACACATTACCTTTTATTAACAGATCATATCCACCCGTCTTACTGTAACAGATTGTACTGTCAAGTAATGTGTCAATACCTCGCTGAACTTCTAATTCCCAGTCAAAAAATAAATGGTTTATTTCTTAGGACTTCCGGGACACCTTCTGTCATCCTGTCTCCAAGCCTTATTCTTCTGGCATATAGACAGACATCACTATTAACAAAAAATCCCCTGAGTGTATCTGTTGTTCGGGTTGATGTACTGTATTAGGACTTGTTGTATATTGTATGATACACACCTTTTGATCTCATATGTAAATTTGCATTAATTGCTGACTAACAGCAGATATTCTATTTAATGGCTTCTTCTGGCTGTGGGATCATAGATGTTAAACTGCATGGATGTATCTCAGCAGAATCAGAACTAGCAATTGTGTGATTTTTACACCAATAAAACAGCACAATATTTTAATTTTGTTGATTCATCTTTAACTGGAATTTGTAACACTCACCAATCAGGATTTCTTACAGGTCTGCAGGAATATTTTAAGTCTTTCTGATGGCAGTCACAAGGAGGAATAGATCTCTTCATTCTTCTAGTTTTCAGCAATTAGCCATTTGGGATTTTCTTGAAGTGAGACACCCTAATTTATGTTTAATATAGCCACATATATTGTCCCTCGTTTCTAGAGTGCATGCATTTAGGATGCAGTGCATTGCAGTGCCTAAAGCACTGACTGGGACTCTGATTGGGTTCTATTCCTGGGTGTGTCACTGACCTACTGGAAGATCTTTGGCAAGTCATGTTGCCTCTTTGTGCCTTAGCTTCCCTGTTGGCTAAATGGGGATGATGCTGACTTCTTGTAAAGCTCTGAGATCTGTTGATGAAAAGTGCTAAGTAAATGGTAGAACGGATAGTATATTGGATATATAAATAAAACTAGGTGTTTTGTATAAAAGCATAATGCTGCTACAGTATAACTCATGGGTGAAAGAAGGTAGCTAATAAATTACATGAACTAGATTTCTTTAAAAGTGCCTTCTGAATGTAATCAAACTAAATGAATCACAGATTAGAAGTCCTTTACCTTCCCTGTTTCACTGTTTGATTTTAAATTAGTCTCTTAACTGTATTACCAATTGATTATTGAAAAACATTTTAAAACATTTTCCACTGTTTATGCTGTTTACTGCTTGCACTTCTGTTTGCACGGTGAAATAGATGGTTTCCCTTTCAACTTACTGTACATTGACAGGATATTTGAAGCTGTCATAAATACTGTGGTGGAATTTTGCTACTTTAAGACCTGTTCGAATTACATTTTTGTAAATGTCATGGAAAAACTACTGGGTTTTTTTTCTGTACATGTGCAAACTACCATTCCTTAACATAGAAGCCATGAATTTCACACTATTAAATGAAAAAAGTGAATCTTTATTTGCATGTAGGTGGATTGAGATTTCTATAATGAAATAACTTGTTTAAATAATAAACTGCCTATGTAGACATCGCACTTGCACAATATGTTGTCAATTAGTAGATTAAGTGCCAGACTAAATTTAGTAAAATCAGGTGTAAGCAAAAAGGAGAAATGCAAGGCAACCCAGAAAACTTTATGGACCAAGATCACATCACCATTGTACCGGTAACTAATTACCAAGTAGCTAGATAAAACTGAAAGACCAAATGCTAGCTTTCCAACTGGGTTTCTGGTACAATGATCGTGGCGTTTTTTTAATAAATTGCATGTAATTGTCCATGCAGTTTTGTTTTATTAAAATATTTTTAAAAAATCATTTACACTCAAATTTTAAATGCATGTATGGATTTCAATGTCTCAGATCCTTGCAATCGAATCAACAAATTGTACATCAAATATGTCAAGAGCTTAATTGCAGTAAATGACTTTTTTATATCTAGTCAAGAGAAATAGGAAAACTGTTTTTAAAGATTTTTTTTATTTTGAATGCTCATTATGTGAACTTTAAACCAGATTTTAATTCAGAAACAATTCTTTGCCATCTAAAGAGCCAGTTTAATTTCTCATCTTCTGTTATAACCTCTTGTCTTTAAAAACATCAGATTGGGTGATAGTCATCAAGAGTTAACGCCTCTAAAAAAAATAATATGCTCATGGTTTGCTTTCAATAAAAGAGAATTGTGTTGACTTCCGGAAGAAGTCAGAGTGGGATGCAAAACATAATTATTTTAATGCTCCCTCATTTCTTCTCTCTCTCTCATATATTTGTTTCTTCTGGTCATCTGTAGTAGCTTGTTATAAACTAGAGATGTGAATGTTAAACCAGTGGAGGCTGGGGCAGCCCCTTGGCTGATTTTTCTCTTCCATCATACTTTTTTCCACATCTTTTCCCATTACTAATTTGCCTCTTTTCTGACACCATTCCTGGTGCTGGAACGGTTGCTTTTTTCCCCTCAGCCTTCATTTTTTGTCTTCTCCCGTGTCTATATTTGCACAATAAAAGTGAATATGTGAAAAAACTATTTTGAAAGGCAGTGCTACTTTAAAAAGACTGTCAAGATTCCTAAAAATATAAGACCAGACCAACAGCAGCTAGTTATTCTAGGAGAAAAATCAGGAGCCATTCATGCATGTAAGTTCTAAAAAAGGTAAGTTATTTTTGTTGCAGTGGTACTTAAATATGGGGCTATAGCATTAATACAAAAAATGTCTTTCTTAATAATGCTGTTAAATAATTAAAATAACATTTATTTTAAGATTTTCGGTGTTTCATACATGTTGCATGTAAGTATTTTGCGATCCCAGCTGTTGTCAGTCAGGGTTTTCGGGGTTGTCCCAGTGCGTTCCTGACAAGTCCTCTACTCCGTTGGTGATATACTTTCGGATGTATGTGCGCCTTTGCTCCCTTTATCTAAAGCGTTAAACCCCGTGACTTGGGCCAACATAGTGGATCTGAGAGCCCCCGTAAATGACAGATTCAGGCAAGGATGAAACCAGTCGAGCAGGTTTATTGCCAAATGCTATACATTAACAGTTGTCAGCAGAAAGTCTTAACACCAAGCCATTGTGCATTCTGCAAGCGTTGACAATGTACCAACACACAGCAGACATATTGCCAAATAACAGATACTAACAGTGGTTAGCCAATGTTAAGCCACTGTGCATTCTGTAAATCTCATCAATTATACCTGCTGTTTCAGGTGCCTAATGCACTCTTCCCCCATCCTCCTGTTGATTGGTGCCCACCATTTGCAGTGCCCTTTTATAGACATGTACAGACAACTTGCATCACTTCTTTACATACCAGGTTGCCATCCTCTGTTGCCTAGTTACCATCCCTCACCTTATGGAAGGGGGGTTTGCTTACTATCCTTCATACTTAAACTTCGACCTGATCCTGAAACTAGGTTGATATGTACATTAGTTTTTGGGGCGTCTTTGGTACCAAAACGTTTCTTATGAAGATGTTCCACTACTCCCCTTTGGCTTATAATATGTATCCAGTGTCTCCTTATGTCCTTCCATGCTCGACCTAACTTACACAATTATCAATAGAGCCTCTTTCTTGGCTCCTGTGTTACTGAACCAAAGTCTTGCTCACTAGATTCCAGGCCTGTTGCTGTTTTCATGTTGCAGGCCTTTATTCAGGCCTGCTGACTCCATGTTACCAGCCCTCAACTTACTACAACAGCCCCTTGCAAAAACCTATTCTCATGTTCAGGTGACACTGTAAATAAGAAATGGGCAGCATTATCTCCTGCAAACGTAAACAAACTTGGAACAATTGGCTGAATAAGAAGTAGGACCGAGGGGACTTGTATGTTCTAAAGTTTTGTTTTATTGAACGCAGGTATGGAATAAAATCTACATTTGTAAGTTGCACTTCCAGGAAAGAGATTGCACTACAGTATTTATAGTGAATTGTAAAATACTATCAAAAATATAAAGTAAGCACTGTATTCTGTGTAATCAAAATCAATATATTTGAAAATATAAAAAATCCAAAATTATAAATTTAAATCGGTATTCTATTTAACAGTGAGATTAAAACTGTGATTAATCACAATTACTTTTTATCAATTGATTTTTGAGTTAATCACATTAGCCTAACTGACTCAACAGCCCTATTTAAATACCATCTTACAACAATCCTTGTTGGATAACTTCAGTTTCAGCTACACAGTTAAGCTTCCAAGAGCTATGTCTTTTTGTAATGGTTAATAACTTTTATTCCCCAGAGCAAATTGCCTGTATATTTTATTATTCATATTGCTGTACTAATTTTTAGTAAAAATTTCCCTCTGAAGAATTATGTGAAAATGGAGGATTTTGGTCTTTGATGAAAATTGCAAAAAGATGTTTCTATCTCCTTAATTCCCTTTGAAACTATAATAAAAGGTAGTAGTGGTAGTAGTCGTATATACAGCAGTGTTTCTTCAACTTTTTAAGACCGAGGGACACCAAACTTTTTTTTATGGGAGATGCCAAGGATTCTTTAAGCAAAAGGGGGAAAAAAAGGTCAGGAGGAAAAAGGGTCGGGGGGGGGGGGGAGTTATTGGGAGGAGGGGAGGAAAGGTTTGCCTGCTCCTTTAGGGGTGGCCATTTTGATTCTGTTCTCCATGGCACACCTCCGACCGCAGTTTAAGAAACACTGATATACGGAGACTCTACTACTTTAAATGTCTTGTTACCCATAAGTAAGCTGTAGTCTTGTTTCCTTGTGCAATCAGTAGAGAAAATCTTCCTTCCATAACAGATTCTTGATGAACTGGTGGTTTTCTTCAGATTTCATATACGATTTGTTTTTCTTGGCCTTCCAAGTCACATTGTGGGAATTTTGCCTTCAGTTCTGAAGGCAAAATGGATTGGAATAGTGTGAATTTTTTTAAATCGATCTCATAGGTTGGCTGTGTGCTTCTACTGTTAATTTCTTCAGTCTGAAACAAAAAACAGGATTATGTAGCACTTTAAAGACTAACAAGATGGTTATTAGGTGATGAGCTTTCGTGGGCCAGACCCACTTCCTCAGATCAAATAGCGGAAGAAAATTGTCACAACCATATATACCTAAGGATACAATTTTAAAAAAAGGAACACACATGAAAAGGACAAATGAAATTTGATTTGTCCTTTTCATATATGTTCCTTTTTTTAATTGTATCCTTTGGTATATATGGTTGTGATAATTTTCTTCCGCTATTTGATCTGAGGAAGTGGGTCTGGCCCACGAAAGCTCATCACCTAATAACCATTTTGTTAGTCTTTAAAGTGCTACATAGTCCTGTTTTTTGTTTCAGCTACACCAGACTAACACGGCTACATTTCTATAACTAATCTTCAGTCTGAGTTAGGCATGATGGTATTCTATGAACTACGATTGAAAGGAATGCTAATTTCTTGGTAATTATGCTAAATTTGAGGAAAAGCTCCTCAGAGTAGGAAACTGCACAAAATAGGTCTGTTCAGATAATTAGCATATGCTTACAAGTTAGGCATCTGAAATACTAAGGTGAATCTCAGTTCTTCATGCTACAGTTGATTGCACTTTGCAGTGTGGATAGCCATGTAAATTTGTCATCTTCATCCTCGGTAGAACAAATCCATTTACGTTTTGGGCCTTGTAGAGTAAATGCATTCTTGATATCTGTTAAATAGCGTTTAAAAAGAAAGTGGGCTTTAGTGTATTCATTACTCTTGGTCAATAGGCTATCTAAGGGATAGATAGTAGAATCTTGTAGCTTTACTCTTAAATTCTGACTTAAGGACATAATAAATAACAAAAAAAAAAATTCTGTACAAGCTAATTTAAGAATATATAGAGCTGTATCATGGGAAGCTGATAGAAGACTGCCCATGAAGGTAGATATCACAAGGGAGACACTGGACAGTGTTAAATCAGAAATCTAAGGGTAATGCTGACTTTCAGCCCTACATTGTCTTAAACTGATGCAGAGGCATATTTCCAGTGACCTGCACTGGGCTTTTGGTAGTAGCTATGCTAACTTAATGTAGCTATGAATCTTGTTTTCTCTGTTATCTGCTGGTTACTTAGGGTTTTCAGGATGGGGAGTAGCAGACACAATCATTTCAGTGGGTAGAGATTAGGGTGAGTATGGAGGGGCATTGCTTCCCCAAACTGGATATGTCGCAGAAATTATGCATGGTAATGCCAGATTTTTTTTCTCCCTTTTATTTGGCCCTGCTTTCTCCCTGTGGAGTGAGGCATTGTGTGTTTGGGGTGGGACGGTAGGGGGGCCTGGAAATCAAAATCAGTTTCCCAAAATGAGCTACATAAGGGGAGGGCAATAGAGACGCTTATGATCCTCACAGAAGAGCCTCAGCTTGGGTTGTGGTCATTTCAATTTTACTAGCCTATAAAATCAGAGTTGCCCCCAAAACACATGAATTGAGACATTATAATCAGCACTGGTAACACTGAAGAACAGAGTTTTTTCACAAGGGTCTGTACAACATACAGAACTGATGGTGTCAGGCCTAGATGAACGGGGAAGATTACATGTGAGTGGAATGTGCTCGGGCAGATGGGAAAAGGCTTTAGCCATGTATTTGCTTGTGTGCATTGAACATTTCTGTTTCTCTAAAACCGGGGAGCCATGATTCATAATTGCATAAAAGTGCTTAGTTCTGTTTGTTCAAGAATGCTTTTGTATTCTAATACTGATTTTTAAGTGGTAAACACACCAAGTAAATTGAAACAAAATTAATGGCAACTAATATAAACTGCGTATGTGATCTCAGGGACACTGTAATTTAAGCACCACTAACAATTGGTAAATCCAGAAGCTAGACCTAGACCTACACTTATTAATAATGCCTCTTACCCCCTCCCAATATAGAAGTCAAACTATGCTTATGCATTTCACTAACATGTTTGAAGTGCATGTTACTGATGTTAAAATGCTTTGTATACCAGATTTTATAATGGTTTATGCAGATGTTGTGGCAGTACAAACCTGCAATAACACTTATCTATGGGCACTCCAGTTATTTGCTTTATTGGGCTTAAGAAATCCCCTATAATTTCAAAATGCACTCGAGTGGGGGAGGTTTTCCGGATGCTTACAACTCTAATAACACTCACTAGTGTTAATGAAAGTTTAACCATGCATCAAGAGTATTCCCTACATAGGGACTGTTGATGCAGAATTCAAATACTTCCCCCACTTGATTAGCAGATGACAAAAGATGCTTTCATTAAACAAATGGTAGGAAGAGTTGATTTGATTAGGAACGAACTCAGATACTTCATTATGGTTGAATGGGGAGAAATTTTTTCAGGTACAGGAGTAAAATGTTTTGGATATCATAAATAGTTATCTAAGTGAGAGCTTTTAGATTGTGTAATGAGCAATTCACCTGCTGAGAGGGGAGTTCAATGAGGAGCAATGCAAAGATTAACTCAAGAGGGTGCCCTAATTAGTCCTGTGTGAATAACAGATGTTTTGGATTGCTGGCAATTGTGAAAAATGGAAAAGGTACTGTTCAACTTTTTAAAATGTTCAGTGAATCAAATCCTAGATTGTTATTGGAGTGTATGAAGTATTGTGCTTAAGCCAGGGGTTCTCAAACTTTGTGATACCGTGACCACCCCTCTAAGTTGCTCGCGACCCCTGGGGGGTCGGGACCCACAGTTTAAGAAACACGGGCTTTGCTGGACCCCCCCCAGCAGACCAGGGGGACAGGAGCAAAGCCTTGGAGCATGCCCGCAGCGGGACAGCCAAGGCGTGCTTGGGCTGTCCCGCTGCGGGCGTGCTCTGCAGCTTTGCTCCTGTCCCCCTGGTCTGCTGGGGAGGTGGGTGCAGCTAGTGCCCCCCCCCCAGCAGACCAGGCTTTTCTTGCCTACCCCTGGGGTAGAGCATCTGGGGGCTGCCGGGTTGGTCCCGCAGCGCCGCTCCAGACCAACCCGGCAGCACCCCAGCTGCTCTGCCCCAGGCGTCCCCAAGTCAGCCACTGCTGAAACTGACCAACGGCTGACTACAGGAAGCCCCAGGCAGAGTTGCTCTGCCCCAGGCTTCCTGGAATCAGCCGCTGATCAGTTTCAGCAGCAGCTGATTTGGGAACGCCTGGGTTTCTTAAGTTGAATCTGTATGTAAGTCAGAACTGGTGTCCAGATTCAGCCGCGGCTGAAACTGATCCGTTTCAGCCGCGGCTGACGCCAGTTCCGACTTACATACAGATTCAACTTAAGAACAAACCTACAGTCCCTATCTTGTACATAACCCGGGGACTGCCTGTACTTGAAACACTGTGAACTAAGGATAGTCTACCAAACAAGTGGAGGAAATATTCTGAACTCTGCATAAACAAGCAACTGCAATAATCAGTGCCTATTCATGGAGTCCTCTTGATGCATGCCTTAGCTTTCATTAACAACTAGAGGAAAAACTCTGCCCTGCTTGTCCATTTTGAAAATGTTCTATCTTTTCTGTGTCTCTTATATTCTGGATCCCATGAAAAGTCACCAGTTCCTTCTGACTTCAGGAAAATACTGGTACTGTAATAATGATTGGGTAGCTAATAAGTGGGTGTGGGAGTTGAGCTGATTTACAGCCTTGCATTAGGAATGTGGCTGATTGCTGTCTCCCTTTGTATGTTGACTTTTACTTTGGCTCATGTTTTCTTACCCTTCCATGGGTGGATGATGATGATAGCCTTCTCCTGGCTAAAATGACATGGTATTTGAGGCAGAGGGTTTTAATATTTTAAAACACATGCACACAGTTTTAATTATATGGGATATGCATAGAGAGAGAGCCACCCATGCAAGAGAGACTCTGCAGTAGTTTTTAACTTAATTGCAAATTAACTGAAATTAGTATGTTTGTACATGGGAGTGTAGATGCTTCACAATTATTTGTTCTGGGATTTACACAATTGATTTGCTACATACTTCATGATTGTGGCTTCTCCAGATCAACATGTACAAATATAAACAATTGTTGTTGTTTTTAAAGGTTTTTTAGATTAATATGGCTACCCCTCTGAGACTTGTAAATGTACAAACATGTTAGTTATGTCCAGTTATTTGGCAGTCAAACAGAACTTTAAAAAAAAATCTTCAGTGTAGATGGACCATAAGCCAGAACTCTGTAATGACCAGAACTACTCAACACGGATCGTCATGTTCATATTGCTTCTTATTTAGGACAAACTCACTTGCAATAAAACAAACTAGCAGCAGATTATAGCCCGCAGAATGGAACAGTTTAAACCGACCTATAAGTGACCATTGTAGGAATGTTACAAAACGTACATTTTGTATGTGGAATGTCTTCTACAACCAGCCTGTGAAGAGCTACTGTTGCTAGGAACTGGTAAGTTGTTTTGGGGGTCCGTTCAAATGGTATATAGGAGATGCGACGGTGTGAAATAACAAGTGCATCATTGAAAAGGAAAAGGCGAAGATCGTGGATATGTTCATAGAGCCTATCAAAAGGAAAAACATTACTTATATGCTTTACATTGAGAAATATCTGGAAATCTAGAGGCTTCTGAGAACTAATGTAGCTACATCAGAGTTATCCAGTACTGCTACAGTATATTAATATTTTTTCCTGTCTCTTTTAAGTAAAAATAATTTTTAAAGGTCTAGTAATCTAGGGAAGATTATCTGACCTTCAAAAAGAAAGTCTGGAAGATGGAATCTTTAAGTTCTATATATTAATTTACGTTGCAAGTAAAATACATATAAGGCTACAGATCCAGTTGTGAGTTCTGGTGAACCAATATTCAAGCCTCATTCTAATAGCTGGTTATAAGAATCTCTGCAGCTAAGAGTTGGGGGATACCTAATTGTTATCCGCATAGGCTTCAAATTTTGTACAGTATTGTTTGCTTCATTCAATTTGGTTTTTAATTTAACTTCCTAATGACTTTCAGCTGAACTGAGACTGCACCTACTGAGTCAAATTAGGACTTCCAGCCTTTGGGAAGAGGCTGTTCTTTAAATGAAAGCTTTTTAGCTACTCTGTACTGTTAACAATGAAGGGATGGAATCTGAGTTGTCCTTTGCCCTGTTTTCAATAGAATTGTAGCTTCACTACAACTAGCTTTCTCTTCTTATCAAGACTGCGTCCTTCTGTCTTCTGTTCTTGACACTGCCAACATGTTGCAAGTTTACATAAGTAGATTTAAAAGAGCTCTCATATTTATGTAACAAGAAATACAAAATTATACTTCTAATATACCTCTTTCAATTTAGGTACATGTTTTTATGGAATTACTTTGGTTGGAACTAAGCTGTTTAAATTGCATTTTCCTCTCACTGATATCTTCCTTTACATGTTTGCTATTCACACTCTGCACTTAAACACTAATTTAGAAGACCTTTGAACAGGAGTATTCTGCTATTCTTACAGTATACTGCTCTAGTCATAGTTGCATAATATTGCATGTTGCTGTAGAATAAAGCAGAAAAAGGGGCAAGCTCTTACTAAAACCAAAAACTAAAACAGCAAACAGCAGCAAAAGATGCAGAAAATGACCCAATAAGTGAACTGTTTTTGTAGACTTTTTTCAGGTTTTCACTAAAGATGTTAAATATCAAGTAATTTAGTACTTGAATAGTCAGTGGAATTTCCATTGACTACTCAAATAGTTGATAGGCACTTCTGCACTCCTCCTTTGAAATGTACAAGAGCCCCAGCTGGGGCTCTTGTACATTTCAAATGAGGAATGCGGAACTCCGTGTGCACCCTGGGGCCACCGGAAAGTCTTGCTGACTCCAGGCTGCACATGGCATGACAGCTTTGAAATATACAGGAGTCCCCAGCAGGGGCTCTTGTGCATTTCAAAGGGGAAGCGCCCACATGTAGGCTGGGGTCAGTGCGGGACTCCTCAGCTGATCCCAGGCTCCATGCAGCATTTCCATGGAACCTGGGATCAGCTGAGGAGTCCCCAGCTGACCTAGGCTCCATGCAAATACTGTGGCAGCGTTTCAAAGGAGCAGTGCCACATGGAGCCCAGGGTCAGCTCCATGCGGCACTGCTTTGAAATGCCAAGGTGGTGTTTGAGGCAGTGCCACACAGCTTAGCCTGGATCAGCTGTGCAGCACTGCTGCTTTGAAATACCCCCTTTGCTGCCTCGATCTGATAGAGGCAGCAAGGCGGGGGGGCGGGGGAAACTATTAGTTGACTCGACTATCCAATAAGCATTTCCATATTGGATAGTCAACTAGTCCTTAACAGCCTTAGTTTGCACCATTAGCAGGCCTGAGTCACATGATTTTTTTTCTAATTTTTACAGATCATACAGAGCTGACAAGGGTGGCTGTTGCCAGCATCAGCCTAAGTAGTAGTATCATCGCTCTGGTCAGTTAATTTCTGTCTTCACAGTTGAGAGAAAAGAGTCTGTTCGAAAAGAAATTTGGAAAGAGTTTGTTCTTTAGTTACTGTGGCCTTGTTCAGCCACACGGGCAACCCAATTTGTGTATGAACCTAATTATTACCCAACCTGAGTGTTAGTTCAGTGCTGCCGTACAGTTCACAAAAGGAAAACAAGCAGAATGCAATTTTCTACCACTCCCTGTTGGAAGTTCATGAAAGATGACCACTTCATGCTAATGACTGATCTCTCATCAGTGCTCCAAAGGAATATGTAACTCATGCACTTTTTCTACTCCAAAAGTTCCTTGGAGACATTAGTAAGGTCCTGGGACAACTTCTTTCCAACTCCAAATTAGCAACCAATTCCTGTGAGGTCTAATTTCATTTCCCCTTGGATATAGTTTAATATATTTGCTTACCTGAATGAAACACAGATTTCCTCAGAACAGCAGCTAAACTGGATTACATCTTGTACCATGATCAGATACCTGTTGGGTTCTAATAAATTCTGTGAATTAAACATTGCAGGATTAAAAGCCATGGAAACCAAAGTTTGGTTTTGGGGATTATCCTGATGTTAATTATAAAATTAAGCCACAAAGCTGACAATGAGTTATCACAAAGTTAGTTACCTATTTTTGGTTTTATAAATTAAGTCTCTTCTAGGGCCAGAATTTCTCTGAGCACTGCCTTTAAAATAGTATTAAAATATGGTCAGATATCTTTTGGGTATTCACCAGATACAGAAAACTATCTTCTTCAAATTGACTTCTCCTGAAATATCTCAACTGAATTAGACATTTATATGGCTGAGTTAGTCACCACTTGATTTCCACTTTTTAGCACATTTAATTAACTTTATAAGTTTCAGAGGGGTAGCCATGTTAGCCTGTAACTAAAAAAGTTTTTAAAACAACAAATAGTCCTGTAGCACATTAGAGACTTAACAAAAAATGTAGATGGAGTTTAATCTGAAGAAGTGGGTTGTGCCCATGAAAGCTGCTGATACCATCTACATTTTTTCATCTCTAAGGTGCTGCAGGACTATTCGTTGTTTAAATTAATTTTGTTCTAGATAAGACTGGCTGAACATTTTGCCAACTATTTTTAAACCAATAGGATTCTTTTTCAATGTGACTTTTTTTATATGATGCCTGTTTTCCATATAAATTTTAATCTTTCATCAAACATCCAAAAACTGAAATATTTTGAGCCAAAAATCAAAGTAATTTGGATTTCCTGCTATGGTGACACAAGACTTGTATTTTGATTTCCTCGTTCTCTTACATGGGCTGGCCTCCACTGCAGCCTACATATCTCATAGTGTACCACAGCCAGGGACTCCCATGTTCTCCTCTGAGGAGAGACTACGGTGTACCATGAGGAGCTCGGCCTGTAAAGGAAATTCTTACATGCAGTTTTTGTTCTGGAATTCCCCATGCCAGTCAATTCACAGTAGGACATTTCCCCCATCTCTGTACCAACTAGAGGCCAAGCATATCTTTTGCTCTAAGCCTGAACTACCACTTAGGAAGAACTCCCTGGAACAATAGCTTCCAGAGCAGAAAAATACTAACTATTAAAAAGTGTGAATGTGCTGTTCAATTCAAACCACATGCAGCAGAGCTTTGACATTTAATTTAGGTGTATCCTGAAGAAAAACTCTCTTCGCTTTCAAAGTACTTAAAAAGCAAGCAATAGGCAGAAAAATTCTCCAAAGGGGGCATCTTTGGAAAGGTCCTAAGATGAAAATTCACAGGTCTCTCCATGCAGACAGTGTTCACAGTGGCCTGCAGTAGGATTCAGTTTACCTGGTACTGGTATAGAATTGAAAAGACATTTACAGGTTCTTGGAGCACCTCATTCAGTAACACCAAACACTGCCTTGACCTGGGAGATGAGATTGCTGCTGCTGTTTGATAAAGATGGAAAATCTTGTAGGAGCTTAACAGACCTCTCCATTAGATGTGTGACCTTACTGGCCACAAAATTGTAGCTCTTTTCAGGAAATGCATAATAACTAGAGAGAAATTGTTCGCTGAGGCTTGTACAGCTCTGCCATACACATCATAATTCCTCAAGTAAGTTCAATTCACAACCATCTTATGCACTTTTACTTTCTTAGGATGTTTGGATTCCATCAAGAGGGCAACAATACCACTCTGTATTACATGAGGAAGACTGTGATGACGTAAGGCTGGAGGCCTGCTTAGTTCACATAACTGCCATGTTTTTTATATGGAAGTGATGTTTCAATGAGAATATGCCAGTCTCTGAAATCCTTTTGAAGATGCAAATGGTGAGTAGGCAAGAGCCTTTCAGTGGAAACAGAGGGAAGCCTGGTAACTGTGGCTAAGCCATAATTTTATTCAGATTTGTAACACAAAGATCAAGATAACAACAGGAATCAGCATGTTTCCAGAGGACTGATAAGAGCGGTTGTTCTCTAGAACCTTATGTAACAATGAGACATTCTCCTGGGTTTCTTATAATGTAATATGTGTCTAGTCCCTGGCCAACGTTTCCAAAAAATGTTGGGCTAGTGCCCAGAGTGTGTGCTTTCTTGTAAAAACATTACTGTGCTTTGCTTCAGCTAACCTTCCCCTGATTTATGTCTCTAACATGAAGGCCTTCTCTACCCTGCACATTTTGTTGAGAAAATCTGCCTTCGGACAACATCATCTAATCTTCAGTAACTCATAGGTAGACATTTTGTGATTTTGTTTCTTCAGCATTTCAGGAGGGTGACAATCACCATTGAGCGAGGAATTCTAGTTGCATCCTTTTAGGTTCCCAGCTGATGGGTTAGGCAGCACTGGATATTGGGTCAGGATAGGTTCTTCTTATACTGCTTTTATCTTGTTTGAATGTTAAAAGGAGATTCCAGTTACATCTAAATCAGAACTAAGACCCAAGACCTAAACTTAATGAGACAGTGGTTATAATCACTCTGGTCTGTTCCTTCAAAATTTTCTTTAACCTCTGTTCAGTGGGCAATTAGGGGGTGGAAAGGCATAAAGGCCTTTTAGACCGCTTGCTGACTGTAGCCTCCAAATCCTCATGTACCACCTCTTTTTTCCAACTGGACTTAATGAACCTATTTTCTTTCAAGAGGCTTCCAACCAGGTGTATCCTGTAGTGTGCACTCCCTTAATTTAAGTGTCTTGATGAGCTGCTCAGCCAGGACTTTCCTTTTTCCATTCAGATTCCTGAGGAACAGTGCGGCCTTCTGCCCAGGACACAAACAAGGATGCTACCCAAAGCAGTGCTGAAGGCTTTCTGCCATATCAGTTGTCTTTACCAATTTTCTGAAGAATCATCTGCTGGAAGTGGGCCATCAAGCTCACCCTTTCATAGCATGAGACCGTTTATATTACTCCATGTTGCCTCCTTGGGTCACACCTCCCCAACTCATGTAGAACTCCAGGTATGTTTCTCCCTCTATGGTGCCTAGTATTTGTATTTAGAGCCTGATATCAACCAGCTGTTAAATAGTATTGAGAATGAGATCTAGTACCAGACCTAGATCAAAATATTAAATATATTGATCTTTTGTGATTGCTGTCTGGAAGCGCCAAAAAAAAAAAAAAAGTGCTGAGTATTCCCAGCAGTAGGGGAGTCAGAAATTATTTCAGGTGATTGGCAAATCAGCTGTTTTCTCTTCTGAGAGATTTTCTTGGATGATAGCTTAGAGATATTGGAGTTTTGGAATGGCTGTAATTGGCTTTTCAATGTAGCTGCTGGGCCTTGTATAATATGATGAGGTCATTGGACCAGGGTACAGACAGAGAAGGATGATCCGGCATTTGGGAATATCTTTGGAGAAGTTGCAAGTCCAAAAAGGGGAGCACTTTATTTGTATCTCTTTGTGGACTTCAGGTCTTAAGTGAACTGCATGCCTTTGTTGCTGTTCCTACTAGTGGAAGCAAACTCCTCAGAAAAGTGGGGAAGGTTCTTACCCTCTGTGCTCTATAAGATCGCCTCCCAAGTTTTCTCAAGGGTTTGAGCTAGAGAGTGGTAAAGGACAATCTTCATAAGTCCCTCAGGAGAACAGTATCCACTTTGATCTCCTGTTGGATCCTTGGAGGCTTGATAGAGAGAGGATGTATTTCCCAGGGCGAGAGATATCAATGACTTCCCCTATACTCCCTCTGGCTGAGTTCAGGCTTGAATAGGAGCTGACTGCACAGAACGATGAGTGAAGCAGAGCTGTTGGAGACAAGTGACTCTGATACCAGGTCACAGGAGGCCTTGTAATATAACGGTTTGTGGAAAGGGAACATGGACCTTTGTATCTTGCCAGCTGAGAGCAGGAATTTATTCCTCAAACTTTGCCTTCTCTTGGGACTCAGGAGACTATTGGATTTTCTCTGCTTGTTCCTTAAGCAGTGGGAATAGGGCTCCTGTCCCTAAGCGAGAGGCAGGGAGTTTAGAAAAACCTATCTCTTAGTTCTGTGTCACTAAATCTGACCTGATCTCCATATAGGGCACTTCTATTCATCCTGCTCCACTGTCTTGGCTGCACCTCGTGCCCCATGTCAGCTGAGAGCTGGGTTTTGCTGCAGCCTGCTGTCTGTTCCCCTTTTCTGAGAGTGGAGGGGGAGAAAAGGTGCTATCCCTGAAACCCTTCTTACAAGACATCATATATTCAGTTCTGCAGTTTGTGGAGGAAGAAAAGTTTAAAGCCAATGAAGAAACAGACACTTTGCTAAAAACTGTTTAGAAATCCTATCAAAGCACCACTCCAATGGGTGCCTGGCGTGTGCACTGCTTGGAGAGAGAGAATTCTGGGGAGTTCATGAGGAATGGTCCTAAGCCCACACTCAGAGCAAAGGTCTTTCCAACAGGAGAAAGTTGTGAAATGCCTCTGGGGATGTCATATTTGTAAAACTCACTCACTCTTGTGGAATTCTATGTACATCAGGTCAAATTAAAGCCTCATTGAGGTAAATGGAAATTAGCCATTCACTTCAATGGGGCCAGAATCTGAATGCTAAAATGAAACTAATAATGGAAGGACTATCAAAATCTGAACTCTCTGATATATAGAGGCTGCTGTAAATCAGAGCTGAAATAAAATGCATTGAGTGTTCTAATGGAAAATTAAGTACTTACAGGACATCCTTGGATGACTCGTTGTGCAGTTATCATGTGCTCATCCCTGCTCGTATTCAGTTTTAGCTAGAAAATAAAGATAAGACCACAAAAAATGGTAAAAAGAAGAGACTTCATTGAGCTTTTATGAGACCTTGATTCATATGTGGGCAGTTCTAGGTGGTACAGTGATATTTGAATTACATAGCAGTTTTGTTAAACTAAGTTCACCCCACTGATTTTTTACCAAGAAAATTACTTGTGTAAAATGAGTCAGACAAAATCCTTCATGTTCTGAAATCCTCTGTTGTGTGTGGAGATTTTTTTCCCATCACTTTCTTAGAGTAAATGTACCAACTGCTAGGTGTTTTCTCATGCCTCATGAGCCAGCTTAGTTTCTTTTCTGTAGAGGAAGATTATCTGTGTAGTTGTTAATGAAGTAGAGGTCATCCATCAGTGAAGAACAGCTAGAGTGCAAGGCCCTCTCATCTCTGGCATTTCCAACAGCATCTCACCATCTAAGAAAACCCGTTATGCAGGTGGTATTCACTGGGGACACTGCCCATTTTTATGCTCCTTTTACACTGCTGCACAAATCTAGTCAAGGACTGGGACTTTATAGAAGTCCAAGACATTTTCAAAGTCCCTCAAAAAGGACTACTCTACTCATAACCCAATGTTTTTATAGAATTCATAGAACATTGTGTCTTTTCCTGTCTTTGAAATTAGAGGGGGAAGCAGCTCTTCCTAGCAAAGGTATCTGAAATGGAAGGCAACTCATGGCCTTAACTCTCTCTCAAATGTCTTGGCTCCTTGTTTTGTCTTACGAATACCACACTGAAAGGAGAGAACAGAGATATCTCTGATAACAGACCTGATTTATGTATTCCTTGTATTGTTTCATCATCTTTATTGCAGAAGTCAAATCTTCCCGGTCAGCATGTTCTGGAGGAGTGTACAGTCTCAGAGCATAAAGAAGGTTAAGATACTCTTCAAATCTTTTATAAGGACACAGCAGCAGTTCCTGTAGCCTACATTTCAGAGATATAATGCATGCATTAGCTAGGAACCTGACGTATGTATTGTAAGTTATACAGCATGACTTCTAATGGGGACTAGGTTAGCATGACGCTTACAGGATAAGCATGCATCTGACGAAGTGGGTCTTTGCCCACGAAAGCTTATGCTCCTACACTTCAGTTAGTCTATAAGGTGCCACAGGACTCCTCGTCGCTTACAGGATACACACTGGAAAACCGTTCTTTGGCTAACCTGCTAGAACTGGTGCTCCCATACTGAGAGAGTTGTGGATCACGTATCAGCTTGAAGCAGTGTGCCAAACATGCACACATGATGAGTCTGCCTACTGATTTGAGAAATCTGCTAATCAAATAAGTCTTAACATGTCTGGCTCTCTACTGCAAGAAAGAACACAGCAATTGCTAATGTTCCACTATGACATTGATGCAAAGTCAGAATCCTTTTCTTTAAAAATCTGACCAGTCCCGTCTGACAAACGTCTTCATTGTGTGTGCTCTCACGCCCTTACATTTTGGTAGAGTACCCATGAGAAAGGAAAGATCCTGGAAAATGTCATGAATACTGGATCCATTTAGTCCTACAAGAATTACAACTGAACAGATATTGCACTATGGGCCAACTCATACACCTCCCATGACTAATGTATTTGCACTAAGATTTCATTGACACACTTAATTGTTTATACTGCTTTTTAAATTGAGTTAGGAGGTTGGGATGCTCACAATGGATTGATCCAAAGCCCAGAATTCTGATTTTATGCTATGTCACAGTGTGAATACCACAGCCCCTTACCTCATCATGTTAGTAACAGCAGTCCTATCATGTCTTTTCAAGAAGGCACGGAATAAAGGAATGGTCTCTCTGCACTATGAAAGAAGTTTTACCGTCAGTATAACTTGATTGTTAGAGACCAGCCTAATGGAGGTTTTTTAATACTGTAATTAAAATAATTTTATAAAGACTTTTATAATTCCAGCTGTAATAGGACTTTGTACAAAAGTATCCTTTAAAGGGGTATGTGATCCAACAAGAGAAGTAAATATAAATTTCTGTGACACCCCCCTCCCAAGTATATTTTGTCATTTGATTGACTGTGAACAACCCACCAGAACAGGAAATGTGTCAGCGTTGAAATCTCTGTTCTTGGGCTGGACAACTTTCTAAACCTCAAAGAGCAAGCGAGCACAAATCTGCTTCCTTGGCAGGAGGAAATAAGGATCATCAACTTGATAAGCATGGCTCTCAGAGCCAAAGTTTTACCACTCGCAAGGTAACAGTGCGCCACATACTCTGGCATCTACATTCAAGCAAACTAGGGATGTTAAAATGTGTGTAAGTAACCATGTAATTGCTGAAAATTATAGCAGTTACATGTGGAGCGGCAGTCAGCTCCCTAGGAGCTGGTTCGTGCAGGGAGCTGGCTTTTAAGTTGGCTCTCTGCGTGTACCAGCTCCCACCTTTTGCCCTGACCTGCTGCCCCTGTATAAGTAGCAGCAGTGCAGGGAGCCAGGTTTTAAGCTGCTTTCTGTACATACCAGCTCCCCGCTGCCTTCCTGCACTGCTGCCTCTGAATCAGAGGTAGTATTGCGAGAGGGCAGGCAGCTCCCCAGGAGCTGGTGCATGCTGGGAGTCATGTTGGGAGGCAGGTGGCTCCCCGGGAACCAGCTTTTACACCAGCTGCCTGCGTGTACCAGGAGCCAGCATGTAACTGTGAATGTTAACCAATGAGCCCAGGCTCATCAGTTAACCGTTTACATGGTTATACTTTCACATCCCTAAAGCAAGCCTTGTTCCCTGGATTTTATCACCAAGCCTAGAGTTGGAGATCAATGGTGCAGTAGTAATCATCGTGAAGGATCTTTTTAAAGTTTAATGGCACCAATTAAAATGAAAAAGGGGCATAAATGGCTGTCCCGTTAGCTCTGTCAACATTGTGTCTCTTTAAACTCTAGCATCAGTTGTGCTGGAATTATGGACAATTTCTAAATACTACTTCGTAGATTTATAGTAGGACTATACAAGGAAACTGGTAGCTATTAAGATGTCATCTCTCTGCATGCACAATAAGCTTTGAAGGCAGGATGATTATTTAGTTGGAAGACGTGTGCGTGTATGCGCGTGCATATGTGTGCATGTGCGTGCAGGGCTGGACTTAACATGAGGTGAACTGAGGCAGCCGCCTCAGGTGCCAGACTGTGGTGGAGGGAAGCACCACTAGGACCCAGAGTGCAGAGCCGGCCCAAGGTACAGGCCAACCGAGCTTCCGCCCAGGGCGCCCCATTATATGTGGCGCCGCGCATGCGACGAGCGCCCGGGACACACGAATGCCTCGGGCCGGCCCTGCCAGAGTGTAGAAAATTGTCTGCTGCTAGTGCATATGTATTCTCTCTGCTCTAGATGCACAGAGATGGTGGAGTGCTGTGCTGGAGGAAGGAGGGCATGAGAGACTTAACAGGCAGGCAGGAGAAAAGGTGGCATGGGGGCATCATTTGAGTCCCCGCCTCAGGTGCCAAAATGTTGTGGGCTGGCTCTGTGTGTGTCTGTCTGTCTCTATCTATATCTATATCTATATAAATAAAAAATAAATCTGTGTTTTGGCTCAAATACTTGAATGCATATGAACAATGAGGATTTGCACAAACATACTACAAAAGCTTAGGTTTGCAAACAAACTCCTCTGTATATGCATTAGATTAGGGTATCTGTTCATACAAATTGAGTGCATGGGCATTTCTAAAACTTGATAATTTATATACATCCATGAGAGGTGTTAAATGGCACATTTATTCAGGCAAACTTAACCATATAGGTTTCAAAGAAGCAGTGGCTAAGTCTAAGACCATCATCCTCTTCATTTTTCATAGTTTCTGTAGTCTGACTGATATTTTTCTGAGTTAGATTTTTTTTATATTTCAACATGCAAAGAATATGAATATTAGAATGGATTCCATGGAAATAAACTTAATCTATGAAACATAATTATTCTTCTGTCCAACTAAGTGTGATTATTAGCTAGTGTTTCCAGTGAAATAAATGAAGATTAGACTGGCATCTTATGTATTTTCACAGTCATGGAGTACTTACTGTATCAATGGTTTTCAGAATGATAGTGTAGTTGTTGAAGAAGTTTGTGTATGTTTGAAGGTGCCGGCCAAACTGAGTGAATAGTTCACCCAAGCACTGGGTTGGACTCCATTCTTGAACTCTTTCAGTTAGGTCATTTAAAAAATTCCTATATTTGAAATAAAGATATCTTTCTATAGTTTCTTGGACAAATTATTGTTTAACTACATTGTTTCAAGTGTTAAAAAAAAATCCCACTCTAATTTAACTGGATACAATTTTCTTCTTGTTCTATACTGCTGTTTAGAGTTAATAGTAAGCTGTTATACATTCGCCATGTTTTCATCCCAGAGCTGGCAGTGAAGAGTGACGTGGTGTGATTTCTATATCTTTCATAAAGTGCTTTGGGATCCTTCTGATGACACACACTAAATATAAGTTCTTATTTAAACATTAAACATTTGGGTTGCCTATAAAATCAACCTTTTGTTACTGCCTTGAAAGATTTACAAAGTTTATCTTTTAGGCTCTCCAAAGTTTTGCATAAGGAAATGCATGTATTTTTTTATTGACAGAATCTCTCTTTTCTCAGGTACTGATGCCCCACTCCCTGTTCCAAGTAGCTCCTATAGCACAAATGACGTTAAACTGTTGCGTAATATTGGCCCTGGGCCTACTTTTAATCATCTGAATTGCAACATTTTTTTTAAACTGGCAGAATGGAAAATGTGTACACAACTTGCAAGAAAAATAAAAAACATAGGTATGTTGGTTTTAATTTGTAAGATTAATCAGATCTAAATTCCTGGCTTACCCTTATAAAATTGTTAAAAATTGATGCAAGAAGTACAGCTTTTAACAATCTGAACACTTTTAATCTAGGTTAATGGAGCTTTCTTTGATACTTTTCCTTTATTTTTTTACTTAATACCTACATCATCTCAGATGTTGACAGATATTCTCCTATGGGAGGATAGAGTATTTTAGCTGGTTTTTTACCTAAGCTTTGAGTACTTACAGATTTTATTTATCTAGAGGTTTAAAATTGACCTTTTAAATCTTTTTTCAGTAACAAGAGCTCTAGCTTACATTCTTTTGATGTCTTTTATTATGTAACCTTGCTTATTCAACTCATAGCTTTCCTTGCAATCTATTCCAAATCATGTTTATTTCACTCTTGTCTCTTTCTTTCTGTTTGTAGACATGCAGTAGTTGTCACTGAAATGATTTTTTTAAATCTTTTTTACTGGAGTTGGGCCTGAAGCAAAAACATGCATCTGATTCTGATCTCACCTTCATATGTCTAATGTAAGCTGAATCAAGACTGCAGTAAAAACAATTCTTGAAGTTTAGGATTCAGAATCCAGATCTAAAGTTTGCGTTGCCCAACTCTGACCCACTAGGTTTGAACTATGAGCTTTGAACTATGAACTTTGAGATCTGGAGTTTAGTTTGCAGAATCATGACTTAGAGAGGGGCTCAATCAGCTGTATGCTGTGAACTCCTGTGAACTCCTTAGCCTTTCTGATTTCAGAGAGGGCTCTGTGTAGATTCAGGATCTGCCCCATTCAGATATGATTGCAGGATCAGAACCTTCATTATATCTGACACTTCAAGTATATTAAGACTTCAAAGGGATATTTGTAGATTAGAACAAGATTCCAGTTTTTCATCCTGCATATTACTATCACTCTCACTGATAAATACCTAGCACTTACAAAGCACGCTTTTATAGCTCTCAAAGCCTTTTCATATGTGATAAATATGGCTTCCAATTTGAAAAATATGTGGAAACAGAAGCAGTGATAAGTGAGTATCACACAAGATCACACAATGAGTCTGACACAGAGCTGGGAATGCCCCCTGGACTCCCAACTTTTATTCAAGTATCTTGTTCTCTGGACTATGCTGCCTCCACAATGTATACCCCTTTTTATCTTAGTACTGTGCCTTCCCACAGGGTTGAGCATTTTCTTCTCTATCTCTAGTCAGATATGATTGTATACTTTTGTAGCACTCAGTGTAAAATCTACCATAATTTTACCAAAACCGAAACCGTTTTAATTGTTCATGTTAATAGTTTGGTCATATTCTGCAAAGCTATATGTACCTGTGCATGGAGGTACAGAAAGGTCAGTAATTAGCAATACCATTACTTTCTAAAATCATCTGCCTGAAAAGTCAGTCATGCAAGCAAGATTGGACAGATAGCTGTTAATCAAGTCGTGTCCCTCAGCCAGGAGTTTGGTGTCATGTACTGGACAATCTTTCTCTTCATCAAAGAACATGCACAGATGCAGCAGATGGTGCTAACCAAAGATTTGGTTTTTGTTTAACCCAAAATATTTAATCGCTTAGTAAATTTAAAATATAGCTTATAGAACATACCTATTGAGTTGTAAGGCATCCAAGATATCAGAGAAGATTATTTGAACATTAGCATGACTTAGGATGGCTCGATTTGATCCTAATGCTGCTTTTAGTGGTATAACATAAACATTCCTCACGGTTTCCAGCATGTGCACATAGTTCTTCTCACTTGTCAGGAGCTCCCAGGCGCATCTAGTTCGTCTGTCTGCAGTGTCCTTCTGAAGTTTATCCTACAATCAGAGCATGGAGAATAAGTTAGCCGAGGTTCTTTACACAGCTTTACAATAAAAAGTCTGTGGCTAAAGGAGGACCAGACAACAATGAAAAGGGGATGGAACATTATACCTGCTTGCACCATTGCAATTTGACCTACTGAAGTTTATCGATAATTTTTCTCTCTACCTCTTCCTTGTCCACAAATGCACATAATGGTGTGTTCTCACTCTTGAAATGTGACCATATGCTTGTTCAACTGCCATCTAACTATATCCCTAGTTAGTATCTCTCCCTTCTCTCTCCCCCACCCTCTGACCCCAGGAAAGAGGGAGACAAATGGTGTCTGTGAATTTATCTAGTTCTTTTTTGAACTCTGTTAAAGTCATAGTCTTCACAACATCCTTTGTCAAGGAGTTCCACAAGCTCTATTATGTATGAAAAATATTTCCTTTTGTTTGTTTTAAATCTGCTACCTATTAATGTTGTTTGGTGGCCCCTAGTTCTTGTGTTATGGAAACAAGTAAATAACTTTTTTCTTATTTACTTTCTCCACACCAGTCATGCTTTTACAGACTTCTATTCTATCCGATCCTCCCCACCCACCTTAGTCTTCTCTTTTCTAAGGTGAAAAGTTTGTCTTATCAAAGTCTGTCTTTCTTCATTTGGCAACCGTTCCAAACCCTTAGTCATTTTTGTTGCCCTTTTCTAAACTTTTTCCAATGCCAAGCCATCTTTTTTGAGGCAACCACATCTGCACACAGCTTTCAAGATGTGGGTGTACCAAGGATTTATATAGAGGCAATAAAATATTCTGTCACATTCTCTATTCCAATTTTTTTGCAATTTTGTTGCCTAGTCACCTAGTTTTGTGAGATCTTTCAAAGCTCTTCACAGTCTGTTTTGGACTTAACTATTTAAAGCAGTTTGATGGTATCTGCAAATTTTGCCACCTCATTGTTTACCCCTGTCTCCAGATTATTTATGAATAATGTTGGTCTTACTTTGGAGACCTTTGCACCCCTCTGCATATGGGCCCGATTATATTATGTGCTATCTCCAGGAAGTCCAGCTATATTCTTCTCTTGGACCAGATCCTGCACTTCACTTAAGACTAAATTAAGAATTGCCTCTTCTCTTGGAGGGTCTAGAACCCTGAATACCACTTCAATTATTAAAACAGACCAATCTTACTTACGTAGCTTCTTTTTGAAAGCTCAGCTAATTCATCAGTGAACCTCTGGGCTGTTTCTTGATTAGTATGTATGTTGGCACTGCTCATCATACCAAACATAAGCTGACCTGAAAAGACAAGAGCATTAACTGTAAATGAGTCCTTTAAATGGTTATGGTAAGCTTGCTTGATAGTTTCTAGCAAATCTCTATACTCTAGTCAGGTGACATTTTGTTGGGCATCCATAACAAAAGGGAACTTTCAAGGCTTTGTCCACATTGTGGTTTTTAGCCATCAGTGTACCTACAATGATGTGGCTGCACCAGTGCCACAAACATTGCAAAGACAAATCCAGTGTAGACCAGGGCAAAATGTGTGTCTGATCTGAAAAAGCACTCTAGACATGACTTTGCCAAGTTCCACATTTGTGTCAATCACAACAGCAAATATGCTCACTTTCTGGGTTTAATAATATATTCTTTACTTGCCACTGCCAGCCACACAAACTCAGCCTGAGATCTCAGTCAAGCAGAGTAGTTTCCTTGGCATTATGCCAGTACAGGCAGTCCCTGACTTACACGGATCCGACTTATGTCGGATCCGCACTTACGAACGGGGCTTCTCACCACCCGTGTCCTCCGGGGCAAGAGAAGCTTCTCCCGGTCTCCCTGGTCTGCTGGGGGGGTCCAGCAAAGCCGCTGGACCCCCCCCCAGCAGACCAGGGACACCCGAGCAAAGCTGCCGCCTGGGCTGTCCCGCTGCGGGCGTGCTCCAAAGCTTTGCTTCCCGTCTCCCAGCAGACCAGGGAGATGGGGAGCAAAGCCTCGGAGCACGCCAGCAGTGGGACAGCCACGGCGCGCCTGGACTGTCCCGCTGCCCGCGTACTCTGCAGCTTTGCTAAGCGTCTCCCAGGTCAGCAGACCAGGAAGACGGAGCAAAGCCTGGAGGACTTGGGCGGTCCCGCCACCCCGGTCTCCCTGGTCTGCTGGAGGGGGTGGTGGTGCAGCTAGTGCTGGCCCCCCCCCCCCCAGCAGACCAGGCTTTTCTTGCCTACCCCTGGAGTAGAGCAGCTGGGGGCTGCCGGGTTGGTCCCGCAGCACCGCTCCGGACCAACCCGGCAGCACCCCAGCTGCTCTGCCGCAGGCGTCCTGATTCAGTTGCTGCTGGTCAGTTTCAGCAGCGGCTGAATCAGGACGCCTGGGGCAGAGCAGCTGGGGTGCTGCTGGGTTGCTCCAGTAGCGCCGAGGAGCCGCACTACTGGAGCAACCCAGCAGCACCCCAGCTGCTCTGCCCCAGACGTCCCCAAGTCAGCCGCTGCTGAAACTGACCAGCGGCTGACTACAGGAAGCCCCAGGCAGAGTTGCTCTGCCCCAGGCTTCCTGGAATCAGCCGCTGATCAGTTTCAGCAGCAGCTGACTTGGGGACACCTGGGTTTCTTAAGTTGAATCTGTATGTAAGTCAGAACTGGCATCCAGATTCAGCCGCGGTTGAAACTGATCAGTTTCAGCAGTGGCTGACGCCAGTTCCGACTTACATACAGATTCAACTTAAGAACAAACCTACAGTCCCTATCTTGTACGTAACCCGGGGACTGCCTGTATATGAAAATCTCAGACCTATGACAACTTTAAATATTATTGTCTAAATACAGAGATTGGAGCAGAAAACAACATTGAGTTGTGATGGTTCCATGACCCGTGGAGGGGCGGGCAGAGATTTCAAGTATTTCTTGCTGTTTTTGAGAGGGTACTTATTTTATAAGTGTTAAAATAGGAAAAAAGACACATCTTACCAATAATCCTGCCACTAATGTTCTTCTGCAGCTCACTTAAATATGGTTTCATCTGCTTCCTGACAGATTTCAGTGTCTCTTCCAGGAGCTCTGTCAGTCTGAGCCATATCTGTAGTTTTACTTCAGTGAAGTAGGTGGAGATGGGAGGTCCATCTTTCTGTTTTCCCAGCCAGTCACTAAGGACTGATATTTTTATACTCACTGAAACTGGTAGATGTAACCATTGCCCTTTGTTTAGTATAAATGTAATAAACAATCAAGCTCTTTTATGGAATGATTAACAAACAATAAGATCCAAAAGTCAGGCACATGGCAAGGTTTGGGTAGAAGTTGAACAATGTAGCCTCAGGGGTTTCCCTAGATACTGATAAAATAAAGCAGGAGCTGGGGTACTGATTTTCTAGAGCTATGTGCCAGAGAGAAGCAGCAAAGACAGAGGGAGTAAAAAAGCTAAGCATATTTAGATTGGAGGGGGGGGGGCGAGTCTGAGAGCATGAGCATTTGAGCAGAGTACTACCTGAAAGACTTAGAACCATGATTAAAGAAGCTATCTCCTGTTTGATTCCTACTGTGTTCAAGGAAACAAGACTGTACATTCTTTTACTCCTGGAGAACTGAGAGCCACTGTGCAAAGGCAGAGTTCATGCCTAGCACAGATTTTCTTCGGTAGAAAATACATTCTGCCCAAGAAGTCCTGCAGTTCTGCCTTTCACCTACCAGACGCTGCTGTGGCACCAGAACAGCCAGCTGACCTCCAGCAACAGCTAGCAGCCAGTTTCATTCATCACAGTATCTTGCCTGTGGAGCGAGGTTAGAATGGGGTGCACAGAGGTGCAAGTTCAGAAGCGCTAGTGCAGGGCAGGCTCAGGAGCTAGTGGGTGATAGCACTGAGTCAGCTACTGAATGGGGCGGGACTCCAGGGCCGCATGGGAGAAGGGTGGGTAGAAGATTCCAGGGCTACATGAAGATGGCGGCGGTATTGGACACAGGGCAGATGTATCTGATTGGGAGTGGTTCTGGATCAGCTAGGGTCTGCACAAAAGAGGCTCCCTACTTCCCTAACAGTCCCTTTCCTCCCCCAGCAGAAGCTGTTCCATACTTCTCCCACCCACACCCAACAATACTGCAAGTACGCTCCCAGGTTCCTTCCTTCTCTCTCAACTTCTCTATTACCACTCACTCTCCCCAAGCCTTTTCATGGCTTCTGAGGGGTGAGGGAAATGTTTCTGTATTGTAGCTTAAATGGATTGCTCAACATTCTGTATTAACTCGTAAGAAATTTGTCAAAAAACATTGTCTGAATCTTTTTTGGTATCTGAATGGTCACAGACATACTTGCTAATGGGTATTTTGAAATAAGTTACCAAAATTGAAACTGGCATGATTATATAATTTTATTTTGACAAATAAAATAGGCAGGATTTTAAAGTATTTACAGAATTTTTAATTCTCCCAGGAGGAGTTGAATGTTTACTTTAAGTTTAAGATGACGCCTAGACTTTGACCTTTCTGATCATCATTATGTTAATCTGACAGACACGTTGCATAATATCAAATGGTCCTAAGCTATTTCTGAAATTAAATTTTAAAAGTGATAAAATAAAGTAGCCAAAACTACAAACCTGTAGAATAATAGAAGCTGATAGCAAAGTTCATCTAATCTAGCCACCTGCCAAAATGCAGGATTTGTTGTAGCAAACCCATCCAAAATGGATGGCTATCTAGCCTCCTTTTGAAAACCTCCCATGAAGGAATTTTCACAACCTTTGTAGATAGTCTATTCCATGTTCTACTATTCTTGCAGTTGACGTTTTTTCTTTAGATTTTCTTCTAAATTTGCAATGCTGTAATTTGAACCCACTGCCTCTTGTTATGCCTGAGGGGGAAGAGAACAAGTTTTCTCCATCTTTTTATGGCAGCCCTTCAAATATGTGAAGGCTGCTATCATGTAAATCTGTAATTTGATTTTATAGAATTACACTGAGTCTTTAGAAAAACAATCATAGGCATTTAAAATTGGTCAAATACCAGCATCCTTCCTCTACACACCCTACTTCTACCCCTCATTTTCCAGAAGCAGATTTATAATAATTTCATTTTGCTTTTATCAAATAATTCTTACATTCCTTATGGGAAAAATAAGTGCCTTTATTTTAAAGATATGAAACTATTTTTCTCTTATTTGGAAATGACTCAGTTTCTCCAAGTCATATAAAATGTGGCCAAATACCAGATGTCACCTAGTGTCACATTATTGGATTTTAAAGGTCATTGCTGCATCCATGCGGGGGAGGAGGCAACGGGTGCCCCAAAAGTCTATACAAAGGGGGCTGAACATTCTTTGTCTAATACTTTGACAGAATTTTCCAGCATCAACACAGAGTACATATTTATAACTCCACATATAGATATTATACAAGTACATGAATAGCATATACAGAATCAGTAGAACATAAGCTTTCATGTGACACCACACAGCCCCCTTTGTATAGACTTTTGGTACACCCACCCCTCCCATGGGAGCAGCAATAACTTTTAAATCCAGTAACGTGACACCTAACTCCCTTATACATCCATTTAATAACTTTCTGTACTTACTGTGCTGAAAAGATCCAGTGGCAATTCCTGTGGGGGTTCTGAAGAGCACACCAGTTAGATGAGTCAGCTTGGAAAGGACTTCCATCCCTGCCTCTGCAAAGTTGCATTATTTTTTTTCTAGTTCATAAAACTAAACTATTTATATCACTAAAATGTTGCAGTCAATACAGTTCACTACCCAATTTTTTCCCTCCATGCTGCTCTAATTATTCTGAGACCAGAAGGAGTCTAAACATTTTTTTGAGGCTGGAAGAAAATTTCATGTATTTGTTATTCAACAAGAGTTTCTCTAGTTTTATCATATTATAATTCTGAAAACTCTGCTACGTTTACGGACAACGTGAAAGATGCACTATCTATCTTAACAAAATGACACCGACGAAACAAAATGACACTGAAACAATCACATCCACTAACATGGGCATGAAACTAGAAAAATTGTTTTTGGCAGGAGAGCTCTAAAGGAAAATAACTCCAGTTTAGTTCCAATGTCAATGAGGAGATATACATTGGAACAAAAAACAGGACTATGTGGCACTTTAAAGACTAACAAGATGGTTTATTAGGTGATGAGCTTTCGTGGGCCAGACCCACTTCCTCAGATCAAATAGTGGAAGAAAATGGTCACAACCATATATACCAAAGGATACAATTAAACAAATGAACACACATGAAAAAGACAAATCAAATTTCAGAACAGAACGGGGATGGGGAGAGGAGGAAGGTAAATGTCTGTGAACTAATATTAGGGGAAGCTATCTTTGTAATGAGTAAGATAATTAATGTCTTTGTTTAAACCTAAATGTAAAGTGTCGAATTTAAACAATGACAGTTCAGAGGATTCTCTTTGAAGTGTGGTCTGAAAAGGTCTTTGAAGCAGGATGCAGGTAATCAAGTCGTTGAGACAATGTCCTTTCTGGTTGAAATGGCAAACTGTTTTTTCTTTGTGATCCTGTGATATACATTGTGGCTATGTCTACACTGGCCCCTTCTTCGGAAGGGGCATGCTAATTTTGAAAGTGGGAATAGGGTAATCCACGGGGGATTTAAATATCCCCCGCGAGATTTAAATAAACATGGACGACGCTTTTTTCCGGCTTGGGGAAAAGCCAGAAAAAAGCGTCTAGACTGGCCCGATCCTCCGGAATAAAGTAGGAATAAGAGATCCTCCGGAATAGGGCTTTATTCCGGAGGATCGGGCCAGTCTAGACGCTTTTTTCCAGCTTTTCCCCTAGCCGGAAAAAAAGCGGCGGACATGTTTATTTAAATCCCGCGGGGGATATTTAAATCCCCCGCGGATTTCCCTATTCCGACTTTCAAAATTAGCATGCCCCTTCCGAAGAAGGGGCCAGTGTAGACGTAGCCCGTGAGTTTGTGGGATCTCTGAGAAGAAGTGTGTGAAATAAAGATGTACGAGCTTTGAGGGTCTTTGCATCTTATTCTTTCCAAGAAAACACAATAGGAGTGGAACTACTCTATTTCTTGTAGCGATCTGCTTGATGCCAACTAGGGGATGACTGTGCAAGGCTGAGCAAATGGGAGATGTGGGTCAGCACCTTGCCAAGATCAGCCTTCGATATCTTGCAAATAGACTGATGTAATTGAAAGTAATCAGAGCAATAGAATACATCACCCTCTTCACAGAGCTCAGCAGCTGTGTGAAACTAGTCTGCTTTCTAATTAACTAGTGTGCCGAGTTATTATCGTAGCAGTAGGAGATTGTCATGGAGCAGGACCCCATTGTGCTAGGTACGGTACTCACCCTGTGGGAAACTTTGGCTTTTTCTGCAAAAAGCAAACACATTCAGGCTATGTCTACACTCGCGACTTCTTGCGCAAGTAATATGCAAATGAGGCTAAGTGTGGAATATCGGCGAGCCTCATTTGCATACCTAATGAGCCACCATTTTTTTCAGAAGAGGCTCTTGCGCAACAAGGAGCATCTACACTGCCCCTTCTTGCTCAACAAAAACCCTCTTGCGCAATGCCGTTCTTCCTGAAAAGTAATAGGTGTAACAGCATAGCGCAAGAGGGCTTTTCTTGCACCAGAAGGGGCAGTGTAGACACTCCTTCTTGCGCAAGAGCCTCTTCTGAAAAAAATGGTGGCTCATTAGGTATGCAAATGAGGCTCGCCGATATTCCATGCTTAGCCTCATTTGCATATTACTCGCGCAAGAAACCGCGAGTGTAGACATAGCTTCAGACAGTCAAAGATTTCTACTCTGAAAAACGTGGTTTATGAAACCAAATTGAAAAGTAATGTTTTAGCTTGGTTTATCATTAAACTGTGTCCTCCTTTGTAAGCCAGGCTTCTTGGCTGGACTATGTCCCATGATGCACTACAATCATCCGCCTTGCACAGCAGATGCCCATACTTGTGGTGGATCATGAGCGATGTTGTCTAGCTCTGGAGCTGGGCCCACAGACAATGGGAACAAGATACAAGGCACCCAAACTACAAATCCCATAACTTTTCAGGCATTCAGATTTTTCACCAAAGTAAAAATCGTCACTATGTTGTAAACCTGATTTTTCTGCTAACATGAATTTCAACAAGCCTTACTCAGCAGTGATCAAGGAGACAATAGAGTGGGAGATTCTCCGTCATGACAGAAGGTCAAACAAAACTGACCTGATGCTGCTAGAGGCACAAAGATGTCCACCTGGCCACCTTCTTCTGGAGAGATGATGCAACCACTTAGCTTCTCCCAAAATTCCCTCACTTCAGGACTCAGAATGTTCTTAATATTGATTCTGCAGCCTGAAAAACATTTATATAAGTCAATGAAAGAAAATTTCCATGAGGATTTTAATTCTGCTCAAAATTCATCCCTCCTATATTCATATCATTACTTCTCTTCTCAGGACTTAACACTCTTCCCCAAAATCTGTCTTCAGGGCAATGAACTAACTTTCAAAGATGAGAGATTTCTTGTCTTCCAATTCTTTAGTACCTTCTCTCCTCTCTCCCTCTGTCTCTCCCTTCTCTAAATTTATTTTCCATGTACCATGTGTTACTCTCTCTGGCTATTACTTTTATCTTTGCTCCTTCTGTGTCTTTGTTTCTTTCTCATCTTCCTTTATTCCCTTATTTAACCTCCTAGTCAGATTTTGAGCTACTGTGGACTGGCATCATATGTCTAGTCTCCTTACATGCAAGCAGCCCCCTATTCCTGTGGCAAGTCCTGTTGACTACAATGGAAGGTACAGAGGTCCACCTGCCAGAAACAAATTACAATTGGATCAGTGCCCAGTTTACTAGCTCAATCAACTTTTCAGTGTCATGCTGTTCCCCTTTTTGGAATACCTAAATGTGACGTGGCATTGATATGTTTTCAGTTTTTTTTTTTCTTGCCCTACCTTGAAGTAAATTGATCTCCCTGGAGTCTCCATTGCTAAAAATCCCAATACTCTTTGCTTTTCGACCATCCAGAGCCTTTTCTACATAAAAAAGGAGGCTTTCCAATGTCATTCCACAATGTTCATACAACACAGGAATCACCCCAGGTTTGATGCTGTCCAGCACCATCTATAGAAATAAATCAGTTCAGAGCTTCAAATCCTGATTTTTCTCAAGATGTAATTCCACAAGAAAAAATATAATTCTAAATTCAATAGTCATTTGCAGAATTAATCTCATCATATTGTAACACATTTGTAATTAATTGCAAATAAAAATTTAAAATTCTTTATTCAACTTTGTCCTTTGGCCCCATAATGCCAATGGACATGAGAGAATCTCTCCAACAGTCTTTAGGAAAAGAAAATATCAGCTAGGTCACACCTGCAATTCATTGTGCATGAGCAGCCTGGCACTCCTTGTAGACTGCCACGGATGTTAGTTATATTCTGTACAGATGCAGCTCTCCATCCACATGTGAATTTTAGGATGGGTGGGAGGCTTATTTTTATCATGAAACAAGACAATGCTGGGTGGTCAGCTACACTTTCTACTTATTTCCTACTGATGCTTTACTGGAAATTGGATTGTATTCAGCTCTTTAAATCAATATACAGGACAGGCTGTTTTTAAAATGCATCTCCTGGACCTTGACTAGCTAGAACACTGAACATCTTACACAAATTAGTAGTTAAACCATATGATTTGTTTTTACTTCAGATCACAGTGTCCTTAAATCTGCAGCCATGCCCACACATAGCATTTTTAAATTCAGTTTCCCATTAAATTCTGAATTTCTACATTAGAGATTCATTTAGGCCAGTGGTGCTCAGTTTTTTTCAGTCACTCCCTCCCCCCCCCCCACACACAAATACATGCACGTAAGTAATGGAATCTGTCTGTGCCCCTCTCTCCATTATTGCCAGTTAAGGCGTCCACAGCAGCAGAGTTTGGGCTGAAGGTAGAGAGGGGGACAGGTGAAGAGCTGGGGCTTAGGGAAAAGCCAGTTTACGGTGGAAAGGGGATGAGGGCAGAACTAGGTTTGGGGCCAGACTTGGGGGTGGAGTGGGTCTGGAGGCAGAGACGGAGTGAGGGCTGAACTGGGGCTAGAGGCAAAGCAGGACTGAGTAGAGCTGAATGGGGTTGGAAGTGGAGCTTGTCTGGGGGGTGGAGTGGGGCTAGAAGTGTTTTGTGCTCCTTTCCCACAAGCTTCCTTCCCCTCCCATCCAGACTGGCTTTGGCCTCACATACTTGGAATGTTCCTTTGTGCCCCCCAATTGAGAACTACTGATTTAGGCCCATACTATTACTTTACTGACTATTTTAATCTTATACTTTCCTTTGTTTTTCTTCCCTTTATGATGTTCTCTTGCTGAACTCCTAATCTTGTGAACACTTAATGAGACAACTCATGTGAGCAAAGCTAAGCCCATGTGTGTTTGCAGGAGTGAGGCTTTAACAGACTCCAGGAAGGATGCCACCTGTGCAGGGGAAGGACAAAAAGATTGCTGTCTTGGATAAATCCCCAGGATAAATGGGTATACAGAGCCCAATCCATTCAAAAATAGGAGACCCAGAAGAAATTCATACCTCAAATGCAGGAATCTGGGATGATATCAAGACCAGGTATGGCTCAAGTGGGTATGCAAAGCTGCTGTATTTTTGGTAGACACTCTGACAGTGTTTGTTAGGTAACCCAGGGTAGGATCTCCTTCCAGTTACATTCTGTCTACAGAAGGAAAAGCAAAAACTCAGGTAGAATATCCCTTAAAGATTATCATTCTTTTTTACTTTAATGCACAGATAAAGCATGAGGGTATGAAAATACATGCCAAAACCTCAGTTACACTGAATAGACATGCAGTGTTTAATACATGTCGCTGTAAGTGTATTTACAATTCTCCCCCATGCCTGCTGAAGGCCAGCACTTCTGTGAGAAAATGAACCTTAATCACCAACTGCCTATTGAAACCACTGAGTTCCATGTTAGCCATTTGCAGGTTTTTTGCATTTATTTTTTACACTGTTTTATACATGGGCCGCAGGTAGTGTAGGCAAAGGAAGGCACTGCTTTCCCAAAACTGCCTACATTCCCCGGCCACTGGGGAAAGCTAGGGCAGTGGTGTGGCAGCCTGGCTTCTCTGGCCCTCTAGGTGGCCAGGAAGTATAGGGCTGGGAGTGAGTGGGGTTGACTCAAGGGACAGGGCTGAGGCTTGCCTTTACCAGCTGGGCCTTCGCCCATCATCCATGATGTTATAGAAGTGTTGATAGAGAAAATACCCCTCTGTGCCCTTGTTTGCTCTGTGATGAAAAGAGGATTTTAAACTGCTAGTCTCAATATGCACAAAGAACAAATTATCATTTGTTTTTTGTAAGTCTACAAAAGAAAATGAATTTTTAGGATCTTCTAAGTATGTTTAGCCAATGAAAAGTACAGCTCTAGACTTGAAAGCTTTGTCATTAGATCCATATCCAGGCTAAGCAAGAAGTTTACAATTTATGACTAACCTGGCAATTTACTGAGGGTGGATATGCTGCATAAGGGAGAGTCCCCCTCATTTCAGGTTCTCCTTGGTTTTTTTTTTTAAACTTCAGGATGGTGATTTAAGACCAGATCAACTGATCTGAGCCTCCAAATTTCCGAGAACACCAAGTTTCTGCCCAACCTCAAGTTTCAGTGCCCTCCTCAGGATTGCACTCAAGTGTGGCTTCAGCTAACTAGAGGACTTGTATAGGCCAGGCATATTGTCTACAAGCCGGTATATGGAGTTGCTCTTTCAGCACAGAGGACGAGCAGAGCAAATTTTAAGAGCAGGAATCTGTGTGGTAATTATTTAGAACTACAGGCAGTCCCCGGGTTACGTACAAGATAGGGACTGTAGGTTTGTTCTTAAGTTGAATTTGTATATAAGTCGGAACTGGTTCATATTGTAGGGGAAACTCTAGCCAAACATTTCTCCAAAGCTCAGTTTTATTCTCCCACACCTCACTTCCCTCAGTCTTTTATTCTCAAGCTGAGGTGTCTGCTGAGAAAAGCCGCTCCGCGTCTCCCTGGTCTGCTAGGGGGGACGCTAGCTTCGCGTCTCCCTGGTCTGCTCGGGGGAAGCAGCTAGTGTGTGGTTGCCTCACCCCGTTTGTAAGTAGGGATCCGATGTAAGTCGGATCCATGTAACCCGGGGACTGCCTGTACTGTAATGGACAAAGTTGAGCTCCATCATGGTGATGTAGTGTACCAAACAAAGCTACCTGACATGATCCAAAGGTTTGTGTGCTGTTTCCTACACACACTGTATTTTGTCACACTTACTAATCAATGCACTTTGGGTACCATTATTTATGTGGTTTGGAATTGTCAGTGTTTTGAAAAGCTTGATTCCTGCTTACCTTTTGGGGCTGGGCAAAGATTTTAAGGAGGCCAAAACAAGCTGTTTATCTGCTGCTAGATTAAACTTGGATTTCATTTCTTCAGAAGGCAGCATTGAAAGAGTATGATTCGAAAGAGTGCTCTTTTCCTGAAAGCATTTAAACAATGTTGAGAGAAATATGCATGATGCAGTGTAATAACATACCATTCAGTAGTTACACAATGGAGCGGTTAAGCAAGCCTGTCTTTTTTTTCTACCAGTAAAAAAAGTTAACTTATTTTATCGCTGTTAGTACATGATCATTCCGAGAGACAGTAAGCTATATTTAACTGACTTAGTTAGAAGGACACTACTTGAGAATACAACTCTAACAGTGTCTCAGATAAATTGTGTAACACAGATGTGAATGAGGGCATTGATCTTACACAGCTTCACAAGGATGCAGGGATAGGGTCTTTGGGTTCCCCTGCCAGCTTCCTTTAAACATGCTGCCAATGGCTCACTTTGAATATCAGCATGTATAATATTTCAACCAGCTCTATTTGGGGCATGGATTGTCTTTTTTTGTTCTGTTTTTACCGTACCTAGCACAATGGAGTCCTGTTCCATGACAAACTCCTACTGCTATGATAATACAAATGAGTGTGCCGAGTTCATTAGAAAGCCGAATAGTTTCACACAGCTGCCGAGCTTTGTGCAGAGGATGATATATTCTATTGCTCTCATTACTTCAGTCTGTTTGCAAGATATTGAAGGTTGATATTGCAAGGTGATGAGCAAGTCCTTCAATTTTAACAGCTCTTTATGATGAGTTTTTATGAGTTTTGAAGTCTTGCTGTATTGTAAAATTCTAAGTGATATCTATAAATGTTTTTTTCAGTAGAAAGTAAGCTTACTAGGAAGTAAAATATATTGTGCACTGATTTTTTTTTTTTTTACTATGGCACCCAATCAGCATAAGTTAACAAGATATCGGGGCCCCTTGAAGACAGAAAGACCAATCCACAACGAAATAAAGATGTGAGTAACTTTACCTATGTCATTGTGAGTATTCATACTTGTACATGTCAGGTGGGAGGGAGGAAGGTAGTAAGTCTCAGAGCCTGGGTCAATTGACTTCAACTCACAGGACTTGACTACAGGGCTGAAAATAGCAGTGTACAAGTTCCCGCTAAGGCTGGAGTCTTTGTACTGACTCCCAGAGACGGGGAGGGACTTAGCATCTGAGCTCCAGCTTGACAAACACTGCTATTTTTAGCTCTGTAGCATAAGTCCTGTGAGTCAGAGATACTTCACCAAAGCTCTATGATTTGCTACAATGTAGGGCTTTTTTGCAGTGTAGACTCGCCCTTAGTTACTCGTGAGCCTAAGACTTTGCAGAAGTGACTCTCTCACATCAACATACTAGTTAATCAGAAGCTGACACTTGCCAGCATTTACTATAAGAGAGCCTGCCGCATATAATCACTGTGTGCCCTTGTGAACCAATTAGATGAATAAAGCAGAGAACCTGTTTGTTATACTGTATATGTTCCAGACAAAGACATTGTCCACGAATTACTTGGGTTTTACAATCACAGCCTTCCTCAGAGTACATAGTATCTCATGCCACAAAGCAGTCTTTGGAAGGATAAAGGGGGTACCCAGTGAGTAGACTACTACTCAGCATGACTAAGGGTTACAGAATCAGGCCCACAATAAACTGTGGATCATACGCTGTGCTGACTTCAGTGGGACTCAGTTGCATGAAACACAAATCAATGAAATTGGTCGGCAGTGGTAACATATAGATCTTGTTTGAATCAGAACTACTCAAAGTACATTTCCCTTACTTAGAAGGAATTGAAACCAATCTCAGGATCTGGCATTTACTGTTTTTTGCGTGTGCAAATATTAATTTACAAAGGAAAAAATGCAAGAAGATGGGGGGAAGGGACAGGGGTGGATATAGGGCAGGGTGAACAGGGCGGTTGCCCTGGGCCCTGCGCTTCAAGAAGCCCCACGCATGCGCCGTGGCAAAGGGGGGGCCCCGTGAAATTGGGCTGCCCTGGGCTCCGCAAAATGGTCAGCTGCCCCTGGGGAGGGGAATTTACCCTAAATAGTTGCAAAGCTGTGTGTAGTCTTGCTCGATCCTGGATTGCCTGGGCCTGCTTTGGCTGCAATCGTGATTTTAAGGATCGGGAACTCCGAGTCCCGCTCGTCCAAGGCAGTCGAGCTTTGAATAACTCCCCTGAAAAACAAGCATCAGCAGTCCCAGCTGTTAAATTCTGTTTTTCCACTGATATGTAAGTATACACTAACAGGGGAAACAATGCAGTAACTAGGGAATTCATCCTTTTATTTTTTTAATTAGCATTTAGTTTTACATGGCAGTCTTTAGCTTTTATTTAAACAGAGCATCCTGCCTGAAAAGTCCTCCTCATTTTGGCTAGGAATTAGTCATTCTACTAAAATAAAGTTGTCTTTTATTAATCCATGAAACAATAGTGGTTTTGGCACTGGTTCAAAATATGAGTTCATTTTAAAATAATCATAAGAATATCTTAGCAGTCACGAGTTTAAAAAAATGGGATCTGTTTTTATTTGCCTTCTGATATAAGTTTTTCTCTTTAACCAGAAGGAGCAGAAGCTTGTTTTTAAAAAAGGAAAACTGAGATTCTCACATAATCACATGACTCCAGGTGCTTGGGGTTTAAAGAGAATGTCAAATATGAGAATTGAGAGAAAACTAGGACTTAATGGGATTGAAGGTGTATTCTCCAAAATTTCTATGAGTTGTGACATCTTTTCAAACAAATATTATTGAAGGTTGGAGAACCATGTTTGCTGGACAAAAATTCCCAATCTGTATCTATTTAATATAAAGTACAATGAGTATTAGACTTGTAGACAAATCTCAATATTCTGCTTAATAAAAGTCTGACTTCATAGAATTCTATAATAATATTTGTGAGTCTTAGGCCCGGTCTACATTAGACCTGCAAGTACGGCTTAAAGTACGCAGTTCTAGCTATGTAGCTGGAATCAGCTTACCTTAAGCTGAGCTTGCGGGAGACTTCCATTACTCCTTGTGATTGAGGAGTATAGATGCCAGCCACAACTGCCCTCAGTGTGAGATTTATTCTAGACCCGCTAAATCGAATGCCAGAACGTCTGTCTTCAGTGCAGAGAGTGAATATGTGCCCTTACGTTTTATTTAAATAACTTTAGGTCAAAATTTAGGTTTTGAATAAACTTTACCATGAATTCCTTTAATGTTCTGACTATATTTGTAGGTATAATTAAAATTTCTACAGGACACTTGGCTACTGGGCCTTTTTCTTTCAACTTTCATTTTTCCTGCCTTGTAAAGCAGTATATGCCAGAATGAAAGGAATTAGGTCAACAACCACACACTGACAGTTTGAGGTTTCTAATATTTCCACAGTTGAGAAGTACGAGAAACCCCACTAGACATTATCAAGCAGAATATTTTTATCCCTTTTGCCAGAGGCATATTAAATAGGACTAAACAATCAGATAGAAGAACCAAAATCTATCATTTTTACCATTTTTAGCTCTTGCCCTTTTGATATTAAAATTAATAAGTTTTCCTTACTGTAACCCTAAAAAAAGTTTTTCACTACTTGAACACTTTAAATTATTATACCACTTTCAATAAAAAGCATTTATTTTAACATTAGCCTCAGAAGAAAGGTTATTTTAATACCACTGACTCTTGTGTAATGCTAATCTCTCCCAAATCATTTTTCGTAGCCGTTTTTCTCTTAGCCTTTCTTCCTGCTCCTCGTTTTCAGCTTTTGGTTCATTAAGGGTCCCGTAGATTTCAGTGGCTTCTCTTGGGGTGAAGTAATCTAAGCTGGTTGCACAGTCTATGTAATGTCTCTTCCAAGCACTATATTCATTATCTGCTGGAGTGTATGGCAGAAACCATCCAAACTTCACACATTTTGGCATCCATAAGCAGTCCTTAAAACAAGAAGGCAGTAAAACAGATAGTAAGCTGTGCTTGAGGACAAAAAGCTTTCAATTTAATAAACCTTTGGGTTCCATACTGCCACCAATCACTGTAGTATCTGAGTGTAAATGAAACATGGGACCTCCATAAATACATTGAGATTTTGTTTTTTTATTAAGTGCCTAGGTATATATGGTAGGTGCTTTTACGCAAATAAAAAGACATGATCCTTCCATCTCAAATAGCTGGCTGCAATGTTTCCTTATATGCAGACACAGATGTGGTTCCTGAAGGTGAATAAGCAGATAATGTTAGTGAATTCAATGAGATGCATTTACTTTGGTTTTGTTTATTTTTAAAGAACAGGGAAGGAGGCTTCATTTTAAAATTCTTCTATATATGGAAATCTGCAAATAAAGGCATTGTCACCTTGATTGTCATATTTGACTTAAGAGTATTGGAGAAGAGAGAGAGGAGGCTAATTGTTGTAAAACTACAAGCAGCTTCTGAAGATCAATATTTCATTTTAATTTTTATAAACACAGTATTATGCCTATAATATACATTATATTTAGACAGATCATAACAAACAGTAGCATAATTGTTAATGCAAGATCTGAGTTTTTCTGTATCTATATAGTCCACAGCAATCTCTATAAATTAAAGATTTTAGGACATCCGGCTGACTACATAGATCTAAATTACATTTTGTGTTCAGTTGCTTGATGTGTGCAGTTAAAGACCCATGTCACAGCAGGGTTAAGTGCCGAGGCAAAGCAGCAGAGTGAAATGGTAGAATTAGAATTAGCTTCTGACCAAAGAAAATACAAATGCCTTTATGTGTAATATACTTTTAGTAATTGAGATGTTCTTGGAGGGGTTAGATGAATCTGGTTCCAACAATTTATCTGTTATAAAAAAAAATGAAGTAAAGCAAAGTTTAAAGGGTTATTTTGTCAAGTGTGTGAAAGTTAAAAATTCTGGTACAGAAGTTTTTTCAATTGTGAAAAGTATGCTAGATACATGAAATGCTTCAAGAGGTTGAGCACTTATGTAATTGCTGTACAAGATAGGAAATTACTTTGGCATATTATGCTATTTATAACATGCAGTTCCAGATTTCCCATTTAATGCATGTAGTGCTACTTAAAAGCACTATAGCTGTCCAATTACAGGTCCTGTTCCTGTCAACATCCACAAAGTCTCAGAGGGGTAGCTGTGTTAGTCTCTAACTTAAAATAACTTTAAAAAACTAGTGGTCCTGTAGCATCTTAGAGACTAACAAAAATATAGATAGTATCGTGAGCTTTTGTGGGCACAACCCACTTCTTTAGATCTCTCATGATACTATCTATATTTTTTGTTTGACTCTAAGGTGCTATAGAACCACTCATTTTTTTAAAGTTTTTTTTTAACATCCATGAAAGAATTATTCTTGATGGTCATGAGAATGGGCCGAAGTCCACAATGAACAGACCTGTTCAGTTATAAACTTCCAATGCCAGTCAACTTGAGCAGCTGCACACAGCTCCCTAGGGCTGAGAAAGGAAAAGATGTGTAGAGAAATGAAACGTGGTAGCATTCTGGTGAAATCCACTTTGGTTACTGGAATCCTCTCTCCAAGCCAGTTTTGGGTAAACCTGTGAAGATAGATAGTCAGCCATTAGCACTGGAACCCCTCCTCCCCCTTCCCGCCATGGTTAAAAACCTGTTGAAATTCTGTTCTGTCACCTTGTTGGTTTTTCCCTTCAAAAAGCCTGAAATCTCTTTGATGAATTTGTGTCAGGAGTGAAATGATTCCTATGAGCACATCATTTACAAATTGCTTTGTGACTCCTTGGGAAGTGATTCAAGGTGTGTGTAAGTCTAATTAGTTGGCCTTTTCTCTATTGATAGTCATAGATTCTTGGTGATAATGCAACATATTGAGGGCTAATCTAGACTTTTATGCAAGGAGGATCATTGCATTGTAACTAGTGATCTAAAATGTTTTGCAAAACAATGATGCCAAGATTGTGGACATTTCAATAGGACCATTATATGCGTTCCAGGCACTTTTATATCACTGGAGTTGGTTTTATTCTCCAGAAGACTGGAAAGTTGAACCTTTGTACTGTATGTTCAGTAGCCATTTTCTATTCTTAAACTTCTCACCTACCGAGTTACTAAAAGATTATGCTTGTCAATAAAGAAGCTATTAGACAATTGTATTATCCTGGACCTGTATGAGGAATTCACAAATCAGTCCATGGTTGGATGGGAAAATCTCTCTCATTTTTAATAATCATGGGGCCAGGAAACAACTCAGCCAATCCTTACTCAAACACAAATCAATAGAAGTCTTTAAGGTGCTGCCTATTCATAGTTTGTTTTTCCAGTTACAGACTAACTCAGCTACCCCTCTCAACCAATAGAAGTCAGAGGGTCTACAGGTGTGTGTTTAAGGGATGTTGTGATTAGGCCTTATGCTTACAAGAGCTGACTGAGACCTCATCCTATGAGATGCAGAGCAGCCCTTTCTCCCATTTGGAATTGTAATGGGAACTTGGTGTGATATGTACTTTGCCAACTTAAATCTTTAGGACCTGACTGTAATATATAATGTGGAGAAGGCGGTTTTGTCCACATGGTACCATGCTGACTTCTGTGAGTATCTGCACAGGAAAACTATTACATTACTCAATAAATTGCAAGATCCAACTTCTAGACTGGGGCAAGAAACCTAGTCTGATCCACGTTCTACACGGCACTGACCCACATGGACAGTGCTTGGCCACTAATACATAATACAAATTGAACCTCTCCAGTCCAAAACACTCTGGTCCAGAACACATCCCTTGTCTAGAATTATTTTAGTTAGCCAGATGTCCACTTTTCGTGGGTGTTCCCAAATTTCATGTGGTCCCATAAAGCTTGTTTACAGCCACCAGTCCTAGCTCTGTGTTCTGTGCTGTTATTTAGCTCTAATTTATCCCTCAGTGGCCTCTAACAGCACAGTAAGTAGTGAAAGTGTTGGTAATGCTGATAGACAATATCGACCTCCCATAGTCCAGAACATTTTCTGGTTCAGAACTGCTCAGATCCCGACCAGTTTTCTCATTTCCCTACTGATGCAGGGAAAAGGGGACAGGTTGAAGAATCTAGATCCTCAGGCCTGCACTAGACAAATATCTATACAGAGTCTCTCATACAATTTTGATATTCAGTCTTATGAAACTGACAGTGTGCTTATTAAGTCAAACTGATGGGATCCTCTTAAAAATGCAAGATAAAATTTCAGGTCCCATTTGGATCCCATGGGGCAGACATCTGCACTGATGTTAAACCCACATGGATGTCCCTGGGATTCTGTGAGGTCACAGGGATTCCTCCCTTTCCCTGCTTGGCTAAATCTTACTGCAGAATTGGTTTGCTGTGTGTCTTACATGATATCCATATTCATACATACCCGTTTGGAAAGACGACACTAAGCTAGCCCTTATAACAAACTTACTTCAATTGTGAATTACTGCATCTCATCAATATTGTCTGGAGGAATTGTTTCCGCTGCTTGTCTGTCCACAGATCAAACCAGTGGTTTATGAGACTAGCTCTTTCCTCAAAGAGCTGAAAGGAAACAGAGTATTTCCACATTTAGGTCAGTATGCTGTAAAGACCACCCTGTATGATTCTGATTCATATATAATAATGCTTAGAGAGATGGTGTGACCCTAATAGATAGAAATTAAACTGGGGCAGGGTGAACATAAGAACAGCCATACTGGGTCAGACCAAAGGACCATTTAGCCCAGTATCCTGTCTTCCAAAAGTGGCCAATACCAGATGCCCCAGAGGTAGGGAACACAATAGGTAATCACGTGATCCCTCTCCTATCATCCATTTCCAGACACAGAGGCTAGGGATACCATTCCTACTAGGGATGTTAACTAGAGATTAATTTACTACTCGAGTAGTCGATGGAATTTCCATCGACCACTTGACTAGTCAATAGGCACTTCTGCATTCCTCCTTTGAAATGTACAAGAGCTGTGCGCTGAGTGAAGAAAAGCTTCCTTTTTTTGTTTTTAAATCTGCTGCCTATAAATTTCATTTGGTGACCCCAGTTCTTACATTGTGGGAATAAACTTTTCTTTATTCACTTTTTCCATATGTCATGATTGTATAGACCTCTATCTCATCTCCCCTTAGTCTTTTCTTTTCTAAACTGAAAAGTCCAAGTCTTTTTAATCTCTTCATATGGGACCCATTCCAAACCACTAATGATTTTTGTTGCCCTTTTCTGAACCTTTTCCAATGCCAATATATCGTTTTTTAGATGAGGCAACCACATCTGTATGCAGTATTCAAGATGTGGTGCACCATGGTTTTATATGGAGGCAACAAGATATCTCTGTCCTATTTTCTATCTCCCTTTTTTTGGGGGGGGGGGGTAGGGGTGGCTGGAACAATTTGTGTAGTGGGGGTGCTGACAGCCATTAAACCAAACTGTAAATGCTGCTGTATATAATGGGGAGAAACTTCAAGCCTGAAAGTGCTGCAGCACCCCCAGAACTCCTAATTCCATCACCTATGAATTGGGCTCATCTACGTGGCAAGGCACTTCAAGGCAAGCCACAATGTGAAACTATAGCACACCAGCTTGCACTCCTGTCTTGTCCTGCAGGGATACTGCTACAATTCAGTGGAAGTCCTGGAGTGAGGCTTCTTCGCATATTACACTTAGTGGTAGTAGTACCACTCCCTAGCCACACCCTCTAGGACTTGCATTGTGTTGCAGCAGTGACTACAGGGGTCATTGAGTGGTAAGTTGTAGATTTATAACTTGGCTTTCCATGCAGTATAACTTGCCATGTAGACAAGCCATGGGACTCAGGAGACCTACATTTTTGTATTCCTACAACAGCTCCTGCCCACTGATCAGCTTTGTGACCTTGGTCAAGCCACGTCATCTCTCCTTGCCTGTTTCATTCTCGATTTTTTGTTTAAGGTGGGGTGGGCCCATGGGCCAGATGTGGCCCACCAAGCCTTTCAGTCTGGCCAGCAGTCCATTCCTGCAGCACCCAGCAGCATTACTCAAAATGGCTGGCTGCTCCCTGTGGCTCTCACTGCCCCCACCCTCAGCAAAATCTCTCAGCTCCTATTTGCTGGAAACCAACCAATGGGAATGAAGATGTTTTACTGAGGGTAGGGGCAGTGCAGGGATGGGGAGCTGAGATGTTTTACTGGGGATAGGTTTCCAGCCAGTAGAGATTTTGCTGGGGGTGAGGGCAGTGAGAGGGCAACCAGCCATTTTGAGTAATGCTGCTTGGCACTGCAGGAATGGTCACAAAGCTGATCTGTGGTAGGAATACAAGAATTTAGGTCTCCTGAGTCCCAGGGCTTGACTACATGGCATGTTACTGCATGGTATCAGATTTGATTGAAGGAAAAATAAAATTTGTTTAAAATATTAATATTTCAGTGTGTAAATCTGTAATAAAAAAATTAAGATGTTCAATACCATAGTACCTGACTATAGTTATAGAGCCAATTATATGTTTGCTAATGGACATAGTGTTACTGCTATGAATCAAGTCCTTGGTCCTCACAGGCTAACTGCTGTGAAGCACCATGGCAGAAAATGCTTTGCTTCAGGGAACTACAGTAAAACTCCAATTGTCCGGCATCCAGTGGTCCAGCACTCCTGATAGTTTGGCACCAACTGGAACCCAGAAGTGCTCCAGGCAGCCGAACAATTGGAGCTGCTCTGTCCCCAGCTTCCCCAAGTCCGCCACCGGTCAGTTTCAGCAGCGGGAAGCCCTGGAGCAGAGCACCCCAGCTGCTGTGCCCCCGGCTTTCCCAGGTCCGCTGCTGCTGAAACTGACCAGCGGCTGACTTGGGGAAGCCGGGGGCAGAGCAGCTGGGGTGCTGCCAGGTTGGTCCCACAGCGCTGCTCTCTCCCACGCTGCGCAGTTCCCTGCCGACACCCCCTCCCCCAGACCCATCATAGCCCCCCTTCTGGTACTCCGGCATATCTAATAATCCGACACCCCCTGGGTCTTAAAGGTGCTGAATTATCAGAAGTTTACTGTAGTTTGTTTTTTATTTTTATTATTTGGGTTGTTAGCTCCTAGAAGCCACAGCCCTTCTGTGCCAATAACAGTACAGAGATATAACAGTTCCTACCTCATTTCTGTGCAATGACCAAAGAAAATAAAGGTGTGGCAGTTAAGACAAGGAGATGTTAATTTAGTAATTTTGAAATGTGAGGTTTGTTTCTGGTTTAATTTACTGTACATGAACATGCATGAGGGCATATATTGTAAGGTCTTTCCTTGTCACTGAGCATGCAAGGGGTGACTGGCGGTATTTCAAGGTATGTGGCAATGTGCACCAATGCATTTCTTGATAGTTAAGCCTATGAAAATGACTACTACCAGAATGTACCTTACCTGCTTGTTTAATGATTTGTTTGCAATAGGTGTCCAAGTGCTGAACCTTATGTTCAAGCTCCACATTGTCTGAATTTTACTGGAAAACTCTCTGATGGACTTCAATGGGTTTTCTGCAAAGACTCCTGAGCTCCCTCGTTGCAATTATTTAGCAGTGTGAGAACGAGGTGTTACATAACCTGTGGTTGTCATCGCTGCAGTGATGCTTGGTTAGAGCCACCTAGAAATTCAGTGAATACAAACAATGTGAAGTGACCTAATTAATTCTTAGTAGAGTTGGATGCAAACTGTTGCGTGCAAACTTAGATTCAGATCTGACACCTACTCTCAGCTTCCCCTATGTTAAATGGGGTATTTAGATTCTCTTGCGGTCCGTCTTACATCTTATAATTTTACCTATGTTTAGATGAGACAACTGAGTAAAGGGCATCACTGTTGAGCATCAGATCTCATAATTGAGATTGGGATTTGTTAGTACAGGCAGTCCCCGGGTTACATACAAGATAGGGACTGTAGGTTTGTTCTTAAGTTGAATCTGTATGTAAGTCGGAACTGGCGTCCAGATTCAGCTGCTGCTGAAACTGACCGCCAGTTCTGACTTACATACAGATTCAACTTAAGAACCCCAAGTCAGCTGCTGCTGAAACAGATCAGCGGCTGATTCCAGGAAGCCCGGGGCAGAGCAACTGTGCCTCGGGCTTCCTGTGGTCAATGCTCGTCAGTTTCAGCAACTGCTGACTTGGGGACACCTGGGGCAGAGCAGCTGGGGTGCTGCTGGGTTGGTCCAGTAGCGCTGCTCCTCGGCGCTACTGGACCAACCCAGCAGCACCCCAGCTGCTCTGCCCCAGGCGTCCTGATTCGCGGCTGCTGAAACTGACCAGCAGCGGCTGAATCAGGACGCCTGGGGCAGAGCAGCTGGGGTGCTGCCGGGTTGGTCCAGTAGTGCCCAGAGCGGCGCTGCGGGACCAACCGGCAGCGCCCCAGCTGCTCTGCCCCAGGGTCCACAACAAAAGCCTAGTCTGCTGGGGGGGGGGGCACACTAGCTGCGCCCCCCCCCCCCAGCAGACCAGGGACACGGGGAGCAAAGCCGCAGCGGCGGGGTGCCTCACCTCTGAGGCTTTGCTCTGGCGCGGGACCCGCTGCCGCTGTGGCTTTGCTCCCGGTGCCCCTGGTCTGCTGGAGACGGTCCCCAGCAGACCAGGGGCACCGGGAGCAGCTTTTCTCGCCCCGGAGGTCGAGGTGGCGGGACCGCTGCCTTCGAGCTCCGGGGCGAGAAAGCCCCGTTCGTAAGTGCGGATCCGACGTAAGTTGGATCCGCGTAAGTCGGGGACTGCCTGTAACAACTTAGATAGATTTCCCAAGAAACACATACAGTTACCTACATGCTTCCAGCTTCCCTCCAGAACACACCATATGATCCATCGTCTATAGCCAAGCCCTTCGATACAACCGCATCTGCTCTAATCCCACTGACAGAGACCAGAAGCTTCAGGATCTCTACCAAGCATTTATAAATCTCAACTACCCACCCAGAGAAATAAAAAAGCAAATTGAAAGAGCCAGATGAATACCTAGAAACCATCTACTTCAAGACAGACCCAAGAAAACCAACAATAGAACACCACTTGTCATCACCTACAACCCCCAACTTAAACCTGTCCAACACATTATCAATAAACTACAGCCTATACTGGAACAGGATACCATACTCCAAGAGGCTCTGGGAGACAGACCCATAGTCTCCTATAGACAACCAACTAACCTCAAGATGATTCTTACCAACAACCACAGGACATACCACACTAATACCAACCCTGGTACCTTCCCTTGCAACAAACCCCGTTGCCAGCTTTGTCCACATATTCATTCTGCTGATACCATTATTGGACCTAACCAAGTGAGTTATAAGATCAAGAACACATATTCCTGCGCATCCAGAAATATAATTTATGCTATCATGTGCCGAAAGTGTCCGTCTGCTATGTACATTGGACAAACGTCTCAGACACTTCGCCAAAGGATTAATGCCCACAAAACAGATATCAGACAGGATCACAAAGAAAAAACAATTTCTTGCCATTTCAACCAGAAAGGACACTCTCTCAATGACTTAACCACCTGCATTCTGCTACAAAGACCTTTTACATCTGCCCCCCCTTCAGTTCTGAAATGTGATTTTTTCCTTTTCATATGTGTTCATTTTTTTTAATTGTATCCTTTGGTATATATGGTTGTGACTATTTTCTTCCACTATTTGATCTGAGGAAGTGGGTCTGGCCCACGAAAGCTCGTCATCTAATAAACCATCTTGTTAGTCTTTAAAGTGCTTCATAGTCCTGCATTTTGCTCCAAGATACACAAGCTATTAAAGGCAGTTCTGCCTTTCAGTCTATTCTCTGTCATAGAAACTATGGCTCCCATGGTTCTTATTCTTTGGAGGGTGCCTTCTAGATCAGTGTTTCTCAACTAGTGGAAGGAGTACCCTTAGGGGTACTCGAGAGAAATTTGAGGGGATACGTTAACACCACTGAAATTTGGAGAAAAATGAATTTTTGTTTTAAGTTTTACAGCGCTTTATTATTTTTGTACTTTTTACACCCAAAAATGTCATTGTTCACCTGGCTATGATTAAGTTGTTTAAAGAAATGTGTTGCAATGGTAGAAAAAAGTTTTGTGTGTCTGAAAACTCTAGATACTGGGGGTATAATTTTTTTAAAGGGGTACTTTATAAAAAAAAAAAAAGGTTGAGAAACACTGTTCTAGATTACAAATTACAATTTCCATGTTTTTTGGTATAGAAAGGGGGGCATGTGCCCTATTATTCTGGCCAAATTATAAATTGAATAATTAGTCTACCTATGTACAATTCTCTTATAACTGATCCCTTTTAATACCTATACAATTAATGTTGGACTTGAAATATTTACCTAGTATTTACTCGGTATAGGTTGGGTTGTTGGTGGTGCATGCTTCCCCCGTATCTGCCCACCATTGTATCTCAACCATGAGCTGGAAAGCTGCTCTTTCTCTGTGAAAGCAGTTTACTTTCTATGGCCATTCGGTGTTTGGTCCCTCTCTGATAACAGGAGATATATTGGGGTGAGGATACCAGATTTCCTCTGGTTTATGGGCCTAGTACTGTTGTATCTAATGCTAGGTCTGTTTCTCCCATCCTCAATGGAATCCATATCTGGTCTTTACTGAATAGCCACTAATGAGAAGGCACTTGGTCCCTATTTAGATTGTGCTATAAAAGGTGTGCTGAAATGTCTTGTCTCCTCACCCTGCTTGCCTGCAAATTACATTTGCATTTTTATCTCTGCCAGTTTTCATTTTTTTAAAAAACCATCACAATTTCTCTGGCAGAGGCTTGCCCTCAAAGTTCTGATATCTTGCCTCTGCTACAGTCCAGACATGCAAATAGTACCTGGCAATCAAGAAAAACATAGATTGTTCATTTTTATTTAGTTTTTAATTTTTTATGCCCTTTCGATTAACATAAACCTAAAATACAAAGCAAGCCACTTTTTATGTAGAACAGAATTCACAGTCTATTGAAAGCTTTACCTCTAAAAGGCTGTCTTGCTTTTCCTTCTGAGCAAGGTGTTGGAGCGCTGCAGTGGAAGCTGGAATTACTGCTGCGTTGGATGAGGGTCACTACTCCCCCATCACCATAGGAACTGCACAACAAGTTACACCTTGGGCTCCCAGCCAGAGCCTGACTAAGGCTGCAGTTGCCTTATGTGCCCCTCCCCTAAAGGGGAAGGACATGTGGCACAGCTTCAAATCTCATTGTAGCTCACTCCTACTAGACTGGCAACTTGCAGCTCCCTGTACACTATGTAGAGGCATGGGCATGGAGGCATTCCTTGCATTACCTCTGTAACAGACATTTGACCCCCACATGTGGTAGTGCCACTATAGAATTGGGATGAAACAAGCTGAAACTGCAGGGAATGGCACTGGCATATCCCACTGCAGCGCAGGCCAAGTGGAGAACAGCACAGTCTGTACTAGTTGTACCAAATTATGAACAACACAGCACCATAAATCCACACTAGTGTAAAGAGGGACAACCTACCAATATTGCAAGTGGATCAGGACTAAAAGCCATCATCTCTCAGCTAGGGCGATCATTCTGAGGGGGGACTGTTGGATGGGCACAGTTTTGGTTGAACGAGGTAAGATTATTCTAATTATAAAGGTTGAAAAACTGGGACACAAATTAAGAAACTTTCCTAAGTCACAAATCCAGTCAGTAGCAGTGTATGGAATATAAATAAGATTTGTATTACTGACTCCTAATATCCCCTATTAACCATGTTCCCACCATGCTGCAAAGCAAACTACCTTTATCTCTATTCAAAGTGTGCTTCAGAAGTGTAATGCTGTAAGGGGCATGAGGAAAGGAGTGGAATATTTTTAAGCTGCTTCCCAAATCTCAACTATTGATCAAAATGTTAATTAATTCTGCAGTTATACAGTTAAACAGTAATAGGTTTGGTAAGAGTTTATTCTGAGCTAGCAAGTTATTTGTGGCACGAATTACACAATCTGGAATTTAGCCCAGGAGATAGTAACTTATTTTGACACTGTAGCTTGCCCAAAATAACAGTACAGGCAGTCCCCGAGTTACGCGGATCCGACTTACGTCGGATCCGTACTTACGAATGCGGCTTTTCTCGCCCCGAGGATGCGGGCGGCAGGACCGCCCAGACGCGCCACGGTCCCGCCGCCCGCATCCTCCAGGGTGAGAAAAGCTGCTCCGCGTCTCCCTGGTCTGCTGGGGGGCAGCCCAGCAGACCAGGGAGATGCGGAGTAAAGCCGCGGAGGACCCGGGCGGTGGGACCGCGGCGCGTCTCGGTCCCGCCGCCCGCGTCTCCATGGTCTGCTGGGGGGAGGGGGGGGCGCAACTAGTGCACCCCCTCCCCCAGCAGACCAGGCTTTTCTCGAGGACGCCTGTGACAGAGGAGCTGGGGCGCTGCTGGTTAGTCCCGCAGCGCTGCTCCTCGGTGCTACTGGACCAACCCGGCAGCACCCCAGCGGCTCTGCCCCAGGCGTCCCTGAGTCAGCCGCTGCTGAAACTGACCAGCAGCTGACCCCGGGCTTCCTGGAATCAGCCACTGATCAGTTTCAGCAGCAGCTGACTTGGGGACACCTGGGGTAGAGCAGCTGGGGTGCTGCCGCGTTGATCCCCGCAGCGCCGAGGTGCGGTGCTGTGGGGACCTACCCGGCAGCGCCCCAGCTGCTCTGTCCCAGGCGTCCCCAAGTCAGCTGCTGCTGAAACTGATCAGCGGCTGATTCCAGGAAGCCCAGGGCAGAGAAACTCTGCCTCAGGCTTCCTGTAGTCAGCCGCTGGTCAGTTTCAGCAGCGGCTGAATCTGGACGCCAGTTCTGACTTAAGTACAAATTCGACTTAAGTACAAACCTACAGTCCCTATCTTGTACGTAACCCGGCGACTGCCTGTAAATGTAAATGAAGTAAAGAACCAACTCTGTCAGGTAACTTCAACCACCTTATGAAATACTTATATTCCTGTTACTGATGCGACAGGACAACAAAAAGCCAGGTGGCCCCAGGGCGGGAGGGATAAGGGGCACCCTGACGGTAAGGTGGGTGGGGTGGGCTCCTGTGTAGCCTAGGGGATAGGGTGCTGGCCTGGGGAGGACAGGGTTGTAGATTCAAGTCCTACCTCCTCTGGGCGCAGACAGCCAAAAGCCAGGGGCACCCCAACAGTAAGGTGGTGGGGCGGGTTCCCACGTGGCCTAGGGCACTCCTATGGGGAGGATAGGAACTTCAGACTGCAAGTTCCTACTTGCAGTTTGAAGAAACTGTTAACGTTGATAAGCCAAAAATCACAACCAGCTTCCTTTAAATATATGTATATTCCATTTCCACATGGCTTCTGCAGTATTCTTGTATTATTCAAAGACTGATTTAAAATAGTTTCTATATAAAACAGCTACACTTCAGCTTGTAAAATTTTGAAACTGCAAATCCTATGTACAGTAACTGTTCAGGTATTAGCTGACCAAAGTCTGACAATCTTGGGTACACTTTCTTTTCCTAGTGTCAACAGAGTGCATTTTGCTCCCAGTTCCTCTCTACTCTATATATTGTCTTGGAAGCAGAGTAGTTTACTCACAATCTCCCTAAAAGACATCCAGCAGGAGACTGAGTTAAGGATCTTCCTTACTGGCAAACTTTCTAAAGATTCACACTGAGAAAGGGAACTGTGAAATAAATCTCAGTGGAATAAGGGAAGTTTGGATAAGGGCTTTACTAGGAATTTGATGGTGTAGTATGGGATTTGGGCATATAAATGGGAGAAGGCAGGGAATGCTACTACTTTACTTTGAAGGTGCAAGACTTGGGCTTGCCTTCAATGGAATTATGGTATTTAAAGTCTCCTCCTCTAAGAGTTGGAGTTTCTGTGTAGCACTTTGGAGATCAGACTTAGTTACAATTGATTCAGAAAGAAAAAAGTGAGAGCTCGCAAGGCACAGAATTGTATTTTTTCAATGTATGTCTGGAATCTTCTCAGAGAGGGACTTGCACAGAATTTGAACCTTTTCTCCTCTCTGTCACTAGTAATGTGGATAGATCAAGTGCTCAGAAGACCCAAAAGGGAAGGGGAGAGACTTTATTCCTGCTATTGAACAAATGCACTCAAAAAATGGAATCAGAATGAACAGTTCAACATCTACACAGAACAAATGTGACACTGATTGTGTCTTGGTAGACATTTTGAGCCATCAAATAATCAGTCTTTGAACAAACACAAAGCTTTTCCCTTTCCATATTCAAAAAATGTAGCAATGTGTATGGGATTTGGGCTCTCACTGATAAAAGCAGGAGCAACTGTTCATCTTGATTGTATGAAAGGAACAATTTGTGGGACAGATTGTGCTTGTTGGCTAAGGTCCTGTTTTGTCAACCATGAATTTATCAGTGCATCATCTTCAGTACTGAAATATATATAGTAATATGTGCTCCAGAAAACCTGCCAATAGAAGCACTTTTTAGGAATGGACCTCTTGTTACTGGGCATGTGCTGAAGGTCCGTGTTTGTTGTTGCAGACTCTCCCCACTCCTGAAATAACTAAGAATGAGGAACATCCATTAACCCCAGTAACTGGAGACTTTATTAAAAGTTATTAATTGAAAGAAAAATAGTGTGGAATGGATTTATTAAGAGTCAGTGTATATATATTACTGAGAATTCAAAATTGCCAGAAGTAAATAAGTATTCCAATTCTAACTGGGTGAAATTTTAAAGTGGCTGACAGGGTAAAAATTGACTTTGTGAAAACTCAGACCATACAAAACCTTTATTTGACCATAATTAAATAGACACTAAGCTTTTCAATAAATTGTACAGCATTTTAAATTACTTTATTAAAATAAATCAAGCACTGATTTAATGGTTAACAAACCACACTGAAGAGTGTTCAGAGTGTCTACATACTAGGCAGAAAGGCAGCTACAAAAAGCCTTCACTGCTAGATTTGTCAAAAATGGAGTGATGTTAGTGAACATGTAGACATATGGACAACACTGAGCATGTACTTTCAAGTTTTTCCCAGCACTTTATATTAAATAAGGCAGTAATTACAAAGCATAGCAGCATACCATTGCAATTGATTCCAACCCTGATATTCCTGTTAGCAGATTTGACCACTGCAATATATGTGAAAATAATCATGTGGAGTTGCACTTTAATTCTTTATTGTGACAAATGAGTAAGACTCTAGATTCCACTGGAAAAATAAAGACATGACTTCTCAGAGAGGTATCCAAATAAAAAAAACCCAACACTTTTAGCTGGTGGAGGTATTTGGGATATCTTGTGCATCTGCTAAATGAAGCTTTTGTCTGGAACAAAGAGTTAAGAAATTGTTCACTTATAACAACACTTAAGAAGTAACTATCTTATCTATTACAATGGTATTTAATATTTATAGAGGGTAACAGTTTTGAGATTTAAAAACAAAATATCACATGTATAGTCCTATGTGGAAATGTCAGTACACACTGGATGCAATTATAAACAAAGCCAAAGCTGCATGCCAGTATAGAAAAAAGCATCATAAGTAGTTCTCAGTACTAAGCACATTATCACCAATTTAACAAATTAATTCTCTGTATTAGTACAATTATAACATAGCCTGATGCAAATAGTTAATAAAATGCAAATAGTAAAAATGAAATACATATTATTCTTGCATAAAAAGGTTTAAATTTAGAGACTATTAACAAAGCTTAAATGAGAAGACTGAAAGAATAGTGTGAAGGTATCTAGAAGGGCACAGCGCCTTTAAATGTATTAAATTTTCTTAGGATACAGACCATTCACTATTAATCTGAGGACATATGAAATCCTCATTAGAATTCTATCCTTATATTTAAAGGTGCTAACTCAGATTAGTTTCTTATATAACTAGAGCCCAATGAGGCACAGACACTTAAAACCACTTTTTTTTTATATGGGTGGGAATGGGTATGCCACGAATTTCTGGAAATGCTGTAAGATAGTACAACATATTATAGCAGGGACTGGTTTCACTTAGCATCAGAGGGGCTGTGTCTAGACTACATCCTTGTGTCGGCAGAGAGATGTAAATGAAGCCAGGATTTAAATATCCTGCACTTCATTTGCATAATCACGTAATGGCGCTCTTTTGAAAAAGCGCCATTTTGAAATTGAAACCACAGTCTAGAAGTGGTTTTGGAAAACAGGGCGATATTCCAAAGACCCTGTAAACCTGTTTAAAAAAAAAAAAAGTTTACAAGATTTTTCGAAAACTGTCTAGACTGCGGTTTCAATTTCAAAATGGCGCTTTATTACATGATTATGCACTTTCGAAGTGCTTCATTTACATCCCTCTGCCGACAGAGGGATGTAGTCCAGACGTAGCCTAAGGTTGCAGAATGGTTTCCAGCAAGTCCTACTCAAATTCCAACACATACAACTTTGGGACTGAAATATTTCACACTTGGCCTCTGGTTTGCTACAATATGTTGGAAAGTTCTAATCTATCATTTACTGACATTGCCCTTATTACTGCAGTATCTAAGTACTTTATATTCAAGGATACATTTATGATCACAAGACTGTGCGAGACAGAGGAACGTTATCATTCCTATTTTACAGATAGGGAAGTTAGGTACTGAGAGTTAAAGGCTACATCTACACTACGAGTTCTCAGCAAAAAAATATGCTAATGAGGTACTCATTTGCATGAGTTGCAATCTCATTTGCATATTTTCTGCCAATCCGTTTTTATGCTAGGGGTTTTTGTGCAAAAACAAGCAGTGTGAACGTTTCCTTTTTCAGCAAAAATACTGATCTCGAGGAAAAAGGATATCTCCTTTTTTGGGGCATAAGGATCTTGCGGAAAAAGGGGTTTTTGTGCAAAAAGGAAACGTCCACGCTACTTGTTTTTGCGCAAAAACCCCTAGCGCAAAAACAGATCCGCAGAAGTTATGCAAATGAGATCGTGACTATGCAAATGAGTCCCTCATTAGCATATTGTTGCTGAGAACTTGTAGTGTAGATGTAGCCGAAGTGACTTTCACAGAGGAAGTAAATAGAAGAGAAGGGAATTAAACTGTGTTTCATGTCCCAGCCCGGTGCCCTAACCACTGGGCCATCCTTCTGCAATGGTTAGGAGGCATAAAAGAATGGAAGTGACAACTTAAATAATGTACACATAAAAATGTAAGTTATTCTGCTGTTTATTTGCAATTCTTATGCTTAGCCATTTAATGGTAATGCTACAGTTTTTTTGTATTTTGCATATTTCAGTCATCTATGTTCTAAGTTTTCTACTTTGACAATGGACCTAAAAAGTGGTGTGGGAAGTGTAGTCAGTCTGTTTGTTTTTTTTCCCCTTTAGCATCAGCAGCATAGAATTCTGCTCCTGAACACTTTAGGAGACATAGTACTAGGCATAGTTGTTCCAGAATTTCTACCTGAAGTTCTATGGGTTTGCACTCAACTGACTTAAACTATCTTGTCTCAACATTTACAGTCTAAAACTTGATACTTCAACTATGGCAACTTTAGATATGTCTGATATACCTTCTTCTTCCAAAGTGTAAACAAATAGTTAATGAATACATCTCTAAAGAAATAGCCTACACACAAAGCTTTGTGTAGCTCTATCTATAGCAACCTACAGTTTGAGTGTTATAGGAAAGCCATCTATTAGCTAGAGGAATCTAAAATCATAATATACTACAGCCATTAATTTAAAAAAGGAGCATTGTTAAAATCCTTTGAATTCTCCTGAGCTACAGAGAGCCTGTGAAATCAATTTTTTGGAAATTTAATAGTATAATTTTTGATCTACTTTTTAATACAAAAATGTTTACCTGAAATGACATTTAAATTAAAGGATACATAGAAGAATTCAGTTCTTCCAGCTGCAATATAAATGGAAAGTATCAGAAAAAAACACTGTAGTTATAATTAATCAAGCAAACATATTAATACAATTATAAATTTACAAGTTCAAATTTAGGTCTGTTGCAAAAAATTAGATAAACTCTTCTTGAGGGTACTGGAAACGTAAAAGCTAGTGTAGCTCTATACTAGAAAGTTTTATGAAATTAGGCTTTTTGGATATTTAACAGTTTTCCTGTTCTCAAAGAAGGCACTAGAGAAAGAAAAGACTGATACATTTAGAATATATAGTCCAGATTATTCTCTCTCTAGTATCTGTTAGGTGTGGCAAAGTATAGAGGAGAAGAACATAGGGGAGATGATTCAACTCCCTGATGCTCAGGTTGGCTCTCCATCAGTCAAAGCTTTGATACAGATTGCAGGACTTTAAAAGCAGCTCTAAACTGCACCAACTAGTATTGGTGCTACAAGGAGTAGTCTGAATAAGAGAGATGGACAAGGCACTTGTATTTCCCCAAAATCAATGCTGAGGAAGCAGAATCATGGGGAGATATGGAAACTATCTTGACTCATTTCTCATGTTTTTTTCTCAACACATTAAACTCTAAATTCCAAAGACAAGAGGGTCTCCAAGTTGTATAGAATGAAGAACACGACTGTATCCTGTTCTTGAACCCAGATCTAGTTCTGTAAGCAACTTCAAGCAGCAGACTTTCTGTCTTCAATATACTTACATCTGATAGTAGCCTATCCAAATTGGAATCACTGGCAAGTTTTCTTTTATCTTCAGGAAGTTCTTCCAATTCCCCATAGAGTTCCAAATTCAAGCGAGCTAACTTCTCCTGCATCCCCCGCACATGTTCCATCTGTTCTATGGAACACTCATTTCCTGAAAAAAAAACCAGGTTGTAAAGCTGTTATGTAAGAGTCTGGCAATTAGGTAAGGAGAAACACCTAAGCACATACATCTTAAATGGATTTTCATAGTAGGGAGAAAAAACAGGCAAAGATCAGATAAACAAATCCAATTACCTTCCATCGGACTAGTTTTCTTTCCATGTTTATTACTGTAACTTTTTAAATAAGAAATTTTGTTGCTGCATTTAATCCTGTACTTAGGTCATGCTGAATTTGTGATATCAGTCACTTCAAAGGCTAACATTTTAAACAGGGCAGGTGTTCTCACCCTGCTCTGAATGAAGGACTGCATGTTGGATTCAGTCCACCTCTGCCAAACTCTAGATGTGGCCTTATTTTTCACTTGGGCCATGTCCCCACTTAGCAGAGGATCGAGACTCTAGCGATTGATCTTCTGGGGTTCAATTTAATGGGTTTTTTAAAGACTCACTAAATAGGAAGCTTGAGAGCACCCCTGTAGGCGCCAGTACTCCTCACTGTTATGAGGAGTAGGGGAAGACGACAGGAACATTTCTCCCATTGACTTCCTGCTGTGGAGACAATGTCAACCTCAGCTTAATGTCTGGTGACTCCAGCTACATAAATAACGTAGCTGGAGTTGCACACCTTAAGCCGAACTTCTGAGTGTAGTGTAGACCTGGCCAAAGTGTCATCAGACTAAACTTGGCTGTTCCTAAGGTTCCTTCTCCAAAACCTGTCTCTCAGATATGCTTGAATACCTCCTATTTAACCAGACTGGAGCAGGGTGGATTGATTTAAATTAGGGATGTTGGTGTATAGTCATGTAAATGATTAACCAATAAGCCTGGGTTAATTGGTTAATCCAAATGGCTACACACACTCCCACCCTCGCTGCCAATTTATCAAAGGCAGTGTGTGGGGAGGAAGAGGTAGAATCAGGCTTTTAACCTGGCTCCTCCAGAGCACTGGATCCCTCAGAGCTGCCTGCCCCCCCACCCCAGTGCTGCTACCTCTGATAGAGAGATAGTAGCCTGAGGTTGGCAGGCAGGAGCTGGTACACATGGGAAGTTGGCTTTCAAGTCAGCTCTCTGTGAGTCTCGGCTCCCATGGAGCCACCTGACATCCCCTCCCCCACCTTGCTGCCTCCCACAGAGGCAGCAAGGGGAGGAGGGGAAGGCAGGAGCCGGTGCTCAGAGGCAGCTATCTTAAAAAGTGTACCAGCTTAGAGTAGAGGCAGTAGCACAGAGGGAGAGAAGACAGATGGGATGCCAGCACAGCCCTTGTCCACAGGGGGACCTTGGGCCCCCTGCAGACATAGGCTGCTCCGAGGGATGGCATAAGCGAGGAAGTATGCATAACCTATGCTTGGATTCTAGAAGCTAACCAATTATCAACCCATTTTTCCTATCCTCTCTTGACCAGGTAATATAGCATCACACTTCAAACAACAGTTACAGATAAAGTTCTGTTCGGAAGCTTTGTTTCTGGCAAAATGTAAATCTGGCAAAAATAAAATTTAGTCCTTACTGCATAAGACACAATTTTAAACTTTGTAATTTTAATTAAATACTAACAGAATTGCAGCTTGAATTTGTTTCCTAGTTTGGAATGTGTTACTTCATTTCATAGTGGTATCTTATTTCTTGGTTATATTTATACTGTCTAACATAAGCAAAGTAGTTGTAAACTTGGTGTTTTAAATCTACAAGCCAAGAAACGGATTTGTGACACCCAGGATAACTAGAACCTTCTTAGCACACAAGCACTACAAAAAGGGACTTTATCTGAAACAGGGTATGCTGGATTAAAGAATTTTCCGGGCCAGGGAGGGCACTGCAGGATCTGGGCATGAGGAGGTTGGTGCCCACTACCAGGGGTATACATGGCTTCCCACTGCTCCCAAGCACTACCCCTGCCTCTGTGGGGAAAAGCCTCAGAAATAGCATGTTGCACACCCCCACAATTGAGGGGGAGGGGAAGTGGCAGCATGCAGAACCACTTCCTCCTCCCTCTGCCAGGGTCCATATCATGGGTGCTCCTGGATTAGGAATTCACATGGTGGTTCGTGTATCTTATTGCTTTTACAGATATAATTGGGCAAAGAAAATCTACATATTTACCAAATGCTTGAAGTTTGCCAGAGTGGAAATCATTCAGAAGGCTCAAAAGTCCCCTCTCCATCTCTTGAACATCTGACACGTCTGTGAGAAAAGAGTGCTGTATTGGAGCTGCCTGCGCCGCCCCTTTTCCTTCCCCTCCTGGAGGTTTGGCTTTTTCTTTTATTCCTCTGAGGAAATGAAAGACATCTAATTTTACAGAAGAGACTACCTTTCTCTTCTTGCTCCTGCTGAAGAAGTGAAATGGCTAGCCTAGAAATGGGCCTTAAAAGGACAACTGTAGTGAAAGTACGTATCTTAACTGTGCCATTAAAGTGTGGATCACAAATCTGATCTAAATATGAAGTGATCAAGTTGTAAAGCCATTATCCTGATAATACAAAGCAGAACTCCAAAAATCTGCTTTATTATTACCATTAGAAAGCAGAGGATAACCCACAAGTTTTCCTTTTAAAAAAACATTTAAACACAGTTTGATTTTCCCCAATACTTTTTATAGAAAGCAAACTTCTGGAACTCTACTTGGCATCAAACTAAGCTCCTAGGTGGGGAAATAAATAAGGCAATCATATTCACTGAACAGATGATAATATAGTAACAGGTATTTCCAATATATATTAAATTAACTAAAGTTTTATAACTTGTCACTAGTTTTATTTTCTTTTGGAAAACTGCATGAACATTAACCAAACACACACATTTTTAAATGTTTTGCGTACAAAGCATTTGCATGCAAGGATGAAGAAAACTCAAGTGAATGTAATCTTTTTATTCAACTATTCCATGAGTAGCTTATCATGACATACATACAGTTTTGTGGGCTCAATACAACCTGCAAATAGTATTATAGTTTAGGAACTGCAATAAGTTTCCATATGACCTCCCATTGCCAAGTAAAGCTAATAGGTTGGCCAACCACAGAAATGATTTATATTTAAAAATTAGGTCATATTTAACAACAATAAAAAAATAAAAATGATTGTATTTCCCCCATATCTTCCCATAGAAGAAATAATCATGTTGAATATTTTAAAACATTGAACTGTACACAATGATTCAATTATACTCATTCTCACACCAGCTGCAGCCACTGTAGATTTCTAGACTTCTACCTGCTACATTTTGGATAATTAAATATTTCTAGGGGAATAATTTTTCCTTAAATGCAGTGGAAAAAGACTATCTATTGTAGTAAATTCAGCAAACTCTGCCCTTCTGCTAATAGTGACACCTCCACACTTAGAACTCAGTATGGTACTAATAAGTTTACTACTACAAAGATTGCTTAAGATTTTTGTTCTCAACTCCATTCACCTTTGCCTAAAGCCATTAGATCACTGTTTAATCTTCAGCAAATATGTTTTGGCCAATAAGTCCAACTCTCTCTTCTTTTCCCACCGTGGATGATTAGGAGCTTACCTTTTTAACTTTGGTCTTTGGGAATTTGCTTGTGGTGCAGGATTTGAAAATGCTGTACTTTTACTGACTGGCACAGAATTTTTCTTGGCATTAGCAACCTGAGTAGGGTGACTATTGGATGATTTGGGGCTCCTCCTCTTGATTTTCCTTTCTTCCATTCCACTGGTTAACTACTGCCTTCAGCCTAATTTCTTCTCTTATGAAAGGAAAAAAAGTTAAATTTACATTAAAAGAGGCAAACAAGTTATTTATTAGAAAGAGCTGGACTAATGCTCAGGACGTATTGTATAAGAGTCTAGTTTTTAAACCTCTCATGGAACTGCTTTACCCAAAATAGAAAATATTAATTTTCGAGATAAGTTGCCAAAGCCTGGATGAGCCAGCTGAAGAATCAAAATGACAATTCTAGTCTTACCTTCCTACAGCCCCCACTAGTAACTAAGCTATTTTATTAACTTATTTTCTGTTGTGTAACTGGGATCTACTAGATATCTGTTTCAACCTCTATTATTCAATTATAGTCTAAGTAGGATGAGAGATGACTGAAGCAATTGCAGTAGACATTATACTATCCATTAATACTCTAGAAATCTCTATGTATCCAAATATTTAAAAACCACTTCACTATGTGTTTTATAGCAGTAGAAATGGGTTTGGTATAGGGCCCATTCTGGAAATTGACTAGTTAAAGCCACTGCCCCTACAAATGCTTTTCAATTTTCATTAGTTAATTCTATCATTTCTTTAATGTAGTCGTTCAGTAGTATCAAGCTCATACTGAAAGCATGTGGGATCAGCATAAAAAAAACTGGAAAAAAGTAATGAGCCTGTCCAATTGCCACATTTCAAATGATTTCCCAGTTTTGCTTTCTGCATGGAAATAGCAGTACAAGCATTATACAGAAAACAAGCTGATATTAAATGTAGCAGGAAAATAAAAACCATTATAACAAACAGCATTACTTCATAATGCAACTATAGCAGCTCTATTATCAATAGAGAAAAACAGAAGAGGAAAAAGCCAGACATCTTTACTATTTCAAATATCTCTCCTCCTTCATTTTACATCAAAACTTTCCTCTGTTCCACTAGGTGTTGCTGCTGTTCATTGTTTCCTTCTCAGGGCAAGCCCTTATTTCAGAGATGGCAAACCTATGGCCCATAGGTCGGAACCTCTGCCCCCCGCCACAGCCCAACACACAGAAGGATGAGCTAGTGCTGGCATTCCAGCCTCAGGACAAGTCTCAAAGTGTTGGTGCCCCCTGCATGACTGAAGCACTAATGAAGGGTTCCCTGCTGTGGGAAGGGGGAGCCTTGCGGGCTGAATGAGAACAAGCTGTGGGCTATATCCAATGTGTGGGCTCTGCCTGGCAGGGAGGAGGGGAAGTGGCTCAACACAGCACCACAAGGAAGTTTGGCCCTGTGCTGGTTTACAGGTTCTACCACTGTCACTGGCTGGTAATAGTCAATGTGAGCAGAGTGGTACCTGTAAGTGAAGTGTACAGCAGTGTGGAGCCACCTGTGCCCCCTCCATGAGCTGTCAGGTACGTGTCCACAGCCAGCTCCTGCGCTCTACTTCTTGCTCATACCCCTCCCACCCGCAGCCTTCCCCTGCGGCTTTCCCCCAGTCAAGACCCCACACCTGCAGCTTGCTCCCCAGAAACCTCTGCACACTGTACCCCTCATTTTTGGCCACACCATAGAGCCTAGGGGAGCTCCCCAAAACCTACTAGCCATGACCCCTAGAAAAGTTAATCTGGCCTGTGGTACTAAAGCATTACCTCACTCCTGTAAGTGTGTGTTGTTTTTTTTCCTGCATTTCATTTGGAGACTATGAGGATTCTTTTTCTCCTCACGTGGGCTATGTCTACACTCGCAGCTTCTTGCGCAAGTACGGCCATTCTTGCACAAGAATCTGCAGAGCGTCCACACTGCCCGCCTGCTCTTGTGCAAGGAAATTTACAGTATGGCGTGATACGAGAGGGCTCCTTGCACAAGAGGGTAGTGTGGATGCTCGGCAGGGATTTCTTGCGCAAGAAAGCCTTATGGCTAAAATAGCCATCAGAACTTTCTTGTGCAAGAGAGCGTCCACACTGTCATGGGAGCTCTTTCACAAAAGCACAGCTCGCAGATGGCAGTGTGGATGTTTTTTTGTGCAAGATTTCTTGCACAAGAACCCTTGCACAAGATGTTTTTGTGCAAGAAGCTGCCAGTGTAGACATAACCTTGGGTGCCGGGTCATTGGGGTTTATCTTTTTTGACTTTTCATTTGTGTGTAGTTCTCCATTGATGTTTTTCTGGGGGACAGTAGCCCTGCCCCCAAAAAGTTTCCCCCTCTTACTTTATTTAGAAGGGAGGAGCCTAACTGAACCTCTACTTTCAAAATTAACGTAAGAACGGCCATACTGGGTGGCTACGTCTAGACTGGCATGATTTTCCGCAAATGCTTTTAACTGAAAAAAGCACTTTTTGCGGAAAAGCGTCTGTGCCACTTGTGGGGGAAATCTCGCTCCCCTGGGGTACAGAGCCCCCAGAAGGGTCCGAGGCTGGAGGTCAAAGCAGTGAGGCAGGAGAGAAACCTAGAAGGAAAACTTTATTATGCATGCATGCAGGCTGACGGCTATCAGAGTGAGCAGCAGCAGCATTGAGAGACAGTTTCAGGGATTCTTTATACAGTATGTTCAGACAGTAGTTGTTGATTGTTTTCTTTAACATATCAAAGTCTCAGCAGAAGTACTCTGAGACTTTCTGTTCACACCAGGAGTGCTAGAAGTAAGTTTTGCAGAACAAAGCCATATGAGAACTTGAGTGGAGGAGACTACAAGGCAAACTGTGACAAAGATAAGGGTTTACATGACAAATTGTCAGACTAGGAGTATCCATGAACTTGAGATAGGCATTGTAAGGGTCTTGATTAAAGTTAATTTGATTTCTCTCTGATACAGGGAGAGAGGCCTGGAAAAGTTTTAACCCTTACAGCAGTTTTCTTTGAGAGTTTTGATTTCCTGCACAGTCCCCCCTTAGACACAATTGGAGTTATTTGATTTTTCTCTCACACACTCTAGATGCTTTTTTGCGCAAAACAAATCTGAGCTGTCTAGACTGGCCTTTTTGCACATAAGAGACTTTTGCCCAAACAGGAGCAGCATAGTATTTCTGCAAGAAGCACTGATTTCAGACAGTAGGAAGTCAGTGTTCTTGCGGAAATTCAAGCAGCCAGTGTAGACAGCTGGGAAGTTCTTGTTTTACAGAAAAAGTTGCCAGTCTAGACACAGCTGGTCAGATCAAAGGTTCATCTAGCCCAGTATCCTTTCTTCCAATAGTAGCCAATACCAGGTGCCCCAGAAGAAGTGGACAGGAGAGGGATTACTTGATGATTCCCTTTCTATCTCCTGTTCCTACCATCGGAGAGAGGCTAAGGCCATCATTTCTACCCATCCTGGCTATTAAGTATGGATAGACCTAGCCTTCGCGAATGGGTCTAGTTCTTTCTTGAACCCTACTAAAGTCCTAGTCTTCACAGCATCCTTGGGCAAGGAGTTCCACAGGTTGACACTGCACAGAATGAAGAAAAGCTTCCTTTTGTTCATTTTAAACCTGCTGCCTCTTAATTTCAGTTGGGCTGTGTCCAGACTCAGGTGTTTTTTCGGGAAAAGTAGCCTTTTTCCGAAAAAACTTCCCCTGCGTCCAGACTCAAGCCGCGTTCTTTCGAAATTAAATCGAAAGAACGCGGCTTTTCTTTCGATGGCGGTAAACCTCATTTCACGAGGAAGAATGCCTTCTTTCGAAAGTTCCTCTTTCGAAAGAAGGCGTTCTTCAATGTAAATAGGGCTTCTTCGAAAGAGAGCATCCAGACTCACTGGATGCTTTCTTTCGAAAAAGCAAGCCGCTTTTTCGAAAGTTCAACGTGCAGTCTAGACGCTCTCTTTCGAAAGAGCGTCTTTCGAAAGAGGCTTGCAGTCTAGACATAGCCTTGGTGACCTTTAGTTCTTACATTGTGGGAATAAGTAAATAACTTTTCCCTATTTACTCTTTCCATACCAGTCTAAAAAATGACTATCATATTCCTCTCTTAGTCTCCTCTTTTCTAAACTGAAAAGTCCCAATCTTTTTAATCTTTCTTCATAAGAGCCCCTTCCAAACAATGACACCTTTAATGTACTAACAGAAACCTGCTGTTTCATTTCACTATTTTAAATTAATGTTAATTAAAGGAACAGGCTGTCCCTGGGCACTTGTACTGTATGCCCAACCATCACACAAACGGTGGCTTCAGCAGGCATGCAAGCAGCGCTCGCTCGTGGTTCTGCAGGCTACGGACTGTCCTGGGGTGATTGTGCTGTGAGACCACCTCACGCTTCCCAGGGACAGAATGTCATTTTCCCAACCCTAAATTCAAAAGTCACGAGTCAGACCTTTAGGTGACGAAACTAAGGGGGCTGAGGCGGCTGCTCTCCCCCCCCCCACCCGACCCCCTCCGAAACGGTTTCCAAACGTTTGCAGTTTGGTTCAATGGATCTCGGCGCCGCCCCCCCCCCAGGCTGCCCCCAAACCCAGGAGGCTGCGTAGTGATGGGGGGGGGGGCAGAGAGGTGGTTCCGGCGCCACCGGGAAGTCTGGGCCGCTCGGCAGGGCGGCAGACGCTCTAGGGCGATCCCTGGTCAGGGTCCCAGGCCATGTCCGGATTCTCTCCCCCCCCCCGTCCCCGCCAATGGTTCGCCCTGGGCCCTACCTGCGCGCTACGACCCGCTTCACCGGTTCCCCGGCGTGTTTACGGAAGTGACGCGACCGTCACGTGAGAAGGCAGCCCCTCCCCACTGTCGCTGGGCGCGCCGTGCATTGTGGGAGCGGAAGTGTAAGCCCTCCCTTTTCTCCCCGCTCCGGCAAGCGGCTCGGAAGCCAGGCCTGTGCTTGAAAGGCGAAGGAACTACAACTCCCAGAGTTCCCTGCGGCGAGAGCAAGGGGAAAAGCACAGGGAAAAAACCCCACAGCAAACGGGGCCAGGACCGTTCCTCGCCTCGCGGGAGTCTGATTTCTCCAAGAAGCGTAACCTCGTCGTCACGGTTACAGGGTGGGGCTCAGCGCCCACTAGTGTTCGATCTGCATTAGCCACGCCCCTTCTCAGCTCAGCCCCTACCCCGCCCATGTCCGGAGGCGCGAGTCCCGAGCGCTAGCAGGCTCGTGCCCAGCCCCGACGCCGCGCGCGCTCGGGCGGAAGGGCGCGGGTTGCGCTTGGTGTCTCTAGGTGCTGGCGCGGGCCGTAGGGGCTGGGCAGGCGCCTGTCAGGTGCTTCCTCCTGCGCTAGGGGGCAGCTCCGCGGCGGGCTGGGCTGTGACTAGCGCTGCTGCGTGTAGCCCGGGCGGAATTCGGGTCTGTGTGTTCATAACGCGCACAGCTGCAGGGAATTGTAAGTGCTGCAGCTAGGGGCGCTGGGGAGGCTCCTGCACCCATTGCCTTGAAGCGGGGAAATGCCTCTCGGCATGTCCCCCCCAGCAAACTGCTCCAGCTCCCCGCTTCTTGGGAAGGTGGCGGGTTCCACGCAGGAATGTAAAAGGCTAACTGGTTACTCGGTAAGCATTAGCCTTCCTGGCAACCGGAGAGAAGCCGGGCCAACCTGAGCCAGGCCCCACCCCCGGCCTCGGGGGAGTTGGACAGGCGGAGTAGGGCCTTTGTCTCTGGGATCTCAGCCCTCCATGGTTAACTGGTTAAACATTGTTTAACTGGTTAATTTTTTAAATAGATATTTACATCCTTGGCCCATGCAATAATTATCTAAATGACAGGACTTACTGAGATGCCTAAAATAAAAACTTTGCCAATTTGTGTTTTAATGGTTATAATGTCACATCAAAATATATAAAGTAAATATCCTTAAACTCGAATAAGTTCTCGAGGTATTTTGTTTTGCTGATCCATAATTATTGGAAATATTTTTTCATCAGTTTGTGTGTCTATGGTGAAACTGAGATTCATTGACATTTGCCAGTAAAAGCAAATCCTCCCATGTCTATCAGGTTTGTATCTGCAAAACAATGGATCAGCTTTTTAAACAAAGTGTTTTGTTGTAGGAATAATTAGTTTTACAGTGCTAATATACTAATTATGTTTCCAGCATTTCTTTTGTTAGGGTTGTTTGTTTGCATTTGGTAGCTCCTGAAAGGAGGAAGAGGAAATGGTGATGAGTGCCTGTCCATACAGCCCTCTAATTTAAGTATAAATTAATTAAACGCCCAAAATAAAAGATTTTCAGAAGTGTTATGGAATGTAACAATTCAGTACTTTGGAAAACTAGTATTGACAGCTTTAAGTATGTAACCTAGAAAGTCATGGTTCTGAGAATATATTCTCTTTCAGATCTGCAAATGAGTTTTCTCTTTAATCTTAACACACAACCTGAAAAATTCCAAGAGAGTCATGAGAAGATATAGTATGTTTGAATCTTAAAATGGGACAAAATGAGTATTCTGTAGGCATGTTAGTGCTTACATTTCTCAATTACATTTTTTGAGAAAGTCTTGAGAATCTGGTTTTTGGATAATCTAAATCATGAGAGAAATCAGGAAACCATTTCCCCTGCCTTTGACATCTGCATTTTCACATCAAAAGCTGGACACATCCAGCCTTCTTAATTAGCTTCACTAACACAGGTCCTACAATTGTCAGGTAATTTTTTTGCTGTTAATATCTTGGATTCTGTTATTTCCATTCCAACTCATCTGATGAAGTGGGTCTTACCCACAACAGCTCACAATCATATGTTACTCTCTAAGGTGCCAAAGGACCACTTACTTGAAGTTACTTATGTACATGTTTGTATGATTAGGGCTTTAATCTCTCTGAGCCTACTCCATCAAAATAGGAATACTTCCTTACAGCTGTTGAAGCCTTACATTTTTATATCCATTGGTAAAATGGCCATTGTTGTAATTACAAAATTTGATGATTTTGTGTGTTGCTTCAAGAGTTAGTACTTTGGTATTTACATTGTTTCCCCAGGTATGCATCAGTGTCATCAATGCTTTGCCACTCCTTTATTCACTCCCCCATTTGCCTGTCAGTTACTGTTTCCATGCACCACAACTTCTTCACAAAATCTTCAGAAATCTAGGGCTGTGTCTACATTGGCGCGATCTTGTGCCAAAGCGGACGCTTTTGCGCAAAAACATGCTGCCTGTCTACACTGGCGGGGAGTTCTTGCTCAAGAACACTGACGTTCTAATGTATGAAATCAGTGCTTCTCGGGCAAGAACTATGATGCTCCCGCTCAGCAATAAGCCCTCTTGCGCAATTGTTCTTGCGCAAGAGGCCAATGTAGACAGCAACATGAATTTCTTGCACGAGAAAGCCTGATGTCTAAAATGACCATCGGAGCTTTCTTGCACAAGAGAGCATCTACACTGGCACGGATGCTCTTGCGCAAAAGCATATCTCGAGCAAAGGCACATGCCAGTGTAGACGCTCTCTTGTGCAAATACTTTAACGCAAGAACTTTTGCATTAAAGAATATTTGCGAAAGATCGCGCCAATGTAGACACAGCCAAGCTGTTCCACAAATTCTTAGCCCGTGTAAAACTTCTGTGTTGAGTTTAATGTTTATATCATGTTGTTTTGTTCCTTCTTTTGCTCTTAGATTTTAAGACCTTCATGACAGTATTTGTGCTTTTAGATTTAACTCCATTTTTTACAAAACTCAGTGCACTTACTACACACCTTTTCAAAAATAATAACTGTTTAGGGAATTGAGCTTCTTAATTAATTTACTCTCTGCGGGGTCCTAAACAGTGCTTTAACGTTGTATTGTGCTAGGTGCAGAGTCTCTTCAGTTGCCATTGGCTTCTGATTGCAGTGTTGTTGTAGTCCTTTTGATTCTTAGATATGAGAGAGACAAGATGGGTGAGGTAATATTTATTTGATCAATTCAAGGGCTGTGTCTAGACTGGCAAGTTTTTCCGCAAAATCATCTGCTTTTGCGGAAAAACTTGCCAGCTGTCTACACTGGCCGCTTGAATTTCCGCAAGAACACTGACGATCTCATGTAAGATCGTCAGTGTTCTTGTGGAAATACTGTGCTGCTCCCGTTCGGGCAAAAGTCCTCTTGCGCAAATCATTTGCGCAAGAGGGCCAGTGTAGATAGCACAGTACTGTTTTGCGCAAAAAAGCCCCGATGGCTAAAATGGCGATCGGAGCTTTTTTGCGCAAAAGCGCGTCTAGATTGGACGCTTTTCCGCAAAAAGTGCTTTTGCGGAAAAGCATCCGTGCCAATCTAGATGCGCTTTTCTGAAAATGCTTTTAACGGAAAACTTTTTCGTTAAAAGCATTTCCGGAAAATCATGCCAGTGTAGACGTAGCTCTGTTGCTTGAAGAGACAAGCTTTTAGAATCACTGAGCTGTTTGACAATGGATTATAGAGTATTTTTGTCTTGTATTGATTTTCTTAGAGTTCATTTTAAGGGTGTTAAGAAGTGTGTAATTAATTAATTGTGTACTTGATACAATTTATATCAAGTACACAATTAGTCGAGAAGGAGCCCTGCTGTGGCTCTGCAGTTTAATTGTAGTAGGAGGGCATGCAGGCAGCTTGGCTCCTGCTACATTTAAACAAGCCAGAGCTGCAGCAGGGTAGGTCCTGGACCTGGTAGCTTGCACTGGGTCCTGGACCTACCCCACTGTGGATCTGCCTTCTAAATGTAGTAAGATTTACCTAGTTCCTTTTACAGCGTAGAGATTGTCCACGTTCACTCGCATAGTTGTTGTTGGGGTATTTAGTGAGATGTGCACATGTTGTGATACTAGGACTCTTGGATCTCGAAAGGTGTATTGTGAAGGGTATTCATTGTTGTAGCAGTGAAGATATGTCTGAAAGCTTTTAAATCTGTTATGGCAGCATCTGGTGCATCTTTGAGTTTAGCGTATCCTGCTCTCTGAAAAGCTTTTTCTGCTGATGGGATTGGAGGGTTCTTTGAAGGCTAGAAGAGTAGGTTCAGGAAAGATTTATTTTGAGTTGTGGTCTCAATTAAATAGGGATTGCAATTGTTTGTTGATACTCTGTATGGTTTCCAGTATAGGAGAGGTGACAGGGCTGTGCAATCAGTAGGTATTTATATTGAAGCAGGTTCTCTCAGGGTATTTATAGCGCGTTCTACTTCACAATCTTTTCCTTTGGTGGGGCATCTTTGCTTGAAGGTATTTTTAAGTATATTTTAGTTTGAAGGTGAATATCCAGAATTATCGCTTCAGAATATGTTCTGTGGTATCCCAAGTTTGAGAGGTTTACATTAGTATCTGTTTTGATTGTGGAACTAATCTTCCTTTATGATGAAAAAATCCTATTTTGTATAAATAGTAATTTCGCTCAGAATGAAGAGCAAAGTCAGGATAGTTTAGATTTGCTATTGAGAGCTATACTGTAGTTATATATTTTTTTCTCCACTCAAGCTCATCTGAAGAAGTGGGTTTGGCCCCAAAAAACTCATGATACTATATATATTTTGCTAGTTTCTAAGATGTCACAGGCCTACTGGTTGTTTTTTTTAGAGAACACTGCTAGCTAGTCAGATAAAAGTATTGTACATTCAGTGAAACCTGGTATACTAAATTAACCACATTGGTCCCAGTGTTCCCAAACTGTGCAGCAGTACAGCTTCCCAGGTGATTAATCAGCCCCGCCTAGTCAGTCAGCTCTGTGCACAGAGCCCTGAGCCTCTGATTAGGTGGGGCTGATTAATCCCCTGTGAGACAGTACTGCCCAACAACTGGCATTTTAGAGAGAACACTGTGGTCCACCTGAGAGTTGGAGTAATTTAGTGTCAGGTAATATCTCAAAATGATGTTAAGAAAAAATGCATGATTGTTTCTCTCTGGAGCATTGCACCAACATCAGCAAGCATTACAACTCTGTTTTTTTGTGTGTTGAACAGATTTAATTACTGTAGCATCAAATACAAAAGCAGTGTTTTAACAGGAATGTTTGTTTTTGTTTTCCCTTCTTGTTAAAGAAGTGAAATACAATGTTAATGAAATCTGATTTACTACTAAGTGTTGTTAGCATGTAGCTCTTGTTACAAACTAATCCACTTTGAATTTAGTCCTTTCATTTTAGTATTAGGTTGGACACTGGATGGTAAAAAGGTGACTTCAAGAACTTCAAAAGAATATAACAGCAGCATATTTTTATATATTTATACAATAAATATCACATGGATCTATAGATACCAAGGTTGGAAGAGGTACCGAGCTTGTGACAAAGCATGAGGGGTGTTTACCAAACCTTCCTTGTCCACAAATCATGGGCAAAAAGTTTCTTATCTCATAAATAAGCATATTAAGCATTTTCTAACATATTAAAAATTTTCAAGAAGAAGCTGAAAATCTTAAGCTTTATATAATTGCTTAAATAAACATATACAGTTACAGTGTACTCATGTAGGCAGAAAAGATGTACCAAACCAGATGTAAAGGCTCTTTGTAGTTATAAATCAATGTATTTTAATAGTTATCAACCAATGTGAAATGCACTTTTCTTTAGAAAACAACTGTTGTGCAAAATGAAAGACTGATTAAAATCAGTGATTTAAACTGAAGCTTTCCCATTTGTGATTTAAATCACTGATTTTAAATTACCTTGATTTAAATCAGTACATCCTGCAATTTACTCAAAATCCTTCCATATTGTTTTTTAACTGTCTTTGCAACTCTGACACAAGTAATCCTATTGAAGTAAATAAAATAACTTGTGAGAGCAGGCATATTGAAAATGACCATTCCTCAGATTACTAGCTCCACTAATACAATACATTTTGAAAACAAAGTTATTGCAAAATATAAATTATGTAAACAATAATAGTCCTTTATTTACTAAAGCTCGGTAAGATTAAAAGTGTTGCCCACTTTAAAATTGTGAAAATCTAGTGACAAAATTAAAGGTTGGGGCAATGTTATCTGTTTTAGCACTGACCCTCTATAATTAATTGTACCAGTGGCACAGATTTACTCTCTGAATTGTTAATACAAGAACTGCTTCTGGAGAATACAAGTCCACGTCCATGTTGCTTTTAATACTGAGCATTAATTACACACACATCACTAATAAAAGAGTTTAAAGTCTTATAAAATCCTACAATCATAGAATACTAAAACTGAAAGGGACCTCTAGAGATCATTGAGTCCAGTCCCTGCCCTCACGGCAGGACTGTGTACTGTCTAGATCAGGGGTGTCCAAACTTTTTCAAAGAGGGCCAGATTTGAAGAAGTGAACATGCGTGAGGGCCGTCCCTGCACTCTCAGCCCCGAGGCGGAGGGCCCGCAGGGTCGGAGGCGGGCGGAGAGCGCAGGGCATGCCGGCCACACGGCGGCCTGGGGGCAGGGCGAACCCGCAGCCAAGCAGGGGAGCGGGGCTGCGGACGTGCCCTACAGGGCAGGCTCTAGGACCGTGGAGGCTATGGGCGGCGGCGGCGTGGCCGGAAGCGGCGCGCTGGACGCGCCAGTTCAAAAGAGCGCCGGGGAGCCAGGAGAGGGGGAGGAAGCGGGGGCCGTATTAAATCGGAACACGGGCCACAATTGGCCCGCGGGCCGGACTTTGGACATGCCTGGTCTAGATCATCCCTGATAGATGTCTATCCTACCGTCTCTTAAATATCTCCAGTCAACATCCCTAGGCAATTTATTTCAGTGTTTAAACACCCTGACAGTTAGGAAATTTCTCCTGATGTCCAGCCTAAACCTCCCTTGCTGAAATTTAAGCCCATTACTTCTTGTCCTATCACCAGAGGCCAGAGAGAACAATTTTTCTCCCTCTTCCTTGTAACATCTTTTTAGATATTTGAAAACTGCTATCATGTCCCCTCTCAGTCTTCTCTTTTCTAAACTAAATAAGCCCAATTCTTTCAATATTCCCTCATATCTCATGCTTAATCATTTTTTGTTGCTCTTCTCTGGACCTTCTCCAATTTCTCCACATCTTTCTTGAAATGTGGTGCCCAGAACTGAACACAATACTCCAACTGAGGCCTAATCAGTTCAGAGTAGCGCAGAAGAATGACTTCTTGTGTCTTTCTACAACACTCCTGTTAATGCATCCCAGAATCACGTTTGCTTTTTTTGAAACAGTGCCACACTGTTGACTTATATTTAACTTGTGGTCTACTATGACCCCTAGCTCCCTTTTTGCAGTACTCCTTCCTAACCAGTCACTTCCCATTTTGTATGTGTAAAACAGATTGTTCCTTGCTAAGTGATGTACTTTGCATTTGTCCTTATTAAACTTCATCCTATTACCTCAGACAATTCCTCTAGTTTGTCCAGATCATTTTGAATTATGACCCTATCCTCCAAAGCACTTGCAACCCCTCTTAGCTTGGTATCATCTGCAAACTTAATAATCATACTCTATTCCAATATCAAAATTGTTGATTTGCTCCCATAGACCTCCCGTTGTGTGAATGGTGCAAAAACACAAATTAAGATATGTTGACTCCAGATATGTAATTAAGTCAACTTTCCCCTTTAGTGTATACCTGGCCATATGGTTCCCCCTTTCCTCTGGCACCCAAAATGATAGTCTGAAAGGAGCAGCAGTAAACTCAGTTTCTCTGTTTTAAATCAAATGAAGATGGAAAGAGAGTGGCAGACATCTCCTGGGAGAATAGGTGAATAGTGGGAACCACCTGATGGGAGGAGAGGAGAGAAAAGAGATGATAAAATCTGTTTTTTACATGCAGTTCTTTACCCTCATCTAAAATCTGATTAAGATGGGCACTGGACATAAGTACCTGTATTATAGGAGGGGCTGGCAGTCTAATATCACCTAATATTAAACTTTCTCTACACTTTCCTGTTTTCAGCTGTACTGTTTGGGCTGAAATGTGTTTGCCTCAAGCTAAGTGGTTTTATTGTGTTTTAGTATTTTATTTTTGTTTAATTATTTTGGCTAAAATTCAACTGCTGTTTGAGAACAAGGCTAGGTAAAAATATGTTGTTTTGCTCGTGTTAAATTCTGATAATCTTTTCTTTAGTTGGCTTTAGCATTACCATGCTTTCCAGGAGAGATGTAAAATTTGTAAGAGGTAGTCTGAGTCAATGATGTGGCCCTGTGAAAATCTGCCCAAATTTGGCCAAGTTCCAAGGCTTTGAAAAATTACACTTTGCACATCCTCAGAAGAGACTTGCTAGAGATTTGAAACTAAAACCTCTGAAGATTCAGTCAACACTGGGCATTCTGTTGCCAAGTGCAAAGTAGCACTTTCTCTTCTGGGCTGCTGTGAGCTCAGATGGGGCCAGATATAAGAACTGAAAGCCAGGACACTGTCACTCTTGTACTGTTGACCATAGGCATGCGCAGCACATTTCATTAGGGTGTGCACCCAAAGAATTTTTAAAAAATGTATTTTGACCCCCATTAGCCACGCCCCTGACTCCCATTGGCCACACCTCTGGAGGTAACACTCTCTGGGCAAGATGGACACATGACCAAAAGGTGTCATGTGCCCCCCCCCCAAGGACTTTTCCCACTATCCTCCTACCAACAGGGATTAGTTTGCCCTCCCCAAACACTCCTCATGCAACTATCCTGCAGTTGCATTACCCCAATGTGTGTGACATTAACTCGGGGTGGAGAGGCTGGGGGAAGTGTTCCCTCTAAGAGTTTCCTCCGATGAGCAGAATGAATTTTGTGTTGTGCACCAGTACTGAACTCATGTGGCTTGTTTGGAAGTGTCACTGCGGCAGCCAAGTTATTAATAAATATCTCATAAACCTCTATCTTTTCCCTCTGCTGCCATATGTCCTCCCCTTGCTCCATCAGCTCCCCTGGTGCCTGCTGACCCCCAACCCCTCACTCTTCTCTGCTGTCCTGACTCCTGCCCTTCTCACTGCCCTCAGCCTTCCTGAGACCTGCCCCTCCTCCACCAGCCCTTCTCTCCCCCCTGTGCCTACTCCTCCAGTAGCCCCACTCTGATCATGTGAGCTACCCCTCCTCATCCCCCTCTACACACCTGCCCTGCCTCTCTCCTCTGGTGCTGGTCCCTCCCCTGCAGGTGTCTGTCCTTCTGCTTCACCCCCAGAATCCCCTGGCACCTGCACCTTCCCTTAGCCCTGCGTCCTCCTGGTGCCTCCCTCTTCCCTCACTGCCCCTTCCCCCTTTTTTCCTGATGCCCACCCCCTCACCACCCTCATGCCCCTGTGCCCTCACACATGCCTTGCTCCATCCCTGCCTTCCTCATGCCCACCCCTTCTTTCAAGCCTTGTCCCAGCACCTCCCCATTTCCCCTCTAGCCCTCAAAGCCCTTACCTTCTCCTCTCCCAGCATCACCCTGTCCCCCCTCCCACTGACACTTCCCCTCCTGCCCTTTTCCTCATTGTCCCCTGGCATTTACCTCTCCTCTACCCTGTCCCTTAGCGCTTTCCCCTTTCTTCTCCTAACCCGCCCCTCCCTTTAGCACAATCCCCTTCCTCTCCCACCCCTTCCTCTTATTCCCCCCCCCCTTCCCTTCCTTACCTTCAACTTCTGCCTTCCAATTCGCGGGGCTGGAGTCAGAGCTGGCCCAAGCTACAGGCCAGCCAGGCCCTAGCTGGGGCGCCCTGGGGTGCTGCGTGGTGCTGCTGGGCTGGGAGGTGGGGCGCCTCAAGGGGGGGGGGCCGCATGGCATCCCCAGGGCACCTCAGGGGGGCCACGCAGTGCTTCCGGGCTGGGCCGGGGGGGGGGTGCCTCAGGGGCGCCCTCGGGTGCATAAGGGGTGGTGCTGCAGGGCCTGGAGTGCAAAAATGGCTCAGGCCAGCTGGCATTTGTAGCAGGGCCTCAGTTGCTTGTGGAGCTGGGCTGCAGAGTTTGAAAGTCCCGGGCCGTGACGTCATGCCATGGCCGGGCATCTCCCCTCTCACCTGTTGCGCGGCGTTTCAGCATGCCGTGCATGCTCTCTCTCTGCCTCACAGTGCCCCATAGATGCCCGGGGGGAATTTAAAGTGAAGGTTTGTGGCACCCCGTCACAAATTCCTCTCCTCCTCCAGTAGCCACTAACTGGCCCATGACATTAGGGTGTGCCTACGCATACCCGGCACACCCTGTGCGCATGCCTATGCTGTTGACATCCCCTCTGTTGGGTCCATACAAGCAGCATGCAAGAGGAAGCTACCTGACATGAATGCAAGAGCTGAACCTGAGGTGTGGGGGAGAAAATTAGACACTGACAAGCAGTCAGGGTTTGGGTGAGTAGGACTGGCAGTGAGGGAAAATGGGAAACTAGGACTGGTTGGGCAAAAAATTAGGACTGGAAGCTGGGTGTGGAGGAGATTAGGACTCCACTTGGCAAGGAAAGTGGGACCAGCGTTCCCTGTAATCTGTGCGCTTGTGTGTCCTCTCAGGAGAGAGTCAAATGCTGCACAGCAGATTAGCAGAGTGCCACAGCTGGGTTTTTCATTTTTACTGGTAATGTACATTTACACATGCCTTGGTGCACATAAATAATTTATTCTGCACATGGATGGAAAAAAATCCTCAACTGAATGGAAAAAATTAGAGGAAACACTGACTGGGAGCCAGAGAGGAAATGAGGTTTGGACTGGGAGTCAGTAAGGGAGATCGACTGTAAATCAGTGGGGTGAGGGAAAGATATGGGGGAGAAAGACAGAGTCTGACCAACTGAGGAATGTGAAACACTAGGATTGGCTGGGCAAGGAAACTGGGACAAGGAGCCAATGGGAAGGCACTAAAATTGGTTGAGGGACACAGGAAGGAAGACTGGGAGCCAATGAGGACAGGCAATGTGGGCCAGGGAAGCCAGGATTGTAGGGAGTGGATCAGATCAGTATGATTAAAAAAACAACAACAAAAAACCCCCAAGGAAATTACACACAAAAATATCCATGTTAAAAGTCAAATGCTCTAAAGTTAAGAAATGCCCCATTAAGGTTGCCTCTGTAACTTTAAATTGTTTCCATTGTGTGTGCACATTATGGCATTATGATATGGTCTTTACATGATCACATACAATTTTTTTCACAGGATCCCTGGTTCATCCATTGCACAGGATAGGGCCTTCTTCTGGGGATGAGCCGGTGTGGTGAAGAAGACAATTGTCTGAAGTACCCCTATTTTATTTGTATAGAAGTTAGAAGGCGTGTAGTGAATGAAACTGGAAACTGCAGGAAGAGAGAATGATTTTATGGGTAAGGCAGCTGACTGCTGCCCTTCCTCCCAAGACTGTCCCATTGTCCCCACTGATGACTTCAGGAAAAGTCTGGGCCTGATATTACAAACTTTTACATACATGCTTAATTTCGTACAAAGAAGAGTTTCATAAGATGTTTTAAAAATACATTGAAATAAATGCATTCACTCATGGTGAAGCAACAAAGTGTATTTGTAATCATAAGAATAATTTAGATTACTTCAGTTGGACCACTCATGTGAAGCTAAGTGTGTAAGTATTTCAGGCTCAGCTTCTAGCTGAAATTTTTCAGAATGCCATGAAGGGCAGCAAATTTGGGTTCTGTGGGACCAAATAAAGTGTCTCTGGATTTGAGTTCCAGACTTTAGGAACTTTTACAGAAATACGTGACATTAATACCCTTCTGCTACTGACCAACCATGTGTTAGCTTGAAGAACATTTTCTGATTGCAACTGTGGAAGTGGCACATGGGAATAGAGGAGTTGTTGTTGTTGTTAGTAAAAAACAGGTATTTCATTTGAGTTTGAGTTTAACAACTGTTCCTGGCAGTCAGTGCTCAGTTTCCCACCTTTTAAGGTTAGAAGAAATCATATCTGTATGACCAGTTTTAGTACAACATGCAGCTTGCAGTACAAAGACCTTAGTACATCTTTTGTTGTTTCCATAGTCTGCTACTTTAAAATGTTTAATAATTTACTGCAAAAGACCATTATGGAATATGAAACCTTTGCAGAATAAAACAGCTTAAACCAGCAATTGAAAGAAACCATTCTCTTCAGTTCCTTTCAAATCCTGGCCAAATTCCAACTCAGATTATTATATTTTCCTTACCTAAATTTACCCTTTAATTTCAGTAGTGTTCATAATTCTTGACATTCCTTCCATAAAAACACTATTGAATTGGGTTGATTGTACAGAATAACTGTAAACTTCAAGCCTGGAGGTGCCTAGGGTGATTCTTTTTATACAAGTTCAAATTTTCAAGGAAATATTAGGCCAGACTCCAACATACAGGTCTGTGAGCAGTATGATTTGCATATACCATTCTGTGCACCCTATTTTGCACATGCAAATGGTTGAATTTCCTTCTCATCCATGTGGAAAAGTTCTATAAAATAGGGATTAAATCAACATTCCAATTACTTTATGAACCTATGGAATTTATCAGAAGTTTGTTAACCATCCTATAAAATTCTATAGATGGGGAATAAATTCTGCAGTTTAAGTAACCTATAGATCTGTGGTTTATAAATATAGAGAAAAGTTATCATTCATACTAAACTGCACATAACTTTCCAATAAGGAATGTTGTTAGTAGTTCATAATATATCTGCAAATATATATACATTCATGTTGGTGGAAAATTGCATGTACAAAACTGGAGACCCCATTTTGAAACTGTCTGGTTTCAGAAAAGCTCTTTGAATTGTTCTGAATGTGTGTCTTGAGAACAATAATGTGCAGATAGTATGCATCTATCTGTGGGTGTAGTCAAGTGGCTCTCTCTTAGGCTATGTCTAGACTGCAAGCCTCTTTCGAAAGAGGCTTTTTTGAAAGATACTTTTGAAAAAGCTTCTTTTGAAAAAGAGCATCTAGACTACAATCAGTACTTTCGAAAAAGCAAGCTGCTTTTTCGGAAGAGAGCACCCAGGCAGTCTGGATGCTCTCTTTCGAAAAAGCACAGTTTGCATTACATAGCACCTTTTTTCGAAAGAGCACTTTCGAAGAAAGGCGTTATTCCTCATGAAATGAGGACTACAGCTGTTGAAAGAAAAGCCGTGTTCTTTCGATTTAATTTCGAAAGAACACGGCTGTAGTCTAGACGCAGGTGAAGTTTTTTCGAAAAAAGGCTTTTTTCGAAAAAATGCTGCAGTCTAGACACAGCCTTCCTGGACACACTGGAGACATGAGATAAGTAACCTACAAATTGAGATCACTATCTTGTCAAAAAGTGCTTATTACATACTTACTTTTATATAAGAGTGCCTTCAGGTCAGATTTGCTGTCAGACTCAAGATCATTTCTTCAAGTTGGTTTGTAAACTGATGCCCTAGAGTGTGGTCCCCCCCCCCCCCCACCGCTACCCACTCTTCCCTAGCTCAGTATAAGTGCAATCACAATGGAATTAATCATAGAATAGTAGGACTGGAAGGGACCTTGAGAGGTCATCGAGTCAAGTCCCCTGCCCTCATGGCAGGACCAAATACTGTCTAGCCCATCCCTGACAGACATTTATCTAACCTACTCTTAAATATCTCCAGAGATGGGGATTCTACAACCTCCCTGGGCAATTTATTCCAGTGTTTGACCACCTTGACAGTTAGGAACTTTTTCCTAATGTCCAACCTAAACCTCCCTTGCTGCAGCTTAAGCCCATTGCTTCTTGTTCTATCCCCAGAGGCCAAGATGAACAAGTTTTCTCCCTCCTCCTTATGACACCCTTTTAGATACCTGAAAACTGCTATCATCCCCCCTCAATCTTCTCTTTTCTAAACTAAACAAACCCAATTCCTTCAGCCTTCCTTCATAGGTCATGTTCTCTAGACCTTTAATCATTCTCATTGCTCTTCTCTGGACCCTCATCAATTTTTTCACATCTTTCTTGAAATGTGATGCCCAGAACTGGACACAATACTCCAATTGAGCCCTAACCAGCGCATTGTAGAGCGGAAGAATGACTTCTCATGTCTTGCTCACAACACACCTGTTAATACATCCCAGAATCATGTTTGCTTTCTTTGCAACAGCATGACACTGCTGACTCATATTCAGCTTGTGGTCCACTATAACCCCTGGATCCCTTTCTGCCATACTCCTTCCCAGACCGTCGCTTCCCATTCTGTATGTGTGAAATTGATTGTTCCTTCCTAAGTGGAGCACTTTGCATTTGTCTTTATTAAACTTCATCCTATTTATCTCAGATCATTTCTCCAATTTGTCCAGGTCATTTTGAATTATGACCCTATCCTCCAGATTAGTTGCAATCCCTCCCAGCTTGGTATCATCTGCAAACTTAATAAACGTACTATCTATACCAATATCTAAATCATTGATGAAGATATTGAACAGAGCCGGTCCCAAAACAGACCCCTGCGGAACCCCGCTTGTTATGCCTTTCCAGCAGGATTGTGAACCATTAATAACTACTCTCTGAGTACGGTTATCCAGCCAGTTATGCACCCACCTTATAGTAGCCCCATCTAAGTTGTATTTGCCTAGTTTATTGATAAGTATCATGCGAGACTGTATCAAACGCCTTACTAAAGTCTAGGTATACCACATCCACCGCTTCTCCCTTATCCACAGGGCTCGTTATCCTATCAAAGAAAGCTATCAGATTGGTTTGACATGATTTGTTCTTTACAAATCCATGCTGGCTGTTCCCTATCACTTTGCCACTTTCCAAGTGTTTACAGATGATTTCCTTAATTACTTGCTCCATTATCTTCCGTGGCACAGAAGTTAAACTAACCGGTCTGTAGTTTCCTGGATTGTTCTTATTTCCCTTTTTATATATGGGCACTATATTTGCCCTTTTCCAGTCCTCTAGAATCTCTCCTGTCTCCCATGATTTTCCAAAGATGATAGTTAGAGGCTCAGATACCTCCTCTATCAGCTCCTTGAGTATTCTAGGATGCATTTCATCAGGTCCTGGTGACTTGCAGGCATCTAACTTTTCTAGGTGATTTTTAACTTGTTCTTTTTTATTTTACCTTCTAAAATTACCCCCTTTCCATTAGCATTCACTATGTTAGTCATTCCTACAGACTTCTCGGTTAAGACCGAAACAAAGAAGTCATTGAGCATCTCTGCCATTTCCAAGTTTCCTGTTACTGTTTCTCCCTCTTCACTGACCAGTGGGCCTACCCTCTCCTTGGTCTTCCTCTTGCTTCTAATTTATTTATAAAACGTCTTCTTGTTTCCCTTTATTCCCGTAGCTAGTTTGAGCTCATTCTGTGCCTTTGCTATTCTAATCTTGCCCCTGCATTCCTGTGCTGTTTGCCTATATTCATCCTTTGTAATTTGTCCTACTTTCCATTTTTTATATGACTCCTTTTTATTTTTAGATCATTCAAGATCTCGTGGTTAAGCGAAGGTGCTCTTTTGCCATATTTTCTATCTTTCCATCACATCGGAATAGCTTGTTTTTGGGCCCTTAACAATGTCCCTTTGAAAAACTGCCAACTCTCCTCAGTTGTTTTTCCTCTCAGTCTCGATTCACATGGGACCTTACCTCTCAGCTCTCTGAGCTTACCAAAATCCGCCTTCCCGAAATCCATTGTCTCTATTTTGCTGTTCTCCCTTCTACTCTTTCTTAGAATTGTGAACTCTATGATTTCATGATCACTTTCACCCAAGTTGCCTTCCACTTTCAAATTCTCAACCAGTTCCTCCCTATTTGTTAGGATCAAATCTAGAACAGCTTTCTCCCTGGTAGCTTTTTCAACCTTCTGAAATAAAAAGTTGTCTCCAATGCAGTCCAAGAACTTATTGGATCGTCTATGCCCCGCAGTGTTATTTTCCCAACATATATCTAGATAGTTGAAGTCCCCCATCACCACCAAATTTTGGGCTTTGGATGATTTTGTTAGTTGTTTAAAAAAAGCCTCATCCACTTTTTCCACCTCGGTAGGTGGCCTGTAGTAGACTCCTAGCATGACATCACCTTTGTTTTTAATCCCTTTTAGCCTAACCCAGAGACTCTCAACATTTCCGTCTCCTATCCCCACCTCCACTTCACTCCAAGTGTGTTCATTTTTAATGTAAAAGGCAACACCTCCTCCCTTTTTTCCCTGTCTATCCTTCCTGAGCGAGCTGTACCCTTCTATACAAACATTCCAATCGTGTATTATCCCACCAAGTTTCTGTGATGCCAACAATGTCATAATTGTATTTATTTACTAGCACTTCCAGTTCTTCCTGCTTATTTCCCATACTTCTCGCATTTGTATATAGGCATCTATATACAATAACAATTAAGGTGACAGTTTGCTCTAACTATGGCTAGTCCCAATTATAGAGCTACTTTTTCATTATCTTGTTGAGTCCTGACACTGTCTTTGAGCGATCCTCTTTCAAATAAGCTAACAGTTAGAAATCAAAATCAATCTAAGCCTTAAACATTTGATTTTGGAATAATTTTAGATAGAAAATTGTTCTAAACCAGGAACATAGGGAATATTATAACATAGTGTTCTCTACATTTTATTTTTGCACTAGTATTTTAGTAAGTAGGGAGAGAATTAAAAGTTTAAAGATATATTTCTGTCAATTGTTTCTGTGTATTATTTGTCATCTGAAGGAGTGGGCTGTGCCCATGATACTATCTCTATATATTTTTGGTTAGTCTCTAAGGTGCTACATTGTTGTTTTTAAGTTTTGGTTTTTTTTAATTGCATTTGTATCTACAGGCCTCAGTCAAGATCAGAAAGCCAATGAGGTTGGTACTGACAACCATGTGAGGAAAAGATGGACCCCACCGTACAGCACTTATAATCAAGTATATGATAGAAAGCAACAAAAGAATACAAACAAACAGGTGTGAGAAGTACAACCAAGGCAACAACGGGGAATTACGCATAGCCTACTGGTGTATAGGAGCATGATAATGTACTACAGATATGTCTATTATATATAGAATAGAAGGTATTTCTATTTTACAATTCAGCTTATACATTTTAATAAAATATTTGTTATAGTCCTACCTCATCAAAATACTAACAAAGAAAAAAACCTGTAGGGAAAGCACTGAAGCATATGTTGAAATTCCATTGACTTCAATGGGAAGTAAGCACATGTTTGAAGTTAAAAACATGCTGAAGTCCTTAGCTGAATCAGGGTACATTCCTGAGTAATAATAAGTGTATCAATAGTAATGAAATCGTCATAAAATTTGCAATATAAAAGCTAACATATTAAAAAGCTAAATAGAGTGTCATCACTGTAAAAACGGTGCTAGGAAGTAGTTTTAACAGTGATTTGAGCAGTGATTTTTAAAATGCAAACATGTCCGAAAGAGAACATAAAAGAGACTCAAGGTTGGGGGTCTTAAAGTCAGCTTTCTTTTGAATAAACTACTCTTTGGACTGAAATGTGTTTATCTTCAGCCTATAGGAAAAGTTTATTAGAAAAGGTTTAAGATAATCCATTCAGCTACATTTCAGTTTTTTAAATGATGTTTTTCACGATATTATTACATTCCTTTTTTCTCTGAGATAATTCGAACAGGCATAGTTTTGCTTGAAATATTCAAAATTTGGCACATTCATAGTCCCCTGAAGAATGAAGAGTCTGCCAAGTTTGAAAACATTTGGATTAGAAATGAATAAAAACTTGCATGCTTTGCTTGCTCAGTACATGATATTTACTCATTTATTAGCAATGTGCTGGTGCTTAGCTTGAATTGTATAGTATGCTAAGTCTGTGCAATGAAATACACATCTGCACTTATTCCAGTGATCACATAATCAAGTATTTGAACCAACAAACGTGAGAACATTGAAATAGGGGTGCTAAAAGTTCTGTTTTCTTTTCTCCCCCAACATCCACCCCCTTATAAAGAAATTAAACACAATGTTTTATATACACAAATATGTATGGTGTTATAGGTAGGTTTCCAAAGTAACAGTAATTCAGCCATCTTATACATACATTATAATACAGAGAAGTTATTGCCACTTATGATACAGTAATAGAAAATATAAATGTGCAAGTGGACAGATTTTGCTAACTTAGAATTTCCTAACTTGCATGCAGGTAAGTTCTGAGCTGTAATACTGATTTAGTCTAGATTAAAACTTGTTCATAGCCATAAAACGTGCTTTCTTGTCATCATTGCTACTCCAGCCCCCCTTTTTGGAATTTAGATTACATTTTTTTTAACAGATTTTATTTTACATGGGCTAGAGCAGGCTTTTAGATGGGTAAGATTTGTCTACAACTCCATTCAGATTGTAAGTGTTGGATTAAATGAACCCCAAACTCCACATCAATGAGCTGGTGAAATTCATCTTTGTGTAGAGGATAAGCATATGTTTTTGTGATTTAACAGTACATTGATAGGCCTTTGGACTCTGGATCTCCGCATAGAGATGAAATTCCACTTAAAATGAGCAGAAAGACTATGAGTTAACCCCCGTTTTGAAGTATGGCATATTCCTAAAATATTCAGAACTTGAAAAATAAATCAAAACTTTATACATTTATCTCTAGGTCTGAAGGGACATGCAAAATTGGGGGTTCAGACAACTGGAAGCTACAGCCTGCAGAGTCCTCCTGTAGAGCATTACTGAAGCTCTGAGCTTAGCCTATACCTTTATGGAGTTTAATAGTTGAAAGAAACTAAAGTGCAGGAAGCTTGTGTTGATGCATCAATTTGATTTTTGTATTTTTTAATTAGAAAGTATTAACAAGTTTAGAAATCCCTGCCATGTAATGATTATTAGTTTCTTTTTTACATAGACAACAGTGTGCTTTTGTTTAAAGCCAATACATAGGAATATAATAATCAGATCTTTCTGTCTATTGGGGTGTTACCATATTGTAGATTGAGCATCATTTCAACACCCAGGGGCGGATATAGGGCAGGGCGAACGGGGCGGCCGCCCCGGGCCCCGCGCTTCAAAAAGCCCCACGCATGCGCCGTGGCGCCACCGCGCATGCACATGGCGTCACTGCGCATGCGCCGTGGCAAAGGGGGGGCCCCGCGGAATTATGCTGCCTGGGGCCCTGCAAAACGGTCATCTGCCCCTGTCAACACCTATGACATGTCATTAGTAATGTTTTTATTAAATTGAGTGAAAATTCTGATTGCATGTGTTTATCAAGCCAAGAGAACTCTTCAGGACACTCTTTATCTCCTTCTTGCCTTGTGTACTTTAACAGCACACAGGTAATCTTGGGGACTGTAACTGAACTTTTGATTAACTTTGAGTTTTGGTCAACTGTTAAGTGTACGTCTACAATGGAGCTGGGAGCATGCCTCCTTGCTTGGGTAGACAGACTTGTGCTGGCATCACTAGCTAGTGCATTAAAAATAGAAGTGTAGATGTGCCACGTGCCTGTGAGCTTGGGCTAGCCACCCAAGCGTGGACTCAGGGAGTCAAGCGGGCTTAGAATGGGTGGCTAATCCAAGCCACTGCCCATGCAGCAATACTCATGACCACACTGCTGTTTTTAGCATGCTACCTCCAACAAAACGGGCGCGAGTCTGTCTACCTAACTCCAGTGTATGCAGAAAATCTTTAGTTATCTTGATTGATTAGTTTACCTGTGTATTCTCTAACTCAGCATGAATGCATTTCATTTCCTTGTCGTCTCTCTTTCAGAGCCTAACACCCTGCTCCTGTCATCAGTGATAAGGCTGCACAACTCTTACTCTCTCCTTCTTAACCCAACCTTCCAGAAGAGCAATAGCTACAGGAGGCCCCCAACTTGTGATTTGGTTCTGGGGGAAGTGTCGCAAGTCGGGGGCATTGTAACCTAAACCCTCATTTACAGTAGGCACTGTGCGCATGTGTAAATGTGGACCGAGGACATAAGTCGGGGGGTTTTGGCCCCTTCCACACTTACAAAAATGGTTGTAAGTGTGGGGGGGAGGAGGTTGGAACTCGGGCAGTTGCAAGTCAGGGGCCTCCTGTATTAGCAATCCTCCAAGTCACACTGACAGGGAATACCAAAATGCCTATCAAGAAATTGGGGAACAAGCCTTGATAGTTAGTCATATTGCCTCCCACATTCATCCCTGTTAGCTGAAACATACCATTTCTCTGTAAGAAATGTTAGCAAGACTTGTGAGATGACATCTCTGACTTGTCACCTAATCTGTATTCATCACCTGACACAAAACAAGGTTGTGGGGTTAATTTAAAAACAAACAAGCCACAATTTTCGCTATCCCTAAATATAGCATGTATTTTAACATCTCTGAAATGATTGAGTCTATTAAAATGATTAAAACCACAATCTTAGTATCTATCAAAATTGAGCTCAACTCTTGTAAACAGTACATGCAGACATTCTGCATACATATGTGGAGTGATTCAGTGGATCCTTTCTTTGGATCTATTGGTTGTTCTGTACCAGAGGCATTTAAAAGTGTAATCCATGTTGCTAAAGAAGAGGGATTTCAAGTCTTCTTTAGCTGATGAGTTAAAATCTTGATTTTTCGGTTAATAAGATTTTTCGGTAATAAATGGAAAAACTACTTAATTATGATTGATAAAGGTGAGAAAAATACAATTATAAAAGATATAAAGGTGGTCAGTGTCTTAATAAAAATGTAACATGGAATTTTCTAAAGCTCCCAGCATTGGCTTCTCTGCTTTAACTGTAGTCAGAGAGAATTTTACCATTTACTTCAGTGAGAGCAATGTTAGGCACTTAGGATACGTCTACACAGTGCAGCTATTTCAGGATACCGGAGGTACCCCACATCTTAATAAGCTGCCCATTATTTCAAGATACTTTTTTTGAAAAGTATTTGAAAAGCGCACTATTTCGGCATCCCTGGAACCCTTGTCCCATGAGGGTTTAGGGATGTCTCAAAATAGTACATTATTTCGAAATTTGGCACTGTGTAGATGTGCCATATTTCAAAATAAGCTATTTCAAAATAGAATTGAAATAAGACACACAATTTGTGTAGCACAAATTGTGTCTCTTATTTCGACTGTAGGGTGCTGTGTAGATGCACCCTTACTGTCTCTATGGTGTCAGCTTGTATGCTGGGAATTTCCCCATTAGGAGTAAGCAACTCTTGGAGGAATGGGGAAATGTAACAATTCTGTGAAGTTATGTAAAGATGTTATAACAACAAGATTCTGGCCCTATCTTAATACCAGGTGCAATCAAGGTCATTGCAGGAGGTCCCACATGTTCTCAAATGAATGAATCTTATATCACTCTAACCAGGATGCCCCCATAGTGTTGTTTTTCCCAAATGGATCTGCACCGTTGCAGATTTATTGGCCAAATTCCTCCCTCTCTCTGCAATGCTACAGGGAGAATTTCCTGTTGCTGTAAGTGGTCTAAGTACCACTATATGGGACAGTGAACTACACTAGATGTGTGGGTTACAGAAACACAAGTTCTCCTGTGATCTCTCCATAGCCTGTTTCATGCCTTGTCTTTTGCAGCAGTTACAGTGGTTCTCCTGTGTTTAGGGTCTATAGTGCTTGCAGAGCAGGATGTTGAATTTGAACCCATGAACAGATATTTTTTTTAAAGCCACAGAGTAACTCCTAGGAGATGTATTTGGAAGGAAATATTATAAGACAGGGCCAGATCCTTCCATCTTTACTCACATTGGACTAACACCTTACTTTGTGATTAGTCCCATTGAAATCAAGGGGACCCCTACTTGATTAAGGTAGAAATCAAGGACAGCAGAAATCTCACCTAGGAAAATAATTAGCCATCTCCTTTTTACCTGTTCAACATGATGAATTACTGTACTTTGTCGCCATACTAATTTTATCATGCCTTATTTTATGCCTAATGGGAAATGTGTTACTTGGAAGCTGAGCTTATAAAGTATTGACTGCTTTCAACTTCCACTGATATTTTCGTTAGATATAAATTAATATTAACTGTTTTTAAAATCCAAGAGTAGTTGAAGAAATATCTTCTTTATATAAATCACAATATTAAAGTCCTAGAGAAAATGTTGTCAGCTGACACATTTAATCTCTGGTCACTAGTGATTATATTGGGATTTATGTGGGAATCCTTTCTTACCAGTTCCTCGGGCACATTTTAATTCATCATTGGGATGAGAAGAAGGGGACGGAAGTGTGTGAAATGAAGGGCCCTTTCTATTTGCATTAGCTTTTTGTACAGTAGACACTATATGCTGATGATACAAGAAAAATATTCTGTTAAAAATTTACTACAGCAAATGAATACTTTTCATAATTCTTTTCTGTTTCACAGTCCACTATTGGAATTACTTTATTTTATTGGACCGCTGTTGCTACCCAGGTGATAAGGCTTATACCCCAGTAGATGTTACTGTTAAACTGTACAGCACCCAAAAATGCACTAAGCTGTTGAGATTATATGATCCCATGATAAAGAATTTACAGTCTGATTTTAGACACAGTACAATTACTGAAACTTTAAAAAAGGGGGAAATATAATGACAAGTTTTATTCTCTAGTAATATGATCATGTAATACCTCAGTTTTTAGCATGTACACATCTTGAAGATTCTGTAACACATATAACTTAGAAAACAAAGTATCTTATAAGTGACATGAAAGAAATGTGTGTGTGTGTGTGTGTGTGGGGCGCAGTTAGGAGGGATTTGAAGGAAGGAAGTGTGGTACTATTTTATACACCCGTGATTGCATGTAAAAAGGGCTAGTAGAGGAAACTGAGAAATGGGGTTGAGACTGATGCTGATGGTAGTAAAAACTGGTCAGACCTTCTCTTGTGCAGAGCTCCATGGAAGTCAGTGTAGCTGGGAAGCACAGTGTTCTGCTTACATGGACTAACTGGGAGAATTTTATAATGGGGGTGCTGCTGATGGAAACCATGTATTTTATTTGGTGCTTGTCATGACTATTTCATGTTACGAGATATGGTAGCACCTCTAGTTCCAGCACCACTGATGGGATCTGCAGTATAAGCTAGGGCAGAGTTGTAAAAACAAATTTAAAATTTATATTCTGGGTAAGGAGGAGATTTCATTCAGTCATGTTGGTTATTGGCATCTTCAGAGCTTGGCCCTTTGCCCCTGCCATTCCCACTCAGAGGTCCTGCAGTGTCAGCATACAACAAAGATAGTGTATTGATTTTTAACATTCATAAAACAACAGTTATCAACTTTGGGGAAAACTTTTTAAAAAACATTTTTATATAGCTCCAGTAGTGTGATGTGTGAGAGGTACAGGTACAAAGACACAGGGTGAAATCCTGGGCCCATTGAGATGAATGGCAAAACTCTACTTAAATGGATAATTTAAGACAAACTTTATAGGTCAAATTCACACTCCAGCTCCAGCAGACATTATAGTTGTGTCAGAATGTTTGGAAGTTTTGCAGTGAGGAGAGATGTTTATTGTGGCCTAGACTGACATCAATCAGTGCTCCAGAAGAGTGGGAGCATCCACATTTTATGGTTAACTAGAGTAAAATGACAGAAAACATGTTTCTTTTCATTCAGAAAATGCCCTTTTTTAATGCTCACATCTCATTCTTTCCCATCTCAACAGGAGCGTAACCCACAGTCAATGAAGCTGGCTGAATGTGCATGCCCTGTACATTAAGACTGAATTCTAAAATTTAAACCAAAGCAGCATAATACAGATCACTAGTCAGGGAGCAAGTGAAAAGTATAAATTCTTTCTCCAAAGAAACATAACAAGGATATTATGGTTCTGGTTTCAAAGTATCAACTCAGTCTCTTCAGCATTTCTGGCCAGGTAGCTTGAATTTATGGGTATGCCTACAGTGAATAAACACATTGATTCCACGTGACCAGAGCTGTCCTTTCCCATACACAGAATATGCAGTTGTGTAGGGCATGCAAAAATTTGGGGCACCACTGGTTCTTAATGTCTAGTCATCTGCCTCTTTCTATCCCTGTTCTGTGGCTTAGCGTCTTCTGGAAATTATTTTGTTAACTTAAAAGTGAAAAAAGCCTGCCAGAGCTAGTAACAGAACATGGAACCTTTGAAAGAGCCATTCAAGTGATAATGAAGCTATTTAACAGGCATCTGCCATCTCCAGGTATATGCGGTCAGTTTCTGAATGGACTGTTAGTTAATAGTACCTTAGTTTTAAAAATATTTTATTAGTGTCCTGCTGAAGATTATAAAAATCATTGACCTTTTCCCTCTGTCCACTGCCATTGGCGCATAGACACTCTAGTTTTAACAGAATTGCACAGGGTCTCATAAATTCTAAGAGCAGCCCTGCACAGGACCACATATACACCAGAAGAATGGCACTTTGTTAACATTTTAGCAAGACCAGAAGTGTCAATAACTGAGGTAGGAACAGTCAGGACTAGAGATCAGAACAGTGACAATCATGCTATGAGTCAGCAGTCCGATCAGGGTTCAAGACAAATATCAAGCCAGAATCAGGAACCAAACAAAGAACAGAGCTAAAGTAGACTGGGATAGGACAGGAACGTGACAGACACATGAGCAATCATGTCTGCAGGCACAAGTGTTGGTCAGCCAGAGAACGTCTACACAGCACCCTAAACTCGAAATAAGATACGCAATTCGTACTAAGCAAATTGCGTATCTTATTTCAAATGTATTTCAAAATAGCTTATTTTGAAATATGGCATGTCTACACAGCGCTAAATTTCAAAATAACATGCTATTCGAGATCCCTTAACTCTTGTGGAATGAGGGTTACCAGGATACTGAAATAGTGCGCCTGTTATTTTGAAAAATATTTGGAAATAACAGGTGGCTTGTGTAGACGCAGGGTAGCTATTTTGGGATACTGGAGGTGCAGGATAGCCGTGCAGTGTAGAGTTACCCCCGCTGACCTGATGCTGAGCTTAAAAAAGCAGGCAAACTGTTCTTGTCATTCAGTCAAGGGAGCTGGCCCAACAGGCGGTTCTGCTGTTGCTCAGCTGTGTTAATTAGTCTACCTGGGGATTGAGGTAACTAGTTCCAGACTTACCAGTAAACCCTCATTCCATCTTGACAAATGGTTAATTGATTGATAAATATTATTTCCTCTGTACCATGACTCTCCATTTAATATTGCTAGCTTGACTGAATTGCAAAAGTGAATAGACTACTTTAGTGCTCCACCTACAATAAGTGATGAGTAATTTCTACAATCTTTGTAGTATTCCACTTGTGAATATGTGTATCTTTAAAGTTACTGAGTCCTAATAGAACTTGTAACTTAAAGGTGTGGAGCATATGTGATGATGATACTGAGTCAACAGTTTTAGTGCAAGTACTTTAAAATAAAATAATATCAATCTGAAATTCTTAATAGAGTTTATACTGTCTTTTCCTCTGTTCATCCTCTTTGCCATTCCCATTCTGTCTCCCACTCCCCAGTTTGTTCCCCTGTTCGTCATTATCTACTATATAGTTGAGAGAGTTTGTCTGTTGTTCAAGAACTCCTCCTAAACAGTAAGCGTTAGGACCATCACATTCAGTATATAGTTTCCTTTTATAGTAACTTAAAGCAAGGTGAGGGTTTGATTGTGCCAGGAAAATGGAACGTACCTTAAATAGGCTTGCTTCTCATAAAACAATACAGAAAAAAGACAGAGTCACTAGGCAGGTGAAAGGGGCTGACTGAGGAACCCCCCCATACAGGGGACTGCTCCAGCCCTGAGCCTCCAACCATCCAGATACTCTTTGGTGGTGGTGGTGGGGAAGGCTGAAGCATCCCCCCAGATTCTAACATTGGCATTGCTGGATGTTCCCCTTCATCAGGGAGTCAGGGGAAGTTCATAGTTTGCTGCATGCCTCACTCTGGCTGGGGAGTGCCAGGGGGCAGACAAGCACTTTGTTCTTGCTTCCTGACAGGGACAGGAAGGAGAAGAGCAAGCAGCCTTGGTATGAATCTTGGGAGTGAGAGGGCTTTGCCCCTCTACCCACAGAGTCCCCTAACCAGAGCCCCTCCTCACATCCCCAGCCTCCTGCCCTGAGCCCCTCTTTAAGGACCTGAGCAGAGCTGGGTAAATGAGCTAATTACAACTATTCAGCAGGAAAGCTTTCTCAGGCCATAAATACTTTTATTTTCCCCATATTTAGGGACTTAATTTGTTGTGTAACTTGCTGTTTTTGTTCTAGCAGAAAGGGGGAACTGTGCATCAAAACAGATTAAAAATAAATAAAATACATTCTCAATGTTGCAAAGGAGGAAGTAAGAAGTTTTCAACAAGAACCTCTCAAAACAGATAAGATTGTATACATATGTGTCTAGAAATACCTTTTGTGAAAATACAGAATTACTTTTGTAGAAGAACAAAGTTTGCATCTGTTCTTCTAGTTAATTTAACTATTTTAATCTGCTCTCTCTTTAGCATGATAAATGCTTTAGCTCTTCAACTGCTTTAGATAAGGAAGTTTTTAAGTTGTTTTTTCCTTCCTATGCCCCTTCCTCTGTGTGGGCAGAAACTGATGTTTTGCAGACACTGTGAGACCATAGCAGTCCCTACCAGTGATATTTGCATTTCTTATTTTGCTGGGGGATTATTCCCACACCAAAGGTCTTTGGGTTTTTCAGAACCAAGTTAAATTTCCAGCCTGCAAATGGAGAACCAGAGCCTTAGTTAGTGAAATTAGTGCTGTTTTGTTGACTGCAGTAGCATTTCACTTTTTTGATGCTAGTTGAACATCTGCTCTGCAGCTTTAATTATTAATGATCTTCCAAACCTGGTTCTGTATTAAAAATTATCTTTCCCCTGATTCATACTCAGTGAAACTACTCACATGTAGAAAGCTAAGAACATACAGAATGGTTTGTAGTATCAGGGCCGAAATCCAAATTGCTCTAGAAAGAAGAATGTCTTTAGATCCGTAAATTGTATTTAATCCATCTATTGTTAAAACTTCAAGTATTATTAAAATGAGAATAGTCATCTCAAATAAGAAATTCCAGTTGCAGATATGTCAGCATGGTTTTGTGGAAAGCACTGTATTCAACATATATAATTAAAAAAAAAGACACCATCCCCTTTTACCTAACTTTGTAGTCATTCAAAAAAATCTATATTAAAGTCCCTTTGGCTCATCAATTCATTTATCATCTTCTAAAACCAATTACAATTCTTTTAATTCTGGGTAAGTGGCTATTCCACAATTAAAAGAAAAAAGCCATTTAAAATATGCCTACATATCTTATAAAAGCAGTGAACCAAAATATTAATCACTGATTTCATCTTTATTTTAATCTTTTTTGGCAATTTTTGTATTGCAAAACCAATGCTTCAAACTTCACCTGAACACCTCACTAAATATCATTGTCTGGATATTAACAATGGGACAGTTCATAGCAGCGTTGTAGGATTAGGGTGGAAGAGATTTTAAAAACTGCTGTATATGCTATCTTTTGTCAGTAAAAACACATGGAAGGGAATCCTACTTTTCCCAGTCTGACACTATATTTTCTCAAATCTTTGTAGCTTCTTTACCCACTAAAGATACTTCTAATGATAGAACCACTAACGGCTGAGGGTTTTTTTTTTGCATATGAATACAATCCACAGGAATATAATGGCCTTATCCTGTGCCTCTCAGCTCTTCTGTGCGCCTGGCAGCAGTTCAATGCCTGCTCTTATTATACCCCCATTGGCTGTGTCTTGCGATTAGCACTATTTTCGGTTACCTTAAAAAGCATTAGGTTCATTGCAGAACTCCAGATAAATATTTACAATGGTCAACCAACCCCATGCTAGTCACTGGGTAGGGTTTTTTTTCCATAAAATTTCATGTGTAACTAATGCCAAAACTGCAGAGGGAGAGAATTTCTATTACTTCAAATATCTTGGCTATTGAATTATGCTGCAGCTACAAGCAGTGGCATGGGAACAATTTTTGGAGTAGGGGATGCCGAGTCATGTTCCTCACAGCCCTTTAGAGCTAGGGCTGTCAGATGGGACCCCATGTGTGAGGCTAGTTGCCAGGCGGGACCCTGTGCCTGCACCACAGCGCCAAGGCCAGCAGCTTAGTGGGACCCAGAACTGGCTGCCGAGACCATTTCACAGGCATGGCCACAGAGTGGGACCTGGGGCTGGTGGGTAAGCCGTGTGTGCAGGGATTGCAGCCAAGTGAGAGCTGAGGCTGGCAGTGGAGTCCCTGTGTGCAGGGATGGCAGCTGAGTAGGATCTGGGGCTGAAAGCAGAGTCCTTGGGCTGGAAACAGAGTCCCTGGAGAACAGCGGGCCTGGCAGCCAAGACCCTGAGCAGCAAAGCATGTGGACAGCAAGCCGAACACCTGGGGGTGCTGCAACACCCCAGTGCCCCTGCTTTCTGCACCTTTGGTTACAAGGTGAATGAGGAGGGCATAGCAACTATTTTCCATTTTTGCTCCAGATTCCCTTTCCACAAGCAGTCTATGACTTTGTTCCTCTCTGCACATGCAGTAAAATAGGACAATAGTCCAATTAAGCAACAGCCAATTGTCCTGTATTATCACAAAGCTTAATTGCTTCCATTGGGGATATCCCAGTATAGTAGTCATGATTAAGTGCATCCCAACAGAATACTGAATGGGGTCAGAGAAGGAACAGTGTGAGGATTGAGGGTGTGGTTTTTTGCTATGCCAGAATTACACATTGAGGTAAAAGAGACAAGGTTATGATGCATCTGTCTAAGTGGGTCTTTGTCCAGAGAAGCTTAACCTCAAATAAATGTTAGTCGTTAAAGTGCCACAGGACTCCAAGTTGTTCTGGAGATACAGACTCACACAACTACCCCTCTGAAGGTGGTGATGGTAACTTTTATTTGACCACCTTCACTTTCTAATATCCTGGGACGAATATGCAATCAGTGATACAACAGTGCATGCGTATTGAAGTAATTCATTTGGTTTGTAGCCCTACATGTTGTGCTGGCTTACTTGGATTTTGTATTTGTGGAGGTGTCATTTTTACTTAAGATAATTTATGCTCTACATTAATTGCAAAACAATAATTAGAACATGTAATGTGTGGCTTCTGACTTGTACGGTTAAAAAGGTTGTGCCTTTTCACCTGCTCTTCAGTACTTTTTAACGTAAGAGCAAAAAGGAGGAAGAACGGAGATGCAGTTAGCATCTCCTCTGCTTCTCTCTGGGGCAGTGGTTTTCAACCCCTGGTCTTTCCCTTGGGGAAATGGGTGTCTACAGGAGGTTTAAGGGGGTCTGTGAAACGTGGTGGTTATCACAGAACAGGGGTTGTCAACCAATGGGCTAACAATTCCAAAGGGGTCTGCACTTCTATTCAATTTTTGTCTAAGTGGCCCTCAAATGCAAAAGGTTGAAACCTCCTGCTGTAAAGTCAAGTTTCGATTGGTAGGAGAAAACAAAGGAGGGTAGTTTTCACCTCTGGGAAGGGAGGCCAGCGGACTGATACGGGGTGGGCGAGGCAGGGAAAGATGACCCCATTTCAGGTGGCCCCCAGAAGGGTTGGCAGAGCAGAGGCAGGCTTTCACCTTTGCTGCTGGCTGCCAGGGGCGAGGCTCTGGCAGAGACTCCAGTTCGGGCAGCCACAGGTAGGCGGCGGCCTCTTTTTCTTTCCCCAGGTTTGGTGTGCGTGTTTTCCCCCTCCCTTCCCTCTCTCTGCCTCCTGCTTTCGCTTTCCGGGTTTGGAGTTTGGGTGGAGGTTCAGAGGAGTGAAGGCAGCTCAAGGAGCCTCAGGTGGCTGCTTGGGGATTTTTCTTTCCCTCCCTTTCCTCCGCTTTTCTCTTAATTTTCCTTCTTTGTGGTCGCAGCCAGGGCACTCTGCCCCCCCCCCGCCGCGCTTTCCCTTTTCCTCCTCCCCAGCTCCACTTTTGACGGAGGATCTCGGGCTGTTTTCCTGTCTGCACACAAGTTTACCACTTCTCCTCCTCTCCCCTCCCCCGGAGGCAGCGTCCTTCCCCTCTGTCTCCCTGGGCAGCGTCGCTTGCTGCCCCATGGCTTGCGGGACTCCTCGCTGCCTTTCCCGCACGTGAGCTCTCCCGGATCTCAGCGCGAAGTCCTCCCCCATCCGCGGCGGAGGGTGGGGAAAAGTTAGTTGGTTTGCTGGCTTTCCTCTGAACTCGTGGGGCTCTCGCTTTTGAATGAGGGTTTCTTGCTCCGGAGAAGTGTAGCCCCTCCAGCCCCGACATGCCGTTCCCGCTGAGGACGGTGGAGCCCCTGAGGCTGTGCAGGTTGGAAGACGCCGGGGGAGATGCTGTTGCTGCTGCCGGCGGCGGCTGCGGGGCTCTGCTGGGAGCAGCCAGAGCGGCGGACAAAGAGCGAGCGCGGGCGGCCGGGAGCGGCGGGCGCCGGCTGCTGTTCAGCTCGCTGGAGCAGGTCAGCTCGCGCTCGCTGGTCTCCCTGCTCTGGCAGCTCTCCGACCTCTCCCGCTGCGCCAGCGACATCTTCGGCGAGATCCAGAGCCAAGCGGACGCCCTGTGTGAACGCAGCGCCCGGCTCCAGCGCCGCCTGGGCTCCCTGCGCGCTTTGAGCGGCCGCCTAGACCACCGGCGAGTGAAAATCCGTGAGTGCAAACTTCTTCTGTCTGCCTGCGGGCCCGGGCTCGCCAACCGGCCAGTCACCGCCTGGGGCTGCCGGGCCGAGCTAGGAGAGCTGCATTTGCAGCCGGGGGGTGAGGGTGGACATGTGTATGAAACTGCCTTGTGAAGGGTGGCAGCACTGGCGCGGGAGGACTTTTCGCGGCCCCAGAGTTAGTTCGGCCCGAGTGGAGAGCAGCCGGCTGGCTGCAAGGGGGCAGACACTGGGCTCGTGCCACTTTTGCAGGGTTAGTGAGGGAAAGGCACACACTGAAACTACCCCTCCCCCCCCCCCGCCTGCTCATTCCGCTGGCGAATCTGCCCCGCCGGCCGGCCCCCCGCCGCTGACGGGTGCCAGGGTGTGAGAGCTTTGCAGGGCTGAGCTGAGCAGCGAGGTGCGGTTTGTTTTGCGGCTGTTCACCAGGGCGGCTCGCGGCGTGAGATGGGCGTGCCCCAGGGAGCCTCATCCATTTAGCGCGGCGCTGTTTGCAGGATTAGGCTTGTAGGCCTTGTTGGCAGATGCATCCTATTACACGTGTTAACTGAGATGCTTTTCGCCTTGGCGTGGCTAAGGCCAGTTGTTTAAAAACTTGTTAAATGGCTGCGTTAGCCATCACCGGCTGAAAACGTCTGGAAAAACAAGGTGTGCGGCTCCACTGGTGTTAACGTGAGAGGAAATGCAACAACCGCGGGCACCCACTGGAATATGCATCACACTAGAAGGTTATTAAAGTGACTTTAATGTGATGTATTTTCCTTAGACCGGTGACCTCAGTGCCTGCCTTCTCCCCTCAATATATTACTTCATATTCAAAAAGCACTTTCAAGTGCTCTCCTTGCAAGGAACCCAATAAACATTCCCCACCCTGCCCCTCCACGCTTACTGAAATACAATCTTCCAGCCAAGCTTGCTACGCATAATTATCTCCCCTCTGTGTCTCAACTGAAGTTCAGAGGGATCACCACACGGCTTTCACAGTAAGCTCCCCGTTTCGTTCCAGTAGTTCTCTTTTTGGCTCCTGTGCATGGAGTAGTTGGAATTTCCTGCTGGCTCAGGGCTGGGAAGTTTTCAGCATGGAAGAGTTTTTTTTTTCCATTTTCGCTGCCTGTCACAGATCTGATTCCGTGAAAAGCAGAGCTGTAGGATAAAGAACAGTAAATTGACTGTGCAGTGTGAGGGTCTTGTTTATTTGTCAACACTTTTAACACATACTTTTCAGCTGTAATATGGCATAATAACTATGAGACTTCTTTTATGTCTGGTTTGTGCTGTGTTTTTTGAACCAATTCATTCCTCTCTATTCATCAGATTGCTGGTGCACATCTCGACATTTTAAAATTTGCATATACTTAAGTTCTTTCACACTTTTTAAAAATTATTTTTCTGTTTCATAGTTCTTTGGACTTGTCTTTCATTTATATGATACTCTTTTATATGCAGGCTAACTACAATGTTGAATTTATAACTGAATACAGGGCTAAAGCTGCAAAACTTAGATTTGTCCATGGATTTTGAATCCCTCATACTTAGGTTTTGGTATAGGTATATCTCTTTTAGCACCAAATCCATTCACCACGTCCTGAAAGCTGTCTAAACAAGTACCAAGTGAATTACATTTCACTTTGAATAGACTACATTGAATTCAAAAGCATGGAAGATCTGCTTTCAGATACTTGATTACCTTCATTCTCCCAAGAATACACAAATCTGTGAAAAGACAGTTTTGTAAATCTCAGAAAACTCTTATAATTGCTACATTTTTCAACTTGCATAGAGAATAGGGTACAATACATCATAACCTTTACCTGTTAGATGTAATTTCTTGGCACATAGGGTGACCAGACATTGCAACATTAGGGGGTTTGTGTTACATAGCAACAATACACCCTGGAAAAAAAGCATCCTGAATTTTGACACTTGCTATCTGACCACCTTATTGAAATGTCTTCTGGCACTCCAAATTGTAGACCATCCACTTCACTTTCTTATACCAGTCAAAAAGTGCAGTACTGAAGAATTTTCTTTCATTTTCTTTGTATATTTAAGTTCCCAGCACTTACACATTTCTTATATTCTGCCTTACTCATGCTATTAGAGATACTTATCCAGTGTAGACAAATTGCATTGTCTTTTTTTTTATGCCTCCATGGTTTACAAAGCCTCCTTTAATTAATAAAGTTGCTATAACTTAATAAAGTTACTGTAGCTTATTGAGCTGTATTTAATAAATGAATTATATATTTAAAAATTATTTGATAAAAGACTTGGTGTGAAACAATTTTTCAGTGGATTACTTTGGGTGACTAGCAACTGTTGATAGCTGCTGTTCAAACTAACCATTCTACTATGCAGCATAATGTTACCTTTTAACTTTCTTGTTACATGCTTTCTTCTGCTTGAGTTCTTGAGATTTAGTTGGGTGATCAACAATAGTTAACATCACGAACTCATTTATAATGGAAGCTGTCAAGGTCTGTCTGCCAGTTTAACCTTGTCCTGCTGGGTTGGAGGAAGTATCGGCAAAACAAAGAGAGTAGTTTAATTATATTTGTTTTTGTTTTGTATACCAATGCCACAAATGTTTGCTTTTCAGAACAACATACTTTCACAATAAAGGCATAAGAAACCATTGGCTGAAGGGAAGGAACAGAGAAGAATAAATCGATTAACATTGTTCTCAGTTATTAGATACTTATTGTTTGCACAAGATGGTAGAGAAGAAAGTAATGTTATGGCAGTATCTGTTTTGTGCACAGGTTGCTGAAAAAGCATTTTAACCAGTTCATTAATAACATTGCAGTTATCGTTAAGTATTTTGGTTTTACTTTTGTATGTTAAAGCTTCAGAATAAGAGTAGAAAATTTCGCAAATCTCTGTCTAACCTGTTTTTAAAAACCTCCAGTGACAATCACTGGCCAGGGATGGTCTAGATCAGAGTTTCTCAACCTTTTTTTTTTTTTTTTTTTTTTTTTTTTTAATAAAGTACCTCTTTTTAAAAAAAAAATTATAGGTAGTCTCAGTATCTACAGTTTTCAGACACATGATTTTTTTTCTACCATTGCAACACATTTGTTTAAACAACTTAATTGTAGTCTGGTGGGTGATGACATTTTTGGGTGTAAAAAGTCCAAAAATAATAAAGCTCTATAAAACTTAAAACAAAAACTCAGTTTTCTCCAAATTTCAGTTGTGTTGAACCAGTTATGCCTCTCTATTCTAAGGATACTCGTACCACTGGTTGAGAAACACTGGTCTAAAGCAGTGATCTCCAACCTTTTTATGCCCAAGATCACTTTCTGAATTTAAGGGAAAACCAAGATCTACCCTGCCCCTTCCCTGAGCCCCCACCCCTCTCACTCCATCCCTTCTTTCTCACATTCACTGGGTCAGGTTGGAGTGTAGGAAGGGAGCATGGGGTTCTGGCTCTGAAGGGGGGGTCACAGTTGGGGTAGGGACTCCCAGGGATTCTTCTTTTTCTTACAAAGATCACCAAAAAGAAGAGCATAGGTTTGTGTGCAGTACGCAGGCATGAGCATAAGGGTGTGGCAGGGGAGGAGGCAACATAACTACAACCTTTTGTCTGCTAATCTTGATAATTAGTCACTCTGAACAGCCATTCGGTATGCTTATTTGTTTGTCTGGCTACGCAACTTAAGTGTAAGGTCCATATCAGTGCTGTTATGACATCCTGTACTTTTACATGTGAATAACATTAGTAATTAAAAATTTGTCTTAAACTGTCAGCTAGTTTTTTTTTAGTTATCTTTGGTCTCTAATGCTCATTTTGGAGAAAATCTGCCTAAAGAACGTGCTAATTAAAATACATTCTCTGAGGGTCCTGAATGCAGGAGGACTGTTGTTCTTTGCAAACCAGTCAAGAATAAGTATCACATTTGTAACTCTTTCAACAGTGGAATTGTCTTGGGTATCTAAACAAGATAGGCTGGATTTCTGTACAGGCAATCCCCGGGTTACGTACAAGATAGGGACTATAGGTTTGTTCTTAAGTTGAATCTGTATGTAAGTCGGAACTGGCGTCCAGATTCAGCCGCTGCTGAAACTGACCGCCAGTTCTGACTTACATACAGATTCAACTTAAGAACCCCAAGCTTCCCCAAGTCATCTGCTGCTGAAACTGATCATCAGCTGATTCCAGGAAGCCCGGGGCAGAGCAACTCTGCCTCAGGCTTCCTGTAGTCAGCGCTGGTCAGTTTCAGCAGCGGCTGACTTGGGGACGCCTGGGGCAGAGCAGCTGGGGTGCTGCTGGGTTGCTCCAGTAGCACCGCTCCTTGGCGCTACTGGACCAACCCAGCAGCACCCCAGCTGCTCTGCCCCAGGCGTCCTGATTCAGCCACTGCTGAAACTGACCAGCAGCGGCTGAATCAGGACCTGGGGCGCTGCCGGGTTGGTCCAGTAGTGCCCAGAGGGCGCTGCAGTACCAATCGGCAGCGCCCCAGCTGCTCTGCTCCAGGGTCCAAAACAAAAGCCTGGTCTGCTGGGCGCGCCCCCCCCCCCCCAGCAGACCAGGGATACGGGAGCAGAGCCGCAGCGGCAGCGGGGTGCCGCGCCTCTGAGGCTTTGCTCTGGCAAAGCCTCAGAGGCGCGGGACCCCCTGCGGCTGCGGCTTCAGTCCCGGTGCCTGTGGTCTGCTGGTCCCCAGCAGACCACAGGCACCGCGACTGAAGTGGCAGCAGCGGGCGGGTTCCCCCGCTTCTGAGGCTTTGCCAAAGCAAAGTCTCAGAAGCGCGGGAACCGCAGCTGCTGCCGCTTCAGTCCCCGTGCCTGTGGTCTGCTGGGGACCGTCCAGAAAGCCTCAGAAGTGCGGGAACCCGCCCGGTGCTCCTGGTCTGCAGGAGACAGTCTCCAGCAGACCAGGGGCACCGGAGCAGCTTACGAACGGGGCTTTCTCGCCCCGGAGCTCGCAGGTAGCAATCCGCTACCTCGACCTCCGGGGCGAGAAAGCCCCGTTCGTAAGTGCGGATCGGACGTAAGTCGGGGACTGCCTGTACTGTATTTCACATGGTAGATTCACTTTCTGCACTTAACATGCACTGTAGTAGCTTTCAGCTCTGGTCTGTGTGCAATTCAAGATGATGCCGACTGTGTGATCTGGAGCTCTGCCTTCTGTCTTCAGCAGTAGAAATACTCTGTTGAAGACCCCCATCTTTGGAACTTGTTTCTCCTGACTCCTAACGGGAGGTCAAGTTTGAGATCAGATCATGTTGCAGAGTTTTTTTGTTTATTTAGGTTTATGAAGATAAAGACTAATACAGTGCATGTTAAGCGCCTCTTATTTGAATTTCTCATCATGAGTAGTGTGTTGTGCAACAATTATGGCTACTGAGATGCAAAGCTTTTCCTGGGGTTTGACGACTGGAGTTAATGGCCCAAGGTGATATTGGTTCTGAGCACGAACGGCTCTGAGGGAGGGGGGGCTGTAAAACTTCAGCATTGCATGCAATATTATGACCTTAGTTTGGCTGTATTGGCATTCATTCCTGGAACAGAGCCATTAGATTTTGACAAACCTTCCATAGGTTTTCATTAAGCATATGTAATTTCCTTATTGTTGTATACATTTGTAAAACACTGTAGTTATAATAATAATAATAATAATTAATAATGATACTAGCACTCATGTATGCTTTTTATCTTCAAGACACTGTGTAAACTTCAGTGAAACAGAATTCAGTAATGTACCTTAAAGAGCAAATTTCAGATTTTAAACTTCACAGCCAAGATGGAGGCGGGAAGTAATTGCAATTGTGAGCTTTTTAGGCATGATTGTTGCCTACTTACGGCAAATACTAATAAGATGGCAGTAATAGTTCTGGAGTGAATTATACCTTTTAAAAACTCAGCTAGGGCCCGACACTTGTGAGATATTATGCGCCCTCAGATGTCATTGCTTGTCAGGAGAGTCCAGGGCACACAGCATCTTTCAGGAAGCACTCTTTCCTCTCCTCCTATCTGTAAATACGGTGATGTAAACAAGCACGTTTATGCAGATAAAAGCATTCATTTCTTGAACTTTTACAGACTATTAACCCTCATTGAAAATTTAATCCTAAAGCATCCCAACCATGTGAATTCCTGGATTTCACCAGGTATGAATGCTTGATCTAATTTGATTGTTTAAATAGAATTGAAGTGTCCGTAGAAGAAATCTTCTAGTTACTTTGTACATATAAGATTCTAGTAACTTTGTATTATAAGATTTGGCATTTAAAAAATTACTCTGAAAACACTCTGGGATTTAATGGAGTTGAGACAAGATAGATAACGATTTCATTCTCCGGAGCCAATTGATGAAACAATGAGAGGAAGTTCTCAACATCAAGCCGTCCTGCTTCCATGCTCAGAGGAAACGCTGATCGGGTGGCTTTTGGCTGAGGAGCACAGAAAGTAGAACATAAGCCTGGCTACACACAGCACTGTCAGTCTGTTCTGATGTGACAGCTCAGGTATTTGTTGTAAGGGCTGGGAGTTCTCCTTCATGTTCCCTGTTACAAAGACATTTGATATCTATGCAAATGTTAACACTGCTTTCCTACTCTGTGGATCACACTGTTCACAGGCTTGGGAGGTCATATCTCTTACCTCCTTCACAGCTCCCTGGTCCTTTCTGTTTCTTCAAAGAGATACTGGGAAGGAAATACCATGAAATGAACCTTGTGAAGGTTTCTGGGTCACATCTCCCATAATATGGTGAGATTTAGTTCATTGCATTTTGTGCTAGGGATATTAAATATTGGTTAATTGAACAGTCAATTAACCACATGAATTATTGGTTAGTTGACTATTCTGTAGTCCCCGAGGGCTCCAGCCCCACTCTCGAGGAGCCCCTTGCAACCGCATGCTACTGCCTCTCTATCAGAGGCAGCACAGGGTGCCAGGTGGGAGCTGGTCCACAGAGAAGTCAGTTTAAAAAACAGCTCCCCTTGTGGTGTGGCTGCCTGCCAGCCCACTCTAGGGTGACAACAGCCTCTGTCCAGGTGGGATATCTGAGTTCCTAGACCCAGAGTGAGCCAGAACTGAAATGGATTCCTGCCCACCTGGCTCCTAATACATTTTAAATGCAGAGCCACAGGGATAGGTCCTGGACCTGGTGCAAGTTGGCACTGAGTTGGGCTGCTGGCTAGCCTGCTAAAAAATTACTGGCAGGAGGTGGAGGGGAATGCATGTAATATATACTTAACATTAACCTATAAGCTTTTGTTTATCGGTTAATTGACTATACTATTACATCCCTACTTTGTGCTGCTGTAGAAGAAATTGGCTCGCGTGGTGTGTGTGTTGCCACTGTTTTGTTCTAAGGCCTGGTCTACACTTAAATTAGGTCAACATAACTATGGTGCTCAGGGGTATGAAAAAATCCTATTAGCCTAGAAACCATCGCTTTGGGAAGTGGAATTCCTACAGCAATGGGAAAACCCCCTTCTGTCCTTGGGCAGTGTATATGCTATGATACTACAGCGCTGTAGCTACAATATGGCTAAGTTTACACTGGCACTTTACAGTGCTGTAACTTTCTGGCCGTGAAAAAACACCTCCCCCCCCCCAAATGCAGCAAGTTACAGTGCTGTAAAGCAATGTTTCTCAACCAGTGGTATGAGTACCCTCAGGGATACTCGAGAGAAGTCTGGGGGTATTTCAACACAACTGAAATTTGGAGAAAACTGAATTTTTGTTCTAAGTTTTACAGTGCTTTATTATTTTTGGATTTGTTACACCCAAAAATTTAATTGCCTGCCTGGCTATGATCAAGTTGTTTAAACAAATGTGTTGCAATGGTAGAAAAAAAATTGTGCCTGAAAACTGTAGATACTGGGAGTACTTATAATTTCTTTTGTGTCAAATGAGGTTACTTATAACTTTTTTAAAGGGGTACTTTATTAAAAAAAAAAAAAAAAGGTTGAGAAACACTGCTGTAAAGCAGGCTTCGGAGCTCAGTACTTTTAGCTACTCCCCTCGGGAGGTGGTTTACATAGAATGCTGTTATCTATCTCTCCCAGTGCTTGAGCCAGGGTCACACTTTCAGTTTAACAGCATTCTATGTAAACCACCTCCTGAGGGGAGTAGCTAAAAGTACTGAGCTCCGAAGCCTGCTTTACAGCAGTGTTTCTCAACCTTTTTTTTTTTTTTAATAAAGTACCCCTTTAAAAAAGTTATAAGTAACCTCATTTGACACAAAAGAAATTATAATATGCTGTTATGTGTAGACAAAGCCTGCCAAAGCTGTGTCACTACAGAACTGCTAGTGTAGACATGACTTGCATCTTTAACTCTATCAAGCCTGAAGAATATAGCACCATATGTAAGAGATGCTTTATTTTATATATTCTGAATTGTTCATACAGATATATATACGTATAATTTGCATATACAGGCAGTCCCCGGGTTACGTACAAGATAGGGACTGTAGGTTTGTTCTTAAGTTGAATTTGTATGTAAGTCGGAACTGGTACATATTGTAGGGGAAACTCTAGCCAAACATTTCTCCAGAGCTCAGTTTTATTCTCCCACACCTCACTTCCCTCAGTCTTTTATTCTCAAGCTGAGGTGTCTGCTGAGAAAAGCCGCTCTGCGTCTCCCTGGTCTGCTGGAGGGGGGCGCTTGCTTCGCGTCTCCCTGGTCTGCTGGGGGGAAGCAGCTAGTGCAGGGTTGCCTCTCCCCGTTTGTAAGTAGGGATCTGATGTAAGTCGGATCCATGTAACCCGGGGACTGCTTGTACTTTGAAACATAAAAGCATGAACTTACTAATATCAGAGCGAGGTAAACTGAAACTGGCAGAGAGAGAAGCCATGCTGAAGTTTGGCTTTCTGGTTTCTCATACAAGGGAACTGTAGACTAGCTAGGTCAATTGAGTTGAGGCTTCATCTCCTGCTATTTTGTTTAGTAAAGGCAGTGCGGGAGCACATTTCCTGCTTTAGCTGAACAGGAAGCTTTATTCAGCTTATTCCTAGGGAAACCTTTCCTCCATCCCCAATCTCCCAACCACCAAAGTGAACATTGTTCAAGACAGCATCAGCAGTGGGCAGAGGATGATGGAAACAGCAAGATCCAGGAGTAAAGTTCAGATGTTAAATAATTTATAACAAAATACCCTACACATAGTTAATTTGGAATGTAAAGAGTTTTACACCCATTCCTAATTATGCAGAATAGTGCTTAGGAACAGTTTAACCATTGTTGTATTTAGTTTTTTCAAGACTAATTATCCGTGGAAATTCAGTCTGACCCTCAGGAGATTTCATTTGAAAAAGAGCAGGAAGAAAGCTTGAGGTAGAAAAGGATTTCCCATAGGCATACTTGGCCATGTCCCTGTCCTTCTGAATGGCAGAACTCCAGCTGAATTCAATTTGATGAGGATTTGGCTCCCTGTTTGAAAAAGGGATACTCTTTGGCTCAAATCTGGAACAGCTTTGTGCATTTCTTAGAGATTTATTACATGGCACCTATGAATTAATTGCCTTAGATCCTCTGCCTTGCTGAAAATATCTTTGTGGAAAAAGGAGGTAGTTTCATTTTAAGGACACATTGTTAATACATTAAATTTCAGCATATCTATTTTATTTTGTCACAGGCTCCCCCTCCTGCTTTATGAAATTTTTCTTAGGGATAGGAATATGCATAACTTGAAGATGCTTTATGCAAAACAGGTCATGTAATATAACTTTTACAGTTACAGTTTGCTGAGTCTGTTTATCCTATTTGTGTGTCATTCTTGTATGTGAAGTTAGAAATGTGAAATTTGGATCTCTTTATGGTTCTAAATGTGCTAATGAAGGCCATTAGTAATGCCCCAGAAATGTAATGACTCAGTACTCAAACCAGCAACCTGTGGATGGTTGTGTTTGTCCTGTAAACCCAATCTGTGGTTGGTCTTAGAAGGACATGTGACTATAACACCTGATACAGAAATCCATGTTGAACCTGGTATTTTTCCATGGGAACAGGGGGAGCTGAACAAAGGATTCCCACCTTGGGGAAGTCTATTTAAGCAATAGGAAGCAATTAGCTTTTGTCTTCAGCTAGCTATTGAAATTGCCTGGCCCATACTATGGGGATACAAAGTACTTGCAAGAAGTTGTAAGCTGGGGAGAGTAAAGATCAACTCTGACTCTATGCTCTTTCCCTGAGTTAAGGAGAGCTGTTTAGGTTAGGAATTTGCACGTAACGAGTTTCTTAGAGGATTAGAACTAGCTAAGTGGTTTTTGTTCGTTTTAATTGAGTAACTTACTTTGATTTGACTGTTTTCACTTGCAACCACTTAAATCCAACTTTTTGTACTTAGTAAACAAAAATGTTTTTATTATCAAGCCCATTGTTACTTGGTGAGGGGTGCAACTACTGTTCATCTATTTCTTTCATTGATAAAGGGAGCAGACCTCCCTTATAAGCTTTTTCTGTGTAAGATGAATTTATTTGGGGTTTTGGTCTTATTTGGGTGATGGTTTCCTGGGTGCTGAGCCCTTATAGCTAAACACTCCTGAAGTTGAATTGGTCCACTGTTTGTTTGGCCCTCCGAAGGGTGGTCACCTCAACGCTGTGCCTTGTCTAGGGTAGGGATGTCAAGGTGTAGTTAGCTCCATGATTAACTGCTAAGCCTGGGCTAATCCTATTGATTACATGCACTCTTCCCCCCACCTTTGCTGCCTCTGTATCAGAGGCAGCAAAGGTTGGGGAGGCAGGAGTTATACAGGATTAGAGATGTAAGCAATTAGTTGACTATCTGATAACCTCATGCTTATCGGATAGTTGGCTAGGCTATGTCTACACTGCATGATTATTTCAGAATAAGCTATTCCAGAAGAAATACTCCAAAATAGTTATTTCGAAATAGTGTCACTACACTAAAATTAGTCCGAGGCAGATTTCCCTAATGTAGACATGTTACCTTGGTTTAGAGCTCTGGGAAGCACTGGGGAGTAATTACTTTGAATGGCCTGGGAGAGAAGCTCTTTTGAAATAGAAGCAGTGGAGTGTCTTCTGAAGTAGCTACATGTCTACTTCCACATGAGGTTTACAAACACCAAAATAAGCCATTCATTATTTTGAAATAATGGGCTAGCTGTGTAGGTGCTTGTATAATTATTTTGGAATAATGCTACTGTTTAGATGTACCTCTAGTGTCTTGACTAGTTGCTTCTCCCGCCCTGGTTGCTGTCTCAGTCAGAGAGAGGCAGCAAGGGGGGGAGCAGGAACCAGTGCTGGGGGGATCTGGCTTAAAAGCTGGTTCCCTCACAACACCGTATCTGCTGTAGACATAGCAGGGACCAGGCATGGGCCAGGACAGCTGATTCCCAGCTTGTGCCTGGTCACCCCTGCTGTGCTGGTGCTTTTGAAATGTATTAAGAGCTGCAGAGGTGGCTAGCAGCTCTTAATACATTTAAAAGGCAGAGCCGCAGTGGGGTTAGCTCCTGGGACCAGAAGCTAACCGCACTGCAGCTCTGCAGTTTTTCTCTCCTTATCAACTAATTGACTAGTCAATGGAAAGTCCATTGACTAGTTGATTAAACACCATTTAATATCCCTATACAGGATCCCACGGAGCCACTTTACTCCTCCTCTCCTCTCACTCCCACATGCTGCTGCCTCTGATAAAGAGGCAGTAGCATGAAGGTGGCAGGCAGGAGCTGGTACACATGGGAAGCTGGCTTTCAAGCTGGCTCCCCGTTCATATTGGCTCCTGTGGAGCCATGTAACTCCCTCCTTCCCCCGCCGCCACTGTTTTAAAATCTGTCTTCCTATAAGTACCAGCTCCACCTGCTCCCCCCACGCTGTTGCCTCTATCAGAGACAGCAGCGCAGGATGGATGGGAAGAGGAGCAGCCTCTGTCTGTGGCAGGCCCATGCTCACTGCGGACAGAAGCTGCTCCGTGTGGGGTGGCAGGTGGGAGCCAGTTTTTAAACCAGCTCCCCATGTGGGCTGGCTCCTGCCTGCCACTCCCCCCTGACTTCACTGCTGCTTCTGATAGAGGCAGAAATGCAGGATATCAGGGGGCTCTCCAAGAGTTGTGCCTGGGAGAGTACTGGCTGCTGGCTCCGCCCCCAGGGACTATCGAATAATTGTGTAACCACTAAAATTTGATGGAGTTACATGATTATTAAATGAATTGCTATCTAACATCCCTAGTCTGGGGAAGACCTGAGCAGGACAGGGTGGTGGGGAGTCCTAGAGAGCAAGAAGGTGGGTGTCAGTGGCATGATGAGCACACCAGGGGACAACCCTAAGGGGACTTCTGTGATTCAACCAGTCACAGTTTCATTTTAAGGATACATGGTTAATACATTAAACTTCAGGATATATAGGGTTTTTTTTAAAGTAGCCACCCCACCACCACCACCATCCCAAATATTCAGATACTATAAGATACAGTAATAGTGCCCTCAAAAATGTCTTTTCCTTCTAGTGTTGGTCTAGTCTAGGTTTGGTTGAGAGAGAGCTACTAATCTTGGTTTTGTGGTCGTCTTTTCTAAATAGCTAATGTGAGGTTCTTGCAGGAAAAGACTTTTTTGGGGGAGGGAAGAGGTGAATAGAATGAAAACCACAGAAATTTCTAAGAACCTCATATTTTGAGGTGTAAATCAATTTCTAATCATTAATGTTTAGAATGAGACGTATATGGGGTAGGGATGCTAAATATCGGTTAATCGAATAAGAATTAACAAGGTTAACTGACTATTCGTTATTCTTACCTTATTCTATAGTCCCTGGGCAGCTCCTGTCTGTGGAGGAGGCGTCTGAGCTCCTGGACCCTGCATGAGCTGGAACTAAGCTGAGCTGCCTGCCTGGCTCCTAATATACTTTAAATGCAGAGGGGTTAGGTTCAGGACCCCATGTGAGCTGGGACTGAGCCAGACTGCTGGCTAGACTGCTAAAAAAATTTACTGGCAAGGGATGGGGGGGAAGCATGTAGTCTATAGCATTAACCTATCAGCTTTTGCTTATACTATACATCCCTAATATGGGGACAAGAGTATTCCACATCTCCTTACTGTACTGTTCTTGTATCTTTCTCTGAAGTTTCAAGTGTTGACCATTATTGGAGACAGGACACTAGACTTGATGGACCTCATCCAGCAGTGCAATTTCTGTGTACCATGAATTTGTTTGCAAGAAGAAAGGAAAACTTCTCTTCCCTCTGATCTCTATTTTGCTATTTATTTGAACATGCAAACATACTGATTTTATATATAGATATAATTTCAGTGTTATCTGGAACAAATAATATACCATAAGTAAATGTGCAATAAGGCTTGGTCTGTACAACCTATTTCAAAATAATAGCTCCTAAAATAACTATTTCAAAATAAGTTTATTCCTCTTCACAAGCAAGAGTTGTTATTTTGAAATAACAAGCCCATTATTTTGAAGTAAGAGGCTTGGTAGTGTGGATGCTCCCCCTAACAATGTAGTTAAATGTGAACCAAACACTGGATGTGGTGCTTTTTTTTAAAATTTAATATATTTGAAACTAATGCATATCCCTCTATTGCAGGGTTGGGCAATAATTTTTGATTGGGGGCCACTCCCAAGATTTTGGAAAGTGGTCGAGGGCTGCACACTTCCATGGTATTAATGGAGGAGATGTGGGATCTGGGATGGAGGTTGCATGCAGAAGGTAGCTTGGGGGAAAGGACTGGGTGCAGGAGGAAGAATTGGATTTGGGAGGGGGTTTGGGTGAAGGAGGCAGTTGTGACCTAGGGAAGGGAACTGGGGTGCAGGGTTTTGGGATGTGACCTTGGATAGGACGGGATTGTGATCTCAGGCAGGAGATTGAGGTGCCAGATTGGGAATGGGCGCATGTGGAGTAGCAGGGTAGGAGTGTGGGGCAGAGGGTTGGGGAAGGGAGGGGCTGAGGTGCCAGAGGCAGGTTCTCACCAGGAGACTTACCAGCCTGCCTGCAGGGCTAAAGGCTTGCAGAGCGTAAAATGTTTCTGCCCACTTAGCCATGTGCGTGAGTGAGTGAGCGAGCAGGAGGGTTGTGTTTTGTGGTTGTCTGTTGTTCAAACAGGCAACTCCCATTGGCCAGTGTCTGTCCAGAAACTGGCCAATGGGATTGTGCTGGGGGCGGGAGCCATGTCTGAATCTTCTCCCCTTCAGACTCGAAGAGAAAGTGCCCCGCAGCCACGTTTCTGAGCAGCATGTGGGACAAGCAGGGGAGCCTGTCTGGAACTTCCCACTGCCTCTGCCGGCTGAATCTGGTGGCTTGGCAGGCCGGATCCAGCCCGCGGGCTATATTTTGCCCAGGCCTGCTCTACTGTAATACTGCCCTTCCAGAGACAAAAGGCAAAATTTTTGCTTGATTTGCTGAATTTCCTTGTGTTTGCTAGCTTGACTAGACTACCCTCCTCTAGGTGTAGTACAAGAGGGAGGAGATTGAGATTCAGTGTGAGACTTGGAAAAGTGTGTCGAAAAGCATGATGATTATGCATTACGGTCCCAGTTTCTTTTCTAGTGCCAGAGTAGCCATAAGCAAGACATGATCAAAGCATGACCTTAATTTTGTTGAAAAGATCAAAGCAACCTGGTAATTATAGCATTATTCCTGGGTGTAGGCTGGGTATGAACCATACTGATTGGCTATTGTCAGTAATTTACCACTTGTGAGACTGAAGAAAATGCTTGTGTATGGTTAGGTCAACACAGACTAGCATGGATGGACTTTGCAAGCTACTTGTATGTTATATAGTGCAGTCTTACAATAACCCCTCCCTTTTAAGTATTTCTAATCTCTTCTCCCCTCCTCCCCCTCGGTGCCTTTGGGTCCAAAGTGTGTGTGTCGTGGTGGTAGTTCTCTCCTCCCCTCTATTTGGTATTATAGTTTGTTGCTTGGCTAGAGTGTGTATCAAACTAATTTCATTTGAGACCTTGTTATGTTGTAAGAAATTGGTTAGTTAGAATATGAAACGTTAAGATTCTGTTTTTTTGATGGCAGACCACTCCAAGAATTTGGAAAGTGGCTGAAGACCACACTCTTCCACGATATTAATGGAGGAGGTGCGGGGTCTGGGATGGAGGTTGGGTGATGGAAGCAGTTGTGTGACTTGGGACAGGAGACTGGGGTGCAGGAGGGAGTGCAGGCATTTGGGTAGTGATCTTAGGCAGGAGGGGGTTGTGACCTGGGAAAGGGGATTGGGGTGTAGGGTCTGGGATGGGGTATGGGTGCAGGAGAGAGGGAAGAGACTTGGAGGGGAAGGAGACACCGGGGTGCCAGAGGTAGGCTTTGGACCAGGACTTACCTGAATGACTCCTGGCCAGAAGCCCAGTACCTTTCTCAGGCAATCTCCCTGTCTCTCCCATTCCTGCACAGGCTTCAAGGGCCATATGCATCTGTGAATAGCTACAAGCCTGAGGGAGGGGTACTTCATGAGCTGCCTGCCTGTTCTTCAAACAGGTAGCTCCATTGGCCAGAAACCAGCGGATGAGATTGTGCTGGGGGTCGTGGCAGCGTGCAAAGCCTTTTCCCCCTCCTTCCTCCTGGGCTCGCAGCTGTTGAAAGACAAATGGACCATCAACAGCTTTTCTGAGTGGTGGGCAGGGCAGGCAGGGAGGCTGCCTGAGGCTTCCCTCTGTGTCCACAGGCCAGAACCTGTGGCTTGGTGGGCTGGGTTCGGCCCTAAGGCCATATTTTGCCCAGCCCTGTTATAAAGTGTATCTGTATGCTGCAACAAAACTGAAGCTATCTCTGATATAACTTATGGAAATGTACCAAATACCCCTGCAGAATGACTTCGTAGTTTTTGTGCAACCGTCTTATTTTTTTCATATTTTAAAAGCCATATTTTGCTTGGTTATATTGGTGTGAATCAAGAAAGACTCCATTTAAATTAAATCACAATGACATGACATAGAGAAACTTATTTGAAGTTAAATGCATTCTGTTTTTTACTTTTCCTCTGTTGCCTTATAGTTCCTTCCTCTTCTTAACAAAATTATGTTTTATAGTTCTAGTAGGCTTCTTAATTTCAAAATAAATGACATTTTATGCTTCAGCAGTCCATCCACAGGATTTTAAATTGAAGGCTAACATCTTGACAGCTATAGATTTGTTAATGAATGCCTGTTAATAGAACTGTTTTGCCTGTCTTTTTCAGTTTTCAGTAAACTATATTTAGGCTTCATTATATTTTAATTCGGAGTAGAACTTGAGATTTCAAATATATTCAGAAATATTTCTTCTATTTTCATTGCTAGATAGAAAATGAAAGCAAAAGAATTCACCGGACACTTACCTAATGGCACACACAATGTTTTTAACTCTTTCCCTTTCTTAATCAAAATTTAAGCCAAGGTAGTCTTTTTGTATCAGACTAGTTCGCTTCTTTTTATTATTGCAGTTTTTTGGTTTACATTTTATCATTCCAAGCCTGGTTACATTGCACTGGTGAGCTTTTTTTGTTGGTTTGTTTACATAAGAAAGCAAGCCTCCTAACAGCAATCTGACATCTGTCTCATATTTTCCGCTTTGGCTAGTGTTGCCTTCTGGCAATAGATACATTCTGTTTAGAGGAAGCCCAGCAGGATTTAAGAAGAGCTCTCAGTAAACTACTTTCTAGTTACACCTTTTGTTTCTGTTGTATAGTGGAAGAAAGAGAAGTAAATCAACTGTGCAGCCCTTCTCTCCCTAATTTACATGAAGATAGTACTGAGTAACTAAATATATTTTACCACTTTGCAAATCTAAGTAGAGGTGGTAAAACTGATGTTTTGCCAATAGTAAGGATTTCTTAATTCTTAATGTTTCCATATAATAAAGAATGTTTTTTCCAGCGGGACGATGGAAGTGATGTCATGTGTCACTCTGCATCCTGCAGGTAAAGTTTTCGTCCTGCCGTTCCTCCACCCTCAGATGCCTTCCCACTCCCACCTCCCCAACTGCCAGGGGAAGGGAGGCTGTCCAAGGAGACTGGCTCTGGGCCAGCAACAGCTGTTCCAGGGACAGGCTGAGGTGGCACACTACAGCACCGAGGCAGCGCAGGGCCCACCACCTGACTTCTCCCTTCTTGCTCCTGCTGGTGGCGGCCTGGGCAGCCGCTTCCAGGTGCAGCCACTGTGGATCCTTGGGGTTTCCACCTCTCTCCCACAGGAAGCCACCGCTGGCGTGCTGCTCTTGTGGGGAGGGGGGAAGAAGGGTGGCCACGAGCACTGGCAGGTGGTGGCCCGAGCAGCTGGAGGTGATGGCTCCTCACTGGGTCCAGGAGCGTCGGGACCTCACTGTCCCCGGCACCCCTGGCTCCCCTCCAGTGCTGTAGCCGGCCAGAGTAAGTCTAAGGTCCGGTACTGGATTCTCAAAGTACAAAATATGCCACACAGGATCTGTCAAACACAAGTAGTTTATTTCCTGACAGCTAACAGCTGTGCCCCATAAATGGAAGAACAACATAACAAAGAAGCGGCCTATCTTACATCCCTTCCTGCAAGCCTGAACCCTAGGTAGACTGTGGACGAAGTGAGAGGTTGTCTCAGCTTCTGAGGCACCGATACCCAAAGCCCATCAGTGAGATTTGATTTGCTAGGCTCTGAGGCAGCCTTAAATACAGTTTTCATGCCTTGTTTGGCAGTTTGGAAATTTCCAGGGGTTATTCATTACGTGCTGATGTGGGCTTAGCTGTTAGTTATCGATCTGGTTCTGTTCTGGATCTACTTGTTTTTTGGCCCTGTTTACGTGATCAGTACATTAGGGTAAACAGAATTGTTTGAGTTCTTGCCCTTTACCCTTATCTTTACTTGTTCTTGCTATACAGGCAGTCCCCGGGTTACGTACAAGATAGGGACTGTAGGTTTGTTCTTAAGTTGAATTTGTATGTAAGTCGGAACTGGTATATATTGTAGGGGAAACTCTAGCCAAACATTTCTCCAGAGCTCAGTTTTATTCTCCCACACCTCACTTCCCTCAGTCCTTTATTCTCAAGCTGAGGTGTCTGCTGAGAAAAGCCGCTCCGCGTCTCCCTGGTCTGCTGGGGAGGACGCAAGCTTCGCGTCTCCCTGGTCTGCTGGGGGGGAAGCAGCTAGTGCGGGGTTGCCTCACCCCGTTTGTAAGTAGGGATCCGATGTAAGTCGGATCCATGTAACCTGCGGACTGCCTGTACTGGCAACAATGCTTATCTTAAGTGGCATATGTTCCCAAAGACTTGCTTCTGGCTCATCAGTAGTAGGGAAAAAGGGAAAGAGGAGAAAGAATGCAGGCCTCACCACCCCTAAACTAACATGTACAAAATTCTTCCGCAGTTGACCACTACAAGTGCTCTGTGAACCAGAGCCCTGACAAACCACTGGGGGGCGGGATGGGAAGGGAGAAAAAGCCCCGAGTCTTGCTGTGCAGGGAAGAAGTGCTCCCCCTCCTGGGCTGGGGTAACAGCAGCATGTGTGTGTGATGTATGGAGCCTTTCCCTGTGCTTCCACTGGCCAGATTCTGACTAATGGGAGCAGTGGGCGGCCCAAAGACGAGAGAGTGCACCCTACCCCCTCATGCCCAGACCTGCACCCTGAGCCCCTCTGAGCTGCTGCACAGTGGCTGGCTGAAGGTCTGGCACCTGCCAAGTGGAGGGTTTGGCAGCTGCCATTTGGTGGCTGCCATTTTAAAAACAGTTGATGGGGCATCTGTGGTGGGATCCATGTGGGGCTGAGGCAGGATCTGCATGGCAGGGAGTCAGGACTGGGGTGCACCCTGGCCCTCTGAGCTGCCACACAGCGGCTGGCTGAAGCTCCGGCAGTCACCACGTGGTGGTCGCCTGCTGGTGTTTTCAAAACAGGTGCTCCAGGGTGCCAATGGTGGGATCCATCGCAGTGGGAGGGAGGGGGAAGGAGAGAAAGGACTGGGCTGGCAGAGGGGGAAGGGGCTTTGGCTGGTGTCGCCACACTGGCCCTCCACGCTTGCCATGGGGAGAGATGGGGTTGCCTACCCCCCTGCAACAGGGAGGTTGGCGAGCACAGTGAGCAGGGGGCACAGCCCCCCAATAATCCTAAATGGATAGTTAACTATGTTCTCATTAGATGTGCTTGAGAAAATGTCCAATTGTGAATTTTTCTTCAACAAAAATGGGGAAGCTCCTCCCTCACCCCAGAAGTTTTTCAGCTCGTCCTTGCACTCTGCCTTTAATGCCAAAGGAGTTTAGAAACTGTAAAGGTTGACTCTGGTGATACTATATAGGTTAACTAATATTATTTTTATATAAAAAGAATGTAGACATTATGATGTATTTATAACATTTGTTTTTTATATTGCAGGCAGATATAGAGATCCCAGATTTTCTAGGTATGGTAGAAGAAGAGTAATGTATAATCCCTATCCTGAAAATCTTAGTTAAGATATATGCTAAGAAACAAATAAGTGGGATCTATAAACACTGAGGGCAGGGACAAAAGCCACATTCATAAAGTTGTGGGATTACACAGATTTTGTCTATGTATTGCATCATTATTTCTGAAAAACTTTTTAAAACTTCTGCCTGTTTCTATTAAAATAGAAAATTAATGATTGCCTGTTTCCAGCCTTTTACCTTCTTAGATTCTAGTTTTAAAAAAGAGGAGTGTCCATTAACCTTTGCATGAACATTATATATAATTATAAACAGAGTTCTGCCTGTCATGGAAGATAATATGCAGTCATGCAACCTAATTATGGAAGAACGGAGAGGGTGGGGAAATAGAATATTGGTTGTGTACAAAATACACACAGAGATTAAAGATAAGGAACAGGTATAGGAGCAGATCTTCACAGGACCAACACCCCACTGTCTGAACATATTAGCATCAGGTTAGTTAGCACACAACCTGTCAGGCAGGCTTTGTTAGAGGACAGCCCACAGGGAACAGTCAGGGTGGGCTCTCTTTCCCCTTTTCGGCTGAGGTGTGTCAGGCACAGGGATGTAATTATCCATGAAAAAAGTTAACTGGTTAAACAATATAATTTGCATCCTGATGTGGGTGGGGAGAAGGCCTTCAGCCTGATCCTTCGTGGGCAGGGGGTTGCTCCATATGGCCAGAGTCCTGCCGCAGGTGTGTGTGGGGGGTGAGGGTGGAGAAAGGGAGGAGGCTACTCCAGCTGCACTGTGGTTAACTGGTTATATAGTAAACATGTCAGTAAGGCTAATGCTTACCAGTGAACTGGTTAATCTTTTACATTGTAGTCGGACCACTTCTGTATCTGATCCAAAACAGTAAGTGCCCTTTGACAAATGGTTCTATGACACTGAAATTTATATGCAGGTGTAGCATTTCTGCTTTCTCTGAAGGGGTACCCCTTGTTAATGAACTAACCCTGTCTATCATTGCCCAGATCTTACATCAGTACTGAAGTAATTGATTAGACTCAATCCTAAAATCATGTTGGAAACATAAGTTTTGCCCGGCATCATTTCCTCAGGTAAAAGTTGGACTAGTCCTTACACCAGTGCTCTCCAACCTTTTTACCTGTGTTGAGGGTTAGGGCTGCAAATTTGTTTTTCCCTGATCCTAGCAATGTTAAAGCAAATGCTAATAGACTGTAACTTTTTTATTGCTATTTTTGCATCTTCCCTATTTGCCTTATTGTGTAAGAACATTAAGAGCACAGACATAATAGATGAGAGAGAAGCACAGGCCATTGTATGCACTCTTCCTCCTTCTGATGTTTACTAAATAGGGGCTAATGCAGTTCACCAATTTACATATTAGCTTGTCTAGTTTTCAACTAAGAATCTGAAGATGAGGGTTGCTTGTCCTAAAAGAACAGTGAATAAAGATTTTGCTTGGTTTTGAACACAGGTGTCTGTCATTTTGAAGCACTTCTTTAGTACAGGTTGAACCCCTCTAGTCTGGTATCCTTGGGACCTGACCAGTTCTAACTCAGATAATTTTTCAGACCACAGGAGGTCAGTATTATCTAGCATTATTACCAACATTTCCACTGCTTATTGAGCTGTTAGAGGACATTTAGGGGTAAATTAGAACTAAATAACAGCACAGAACACTAGAGCTAGGAGTTGTGGCTTTAAACAAACTTTATGGGATCAGGAGAAACTTGTCCACACCCATGAAAAGTGGACATCCAGCTAGCTAATATTATTCTGGATGATGGATAGTTCTGGACTAGAGAGGTTCAACCTGTACTATATATGTACAGAGAAATGTACTAAGCCCAAGATACTGTCTATGCTCCCAAAGAATTTGCAGTACTACAGAGACAAGACACAAAACAGTATGAGAATTCAGAGAAAGGATGGTTTGAGGAGATCATTGCTGAACAGAGAGGAGTAGGAAGGTTTCCTAGAAGTAGGTTTTTAGAGGGGATTGAAGGAGGAAAGAGAAGGTAATTGGCAGTCTTTCCTCTACTCGGCTAAGGGTAAGGTTAGTGTTTAAAGTTAGAATTCAACTTGAATAGCATTGTCCGTGTTTTTAATATGGATTTTCATTAAATCATCCATTTGTTCTGATGCACTGCAGGGCATGAGGTCTGGATGTTAGTCTTCATTACCATCTGTAATATTCAGGGCTCGCTGAACTGTGGCGAGCCCCGCTCGCCAGCCGCGTTGTCCGATGATCTGCGCATGCGCAGATCGCCCGAACCTGGCTCTTCTGGGTTGCAATCTACTCACCACGGGCGAGTAGATTGTATTATTTGTCGAGCCCTGGTAATATTGATTATCCTCCTTGATGTCGCGCATAGCTGTGTTTGCCCTGACTATTGTGACCTGTGATGTGTTCAGTCCTCTTTGAAAAGCATGGAATACAATATGTGTGGGAAAACTCTTTTGTGTCATATATTTATGACCTATCGGTCCTAACAGAGCAGGTTTTCACCTCCCTTCCCTAGTTCTCACTAGTATCTATAACTCTGGTGGGAGGGATAGCTCAGTGGTTTGAGCATTGGCCTGTTAAACCCAGGGTTGAGAGTTCAATCCTTGAGGGGGCCATTTAGGGATCTGGGGCAACTCTGTCAGGGATGGTACTTGGTCCTGCTGTGAGGGCAGGGGACTGAACTTGATGACCTCTCAAGGTCCCTTCCAGCTCTTTGAGATAGAAACATCCAAAACCTACTTCTAGGATACATAAAATACAGGTTCTTTCCCTGCTGGTAATTCTATAGACTTCTGAGACTTTGTTGCAGCCTGAAAGAGGCAAGGGACAGTAACAAGTCAGAGAAAGACAAATGTATGAGCTGTTTTGTTTGTGGCTCCAGTACACTAAAATCTAAGGGAACAAACATTGAAAGTATTCCTTGCTCATAATCAGTATTAGCTACCACTGGCAGCAAAGTGAGGTAACAACATTAAACAAAAGCTTTTATTATCTGAGCTGATGTTAGTTTCTGTCCTTTTCATATGTCAAATTGCACTGGATTCTGGGCATATGTGCAAAAAGTCATGATTGAATTAAATATAAAGTAGTGTCAATTAACTAGACTCAGTTCTAAAATCATATTGGAAACATAAGTGTAGCCCAGCATCACTTCTTTAGGTAAAAGTTGGAAGAGTCATTACATCAGTGGTCTCCAACCTCTTTATGCCCAAAATCTCTTTTTGAATTTAAGGGCAACCCAAGTGTACTCAGCCCCATCCTCAAGGTCCAGCTTCTTCCTTGAAGCCTTGCCCCACTCTCTCCTCCCCCCTCTCTCCTTTCATCGGCTTGGGCACTGTATTGGGGTTCAGGAGTGAATACAGGAGGCTGGCTCTGAGAGTAGGACCAGGGCTGGGGCAGGTGCTTGAGGTGAAGGTGGAGGTTTGCAGGTTTGAGGTACAAAAGGGGTATGTGGTGCTGGCTCTGAGAAGGAATTCAGGGCTGGGGTGCAGGAGGGGAATCAGGAGAGCATATGAGGCGGTAGCACTGAGAGGGGTCAGGGCTCAGGAAGAGGTATAGGGTGCTGGCTCTGGGAGGGGCTCAGAGATGAGGCTCGTGGGAGCAGGAGGCAATATGGGATGCTGGTTCTGGGAGGGGAGTCAAGGCAAAGGCATGTGGTGGAGAAGGGTGTGTGGAGTGCTGGCTCTGAGACGGGGTGTAGGAGGTGCTTTGGGAGGGGGTTCAGGGCTAGGGTTGCTTGGTGGAAATCTGGGTAGAATGAACAATTATCAATCATATCTTTGAGGCCTTTAAAAATGGAGAGGAACCACTCAAAGCGCTGTCCTGTTCACTCAGGATTCATAGAGAAGTCAACACAACTTTGCAGTCAACAGCATTAAAGTCTGACAGAGCAGAAAGAATCAGTGCTAATACATCAACAAAAAATGACCATAAAGGGCTCTTTAATAAAGCAGACAAGGCTGTAACAATCAGATGGCTGGAGACAAGCTAGACAAATTCAGATGACAAAACACAAATTTTTAACAGAGTAAGTTGGAGCCCCATATCCCACTGGCAATTTTTAAATAAAAATTGGATATTTTCCCTAGACCATGCTGTAGTTCATACAGGACTTAATTTGGGAAAGTCCTATGTCCTGTTACGCAGGAGGTGAGACCAGGTGGTTGCAATGGTATTTTCTGGCTTTATAGTGTATGAAAATATGAACATTTGACTACTGTCCTTCACTACAAGATCATTAATCATTGTCATCTCTGTCACATACCCAAGATGAACAATCAGATTAAGCAGGATTAAGGGACTCTGAGAACTCTGCATGGTGTATGGGTTGCCTCACCACTGCCACCACCACCACAAGTAAACTTGCGTTGAAGAGGAAGGTGGCTGATGCTGAGGTTATAGTTGATAAGTCAGGAACTAAGGGCCAAGTAACTGCTCCCTCTATATGGCAGTTTTACATAGCCTCCTTCTTGGCAACCTTGAAGTGACTCTCAAGAGATGTCTCTGCTGGAGATGAATGCTCAGGAGAGGACAGTTGGAAATGGGTTGCACACAGACTGCAAATGTCAAAAACTGTTCCCTGGAAGAGGGAACAACCAATTCTATAACTCTCATGAGAAACCTTAAGTAGATCTGTGGTTAAAATAATAGAACATCCTTTCCCCTGTGGTTCCTTGCATACACCCATGAAACTTTAAGCCTTGTCGAAAGGAAGGACAGCGTATAAATGTATTTCTCTTCTCACTGAGAATGAGCAAGTGAGCTCCAATGAGAAACATGATTCCCTCTCCCCTCATCCACAATATCCACCCATTCAATGAAATATTCTCTTCCCTCAGCATTCTGATTTATCTTTGATTTAGACACTCCTACTCTCCTGCTAAATAAAAACCTTATTACAAATCTTTGGCAGCATTTCCCATCTCATTTTCTCATATATCATTTTCATAATTATGCTTTAAATGGAGACTGATTTATGGATTGGTAATGATGAGGTAAAATGTTTAAAATGTTGTACCAATAAAAGCAAGCAGGATCTTATGAGGGGGATAAGGCAAAAAGCCACATTTATTGTAAAGATAATAATAAAAAATAAAGAAAAGATAGAAGCAAACAACATTGTTTAACTACTTATTCCTAACACTACTTAACCCTTATACACTTATATATATATATATATATAAAACCATTCATTCATACATCCATTCATTCAAGTTCTGTGTATAGTTACCAGCCTGGAAGTTGCTTGTGACAGAATACTGGCCAGGTATTCTGTACACAAGTGATGGTAGTGGGGAGCGAAGTCCTGATCAGATGCGCATCTGAAGCTCCTGGTTGGCTGGCAGCAGAACCTTGGACTCTGATTCCATAGTTTTTTAGTCCAGTTCTTATAGGAATTTGTTCCTATGCCAGTCTATGGAAATTGCTGCATCATGCTGATGTCTCCAGGGTGGCTGCCAGGTGCTCGTCAGTGATCTCATCCAGTACTTGGTTTTCTCCACTTGACACCTTTTGGTTGCACTGGCACCTGACACCTTCTTCAGCCCTTTGTTGCTGTATTCTCAGGCTGGCACCTCTCAGAACCATTCATTCATCGTCCAAGCACTCTCTCATACATTCATACAGTATTTTGTATAATAATAAAAGTTGTACAGTGAGCCCTCGCTACTTCGCGGTTCGACCATCGCGGATTCACGACTTCGCGGACTTTTTGTATGTATATATTATAAAAGAAATATATCGCGGATTTTCCGGAAATTTCGAAAATAGCCGCGATATATGAAGACCCCAAATACGTAAATATGGTGTCCCTACTTCGCGGATTTTCAGCTATCGCGGTCGGGTTTGGAACCTATCTACCGCGATAAACGAGGGTTCACTGTAGTTACAAAAGTTTCTGGGTGGTATTGCTTAAAACATTCTCTGAGTGCTGAGTAAAGTTACAATGTTTTAAAGAGAACAGGCGTCAATTATGTAACAATGCCCTTAGTCAATTACAGGGCTTGGCTCCCATAGCAGAGTTAGTGCCTTGACAATGCATTGTTACAATGTATCTCTGCAATGTCAATTTCAAGCAGCCCCTTGCACAAGCTTGAGCATACCCTGGGGCAGAGGGGCGGGGGAGGGGGGGCTGTTTCTGGCTACATAGGATTATATTCTTAACAGTTCTAAGTTACATGACCTAATACATTATATTCTAAAGGGGCAATAATAATAATAAATCTAAACATTTAACAATCTTAACAAATAATAATAATAAGAGGAAGAATTAATAATAAATCTAAAACACTTTAAGTTGTGGGGAACAAATTATGGGGGGGTCACTTCCATTTGGAGGAATCATTTTCAATACATTAATATGTTATCCCTACAAAAATAGTTTTAGTTAGTAGACTGGAAAAGCATCCAGTATTCAACATGACCTATTGCTTACACATATGGATGAGAAACTGTTGCCTAATTCTTTCCAAGGAAAGTTCATAAACTCCAGCAAAAGCATCCAGTTCCACATTTATAAAGCCAAACTGGCAGTTTGTAAAGAACCATATGTAAAGCTCTCAAAGGGGTTGAAAGATGTTGTATGTAAATTTTTGGAATAAAGTTTTGAGGTGTTGATTCAAACCAAGTTCACACAGTGACTTAACAAATCATCCTAAAATGAAGAAAACTATATACTAGTTACTAGTACACTGTTGTGCTCCAGGATGGAATTTCTCTTTACTGCCCTTCCTTAAGAGTGTCTTACACAGCATTTCTAGGTGGACTTTGCTACAGCACTTATGGGAATTATGCTCTTGAATAATAACATGGTAATTTCAGGTATTTAACACCTCTTTGGTGGTTGTTTTTGCTATGAAATCTCATCAATCAAGTTCCTTGAAAAATCTGCTTTAAATATAATGATCACGTTATTTTTCTGTTGCATATATGAGTAAAGTATTTAGGTTTGTGAAATATTTTACAGTTCTGTTTCCTTGATGTCTGTAAAAAGTCTTATTTTTATACCACAATTTTTCCTTTTTTAAAATGCATCGAGAATTCACATTTGACCCAATATTTAGATTTTTTAAAATTGAACATCAATAGAAATATTTCCATTTGTTCTTTAGTGGATACATTTGTTTTCAAACCAGCAACATTGCCAGTAGTAAACCTGCAAGTGAAACTAATTGCCAATCATTGAAATTGAAAGGGGGAAAAAAGTATAAGTAGTTAGAACTGATGACCAAAATAAATCTTAAAAATGTAATCTAAGTTATTAGCAAAATAGTAAAGTAACATCTTACAGTATGTTTTTTTAGCTGATAGTGTCTTTTTATATACACAGTTGGCAGTATAAGAAGTTGTCCAGCTAAAATGTCTCTTTGTGAAGAGTTGTGTGTTTTCATTTAAGGTCAAGAAGGGAAGGGAGTGAAAGTCTGGATCAACTTTTATGATTTGCATTTTCCAAGATCACTCTTGACCTTGGATTTATAACGATGAACCTAGAACAAAAGAGCTCTATGAGTGGTTGATGGATGGGTTGTAATATTGAATTGCGGGCTTCCCCCCCTTCTTCCCCACCCATCCTCACTTTCCTCAGAATTTAGGCTCCAGTTATATTATGACTGATGCGCTCTCCTTACAGAGAAGAGTATTTCTGAAGAAGTTAAAAATACTGAGGTTGATATTTTAGGCATTGCTTTGTTTTTTTGCTTCAGACACAGAAATGTTTTCAGTAGAGTGGATCCTTTTGTTTTTTTGGCAGGGTTTTATTTTTTGTCTGTTTATTTGAAAGCTTCCTCAATAGCTTTTTGTTTTCTGCTTATTGTCTTATGTTCATAGTATGTGACTATGGGAAATGTTGCCTGGTCCCTCCTCCTTCGCTAATCTTAAATGAAAATAGCACATCTCTCTCATGATATGTTAACTGTGTGTTGCATTTAAAGCATTCTCTCTCCCTATTCCCCCAAAAAGTAATTCATCCAGTGTTAAGGGAAATAATTCATTGCTATTTTGAAGTATATTAATCCATAGAGCTGGTTGAATTCTGTTCCCTAAGTTTTGACAACAGTTTTTCACAAAACATCTTTCAAACTTTTCACAGCTTTTCACCAAACTTTGCAAGTATGTAGAGTAGCAAATATATAATCCAAGTGCCTAGATATCCTCAGCCCTTTAATGAATGGCACTTCCTTTATAAAAACAGAGGAGTTTGTTTTGGGTGGGGAGGAGTAGTTTATGAATGAAGCATTCCAAATGTATACAAATGTGTTAGGGAAGCCAGAATGTGAAAAACTGAACTTACTTGTGAGTGATTTATTTTTTATCTTCATCAGTTCATATTAACATACTGCAAGATATTACTGCACTTGCGAGTGTAATGAATATATGTAATAAAAGCAGCCCTGTGAAACTGTTGAACAGGGATCAACAGATCGTTAGCTGCTTCTTTGAGCATTGTGATTACTTTTCTTCTTCCAATCATGCATGTGTGCATGCATGCAAATTCTACAGGCAGCTGCAGGAACACTGATGTCAGGAAATATGGGGATCATGGATACATGAGTGACATTTCCTTTGTATTTAACCCTTCTCTTTTCCACACATTTAAAAAATCAGAAAAGAGAGCAAAGGGTAGAAAACACATAGGCTATGGTCAGAAGGGGAATAAAGGACAAGTTAACAGTTGAGGCAAAGATCAGTTCCAGTGAATTGATGCAGTTTTTGTAGCTAACACTGTAAATCTGTCTTGCAGTCAGAGGTACATCCCTATTTCATTGTATTTCCCTTACTTCCCTTTTGAAATAAGTACATCTAAGTGAAGGGAATGAATAGGAAATGTCATTTATCGTTTTGATAAATGAAATGATGGAAAAAATAAACAACCTGAAAACCAACAAAAGTTAAAGCATTTGGGCCAAATCCTGAAAAAAACCCTACAAAATGTAGTGCTTACTACTACTAGCAGTCTCACGAGACTGTGCATTGTAATAATCATTACTTTGGGCTGTATATTTCCAGGATCTGGCCTATACTACTATTTTCATGGCTATCTGAGGTTTATGAGCTGCCTCATACTTCTCTTCTACTTGCCTTTCCCTTCAGTGAGGGGGAAAAATAGTAAAGCACATGTCTGTCTGTCTGTCTGTCTCTCTCTCTCTCTGGGACAAAATTCAAGATGCATCTCTGGGCTAGGGATGTAAAATCCCATTTAATCAGTTAACTGTTAGATCTGATCATTTTACCCTCTGTGAATAGCACATCTGTTAGGGCTATCAATCTGATCTAAGTGGGAAATGAGAGAGGTTAGCATTTCACAGGCGTGGGCCTCTCATGAGAATTAAATAACTTTACAATACTATAGTGATTCCATTTTATTTTACGTAGATTATACCCACAAGATGTTTGTCATTGTTTTTATAAAGCTAATTATTAGAATTACGCAATTTCAACTTGCTCTGCTGGAGAAATGCATATGTGATGCTGTGGTTTCTGTAATGCTATCCAACTTTTTCTCAAATCACCTGGTCAATTATACAAATGCCCAGAAGCTATCTCAAACTGATTAGTGTAAAATCTTTTAAATCTGTTCATTCATTCACCTCAGTCTCAGCTGATTAATTCCCTCAGCTGTCACTTAAACCTTTCATTTTACTTTAACAGTCCTCAAAAGCCTCATAAAAACCCTCTCACTGATTAGTTTCTAGCAACCCCTGCATGTAAATCAAAGGATGTCACCACCACAGAAATTGTTTAGGGATTATAAAGCACACACATATATTAAAATTAATCCACAGTGCCCAGATTGACAATGTTACGGTGCAGCGAGTCCTGTGCCCCAGCTGGAGCACTGATCTGCCATGGCACTATGGCTAGCAATAGTTCTGAAATAGGCACCGCAACTCCCAGCAGGCAGCTCAGCAGCAGGTTGGATCCATCCCACTGGCCCAGACATCGATGCAGAGGTCTGGGGCCAGTTTGTCCTGGGCCCCTGCACCACTGTAGGTACGGCCTTGGTAATGGGAATGCTGAAAGAATGCCTTAAGTTTACTGCCATACAGAATAAGTTCCTTACATAGTTACTTGCAAACTTTTATACCTTGGGACGTGCAAATAGCAGAAAGACATACTTTAGACGATAAACATTTCTGGATGAAGACTTTGGGCTACAGTCACAAAGACCATTAGGTGTGCTGAGATTGAGCATTGCCATGCCTAATGCGTAGGCATCTAGAAAATTACAGGGATCTGCAACACCTGAATTCAGCAGGTAGGCTTCCTATACAATGAGAAGAGAAGGGCACGTCGGGGTGGGGTTCACAAAAGCTAGTGTACTTTGCAGGTCCTCACCTAAGGTAGACAGTCTCTCTGCAGAGAAGGTTAGGTTGGTATACCTGCATTGCTTAGGACTGTGGGATTTTTCATATCCCTGAGCCACATAGTTCTACTGATCATATCCCTGAGCCACATAGTTCTACTGATAGAAGACTGCACTGCAGACCAGACCTCAGAAGTAAATCTAGGCTGCAGGAAGGGAACCTCCATCAGTCTGGGATTTTCAGCTGCAAGCCTTTTCTTGCTGCTAGGTGCAGAAGCCATTTTACCAAGAAACTTGTGAGGGGCTGTCTTTGGGGAAGACTTTGGTCATAACTTTTAGTCCAGTAGCTAGGGCACACATTGGGTATGTGGAGATCCCTGGTTCAAGCCCTTCCTCCTGCGGGGGAGAAGGGATTTGAACTGGGATCTTCTACCTCTTATGTAAGTACTCTAATTTCAGGATGTAAAATCCAGTTTAAATGGTTAGCTGTAATGTTTAATTGGTTAATGGGGACAGGGGGCGTAAGGGAGCTGAGCTGCTCCACTGCCGAGCAGCCCCTACGTTTTGCAAGCTCTGCGGTGGGCCCTGTGGCAGACGGGGAGCTGCTTCAGCCCCCCACTGTTTAACCTGAGCCAGTAATCATCACCTGTTAAGGATGGGGCTTACCCGTTAACCATTCAGATCCTTACTTTAACCATTGGGCTATGGCAGGGGTCTCCAACTCCTGGACCATGGGTCGTCCCTGGTCAGAGCAGGTGCGTAGTCTGGCCTGGGAGTACCAGTGGGCCAAGGGTGAAAGCCTGTCCCTTCCCATCTCCCAAGTCCTGCCCCTTCCTGCCATTGCCCCACCCTCTCTCTCCAAGGCATCTTGTCCTCCTGAGGGATGCAGCCTTGGGGAATTCAAGGGGTGGGGGAAGCCGGAGCAGGGCAGCAGCAATGACTGTGCCCCCCTGCATGCCCCGTGGCAGAGCACACCTGCTGCATTGCTGGTTCAGGCTTCAACAGACACCTCCATGAGCCTAAAGCACCATTTACTTGAACCTAGAGATATTTGTACATGAATGGGAGCTGAGTTAGGGTAACATTCAAGTTATTACTTGACCAAACCATTGTTGAATACTTATTGGTTCTGGTTAACTGAAGCGGGGCAGGAGCAGCCTTGCCAGCATGCTTACTGGGGTAACCAGTTAACTGGCTGGGGCTGCTCTGGTTGGGCAGCGGCCTCGGCCAGGCCTGGCTAGAGCAGTCTGCAGTGTGGTGGGCCCAACCAGGCTGGAGCAGCCCCACGCTAGTGATGTGATGCAGTGGACCTTTCCTGGCCTGGCCAGAGCATCCCCCGCACCCGTGGCATGGCGCAGTGGGTCCTTCCTGGCTCGGCCGGAGCAGCCCATGGTCGGGCAGGCCCAGGCAGTCTGGAGCAGCTTCTTGCCTTCGTCCTATTGCGAGCAGGGAACTGCTTCAGCCTGGCTGGTCCTGCCATGCTCCCCCCCCCAACCCTCCTCCTCTTTTCGTGGGATCGTGGTTAACCAGTTAACTTTTTAACCGGGATATTACAGCCCTAGTTCTGGGTGTTCCTTTAGTCTCCTTTGCCCACTCCAGAGTTTGTCTCTTTGTTTATTGCTGCCCTGTATGCTTGGAAATCTTTATCAATAAATATAACCTGTTAAAATTTGTATGTTGTCTATCGATGCATTTAATTACTAGACTGTTGTTTAGGTAACAGAAGACTAAATGTTGTAAGTAAATAGTGAGCTTTTTGTTGAAAAATTCCTTCCTACAGTCTTTTAGTACTGCAATTTGAGGCTGGAATATGTTTGTATGCAGTTGACTAACTTCTTGCTAGAGACAAGGAAGGTGAGAGAATGAAAATATATATTATTATTGAACCAGCTTCTGTTGTTCTGTTGGTGGAGTGACTAGCTTTCATGCTTACATAGATCTATTCTTCAGATCTGCCCCACCTCTATTATCTTGGGACCAACACACCTACGAAAGTGTGCATGCTATACTTCGGTATGTTTAGCAAGTGAGCAATATAATTTATTGTCCCTCTTGGGTGAATGTCACTTAATAGTCATAGTGTGGAAATCTCAGTGAACTAATTCCCGGTAGATCAGTGTTAGCACTTTAAAATGACCATAGTTGATATTAATGGCTTTGTCCTGCATTGTGTAGGTAGGGAGTTTTGCATGTATAAGTACAAAATAAAAAGAGATGAACAGTCAGGAGTGGCTTTGATATGGCTTCATGGTTTCACTTGCACCCAAAGAAATCATTATAATAAGGATGCAGATAGGGGCAAATGCAGGATCGCAGTGCCGTGGAGGCTGAACCAAACCTGAACAGTGCGGTGATCATATGCCCCAAGTTATGACTCCTGGAGTGGAGAACCAGGCTAGCTCTGTGAGAGGAGCCACCACCACAAGAAGTGTGGGGAGGGATTGCTCTCCACCCACTGCATCCTCCCATACTGGACCGGAATTAGGGTTGCAGTACCAGGGTAGAGGGGCTTCTGTGGTTGGGTGGTGCCCCCGGCAGCTTAGTTTAGTGCAGCCATTTAATTGGTAGGATCCATCAATCTCTGCTTCAGGACAGGGACTTTGTAATGTTCCTGTGTAGTGTCTAGCAAAATGGGACACTATTGCACGAAAAATAATAAACAGTGATCATAATGATAAATTAATGAGAACTCTCTTATGTGGCCATCAAGTTACTTCTTCCTGGTTTAAAAAAAATAAGTAAGGCCAAAATGGGGACATTTACATTGTGCCTGCTTTACATCCTTAGAATTGCTGTCATGTCAGGATTGCACATGGAGACAGCATGATTTTGTGGATAGAGCACTGAACTGGGACTTGTGAGATCTGGATACTAATTCCAGCTCTGCTGCATGAAATTGGGAAAGTCTCTTTGTCTCTGTTTTCCTTCTCAGTCTTTGTCTTGGTCTCTCACTATGTATCTGTTTAGTGCCTATCTGAATGAAGCCCCAATCTGGGGCTTTTAGGTTGTACTGTAATACAGATGCCACATAATAAATCCATGTCTACTCAGAGTTACCCATTCTTTGCTCACTCCGCCCTCTTTTCTAACCTAAATTCTTGACAGTGGGCACGAAGTATTGAGACAAAAAGAAGAGAGGATTGAGAGGACTGGAAACGAGGAGTTGAAGGAGACAAGTTTATAGATGTAGGTTGGGTTGAGATTAAATAGTATTTTGAGGCTGAGGAAAAGGAGCTTGATTGTGATGCAGTTCAAGATAGAAAGAAAATGTGGAGGAATGTCCATTCCTGATACTACAGGGACAAACCACAGGATGAGAAAGAAACAAGGAGTCTGATGTACACTAGATGGAAAACTTGAGAAAAAGAAACTATGGCATATTGATGAAGGGAAGGAGGGTTAGCGCTTCTAGCAGACAGGCAGCAAAAAGGGTGGGAGACTGAAGACTAAAAAAAGTAACTAGATGTAAGCTGGAAAACAATAAGAATGAGAGCTGTTGAAAGAGGTCAAGTATTGAAGACACACAGAACTTGGAAAATAGTGACCAAGAAAAGAATAATGTTTAGTTCAGACCAGGTCAAGGGGGCAACAGCTGTGATGGTGAGTGTGGGAGTTAGATTTCCTTGCCCTTTTCCCCAAAAGCGAACACTTATGGGCTATGTCTACACTGGCACCCTTTCCCAGAAATGCTTAAAACGGAACAGTTTTCCGTTATAAGTATTTCTGGAAAAAGCGCGTCTACATTGACAGGATGCTTTTCCGGAAAAACACTTTTTCCGGAAAAGCGTCCATGCCAATGTAGACACGCTTTTCCGCAAAAAAGCCCCAATCGTCATTTTCGCGATCGGGGCTTTTTTGCGGAAAAGAAATCTGTGCTGTCTACACTAGCCCTTTTCCGGAACAGTTTTCCGGAAAAGGACTTGTGCCTGAACGGGAGCAGCATAGTTTTTCCAGAAAAGCACTGATGATTTTACAGTCATCAGTAGATCGTCAGTGCTTTTCCGGAAATTCAAGGGGCCAGTGTAGACAGCTGGCAAGTTATTCCGGAAAAGCGGCTGATTTTCCGGAATAAGTGGCCAGTGTAGTCACAGCCATGGAGTACAGCCAAAAGATGAGTGGTTGACTTGGGCTTTGGAGCTTTACAGTTAAAAACAGCAAATGATGCTGTGCATAGTAAATGAGTGTTGAGTTTTGATATATCCAGTCAGACGTGTTGTCTACGAAGTTCAGTCTTCTGCCTCAGGCCTATTTAAGGTTCTTCACAGACAGGTGAAGTCAAATAATACTGACTATTATACCTTAGTGGTGAAATGTTACCTTCCTGACCCTTGTGATGAACAGTTCATGCTCCTAAGTTTGGGGTATTATTATGCTTATTTTCCTTTTCAAGAGTTCCTGGGAAGTGTTTTCAGGATAGATATCCAATAAGTCCTTTGAGGTGTTCCAAACATACCTGCCAAAGTACAGTTTGGACTCTTCCAGGAAATGATGCAGGAAATGTGGTTAAATTGGCAAATTATATTCTTCTCCCTATTCCTACAGGTGCCAGTAAAGGCATAAAAGTGAAATAATGACATGGACCTTTTTTACTTGCACATATCTGCTGCAGGCTGTTTACTATATGAAATACGAACACATGAACATGGCAATAAGAGGTCTCAGGAAGGTCAAATGTAATAATATAGTTAATTATAGTGTAAGAATTTACTTAAAACTAATAGAAGGAATACCTCAACCACTAATAATATAATACATTAATAATATACTATGTTTGAATTTTTTCTTTCATGTCATCCCCTATTGGTGACTGTATGAAATATGGTTCTGGGAATCAGTACTGTATAGCTCCAATTGAAGGAAAACCTCAAAGTAGCAACATGTCCCAAGACTGAAGAAACATTACTAGCAAAACAGATTACTTTGTGCGTACTTAAAAACAGCTTGAAGATTTCCCTTTTTCTGAACTCAAAAGTCCTAGATAGACAAAATGGACTGAAACCAAATTCTTAATAAATAGTATATTAAAAGAAATGAAATTGTTTCCATTTCAAAAATTATTGTACTCTCCTAATTTTGTAGTGGTGTGGGTTTAAAAACTGTTATGGTAAAAATATAGGAAGGATAATTGCAGGTAGATCTGTTTGCAGATTTGGTTAAAAGGTTGAAATAATACCAGCTGCATAGGGAAATAAAGGTAGATTACTATATATTAACAAAGCAAAACAAGGGTCTGAAGTTGAACTGTCAGTGGTTCCATTTGTTTGCTCTTGTTCTAGCCCCTAAACAAGATGAAAAAAATCTCAGTCTCCTGTTGTTTTTTTATTTGATATATATATATATAGTAAGAATGTTTGTTGGCGGGGGAGATGACTAGTGGGCACTTTTTTTCTAGGAATGTAATAGTGTAGTCAATTAACCGATAAGCAAAAGCGTATAGGTTAATGCTATAGACTACACACTGCTCTCCCCCTCCCCCCCCACCAGTAAATTTTTTAGCAAGCTGGCTCATGGTCAGGTCTGAGACCCAACCCAGGTCAGTTCTGGCTCATGCCAGGTCTGGGACCTACCCCTGCTGTGGCTCTGCATTTAAAGTGTATTAGGAGCCAGGCGGGCAGGCAGCCCAGCTCAATTCTGGTTTGTGCTGGGTCTGGGAGCTCAAGACCCACTCCCCAGACAGGACCTGCCACCCCGCTCTGCTGTCTTTTTATCAGAGGCAACAGCACAGGGCAACAAGCAGCCAGTCTGCAAGAGGAGTTAGTTTTTAAACTGGCTCCCCTCACAGACTAGTTTCCGCCTGGCACTCCACATTACTGTCAGCCCCGCCCCCTAGGGACTATAGAATAGTAAACTGACTGATAAGAATTCATGAGGTTACTCCACTATTCAATTAACTTATATTTAACATCCCTACTTTTTCCCATAGTGATCTATTAAAGATACAATTTTGAATGATAAGGAGGTAAGGAGTGGTTGGTCAGAAGACAGGCCTGCTGATTCAGATGTGTTCTGTTTAAGAGATGAGTATCTAGGCATCTCACTCTCCATTCACATGAAAATAGAATGGAGCAAAAGGAAAAAGTATCTTTGGAAGGTACAACTTATAATGTGAAGTTGAAAAAAAGTGTTCTGTAGAGTTTATAAAGACTAAACGATTTGATTTGTCAGATTTTTTTTAAAATTGCAAGTATTAATTTTGTGTAACCCTTAAAGCCATGTTCCCATGCACACGTGAGTCTGTCTTCTATAAAAAGAGGTTCATGTAAGTCAATTGTTGGTGTGCCCTGTTTGATTTTGGGAATGCAGATTCTTTTATAACAAAAATCTTTGCACAAAGTGTATGGCACTCTACAAATGGTGTTTAATATTTCTAAGGATGGTATGTTCTTTCTGGAGTGCATTGTAATGATCTGCATGCACACATGGAAGAGATGAAGAATATCAGAATCTCTTTTCTTCATTTGAAAAAGATGAAGCTTCTGTATAGTGACCATGTAAACAAGGGGTTTGTGGAGGAAGCATTGTGTCTCTAGAACTGGAAGCCGAAACACTGCTGCTTCAGGGAAATTAACACATGAAGACTCTCCTGAAAATTATAAAACTGAGCATCTTCTCCTTGCTAATTGTGTCTCCATTGATTTTGCAGTCATCCTGACATTAGTCCTAAATTTCAGTTATACTGAGCTGGAAATAAGACAAAAGTGACTGGATTTATGCCTTTATTGGGCTGTGGGGGTTTCAAGTGTGTGCTGCATAACAATTAACAAAAGTATCGCCATTACAAATCTTGGTTTTTAATTTACTAAAAGAATGGTTTACGGGTATTAAGAACAAAGCACTGAGTATAGAAACCTCCCATATAATTGTAAAGAAAAAACAAAACACAAATACAGCATAAGACTGAAGCTTCTAAGATTTGTTTGAACAGACATTTTCCCCTAAAATGTCCCATATTTACAGCCACTAGTTCAGCTGTGCCAGTGGTAGCAGCACAGACTGACTGTTGGTAATCAGTGGTGTCTTAACCTTTGTTTCCTGGAAGGAAAAAAAAAAGTTTTTTATTTGAAAAACAAACAAGCATGTATTATTAGCTAATATGTAATTATCATAATATAGGCATGACACGTTCTAGTTTTAACACATGAGTTGGATAAGTAAACCCAAGGCTTCAAATATATTGATAATTTACCTCAACTAGTTGTACATGCTAAAACTTGCCTTCATTGTACGCTAGGATTTAATGTGTTAGCTAACATGTCACATGTTAAAATGCATATTTTTTTCTTAGAGAAGACAAAGCCTGTGACTTGGAATCTACTTTGAACAGAGTTCAGCAAATTAGTGGTTAAAAAAATACCAGCAGCCAGTTGATGCTTATAACTGGAAGAGCTGCACCAGTGGTAGCAACTCTGGGAAAATGTAGGAAAAAAACTAGCACAGACGAGCAAAGAATAAAATAAATTTTAAAAAAGAAGGCTTGGACTTAGAATTGTGACGGAAAGCAGAATGGGCAGGGCATGTTAAAGTGATGAAGTTTTTTCTTTTTTCTTTCTCGGTTAAAGTTTCAATTTGCGGTGAGATTTTTTCTTTTTTGAAACTTTGACATGGATTGGAACTGTTAATCAAATGCATAATGCAAAAAATGTTGAACAAAAGCAAGCCATCACTGAATATTTGGAAAAGTATCCTTACATTCATTCACTTAGCAAAATCCTGTAGTTTCCTTTCAATTGGCATTTCAGGATTACTGACTGAAAGTCTCTGTGGGTTGACTGGTTACGAATGTTTTCACACAAGCACTTTAGTTCTAAAATTGGTACATAAGCTGCTCCTACCGCCCCCCAAAAAAGTGTATTTCAAACCAAAAGAAGTCTTTTCTCTTACAGACAGATCTGATTCATCAAGAAGCATCAAGATAATTGTCACGATTTTCATTTAAAAAAGAAACCAAGAAATCTTGGCACAAGTGTAAAACTTTCTGTTGCTGTACTGGCCTGCTGCCTGGAGCTAAATATTTGACTCATGGATTTTTCTTCCCTCACTGGGAACAGGAAGCTCTATAACAAATGAAATACAATCAGGTTGGTAACCAAGGCCTGTCATTCAGGGAAGAAAAGATATTGTAAATCTTACATAGTTAGCAAATAAGGGGAGTAATAGATCTGTACTGTGCTGAAATTTGAATGGGTGGTAATTTATTTCCGATTACTAAAACACATTCTAATATGAAGTCTTTGTTTTCTTTCCTTAAATAATATTATACGTGTTAAATGTATTTTAATGATAGATTCAATAAGAATTCAGGCTGCTTATTGTTTTTAATTGTGACCAGGCACATTTTCCCCCCCCCCCTCCCCTTTTAAAGTTTAACTTAACACCCCTCACGGAAGCAGGCTTTCCTGTGACTGAATAAAAACAACTTGGCTATTCAGTTTGTGATACTGAACAGCAGCCAAACAGGAACAGTCAGACCACTTTTCACTTACCTCCCTCATCACAAATGCTAGTGGAGACTTTTGTGGACCTGAGTGAACTGTTGTGGGGCAACAGAGAATCTTCTTTTCTGGTCAAGAAGAAGTGAAGTTATCTGGGTTGATGCAGATGATGATATTAATGCCTAAGAGGCTTCAGTTATATTCATCAGTCTCTCTTGAACTGCTGCATCTTGACAAACATGAAATTCACTTGTGTGTGGTAGGGATGTAAGCTACTACTTGAGTAGCCAACTACCTGATAAGAATATGCTTATCGGGTAGTTGAGTCACTACTCGACTAATTGATCCCTCTACCTTGCTGCCTCCCTGGACACTCAATTAGCTGGGAGGGACCAGCAAAGAAAGCTACCTTATTGAGGCTAGAGCATGTAGGGACAAAGTAAGAAAGGCTAAAAGTCATGTAGAGTTGGACCGTGCAAAGGGAATTAAAACCAATAGTAAAAGGTTTTATAGCCATATAAATAGGAAAAAAACAAAAAATGAAGAAGTGGGACCGCTAATCACTGATGATGAAGTGGAGGTTAAGGATAATCTAGGCATGGCCCAATATTTAAACAAATACTTTGCTTCAGTCTTTAATGAGGCTGACGAGGAGCTTAGGGATAATGGCAACATAACAAATGGGAATAAGGATATGGAGATAGATATTACCATGTCTGAGGTAAAAGCCAAACTCGAACAGCTTAATGGGAGTAAATCGGGGGGCCCAGATAATCTTCATCCAAGAATATTAAAGGAACTGGCACATGAAATAGCAAGTCCATTAGCAAAATTTTTAATGAATCTCTAAACTCAGGGGTTGTACCATTTGACTGGAGAATTGCTAATATAGTTCCTATTTTTAAGAAAGGGGGAAAAAAAAGTGTCCCGGGTAACTACAGGCCTGTTAGTTTGACATCTGTAGTATGCAAGGTCTTGGAAAATTTTTTGAAGGAGAAAGTAGTTAGGGACATTGAGGTTAATGGCAATTGGGACAAATTACAACATGGTTTTACAAAAGGTAGATTGTGCCAAACCAACCTGATAGTCTTTGAGAAAGTCACAGATTTTTTAGATAAAGGAAACGCAGTGGATCTAATCTACCTCTGTTTCAGTAAGGCATTTGATACAGTACCTCATGGGGAATTATTGGTTAAATTGGAAAAAATGGGGATCAATATGAAAACTGAGAGGTGGATAAGCAACTGGTTAAAGGGGAGACTTCAGTGGGTCATACTGAAAGATGAACTGTCAGGTTGGAGGGAGGTTACTAGCGGAGTTCCCCAGGGATCAGTTTTGAGTTCAATTTTATTTAATCTTTTTATCACTGAGCTTGGCACCAATAGTGGGAGTGTGATAATAAAGTTTGCGGATGACACAAAGTTGGGAGGTATTGCCAATTCAGTAAAGGATTGGGATATCATACAGGAAGATCTGGATGATCTTGTAAATTGGAGTAATAGTAATAGGATGAAATTTAATAGCGAGAAGTGTAAGGTTATGCACTTAGGGATTAATAACAAGAATTTTAGTTATAAGCTGGGGGCACATCAGTTGATGTAATTGACGGAAGAGGAGAAGGACCTTGGAGTCCTGGTTGATCACAGGATGACTAAGAGCTGCCATTGTGACATGGCCATGAAAAAGGCTAATATGGTCTTGGGATGCATTAGGCGAGGTATTTCCAGTAGAGATAAGGAGGTGTTAATGCTGTTATACAAGGCATTGGTGAGACCTCATTTGGAATACTGTGTGCAGTTCTGGTCTCCCATGTTTAAGAAGGATGAATTCAAACTGGAACAGGTACAAAGAAGCGCTACTAAGATGATTCGAGGAATGGAAAACCTGTCTTGTGAAAGGAGACTCAAGGAGCTTGGCTTGTTTACCTTAACCAAAAGAAGGCTGAGGGGAGACTTGATTGCTCTCTTTAAATATATTAGAGGGATAAATACCAGGGAGGGAGAGGAATTTTTTAAGCTCAATATCAATGTGGACACAAGAACAAATGGATATAAACTGGCTATCAGGAAGTTTAGACTCAAAATTAGATGAAGGTTTCTAACCATTAGAGGAGTGAAGTTCTGGAACAGCCTTCCAAGGGAAGTAGTGGGGGCAAAAGATCTATCTGGCTTCAAGATTAAGCTAGATGGGTTTATGAAGGGGATGGTTTGATGAGATAACATGATCTTGGCAACTAATTGACCTTTCACTATCGGTGGTAAATAGGCCAATGGTGGGAAGATAGGAGTTACTATAGAGAACTTTTTCCTGGGTGTGTGGCTGGTGAGTCTTGCCCACATGCTCAGGGTTCAGCTAATTGCTATATTTGGGGTCAGGAAGGAATTTTCCTCCAGGCTAGATTGTGCTGGGGCCCTGGAGGTTTTTCGCCTTCTTCTGTAGCATGGGGTACAGATCACTTGCTGGAGGATTCTGTGCATCTTGGGGTCTTCAAACCATCATATGAGGACTTCAATATCTGAGATATAGATGAGAGGATTATTCCAGGAGTGGGTGGGTGAGATTCTGTGGCCTGCGTTGTGCAGGGGGTCAGACTAGATGATCATAATGGTCCCTTCTGACCTTAGAGTCTGAGTCAATGTAATTTAACATCTCTAGTGTGTGGTGCTAAAACTTATAGGAGCACGCTCCGTGTTATTTAGTGCCGCAGTAAGTTGAGCTGCTCTCTAGTGTTTTCCCAGTGAATTGTGGGAAAACTTATCTGACCTTTCTGAGAACCCAAGGTGAAATGCAGGAAGGCACTGAATGAGGGACCTACCTGTATCCACACCACAGAGTGGCTGTGTTAGTAGCTGACAAGTTGTGCTCAGTTGTGGTTTAACCTGACAGGTCAGATAACTTAAGTTAAAAGCATCACAGCATTTGAGATGAGGATTTTTGTGCATGGATGAACCTTGAATTATAACTTAAGTTAATGTCAAGTTTCAAGTGTCTGTATCTTTTTTTCTTCTCCCTTGTTTCTATCCTCACAATCTTTGTCACCCTTTAAAATTACTCAGTGTAATTTATGATTCTGTAATTGTATTAGGGCATAATTAATTGGCCATGGAAATCAGTAAAAATTCTTCCATTGATTGGACATTTGCTGTGTAAAGTACTATGTGATATATACTATATGGTATAGAAAACAGTTGCATTTAATCTAACTTGATCCAATAGTGAAGAAATCCTTCTGTTGAAGTCATGGTAATTTGTTCATTTAATAAGAATATGGAAGGTAAAATAGAATGCCTTCTTTAGTGAGCTTGGGAACAAACCAAAAGGTTTGGTATTGATTATGCTTGTGGATATTCTGAACTTTTTATTTCATTGAATAAAATGTGCATAAAATCTAACCCTCTCAAACCACAGATCTGAAATTTTGAATTAAGAAAAGGAAGGTGGTTGTTGGTAAAATTGCTAAATGAAATATGAGACTCTCTTTGGTGCTAAACTATTGAACTGTAGGCAAAAGTCAAGAGCTCTTTCTCTTTTCACCTTCCTGAAACATACCGCTAATTATCTTATGGTTGAAAATTTAGATTTTCTAATGTTTTGATAATATTTCTGTCATTCTACTGGGGTTTTTAAAGAAATCATACTTTTATATTTCTGTAGGCATCACCTTTTTGATAGAGAAAGTGATGCTAAGTGAAGCACAGTACAAATATTTGCTGTCGTGTTTAGCTCTGGCTTGCTTGTTTCAAATCAGTCTATAAACTATTTCAGACTTTGGCTGTGGATGGTGTTTTGGGGTCTTGTTTTTGTTTGTTTTCTTTTCTTTAAATCAATAATATCAACAGTTTCTGTAATTTACTGATTGGTTTTAAGCTCTGGGACTAGGTTGTAAAGTGCAACACTCTTGATTCTTGTTTCAAAAGCATTGTTGCCAATGTTGCCAGTTGATAATTGGTGCAATGGTGTGTTTGGGGGAGAGGGGAAATTTGTGTGGGTTTGTTACAAATTGAATACCAATCTTTGATAAGTGTAATCAGTCACTGAAATTATATCTATTGTTAACAGTTGGCTTCACGTTGCAACAAATCCTGTAAAGAAGCACAATAAATGACTCATTGTGATTTGTGGTAGCATGCATCACATAATGATCATACTAGTGTTTTCCATCCACTATTCAACTTGCTGTTGGCTGCAGGAAGTTTGAATTGCTCTGTGGATTTCATTTGTTTTTTTTTGTTTGTTTTGGGGTTCTCTTTTGCTTAAAAAGAATTCTCATTATAAACCCACTATTTTTTAGTCAGTTGAGGCGACCTATTTTATGGTGTTCTGAGGCACAGCTTTCACCTAACAATGAATTCAGAGTATTCTGAAACAAATGGTAAATATGAATCTTCTACTTGGGTTGCAGGGGCACTCTGTCTGTTTTTAAATTCTGATTATGTGCTTTAACCCAGTGCATTTTTGGTTATCAGAATTGAATATGGATCAGGAAGAGGGCAGAGCATGTTTAGCATTCCTAATTTTGGGAGATCTCTCACAGAAATAAAAGGAAGGAAGACAATCTAAAAGAAAAGAAATGCATGAGGTATAGTTAACTGCATGGCTCTGACTTTAAGAATTGCTGCTAGCTGTGAAATCGTGGACACATTCTGCCTTTTGTTGTTTTGCACATTTAAAAGAAGAAATACATTTATTTTATGGTGAATATTTTTAACTAATCTGTAACATTGTACCAGCCCCCAGTAGTCAATAAAGGAGAACAGAGTTTGGGCTTTATGAGCATGTTGGCACCCTAGATTAAAAATAAGTAACAAAAGGATTACGAAAAGGACTATCTGTACATCTAATTTTTAGTAAAAAGGCATTTGTAGAATTGCTGTTCTTGATTATGTTTCAGGAAATGATGAGTAAGTCAGGACAACTGGATTTTGGCAGAAACGTGCATGAAATTGTATAGGTACCATGACACACAGTATCCAGAATATGTATAAAATGGTAAATGTGCTTCATCTTGCATTCTTGGCATCTACTGACTATAAAGGGAGCTTTACTCTGCAGGGAATGCAGATGGGTTTAAAAGGAATTGTATGTTGAATTCTCAGGAAAAAAAGCTTTGTGCACAGATTTCTACAATTCTTGCTCATTTTTTAGCAATTTATGTGACCGTTATTGAGACTTGAATTCTTTTGTCAGCTCTGCCACTGGTCTACTGGGTGACGTGGGGCTAATTATCTTAATGCCTTGTGCCTCAGTTTCCTTCCTTCCATTTGCAAAGCACTTTGAGATCTATTAATGAAAAGTATTAGATAAAAGCTAAGTATTTATTAAGATAACAGTCTTACAAACATTTACATGTGTGAGCTACTTTTCTGATGTGACTTCAGTGGAACTGGTTAAGGAGTTGCTTAAATGTTGCAAGATTGGGCCCTTAAAGAAGTGAGGTTTCTAGTTATGGCATATATTCTTAAATCTTTTAGCATACATAAAGCTGCTGCTACTTAAGTATAGAAGTACATAAGTGCATAATTTCTGCAGTTAAGTTTAACAGTGGAAAATTCATGCCTATAGTTTGAAAAAAAAAAAAAAAAACCAAACAAACCCCAAACCAAAACCCAAACAAACCAAAAACTGTTTTAAAAAAATTGCTCACTTAAAATGTTGGCAATGATTAGAAGTAACCCACATATTCTAAAACAGTTTTTCTCGTTTTTATGATAGAGAACCTCAGCCCCTTTTCCTACTGTATACATATATTTATATTTTATATTTTGAAGGAAATGAATTTTGATTGGACTCTGATTAGTGGCTTGGCTTACTTCATTTCCATATGGTTTTCTTGTGGGGATGGGGAGGAAAGCAAGAGACCAGACATAGTTTGGAATGGATAAGCAGCTGTATGAAGGGTTTTCTGGCTTTGTTAATGAGGGCTTGTCTACACTAACAAGTTGTTTTTTCCAAAAACCCCTTTTTGGTGACAAAACCCGGAGAACATTCCCATTGCAGTGTAACAAAAGTCATAACAAAGCCCAGGTTAGGTAACAAAAACTTCCAGATCTGTGAGGGACTTTTGTCCCCTCCCCCCCATTTTATTGTTGACAATCATATACAGTAAACCTCCGATAATCTGGCACCTTTAGGACCCAGAGGGTGCCGGATTATCAGATATGCCGGACTATCAGAAGGGGGGGCTATGAGGGGTCTGGAGTGGAGTGGGAGGGGATGCCACCCCAGGCCCCTCATAGCCCCCCCTTATGATAGTCCGGCTCTGCCCCAGGCGTCCCTGATTCAGCTGCTGCTGGTCAGTTTCAGCAGCAGCTGAATCGGGAATGCCTGCAATAGAGCAGCTGGGGTGCTGCCGGGTTGGTCCCGCAGTTCCAAGGGGCGGCGCTACGGCACCAACCCAGCAGCACTCCAACTGCTCTTGGGGACGCCTGGGGCAGAGCAGCTGGAGTGCTGCCGTGTTGGTCCCGCAGCGCCAAAGGACGGCGCTGCGGAACAAACCTGGCAGGACCCCACCTGCTCTGCCCCAGGGGTCCCCGATTCAGCCTCTGCTGAAACAGATCAGCGGCTGATTCCAGGAAGCCCGGGGCAGAGCAGCTCTGCCCCGGGCTTCATTCTGTTTCAGCAGTGGCTGAATCGGCGGGGACCCCTGGGGCAGAGCAGCTGGGGTCCTGCCGGGTTGGTCCCGCAGCGCCGAGGGGCGGCGCTACGAGACCAACCCCGCAGCACCCCAGCTGCTCTGCCCCAGGCGTCCGGATTCAGCCTGCTGGTGAAACTGACGCTGCTGGTCAGTTTCAGCAGCGACTGAATCCCGACGCCTGGGGCAAAGAAACTGGGGTGCTGCCGGGTTGGTCCCGCAGCGCCGCCCCTAGGCGCTGTGGGACCAACCCGGCAGCACCCCAGCTGCTCTGCCCCAGGGGTCCCCAAGTCAGCCGCTGCTGAAACAGATCAGCGGCTGATTCCAGGAAGCCTGGGGCAGAGCTGCTCTGCCCTGCCCTGGGCTTCCTGGAATCAGCCGCTGATCTGTTTCAGCAGCGGCTGAATCAGGGACCTCTGGGGCAGAGCAGGTGGAGTCCTGCCGGGTTGGTCCTGCAGCACCGTCCTTTGGCGCTGCGGACCAACCCGGCAGCACCCCAGCTGTTCTGCTCCCGGCTTCCCCGATTCAGCTGCTGGTCAGTTTCAGCAGCAGCTGAATGGGGGAAGCCTGTCCGGCTGCCCCAGCACTTCTGGGTTCCTGATGGTGCCGGACCATCAGGAGTCCCGGAGCATTGGATGCCGGACTAATGGAGTTTTACTGTAGTTTGTACTACAATGAGTTTTCCCTCCTCCTTCCAAGTTTATTGAAATCCAGGATGTTTCCCACAGTGCCCAGTTAGCCACGCTGATGAGCACTTTGAACTCTGCTGCTCTTGCAGCCTCGTAAACAGGTAAACAGATGTGTGCCTTCTGCCTGAAAATCCTGGGAACTTTAAAATCCATTTCCTGGTGTCTGGCTTATTGTGTAGTGGTCCACATGGCTTCTTCTCAGTGAAATGGGAGGCTGTCACTCAAGACACTCTTCTGCTTGGAACATCCAGGAACTTTTGGATCTTATCAGTGTGTGGGGTGAAGAATCAGTGCAGCCACAGCTGTGAGTGACCCACCCATAGGAGCTGGGACACGTAAGGTCACATTTCCTGAGCCCTTTGTGCAAAGGGACTCCCTACAGTGCAGAGCCAAGATAAAAGAACTCCTGCAGGCATACTACAAGGTGAAGGATGCAAACAACCAGTCTAGTGTTGCCCTCAAAACATGCCATTTTTATAAAGAACTGGACACAATCCTAGGTGGGGACCCCATGTCCACAGGCAAGGAGACCGTGGATACTTCCCACAGCACACAGTCAGAAACGGGACATAACCTAGATGCAGATGTTCTTGATGAAGAGGAGGAAGCGGACAAGGAGGAGATGGGGCTCACTGAGGGATCAGCCTTTGAGTCAGGAAGCCAAGAATTGTTCTCAAGTCCTGAGGCTCATGCGGAGTCTCAGCAACTGGACACTGTTACTCTATTGCAGCCAGGAAAGGAGGGCGGTGGTGGCATGGGGCAGTAAGTTGCTGTGTATTGCCGTGGGGTGGGAAGTTGCTCTTGTGGCTGGGAAGAGCATGGGGATGGTGGTATGGGGCACCAGGAGGCTATATTTCTGTGAGCTGGCTAAGGTCGCTCTGGGTCTGCATTCTGTCCGAAGAGGGCATTGATATACAGATGATGAGAGATGGTCTTGAAGCTTTTCCTGAGGTATTTATTAATTTTCTCATAGAGATTCCATGGCAGGGCTGCTGATTCCTCATTCCAGTGCGGTATGACACTCTCCCAAACCACTCCTCAAACTGTGCTGCTTGAACCAACGCAGCACAAAGTTTGGCTGCATAAGGAGTGGGGTGTCCCCTGTTCTCATCCAGAAGCAGAGCCGAGGTTTGCCTTTTAACCTTCAGCAGGGATAGATCAGCTAGAGCCGAGGTGTCCAATGTGTTAGCCACTAGCTACATGTAGCTATTTGGCCAGTTGAGTGTTGCTAGTTGGCTATATCAGTAGCCACTATATTATTTACATTTTCAGAATAATGTGGCTGGGGGGATGGGTAATAATTTTTGGTGGGGGGGCCACTTCAAAATTTTGTGAAGTGGTCAAGAGCCGCACTTCTCTGTGGAGGAGATGCAGGGTCGATGGTGGAGGTTGGATGCAGAAGGGCGCATGGGGTACAGGAGACAGTGTGAGGTCTGAGAGGGAGTTTGGATAAAAGAGGGGATTGTGACCTGGGTCAGAGGATTGGGGTGTAGGGTCAGGGAAGGATATGGGTGCAGGAGAGGATGCTGGCCTGAGAGAGGGGTGTAGGAGGGATTCAGGGTCTGGGAAGGAATTGTGATCTGGGACAGGGGGGTGCAGAGGGTTTGGATGGTGACCTGGGGGAGGAAGTTGGTATGTGGGAGGGACGGGGTGTCAGAGGCAGGCTCTGCTTGCAAGAGACTTACTTAAGCCAGCAGCCCTGCAGCACCCCCCAAGGCAGGCTGGGCTCGCTGCCTACTGTATCCCCAAATCACTTTAAACTGCAGGCTTGTTACCTCCACATGGCTCTCAGCTCTGGGAAGGGGAAGAGGCTTGTGCTGCCTCCAACCCCCAGGCCAATCTCTCAGCTCCTATTGGCTGTTTTTTCCAGCCAATAGAAGCTGAGAGATTGGTGGGGATCAATTCCTATTGGGCAATTGTTTCCAGCCAATAGGAGCTGAGGATTGGGCTGGGGGCTGGGAGGTCACATGAAGACTCCCCCTCCCTGCAGAGCAGAGAGCCGCACCGACTGCACTTTAAACGATGTCAGCTGTGTGCCTGAGGCACCTGGAATGGTGGTCCACAGGCTCGATCCAGCCCCCAGGCCATATTTTGCTCAGCCCTGCTTTGCGCACACACATTGCAATTGCAATGATAGAAGGTATTACATAGGTTATTTTACATTATAGAGTGACTTTTGCTTTCTTAAGGCTTAGGAAAGATGAAAGCTAAAAGGGAAAAAATGGAACCTGTATATAGTGGGGGAAGGAGTGAAGATAGTGACTTGAAAACTGTGTTTTATTGTTTACTCAAAAGATAAGAAGATGCCAGCTGGCATTAGGTGGTGAAATAGAAGGATAATCCCTTGCTGTGAACTGCAGGTTTTGATATTTAGCAGTACAGGCACTGGTAGTTTTTCACTGGCCTTGTCTGCACTAGGAAAAAATAAGGTGCTGTCTTACCACGTCCTGCCCATACCTCAGTAGGAGACCCAGCTATCTGGACTGCCAGTGGGAGCCTGATTATATTTTGTTTTTTGACAAATAAAATATGCTGATTTTTATAGAATTTTAAATATTGTGTACAGGATTTTTAATTTTTTAGTTGGAATTCCTCCAGAAGTAAGTTCAGAACTATGCTGGGATACTCAAAGTAGTCAAACTTTTATATGTGGACAAACACTCAGTGCTACAAAGATCGGAACCTTATATTTATCCTTCTGTGTCATCAGGCATGAGTTATTGCATCTCTGGTCCCAATCCTGTAGTGTGTGCCTGTGTGTAGGGGGTCCCACCTGAACAGACTGTTAGGAGGATTGGCGCTTTTTGTTATTGCTTCTGCAAATTTTGTGCAGTTTGAAGCCTTCAAGGGCCAAAACACAAAAGTGCTTAGCAGTGTAGTCAGAGACATGTAAATTGTGGCAATAAAGAGGACATTTCCTGTTTATTTCTGTATCATTCACTCAAGTTTCCTTCGCTATACATTTTCAAATAAATTTGAAAAAAAAAAAAAGATTGGATTAATCTTTTTTATTAAAATAAAAGTTCTACATGCTTGTAAAGATTAAGAGATAATAGTAAGAGTTGTTTCATGTAGCTGATAGGAATAAAGCTGCTTTTAAAAAGCAAAACCTGGCTGCCTTTTTATTTCGTAAAGGAGGAATGAAGGAGGGAGGCACAAAAAACATTATTTTTCCTTAGGACTTCTAATGCACTGCAAGCCTGGGGAGAAGGGAAGGGATACGGGAAGAGGAAATGAGAGATAATTGGTTGGTAAGTATTTCAAGTAGACATTTGTATCTCAGACTTCAACTTGTATGTGTATTTAGGAGCTGCACATATCCTAACATACTAGCCACAACAACATGAATCTTGTAATTGATGGCCACTGTAGTTTCTCTCTTCAGGTTTTATATAACACAGTGTTATATTTTATTACTTCCAGCAAAATTGCTTGCGCTAATCTGGCTTTGTCTCATACAGTTTTTGATTATTACACTTAGTTATTGAATTCATAACAGCAAACATATGACAAAACAAGAGCTAACAATTTAAGGCTCTGATGAGCTCTTTGTGGTAAGACCCCAATGCATAGTGTGTTTTTTGGAGCAAATCCTGTTTTTAGATCTGAGTGTTGAGTTTTAAGACCTACCCCTGATAAGGATGTAAGTGACTAGTCGAGGAGTTGACTACCTGATAAGCCTAATTTATCAGGTCGTTGAATCACTACTTGACTACTTGCTTTCCTCCCTCCCCCCCACTTTCTGCCTCTGTATCTGAGGCAGCAAAGGGTGGGTGAAGGAGCCAGTGCTAGGGGGGAGCTGGGTTAAAAGCCAGTTTCCTCAGCACTGTCTCCATGGTATGGGAGAGAGGCAGGGGTGGCAGAAGTGCAGCGGTTCAGGACCGGAATGAGTCAGGATTGCTGAGTCCCAGGTCACGCTAGGTCCCAGATCCACCCCCACTACGGCTCTGCCTTTTAAATACAGTAAGAGCCGCCCTGCTCTTAGTACATTTAAAAGGTAGAGCCGCAGTGGAAGACCCAGCACAAGCTGGGACTCAGCAGTCCCGGCTCATTCCAGATCCCAGACCGCTGCACCTCTGCCTTTTCAATGTAGCGGGTTCCCACTGAGGCTCTGCCTTTTAAATGTAGTAAGAGCCAGGCAGCTCGACTTACTCCATTTAAAAAGCAGAGACGCAGAGGTCCGGGACCTGGATCTCCTCTGCAGTTCAAAGGTAGTAAGAGCTGAGCTGGCTGTGCACCCTGCTCTTACTACATTTAAACTGCAGAGCTGCAGGACAGCCCTGTATCGACTGTATCGTAACACGATTAGTCAGTTACCTGATGCTTAACATCCTTAGTCCCTGTCTTTGCTACTTATTTGTGGTTTCAAGTTGGGCAAATCACTTAACTTTTATGTGATGTCTTCTCTGAGATTTTATCACCTACGTTCTGTAGCTTAATTAATAAGTGTGACACTCTGAAATCTAAATTAGTATCAACCCTGTGATACTGTATATGCATACAATATTAACTTTGGTTTGCTCCTGCTTGTTGATGTATAAATGTATCAAACCACATACTTTTGATCTTAGATTGGGAAAAGAAATTGAGGTGCTTGTGTTCCCATTTGCCAAAGTTCACTGTGGTTATTCTGGAGAAATACAATGTCCTTTTAACTCTGCTGCATCAGTGTTGGGTCAGTTACCAGCTCAAAAACATCTTTTGTTGTTGAACAGTTGTACTATTTGAAAAGCATTTCCCAGTGATGTTTCTGAATCATCATAACCCACCGTGATGAGTAACAACCCAGAATGTTGTCTAGTTCTAGAACAAAACCTTTTAAATTATCAGAATGCATAAATGCACCTTTTCTCATTGCTTGTTAGTGTTGATTAACTAAATCCTCGATATATGGGACACATGGGAGGAAAAAGCAACATTGATGTTTGTAGATTTGAGGATAAACTTTTGTCTACAGAACACCATGAATTCAGATTTTGCCTGGAGATGTTAAATACATAGACATTAGTGCATACTGTTATGGGAAGTGGTACAGCTGGAAAATTATGCTTATAATAGTCTCTCTGTGAAATAGCTAAAATTTATGGAGCCCGAGAATACTGAAAATGGTTTATAAACTGTGAAACATGGTCCATAATATTATTTATTCAGTGCCTACTTCACGTGAAGACTTCAAGAATATAGGTTCTCTGATATAATCTGAATTCCTCTTTCACAATGCTATTCTGTTTCCCTAAAGTGGGGTGTTGAAGGAGGGGGAGGAATTAACACGTTTTCTCAATAGCACGATTTTTTTTTTTTAGGGAACATTTTTCGAACAACACGACCATCCCCGCAATAACACGATTTCCCTGACCGGCCGGCTGGTCTCCAGCAGCTGCGTGGGGCTTCCCCTGCCTCCCTGCAAAAGCGGCAGACGTTTGCCGCTTGCTGCACCGTTCCCCGGCGACCTCCTCAGGCCGGATGCCTTGCTCCCTTTCCTCCACACCCTGCTTGCAGCCGGCGGCTGGGTTTCCCAAGCTGGCTGGGTGCCGGCAGCTGCGCGAGGCTTCCCCTGCCTCCTTGCAAAGCAGCGGAGATTCGCTGCTCGCTGCGCTGTTCCCCAGCAACCCCTCCTTGCCGAACACAAGGAGGCAGGGGAAGCCCTGCGCAGCTGCTGGCGACCGGCCAGCTGGGGAAATCCAGCTGCAAGCCCCCTCTCTTGTCCTCCCCTTTCCTTCTCTAGAGCCAAACACCTCCACTCCCTGGTATAACCCAGTCCCCTTTCTCCCCCAACCTTATGTCCTGGTCCCAGCTGCTAACAAGTGCAGGCTGGAGCCATGAGCGTAAACGCAGCCCCCATCTTTTCCATTATTTTCAATGGGAATATTGACTCCGCATAAGACATTTTCACTTAGCACGATCATTTTCTGAAATGTATCTACCATGTTAAACGAGGAATTACTGTATTTAAGTCGAGATTCAGGCAATTACTCAGTTTCCTTTGTACTCGAGGGGGATGTAATATGTTGTAATTCCCATACTTTCTGTTTAAATTTTTGATAACCACAAAGAATGTGTATTTGTTCAAAACAGGAATGGGTCCGAGACGAAATATTGAAATGCTGCAACTATTTACAAGTACTGCCACATCACCCACTCACACAGGTATATTGGAAGCTGTGAATTCTTTCAGGGCTCTGTACTAAACATGCATGACTTGGACTCTGTGATGGTGAAAACAGTTTTATTTACGCAGTTGATAACAAGCAATGTTACCAAAAATGAGTCACTGTGAATGTGTTGTGGTTGTTTGCATGTTATTTTTGTTTTCTTTCTGAAAACATAGCAGGGGTCATGGATGGAGCTGGTAATGCTAGCTGTAGAGCCTCACTTCATGGTTTCCAGCCCTCTTCGAGCATTAAAGATTTGTGTCTGAAAATTGTTTCTAACTGATGTGGTTTTGGTAACAGCATATGAAATGTTAGGTCTCGGTACTGTTCCAAAGCCAGCAAATCATCCATACAGCAAAGGCACCCCCACAATTAGCATGGATTTCTGACCATCTGATAGTCTCAGAAAAAATACCAAGGCCAAGATTCTCCAAAATAGATGGCTAAAGTTAGGGTTCTAAATATATATTTAGACCTCAGAATAAGTGGCTTGATTTTAGAAAGTGCTGACTTACAAGATGCTCAGCATTTTTATGTTAAGGGAGTTTTCATTCAACTGCCTTGGGCTCCCTCAAGATCTTCTGGAATCCGTCACAAGTACTGCTTCCGGAAACTGTGCAGAGAACAGAGCATCAAGAACATGAACACATGGCTTCATTGATGGATTGGTGTCTACACAGGCACTCTGGGGCAGAACTGCACCCAAAAGAGTGACTGAAGTGAAAGCATTGTGCCATTACTGTTACCCTGGGTGCAATCCCAGTGGTTCAGTTGTCCATTATAATTGTATCTCCAGGATTTTCTTCAATCTAGGTTGAAGATACAACTTTGGTATGATAGCAAGAGGAATTTTGTATGGAAACTGCCTAGTATGTATCTGTTCTGTGGATAGCAGAGACGACCAACTTTTTTGGGGGGAGGACAGGTTATTTCATTTTTTAATTTGAATGTGTGTTGATAATGTATGAAGTAGAACTGAAAGGATTTTAGATTTTTTTTTTTAAAGGATCCCTCCCTCTTGTTTTTATATCTAAGAAAGGTGATATCTGATCTCCCTGGTTTTGTTGAGAGCATATCTGGAAGGTCTTGGGGATTTTTGTGATTGGTGGCACATTAATTGAAGATAAGGTGTTGAATCTTTAACAAAGTATTTTTTATTCATCAATATATTAATTAACATCTTTTGAACATTAGAGACTAACAGCAACATTCTGATAATAAAAATTACTTATTTTCTCAGTCGCTCAACTTTCAGTTTCATGTCTCTTGTGATATCACCACCTTACTAGATCTCAAATCTTCCAGCCTAGACAGGACCTGAGTTTCTAATATAAAAAACAGACAGACAAAACAATAAGATGTTTTTTATATATGATGAAGAATCAAAAACAGACACAAGTTCCAATTTTCAGTGCCTTTTGCATATTAAATCTCAGGGTTATTAATGTGGCACCTTTCGTAAGCATTAAATTGACTCATATGATAAAGGCTCAGAAAATGTCCACTTAGTTATTTCTAACTAGAAAATAATTTATAATTGGTGGAATAAATTGTTTTGTATTTTCGTACACTTACTAAGCTTAACATTTGGAAAAATGTTATTTCCTAGTTCAGTGGTCCCCAACCATTTGAAGCTGCTGGGCGCCAGGGGCTGTGGCCGTTTGCCTGCTGGATGCCAGAGGATGGGGACATTTGCGCACCCGGGGGCGGGGCCGCGTATACGCCATACCCCCATGAGCCATGTGCCTGAGGCCAGCAACCCTATGCGCTGCATGGCCATGGGTGGGGCCGCCCATTCGCAGCAAGCCTGGGGCCAGCGTCCTCCGGAGCCGCGCACTCAGGACCGGAACCCCTCTATAGCCGCGTGCCCAAAGCTGGTACCCCCCTCCATAGCTGCGTGCCTGGGGGCAGGAAGGCCAATTTGCCACACTCCCGGGGCCGTCACTCCCCATGCGCCACGCACCTGGGGCGCAGGCGGCCAATTCACCGCGCTACCAGGGCCGGCACCCCCCATAGCTGTGTGCCTGGGGCCGGCGCCCCCCATAGCCACGCACCCGGGGGCGGGGCCGCCAATTGGCCGTGCGCCCAGGGGAGGGGCGCCTAATTGGCCGCGTGCCCGGGGCTGGCGCTCCCCATGCTCCATGCACCCGGGGCCGGCTCCGGCACCGCACATGTGGCTCGCCCCCGGGGCGGGGCCAGCCCTGAGCACTTGGCAGGTGCACACAAATGCCCCTGTGGGCGCCATGGCACCCGCAGGCACTGTGTTGGGAACCACTGTCCTAGTTGATACTAACACTAAACACTCATCCTACAATTAATAGCTCTTGCAAAATTCTATAAGAAATGTTCCATTAATCTTCTGAAATTTACTTGCAGATATAAACGTTGAATTCTTTGAAAGATGAAATCTTGGAGGGTTAAAAATGGAGTGAGAACTGTTTTAAATATACAGATTCTGTAATACTTAAAGTTTAAATTTGGGTAGCCTTAGTAGTGGTAATTTTGTTTCTTTGTGAAGTAACAGCAAGACAAATGCATTAATAAGCACAGTTGAGAAAGAAAAGGATTATTTAGGAAGGTATTAGGTTCATTGAGGTTATAATGTGTCACAGCAGGAAAGGGAGCATAGCATGATTATATAACTACACTTTAATGAAGCATGAAGAGTAGCTAATGAGCTCAGTTGTTTTCTTGAATAAGATGCAGTAAAGGAATTTGAAAAGCGTATTTACTTTTTGTGTGTGTGCTGATTTATCTGTGTTGGAGAAAATTCACAAACACTCATGTGCATATGAGTCTTTATTTCTGTTGCTCATATAGGTGTCTGATTAAACTAGATGCTAATACGGCCATAATTTTGTTTTCTCAACCTCTCCCTCTTTATTTCTACTCTGGGAGTATGCTTTGAAAACCACACCTGTCCCATGGGCAAGCACCTTCAAGGTTTGACTTGTTCCAACAATTGAGCTAAAAATGAAATGCTTCCAAATTAGAGTGGGGTTGGGTTGATGAAAATAATAAATTCAAGATTGAGAACTTGCTGATATTCACTTTTTGCATCCACAATTTACACCATTTCATAATTCTGCCTGGTTCATTAATTATAGTGCCATCTTTTTTTGCACTAAACTTCAATTAAAGCCTGTGGAAATTTTGAATAAACAGTTGATGGCAGGCTATGACTTTGGGGAAGGCTGACATTTATTGATTGGGATTGTTATGATTTTATTTTTAAATTACAAAATTGTATCGCCATGAGCTCTAATCTTGATTGTGACCCCATTGTGTTCAATGTTGTTTGACTATATAGTTGCTAATTTTGGATTGCCAGGAAATCAGTTTCGACCAGACAGCTCATCACTTTCTTCTTGGTTATTAAATTGCACTTGTCCTTCATTCTTTTGTTTCAAATATTTATGTTTGGGACAGAGATACCTGATTCTTCCCTTCCTTCTTCAGTCATTATAAAGTAGGATTCACTGGACTATATTTTTATATAGTTAAATATTTACAGATAGAAGAATCTTAGTGCTATGCCACCTAAATACAATTTTTTGTCTGTCACATTGATTTTGCTGCCATTAGAATACACGCACTGTTAAATCTGAAATATAAAAAAAATCCTCCCTCTCGTAACTTCAGTCATATAGGCCATCATCCACTAAAGTACAGTCTCAAAAAGTGTTTCTCTCTACTATAATTGGAGATTTTAAGGAATAAGTTAGTTTCTCAGTTGTCTATAGTGGGGGGTTTTCAAACTCTGGGTCACAGTTCGTAAAGGCAAGCTGCTAGCTGGCTGCAAGATGCTTTGTTTAGCTGTGCCTTTGCGGGTATAGGCAATCGCAGCTCCTGCTGACCAGGAACAACTGCAGTCACCTGTGCCTGTGGAGGTGCAGGAAAGCAAAAAGACTTAAGGCCAGCTAGCGGCTTGCCCTTAAAAGTCACGACCCAGAGTTTGAAAATCACTGGTCTTTAGCATCTAGGAACCTGTTGAAGTCATCTGTGGGATCATGGGGCCTGGTATGAATTTTCACTTATGCTCAGAAGAGCAGATTTGACAACAATGTTAAAATGTATTTCAAACATTTGTCTGTTGTGATGGAAGATGCCAAACCACTGTGAACAGGGTTTAGAGATGAAGACTAAGCAACAATCTGGCAAATTATTCCTTGTGGATGGATTTATGTGCAGAGTCCCACTGGTTCCAGCAGGACTCTGTGTGAGAGCAGCAATCTGCTCCTGGGGAACAATTTGCAGGTTTGAGAGCTAAGTTTGGTTCCATACTTTCTACTGTAACATTCTGAGAGTAAATTTTAAAGAGTGCATACTGTTTATAAAAACCATACATATTTTGCCTAGGGATGTACGCGACTATCCGATAAGCATAAGTTTATTGGATAGTCAAGTAGTAACTAGTCACTCCTCCCACCTCCCTCCTCTATGGAGAGGCAGCAAGGTGGGGAGCAGGAGCCGGTGTCCCGCGTCATCTCCATGGGTGTTAGGGGAGGCAGAGGCACGTAAGGGAAACGGCACAAGCGAGGACTGAAGTCCACTGCAGCGCTTCAGCCTTTAAAATGTAGCAAGAGCCCCTGGGGAAGTTCCCACTGTGCTGCTTCTGCCTTTGAAATGTAGCATGGGGCTCTTGCTACATTTTAAAGGCTGAAGCGCTGCAGTGGAAACACAAGCGAGCACGACCTGCTTGAGTTCCCACTCGCCTCGTGTTCCCTGCGGTGCCCCCCCCCCCTTGCTGCCTCTATAAAAAGCATCATGGGGAGAGAATACAAGCCTGTGCTGAGGGTAGCTGGCTTAGAAGCTGGTTCACCCCAGCACTGTTTCCGGGGTGCTATCAGAGGTAGTGGGGGGTAGCGAAGACTGCTATGAAGCAACCTCCTGTCTGCAGAGGGTCACAGTGGGGAGCTGGCCCCTCCCGCAGACAGGAGCTGCTGGACTCTGTGCAAGCTGGTTCACCAAGCTTGGTGGCTCTTTCTTTATTTAAAATGCAGACCTGCTGCGCAGGTGGCTCCTGGTTCTGCAGAGCGGCCCTATTGACTAATCATATAGTTGATACAAATTGAATCAACTCTGCAGTTAGCTTGGTAACTGCAATTTGACATCTTTCAATTTTGCCTATATCCTTCTTTGTTACTGTTCATATATTGCCTTTGTTCTGAGTTTGCAAGCTTTTGGGGGCAGGTATTGTATCAATCTGCATGTCTGTAGAATGCCTAGCGAGGCCACGATCTTGATTAGAATCTCTGGGAGTAACTGCAGTACATAAAATACCATCATGGGCTTTGTCCACACTGGCAAAGGTAAAGCATTGGCAGTTGCAGCCAGTGTTTCCGTCTAACATTTTCCATCCTTGGGGGCGGTTTGAATTTTCGTTTTGGTAGGTTGAAATTTCTTATGTGTGACACCAGTATTGAGGTAGTATGCGGATGTGCATCCACCAGTACAAACAAAAACCGTACATATAAATATGTATTTTAAATAATCCAGATGTGTGGAAGAAAATATATTAAAACAAAGGATAATTAACAAGGAGCAATGCTTATGATTATTTAATATGAAATCAAATAAAAAGTAAATTAACACTACCTTTGGCTGAAGAATTGGATTGACATGACAGCTCATGATACAGTTTATATGTTTCGTTAGACTCTAAGGTGCTACAGGACCATTGTTATTTTTTAAGTTGTTTTAGTTACAGACTAATAGAGCTACCCTCTGAAACCTTAGAATACACGTGTCCTCATCCTTTCTAACAGACAGATGCATGTTTCAAAGATCTTGCAAATAAGGTTTCATTCTACAAAACAACTAGCATCACACCTAGTACTTGCTAATTCTGACTTGTAAGAGCCGGAACTCTACCAGATAGAAAAGATCTGACCTTAATGCAATACAGTTTACTATGTATTAATTAGTAACAGAAGATTTTAAAAAAATCATTAAGATCAGTGTTTTAGATATCTGCAACACTCAAAAAATTATGTTAAAAGAATCTTTTTCTTTCTTACTTTAAGCCATTAACATCTATGTAAACTTTGTTTGAAATGTAATAATGCAAATGTCTTGACACCCTCCCCACCCCCTGCATGCAATCTGCTTCAGGTCCTTTCTAAGGAACTCTTATGGTACTAAAAGAAGTCTCCCTTCCCTTAACTGCCTAAGATAACATTTACAGAACAAATTTACCAAAGGCTCTAGCTTGCACTGTTCCCAGGAAATACATAGCTTCACAGTCATCTTACTCTTTAATTCAAAGTCTTGCATTTCACCTCTCAGTGTCTTCTCACAACATGGGATTTTTTCCCTTCCTCCAAAAATCCTTACCAAATGTCTTGATTCAACAAGAAAACCATCCCCCAACCCATTTGCAGCCTCTGCACATGTATACTGTGGCTGTCCTGTTTCTTGCAGCGAGGGAGGGAAGCTTTTCAAGCATGGAACTCAGAGTTAAAAAGTGGGGGAGGGCTAAAGTGATCAGAGAGATGGCTGCAAATGGGAGGGGGAGAGTTCTCATTTTTCAGTGACAGGGCAGGGAGAAGTTTGGTCTTGCTCTCACTGGAGGAGATACTGGCCTGATTCTAAACAGGGTGAAAGTATGAAAGCATAGGGGAGGAGGAAAAGAGAGGCGCTGTCTTGTTATCATGGGGGTGCGTGTAAATTGGCAAGAGCAAGAGGAAAATAGAAAGCAGAGAAATGAAAAGCCAACTGTCCTGCTCTGAATGAGCAGCAGGGGAGTGGAATTAGGGTAAAACAGGGGATCCCTGGCCAGCCAATTCTCCAGCAGGAAGGCTAGGGGTTAAGCAGGAAGGGGTAGTAGAGTCTTCTGCCCTGTTAGCAGTTCACAGGGCAGAGGAAGATTTTTGGGAGCAAAGTAGAGAAGTTGACCCAATTTGGCAGGGCCTGTAACTTACCCAGCTTTTTCCACATGGCCAGTGGCAGGCAAAGAAGCACCTCTACTCCCTCCAAGATCTGGGTCACATGATCCCTCAAGTACTTCCTGCCTACCTGATTGAAGAACTCATTCACCCCAAGTGAGTACAGACCCTCCAGGGGGTGGAGAAGGGAGGACTGGAGAAGGTGCTGGATCCAGTGTAGCAGACAGCAGCAGCAGTTGCTGCTGCTACTGCTCTTCCACTGCCAGAGTGTGAGTGTCCCACACCCTCTTCCCCAGCTGATCAGCTGAGCTCCCTGCCTGTGTGGGGACCTCTGAACCTCTGTGCTGAGCTCAGAAAAGGGTGGGTGTGCAGCTTACAAAGAACCTTGGATAGAGCATGATCACACTGGCAACAGTTGCAGCAGCTTTTAGAGGAGCTGGGCATCTGTCCCACAAAGCACCTGTTTCTCTTCTGCCACTCAGGTTTATGGGAAGGTGGAAAAGGAGATTGTGGGGCATCAGGGTCCTGCCCCAATGCCCTGGAATGCATTGTCTTGCATCCCAGCAACTCCTGTGCTTCTTGTCCACATTTGGTGCCACCTTTCAATGGGTTTTGTGCTGCATACTGTGCCTCCTTGGTCTGTGGGAATGGATCCCAAATGATTGAAGAAAATGCTGATAGGTCTCACTAACATGTCACAAATGCAGCCGAGTTATTCCTTAAGCTACAAAGTGACAATGAGGAGTCAGACACTCATCTTGCCAGGCCATAGTAGCTACAACATGAGAGAGCTTGTGACGTTCATGGACCACAGTGGAAAGCTTCTTTTGGGCTTGGGAAACAAGTGCTTAGTGGTGGAATCACATCATCCTGCCAGTCTGGGATGAAGCGCAGTGGCTGCAGAACTTTTGGATGAGAAAAGCCACTTTTGTGGGTCTATGATATGTGCTTACTCCCATTCTGCATTGCAAAGACATGAGCATTCAGAGCTGTCCTGCTGATGGAAACATGGATGGCAATTGTACAGTGGAAGCTGGCTATTAATTGGTCACCAATCAGTTTTGGAGTGTGAAAGTTGACCATTGGTCTCGTGTTGATGGAAGTGTGCAGGGCCGTTAATCAGACCCTGTTCTGAAAGACCGTGATTTTGAGCAACATGTGTGACATTGTGGATGGCTTTGCACAGATGGGCTTCCCTAACTGCAGAGAGGTGATAGATGGCATGCACCACATTCCAATTTTGGCCTCTATCCTCCAAGTTCATCAGTATTTCTCCATGGTTGTCCAGGAGCTTGTGGATCACCTTGGGACTGGTCTGGAAAGTCTCAAGGGGTAGCTGTGTTAGTCTGTAACTTAAAAAACCAACTGGTTCTGTAGCGCCTTAGAGACTAACCAAAATATATAAATAGTATCATGAGTCTGGAAAGGTGCATGACACATTGCACGTTTCTATTGGCCAGAAACTGGTCAATGGGAGTTGAGGGATTTTTCTAGGGGATGATACGTGGAGCATTCTCCTTCCTGTCCAGACTGCATAGCAGTTAGCAGTCTGCTGTTTCACAACTAAGGATACAGACATAGAACATACAGTTCTGATTTATGTACACTTGCCCTGACCTGAGTCCATTTGATTCATATAAAGAGATTAAATGTGTCATATATTATTTGGCTGCTTTCCTTTTTCTCTACTAGCACTTACATAGCCCTTTTTCATCTTCAAAGTGATTGATGAATCTTGTAACACTCTCATGAGGTAGTACATTTATCTACCCTAGCCCTTGGTTTACAGCTGGCCATCAAAGAAGTTTTGGAATTATTAGACCTATGTCTTTTTAAAATGAGCTAAGTTTCAGACATAAGAGTGAGAGCTGAATATTTCTTCTCCCCTTTCTAACCACTTCACCCCTTCGCCTCTTGACTGGATTCTTTCACCTGTTAATGTTGCCTTTGATGAAGACTCTCACAAGATTAGAACACAGTTGCTAGCCACTGGTTCTTATTAGACTACGTGTTAGGCCACTGGTGTTATTGCAGAAGAAGCAAGGGGCTATTTCATTCTGTCCAAGAGTTAATTCTTGCTCTGTTCTCACAAGCATCACTGTCTTTGTTACCACTGTATGTGTGGCTTGGCTCATGTTTTCAGTGTTATATTTTAATTTTGCCTGTTACTTTTGTTTATTGCTTCAAGGTTTAAATTCTTGCTACTGAAGCTTTTTTCAGCCAGATGAAGGCTGCCTCTATAATTTCCTTGATTTTCCTTCACCCTCTCTTTTATATAATGTAAACAAGATTTCACTAAATCACTGACATATTTCTTATGCTTGGCAAACATATTCTTGGGGAAGTAGAGGGGAAAGGAAAGTTGACAGTTTTGGAATGTTTTTTTGTGGTTTTAATGTATTGTGATACATTGGTGATACTTCTTCTTTTGTAAAACTGATGGGTAGGCAAGTGGTTGGTAAGGATATTACTGATCCTCATATTTTGTTTTATAGATTATAGGCATTAAAAATCTCAGCAAATTACAATTCAGCTAATTGTATTCATGTTTCTTTTATGTAACCACACATTCTATATACACTGTTGTAGATTCTGTCTTGATCAGCCCATTCATTTGTTTGTTACACTGCTTTCATCTAGTTTTAAGATTGTAAACTCTTTGGTTTTTTTGCGGGGAGTTGGGAAACAAGGTTTGTCTCTTACTGCATGTCTGCATAGCTGTGATCATGATTCGGTTACTTGGTGCTATTGTACTAGAAAGAAGATGACTATTAATTTAATGATCATGTAACCACATCACTTTTTAGCTGTTACACAATTATTTGATAGTCACGGGGGCAGGGCTGGCAGCCAGTGTGCTCCTGGCACCACTCCTGGGGAACCCCCTACCACTTTGCACTGCTGCCTCTGTCTGTGGCAAGGGCGGGGGCTCAGCTCTCTGCTGTGGGACCCCTGCAGACAGGGGCTGCTTCCAGAGCAGCCTCTGTCCACGGCGAGCCTCGGCCTGCTGCAGGCAGAGGGTACTTCACAGCAGCCTTCCCTATCCCTCCTGCTGTCTCTCATAGAGGCAGCAAGGGAAGTGGGGGGGAGGAGGGGGAAAGCGAGTCATCAGTACTCCAGTTGACTACTCGCTAACATCCCTAGTCCTGTGGCACCTTAGAGACTAACAAAAATATATAGTCTCTAAGGTGCCATAGAACTACTCATTGTTTTTAAAAGTTACACAATAACACAGCTACCCCTCTGAGATATATTTTACTTGGGCAGCTTGCCCTTAATGGCATTACATACAAATTATTTGACAGCATTGGTTGAATGTATCATTTACAGTGTAATTTTTCCTGCCTTCCTCATTGAAGAACTTGTGAATGAGCCTTGTATGTTTTTGGAGGAGCTTTCCCATGAGCTAGGAGTGTATGAGACTTTTATTAGGGGTTCTTCAAAATTCTTTCGAGTTTGAAGAGGTTCTGTGGTCAAATAATATTGGGAAACATGCCATAGAAAACAATGGGGGGGGGGGGGGGAAGAATGCTTTATATACTAGTAGTACATATCCAATATTGATATAATGGCTTGTATTATTTCCAGATTAAGCTTTGGTTCTTTGTGGATAAGAGTAATTGCAATTTCCTCTTCATCTTATGCATACAACAAAACTGCAGTAAGGAGAACTAAGAAGAAGCAGGAAGCATGCTATGAGTAGTGATTTTATTCTCACCACATGACATGACAGTGGAAATGTATCTGTTTACCTCATGTTGGAAGAAACAGGTTTTAGATGTTGATTGTCAGGGCAGTATCCACTTCATCCTTGTTTTCTGTAATAATTTCACAGGAATCTCAAAAGCCAGTATCTATCTTATGCACTTTCCAATGGAAGAAGTGTGAACTAAAATTTTAGAACATGAGTGGGTCAAGGACCACATTATAGTTTTGGTTTAATTTATTTTTGTTTTCTCAAATTTCTGTATTTGACCTCCTGGAAATTTTAATTTGTGAGAACATTAGCGTAATCTTAAGAACCTCATAGCTGTGGATGTTATACAGTACATGTGCAGGACCTTGCTAGAGTTGCATATATGAAGGTTTTATATAGTTCATTATGCACATTGCACTAACTACCCCCTATGAATCCCCAGCTCCCAAACCACCACCCAGTATAGCTAAATCATGAGTTTGTGCTGCTTGAGAGAGCTTGGCTTTGTCTGATAGGCACCAGGGACATTGCAGAATAACTAGACACTGAGCTTTTACATCTGTGTAACTGAGCTGCTATTAATTGTGCTTTCATTAGCTCTGTACTGAATGGAAGATGCTTTTTTTTAAAAAAAGTGAAGGAATGTGAGCAATGGATAGGTTGCTGAATTTGATCTGTTTTAATTGAGGGGGAGACCTGATCATTGAAGAAGAGAGTTCCTACCAATAGAAAGTGGGGAACATTATTTCAAATCCATGTACAGAAGTGTTTCAGGATTACTTTTTTTTTTTAAACTCGTTTAGCTGAAGACTGAAAAGAAGGGTGAAAGAGGGAGGGCTGTCAGTGACTTATAATATTTGATATCAAATTTATATTTTAAGTAATTATAATAGAAATGTTTTTATTCTAGTCATATGCCATCATCTTAGATACACAATAATATAACATAATATGGAAATGGAGTAGAAAAGGTTATTTAAAAAAAAAGCTACTACAAATTTAGAGATATTCATAAAAAAAACAAAAGAAAAATATTCTGACCCTCAAAATTTTGACCAGCTCTACCGATAGCCGAACATGCGAAGAAAAAGGAAGAGAAATTGTTGAAGTTGACAAAAATTTCCCATTTATTTTGCAGATATAAAAATGTTGTGTTTCAATTTTGGAAAATGTAACCAGCTGTACTAGTTGAGTAACTAGTTGAGTAACAAACTATTTGGCAACATTATCTGTTCTCCATCAATTTTGTAACAAACAACAGTGACATTTGTTAACAAAGAAACTTGCAAATAGGTGGTGATGATAGGCCAGAAAACAGAGATAATGAGGGCCAATATGAGTATGAATATTGGAGTCTGTGTTGAATATTAAAGTGGGTAATAAAAAGGAGAAGTGCTGGCAACATTAGAGATGCAACTGCATTTTAAACCTGACTTTTTATCATGGGGCAGAGAGACAGAGAGAGAGAGATGTCCAGGTTGTCCCAGATTATATATCCTAATATTGGACATTCTGGTATGGGAAGAATGTGTTTTGCCATAGAGGTGCCAGAGCTAGGTAAATACGGTTTCTTTCTCTAGATTGTTGCACTAAACTCCCTTAAATTGTTACTTGGCAATTAGCCCATTTTGTATCATAGCACTTATGAACCAACCATTCTTTCTTCAGTTTCACCTTCCCTCTTTCATTTAATTTCCTTTTCTTTCTTTATTGGGCATTTCTGCACAGCTCTTGGCTCCTTGGAAAGAACACTTTCCAGTTTCCTGTGTAATAAAAGCCCACATATTTAAAATGTTTTTGCTTTCTGAAAATTGTTTTTCAATTACTGCAAATAGAAAATAAATCATATAAATTGAGCTATGGATGATATGTATTGTATGGAGAGCTGAAGTTTGAGCATCGGCATGAGAACTACAGTCCAGAATTCTAATTCTGCTCTGACACTGACAGCCAAAGTACTGGGGAAATTATATAATTTCTGTAGCAGTCAGTTTCCCATGGCTTATTTTATTAAATAATAGTTTCTCCCCGATACTATTTACTTCAGGATGCTGTGAAACCTTACTCTGAGCACTACTGTATTCTGTAAATAGTGCCTTTTAAGTTAATAGGTTATTCACTGGGCTACTCATTGAGTAAAGTGGGACATGCTGTGAGTAAGAAAGGCAGAACCAGGCCCTGAATGTTTGTAAATCACTTCTAACAGGAGTGGAGAACCTTTTTGGGGGTCAGGGACCTGCAGAAAAATCAGTCGGCGACTGAACACAAATTGAGTAGTGGGGGGACTAGAGCACCAGCCCATGCTCCCCAATGGTGGAGGGGGGACCCTAAACCTCGAGGGCTGGATTCAGGCAAGCTGGGGGTTGCATCTGGCTGCAAGGCCTTAGGTTCCCCACCCCGACTTGTAAGATGAATTTTACTTACAATAATAAACATTTTGTTTGTCTACAATGTATGTGAAAGTCTGTGGGTATGTCTACACTACCACCCTAGTTCGAACTAGGGTGGTAATGTAGGCAACCGGAGTTGCAAATGAAGCCCGGGATTTGAATTTCCTGGGCTTCATTTGCATAAAGCCGTGCGCCACCATTTTTAAACGTCCGCTAGTGCGGACTCCGTGAAGCCTAGTCCGTGCCACGTGAAGTCTAGTCCAAACTATCTAGTTCGTGCCGCGTGTAGCCGCGTGGCATGGAGTCCGCACTAGCAGACATTTAAAAATGGCGGCGCCCGGCTTTATGCAAATGAAGCCTGGGAAATTTAAATCCCGGGCTTCATTTGCAACTCCGGTTGCCTACATTACCACCCTAGTTCGAACTAGGGTGGTAGTGTAGACATACCCTGTGAGTCTTCCAAACCCAAGTATGATAATGTACCTCTGTTACACCTTTTTAAAAAATGCATCTGTGATTTCATAAAATATTTTATCCTGATCTTCTAATATTAGTATGTGAACATCCTACAACTACTGTACATCCCTGACCTTATTTTTTATTAATAGGTCCTTGTTCATTTGAAATCCTTTATCATCTTTTTACTGTTTCTGTTCCTTCTATTTACGCCTTATCTAAAGTGAAAATTCTCAGCTTGCAGCATCTTTGCAACTATCTGTGATGTGTTTGACTGTGTATACACTAGACTTTTTTTTAAATCTCTTATCACAAATGATAGTAACACTGGTAGAGAGGTATTAGGCATTTCAACCACTATGTTGTCTACAATTGCTCAGATCAAGAACAATGGGCTAATCTAGACGAAATAGTGGTAACAATTCTGGAGTCTGCATAAGCACTTTCTATAGTGTAGTTCCCACCATAGTTCACCAATGGAACTATGAAATGGTTGTAAATTTTTCCAAAATTTCAGAGCCCATAAATCTACAATGCAGATAAACTGCTCTTCTACCTCAGCCCAGTGAATCCCAGTGAGCTTCTAATAGCAATTAGGAACAACTGCTGCTGTTCCCCCTTTTGAAATCAATGACAAAAAGTCTGCTTGACTCAATTTTTCAATGCAGAAGCAGATTCCTAGTGCTTTAGATTTTTATAAAACAGTATAAAAAGAAAAGATGAGAATAAGTTTACGTAGTCCTTATATCAAGCGAATAGACCCCTAAGCACCAGAACACATTTTTTGCCAGTTAACATGAAGTGTTGCATGGAGGCCGATAAAACTTTTGAGGTACCACTGTTTAACTCCTTGTGAATGCATGTATGATTTGTTTCTGATCCTGCACCACAGAAGTAAATGGGAATTTTGCCACTGATTACAGCAGGGGCAAAACATTAGATCTGTTATCTATTCTGATTACCTGGTGTTGCTCAAGTTCTTAACTCAATTATTTTTTTTTTGGATAATAAAATGAATGGCCTGCAGCCTGTCTGGGGGGGAAAGGGAGGGTTCCAGGATTGACCCTGGCCTCCAGCAGCCCTTCCTCCCCACAGACTGGAAGGGGCAGGGCAGGGTTCCCAGCCCTGGCCTCTCTTTGAGGGGACAGGGAACTTCTGGGTGGGGCTGGAGGGATTCTGGGTAGGAGGGGGAGGCTTGGGGAGCTGTTTTGAGGGCTTCCCCCAGCATTGTTTTGGGGCAGGGAGGGCCACTTACCTGCTCCATTGCAGAGCCCCATCCCCAGCTGGCCATTCTCTAAGGGTATGTCTACGCTACCACCCTAGTTCGAACTAGGGTGGTTAATGTAGGCAACCGAAGTTGCAAATGAAGCCCGGGAAAATCAAATCCCAGGCTTCATTTGCAACTTCGGTTGCCTACATTAACAACCCTAGTTCGAACTAGGGTGGTAGTGTAGACATACCCTAACTGGTGTGTGGCTGCCCCTACTGGTCACTCTGCAGTATAGCTCTCCCCTGTGCTCGCTGTCCCCCAGTAGTGACTGTAAGTATCTTGTCCTTCCTTTCTCTGTTCCCTCCCTTTCTATGTTCTGGAAAACAGTCCTATTCCTGGCACTTCGTTTTCCTGGCTCAACCAAACCCTTACCTTGCTTTAAGTCAGGGTAAGAGGAAGCTGCATACCAATATTTAGTGGTCCCAGCTCTTTCCATTTAGAGGCGGAATTCTTGAACAAAAGGACTTGATGGCAGACAGACAGACTCATAGACAGACGCACAAATCTCTGAGTGATCTATATGAGTGAGAGTGGGCAAGTGTGTGTCTGAAATGTGATGGGAGAATTTGTGTTAGTGCAGGTAGCAATTTTAGGTTTTTGCTGCAGTGCAGGGTTATCTATGTTTGGATTATTGTGTGTGCTGGCTGTGTTGAGTTTTTTTTGCGGGGCAGAGGGTAGATTGTGCTGCAAAACTTTTGCAGGTGACAGATAAAGGATGCATGGTGAAAGGCCGTGTATTCGTAGCTATTGTGTGCTGGTTTTGGTGTTGTGTGGGTCGCTTTGAAGAACTGTGGCAGATGGGCCAAGTAATTCACCCTTTCAGCAGTCACTCTCCTACAACCAATAACGTTGTATACAAATTAGCTATAGAATAAGGGTGGTGATTGGCTGAATTACTTCTATGGTAGTGGCCCTGGACTCTGGGCATGGCATAGCCATAGATACATGCCTTGCTGTTGCTTGGGTGTAATTCTTAGTCAAAATAGCTGAGAACTTAAAAATTTGGGTGGTAACAGACAGCAAATCCCAGGGATGGTTGAACCTGGTGCTCATTTGAAAAAAAAGAGCACTCAGCCATGCTTTTTGTTGTTTTCTTTGCTTAGCACTGATTCAGTATTATCATATAGTGACAGGTGGGACTTGTGAAGACCTCTGTCTGCCAATACATTTGAAGGCATGTTGCTGGTGGTCAGTTGCATGGTTGGTCAGTTCCATCACTGCATTGGAAGGACTCAGTTCCTCAGGCTACCTGGTATAAGGATGAAGCAGAAAAGACAGAAGTAGTTGGATGCACGCTGTGAGAGAGAGGATTCAAGGGATTTTTGGTGGTGGAGTTTCAAACTTTCCCACAAGAACAAGAGGAAAATCCTTGTAATTATTTATTTATTTTTTTTTAGTGAGTGAGCGAGAGCGAGCTAGTATAGTATATTTAAAGGATGCCCATCAGAACACTGATGGCTGGAAATTACTTATTTTGGAAGTTTATAGTGTCAATCCCTAAAAGGTGTTTTAATATTTTATTTGTTTACAAAAAAAATCTGTTTTCGTGGATCTAGGATTGAAATTACTCTCATTACAAATAAAAGTAAAAACTATGTAGCACTTTAAATAAAGACTAACAAGATGATATCTCATTACAAATGAGAGAGACCTACCTTAAAAAAAAAAGAGCTAACAATCATGGAAGCTTTCATGTCCCAGGAAACTTATCCTCTTGGATGACGTATTGCATTTTCAAAGCACATTTTTAGTCTGGAATTTCAGTTGTTGGGATTAGCTGTCGTAATGCTGTAGTCTTCCCTGCGGGGTTGTTCCTTCTTTGTCCTGTTTGGCTGCCTGAGGAGGACAAAAAACATCTTGGAGATGTTTTGCCCTGATTATTATTCTTATAGGGGTACTGATCCACCTTAGCGTTGACTGAGAAAAATGCCCCTGCGAGTACAGTGCTGGAGGTCCCGGAAAAGAAACAGCCCTTACTCAAGTATAAGAAAGAATTCTCTTGGAAATATACCAAGATAATTTGTCAATTTACATAAGCTTTTTGCTATCACAAGTGTCTTTCAATATATTTTTTAAGGTTGAAGTCTTTAAAAAAATTACTTTAAAACAAAAATACCATTTAAATGTATACACAGCGCAATTTCAGCAGTAATAATGCTTGGTTTCCACTAGAAGGTTTTGTATAGCCAGTTCTTTGAAGGGCACAGTACTGTTTTTACACGGTTTAAGCTAAGTAAAATACTGGGAGTTGGAGGTATCCCAGTAGCCCCCCCCCCTTTTTTTCCTGAGTTTAATGAAGTTCTTTTGCTATTTTTTTTCTTTTCTATTGTTCAGTGGAAAGCAGCTCTGTTTACCAATGTGTCTCAAACTTTAGAACACTGTGAAATAACGAAGCAGAACATTAAAGCTTTTAAATCCTGAAAGTGCTAGGCAATCTATTTAGCATTTCACAGGACTATTGTCAATAAAGAATGCATGTGTATTCTCTATGTTGTAATCCCTAAGCGTGAAATTGGATCTGCTACGAATTTATTTTTTTATTTCTTTAATTCTTTTTTGTATCAAATATAAGATGTAGCTTAACAACCCTCTCTGGTTCTGGATATAAAAAGTAGGGGAATTACATTTCTGGTAAGAAAATTTCTTCTCTCTTGGATGTAAACCTTAAAAAATACTTTTAAATTGGGTGAGTGTGAAGAATTTAAGGCCGCTGACCTTATTTTAAAAATAGGTGATTATTCAAAGGAAAATAAAACAGCATAAAGATGCATTGGTTTAAAAAACAAATCAACAACTTTTGAAATCAGGAAAAACTGTCAAAAGATATTCTTGCATGTCAGGTTTACCTTTTAATACTTAGATAATTATATCCAGTATAAATTTAAATAATTACAATACAAACCAGGTAAGAAACAATTTCTTAAAAGGTTCAATTTCTATTGCAATGATTGCCAATAAAGTATGTTTGTGTATTCTACTTGTTATCCCATTGTTTTTCTTGGTGGCTAGTTCTTGCTTTCACTTCTTTCTCACTCTGAACAAGTCACTCGGTATGTCTACAATACAAAGTTAATTCGAACTAACGGCTGTTAGTTCGAATTAACTTTAATAGGGGCTACACATACAAACCGCTAGTTCGAATTTAAATCAAACTAGCGGAGCGCTTAATTCGCACTAGGTAAACCGCATTCTACGAGGAGTAACGCCTAGTTCGAATTAAGTAGTTCGAATTAAGGGCTGTGTAGACACTTAATTCGAACTACAGTAGTTGTAGGCTAGCCCTTCCCAGGTTGCCCTGGTGGACATTCTGGGCCAAACCAGGGAAACTCTTCTGCCCCCCTCCCAGCCCCAGAGTCCTTAAAGGGGCACGGTCTGGCTACAGTTCTTGTGTCAGTTGCAAGCCTGCCAGCACCCAGCCAGAAGACCCTGCACCTGGCACAGCATGAGCCAGCCACCTGCTGCCACCCAACCCTCCGCCTCTTCCCAGGACCAGGCTGGCGGCTCCCAGGAGCCTGCCCGGGGTCGCAAGAGGCGGACGCCCGCCTGGTCTAGTGCGAAGATCGTGGACCTCATCGAGGTTTGGGGGGAGGCCTCCAATGTCCACAATCTCCACACTAGGCACAGGAAAACGGCCTTCTAGGACAGGATAGCTGCCAGCCTGGCCACCAAAGGCCACATGTGAACCCAGGAGCAGGTTTGCATGAAAATCAAGTTGGTCCACTGAGACCCCCGACCCTGAGCCCTGAGCTTAGAACGTAAGAATGGCCGTATTGGGTCAGACCAAAAGTCCATCTAGCCCAGTAGCCTGTATGCCGACAGCGGCCAACACCAGGTACCCCGGAGGGGATGGGCCGAAGACAATGACCAAGCGATTTGTCTCGTGCCATCCATCTCCAGCCTTCCACAAACAGAGACCAGGGACACCATTCCTATGCCCTGGCTAATAGCACTCCATGGACCCAACCTCCATGAATTTAAACTCTGTTATAGTTCTAGCCTTCACAGCCTCCTGTGGCAAGGAGTTCCACAGGTTGACTATGCGCTGTGTGAAGAAGAACTTTCTTTTATTAGTTTTAAGCCTGCTGCCCATTAATTTCATTTGGTGTCCTCTAGTCCTTCTATTATGGGAACTAATGAAGAACTTTTCTTTATTCACCCTCTCCACACCACTCATGATTTTATATACCCCCCTCAGTCTCCTCTTTTCTAAGCTGAAAAGTCCCAGTCTCTTTAGCCTCTCTTCATATGGGACCTGTTCCAAACCCCTAATCAGTTTAGTTTCCCTTTTCTGAGCCCTTTCCAAGGCCAAAATATCTTTTTTGAGGTGAGGAGACCACAGCTGTACACAGTACTGAAGATATGGCATACCATAGTTTTATACTTCCCTCCTTCTTCTTCCCCTGGCTTTCCCCTTCCAGCTCCCTCCTCCCAGGTTTCCCCCTCCCCTCTTCCACCCTCTCTCTTCCCCTCCCCCACCTCCTTTTCCCAGTCTCCCCATAGGTTAATCCCCCCCCCCCCAGTTTTGTTAAATAAAGAGAGTTTCTATTTTTGAACACGTGTCCTTTATTTTTTACATCAGGGAGGGGTAAGTGGAAGGAGCTGAGGGAGGAATGGGGCATGAGCCCCCGATGGAGAGGACTGGGATGGCTCTGCAAGCTCCTTGGGGTGGAAGCTCTCCTTCAGGGCCTCCTGGATCATGACGGCCCCTTGATTGACTCCCCCCAGATGGCAGCCTGTGGCAAGTGCAGCCGGGCTGATGGCCGAGTGCTGTGATGTGCCGAGTGAGGGCACTCAGGGCACTCTAAGGCTGTGTCCAGACTCAGGGGTTTTTTTCGGGAAAAGTAGCTTTTTTCCGAAAAAACTTCCCCTGCGTCCAGACTCAAGCCGCGTTCTTTTGAAATTAAATCGAAAGAACGCGGCTTTTCTTTCGATGGAGGTAAACCTCATTTCACGAGGAAGAACGCTTTCTTTCGAAAGTTCCTCTTTCGAAAGAAGGCGTTCTTCAATGTAAATAGGGCTTCTTCGAAAGAGAGCATCCAGACTCACTGGATGCTTTCTTTCGAAAAAGCAAGCCGCTTTTTCAAAAGTTCAACGTGCAGTCTAGACGCGTTTCAAAAGAGGCTTGCAGTCTAGACATAGCTTAAGACAGGACTGCTTTGCTGTCCCTCATCGAGTTAGACAAGCAAGCGGAGAACCCTGAGAACTGTCTGTCCGGGGTGGGGGTCGGGTCCCTTCAAGCACAGCCCTCGGCTAGCCTGAGACAGCAGCTCCACGCTCTAAGTCCTAACCTGATGCCCTGCTGGCACTAGTTCCGGCCAGCCTTAGCTTCAGTTAAGGGTCCACTCAATGTGGACATGCTATTTCGAATTAGCAAAATGGTCATTCGAATTAGTTTTTAGGTCTAGATGCACTAATTCGAATGAGCTTATTTTGAATTAATTCGAATTAAGTTAGTTTGAATTAGTGCTGTAGTGTAGACATACCCTCAGGCTCTATGTCTGTATCCTTAGTAGTGAAACATAGCTAATACTACTTTTACTATATCATAGGTACATTGTGAACTCTGGTAGTGTTTACGAAGAGCTCTCAAGGTGTAACATGGTTATGATGCCTGATTATTTAAAAGGGGCCAAAATATGAATTAATGAATAGTCAATTTGAGTATTTTTACTTTGGCCTATAAATAGATATACCATGGTTTCTACATGAATGAAGTACGGAAGTGAAAATGGAAGGATGTGAATGGGATAGGATGAAGTAAAAAAGATTGAAGGGTGAGAGAAAAATTTGATTTTATACATCCAGTCCATTTTCCTGAATTACAAGGATGCCCCAGAGTTCTTAAAAAACTTTCTTTCTTCACACTCTATACCATTATGAAAGCTTTGATATAAAAATTTCCAAGACACGAAATAATTCCAGTGCTGTTCAGTGAGAGAGGTCTTATGTTTTTCTGTTTCCAATTGTGACATTCTATTTAGAAAATTGTGACATTCTATCTTTTTTTAACATGGTGGGAAGGTGGGACCCCACCCCGGCCATGGCTGTGCTGGAGCAACCTTGGTGGGTAGTCAGGGCCATAGTTTGGGATGTAACATTTCAATTAATTGGCTAATTGAATAGTCAGTGCAATTTGCATTGACTATTCGATTAGTTGATAAGGTCGCCTCTGCCTTTGAAGTGTAACAGCCCATCTATCGATCTATCTAACTAATCTGGGTGCGCCTATCTGTTGTGTGTCTGTCCTTGAGTCTGTTTGTTCAAGAACTCCTGCTAAACTGTAAGATCTAGGACCACCACATTTTGATATGTTGCTTCCTCTTCTCCTACCTTAAAGCAAGATCAGAGTTTGGTTGTGCTATAACAGCAGTTCTCAAACTTTTTGGGCTCCGGAGCCCTTTACATGCGTAAACATTTATGCGGAGCCCCAGTGGTCTACTGATTGTGTGTGTTGTACCTATTGATGTTTCCAGTTTGTCAACCTCACGGAGCCCCTGGAGATGTCTCGCGGAGCCCTGGGGCTCCTCAGAGCACAGTTTGAGAAACACTGTACTAGAACAACTGGAAATCCGGTGAAAAAGACAGTTTTCCTTAACATGAAAAGGGAGGGGCTTCTGCTCAGAGGGATGCTATAGGAGAGAGGCCACTGAAGGCAGGTAGCCCTCACGGCAGAGCTATTCTTCAGTGTCCACTGGGGGCAGCCATACCACCAAGGCAGTGGCCAGCAGGGCTGGACCTCCACTGTCTTGTCAGCAACCTGAGTAAGTAGCCCTCCTGCCCCAAACCATTTCCCCTCCTCCTGGCCCTTGGCAGCAGCATTGAGGTGGGGGGAGTCCCTGATGGTCTGTGGGGTAAGTGGGAGAGAACAGGCTCTTGGGCAGGGAAGGCCCCTGGTGTCAGGGAGGAGGGGCTGAGGGAAAGAAAAAGCCTGTGTCAGATGGGACCTCCCCTGCCCTGAGACCTCCCACTGCTCCCATCCCTCTGCACTCAGCCTTCCATCCCCCTGCACTCCCTCCCCATCCCTAATGCCCTGGCCTGAATTTTGTACCCTCCATACTGCCAGCCCCCCGGCCCTGTAGGACCTGAGTACTGCTGGGTAGATTTGCTAGTGTTTGACACAATGATCTTGACATTTTTCTTCAAGATAGACTTTTTCCTAGTTATTCATGCCTTCTTTATGCATGAGAGCTTCGTGAGAATCAGAATGTGATGGGACTGCATGCTTAGTGGGATTCTCTGTTCGGAGCTTTGCAGCCTATACTGGCTTCCTGCTCATTTCTAGGTATTGATGTGGCTGCCTTCTTACCCATGTACAGTGGCTGTATCTGAGTGCATACACAAAGTGCATAATTTAGATTTCTGGGGTCTATTGACAGCACATTGTTAGCTGAGGGCCTCCAAGTCGGCAAATTATTTCCACCATTGATTTGGTGTATCCAAAGCTTGTTGACCTTCAGGATGTAGTACACGGCTCATCTGTTTGCTCAGCTTTTGCTTGAGGTGTGTGGAATTTACCAAGGAATCTATCTTCTGTTAGGTAATATTTGTACTGGGTTACTGATTGCAAGATATGACTGTAGTCACATTTTACAAGTTCAGAAATGTAATAGAGTTCATAAACTGCTGATCTTTGGTGAGATTTTTGTGTTTTTGTGGAGTTATAGTTTATCTAGAGTTAAATTGATGTCATGGTGCACAGATTTGTGATGTGAATGTTCTTAAATTTGTCACTCAAGATATGTGCAGTGCAGGAAATTCATGCATCTAATATATGGCATTAGTTTAATTTTGGTTCATGTGGAAGTAAGGATGATGGCCAGCATTCTTTATGATGCTCAAAAATTTCAGTATGAAGCATTCTTGTAAACGAGGTTTTTTTCTCCCTCTCTTGTAAGGCATTTGCTGGTTAATACTGCGGTAGGTTTGTGGCTTGGATGAATCTTCTGGCTTTCATTGCATTACCATTTTAATTGAAATACCAAGCATAACCAGGGGCAAAAACTCTATATGAAAGTGGGAGAATCCACAGGGAGACTCTCTCCCTTTTGAAAATGGCCTTTGGTTTGTCCTTCAGGAGCATATTTGAATTATTTATTTCTTACATTTTAATAAGCAAGAATGATTAGTATACTAAGACACTACAACAGCCTTATTTAAAAACAAAGACCATTCAAAATATGTACAATTTTGAAACCATATTTTGATGTACACAATCCTTTTAAAATTACACATTCTTTTATATATTAAGGTGTTTAAAATAATTGCATTAGGATATAGAGGAGATATGGTCCTCTGGTTAATAATAGTTAGCCCCTATAATGCCATCCAAAGATCTCATAATGTTTTGCAAATATTTGCTGCCACTGATTATAGAACCCATATGGCACAACAGGGTACAACCTGGAACTGTGGGCCCATGTCATGTTAATTCACTAGCCTAGTTGTATCCAATGTTCCCTCTAATCTTTACCATCCAGGTGTAGAATTAATTTTATTATGTGCACCGAGGCATGTGTGAATTTGCACCACTAGTAGGCTGTTAGTTTTTTAGGTTTTTAGACTGCTGTGGCACATTGAGCAGATGTTTTCAGGGAACTGTACACAATGATTCTAAGATCTCTTCCTGGAGTAGCAACAAGCTATTTTAGATCCCTTCATTTTTGTGTGAATAGTTGGTATTATATTTTTCCATGTGCATTACTTTGTATTTCTCACCACTGAATTCCATCTGCCTTGATGTTGCCCAATCACTCAGTTTTGTGAGATCCCTTTGTAACTCTTTGCAGTCAGCTTTGGACAAATTAAAATCCCAGCTGCACAACACTCATTGCTACTCTCCCCCCTCCCATGCACCCACCAACCCACGCACTTTAAGTATCTGGCAATTACTTGGATGACCAGTCTTTTGTTCAAAAGCTTCAGGAGGTAGCTGAGTTAGCTGTACAGGATAAACTTAAAAAACAATAAATAGTCTGGTAGCACCTTAAAGACTAACAAAACATGTAGATGGTATCATGAGCTTTCGTGGGCACAGCACACTTCTTCAGATGTTGTTCTTAATTACCTGCTTCTCTCTTTTTATAATAAACTCCCTGCCCCAAAGGCAAAGCTGCAAGTAGTTCAAACTCTATTGCAGTTAAGAGCTGCCTTTGGAGCCAGGGCATTCAGCTTTCAACAGATCTCAAGTAGAACCCCAGGTGTTCAAACTCTGGAGGCTCCCCATAAATGGCGCACATGGATTAATTGAAGGTACAGTGTGTTACATTGACCTTTCAGCAAGGCCTTTATTTCTAAAAAATAGAGGCAAGGACATCCCTTGTAGGCTATCTCCTGTTTTGCTGCCTATAGCTGATTTCAAGTGGGCTACTGTTTAGGTGTAGTTCTATTTCTCATATTTTCCATACAGTCTTAAACACCTCTGAATGCAGTTTTGGTTGTTGGTGATTTATATTTAAAGGTCTGAGTGGCCTTTCATGTTCCTGCATTGCACGCTGAGATGTTATACAAGTTAACACCACTTTATTTCTTAGAAGTCAGAACAAAAAACTAGGACTGCCAAGAGATTAAAAAATTTTATCGTGTGCATCTTCCCTTTGAAATGCTGCAGCAATGTCTGTGATTAATGCATCTAAAAAATAAATGTGTTAATCCTGTCCTGTGTTAATCACAGGCATTAATGCAAGTGAATTGGCAGCCCTACAGAAAACTAAAAAGAGTGAGACAAAACAAGCTGATTCATACCACAAGAGGCACAATACATCCCATCTTACTATAGGCTGGTGGTCTGCAGAGTAATTGCTTAGGCCCGTGGTCACCAACCAGTAGATCACGATCTACCGGTAGATCTCAGGGGCTCTAAGAGTAGCTCTTGAGCCCTCTCTGAACTGTGCACCTGTGCAGTACATTTACATTAGATTTCCTCATTTGAGGAGCAGCTACTCACCGAGCAACAACACAGGTGAGTAGCTGCTAGGAATGGTGGGAGCTGGGAGGTCAGGAGGGCTGAAACACCCCAGCCAGCTGACTGTGGCTTTCAGCTGAAAGAGGCTGCCCCATGCTCCACCTGATCGACAGCTTCTCCTCTGCGCCTGCCCACGTGGATCTTGGCGCACCCTGGCTGAGCGCCATGGCCAGCTGGCCGGGCAGCCACATCTCTTCCCTCCAGCCCGGCTGCCCTGCGCTCAGCCCAGGGAGGCTGTGTCTAGCTCCAGCTGTGCTGGAGCAAGCTTCCCAGGCTGAGCGCAGGATCACATATGCCCAGCTGATGAACTGTATACGACTAGCAATCTCAGACTACAACCCAGACTTCAAGACACTGGCAGATACTGTTCAGTCACAGGAGTCACACTGATACTTTGTTATTGGAAGAAAAAATATATAATTATCAATACTTGATTTTAGATTTACAAAATAGCAGAGAACAAAATGTATAATTGTAAATGCTTCATTTGACATTTAAATAGCATGAATTAAAAAGACCATTTATTTCATAACTATAAACGGGATTTTAATTTTATATATTGCATAATTAAAAAATAAACTGTTTAACAGAGTGTATAACTGGGGATAGCAAGTGATGGACAGGAGAATAGAGAGGGCGGGGCTTCAAGGAAGGGGCGGGGTGGTAGATCTTCGCCTGTTCTGAGACTTAACAAGTGATTTTGGGTGTAAAAAGGTTGGAGACCACTGGCTTAGGCCTAGAGTGCATGATTCCCTACAAAGCCCCCATCTGCCAATAGTAAAAAACACATTTTATGTGGCAGCTTACAATTTTAACATAGTCCACTCAATCATTTTTTCAGACGCACTTAAATACTGTGGTGCCAGTATAGAAACTCAGATGATAAGTAATATATTTTTATACTTTTATTTATCTGTACTATTATTGCAAGGCCCAATTCAGTAAATGTGCACCTGATTATAATAGTGGCAGAGGAGGTATGTTTATATGGATGCAATCAAAGGTGTAAATTGTAGCTCGACTAGCCATCGTCTGTCCTCAGGCCCAAGTTATGATGAAATACTCTAGGTTGGACCTCCCTGGTCCTGCACTTTGGGGGCCTGCCGAATGAGGGAATTTGCTCGATATGGGGAGGTCCCCTGCCACCGGCCTCCCAACCTGCTGCCTCTCTCTGTGGCTGGCTTTGCTCTAGCCCCACTGCCACTGGACTATAGTCCTGCTGCTGCCAGGCTTAGGCATAGTGGGCTGGCTAAGGCTTGCCAGATATGGAGCTTCCCAGCTGTTGCAGTGGCCCTGCTGGGGCTCCCTGAAGACAGGACTTTCCAGTTCAGCTGCTGACCTGCCGGGCTCCACGGCTGCCCTGCTGCTGCCATGCCAGGACGGAGCTCTGCAGGGATGGGGCTCACTGGTCCCACTGCTGCCCAGCCTGGTCTGGGTTCCCCGGGGACGGGGCTCACCAGCTGCCAGTGCCCTGCTGCTATCCCACTCTGATGGGGCTCCTCTCAGCGGGATCCCCAGCCATCTCTGGTCCTGTTGGTTGGGGCTTCCTGCCACTGGACTCCGGGCTGGATCTCACAACTATTACACCAGAGTCCCAGATTTAGGAAGTTTAACCTGTATTGTGTTTTGAGGACTTACTATGTAGTGGTAGGGTGGTATTGCTATGAGTCTTAAAAACAGGCCATAACGTGAAACAGGCTAAATGACATCAACCTTTTCTGCTTCGTAAGTATTATGAACATATGTATTCCATGTGTAGACAGTGTGCTCTGCTTTTATAACTCTACAATGCCTCTGTGCATTGGTAATTAAGAGGTCTTTTGTATTTTAAACCACCTAAAATGTTATTTAAGTGTAGGTCAGTTTTTAGTTACAGGTCTACACTGTTTTAATTATGCAAATAGAAAAAAAACTTGTTTTGCTTAATGCTTCAAGTATTCCTGAGTTCCTCTTTCCTAGTACCTTCCTTTTTAGTTAATTATTTCCAGATAAAAACAGCTGCATGATTTAACTAGAGGAGAATATTTTTGATAGGAATTAGATTATAGTGTTTTCATTATTTGCTGTTCCACCTTTTATAGAACTCCAGCGAGGTAAACGTACACTTATCGTCCCCTTTTATAGGGAACCAAAGTTTCTTGCCTGCAGTAACTAATATAAGACAAGTAATTTGGTGACCTGCTAGAGAATTTTCTAATGGCTTTTCTCAGGGCTTGTTTACACTGCCACTTCTCTACGCTGTAATTTTCTCACTTGGTGGTGTGAACCCCTATTTCTCCTGAGTGCAGCAAGTTACAGTGCTATAAAGTGTCAGTGTAAATAGCCTCCCAGTGCTTATCTGGTTTACCTACAAGGCTGGAAGAGTGTTGTGACCACACTATCTGCCTCACTTTAAACTTAGCAGTGTAGACAAAGCCTTAGTGAGTCTCTTTTATTGCAGAACAGACTTGGAGTGTATGATTCTGTGGATTGCTTGAGTACCTTTGCAGTACAGGCAGTCCCCGGGTTACATGGATCCGACTTACATCGGATCCCTACTTACAAATGGGGTGAGGCAACCCCACACTAGCTGCTTCCCCCCAGCAGACCAGGGAGACGTGGAGCGGCTTTTTTCAGCAGACACCTCAGCTTGAGAATAAAGGACTGAGGGAAGTGAGGTGTGGGAGAATAAAACTGAGCTCTGGAGAAATGTTTGGCTAGAGTTTCCCCTACAAAATGTACCAGTTCCGACTTACATACAAATTCAACTTAAGAACAAACCTACAGTCCCTATCTTGTACGTAACCCGGGGACTGCCTGTACTCATTCCACAGGTTCCTCAACTCAAATGCTTGAGTTTTCACACAGATTGGCATGAAATACCTTGTACTTAATGATTACTGACTGAGTACACATACAAGATTCTGCTGTTGCTACCATATTTAGAAAGTAATCCATATATGCTTCATTTCTTCCAGGTTTTTTAAAATGATGGATTAGCTTTTAAAGATGAATAAATAGGGTTGCCAATCCTCCAGGATTGTCCTGGAGTCTCGAGAATTAGATTAATTTTTAATTAAAGATTGTCATGTGATGAGACCACCAGAAATACAGCCAACCATGGCAACACTATGAATAAAATATTTCCTAAGTATTTTGAATTCATCTGTTCAATTTAACTTATCTTTCTGTCCCTACTGCCCTTTAATATCTAGGCATAGAGTGCTCTAAATATGTTTACTTCTAACCAACAATAAGATAAGGTAACAAAATCAATGGGTGAATTTGATTTCTCTAACTGCCCTCTCTTTTTGTAGTTAATCTGCATAAACTTCAGCCTCTGAAGAAAAGGTGCAGTTTGTGGCCACCCTCTTCTTTTCCCTCCAAATCCAAGGATGTGTAGAAACAGATCTGTTGGGAGGAGGTGGTCATTGAGTGTTTGATGGCTTTATCACTTTTATTAAAGAACAGGGGAAAGACAAATGAGAACATTTTGGTGATTTTTTTAGAAAGTAGAAACTTTTAGTTTATTCTTTGTGCTATGAGTTTTGTCCAAGCAATGTAGAAATTACTAGGTAAACTGGATACAAACTTTCACAGAGGGCACTGTTGTTGTGTTCTTTTGGCTCATGGTTTTGTTCTGAACTCCATACAAATGAATGAGGAGAGGATGTAGCCAGAAAAAGATAGTCCTGTGATTATGACTCATAGCTGGGAGTAAGTGTTCAGTAAGAGACAAAAGTTGCTATTTTGCTGACCAAAAGTCATTATCTCACCTTTATACATCCTGCTTCCAATGGCTCAAACCCTTTGGCTTACAAAGCTGACTGTGGAAAAAGGCAGCAATGATAACCTTTTACTGTAAACCAGCCCTGATCCTTGACTCTGCTTCCTCACCAAGCCTCTGTCTCACCCTCTGGTCCTGGCATTCAGCTTCTGATCCCTGGTTCTGACCTTTAGCTCTGTTCTTGACTATGTCCTGTGGCCCTGATCCTTGACTCCAGCTCTGTTTCACTTTTACCTCCAGGCCTGTCTACCCCATGTCTGTGACCATTTAGCCCAATTGCCCATGTCTGAGTGATAGTGAATCCAAAGCCAAGAGTTTTGCTCCTCCTCCTGATGTGCATCCACAGTTGCAATCTTCCAGACACCAACACTATGGACAGCTGACCAGAATGCATCTGCGAAAAACATGGCTGCCCTGCACTACACTGGACTCCCTGATGGTTGTAAATCAGTCTAATTACTCCTGGAGGCATCATGATCAGCTGGTGAGATAAAAGAAAGAATTCTGAGTTGATTCAAAGGTTTCCTTTATTTATTTGTTTGGGGTTTTTTTAAATTAAACTATAACATTGAAGAGAGCTGCAGGATAAAGTTGGGTAAAGGAAATACCATTTCTTGGAACTGTAGTGGAAAAAACATTATCACTTAATGTCAACAGACTGTTTCAATAAATTGCAATATCTAGTTGACCGAGGGGGGGAAAAAAAGGTTTACCTCAGTGCAGGATTTACCTAAATGATTTATCTTGGCTTTTCCCGCCTCTATATTGGAAAAGCTATGTTTTTCCTTCTCTGAGCTCCTCTCTTGGCTGATCTTTTAGAAACTTTTGGATGCAAATGAAACCTCAGTACAGAAGAGGGGAAGATGGATTTCCAGCAAAACAAAAGTGATTGGGGGAATTTACAGTAAAACTCCATTGGTCCAGCATCCAATGCTCTGGCACTCCTGATGGTCCGGCACCATCGGGAATCCGGAAGTGCTCTGGGCAGCCGGACAATTGGAGCTGCTCTGCGCCCGGCTTCCCCGATTCAGCCGCTGCTGAAACTGACCAGCAGCTGAATCAGGGGAGCCGGGAGCAGAGCAGCTGGGGTGCTGCCGGGTTGGTCTCTTAGCGCCAAGGGGTGACGCTACCGGACCAACCCGGCAGCACCCTAGCTGCTCTACCGCAGGCGTTCCCGATTCAGCCGCTGCTGAAAATGACCAGCAGCGGCTGAATCGGGGATGCCTGGGGCTGAGCCGGACTATCGGAAGGGGGGGCTATGAGAGCTCTGGGGTGGCATCACCCCACCCCAGGCCCCGCGTAGCCCCCCCTTCAGATAGTCCGGCATATCTGATAATCCGGCACCCCCTGGGTCCTAAAGGTGCTGGATTATCGGAAGTTTACTGTGTTGAGAGAGGTCTGCAAGTACTAGAATGGGTTCTCTCAGGTGCTGATTTTCTTTAAGGGAAACTGTGACCTAGTGGAATGAGTACAGTGCTGAGAATCAAGAGTGTTGCTTCTGCTCTTGATACTGTGACCTTTCAAGCCACTTCACTTTTGTGCTTCAGATTCCTTTTCTGTAGCAATGAGGATAACGATACTTTACTTTGTATAAAGTGGTTTGAAATATACATGTGGCATGTCAGGTCAGTTTAAACTATTAGAATTCTCCTCCCAGCCCTGATCTCACCCAGTGAAATGTGAAATGTGTTAGTAGGTACGCAGTGCTTGTTGCACTAGATACCCTGAGATAAATGTTACTGATACCTAAAATAAAAGTGACATACTTCAAATTGTGCGTGTGTGTGTATTTTATTTACACACACACACACACACACACACACACACACACACACACACACACACACACACACTCCTTGAGCTTAATAGACTATGCTGTAAAAATATATATGGTTTGTTTTAATGAATTTAGTGGATTACCCTTGGAATTAGGGATGCTAAAATGCATGTAATTAAGTAAACAAGTAACCGCTGAAAGTATCAGAGGCAGCAGTGTGGAGTGCCAGGTGGGCTGGTGTGGGCTGGGAGCCGGCTTTTAAATCAGCTCCTTGCATGTGTAACCATGAATGTAGTTAACAGTATAGGTTTCACATCCCTACTTGGATAGAACCATTGAAGATTTGAGGCTACTGTTTTCTTGAATGCTCTGATAGTGGAATTCTCCCCGAATACTGTTTCTCCCATTTAAGCACTTAAGTTACTTATGTAACCCAGGGTGGGGAATATTTTTTGGATTGGTGGCTGATGACCCACAGTAAAATCAGTTGGGTACCACACACAAGTGAGAAGCAAAAAACAAACACCAAACCAAATCCTCACTGACATGATCCTTGATTGAAAAGGAGAGAGACACTCTCCACATTCCCTATGCACACCAGAGCCTAGAGGAGCCCTAGCTAGTAGATTTTGTGTGCTCTGGTGGGAGTGAGGTGGCTGAAGCACCATAGTGGGCTCCCCAGTGTTGGGGTCGAGCCTCGGGGGCCAAATCTAGGCAAGCGGGGGCCACAACTGGCCCCTAGGCCTTAAGTTCTCCACCCCTGGTTTAAGCCCCTTGCTCCTCTGTCTTAATGCAGTGCAAGTGGCTAGGAGAGAAATTCCACTGCTGCAGTCATAGTCTCTGGACTGGCATTGGGCTGGAGGTGCAACTGGAATTGTGAGCTGCAGTGCAATCTGCTCCCAGCTTTGGAGTCTACAGCCACTTACAGCAGCCCCAAAGGCTACTTCAGTGTATGGGGCTGACATTGCTCCTCAGAACAGCCCAGAATCTGTGAGGCACAAAGTTTTGCCCCGTTCTCCATGGGGCTGTGTTTTGTGTGCTGCTTCTCCCAGGAAGGATAGTGCAGAATTTACCCCACTTAGCCTTTGCATGTTGTCAATGAAAGTCCTCAGATGCAATGCTCTGCATAAACACAAAGGATTATGTATCGTGTATTAAGTGATAATTTATTGGCTGATTGGCCAGCTCTTCAGCGAAACCAGAGTACATTAACCTGAAATCTGAACTTTAATCTCGTGCATAGAGAACTGCCAGTGCTGAGGCATATTCAGCAGTTGCATTCTCTAGAGCTGTCACCAGCACTGAAATGCTCACACAAAAGCCAAAGATCGGACCAGCTCTTCATATATGAAGGTTGGTCATACATGGCTACAAAATATAGAAGCAAAATTAGCCCATAGCCTCTTCTTTTTCCAGAAAAGAATTGTGCCATACTTTGAGGGTCCCATTAAAAGTATGATTTCTGTTGCCAAGCATTGTATGAGAGAATAGTATGACCAACAAGTAAAGATTTAAAATGCTTCCTGACATGTCTGTGCAGCTTGAAGAAAAAGATGATGCTGGATAAGAGGAATGAATCGCTTTTTATCTGTTGAATTGTCTGCTCTGGTCTTGCCACTGTTGAAAGGAAACACTTTAAATGCTAGAGATGAAGAATATAACTTTCATAAAGCCAGTTTACTTTATTTTCAGTAGTTACCACATAGTTTGCCTTACACAATTTTTATGAAATGCTTTGAAAAATTGGCTGTAAGTATAATCCCTTCTTTGTAACCTGCTCTTGTTCAATATCTTTTTTTTGGTGTGAGAATGAAGAAACATGCTTTTATCCAGAATTGTTTGGAAGACAATAGCATGAAACAGGGAGGTGACTCACAAAGGCTTTGGAGAAGGAAAAGCGTACAATGTGCTAACCACAAAGCATGGTAGTATCTGTATTTCAAAGGTGGTAGAGAAAGTAACATATGCACTTACATATCTCAGGGGAAACAGTACTGTACATTAAGGAAATCTATGCTCTGCTCTGTGCTGCCTCGCTAAAATTTTTAACTTGCATTAGGGCTTGCGGGCAGGTTTCCTACTTGATGTGGCTCTATGCAGCTTCTGCAAAGCAGCTGGTAGGCTTCTAGGCATATGGACAACGAGGGAGGTGCTGCATATTGCCCCCTCCCCAAGCTCCGGCTCTGTATCTCCCACTGGTCAGGAACCGCAACTAGTGGGAGGTGCCTGCGGGTGCAAGTAGTGCATGGAGCTTCTCTGGTACCTATGCACCTAGGAGCCGCAGAGATCTGCTGACCAATTTCTGGGAGACACCTTAGGTAAGTGCTGGCCGGACTCCATAACCCTTCCCAGGCCCGACCCCCTGATCCAACCCCAAGTTCCTTTTCACACCCCAAATCCTTTGGTCTCAGCCAGGAGCCTCTCCCAACCCCAAGCTCCTCATCCTTGACACTGCCCCAAAGCTCAACCGCCCTCCCCCCCCACGTCAACTCCCTGCACTCAAATTCCCTTCCAGAGCCAGCACCTCCTTACACATTCTGAACCCCTCACCCCTGGCCCCACCCTGGAGCCTTCACAGCCCGTCAGAGCCCTCACCCTCCTCTCACATTTGAAACCTCCCCCCCCCCCCCCCCAGCCCAGTGACAATGAGAGAGGATGGCATGAGGAGACAGGCCTCAAGGAAGGGACAATGTGGGGGATGGGGCCTCAGGAAAGGGATGGGGCAGGTTGAGACAAAAGTATTCAATTTTATGCCATTAAAAGTTGGCAACCCTAGGATCATCAGGTACTCCTATGACTCTTCAGAGGTTGCATATATTGTCTGTTTTGTCCATTTCAGTCTAGACGGAGGGCAGACCACATTTCTGGCATTATTTCTGCATTCCTGATCCTAGTCCCAACAAGCAACTGTAATGAACACCTTCCCCCTCCCCCAATTAGATATTTCAGAGTTGTCAAAAAGAATCTTGTGTAGTTTCAGGTCCAAATATGGAAGGGGTGGGTATATGTGAATGAGTAATGTGGAAATCCTTCTGGTTTATCAGTATTGGTGCTCTCACCCCCACTGCATGCATGTAAATACACATTTATCATCAGTATAATATTTAAAATAATGTTTCTTTATGTATTTTTAGCAAGGCTGCTTAACAAGGCTGATGGGGACTCAGCCCTATCATTTTAATTTTAGATTACAGTAAAATTTTCCACCCCTTCCCCTGAGTGCACTGCCCTTTCTCCATCTCTTCCTGCCCCTGCTCCTCCACCCTCCCTGCTGTTGAACAGCTGATCAGTGACAGGTTGGGAGCCAGGGAGAGGAGCTGAATGGTGGGGCCTCCTGATGGTGCTGAGCACCCACTATTTTATACAGTAATTTATGCATGAAATCTACACCTTGGTATATGTCAGCAAGATTACTCATTATGCTCATTCTCCACCTAGAAATGCGAGAGAACTTCTCATAAGGTTGAGTCAAGATTACAGCATTGCTCTAGGTGTGGCATGTTTTGGTTTCACTTGGGAAGGCATGGATCTTTTTGAAATCTGCACAGACTTGCAACACTCTCTCTATATATACAGACTTGCAAAGCATTAGGGTACAGAACATGTGCACTTGAAAACCTTTTTAAGTGTGTTTTTCCTCCCTTCTTTCTAGTCTCCTAGAAATGCAGAGCCAGAGGTGTTATGACAAAAGAAAAGCTAGACATTAAAAATTAATGCATTGTAAGTCTGGTTTGCATAAAATATATGGGTATAATTCCATTGTGAAAATATTTGGCAGTATTCAGCAGAGGAATTGTGAAATCTATGTGTTATAAAGAACATTTTCAGGACTCTGAGGTCAGTAGGTGTATTTAAGACCAGCCTGTAGTTCTATCCACAAGTCATTCCTGCTCTGTCCTAGGCCCTGCCTTCACTTTGTCCTTTCCATCAAAGCCTCACCCTTGCTCCTGTTCTACCTTTTTCCACCCCTTCCCCTGAGTGCATTGCCCTTGCTCCATCACTTCCTGTCCCTGCTCCTTCACCCTCCCTGCTGTTGAACAGCTGATCAGTGGCAGGTTGGGAGCCAGGGAGACGAGCTGAATGGTGAGGCATGCTGATGGTGCTGAGCACCCACTATTTTATTTTGTCTGTGGGTGCTCCATCTCCAGAGTTGATTATGGCTTATAGCTCTGTTATCTACATCTACATGTAGTGGTTGTTCTTGTATTCGGGTGGGCATTTTGTTTTTACCTTTTTTGTGTGTAGGTTTGCCAGATACTTTCACAAAAAATCCCAAACATGGCGGGGAAAGAAATTGGTTGAACAAAAAGAAAAAAAAGGGGGGGGGGAGAGGGGGAACCAAACCTGCTTTAAAACAAAAACAAAAAAAACACAAAAAGGGGGGAGGGGAGACCAAACTTGTAGGAAGAAAGAAAGGTTGCTGCACCTTTAAATTCCCACACTTCCCCCACCAGACGTGGCAGGGGAAGAATGTCCTTGCCCACAGGACATACCACACTAATACCAACCCTGGAACTTTGCCTTGCAACAAACCCCGTTGCCAGCTTTGTCCACATATTTACTCTGCTGACACCTTCTGTTACAAGATCAAGAACACATATTCCTGTTCATCCAGAAATATAATTTATGCCATCATGTGCCAACAGTGTCCATCTGCTATGTATATTGGACAAACTTCTCAGACACTTCGCCAAAGAATTAACGCCCACAAATCAGACATCAGACTGTTTCTCAAAGAAAAAACAGTTTCTTGTCATTTCAACTAGACTGGGCATTGTCTCAATGACCTCACTACATGTATCTTACTTCAAAGAGACTTTAACACCAGACTACAAAGGGAAACCTCAGAACTGTCATTCATGCTTAAATTTGACACTTTACGAATGGGCCTTAACAAAGATGCTAACTACCTTACCCATTACAAAGATAGCTTCCCCAATTATCACCCCTAATATCATTATCTCATAGACACTCCCCCATCCCCCCCACACCCACCCTCTGTTCTAAAATCTGATTTGTCAATTTTATATGTGTTCACTTTTTTTGATTGTATCCCTTTGGTATATATGGTCATGCCAATTTTCTTCCACTATTTGATCTGAGGAAGTGGGTCTGGCCCACAAAACCTCATCACCTAATAAACCATCTTGTTAGTCTTTAAAGTGCTGCATAGTCCTGTCTTTTATTTCAGTAAGACCAGACTAACACGGCTACATCTCTATTACTATTTTGGGAGGTTGTTCTGGTGGAATGATGGCGTCAATAGGAGTTCAATCAGTGATCGATTTAGTGACTCTTACTAGACCCACTAAATTGACCCCCAGGGAATCGATTTGCCAGTAAGTGTAAACTTACCCTAATGTTTAAGCTCTGACTATAGAAACGTGGTGCAGTGAGGGAAGTGGTATAAACAGTAAATGTCTGAACAAACCTTTGCTGTGGCTGTATTTCAAATGGTGAATGTGTTTTGATGATTGTGGAATGATGGGCATATCATTTGGTAGAGATGTGTCACAGCCGGAGAGAGAACTGAATGTTCCTTTTAAAAGAAATTCATATTCTGCTGTAGGTATTACCATAAAATCTCGAGTATAATGCACACTTTTTTTTCCAGGTTTTTTAGGGTCAGAGCCAGAGTGCACATTATACAAAGGAGATTGTCTGTTAAAGTTTTTAACTCACCCTCTCCTCTGCATGGAAACTTTCCAGTTGCAGTGCTGGCCCGCCAGGCTCCTGGACAAGGCGAGAAGCTGGCGACGCCGCCAGACTGCAGCGCCCTGGCTCACTGCCTGCCAGGTCTCGGCACGGCGTATGGGCAGCTGGGCAGGGGCCCCCCGCCACAGGCACGACCTCAGCTGGGCAGGGGCTCCCCACAGCACGAGCTCAGTGTGGCACGAGCTCAGCTGGGCAGGGGCTCCCTGCGGCAGGCGCAAGCTCAGACAGGCTCCTGGACAAGGTGAGGAGCGCCCTGGCTCGCTGCCTGCCCGGTCTCAGCGTGGATAGCTGGGCGAGGGGGGGCAAAGGGCTCTGTGGCAGGCATGAACTTAGCGCAGCGCACGGGCTGCTGGGTGGTGGAGCAGGTTTCAAAATCTGCCGCCGGCTCCCCGGGCGACCCTGCAGGTGGGAGCAGCCCCTTCCTTCCTATATATACCGTAAAATCGTGAATATAATGGGGGTGAGCATTATATATAGGAGTTCACTTTTTTCCAGGATTCTGACATTGAAAAGGTAGGTGCATATTATAAATAGGTGCTCATTATACTCACGATTTTATGGTAGCTGTCAGTTATTTTTTATTTTAATTATTAGCATTTAATTATGAAGACTCATGTGCCTAATGATATTCAGCAAATTGCACATTATGCAAATTCAGCCACCTCTGCTTCCGTAGTTTTACCATCATTGTTCCACTTGTTTTCTTCTCTATAAAAAGCCTTAGTGCTTGTTTATATTAAACTACCAGCAGAGGGTGCTGCTTATTCAATATAGTCAGCATCTTTTCCTATCTCTTCCCTTTCCGATGTAAACAGTCATATCTTCTCTACAATTTCTCTAGCGCCTACTGAATCATAAAAGTGAGAAATAGAAAATATTTATTAGGTCATGTAGTCTGCTTCCCTGCCAGCATAGGACTGTTCTCCATTATGCATTTACTGGTGTACAGTTTAGTTTTAAAAATCTACAGCAATAAGGCTGCCAACAGTTCCCATGAGAAACTTCTACAACCTAAAGGCACATGCTGTCAAGAAATTTTTCTTGGCCTCACCAAGGTCTCCTGAACCTTGATCACTGTAATATGTTACAGATCTCACGCTGGACACAAGTGTATAGGCAGGTAATAAAAATATTTTGGCACACCTGTTAAGAAACTGGTAACTTTTTCAACACGTGCTAAACTTAAAACACTGCAGTATCTATTAAACTGTGGTATAATTTAGCTGAGAATATGCAGTTTGACGTAGTTTCTTTACCAGGTGCTCAAAGCAGCTAAGTAAATTAAAGGAGACGGAGAAGAAACTGTTAAGTAAATTAGGTAAAAAAATTACAAAACTACACATCACTTTCTTGCCAGGAGACAGTGTGATTAGAAGCAGTTGATGGTTTGATTCTGAGAACTCTTCCTCTGAGCTGAAACAAAAATTTCAATTATGAGTGTTTGAGAAAGTGAAGGGGCAGTGTAAACAGGCTTTGTTTAAGTTTAATGGGTTCTCTTCACTTTTGACCTGCAGTGATGGTGGTATTTCTACCTTAGAATTCTCAGGCAATTTTTTTGTGTTTGCTGGAATTATATGGGGAAGTGTTTGTGATTGGCAGGAGATCACTCTTTTTTTCAGCTGTTGCCTGAAGCAGGAGTTGAACCATGGTTTCTTTAGGTTCAAGGTAAATGTATAAGAGTCACCTACATTTGTTAACTAAAGAATCCAAGGAGTTGATGTATTTAGATATGTCTCATCCTAATTGACTTTTCCATAGCAGAAAAATATTGAGCTTCTAAAAACAGAGACCTGGCAGCCAAAATGTCTATGAAGTATTTTTTTTGTTGTGTGGTCTGCTAAACTTTGCTGATCTTCTAATTACAGTGACTATTTAGAATACTTTGTATGTTGAAAAAAAATGCAAACTTTTTTACAATAAAATTATGCTATAATTATCTTCCATGGATAGAGGAAAATTTAAATACAATCCTCTTCATCCTACAGTGTTTAGTAGGATGTAGAGTGCATCAGCTTCTGGGATTGCTTGGTCAGTAGATATGGGTTTTGTTTTTTTAAAATTTTCTAAGCCATGTAACTGTTCACCCTAGCCAATTTTGAGTTTTGGAAAGAATGTGATTACTTATGGTTAGAAGTATCTTTGATGTTTTGCCTGTGAAGAAGATTTCTGTGTTATGAAGCCACAACCACACCGAATTTAGACCTTCTGTGGAAACTGGTATAGCAACTCAAATTGCTGTGGCAACTTCTTAGATGTGGGACTTTCCTATAGAATTCTGGGACTATTGGCTGGAGAAGAATCATGGCTCAGTTTAAAAAAAAAACACTAAAATAAATGAGATTAAATTTTATTTCCTTACTGGGATAATAAAAGGGTTCACATGAGCTTGTTGCTAAAAACAGGATGATCACTCTCCAGAACTTAGTATGATTCTTTATGATCTCACATCAGTTCTGTTGTCCTGTAGTAGTAATGTTTTTGTTTTAGTGCTGTTGTTGTACCAAATAAAAGCAAGCAGGATCTTATGAGGGGGATAAGGCAAAAAGCCACATTTATTGTAAAGATAATAATAAAAAATAAAGAAAAGATAGAAGCAAACAACGTTGTTTAACTACTTATTCCTAACACTACTTAACCCTTATACACTTATATATATATATATATAAAAACCATTCATTCATACATCCATTCATTCAAGTTCTGTGTATAGTTACCAGCCTGGAAGTTGCTTGTGACAGAATACTGGCCAGGTATTCTGTACACAAGTGATGGTAGTGGGGAGCGAAGTCCTGATCAGATGCGCATCTGAAGCGCCTGGTAGGCTGGCAGCAGAACCTTAGACTCTGATTCCATAGTTTTTTAGTCCAGTTCTTATAGGAATTTGTTCCTATGCCAGTCTATGGAAATTGCTGCATCATGCTAATGTCTCCAGGGTGGCTGCCAGGTGCTCGTCAGTGATCTCATCGGGTGGACCTCCAGTACTTGGTTTTCTCCACTTGACACCTTTCGGTTGCACTGGCACCTGACTCCTTCTTCAGCCCTTTGTTGCTGTATTCTCAGGCTGGCACCTCTCAGAACCATTCATTCATCGTCCAAGCACTCTCTCATACATTCATACAGTATTTTGTATAATAATAAAAGTTGTAGTTACAGAAAGTTTCTGGGTGGTATTGCTTAAAACATTCTCTGAGTGCTGAATAAAGTTACAATGTTTTAAAGAGAACAGGCCTCAATTAAGTAACAATGCCCTTAGTCAATTACAGGGCTTGGCTCCCATAGCAGAGTTAGTGGCTTGACAATGCATTGTTACAATGTATCTCTGCAATGTCAATTTCAAGCAACCCCTTGCACAAACTTGAGCATGCCCTGGAGCATGGGGGGGGGGGGGGGGCTGTTTCTGGTTACATAGGATTATATTCTTAACAGTTCTAAGTTACATGACCTAATACATTATATTCTAAAGGGGCAATAATAATGATAAGTCTAAACATTTAACAATCTTAACAAATAATAATAAGAATAAGAATTAATAATAAATCTAAACACTTTAAGTTGTGGGGAACAAATTATGGGGGGTCACTTCCATTTGGGGAATCATTTTCAATACATTAATATGTTATCCCTACACTGTATGGGAATTTTCTGAAAATTCTTGCTCTCTAGACAGAAGATGCCATTAAAAAATGTTTGCCCTCATTTGCCTTGAACTTTCATTTTTCTTGTTTTATAATACAACCCAGAATTTTCTGCTGTTAGTTTTGGCTGGGTTTGATGCTACTACACAAAGCATGCTGTCTTGTGTAGTTTCAATTCATGTCGGTGTAGTAGTCTAGAGATGTTAATTGTTCCATGGAGCCGCATTGTGGCTCACCTGCTGATCATTATATCATGTTATTCAATGCTTCAGAACAGCCGCAGACCTGATTCCAACAACATGACTTCATTTATTCAGAGCACAGATGTTTATAAACATCTTGATCTGTGAGTAAAGTCAAGTACCTTTATGATATAAAGGAATCTATAATGCAATGAAACAAACAACAGGACTATGTAGCACTTTAAAGACTAACAAGATGGTTTATTAGGTGATGAATAAACAATCTTGTTAGTCTTTAAAGCTACATAGTCCTGTTTTTTGTTTGTTACACCAGACTAACACGGCTACATTTCTATCACCATAATGCAATGTCTGACATGATAAATGCATCAATCTTTATGAACCCAACAAGTGCCCACATTCATTCCTATAGGATAGGAGAAGCCAAGCCTTTTCTAAAGCCTGGTCTCAACTTAAGTTTTGCCTGCATAGCTATGTCAGTTAGGGGTGTGTAAAAACACACCCCTAAATGTAATAACCATGCCAGCAGAATGCATCAGTGCAGATGTAGTTAAACCAGTCCCTCCCTCCCCCCCCCCCCCCAAAAAAAGAGCCAGTTGATATAGTTTATTTTGGGGAACTGGTACACTCTAAACAGCCAAAGAAACTCTGTACAATCTGTCTCCACTAAGAGGCTTTATTACCGAATCAGTAGGCCTTTCTAGGCTAGACAAGGCAAAAATTAAGGTTTCTCTACTGCAAAGCCGACTCCACATCCTCAGAATACTCTGTCCCTCCACATACACCAAAATGTAACAGCTCTGTTCAATTAAGTCTCAGTACTTAAAATATTTCTCTTGTGGTCTGTGATTGCTTAATTCATTTTTATGTTGGGAAGTTGATTACTGGGGAATTTTGGTTTTGCATCAATTCTGGAATTTATTAGGCTAAACTGACTTTTTTTTAAAGGAGTATTTCTTATTTTATGGGGTTATGCTATGAAAGCTTATTTTATTTATTAGTTTGGTGCCAAGCAGTTCTACATGAAGATTTTGTGGACTCATATCTCCCTTTTCAAAAAAATTTTTTTAATATAAAATGCTTTCTTGTTGTTCATATTTTTATAAATAAAAACTTCAAATGTAATGAGCCTGGTTCTGCTCTCTCACAAATGTAAATCAGTAGTAAGTCATCTGATGTTAGCGGAGTTGCACTGATGTCAGACTGGTGAAAGTAAGAGGCAAATGAAGTCCGATCTCTTCCAGAAATAAAACTCCACAAACTTGCCCACTGATAGCATGGAATGTATTAGCTCTGTAAATTATGGTCTGCAAACACACTTAAAATCCCAGCTTGTCAGCAACAATGTATGGTGCGATGTATGACAATGCTGCATAGTTGAGCGATTTTGCCTGCCTTTTCTCATTGCTGTGTTCAGACAAGATATGAAATGCCTGTCTGGGCCAGTCAGTATATTATTTCCATACAAGGTTAGGGGACAGAGGGATGGTGTCATGTGTGCATGTGAAGATCCCCAAGCTCAAGGCTGGATTTACCGTGGATGGATTTTAATGTTGTTGCAGGCTTCTTTTCTGTAGGTCTGACTGATTTGAAGTATGTGTGTGATGCTAAAAATAATGTTTCAATTAAAAATAAAATTTGGGATACTTATCTTTTATATGCATTTTTCCATTTCCCAACCAACCAATCACCTCACTTACATTCCCCTGCTGGATAATCAGTAATAAAATGTAAGAGTTCAAAAAATTTTATTCCTTGCAATTAGATTATAATAATCTTTGAAAGAACACGGGTTGGTAATTTGTTCCATTATATATTTGCTTCCCTATTCTGAGACCAATAGAAGGCGGTCTCATGTCTTAGTCCCATGGTGTCCAACCAATTCTGAAACAGTAGCCGCTCTAGTGAACTAGACACACTCAATTGGCCAGATAGCCACATGTGGCTAGTGACTAGCGTAGCTCACTGGACAAGAGAGTCAGGAAACATGAGTTCAGTTCTTACATCTGTAACTTGTCTGCTGTCTGACTGGGGGCAAATAACTCAATTTCTAGCTCTTTTTCCTTTCATCCTTTGCCTTGTTTGTTTAGATTGTAAGCTCTTTGGGAAAGGAATTGCTGCTTATTATGTGTTTGTATACAGTAGACACAGAAGGGCCACAGTTTTGGTTGGACCTTCAGGCCCTATTGTAATAAAAAGTGATGTTTTCTGTATGCATAATTGCTGCAAATAACTACAGTAAAACTCCATTGGTCCAGCATCTGATGGTCCGGCACCATCAGGAACCCGGAAGTGCTCCAGACAGCTGGACCATTGGAGCTGCTCTGCTCCCCGATTCAGCTGCCGCTGAAACTGACCAGCGGCTGAATCGGGAAAGCCAGGGGCAGAGCAGCTGGAATGCTGCCGGTAGGTCCTGTAGCGCTGCCCCTCAGTGCTGCGGGACCAATCCGGCAGCACCCCACCTGTCCCCGATTCAGCCGCCGCTGAAACTGACCAGCAGCTGATTCCAGGAAGCCCGAGGCACAGCTGCTCTGCAGCTGCTGGTCAGTTTCAGCAGTGGTTGACTTGGGGACACCTGGGACAGAGCAGCTGGGGTGCTGCCGGGTTGGTCCAGTAGCGCCGAGGAGCGACGCTACTGGACCAACCCGGCAGCATCCCAGCTGCTCTGCCCCAGGCATCCCCAAGAGCAACTGAGGTGCTGCCGGGCTTATCTCGCAGCGCCAAGGGGCGGCGCTACCGGACCAACCCGGCAGCACCCCAGCTGCTCTGCCGCAGGCATCCAGATTCAGCTGCTGCTGAAACTGACCAGCAGCGGCTGAATTGGGGAAGCCTGGGGCAGAGCCAGACTATTGGAAGGGGGGACTATGAGGGGTCTGGGGTGGTATCCCCCAATACCACCCTAGACCCCTCAAAGCCCACCCTTCCAATAGTCCGGCATATCTGATAATCTGGCACCCCCTGGGTCCTAAAGGTGCCGGATTATCGTAAGTTTACTGTATATGGCGCTCTGGGTTATGGTATTATAAAAGCTTGTTATCTTTCCAAGCATTTTTATACTGTGCCAATTAGGGATGTAAAATTTTGTTTAAAATGTTAGCTGGTTAAGCAGAGTGGTGGGCCCATGTGGTCTGGAGCGCCCTCTGTGACATGGGTGGGAGGGCTGCTGCAACCCGTCTGGGCCCACCATGCCATGGGATGTTCCAGCGAGGCCAGGCTGGGCCTGTCATGCCGGGGGCGAGCGATGCTTTAGCTGGGCCTGCTGTGCTGCAAGTGGGGAGCTGTTCCACTCCAAGCAGGCCTGTCGCATCATCCTTCACCCATGGTGCATCGTGGGCCTAGCCAGGCAGGCCTGCCTATGGTGCACCTTTTGCCCGCAGTGGGCCTGGTCAGGTTGGAGCACCTCTTGCCTGTGGTGAGGTGGGCCTGGTTGGGTTAACCCTTTATATCCCAGGTGCCTATCCAAGTTGATCAGTGTGCCTTTACATTAGGGGTGGGGAACTTCAGGCCTGGGGGGCTGGATGCAGCCTCCAGCTTGCCTGGATCCTGCCTCTGAGGCTTAAGCCCCCTCTCCCCCAGTACTGGGGAGCCTGCACTGGCACTCCAGTCTCCCCCCTCCCTCCCCCGCCACATGAGGGGGTTGGGCTCCCCTAGACTCTGGTGTGCAAGGGGAATGTGGGACGTATCTTTCTCCTTCTCAGTTGGGTGCCATGGCAGGGAGGGTGTTTTGGGTTTTTTTGTTTAGTTGGTTGGTTTTTTTGCTTCTCAATTGTGTGCTGTCTCTGACTGATTTTTCTGTGGGTTAGTGGCCCCCACCCAAAAAGGGTTCCCAACCACTCTTTAACAGAGTAGACTGCAATGTTTCTGAAGTAGGGCAGGTTCAGAGCTTTTGTGTCATTTAGAGCCAGTGAGTTTTCTACTTGCTTTCAAATGATTTACATGGCTGGAGATCATCAGTCACACTCTGTACAGTGGCTGTAGATAACGGGTTTGGAATTGTGTCCGGATGGTTTTCTCATTGTCTGAGCAAGTATGAGTGATGATTCATTTTGGTTCTGTTTACAGAAGCATTTGTGAAAGGTTGAGTCTACAAACAATATGGTTTCAAGGAGCTTTTGATTTTATTTAATCTGAAAATCTAACTGCCTTTGTGGCTGTCTGACAATGATTTGGTTAATATGTATAGAAAGAGACTGTCCGGTACACCCCTTGCTCTTGGATAAAGGTGTTCACTCACCATAAGCAATAAGTACCCCAGGGAGCAATGCTTGTGAATCATGTTGGATAATGTCAAACCAAGTAGTCAGAAATGAAATTAGAGAAAACGTAAGGATTAAAATAGCATGTGAATGGTGCCAGAAACCACAGACCAACTAAAAATCCAGCAAGTCTGAGTTTTGTGCAAAACTGAAAGCTTTTGTTCTTACAACCAATCTTTTAGTTTGTTGGACTTGGGGAAAAATCAGTTGCTTTAAGTCATTTGCATTTGCCTACTTCAAAACTTATGAACCACAGTAAGTACTGATGTCATAAACTATATTGTGTTTTATCCAGTACCTTAAATGTGGCACATATTTTTTTCCTTTAGCCTTTCCTTCAGTCCTGCTTAGCTTCCCCTAGGATTTCCAAGAACTGCTCCCTTTTCTGTGATTCATGGATCTTCAGAGTATAACTGTGAAATACAGGGTTTTCATTTTAACCCATTTAATCCTGAAACCTAAAAGCTCATTTGCATGTGTAACAGGTAATGAGAGAGAAAAATTGTAGTGTTGGAAACTAATGTAATTGAATGAAAGTTAATAGAATTGTGCCCTTGGTTTTTCTTAAATGACTTTTATAGATCAATGCATCTTATAAGATACATTTCCCGTTTAAAGTTTGTCAAATACTAACATTTTCCACCTCCTTTGCTGCATACATACAGTCATTTGTTTTGAACATGTGCATCCTGTAATAACGGCTGTTTAGTGTTTTTCCATTTTCACTTTGTAAATGAAGTCTAACATCTGTACATGGCAATAATCAAGGGTTGGACTGACTATATTTTCCATGGAGCAAGCCAGCAAATTAAAAGCGATTGATAGGAAACAATCCAAGGGTACAAGATACATTTTTCCACTTAGAGTTGCTTCCTATTCCTTTTGTACAGCACGACAAAAGTAATTGTCATGTGATGGCTGGTGCTGAGTTTATAACATTTGTTATTAGGCTAGTGGCCACTAAAGTATAAACAGGAACAATATAATGTATTTGACCTTATCATAGTAACTTAAAATATGTTCCTATTCCTGCAGTGAAATATAGTGATCAGGGGATATAAAATTCTAAAATAAATGCCCTATCACTGTTTTATTTATTTATTTATTTTTTTACAGTGGAAATGAGAACATTTCTCAGTTTATTTTGATAGGGTCAACCACATCAGGGTAATGTATTTTTCAGAACTTTGTCAACTTGTGATGCAACATCATGAGTTAAATTCAGCATTGTTTTATGTCTGACAGATTCTTAAAGTCTTAAAATCGCTGGCAGGACATCAAACAGACAGATGGGAGTTACCCTTGCATTTCGGGGTTGACAGCTATTCTATTTCCCCATCTCTTCTATTTCTCAGAATTACAGTGCAGTGGAGGTGACTATTATTCCACAATTCCTAACGGAGATTTTATACAGCCTCTGTATATTATTTAGAGTGACTGTAGTAATCATGACTCTATTTATTCTTATCTGTATTTTCTTGTTGAATTTTCTGAAGCTGTATAGCAAACAGCCATATTGCCAACTGCAAGTGTTCATAAATCACGAGTCAGGCCCCCGTGACTCATGATATTGGCTTAAAAATCTTGAGATATTAAAAAAGGTATAGCTATTGGGTTCTTTTTCTTTTCGCCTAGGGTGCACTTGGATCACATTTTCAAGCTTTTTCCCTTCAAGATGAAGGCTAGAAATTTACCTTTTCTTATATGAAATCTGAGATTCTCACATATTCAAATCCCTCCAGGAGTTGGGACTTAAAGAACACCAAGTAAAATTGTGAGTTAGCAACCTTGGACTAGCTTTTTCACTTGTTTACTTGCAGGAGTGGTGAAAGTCTTCAGTTTGTATGTGCACATGTGCATTACCTCACATGGTGATTTCAATTTAAATGCAGCCTATTAAATTATTTACTGAAGACAGTTGGCTAACCCATTGTACTGTGTTGTAGGAGCCAAAGGTCACTCTGGTGTGCTTAGTTGATTCATAGAGTAATGTGATACAGTACTTAGCTCTTTGCTTTGTAGCCAGTAAATTAAACCGTATCCTTTTATTATAAGTCAGAGTACCATAATTTTTGGAAAAACTTGAAGCTTTTCTTTTTATGGTTTCTGAAGGGTGTGTGTTAGCAAATTTTACAGGTGTGTGGAAGGGCATCTAGGCTTGGAGGAAATGTTGGTGTGTTCTATTGTACTGTAAATCATTTTTTAAAATGATCTTGGCACTTGACAGCTAAAAATAATCTATTTTTGCGGCCACTCGTTTTGCATTGGCATTTTTAAATGATAAGGCAGTCAAATCTACTAATAATGTAGGTGGTTGTTTTTAAGGTGCTATACTAGTAGTTTCTCAATATATATTATATTGTTGTTTGGGTTATAATGTTACATAGTATATCATGAGTTTTTAGGTGCAAGTTTTAAACATCCCTTCCAGTGTTTTGTCAATCAGTAAAATCAGAAATAATCAGGAAATAGTGTCATGATATCTGGACTTTGTATATTACCAACTTTTATCTTTTGTGCCTTCTTACCGTGCCCTGTCATCCTCTCTTTCCATTCCCTTCTGACTCCTCATTCCTTCCTTTCAACAGGCTCAGTACAAACTACTGAATAAACTACTGGCATCACTGTAATGATTTTAGTCATGGCAGGCTTATTGAAAAACTAAGTCAGATGATTCAGTGTTTTCACTTTTGGTAATGAAAGGATAAGGTAGGAACAACCAGGGGTGAAAGGCATTTGAAAGCAGCAGTCATACCAATTCTGTGTTGTTAGCCTGTTCAGTGCAAACCTCCTAGTGTACAGTTTTTGTTTTCATATTTAATCAACTGAGGACTTTTTATATCCCACTGTGTTTATTGACAAGCCCTATGTCCTATATATAGAATGTCTGTGCAATCATAGATAAAGTATCAATCATTTATTCCCTCCTGAGTCTGAAGAGTTGCACGTGAGTGTTCCTGTTCGTGTGTGCAGAGTTCAGAAGTTTTCATTGCTATTGAGCTCTTGGCTGTGGAGAGGAGGAGTCTGCTGCCTTTGTGGCTGTGCCTGTAGGAGAGAGAGCCTATCGTATTTCACTCTAATCCGAAACGATAGCCACGCAGTCTGTTTTATTGTTAGGAGAATCCTCCTGGAGATCTCTCACTAGGCTTTTCATTAAGGGAAAGCAAGGCGGATGGGCTTAGGAATCAGAGCGGCAGCACGGTTGCCATGAAGCAGCGGCATAAGTACTCTAATTTATATCGTACTCTGACAACTTGTTTGATCTGTGTCTGTTTCCCCATGGTATTGTTTCTGATGAGATAGAACAGACGACTGGATTGCAGGCTCACTTCTGGAAAATTATGTCAGGGAGCGGAATGGGACTGCAGTTTTGGATACTGATTGGAGAGTGCAGAAAGGATGTACTTTGGTATTGTATGTCTACACAATCCTAATATGCTTTTCTGAAACTCCTGCAAGGTGCCACTTACTGTTGTTTTTCCTCCTCCTTTTTTATTTGGCAGCTTACAAAGTGTTGTAGGCAAGTCTGCCTCAGGAGAATTGCACGGGCATAGTGACCCAGCTCCCTACTGCTGCTGGTTTAAATGCAGCAAGTGTTTTGATTGAATGAATTGGAAAAAGCCTGGAAAGATCTTGTATTTCAAGATTAGCATTTTAGCAGCCACTGTGGTGGGGGATAGGATCAACGCCAGAAGAGGCTTCTCTAAAGTTGAGTACTGTAGTTGACTTTAAAGAAAATGAAAAAGGAATGCACCTCAAGGTCTTTCAGACTCAAGCAAAATTCGGGTTCCCTCTCACGTGCTGTGAGCTGGATAAATTTTTCCTCCTTGTCTAGGCAGTCAAAAAGATTGTTTCGCAGTGATGGTGAGCTCACATCAATATGTAGGCATCAGGTAGAAGAGGACGATGAGAACTGGATCTACAGAACTCAACACAGAAAAGGTGACTCAGTTTTTGTCCACATTTAATTGTGTCCTTGCTTATGTACCATTTCTCCATTCATTTTTCTTTCTCCCTGTTGTCTCTTGTTCTTGTTACTAGTGATGCCCACTGGTGCTGTTAAGATGAATCTTTTACGAGGGACCATCCATCCCTTTGGGTTTGACTCTGCTATTTTTGGTGAGCTTGCTTAGTCAAAACTAGCTCAGCTATGCCTATGTGTGCTGCAACTGTACTTGCCAGTTGCAGTGTAGACCTACCCCATGAGGAGACAATATGACTCTCCCAATACTGTGTTTGAATGTTGAATAAGCAGAGCAGAACTGTCCTGATCTCTGCATGATCTTGTAGAGATGTCCTTGGCATGGTCACATCATTTCTATGGGAATTTATAAAAATCCAAGTGGAAAAAGCTTTGAACTTCCTTGATTGGGCAAGTAACATTTATTTCTATAGTGTGTTCAATAGATTTAGTTTTTTTTATATTTACATTTCCATAATATTTCTCCCTCCCTGTCCGCCTAAGGTTTGTGACTGTGCCTCACTAGTTATGCTGGATTGGCAAATGTTGGAAGGATCTTTTATTTCACTACAGTAGCAGTGCTCAGTTATGACACCACAATTTCTCTAACAAGTTGGTAGTGTTTCCTTACACCATCAATATGTTAATAGGTAATAGTCCTGCTGGAAAATGTTAAGCATGTTTTACAGACTTATAACACTATTCAAATAAAAGGGAAGTAGGTGTGTCACACGCACACACATTTTGACTTGTGCAGAGTGTTTGTAGCAGAATGAGGAAGCCACCTGCTCATACATGTATCTGCTAACTACATAGCAGAATGAATTTCAGAACTCAGTCTTCATACTTCTGTTGACAGGTTGAACTACTGTCAGTGCATTTGTCATAGGCTGGTATGTATGATAAGATGGGTTGGATCATCCTTTCTCTATTCTGGAGAATGGCCAACGCTTGTCAATGGAAAACTGAAGGTGACAGATTTAAGCTGCAAAGGTGACTTCTGTAAGACCAGGCAAGCACTTAAACACTTGCATTTCAAAGGCTACGTCTAAACTACACCCCTCTGTCAGCAGAGCGATGTAAATTAGATGTATCGAAAGTGCACATGAAGCCGGGATTTAAATATCCTGTGCTTCATTTGCATAATGGCGGCCGCTGCTTTTTTTTTTTTTTTTTTTTTGAAACAGGGCTCTTTGGGAAAAAAATGGCAGTTTAGACAGGGCATTTTCGACAGAATGCCCTGTCTCGAAAGATCCTGTACTCCTCAAAAAATGAGGAGTACAGGATCTTTCGAAACGGGGCATTTCTGTCGAAAATGTCCTGTCTAAACTGCTGGGTTTTTTTTCGAAAAGCCCCATTTCGCAGAAAGAAAAGCGGTGGCTGCCATTATGCAAGTGAAGCGCAGGATATTTAAATCCTGGCTTCATTTGCACTTTCGATACATCTAATTTACATCCCTCTGCCGACAGAGGGGTGTAGTTTAGACGTAGCCAAAGTGAATTTTCCTTTTCTTTTTGGCAGCAGTAGCGTGTGCGCAACCAGAACATTGGTTTGCTTTACTCCAAGTCAGAAATAAATATAGTTTTAGTATGCGGTTTGGATGAAACCTTCCCAGAAGGAACACTTAAAAGGGCGTATACAGTTGTACTGTGGTACCAAGAGGGTGGAACTGGATGTTGATTTGTTCTTTAGAAGGTGGCTGTGTAACCTTTTAAATGCTGTAAAACTGCTTCAGAAGGATCTTCATTTTGCAGCTGGCTCCTAATTTTTAGTTTTTAGTTGTTGATAAGTGCATACCATTCTGGGATGGTTGCTGTGCTCAAGTCGATTCTTGTACATTCTTGGGATGGTACGTACTGGTCACATAATGTAAAGTACGCTGTTCATTATTGCATTAAACTTTCTTGCACCAGCTAGGAATTCTTTCACAAGAAATGGCATGACTGTGGTGGGAAAGGAAAAGATGCTGGTGGATTAACATGGTGTATTAATTTTGCCGGGAGCATTATTGTACACTTGATTTATTGAAAATAAAGAAGTCCATTGTACAGAGCACGGGGGGAGGGGAAGATTCTTTCTGAAATTGGTCAGCAAGCTATAAAAGCTTGCCTCCTTTGTCATAATGGAGATTGTAGTATGTGGGTTTTGAGTGGGAAATGGAGGAGGGCTAGGCCACGCTGTACAAACATGCCCTATAGCTTCTCCTACACAGAGAGAAGACTCAGATTTAGCTTAATAATTTGTAATATTAGTTTGTGTAATGGGTATATGTTCAGCTCATAACTTGCTCTACACCATTTGGTCCGGTGGGCAGTCTGCTAAAGATTGAAATTACATGCTGCTGTAGGCAAGGACTGTGTTGGGGTTAAGATGGAGGGCATGGGGGGCAGGGCCTTGGAAAAGAACTGCGGAAGGAAAGGGAGTGGGGCCATGGTATTTGGTTTTCAGCATTCAGAAAGTTGTCAATCGTACATGAAATGGAGCTACATTAATGTGTACTAGGCAACCTTCAGTGCATACCAGCAGTGTCCAAGTGGGACAGATTGTGAGCAGTGTGCTTGTATGTGGTAGAATTATCACCCTCTGATGTGCAGTAATGCACCATGAGACAAGCCCTTTATTACCCACACATCTACTAGCATGATAGATGCCATCATGCCCCTCTGCCATGTATACTGGCCAAATCGGACAGTCCCTGCACCAAAGGATAAATGGACACAAATCAGACATCAGGAAGGATAATATATAAAAATCAATAAGAGAACACTTTAACCTCCCTGGTCTCAGAAGCAAATTTAAAAGTACCCATCCTTTTACAACAAAAAAAAAAAGCCCCAAAAAACACAAACCATCAAAACCAGACTGCAAAGAGAAACAGCGGAGCTGCTATTCATTTGCAAATGTAATGTGATCAAATAAGAACTTAGAATGGCTCTCTCACTACAAAGGCAAATTTTCCCTGTCTTGGTATTCATACCTCCCCATCAACTGCTGGGAGTGAGCCACATCCATCCTGACTCAATTGGCCTCGTTAACATTGGTCCTACATTTTATAAGTAACTCCCTTCTTTTGATATGGTAGTGTGTGTGTATATATATATATATATATATCCCCTTAAGGTGCCACAGGACTCCTCATTACTTTTCCTAACATATGGACAGCTTTGAGGATTCTGATGCTGCTGCAGGTCACAGTAGTGAGTGGTGAGCTGAGTATTCCAATGCACAAGCTTATTAAAACAGATCTTTGATTGACAATGCCCCATGAGAGACTGACATTGCTTGCTATTTTATGGTTTGAAATGGAACTGGCCAGTCTGTGGATCTCTCACACACTGTGCTTTGGCTCGCAAGGCCAAAGCAAGAAAAGTGACCTTTTAAACTAAAGCGCTAAGGTTAACTTTGTAAGGCTGTCCCCTATTATAACATTATTTAATACTGGTCCTTCCAGTGTTGATGCACAGTTCAGTTTATTGATGATAATCGTACATTTCAGTTATTCTTAAAATTAAAATGTTTCTATAAGCTTAGAGGATATGATCTTTTGAAATTTTCTCATATATGGTGTGAATAAACACTGATGTACATATTCCAGTATGCAAATGTATTGCCTTATATGACAAGAATAAATCATGGATGCAAACCATGGATCAAATCCATATGGGCTAAAATACAATACATACAAAATTAAGTATACAAAGGTTTAACAAGCAGGGGAGGCATTCCTTGCCTGGAGCACCATTGATCTTGGGCTAGCCCTGACCACTGATCTGTTAAATTAGTACAGGTTGAACCTCCCTAGTCTGGCACCTTCCAGACCTGAGTGGTCCTGAACAAGGGAATTTGCCAGACCAAGGGAGGTCAGGCATCCAGGCTTTCTCAGGGCTCCCCTCCTGGCTGCTGTCCTGGGAGACCACCTCCAGGCACCTGCCTGGCTTTGCTGTCCCCCAGCCCTGCCAGCTGTTCCTGGGGTTCCCTGGCCCCACAGCGGGTGGCAGCTGTTTCTGATGTTCCCTGCCCAGGTCCCGAGTGCAGCAGCAGTTGCTTCCATTGTTCTCTGACCCTGCTTGCAGCGGCTACAGCTACTCCCAAGGTTCCCTGGCCCCGCACGCAGTAACAGCTGCTCCTGGGGTTCCCTAGTCCTGAGTGAGGTGGCAGCTGCTCCCGGGGTTCTCTACCCCCAGATCATTGGCCCTACAGGCTGCCGCCGACCAGACTAGCTCCTCTTCAAGCAGCTCTCAACCTCTGTGGCTGGGCCCTCTGATTTAGCAACATCCCTGGTGCTGCCACCATGGATGTTGCTGGACGAGAGTCACAGACGAGGGAGGTTGAACCTGTACATCAGTTTCTTTCCTTAAATATTTCCTTGTCAGTTAATCGAGTTCTTTTTTTTCTTTCAAATAGCCAGGAAAGGATTGAGATTAAGTTTAGCAATGAATAGTTTAGGATGATTCTCTAAATTTATGGACACCCCATCACAGAGCCTCGCAATTCCACATCCTCAAACAATTCCTCTTCAAAGAAAAGTTGGTAGGCTGAGGCCTATAATAATCTATTTGTGTGAAGCTATTGGCCTGCTACTGCCTGTCAGTGTTAAAGCAAGATGGTAGTGTTTCTTCCTCCAGCATCAAAGGATGGCTTTCTCACATGTTGGAGAGTTCCAGGCTTCTTTCGTCTAGGTTCTGAGAAATTTAAGGCTTCTACATTTTTCTGAGTTTCCCATATCTGCTAGTCAGGTCTATGACCTTCATTACTCCATATCTACATTCTCACACCCCTCTTTGGTTTCTTATGTCCCTTTCATGTTGCATAGAATTAAATGGACTCGAGCAGTGAATTCCTGGACATCACAAATTAACTCTTGCTGGAAGTTTGGAATGGGGCTACTTGCTTATGACTAGCTTTGTTGGTTTTCAAACAGTGTGTGTGGTTCCAGCCTTTATCTTGTTTGCTCCTCCATCTCAATGGTGTATACTTTTTTTGTTATTCTCTAAGGAAAAGTAGAGAATAGTTTTTTATGGTCTATGTTGGTGTTTTTATCATGGCGGGTGGTTATTTCTTATGTATTGACTCTAAACATATATTTCAATTCTTTACAGAAGCGGGGGAACTGTCAAGGACATACTTGGCATTATATTCTACATTCTTCCTTTCTCTTTTCAGTAAACACAGAACTGAAAAGCTATAATACAGATACTATTGATCTCTGAACAAAGCTTAAAGAAGCAGCTGCAGCAAATAGAAAAATACTCTATTTTGTGACTGTTCCCCAGGCCTGTGGGGGTGTGTGTGTGTAAGTGCAATAGCAGCACTGTAGTCAAGGTTGCATCCCACTTATGCATTTCGGACTTCTCAAAACCTCTTTGTAGCTCAATTGCATCTTTAAAATAATGAGGGAGGATGGTGGAAAACACTGCCAGAGTTGTCTGAATTTTCAAAGACTGTGTGTAGTAGGAAGTGTTCCACTGGTATCACACCACGCCTGCTCCTCTTGCCCTCTTCTCTCCTATCCTGTTGTCTTCGTCCTGTGCTTCCCTTCAGTGTTCCCTGTCCCTTCCCATTTTCTTTTTATTTAGCTTCTTCCCCTCTAATTGTATTCATCTTGGTGGGGAAGGAAGGTGAGGATACAAAATTTGGGAACAAACCTGATGTTTTTGCTATAAAATTTGTTCAGAGTGCTTGCGTGTTCTATCCCTGTACCCACAGTGTGTCTGTCTCAATTATTTAGATTGTTTTCTTTGGGAGCAGGAGTGATGTTTTTGTTCTGTGTTTGTAGCTAGCATATTGGAGTCCTGGTTCATGACTGAGTCTCCTAGGTGCTACCACAATACAAATAATAGTATATCGGCAGTTATAAATTACTCTTCTGGACTTTGGACTGGCATGCCTTATCTTTTTTTCAGATCCCTATTGCAAACAAATAACCACACAGATTCTAGCCACATCAAATTTATTGTAATAGTGGATAGTGAATGACTTCATATGCATTACAAATGTCACAACAGTTCTGTTGATTTTGCAGAAAGATAAAAGCCAATTGCAGCATATGGTGCTACACCAAGATTTGTGGGCAAACTTCTAGAGTTTTCCCAAAGCTTAAATTCTCCAGTTTGTGAGGAAGACTCTTATAGACAGGGGTGTTGGAGCAATGTGTACAGTGGATGTGCTGAGAATTGTTGAACCAAACTGTAAACCTTGTATACAGCCTCTCTCCGAGTTACAAATGAGTTACGGACCAAACACTTGGCCGTAACTTGAGCTGTTCGTAACTCGGACCCCATTGAGTTACACGCGACTGCACTGTTCGTAAGCGCGGGTTGCATTCGTAACTCGGGAACCGCCTTTACGAATGCTCCATGGGAGCTTTGGTCGTAAGTGCGAATGGTCGTAACTCGACCGTTCGCAACTCGGAGAGCGGCTGTATAATGAAAACTAGTGATGTGAATTGTTAACTGGTAACTCTCACCTTTAACAGGTAGGTGGTGGTTACTGGTTCCGATTAACCGGTGAGGGTTGGAACAGCTCCCCACCTACCGCACCTGGGCTGCTCTAGTACTGCGAGGCCTGCCACATGTGGTGGTGTGTGTGTGTGTGTGGGGGGGGGGGTGCAGTAGTCTGACTGGAAAGGCACCTCTTGGCAGGGGCAGCTCAGCTATGGCAACCCACCTGCCCACCCACCTTTTAATCAGTTAACTGGATAAACATTACATTTGACCGGTTAACCAATTAAATGGGATTTTACATCCCTAATGGAAATCACTTCAAGCCAAGGGATGTGGGATAGCATCCTCAGTACCCCTAGTTCCAGCATCTATGCTCACAGCTCACAAATGGAGCTACCAGCTTCGAACATGAGGTACCTTCAGTGATGATAAGTCTCACCCTTCCTCTAGTCATGTTGGGAGGAAGGCAGACAGAGGAGAAGACTTCTCCCTAAAGTTGTCCGAGGAGCTGAACTAGCAGTCCTATTACTCATGTACTTTTCCTTGCTGATGAACGTCCTGTATTTTTGGTGTTAGGGAATGATGAGGCACAGCCGGTGTTCCCTGTAAGCTAGGCACTTGTGCAGCTGCTCAGAAGTTCAAATGCCACCCTGCTGAGTAGCAGAGATGCCCACAGATAGGTAGGTTTTTATGTTTCTATTTGGTGGTGCACATTTGCAATGGGAATGGGTGACTGGTTAACTTTACTGTATGATGCTTACTGGTAACCAGCTAAACAGCAGTCCTGTTGGGAGAGCTGCTGGCAGTTCCCCACCCACCCTGATGGGATCCTGCCTTATCAGTTAACTGATTAAATATAACCTTTAACTGGGTAACCGATTAAACGGGATTTTACATCCTTAATTTGCACATGCCTCGGTGCACATCAAAATAATGTATTCCATACACAGATGGAAAAGATTAGAGGGAACATTGTCCATAGCTAGCAGTAAAGGGCAGAGGCTGGGGCATTACTGAGGTGGAAGACAAAAATGATAGGAGAGCATGTTAATATGAGGACCTTTTATTGAGAGCCATTAATGGGCCGCCCCCCACCCTGCAGCATCTCCACCTATCTGTGCAGTGTTTCAGTTTGCCTCACCCAGCATTCCCACTCGTGCATGTGTCAGGAGGTCATGGGACTATGTTTATCTGCTACTGGGAGTGCCACCTCACAGACCTCTCTTGGATTGTCAATCAGGACAGTGTTATTTTTAAGATGACTGTTACTTTAAAGACTGATTCAGACAACGTTCAGAAGGTGGAAACCACTGGCATTTTGCTGTGTACAAGGCCAAGTCTTCAGTAGAACTCTTAGAACTACAGTATGTGGAATGCTTTGTTTCCCGCCAAAAATCTTAGAACTTGAAACATTATTTATGCCCAGGCTTTTAAAAAAAAATTGCAGTATGGTAACTACTTGTGGGCTCGAGCTGTGGTGTCATAATAGCATAGGTGGTGTGGTAATTACTATGTATCGATAAAAATGTTAACCTGGAAATGCCTCAACTATAAGTTAGGTTTATATTATTTCTCTGAGAATGCATATGAATTTTAAATTCCCTTAAACTTGACAGTTAAAGACTCAGCATAAGTAGTGATATTGGTGGTGGTTTACTATATCATTACAAACTACAAAGTTAGTGTTACTTTTACCATCTGTGATTGATTTAAATGCTGATGGTATCAGGTAAGTTTTCTTTAACATTCCAAAGACAACTTGCATTACTCTGAGACTTAATTTTTGGAATACTTACATGCTTCAATATTTAACATTATGTCAACACTTTCTTCAGAAAATCATTTTAGGCATTTACAAAGTTAGCCTTATTTTTTTTTTAACCAAAGGAGGAGGAAACTTAATTTTCAGAATTTCAGCTTTTAAATCACAGCTTTATTTTAAAAGTCCAAATTAAATTGAAAAAATGTAATTTATAAGTTGTAGGTGAGTTTCCTAGAAATTATGGTTCAATTTTCTGTTAGTTTATTAAAGGAAATATTGGCATAATTAATCCATAATATGGATTTTTTTAAAGCATTTTTATTTCATAATGAAAAACTTTCTAGTAGCATTTTTGTACATGTGAACTGATTTATTTTCAGCAACAACATAAAAATAAGGATGCTTAATAGACAGACTAGGGACAGTGCACATGTAGAAGGAGCAGTTGTGACTTGATGGACCAATACTCAGTGACAGATTGCAGTGTTTGTAGGAAAAAATGTTGTGAAAATAGGCCTTAAGGCTTTTGCATAAGTACTTAAATACCCATTTATAAGAGCCTAAATACTTTTTTGCCCAAGCCGAACCTGGTAGTGGGAGGAAGTGTAATGTGAAGTCTGCTGCTATGCTCTGTCACACTTTGTCCTCAAGTAATGAGATATATAAAAGGCATACAACCAGAGACATGTCAACTGATTATGCCACAGTGGTTGCCCATGTTTATGCTATATATTAATTTGACCCATAATGTGTTACTCTGAATGTTAATCCCAAATGCCTTCCCTATGGTCAGTTCAGATATATCATGTGTTTTTATGCTAAATTAAGTTGTTCTCAAATTGGGCCAGTCGTTGTTGCTGTGTTCGGATATTTAGTTTACAAAAGACGTGCAATATTTGTTGCTGCGTCTGGGGACATCACATAGGAGAATGCATTTTTAAAATGCTAATAATATACAGTGTCAGTCACAGCTTTTCATGATAGTAAAACAGGAGTTATGCAAAGCCACTAATTTCACTTTGTGTGTGTGGATTACAGTAATGTCTACATTTTTGTAAGTAGTAAACATCATTTTTCTGTATTGACTTTTTTGCCATTTCTACCAGTAAGCATAGCTACAAATTATAGAGGTCTGATTTTTCTGGGAAAAATAGTGAATTTGATCCACAAAAACAAATTATTTTTCCATAGATGATTTTGACATGTCCCAGATAAATCCAGATTGGGATAATTCATCTGAAGCGTACAATTTAGGTTTGGAGGGTTGGATATCATGTACCTATAGCCAAGACACCACTGTTGAAGATACTGCAAAACTTTTGCTAGATTTACTTGTCTTTATCTTTTTTTCCAGCTCAAATAACTTCTCATGGCAAAAAAAAATTTTTCCTTGCTCTTTTGGCCCCAAAAATTTAGGAAGGGGACAAAAAACCTTTCAGTCTTGAATTCTATGTTTTGTTTTTATTTGTGTTGTTGAAAGTTATTTTCAAAAATGAAGACATCTCTTTAGGAGCATCACTGATGACTCCTGTTCAAGCACTTTTGCCTGCATTAGGAAATGGCAAATGGGGAATGGAAGTTTTTGTTAAAGGAAGTTTCCAAACAGGTTGATGAAGTAAAACACAATTCTGTTTTTACACCAGTGTTTGCTAACCATCTTGATTTAGTCTCCTGTAACTGAGAAGAAGCCTGCTCCCATCTGTGGGGAGTTTGCAGCCCAGGCATTGTGGCCACACCAGTGGAAGCATGAATGAGGCTGAAAAGATACATTTATTACAAGTTGTATCTACTAGGGATATGAAGGACTAGTTGACTATCCGATAAGCAAATGCTTATTGGATAGTCGACAGGCTAGTTGACTAGTGTGTGTGTCCTTTCCCTCCCCTCCCCACCCCCGTTGCTGCCTCTATCAGAAAGATGCAGCAAGTGTGTGTGTGTGTGTGTGTGTGTGTGTGTGTGTGTGTGTGTGTGTGTGGCGGGGAGAGGGCGGGAGGTACTTCAAAGTGGCAGCACCGCGTGGAGCCTGAACCCTGGACCTCACACGGCACTGCTGCTTTGAAACTGCTTTGTCCCCAGGCTGCATACGATGTTTCAAAGTAGCAGTGCTGCATGGAGCTTAGGATCAGCTGGGGACTCCCCTGCTGACCCCAGGGTCCATGCAGCGCTGCCGCTTTGAAATGCCACAAGGAGCTGGACGCTGGGCTTCCCATGGCGTTTCAAAGTGGCAACGCTGCATGGAGCCCGGGGGGGTCAGTGGGGAGTCCTCAGCTGACCCAGGGCTCCACGCAGTATTTTTGCCTTTCCCTAGGGCTGTTGCTACACTTCAAAGGCAGAGGTGCCCTATCGACTAATTGAAGAAAAATGCACTGATTATTCGATTAGTCAATTACTCGCAATTTAGCATCCAATTTAATTACTCGCAGTTTAACAGAAGAAGGATGTGGAGAAATTGAAGAGGGTCCAGAGAGGAGCAACAAGAATGATTAAAGGTCTAGAGAACATGACCTATGAGGGAAGACTGAAGGAACTGGGTTTGTTTAGTTTAGAAAAGAGAAGATTGAGGGGGGACATGATAGCAATTTTCATGTATCTAAAAGGGTGCCATAAGGAGGAGGGAGAAAGCTTGTTCATCTTGGCCTCTGAGGATAGAACAAGAAGCAATGGGCTTAAACTGCAGCAAGGGAGGTTTAGGTTGGACATTAGGAAAAAGATCCTAACTGTCAGGGTGGTCTAACACTGGAATAAATTGCCCAGGGAGGTTGTGGAATCTCCATCTCTGGAGATATTTAAGAGCAGGTTAGATAAATGTCTATCAAGGATGGGCTAGACAGTATTTGGTCCTGCCATGAGGGCAGGGGTCTGGACTCCATGACCTCTCGAGGTCTCTTCCAGTCCTAGTATTCTATGATTCTATCCCTAGTATCTACCTGGTCCAGCACCCTCAGGACCTGACTGGTCCTGCTCCAGGGAATTGATCAGGGAACCTAGGGGAGGTCAATTCTGGGTCCTCTGCTGCCACCAGCTGTGGGGCTCCATTCTGGCAGCAGCAGAAGGGCTGTCATTGACCGAGCATGGGGATGAGGGACCACTCAGGGGAAGATGCAGGGTGGATGTTGACCTCAGAAGCTCAGCCCTGTGGGACCACACTGAGCTCTGCAGCAGCCAGACTGTACTCTCGGCCCTCGCCACTGGCTGCGGGGTTGCACTCCTGTTCCTCCCTCCCCTGGCTGTAGGGCTCTGCAGCCACGCTGATTCTTGCCTTGAGTGTCCCCCATTCCTGCTTCTACCCTTCCCTCCGCCCTCCCTGAGTTTGCAGTGCATCTGAAGCTCTGGGAGAATAGGGGAGTTGTTTCTGAGCAGAGGAGCATCCACAGGGATACTGGACCTCAGATGGTGCTGGGCTATAGAGGTCTGGACCATAGAGGTTGAACCTGTAAATATGCAGCCCCCCAAAAATTAAGGTGAAGCTGAGGTTAAGAACACATACAGGAACTTAAGGATAAAGAACCCTAAAAGAATGTTGTAATTAGTTCTAAAGAAAATAGGCTATTAGAAGGGCAGGCACTAAGTCCTATCAACAACATTTGCTCTTTGCTTTCTGGTTTTTTGCTTCAGTATCTTGAAAAACAAAAAAATAAGAAAACATAACAACCCACTATAGAAGCCTTATTGAACTCTGGTGAACCCTGCTATTTTTAGGCTGCCCATAATTAAAGGAATCCATGTCTCAATTCACTTGAAGTGTGGTAGACCTAAACAACCAACTTGGAGCCTGATATATCTTTATGGGGTTTTTTGAGGGAAAGGAGCAAAACTGAAGTTCAAATGGGAGCTCAGTTGTAACCTTAACTATGGAATACAGGCAGTCCCCGAGTTACGTGGATCCGACTTATGTTGGATCCGTACTTATGAACGGGGCTTTTCTTGCCCTGGAGGACGCGGGCGGCGGGACCGCCCAGACGCGCCGAGGTCCCGCCGCCCGCGTCCTCCGGGGAGAGAAAAGCTGCTCCGCGTCTCCCTGGTCTGCTGGGCGGGGGGGGCCAGCAGACCAGGGAGACACAGAGCAAAGTCGCGGAGGACCCGGGCGGGACCGCGGCGCATCTGGGCGGTGCCACTGCCCAGGTCCTCCGCGGCTTTGCTCCGTGTCTCCCTGGTCTGCTGGCCCCCCCCCCCCCCCCCAGCAGACCAAGGAGACGCGGAGCAAAGCCACGGAGGACCCGGGCAGTGGCACCGCGGCGTGTCTCGGTCCCGCCGCCCGCGTCTCCATGGTTTGCTGAGGGGGGGGGGAGGGCGCAGCTAGTGCGCCCCCCCCCCCAGCAGACCAGGTTTTTCTCGTGGACGCCTGTGGTAGAGCAGCTGGGGCGCTGCCGGTTGGTCCCGCAGCACCGCTCCCGGCGCTACTGGACCAACCTGGCAGCACCCTAGCTGCTCTGCCCCAGGTCCTGATTCAGCCACTGCTGGTCAGTTTCAGCAGCGGCTGAATCAGGACGCCTGGGGCAGAGCAGCTGGGGTGCTGCCGGGTTGGTCCGGTAGCGCTGAGGAGTGGTGCTACTGGACCAACCCAGCAGCACCCCAGCTGCTCTGCCCCAGGCGTCTCCAAGTCAGCTTCTGCTGAAACTGACCAGCGGCTGACTACAGGAAGCCCGAGGCAGAGTTGCTCTGCTCATGAATAAAACTTGATCTTTTGAAATATGTAGAATACATACTTGTGCTATATGGCAGAGCTAAATTGTCAGTATAGTCTTTTGAAAACACAAGAAGCTGGAATATTTTCTGCACCAGCAAAAAATTATTAAAATGTACTTTTTCAAATCTTCCCTGTACTTCTCCTACATATGTGGCCTCCATTTTGGCACTTTACCTTTGTGGAGCAGATGGTTTCCTCAGGCACTGCTCTCCTGATCAGCCTGTAGCATATGAGATGGAGCAAGAGCCGCGAGTTAAGTATGTGCTTCTCCATACGCTCAAAATGATGCAGATGTTGAGAATGAGAGGGTAGCTTGGGAAGATGTTGCTGAAGCCAAATGCTGTAGTGTGTTGGGAACCAGAGTGAGGGAGGAAAGGAAGGTGTACTTTTGTGAAATGGGTCACTGACTTGTTAGATAAAATTATCAGAATTCTCATGATACATGCGCCAAAATCATGGCAAACTCTGTAATAATGTTCCTGTAAGAAGGGTGTGAGCACCTTCCCTTCTCCCATTGCCAAATCCCTACACTCATTAAACCCCCATTCCCTACACACACACACTATGTCACATGTGCATTAGCTACGGCGCTGGCAGGCCTGATTTAATTATTACCAATATAAACCTTGTTCCCCTGCTGGAAGACAACACAGCCAGTCTTGATAATGCATTTTGCCTGATTAACTGCACCTGCTGACCATCCCCAGAGACAAACATGAGGTTGCATATCCACTGATCTAAACAGCAAATCGTTTCTGGTATATCCTTGCAGACTTGCTTGTTTGCTGGATGCATTCTCTTATTTTCTTAGCCTTTTGTTTTTATTTTGGACATTGCACTAAATGGTGATTAGATTTTATACTCTACATCCAATGAATACTAGAGTTTTATGTTGTCTTTTGAGATCTGAAATGTGCTGGTACAAACCGTGGTTTCTATAGCCTCCTCTGTGTTGGTTCCTTGTTTTCCCTCATTGTGGAGAAATCAGCTGAAAAATGACCTGGAGTAGCCAGGGAGATAAAACAGAGCCTAACGCCCCAGAATAGTCAATAATCTGGTGTAAGAGATGTGGGTAATCCAGGGATCAAGTACGTGGTCTGCCTGCTTTAAGAAGGGACTTGAAGCTGGGTTTGCTGCATCCTAGGTGAATGCACTATTCCCCCCCCCCGCCCCCTCCCCCTGTTTTGGGCTCTCCCAGGCTGTTGTAAGGTAACCAAATGCTGGATCCTGTATCTTTTAAGCCTCTGGAGCCTAAACAGAGTCCAGGATCTTCCCCTGTCTTAGGATCTCAAAGGACCCTTTTTGGGTACAGATCATGTAGCCCCTTAGGGTTGATCTTTCAGGCAGTCCCACACCTTAAACCAGGGGTGTCCAAACTTTTTTCAAAGAGGGCCAGATTTGAAGAAGTGAACATGCGTGAGGGCCGTCCCCGCACTCTCAGCCCCAAGGCGGAGGGCCCGCAGGGTCGGAGGCGGGCGGAGAGCGCAGGGCACACCGGCCTCATGGCGGCCCGGGGGCAGGGCGAACCCGCAGCTGAGCGGGGGAGCGGGGCTGCAGACGTGCCCTACAGGGCAGGCTCTAGGACCGCGGAGGCCATGGGCGGCGGCGGCGGTGTAGCCGGAAGCGGCGCGCTGGGCGCGCCAGTTCAAAAGAGCACTGGGGAGCCAGGAGAGGGGGAGGAAGCGGGGGCCGTATTAAATCGGAACACGGGCCGCAATTGGCCCGCGGGCCGGACTTTGGACATGCCTGCCTTAAACAAACCCTCTCCCAGAGCTCCAGCTTTGTGTGCATATTAGGTCCACTGGCTAACTCTTTGATGGGATGTGATAGGTGTAACTTATAACACATGCAAACAGACTTTTCATGGGATCCTAACACCATTGCTCATTACTTGTTAGCAGGAGAAATATACTATTTTCTCCAGCTTGTGTGAAAGGGCTGACAGTTGAAGAGTGGAAGACTAAAATAGGCAGGACAAGGGCTCCAAAACCATTGATGCTACTTTTTAAAAAATTACCGAGGCTGGGTAGGTAATTTCTATGGAAAAACCCATAGAACCCCATAGGAAGTTCTGGGAAGGAGAGAAGAGCCTGCTATGTTTCAAAGCAGGAGGGCCCGCCCAAAGAATCTTCAGAAGTTGTGAAGCAGCGGTGTATGTAGATATATAACTTTATATAGATCTGGTGGTTCTGGCTTCAGCTGATCCATTGTCCAAAGGTGCTTTCACCTGTGTAGATAGTTATTAAGATTCTAAAGACCCTCCATTGTATCTGATGAGAGAAGGATGTGAAGCGGCCATTGTGAGCAAAAGTGGACTCCACATAGACCCAGAGATGTTTAATGACTCAACAGTTTTCACAGTACAACCTCATAATATCATCCATAATATCACCCCCTCTCCTCCTCCTCTTATCGAAACATTTCTGCAAAACACTTCAGTTCTGATAAAAAGGCACTTTTCAATAAGAAAAACTCTAGCTTAATGTATGTGTGTAATATATATCTCCCTTTTTCAATTTTTATTTTATTTAATATTTCCCGGGAATTTATCAGTGTTTATTACCACAACAAAAACAGATGCCAATCAGTGGGTAAATACTGGGCTTATTTTGGTGGATGGAAAGATGGGCAAGAAGTATTCAGTAGATTAATGTTTTGAATTCCATCGTCACTGTAAAACTAAAACAGAACTCAAAGTGAAATGCCACCTTTGAGTCTAAGAAAACAATGTGGCTACGTCTACACTGGCCCCTTCTCCGGAAGAGGCATGCTAATTTCAAACTTTGGAATAGGGAAAGTAGGAATAAGAGATCCTCTGGAAAAGGGCTTTATTCCGGAGGATTGCGCCAGTCTAGACGCTTTTTTCCGGCTTTTCCCCAAGCCGGAAAAAAAGCGGCGGACATGTTTATTTAAATCCCACGGGGGATATTTAAATCCCCCGCGGATTTCCCTATTCCAAAGTTTGAAATTAGCATGCCTCTTCCGGAGAAGGGGCCAGTGTAGACGTAGCCTGTATGTCTGATTCCCCCCCCCAAAAAAACTTTTCAGTTGAATAAACAGTTTACTGTTGTAGACTTCAAACTGTTAGCCTATAAATATTGACATGTAATAATTTGGCCACACCATTTCCAGTGTATGCTCTCAACTCCATCCTTCTCCATTTTTTAAAAACTTTTGACTGCTACCTTATGTTCTGAAATGTATTCTGATATAGATTTACATTTTCTGCCAATTTTAGTGTGTTAGATCTTTAAACTGTTATCTGCTGCTAACAGCTTGAAATGTTTATGGGGGGGGTGAAGGAAGAGAGGAGAGATTCATCAATACATTAGTATGTGCATGCACTTCAAAGTTTCCCTGCATGCCTGTTTGTTTATTGTGTGTATCTTCTAGACCAGTGGTTCCCAAACTTTTCAGCATCATACCCCCTTTCTGATTTTAGAGAACCCTCACCATCTCCCCAAATAGCAGCAAAACTTGGGGTGGGATTGACGGGGGTGTATGTGGCTTCGTCGCCTTGCGCCCCCCCTGGAATTGCTTCACACTCCCCCAGGGGGGCATGTCCCCCAGTTTGGGAACCCATGTTCTAGACTAATACATAGCCTTACTTCAAAAGGCAGCTTTGCATATACACACAGGCTAATGTGTTATTGTAATACATATATCTCATGCAATGTACTGTATTTTCCTAATAAAGAAGTATTTTTTATATTTCAATTAGACAATAGAAAAATGCAATTCAGACCAAAAAAAAAAAAAAAAAAAAAAAAAAAAGCTTTTTGTAAACTCCAGGAAGTTTTCAGTAAAAATTGGTTTTATCTGAAAACTAAGGGGCATATATATTTTTACCAGTGCGCTGTAGTAAAGCCAGGACTTGAGCCACATTTAATATTAGTGCTATGCGCTTGTACAGCACCTCTCATCCAAAGATCTTTAACTACTTTTGGTAAGTTCGATTCATCCATACCATCCTACCCTCATAGGATAAGTATTGTTATCCCTATTTTACACGTGTGTGGAAATGAGGCACAGAGAAGTGAAGGGTCTTGCCATAGAGAAAGTTCATAACAGAGAAGGAAATACAACAGTAAATGTGATTCCCAGTTACCTGCTCTCACAAAGGGGCAGCTATCTCCTTTAGCTCAGTAGGTGGCAACACAACATAATTAACTCCTTCCATTTGGTTGTCTTTGGCTAACTTAGATCAGAATGCAGCATGTCCTGCAGGTGCTAGTGCTGATAAGAAACATAGCTAAGTGTCTAGGCAGACTTCATTTTTCTTAGGTATGTGAGAGAGGCAACAAATATGTCAGATTAGTCCTGTCAAAACAGAAATAGAAAATCCTCTTTGCCTCTTCTTTCAGCACAGGAACTCTGCACACAGACAGCTGGATTGTTCTTGAGTTGTTTATGGTCATCAACTCGGAGAGTGTCACAGTGACAGGAAGGTTACAACCTTTCTATAGCTAGGTAGGAATATATTGGGTGGGAGGAGGACGGCAGGAGAATTCTGAAACTATAAGTACAAAAGGATGTAAAAGTTGAGAATCACTGCCTTATTCCATTCCACACATGGTTTCTTATCTCACTGAGGACAAAGACTATGTGGAAATGTTTTTTGTTTTCACTTTTTAAGGAGTTGGGTGGCATTTGAGTCTTGAGATTCGAACACATTAGAGAACTAGAATAGTGATAGAAAGGTAGCCGTGTTAGTCTGGGGTAGCTGAAGCAAAATGCAGGACAATGTAGCACTTTAAAGACTAACAAGATGGTTTATGAGATGATGAGCTTTCATGGGCCAGACCCGCTTCCTCAGATCATTTGATCTGAGGAAGCGGGTCTGGCCCATGAAAGCTCATCATCTCATAAACCATCTTGTTAGTCTTTAAAGTGCTACATTGTCCTGCATTTTGCATTAGTGAACTACATGGCTAAAAACCTGTTAAACACTCCAAAATATTGTGGTTAATTGTTTCTGGACCAGAAGTGAACATTGGTTGCTGAAGGAAAGCTATATATCAATAACTGGGGATCATGCTTTCATTCATTTGTCCTCTTTAGTCTAAAAGGTAAACAAGCTTTTTGTTTTCCTTTTGTATGTCTCAGACAGGGATTTTTCAATATGTCATTTACCAGAAGATAATCACAATGTCTATCGTGCATATTAATGTGCATCTCAGAGAAGCTGCCTGTTCTTTCTGGAACACAGATACTCTGTTAAAGTCTAGTTATTAAAACGTGTGCTGTTTACCCTGAAGACAAATATCAACGTAATCTGATACTGCCAAGTACACTTCCCTTTTCGTTCACCTGTCCATTTAAAGTGTGATCTGCCTTCTAGACAATAAGTAAAACTGTAGCAGAATAATTCTGTGTTTTCGCAGCCTTACTTGATCCTGACATTCCTATTTTCCATTTTAGCACCAATATTTATCCGCACTGCTGTTATCATTATTATTTTATTATAGTAAAATACCGAGTTACTCTGAAATAGGACTCCATTGACTTCTGGTGCAAAGTATGATTTAAGAATAAATAAATATGATGAAAGATTTTGCCTCTGAGAACAGGTGATCATCATCTTCGCATATGTGCTGCAGGTGGCACATGACCACGATTCATCATTAAGATTAAGATTTAGTCTTGGTTATTTTTAGTAAAAGTCATGGATAAGTTACCGGTAATAAACAAAAATTCATAGCCCATGACCTGTCCATGACTTTTACTGTAAATACTTCTGACTAAATCTTAGCTTCCCTGGGGGGCTCTGGGTATTGTTGCCTAAGTAGCAGTGGTTCCGGGAGCCGCATGAGCAGCAGCTGGTGTGGCTGGCCCTAGGGTCACACTGGCTGCTGAAGCTGCGGAAGTCATGGAGATCCTGGAAAGTCACAGCATCTATGACCTCAATGACAGACTCACTGCCTTATTCATCACTGAATTTGATCCACTGATTGGACCTTTAGCTTTCCTATCTTGGAGTAAAGTTATAAGCATCAGTAATACAGTTCAGATGTGTCCATTAACCACATATAATTTGCTACTGAAGTTCTTGCCAAACAAAGATTAGTGTCTTGAAATCCCTGGATAATCCTTTGTTTTTTTGCACCACTTCCACTGTGGCGATTTCTTACCTAAAGAAATCAAAACACTTGTCTCTCCCATACCTCTTTGCTTCACCCTGCCCTCATCAGAAACCCTTCATTAACTATTTTAATATAGTCTTCACTTTGTCCTCATGGTAAACCCTTTATATTTCTTTTGTCCTTTCTCTTTATACAGCTTCTATGGCTAAGAAATTCTTGAACACATTTGGAAAAGTTGGTAACAGATTCCTTCCTTGACAATATGGCAAATCATAGAGAATTCTGCCCTTTGTGTTCCCTCTTAACAAGTCAAACATTTATTTATTTATTTTTAAATTTTGGTTTGCAATGAACATAGCATGAATTCTTAATTTATTTCTAATAATAGCAAAGTGAGATCTTTGCAAATGCACCTACTACAGAAGTGTAAATTGAGAAATAATACTAATTTAGGATTCTACTTATGGTGTGCTTCAGTTAAATAAATGATTTTTGGTATCTAATTTTATATTCAGTTTTGAGTATCTATAATTAAGTGTCACAAGTGAGATGGGGCTTTAGGGTAATTTACCGAGAAGACTAGATACATGTAGAAACTAATTTCAACTTTCAAGTGTTGCTACAAGTGCTTTAAGCACTTTGAAATTTAATTTTTATTAATTTAAATGTTCACAGTTGTGGTAAAATATGGTAGACAGACAATAGATATTTAATGACAGTAGATGCTAAGATTCAGTTTTATAACTATTAAAGCATCACATGTATTTCCTTCAAACTCTAAGGAGATCCCAAGTACCATTCTTTGCCTATCTGTACATTTCTGTTGGTTTGTATTTGTATGGAGAAACCAATTTTCATATTTACCTTTTTACAAGTCAGGCTGACATATTTCTATCCACCTGGCTCCTGGTCACAAGTGTACTGTGGAGGGACACCTTGGATCTTTGTGGTAGATGGTATAAGAAAGGTGACTTGATTGTACATCCTCCCATAAATGGATATCAGAATAAGAATAAGAAAAAGAAAACATAAAAGCCAAAATAGTAGCAATTTTTTTCATATTTTTTGTAACAGTGGTGTATTTTTAAATATACTTTTAGAATTCAAAGGATATTGCTCACTTGATTACAATAATTTTATGATAGGTCAACTTTTGGGTCTATATAATAGTTTTCCTTACCAAGAAAATCATAGAAAGGGGAATGTAACTGCAAGTAACTTCATTATGAACTTGAACTAACTTACACGCCTGAATTCTTTTTGGTGTTACTGGTTAAGAAAACAGACATCTTTTGAAAGTGTGTTGTTTGTAACTGTGGATGCTACACTGTAGATTTTGTGAAATGAAGCAGTGTCATGGATACTTTCAAAAGTTGTTATGAAAATGAAGGCCCTAGTCTTGCACTTACATATGTGAGTAGTTTCATTACACACTTAAGAAGTCCTGCTGAAGTTAAAGTTTCCTCTATGCATAACTGTGTGTCGGATAGGAACTTAATTTTTTATTTATTTGTGTAGTAAATATTTAGCTATCTGAGATGATATCAGCAGTGACGGTGGTTCTCTGCCAGGCATATTTTCAATTGAAAATGTAGTTGCTTAAAAGAAAGTTAATGAGTTTCAAAAACACGTGCTCCAAGGTCCCACACTCAATTTTGTAGCTTTAAAATAATATTTTTCTATTTTCAAAGTGCTATTTTCCCCTATAGTTTTGTAGGGAAAACCACAAGAAAAAGAAAAATGACTCTAGTGAAACTGATTATATAGAAAGCCCTATCAAATGTGCAAAGAAAACAAAATATAGGGAAAATATTTTACTCTACTATTTCAGCTACAATAAGATTGTATTATTTATCACGGTAGTTGATAACATAATTTCAGAGAGAAGTGTGATTTTTTTAAAATTAACATTGTGACTAAATACATCCATAAAGAAAATAAATTTAAATACTTCCTTGTTGCTGACCTTTTTTCCTGTTACTGGTGATGTGAACATTTTTGTGGTGGAATCTCTGTCTTGCGTTTCTTGATGGTAGACCTATCCAGAGAGTGACAATTTCATTTTGCAACTTGGTAGTTTTAGTTTTTGGGTGCACTTGGTAGCCCAGTAACAGGTAAAGCAAGATAGAATGCAGATGGAGTAGGAATAGTCCAAACCCAGATCTTTGGTAGCTTTGAATTTGACAGCTCTGATTTATGGGATTAATCAATTATTTTTAGGAAAATGGGGCAACTTGGAACACATTTTTCTAGAGCCAAAAGTTAGATTTTATTTGTACTTTATGTCCCTGTCTTTTTAAAAAAGAAAATGTAAATGTCTTTTAAAAAAATGTTTGAAATCTGTTTTGTTAACAAGAATAATAGAATGAGAATAATTTAATAATCCCTTTAGAAGGATGAAATTTCACTTCTTTATAAACTGTTTTCTGTTTCTGGGATGTTGATATTGATTTATATTTTTAATAGAAAAAAATAAAAATGGCGTATTTGTTGTCATCAAGGAGTTGCATGCAATGAATTCCAATGATTTTGCACACAGCAAAAAGAATGAAAGACCCACTCTGGCTTCCCAAAATCCTTTTAAAAAGCCAGCCAATCTACCTTTAGCTAAAGGAGTGTTTCTTAAGTGGTCCACAAAACCACTTGGAGAAACATACTAACTGGCCACTCCAATGTGTTTATTTGCCAGCTTCGCGGCCACGGAATCTCATAGCTCCCATTGGCTGCGGTTTGTTGTTTGCAGCCAAGGGGAGCTGTGGGAAGTGGCAGCCCGGCCCATTCCACTTTCCTCAGCCTCCCTTGGCTGCAAACAGCGAACCAGAGCCAATGGGAGCTGTGAGATTCTGTGGCCACAAAGCTGGCAAATAAACACATTGGAGTGGCCAGTTAGTATATTTCTCCAAGTGGTTTTGTGGACCACTTCGAGAAGCACTGATCTAAAGACTGTACAATTACTCTTGCAAAGTCAGATCCAAGAAATGATGTGAAGCAATTTAAGAATGGTAATTCATGGACTGCATCATCAGGAATGCCCACTTAGCACTTAATTAGAAATAATTCCTTCAAGAGAACAGGCAGTGACAGATTGAGTTACCTCCCTTCCCCCTGTCCTCCATTTCCCTGGTCAAAATTATGGAATATGCACATGTTCAACATTTAATACTCAAGGCTGCTAAGATTCCTGGAAGTCTACCTGTTGGGCATTTTGTATAATTAATTTAATGAGCTATTTTACCTGTTTGCAAATAAATTCCATATATCCACAAACTTCAGCACCTCTGTGAGGTAGAGAAATATGACTATTCCTTTTTGACAGATGGGAAACAAAGACCCAGAGAGACTGAGTGACTTGACTAAGGTGACTCAGTGACAAATCCAGAAGAAATCTGTGCTGGAACAGGGACTTGAACCAGGATCTCCCAAGTCCTGGCTGGCATTCTTATCACCAGACCAGCCTTCCTCTCATATCAGTTCCTCCAATGTCTTCAGTCACCACATTCTACCTATCCCTGGCCCCCCATTCCGCCTCCCATCTGTTGCCCACCTTATGCTGCCACTGCCTACTTTGGGATCTCAGCTCTTCACCAGGCACGCAGAGCAGGTGCAACAACAACCTTTGATGAACAGAGTTTGGTACAGAGATACCAGAAGATCCAGTTAGTTTGCGGGAATGAATGGGAGACCTGCAAGTGCATGAGTGTCCTACAAGACACTAGATAGTCTTGAAAAAGGCCACATTTATTTCTATCTCTGAAGATAGTGTTTTTGGCAGAAGTGTTCTCTGGAAATAATAAAAAAGGAAGAAATCTCTCTCCTTTCTACTTTGCATGTGGTGTTGTGTGGATTTGTGATCACTGAGCCGACTTCAGAGAAAGCTGGAGAAGAGTGAGGAACATCTTTCTTATTTGAATGAAGCCGGTGCAAGATATTATTAGTATGTGTGTTGGTTGGTCAGACTCAGTTATGAGGGATGGCTTGAATATTTTTTTTAAACGTTGTTAAACTTTAGAGATGGAAAACACCTATAAGGCTTGTAATTCATCTCCCTGCCAATGTAGAATTATTCCCTGTAGTGCATTGAATAATGGTTTGCCCAGCAGAGTTTAAAATAAGCCAAGTGATGGGACTTGTGCTGATTCCTCTGGAAAGATAAAGCTTCTACTTTGCCAAGAAATTCCTGTTTTTCAGTATATTTTTTTCTCTTTCTAAATTCCCATTAGTCAAGTTATATTTGTTTGACACTTAAAGGTCTACACTATGGATCAACCTAGTTATGCAGATGGTTAACATAGCTGGAGTCAAGAGTATCTTAAATTGACATATTGTATTGTCTAGGTATGTAATTGTGTAGACGATTAAACAATTAACCGGTAAGAGAAAAGCTTATTGGTTAATGTTATCGTGTGCACACATCTCCCTTCCCCTGCCAGTATATTTTTTTAGAGGGCTGGCCAGCAGCATAGCTAAGTCCTGGCTGGCTCCAGGTCCCCAGAACTACTTCTGCTGCAGCTCTGCAGGGAAAGCAATTTAGGAGCCGGGTGGGCAGGCTGCAACAGTGGGTAGCTCCTGGGACCCAGCGTAAGCTGGCACTGAGCTGGGCTGCCTGCTTACCTGGCTCCTAAATTACTTTCAGTGCAGAGCCATGGCAGACCGAGCAGCAGGGGGATGCAGGATCTGGGATAGGGTTGTTGTGACCTGGGTTGGGGGTGCAAGTATGTGGATTGTGACCTGGGGCAGGAGGGGATTGTAATCTGATGCAGGGGCTAGGAGGAGGTTTGGTGCAGGAGAGGATTCTAACCTGGAAGAGGTGTGTAGGAGCGGGTGAAGGGTCTGGGAGGGGGTTGTGTCTTGTGACAGAGGTGCAGGGATTTAGGGTGTGGTGGAGTTAGGAATTTAGGGTGCAGGGTCTGAGAGAGTGTATTTGTGCAGGAGTGGAGATGCTGGTCTGAACACTGGGAACATGGGAGGAGGGGATTTCCAGCTAATGGAAGCTGTGGGATTGTGCTGGGGGTGGGGACAGCATCTGAAGCCTCTTCTTCACCACAGCTTCTTCTCTGAGCATAGGGGGGAGGTTGAGGCAGGCAGGGAGCCGGACTGAGACTCCTGCTAGGCTGTGGGCTGGATCTGGTGTCTTGGCGTGCTGGATTAAGCCCCTGAACCTTATTTTGCCCAACCGTGATCTAGAAACTCCTTCATCTTCCTTCACAGTCCTATTCCTTTCTTTGCTGGAAACGTTCCATTTTCTCTCCTGCAAGTGCCCATCTCTCCTAGCCCAGCAAAGGGCTTAAAAAACAATGAATGGTCTTGCAGTACCTTAGAGACCAACCAAAAACGTAGATAGTGTTATGAATTTTTGTGAGCACAACCCACTTCTTTAGATGAACCACAACAGCTCGTGATACCATCTATTTTTTAGTTTCTAAGGTGCTGCGGGACTGTTTGTTGTTTAAGTTTTTTCGGTTACAGACTAACACGGCTACTTCTGTGAGACCAGCTAAGGATTTCACCCTTCCTCCAATGATAGCTGGAAGTGGAAGTGGGCATTGTAGTGGGCATAGAGAAGCTGGCCTGCCAGATGCTCAAAGCAAATGCATGGGTTCTGAAAATGGCTGGATCATTTCTTTCAGAAGAGACTCTGAAATCCTCAAACTGCTGGTTGACACAAAGCTTTTGTGTGTGCAACCTCAAAACTGCAATGGCCTTTTTTCCTGCTCTATCACATTACACAGTAATGTGTAATTTACATGTCTAATTTCTGTGTCAGATACTGATTCCCAAGTCTCTTCATCCAACTGCATATGTGTGATTCTCCTCCACACTCCCACCTGCAGATGTACAAAACTGCTTTTTGTTTCCAAGTTAAATATCATTCTGTTTTTTTCATGCTCAACTAGGACCACTTAACACTATTTTGCAGTATTCAACCAGCTGCTCTCAATTTAGAATCTGTTGATTTCATTAATGTTTGATTTAATTAATAGTCTGTTTATTTCTCCTTCCAGGTAATTAATGAATAGCTTTACTAAGATTGGCCCTAACACCGATCCTTTGTTCAAAGGATTTTTTTTTTTAAACCTTGAAATAGGGCTGTATTCTTCCCATTGGAATATCATGGGAAGCTAGTGGCGCATTAACTTTTCTAGTCATGGGACCCCTCCCCCATCAGTAATGGAATCTGTCCGCACCTCCCCTCCATTACTGTACAGCAAAAGTGGATCTGGTCTTGAAATGTAGTGCTCTTCCCCCCCCCCCCTTTGGAAAAAGGGCCAATGCAGTTTTGAGGTTGCACACACAAAGGCTTTCATCTAGCAGTTTGAGGATTTCAGGGTCTCTTCTGAAAGGAATGATCCAGCCATTTTCAGAACTCGTATGTTTACTTGGAGCATCTGACAGGCCAGCTTCTCTATGCCTACTACAATGAACTGACTTCCTCTTCCAGCTGTCATTGGAGGGAGTGTGAAGTCCTTAGCTGCCATGCCTTCCATCCCAACTTTCTGCCATGCCTCCTTAGGGGGACACGCTCCACAGTTTAGGGATCACTGGGCCAGGATAAGTGACCACTATCATAAGATCTTCCCTACTTTTCTGCTAGAATAATTTATTCCAAAGTTGTAACCCACCAAAGTAACTTGTGTACAATAGGACACCAGAGTTACAAAGACCAGAATTATTAACTGACTAGTCAAGCACACATCCCATTTTGAACCAGAATTATGCAAGCAGACAGCAGCGACCCAAAAATAAATAAATAAAATAAAAGCACCAAATACAGCACAGTGTTGTGTTATATATTACTTTAAAAAAAAAAAAAAAAACGTAAAAAAAAGGAGGGTGAGTTTAAAAAAAGATTTGCCCCAGTCAGGACATTTTTTGTGTGCTTGTTTCATTTAAATTAAGATGCTTAAAAGCAGCATTTTTCTTCTGCATAGTAAAGTTTCAAAGCTGCATTATGTCAATGTTCATTTGTATACTTTTGAAAGAATGCTCATATTTAGTTCAAAATTATGAACAACCTCCATTGTTAATATGTTTGTAACTCTGAGTTTCTACTGTGTATATGGTAACACATACTGAACAATGATCACATAAGAGCTAATAATGGCTAATAGGGCTCCACATGCTATTAGTGCTGTTTTGGCTATGGTCTTTACTGCTATTTTTAAAGTGCCTGCACTATTTGCTATATTGATTCTTTGGGAGAAGTTCTAGAAAATGAGTTGTGCATGCGTACGTTTCACAGAGGGACCTGGATTTCAGGAACGGTATGCTGGTAAACTATACATTAGGGGCTGCATTTCCCAGGTATACAATGAAGCCATTAACCCTGAACTCTTCCTTGCTCCTTACCACATATAATTCTTTACTATCTAAGCATCCATCTTCAACTGCAGTATGGTAAGCATGCCCATGCTAGGTTTTATCTAGCTGATATGGGTAACAGTAGTAGGAAAGACCTGGCTGCAAAGATCCCAGCTTGGACCCAGCAACTTGATTACATACCCAGTGGGCTTGTACTGGACAGGGTTATACTGAATTGGGTGGGACTAGGGTTGCCAGATGGTTTAACAAAAAATACCAAACCCCCTTTTGCCCCCCCCCCCCAAACCATCAGGAAAAAATTCTGTTGAGGGCGGGAAAAAAAAGGGGGGGGAGACCAAAGTTGTTGGGAGGAGGGGGAAGGAGCACTGCGCCTTTAAATGGCTCCGCACTCATCGCCCTCCCCCCCATCCCAGTGCACTCACCCCTCCCTCAGAGCCAGGCATCTCAGTGCACTCACCCCTCCCTCAGAGCCAGGCCCCCCACAGCATCCCCTATCCACATGCACTCACCCCTCTCCCTGAGCTAGGCGTCCCCAGCGCCGGGAGCGCCCTGTCCTAATCAAATCTATCTCCCTGTCCCTCCCTGCCAGGCACCGGAGGAATAGGTTGGCCGGGTAAGGAAATCTTACTTTTAAAGTTGCCGCTCCTGCTGCTTGGCCCAGCTGCCTCAGCTCTCAGTGTGTAGAGAGAGGCATCACGTGGCCAGCTCCCGGGTCTCTGCTCAAAGCGTCATGTGGGCCAGAGCAACGTGTGCTCCACTCCCACCCCAGCCCGGTGCCCCTGTAGCATGGCGCCCGGGGCAAGTGCCCTCTCCTACCCCCCCTTCGCTACGCCTCTGCCATGCTCCTCACTCCCCTGCCCTCACCAGAAAATTGTCTATGCTGGGCATCTGTCCAAGGGAAACAGGAAATACTGGACATTTCACATGTCTGGCATTTTCTGTTGTTTTTTTTCTGGACTGTTGTCAGTTGACGGTCAGGGCAGTGAGTCCCTTATGACCAGCTGAAGTTCTTTTAAATTGTGCTTGGTTCTGTTACAGCAACTGAAGGAGTCAGGTTAAAGCTTAAACAGTTACTATTTTATTGTTACAGGGTAAACTTAGTTGCTAAATGCTACTGCTGTGTTACAGTTAATACAGCCACTACAAAGGACAGGACACAAATTACACTAATAAGTCACTTACAGGTACCATGAAACCCCTTTGGTTCTCTGAGCTCTTATTAAATGCATGCAAAATAGACACATAGCAGGTATAATTCTCACCCCCTGCGTTCCAGACTTGGCATGGCCAGTGTCTTTCTCTCAATCCCTCGGGAAGAAGTAGGGCGAGGTTGGGCGTCCCACAGACCTCGGGAGACAATCCGTACCTGCCAGCAGGTATATATGATTGGAGCTCGAATGGGGTGGGCTACTATACCCCTCTTTATACCCCTTGGGTCACGTAGGCTTCTTCCTGGTCTCAAGTGGCCAATTAGGAAAAATGGCTTTGAATGCCAAGTTTCCCAGGAAGGGTGCAAAGCATAATTCACACCTGGGAAAAGGCAGACAATGGGCACCTCTGGTATGTGATGGGCGAAGATTCCTCTCCTGGGACAGTGCAGGCGTGTCAATTACTGGTACTAGCCATCAGGACGGCGGGAGGCCCCGGGTCGTCAGCTAGCCCATTTACTGTCTGGTTTCTGTTTATGGTAGAGTCAGGGACAGGCAGCACACCTTTGTTCCCAGGGCATCAAAGGCTGACTGCGTTTCTCTTGCTCTCTGGGGGGGGGGGGGGGGGGTGCAGAAATCAAGATGTGGTTCGTGTCTGGCTACCAATGTCCGGGCCAATACCGGACACCTGGCAACCCTAAATGTGACAGTCACAAAATTCAGAGTTCAAGACCTGGTCCTGGGTTTGAATGACCCTGAGATATTTGTCCTCGAATTCCTGTGGAACTGCTCCATGCATGCCAAGGGATCAGAGTGGCACCAGCCTCTTTCTGGGGTGGAGAAGAAGGGGAGGCTTGGGTGGGCCTTTGCCTGCCTCCTGCTACTAGTCCACACCCTGCTCCTTCTCTGCCCCCAAAGCCCCTCCACTAGTCCAGAAGATGAAGCTGGGCCGTGATAAAAGCCTCCCAGTGAACTTGGGCCACTGTAGAGAGCCCCGGACTCTCCACCAATGCTTCCCACAGCAGCTCAGACTTCTTGTGCAACTCATACCATGGCCCCACACCATGGCGTCCAGCCTGGCCCAGGGAAGGGCCTTGGTGGAAAGCGTGGGGGGCTACATAGGGGCTGAGGTTCCTACATGTGTCCTGCCTTTTGAAATGGTGGTCACCCTACTACTGTGACGGCGACCCTTTGTTGAACCGTGTCATCATGTCCTCACTACCACTGTTAACCAGACCAGCTAAATGAAAGCTAGAATGGGTCTGCCTACTTGCATTGCATTTGTAACATAGGCATACCTGTAGGTTCTGGTTCTGTATAAGCACTTGCTGTGGGGCATAGAGCTAAATGTACCATTGTTAGTCCTACTGAGATATCAGTAGGATCACACAAGGTGGAAAGCACAACACCTGGTAGTAAATGTTTTCTGGATTAAACCCTTACAAAGAGTCTCCAGTACCTGATCTCCGTGACTTCTCTCTTAGGGGAGAGACAGAGGGAGCATACAGTGCTCCAAAGGAAGGCAAGGCCTTGGTTCCACCCCCTACACTGGATCTGGGCAAAATACGGCCCGCGGGCCGGATCCGGCCTGCCAAGCCACTGGATCCAGCCTGTGGATGCTGCAGGGAGCCCCAGGCAGGCTATCCGCTTTCCTTGCCCCACCCCCATGCTGCTCAGAAATGTGGCTGCGAGTCGGCAGTAGGGATGTAACAGTGTAGTCGATTAACTGAGAAGCAAAAGCTTATAGGTTAATGCTGTAGACTACACGTATTTCCCTCCTCTCATCCTCGCCAGTAAATTCGTTAGCAAGCAGGCTGCCAGCACAGCTCAGTTCTGGCTCGCGTTGGGTCCAGAATCTATTCCTGCTGAGGCTCCCCTTGTGGACCAGCTCCTGCCTGACACCCTGCACTGCCGCCTCTGATTCCGGGGACTATAAAATAGGCGACTAACCCACAAAAAATCACGAGGTTACTCAACTATTCAATTAACCCATATTTAACATCCCTAATCCGGAGGAGAGGAGGGAAAGCTTTAAGAGCTGCTTCTGCACCCAGCATAATCCCATTGACCAGTTTCTGGCCAGAAACTGGCCAATGGGAGCTACCTGTTTCAATAATAGGCAGCCACCAGAGCACATGGCTGCAACTTGTGTGCGGGCAGGGCAGGTAGAGAGAAACAGAAACAGCTGTTGGCTGGTAAGTCTCCTGGCAGAGCCTACCTCTGGTATCCCAGTCCCTCTCTTCCCCAGCCCTGTGCCCCCCACTTCTGCCCCCTCCTCCACATACCCAAATCCTTTGCCCCACTCCTATACCCATAACCCCTCCCAGAACTGGCGCCCCAATCCCCTTCCCCAGATCACAGTCCCCTCCTGCCCTATCCCACAAGCCAAATCCCTGCACCCCCTTCTGTACCCTCTGGCACCCCCAATTCCCTGCCCTAGGTCACAATCCAACCCCCTCCACCCCAATCCAATGCTCCAGGTCACAATGGCCTCCTTCACCCAAACTGCCTCCATTACCCAAGCTCCCTTCTGCACCCAACCTCCATCCCAGATCTCACACCTCCTCCATTAATATCCTGGAAGAGAGCGGTCCTCAACCATTTTCCAAATTCTTGGTCTCCACCCCATCAAAAATTATTGCCCACTCCTGCCCTACACACAGATGGGTGGAGTAGGACCAATGCACAGGTGATTGTGCTGAATTGCTGGGAAGTGAGGTAGAAGAGGGTGGTGTTCAGCCCTATCTCAGAGTTGTGCTGAAGAGATACAGTTAAGCCCTGAATTACAAAAGCTAAAAGCTAGAGTCCTTACATAGGCTAACCTGCTAGTGTCTGTAATGGTAGGTTTGCTTGACTGAGAGCTGATAGGATTTGACTCAGAATGAGAGCGCTTAAAACTGTAATGTAAATTCATTTGACATCATGTTTGATTTCCTAATTGCTAACATTCTTTACACGGTCCCTAACTGGCAAAACAACTAAAAGTAGGACTCTGGGGAGATTTTTTATATGTTGTAGGTACTATGTATGTGTATATGCATATCTAAAATACAAACCGCACAAAGCACTTTATGGGGGAGAGAAAAGCCATGCATTCCAGAACAACAACAACAAAAAATTACAAAGAGCAGAGTTAGTAATTCATAACAAACAGTTGAGTTGGATTAAAGTGATTTATTTTTCTAGTGCTGACCAATTGGTGGATATAAGCTGTGTCCACAGCAGTGAAAAATGCTGACTGATAAGATAAAACAATTGCACTCAAGCTTATGCTGTGCTGGGATTGACTAAAGAGACACAGACACAGTAGCTTTTTTTTGGAATTGGCTGGGTGGGGAGATGAGATATGGGGAGGTGTCATCGTGCAGCTCAGAAATCTGTGGATTGGGTAGCAGCTTCCTGTAACAGCATGAGCTGGCTGGCTGCCACACTTCTCCGACTGTGTGCTTGAATAGCATAGACTGGGGAACAGCTGTACCTTGCACTCTTGTGTTGTGCTTGGGAAGCAGAACACTTTCTCTCCTCTTCATGGAACTGCCTCAGCATGTTTTGTTTGAAAGGTGAGGGGACTTCTTTGGCAAAGTAGTTGTTCTGGTTCTAGCTCACAGGACTGTGTTATTTCATAGGGATGGCAACTCCTTTAAAATGCTTACAACTTTATGAGTTTATTCTGTGCAGAAATGAGAGAGTGGCATCAATTCATTGTTCCTTTTGTTCTTATGAACAGGCAAAAGATCCACTGCTGCCTGGCTGGAATTCTCTTGTAGTACATATGAATGTTTTTAGACAAAAGGCCAGGTTTGCTGTGTGTGTCTCAAAGTAAACGTGGCTAGCTTAATGTAGAGAACATTTCAAAGAGACTTAGTTGCATCGCAGAAACTTTTGGAATGGTTTATTAGTTAATGCATGTGCACTGGTGATGCTGCATTGTGAGCTGAGCAAGAGTGTATCTTAATTTAGTTATTCCCCAAATGGGATGGGATGTGATGAATGCCTTGAGGGAAAACAGAAGTAAATTTGTTTTGTGATGATAACACAAATACTCAGTAGCAATTAATTCTGCAGTTGTGGATGATATCTTTTCTGGACCTAGAATAAATGCTGAGCCATACGAATAGCAAAGGTAATGTGTTTGGGGGAGAGAAATAATACAGTAATTCTGCACTGTGCCATCCTAATTAACATTGTTTTGTTATTTGGTTGCTGATGTATTAGAGAACATTCTTATTTAAAGTCACAAAGCGTTCCATTATAGGGTTGTTTGGCTTGCTCCACTCTGCCTACCTGCCCGATGTTCCGTACCCCGTATTTATTAGTTCTTATGGGGAAATTGGATTCACATAGCATCATTTCTCTTAAAGTAGCTTTTTCGGAAACATAACTACAACATTAGGAGAGGAGGTAACTGGGCTTGGTAAAGTTTTGTTCCTAAAGGGAGAAGCGTTCTCTATCAGGTCTATATTTAAGTCCTTCCTCAAAAATTATCTTGCTGTTACTTGTCATAGTTTTCTGAGGTGTGGTTGCTGAATGCTGGCTGAGCAAAAAGCTGTTGGGGTGAAGTGTTAGGACTCTGACACAGGTTTTCCATGGGATAGAGTAAAATTAAATATTCAATGCACATCATTTGCTTTTCATTCGGTAAGAACTTCTTGACCATCTTTCAAAGTGGTAACATCAAAATATTGAATATATTATACCTACTATAGATTATTACAAGTTATTGTTACTTACTGTATCAAGGTAGCACATAGAGGCCACAAGCATGAACTGAGCCCCATTGTGTTGGCATTGAATTAATACATAACAAGAAGAGCAACCCTGTCCCCAAACTCTTAGTCTAATTAGTGCTTTATATTTTCATAGTTTCTTGATACAGTTTTCTGTAACCAATTAAGACTTTTCACTATCTATGAGGTCCATCTTAAATTATACAGTGGATATGCTTCTGCACACATGTGCGTACACAAAAAGTTGTGTTGCGTGCATTTTTAAAAGACTGTTTAAAACAATGTTTTCAATTTATGACATGTACTGAACTGAGGCCACTGAAATTAAAAAAAAAAAAACCCAGTGATTCTGAGCTGTTCATTGAAAAGCATTAAATTATTATTTTTGTAGGATATTAGTTACTGCTGAAACAAAGAATCTATGTGGACTATGGGTAGCATTTTTTCAAAAGTGTACTAGGTAGAAATGTGAATGTGTAATCGACTCGTAGCTCAGAACTCCTGCGGACAGGGGCTGATGCCACCCTGCGCTGCTTCCTCTGTGTCAGCAAACAGATCACGAGGGGGGCTGACTTTTAAACTGGCCCCCCGTCATGGACCGGCTTTAAACTGGCCCCCCGTCATGGACCGGCTTCTGCCTCTGAGACAGCAGTGCAGGGTGGGAGTGGGACCAGATCCCACTGGTTGCTGGCCCGCCCCAGAACGATAGAATAGTTGACTAAGAATTAACGCCGTTAGTTGACTATTCTATTTACCTGCTATTCAACATCCCTGATACTAAGAACTTAGGAGTCTGACTCATTGACTGTCAGTAACACTTAGGCTAAATCTACCTTGGAACCTTACAGCACTGTATCTTTCTGGCTCAGGTGTGTGAAAAAACACCCCCTTTCCCAGCACAGCGAGTTACAGCGCTGTAAACTTTTCTGAATATCCTTTGATTTTTAAACATTTATGTAAATGCTAAAGGCAAGGGACATAGCTTAACACATGAAATGCATTTTTATAAGTATTTTTTCTTGATATACAAATTGAATATTATAATATTCAGAAAGCTAATTAAGGGTGCCCTTTGAGTGTATGGCTAAAATAGATAACTGTTGAAATATTAACAATACATTTGTGATGAATGTTATGATAATGGTCACATTCAGGGTTGCAATCCAGAGCTGTGCAAGGTTGTCACCACCTACCCTGTAAGTTGGTGCCTCACAATGCTTTGCTGTTGTAATGCCCAATCTGGTCTACTCTAAGACATCACCCTAAGTGTTTGTGTATAGCTCCAGGCTGCCAACATCACTGTCCCCAGCAGCTTTGCTTACTAGCTGCAGGGTGACTTCAGCATCTCCCAGTTCTGAATTTCCCCCCAAAATACGGATTGTTAGTACTGCTCCTCAAAAGTTCAGATATCACAATTCTCTTGCCCTGACAGGGGTTAATATACAACAGTTTACTACTTTAATTGTAGTTACCCAACATTTCATTTTAAACACAGCATTAGTTTGATTACATAAAACAAGTGTATTTACTTACAAAGAGCAATTTTAAGTGAATACGTGGATAAGGCATTAAAAGTCTGAAATGCTACTACAGAAATAAAGATAAGCACATTGTAGTAACTAAAACTTATCCAACTAGACTTAGTTAAAGGTAAAAGTTTTTATAGTCCAGTCATCTTTGAAATGCGTTTCCCTGAGGGTTATTCTGGGATAAAGATCATTCTTTCTGTAAGGTTGGAGTCAGGTAGTGTTAGCCTGAAAGAGGTTCCATGTTGTTCACTAAAATTTACATGTCCAGTCATCTTTGAAATGCATTTCCCCGAGGGTTATCCTGTGATAAAGTTCATTCCTGCTGTAAGGTTGGAGTCAAGTAGTGTTAGTGTAAAAGAGGTCCCATGTCGTTTACTAAAATTTAGATGGATCTGCTTCTGCTCCCCTTCTTTTTTTCAAAGAACGGCCACTTGGCAGGTGATTTCCCATCAATGTTGATGACACCTGAGGAGAGGCATCAACTTGTCCTTTGTCTTTGAGAGACAGGTTTATCCACTCCACAAACTTGTCTGATAACCACATTTCAGTCAATTTCATCATGATATGATTGACGAGTGAGGAGTTAGTTTTCAAATGTTAACTAACAAAGCATATTTCATACAAAGATTATTACACTAGTATGTAGGATGTGAATACAAGGGCTCATATGGTCACATCATCATCACCAAATTTTTACTCTAGGCATGTGGTATGTTTGTCACTGTGGTGATAAGATGGGTTTCTTGTCTATCCCTTTCCAGTTATGTTATTTACGCTCTGGTTTCTGGTTCTCTTCATCCTCCACAGACGGTGATATTATAGCGCTCTATTATCATCATGGGCGATATTCTCCATTTCCTAAAATAATTCTGAAAGCAGTAATTAAAAGTTAACATACTACACTAGTATTAATTTATATTTATATTTGCAATCCTGTAGTAATAGCTTGGCAGTACAAGTGTCTAATTTACTTTCACTAGCAGTGGGTTTTTTTTAGTTATTCCCTTCAGTAAATCCTTCTATCGTATCAGTCTGTTTCATTTGTCCTAATCATCATACTTAGCTGTAGTTTTGGATATATTAGTACCCTGAGATACAATAAAATGATGGGAGGCTGTGAAGTGGGTTTATTTTCTGTCTCTTAAATAGCCCAACTTGTTTATCCTGTGGCTATTATGTTCTGTTTTGTTTTTAGTTCAGAAAGCACTAGGAGCATAGGGTGTTTTTATTTGCATGTTTCTATGGCAAGCACCTCCGATGCTGCTGCTGTGCATTAGGAGTTTCTTCAGTCTCTAGTAATGATTAGTACTCTTGCTTAGGCGACTCGGTCATTAATGTCTGTGTATGCTTTGAATCACATGTGTTCTTGTGGAACTGGTTGGCACAGAAGTCCTTCCTCATAGCTTAGTCTCCCCACACCTTTATAGTCTTTGGTTCAGCATCCCTCTAATTTCTGTTTTCTTCTTTTAACTATCATTTGTGCTCACTTTGCCTTTATCCTTGCCACCCATCTGCAGCCACCATGTCAGTATCAAAAGAAAAGGCACTTTGTATCCTTCAGAACCACCATCAATTTGGAATAGGTCTGGCAAAGGACACGGTTCAGACAATGTATCTACACCCTCATGTTTAGGCCCTTGCCCTGGCTACAAAATTGTAATCACATCCAGTCCGCAATGCACAAAAATGGCCCTTAGATATAAAGCAGATATCCCGAGATTTACAGGGTTCTCTTATATCCCCAGTGAGCCAGAATATATTTCCTCTAGCTGTATCTGGCTTTCCAGGATCAAGGAGCATTAGTTCTGAAATCGCTTCTGTATCTTAATATCCCATTTGAAAGTACCAGGTGTTGTTTCACAATTTCTGAGATTATTTGTTTGAAATTATTCTGATGCATTAATGGAAATGTTATTGCCGATAGATTGAAGCAGATTTTGCATAAATATATAGGCAGGTGCAAGGCAGAAGGTGGACTGTTCTATTGCTCTCAATAACTTGGATGAGAGAGATGGATATCTAGAAACTCTATATTTTAGTCCTTAAAAGTTAATATCTGGGAGTGTCGTGAGTGTCAGTCTCAATACATTGGCATGTGCTGAAAAGTGAACTCAGATTTTTGCCTAGGATCTCTTCTGGTTCTTTGTAGAAGTTTATAGTTTCACAGACAGGAAATAGTGCCAGCAAAGCTGCAAAGGGGTGTGTGTGTACTCACTGCTTGCCTGCTTTGGAGAAGTATTTTCCATATCCTTGCATGTCTTACAACTGTGTCTTCGGTGGGGGAAGTTTTTCATACTAATAATAGCAACAAGTTATGTTAGAAACTATCTATGAAAAATCCTGGGTATGTGGGTGTTACTCCCTAGAGGAGAGTTCCATGCTGTAAATGCAGATTTTTTTTTAAATTGAAGATCACAAGGCCTGCTTACCAGTTGTCTCGTGTGTGTTGTGTGTAAAGACATTCCTTGGATTCTTTTCTTGGCAGCATACTCAGAAAATATCTAATGTTTGGAATCAGAAACAGATTTTCCAAGTTGAGCCATGCAAGTGACAATTTATACATGGGATTGCTTTTTCCCCCATTTCATGCGCTCCTCCCTCCCCCCTTCCCCCCGCATATATTCATCAGCAAATTTGAAGGAAGGGAGGAGATTTGGAGCCAATTAAAGTGACAGTGCTGCCTGCCCATGAGAGTCAGTAAAAATTTAAAATGACTTTATTTAAAACTAGGAAACCAAGTGGGTGTGTGTAGTAGGGATGTGAAAGTGTAACTGTGTACACTGTTAACCGATAAGCCTGGGCTCATTGGTTCACCTTCATAGTTACATGCAGATTCCTAGCATGCATGGGGAGCCGGCTTAAAGGCTGGCTGCTCCCACCCCTTTCTGATTGTAACCACTGAAATTTTCAGAGGTTGCATGTTTAGTTAATTCCATATTAACATCCCATGTGTGCGTGTGTTTGTTCATCTAACATGAATTCGATGCTGTCTTTTATTTCTATCTTGAACTTTGAAGTCCTGTATGTGTTGAGAGTTAGAACCTTTAAATATTGTCTGTGGTGCATTTCATAGTTCCCATTAAGATGAGCACCTGCCTGGCCACAAAAAATTCTTCCCCCACCCACCTCCTCTGGAGAGCCGCGCAGCAGCAGTTGTGCAGTTGGCCACTGCTCCGGCAGGCGGGGCCAGATGAGACAGCGTGGCCACTGGAATGGGAATCTGGGACCTAGTGTGGCCGCTGGAGTGGGGGGAAAGGGAAAGGCCTGCTCTGGTGGCAGGGAGAGCCAGAGTTTGTTCTGGCACCTGTGGCCGGGAATGGGACTTGCTGCATGAGGGGTTGTCTGCTCCGGCAGTTTGGAATGGGACATATGCTACATGGTGAGAGAGTGAGAGGGATTCTGCTCTGGCAGCCAGGAACGTGTGTGTATTAATAAATTGGGTGCTACAGTGACACACATCCAGACCAGCGCACATGACCTCAATATTGGTGCACAAGCCAAAACTCACTCCGCTCATGGTTGGAAAATCTTAGAGGGATCACTGGTGCATTTTGAGAATCATATAGTCTTTTTAATCATGCACAGCAACTGTGAAGGCCCTGAAGTTGATTGTCCCCATGTAGAACAAATAATCTTAATAAATACATGAAACAAAATTCACACATTTCTGTATTGAAATTGGGAAGATTTTAGGTTCTTCACATTTACGTATGAATCTAAGTTTTCTTTTCTTTTTCTTTTTGTTGAAACAATTTTATGGCCTTTTATCTCATTCGCCCAGGTCTCCTAGCATCAACTCTGGTATTTGTGTGCAAAATGATTATTATCAGCAGGGTGGGCTACCATGGACTCTAGTTACAATAAAGAGTGAATGGAAGTGCAAAGCAAAGACAAATAATGCATGATCCTGAATTGTTAAAGTTCAATATTTACTTGGCTCCTTAGTTAGGAGGTTGTTTCCTCCGAAATAAGTGATTGATATATTATGGCAAGCACAGGTGCTAGAATTAGGGAGGCTGCTATACTCCCAGCATTGAAGTGGTTTCTATCATAGACAGGGCTTACCGTTTGGTTCACTAGCTCTCTGCACCCCCCAGTGTACACATTGCTCCAGCAACCCTGGATAACAAGACACACTTTATAATTGTGATTCAACAGAGTTTGATCACCAAGATACGGAAGCTTCAGGTAACTTTTCTTTCTTCTTGGCGGTTCATCTTTATTTTTTCCTCTTGTACTGTACAGAATTACTCTCTCTTTTTTGCTCCCATCTTCTAATCTATTTTCTTCACTTCTCCTTTTCCTGCACATCCTGTTATATGTAGTATCTACTCAGTTAATCTCTACTGAAGTCTACTTAGACATGTAGTTACCAACTGTCTGGACTGCTACCTGCTATTATCCCTATTCCACTGTGTGGAACACTTTACCCAGGCCTTGTCTACTCTAGACAGAGTTCGCTGATATAGTCAGCGATAGTTTGTGAACTTCAGGGCAAGTGTGGTGATTAACCTGCTCAGCATAGAGGAGTTGGGAGGAGCTGAGAGGTAGTGGGGAGAGCTAGAAGGAAGATAGGAACATGGAGGGGCGGGGGAGTTGGAGAAGTCCCAGGGGAGCAATGGGTGACTCTCAGAAGAATACTCTTGCTGAGCTTCTTGTCTAGGGAGCCTGGCTACCCAATTTCTGACATCTCCCAGCTCTGCCCTAGGGTTCCAGTGGCTTCAGCCCCCACACAACAGAAGGGAGAGGTTCTGACTATGCCTACGATAGGAGAGGGAGAAGGAAGGGGTTTTTGTCAGGGCCTCTACTTCACTTGCATCCTTTACATGAATTATATCAGCAAACCTGCCTAGTACGGTTTCAGCTTTTGCCAACAGAAGTTTTTTCCATCACTATATCTTACTCCACTGGCCTGAAAGAAATTATATATATTTATAAAAGCTTGTACCAACTTTTTTGTTGGTATATCTGAGTCTACATCAGTGCTCTAACAAGCATAGATTGCTATGTCGGTTAGAGGTGGGTGTTGGGTTTTTTTACACTGTTAAACAAAATAGCTATATCAGCAAAACTTTTCAGTTTACAGCTGTCTAATTCCCAACTGGACATCTGTATCAATTTGAAGTTGAAAACAGGTGGTCACAATAAAGAGCAACCTACCCAAACACCATGGCCTAATGGTCCAGGGTTAAATCTTGAGGAGGAGGTCTCTTGTCTGCCAAAGCAGGAAAAATATTATTTACAAAAAAAAATAAACCCAACAACATTTTAAATAGAGAAATTTAAAATAGTTGTTTATTAAACAAAAGCTTCATCTTTTCATTCTGAAAGGAACAGTGTGTGGGACACATCAGGAAAGTTTGAAAGAGCTAATATGTGTAGCTTGGCTCAATGAGTATGTGTGAGAGCTGTTTTCTCTCTTTCTTTCTCCTTTCCCTTTCCCTTGATCTGATAGGAGGGACAGTTGTGCAGCTGGGTGCAATGACCACAGAGGGACAGCGAGTGCGGGGGACATTTATATTGCAGAGAGACCATAGTGGAACAGCTGTGCCAGGAAGAGAGGACCAGCTGGAACCAGGACTCTCTACATTGTCCACCACCCAGTTGGCCTTTCTCCTCTCCTTCCCCATCCTCAGCAAGCAGCCGCACCCCCTAGGAGCTTCCAGGAAGCCCAGTCTCCCTCTCCCCCGGTGAGGAGCCGCCAGAGAAGGGGAAAGGTACTCCCTGCATCCCCCACCACTGCATGAGGCTGGCTGGGGTCCCACCTGCCCTTGCCTATCTGCAGGTCTGGGGCAGTGATGTTAAATATCGGTTAATTGAATAGTCAAGTAACCTCATGAATTCTTATTGGTTAGTCGACTATTCTGTAGTCCCCGGGGTGGGGCAGGCCTGGCAGCAGCGCGAGGTGCCAGGCGGGAGCTAGTCCACAAGGGGAGCCAGTTCAAAAACCAGCTCCTTTTGCGGACCAGCTACTTGTTGCCCTTTACTGATGCCTCTGGGGCAGGGGTGGGCAAAAGGGCCTTTGCGAGCTGGATCCGGCCCACCAGGAGAGTTGATTGGGCCTGTGGAGGTCCTGCCGCTTTCCACACCCCCTGGCCAATCAGGGTTTGGGGGTGGGGGAAGCACATGAAGTCTCCTCCCGCCCTGCCCCCACCTTGCCAGGAGTATACAGCGCTTAGAAGCGCCACCCTCCTCCCACAACCAGTTGCACACTTCTCTCCCTCCTCACCCCACTAATCCGGGTGTGGGACATGGGGAAGCATGCAAAATCTCCTTACACCCTGTTGCTCAACTGGTGGTTGACTATTAAGTGCAGTGCTTCCTTGCAGGGCGAGGGCATGGAGTGAGAGACTTCATGTGCTCCCCCTGATTGACCTGGGGGTAGCAAGGGGAATGTGTGAAGTCTCCTCCCACTTCCAGAGGTGTGGGTACCTAGAGAGAACCACCAGCTGTTCAGAATAGCTGGCAGTTCTCTCAGAGCCAGGGTGGAGAGGGAGGACAAAGACTTTGCACACTCCGCCAATCCAGACCAATTAAGGTCTGTGGGTGGCAAAGCACAGAAGTGTCCAGGCCTCGTCCCTTCCACTTGAGGCCCCACCCCTTCCGTGGCAGCTCAGGGCCACTTCAAAAATTTCTAAAGTGGCTCCCAGTAAAAAATTATTGCCCAACCTTGCTTTGGAATATAAACCAGGGTTTCTCAAACTTTGTCATACTGTGACCATCTTCTAAGTTTCTCACGACCCCCCGCTCTAAGTTGCTCATGACCCCCTGGGGGGTTGAGATCCACAGTTTGAGAAACGCGGGTATAAACAGTTACCCGGTTAGCGTTAGGCTTACTGGATAGGTAACTGGTTAACCAGGCCAGCTGGTGGGAGCTCAGACAGGGCAGTAGGTGGAGTGGCAGTGGTCCAGGTGGCAGCCCCAGACTAGGGATGTAATAGTGTAGTCGATGAACTCATTAACCAATAAGCAAAACCCTGGCGGGGGGAGTGACTGGGAGATGGGGCGCGATCAGCGCTGGGAGCCCTGGTTGCATGTGAGGAGGAGAAGGGGCAGCCCGGTCCATGCTCCTGCGCGTTGGTCAAGAGCGTGGTGGAGCCACAGCTGGACTGATTCGCCTGGGACGGGAGCGCCCTGAGATCTGCACAGCCCGGGTCAGTCCTGCTCCCTGCCAGCTGATTCACTGCCCTGCCCCCTCCGCCAGCTCTGTGTCCCGCTGGCCCGTTCCTGCTCTGGATCTTCCCTGGCCAGCCCCCGCCCCCCCGCCAGCTCTGCATCCCACTGGCTAGTTCCTGCTCTGGCCAGTCGTCCCCTCTCCCCTCCCCCCCCAAATCCTGCAGCCAGCCCTGTTCCACACTCCTGTGGCCAGCCCTGTTCCACACATCTCCCCTCCTCCCCCCCCCCCTTCCTGGCCAGCACCCCTCCTCTCCCCCCATGAAGCATGTCCAGTTTTTTTTTTTTTTTTAAAATGACTACCTGGTAACTCTGGCAGTGATCCTATCCCTGGGATTACCACAGAGTTTTAAACTGAGAAGCAATTTGCCACCTTCACTAAACTTCTTGTTAATCAGAGAAACCCTTAAGTAATTTATGGCAACATATGCTCCTTAACAGCAACATCAGCCCTCTGAATAGATGGCTGTGAACAAGGCAAAGCTAGAAGAGGACATACCATATACAGCATTGGTAATGCTATACTTAAACAATGTAGAGTAATTATTTTACTTAAATCCTTGAAAAGCCTGCAAAGATATTTATAGGCTTATTTAAAGTATGTGTATGCTATTTCACAGAACATTTCTGTATTAAATTCTTTCAATACTTAAGGATTCAGGCAGCTGCACATATATTTTAGTGTATTCGCTAGGATGCACACTTTTATTATTTACAAGGAGTGTCGGTGTTTAGCTGCAGTTTAACAGGAAGCCACTGCCCTCTGTTGAGCAGCAAAATATTATCTGTATAGTCTTGGCAGTTCATAATTTGCATTTATTAAAAAAAATTAAACCAATGATAAAAACAAAGATGGGAAGATTTAAGAAAATCAAAAGTGTAGTAATGAAAACATGGGTAATGAGATCATTCAGTGACTACAGGTTGGACCTCACTGGTCCAGCACCCTTGGGACCTGAGCTGTCCTGGACCAGGGAGTTTGCTGGACCAGGAGAGGTCAGTGCTCCCTTGCTGGCTGTCCCGCTCCCAGGCTTCTCTCCCTGGGACTCTCTACCTTGCTGCTGGCCCTGCTAACGCTCGCCCGCCCGCCACGGCTCCTCACCTTGCTGCCCTCCGGCTGCCCCAGGGTCTCCCGGGGTTCCTGGTGGGAACTACAGGCAGTCCCCGGGTTACATGGATCCGACTGACATCGGATCCCTACTTACAAACAGGGTAAGGCAACCCTGCACTAGCTGCTTCCCCCCTGCAGACCAGGGAGACGCGAAGCTAGTGCCCCCCCAAAGCAAACCAGGGAGACGCGGAGCGGCTTTTCTCAGCAGACACCTGAGCTTGAGAATAAAGGACTGAGGGAAGTGAGGTGTGGGAGAATAAAACTGAGCTCTGGAGAAATGTTTGGCTAGAGTTTCCCCTACAATATGTACCAGTTCTGACTTACATACGAATTCAACTTAAGAACAAACCTACAGTCCCTATCTTGTACGTAACCCGAGGACTGCCTGTACTTGGCTGTTGCTGGTGTTGCTACTGCAGGGTGTTTTCTGGGGTTCCTGGTTGTGGCCACCCAGCTGCTGGCGGTCCTGCTGCTGCTGTGTGTTCCCCAGCCAGGGTTGCCTGGGCAGACTGCCGCTAAGGTTTCTGGCTGCCCACCTCCACCAGTCCTGCTTCAGCTGGGGATTTCCCAGCAGAGGCTTCCCAGCCCCGCTGTCCCCTGGGGGTTTCCTGGGGTTCCTGGCTGGGGCAGCCCAGCTGCAGCCCAAGTTCCCAGCTGGGGCTGGGACTCCCCACCACATGGCCCTGCTAATGCCCGGGGCTCCCCAGCCGTGGTGGCCCTGCTGACCCTGGGGGTTCCCTGGCGGGGGCTGGGCCCCCCATGCCTGGCCCTGTTAATGCTGGGCGTTCTCGGAGAGGGTGAGGACTCCCCAGATATAGCCTGGCCCAGCTGGGGCTTCCCAGCCCAGGCCCAGCCAAAGAGTTAGCAGGGCCCACAGGAGCATGATGTGGTTGGCTGCACCGTGTCACGTGGTCCACATGGCCGGGCAACTCCCAGCCAAGGTAGTGAGCAAGCGTCTTGCTCGCCTTGTCCTAAGGCCAGGCCTGCCCCAGTCCCTGTGTTTCTCCAGGGCTTTTTGGCCCAGCAATATCCCTGGCCCTGATGGACCACGGATGTTGCTGGACCAGAGAGTCCCAGATTTGAAAGGTTCAACCTGTACTAGTTCCTCTTCGTAGTCACAGTATTGTGTGAACCGTGGTAGCAATGGTAAGAGCATAGTTTAGTCTTAAATTCATGTGGTCACTGGCCTTCCTAAGAACCATGTTTGTGCTCAGAACAGGTTTTCACAGAACAATGTCTACCTAGCACCTTTTTTACACAAGTGAGGCTGAAAAGGGATTAGAAGTGTCACAGTTCAGGGCTGCTGTACATGTATTCCCCTTCCATGATCCAGCAAAGGCACCCCCTTTTAGGTGCCCAGCTTCTCCACCTTCACTTTTCTTGGATGGAAGCTTGCATTTCTCTTTCTCCTGACTGGGGTCTATATATAGGTTGCACAGTTCCATAACTATACTATGAGTTCATCAGTAAGCCAGACTGCCTAAGCAGGCCTGTTGTCTTGGAACCAGGATATGGGTGGTCATAGCCAGTGGCTGAAGTAGGGGTCAGGTTTTATAGTTAATCCTGGAGTCAGAGGCCAGAGCCAAAGGTCAGAGATTAGGATCAGAACCAAGAGATCAGAGCTAGGTTACCTGAAGTGAGGCATGGCAAAGGCCAAGGCCAGGGCCATCGCAGCTATGTGCAAAGGCTTTGAGCAGCCACTGAACCCAGCTTTGAGCTGCTGGCTCTGCTAGGCTCAAAACCTGGTGTGTGTGTTGACTCTCCCAAGCAATCAGGCCCGTCTGCTACAGGCCAGCTGCTCTTGTCAGGTTGCCTGGAGACTGGCTGTGCTGCAGACCCCAATTCCTGCCTCTTGCTTTGCTTTCTTGTCAGAGACTATAAACAGCATAATTAATTGCATGCAGAAGTTACTACATAGCCCTTTCTAAGCGCATGCATTATTCTTAAGGTGAATGTGTTACAGGAAAATATATATTACAAATAAAAGAGCCTGTGCGTGTGCTGGTTAAAACTCAGGAAACAAATGGTGGGAATAGATGCAGAGTTTTCAGAATGGAGAGAGATAAGCAGCAGTACCCCCCAGTGATTTGCTCTGTGTCCAGTGTTGTTCAGCATATTCATAAATGATCTGGGAAAAGGGGTTAACAATGAGAAAGGCAAAGCTTGCAGATAATACAGAGTTACATAAGACAGTTAAGTCCAAAGCAGACTGTAAAGAGTTACACTAAACTCTCACTGACCTTAGTGACTGGGCAAAATAATGGCAGATTAAATTAATTGTTGATAAATTCAATATATTGCATTTTGGAAACCATAATCCCTCTTTCAGAGTGGTAGCCAAGTTAGCGTATGTCTACACTGCATTCCTCTTTCCAGAAAGGAATGTAAATGCAGAGGAATGAAATTGCAAATGAAGCACGGATTTGAATTTCCCGTGCTTCCTTTGCATAATCATGTCTGGGCGCTATTTTGAAATACCCTATTTTGAAAAAAGAAACACTGTTTAGATACGGTGATTTTGAAAGAAAACCCTTCTTTCAAAATTACCCTTATTCCTTATAAAATGAGGTTTAAGGGTAATTTCAAAAGAAGGGTTTTCTTTCGAAATAACCGCATCTAGATAGCGTTTCTTTTTCAAAATAGGGTATTTCGAAATAGCGCCCAGACATGATTATGCAAATGAAGCACGGGAAATTCAAATCCGCACTTCATTTGCAATTTTCACTTGGCTGCATTTGCATTCCTCTTTCTCGAAAGAGGAATGCAGTGTAGACATACCCTGAGTCTGTAACAGGAAAAACTTAAAAAACAACCAATAGTCTAGTAGCACGTTAAAAACTTACAAAACATGTAGATGGTATTATGAGCTTTCATGGGTTTCATGAGTTAACAGAATATTAGGAAGCATTAGGAAAGAGATAACATAGAAAATATCATAATGCCATTATACAGTGCATGGTATGCCCACATCTTGAATACCACATGCAGTTATGGTTGCTGTATCTGAAAAGAGATATATTAGAGATATACACGATGCAGAGGCGGGCAACAAATATGATTAAGGTATGGAACAGCTTCCACAAGAAGAGAGATTAAAAAGACTGGAATTTTTATCTTCGAGAAAAAGACAAGTATGGGGGATACTTGATAGTGTTCTATAACCTCCCAAATGGCATGGAGTAAGTGAAGAGAGAAGTTTTATTTACTCCTTCATGGAACACAAAAACCAGGGTGGATTGAAGTGAAATTCATAGGCAGCAGGTTTAAAAAAAAGAAAAATAAATGCTTCTTACTGTAACGCACATCAAGTTTTGGAACTCATTGCCGAGGGGCAGCATGAAGGCCAAGATCAGGGATGCAACCTCATGCTCTGAGTGTCCCTAAAGCTCTGACTGCCAGATGCCATGAGGCCATAGTTTTATGTATAGTAGGCCCTAATCCTCTATAAACTAGTTGTTAGAAGGAAGCATTGTGCAAGTAGGGGGTCACATCCACACAAAATATGTGCATAGTTGTGAGAAAACATGTGGATATGAGTAAATGAAAGTCTGAGTTAGCAAAATCCAGCTCTTTGTCTGAAGTGTTTATTCCATGCTGAAGTAAATAGTTTTTAGAAAAAGACAGATAATTTATTTAGGGCTGTCAATTGCTGTGCGTTAACGCCTGCAATTAACGCAGGGAAGGATTAACGTGTTAATTTTTTTTAACACGCTAATCGCAGGCATTAATGCTGTGTTGCCCCTTTGAAGTGTCGCTCTGGTGCTTCAAAGGGGCAGCGCACTAGGAGCCTGGGATCAGCTGGAGTGCCCAGCTGATCCCCAGCTCCGCGTTAGGCTGCCACTTTGAAGTGCCGGTCCAGAGCTTCAAAGGGGCAGCACCACGGGAGCCTGCAGTCATCCCTGTAGTGCTGCCCCTTGGAAACTCCGGGCAGCCTTTCCAAGGGACAGGTGCACTGAGCCTGGGATCAGCTGAGGACTCCAGCTGATCCTGGGCTTCTGCAGCACTGCCCCATGGAAATGCCACCACTGCATTTCTGCATTTCAAAGGGGCAGCTGCACAGAGCCTGGGGTCAGCTGAGAACTCCAGCTGATCCTGGTTTTCTGCAGCGCTACCCCTTTGAAATGCCACTGCAGAGTTTCAAAGGGACAGTGCAAGCGATTAATTGCGATTAAATTTTTAAATCTCTCGACAGCCTTTCATTTATTTGTTGAAAAAACTATGACATTGGAAACTGTTACCGGCTGGTCCATGTCTTGTAGTTATGAGACTTGTGTTGTTAGAGTTAAAAAAACAATAAAACTGCTCAAGCTAGATACTATTTTTTGTTGTTGTTTTCTTGTTCCTTTTTTTTTCAGTAAGTATTTTGGGTGGGAACAAAAGTTGTTGGCGAGTTTCCTGTACTAAGCATAGTTTGAACTGATGAGTCAGGTCTGTGTTGCGACATAGTAACAAGTTTTTCCTATTAGGTATGTTCTTGGATTTTGAAAAAATGAAGTTAGTAACCTTGGAAGTGGGCCATTTAGCTGTCAGCTTCACTCTTCTAGTTATACTATCTTGTAGTTTACACTTAACCTGACTGGGGATTACAGAGGAATGTTTTCTGACTGGAAACCTTACCCATGAAAGCTGTAGAAAGAACTAGAGTTAGCCCCCTTCACTACATCACGTCTCCAGGGTTTTTAATTTTTGTAGCGGTTGCTGCACTATAGAAAGTTCTTCTTGTACTCTGCCAGTTAACTTTAATTTAAAATTTGCCTGTTTAAGTTGTATTTGGAAGTGTGGCTTTTTGAAAGATGATTTTCTACTCTCCCATTCCTTTAAAAAATATAGTTGATTTTTTGGTTAATTTTTGAAAAGTGTTTTTCCTTATTTACATGTTGGTGAATGGAGACATTTGGTACATTATGATTTTCTTGTTGCTCCCACTATAAAGGAACATTTTTACTGTGAATACCAGTCATTTTCAAAACATGAGTTAAAAGTAATTTTTTACGTCTATGGAAAAGTGTTGGCCCTCCTTTTAAGTCTCCCTTCCAATTTTTTGTGGCTCTGCAATCAGATTTTTCTAATATTTAGCATGTTCTGTCTTAGTTCTCAGTCGGTCACAACTGAGAATACCAAATTCAGGAGAAACTGCTGAGACATTCCCCAAAACTATGGTTATTCTCTCATAAGATATACCAGACCAGAAACAAAATAAACTAGTTTCATAGAAAGGCAGTTTACTTAGGCATTTCAGTCCAAAACCACTGAACTTTAATGAGTGGTTATTTAAAACCTATGTCATGAAACAAAAGATACTTCTGACCCCAAAGGACCAAGTCTAGGTCAGAGTACAACTCCGACCTTACCCAATAATCATGCTGTTGCCAATATTTAGTATCTAAAACTGAAGTTTTATTTATTAAAAAAAGGAAGAAGGGTGAGAGTTAAAATTGGTTAAAGTAATCAAATACAGACAATAATTGTAAAAAAGCTTCAGAGAGATAGCTGAGTTAGTTTTTAACAGGAGAAACTTAAAAAACAACAAATAGTCTGGTAGCACTTCAAACGCTAACAAAATATGTATGATATCATGAACTTTCATGGGCACCACCCACTTCTTCAGATGACCAGAATGTTGGATGTCCCGTTCTTGGAAAGTTTTCGGTTCAGGCTTATAGTAGTGATAGAATAAATTGCTAGCTTGACAAGTCTCTGGTTGCTTCCAAATCATTAGAAGGTCCTCGGTCCCTTGATTAAAAGGCTCTCAGTAGTAAACGTTCGTTGTTCAGAGGTTTGAGCAGGAAAGAAGCAAAATGGAGATGTTTTCAGGGCCTTGTATATCTTCTCCCACGTTAAGGGAAAACCATTGCTCTCATTATGGAAAATTACAGGTGACAAGATGGTGTTTGGAGTCACATGGACAAGTCACAGTAGTAGCCATTACCTATATACCCCAGATAGATTGTTCACAGGAAAGTTCATTGAGCTGTCTCCTTTGGTCCTTTTTGAGCTAAGTGTTCTTTGATGAGCCATTTACTTTTAACAGCCCTTTCAAGATGTGCAGGTTGAATACCTTTTGGGCCACTACCCACAAGCAAACATCTGAATTCCAGGTATGGGTGTTTCCCCAACAAAAGTTGCATTGTAGTGTATATGCTCTCACTGTTTTGTTGCCAAAGTTGGTAGTGCTCACAGGAGGAATGCGAGTAGGGAGAATCAAGGCTCCTCGCATTCCCCAGTCCTCCTGCCTGCTCACCTGCACAAGGAGTAGAATAGTGGCCATGCAGAATCTGGGGTTACTCCCTTTGCTGTGACCCACAATGTGAGAAACCTTCTTCAGATGAAACCCCTCCGTCCCCGAAAGCTCACGATACTGTCTACATGTTTCGTTCGTCTTTAAGGTGCTACTAGACTGTTTGTTTTTGTTTTTTAAGTTTTCCCCTGATGGGAGCATTCATGGGACTGTCAAAGAGCTTTTCAGGCAATCAGTCTATGTTTGTGAAATACACTTTGTTGAGAAGATGAAAATGATTGTGATTCAGACCACTTCCAGACTAATATGTAAAGTTCACTCCACTGCTAGAACAAATAACTACTGATAGAGGGGAAGAAGGAGGGAGCATTATATCATTTGTTGTGTTCAGCCCGTTGGATTTTATCATTTTGTTAGGTGCTTAGGTATCATGGAAATGACAGCAATATAAATAGATATAATTAGTTTAATCCATTAATTTAATTTTTACATCATGAAATATACTGACCATTAAACCAGAGGCTTTAGGAATAAAAGTGGCAAATCAATAGGAGCATATTAATAGAGCATATTAATAGTTATCTCTGTGGAGGAGCGCGTCCCCGCTCCCCCCTTCTTCCCAGCCTACCCTGGGTCTGGCAGCTACCTTGACATCCCTTCTATGCATGATTTTACAACGCTGCGGCCTCTGTAACCATCTATTATGGTCGCAAGCCACCGTAGTTTCAAATATATCTCTCCATCTAATGGCAGGTGGGGATAGGGGGACTCAGGCCTGCCCTCTCTCACAGGTCCCAGCCCAGGGCCTTAAGAACAGGTACAGACAGAGACCTGTCTGGCTGGTGGGGCTCCTGCTGAAATGCACCAGCCTGCAGGCTAACCACAAGATAGCCCCGCCCTGAGCTACTTCTTACCCCCGAGGGCCTTTGGAGCCGGCCCACCTTGCTTGCACTTCTCCGCCCCATCCCCGCGTCTCTACCCCCGACACCGGGTGTGGAGGAGCGTGTCCCTTCTATTCCTCTGCTTCCTTCCTCTGCTTCCTTCCTCTGCCCTACTCCCAATACACCTTCATCCCTCTCTCTCTCTCTTCTCCCCCCCTCACTCCCTGTGGCTGTACCTTTTGAATCTCCCACCTGGTCACACCCTATTAGCCCCCTCCTCCTGATGCACGTTTCCCGTAACGTCTCCTGACTCGGCGGCCCCCTCCCCTCCCCGGACGTACCGTCTGCACATTGCTGCCACCGCTGCATTCAGCATTCTTCTGGCTGCGGCACCGCTCAGGAGCCAGGCGGCTGACCACCCACCGTGCGCCCCATAAATTGCGGACGTCGGCGCGGGCTGAGTGCGGGGCGAATCAGTTCCACTCCCAAGGGAGTTGGTCCGCCCCGTCACAATCTCAAGAAATATGTCCATATAACTCTTGATTCTAAACAATTTTCATTCGTTATCCATAGAACGCTGGATTGACATATATTGCTCTTCTGGCCAGGGCTCGACAAATCAGTGAATATACTCACATGTGGCGAGTAGATTTCAGCCAGTTGTCCCATTCATCGGTGGCGTGCGCATGTGCAATGTGGATCTTGTGCATGCACTGTGTGGGGCAGGCGAGTAGATTTTGCCATGGTTTGTCAAGCTCTGCTTATGGGGTTTGACTGTTTATTTTGGAATGACATACTGCTAACTTGAACTGCTACTCACCAGATTCATCTTTCCTTTGTTAATAGCAGCACATATTTTCATCATTGCTTAGCTGGTGGAATTAGATGCCTTCCTCTGCCAGGATCTATAAATCCTAGAGCTAATCTATTTCTTCTTTGCAAATATATTTCTCCCTCCCCCCCCCCCCCGAACAGTTGTATACAAACATTGTATTAACATTAACTCTTTAAGTAGCTAATTCTTCCAGTTTGTTTCCAAGATATGTTTCTCTAATAATTAAGAGTATGTCTACACTACCACCCTAGTTCGAACTAGGGTGGTAATGTAGGCAACCGGAGTTGCAAATGAAGCCCGGGATTTGAATTTCCCGGGCTTCATTTGCATAAAGCCGGGCGCCGCCATTTTTAAATGTCCGCTAGTGTGGTCTCCGTGCCGCGTGTAGCTGCGCGGCAAGGACTAGGTAGTTCGGACTAGGCTTCCTAGTCTGAACTACCGTTACTCCTCGTGAAATGAGGAGTAACAGTAGTTCGGACTAGGAAGCCTAGTCCGAACTACCTAGTCCGTGCCGCATGTAGCCGCGCAGCACGGAGTCTGCACTAGCGGACATTTAAAAATGGCGGCGCCTGGCTTTATGCAAATGAAGCCTGGGAAATTCAAATCCCGGGCTTCATTTGCAACTCCGGTTGCCTACATTACCACCCTAGTTCAAACTAGGGTGGTAGTGTAGACATATCCTAAGAGGCTGAATAATACTTTAGATTTGCAAAGACTTATGTTTTCTGCTGTACCATTATGGCTTAAAACAGTAATATTTATTGATACAAGCTATTATTCAAGGCCAATTCATGTATGTTTTTGTTGTTGTTGCTAAAGTTCACTTTTTATCTGTGTTTACAAGAGGGCTTGTAACTGTTACATTGAAACAAATGTATGATGGGGGGGGGAGAGACAGAATAACCACATGCTTACCAGTTGAGTCAAATAGTCTTCTTAGGTGTTTGCCTTTTAAAAATCATAATAATTCCAGTAAAAATTCCTCCATATAATAAACCCACATTAAGGAGAATGGTCAAGAGGAGGAGATTCTTATTTTCAAAGGTAGCCATTAGCAAAACAACATGCAGTGATTACAGCTTTGGCTAATACCTGAAAATACAGTTTGATTACCTTTGCTAATTGAGGGCCATATTCTACCAAACTGCTTAACTTGGATTACCACAAGCAGTACCATTCATTGCTAGGACACTTCTTGCCAAATAAGTTACTGTACTACACAGTATAAATGTTAAATAATATGCAGCTTGCATAAAGGTATAACAATCTGTCTTTCTTTTAATAGCCCACTACTTTGTCATGTGAAAATTACATGTAGCAATTTCCTTCATCCTGCAGGACCGAAATGGTTTACTCAACTCTGAAGTGGTCTGCTCTGGAACTGGTGAAAATGACTGTCTGATAGATGTAGATCCGTGGTCACCAACCAGTAGATCGCAATCTACCGGTAGATCTCAGAGGCTCTAAGAGTAGCTCTTGAGCCCTCTCTGAACTGTGCACCTGCACAGTACATTTACATTAGATTTCCTCATTTGAGGAGCAGCTACTAACCGAGCAACAATACAGGTGAGTAGCTGCTAGGAATGGTGGGAGCTGGGAGGTCAGGAGGGCTGAAACACCCCAGCCAGCTGACTGTGGCTTTCAGCTGAAAGAGGCTGCCCCATGCTCCAGCTGATCAGCAGCTTCTCCTCTGCGCCTGCCCACGTGGAGCTTGGTGCACCCTGGCTGAGCGCCATGGCCAGCTGGCCGGGCAGCCACTTCTCTTCCCTCCAGCCCGGCTGCCCTGCGCTCAGCCCAGGGAGTCTGCGTATAGCTCCAGCTGTGCTGGAGCAAGCTTCCCAGGCTGAGCGCAGGATCACAGATGCCCATCTGATGGACTGTATACGACTAGCAATCTCAGACTACAACCCAGACTTCAAGACACTGGCAGATACTGTTCAGTCACGGGTGTCACACTGAGACTTTGTTATTGGAAGAAAAAATATATAATTATCAATACTTGATTTTAGATTTACAAAATAGCAGAGAACAAAATGTATAATTGTAAATGCTTCATTTGACATTTAGCATGAATTAAAAAGACCATTTATTTCATAACTATAAACGTGATATTAATTTTATATATTGCATCATTAAAAAATAAACTGTTTAACAGAGTGTATAAGAGCTGGGGATAGCAAGTGATGGAAAGGAGAATAGAGAGGGTGGGGCTTCAAGGAAGGGGAGTGGCAGTAGATATTCGCCTGTTTTGAGACTTAAAAAGTGATCTTGGGTGTAAAAAGGTTGGAGACCACTGATGTAGATGTAAAACTGCTATCATCTGAAGAAGTGGATGTGTCCATGAAAGCTCATGATGCCATCTGCATGTTTTGTTAGTCTTTAAGGTGCTCCTACACTATTTGTTGTTTTTTACGTTTTCCCTGTTACAGACTAACTCAGCTACCACTCTGAAGATGTAGATGTGTTTGTCATGCTTGGCCAAAACTGTTGTTGTCTGAGCTACAGCTGGGCTCCTGTGTTTACACCTTCTGATAATGCTTTTGACACAAATTTGCTTTGAGTACTCAGTACTGAAACTAAGCTTCAGTTGTGTTTTACAGAAGGTTGAAAGGCGCAATTGTCTGCATGCAACTCATTGTGTTGCAGTAAAAAGGTTTTATAACAACCCTGCAATCCCTGTTAACATTTTGTAAATCATGCTGTGGTGCTTTGGATCCTGTGAGATGCTGAGTGGATTTTCCAGTTCTAAATTACTTTTCATTTTGAAATTTTAGTTTAAAAATAATTAAAACCATTGAAATAGAAGCAATAGAATTTGATTGCCTGAGTTAAAAGAAAAAAAGACTGGTATGTGAAATTTTTGAGGTTTTGACTTCTCCCCCTTATTTAAGACAGGAAAAATGTTCAGAATCTCAAATTGTCACGAGAGAAGAAAAATTCTTCTGATTCTGCATTGTGCTGGATTGGGCTTTTATATAATTTTGTGGTTGACCAGTAGATGGCACTATATTTTTATAATTACAAATGATAACAAAAACAAGTAGTCCTGGGGCACCTTAGCTCTCGTCTATACTAGGGAGAGATTTCGAAATAACAAGCAGAGCATCCACGCTATCAAGCCTGTTGTTTTGAAATAAGTGGTTGGTTATTATGAAATAATAATACATATTTTGAAATAGTTATTTCGAAATAGTGGTAGTGGACACTCCACTCCTGCTATTTCAAAATAACTGTTTCCCAGAGTCATTCAAAGTAATTACTCCCCAGTGCTTCCTGGGGCTCTATGTCGAGGTAGCACATCCACATTGGCATGTGTTGGACTAATTTTGAGGCTTCCCTGTAGTGTGGACACACTATTTTAAAATAGTTATTTCAGAAATTATTTCAAATCAGTTATTTCAAAATAATGTCCTACTGTAGACATATCCTCAGAGACTAACAGAAAGATTACGGTTGCCAGGTGTCCGGTATTGACCCGGTATCTATGGCCTCTGTCTGGTTAAAAAAAACAACAACCCAGAAAATACCGGACAGGAAGACTGCTTGGGACATTCCTCCCCTGCCATATCTGGTGGAGGTGGGGGAGAGTGAGGAGTGTGTAGCACTGGAATTTTGCACAACAACTTTGCTTACCCCCCCCCCCCCTTTTTTTTTCCTCAACCAATTTTTTCCCCTGCCATGTTTGGTATTTTTTGGGAAAGTATCTGGCAATCCTAAAAAATGCAACATATATATTGTGCGTTTTCATGGGTAAAACCCACTTCCTCAGATGCTGAGGTCATCAAGTGGGTTTTACCCACAAAAGTTGGTGATACTATACATTTTTGACAGAACTTCTAATTCATAATCCATTATGGAAGTATCAGAATAATTTCTCTTTCCATTTCCTCACAAAAGGCCATTTACAACAGTGTTTCTTAACCTTTCTTTTTATAAAGTACTCCCCTTTGAAAAAAAATTATATTATAAATACCCCCTTTAAAAAATATAAGTACCCCCGGTACCTACAGTTTTCAGTTTTTTTCTACCATTGCAACACGTTTGTTTAAACAACTTATTGTAGCTGGGCAGGCAATTACATTTTTGGGTGTAAAAAGTACAAAAATAATAAAGCAATGTAAAACTTAAAACAAAAATTCAGTTTTCTCCAAATTCCAATTGTGTTGAAGTATCCCCCAGACTTCTCTTGAGGATGGGTAGGGGTACTCGTAACACTGGTTGAGAAACATTGATTTATAACTCTTATTTTTCTTGGTTTTTGTTTTGAAAATTCAATTGCACTATGATTTTTAAGTACAGAAAAGCTTTGGAAAGGAAATTAAGATATTTTTAAAGTGCTAAGTCTCCTCCCCATTCCACGCCCCCCCTTAAAAAAGCATTTTCCTCTTTTCCTTTTAAATCCATAAAGGGATTGCAGAGGGAGTGGTAGTGGGGAAGATTACTTTCTTTGGTTACCATGGTAATGGGTTTAATAAGCAGGCCTGACACTGGTAATCCTACCGCAACTGTGTCTGAATTGCCATTTAATGTGAGCTGTAAAATGAGCTGTTTTTCACAGATGTAAATGAATCCTTTGCTGTAGTGGTGCTTGGGTGTACCAGCATTACCAGCTTTGTCATTCCATTGTTGCTCCAGATTAGAAATCCCGCCCCCCCCCCCCTTTTTTTTGCTGATCATCTTTCGTTCCATGTTTCTGATGCTGCTACAGCTGCATGGGACCAAGGCCCTAAAATAACGTAGCATAATAGCTTTTGTTTTAGCAGCCTCCAGTAATAATTTTTCATTAGAACAATTGTTAACTTACTTCTGCATTTCTAATTACTTTTTTTAACCTTAGTCCCAAAAACATACAACTCCCCTTCATAAAATTTGATTCACGAATTATACTAACTGAAACAATCTCAGCTAAAGTCTTGCCTCTGGTGGCAACAAAGATAAAGAGAAAACCTGTGAAAGGATTCTACTCATTTACCTACTGCTTATACAGCTGGTTTTGTTTGCTTTCTTGTTTAAACATTGCAAAGCTAATATCAAACATATGACACTGATGTTGCTGTTAAAATAGGCCTTTTCAGACTGAAAGTAAAGATAATGATTGAAATACATGTTTAAGCTTGTTTTTAAATGTTCAGGGACTGCAAACAGGTATCTTGCAATTTATTATTATTAATAATAACAGCAATAATAATTTTCATTATTATCTTTGATGTGATCCCAAAATGCTTCATTGGGTCAAACAGTAGTAATGAAATTAAATAATTAATGATAGCCGAGGAAGAGGGAAATTAGAGGCATAGAAGAGAGGGAAATTATACGTTCAAAGCTGAAAACAGAGTTGAGGGTATACGGGCAGGGGAAGCCAACCAATTAGACATGAAGAGCCAAAAGAGCTGTGGATAGTAGTGCAAATAGCCACTCCCCCAGAGCCAGGCACCCCCAGCCTCGTCCCTAACCCAGTGCCCTCCCTCTCCTCCAGAGCCAGGAACCCCCATTCTAACCCGATGCCTGGGTCTCACTGGAGCTTCCACAACCACAGCCATGCACTTCTCCCTCCAGGAACTGGGGCACGTGCACAAAGCGGGCATGTGGCTTCGAACAAGCCATAACCCTGAGAGCCACATTTCTATGAGCAAAGAGCCGCATGTAGAGTTGCCAGGTGTCCAGTATTGTACTGGACAGTCCGGTATTTGTGCACGCTGTCTGGTTTAAAAAAAAACCCAGGAAATACCGGACATAGACAGTGTCCGATATTTTCTGATTTTTCCAGCTGCGTGCCGGACGGAAGCTTGGCGTAGGCGGGGTGGGGGGAGCGGCTGGGAGTCCCAGCTGGGAGGTGGGGCTGCAGTTGTGGCAGGGAGCCCTCATTCGGTTGATGTGAGGAGGAGGGGAAGCCCCCTCCCCCGATATCCTGCGGCCAGCCCCGTTCTGCCCACACCCCTTATCGCCCCCGGCCAGCCCCGTTGCCCGCCCCCTCCCTCCCCCAATGAGGCGTGTCCGGGTTTTTGTGTTGTTTTTTTAAATGACTACCTGGTAACCTCTAGCGGTGATCTAGGTTCTTGGAGTCTTTTTTTTGCTCAACAACTTTGGTGTCCATCCCCCTCTTCCCCTTTTTCCTGGTTTGTTTTTTTTTGGGGGGGGGGAGGAGGGTGTTCGGTATTTTTGTTTCAGCCATCTAGCAATCCTAGCCGCATGTGGCTCAAGAGCCACAGGTTGTCCACCCTGGAGTAGGGAGATATGGGAAGGCTATTCCAGATAACAAGAACAGCAGAAGAGAAGGTTTTCACATCATCAGTTGAGAGATTACATGTGAGACAGGTAGAAGGCTGGGGACATAATACAGAGACACCAGGTCAGTGGGATAAGATGCAATCAAGTCTGTGGAAGGTTTAAACACCAAGGTGAACAATTCTGAAATGCACATGAATTTAGGAGTATTAATTGGGGATATTAGTGGTACAGTCATGCTGCTTGATAAGTGTGGGAAAGCAAGGCCCTTAAATTTGTTTCCTCTCCCTTCCCCCAAAGCTGAGTAATGTTGGGTTTTTTTTCTCCTTAGGGCTTTGTTTTGTAGAGAGAAAGGTGAAAGTGCATACTCAGCTTTGTTTAGTGGCAAGCTTGTCAGCTGGTTTTGTGGGCAAATAGTGTACTGTTCAGGTTCTTCAGAAATTTGGGATTGTGCTTTCAGGTCACAATTTGAGCCTATCTCTGACTATTTGGACACTAGCAATTAAACTACCCAAGTTCCTTCTTTATGTGTGGATTTATATCTGAATTGTTTTGCACGCCAGCACGATTAATCTTGAGTTTGTATATTATATATTGTGTTTTTTAATTCTTTAAATAATGTGATGCAACTCTGACCTGTATATGTGCACCTTGTTTTTTCCTTTAAATGCAAGTTAACAGAGTTAGTCACAAGCACTATTTTTTTAATTCCACAAGAGAGTCAAGAATGGAGCTAATGCCAGAGAGTGTGATGTTGCATGAGAGAGTTGTGTCCTGAACAGTCTGAAGTTGGGGCAGAGCCTGACTCTGAAGTCCATAGATGCTAATGGTCTGTGTTGATTGATGTATTTTGGTATTTATGCTAAAAGCTATTAATGTTTGAGTCATTTTAAAAACAAGTAAAAGTCACTTCAGCTCTCATTTGAAAGGTTGATTTTTACTTTTTAAAAACATGCAGGAGACTGAAAGTGTAAGGGCTTCTTGTTTGTTTGTTTTTTAAAATGCATGTCTTAGCATGAATGTAGTAGGAATGAAATTGGTTCTGGGCTGCACACAGGCCTGGGAGCCTGGCACTGCTGTATTCTAATCCTTGCTTTAACACTGACTAGTTCTTTGGTGTTGAGCATGTTAATCTTTCCCGCTGTGCATAAGTTACTCACTTGTAAAATTAAAATAATTCCTACAAGGCAAAGATGTAGTAAACATTCGCTATTGTTTATACAGCTTATTGACAAAAAGAAACGCATAATGTAAATACTGAATGTTATTTCTATCACGTAGGTGATAGTGAGTAATAACAATGTGACAAAGATTTTATTTACCTGAATCAGTTGCATAGTGTTGGTGTTTTGTAGATTTTAGTCTGAGAATGCTGTTGTATTTCAAATAAGGTAGAATCTTACTTTTTAATTAAAAACAAGTGTACGAAATACATTAATCCCCTAGCATCCTTTAAATAGAATCACTGGCAAAATAGGGTAACATTTAGCAATATTTTTTGAGGACCTGTATTGTTAAGAAGCTCCAGCAAAAAAGCTATTTGGATCTGGTTATTATGTTATATAGGGATTCATAATTTGCACTGTTGGCTGATCAAACAGGAGTTAGTCATTGAATGAAGCAGATTTATGTCCATCTGCTGGATTGAAATAATGGCTGAACACTACGTGCACATTTTTGGCTGTTGTGCATGCACCTATAGTTGACTTCTCATGGTATTTTAACTTACTCGGTATGACGTTTTGGGGCATATTCACACCAGAAGGGGGTTCTGCCACTTCCTGCACTGTAGCCTTTGGTGTCTTAATGGTGTGCTTTTATGGGTCAGAGTCCTGATACCAGTTTCCAGCCTACAAGCATAAGGTCCCACCCTGGCTTCCACTGGCCTACTTACTGCTTGCAGGGTGACTTCACTAGCCCTTTCTGTCCCTAGTTTTTCCAAATCCATCTATCCTGAGTAAATTGGCAGATACTCAAGACTTTTCCCCTTTGCTCTCTCTTCCTTGAAGAAGTGAAACCTGCCCTGTTATCAATTCACTTTGGCATACAGACTCCACGCCGTTTGCATGCCAGAATCCTGCTTGTGATAAATATAAACAAAATGTTTATTTAATAGGCCCCGTCCCCACACACCTAGAGATTCAAAGATTAAATTGTAAGGGGAAACAGATGCATAAAAGTAACACAAAAATAAAGTTTCGGCTTCAGGTTTCACATTTCTATTGCCTCTAAACAGTTTCTCAGCATTTCTTCAATCCCAGAGGAAATCCAGCGTTTCACAGCCAGCATCCTCCCACGATGCTGGACTGTATTGTCTGGAGGTCCTTCACTTCACCAGTCTTCTCTTTTAAGGGCTTGCAGTTCGTTTTCTTTCTCTCAGGACTGTGCCGCTGTTAGCACTTCAATGTAGGTAGTACCTCTGCCAACAGGAGGGGTTATGTTAATGTAGGTAATCCACCTCCTTGTGAAGTTGTAGGGAGGTTAACAGAAGAATTATCTGTAAGGGGACTAAAGTCATCTTCACATCACCCCTTGGAAGTGTGAATTTTTTACATCTCAGACTGACTTAGTTTAAGCCAACCTAATGCCTTGTGTAGACGAGGCATTAGTCTACTGTGGTTCACTGTGGGGGAAATCCCCTTCTCTTAGTTTTCCTGAACTGAGAATTCGGCTACATTGCAATTAAAAACTTGAGGCTGGCCCATGGCAGCTAATTCGAGCTCAGGGGCTCAGACTAAGGGACTGATTAACTGAGACTTCCAGGATCAGGCTGCAGTCTTCTTTGGGATCCTCCTACTCTGCATGATCCTTGAGCTTGAACACAAGTCTGAGATCATGTGTGCACTACCAAGTTCTTTTGCCAAAACCTGCCTTTTGGTGACACAACAAAAGTGTTCACACTGAAATGCCACTTTTTTGCTAGGAAAAACACCCAGTTTCTGCCACAAACAACTTCCACCCCTACAAGGGAATTTTTTCTTTTCCAGTCCCTTTATTGTCGACAAAGAGCCAGTGTAGACGCTGCTGTTTGTTTTGTGGAAAGATCTGAGGTCTGCCAGTATCCCACAGTGCCTGCCCTAATGGCCCTGCTCAGCTTTTTGATCTTTGATGCCCTGGAGGCATACACCTCTCCCCTTTCAAAGCTTCTGGGAAGGGACAAAGAGCAAATCATTGGAATGTGTGTGTCTGACTAAGCAGAGTGAGCTGGGGCCGCCTTGCTCTGCTTCCACCACTGCTGCTGGAGAGTGCGGGGTGTGTGTGTCTGGATCCCTGCTGCAGGGGCCAGGCCCTGCCACGGGCTGATGACTGGCCCCTTGCCCCTCCCACTCATGGCGTTTGAGGAGCACGTGCTCCCTAATTCCCCCATATGCATCGCTGATATCCGTGTCTCTATAATAGATACACAAAATATGTATTCTGTACCCACATTCCTTCATGTTATAGCACATTTTGAGATCTTGGGAATGCCTAGACACAACAGGATGGTTTTCTCTTAAAAACTGAATGTCCACATGCCTGTGATTCCATCAGCTCCTGACAGTTTTATATGTAATGTAATCAGTTTTCTTTCAAGGAGCAAAACTTGAAAATAAGGAGGTGGTTATAAATAGGGCAATAGAAGGCTAGCTGTCAAAACCCTGAATGCAGTCACAGGTTAATAACCTACATTATTAGTAGTTAAATGATGTAAAAACAGGTAGTGCTGGAAATAAGTGCTATGGGGGGGAGTTGTGTGTAAATGACAGTTTAGAGCTGAAAAAGCAATTGATAGTTTTCTTTTAGAAAACAAAAATTATATTAATACAGCAGTGTAACCGTAAGAATTTTGTTCACAGGCTGCTTTTGAAGATATAAAGTGAAATACCGGCCCCTTTGAAGTCAATGTGAGTTTTGTTATTGACTTAAATGGAGCCAGGATTTCACCCTCAGTATTGTATTATCAGACAAAGTACAAGATGAATTTTTCTTTTTATTAACAGCTTCAAACTAAGAATTGGCAAAGGGAGAGTGTTTGCAATGTACTAGAAATGAGTTATCATAGAGAGAGAATGAATCTGTGGTTGCTTTTTAAGTGTTCATGGTTTTGTATTTTTGAATAACAGAATTTTAATTATAGAATTTTATTGTAAATGTGGATGTTCAGGATTCATGGAAAAAATGTAGTCTGTACTTAAAGTAGGGATGTTAAATATCGGTTAATTGAATAGTCGAATAACCTCATGAATTTTTATCGGCTATTTGACTATTCTATAGTCCCTGGGGATGGGGATGGGGACTGGCAGCTAGTGCAATCTGGCCCCACTCCCGAGGAGCCCCCTGCCACTCCACACTGCTGCCCTGTATAAGAGGCAACAGTGTGGGGTGCCAGGTGGGAGCTGGTCCGCTAGGGAGCCAGTTTAAAAACCAGATCCCCTCCTGGACGTGCTGCCTGTTTCCCTGCGCTGCTGCCTCTGATACGGGGTGATCGCAGCTGTTCTCTGGGGGCGGAGCATGTCTGAGCTTCTGGACCCAGTATGAGCTGGAACAGAGCTGCGCACTGCTTGCCTGCCTACCTCCTATTAACACTTTAAATGCAGAGCCGCAGCAGGGGTAGGTCCCGGACCCATCTCAAGCCAGGAATGAGAGACACTGCTGGCCAGCCTGCTAAAAAATTTATTTGGGTGGGGAATGCATGTAGTCTATGCATTAACCCAGTGGTTCTCAACGTGGGTCATATGGCTCCCCAGGGGGCCATATGGGGAAAAAACGGAACATTAGGGGGCCACAGTAAGTTTGAGGAGGCCACCCAAAGTTAACTGCCAAGTGTATGATGAATAAGGCTCAGAAGGGGGCCATGAGCAAAAAAAGGTTGAGAAACACTGCTTTAACCTAAAAGCTTTTGCTTATTGGTTAATTGACTACACTATTACTTCCCCAACTTAAAGAATAGGTGCAGACATTCATTCTTACCACATGGTAAATATACTCTTTAAAACTGGATTTTGTTACTGATCCCATTATCTTGTATTAGCATTACTTCAAGGGCACACATTTGACAACAAGGATAATTGATCATGTCTGGTCTAGAAAAGCACCTTGTTGAATGCTTCGGCTTGGTTCAATGGTTCTTAGCCACCCCTCTGTACAAATTGTTCCAGCACCTAAAAGTCTTACTACAGCAGACAATAATAATATTAGTGTGTGTAAGCAATTGCTATAGTTATCACAAAGATGTTCTGTGGTAGTGAATGGGAGGTCATGTGATTAGGGATGTAATATTTTGATTAATTGGCTAATCAAATAGTTAATTAAGGGCACTTCTGCCTTTGAAGTGTAGCAACTTCCCCACAAAAGTATTACCTAACCTCTTCACCCACTTGGGCTTATATGGAGGACCAGAAAGATTACCATTATATCTGCACTAATGTGTGCATATGTACAGAAGTAGAGGGAGTTATAGTATCAAGACTGATGCAGCTACAAATATGTAGGTCCCATTATTTAAAATGCTAATTACAGGGATCACAATGTTTAGGAGAGGTAGCATGGACAGTAGATTGAATTTGAAGTTAGTGACTGTTTATATCTGAGTTCTAATCCATCCTGGCTTTTCCACTTGAAGCATGGACAAATTGCTAAACCTCTCTGAGTCTTTGTCTTTAAGTAGGGACAGTATCTACATCACAGGAGTGTTAACAAGAATTCAGTAATTTGTGTCTAGCAGTTATAAAATGCTAAGTGATATATAACTGATTAGCTCACTTATTGGTGCACTGTAAATAAAGCCACAGACTAAACTGAGAGGTATTTCCTACAATTTTCGTAACAAATAATAGGATGCTGGTTTTAAAATCTGATATCCTTGCTCCAGTTCACATGTATAAAATCCAGACATTTACTCCCCTCCTCCCTCCATTTTCTTTAACCTGAATGAAAAAAATAATTTAAATAACCTTAATCAAGGCAGATTCCTTTCAGGTTATGATTCTGTATCTGTTCATGTTGCAGTGACCATGCTAAGTCATCCTTGCATAAGCTTCTAAGATATGACCATCTGTGTGTGACCATAGTACCTGTTGTTTAGAGGGTGACACATAATCTGGGATAAAGCTTAAGAGAAGCAGCGGACTTTAGTGAGAGCACCAAGGAACAAGTTTGAAATCTCTTGCAGAAGGATCTGTTTGTGCTGCTGATATTTTTCTGTTCCTTCACTGCAAGAATCAGTCAGAGAATGGACAAATACTGATGTATACAGCATCCAAAAAGTCATCTGCATAGTCAGATCACTTTTTAATGATTACAAAATCCTGTTCCAAATAGCCCACAAATTAAATAGTTTTGCTTACTTAACTGAGAAGGAGAGCAAAACCTTTCCCCTCCACAATCTTTTCCTCTGTCCATTTGAAAGGTTATGGACAGGCCACTCCTTCTGCTCCAAACTAGCCATTGGGAATCCTAAGGACATCCTTTGGAGCAGCATCTTACAATGCTTGCTTATGTGCCCTGCCTGCCGTCAGACCGGATGGTTGGGTGTTTGCACAGAAGCAAGTGGCAGGCAAACTACAATGATGATGAAGAGGAACTTATCCCACTGTATACAAACAAAATGGGAAATAGTCACATCAAACTTCGTGGGCGTCTCAAGAAGAAGTTACTGAACACAGAAGACAATTCCTTCTGGCCAAGTAAGAATGGATCATGTCCTTTTATTATGTTCTCACATAATGTAATTATTTGGAAAAAATAAACATTAGATGGACTCAAGTCCTTTTAAAAAAAATTAGTTAAATTTAGTAGTTGTCAGATTCGTAATTTGTCTAAGCAGATAAAGTGTCTTTTTTTTTTTTTTTGCACGATAGTGTGGTTAGGTAATGAATCTTGTTTACAACAAATATACTGTTTCAAGTAGTATTAAATTATGAGCAGTGCTTTTTGCTATTTAACTGTTGAGTGAAGAGGCCATGAGGTTGTCTTTATGGCATGACATGACCATTTTGAGAGCTCTTAGGGACTAGCTTAGTTTAATTAATCAAGTTTTTTTTAAAGCAAAACAGTGTATTGTATTAATGGTATGATGCCACATTACTTTGATTTTAAAGAACTGGAGAAGCAATTATATATATATATATATATATATAAATAATTAGAAAATTAAAAATAAAACCAAAGGAAAAAGAAGATTTGCTTCATAGATGTTAATTGTTCCATTTGGATGAAAGCTGCAACTGGTACAATAGATGAGCACTTAAAAAATCCCTTTATTACTAAGTTTTTTTTCCCCTCTGAATGTGAGGGGGAGAATTCCTGAGTCGTCATGAGTCTTTTTTGAAAGGTCAGGTTCCATTAGTAAATAGAGATTGAGATAGAGGACAGAGAGGAAGGAATGTACAATAGTAATGCTCAACTGGCCGTTGTTAACGTGCCTCTCCTTTTCTCTGTCCATTCAAGCAGAGGCACCCAGCTGTTCAAGGAGTGGTTGTTCAGGAAAGTGTATGAACAAAATGTGCAAAACGCAAGGAAAGCTTCCTTTGCAAAAACCTGCTGTGCTTAATGGCACCAGGCTTTGTTTGGAAAAAGTGAATTAATTCATTTGCACCTGTACTGATTTTCTTCTCTTTGCTCTCAGTCTGATCTGATGATGATGTTTATCACCAACAATTGAAAAACACCACCTTGCTATACAGTATTAATTCTGTTAAGTGACATTAGACATAGCTCTAATTTCCTGCATTATAACATTCTTCTGGTTAGTAGAAACATGCTTCCTTTAGTGTTCTGCCCCAAGGAGAGAATAATCCTGACCTGTTATTGAATAGATATCTCTGCCCTGTTTGAAGAAAAAATAATTTCTCAAAATGTAACTGAAGAAACATGACCTACAGGGTCCTGCTGAGCAGGTCTTTGGTTGAGTTTTGTATCTAATAGTAGTTAGAAAAAATTCTGGTATTAATTCTGGCAGTTCTGGTTTAAGTCAGAAGGGAAAAGAATGACTGCAAAATTATATGAAATACTATGGTACATGTGTGTTAGGGAAAATGTTGAACGATTTCATATATAAAGAAATCATGATATTGTTGTGACTAATCTGCCTCCAGCTATAATATTTTAGGAAATATATATGCACTGATGGAGCTCATGAAAAGATAAATGCAGTTTTATTAATACTGATTTATAGTTGGTTTGTTTTAGTAGAATTTCTTATTTGGTACAAAGGATACTTTGCAGACAACATTTTGGCTTTTTATGTGTGTATCTGGTGTTAGATGCCTCTTTTGAACTATCCAGGATAACTTGGCATGTTATCTAAAACAGAGCTAGTCCCTTAAAGGACCTTTTGGTATGTTTATGTATTGCATTCAAGGTATGTAAAACAGCTGTTCTGTTTGAACCTGCTTCTTCAGTGTATGAAGTTAAGATTAAGACTAGATGGAGCACTCAAATCCTACCCAGAGCTTTTCACTCCTTTCTCTTTGTGCTGCAAAAGTGCAAGGAATTCTCCTCCTCCCTCCCATTGTGTTGTGTCTTAATAATGACATTCTCCTGCAAGGGAGAGAAGAGAGAGAGCAGAAAGGAAGAAGAGAAGAGGTGACCCATCTGTGGAAGCTATTTAGTTACTACAGTATTTAAAAGTTTGTTAAATGTGCATTGGTCATAGTTCCTTTTTCAAGTAAACATTTGAAATCTTTCCACCCACTTAAATTGGTCTCTCTTTTCATTCATATTGTATATTTGTGATTCATTGTGAGGCTGTTTGATTCTCTGATTGATTCAATTTGATCAGTGCTTTATGAACTTTGAATCAGCAGAGTTATATAAATGTTAAAATGCTACATGTTGACTTAGAGACAGACAGTTGTGAAAATAAGACCCAAGGAAGCTTTAGCCATCGGCTCATTTCTGCTATATATTTGAGAGCGTTTGTCTGTCTGTGTGTGCATGTGTGTGTCTGCCTATTTTTTTTGTTTTGGTTTGTTTTGTTTTCTTTGTTCAAGAGCTCCTTCTAAACTGTAAAAGCTAGGGTTGTCAAAGAGTAGTCGACTAGACGACTAACCAATAAGCCTAGGTTTATTGGTTAATCTGGTCAGCTACTCGCATTCTTCCCCCTTGCAGCCTATGTATCAGAGGCAGCAAGGGGCGGAGCAAGAGATGGTGCTGGGGAGAGCTAGCTTAAAAGCTGGTTCCCCCCCCTCCACTCCCAGCACTGATTCTGTGGTGAGTGGGGGCAGGGGAAGAGAAGGTGGCTACAAAGCAGCTTCTGTCCATGGCAAGCCTGGGCCTGCCAAGGGCAGAGGCTGCTTCGCAGTAGCAGTCCTTGTCCACGGGTGGTCTGAACTCCCTGCGGACAGCAGCTGTTCCACGTTTCCCAGAGCAGTGTCTGTCCATGGGGGAGCTCAGACCTCCCACAGACGGGGCTGCTGCCACCCTACACTGCTGTCTCTCTATCAAAGGCGCAGTGTGGGGCGGCAGGCAGGCAATCAGCGAGGGGAGCTGGTTTGTAAACTGGTTCCCCTCACAGACCAACTCCCTTTGCCACCGAGCTCACTGGCTGCCAGCTCTGCCCCTCCCCGGGGACTACTGAATAATAATGTAACCGCGAAGATTTCATGTGGTTACACTACTATTCAAATACCTGCTAACTAACATACCTCGTAAAAGCTAGGACCACCAAATTCGATAGGCAGCTTCCTCTTATCATAACTTAAACTAAGATAAGGGTTTGCTTTTGCCAGGAAACTCGGGATGTGCCCAGCAAGGGATTGTTTCTTATAAATCCATACAGAAAGGAGACAATTACCAGACAGGTGAAAGGGGCTGGCTGAGAGCACCATCCAGTACTGCCCCAGTTCTGAGCCACCCCCCTGGTGCCCTTGGGGGGGAAGACTGAAGCTTCCCCCCCACCCCATTCATATGGGAACATTGCTGGCTGTTCCCCTTCGTCAGGAAGCAAGGGGAAAGTGCACCATTGCGTGTATTCCTCACTCTGGCTCCGGAGGGTGGGGTGGGGGACAAGGTATAGACAAACTTGAACCTGCCCCAGCCAAGGGACATGCCCCCTTTCTCTGGTTGTTCCCACTGGAGCTGCAGCAGCCATAGAGAGGTCCTTCTTCACCTGGCCCCAAGCTGCTGCAGTGAGAGAGGGCTGGAGTAGTCCTTTTTTCTCAGGACAGTTTCATCCCCAGCCCTACCTATCGTAACAATGTAATTGAAGAAAAAAAACCCTAATTGAGTTAAGGACCCGAGCAACTCTGGGTAAAATCTTCTAGTGCTCTATAATTCAGTTTCTGAGTATGCTGTGCAAATTTCTCTCCTCTTCTCTGTAAGTGCGTTCACTTTGCTGGTTTCAGTGTTTTAACAACACGAGAAGGGGAAGAGATAGGTATTCAAACTCTATGCATACATGTTAAAAGGAATTACATAAGAAATAAATAACATTAATATACCGAATCAACAATGGCATGTTGTTTGGTTTGTTGCCTCTCAGTGTGAGATTTTGAGACCCTTAGAGTCAAAATTTTATCTTATGTTTACTACACCTTCAATCCTGTTAATTTCAGTGAGGTTTCATGGAGAACAAGCAAAAAGCATATTTCTCCAAAGTACAAACCTTTTCAGCTGTTCTGGTTGGCCTATAGTGAAATATGAAAGGTTTCCTAGGTTTGCAATTTGTTCATTTGATTATCCGGTTTCTTAAAATGGTTCACTCAGTAGTGAAGTTTCTGGGTTTTTTTGGTGTTGAATGGTGAAATAATTACCATCCTTAAAATGCTACAATATTAAAATTCTCTACTCTCCTGGTAAACCACTGTTTAGTGTTCTTATATTGTGAAATTGAACTTTTTTGTGTTTTTCTGTGTGATGCCCTACTATGCAAGTCTTCACAGGACATATGAATTCTGAAGGGACTTCTATTAAGAACAGATTTTCCTCATTTCTGACAATAAAAGTGTATACCAATCATAATTAAGGCATAAATTGCAAGCCCCTTGAAGAACAAGTGAAAACCACCCATATTGGATAAGTACTGAGCATTTCACCAGTAGATAATCGTGTTTATTTTTTAATTTATTAATATTTATTTTAAGAAACAAAAGTGTTTTAGGAGCTGAAAAAATTTCTGGGAACAGTGATAACTGCAGAGCTTGTTGGTTAGGTTTTATCTCTGTTGATAAAAGCCTTCCATTGGGGTCCTTATAAAGCTGAATGAGAACAGCATTTTAAGTGGTTTCACAGTACTGATTTACCCTGCTGAAAAAAGCCCTCCATAATACTAATGTTGTTTTAATGCACAATGTGGTCAAATTATTGGATTTTCTCACAAATCAGCGGGTCCCCTTATTTGAGAGATGGGGAAGAATGTTGAGTTCTGTAGTAATAATCCTAAACACTAAACTTTTAGTTGTATTTCTTTACTATTTTATAGTGTGAATAATCATAATATATTTAAATTTGATATAAACTGAAGGTACTATGTTGCTAGACTTGTCTTGGTCCAGTGTTCATAACTCTGTTCCTCTGTGGTCATTACTGACCCATTTCTTATAAGTAATCAGGGTATTGAAATCAAGCAGAGTCCAGGAATAGGAATCATGTGTCTTCCCATAATCTTCTTGCTCTCAAGAAAAAAAAATCCAGTAGGTCAGCAAAGCAACAGTGACAGAAATGTCCTCACTTATCCGTGATTATAAAGAAACCCATCAGCCTAGATTGGTTGCTGATAGGTTTCTCAGTAGAGAGGTTACGTTGAAACATTTTTTTATCCCCGAACTGACATGTTATGAGGAATGGAAGAGGGGTGTGTGCACATAGGTATATTAAGCTATGGCGTTGTCCTTTTTTAAACAAACTCCTTGTCACATTTACAGCAGCTGCAGGTCTCTTGGATTGACCTTTACCATCCTTTGATTGTATTGCTAGGTTAGGAAACATTAGAGATGAACTCTGTTATTGCTGAATTAACTTAACAGTTTCATCTGTTTTTGAGACAGCTGAGTATACTGTGGTAGGGAGAGTTTTGGGGATTTTTGTGTTTGGGGGAGTGTTAGATTATGTTTGGCATTGGTTAAACAATAGGTGTTGCTAAGAAATTTCTCAGTGTTTTTTATTACCTAGTAGCAGCACAAAATGAAAATGTTTTCTGTTTGTGGTGTTATATATTCTGAAGACACCAAATGTCCAATTTTAGGTTTCAGGTGCTTTAAATTTTTTTTCTTTTTGCATCTACCCATATAATAATGTAGACTGCCATTCAGAAAATGTCTCTGTGTAAGTATAAAGAAGATGAGTGATTAAACTAAGTTTTAAACTAATGGAGCCTTCATAGCAAAGTCTGACTTTATGATTGTTAACTTCCTGGAAATGATTTTATTAAGTACAAGCAGAAGGATTTAAGTGGAAATAAGTGAAAACAGGCAGAGCAAAATAGATGACAAACTCAAAATAACAAAAAATGCTTAGATAAGTCTAACTGAAAACTCACTACACAAACTCATAACAAACTCTCCTTAAAATGTTTCCATTCCAGCAAAGCCTTCCAAAGCAGGGCTGTTCCTCACCTTGGGGTCCTTGGTTCCTTCCCTCGGGTGGGCTAGCCAAAGACTCCTAGTATCCTATCATTTTTAAAGATTCCCTTATTGCATGGGAAAAGTACAAGCATTTTAAGGCCTCTCCTCAAACACCTCATTGAATTAGGTTTGCCAGTGCCAATTGATGATGGCAGCATAATGTAAATCTATTCTATCAGGTCATGGTTCAGGAAGATTGCTTCTTGGAGAGGTAGCTGGTTCCAGATGAAGTGATAAAAGGCAATCAGTTTGTAGTTAAAGTGCATTTTTAGCACCTGCTGGATTATGGTTAACTAGTTCTTTGATTGGACCAACTTTCTTTGGTGAAAGAGACAAGCTTTTGTGTTTACACACGTCTCTCTCACCAACAGTCTTTGGTCCAATAAAAGATATTGCCCCATTCTTCTTGTGTGTCTAATATTCTGAGGCTGACAGGGCTATAACAATGCTGCATAGTTCTCCGATGAAAGTGTCATTTTTTTTACACTGGCCTTTTAAAAGTTCACTCTTCAGCATAACATTATATTGGTGCCCAAGCATGTGATCCCGTTTTCAGGAGGGGTGTATGTGTAGAGAGACAGAGAGAGTGTAAGATTTTCTTTATAGTTGATGTGGTTTTCTTGAAAACTGTGAGTAAAGGTGAAAATCATAACATACCTTCCTTCTTTCGCACTCTCCTCCAAGTCACTGTCCTTTCTGCCAGCTCTTCTCCCATATGCCATTCTCCGGCACATATGTATTAAGAAGCTGAAAACTCTAGTAATGCCCGCTAAGGATGTTAAAGACTAGTTGACGATCCAATAAGCAAAAGCTTATCGGATAGTCAGTCGACTAGTCGATTCTCCCCCCTCCTCCCCGCCTCTGTCAGATAGAGGCAGCAAGGGTGGGGAGAGAGTATTTCAAAGGGGCAGCGGTGAGGGGCTGTTCTTCTGAAAGGTGGAGGCGGTGTTCAGAGGGCAGCGCCACACAGCTGATCCCCAGTGGCTCACCTGTGCGGCGCTGCCCTTTGAACACCACATTTCAGAAGAGCAGCCCTGCACAGCTGAGCCCGAGGTCAGCTGTTGAGGCATTGCCTCTTTGAAACATTGAGGCGACATTTCAAAGTGGCGCTGTGGAGCCTGGGCTCAGCTGGGCTCCACACAGCATTTCAAATAGGCAGTGCAGCATGGAGCCCAGAGTCAGCGGGGGACTTTGAGTACCCCGCTGACCCTGGACTCTATGTTGCGCTGCGGCGTTGAAATTCACAAGAGCCCCCGCAGGGGACTCTTGTACATTTCAAAGCTGGCACGCCACATGCATCCAGGAGTCAGTGGGACTTCCCATTGGCCCCGGGCTACACACGGAGTTCTGCATTCGTCCTTTGAAATGTACAAGAGTCCCAGTGTGGGCTCTTGTGCATTTCAAAGGAGGAATGCGGAAGAGCCTATCAAGTAGTGGATGGAATTTCCATTGACTACTCGACTAGTCAACCGATATTTAACATCGTTAATGCCCACCTGGAAGGATGCTGTCCTGCAAGCACTCTGGATATAGTTTTCATCTAAACATACTGATGATTGTTATATCTGGCACCTACTCCCAGGTGTTTAGTCCCAATTGGATTTTACTTTGGAATCACAACATCTGGCTGATAGAACATGAGGGACACACTGATCAAAAATATAAGTAAAAATATAATAAACATCTACATATAATTTGCATAACAAAATGAATTTTAAATTACTTTAAAAATAATTTTAGGGATAGCTTTAAAAGTTTATTGACTAGGACTAATAGGATAAAATAATGGGAAATATTATAAAACTGTCTGGTACTATTTAGGTTACTTGAAGATCTTCAGACTTTCTGTTTATATCTCTGTCTCTTTTCATGCCACTTTAAAGGCCTGCTCTATACCACACTGCCTGTGACACTCATTGCTACATTGTTAGTTCCAGGATACAGCATCCCTGAATCAGATCAATTCCGTCATTAATTTATTGAGCTGCTGGCGCCAGCATTTTTTAGGTGAATTAAACTTACCTTTTCCCACCTTTATGGATAAGGATTAATAATTCTGGTTTATTCATACCTCTTAAGTATTACTAAAAAATTCTGATAGGATTGGTGACATTTAAACACCAGCAGTGCTGCCAGTTCATCAGTAAACAAAAGTGGTCCATCTTAATTTGTCTAATTAGCATGCAGTATGTGGGCCAGCTGCCTCACTGAACAAAAGCAGTTGATCACACTGTCTTATTAATTGCATATTAATTAAAAACATTCATCTTAACCATATGGGAGATGTTGCTGAATGCATTGAAGGCTGTTTAATACAAGGAAAATGGGAAACGAAATAGTAATTGTATCTTCAGAGTATAAATCTCAAGGGTGGTAGTGTGTGCACACCACCCTGAAGTGATCCATGTGTTGTCCTTCTGCTGTTTTTGTTTTGATTCATACTGAAAACATGGGGGGACTTAATGGAAAGACAGGTGACCATAATGAAGTATGTTTTGGTTGATGACTTTATGTGGATGAAAACCAAAACAAGTTGGTATTTAATTTGAATGAATATCCGAGAGGTAAATTATTTCAGACACATTTTCAGATTTGTTAATTATAGCCCCACGTTACCTAGAAGAAATGTGACATGTATGTCTGATCTCTGGTTCTTGTATTTATTTTTATTTATGGGTCAAAGATCTGGATGGGATTGCTTGGGAAGGGAGCCCTGATATTAGCTAGAGATATGCCAAATATATATAAGAAATACAAAACTTTTTGAAGTTCAAGACTTTATATCAGAGGGGTAGCAGTGTTGGTCTGAATCTGCATAAAAAACAAGTAGTCCTGTGGCACTTTATAGATTAACAGATTATTGGAGGGTAAGCTTTCATGGGCAAAGACACACTTCGTCAGATGAATGTATATGTTTTTGCTGTAGACTTATACATAGGTATCTCATATCTAAAAAGGACAGTTTCTGAGGAAAATTGACCTATTTCTGAGCATAAATGAATCCCTGCCCTTTTAAAAGTTAAATATGGCTTTTTCATCTGATGTTTTCATGTTTGCACGGTCTCTGTGGGCGTACAGCTGTTTCTGAAACTCTAAAAAATGAAATTGAGACTCAAATACTAGAGAAAACTGAAACACTGTGAATTTCTGTGCAAAACATTCCACAAAACTAAACTGTTGATTGCTGTATGTGTTTAGCATCAACCCATCTTTCACAATAATTAACTATATCACACTTGGAGGCAAGGCACTGAAATGCTTGCCTATATTTATGTTTTTATGCCTTGTGAATGCAGTTGCCACCACTGGAAAACACTCAATAGCTTTAAGTCAGATAGAAAATATAGATTATGACTACATGGAAGGAATTGATTTCTTCCCTTTCTCTCCCACATTTACGGTGTATTGGTCTAGATTCTTACTAGTTTGCATAGTTACTCATTTGGAAATTGACAAGTGCAAGTAGTTCCCTGTAGATGGCAGTCTTTTGCCTTATGCTAGGCATTCACACTGATGTTTTGGAATGCAAAACATTTTCCTCTCAGATTGCAGTTAAATCAGTGGTGGGCAACCTGCAGCCCATGAGATATTTTGTTTATTGTTGTCCACAGGGTTGCCAGATTATTCTAGTTCCTGAAGCGAGATATGTGCTAGTTATACACAACATTGACTGTACACTCCCTCTGTATCCAATCAAACAGCTACTATGGTTCACAACGGTGCCAAATAACCTAAACATTATACCCCCTATTCAGAATCCCCCTGATCATGCATCCAAGCATTGCATTAGTCCAGGGGTGGATAATAATTTTTGATAGGGGGGCCACTCCAAGATTTTGGTAAATGGTCGAGGCTGCACTTTTCTGTGGTGGGGGAGCGGTGTCTGAAATGGAGGTTGGGTGCAGAAAGGAGTTTGGGATAGAGCATTGGGGTGCAGGAGAGGGTGTGGGGTCTGAGAAGGGGGTTAGGGTTCTGACCTGGGGCAATGGATTGGGGTGCAGAGTCTGGGAGGGGGTATGTTAGTAGTTAGTAGTATGAAAGTAGTTAGAGACATTGAGGCTAATGGCAATTGGGACAAATTACAACATGGTTTTACAAAAGGTAGATCGTGCCAAACCAACCTGATCTCCTTTATGAGAAAGTAACAGATTTTTTAGATAAAGGAAATGCAGTGGATCTAATCTACCTCGACTTTAGTAAAGCATTTGATACAGTACCACATGGGGAATTATTGGTTAAATTGGAAAAGATAGGGATTAATATGAAAGTTGAGAGGTGGATAAGCAACTGGTTAAAGGGGAGACTACAGCGGGTTATATTGAAAGGTGAACTGTCAGGTTGGAGGAAGGTTACTAGCGGAGTTCCTCAGGGATCAGTTTTGGGGCCAATTTTATTTAATCTTTTTATTGCTGATCTTGGCACCAAAAGTGGAAGTGTTCTAATAAAATTTGCTGATGACACAAAGTTGGGAGCTATTGCCAATTCAGAAAAGGATCGGGATATCATACAGGAAGATCTGGATGATCTTGTAAATTGGAGTGATAGCAATAGGATGAAATTTAATAGTGAGAAGTGTAAGGTTATGCATTTAGGGATTAATAACAAGAATTTTAGTTACAAGCTGGGGACACATCAGTTGGAAGTAACGAGGAGGAGAAGGACCTCGGAGTCCTGGTTGATTATAGAATGACTATGAGCCGCCATTGTGACATGGCCGTGAAAAAGGCTAATACGATCTTGGGATGTATTAGGCGAGGTATTTCCAGTAGGGATAAGGAGGTGTTAGTGCCATTATACAAGGCATTGGTGAGACCCCATTTGGAATACTGTGTGCAGTTCTGGTCTCCCATGTTTAAGAAGGATGAATTCAAACTGGAACAGGTACAAAGAAGGGCCACTAGGATGATCCGAGGAATGGAAAACCTGTCTTATGAAAGGAGACTCAAGGAGCTTGGCTTGTTTACTTTAACCAAAAGAAGGCTGATGGGGGACATGATTGCACTTTTAAAATATATTAGAGGGATAAAATACCAGGGAGGGAGAGGAATTATTTAAGTTTAATACCAATGTGGACACAAGAACAAATGAATATAAGCTGGCTAGTAGGAAGTTTAGACTTGAGATTAGACGAAGGTTTCTAACCATTAGAGGAGTGAAGTTCTGGAACGGCCTTCCAAGGGAAGTAGTGGGGGTAAAAGATCTATCTGGTTTCAAGATTAAACTAGATGGGTTTATGAAGGGGATGGTTTGATGAGATAACATGATCTTGGTAACTAATTGACCATTCATTATCAGTGGGAAATAGGTCAATGGAGGGATGATAGGAGTTACTATAGAGAACTTTCTGGGTGTCTGGCTGGTGAGTCTTACCCACGTGCTCAGGGTTTAGCTGATCGCCATATTTGGGGTCGGGAAGGAATTTTCCTCCAGGGTAGATTGGCAGAGGCCCTGGAGGTTTTTCGCCTTCCTCTGTAGCATGGAGTACAGATCACAGCTAGAGGATTCTCTGCATCTTGGGGTCTTCAAAGTATTTGAAGGCTTCAATATCTGAGATATAGGTGAGAGGATTATTCTAGGAGGGGTGGGTGAGATTTTGTGGCCTGCACTGTGCAGGGGGGTCAGACTAGATGATCATAATGGTCCCTTCTGACCTTAAAGTCTATGAGTCTATGAGTATGGGTGCAGGAGGGAATTCTGACATAGGGAAGCAAAGGGTTTGGGTTACAACCTAGGACAAGGGATTGAGGTTAGCAGAGGGTGCAGGGTTGGGGAAGCAGTATGGGTGCAGGAGAGGATTCTGGTCTGGGGAGAGGTGTAGGAGGGTGTGCAGGGTCTGGGAGGGAGTTGTAGTCTGGGGCAGGGGGAAGGAGATGAAGAGGGTTTGGGTGGTGACCCAGGACAGGAGGAGGTGGTAACGTGGGGCAAGGAGTTGAGGTGGGGGAGGGAGGAGCTGGGGTGACAGAGGCAGGCTCTGGCCTGGAGGCACTTACCTAGGCAGCTTCCAACCAGCAACCAAGTGGGACCCTTGGGCAGGTTCCCTGCCTTCTGCAATCCCAGGCCGCTCAAAGAGGCTGGCTGGCTGCTGGGGCCATGTGCCTCTCTGCCTCTGAGAGTGGAACTTTGTGCACTGCCTATGCCCTCCAGCACCATCATCACAGCTCCCATTTGCCTATTTCCCTCCTCTCCCCTTGGCACGCAGCACAAAGAGATGCATGGAGCAGTAGGCTGCTTTGAGCAGCCTGCCAGAGAGTCCCAGTGGGGTGTGGGCCAGATCCAAAGGCGTGGATCTGGCCATTGGTGCATATCTTGCCCACCTCTGCATTAGTTTTTGGCCACAGCATCTTCCTGGATGGTTGTGTTCAGCTGGTTGTCCACCACAACCCCCAAATCTCCTAGAAGCAATGTGTTCCATTACTGTACGTAAGGGCCTATGTTCTTTGTTCCTAGGCCTGTGCATTTACATTTAACCATATTAAAAGCTACATTGTTTACTTGCGCCCAGTTTACCAGCTGATGCAGATTGATGGTAGCAGTGACCTGTCCTCTTAATTATTTAACACTCATCCTTAGTATGCAAATATCATGTGGTACCATGTCAAATACTATCCGAAAGTTTAAGTATATACATTAACACTTTATCAATCAAACTTGTAATCTCATAAAAATATCAAGATGGGGCTGATGCATGAACTAGAAAGACCACAGCTTGAATTCCAGATCCCTGGCTTTGTCTGTAGTTTTAGCAGTCACTTTACTTAGAAATTGAGCAAATCTGACCTGGAGTCACTGAAGGGCTATGAAACCCCATGATACCATTTTTTGCAGTCACTTACTGAAATGGAACTGCACTTAAATCAGTCTCCATACGTCTTCCACACAGAGATTTGCATCAGTCTAAGTATTTGTCATTTTAAAATAGAAGCCTCTCAAGCACTGGGCTTAACTGTCAGGTTGCAGTGCCTATGTAAAATCCCAGTTAAAAAGTTAACTGGGTAAAGCTAGGGGCAGGGATAGCTCAGTGGTTTGAGCATTGGCCTGCAGGGTTGTGAGCTCAATCCTTAAGGGGGCCATTTAGGGATCTGGGACAAATCTATCAGGGATGGTACTTGGTTCTACCTTGAGGGCAAGGGATTGGACTCGATGACCTCTCAAGGTCCCTTCCAGTTCTATGAGATAGGTATATCTCCGTAAATGGTTACCTGGTTAATTGTGATCCACGGCTGGGGTCTGCTCCTGGAGTGGCTCCGAGTCTGCTGCACCATGCCGGAGTAGCCCCCTACTGGTTATTCAGGTAAGCATGCCAGTAAGATGCATGCTTTACTGGGTAACCAGTTAAATAAACACTTAACCCTTTACATCCCTAATTCATATCTCTTCTTAGAACAACACTTTGTTAATATTCAGAGAGGTAGCCATGTTAGTCTGATTCAATAAAAACAAATAGTTGGGAGGCACTTTAAAGATTAACAGATTTATTAGCGTGTTAGAGCATAAACGTTCATCAGCTACAACTCACTTCCTCAGATGCTGAAGAGAAAAAAAACAAATGTTAAAAAAGGATGCAGATATGGGACTGTGACATCAGGGCTAATTAAATCAGAATGGATGTGGTTCATCTCCAGTTGTGGTGAGAAGATAAGAGTAGCTGAATGGGAGATTACCTGTTCTGTTTTGAGAACCACTAACTTTTTATTTTGACTGGGGCTACTCAACTTTGGAAGCCCTGGGGGCCACAGTGATACTCACAGCATATGCTGAGGGTCGCAACTTAAGTGTGGTTGCATATACATGCAAATATATATACAAATATATGGAAAAAGCTTATTTCACACTGAATACAAAGATTAAATCAGGACTATACAACATGCAAGCCCCATTTTAAGTCAGTTCTGCTGGTATTAATAAAATGCAATATTTACCCAATTCCTACCCATATGACAGCACTTTTAAAGAGCAATGACAGGAATTTAACTACTAAAATGCATATCAACAGAAGACCATTCTATTTACTTGCCCTTGTGGAGGCCATGCCCAGTGGAGGCCATGTTCAAAGAATCCCACCTGTGGGCGGCATGTTGAGCCCCATGTAAACCCAAACCGCACCACAGCCCGCAAACAAACAGGCTGCGTGCGGCCCACGGGTCACATGTTGAGCGGCCCCGATTTAGACTTCACTTCAGGTTCGGTTCAGTTCAGTTCAGTTCGGCTTTACATGTGAATCCCAGCTCGGCAATTTCTCTCCACAGTCTGTTTTTGAAGTTTTTCAGTCTGAGAATGGCAATATGTTGGCAAACATCCAGCCTGATAGCTGGATCTGACCCAGGTGATGTGTAAACCTGGCCAATGTGACAGTCTTAAGTGTCTGTTGAATTTAATGTTTTGTTTCTTAAAGTTCAGTTGCTAACACATAGACTGTTTGGAAGCCTTCCTTCCAAGTGTTAAGTAGGCTTTTCTGTTAGAATGCACAGACATTTTGAAACAATAATTCCAAGAAGGGTCAATATTTATTCTCAACATTTTAAAACCGGAGCCTAATGACAGTAATTCAAATGGCAACTTTTACTACTACTCAGTTTTAGCAGAAACATTAATCTGTTAAACCTTTCCTTTGTTGGATACAGGGAACTTAAAAACTGTGGTGATATAAAGGCTGGAACCAATGGTGCCAAATTGTTTCTTAGGTCCTCTCTGGGTGATTGGGGGAAGAGGAGGATGAAATCCATCTGCTTTTTGGCCCTTCCTGAAAACAAATTAGTGGGCTTTTTACAAAGTGTTTTTCTTGCAGTTTTGTGTTCTGTCTTTTGGGAGCCCCTAACCTTGAGTTTCTGGCCTGGAGACTTTAATTACATTTATAATGAGCTCCTTTTCACAGAAAGTTTGATAACTATTTTGTTTAAGTGATCTCCTTCAGTTTTTTCTAGCAGCGTTCTTTTTATCTCCCTGATTTTCCTTTTGTTTGTGACACATTTGAATGATGAACATGAAGGCATTGCTCGACCAGTGATGGTGAGCTGGTGTTCTGGAAGTGTGCAAGTAGAGCATTGAACAGGTAGTAGGAGCAGTGTCAGATTAAATAATTAAATAGAGGCAGAGGCACTCTTTCAATGCACGGTAGATTTAATTTGTTGTAAGCCTTTACCCCATAGTTACTGAAGGAGAACTATAGGGAAGTGCAGGGTTTTCTCTTGTGTCTGATGATAGTGAAGATTATTTTGCCTATCTTGTCTTCAGTAGTATTCATTCTTCAGAAGTGAATGTTAGCGCTATTTGGTGTTGCATAAAAAATGTGTTCTCAAAGCATGCATAGAAAAAGGGTTGTTTCATCTCTTGATGCCTGGAATGGGCACCCTTATAGAATTTTAAACACTGGGAAATGTTTTGGATATTTTAGGTGTCTCTATTTAAAATTCTTTCACAAAGTTTGCTCATGAATCAAACCAGCGGTGATAAGCAAATTAGATTGGAGAACGGCTTTTTACAGGTTTGTAATTAACTTGGAATGATTTTTGGACTTTATTTGTAAAATAGTAAACTTCTCTGTGATTGGAGAATATTTGTGTGCTTGAGGGTGTTTTTGCACTAGATAACTTTTGGCATGGTTATAAAATAAGGATATTATAATCTGATACTTTTAGTCACCCTAGCATATTGTTGAGTTGTATGTAAAGATATTATATTTCATCAAATACTGTATTTCATAATACTGAATAAAAGTTGCTGAAGAACAGAATGCATCTGTATCATCATCCCATAAATGTGATTAAAGAAATTGAAGGCTTTTTCACATCACTGTGCATCTTAAGAACAAAATTATTGAGGTTTTATTGATTAAGTTTTCCTAAGGGTGGAAATTTCATTTGTGTTTGACTACACCACTGATGTTTGTTGTAAACAGTCTAGTTGAACTTTCTCTTTCAGTGGTCACACCTTTCACTGAGTTTGCTGGAGACTGCTGACTAGGTACTTCATCTGGCAAAAATATTTTTTTTAAAAACAACATACTTTAACAACATGGCTCCTCCATTTGTGTTTATTTTCACTGCCATAACTAGTGACTACTCCATTGCTCTTGATAATCTAAGTAGATCAAATTGTTTAATAATATTATTGGAATGTAGAACTGGCAGTCCTGTTAGTCATGTTAGTAAAGGAGAGTGGAATTTGGACCACTGTACCTAGCATTAAAATACTGTACAGCTGTTGGAATGTGAAATGGAACACACTACAATTTTAAAGCTATATTAAAAGGTGACAAGGTTTACTCCTTTCTTTAACTATTGATAATGCTTTGCCTTTTAAAAAATTAACAAAGGATTTATCTGTACAGAGTAACTGAGTAGGACACTAGAGTTTATTGTGAACTGAAAATTTGGCAGAAAACGCCCCAAAATATTTGTCACTCTATTACTTCAGGATCTTTGCAGAATTGTTAAGACAGGACTGGCTGGCTTGAAATCATAGTTTTATATCATATTGGCATTTGTGGCCAGCTCAAGACACTTCCTACGTTGAAATTACACACATATAATGAAATGCTGACCTGACTTTTAAAGACGCTGAGTGTCTGCAGCTTCCATTCATGTGGAAGTTGTGTTCTCCACACCTTGCAAAAGGTCACCGAGCTGAGCTGTTCGTTTTCAAGAGGTTTTAATTTCTTTCTGGCATACGTATTGTCTAAAAAGCACTTATCAAATTGATACTGAAATGAAGATGGTATGACTGTGTATATTGTCTAAAAAGCACTTATCAAATTGATACTGAAATGAAGATGGTATGACTGTGTAGGTTAAGAGGGTTTCAAATATAAGTAGTAAATCTAGTAGCATGAATATTTTTATAGATAGACTGCGTTCTGGATTGCTTTAAATGTTCACTCTTGTAATGCCTTTCATCTGCTTGAAAAGTTTCCACTGTTTATTAGGTTGGAGACTGAGGGACAAAGGACGTATTTTTGCAGTTAAGTGGGTCTTACTCAAATTGTGATTTTATTTTAATGAGGAGACTATCTTAATACAATATCTGGCTGAACCTGCCAGCCCTCACTAGGCACAGTACTTCCATTCAAGTCATTGGCAGTTCTGTGTGGAGAAAGCTTGCTGGGTTGGGCCCCCATGTCAGCTCCTAGCACATGGGTTCCCAAACTGGGGGTGTGTGAAGAAATTCTGGGGGGAGGGAGGGGAGGGAGAAGGCACAAGGCGACCCAGCCCCTCCCCCATCAACAAGTTTTGCAGCTATTGGGGGGTGGGGTGGGGCGTGAGGGTTCCTCAAAAATCAAAAAGGGGGCGTGTTGCCAAAAAGTTTAGGAACCACTGCCCTAGCACATTTTTATAATCATGTTTTATAACCAAGTTCAGCCTTGACTGTACCTACTTAGACACAGCCAGGTAAGCCAGTGTTTATGGAGAGACTTGGTTTAGAGGTGTGAACAGATCACTAAATAGACTCAGCAGTTCAAGTTGTCATTCTAAAACTGTAAATGATCTGCGATGTAGTCATGGGCAGATTATCAACCTCTTACTTCTCTTTCCCATCTGTGAAAGAGGCTCTTTATGTGGATGTTTTGAGGATTCATTAATTAAGGTTTGCAGTTTGTTTTGAAGAACAGAACGCTGTATAAATGCAGCATTGTTATCGTTGTTATTAACACTGGTCTTGCTAATGCAGTTGCAGCACAGGTATATAAAATGGGTGTTTTGTACATTCAGCAGGGAGTAAATGTTATGAGCTAATTGGGCATCAGCTACAGGTTGAACCTCTCTAATCCAGAACTTTCTCATCCAGAAACATCCATCATCCAGAATGATTTTAGTTAGCTGGATGTCCATTTTTCATGGGTGTGGCCAAGTTTCCTGTGGTCCCATAAAGTTTGTTTACAGCCACCAGTCCTAGCTCTCAGTATTCTGTGCTGTTATTTAGCTCTAATTTATCCCTATATGTCCTCTATCAGCCCAGCAAGCAGTGTTAATGTTGCTAGACAGTATTGACCTCCCGTAGTCCAGAACATTATCTTGTTCGGAATCAGTCAGATCCTTAGGTATCTGGACTAGGGAGGTTCAACCTATATAATTCTTCTCAGTGTGCTGATTTTACTGTGGGTACACATGTGTGCCAGGTCCTCCAGAAACAGTGTCCCTTGGTCTGCACCTTTGCACTATGCCTTCATCTGCTGCAAGCTGAGGGTGGTAAGTCTGGGAAGGAACCTCCTGTGTTGGTAGCTTCTAGCTTCTTTGGTTCAACTTTACTGTAAAAAGACTGTAAATAATTATTAATAGTTTTGTTAGCATATAGTTGTAGTTTATTAGCGGGGATAAGGGCATCTCCCTTTCACATCTCCCTCACAGTTCATTTTCTTGTTAAAGGTGTGTCATTCACACCTGCCTCTATTCCTCCTGTTTATTTTTGCTAACCTTATATATCAGGAATATGAAGCTCTGTCTTGAATGTTTTTGTTTGAGAACTAGAGAGCAGGAATGAAATCTTTCTTGTTTCTTAGTTAAAATGGTGTGAAGGTTTGAATCTTTCACAAAGAGATTTTTCTTGTGTGTGTGTGTGTGTGTGTGTGTGTGTGTGTGTGTGTGTGTGTGTGTGTGTGTGTGTGTGTGTGTGTGTGTGTGGTTTTATAACTCAAATAATTGTGTGCATCTGACTAAAACTTTTCCCTCCCTTAGTTGCGTAGGTTAAAAGTCTCTTGTGATGTATAATCTCACTTGGTCAGTTCTCCAGCAAAAACAGGGAAGATCTCATATATTTACTATTAAAAGAAGCAGAAACATTCTGTCCCTTTTTTTGTGGAGGACAGTTGTAGAAATGTCAGGCCTTCTGTATAGGTCAGAAAGAAGTAAAGGGACACACACCCCAGTTTTTCCTTTGTACAGGTTGGACCTCCCTTGGCACTTTCGGGGCCTTTCCCGAACGAGGGGATTTGCCTGGACATGGGGATGTCCCTCTCCTCATGGCCTGTGCTGCCCTGCCCCACTGCCACCAGACTAAGGCAGCCTGGCCCCGCTGCTGCCCCAGCCCTGGGGCTTTCTAGCTGCTGCTGGCCCCACTGTTGCCAGAGCCAGAGCAGTGGGGCTGGAGCTCCACAGCCACTTAGCTTTACAGCTGGGGCTGGAGCTGTGCAGATACTTTGCTCTGCAGCCAGGACTCTATGGCTCAAGCAGGGGCTGGGGTCAGAGCTCCACAGCCACTGCCAGGGTTGCAGTTCCCTGGCCATGACTGGAGCTCCCCGACCACTGGGGCTAGAACTCCCCGCCATCTCCCCCCCACCCCCAACACTGGACTCCCAGCTGAGTCACTGGTCCCCCCACTGCACTTCTGCCCTGCCACCAGATGTCCCTGTTCCTGGGCTCTATGGTCCAGAAATATCCATGGTCATGCCAGACCATAGATGTTGCCGGACCAGAGAGGTCCCGGTTAAGGGAGGTGCAACCTGTAGTTCACTTTTCAGAAGGAAGTGGCAAATTCCATCACTCTCCAGTTATACTTCCAAGGATATTTTTTCAGGCAGTATATGTGATGCTATTGTTTGCTTTTCTTGGACTCGGGTTGCCCATAATAGTACCTCATTGCAAACAAGGGTTTGACCTGGAATTGCACTTAGGTCTAACAAGGTTTCCAGTGTGAAAGAGAATCTTGGAAGGCTGGATGCTCGCAATTGTTTTTTGCATACATATTAAAGTCTTGACACATCTCTTTCATAGTTACATCATTTACAATTCAAAAATATATTTGTTTAGGTAATCTCAAAGGAGACACAGCCTTTCATGTGAATTGAAAACAGGATGGTCAGGTTTGAATTGCTAGTTTGTGTTTCAGTGACACTAGAAATGTCTCATGCCTGTGTAGTCTGTCAAGCAGAGTTGGAAATAAAACTTCAAACCAGCCTCCATATGATGGTTATTTTTAGAAGTTAAATTAATTAACAGGGTACATTTATGGGACTAAACTTTCATATTAAGGACATCATAGGGATATTTTAATTAAGAGGAATTGAACCACACAAAGGTCTTGTTTGAATTCTGTTTTTCAATTTTTGTATATGTGTTTGGTGTCATGAGATCAGTATACAGGCAGTCCCCGGGTTACGTACAAGATAGGGACTGTAGGTTTGTTCTTAAGTTGAATCTGTATGTAAGTCGGAACTGGCGTCCAGATTCAGCCGCTGCTGAAACTGATCAGTTTCAACAGTGGCTGAATCTGGACGCCAGTTCTGACTTACATACAGATTCAGCTTAAGAACCCCAGGCATCTCCAAGTCAGCTGCTGCTGAAACTGATCAGCGGCTGATTCCAGGAAGCCCGGGGCAGGGGCTTCCTGTAGTCAGCCACTGGTCATTTTCAGCAGCTGCTGACTAGGGGACACCTGGGGCAGAGCAGCTGGGGTGCTGCTGGGTTGGTCCAGTGGCACCCAGAGCGGCGCTACGGGACCAACCGGCAGCGCCCCAGCTGCTGTACCACAGGCGTCTGGAGCAAAGCCGCGGAGCACGGGGGCAGTGGGACAGCCCAGACGCGCCGTGGCTATCCTGCTGCCCTCGGGCTCCGTGGCTTTGCTCTGCTTTGCTCCCCATCCCCCTGGTCTGCAGACCAGGGGGACGGGGAGCAAAGCGGCGGAACACGCGGGCAGTGGGACAGCCCAGACGCGCCGTGGCTATCCTGCTGCCCTCGGGCTCCGCGGCTTTGCTCTGCTCTGCTCCCCGTCCCCCAGGTCTGCAGACCAGGGGGAGGGGGAGCAGAGTAGAGCAGAGCGGCGGAACGCGCGGCCAGCTGACAGCCCAGACGCGTCTGAGCTGTCAGCTGGCCGCGTGCTCCGCTCTGCTTCCTCCCCCCCCCCATGGTTTGCAGACCAGGGGGAGGGGGAGCAGAGCGGAGCAGAGCAGAGCGGCAGAACGCGCGGCCAGCTGACAGCCCAGACGCATCTGGGCTGTCAGCTGGCCGCGTGCTCCGCTCTGCTCCCCCCCCCCCCCTGCAGATCAGGGGGAGGGGGAGCAGAGCGGAGCACAGCAGAGCGGGGGAACGCGCGGCCAGCTGACAGCCCAGAAGCGTCTGGGCTGTCAGCTGGCCGCGTGCTCCGCTCTGCTCCCCCTCCCCCTGGTCTGCAGACCAGGGGGAGGGGGAGCAGAGCGGAGCGGAGCAGAGCAGAGCAGAGCGGCAGAACGCGCGGCCAGCTGACAGCCCAGACGCGTCTGGGCTGTCAGCTGGCTGCGCGTTCTGCCGCTCTGCTCTGCTCCCCCTCCCCCTGGTCTGCAGACCGGGGGGAGCAGAGCGGAGCGCGTGGCCAGCTGACAGCCCAGACGCGTCTGGGCTGTCAGCTGGCCGCGCATTCCGCCGCCGCTTTGCTTCCTCTCCCTGGTCTGCTCGAGACCAGGGAGAGGAAGTGCCCCATTCGTAACTGCGGATCCGACGTAAGTCGGATCCGCGTAACTCGGGGACTGCCTGTATCTCTTGACCAGCGCAATAAGTTTTCTGCAGACCTGTGAGGTGGACAGGGTCTCAAGTTGCAGTGCATCCTAAGTAAATTATGATTCCTCCTTGCACCTTCTCACAAAACAAAGTCAGGTGGTTATATGAAGTCAATACATTACTTGGGCAGAAAGGAACTTGGGGTAAGGGATTGAGGTGCAGGAGAGGGTGCAAGGTCCGGAAAAGGGTATGGGTGCAGGAGAGGATTCTGACCTGGAAGAGGGGTGCAGAGTCGGGGTGGGAGGGGGAGAAAGAAGGTTGGAGGGTGGGAGGAGCTGGGGTGCCAGAGGCAAGCTCTGGCCGGGAGATTCTCACCTGGGTGGCTTCTGGCCAGCAGCCCAGCAGGTTCCTCATCCAGGCTCTCTGCCTTGCTCCTTCACACAGCTCAGAGCAGGGTTCCATGTGCTGCTCCAAACACTGTGAGCCTGGAGGGAAAGAGAGAGAGAGAGAGAGAGAGAGAGTACTTTTGCGGGCTGCTGTCTTGCAAACAGACAGTTCACATTGGCGAGTTTCCGTCCAATGGGAACTGTGAGATGAAGGGGGTGGGGGTGCGGCATCTCACAGGCATCTCTTTCCCTCAGGGGGACTTGCAGTATTCAGAGAGTTGTTCTGAGCAGTTTGGGGGGCAGGACAAGCAGGGAGCCTGGTTGAGGCTCCTGCTGTGCCCATGGGTCTCATGTGGTGGCTTAATGGGCTGAATATGGACTGCGGGCTATATTTTGGCCACCTCTGCCTGAGAGCATAAAGAGTTTGATGACATATCTGAAGGTTACACACAAAAATCAGTGGACGAGATGAAATAAGAACTTGGGTCTCCTGCCTCTCCACTCCATGAAAAATCCACTTGGTCCATATACAGATATAATGGTCATGGTGAGCAATGTAGGGAGGGAAGATGGATGTACATTCGGAGCCATCTTGTCCATAGGATGTTTTGGAATGGCCACCCCAGGCCCCGTGCTTTGGAGGCCGTCTCAAATATCCTATGTGTAGGAGGAACCCAGGGGAGTATGGGGCCTGGTGCAGGGTGGCAGCAGTGCTCTTCCCCTCTCCCCCCCACAGACACACAGTCACCGCACTGGTGGGATCTGTAGTGACCTAGCAGCCTGCTCCGATGGGCCCCACTGTGCTGCCCTTTCTCAGCCAACTCTGATCTGCTTCTCTGTGGCAGCAGGGAGTAGAATGCCCCAGTCCTTGGGCGTTCCTCTTCCCACTGCCACGAAGCGGGACATGGTGGGCTGGGAGGGTAGTACAATGCATCTAAACCATGTGTCAGCAGCTTTTCCGACGTGCTGTGCCAAGATTTAACTCTCCTGCCCTGGGCCATGCCAAGCTCCCGGGAGGGAAGGGGTGCTCTCCACCGCACACCCCGTGGACCACCTGAGTCAATGTAAACCTTTCCATGGCCCACCAGTTGCTAATGGAAACTCACCATTAATTACATAATTATGCCCAAGCCATTTTGCTAGTGCTGCTGCTGGGGAGAATGGTTTAATTTATATTATTAAACAGATTAAGGCCGTGTCCAGACTCAGGGTTTTTTTCGGGAAAAGTAGCCTTTTCCCGAAAAAACTTCACCTGCGTCCAGACTCAAGCCACGTTCTTTCGAAATTATTTCGAAAGTACGCGGCTTTTCTTTCGATGGCGGTAAACCTCGTTTCACGAGGAAGAACGCCTTCCTTCGAAAGTTCCTCTTTCGAAGGAAGGTGTTCTTCAATGTAAAGAGGCCGTCTTCGAAAGAGAGCATCCAGACTCGCTGGGTGCTCTCTTTCGAAAAAGCGGATTTTTCTTTCGAAAGATCCGCCTGCAGTCTAGACGCGATCTTTCGAAAGATGCTTTCGAAAGATGCTCTTTCGAAAGATGCCTGCAGTCTAGACATAGCCTAAGTGTTTTAACTTTTTCATGTTAGTTTATCAATCTTCATTTTAAATAAAGTAGAATGTCCAACACAAAAAGTTTCCATGTTTTCTTTATTTATGGCATATGTGGGGAACTTTTTTTGAGTTGGGGGTCACTGACCCACAGAAAAATCAGTTGGAGACCACATAACTGAGAAGCAAAAAAAAACCTCCTCCCCAAACCCCCAATCCTCACTTATGTGGCCCCCAACTGAGACACCTCACTCTTCTGGCAGTACAGAACCTATGGGATGAGGGGAAGGGGCAGGGAGGACTGAGGTTCAGGGCTTTCCATAGGCCAGATTTACTTTTCTATGGTTCCAGAGTTAGCGGATTTTGTGGACCCCCCTGAGGCTCTGGGTAGGAACTAAAATGAGGGGCTCAATGTGCAGGACAGGACTGCCATCAAGTGGGATGGGGATGCAGGATCTGGGTGGGAGGTAGGGTGCAGGTTGGGGTGAGGAGAACAGGCTCTGGAAGGGAGTTTGGTGGCAGGAGAGGGTGTGGGCTGGAAGTACAAGAGGGAGTTTGGGGGCAGGGTGGGGATGGGGGAGTATCGCAGTAAAGGTGCAAGGGTGAGACTGCAGCCAAATAGCTCGTTGGGGAAGGAAGCGAAGAAGTGGGTAATAAAGGAAAGTGCAGCTTCTGCAAATTGTATCCCCCCTCACATCTTCCCTATGCTTCCGCCTCACTCCCCTCAGTCCCATGATCTCCCCAGCCTGATCCCCTGCATTGCCCCATACTCCTCAGTGCAACCCCTGCCCCCTCCCATACTGCCCCTGCAGCCTGATCCCATGTCCCTCAGTGCAAGCCCTACCCTCTCCCATCCTGCCCCCCACTCTCCTTCACTCCCTTCTGCCCCCACATCCCTGTGCCCTCAGCGCACTCACCAGCAGGGCAGCAGTTCTGGGACTAGCAGTGCCCTGGGAGCAGCACTGGAGTGAGGAGAGGTAGGGGTGGGGGGCAGCATCTCTTCCCTGCCCTGCCCAGCCCTTTGCCTGCAGGCTGTGGCACAGGCTGGAGCAGGCAGAGCCTGGGGCTGTCCAGGGCTGGCTCCTGCCCAGCCAGGTGCAGCGGAGCGCTGGGGAAGGGACCCTGCACACAGCTCATGGGGATCAGCACTGTGCAACCTAGGCCCCGACGTGCCATGTGGGCCAGCTACTAAGCCCCAGTTCTGCAGAGAAGGCTGAGCCCTGCCCCCTTCTGAGGCAGGAAGCAGCCCCAGGGATGCAAGCACCTCTCCCGCCCCCCCCCCCCCCAGCAGGAAGCCAGAACTGGTGCTGCAGCCTGTAGATGTTCAAGGGGGAGGAGTGGGGCTGAGTTCCTGTCCCGTATGCCAGTAAAAATCGGTTCACGTGCCACTTGTGGCACACGTGCCAGGGCTTCTGGGCTGCTCTGTTTCCCCAAAGAGTAAACCAAACTTCATGGTCACAAACAACAGAGAACCTTTGAAATTTTACAATAAAGAATATTTTCCGATGTAATCTAAACAAATATTGAGCTAATCCAAGCATTGATATGAACAAAGACAAATGGTTGCTCACCTGAATTTAAAACAAACACATTAAAAGTTGCACAGTAGATAAATGTTCTGTTCTTCATATTCTTACAATATTTGGCTGGGAAAGCTGTTGTTTTTCCTCTGTGCAGGTCTGCCTAAAAGCCTGTCTCTCTTTGGTGACCTGTTTGCTATAGCTGGAGAATATGAAGAAGATTTTTGAACTGTTGAAGGAACGAATTAGCTTTTTTGTGTTGTGGCGTAAATAAGAAACAGAATGATTAATCTGATTATTTTATCTACCAGAGACTGCAGCCCTTAATCTCCAATGAGCATGAATAAATGAGGGAGCTTTTGTGATATCTTTAAATCAATACCTGCTTGGTAATCGCCTATGTGAAGAGAGACTTTGGGCATGCCCCCCCAGAGGGTTAAGTGGGGCATGGACCTCTCTTTTACAGCTGCTTTTGGATAAAATACTTCTCTCCTCTCTCTCTTCCCCTCTGCCCCTCCATCCCAGATTTAATTATTATAATTTTGTTAGTAGCTGGGGAAGTATCATGCTTCATGGAGAGCGAGATTGTCTTGAAAGAAGCCATTGTGAGCTACTTGAGTTCCAGATAGGAAGGCAGCTGAATGTGTTGCCACTTGGGAGTGCCTTTGTGGTGGGAACTGACTTTTGTTCTCAGGAAAAATGCCCTGAGCTGGCCAGACATGATTGGATCCAAAGGAGTGTGGGGGGGACTCTTGTTAATTTATAAATTAGTTACTGCTAAAGGAATACAGCCTTTTGGGTACCTCTCCAGGTTGACAGTTGATGGCATGAGACAAGATGACTGGAATTGTAATAAAATAATGGACATAGCGAGACACTTTTCCCATACCTGAGCTGTTTTGTATGTTTTAGTCTCCTACAAGAGTATTTTTTAATTGAAATTAAAAAAGAAATGGACTGTCTTGCAACCCAGTTCTGTAAAGTACTGAGCACCCTCAACTCCCTTTTGAAATCGATGGAAGCGGAACACACCCTCTAGCTTGGAGGAGTTACTCAGCACCTTGCAGGATCAGGTCCACTTTCCTGTTTCTCTCATTGGCCATATAAAGCACATGTTCTCAGACTGAATATGTTGGGTGACAAGCTGCTTAAAGGGATTGATGAGATGACTCAGAGCAGTTCTTAGTAGTATGCTTAACCTGATGTGCTTATGGTCATACTGTATATACCCTCCTTCCTTATATATGTGTGAAAACCATTTCATATTCATGGACATAAGAACCACAAAAGAGTATACTGCTATATTTTAGTTTTTGGTGACTGGCATGTCTGATAAGATGAAAAACATTTAATTTGATGTTGGAAACACGCCTCTCCTCCATTATTACATTTATTAAATGTGAAATGGAGATGTACTGGACAGTTCAGACAGGAATTTTTATCTTTTAAAAACTCTCTTTTTAAAAGGTTTCCAGAGCATCTGTGACTATTATTTGTTTGCTGAACAATATGGTGGCTATCTCTTACAATTTTAACACTTGTATTTTGAGCCTATGGGGAAGTACATCTGATAGTAACTAGGCAAATCACGTTGCTCTTTGCATGAACTTCATGGTGTGTGTAGTCTGAGGCTTGGACTCAACCCTGCCTGCATGGAAATGAATGGTGAAACTATTAACATGAGTAGGAGGAGAACTAGATTTTTTATTTGCTAAATATTTTCTGAGTTTTGCATAACACCATCATGCATAGTATGATAAGCAGGAATAGTTGTTCTCATCATGCACAGTTGCTCTAGTGCCTTTGGCAGATATGCTGTGAACCTGTTTATAAATGTCCCAGATTTGTCTAGACTTGGTGCTTGGTTCGTAAAGCCTCAGATTTTCACAAGATTGGTAGCAGTGGGGCAGAGTTCCATGGCTTACATGAATGCTGATTCGATAAAGGAATGCTGTCTCAGTGGTCTGCCTGAATATTTCCAGATAGTTTCACAAGCACAGACCTCCTATATGGCTGTGATTATCAGGGATGACTGCCCCAATCGGTTGTCATGGTACAGGTCTGCTGAAACCTAACTCTAAAAAGGAGGAAAGAGGGGGTAAGGGGGAGGGGATGCAGTGTTTCAAGCACTCCGTATACTACTGATTGCGCGTTTGCAATCCTTCTATATTTAAAAGATTTCAGACATGTGCATGGCCTTTATCATTTACTACAGTGCTACTGTTGCAACATTATTGGCAGACTTTAAAACAAAACAAAATAATCAATGCTGAAATAGTCAAAAAAGAGGATTGTTCAACTTTCCTGAAATTGAATATGCAGCGAGACTTCTGTCGTGTAAAAAAAAAAAAAAGAGAGAGAGAAGCACAAGTTTACCAGTGGTTATGCATGATACTCTCCAAAGTTTTGAATAGGCATTTTTTACCCTAGATGATTAGTTGTCTTTTCTTTGTGCTCTGAAACACACACACACACACACACATCTTTCTGCCACCTGTTGTTTCATCCTGTAGGACAGGAGAAGCGCCTTCAATTAATGATCTCATTAAACAAAACATTCCTTTCCATTTCATCATATCACTTTCTGCTAAACGTTACTTCCCTTTTGATTTTTATTTTGTCAAACATTTTGAATTTGCCAAACACCTACCTGTCTAGAGAAGCTACTTATACAGCCTATGTGATAATCAGGGCTTGACGAACGGCAGCGAAAGCTGCTCGCCAGCCCCACACTGCGCATGCGCAAGACCCACATTGCGCATGCGTGCGCCGCAAATGAACGGGGCGCCCGGCTGAAATCTACTCACCATGGGCGAGTAGATTCAATACTTTGTCGAGCCCTGGTGGTGATAGTACGTCTACCCCTGTTAATTGTTTAGTTTCTTCTCCTCACAACTTTCTTGTGAGGTAGGGAAGTGCTGTTATTCCATGTACAGATGGGAAAATAAGATACAGAGATACAAAGTGACTTGCCCAAGGTCACACAGGAAGTTTGTGGTAGAACAGGGAATTGAACCTCTGTCTTCCAAGTCCAGTCTCACATCCCAACTATGGGTCAGCCCTATATGAATGCTAGTGCAATTATTTTACTACTATAACTAGCTCTTAATATTTTTTTAATAAGTTAATTTTAGGGATGGTGTTTTGACTGCTAACTTGATGGCTATGGAAAATGAAGCCCTTTAATTATTGGGGGGGCTGATAATAGTATAAGCTTCCCCAAACTGTCCTACCTTTGTATTTCCACCCCGACCTTGAGGAAATACATTTTGTGGATACTTTAGTCTCCAAGCCCAGTAGGGATGGGAATGGGAAACCGGTAATGGGAATGGGCAGTTAACCGGTTACCCAGTAAGCATCACTAGGAGCCCTGCAATGCTCGCAGCCCCGCCTGGGGCCAGGAACAGTAGCCCCATGACGGGCTGGGAGTCCGTGGCTGGGAGTTGGCAGCCCCACGGGTAGAGACTGCTCCGGCTGTGGATCCTGTGAACTGAAGCTTAGGAGCTGCAAATGTGTCTCTTGCGGCTCTTTGCAGCACAGGATATTATAACACTGTGTGATTTAATGATTAACTAATCAAGCTTGTTTTACTATGTTGGTCAGTCATTTTGCTGAGTGCGCACACGCACGCATGCGCACACGCACACAATTTCCCATCATACTATTTTAAATATGAATACATGATACTATTGTAAATGAAACAATGCAACTGTGCTGTGGTCATTCTGGGTAATGTTGATCAGACAATATATACTAAGTTCACAGATGCCACTAAACATCCATACAGGGGAAGAAGCATGTTTAAGTGATGGATTGCAGTGATTGGACTGTGTTGTTACGTTGAAGGTTGCACTCTGTGGGGAAGGCTCAGGCTCTTGCTTCCAAGGATGATTAAAGACTGAAAATGTGTAAGTGAGGTTGAGACACAGACCTTTCACATCTGAGCCTTCAACAGGTTAGAGGGCGTGATGAAAGGAATCTTATGGAAACAAATGGAAAATTAAGGAAACTTTCTTTACCATTCAGAATTTTCCAAGGATTCTCCCCGAATGCTTCAGTTTGGCTGCTAGCGCTTCATTACCAACATAACTGTTACTGGGGCCAGTTACTATTTTTCCCCTGCTTTATAGTGGCATTTACTAGTAATAAAATAAGCTAGATTTGGAAATTGAAATCCCTTATCTATATGGCAGAACAGCATAGGCAGTGACAGTACAAGCTTCAGGATAGTGTCCCTTGCTGATAAGTTTTTGGAGAGGCTTGGGGTAGTGGTAAGGTGTTTAATCGCCAGGCTTTTTGGTCCTTAACTTTTCTGCAAAGACTGAGAACAAGGGTGCCAGTGGGACTGGTGGTTATTTCCAGGGATGTAGACTTAGGAACAGGATTGAGACCAGGGACCCGTTTCCCTTCAGCTATCGAATTATAAATAACATAATTCAGATGCTACATAGTTAATCTAGATTTGGGCCAGTATGTAGGCCAGCCAGATCTACACTTCAGGCTCAACTGTATTGGTCAGGGGTGTAGACCATGATATCAATCTCTGAGAGATGTTGCTGTGCTAGCAAAGTCACTAGTATAGATGCAGCAACACAGCCAAGCTTTTTCTGGTATAGTTTGTTTCTCTTGTGGAGGATGGGTTTACGTAACAGACTGCGATGTTCTGTACTTCAACCTAGACCCGTAAGGGCTTCTGTCATGGCTTGCCCTGTCGACTTGGATGCTCTCTTGCCATGCAACTTCTGCACCTTGGTTTTCACCAGCCTCGTTATGCCTTGTAGCATGACTCCATCAGCCCTTCCAATTCCAAGCTCTACCCAGAACCAATTTTACTCTGCATTGCTCAACCCCTGATAGACTTGTAGGCAATTTATGTCATGTGGTCTGGTGTACACAGTTTTAATAGCATCAAAGTCACTTTTTGCTTCCTTTTCTCCCTCCTTTTTACCTTCAGCTACCTCTCCAGATGCATATCTTTACCTGCAAATCAGGGGCATTCTTGTTTGAAATCTCAGAAAGTTTATTCAGCCTCTTCACCCTTCCATGGCAGATGAAATAAGTAGCATGCAGTTTATCATTACCAGGACAATGAAGGATGTGGAACGTATACCCATAAAGGCTTGTCCCATCTTTCATCAACTGCAAACGTGCAGTATGTTGGTTTTCTGTCCAACTTTTGCTCCCATCCTTGTGTTTCTAGTGTGGTGTGTGGTGGTTATTTGTGTAGGGCAAGAATGTGGCTGGCCCTGCACTGGTGAACTAGGATGACACCTCACATTTACACAAGGGGAAGTCTCAGCCCCTGTCCCTCTCACTGGTAGTTCTACATTCCCCAAAGAGAGGTTAAAAGTTCAAGGCCAGGTCCCTGTCCCTTTTTCCCAGCCTGTGGGAAAAGCTTTTCGCACCTTTTCAAGGAGTGAAACACTTGCCACTCCAGTGTGTGCGCTTCCAGGATGTTCTGGCTGCCTTGGTGGTGAGCTAGACAGAGTGCCTCTGGGACTTGCCCCCCAGCGGTGGATGTGATATTAAACACACTTGTAGTTTGTAAAGAACTTTGGGGTCCTTTTGGCTGAGAGGCAGTGTATGAATTAAAAATATTATCCCTTCTGTTTAGCTTCCCTTCTCCACAGTTGTGATTCTGAGACGAACCAGCAGGGCTGGGAATTGGATGCTTCTCAAGTGCACCTGCTTTTGCATGCTGTACTGTGAAGACTAGAACTTGAAGCAGCTTTGTGGGCACATTAAGACCCCTGCTACTAGTATTTCTTTCCCCAAAGAAAAATCCTTTCATTGTTAACCCAAGGCAGTTGCCGACCCTTGCTTTGTATAGGAGGTCTTGCTTCTTGAATCCTAGCATTGTATAAGGGGCATGCCCTGCTGAGCGGATGGATGGGGTACTTAGCATTTTCTCTTTAACTTGGGTAAAATAGTAATTCACATCTAAATAGAAAAGTATATGGGCTGATGTACAGAAATATTTAAAGGCATGAAGTTAAAGTGCATTTCAAAAAGCCTTTCCATATCCACTTTTGTACTAGTGTTCTTTGTTGAATTATAGTTTCAGTATTGGACAGAAATAATTTTTTATTATAGCTTTATTATTCATTTTGTTAAGGAAGCTTCCAAGTTGATCCTAATCAGGATAGTTCCTCAGGTGACAGAATGCAATTCAATGTGTAAGATTGCTGGGTTGTTTCTATCATTGTAATGGGATGGGGAGGGGGATATTTTGGCAACAAAGAAATATCCCGCCCTCAAAAGAAAAACCCCTTCCATGATAGGGACAATTAAAATGCAGGTCTTGGGACATTAAGAAAGTGGGGGGGGGGGGAGAAAGAAGGGGATCCTGATTTACACAAGAATGCAGCTCTCATTTACAGCTCCATGGAGATTCAATTGTAGAGCCTTGTGGCTCAGAAATGTTGCCTATGGAATAGGAGGGAGGGATTGGGGGCGTGTTTGAGAAACAATAGTTGAAAGAGGTAGAAAGCCACACTGTCCCAGCCAGTTCAAATTCCATGCACTCACAATTAGCCTGCCTGATACAAAGGATGGAGATGAAAGTAGCCACATTTCTCCCTGCGACACTGTAAAGGATTTTGGAAGATCCTGTTAGTGCAGTGGAAACGGAAATTACCTACAATTGGCTCAGTTTGTGGTGGAGTGAAACCCGGAGAAGGAAAACTGTTGATTTGCTAGAGTGAACTGGATGAATGAGCATTGAAGCCAAAAAGCCTGATCTTGTTTTATGCAAATATGAACGATTGGCTTTCTCTTTTCTTTCCTTCAGAAGTTGTAATTAGCTGTTCCCAGCCCCCAGGATTATGTTTCAGAAGGAGATGTTCAGGTTCAAGGATTGTTAATGGTTGCTAACTGCCAGGACAAAAAGGACAATCTCACAGTTGTGCAAAAAGAAGGGCATGGGGTGGAGAAGAGGGGTGTAGGAAGAGGCAAAGTTAGCAGGGTTTGTAGAGCTTTGGCAAGTACAAATTGAAAACCCAGCTACCTGCTTTCTATGAGAACTAAACTCCAGGACCCACAAATAAGACAGCTTGGAAATGGTGGTGTTCATCAACACAAAGCTGAAATCTTTAATTAAACTTTTCAAGAAGAAGAGTAAGTAGTTATGTGCATACATGTTGTATGTCTGGAAAGTGTTGGAATTTTGTGGTAAGAAAGGTGTGTGGGTGGGTGAGTGTGTGTGTGTAAAATAGGTTATAGAAACCCTTGTCAGAAAATCTGTACAGTTTTTTCTCTACATGTTTCATAATGTGCAGAGGCAGTAGTCTGGAAGGCAATGTACCTGAGCTTCTTTGTAAGGATGAGTGAATGTTAACTAACTTCTATTCCTTATGTCTCTCGGAATGGCTTTGAAGAAGCTTTTCATGTAAAGTAAGCTGTTTACTTCTGAGAATTGAAAGCCTTGATGTAACTTGCTGCTCTATGTATCTATCGTCATTGTATGAAAAGGTGTTATTCTAATGCCCTCCCTCCCCCAGCTCTACAGCTGCAGAATATGTACATAAATTTGGGGTGTTGTCTCATTGTGTAGCATCATTCTAGTCAGAAACGTTTTTCTTGATTTATTTGCATATTTAGCTGGTGAGATTTAATTCATTGAGACAAGCTAATTGAGTTTGATCTGGCAGTCTGAGCATGTGTAGCACACGTTAGTCCTTTTAATCATGCTCTAGTAGAATTCTCTCAATATGGTACCGAGTAGAGCTAAGCAGTATGCTGGTGTGTCTGACTTTTCTTATTTTGTAAGGTGAATGCAAGGCATTCTTTCTTGGTAAGTCAGTCTGTTAATGTACCTTTTGTTGCCTGTAATTCTAGGATGATTGATATTGTACTCAGGTAGTGAGTGACTTGTCTGTTCATTATCATTTGTATTTGACCTCTGATTGGCAAGGACAGAGAATGCAGCCATACACCATGTCACCATTGTCTGCCTTGCTGCATGAGGTGTTTTCTATTACATCCAGGACAATGAAAGTAAGTACAGGAGGGGAGCGGCCAGGCCACGTGGCCAGTCAAACTTGTGAGCAAATGAACAGTCCAACAAAAACATTTTGAAAACATTTATTAAAGGATCTGACAAAACACCACAAGATACTGTTGTACTTAGATTCTGACATTAATTTGCAAGTTCCTTTATTTTGTTTAATCAATGCAATTATTTTATAATTATTCTTCAAGGCAAGGAAGCTCTCACTGTCACACAGCCAGTACAGTTTATCTGCCACTAGGTAAGGCACTATGTTTCTAATGCTTAATAATGATACAGTGCAGCTAGTGCTGTGACATTGATAGCATGCAGCTCCTATGCTACCCCAATTTTAACAAATAAGTCATGAAAACTCAAAAATGGGAACAAGAGGGTGGAGAGCAGCTAAATGACCAACACAGTTTGGCTGAGCCTGCATAAGAGGTACTTGGGAGACAAGCACAGCTGTAATTTTTTGCTTGGGAGAGTTGGATGCACAGTGTGTGCTCTGAAGGGCAAATGCTGCTAGAGGTGTGATACCTCAGCTGCCCTTTTCCTGTCCCAACAGAGAAAGGGGCCAGACTATTCAACCACAGTTTATATTGATAGCAAACTTTTAGACAACAAACAATGTAAGCATCTCAGGGAAGATAAATTATAAGTATAAATATTATAGTGGTGTACTTTTGTTAATTAACTAGTTTGATTTATTACTAGAGAATTATTTTAGAGAATTTGAACTTGAGAAGCACTAAGTTTTTTTTAATAGGTTTTTTTATGTTGGTGAGTTAGTTGTGGCCATTGGGATCCTGCCAAGCTGCTCTTGGGGCCTGGCCAGTTTGTGAGGTGTAAAAGCAGTGGGCCTGACTGTTTCCATTCCTAACAGTGTAAAGCCGGTGTCATCTTATTAACGTCAATAGAGTTACTTTCAGTTTATACCAGTGTAACATCTGAAGAGCTGGTCTGTTTTTATTTTAATATCCTCAGCTCATGCATCTCAACTGTTTATGCACAGTCCTCATTCAGCTGCATATAATTTGTGTATTACATTCTCTCTCTCTCTCTTTCTTTGCAGCTGTCTCCAACTTAGATGAAGAAAGTAGATGGACAGTCCATTATACCGCTCCCTGGCACCAGCAGGAAAATGTGTTTCTGCCCTCCACGAGGCCACCTTGTGTGGAGGATCTGCATCGCCAAGCCAAGCTGAACCTCAAGTCCGTACTAAGAGGTAAGATGCTGCCACTAAGGCTGTGGCTAAGAGCTTAGAGAGAAATTCAGTAAATTACATGGTTACATTCTCTGCCACTAGCGAGCGTGGCTTTGTTACTAGACTTTTATAGTATTTTAAAGCATATTTGAGTTTCTTAGGTTCCAAAAGAAACAGCTTGTTCTGCTGTCTTAAACAGATGTCAGGTGTGTTGGATGACATTTGCCAGTGGAGGAGGAAAAGTAATTCTTTCTGCCATGGAGAGTTTAGTAAATCCCCAGCTTTGCTGCACTACACTCTTGTATAAAGAGTGGAAAAACTGCTTTTATAAATTCACATCTGCCTTCAGAGCCTTATTATAAATAATAACTATGTTTTAAAGTACTGAATCAGACCATTTATGGTCTTAAAGAAATAGCTAGACAGAATTGGCATCTTTTTCAGGGAGTTCTGTTGATAGTGGTATAGTAACACATGTGTGAGAAGGTAGCTGCTTTGAAGTATCCAGCCACATCAGCTTCCAAGGACCCTGTCTGTAGCATAGCTCCTTGTTCACAAAAAGTTGCATTAAACTTTTAAGGACTAAATTCAGCCTTCACGTACATATGCACAACTCTCAGTGAAAGACAGCAGGTGGGCACAGTACAGAAATGCACAGTAAGGCTCTACGTTTCGGTAAGAATGAGAAACTGTCCTGGAGTTTGAATGAGTTTCTGTGTTAGAAACTCTTAAAAAAAGAATTATTTTGTAAAAAATTTAAAATTAAAAAATGGATAAGTCTATAGAGATGGCTTCTGTCTTGCCTGTCCTTGCCTGACCAGGGCTATATCTCTGATGTTAGTGGCACTATGTTCTTTTTGTGCAGTCATTTGAACAAGAGCAGTCAATGAAGAAAAGTTTGGAATAGGGATGTAATAATGTGCTCGATTAATCAATTAACCAATAATCAAAAAGTTTATCAGTTTATGCTGTAGACTAAATGCATTCCACCCGCCTCTTCCCCTGCCCACCAGTAAATTTTTTAGCAGGCTGGCCAGCAGCCCAGCTAAGTCCGGGATCTACCACTGCTGTGGCTCTTTATTTAAAATGTATTAGGAGCCAGGTGGGCAAGCAGCCCAGCTCAGTTCCGAATTGTGCCAGGTCCGGGAGCTCAGACTCTTCCCTCTCCAACACCCCTACTCCCCCGCCACAGGCTACTGCCACCTCATGCTGCTGCCTCTATCAGCAGAGGGGATCTGTGATAGGAGCTGGTTTTTAAACTGGCCCCCCTAGTGGACCAGCTCCTGCCTGATACAGAGGCAGAAAGGTGGAGTGGCAGGGAGCTCCTCAGGAGTGGGGCCGGATTGCACTGGCTGTCAGCCCCGCCCCCACACAGTCCCACCCCCACCTCTTGCCCATGAAAGCTCATGATACCATCTGCATTTTTTTGTTAGACTTGAAGGTGCTGCAAGACTATTCATTGTTTTTTTTAAGGTTTTTTCCAGTTACAAACTAACACGGCTCCCCCTCTGAAATGATAAGAATTCATGAGGTTAATTGATTATTCAGTTAACCGATATTTAACATCCCTAGTTTGGAACAACATCTACCTGTGGATAGAAATAGTGTTTTTCAGACAGTCTTGGTGTGTGGGAATCATATATATAGTAGCCCAATGTCTCTGACTCTGTAACACTGAAACGCTGGCTGTTCCTTCTGGGTGGCGCTGTTGCCTCCCACTGTGGCACTCGGCTGAATTCTGCCCCTCTCAGCCGAGCCACCGTGCGGGAGCAAGCGGCACAAGTGGCCATTTGGGCCCCTAGCAGGAGCGCAGAGCCCAAACGGCCACTTGTGCTGCTTGCTCCCGCTTGGCGGCTCGGCTGAGTAGCGCAGAAGTCAGCCGAGCGACATAGCGGGAGGCAACAGCGCCACCCAGAGGGAACAGCCAGGGGGCGGGGCCTGGACGAGCGTGCATCTCTGACTTCAGGAAAGGGCGCCGTATTCAAAAGGAAGAAAGCGGAGGAGAAAGAGAGGAGAACAGAGGAGGTGGAGCACAGCGAGAGAGAGTAAGAGAGACGGAGCAGGAGGAAGAGAAGAGAAACAGAGTGAGAGGCGGGAGGGGGAGAAGAGAAAGAGAGAGAGATGGCGAGGCAGAAGGAGGAGAAGAGAGAGAGAGGCTGTTTGCGCTGCTTGCTCCTGCGCGGCAGCACAGAAGTCAGCCAAGCGCCATGGTGGGAGGCGAAGAGGGGAGGGACGGTGACTGACACATACCCAGGGGGTGGGGCCTGGATGAGCGTGCATCCTCGACGGAGACAGAGAAGAGTGGAGAGAGAGTGAGAGGTGCAGGAGGGGGAGAAGAGAAAGAGAGAGGCAGAAGGTGGAGGAGAACTTAGAGGGGGGGGGGAGGTAGGAGAAGGAGGAGAGAGAGGAAGAGATGCAGCGAGAGACCAGAGGCTCAGGAGGGAAGACTAGCATGGAGGAGAGACCTGAAAATCTCATCTTTTGATGGGCCAATTGGCTAGTGTAAGAAATAATGTCTACTCTTTTGACTGCCTAGAAATGTAATTTTAATATAATTGGAGAAACATTTTTTTCCCGCAGTTTTGTTTGTTTTCGGGTTTGTTTGTTTTCTTTCAGTTCTCTTACCTCTTCAGTTAATTGGGTTTCACCATTTCTTACTTTTATGGCTTTGATTATAATTTAATAGGGCACTCTTGACGGCCAACATTAATAGATCATGCCAGGGCTCAGTCAGCAGATAGTTCAAATGCTAATGTTCTGCACAAATATATTAACTCAGTAATAAATATAAAAGCATGCCAACTATCTCTTGTAGAGGTAGTTTATCAGTGCATATACAAGATGTGCCTTAAAAGGAAAAGGCTTTCGCCCACTGTGCCTTAAAGAGAATGCTGTTGGTACTTAAATTTTGCAATATCAAGTCTTAACTACTTGTTCTTCCATTTTCTAACTATCAACTGCCCTGGAAACTTAATCAAAGATTTATGGGCCAAAATGCATGGCTGCTGTGGTTTTCTTTATTTCAGTGCAGTCGTCATATCAGGGATGATTTTCCTTTTCTATCTTTAATAGGTTTATATATACAAAATCATATTGCAGTGTGAAGGTGTTTACGCACCTCTACCCAATATATACATTTTAAGAGATCAAAGTAAGTGGCCACACTTCTGTAAAATAAATCCTTCAGTGCTAGTTGAATCTTACCATATGCAACCTTGAACAAACGAATCAGTGTATGCACACATTTGAGGAAATTTTTGAGGAGGAAACAGGTTTCAGTTTCACGTTTCCAAAAGCTGGTAATAAATATATAAAAAAAAAAATACTTCACATTTACGAACAAACAAAGCTACCTTGATGCTGTTTTTAAAATTATCTCATCCATGATGTGTCTGGTCCAAAAGATGAGAAAAGCGTGTTAAAGATGATGCTTGAATATTCTGACTTGCATGACAGAAAGTTAAGGTTTCACTAACAATATTTAAACTGTCCCATCACATGTAAGCGATATTACAGGGTCACACCATATCTCTGCAATAATACAAAATGCTACATCTGTTCCATGCCCTACTTCCTAGAGCCGTGGTCACCAACAGGCCTTAACCAGTCGATTGCGAGGTGTCCTGTCCGCCCTGCCCCTATTTCCCTCCCACCCCCGAGGAGCCCCACTACCTTCCTCAAGTGAAAATGGAGGTAGTGTCGGCTTCCGGGGATTGACAGAAGTCCCGCAGCTTAGCGCCACTTCCGGTGATTCCGGAAGTGCGCTAGCTGCTCTGCCGAGTGTACTGTGGGAGGGAGCATTGGCTCCCTGCACCGCACAGGAGGGGTGAGTCAGTCCCGGGGGAGGCGCACACGGGGGGTCGGCCCCGGGCAGGCTCGTGTGGGGTTTACCTGCGCCGGGGAGGCGGCAGGGGGTCGGCCCTGGGGCAGGCGCGCGCTGGTTTCCCTCTGGGGTGAGGGGGTATCCTGGGAGGAGGCAGATGCAGGGGACTCTGTGCCTCCACTGGCACCCCACTCCCCAGATCCCACTCCCCAGCCACAGATCTCTGTCCCCACTCCCCTGTCCCCAGCCACAGAACTCTGTCCCCACTCCCGTCCCCTGTCCCCAGCCACAGAACTCTGTCCCTACTCCTGTCCCCACTCCCCGAACGCTGTCCCCACTCCCCTGTCCCCAGCCATAGAACTCTGTCCCCTGTCCCACTCCCTGAACTTTGTCCTCAGCTACAGAACTGTGTCCCTATTCCTGTCCCCACTCCCCGAACTCTGTCCCCACTGGCACCCTGTCCCCAGCTGCAGAAACCTGTCCCCACTGGCACTCTGTCCCCTGCTGCAGAACCCTGTCCTCTGCCCTCCCAGCACCCTGCCCCCAACCACAGAGCTCTGTCCCCACAAAATATATAATTATAAATGATTCATTTTAGATTTCAATAGCATGAATAAAAAACAGACCATTTATTTCATAACTAAAAACAGGTGATTTTAATTTTATATATTGCATAATTTAAAAATAAACTATCAGAGTGTGTAAGTAAGGGCTGGGGATAGCAAGTGATGGACAGGAGGAGAATAGAGAGGGCGGGGCGTCAAGGAAGGGGCGGGGAGGTAGATCTTCGCCTGTTCTGAGATTTAAAAAGTGATCTGGGTGTAAAAAGGTTGGAGACCACTGTCCTAGAGACTGATACAAAAATATGGGGCTGGGCAGTTGTTAAGAAGTGCATGGGTGATACCTTTGTAAGCTCCTCCTACCCCTCTCCTAATTTCAGTGTAAGAAAGGCAACAAGTTCTGGAATTCATACTTTGGTGTTCTCTCTGTACCTGTCTAGGGGTTTTATCTATCATGGAAGACTTTCAAAGGCTGATACTTTTAGTCCCCACTTCTCTTTCTTCCCTGTGCCAAAATCTCTTATCTCCTCCCTCAGGCTAGATAGTGGTCTTTGTTACTCTGCCCCTCCCAAGAGAGGGGAACGCAAGTGCTTGTTAGTATTCTGCAGTTAGTATTCTGCAGTATTAGGCAGTGCTGGGATGGTTATCCTAGTTCACATCATCTCTGGTTATTGGTAACACATCTGTGTCTTCGGCTTGTAAAATACACGGAAGAGCACCACATCAGATATTTCAGAGTTCAGACAGGGGAACTATATTCCTGGACCATACTAAAAGGTCTTTCATAAAGTCCCTCTCAATTCTCCAGTTAAAGCAAAACTAAAGATTACATTTCAAGTTGCAGCCGTTATAATGGTATACTCTGGTGTACATGTAGACCACAGTATATTTTTTAAAATCAAAGCGAAACATTTCCAGGGCATTAAATGGGCAATAAATGTAAGTTTTCCATGTACTTTTTGTCTCCCTCTTTGGTCAGAAATGGGTTATATGGAAAAATGAATGAGTATGTCCACATCTTATCTCCCCAGTTGCCTTAAGTCTATCACAGAGTTTATCATACGTTAAAGGAAAGCATTTTTATGAGATCTCCTTGGTAAAAGGAGAACGTTTTTATGAGATCTCCTTGGCAGCATGTTTCTACTCCTTCACCTGTGTCTTTGTTGTCAAAATGGATGGAGATCTGCATTACGTTATCTTTTCCTCAGCTTCATTTTAGTTTTTCTCCCTGAGAGTAATTCCAAAGCTTCCCTCTGCTCCACTCCTGGCTGCACAAACTATAGCAGAATGACATAATTCTTGTCAATTTCCCTGATGACTGCAGGGCTTCTTGTCAATGCACTGCAAATGCCAAAGTCCTGTCAATGTTACTCTGCTGTGTCTTGGAAAAGCCATGCAGAATGAGGAAGACACCTTTGCATCAGGTCACATTTGGAAGTTTGTCTTCATTACTGTAAATCTAGAAATAAGCTTTATTCAATTTAAATTTCTGCTGAAAAAAACTTTTTTGGGGGTGAGGGGAGCAGAGGACTCATTACTGCCTAGGGTTAGTTTTCTACTCTCCACTTCTGAGAGGATTTTTCAAATATTGCATATATGCATCTGTGATTTGAGAATAAACTGAAATTCTTTGGATTATTTTATGATGTATTTATTTGTTGAATAACTACCCTGAACTCTGTGATTCAGCAATAAAAGGCCCTGATGAAATGTAGTCAAATAAGAACAGAGTCAGATTTCTATGGGAACCTGAATTCTAAATTTCTTGTCTCTGTGATTAAACTTCCAGTTTTAAAATTGTATAAAGATTTGTTAAATGTTAAACTGAGATCTGGGGCAGTAGGACAACTGCTACCAAAACTAGAGGATGTGATGTCATCGGAAAGCAACTAATTGCTGTTATCTGGTGCATTAAAGTACATTTGCTCCAGGGAGCTGTCCCATCCAAATAGTATTGATTCCCAGCTTTGCTTGGCCTTTGCTTATGAGCTCTGACAGTATGACTGCCTACCCGTGCTAGTCTGATTCCAGATGAGTGATGATGCCCCAATGAATGACAAGTAAATGTTCAACTCAGGTTACAAATAACAAAGCAGAAGCAGAATAGTTTGTACCTGGCAACTTATCAAATGAGTGACATTTTTTAAAATAATAAAAACACACAAGTTTATTGCTGTCAAGCTTTCTGGGAGTTAAAACCTGTTTAGATTTTAAAGTTGTATAAAGTTTTCCTATTTACACTGGTATAATTTTTATGGAGTGACCAGTAGTTTAGTGAAGTGAATGGGAGTCTTTTCATTGACTTTAATAGGCTTTTGAACAGCAGTATGAAAAATATACGCACAATGGTAATAGTTATACTAATAGCTTTTTTAAATTGTATTAACTGTTTGGTAGGTAGTACATTTAAACATTAGGGAGGGATATTGTTTCATGAGATGAATGGCATTCAGCAATAGAGACCTTTACATATGTTTCTTATGCATCTCTTCAGGAAACGCATGCAAATGGCTTTTGTTTGTTTGTGTTTTTACCTTATCTAATTTTATAAACTTAATACAAATGTATATTTTAGGTTTCTGAAAGACATAGAAAAACTCTCCTCACTTGTGATGGATCTAGTTCTGGGTGCGAGCGCGCAACCCCCTCCGCAGGGTCACGGCCCAGCGAGCCCGCCATCTGGTTCTTACGGATTCACTACATTGATGGGCGCGAGCTCCTGATGCCCACCCTGGGGTGGAGGTGGGGGCGAAGTGGAGCCCGGCACTCCCGGTTCACCTCCCGGGCGCCTCAGTCCTTTCCCACGGTTTTTGGGATGGCGGGGTCTCCCTCTTACTCCCTTTTCTCCTGCATTGGGTGCAGCACGGAGGAATCCTGGGGGCTAGAGGGACCCGGCCCCACGCTCTCCGTCAGGTCCTAGCCCGGGGCCCTAAGGGTTTGGGTGCTGACCCTCACCTGGCTGACGAGGTCCCACCCTGTAACGCGTCAGCCCACGGGCGCCAGAGTGGCCCTGCCCCAGGCTGCTTCCTAGCCGCCCTTGTGTCCACAGTTTCCGGGCCCGGGCCGGTGATCCTTACCTCTTCATCGGGGTTACGCAGGATGCTGCTCCGCCACTCTCCCAGTGTCCCGTCTCTCCCGGGGAGGGAGGAATGGCCTCCCTGGCGTCCTCCTCCTTGCCCTGGCTCCGGGGTGGCTTTTGAACTTCCCGCTGGAGGTCACGCCGTCTCCCCCGACCCTGCACCTGGCGTTACCAGTGTCCTGACGTCGGGGGCGGAGTTGCGTCACGGCGTCATTCGCCGGGGCCGGGCACATCTCACCCGGCCCGCCAGCTGGCCCTATTCCCCGCAGCCACGAAGTTCTGCTTCTCGCGGTGTTTGGCGGGGGCGCCTTCCTGGCAGCGCGCTGGCAAGGCAGCCCCTCCCGGGCACTCTGCCCCGTTCTAGTGTGGGCCACTGCTGGTCCGTCACATCACTACAATGTGTAACAGAACCAGTTTGAGAAAAAAAGTACAGTTCTATATGCTGATGAATGTTGTTTTAAAGTTCTTGCTCCCATAAACTATAGCTATATATTTCTGAAATTAAGCAGAGTGAAGACCCAATTTTGCCTGATTGTAGAACTATTTTAAAATATGATTGTCTCAATCTGGTATGCAGATTTCTTCAAGTGAGGTAAAGGTGCTAGCCCTCATTTCATGTAGTATGTAAGTTCCATATGAAACTTTAAAAACCAAGGTGTTTATGAAGGATTGGAATTAAAAAACAAAACATGTAAAATGAACTATGCATATTTTTGTGTTTATTCTCAAGAAATGCTGAATGAATTTTAATGTATTCTTAAAAAAAAACTAAGGAGACTTCTGGTCTGAAATCAATACCTGAGAAATTCAATGTATGTGTGTGTTTCTCAGGAAAATTATAAATGGCCTAACATGAGGCTTTGGAAAGGAAGTGCAAGCTCAGTTGAATAATAATAATAATAATAATAATAATAATTTCATTTCAGTGTACTGCTTAACTTTTTAAAATAAAAAGTAGAATATGGTACCCCGTTCCACAGGAGGCTTTTGCGCAAAAACAAGCAGTGTGGCCGTGGTCTTTTTGCACAAAAACCCCTTTTTGCACAAGATTCTCTCCGGGAGAGGCATAACGATCTTGTGCAAAAAGTTTCTTTTTGCGCAAAATGACCATGGCCACACTGCTTGTTTTTGCACAAAAACTGCTCGGAATAGATCATGCAAATGAAGCGCAACAAAATCCTAATCAGCACTTCATTTTCATTGCCTCTTCTGGCAAAAACTCGTAGTGTAGACATAGCCTGATATCCAAGGTACTTATTTTCACTGTCCTTCATGTTCAAGGTGGTTTTATAGTTCATTCCCAGATAGTTCTTCTTAGCAAGGATCTCCTTCATATTCTCATAGGTTCCCCAGCATAAAACATGCAGACTGGGACAAAACTATATCAAAATTCTGTGGTTCTTGTTGAAATCTGCAGTTCCTGTGACTATTTCCTCAGTGGGACAAATCGAGGTGTGTGTGGCAGCAGTGCAAGATATGAGCTTCCCAAGTAGATCCCAACCAGCTACATGATATACTCTGTCCCATGGCCAAATGGCTGCTTATCCTTTTTTCCATGTTGCCATGCTTACTGTGTCACTTGCTGAGTTCTGTGACTCTCTAACGGGGGGGGGGGGGGGGGGGCGAGAATCACAGTACACACAGATTAATGTTGCTCTGAGCAGCATTAACTAATCCTTTTTAGTTTTTTATTCCGATTTTAAGCTGTGATGCAGAGGGAAATGCCACTACTCCTGTCGTTCCCATAATTCTCTCATCTCCAGCCCGTTTGATTTATGTGACCAAGAGACTGTGCAGAGTGAAGGGATTTGTATCCTACATAATCACTTCCCCTCTCTGTATGTCTCAAGAAATTTGCCCCACAGATTTGACTTGTTTGTGTGTAATGAGGTATACCTAAAGGATCATGCACAATGACCTTCATCCAGTACCAGAGATCCTGCAACAGCAGCAGTAATAATTCTATTAATAGAGTAACACAAGCAGTTGTCTTATATAAAAAGTAAATTGAAAATAATCCTCAAATCGCTAGCTGATCAATAATTTAAAAGGTGACCAGCAACAAGGGCAACAGTGTGAGCCGTGTTAGGATGCATGACTGTGGTACAGCCAATTGAACTATGTTTGACTATTCAAGAGTATAATAATAAATACACCTAGCAAAGCTTGCTGTTGGTTTACCCTTTGTTTTCACCGTGCCTCTCCTTGGTCACTGTACAGAGGAGCAATAGTGGAGTTCAGCCCCACTGGTGGATAATCCTGCTGAGATTATTGTTTTAACAGTAATCTTGTGTTTCATTAAAGAGCTACAAAGTAAAGAGGAACCACTTAATATTAACAGCTCTGCTCCAGGTTCCCAGAGATGTCAAGATGTGAAATTCCCCCCAGAACTTTTATTGAAATAAAACCATTAGGGGCTAGGAGCAAACCATATGTCCTAGCAAGACTTGTTCTTACAAAACCAGGCAATAAAAATCAATGTATTTCTTATTATTTTAGTTTCAATAGTCAAGTTAGTGCCAGTAGCGCTACCCACGTACTCTCTCCTTTTTACTCCTTTTGAATTAATTCACAGAGTACATCTGTTGTTGATTTTGGCAGAGTTCCATATTCCAACTGCCCTTTCTGTAAGGAATTAAAAAGAAAAAAAAAAGTATTTAAAGGAAATTAGACAAAACTCCACTAAAAACCTAGAATTTACATATTCAGTATTGCTTTCATGCTGAGAAATGAGAGCTTATTGGAGCATACTCAGAATGCAAAGCTATACAGTTAGTTAAATATCACACCACTGGGTGTGAAAATATATAGATTAATTATATTTAGACTGATTATATGTTCTTATGCACACAGGGCACATGGTGAACACTTTACAGTTGAATGCTTGACACGTAGCTAAGAAACGCTGTCAAAATCCCTAGTGAGAAGATTTTTTAAAAAATAATCTAAAAGACATTTTGTATATCTGATACTGGTTCACTCAAAGCCCATAGCAATATTCCACTAATATTCTTAACTCCATTGAGCCTTACCATTTTCCACATTTAGGTCTGTGTTTGGTGGTATTTATGTGGATCTCATTTTTTAAAACCTGTTCCTTGAAAGCTTTGTTCACACTGAACCTATTATCCAGAATCCTGTAGACACAGCAGGGGGTGTACTTCACTTAGGGTTTCTCTTGAGTAAAATAAAAAGTGTGTGTTTTGAACTGTATTATCTAATATATTTTAAAGTCTAGTGTAGATAAGGCGGTGTGAACTTTTAAGATGTGCTAGCTATTTAGCGGGAGTGGGAGGCTGGGAACCTTAGCCAACACATTCTAAGAACACACCTTCTAAAATATTGGTTAAGACAGAGAACTGCTAATGAGACACACAACCTTTCACTTCTAGCTCACAGTTTAAACTCAACCCAAGTTGTTGCTTGATTTGGCGACCTACCTGAAATGAGTATGTTGTCTCAGACATTGTTAAATTGGGTATTTTTCTGAATCCAGCAATTGATGGCCATTTGCTAATGTAGCTACACCAGTGGAAGCCCTTGTGTAGTATAGACAAGGGAAGCTGTGATTTGCACCAGTGTAATTAATTTGTATTTCAAGCAGGGCTAATTATTCACTTGTGACATTACAGCTTTCTTCATCTACACAGGAGGTTTGCATAAGTACAGCATCAGTGTGTGACTATGATTTGATGAAATTGACAGAAATTACTAATGTTGACATGGCTTTGTTGAGTTCTGAGTGGGTGGGTGTCCATATAGCAAGAATCCAATGATCTCAGTTGTCCACCTAGCTGGCATTCTATTGTCATCCTCAGAGGAGGCTAAAGAATAAACAAACACCAGAACTAGTGTGTCATTCTTGCTCCATGTACAGATTAGGAAAACAGAGCATGTTGTCATGTTAACTCATATGTATTACATAACATGAGGTTAAACAGGATTTTTCACCTGGTGGTGACATGTTTTAAAACCTATTAACTGATTGTTGACCATCATTTTAAAACATAGCCTTCTGGGTTTATACTAGGTACAAAGACCTGTTTCAAATTGTGTGCGTGAACGTGACCACTTTTTTTTGCCTAGACATGACATTGAGGGTATTCCCTCAGCTTCTGCTTAAGGACGATTGTCAGGTGTGGGGTAGGAACATTACTCCTGTGCTGTAGATATTCTATTTACGAATAAGAGGCTCTGTCTCCAGGACTGTCAGTCTGGCCTTTTGTGGGGGGCGTTCTGTGTACTCTGCTTTTGTTTGTAATATTTTAAGAATCCAGTATGTTAAATTAAAAATGACACCAAGTGTGTTAGAAGAAAGCCGTTGGATATTTTTATTTAAACTGTATTCAGTTGTCTTAGAAACAGCAAATGTCCATAAAAAGGATAGAAAAGGTGGTGTTTTTTTCTTTCTGCACTGAAATGCAAGAATAAATGAATGTAGGAAAGGCACAGTTAAATGAATTACACTTATTACAAGTGTGTGTTCTGGTATTACTTCCCCATAGAAATTTAAATTAGCCCAAGACAAATGGAGATAATCATTTTTAAGTCTCCCTGATGACAGCTTCTTACAAATGATATTTATTTGTGTCTGTTTTAGCTTAGTGCCCTTAAAATGTTGATTTGAGTTTTCAGTACTCGTGAATCATTGAGATCATTCACTCTGCTGAAATTTGCTGGGTGTGAAAGGCCATGTGAAAGAGAGAAAAGACACAACGGGAATATTTAAATATGCTGATGATTTGACATATATAACTGGGAATCACTTACTGCAGAGTTCTTTCTTCTCAGTCATGTCTGGATCCATCCTGAAGAATGAAGCCGCAGCCTTTACTTGTCTGAAATACTGTACAAGAAACCCCTCTTCCCATCGTACACAGTGCAGCACTCTAAAACAAACTGTCCTCTTAATATACATCTATCAAATCATTTAGAACAGTGGTTCTCAATCTTTTTGATACTGGGGACCAGTCAACCCAATCACAAGCTTTTGGAGGACCGATAACATTTATTTGCTTATTTGCATACTCATTAAGCAAATGATGAATATGCAAATAAATTGTCGCTGGCCCTACTTGTCTGGCGGGTTGTTCTGCCCCCTCCCTCCCCTCCTGGCCCCAGTCCTGGCCGCTTTATTGGCCGGCGCTGGCTCCCCCAGCTACGTCCAGCGCCAGGTGTTGTGTGTCAGTGTGCACGGCACTAGGCCATCTCAGCAGTGCAGGGTGCTGCTACCCCATCGCACAAATTAATAGGATTGTGCGTGATAATATTTCTAAGGACTGGTGGGTTTTTTCTAAGGACCGGTACTGGGATGCAGACCACACTTTGGGAAACGCTGATTTAGAACATTCACTTTATAGTTGCAGTTGTGATTAAAAATCCATATAGAGTATGCTTCATTTAAATTGTCACTTTCATTCACAGTTGGCTGGGGTGCATAGTTGGAATGACAGTGATGGACATGAGTCTGAACTGATGATCCCTAATTAGCTTTTAGTGAGCACAATTATCAACCCAGTATATGTCTGAAACTGTGGGGTGGAAGCCACAGGTAAAGTAGAGAGAAGAGAAGCAAGGAAGGGACACAAGAAAAGGAGAAGGTAAAGGAAGGAAAGGGTTAAAAAATTTACAGAAGGATCTGCTAAAGCAGGGCTACTCAACTTTGGAAACCCTGGGGACCACAGTGATACTCTCAGCACATGCCAAGGGCTGCAACTTAAGTGTGGTTGCATATACATGCAAATATATATATGCAAATAGCATCTTTCACACTGATAGGCGTGAATACAAAGATTAAGCCTTCAACCCTGGTGCCGGACCCAAACGTGGCCGGTGTGAGTCAACTCTGCCCACATGGCTTCCCAAAATGCCCCGGCGCTCCTGGCATCTCCTCCCTGGGGGTTAGACATGCCAACACTCTGTACCCATCTGTTCCAGGCAGCCCATCTGCTTGTGTCTTTCAGTGCTCACTCTGCCTGGGAGACGCCTTGCCATTGTGGACTGTGTTCCCAGTGGAGGCCATGTTCAAAGGATCCCACCTGCGGGCCACGTGTTGAGCCCCACATGAACCTAAATCACGCCACGGGCCGCAAACAAATAGGCTGCAGGCCACATGTTGAGTAGCCCTGTGCTAAAGTGAGCAAGGTATGGGGAAACCTAGAGTAGTGGAGGTGTCACAGAGATTAGGCATTTCTGTGAGACTATTTAAACCATGTTTTTTTCAGTGAGATTAAATGTATTTTGCAGCATGCACTCGACCAGTGAAGAAGGTGTTAGCACTGGAATTACTTGTTTGGGGATGAAGAGTCTTCGGGTTCCACAAAATAAAGGCTAACTATTGGAATGATTCAGACGGGGTTGCTGAGTTAGTCTGTAACTGGAAAAAACTTAAACAACCAATAGCCTTGCAGCACCTTAGAGACTAACAAAACATGTAGACCAGTGGTCTCCAAACTTTTTATGCCCAAGATCACTTTTTAAATGTCAGAACAAGCAAAGATCTACCACCCCATCCTTCCCCCAAAACCCCACCCCTTCCTTGAAGCCCCGCCCTCTCTGTTCTCCTCTTCTCCATCACTTGCTGTCCCCAGCCCTTGTACACTCTCAGGGTACAGCTATACTGCTGCTTTTTTTTTTCCTATTCTGTAGGAAGAGGTTTTCCCAACATTTGGCCTGTTTAGACTGGGCCAAATGTCAGAAAAACCCCTTCTTTCAGAAGCCCCCTTATTCTTTGTGAAACGAGGAATACAAGGGTTGCCAAAAGAGCATATTTGCTCTTCCACTAAAAAAAGCAGAAGAACAAAATGTATCCCTGAATGCGGAAGAGCTTTTCTGGGATACTTCTGGAATCCCGGAAAAACTCCTGTCGTCTAGCTGTACCCTCACTGGGTTGAGACAGGAGGTGCGGTCTTTGGGGTGAGAGTGAGGGATTTAGGGAGAAGCAGTAACAGGAAACTTGGAAATGGCGGAGATGCTCAATGACTTCTTTGTTTCGGTCTTCACCGAGAAGTCTGGAGGTGTGCCTAACGTAGTGAATACAAGCAGAGAAGAGGGTAAGTTTAGAAGATAGGATACACAAAGAACAAGTTAAAAATCACTTAGGAAAGTTAGATGTCAGCAAGTCACCAGGTCCTAATGAAATGCATCCCAGGATACTCAAGGAGCTGATAGAGGAGGTATCTGAGCCTTTAGCTATGATCTTTGAAAAATCATGGAAGACAGGGGAGATACCAGAAGACTGGAAAAGGGCAAATATTGTGCCCATCTATAAAAAGGGGAATAAGAACTACAGACCGGTCAGTTAGTCTGTCCCAGGGAAGATAATGGAGCAGGTAATTAAGGAAATCATATGCAAACACTTGGAAGGTAATAAAGTGATAGGGAATAGCCAGCATGGGTTTGTGAAGAACAAGTCATGCCAAACTAATCTGATAGCTTTCTTTGATAGGATAACGAGCCTTGTGGATAAGGGAGAAGCGGTGGATGTCATATACCTAGACTTTAGTAAGGCATTTGATACGGTCTCGCATGATATTCTTATTGATAAACTAGGCAAATATAACTTAGATAGGGCCACGATAAGGTGGGTGCATAATTGGCTGGATAACCGTAGTCAGAGAGTTGTTGTTAACGGTGCTAAATCCTGCTGGAAAGGGATAACAAGTGGAGTTCCGCAAGGGTCTGTTTTAGGACCCGTACTGTTCAATATCTTCATCAATGATGTAGATATTGGGATAGAGAGTACATTTATTAAGTTTGCAAATGATACCAAACTGGGTGAGGTTGCAACTTCTTTGGAGGATAGGGACATAATTCAAAATGACCATAGCAAGTTAGAGAAATGGCCAGAGGTAAACAGGATGAAGTTTAATAAAGAGAAATGCAAAGTGCTCCACTTAGGAAGAAACAATCAGTTCCATACATACAAAATGGGAAGCGACTGTCTAGGAAGGAGCATGGCGGAAAGGGATCTAGGGGTCATAGTGGACCACAAGTTGAATATGAATCAACAGTGTGATGCTGTTGCAAAAAAAGCAAATATGATTCTAGGTTGTATCAACAGGTGTGTTGTAAGCAAAACTCGTGAAGTCATTCTGCTGCTCTACTCTGCACTAGTTAGGCCTCAGCTGGAGTACTGTGTCCAGTTCTGGGTGCCACATTTCAAGAAAGATGTGGAGAAATTGGAAAGGGTACAGAGAAGAGCGACAAGAATGATTAAAGGTCTAGAGAACATGACCTATGAAGCCAGGCTTCATGAACTAGGCATGTTTAGTTTGGAAAAAAGAAGATTAAGGGGGACATGATAGCTGTTTTCAAATATCTAAAAGGGTGTCACAAGGAGGAAGGAGAAAATTTGTTCCTCTTGGTTTCTGAGGACAGGACAAGGAGTAATGGGCTTAAAGTGCAGCAAGAGAGGTTTAGATTGGACATTAGGAATAAATTGCCAAGGGAGGTGATGGAATCTCCCTCTCTGGAGATATTTAAGAACAGGTTAGATAGACATCTGTCAGAGATGGTGTAGACGGAGCTTGGTCCTGCCTTGAGGGTGGAGGGCTGGACTCGATGACCTCTCGAGGTCCCTTCCAGTCCTATGATTCTATGAGGTGTGGGAAAGGATGAGAGGTGCAAGGTCTGGGAGGGAATTTGGGTGCAGGAGGAGGTGGAGAAGGGGATGCTGTCTTTGGGAGGGGACACCAGGCTAGGGAGTGTTGGGGTCAGGTGGAGGGTTGGGGTGCTGAGCAAGCCACAGGCTTATGTTTGTGAGAGTGCAGGAGTTTGGGTTGGAGTGTGTGTGAGGGGCTCAGGACAGGGAGGTTGGGAGTATGATGGGCTCAGGACACAGATTTGCAGTGTGTGGAGGGTGCAGAAGTGTTGTGGCAGGAGTCTGGGGATGTGAGACACTCAGGACAGGAGGTTCCAGTGTATAATAGGCTCAGATTTGGGTTTGGGGGGGAGGGGTACAGGAGTGTTACGTACCAGATGGGGGCTTGGCCCCAATTAGGGATTTATTGGCCAGGCTTCATTTTTTAAATAAAATATTATGTCAAACACAAAATGTTTCAGTGTTATCTTTATTTATGAGAAAGGCGGGGAACCTGTTTTGAGTCAGGGGTCACTGACACACAGAAAAGTTAGTTGGGCCACGCAAGTGAGATGCAAAGAAATAACTCCTCCAAAACCCCACAAGCCTCACTAATGTGGCCTCAACTGTGCTGGTGGGAGCAGGGGACATAGTACTGGCGAAGGGTGTTAGTGGGTGCTGGGGCGAGGACAGGGTGCCAGTGGGTACTGCGGCAGGGGACATTGGATAGGGTGCCAGTGGGGGCAGGGGACAGGGAGTCCCCTGTACATGTCTCCTCCGGGGACTCCTACCCCCTGCCCCCTCCCTCCCCTGCAGAGGAAGGAAACCACGGCACGTGTCTCCTCTGGGGACTCCTACCCCTCGCACAGGAAATCCACGGCTTGCATCTTCTCCAGGGACCCTTCAGAGGAGGGATGCCCCGGTGTGTGCCTCCTCTGGTGACTCCAACCTCCTTCTCCTCCCCCTCGCCCCACAAAGGAGGGAAGCCCCAGAGCAGTGCTTGTTCTGGGGACTCCTACTCCTCCCCTCCCCCCAGGAAGTCCCTGGCACGCCACAGACCTGGCCTTTCAGGTACCGTGTCAGTTGTTTGGGGGAGGGGAGCAGCCAGCCTACTTCCTGAAACTGCGGAAGTAGCGCACAGCTGAGGGACTTCCGTCCACCCTGCAGGAAGCCGATGCTACTCCATTGTCGCCAGAGGTATCTCCATTGTCGCCAGTCGATCGCGATTGACGGGTTGGTGACCACCGATACAGACGGTGATATAAGCTTTCATAGTTGCAACCCACTTCTTCAGATGAATGGAGTTATTAAAAGTCCAGTTTCTAAATGCATGCCAGGGAATGCTTCATTATATGTACTGATGTAACAAAGTTCTCAACTTGCTAATATCTCTACATTTTTGGGAGAGGGGTGGAGGGAGAGTGGTAGGATGAAGAGATATAGTCATTTACAGGGCTTGACGAACCCTGGAGAGAGCCACTCGCCAGCCACGCACTGCGCATGCGCCAGACTAGCGCTGCGCATGCACGAAGCGCCGGTGAATGGGGCACACGGAGCAACCGGCTGAAATCTACGTGCCATGGGCGAGTAGATTCAGCCGTTTGTCGAGCCCTAGTCATTTATATAAGCAATATTAACCAAACCAACTAGACACTGTTGAACAAAAGATTTTTCAGCTAATTTGTTGTGGCAGCACGTCTGTTTGAATTCCTGACTCAGTACAGAGAAAATTTTTGTCCTGAGTCCAAAGTGGGTGTTTTGGATGTATTGTAGATAAAGTTCATGAACTTGCCTTACTGTCAGTATTGGTCATCAGTGGTATGGCTCTGCAGCATATTTTAAAGCTAGTTTTGATGTAGAGATTCACTCTTGATAGCCCAGGTCTGTGTAGCTAGTATGGAGATTTAGACAGGCATAATGGGATTTGTTCCAAGTTTGAATGCATTCTTGTGTGATATGTAGACTTGTATCTGTTTGAGGTATTATATGGTCCCCATTACCAGGGCTCGCCAAGCGGCGGCGACCACCGCTCACCAGCTACGCGGTTCTGCGAAATGCACATGCGCTGTGCCGGCTTGTAATCTTCTCACCACGGGCAAGTAGATTACATGATTTGTCGAGCCCTGCCTGTTACTGTAATACCTGAGCACTTACAATTTTTAACCTGTTTATGCTCATAACACTCTTGTGATGTAGGACAGTGCTCTTATTCCCATTATACAGGAGGAAGTGAGGTCCAGAGGGTGCAATCTGCACAGCATGGCTTAACTCGAAATAAGATATGCAATTTGAGCTACGTGAGTTGCATAGCTTATTTCGAAATAGAGCACTCTTCCTCCGACTTCCTTTACTCCTCGTATCACGAGGGTTACAGGAGTTGGCGTAAGAAACCCTCCAGCTTGACAGTATTTTGAAATAACACTAGTTATTTCAAAATAATGTTGCTGTGTAGGCGTACTCAGAGAGACCGTGACTTGTCCAAGGTCACTAAGGGAGTCAGTAGTGGAGCAGGGACCTAGGTCTCTGACTAATGTCCTAACCACTTGGTCAACCGTCCTCACTAGACTAAGGGACACAGTTTCTATACTGTAACAAATCAAACCTTTCTTTGAATGCCATATTATGTATGAGTTATTTGTAGAAATCAGATTTATTGCAGATAATGTTTGAGCACTCTGCATCCCCACAACATAAGGGATAAAATATTATCCTCATTTTATAGTTATAGAGACCAAATGATTTGTTCAAGGTCACACAGCAAGTCAGTGGCGGAGTTGTGAATATAACTTAGGTTGCTTGATGCTCAGCATTTTCACAGTCAGTAAGACCTCAGCTATTTCAGGTATAATTCAGCAATAATTTCAACTATTACCAAAGAGGTTTCTTCTCTGTTTCTAAAATAGAAGTTTATTGCAAAACAAGTAGACAGTAACAAAACAAAACAAAAAAGCATAAAGCAACAAACAATGTAGTCAGTTTGCCTTAGAAAGAAATGTCTTGTACATTTTATTAGGATTGTCATCGTCTTATGTGATTTTTAGACACAGTTCTTATGGACACTCATTTAAAAAAGTTAATACAAAATGCATAGATATGACCTGTATAAAGGAGCTGTTTTCTTGGGTTTTTGCATAAAATGAGACTGCCCAAGTTGTTTAAAACCAATGAGAAAAAGTTTTTTTATTTCAGGGAACAGAATAATTTTCCAATCAGGTATGCAATGAATAGATAAATGTGTTTTTGTGAACAATCAGTTGATTTATTTCTATGGTTGAAAGTTCAGCTGACTATTACAATTAATAACCTCTCCATGATCTTTTAAGTTACAAGTTCAGCAAGAAAGGCTGAGCCAAGAAGTCACCCTGCATTTAGCCAAGCTAATTTTTCAGGCATGCAAATCTAGCTGTCAGTTTGTCACTTGTTCGTTTTTCCCTTCAGCAAAAGAGAAGACCTCTAGTACAAAGGCAGCCCCTATGTACTGTTTTCCTCCCTCTTCTCTTCTTGGTTCATAGAGCCTCTTCTACTGAGGCAGCTTTGCATAGAGACATCTGTTCTCCCATGCATTCGCAGTGCTGGTAGAAATTACCATGGGCCAGCTGGCATTTAATTTTGGATTTTATCAGTTGGTCTGAAGTTGTAGTTGAATTAATTTTTCTTGGATGCAAGACAAGGCACCTGATGCAGGCATTTCTGAGCAATACTTATTTATTTTGCTTTAGCTACCCAAAATGCCTTTTAAAATTGTATATGTATCCATTGTTAAATTAATTCAGGGAACATAAGCATTTTTACTGATAACTGCTTAAAATATGGAGAAATAGGATTACTTGAATCAGACCCTTTATCTATAATTTATACATATTAGTGCATATTCTCTCACATACATTTATGCACACATATGTGGGTGTGTATGTGTAGTATATGAAGATATATTGGGCTTGGGACTGATGCTGAAACCCTTCAAAGTTTACTTACATAAGTAATCACATTAGGACAAGTTTTGTAAGTAATAACTCCGTCTCCAAAGGATTAAAGTAAAGTGCATAACTGAAGTCACAAAAACAGCACACAGGTTGTGTGGGTTTGATTAGGTAGTCTCATAACATAAGATCTGTGGGTCACCAAATGAAATTACAGTAAAAGTCCGATGGTCCGGCATCTGATGGTCCGGCACTCCTGATGGTCTGACACCATCAGGAACCCGGAAGTGCTCCGGGCAGCCGGACCATTGGAGCTGCTCTGCCCCCGGCTTCATCAATTCAGCCGCTGCTAAAACTGACCAGCGGCTGAATCCGGGAAGCCGGGGGCAGAGCAGCTGGAGTGCTGCTGGGTAGGTCCCGTAGCGCTGTCCCTCGGGGCTGCGGGACCAACCCGGCAGCACCCCAGCTGGCCCCGATTCAGCTACTGCTGAAACTGACCAGAGGCTGACTCCAGGAAGCCCAAGGTAGAGCTGCTCTGCCCCGGGCTTCCTGGAATCAGCTGTTGATCAGTTTCAGCAGCAGCTAACTTGGGGACACCTGGGGCAGAGCAGCTGGGGTGCTGCCGGGTTGGTCCAGTAGCGCAGCTCCTGAATCAGCCTCTGCTGAAAATTACCAGTGGCTGACTCCAGGAATCCGGGGTCAGAGCAGCTCTGCCTCTGGCTTCCTGGAATCAGCTGCTGGTCAGTTTCAGCAGCGGCTGACTTGGGGATGCCTGGGCAGAGCAGCTGGGGTGCTGCTGGGTTGGTCCAGTAGCGCCGCTCCTCGGTGCTGAGGGACCAACCCGGCAGCACCCCAGCTGCTCTGCCCCAGGCGTACCCGATTCAGCCGCTGCTGAAACTGACCAGCAGCAGCTGAATGGGGACACCTGGGGCAGAGCCAGACTATCGGAAGGGGGGGATATGAGGGTTCTGGGGTGGCATCCCCCCACCCCACTCCAGACCCCTCATAGTCCCCCCTTCCGATACTCCGGCATATCTGATAATCCGGCACCCCCTGGGTCCTAAAGGTTCCGGATTATCAGAAGTTTACTGTAATAGGTGGCAGGTTTTAAACAAACAAAAGGAAGTTTTTCTTCATGCAGTGCACAATCAACTTGTGGAACTCCTTGCCAGAGGATGTTATGAAGACCAGGACTTTAACAGGGTTCAGAAAAGAACTAGATAAATTCATGGAGGTTAGGTCCAAGCCAGAATGGGTAGGAATGGTGTCCCTAACCTCTGTTTGACAGGGGCTAGAAATGGATGACAGGAGAGGGATCGCGTGATGATTACCTGGTCTGTTCACTCCCTCTGGGACATCGTTTAGCCACTGTTGGGAAGACATGACTGGGTAGATGGACCTTTGGTCTGACCCAATATGGCCCTTCTTATGTTCTTAGGTACAAGAAAACACATGAAACTTATTATGTATCATCTTGGAATTTTTAGTAAATGTGATTGTACTGTATGGAAAACATTCAGAAAATGTTTGTAGATCCATGTCACTCTGTTCAGTTCTGCTGCATGCTTAGCTGTTGCTCTATACTGCAATAAATTTTGTTTCACATACATTTTCAAGACATGGAGATTAATTTTAACTGTTGGAAGTTCTGCCGGTATGAAATATTAACTAAATGGTAAGTCTGGAACAGAGGAGAAACTGCACAAAAACCCTGCCAGCCTATCCCCCAAGATATGCACTCTCTTTCACCATTGAGAAATTCAATCTGTCTGTCTGACTAGACAGAAAATGCATAAGTTAATCCTGTTTTTTTCACAGTAATACCATGTCAAATGAATTAATGAGGTATACATTCAGTGCCTTCTGTTCACTCAATTGATCAGAGACTCAAATTATGGTGTAAGAATATGGACTCAAGTCATTTGAAATGCAGTAAATTGCTTGTGGATGCAATAGTTGCTACTGTGCATTGACTGTTGAGGGTCAGCTAGAGTTTAACGTGAGATGGGAGTTGTGTCTTGTACAAGAATGATGAGGTATCTTTTCCAGGTTTATGAGTTTTCTTTTGCATTTTCAACAGGCCCAGTTATTCCTGTTGTATGAGGAGTAAGGGAAGTCAGAGGAAGAGTGCTCTATTTCGAAATAGGGAGTGTCTACACAGCACTTATTTAAAAATAAGCTATTTTGAAATAAGATACGCAATTGACATAGCTCAATTTGTGTAGCTTATTTCGAGTTAAGCCCTGCAGGATAGATGTACCCTTAGTTGTACTACAATTCTTAAATCATTGTTTATAGTGCCACATTCTATTACAGGGCTGCACTGACTTCCAATGAACCCTCACCGTGAACGCCACTTTGACACACTACACTAATACTGTCTACAAAATCCCTGTTCTGAATGACAGACTTATGTAATGGGGAGAGTACTGTGAATAGCTTATGTGCTGTCTGTGACAAGTGCTAGCATTACACCAGAATTCAGCAGTGTGGGTGGTAGTAAAAGGCCTCCCAGGCATGAGAAAATGCTTATATAGTACTGTTGACTGCTTAAAAACATTTATATTTGCAATGCATCTTCCAGACCATACACCTAACCTGTTGTTACAACTAAAAATGAAATGGGAGTCTTTCAGAGGTTTTTTACCATATCTCTCCCATTACAATTAAATAAATAAAGGGAAAAAATAAAATAAACCCCATGTGAGTGAACAAGACAAAGAAACAAAACTACCACAACCACAACTGTGGGTAAAAGTGGCTCTCTGACAGAGCTTGTAACTGGGAGGGTTTTTTCGTTCTATCCAACGTAGCATAGACGACAGCCACTGCAGGACCAGGGGCAAGGAGTTGGGGGGTGGGACATTGGGCAATCAGCCCTTAGCACTTGCTCTTCCCCACACCCTTTCCAGCCCTCAAAGCTGCATGGAGCAACACACTCAAGCGAGTCTGGGGCTCCAGTCACTATCAGAGTGGTCAGGCATTGCTGTGGCATGGAGATAAAACCCATCATGGCCTGGAACCAAGACTTGGGCAGAGAGGCAGTTGCCAGGGTAGAGTCAAGAAGGGCCCCAGTGAATTCTGTTCTGTGTGTTGGAGCAAGAGTGAATTTTGGTATGTTTGAGAATCAGGAGAACAGGGTCTTGACCAGTTCCATGTGCTTGAGCACCAGCTCCCATGACCTGCCCTTGATGAGCAAGTCACCCAGGTACAGGAAGACCTGCACCCTGTTCTTACACAGGAATGCAGTTACCACCACCGTGTACTTCACAGACACCTGGGCACCATGGCCAGGCTGAAGAGCAGCACAGTGATCTGGAAATGCCAGTCTGCCACCCCAAAATGGAGGTGATATGAATGTATGCCTCCTTGAGATGGTAGACAGTGTAACAATCCCCCAGATCCAGTACGGGGATGATAGAGGCATGGGATACATAAGAAACTTGAATATTCTTATGAACGTGTTTAGGTTTTTGAGGTCCAGTGTGGGGTGCAGGCCCTCTTTGGCATAAGGAAGTACCAGGAGTCATGCAGCATCACTATAGCCGTATTCATCGTGCATGCTGCTGAGTCCACAGTGTCCAGGGCCACCTGCAGGGCAGTCTTGGTGACCGGGCGGTCTTCCTGTAGCAACTCCAAGAACTCCTGCCTAGAGTCGGAAGAGAAAAACTACTGGAATTTGGAGAGAGCACTCCAGGAGTTACACGCATGCCCACTGAGGAGTGCCTGCTGGTTCAAGACCAGCAGTTGAAGCCCCCCCAGTGGAATAGACCTTGTGACCAAATTGGTCCAGCATTTTAGCATCCTTATTTTTGGGGGAAGGACCAGCAATTAGCCAAGATGGTCAGGGTTAGAACCCTATACTAAGTCTCTCATTGCTAGATGCTGGGAATGGACAACAAGGGATGGGTCACTTGATTACCTGATTGTTCCCTCTGGAGCATCTGACATTGGTCATTGTTAGGAGACCAGGTACTAGGCTAGACGAATCATTACAGGCAGTCCCCGGGTTACGTACAAGATAGGGACTGTAGGTTTGTTCTTAAGTTGAATTTGTATGTAAGTTGGAACTGGCGTCCAGATTCAGCCGCTGTTGAAACTGACCAGCAGCGGCTGAATTGGACACGCCTGGGGCAGAGCAGCTGGGGTGCTGCTGGGTTGGTCCCGCAGCGCCGCTTAGTGGCGCTACTGGACCAACCTGGCAGCACCCCAGCTACTCTGCCCCAGGTGTTCCCAAGTCAGCCACTGCTGAAACTGACCAGCGGCTGACTACAGGAAGCCTGAGGCAGAGCTGCTCTGCCCCGGGCTTCCTGGAATCAGCCGCTGATCAGTTTCAACAGCGGCTGAATCTGGACTCCTGGGACAGAGCAGCTGGGGCGCTGCCGGGTAGGTCCACTAGTGCCGCACATCGGCACTGTGGGACCAACCCGGCAGCCCCCCAGCTGCTCTACCCCAGGCGTCGGCGAGAAAAGCCTCGTCTGCTGGGGGGGGGGGCACTAGCTGCGCGCCCCCCTCCCCCAGCACACCAGGGAGACACGGAGCAGCTTTCTTGCCGCGGAGGACGCGGGCGGCGGGACCGCGGCGCGTCTCGGCGGTCCCTCCGCCCGTGTCCTCCGTGGCGAGAAAGCCTCTCTGCGTCTCCCTGGTCTGCTGGGGAGGGGAGGGCGCTAGCTCCGCGACTCCCTGGTCTGCTGGGGGGAAGCACTAGTGGCCCCCCCCCCCCGGTTTGTAACTAGGGGACGTAACCCGGGGACTGCCTGTAGTCTGAACCAGTATGGCCATTCTTATGACTCCTGTTGGCAATTACTCTTTCAAATGCATCTCTAAGGTTCGAGGACTCCTTTAGACTACAGGTCCTGTCCATTTGCTGGATCAGGGGGAAGGGTCCTAAATCAGTTTTTACACAGACTCCTTTCTTTGTTAGTTCCTATAAAATCCAGTAGAAATGAGCATCTCTCGAAGTGGTGGTAGCGCTCTACTTGTTTTTCAACCCGAATGAATCCTCACTATTCTTTGTTCCTGGAGAGTTATGGTTCCCCAGCCTCATTGGATTACATAGAGTCCCTCAGTAGTGCATAAACAGTTGCATTTTTAATATAGTGTAGGCTTAAAATGTTTAAACATATTCCAATAAAGTTTAACTAGGATATTCCAGGAAATTGCCATTTGTCACTCCCACAACAACTACAACCCACACACGTTTATTATATTTTGCAATTTATCTTTAAATGCTGCACCTTCATTTGGAATCTGTTGACTTTTTACAGGGTCATTATGTGTTGTTCCAGGATTAGTTACAGGGGTGTAAAAAGGAGCTGTTCTTATGGACAGATGGGAACGTACTAAAGGTTGAATCTCTGTGGTCCAGGACTGGCAACATCTGTGGACAGGGATGTAAGCGATTAGTCGATTACCCGATAAGCTAATGCTTATCATGTAGTCGAGTAGGAACACAACTTTGTTGCTCCCCTCCCTCCTCCCCCTCCCTTCTGCCTCTAGCAGAGAGAGGCAGCAATGGAGAGGGGGGGGAAGCGGGAGCCGGCTTAAAAGCCAGTTCCCCACAGCACTATCTCTGCAGGGGGCAGGGAAGGCAAATGGCAGCAGGGAAACAACGTGAGCAGGGATTGAAAGTCCCACTCGCGTGGGTCCGGACTGCTGCTCCTCTCCTTTTGAAATGTACAAAAGCTGCCATTTCAAAGGGAGAGGTGCAGCGGGATAGCGAAGCACCTGCCTTATCAGCTCATCGAGTAGTCGATGGAAATTAATCAAAATTTAACATCCCTAGTACCAGACCACAGATGTTGCCAGACCAGAGATCCCCCACACAAAAGACCCCTGAAAGACTGGCGGCAGGGAGCAGAGCCGGCAGCCCGTCCAGGAGCCCAGCAGCAGTGGAGCTCTGCAACTGCAAGCGGCATAGCCTGGCAGGCTGGGAGCTTGCTGCAGACCTCGGCAGCAGTCCTGGGACAACTGAGTCTGGTAGCAGGGAAACCCTGGGGCCCCGGGGCTGGCTGCAGAACCCAGCAGCGGGGAGCCTGGGATTAGGGCTGGCAGCACAGCTGCGGCCTAGAGGGGAGCCCATCCAGATTTGCTGACAGACCACAGGAGAACCCAGAGTCTATCAGCAGAGGGGCCAAAGTTGACCACCTCTGACTCGGCAAGCTCCCTCCTTGTCCTGAGGGTGCTGGACCAGGGAGGTTCACCTGTAGCAGGAAGGCTTATTTACCATCATATCCTGGATTTTGTCTGTAATGATGTGTTTTGGCATCCAAGACAGTTGTGTGACTTCATTGTAAGAACAGAAGACCTTGAACCTGAGAGGTGGCCTTGAAATATGATACATTCGTAATGTTCATAGAGAATAAAAAGGAAAAAAAAGGTTACATGCCATAATCCTGTACCTCTAAGTTAAATGTGAAACATGGTATTGCATTCCATTAAAAACACAGCAGTTCAAAATAGGCTTTGTCTCAGAATCAGATTCCTGTATCCTGAAAAAAGGGCTTTCTGTTTTGGAGGCTCTCTTGAGTTTGATGACCCACAAACTACTTTATGGATGTCTTATTTAGGGATGTAATTGTATAGTCAATTAACTGATAAGCAAAAGCTTACAGGTTAATGCTACAGACTACATGCATTTCCTCCCCACCCCCTTGCCAGTAAATTTTTTAGCAAGCTGGCCAGCAGCCCAGCTCAGTCCTGGCTTGTACTGGGTCCTGGACCTACCCTGCTGCGGCTCTGTATTTAAAGTGTATTAGGAGCCAGGTGGGCAGGCAGCCAGGCTCATTTCTGGCTCATGCTAGGTCCGGGAGCTTAGAGTCCCTCCCTCCCCCCTCCCCCCCCCCGGGACTACAGAATAGTTGACTAACCAGTAGGAATTCATGAGGTTAATCGACTATTCAATTAACCAATATTTAACATCCCCAGTCTTGTTGAAAATGGTAGAAGAGTTGAGAACCTTTTAATAAACAGTAAAACAAAGCCAAATTATTCTCTGGTTACAAGTTGATGCTCCATTTAATGATTCAACAAGCAAAATTCCTTCTTAAAAGGTGCCATGAATAAAAAAAATAAAATTGAAGTTATATGGGAAAATGATGGGAGTGAAGTAGGCAAGAAACTATTAAAAGACTATTTAAAAAACACATCTTCTCCAGTAAGTAATGACAAAAGCTGTTTGCATCATGACAACGTATAATGTCCAGGAGACGTTTCAGTTACTTTGGTAGAGGTGTAATAAATATTTATTTTTGTTTGTGCTTTCCTAATCTCTCAACAGATTCAGATTTCAGTCTCTGGAAATATAAAACTAACATTTCCACTGGACAAATCAGTTTCGTTGTCACATCTTGAACATTTAATTTTTCCTTATGCTCCAGCATCTGTTAAATTTGAGCACAGTCACACTGAATACCAATTAAGAAAAGTACACCGACAGGAACACAGCTATAGAAATTTTATTCAGGGAAATGAAGTGATACTGGGATTTTGGCCAATTTGGGTTGGGTTTTTTAATCCTTTCCTCAATTTTACTCTATATTCCCTCTACGTGAAAGACTCTTAACTTTACATTTGGCCTGACAAAGGCTGGTCTGAGGTTCTGAGGATCTCTATAATTCACACTCCAGTCTGTCTCCCTGAAAACATTGTGTCTTCCTCAGGCTGGGAGGCTGGATGAATGGCCAGGGCCAGAGCCACTTAACAGATGGTGCTTGAGCAGTGAGCAATATCTGCAGTCCAAGTGAAGGGCATATTATGGAGGTATCCAGTTTGGCGAGTGATACACCCACTGTTGCTAGCACACCTTGGTTTCCTGTACTGTAGTATGCTGCCATCTGTCAAGACAATAAGCCAGACCACAAATTTAAAAAAAAACAACCCTCTTGTTCTCTCTCCCAATTATCTGTAGTATTTCTAGAGCTCATGCCAACTGAAATAAATTAAATCTGTACTGTACATATATGCAGGGCTCAATGATCATGGCGAAAGCCACTGCGCATGCGTGAACCGCCAATGAATGGGGCGACCAGCTGAAATCTACTCGCCCCGGGCGAGTAGATAAGTGGATTTGTTGAGCCCTGCATATATGTATAGAACTTCAAAATTGTCTCCCATTATCTATTAGACAACATTAATGTATCATAAAAGTTCCTATCACCACACTCACTGTAAATATTGAGTATTTTTAGATTTGCAGCACTGTAAAAAGTAATAGGTATTGATTGGCCTTTGTAATATGTTATCAATAGATGTGTTTGTATGTGTGTAATTACAATATATTGTGTACATTATATATTGTAAGTATGTATACTTAATGTAAAATTAAGTATGCATACATACATGTTTGCATACTTGATGTAAAATAGAATGTATGTATGATGTCTGTAATCTAATATTATAATTCATATTAGAAACTGGCCAGAGAAAAATTTAACTATAAGTACAGATTAGTATTTGTTGTCATTGTACAGTACATTATAGAGGAATCAAGCCCTTTAGTTACAAGACTCATATGCATCAGAGCGTTATTCTACATACATTTATATCAAGTGAGTTTTATGATTAGAGAAGTAAAAATAAATTGATGTGACACTGATCCCTATGCCTTTCTTAAATTAGACACTGAAATCAAATAAGAGAATGAGAATAATGTTATCTTTCTTCTCTCTTGTTTTGTTTTGTTTCTCTCCCTTCAATGTACAGAATGTGACAAACTGCGGCGGGATGGCTATCGAAGTTCACAATATTACTCTCAGGGTCCAACTTTCTCCTCTTCTTCCAGTGCAGCCTATGGCAGTTACCAAGATGACTATGAAGAAATTGAACGAAAGGTAAAGAGTAGGCTGTCAAACCATTAAAAAAAAAAGGTCACAATTAATTGTGAGATTAAAAAAAGTTGCTATTAATTACAGTTTTAATTGCACTGAAAAGCAATAATAAAATACCAATTGAACTTCATCATGGAAGCATAACTTCTGGAATGGTGGTTGAAGCAGGAAGGGGCATACAAATGTTTTGCAGTATTGGTTACAACACTGCCATGTAGATAGATGCCTATTCTAACTTCCAGTGACATTGTAAATAAAAGGAAGCATTGTCTCCTGTAAAGGTAAACAAACTAATTTGTCTTAAGAATTGACTGAACAAGAAGTAGGACTGAAATGACTTGAAGGCTCAGAGTTTTACACTGCTCTGTTTTTGGTGTAGTTCCGTAACCAGAAAAAAATTCCCTATTTGTAAATTGCATTTCATGATAGATTACACTTCAGTAAATATTTGAGGTGAATTAAAAACACTATTTCTTTTTTAAAAGTGCAAATGTTTGTAATAAAAATAATATAAAGTAAGCACTGTACACTTTGTAGTCTTATAATTGAAATCAATATATCTGAAAATGTACAATACATACAATGTATTTTATTTTAAATTTAAATATATATTTTATTATTTTTAACTATGATTAAAACTGCCATTAATTTCTGCAGTTTAAAAAAAAAAATCTACTTAGTTTGTTTTGTGTTCATTGCTTGCCTTAGCTGCAATTAATTGGCAGCCATACTAAGGAGATGGGAGATTAGTGGAAAATGCATTAAGGAGACTATAAGGGAATGAAAGAGCTCACAGTGATATTGGTTTGTCTCAATGCACGTGAGTTTACTTCGTATTTATGTGCCCTGTCTCAACTCAGTAACACTGGCATTTGTCTCAGTACTTGGAAATTACTGAAACAAATGAAGTGTGATGGAGAAGAACAGTTTAGGTGTAATACAGGCAGTCCCCGGGTTACGTACAAGATAGGGACTGTAGGTTTGTTCTTAAGTTGAATCTGTATGTAAGTCGGAACTGGCGTCCAGATTCAGCCGCTGCTGAAACTGATCAGCTTCAACAGCGGCTGAATCTGGACGCCAGTTCTGACTTACATAGAGATTCAACTTAAGAACCCCAGGCATCCCCAAGTCAGCTGCTGCTGAAACTGATCAGCGGCTGATTCCAGGAAGCCCGGGGCAGGGGCTTCCTGAAGTCAGCCACTGGTCAGTTTCAGCAGCGGCTGACTTGGGGACGCCTGGGGCAGAGCAGCTGGGGTGCTGCTGGGTTGGTCCAGTAGCGCCGCCACTCCTCGGCGCTACTGGACCAACCCAGCAGCACCCAAGCTGCTCTGCCCCAGGCGTCCTGATTCAGCCGCTGCTGAATCTGACCAGCAGTGGCTGAATCAGGACGCCTGGGGCAGAACAGCTGGGGTGCTGCCCGGTTGGTCCAGTAGCGCCCAGAGCGGCGCTACGGGACCAACTGGCAGCACCCCAGCTGCTGTACCACAGGTGTCCGGAGCAAAGCCACGGAGCACAGGGGCAGCGGGACAGCCCAGATGCGCCGTGGCTGTCCTGCTGCCCTCGGGCTCCGTGGCTTTGCTCTGCTTTGCTCCCCGTCCCCCTGGTCTGTAGACCAGGGGGACGGGGAGCAAAGCGGCGGAACACGCGGGCAGCGGACAGCCCAGACGCGTCTGGGCTGTCCGCTGCCCGCGTGCTCCGCGGCTTTGCTCTGCTTTGCCCCCCGTCCCCCCCCCCCCCGTCCCCCTGGTCTGCAGACCAGGGGGATGGGGGGGGGGGCAAAGCAGAGCCAAGCCGCGGAGGACGCGGGCAGCTGACAGCTGGCCGGGCGCTCCGCGGCTTGGCTCTTCTTTGCCCCCCCCCTCCCCCTGGTCTGCAGACCAGGGGGACGGGGGACGGGGGGCAAAGCGTCTGGGCTGTCAGCTGGCCGGGTGCTCCGCTTTGCCCCCCCCCCCCCCCCGGTCTGCAGACCAAGGGGGGGGGGGCAAAACAGAGCCAAGCCTCGGAGCGCGTGGGCAGCGGACAGGCCTGTCCGCTGCCCACGTGTTCCGCTGCTTTGCTTCCTCTCCCTGGTCTGCTGGAGACCAGGGAGAGGAACTGCCCCGTTCGTAACTGCGGATCCGACATAAGTCGGATCCGCGTAACTCGGGGACTGCCTGTATTAAGATGGTGTTACAGTCTTCATTTGATTTCAGTTATTTCAACTCCAGAAACACGATGTATCAATAGTATTAAAGTTCTGAGTTAACTGTATAAAAGCAAGAAAATCTCATGCTGAGATATAGTAACCTGTCCTTAATTCATCCCATTGTGCATAAATGTTAGAGCACATGCACTATTGAAGATATTGTATCCTGTAATATCTTGGAACAAAATATTGCTTTCCTAGTAAAAGTCTGGAATCCTTTTGTCAGTTCATATCACAGCTTTATCTCTACAGTAGCTTATTTTTTTCTTTTTGCTTGTTTAACACTAACAATATATCATTTGTTTGTGTATGTGTGTCTAAATATAATCATGTCTACTCTGTGAGGCATGCAGTTCCTTTGAATTCAATATAAAGGGACTGGTACAATCACATAGTTTTTCTGTTCTACTCTCCACATTGCCCCATATCAATGAGAATGCTCTGGCTTTGCAGAAACTTCAGCTATGTTGTGGTTCTACTTTAGCTGTGCTTTTAGTGGTGCTGTAATATCTAATTTACAACCATTGTGTATGTACTATGAAGTAAGAGTAAGCACATAACAAGGATAATCTGAAAAGTCAATTAGTAGGAGATATGTAATATAATATAATATAATATAATCCTTTTATTATAAAAATTGACTACATATTCATAATTGTTGCTATGTGAGTTGTGTGCATGTGTTGAAGCTTTTTTAAGTACCTGATTGCCCTTATAAATACATAATCTACAGAAGAACATGTGTAAAATTAGTGCAGTATGATACAATGTTAAGATTGTTTATAGGTAAACTGACTTACTAAGGACTAATTGCCATGGATAATTCGGTTTAAAGACTAAACGTCATCCTTAATTTTCTGTGGTATGTTGTTTTAAAATTAATAAAAGAATTGGTAATATTTTGTTCAGTTAATCTATGCATTCTGAACTGCTTAACTATAAATGATTATACTTCATTAGCATTTGTATTGCAAATTAAAACATCTTCCTATTAATCTGTGTTACTCAAAGCATGGTTTATGTGAAGGAGAATGGACAGATGCGAGGATGACACAGTTTTTAGTGACACTAATTAACTGAGCACCATTAGCTCTCTCAGTCTAGCTTAAAACTTAGTAGGATTTTACTCATTAGCAAAATTGCACTATGGTGCTCCCTTTACACTGTACAGTTTCAGTGGTTCATTTTCTTCTTTGCATCTGTAGCAAGTTTTAAAAAGTGATATTCTAAAATCCATTCGCTAAAATTGATGTATAACCCCCTTGATTTAAAAAAAAAGTCAAAGGCTTCTAAGACTGTAGCTATAGCCATTGACTAGAGTTTGTAAGTTTTCACGTACTGCGGGGGGAGGGGAGGAAGTATTCAGGCAACAGCCTGGATTTGAGTTCAGAGTTTCTCTTCATGGAAGTTTCTAATGATATCTGCCACTTATCAAAAGCAATCAAAGCAAACATTAAATAGACAGATCAGAGGAAGGCAGTGTTGTAGTTGGAGAATAATAGAATGGTGAATGGATCAAGTAATTCTTATTTACTATTTGGAAGCTTTCTCTTAAATTAGTGTAATTCCATTTTTGCGCCAGGAAAAATTATATTATAGAGCTTAGTACTTTCCGAAAATAGACTTAACTCAAGTTTCTATGTTCTGTAAACCTTTGTAGTAGGTTAGGTCACATGTAGTTGGATAATTCATTTGCCTTTATTTTCTGGACAGTTGGCATGGAATCATGGTGCTAAGCGTAAGTATAGTTCTCTCAGCTAAATCACCAGAGAATGAAATTCATATCACAAAATACTACACAGTGTGTCTGCTTAGGAAAGATTTGGACTGTTGGAGTGTCTGATATTCCAGATGACTGTTCCAGTGAAGTTTACCTAATAGGCAAGATTACCCTATTTAAAAAAAAAAGAGAGAGACTGAATTAACAAGTATGGATTTCTGAAAGACAGTTTATATAGTACAAAATACTTAAAATGCCCCCATCCCATGAAATGGCTTCTAAATTACAGTTTGAACCAAATAAGGATGAATTTGTCCTGTTGTGTTTCAAATCTCAGTTGTAAAAACTTGATTGATTCTGCTAATTCTCTTTTTGTAAAGGCAGACAATCATGTCTGTACTTTTGCTAGACAGGGTTTATCTGATTTCTTTGCAACAAAAGATACAATCAAAAAGGTGTTACTTCAGTCACTGATTCTCTCTCTGGCTTTCTGAAAGTGTGTATACTGTTATCACTTCAATGTTTGTCTCCTTACATGCTTTTTCTTGTCCATTCTCTTTTTCACTCATTCTTTCTTTTTCTCTCACTCAACAGTCTAGTCTGTTAGACTGCATATCTCAGTCTTGCATTAGCGCCTGCTGTTCCTTGGTTCCATGGAGCCTCAAGGTACCTAGCCACAATAGAAGCATCCAGCTGTCCTAGTTGCAGCTTGATGTTACTGTAGCATTAGCATATTTGGAATCTCGCTGTGCTTTTATTCTTTGTTCCTCACTGGCTGCTGTTTTCTTTGTAAAAGTAAACAAAAACAACCAGCAAACAAAAGTAATGTTAAATCCAGTCATGTCCTTTTTTTCCCATTAGCTCAGTTGTCTGCAGCCCAGGATTCTTTTGTTTACTTGATAAACTAACATTTTCATTGCCTTTGCAATCCTGATAGCACTCACTTTTGTTTACAGTTCTTAAATGAGCAGTGTATTTTATGTTATGGCTATTTGATGACAGTGATCTAGTTCTATTAGTCATCAAAAACATTCAAACAGTGTGATTTGGACTAGGACTAGAAAGATTTGACATTAAGTAATGCCGATTGCCCAAAGTACAGGGACCCAGATATGCATCATAATGTGCCTTTATTTCAACAAACATTGGGTAGCAAAAAGTACTTCACACTTCTTAATGGGGGAAAATATGTCTGTCACTTTGCTCATCAGAACTGCTCTCTTTTCAGCATTCTGCAGCAATGAGGACCTTGGAGATCATAAATAGAAACATTTATTAATAGTATTTACACATAGAAATTGAGATTTAGAGCTGGGATTTTTCCAAGGAGTCTCAAAGAACAGGGTGCCTAGCATCTTTAGGCCCCTTTGAAAACAGTACATTGATGTTAATTGTGGGAGCTCTGGGCTTGCTGAACTGGCTCTTGTAACACTTTTGATCTTGATTAGTAAAAATTTCCTTCAGAGTATAGAGACTGTTATACAGCATTAATAGCCCAAAGATGTGGCAGGCTGGCAGTTGTGATGTTGTGCCTGCATAGCAGAAACAAAATGTGCTAAAGATTGCTGTCTAGGAAACCATAAGGCACTGAGATAATGTAGTGAAGAGATTAACAGAAGAGCACTGTCCAAAAGGAAAGTTCATGCATATGTTGGATGGGAATTTCAAACAGCCAAGGTGATTTAGAGGCATGAGTCCTACTGAAAATTAAGGGACTAATGCCTCTAAACCACTTGGCATTTTTTAAAATAATACATTTTCTTCTCATGGTAGAATTCTAATACCCAAGGAAATAAGTAAAGATGCTGTAGGAGCAGAGGAAAGAGGCGATAAAAATGCTAGTAGAAGACTTGATGGTTTCTTTGTATCTAAGTAATTTCTGCTCCCAGAAAAATGCTTCCTTAACATGACAGTGAATGATAAGAATTTTGAGGCCATGGGGCTGGTAATTAGTCAAGAAAACTAGAGATGAAGCTGTCCAGGTTGTCCATTTTTAGATAAATAATGTGAGAAATACTGACTGTACCTAAAAAGTTCTAGCTGCCTGATCTGGAAATAGAGAAGAAATGAGGTTTCAGATATTATTTTGGAAGTGAATAATTCAGATACCAATAGCAAAGTTGGTAAGTGAGATTGAAAATGGTAAATATTTAATTAATTATAAGGATTCTCCCAAACCCAAAGGGACATGAAGATTGCCACTAAATGGACCTATAGATGAAGAATTTAATGTAATTGAATGCAAATTCATCATGAAAATAGCAGAATTCCAAAGCAGAATACACACACAAAGTGGAGTAGTTACACAAACTGTGGGTAAAGTCTCAGAGGGGTAGCCATCTTAGTCTGCAACTTGAAAAATGACGAGTAGTAGTGTGGCACCTTAGGGTACACCTCGTTCCACGTACAGCTAGTTCGGATAGGAAGCCTAATCCGAACTAGCTAGTCTGTGCCGCATGTAGCCGCGCGGCACGGGGTCCGACCTAAAAATGGCGCCGGCCGGCTTTATGCAAATGAAGCCCGGGAAATTCAAATCCCGGGCTTCATTTGCAACTCCGTATGACTACATTACCCCCCCCCAGTTCGAACTAGGGGGGGGGGGTAGTGTAGACATACCCTTAGAGACTAACAAAAATACATAGAAACATGAGCTTCCATGTTAATGAGGCTAATTAAGCGGACTGGATGTGTCCCATTCATAGTTTTTTATGTGAAAATGTGGATGTTAAGGCAGGAGAAATTGTCTTTGTAATACACCAACCAGTTAATGTCTTTATTCAAGCTCATGGTAACTGTCAAATTTGTAGATGAATTCTAGTTCTGCAATCTCTCTCTGAAACTGGTTAGTGAAATTCCTTTGTAGAATGGCTACTTTTAAATCCATGATTGAGTTACCAGGCAGGTTAAAATATCCCCCTACTACAGGTTTATGTGTGTTACCATTTCTAATGTTTGATTTGTGTCCATTTATCCTTTGTCATAGAGACTGTCCAGTTTGGCCTATATACGTGGCAAAGGGGCATTGCTGGCCCTTGATGACATATATTGCATTAGAGGATGTGTAATTGTATGAGCCCTTGATAATGTGGCTTGTGTGGTTAGGTCCTGTGATGGTGTGGTTTGTATAGATATGTGGACAGGGTTGTGAACCACATTTTCCAGGAGGGAGATCTCACATCAACCTCTATTTATGCATTCATCTTTTTTTCCATTGTGCGCATCAATGAAAATGTATATATGGTCCAAGTTCATGATTTGCATGTGCAACAGAAAACTTAGCATTCAAGCAATAGCTCGTGCAAAGTTGTATGCAAACAGATTAGAAGCCATATTTTGAAATGTGGCCCTATTGGTCTAAAAATAAAAAACTAGTACGAAACAGAATTTTTTAAAATGGGAAAGTTGCTTTCTATCATTTCAGAAATACTCTGTTTATGGCTATACTGATTTGCTAGATGTATAGTATAATCTCTTATATATTGACACTTGCATTACCATTCTGATGTAATGTGTCTTATTTGATTAAAAGACATTCACTCATCTAATCTGCCTACAAGGCTATGTGCACTAGTCTAGAAAAGTAGGTGACCTTGAAATATTTAAAAGAGCCTACTTCCATATTTGGCAAGAAATCTGTATCTCCTATAATCACCTAATTTAGAGGTGAACCAGTTAAGTGCAAATGGTCCCAGGCTGCTGTTTTCCAGCACATGTTGCTATAGGTGAGCTGTGCGTAGCTTTGTAAATGTCATGCCTTTTTTCATGCACTGATATGTAAAAGTATACATAACCCCCATCAGTATCACTAGTTAGTACCACTCTTGGAGCAGTCCTTGGAAGTGAGGGACGTTGTGTGCTTCAGGAAGCCTATATAACAGGGGAGAAATCATCTGCAGTGGGAACAAGATTTCTTATCCCACTCCACTCCCCAAGCTCCTAAATTTCCAAAACTCCCCCTTATCAGAAATACAAATGTGTCCTCTAGCTTGAGAGAATAGTATCCAGCTTTCCATTGAAAGGGCATGTTAGCTGCAGTCAGCACAAATTGTATTTTGAATCATTTTTCATAAGGCTCTTCATCACCTGTGAGATTTGTTTGCTCACTTGGCTGGTCAGTTCATCCCCCACTCTCCCTCCTGTTAGTTTTCTGAATCCTGATTTTTCTAAAAATGTAGGCAGCTGCCCCAGAGCATTGGGTAGTCAGCATTCCACCACAGTTAGCGTTTTCTCACTCTAGATGCGGTTGTTTCCCCTCCACCTGATCACTCCACTGTACAACAGCTTCATTTAAATACAAATTATCTGTGCCCTGTTTGTTGGAGTGATTTCCTTGAGAGAGAAGGCGAGCTTGTTAACTGACTATCTGTCACTTGTCATAGTGGAGTAGCCCCTGGTGATTGCCTGATGACAGCTGAGACCTAGAGCACAAAATAGTTTCAGAGTGACAGTTATCAATTCTGACACTATCAACCAACAAGAGGAAAAGTAGGTTACTGGAGCTTATCACCACACACAAAGGGCAAAAAACAGTGCTTCAAATATGTCCCTTGGCAAATGAACCAGTGAGAGAGAAAACCCTCTGGATCGAAATAATATTATTCATCATCAAACAGATTCTGACTACCCCTTTGAAACAACCACACATGCCCTTTTTTATTTTTGTTCTGTTGTACTCTAGCAATGCAGGTTAACATCACTTACAGTTCAGAGTCATTTGCCATTTTCATTATAACTCACTTATATTTTTTTGTAATGAAATTGGGCTGAAACATGGCATATAAGCTGCCTTTCCTACTGTGGTAGTGTTAGTTTTTCCTCAGTTGCCCACTTCATGCAGTTTTATTAAAAGCCTCAGCGATCGGGAAAAAAATATTTTGATGGTTGAGATTTGTAAAAATAATTAAGACCTCAACCCTCTGCATGAAGTGACTCCCATTGGTTTCAGTGGAGCATAGCCACAAGGATCTGGCCTTGAAGCTTCATGCAGGATTGTGTCCCTAAACTATATGTAATGAACTTACTAAGATTCTGTTGATTTTGGACCCTCCAAAATATGAATGGAAGTGTCCATAGATCAGAGAGCACACCCGTATCATCCGTATAATATTCAGTAGAGAAATAGAAAAATTAAAATGTATAGAATCTTTCGTTTTTTGCTTATTTCTTTTAAACTAGGGGTGAGGAACCTTTTTTGGGCCAGAGGCCGCTGACCCACAGGGAGGTGGCAAGAGCTTGGCGTGCCAGCGCGAACTCCCAATGCTGGGAAAGGCCCTAAGTCTCAGCCAGGCAACCCAGATCCAGGAAAACCAGGGGCCATATCTTCCTCATCCCTGTTTTAAACTAAAGAAAATCCTACACTTCAAAGCATATTCCTGTATCATGGAAGTGCAGTATTATTAGTGTCATTTATCATTTACATCAGGAGGCCCATAGCAGGAGTAGGCATTGTACAAACAAATCATAAAAAGGTGGCCCTTGTCCCCAAGAGCGTACTAAGGCTACATTTACACTATACCAGAAAGTTAACTTAAGGTTATGCAACTCCACCTATATGAAGAAAATAGCTGTAGTCAATGTGCCTTAAGTCAAATTACTGTCATGGGGGATCGATGGACTAAACCCTTTCCTTGACCTCCCTTACTCTTCTCGTCCAGGGTAGAGTAATAGGGTCAACCAGAGAACAGTCTGCGGTTGACCTGGCCGGTCTTCCCTAGCCCCACTACATTGACCACTGGTGGATCGATCTCAGAGTGTCGATCCCTGCAGTGGTGTAGATGTAGCCTAAGTAAGGGGAAGGGAGAATGGATCAAATTAACAGTGGGAGTACAACATGAGATGATTACGGCCCATCTATTAAGCAATGGTTGTAGCATAATAGCTGCTACACCATTTTTATACTGTTGTGCTTTCCAGGAAAATTAAAAACTCTGCCTATATAAGTTGTACAGACATCTCCCAAAATTCTCAGCCCCTGGCATATAAGTGGTGGCTACAAAGCACCTAGAGAGGGTCATGAATTCAGCCTCCCTGTATGGCAATTGAGCTATGAGGAGTGACTGACATCAGCAGGAACAGTGATCAGATCGCTCATTGATGAGCTAGTTTTAGATAGTCCCACCCTAATAAGGGTCTATTCTCCCTGGCAGAATGACAAAGGGACTGGATGGGTAACTTCACCTAGCATAGTATCCCTGGTTGATGGTCTGAAACACAGATGTCAGTAGAGAGGTCAGATGGAGCATCTTGGATCATCGCCGTCAGAAAGAGGCCCATCAACACCACAATGTCTCATAACTCTTAAAAATGTTTTTCCTTATAAATAGAGACCTTTTTCCAGTTCTCTCTCCTTCCTTACCACGGGGGTTGGCTACAATAAATTCCCAGGCTCCAGGGAAAAAAAGCTGAGAATTACTGAATGGTTGCTCAGAGATCTTGACCCTCACCTCCAAGCACCTTCTGCCCTGCATGTACACAGGTCCATCTGCCCTTGCAATTAGTCTGTCTCATTCCATCAGCATATTCAGATCAGAAAGAAGTTACATTCGTTCCCACTCCACCATCCATGACCCCAGAACTTGGACCATGTAATATCACTAAACAAAAGTCACTCATCCAAAACCCTTTTTTGGCACTGTTACTTAGAGTAGTGAAAATACTGTGCAGGCTTTGTTATACTCCACTTACTCCCCCAAATAGTGACATGGACACAAAGCATGGTCTTTTGATAAGGAATGACTTGATAAGGTATGCAAATCCCTTGATAGTGTGGTGGTAATTAGATTTCCTAGTAAAATTCAATAGTGGTTAGAGTTTCTTGGTCAGCTTTCAAATATAACTTATTTGTTCTTGTTCTTTGGTATATCAATGTAGATCCTTTTCCTTATCACTGATGAGAGTCAGGATTTCTCTCCTTTCCTTATCACTGATAGAGGTTAAGGTTACTCTCCCTGTGCTTTATTTTAGTTCTCTGCTTCATTGAGCTGCATCAAAAACTGCTTTTTCATAACAGGCTTCTTGCTAAAACTGTGTACATTAACTAATCTGACAGTACATATTTGTTCATTTTTTTTAATTGTATCCTTTGGTATATATGGTTGTGACTACTTTCTTCCACTATTTGATCTGAGGAAGTGGGTCTGGCCCACGAAAGCTCATCATCTAATAAACCATCTTGTTAGTCTTTAAAGTGCTATATTGTCCTGCATTTTGCTTCAACTACCCCAGACTAACACGGCTACATTTCTATCACTATAGTACATAATACAGTTATTCCCAAAGTAACAACTGCAAAAAGGAATACTTTAATAAATAATTTTATAATTAGCCATGCTCAAGATCATTTTCTTGCTACTTTAACATATATTCTTGAATCTGAGCAGATTTTGTTTGATAAATAAGTTTTCATTAACAAAAAAAGAGATCATACTTTTTATGGGCACGCTGTGATACCCTTATTCTTGCTGAATAGTATCTTTCCCCACAAGTAGTCCCCCTGGGTATGTCTACACTACCCTCCTAGTTCGAACTAGGAGGGTAATGTAGGCATACCGCACTTGCAAATGAAGCCCGGGATTTGAATTTCCCGGGCTTCATTTGCATAAGCGGGGAGCCGCCATTTTTAAAACCCCGCTGGTTCGAACCCCGTGCAGCGCGGCTACACGGGGCTCGAACTAGGTAGTTCGGACTAGGCTTCCTATTCCGAACTACCGGTACACCTCCGAACTACCGGTACACCTCCGCGCTGCACGGGGTTCGAACCAGCGGGGTTTTAAAAATGGCGGCTCCCCGCTTATGCAAATGAAGCCCGGGAAATTCAAATCCCGGGCTTCATTTGCAAGTGCGGTATGCCTACATTACCCTCCTAGTTCGAACTAGGAGGGTAGTGTAGACATACCCCCTGAGTCCAAGGACTTGGCAGTGTCAAATACTGTTCATTTTGAATAAGGCTATCATAGTTTGTCTTAACATTTTTTGCTTATGAGAAATTCATACTGTTGTATCTGTTTCCTTCTGTAGTGTTCAGTCCCTTCCCCTGAAGAGGAAAAGCTTATTAGCATCAAGAGATCCAGAACACCAGTTTCAAATGAATGTTTTGATATTAACACCCAAACTAACTGGACCAAGTCACTTCCATTGCCGACACCAGAGGAGAAAATGAGACAGCAAGCACAAGCAGTCCAAACAGATGTGGTTCCTATTAATGTAACTGGTAGGCTTTTAATTTCATAGATTTTTTTGAATGAATTCTTGGAGTGGGGAGGGAAGATGCATCCTAATTAGTGTTGTTTCATATTTTTTTTTTACCTGAAGCTTATGATTTAATTACATCACCTGAAATAAATACTAGTTACAAGTTATAAATACTAGTTATTTCAAGAGTGATTTGTGATCCCTAGTCAGATACTTAATTTAATAAAGGAAACCAACACGGTGGTCTTGAAACAGGAAAAAAATAGATGAGATCAAACAGGAACATTTATATCAATTACATTTTGCAATAGACTACAATGAAAAAGGGTAATGGATACAATGAAAATCATCTACTTTAATACTGGCAGTTATTTTCAGGATTTATTAGCGTAAGTTACCAAAAGGTTTCTGTCCCCCAAAGTGGGAGAGTTTCAAAGTTTGGCCAAAAAAAACCCTCAACCTTTTAATACTGATAGCAAGAGGCTTATCAAGAAAGAGTGAGAGAATAAAAAGAGTTGTTGTGCTGCTTATATTTTTGGCACTTGGGAGAAAATTTACCACTGTTATATATGCATATAATATTTCCTTAGTGTCAGTAATATAATTGATCTTTAGTGTAAAAAATGTTGTGGGCTATTGTAGCCGCATAGTTCCCATATAAGACTATGGAAGTTATGCTTCTGAAAACCAGCAAGACCCAGAAAAGCTTTTGATATATCCCAAATTAGAACTTTCATGAAATATTAAAACCATCACTTAATTTTTCCTTGTGTCTGAATATTATAAAGATTATATATTATAGTTTGTTCAGGAAATGTGTGTTTATAGCCATGTCTATACTTACCCGGAAGTTCAAATCAAGATACGCAACTCCAGCTACGTTAATTGCATAACTGGAATCAACGTACCTTGAGTCTCACTTTAGCGCAATCCCCACAGCAGGTGGTTGACGGGAGAAATGCTCCTGTCTACTTCCCTTAGACCTCACGAGGAGTAGAATTACTGGCGCCAATGTGGGCACCCTCATCGTTTGATTTAGCAGGTTTTTACTAGATCTGCTAAATGGAATGCCAGAAGATTGATCTTAGGAGTGCTGAGATATGGGTAAGTACAGACATGGCCTATGTTTGAATGCCATAAACAGAAGGAATAATTCAGTACCTGACTTATTTCAAACATCATGCAGCTTCCCTTTGACTCCAAGCTTACCATTATATTGTACTCAACAGCGTGTGATACTTGATATTAATAATTTATTAAAAGGGGGTGTTCACATCTCCTGTTTGATTACTAATCACTATGTAATACACATCTTTTTTATTAATATATTTTTATGAAAGAACCACATAAAATTAATGCTGAATGTTTCCATTTGGTGAAATTTTACAGTGCTATGCAACTTCAGGCCAATAAGGAACACTACAAAGAAATCTGCAAATCAAGAGGAAATGTCATAGACATAAAAGAAAATACAGAAAATAACTAAATGTTTTAAATAAACAGCATGAACAAATGCAACACTGAAATACTAAAGACCAATTGGCATTATCTTGAGACTATAGGATGCACAGGTGCAGAAGGCGGTATTATGGGAACAATGGATTATCTGCCATTATCAGTAAAGTCTGAGCATGGCTTAAATATTTTGACAGCAGGAGGACATCATACTTATAAACTGAGTAATCTGCAGTTCACAGTAATGACCTTTGTGTGCTGCAAATGTACAGGGAAGACAAACAGATGGAAAGAAAGAAGGAGAGCGAGTAAGAAGATAAGAGATCAAGTAACAGCCACAGGTTTAATTTAGCTGTATTGGAAATGTTAGTGAATCTGTACTAACTAAACTTGTAATTTTATCAAGTTATGTAACACACTTTGCTTTCTTTGAAGTGCTTGTTTTGCACTCTATTCCTTTTATAGAAGGAGCTATGAAAGTGGTTAGAGCAAAGCAAAATTACTACTAGGTGTGTTAACTACTCTACATGAGCCATGAGATTTCCTTGTCTCTGAAATTGTTACTTTGTTTCATTTAAAGTAAAGAACTGAGCACCATAGTGAAGGGAATCTATCTTTTGTTGCTGTCTATTACAGATTTCAAAATATTCACTCTTTCTCCCAGTAACTTAGTTTTATAAATTTCCTGTTAAACTTAGTTATACAGCGGAGGAAGAAAATGCAGAGTGAAAATTTAGTTCTGTGCCACTCTTTAAACCATGCTGTGCAACATATATAGAAACTTTTGTTCCTTTGGTTGCTCTTTTTTAATAGCTAGTGACTCTTACATTGCACAGAAGTGGGACAGAAATCCCTATTGGTTACTATTTGACTGAAATAACATACTAGAAGTGGCTTTTGGAAATTGAAAACCTTTTTTGAAAATGCATTAATAATGAAGATGCAACAAGGCCTCTTACTTGGGTGTGCACCACATGGCAGTGTTCTGGCAGTTTAGCTCTTTAGTGGAACAGATTGCAATTAACACATTAGTATTACAAATCCGGTGGCTGGTCTGAAGATGGTTACTGTATTAGGCTGACAAGCTGGTGGCTAGACATCCAGGCTTGAGAATGGATTCAGTCTTTTGGGTAAACAGGAGCTGCGCTTGCTTCATAAGGGATTTCAGTTCATTTTTTAGTGATGGAGTGGGGGCCAGCAAGTGCTTTTACAACATTCTACATGTTAATCAAGAGATACATAGAGGGGTCTGCTGCAGTTGGTTTTCTAGGACTAATTTCCAGCTATAAAAGTATCTGGTGGTGACGGACAGGATAAGCAAGGGTGAAAATGAAGAGCATGTGCTTAGGTCAGTTCACCTTGTGTCCCATGATTTAACAAGTAAGACACACAGATTTCAAATGAGGACTCCAAGGATATTTATTATAAACCATTAAAACAAAAAATTATTATTTTAGATATTTTAATTTGATCCTGATAAATATGTATTTTAGCCTCCAGCAGTGGTAAAAATAAGACTGACACATCTTGACTGGATTAGTTTAACTTAGTTTGTAAATTTTTCCACTTGGCGCTTAACATTCTTCTTCAATACAAATCAATATATCTTACTGCCTTTACTCACATGAGTAGTTCTACTTAAACTATGGACTGAGAGTATTAGTAACAATTGCAGGATTGGATCCATAATTAACAGTGACTTGCATATATTACATAATCCATACTGTAAAATACAAAGGCAGAATAAGGCAAACAAGTATGGAGAGAGAGGATTTCCTTGTTTTAATTCTCTTAAATTGCAATTAAAAATATTATTTTATTCTGGAGGATCTGTGATATTTTTTTCTCTTTTCGTTTTATGTTTGGGTTTCCTCAGAACCTACTGTCTTCCATGCAATTATTTGTTTTTAAATGGGAGAATTTTTTTTTTTTGAAGGAACAGAAAAAAATCTATTTTTAGTGCCATCCAGTTATTTGGACCTGTTATAATATGTGTAGAAGTGTTAGTTGTTCATCTGAAGGCTGAATTAATAAATTATCCTGAACCTTCAAGCAATAAGGGTCCCAACATTTCATAGCATTTAGGGTACATCTATACTGGATTAAAAGATGCCTGCTAGAGCCATAGTTGGCCTGGTTTAACTGACACAGGCCTGTGGGGCTGGAGCTGTGGGACTGTAAAATTACCATGTAGATGTTTGGGCTCAGGCTTGACAGGGTCCCGGAGCTTGGGCTCCCACCTGACCCCAGGCTCCCACCTGAACCCAAATGTCTATACAGCAATTTTGTAGCCTGAGTCCATTGACTTAGGGCACCCGCAGGTGTGTGTTTGGTGTATAAACATACCCCCGGGTATGCCTATACACCAATCATAATACATGATTGCCATATGTGAGCTAGCTTGCTAAAAATAGCAGTGTAGTCAAATTGGCATGAATTTGCAGGCCACTAACTTGCACAGGATTTGGGTATATCCTTGAGTGGTTAGCCCATGTTGCCATGGCTACCCTGCTATTTTATTGAGGTACTTTGAATAGTCTTATAAGTGCTGCTTTTCACCACCTGACTGCAATGTAGACATTCCATTAGAGTAGTAGTAGTGTGTGCTCTAAAAATAGATATTCTGCCACAATCTTTTGGAGCCTCTATAGCACAGATCCTGGGGGTTGCCCCCTCCCCTCCTAATCTGGCCTTACTTTAATTAGTAGAACGCCAAACATTGAGATGAAATTGATATACTGTTACAGTTGCAAAGATTATGGTTATATTTTAAAATGTAAAGTGTTGTAGAAATTATAGTATTTTCCAGGCTACCTATATGACATGCATCACTATGATGTGAAGGAAAACAAGAGAAAGATGTATGAGAAGGAAATTAGCTACTGCGTTGTTTTTCAGAGGTACATAATTTGGCCGTTAATTTTTTTAATTGAACAAAAGCATAGAGGAAGGCAAAAGAAATACACGTGCTCAAATGTTTGTAGCATGTCAGTTTCTAAAACTCTGCCCCCAAATTAGGGGCAGATTTGAAAGTGTTAAAACTCATCCAGAGTGAATTTGTATTTTCAAAATTATTTGTGGGTTTTTAAATTAAAAAAAAAAGTTTGAGTACTGTGATCTAATTTTAAGGGGGGGCGGAATTAACTCAGCTGACTATTCATAAGCTAAGTTTTATCCTACTGGGAATTAAAATGGCCAAGTTGTGAACTCTTAAAAAGTGAGTTTCTAAAGAAAAGCTTCTCAACCTTAACTAGAGTGGTGCTGCTGCTGGGTCCCATTATGATACAGTACATGGTCACCATAAGGCTTTCTCCAGTAGTGCACTCTGGCAGACACGACATGAGTTCTCCATGCAGTAGAAGTCCATTTATGAATGTACCATTTATAAGGGTTTGATAGTAACGAGTATTATAATTTATTAATACTTGGGGCCTTTCATTGAGATTGAAATATAACAGATCACACACAAAATTTGTTTGGTCTCATCCTGGTCCCCAGTGGACGTTTGCCCATATTATAAAATAACTATGTTATACAAATTCAGTACCATTGCTTTGGCAATGCTTGCTTGAGAATGGTCAGACTGGGGAGGGGGGGAAAAGTATTGCAGGTCAAGGTTTAGACCATGATGGAGCTGCAGAAGGAAGCTAATTTTATTCCTGCCATTACAACTTCTGTTCCTAAATGAACAATATTAGTCTTTCATTTTGAGAGAGCAATCAAATTTGCTCTTCCCCCCCAAAAAAATACAACCCATAGAAGCTAAATTCAAACCTGTTGACTTTATTGGAATGGCACCTGTTAGTCAGTTTTGAAATGGGTCCAAAAAGTCAAAATCTCATGCACCTTTTTATAATGTGTGTTCTTCAAGCCTTATTATGACGATATGCTGTATTTTTTCTTCGATGTATATACCTTCACTGTAGGACTGAGCTAACATCATTTATTAATGCCTTTTTTTCATTTCTACAATGAGCTAGTGGAAGAAAGTGCATGATGTCAGCGTGCTTCAAAGTAATGTTGCTTTGCTTGTTCTACTACACATTAGGGGAGAATTTCGACCGCCAAGCCAGCATTCGGCGGTCTCTAATTTACACAGACACTGTGGTAAGACGGCCGAAGAAAGTCAAAAGGAGAAAGACTATTACAGGAGTCCCTGACAACATACAAAAGGAGCTAGGTATGGCTCATCAGAACTGTATTCCATCACTATTCATCTTCACTGCTTACCATTACTTGACTAATAATATTTACCAGTGCTCATGAAGCCAATACAGTCTGATAGCCTATTAAAGTTCCAAATAAATGTGTGCCCTGTTGCAAAATACATGTTAATTCAAGCCAAATCATTTGTGAATCTGCAAATTAAAGTTCTTTGCTTGCTGATTTCAATCAATCGAGGGGAACACATTGTTTGAGAAAGTTGTGTACTGGGACAACAGAAATCTGCCGGGGTGTAAAATCCACGCATTTAGAATCTTCCTACAGGTTTTGCCTTGTGCTCCAGAATATATGCAACCATTTAAATAAAAATTAAGCATTTTGCTTGTGAAGAACGTGTTACTGCTATCAACCAATTAATGGTTGTCTTACTGGATGTTCTGCCACTCAACCCAACGCAAAATTACAAAAAGCAATCAGCTTCCTCCAGTGTAGTTCAGACCTAATTGTGAGCTCTTAAATGCCAGCATTGTTAACTATCTCATTGATTCTGCTAGACATACTAGAGCTGGGTTGGGCAATAAGAATTCTGCAGGCCAGCGTCTAACAGCCCACAAGGGGCTATCTCTGGCAAACTGTAGTCAGCCCAGAGACCATTTATTGCCCACTCTTGCACTGAAGTAATACATTAAGTAGATGTTTAATGAGAACACCGCAATGTCCTGACTTCCAACTCTCTTGCATGTTCCAGAGGAATTTTGTAGTGAGTTGCAACCACTCTTCTAGGGTTGTGATCTTTTTCAGATTTAATAAATTGGGGATGTTTTAATATGATGGAGCTCTGGGTTTTGGCAAACCCTTTCAAACGTTTTTTAAAAGGCTTACAAAACTAGTTTGAGTAAATAAACCTTTATTTTCCCAGTAATTGAAATCCATGCATTTTTCCTGTTTTTAAAGATAGTGGAGTTTTCTAAATCATAATTTTTAAGTTACAAGAATTTCCAAAAAACTGAGGTAGTGCAAGTTGGATGCCATACATATGGTAATATCTTGTGTGGATTCTTTCTTTAGATTTTCTCCCTCCTGCATTTTTTCACCCATTTTCCCCCCTCGGTCTTCCATTTTCCCCACTCCATTTTTTCAGTCTCCCAAGTAGTACACAAAAGTTATGATGTTTGAGTCTGAGTAGGTTTGAAATTAAGCAAAGCAAGCTCACCTGTCTCAATTTCTGATGTGAGAAGGGTCAGGCCTATAGAATACTTCAGTGGGAGATCTACAGGGAAATCCAGATGCTATACAAAGTGGTGCTGTAAATAGAGCTGTTCCCTCAAAATTCATAATGAAACAATGTCCCAGTATGGGAACCCCACCTTCATTTTTGCTACCAAAGAAGATTCACAAAGTATAATACTGTATTGAATCTTCCAATGGCAACATTATATTACAACATGTCATGATGAAATGACATTGTTCTACACCTATAACAATTTTGAGATTCTCTTAATGTCCTAAATACTAGATTTGTAGGGTGCAAACCAGACCTAGAAAAACAGGATTTGTGAATTCTGAAATGAGGAGCAACCTGATGAGGAAGCACTGTGTGGAAGATGTTTAATTTACTCGCTAAAATAAATAGGTGCTTAATAAACAGCATTTGGACTATGAAGAAATCTTGTACAAGTGTCTTTAGCTAAAATAAGTAGGTGCTTAATAAACAGGCAGGATCTGGATTATGAAGAAACCTTCCACGAGTGTCTTTTTGCTAGTTCTACTTTTAAAACTGTTCAGAACATAGATTTTATGGGCCTGAATGATTGTTCGTGTGTTTCTGTTATGTGCTGAACACAGAAACAGAAGGAGCAGACATAAAAGGGACCTTAAAGTCACCTTTGCACTCCCTGTATTTTCTCAGGCTGTTTGGAAGTTTATTTGTCCCCTCGCTTAAGCTACAGTAACCTCTGAGCTGCTAATCTATGCTGTGGCTGCAATACTTTCTTAATGACTGACTGTGCTGTGTCAGGATAGGCAGAGCACAACCCTAACCCCTGTGGTGGGAGCTGTTATATTAACTTCACAGAACCATTGTGACAGTTCTGTACCACATAGGGCGCAAACTTACACTAGGAGGATTCCCTAGGAGCCGTTATTGCCTTCTTAATCCTTAGCACTCAAAGTCATCCGGCAGTAGTAGAGAAAAGAACTCAGATCTTCTGAGTGCCATTCCGGTGCTCTGTCCGCTAAGCCACATTACTTCCTTGCAATATACGCATATATAATACATTGTTTTCCTAACCCTATCTCAAAACAAACAATGCGTTTGATTCCAGGACTCATTTTGTAGGAATATGAATCCAGAGCTGATCTAAATCAAGGGATTACTCGTGCCTGTCTACATTTCCCCTATGGTTTCAGCTGAGTAAATCCCTCTTCACGTCTTCCCTAAAGTACTGAAATCTCTGGACACTGGGGTGTTAGAAAATGCTTATTTTCACATTTACATGTGGGGTGGGGATACAGAGGCAGCAGTGGAGGGTGGGGGGCAGGCGACTCTGCAGAGTCAGTATGTGCACGGAACCGGCTTGAAAGCCGGCTTCCCATGTGTACTGCCTGTGCCCCCATCCCCCGTGCTGCTGTCTCTATATCAGCAAAATTTGAGCATCTGTAATCCCAAATAATACTAAGCTTCATAAGTAAATCCATAGGTGTTTTGTCTCCTGGAAGATTCAGCTAACTTCATCAACTGCCTGAGCACAAGTAATTACTGTATACTTACAAAATCCCACCCCCCATCCCCAATCTCCCACCTTCTCAGATAGAACTACAGATGACCAGAGGTAGTACAGATGTCTGTGTAGATTCCATGCCAGTGTCAGGCAACATAAGCCATGAGATTGCAAAACCTCATACTTACTCAGTATCTCTCTACATAGCCCACACAGTCCTCAGAGAGGATATTATTTCCCTTTAGGGATGTTGGGCATTTCTGAAAAGGCTGCAGCTTTTAAATGCCATTGAGATGTTTGATTTTGGGCTTAATGCATTGTACTTTTATTGTACCATTCATCTGAGGATCACAAAGAGCACTCCAAATACTAATGAATTCAGAGTTAATCACAACACTTTTAGGCAACAACTAAGTGTTATCCCCACTTTGCAGATGGGGCAAATGAAGCACAGGTTAAGGATAACTACCTTGCCCACAGTCAGGTGTTGAATCAGTGGAAGAGCAAGGAACAGAACCATAGCTGTATTAACTCCTTGTCCAGTAGACATTCATCTATTAAGAGTCACATTTTCACAAAGCAGTGATGTTTACAATGATCCAATACATTTTTAGCTATAGTTCTATTTGAGCATTTAGGGTTTTGTGGGATTTTCCCCCTATTGAAGATCACAGATGCTTTATGGAGTACCAATGCAAACTCATATTCTTGTGTAGATATTATACACTGTGCACTTGTGCAAATACTAGTGGAAAACACAGAAGCGGGAAGTGAACTTAGACTGTTCACTTGTGGTAACAGGGATAGTGCAGTGCCAGCCCTATCCATGCACTATTCCTTTACATAGCGTATCACCTTTGGAGAAAGCCTAATAAGTAAAGAATCAGCTGGGCATAATTCATGAAGCATAAGTGAGAAGTGAAAGTGTTAGAAATAATCAGAGAGCCAGACACAGAAGGTTTGGAAAAAGAGTTTGCTTATATATTGCTTATATATTGGTTGATAAACACAATTTTTTTGTGATGAGGCTTCTTTTTCTCTTAGCCATCCCTTCTCTTTGCACCCTCTTTTTTATCATAGTCCCATGTTGTGGGACAGATTAATTGTTGTTGCTCTTAGAGGATTCACTGCAGAGTAGTATGTGGCTCTCCCAGCTGCATTTCATCCAACTCTAGGGGTTTGCAAGCAAACTCTTTCTCCAGATCTGCATGATTAACCTTCAATGGCTAGATGTTTGGTGACTATACAGTAACCACTGGAATCAGGGATACTGATCTCTGATGTGTGACAGGGGTATTTTCCTTTGTAAACTTGTCCCCAGTCAACTAAGTCTCTACCCAGCATTTCTGATTGGAACCCTATTAATATATGAGTCCATTGTGATTAAGGTATTCTATTTTCTCTATTTGCTCTTAGAATATGCCCTAATTGAGTTGCCTCTTCAGTAATCCCAGCAATTCCCAGCCTGGCAACAGTGATGATCAGTAAGATGCTACGACCAGGTCTCTGAGATGTTGGCGCACAGCACTAATCACTGAGCCAGTGTGCTAGTTACCACCATTTTAAAACTCCAAACATGATAATGATTATTGTCAGTTGCATTTGTGCAACATCTGTAGCTCAGTTTTCCACTTCTAAAACAAAATTGGTGATATCTGCTTGAATATCACCTCTCTGCAACCACACAGGCTTTTAGCTGATAGGCGGTATCCTTCAAAGCTCAAGTTCTTGTCTAGCATTTGGTGTTGTGTAAGATGTAACTTTAACCTGTTACTAAATTAGAGATTTCTAAATTTGACATTCAACTGATAGTTTGAGCTCTTCCTCAGAAACTGCTGCTGGACAATATACTTTTCAGGGCAACAAAGGCAGTTCAGGTTAAGAATTTTTGAAAAGCCCTCATAAGTGTGTATAAGGAGACAATCTGGCATTCGATGAGAAATTCGAAACAATTTCCCTCTAAAAATCCCACCAAGATGTGGTAAACCCATGGCATTTTAAGAGAGGCACAATGAGTTCCTGCAGATTTCTGGTATCCCTGTATAAGAAATTGAACTGAAAATGGATTCCTAATTGTGCAATTAGACAGGGTTTAAAACTTCCATTGATTTCAAAGGGAGTTGTGCACTCATCTGACAGAAACAGACTAATTCACAATTTGTCACTTCGTTCTTTTTTTTTCTAGCACAGTTTTAAAATATCAAAGTTATGTTTTCTTCTAAACTAAAAAGACACTTTCCAGAATGTTACTTTAAACAATTAGTCTTCAATTCCAGGTCCTTATCCATCAGCTATATAGCTATGTGAGTAGAAACTTGCACCTGCACTGAGTGATGCTGATTTCACTGGAGCTCCACACTAGTTGCCTGTTACAACTGTGGCACCTCAGTGAAGTCATGAGGCTCTGCAAGGGATCTGCCTACATGGATCTGATCGCAATACCAAGGCCTAAAGTTTTACCTTTAGTCAATTTTTGCACTCCGTGAATGTGCATAAGGACTACTAGAATAGGCCGTAAATTGTCCTAACATTTTTTGTTCTGATCACTTTAAAATGTCCATGCATATTTACAATATATATATATATTTGACTTAGTAACTTATACTCTAAAAGTCTCAGCTTCTTGCTTGAGAATTGTAGAGTATAAGTTGTGTCAAAATCTCTGGTTTTGTCCTGCTTTGTGAATAATGGTACTATTATGTATTTAGTTTCCCTACATGGAACATTTAAAATAAATGTGAAGCCTGTTTCCATGTATTTTTTAAAGCTACTTGTGTAGACAAACAAATGTAGGTTATATATATGTATAATATGAATAAATTTTTCAGCCAATCAGAATGCAAAGATACTGTATACCTAGTATGATATATAGCTGCACTAAAGTCTCACAGTTTCCTACATTCTGTCTTATTTGTCAAATCATAACCATTATTTCTCTATGTAATACACAAATTCCTTATCTCTAACTGGCTAATAATAATTGTGACCCGGTCATAGCACAAGAGCCAGGATCTTTGTGAAGTCTATCTTTGTGTTTTCATAGCACTGTGAAAAACAGGGCGCTTACCCTGTAATATAAATTTAAAATAATACAAATATTATTATTGTTATAAGTCTCTTTCAGTAACTGGACTCTGATTATGCAAATCTGTACCTTGATTGGATGCTATCGTCTGTCTGCTGTGATAGCCTCATATACTTGGAATTTCATGCTGCTTGCTAGCAAAGAAATCTCTAATCTCGTTTCTCACTCCCTTGGCTAAAGCAGAAAAACTGCATTTTTGTGAGTGCAGAAGAATCTACAGACAAGTAAACAAAACGGGCTTAAAACTGCTTAAAGTTTACTTTTTTGCCTTGGAAAAGGTAAAGCAAATTCAGTCTTTTATGTGCTTCTTTCCCTCTAGAAACACCACCACTAGTAATACACTTCCTTCGTCCATCACATACCTTTTCAGTTTGATATATGCCAAGAATAAGAACAATTTAATGTGCTATAAACTATATTTAAAACTGAATGGGGAAAACACTTCTACTAAACCAGTTGAATTTGGCAAATAAGAAGGAAGGCAAGCGGTGGGAGAGGATACGAACTCAGACATGTCACTGAATCATTTCTGTGAGAGCAGCTTGCAGGCAGGAGTTTTAAAGCAGCCACTTTTCTCCTCTTCAAGCTGTTGTTTGTGCCATAGCAGGAGTCCAAGTCTGTAGATGCCGGCCCTGAAACTCACTGTGATGGATTTTAAAACACCGTGTAGATACTTTTTTTTCCTCTGCTGTCTCTTCTGTTTGCAATTTATTGTAGTAGCACAACTGAAGTGAGGAATAAGAGCTCTTCCAATCCTGTTTTAAATGTTTTAAATATATATGGTGGTGGTTTTTCTCCTTAGCACAAAGACTTATAAAAATATAAATCTCTAATAACCTGAAGGTCCTTTCTATTGATTTAGTAATAGCTGTATAGGGCTTCTAGGCCCTACAGTAATATAAATAATAAATAACTGATACTATATCTTGAATAAATACATTCTTCATCCTTTGTCCTCCATGTCTGTTTATCCCCAGGCTAACAGTCCACAAGATCTTTGTTTGATTTTTTAAAGGAGGGGTGTGGGTATTTAATGGTGCTGGGCATTAGATGTTCATTAGTTGAATTAGTCTTCTTGGTGTCGTCCGTCCGTCCCCCCCCCCCCCCCCCTTCAGATTTTCTTCTTTTACTGTAAATACAAAATAGCTCCAAATGGAAATATTTAATCTTTTACAGATTTAGGTGGTCATATTTGTATTGCTTTTTCAGATATTTGCTTTATTTGTGATACAACAACTTCTACTGTCAATTCTTTAGCCTTCCCGCCCCTTTTCCTAAAGATTTGGAGAGATACTGGTGCCTTCTGAAGGACTTTGAAAAGAATAGTGTTCAGAAACAGTTTTGCAGATTTTACTTACTTATCTATCTTTAAGATTTCTTTTTCCTTATTCTTTGTTACCCAAGATGTTACCACAGAATCAAGATTTACATATCTCAGGCTTTTGTCTGATCCTGCTGCTTTCCTTCCGGAAGTTGTTCAGTTTTATTGGGTGTTTAACATAATGGGTTGCTGTGGAAATTATTTTCATGTACTAAATTGAAGATGTCATGTGGAATAAGCTGTAGGAGCACATAAGATTCCACAAGCTAACAAACAGTACCTTGTAATAAGAAAATAGGAATTGGAATGTAGAAAATACACAACGCATAATCAGAGTTTGTTGGTGCTTCGTGGTTTTTCAGAAGGCATGAACATCTCTCCACAGCTAAATAACTCCAAGGGCAAAGGGAACAATGACCTAATAATAAATATGACCTATGATGATTTCTAAATTAATAGGAACATGGAAGTAGTGAAGTAAAGTAAGTACCTGTGGTTTTGAGGGATAATTGTTGTTTTATTTTGACTCCAGCAGTTGGCATTGGCCAAAGTGACTTCCGTGGGCATTCGATGTATGTTCCAGATCACTATTCCACACTAGGGAGACTAGACAGCTACCGCTCTGCTATGCAACGATCTGAAACCAAGGACACCAGTTGCCAGACAGAGGAAGTCAAAGTTGTGCCACCTTCAGTGAGAAGAATACGAGCACAGAAAGGACAAGGGATTGCTGCCCAGATGTCACAGTTCTCCAGTTCATCTGAAAACATGTCTGTGATGAGTGATTCCGCTGGGGTTGTGTTTGCCTCTCACCTCGGTAACAACATGGGTTTTCACAGTCTGCCTCGATCAGGAGCAAGAGTGTCTCTGCAGTCACTAGAACAGAGGCAGAGCATCTCTAACCAGGCAGAAGACGTATCCGGCACTTTGTCACACCAGATAAATAAATTGGAGGTTGATGATAGCGTGATCCATATAAGGAATAATCCCAGGACTGGGACACTGCCAAGGCCAAAGTCCCAAGAGATGAGAAGTTATGAGAGTGAAAAAGCTACAAGCCCAGCATGTGTGGTCTCGCCTCATGCTACCTATTCAACTAGCATCATACCAAATGCCACAATATCGTCCTCTTCAGAAGTTATTGTTATTCATACCACCCAAAGTGCTGGACCCCTGGAGAGTAAAATTACCAGCTCACCTTCCTACACTAAGCCCAGAGATACTCCTGTTGCCAGCAGTGCAGTAAGCATGAAGGAAGATCACCATTCTTCTAGCGGTAACTGGAGTGAGAGCAGCTCAGCACGCCACTCGCAGACCTCAGACACTATCTCGTCTAATGCTACCATGATGCTCTCCCTTGGTGACTCAGCAGTATCTCTCAGCGCTCCAGGAAATGTGGAGAATGGGTCCCAAAGTGTGAGCTATGGCTGTAGAAACAATCTCCCTTTCCCAGGCCACTCCCAGGACAGCGATGGCAGGAGTGAATCCAGTTATTCAGGGGACAGATCACAAAGCAACAGTATGAATAGCACGGACCACTGGGTATATAAATCTAAAGAAAATGATGAGTCCCCCTCACACAAGCCAACCTGTGCCACTGCAGGTTATTCCACTCCTGTAAGCAACCTGAGTTGCAGCAGCCTAGAGAGAACTTCAGTCCAGGAAGATTCAAGTTCTTTGTATTCAGTAGACCATGATGGCTACTATACTACCATGCATATGGACTCTGGACTCAAGTCAGGTAAACCATTCAATAGTAATAATGGTTTTGGAAACCCCAGGCACAGTGTGATTAATGTTTTTGATGGAAATGAGAAGAAAAATCAAGACGAGCGGTCAAGCAACAATGACAAATCCCTCATACGAAACATATCTTTGAAAAAAGCAAAGAAACCACCTCTTCCCCCATCCAGAACAGACTCGCTCAGAAGGGTCCCGAAGAAAAAAGCCCAGTCCAGCGGACAGATACTTGATGAAACACTGATTGCTACCCTCCAGCATTCACTGCAGTTAAACCTTAAGTGCAAAAATGGTAGCTCGCCATCCCAAAGTCCATGCAGCGATTACGAGGATCCCTGGGTGCTGCGTTCTCGCAGCCAGAGCTCCATCAGTGCAAGTAGCAGCATGATGTCCACAACAGCTCCAAATATGTACTCTCTCTGTACTGTCACTCCATCACAGAGTGAAACAAGCAGCATCAAGTCAGAGTACACTGACCAGTGGGGTTACTACAGTGACTATGCCGGGGTGCCAGACGATCAGTTAAAATGCTCAGTGGCTCATTCTGCAAGCACTACAGCCGCTCTCAATGATTATAGTATCAGCCACCTCAGTGATGGTTCACGGGCGTCTGCACCCCAAGTGGCCAGTGAGCTGGCCAAACCAAAGAACGCTTCTCCAGAGAAGTCTCACAGAGTCACATCACCATCTAGTGGGTATTCTAGTCAATCAAACACACCCACAGCACTTACTCCAGTGCCTGGGTTTTTAAAATCCATGTCACCAGCAAATAGCAAACCCAAGCTGAAACCTAAAGTGCCTGAGAGAAAATCCTCTCTGCTATCTTCAGTATCTGTCTCTTCATCCTCCACTTCTCTTTCTTCTAATACCTCTACTGAAGGGAGTGTGAACATGAAGAAACTGGACCCAGCCTTGACCTCCCCCCCTGATGTTGCAGGTGCTCCTCCTCTGACACCTCCACATTCCCTTGATCATCTTCTCCCTCCTCCTCCCCCTTCCCCAGCAGATGGAATGGATCTGCCTCCACTACCAGCCTCTCCCAGCTTCCCCCCACCTCCACCAGAAGCTGTTATAAATTCTTCCTTTCCCCTGGGTGGTCCATGGTTTCCTTCTCCTCCACAGGAAATGTCCTTCGGTCCTTTTTCTGCCTCTTCTGCTACCCTTCCATCTCCTCCTTCCTCCATTTTCCCCAGTGTAGTACCTCCACCAGCACCTCCTCTTGACCCGAAACTGACACAAGATGCAACGAAATTCACACAATATTCTTTTAATAAATGTAATCAGAATAAATCTGGCCACGGTGCAGCGAAACAGCCAGCCAATAAGCAAGACTCCAGTAGGCCTGTAATGCCCCTAATAACTACCAAAGCACTGCAGATGGTACAATTGAGGTCTGTCAAAAAATGTACAGGAGCACAGACCGAACAATCATCTGGACCTACTTTTGATGCCAAATCTCAGGAAAAAGCAACTGTAATTTTGCCACCACAGCCTTCTCTAAAACCATCTCTTTCCCTGCGACTCAGCAACAGCCTGGATGAAGACATGAAAACTCATACTCCCTCGTTCAAAAACCTAGTTCAAACCCCTCCTCAGAATTCAGTTCCAGATTTTGGTGACAGTGCACCTGAGATCAGCAGTGGTCAGAAACCTGGGAATGCAGCAGGTGTAATACAAACCTTCAAAGCTGATGTATCAGGAACAAACATTGAAGAAGCACCTCAGTCTCCTGGGCACAATGAAAAATCTCACTTTGGCCTTATTAGTACATTGTTTCAGGGGTCATCAGGGTCGTCTTCAAACAAGATTCAGAGCACATCACCAAACAAGAAGCCACCTCCTATTTCAAAGAAACCCAAACTGTTCCTCATTGTGCCACCTCCGCAGCTAGATTTTACAGCAGAGAAAACAGTTAATGTGTGTGATCCTGTCAGAAGCACATCAAGTCCAACTAGGAGAGAGGCTGCACATTGCGAAGAAGCAAAAAATTGTCTTACAGATGGACTCAGTTCCAATGAGATGGACTCAGGCAGCTTGGTTCCTAAGGGAGGAGCTGCTGGTTCCACCTTCTTTGAAACAGTGGAAACCAATGTCTGTATGGTACAGCCTGCTGCATCACCAGTTCAAGAAGCTCCCAAGCAGGAGCATCAGACCACTTTGGATGAAGGAAGCAGTTCAGACAGCAATGGAGACAACAGCAGTAATACTGATAGAAATCTATCTCAAGAGGATGAAAGTGGTAAGTCTCTCTTCTTTTATCCTTCATGGGTAGGAGAACATTGTTTAGTGATGGTAGGGGGTGGAAGGAAGTGCTATAGCATTCAAATTTTCACCTATAGAAAGGGAGGTGTGATCCTAGACTAAAAATCACAAGGAAAATAACAGGGCATGACTTGAGTCCCTATGTCTGTCTTTTTCTTTTTAAGCTCTAGTCTGGAAAGCAGTGTTTTATTATCTGCATCATCTGTTTTAAAAATCCTGTGAAAACCTGATTTTTTTTTTTTGGAAGAATTTCAGTGACTTGTTTTAATCGAAGCCCTAAAAAAATAATCCTAGGCATTTCAGAAACTGCAGTTGCCTCAGAAAAACTATTGTGAAATCACAGAGAAAACAGTATGTTCAGTATATCCCTTCAGTGTTTCACTTACTTCAGTGAAGAATACGGAGGGATGCTTTAACAGAGAAGGTGCAGTTTGGGACTCCAATGACAGCCTGTCTGTATTTTTCATTCCTTCTGCTTAGCTGAGGTGTTTGAGACGGATACAACCAGTAACTCATCACTGCCAAGCAATAGTTACAGAACAAGGAGTGAGGCGGTGGCAATGCCAGCGAGACCGAGAACTACTGAGGATCTGTTCGCAGCAATTCACAGGTACTGAAGAAGTTGCCATTGGCACTGCTCCATCCACTAACTCTCTCACCATTTATTTAATAGTCTCCTCCAAAGAAACCTAATTTTGATCTTTTTTGTTTTTACTGCAAAATCCTCTTTTATTTTCCAGTAAATATCTGTAGTCGGAAGCCTGTAATAAACACAAGAACATGCATTTTCTTGCTTTATAATAATAATTAACTAATTCTGCACTAAATAATGCTCACTTAAACCAGTTTTTATAACCCTCCAGTCTCCTGACCCCTGAAAATGTCATGTTACACCTTATATATATTGTACTATTCTTAATCTGCCTGATTAACTTTACTCTTGCTTTCTCTGTGTATCTTTTTGTTTTCATTCCCTTTCCCCTTCATCCCTTTTACTCTCCTTCGCTGATTATATGGTGCAGTTTGGGACAGAGGCTCAACGCTAATGCTTCATGGCAAGCGTGGCTTAAACTGGCAAGTAACATAATATGTCAGTCATATGGCAAAACATATGACAAGTGCTGGATTATAGTTTGCCATAATCCAGTTCGAAGTGGGGTATGTTGTGTCAAACTGGTTTAGCAACAAAGAGTGCAATACAGATTCCATGTATCATTCCCCTGTTTAAAAACACCTTCAGTAGATATCTGAATTTCATTTAGCTTTCTGTAGGTTAAATAAAAACACTTCAGTGAGAAGGAGGTGCACCATTTCACCAGCAAGTATGCAGGAAAAATGATTTATAATTTGAACAGTTGAAGAACTTGCATTTAGAATGTGTGTGGAGATGGCGCCATCTTATGGCCATGTCATTTTCTTCAAACACATATGAACCAAATTTCCAAAGAGTCATTGTAATTGTTTACTTGCACTCACTAGGTATTTAATTAGTCTGTGCCATTTTTGTGGCTTTTCTAGCTCAAATATTATGAAACAGGAAAAGTCTTCTGGCACATGGCTAGGAATCAGAACACCCAGGATGCAAATTTTATATCCCTTAGAAGTTGGCCCTTAGTAACTGTTCATTCTAAGAGTATCAGAGAGGTAGCCATGTTAGTCTGAATCTGCAAAAGCAGCGAGGAGTCCTGTGGCACCTTATAGACTAACCGAAGTGTTGGAGCATAAGCTTTCATGGGCAAAGACCCACTTCGTCAGATGAATCTGACGAAGTGGGTCTTTGCCCACGAAAGCTTAATGCTCCAACACTTCGGTTAGTCTATAAGGTGCCACAGGACTCCTCGCTGCTTTCATTTAAAGAGTGAATTTGTCATATTCTTAATGGCACTCATTATGAAAGTAACAAATCCATTGTTAGAATGTCTGATAATAAGAACTAAATGGTATGGGATATAGAAAATACTTTTAAAAAAGAAAATTGTGATATAATGTCTGAAGCTGAAAGAATTATTCTACAAATGAAATACTGGTTTCTTGAAAGCAGTATTTTACATTATATACATACAAAGGTTCACTCTATGGAATACATACATGGAATTGTTGTGTATATTTGTGTGTGTAGATATATCTATACTCACACATACACATTATACATATAAGAATGTAATAGAGCTGTCAGTGATGCCTATAGTTAATATTGGGGGAGACTTTCCTTTAAAAGACCCCAGTTTTCAGTTGTTTTATAATTTTGCTAAACTTTAACTACATAAGCTGAATTTGTCTATGTTAGATACTGCTTCAGGTTGCATTTTTAGGAAAGTTTCAGGAGGGGAAAAAGATCCAGTTGTTTGAGAACAAGACTAGAGAAAAAATAAGACTGTTTTGGCCATGTTAAAAAACACTTCCTCTCCCTACCCCTTTCACTGAGAAGCTCCCCTATCTCCATACTTTGGAGTAGGGATTTTGAAATCTGGCAAGGAATTCTTCCTTGATTAGAGATGTGCCTTTTGCTCTCCCTGTGAAATCTGTCTGAATAATAAACTTAGGAAAATCTTGGCTTATCGGTACTCTAGAAAGGTTTGTTTCAGGGCTGGCCATAAATGTTCCATCTCTGTTGAGGATACTGCATCCCCTCAGAGCTTCAGGCCAGCCACACTGAGTGTGTGAATCTAGTGTTCACTGAGCAGGCTTCAGCATAGGACAAGATGTCGCTTTGGCGGCTTCATGAGCCTAGACTCAGTGTGTTCAGTGTTTGTGGCAGCCTGCCACAGTTTCTCTGAGGAACCTAAGGGAGAGAAGGGAAATGACCATTTTTAACTATTTATATTTCAGCCAAATCTGAATGAGATTTCATGGGGGGGGAGGGGAGACATCTCCTCTGCAAAATAGCAAAGGCAGGCTGCAAACAGTGGAGCTGTCCACAGTAATAAAGGGAGCTCACCAGCCAGGTGTGAGAGGCATGCACAGAATGCAAGTACTTTCTCCTCACACCTTTAGCATCCAGGGAACAGGATGAAAAGCTAGCTGCGTCCTGGAGTGCACAGCTGTTGTCCCCTTTACCCTCCCGAAATTACTCCCTTGTGAAGAATATATGCCAGACAGACTGGAGTGATATATATTTTTCTGATAAAATCCCAATATTAGTTAACAAAGAGAATGCAGCCTATATCTAGATTTACTAAAGTAATGACCTCAGGAAATCTTATTTGGAAAATAAATTCAAATTGGCTTGGATATCGGCACTGTCAAATACAGTATAGGCTCATTATTCCTATTATGAGAAATAAGAATAATGGACTGGTGTTTGATGTCTTCTCAAATATCTGTTCTAATATATACACAGGTTTGGTGGTGAATAGACATCCTCATTTATTGGGGGGAAATGTTTTATTTTTATATTACAATCTCAGATCCAAAAGGAAAGTCCTTGGCCGCAAAGATTCTGAGGATGACCGCACCCGCAACCACTCTCCTTCACCCCCAGTAACGCCCACTGGTGCTTCCCCAAATCTAGCTTCCCTCAAGCAGGCTGGATCAATTCAGAGAAGCATTCGCAAAAGCAGCACCAGCAACGATAACTTCAAAGCCTTGCTGCTGAAGAAAGGGAGCCGTTCAGACACCAGTTCCCGCATGTCAGCAGCAGAGATGCTGAAGAATACAGATCCAAGGTTTCACCGAACGAAGGCAGATTCCTCCCTTGAGCTTCCCGACAGTCCCACGAGCTGTTCCCCCAGCAAAAACAAAAGGGCTCAGGAAGAATGGGCCAAGAGTGAAGGCCTGATGCCAAGGAGCATGTCCTTTTCCAGCACAAGGTATGGCCGGTCACGAACACCACCTTCTGCTGCCAGCAGCAAATACAACGTCCGGAACCGTATCCAGAGCAGCCCCATGACTGTTATTAGTGAGGGAGATGGGGAAGCAGTCGAAACAGCAGAGAACAGGATCCGTAGGACTTTAAAAGAACAGCAAGAGAGTCAGCTTGATGTCTTTAACAGTGATGAAATGGACATTGATTTTCCATATGCTGATGATGATGGTTCCAGTGAGATCAGGGCTCCAACCCACATAGACTTAATGACTCAACTGGCAAAACCAAATTCTTCAAAGAAGTGTCTGAGCCCTTCAGATGAAAAGAGTTAATAAGTGAGGACAAAGGCACGTGGTGGTAGTCTTTCAGCTAGTATACAGAATGAGTAAGGAACAGATCCCAGGAGAAAACCCAGTCCAGGAGTTCATTTTGCTGAGTGTTTATTACATGAACTTCATATGGGCACTGAAAACTGGAGCACTGATTGCTCTGCATGATTGGGTAGGGTAGGACTTGCTTTGAGTAGACGGTCTGCGGCTTTAATGGAAGTAGCAGTGGAACATTTTCATAAGCCTTAAAAGTCCGGTCTGAGGGAGTTTCCTCAGATGCCATGGGCTGTGAATTTTTTTTTCACTTTTGAATTGTGGGGGTAAAAAATAGAGTAAGCCTGAAAGGAAGATAGGAAGCTTCTGTGGTACAAAAGGGAAGTTGCTTTTTTAAAGCATTCTATTTCTGAGGCTTGGGAAGTGGATGAGATGCATGGCCTGCTGGCGGTAGCGGGGCTAGCACTGCACACCTTCTTTTATTGTGTGTGTTCCTGATAATTTAAGCCTTTCATATTCATGTAAAGAAGTCAGTAATTATGAATCGGTGTAGGTACATTTTTTCCAGAGGAAAATGTAAACTTTAAAAACCTAACACAGGAGAGAGGGCACAGTTGTAACACAGTCCTAGCTGCTGTGCAGCCGTAATGACAGTCACACACATACACTCTCTCTCATTTCCAAGTGAATCGCTTACTTGATTGGAAAGTGAGTGATCCCACAGGAGAACTGAAATAACTGGATGCATATTTGTAAAGAGAGTATAAGCAAATAACAGGAAAATGGAAGCGGTATAAGCAATACACTGCCAGAGCTGGAAAGTTTCGGGTATCTGAAATGAAATTAATCATAAAACATGAGTTTGAGAGCAATGGTGGAGCCTTTCCGTTTAAATTAAACATGGGAGTTGCATTTTGCCAGAGGTTTTTCTTCCATTTATCAAAATGGGAAGACGTTATAAGTTTTCATCATTGGAAATGTCTAATACTTGCTAACTTTCAGTTACCAAAGAGTAAGTTAGTTATTTTCCTTTTTGATTTGCCTGCAATATATCTTTTCCTTTCTTTTTTCTTTTAGGAAAAAAATAATTTAGCAAGGTTTGTTTTATTGTATATTTTACTGATGGTAATAAAAAGTATTTAATGGCTTTCATTTGTAAAGAAAATAGTTGATTAAAACAGAAGATTGCCTGGAGTTTTTGGCTCATCGTAGGAGGATGCTTTTAATTTTTAAAAGGAATTTTGCATCATTTGATGGTTTGTGCGTTTTTTATATTGTTTGTAAATAATGGAAGTTGTTAAATACCTTTTGATTTTCCCACTTTAGAATTTATACATTTTTAGACTGCTCTAAGAAGAAACACTCTTTGTAGATTATTTATTTTAGTGAGATATGCTTGTAATCCCTTTCTTCAATCCCTTATTTGTTAGTAATGTAAATTTCAGGGGCCTTCACTTGACTCGTCCCTTCAAAGGAGGGGGATGACGACAATGCTGTGACTCTGCTTAAATAAAACAAGGCTGCCAATTGCTATCTTGTCTTTTGCATTGATAACATCTGTCAAAAGATGCAGCCAACATTTTGTGCTTATAGAAGATCATGTGTCTAACTACTAACATCCAGTTCATCAAGCGAAACTTACCAAAAATGGTTAAATACCAGTGCCACTAAAGTATATCTCTGAATACCATTTCTACATATCTTTTGGGACAATCCCAACTGCAGTGAATAGGGCAGAAAAAAATCCTAACTCATCACCAACCTCCACCTCATGATGTTTACTATATCATTTTCTGAGGTGTTATTGTCCCTCCTTTCTTCTTTAGTACCAATCCTGGGGAACAAAAGTTCTTGAAGCAGAAGATCAGAGGTTAAATCAGTGGCAGCCAGTTTGTCCATAGCATGTGTACTATGGTGCTGCTGCGTGTCTAAATCCCTGTCACAATGGTCAGATGGAACGGTGTCTAGCAAACTTCCTATGTTTCTGATACATTGAGCAGGTGAAAATACCAGATGCCTTTGATTATTGGAACCAAGTGAAAACTAATTCAGGTAACCAAAATTTTAAAATAATTGTTAATACTGATCTGGGCTATTTATAGCTATAAAGACACATAGCAAAAAAAAAAAAAACCAGTGCACAAGTGCTGCACATAGAATGAAAGTTCTAATGAAATAAAGGGGAAGCACACGTGGTTATTGTCTTCCTATGTCATTCGAATATTAAATGTAGAGCTCCATATTTTCATGTAACAACTAGCACTCACATTCTCAATACGCTGCACAAATGCTAACTCATCTTGTAATGCCACCTTGAGGGAGTTAATTACTCCCATTTTGCAGATGGAAAACTAAAGGGCCTTATGCTTCAAGTGTAGGAGTACATTTAACTGAGTTTGGTGTAGTCTGTTCATATGTCGGTGGTTGCTGGGTCAGGCTCTAAGACGGGTGCTCAAGCCAACTAGCAGCTCACTGGCAGATCTAGTATATAAATAAGAACTTGGGAGTTTCTGGTTTCTCAGCCCTGTGCTCAGTCACTGCTCCATAGCTACTGCTGAGTTAAATTTTGCATTTATATAGAAAATATTCAGTATCGAAAGACTAGAATAAAGCAGTGTGACAATCGAGCTGTAAACAACAGGAAAAGGATGGAATGGCAGATAGGGATGTAGAATCCCAATAATCAGTTAACTGGTTAAAAGGTAGATTAGGTTAAAATTTAACTGGTTAATCGACTAAGCAAGTTCTGGGCTCTGGCTGGAGCCCAACCCATGGGGCTTCTGGTTCTCAGCCCTGAACTGAGGTTGGTTCTGCTGGCTCTTGGCTCCCAGACCCCACTGGAGCAGCCCCTTTCCATGGTGGGAACAGGCTTCCCATGGGCAGAGGTTGCTCTGGGCACCTGTGCTCTTCGCGGACAGTGAGAAACGATTACTGACTCTATGTAGCTATGAGATGTTTTTCTGCTTTCCTCACTTTGCCTTTCAGTTCCATTGAGTATATTCTCAAGCTTGCTCTTTATTAACTAGTTTTATGCTTCCTTATCACTAAGAACAGGATCTCTGTGGTGGATCTTGAATATATGTACTCTACAACATGAGAGTCCAACAGCAAAATGAAGCCTGAATCTATGACATTTATATATACCTTACACAAAACTGACATGACCCCTTTCAAACAGAAGTATAAAGCTCTGCTCCAGTAAGCTTACCATCTTGGCAAGACGACTAATCAAGGGACAATTACTCAGAATCAGGAGGAGATGAACTAAGTGGATTTGAAGGAGGGGAGACCAGGTTTGACCAAAGTCTAGACTGTTCCGAGCATACAGAGCAATGTGAGAGAAAGCACAGAGGCTAAAGGAGCAGGAAAGGTGGAGGAAAGGAAAACAGAGAGACTAAAAGAAGAGAGGGAATTGAGAGCAAGATTCACATGTGCAAGGTTGTATATGACCCTGAAGATGACAAGAAGCTTGAATTTAATACAGCAAGCAACAGAAAACCAATATAGATAAAAGGAAGGTTGGGGAATGATGCAATTAGAGCAATAGCAAAGGGAAATTCTTTTAGCGGTAGGATTTTTATGAATGGCAGGGGGAAGAGCAAGGAGGCTGGGAGAGAAAGGAAGTTAAGGCTAAAATTGGTGAAGTCATGGGAATCAGTTTTAGAAAAGAGTGAGAGGGGGGCAGATTCTGGGGATATTAAAGAAGAAGAAATAACAGGATATAGAGAGATTGAATATGGTGAGTCAGAGGAGAGAACATGACATGGTTCTGAACCTGAGCCATGGGTAGGATAGTGGAGTTGTCATTAATGGAAAGGAGAGGAGCAAGGATGGAAGTCTACTTTTGGAAAGAGTGCATTTGTGATGAGACAGAGAAATGAAGAAATATTATATAGGCAACTTGAGAATCAGTTATAATGTGTGGAAGGGAAAAGTCAGGTAGAGAAGTTTTGAAACTTGTCTGCATAAAAATGGGGCTTGAAACTCAGAGCAGATAAGGTCATGGGGACAGTAAGTATTAGAGCAAATAGGAGGACAATGCTCGAGTTTTAAAGAGATGAGGGGGAAGAAACAGCACAGAGTTGTGGAAGCCTAGAGGGGACAATGCAGGGAAGAAAGAAACAGTGTGAAAGGTATGAGATAGTTCAGAAAGAATGATCGAGACAGAATCCATGGATTTACCTAGGAGAAGGTCATTAGTGTCCTTGGGCAGGACAGTTTCAATGCAGCAGGAATGAGCAGAAGCTAGAGGGAAGAAGAGGAGGAGAAGGTTGAAGAGTGTAAAAGCAGCCTGACTAGATACTGCACTCAGTACATGGGGGCAAAAAGTCTGCCGGGTAGCAGTGTTAGTCTGTAACTTTAAAAGTGAGTAGGCCTGTGGCACCTTAGAGACTAACAAAAATACACAGGATCATGAGCTTTTGTGGGTAAAACCAACTTCCTCAGATGGAGGCAAGATAGAAGAGTGAAGGTGGAATCAGATTTCCTCCAACTTCCTCCCCCAAGGTGAGACTGGGAGATAAACAAGAGCATGCCTCAAGGCACAGAGGCAGGGGAGGGTGGAAAGAGCGAGCTATCAGAAATAAAGGAGACAGAATCAAAAGAAGTTTTGGATATAGGAACTTGTCAAAAGGACAAATTGAGGGGTTGGAAGCAGATAGAAGGGAGAGCAATCTGCTAGAGGAGAAGGGGAAGGTAAGTGACAGCTTTTAGAAAAATACACTCTGTGGCAGTCTTCTGCACAGAACTGTAAGACAATGGTGGGCAATAAATGGCCATGGGTTGGATAGGGTTTGCCAGTTAGCTCCTGGCAGGCTGCAAGAGGCTTTATTTACCCAAGTGTCTGCAGGCCTGGCCGCTCACAACTCCTGTGGGCTGCGGTTTGCTTGCAATTCCTGGTGAGTGGAGTTGCAGGAAGCAGCACAGGCTGGGCCACTAGTTCCAGCAGCTCCCAATGGCCAAGAACTGTGACCCACAGCCAACAGGAGCTGTGACCAGTCCCACCTGTGGATGCTTGAGTAAATAGTGCCTGGTGGCCTGCCCGCAGTGAACCACATCCGGCCTCTGGGCAGGTGAATGCCCACTCCTACTGTAAGATGATAAAACTGACACGCTGCTTGAGAGGAAAACAATTTATATTCCTCTCTGAAGAAGAAAAGGGTGAGCAAATATATTTGTTTACATTTTTAATAATAAATGTATAGGAACGTCAAAATCACATAGCTCCTTTCTTGACTGCTTATATGTCTGTTTATTGTAAGGCAGACACATCTTGCTCATTTTTTATAAGAAGCAATTGGAAGTCCTTTCAAGCTACCAGGCATGCTAATGTAGTGAATAGATACCACTAATTAATTCCCTTCCATGAAAGAAGCATGATAGAAATGTAGCCGTGTTAGTCTGGTGTAGCTCAAACAAAAAACAGGACTATGTAGCACTTTAAAGACTAACAAGGCGGTTTATTAGGTGATGAGCTTTCATGGGCCAGACCCACTTCCTCAGGTCAAATATTGTCTCAACCATAAATACCAAAGGATACAATTAAACAAATGAACACACATGAAAAGGACAAATCAAATTTCAGAACTGAAGAGGGATGGGGGGGGGGAGAGAAGGTAAATGTCTGTGAGCTAATGATATTAGAGGTGATAATTGGGGAAGCTATCTTTGTAATGGGTAACATAATTAGTCTTTATTCAAACTGCGGTGTAAAGTGTCAAATTTAAGCATGAATGACAGTTCAGAGGATTCTCTTTCAAGTGTAGTCTTAAAAGGCCTTTGAAGCAGGATGCAGGTAATCAAGTTGTTAAGACAATGTACTTTCTGGTTGAAATGGCAAAAAAACGTTTTTTCTTTGTGATCCTGTCTAATATCTGTTTTGTGGGCATTGATCCTTTGGCGAAGTGTCTGAGACGTTTGTCCAATGTACATAGCAGACGGACACTTTCGGCACATGATAGCATAAGAAGCAAGACTTCCTGTAGGGATGTGAATGACTAGTTGACTATGCAATAAGCAAATACTTATCAGCTAGTCAACACACTAGTTGACTAGTTGTGCCCCTCCTCCTCCTCCCCCCGCCGCCTCTCGCTGCCTCTATCAGAAAGAGACGGCAACATGGTGGCGGGGGAGACGAGGGGGTGCTTCAAAGCGGCAGTGCCATGTGGAGCCTGGGGCCAGACCCTGGGCTCCATGCGATGCTGCCTCTTTGAAATGCCGCATGCAGTCCAGGGCAAGCTAGGAGCTCCCAGCTGCGTTTCAAAGTAGTCAGCTGAGGAGTCCCCGTGCTCCCCACAGTGCTTTCGCCTTTGAAGTGCAGCAACAGCCCTGAGACTACACTTCAAAGGCGGAGGTGCCCTTACCGACTAATCAAATAGTCAATGCAAATTGCATCGACTATTCAATTAGTTAATCTAAATTTAACAATTAATTTCCTGTCAAGTCCCAACTTGTCTATGCCAGCTTGACTAAATTAATTAGAATTAAACCAGTGAACTCTCTTAATATAGATTCACATACACCAGTTGGACTGTGCCTTAAATCAAGTTAGCATGACTGATTCAAAATCAATATATTAAACCTATTCAACTTTTCCTGTTTAGACAAGGTTTTAGTTTTGTAAGTTTCCAAATTCTTTGAACCACCAGCCCATGTAGATACAGATATAGAGGACTGCTAAAATATATGGGGCAGCCATCTATAATGTAATCAAGACAACAGCACTGGGCAAAAAGTAATCCCTCCATACTTCATCAGTTTTTCCACCTGAAAAATATGGGCTGAGCAGACATCACTGGTACCACATGCAGAACCAACATGAGGAAATCCTAATGGTGGCAATTGCACTCATCAAACATCCACTGCTAGTAGCCTACAGGATTATAACTTGTCAAGAGGCACTGGCTGTGGAAACAAAGCCTGGATTCTGGGCTTGAATTTGACAGTTGGTTAAATCTTTTAACGCTGTTTTCAGATAGGCTATTCTGTCCATGCATAACTTAATTGTGTAGTGAACATGCAGGTCTTCTCCGGTGTGCTTTGGCTAATGCAACTGCATTAAAATTAAAACACATGACAGTTGACTTGGGGTACAGGACTAATTAATTGCAGTGCAGATGTTTGGCCTTGGCTACACCACAATTAAACAGCCCTTTACTCCAAGTCATCCACAGACAGCCCAAGCCCTATAAGCCTGAGTCGGTTGACATGTGCAAGCTCTAGCTATTTAGTAGCAGTGTAAACATACCTCCTGAGTTAATCTGAAATAATATATGCTGAACAAAGATGGTAAAAGGCTGAAGTGTCAGGTAATTTATTGCTCTGAAGGAAAGTAAACAATTTATAGGACTCCATTATTACATTTCCTTTTCACAAATTCCTTAGATGCTTGGTTCATAATGTGAAACATTCCAATGACTTTTTTCAAATAACCCTTTGGGGTCAATCCCCACTTAAGCTAATGGTAAAATTCTATTAATTTCAGTGGAAGATTGGTAAATAGTTCCTTTCCTCTTTAATATACTACCCTTATTGAGTCAGATTTTACAGCTGTTTATACAACAGCAGAAACCCTAACTAGCATAGAACCAAGATAGGGAAAAATAATCCAGAAAGATACAGGTTTTAAAAGTATAATTTTTAATAAAAGCTTGATATTACTGTGTCTGTGGCAAAAACAAATTTAGCAACGTTAAAAAGGCCAGGAAACACACATTTAAACTGAAAATTTAAAAATACTTATAGCAAACAAGAAATAAAACAAAGTAGGCTTTTCTGCCTGTTCTGCAAAAGAATAATGCACTTGCAGTAATTTCTTGCCATTGTTTTGTCTCCTGCCTTATCCCCTTTTATTTCATGGTCTCTTCATAGTAGGTGTAATACAGATTGTAAATTCCTCCAGGCAGAACTTAGACTTCTACTTTACTTGGAAAAGACCCTGCACAAGCATGGTGTTAAACAAATGTCTGTTAGTTTACTTTAAGTGAGGTTAACTTCTTGAACAGTGATTCCTTTTTTAAAACTGTGAGAGCATGAAACTTCTGGGATTAGGAGACTGTTTAAACCTCTCGGTTATTGTTTTTCTGCTGGTTGCAGACAAAGACACTAAGTTCTTGTTTTCTTCACAACCACTGCAGTTACAAACTTTTTAAAAAAAAATAAAAGCTAATTGTGGAGCATAGTACTGTGGTGAGGGATAGGTTCTCCAAGAGATAGTGTGGAATACCTAAGAAAAATTCCTTGTGTTACGCAGTAGTAGCCTTTCTACATGTGTGCTGAATTGCTGTGATTGATGGATTTCCAGGGAAGAGAAATAGGGAACATGGTGTGAACAATGAGAAACAGGAAAACCTTCATGGTTTTCTACCCTAACTGAAAGTGTGACCACTCTCATAACAGAATGGGGAAAATTGTAGTCTCGTTCTAGAAGAGGCACATTTGAAATCTGATAATTATATGTCTAGATATTTTAAAACTTACTTTCAATTCCTAGGCAAAAAAAAGTGTCTGAATAAACTGAATTTTTGTCTCTAAAGAAAGCATTTTGTTTCCTATTCTTGATTGCTGGGGTTTCCATTTCTCTTGATAAGCCACACCTCATTGTGTCTATTAAGCAATTTAAAAGGGCTGTCATAGCCAGCAGTATAATAGACCTTTTCATCAAATACTTTCCCATCCCGTTTCAAACTTTCAGCTAGTGTCAATAGTTCTTCTTGGTTCTTTGTGGCATTGGAAAATCCTCCAAAGGACCTGTCAATAATAACATAACAGGAGAGCATGAAGAAAGGTTATCATTATAAATCTAAGCTTGTTCTCTATGCTGCTTCTCCAGCATTATGTTCTTAGACCATATAGTCCACCCTTTTCAGGACTGTTTCCTTTAGCCTGTTTTTTAGCACTTGTTTTGTTTGCTTCAAATAATACAAACTTCTGCAATTTCCCTTAAGACACTTTCACAGTAATAGACTTTACCAGTGGGACATCTTGGCAAAAAACTAGTAAAATGTATGACCACATCTCTTGTTTTGCACTTGTAAAGAATGTTGTCTTGATGTCCTGAGAGTGGCTCTGTGAAAAGCAAAATTCCAAGGAACATGGTTTTCAACACCCAGGATTAATGTTCAAAAACAGAGATGGGTAGGTGGGACACTTTCCCCAGTACCCATTGACGTTTTCTTTTTCAGGAGTTTTTAAACTATGTAAAGATACTACCTGAAGCTTACATGGAAAGTTTAGTTACTGTATGCTCAGAAATTAACTTTGTATTAGAACAACTTGGTTTAGTCTAGATTTCAGGGTGGAGAAAATTAATCAATTAAAGTTTTGCTGTGTACTTGAACTAGTAGGAAAAAATACAGCATTTTTTCCAACCCTGTGTTTTTCCTGATGTTTTCATTAATATACACTAAAAAAATTTTTTTGAAATGTTAGACATTCCTGGGTAGAATAAGCTATAATATCGTCAGGACATTCTACTTAATGTCCTCACGTGAAAAAAGTATGAGGATATAGAGATTTGGATTGAATTGTAGACTAATACAGTAGGTTCACAACCTGTGGGATATGTTATGGAGGAATATTGGGGGGGGGGGCCCCACAGGGCCTGGGCCAGTCACCCCAAGTGGGGGGTGGGGAGGGAGCTCCACCTACCCTTGCTCTACCACCATCTCTGCTCCAGCCCTTCCCCCAACAAGCTGTAACTCCAATTGCCAGCTGCAGCTTCACACTTAGCCACAGCCCCCAATACAGCCCTGCTGGGGATCTGCTACTGGCCTCAATTCCACTCTGACCCCAGCCTCACCCCCAGCACCTTCCTTGACCCTAGCCTTGGCCCCTGGCCATATCTCCATTCCTGCCCCCAGGCCCACCCCTTTTACCTCTCTCTGCAGGCCCCCTAAGTGCTGTTTGCAGCCCCACTCCTGGGAGCAGCACAAACTTTAAAAGTTTGGGGACTACTGGGCTAGAATAAAGTGAATTGGTCATTAAAAAAGCCAGTCTCTGCACCATATTTATGTACTGACAGCCACAAGATGGCAGCCACAGTTTAGCTGAAGGATATCCTGTTCAGTTGCTATTTTTTAAGTGGGGATAGGGAACCTATGGCCCTCAGGCTCTGCCTGATAGAGGATAGGAAGTGGTTCTGGCAACAGCAGCACACCTTCTCCAAGTTTCTGTCCCCTGGCACTCATCTCCTAGCCAGACCCTGCACCCTCACCCACCAACATTCCCTGCAAGCCATGAGTTTGTGCAGCTGCTCAGGACAGATTCAAATTAGAGATGTTAAAATGAAGCTATTTTACAAATCAAGTAGTTGATAAAATTTTTATCGACTACCCAATTAGTCAATAGGGGAACGCAGCTGGCTCATGCCAGTCCGGGACCAAACCCCGCTGTCCACGGTAGGTCCCAATGAGGAGTTGGAACCCCCTGTGGACGGGCTGCTGCCTGAGCAGCCTTCCCTGCCCCCCCATGCTGCTGCCTCTAATAGAGGCAGCAGTGGGAGGACAGGGCAGGCAGCACCATGAAGATGGTGCTGGGAGAAACTGGGTGCTGATAGAGAGGCATCGGGGTATGTGTGTGTGTGTGTGTGCAGTCGACTACTTGCTTACATCCCCAATTCAAATGCGGCCTGACTGCTTAGCAGAACAACTATTTCTACTGATGGTGCACATTCATATATGCCTCAGTGCACATAAAAATGTATTCCACATGTGGATGGAAAAGATTAGAGGGAACATTGACCTACACTCCTTCCTGCCCGATTCCCACACCCCTAACCCTCTCCTGCCCCCTCCATCCCAGCCAGACCCTGCACCCCCACTCCTGCACCCTACCTCCTGCCTAGTCCCCACAGTCTCTCTCTCCTTCATTCTTCCTCTTGCCCAGGACCCCACCCTCACCTTTCCGCCCTTCTGCCCCTGCACTCTTCCCTCCTGCCCAGGAACCACATTCCCACCCCGCTGCCCGGCAACCCACTCCTTTACATTGAACTCATTTTGGCTCCACCTCAGACCCTCGGGGGCCCCCACAAAATCTACTAGCCCTGGATCCCTAGATTTAATCTAGCCCTGAGTAGGAAGCCCTGAGCTTCAGCATTAATCCCCCTGTGGGGCTGAAGCGTGAGAGGAGTCATGCTGATTGTGGGTTTTTCTGCTTCTCAGTTAGGAGCCACATCTGCAAGGGTTTTCTTCGCCTTACTTGGGGACCAGGTCAGTGGGGTTTTTTTTCCCTTTTGCTTCTCAATTGTGTGTAGGTTCCGATCCCCCAAAAAAGGGTTTCCCACCTCTGCTTTAAAGTGTCAGACCACCTCTTCTTTTGAGGACTAAAAACATTTTGATCATACATAAGTGGTCTTGTGTGCAGACTTACTACCTGCACTTTGCAGAGCTGCAGTAGTTAGTTAATACGTACCTGACAAATACAGTCATTTCTGGTCTGTTTTCAATGAAAATATCTGACTCTGTTGGTTTAGGTGGATCAGCCTGATGATCAGATGGTAAATAAAAAGAGACTGTAATAGTGGATTCGCAGAATGGGCCTGCACCAGGAGCCACGTGGCATGTTACTGGAGCTGTCATCTCAATCTTCATCCCTATCAGGCAAATAAGCCACAATACATTGCTCAGTCTCCAGTTAGATAATGCAGTGTGTCAAGAGTGAGAGCGCACATTGGTGGTCTTATCAAAGGTTGCTTTTCAATTTAATGAAAGGTAATTTTAGTTTACATGTGTGTTTAAATATTGTTGCATTGCATTAAGATTATCTTATCCACCCATAACAAATTTATACATAATACATTTCTGCTCATATACAGCAGATCCCTTTGTTTTGATTAACATCCCATTTGGATTGTGAATTCCACTACCACAGACTCAACAACTTAGGCCTCCTCTACACTCGCAGCAGCATGTAGAGTATGTGTAGTGGGAGACAGCAGTGAAAGGCCCCAGCATCTTTCCCCATCCACTCCCCTGCCGCATGCTTTCCCCCACCAGACCCTTTCCCCACGTCTGGAAACTTTCATTGGAGCAGGGAAAGGCTCTGGCAGTGGGAAGGTAGTAGGATACTACACTGCTAAAAAGAGCTGTGTCTACAGTGTAGACAAGTGTCTACAGCACTGCTTGGCTGCACAGAGAGCCATGTAGGGTACATATCCTAAAGGCTTTGGTGTGACTATACTTACCTATGCCATGCCTCACCATCTTCACCACTATTTACACTTGTGCTGGGGGTTGTGCATGCTAGTTGCTTTTCTGTGTTTACACTGAAAGTAGAAGTAAGCCTCCCAGTGCAGGCAGATGCTAGAGCTACCATCCCAAAAAATAATTCTGTCCACCTTGTGGCTTAGGTTCATGCTTGGCTACCCCAAAGCTTGAGCTCAGCTGACTGCCCAAGAAACCACTGGAGCCACAACGTCCACACAGCTATTTTTAGCATGCTAGCATGAACATCTCTATCTGGGCTGGGAGGCTTGCTCCCAGCTAGAGGGTTTTACACCCTCTTAGTCATGGCAAAGAGGGTTACAATTTTAGCTTCAAAGTTTAACTTAAAACAAACTCATTAATTTGGCAGGAAATGACCTCCACACTCTGGCTGTTTTGTAAAAGTCATGCTAAGAAAGTGAGCACCATCAGCTATAGCAAATCTTTGTATCGGTTCTGTGCTGCAGAGCAAAATATTTTGGAACCATCAAAAATAAACTACCCGTTGATCACCAATTAATGCCCCCAAAATAAGGCTGGAGAAGAGTAATGTTCAGTACATCAGTGATTGCAAACTACTTTCCAAGTTCTGAAGTCACATGTGCCAGCTCTCAAAGCTTGGATGGAGCAATATGCAGTGGGCTGGGGTGCTGCAGCAATTGCTGAAGCCAGCCTCATGAGAAGGAGGAGTTTAGCTATTTCATTTTCAGTAATAAAAGCCTGGTTGTGGGAAGTTTCTCCTTCATTGAGCGTATAAGAGTCTTGAAGAACATCACTGTAATGGGGTGCCTGCCCCACCCAAGGTCTGGAGGGGATTAAGTGGCTAGACAGCCCAATTAATTGCCCAGGCTGCACCTGAAGGAATAGGCCACTTACTAGAAACAGGGTCAGCTGGGCAGGAACAAGAAGGGCCAGTCTAAACTCCAGGAATTATGAGCAGCAAAGGGCTGCAAGGAATAGTTTATAGTTATTTCCTGGGAGGATGAGCACTTGGGCAGGTAAACCCAGGGAAACAGCAGCAAGGAGTAGGACCATACAGACCGTGGCTGTTTGTGGCAGGGTCCCTGTGCTGCACCCCAGTGTAGAAGGCAAGACTGGGTTCTCTTACCAGCCACAGGCAAGAGGCCACTTGGAGATGAGTTGGTTTGAAGAACTTTGAATTCCTCAGAAAGGGGGCAATCTTTGTGACCAAGCCCAGAACAGAAATCTACAGCTCAGAGTGAGAGAGGCTGTAAGGTAAAAGATACCAAGACACAGCCAGGTAAGGGCAGCAGCTAGCATAAAGCAGTCACCAGGAGGAGATGCCATTAGCAGTAAGGTACAGCTGGTGATAATCACCATGGATCTTAAAGAATGCCACATCATCTTCTGACTTGGCCCCTCTACTAATGGAACTCTGGAGTGTTATGTGGAACAGAGTCTGATAGGATCTGCAAGGATTTCTAAGGTGGAGCATGGAAAAGAAAGGGGGAGCAGGTAAATTTAGAAGCATGTGTGCTAAATACTCCTAATAGCAGCAGGGAGAAAAAGCATTCAGCTTGTAAACATAACTATACTGACTGCTAAAAGGACACATTGCTATGTTGTATTTTATGCAGTAGAAAATGCAGAGAAATATCTTACTAAACAAAAAAGGACAAATGATACCCTCAAGACAGAATGGGGGCATTAACTAGGATTTACTAGAACTTATTATCTAATGCAAATATTTCATTTGGAAAAAATAATTAATGCATATGATGGGATATCTACTCTCAAGTCCTGAAGAGAGAAAATTAACTTCTTTAGGTTGCACCTGGAAGAAGTCAAGGCCTGCTGATGAAGCCCAGATGGGGGAGGAGCTGGGGAAGCTGATGGTAAGAGACAACTATAAGAAGGAACTCTGAAGTTATTACCCAGAGAGGAAGGGTGTTGGCAAGAGACACTGAGGCTGCCTGGGTAGCTAGCAAGCCCTAGAATCTTGCCTTGGATCTGACAAAACCCCAAAAAGGGGTTAAGTAGTTGCAGAGAGTAGAGAAAGTCCCACCAGTAACCCTGCAGGGAATGGAAGACTGAAAAGTAATTAGACAAGAGCCCAGGGAAACTGCAACAAGGTAAGAGCTGGCACAGACTGATTAGTGATCACAGGGTACGTTGGGCTGGAACCTAGAGTAGTGTGAAGGTCCCAGTTCTGCTAGCCATAGGGGGAAAAAAGCACTGACTAGGCAATGAATCAGAAGACTGAGACCCTTTGTCTGGTGGGTCTTTTGTTACCTTGGAAGGAGAAGGCTATTGTGATGTAGCCAGGGGGCTAGATTTCCAAGTAGTAACCTGATTCTGGTGAGACACCATAAGCAAGCAAACAAAAGATTGGGGGGGAGGGAAATCAGACTGGGCACAGCTAATCCCCAGACACTGCGAAAAGGAGATATCTAGAGGCGAGTAAGCCCCATGGTAGGGTATAATGTGTTAAATGTATTATCACTTATTGATTTTTTTTTTCCAATGGCTTACAATACAAAATTACTTAGCTACCGAGAGCAATCAGCCAGCAGCCAAGCTTATGGGACATAGGAGCCCCATAGTTAGTATATGATCTATTCCAGATGCCATATTAAAATGTATTTGTTTTTCCTATATCCACTACAAAGAGAATTAATAAAGACCATTTAAATGCTGCAGCTTACTGGAATTTAGATACTAAGGAACACAGTGTTAATGCAGTATTTTCTGAAGTGTACAGAGTGCAACTATGGGGTGGAGTGAGGGACTGTTTAGAAGCTGGACGTGTAGACGGATCAACTCCTGCAGAGTAACTTTTTTTAAAAACTTGTTACGTTTTTCAAAACAAGGAGGCTATGTCTACACTTGCGGCTTCTTGCGCAAGGGTTCTTGTGCAAGAAGTCTTGCGCAAAATGTCCACACTGCCATGTGCGCGCTGTGCTTTTGCGCATGAGCTCCTATGGCAGTGTGGACGCTCTCTTGTGCAAGAAAGCTCCGACGGCCATTTTAGCCATAGGGCTTTCTTGTGCAAGAAATCCCTGCCGAGCATCCACACTGCCATCTTGCGCAAGAGCTCCTGCGCAAGAGGGCTTACACCTGTTAAAGGAGAGTGTAGCTCTTGCGCAAGAAGCCCTCTCTTACTATGCTGTACTGTAAATTTCCTTGCGCAAGAGCGGGCGGGCAGTGTAGATGCTCTGCAGATTCTTGCGCAAGAACGGCTGTACTTGCGCAAGAAGCCGCGAGTGTAGACATAGCCGGAGTGTTTCTTAATTGATACAGAAACCTTTGGCTGAGTCTGCACAGAGCCTGAAACAATGGCTGCAGATTATACTTTGTTTACATTAACTATTTCACTGCTGAAAGCTAAAGGAAAAGAGCTCTGTAACAACTGCTAGCATTCCCAAAGTTGGGTACTGCACGCAGCCTAAAAGACTAGTGAATATGTGGAAGATGTATGGACTGAGAAGTGCAGCTTTTGCCATCATGTAGTAGGGTTCCTGGGTGACAAGACTGGCTTTGTTTTCTCTAAAAGAGGGCTCAGCTTTTAAAAGTTTAGAAATCCCACATCTGCATCTGACGAAGTGGGTCTTTGCCCACAAAAGCTTATGCTCCAATACATTTGTTAGGCCTGTGGCACCTTATAGACTTCTCATTCTTTATGCAGAGTCAAACCAACACGGCTTCCCCTCTGATACTAGAAACCCTACGTTACAAAATGTGTAGTCCAGAGCAGCTTACCTTTCTCATTCTTGCCCTGAATATAGTTAAAGAGCTTCATGAAACCAGTGCTGATAGCTGAATCATAATCCATGGATTTAATAGGTGTGGCAACCCATTTAGCTGGCTCATACTGCCGGACTTCATAATCTGAAGCCTATAAACAAATAAAAATATCAGGAATAGCACTTGAGATGGTCAGCAGATTGTAACTTGATTAGGAGTTCACAAACAACTCATTCATTTTTATATCACAAGCGTAACATTTGCATAATTTCAGTAAACTTTTTTTAAAAGGGAGAGGAATATAAACTAATGAACCAGCCTGACATTGCTGGAAAACATGTATAGGTACCAGACAGTAGGAAAAGAGCTCAAAGCCGGAACAGTGTTGCAAATAAATTCACATCAAAACACTATTTTTTAAGTCAGGAAATACGACTTATTTTTTTAAAAGCAACAAAGTCAGACCGAGTGAGTGTGTGTGATTGATTTTAATATAGTATCCTTCATGGCTCACTTCCCCCTCAAATACCTGGACTACATCTGACTGATCTCTGACAACTGAAATAATTTCTTACATTGGAAATTAACATCTATTTGGCATAAATCTGTTTTTGGCTATTAATCAGCCAGCCTGTAACAACACTAAAGCTTTCAGTGGCCTATGCAAAGTTTAAAGTTTGCCCTACCCTACTAACAGGGAAAATATTAATCTAATACATAACATTATTGAAGTAGTCCTCATGTAATGGTTGAAGGGCCAGAGCTTAATTTACTTCACATCAGGAAGTCTAGACTGGCATGATTTTGCAGAAATACTTTACGGAAAAGTTTTTCTGTTAAAAGTATTTCCGCAAAAGCGCGTCTAGATTTGCACGGATGCTTTTGTGAAAGCATCCGTGGCCAGTCTAGACATGATTTTGCGCAAGAAAGCCCTGATCGCCATTTTAGCCATCGGGGCTTTTTTGCACAAAACAGTTCTTCCCTGACTACACTGGCCCTCTTGAGCAAGTATTCTTGCACAAGAGGGCTTTTTCCCCGAACGGGAGCGTGAAAGTATTTGCTCAAGAAGCACTGATTCAAGCAAATTCAAGCAGCCAGTGTAGACAGCAGACAAGTTTTTGCGCAAAAGCAGCTGTTTTTGCGCAAAATCTTGCCAGTCTAGACACATCCCTAGAGATTTGGGTTCAATTCCTATACTGCCCACTGACTTCCCACATTATGTAGGGCAAATCACTTACCTTTCTTATCTGTAAGGGACAAACAGGTTTAGTACTACTACTGTACCTCACTGGGTTGTTGGAAGAAATTCATTACTATCTGAGGTTCTAGGAGTTTGTTTAGATGAACAATTAGTGTAGGACAAGCTAGGCTGTTAATCTGCCTTGCACTAACGCTACTTGTGTGACCCATGGTGATGCACACCAAAAGCATTCTAGTATGCTTTGCTATACACTGCTTAGAAACAGGATTAGGTTGGTGTGTACTAGGGAACTTCTAATGTGCAGGACATTTAATGTATGGCATGCTAATGGAAGGCAGACTTACATCCCAGTCTGTTGTGTATTAACTTCAAACTTTTAGATATTAAAATGGGTAGCAATGCAAATACTGCATATAGTTTGAGTTGCAGTTTGGTCAACAAAGTAAACTCCCCAATTTCATCTTTAGTTAGCAAAAGACTATAACACAAATTGCAAATACAGAGCAAAAGGAAGTATAAAACTGTTATTTGCCTTTTCAAGAATTCTGGAGAAGTTTTCTAATGTTTAGGTTTAGGAAACCTATGTTTATACAACTTTGATTATGACACTAAATCAACCTGTCCAAGTGACCATGTACTTAATGTGGCTACAGCAATCTTAAGTTTTGCATTTTATGTTAAACTTTGTAAGATACTTGTTATATTTAATTTTCTGTATTTTGTTTGACCTTAGTGGAAGAGCTAGCTACTTCTAATATCATGGGGGGTATTGGTTTGCAAGGCTCTAAGGCAGGTGGAAACAAACACCTCAGAAGATAGTATTGCATAACTGTTTTTATGCAACTCACCATCTCAGAGTTACTGCAAAAACATACCTAATTGTAGCGTGGTATCTTGCTCCAGAGAATAACAACTTAAATTTCTGTCCGTGTGACCACAAAAGATAGGGGTAAATTGACTTCTACACTTCCCCCAGCCTCCTCAAAAATGTCCACAGTGATTATCCCCAACTTGTAATGTCCTGTTTTGCTGACCACTAACCCTGGCATTTTTTGACCTGAAAAGACGACAGACTAAATGAGCGCACGCAAGAGGGTTGCTAAGATCCATTTCACCTGGTTTGGCGCTGCTGCCCACTTGGGCTCCTCCAGGCTGGAGGCGCGGGCTTGCTTGTTGGGGTTCAGCATCCTAGGGAAATCAAAACAGGACCAAATTAGTGGAGCCTTAGCTAACCCCTCTCCCCATGATTCCCTGAGACCCACCCGCAGCCGGGCACTCGGCGCCCCGCTGTGCCCCTTGCCCACTCAGCCGCGGAGGTAGACCTGGGATTAACGCTGCAGCTGTTCTCTTCCCCCGCCAGCGCCGGGCCAGCCCAGCACCGCGTGTCTTCCTCACCGGCCCCAGCGTCGCCCACCCGCGGTGCCCCCTGCCAGTCCCCGGAGAAGCACAAACCTCCGTCCGCCGCAGCCAGCCAGCCGCTTGTGGGCGGGCCAGGCGGCGAGGTTTCATAACGCTGGAGGCTGGGCACAGCCACGGCTCACGCCCCGCGCGCTGGGGAGAGGCCCCTTGCATCCTGCTCCCGTGCTCGGCCTGGGGGAGGCGGGGAACCTGCCCTGCCCTGAGCGCTGCGCTGCACCGGGGCTCGCACGGCGGGAGGCGCTGCCCGGCTCGCTCGCTCCCTGGGCGGGGAGTAAACAGCCGGGGGCGGGGCTGGGAAGGAGGCCGGGCGATTAAGCGGCGGCTTGACCTGCAGGCTGCGCGGAAACCGGCCCCCGGCTGGGGTGAACCTGCGCGTTAGTGCCGGGGGGTTTCGGAGCCAGGCAGACGCTTCTCCAGATGTGTGTGGGGTCCATTAGCGCACCTGCCTTCATCCAAAACCGCAGCTGCCCACCCTAGGCCTGGCCCCCCTGCAGATGTAACAGCCTTCCAGCTATGACTTGATCTGGCCATACAAGGAGTTAGAAATCCCCTCGTCTTCATCCTAAATGAGATCTGGGCAGTTACTGCATCCCCGAGGACCACCCGTTTGTATCGGAAGCTGTGTTGTAGCTTTCCTGCTGCATGGGCAGGAATGTAAATTTGACTGCACGTTCATTATATCCATCAAACCAGATCAGTACATGCACAGTACACCATGTACATAGCAATAAACAGCCATACACTCGCCCCTTCAACAAAAATCCATACACCTCGGAGCCATCCGAACACATGTACCAACAAATGCTTGGCCACTGTGGAGAGAGCAAGCGGTCAGCTTCCACCACCACAGCACTGGGGAGCGCTGTGTACCTGCTGGTTATTGGCATGGTGGTGCTTGCCCCGCATTGTAGGTGCTCCTCATCTCTCTTGAGGAACAGCTAGCGAATTCCCATCTGGTGGACTGGAAGCAGGGCTGTCCTCAGGCATATACAGCTGCATTGGGCACCTGAAAATATGGGACCCCCCCCTGGCAGTGCCGGTTTAACATAAGGGAAGGAACCTCCAGCCCATGGACAAGATCCTTTTCCCTGCTTAGTTTCATCTGGCTCACAGCCGAGTCTTCATGCCACCAACCAAAGACCTGAGACTTGGTTTCCCCTGCTGAATTAGCACAGATTGCCCAGCTTGCAGCAATGAAGGAAGTTGCACATGCAGCCCTGGCCTACAGGCACCACCCCCACAGTTCCCATTGGGTGGGAACCATTGCCAATGGGCAGTGTGGGAGTAGTGTCTGTGGGCAAGGGCAGTGCACAGAGCCACTTGTCCCCACCCCTCAGGTCTATTGGGACATGTCAGTAACTTCCGGGAGCAGGGGAGGGCCAGAGCAGGCAGGGATTCTGTCTCAGCACCGCTGCATCATCAAATGCGAGCTGCCTGAGGTAAGTGCCCCACACACCTGCTTGAGCCCTCCCCCCCCACAACCTAACTCCTGCTCAGACCCCCTCCTCCCAACCTCTTGCTCTGATCCCTCTTGGCCCAACCTGGAGTCCCCAAACCCACCAGCCCCACCACAGTCAAAGCCATCACCTCTGCACACACCCTAACCCTCTGCCACAGGTTGGAGCCCTCTCCTGCACTCTGAACCCCTCATCCCTCTGTTGTACTTAAAAGAAGCACCCGGGATCTTTTTCAGGGGGATAAGGCACCACGCCACATTTATTGAACATACATAGATCAATCAACACTTTATCATATGCATATGATACATTACTCATACACATACACACCATCTTGTTGTTACCAATAGTTGCTCCCCCTAACTGCACTGGCCAGGTGAGTTAGATGGGGGAGGGGTGGAGCTGGGCTTCTGCAAATCTGGATCGATGCTCCCATGTTGACAAGATGAAAAGCTGGGGTCCCTCTGCAAGATGCCTCATATTTATCCCTCTCATTGCAGCCAATTAGTCATCACGCTGCCTTTCAAAGAGAGTTCTTCCAAGGGCAGGCCCTTGCTGCTTAGACTCCCAAGGCATCTGTATGTCCAGTCTTTTCAATGAGTTCACTTCACAGGTATTGTCTTGGATCTGGCTCCCCTCTCCACCCTTGGCAACTGCTGCTGGAGGTGCTCACCTTTCATTCTCCATTCACACTTCATTCATTTCAACAGGGCAATCAAGGAAAGGGGAGAGATCTATTCTACTCCTAGCAAAAGACATTTTTCTTTACCTTAACTATTCCTAAGGCCTATAACATAAAGGGCTTAATACAAAGTTACATGAGAATGATACATGGTTATATGGAAGTGTTACAGAGATTTACACACACACCCCCAGGGAAAGCCCCAGGCCTTCATCCCTGCCTTCCACATATGATAATTTTTTCCTCTAATTTAAAACAAAAATTAATAGCCCCAGGTCCACAAGACAGTAAATCTGGTCCTGACCACCGGAACAGCCAGCCCACTCTTACCTGCTCCCACACACCCACTAAACGCTGCACTTTCCTTAGGCAGGACCCATGTTCACAGAGCCAAATGCACTGGTGTTGTGCATTCTGCGTGAGGGAGCAGGTCTGGAGGTCTCTGCTAAAAACAAGTCTGTCCTAGGGATACCAGTTTAATAATACAGGAGGCCCCCGCTTTATGATGGCCTGATTTATGACCCCCTCCCGCATTTATGACCTTTTCCGTAAGTGCAGAAAGGGCAGAAATTCCCCGACTTACATCCTCGGCTCTGCATTTACAACGGCGCACGATGCCTGTCGTAAATGCAGACTCGAGTTATGACGCTCCTGATTTGTGATGCTATTCCCAGAATTGATCGCGTCACAAGTCGGGGGCAGCCTGTACTGCCTAGGGCCCCATAAATCCTAAGGATGGACCTGACTGCCTGAGAAAGAGAGGCTCCTTCCAAAGTTAAAGGTTATGAGAGGAGAAAAAATGTTTTTGAAATTAAATTTAAATAATCCTTACAGTTACAGCACCTGCAGTATTTATGGAAAGGAAACCAAAATTCTTAAATAGGGCTTACCCGATGGGCAAACTTTTTGGCCTGAGGTCTGTATCTGAGTACAAAAATTGTATGGCAGGACATGCATGTACAGCTGGGGCAGGGGATTGAGCTGTGGGAGGAGATGTGGTTTATGGCTTCTGGAAGCTGCTGTCCACTGGCACATCTTTGCACCTCCCATTGGCTGTGGTTCCCTGTTCTCCACCAATGGCAGCTGCAAGGGGTGATTTTTGCATGCAGTCGTAGCGTGCAGAGACCCTCTGCCCTTTCCCTCACCCACAGGGACATGCCATCTGCTTATGGGAATAGCACATGGTCACAGCAGGAAAGACTACTGCCTTGGCCCTGCTCTGCCACCAGACTGGTAATCCGCAGGTGGGATTAGAAATCCTGATGGGCCAGATGCAGCCTGCAGGCCATAGTTTGCCCGCTCCTGATCTAGTATAAAACATGGGATTATACCTTTCTACTTCACAGGCATGCTGTGAGGCTAAATTAATTCCAATAAAATACTTTTGAGTTTAATGGAAAATGCTATAGAATTGCAAAATATTATCCCGATGAAAAATTTTAAACACATGGATAGCATTTTAGATTATATATGTGCATGGAACCAATTGATATTGAGCCATTATTTTGAATCTCCTACACTTAAAATACCAGCCAAAATGATGTATTTCACTAAAGCCAAATTAATCCTAGGTATAACCTCACCGAAATAAAGGGTGAACTGGCCTGGAGTGAACTTAATGTTTTTTATTTAGTTCATCGTAGATTTCGTCCTCAGTTTCATTGTTGTCAGTCAAGATTTATGTTCAGGTATTATCACTAATGTTTTTCTGGGAATTAACTAAGAAGTCTTACATAAGGTTTGCCTCACCTGTTCTAGAAGGATTAATTTATACTGCACCCTTTTCCTTGAGGCAATATGAAACAAAATTATTAATATAGCTCTCCCTTCTCTTTGGATTGAATGTAAACAGGGAAAAAATTGATTACTGTTCATATGGTTTTATTCTCCTGGCTTGTATGTTACCTCAGACAAAATTAATATGCTGATAAAAATACCGTAGTAAAATGATTATTGCAGCCTAATAACTGTACATTATTTAAGCACCAAATAGCATATTTGGCATCAGTAGCACTTTCAGGACAATCTCACGTCTATTGATAGGCAGGCAAAGATTTAATATGGCTGGTCAAGTTATTGTGCCATTAATTTCTTTTGTCAAGGTTATTCCTTTAATAGGCAGTGGCATTTACTGAGTAGTAATACTCATTTTATTATTACAATTATTTTGCTGTGTATGAAACATAATATTTTGGCAAGCACTGGTTGGGGTAGATGTTCCTAAAAGAAATGCTTATGTATAGTTGGACAATGTTGTTATGCTTATGAAAACTACTTTGATAGTTTTAAGTGGGGCTATAAACTTTTTTAAAAGCTTTATGGAATCTGTTGAAGGCACAGATATGGAATAAAGAGGTTCTTGGGGAGTTATTAATGTTTATCACTACTGGAAATCTGACATTTTCTCTCAAGATAGGCATTCTAAAAAAGAGGTGTCAACATTAGTGAGCATTTCGGGAAATTTGGGCCTTAATCTCTCTCTGCCTCTCTTTCAATACCTATACAATTGAAATAGTAATGCCTAATATATTGGGGTGGGGTGAGCTTTGATTTGTCAGTGTTTATAAGATGCTTTAAGATTCAGAGATAGAAGGTATTAGAGCAGTGAAAAGTACCAGTTTATTATTATTATTATAGTATTTCTCCTGTGCTTATCCAATATTAGCTAGTGAAAGAAAGAATAACTTAATATATGCTTATATTGGATAATTGTATTGGCCCCTCTTCTGCCCAGTTTCCAGCAGACATGTGAACAACACTACCACAGTGGGCATTGGCAGCCTTTTTAAATTCTCAGCAGATCAGCCAAAGTCTGAATGGACCTACAGATTCAATTACCAACTTTATCCCTACAAGAGGATTGAGCACTTAATATTGAGAGAGCTTCATTCTCCAAATGTTGTAAGTCAGAATGTTAAGTACTATTACACATTCACTGGACCAAAAAAAACCCAACCCCATCTCTACATTAAACAGAGTTAAGATTGGTTGGTGATATGTCCATTCTTTGCACAATGTTGAGCTGAGCTAAACTGAGACAGGAAATGCAGAGCAAAGTTGCACAATCACTATGCTTTGCCTATTATCTTGGAAAGATTGTATTATGCTGAGAAGCTTTAGGGGACATCCAGTTTTTCAAAGTTCTTTGTACAGACCAGATCTACCAACTGTGGCAAACGTATACAAAAACTACCTGATAACATAAAGCTGGTGGAGAAATCTCTGCTGCCACTTACATTGGCCACGCCCATGCTTCTGGCAAGGGGCATGAGAGAGGGACATGTCCAGGATGGAGAGGTGTGTCCTGATTTTCCCTGGGTAGGAGGTCCCTGGGAGATCTCATTCCAGTGGTGTAAATTAGAGCTGTACAAGAGCAGCTTTAACTTGCACTGGGATTATGTGGGTGAGGACCAGGGAAATGCCTCCCCTCTTTACTGTGCTGAGTTGCACTCAGGCAGGTGGAAAACCTCCTCATCTCTACTGGGAAACATTCAAACAGGGACCTAAAGGGGAAACACACTTTCTTCTATTATGTGTGTTGTAAACCATCAAATCTTAAACTGGGGAAGGTCATATGGATGAGCTATAAAATTGGAACTCCAATGGAAATGCTGGCTGATCTAGAAATACAGTAAAACTATTTGGAAAGGAGTAATAGCTTAAATATTCATCAGGCACCTATGCAGCAGATAAATATTACAGGGAAAGATCAGCCCTCTTAAGAAAGAATGACAGGGAATTAGGATCTAGAGGATAAGAGCCCCCTGAGATATTAAGCAATTATTTTGCATCTGCCTTTATAAATGAAGAAAGCAGGTCAGGACCCAAATGTAGGATCAGATTTAAGGGGAATTAACCAGTGTAGAGATAATATCAGCAATAGTTTAAAAAAAATGTAGAAACTCTCTCTAACTGAAATGGCAAGAGGACCAGACAACTCTCATCCCAAAAGCATCAAACAATAGCAAGCTAAAATGTTTTGAATTCGACCAATGTTTTCACACAGAGCTCAAGATCAGTTGTTGAAGTTTGAAAGCTGTGATCATGATATTACAGAAAGGGGAAACAAAAGTATAAGAAATGGCAACAAGCTCAATATTTTCCATTAACTAAAAGTGAAATGCAGCATCTCTTAGACTCCCTGGTATAGCATGCTAAAGACTCTGCTGCCAATCCAGTTTTAGGGTCATTGCTACTCACCCATGAGTTGGTAGTGAGAGAAACAATCACTAAGATCTAGTCTATCATTGCTTGCTTTTCTATACTGAAATATTTAATTAACTTTTTAAATACAAAAGTTCTTGTCATCTGCTAGGAAAGAGGGCCTGCAGCTGGACCTGGGATTAGCTAGCTAGCTTCAGCTGCAATCCCTAATCAGCAAGAGAGTCTGATTGCCTGAATGGTGCTGCTCTGAAACACAGCAGTAGTACTTGGCCCAGTGGCTGCTCAGCACTTATGCCTGCAAATGCAATGTCTTCTGTTCTTACCTTGTTTGCAACCTTGCTCTCCTGCTCCATTTCTGACTTCAACTCTGACCACTAGGCCTGGTTGACCATGCACTGGTTTTGTGACAGCAATCAACAATTTGAAGTGATCCCTTTCCACCAGAAAAGGTATATTTAATTTTAAAATAACTTTGCTTTAATAATATAAGTTATTGTCTGCATATATGAAGAAAGGAATCTTCAGAAATGGTTCTGAACTCAACAGTTTCCATTTAACATGAGAATGAAAAATTGTTGCAGGCAAAGAAAGCACTTTATAATGGAAAAAAAGGTATTGCAGACTATGGCTAGAAGAAGGTATGCTGCATATGTATACTTTGTTCTGAGTGAAAGCAACAGTCCATATACGGTTGTTGTTCTTGTATTACTTTTTTTGAATCAGACATAAAAATGAATTAAATAAAATAGGAATTGAAGGGCAGGATGTGGGAAGCAGGTTTATAAAAAGGTTACTTCTGTACTGGCTTGTTCTCTCCTTTTTTTTTTTTCATCCTTGTGTATATCCTTTTTCCTGTTAGGTTGTTCTAGTACAGTGGCTCCAAACCTTTTTTATACTGAGGACCAGCAAGCCCATTCACAAACTTTTGGTGAACCAGTAACATTTTATTTGAAAATTTGTATATTCATTATTTGCAAATAAAATGTAACTGGTCTGCCAAAAGCCCTGGCTCCCAGAGTCACCTCAACCCAGAAGCTGGCAGTTCATGGTCCAGCACCAGTCTACGGGCCAGTGGTTGGGAACCACTGCTCTAGTATGTTGGATGGTAATGATAGCTTTGAGGAATGGATTCATCTCTAGTGCATGAAAATGCACAAGTCTGCTAATAGAATGAGGTTTGCAATAGTGTCTTGAAGCAATTGCTTCTCTAGAAGCATGCTAAAGGATTGACAAAGAGATGCTATGTTCTCTATGGGTTTGAACCTGCTCCAAATTCAAGGGAAGGTGGTGAAGGCTTTCGTAAAAACTCCATATTCTTTTTTTTTTTTTTTTTTTTTTTTCCTGCCTGGAAGAATGGTGACTTTTATTTCAATCCACCACCCTTGAGAGATCTGGGAAAAGCAACAGTGGAAAAAATTGTCTTCAGGTTCTGAGAAGGGCATTAAGGGGAGAAAGATATAGACTTAGCTCTTAAAAAGAGCCAAGCAGAGAGAGAATACCATGGTATTGATTTATGTACTGGGATGTCTTGCTTGATTATCTGAGTATTACAAGTCCGAATTTAATGTTTTGCCCTGGTGTTTTAATTTTTGACAGTGAACTCTGTACTAGATTAGGACTGGAGCTGAGTGAATCACGCAGAAAATATTTTATGAACAAATTCATTTTGACTATTTCACATCCTCTCTTTATTCACTTTCCACAATCATGCATGGAAAAGGTTTGCATTTTGTTTACACATGTTAATGGAAAATCTTTGCATGTCTATTTCTCTCTTTCCCTCCCTCAAATGCCCTGTAAGTTTCTCTGAATCTCTTGAGAGAATCAAACCTTAAGATCCTTATTCAACTCCCTCTTCCTGTTTTTACTGAAGCTATGATCATCCAGTCAAGGATGAAAAATGATAATGTGATCAATCACATAGTGTAACTTCTAAATAGCTATAACTCGCTGAAAGCCCTTTACAAGCATTTCATTGGCTGAAACTCATATACGTTGAACAATGAGTAAATCTGAGTTGACACATTCATAGGAATTGTAGTATATTCATGAATAGTTTGTGAATAGAAAAGGGATTACATTAAATTAATAAATTGTTCTCAATAAATGGGTCCACCAATTTTTATTATGACAGTTGCAATTTTACCTAGAGCTACGTTTTAAAAAATGTTTCAAAATCTTTTATCAAAATGTTTCATTACCAGTTTTACCAAACTGGTTTTAGTTTTACCACATTAAATATTGTAATATTTCTTTGTTTGGTCAGTTAGTCTAATGATGGAATTGCGGAGGTTGGTTTTTTTTTTAATTGTTTAAAAATATAAAACACTTTGTGTGTGTGCATGGGGTGGGGAGTATGGGATGAGAGGGTGCGGAAAGAGTATTTCTCTAAAAAATAAGTTACACTTTTGAACAGTTCTGACTTCAATCAGTATGGTGGTAATGACCCTATGCACATAATCACTTGGAGCGGGCTTTTCTTTAATCTTTGAAATCAAGGCTATAAATATTTATATTGAAGTTTGTTATAAATTAGAGAATTTATTTTTAAATGCGTCCATTTAAATGCTGAGTGGCCTCAAGGCATAAACAATAATGAAAATGAGAAGCCCTGTACCAATGGTATATCAGAAATTTCATCTGTAAAGGGAATCCCCTGAACTGAGTTTAAATTGTATCTGGTAACAGCTAGCGTGTTAAGTGGTGAATATTCATGAGATGGCACCCATTCTTTGCTGCAAGCTAAGGGCCATCTCAGTGCACAAACATAAAGCGTTTTTTAAAAGAGTTTAGTGTATACATTCCTATGATGCACAGGAGCTCTTCAGTCTGGATCATTTTCTTTCTTATATCTGGAATAACCAAATTTGCATTGCTTCTCAACCTGTATAACTGGAGAGCAGGACTCTCTGCACATACAAGACTTTGTGAAATGAAGCCTCCACGTGTAAAAGGGAAATAATACAATTAATTAACTCCAATTTGCAAGTGCTGTATGGATCTCTTGATCTTCAAAATAATCATATAGACTCACTGGGCCCCTCAGCAAAGTGATATTGCATGTAAGTAAATAATTTTACAGTGATCTAAAGAGGAATTTGCAAAATTAATAAAATCAGACTCTCAACCCCCTCCCCCTTCCAATTTCTGTTCCTACGTCACCTTTGTAGATGGTGAACAGAAATTAATTTGGAATCATCTGACTTACTGGAGTTCTGAAAATCATGCTTTGTCTGTATATATTATTTTGCTGTATTGTCAGACACAAATCAATTGGATGAGCCTGAGTCATCAAACCTGATCTAAAATAAGCTTTGCTTTAATGATCTAACTGGTCAATAACCATTTAGCACTTAGAAATAAGTACCCTTCTTCCAACAGGCTCCAACACATCACATACTGAAATGATCTAAAACAACTTGGTATGATTCTAGAGAGGAGTTAATTCACATTTGAGGTTGGATATTGATTTTTTGATTTGGAACCATGGTTTGGGAGTGCCTGAATTCAGGCCATTTTGACAAATCAATGTTAATTTACTGAGAATCCACACATGATGTAGAGTACACATAATATTAAAATATTATTTAATTGTAGGAAAATGAGACTTGACTTGAAGGGGACATTGAAGTGTCTTGAGGTATCCCTTCAGCCAGGGGCCAACTAATATGTAAAGTAGATTCCACTGTGACACAGTGGGTTAAGAGATGCGAACTCTGGATAGAATACAAAAAGCAATCTGTGCAGGGAAAATAAAACTGAATTCTAAGTTTGCTCTTGTTACCACTTAAATTTTGAGCAAACATCTGTCTTTCAAATGTACATGGGATTACAAAGAGGAACCCCCAAATTGTTTGTCCATAGATGGATATTTAGTGAGCAAGAGATCGATACTCATCATCTCTTTGGAGAGGACAGCTGGGTAAATACTCTTCTGGGAGATAACTTTCACAACAAGTCACTCTTACTCACATGAAACATCACTGGCAAATATCACTGGGACAAATGGAAGTGAAACCTGAGACCAGAGGCTGACTCTCTGACACTACCAAGGTAAAGTAACAAGACGGAAACAGCTTGGTGCTGAGGCTGAGTTCTTTATAGATGTAAACCTATTGCATCTTCACTTTAACTAAATGGACTAGACTACTCTAGATGAATTCGTTAATTTTTAAGGCTACAGGTGTATGCACATCTTCTCCTCTTGTACTGTGATTTCCCCTCTCATGTTTTTAATAAGATCACTTTTGCTTGGCACTTTGGGGCTAATTCACTGTTCGCTGTGTTCTGTAAGGGAAATAACCTATGTTTCATGTTATGTTTGCTTGCAATAAGAGCATCTACATAATAATTCATTCATAGAAGACTTCCATGAAGCCAGGTTACAATCCCTGAGCCCTGTCTAAACAGGTGGCTTAGTACTGTTGCAACTGCACAATTAATCAAAAATGGATACTACTTTTCCTCTGCAGTGTGGAGTTACATATTGTAGAAAAAAACATGAATTTTGTTTTTTTGTAATGTTGGTTATTATAGTTGCCGAGTAAACTCTAATGCATCCATATTTCCTCCAGTTCCCTTAATTCTACTTCTGTATCTAAACAGTTGCATTTCAATTTGTCCAGTGAGTTAAGGGGGAAATAGGTGTGTGTTTCAAACACAAAGTCATCTTCTCACTCTTGGTTTATTTTTTTTATTTTATTTTTTCTAAATTTTTACAAATTGCACCTCATGTCCAGCACTGAAAGGTTACAGGGTTTGATTTTTTTTTTTTTTACTTTAAATAAGAAAATAAATTAAAACCATCAGACCTAGACAACTTCTAAGACTTCATATCTGCTTGTCAGCTGCATGAATATCCTGATTTGCCATGTTGTCTATTTCTACTTAACCCGAAACGATTGTATGGCCTATGATCCTATTTGCTTGTTACGCTATCGTAGGTGTATGGAAAAACAAGCGCTGAGACTGATGATGGTATTTACTCACTCACATACTTTGTAGGCCTCATTTCTTGTTCACTTTTCCTGAGATCTGCATCACTGCTATTGCACTTACAAGTATGGTGAGTTTTTGTAAATACAGATACTTCAAATTAAGTTACTAAAATTACCAAAATCTCAATTTAAAAAAAAATAACAACAAAGGAAGAGATTTGTGATACAAGCCCTTTCAGTAATTGACACACATCTAGCATAGTTTGCCTCCCTTCATAGCTGATAATCTATATTCCAGATTCAGCTCTCTAACCTAATGAGTGCCCTTCAATTTAGTTAAGGTACATCATTAATTTTATCCTTACAGTTCCTCCCACCCCACACCAACCTGGTGTTATTTTCTGTTTGTTGCCGTGAATTGGAATTAGAAATGCTGAATCATTTAAATGTGTTAAGTAATCCCACATCAACAGCACCTTCCTCCATTAATTTCATTGTTGTTTTGTTTGAAAATTTTGTCACTAATGTTAATGATTAGTGGTCTCTTGTTTATGCCTTGATGGGTTGCAAGCTTCAGCCAAAGGTGTTTCCTTAGGAAGTTTGTTTACTGTTGGTTGATGACCAGCATGTACTCTCTTCGTAAGGAGGCACTGGATCCTGAGAGAACTCTTTCTGAGCCGCTTCCATGGAAGGTTTCATAGTGGCCTCCTCATATGATGGAGGCAAGATTACCATGAGGGAAGTGGCTTCAGGGAGCAGAGTGGAGTAGTGGAAATTCTGCTCACTGTTCCAGGGCAGCACAGAAAGCAAATCGGACACATCACGCTCCGGTAGGTGCTCGGGAAGATCAATACTGAAGATCTGCCCTTGGGGACTGGGTCTCTGGCAGCGGCGGTATAGGAAGAGCAGCAGGAATGCCAGGAAGAGCAGCATGGTGGCAGGCAGGATGATGCATAGAAATGGTTCTATGTCGTCTTTGGTTGAACTGCTCTGTAATTAACAAGGAAATATATTTAATTTTCAATCTCCTTTTTTTTTTTTTATTCTCCCTCTCTCTTTATTTTTACTATTGAATATGCATACCCCCCTCCATTCATCAAATGTTTCTGCTTCTATTTGTCCTTGGTCTACATGAGAACCTTATTCCAAAATAACGCAATCCCTCCTCCCCCGCCCCAAAGGCTGAATTTACAAATAGATGGTCCACACTATCAAGCCTGTTCTTTCCAAATAACGGGTCACGGAATTTGAAATCTATAGTCATGCTTTTCACAAAGAGTAATGATAATTCCGAAATAGTAATTTAAAAATAATGTTCATGGGGATGCTCTGGTGCCACTAATTCAAATGTATTGGCCTCTAGGAGGCCTCCTGCAGCTTCCCAGAGTACATCCTGGGACACTAAGTCTGAGGTAGAACATCCACATTAATAAAGCCTGCCTCAGACTAATTTCAATGCTTCCCTGTAGTGAGGACATGCTAGTTTGAACCTGTTAAATCGGGAGTTGTTAAATCAAATTTAGTAATTTTGAAATAGTTTTCTAGTGTAGACATTCCCATGGTGATCTTCTTTCTCCCCTATTAGCTATTCTCACACACAACTTGTAGACCAGTGAGCTTAAGAGTTCTCCTTGGTGGTCCACATAATGAAATACTTTGCAAACCAAGATCTGGAAGAATTGAAGTATTATAGGGGTGGGAGTTAAAAGTTTCCTGTCTGAAGTGGTCCACCAAAATTAAAAGGTCAAACAGCCACTGCATGAAACTCATAACTTCTCTTTGAGCTATAACATATCTTTTGGCCTGGAAGGATTATGTTTTCATTGATAAATTTGAGTAAATGCTAGCTTCACTATTCACAAACAAACTGATGAAAAAACACTTCCACTGATGATGATCAAAATTTAGGTAGGCAATATTTTTTCTTAGTTTAAGAACTTATTACAGTTTAAGGATATTTAATTTGTATATTTTTGACATGTGATGTTGACAACTTTGTGTTTTTAATGGTTATAAAGCTTTAACTTTTTTTCATCTCAGTAAGTATGTCATAAAATAATTGTCTGATTTCCCCCATAATTTTCCATAAACGTATAAAAAGTTTAACTATTTATACTGAGGAAAAGCAGCGAGGAGTCCTGTGGCACCTTATAGACTAACTATGCTCCAACACTTCAGTCTATAAGGTGCCACAGGACTCCTCGCCGCTTTTGCAGATTCAGACTAACACGGCTACCCCTCTTATACTGAGGAAAAATGCTTAAAACCAGCTACAAAAACTTAAATAGATACAAATTTGGAAAGTGCCTAAAACACTATCTTTTGAAATTATTTTAAAAAAATCAAATTCTGCCAAGCTAACACTTCTCTTAAAAGGCATTTAGTCATTATTTTAAGGCTTCAAGCGATGAAGATTTTACATAGCCCTAAGTAAATTTATTCCAATTATTACTTACCCTAACTGTTAAAAATCTGTCCTGTTTCTAGTCTGAATTTGTCTAGTGTCAGCTTTTTGTAGTGCATTTTTCTGTTAGATTAACTACAGATCTGCTATTAGAAATCTCTTCCCCAGGTGGGTACATGTAGACTGTGATCAAGTCACCTCTTAACCTTATTTGGCATACTTTAAATAGATTGAACTCCTTAAGACACTCATCATAAAGCAGGTTTTCCAGAGTTCCTTTATTCTTGTAGCTCTTCTGAATCCTTCCAACAATTCAATATCCTTTTTGAAGTGTGGATACTAGGGCTGCCAACCAATTAATCGCGTGTGCTGTCCACTTGAAACGCAGTGGCAGCTTTTCAAAGGTGCAGCACCACAGGAGCCTGAGGTCAGCTGGAGTCCCGAGCTGATCGCCGGCTTTGCTAGCACTGTCCCTTTGAAACACAGTAATGGAGTACCCAGCTGACCTTGGCTTGGTGCAGCACTGCCCCTTGGAAATGCCGCTGCCACAGGAGCCAGGGTTAGCTGGAGTCCCTGCTGATCCTGGGCTGCATTGAGCTGCCCCTGTGAAATGCCAGGGCAGAGCTTCAAAAGGGCAGTGCTGCACAGCTGACCCCAGGCTGGCCAGAGTCCAGCTGTGGACTCCAGCTGATCCCAGGCTCCTACTGCGCTGGCCCTTTGAAATGCCCTGGTGGCATTTCAAAGGGGCAGCACTGTGGAAGTGCCTGCGATTAACGCGTTTTAAAAAATTAACACATTGTGTTCCGTGTTAATCGCAGGCGTTAATGCGCATTAATTGACAACCCTCGTGGATGTCAAAACTGGTCACAATTTCAGTAATAGTCTCAGTAATGCCATATACCGTGGTAAAATCACCTTCCTATTCCTACTTGATATTCCCCTTCTTATATATTCAATGATTGTTTGCCCTCTAATTACAGCATTATACTTGGAGCTCATGTTCAGCAGACTGTGTATCAGGGCCCCTCCATCTTTTCTACTAGCTTATAAATACATGATTGTGAAAATGTAAAAAGTCAGAAGAAAGTAAGAGTATGCCTACCCTACCAGATTTTGTTGACAACAACTGACTTTTAGTGACAAAATAATGTACATACTGCAATGTGACTCTTGTTGGGGAAAAATGCCCAGTTTTGGTGACACAACTTCTGTCCCTAAGGCTGTGTCTAGACTACGAAGAAGAGTCAGAAAAAGATACACAAATTGCGGTTCACAATTTGTGTATCTTTTTCCACTTTTCTTCCCCGACATTTGGCCCAGTGTAGATGAGCCAAATGTTGGAGGAAAAAAAGCCTCTTTTGGAACATCCCTCTTTCCTTGTAGAACGAGGTTTACAGGGATGCTGAAAAACTCATCTGCTTTTCTGAAATTTTTTTGGAAAAGCAGACACGTTTCTTGGACACAGCAGAGCTTTTTCCAGGTTACCTCCTGTATCCCCGGAAAAACTCTGCAGTCTAGACATACCCTAAGAGACTTTTTTTCTTCTCTCTCCTCCCCCATCCCTTTTATTGTCAATAAAGAGCCAGTGTCGATAAAACAAACAGCAGTGTCTACGGACCTGGCTTTTTTCAGTATCCCACAATGCCTGCCCTGATTGTTTGTCTCAGCTTTTTGGTCTCTGCTGCCCTGAAGGTGTGTACTCTTCCCCTTTCCGAGCTCCGGGAAGTATCTGACAGCCGAGCGTGCAGCTCTGTTTGAGGAAGCAAGAGCAAATCATTGGAATGCTCCTGTGCTGCCCTGCACTAGGAACATGGTGGCAGGCAGACTGTTGCTGCAGGGGGAGGAGGATGGACACCTGTGCTGCGCTGATATTCCTCAGCATGAAGAGCTCACAGAGCTGCTCATGATGCTGCTTCTCTTCCCCCCCTTTCCCTCCCCCGTTGAAAAGGCTGTGGGAGAACTCGGAGGGAATCCCAAGGGGTGCAGGGTTCAGCCCTGCCTTTCCACAACACTGCACTGTGGGATATGTATCCACGGTGCATTCCTCACACTGTCAGTGATGGTGCCCCGAATGCGATCTGCTAACAGAGGAAGCAAATGTGTACACCCTCTGGTGATTTTTGTTGACTTCTGAGTGTTTGCATAAGTTTTGTCAACAAAACTTGGTAGTTTAGACCCACCATACCATTGAATTTTGATTCCTTCCAGTAAAATGGAGCATGAAGAGGATGATTCAATTTTTTGTCTCTGAAGTACTACAGGCCCGATCCAAAACCCATTGAAATACAGTGTGCTGTTTTTAAATAATAATAATAATAAGCTCACCATTAATACCACACATTTCCAGTGACTTCAGTGGGCTTTGGATCAGCTCCTATGCTTCTGTAATTTTTTCTGCAGAGGTCCACCACAGAATTAACTCTCATTTAGTAATTTTGTTTGTCAAAAAAAAAAAAAAAAAAAAAAAAAATTTTTGTAGGCAGTGCAAGTTATTTTCCTTCCAGAGGAGACTGATTTGGGGAATCTGTCTATGTGCATCTTACAAAGTCTAGTTGATATTGGGGACTCTCTGGGTATGTCTACACAGCAGTGTTATTTCAGAATAACATTATTTCGAGATAACAAAGTGTGTGTCTACCCAGTAAGCCAGTTTTTTTTGTAATAATATGGAGCTGGGGGACTTCTTACACCAACTCCTCTAACCCTCATATCACAAAGAATGAAGGAAGTGTTCTTCCTTCGACTGCCTGCTGTGTAGACAGAGCCAAAAGCCAAATTAAGCTATTTTGACTTCTGCTTCGTCAATTGCATAGCTGAAGTTTATATATCTTAATTTGACTTGCCCCACGTGTAAATGTGTCCTCTCTGTACATATCAGTATCTGTGGTCTGACGCAATTTTGAATGTAGAGCTTGTCCACTTCCTCTGTCGGCTTTGTTTTGTACCTCCTTGTGGTACTGCAATTTCAAGGGACAGTGACACAGACTTTCTAAGTGATGTTGGGCAAGTCACTTAAACCCACCTGGGAAAAGTTTGTTGCTAATTGTATGTCCTTATTTTCTGGGTGCGTGACATGAGACTCTGGGATGTGGAGTCCCCAAATGAGGGGATGTTTTGATCTATCTCAATCTCAATCCCCCCTCATCTCCTGCGGTGCTGTGAAAATCAATTTTTTCATATTTGCAAAAGCACTGAGATGCCATAGCGATGAACACCGTAGAATAGTCTGAGAGGAATTAATAATTCAGCCCTCAGACCTGGATTTGAATAGCTTGCAGTAAATAGGGCCTGGGGCCACGCTTTGAATAAAGAGGCAAAAACAGTGCATTGAATAGCTGCTGATTAAATGAACGCTGTCTGTCCTGAGTGCTGAATGAGGCAGGGCATCTCTGGAAAAATGTGAGCATGTCATTTGTGTGCACACAAGGAGGGATGGGACTGAATTGAGGTATTTAAGGCAACTTTACTTCTGGCATTTACCGACTTTTGGGAGCTTGACTTTGTAAGCATAATATTTTTTTTTTTAGCATAGTTTTGTGTGATTAGCTGGGATTAGAGATTTCCTATCTGGTTTTCTCTGAATTTGAACAGGGCAGGACAATGGATTCCTCTTTCAAAACTGATCGAGAGGTTAAAGACCAGATTATTCACTGTCTAGTAAAACTACACAAAGTGCTAGGAAAAAGAGGATATAAATCACTATCATTTCTATTTAGTACTGTTTCAAATCTATTCTGCATTTGCTTTGCATAGGTGCAAGTGAATCTCTAAGGAAAATACGTTGCGGAGAATTAGGCTTAAGTTTAGGTAATGCGTTATCTGGATATTTTTAAATCCAAAGTATTTTTTATAAAGTGAATTAAGGCCAATGCTGCTGCTCTCACTTGAGGTAAAATTCACATTATCTCTTTGTCTGGTATACAGAAGATGAAAAATTATTTTGATATCCTCCTGCCAAACATTATACATTATGTTTGTAATATACTGGAGAAACTGGTCTAACAAACAGCTAGTTAGTTATTAAGTTTTGTATCTCATATATGGATACTAAAAACCTGCCTCACGAAAGAGTATTTGAAGACAATTTGATCGATCTGGTACAGACTTTCCGTCTCTTCCTCACCCTTTTTTTAATTTATTATTTATCATTACAAAAGAAAGCTGCATGATATAAAGACTTTGCTTCTGAAAGGGACAAATAAGTATTTCATGTAGATCTATTTGAAAAGGTTTTTAATGGAAATATTTTCATGAAATTTCAAAAAAATAAACTTTTTAAAGTCTAATTGGCTCATCAGCATTTCAGAGGACAAAACAGCAGAAAACGACATACAAGAGCACAGGAGCCAGACAGTGAAACTTTTAAAAAACAAATGACAATGAGTTTCAGTGTCTTGACTGAGTGAAATGAAAAAGCCAAGAACGTGTATTGAGAAATTCCTTAGGATGTAAAATGATGGCATTCTCTGGAGTCACTTGCTCCTTGTTGCTTGTCTCTTATTTCAGAGTTTAAGCCTGTCTCCCTCCTACGACACATAACACTTCCTGAATATGAACATATTCTCTTTGGTGGCTTTTTATTTTTAGAATTGATAGTGAGGAAGAATCCACCATGACCCTTGGTAAATTGTTCCAATGATGCTGACAGCTTCTGTGTTGTGGTGGTGTAGTTGGTTGGCCTATCTGCAACTGAATTGCCATGCCCTTGGGCCAGGTGTGAGGGGGTGACTCTCTGCTCCTGGAAGGGGCAAGGCCTTGTGTGGAAGGGGCAGAGCTGAAGGCTAGCCTCCCCACACCAGCCAGTCAGCACCACATGGAGCATCCCACCCAGGGTTCAGGTAGTGATTTAAAGGCCTTGGGGCTCTGGCTGATGATGCAGTAGCAGCTAGGTGCCCTGGGCCCTTTTGAATTGCCAGGCCCTGGGACAGTATTGACCCTCCCTCCCATTGGTGGGCCTGGTTAGTTGTGGATATTAATTGATAGATCTCCTTTCCCATGCCAAAGGGAGGTATGCTGGTTTCCCTAGTTCTTATATTGTAAACAAAGGACTATGATTTGAGGGACAAAAAGCAACAGGAGCAGATAAACTCTCTTCTTTTCATGAGAAATAGACTTCCTAATAAAGGAGAGGGGAAGGGGAAAAAAGAACAAAAATGTGAAACACACACACACACACACACTCTCTCTCTCTCTCTCTCTCTCTCTCTCTCTCTCTTCAGGAAAATGTTTCCATTTGGCATCCACTGGTTTATAGAACTTTGAACGTAAATGAGATTACTTGGGCATCTTTAACTTCCTGTGAAATGTATTCTTTCCTGTAATTTATACATCTTATTAGGAAATGCAATTTTCTAATTAGGAAATGCAATTTTCAAACAACTGAGCATTGAGAAGATGTATAAGGAGTGAAACATTTTCATAAGTCAGACTGCACATGTTTTAACTGCTTGGTATGTACAACTGCCAGCTTGCAGGTCACATGTTCCTTGTCAATTGAAAAAGCTGTTCACCTAGGTTAGATGGTAAAGAATGAAACCCAGAAGAGAACAGATGAGCTGTATGACACTTCCATAAGGAGGAACTCTATTTAAATAAATTTTTAAAAAACCCTGTAGTTATTTACCTACCGGCTTGTTGTAAAAGATGACCACGTAATCAGGGAAGTTATGGGAAGATGTCCAAGTGGAAAAGAGATGCCTGGCTACTGAGTTCCTACAGAAATCATTTTAAATAGTGTGGGGATTTTACTATATTGCTAATGATTTGCTGGACACTTAGAGCTTTGGATAGCTAAATTTCAAATCTAAAGAGAAATATAAAACAACTGGGACTGAATGATGAATTGAACTAGGGATGTAATAGTGTAGTCAGTTTACTGATAAGCAAAAGCTTATAGGTTAATGCTGTAGACTACACACATTTCTCCCATCACCCCCTTACCCCGCCAGTAAATTTTTTAGCAGGCTGGCCAGCACCCCAGCTCAATCTTGGCTTGCAACAGGTCGAGGACCTACCCCTCCTATGGCTCTGCATTTAAAGTGTATTGGGAGCTGGGCAGGCAGACAGCCTAGCTCAGTTCCGGGTCCAAGAGCTCAGACCCTCCCTTAGACAAAAGCTGCTGACACCCCACGCTGCTGTCTCTTTATCAGAGGCAACAGCTCAGGGTGACAGGCAGCCGGTCCACGAGGGGAGCTGGTTTTTAAACTGGCTCCCCTCACAGGTCAGCTCCTGCCCGGCACTCTCGCACTGCTGCCTCTGATACAGAGGCAACAGCACTAAGTGGCAGGGGGCTCCTTGGGAGTGAGGCGCACTGGCTGCTGGCCCTGCCCCAGAGACTATAGAATAGTCGACTAACCAATAAGAATTCATGATGTTACTCGACTATTCAGTTAATTGACATTTAACATCCCTAAATTGAACATGTTCATGCTTTTTTTTTTTTAAGGTGGAATAGGAGATAAACATTAATGATAGAATTTCCAAAACTTCCTAAGTGAGTTAGGTACATTGGAAGTAATTAAGATTTCTGCACCAAACTGTCATAGGCACTTCTGAAAAGGACACCTTCATTTCCTCTTGGTATTTTAAAAAGGCTTCACAGCATTATTGAATATAAAACTGATACACAGAAAATATTTGTTTTAGTATGTGTAGCTATATAAATATGTAATTCTGTGTTCATATAAACATTTTGCTTTTTCAATTTTCAGACTTGTTCTTCCATGCTAACAGGCATATGAACAACAGGAGTATTTGTGTGCAAAGAATTTATTTTTTATTATTTCTGTTGAAAAAGAACATTAGTTTAACAGGGCGAAGACTTTGCCATCTATAATCTATTGTTTTGGTAATGCTACCAATGAGCAGATTCTGTTTAACTTAAACTGGAATTAGTTATAATCTAAGAGACACAGAAGCCCCACGTTTCTTGTTTTGTTTTGGTGTGCTTTATGTCTTATTTGCTGCAGCTCTCAATCTTAATTCTTGGTGTAACTCCATGCAGGTTGGATTTACACCAGGGTTAAACTTGCACCCTAAAGCTGAGTTTTCAATACATTTCAGGCAACAATAGAAAAGCAGGCTGTCTTTTTATCTGACAGACAATTATCTTCCTCCCACATCCCTACATATTTTTCTTCTGCTAAGAAGTAATCATTGTACAGCTTAGAGAACAAGAGTTCATTGCTGAGTACTACTCACTCTAACAGCTGTAGAAAGGATCAGAGCCAAAGAGAGAGAGAGAGAGAGTGTGTTTGTGTGTGTGTGTACATTTAAAACAAGAAAAGGGAGTATAGCATGTAGACTGCGGTATACTCATTTTTTAATTCATTTGGAAGAATTAAACTTCTTTTACTGCTTATACCTGCAAGTTTTTCTTATTTGGGTCTTAAAGCTTACATATATTTGTGTGGTAGGAGGAAAAACAAATTAAATTCAATGAGGAAGTACATAAACTTTCAGTAACCAAATCAAATACCATCTCTTTTTTTCCATTTGTATAAATCCTCGTGTCCTAACACCCACACATTTCCTCTGCCCCACACACCAACGTGTGTCACAAAAAAGCCAAAGAGCATTTCCTAAAGTGACTCTATGGTACTGACCTGCAGCTGTGTTTCCAGAAGTGGCACACCTGGTTCACTTGTTAACCAGTCGTAGTTTCCTCTGTCAGCATGTCCAAATTTCCTCCAGCTGCCGCCTAAGAGCCACCTCATGCTTTCATTAACTTAATACACTGTCTTAGTCCTTCCACCTTGCTTCACAGCTTACAGTGCCCTTCTCACCTCTTAGCCCAGACCCAGAGGGGAGGCACCCAGCTAATGATCCTTTATAAAATTCTTCCTTGGTGAAGACGGGGAAAAAAGTGAAAAAACAACCAAATAGATCTCAGATGCTACTCTCTGTTGCAACTCAATCTCTCTGGATTTGCTTCACTGGCCTACATTACCAGAAAAGCTGGCATCAGGTATCAGGGATGGGATAGCATTCTGATTGGAGAGTTCCCTGCACTAGGATTATTAAAGGGGAATTTGCATGTGAATCTGTTACCACATGGTCCTGACTCTTTGTGGATAAATAATTTTCTAAATGTAAATATTTAATAAACAACTTCTTGGTTTTTTAAAAAAGCTCCCATGCCCAGAGAGAAAGTTCCTTGCACTGTATATAGGAAAAGGGGTGGAGGAAAAGAATCAAGACAAAATTCTCTTTATCTTTGCTGGAACATACAGAGTCGTTTCTGGGTAGAGAGGCAAGGACATAAGGCTGACTACGCTGCTGAATTATTTAGGAGCATTAGAATGTAGATGTTAATGATAAATCCAGAGAGTGATCTCTGCCAGCAAAGGCTTTGGTCACTGAGAATATACGATTACTTTCCATAATAATAGCAAATCTGACAACTGCTTAATTCTGCCCTTATTTACTCCTTTTTAGGATAAGCATCACTAGATTGAAATTAGTTTAGTTTTTTTTTTTCTTTTAAATCCCAACTATATGTATTCACATCTCATTGAGATCGCATTGAGCTAGAGAGAGGTGGAGGGAGGACTATTATTTCGGAAAAGTGGACAGGGTTGTTTTTTATTTTATTTTTTTAAATTCTGAGTAGGAGGAGGGACTACTTTCCTGCACACACAGACCTTTCAGTAACCTGATGAACATGGCCTAGAGATGGACACAGAGGTCTGTGTGTCAGCATTTCTGGCTTTTATTTCCTGGTTTCATATAAACCTACATTTTTCTTCTCTAATTTAACACTCTAAAAAGACTTAGAGCCTGATTCTGTAGTAGAAGGCAATGGGAGCTTTGGGTACTCAGCCCACCTGAAAACAAAGCTTAGACAATAAGACACAGGTCCTCAATTTGTGGTGATGAGGAGGCATGTGGGACATGTCTGGGCCTTACCCAATGGGGGTAAGGAGGGAGGGCTGCCCAACTCTGCCCCATACCAAAGATGCCAGCAGCTGATCCTGCAGCCCCTTCTATGGCCCCAGCCTTGGCCTCCTTATGCCTTTGTCCCCCCCTCCCCCAGCTGTGTCCCCAGCTCCAGAGGCCATGTGGGGGCATGAACAGGAGGAAGAGGGGGAGCATGAAGTAAAAAGTTTGAGACTACGGCAGTAAGGTCAGGCCCACCGGCATGGAAGGGGCAATCTCCTTGGGACCTAGCTGCAATTCAAAAGAGCCTGGGGCTCCCAGCCACCACTGTTGCTACTGTAGCAGTGCCCAGAGCCCTGGGCTCTTTAAATCGTCTCTGGAGCCCTGGGCAGTGTGCGTGCTTCACATGGTGCTGCATGCTTGGGGAGGAGATGCAGTGCTGTATGGGCAGCACTGATGGTAGGATGTCCTGCCTCTTCTGGGAACATGGAGCTACCCCTCACCTTGCTCAGAAGCCCATCAGGGCTGTCTGTTCCCCTGAGTAAGGGTATACATATACACAATATAAGGGGTGCTCTACAGTCTTAATAATGCTCACTTGGGAGAGCATGTTTTGTGACTTGTAACGTCAAACAAGGAAAAGTTTGGAAATGCCGGAAGGATGGTGGCTTGTGCAACCTTCAGTTGCTCTCCTTGGGCCTGTGCATTCCAGCACTCTTTCATTTCAGGCTTACGTACTATATTTTCCCCCCACAGGACTCTCGTTTCATTCATTGCACAGAATGGCCCTGCTCTAGTGATGAAACAGGGTTCTGTAGTAAGGGAAACTATTGTCTGTAGGACCCTTTGTCATTTTCTGGAGAAATTGGAAGGCAGGCAGTGAATGAGGCATGGGATTGGAGGAAGCAGAAAAGTCTCATGGGAAGGCACTTGAATGCCACCCTGTGGAATTAGAATCTATCCCACACTCTGCCACAGAGTTTGTATATGATGCTGGATAAATCACTGCAACCAAACTTTGCACAAGTGGTCATCCACTGTCCTTTATTGTAGGTGTCGTGAGACATTGGGTCTAATTTGCAGAAATGTTCAGCACTCAGAGCTGCAGCTGAAGTCAGTGGGAACACGTGTGCTTTAAACACATGAAGTGCTATATAATACTGATTATTCTGAAAAATCGAGTCCCAGAGGTATCAAATTTGGCCCCCCCAAATTATGGATTTTTTTAAAAAACATCTTTGTGCCTCCATTCCCAATCTGTAAAATGGGGATCAACACCCTCAGAGGGTTTGGTGTTTCTGAAGCACTGAAATACTGTAATAAAGAGCACGGCAGTAAAATCTGCAGAATTAATAATTCAGTCTTCAGAACAGGGTTTGAAAAGTATGGAGTACATAAAGCCTAGGTCCACATGTTGAACAATGAGGAGGAAAAATATTGACTAGCTGTTTATTATGTGAGTACAGTCTGTTGTATGCACTGAATGAGGCAGGGCTTGTGGAGGTGTGAGGGAAATAGTATGTGATCATATAATGAAGACTGTAATTCAGGCATCCAAAGAACTGAATTGAGTTGCTCGAGCAATCTTAATTTTAATGTTTGCTGACTTTAGAGTGCTTTCCTATCAACCAAAATATCATCATGTGACTTATGAAAACACACACTGGTCATCAGCAGGGTTGGAATATTTAGATGCACCACAGATCTCCGTTACCAGAGCTAATGGAATAACTGAATGCAGAAGTAGGGAGTTCTCAATGTGGGATGAGACCTCCATTTTGCCAGTGGATGTTACAGATATTTGGTGAACTGACACCCAGTTTCCATTCCTTGGGACCAGGATGAAAAGCCTGGTCGCCTTGCCCAGAAGTCCTATTCTTACTACTTCAAATTCCCCATCCTAATATCCATCATCACTCCATACATCCAGTGCAAATCTCCTTGCCCAGCCAGTCCCAGTTTCCCCACTACAGCTCCTCATCCAGTCTCTTCCGTTTCCCTTCCCACCAGGCCATATTGCCAATTACCGTTTGCTGCAAGTCCAAGGCTCTTTATGCAGCATCTGTCTCTTCCCCCACAGCCCCTTTCCCATTGCTTGTCCCAGTCTCTCCCCTTCCTGACTCCTTATCACAGTCTCTTTGCTGAGGCATCACTAGTTCTTTCCCTTCACTCTATCCTCCATCAGTTCTCTCTCCTTCCCCACCTAATTTCCTCAGTTCAACTGGTCCTCAATCCCAGTCAGTACAAGGGTGTTCTCTTCTTGCAACTCCTGATCTATTCTCCCTCTTCTACCCTCCAGTGCCCATGTATCTCATTCTTAGGTCTGGTTCTTGTCTTTGTCTCATCTGCATTGAAATCAGGCAACTTCCTCCTTTACCTACATGGGGGACAGAAGTTTGATAATAGCTGTACCTTTTTGTCTGCTAAATTGAAGAGCAAGATACAGTATCTCGAAGTGGAAGGTAGACAAATTTGGACTAGCAATAAGAAGCAGTTTTTTAATAATGAGAGTAGTTATTCATTAGAACAATTTACCAAGTGTTGTGGTGGATCCTCTACTGGAAATGGGCAATTCAGAAACTGATGTTTTCTGAAAGATACGCTGTAGCTCAGACAAGAATTAACTCAGGAAAGTTCTGTGGCCTGTGTTGTACAGGAGGTCAGATTATATTATCAAATGATCACTTTGGGTTTCATAGTCTATTAACCACATTGCTGGAGTCCTGCATGGAGATCATTGTGAGCACAAGAAAGAGTGTCTCTGCTGTCATATCAGGTGACTGCCTCCAACCTGACAGATAGCAGCTAAAGTTGAAATTGTAGGGAAAATCCTACTCAGTTCTGCACTAATGTATGCCTGGTGGGGATGGAACTTTTGACGATTTTAGCCTGAAACCTTATGTAGGTGCCGTCAAACACTAGGGGTGGAGGGAAGTGTCATGGCTCATTCCCCACTCGGACTTGATAAATGCAGAAGTGGGGCCAGCAAGTGTACCCCAAAGCCTTACCTACCAGACTTTGGTATAAAACTTCCCCCAAAATCTTCAAAAACCTAGATTTTGGGAATAAAACTTCCGCTGCCACCACCCAAATATTAATAATGAGATTAAGGGAAAGATCATTTGGGAAATCTCACCCCTACTATAAAAATCAGGACACACAAGTAACCAGTGCCAGGTTAATAAAAAGAAAAGAGAAAACTTTTATTATTACAACAATATTCCTGTTGCAAGCAGGAAAGGTAACAAAATATACTCATGGAGGAGTTACACCATGGGCTGGAACTTAGTTAAAAAGAAAAGCCAAACATCTCTTAAGCAGTGCCAGATATCCGATCCCATACCCAACCCTTAAAACAATAAAGCCTAACGGGGAGGGAGAGGGAGAGGGAGAGCAAATTCCTTTGTCCCAGTTTGAAAGTCCTACTTGCATTCCTATTGGCCACTCCACCTGGCTAGGTGTAGTTAACCCCTTAATCCCCAGGCTGCTGGCTAACCCTCATAATCATGACAGGAAGGATGTCCAATTTGCAGTTAGACACCAATTTCTTGTCTTTGCTCCTATTTTTCCACCTAATATCATTCCTTCTTTCTTATAATGGCTTCTCTCTTGGAAGCATACATAAAACACAACCTCATCGAGCCTCCCACTATGTAAATGTTAACTAGCAATGACGAATCGTGCATTATCACATTACATTGGAGTCTCTCTCCAGAAAAGCTACATGTGCTCTTGTGACAGGAAGACCCATTATCTTTTGTGCTATCTGGCAAACGTTCTCTCTTGTACTTTTTAAAAAAAATCAGTCCACTTGTTTCTGTAAAGTTCTTTAACCATCTCAAGATTTGGAGTTGTTTGAAATTGAGAAGTGTGAATACTTGTGTAATTTAAACAACAAAGGCTAATAAATGCTTTTGGGAGCAAAACTCATTGTATCTAAAGAGCCTGCTTCTTCTCTGCTGGAATAACTACGTCGAAGCCAGGGGAGCTATCCTGATTTGTGCTAGCTGAGAGTCTACTCAATAATGTTGCTTGACAAATTAAGCACTCTTGTAATTTTTAGCAACTGAGATGGGCTGAATTTTTTAAATTTGTTTCCCCTATTAGGATATTGTCAGATAACTTGGAGTGGAAGCAACAGTGACAGTAATAGAGGGAGGTATTTCTGTGGTATTCTCTCTGGAGTTACTCCAGGTGAGCAATCAGAAGCAAAGAATTTCAACAACAACAAGAAGAAAGAAAAGGCTATTTAGAGCATCCAGTCTATTCCTCTTGCCAAAGCCACATAGTACCTTCAGGATAGTCCGCAATGTTTTGTCTGCATAGCCTTGTTCTGAAGAACAAATACTGGAATGAATTTCCTAGGGAGGTTATTGAATTGCTATCACTGCAGAGGAGATTCTTAAGAGCAGGTTAGACAAGCACTTGTCAGGGATGGTCTAGATCAGCGGTTCCCAACCTTTTCCAGATGGGGACCCATTTTGACAATTCAGGAAGACTTGGTGACCCAAGGCAATTTAAAAACGGGTGGAAGAAGAGGGGCAGAGCCACCTGGAGAGACACTTAGCAACCCTTTTGAAATGTAATGGTGACCCATATTCGGGTCCCGACCCATTAGGGTTGCCAGATGGTTGAAACAAAAATACCGAACACCTGCTGGCGTGCCCCCCCCCCCCCCCAACAAAAACCGGGAAAAAATTCTGTTGAAGGAAAAAAAGGGGGGGGGAGACCCAAGTTGTTGTGGGGGGGGAAGACTCCAAGACTTAAGTCCCTTCCCCCCCCCCCAAAAAAAACCAGCATGTCCCCTTTAAGAGTGAGTGTGGGGATAGTGCTCAACCACTCCCCTGTTCCTAAGACCCAGGGGAGTCATTGCTTCCCCTTGGTCTTTTCCCCGGCAGCCATTTTGTGTCGGCAGCCTTGCAGAACCAGGTAAGCATGGGCTCTGGGGTTGGGGCTCTGGGGGAGGGAAAGGCCGGGCGCTGAGTGTTTGTAAGTTTGCCAGGTGCCCAGCATTTTCGCCTCCTGGATGGGGGGAAAAATCAGAAAATACCGGACATCTTGGGTGTCCAGTATTTTCTGAATTTTTTTTACTGGACAGGAGGTGAAAATACCGGGCTGTCCGGGTGAATACCGGACACCTGGCAACCCTGTGACCCATAGGTTGGGAAACCCTGGTCTAGATGGTGCTTGATCCTGCCATGAGAGCAGGGGATGGGATTTGATGAGCTCTCGAGGTCCCTTCCAGTTCTTTGACTCTGATTTCAAACTTCACAATGAGATTCCACTATTTCTCGTCTTTTTTTCCCCCTAGAGTGAGTTTGACTGTGTTGTAGAAATTTTCCTAAACTTAAGCATAACTTGTCCCTTGTTGAGTTCAGCCTGATTATTCCTCTTCATCCTAAACAATTGTTTTCCCTCCTTAATAATTGTCCTTCCAATATTTGCAATATATAGTGTTATCTTGTCCCCCTTTTAGCTGTGCTTAAGACAGAAAACCATTTGCTGTTCTCTAAAGTCAAGCTCTCTAAACTCTTAATCATCTTTGTTGACTTTCTTTGGCATTGCTATAACTTGTAAATTTTTCTTGAAGTTGATGTAACTTTGAAGCTCAGGTTTTCACCAGGGGCCATATTCTCCAGTCATCTATCTATTACATTTCCCAATTAAACTACAATACATATGGGATTCCTACCCTGTGTAAAAGCAGGCTGTTACTAGGGGGAGGCAAATCTTGGAATCCTGTGAGGGGCACCTGTTATGCAAGTGCTTGCCTCTCGTGAATGTGCTTTCTCAGAGCACTTTCCAGATTTTCTCTAGTCATAGTGACACTTCAGGAGCAGCAAAAGGAACAAATTTGTAAGAGGAGTGGGTTGTGGATTCCATCATATTAGGCAGGAGGGGTATCAAATAATAAAGCATAAACTAACAGCAACCAGAAGGTAAGAAATCCTCCCCATCACCCATAGGCAGGTCCCACATCAATCTCTTTCCTCAGAGAGGCAGGAACGAAGACTCAACATTAAGTTAACTTTGGTGCCACAGCCAGGTTCTAATGTAAATTCTGCCCACTTTAAAATCCCCCTCATTTTTAAAAGTACTTGATGGACCCTCCTTCCTTTCCCAAGATGTTGTGTGTGGATTTGGCAACTGTGACACCAGTTTCTGTATTTGGTTTTTTTAAGCATTTCGGGATTCTTTTCGGACTAAAGAGTTCTATGTTATTTACAGGCAGTCCCCAAGTTACGCGGATCCGACTTATGTCGGATCCTCAGTTACAAACGGGGCTTTTCTCGCCCCAGTGGACTGGAGCGGCGGGACGCCCAGATGCGCCGCGGTCCCGCCGCCCGCGTCCTCCAGGGCGAGAAAAGCTGCTCCGCGTCTCCTTGGTCTGCTGGGGGGGCTGCCCCCCCCCCCCAGCAGACCAGGGAGATGCAGAGCAAAGCCGCGGGCAGCGGGACAGCCCAGACGTGCCGCGGCTGTCCCACTGCCGGCGTCCTCGAGGCTTTGCTCCCTGTCTCCCTGGTCTGCTGGACGCGGAGCAGCTGGAGGGTAACAAGCAGTTTCACCACCCGCATCTCCCTGGTCTGCTGGGGGGGAGGGGGGGGCGCAGTTAGCGCGCCCTTTCTCCCAGCAGAGCAGGCTTTTCTTGCCGACGACACCTGGGGTAGAGCAGCTGGGGCGCTGCTGGGTTGGTCCCGCAGCACCGCTCCTCGGCGCTACTGGACCAACCCGGCAGCACCCCAGCTGCTCTGCCCCAGGCGTCCCCAAGTCAGCTGCTGCTGAAACTGACCAGCGGCTGACTACAGGAAGCCGGGGGCAGAGTTGCTCTGCCCCGGACTTCCTGGAATCAGCCGCTGATTAGTTTTAGCAGCAGCTGACTTGGGGACACCTTGGGTAGAGCAGCTGGGGTGCTGCTGGGTTGGTCCCCGCAGCGCTGAGGTGCGGCGCTGCGGGGACCTACCTGGCAGCGTCCTAGCTGCTCTGTCCCAGGCGTCCAAATTCAGCCGCTGTTGAAACTGATCAGTGGCTGATTCCAGGAAGCCCAGGGCAGAGCAACTCTGCCTCGGGCTTCCTGTAGTCAGCCTCTGGTCAGTTTCAGCAGCGGCTGAATCTGGACGCCAGTTCTGACTTACATATAAATTCAACTTAAGAACAAACCTACAGTCCCTATCTTGTACGTAACCCGGGGACTGCCTGTATTACTATAACATAGCTGTTTTTGAATGGATAGAAAATATTTATGCTCTGAATAGTTTCTAGTTCCTGTGGTAGGACTCTCAATGTTGTAAATGTTGCTATCTTTGCTGCTGTCTTAGGCCCTGATCTCATACCGTGGAAGTGAATGGGAACTTTGATTTCAATTGCTGGAGGATTGGGCCTTTAGCTAATGTGTACAAGTTTGCTTGGCATATCCAAAGCAGGCTATGGGTCTGAGTCTCCATCTGTTACACTGGAGCAATAGCGATGTGATGTAACTCATATGAAATCAGTGGAATTATATCTGTGAAAAACAGATGTAACAGAGTGACTAATCAGGCCCTCTGCCTCATTGTCTCATAGAATGCCATCCAGAATTGAAGAAACTTTAAACAACAACCATGTTCCACCTGTTGCACCTACCTTAGGTATGTTTACACTTGTACCCTCTTTTGAGAGGGATGCAAATGCAGCTGAGCGAAATTGCAAATGAAACGCGGATTTGAATTTCCTGCGCTTCATTTCAATATTCGCATTATGGCGCTATTTCAAAAAAAGAAACGCTGTCTGGACGTGGTTATTTCGAAAGAAAACCCTTCTTCCGAAATAACCCTTATTCCTGCTACACGAGGTTTACCAGTTATTTCGGAAGAAGGGTTTTCTTTCGAAATAACCGCGTCCAGACAGTGTTTCTTTTTTTGAAATAGCACCATAATGCGAATATGCAAATGAAGTGTGGGAAATTCAAATCCGCGCTGCATTTGCATCCCTCTCTCAAAAGAGGATGCAAGTGTAGACATACCCTCAGAGACTAAGAAAAATATATAAATAGTATCATTATCAAGACTCTCATTAGGACAACTGTCAGCAAGGGTCCACATAGAGGCCTTCCTCTTGTGGGGCTGGCAGTGGGCTACTGCAAGTCAGTGCGTTGTTCAGTGATGTGTTGGAAATATTCTTTTAGAATAAACACATTTCTTTCTTGTTCTGTTCTCAGCCTTGTCACCAGGGACCATTATTCTCCAGCCATTTACCTTCTACTCTTCCGAAGTAACCTACAATATGTTTGTTTGCAATTTCATACAAAAGCCATAAGTAAATATCTCAATCAATAATTAAAATTAACTGCTGGGTTGTGCACTCTGCTCTTCCCAGCACTCTATCTATAGAGATGCAAAGGCAAGCAATCAATGTCTCTTCTCTCAATGCGATACATAATAAAAACTACAGACAGACAAGAGTTCTTGGATCACGGGTGGTGAATTTAAGGCACGGACTGGATGTGGCCCCTGGCTTGCCTGGATCCAGCCATCGAGGCTCAGGGCTCCCCCACCTAGCATTGGGGAGCCCAGGCTGGTGCTCCAGCCCCTACTGACCCACCGCTGGGCTGGAGCGCACACAGTCTACTAACCTGGGCCCCCTTAGGTTCTGGTGTGTGTGTGAAGAATGTGAGGAGTGTCGTTTCTCTCCCCCCCCCCCCCCCCTTCTCATTCAGCCCCTGACAGATTATTCTGTGGCTCAAAGGCCCTCGACCCAAAAAAGGTTCCTCGCCCCTGTCTTAGATCATGTAGTTTGCTTCTTGCCAACTCACCATTGTTCCCCATAGTGCATCTTCTAGTTTTTGTTTATTTATTCATATTACTTTTGAATGACTCAAACCACTACTGTATTGCTTGGGAGACAAAGATCCTGATTCAGTGAAGGCTTTGCAGCACAACTACTCACATGCTTTAAACTAGGCACATGCTCAAGTTTCTTACAGATTATATCATGTTCGTGATGAGGAGTTGGACGTAAAGAATTTAGAGCTAGGGTGGAGAATCTTAGGCCCAGGGCTTGCCTGGATCCAGCACCTGAGACTCAGGGTTCCCCCCCCAGCATTGGAGAGATGGCACTGGCACTCCAGGCCCCCACTGCAGAGCTGGAGCGCACAAAATCTACTAGGCTAGGTCCCTTGAGGCTAGGGGAATGTGTGCAAGGGAAATGTGGGATGTGCCTTTCTCCTTCTCAATTGGGGCCACGACAGTGACGGTTGGTTTTGGGTTGTTTTGCTCCTCCGTGCATGTGCCGTGTCAAAGGGGGGCTCTGCGAAATTGTGCTGCCCTGGGCCCGGCAAAATCGTCATCTGCCCCTGCTGTCCCAGTCCCCTTCTGTGGCATCTTGCTGCCCCTTGTGGTCATTACACAGCAGGACTGTCCCTGACAGCAGCCCACTCCCTTTCCATTTCATGGAAAATAATCACATTTCAGGTACATCCCATTGTCCTGATACCACCAGACTCTTACCTTGTTTTAAGTCAGCGTGCCTCGAAGTGGTTTGTGGATCCACTCTGAGAAACCTACTAACTGGCCGCCCTAGTTTGTTGGTTTACTGGCTCCACAGCCATAGAGCCTTGCAGCTCCCATTGGCTCCAGTTCACCGTTTGCAGCCAACAGGAGCCGCGGGAAGCAGCATGGGCTGGACTGCTACTTCCTGTGGCTCCCCCTTGGCTGTAAACAGTGAACTGGAGGCAATGGGAGCCACAAGTCTCCATGGCTGCAGAGCTAATAAAAAAACACACTGGAGTGACCAGTTAGCAGGTTTCTCAGAGTGGATCCATGGACCAGTTTGAGAAACACTGACTTTCGTTATGATAAGAGGAAGCTGCATATCAAATGTAGTGGTCCTATCTCTTGCCATTTAGGACAAGTTCTTGAACAAGTGGATGGATGGGTAGACTCGCTCACTGACCGCCAAACTCTCCGATATATAGTAGATTAATAACATCCGTACATTAATGAGTTGATTTTTGTTGTACTGGAAATCTTGCCTGGTAGATGAGTTATTAAAGCGTACAAAATGTCAATAAATCCTCTCTGCTCTACTCTTTTCAGACTCTGCAGAAAGCAGCTTTAACCAGCCTTTATATTGTTGTAGCAGCCATTCATCTGAATTACAGTTTTGCCTGTTGCCCTCTCCTGAGATGGGGCCTCTCTGTGAGGCTATACAAACATATAAGAAAAGTCCCTGCTCCAAAAGGTGGAGGGAAAAAAAAGAGGTTAAACTCAATGTCAGTGGTATAGCTTTGAATTCAGATCTCGTGAATCCCTGTTTTCTACTATATCACATTGCATCTTATCCTTTTTTTCTGGAAATGGGTGACAGGAGAGGGATCATGTGGGGATTACCTGTTATATTCCCCCTCTCTGGGGCATCTGGTATTGGCTACTGTCAGCAGAGAGGATACTGAATTAGACGGACCTTTGGTCTGACCCAGAATGGCCGTTCTTATGTCTCCTGACTTTCAAGGATGAAGAGTGAATCCCAGCCATTCACTGCTTTCTGTAATAGACAAGCCCTCTGATGGAATGCTGAAATGGTATTCTAAAGTTTGGTTCCTAGTTCTTGCCATGTGTAACATACAGTACCTGAGCTGGTAAGATTTTCCAAATACTGCCTTAAAGTATCTGAGGCAAGTCTACATTGGCAGTCTACAGTGCTGTAAATTTCTGGATCGGGGTGTGGAGAAGACACCCCACTCCCTGGAGTGCAGCAAGCTACAGTGTTGTAAAGTGCCAGTGTGAACCAGGCTACAGAGCTGGAAGCCCCTCTTAGCTATGCTCCTCAAGGAGGTGGTTTACATAGTGTTGGGGGAGAACTCTCCCAACACACTTTGTGCCTTGGCCACACTTTGAAGTGTAGACCAGTGTTTCTCAACTTTTTTTTTTTTAATAAAGTACCCTTTTAAAAAATATTAAGTACCCCAAGTACCTACAGTTTCAGACACACACTTTTTTTTTTTTAAACACATTTGTTTAAACAACTTAATTGTAGATGGGTGGGTGATGAAATTTTTGGGTGTAAAAAGTAGAAAAATAAGAAAGCGCTATAAAAAACTTAAAACAAAAATTCAGTTTTATCCAAATTTCAGTTGTATTGACGTACCCCCCCCAGATTTCTCTCAAGTACTACTGGTTGAGAAACACTGGTACAGGCAGTCCCCGAGTTACACGGATCCAACTTATGTCCGATCCGCAGTTACGAACGGGGATTTTCTCGCCCCAGAGGACTGGAGCAGCGGGATGCCTGGTCCCGCCGCCCGCCTCCTCCGGGGCGAGAAAAGCTGCTCCCCGTCTCCCAGGTCTGCTGAGGGAGCCAGCAGACCAGGGAGATGGGGAGCAAAGCGGTGGAGGACCCGGGGCCGGACCCGCGGCCGCTTCCAGATCTGCAGACCAGGGAGACGCTGAGCAAAGTGGCGGAGGACCCGGGCTGGACCCGCAGCGCTTCCAGCTGATCTGGAAGCGCCGCGGTCCGGCCCGGGTCCTCCGCCGCTTTACTCCGCGTCTCCCTGGTCTGCTGGGGGGGAACGCAGCTAGTGCCCCCCCAGCAGACCAGGGAGATGTGGAGCAAAGCCCAGGGCCTGTGGTAGAGGAGGTGGGGCGCTGCCGGTTGGTCCCGCAGCACCGCTCCTTGGCACTACTGGACCAACCCGGCAGCACTCCAGCTGCTCTGCCCCAGGAGTCCTGATTCAGCCGCTGCTGATCAGTTTCAGCAGTGGCTGAATCAGGATGCCTGGGGCAGAGCAGCCGGGGTGCTGCTGGGTTGGTCCAGTAGCGCCGAGGAGCGGCCGCGCTAGTGGACCAACCCAGCAGCACCCGAGCTGCTCTGCCCCAGGTGTCCCCAAGTTAGCCGCTGCTGAAACTGACCAGCGGCTGACTACAGGAAGCCTGTTGCTCTGCCCCGGGCTTCCTGGAATCAGCTGCTGATCAGTTTCAGCAGCAGCTGACTTGGGGATGCCTGGGGTTCTTAAGTTGAATCTGTATGTAAGTACAGAACTGGTGTCTAGAGTCAGCCGCTGTTGAAACTGATCAGTTTCAGCAGCGGCTGAATCTGGATGCCAGTTCCGACTTAAGAACAAACCTACAGTCCCTATCTTGTACGTAACTCGGGGACTGCCTGTATAGACAAAGCCTGAGAGATCCCCCCCCCCCCACCCCTTCTCTCTCAACCCCACCCTCCATCATAAGGGAAGCTCTGTAGCCAGTTCATATCTGGTACAGGAAGCTTACCTGCTAGTAGTAGTAGCTCTGTAACCTACCGTGAATGAGAATTACATGACTAGTCCTTTGATGAATTTTCTGATAATGAAATTTCACTGTTATTTCTTGTGTTTCCTAACACCAGAGATTAGGCAGAGTTTGAGTTGTCACCTTTTGGATGTTGCCTCATTGTTTTTCAAAGGTCCCGCCCCCCACCTTCCCAATTAAAGAATCAGGAAAGAAAATCCAGCAATATTCCTCCTGAAAGATAGTCACTGAGGGCCAGAATTTTAAAGGTGGATAGGTGCCTAAAGATTGAGTGAGGTGGGATTTTTCAAAAGCACCTGGGACCTTGATCCCATAGTCATAAAGACAAAACTGCGGGTTCATAATTTGTAGGTAGAGATCTTATTCTTACAGGGACTTATGCATTAGACATGCTTAGCTAGATAAATTAGAAGCTTCAGGGGGTAGCTGAGTTAGTTTATCCTGTACAGACTTAAAAAACAACAAATGGTCTGGTAGCACTTTATAGACTAACAAAACATGTAGATGGTACCATGAGTTTTCATGGGCACATCCTAAACTCAAAACTCTGGTTATCTGAAGAAGTGGTCTGTGCCCACGAAAGCTCATGCTACTATCTGTATGTTTTGTTCATCTATAAAGTGCTACCAGACCATTTCTTGTGTGTGGTTTTTTTTTTTTTTTAGATAAATCTAGTTCTTTAAAACCTCATGGAAAGACACAGACTATGTCCAAATAAAATAATCTACGTAACTTCACTCCAGCCACAATCAAATCCATTTGCAGCTTCTTTCTCTAGATATCTTTGGAAGTGATCACTGAAATTTCTTTTGATTTACAAAAGTTGATAGCTAAATGAGCCATACAAATCTCCTCTGTATGTGTAAGAATAGGTAGAGAAGTTCAGACACACATACTATGTTGTTACTAGCAATTTAACCTTTTTAAACCTTGGGTTTACCAATTAACAATAAAGTTGAACTCTGACCTTCTGTCCTAAGTTCCTTTCTGGATCATAGAGAGAAGCTAGTTCAAAAGGCTTTCTAATATAGATGTTCAATCCAGATGACTCTCTGAATGTGGGGACCATCTAAAACTTCAGTATTCCATTCATCACTTCTAGAAGTTGCAAGAATTGCAGTATCTTTGTGCTTCGAGTCTAAGAAATAGAGGTGGATACCACAGCACAATAGACTAATAGTGAGGCATGACAAATACTGATTTTTTTCAAGTGGTCCCTGCTGAATACAGATTGTTTTTCTTTGCCAGTTTCTTTCCATTACTCTGAATACAATATAAATGTTTCATACAATTCAGATGAGCGTCTGTGCTAAAGTGCTGAGTCTTTTGAGACTTGTCGATTATTAGTGGAAATCTGTTTGGTTTTTTCCCTACCCTAAGGTTCTGATGTTCACCATTTCTGTGTTCTGTGCCACAATGCAGAATTTGGTATGACACCACTCCAAGGCAGGCCTTAGATACAAGTTTTCAAAGGAATGCCTACACTGTGATAAAAGACCTCTGGTTGGCCTGGGTCAGCTGTTTCAGGCTCATAAGACTTGCAGTGTGAGTCTAGAAAATGACAGTACAGAGGTTCAGGCTGGATCCTGAGACACTTAAAGTGGGTGGGGGAAGGTATCAAGAGTCCAAGCTCCAGCCTGAGCTCAGATGCTCTTAATCTGCTTTGCTCAAGCTCCATAACCCATTTGGCTTCCTGCTGATGGAAGGGAGTGAGGTACAGTTGCCCACAGGCCCAGGAGATTTAAAGGGGCCTGGGATTTTTAAAAGGGCCACCCCTGCCACCAGTAGTGCAATGGGACCTCTTGCCCTCATTCTGTATCTCTCCCAGAAGTGGCCAGCGCATCCCTGTGGCCCGTGTGTGTGTGTCTGCTTATGCCAAGTACTGACTCTGCAGTTCCCATTGGCTGGGAAAGGTGGCCAGGGGTACTGACGGGTAGTGCCTGGGAGCAGTGGAATTGGAGATCCCATGGCTCCCTCAGCCTAAGAGCCTGAGGTAAGTGCCAACACTCTGATCCTATCCTGCACCCCAACCCTCTGTCCCAACCCAGAGCTCACCCCCCCTCCACACCCAAACTCCCTCCAAAGCCCAACCCTCCCTCCACCCCTCTTGCACCTCTTACCTCAGCCCAGAGCCCACATCCCACCTCCAACTTCCCACCAAGATCCTGAACCCTGTACCCCCTCCCACACGCAGAGCTCAACTCTCAGCCAGCACAGGTGCAGCGCCACCCAAATGATTTGCATCCACATTGGTGCAGCTTGTGAGTGGGCAGGGAGGGGGGCTCTCATTCACTGTTCTGCCCTGGGGCCCAGAATTGCTATTGGTGGGCCTGCCCTGGCTCAGCTAACTCAGGCTGAGATGTGGTGTTCCTGGTTGTTTTTTCTCCTCCTCCTCCTCCTTCTTTTTCTTTCTTTTTTCTTTTTCTTCTTCTTCTTCTTCTTCTTCACCCCAGGTGAGCATACTAACTCATCCACTCAGGGCCTGATCACATCATCTCCTCCAGCAGAAAGATCTGGATGAGTTAAGCTCATCATCTGTCCAGTTTTTATCCTCTCTGGCAGCAGGAATGAAGACTGAAAAACCCCACCTGCCACAGATCTCTGCCAAGAGTGGAATCTGTTCTGTAAATTTAGATAGAACACATGGACTAACTGTTAACGTAACCCAGTCTCTGTGCAGCACTCAACCATGTTAAAGTTTAAGGTTTGTTAATACAGTCTGCCAAGTACCAGGGCAAACACACCATTAAAAGCCCATTAAACTTTCTTTTAAAGATAAAGACAAGAAGGAAAAACTGTTAAAGCATTTGAAATGTAATGAATGTAAGTTTCATTTTAATTCCACCCCATGTTCCCCTTCCCTTCAGCAGGAGAGAGGTTTTTAGAAGGTGCCCCTCACCTCCTCTTGTTTGGCAGTCTCAGATGGTATCAAAGATGGCAAATATTCTCCTTGTGGGGAAAAGAGAAGTTAGACTGGAGCTGCTGCTGTTTAAAATCTAATCCTGTTTCATCCCATCTGGTAGTTGGGAGTCAGCTGGCAGAGAGGGCCTTTCCTCTCCTCTTGTTTGGTCATGCTAGCTCTCAGAAATTACGCTGAAGAAGGTCCAGTGTTCCAGGAGATGGTGGTCCAGTCCTGACGGTGAAGCTTGTTTCAGTAGCCTTCATGTATTCTTCCGTATTTCCATCCTCAAATCTTTTTCTTTAAGGACACAGAAAAGGAAGAATAGGTAGACTAGCGCACATCTTCTTATCTGGTCCACAAATTAGACCTACTTTCAGACACCAATTTTGGTTCGCTGCTTTCTGATCTCACACTTTCTTGTTGACCAAGCATGATCTTAACACAGATCTTGAATTACACCTTTTAGTTTATATTAATTCTGTCTTTGTCTCCCTTTCCTACTTTATCCCATCAATGTTTGTTATTCTGAGTTACTGTAACTTCATGGGCAATGTGGGTATAATAGGCCAGGGAAGGCTATTATTTTTTTGGGGGGGGGGGGGGGGAGTCTCCTGCCCCTTTAAGGGTGGCTATTTTTAACTCCGACTCGTGGCACAGTTTATCAGGCCTAGCACTTTAGCTGTCTTCCCTCCCTTCCCCCTCCCACAACGCTGTACATCTCCTGCCTTTTGCCTTGGAGCAGCCCCCTCAGGAGCCTCTGCTTTCTGTGCAGGGCAGGGAAGGTAGAGGAGGGGGCACTAATGTCATGGTCTGTCCCCCCTCCCCTCCTTCTCAGCCTGTATATTATCTCTACAGAGCAGAGAGGGGGCACAGCAGGACTTCAAATGGAGTTTGCTGGCTGCTTTTGGGAGCGGTGCAGGGCCAGGACAGGGGTGAGCCTGCCTTACCCCCATTGCACCACCCTCCTGAGGTAAGCAGTGCCTAGCTGGAGTCACATCCCAAAATCATACCCCAGTCATCAACCCCCTCCTACACCCCAAGCCTCTGCCCTAGCCCTGAGCACTCCTGCATCCAAACACCCTCCTAGAGCCTGCACCTATAACCCCCTCCAGCACCCCAACTGCCTGCTCCAGGCTCAGCTCAGAGCCCCTCTCACACTCCAAATCCTTTATCCAAGACCGGATCCTGCACCTCACCCTTTTGCCCCTGCCTGGTGAAAGTGAGGGAGAGTAGGGGAAGGAGGATGGAGTGAGCAGGGGCGGGGCCTCGGAGAAGCAGCACAAAGGAGGCCTGGCAAGGGTATTTGGGTTTGAGGTAGGTCTTAAATGCAAAACGTGATCTCGTGCCTAAAAAGGTTGGAGACCACGGGCTTAGGGTTTCAGGGGTGCGGGTTGGGGGTAAGTCAGGGCTCTGGTGGTGGTGGGGGCATGAGGGGGAAGGGGCATGGGTATAAGGGGTGGAACTCCATCCACCACCTGAAGGGAGCGCTCCATCCATCACCTTCATGAATTTTTACATGCATTTTAGAGTTGAGATCACAATTAAGGTATGTTTTTAGCCCATTTTTTCTAACCAATCAATACTGGGACAGTTCAGATGTTCCTTTCCGACACTGTTGATTTGGACCCACAAATCGTGAGGTTGGTTCTCCATAACTGCAAACTTATAATTCACTTTTTGGCCATTAGATCCAAATGTTTCTCAGTAATACTGCTTTTCAGGAATCTCTTTGCTGTTATGCAGCTGGTTTTGGATTATTTTCTCTTTGATGTATTAGTTTGCATTTTACCAGGTTGAATCTCAATTTAATTCCTGCCATGTCTCTAATCTCTTTAAGTCCATTTATATTTTCTCTCTTGACTCTCATGAGTGTATGCAATTCTCCTTTACTTTGTATTGTGCATGGATGTAATTAACATGCATTTATATCTCCCTTTCCAGAAATCATTACTGACAACATTTTAATAATGTTTAATGTTTTAATAATGGTTAATTGTTTATTACAGTTTAATTGAGCTCAGTTGTTTTAGCGAGGTCATGCAATGGTCATTGTTGGGTCATGCAATGACCATTGCATGACCTCGCTAAAACAATTGAGCTCAATTAAATGAAGTCATAGCCATTTATGATTCTGCTTTGCCCATAATTTGGTGATTGGTTTTTTATTCCATTTAACAGTACCATTGTTCAAGCCCCTTTGATTTAATTGCTCTAACATAATTTTGTGAAGCAGTGTATCTGCTTTAGCAAAATCCAAGTACAATATCTATTTTACTGTGTTAGGTTTCATTGATCCAGTTTACTGAAATCAGCAGTGAAAGTTATCCTGTCTTCCTAGCATGCTTTATTCATTGCTGGTCCATGCTACTTACTGCTCTTTAGGTCTCTATCTTCTAGCTGCTTGAGGAATAAAACTCCTTTAATTAGTCACCTCATGACTTGATTAGGGATTGAAGTTAGGTGTTGAGTGGAGGTGGACAATAAGCAGCCTGCGGGCTAGACATGGTTCACCAAGGTTAGCCCTTGGCTGGCTGCTGGCACTTGATTTACCTGCATGTCCACAGGTAAAGCCACTTGCTCCTCCTGTTGGCTGTGGGTTGCCACTCTCAGTCAATGGGAGCTGCAGGAAGCAGTGTCCTAGGGATCCACAGCCAACAAAAGATGCAAGCGGCTATACCTGCAGACCCACAGTAAATCACTGGTGGCCCTCCAGAGGCTAACCCTGGTGAACTGTGTTCAGTCTGCGGGCTGCTTATTACCCTAGTATAGCGAGCCAAGATAGCTCGCTCTTTCCCCATTTACTGACTGGAAACAAATCTGCACTTTTACTCTTCTGAAACTAGCCCAGTTCTTCAAGAAGCTTAAAAAAATACCTGATAATGGTTTAATAAGTTCTTCTGCTAGTCTTTTATGACTTGGAATGTGATTCCAGACCAGCAGATACGTATGTATTGACATTTTTCTAGTACTATTTCACAGATTTCTGTAGACTGCTATGTTGTCATTAATGTGGTGATATTTTGTCTATGGTCTAATTTATCTTGTTAAAGAGATGAGCAGTGTTTGAGAAGCTGAGAGGCGGCATTTCCAAAATACTCATGTTAAAGGTACCTAGTATCAATTCTTATACACAAGGGCTGTGTCTACACTGCACCCCTTTTCCTGAAAAGGGATGCAGATTAGACACTTCGGAATTGCAAATGCCACAGGGGATTTAAATATCCCCCGCGGCATTTGCATTTACATGGCTGCTGCTTTTTTCTGGCTTGGGGATAAGCCGGACAAAAGTGCCAGTCTAGACGTGATTCTCCGGAAAATAAGCCCTCTTCCGGAGGATCTCTTATTCCTACTTTCAAGGGAAATTACTTTCAAGTAGGAATAAAAGATCCTCCGGAAAAGGGCTTATTTTCCGGAGAATCACATCTAGACTGGTGCTTTTCTCCGGCTTATCCCCAAGCCGGAAAAAAGCGGCAGCCATGTAAATGCAAATGCTGCGGGGGATATTTAAATCCCCCGCGGCATTTGCAATTCCGAAGTGTCTAATCTGCATCCCTTTTCCGGAAAAGGGGTGCAGTGTAGACACAGCCAAGTAGTAACAATAGTGGTTATGATGAATGTAAACAGTAATGATTACTAAAATAAGCACACTTTTTACTAAGATTGGTAATGGGGATGGATAGGAAGTGATGGGATGCTTTCATTCCCTTCTCAATTTTCTCTTCCCTTTTTCAACCAGAGAAGTAGGATATAGCAATCACACACAGCAGAATTAGAATCTGTCAATATGATCAATCTCATCTAAATCATTTATATGAATGAGGGTTTTTTTAGAATGTTTCAGCAATATGATCAAAGGCTTTTGTTTCTGTTTTTGCAATAGTTGTGCTCCATTTCAGCAATCACCACAATATGTATTGTAACACTTTCTTTTCAAAGGGCTTTAGATACAGCCACTGAATCATCACAAAACTCTTATGAGGTAGACAGGTAGAGAGTTATCTATTAATTATTATCTATTAATCTATCAATAATAAGAGAAAACTGAAGCCCTGGGCCACAGAGACAGTGTCAAAGTAGGAAATAGAAATCCGAAAGGCTTTCGCTCCTAGTCTTGTGCTCAGTCCCCTAGAATGCACCTTTCTTTTTAAAAAATAAGAAAGTTATGCTAAGTCCATGGACTACTGAATCCAGATGGAAGTTTTTGAATTGAAAGATGCATTATTTAACAAAGCACTCACCAATAGGCTCCTGGGAATTCTACTGTTGATTTAATTTAGCAGACTCGGGACTGGAACATCACCCTGATTCAAGCACACACTGTGTACTCTTCCTTGATTTCAAAAGGGCAAACTTCTAAAAAATTAAGGGAATTAGTTGAGAAAGTTGTCTGGACTGAAGAAGTCAAGAATCTGAATTTGGAGGCGGCTTAGAATTTATTTTAAGTCTAAGTTGCCAAAATGATCTGAAGCTTGCATCCTAAGCAAGGGTAAAAATTCAGAGAGGGGTTTCAGACCACGCTGGATGAACAAGCATCTCAAACAGGTGATTAAGAGAAAGCAGAATGCCTACAGGGAATGGAAGATGGCATGGATGAGCAAGGAAAGCTCTCTTGGAGATCAAAAAGAGTAGAGTTCTAGTGAGGATTACCAAAAGCCAAGCAGAGTTGGACCTTGCAAGAGGAAATTAAAACCAATAGTAAAAGGTTCTGTAGCCATATAAATAAAAATAAATTGAGGAAAGAAGAAATGGGACTGCTAAGCACTGAGAGGGATGGGGTGGAGATTAAAGATAATCTAGACATGGCTCAACACCAAAACAAATACTTTGCCTCAGTTTTAAACACGGTTAATGAAGAGCTACAGGTAGTGGCAGGGTGGCCATGGAAACAATACTATGATTCTATAGTGATAGAGATGTAGCCGTGTTAGTCTGGGGGAGCTGAAGCAAAATGCAGGACAATGTAGCACTTTAAAGACTAACAAGATGGTTTATTAGATGATGAGCTTTCGTGGGCCAGACTGGGGAAGTGGGTCTGGCCCACGAAAGTTCATCATCTAATAAACCATCTTGTTAGTCTTTAAAGTGCTACATTGTCCTGCATTTTGCTATGATTCTATAGGCCTATGCTTCTATAGAAAAAAATCCTGAATTGGTGAGGTGGGTGATGAGTGATTTTTTTTTTTTTTTTTAACAGGTCTTTCATATACAACACAATTCTATGAAGTTTGCTGATCATTATTCCAAAATAGAATGTGCAGTCGTCACAAAAGAGAGGCATTGGGAAATATCTGTTGCAGTTGGATGTTCCCAAAAACGCTCGCTGTGAGAAGGTTGCACTTGTTGTAAGCATGGCCCTACTGGGTCTCACCAGTGGTCCATCACCCCTAGTTATCTGTCTGTTGACCAGTCAATAAACACAACTGGCTAATTTATCCATCCTTCATAATCCACAGAGATTAAGGACACCCAGAGCATGAGGTTGCATTCCTGACTAGATCCATACATGACTGACAGCCAAGATATTCTGTTTTTGAACCCGGTTATAGTTTTTGCCTTCACAGCAGCCCCTGATAATGAGTTTCACTAGCTAATGATGCGTTGTGTGAAGTATTCCCTTCTGTTTATTTTAAATCTGCTTCCTGTTAATTTCATGAGGTGTCCCCTGTTCTTGTTCTCAGTGAAGGGATAAATAACATATTCACTCTCTCCACACCAGTCATGATTTTATAGTCTTCCATCATATCCCCCCTTAATTGTATCTTTTCCAAGATCAAAGATCATAATCTTTTTAATTGCTCCTCCTATGGAAGTTATTCCATACCCTGAATCATGTTTGTGTCCCTTCTCTGTACCTTTTCCAGTTATAATGTATATTTTTGAGATGGGGCAACCAGAACTGCATGCAGTATAAAAAGTGTGGGCCTATCATGGATTTATACAACTGCATTGTGATGTTTATTAGGTAATCCTTCTGCCGGGTAGGCCCGGCAGCAACCAGGGCTGGTTTCAATATCTAGGGGTCCATCTCACACAGAACCAGCTCTAGCCCCCACCCAGTAACCTGGGAAATCCACACACCCCTGGGTGCCTCTGAGAGGCAATGCTTCCCTGCTCACAAGCACAGAGTCTGAGTGTAGGAAAGAAACATTTAATGAAACAAAAGACAGAACTATGTAGCACTTAAGCCATCTTGTTAAAGTGTTTAATGAGGTGCCGAGCTTTCGTGGGCCAGACCCACTTCCTCAGATCCATTTGTGGAAGAAAATTGGCACAACCATATATACCAAAGTGATACAATCGAAGAACGCATGTGAAATTGACAAATCAAATTTTAGAACAGAGTGAGGGTGAGGGAGGTTAGTGTCTGTGAGGTAATGACATAGGGGTGATAATAGGGGGAAGTTTCTGTGAGGTAATGACATTAGGGTTGACCTAATGTCATTACCTCACAGACACTAACCTTCCCCTCCACCCCCACTCTGTTCTAAAATTTGATTTGTCAATTTCACATGCGTTCTTTGATTGTATCACTTTGGTATATATGGTCGTGCCAATTTTCTTCCACAAATGGATCTGAGGAAGTGGGTCTGGCCCACGAAAGCTCATCACCTAATAAACCATCTTGTTAATCTTTAAAGTGCTACATAGTTTTCTTTTTGTTTCAGCTAGACCCAGACTAACATGGCTGCATCTCTATCACTATTTAATGAAACAGAGAGAGAAGTCATATGGCATTAACTCGGGAAAATACCACAAACAGAGTTCATAGCTCAAACCATGAGCTAAGGCCCCACCCCCTAGCCAAGAATCACCCGAAGTCCCACACCCCAAAAGTCTCTGTTCCTGGTCAGTGCCTCCCGGAGTCCAAAAGTTCACCTGCAGGGTTTTACCTCCCAACCTGGGTGGAAAGGGGGCAGGCGGATTGAGGGGGGCACCTTACGTAGTCTGAGGCCAATGGCCCCATTTCTCAGTAGGGTTCTGCTGCAGTCTTTAACGCAAGCCACTCCACTAGCTGTCTCGGTCCACTCCTACCAGCTGCTCACCGGTCGTCCCCACCAGCCACTCTGCTGGCTTCCTGCCGCCGCTCCTACCGGCTGTGCCGCTGGTCACCTGCTGCCACTCCCACCAGCCGCTCCTACCGGCCGCCCACCAGTCATTCCTGCCAGTCACTTCGCTAGCTGCAACAGGTCTGGCTCCCAGCCAAACCAGTGATTTCAGCTTTTAGTGATTTCAACTCTTTAGCCACCACCTAAACTGGCAAAATATTCCAGCTCCTCATGGAGTCTGTTTTAGGTCTTCCCTTAAAACAAAGGGGCAGGTTGGGCCAGTCTTACAGCTCACACCTAGCAGGTGTGAAGCAGGTTGACTCAAGCCCTTTAACCCTTCCCCCCAGCTCAGTTCACTCAACTCTGGAAGTGGAGAGGCTTGTTCCTCTACAATGATGGTGTTTCTCCTGCAAGCACTAGTGGCATGTTTTACAGTTCCCACATTTAGGGGTAGCATGATTTGTGACCCCGCACAACAGCCCCAAATTATTTACAATACATCACATTCCATTCCAACACTGATCCTCCATCAGCCCTTGCTGAATTGGATTTATATAGCCACACCTCGGATACCTTCTCCTTCCTGGCATGAGCTGTATTTACATATCAACAGTTAATAGTTAATTATCTTGCAGAGCAGGCCCAGGGCAGCTCTCTCCTTTTAGCTGGCTGATAGCAAGCAGCAGTTCAGCCCCTGCTTGCATCTATTTTATTAACTATTCCTTTCCTAATGATTCCTAATATTGTTAGCTTTTTTGACTGCCACTGCATACTGAGTGTGTGTGTGTTCATATGCACCCCATATATTTAGCACTTTTACCAGATGTGATATTAAGTATAAAATTACTTAAAGGACTGATTCTTTATTGGGACAGTTTTCCTATTTAACTGAGAGATGAAGTGATGAAGTAACTTGCAACAAAATTAGCTGCTCCCTGGCCTTGTTGATAGACATGTACTGAGAGTCTCTCACTGATGTACTATTCTTGGTGCCAATATTAATGCAGGCAGCTGCTGCCATTTTTTCCACCATATTTGATCCACTGGAGGTGTCAGGAGATCTAGAAGGTATCTCTGGCTCCTAGATACTGGCTGTGGTCTAGGAATGCTTTTCTTCCTTTCCAGGCCACATGGCAAGATGTAGCATGGAGAGAACTGCTTGAGGCTTGATGCACATAAGCCTGTTCAAGCAACTCTGCTATGGGAGCAAGGGGGCAGAACCAAGGCCTTGATGTTCTTCAGTTGTTTCCTGCTGTTTTCAAATCTGTGGAAGCATTTGGTTTCGGATGTCTGCCTCCAAGGTAGACAGGACAATGTCCCTCAGCAAGGATGCTTGTCCTCCTGAAAGCATGTGTTGTTTGAAATTCAGTAAGTTTAATTAGAAGAAATGCAAGAGTCTATTCAAAAGGCAGGGCTACTCAACTTTGGAAGCCCCAGGGGGGCCACAATGATACTCACAGCACATATTGAGGGTCGTAATTTAAGTGTGGTTGTATATGCATCCAAATATATATGCAAATAGCTTCTTTCACACTGACAGGCATGAATACAAAGATTAAAGCAAGACTACACAACACACAGGCCCCATTTAAGTCAGTTCTGCTGCTATTAATAAAATGCAATATTTACCTGATTTCCACCCCTATATGACAGCACTTTTAATGAGCAATGACAGTCCAGGAATTTAACTACTAAAATGCATATCAGCAGAAGACCATTATAATGACTACTTTTTTTGTTTTGGCTCCCATCCATGGGCTGTGTTGAGCCCCGCATAAATCCAAACTATACTGCGAGCTGCATGTGGATAGGGTTGCCAGGTGTCCAGTTTTGAACCGGACAGTCTGGTATTTGAGCTTTCTCTCTGGGAAACACACTGAGAAAATACTGGACATAGAAAATACTGGACATTTATAATTAAGTTTTATTATTATCATGAGTATCCATATGTAGTCGTGTACACGCTCATGCAGTGTGAGTGTGTATACTAGCCAGGCAGTACGCAACTACACAGTAGAGAGGAGGGGGGTGGGATGGAAACCCTGGGGCTAGACTTGCCTGTGTGTTTGCCGCGGCCATGTGTGGGATGGGCAGCAACCTGGGATCTGCATGCACCTGGGCCAGCCCAGCTCCCAGCTGTCTGGTCCTGCCCTGCTCCCCCTGATCTCCTCCCAGCTATCCCCGCTCCCCACAACCCTCTCCCGGCCAGTCCTGCTTCCCATCGGCTAGTTCTCCACACACACCCCTCCCCTGCTCCCAATCTGAGATCGTGTGTCCGGTATTTTTTTAAACCATCTGGTAACCCTGCATGTTGAGTAGCCGTGGTCTATAGCAAACTACACTGTGCAGAATTTCCCTTCCCCCTTCTCTCCTAAAATATGAAGAAAATTTGACAGAGTATCTAGAAAAAATGATTAGGCAAGCTACATTTCAAACAGCACCTTGTTTTCTTTTTTCATGGTCGGCTTTGCAAACTAATAATCTTTGATCTCTAGAGCTTCAAGTTGGCCACAAGAGCCTATATGAAGGTATTTAAATTATTTAGTGTTCTTTTAGAAGAAAAGGTAATGTATGCAAGAGAGATGTAAGATCTGCTCTGATGATCACCAGAGCAGCTGGGACTGTACCTGCATAGCAAGATATATCAGAGGGCTTAAACTTCTTGGCTTTTTCAGTGAAGCCCATCGTAATTCAATTCAGGAATCCAATACGTATATTTTTCCCATGAGGGAATTAATTACATTTCTGCGTGGAACGTTTTGACACAAGCACCTTTTGTCACTTTTCTCTCCCTATACGAGATATGCACAGTAGGTTTAGAATTGATTTCCCTCTTGTCCTTCTTCAGTTGATATTGTCACTGGATTGTCCAGCCTTGAAACCACTTTGAATGTTTACCTTTGGTCAGCTTTTGTCTCCTTGATCCTGTGGGCAATAATTTATTTACTAGGGTTCATTTTGGAAATCTCCACCAAATCTTAAGGTATTTTGAATAAGTGGATCACTGCCCAATCTTTTATGTTCACATCACATTTTGAACAGGTCTCACATGGTTGGCTCCAAAGCCTGCGTCTTCTCTTTTTGCTCATATTTTTCCAAATCAGTAGAGTAACACCAGGTCATTATTTAATAGATTAAGTAGAAGCAACCTAAGGTCATCAGTCTGTGACTCTGGATTTGGGAAGAATTCATTACTTCACAACAAGAATGTTCTGTCAACTTCCTTCTGTTGTTTATAAAATTAAAGCAGAAAGAACAATATTTAGAAATGTCCATTGTCTAGCAAAATAACTAATCAAAACCATACCAATAAAGCTGATAGTATTTCTTGTTTGGGGTAATGTTCATTTTAACATTGCTTTGACACTATTTGCTTTCCATTATATTTTAATTCATGTGGCTGGATATGAAGGTGCCTTTGCCCTGGAAACAACAAGTTTGCAATTATCTTCTTGATAACATGGATCATTCATTTCCATAACAGCCATTACTTTTATGGCAAACTAAAGCGATTTGGGGAGATTCCTTGGTTGTGAGGGCTATTGTTCCTACTAACTTTCTTGTATATATTTGTTACATTTATAGTTAATTTTTAATTCAGCATGTTATGTAGCTGTATTGTGATATATTTTAAAGACTCCCTCCCTCCCTCCGTCCCCCGCCCTTTCTGATGAAAGGAATAGAATAAAACAATGAAATACTGTTTCTGAAGATTAAAAATCACAAAGAATAATGCACAAATAGCAATGTGGACATTCTGGATGAAGCTATGAAGCTTAGGTGTTTGGATGGGTTTGAGAGACCAAGCTTTTGCCTGAGCCAAATGTCCTATTACTATTTTGAATGTGCTAGGTAGAACCCTGCTAGTGTAAGTCTACTTATGCTAGGTGTGTGCCTGGCTCCCAGCTGCAGCATAGACATAGATAACTGCCCCATGAAGACCCTGCGATCATGAAATAAAAAGGTACCTAGTGAGTGTTGGTCCTGGGACTACATGAACTAGTTACCTTTCAGTTGGCTTTCCTCTGCAGCATGGGGTCATTTGCAGGCTTAAACTAGTGTGATCAGTAGGTTCTCTAAAATGTCGGAGGGGTAGCTGAGTTAGTCTGTAACTGGAAAAACAAAAAATAGTCGTGCAGCACCTTAGAGACTAACAAAACATGTAGCTGGTATCACGAGCTTTTGTGGGCACAACCCACTTCTTCAGATGAATGGAATTAGTCTTTAAGTAGATTCTCTGTAACTTGAAGTCTCTCTAAACCATGTTTTGAGGTATTCCATAGCCAGAGGCTGGGATCTGGGGGATGGGGGGGGGGGGGGGGGGGGGGGGGAGGCGGCACCAGTCACATGCCCGTTCAGCCTGGAGAAGGTCCAGAACAACCCCTTCTGCTTGAAGTCCTGCCATTGCCCCACCTCCATCCCTCCTCCTCCTACCTCCAGCCAAAGCTGCCTGAGGGACGAGCAAGGCCAGAGGGCTGCTGCTGGCACGTCCCCTGCACTCACCAGCAGTGAGGTGGGAAGTGCAGCCATGTGGCTCTAGCTTGTGCTGCTCTCTGGCTGCACCATGCCGCTTTGCTTCTGGAGAGTGCTGGGGTGATCCTGCCTCCTCCCTGGGAACAGAACAGATGTAGAGCAGCAAGAGCTGGGCTGCTTTGTTGCGCTTTCCCTGCTGATTGCTGGCTAGTCCCTCCTGCCTTGAGATGCCTCCTATTCTTGCCCCCCCCCCCATATACATGTTGCCCCTGTCAGTAACTCAGCCGCAGGCTAGTGATGTGTTACAGGAATGAACAAGCAAGGATCTATGCCCAGTAAAGTACAGGAGGTCACGCTATGTTCATGATGGTCCTTTTAGGGAAATGCCTTAATTTTCTATCCGTGTAGTTGTATCCTTTATGGCATGCGTGTTGGGCTAAATCAGGAGGGGCAGTCGTATGGAAATTCACAATATTGCAATAAACTGATTTACTTGACCAAGTGGAACTACATTTTCCCAGTTCCTACGCTGGATATAGAACCTCCAAAGGGCACCACTGCATCTTCTTCAGTCTTTAGCCAGGTTCAAACTCAGTGTCGTAAATGTTACCCAGACTGAGTTTTGTTATATTTTGAAACCATATTGAGGGGTATCTTGAGAGTGACTCAGCAAAGGTGGTTGGAATATGGATGGAAGGAAATAGGAATCACTCTGGAAGGAAGGCCTTTAACCCTGCATCTTGATCTTAGAACTAGTCTGTGTTAGTGAGTTGTAAAAAGTGGGCTCCATTTCTGTTCTGCTCACAAACCAGGACACAGTTGTACAGATGGATAGGAATGCTCCAAAACAGAGCACAATGACGCACAGAGCAGAATTTCCTATTCTGGAAACTGAGAGCACAGTCATGTATGCAACCCCTACATTTGCATCTCGCAGAACTAACATTAAAACTAAAATTATAGCATTTACAAGGAAAAATGAGTAGCTGATGATAAATCTGCACAACTGAACAAAACAGGTAATGTATGCTACAGCACTCTAGTGTGTTAGCAACGTGAGAATCAGGCAGCTACAAATAAGAGAATGTATAGTTGGTGAAAGGATTAAGTAAAGTAGTCTCATATAGATGAGCTAATGGGAAGTTTTGTTCACCAGTCAATTAATAAAAGCCAAAGCAATGCATTAAGTTTGTATTTTTCTTGTGCTTGGTTTATGAGCTCACCAACTCTGCTGAAGGACACACAGTGCTTGAGGTTAAAAAACCTTACCTATTAAATATTTATCATAGCCACTTTCCTGACAAACGGCTGGAATTTAAGCCAATGCATGGAGGAAGTACAAGTGCCCTCTGTGCAATTGAAAGAAATCTGATACTTTCTATTTTGTGTGCAGTGCAATTTAAGGTGGACCTGATCCTGCCCTCACTGGCCTACACCCAAGGTTATACCACTGATGTGAATGGTGGAAAAACCAGAGCAAGTGAGAAAGCAGGTCTTGTAGAGAAGGGAGTCACTCTCCCCTGAAAAAGAGGAATTGCACTTCCTATGTTGGTTATCCAGTAGTCATTTTGCTCCGGCAACACTGTTTAGGAGGAAATGAAGATAATCTAATTGGAGTTCCATGACCATGTTAGGCAGCAGGAAATCTGGTGGACTACATTTGATACCTCTTCCTCCTCTGAGTATCTTTCCCCCTCCCCCTCCCCCCCCAGCAAACTCAATAACCATTACATTTTGCATCCACAACAGGTTATAGAAGGTTTCTTTTACTGTGGTGACATGAAATTATCTGGTACTTTAGCAACCTGTGTTCTCAAGTTGCCATAGATCTAAATTCAAAGAATTAGCAAGAAGTGTGTGTGTGTGTGTGTGTGTGTTGTTTGAGCATGTATTTGGTTGCTGAGTGTAACAGTCTAGTTAAATACAAATTAGATTTGCTAAATATGTGTTAAATTATAGCTGGGGTTTTCAAAAACTGGCTAGGATATGTAGGGTAAAAGTGCCTAAATAACTTAGCCTCCCATTTTCAAAATGAACAAATAGTTCCAAAGATATTCAGGCACCTAAACATAAAGCGTAGGTGCCTTGTGGGCTTTTCAAAAGCATCTTTGCAGGTTAGGTGCCTAACTCCCATTTAAATCATAAGAATGGCCATACTTGGTCAGACCAAAGGTCTATCTAGCCCAGTATCCTCTCTTCCAACAGTGGCCAATGCCAGATACCTCCGAGGGAATGAACAGAACAGGTAATCAAGTGATCCCTCTCCTGTTATCCATTTCTTGCCCTTGACAGAGGCTAGAGACACCATTCCCACACATTCTGGCTTGGTCGTAACCTCCATGAATGTATTTAGTTTTTTTTTTTTTTTTTTTTTTTTTTTTTTTTGAACCCTGTTAAATTCCTGGTCTTCACAACATCCTCTAGCAAGGAGTTCTACAGGTTGACACTGTGCTGAATGAAGAAAAACTTCCTTTTGCTTGTTTTAAACTTGCTAACTATTAATTTCATTTGGTGACCCCAAGCTTGTATGTTATGAGAACAAGTAAATAACTTTTTCTTCTTCTCTTTCTCCATATCTGTCATGGTTTTATAGATCTCCTATCATATCCCCCCTTAGTCTCCTCTTTTCTAAGATGAAAAGTCCTGGTCTTTTTAATCTCTCTCTATATGGCTCCTGTTCCAAACCCCTAATAATTTTTGTTGCCCTTTTCTGAATCTTTTCCAGTGCAGATATATCTTTTTTGAGATGAGGCAATCATATCTATATGCAGTATTCAAGATGTGGGTGTACCATGGATTTATATAAAGACAATAAGATATTCTCTGTCTTATTCACTATCCTTTTATATAATGATTCCTAACATTCTATTTGCTTTTTTGACTGCCGCTGCATATTGAGTGGATGCTTTCAGAAAACTATCCACAATGACACCAAGATCTCTCTAGTTTTGTGAGATCCTTTTGAAGCTCTTCATAGTCTACTTTTTTTTAACTATCTTGAGCAGTTTAGTATCATCTGCAAATTTTGCTACCTCACTCTTACTCCTTTCTCTAGATCGTTTACAAATAGGTTGAATATGATTGGTCCCAGTACAGACTCTTGGGGGACACCACTAGTTACCTCTCTCTCCATTCTGAAAATTGACTATTTATTCTAACCCTGTGTTTCCTGTCTTTTAACCAGTTATCAATCCACAAGAGGACCTTCCCACTTATCCCATAACAACTAACTTTACTTAAGAGCCTTTGATGAGGGATCTTGTCAATGGCTTTCTGGAAATCTAAGTACATTATATCCACTGGATCCCTTCTGCACGTGCTTGTTGACACCCTCAAAGAACTTTAATAAGGCACGATTTCCCTTTACAGAAACTATGTTGACTTTTCCCCAACAAATTATGTTCATCAAAGCCCAAGGGTTCTCATTGAGTTAAATGGGAGTTGGGCACCTGTTCTACTTTTGAACATTCCACAAGGTGTCTGTTTGCATTTCTAGGCATGTAAACATTTTGTCCCTTTTGAAGATGGGTTTCGCGGTAAAATTTTCAAACGTGTCTCATTCTCAACATCTGAGTGGCTAAAACTCTGACATCAGCCTATGTTACTAAATAACAAGTATTCCATGGTGCCCCTACTCTGCTGCTTCAGTTGACTGACCTGTGAAAGGATCGTATAACTGCCGAAAAGAAAATTTAGATACTTTTCTTTGCATTTTGCTTCTTTATTCTACAACACAAGCAACATTAAATACAGTTTATAATTTGTTTTAAAATATTTTCCTTTCTGAATTCAGTTTGAATAATATATACACAAAATACATTTTGCAAGCCAGCTTACAGCCCCCTGTTGGGCAATGGACACACAACCAAACAAACATTGCGGCACAAAAGAACACACAGGTATGAGGCAGTGTTGCTTCTCTAAAGGACACAAAGAAAGATAGGAGACAAGATATGTGGGAATCACAGCTAGCTGAGCATTAGGGCTTAGATCCTTGAAGATATTTAGGTACCTAATGTCAATGTCTGTCTACCTTTTGAGGACCTGGATGTGGATCATTGTGTGAGAACTGTTTAGAATGTAAACCAAATGTACTAACTTCCTTCACAAGGCTAGTTAGTCTGTGGAAAATTATCAGAGGCTCCTTATGAACATATGACCACGAAGGTGTACTCCTGGGATTAGTGTTTCTTGTAGTAAGATGCTTGTTAGGGCAGTCATCACCATGGGAATACTCTAGTCAAATCTCACAATCACTTTCAAACAGGAAAGAGAGAGATCTTTGGCATAGTTTTAAGATGGCAAATGGAGGATCAACTCCCTTTGGCTTTATTTTCTAGTCATTGTAGAAGGGGGAAAAGAGGTAGGGTGCTCTAGTCTGTTACAATGTCATATGTGGCAAACACACACAATTAGGGGAACTGCAAGCACAGATTCCAAGGCCCATGAAGCAATGTGTTGTGACTAACTCCTAGGCTACATCTACACTGTCCCCTTTTTCGGAAGGGGCATGCTAATTTTCAGCTTCGGAATAGGGAAATCCCCGGGGGATTTAAATATCCCCCGGGGATTTAAATAAAGATGTCCGCCGCTTTTTTTCCGGCTTGGGGAAAAGCCGGAAAAAAGCGTCTAGACTGGCCCGATCCTCCGGAATAAAGCCCTATTCCGGAGGATCTCTTATTCCTACTTTGAAAGTATTTCCCTATTCCGAAGCTGAAAATTAGCATGCCCCTTCCGAAAAATGGGACAGTGTAGACGTAGCCCCACTGTATCCCCTCATTGTGCAGGACCTGCTCATGTAGTGACAGAGAACTGCAGCAGCCTTCACTCTGTCCTTCTCATCGCCTCTGTGTAGAATCGTGTGTTTGCTACGCAGCTAGGCTCTAAGAAGTGGTCAAAGCCATTTTGATTATGGCACATTGGTTCATTCACCATTCAAAGCTAATCACCTGCACCCTCTTACCAGCGCAGCTATTGTTCATTTCAGTCACTGCTTGTTGAATGATGGTGGTTTCTTAGCTCAGCCCAAATTTGGGACAGAGAAAGAAATGTTGAATAGGAAGTCTGAGTCCAAGAACGTTTTCATGATGCGTGTTTTTTTTGTTTGGTTGGGGTTTTTTTTGGCTAAAGAAACTATTACCTGATTCGGTGGTTCTGATGCTCAGTTCTTTATAACAGCAAAAATGAGTGTGCCAAATATGGGTCTAAAATGAAGGGCAGTTTAGAGGTATGATCCCATGCCCTGATTCCAGTTTTATTCCAGTGCAATGCCAGAGACTTGCAAAAAGATGTCGATTTTTCTCCCCTAAAACTTTTAGCCTGAGCCTCTGAATATAAATACATATTTATTTTACATAGTCATTACAAAAGGAGAACTTTGCAGCACTCCTTTATTTGTCTTTTTATGGCCAAAGCAAAACCACTTTGGGCCAAAGCGCTTGCCTGTTCGTCTGGTACATTAGGACACTGTGGTGAGGAATGGGTCTGGTGGAGTGTGTGTTCCAAGTTGAGGCATTAATTACACTAAATTGGAGTGAGCCTGTCAGGAGGAGTCGTCAGTGATCTGATCAATGCATTTATGCAACTGGGACTGGAGTATTGCCAGTAATGGTTGCTAAAGAAATCCTATGAGTAGTAGCCTCATGAGCTCTTAAGGAATGTGGAAGGTGTGGGGGAAAATGCATCCTTTGCAGCACAGTGATACTGTTTACATAACATGGCATACAAGTGCAATGTTTGATTTTATGTAATCTTGACCTCTTTTGCAATTGCTAGGTTTTTTTTTTTTTTAAAGTGAATGTCAGTATTCATTTCTTTAAAATCCAAAGTGTTTCTGAAAACTGGAGTGGGGGAATCCTCAAATTTCATGAGCTGCTCTAGAACGAGGGCCTGTATACCTCCAAAAGGTCTTTGAGATACCTTGCAACCTCCTGAGAACCTGAAAAGGTAAGCCAGATAAGGGTTTGATCTTGATTCATTCAGACTTCAGTAGTGCAGAACTGTGTCCTAAGTGCTGCAAGGAGATACAAATCTCAAGAAGCGCATAGTACTGGCCTTATCTCTTGCATGCTTAAAGGAGGTGTGCATCAAGGGCCACATCTCATTAGGGTTCCTCTCCTGTGAACCCACCAGGAGTTGTGCCTCTTTTTTTAATCAAAACAGAACTCATGATGAGTGGTAAAGCATGCAGTGGGGGCATGCTGCATATGAAACGGCTTAACTCTGGTGAATGCACTGCATCAGTACAGGTGGCAGTGGTACAATTCTCTACTGTAGGCTATTTTTCTTCATTTTGGATCTATGTGCACAGCTCATGAGTTTCAAAGCTGAATCTGGAATCTTCAATTTGTTTTGCTGAAGGAGCAGAAAATCTGAGGAGGGGCTCTGAGCTTTTAGCAGTTGTTTCAACAAAAACCACAGCGGGTATATTTTAAACAATATGAAGAGGTTCTACACACAAAATCTCATTAACAAACAATACCCAGGACCACCATGCAACACTTGAAAAATGTTCCCTTGAAGTTCAACTTGACAGGACAGCCTTATAAAAGCACTGCATATTTAAATTTAAAATCACCTTCAAAACAGGAAAAAGAACAAAACAGTTTCATGGCATCTCATTAGAGCACAGGAGCAGTTTCTTTCACTGACAAAATGGAGAAAACCTTTTCATAATTTACTGCATTATTATTTACAAAGGTGCAGAAGCTGGCAGAACTTGTACATTCATTGTCTTCTTTCCAATTAAAAACAAACACACACAAATGTGTGACACAAAAAAATAGAAATAAACACAGAAGCAAGTCAGGTAAAGTATCCAGTTTTTAACCAGAGCTAGAAAGTACTGAATCTGTCTGTAAAGAATTATAAACCAGGCTGATTTTAAAGGCTGTTATGAATGCGCCAATTAAACTAGTAATATCACCGCCTCGTGCTATTATCCTAGCACAGCTTGAAATATAAACTTTGGTGTTTTCTGTAGGACTCACGTGTGAAAGAGGATACTTTCATTTAAGTGGAAATCGAACTGTCTGCTCCACAAAAGAATGTGTACCCATACACATCAGTAGGCAACATCAGTTTTACTATTACTACCTGACTAGTATGCAGTTCTTTCTAAAAGCCAAGACCTTGCATTTTCTACAAGTGTTTCTTTAAGCTTTTCCCCAAATTATTTTTGTGTGGTGTGTTTTGTTTTGTTTTGTTTTTTTTAAACTGACTAGAGTTAGAGTAATTTCTGGGAATCTGAGGTGCTTCTCATAAATCAGCTGATTGCTTAAGTTTTACAGTCACATTTTACTATTTTAAAAATGTTTTTCTTCCATTCTAGAGCTATATCAATACATGACACAGTGAATCCACTGTGTGTAAATTTCATTGTCTAAAGCAATAGAATTTCTCTAATCTTTACAATAGTATGTATTGTTTATGCTAATTAAAAAAATCAGCTGAAGCATGCATGTAAAGCTTCTGATGTCACTTGGCTTTAATTTTGGAACAAAAGCCCTAGTTCAGGACAGACTATTTAATCACTATGGGGTGCAGTTTTGCAGCTGTATTGGGCCCATGATATTAGAGACACAAGGTGGATGAGAGAGGGTTTTTTTGTAAATATAAGAAAAGATAGTTACCTTGTCCAGTAAATTGTGTGATTAAGTAAGCAGAGAATACTGTAGCATGACACCTTGGCTTGCAAGCAGATAGGAAAAAACACAGGCAGTATAGCAAGTTGGTGTGGGTTGTAGTGCAGAGGGTGTGAATCTAACTTACCATGTGGACCAGCCCTCTGTTACATGGATGGCGGGAGAGGGAGGACAACAGTAGCTTTAATCCACCTTTGTATGCCCCACATTTTAGGTTTTACAGCTGTGCGCCGGACCCCTGGTGTGTAACTTACACTCTATTCCTTCAATCAGGACATGTGAAGCAGGAACTGGCCATAGCATTGTGCAATCCAGACATGTCCCTGATCCTGCCCCGCACACTAGATGACTGGGAGGAAGATATGGGGAGAGCTCTTGTATTACCTCTACAGTGGTTAGAGAGGGGCTACTATCAGGGGGCCATTTCTTCCCTCTGTAAACCTATCTGAGCCGTAGCATAATGGAGAATTAGCATGCGTTTGCTTTTTTTGCTGGAGTTCATCGTGCCTCATCAAGCTTTCTACACAAATTATTCATGAAATTATTCCAAAGTACTAAGAGTTTATCAGAAATGTAGACCCCGATCCTGTAAAATCAGCACAGGAGAACCTTGTGCTATATTTAAAAGGTGTGCCACTCCAATGGGGTTCCTTGCAGAATCAACATGTTCTTGCTGGCTGAGGTTCATTTTTTTTAAAATGAGGAGCATTTGCATTGTTGTACACCAGTAAAGGCAGAAACTATACACTGGTGAACTCTGCTCAAGCTGAGGGTGCAGGGAACTCAGTCTGAGGCACCTCTTCTGACCAGCTGAGGGTAACACTGCCAGCTCTTTTCCAATTTGACTCCTGTGAACAAGTGGTACAGGTGGGGAAAGAGGGATGTGTATATATAGCTGCAAATGACGGGGATCCACAGAGCTACAGCAAACAGGGTGCACACATGAGACTACCTTCTTATGTGAAAACATGCAAGCCAATTCTATGTATAAGGCGCTGATGTATATCGTATAGTATTCCCATCATGTGTGATTGAATGCGAGGGTTTGCCTCAATTCTGTTTTGCAGATTGTAATTTAACTCACTAGTGCATATTCTTCACAGAACTACCACTGACCTCAGTGGGAGTAACGGATGTGGAATGAATGGAATAGTGTCTGCACTGTGGATTGGTGGAGAGGATTGTGCTGTATGTGTGGCTGATAGTAGGTTGGAGAGGAGACCTGGCACTTCCACCTTTCTTCAAGCCATACCAAATATGTTAGCAGCAAAAAGTGCCCACTATCCCAAGGCTGTGCTACAGTAGCCTCTCTTACGCAGAGCTGACTTTTTCCTTTGTCTGGTTTACAGCAGGGATCTTCCTAAGGTACAATGAAAAGCAGCCACACAAAGCCGCAGGCTTAAAATTTTAATGACTACTAAGCAGCGAGGGCAGTACTACGTTTGGATATGTAAGAATCCTTAGGGTGTCTGTTTTCCCAGATCTGTGTCTTGGTTTCAAATGGAAAATATAAAGAGTACCACTAGCAACCAACCAACCACTTCCCTCTGGCTTCCCTTTTTGTACCCTTACCTTTTTCCTCACAGTTATTCCGTTATCTAAATGTGTGACTTAGGTGATCCAATTGTCTACAAACTGGGCTTTCAAGCACAACAATCAACTCTTGTACTTAAAGTGCCATCTCTATCCACCAATTATTGAATCCTCTGAACCTTCAATTACTGGGGTCCATAATATTACAGGTTCAAAAAATGGAGGCCATGTAAGACCAGTCTGATAATTTTGGTCCTAAATCTTGGGAATTAAAGATTCACGTGAGATCCATTTAGTGAATACAGTTGCTTTCACCTCAACTCCATCCACACAGATGTTCTTCTCCATCTATTTTTTCCTCACTTCAGAAGCATTCATACACAGTCCTACCGTTCACAGATGAAAATACCTAATATGACATTTACTGAGCCATTATATATCAGCCTGATTTACTAACAATTTTCAGATTCATCACTTGGTTTCATTTCATGCTATTTAATGTGAACTGTAGAGCATCCTTTGTTAGTGTGAGACTGACACACACAATCTTAAGTGGGTAGGGGACATGAAGAGCCTGTTATTTCAGAATTTATCACCACCAATGGGCAATGTATGTGTAGCTCCATCCCTGTTACTTTCAGTAACGGTATTGTTTGTATATCTGTAAAAGCCTTGGATTCCTTCTTCTCTTGTTAATGAAAATTTCCTTTTACACAATGATATCATAGACCCTTCCCACTCTTCCCAGCCATTCTCTCACAGCCTGACGGACACGGATGTCGGTCACGTGACAAGTGAGCTGACTGATACAGGGGAACACGGCTGGCTGGAGGGCTGTGAATATTTGGTCTGGCAGGGTCTGAATCTGGTTGAGAACTGTCAGCACCATGTTAGTCCATGCCTAAAACAAATTTGAAAAACATAATTTGCTGTACAGAATCAGAAAACATCCATATAAATAGTCACTGGACTAGCATATTATGGGCATCAATTTGCTACCTGTGGCACCATTATAAATCAGTAGTAGTAATAGTCAGAGGAGTTACATTGGGGTATTACTGATGTAACTGACATGAGAAGCAGGCTTTTTGTCTCAATCCCACTCTACATCTTAAAACCAGACTTTTTTCCCCAACCTTTCATACCATTAGAATCCTTGTTGTTAATAAAATCTGGAGCCTCCTTTCTCCCCTTCCCCCCCCCCCCAAAAAAGAGAAAAAGGGTTCTGTGAAGGACCTTTTTCTCCTTTCAACTCAAACTAAGCTGAACATGTTGCAAAGGGGAACAGTCACAGGAGATTTAATAAGGGGTTAAGATGAATGGACCTTCTCTTCACTGAAAGACTCATAAGGCATGTCTATACTCGCAAGAAGATCGATGTCCCGGAGGTCAATCTTCTAGCATTCCATTAGTGGGTCTAATACAGACCTCTAAATCAAATGCCGAGGGCACTCCTATTGGTGTTCAGTACTCCTTGTTCGGCAAAGCCACCCGCTGTATGGATACCACATGGCTCGGCTTAAGGTAAACCAACTCCACCTATGCATTTTGCTTAGTTGGAGTCGTGTACCTTAAGCTAACCTGCCTGGTCTAGTGTAAACCAGGCCTTAAAGAGCTCTACAAACTACACTGTCATTAGGTTAGGGTCAGGTTGTAATGGAGAGGAAGGAAGCCCTCCATAGCTGTGCAACCAGGTGCCTAAAGCCAGCTTGAGAAACAGCCTGCGTGAAGAAAACTGGCAGCTGTCAGAGTCTGGAACTTGGTTCTAATTGTCCTGGGGTAGGAGAGGATAGTCTTTTCTGACCCAAGAGATCATGAAGGAAGATTGTTGAGGGTGCCTAGTTTTTGCACAGCTGTGTCTTTGGCCCTGGCACTCAGTGCGTGTGCTAAAGGGAGACACAAAGGGCTTCATCTTTTTGGAGATGCAGCAAAGTACATTCCAGGAGGGTAATCTCAACAGATGGTGTATGAGTTAATCCCATTGATTTTAGAAATTGCTTGCACTTTCTGGAGAGAACAGTCTCCTCTTGGGTCACATTATATGGTAAAAGAAAGACTATGACCGCAGGAAAAATCCAGAACGATGCTAGCATGTTTCCCACTCATGCCATTTTATATATAAGGTATTTAGGCTGAACAGTGAGTGTATCACCATTATATTGTTTCTTTGTAAATACTGTCCTATCACAAAATGACCACAAGTCCAAAGTTTGGTGCCTGTAGTGTCGGTCCCTACTTAGGGGGTGCAAATGGTAATTAGTCACCAGTTCAATATTGCTATTCTGAAATTGACAAAAGCAGCAATTTGATTACAAGAGCATTGGAAGTACAGCCCTACTTGAATTGCAGGATGACTGTCAAATATTTGGCTGAGTTGTGGACAAGACATGAAAAAATTACAGAAAAGTAATAATGGATCTTTCTTAATTGCTATAATTCGGAAAAGTCAGAGAAGACCCATTCGTTTAGGAAAAAGTTGCTGGAACAATAAAACACTTGAGTATTGTATTATGCCTGCTTTTTTTTTATCTAAAATTTTTCTGCAATTATATTACAGGTATTAATGCATGGGGGCTGATGATGGTAGCCCCAGCTTCTACCAGTTTGACTGCCCATATTTATTGCAAACCTCAATGTTTGCAAAACTGTGGTCTGTATAAAGTAAGCTAATTAAAATAAAAACTGCTGTGGAAGTTTAATATTGTAGAATTTTCAATTTCTGCAATATCACAAATAAAGGCCTTAAACATCAGATGTCAGACAACTGGCAACATTTCCGAAAGCACCAAAGGCTATGTCTGTACTGCAGCTGGCGTGTGTGAATTCCAAACCAGGTAGACGCTGAGTTCTAGTGCATTAGCCTCAAGATGAGCCACTGCAAATGTGTCTACCTGCGCTGGGAATTGTACCACCCTAAGTGACTTAGAAACCTAAGTTTCATTTTCAACAAAGGCTACTAATTAGCTACATTACTTTTGAAAATGGGACATAAGCTTGCAAGTCACTTAAGCGCTTCACAAAATTTTACCAAATAGCTCCCATTCCAATTTCACTGAAGTCTCTGACTATTGTGCCACCGAATACTCTTTCTCTGATCTGATCATGATGTAGGAACACATCAATCCTAGTTTGTAGGGATACTCCTAGACATTTTGGTTTAGTCGTTTCTACCCCTTTTGGTGGTATTCTGCCATAATCTGCCAATGTAACTTACCTGGATTTGTGCCTCTGCATCTCGCACAGATATGTTCAGGGAGCTGACTGTAGATCCTGAGCGTGGTCGCTTCTCTTGCCTCAAGATCTCTGGGCCAGCACTGAAGGAATGCCTCATTTGGCCCTGGTCCACCAGATGCTGCGGTCGCTGGGGGAGTGGTGAATCCTGCCCCCTCGAGCCCAGGAACTCTCCCTTCTTTTCCACTTTGACATCTTTGGTGAAAGAAGTCAAGCTTTGCTGCTGCTTCCTTTTCTTATACTCTGTCATGAGTTTGGAGATAGTTTTATCAGTGGCTATTGTGTAGATTTTGTTGCCAGCACTCTCCCACCATTCTTTTTTCCTGGCTTGGTCTTTTTTCTCTATTTTAGGGCTCAATGGTGGGAGTACCAGCATTTCTCCAGTCCCTCCCCTGGGAGTCAGATTGTCTAAGTGGTCCCTAATTTGACTTCTGTCATCTTCTGAAGGTGTATCTTTTCCAGACAGCCCACCGGTTGATGGGGTGGAGGTTTCAGATTGAAAGGATGGTAGGATGAAAAAAGGGTCCCCTTTGAAAACTGGAGGTTCCTCCACAGTATTCTCCAAGTCCAGATGCATTTGGATGTAGTTGTTACAGAGTTCCATGCATAGCTTGTGAAGCCTTTTGATTAACCAAGCCCAGTCTGCATTGCTCACCGGCTGAACACTCAAAGATGGTATTCTAGCTCTCCATTGTCTCTTTTCCTTCCCTCTTGGGGGGCTGACTTGGGCAGTTTCCTCAAAAATGTCTTCATCTTCTGAAGAGCATTGCTGGGAAGAGTCTGTGCTTCTTTCGTCATCCTCAAACAGGATCTTCTTCACCTGCTCTGCAGTCATGTTCTCCTGGTTTGTCAGTATAGCACAGACCAAGGCATGGAAGTAAATGTTAAAGCTCATTGCTGACTGGCGATACAAGTTGGCAGCTCCACTAATGCCAGACACTTTTTTCAGCAAGCACTTCAACCCAGGCCGTGTGTCAAACTCTCTGGCTGTCCGATAGGAATCCAGCAGTAAGTCAAAGATGACAGCCAAATTCTGCATGGAAATGTACCCGAGGAAGCCAGCCAGTTTGTTTTCTGGCACTTGTATTGTCTTGTCATCTATGTGAGAGGGGCCCTTCACAAACTCTTCCAACAAGATATCATACAAATTTTGGAGCAGCACTTGATGAGACAACAGACTCACCACTATTGTCCTGAAGGGGATACTTGATGTCAAGAGAGGGGGAGGGAAAAAAAAGGGGGGGGAGGGGATTATGAACTGTTAGTAAAACAGTAACATGTGAATTATAAATTGAGTTACAGCAATACACTGCATTTTAAAATGAGCCATGAAAGCTACACAATCCTGCAAATCTTTGCTTCAGTAGCCTTGACTCTCATTTGAAGTCTCGTTTATTACGATCTATTGGATAAGGATGCGGAGCAAAAGTTTTCTGGATCGGGTCCTATTCAAAATGTAATGAGTATTTCAATACTGTAGTATGCCTTTGCTACTTTTGTAGCCTTTGGGCATGATTGACATCAGCTGTGGGATCAAATATTTTCTTTCAGTATCAATAACTAAGCTTACTTAGGAAGACTGTAGACTAATATGTCAGCATCTCCTGATTTTTGCTTTGCTTAGGTCCTTGTACTTTCTTCTCTCCTTATTGCGCTTTGATTAAATTCATATAGAGGAGTGGCAAGCTTCCTGCCACTAGAGAGAGCCAAAGCTCAGCTTTGCCATGGCAGATCTGACTAGACACAAACTGACTAATTCCTGGTTTCCATTTCCCCTGTAGTAGGGCCAAGAACCTCTTTAAAAGCTTCCCAGAGCAGCTGGACACTAACTATAAGGAATGTGGTGGAGACAGCATAGAAGCTCTTGTTCTAAAGCAGATTGGTTGCATATAGGAACAGATTCCTATATATCTCTAATATGGAATGGAAAATATAGTATCCCCCCTAATGGGTATTATTCCCAGACTTGTGTATATACAGGCAGTCCCCGGGTTACGTACAAGATAGGGACTGTAGGTTTGTTCTTAAGTTGAATCTGTATGTAAGTCGGAACTGGCGTCCAGATTCAGCCGCTGCTGAAACTGATCAGTTTCAACAGTGGCTGAATCTGGACGCCAGTTCTGACTTACATACAGATTCAACTTAAGAACCCCAGGCATCCCCAAGTCAGCTGCTGCTGAAACTGATCAGCGGCTGATTCTAGGAAGCCCGGGGCAGGGGCTTCCTGTAGTCCGCCACTGGTCAGTTTCAGCAGCGGCTGACTTGGGGATGCCTGGGGCAGAGCAGCTGGGGTGCTGCTGGGTTGGTCCAGTAGCGCCGCCGCTCCTCGGCGCTACTGGACCAACCCAGCAGCACCCAAGCTGCTCTGCCCCAGGCGTCCTGATTCAGCCGCTGCTGAATCTGACCAGCAGTGGCTGAATCAGGAGCCTGGGGCAGAACAGCTGGGGTGCTGCCCGGTTGGTCCAGTAGCGCCCAGAGCGGCGCTACAGGACCAACTGGCAGCGCCCCAGCTGCTGTACCACAGGTGTCTGGAGCATGGGGGCAGCGGGACAGCCCAGACCCACCGTGGCTGTCTGCTGCCCGCGTGCTCCGCGGCTTTGCTCTGCTTTGCTCCCCCCCCTCCTGGTCTGCAGACCGGGGGGGGGGGCGCAAAGCAGAGCCAAGCCGCGGAGCGCGCGATCAGCTGACGGCCCAGACGCATCTGCGCTGTCAGCTGGCCGGGCGCTCCGGGGCTTGGCTCTGCTTTGCCCCCCCCCGGTCTGCAGACCAGGAGGACGGGGGGGGGGGGGGGGGGGAAAGCAGAGCCAAGCCTCGGAGCTCGTTGGCAGCGGACAGCCCTGTCCGCTGCCCACGTGTTCCGCCGCTTTGCTTCCTCTCCCTGGTCTGCTGGAGACCAGGGAGAGGAACCCCGTTTGTAACTGCGGATCCGACATAAGTCGGATCCGCGTAACTCGGCGACTGCCTGTGTGTGTGTGTGTGTGTGTGTGTGTGTGTGTGTGTGTGTCCCCATTCTTCTCAGTGAGATCAGGAACATCCTGCCATACATCACTCAATGATCTGCACAGGAAATCTAGAATGCTAAAACATCATCTTATTGTCATGATAAAATTTTGCAGCTATTTCATTAGTGAGTAAATGTTTAGAATCCCACAGTATAAATCCAGTTAGGAAGAAAAGCTAGCATAATTAAGGCACTGGTGTTTTGTTTTAATCCTACAAATCACCAACATTTTAGTTCAATAATTTTCTTAATCTCTTCAGTCTTTGCATACAGCCACAGATGCTATGATGTCAGAACTAGAACTGATCCTGTGGTAAATGTATGGATAGCAGAGTCTGTTGTGACTGACAGGAAGAGCTGAGTGCTAGTATTCTAGAGTTGTCTCAGCACATTGCTAGAGGTACAAATAGATGTTACTGTGGTAGAAGAGCTACCTCTGTTTTGATGTAATTTCTGTGGGCACACATGTGCAGCAGTCACAGGTCAGAGAACGTAGTGTCAGAGTGCTGTTGTGGCAAATTTACCATGCATGCCTGTTGGCCATGAAGTACAAGTGATTCCGTGAAGTTTGGAATGGCTTCATATTACATGACATCTGTCATGATGACAAAATCCTATGAATATTCAGGAGCTCTTTTCTAGCAGATAATTTACAAACATTAGGGACCAGGATTTATGGGGCCAAACATAGTACTATTAAACACTGGTGCCCTTATGCCCCATAGTTAGAGCCCTGCACAGATATTTTTTTTATCCTTATCCTCAAAAATGAGCTGCAACTAACCAAAGCTATATCTGCGGATGTGGATATCCCCAGATACCTGGAGTTGGCAAATGCCTGTTAAATGGCTCGTTCAAAGGTTCAGTGTTGTGCTGATTAATAGGCTTTTTCACTTTTAAGTTAACTAGATCCTTTCCAGAGGACATGAATCCAGGAAGAGGTAGGTAGAAGGACATTAAGACCCAGTGGTGCCCCACATTTTGGGGTGTTGCACCCAGGTGCATATTCTGAATATGGGTAAGGACGGCACTGTTCCTGACTGATGCTCCAATTCAACAAGGTACTTGCGCATGAGCATAACTTTAAGCAAAGGACTACTTCCATTGTCTTGAAAGGGACTAATCATGTGCCAGTCAATGGAGTGGTGATTGCAGGTCTAAGTGTTGCCACCCTCAGTAATGCAACACCTAAATATCTTTAAAAATCTGAGCCTAACTGACTTAGGAGCCTAAATCTCATTTTCAAAATGGTTGTAGGCACTTGAGTCTAATTGCCTTTGCATGTCAGTAGGATTTTGGTTTCTAAGTGCTTAAATTCCTTTTGAAAATTAGACTTAGGATCATATCAGTTAGGGTCTGCAACACTGAGCACTAGGATTCCTGAACACCTTTCAAAATCTGGGCCGTACAGTTAAATAGGATATTTGTTTGCAGTACTGCTTGGCCAGGATGTTGTTTCCTAGGTAAAACACCCAACTAAGGTGCTGGTAAAGACACACAAACAAGGGTACATAACTCTAATCCTGTTAGAGCATAATGTTGTTACTGCAAATTGTGAAACAATATTGTAGGAAAAGAAATGCTCCCTTACCCCAGCTTCCTGTGGAACAATGCAGCATTAATGAAGCAAAAAAATCAAATGGGAAAAGAGAAATCCCATGAGGTTAAAGCAAAGCTTCAGCATGGTAACAATTTTTAGCATGCGAGACTGGCAATAGCTATATTGTTGGAGAAAACAATACAAAGGAAAATAATGGCACAGCCAAGAGTTGAGCCCCATTCTGGTGAAGAGGAGGCTAAAAAAATGGAAACCCCATGGCCACTGGAATGTGGCTATGGGCTGCAGTTGCAGTAGCCAGAACCTTAGGCCCTTTAAATAGCCATTGGAACCCCACATGGTGCAGTCCAGGCAATGCAGAGGGCTAGCTGCTCTAATCCTACCCCCTCCCACCTGAGACCCTGCCCGAGGTGGAGCTGAGCCCCACCCACATCGCCCTTGGCCCAGCAAAAATCTGTCACCAGACCTGGGAAATCCATTTATAAATGAAAATGGACCCCAACACCTGGTGATTTAGTCCCTACACAAGTCTACTGGTGCTGAAATGGCTCTCAGTACTTGTGTTTAGTACAGTGATCCTTTTGAAAGGTCCATGCTCCCTTATAAATGTTCAATTATGGCTTGCCACTTATGCCATTACACTGGAAAGTGCTCCCATCTCCTCTGTGTACACTAAGGCTGCATCTAGACAATAGAAATCTAGACAATAGCATGTACCTGGAAATAAGCAATGCGATTTGAGCTATGCAAATTGTCACTTATTTTGAAATAGCTTATTTCAAAATTTGGCACTGTCTCCACAGCACTTATTTCGAAATAAATTGCTATTCCGCTGACTTCCTTAATCCTCGTATGATGAGGTTTACAGGAAGTTGGAGTAAGAAGCCCGTTATTTTGAATTTATTTCAAAGTAACGGGCTTCCTGTTTAGCTAGCACATTATTTTGGAATAACAGACATTATTCCAAAATAACTCTGCTGTGTAGACGTACCCTAAGTAGGCAAAGGAATGTTGCACAATTTGTCCCATTCTTTAGGATGGTGCTGGTTATTCTCTCGAGAGGAGAAGCAGGAAGCATAGGGATTGCAGCTGTGAAATATCTTTGCACACCCTTGCAAGGAAATTAAGTTGCATTGTCCTCCTTTCTCCTTAGCCAAAGAAGGATCATCAGGATCTGTGCCTTACTGTGAGCAAGACTACTACTCTGAATGAGGAACACAAGGACTTGCCACAGACCATTTATCACACAGAATTCATCCCCAAATGTTTCATTGTTGGCAGTACATTTCCACCCATATAAATGCAGGTCCTGGATTCACAATTCTGATACTGCGTTCCATTTATGCTACTGGGGTTGACGTTATCTTTTGACACTGCTGAACACTATCAAACTAAGTGCATGTGATAAAGTTAGAATGCGAAGTGTCAGGTAATAACTCGCAGATCTTTCAGTGTTAGACTGACTGAATACTTGAAAGAGTGGTGTTTACAAAACCACCACCACCCACACATACATTTCCTCAGCTTAGTATATAAAGCACAACACTGGTAGTTTTGGACAATGCTTTTGCTAACCTAGGGTTAGCTTACTTTGATCCACTAGTTCCACTGTCCTACATTTTTTTTGTTCTTCATCCAAAAAAATATAATGGTCCTTTATTTAACAAGCAAAAATTTTTTTTTTAACCATAACAAAAGTAGAAACATTTGTGGGGTACAAATTAGTTATTCTGGTTCTAATTTCTACATATTATGGCCATGTACAAAACAGCATAACCATTTGTCTCCATGGTGAGTGCAAATTTTTGAAAACTTAAACAGGATCTTCTATTTTTGGCTGCTGAAAAATTCAACTCCATTCATATATCTCACACACACACACACACACACACACAGTTCCCAATAAATGATTTGCCAATTCTTTTTCCAGTCTAGTTTTCACATACCATGTGATGAGGCTATTGAACCTTTCTTTGAGAGACTACTACACAGACTAATAGTTCTCAATGATAGGAAGATCTGCCTGCAATTTGCCTAAATTTTCCTAATTCCAGCCCTGGTTCTTCAAGTTGAAGACTCTTGTATAAAACCCTAGATGATAACTCTTCAGGTACATCTTTCAGAGAGTTGTAAACTATATATTTCCTTCAATCTAGCCATCGATATGTATTTATCTCATTAAAACAAATTGGACCCCTGACAAAAGTTGAGCACATTCATATATAACCTGACTTACTTCGATAGGCCTACTCATAAGTATATGTGTGCACCAGTAGGAGGGTTGCACTATCCAGCTCTCAGTATTTCCTTACAAAAGGGTCCGTGCTGATGTCTGTTGCTCTTCCCTAAGTGCCATTCTATTCACTGATATTTCATATTTTTAGCAAAACTGAAGAACTGACAGATTTGCTCTACTGCTTTCATGTCACTACTTAGCTAAAAACATTCTATTCCTTCTGCTTATTTCAGAAGACTTTCATGGGGCTGGCTTCTTACCTTTTCTGGGTGTGCCCATTGGGTTTCTTGTCAGGGGGCAGGTCAATGATAAGCACACAGGACTGTGCATGTTCAAATCCCTCCTTGTTGTTTGGGGTCTTCGGTGAGCACTGGGTGTCTAACATGAAAACCTGCAATACACACACATTATGCACAAGTAACTCAACACCTGCATTGTTTGAAAGAGTAACACATATAGGAACAGAACAGCTCCTTCAAATAGCTACTGTGTCCCACTTGAGGGTTGTGCATTCTGAGAGGGATTATTTCTAAAGGCACCCAACCTCCAGTGACTTCCAGTGGTTAGTCAACCAAAGTTCAACCCTTGTGGCTTGTCATGCTTTGTACTGTAATGGGACAGTTATGCTAAAGCACAAGTGAGCAGAATTCATCTCCGGAGAGGTCACTGAAGAGGCACTGTATGTGCACACGTGTAACCAGAGAAGGAGTGAGCTAGTCTGAACTTTGTGTTTAAAAACTTAAACACAGCCAATATCACCCATCAGTCTCTGTCTCCACATGGGTTGCCTTTGTTATTTCCCATCAGTCCCACTTCTGCATATTATCTGTGAAATGTGCACTCCAAGCAGCAGCATGTGCAATCAATTACACAGACAAACCAACAGGTCACTTCTATCAATTTCTAAGCCATCCTTTTTCTCCAGGCAAGATTGTCTCTGCCTTTAAGGTCCTGTCCAATTTTATTTTTAATGTGTCCAAAATTAGTCATTCCACTACTTTTGGGAGAATGATTATTCCTATGTGGAAAAGGACATTTACCTGCAATTGCACAAAAGAGCTGCTGGGGGAAGTAGTTCATGGGGCACTGTCTTAAGTGACAAGGACAAGGAAAGGCAAACTCCAGCAAGATGGTATTTATTTAGTACTGAGATTCACAAGCTTACTGCCCTCCCTTGCGGGACAATGCCTAGTTAGAAGGAAATGCTTCCCTGGGCCTCCAGTAACACAGATACCGAGTAAAATCTCTTCACACAGTACAATTATTTGCCCTTTCTAAGAACTTTTGGAAAGAAAATTCCCAACTTGCATGTTGGTTTAATTCTTTTAGTAAACAGTTTGTCCTCTAGGAGGGAGGTCACTCTCTGGCTTCCCTCGTACTGAGATCATTACCTGCTGTGCCATGGCTCGGATTCTCCAGTACTCAGCTTCGGCACTGGGAGAGAGAGATGGGGCCGCCACCTTCACTTCACAGGCATCACCACTAAAGCTTTCAGAACCACTGTGGAAATAGCCCAATAGGTTCTAGAGAGAGACACAACATCAGATTTTCAATGTGTGTAAGATCAACCAAGTAGTTGTAGAGCCCTCCATCCTACTGAGCGCACATGCATTGCCAGGTTCTGAGTGATCTGTCCCATAATTGCCCTCTCCATGGACATTTTATTTGAACAACTGCACTGTTGATTCCCTTGTAAGCAGCTTGGACTGTGATGATTTTTTGTTACAACCAAAGAGTCGAAAGACTCAAGCATTTTAGTCTGGACTCAATTTGGAGCAAAACTCAGGCTATTGTTTGTATCCAGGTCTTCAGCTGGATTTACAAAAGCAATAGGAAAACAAAGACACCTCATGGAGACAAAATGTGTTCAACTCTATCAATTTCACATTGGCAGGGCAGCATGTGTTTAAGTCTTGGCTTGACAAAGCCCTGGCTGGGTTGATTTAGTTGGAATTGGTCCTGCCTAGAGCAGGGGGCTGGACTTGATGACTTTCTGAGATCTCTTCCAGTTCTATGATTCTATGGTCACTTCCCTCCCTGATCTTTGGTGCAATACTAGATCACTGTCTTAGGAATCACAGCACTATGCCATTGCCCATGGTGTACTTGTCCTTTTGGGGTCGGGGGTGTGTGTGAGGGGGGAAACCAAACACTTCTGTTTTCAGGGTTGTTAATTTGGTTTGGTGAAAGTTCTCAATTAACGTAACTAACAAACATATATATGCTAACAGATCTTAAATTACTTTTCTTATGTTTTTGGATTTATGAGCAAACTGTTTGATTTCACCCAACCAAAAATGAAGACACAAAAGTTTCTCAGAAAGGGAATCTATTGATCTAGCAAATGTCAGTGACTTGAGGCTGGTTAATACTCAGTCTAGCACGCATTGGAATGCTGGCTTTACCTTTACTGGCTCAAGAGTCGCAGAAAAGGCGTCCTGTAATGCACAGCATGCAAGCCTCCACATCTCTTCAGTAAAAACAGGCCCTGCTGTCACTAGGACATACCTGCAAGTCATAACATAGAAGTTATTAACCCTCCAAGTCTTACAAAACTTTTTCTGACTAAAAGGAAGACGGTAAAAATTGAGCCAATTGGGTAGAGAAAAATCTAGGCAGCTGCTTTACCAACACCAAGCTAGTAAGATGTGTGCCAATCACTACCCTGACCAATTTGCATACACAGTGTATTGCTTTTGAATGCTTTTTATCTATATAAAAGGCAAGGTTTTCAGAGCAGGGACTGCATCTTTGTTTGTTCAATGCTGCAAACCACATTTTGAGTTTGATTTGCAGAATGTGAAGGGAATACTAACCTCAGCAGACCTGTGAATTCTAGCCAACAACAGTTTATTTTTTCTAGAGGTTTATTTTTTACATTGACTGATGTAGATACTAGTGTAGAGCAAATATTTTCATTGGAGAAATGTGTTTACATCATTTCCCAAAACTATGGACTTTCTCTCTCTCTCTCTCCTCTGCTCTGACAATGTTTAGTCAATACAGACAGGGTCTGGGCATTTCCACATGTTCCTACCTGCCCGTTGACTACTGGGAATTTAGTTTGGTAACAAGCAAACTGAGTCTGGCTAATTGATGGACGTTTGATTTCAGCTTTTGGAAGCCATTTCTAATTCTAGAATTTGCTTTTAAAGAACAAGAGACAGGTTATTGATTACTATGGAAATGGTGGCTAAAATGATCAATCTATATGTTCCACCAAGACTTCTCTATTCAGGAGTTTTTGCATCACTTTCTCCTCATCAGCATATTAAAAAGAGGAAGAGCTTTTCTGTATTACCTGATACACGAGCAGCCAACTCTGGAGATTGTTTCTGTAGGCTCTGCCACACAGGCTACCAACAACTTGAAGAGATCTTTTAGCATGGTATTAATCATATTCTCATAGCCAATGTCTAAAGGACAAGAAAGTTGGTTTTAGCATTACCGCCTTTGCAATATCATTTACACAAATGGCAATCCTCCTTGATATCTGGATGTTTTACATACTTGATTCCCTTTGACACTAATGGCAGTGAGTATTAAAATACAACAAATTAAGAGGAGATAAGTATATGGGAATGTCAAATATTCCCACTGATGTTGAGAAAATGACTGTGTTGGTGTCTGTCTGCCAATTCCAGTTCATTATGATATTGCATATAAAACTAAGTTTATATTTTTGGAAAGTTTAACATAACCCTTTTTAAAGTAAAAATGACTTTCCCACTCTCCCTGATTTTGACTTGTTCTTGAACAATCAAAACTAAACCCTCTTCTAAGCATCTGATATAGTAAAACCTTGCCTGGTTAGTGTATCATTAATGATGTCGAAGGGACACTGCTTACCGGAATGTATGAAACTTTGAATGTGCTCTACTACTAGTTCACAGGAAAGGCCAATGGCATGCTTGAAATTAGCTGATGCCACATCCCAGTAAGAATGGTCACCATGGCTACGATGGAGCCAGAGGGACATTGTGGGGAGTAAAAGATGTACAACCGCATAAATGCCAAATCCTGGGCCTGAAAGGAAAACACAACCATGATAAGACCTTCAGGCTACAACTACCCATCAAATACATGCCCAGACTAAGAAATCCAAATACCCCTTTCCAGACTGAGATCACGGATTGAGTGATGTTAAAGAAAATTACTTCCAAAATATCTGAAACAATTGTGTTATCTTAACTATGAACCAGTAATGTTTTCAGCAGTACATACACCTTGGTCTCGTGAAGGTGTATAGAAAATCACCTATTAATTGAAGAGTAACAGAAGAACTCAACTGTCATCTTGGATTTGATGTAGGTTTATTTTAAGATGTAAGATGACAAAGCAACTATTTTTCTGGAAAAGTGATCAAAAAAGGCAAGATATTCAGCAGTCAATAAAATAAATATTGGGCATGACAGTAGTACTTTATTTCTATGAGTGACACCACTATGGTTTTTTACTCTTCTTCAAGTCAATTATTTGTGTGTTCTTAATATAAAACATGAATAAACATCTATTGTGGTGTAAAGGCATATGTTTCTATATTATGGTGTCTGATGCACAGTTCTGGTTCTGACTAAAGGAATGCAAACTGAGCAGTGCAGTTACACTAGATGAACATTCAAGAAGGATTGCATAAACGGTGTCTAGTAGCATACAGACAACAGTTCGGCACTTCAAGGAATGGAAGATTTTCAAGCAGATACAGCACAGAAAGGTAAAAGCTTTCAGAGACACTTTATCCATGAAGAGATAGGTAGGTAGATAGGCAGAAGTGTGTGCGCACATGCATTTGAAAGATTTGGGTGAGTGGTAACATTAAGGAAATATATCTTCTGGATAAAATAGTGAATGTGTGGGAATGTACCTATATATGCTGTGAATTGATATGACATCAGTTTGGCCTTCAAAGGAATGGGGGGAAAAATGCTTGCTACCCCTGTTGGGTCAAGAACAAGGAGTATCATGTGCACTGGACAACAGTACCAACAAGAAAGTCAATACATGTCAAAAGCTACCTCACAATTACCACAGTTATCCCTTTCCCCTCCCCTATGCAAAGTCTATCATCTTTTTGATGAGGCTCCCCTGGGAGCCAGTCCATGTGATCTTTAACCTAGCTGAGAAGTTACTAATGAACACCGCATGGACAATATCTCCCCTCTAGAGAAGCTAAGCAAACTATCTTCACAGTCCTTTCTAGTTTAACAAGGATTTTCTTGTGTTTCAGTAGCAGATGTTCTATAAAGTCACTGAAATTACCAGGAACTTTGGCAATATCTCTCAGCAGTTCAAAAAGTAAATCCAGGGTGGGTGGCTGGTGCTGGCGGGGACAGTTGGATATAGCAGTAGTTAATTCTTCCAGTAGAATGATCCAGACATTGATAAGACCTAGAAATAGACATACATAATGAGAAGCGAGGAAACAGACTAGATGCTATTTATAAAGCATTTACAGGTTTGCTCACAGGCTGTGGTTGATTATAGAATGCCGGAGAGTGGAAGGAAAAAAAAAAATCTCTTGTGAGCTAGATAATGGATTCCTAGTCTTTATTCTCTCCCCATCGCAATACAGTTGGTGTGCGTGATAGTGAGGGAACGTTGCCTGTTTTGAATATCTGCTCCTCTCTCCCTTCTTTCATTTATAGAGCATCTCTCCCCCCCTCCCCCCCCCCCGCTGTACTGTCGTCTTTCTCCCTTCATACCCAGTTAGTGGATCGAAGGGTCAGGGTTATCAGGCTGTCATCGGTATTACTTGATCGCCTCACCCCAGAAGAGTGTGGGTCTCTTAGGTATGCAGAACATCACAGAGTATAAATGAGGTGAAATCACTTGTGTATGCATGGGAGGAGAGAGCTAGGTGGGGCACAGGTTCTCCCCACTGAGAGAAACCAGCACAACAGAGCTTAACTTGCAACATATGTGGATATGTTAACACTATAAACGTAGGGTGACATTTGCAGCAGCATGGAACTGATTAACTCCTGAGTGTCAGCACAATTACACACCAGCCATTATTTTAAATTCACCTACCAGTGTCATCCTCAAAGTCAGAAAGGACACACTCAATGCCATCCTCGCTGCTGGCTGAGTGCTCCTGGACTCTTCGGGGCAGGTTGGCCAGCCGGCCACTGAGAAAAATTGGCTTCAAGGGCATTTTGTAGATTTTGGCTAGCAACTGAAGGAGGAGAAAACAGAACATAACACTTTCCCATTTTATGTCACAAATGGGGAAAATAAGTATTGGAGTAACAGTATTTGGGCTGGATATTTGGGTCCATCTGTGGAAGCTTAGCCTAGGGCACTGAACACAGGATTAGGGATCAAGAGCTCCTCCTACTGGTAATTTCCTCTGTCCTTGGACAAGTCATTGAAATAACTTGGGTGTCAATTCCCCAAGCTGTGAAATTAAAATATTACTGATCCGGCATGAGTATTGTGTGAGGGTTAGTTGGACAGGGTACTTTGAAGATTTAAAGCAGTGAATTAATACTAAACATTATCATCATCTACCAGCAATCCACCTATCTGCAGAATATTTTGGAAGATCGGTTTTTTTGGTTTTTTTTTTTCTGATCACTAGCCCAGTAAAGGTTGATTGTAGCTGGCAAACCTGTACATGTTGTTTAAGAGGAATGAAATTTGCAACATCATATCACCAGTGATAATTTTAGTGCTTTCTCTGTTCTGAAAGCTGGGATTCCATATTTTCTAGTGTCAAAGTACTGATGTGTAAGTAACATTAGACGTATTTGAGTGGGTGGCTGCTAATAATATGAACTGACAGGATTAAAATTCAAGGTAGTATTCAAAATGGTCCCTTTTGCTCCAGAACTGAATACAGCATAGCAGTGTTGTGCCACTAACATTTCCACTCCATGTTACACCAATCCCTATAAATGATACAGCATTTCTTGAATTAGGAGGCAGCAGCCTCCCAACATTTTCATCAGGGAAGATACTGCTTTGAGCAAGGTAGAACTGGGGCCCAAATTTCAATTTGTGAGCAGAGAGAAGACATGTACTGTGTTTCGAGGCATTTTTTAATATAATACAAGTATTTGCAATGTATCTATTACATATTTTACTCTTCCTTTTTTGATAAGATCAATAAAACAAATCAGAAGAAAAGAAACAAATAGGCTCCCTTTCTCTGTGGTGAGGAGAAAGATAAAATGTGATGTTGCAGATTTTGCCATAAACCAATGCTTAGGGCTATCACAGAATGTTAACAATAGTAGTTACAATTTGTCGTGACTGCTGCTTGCCTTGCTGACCAGCACTGTCTCGTTATTTCCTTGTGCCTATTCCCTTTTCTGTGGCATCTATTTGTTGTCTCTCATCTTATAGTTGAATTTAATTGCTTTGGGGGTAAGGACACTGCTATGCAGCACAATGGGACCCCAGTCCATGACTAAGACCCTCATGTGCTACTGTGGTAAAAATAAAAATATCAAAGTGCAGACAAAAAATGTCCAACAGCCCTGAACAGAAACCTATGCAGGGAGGTTATACAAAATATGTAAAAATCATGGTCTTAATAAAGGCACTGGATGTATGATTCATTACAACAAGCTGTAATTCTCTAGCCCTTCTTTTTGCCCTATGACTATAGGTTATTAATGGGCCTCTTCACCTTGAATGATCCCATAGTTTAGCATAACAAGTTGTCACATATTTAACTGTTGGACCTTGTATTTAGCTGTGACACTACTTGCCTTCTCCAGACCTGAAGAACATCTCTGTGTAGCTTGAAAGTTTGTCTCTATTTCCAGCAGAAATCAGTTCAATAAAAGACATTACCTCATACATCTTGTCACGTAGACCGACGTGGCTACAACAACATTGCATATAAAATATGCTGGTGTTCTGACTTCTTAGAACTCTGCCCTTGCCTTTAGATATGGTGTTATGGGACAGCGAGGCTGCTGACCTATTTCAGCAGGCTGAGTCTATCACATTGCTAGAGATCTGAGGATTCTTTTTTCCCCCCCCTCTCTGAAATCTTTCCACTCCCCCAAATCCCAGTGTTGTTGGCTTCACCTTTGAACATGCCAGTATCACATCTTGTTCATTCACAGAGTATACAGTCCATTTTTCTCTCTCAGGACTGAGTCTACCATATCCTGAGCTATGCCCACTTCAGCTGGCCAAGAGAGTAAGAAACCCCAATAAAGAACTAACCCTTTGCCTCCATGATGGCAGTGTAGGATATTAACGTTAAACTTGCCACAGAAGTTGTACATATAAAATATTCTACCATGTGCAGACAAAAAACGACAAACATTTCCAAATGACTGCCATGAATTAAAAAACAAAGCCAACTAGAAGTGATTTTCTAGTTCAGGTCTGTAACTCTCTGTGATCAGTAGCATACCTGTGAACACCTCCTGAGGTAATCAAGAGCGGGAAGGCACAAGTCCGTAGATGTAGATCCTGACACACAATCACCCATCTCCTTACAATCCACTTCTCCTAGGAGTTGAAAGACAGGGGGAAGGAGAAGGGACCCCCATCCCCAAAGTAAATGTAAACACAGAAGTGAAAGTTTTATGCAACACACATTTTTTCATTCAATCCGGCTAACATGTGCTATTGACAACACATTCCATAAATGCAGCCCTTAGACCTCAGGCTAAAGAGTTTGGGGACACTTCTGCCATCCAAGAACATAATAAATGGTGGTAACACTTTATGTTGAGTACATATGCAAATACTTTGTAGTATAGTGTTGTTAAAGGATAATGAATATTTTTACAGATGGTTATCGATGGTTACAATAGGTTACTCATGTCATAACCAGAGTTTATATTTGTATGTAACACACACAACACACATCATAGTATCTTTTTCTCATTCAAGAACTATTTGTACATGTAATTTTAATATAAAGTGTGATCACAGTGTTTAAAGGGTCATGACAAATCTTTGATTCATGCAGGTACAAATTCAAACCTGGTATAACTACACTGAAGTAATGCCAGGAACACATTTGGCCCACTGTATCTCACTAACTTAGCAGTTACTCTCTGAAGGTAGATTTGTTAATAGGATAATGGGAGAAATTTGTTTTTTGTTCAAAAAATTTTAGATAATTTTATTTCAACTTTTCAGTGCCTACTGCCAGTCACAGGTGTTTTCCAACCATGAAAACACATTAGCAGACCTATCTTCTTTTATTCTTAAAAATATAGTTCCTCACAAGTCATAAGCACTGTACTGTAGTTGCACAAGATCTAGGGCCTTTATTCTAAGCCTATTGCAGACTGTGGGGAGACAGCTGTTGATTTTGGTAAGCTTTGGAATAAATCCCTGATGCTTAAATATCCTTTCTTTTGTTACTGAGTATATTTTAGAGAGCATCTGTCTGTGTGTTCAAGAACTTTTCTGAAATGGCAAGAGCTAGGGCCACCAAATTTGGTATGCAAATTCCTCTTATAACAAAGCAAAAGTCAGGGTGTGGTTGTGCCAGGAGAACTGGAAGCCCTGGGAAAAGGAGAGTTTTCCATAACATGCAAAGGGAGAGGCTGCTTTTGAAGGGACACGATATAAAAGTGTCCACTGGGGCCAGTGAGACTGCAGGGGGAACGGGGGAGAGGAGGGCAGCCATTCCACCAACCAAGTGACCAGCAAAGCTGGGGCTCCACAATCTTGCTTGCCAGCACACGAGTAAATAGCTCCCGTCCCAAAACCACTTCCCTCATCCCCAATACCCTGCCCTGAAGCACTCGGGCAATGCCGGTTAAGTATGCTAGTAGGTAAATATTATATATATAATTAGATTCAGAGCAGGAATTCCATTTGTTCATTACAATTTTACAGACAAATATCCATTTCTTTCCCTTTTGATAAATCCATCTCAACAAATGGAAAACATTCTTTCTAAACTATCAAAAGAAAAATCTGTAACTGGTTCAGTGTTTACAATTTCTTCTTTTGTTCTTGGCATACAATTTTAATGTTTTCCATAAAGGAGTAAATAATTACCATGTCCCCCTCTTCAAAGGCTAGGTCCTGTGTCCACTGAAATCAGAGGGTAGGACGAGGCACAAAATTGCTGCATCGTTTATGAATTAAAGGATGAATTAAACAAAAGAAAGTAGGGCTCCAGTCAGTTTTCCCTGGCATGTTGCTATTTATATTAGTAGGAGGAGGAGAATAAATTCCATAGTTTCTCAGAATTACTGACAATTGTTTCTTGATCAAAGCCAAGGAGGGAAATGTGAATAAGAGGGCAGAACGACCCACCAGAATTTGCCTTTGTTCTGAAATGTATACAAACATTATGGATTACAGTACAAGGTCACCTTGACTTGTCATACCCTATCTTCTCTCCCACTTACTCTGACCTCACTACCAGAAATAAGTTAATCTTGCTGACAGATTGCTATTACCTGAGATACTCATGTCCTTATAGAATGTTCCAGCAGATTTTTGGCAGCTTCTGTGCCAAATGCTGCTGCTAAGGGACTGGGGGGGGGGGGGAAAAGTGGCTTTGATCACTGAATGGAAAACTGCCCTTAGGAAAAAAAATGCTACAGCGCTCTTTGTGCTAATCCAATCCCGTCCCCTAATATTACAATACTGTGACTGCAGAGTTCTGGACTATTGCTATAGAATTTTGTAGTATTTACAGTATATGGGTATGGGAAGTCATAGTAAAAATAATTAGATTGCTCAATCTTTGTTGCTGTGACATACCCTAAAATCCAACAGCAACAAAAATGTTTCTGAATAATCCTTTTATACAGTATCCCCATCTTACCATCTGTGAAATCTTTCTCCGAGTATACTCGTTACCTTATAATAAACAACTCACCTCTTCCAGAATAAAAAACCCACCCCCACAAAAGAAAGGTTGTGCTTAATGACATAAAAGGAAAAATCATATTTACCTAATCCTTTGACAAACTTCATAAGGCACATAATGTAACTAGTGGCGGCATTGGCAAAGACCTGGATGTTGTCTGTGTTGAGAAATGCTTCAAAGACGTCAAAAACTGGAGCCTGGCATTTCCCTATGAGAACAATAGGATGTGAAGATGGTTACTTTAAAAAAAAAAAAAAATTAGGGTGAGGTTCCCTGTGTTTTCTTATTATGCTAGTTCAGCTGAATGTGCCATCACACTCCTGGGATAGATAGGCAACTTTCTGACAGGCAAATGTTGTGACCGCCTTGGAAGCTGCATCTACTTTCCTTTTCCTCTTGCTCCTAAGGGACTAGCTACCTGAGGGTGTTCTCTCAACCCACTGGAGAGTGATTTACAGGTTCCCCTCTGTACCTAATCAGTAGAGAATAAGAGTCATAGTTTCAAAGATTCCAAGGCCAGAGGGCACCACTGTGAACCTCTAGCCCAACAATTTTTTATGGGGGCCACTCCAAGAATTTGGTAAGTGGTCAAGGGCTGCACTCTTCCATGATGTTAATTGAGGAGATGTGTGTGTGTGGGGGGGGGGGGGGGGGGGGGGGGGGGGGGGGGGGGGGCGGCTGGTATAGAGGTTGGGTGCATCAGGGAGCTAGAGGTCCGGGATTGTGGTGCAGAATAGGATGTAGGAAATTTGGGTGAAGTAGGGGTTGTGATCTGGGACAGGGGATTAAGGTGCAGGAGAGGGTGCAAAGTCCAGGAGGGGTCATGGGTGCAGGAGAGGATTCTGACCTGGAGGAGGGGATGCAGGATCTGGGAGGGGATTGTGACCTGTGGCAAGGGTGAAAGAGGGTGCAGGGGTTTGGGTTGTGACCTGGGGTAGGTAGTTGGGGTACAGGATGGGGTATGGGTACCAGAGCAGGGGTACAGAGGGTAGGGCTTTGACTTGGAGCCAGGGTACGGGAGGGAGAACTGATGGTTGGGTGAAGAAGGGGTTGGGGTGACAGGTGCAAGCTCTGGTTGGGAGATGCTTACCTAGGTGGCTCCCAGCCTGCAGCCCAGTGGGAGCCCTCAGGAAGGCTCCTTGCCTTTGACACCCCTGCATGCCACTCAAAACAGCCAGTTGGGGGAAGGGGCAGCGCATGTGCTCTCTGAGGGGAGTGGATACTTTGCACAGTGCCTGTGCTGCAAACACAGTCCAGGCAGCTCCCATTGGCTGGTTTCCAGTCAATGGGAGCTGCAAGATTGTTCTGGGGTGGGGGTAGTGCGTATAGGCTCCCCTCCCCTACTGCTTGTGGTGCGCAGAGATGCATGTGCTGGCCCCAGCAGCTGGCTGCTCTTAGTTGGGTGCAGGGGTGTGTCCAGAGGAGGCTAGTGGACTGGATCTGGTGGTTTGGGGGGCTGGATCCAGCCGTAAACTATATTTTGCCAGCCCCTGCTCTAGTCTGACCTCCTATATGACGCAGGCCAAAGAACTTCCCCAAATTGATCCCAGAACAGATCTGCCCCAGCTACAGAGATTTCTCTTTCTAGCTCAGGCTGTAGCACTTCATGCTTTTAGCTCTGGTTCAGTTCTCACTGTTACTGGCTGCCAAGGTGGCTGTCACATTTACAAGCTTGACTCTTGACAGAAGCAAAATTGGTCTGTTTTCTTGAGTTGATAATAAACCTTTCAACGCCTGCCTAAAGTATACAATGGATCTGAAAGACTAGATTCCAGCAGGCACATACTTACCTAGATCTGACTTTTAAAACATTTTAAAGTACCTGCTAAGTTGATAAAATATAGAATGGACATTTCCCCATACATGTTCCATAAAATTGACCTGCTGTGTTCAGGAGAGACACGGGACTGATGTGGCAAGACTGTTACAGATTTGACTCTACGGATTATGTGTTAGTGCTACGTGAGATGAACCTTGCTCATCAGCTGCCCAGCACCTCTAGTGCTAGCAAGCCCTCTCTTACAGAAGCACCTGTTTCACATTGTGGGCAAAATGCAGGCTGCCTGGCTCGGGTGCATAGACAAGAAATGGCCATAAGGCATAGGAAGTCAACAGAATTTCCAGTCTCCTGGGTCAGGTGTGTGTGGGGTGTGGGCAGGCTCTGTGCTATTGGAAGGGGCAGGGCCTCAGGTAGAAGGGGTAGGGCTGAGCTTGCCTCTCACCAGCCCTTTAGCACTACCTGGAGTGCTCTGTGCAGGGTTCTGGCAGTGATTTAAAGGCAGCCGTGGTCGCTAAACCTTGTGAATTACTAGATCCCAGGGTACTTGTCCTCTTTGCACCACCTCCACCTCCTTCTGGCAGGCCTGATAAGGAGCCTCTTTCTTTCCTGCCACAGGACACCCACAGAGCAACCTGATGGATCAATGGTCCAGCAGCACAACGTGGCTCGGCCAGACTGCTGAATGGCCTTAACATTCTCCCTTCCTCGCTCAGAGATAATGGGATGAAGAAACACATCAAACAAGCAATAGAGAAAACTCGTACCCATAGAATACTCTCCAACAAGGTACTCCTTCAGCTCAGACTTGCTACTGCTGTGGACTGTTTCCAGTGCACTGAACAAGGGCCTCCACCCAGACTGGATCTGAATGGAACACACCTCCACCAGCTCTCCTATGGATGTGATCACCTAGTGTAGGCAAAGCAGAGAAAACTTTCAAAAAATAAATCCAGCCAGTCGAACAGGGGGAAGGAACAACTAACAGAAATTATCCGACAAACACCAACAGAAGTAACCAAAAAAAAAAAGTAGATTGATCTATTTTTTTTTCTTCCAGAAAATGTTACTTTTCGTTCAAATCTAAAGGGCTGGAAGTTGAATAATCACTTTCCTGCAATAAGGAAAAAACAGCTGAATCACCAACTACATAGTCCCAAAGCCTACTGCTTCCTGGCTGCTATTTCATGTGCCCCCTCTTGGAAGATCTGGCTCTAATGCATGGTGTAGATTTACCTAATAAAAGAAGTAATTTGAATCTGAGGTGAGTCCTGATAAAGGAACAGAACAAATTATTGCTCCACAATCTACTGCATTGTAGAAAAGTCACTGTATTGAACTGGGTGACAATGATGAGGTAGCTTTCCATAAGATGCTTATTACAAAAATAATTGTGGTTGGTCTATCACATCTTGTATTGGTGCTCTAGCTAGGGAGAAAGCTGTATACAGGGTTTCAGAAGCATCCTATGAAAGGAAAATGGGCAGATATGGTAGCCACTACATGTACAATTGAGACATCCCTTGTTGCCTGTATGACATGCAGGATGCAGACACCATCATGAAGGTTGACTTGCCTGATCCTGGACATCCTCATCACACAGCTCCAGCTGCATGATACGCTCAAATGGACGGAACAGCGCCTCATTGAAGTGAAAATGGGGTGGCTCATTCCAGTCTGTCAGCACCTCGGTGAGGATATCATGGATGAAGGAGACAGCCTTCCGAGAAACATGTCTCTCTTTATGACAGGCGGCCTACAGAGAGAAAGGAATGAAGGAAAAAATACCAGAATTTTGGCCGGGACATACAAGTAGCAACTTGATTGTGCCAACCTCCAAAAATAGCTCCAGAGAGTCCTGCCTGAATGAACACAGTAACCATCCAGTGGAAAATAAGTGGTTATGTATTGTAGATGCTCAATAGTTAGAAGATGCGGGAAGATTTATTGAGTTAAAAAAAAAAGTCTACAATCATCCATGCTTTTTCAGATTACTGTTGCGTTCAATGGCTAACATTGAGGGGAAATTGCATCTCTCACATTTCATTGTATAAATGTACTGTTCTCTTAAAAGTCTATTTATGGTTAAGTACTATATTTAGTATGTTCTTAAACACTTAGGAAAGGGAACCGTTATCTCTTTGGCACTGGCTACCTATGGCACAATAAAAATAACTAGCAATAAAGTACATTAAACAAGAAATGGAATGCTCTCAACAGGACACTGCTCAGCTGGCAAGAGCTATTCCAAATGTGGGGCTGGAGTGAATCTGGACAAAGTTATTCCTCACTGGGGGACTACCCAAGCATCTCTTTGCTCAGTCCCTGTACTCCAACCAGCCTCTTCCTCCTTATGCTTTCCCCTATGCCAAAATTCACCAAAAGAGAACTTTTGGTATGCCCAACATTTTGAAAGTGACAGGTGATTTTGGGAGCCTCCTTTTTTAGATGCCCAAACTGAGACATTTTAAAGGGGACTGATTCCAGAAGGCAAGGGCTTGGGCTCCTTTAACACATCTCATGCTGGGCATCCAAAAATCACTAATTATTTTGAGAATGTAGACCATTTGTACAGTCAAAACATACCACTGTGGACATTTTCAACACGCCTTAACACCCGACCAAGTATTTTATTTATCCTAGATCTTAAACTCCTGAGATACGTACTTCTTGTACACCTTAAAACTCAATGCATGATGACAAATGTAATTAACAACATAAAGAAAGCTCAGGTACAAATACTTGTTCACATGCATGACATAAACCCAAGAAACCTAGCTCTATTAAAATGGTTTTCAATTAGTGTAGGCACAGCTAGTTTCCACAGGAATTGCCATGTTGAAACACACTAAATGTCTTGCCCTGGAATTATGTTTTTGAATTTAGACATTATTAGATGTTTGAGAAGTAGGCGTGAAAGTGCTCACAATGTACCTCTCTAGCTGTGCAATACTGTACCACAAGAAGGGGTGAGTATGTATTCCTGACTCTAGATAAAAGAAGATTAATAGTCTTTAAGATGTTATTATGTCTAGTGTAACTGCAGATATTCTGCATTAGTCAAAGTTTGATTTTTTTTTTAAATCTCTAAGTGAGGTGCGTTTACAATACCTTTTGTTCGACAGGTTCTTCTCTCTCTCTTACCTCTACTAGATGAGGTGCTACCAGACTCCAGCAACGCATGAGATGGAGCAATGGGCGGGATTTACTCCGTACAATCCTGAGCATGGCATCCCCAAGACGAAATAAATGGAGTGCACTTCTCCTGTCCTGGGTAGACTTTACTTCACCTACAAGAAAAATAAGTGATAGAAATGTAGCCGTGTTAGTCTGGGGTAGTTGAAGCAAAATGCAGGACAATGTAGCACTTTAAAGACTAACAAGATGGTTTATTAGATGATGAGCTTTCGTGGGCCAGACCCACTTCCTCAGATCAAATAGTGGAAGAAAGTAGTCACAACCATATATACCAAAGGATACAATTTAAAAAAATGAACAAATATGAAAAGGACAAATCACATTGCAGAACAGAAGGAGGATGCGGGGGGGTGGGAAGGGGGAGGAAGGAAGGTAAGTGTCTGTGAATTGCTGATATTAAAGGTAGGGAGAGTGGGATGTTTGTGAGTTAATGGTATTACAGGTGATAATTGGGGAAACTGTCTTGATAATGGGTGAGAAAGTTCAAAGACTTGTTAAGTCCTTGTCGGTAAGTGTCGAATTTTAACATGAATGACAGTTCAGAGGATTCCCTTTCAAGTGCAGATGTAAAAGGTCTTTGTAGCAGAATGCAGGTGGCTAAGTCATTTAGAGAGTGTCCATTCTGGTTAAAGTGGCAAGAAACTGTTTTCTCTTTGTGATCTTGTCTAATATCTGTTTTGTGGGCATTAATCCTTTGGCGAAGTGTCTGAGATGTTTGTCCAATGTACATAGCAGACGGACACTTTCGGCACATGATAGCGTAGATTATATTTCTGGATGCGCAGGAATATGTGTTCTTGATCTTATAACTCACTTGGTTAGGTCCAATAATGGTATCAGCAGAATGAATATGTGGACAAAGCTGGCAACGGGGTTTGTTGCAAGGGAAGGTACCAGGGTTGGTATTAGTGTGGTATGTCCTTGCCAGCTTTGTCCACATATTCATTCTGCTGATACCATTATTGGACCTAACCAAGTGAGTTATAAGATCAAGAACACATATTCCTGCGCATCCAGAAATATAATCTACGCTATCATGTGCCGAAAGTGTCCGTCTGCTATGTACATTGGACAAACATCTCAGACACTTCGCCAAAGGATTAATGCCCACAAAACAGATATTAGACAAGATCACAAAGAGAAAACAGTTTCTTGCCACTTTAACCAGAATGGACACTCTCTAAATGACTTAGCCACCTGCATTCTGCTACAAAGACCTTTTACATCTGCACTTGAAAGGGAATCCTCTGAACTGTCATTCATGTTAAAATTCGACACTTACCGACAAGGACTTAACAAGTCTTTGAACTTTCTCACCCATTATCAAGACAGTTTCCCCAATTATCACCTGTAATACCATTAACTCACAAACATCCCACTCTCCCTACCTTTAATATCAGCAATTCACAGACACTTACCTTCCTTCCTCCCCCTTCCCACCCCCCCGCATCCTCCTTCTGTTCTGCAATGTGATTTGTCCTTTTCATATTTGTTCATTTTTTTAAATTGTATCCTTTGGTATATATGGTTGTGACTACTTTCTTCCACTATTTGATCTGAGGAAGTGGGTCTGGCCCACGAAAGCTCATCATCTAATAAACCATCTTGTTAGTCTTTAAAGTGCTACATTGTCCTGCATTTTGCTTCAAGAAAAATAAGGTGCATTAAGAAAATGAATGTGAAAATTGTTATGAGCAGAAGGACAATGAACAGGAATTAGGGATCTCTAGCATTTCATCTCCACAGGTCTCAGTTGAAATTCAAGTCTGGTCACAAAGTATTTGATTTAAATTCCGTACATATTAAAATGGGTCCAGAAAGAAATTCAGCATAGCAAGCAGTCTGTACTTGCAAAAGCACAGGAATAAACTGAAAAAGGATCTATTCTGTAGGAATGGCTTACACGGCTATGTCGTTTAGGTATGGTCTCACTACTTCACAATGTGTATTTTTTCAAATGCATTTTTAAGGTGTAATCACTTGGGGAAAATATAAAATAATAAATCAATGATAAAGGTTGCATTCTGGTGAGCATTCAGTCTAGATGGGCAAGTGGTTTATGATTCACCCTTAGTATGAGGAGTTGGCTTTAGAATCTTTTGGTAACATTTACAGGGAAAAGAGTTAACTGTAGTTTCTTTATTTTCATGGTAGTGGGAGGTTGTAAATTGTCTTTACAGAGCTAAAGAACACAGGATAAAGAGAACTTTAAAACCTTCTTAATTTCTCAACAGCCAATACAAATTCTTAATTCCCTAACACTTTGAAATCCATCGTAACTCTAATTTAATCTCCCACTGCTCTCAAAATGCTGGGAAATTCACATAATTGATAAATTCATAAGGATGCCTCTGCTTTTATCTCTAATGGAGACCATAATTAGGAAGCTTACCTCTTTTTGACACATAAAACAAATATTTAAGCAGCTGTGTGCACTACTATTAATGGTGTGAATCTAACAGTTGTTGATGGAACACTATGTACAAATCACAGAGAGACCATTCATTAATAATAAAGTAATACATGCTGTTGAGTCAGAGAGAAAAGATATGAGTGGAAAATAACAAATTGAATGTCATTCTGGAATAATGCAAAGTAGTGCAAAAATCAATCTGAATTCACGGAGAGCAAAAAACTCTTCACTTAGCAGCAGCGCTAATCTTGTGTACTCCTCAAGCCTCATTTATATCTTGGTCCAAAGTTCTTTGGGTCAATGGAAAATGTTCTTTTTGATCAGGTCCTTATGCCCAGTCTGAAGAGCTATGGAGAATTACATATTACACTGCCCTTGTGCTACAAGGGGGTGGCTTTCACACGGCAGGAGAAACCTGGAGACTATCCGCTCTGCTTTATCTTGAGAATTTCTGTTGGGTGCACTGTCTGGAATCTAGTAGCAGTGTATTGCTATGTCTACCCACTTATGCTATGTCTATATTACCAGCTTATTTCAAAATAACCCCCAAAATAACCATTTCGAAATAAGCTTATTCTTCTTCCAAATAAGCCCTTTATTTCCAAATAACTCCCCTGTGTAGACTTGCCACTAGTGACATGTAACCTACATGCAAAATCTAGGTCTCCTCTTTAGCCATAGATGTTATTAATTTGGAATTAAAGGATTTAAATGGTATGTATTAATAAATAAAATAATAATTAATAATAAATGCTTATATTATAGAAGCACCCAGCTGTGAGTCAGGATTAGTACCCTATTAGGTGCTGAATTTAAAGCTCTCTTGGCCAGGGACTGTAGATATCTTTTTAAAATACTTTGCAATTCCCCTATGTCTACACTGCAAAGTTAATTTGAAATGACAGCCGTTATTTCGAATTAACATTAATAGCATATATACATGCAAATTTCGAAATAGCGGAGTGCTTAATTTGAATTTGGTAAACCTCATTCTACGAGGAGTAATGCCAAATTCTAAATAGCTATTTTGAATTAAGTAGTAATGCCAAATTCTAAATAGCTATTTTGAATTAAGTGCTGTGTAGACACTTAATTCAAGATAGGAGGCCTTCAGCCTTCCCAGGGAACCCTGGTGGCCACTCTGGGCACAACCAGGAAAACTTACTCTCCTTTCCCCCAGCCCCGGAGCCATTAAAGGGGTAGACCCTGGTCACAGTGCCTGTACCAGATCCAAGCCTGCCAACCCAGAGCCAGCAGTGGCCACCGGGCCCCCGACCCAGTGGCCCCAAAACATGAGCCAGCAAGCCACTGGCAGCCAGCCATCTGCCGCTCCCCAGGAGCAGTCTGCCAGCTCCCAGGAGCCTGACGGGCTGGAGAAGGGGGGCACCTTCCTGGTTCAGGGTGGAGATCATGGACCTTATTCAGGTTTTGGGAGGAAGGGATGCCCCCAACGTCCATGATCTCCGCACTAGATGGAGGAATGCGGCTGTCTATGGCAGGATAGCTGCCAGCCTGGCCACCAAAGGCCACATGAGAACCCAGGAGCAGGTTTGCATGAAAATCAAGTTGGTCCAGTGAGATCCCCAACCCTAGGCCCTGAGTTTCCCCCTTCCCCTCTCCCACCTCCTTTTCCCAGTCTCCCCAGAGGTTCATTCTCTGCCCCCCAGTTTTGTTCAATAAACCCAGTTTCTATTTTTGAACATACGTGTCTTTTGTTTGACATCAGGAAGGGGGGATAGGGAGGGGTAAGTGGAAGGACGTGAGGGAGGAACGGGCTATGAGCCCCCAGTGGGGAGGACCGGGGTGGATCTGAGTTCTCCTCGGGGTGGACGCTCTCTCCCTCATGGCCTCCTGGATCCTGACAGCCCCCTGATGGATCCCCCTGGATGGCAGCCTGCAGCAACGACCCCACAAGATGCACTGGCATGCCCAGGGGCAGCTCTGGCTCCATGTGGCCACGTGCTGTGGTGTCCCGAGTGCGGGCACTCCAAGACAGGACTGCTTTGTTGTCCCTCATCGAGGTAGACAAGCAAGCGGGGAACCTTGAGAACTGTCTGTCCGGGGTGGGGGTAGGGTCCCTTTAAGCAGGGAGTTCAGTTAGTGCGTGGGGTTTCTGCCTGAGGCTAAGTCCTAACCTGATGCCCTGCTGGTACTGATTCCGGCCAACCTTAACTTCGGTTCAGGGTCCACTCAGTGTGGACATGCTATTTTGAAATAGGTTTTGTGTGTAGATGCGTTAATTTGAATTAAGCTAATTCGAATTAACTATTTCGAATTAAATTAACTCAAATTAATGCTGTAGTGTAGACGTACCCCTACAGAGGGATCTTTCACTGAACTTTGTATTTTACTGTTGCCTTTAAGCTATCTGTCCTGGGCATATAGCAGCAAAGCAAACACTCAGAAAATCATGTAGGAAATGCAGAAAACATACAAGAAACACCTGAACCCATAAGAGGGCTTTAACAGATTTACCTGGCATTGCTAAGGAATAATCCACTGTATCTGTGACTGAATGAAAGAGCTGGGACTGAGAAGCTTTTTTGAGCTGGTATAGGAAGCCACCCAGTGCCATCAGGTTTAGCTTGTCAGCAGCATCTTCAAATAGCCTGTAAGCAACAATGCAGAGAATACAACTGGAGGTTAAAGTATCTATGTGCACTGAAGAACCCCGCCTACATACAGCTGCTGCCTGCCAGCTGCAGGCTGTTAGTAGCAGATTAGGTTACTGAGAGTTTAATAATTTAGATAGTGTTACCAACTTCATTTTGATCCACCAGTTTTATTATTTTTGGAGTAAGGAAAAGCAGGGGCCTCTATAATTAATCAGAACTCTTTCTGGGGCTCTAACTGCAGCATAGACCATTTTTAATTTGAAGTACAGCTAGTGGCTTCATGCAACAATCGATCCAATGGCTAAGCTAAAATATGACATGGGCCAATATTCAGCAGATGTGAACTGACATAGTTCCATTTACTTCAGAGTTGTACCGATTTGTACAAGGGATGTTAAATATTGGTTATCTGAATAGCTGAGTAACCTCAAGAATTCTTAGCAGTCAGTCAACTATTCTATAGTCCCGAGGGAGGGGGCAGGGCTGGCAGCCAGTGCTCACTCCCATGGAGCCCCCTAACACTTCACGCTGCTGCCTCTATATCACAGGGTGCCAAGCAGATGCTGGTCCACGAGGGGAGCCAGTCCGCCTGTCGCCCTGTGCTGCTGCCTCTGATAAAAGCATATAAAAAAAATGAATAAATTTTCAGTGTTTCACCTGGCTGCATCCTCCGCCCAGCCTGAGCCAGGGCTTGGGGGACCTGGCACCGCATGGACACTGCAGGAGGTGGGAGCAGGAGCAGATTGGGGGTAGGGTATCTGGCTAGGAGGGAGGGTGCAAGGAGGGGAAGGGTTGCCAGGTGTCCGGTTTTGTACCGGACATTCCAGTATTTGAGGGTTTTGTCCGGGAAACAAATTGAGAAATTATCAGACATTTAAAATGTTTGGTATTTTCTAGTGATAGAAATGTAGCCATGCTAGTCTGGTGTAGCTGAAACAAAAAAACAGGACTATGTAGCACTTTAAAGACTAACAAGATGGTTTATTAGGTGATGAGCTTTCATGGGCTAGACCCACTTTCTCAGATCCATTTGTGGAAGAAAATTGGCACAACCATATATACCAAAGGATACAATCAAAAAAATGAACACATATGAAGAGGACAAATCACATTTCAGAACAGAAGGGGGATGAGAGGAGGAGGTAAATGTCTGTGAGCTAATGGTATTAGAGGTGATAATTGGGGAGGCTATCTTTGTAATGGGTAAGATAATTAATGTCTTTGTTTAGATGGAGGCGTAAAGACTGAGGCGTAAAGCGGGACCAGCCCTGCTGCCCCCAACCCTGCTTCCCGGTGACCAGTTTCCTCCACACACCCCTCCTCCCAGCCCGTCCTGCTCTGCTCCCCTCCCAGCAGCCACACTGAGGCCCGGTATTTTTTTCCCGTGGCCTGGTATCAGGCGGTGGCCCATAGTTTGGGAAACGATGGTCTACAGCTGGTCTATAGCATTAATAAGATTTTGCTTATTAGTTAATCAACTACACAATTACATCCCTAATTTGACCCATCTGAGGAGCAAGTTATACACAAGCAATACAAGTGAATTAATCTTACTATGAATAAGGCTGCGTGTTTCTCATGGAGGTCAGAGAAGTCACGGATTCCATGACTTTCCACGACCTCTGTAATTTCTGGCAGGGCTGCTCTCCACACAGCGGATCTGGAACAGCTCCTCTAGCATGTGCAGCCCCCGCAACTTGGGCCATTCACGGCTCTGCTCCCTGCAGCCAGAGCAAACAGCTCCATGGCTCCAGAGCCAGCTGCTCACCCCTGCTGGCTCCAGCACTGAGAAAACTGATAACCCACCTCCCTACCCTTAGTGCCAGCTGTAGCCCTGGGGAAACTGGAGGCAGCTGCTCCTGGGCCAGGACTCAAACTCAAAATCCCAAGTTCTGGAGGCTGATGCCTTATCCATTAGACCATTGGAAAACCCAGGCTTTGCAATTCTTCCAAATCTTTTCTGTGATGAACCCCTCTCCTTTTATAATAGTATATCGCTATAGATACTAGGGGGCTGTGCCCCCCACTCACTACGCTCGCCACAGGATACATTATGAAAATCACATGTACATAACTAAGATCTCTATTAAGTATTTGTATTATTCTGTTGTCCTGTGCATGCTGTTGCAATTCTAAATGAAATAAAGATGATGCAGCATATGAAAACACACTGTTCAGGCATTAACTAATTTTTGCCCATAATTTACAAATATACTTGAACCTCCATACTCTGGGTGACCCTGATCTGGAAACACCTGTGGTATGGACCCTGGCAAGGGAATGACAGTGCAGTGATGCACTTCTCCTGAGGCTTTCCTCCGCTACTCCCATAACAGTGTGGGGGAGAGGTTTGTGGCGCCACAAGTACCCCTGGGAGCAGGGTGCCAGGTCAGCATCACACTCCTCATGCCCAGACCCCACAGCACCCTGCCTGGCCCAGAAAATTCTTTAATCTGTCATATCCTGTTTACCAGGGTTGCCAGATTCAGGGGCAGATATAGGGCAGGGCGAACGTCCGGCCGCCCCGGGCCCTGCGCTTCAAAAAGCCCCGCGCATGCGCCGTGGCAAAGGGGGGGCCCTGCGGAATTATGCTGCCCGGGGCCCCACAAAATGGTCATCTGCCCCTGGCCAGGTTAAAGAGGTTAAGAGGTTCAAATATATGTTCCTCTTGCGGGTGGAGACAAGCATCGAAAAATTCAGCAAAAATGAGATTTTTTTTTTGCATGTTGAATGTGAAAATAGTATGTGCTAATGGAAATGTCACTCTTACCTCAACCCTAGCATTGGCTGCTAAGCAAATGGCATGAATGTCTGTATGGTCCACGTCTGACAGCCTGTTCCCTTTATTTCAGAAGATGGCTCAGGAGAGATTTTAAGAAGACCAAACCAGGTTTCAGACATTGCAATCCTACCTGTCAGCCTGAGTGGAGAGGGTGAGGACAGCCTTGGCGGCATTGCTTCCACTTAACAGGCTACCTCCGCGAAAGTCGAAGCCTCTGCCTTTGGTACTCTCCTTGATGAGGTCTTGAATGGAGACGGGCTGGATGACGGGATTGTTGCTCAGCGTGGTGTCCTTCTCGGGTGTCAGTTCCTTGGAAGAGTGTGCAGACGGATAATCCACTTGCAGCCCGGCTGTGGCCTGCTGCGATTGGGTTATAGTGAGAGGGGGCTGAGATGCGCCATCGCTGAAATGGGTGTGCTCTAGAGTGCTGATGTATTCACACACCCTGAGAACAAATAGGACAACATGGATTGTGAATCCCTAGAGTCAGTCACTACAAAACAATTTGGTTCGGCATTGCACTGGCTCCTTAGAGGTAACCTGGAAGCATCTGTCAAATAACAAAATCCTATGTATTTGTTTTACAAATACCTCTAATAGTGTCCCTCACTGGAGCTAGTTTAATAATTTAGAAAGCACATAGTGAAGTAGGCCAGTCAGGGGGGCATAAAAGCTAAAAGAATCGCACTACCTGAAAATGGTGATGTAGAGACCATTGGGCTGACGGTCATATCCGCTTTGGAGCCATCTTGGCCTATGGAGCCAGCCTATCTTGCGCTGAGTAAGTGGAGATTTGCTATCCTGTCCCGGGGCCTGGAATTTCTCTGAAAGGGACATTGCACTAATCTGAAGTCTGAGGGGAGACATCCAGGAGTACCTGCTGCCTTTGTGTTTCTAAAAGCCTTGACTTTAAATGGCTTTAGAAAGGAAGGACAGGCTAGCGATTAGGGCACTTGCTGATTATCTGGGTTCATTTCCTTGCTCTACCACAGGCTTCCTAGGTGTGGTATTAGCTGCCTCCATATGCTTTGAGGATTTAGGCCTTAGCTCCCTTGTGCCTCAGGTCTCCATCTGAACTACAGGGTTAATAGCCCTACCCTGGGTGGCAGCAGTGCTGTGGGGATCAATATATTAAGCCCTGGAAGCCCCTCCCAGAATGATGAAGGGAACAAATACCAATTTATTTCTCTCACACACACGCTCTAAGTTGCAGGATTCTGTTAAAATAAAGACAAAGCCACTAGGTTCTTGTACCTGAACACATGAGGCCAACAGTCTTGATTGTGGCTTCCCATCTCCAGTCCGACATTGAGGATGGCATCCATGCACAAAACATGAGCAGGGTGCAAGGAGACTCCCTGCACTTTCCCCATCTGCTCCAGCTTCTGCTCCACCTTCTGTTTCACTGTCCAGTAAAAAACAATAAAAAACATTTCTTAAGAATATCCGTCACTTAAACAAACAAACAAACAAACAAACAATTTGTTCTCACGTATGGTGGGGATGGAGGAGACCACAATATGAAAGATTTACGCTAATATGTTGTTTTAGGCAAAAGATAAAAGATAACACCTTTTTCAGATGTACATGCTACACTTAAGTTCATTCTCTCTCTGTGTGAGTGAGCGAGTTTAATGGTGTTCAACTGAATCAGTAGAAGATTTACACAGGATAAAATGGAGTGTGAAGTAATAAGATCCTGGTACAACGAAGTCTATGTGAGACTAATGGTCTCCTTGGTAGGTGTACTTCCCATGTATTTGCATGGCAATCATAGAACACTAGGGCTATGTCTACACTTGTGGCTTCTTGCGCGAGTAATATGCAAATGAGGTTAAGCGTGGAATATCACCGAGCCTCATTTGCATACCTAATGAGCCACCATTTTTTTCAGAAGAGGCTCTTGCGCAAGGAGCGTCTACACTGCCCCTTCTTGCGCAAGAAAAACCTTCTTGCGCAAGAAAAACCTTCTTGCGCAATGCCGTTCTTCCTGAAAAGTAACAGGCGTAGCAGCATTGCGCAAGAGGGTTTTTCTTGCACAAGAAGGGGCAGTGTAGATGCTCCTTCTTTCGCAAGAGCCTCTTCTGAAGAAAAAGGTGGCTCATTAGGTATGCAAATGAGACTCAGCGATATTCCACACAACCTAATTTGCATATTACTCACGCAGGAAGCCGCGAGTGTAGACATAGCCTAGAACTGGAAGGGACCTCCAGAGATCAAGTCCCGTCCCCTGCCCTCACAGAAGGACCAAGCATATGGTCTCTATCATAGAACCTCTGACTTTTGCAGGGCGGCTCTGCATGTGCTGGAGCGGCTCTTCACGCGTGCCCGGGCCAGTCGCTGCTCCGGTTCCTACAGCCAGAGCAAGCAGCTCTGTGGCTCCAGAGCCAGCTGCTCGCCCATGCTGGCTCCAGCCCTGGGAAAACTAGTAATCCACCTCCCTACCCTCAGCTGGTGCCAGCAGCCCAGCTACTCCTTGAGCAAGACTTGAACTCGTGGCCCTAGGTTCTGGAGGCTGACAGCTTATCCATTCAGAAACTGGAGGAACCACTGCCAACATACTGTGCCACTGAAATTCCCCCTTTCCTGCTTCTGCCACCTATAACAAAATACCTTACAATGTCAGTTCTGTAACATTAGATAATAAAGACTAACTGGCCAATAGTAGCTACCTTGAGTTATAGTATCACTGGGCTCTTGGGCTTCTCTTTCCTCCTTCTCTTCTTGAACACAGGAGGCAGCAGCCATTTGGGCAAGGGCAGATGCGCAATTAGCAGCAACCCCTACAAAGAGGCAAAACACTTCTTGCGTAATCAGCATTTTTATTGATTTCCTTCACTGGAGTTATGCAATCTTACCATCAGACAGCATCACAAACAGGGTTATTGGGTTATACACCAGCTTTCCTGTGCTTCCCAGTTTGCTTCCCTCTTCCCCAAATTCCCTCTTAAGAACATTTACTATTTACTGCTTCATCCAGTTATATGAATCCATCTAGGATTAGCTGATACCTAGAGCACAGCTCAGCCGGGCTGCCTTCCTCAGTCCATCCAGGCTCATACAAATAGAATCTTTCTCCTTCTGGTTCTGCTCTTTGACTCCTTCAGCTCCCAGGATGAATGCTAGCCCTTTGGAGCTTCCTGCCATGCGGCCAGTCAAAGGCGTGGATAAGGTATCAATCAAATTCTTCCAGCAGCCAATCAGAAGGTATCGAGCAAAAGCAACACCTGCAGCAAGAAATGAAACCATCATTTCCTGGAAAGCAAAAGAACTGCTGCTTTGTCATTTAGGGGAAATGGGCCCCATCTCTTCTTTACTTGCGGGACAATCTGATCTTTTTAATGAACCATCTGATCTTTTTACTAGTCCGTTGGATTTATTGACTTAGGTCTTTACGTTCTAAATATTTGTTCTGTTGTTTACTTTTAATAGGTAAACCGTTTAAAGCCTGCCACAGCACCAGCTGTGATTAATTGCATAAGCACATTAGGTTAAATTAATCCAGGGAACAACTTCACTGGGCTCAGTGTCCCATTTGTCTGCCGCCTTTGCACATTTGAATAAATTCCATGGGGTTCTACTATATAAAAGCCTTCTAATGGTGCACGCGCACACACACGCACAGAGCAGAGTTTCTACCTGCCACAATAGAATCATCCATCTTCTGATTCTGGGTGAGAGGAGATTGTGTTGATGCAGATGCCATCAGCTGCCCACCTATAGCACTGCTCCCCAATCCATCAATGTCTGCCAGGACATAAACACACACACATATGGGGTAAGAAGAACATTTCATATTGAACCACAGCACTAAGCATTCCAGAATTTCTCATAGCATGTTCTTGAGGGACTGATTCTCACTTACATGCCTCTGGCACTGTGATGGGACCTCAATGAGGGTACAAAAGGGCCTCCAGGTAATAAGAATTATAATCCCAACTGTTCTCCTCAGTGTAATTTTAAGTGATTCAAAGAAAAAAGCATCCATCACTTTCCTTGGTCCATAGTCTAGCAGACCTCACTGATAGGATGTTTTCTCCTGATATTAATCACAGTTCAGGGTAAGCCACAACTTTGACTCTGCTAGACCCTCTAAGCAGGGCCTTAAGGGTACAGTCCCCCACAAGTCAACTCAGCAGGTCCATTGTACAAGCATTCCCTTCGGGAGCTGTGACCAGTGGTTAACAGTGACCCAAGTCAGCCTTTTCAAAACCCAGTATTGTTTAATCTTAACAGCTGGAACGAAACATAACCAGATAGAAGGATTAAATTTTGGTAGGTCTAGCAGCTTAGCCCAGACACTCAAAACTTAGACTTCTCAACAGTCTCTGCCTTCAGGGGCTGCCTTTTAATTTACCCCAAAGTTTTGTGTGCTAGCCCTTCGCCAGTTATTACAAAGGACTACTTAACTCAGTGTTTTCAGAGGTGAAACATTAGAATGAATGATACCAGTAAATGGGGCTACCCGAAGTTATTGCTTCTAATTACAAGAAACTTACTTGTATGCGCCTCATGTAAACATATTGCATGCAACACTGAAACAGAAAATATTGATAACGTTTTATAGGAATACCCACCTTCACAATATCCATCCTGCATTTTTTCCCCCCTAGGAATATATTAATGGGAGCACTGAAGTATTTGTCATAGATATTCCGGTCTTTTAGCTTCTTAGCAGAATTTTGTAGTATTTTAGCATATCCCTGACATAGTATCAATCTACATCAATGGGAGTTCAATCAATGGAAAAATTGCAGGCTCAGACTGCCAGTATTCATGCTCGTTCTGAGCCATGGGTACACTGCCATTACACTGCTGTTCTATTGGTGCCCTACTGCTGCTCCAATATCTGCCAGTGAAAATACAAATCTAGGATGTGTGCCCAGAACACACCATGCTTTTTTCCAGAGGTTCCTCCTGAGAGGCCTGCAGTGACAAAGGAAGTTGGAGAGTTGAACCACTCCACTTCTAAGGCAGTTACACAACTTCCTTTCTCCTGCATCAGTATTTACTTACAAGTTCTGGTCAAGTTTTAAAAGCCCCTTTGGCTTTTCTCCAAACTACAAATTTTTGAACAGTAATGGCCGTTAGCTATTTCAACTGACACCAGCGAAGCTGTGTCCCAGAGTGCTCTACAGAGTCTTCAGAAATCAACAGCCTTTGCCTCTGTAATAGCACATTGAAGTCAATGGAGCTGTTAATAAACACTGGTGAATAGAGAAAGAGGTTTGGGGAGACAGAAGTGCTGAGGAAAAGCAACATTTAGATCTTAGTGTTTTATAAAGGAGGTCAGTGTTCTTGCCTCTGTTTTACCGATGGGGAAACTGAGGCACCAGTAGGGATGTGACTTGTTCAAGGTCACACAGCAGGTTAATGGAAGAGCCAAGAGTAGAACTCAGGTCTCCCAAGGTCCAGTCCAGTACTGCCTCTCTAGTCTAATCCACCACATTCTATCCTTGTCACCCTAGGACTCTGAAGGAGAATCTTTAGAAAGGCACAGATCATGTTCTTTCGGTTCTGGGCACAAATCCTAGATTTAGATTTTGCTGATAGATTTTTGGAGCAGCAGTAGGTCTTCGATTCCAAGATATCAAAGGAAGATCATTTCAGCATCTGCCAGAGACAACCCCTGAAGCTCAGTTATACCAGCTAAGGATCCGTCCCTATAATATCTCTGACAAAGCTACAGAGCTACTTTTCACATGCTTTGACTATCATGTAAGCCCTGATTCTGATTAGAAACATAAAACTTGCCATACTGGCTCAGACCAATGGTCCACATAGCTCAGTACGCTGTCCTCCAACAGTGACCAGTACTAGATGCTTCAGGGTAATGAAATGAACAGGGCATAGTTTTGGCCTTTGCAACATCCACAGATTGATTGACTGTGCATTGTGTGAAGTACTTCCTTTTGTTAAACCTGCTGTCTATTAATTTCATTGGGTGACCCTGTTCTTGTGTTCTCTATAAGGGTAAATAATACTTCCTTATTCACTCTCTATACCATTCATAAGTTTATATACCTCTATCACATCCCCTATTACTTGTGTCCTTTCCAAGATGAACAGTAACAGTCCTTTTAATCTCTATTCTATACACTTAATCATGTTTTGGTTTGCCTTTCTCTGTACCTTTTCCAGTTCTAAGATATCTTTTTTGAGATGGGCAATCAGAACAAAACACTGTATTCAAGGTTTAGGCATGCCATGGATTTATATAGTGGCATTACAGTATTTACTGTCTTGGTATCTATCATTTTCCTAATGGTTCCTAACATTGGTAGCTTTTCTGACTGCCACTGTACTTTGAGCAGATGTTTTCAAAGAACCATCCACAATGACTCCAAATCCCTTTCTTGAGTGGTCACAACTAATTTAACGTTATCATTTTGTATGTATAGCTGGAATTATTTTTTTCAATGTTCATGATTTTGCATAAATCAGTAGGGGCTTGGAAGACTGCCATAAACACAAACAAGCTAACCTTTCTGAGTCTATTCAGTTTTTGGTCATACTGGCCATAGAGAACCAAGGTACTGTCAGGTATTTTTTTGAAATGATCCAGGATTCAAGTACTTTCAACACAGAATGTCTGATTCAGAGTGAATGAGGTACATGCCACACCTGAATCCAAATTTCTTCTCCAGTGGCACATTAGTAAGCACTGTCCTTCAGCCATATAGCATGTTGAACTACAGGTAATTGAGTGAAGCCTAATGTTTAAATATTTAATATTTTAGGTATCTACAGAATACATTTAGAAGTTAATCTGTATATATACAAACAGAATACGGTGTTCATGTGGCAATGGCAATATGATACTGACCGGTCAACATGGTGATGAGTGGAAGACTGTGCTCCTCAGGGCTTCCCCAGTAACCAGCCTCTCCCAGCATGTTCCTTTCCAGTACCTGATGGTAGAGCTCCTCAACCCATGCCTGAGAGAACACCATCAATACTCCGCTGGACTGAACCTGCTTCATAAACTCTTTCTGCAGAGAACAATATAAATCTAAATATAACATGACAGTCATCTATGTGTATGCCTCAGCTACCAGATCCACTTCTCGCCAAGCAGACTGATGCACACAAAGAAATGAGGAGGCAGAGGATGGGGGTACAGAGTTTCTGTAAGAGTAAAAACTGACCCAGAGCTAGACTGTGCCTGGCCCTTACACACCTGGGCAATGATGAGTGAGATGGTGCAAGGAACTTTCCCCTCTCTTTGTGGCCATTCACGTAGGAGACAGGCATAATTACAGTTCCTATGATGAGGTCACTGGTGGGACAGGTCCTTCAATACTTTTCCTGAGCTGTACAAGACCCAAATAGGGCGTGGGAGGCAAGCCATGGCCCAACACCCATGCCTGTTGAGTAAGACCTGAGTGCTGGAAGATGTGAGGACACCTGCTGCTCCCTATGGTGCACATAGGCTCTGCACTGCCCTCTAATACAGGGCTTTGCCTTCATGGGCCAACTAATCAGGAATGTGCCCTGCCTCATTAAGAGAAGTTCTTACTCAGGTGACACACCCAATGACACACAAGGCCAAGTTCAGGCCTGGTGCAAGGATGCGCTCTCCCAAAAGACTGAATTATTCTGAGAAAAACAAATGGGAAATGCTAATAACGTTCAAAGGTTAGTTTTGATAATCACTGGAATTGAAACACTTTTTCATATTACCCACCCCCTTCTGCACCAAATGGTGTGAACTAAAGCTAGGCAAAGTGAGAGAGAGTGAGTGTATATACGTGGGGAAGCACGGAATAGTTTACGGTCTCTGTGTGTGTGCACGCGTGCGGACTAGTTTACGGTCGCTTCATGATTTGAAAATATCAGGTTACTTTCTCTGCCTAGTCTCAAATGATTGGGAGGAAACGAACATAGTTTAGCAGCTCCAAATAAAATAAATACTGTATCTTCAGTCACCAAAGGGCTTTTTACTTCTCACCATGGTTTGTTCTATCTTCCTCACTCACCAGGGACACAGGTGCTTGGGCAGGTTTCTTCCTGTAGTAGTCTGAGTTGTTCAATTTCAGGTTGAGAAGAAGGGCATAATGCGAGACCATGTAGATACTGTCTGCATTCATCACAGTCTGGAAGCTGAAATTGGGGTTCCCCTCAAATCCTGGTGAGAACATCATATCTAACAAAAAGGCAGAGTGAGCCCTCACACTTCAAATAGATTTTGCTCTGGAACAATCACAACCTAATTCTAGTAAAACATAGGCCTTCAGTAGTACCATATTGCTTGAGTAGGTTAATATGAATATATATTATAGATGTCTATTGTAAACATTTAATATAATCAATATTTTTCTCCATTCCTATCTTGAGTTTGATCTTGTAGAGTGCTGAACACTAACTCTGGTCCAGCCAAGCTCTGAAGCATATGCTCAACTTTAACCATATGACTAGTGCAAGACTTCAAAAGGCCAACTGACATGTTCAACGTTAAGCACATAGCTAAATGCTTTGTGGGATCAGGAGCAAAATGCTCAGCACTTTGCAGGATCAAGCCCCATAACATCATCCACTCTTTGACCTAAAGTTAGAATTAGAGGGAGAAATATTTGGTGGTAATTTGGCTAGAAGTTGGCATACCTTGTATTGTCAGCAGATAGCTGGACAGTTCATGTAAGTAGTACAAAGAGCTGCTTTTCAGATGTGCAAAGCACTCCCAACTCCACTTGACTTCAACAGAAGCTGTGACTGCTAAGTTCCTCTACAAATAAGGTGTTACATATTTACTTGTAACTATGTCTCCTGATCATCTTCATAATAGCATGATCCCTTCTTCTCAGGCAGATATTAAACAGAACTATACATCTTCTTTAGGGTTAAGTTAGTTAGTTGACTGGTTGGAAAACAAGTCAAAAACTGAAATATTTATTTGAATCCTTGTTTTTGTTTGTAAACTATGGATGGGCAATATATTTGCGGGCTTCACCTCTGTAAAACTCCATCCAAGAGGAGTATTTGCTATGAAGCTAGAATCAGCTTCTGCGGTTGATAAACTGTTTCAGCAATGCCAAATCACTTGATTACTACCCAATGGTTTATTGCTAGTATACTCCTCCCACCATAAAGATCATACCTCTTCTTAGACACAATTTAAAAAAATACAATAAACCATAACATTAAAAAACCACACACAGAAAAAAATAATGATTTTCTTGCCTCGTGAGGGTTTGACAGTTCTGTGCTGCTGCCTTCTTGGACTTTCCATTGACGTCACTTGGGGGGCGTAGATAAGGTGAATAACTGTTTGAGGGCGGATTTAGAAAGTGAATAATTGTTCACGGGTGGGTCTAAAAATGAATAACTGTCTGAGGAGTGGGGTGTGTGGAAAAGAAGTCATGGGACTGGACATGTATAGTGTCCACAAAAATGTGTGTTTTACTTATGAGGGGGAAAATGTTGGATATTCCTGTGGTTACTCCTGGCAGAAATCTTCATCTTGTCTTGTAATAGGCCCCAGTGCGGCAACACGTTTCACCATGCACTTAACTGTAAGTCTATGAGTAGTTCCAGTGATTGCAATGGAACTTCTCATGTGTTTAAAGTTAAGGGTGTATTTAAGTACTTTGCTGGAGTGAGACCATGATAATGAAACCTGCTGCTTCAATATATTGATTTGCTACTTAAGGTCAGCTTATAAAAGTTACATCAGTTAGAATAGAGTGAAAGAAGAATAAGGCATTAAAGAGACATCTTAAAGAAAATATAGAAAATTCTCTTTGGCACATTTTACATATAAAATTTATACAAAATTGCACACCAAACTGATGTGCATAGCTACTGCAATTAAAAGTGCAAAAATTTGCAAAATTGCAAGTGAAAACTGCTAAGCGTGCATGGAAATGAGCTATGCCTATGTATGCCCAAAATGTCTGAGTTACCAATTCCTCTAAAACATGGAAAAGTTGCAGTTCCCTCATGTATATTGAATGGACTGAGCAACTGCTCAGCCTCAAAAAGGAAACCAGCAGCTAATGGGTAGGCTTGTAATCATGAACAATACCTGTAAGGCATAAACACCATAAAATGCTTCCATTAACAGAATATGATAGATGAGCGACAGACTGTGTAAACTGTCCTGTTTGATTATTCAAACAATGTCTGGTTTGTTAGAATTAACAACTCGGTACTGTTCTGAAAATAACACTCTGCGTTCCGAGAATATTAGTTACTAACTTTAATTATAAAAAGCTGTACCCATAACAAATTAATATACTGCCTGGAGGAGGACAACAATTCATTCAATTGTTTAGAGAGGTCACAGAAGAGTCATGCCACATAGATTTGGGTTTGTTTGTTTTTTAAAATCAAGAACATGTGATGTGTGAAATATCAAATTATACTATATAAACAAACATCCAACTTAGTGCTATTAAGTTTTCATGTTCACTCTTTTGATCTAGTAACAAATATGGGCAAATTTTTCAAGGAGAAAAAAAAGATTAAAATTATAATCATAATATTTCCCAAACACATATTTCTGACTACTTTTTTTTTTTTCAAATTTCATCTGAAAGCATATCAGTATTCCCTTCTTTATAATTCATAAATCTGTGCTCTCTCAGCTGTTGTTCAATTCTATAATTGTGTTATATAAGTATTTTAGGACATAGCTGATGTGAAAGACACTATTATACATAGTACTGCACTGCATTATTCTAGTGCATTAAAAAACATGAATGGAACAAAGTAGATAGGACGGGGATTCTCTGCATAGAAACACAGATTTACTGAAAATTCACAAGTTAGCTCATTAGCACGCACGCTTAATGGATTTAACGGTATCTGACTGTACTTTTAACTATCCAATCTTCAGGGGTTTAATAGGCACCGGCTCTGCCTACTTGTTTTTCCCTTTGATATTTTCATTCCCTCTGCTCCTTGTTTCCCGCCCCCTTCTATTTTCCCTTCACCTCCTTTCCCTATTTATTTTGGGTCTGCACATCCTAAACTCATAACTCCGGTTATCTGAAGAAGTGGGCTGTGCCCACAAAAGCTCATGATACCATCTACATGTTTTGTTAGTCTATAAAGTGCTACCAGAATTTTTGTTGCTTTTTAAGTTTATCCTGCAGACTAACTCGGCTTCCCCCTGAAGATTCTGTACTTATCAGTTAGATCCTTTACTTAGTAAGCAGGTTCTCTACAAAAGCTAAGTTTTCCACCTATGCCCTTCAAAAAGAAAACAGCAATGGATCTTTTCAACACAGCCACCACTGAGACTTGCACACAGATGTTGGTAGGACACAACAACTTTCCTTGCAACCATGCTTCCATGAAATACAAGGATGCTTCTTCCTGGGAACTTTTTATGATCTGCTGAGTGCATTTTTAAAATACTTAGCCAAATTAGACTAAAATTAAGGTAAAGAACGTTAACAATGAAGGTAATTAGCCATTGTGCTAGCCTAGCTATGGACATGGTGGTTTCCATGATGTGCAGTCTAAATCAAGACTAGCTATCTTTCCAAAATAGATGCTCTAAAAGCAAACAGAAAGGTACGAGCTTGATGTAGAGATTAATGGGGGAGGTTCTTTGGCCTGTGTTCTTTGGGCTGAGGATATAGGATGTATCATTTTTGAGTTTGTGTGTGTAGAAGATAGAATGAATGAGTGAGTGAATAAATGACTGAACGAGAGAGAGGACCAAGGGTAAAGGTGGTTGTGGTGAAATCAGATAAGGAACAAATATATATCTTAAACATGTTGGATCATTATCAGGATAAAAAAGTCTCTTTACAAATAGAGAATATTTATACTAGCTATGTATATTTTCAATAGAAAATAAGCCTTCACTTGGTCATCTTTAATTTCCAAAGATCAAACTCTCAAAGGTCCTTATTCTGAAAAATTAAGTGTAACTATTTGCCCTTTAATGCCTGCGCCCTAGACTATTTTGTATTTGCTGTGGGATGAGAGTCTGTTTAGGTAACATAGATTAGTAATAGGAAAAGATGCCCTTTTTACAATTTACTACTGAGAGACTTTTGGTTTCTTCTTTGTGAAGTTTTGAATTGTTAATATTAATGCAGATGTATTGCAAACTATATTTAATCCATTTTAAAATAGAAGATGGGTTCATGCCTCTTATTCCTATGCTCATATGAAATCCAAAGCACTCCTTACTCAGAAAAGGTTGTTTTACCCCACTGTGCTCTTTTGATGTACGGTATAATATATGGGAAACATAGCTACCACATCAAAGTTTATCTTCTCCCTTCATTAAAGGCTATTAAATCAATGGAGAGTCTCTCATGGATGTCAGAGAACTTGGGATAATATTATTTAACTAAAAAAAAAAATAGTTTGTTTAAAGGAAGATTTATATGCTTGTTACAGCATCAGTCTGCCTATTCTAGAAGTGGCTTAGGATTACTTAGGAGAAGAGGCGCTCTTCAAATATAATGCATGTTAATTGCATAGTAAATATCGACTTTCAAACCTGAGCAGAAGGTCGAGGCAAAATTCTGGAGCGCTAAATCCACCTCCTCTACACGGTGGAGAGTTATTAGTCGAGGAAGAAGGGCTTCAAGGGACTGTACAAACAGCTGGGCACTGTGCTGGTCTGCTTCTTGGTTCTTCAATAATTTCAAAGAGAGAGCAGCAGTACGCAAGGACCTCTGTCCAGGACAGTCCCTTGGAGTCTGCTCTTCATCAGCCAGTGAACAGTTATCAGAACCTATGTCTGAGACATCTGACCTCCCAGAGTCTTTCTCTGCTGCCATGGAGTATTGATCACACGAGTCAAATTCAGTCCTAGAAAGATCTTGGTCATCAACGCTGAAGTTACTTTCACTGTATCTGGATCCATAGGACCGTGTCCTGCAGTCAACGGACAGGAAATTAGTTATATCTGGATAAACGATGGTGTGACTCCTTTGAACCACATCTGGCTGGTCTATTGTTTCTGACTCCGACTCTTTACACTCAATCTCTTTAAAGTCTTGGCTGGCTGGAGACTGCAGTGAGTTTTTTTGATCCTCAGGGTTATCCTCTGGAGTAGTCTGCCCCATATCTCCCTCCAAAGTGGTTTGCCCAGTATCTGTGGTAACACTAATGCTAATGTCAGGACTCTTCTCGTTTCTTGATTCCCAGGACGTATGTTCTGATGACAGGACACGCCTTTGCCACCTAAAATCAGCATCATTGATTTCCATAGAGTCTCTGCTTGTCTCAGTCCCATCCCTCAATTCTTCCAGGCGTCGGAGTAGCAGGTGGACCTGTTCCTCATTAAGGCCTTTTCCTTGGCTTAGTTCATCTAATGCCCCAAGCAGGGCACAGACACAAGAAACTGAGGCATAACATGCTTCAATTCCACCTTTTATGCAAGCTTCAGTCATCCCATCCATGATACTACAATTTCAAAATAAACAAATGAATGACATTTATTCTAGCTGATGGATCAAATTCCTAGAATAACCTGATATTGTTATTGTACATCATCAATTTTAATAAGCAGAAAAAATTTACAGTGAAATAGTCCTGCAAGACTGTTCATGGCAAACCACTGTATGATATCTTTTTAAAGGCGAGCTTTAATTTAAAATAAATAAAACACTGAAGCAATTATTAATATCCCCAAGTCATTAACTTAGCTCTAAGAATAGCAAATCAAGAGATTGAAAACTAAAATTATCTAGTGAGTCTGTATTTTTAAAAGCATCCATACACATTGATGCCTTCCAACTCAGATCTTTTCTTCTTGTGTCTTCAGAGCTACAGCACCCTGATCCTGCCTCACTTATGTATGCGTTTAAGTTTCTGAGCAGCCCCATTAACATCTACTGGGACTACTCATGCTTAAAGGTAAGCACATGCATAATTGTTTCCAGAGTCACAACCTAGTGGACAGATTTTCAAAAGGTGTTTGGATGGATTTAGGATTTCAATGGAGTTAGGTACCTAATCTGCTTAGGTACTTTAAAAACTTCCACTAAGTGATTATCTGTATGTTTAGTTACACAAACATCTTTGAAAATATGGGCCTAAGAAATTTAATTTTTACCACATTTTATTCCTTCTCCATTTTCTCAGCTCTATTCACCAGCATCTAATTAGAAAGTTTACATAGTTCTCATTTGTGTACATTCCTGCTAGAGTGGTTTTTCAGTAGCTACTAAACTATCTCAGGTTTGTAAACCTAAAAAGAAGAATCTAAAAAAGGGAATAAAGCATACAGTTTGAGAAGATCCAGATGGGACTTCCTTTTTGAGATTGATCTCTTTCTGGATTCTGGTTCAGACGAGCAAGGTCCTGCCAAATCACATAGCTGTCGTGGACTACCTAATATCTAAAATAAAATAGAATCCAAGTTGCAGAATGGTTATCTAAATAGCTCAAATAAACGAGTCTTTGTTTTATGGATAATCCAGGTCAACAGTCAAAGGACAGGTCACATCAAAGGAAAATATATCTTATTTATTATGGATACTTTTCTTTCGCTCTTTTCTTTTTAAATCAATAGGAAGATGGTAGAAACTGCATACATTGAATTGTGATTCAAATACAGAATGCTTCAAAATACTGACAAATGCATTTCCTTTTATATTTTTGTATAGATAAATAAGTAAATGCAGAGAAACTGCATACAAGACAATTCAAATATTAAGCATACAGCAAACATCCTTAATAGGATAGCAGATCTAGCACTCTGCATAGGGAGGCAAGATGGAGCAGTTAATCCTGGAACCCACAAGTGAAGAGCATGGGGCTAGATGGATCACTGGTCAGACCCAGAATGGCCAGTGTTCTATAGAGTCTCTGGAACTGAGATACAGTAAAACTCCATTGGTCCGGCATCTGATGGTCTGGCACTCCTGATGGTCCGACACCATCAGGAACCTGGAAGTGCTCCGGGCAGCCGGACCATTGGAGCTGCTCTGCCCTAGCTTCCCCTATTCAGCGGCTGCTAAAACTGACCAGCGGCTGAATCGGGGAAGCCGGAGGCAGAGCAGCTGGGGCACTGCTGGGTAGGTCCCCTAGCGCTGCCCCTCGGGGCTGCTGGACCAACCGGGCAGCACCCCAGGTGTCCCCGGTTCAGCCGCTGCTGAAACTGACCAGCGGCTGACTCCAGGAAGCCCGAGGCAGACTTGGGGACACCTGGGACAGAGCAGCTGGGGTGCTGCTGGGTTGGTCCAGTAGCGCCACACCTCGGCGCTGTGGGACCAACCCGGCAGCCCCCCAGCTGCTCTACCCCAGGCGTCCTGATTCAGCCGCTGCTGAAACTGATCAGCGGCTGACTCCAGGAAGCCCGAGGCAGAGCTGCTCTGCCCCAGGCTTCCTGGAATCAGCTGCTGATCAGTTTCAGCAGCGGCTGACTTGGGGACACCTGGGGCAGAGCAGCTGGGGTGCTACCAGGTTGGTCCAGTAGCGCCAAGGAGCGGCGCTGCGGGACCAACCCAGCAGCACCCCAGCTGCTCTGCCCCAGGCTTCTCCGATCAGCCGCTGCTGGTCAGTTTCAGCAGCGGCTGAATCAGGGACGCCTGGGGCAGAGCCGGACTATCGGAAGGGGGGGCTATGAGGGGTCTCAGGTGGCATCCCCCCCACCCTAGACCCCTCATAGCCCCCCCTTCCGATAGTCTGGCATATCTGATAATCCGGCACCCCCTGGGTCCCAAAGGTGCCGGATTATCGGAAGTTTACTGTACTTCCCAGAACAGTTAGTGACACGAATGGAGCAGGCTACTCAAGAAGCAGACAGCTGCTTTGTATCTGTCCTATTGTACCTTCAAAACCTGGCACTGAATGAAAAGATATTTCCATCTTGGCTTTGTGAACATTATAGTGCCAGTGACTGCCTCCTTATAGCAAGAGGAAAGAGTGGGAAAAGATATCAGAGAACTTGGGAACAGAATAATTTATCTTCTATCACCCATCAAAGCGATCATGCCGCAGTCACAAGATCTGCTCCCAACAAAGTAATACAGCACCAATATTTCCACTGTTGCCAAGACAGCTGGTATGACTGAGACAAAAATGGTAAAAAAGGAACTTATCAAGCACTGGTAAGACTAAAATACATTTTGCAGAACAGCCTTCACTGTAACAACTGTTGAGAGAGGATTATTTTGACATGCATAGGAGTATCACATAGACTGGACTTCTACATGCACCTCACTGTAATTTACAATTAGCAATGTTTACTTCCCCTGCATTCGATTTGGATTCAGATCTCAATTTTCCTACCTCTTTCATGATTTTGATGGCTTCCACTCGGTGCTGGGGTGGGGGATATAGCAGCATTCGGTGATAGAGTGACTGGAGCACAGGTTTCATGGACTCTACTGACCCCACCAATCTAACCAGTTCTGCTGCAATGTAATATATGGTCCGAGCAACAGGGCCGCTGAGGGCAGGTGCTGTGGAGGAGCAACCTGAGCCTCGACCATGATCAGCGACCCCCAAGGAGGGCGAATCGGCCTCAAGATAGATGCTACTGTGAGCAGAAGTGATTGTTTTGTCATGGATTGGATTTCCCAGGATTACAACAAGGGCTGGACACAATTGCTTCCTGGGGAAAGGGAAAAAAAGAACAGATGAAAATAAGAAAAAAAAAGTGTCCCAGAAACAGCTTTACAATAGCCTAAAACCCCCTTCAACTCAACTCATTCTGGATTGAAACAGCTTGGTAAAGATGTTTAGCCCAGTGCCTGCCAAGAGCGAATTCAAATCAGTGGTGAAAGTGCCTGTGTGTATCTCATTGCCACCTAACTCTCTTCTAATGACTTTAAATACTCACAAAGAATTAATAGCTTCAAGCAACATGCTTATATTCATATTTGTGCTACTTTGTACCATAATTAGGGATGTTAAATTTTGATTAATCAGTTAATTGAGTAGTTGATGGAATTTTGACTACTCGATTGGTTGATAAGGGAGGAGGGGGGGCACTCGCTATCCCTGCTGTGGCTCTGCCTTTTAAATGTACTAAGAGCCGCCCGCAGCCCTTGCTACATTTCCAAAGCAGAGATGCAATGGGGAATTCAGTGAGAGTAGGGACTCAAGCAGTCCCCGCTCGCACCAGGCCCTGACTGCTGCATCTCAAGGCAGAGGACCAGCATGGAAACTATGGTGGACTCAGCATGGAAACATTTGCATATTGATTATGGTGATTCATTTATTTGCATATTCAGGGATCAGTGTGACCCCATTCTGCCAAGCAGCCCAGCTGCCCCGGGAGCAGCCCGTTCCACCACGTGACCGGCCAGCCCTGGAGCAGCCCCAGCCCCATCAGAGGAACCCTGCTCTGCCACACGACTCAGCTGCCCTGGGGCAGCCCCACTCTGCTATGTGGGCTGGCCATCCCTAGAGCAGCCAAGCTCTCAAAGCAGACATCCATCACGTGGCCCCGCTGGCTGGGCTGTGTGGCTGCCCCTGTAAGGACAGCCTCACCGTGGCCCGGGTTCCAGCCATGGCACACGTGGCAGCCCACAGCACCACTCACCATACGAGAGTGGGAGGAGAATTTTAGGGAATTGTGCTCCCCAGTGGGCGGGGCTTATTAGCAGCTGGCTGTGTGGCCTGGCAGAGTTCCACAACCCAGCAGGCAGGGGTTAGTGGCCCGCCACTGGTCTGCGGACTGGCAGTTGGGATCCCCTGGGTTGGAGCAGTCATCAGCCTGCTTTAACCTATACAGGACCGGGGCAGGGAATTGGGAAGCTGTAACTGGTTGATGGTTCTCAGCTCCTTTCCCCTGCTTCTGCACTGTGCTGATTTTGTGTGTGCGTGTGTGTGTGCGTGTGCTTGCTCTCATGTGCACACCAGAGGCTCTCTGAGGCTTGCACAGCACTAGTCAAGCTCCCATCGTGGTCACAGCAGGGCTCCAACAGTCAATGAGCAGGCTGTGGAGTAGCCAGAACTACTCTGTGCTTTCAACCCTGTGATGCAGTAAGTAGATGATCCTCATGGTAGCTGTTGAACATCTGCATTGGGGAAGTGACAGTTGCTCATTAGATCTTTCCTTGGTCTTGCCAGAGCTGCTCTTGCATCTGGGGGGAAGTGGCGGAAAGTGCCTGGAAAAGCCATGCCCCTTCCTACTTTTTCCCCCACAGAGGGCGGGCCAGATTCAAACACTTCGGTTTAAAAATCACAGGGTGCCGTTGCTCCTGGGACACATTTTCTATTCACAGTCTCACACATATTTGTGTCTTAACACTGTCACCCCGCAGGAGAGATTTAGAACCTTGAGGGCCACAGGTTGGACATTGCTGCTCTTTCACAGACTCTGATAGACTTTGTGTTAATGACACTCTGACCTTATTTCTAACTCCATTGATGGGAGCCAAGCATCTGAACACTACAAAGAGGTAGTCAGAAAGCGGGTTGAGGGTTAGTTCAAGTGATAGGGCACCAACTGGTTCACATGTTAAAATAGTTAATGGCTTAAAATTGAAAAATGGGGGACCTTGTAGTAAGGTAAGTTAGAAAGGAGAATAACTTGATAAAATAGACCAGAGGTTTTAATAAACATACTAGATTCAGAGATTTTTAAGCCAGAAGGAATGATAAGAATGATCTGTTCTAACCTCCTGCATAAAACAGGTCATAGACTTTCTTGCCCTACTGCATAACACAGGCCAGTAACTCGGGTAGTGCTTCAATCGATCATTCCCTGTTACATACGTATCAATCCTGCGCCCAGTCACTTCTGGTTGAATTGAACTAAAATGTATATGTTGAGTACAGAATTGAGTCCTATATGGTTGCAGAAAGATACACAAAATGATCAGTGAAGTCCTTTCAAGACCTAAAAACTGGAATGCCATAATAATAATAATGAGATTTACAATAGGGTTTAACGTAGCTGAGACTCAGTGCTCAGCAACCTGTATTAGCCAACAAAATATTAATGAAGAACTTTCCAGTGAAGGCTGCACATGGCTTCTTCATGTTTGCTCAGGTGAAACCCACCTCTTCCTCCCCTCCCCCCCCAAAAAAAATTAATCAGGGGAAATCTAAGTTCTATTTCTCTTCATAGGAAGGTGCAAGTGTACTTACCAAATAAGGTCAGTGAATCCTCTGTGATCGTGCATGCTGGGAGAAGAACTATTTAGCATTGAGAGAATACATTCCAGGTAAAGAAGCTGCAGTTGCTGATTTTCACTGACAAACAGAAACAAAGAATATTCAACAAAAAACAAATATTTGAGACTTTAACATCACTATCATTAATATTCTGTTTGGAGAACAGTATTGATTCATCTGTGTGTTATCCTGTAGTTTATAGCATAGTGTTATTTTGTGTCTGCCTGAAAATGGCATGGATTTCAAATGTGTGATCCTCTTTACACCCCATTAGCTTTGCACTTAGTAACATTCAGTGCAAGCAGGCAGAAAAAGTAACAGGGTGATTAGCGTGTTCCATTTCATGATAAGGAAATGAGGAATAAAAGAAAATTCTTTTAAAAAAAAAGAAAAGAAAAAGTAGACAGAAGATGAATGCCATTATCTAAATTTGATTTAATGCAGAAGATGGGATTTTATCCCACAAATTAATAGAAAACTCCTCAAATTCCAGTAGAGTTGTTAGTTGCATCATGCAAACTGAGAACACCCAGAAGCTGCCTAACATTCTTAATATTACTCATATATTTTATCATTCGCTCTCTCTCTTTTTTGCTGTCATCCTTTTCTGTTTTGATGTCAGAAATCATGGCAAAGAATGCTAAATCAGTATTTCAGGAAAACTAGATTTTGGGTTCATCAGTCGGCTGCAATCAATACCAAGACGAATCCCAAGAGGAAGTGCATGGAAAGATCTGTGAACACCACAAACAGAACATGTTCTTATACATATTTTGAGAATTGACTGCAAGGTTCAGACAATAAAGTTGCTTCTTCATGTAAAGACAATTTTTTTGCACTAGGATTAACATTCTGTTTTTTCACTCAAGTCAAGGAGGAATTTTTCTATTCCTTTTTGGTTATTTTTTTAAAATAAGGTGAGGTCACGAGGCCATACTTTGAGGGCACGACTATACAGCAGGGCAAAAATTGAATTAAGCTATGCAACTTCAGTTACGTCAATTGTGTAGCTGACGTCGAATAGCTGAATTCTGCTTTTGGCGCTGTCAACACAGCAGGAAGTCGAAGGAACAACACTCTTCCTCTGACTTCCCTTATTCCTCACAAAATCAGGGTTGCAGAAGTCAGAGTTAGTCGTCCTCCATCTTGATATTATTTCTAAATAATGGTTTGCTGTGTAGACACGCATTTTGTTATTTCAAAATAATGTCAGTTATTCAGAAATAATGCTGCTGTGTAGACATATCCTGAGATACAATAAAAAGTAGGCAAAGCTATAAAGACCTGACCCATCCTGATCCATCTTCTATGCTTTACCCTTCTTTCATAGAACCATAGAGTTGGAAGAGACCTCAGAAGGTCATCAAGTCCAGCCTCCTGCCCTAGGCAGGACCAAATCAACCCAGCCAGGGCTTTGTCAAACCGAGACTTAAAAATCTCTATGGATGGAGACTCTACTACTTCCCTAGGTAACCCATTCCAGTGCTTCACCACTCTCCTAGTGAAATAGTTTTTCCTAATATCCAACCTGGACCTCTCCCACCACAACTTGAGACCATTGTTCCTTGTTCTGCCATCTGTCAATACTGAGAACAGCCTTTCTCCAGCCTCTTTGGAACCTCTCTTCAGGAAGTTGAAGGCTGCTATCAAATCCCCCCTCACTCTTTGTTTCTGCGGACTAAAGAGACCCAACTCCCTCAGCCTCTCCTCATAGGTCATATGCTCACCCCCTAATCATTTTGGTTGCCCTCTGCTGGACCCTCTCCAATGCGTCCACATCCTTTTTGTAGTGGGGGGCCCAAAACTGGACAACACTCCAGAAGTGGCCTCACAAGAGCCGAATAAAGGGGAATAATGACATCTCTGGATCTACTAGCAATGCTCCTCCTAATGCAACCTAATATGCCATTAGCCTTCTTGGCGACAAGGGCACACTATTGACTCATATCCAGCTTCTCATCCACTGTAATCCCCAGGTCTTTTTCTGCAGAACTACTACTTAGCTGGTTGGTCCTCAGCCTGTAACAATGCTTGGGATTCTTATGTCCCAAGTGCAGTACTCTGTACTTGTCCTTGTTGAACCTCATCAGATTTCTTGTGGCCCAATCCTCCAATTTGTCTAAGTCACTCTGGACCCTATCTACCTCTCCTCCTAGCTTAGTGTCATCTGCAAACTTGCTGAGGGTGCAATCCATCCCCTCATCCAGGTCATTAATAAAGATATTGAACAAAACCAGTCCTAGAACCGAACCTTGGGGAACTCTGCTAGAAACCGACCGCCATCCTGACATCGAGCCGTTGATCACTACCCGCTGGGCCCGACCTTCTAGCCAACTTTCTATCTATCCTACCATCCATTTATCCAATCCACATTCCCTTAACTTGCTGGCAAGAATATTGTGGGAGACCATATCAAAAGCCTTGCTAAAGGCAAGGTATATCACATCCACTGACTTTCCCATGTCACCAGAGCCAGTTACCACATCATAGAAGCTCATCAGATTGGTCAGGCACAACTTGCCCTTTGTGAATCCATGCTGACTATTCTTGATCATTTTCCCCTCTTCCAAGTGCCTCAAAATGGATTCTTAAGGATCCCTGCCATGATTTTTCCAGGGACCGAGGTAAGACTGACTGGTCTATAGTTCCCTGGATTGTCCTGCTTCCTTTTTTTGGAAGATGGGCACTACATTTGTCTTTTTCCAATCATCTGGGATCTCTCCTGATCTCCACAACTTTTCAAAGATAATGGCCAAAGGCTCCTCAATGACATTTGCCAACTCCCTCAGTACCCTCGGATGCATTAAGTCTGGACCCATGGATTTGTGTACGTTTAGCTTTTCTAAATAGTTCCTAACATGTTCTTTACCCACCAATGGCTGTCCATCTTCATCCCATCTTGTGTCACTTAGCGCATTAGTCTGGGAGCTGACCTTGTCCGTGAAGACAGAAGCAAAGAAAGCATTGAATACTTCAGCTTTCCCCACATCATCTGTCACCAAGTTACCCCCTTCATCCAGCAGGGGCCCCACACCCTCTCTGATCACCTTCTTCTTGCTAACATGCCTGTAGAAACCTTTCTTGTTATCCTTCACATCCTTTGCCAGTCGCAATTCCAATTGAGCTTTTGCCTTTCTGATAATCCCCTGGCACTCAAGTTATATATTTATAGCTCTCCCTGGTCATTTGTCCAAGTTTCATCACCCCCACCTCACTACCCTCAGAAGAAAAGGTTAATATGCTTGAATTTAAGTACAGTATGTTAAAGAAATCATCATATGAGGTGATTATAGCAGACAGTTTAATAACCCAAAGCCTTGCCCCAATGACTGCACAGGGTGACTCTCTCCGACAGGTTGTTTCTGAGGAGAACAACTATTGGCTGGAAAGAAGAACAGCTTTCTACTCCCAGCCTCCCACATAATTACTTCAGTACATTTTTAGCAAGTCAGCTACATTTGTTTTCCTCCAGAACTAATTAAAATCCTTCATTATATTTATCTAACTAAAATATGCAACTTGAAAATAGGTGCAGAATTATGTATTAGTGTCTTTGTGATAGCTGGGCATTTTACAGCAGTAAATCACAGTTCACTGACCATATTTTAGGTTCTATTAATTTATTATGTTTATCTATATTATGCCTTAATCTGCTTTAATTCAGTGCAGTCTCCTGGGGAGCTGGAATAAACTTCACAAAGGATTTGTCTTTTCTTTATTTATTTTCAAGGCAACAGTTTTAAAAAGAGATCCTGTTAAGTTGTTTAGCTTTGGTATTTCATTGCTAGTGATTTGAAATGGTTATAATTTTATGGGCCATGCCTATCAGATAACATTTAAAAAAAATTAGCTTATAGACAAAATTCCAGAGAGCGAAGTGCATAGGACAACTGAAAACATCATTTTTGAGCACACGGTTTTGCAGACCTAAATGTTTCTCTCTCTCTTTCTTTTCACTGTTTCAAATGATTTTCCAACCATCCAAGGAAATTTTGTGTGTGCATCCTACTGCTCACACTGACCAAAAAGAGGCATTGATCATTACAAACTTGTCCGCTCCAGTTTGTGCTTTAGTTTTGCACCACGTAAACCAGCTTCTAAGAGCTCCTTTTTTCCTTTTCACTCAAGCCAATCTTTTTGCAATTAAGCAGTAATCAAGTGAGAGCTTAGTTTTCATGATATAGAGGTGGTATTAATTTAAAATAAGAACTCTTTTTTCCTTCAAATCTCTCAAATTTTCACAGAAATTTTAGTGTCGTATTTATACCTCTAAAGTAATTGCACTGTATTGCTTATGCTGCTCTTCATTTCTGATTAATTTATTTTCTCACATTTGAGATTTATGTCCCCCTAGTTTATTAAATGTTTGCGGTGCATGGCTTAAAATACCACAGCTAGGATTTTTTTTTGTCACTAAACTTATTTCAGAGTGTTTGAAATTCTGCTTTCTACAAAATATTCATATAATGGCACTGAAAGATGTGAAACACTGGAATTGTGGATGTTTTGATATATAAATTGATCACTAGAGGAACCAAGTTATCCATGTTGAGGATTCCATTCTTAGCCCCAATCTCGCAAAGAATTCTACATGGATATAACTTCATATATTGTGAGTGAATTCCTAGCTGCACTGAAGTCACTTGCAAGGCTCCCTCTTTCAACGGGATTACTCAGAGTGTATAAAATTCAGTGTATAAAAGTAAGTCTTGGCAGGATAAGTAAAAGTTCTGATTTTGTAAGCAACTACAAGGCTGGCACAGCCTTGCATCTATGTGGATCCCACTGAAATCAAGGGAATTTTGAAGTGACATTTTCTGAATAAATTCAGCATCGACCCTGTTCTTAAGTAACATTAGGAAATGGAGAGCAATGCATTGCAAATGAAAAGCCTGATCCTGGAAAACCTGACCGCTGATTGTAGCTCTTACACATCTATATAGTCCCTCTAATGCAGTGGTTCCCAAAGTATGGTCCACGGACCACTAGTGATCCACAGCCCACCAGCAGCCGAGGTTCAGGCTCGGGGCTCATTCCCTCCACCACAGCGGGGAGTCTGCACTGGCATGCCAACTCCACAGCCCCCCATGAGGTTGAAGCTCGAGGTTCCTGCTGTAAGGGTAGGCCTTGTGGGGCAGATCCAATTTGTGGGGGTAGGAAGCAGCTCCACGCTTTACTGCTCCCCCTTCCCCTGGCTAAGGGAATGGCAACAAAGAAAATCACTCATCAGGACTTTTTCTCTGCTGCTCCATTGGCCGGAATTGACAATGGGGGTGGAGGTGGGGGTGGGATGCAGTGGGCGACACAGCACCAGGTAAGCAACCTCCATCCCCCTCATGCTCACACCTTGCATCCCAATGCCCTCAGTCAGACCCTTTACACTGAGATGCTGCACCCCCACTCTGCTTCTGCAGCCTCTCTCCTGCCCAGACCTCATATCTCCATCTGCAATCCACCTCCTGCCCAGGCCACCACCCTCATTCTGCTCTTGCATCTTCCCTCCCACCTATCCCTCACCCCCAGCCTGCTCCTGCACACCGCTCAGCCAGACACCCCACAGCTTCAGCCTGCTCCTGCACCTAACTTTCTATACAGACCCCCACACTCCCACTCTCAGCCTGCTTCTACAGCCTACTCACAATCAGACTCTGCATCCCTACCTCGTCCTGCACCCATTGTGTCATCATAGGTGGCTGGCTGGTGGTCTATTGAAAGGTCTGCATTGAGTGGAATAGGCCATGGGCCACATAGTTTGAGAACCACTTCACTAGTGTTTGTGGATTTACTTGTACAAGTCAGGACTCCTCATATGAGTAAGAACTGTAGGATCAGATCCAGAGGGCTTTTCAATTAATTCATAATGCATTAAAAGTGAAAACTGCCTAGCAACATTTAGCCCTCAAGATTTGGTGCAGTGTAGTATGTACTTCTCCTGAGTGTGGGGCAGTCCAGAAAGGACTGTGTTTTCAAAGCTGAATGGCTCTGTGCCACTCTCACAGCATGGCCACGTGGAATTCTCAGAATTCCTATGGCCCTATGGCACTTACTCACTATGAGACCTTGGGCAAGTCTCTTCTATGTATACTTCAACTGTCCCCTCTGTACACAGGAATAATAATAATCATCATCTGGTGATCTGATTTGAATTCTTAAACTGAAAGGCTGTCATGTGGGCAAATCAATAATTATTATGTTTCAGAATTTTAGACAGTTTATTCAGTTTCTGTGAAATCTAGGAAAGGCTCAGGAATATAGAAAATAATATGACAAACATTTAAAAATCAGTGGGTCAGATCCTGAGATTGTGCAAATCAACAAAGCTCCACTGACTTCTATATAAAACACGCTAACAAACAAACCACTTAAAGCTAAATAGAATCTTTCATTAGTTTAATGAAGCTGTGCATTTTTACAAACGCCTGAGGATCTGGATCAATATTCAGATGTAGAGCATCATGGTATTTTGATGCTGTATTATCTCACATATGGTGGTTGTAGTTCAGAAGAAGACATACCATTTTAAAATAATTAAGAGTTATCTGGGTGTACTAAATTGTCATTATAGTCCCCATATTTAGACTAGAGAATACCAATAAATACTTTCCAAGAAATCACTGTATTTTAGTTTTGCTGTACTATTTGCTTCTCATTTCTGTGGATGTGTCATTATGCCCAGCAAGCACTGTCCTGAAATGTGTTGTTACTATATGGAATCTATCTACAATAAAGGTTGCTATTACTTACTGGAGTTTCTTTAATGTGGATGATAAATACATTTCTTACCACAACTGTGAACATAAGAATGGCCGTACTGGGTCAGACCAAAGGTCCATCTAGCCCAGTATCCTGTCTACTGACAGTGGCCAGCACCAGGTGCCCCAGAGAGGGTGGACTGAAGACAATGATCAAGCGATTTGTCTCCTGCCATCCCTCTCCAGCCTCTGACAGACAGAGGCCAAGGACACCATTTTATCCCCTGGCTAATAGCCTTTTATGGACCTAACCTCCATGAAATTATCTAGCTTCTCTTTAAACTCTATTATAGTCCTAGCCTTCACAGCCTCCTCTGGCAAGGAGTTCCACAGGCTGACTATACGCTGTGTGAAGAAGAACTTTCTTTTATTAGTTTTAAACCTGCTCCCCATTAATTTCATTTGGTGTCCTCTAGTTCTTCTATTTAGGGAACTAAATAAATAACTTTTCTTATCGGCCCTCTCCACACCACTCATGATTATATAGACCTCTATCATATCCCTCCTCAGTCTCCTCTTTTCTAAACTGAAAAGTCCCAGTCTCTTTAACCTCTCCTCATATGGGACCCGTTCCAAACCCCTAATCATTTTAGTTGCCCTTTTCTGAACCCTTTCCAAGGCCAAAATATCTTTTTTGAGCTGAGGAGACCACGTCTGTACGCAGTATTCAAGATGTGGGCATACCATAGTTTTATACAGGGGCAGTAAGATATTCTGGGTCCTATTTTCTATCCCTTTCCTAATAATTCCTTGTATTAAGTAACTTTGGACTTACTTAATACAATGCGATCAACCCAACAGAGAGTGAGGTACAGCTGACAAGAAACCTAGTGCACGAATTGTTTGCCTTGTTATTCTAGAATGAGGACAGTAAGATCATTTATAAGTTTCCTCCCCCACCCTTTTTATTGGTTTTTTTTCTCGCTCCACTCAAGCTCATCTGAAGAAGTAGATTTTGCCAACAAAAGCTCATGATACTATATATAATTTTTGTTAGCATCTAAGGTGCCACAGGAATACTTGTGTGTTTTTTTTTTTTTAAGTTACAGACCAACATGGCTCTCTCTCTGAGAATTTATAAGTGATGTTCCACAAAAGACTGCAGCAACAAATATGAATTGTAGCTAAATAAGCCACTTACTTTATGACAGCCTGAAGCTTCTCACAGAGCACAGTGAGGACAGATACAACATCATCGCAAAGGGACTCTACTGTAGAACCTCCAAAAAAGACAAAGGTCAGTGGCATTATGTGCGTTTCGCTGGATTACCATCCCGCCCCCCACTTTCAGAGCTATCCCAGCTTCTGTGTCTTGGATCTGCAGTTCTCAGCTGTGGATTGCAGGCTGCCAGACTTAAAAAAAAGAATCAGCGGAATGGGAAGTTATTCTGAGGGAGGAAGTCACAAAATGAAAAAAAAAGTAGCATCCTTAACTTGGTGGATAACACTAATTTCTTAAAAGGACTATAAATAATTCATCAGGATTATTAAAATCATGGTGGCTTTTCCTATTGCTTATCACTGGGCTGCTCCTTCCAACCACGAGAAATCTATGTAGCCACTAAGGTGCCAGTCCTGCCTGGGGAACAGTGTGGACAGATCATAATTCCTGGGTGAAGTATCACTGGAATCAATGGGCCGCACATGGACCCAAGGATCCACTCCCACAGATCCAGTTGCAGAAGCCAGGCCTAATACAGATTTTAGCAATTAGACAATATAGTGGAGAAGCTAGGAAAAACATTAGAAAACTGATACTATCGACATGATGAAGGTTCATTTTTAGCAGAGCTGTCTGTCAGGACCTGCAAAAATATTGATGAAAGGAGGGACACCATTATCCACTAGTTAATATACCATGTCTGGCTCAATAGGTAAGAAATTGTATTTGTGATTTCAGACCCTGCTAATCTCTGAAAAACACTGTTCAAATTTTACAAGGGACCCCAATTCACTTTAACCCTGCCCACAGCGCTGAAGCCCTTTGGGTGCAGAGACAGCATATTATAGTCATTAGTTATTACTTTCTTGTATGGAACACCATTCACATGGTGCAGCTGAAGGTATCATTAAAACTGTTGCAAGCCAGGAAGATTTTGTAGACACTTTGCAGTTCTGAAGATAACCAGAACACTTATACAATGAGTGGGGTGAGACCAATGAGGTGTGAGCAATGGAAAATGAAAGGAGCAGTGTGACTCTGCAGAGGATGTAAACACTATGGCAACCAGGTGTCTTGGCAACAGTAGGCAAGAACAAGGAACGAGGAGAGAGAAGAGGAAAGAAAAATCACATTTTAAAGAGTTACCATAAAATTAAGAGTAATAGATACCTTGGCTCTTGAACTGCTGCATGGCTTCATGGTTCTCAGTTGTCTGCTGAGGGGAAAGAAATATGTTACAATGAGAATAGGTGGAAGGAAAGTGCTATATAATAAAGTACTCAGCTTCTAATTGGAAAAAGCCAGTCTGGGACTAGAGTCAGAAAAGAAAGTGTTAACATTACAACTTCCTTGTACGTTAGAAATACCTCTTTTTCTTTACTAATTTTGAGGGGGATTTTTTTCAAAAGCGTCTAAGTCCTATTTTCTAAAAGTGATTTATATTTAGGCATTTAAGACCAACTGAAAACCACTGGGACAGACTCCCAGGCATTTATGTAATTTTCGGAAATGGGTTTTAAGAACATGTCACCTTGCTGCTCTTGAACATTTTACTTTACTGCTGCTAACACTACAGAGGCCATAAACCCTCTTAGATCATCTAGTTCATTTCCCTGCCAGTGCAGGATAGTTCCCTGTGGCACATAAAGCACATGGAAGCACAATATCAACTCTCTTGTGTCTCATGTATCATCAAAAATTGTCAGACGCTAAGGACAGTTTGCAGAATCTCCATTATAGGTCAGAAAGTATGAGCAGAGGTAACAATTTAGATTTCAGAGCTGCCAGTTTGGGGGGAAAAAAAAACAACTTTTGACTTATAAACTGGGCACACTTTATCCAGAGAAAGTATAAATAAAAGGAACCCTACAACTAAAGTTTATGCCTATTTCTCAGATTAAGACTATACTTAAATTCTGTCTATTTTATTTTTTTAAAAAGGATCTCTATTTTATTGAACTGCTATAAGATTAAACCTCTACACAACTGACAGCTGCAAAATCCCCTAACATATCAAACAAACACATAAAGGCAAATAATTTCTTCATTAATATGCAAGAAAGTGCTCATAAGTGCAAGAAGCCAAAGTCATTTCAAATTTGCCCAGAGGTGCTCATAATTCCATCAAACAATATGCTGGAGTTAAGTGCAAACAACTCTTGTGGATTTTAATAGAACAATAAAGGCACTAAACAGAAACCAGTTACTTTTGCCAATAAGCCAGCAGGTGAAGAAGCGCTCTAGCCCAAATAATTTCATTTATTCAGATTCAAAAGGATTTGGCTTAGATTTTGTAAATAAACACACAATATAAAAGAGAAAAGGAAAACAAGGTCAAGATAATCTAACATCAGCATGAAGTCTATCTTGCAATTCAAAATGTAGAGTGTGTCTGCTGGAAGGGAAAAGCGGTGTCTGCTGAAAGATTTGTTAGGCATGAATATTGATGTAGCCCCAAAAGGATGCAGTTTAAAGAGGACTAATGCTGGAATGCTCAAATAATGCCAGAAGGCACAGCACCCAGTCACTCAATGCTGCAAGCAGAGACACAAAAAGGACACAGCCATGACATACTGAAGCATCTGTTGATGCTGGAAGACTTACCGTATTCTCTTGCTTTTGCCGTAACTGTAAAGTCAAGTCACTCAACATTTGGCTGAGGGTTGCCCGCACAGCGGTGTTAATACTCCGCTGGTGACAGCTAGATACATATGTCTCAATGCAAACCTGGTGAGGAAACAAGGAGCACATAGATATAAACTAAATTTAACTGCAGACCATCTCAGAAGGAAGTGAAGCTCTCTTTGATGTAGAAGGTCAGCCAGATTTACTAGCGCACAGAGTTAGAACATTTTTCAGCAATGCGAGTAGTTAATTAATATGATTTAAAAGCAGCATGCAGTTTGTCAGGTTTCTAAAGTGTTGTGTACATTGAGGTAGCAAAACTAAAATGGCAACCTCATAACCTCTCTCTTGTCAAACTAAGGTGCCCAGGCAGTGGCTTGTGCTGTGGATGTTGCTTTCAAATTTTAGTCCCATTGTTTTAATTCCAGTGATGTATTCATGACATCAAAGGAACCAAACGAATTCACAAGGACCATTTCTCTGGAATTCTTCCACTAGCACATAAGTGGTGGTATCCTCTCATATGAGGATCATAAAGGTTTTTATTTCTTTTCAGGTTATTTGCGTAAATTGTTATTTGTGTGGGGTTTTTGTAGGAGTAATACATTGGGGATTTTCAGACATCTTCTGCTACTATGATGCAAGTAGGTGTCTTGATTGTTCATTGTAAATCATGACTTTAATTTATGTTCATTGCAGTGTCCAATAACCTTTTAGTGCCCATAAATGGAAAAAAAAAATGTATCTGGCTATTTTTATTATAGTAAAAGTGACAGTGACTGCTATAGTTCACATTGCAATAGTTTCCATTCTAACTACATTTTCAGTTGTTTGTGGCTTTGGCAAACTTTCAGCTGTAGGGTTGAATTTTTTCCATGACTTAACTGTGCCCAAAGACAATATTTTGTAGGCAGTTGTGAAAATGCAGTGCAGTTGGAATGCCGGGGCTATGGCATTATGCCCACTGCAATGTCCTTTAAAAGTTTTCTTGTAGGAAGTGTTTATTTCCAGAAGAGTTGGTAAAGTACTGTGTTATCATTTTTGATATCTCAAGCCAGAGGCTGATGCATGAGCTAATTTAGTGCTTCCTGTAATTTATATCATGAGGTTGGGACCAAACTGTTTAACATACATTTATTAATACATTGTGATCCAGAGGAGCAATTCCACTGATGTTGGCATATGTTGCACTCTGTGATTCTACAGCTCTGCAGTTACTCATACAAGTTCAGCCAGCATGCATGCCCATGAGTTTGTAACACTACCTGTTGTACTATTCAGGGTGGGGCCTTTCAGATATGTCAGCATTTCTATCATAAAGTCACTCTGAAGGATAGTAACTCCTGTGTCAAGTCAACCTGGAAATGACTACATACACATGCACACGCGCAATGTAAAGACACACAAAATGTGTTAGGTGAGGGCTGGATTAACATTTTGCGGGCCTGGTGCCAAACATACTTCCGCCCCTTCCAAGTCTGGGCCCAGGATGGCAGCTGCAGTGCATACCCTGCACTGAATATCAGACATCTTTCATGATGATCACACACCTCTACCTGACTATATGTAGTGTCATACACAGTTTCCTTAGCTCCGTTTTTCCTCATTCAGTTGTTCATAGTGAGCAGAAAAAAATTCCACAGATTTATCTCCTTCATCCAGACATTCGACAGCAGGGTGGGCAGTAAAAAAGCAGCGACCTAACAGGGTTAGTCCCTGGTGGGGTACCACTGCTATATTGATCAGTGCCCTTTGCAGTTATCAGGCAGTCATAGCTCTCGTTGGCCATGGATCACCGTTCGCGGCCAATAGGAACAATGGGAAGAGGCGCCAACTACGATACCACTTCCTGATGCTCCTATTGGCCATGAATAGCAATCCAAGTTGCCAGGTGCCTGCAGAGGCACAGGTAAACACAGAAGTGAGGGCCTGGGTCAGCATTTGCCCACCCCTGTTTTATAGCCCTGTTTCCAGTACCATCCTATCACTGTAATGTGGTCCTGGTCTCAGCTCACTAAAATTCCACAGCCAGAAGATACCTGATCAAGTCTGACAAATGTAGGGTGAACAGCTGTCCTGTTTTTAAAGGGACATTCCCATTTTTAAGGCCTCCTGCAGGTGTCCTGACTTTCTTAAAAATTGACAATTTCTTCCATATTTCCTGTCTTCTCCCCCATCAGTACTTCTGGGTCCTGATGCTGGTCAAATCCCTGCTCATCAGCAGCCTGCCCACCAGCAGTGATTTACTTGGGGTTGGTCCTGCTTTGAGCAAGAGGTTGGACTAGATGACCTCCTGAGGTGTGTGCCAACCCTAATCTTCTATTATTGTCCTTTTTCACATTACAGAAATAAAAACAATTTATCTCATTTTAGATACTTCTATTTCCCCAACGAGGAAGCAGCCCAGGTTTGAAGATGAAAATTTAAAGGTGGTTAGCACATTATATGGACTAATCAATACTGATATGTACACCGTAACACAATCTGATCAGATTCCTTTCCTACTGAAACCAAGTAGTGCTTTGTCATTAACTTCTGTGGGAGAAGGTCAGGAGTAAAGGTAAAATGGAACTGCTGTTCATGTGTGTTACTTTTAATACAATAGAGAATAAGACCTGCTACCAGAATCCCTTTGAATTTTTAATCTCTGCTATTTTGTCAGACATATCCAGCAGAAGTGAAAGATGCTAATGCTTTTAGGATTTCTGCCTTGTGTCTAAGTTATGGGCACAATAAAGCATGGTTGAATTTCTTGGTTACAAACATAATATGCTTGATTAGTGTAAATTGTGAGCCAAAATACCACACACTAGAATAATCTGAACTACATACAGCTCTTACCCCATTCTCAACCCATTTCACTTGTTATATCCAGGTGTAGCATGATGAGAACAATATACATAGCACACAAGATATTTTGTGCCTCTTATGTGCTAGAGGCAAGATAAAGACAAAATATTTCATCTCAGGCTTGCATATGTTCTCATTTTAATAATACATTAAAGCTTGATAATGCTGAAAGCATTTAGATCAGATAATGGATGGAACCTACAGTTATCTTGGGCTTTGGGGCATCTGTGGACTTTGGGAGTGTTATATTTCCCAAGGTAAGTGGGGAATTTCACACAGCAGGAGCTTAATTAATAGATGTGTGAAGAAGTTTCCAAAGACACATGATGTCTCTCACTGCACAAACTGTCAGTGCAGATTAAAGTGTTCTATCTTAAAATGTGTAAAAAAAGATGCCACACAGATGTCAGTACTGTTATTTATATAGCATGCAGCACTTCATGACAGGAAAACCATATGAACAAAAACAAAATTTCTTCACTGAACAGTATACAGTACATTCAAATCCTGCCGTCAGACCTATGTGAACAGACCCCTGAACAGTGTGTCTCCTCATTGGCTTCAGCGGTGCTCTACACAGGAGTTAAGGATCTGCCAAAATAGACCCATTGCAGGACTGCGGCCTCAGGAAATACATATAAAATGCCTGAGTTTACTGGTAACATAATGACCCATCTTGCCAAGTCAGTGTGATTTCCTCTTTATGTTTCTCTGACAGTGCAAGAAAACCCTTACTCTTCTGCCATTTTCAAAAAGAGAAGATGGTGTACCTCACAAGAATTTCAGTGGACAAGCAATACGGGATCCTATCGACTACTTACAATTGTGCAATTTAGCACTTGCAAAGGCCAAACCATTGACTCGAAGTTTGTCTTCTGTGAGTGGGTAAATAGTAATTTTATTATCTAATTCAGCTGACTGAAGGAACTGTAGAAAGACTATATTTAAAAGCAGGCTGACTTTCTGGAAAAAGCCAGATCAATTCCCCCTTGTTTCTTCCCCTGCCCCTAGTGTGTTAATATGCACCACTATTGCCCTGCTGAGCTCCAGTCTCACAAGCCAAACATGATACCTTGTGAAATGTCATTGGTGGGGGTGCACCAGTAAAAATGCGAGCGCTCAGGGTACGGAAGAGGTGTGCAATGGTCACTTTGATCATTTCATGCATTTGGGGGCTTCCAGCTTTGTGACATGCAAAACACAGCTAAGAAAGCAAAACACAAAAGGTTAGGCCAAGCAGTGCAATGGACGAAACAAGACAAATCTCCCAAAACATGGTTGAGAATAGATACAAGAAGGCAAGAATAGATACAAGAAGGCAAACCAGTCACAAAGCATGAAATAACTCGTCATGCTGGGGTCTGACCACATTAAAAGTACTGTGTGTAGTTAGATATAGCCAGGCTGACTGTAGATTCAACACTAATAATATTTAAGCCATTTGTACAACCCTTTTCTTGGTCACAGTGCTTCACAAATCTCCTTACCCTTCACAGAACTCCAGTGAGGTTAATAAGGGAAAAAGAGGCTGAGCTTAAGGTTAAAATGCTAAGATGTATCCACTAATTTGGGGTGCATCCATTATGGATTGATTGGGCGATAAAAAGTGGCCAGGTTCTAGCTTGGCAGAAGACAATTCACATTGTAGGCGTACCCCCATTGGTAAGAAACAAGCCGAGACAGAAGAGCTGGCACTAGCACCAGCTAGCAGGGGCAATATCAGGGAGGGGAGGGGGCTTTCTGGAGAAGAAAGGACACTTAGCAGAATGCAACTATGTCAGTTCTCCACTGGAAGAAGTTTGAGCAGCTGATGCTAGAACCAGACCAGTGATGACTCAGTGATCCATACACATCCTCAAATGGCTACAATGCCAGCACTGGGAAAAGTTCAGACGGAGGGGAGTACTGTGTCCTCAGGTTTCAAATTTTAAGGCCTTTGTAATATCTATGGGCCAGAATCACAAAGTCCAAAGGTGTAAATAGTGCTCCTCTGTATAGGTATTCTAGCACACATTCCTAATGTAGACAGAGCTGATACTGGCAAGAGAGTGCTTTTGCTGGTATCGCGGATACCGATTTCCTGAACAAAATGTACTAACCCAGCAAAATAATTTTCTTTACCAGTATAGCTTCATCTACACTCAGGACTTTGCTAGTGTGCGTCTGTGTCATATTTTTTATTTAATTTATTTATATATTATATAAATATAAAATGCTGACAAAAGTTATTAGACATGACCTTTTGGATATGGCAGAGCCACTAAACAACGGCAGGGTCCAACACAACACGAAATAAACTGGTGTTGAGCAGGGTGTTTTAAAGAGAAAATACAGCCACGTGTCAGTTGCATATTATTATCTGAAAAGGCATAGTAGAAATAGAAACGGTGAGTTCAATAATGCACACAGCCTTGCAGATGTCCCCAGGGAACAAAACAGTGACAACTGATTTCCTGTGACAACTTCACTACCTGAAGCAGCTCAAAGGTTGAAATACTGGAGCTATTGCTTTCCCCCCCAAAATGTGCACTGTCTCTTACTGTACTTCTCTGTCTACTATTTATAGCTATATTGGGCTAGACTCACCTTCAACTTTCACTCACTTCAACTGTTCTCCACAGTGGAAAGTCTGCAAAAGAGAGGCTGCAGCAGTGGAAAGGAGCCATAAGTTTGCCTCTGTTTGGCAGACTGGAGCAACAGGGATTTAACACAGCCTGGGAAAGGGGGTGGCATGAACTGAGAAAGGGGGTGGCATGAACTGCTGACCCAGTACATCTTTGCTACAACCACGAGTAGAAAAATGAAGTTACTTCTCTTGAGTATGGATTTCCTAATATTACTCAAGAGAGGTGAAACCATGAGTTACACAGGTCACCCCCAAATGAATATTAGCCTGTATTCAGCACATGGCCTGTTTTTAGGACACAAGAGAATTTTAATATTTTGCATAGAAACTATTTTTGTAATCCATCTGCCTGTAAAGTCAGTTAGTGATGTTTTAGCAGCCACATTACCATAGTAAGGCAGTCAATTTTCTTACTTACCATGCTTTTTCCCCTTAAGTAGCAACAGGATGATGCAGGATCAACTTAATTCCCAGATTTATAAAATGTTATCACTATCAGGTAAAGCTAGGCACTTCTATTAGGTTTCCTTTTCCTCTTTTGCACCATGGAAAAACTGACATTTTTAATCACTCTCTCTCAGGCTTACTAATTTCACTTATAACTTCCCAAATTGTCTTTAAATAAGAGCTGAACACAGAATGAAAACTCCTTCTGTAATTATCAATTATGTTTATTATTATTATTATTATTTTATTAATTCCTCAATATTGAAAAGAATAGCTAACAAGTATAAAAACAGAGGGGCGTTGTGTCATGGAGTTTTCAAATATTTTCATACAAACCTTTTCATTGCTGTATTATACATTGATGTTAAGTGTGTATACATCTCCCTTAATCCCCATGCAGTGTAATTCCATATAATTTTATGCTTTATTACACACACCCCCACCCACCCCCCCAGCCCCTGCCGTGCAACAGGCTCATTGTTTCTGGCTACATGGGATACTCACTGCTTGAAACTCACTGTGCAGCTACATAGGCCACTTATCTGAAAACTTTCATTTATAAACAGATCAGTTCTTGGCAGGTGTGTTTTCCAGCTGACAAAGCCATTTACACAATTTAACCCAGACAAATATAATGAGGGCAAGGGATGATCAATTAATTGCAGTGGGACAACATAATAAATCTAGGGATGGAATGATTTTTTTTCTTGGATGCATCAAGAATAAGAGACACACTAATAATGCACATTATAGGTCAATCTCATCTCTGTTGTAACTGTTATTAACTTTGGTGGAGTTTGACCTGGGATGAATTTGGACCTTCACACTGTTGTAAAGTTGAAGGTGAACATTTTTTATTACTGCAGAAGGCAAAGCAAAACAAAAAAAACAGGCAAAGTTTTCAACACAGACAATACTGTACTACACAGTGGACACTAGGAGAAATTGCCAAGAGTAGAAAACGCATCTTCCACTACATGTCTACAGCTGTCAGCACTATGTGATTGCTAATCATGTTGACTGAATAAAACACAATAGTAACAAGGGTAATAGCAATCATAAAGAATGACTGCAATTGTTTTGAATAAGTCAATCCCTGTCTATGCATAGAAAGCACATTCTAGTTAGTGGCAAAAGGTCCAGGAAAACAAGCAATGTTAGTGGGGGCGGGGGGAGGAGAAGGATGGAGAACACTCACCTCAGCAATCTTTAGTACTGAACTTCCATTCAGGTCAAATGTGGGGGTGTACGTGATGCAGAGCAAAACCTTGAACACAGAAGGGGGAAAAGCACAAGAGCTTTAGTTTCATCCATCATTTCTAGATTGTGGTTGAGTTCTGATATTGTCTATTGTGTTAATTACTTTTTCTGCATCATATCCTTCAAGACACAATTCATTACATTTTCCACAGCAGCAACTACTGGGGTTGGGGAGGGCAATGAAGTTGCTGATTAGTTTCTGCTTGGAAAATTGTGATTCTTGACCAAAAAAGGCACCACAATCCCTGATGTTACGTTGCTCTATATGTACAGGTCTATCAGAGAGGAAATATGGTCCAATGGTTTGGATGTATTAAGCAAAAAGACTTGAGAAAGACAGGATCACTTCCCTGCTCTGCCACTGATTTCCTGTATCATCTTGGGAAAGTCACTTAGGTTTTCTGTGACTCAGGCAGGTTTCAGATGGGGCACTAGCAAAAATGTTGTTAGGATAAACACTTTAAAGACTGCAAAGCCTCAGATAATTATGGGAAGTGAGAAGCCATGCAATACATATTTAAAAAAAACTGAGCAATTTTTAAGAAGCCACTCCCTGAATTGGTATGGGTATAATAATTACCAAGCCAATACTTAAAAATGATTTATAATCAGTAACTATAATTAATCCACAAAACACCCTGTGGAGAAGGAAAATAGGAAAGAGAGAGTCTTGAAAGGACTGTCGAGGCTTAAAGGGAACCTTTTGTCTGACAATATTTTCATCTAATAATTATTTGTACTACACTAGTGAATAGAGGATTAAGACACCATTGTCCTAGGCAGTGTACCAACACCTAGAAAGAAACCTTGCTCTAAGCAGCCTAAATTTGCTCAAAATTATTTGTTCTTGCGTCAGCATTGTCCTTTAGCTTAAATAGCTCTCTCTCCTTGGTGTTTATCTCCCCCAGTGTATTTATTGTGGACTACAAATCTGGGAGAAAGATTCCTCCATGCATGGGATCTAAGGAAACTTGGCCACATGCATGATAAGTGGACACCTGGCTAACTAAAATCATGATGGACCATGGAGATTGCAGGACCAGAGTGTGCCGGACTAAAGAGGTTCAACCTGTATTAGTGCACTCTGCCGTCAGAAACATGATGGATCTTTAAAAATGACATGGGATATGACTCTAAACACCACCAGAGCACAGAAATGGACAAGTTTGATTTCATGCATTTATAATTTGCCTTACCGAGATACCCCATTTCAAAAAAAATCAGGAAGAGTACAGGAACTGAACCTTGTTAGCAATACATGTAAGTTAGGTGTAGCATATAACACAATAGTTGGTACTGTGTGATAAATACTATACATACATGTGGGAAGTTATGTTAACAGATATGCTCTTCCCACAACTGGGCTCATCCATATCAGATATTCCACAATACTTGTCAAAACAACTAACTTCAGTTTTGCAAAGTTTCCAATTTTCTAAAGCTATGAATGAATACTTTGCACGAAGTACAGTCAGGGAATCCTGTCATTGTTCATCAACACTTGGAATGTAGTATTCAGAATGAGATATGGCAAAGTATATGGAGGTATCTTTAAAGACCAATACCTGTAATACTAGTATCCAAAACAAAGGTAGGGAACGTGCATAACAATACATTAAGAAACTGGTGTGTACAGGTGAGTTGGATTTTAGTGACATGTAGAAAGTTTTGTAACTTGTAAAATCATACTAAAAATACCATACCATACTATTTTACCTGTATGTAAAATCATACTATAAATAGCTCAAATGCATATCTTTAAATTACCACCTTCTGTGTAAGGTGAACAAGATCAGAGAATTTGCATCCTGGAATGAGGGTATACCTTGTCTTTGGACACTACCTTTAGGAAAATGTGTTTATTTAGGCTCTTGTACATCCTTGAGAAGAGGATGCTCAAAACCAGGCAAATAGGAATTACTGAATTTCAAACAATATTATCTTTCTCAAACCCCTCAGCCTTTTAAAATATGAACTGAATGGTGTAGCTAAATGCCAGTGATCATTGCGGATGAGTGTTTTGCGGGGCCCAGGGCACGGGGCCTATTGAACCACAGGGCTCAGGGCAGCACAATTTTGCGCATTTGCCACGGCCACAGCCGACAGGTAGTAGTGTGTGCACGGGGCCTATTGAAGCGTGGGGCCTGGGGCAGCTGCCCTGCTCACTCTGCCCTATATTCACCGCTGCCAGCGATCCAGGAGAATGGAAAAAGACCGGAACAGAATAGTCTGGATTCTATTCTCAGCTTTTGGCGATTTGCTCTCTGATACAGTCTAAATCAATTAAATGTTCTGTGTCTTAGTTTTCCAATTTGTACAATAATATTTCCTCCCCTCACAGAAGTGTTGTAATTCTTAATGACTTTAAAGTGCCTTTAGATGATCAAATGCAAGTTGGTCAGTATCATTATTTCCTGAGGTTGTCAAGAAATACAACCCTCTCTGGGTACATTCATTCAGAGTGTTAACAGTATTATGTTTTACTTGATAGAAACATCTGAATTTGGGTGCTGCAACACATATCCACAACACTAAGTTGATAAATGAAGAAAGGATAAATGAAGAAAGGAGAGAAGAAAATGGTATGGTAAACATTCCCACAAAGCATTAAAGAAAATTATTAAAAACAGAACATTCAGAAGAGCTCAGATACTCCACCCAGATATGCCAGTTTCACTGATGGGTGAATTCTCTACCTGATTTGTTATGTCAAACATATTCCATAACTATTCAACACAGGACTCAGTGTACCTTTCACTTTAAGCCCCTTGTTCTGTTCATAGCTGGAGACAGGATGCGCTACAAGATGAATCACTATATTCCTGTCTCATACAGATGCAATTTTCACATGCATCAGCCCCCCAAACGGTGTGCAGGTGCATCAAATACCCACGCCTGAATACTAGGTCCACAATTTGCAAAATGCCATTGAACTTTTTAGAATACAAAGCCTAATGTATTCACTGATGTAAGATAAGGTCTTTTCCTTGGCACTAATGGCACATAACACTCCTTGTGTGCTTTGTGTGACATCTCTGTTCTTATATAGAAGCTCAGCTCAATACTGCTTTGTAAAAGATTTCATAGTTTATGGAATGTTTAATTGTAACAAGGATCTGTGAAACACACGGAAATATCTCCCAGAGTAATGTATTCTTATGAGGCTCTGCTTACGGAAATGATTCCTATTTGTTTGCCCTCATTTAAGTCTCTCTCCATCTTCTGTCCTTAAGTGGCTGCAATTTGAACAGGTAGGAAATGTGCTTACTTTTTCCTGTCAGAAGTGCCAGTGAGCCTAAAGGAGTAGGCAACTCACTCAGTTTCTGGTTTAGGGGTCAGATGCACAGTATAAGAAAAATTTCATCAGGTGCTTGCTGATGAAAAGGTGACAGTGACCGCATGTTTTGAAATAACAGGGAATTCAGGCAAAAGTAGATTTGGTTGCTAATAATTTGTAGGGGTTAGATTTACAACAGACCGAGAAAGCCATTCTCTCACACAGACTCTGGTCCCTACTGTCTTGTAAGGCCTCATCTCCCAACAAAAGCAATATAGTGAAGTTGCACCTCCCTTCTCTCAGTTACTGTGGTTCTAGTGATACCAGTGTAGAAGGGAAACACACTACGCTGGTATAAGGATTTAAAAACTGATGTAACTAGGTTTGTACTAGAGGTTTGACCTCCCTGGTCTGCAACCTTAGGACTTGACCGGTCTCAAATGAGGAATTTTGCTGGACCAGGAAAGGTCATTTCTGGGGACCCCTACCACCATCCCACCCCTTTCCACAAACCAGGGTCACACTGCTCACCTCCCAGCTGGCTTCCCTCTGCTGCCAGACCCTCAGCACAGGGCACCATGGCAGCCCCCGTCACTGCAAGCACAGCCCTAGTGCCAGGCTCCCTGCCCTGTGGGGCAGCCCCCCTGCTCTATGGGGTTCAGTTGTTTCACCTCACTGGGCAGCCTCATTTGGCAGCTTTGCTGGACAGCTCTGCTGCCTCCCGGCCTCACCAGACAGCTTTGATGCTGGGCAGCTCCTCTCCCTGGTTCCTTGCACTGCGGTCAGACAGGCCCGTGTTTGGGCTCCTGGCCCTGTGGGGAGCCTCGCTGCCTCCTAAGTTCCACCGTGCAGCTGCATGACTGGGTGGCAGCGGGGCTGCCAGGTTCCTGGTTGTGCTACCTGTTCTGGGTTTCCAGCTCCACCGCTGGGCAATTCCACTGCCTTCTGGTTTTGCAGGGCAGTTTGGCAAACAGAAATAATTTTAAAAAAGTAGGCTGAAATTCAATAAGGATAAATGCAAAATTCTAAAACTTAAGCATAATCAATTGCACAAAATACAAATGGGCTATGTTTGTTTAGGAAGGAGTATTGCAGAAAAAACCTGAGGGTTATAGTGGATCATAAACTAAATGTGAATCAACAGTATAATACTACTGCAAAAGAGCAACTATCATATTGGACTGTATTAGCAAGAGTGTTGTAATCGAGACAGGAGAAGTAATTTTTCCAGTCTACTCAGCACCAATAAAGTCTCAAATAAATTAATGTGTTCAGTTGCAGGCACCACACTTCAGGAAATTGGGGAAAGTCCAGAGAAGAACAAAAATGAACGGTCTAGAAAAAAAAAAAAAACCCCACACGGCCTATGAGGAAAGACTGAGAAAGTTTAGTCTGGAAAAGAGAAAACTGAGGGTAGTCATAGTAACAAATCTTCAAGTTGTTTTTATGGATGATAAATTGTCCTCTTTAACCACTGAGGACAAGACAAGAAATATTGGTCTTAAATTGCAGGAAGGGAGATTTAGATTAAACATCAGGCAAGCAAACCAACTAGCCACACAACCCAAAAAACAAAACCCGTCTTCCTAACTGTCAGAGTAGGTAATCTCTAGAACAAATTGCCCATGAGTTGTTGGCTCTTCATCACTGGAGATTTTTAAGAACAATTTAGATAGATTCTAGTTCATCCATAACAAGTGGCTATAATACTTACCCTTGCCTCCATCCAGGCAACTGGACTAGATGATTGAGACCCCTTCCAGTCCTATATTTCTACAGTTCTGTATACACCAGACCCAAGGTTGAAAACATGGTCTTTTGACTAATGCCCAGAACTACTCAGGAGTTCTGATTCTTTCCCCATCCCTGTTGCAGGCTTCTTTTGTGACTCTGACCAAGTCATAGATTACCTGCTGCTACTTTGTCCTAGCTGTCAAAAATGAGGATAAAAAGTTTCCTACCTGAGGCTTAGTTCTTGAATGTTTTTTGACAGTCATAGGCTATATCTACACTCGCGGCTTCTTGCGCACGTACGACCGTTCTTGCGCAAGAATCTGCAGAGCGTCCACACTGCCCGCTCTTGCACAAGTAAATTTACAGTACAGCATGGTAAGAGAGGGCTCCTTGCACAAGAGATATGCTCTTTTTTAACAGGTGTAAGCCCTCTTGCGCAGAAGCTCTTGCGCAAGAGGGCAGTGTAGACAGGCAACATGAATTTCATGCACAAGAAAGCCCCATGGCTAAAAATGGCCATCAGAGCTTTCTTGTGCAAGAGAGCGTCCACACTGCTATGGGTGCCCTTGCGCAAAAGCACAGCTCGCACATGGCAGTGTGGACATTTTCTTGCGCAAGACTTCTTGCACAAGAACACGTGCGCAAGAAGCCGCCAGTGTAGACATAGCCATAAAGGGAAGGTGCAAATTATTAGTGCATTATAAATGATTATGTAGAGCTACTAAACACATGGCAGCTGCTAAGATACTTATCTCCAGCCACAGACTAACTATGTTAAATATAGGCAGATTCCGTTCTGAAAAGAAATAATATGCATTTCACTGGACTATGACATTTTACCTTGTTTTACACTTTCACAGACATTTGTTGCCAGACTACCATGCAATTTCTAGTGGCATCTTTTGTAGCATAAGTCATTCTTCCCTAGTACATCAAGGTGCACATTAGAAAGGAGACTTTACTATATAAAGTGCAATGAGGAGAGAAGCTAGAGTGAAGGGGCTTTAGAATGTTCAGAAAGTCTGAAAAGAAACTATCTTGGAAAGAAGGAATATTGTTACTTTGGTGATACCTGCAAAGTCAAACAGGTTCCCTTATCTTGTAAATGTTCTGATCAAAACGGATTTCTATCAGTAGGGGGCCCATAATGAAAGTTGTTCATTTTAATTACTGGTGGAGTCCTGCCCATCATAGAAGAATTATCTTCTTTCTCCCCAGAGGCCCAGGATACAAGTGGTATTACAAGGCAATGTCAAACTGCACGCACAGATGGGTTTTCACAATGGACAAAAGGAAAAAAAAATAATTGCTTTTTGTGCTACACCGAAAGTCACTTTTCTCAGAATGACTAACTGTATAAAAAGAGGGTCACTTTAATTGGAATGGCAATTTCTATTCTACAGTACATTGCCAACAGAGTGGAAGAACGTAAGCATTACCCCCCCCCCCCCCCATTTTACAGATGGGAAAAGTGAGTGAGAGGGGGTAAAAATTCCAAAGTCAAATGAGTCCAATGAGACCTAAGTGCTTTTGCAAATGTTACCCAGAGAGATCAAGTGGCTTGCTCAATGTCCCACAGGAATGTCTGTGGCAGTTAGACCAGATTTTCTGAGTACCAGTCCAATGCCACATCCACAAGATCAATTACATCCTGCGGTATTAAATTTAATTAAATTATTTATTTTGGGGTGAGGGGGTTAGGGAGGCATACAGACTGGTTTTCTGTTATGCTAGGATCTGAATACCTGCCAATGAACGCAAATTTTTCTGCAAAGAAATATAACCAGGAAACATCTTGGTAGCTGATGGGCTGTTAGCCTGATCATACAGGTTTTACTGGCCTTGCAAGGAAAACAAGGGCAAAAGAAATGAAGTGCGTTAAAGTCTTTAAATGGACTTTAATGCACTACAGACTTTACTGTCTGCAGTGGTTTGAAGGGTGCAAACACACCCGCTCATAGTCCCCCAAGTTGCCCCAGCCTCCCTCACCTGTGGGCAGCGCACTGCCCAAGTCTCCCTCCCCCATGCTCCAACTGGCTGAGGGAAGGCTAATTCCCCCCCTCTCCTCCAGGAGCAGTGCCTGGGGGTGGGGATGGGCTACCATGGCCCAGCCAGGTAGGGGCTGATTCTGTCCCCACCCCTCCCAGCCAGCCAGGGAAACAGGCTACCAGTCTGCTTTGTGATCCACTGGTGAACCACTTGCGATAGATTGTCGTCAATGTCTTGGGCACCCCAGATATAGGTTATAATTGGGCCCTGCTGGGCGTCCCACAGGTGTCCGGCGATTAGCGCTGCTTCGTAGAAGATTGTTCTTTTCATTGCCAAGATGGCTACCAGTTAGGATGCCAATATAAAGCAACAGTAGACCAACTCATGAAACATGTGTGTTTGCTTTCTGTCGCTGACAGTTTATTTTTAAACAGCTGTATACAGGCAATTTCACGGTAACTGGGCTGATTACTTGTATTATTATTATTCAAGTTTAAATTACTATTTATTTTTGAAACTGGTTTTTAAGCACAACTGGAATATTACTGGAAAATAAGGGACCATTTTAAATTTAAATGAAAATTATTTAAAAATAAAGCCCTTTATAGAAGTTTTATTTCAGTCGTGCCCTTTTTTATTCAAAACAGATTTAAATATTGCTATGGGGAGAAAAGAGCAGCAGGAAATGTATAAGTTGCAGTCCACACTTTCAAAAAAACCCCAAACAAAACACCCCTCTCCCCACAGAAATTCCTGCGTATGGGCCTGAATCCTGTCTCATTGTATGTAGCATGGCATGGGAAGGATGAAGACAGTGGCTTCCCATGAATTAGAAGCACTGTGAAAGGCTCAGCTATCAGTGGGAATTGGTGCATTCATTACCCAGAACACCAAAGACAAAGACTCAGATCTAGTACAGATTAAGCTCACAAATTATAAATGATGACATGTTGAATGTTCCCAGAAGAACATGCTCATTAATTCACTTGACTAAAAGCTACTGCTGAAAACTATTTCAGCATGAAACTTCTACTTATGCAACATAGGGGCAAGAGGGAAGGAAATGATATCAGTCACTCAACAGATATTTTACAAGTTTTTTTAAATGGCTCTGGCAGTGGCTTTTGTTTTCAAAATGATAATACAGTACTCTAATGTAGGAAGGATTATAGAGAGCTGTCTGGCAAAGTCAGGATGAGATCTTCTGCTTCACCAGCCATGTCAATATGTGTGTACATAATGTTCCTTTATAAATTAAATTATATAGTTAAATCACAAGCAAAGCCATAGCAAATTATAAGAAAAACAGTAAGTCAGATAAATGAATTCCATTACCAAATGGAGAGAAAAAAAAGCCAGACACTGCTACTACTTCACATGTTGAGCAGTACTCCATGGGTGGTTCCACTAAGTAAGGGTATCCAGGAAACTATTCATGGCATTAGGTATGATTCAGCATGATTAGAATTTGGCCATAAGGGCAACAGAAGAGATATGAAGAGACAAAAAGACAAATCACAGCTAGAAATAGGCTTTTTTTAAAAATAAAAAAGATGGGATGATGGGTGATTAAGAGAGTAGTAAAATCAACCAGGAAGAAGAAAAAAGGGGAAAAGCAAAAAGTAATAGCTAGTGACAAATTGCACAAAACATAGCAAACAAAGGGTAAATTTTAAACACATAAAAGACCAAAGAAACCAATGAGCTACTTTACATTGAGAGGACATAACAGTCTATATTCCTTAAGGGATCATATTTGAGAGAAACAACAAGCAATTTGTTTCCTCCTGTTTTTAATGCTACTGAATTTTGTAGATTTAAAAAAGCAATTAGTATAATAAAAAGATTTTGCAGGAGACAAAGAAAAGACAGAATAAGGAAAGGCAAGCAGGCAGACTAAAATGGCCAAAACATTAAAAACATATTAAATTTGGATGTTTCTCTGACATTAGATAGCGGTATTCCTGGTGTATCCAGATCATTAACAACACACACAATAAATGTCACTAATACTAATGTCAGTGAACCTTTCCAAAATATCCTAACAGTTCTCTGGGTAAATGTTAGAAAGATATCTACTTTTTCTATTGTGTTCACAAACAAAAATAAAGTTGGATCCAGAGAATATACTGAAGTACAGTAATTGGAGGGAAAAAAAAGTCATCTCTCTCTCTATCAAAAGGTAAGTCATTTGCAATCACACCTGTGAAAATGTGCCAATGTATCTTTATATGGCCCACATGTGCGTGTGACACAATATAGCCTGCTCTGTCCTGTTTCGAGGCCATAATACCTTGTATATGTCAAACAGTAACAATTCTGCTAAAGAGGAGACATCACTGAGGGTATTAGAATGAGCACAGGGATATGGTCAGCTGGCAAAACTTAGGGTACCTGAAAGCTTCTCTATGTCATGCATTTTGACAGAATTGGTGCCAAGTAGCCATACTATACCAAGCCCATAAAACCACAGGTCAGACCAAGAGAACTTTCAGAGTGGAAAAGATTATGGAGGGGTGAAATAGCTTTAGACAGAACCTCTGCTATGATGTTATATTTTGGACTGTTTGGTAATACAAGGCTGAGATAGAGATTTTATTTGCTTAGAAATCAGAAAATTAAAAACAAATCTTCTCAGAGCAACTATGTTGATATTTTAATATGGTATAGGTTTTTTATTTTTAATGTGTTAATTATGGGAGAAGCACACAGGAATACTTATAGTTAAAGAGAGACCTTAGGAAATGCTAAAATCTAAGGGTCATTGTGAGGGATGGAGAAAAGATGGCCCAGCATTTCAGGGCTTAAAGAAAGCCTCTGGATCCAGCTGCTGATAAAACAGGCAAGGCTAGCCAACCCCAGGCCTGAATGGGGAAGAAAAGGAAGGAGCCTGGCTCAGTTTCGGGCAGATTATCAAGGACACAAGAACTTGGTTTGATGATCTGAGGACTCAGCTCAGCAGCCATAGACTCAGACTTTAAGGTCAGAAGGGACCATTTTGATCATCTAGTCTGACCCCCTGCACAATGCAGACCACAGAATCTCACCCACCCACTGCTAGAATAATCCTCTCACCTATCTCTCAGATATTGAAGTCCTTGAAACAATGGTTCAAAGACCCCAAGATGCAGAGAATCCTCCTGCTAGTGACCGGTGCCCCATGCTACAGAGGAAGGCGAAAAACCTCCAGGGCCTCTGCCAATCTATCCTGGAGGAAAATTCCTTTCTGACCCCAAATATGGCGATCAGCTAAACCCTGAGCATGTGGGCAAGTTTTTATTATTATTATTATTATTAATGGAGATTGCCCATCTCCTAGAACTGGAAGGGACCTTGAAAGGTCATGGAGTCCAGTCCCCTGCCTTCATAGCAGGACCAAGTACCACCCCTGACAAATTTTTGCCCTAAATGGCCTCCTCAAGGATTGAACTCACAGCCCTGGGTTTAGCAGGCCAATGCTCAAACCACTGAGCTATCTCACTGCCATGGCAGTGAGAAATTCCTCCCCTTTGGTAAAAAAGGAGGGGAACTCCAGAAACCTCAACTAATGAAAATCTGGACTCCTGTGTCTATGCCCCAAATTTAAAGGACTTGAGCAGTCTTGGGGGAGCCAGGATCAAAGGGAAGAAAGCAGGGGGTAAGTCTTCCCACCTTTTGGCCCCTCCTATTCAACAATCTAGCAATAGGCTACCCAGCCTCTGGGAACCCAACCACAGTTATCATCAACAGCTTAGGACTTTCATGTTCTCCATTTTGAGACAAAATATGAAAGTTTGCTCTTGGACCAGGGAGTTATTTTATAACTTAGACTGTTCAAAACAGTCCTACCGCTTTCCATGACTGATGAGAGTGAAAAAAAATACATTTTTACCATCAAACTTTCTGTAATTTTTTACAGCTCGATGTAGAAACGTGAAATGTTGCTTAGGTTGCGGACGTATTTTTCAGTGGTTTGAGAAAACTTGGGTAGTGATCTGTGAAAATTAAAAGGCTTTAAAATAGGATTTTTGTGCCCACACAGTGACCTAATTCAATCTCTTAATGGTTTACCAATGTTCTCCTGCTTCTATGACAACATGTGTGGGTTATGAAAATCTGTAGCAAGTTCTGCCTCCACCCACACTGTATTTGAGAGTTTTTATGAAGGGATACAGGGCTCAAAGCCCTCCCTTCATCCATGGGCCATAGAAAGATATGTATCAAACAAGGCAAGGGAGGCTGACTCACTGCATGGTATTATTCTAACATGGGATTTTACACCATACATCACCATGCCATCTAGTATATTGCACACAGCATTTTACTGTTAGTTAACCTAATAGACAAGCATGCTAGAACATCTTTGTTTCTTCATTTTTCTCTTTAAAGATTGTCAATTTCCATGCACAAAAACCTATGTTCTAAGAACACGAGATCTGAAAAGTAAAGCAGTCAAAAATTAGGAACTGATAAAGTTCAAACTGTCTGTGCAATCTTAACAATATCATCTATTACAGTTGATCACATGCTATTTTACCCAGAAGACTTCCCTCATTTATTTTGTACACTGGACCAAACCACCCCCCCCCCCCCCCGCCCCAGGCAGTGTTGGGTACTTTCTTATCTCATTCACTCTTAGGAACTGTATGGTATAGACATAAAAAGGGTCTGCTGAAAAAGAAAAATGGTGGTATGTGGGTAATGCTTAGGACTGAGATCAGGTAATTTGACGAAACCACAGAACAATGTAGACACCTCATTCCGAGAGCCATCACTCTGGTGTAGTGAAGGAGCAGGGATCATGTTGAAAAAAAAAAAATAGCAGGCCAGTTCCTGTCTCCCTGCATTGTTCCCTCTGCACTGCTCTGGAGAGTCGTCCTAACAAGTAGAGGACAGAAAATTGGTACCTGCATTTGCAAAAATGAGCCACGGATATCCACATTTGTGGATGCAGATACTGGTGGGTATAAAGTGGATATCTGAAGATTTGCTGGGCTTTACTAACAAAGTAGCTGGAGTCTCCTTCTCTTCTGCTGCCCCCGTTTTTGGACCCAGCACTAGCCCTGCCCAGACCTTCCCACATGAAGGATCCCTCCCCTCGGTGGCAAAAGGGTACTTGAGGAATGGGGGAGAGGGACAGAAAGGGGAGGGGACACAGAATGGATCCTGGGTTTTGGAAAAAGGGGCACAGGGAATGGGGGATTTTCTTCTTCCCATACCCCCTTATTGCTCAGTAGCCAGCCCTGCTGCATCCCTCTTGTGTGCCATGTACTGCTCCCTCAGTTTCCTGCCCCAGGCGTAGCTCAACCCAGACCTTACCCCTTAAGCACACCTCACCCAGAGCTAATGCTGGGGCTGGAGACCAGGGCAGTAGTGCATGGTGCTGGCAGAAGCTCCTGCGGCTGGGCTGATGGGACACCTAGCCAGGATCAGGAATCCCAGCTTGTGGATTTGGGGGGGGCTCCAGTCCCAATTTGGGTGGGCCTGGATGAAAAGTGGGCAAGATGTAGATATATCCCTGATGGAAGATACAGATCTGTAGCTACCTCATCCATCTGTTACAGGTGATCAATGGCATCATCTCAAGCATCGGCAGTTCTGAACAGAGTAAGCATTTCAGGCTGCAAGCACACATAGATGGGAAGGCTCATTCTTCTCTGCAAATGCCTCATAAAAACACTGATGGGCCTACACTTGCATTGAACCGGACATTTAAAATGCCATGCTGGGTCAGTAGTGAATTCATTTTGGAGTTGTGGCAACCACTCTTTGTACCTAACTTCTAGAGATTCTGAGCCAATAACATGAAATGCTTATTTTGCTCTTTTGTAGCTTTGCTGGTTTGAGGAGGCTCATAAGGGATAGAAAATGTGTCAACTAGAAGTAACCCAGGGGCTGTAATTTAATTGGCTCCATACCCCCAAACTGGGACTGTAAAACTGATTAAGTTGATTTTCTTGCCAGATGCTGCCCATTTCCTCGTAGTAGGTGTTTTGGATATGAGGGGAAAAAAATGCTTCATGTCCTTGGGTTGCCATGTTTTCATCTGTGGAACCATTGGGCTCTGCACAGAAAATGCCAGTGGGAGCCTTTAGTGCCTTTCTGCTCTGCTCAGACTCACTGCTGCATGACCGTACAAGCAACTTCATAGAGCTAGAAAAAAGCCATTCTAATGAGGGTGGTTTAGCCTTGAAAGTTAAATCTTAGCAAAATACTGCTCTGAATTAGCCACTCTGAGGTCAGCCCTGCTGGGATCATCACAATGGATTGCAGGGTGTTGTAGCCTGAATCCCTGTTCAGGAGAGAGAAGGTTGTGGGCCCAACCTAGGCAGAGGTGAATGCTAGCAGCTGGACACCTAAGGAGACGTGCCTTGACCAGAACACAGAAGGCATCAGAATGTGATTTCGTGTTTTGTCAATAATGCATGTCGATTTCAGTCAGTTGGCTAGTAAACAACTTAACTGGGGGGGGAGGGAGGGGAGATGTGACCAGATGTGTCACATGTGCCTTTATACGACTCCCATCACTAGGATATCCACTGAATTGTCACACAATTTCTTTCCACCCACCTCTCTACTTCCACTCCCTCAAAATTAGTTCTGTGAAATGTAACTATTTTTTGCATGAAATACAAATATCACATTTGTCTTTCATATTTCAAATCTCTCAAATTTAGCTGTTCGAGAGAGTAAAAATTATTGAAATAAAACCCAAAAAAGGATAAAAAAAAGTGACATTTAAGAGGAGCCTTAGCTACAAATTGGCGGCATAGATCAACAATTGCTTCCTAGTCTGTATGTTCAGAACATTTTTCACCCCTCATGCATCTCTGTTTACCAATTATCATTTTTATGGTTCCTGCAATGAATTCCTGTTTTTATGGACAGTGAAATGATTCTTAGTCCTACAATAAACCTAGTCATTACATGTATAATGACTCAAAGAGACAACATAAAAAGTAATGCAGCTTATATACGGTTCTAAAACATGTCTGTTTCAGTCCAACCTCTTCCTCAATTTGATTATGCTGTGCAAGGAGAAGCACAGTAGCTACTAAGGTTACTCCATTAAATGTAACAAACCGTACGCATCAGAGACAGAGAGAAGTATTCCATACACACTGACCCTTAAATACCCACAAATAAGCAGGCTAATCATTATCCTTTTGATGTCCTACTATTTTAATGAGCTGCTTCAATTGAGCTAATTAAATGAGTTAATTTTTTTATCCGTAAAATGCAGAATTTAATTCAGAGAAAGAGCTGAAGTTACACTACACTACAATGACTTCATTCATGCTCTCTCCATATTTCCACATCAACCAACAAATTTGATAAGTCAAAATGGCTAGCTACCAGCTCTTAAACCTAGAACTGGTGAAAAGTACCCAGTTTCTCACCCACACAATTTTCCATTGAAAAACCGAAAATCCCCAAACCCACACATTTTTAAAATTTTCTGATGGGGGAAAAAAAAAATCAAAGTTTTAAAGAAAGCAAATACGCCTCAAAGTTTTTTTTAGGCAACTCCCCCAATTCTTCATTAAAAATCTTTTAATAGAAAATCTTTTGCAAAACTCTCCCTGGGTTCTGCTTCCCACTCCACCATCAATTCCGAAGATTTTGTAGCTAGAAATAAACTGCAAATCTTGTTTGATAGCTAAGGCAGAATAGAATACAACTTAGGGTGAATCGGATCTGCACTACTGACAGGAATATTAACCAGATTTTGGCCTTGATTCTACAACAGGATATCTGAGCAAAGCCCCTATGAATTCGGCAGTGGCCATTATTTTGGAATAATAATGCGAGCCTCTACACAGCAATTCCATTATTTCAAAATAACAGGTGGCTTATTCCGAAATCTGTAAAAGTAATTCCACGAGGAATAACGCCTATTCTGAAATAGCTATTTTGGAATAGCAGTAGTGTGGATGCTCTACTGCTGCCATTTCAAACTAGCTCTTCCCCAGGGCCATTCAAAGTAATTACTCCCCAGTGCCTCCTGGGGCTCTAAATTGAGATACCACGTCCACATTAGGGAAGCCTGCCTCCGACTAATTTTGAGGCTTCCCTGTGGTGCAGACATGCTATTTCTGAGTATTTCTTCTGGAATAGCTTATTTTGAAATAAATGTGTAGTGTAGACGTACCCTTAGAGACAAAATGGTTTGTTGTGGTCTGTTTCTGCTGGCTGACCACAAGTTTATGAGTATAGAACTATAATTTCTATTTCTGGATTTCCCGGATGCATTTAGACAAAAGTGAATGCTGAAATCTCAGAAAATGCTGCCTATATTAGTGCTGCAGGGTCCCAAATACTGTGCATGGAGTACATGAAAAGGTTTAGAACAAGGTTCCTGTAAAGCGGTTTTAGCAAAGGTTCATTGATCATACATCTCATGCATGGATTAAACAGAGTATTGCCTGGTTTTTTTCAGTAAAAGCCTATAGAACTTGAAAGAAAATACTAATCAGAGAGCAGAACACCTAATCCACCAACAAAAGTAAATTTGGAGTTGCTGGGAATACTCCAATCTTAAACAGCTGGTCACTATGGACAATACAGAGTTGGGTAATAGCAGAGCCCTTTCTTCCTTTGACCATTCTTTTACAAACCATATCCTTTTTTGCAATGGTGTTTGTGTGCAAACCTTGCCACATGGTATACCAAGCAGTAGCTGCTAAATGCCTGAAGATAAGTTTATTTGGGCTAAGAAGATGGAAAGCCCAAATTAGAAGCCTATTAGGCTGCAAGAAATATTCAGAGCCTAGAACCAGAACAGCTTTAGCACGTTAACTAAGAGTGAAATAATTACTCATAAATACTAGAAAAGGTCACCAGTGACAGCTTTAATTAAGTATTTCTATCTCTTCTTCATCTTCCTCTGCAGTTTCTGTCTCATCAGTTTTAAGTTTTCTATCCTGAATTATTTTAATCCTGCATTGCTTGTACACTCAAGCTTCTGAATGATGCATTAGAGTGCATTAATTTAACTGAAATCACAAAGAGAGAAAAACAAAAAGGGTGGTGAGAGGGGCACATCCTAAATTGCCAACTGTCACTTTCCAAGAGGACTTGCCTGCTGTTTTAACTTCACTGCTGTTCCTCCACAGCAATCGTAAGTGTGGGCACCTATTTAAAATACGATTTTTCTGAGCCTCAAGCAACAAGTATTAAAAAGTGCATTATGTCTGTTTTGCACTGGGATATTTGAGAGAGGCCTCAGGATTAATTTCTTCTTAGAAAATAAAGAATTAGCTTCCAAATTAAGTCAATAGGAAAATTGACATTTTACAAATAGAAGTCACAATAATATGGTAGGAATTAATATTAAATATGATAAAACAGTGTGCCCCCCCCCAAAAAAGGTCCTCGCTCTTTAAAGCTCCTTCATCTATCTCACTTTCCTTTTATATTTAGCTCCCTTTGCTTTAGAGCCAGAAGGTCATGTTCTGAGCTAGATTCCTTTTGACTACCAGTAGACCCAGAAAAGAAAGGGTCTTTCACCTGTACTACGATCACAAAAAGAGAAACTAAAACAGCTCAGGAGCAGACCAGTTTCCTCGTCCACTGCTGACCTGACCATATCTGACAGTGTCTTTATCAACACTGCACATGCTTTTGCAAGTAAGGTAAGTCTAATTTCATAAGAAGAAAATGCTAAAACCATTTTAAAAGCTTTTCAAAATCAAGACAAAAAAGTCTGTGTTTGTCTCTAAATTAATCACGAGTCTTCCCAGCAGCTCTTCAGACTCTGTGCTAACTCTTTCAGTGCCTCAAGCTGGCTAAGGCAGTCCTGCACAACCCTAACCCATCCTTGCATTTTGGTCATTTAAATTAACATGTGGTCCCAAGAGCTAACACAATTTCAATTCAACAATATTCATCTCCTCTTCAACAATATTCAATTCAAAGGGCTGAAACCTTAACCAACCTAGTTATTACTTCATTGTACAACACATTACATATGTAAGGAACATTGGTTCCATTTAGTAGTATCATTATCTCCATTTTAATAACAGGGAAACCAAGGCATTTCTGAAATGCTATCAGCAAGCCTATGGCACAGCCAAGCTTTGAACCCCCATCTTCTAAGGTCCAATCCAGTGCTCCATTCTACAGCCCACACTGCTACCTGTGTGTACACCCCCCCACACACCCTCACCCACCTACCCCTGATTATCATAAAGTCATTGAATTGGAATGAGTCATGTTCAAGAGGGTATTAGTATCACACGGACAGTGGACAATAAAGCTCCAAATACCGAAATAGCTCAAATCTGATAACCATCAGGTCACACTGCAAAAGACTGGGGTTTTGAAGAAGACTGAAGATTTACAGTTGCTGAGATTTAACTGTAATTGTTCATGGTGAGCTAGGATCCCTAGTGTCTTGGCGAGGCATATTTTTAGTTATATAAATAGCAATAAATAATTCAATAATGGATGGCTTGCAGCCTCTCTAGTTAAAATTGGGGTCTGCTCTCTGACATAAACCCAATTTTGGTATGGACTCTTGAAACCCTTGAAGAAAGCATTTCTTCTTCAACAATGCACAGTGGAAAAAAAAAAGCCAGAGAAAAACTGGACAAGATATCTCACAATGTGGTATTTGAGAGAAAAAGATGTAAATCGAGTCTGGTAAGTATAATGCTTTCTTTTCTGCCCAAAATAACTTGTGTCAGGAATTTCACATTTCATATATGCTAATATTTCTGCATATCCCAGTTTTGGATAAGTGGCACTGTATATGTTATTTCACAGCAAACTAAGAATTTAAGAATGGTCTGTCAGGATCCAGTGACCTTTAAAACATCTGACACATTGTGCCAGATTCCCTAATACAGGGCTACTCCACACGTGGGCCACATTTGGCCTGTTTGTGCCCGCGGTGCAGTTTGGGTTTACACAGAGCTCAACAAATCTCCCAGGCGGGGTGAGCATTGAAAGACACAAGTGGATGGGCTGGCTGGAATAGACGGGCATGGGGTGTCGGCATTTCTAGACCCCAGGGAAGGTGTGCCAGGAGCGTCAGGGCATTGTGGGAAGTGCTGGCTGCTTAGCCTTGTGGGCAGAACCTGAGAAGCACTGACTGGCTCACACTGGCCACGTTTGGGTACAGTTCTGTGGCTGGGCAGCCCCCATTTGGGGACTTCAGCCCTGATGGGAATCCAGAATGGAGCTCCTGGGCACCTGATGTGTTTTGCCTCTTGTGTCTGGCCTGACTCACCCAGCTCCCCACCCGCCGCAGGCTGGAGCACTCTGGCTTGGAAACCTTTTTCTGAGTAAAATCACTCCAAGAAATGCACAACCTGAAGCTTCAAGCTAGACACCCAAAACACGGGTATACAATTTTCTTTTAAAAGTGCTCATTAACAGTGCTGTCATATGGGTGGAAATCCGGTAAATATTACGTTTCATTAATATCAGCAGAACTGACTTAAATGGGTCCTGCGTGTTGTGTAGTCTTGCCTTAATTGTATTCATGCCAGTCAGTGTGAAAGAAGTTATTTGCATATATATGCAACCACACTTAAATTACAGCACATGCCGAGGGCTGCGAGTATCATTGCCTCCCCTAATTTGTTTTCAGCCATTTTGTACAATATAGAAGCTGGTTGCCACTAGTCAAAGAGATTTCACCTGATGGAAGAGCACCCCCTATCTGTGCAGATGTGTTGATTCTTAACCCTGGACCAGTCCCCTCCCACCACAGAGGCAAGTGAAGAGAAGGAGGGAGATGGTGTGTGTGAGGCAGGCAGGATACATTCTTGGTGGGTGCTCAGGATTCCTCTCACCAGCTTTAAGTTGCTTCAGAACTGGAGTTTCTCTCAGTAATGAGAGAGTTGAACCCATCTCCCTGACAACTTCCGCCCATTGCACATCATCTTTGGTAGGCATCACTCTTGAATTTGCATATGTGCATTGGGTAATTGCACGCACAAATGATCTTTGCTATGGGCACAAAGGAAACAAAGGGCTTTGAGTAAAAGACAGAAAAAGAAGCAGTCTGCATGACTGGCAAATATGGATCAGTTTTAGCAAGGGCCACTTTCTCCTTCAGGCAGGGGCACCTTTCAGTGCTGAAGACCACAAAAAAAGAAAAGCAAACAAAAGCTCTAAGGAAAAATTAGCAGGAGTAATTGAGTCTAGGAGCAGAAGGGAGTAAGATCCCTTTGGACAAATGGTTTCATAAATCTTAATTCTATATGAGGCAGAATTATACAGTACAGTACTGAGTGCATTAGAACATGCAGAAAAGGCCTCTCTGATCACATATTCCTCAAATAGTTTCTTCCTGGATGAGTTTCCCCTCCTAACTGTAAGCAGATACTTGGAAGGATATCAAAGAGAAATTATTTACATAAAATATAAAATTTAGATCCAAAGAACTGGAAGCCATCAATCATAGTACTGTTTTCTATCAGGTATGAGATGAACTGAAGTTGAGACTCTACTGTACCTTTAATTAAGGGCTCATGAGCTGGTATCTGAAACAGGGTATACTAAAAGGCCTCTTGACAGGGCAGGTCATTTTTTGACTCCCTCACTACCAACTGACCATTCTAACTCATAACAAACATCCTGAAGCAGTACAAGTATTTCTAGGAATAAAAGCTTCCATTAAGGGATACAAAATATGGGTGGCTCCCATACACTAGTTCAGAAATATTTTGGGGGTAACCAGCAGGTGCCCAGATAAGTCAGATTCCTCCCTCTACACCACACACCTTTGCCAACCACTATTTGTGAACAATTTTTTTCTAGAGACAAACAGATAGAGAACGTGGTCCAGATTTTCAAAAGTGCATGCGTACAACTAGGGTTTCCAATGTGCAAATCCTCCATCTGAGTATATACAACAAACACTGAGCACGTACAAATGTGAATCCTTGTGCCATCTGTGAACTTCTTCCAAAGAAGTTTTCAAACCACAGTGTCTGCTTTATGCTGTTTAGATTTGCCTTTTAACTTATAGGTAGGGTAATGGCAACATGGGAGATAACTGTGTTAAGAGGCAACAAATGAAAGCTACTGTTACATAATTCAGTAGGACTGCAAATGACTGTTCGTCAACAAGGGGGAGGATTAAATGCAAGATGTGCACATGTCCAAGACACTTCCAAATATGCTCACAAACCCCTGAGTGTGAGCCAGACAGTCTGTGTTGTAAGCACGGACATCTGTAAATCACTCACCTTCATCACTTCTACCTGCAGGTCTTCGTTCAGAAGAGGAGTCACTTTGACAGCATTCAGCATCTGATTTAGTAGCTGCTTCTCATCGGCGCCTATTTCCATGGATACAAATCTCTCATCAGATAGCAGCTTCTGCAATAAAACACCAAGCAGTTCAGTCTCAGAGACTGTTGATTTCTCCCCATTATATAAAACTCCACTCTAATCAGAGTACTAGTTGCATACCTGTCCTTTCTTCTCGGAGGACAGGATCTAAGCCTTGCAGAACACTTTTGAATTCATTATTGAATTCAGGCTCTTTTATCTCTTTTTCGTGAGCTCAAATGATCTAGAGAAGACTGTTTCCCAGTGCACTCTCAATATGTAATTTCTGAAGGCTGCTGGTCTTGGCTTAGGTGAAGCACTCAGCTAATGTCATTTTAGAAGTAAAACTTCCAACACACATACAGAGTGGACAATGAGACTGGTTTGATGGCCTAGAGCAGTGTTTCTCAACCAGTGGTAGGAGTACCCTTAGGGGTACTTGAGAGAAGTCTGAGGGGTACATCAACAACTGAAATTTGGAGAAAAACTGAATTTTTGTTTTAAGTTTTATAGTGCTTTATTATTTTTGTATTTTTTTACACCCAAAAATTTCATTGCCTGCCCAGCTACGATTAAGTTGTTTAAACAAACATGGTGCAATAGTAGAGAAAAAAAACTGTAGGTACTGGGGGTACTTATTTTGGGGGGGGGAATAAGGGGTACTTTATAAAAGAAAGCTGAGAAACACTGGCCTACAACTCCCACTACTTTACATGTTGCTTAGTGGGAGATGAAGATTTAGCTAGCATCCCACTCTCTCACGCTGAGCTGCCACAGGGATGGTGAGGTGACAGCAGCACAGTGGAGGTGGCATTCCTAATCACTGACAGAGGATGGAGAGAGGGATTTATGTATCTCTCAAGAGATGACTCATCAAAAACATTAACTAAGCCCCTGAAGAGAAGGCAGCCTGACCACTGGGTTGTTCTGGAGATATGACGTTTTTGTGTATTTGTCAGGGATAGGAGCAAGAGGATGTGTATAAAGGACACAGTGCTACTGATTTTTAGGGCCTGAGCAGCTTGGAAAGAACCCAGTACTGTATATGAGTAATGGAGTGTTACGTTGAGGTATTTCTAGACAGCATGATAGAGCTAGAAAAGGTGGCACCAAAAAAGCAAATCCAACTTAAAAAATGGACCTAACTGGATCTTTAAGGGAGCCCACTTTCAAATCTAACAGTTGACCTTTTTATTAGTTTCAAAAACACAAACCTACTTTCAGCTACCTTGGGGCAAAACAGAGACACGTGCACCACTGAAGTCCTACTGCACTTCTGCCCTCAAACAAAGGTCTTGTGCTCGCCTTTTGTGCTGGGATGAATTGAAACTCAGTGAACAGCAACTTGCATTTAGTAGAAGAGCAGCATGAAGCCTTCCCTACAAAACTATATTCCTAGCAATTAACATTAACTGAATACTGGTGCAATGTCTATTTTCCTTCAACAAAGCAAAAACATGCTCAGTTTCCATTTTGTTACCTGCAAATACATTAGCTCTTTGAAGTCTGCATCTGATTTTCTTGGGATATGCATTGCATGGCTGTTTTCAGCTGTAATTTATAAAAACCGCTTCACTTCACCTAGTGCTAGTGAGTGTATGAGGAATATTTTCAGTGGGGGTTCCTATACATTTATAACAGAGCTCTAGGTACTTTAGCCTATGTTACCCTATCCAGCCTCAAAGCACCACTCTCCTCTGAGCTGATCAAAGTGGGCTAACTGGGACTCTCAGTACAGCTCCTAAGTCATCTACTGGAATCCAAGTGCAGGGTTAGGCATAAGAGCATACAGCTTCCAAAGAATCTTCTGCCTCTGCTAGCACAGAGAGTAGCTCCCGGATGCCTTCTCAGCAGAGCCCATACTATGGAAAAGAACTTCTCAACAGTGCCCATGGTATCACTAGGTCAGTCCTCATGACTTGATGTTTTATTTACTCCCCCCCCCCCCCGTTTTCATACTTTTTTCATCTATATTTCCTTTTAAATTAAATCATACAGAAGTGACCATTTTCTACATCCACTCTCCAACCAAGGAAGTCAAAATCCACTCAAGTCCCAGGCCATACCTGCATCCCTGCTAGAGCATGTTGGGCCAACTTCACATTCTTTGATTCCAAAGCAAGCTGCAGTGGAAGGAGACACTTCTCCCTACAAAAATGAGAGGAAAATGATGCTGAGAAACAGGCATTCACAAAGAGCAGACCCTTCTGGATATCCCTCATTTTTTAAACAGGGACAATCACAAACCACCACTGAAGAATTTACCAGCAAGTATCTTCTCAAAGAAACTACCACAGTTTCTCCACATTTTTCAAATAAATATTCCCTCAGGACAAAGCTGCTTGTAGATCCACTTCCCAAATAGCTTGGCCCTTACTATTTTTCATGTTGTGTAGCACAAATGTGATTTGCGAACTACACATGATCCTGTAGCATACACTGAGAAGCATGGTGCATCAGTCGCCTGTCTTCTGTTTATTAGTCAAGTTGCAGAAGAGGATACCGAGTTTCACATTATCATCTATGGAAGAAACTGTTCTTTGCCTTTTGTACAGCACAATATGTAAGGTGTGTTAACTGAGCTAAAATAAATTGTGCAAAGAATAAACATTAAAGGATAGGGTTTACAATGGGTTAATTAACACATTATTACAAATTGCAGAATGCTGCAAGCTTTTGCATATTAAAAAAAATAGTGTGTTAGAATAGCCAGAAGCAGATCCAAATACACTGGAGATTTGGATTCAAACTCTGATTTAAGATACAAATGAAAAAAAAAAAAAAAAAAAAAAAAAAAAAGTGGTTAGTGGACCAGAATACATTGCTTATCTCAGAAATCCTTTCATAACTGGCTGAAAAGAGGCCCTGAATTGGAACAACTATTGCATCTTATGATTGACATGTATCCACAGCGCTAGGTGGAGGAATGTTTACATAGAGATTGACACGGTGTGGGAAAATGCTAACAAATTTAATTTATAAAAAATATTGAGGGCCCGCCCCTGAAAACCAAGTCCCTTAAAGGGTTGTCCAGCTGGGCACTCAAAAAAATCAAGGCACAAAAAAATATTTTTTCAAAACACAATCCCTTGTCATTAGTGCCAATTAAAGACCTCACCACATCCCAAAGGCTACTAATCTAACACAGTTTAGCAAAACACTAAAAAAAGAGTGAATTCATAACTGCAAAACTTGTTTGTGAACTTGCAGGCTTTCCCACACTCTTTCCCCCAACAGATGCAAATTTACAAAATTTCACCTAACATATCTGATAGCAGCACAAAGATGACTGGGTGGAATTCTTGCTTTTAAATTCTAATAGAGTTTACATTTATATTCAATCACCTTGCTTAGGATGCTTTGAAGAACAAACATGCAGAAATTAACTATTTCAGAAGCTCTTCAAAAGTTTCTAGAACATATTTAGCCAAAATGACTCTGCAAATATTAGCTATAGCATCCAAAGCTGTTGCATTTGTAATGCTGACAGGTGGAACTGAACCTGGAACCTCTGGAGTTTAGTCCATGAGCCTGTACAACTTGAGCTAAAAGCCAGCTGGCTCTCAGCGAAGGCTTCAGAACAGACTCGTTCTTCTCTCTGAAAGTGGCTTTGGTGCCAGTAGGTGTATTGGTTACACGCTGTTCACACAACATGTGAGAAACATCTCTGTCGACTGCTGTAGACTGGAACATCCAAAAGCAAATTAGTTCATGGGTTCTCTCTATTAACAGGTTTCACTCAATAACCCATTTGTAACCTACACATCCAGTGGGCATGGATTACATGCACATGTTGGGGCAGAAGGACACTTGAGGAAATCATACAGATGCATAGTAATGCCACTTCTAGCCAATACACATTCTTTTAAAAAAAAAAAAAAAAAAAAAACCACAATATCTGATATTCCAAGACTTGAACTCACTCAATGTTTCTCTTTTGTTCTTGCTATTTTAAAAAAAATATCAGCTATTAGAACAGCCAATACTTAGTGCTGTCCCATTTCAGCTGCTGAATCGAGGGTTGTTGTTTTTTTTACGTGATCAACAGGTAGCAATCAAGGTCGCTGTGCATGAACTCATGTAAACATAACAGGTATTGAGAAATGAAGCTACACGCATAACACTCTTCCCCTCATTTTAAGCACAACTGCTACCGTTTGTTTAAAAAGGCCTATTATTTAGACCAGTGGTTCTCAAATTTCACTGCACCATGACCCCCTTCTGAGAACAAAATTGCTACACAACCCCAGGAGAGGGGACTGAAGCCTGAGCCTGCCTAAGCTCAACTGCCCTTTGGGGGTGTGAGTGTGGGTAAACCAAAGCCCAAGACCAGGGGCAGGCAATAATTTTTGCCTGGGGACATTTCAAAATTTTTTGAAGTAGCCCCAGGCCATCCCAGTTGCCAGATGGTTTCAACAAAAATACCGAACACACTTGACATTACATCACAATCCACATTACATCTTATTTAGAAAATACCGGACATTTATATTTTCTCAATTTATTTCCTGAACAGAAGCTCAAATACTGCACTGTCCGGTTCAAAACCGGAAACCTGGCAATCCTACCCAAAAGGGACGGAGCTTATACAGGAAGGGGCAGGGCTAACTACCCCTAGACCATGATCGGTCTGGGGGGTGGGGAGCCCCTTTGGCCCCACTTCCCACTAGGCACCCATGCCCTGGAAGAGGCTTGGCATGCTCCCCCACACCCCAGGCCAATCAGAGTCTGGGGGCAGGGGAGCGCAGGAAGCCTCCTCCTGCCTTGCGAGGAGCACATAGCACTTTGAAGTGCCACAGGGCCAGGCCCTGATTAGCCAGGGAGACCGGGTCAGCCCTCCTTGCAAGCCCCAATTGGCCTGGGGGCAAGGGAACGCACGAAGCTTTCTCTGCTCTCCCTCCCGCACCCCGGTTGCCCTTCAAAGCGCCATGTGCTCATCACAGGGCGGAAGGAGGCCTTGCAGGCGGGGGCAGAGCAGAGAAGGCTTTGGGCTCTTCCCTGCCCCAGGCCTTCATTGGCCTGGGGGTGTGGGAGCAGCAGGGCCTCCGAGGGCAGGATCTATCCGGTTGGCAGGCTGGATAAGGCCCGCTGAGGCCCTTTTACCCACCCCTGCCCAAGACCCTCTGCCCCAATCAGGAGTGCTAAAGTCCAAGGGCTTCAGCCCCAGACAAGGGACCTGTATGTTGAGCCTCACTGCCCAGGGCAGAAGCCCTCAGGCTTTGGCCCTGGGTGTTGGGGCTCTGGCTTTGGCCCTGGATTCCAACAAGTCTGAGCCAGCCATGGTGACCCCATTAAAACGCAGTCATAATCCACTTTGGGATTCCCTCCCACAGTTTGAGAGCCACTGATTTAGACTGTAAGCTCTTTAGGAAAGGGAGGGTCTTCCACCCTCTGCACTTTGTACAGCATCTAACACAATGGGGCTGTCCTGGCCATAGGCACTATTGCAGTACAGACAACGAATACGGATAGGTGGGACTTGGCAAACATTAGACGCTTTTATTCTTTTATTAACAGTCTGAGAAGTGAGGGTGAGGAGGCCATAACCCAATGGAACTGAGCCCGCTGATGTTCGTTACCATAAAAATGGCCTGGTGCCCCATGTAGCTACCACTATTGTGCACAGAGCCCAGCCTCGGCAGCTAGAGATTGCAACGGGTACAGAATGTAAGTGATTTCTTGATACATCATCCCAAGCTTCACACACAAATCACAACAGGAGAATGGAAATGAGAACAGATTCAATTAGCTGTACTCCCCAACCTTGCTAAAAATGTTTCACTGAAGATCTAATTAATGCTGCAGCAATCTCCCTTCCCATTACATTCTCTGAGAAAATAAGCTGCCACTGTGTCATTTCCTGCTCTTTTTACAATCTCCGCCAGTAAGATCTTTATCATCTCCTTACCACGGTCATAAAGCACCTACAGATATCCTGCCAATACTGGACCAGGCCCAATGATGGGGGGAGAGGGAAGCAAAGGAGGCAATTGCCCTGGGATTCAGAGATTCAAAAGGGTCCGAAGTAAGGATGTTAAGGACTATTCGACTATCCAATAAGCAAATACTTATCGGATAGTTGAGTCACCTGGTCGATTCCCCCGCCTCTTGCTGCCTACCTTCCCCCGCCGCTGTTGCTGGGGCTCTTGTACATTTCAAAGGAGGAATGTGGAGCTCCGCATACAGCCCAGGGCCAGTGGGAAGTCCCGCTGACTCCGGGCTCCCCGCAGCTGACCATTTGAATCGCACAGATGCCATGCATGTGCGAGGTTCAAAGGGACAGCCGCCAAACAGCTGATCTGGGGATCAGCTATTTGGCGGCTGTCCCTTTGAACAACGCATCTGAGCGATTCAAATGGGCAGCTGTGGGGAGCCCAGAGTCAACGGGGGACTCCCCAGCTGACCCTGGGCCCCCTGCAAAATGCTGCAGGGAGCCCGGGATCAGCTGGGGGCCAAGCTGACCCCGGGCTCCTAGCGGCATGCAGTGTAGCATGGAGCTTTGAGTCCCCCACTGATCCTGGGCTCTATGGCTCTGAAACGCACAAGAGCCCCCACTGGGGACTCTCGTGCATTTCAAAGAAGGCACCCGCGTGCAGCCCGGAGTCAGCAGGACTTCCCGCTGGCCCCAGGCTGTACATGGAATTCCGCATTCCTCCGCGTATACAGAAGTGCCTATCGACTAGTCGACAGAAATTCCGTCGACTAGTCAATTAACTGCATTTTAACATCCTTAGTCTACAATGCTGTGCTCAGGGCAGGGACGGGTTTACACAAGGCAATATCTCAGAGCCATGAACGAGACTCCTTACTGTCACACAAGGCATTATCAAAAGAAGTGTGAGTACTTTTGCTTGCTGGAGGCTCACAGGCAGAGAAGCTGCCAGAAGTTTTGGGAGCCAGAGGTGCTGTGGGAGTTTAGGAGCTAAAAGGCAGGTGGTGAGAAGAAAATAAAATAGAGAGGGAAAGCTTGGAGGGAGGCTGTGGAAATGGAGAAGGACTTTGAAGCCTAAGAAAGTTGCAAGGGGGCAAGGAAAAGGGAAAAGACAGACATAAATTAAGTTCAGCCTGTGCATCTTTAATATCTGTGTCCCTAAGCAAAGCCCCAAACCGTGTGAAGTTTGTGCTATCTGGGCAGCTGGGATTCACCTCTGCACATGTATACAGAATTTCAGTGTCACCCTCAAGTGAGCACTATTAGCCACCTGCTCGTAAGACTGCTAGAGCCAGTCAAATTAAAAAAAGGAAGAAAGGCAAAAGGACAATGCCTTGATTCAGCACAGCCTCCTGTCAGTGTTCTTTTCTGGCTAGAGAAGAGGGGATAATGAAAGCTCTTAGCTCTTAGTATTGCCACCATGGCAGGTGTAAGGTTGGACTCCCCCGTGTGCAGAGTTTGGTGCTACTCACAGCAGAATAATGGTATGGACTGTGACCTTTCAGCAGAGAACAGACACACACTTATAGAAACAACAGTGAAACCGGACAGCCTTCCTAGCCATGCTGCTCCCATTTCATAGCTGGGGAAATGTATTCTGCTCCCAGACCATTTTTCTTTTATATTCAAACAAACACAAACCAGTGCAGACCATACTTATTGGATCTTTGCAACTCTAGATTAAACACAACAACAACTTGCACATAAGGTACCTTAAGTAGAGGAAGTCAAAACTCTTCAAAAAGTTGAGCCTTACCGTCCCTATTTCACAGATGGGTTAACTAGAGCAGGTGTCACCAACCAGTTGATCAGGATCTACCGGTAGATCTTGGAGCCTCTGACAGGTGATCCTGACTGGTTTGGCCAAGAGGCTATCATGGGCTGGCACTTCAGCTGCCCATTCCCCCACTGCCCCCCTGAGCCTCCTCCTTGCTGTGCAGGGCAGGGGAGGGAGAGGAGGGCAGTGATGACAGGGTGCCTCCCTTCCCACTTCGTATCCTATCTCCACAGAGCAGAGAGGGGGCACAACAGGACTTGAGGGGGAGTTGCTGGCTGCTTTTGGGAGTGCTGCAGGGCCAGGGCAGGGGGGTGAGCATGCCTTAACCTCACTGCACCTACTCACAAGCCACCTGAGGTAAGCAGTGCCCAGTTGGAGCCCACATCTCAAACTCCTACCCCACACACGAACCCCCTCCTGCACTCCAAGCTCCTGCCCCAGCTCCGAGCATACCTGCATCCAAACGCCATCGCAGGGCCTGCACCTAGAACCCCCTCTGACATCCCAACTGCCTGCCCCAAGAGCAGCTCAGAGCCCCTTTCATACTCCAGAAAGGGGCCTTGGAGAAGAGTCAGGAGGGAGGAGGGGCAAGGGTATTTATACTTGAGGTAGATCTTGGATTGCACTTAAATTCAAAATGTGATCTTGTGCTTAAAAAGGCTGGAGACCACTGAACTAGAGGAACAAGAAGATGAAAATCCAACCCTGCTCCTATTGACATCAATGGAATTTTTCCCACTGACTTCACAGGCACTAGGACTGAGTCATAATAAGCAACTTGCTCCAGGTCACAAAGCCACTCTGTGACGGAACCTCTAACTTCGGAGCAGTCCCAGTGCCCTAGTTTTAGCCAGCAGCATGTTTCCCCACAAGAGATGTTGCTTCGTGCAGTAGTGAACTATTCCGTTGTTGCTGATCATTTGTCAGCCTGCAGAATGCCTTATTAGAATGTAAATGCCTCTTATGTTCAGCACACTGGGTTACAATGACCTTTAACATGCTGTGTTTTGAAAGACTTGTCTATCTACCTTTCCAGACCAAGCACCTGCCACTAGGGTAGGATGACCAGCCAATCAAGTCAAAGAACACTAGAAACATCCAAAGACGACAGCTGACCTTATAAATAAGAAATCACAAAGATCCAGCTACCTCATTCTAGAGGAACAAGTCTTTGAATTAATGAGCCATTATTTTCTTCTCATTAATTTCATGATGAAAACGGTAACAAGGATAGGAAATGGCACAAACCTAATTCTTTCTTCTTACCGTATCAGTGGAATGGAGTTGCATTGCTGGCTGCAGCACGGGGGGGGGGGGGGGGGGGGAAGAATACACTTTGCAATAAATCTTATTCCCCTTCATATGCAATAAATCTTATTCCCCTTCATATAAAAACTAGTGACTGGATTCATTGTCGTAATATTGGTTTAAAGAAAGTCATTCAAAATAGAACATATTTCCATATTATCTCCCACTGCAAATTATGTAGAAATAATATGACATACCTCAGGGCGTATCTACATGCATTTTGCATTCTACAATGTAACAAGAGCTGAGTCAAAGCATGAGATATAAAAATGATTGCCATTGTTTGATAATCTGTACCTGAAGGACATACTCACGAGGTAAGCCTGGCATTTTTAAAAAGTCAGACTCATACTGTTGGTTCAGAGAAAGCTGTCATCCCTAAATTTGTCCCTTTGTGAATCCAAATAATCATTTTCTCTCTCTTATAAACACACACACACACACACACACACACACACACACACACACACACACACGCACCAGTTCGGTCCAAAAAAATAAGGTAAATTTTACTCCAAAAAGATAAAATATAATGCTTTTTTAAAAAAGTTTAAATATCTAAACTCTCTCTAGCTGCAGTAGTTTACTTAAAGCTAGTGAAATCTTGGTCTACTCTATGGCTGAAAGTAAAGGTAGCTGACAATCATAACAAAATGTTTCAGGTAATGGTTCTTTAAATAGGCTGGGGATCTGGCAAGCATGAAAGCATTTTATCTGCATTTAGGTCATTTTAAATTATTTGGAGTCTTACTTATCAAGGCCATTATGCCACAGCTCACATGGAAATTATGGGCCTAATGCAGAAATTACTGGATGAGGTTCCATCACTGATATTATGCAAAAAGTCAGAGTATCAGAATGGTATCTTCTGACTTAAAAATGTGTGTCTTTAAAAGCACTATGAATTTCAGACTGCCCTTAAAGATTTTCGAGAGAGAGAGAGAAAAGGAAAACCTGGGGAAAAATCCACTATGAATTAACAAGCCATTATTCTCTTCTCGTTACTCTTATGATAAAATTGTAATGAGGATAGGAAATGGCACAAACTTAATTATTTCTTCTTACAGTCAGTGGCATGGAATTCTCCATGCTCTTTTCCCCCCCAACATTTCCTCTCCCCTTCGCCCTTTGCTCCATGTATCTTTCTCTCCTTTTGCTTTACAAACTAGATACAGAGAACAATCACATCATGCAACTCTGAAACAAATGCTTCTGGGGTGGAACACAACAGCTGTTTACCATAGTGCAGTTTAGACTAGGAAGGGGAGAACAGTATGTTTCACCGATACTTGGAGTGCATGTTAACTTCACCTCCCACACTTATCCAATCTGGAATTTTGGAAAGGCTCCGCAGCTAACATCCCTTTAAACGTAAAAGCGGACAAGCAAAAGAATATAGAAGACAATCCTGGACTTTTTTTTTTTTTAAACAGACCATCCACCACAATCTGAATTGCCATCACTGAAGTGTAACAGTACCTCTGGAAAGGCAGATGTGAACTAGTAAATCCACTGAACAAGCAAAGCAACAGAGACTACACTATTCATACTGGCTATCATAATTCAATGGCTCTGAAAGTCACCCATCTAGAGATAGTTTCTAAGGTTATTAGCTGCTTTGTTATGTCCCTTAATAAGATATCTATTTAAAAACCATACAGAGTCCACCCAGCTAGCAGTTCAACACTACTGTCAAGAAGAAAGAACATTAGGCACATAATGTACTATTGCTCTGAGTGTAGCAGTACAAAGGAAACAGTGAGGCAAGAACACAAAGAAAACATATATTGCAATATTAAAATGTGTCAGTCTGTGAACATGACCAAAAGAAATAACCAGGATACCCTTAATCTCTAGAGGAACTTCTTTTTGATACATTTCATTATAAGGCTACGTCTACACTGGCCCCTTTTCCGGAAGGGGCATGCTAATTTTAAACTTCAGAATAGGGAAATCCGCGGGGGATTTAAATATCCCCCGCGGGATTTAAATAAAGATGTCCGCCACTTTTTTCCGGCTTGTAGATAAGCCGGAAAAGAGCGTCTAGACTGGCCCGATCCTCCGGAATAAAGCCCTATTCCAGAGGATCGGGCCAGTCTAGACGCTCTTTTCCGGCTTATCTACAAGCCGGAAAAAAGCGGCGGACATCTTTATTTAAATCCTGCGGGGGATATTTAAATCCCCCGCGGATTTCCCTATTCTGAAGTTTAAAATTAGCATGCCCCTTCCGGAAAAGGGGCCAGTGTAGACGTAGCTTAATTGTTTTCCTATCACATCCACCCAGAAAGCTCTTTTTGCACTGCGTCTATCCTGTATAACTGAGGGCAAGGCTATATTGGCATGTCTTCTTGAAAAAACTGCCTTTTTGTGACAAAACCGTGCAAGTGTTTACACCGCAATGTGACTTTTGTCAAGAAAAACACCCAGTTTGGTGACAAAAAACTTCCAGCCCTGTGAGAGGCTTGTGTCTTTTCCCCTACCTTTATTGTTAATAAAGAGCCAGTGTGGATTCTGTAGTTTATTTTGTTGAGAGAACTGGCTTCTGCCAGTATCCTACAATGCCTGCCCTAATGGCTCTGCTCAGTGTTTTGTTATCTCTGCTGCCCTGCAGGTATGCATCCCTCCCCTCTTAAATCTCTGGGAAGTATCCAACAGCTGAGTGAGCTGCTCCATTTAGGGAGCAAAAAGCAAATAACTGGAGTGCTTCTGTTCTGCCTTGCTAAGAACACAGTGGCAGGCAGACTGCTGCTGCAGGTGGAGTAGTGAAGAGACTGCTGTGCTGCTTTGGCATTCCTTAGCATAGAGAGCTCACAGAGTTACAAGGAAATCCAAAGAAGTACAGGGATCAGCTCTGCCTTCCCACAACACTGCACTATGGGATGCTTACCCACATTGCTTTTCTCTGTCTTTCAACAGGGTGCTAGTAATGTGGCCATGAAATGTCAACAATGGGAGGCAGAAAAGTTGGTGTGACCAGTTTTCACTTTTGGTGACCTTTGCATGCCGACAGCACTTTTGTTACCAAACCTACCCAGTGTAGGCATAGCCTGACTCTAGCTAACTCTGTTCTTAAGGAGTCTCATCACACACACAAATCCCACAGGAGCCTTCATTATAAGACAATCAGTATCCTTTCTGTATTTATTGCCTACTTTATTTACAGCTATTAAGTTTCTTCAGTGTTTCTCCCGAACCACAAAAGTAAGATTGAACAGATTATTGGCTGAAGCAGAGTGAACATGTGATAAGGGTCAGTGAATCCATCCTTACTGGTGCACCTTCTAACCTTAGCTGAAAGATTTCCTGCGCATGCCTAGTATGTAATTTTAAAAGGATAACAACATTGTCAAATCCAAACCAGTTTTCTCTATGACAATGGGAATCACTCAGAACGATCACATGACAAATCCCTTTTTCTCCATCCCTTGGACTATCCAGATTGCAAGCTCTTTTGAGAAGGAACTCTTTCTTAATATTTGTCTAATACAATGGGGCTGGATGTTGGTTGTGACTATAATTATAATAAATATTTTCTGCCATGCATTCACCTGCAATAATTTCTTCCAACAGATACACAGCAATCTCAAGAGTTCATTCCTGGCCCATATGCGGGGAGTGGCGGGAATATTTGTAAAGGAAGAAAATGCACACCCTCCTCCCCCATGGTCAGCTCACACTTACTTGGGGGACCATGGGTGGGATGCCTTTGCACCCCTTGCAGTACACATTTACAAAAAAGTAACCCCAACAGAAATTCCTGTGTATGGGCCTGCATTCACTACATTGCACAGCACAAACAACATAATGCCCAGGGTTAGAGCCAGGAGCATATTTAGTGAGACTCTGGACTCTCAGCAATAAAGGAATGAAAAATTCTTTCTTGTTAAGTCTCTTATTTTGATACTTCAAACATTCTTTGCTCCCTGACTCTGCAATAAGCTGAATGAAATCTATGCTAATTTTTCCACTATGTAAGCAAACCTGGGGCCAGATAATCAAAAAGAGCTCTATGAGAAGACAAGAGAGGATGAGTTGCATTTCCAATTATTACTGGCTGAGCTTTAAAGGTTAGTTCTGTGTCTTGGGACTTCACTCCACTTTAGCAGCAATGCAAACAGTCTTAAATCTTAACAGATCTAAAGAATGGCTATTAAAATAAACAGAGTTGTTTAAACACCACATTTACCATGCACTGTGCACTAACATTCACAGGGCCTTGGTATACTTAATAAAAAAACATTACCTTCCTAAGCAAACAAGAATTAAAAGAAACTAAGCATGCAAGGTACTTTCTGTGCATAAGGAAATGGCCTGTTTTGTCTGCTATTAAGCTTTTTTAAGTCTGTAAGGTGCAGAAGTTTAATATCCCCATTTTACAGATGGAAAATTAAGACTCAGAGAAATTTAGTGAAGTTCAACACCACACAGAATCTGTGACAGAGTACAGATTTTACCTAGATCTCTCATGCCCTTCTCTGTGCCTTAATCATTGAAACATCCTTCCTCTCCTAAAACTCTGCAGTCTCATATCAAACCACCATTCTTCCACCAAGGTACAAAAACAAAGAGGCAGAAAAGATAAGATGAAGTGGGCTGCTGCAGACATGGTTGAAATCACTATGAAAGCATTACAACTTAGGGGAAGTAAAGGGCTAGGAACTTAGGAGAGGGGTCCACAACCAAACCTGAGGTGAATCAGAAGCATTTTTAAAGGGAACTAAGTAAGGAGCATGTGTTCTTAAAACTGCTCAACAAGGGCTGGGGGAAAATGGTTTGAGTGAGCCAGTAGGGTGCAGGGCACTATAAACCGGCATCACAGAAATACACCTGACTGAAACCACAAAACATTTGATGTTTGTCATTGAGAATAAAAGAACAGCAGCAGACAAGCTGTTTGCCAGGGAGAAATATCCCTAATGATCTTATGCAAAATCCTCACAGATTGAAATTGATGGCAGTGACTTTTCTTAAAGTCATATGCGTTCTGTGACATGGATTTGTGTGTCTGTGAGCCTCCCTCCATCTTCATTACTTCTAAATTCTGGAATGGGCCTTTTCTTCAGTAGTGTGATGCTAAACTTTTCAATCAGGATTAGACATTATTCACCTTTGCTCCCAGGGAGGGTGGCTTGTAGGACAGGAGAGGAGCTTTGCTAGCTGTGCTGGGAAAGCAACATTGGGAGCCGTAACGTAGATGGCTTTTTTAGCTCTAGTAGCTTTTTCCACCATTGTCATCATGACTAGTAGAACCTTACTAAATTCAAGGTCCATTGTGATCAATTTCATGATTATAGGATTTTTTAAAAATCTGCATATTATAGGGTTAAAGTACACAAAAGACCAGATTTCATGATCCATGACACTTTTTTCATATGAGAGAATTGGTAGGCCCCCTCGTGATTTAGATATGCTCTGATATCAGTGGGAGGTTTATAAAAAAAAGCCTCTTATTAGTAACTACCTTCTAAGTCATCATTTGCTATTCATTCAGTATTACTGTCACATTCAACATTATTCAGTAAGAAAATACTTTTACATTTAGGATCACTGCCACTTTTGCCATCTCTCTCTTTTACATTGCCCTCCTTGTGGCAATTTCCAGTTCCCACTTGCTTCTCCTAACCTCTTGCTCATCCCATCTACTAAATCAGTACTGATGTTTAAGTTGTCACCCTTAGGCTTAAGAGTCAATACCCCAGTGACATTAATAGGGAGTCCATATCTCCATATTCAGGCAGACAACACTGCATACGTTTACAAATGGTTCTGAATGGAAGATTATATCTACAACCATAGATGCCAACATTTTTCTTAAAAAGAAGTTTCAAGCTGAGAATCTGCAGAAATATGCCAAGAAGGATTTATCCCGCCTGCAAACTGGGTGTTTGAAACCTCCAGGCACACTAATCATCAAGTCTGTGGTGCTGCTGGAGTTTTCCCATTGGGCATCTATGACTTCAATTTATAGTCAGATAGCGCCCATGTAATTGCAGAACAGCGTAATTCCTATCCCCGCACTCAGATGGAGGAGGAAGGCACAAGAGCATTAACAGCAGTGACAGGCAAAACAATTTGCTTCATGCTCTTAACATTACTTTGCTGTAAGCTACTGCTCACTATGAGTGAATGCACACCAAACATATTCATGAGCCTATCGTTTTTTGCTACCACTGCAGAGAATATATCCTTGACCAAAAGCAACAGAGGTTCAGCAGCATCTGTGGTCTGGATGTGGCTGGACCAGAAAGCCCCAGCAGCAGAGGTTGCTGGTGGTTGAGAGTGGAGCTCACCTATGGGGCAACAGAGCTCGTAGGTCGCCAGGGCCACAGAGCCCTCAGGGCAGTAGAACCTACTGGGCTGCTGGAGCCTGTAGGGCCCGGTGGCCAGGGAGAGGAGCTCAGCAGGGAGGCTAGCGCTCCCTTTCCCCGAACCTGCTCTGGTCTAGCAAATTCCCTTGTCCAGACTGGTCAGATATCAAGGGTGCCAGACCAGGGAGGTCTAACCTTTACTACATTCAGCCTAAAACTGCAGGCACTGTTACCCGGACCCTGTAGTGTCCCCATCCTTTTACATGCAAAGGGGCACATAAATATCAAGTGCCTTGCAAACAGAGTACAACAACTTAAATGAAGGCAATTTCAGTCACTGAATGAAATCATGATTGATTTTTACAAAAAAGTGATTTCATTGATTTTTTAAATCAAGTAGGAATGGTGTATAATCAATTTGAAAATTTTGTACTACTGCAGCTTAACAGATCACAGTCTATACGGTACAGAGTTATAGATGCTAGGGGTTATTAACGCCACCACAAAGAGGGTGTCTTATTTTATTTTACAAAAATGTCAACATTTTGTTTATAGCAAATTGAGGTTCTAATCCCGGAGATACAGAAGCAGCTTCATAACTCTACTCTTAATAATCTTGTTAACTGCAATAGGACTACTTGTGTACTTGTACAGAGAAGTGGTAGATCCAGAGTCAAGATTATGCTCTGCCCGATTCAGAGAGACATAAAGTTCGATCTGTCCTGTCCATTTGATTACAGGCTATTCTTGGATCAACCTTGCTCTGATTTTTCACGAAAAGTTTCAAGGGGTTTCTGGTCCCTTCCAGAGCAGAATAGGAAAAATTCTTCAAATGTCCAAAAAAGTTTTGCAGGTAGGAGAAACTGTTCCCCACTAAGCTCTAAAGAGGAGACTCAGAATTGGTCTTTTTTAGCATACGTGAGCATTCTAAATGTGAAACTTCTTAGCAGAAATCAACAATCCAGGACACTATCTGGAATGAGGAAGGAGAAGAATGAAATGATGTTTAAAAAAAAAAAATCAAACATTCAAACACAAAGGAAGAGCCAAACTCCATTCCAGTTTCAGGACTCTCTGGCTATATGGACCATCCTGGAAATTAGCTGGCTGTGCTAGGAATCTGGTGATAATCATGCATCTAATAAAGGCCACCACTAACACTGTTGAGCAGAGACAGTCAGCATAAAGTAAGAAGGCAATGCAGTCCCTGACTTTGAGAACCTAACAAGCTTTTCAGGACATAGACCTTGGTCACATAAGACGCTGGAGAAGGATATCAAAGATGGAAAGAGGAGTTCTTTTTGAACTGTTCTATCATCTGCTTTTGTCCAATGTTCTAAGAACTACAGAAAAATTCAAATACATACCTCAGGGGTCAACTACCTTTGATGCTAACTCATGCTTCTCACTGAGCAGTCTCCCTGAACTTCACACATCAGTCTGAAATAATGAACTCTGGAACAAAATGCACCATAATGGAAAGAACACTGCAAGAAAAGGCTAGACACACAGGAATTGATTATAGTTTGAGCAAGCTATGCTGGGCAGGATAATGTGAGGCCAAGATGCTATGGTCTCTTTCTTAACCAGTAATCAGAGTTTACCCTGAACACAACAAAACATTGCCATATTGACATCATTGGCTTTTGTTTTGCTTTCAATCCTAAAATCCTTTCCTCAAACATTTCTGGAAAAATCAGAGACCCTTTGCAGAATGTAATCACTCCATCACTTCTAGCAATGGAAAAAAATCCTCAAACAATAAATAGGCAAGGCACAATCTTGTAGATACTGGAAGATATGCACTGTCATCAGAGCAATTATATAATTTCTGTTTTCTGCAGGGGAAAATAAAAATACATGTGAAATCCACTGTAAAGGACACTTTCAAATCTATTCTTTTCATACCCCTATGCAATTTCTTTGTCCTACTTAATGAATTGGGTGCAAGAGTCATGATACTTATCAAATAGTAGTCTTCCACTGGATATGTGTTTTTTTAAAAGACAATTTCCTGTTTCTACACCAACTTTTACACATTCTTGGAAAATGTTAAGACTAGTGATAGAGAGCAAGCAAGTTTAAAGGATCACTGCTATACTCAAAGAAGATTTGTTTTTTAAAATTGTATTCATCACTAAAATCATATCATGCACCTTTGACTCTTTCTCCATTGCTGTTGCTGGCTATTAAGACCATGCTAGTTGTTGTCAGAGTATTTTTTAAAAATTTTGCTTTGTCACTTTTCCCTTAACATGCTTCATCAACTTATAGCTACCACTGGCACTACCCAGTTTAGTTTTATTTGGGGTGCATGTCCTAATAATACTCACTAGAAGGAACAAGGTAGCCACAGTCTCAGGATTAGAGGAAGGGCTTGGGAGTCAGGGCTCCAGAGTTCTCACTTTAATTATGTACAGTAATTGCATGAGCCAAATTTTTCAAAAGTATTTATTAAACTTGGATTCGCAGCATGAAATACCTATAGACATGATTTCTACTAGCACTGAGCACACCGAATTGAAATGAATTCACCACCTCGGAAAAAAATCACAGTCTAGGTGTCTCTTTACTGAGCACCAAAATTAGTGGACACTTCTGAAAATGTTGGGATACTCGCTTTATATTCCAGTTTACACATCTCTCAACTGGGCACTATAATACATGACATCAAAATATTGTGGAGTTTAGCAAACAAGTGTTTGTAAAGCACTTGGAGAACCTTCACTGAATAATAAATGCATAATATAATAATATACTGAATTATTCATACAGCCCCACCAAATTCACAGTCCATTTTGGTCAATTTCACAGTCAAAGGATTATAAAAATCATGAATGTCATGATTTCAGCAATTTAAATCTGAAATTTACATGTTCTAACTGTAGGGACCGTGACTCAAAACGGAGCTGGGAGGGTTTCAAGAGTATTGTAGGGGTGTGTTACACATACAGCTGCAATTACTGCTGCGCTGCTGCTGGCGGTGGTAATGCTGCCTTCAGAGCTGGGCAGCTGGAGAGTGGTGACTGCTGGATGAGGTCCCAGTTCTGAAGGCAGAGCTGCCATCTGCAGCAATACAGAAGTAAGGAGCGGATATGGTATTGCCACCCTTTCTTCTGTGCTGCTGCTGCTGGCAGGACCCTGCCTTCAGAGCTGGGCACCCCCGCCAACAGCTGCTGCTTTCCAGCCAACCAGCTCTGAAGGCACCAAAATAAGGGTGGCAATACCACAATCCCCCTAAAATAATCCTGTGATCCCATGCAACTCCCTTTTGGGTCAGGACCCCAGTTTGAGAAGCACTGGTCTCCCCTGTGAAATTTGTGTAGTATATGATAAAAGGACACGACAGGTCAGATTTTATGGGGTGGAGGAGACCAAATTTCATTGTTCATGAGGCTCTTTTCATGGCTGTGAATTTGGTAGGCCCCTAATTATTCATTATGCTAACATAACACACACTGATCCACGTTCTGTCACTGTCAAAACAGTTATATTTTCACCTGATATGAATTAGCATAGTTCCACTGACAGCACTGGGGCAATGCCAATTTAGAGAGACACAAAACCAGCACATACATGTCTTCTCACAGCACCTCACCTCACTCTAGGGGTGGGGCACCACTGAGATAAGGAGTTCCACATAATGGGCAGCAACACTTTTGTGGATTGGCAGGAGGCAATTAGCCGTTAAGTACAATATTCAGCCATTCTTGGGGAGAAAGAAAATTAGCTGAAAAGGATTTAATAGTTGGGTAGTGAAAAACTTGGGATGTCGTCGAAATATACCTGAGAATTCTGAGGCAATCACTTTAGGGGGGAAAAGAATAATATTATCTAACACTAAATGGCTCAGTCAAGATGGAAACATTGTACACATACAATCTCTAAAGTGTACTGAAGGGTAAATTTTCAGTAAGATAGCTTGCCATTTTATGTGCAGAAAAATTCACCTCAGCATTAGCCACCTTTAGCTATCCTTAATGAATGCGAAAGATGGCATTTCTGCATTTGTAAATTTCATTCTAGTTTCTTTCTTTTCAGGGGTACTGGAGCAATTTTTTTATAGTGAGGGTGCTAAGAATTGCTGAACCAAACTCTAAACACTGAATAGAAACCACTTCAATCCAGGGGGTGCTGTTGAACTCTTAGCACCATAGCTCCAGCACCTTGATTTCTTTTACTCCTTGGTATGGCTCACAGCCCTCACTTCTAGCCCCCTGCTGCTGCCCCCTCTCTGTCCTGTCTCCTCCAACTGGGCTTTCTGGCTCTCCCAATATCCCGCTGAGCCACGTGCAGGCTCCTGGCCTCCATTACCCTCCACTGCCTACCTGAGCTGTGCACTGGCTCCCCCACCTGTGCAGCCCAGCCAGGCCATGCGTCATCCAACCCCTACATAGTGCTGGACTCCCAGTCCCCCTACAGCGCACCGGGACTCTCTGATCCTGGAACATCCGTGGTCCTTCCAGACCATGGATGTTGCCGGACTAGACAGAGTTCTGGTTTATAGAGGTGCAACCTGTATTTGAATTCTTGGAGACTCTGGTCCAATCCTGGGGGGTTGGCAACCTTTTATCTTAGGCCATTTTCTATTGGACACATGTGGTCATTAAAAATGGTGCCTCCATTTGACTTTAGATATTTATAAAGCCATCATCTGACTATGCATTTATCTTCACAGCACCCTGTAAATTAGGGTAGCATTATAACCAAGTCATACAGAGAGTAGGTGATACATCCAAGGTTGCACAGGAAGTCATGACACATGCAGGACCAAACTCAGATTGTCTTTACCCCAAACCCTCCTGCCTTTCCAGCCGATGCCCATATTGGCAGTCCCCTCCGACATTCAAGGACAGAATGAGCCTGTAACCTTCCCCCTCTCCCTCAGTACAGTCTCCTTGGGATAGAACTGAGCTACATTGATACAGCAGTGCAAGAAAAACCATGGACATGGGCACTGGGAAAATGAAAGGCCTCAGTGTCTAGAGCTGACTACTTTTCTTGGGATGCAAGACATTACAATTGAAGTCCCTCAACTGTGATAATCTTCACAGTGTTTTTCAGGGTTTTAACCCCATAAAGCCTAATAACATCAAGAGGAGCTGAATGGCCACATCTCCCTACTTTGTGCCAATGGGACTCAGTTAAAAGCAGTGACATTCAAGGCTGCCTCCCCTTCCTTAACTGTCCAAATACTGCTGAACACAGCTGGCCAGGAGCAAAATCCATCTCAGGTGCTGTCCTCTGTAATAGGTACTTCGTTCAAGAAGTGCTGAGGTTGCCTTGGAAGCAGCAGCCATGATAAAAAAGCTGCATTTGGTGCAAAGGCCCAGGGAAACCGTTTGATCTAACATACCATATGTTCAATAATATATAGGTGCCATCCAACAGGGGAAGCTAAGAATAGAGCAACAGGTGTACATCAGAACTGCCTTCACTTTTGTGGAATCAGATAGATCCTTATGTAGTTAAAGATTACTTTTAAAAAACAATTGGGAGAGCATCCATCATACCAGATCTCTATATGCTTTGAGGCCAACATGAATCATCTTAATTCCAGCTGGATCACTGATTAGAGATAGTGTTAGTGAATGCAATTCTTTGACCAACATTGTAAGAAGACTATATTATTGCCAGAATTTTGCATAGTATTTTAATGAGGCCATGCTACTGTATTCCATTTGCTCCAGAATCACAGAAATTGTATAGGGAAAAGAACAAATTAGGACATTTTCCCTAATTTGTCTTTACAGATTTTCTTCCTGGCTCTTGGTATGTATACAGTATTATAGTACTTCAGCATGAAATATGAGGGCAGATTAAATTCATCAACCCCGGAAAGAGATTAGGGAGACAAATCCTCTTGGGAGTTCCTAGACAGAACAGCCACCACAACATCCCCTGTAAACATCAAGGTGCGCTCCCCCAGTGCATTCCTCCAGCCCTGCATTCTGGTGATCCCCAGCCACTGGAACCATTTCTGCCTGCAGAACGTAGAGAAACCTTAGCTGCTCTAAAGTTTTGCCGGAAACTGCAGGACTAAACTGGCCCCTGGTCAGTTCTAAGGCTGAGGAAGTCAGAGAATTGGCTGAGAACTACCCCAGGATCTGTGTAGTTCCCTTGGGCAAGGTGGAGGAAGGGGGAGAAGGTGGCTCCATGCTCCTAGAATGGGTGGGGCCTTGGACAGAAGAGGTGGGGCCAGTGATAGCATCACACAGTGCAGCGTTCCAGCAGTAATTTTGAAGGGCCCACGATCCCTGTCGCACTATTGTCACAGTAGCAGCAGCAAGTCCCAGGTCCCTTTGAATCACCGGGGCCCAGGGCAACTGTTCCTTTTGTCTACTGTTGGTGGGCCTCTCTGTGCAAAGTACAGCTCAATTAGACCAGAGTCAGAGAAAACATTAGGAACAGCCCCCACTGAATCTACAGGGACTGGTTTTGAAACTGGACTCACTGACTTTTCATTTAATCACTATGAAACAAAGATGTAGAAGACATGCTGGTGCCGGCCTCCCCACACATCACACCGCAGCTCCCTTTCTTTCTCCTCTTCAGAACCCCCTGTTCAACCCCCCGGTTCCCTTACCTTATAGGAAGGAAACCGGGGAAAGAAAGACCCTCCACATCCTTAACTTAGTTTTGAACTTGCTACCAAAAACATAATGCAATAAAGCACAGTTATCAGATGTTGGCTTCTTGGATCTGCACACTGTAAGAAAACACCCACTCTTCGACGGGATAAATGGGGGGGAGGAGCATGTTTCTCTTGCACACACAAGACTCAAGATTTTGGATAACTAAGACAGGAAATCCACTAAACTGTCCCCTTTGGAGAACATGGTAGAAACACCTATGCCCTAAACTGTTGATATTCCAATATTTGCACTCTCTTCCTACATGTTAGCATCACATAGCTCACTCATCAGTGGGGTCTGTGAACTAGGGAGGATGTTATTTGGCTTGCACAAACTCAAGTGAATTTTCTATTATAACCTGACATCATTAAACATTCTGGACCAGATCCTCGGGCCCCACTGAGCTGCATTCCACCACAACCACAGCAGCAGGAGTAAATTTTAATAGGAGCGAGGTTTAAGAGGGATGAGAACTGGATTGAGTCTGGGATTGATCTGTCCCAGCCAAGATTGTCCCTGCTCCAATTCTAGGCTATAATATGCATATTAGGGGTTTTTTTTTTTTAAATACCATTTGTTTCCAAAACTTCTATTTGTCATTTCTCAAATCTCTGTTCTCTGCTAAATAAATGTACACCTCATTTCTCTTAACAATAAATCTACGTGCTGCATATTAAGCCAAGTGGTAATTTGGGGTGTACAATTGCTTTGGGAGCAGTGAATCTGAATATTGTGCATGTCCAGGGGCAGGAATGGAGATCTTGAGGGGTAGATTGTACCCATTGCTAATGGGTAGATCCTGCAAAGGCTTTAAGGCCAGTGCTTGGGTCACCTGTGAGGTTGGGAGAGAACCCCCAGCAGCCATAGACAAGGTTTTCTTCCATTAAGGCAGTGGTTCACAAAGTGGCAGTAAAAGTACTGGTGACTAATAAGGATGTCAGCCTGTAAACGACTTCATGATTGTCAGCGTGTAGATAACAGTTAATCCTGTTGACTACGTGCACTCCCCCCACCTGGCTCCCTCTATCAGAGACAGCAAGAAGTGGGGAGGCAGGAGCTGGTGCCTGTGAGGAGCTGGCTTTTAAGCAGGCTCCCCAAAAGCACCAGATCCCATATAGAGCCACCTGCCCCATCCCTCTGCACTGCTGCCTCTGATTGAGAGGCAGCAGAGTGTGTGTGGAAGGGGGAGGGAGAGACAGGCAGGAGTCAGTGCTTGGGGTAGCTGGCTTTCAAGCCAACACCCCGTGTGTATTGGCTCCTGTGGAGATGCCTGTCCCCTCCCACACTGCTGCTTCTCTATCAGAGTCAGCAGCTGGGAGGTGGGGAGAAGAAGAGAGGAGGGGGCAGGCAGGAGCCAACATGTGTGGGGAGCCAGCTTTTAAACTGGGTCTCCGTGTGTGCTGACTCAGGCCCCCACCCCTTGCTGCCTCCCACAGACATTCTCTTCTCCATTCCCCCCTACCTCTCGGCATTGCTTTCTCTGAGGCTTCTTCATGGATGCCGGTACAGCCTCTGTGTGTGGGGAGATCAGGCCTCCCATGGACAGGGGCTGCTGCTGTATCAGTCAGCAGAATGGGGTGGCAGGGGGCTCCCCAGGATTGGGACTGGAGTGCTATTGAACAGTTGTGTAACTGCTAAAATTTGATGTGGTTACATGACTATTCAGTTACATGCTATCTAACATCCATAGCGATTACCAGAGCTTTGTTACTACCACCAGTGAAACTGCTCCTGGGATAATGCTGCAGTGAGATCTGTCAAGAAAAAACAACTAGTGTTCACAAGATAAAAGCTTAGACTTGCTAAGGAAGCATAAAGCAACTTATGAACTAAAACTCAAATGAAAATGACTGACTAAAAAGGGACCATTTGGAAACAATATCCCTTTTCTTAATTGCAATTTACTATTTGCCTAACAGTGAGAGTTCACTGCTACTTACGATACAAAAGACTGAATAACTAAAATAATACTATGTAGCCCTTACATAGCATTTATCATCAGGAGATCCCAAGGTATTTTACCAAAGGAAGTCAGTATCTTTATTCTCACTTTTACAGATGGAGAAACTGAGGCATGGGACAATGCAGTGACTTGCCCAAAGGTCACTCAGTAGGTCAGTAGCAAAACCAACACTAGGGTTCCTGAGTTTCAACTCATTGTTTTAGCTCAACCACATGGCCTACCAGTTTCCAGTACATACTGAATGACCCAGATTTAACAATACAGTCTCTCAGACTGAAAGAAAGTGACAATAAGCAGGCTTCCATCATGAGTGAGAGCCTGCCATAGTCCAGCCTTCCTTTCCCTGAACATCACTAATATAGCTTCAGGGGGTAGCCAAGTTAGTCTGTACAGGTAAACTGAAAAAACAACCAGGAACCCATCCCTGCAATCAGCCATGGTGACAACTCCACCCACATATTTATTCAAGTGAACTCATTACTGGAGCCAACCACATAAGCCACCAAATCAGAGGCTCATTCAACTACACATCCAGTAATTTAATCTATGCCATCAAATGCCAGCAATGCCCCACCGCAATATATATTGGACAAACTGGACAGTCCCTATGTGAAAAAATTAATGGACACAAATCCTATATTGCTTTCCAGATCAACTTTCAATGATATTTTTTTTACCCACTGCCTTTTCTTTTTCTCTCCCTCCCAATTTTCTTTTCTTCCACTAGCCCTCCTCCCGTCTCCCCTATTTATTTTGGTCCTAGACATCCAACACTCTGGTCAACTGAAGAAGTGGGCTGTATCCACGAAAGCTCATGATACCATCTACATGTTTTGTTAGTCTAAGTGCTACCAGACTATTTGTTGTTTTTTCAGTTTATCATTAATATAGCTCTGTACATTTCTGACTCTTTGCAGGCTTTGACAATGCCCAGGGAATCACATGATCCAAAACATTTGTGTTTCCTTACCTCAGCTGATATGGAGGGATCTTGGTAACAGCAGTGTCTGAAGATTCCAAAGTTTCTGTATGAGTAAAGGGAAGTATAAGAACATGAGGAGACAAAGTGTTCCACATCTAGAGACAGTACATTTCTACAGTTTTGAATGATAGGAGTCAGTTTGGAAAACAATCACTAGCACTCATAGTTAATTTTTTGAAATTGTAAGTTATCTGTAGGCCAGATCACAGAGAACACCAAACAATGGGCTTAAACTGCAGCAAGGGAGGTTTAGGTTGGACATTAGGAAAATCTTCCTAACTGTCAGGGTGGTTAAACACGGGAATAAATTGCCTTAGGGAGGTTGTGGAATTTCCATCACTGGAGATATTTAAAAGCAGTTAACCAGACATCTATCAAAGATGAGAGAGACCATTCTTGGTCCTGCCATGAGAGCAGGGGACTGGTCTTGGTGATCTCTCTCAATGTCCTTTCTAGTTTTCTATATTTCTAGGTATTGTGGGGCAGATGTTGAGTGCTTTTCTCATTGCAGGGAACCCTTCCACATGTCAGTATGGGGATGTATACAGGACCTTGGAACAGGCTAATCTACCTACAAACCTGCACTAAAACAACAGCAGCTGTGTATAACAAATGATTTAATTATTTCAGTGCCAGTGTGGATTCTTCCAAAATCAGCATCCACCTGGACTTGCAACAAAATAACTATGCTGGTTTTAGGATATTAATTAAGTTACATTGGTGCAAGTTTATGTATACATCAACCCCAGCACTAATTTATGTTGCTTGAACTCTTTCGCTGAGTCAGCCTCTCCTTGGAAATTTGGGTGCAGCACATTACTCTTGGTTCATTTTCATTAAAAACAGGCACTCTTTTTATTAGTCAATTAACAACAAAGCATGTGCAGGGAGGTCCTCTCAGAACTCACCTATTAGCATAAACTGGTGGCTTACAAGTCACAGTACAAAAAAATTGCATTGTAACAGAAAGCACATTCATTGAAGAACACCTTATATGTGCGCTCATTAAGAACTAAGAAAATGAAACTTCCAATAATTAAAGGTCTACCAGATCTCACTCAAAGAAAGGTGTTAATGACTGCAGCGTAACTACTAAACACATAGTTTCCGTAATATAAATAAAAATATGCATCAAATAGGTAGTTTGAATCTGGGAAGGGGAAAAAAACCCTACATATCAATTGAATAGCTGTTTATGCACACATTTATACCACACCAATCACAGTAGCAGCTAGGCATGAATATAAAGATATTGATTTGCTCTGAAATCATTGAGCTCTAGCAAAGCATGGTTGGCCACATAGGAAACCTGTACTTTTAAACATGGCATCAGATGACTGAATCACTACGGCTGCATCTAGACTGGCATGATTTTGCGGAAATACTTTTAACTGAAAAGTTTTTCCGTTAAAAGTACTTCCGCAAAAGAGCGTCTAGATTGGCATGGATGCTTTTGTGCAAAAGCATCCATGCCCAGTATAGACATGCTTTTCCGCAAGAAAGCTCTGATGGCCATTTTAGCCATTGGGCTTTCTTGCACAAAAAATTAAGGTGCCTGTCTACACTGGCCCTCTTGCGCAAGTATTCTTGCACAAGAGGGCTTATCCCTGAGCGGAAGCGTCAAAGTATTTGCGCAAGAAGCACTGATTTCGGACAGTAGAACGTCAGTGCTCTTGTGCAAATTCAAGCAGCCAGTGTAGACAACTGGCAAGTTTTTGCACAAAAGCAGCCACTTTTGCACAAAATCTTGCCCGTCTAGATGCACCCTACATGTACATTTGAAGAGTAGTAAGTTACCTACTGATTGAATACCTTTTTTAAAATTTTCACTAGCTTTAAGATATCATGTGATTCACTGCAGTTAGAATGCACCTAAACACAAGAGGATGATGATGCATGGATAATAAAAGCAAAAGGCTTTTGTGTAAAACAAAACAAAACAAAACAAACACAAAACATGGGGAACATTAGTTTGACACCTGTGAAAAGAGTAATTCCTCTATCCAGGAGCATTGCAACCTCAAGAGCTGCCCTCATTAAGTCATTATACCTCCTTCTCAAATGTTATCAGCGGTTGTAAAACCCTTTCCTGTAGCTAACCCTATGCAGTCTATGCCCAGGTGGTGTTGGCCCACAGTTACAGCTCCCCAGAGCTGTGCCAATTAGTCACTGTGGATCATTCCCTGCTGAACAGTTTTACACCACTTGAACCTGACAAAAGAATGTTTTTACCTGGCAACTAAGACAAATGCCATTAACATATTCCACTAAAACCACTGGTGCCACAAGTGCAAGGAAACTACCTGCTATGGGCTCCCATCAGCTTTCCAGCACCTCGAACCAAGGTATATATCTGCCAGCTCATATAGGCAACTCGAAAAACAGATAAGGAAACGCAATCCTATTTAAGTCTGCCTGCGCCCTGGCTGGCAAAGGAAACATTGCAAACAGCTGGCCTAGGGGCGCTCACGCTGAAGGCCAACAAATCGATAGCGATGTGAGCATTAGAGCAACTAAAGGGGGGGGGCGGTAAAAATACTTCAGCACAGGTGTGGCTTTGGGTGCTTTTAAATAAATGGGAAAAGACCCAGGAGGCGCTAGGTAGAGAATTTACCAGGCACAGCGCGTGCACAATGGGGAGGACGCTGCTAATACATTAGCAGCGGGTGCATAATGGGAGCCGGGCCGAGCAGGCTGGCTGCTCTCTGGCGGGGGGAAACGGGGCAAGCCTTGGGAGAAAGCGCCGGGGGGCAGGTACCCGCTTCCTTACCAATGGCCCAGCCGCAGCTCTCCTTGATCGCTCTGTGCTTGTTCCCCGACGCGTCCTTTTGCAGCTTCCTCAGGATTTCTTCCATCTTGGCTGCCCCCCTGGCAAAGAGACGCGGCTGCGGGCAGAGCGCGGCTTTCGCCTCCTCCCCGGCTCTAAGCGGGGACGCCGCGCAGCATCCTGCCCCCGGCGCGCTGCTGCTGCTGCTGATGAATCACGCTCAGCTCCATGGCTGGGACACGTCAGTCCGGGCCGCTGCCTCCTCCCTCCCCCGCGCCGGCTTCCCCGCGGCAGGTCCCTGTGGGGCGGCTGGGCTCGGCAGGCGGCTGCTGGAGGTGTCGCCGCTGCCGCTAGGAGGCCGAATCCTCAGCCTCGCACGTCGCTTTCCTGGAGCCCGGCTCCCAGGCCAGCCGAGGCGCCGGGAAAAGGTGGCGATGGAGCTCCTCGCCTGGGAAGCGGGTGGCTTGGTGAGGGAGGGCGCAAGGGGATGTTTCCTGAGCACAGCGCAGGCCCTGACTCTGTCCTCCCGCGCACTGCACACACCTGCTCGCCTACACACTGATCGCCCCACGTGGCTCAGGAGTGGGGGGTGGAGGGGAGCAGGTTCATTGCACAGCTACGGGTCTCACAGCCCAGAGCCGCCACTCCTATGAACACAGCGTGTTAGCAGCTCAAGGCAAGCCTCTCCTCTCGGCAGCCCTGCACAGCGCTGAGTCGCTCTGGGAAGCGATCTGGAGATAAAACCAGAAACTAACCCCCCCCCAGCCTGTTTTTACTGGGCATTTAGGGCCTAATCCTGCTGCCTTTCGTGTCACTGGCCAAAATCTCACTGTCTTCTGCTGAAACAGGAGCAAGCCCTAAATCCTGATTTAACAATGCATTGTCATGTGCCACGATAGCTTAAGGAATTGCATTATTTTTGAAACGATAAGTTGTAAATAAAGTAGGGCTGTCGATTAATTGCAGTTAATGCATGCAAGTAAAAAACATAATGAACAAAAGTTAATTGTTTTAATCATTGTTAAATAAGAGAATACCAACTGATACTGATTTCATTTAGCACAATTTTAAGTGTGAAGTGCTATTTTATTACAAATAAGCTGAACTAAAAAATGATAGTAATAGAGATGTAGCCATGTTTGTCTGGTTTTGCTGAAACAAAAGACAGAACTATGCAGCACTTCAAAGACTAACAAGATGGTTTATTAGGTGATGAGGTTGCCTGGGCCAGACCCACTTCCTCAGACATGCTAATTTTCTTCCACAATTTGATCTGAGGAAGTGGGTCTGGCCCACGCAAGCTCATCATCTTGTTAGTCTTTGAAGTGCTGCATAGTCCTGTCTTTTGTTTTAAAAAATAAATAGTATTTTAATTCACCTAATACAAGCACTGCAATGTATTCTCTTTATCATGAAAGTGCAATTTACAAATGTACTTTTGTTACACAACTGCATTTAAAACAAAACTGTGTAAAACTTAAGTGCCCACAAGTCCACAGAGTCCTACTTCTTGTTCAATGACTAAGACAAACCAGTTTGTTTACATATGTTTTCTTACACTTCTTATTTACATTGTCCCCTGAAAGTGAGAACAGGCATTCCCATGATGTTTTTGTAGGTGGTGTTGTGTAGTATTTATGTGCCAGATAAACAAAACATTTTTGTTCCTCTTCATACTTCAGCTACCATTACAGATGTTATGCTTCTCTGATGATGATACTCATTACACTCCTTGGGGGAGAATTGTATGTTTCCTGCTCTGTTTTTCCTGCATTCTCCTATACATTTCATGTGATAGCAGTCTTGGATGATGACCCAGCATGTTGTTCACTCTAAAAACACTTTCACTGCAGATCTGGTGAAATACAAAGAGGGTCTGGATGTGAGCTTTTTTCAGTTAGCTACAGCAGTTGACTCAAGGTTTGAGAATCTGAAGTGTTTTCCAAAATCTGAGAGGGACAGAGTGTAGAACATGCTTGCAGAAGCCTTCAAAGAGCACCATTCTTTGGTGGAAACTACAGAACCTGAACCACTAAAAAAGAAAGTCAACCTGCTGGTGGCATCTGCGTCAGAGGATGAAAATGATCATCGGTGAAATGGATCACTATTGAGCAGAACTTGTCATCAACATAGATGCATGTCCTCGAGAATGGTGGTTGAAATATAAAGGGACATATGAATTTTTAGCACCTCTGTGGGGTGACCGTATTTCCCTATATGACAGCTTGTAAAATTACTTGTATTCAAGTGAGTTCAACAGCAATCAACCAACGCTATGTAGTACAAACATTCAAATTAATATCAAGTTGACGGAGCCCCGTATTAAAAAGAAATACAGTGAAATTGGTATTCTTTCTATTTACCTTCTTATCTCTAAGATTTGTATGTGGAGAGGTGAGACATGCACACTCCCAAACACCTCTCTCAGGTAGGGATGAGAGTAACTTACCAACCTGTCCCAACCATCTCTGCTCGGCGCTCTCCACTTTCCATGCATGAGTGGACCCCTGGAATGGACCCACCTCTCTCTGTACCTTGAACCAACGCATGGGGAAGGCACGCAGGGCCACAGGCTCCTCCTCCTCAGATTTCTGGGAGGGTTCACACCTTAGCACATCCAGCAGCAGCTTTTTAGCACTGTGTGGGAAGAAAGGGATGGAAACTGCTTCCAGCTGCAGGGGGTGGGGGTAGAGTTAACTTGGTCTGTTTCTTTGCAGAGCTTATCTCTTCCTTCCCTCCTTATTCCTCTAATGGTGGCTGCAAGCAGTTTGTCCCTTCTACCCTCGGGTTACAGAGTGGACAGGAGGATATCTTGTGTACCAGGGCCTAGGAAACTTTCCTTCAGGGGCTTCAGAGACCCCAGCCAGAGAGGTGGCTCAGCAGGGGAAGGTTTCTAGGGGACAGATCAGCCCCACATTGCCTGGGATCAGAACCTAGGGTGCTAAGCCCTGCCAGGGAGCTGCTGTAGGGTCAGGGCAAAAGCAGGCTGGAAATACTTTTCTCTCCAACACTTCAGAGCTTAGATGAGTGGTGAAGAAGCTTCCCTATGCCAGTACTGTGCAGGGCTTTGGCACAGGCAGGGCTTAGCTCTCCTGTCCATTGCCCCGGGCCAAAGGGTCTTGAGCTTTCCCTGGGTGCCAGCCCAGCCAGAGGCAGTGTGGGGAGGAAGAAGCCTGCCAGACAGGCTGTTGATGGGATTGGCTGTCTGCACAGTGCTGGGAGTAGAGCACACCCTGCCAGGGAGGCTATGGAGGAGGTGCAGGATGAATGGGCACAGCGGGGAGAGAACATTGAGAGAGGAAGCATGAAAAGGGTGAATGGGTGGGCAGCAGAGATCACACATAACATCACCAGCCCTTACTCATATTCAAGCGAGTTCAGTGGCAATCAATCAGAACTGCGCAGTACAAATGTTCAAATTAACATCAGGTTGGCTGAACCCCTGCTAAAAAGAACTGCTGCATAGCTGAAGTTGTTTTACCTTCTTATCTTGAAGGTTTGCACAGGGAGAGGTGACACACACATTCCTTTACACCTCTCTCGCATGGAGCTGGGGGTGACAAGCTGACCTGACCCAACCTGGCTGGAGACCTGGAGTGGACCCACCTGTCCTGGTACCTTCTTAAGGCAACATGTGGGGGATATGCAGGGTCACATGACCCCTCCCCTGCTTTCTGTTGGGGTTCACACCAGAACATGGCAAGCAGCAGCCCTTCGGCATTGTGCAGGAGGGAGCTGCATCCAGAGAAATGGGGGTGGAGGTGGGGATGATCTGGCCTGCGTTTTTCCAGACATCATCTCTTCCCTCTCATCCCTTTTCCGCTATGGCTAGAAGCAGCTTGTCCTTGCTGCCTGCACAGTGTAGAAAGGCAGCTAACATCTCCATTCTGCTGCTAGCCATGGACCTAACCCAGTCCCCTCTAGTCGCCTGGCTAACATGAGTGCAGGGAGGACTTAAGCCCCAAGGGTGCATTGAGCACCAGGGAATCTGACCGTAGGGACTTCAGTGAACGCAGCCAGAGAGGTGCTCAGCAAGGGAGGGTGCTATGGGGACAGAACAGCCCATACTCCTTGGGGACAGGTCCCAGGGTAGAGGGGGCAGCATGTGAAGAGGGTGCTAAATGCCTCTTCCTGAGGACCTGCAGGGTCAAGCTACAGACAGGATGGAAATGGCTTCCTCACTGCCATTCCAGAGCTTATCTGAGGGGCAGAGAAGCTTCCTCATGCCAGTGCAGTGTAGTGCTTCGGCACATGCAGGCTGAACTCCTTCCTTTCCACTGAACACACCCAGCAATGCCAGGCCTGCCATCCCTAAAGGAACAACGCATCCTTTCTTGTCCAATCAACCTCAGGACCAGCTCCCAGAGAGCATCGCAGCACAGAGCAATGGCCTCTGGTTAGGTGCCCAGCTCAGATGGCGGTGCTACTGCCAGCAGCAGCACAGAAGGAAGGGTGGTGTGGCATGGTATTGCCACCCATAGTTCTGTGTCACTGCCGGTGGCATGTCTATCTTCCAAGCTGTGTGGCTAGAGAGAGCAGGAGCCCAGCTTTGAAGTCAGTCCCACCAGCAGCACAGAAGAAAATGGAGCAAGCCTTGGTATTGCCACCCTTCCTTATGAGCTGCTGCTGGCAGTGGCAATGTTTTCCAGGCTGGACTGCTGAGAGCAGCTGCCATTACAGTCACCCGGGTCTGAAGGCAAGGAAGAATCATGGACAAAGTCCATCGGGACAGAGATCAGAGGACTAAAGAAGAGGTCATAGCCAGAAAACCCAAATGTCTCAAAAACATTTGGGCTCAGATTTTAAAAGAGCTCAGGCCAGTTTTTCAAGTGCTCTGCACTGACAGGACTAAGTTTTGAAAATGGCTCAGCCTCCAGCACATCCATTGTGTCACCACTGGCCACATTCTCAAGAGCTCAATACCCAGGCCACTCTGAGTGCATTGGAAAATTTAACCAGTGTTTTGGTGCCTACATTGAAGTGGAGCTCTTTTGAAAATCAAGCCAAGATTGCAGGTGCTGCTGAGCAATGTTCCCTTTAATCTTTTCCACCCACATGCAGATTTTTCCATCCAGGCATGAAGTAATTTTTTTTATGTGCACTGAGGTACATGTGAATGTACACCAAAAGTGGAAACACAAAACTCTATACAGTAGAAACATGGGCACTCTGCTAATCAGCTGGCCAGTATTGGAATCTCTGCTGCACAAGCACACATCTTACAGGGAACACTGGTGCTGAGCTTTTTTTTGAAAATCTGAGCCCATCTTTCTTAATTCACACTGGGGCATTGATTCAATAGAATGGTGAAAATTAACACTAGCTGAGTCTGTACCCCCAAGGGCAATGAGAGCATGTGAATAAAGAGAGCAGGGTAAAGCTTTTGTTTTACCTTTTGCATATCTGAGTTTTGGCAGAGGAAGGGTGCTGTAATTTTTTACTATGTTCAGGTAGGAAGCCACCATACACTCTGTCAGTACTTGCCAAAGTTGTTCCTGTTCAGTGCTACTCACCCCACCCCTACCTAGTGTGTGACATTTGTAAACTGAGAAAATGCTTTGTAAAGCTACTAGCAATAGGGTGGAGCTGGCTGCAGAGATTAGCAGTGTTAGAAAAACAACTATTTGAGGTTGGATTTACCTCTGTCTACTCAACGTAACTTTGCCTTGCCTTTATTTGTAGTTATCATTTAAGTCTGAAAGATACACTCAAGAGCTATTCTCTGACCTTGCTGAGCTGTTCTTGCTGCAAGAACAGCTGAGTGGTAGATGAAACAGGTGATTTTTTAGGAACTTGCAAAGATAGTTGGGAGGATGTCTTGGGAGAGGGAACAAATAAAGGAGAAAAGGCATCATAAAAACCTGAGCTACACAAACAAGCTCTACAAATGTAATACTGGCAGATGTCCATGGCATTGAAAACCCTGCCAAATGGGAAGTGAACCAAAGGACAGGACTTGATAGTAAAGTGCTTTCAGCTGGGTGTAAACTTCTGTCTGGTGTCTGAGAAGTTACTGCACCTATTGCAAAAATTCAAGAGGGCAGCCTTGGGCAAAGGGATACTATAGCAGCCCTATTATCTAAAAGACTAAGTAGGGAGGAGACCCAAGGGTTCCAAATAAGCCACTGGGTGACGATAAAGCTCTAAACTACTTCCCCAATAAAAACATTTAATTTGCTCCAAAACTGAGATGTAGTAGGGTGCTAAAGGCATAATGGAAGTGTTTTCCACTAAGAATAACAATGGGCTGCCTTTTTTTCCCTATGATTTTATTACTCATATTTCTCTTATATGGCTTCACCTTATTGATATGGTTTTTTATTGTATATATATATATATATATAGAGAGAGAGAGAGAGAGAGAGAGAAAGGGATTAAAGACATAGGACTAAGTTCTTCTCTCTGGTGCAATAAGGTAAATCTAGAGTAACCCCATTGACTTCATCTGGATAACAGAGCAAAATTTGCTCCTTCAAGCCCAATAGTATAGCCTTTTATCATGCTAATATTGACATTAATTTCTAGAACTGCTTCTATGAGAAAGGGTTGTAAGATCAGGCACTGATTTCTTACCCATATTTGTATATTAGTAAAATCCTGAATGAACAAGTCCAAATAGCTATAGTATGAGTAGATCTGTGTTCAGACAAGAATACTTTGCATACCTAGTTCTCACAAAATAAAATGCAGGTCACTGACATAATTTAAAATGCATTAAACAAAATACATTGAGACAAATTCTGTTTTTATACCTGTTATAGCCTTTGACTGAGAAACAGTTGTCTCTTGTTACCAGAAAACAGGGAAGTTGGAAGGTAATGGCTGCTATTCTGTGGCTAACAGGTACTACTGAGGCACAGTCCAGAAAAGGTCAGGCAGGAAGCGGAGAGGGATTTATTTATTCTTTTTGACGATGGGCAGGTTTATAAATATGGTTAAAGCACCAGAAATATAGTGTCAGATTTCTTCTTAAAATAAAAATGCCTGTGAAACCAGAGATTTACAAGCCAAATTGCTTGTGCATTCCCAGATCTTCATGTTGAGTTCACCAGTGAGGAAAATGGAAATGAAATGCTGGGTTTTTTTAAGAAAATTAATAAAAAGCCTGTTTAAGTGTCTAAAATTTTTACAGAATATGGGCCAAATTCTGATCTGTTGCAGCAATATAAATCTGGAGTAACTTCATAGATTTCAATAGCAGAATGACTATTATGCACTGTCACACAGATGTAATTAAAATAAGAATCTGGAACTTTATGTGTACACTTAACATTTACAAATAAGTGTATTTAACACTTGAATAATTGCAGACTGTTCTTACATAACTCACCGGCTTAGAGTCAAGGTTTGGAGCAATTTCACACACAGCATAACAGGTGCATTTGTATTTACATAAATGATGCTGGACATGCTCATACCACATCTACATTTGTCTCTCCAATATTATTATTATCATCACTAATAACTAAAATTGTATGAGGAATATGGCTTCCTGCTCTGATTTCTGTATTCATGATTTAATCAGTCCATTAAAGAGCTCTACTGTGAAACATCTAAGAACTGCACAGTAACCATCAACACACCTACACCTCAACATTAGAAAATGTAAAATGAATTGTGACAGGTGAAACACAGGGTCTTGTCAGGGAAATTGTCAGGGTCTTGTTAGAGAAATTCATGAATTAAAAAAAAAATTCTCTACTGATTGAAAGTAGGACTCATGGCCAGAAGTTAGAGTGCAGGAAATAGTGATGGCACTGAATTCATACTATAATATCAAATGTTTTGATGAAATGATGATCCATGTAATAGTTGACTTTTTAATTGCCATCATTATGTTCCAGAGTTAACTTATCACTGTGATGAATAAGCTGGTTCATGCCTCCCAGAGCTCTTATTTCTGTAAACCTGCTGAGTCAATGGGCCTAATTCTGCTCTAATTTGAAGAGTTTATCTGGATTTGTTCTATTCTAAGAGAACAAGTTTGATCCAGAAGGACTGCAATGCACTGGTTCATATCTGTTATATGGTCACAACAATGAGAGATAAAAGCTTCTTTTAAAGAAATTAAGCCTTAAATTCTGATGGGGCCACCCAAAAGTACAAGGATGTACCACACTCCATATATTACTATATATGGGGATGTTATCTCACATTATCTCATGATGTGCAGATATGTGGCTTTCAAATACTACACTATGATAATATCACTTCAGGAGATGGAGAAATGAATGTGTATGTAACCCATATACCACAAGTCAAATCCTGCCCTCAAATACATGCACAGGTCTCCTGAAAACAGAATATGAGCCCGTCCCATGCACCTAGAGACAGTGGCAGCCTGTCCATAGGCGTAAACTCACTGGTCACCTAGGGTGCCAAATTAAATGGCCATTGAGGGGTTTGGAGGTAGGGGTGCCAATCGCATGTTTCGCCTAGGGTGCAGGTTGCTGGAAGCTCGTCGAGGGCCGCTCCTGCCTAGAGATTAACATGAAGCATCAGCCTAAGAGCTTTCAGGTTAGCTGTTCAGTTACTTGCTTGGAGGGTTGTCCTGGAACACTCTCTCATAAGATTCTGATTCAAGTTTTCTGTAGACTTTAGTTTTCAGCAGTGCCCTTATATATTCTTCACTACCCTTTATTAGTTAAAGTCACTATAAATCAATGCTCCATTATTATTGACATACACTTTTGGAAATATCATCATAGAGAATACATTATTCAGATTTTACCATTTTAGAAGTCAACAGTAATTGCCTTTAAATCATGACCAGACAATCCAATACTAAGGGTATATTGAACTACACAAGAGCTCCAATTGCATTACCATCTCACTTCAAACCTGAAGTCATCACTTTCAGCCAAGTGCTTTACTTTGCAGGGCAGAGGAATGCCAGTTATTTAATAGTTTCCACATATATTTTTAAAGATTTGCTTTGAAAATGGCTAATATTGACCACAGTTGGTGAGATTGTCACAGGAAGAGTAAAAGGCAAGTCCATCACACATGCCTTTGGCCTCCCTGTGCCAAAGTTTAAGGTTAAAATTTGGCAAAGACAGGGAGCTGACAACCTTGACTGGCCTCCAGACATGGTGGGGGTGCCGCTCTGTACTCTCAGAAAGAGCAGAGCCTAAGGCAGAAGGGGTGGGGCTCAGGACAGACAGCCCTCAGCACCTCCAGACGGCGGTGCACCCTCACCCCACCGGCCCACAGAGCATGTCACCCAGTGATCCAGTGGCAAATTAAAGGGCCCGGGGCAGATGCACCCTTTCTGTCCCCATGTCGATGGGCCTGGGCAAAGATCTCAGAGAGAGATCTAGGCCTAGATTCACGAAGATACATAGGTGCAACTGAAAACTGAGTCTTGTAATGGGAAGTGCCAGGCAATGCTAATGACAGATGGGTCTACCATTTGTGTATATAGTGCAGATCAGTCTTATAACTCAGGGTATGTCTACACTACCACCCTAGTTCGAACTAGGGTGGTTAATGTAGGCAACCGGAGTTGCAAATGAAGCCCGGGATTTGAATTTCCGAGGCTTCATTTGCATGTTGCCGGGCGCCACCATTTTTAAATGTCCGCTAGTTCGGACTCCATGCCCCGCGCCTACACACGGCACGAACTAGGTAGTTCAGATTAGGCTTCCTATTCCGAACTATCGTTACTCCTCGTGGAACTAGGTGTACCGGTAGTTCGGAATAGGAAGCCTAATCCGAACTACCTAGTTCATGCCACGGGCACGGAGTCCGAACTAGCGGACATTTAAAAATGGCGGCGCCTGGCAACATGCAAATGAAGCCTGGGAAATTCAAATCCCGGGCTTCATTTGCAACTCCGGTTGCCTACATTAACCACCCTAGTTCAAACTAGGGTGGTAGTGTAGACATACCCTTAGTGATTCTCAATCAACGGGCTGCGAGCCAATCAGGGGTCCGCCAAACAGGGCCAGAGTTAGTCTCATTGTGGCAAGCCAAAATTCCACCACATGAGGCAGAAGCCCAGGGCCCTGAACTCTGCCACCTGGGGCTGAAGTTGAAGCCTAAGCAACTCAGCTTTACTGGGGCCCCTGTGACATGGGTCTCCAGGCAATTGCCCTGCTGGCTGTCCTCTTTTAATCTTATCTTATTTAATATAGCAACAAAATATCACGACTCATAGTAACTGATGCACATTTGTCTATTTCAATTACTTTGCCTTCTCTGATTTGTTTGGCAGGCTTAGGGGTTATTTTATTCTTATATATAAAATGTTTCATTTTTATATTATCTTCATTAGGAACCTGGTCCAATACCTACTGAAGTCAAGGGAAAATTTCCAATTGATCTGAGTGGGTGCAGGAATGAAGAGCATTGCTGTATTACAAATGTACAGCAAACTAACAGGATTTCAGTTTTGTTCCAATGGCTTGCATTTACATGAGCACATGACATTTATAGTGTTTACCATCTCTGTTGTTTTTGAAAACGTTTTGAAAACTCCTACGTTGTGATCACAGTTCTAATTTCAGCCTGGAGCAAAATATTGTAAAAGGATTGACTGCCATTACCTAATGGAAACAAGCAAACTTAGCCCCACAGTCTCTATTATGATATTTATCTTCAGGACTGAGAAAAGGAAACTCTCCAATTGTCACAATCTCTGTACAGTTTTATGAGAGCAGATCCTGCAGTATATCTACATTTAGCCAGGAGGAGAAAAGCAAGAACTCATATATTCTCTATCATTCCTTTATCATGTGATAAATGTAAGTTAGTCATCATTACATGTGCAGGGATGGCTGTATATAGCCTGTATTGTACAATGCTATTAGCCAGTGCATACGTCTGTCAAAAAACTGGATGGATCTTATAGAACTGTGTTATAGGCAACCAGGTTTTCAGCTGATGTAAAGCAGCATATTTACATTGAAGTCAATAGAATTACACCATTTTACAGCAGCTGGTGAGTTGAGCCAGTAATTTTAATACTGTGCCTAGCAGCTGAGGAACTGGGCCTGTATTTTTAATACAGTACCTCAATCATAATTCAAGAAACCTAATATCATAGGCTGGTCAAAGAGAAAAAGGCAGGTGTCTTATGCAGGCAAGCCTGTTTTATTTCAATTTGCATTAGCATCAAAATAGATAAATATGGAATAGATATGCTGTTAATAAATCCAATGCTTGTCCATTATTGCTTTAATGAATCCAGTTAGATGGGATATGGCAGATCTATACCATTCATCAGAATGTAATTTTATTTTTTAAACGAGACACTCAAATTATGGTGTATTGATTTATATTGTGCACGTGGTATTTGATCTTAGGTTTTGTGTTTAACAATGTAACGAAAATGACTCCTTACAAGCTCAGAAGGATAGCTGTGTTAGTCTGTAACTTTAGAAACAATGAAGAGTCTTGTGGCACCTTAGGGACTAACAAAAATATATAGGATCATGAGTCTTGTGGATGAAACCCACTTCATCAGATGAGTTGGAGTGGAAGTTACAGAATCCGGGAGATATTTAATTTAACAGCAAAAGCAGTTAGCTGTCAATTGTAGGACCAGTGTTAATGATGCTGAGTCAGTTTGGATGTGTTCCATTAATAACTTTTGATGTGTAAATGTGAATATCAAAGGTTGGGGAAATTGCCTTTGTAGTGCGTTAACCAGTTAATATCTTTATTCAAGCCTAAATTGATAGTGTGAAATTTGTAAGTGAATTCCAGTTCAGCAGTTTCCCTCTGTAATTGGATGATAAAATTCATTTGTAGAAGAATGGCTGCTTTTAAATTCATTATTGAATGTCCAGGATGGTTAAAATGTTCTCACACAGGTTTGAGTGTGTTACCATTCCTGATATCTGATTTGTGTCCATTAATCCTTTGACAATTTGGCTAATATACATGGCAGAGGGACATTGCTTGCACTTAATGGTGTATATCACATTAGAGGATTAACAGTTGTATGTTATATTACAAGCTGTGCATCAATAAAAGGAGTCTGAGTCAATGGCAGCATAGAAAAGTGAAATGTGAACCTTGAATAAATAATGAATTTTTATTGATCCCTTGAGTGTATATCCAGCACTCTTTTCCACACAGACCACTCAGAAAAGTATTCAAACCTCTACTACCCCTAAAGGAACATTACTACCAAGTCTGAGAAAGAAGTAGCATAGGTTTTTTAAAGTCTCGCAACATAGGAAAATACATTCTTAATATTGTCATTTGTTGAATCTTTCTTTCTTCTAATCTTATAAGAGAACTTCCTATGCATTGGGGCACATTTGCAATGGATGGCTTGTGTGCTTATCAAACATTTCACAGCTTGCTTTGGCAGCAAGTCACCTGCAAAACCATTTATTGTCTCAGATTTCTCTGCCATGGACATTATCCCTTAAATAATTCACATTCCATTGTGCCTTATTGCTTAAGCTGCAAAGGTCATGCCAGATATTTAGAGATGCTCTTTTAATAAAACTCACATATTTTAATATAAATACAGTTGAACCCTCTTCTAGAGTCAGATATGCTCAAGAAAACTTGGGTAGGCAGGAAATTTACTCTGTCCAGGTTGAACAGTTTTCTTCCTGATTTGTGTCTGAATAATGAGAGAGAACATGTTTGGTGCAGGCTGAATTGTTGGAGGGACATATACAGGCAGTAAAATAATTTTTATCTTCTAGATGTTCCTGTAATTTGTTCTTTTTGTATTTATAAAGATGGGCAGAGCAGATGGCAAAGGCTCAGCTTGATGTAACATGTCCATAAAATAATGGAAGCTGAAAGTGATCTGTTTCTCTGGCTGGAGTTTATTTCACTTCCGAGAGCATTTTTCCTCTGCTGGAACGTACTGAGAGAAACTGTGACCTCAAAGAGAAAAATGAGGTCTTGTCTCCTAGGGCAGTGCAGTCTCATCCAGTTCACAGAGATAGAGTTTAGCAATCCTAGGAATTGAAAAAAAATCCTAACTATATCCTTGGATTCCACCTAGGAAAGGTGGAAGATTATTATTTATTATCCATATTAGAGTAGCACTTTGAAGTGCCAGCCAAGAGAAGGACGTCATTGTGCTAGACACTGTACAAACACAGAGTAAGAGACAGTTCCTGCCACAAAATGATGACTGTCTAAATAGACATGGCAAAGAAAGGGTGAGGGAAAGAAAATATTATGTTAATATTACAAATGGAGAACTGAGGCTCAGAGAGATTAAGGCCTAGATTCACAAAGGTGCATAGATGCATAAGCCCTCTGATTTAGGTACCTATATTGGGTTTAGGGATTGAATTACCAGTCCTGGCTCCACAAAACTCTTACATAAAACTGCAGTTACCTAAACTCACTCAGGGCCTAAGTTTTTCAGTAAAAATTTCTCTTGGCTCCTACACTGCTGCCTCTGGGCATAGGCATGACTGCTTCCCTATAAGTGTATCTGGCTGCCTATCTCTTGTCTAAGCTTCCGAGTGATTCACCAATCAGGGAAGATATTCAGTTGTTCACCCAGTTCATATGTACACCCTGATCTAGTAGGCCTTGCATGCGACTTCAAACAAAACAGCTGACAGGAAGGAGCTCCCTCAGAACTCTAAGCCCAGTGGTTGGGGCCGGGATACTCACTGGGGATATGGGAGATCCCCAGTCCAAGTTGCCCTTCTCCTTGACGAAGAGAGGGGATATCAACAGGAATCTACCACCTCTCAGGTGCATGCCCTGACTCCTGGGTTATGACTGTTCTGATGGGGAGCTCCCTCAGTCCATCCTCTTGAAACTGTTTCACTGTGCTTAAGTTGCTGGAGCAGGGAAACTAGATCCAGGGTGCGTGCTCCAACCACCAGGCTACAGAGTCATTCTCAGGTTTGCACCCTCTTCCTCTGGCTTTTGTTATAGCCTCATCCACACGAGTTCCTGAAAGGAGTAGCCTCACTCCGAATTACATCAGGTACTTCACAGCACCCCATAAGGGTTTCAAACTGATATTGACTGCTGCTTTATTTATGGTGTTATTTTTCTTGTTGCTGTGGTAGTGCCGGGAGGTCTCAGTCAGGGATCAAGGTCCCAATGTGCTAGGTACTGTGCACACAAGTATGACAGATAGTCCCTGCCCCAGAGTGCTCATATTCTAGGATTGTGATGAGACACAATAGATGGAGAAAAACAGACAAAAAGGTGGGGTGGAGAATATGGTAAGAGTCAATGAGGACATACCTGCATGCTTTAGTGGTCAGAGACACCAGGACCACCATCCTGAATCCATTATACATTTCTTCATTGTTACAATTTCTGCTTCTAAATGAAATAGGCGCACTTTTTTTTTTAAGTCTCACCCATTGAATTGCACCCATAGTCAGCTGGGAAGATCGTAAGATAAGGTCACATGGGGAGTAGCTAATATCAAAAGCCCTATTTCTCTGCACGGAACCCCTAACTACTGATGTCACTTGTGACATCTTCAATATCTCCCTCCCTCTCCACTTCCCTTTTTCTAGCTGAGAGTCCTCAGTCGCTTCCCTATTCCCTCCCCATAGCAGAAAGGTCTTCTGGTGAATGAAGTTAATGAATAACTGTGGAAACGGTTAACCAATAAGCCTGGACTTATCAGTTAACATTCACGGTTACACGCAGGCTCCTGCCCCACTCTTGGGGAGCCGGCTGCCACCCCATGGCTCTGTATCAGAGGCAGCAGAGTGAGGTGCAGGAGCTGGCTCTCCATCTGAACCGGCTCCCAGGGAGCCACCTACCACCTTGCACTGCTGCCTCTGATTCAGAGGAGCAGCGCAAGGCGGTAGCGGCTTCCTGGGAGCAGCGCATACTGGCTCCGAGGGAGCTCGCTGCAGCTGCGTGTAACCCTATAACCACTGAGTTTTCATAGTTACCTGCATTTTAACATCCTTAGTTAAGACATTTTCACTATTTAAGCTAATGAATTAGAGCTAAGCCTGAGCCCTGACATACACATATTGATCCTGACTTGAACTTCCCCAAAAGCTGGTGGTGACGCTGGGGCTTGATGCTCTATTCCAGCCCAGTCAGGGCTTAATGAGGTCAGGATCCAAACAGATCCTAAAAGAGAAATGTGGAGACGTCATCAAATATTTTACCTTGGGCCCATCTAGCTGGACTCTAGTGAATAATTGCAGCTCCCATAATATGCCTTGATTTGCAAGGTTTTCATTTTTCAGTGTATAAAAGGGTGAGTCATAACACAGAAGCAGCTCTGCTGAGAGCATAACAAGGACTGTTTTGCAGTGCCACACAAACGATAAGTATTAGTGCTATTATCTTCCCAATGCCAGCTCAATATTGCCATGAATGACACGTCTCACTATAGTGCATTCAAATGATGATTCCGGCAGGATTTTTATTTTTTTTAGTTGTCTTTGTGTTTGTTTTGTTCTTGCTATCATAAAAAGGGAAATTATAAAACTAAAAAAAAAGCTTAGTCCAAACAACCATGGAGATAAGGGTGGGGAAGTTACTTTTAAATATACAATTTATATCTTGATGGCATTCCCTTAGATAAGACTTGTAAGCCTGAATCTTGCAAGGAACTATGTATATGCCTAACTTTAGGCACACGTGCAGTCCCATTGGACTTAGTGGACTACACATAGCATGAGTAAGCCAAGGCTGAAGGTTCTGACTTAAATGTATACTGCTAAGGTCACTCTCTTACTCACATTAGGAGTTACCCTATTTGGCTCTCCAATGAACATTGGAATAAATCTGATGAATGTTACACATTGGGTATGCATAGAAATGGTCTCAAACCAAAAACCCTGGATCCAAACCCCACAAATTTTAGAAGGGGGTACAGGAGCCTCTGCACACCTGTGACCTCTGAGTACCTTTCTACCTCCCTAAATAAGCATGCTCCCCAGTGATCCATGTGGTGGGGTTACACTGTACAGCTCAAAGCTGGTCCAAACATAGATTAAAAGTACACAAAGGCAGAAGCAGAGATGTGGTGTGATCTGATTTACAAATTTTGCTCTTGTGTATTTAACATCTACCTACTTGGCCATATGTTCTTTTTGCCAAATTGCTCTTTAGATAGTGCTTTAGCCCTTGTCCCTTTTTCTTTGTTTACAACAGAAAGCATTGCAGAAATGTGATTTTCCATTTGTTTTACAAATATTTGTTATTGCCCCAGTCTATATTGCTCCATCTGTCAGTGCATGATCATTCGAAGTCTCCTGTGGTCTTCCTCTCCCAACAGATCAGATTGTACCTTATATAAACAAGAGAGGGAGAAGAGCAGAAAGATGTGACTCCTTTGTTTGACTCTAGCACTCTGCTATGTTTTTGTATACAGAGTTAATTGCTAGCTGAACCCCAGTAAATGGCATTTAAGATAATTCCTCTTCCATCCCATTTTACACAAGTCTGATGCTGATAGTTGATTGTTTATTACTGTACAGAACAGAAAGAGAGTTGTAATAAGTCAAGAGAAGGCCCCGTTCTCCCAAATATCTTCCCCGGAAGCAATGATCAGATGCTGTTCCCCAGTCCATCAGCTAGGGTTTCCCAACCTATGGGTCGGGACCCAAATATGGGTCGCCATTACATTTCAAAAGGGTCACCAAGTGTCTTCCCAGGTGGCTCTGCCCTCCCTCCTCCTCCCGTTTTTGAATTGCCTTGCTGAATTGTCAAAATGAGCCCCATATGGAAAAGGTTGGGAACCACTGAGAGAGACTCTTCCTCACAGTACCTCTGCCCCCAATGACAACTTTCACTAGTGCCAACAGTCTTCTTTTTCTCCCCTCTCCTTTTCCGTTTCCTCCACACACCTGTTTTTTGTTTCCTTTTTTCCCCCCTCCCAGCTCTTGAGCCTTGCAGGGATTACAGGGACGACCCTCTTAGCAAGGCCTGCTGAGCTCTCTCTGTCCTCTCACTGGACCTAGCTACTTCTATTTCTATCACAGCAGGAGATAGGTAAAGAAGAAAGATGCCCATTGAGGTAGAGATAGTGGGAGGGAGGATGGCCCTGTGAGCTCAGAAAGACAGAGAGGGGGCTGCCAAAAAACACGTAGAAAGGAATTTTTAATCTCTATTTTGTGAGATGGGAAAGAGGATTCAATGTTACTTTTGTTTGTTTGTTTGTTTGTGTGGTAAGGAAAATATAAAAGGACTCATGCTGAGGAGGGAAATTCAGGAGTGTCAGGGCTTGGATGTTAGTTTATATAAGATCCCGTTTTGATTTGGCCCTGGAAACGCTGACTCAAGATACTGAGTTTGTGCACAATTTTACCCAGGTGAAATTAATCCTTCACATTTTCTCCTCTCTAACCTGTCATTCTGACCCCTCCTTTGGTCAGATATTTGAAAAAGCTAGATTGCCTCTTAATCAGGCCTCAGACAGCAGCTATAGCATACATCAGTGATACTCAGACATCAGAGGATCAGGGGCCAAATTAGCAACAATTAACATCAGAGTAGAGTGAATTCATTATATAGCACTATCTATAGAGCCCTGCATATATCCAAAATGTGTATTTGCATCTGCATCTGTATCCACAAAAATGAGCCACAGATATCTGCGCATTGACATATGTGCATGTGGATACCCATGGATATAAAGCAGATATTTGCAAAATTGCAGGGTTCTAGATAGAAAATTTGTATCTGCATCCATATCCATAGTTGCAAAAATGAGCCATGGATACCCGCATTCAAATCCACAGATGAGGATATAAAAGAGATGAAGTCAGTCTTACCAGCTGTCCTTTCTCTCTTTCTGGCTACTTAAGAATTTATCCATAATGGAACAGTCATTGGGTCAGAGAGAGAGAGACTGAGAGAGAGAGAGAGAGACCGCATCATACAATATCAATAAAGCATATGTTCAGTGGATTAAGACAGAACTGGCTATCTGACCAATCTCCGAAAGGATTGGTTACTGGAGAATTATTACTGACTGCAGGAGTTTCTATAGAATTCTACAGGGATCGATACTGGACCTGACACCATTAAACATTTTCATCAATGATCTGGAGTAAATATAAAAATCACAGCTGGCAGAATTTGCAGATAACATTAATGACTGGTAAAGTGGAAAATAATGAGGTTGACAGGGCAGTTGGACAGGGCAGTTGTACCAGATCGCTTGGTAAATTGGGCTATTCAATCAATATATGTATATTAATGAAGTCAAATACAAGATCAAAAACTTAGGAACAAGGACTCCAGACCCAATCTATAAAATGGGGGCTTTATCCTGGAAAGCAATGACTTTACAAAGGATTTAGGGGTCAAAGTAGACAAGCAAATTAAGTTGAACTCTCAATGTGATTCTGTGTCAAAAAGGGCGAATGAGATCATTTGGGCTACATTTACACTACAAGTTTTCTCAGCAAAAAACATGCTAATGAGGAACTCATTTGCATGAGTCATGATCTCATTTGCATATTTTCTGCCTAGAAAACTCATAGTGTAGACATAGGCTGGATGCATAAACAGTAGTAAGCAGAACTAGGGCGGTGATTTTACATTGTATATACAATGGTGAGGCCAGAACTGTTGCATTGAATCTGGTTTTGTGAGTCATAGTTTTAAAAGGATGAAAAATTGGAGAAGGGGCAGGTAAGAGCCAGAAAAATTATTCAAGGGCTGGAGAAAATGCCTGCCTTGAGACTGGTGATAGAAATGTAGCCGTGTTAGTCTGGTGTAGCTGAAACAAAATACAGGACTATGTAGCACTTTAAAGACTAACAAGATGGTTTATTAGGTGATGAGCTTTCGTGGGCCAGATCCACTTCCTCAGATCAAATAGCGGAAGAAAATAGTCACAACCATATATACCAAAGGATACAATTTTAAAAAATGAACACATATGAAAAGGACAAATCACATTTCAGAACAGAAGGAGGGTGCGGGGGGGGGGGGGGGGAGAAGGTAAATGTCTGTGAGCTAATGGTATTAGAGGTGATAATTGGGGAAGCTATCTTGGTAATGGGTAAGATAGCTAGGGTCTTTGTTGAGACCCATGCGTAGAGTGTCGAATTTTAGCATGAATGACAGTTCAGAGGATTCCCTTTCAAGTGCAGATTTAAAAGACTTCTGAAGCAGGATGCAGGTAATTAAGTCGTTGAGACAGTGTCCTTTCTGGTTGAAATGGCAAGAAACTGGTTTTTCTTTGTGATCCTGTCTAATATCTGTTTTGTGGGCATTGATCCTTTGGCGAAGAGTCTGAGATGTTTGTCCAATGTACAAAGCAGACGGACACTTTCGACACATGATAGCATAGATTATATTTCTGGATGCGCAGGAATATGTATTCTTGATCTTATAACTCACTTGATTAGGTCCAATAATGGTATCAGCAGAGTGAATATGTGGACAAAACTGGCAATGGGGTTTGTTGCAAGGGAAGGTACCAGGGTTGGTATTAGTGTGGTATGTCCTGTGGTTGACTTGATTAGAGTGAAAAAGTATAGAAAGCAAATACAAGATACAAAAAGATTCTTTAATTTAATGGAGACTGACATAAAATGATTCAATAGTTGGAAGCGGAAGCCAGACTAATTCAAATGAGAAAGTAGGCACACTTTTTAAAAAATTATGTGATTAACCACTGGATCAAACTACCAGGAGAAGTAGTGGATCTCTATCTCTTGCCTTCCAAACAAGACCGGAAGATCTGCTTTAGCCTAACCCTAACACAATGTATTGGGCTCAATACGGGTAAGTAAAACTGAAAGGACAGCACTTCAATCTACCTAATCACTCTTTAAATGATCTCCAGGTGGCTGTCTTGTCACAAATTCTACCAGTCAAATACAGAGAAGTGTTGGAATTACAATTCATCTGCAAGTTCAATTCTCATGCTAATGGCCTCAATCAGGATGAGGGATGGCTGGGACAATCCCAACCTAATATTCAATGATGGTGTAGATTCTTGCGTTAGTACCCTCCCTATCTATTGACTATGATCCTTATTTGCTTCATTTTAACCATCCAATCTTCAGGTGCTTACTGATTGCATGTTCTGCCTTCCTGTTTTTCTCTTTGATATTTTTATAACCTCTGCTCCTTGTTTCCCGCCCCCCTCCTTTTTTTTCCTTTCCCCCTTTCCCTTCTCCCCTATTTATTTTGGGTCTGCACATCCTAAACTCAAAACTCCAGTCATCTGATGAAGTGAGCTGTGCCCATGAAAGCTCATGATACCATCTACATGTTTTGTTAGTCTATAAAGTGCTACCAGACCAGTTTTTGTTTTTTAAGTTTATGAAAGGCCTGTGTTATGCAGGCGTTCAGATTTACTGATCTAATAGTTCTTTCTGGTCTTAAAAATCGATGAGTGTATGAATGTCATTTTTTGAAAATTAATTTTAAAATCTTTTCTACCATTAATAATCTTAAAATGCTTTTCTAAAAAATATTGTCTTAAAAAGGAAACAAGTGGTTTATTTGTAACAAATATTTTCTCTCTCCCCTGTGCACTTTCAGGGCTGAGCTGATCTTTTCTCAGGTCTCACCAGCATGTGATTTTTCTCCCCGTGATTATTCTTAGTCTGAACTGAGCATAGATAAGTTGAATTAGCCCAGACAAACTTAGGCCTCCATACAGCAAACACTTACATACATCACATGAGTGACATTTGGCACACAATGAAGAACCTAGCAGGGTCTTGCTGAATTAAATGAGGCTACTCTTTAATCATGTTTTTAGGATCCAGGTTTTAGAAAGCCATTAGCTCACTACAGTGCAGGAGACCCACACAAAGACCTGCATACAAGAGTGCTGATACAATTTGTACAGTGGGGGTACTGAGGGCCACTGAACTAAACTGTAAATCCCACATATAATGAAAACATCTTCAAGCCAGGGAGTGTGATGGCACCCCCAGGTCCAGCACCTTTGTCTGCACAGGATGAATGTCACCATAGGACACTGACTATAGCAGAGCTTTAAAACAATGAACAATATAGCAGCACCTTAGAGACTAACATGGTATCATGAGCTTTTGTGGGCGCAACCCACTTCTTCAGCTTCAACTGCATGGATCTCAAAATTCCATAACTTTTTTTTTAGTGTCTTCTGCCCTCCAGTGGTAACATATGTCAGCACTTCTTGTTTCTCCTAGGAATGAAAAGCCATTCAACACCAAAGGAGAATGGCTATTAAATATTATTATTACTAATTACATAGCACTTAGGACCAGGACTCTCTTGTGCTAGACAGTTTACAGAGAACAAAAAGACTACATGCATCAGCTGTCACAGTTGTCCTCAAAATAATATAAACATAGGGATACCTTAATCCTGACTAATATGCAGTTCTGATTCTGAATTTAGCCATGGCAATCAACTATGGAGTTGTTTCATGATTAACATTGGTCCCCAGTTGTTATCAGGATTACATCAGGTAATATTAGCAAATTATTCTCTCTGAATCAGCATGGGTTATAAGAGTCTGACTCCTAAACTTTGTATCCCCAGTTTCTATTCATCCCTTACATTTTGGGTAGGTCTACCCTGCACACTCATTTCGGAATAAACTATTCAAGAAGAAATACTTTGAAATAAGAAAAGCTTATTTTGAAATAGTGCATCTACTCTACAGGGAAGACTCGAAATTAGTCCTAGGCAGGCTCTCCTAATGTGGATGTGCTATCTCAATTCAGAAGCATTAGGGAGAATTACTTTGAATGGCCCTAGGGAGGAGGTATTGCAAAATAGCAGTGGAGCATCCACACTACAGCTATTTTCAAATAGCAATTTCGGAAGAGGCATTATTCCTCATGGAATGAGGTTTACAGAAGCTGGAATAAGCTGTCTGTTATTTTGAATTTATTTCAAAATAATGGAATTGCTGTGTAGACGCTTGTACTATTATTTCAGAATAATGGCCGTTATTACGAAATAACGCTGTTGTGTAGATGCACCCTTCATGTACTCTTTACACTGCAAAATGAGCACCTTTCCCCGATTTAGGCATGTTAAGGTGAAAATCGCATTTTGAGAAAAAAAACCCCAAATTGCTAAACAGAAATTCTTCAACCTCTTTTGTTCATCTGTGAGAAAACACAAGCAAAAATGTAAACACTTCTTCTAAGTAAAAATCTACTACGCTGAACCTTGGGCTTTTCTTTTGGGTTCCTTGCCATTTAAATGCTATTAAAAACTGTAGGAAACAATGTCCCGCTTATTGTGCAGAGGTGCTATTCCTACATACGAGGTTTTCTATATCCGTACAATTCTTAGCTCTTATTACTCTCCATTAGGCTCTTGAATATGTATTAGCTGATAGCAGTCTGCAGAAGAAACATTTTTAGACAAAAAGGACTGTAAGATTCAGGTAAATGTTGCAATTATTTCTTTTGTTTGATTATTTTTTTCCTTCTTTATGTCTTCATAGGGAAAGAAGATGGCCAAAGAACTTCCTGGAACAGGCTGCACCGACATTTTTCCAACCCAGGTCTTGGGACCCTAGCTTGCTCTGAGGCCTTGGACATTGTGGGTACGTTTATAATGCAGTGTTATTCTAAAATAACATAGTCTGCATCTACATTACAAGCAGTTATTTTGTCATAATAATGTCAAAATAATGTTGAGCCGGAGGATTTCTTACTCCGACTCCCGTAGCCCTCATGTTATGAGGAGTAAGGGAAGTCGGAGGAAGAGTGCTCTTTCTCGGACTTCCTGCTGTGTAGACGGTGCCAAAAACTGAAATAAGCTATTTTGACTTAAGCTACGCAATTGACGTAGCTGAAGTTGCGTAGCTTATTTTGGCTTTAGCCCTGCTGTGTAGACATGCCTTGTGTGAGCACCATCAACCTACATGTACTATTTCAGAATCCTCAAAGAAGGCCTGGGATGAAATCCTGGCTCCTGTAAGGTCTATGGAAGTTTTGCCCCTGACTTCAGTGAGGTCTGGTTTTCATCTGATGCATCTATGATATAAGAAAGCCCATAAAACTAGAAATTCAGAGCCTCTAATCTCAGAATCCTGTGCCTTGGCATCTAAACAGAAAACAGATGAACAGCATATGCAATCAAAGGGTGTTCTATTTACTTGCTCCTTTGAGTTTTAAGAGCTGGGGCAATCTATGATGAGCTGGCTCTAGGGGGCTTTGTACCAGATCCCTAACCCCCACCAACAGCAGGCTGCTGACTAATGCTTGTCAGAAAACGGCTTTCTTTATGTCCCATAGAAATGACATCTTTTCTGGAAAACAAACTAATCAACCAACCAACCAACCTTTGATTCAGGAATGCCACAGCAGTGCCTCATGCAAGTTATAGTTTAAGTGCCCCATGCTCCTATTTGCCATTGTTGTCTGGGCTACCTGGTCAGCCTATAGACCCAAGATGCACAATGATCACCCCTCTTGGTGAGGGGAGGTAGTACATTACTAGATTCCCATGGTCTGCTTGGTCAACAGGATGAGGAGCCTGCCAAGGGCATGCCAAGAGAGGAGCTTACGTACAAACTTGCACAAGCCAGGAGGCATCACAGTGGCATAGCTAAGTAAAAGTATTTTGGATTTTAGGCAAAATATTTTGTTTTCTCAGGGGTATTTTTTTTAAATCCGATTTTTCCATAGAAGGTAGACACTTGCCATGAATACAAATCTGTTTAGGATAAAAACACAATTTGCCTTTGAAAAAACAGTTTTAATAGAACTGTGCTGACCACCTTCAAGCAGATAATAGCATTGACTATGGAGTAAGCTTCCAATAAGTACTGGGGGTGTGGAAATAGATTTCAGGATCTATGCCCCAAAATGACAATGGATTACACAAAGAATACAAATATTATATTTTCTTACTGGAAACCAAGATGTGATACAAATGGCACACAATACACTCACACCTATTCAGCCCCAATGAGTCACTAATGCTGCATGGGAGAAATGGAGGTCAGAGTCTAGTAAGTCCATCACATCTGTTTACACTGGACTTGTTTAACTTTGTGATTCATAAAAGGTGAAATGTGCTAGATAGTCTCTTTGGTCCTTAGGTTAAATCCATGAATCACCCCAAAGGAAGTTCAGTTTCAACAGTGTCAAGTAGGGGGCACTATAAATCCAGTTATATATTCATTGCAGTAGTAATGTGTTGAGGCCACCTCTTTTAAAAATTAGATCAAAACAAATAGGAAAGAAACCTGCACAGACTAAGAAGTTTGTAACATAAATATTTCTGAGTACAGGCAGTTCCCGGGTTAAGTACAAGATAGGGACTGTAGGTTTGTTCTTAAGTTGAATCTGTATGTAAGTCGGAACTGGCATCTAGATTCAGCCGCTGCTGAAACTGACCAGAGGCTGACTACAGGAAGCCCGAGGCAGAGTTGCTCTGCCCCGGGCTTCCTGGAATCAGCCGCTGATCAGTTTCAACAGGCTAAATCTGTGCGCCAGTTCTTACCTACAGATTCAACTTAAGAACCCCAGGCGTCCCCAAGTCAGCTGCTGCTGAAACTGATCAGCGGTTGATTCCAGGAAGCCTGGGGCAGAGCAACTCTGCCTCGGGCTTCCTGTAGTCAGCGCTGGTCAGTTTCAGCAGCAGCTGACTTGGGGACACCTGGGGCAGAGCAGGTTGGGTGCTGCTGGGTTGCTCCAGTAGCGCCGCTCCTCGGCGCTACTGGACCAACCCAGCAGCACCCAAGCTGCTCTGCCCCAGGCGTCCTGATTCAGCCGCTGCTGAAACTGACCAGCAGTGGCTGAATCAGGACGCCTGGGGTAGAGCAGCTGCGGTGCTGCCGGGTTGGTCCAGTAGCGCCCAGAGCGGCGCTACGGGACCAACCGGCAGCGCCCCAGCTGCTGTACCACAGGCATCTGGAGCAAAGCCGCAGAGCACGGGGGCAGCGGGACAGCCCAGACGTGCCGCGGCTGTCCTGCTGCCTGCGTGCTCCGCGGCTTTGCTCCCCGTCTTCCTGGTCTGCTGGTCTCCAGCAGACCAACAGAGCAGGGAGACGGGGAGCAAAGCGGAGCAAAGCCGCGGAGCACGCCGGCAGCGGGACAGCCGCAGCGCATCTGGGCTGTCCGCTGCCCGCGTGCTCTGCGGCTTTGCTCTGCTTTGCTCCCCATCTCCCTGGTCTGCTGGTCTGCTGGAGACCAGCAGACCAGGGAGACGGGGAGCAAAGGCACGGAACACGCCAGCAGCAGGACAGCCACGGCGCGTCTGGGCTGTCCGCTGCCCGCGTGCTCCCCGGCTTTGCTCCCCATCTCCCTGGTCTGAGGAGACATGGAGCAAAGCCGTGGAGCACGCGGGCAGCGGACAGCCCAGATGCGCTGTGGCTGTCCCGCTGCCGGCGTCCTCAGAGACTTTGCTTCCCGTCTCCCTGGTCTGCTTGTCTTCAGCAGACCAGGGAGACGGGCAGCAAAACCCGTTCGTAACTGCGGATCCGACATAAGTCGGATCCGCGTAACTCGGGGACTGCCTGTACTAGCATTTAACCTTTAGGTATAAACCTTGTAAGGAGTTGCAGTCCAGCTTTTCTAATGGCGTCATAAGGCTGATATTGCTGCTCTCTAAGGGTATGTCTACACTATCCCCCTAGTTCGAATTAGGGAGGCTAATGTAGGCATTCGAACTTGAAAATGAAGCCCGGGATTTAAATATCCCAGGCTTTATTTGCATGTTCCCATCTGGTCGCCATTTTTAAATGCCACTAGTCCTGACTAACTGCCCGTGGCTGCACGCGGCAGTTAAACAGTAAGTCGAACTAAATCCTTAGTTTGAATTACCTACTCCTCCTGGATTGAGGTGTAACAGGTAATTCGAACTAAGGGCTTAGTTCGAATTACCGTTTAACTGCCACGTGTATCTGCGGGCAGTTAGTTTGGACTAGTGGCATTTAAAAATGGCGACCGAACGGGAACATGCAAATAAAGCCTGGGATATTTAAATCCCGGGCTTCATTTGCAAGTTCGAATGCCTACATTAGCCTCCCTAGTTCAAACTAGGGGGCTAGTATAGACATACCCTAAGAGGACCTGATACAAAGCCCATTGAAATTAATAGAAGGCTTCACTTTGATGGGCTTTGGATCAGGCCCTTTCAAAAAAGAGGTTAGGAATGATTGCTAAATGGAAATTTTGCTTTGTAGCTTATGTCAGCATATGTTTTTGCTGATACAAATTACACCACATATCAAATAAGCAAATGCAGATAGAGCCCCACCTGTATAGTATAGAATAGGGATGTAAAAAACAAGTTAAAAAAGTAACTATGTAACTGTTAGAAATCCTAGCAGTTGCATGCGATGCAAACTTTGCAGAATAAGGCTTCTACTGCAGATCCCACAGCACAGCTGTCTCCTTGGGAGTGGGACTGGCAGCTGGGAACTGTTGCCTGGATCTTTCAGGGCAGGGGACTGGCAGTGTGGGGAATGCAGGAGTCAGGGGAGTCGGGAGAGGAGGGGGTGTCCAGGAATCTGGGAACGGGGGGGCGAAAATGAGGGTGGGGGAGTGAGGAGAGTCTTGGGGGGGCACATCCGGCACAGGCTTTTTTGCTCCCTCGACTTCCCCTGGCCACCAGGATTGGTTTTGCTCCACCCAGTCCTCTTCCCAATCGCCAGAGGTGTTTTCTATCCCCACAGCCCCCCACCCCCAACAACAGGGATGTTTTCTGTCCCCTCCTCCCCCCGCCCCCGGCTGCCAGGGATGTTTTCTCTCCCCATAGCCCTCCAGGCTGCCTGGGTCTTTTATTCCTCCTCCACCTTCCCCACCCTCGCTGTGCTAGGGCCAATGGCTGGGAGGGGGAAAAGGGTTTGGGGGAGTGGGGCTACTTACCTGTGTGCTCGCAGGCAAGATGATGGAGCCCCAGCCCTGCTGGCCTTTCCCGTGGCGGTGCAGCTGCTCCCAGTGGACACTGCAGGATAGCTCTGCCCTGTGGGCTCACTGACCCCAATGGACACTCTAATTTTGCATCCGTACAAACAGCAGCCACTCGCTTTGCATGTGATGGAAAATTGTCCTTTTCCCAGGGCTTGCAGTCAGGGCTGGATTAAGGTCTTTGTAGGCTCTAGGCACTCTCATAACCACAGGCCTTTAAATGAGAATACAAATAAATATGTAAGGGGAAACACCCTATCACATATATGGCTAATATTGCCACTTTAATTTTCACTCTTGGAAGTGGTATTCCAGGTGAGCAATTCATGGTACTTCATTTTAAAATAAGAAGGTGCAACTAATGACAAAGAAAGGCACGTTTATAAGCCAGGGGAACAAAGCCATCTCAGTGTTTTGAATGAAGTGGAACATTTGTTGCCCTCACTTACGTTAATAGGCCGCAGTGCACTGTCTCTTTAAAGAAGCAGCAAATGTAACTTCTGCAAATGTCCAACACAAGGGCTGGATACTACAAGGCAGACAGTTTTGAAGACATTTTGAGACTGGGAGGATGTTGGGGTCACCCTGCACAAAGTAACTAAGCAGTGGAAGACAGGGTATGACCTGCATTCTTGTCTGCTGGCTGTTGGTGTCAGGGCGGTGAACCACAGCAGCATAGCATTTAAGAAACCAGGAGTACAGGCAGTGACACTACCCCCTTTGGGTTAGGTTGAACCCCAAAACATCCCTGTGGGTAACTCAAAGCATTGCACATAGAGTAAGGGTGCTTAGAATCATCAGGTGTAACATTGCACCTGGATGTTGTTTGCTGACTAAATATAGCAAATTATTACATTTAATTTAGCAGTTTTCTTTTCTTATTTTTGAGTCAATTATGAAACTTTTAGTAGACCCTACGCACTGTGCCTATTGTGCCTAATGGATAAATCTGGCCCTGCTTGCAGTTGTCCTGGCACAACCCCACCATGACCATGCTTTAAGTTAGGAGAAGAGGAAATTGTATACCAAAACTGTAAGCCCTAGCTCTTACCCATTAGGAGGAATTCTTGAGCAAATGGACTTGCAGACAAACACAGTCAGACACACTCTAAAATACAGAGAGACATTAGCCAGCTCCAGGCATGCACCGGCTTCAGCTGCCATCCCTGCTTCCAAGGAGCCAGCTGCTACCCCATGCTGTGGGCTCTGCTCTGCTATTTTTTTGGAAACTGTACCCCTTAACTCTATTCATCTGAAGAAGTGGGTTGTGCCCACAAAAGCTCATGATACCATCTATGTATTTTGTTAGTCTTTAAGGTGCAGCAAGACTATTTGTTGTTTACTTTTTTTCAGTTACAGACTAACACGGCTACCCCTCTGAAACTAATGTAGAAAAATATTACTACAAAATAAAAAAAGTGATGGAATTCTTTGATTTGAAACAAAGGGTATACAACACTTTTATACTCAGTAATTAAGGGTGGGACAAAGGCTGCAGGGTAACTTATGAAAAAACTTAAAAAACAATGAATCATTTAGCAGCACCTTAGTGATACCATCTACATATTTTGTTGGTCTTTAAAGTACTACCAGACCATTTGTTGTTTTTTAAGTTTATCCTGTACAGACTAACTCGGCTACCCCATGAAGCACCTTAATGGTTTCCCTAGTTTATGACTGTCACTGTAGCAGTGACATTTAGGAGGAAGAAACTATCCAGATCAATGTGTCCACTAATCTTTTCCGTCCATATGTGGAATACTTTCTATGTGCACATAGGCCTGTACAAATGTGCACCACTAGGGAAAAACAAAAAACCTACCTGTGGGCTCTCTGTTAATCAGGAATCTCTCCTGAGTGGCTGCACAGATTACAGGGAACACTGGTCTAAATTAACTCTAATTACAGTGCACATGATTTTGTGTTGTAATTCAGGAGGCTCAGATATGTCTGAGATAGCATCTTGTTACTGAATGTTTTGTGCCCAAGTTAGTCACTAGGCCAAGACATTTGAGTAGCTTAGTTAAACAGAGTTTTAGTTCTCTTCATGATAGGTTATGGTATCCTTTTCCCATGCTCACATCACTAAGGTTTGGGTTGTTTCTCAGAGCTGATAGTTACCCTCTGCTCTCTGGGCATGTTCAGTCAATGCCCCCTTTGCAGGAGAGAGGCACTATGCTTACTTCCTGCTCTGCTAAGGCTGCCATATTGGTTTGTTTGATTTTTCAGTGCTAGATAACAGGAACACTAGCACTGAGGGTAGGTAAATGTCAGTGATAAGTTATTGAACACTTGGCCACAGATAACACATGGTTGGTTTTAGATTTTCTTTGAACTTATTTTGATTTCCCAAGAGGTTTTCCTTCTGCTGGATGGTCCCAGCTATTTCTTCTATACAACTCAGCGAGGTCTCCAGAAGCAGAGCCCAAATAGCAATGCAAAACATAAGGGCAAGTCTTCTTTTTTTGAGCAAATCTGTTTCCTCTGTGCCACCCAACAAAGTATCAGCTCTTGGGTGATTAAGGATATTCCTAGGAATACATCTACACTGCAAGCTTCTTTTGGAATAAGCTTTTCTGGAAGATATCCAGATATTCCGAAAAGCTTTTTCGGAAGAGGAATTATTCCTCATGGAATGAGGTTTACCAATGTCAGAAAAGCCCTGTTATTTCAATTTTATTTTGAAATAATGCAATTGCGGTGTGATTGCTAGTATTGTTTTTCCAGAATAACAGCTGTATTTCTGGAAGAACCGTGCAGTGTAGATGCACCCTAGGGTGCAAAGGATCGTTCTGGTGAGAAGCAAGGAGTGTGGCTTGAGGGCAGCGATGGGAGAAATATAGGCTGGACTTCATTGACATTCATTCATTTACAAATGAAGGGAGGAATAAGATCTGTGGAGTTGTACTGCGCTGGGGATTAGGAGAAGCCCAGTTCAGTGCTGATGGCAGTGTTGTGAAACCAGAAAGGGTGTGGCTGGGTGAGTTAAGGAAGTGGCCAAGTCTTTAGCAAAATATTAAACAGTACTATGATAGATGCACTGCAGGGGACATAGATTATGTAGCAAGGGTTGCCCCACCCTATACTTCTTTTAGACCCCAGTAAAGTAAGGTACTTAAAATGTGTTCCTAATTTTATATATGTGAATTATCCCTTTACCAAATGAATTGACTTAATGGGTCTATGTGAATTCATAAAGTTAGAGTTTCTCATCGTAGACAGCATAAGAATCCAGTTCTCTCTGCCTATGTGGTGCACTCTTATCCTAACACATCTGTGACTCTTACAAAGAATATTTTAATCTTAACATAATTCTGTCTTCTTCCTTTGCCATGAGTGCATTGCTCTCAATAAAATATTTGTTTTTAGATCTGAAGAAACTACAATGTTTCCACTTAGGCTATTTGTCTGAGTGATAAGGGTGGGTGGTATGGTAAGTCTCACCATTGAACAAACTGAGCACTTCTAAACAGGCATTGGTTACACGTTTTACAGCAAAATACCCAGGTTCTCCTGGAGCCATATTCTCCCCAATAAGGACTTACACATACATTCCTCCCCAATGTCTCCTGGGGCTCTACATCGAGATAGCCCATCCACATTGTGGGAGCCTGCCCCGGACTAATTTTGAGGCTTCCCTGTAGTGCAGATGCTCTATTTCGAAATAAGCTTTTCTGGAAGATATCTTCCAGAAAAGCTTATTCCAAAAGAAGCTCGCAGTGTAGACATATTCCTAGGGATATCCTTAATCACCAAAGAGCTGATACTTTACATATACACTCGATTTAGGCCCTATATTTTATTGTTCATGTGAAAAAACACAGTCTGAACAGTCTGAATAACAAGACCGACCTGAAGGTAAGATGAATTTTGGAGCATCGCTTTGGATGGAATTGCAGGGGCATTGTAGCAATAGTCAAAGCTGAAGAAGAGAAAATTAAAGTATACAAAATAAAATATGAAAACGGCCTGAGTGAGAGCTTTGGCAGTCTGGAGCAGACAGAAAACAGGACATGTTATAAAGGAATAAGTAGGAATATTTGGATCCACAGAGATCATTAAAAATGTGGGTATGCTACATGATGTATGCATGGTATCAAATTTATATTCCTTAAGAAATTTTCAATTACTCACTTACCCATCTTATACTTCTTGCTATAGTTTATATCTCAGTTGACTTAGCTAAGAATTCTTATGTTTATATGTTTTATTAACCAAAACAAAATTCAATATTAGAAATTAAAGAATGAGAAATAAAGTTGGTTAGAAAATAGTGTTCATAATTTTTAAATAAATGATTTTCACATAAAATACTAAAACTTTATATAAAAATCTATATCAAATCAATAGACCAATAAATGTTAACACACAGTGGAAAATAAAATGCATTTATTCTAGGTAGGTGTTTTCAATATCGGTGTAGAACAATGTATCTTGAAACATATCCTTCATTAATTTGTCAATTAAACTCGGCATGCCATTTATAAACTTTATATGTTAATTAAATGGTGAGTATCAATTCAACCCATTAAAATTCCAAAGTCAGGAATTTATTAAATAATTAGAAGTATCAATTTAGTTCAAAAGTACCTTCAAGATAAACTATAATTTATAGCCACACTTGTCCATTTTTTGCACTCACAAATATGTCACTAAGCATCAAATAGAGCTATTTTTTAGAACAAATTACTTATATTATGGGAATTAAACTTAATACCATTATTAACTGAGCCACCTCTTTCATCCAAGTTTCACTGAAATTGGTATGAACAACTGTGTTTTCTTTCCAGAGTTTGGCAGTGGTCTCCTTTGAAAAGGACTTTAAAAAAAAAAGAGTGATACTTCATAAGCTGTTTTGTGCTACCATGTCACAAGTACTTGCAAGTTCTAAAAATTCTGGGGGCAGAATTAATTTTCCTTGCCGTATATTCCAATAAATCAGTTAATGTCTGTCAACAAACAGGTACCTGGCATAATTCTGACCATAACTGTAGGTAAGCAGATTTCCTTTTTATTAACTTACCGTTTCCATTCAAAAAAGTTTTTGCCCCTAAAATTTGCATTTTTGCTGTCTCAAAATTGGGTGAGAAGTCACACATTTTAATTCAATAACAACCGGGTTTAAGCCTTCAATATGTGAGATTAACATATTAATATTATCATTTTTTGGTAACTGACTTGTTTTCAGTACTCAGACTCTGGCTGTGAGCAACAGAAGGGATAGTAAATTATCAAGAATGTGGGAAGAAAGAAAAGCATGGGAGATAAAATGAGTATCTTAGTTTTAGTCATGTTTAGTTGCAACTGCCAACAAGACAGCCACAAGGAAATGTTAGACACCCTAATCTGTGGGAACTGAATGAGATCTGTCAGACTTAGGTGACCAGTTACAAACTACAACATAACATGAATAATAAATAGTGAAGAATGAAAATAAATTGTTCATGAACAACTTACAGGTTGGAAACTAATACTTCAAACTAACATGGAAAATATTTAAGAAATTCTGGATCAGTTTGTAGCTGATTTACAGATGGAGAAAAAAGGGACTAGTTTTATAGTTTTGATCAGCACCACTACAGAATGCTTTTTTTGTGTCTTTCAATGAGACTTTATATATCACATGTTATGCAATCTCACTTTCTTGCAGCCTAGGACAGCCCTGAATTTCCTTTTACAGAAAAAAAGACTTGTGAATGCACAAAGTGCATTTTTCATGGGCGGTGCCAGGTAGGAAAGGGTTAAGTATAATTGTAGCCTTGGTTTGTTTAGCAGCCAGCTAGGGGGAAGGAACAGAGCAAGGCAGCTGAGCCCAGCCCTGCAGCTCCTCTCTGGCTCCACAGGTTACTGCTGCTGCTCTTAGTCACTGGAATCTAGGTGGGGTTCCCTCCTCCCTTAGTGCCTTTCCGCTGATTAAAAAGCAGCTCACACACACACACACACACTCCTTCTCTCTCTTCAGAGAAGGCTTCTTAAAACACCCCTCCCTGCGGAATCCAGAAACAACTCTCAGGCTTGGGCACCTATTCTCTGCAGAAGGCCCTGACTACTGTGTGAGATGGTGACGTGTTCCCTTGCCTGCTGGAGATGCAGGTGGCTCCTGCCCCTTCTCCTGGGCTTAGCTATCATCTCGGGCATCATTGCACTGGCCGGCAAGGGCTGGCTGGAATCGGAGTCAAAGCCCTACCAGCACCAGGCGTCGTTATGGGAGAGCTGCACCAAGTTCAACAATGCGCTCAACTGGCAATGCGAGTCTCTCATGGAATACGGTAGGTGTTTGCAATGGGGTGTAGGAGTTTGGGTCACATGCCGGAGCTCATCCTACTCCACTGCCCAGATATCCCTGCCAATATTTGACAGCTGTAAATCAGTGCCACTTTTATTAGCAAAATAACTTGCCTTTACCAAAATGCTCCCTTTCCTCATTTACCAAGGGTCTGCTTATGCCCCCTCCTATGGCTGGTTAATGAGTGGTACAGGACAGACTGGTGTTTGCTGGACTAGCTTTAACAGTGTTTCCTGGTTAATAGTTACATAGAAAATCAGGCCTTGTCCGACTTAGATTGCTTTAGAACAGGCTTCCCTCTCAATCCTACATTAACTGGATAAGGGACTCACTATGGAAGTAAATGAAACAGAATAGCAAGGGGGTCTTTTAAAACCAAGCGAACAGGCCTGGCTCTTTGCGTATCTTCTCTCTGTTATTGCTGGCTCTCCATCAGCACTATATGTGGCCGACATGAGGCTTCTTAAATTCCCTGCCTCTTCTCTTTTGTGTTGATAATGCCAGCCATTGCTAGCACAATGCACATGCCCACCTGCAAACATCTTAACTACCCTCCCCATGGTATTCTGGAGGAACAGTAAGGAAAACAGGAGTCTAACCCTTCATGATTAGGGAAATTCTACTACTTCGGTGCCTCTCACCTTGCAATTTCAAATAGAGTGAAATGTGTTTTGAGGGTGGAAAGAAAATGGCATTAGTTGAGAGACATACCTACAGAACAGAAAAGAAAATCACCATAGGAAGCAGCTGAAAAGTCAGACATTAAACTGGGGGATAATGTGTATGTATTTTGAAAGTGTCTAAAAATGTTACTAAATTATGATCGGGTCAGCTATGGCTTCTTAATACTCTCACATGTTCTCAGGCAATGGGCTTTGCTAATAGTTGCTGCCAAAGTACTTGATGATTATATTTGCTGTTCTACAAAATGGAATATTTAGAGTGTGATATAGAGACACACTTTCGAAACATCATTGAAATGCAGTGGATTGGGGAAGCTTTGGGAGGATACATATAAGAAAATTGCCTGTTTTTTCTCCCTACAAGGCAGAGGCTTTTATTTGTACATATTGATTCTTTTATAGCTTACTTAGTAGAGATACAGTGATTGTATCAACATGTTAAATATCCAAAATGATCTGGAAGGAACCTTGGATTATACTGGATTTAAAATGGGTAGTAGGGCGTAGCCATGCAGAACTCATTGTGAGATAAACAGCACAATGTTTTACCCTCACAATGTTTGTAGGTTTTACTTTTATGTGGGAGGAATTTGACTGTCCTCAAAAAGTAACTGCATGTCCCTAGACTTTTCCTACAAAGGGAAGAAAGGCTAACACAGCACTTGAGGTTTTTTCACATGGTAACCCAGTAATCCTCTCAATACACAGTATAAATTAAGCATTCTATGACATATTGATAAATTGTTTCATACTTCACCCCAGAAGACCAGGAACATTGGAGAAAGGGCCACATTCTGCTGTTTATCTAAAGAAACTTTGTTCTGGTGGCTGTTCTAAATGAAAAATAGCCTATAGATTATTTTCACAACTCAGTTTTGTCCCCTGAATAATCTAGATGAGATTAATGCTGAGGTTATTCTGTTCAAATAATATCTACATGTAGGCAAAGGACATAAGATGTCAGACCGTGGTTTGATTGGCTTAACATACCAATATGCTACATGTTAATTTGCTAAGAAATGTAACTCAAAATAGTCAGCATAGGATGGCTCCAGTTTAAAAAAATCCATGAATCTAGAAATGAATGAATCTGGATCTATCTAATTACTCCACCCCTTTTCTGCTCTCCACCCAGTGATAAGAAAAGAAAGCTTCAAGGTGGATCTAATATAAAACTACATTGGAATCAGCTTGTCAATCAAGCATCTGCATGTCTTTTGCATGCTGAGAGGAGATGAAACTGAACCATGCCTGGGGGAAGGGGTGGGGAGTGGAGGACATCTTCATGTTGGAATGGTTTCTAAATTGAACTATTTGCTTAATTCAGGTGTGAAATCTGAGAGTCTGGTATCAGATTTACAATGGATAGAGGGTGGAAAGACAAAAAGATGAGTGGGGTTATCTTGCATATGGAAAAAGGGTTTCATTTAATTGAGATCCATTCTGATATGAGACCAGGAAGCTCCTGAGGTCCAGCATGGGCATGTTGCTAATATACAGAATGCAAAAGCTGGACTGCTGCACTGCATTATGAATGGAGGATATATAGTTTAGAATATTCCTGGATTAGCAATTCTCCTTTTGTATCTAATCTGTGTTGTACAGACATATTGTGTTTGATGTATGAACTTGTTTTCAAAGCAGCTGTTCTTCTGCCTTTGTACATTAAAAGGACACTTGTAGGTTGAGATCCAATATTTGTGGGTGGGAATAGCCTCTTGATTCTAGATGATTGTTTTTGTTTTAAATTCATAGCTTTGCTTTACAGTTGTTTTAGATTTGAATTATGATCATATAACAGAAAGTATATATGGCAAAATACCTAACAGAGTAGTTAATGCCTTGCTGGTCATGTTTTAATAATCCAGTGGCATTTATTAAACATACAATAATTGACTCAAAAATACATGCAAAACATGGAAACATTAATTTGGATCTTTACCAGAAAAAAAAAAAAACCCTAGAAGCTTATGAACATGAGTCAAGTTCCATGACTCATTTACAAAGTAGTTGTGTAAGTAATAACAGTGTAGCTGAGTAGACTTTGATACAGCAGGCTCTCAGCCAAGTGTATTGGTAGATTTATCTGGGAGCTCAGATGAGTTAGGTAGGAATTCTAAAGATACATTACACTCTCTTGACCTGATACCTCTGTGCATATTTCTTCCTGATTTGTGATACAAAGTTAAACTTTGAACTTTTCTGGGCAAAACCCACTTCTTCAGATGAGTTGGAGTGGATATAACAGGAACCCAGAATTTATAACAGAAAAATAAGGGGGGGGGGGGGGGGGGAAAGGGTGCCTGTCAATTATAGGATAATTATAGCTCTTTCTTCTACAAAGGAATTTCATAATCCAGTTACAGAAAGAGAGTGCAGAATTGACATTTATCTGCCAATATGACATTGTTTCCCTGGGTATGAACAAAGACATTAACTGGATGTCACATTATCAAGCCAGCCTTCCCTGCATTTAACACCTCATTTACATCAATAGCTTAGTATTGGACACTTCTAGCCTACTCAGCCTCATTAATACCAGTACTTCAATTGCAACTCCCTGCCCTTCTTTTTCTGTTGTAAATTCTGGGTTTCTATTATTTCCACTCCAGCTCATCTGAAGAGAGAGAGAATCATGAGCTTTCATGGGGAAAGCCCACTTCATCAGATGAGTGAATCTCTGGCAATAAGACATCAATTTCACCAGAACTGAAGCTTTAACAAATACACAACTCTCACATCTGATTGCAAAAACAGTGTTACAAAGGATGAACCATATGGAAACTAGTTCAGTGCTTTGTCTGTCTCAGGTTTCGTAAGCAGCAACAGCATGAAAGTGATGAGACAAGCTATGACTACCCATAGAGAAAGACAAAGGAACTCACAAACAGAGGCTCAAATTGCTGGGGATCAGATGAGGTCCACTCAACAGTCAGAAAGCTGTGAGGTGGAAAGAGAGCAAAAATCTGTCATCTTAGCCTTTTATGAAACTACGGGGCAGTAGGAGTCTTTCACTTTGTCGGACTGCCATCAGGCAGAAGCAGATTATAAAGAAAGACTTCCAACCAGAGTCCCGGGAGAACACACTAAAGGAATCCTAGCACTCTCACCCAGATCTGAAAGAGTCAGGAGTGTGTGTAAAAGTGGGGTTCACCAGGTGCTTTGCAGTGAATCTTTCTACCCTAATTTTTATATTGATTTTTAACACAGGTATCTGGTACATTTTTCAAGCCTTATTCTCTTTTGGTATTTCTCATTTAGAGATAGGGTAGGAAGATGGCAACAGAATCATAGAATCCTAGAACTGGAAGGGACCTTGAGAGGTCATTGAGTCCAGTGCCCTGCCCTCACAGCAGGACCAAGCACTGTCTAAGACCAGGGCTACTCAAATTTGGAAGCCCCGGGGGCCACAATGATACTGACAGCACATGCTGAGGGCCTCAACTTAAGTGTGGTTGCATATACATGCAAATATATATGCAAACAGCTTCTTTCATACTGACAAGCATGAATACAAAGCACTTCCCACAAAGCCCCAGCACTCCTGGCAGCTCCTCCCTGGGGGTTAGAAACACCGACACTCTGTACCAGTCTGTTCCAGCCAGCCCGTCTTCTTGCATCTTTCAATGCTCACCATGCATTTGAGACGCCTCGCTGTTGTGGAGTGTTCCCAGTGGTGGCCATGGTCAAAGGATCCCACCCGCAGGCCGCATGTTGAGCCCTGCGTAAAACCAAACTGCACCGAGGACCACAAAAAAACAGGCCTTATATGTGTTCCCTGTTTTAACCGCTGTGTAAAAGCAGGCAACCCCAGTCTTTAAAGTAAGTGGAGGCCAATGCATGACAGCTGTTTATCTATAAAATCAAAACTCTTGTATTGGTACCTTTGGGTTCTTCAGAGTTAAAATAGTCAACTACATGGCTTCATGGGCAAGAAGTGGCCTCTTCTTTGCAGGTATTTGCCTATGCTTGTGTCTGCTGTTTGGAAAGAGAATGGACTTTGAATGTTCAAAAGCCAGCATTGATTTAAAAAAAAATTAGGTTGCTTTTCAGGGAGAGATGTTATTCTTCAGGGCTGTGTCTAGACTGCATCCCTTTTCCGTAAAAGGGATGCAAATTAGACATATCGCAATTGCAAATGAAGCGGGGATTTAAATCCCCACCGCTTCTTTAGCATAAAAATGGCTGCCACTTTTTTCTGGCTCGGAGCTTTGCCGGAAAAAAGCACCAGTCTAGACACGGATCTTTCGGAAAATAAAGCCTTTTCCGAAAGATCCCTTATCCCTTTTAGTACTGAGTCTACATCAACTTTAAGAGACACCTATTCCCTTCTGTTTCTACTGGAAAAACCCATGTCCAAATCTTTGTAATTTCTCACTTTAACTATTCCAAATGCACCCCATTCTTTTCTCCTTTATTCTCACTTCACTCCCTCCAGTTCATGCAGAATAAATCTGCCAAAATCCAATTTCTTGAATGTGGCTGAGTCCACACCCTTTATGACATCCAGAAACTTCTGCATAGGTTGCCTTCACATCTCCCACTCTCTCTATGGGTACATCTACACTGTGCGGCTACTTTGGGATACCGGAGGTACTGGAGGTAACCCAAAATAGCTACCTCGTGTCTTAAGAAGCCGCTCATTATTTCAAAATAATGGGCACACTATTTTGGCAGCCCTGTAGCTCTCATTCCACGAGGGTTAAGGGATGTCTTGAAACAGTGCGTTATTTTGAAATTTGGCGCTGAAATTTAGATGCACCAAATTTCAAATTTCAAAATAGAATCAAAATAATATACACAATTTGCGTAATTTAGGGTGCTGTGTAGACCCTGTGTAGATCTGTGAGCATAAGATCCCTTATCTTGCATATCAATCACTCTTTCCTTATTCAGATCTTTCATTAATCCTAACTTCTTCTGCTAAGCCTTCAAATGCTAATTCTCCATTATAGCATTACACATTTAATCATCAATTTAAAAAGTAACTACAAATCCATGATGTCAAACAGCTTCTATCCCTTGCTCACAGCAGAAACCTGCACTGTCCAGGGAGATATCCCTTTATTTGTCTGCATTTGTCTTTACCACATCATTCTTGTCTGTTTGCTCATGAACCATAAATGAAATTTACAAAAGTAGGATAACTCTCTTTCCACTCACTCTTCAGTGAGAACTTTACTGTTCATTTCAATGGATACAGAGCTAGGTCAATGCTGAATGTGGTAGAAAATTCCAAGCTTTGTCTTTTTCTTTTGCTTGTAAAGCGTCGTGCATATTTATAGCACCATATAAATAGTGATAATTACAATTATTCTCTGCTTAGACCTCTTGGTTTCCCTGAAAGCCACACTTACATTTTTTATACTAACTCAAAGCCGTATGGTATGCTTATCAGGGACAGAATCGCTACAGTGATAGAATTAAATGAACAGAAGATGAAAGTGTGACATCCGCTTCCATGCATTGTTTTGTCTAACACGTTTCTTCCATTCCTTTCAAGCCTGGGGAAGAGCAGCAGCTGCCACCTACCTTGTCGGCTTCGTGATCCTGGTCATCTGTTTCATCCTATCAGTCGTTGCATTTTCCATTGATGTACTTAGTTTCAGCTATGTGCGAGGAATCGGTGGCTTGCTATTTATAGTTGGTAAGACTGAGTACAAAGAAAAGATTGCTTCTTAAACTGATGTTTGTTCTAAATGTGATATATGATAGCTGGAGTAAAACCTCCTTTATCTGAAAATACCCAGTCCTATCCTTATTTCTTTTCGGGTTCATGATTCATTGTCATAAATGAGAAAAGCTTGTTTTAATTTTGAAGTGATACTTAGTTTGCATCCTCGGGGATTAGGGGTGTTTTAATGGTCAGTTACAACTTTTGAAGATGCAAATCAAATATCCCTTCAAAATTAAAAAAGGGCGTGGGTGTTGTGGCACGATGGGAAAGGCAGACATAAAGCAAGCAGGCAAATCAGAATGCTTGGCTTTGAATCCTTTGTGATGGGTCTGTGGCAGTAAATAAACACTGAAACAACAATCCCAGGAGCAACGTTGCTAATTCACAAGTATTTTTTTCCTGTGGAAACCATGAGCGGTGGGTAAAGAGGCAAGGGAAGGCATTGCCTTGATTGGGTCTTAATGCCCAACTCTTTGCCTCTTCCTATCCCTATTCTGACTCTTCCTGCAGGCTCCCATAGCATGCTGTTGCAGTCTCGTCAGTCTTCCTCCTGATCAGATGTAGGAACTTAATAGTGAAAAGACTTCTAGCTTGCCAGACCTACTAGCATAACATTCAGCTTTTAAAGGAGCCACATTGGTAATGAAGACATTTGACAACCCAATGTATCTGGGTCAATTTCTGTCAGGGCTCGTCTACACCGGCCCCTTTTCTGGAAGGGGCATGTTAATTTCACCTATCGTAGTAGGGAAATCCGCGGGGGATTTAAATATCCCCCGCGGCATTTAAATAAAAATGTCCGCCGCTTTTTTCCGGCTTTTAAAAAAGCCGGAAAAGAGCGTCTACACTGGCCCCGATCCGCCGGAAAAAGCGCCCTTTTCCGGAGGCTCTTATTCCTACTTTGAAGGCAACTTTGAAGTAGGAATAAGAGCCTCCGGAAAAGGGTGCTTTTTCCGGAGGATCGGGGCCAGTCTAGACGCTCTTTTCCGGCTTTTTTAAAAGCCGGAAAAAAGCGGCGGACATTTTTATTTAAATGCCGCGGGGGATATTTAAATCCCCCGTGGATTTCCCTACGACGACTCGTGAAATTTACATGCCCCTTCCAGAAAAGGGGCCAGTGTAGACGTAGCCATGGTGAAAATTCATAAACATGTATATTGTTTTGGAGAACACTCAAAATAAATTAGTGTTCCTTTTTTTTGAAAGGAGTGAATGTTGTTTTGAACCCAGTAAACTACTTTAATTTAAAACAATGTCTCTTTTCCAGTGCACTAAATCAGTAATAATCTGGAATGATTACGCTATGAAGGCTAAGAGTACATTTAAAATATAAAATCAGCTTAGAAATATTAAGAAAATGTAAATAGAGAAGAGCTGCATCTTGTATTCCATAATATTTAATTGTGTATTCAGCAGGACAGCTAACTCGCCATTACTACAGTGAAAGCTTTGTTATCTGGCACTTGTGGGGAGTGCTGGTTGTGGGTTAATTGAATGTGCGGGATACTCAAGCAAAGGATTACATATACTCTGAAGGCAAAGGGTTAGAAAGCTTGAGGCAAGCTGAGGGAGAACAAGGCGCTGCTGCTGCTGTCAGCCGGCAGTGCCAGAGGCAGGCCAAGGGGAAAGGAGAGCCTGATGATTGCAGCTGTCACTGACAGTTATCAGAAGCCCCACAATGGCCAGAAGCATTGAGCTATGCAGCTGCGAGAGTTGGGCGCATACATGCCTGAAGACACAGCAGTACTGTGACCTGGTTAACAAAGTATTCCAGTTAACACACTGCCAGATAAAAAAGCTTTCATTGTGCAAAGTTTTGGCATGTAAATCTCTGACAAACTTCAGGGTATATACAAAAAATCTGTGACTGACGGGGTTTTTTTATTCCTAAATGTCGTGCTTTTAATTAGGTGCCTTTTGCATGTCTCATCTGGCATGCAGTGAAAAACATGCTTCAATTTCTTTAGAAAAGAATTAGAGTGTTTTTTTTAAATGTCATTTGCTATATTTGGGTTCATGGATTTGGCAGGAAGCAGGTGAGCAGAGAGTGGGAGGGAGGAGAAGAGGGAAACATTAAGGAGGAGGTGGGGATTGGGTGGGGCCAGAGGTAGAGCAGGGGTGGTGTACGAGTAGGGCCACAGGCTGGGAAGCTCGCTTCCTTAAATGGCAGCTTCACCCATTGCAAATGGTGGAAACTTCTATACAAAGGCTAAAGTAAATTATTTTAACTACTCCATTTGAGTCTTCTAGTCCAGATTGTTCCTTTTCTGCATCCGTGCTTGGTTAAAGAAATTAAGCCATTGTGTTAACTTGAATTCTCTTCAAGAGTCAGATTAAGGACCAAATTCTTCAGTCACTTTGGACCCAGAATACCCTTTTGAAGTAAATGAGATCTGTATGTAGAATGGTTCCGGAATGAAAACCTTGATCCTGTAATCAGATCTGTGTAGACAGACCCTCATACCTATGCTGAGTCCCATTAAAGTCACTGTATCTCTGCAAGAATGCAATGGTACCCCCCCCAAAGATTTGATTGTAGGATTGGAGCTAAGTCCCTAAATATCTGAGGGTACGTTTACACTTGCCCCCTAGTTCGAACTAGGGAGGCTAATGTAGGCATTCGAAGTTGCAAATGAAGCCCGGGATTTAAATATCCCGGGCTTTATTTGCATCTTCCCATCCGGGCACCATTTTTAAATCCTCCTAGTCTGAACTAACTGCTCGCAGCTACACGCAGCAGTCAAATGTTAACTCGAACTAAGTCCTTAGTTTGAGTTAACTGTTACACCGTATTCCACGAGGGTACACCTCATTCCCAGAGGGTATGTCTACACTGCCCTAGTTCGAACTAGGGTGGCTAATGTAGGCATTTGAACTTGCAAATGAAGCCCGGGATTGAAATATCCCGGGCTTCATTTGCATGTTCCCGGGCGGGCACCATTTTTAAATGCCCGTAGCTCGAGTACCTGCCCGCGGCTACACGCGGCACGGACTAGGTAGTTCGAATTAAAGCTCCTAATTCAAACTACCGTTATTCCTCCTGCAAGGAGTTTTAATGGTAGTTCGAATTAGAAGCTTTAATTCGAACTACCTAGTGCGTGCCGCGTGTAGCCGCGGACAGGTAGTTCGAGCTATGGGCATTTAAAAATGGTGCCCGCCCGGGAACATGCAAATGAAGCCCGGGATATTTAAATCCCAGGCTTCATTTGCAAGTTCAAATGCCTACATTAGCCACCCTAGTTCGAACTAGGGTGACAGTGTAGACATACCCTGAGAAAAAAGTATGCCCTTCTGCCAATAAAGTCAGAGAAGGAAATGTGATGAGATTAATTGTCACTAATTTCTTTTGTTTTTCCCTTTCTTTAGTGATATTCCAGATCACAAGCCTGATCATCTATCCGGTGATGTTCACAGATACCATCCCATTGCGGGGATCTAATATGTTCAGCTGGGCATATGGCTTTGGTTGGGGCAGCACTATTATTGTAATAGGCTGTGCTTTCTTCTTCTGCTGTCTCCACAACTGGGAGGATGAAATCCTGGGTAATATCAAGCCAGCATATTAATGCTCTTCCCCAGACAGGAGTTGAAAAGCACATTGTAAACCCTGAAAGAATAAATAAAAACACTAATGATTACACCACAGGAGGCTTGACAATTGGATATTACAATCTTATTTTTCCAGACAGTTTTCAACTTGTATTGATGATGAGTTAGCAGAAAGGCTTGGGAATTTGAAGCAAATATTTTAGAAATGTTAGGTAAAAGATCAGATGGTTTGTATTTTCATATTCATATTTGATATGGATTTATTTGGGTCAGTCAGTATGTTGCATATCTCTTCATGCAAAAGTTCCAATTAATCAAGTCACTCCCTTCCACACATTTGTTTAGAAAGCCATATATAAAAATAATTTAGCACTTAAAATACAGGGGGAGAGAAACAGAAAGTATCTCAAGAATTTCTTCTCATCTCCATATTAGTGTACTGATATCCATACAAAGTATCAGAAATTGGATGTAGGGAAAAGAAACTAAAAAAAAATATTTCCACTGATTGTTACAGTTGGATGGATAAGCATAAAGTGAATATCTCTGTGTATAATATTAATGGTGTGCACTGGTATAACATTTATTGTCTTTCATTTGTGAAGACTGCAGTACTTATATGTGATGAAGCTATGAATGAATAACACAAATCATTCCAAGAATGCCTATAAAACCTTTAAACTATCCAACAATATAATGTATTTTTATGCAGAATTTTAGAGATGCTAGTTATTTTTCACACCCCTCAACCTTTAAATCAGGTTGCCTTAGTTATCCATGCATGTTTTGGAAGAAAATTTTAGAATTAAAAATTTAAAGGTTTCAAAAGTGATTTAAAATAGGTTTTATGTGTTCCAGCATATAGCAAATTTAAAACCTCATATCTTGTGAACCATGAGGGATTCAAATGTACAGGTCTCTGTGTGAGTGTGCATATATTTACACACACATCTCACTGGATAATCTGAAATCTGATCTGAAAGGCATTAAGCAGGTGATTCTAGTTTTGATAGAAATACTTAAGAGATATGGACATATTTTGAATTAAGGCACTTTGCACCTTAATATCTCAACACCAATAATATCGGGCCTCTAAAAACTGTGCATCCCTCACTGTTGCAGCACATTTAATTTTAGAGCCGTAATTTTTTACTTTACCTTTTATTTGAGAAGGAAACTTTTTTGAGACAGTTTTCTTTTAATGTTGTAATTATTTGAAGCTGCTCGAATGTTTCTAGTCCTGAAAGCAGCTCTTGCCCTGCTATCTTAACCTAGGTCTAAACTTGTCCGGGCAGGTCAGCTTAAGGTACTCAAAATGTATAACTGGATTTGGCTTACCTTAAGCTGAGCCATTGCAGCGTCTACACTGAGGGAGGCCGATGTAGCTCCTGCCAGCTACAAGCTCCCGCCAGATTTTTTGCTCCTTACAGAATGAGGAGTATAGGCTGCTTGCAGGGGCTGCCCTCAGCATTCGATTTGGGGTGGGAGGTCTACACTACACCCACTAAATCGAACACTACGGCTATGTCTAGACTGGCCCCTTCTCCGGAAGAGGCATGCAAAGCAGGCAAGTCAGAATAGGGAAATCCGCGGGGGATTTAAATATCCCCCGCGGGATTTAAATAAACATGGCCGCCACTTTTTTTCCGGCTTGGGGAAAAGCCGGAAAAGAGCGTCTAGACTGGCGCAATCCTCCGGAATAAAGCCCTTTTTCTGGAGGATCTCTTATTCCTACTTGCAAGGAAGGAATAAGAGATCCTCCAGAAAAAGGCTTTATTCCGGAGGATCGCACCAGTCTAGATGCTCTTTTCCGGCTTTTCCCCAAGCCGGAAAAAAAGCGGCGGCCATATTTATTTAAATCCCGCGGGGGATATTCAAATCCCCCGCGGATTTCCCTATTCTGACTTGCCTGCTTTGCATGCCTCTTCCGGAGAAGGGGCCAGTCTAGACGTAGCCTACAAGATCGACCTTTGAAGGGTCGATCTTCTTCATAGCATAGACATGCCCTGAGAGTATGGTACAGGTGAAGTTGTGAAAAGTGCAAAACAACTGCATGTGGTCACATAGGCTATGTCTACACTGTGGTAGGTTTTTTTTGCAGAAGAGGATATGCAAATAGTGTGCTCATTTGCATATCTTCTTCCGATTCTTTTTGCAGAAGAGGTTTTGCCGATAAAAAGATGTGTGTAGACGGGGCCGTTTGTTGGAAAAAAAACTCTTTTTTTTAAAGACCTCTTATTCCTCAAAAATCAAGATTTACAGGATCTTACGAAAAACGGGTTTTTTTTCTGACAAATGGCCCTGTCTACTCAGGGCTTTTTATTCAACAAAAAGAATCAGAAGAAGATATGCAAATGAGTGTTCCATTTGCATATCCTCTTCTGCAAAAAACCTGCAATGTAGACATAGCAGTACTTCCACTGTTTGTCAAGTGATCTGGTCTGAATTATATGTCTTCAAAAAAAACCCAACTTATTCCATTATCTCAATGTGCAGGTGGTATGTAAGGGTACATCTAGACTACATGGCTCCATCAATGGAGCCATGTAGATGTGTTTGTTCGGCGAAGGGAAATGAAGCCGCGATTTAAATAATCGTGGCTTCATTTAAATTTAAATGGCTGCCCTGCTCTGCCGATCAGCTGTTTGTCGGCTGATCGGGGCACTCTGGATGCTCCCCTGCCGACATGAAATCCCTTTATCAACCTCCCTGGTAAACTTCATCCTATGAGGCATAACGGGGAGGTCGATAAAGGGCTTTCAGGTCGACGCGGGAGCGTCCAGACTAGCGCGCTGAGCCGACAAACAGCTGATCAGCTGTTTGTCGGCTCAGCGCGGCAGCCATTTAAATTTAAACGAAGCCGCAATTATTTAAATCGCGGCTTCATTTCCCTCTGCTGATCAGCCTAATCTACATGGCTCCATCGACGGAGCCATGTAGTTTAGACACACCTTAAGTGTGTGTGTTTGTGTGTGCATGTACACACAAACTATTACACATAATGTACAAAACACATACAAAAATATAACCTGACATAACTAGAATCTAGTAGAACTAAAATATATCAAAATTAAGTTCTCTCAGTGTTCAATATATTTTGTATTATATTTTGTATAATATCTTAGTTTTGTAATACACCTTTTGCTATTGATGAAGATGTTGTATAATTTTACATTGTTATAATATCAGCTATGGCTATCCAATCAACTCAATTTATGAGTCTTGCTGGAAAAGAGCAAATTTGCCTCTATTTCTATACAATATTACTGCTGGTGGGGAATGCCTTATACGTTAATCTGTACCATTAATATGATAAGAAATTGTACATCAAAAACAAAACAGACCGAGGAATAGTGGTGTCGTCTGGCAAATACTTTGCATATCTAAAGATATGAAGCAAAATAAGACTTGAAGGTGGATGCACAAACTTGAAAAGAGATTGAATAGAAGTGTTTTGCTCAGAATTATTGAAGCATTTTGTATGTTTTTGTAGTCAGTCATATTTGACAAAAAGTCAAAGTTAAATATCAACCAAGTTGAATTTTAGAAACATTTTGTAAGAAAACAAAAGCAAAATTCTGTGTATTATGTTCAATTCAAATGTTCAAGAATAAACAATTGCAAATATTTTAATAATTTACTACTTTCTATAAATGATGGTAATATATTTTGGTACTTTCAAATATAGTGATTTCATTTATTCTGTTTAGGAAATTATTTTAATATGTATAATTAGTAGTGATAATTATTTGGCGTAGTTTGTGGGAAGGGGGCTCACTGAAAGCAGTGGTGCGCAACCTGTGGGTCACGATCTCCTTTGGGGTCATGGATGTCTTCCTGGGGGGTCACCATAGCAGTGGGCATAAACCCTGGCCACCCAGATCTAAGTGCTGTGCTGTTCAAATTACCTTGGGGGATCGTGACACAAGTACAATAAAATATGCGGGTCGTGGTTGAAAAAATGTTGCGCACCACTGACTTAAAGCATAGATTTTAGGAATTCTTGACTTTAAATGTGATCATCCTGTATGAACTCTAAAGGTAAAAATTTTAGGGAGAGCCATTATTTATATTAAAGGGTAAAAATGCCATGATGCTCACTGACTTGAGAAGCCAATACACCACATATGCCAATGCACCACATATTCCAAATACCTTCCTTAGAAGTACTGTATCTGGAAAATTCTCCATGAGGCCGATAGGCTTATTAAAATAATATTTTTTTAAAAAAACAAATGAACAGCATTCAGAAAAAATAAAGTATAAGATGTATCTGATGAGGAAAATGGAATGCAAACATTTTTATTTGTGATCTTATTGAGTGATGTTCCAGAGTTCATGGCTGTTGATCTCTGAGTAGGTAAACTACCAAGACAGCTACAACTGTTTCCAGCTAATAAACCAGGAGTTTCTTCTTTTTTTACATTAACCATCCTCTGCCCTCTTAGTTTCTGACTATTGGTTTTGTTTAGGTTTTTTTTAAAATACTCATGACTTTTAAGTATATAACTAGATCAGTTCACAATTTGGTTGACTGTAGTTTTTTTCCAAATGGCTTGAAGAGACTGTAAGTCTTGAGTGTTTTCCACAAACACAATTTATACCTTAAAAGTCCTCTCCTACAACTCTGGCTCACATGAATACTCTATATTCACTGGCTCTCTCTGAAGTCAATAGAAAATTTCCCACTGGCTTCAGGGGTGAGAATCCTGGGAGAGAACAAGCATTTCTAGGGTCTGAACACACGGTATTCCCAGCTAATTCTGGATGAATCGAGAACACTCACTAGCTTGTAGCAGCAGACATTTAAGAAGGCCCATTCACATGACAACTCACGAGCATGCCATGAATAAGAACTACATCATTAGGCTCTTGTTCAGATTCTTTTCTTTTTCTTCATATTTAGTAAAATTAAGGACACATTTTTCAAAGACAGTTCATTAAGAGCAGGGTTCTTTAAAATATCTGGCTGAGTTTTAGTTTAAACACCTGTGGTCAATTTCCATATAGTAAAGCAGTCCAGATATTGGAAGATTTTATGGTAATAAGCACTATAGAAACCCTCATGTATATACATAATTAAATGAACTGTAAAAGTGAACCTGTGAGATCAAATGTTTAAGTAAAATAATGAGTTCTACATATATTGTGTAAGGGAATAGAGCAATTAAAAAAATTATTTGTGGAATTTGTGTAGTAAGTTAATTTTTCTTCTGCTCTTGTCTCATTGGAGAAAGCTTGCATGGTGATGTTGGCTGATCTAGTGGTTTCCCATGGGCAATGAAAGCTTCCACAACACAGAGAAGCCTCATAAGGAGCAACTACTAAAGACTAAAAGCTACATTCACAAAAGGAACTCGGAGTCTAACTATCATTTACGTGTTTAAATCCCAGAATCTATTGAGATTCACAGAACTCTTGGCCCAGCTGCCACCAAACCCTCTAAACTCTGCTCAAATGTTTGTAGTTAGTTTCCTGTCCACCTATGTTTTAGCCTCTGGGCATGTGTACATCAGGTGTCCAGATGCCTAAACCCCAGAATAATTCAAAAACCCAGGGAAGATAGATCATCCTCCACTTAGCTGCCTTGTGGGGTCTACGCTGGTAAGCACGCTCACAGCTTGCCTATCAGATTGGACCTATAACTGCTTACACAAAACCACTGAGCAACAGGATATTGGTGGGGGAGGGGCACCCTCCATTATTTCAGTTAAAATGCTTTTTCTACAATGGACTAATTTTAAAAAAACAAAACATTGGTATAGTCAGAGCCATCCTTACCAATACCTGAACTATGCAACAGCATGGGACCCCAGGGCATTTGGGGGCACCAGGCAGCTGGACAGGAGGGACAGCGTTCCAAGCAGGTAGGTAAGAATGTGGCTGTCTCTACACTTAACAGCTTAAACACAGCTGTGGCAGCATTTTACACTGAAAGTGTGGCCACGGTGATGGCAGGAGCACGGAGAGAGCTCTCTAAGCAGTATGAAACGACCTCTACAAGGGGAGTAGTTAACAGAGCTGGGAGCATGGCCCCCAGTGCTGTAGCCTGGTTCACACTGGCACTTTACAGCACTGTAACTTGCTGTGCTGGGGAGGGGAGGAGTTGGAGAGGTGGAATTTTTCCATAACCTTGAACCAGAAAGATACAGCGCTGAGTGTCTTGTGTATGTAGGGAAGCTGAATGTATTGGCCAGAGATGGGTCTCTGGGAAGGGGCAGGCTGGTGGTCAAGGGTCTCTCCCATTCGGGTCTTTCCTTAATGTAGTGGCCATGAGGAGAGTCACAAGAGTGAGGTCACCTGCAGCAGCCAGGCAGCACACCCAGTAACAGTATCCTTATTTTATCTCTTTGCCTGCCCCTCCTCCGGGCGTTCTTTTCTCCTTCTTCCCCTCCCTCCTGCCTGCAAAGTGGAGGTTAGCCCTGGCACATCAACCTTCCCCCCATCCACCACACCCCTCCCAGAGTGGAGTGGTGGGAGGAAGCGAGAGGGATTCAAGTGCACTAGGTGGCCGGGGTTCCTGCTGAGAAAGCGAATCACTTCCTTGGCAGGCAGCCAGCCCACCTGAACACCCTACGGCTCCAAGTGACTGCACTGATCACACACCAGGCAGGGGCTGTCCAGAGCAAGGCATGAGTAGGGAGTCCCTCTCCATCCCCTGCACAAGTGGAACCCAGCCTCAGGTGCCCTCTTACAGCACTGAGCAGCAGCCCGGGTGGGAGGAGGACTGCTGATCAGCTCTGCTCCAGGTGGCTGCCTGCCAAGCAACACAGTGACTCACATTTCCACCTCCACTGCTAGTCTGAGTAATACAGTCCTGTGTTGACTTGGAAAGCAGATCCACACCCACTGCTGCATTCATCCCCTCAGTGCCTCAATCCTGCCCACTCACCACTGTCACCCTGTTTTGGGGCCTGCATCTTCTACCCCACAAGTGAGGTGCACCAAACACCAGGCTATAGAGCCAATCTCCCTTTTCCCTGCCTCCCCAATGATCTCTTTCACCACTGAGAGGTGGCAGCTCCCTGTATAAATCTTTCTCCCCTTAGCTGAAAAGGAACACAAACCCCAAAGTCTCCCACAAGACAGGTGAATATGTAACCCACAGACTTACAGGGTGTGGTGCACTGTCCCATGTAGTGACACTTGGACCATTTACAGAAAGAGTGAGTGGTGAGTGTGCTCTACCACCTTAGCTGAGAGCCAGCTGGCTTTTAGCTCAAGCAGTAGAGGCTCATGCAGGAACCTCCAGAGGTTCCAGGTTTGGTTCTGCCTGTTGGCATTACAAATGCACTTCACTGTTGGGCTAAAAGTTATGAGGGAGTGCCTCGTTTCCCTCACCCTTGACTATGCTGAAAAAACAGCATGGGCACTTACTACCAAGATTGGGTTTGCAGCTGAGAATTCCATATAATGGAACCTCCCTGCAGCCCTGATTTAGGCACTTATCTCCAAAAGATGCCCTTTGGCTATCTTAGGTGCAAAAACAAGCAGTGTGGACGTTTTCTTTTTGCCCCCAAGTCCCTTTTTCCGCAAGATCAGTATACCTCCTTTTTGGGGGCATAAGGATCTTGCAGAAAAAGGGTTTTTTTGCACAAAAAGAAAATGTCTACACTGCTTGTTTTTGTGCAAAACCCCTTAGCACAAAAACGGATCGGCAGAAAATATGCAAATGAGATAATGACTTATGCAAATACATCCCTCATTAGCATATTTTTTGCCGAGAAAACTCATAGTGTAGATGTAGGCTAAGAGTGCAGAAGGTGGGGGCCTGCAAGAAACTTTAAAATACCCTGACATAAAAGGCTTCTGTTTAAAAAAAACACAATTCCCCAAGGATCTCTTATCTTGAGTGGTAAACTGCCACCACCCAAATGCAAAAACCCCTTTGAAAATCCAAGAAAACTCACTTGAGACTGTCTTCCTTTGGGGTAACAAGAAAGGATAACGAGAAAGGTTTCCGCAGGCATGTGAACAAGAAGAAGGTGATCAGAGAGGGTGTGCAGCCCCTACTGGATGAAGGAGATAACCTAGTGACAGATGATGTGGGGAAAGCTGAAGTACTCAATGCTTTCTTTGCCTCTGTATTCTTTGCCCCTGAAGCCACTGCTCTCTGCCCTCCACCAACCCCCTCCCGTTAGCTAATCAGGGGTGCTGCTAAATAGATGATTGGGGGTGCCACCAAACAACTGTGGTTGGTTAGTGCTGAGCACCCACTATTTTTTTCCATTGGGCTCTAGACCCAGAGCAGCCACTGAGTCTGCACCTATCGTGATAGCTATGTCAGCAGAAGAAACTCTTGTACCGACATAGTTGTGACTGAAAATGCCAAGGTCAGGAAAGGGTGCAAAAGGCAGGGCAGATACTCCCAACACAGGTGGGTAACACTGAAGTTAGACTCTGCAACCAGTCACAAACTGCTTCTGGTCGCTCACTCTAGTTATCAAGAAGCCCCCCCCCAAAAAAAACAAAAAAAAGAAATCATACAGCCCCTTTTATTGCATTTTGGCTCCCAGTCAGAAGCTAAGTCCACCACAGTGAGAAATTAAATTAAATATTAAAAAACTCTGCTCACAAACACAAAATGTTTTTCTGACCCCAAGGGTCAGCCACATTACCAGATCACTATAAGTATGGTTCTTACCCGAAATATCACATGGCTTGCCAATCCTGTAGAACAGGGGTGGGTAGCCTTTTTATGGGCTAGGGATCACTGATCTACAGAAAAATCAGTTGGGACCATACATAAGTAAGAAGCAGAACCCCCTCCTCCACTGCCCTCAAGCCCCAGCCCCATGGGAGGCTGAGGGGTAGGTGTTGAGGCTCAGGGGTTACCTCCATGGCTAGATTAACTTGTCTGGGGGGGGTCTAGGGATAGTAGATTTTGTGGGTCCTCCTGGGATCTGAGATGGGGTGCAAAATGAGAGGTTCAGACTATAGGAGAAGGCTGTCAGGGAGTGGGCTGGGGATGGGCATATGGGGTCTAGGTGGGAGGAAAGATGTGGGGGGTTTAGATGGCGCAACTCCCAAGGGCCATACATGGCTGCGTGGCTCTGCAAGTTGCAGGGAAGCACTCCTTGCAGGTACTGTCCCCCCCCCCCCACTGCTCCCATTGGCCTCGATTCCCAGCCAATGGGAGCAACAGGGGGTAGTGTCTGCAGGGAGTGTTTCCCTGCAGTGCACAGAACTGCATCCTCCCCCTTGCCAACACCATCCCTGCTTTAGCATCTTAAATTAAAAGTTTATGATACAGAGACAAGAAAAACAAGGTGATGTTAAATGGCCAAACAGTCACATACATACAAAGACTTCAAAGTCCATCAGATTCTTAGCAGTGCTGGTGAATTTGCTGGCTTAAAATTCCCATTAGAACCCATCCACAGTTTGGATGGGTCATTCAGTTCTTTGTTCGGACCTTCATTTGTAGAAAGGTTACACCAGAGGTAGGAAGCAGGAATGAAGACTAGATGGAGAAGATGCTTCTTCCTTTTATATTCCTTTTGCCATGTGCCTTCTGTTTCCTTTGTCCCAAATGCAAGCTGCCCAGCACATGGCCTGGAAGCCTTAAAGGTCTTTACATAGACATGCCCCTACATGTCTTGCTGAGTCATAGTGTGTATTACTGGTCTTCTCTCAATGGGCCAGTTGAAAAGCTGATGGTCCTTGAAGAGCCAACAATCAGGCGAGGCAGTGCGTTATCAAACTGTCAGTGAGTGTCACCCAGAAGCATAGCACAAATTTTGTAAGATATAGCCATAACCCAAAATACAAAGGATGACACAAACACAAAATGAGATGCTCATATTTGGCAGATTATAATATTTTTTGCAAATATCTTGCATGGCATAACTCATTGACATTCTACATACTGATATTCAGAAGATCTCAAAGTGTTCCCCAAATTCCATACAGTATCACATACCCCCATAGAAAATTGATGCAGAAAGGGGTGTTCCTAGACACTGGTGCATCAGTTTCTACTCTGTTGATCCTGGCTGTGGTGGAGACATAATCTTAGATTCCTGGGTTTCAAGGGCACTTCAGGTACAGAGTTCACTTCTGTCACTCTTCTTGGGCAGTGTGAATCTGCAGTCTAACTTTCTTAACTGCACATGCCAGAACCAATGCCTTAGCCCTGATGTGCCCCCAGCTATGTAAACACATCCCCTAAATCCTCTTGGGTGTGGGAGCTCTGGTTTTATCTCTTCAGAGACACTCTGGCGGCAAAGCAAGTACACAGACAAAGCCAAATAGTTTCTTAAGATCAGACACTTTTCTCTTAACAATACACACAAGAGAGTTAAGAATCTTAAACAAATAACTGCACAGTCAAGAATGCAGGCCCCCACCCACATTGTCTGATTTCACCCTTCCAGTTAGTCATGGGTTTGGCCTTAATCAGGCCTGGGCAAAATATGGCCCGCAGGCCATATCCAGCCCACCAAGCCCTGGATGCTGCAGGGAGCCCCAGGCAGGCTCCCTACTTACCTTAGGGCTATGGGGCAGTTTTTCTTTAAAAACTGTGAGTATGGAGGGGAGAGGGGAAAGCTTTAGGAACTGTTCACACCCCCAGCACAATCCCATTGGCCGGTTTCTGGCCAGAAACAAGCCAATGGGAGCTGCCTGTTTCAATAACAGGCAGCCACGAAGCACAAAGGGCTCCAGAGCACATGGCTGCTGCCTGTGCGGGGGCAGGACAGGCAACCATGTTCCCTCTATGCTAGTGGTGCACAACCTTTTTCGCGGAGCGACCCCTGGGGAAATTTTGGTTGAGCAAAAAAAAAAAAAAAAAGCGTGGCTGCTCCCTCTGCCCCCGCCGTGCATACGCTAAACTGGGGGAAAAAGTGGTGGCCAGCCCAGTGCTGCAACCCCCCATGGGTTGCGTACTCCTTCTCTATGCTGCATGGCAGCACTGCTTCACAGGTGATTAATCAGACTTGCCCAGTCAGAGGCTCAGGGCTCTGTGCACTGAGCTGACTGACTGGGCAGGGCTGATTAATCATCCGTGAAGCTGTGCAGCTTAGAGGGAACACTGGTAGGCAGGGAGGCTGATTCAGGAATGGGCTGCTGGCTGGTAAGTCTCTTGACTAGACCCTGCCTCTGGCACCTCCAGCTCCTCCCTTTCCCAACTCTCTGTCCCCTACTCCACAAACCCAAATCCTCTGTCCCCCTCCTGTACCCATATCCTCTCCCAGATCTAGCACCCCAATCCCCTGCCCAAAATCACAGTCCCCTAATGCCCTAGCTCCTAGCCCAAATCTCTCAAACCCCTCCTGTACCCCAATTTCCTGCCCTAGGTCACAATCCTACCTCCTGCACCCCAGTCCAGTAGCCCAGGTCACAAGTGCCTCCTTCACCCAAACTCCCTCCCTTACCCCAACCTCTCTTCTTTACCCAACCTCCATCTCAGACCCCGCATCCACTTGATTAATACCATGGAAGAGTGCGGCCCTTAACCACTTTCCAAATTCTTGGAGTGGCCCCCCCATCAAAAATTATTGCCCACCTGGGGCCTTAATGATAGAAAGCCCACAATTTCAACAGGAAAGAAACATTCAACCTTGATTGCCCTGTCACAGCTTCATAGACAAAGGCATTCAATTAGGCATCAAGCCCACACTACAAAAATGGATGCTCTAATCCACAATGGACCTTGCAATACAGTATGCCTATAGCAAGATCTCTGGGACCCACAGAAAACTGGAATTTTTGTGACTCTTCCATTCCATTTAAATGAAAAAAGTTGAAGAGTTTAATGAATACAAAATGAACAATAAAATGCGTACAACTGTTATGTCATATTTATTTTTTACATTACATTCAATGTAGTTTGTGCCATCCCCACATTTCTGCAAAAGCCCTCTGTATCCCTTCCTTTTTTCTTTTCTTTTCAAACATCTGAGGGGGTGATGTTTAAAAGTGGATGCCCTAATTTGTTAGCCTTAACGTGCCACCCAACTCCTTGTTGCTTTTGTTTAATGCAAATTGCTCTTTCCAGTGAAAGCCAGAAAAGGGTTAACCCCCTGGGGCCAGGGAGTATAATGGAGCCTGATTTGTTTTTTAATCAGCAGAGGAAAGAGAAGCCAGATTAACCCAGCCCTCAAGTTTCTCTGCAGCTCAACAGGTTACTGCTACAGCTTCAGCTGTTAGTCACTGGAATTTAGGTGGAGCTTCCTCTTACAGTGTCTGTTCTGATTAAAAAGCTGCTTTCACTCACATATTCAAACAGATACACACACTCTTCCCAGGAGCCTTCATAAAACTCCTTTGTCCCACGCTACTGAGCCAGTAGCAGAAAAGCTCACCAGCCTCTTCACCTGTCCTCTTGAGAAGCCACTGACCAGTCCACAAGATGGTGCAGTATGGTCTCGATTACACAAGGTGCAGATGGATCTTGCCTCTGCTCTTAGGCTTAGCGGTCATCTTTGGCCTCATTGCACTGGCCGGCAAAGGCTGGCTGGAGTCGGAGACGTTGCCCTATCAGCATCAAGCCTCGTTATGGGAAAGTTGTACAAAGTTCGACAATGATCCCAACTGGAAGTGCATCTCCCTTATGGACTATGGTAAGTGACTGCAATGGGGGTGGCAGCCCCTACTGAGTGAGGTCACATGACCGAGTTTACCCCTACTCTGCTCATGCCTCTAGTGTTTGAAAGTTCTCTATGTAGAACAATTTGGTGGGATAAAATAGTGCTCACCATTCAAATACATTAAGCTTTTTGGAAGAAGAGTAGAACAAGGGTGACCTTTTTTAGGGAAAAGAGGCATTATTGCAGTTTTCACAGGGCTAGATGGTACATATTTTTATGGTACAAAGATATATTTGGAAATGTAGAGTGGGGAATATATGAGCCATGTGAGATTAATTTCTTTGTAAATAACTAATAACCTACAAGCTCCGTTTTCCAGAAGTGAATAATTTTTGCAGGCCCAGTCCATAAAATAATAAATAACAAGCTGTATGGGCAAACCTGGATTTAATAAAATGGATTGTCTTTCACTAGCAAGAAAATGTTGAGATTAAAAAAAAAAGAGTTGTGAAGCAGACATATCCACAATAAACATCAGGTAGCAGAATGTATCTCTAAAATTGTAAGGGGGCACACCACATCTCTTGTGACATGCTTAGGAAACAAAAGTTAAAAAGAGTACATGTGTTTTTCTTTGAAATGGCTCTGAATTAAGGTTTTCATACTTGGAGCAGTTTTGATAAAAGTTTGGTCTCGCATTATGTCACTTAGATAATGTTAATTCAAGTCATAAAGGCCCTTCTCAACGATATTCTTGCATTCTTGCAGCCTATATTCTTATTTACCTCTGTGTAAAGAGTGTGTATAAATACTAGCAAGTCAGAATAGTAGCATGTTGCACCTACCTTCCTTCCACATATGTAAATGTCTGTGCAAGGTTCACAACAGTAGAGAAAGAGACCCTTAGTGTCCATTTGGTTCAGCCCTCCAAAATTATCATGAAAATGTACCATCCATGCATAAATAGTGCTCACTTTCCTACTATGCGTTGACCAATGGCAATGAAAAAATAATGGTGTTTAATTCACTAGTAAGAAAAATATTATTTTCTCTGGTCTAGTGGAATTTTTCAAGCATGCTTGCTATTTGATCTGTTTTGGGACTGTCTTCTGCATCAGCAGACCAGTGGACTTAATTTAACAGGCCTTTTCCATTTCTAAGGCCACACAATCACTTCCTTAAGTCTATCTTATGTTAATCAGGGACGTGAATAAGCCCCTCCCCCAATTGATATAAGTTACAATGACCTAAGCACCAGAGTGGACAGCACTGTTGGTGAGAGCTTCTCCTGCCTCTCACAGAGATGGATTTATTATGTTGACAGGAAAGCATAGATTATCTTCACCGAACATGCTGCAGCAGGACAACTCTAAGAAATCCGACCCTATAAATGGCTGATCTTTTATAACTGAGTAGAAAAATGGTTTTAAATCTGTTCTGACTCAGACATTTTTAAGATAGTAGAAGTTAAAGGATAACATAGCTAAGTTAGTATTAAAAGTGCAGGAAATCAGCCCACAAAAGACTATATTAAAATAAATTCCAGGGTCAGATTCAAACCCAGTGATAAACACATGGAAACACCGAGGGTATGTCTATACAACACAGTTTTTTCAGAAAAACAGTGTTTTTTCTGAAAAATCTTCAATTATGTCCACACTGAAATTGCATTCTTTTGAAAAAAAATTGAAAGAACAGAGGGGTTTTTCCAGCATTGGTAAACCTCTTTCTATGAGGAAGAAGCTTATTTCTGAAAGGGCACTTTCGGAAAAAGGCTCGTGTGGACGGCGAAGAGGGAGTTCTTTCGAAAGAAGAGGAAAGAAGAAAAGCACAGGAGCTCTGGTGGCCATTCTGCCCATAAGAATCACAGCTTACATGCAAGATAGTGTCCATTCAGTGTGGACACGATCTGTCGAAAAAGCAGATCACTTTTTCGATGTGCTTTGGCAGTGTGGATGGTTTCTTTCAAAAGAAGTTTTTTTGGAAGATATCTTCTGGAAAAGCTTCTCCTGGAAGAAGCCTGCAGTCTAGACATAGCCTGAGTGGGGGAAAGGGAGGATTAACAGTCTTGGTTCCTGGACACCCACATGATGCCTGATGGCGTTTGAACCTCAGAAGAGTGTGTGGTGAATGGAGGCGCAATGCCTCCCAGCCCTTCCCAACCCCCAAGTCAAATAGATAGAGGTCAGAAATAGAGAAGATATATAGAGAGTCCAGCACCTAGTACAAGACTGGAGCATTTTTTGGTTAGCATTTCACAACACTTTCCTGGTCCTTAATAGACCTCTTTATGAAAAACAAATCTTTCCATGTACCACTGGTTAGGCCTAACCATTGCTGGAACTTTCATCTGAATTGCCCGCTCTCAGGAGTTTCATCAGTGCTGATGTTCACATGATTACTTTCTACCCCTTATTTCCTTTGGGGATCCCTCCCCAACCTCATATTAATGTTCTATTAATCAGTTCCACAATGGTACAGTTTTCTTCCTAGGCCCCTGGGATGCAATCCTCAAAGATATTTAGCATCTGGCCCACAGACTCAAGAGTCTGTCCCATTTTTACATATCACTATGAGCCAAAAAACTCTCACTTGCTTGCTGCCTGATCCTGTAATACCTAAATTCATTGGGGGCTCAAGTTTTTTTCTGAACATGTACGCTACAGCTTTTCTGTAGGCATGTGGGTGCATATCTCCTGTCTGAGCAAGTGCACTTTGGCCTCACTGCAAGGCTTTCTCTACAATGGGAAGGTTTGGAGACAAAAGTGCTGCTGACCTGCAAAAGTCACCAAAAGTAAAAACTGGTCAAACCATATTTTCTGTGTCTCATTGTCCACATTTCATGCCTACATTGTTAGCATCCTGTCGACAGAGCAAAGCAATGTGGGTAAGAATCCCACAATGCAGTGTTGTGGGAAGGCAGAGCTGATCCCCATGCTTTTTGGGATTTTCTCATAGCTCTGTGAGCAGTCCATGCTAAGGAATGTCAAAGTAGCACAGCAGTCTTTCCAGCCCCTCCCCTACAGCAGCTGTCTGTGTTCCTAGCAGGGCAGAATAAGAGCATTCCAAAGATTTGTTCTTTGTTTGTTCCCAAAATGGAGCAGCTTACTAAGCAGTCAGATACTTCCCGGAGCTTTGAAAGGGAAGGGGGGGGTACATGCCTACAGGGCAGCAGAGATCACAAAACACTGAGCACAGTCATCAGGGCAAGCATTGTGCGATACTGGTGGAAGTCAGTTCTCTCTACAAAATAAACAGCAGAGTCCACACTGGCTCTTTGTTGACGATGAAGGGAGGGAAAAATAAAAAATGTCTCTCAGGGCTGGAAGCTTTTTGTCACCAAAATTGGGTGTTTTTCCTGACAAAAATCACATTGCAGTGTAAACACTTTCACTGTTTTGTTGCCAAAAGATAGTAACTTTTAGTGACAAAAAATGCCAACATTATTGACAAGGCCTAAGTGCAGCGTTTCTCAAACTGTGGGTCCAATCCCCCGGGGGGTCATGAGCAATTGAGAGGGTGGTTGCAGCAATGGAGAGGGGGGTCAGGAGCAACTGAGAGGAGGGTCACGGTATCACAAGTTTGAGAACCCCTGCCTAAGTGTCTAGTGATTCACAGAAGAATTGACAACAAGAAAGACAGGCAACAGGATGCCTAAGTTGTGTGCCTGACCTGGCAGGTAGCCTCTGATCACATCATCTGATCCCACTCCTCAAGAGAGTTCATACTATGCAGCTGTGGGGAGAGGAGGCAGACCTCCCTCATATCCTTTACCTCTGTGGTTAGGGAATATACCCAGGATGTTTCTATCCATTCCTAAAGGGGTAGAAGGGATTTGAACAGGGATCTGTCATCTCTGTAAGGTCAGTGGTCTAGTAGACATTTTGCTATGAAATATTCTGATGTGGGCTCCCTCAGTCTCACCTATTAACATTGTTCCACCTTGATTAATCAAGTGAATAATTAAATATAAATTGGGCCTGTCAAAGATTTAGAATGATTCTATAGCTTATTGGTTTGAACAATGAGATGGCCGAGTCCTATTCAAATTCCTTCTGCTCTTCAAGTGAGAAGGGACTTAAACCAGGGACCTCCAACATCCTGGGTGACAACATCCATTAAGCTAAAAGCTGTGAGGCAGGTCCTTGCCTAGGTAATTTTTTTTTGGCCTGGCATGCATGGTGCCGTTTGTTTCTGCGATTTTCTAGGCACCTAAAAGTTCAGTTCTGCAAGGCCCAGTGTTACAGACAGTGGTGCAAGTAAACAACATTTCTTACCAGTATGGGAAGGGAGGGCACACCAGGAAATGGAGGCCACTTGACCTCCTGTGTGCCCACCCACATGACTCTGCCCCTCCCCCAACCCAGGACCCTCACGCTCTTCACCTCTCCTCCCTATCCCACATTACCTGATGGGAGAGGCTGCTTGCAGTTCTGCTCCTTTCACTGCACCCCTCCCAGTGGGTGAAGGAGCAGAACTCCCAGCATCTGCCCCTCTACAGAGCTGTGGTGCCTGTGTAAGGGCTGGAGGAGGCAGGGCTGGGAGTTCTGCATTTGTCTCCCCTGAGAGGGGCAGCAAATGTGGAAAGGAGCAGAACACAGCCAGCTTTTCCTGCTGCTGTCGCACTCCCAGTCCTACCCCTCCCCCATGTCCTAGCCCCATACACAGACATGCAGCAACTCAGTGGAGGAGTTGGGAAAGACTGTCAGGGAGTCTTTCTGGTACCCTGTACGGGCTAAAAATAACTTACTGGTATGTTGTATCGGACTATACTGTCCCACTTGCAGTACCTGAATTCCTTTGCGGATCTGGGCCCATGAAATGTAGAGTGCTGGCCAGTGTTAACTCTAAGTGCCAGGAGCACAGCTTCACAGGTGATTAATCAGCCTCACCCAGTCAGAGGCTCAGGGCTCCTTTGAGCTGGGCTGATTAATTATCAGTGAAGCTATATGCTGCAGTGCAGTTTAAAAGGAACATTGGTCCTGACTGGTTTGGGGCTTTTCATGATGATCTTTCCTTCTTCTGTATTTTTTGCAACAAATGCAGTACTGTTCTATAGTACCTTCCAACTGAAGATCTCAGTCAATTTACAAACACCTGTGAATTAATCCTCACAACACAATAGGCAAATACAATCTCCTATTTATATATGGAGAAGCTGAGACATCAAATGGTGACTGCCCATATTTTAAAAACATGTTTACTAATTTTAGGTGTCCCATTGACTTCATCTGTAGCTTTGCATGCTCAGTGTCTCTGAAAACTAGACCATAGGTGTATCAAATAGGGCACCCCAAATTCATTAATTATCCAATCTTGAAAACTTACTTTAAGATGTTACTTTCCATTGAGGACAATTTTTTTTAATATAAAATTCTTAACTCTAGAGTAAGTAATTTGATATAACTTTAAAGTGAAAAAAATCTCCTCTGTCTGAAGGTCACTGAGACCAGCTGGTGAAAAGTAGGTTGTTTTTATTCTCAAGGAAGTTTAGTTTAGTATGGAGGGTCTAGGAAAAAAAAAAGAAGAACAAGCTACAGTAAAACATCAAGCTATACTTTAGTGCCATAGTGGCAAACTTCAGATAATATAAAGTTAATGAAAAGGATAGTACACTTGAGCTTTGACAAAAGGCGGGGTGAAAAGATGACAACCACAATACTGACTGTGTCTGTGTGGGAACTGGCTCTGCTTGCGGTTTGTGAACACATGCTTGCAGCTGGCACACCTTTTCATTTTCCTGATGAGCTCTGCAGAACAAGGTGTGCCTCTGACAGTCTTAGCCACTTTTTAAATGTTTAATGTATTGTGCCTCAGGCTTTTGATGAGTCTGAACATGCTTGTTACCTGTTGCTGGAATATGATTGCTTCTGTTTTGCTAAGTTGAATGTGATGCACAATAACATGAAAGGATCTTTAATACATGCAACTTGTCTATTTTCTCATATCTTGCTGCTCCTGCATTCAGTCCTTGGATAAGCTAAACTTGCATCAGTTTCAATGAAAAATCCCATGCATAGGACAAATGCAGGTTTGAGTCCTTCAGATTTAGTATGAAATGGTAGGCTTATTTGCACTGAGTACATAAGAAAGGCCATACCGGGTCAGATCAAAGGTCCATCTACCCCAGTATCTTGTCTTCCAACAGAGGTCAATGTTAGGTGATCCCAAAGGGAATGAACAGAACAGCAAAACATCAAGTGATCCCTCCCCTGTCATCCATTTCCAGCTCCTGATAAACTGAAGCTAGGGACACCATTTCTACCATCCTGGCTAATAAGCTTTGATGGACCTAACCTCTATGAATTTATCTAGTTCTTTTTTGAACCCTGTTAAAGTCCTGGTCTTCACAACACCTCTGGCAAGGAGTTCCACAGGTTGACTGTGCATTGTGAGCAGAAATATTTCCTTTTGTATATAAAAGGAATATAACCGTCATTCTCATCCAGTACTTTGTTCACTAGACCTTGCAGCCTCAATATTGAGTAAAAATACCAGAATTTGGCCTTAACTATACAACTATGACATAGACACTTGCGGTTAATCCCCAATCACATGTTAACCAACTTATCAACAGCCAATAACAGTACAGAAGCAAAAATGGTTAATATCCTCTTCTTGTTGAGTCACAGGGAGAAGAAATGAGAAAACAGCATCATGTCTCTCCCTTCAGACTTTTTTGTTTCTTGGGTGGGAAGGATTTAGTTTCTATCAGAAAATTAGCTCCAGATTCACAGTCACTCCCTACCCAGAGAAATTCCCTCTCTGAAATTAAGGCTAGTCGCAACAAGGTTTTTGAACACAGTTTGCTCACAGTATGATAAATACTGCAGAGTAAGAGTTATCTGATCAAAACCTCTTGTTTTTCAAAATGAGATGTAAATCTATTGTGCTTCAGCCAAATGTAAGAGTGAGAAGAAGCTTTGGAAAAAAGGACACACTTTAATCTTTTGCTTAATAATCATTGTTTGTAAGACTGAGTTACAAAAGAAGATCCCTTTTAATCTGTAGTTTAGTTTAATCAGATCATTTTTAATCCTTGACAAGGTCTTCTGTCCAAATACAGGTTGAACCTCTCTGACCAGTGCTGAACCAGAGAATTTGCCAGGCCATGGGAGGTCAATATTGTCCCTAACATTAACAACACTTCCACTGCTTCCTGGACTCTTAGAAAACATTTTGGGGTAAATTAGAACTAAATAACAGCAGACATCTGGCTCACTAAAACCATGCTGGCCATGGATGTTGCCAGACCAGGAAGTTCCAGACTAGAGAGGTTCAACCTGAAGTAGTAACAGCTAGAAAACAGCTGTAACATGCTATCTTGTGATTAACTGACATTATTTACCTTGATCAGTTTATTAATACGTTACATTTTAACTAGATATTTTTGGAAAAGGTGTGTATCTCAAAATAGACTCAAGGAGGCAAACCATTTTCTGTTGCATGGAAACCTGTATAATTATGGTCTGATTCTGAGGAAGCCCACAATTCTTGTTGAAATTGGTGTGAACTGTGGGTACTCAATGCCTCTCTCCCGACCAAGTCTTTTTTTGAGTCATTGGCATGCAAATTACTTTTAATACCTAACTCACTCCTCTGCTACTCCCTTTGATGATTCTTCCACACCCTGTGTGGCTCCCTTCATAGTGCTAAGCATCAGGGAAGATCCCTCATTAGCATAAAGCTTTATTGGACTTGGCTTCTAAGTCAAGCTCCTGCATGTCAAGTGTGTGTGCTGAGGAGAGAAACTGAACCGCTCCCTAAAGGGTGGGGAAAACCCGCACAGCCGAACAAAAAACTCTTCAAGTTGAAATTCTTCCTAAACTGAACTGCTCCCCTCAAAGGGAGGAGAGTTTTTAGGCATGCCAAACCTGTGGACTCAAGATTTTCCAATAAATGTATTGATTAGGTGTGTAGCTAATGCTGTCTGGAAATAGAAAGATGACAAGAAAGAGAAGTTTTGTTTGCTTTTAAAGAGAAACAGTCTGTTTTGAGTTTGAAAAGCCCCTGATTACCAGCAGTTAGGCTGCCTACATTACCACTTATATCCACAAAACTTATTTTGCTCAAAAGCATGAAACCCCACCCCCTGCTTAAGAAGCACTGGTGTAGACAGCACTATGTGGACAGGAGACCATCTTCTACAAAAAGAGCTACCTCTGCTCATTGGGCATAGAGGGTGTGTCTAGACTGCATGGCTCTGTCGACGGAGTCATGTAAAGTAGTTTACTCAACATAGTCAATGAAGCGGGGATTTAAATAATCCCCACTTCATTCAAATAAAAATGGCCACTGCGCTGTGCCAACAATCAGCTGATCCAGCACAGCGTGGCAGTCTAGATGTGGTGCGGTCGACAAGGGAAGCCTTTGTTGACCGCTCTAGTATGCCTCGTGAAATGAGGTTTACCAGACCGGTCAACAAAGGCTTCCCTTGTTGACCGCGCCACGTCTAGACTGCTGCGCTGTGCCAGATCAGCTGATTGTCGTCACAGTGCGGCAGCCATTTTTATTTTAATGAAGCGGGGATTATTTAAATCCCTGCTTCATTGACTATGTCGAGTAAACTACTTTACATGGTTCCATCGACGGAGCCATGTAGTCTAGACGCACCAAGAGTAGCTACATGAGAAATCTTACAGCTTCATATATACAGCTGCAAGCCTGCTTGTGTAGACGTAGTCTTACTATTACAATACATGAAAAAAACTGGTGCACTGCATTGCGCTTTGATTTTGCATGATGTAAGCCCAAAACTTTATTAGATTGGAATCCTCCTTTTGTATTTAGTTGTGTTCTGTAAATATATAGTATGTTTTGCTGCCTTTTGCCATTTACAGATATTTTTATAGGGCAATTCCAATTCCAAATTCTGGACCTTCAGAACTTTAAAGTTACCAGGTGAAGGAAATGTCCTTAGATTATAAAGGCATGAATGTCTGACATATAATACACAGCATCAGAAACTCTGTGGGAACCAAAAATAGTATTAGCAGCAAGCTAACATGCTCTTTCTTGTTCAAATGAAGATAATTTGCACAACATAATATTCTACTGTGAAATGAAGCTTTTAAACTAAAACATTTATGTTAATTACCATTCAATTCAAAACATTACAAATTATTCACATTTCCTTTCCGTTAGCAAATTGTCTATAAGCAGTTTTTAAATTTTCTTGCGTGTAGTCTTCTTTTGAAACTATTTACGGAATACTTCCAGATAATGTTTTTCATTCTGTATCTATAGGTTACAAACAATAAACAGCTCTGGAGCATTCATTATTCACATCAGGAGCTGTGTTGTGTTTGTTTTGACTGGACACATAGGCTGATGTTTTAAAATATGAGTGTCTTAGGTATCTAAAGCCATAGCTGAGGTCAGTTGCAACAGATAAGTGATCTTCAGTACCTCTACAAATTAGTTAAGTGCCCATATAGAGATGTAAGGCCAAATTTTACCAAATGTGAGTGGCACATGTGAGTAGCGCCTGGTCTGTGGGTGCATCCTCCACACCAGCACAGAGACCATCTCAGATGAGAAGGTGGAAAAAGAAGACTTGGGGGGACATACTCAATGAGCTCATGCATTCCTCCAAGACTGGCAAGCCCTAGCTCAATGCAAGGGGGCTTGTACTGTCAGATAGCATTCACAATAAGCAAGAGGACAGGAGAGCATGCAGGGAACAAGAATGTAACACACAGGAGGAGATGTTGTGTGCAGGAGCAAATGGACATGTTGAGACATCTGGCTGAGGTTCAGGAAAGGCAGCTGGCTCTCATAGTCCTGCTGCATCCAGTGATGAACCTGCTACCCAAGTTCCACATCCTCCTCTCCAGAATGTTTTAGAATGCAGGGGAGGATGGAAAGAAGCTCTAGTATCCCTTGCACTCTACTCTAGTGGAGGGTTCGAGGAGAAGAGGGTGCTCATAGATAGTTTTGAATGCAATTATAAGCAACCTGTCCCGGGCCCAGTGATTCAAAAGGGCCCGGGGCTCCTGGCTCTTGCTGACACTACTGACTTTTAAAGCGCTCCTAGAGTGCTAGAGGGTGGACATGATGTGGTGTGCTCCAAGTGGCACTCAGGGCTGCCTACTCCAGTCCTGCCCCTTCTGTCTGAGGCCCCACCCCTTCTAGGAGTATGGAGCTTCCCCCCCTCTCCCCCATCCTCCGCCTTGCCTAGAGGTCCAGAAAATTTGTCTCCCCCTTCCCTGCTCAAGTTAAGGGTTTTTTGTCTTAGGGGCAACACTTGAGTTATAACTCAGTTTAACTTTGCAGTGAGGACAAACCCCTAGCAAGTCTTCTGATGTGGATACTCACATTTTCTTCCTGCGAACATTCTCCCATGTTCATGTAAAATGTGCTATTCCAGCAAACATTCTTGCCAATAACTTCCTGTCTAGGACATCTGCAAAAAGAAAAAAAGGGTGAACACAGCCAAAGCATTCTATGTTTGTATGAAATTGAAACAAATGTTTTGGATTATTTCCTGAGCCTGAATGGGAAGCATCAGCTTTGGAAATCCATGTTAGTTGAGTATAGGATCAGTTCCCAAAAACAAACAAATGACACTCTCTCTTCCTTTCAACTATGGAACAAAAATTCTCTGAACTCATTAATGACTGAATATAGGCAATGCTTGAGAAAAAATGTGAAGTGGTAGAAAAAATATAGTTGTGCACGTGGTCATTCTATTTTTTGGGTTAGCAGGAAGGTACAGCAGAGTAAGGTATCTGTGACACTTAGGATTCAACCCAGACCAGTAAGTGACTGGTCACTCAACGCTGTAACCCTAGGTCATTTTGTTTTGTGCAGCCTTGGCCCAGAGCCCTCACACCGGCAGCCTACTTACAGCACAGTGACCTCACCCTGGCTTCCACCAGTCTGGTTATTTCTTATAGAGTGAGACCAGTCAGTCCCACTGATGGCGGGAAGAGGAGCCAAAAGGGGCAGTTGCCCCAGTGTCCAGCAATTCATAGGGGCCCAGTGTTGTCAGCTGTCGCCACTGCTTCTATAAGAGCCATTCTGAGCCCTTTAAATCACCACTGGAGTGCTGTGCCACATGCTCTGGACTGCTATAAGGGACAGGGAGTGGGACGTGCCACTGTCCGAACGGCATGGAAGGCTGGCGAATCCAGACCCACTTCTTCTGCCCAAGGCCCCGCCTCTTCTGAGACCAAAACAAATTTGAATCTTTTGTCCAAAGTAGATTTCTCACCACAGGCTGCTTAGCCAGGATCCAACACAGAGCCCAAAGTGCTTGGTTTCTTTGTCTCCTCAAAAACAGATGCCAGCATAGCTCTTTCTGTCTGCTTGTATCAGGGATGGGGAACCTAAGGCCTGGGGGCCGAATGAGGCCCGCAGCTTGCCTGGATCCGGCCCCCAAGGCTCAGGACTCCCCGCACCCATATTGGGAAACCCGCAGGGCTGGAGCACACAAAATCTACTAGCCTGGGCCCCACTAGGCTCTGGTGTTTGAAGAGAATGTAGGGAGTGTCTCAGCCAGGGGCAAGGTCAGTGAGGATTTAGGGTTTTGTTTTGTTTTTGTTTTGCTTTCTTTTGCCTCCAGCTGATTTTTCTGTGGGTCAGTGGCCCCCGACCCAAAAAGGGTTCCCCACCCCTGGCTTATGTCCTCAAAGTTTATCTTTGTTTTCCAAAGTTAGGAAGCCTACTTGGGGCTTAATTTGTGCCCACCAGGGACCTGATAATATGTTAATTCTTGCAGTCCCCTCTCCTTGCCCCATTGCGATAGGCGGCTGTCTCCTGCATTCTCTAGTTGGATGGTTTTGTTTACCTCTCAGATACATGGGCTTGTATTGTCTCTCCTTGCTCAATTTACACTGAAGACACATTCAAACAGGCAGAACCACATTCCTCTGTCTAGTGTGGGGTGCCTAAAGCCCTACCTGCCGAAGACATTTTAAGAACATTTTTCCAGCACATTTATAGTTTTTCAAGTATAGCCTGTGCATACCCCAGGCAACAATATTAATGACTAGCATGTAACCAGTTTGCAAGTAATACCTTACACCCAATACATACAGATTATGTCAATGATTTGGGACCCACCCAGTTGCTCAGGCCAGCTGAAACTCACTGCTATATACCAGGAAGCCCTCTGGTATTGGTATGGTCTTAGGATCAAAGTATTATTCTATTTTCAATGCAGATTTGGTATTTCATATCAGCTTCCATTTTTTTTAAATCAAAGGGGCTGAGTTGACGAACAACTCATCTTACATTGATGTAATAAGAATGTAAATAATTGCTGAGATGTATGAACAGCTGATAATAGGTTTATTTTTCTTTTAAATGCTGATTATGCATTCAGCTTTGGGGCAGAAGGAATTAAAAGTTGAGGAATTGTGCTCCTATCAATCAGAGAAGGAGATATATATCTGAGCTCTGTTTGATTTTATTCTGATGAACCAAGCCTAGGATGCTTGTTATTTCATATGAAGTGGAGTGCCCATGCCATGGATGAACATAAATGAAGGGATGGGATGCAGTGGGTGTGAATACTTGTACACAATGTGGGGTAGTACACAAGAACAAAAATCCTCGGTTTGTTTTGTATAAGGCAATTAGGCTATGAGGTGTATTTTCAAAGTCTTGTTATTAGAGAACATGTGGAACAACAAATATTAAAAAAAACAGTGTAGGTTTTTAGGTTTTTAACAGAAGACATTACTGAGCAGACATTAACCCACCAATTAAGTTTACTTGAGTATTAAGCAGCCTTTCAACTGTATGTAAAACTGGAATACATGAGGAGGTAAGTCAGGAAATCAGAAATTCAGCAACATTCCTAGCTAGCTTTGAATCCCTAATAAAAGTCTATAAACACACATTTGACTGAAATCCTGCCTTATTAAAGAATATTCAGATTCCCAGTTATACTATTACTACAGCTTTTCTTTTGGATAGTCTATCCATTTACAAATCAAACAAAAATAGCTAGAAAGACCATTCCTTCACCCTACATTACATGAAATAAAAGATCTACCCGTCCTAAAAAAAGACCTTGCCTGCTTGCAAAGACAAGAGCTTTTGAAAATTCTCTCAGGACAGGAAAATCATTTCCCGTCCAGCTCTAGTATTTAGGGAGTCTCAATTCAAGGTTCCCTCTGAACTGTGCAGCATCACAGCCCTATAGCTGCTTAACAAGCTCTGCCCATCCAGAGGATCAGAACTCGGGCTCAGAGCTGCCTGGCTAAGGGAGGTGCACTCTTCCCTCAGTGACAGCAGCAGCTCCCTGCTGATGACAGTACCCCATGTTACCTAAGACTAGATAGGAATTGCTATCCTAAATCAGACATGAGGTCCAACTAATCGGCTACGTCTACACTGGCCCCTTTTCCGGAAGGGGCATGTAAATTTCACTAGTCGTCGTAGGGAAATCCGCGGGGGATTTAAATATCCCCCGCGGCATTTAAATAAAAATGTCCGCCGCTTTTTTCCGGCTTTTAAAAAAGCCGGAAAAGAGCGTCTAGACTGGCCCCGATCCTCCGGAAAAAGTGCCCTTTTCTGGAGGCTCTTATTCTTACTTCAAAGTAAGAATAAGAGCCTCCAGAAAAGGGCACTTTTTCCGGAGGATCGGGGCCAGTCTAGACGCTCTTTTCCGGCTTTTTTAAAAGCCGGAAAAAAGCGGCGGACATTTTTATTTAAATGCCGCGGGGGATATTTAAATCCCCCGCGGATTTCCCTACGACGACTAGTGAAATTTATATGCCCCTTCCGGAAAAGGGGCCAGTGTAGACGTAGCCATCTAGTATCCTGTCTCTGCCAGTGGCCAGTGCTAGGTGCCTCAGAGACAAGTGTAAGAAACCCATAGGAGGCATGTACAGGATATTCAGACCCATATTAGGTATTCTCCTGATCTCTGATAGGTAAAGATTGGCTTAGGGCCCAAAATACAAATTTTAACATCCTTTCTAAAATGTTTATTGTAATTAATTATTGTAACTGGATATTTTTTTTGTATCTTACTAAGTTCTTCACCTCGGGGATTTCCTCTGAAAGTGAATTGATCACACTGTGCTGTGACAAAAGAACAATGAGAGAGAGAGAGAGAGAAGATTCTGATCTATCTTTTGTGAACCTTGCATCGCTAATATACTTTTACTATGTTCCTTTCTGAGGAAAACAACCTCAATATTTTCAATTTCTCTTCATAAGAGTTGCTCCCAATCCCTCAGTCATTATTACTCATCCTGGAATTCCTTCCAATTCTACAATAGCCTTTTACAGATGAAGTGGTCAGTGTTGCGCACCGCATTCCAAAGGACGTTGTACCACTAATTTATATCAAGGCATTATAGTGCCTAAGTCAATTCTCCTGTTTGTTCCTTATTCATCCTAACATTTTGTTAGCTTTCTGACTGCAGCTGCACATTGACCAGAGATCTTCAAGGAGCTGTTGACAAATGACAGCTAGGTCCCTTTCAAAATCTGGCCCTGGGATAATCTAAATCATCATAAAAGTGGTCTCTCTCCAAACAAAAAATTAGGATATATAAAAAAATTGTTAATAGAATTCAATAACAAAAAGTCTGTTCTTAGACTAAATCCCTACCGTAGCATTCTGCAGCTTAGATTTAGTTTGAGCACAGCATCTTAAAGTCTTTAAATCTTCAAAACTAAGTATTTAAAATTTCGATTTAAATTTTTCCTCTTCTTCAGAAGATGGAATGAGAAACTTACAATGGTTATGTGACTAAGCAATGCATAAGGTGCACGAATCCTGAAATGAACATGTTTGTTCTTGCCATATGGCCAACTCCCTTAAGGCAGAGAGTATGCCAGCCTCTTCCACTATACCTTCATATGGAGTCAAAGCATATCCAATACTGTCAGGAGAAAAAACCTGGTCAGTGGCATGCAGTGATGGGGAGAAGGGTGGAAGAGAGAGTCTCACCCCCACCCCTCTCTAGCCAACCACCAAGGGTTCCTCAGGTCACTTGGTTCAGCCGGCACTGAGGGTGGGAAGGGAGAAAAAAGTTTGATAAGGGGGGGAATTTAGTGAACTGTAACTAATAGAAGTGGAACATAAAGCAATGGGAGATGGTCAAATTCTTCAATGAACTTTTCAGAGAAAAGGAGGTAGAACAGAGGATTGGATCAGAATCCTGCTTCCCCTCTTCCCCCCTCCCCCAATTTTGCTGTGCTTGGTCTGGAATGTGAGTGAGGAGGAGAATGGCTCACTGCCACCATCACACCCTCCCCATCACCAGCATTGCCAAGGGTTGTTCTGGCCCGCTGTGAAAGTTAGAGCTAGTTAAAAGGCCAAAGGACCATTAGAACATCCATACTAGATCAGACCAAACATTACACCACCAGCGGCTTGCTGAAGCATAGCAGTGCAGTGGCTACATCCTCTCACCTGACAGGCTTCCCATCCTGGTGAGAAGGCTTCCCATGCTGGAAGGTGACATAGAGCTGGTTTATCCTAAGGTATATAGAGCTTGGTCTGTAGTGCAATCAGGCAGCCGTGGCTGGCTCATGTTAGTTAAGGCTCACAGAGGTTGGGATAAGGGGTGACTGAATTGCAATATAGACATTTGAGCTCAGTCTGGAGCCTAGTCTATGGGACCCTTCCCTTTTACGGGGACCTAGAGCCTGGGAAATGCAGGCTCAAATGTCTACCCCTCAGTTAAACAGCCATTTAGTCTGAATCCCATGAGGCCAAGTCAGCACAGATGGGCCAGCCATGGGTGTTTATTTGCAGTATAGATTCTCTCATACTGAGAAGAATTTTTAACTGCCTTTGTAAAAGCAACTTTTCAGCCTTTTTGCTGCAGCATTAATTCTATTCTGGTATAGTTCCCAGTATTTGTTATTATATTACTTCAGAAATAGCTGCAGTGTATATTGATATACTCCAAAAAGCAAACAAAATACTTGCTGTGAGAAGCACAGATAAGGTATCAGTATTATGTGAACTTTATAGTCTACATATCCTTGTATTGTGTAGGTCTTAAACTGCCTCATGCTACACTGTATTAACATGGTTGCACATAATTTGTATGTTTCCTTTCAGGAGAAAAAGAATGCAGCCCTGATGAGTGCAAGTCCACTTCTTATATTCTAGTGCTGCTTTCATGTAGTGTGTACTCCTTTCATTGTGCCACCTTTACACATGCATTTCAAGAAGTATGCAAATAATAAAGCCATTGTTGTCATATTTAATGGAACATCACATGAAAGAAGAAAATGACTCAGTATAACCCAAGCACATTTGGGACATGCTATCCAATGAAACAAACAAGCCAAGAATTGGCCTTGATTTTTCCCTAAGACCATAGGAACAGCAATACTTGGTTAGACCAAAGATCCATGTAGCCCAGTATCCTGTCTTCTCATAGTGGCATGTGCTATGTGCCACAGAGGCAATGAACAGAACAGGTAATCATCAAGTGATCCATCTACAGTCACCCATCCTGAACTTCTAGCAAACAGAGGCTAGGGACACCATCCCAGTCCATCCTGGCTAATAACTATTGATGGGGCTCTCCTTCATGAATTTATCAAGATCTTTTTTGACCCCTGTTATAGTCTTGGACTTCATAACATCTCTGACAAAGAGTTCCACAAGTTCACTGTATGGTGTGTGAAGAAATACATCTTCTTGTTGTAAACCTGCTGCTGTTAGTTTAATTTGGTGATCCTGTGTTCTTGTGTTATGGGAAAGAGTAAATAACACTTCCTTATTTATTTTCTCCATAGCAGTATTGATTTTATAGACCTTAATCATACCTCTCCCCGAGTTGTATCTTTTCCAAACTGAAAAGTCTCAGTCTTACTAATCTTTCCTCATACGGCAGTCATTCCAGATCTCTAATAATTTTGTTGTCCTTTTCTGAACCTTTTCCAATGCCAATATATCTTTTTCCAGATCAGGTGGCCACATCTTCATGCAGTATTCAAGGGGTGGGTGAACTATAGATTTATATAGAGGAAATATGATGGTTTTGTTTTATTATCTATCCTTTTTGTAATGATTCCCAACATTCTGTTAAGTTTTTTTTTTTTTACTGCTGCTATGCACTGAATGGAAGTTTTCAGAGAACTGTCCACAATGACTCCATGGTCTCTTTCTTGAGCGGTAACAGCCAATTTAGCCCCATCATTTTATATATATATAGTTGGGGTTATATTTTCCATTTTGCACTACTTTGCATTAACCGATGTTGAATTTCATCTGTCATTTTGTTCCACACTCATCCAATTTTGTGAGATTCATGTGTAGCTTTTTGCAGCCTACTTTAGAGTTAACTACCTTGAGTAGTTTTATATCATCTACAACTGTATTCCCTCTCCCAGCCAAGGCTCATTGAGTCCAAAGATCATCTCACCACTCATGTATTTCAAACATCTGAGCTCTGGAAGACTTTGTGCATTCTGGAGTGTAAAGAGTAATGGCCTGAGAGATCTGAATTCACCTTGACATCTAATGATCATTGATTTCAATTGTGTGATACTTGATAGATTCAGGATGGGCTCAAGTGATTGAGGAGCACAAGTCCCAGTGAAAGTCAATAAGTCATTTAGGTTCTTTACTTAGAGCAAGAGTATTTGTACTGGTCTGGGACACATCGCTATAACTAAACATATGACATGACAGAGACTGAATTTAAAATCCACCAGGATCTTATGTGTGACAGAAAAAATTTTTGGGTCCTTACTCATCCAAACACCTGTTAATTTTAGTGAGTACTTACTGAGGAAAGTATCTGACCACAGATTATTTCTGTAATCTCCCGTGATGGCTACTGAAAGTGAAGCAGTCATCACTATGTTAAAAGACCTGGAGGATGAGCAAGAGGAAAAAACATACATGAAAGGTGCCCTCCACATTACATTTCAGGGTCATGATCTATCCTTGGTTGTTTGTGTCTGATGTTTAGATTTGCCAAATCATGCCAAACATGCAAATATAGACAGTTTTTAAAATGGAAGATTTTAAGTTGTTTTTGAGGAAGAGCCTTTTCATCATTTGATGCCTATGCATAATATGGATCGGTGTCATGATAGACATAACCAGTGGAGTCATGCCTGCTAGCTGCTGAACAAATACCCTGTATTCATGAAATAAGATAAGGTTATTATCTGGCTGTTCTTATGTTCTGCTTTTTCTAACTCAGTGCTTAGTATTTAATATTGAAATTCCTACTCAGAATTAATGTTTGTTTAAATAGCATACCTTCTGCATTAACTCTCTGCTGGATCAGAACCACTCTGTATACTCAAAAACCAATGAAAGGAGAGTAGGTGTCTGTGTTCTTTTCTGGAGTGTACCTTCTTCTCACATTTGTTTGAAATGAAAACAGTTAATTTTTAAGGTAGGCATGAATCTATTGCATTGTTGTCTTCCTAATAGAGTTTCTTTCTGATTTCAGCCTGGGGAAGAGCTGCTGCCGCCACCTTCCTTATCGGTTTTATCATTCTGGTCATTTGTTTTGCCCTGGCCATCATAGCCTTTGCCATCGACACACTTCTGTTCAGCTATATACGAGGAATCGGAGGGTTGCTCTTTGTGGCTGGTAAGACTATGTAGGAGGAAAAAGTTGCCTTTTAAAAATAGTAACTGTTGTAAAATCAGTATAAGCCTTATTTGACTCTTCAAACAAACGAGTCTGTTTATGTCCACTTGTATAGCCACGCTGCATGTAGAAATATCAATTAAAATTGATGGAATGTCCATCCAAGTAGTAAAACCTCAAACCTCTAAAAAAAAAAAAAAAAAAAAAGGTGAAGTCAGCCAGTGATAAAATCAAGACAGAAATATCGGATACCAATATAGTTACTCATTCTGACTTTATTTTTGGTTGTCTTTTCTCTTTCTTCAGCTGTGTTCTCAATCATGGCCGTGATCATTTATCCAGTGATGTTCACAAAGGAAATAGACATGGAAGGTGTCAATATGTTCAGCTGGGCCTATGGCTTTGCTTGGACCACCACCATTATGGAGATAGGCCTGGGATTCTTCTTCTGCTGCCTTCCCAACTACGAAGATGAGATCCGGGGCAACATCAAGCCTAGATATTTTTATACTTCCCCATAAATACTAGAAACAGCAGGAGAGGTGCCTTACTCTTGTTTTGATATTTGGATTCCAGAGGTACATACTGACTATCTTATTTTTACAGAGCATTATGACCAAGAATTACTAGAAAGGCTTGAAAACTTTTTTATGCAAGTAGTAATATAGTGTTGGAGTTATAGAATAGAAGATCTAAATTGTTGTGAATTTTCCTCTTTGATATGGGCTTGTAAAGGTTAATTATTTGACCTGTTAAAACTTTTTTTATTGTCCCATTACTTCCCACTAGTAGGGGTGTAGAGTGGTTCTGGTATTAGAGTTTTAAGCATTTACTTTTTTATTTATGTTCAAACAAGGTCTTTCATGCCTCAGGGAATTTGTTATGAGGCCACACAACTCAAATCTTGGCTCTTTGAGGCAAAGCATCCAAGGAAAATAGTTTAACCTGGAAATTTAAGATATTTGGGTGTCTGCAAAATCTGTCAACCCACTTTGTGCCATTATTGCCAATAATTCAGTCATCACTTCATAACTATGTGTTCTCTTTTATTCATAAAGTATAACACAGAGTCAGAGATGAAATAGAGAAAACCACTTTCTTATTTAACAAGCCATTTTCATGACATTCAGTGATTTTTGTTGTCTATTTTAGTAGCTAAATTGTCAAAGGTGAACCAGAAGTAAGAAGAAAAATAATCTGTCTTCAAACACCATTAAAACATAAACAAGTATTATCCCAGTGTAGTGTGCACTGCAATCAAAGCAGTCCTAAAAATCCTGGATGAGATTCTATGCCCCTACTTAGAGGAGCAGCACAAGATTAGTACACTACAGGAGGGAAACAAAATAGCTTTAAGACACTCTTTCACCCTTCAAATTCTGGGCTGCTCTGAGGACTGGAGAGACCCTTACTGTAATTTACAGAGTCCTGAGGAACTTTTAAAGTTATGTCAATTTCATCAAGTTGCCCTATGGTATGGGCAGCAACACTGTCCAAATCACCATAGACCAATGTGTTGTGGCTCCACCCATGTTATTAATTATTATTAATGAATTCATCCTGGCCAAAAGCTTTAGAAAAAGTTTTGTATAAAAATGCAGAGTGTGGCTGACGCGCATGCAGTTCATTTGTTTAGGAATAAGCTGTTTCAGGTATTTTCATGATGTTAACCATACTCAATAAATGATGGTCATTTGTGTCTTGTTTCAAACATGGTGACTGCACTTAATTCTATCTGGGAATAGAAAGGAAAGGAGAGATAAAGTACCTGAGATTACACTCCATTGCAGTAGAATTTTGAAGCAAGTGGAGGGTGGGAAAGTAACTCGCCAATGCATTATTTAATATTAAAGGGACTTTATTATCCTTCATTTATATTCTGGTAACACAATAATGCACTGCTGACATGCACAGGAGGACACTGAACTTACCCAAGAGAGTCTACAAATTATGAAGACCTACCGCACATAATGATTAGGGTAGAGAGATACAGTTATTAGGCCTGCAATGTTAATCACTTTCTTATTAAATGCTGAGGCAAACAGAGGCCCACCAACGGAGCGGTGTGTCAATGGGGAAACTGGCCCTGGGACTCAGTGATTCAAAAGGGCCCAAGGCTCTTGGCCACTGCTACCGCTACTATGATAGTGGTGGCAGCCTGAGCCCCAGACCCTTTAAATGGTGCAGTGCCCTCAGGGTGGTGGTGAGGCTGTGTTGGGGAAGCTAGCCTCAGCTCCACCTCTTCTCCACCTGCTTTGCCAAAGAGCCTGCTAAGACTGTCAGCCCCCTGAGTGAACACCAGTTTATCGATGAAAAGAAGTATTGACAGAAGTAATTTCAAGGCTAATGTTTACAATGGAGGACACTGAAAAATGGATGTTTACCATACTGTGAAGTTGAAATGGTCCTGATCCTTTATTTTCCACTCCCCAAAATTCAACAGACTTCTGATGAGCCAATCTGTTTAGGGAGCAAAGGAAGAAACTCGCCAATAATTTGTTCACTATTAATAGTTTGTAGTTTTTGGGTTGCCAGAGGAAGTGCCTATAACACAAGAGGCGGGAATATAGTCTCCTCAAAGGAATTCTGTAAGAAATTATGTGGGATTGAGGCCCTTGAAATCTGAGCAGAACCCTAGGCTGTGTCTACATTGGCAATATTTTGCGCAAAAGAGACTGCTTTTGCGCAAAATCTTGCCACCTGTCTACACTGGCCACGAGTATTTGTGCAAGAACATTGATGTTCTAACATACAAAATCAGTGCTTCTTGCACAAATACTCTGACGGTCTCGCTCAGCGATAAGCCCTCTTGCGCAAGTATTCTTGCGCAAGAGGCCAGTGTAGATAGGCAACGTTAATTTCTTGCACAAGAAAGCCCGATGGTTAAAATGGCCATTGGAGCTTTCTTGCGCAAGAGAGCGTCTACACTGGTTGCTTTTGCACAAAAGCACATCTCTTGCGTAAAATCACATGCCAGTATAGACGCTCTCTTGCGCAAATACTTTTAATGGAAAAACTTTTCCATTAAAAGTATTTGCGCAAAATCATGCCAGTGTAGACACAGCCCTAGATTTTGGGCAAACAAGGTTTCATTGCCCATAGACTGTGGTTCTGCCTCCCTGCCCTGCCCTCCTTCATCATTCTGGATTGAATAACATGTGGATGTAAAAAAACATGAGATCAAACTAGAGACTTCAAGAGTCAACAGGTCAGTTGTAATTGATTTTGCTTCTCATTGAATAAAGCATTCTAGGTACAGATTAGCTTTACTTAGCTCAACATTTATCATGGGGGCTGTGAGCACCTGGAAGCATATCCTGAATATTTCTCTTCGTTTACTGTAGCTTCTCTGTACATTTTTTAAACTCCTATTTCAGCTAAAACTCCATTGGCTTCTGCACAGAAAAGGGAATTGGAAGCTCCTGACTTCTCTGCAAAGAAGGAAAATATCACTTCATTACTTCAGACTATCGTGAGAATGATTTAGAAACCACTCAAACAGTGTTCTTTAGGGGGTTAGCATTATTGTGTAACTTCCTACAGCAATAGGGCTATGTCTAGACTGCAGGCTTCTTTCGAAAGAGGCTCTTTCGAAAGCATCTTTCGAAAGAGCCTCTTTCAAAAGATCGCGTCTAGACTGCAGGCGGATCTTTCGAAAGAGAAATCCGCTTTTTCGAAAGAGAGCACCCAGCGAGTCTGGATGCTCTCTTTCGAAGACGGCCTCTTTACATTGAAGAACGCCTTCTTTCGAAAGAGGGACTTTCGAAAGAAGGCGTTCTTCCTCATAAATTGAGGTTTACCGCCATCGAAAGAAAAGCCGCGTTCTTTTGAAATAATTTCGAAAGAACGCGGCTTGAGTCTGGACGCAGGGGAAGTTTTTTCGGGAAAAGGCTACTTTTCCCGAAAAAACCCCTGAGTCTGGACACGGCCTAACAGATGCTACCTACGCACAAATGGTTTTAAACTGTATTTTCTAGCCCTTATTCTGTAGATACTTTTGGTGCCTCCTCTTCCTCTGACACCCAGATTAGAGGAATCTACCAGCTGGAAGCTGCTTGGAATCCTAAACTGACAGATAAAGCACAATCACCCCTTTGGTCTGACCCATTCTTACATTCTAATAAAAACTTGAGTAGACTATAGAAATTTTGCATGTGTGTGAGAGTGTTGTGTATGTGATGGACATAAGGGAAAACTAAGTCAAACAAATTTCACATTTATCTAGGAACATCATGAGGTCAGTAGTTACAACTTATATTCCACCTGCCTTTCTTTTTACAAGCAATGAGCAACCCTGTGGAACCTTAGGGTGTGTCTAGACTACATGCCTCCGTCGATGGAGGCATGTAGATTAGACAGATCGGCAGAGGGAAATGAAGCCGCGATTTAAATAATCGCAGCTTCATTTAAATTTAAATGGCTGCCCCGCTCTGCCGATCAGGTGTTTGTCGGCAGATTGGGGCAGTCTGGACACGCCGCTGTCGACAAGGAAGATTTTGTCGATCAGCGCAGGTAAACCTGGTTTCACGAGGCATACCTGCGCCGATCGACAAAGGCTTCCTTGTCGACAGCGGCGCATCCAGACTGCCCCGCTCTGCCGACAAACAGCTGATTGGCAGAGCGGGGCAGCCTTTTAAATTTAAATGAAGCCGCGATTATTTAAATCGCGGCTTCATTTCCCTCTGCCGATCTGTCTAATCTACATGCCTCCGTCGACGGAGGCATGTAGTCTAGACACACCCTTAGAGACTAACTAAAAAACAAAACAAAACAAAACAAAACTAGAATCATGAGCTTCTGTGGGTAAAACCCACTTTATCAGATCAGTTGGACTGATGAAGTGGTTTACTCACAAAAGCTCAAGATTTTCTCTATTTTTTTAGTTCATCTCCAACATGTCACAGGTTGTTGTTCCTTATATGGAGATATACCTATCTCACAGAGCTGGAAAGGACCTTGAGAGGTCATTGAGTCCAGTCCCCTGCCTTCACAGCAGGACCAAGTACAATCCCTGACAGATTTGCCTCACATCCCTAAACAGCCCCTTCGAGGATTGCGCTCACAATGCTCAGTTTAGCAAGCCAATGCTCAAACCACTGAGCTATTCCAAGTTACAGACTAACATGGCTACTCCTCTGAGACTTTCTTTTTACAGCCACTGCATACTTATTCACCTAAGCAACAGTTCATGTACACCACCTGTTTCTTTCTAAAACTTGTTTTTCCCCGAGAAGACATTTTTATTTTCAGAACAATACTAGTAGCACATCCACACTGTCTTTTAGGACACTTGATAAAGACATTATATCTCTGGAACACCATGGATTATTTAAAATACCTCTTCTAGTGAATTGTTCACATTGCATCTCAAGTGATTGGGGCTGTGGTATGGACACCACAAGTAGGATTATAAACACCAGATACAGCATAAGCAACAGGAACAAACTCTTAATTACTGTTTGTGGGCCAAATTCTGTGCACATTACAAGGTACAACTCCAGTTTACTACAATGCGGGTTTCACGAGATAACAGAGGATAAATTTGTCCCCACTTTCTTGCAAAAGCTTTACAAAAATGGAATGTTCTTCAAAGTTTGTCCACAAGTCTTTAATTGTGCAGTGGCCAAGACCAAGAAGATACCAGAAATGTATTCCTGATCTTTAGACTCCCATTGGCAAGACTGGACCCAGCTTATGCAAACCACGTTTGATCTGACAGGTTATTCCAGTTTCCTCAAGCTGTTCTCCTTCTTGTACAGTACTTGATGTTCCCACTTCTGTTCTTTAAAATTGCTCTTGCCATTTGGAAAAGTGCTTCTTTAATGCTTCTGCTGGAGATTTTGCCACACCCAACCATGACAAGAAAAGTAACAAAAGAAATTGATAGAAGCTCACACCTACTGTTCGTATTGATGCTCATGCTCCTAATGTTTTTCTCTTTATCCTTTCAGGTCTGTACCTAACCTGAGCATTTCACAATAAGGACTTGAAGTACAAGTAGTGAAAAGCTTAGTGACAAAGTGAACTAGAAGAAGAGAAGGGCCCAGGGAAGATTTTCCCAGGCTGGCATGCTTAAAAAGAGCCAATCAAAATGAAAAGAAAACAAAAATGACTAGGAGTCAGGAATAAACTACACTACAAAACTAAGTAGACCAAAGTTATGCCAGCATAAAGTTACAGTAGTAATTACATTGCTTGTGGGGGTCTACACTTTGCTCCTTATGTCCATGCTGTGCATCATCATCAGAAGCACTTGTACGGACTGAACTGTCAGTCTGGGGCACTATGGGATGATTTCTGAAAACCAGCATCAGTCAATATATACAGCGCAGTTTCTACACTGACACTGCAATGATGTAACTCCATGGACATTGACTCTACACTGGCAATGGAGTTATTAAGTCACTGCAATGGGGGAGCTACAGTGGAGGGAGAGAAACTGTAGTGTAGAGCCTGAGGATGCATCTACTCAGCACCCTAAACTTGAAATAAGATACACAATTCGCACTATGCAAATTGTGTATCTTATTTCGATTCTATTTCAAAATAGCTTATTTTGAAATTTGGCACATCCACACAGCGCCAAATTCTGAAATAACACACTCTTATGAGACATCCCTTAACTGTCATGGAACAAGAGTTACAGGGATGCCAAAATAGCGCGTCCATTATTTTGCCACTTATACCTTTCCTGAACTGGAACATCATCAAGGCCGGCCTCTGGAAAAGGTTCAGAAGAGGATACAGGGGTCTCAAAAGTCGGAGCTGATTTGAATGGTGGAGCCTTTGCTCTGGGATCTGAACCTTAGGAAATGTGAGCCAAGATAAAAAAGAAAATCTTTAATTTAAATATGCTTTCAGGGTCTGCTTCACGTATCAAGAAGAGTTTCTTCTCCCACCTAACATTATACAGATCATCTAAGTTCACAATTGGAAGAGGAAATGATGTTTTAACATATTAGACATTGCTAGAGGTGGCATACTGGATTTATTGGACTAATGTTCTGATGTGATATGGCAAATTCTGCACCCCGGCCATATTTCTTTTAAGAACATAACAGTTCTGTGCTGTTAACAGAATGTAGCAATGTAAAAAGAGAAGCTTTAGTATCTGTGGCAAGAATGACTCTAAAGCTACAAAGGAAATCATTTGCACACAAGGGAAGTTTTTTAATGTTATCATAGAAGGCTCAGCAATGTTACATTTGACTGGCCTTATATGTACGCTGACCATACATCCCAATTTTTCTGGGACAGTCCCGAATTTAACTACTCTGTCCCAGTGCCCCATCAAGAAGTGAAATGTCCCAGAAAACTGTGCCGGACATTTAACTACTTGGGGACACTGGCTTGTGGAAAGAAGCAAGAAATGACATGGTGCCATTGCTCCTCACGCCATGCAGTGGCCTCCTCTTCTCCCCCCACAGCAGGGCGCGTAGGGCAGCTGGGCTGGCTTCTGGTGGTATGCAGCCCCACTCTCTCCTTCCCCTGCCTCCCCACATGGGATTGCCTCTGTGCGTGGGTCCTGGTCTGGTGGCACCGCTCCTTCTCCTCCTCCTGATCACTTTTGAGCCCCGGCAGAAGCCATGTGGAGCCCGGCTGGGTTGCTTCAGGGCAGGGTGTGTTTGGGCTCAGCAGGTGCCGGCACTGGAGAGAAGACTGCCCACAATGCTATTTTAGTACCAAGGTCTGGGTCCCTGTGGGTGGACCCAGCTCCATCTGGAGTCAAGTGGCAGCCACACAAGGTACTTTCCAGCCAGGGCAGCCTCATTGGAATGGGCCTCGTGTGTCTGCTGCTTAACTCCAGCTGGACCCAGTCCCACAGGAACCAGGACTGTGGTATTAAAAATACCCCATGGGCGGCCTCTGCTCCAGGTCTAGCACATGATCCCACCCTGGGAGCAGCTGGGGCCAGGGCTGTAGGAGCTTCTGGGGCTGGACCATAGTAACAAAAATAGAGTTGCAGCCCAGCTCCTGCTCCACAAACTGCTTTCCATGTTAAAGACAGAAGGTGAGGGAAGGGGCAGGGGGAGAACTGAGGGGGAAATGGGGATGAGGAGAGGAAGGGCCCTGTGTTGAGGGGAGAGAGGGGGCCAGGGCAGGAGAAGAAAGGGGAAGGCACCAAGGGGCAGGGTGGAGGAGAGACAAATACCAGGAGGCCAAGAGGAGACAATGAGGAAAAGGGCAGGAGGGGGGACAGGAGGGAAGATGTCAGTGGGGATGAGAGAAGGGAGGGGACAAGGTGATGCTGGGAGAGGAAAGGAGAAGGACAATGGGGCCAAGAGGGAGGAAGAGAAGGGTGGAGGGGGTGCCGGGAGAAGAGGCATTGAAAGGAGGGATGGGCATGAGGAAGGCAGAGGATGGAGCAAGTCATGTGTGAGGGAGCAGTAGGGTCTGAGGAGAACTGGGGCAAAGGTTGGTGAGGGACTGGACATGGAGGGACTGGACATGAAGGAGAAAACGGGCAAGGAGGGCAGGAGCAGTTAGGGAAGGGGGAGGCTCCAGGAAAGTGCAGGGTACGGGAAGGTGCAGGTGCCAGGGGATTGTGGGGTTGAAGCAGAAGGGCAGACACTGGAGGGGGGGATGGGCACCAGAAGACAGAGGAGGGAGGCAGGGCAGATGGGTAGAGGGAGGTGTTAGGACAGGGGACGCAGAGGGGTAGCTACAGATGATCAGAGTGGGGCTAGAGGAGGAGTGGACACAGGGGAAAGAGACGGACTGGTGCAAGGGAGTGGGGCAGGTCCCCAAAGGGCTGAGGGGAGTGAGAAGGGCAGGAGCCAGGACAGCAGAGAAGGGTGAGGGGTGGGGGGCAGCAAGAATCAGGGGAGCAGATGGGGTGAGGGGAGGGTGGGAGACATGGAAGCAGAGGGAAAAGGAAGAGGTTTATAAGATATTTATTAATAACTTGGATGCCACAGTGGCACACATCTGAACAAGCGCACATGAACTCAATACTTGTGCACAAGACAAAATTCACCCTGCTCATGGGAGGAAAATCTTAGAGGGGACACTTCCTCTCAACCTGTACCCCAGAGTTAATGGAATGCAAATTGGGTTAATGCAATTGCAGGATAGTTGCATGGAAGGGGTCCTGTGGGGGTCAAAGTCATTCCTATTGGTAGGAGGATGGTGGGAGGAGTTCTTAGAAGGGTAACATGACACCCTTTACTTCTGGTCATGTGTCTATCTTGAGTCCAGGAATACTATCTCCAGGGGTGAGACTTCTTGTGGCAGGGGGTGTGGCTAATGGGAGTAGCAGGTGTGGCTAATGGGGATCAAAAGACGTGGCTAACGTGTCCCTAATTTTGGTTCAGAAAATATGGCCACTATATTATTTGTGAACTTACTCTCCTGGTGTTGCTTATTATTCCTTTAATGTGCATGTCAAATCAAGCACACATATACATACACCAATTGCCAACAGCACCATTGTGATCAATTCATGTTTATAAACCATTGTGCCTATACTGAACATGATAGACATTTTTAGCAGTATTGTTACAGTTCTTAGCAGTATTGTACAGCGATATACATACTTGCACTAAAAGCTTGATTTAAATCTTACTCTCAGCCCTTTGTATGCTTTCATTTTTATATCTATGGGTGATCATTTGGTTTGCATAAGAACATAGAACTTAAGAACATAAGAATGGCCGTACTCGGTCAGACCAAAGGTTCATTTAGCTCAGTATCCTGTCTGCCGACAGTGGCCAGCACCAGGTGCCCCAGAGAGGGTGGACCGAAGACAGTGATCAAGCGATTTGTCTCCTGCTATCCTTCTCTAGCCTCAGACAAACAGAGGCCAAGGACACCATTTCTATCCCCTGATTAATAGCCTTTTATGGGCCTAACCTCCATGAAATTATCTAGCTTCTCTTTAAACTCTGTTATAGTCCTTGCCTTCACAGCCTCCTCTGGCAAGGAGTTCCACAGGTTGACAACACGCTGTGTGAAGAAGAACTTTCTTTTATTAGTTTTCAACCTGCTACCTATTAACTTCATTTGGTGTCCTCTAGTTCTTCTATTATGGGAACTAATAAATAACTTTTCTTTATTCGCCCTCTCCACACCACTCATGATTTTATATACCTCTATCATATCCCCCTTCAGTCTCCTCTTTTCTAAACTGAAAAGTCCCAGTCACTTTAATCTCTCTTCATATGGGACCCGTTCCAAACCCCTAATCATTTTAGTTGACCTTTTCTGAACCCTTTCCAAGGCCAAAATATCTTTTTTGAGGTGAGACCACATCTGTACACAGTATTCAAGATGTGGGCGTACCATAGTTTTATACAGGGGCAGTAAGATATTCTGTGTCTTATTTTCTATCCCTTTCTTAATAATTCCTAGCATCCTATTTGCATTTTTGATCGCCGCTGCACACTGTGTGGAAGGTTTCAGAGAACTATCCACGATAACTCCAAGATCTCTTTTCTGATTTGTCATATCCAAATTAGCCCCCATCGTCTGTACGTATAGTTGGGGTTATTTTTTCCAATGTGCATTACTTTACACTTACCTACATTAAATTTCAATTGCCATTTTGTTGCCCAATCATTCAGTTTGGTGAGATATTTTGGAGTCCCTCACAGTCTGCTTCTATCTTGACTATTCTAAACAGTTTTGTATAATCCGCAAACTTTACCACCTCACTGCTTACCCCTTTCTCCAGATCATTTATGAATAAGTTGAACAGGATTGGGCCCAGGACTGACCCTTGGGGGACACCCTCTCCATTCTGAAAATTTACCATTTATTCCTACCCTTTGTTTCCTGTCTTTTAACCAGTTCTCAATCCATGAAAGGACCTTCCCTCTTATCTCATGGCAATGCAATTTACGTAAGAACCTTTGGTGAGGGACCTTGTCAAAGGCTTTCTGAAAATCGAATTATACTATATCTACTGGATCCCTGTTGTCTGCATGTTTGTTAACCCCTTCAAAGAACTCTAAAGGAGTATGTCTACACTACAAAGTTAATTCGAACTAACAGCCGTTAGTTCGAATTAACTTTGATAGGCACTACACAGGCAAACCGCTAGTTCGAACTTAATTCGAACTAGCGGAGCGCTTAATTCGAACAAGGTAAACCTCATTCTACGAGGACTAACGCCTAGTTCGAATTAAGTAGTTCGAATTAAGGGCTCTGTAGCCACTTAATTCGAACTAGTGGGAGGCTAGCCCTCCCCAGCTTTCCCTGGTGGCCACTCTGGGCACCACCAGGGAAACTCTTCTGCCCCCCTCCCGGCCGCGGAGCCCTTAAAGGGGCACGGTCTGGCTACGGTGCCCGTGCCAGGTGCAAGCCTGCGAGCACCCAGACAGCAGACCCTGCACCTGGCACGGCTCGAGCCAGCCACCCGCTGCCACCCAGCCCTCCGCCTCTTCCCAGGACCAGGCTGGCAGCTCCTGGGAGCCTACCCAGGTCCGCAAGAGGCAGGCGCCCACCTGGTCTAGTGCGGACATCGTGGACCTCATCCACGACCTCTGCACTAGGCACAGGAAAGTGGCCGTCTAGGGCAGGATAGCTGCCAGCCTGGCCACCCAGGAGCAGGTCTGCATGAAAATCAGGGCGGTCCAGTGAGACCCCCGACCCTGAGCCCTGAGCTTAGAATGGCCGTACTGGGTCAGACCAAAGGTCCATCTAGCCTAATAGCCTGTCTGCCGACAGCGGCCAACACTAGGGACCCTGGAGGGGATGGCCCGAAACAATGACCAAGCCATTTGTCTTGTGCCATCCATATCCAGCCTTCCACAAACAGAGGCCAGGGACACTATTTCTACCCCCTGGCTAATAGCACTCCATGGACCCAGCCTCCATGAATTTATCTAAATTCTCTTTAAACTCTGTTCTAGTTCTAGCCTTCACAGCCTCCTGCAGCAAGGAGTTCCACAGGTTGACTATTTGCTTTGTGAAGAAGAACTTTCTTTTATTAGTTGAAGCCTGCTACCCATTCATTTCATTTGGTGTCCTCTAGTCCTTCTATTATAGGAACTAATGAAGAACTTTTCTTTATTCACCCTCTCCACACCATTCGTGCTTTTATAGACCCCTATCATATCCCCCCTCACTCTCCTCTTTTCTAAGCTGAAAAGTCCCAGTTTCTTTAGCCTCTTTTCATATGGGACCTGTTCCAAACCCCTGATCATTTTAGTTGCCCTCCCTTTTCCCACCCTCTCTCTTCCCCTCTCCCACCTCCTTTTCCCAGTCTCCCCGAGTTTTGTTCAATAAAAAGAGTTTCTATTTTTGAACACACATATCCCTTATTTTGTACATCAGGAAGGTTAGGGAGAGGTAAGTGGAAGGAGGTGAGGGAGGAATGGGGTATGAGCCCCCAATGGGGAGGACTGGGGTGGCTTTGCGGGCTCTTCAGGGTGGAAGCTCTCCTGCAGCCCACCGATTGACCACGCCCCCTCGGATGGCAGCCTGCGGCAAGTGCAGCCGGGCTGATGGCCAAGTGCTGTGATGTGCCGAGTGTGGGCACTCAGGGTAATCCAAACCAGGACTGCTTTGCAAGCGGGAAAACCCTGAGAACTGTCTGTCCGGGGTCGGGGTTGGGTCCCTTTAAGCACAGCCCTTGGCTAGCCTGAGACAGCAGCTCCACGCTCTAAGTTCTAATCTGATGTCCTGCCGGCACTGCTTCCAGCCATCCTTAACCCCGGTACAGGGTCCACTCAATGTGGAAATGCTAGTTCGAATTAGCAAAATGCTAATTTGAACTAGTTTTTAGGTCTAGATGCACTAGTTCAAATTAGCTTAGTTCGAATTAACTAATTCGAATTAAGTTAGTTCGAATTAGTGCTGTAGTGTAGACATACCCAGGGTGTGGCTACACTAGCTCGTTAGTTTGAGCTAGGTAGGCAAATGAGGGCAACTGGAGTTGCAAATGAAACCCAGGATTTAAATATCCCGGGCTTCATTTGCATCTTCCCGGGTGCCGCCATTTTTAAATCCCCCCTTAGTCCGAACTCCATGCCTGCGGCTACACGCGGCATGGAGTAGGTAGTTCGGACTAAGGGGGGGATTTAAAAATGGCTGTGCCCAGGGAGATGTAAATGAAGCCCGGGATATTTAAATCCCGGACTTTATTTGCAACTCCGGTTTCCCTCATTTGCCTACCTAGTTTGAACTAACGAGCTAGTGTAGACATATCCTAATAGATTAGTAAGACATGATTTCCCTTTACAGAAACTATGTTGACTTTTGTCCAACAAATTAAATTCTTCTACTTGCCTCACAATTTTATTCTTTACTTTTGTTTCGACTAATTTGCCCGGTACTGAAGTTAGACTTACTGGTCTGTAATTGCTGGGATCACCTCTAGAGCCCTTTTTAAATATCACGTTAGCTACCTTCCAGTCATTATGTACGGAAGCCGATTTAAAGGATAGGCTACAAACCACAGATAATAGTTCAGCAATTTCCCATTTGAGTTCTTTTAGAACCCTTGGATGAATGCCACCCAGTCCCGGAGATTTGTTAACATTAAGTTTTTCTATTTGTTCCAAAACCTCCTCTAATGACACTTAATTCTGGGACAGTTCCTCAGATTCATCACCCACAAAGGACGGTGCAGATTTGGGAATCTCCCCAATGTCCTCAGCCATGAAGACTGAAGCAAAGAAATCATTTAGTTTCTCCGCAATGGCTTTATCATCCTTGACTGCTCCTTTTATAGCTCGATCTTCTAGGGGACCTACTCGTTTTTTAGCAGGCTTCCTGCTTCTAATGTACTTAAAAAACATTTTGTTATTTCTTTTTGAGTTTTTGGTTAGCTGTTCCTCAAAAATCTTTTTCTGCTTTTCTTATTACATTTTTACACTTGATTTAACAGTGTTTATGTTCTTTTCTATTTATATCACAACATTATCTATCTATTTATTGCAACAGAGTGTTGAAAACATAAGTCCATCTAGGCGTGAAAGAGCAGAAAAGAAGTCCCAGGATAAACTCATATGCAGTATGCATTTCAAACGGAGACCTTCCTATTCTTGTGCAGTGTTTTATCATTTTGCTTTTCGTTGACATTATTGCTGATATTATGAGCTGGAAATACTGCAATACACCCTCAGTAAACGAAATTATAAATTAGACGCAACTCAACCACTGGCTATATCAGATACATAAAGGCATGTCAGGTGTCAGTCCTAGCTCACATAGACAATTATACTCCCACCATACCCAAATAAAATATAATCTGATATGTATTATTTAACTCTGGCATGTCTGTGGAAAAACAACATTTAAAAATAAAAAAGTTCCCCTTATACTGTACTTTGAAGTTGTCACGTTATTCTACTGACAGTTTCAACAAATCTAGAAAAATATGATCAAATAGTTCTGAAAAGCTGAATCAGGAGAAAAATCCTAACTTGAAACCCCAGAGATGACACATTCACCATCCTCTCTTTTGCTGAAACCTTTTTTCCTTTTTTTGCCACAGGCTAGGGCTGGGTACCTGCATATATCACTGGATGAGACTCTCAAGCGCAAAGCTTTAACATTAACTAAGGAGCAGCCTTCCTGAGATTGCTTGAGGGCCAATGAGACACTTAGCAGGGAAGCCAACTAAATGCTGAAATCAAAATTACAGGCAGCTTTCCCATGGTAAAACAGACAGAGAGTTCAAAGCTTTATAATTACATGCAGTAGTTCCACCCTGTATTTTCAATTAATAGTTGTACTCTATCAGATATTTATTACAAATGATCCAAGCAAGCCAAATGTGATCATTTTGTGAAGGCCATAACAATGTGAAATATGATAAAGATTGTTGTGTAATAATTCTGTGGCCTAATTAAACTATTCTATAAGGCTATTTTATAAGGCCTAATTAAACTTCACATTAGCTGTACTGAGGATATAGTCAGAACCAGGTAAGAAAATGGAAAAGTGTCCAAAGGGAAACATGATGGGATGAAAATAAAATAAAAAGGGTTGTGATCCTATTAATCAATTGTTGCTGCAGTAGCACATGGATGGTGCAATAATTCAGGCTGCCAGTTATTTGATTACATGTTCTACAGTCTGTAACTGCAGTGAAATATTTTCTTAGGAGGTAATGGGAACACTATGAACATCAAGACTAGAACAAACACCACAGTTGTTCAAAGTGACTTCATAACATTAAGCTTTGGTAGGTAGTAGCAGGTGTAAGAGATGATCGTTTTAGGTTTCACCATTGATATCAGTGTGGTGGTTTGCTCGAATAAGAATTTCAAGATTGGATCTTTCATTCATTGTATTAACTACAAAGTGCTTTACAAAGACACATTTATCTGAGTAAAAGCGGTGAGGAGTCCTGTGGCACCTTATAGACTAACTGAAGTGTTGGCGCATAAACTTTCGTGGGCAAAGACCCACTTCGTCAGATGCATACTATTTATCTGAGTGTTGCCCTTCCTCCTTTGATTTGTTAATTGAACCAGTAATTTACATAGTGACTTTGGATTCAGTATGCCCCTCCTCCTTGCTTATGATTTCTATTTAAAAAATAGAAGCGCTTTCTCCTGAGAAAAATATTTTTCGTTAAGGCCATCATGAAGGACCATACAGTCTTTTCCCAGGCTGCTAGCAATCTGCAAAAGACAGATAATGGGATAATTTTTCTGCAGATTTGTGGCTCAAAAGCAAAAAGGGTTGAAAAACACTAGCCTATAGTATGTTTGGCTAGTATGATTTTTCAGAAAAATAAACTTTCCCTTAAAGAAAGTGTGCTAGAAAACAACTAATACCTGTGTCCTTCCATGGTAAAAACTAACAGGGTTTCGCTCTCACTATACACCTGATGAAATAATTAGACATTTTAGTAAGACTAGAATTCATTCCCCTTCAGCTATATTACCTTAGCCAGAATTGAATGCATTTAAGAATTCAATTGTATGTAACCTAAGAGTTGTTAAGAGACACAAAATTCTGAAGGACAAGTTCACCTATTCCATCACAAGACTCCTCTACCATCTCAGTAGATATAGTCCATTATATTATTCTTAGCATTCTTATTACATTCTGGGTTTATATTCCCTCCAGCCATGTTACTGGGAACATCATAAGAACATAAGAAGGGCCATACTGGGTCATACCAAAGGTCCATCTAATACGGTAACCTATCTTCCAAGAATGGCACATGCCCGGGTGTCCCAGAGGGAATGAACAAAACAGGAAACAATCAAGTGTTCCATCCCATCACCCAATCCCAGTTCCATACAATCATTGGCCCACAGTGAGACACAAACTTAATACAATGTGGTACCCCAAACTATTGTATGGGATTGCAATATCTGTCATTGAGAGTTAAGAACATTTTTCAGGAAAGACAGACATGTTCTCCAATGATATACCTCAAATGATTCTTACAGAATCTCAGTACATTGCACTGATAAGATTATGTGGCACATTTCATTGGCTGTTGGGATGGACATGTACAAGCAAGAAGCATGAGATTAATGTAGGCAGATTTTGATGGTGTCACATGCACAAGAAGAGCATCAGCCATCAGAGTCTCCTTTTGAAAAATCAGTCTTTGGACAATGTGTTTAGTGGTGGAGGGCTAAAGGAAAATGAGCTCAGCTTATGATTTTAATGGCTAAATGCCATATTTGTGCCCAGAAGTGTGTACTTGAATGCAAAAGGTAGACAGGAAAGCATGTGCAATCAGGGTATGTCTAGACTGCATCCCTCTGTAGGCAGAGGGATGCAGATTAGGCAGGTCAACATTACAAATGAAGCAGGGATTTAAATATCCTGTGCCTAATTTGCATACAAATGGCCGCCACGTTTTGCCGACTCAGCACTCTGTCAGCAAAAAGCGGCAGTCTAGAGGGGGATCTGTTGAGAAAGAAAGCCTTTTTCGACAGATCCCTTATGCCCCCTGCAAGGAGGATTACAGGATCTGTTGAAAAAGGCTTTCTTTCTCAACAGATTCCCCTTTAGACTGCCGCTTTTTGCCGACAAAGTGTTGAGTCGGCAAAATGCTGTGGCCATTTTTATGCAAATCAGGCACGGGATATTTAAATCCCTGACTCATTTGCAGTGTCGACCTGCCTAATCTGCATCCCTCTGCCGACAGAGGGATGCAGTCTAGACATACCCTCACTGGCTGAGCACAGAACAGGGATCTAGGAACTCTTGACTTAGAACCTTGACCCTGCCAATGACTCACTGGGTGGCCTTGAGCAAACCACTCATCCTCCATGTGCATCATTTTTTTCAATAAAATGGAGAGAAATTCAATAATATAGCCTTGCCTAGGTTACAGGGTTGTTGCTAGGCTTAATGTTTGCAAAACACTTTGAAGAGGTAGCATTAGAAGCTTGTAATCAGTAGTTTGTTATAATCGGTGTCTAAAGCTGGCCAACAATCACTGCTCTTCACGATGGCGCAACAGCCTCTTTCCAAAGAGAACACCCAAGTAGCACTGGGCATTTACCAAAGACACCATCCGTTTCTCCTGAAGGATTCATTAGTAGTTTTTGCTCGCTGGTGCTTCAAAATCCTCGTGGGCACAGCTCACCAGATATCCAGGTGGCTGGAACATATAAATTGTGCCTTTCTTTTTTTTTTTTAAATCCTCTTGTATTTTATGGAAACAATGACACTAAAGATACTGAAAACAACAAAGAGTAATAGAACTACCTTATCACTATGCAGGAACCTTGCAATTTATTTTGCTGTGGGTTCAGAAGAGCTGGTGAATTGCTGCGGAGAAACTGTACCTAGTGCCATATAATAGATAAGCTATGCTTTCTTTCCTTTGGACTTTGCATATTTTTTGAAGGCTTAGTTTAAAGTTTTGAAGATCCATACATTAAAGTATTTAAATTAAACGGCAATAGGCTTTGCATCACTCATGCTCCCTTTCCTTCCCTCAGTAAACTATAGAGAGGTCAGTGAACTAAGGGAAGAGATATTAATTATTAGCATCACTGTCATATCAAACTGTATTTCTCCCTACTTACAGTACAGCAATGACTAACTCCCGTTTTATGTTGGGCAGTTTGCTGCGCCATACTGTATATGTACAGATCCATTTGTTTTGGTAACTGAGCAATACAATCTCTCATTGTCACAATAAGAGAGGGTGAGTCATGCGGGTGTTGGTTTGGCATCAGCTCAAAGAGCTATAGCATTTCATTCTCCCATAAAACAACAGGGAACATTCAGAAAGCCTAACCACTAAGCTATGAAAGTACTAATATACCAATATATGTGCACTTTCAGAAAGGAGGAAATATCGAGACAAGAAACAATGTACACAATGCTGGAGAAATGAGAGTAGAGCTGAGTCATGAAATGATTTTTGTGACTAGCCAGAGGTGCAAGATTTAGTCCTTGAACAATATCCTACTGAATACATGACATGCAAAGTTATAATTACCTGTGACACAACTGTCAACATTAACCTGACCTACATGACACAAAAGCAGTTTTTGGTGGGCATAAGGGGCAAGGCAACAGTTACCTGACACAGTAACTGTTTAAATGCCTTTTAATGCTTTCCACAGAATTAGTAGATACTGGGACCAGTTTTGGAGGCATTGGTAAAAACACCCAAGTAAAAGATTAATTTTCATCTTGATGCAGAATGTTTTGGTTTTTTAAGCCAGATGTAAAGAAAAGTCTGTTTTCCAACCCATCACTAATATGTGTACAGCACTTCCTAAGACTAACATCAGAAAATGAAGAAAGTACTAATATATGAAGAGTGGCCAGTGCTAGATTATTAATTATTTATATTATAGTAGCACCCTGGTCTGGTTTTGTTAGGCTGTGTAAAAAACACATAAATGAGACAGTCCTGGTCCCTTATACTTAATTTCCTTCACTGCGTGTAAACATATAGAAGTCAGTGAGACTCCTTACAGGGCATGAATTGTGGAGTATGCTGCAAATGGGGAAAATCCTCCTCAGAGTCTTTCAGTCTTTACTTTTAAGACTCTAAAGAGACTATTTGACAGCTATGAACACAAACTTCCTTAAAAACATTCTTTGCTCAAGACAGTTATAGGGAAATTCCAAACTGGAATTTTGTTACCTAATAGGACTGAATTTAAAATTGCCTCTGTCCCATTATATCACAAGTTGTAACCTGACTAGTTTAAATAGTAAACCATTAAAAAATATGAAAACAAGATGAAGAGGATAGAATGTTTGCACTGAAATCTAAAAATTCCTATTCTAACTTGTTTAATTTTTTACTACAAAGGTTTTCTTTCTCATTAGATGTGACACACTTTGGGTAATGTGACAAACATTTGTGAGCTTTGTAGGAGTATGGGATTTTCATTTTACTATATACTTTACTCACATACAAAACAAAAATGTTTCCATAGCACTGCAGGTGAGTTAGAGCCAGGGCCCCAGGGACTGGTGAAGAAATGTGCTACTGTAATCAGGAGTCACTCCCACTCCTTTGTGATAAATTAGTGGGGGAGAAATGCTTTTCAAGGCTATTTCCTGAAAAAAAAATTCAAAGAAGGCTTTTCTCACTAAAAGCATAAACTCAGAACAATGCAGGAACATTTTCCTGTATCCGAGGCAAATCACTGAAATAGAAACACAGCTTTGCCAACTAGAGGGAGTCCAATACCTGGCATTTTTCTTCAAGCCCCAGCATTTGAAGTCATATGATTACACGAGACTTTCAACTATCTTTTTAAAAAGGTTATAGTATTTCAGCTTCTGCTTTTTCCACCCACTCTCTTTCTACCCTCACTAACCAATAAGCAGAACCCCAAAATAGCCAAAATATCTATTTATATTAGTTTTACTAGTTTTACATTTAGTATAATATGAGGGGTTTTTTAATTATTTAAATTTTGAGATCTGTATTTCTTTTTTAACAAATATATACTCTTTCCTCAAACTGTTTAACAGAAAGCAAAATTATTTTCAGTTTCTTTTAATAACCATTCCAGCGTTAGTCAAGTGGCCTCCTTGGTGACAGACTAAGCACAAAGGCCAAAGATTGGCTGACCCTTGAAAACAGACATAACCTTTCACCCAGAGGTTGGTCCCTCCACCTCAGGCTGAGATATGTTTGGTAAGTTACTGTGGCGAGGAAGCTTGCTCTCTCACTCCTTATGTTGTGTTTGCTTTGTGAATAAAGAAAGGGTCCACCACTTGGCATGTCTCATGAGAAATGAATTCACATGTAAAGTTAAAATAAAACAAGGATAGGTAACAATGAATCTTAGTAAAAACTTAAAAAACAATGAATAGTCTAGCAGCACCTTAAAGACTAACAAAATAGGTGCTGCTAGACTATTCATTGTTTTTTTAAGTTTTTCCAGTTACAGACTAACTGTGATCTCTCTGAAATGAATGAATCCTAGTGTCTGTTCTCTTCAATCGTTTCAGTTTGTGTTTGTCTGTGTCACAACTTCAACACAGATTCACAGAGTTTAAGGCCAGAATGGATGGTTACAATCATATAGTCTAGTCTCCTACATAATACAAGCCATAAACATAATTTAAATACATTTTGGGTTTTTCCCCCCACTAAATAGTATGTCTGTCCTGCCATTCAACTCCTTCCCCCAGTTCTCAATGGCCATCTCTGGTTACTTCCCAAGCCTCGCCCCCACTGGCTGCTGATCTGGGCTGTGGAAGGAGCCAGGGACAGAGACAGGCAGCAGAGAGACAGACTGACTGCAAGCTTGCTGCAGAGCAGTCCGGTGTCTCCCATTGGCAGTGGGAGGTGCTGTAATTTAACCAAATTGCCAGAAGGCCTGACAGGGCTTGCACATGGGCGTGTCTGGGAGATTTGTTTCACTTGGGAACTTTGTATCTACTTTTATGGGCAAGCCTGCTGCGCCCACTGATGTCATATTTTCAGTGATAAAACTCCTCTTGGCTAAGTTCAATGGGAGCAAGATCAAGCCCCTGATTTCCACCCACTTTCCCAACTGGATTGACAGGCATGAAGAGGTCAATTAAGTTACTCAGAGTCACAGGAGGCCTGATCTTACCTTCACTGAAAACAAAAAAGTGGTATAGGATCAAGCCCACATTGAGTCACTGTTTCAGGTTATATAGGAACCTATGAGCCTCACAGTTTCCTTCCCTTTGTTTTAACCACAAGCAATTCAACCTCCTTTATGATTTGGCATCTGCTCTTTCCTCTATAGATTTGATTATGTATCAGTGGTTTTCCATCCTAAAATTGTCATCTGTAAGTACATCCATGCCAGAAAAGCTCACAGTTATACCACCATCATTTAAGAAGTAGCTAAAATGCGATGTTCACTAATTATATGTCGCTATTAAGGATAACTCATTCTGAATTCATTATTCACTAATTAAATACTAGCTGACATCTGTAATTAGCACATGTTGCATGCATATGCTTGTCATTAAACCAAATGTATAAATGAACCTGCTAGAAAGGGGATCTGAGTGATTATAGAATCAGAACTGGAAGGAACCTCAAGGTGGTTATCAGGTCCAGTCCGCTGCCATTGTGACAGGACCAAATACCATGTAGATCGTCCCTGACAGATATGTATCTAACCAGCTCTTAAAATCTCCAATGATGGAGATTCAACGATGACAACCAGTATTTCTTTCTAAACACTAACACTTCTAAAAGTTCAGTTCCATTTTTGTGGGGTTTTTTTGGCATCAATTTGTCCAAAGAAACTACAAGGAATCTTTAATTCATCATCTCAGAAAATTGGTTCTCTGAAAATACTGTAACGGCTACGTCTAGACTGGCATGATTAAATGCTTTTAACGGAAAAGTTTTCTGTTAAAAGCATTTGCGGAAAAGAGCATCTAGATTGGCATGGATGCTTTTCCACAAAAGCACTTTTTGCAGAAAAGCGTCTGTGCCAATCTAGACGCACTTTTGTGCAAAAAAGCTCCGATCGCCATTTTCGCGATCGGGGCTTTTTTGCGCAAAACAAATCTGACCAGTCTACACTGTCCCTTTTTCACAAAAGCTTTGCACAAGAGGACTTTTGCCCGAATGGGAACAGCATATTATTTCCACAAGAAGCACTGATTTCAGACAGTAGGAAGTCAGTGTTCTTGCAGAAATTCAAGCGGCCAGTGTAGACAGCTGGCAAGTTTTTCCGCAAAAGCAGTTGCTTTTACATAGTTGGAGTAAACCACATGCCTGGTTGCTTAAGAAACCTCTGCCACCATTTTCCCCACAATTAACTTTCCAACCCCAAACTGGGTGGCAACAGACCTGTAGCAGTCTGGGGTAACCAGCTTCCAGATGGTATAAGCAATCTGCTTCTGGACTGGCAAAGGTGAACTCAGATGTGCCTCTTTATGATGGAGGCTGGTGGAAGCTGCTCACAAAGCTCCAGAAATGTGAATTGTTTTGTGCAAAAAGTTTGGGACTCTGTTGGTCATCCCAGGTCTGCATGACACTGTGGTCCCATCACTAGTCTATGCTTGTGGCCCTGTTCCAGAAGCACTGGTCAATGTAGGGAACATCAGCGGCTATAACAATTATACTGAGCAGCATCTGTCCATGAGAATCTGTGATGCCACAGTATCCTCCTTACTGCCTCCTCCTCCTTCTGTAGCTCCATTAGGAAATCTGTCATGTACCTTTGGTGGGACAGAAAATGCTGCCAGAATGACCACCAGTGCCTCACAGATGCTCTGCCAGACAATTCCTGACATGGGAATGAAAGCTCAAGCAAGAAAAAGCTGACAAAAGGCATATTCTCCATGTTGCTGACATTGGTAGTGGGGAGTCCCCAGACCAAACATGATGGCTTGGCAGGCTGTGTTGGTAAGATGTTCACACTTCCCATAATGTGCAGAATGGGTAGTAAAGTTTTACCTTTTTAAACTACACAGCTGATTTGATAGAGACATAAGAAAAATCTAACTATTAGTCTAATTTCTAGGGATGTTAACATTTATGATGTAATTAAAATGTGATTACTTTCCTAATCGATTAGTCGACAGATTTTCTGTTGACTAGTCGATAAGCATAGGTAGTCCCAGGGTGTCTCTAGACTATAGGGAAAAAGTGGCCTTTTTTTAAAAAATCTTTACCTGCGTCTAGACTGCTACCGTGTTCTGTTGACAGTAAATCGAAAGAATGCGGTGGTTTTGTCGACCTCGGAAAACCTTGTTTTACGAGCAATAACGTCTTTTTTCTAAAGTGCTCTTTCGAAAAAAGGCACTATGTAATGCAAACTGTGCTTTTTCGAAAGAGAGCATCCAGATTACCTGGGTGCTCTCTTTCAAAAAAGCGTCTTGCTTTTTCAAAAGTACTGATTCTAGTCTAGTTGCTCTTTTTCGAAAAAAGGCTTGCAGCCTAGACATAGCCCCAGTGCTCAGTCTCACTAGCACCGTTTCACAGCATAACCTCCCCTGCTACTGCTCTGCATTACACAGCCTAGGGAAGCTGTGTATGAAGGTGCTGAGTCGGTTCCCGCTCCACGCGTTTCTTTTCATTCATCACCACATATGCATAGAGGCACCAGGCTGAATGAAAAGAAACATGTGGAGCAGGGACAGACTCAGCGCCTTTGTGCACGGCTTTCCTAGGCTGTGCAATGCAGAGTGGCAGCTGGTTTGTGTGTGTGTGTGGAGGGGGGGTGATGAATGAAAAGAAACACATGGAGGAGGGACCAACTCAGCGCCTTTGTGCACCAGCTTCTCTCAGCTGTACAATGCAGAGCGGTGGCTTGGGGGGGGGGGATGAAACTAATCGATAGCGCTAATCGATAACTCCTGCTTATCAGTTAGTTGACTAATCAATTAGTCGCTAATATCCCTACTAATTTCCCTTACTGAGTCCATGGCTAAGTTCAGTTTAAATGACACAAATGCTCTCAGATTTGAGACTCTAATGTCTACCCTGGTCTGGTGCTACTTCAAACCAAACGTGAAACCCAAATGTTCTATAGTGTAGAGTGTTAGATTGCTTTTCCCCCTTGAAGTATCCTTTGGGAACATGCCCTGGCTCTGTTCAGACAGTTTCTCTCTGCAAACACCAATCTCTGTTCCAACTTATAACTAGTATATTGTTAACAAACCTGTTCAGCCATGTCCTCACTTTCTTGGTAGCTGGCATCTGTTTACAACACCTAAGAACAGCATGAGTGTGTATCAGATAGCATTTTAAGATGTCTATCTTCAATGTAACTATTGCACAGATACTTGTGTCTGCAAATCTAGAGATCGTAAACTCAGGAGACAGAGGTGTTGAATCAGCAAATGGTTAATTTCCCAAATTTGCTGATGTCAAAAAATCTTAGATAGAATGGGTGGAGAGCAGCCATCAGAGAACAAATATGTTCATAATATCTTGAACCAATCAGTCCCAGGGCACGTCTACACTACAGTGCTACAAGGACACAGCAGCACCAAAGCAGCTGCACCACTCTAGCACATCTGGTGAAAATGTGTTCTATCAGTGGGAGAGCACTCGCTCATTGGCGTAATTACTCCATCTGGGTGAGAAGTGGAAGCCCTGTCAGTGAGAGAGCATAGCCCAATATAGTGCCAATGTGGGCCATGCAAAACTTGTGTCATTCTCAGGGAGTAAAGCGGTAGTGTAGAATTTACTAATCCATGTTGTGCAGCGCTTTGAAGATGTAATTGGCTATGGAAGTACTACACATTATTAGTTATTATTACTACCTGAGAAGAAGGGCTCATGTAATTCAGTACAGCAAAAGTAAAACATTACGACAGTACAAAACAAAATTTGTCTGAAAGGGAACATAATGACAATGGACTAAGCAAGAAATCATAAGACAGTGAGAGGCACTTCAAGTCTATTTACATAATGTTTAATGCCATATAAAATGTAGAGGTTATGTAGCATACTGGCTAACTGCATGAGTGCTTTGTCCCCCTCTAGTAGCTGGTATACTAGGCCTGCTGCCTCACCTTACTTTATCCTCAGTGAAATCCTCCACAGTGCTGTGCATAGAAACAAACCTCAGCCTCTGACACACCTACTCAGGAGCCTGTGGATGGAGAGTGGGGATATCTGATGAGCTATTGGTGCAAGTACAATGAACATCATGCAAATGGAAAGCTTAGCTCTGTATTTAATGTGTTCTCCGTCTTGTACTCCCAAGGGAGGAAGGAGAACTCAGGAGTGACGGGGCTGGCATGTGAGATTCAGGTGACCCAGGTTCAATTTATTGCTCCTTCACTCAGTTGCTAAGTGACCTGAGCACATCACTTAGTCTGTGCCTCAGTTCTCCACCTGTGAAAAATGGAAAGAATAACTACAGGGTGATGGTCAATACATTAAAAGACTATGGGATGCTTAGATACTATGATATTGGGGGGCCAGAGAAGCACATAAAGGGTATGTCTAGACTACATGGCTCTGTCGACAGAGCCATGTAAACTAGTTTACCCGACATAGTCAATGAATCGGGGATTTAAATAATCCATGCTTCATTAAAATAAAAATGGCTGCCGCGCTGTGCCGACAATCAGCTGATCCGGCACAGCGCGGGAATCTAGATGCGGATCTGTTGACAAGGGAAGCCTTTGTCGACCGCTCCTTTATGCCTCGTGAAACGAGGTTTACAGGATCGGTCGACAAAGGCTTCCCTTGTCAACCGATCCGCGTCTAGACTCCTGCGCTGTGCTGGATCAGCTGATGGTCGGCACAGCGCGGCGGCCATTTTTATTTGAATGAAGTGGGGATTATTTAAATCCCCGCTTCATTGACAAAGTCAGGTAAACTAGTTTACATGGCTGTTGACAGAGCAATGTAGTCTAGACATACCCTCAGAGAGATCATACAGAAGAACTTGGTGGCCATGCAACATTGTTTTCATTGGTACAGGTCAGTGTGCAATACAATTCACTCTTTGTCCTACTGATCACTTTATTTTGTCCCAGACCCAAAAAGATTCTTGGGCTCCTATTTAGATGCCTAAATTCCAGTTTTAGACTAAACTGAGAGCCACAAAGATTATTGCTTCACCCAGTAAGCATCTAAACTCACTCAGCAAGTATATTTTCAGGGTAAAAGTTCTCTAGGTGCCTATGTTTCTGCTTCTGGGTATGCCTATCTCTGACCAAAGCTCTGGAGTGATTGATGAACCATCAGAAGATGGGTGTTCACTTACCTATCTCTAAGGCAGTGTCCAAACCAGTCAGTATGTTCAAAGGGCCCATTCAAAATCTGACCAGAGATTCAGCGCTCACCTTAAAACTTTTAGCTTGGTGGTTAGAGGACTTACCCAGGAGGTGGGAGACCCAGGTTCAATTCTCCCAGAAGAGTGTGCTAACCACAGGATTATGGGATATTCTGATGTGGCACTTCCTCGGTCTCTCCTGTTGAAGCTTTTCCACTTTGATTAAATAATTAAAAAGTCACTGGGCCAGAGAAAGAGAGAAAGATTCTGTAGTCTGATGGTTAGGGTACTCAGCTTCTGCTCCAGTGACTACTGAATAACTTATACATCACAGAACACTTCATATAAGCTTTTTGTTTATATGTACAGCAATACATATGGATGCTGTCCCAAATCAACTCTTTAGATGGGGAACAGTACTTATTAGAATCATGAACAAAAATCCTAACTATATGGAGCCCATTGAGTTCAGAGATAAATAATTATCTGTGTAACTTTTCTCTAGAATCTAGCCACTGTGAGACCAGACTTACACAGGCATTGCTGTATCACAGCTTTCAGAAGCTGCCACTTCGAGGTCATTCCTTTAAATACTGCATCTAAGAGCAGCCACTTACTCATGGCAGTGATTGACACATGTCTAGCTGGCTGGTTCTATTACACTAGCCCCAAGGTGGGGCATTAGCGCATAAAGAATTTTTGTATGTTCTCTTACTTTGATGTATTACTTAAGCCTGTGAATTCTGGCAGACCAGTTGTTGCTCACCTGTTTATAGCAAAATAGTAATCTGTTAAATATGCATCTTTATAGCTAGGTGGCATCTTGTCTGGAAAGCATTGGGACACTTAAAGAGTTAATCATCAGTGAGGTATAGACTAATTTCTTATTGTTACAGTGACGTTCTGTGTCATTTACTTCCATTCTTTCATCAGTTGCAGCTGGATCTGATTTGTGTAAAGCATCACCCCACCCAACTATTTGGAGTGGAACAGAACATGTCAAACTAGGTTTGCTATATCCCAAGATGCAGGTAGAGGCAACATCTTGAAAAACTCTCTAGTTGCTTAAGTCTTTTAAACCACACAGTTAATTCCTTGATCACATGCTTGATGGCAAGCCACTGAAACTTCTGTGTCTTTAAATTGGTTAAACACAATCATGAATTCAAAAAAAGATAAAGTTGCTGAACTATTTGAGAAATTAGGCCTGATCCTTTTAATTCAAACCACTTACATAGCTCTCAAGGGGATGTCTAGACTGGGAGTTTTTCTGGGATACTGGAGATATCCTGGAAAAACTCTGCCACATCCTGGGAATATGTTTGCTCTTCCACTTTTTTTTTGCAGAAGAGCAAACATGCTCTTTTGGGGAGCCCTGTATACCTCGTTCTATGAGGAATAAGGGCTTCTACGAAAGAGGAGGCTTTTCCACCATTTGATCCCGTGTAGATGGTGGAAAAGCCTCCCCTGGAAAAGCAATTGGAAAAAGCTACACAATTTGCAGAGTGCAATTTGCATAGCTTTTTCAAAAAAAAAAAAAAAAAAAGGCTATTGTGTAGACCTAGCCTGAGTTTCAGCCTATTCAGAGGAAGAAGGAGATCAAAAAGAGCTATTATGAAAAGTTCCAACTCTACATTATCTCGCTCTTTTTTCTGTTAATCACATTCCATTTTGTTAAGCCGGGAGACACTTTAGATCCAGAGGAAGAGCAGAGTTGGCTATGAGTTTGGTGCTGAACAGATTAATTCTGTATTTGCATATCTCTTGTGTAAAAAAATACCTGCAGTCTGTATATCGTAATAATTTTCATTCCAAAGAATTACAAACCACACTAAATAAGAATCACTTCATCCGTGAAATGCAACCACCTGAGATTGGAATATGGCAGCTGTTCAGCTGCACATATCAGCAATGCACAACCATTAAGGAGAATAAAGACTTTGCTATAAGGGGTGTCTCTGAACAAACTGAGGCAGAAAGGTGAAGATTGAATCTGGTTGAAATTGTAGAAGGAACTCAAGTAGACAGAACATTGAGAGCCAAGCTGGAATTTGTGAAAGATAACATGACTAGTGTCCTACTTTTGAAGAGAACCATGGAATTGTAAAGGTATTAGGTTTGCATCACTTGATACAGAATGAGCATTTCAAACCAGAATATTTCAAAAGGCTTCACCTGGAAACAAATCATTGAGTGGCAAGAGAGTCATTTAAATCAGGAACAATACTGCAGCAGCCAGCACATGACTTGGAGGTTTCTTATCTAAGCCTGTTTCTGCTTATTGTTTGTGTGCACTGAAGAAACTGCAATTCTAGGTGGTATGGTTTCAGACCAGTAGTCCTCTGAGTCCAAAGGCAAAGCACTAAGGGGCATTATATACTCTGGAGTATGGGTAGAGATGAACCATAGGTTCAAGAGGCTAGTCCCAAGTCCAGCCAGCCCCTTCTGACCCTGTCCCATTTCCCTGCTGAAGCCCAGGACCCCACCTCTCCCCTGTGGCCACCAGCCATCTTCCCCTCTCCCTCCAGACTATCCAGGTGCCCCTCAGCCCTGGAGCTCCTGGCAGGTGGAATGGTTCCCTCACAAGCCCCAGGAAGATGGGTGGTGAGGCCTCTGACCTCCAATCCTGGAGAACTGGTTAGTGTGGCCCCCAATCCCATGGTGCTGGGTGGGTGAGCAGAGCAATCTCTCCCAGCTTCCGAACATCAGCTCCGGCTACCCAGAGTCCCCGGCCACAGGCTGGACCCAGCCCCAGGCTAAGAGGGAAGAGCTGTAGAGCTCTGCCAGTGGAAAGCAGGAGGAGCTTGGGGGGCAGAGTGTGGGTAGGACCTCACGGGGCTGCTTGGGGAGGCACAGCTTCCCTTGGACTTTGATATCCACTGCCCATGCTTTGGAGTCACACAGTTACCAGCCAAGCCCCTGGCCAAGCAAAGAATTTCTACCTCAGCATTCTCAGTTTTTCAGTGTATATCAAACTGCATCAAGTGTCATTTTTGTCTGTACAAAGCAAGCAACGACATCCTGAAAAATGTAGTGAAAACATCTGCCATGGAAAATGTTGCTCATTTTTTCAAATTCACTATGGCTGCTCTCCTTTTCCGAATATTTCTGTTTTCAGATGGTTTTTAAAAAGGGGCGGGAACATTTATCTAGGAAAAAGTGATAATCTCTCAACAGACATAAACAATTTCACTCTGAAAACTGGGACTCACTTTCTCCACAAAACTAGGAAAATGCTAAAATAAACTGGGCACTGTGGGTGACACCCTAATTGTACTGAAGGCAATGGCAATACTCTTAGCATACATCTACACTGCATGATATTTTGGGATACTGGAGATATCTGAAATAGAACATAAGAACATAACATAAGAATGGCCGTACTGGGTCAGACCAAAGGTCCATCTAGCCCAGTATCCAGTCTGCCGACAGTGGCCAGCACCAGGTGCCCCAGAGAGAATGAACCAAAGACAATGATCAAGCGATTTGTCTCCTACCATCCTTCTCCAGCCTCTGACAAACAGAGGCCAGGGACACCATTTCTATCCCTTGGCTAATAGCCTTTTATGGACCTAGCCTCCATGAAATTATCTAGCTTCTCTTTAAACTCTGTTATAGTCCTAGCCTTCACAGCCTCCTCTGGCAAGGAGTTCCACAGGTTGACTACACGCTGTGTGAAGAAGAACTTCCTTTTATTAGTTTTAAACCTGCTACCCATTAATTTCATTTGATGTTCTCCAGTTCTTCTATTATGGGAACAATAAATAACTTTTCTTTATCCGCCCTCTCCACACCACTCATGATTTTATATACCTCTAGCATATCCCCCCTCGGTCTCCTCTTTTCTAAACTGAAAAGTCCCAGTTGCTTTAACCTCTCTTCATAGAGGTTAAAATAGCTACCCTGCATCTACACAAGCAGCCCATTATTTCAAAATATTTTTTGAAATAATGGATGTGCTATTTTACCATCCCAGTAAACCTAATTGCACAAGGGATAAGGGATGGCATGAAATAGCATGTTAGTTTGAAATGTGGCACTGTGTAGACGTGCCAAATTTCTAAATAAGCTATTTTTTCAAACTAGTTTTGAAATAGGATATGTAATTTGCATTGCACAAATTGTGTCTTATTTTGAGTGTAGGGTGCTGTCTAGATGCACCCTTTGTGACTTCAGTGGGGTCAGGATTTCAACTCTTTGGAAACCCCCTTCAGGTAGTTAAAGGCTGCTATCAAATCCCTGCTCACTCTTCTCGTCTTCAGACTAAATAAGCCCAGTTCCATCAGCCTCTGCCCTTAAGTCATGTGCTCTAGCCCCTTAATCATTTTTGTTACCCTCCACTGGACCCTCTCCAGTTTGTCCACATCCTTTCTGTAGCGGGGATGGATTCAATACTTCAGATGTGGCCTCACCAGTGCCGAATAGTGGGGTATAATTACTTCCCTCCATCTGCTGGAAATGCTCCTACTAATGCATCCTAATATGCCATTAGTCTTCTTGGCTTCAAGGGTGCATTGTTGATTCATATCCAGCTTCTCAACCACTCAGCTTCTCAACCACTGTAATCACCTGATCCATTTTTGCAGAACTGCTGCTTAGCTAATCAGTTCCCAACTTGTAGCAGCACTTGGGATTCACTCTTCCATCCTAAGTAGGGGAAAGAGTAACTTTTTAAAATTTCTTACAAGTACTGTTGTGTTCCATCCCCTTGGGCGGGAGAAGCCTCAGAGCAGGAGGTTGCAGTGGGGGAGGAGGGGGCTGCAATACGCCAGTATCTTTAAGAAATGTAAGTGTGAGGTGGAGGGGAGGGGGTTAGGGCAGGGGATGGAGATGTAGGGGGTGGCAGGAGGTTAGAGTGTGGGTTCAAGGAAGGGGGCTGGGTGTGTGTCAGGGTGACTGTTGAGGGGGAGGGGAGGATGCCATTTCAGGAGACCAGGGAGCTGCAGCCACACATACCAGGTCACTGCTGTTCTTCTTCCTCTTCCCCTGACCATCAGGGAATGAGGGGTAAGTGCACAGCCTGCATTGCAGTCTTCTCTTGCCTGGCTATTGATGGGAGGGGCAGAGGAGGAATGTACGCAGGCTGTGCACGTTCTCCTCACTCCCTGATAGTGTGGCAGCCTGCAGAAAACCGGTGGGAGCCAGACTGGGAGTGTGCCACTGCATCCGAGTGCTGCAACCAGCGAGCTTCTTGCTGGAGCAGCAAACGGGGGATCACTGGCCTACTTTTACCTCTGATCTGAAGTGCAGGTATCTGTACTTGTCCTTGTTGAACCTCATCAGATCTCTTTTGGCCCAATCCTCTAATTTGTCTAGGTCACTCTGGATTCTACCCGTACTTCCAGCATATCTACCTCTCCCTCCATTAATGAAGATGTTGTACAAAACTGACCCCATGACCAATACGTGAGGCACTCTGCTTGATACCAACTGCCAACTAGATATTTATCAATATCTATTGAGACTGATGTTGTAATCAGCTTTCTATTCACATTATAGTCCATGCATCCAAACCAAGGATACTGTGTAAACACACAGAACAAAGAGATTCCATCAGTCTGAATGCAGTTCTACTCTCAGGAGGAGAAGTTTGCAGCAAGATACAGAGAGAAAAGAACACAGCCAGTGTAAGCTGTGCACTTGGAGGGCCACCCAAGAGAGACTCAAATGCCATCCAGCGGATTAGCAGACAGCCCACAGCCTCCCACAGCCAACAGCATGTGTTTCTATTGGTTGTACATCCATACAAACCTTGGTGCACATAACAAAATTTATTCCGCACATGGATGGAAAAAATCGGAGGGAGCATTGAACACAACCTTCGAAGCCTGTGAATGTAAGGCCCAATAATAAATTTATGGCACAGCTCCTTAGACTTCTGGGGAATGCATGGCATCTACATGCTGCCTCTCCCACTGCAATAACTACTTCATGGAGAGATGATGAAGTATGCCCAATCCTACCACTCATTTCATATACAGAAGAGAAGTTTGTTGATTTTCAGAGTCCTATACAGGGCCCTCTTTTGGGCCAGACTTACCTTATGTACCTGTAGCAAAGCATCTTCAGTACTCCCTTTTCTTCCCCCCCTCCCCCCACATACCTGCAAATGACCTAAAAAATGTAACTTTTAATCCATGTTTAACTTTTAGGGCCCTTAGAACACTGCCCTCCTCCCCCGCCCCCCAGGCATTTCTTTACATGCCTAATTGGAAATCTGGCCCTGGCCCTCATACTTCCTTTCCACATTGAGGTACCATAGACCCTGTCTTCTGAGTCAAATTCTCTCCTTCAATGCACATGCAGTTCCAAAGAAGTCAACCCAGGCTACACATATATATGAGGGCAGAATTTTGCCTTTTTAATTTCAAGTACATTTCTCTCTGCACCCAGTGTATGCTGTGCTGAGAAGTGCTTTCCCTGTGAACTTTTAAAACAATAAAATGAGCAAAACGGATGCAGTTCAATACAGTGCCAACAGCATCTTGTTATCTAACTCAAAGGATATCATATGTATACACAGCGCATTGTTGTACATATGCGCCCTCTGGAGGAAATCCATTACAGTGCTTGACTGATAATTAAATTAGGCCAGTGAAGGTCCATCTAAATAGAAATTAGAGACAGAAAAGACCTATTAGATCTCTAGATAATCTTTCTACAAATACAGAATTATTCTCTGTGGTATGTGAACAAGTTGTCCTCCAGAGTGCCTCTATTCTATTCTATTCTATTCTATTCTATTCTATTCTATTCTATTCTATTCTATAGGTTGGATCTCCCTCATCTGGCACCGTTGGAATCTGACTGGTCCTGAATGAGGGAATTTACAGGACTAGCGGTTGTCTCCTGCCACCGGTCCCCAATCCTCTTGCCTGCTGCTGGCAGGCTGCCTCACCTTTCTCCCAAATTGGCTCTGGCTCACGTATCTGGGACAGCCCCACTCTCCAAGAGGCTGCTTGTGGACTCCAGCCCCGAGCTGCCGCATGATTCTCTCCCATGCTGTTGTAGGGCTGCAACTCCGGCCCCATGTCCCCGGGGGCTGCTGTAGTACCCCAGTCTCATGCTCCGGGAGGCTGCTGGAGGACTCTGACCCCAACCCCCCCACTCCTGAAGATTGTCAGGCGACTATGGCCCCATGCTGCCGCGGGACTCCAACCCGGTGCTGACCTGGGCTACCAGGGGACTCTGGCCTGGCCCTGTTCTGCCACAAGCTCTGGCCGCAGTCTCATGCTCCCCCCAGCCAGGCTGCCAACCCTGTTGCCCAGACCGTGGCTGATCCTCCTGTTCTTAGGCTCCTACTGGACCACAGATGTTGTTAGACCAGAGAGTACTGGTTTTCAGAGGTATAACCTGTACATAGGTATTTATGCTATGCTCACTAGAGAATCTGAGCACCTAATAGTAATAACTAATAGTATTGGAGCATCCATCCATTTTTCCACCCCTCTTCTGTTTCTGCATTGATCTGGCCAGGCCAAAGTCTATGATAGAAGGTGAAATCTTGGCTTTATTGAAGTCTATGGAAAAAACAGTCAGGCTACATATAGACTACACCTCTCTGTCGACAGAGACATGTAGATTAGGCACATTGAAATTGCTAATGAAGCAGAGATTTAAATATCCTGCGCTTTATTAGCATAAACATGGCCGCGGCTTTTTTCGAGACAGAGTTTTTTCGAAGAACAAAAAAAGGCAGTCTAGATGCGGATCTGTTGAAAATAAACCCTTTTTTGACAGATCCTATATTCCTCAAAAAATGAGGTTTACAGGATCTGTCGAAAAAGAGTTTATTTTTGACAGATCCGCGTCTAGACTGCCTTTTTTTTTTCTTCAAAAAAATTCCATTTTGGAAAAAGACTGCAGCCATGTTTATGCCAATGAAGTGTGGGATATTTAAATCCCTGCTTCATTAGCAATTTCGATGTGCCTAATCTACATCTCTCTGGCGACAGAGAAGTGTAGTCTAGACACATCCTCTTTGACTTAATTAGGGCCAGAATTTCACCCAGAACATCTGTGTCTTATCACACATAATTCAATCTTTGATAGATTGATAGTGAAGCTACCACTTTTATCTTTCATATCATAACCCCAAATATAAGGTACTTTCTCCCACACAGACAACACAAACAATGGTTTTACTAAACACAGTTATCTATCTCTCCCAAGTAATGTATCATTGCAGAGTTAACAATAATTTCCTGTTTTCTGACTCTCCCATCTACTATATCACTTCTCATTTGGAGAGTTCTAAAATTTTCCAGTTAGGTGCAGTGCTTTGAACTGACATGACTCTCCAAAAATATTCAGCTTTCAAGGCTTAACTGACACCACCTTACCCACTCATCCACTACTTACTCTGCAACAAAACAGGGTTACCTGCTGCTTCCAGAGGCCTACTGAAAAGATGCTACCCATTTTGCTGAACGCAGCATACTGAAAGGTCACTCAGTGAAAAGCACTGTTTGCTATTAATAAACTGCTGGTCATATTGAAAAGGAAAGGGAGGAATTTTGCAGTCTCCTGATAGTGGCCACTTCTCATGGTGTCAGAAATGTCACAGCGGTGTTGGGAAGTCCACAGCTGTGTGAGATCTTTTATGTTCTTTACTGAGGAGAGCTGGAAAGGAAGATCAGAAGATCTTGGGGATTTCAAAATATATGGTCTTCTGCCAGGGTATGAGCTCCATGGTGCCTTCTAAACTTGTAGGGTGGGCATAATCCTAGACCCCACTTCTTTAAAATTATGATACTTAAGTGGTCTGAGACCAGCCCACTAAAAACACTGGGCCCTGGTGTACACTAGGGAGTTATTTTGAAATAACTCCCCTTATTTCAAAATAACAAGTGGAACATCCACCCTACCACTCTGTTATTTCGAAATAAGGGGCTGGTTATTTCAAAATCTGTACTCCTGCTTTCCACGAGGAATAATGCTAATTTCAAAATAGTTATTTTGAAATAGCGGAAGTGTGGATGCTCTGCTGCCGCTATTTCGAAATAACTACTCCCTAGAACTACTCCCTAGTTAATTTGAACTAATTACTCCCTAGTGCTTCCCTGGGCCTCCAAATCAAGGTAGCGCATCCACATTAAGGGAGCCCACCTTGGACTAATTTTGAGGCTTCCCCATAGTGTGGACATGCTATTTTGAAATTATTATTTTAGGAGTTATTATTTTGAAATGTTATTTCAAAATAATTTCCTAGTGTAGACATGCCCTCGGAGGCAGAGTAGGGAGAACACAGTTCTGGAGGGGAGAAGCAGAATACGGAGACTTTCCCCAGCAGATTTGCCACGACATGAAAGAAGGAGAGAGAAGATGGAGAGAGAGTATAGGAGTCATGCTGGGGCAACCTCTGGAAGGGAGATGCAAGGAGATATTTCTTAAGCAAGAAAGGGTACAATAATCAAACCTTGTTGAAAGTAGGCAGAGACATAGATTTTCCAGTATGGTCTGGCCACGAGGTACTGCTCAGGCAATGCAGAGAGGGTGGATTCTGTCCTTAACTGGCCAGCAGAGAATTTCCCTGTGTGGAGGGAACTCCCTGCTGGCCCAGACCTGACAGAAGTAGTTTCTGTGCCAGGTGCTCTCCCCAACTCTGTCATCCAGGACTTCCCAGGCAAGAGAGGAGGCACCTCAGGGCAGGCAGTGTGTTGGGGAGCAGAGCTCTGCTCCATTGATTCTCCACTACTAGAAGGTCCCTAAGACACAATCCCTTCTGGGGCTCCTTTGCCAGAGCAGGAGCATGCACACTGTACCAGCCCTTTGGATGATGCAGCATGGTCCTCCTGTCTGCTACAGCTAGCCAGCTCTCCAGAATGGAGTGATGGGCAGGGCCACGGTGTCACTTTTTTCTTGTGTGTTAGTGGGATTGCTGTAGTGTCTGGGCCTTTGCATGATGTGTGAGGTGGAGAGTGAGGGTGAATATGTGTCTTTCTACCCCATCACCTGCATTAAAGTCACACAGCCTTGCCCTAACTATTTTGCCGGGATTGGCAGAACAGATTGGCCAACAAAGAAAAAGAAACTCAAAGGCATTTCTGTTGCTTGCCTGGTGCTAATCAGAGGATGAGAAAGGGACAAAGGGCTTCTTTCTCTGCCTTATGGGAAATCTGAAGTAGCTGGTGCCTCTAGCAGCATGTCTCTAGCAGTGATGGGTTATAGAGTGGGCCCACAGGGCCCTAGACAATTGGGGATCCCTGGAAAAATATACACCCCAGCAAAACTCCACTATGGGCAGCAAAAGCCTGGAGCCCTGGCAAATCCATAGAGCCGGCAAGAGATGCCCTAGAGCTGACTCCAGTGTCTGACATAAGTGCTGGGTGGGCAGGGGAAGTCCCAGTGCTCCAACCACGGTCCCTGGGAGAAAATGGCAGGCAGGTAGGGGAAGCCCCAGCACCTTGCCTCCAGTGTCTGGCAGAAACACTGGGCAGGCACATCAGGGGAAACGTAAATGCCTAGACCCAGAACTGGAGGAGTTTTTGCGCCCTGCCACAGCCTCGAGGCTGGGGGAGCTCTTACTCCCTGCTGTGGCCCTGGAGCCATGGTGGGGCAACGGCGTTCTCTGTTCCTGGGACTCAGTGTGTGTGGGGGGCAGACTGGGGTGGGACTGTTTGTGAAAAGGGGGCAGGGTCACTGGGGAGAGGGATGGACCAGGAATGGGTGGAACAGGGTGAAGCTATGGAAGAAGGAGTAGAATGAAGTGGAGCTGTGGGTGGAGCCACAGGAGAAAGGGGCAGAAGGAGGGCAGAATTGCAGGTGGAAGGGTGGGATGGGGCCATTTTTCCAACATTGGGGCCCCTTCACTTGCTGTGGCTCAGGGCCTCCTTTGGTCTCAATTCACCGTCTTGCTTTCCTGCTTATTTCTTCATTGCACATTAAGGATAGTCTACACTGCAGGGAAAAGTCAAATTAAGATACTCAACTTTAGCTACGTCAGTTGCGTAGCTTAAGTCGAAATAGCTTATTATGGCTTTTGGCACTTTCTATACAGCAGGAAATTGAAGGAAGAAACAGACGTCAGAGTAAGAAGTCCTCCAGCTTGACATTATTTCAAAATAAAGGCTTGTAATATAGACATGCTTTTTGTTATTTTGGATAACACAATAATGCTGCTGTGTAGATGTGTCCTTAGAGAGCTCATAAATATTCCTCTGAAGGGTATAAACTGCATGGAAAGACCAATGGTTACTTATTTTTCAGATTTACTCTTTCTTAGTTCCATTTTTTTTCAGCATTACCAAGATCTCATTTAGGGATGTGTGCACTGGTTCAGATCAAATAAACTCTCATCTGAAACTTTGCCCACACTTTGAATCTAAACTGAACCTTTTCTGAGGTTTGAAAACTTCAGTTTCATTTTGTTCTCATTTCCATGCATTTCTGAAGTTCTGAATCCAGTCAGGACCGGAAATCAAAATTAAAAAACAATGAAACTAACCAAACCAACCCACTTACGAAGTATAGGGACTTATGTCAGGGACTAGGGTTAGCTCTTGGGCTTCTCTTGCCTGCTCTATGTAGTTTTGGGGCCAGGGTATTTTAAATGTATTTCTACAGAAAGGCCAGTGATATGCTAAAGAGTTAGGAAAATTCCAGTCACAAACAGTTAACAATTAAATGGCCTAAGGCTTTTTAAATTCTTAATCCAGTCTTTAATTGTCACCCAGTTTCCTCAGCATTTTCACTGAGGTTACTTGGCCAAGTGGAATTTTCAAATTAGACATGAAGATATCTGAGATTTAGGAAAAATAATGAATGCATTCCTCATATATAGGTGGGTGATATGCAGGAGGACGGAGGGTTCTGAATTAGATTCCCATTGGTTGGTACATAAACTGTCCACTAGATGGCTACACACAATAACAGTTTCAACATCTCACGAGGCAGACTGGAATGGGGATAAATTATGGATTAAATTGTTCCTAATTATGACTTTTTTTCTAGACTAGATCACCCTTTCCACTGAGGCACTCACAGGAAAGGACCAGAAAGACAGCAAAATGGAAATCTGCAAGGTTATACATATATATACTGTACTATAAAAGGAGACTGGGGGAAAATCAATATGCATATCCAGAAATAGTGGTGTTAGTCAAAAGTAGTATACAATTGTACGTTGTGCAAGAAAGACCCCAACCTACATAAGGAACGTAAGGGTTTTTGAATGGGGAAATTTTGTTTGTGTCCTAATACAAAAGGAAGTCATGACTAGACAGCCTGTACAAATTATAATAAGGAAGGAAGCACAGAACGGACAGCTTGATGGACACAGATTTCAGATGTTCAGAAACTGGAGACAAGATGAAGTCAGCAAAAGCAGAAGATACAGAACTATTGACAATGCAAGCTTTTATCTAACTCTTTAGCTTTGAGTTTTATACTGCTGTTCATTACTGTATTACTTGAGCACCTTCCACATAAAATCGATAGCAATGTGGAAGTTCCTAGTAGACTTCATAGGACTTCTAACACTTGCCCCTTTATTGGATAAAAACTGGCTTCAGTAGGGTTTGTGTTTATTTTATTTGTAAATTTTATTAATTTGTTTTGTTTGTTTTAACTGGGGTTGAAAATAACTTAAATTCCTTACAGGTTCTGTCAAGCATTGTGGGGTGGCTTAGGGTGGGGGGTTGGGGAGTGTGGGGGGCTTAGGGCAGGAGGTAGGGGAGTGGGAGGCTGCAGGTGTCAGGGCTGGGGGCTTGGGGTGTGGGGAGCTCAGGGCAGGGGGTTGGGAGGTACCTGTGGATGTGCTGTGAGAGAGTGCTGGGGGTTGGGGCAGTCCCACTCAGTTAACCTGCCCCACACTGCTCCTGTTCCTAGCCCAGTGGGAGCTGTGGCTGTGTGGGTGTGGCCTGCAGGCCAGGCAGGGTGCAAAGGTCCCCTGCTGCTCCCTTTTCCCCAAGGGCCGCATTGTCAGAGAGATGGCAGGTGCCTGCGCTGCTTCCAGCCAGTGTGGGGCCAGCAGGACAGGCTGGGAGCCCCACACAGCCAGTGGGAGCATAGTAGGGATTGTACACACACCTCCATCAGCAGCGCCCCCACCCGCCATTTTTTTACCAATATGGAATGCAGAAGTGCACCGGCCTACTTTCACCTTTGGTTTTAAGTCAGGGGTTGTCAAACTTCATTGCATTGTGACCCCCTTCTGCCAACAAAAATTATTACATGACCCCAGGAGAGGGAACTGAAACCTGAACCAAAGCCTGATCCCTGCCACCGGGGTGGGTGGGCCAAAACCAAAATCCCAATGTCCTGGATGGGGAGGTCAAAGCCAAAGCCCCAGCCCCAGGACTTCAGCCACAGTTGGGAGTGTCTAACCTGACCTCTTCTATCCAGGGCCGAAGGCAGAGAGCTTAAGCCCAGGGCAATAGGAATTGGGCTTCAGCTCCAGGCTTGGATGATAGGGCCCGGGCTTCGGTGCTGGCCATGGGACCGAGCAAGATTAAGCCATCCCTGGTAACCCCATTAAAATGGTGTTGTGACCACTTGGGGCCCCAACCCACAGTTTGAGAACCATTGTTATAGAGTACAGTAGACTTCCAACAATCCGGCACCTTTGGGACCTAAGTGGTGCCAGATTATCGGATATGGTGGAGTATCGGGAGGTCCCGGTACAGCCGCACAGCTTAACAACTGGCTGGGACCCGATCTTCCTCCCCCTTCTTTCTCCTTTCCCCTTAGCTGAAGCAAAACGCTCTTCTCCATGCTGTAACCCGATCCCACCCACTGTCCTCCTCCCCCCCATCCTTATGTTCCGTCTGGGTACAGCCAGTATGTGTGCCGAGTGGCTGTTTTTTTAATAATCACCTGGATGGGAGCGCTTGACATTTTGATGCTGGAGTATCGGGAGTCCTGGACAATTGGGTGCTGGACTATTGGAGTTTTACTGTAATTTGTTTTACATTTTTGATTCAATAGGTTGGCTGGATGACTGTCTGGCTGTGGTTTTTTTGGATAGAAAAGGAATGACAGTGCTGAGAGTGTCATTTTTATGGTGGGAAGGTCTTTTCAAAGAGGAAGTTTTTGCCATGTTTCCTAAGCATGGTAACATTATGGACTTTCCTTATCTCCTTGGAAATTTATTTCATAGCTGGGTCCCTTTCACTTAAGAGGCGATGCTTTTAGCTTATCTAACAAAGGGTATGTCTACACTACAAAGTTAGTTCGAACTAACGGACGTTAGTTCGAACTAACTTTAATAGGCGCTACACTAGCGCTCCGCTAGTTCGAATTTGAATCGAACTAGCGGAGCGCTTAGTTCGAACTAGGAAAACCTCATTTTACGAGGATTAAGCCTAGTTCGAACTAGCTAGTTCGAATTAAGGGGTGTGTAGCCCCTTAATTCGAACTAGTGGGAGGCTAGCCCTCCCCAGGTTTCCCTGGTGGCCACTCTGGCCAACACCAGGGAAACTCTATGCCCTCCTCCCGGCCCCGGACCCCTTAAAGGGGCACGGGCTGGCTACGGTGCCCGTGCCAGGTGCAAGCCTGCCAGCACCCAGCCAGCAGACCCTGCACCTGGCACGGCACAGAGCCACCCACCCGATGTCCCCCAGCCCACCCCCTCTTCCCGGGACCAGGCTGGCGGCTCCCGGGAGCTTGCCCTGGACCGCAAGAGGCGGGCACCTTCCTGGGCTAGTGCGGACATCGTGGACCTCATCCACGATCTCCACACTAGGCACAGGAAAGTGGCCGTCTAGGGCAGGAGAGCTGCCAGCCTGGCCACCCAAGAGCAGGTGTGCATGAAAATCAAGGGGGTCCACTGAGACCCCCGACCCTGAGCCCTGAGCTTACAATGGCCGTCCTGGGTCAGACCAAAGGTCCATCTAGCCCAGTAGCCTGCCTGCCGACAGCAGCCAACCCTAGGGACCCTGGAGGGGATGGACCGAAGACAGTGACCAAGCCATTTGTCTCGTGCCATCCCTCTCCAGCCTTCCACAAACTTTGGGCAGGGACACCACTCCTACCCCCTGGCTAAGACTACTCCATGGACCCAACCTCCATGACTTGATCTCACTTCCCTTTAAACTCTGTTCTATTTCTAGCCTTCACAGCCTCCTGCAGCAAGGAGTTCCGCAGGTTAACTATTTGCTTTCTGAAGAAGAACAACTTTCTCTTACTAGTTTCAAGCCTGCTACCCATTCCTTTCCTTTGGTATCCTCTAGTCCTTCTTTAGGGGAACTCATGAAGAACTTTTCTGAATGCACCCTCTCCACCCAACCCCTGCTTTTAGAGACCTCTATCCTGTCCCCCCTCCGTCTCCTCTTTTCTAAGCTGAACAGTCCCAGTCTCTGTAGCCTTTCTTCATCTGGGACCTGTTCCCAACCCCTGATCATGTTAGTTGCCCTCCCCTCTCCCAGCCTTTCTCTTCCCCTCTCCCACCTCCTTTTCCCAGTCTCCCCCAGTTTTGTTCAATAAAGACAGAGTCAATGTTGGAAGAAACGTTATCTTTATTTTGTACATCAATAAGAAGGGGAGTTAGGGAAGGGTAAGTGGAAGGAGGTGAGGGAGGAATGGGGTACGAGCCCCCGATGGGGAGGACTGGGCTGGCTTTGCGGGCTTCTGGGGGTGGAAGCTCTCCTGCAGCCCCCCGATTACCCCCTCTCTCCAGATGGCAGCCTGCGGCAAGTGCAGCCGGGCTGATGGCCGAGTGCTGTGATGTGCCCAGTGTGGGTAGTCCGGGCACTCTAAGCCAGAACTTCTTTGCAAGCGGGGCACCCCTGAGAACTGTGTGTCCGGGGTGGGGGTCGGGACCCTTTAAGCGCAGCCCGCGGCTAGCCTGAGACAGCATCTCCATGCTCTAAGTCCTCCTTTTATGCCCTGCCGGCACTGCTTCCGGCCATCCTTAAGCCCTGTTCAGAGTCCACTCAATGTGGACTTGCTAGTTCGAATTAGCAAAACGCTAATTCGAACTAGTTTTTAGTTCTAGACGCGTTAGTTCGAATTAGCTTAGTTCGAATTAACTAATTCGAACTAAGTTAGTTTGAACTAACTTTGTAGTGTAGACGTACCCAAGGTTATTATTTTAGACCCCTGGATCCATACTTTTTTATACTGCTTACTTTTGCTTTCCTCTTAGTTTTCTAATGATATTTTAAGATACTTTAAGATATTTTGGATTTAATATGTTACTAGGTATGGGCAAACCGAAGAAAGGAAGTCATGCCCAGATAAATACCTGCTCTTCAGGCTTTCTGCCCTAGTCTCTGTCAAATAAACTCAGTCCTTTCCCAGAAGGGCTTTGTCCTTTTTTTAAAAGAACCAAAACAATTGTATAAAATAAAATAAGGTACAAAAAGCTGAGTTGCTTACTCAACAGTTGGAAAGTCTTAGAGGGTATGTCTACACTACAAAGTTAATTCGAACTAACAGCCGTTAGTTTGAATTAACTTTCATAGGGGCTACAGATGGAAACCGCTATTTCAAATTTGATTCGAAATAGCGGAGTTCTTAATTCAAACTAGGTAAACATCATTCTACGAGGAGTAATGCCTAATTTGAATTAAGTAGTTCAAATTAAGGGCTATGTAGCCACTTAATTTGAACTAGTTGGAGGCTAGCCCTTCCCAGGTTGCCCTGGTGGCCATTCTGGGCCAAACCAGAGAAACTCCTCCCAGCCCCGGAGCCCTTAAGGGGCACGGTCTGGCTACAGTGCTTGTGCCAGTTGCAACCCTGCCAGCACCCAGCCGGCAGACCCTGCACCTGGCACAGCATGAGCCAGCCACCCACTGTCACCCAGTCCTCTGCCTCTTTCCAGGACCAGGCTCCCAGGAGCCTGCCCGGGGCCGCAAAAGGCGGGCACCCTCCTGGTCTAGTGCGGAGATCTTGGATCGCATGGAGGTTTGGGGGGAGGCCTCCAACGTCCATGAACTCTGCACTAGGCACAGGAACGCGGCTGTCTACAGCCGCATGGCAGCCAGCCTGGCCACCAGTGGCCACATGCGGACCCAGGAGCAAGATTAAGGACCTGCAGCAGGCCTCCTTCAGGGCATCCCAGCCAGGGGCTGAACCAGACGCATGCCCTCATTATGAGGCCCTGGACCGCATCCTGGGGGCTAACGCAGTCCATGCCCCCCGGGTGGTGATCGACCCCCGGACAGAGGGACCCGTCCCTGACACAGAGGAGGAGGAGGAGGAGGAGGATGCCGAGAGCCAGAAGCCTGCAAGGAGCCTGCCCAGGACCCAGGACCCCCGAGGCACCCCACAGAGCACATCGGCTGTGTTGTCCGAGGCCGGGGAGGGCTCCACATGTGAGTGCCATCATGCTTCCCTTATACGTATGGAGGGGGTGGGGGCAGAGGAAGCCCAGGAACCGTGCGCCTGGGCCTTGCTCACAATGGAGCAGCAGCTGGATGTCATGCAGGGGCCCTGGCTCGTTCCCCACACGCCTATCTCGCCCTGCAGAGGGGGGCTGGGTTTCACCCACTGTGTCCCCAGGGAGAACTGACCACTACTCTTGTTTCACCACAGCCGCAGCACCTCGGATTGCAGGGCGCACCACCCTGCCTGCAACAGCCACCCGCACCTGGGCCAACAGGCGCACCAGGAACCTGGAGGACTACCAGTGGCGGCACCTGCGGCTACTGGAGCACCAGCTCCGCACCCAGGACCACTGGGTCTGGGAGGACCTGTGGCTGTGGCAGTGGAGCTTGGAGGCTCTGGAGGAGCAGGGCCGTGCCCTCAGAGGTCACCTCCAGACCTTGGTGGACAGGTTCCTGCCTTCTCCTGCGCTAGCCACTGTGGCCACCCCAGCTCTCGCTCCTCCTCCCGCCCCTGCTCCCCCTCCCGCTTCCTCCGCACCCCCTGTCCCTCCTGCCCCACCCTCCACATCCACTCCCCCCCGTCGCCCCCGCACGTGCAGTGCATTGAGATGGGAGAGCCAGCAGGACCCCCAACCCTGAGCTTTCCCTTCCTTCTCCTTCCTCCGCCTTCCAGCTCCCTCCTCCCAGGTTTCCCCCTCCCCTCTTCCACCAGCATTCTTCCCTCCCACCACCCCAGTTATGTACAGTAAACAGAGGTGGTTTTTTTTTTGGCAAAACAGGTGTTTTTATTTTACTTTAGGAAGGGGGGTTAGGGAGGGGAAAGAAGAAGGAGGTGAGGGTGGAAGAAGGCCCCAGTGGAGCATGCAGGGAGAGTTCAGTTCTCCTCCAAATGGAAGCTCTCCGTAGGGCTTCCCAGATCTGGAAGGGCCCCGGCTGGGCCTCCCGGATGGCAGAGGTGCGGGGCTGCACATACTGGCCAGCCATGAGCTCAGCCTCAGCCATCTAGGCCGGCAGGAAAGCCTCCCCCTTCCGCTCACAGAAAATTGTGCAGCACATAACATGCTGCCACCATGGGAAGGATATTGTGCTCAGCGAGGTCGATGTGGGCGAGGAGACATCTAAATCAGGTTTTCAGGTGTCCGAAGGCCCCCTCGACCACACTGTGGGCCCTGGTGAGCCTGGCATTGAAGGCCTGCCAGGATGGGTTGAGGTGCCCCGTGTACGGCTTCATCAGCCAGGGTTGTAGAGGGTAGGCCGCATCCTGCACCAGGCAGACGGGCATGTCCATGTCCCTGAACCTGATGTGGTGGTCGGGGAAGAAGGTCCCGGCGTGCAGCCTCCGACACACAGAGGAGTTCCGGAACACCCTGGTGTCGTGTGCCTTGCCGGACCAGCCCACATCAATGTCCGTGAACTGGCCCCGGTGGTCAGACAGGGCCTTCAGGAGCACGGAGAAGTTCCCCTTGCGGTTGATGTACTGGGAGGCATGTTTGCATGTACAGCCGCTGTTAAAGTTAATTTGAACTAATGGCTGTTAGTTTGAATTAAGTTTGTAGTGTAGACATATCCTGGTTTGGCCAATATACATGGCAGAGGGGCATTCACCTTCTTCCAGTTCACTGACTGCAGTATCGCTCTAGAGAGCTAAACCCATTTCCCAGCAGGCATTTCTGGAACTCTTGGCTTACACGTACCATCTGCAAGGGCACTGTTTCGGGAGAGCAGGGATGGAGGGTGGGCAGCAGCTGTGCATTCCAGGATGTGGCTTGCTTTTCTTCCTGTTCCCCTGACGATAAGGGAGCGAGGGGTAAGTATTTGGGTTCTGTGATTTATTCCTCTGCTCCATTCCTTCACTAACCTTGAGTGAGAGGCAAGCACAGAATCAATGTACTTTCCTCTCACTCCCTACCGTCAGGGGAATCAGAAGAAAAGCAACTAGCAATCCGGGTACTCACGGCTACTGCATCCCCTGCTTTCCTGAAATGGAGCCATTCACCCGCTGCCCTGGCAGCTATAACTCCCCGCCTGCCCCACAGTCTTGGTTCCATAGGAAAGGCTGGCTGGTAGCTAGAAAAGCTCAGCTTGTTCTCTCATCACCTAGGCAAGTTTCAACTTATCTTGCTCTTGAAACTGGCCTTGGGCCCTAAAACAGTGAACCATGTAAACTGCCTCCTTCCCATCACTGATCATTTCTCTATCCTACACCTTCTGGATTTGGGTAATGCTAATCAAGGAGAGTGGGCTTCCTCTAAATCGAAAAGGGCTGATATTCCTGTAACACAGAAAAATGCCTATGGCACATTCTCAGAGACAAATATAACAAACTTGTTCTTGAAGATAGGGAGCATAAATGGTACCTGCTCAAAAGGGGCCATTAAAAAACCAGCTGCAATCATGGGGCATGGTAGAAGTTGGGTGACTTAGAAGAATGGCAGAAATAGGGGACCATAGGTTACAAACTTTTTTTTTAAATCCAGTCACGTCCTTATGAATTCTATTTCCCAGTTCACCCATTAGCTCATGTTGTTTATATTTTGAAAGCATCTGCTGCACGTCTATGAAATGCTCTTGAAACATTATTTACTATTGTTAATCTGTATTGCAGTATGTTGGAGGAAGCCCTAATCAGGCCCATGATGCTAAGTATTATAAAACACACTCGGAAACATGGTCTGAGCCCTGAAAAATTTGCATTCTAATCTGAAATAAATGCAACAATTGAGTTGGGCAAACAAAAGGAGAGGAAAAGTTCAAGAAAAAGAATAATGAAAATTAGATTGTGTGGCTACTATATAGTTAGTGTTCACCATGATGGTTCCAAAATCATGACAGTTTTGTATCAATACATTTATAATTAAAATCAGCTAACCTTAAAGAAAATGAGCACCTCTGAAAATAAAATCATATATTTAGGTACCTAAATTTAGATTTAGGCCTTTAGGTTTAATCAATCAAACTTAAGAATTTTGGTCCTAGTCCATAATGCATACTACCTATGTTGTGTTCACTCCATTTACATTGTATTGTTTTGTTTTTTATATCACTAGGGGATCAAATTGTTATGAGAAATGAAGAAGGTCTTTGAGGGTATGTCTAAACTACATGCCTCCATCGACGGAGGCATGTAGATTAGACAGATCGGCAGAGGGAAATGAAGCCGCGATTAAAATAATCGCGGCTTCATTTACATTTAAATGGATGCCCCGCTCTGCCGATCAGCTGTTTGTCGGCAGATCGGGGCAGTCTGGACACGCCGCGTTGACAAAGAAGCCTTTCTTGATCGGTGCAGGTATGCCTCGTGAAACTGATTAACCGATAAGCAAAACCTTATCAATTAATTCTATAGACTACATGCATTCTCCCCTCCCACTAGTAATGGGTCCAGGACCTACCCCTGCTGCAGCTCTGCATTTAAAGTTTTTTAGGAGCCAGACAGGCAGGCAGCCCGGCTCAATCCTGGCTTGCGCCAAATCTGGGAGCTCAGACACCCCCCGCCCCCAGATAGGGGCTGCTGCCACACTGTACTGATGCCTCTGTATCACAGGCAACAGCATGGAATAACAGGCAGCCAGTCCGTGACGGGAACTGGTTTTTAAACTGGCTCTTCTTGCAGACCAGCTCCTGCATGGCACCCCGTGCTGCTGCCTCTGATACATAGACAGCAACACAGAATGGCAGGGGGGTCCTTGAGAGTGGGGCTGGAGTGCACTAGCTGCCAGCCCCACCCCCAGGGACTATAGAATAGTCGAGTAACCGATAAGAATTCATGAGGGTACTCAACTATTCAATTAACTGATATTTAACATCCCTAATTGAAGTATTTCTACCATCCAAAGCATTATCCTACTTGTTCAAAGACATTAAATCTTAGCTACTGTGTCTGCTTCCGCTAAAATTTTGAGTGACAAGAATCAGCTCCTGTTGCCCTGTACTGTTATATCTAATTCTCTTACCAGATCTTTTTGCTCATGTACTCTGAGTCATTTGTCTCGTAGGACAATATCCAAATGAAACTAACAAATACTTCATGCTATTATAAAGTACCTGGTTATGCTGAAATATATAGTGGCACCCTATAATTGTCTCTACCAACAGTTGTCCAGCTAGCTGTTGGTAGATACAAGTGAAGGCCTATCCTTACTCTGATGGTTACTGTTGCTATGGTCTCTCTAACAAGAAAAAAATGAAAGGAGAATGGGATGGTCCAGCAAAATAATATACTGCAAGTGATTAATGGAACTTACTAACCATGACAAAGTGTTCAAAACTTTGCACCACCTCCTACAGAAAGTTTATATGCAGGTTTCAAAGCTAACAAGGTGTGTCAAATGAGATTGGAGTATAGGAAATGGATGGTGTATTCAAAATGAAACCATTAGGTCTGCTGACAGTGTGAGCTCATGCCGAAGTACAGTTTGGTCAAACTTCTAGCTTCATTTTAGTCTTTCAGTAAAAGACTTTTCATTCAGTGTATAGATTGTGAAACTGGTGACAGCATATTATATTACAGTACTTCTTAAAAATAAGGTGAAACCATTTTCTATTTCTTAGTTAAATGTCAGAGCAATCGAAATCAATGTAAATTTCAGATGATGCAAATGAGGAGTTACACTAGAGTACCCTAGAGACCTCTTCTGCAGAGTGGTGATTTTGTTATTAATATTTTGTCCCTTTATGCTGGCTGCCCGTAAAGTCTACAAAATTCATTACTAGAAAATGAATAGGAATGACAAGGCATTTCCCTCGGACTGTTGCGTCTAATAACAGGAATGGGACTTATACAAATGCGGGGAAAACATGCAGTTATAGGTTTCTTTGATGGGAAATAAAAGATTTCTTGTAGGTGTGAGAATTCACTTCTGTGTCCGTGCTTAATCAATCCCCAGTCTAATTGATCAGACTACCACAAAACATGCCAATTAGAAAGTCAGTTGAGGATGAAGGTGGTTTTTTTTATTTTAAATGTGGACATGTCTATTGGCAATGGCTTTGACCATTAACTTCTTTCACAAAAGCAACTGAACAGGCATTGGGTGATAACGTCTTTCATTAACAATCCCTGGAATTTAAGACTGTGCTTTTAACTTATTGTATAAGGTATTTATGTTTATATAGTATGTCTTCCATTACTATGGTATTTGAACATCTCAAGGAAGGACAGTATTATTAACTCCATTTTAAAAATGAAAAAAGTGAGGCATAGAAAGAATAAGTGACTTGATCAAGGTCATGTAGGATGTCTGTGACAGAGGCAGTATTTGAACCCAGGTCTCTGAAGTTCCATATAACTATAGGCCTTTCTCTAGAGAGGATGTATATTCTGTTCAAACATTTTTATAAAAAATGTGCCTTATAAAATCTCATCGCCTTTTCTCCATGTAAGACTTTTCTTAATATAAAAATAATATATTTAACTTTCAGTATGCTGTATCAATTATGGTATAAGATTGGTCATACGGGGTCAGACCAAAAGTCCATCTGGTCAAGTGATTCTCAACCTGTCCAGACTACTGTAACCCTTTCAGCAGTTTGATTTGTCTTGGGTACTCAAGTTTTACCTCACTTAAAAATCACTTGCTTATAGAATCTGACACAAAAATGCAAAAGTACAACAGCACACTATTATTTTCTCATTTTTAAGTAAAGTTTCTTAAGTAAAGAAATTGCTTACTTTCTCATTTTTACCATATAATTATAAAATAAATGTATTGGAATACAAATATTCGATGTTCATTTCAGTGTATGGTATATAGAAGAGCAGTATAAACAAAGGTGAAAGTAAGCAGGTGCACCCCAGTATGCAGCTCCGGAAAGCAAGCTGAACTCTGACAAGAGCTGTCTGGGGCACGCCGCTCTGCAGGAGGCAGGCAGTCAATTTAAAGAAGCTGGCTGGGGTGCGCTGTAGGGGAGGTGTGCACTCTCCTAGCCAGCCTACCGGGAGGAGCTGGAAGCAGCTCCCATCTGGCCACGGTGCCCTATCCCAGATCTGCCACAGGAGTGGCTGACAGCATCCCCACTCCTGCGTTGACAGGCCGGCCCCAACCTTCCTTCCGTAGGAAGAGCCAAAATCAGCCCCTGTGTGACTGCAGCCATGGCTGCAGCTGTGGCAGCCCAGTCCCAATCCTGGGGCAGGTCCCACAGTCTAGCCCCCACGTGGCCACAGCCCCACTCCTGCTGTGAGGGCCCAGCTTTGGCCTTACTTCTGCTGGTGGCTGGTTCATGGAATCGACACTTGCGGTTTATACAGCCATAGTTGTGGCGGCTCAGCTCCAGCCTGGGGTAGGCCCCATGGTCTGCTCCCCATCTTCTGTAGGAGGGGCTGGTGGTGACCACATCTGGCTGCAGCTGCCTGACCTTGGCCTGGTGGGAGCAGGAAGGGAGGTGGAATTAGCTGCAGTGGCCTGATCTGGGCCAGGTAAGTTAATCCAGCCCTCCCACACTTCAACCCCCTGAGCCCTAATACCCCCAACCCTGACTCCTATCCCACCCCATGTCCCTAGCACAGTGTTTTCCAAATGGTGTTCCGCAGAACCCCAGGGTTCCGCAAAGTAAAAATAAGGGTTCTGTGAGAAAATTCCATTACAATAACATTTTATGATCTAAAACCATAATAATTAATATTTAAGCATTTATGAATTTTATTGAAAACAATTTTCATTTGTGTTTGCCATGATAAGTGTCCCTGTGTAATGCCAGCATAGCCAGAGAGCGGGGACGATGAGGTGACTACTCAGTGCTGCGTGCGCAGTCAGTCAGTGGTGTGAATGCCTGTTATATACCACCGTAAATCCCTGTACTCACTCTCAGGGGGAGTGGATCACATGGGTGACTGAATACGAATATTCTAGCGCCGTGTTGGACAAAGTCAAAGCTTCAGCTGTCAAACCAGTTGCTTGTATGGGAGTGCGCAGGCAGTGCTCTCGTGAACACTTTACTTCAGTATAGTCACATGATTTCTCGTATTAAAAAATTTAACCATGACAAATATAAATTGACTATGATAGATTAATCTACATATCATGACCTTGTTTAACATTTGTTTATTATCCTTACTTATTTGTGGCCTACTTTTTCAGCTCCATATATACGACTGTTAGTAGGGGTTCCGCAAAATTCTTTCGAGTTTAAAAGGGTTCCGTGGCCGAATAAAATTGGGAAACACTGCCCTAGCATCTACCCTGCCTCCTGTACCCCCCACCCCAACCCTCTACCCTGAACCCCCTAAACACCACCCAACACTTAAGTTTCTTACAGGTACTGTTGTATCACAACCCCCTCCCACATCCTGCCGGGAGGGGGTTGTGATAGGACAGTACCTGTAAGAAATTTAAATTACTTTCACTCCTGAGTATAAACAAGTCATTTTTTATATGAAATTTTAGTTTGAACTGACTTCCCCAGGGCTTTTTATATAGCCTGTTGTAAAACTAGGAAAATATCTAGATGAGTTGACATAACACTGGAATACCTCTGCATCTCCCCCAGGGGTACATGTACCACTGACTGAGAGCCACTGAGTCACAGGGACACTTATAGTGGCAGGAGACAAATGCTTGAGAGAGAACAGGGCAGTCACTGAGCGTATGTCTACACTACAGTGCTAATTCGAACTAACTTAGTTCGAATTAGTTAATTCGAACTAAGCTAATTCGAACTAACGGATCCAGACTAAAAAACTAGTTCGAATTAGCGTTTTGCTAATTCGAACTAGCATGTCCACGTTAAGTGGACTCTGAACCGGGGTTAAGGATGGCCGGAAGCAGTGCCGACAGGGCATCAGAGGAGGACTTAGAGTGTGGAGATGCTGTCTCAGGCTAGCCGAGGATTGTGCTTAAAGGGTCCCGACCCCCATCCCGGACAGACAGTTCTCAGGGGTGCCCCGCTTGCAAAGCAGTCCTGGCTTGGATTGCCCGGATTACCCACACTGGGCACATCACAGCACTCGGCCATCAGCCCGGCTGCACTTGCCGCAGGCTGCCTTCCGGAGGGAGGGTAAATTGGGGGGCTGCAGGAGAGCTTCCACCCCCCGAAGCCCGCAGAGCCAGTCCAGTCCTCCCCATCGGGGGCTCGTGCCCCATTCCTCCCTCACCTCCTTCCACTTACCCTTCCCTAGCCCCTCTTCTTGATGTACAAAATAAAGATAATGTGTCTTCCAAAATGGAATCTGTCTTTATTGAACAAAACTGGGGGAGACTGGGAAAAGGAGGTGGGAGAGGGGAAGAGAGAGGCTGGGAGAGGGGAGGGCAACTAAAATGATCAGGGGTTGGGAACAGGTCCCATATGAAGAGAGGCTAAAGAGACTGGGACTTTTCAGTTTAGAAATGAGGAGACAGAGGGGGGACAGGATAGAGGTCTCTAAAAGCATGAGTGGGGTAGAAAGGGTGCATACAGAAAAGTTCTTCATTAGTTCCCATAAAGAAGGACTAGAGGACACCAAAGGAAAGGAGGTAGCAGTCCTCAAACTAGTAACAGAAAGTTGTTCTTCACAAAGCAAATAGTCAACCTGTGGAACTCCTTGCTGCAGGAGGCTGTGAAGGCTACAGCTAGAACAGAGTTTAAAGGGAAGTGAGATCAAGTCATGGAGGCTGGATCCATGGAGTGGTATTAGCCAGGGGGTAGGAGTGGTGTCCCTGCCCAAGGTTTGTGGAAGGCTGGAGAGGGATGGCACGAGACAAATGGCTTGGTCACTGTCTTCAGTCCATCCCCTCCAGGGTCCCTAGGGTTGGCCGCTGTCGGCAGACAGGCTACTGGGCTAGATGGACCTTTGGTCTGACCCAGGACGGCCATTTTAAGCTCAGGGCTCAGGGTCGGGGGTCTCAGTGGACCCCCTTGATTCTCTTGCACACCTGCTCCTGGGTGGCCAAGCTGGCAGCTCTCCTGCCCTAGACGGCCACTTTCCTGTGCCTAGTGCGGAAATCGTGGACGAGGTCCACGATGTCTGCACTAGCCCAGGCGGGTGCCCGCCTCTTGCGGTCCCGGGCAAGGTCCCGGGAGCCGCCAGCCTGGTCCTGGGAAGAGGGGGAGGGCTGGGGGGCATCGGGTGGGTGGCTCGATCCGTGCCAGGTGCAGGGTCTGCTGGCTGGGTGCTAGTAGGCTTGCACCTGGCACGGGCACCGTAGCCAGCCCGTGCCCCTTTAAGAGATCCGAGGCCGGGAGGGGGGCAGAAGAGTTTCCCTGGTGTTGGCCAGAGTGGCCACCAGGGAAACCTGGGGAGGGTTAGCCTCCCACTAGTTCGAATTAAGGGTCTACACACCCCTTAATTCGAACTAGCTAGTTCGAACTAGGCTTAATCCTCGTAAAATGAGGTTTTCCTAGTTCGAACTAAGCACTCCGTTAGTTCGAATTAAATTCGAACTAACGGAGCGCTAGTGTAGCGCCTATGAAAATTAGTTCGAACTAACGTCAGTTAGTTCGAACTAACTTTGTAGTGTAGACATACCCTGAGAGATCCAGCTCTTGTCATCCAGTCCTAGTTTCTATCAGTCAAGGTTTAGGGACACGTGGAGAATAGAACTGCATCCCTGACCTCCCTGGATAATAGCCACGCGTGGACGTATCTCACGTGAGCTTATCTAATTGTTTTTAGAAGGGGGGGGCGTGATGCGCTGGGCCCGGCACCTGGGGTGGAGACATGGCCCCTGATTCCTTAAGGAAGTCCCTGCTTCCAAATGTACATTACCATCTCATAGGGGCTTCATGGCCATTGATTCCCATCAGTGTATGTTGCAATGAAAAGTTTCCATGCATTTTCATTAATTAGATAGATGACATCAATGTCAAAGGGATGAGGACTGAAGAAAATGCAGATAGTCAGTCACTAATTCAGAATTGTTCAGCTGGAGCTCAGGGCATTTTAAAGTAAACTATTTCTCTTTGCTCACCCACACATGATACCCCTGGTTGTTTCATATTGTTTGCTGTAAACTCTTCCCGTCATTAGTGGTAGGTTTGGTTCCCTCAATAATGCCAGCACAAGTAAGGTTTTCAAATGAACAACAGCCACAAGAGCTGGATGAAAGTTAAACCAAGAAATGTTAAACCAAGCTCCTGCCTATTCTCCTGCTAGGTTTCAATGAACAACTGTGAAAGGAGTCACGTCAAATATATCAAGAGCGTCTTTGCTTATCCAATGGACAGACAAAGTGATATGTGTCAGGGGATGGTATTTTTAATGTATTTTAATATTATATATAATAGATATTTTAACATATCAGAGATAGTGATGGCTCCCTCCTGGAGAAAACAAAACACAAAAATTAAATATTAGTAACTTCACAGTGGTCAAGCAGCACCAATGTGACTACTAGACAATGGCTGAATGCCCTCATTAAAGGACTAGCCTCCAGGTTCTGTCTCCAGCAGAGGACTCTAGAGCCATCTGTATGAGTAACACTTTAAAAAGAAAAAACAACAAAATGTCTGGTAGCACTTTATAGACTAACAAAACCTGTAGATGGTATCATGAGCTTTCATCTGAAGAAGTAGTGAGGAGTAAAGTTAGTTCGAACCAAGGGGTTTGGTTCAAACTAACGCGTCCTGGTGCACACTTCCTGGTTCGAATCAGCTGTGATTCGAACTAGCGCGCCAGCGAGATCATGCTAATGAAGCACGGGATATTTAAATCCACGCTTCATTGACTATTTCGAATGCCTGCACTTGCATTCCTAGTTTGAACTAGGGTGCAAGTGTAGACATACCTTAACAGACTAACTTGGCTATCCCCTGAAACTTTAAAAAGAGAGCATCTGGTCAAATTTAGATAGAGATTTAAGCTGTGACAAAATTGATGACAAAAGGAAGTATGTCCAATATGTTTTTACATTAAAAAAGAAAAAGCAAGAGTGTTAAGAAACACACATTTCTTTGCAGTGCTAGTAATCCAAACTCTGTAATGCTGGGTCAGGGCAGTGTTTCTGAATCTTTTTTTGTGCTGGGAACCCCATTTAGACTTTAAAAAAAATCATGATACATCTAGAAAAAATTGTGACGCTCCTCTCTTAAGTTTGGGGCTTTCAGTAGCCCCTTCTCAGAGTCAGGCTCAGAGCACAGGGCTTGGGGCTTCAGTCCTGTTTGTGGTACAGGACTCCTGGTTTCAGTCTTGCTTGGGGTATGTAATTCCAGGCTACACCTTGCTCAGGGTTGAAACATGTAAATTAGCTTCACAGGGCCCCCAGTGACGTGGGGTCCCGAGCAACTGCCCTGCTTCCTAACCCCAAATGCTGGCCCTACTTGTGACCTCCTAAATCACTCCCATGAACTGCTTAAGGATTGTGACTGGTATTTTCTGTAAGCTGAGCACTTGTGCAGACGCTCAGGAGAGACTCAAATGTGGCCCAGATGATTAGCAGAGCACCCACAACTAGACTTGTGTGTCTCCTGGTGGTGCACATTCTCACATGACTCAGGGCACATAAAAATATTCCACATATGGATGGAAAAAAAATCCACACATAGATGGAAAGATTAGAGGGAACATTGGTTGTGACCTCCATATTGAGAAACTCTGGATTCTAAGAATATGAAAACGAAATTGTCTGGTGTCAAAAGAGGCACTGTCTGGGCTATTTTCCATTCTCTAAGCAGAAAGCAACCAAGTCCTTAAATGAATCGCTCAAACAATTAGGGAATTGAACAGGACAAGCAGCTTCCTTGATTCATTTTTAGAAAGAAATATGAAACAAGCGCTTTGCAAAGCTCTGATGTGTTGAGTATAATTTAGGCATTTCCACAACATTCATCAGAGCGATATCAAAATACCTTATTAAAATCAGGCAGTCTCTACAGAGCCCACAATAGCCAGTGTATGTAAAGCAGTAGTAGAGGGGTATAGCCTAGTGGTGTACAATAGGTGGCTTGCAGGCCAGATGTGGTTCACCAGGGTTAGTCCTTGGTGAGCCACCAGACACTTTACTTGCCTACATGTCCATAGGTACGGCCGTTCGCAGATCCTGTTCGCAGATCCTATGTGGAACTGCGGGAAGCAGTGGTCTAGCCCATGGGCCGCTTATTGCTTACCCCTTGTCTAGCCCCTTCCCTTCTTACTGCTCTCGAAAGCCTGTGTTGCTCAACCATTTTATTTAGCTTTGGAGCTCAATAGTCCCCCAGAGCTCCTAGAATGACTGTGTGGTTTGGATGCTGGAGCAGTGGTGAGCTTCATAGTGGTGCAGCTCTCTCTGCTTGTTCTCAGAGAAAGTAAGGGTATGTCTGCACTACAGCATTATTTCGAAATATCTAATTTCAAAATAGTTAATTCGAAATAGCATCTACACACAAAATGCATTTCAAAATAGCTTTTTGTTTTTCGAAATAGCTGTGATTGGATGCTGAATCACATTTAAAGCCAGCTGGAACTGGTTCCGGCAGGGCATCAGGTCAAAAGTTACCTTGTGGCCAGGGTGGCCAGCAGGGCACCCTGGGAAGGGCTGGAGGCCCCCTATTTAGAAATAAGCATCTAAACATCGCTTAGTTTGAAATAGCAGTTTCAAAATTGGCATTATTCCTCGTGGCATGAGGTTTACCAATTTTGAAATAAGCCCTCCGCTATTTTGAATTAATTTAGAAATAGCGGTTGGCTTGTGTAGACGCTAGTAAAGTTATTTCGAAATAACTTTGCTGTGTAGACATACCCTTTAATATAGCACTTTTACTTTCTTGTGGTTGTTGTCCTCTTGCATGCTCAGGTCTCGGTGCAGCTGCAAATCCTCCTTTCATCGGATCCACTGTTGGGCTAGGTTAGCATCTGCAAAATCTAGGGCCCAGTTAGATTTCACAGCTCATGCTGCCATTTGCTGCACTGCAGTGAACTCCCAGCTCTGCCCCTGCCCCCGTGTTTCATTAGCGCATAGTGAAGATGAGTACAGGTTCGATCAAACCAGTGGAATTTTATTAAACCCTGTGCACTGCTCTGCCCAGTGTCTACATTGCTCCCAGCCTAATACCCCATTTTTCCTGATGACCTGTCAGTAACAGTCCTTCTGGAGAACACAGACCCCATGATCCCAGTTCCACTGAAGATGAGAAACAATGTGCCTCAGTATCCTATCTGTAAAATGGGGATAATAGTACCTGCTTATCTTACAGTGGTGTTGTGAGGATCCTGCATTACAGATCATGAGGCATTCAGCATGCTGATAAGTGGATTAGTAGGGATGTGTGGTGACTGCCAGAAAATGACGAATGCAAGGAAGAGGGACGGTGGCATGACAGACAGTAAAGCTGGGAGAACAAGGGGATGACTCCTAGGGGAAAGGTCATCTGTCCAAGGTGTGGGTGAGCTGGGAACTGCACTTCTGGAATGAGGGGAACTGTTGGGTAAGAGCTTTTTGTGTGGGAAGGAACAAAAAGCGTTTCAGACAAAGAACTGGGGAAGAAGTTCTGATGCCTGTTCTCAGGTCAGCCCAGCTTCTGAACACTGACCCATACAGTATACAGGGGAAGTGATGGGAGGTATTTGGCTAGGCAGCTGACTGTCCTGGGGGTGGACAAATAGTGCTAAGAAAACACAAAACAGGCAAGGAAGAGGGAAAGGAGTTACATGACTGCCACCCATTTGAGGTTTTCAGTGTCTATCATTGAAATCACTTCTGAAGCTTCTGAAACTGCATATGCTATAGCTAGCATAAAAGTGACATTTTGAATAGGGTAACCATATTTCCCCATGCCAAATATGGGACATGGGAGGGTATGGGGGCTTGAGCCCTATGAGGGGGAGGGGGCTTCTTGGGGCTTGAGCCCTGCAGCAGGATTGGGGGTGGCACTTAGAGCCTCAGCCCTGCGGGGGTGGGGGCAGCCGCTGGCACTCAGGGCTCTAGCCCTGCAGAGGAGGGGGGAAGGAGCTGCTGGTGCTCGGGGCTCTAGTGGCTGAAGCTCCGAGTGCCCCCAGCTCCCTGCCCACCCCATGCCACTGCAGGGATGAAGTTCAGTCCTGCATGGGGAGGGGTGAGGTGCTGCCAGAGCTGGGATGTCAGTGGCTGAAGTCCTGAGTGCTGATGGCTCCTCCCAACCCCCTTGCTGCAGGAAAAATATGGGACAATGTGCCCATTTAAAAAAAAAAGTTGGGACACTGGGAACAGCCCTTAAATACTGGACTGTTCTGGGAAAAAAGGGACAGATGGTCACCCTAATTTTGAAGCAACGTGATAATGTTTTCATGTAGCTTGGAGAAAAAGGGGAAGGACTGAAGGGAGAAGAGAGGAAAAGAGAGACAGGATATGATAATAAGATCTGAAATAGCACATCCTGAAATGGTGAGAAAGGAAAACAGATCTATAAATAAGCATTTGAGGCTCCAGTGCTAAAAGGTGCCTGCAAGCAGGGAAGATAAAATTCTTGAAAGACAGAAAGCAGTTCCTCTCCACGTGAGGAACATAATTACACTAATTAAGAAATCTTTTCCAGCCTTCTCTTCTGGGATTTATTGATATTTTGTAGAAGCTTGATCATTTTAATTCAAAAGATGGCTGCATAATTTATTGCATACTCATCTCTACTAAGATGGAAATGTTGCAAAATGCATGGAAGATTTTAACTACCGGAAATTTGTTTTCTTTTTGTAGGCTGAAGAAACCACTTTGTTTAAAAAAATAACCTGACCTGCCAGAAACAGCTCTTTGATAACTATCCAGCTGTGATTTGTGCAAAGGCTTTGTATCTGGCAAAAGGTCCCCATGCATTTCTTTGTTGGCAGAATATCTACATAATTAATACAGGAAGGGAAAATTAAAGGTTTATGTTGTCACACAGACACTAATATTTGTCTCTTGTTTGCTTCAGGTGACACCTAGTTCAAAAGTTGACCAAACAGGCATGTGGATACTTTTATGTTGGCTTATAGGATGTGGCTACAATCCCAACCAAAAGCAAAAGTCCAAATCAAATATATGAACAAATTACAGATATGAATTTCTTAAGGGAGTTTTTGAGGCCAGAAGTATACTTGGGTTTACAAATGGATTAGATAAGTTCATGGAAGATAGATCCATCAACGGCTATTAGCCAACATGGTTATGGATGTAACCCCATGCTTTGGGTATCCTTTAGCATCTGACTGCCAGAAACTGGCACTGGATGACAGGGACTGAATTACTTGATAATTGCCCTGTTCTGTTAATTCCCTCTGAGGCACCTGTCACTAGCCACTGTCAGAAGACTGGATACTGGGTTAGACAGACTATTGGTTTGACACAGTATGGACACTCTTCTATTCTTATGTTAGCCAGTACAGGGAAATAAAGAGAAGAGCCAATTCTATGGCTCTGACTCAAAATCCAATGGACTACAGAATTCTTACATCCTTCATATTCCCTTACTCAAAAATGCTGAGAATAAATGGCTTGGAGTGTAGGACCAGGGATGTCGCTGGGCAGAGGCTACAACTATACTGCAGCCTTCTTCTGCAAAAGCTTATGTAAATGAAGCATGGAGAAGAATATCACCACACTTCATTTACATAATTAATTAGCAGCCGTTTTTGCCCAAGAGGCTTTTGCACAAAAAGGAGGTGTGTAGACGGATCCTTTTTGCTCAAAAACCCCCTCTTGCACAAGAGCCATTCTTCCTGAAGAAATGAACGGCTCTTGCGCAAGAGGGGTTTTTTGTGCAAAAAGGAGCTGTCTACACAACTCCTTTTTGTGCAAAAGCCTCTTGTGCAAAAAACAGCTGCTAATTAATTATGCAAATGATGTGCGGCGATATGCTACTCCGTGCTTCATTTGCATAAGCTTTTGTGGAAGAAGGCTGCAGTATAGATGTAGCCAGAGGGACCAGGGGTGTCCAGGAGACAGTTGGCTAGCACAGTGGAGTTCTAAGCCGTGCTAGGGAGCACGGCTGGCACTGGGACAAGGGACATGGACCAGGGGGTGCGGCCAGGGCTGGGCCAGGACAAACAGCTGGCACTGGAGCTGGGTCAATGGCTGGGGAACACAGCTGGTCCTGGAGCCAGGGCCTGGGAAGTGCTACTGGACCCAGGCTGGGGATCATGGCTGTTGCTGGGGCTAGGGCCAGGCCATGGAGTGTGGCTGCTGCTGGAGCCAGGGCTGGGATGGGGAGCATGGCTGATGCTGGGGAGTGTGGCCAGTGTGGCAGCAGTGCTAGGGCAAGGGCTGGGAGCACAGCTGAGAAGGAAGCCTGGTAGCTGGGAGAGTGCCGGCTCTCTGGAAGAGCCTGGGGGTCAGCTGCAGGGGCTCAGGATTAACCTCCCCTGGTCTGGCAAACTCCCTCATTCAGGACTGATTGGGTACCAGACAAGGGATGTCTAACCTGTATTTGATATTATGAAAAATTGTCTTATTCCTCTTTGCGTGCTGTTAGTATAATACATAGTACACACAGTTGAGAATAGCCTAGGATGGAATGGAGAATTGAATCCAACAACATTTTCTAAGTGTACATGTCCTGTTCAGAGCTGGTCTTAGGGGTGGGGGAGCTGGGCGGTCGCCCGGGGCCGCCATTTTCAAGGGGCTGCCGACAGAGCTGATCTTAGGGGTGGGCCGAGACTACATTTTGGTCCATCTTCTGAATCCTTCCCCCAGGTTTTCCTGGTTACTCCCTGCCCCCTTTTTTTTCCATTTGCTTGACACATTTTTATCCATTCATTTTTTTAAACCATCTGGCAACCCTACAGGTGAACACGGTGGTCTCCCGGAGCCGCCAATTAGTTAGGACCACGTTCAGTTACATTAGTGTTCAGTGGAGTTTGATGAATTGTGCTGACACATCTGAGAGGAAGATTTGGCTCAAAGTCACATTCATTCCAAGAGTCTGAGGTTGGACATTGCCCTTAGCAAATTAAATGTCATTCATTCAGTAGCTGCATTGTCATACACACAAAAAGGAGTTGGCTGAAAATTTTCCTCCCACAGATGGTCATTGAAACAGTTCCACGTCTAGCACCATTTCCCATAGGGCGGTATGGTTTGCTCACAGGGTCACTGAGATTAGATCAAATCTGCAGACTGACAGAAAAAACAGTTTTTTAAAGGGCATCATCACTCTTGATTTTTGTTAATTACAATTTAAGAAAAATATTGTCAGATTGTGCATTGCTAGGCCACCATTATTACAAGTGTTGGATTATCCCAGTGCAGAAGCTAATCCAAGTAGTAGTATCATAGTGCTTATTAATCAATAGCAGGGCTCTCATTTTGCTAAAGAATGTGAATTCAAGCATAAATCTTTATGTGGCAGGAAGACTAACACTTACAGTAGTCCAGTGTCTCTCAAAGTGGCCCACAAAATCACTTTGAGAAAGCTGAAAACTGGCCGCTCTGGTGTGTTTATTTACTGGCTCCGCTGCCATGGAGCCTCACAGCACCCATTAGCTCTGGTTCACTGTTTGCAGCCAAGGGGAGCCACAGAAAGTGGCAGCCTGGCCCATGTCACTTCCTGTGGCTCCCTTTGCCTAAAAATGGCAAATGGAAGCCTATGGGAGCTGTGAGGCTCTGTGGCTGTGGAGCCAGTAAACAAACACACCAGAGAGGCCAGTTAGCAGGTTTCTAAGAGTGGATGCATGGGCCACTTCAAGAAGCACTGCAGTATGACCAGCTATTCAGGGGACGTAGGCTCCTTGTGGGCTTACACAGCAGCTAAACAGCAGTTCTGAAAGTGTTGAGTGGCTAAATTGTGGATTTAAGTACATAAAAAGGCAAATAGGCTCCTAAATGCCATTGCCTTATACATTTTTGAAAAGTAGTCTTGAGCTTCTAGGTCTTTTAGGTGCATTTGAAAATTTTACTGGTGATCTGCCATCATATGGGACCTGCTTCTTCATGGAGATATTTCATACATTGTTTTATAGAACTCTCCAAAATTTTCAAATTGTAGTATACACTCATCTTCAGAATATTAACGCATTACATTTAGTTTCCCTGTAAATATAATTTTTTTATTGTTGCAGTGTGCATTTATTGGGTCATGAATCACTGGCATGAGAAATCATAATGCAACTTTCCACTAGAATTAAAGTATTTTTGAGGTTTGATAAACGTGCTGTAATAAAAATGGTTACCAAAAAAGCCAGCCTTCTGTGCATTTAACACCTCATTTACATAAAAAGCTAAGTATGGAACATTTTCAGACCACTCAATTAGCCTCATTAGCACCAATACTACTATTGACAGGTAACTTTTTTTCCTGTCCCTTCTTTTTCTGTTATAATTTCTGGGTTCCTGTTATTTCCAGCTTCCAGCTCAGCTGAAGAAGTGGATGTTTGCCCATAAAAGCTCACGATACTATACATATTTTTGTTAGTCTCTAAGGTTCCACAGGACTACTCATTGTTTGAAAGTTCTATTTTCCTAGGCTTGCTGATAGGAGCTTCAGCAACCATATTCTAGTTGTCATCTTGAAAAACTGAATGGCAGCTCCTATTAAGGGACACAGTAACATTTACAGTTATGATGAGTTATTTACATTCTGCTATAAGTGCAGCATACAACAGGCAAAAGCTCTGAGGGTGGTTACACACCGACCAGTTTTTACGGAATTCATTTCCCAAACTCCAAAATTTCCTTCTCCATTAAAAGGACCATTCATTGACTCAATGTCATTCTGTTTCTCCTTGTGAACAAAGTATTTAGCTGTCTTCATTAATGAAAATAAAAGTTTGTTGTCCCTCACTACAAGAGGTGATTAATTAATTTAATCTGTTTATTTAATCAGAAGGTGTTATACATGTTTGAACAGCATCACGTGTTTGGGGAACAGCACAGACTTATGATGATCTATTTTGTTCCTAAGTGAAATACATAGTCCAACACTGTTATTTTTGCTAATGAGTCTTTTGGAATGCTAACTTTCCTCTCCCAGAAATGATTGAGCAGCTAACTACAGAGCCATGTCCCTAACCTGGGCCAATGACTAAAATATAGTTCACAATGTTGACCAGAAAAATCCCCTGCATCAGCACCCTCCAGTCTGGAAGCCCTTTCTCCTAATCAAAACAGGAACAAAGACTTTTTTGACCATTGCTTAGTACACACAAAAAAGTTTGAAGTTAAAGAGATCCTGGGAATTCCCAGCTCTCTTACATCAACAAGACGTTTTTCACCACCCTTCTCCAGTTAAAATAAAAGGTCTTTTCAACAATCTAGCAAAATATCCTGCCATTTGTTTTGCCTACCTTTGATTACATTTCAGTTATTAGTATCACTAGGAAAAATGCTGTATGACAACAGATGTTTTTTAAATGGGGGGAAAGGCATCCTTGTTTAGCTCTTAGTGGTTTGTAAGGCCAGGTCCACACTAAAAGGGAAGGTTGACTCCAGATGTGCAATTCCAACTATGTTAATTACATAGCTGGAGTTGACATACCTTGATTCGAGTTTTCCTGCTATCCCCACAGTGGGAGGCTGATGGGAGCAAACTCTCCTGTCAGCTCCCCTTACTCCTTGTAGGAGCAGGAGTACTGGCTGCAGATGGGGGTGACCTCTCAGTTCACTTTAGCGGGTCTTTGCTAGACCTGCTTAATCAAACTCTGGAAGATCGATTGTGGCAGCATCGATCTTCCCTGGAGTTAAAACATGGCCTAAGAGTGTGAACTCACTCCTGTTGTATCTCCTGGTGGGGTGGCAGAGTCCTCTACATCTGTTTCAACCAAGCCTGCACCACTTGGATAAATTAGCTTAAATTAACCCAAAAGGGAGAGTTGTCACAGAAAGGGGAAGCAACAAAACAAAAAGTGGAGTTAGCAGTCTCTTTCAACAGAGTAACTAAGAGGAAGACAGTTTGAAAATCTCTGCTTTTAACAAGGACCCATCAGAACAGCTGTAAGTCAATTGCTGCTAGGAGATGTTGGAGATAAGCCCTGATTCAGTCTAGCTGTACCTCATATTACTAAACAAGATTATTTTTAAATACTTGGGTACTGACCACCCCCATAAATGGGAGGCCTTTTGAAGGAGGACAAGTCTCTGATAATACCCAAATGTGACTAAAAAGAGCCCAGCCTATGAGATACCTGAGAAAGACATGATAATTTAATGAAATAAAAGAGAGGAGTTTCAGAAGGTCAAGAAATCTACTGTTAGTCCTGTCAAGAAAACATCCCTGGCAACTGGGGCGGGGGGAGCAAATGGGAGAAAATGCCCCTGAAAAGTAAAACCTCCCTCCCTGAACCCCTTCTCAGCTCCCAACCCTCATTCTCTCAACCACCACCTCCAGCTTTCTGCACCCTCCCCATCCTCAAGACCCTGCCCTGAGTCCTGTATCCCCCCATACTGCCAGCTCCCTGCCCTGAAGGACCTGGACAATGTTGGGTAAGTCTGCTAGTGATGATTATATATATTTATTCCCTCCAGCTTGCACAGAAGGAGAGAAGAAGCCAAATACCAGAGACAAAATATGATCTCAATTACTTACACTAACCATATTAGCTTAGAATAACTCTGTTGAAGCTAATGGAAATATTGGAATGGCCTAATTATTATTCAGTCTCACTTTGAGAGCATGGGACTGGAGGTCCTGTACAATCCTAGGATTCTATGATTACAGATTTACACATTATCAGAATGGGTCTAAAACCGTGGTTACCAACCTGTCTATCGCGATCAACTGGTCAATTGCGAGGCCTCAACCTGTTGATCGTGAGGCGTTCGGTCCCCCCCCATTTTCTTCCCACCTCCGAGAAGCCCCAGTACCTACCTCCAGCGTAGTGCTGGCTTCCCGCAGGGTGGATGGAAGTCCTGCCTGCAGCTTTGCACCACTTACGGGGATTCTGGCAGTGCACTGGCTGCTCCCCTCCCATAGCTCTGTGGCATGTTGGGTGCGTTGCGGGACAGGGTGTTGGCCCCAGAGGAGGAGTGCGGAGGCTTCCCTGTGCCGCAGGAGTGGTGAATCGAGTGCAGGGGTTTGGCCCCAAGGCAGGCATGCACGGGGGTTTGGCCCCAGGACATGCACGCCGTGGGGTTTGGCTGCACCACGGGAGGCATGCACCGGCCCCGGAGGAGGCACGCGCCAGCTTCCCTCTGGAGGAGGGGGAAGAATCCTGGGAGGAGGTGAGTGCAGAGCACTCTCTGCCCCCCTGTTCCCTCTCCCCTCTCCTCACTCCCCAGGCTCCTGTTCTCTCTCCCCTCTCCGCACTCCCCTGTTCTCTCTCCCCACTCCCCAGCCTCAGAAACCTATCCCCACTGTCACCCTGTCCCCAGCCTCAGAAACCTGTTCCCACAGACACCCTATCCCCTGCCCTCCCAGCACCCTGTTCCCTCTCCCCTGTCCCCAGCCGCAGAAACTTGTCCCCACTGGCACCCTGTCCTCTGCCCTCATGGCATCCTCTCCCCACTCCCCTCTTCCCACTCCGCACTTTCCTGTTCCCTCTCCCCATCCCCAGCCTCAGAAACCAGTTCCCACTGGCACCCTGTCTCCTGTCTGCTCTCCCCTGTCCCCAGCTGCAGAACTCTGTCCCCACTGGCACCCTTCCCCAGTAGTATGTCCCCTGCTTCCACCAACACAGTTGTGGTTGGAGGATGGTTTTTTTGCATCTCACTTGTGTGGCCCCAACTGACTTTTCTGTGGGTCAGTGACCCCCTGACTCAAAACAGGTTCCCTGCCCTTCTCAGAAATAAAGACAATGTAGAAACTTTTTGTGTTTGACATAGGGTATGTCTACACTACCCCGCTAGTTCGAACTAGCGGGGGTAATGTAGTCATCCGTACTTGCAAATGAAGCCCAGGATTTGAATTTCCCGGGCTTCATTTGCATGAAGCCGGCCGGCACCATTTTTAAATGCTGGCTAGTTCGAACCCCGTGCCGCACGGCTACACGCGGCACGGAGTAGCTAGTTCGGATTAGGAACGAGGTGTACAGCTAGTTCGGATTAGGAAGCCTAATCCGAACTAACTACTCCATGCCGCGTGTAGCTGCGCGGCACGGGGTTCGAACTAGCCGGCATTTAAAAATGGCGCCGGCCGGCTTCATGCAAATGAAGCCCGGGAAATTCAAATCCCGGGCTTCATTTGCAAGTGCGGATGACTACATTACCCCCGCTAGTTCGAACTAGCGGGGTAGTGTAGACATACCCATAGTATTTTATTTAAAAATGAAGCCTGGCCAACAAATCCCCAATTGGGGCCAAGCCCCTATCTGGCCACAACATCATAACACTCCTGCACTCCCCTTTCCCCCAGGCTCTACATTTGAGCCTATCATACACTGGAACCCCCTGCCCTGAACTCCTCACATACCCCAACCCAAATTTCTGAACCCTCACATCCAGAAGTTTGTGGCTTGCTTAGTACCCCAACCCTACATCTGACCGCAACATTGCCCGGCCTGGAGCCCCCTCCCTGAGCCACCGTTCCCTTATCCACCTCCTCCTGCATCCAGATTTCCTCCCAGAGCTTGCACCTCTCACCCCTTCCAACACCCAAATCCCTCATTCCTGCCCCAGAGCCTACACATCCTGTCTCAACCCAGTGAGGGTATGGCTAGACTGCAGGAGTTTTTCAGGATTCCAGAGATATCCCAGAAAAACTCTTCTGCATCCAGGGATGCATTTGTTCTTCCACTTTTTTTAGTGGAAGAGCAAACATGATCTTTCAGTCACCCCTATATTCCTCTTTCCACGAGGAATAAGGGGGCTTCCAAAAGAAGGGGTTTCTCTGACATTTGGTCCAGTCTAGGCAGGCCAAATGTTGGAAAAACTTCTTCCTACAGAAGACTTGGGGAAAAAAAGCAGCAGTATAAGGGCTGGGGATAGCAAGTGATGGAGAGGAGGAGAATAGAGATGGCGGGGCTTCAAGGAATGGGCGGGGCTTCAAGAAAGGGGCTGGGTGGTAGATCTTGGCTTGTTCTGTCATTTAAAAAGTGATCTTGGGTGTAAAAATGTTGGAGACCACTGGTCTAAAATATCTAGCAGGCTTCTCTGCAACATGCAATTCTCTTCCCAGAGATTTAGGTAAGAGGAAGTGAAATGACTCCTACAGAGATTTATTTTAGTAAGTGGGGATTCTGTCTGGGTGGCATTGTGCTATCAAAAGTTTCACACACTGAGCTAAATTCTGTTTTTTGTTACATTGGGGTATATTCAGAACAGCTGGTGGAAAAAGAACTCAGCCCAACCTTTAAAGCACTGAGTAGAATGAGGTCACACAGACTGACTCGTCACTTCTGTCAGTGAAATTATTCTGGACTTATTCGAGTGTTACTGAAAAATAATTTTTGCTCCACTGTGTTAAATGACACTAAAAACAGAATAAAATATATTTTTAAAATTACAAAACCCTAGAGAGCTGTAACTAGGTCAGATCATTTGGGCAAGATGCACATATTTTAGTAGCTCATGAATCCCTTGAAATAAAACCAGAAGTAGACAGCAGAACTAAAGTTCCCCACTGTGGTAATTCACCAGGGGAAATCTTACTTCCTGCCCAACATGAAGCATTCGTATAATCATTTAACTATAGCCAAAAGAATCATCATGGGGGGAGGGGAAGGAGGCGGGGAGCGGGGAAATGACACTTTTTTACATGTCATGTTATTCAGACAGCACAGGCTGGAGGAGGGGGTAGTCTGGGTAACATGCCGTAGGTTGTCTTTCAAGATGAGACATATGGAGTTTTTTGAAAATTAACATTGGAACATAAAGCAGTCACCATAAAACTCCCAAGTAAAATTACCTGGTCTTATTACATGTTTCTTTTTTAAACCCAAAAGTTATCAAAGAGGATGCAGTAAGATACCTAAAGCTACATCTACACCGTAACCCTAACCCTAAGGATACCAGAGGGTTAAGAAATGTTTTGGAATAGCGCTTTATTTCAAAATTTGGTGCTCAAAATAAGCTATTTTGAAATAAGATTGAAATAAGCTGCGCACTTTGCGTAGTGCAAATTGAGTAGCTTATTTTGAGGTAAATGTGTTGTATAGAGGCACCCTAAAGCTGTTGATAAAAACTCTTTTATACCAGCAAACACTGGTATCATGACAGTGTTTATAATAATCAGGGAGAAAATGTATGCAAGGACACAAAATGCTGATTTTTAACCCTTCCCATCTACAGTATATTTGCTGCATGTAACTAGCAAGATGAGAAACTGAACAACTGGTTTTTAAATCTTCTATGTTTAATTCCTTTGAAAAAAAGCCTTGTCAGTATAACACAAACTGAAATGATCACAGTTTGGTATTGTGGTTTTGTATTATGTTACAGTGAATTATGTTGGAGTAAAATGGTATGTTCTCCTTGTGCCCTCCCCAAATCAAGATACGTATCTCAGAACTCAGCACTTGGGCACATGCATAAGTTTTTGCAAAATCAGCACCTAACTTAGGGCGCTGTGGTTCTAGGGAAGGGGTGGGCAAAAGCAGCCTCTCAGCAGGCTAGGTCCGGCCCGCCTAGAGCTTTGATCCAGCCCGCGAGGCAGTTCCAGGCCCCGCCCCCTAGTGCAGGGGTCAGCAACCTACAGCACACAGGCCACTTATGGCATGCAAGCCGATTTTCAGCAGAATGCAGGAGGGAGCTCAACCCTATCCCTCTTCCCCTGCACAACCACTGGGGAGCGCTCCCTCCTCCCTGCAGCAGGTTAGGCTGCAGTGGGAGGAGGCAGCGCTAGGGCTGAGGCGCCTCAGTGGTGCCTCGGCTGGGCCTGGAGGCACCACTGCTGCGGCCATATGGTCCGGAGCCAACCCCAGAGGCTGGAGGCATCGCTGCCATGGCCACTCTGTCCAGGCCCGCATGGCTGCAGCAGTGGCACCTCCAGCCTCCGGGGCTGGCCCTGAACCATGTGGGCTGCAGCCTCAGGGCCTCCGGGGCTAGCCCCAGATCACAGTGGAAGTGGGGCCTCTGGGGCAGCCCCAGGCTATGTCAACAGCAGCAGCGGGGCCTCTGAGGCCTGTGCTGGGCCCAGACCATGTGGGCCCTGGCAGTGGGGCCTCCCTCTGGAGTGGCTGGGACAGCGTGGCTGCAGCCATTGCTGCAAGGGGGCACAAAGCCACATAAGGTCCCCCCTCATGTCCAGCCCCCCCCCCCAAACTACTCACTTCCCTCTAGGGTTACTTGTGAGTGCTCTTAGTTTTCCACACACACAGGGTGGGAGGTGGCAGGTGCTGAGGGGCTGTGGTGCGATTGTCACTTCGTCTTCTTGGCCTGGCCATTGCGCTGCAGTCTGTGCACATGGATGCATGTGTAGCACCAGTCTGTACCACACAGCCCCAGAAGGCAGCCCCAGAGCACCCTTGGGATCCTGCTCACAGGTTCTGGGCAGGCCAGATACACTTCTGACCCTCGGGGGGGGGGGCACCCTCGCACCCTCCCACCATGAGCCACTGCTGTAAGGAGGCTGGGGACGAGGGCACGTGCACACCCACACACAGACTGAGGAGTGCTACACATGGCACACGGGCATACCTGCACACTTGAGGCAGCACCTGCGCTGCCAGGTGCAGGTGTGTGTGTAGCCCTGATGGAAGACCAGGCAGCTTGAGACCCCTCTCCCAGCCATTGGATCCCAATGTGGCCGGCCATTTCCCTTGCCTGCTTGTCTGTGGGATGTGGCTGGGTACCATGGTCCCCTGGAGACCTCTGGGCCCCTGTGAGGCAGGGCCTGCTGTACAGGCCACACATGGCCTTGCTCCCAGGATATCACCTTCCTCTGATCTGAGAACTGTTGCTCTCAGTTCACTGATGAGGGAAAGGCCTCAGGGACAGTGTCTCCCCATGAGCACCTCTCTTTATTCTCCCCAGCTGGACCAGCCATGATTGTGGGGCGATGGACATGAGCCGAGCCAGCCGCCTGACCCTGAGGGAGCCGCAGGTGTTGGAGGGTCCAGGAGGACCTTATGAGGGAGCACGTGTCCATGCTCTGGGACATGCAGCAGATGCTGGCCCAGAAGGTCTGGGATTATGCACAGTCGTGGGCTCAGATGTGGATTGAGCTGCTGCAACACGGCCACAAAATGTGTGCGGCAATCTGGGAAATGATGACCTACCCAGAATCAGTCCCGGTCCCAGTCCCTGCTCCTGCTCCAGTCCCTGTTCCCCCTCCCATGCTTGACCCCACTCCAGGCCCCCCTCCTGCCTATCTCCCAAGGACCTCACCACTCCCAAGGTTGCCAAAGTCCCTGAACACAAGGTGGAAGAAGCACCCAAACCATGCGCCACTCTCGGCCCCAGCTCTGAACCTCTCCTTCCTGCTCCAAGGTTCTCAGCCTCCTCCCCATTTCCAGGTTCTCAGTCCCTCTCCTCCCCAGTTACTTCTGTCCCAAATAAATAACCAAAGAGTTCTATTTTTCAAAACAAAACATGTGTGCTTATCGGGTCTGCATGGAAGAGGAGTGGCTGGGGGAAGGGAGGGATTGTTGGAGGAAAGGCAGACAGTGGCAAGGCAAAGGCCCCTAGTGGGGAGGCCCTGGGGAGAGTTACTGGGATCCTAGAGAGAAACTCTCTCTCAGCGCACTCCCACTTGATGGTCCTGGCAGATGGCAGCTGTGCATGGCTGCTCAAAAGCCTGTCCCTCCTAGCCAGCCTCTGACCCCCCACCCTGGAAGGAAGGCCTCCCCCTTCCTGTCCATGATGTTGAGAAGCACACAACATGCTGACACCACCTTGGGGATGTTGTGCTGCCACACATCAAGAAGGGTCAGGAGGCATCTGAACCTCGCCTTCAAATGCCCAAAAGTGCATTCGGCCTGCATGTGGGCCCTGCCCAGGTGGCCATTGAAAAAGTCCTTGGTCTGGTCCAGGTGGCCGGTGTAGGGCTTCATCAGCCACAGCATTAGGTGGGTGGACCATGTCCCTCATGATACAGAGTGGCATGGCCACATCCACGACCCTGATGTTGTGCTCAGGGAAGAAAGTGCTAGCCTCCAGCTTGTGGTACAAGCTAGAGTTGCGGAACATCCTGATATTGTGCGCCTTCCCCGATCAACCGACTAACATGTCCGTGAACTATCCGTGGTGGTTGACCAGGGCCTGCAGGACCATAGAAAACTATCCCTTTCTGTTAATATACTGTACTGCACAGTGGTCGGGGGCACAGATGGGCATGTGGGTTCCATCAATAGCCCCCAACCCAACAGGATGGTGTTTATGGCCCTCACTACCTACAGGAGACATACAAAGAAATAAAACAGAGAATCAAAGGGGGTGCCTGAGCTCTTGGATTGGCCCTGAGCCCTCCCCTTTCTCCCTCCTACAAACATTCCAGCACCTCCATCCCCCCGCAGGGCTCTGTGAGGGAGAGATTGCAGAACTCCAGGAATGGGGCTTCCCTCCACCCCCACCTCACCCCCACACCTCCAATCCCCCCTTTCCCTAGGGTCCCCTTTTCCAGTACTCCCCTCCCCCCCATCCAGGGACTGCAGCCTGAGAGTGCCATACCTGCATGAGGAAGGCCCCGACAGTCGACTTCCCCACACCAAACTGGTTGCCCATGGACCAATAATTATTGGGCATGGACAGTTTCCAGATGGCGATGGTGACCCGCTCTTCCATGGAGGTGGCAGGTCGCATCTGGGTGTCACATTGTTGGAGGGCAGACGCGAGGCAGGCACACAGCTCCAAGAATGTCTCCTTCCTCTTACGGAAGTTTTGGAGTCATTGCTGGTTGTCCCACCACTCCATCACCAGCCAGTCCCACCACTCGGAATTGGTGTCCAGCCTCCAGAACCGTTGCTCCACCGTGGGGTGCACTTGCAAGGGCATTTCTTCCACACACAGGCAGAGGTTCTCAAAGATGAGCTCGGGGTTGAACTCATTCAGGGCCATGAAGGCAGCCTGCAGAAACTGCTACAGAAACTGCAGCATGGCCGTGTGTGGCCATCACATGCCCAGAAGCAGCTGCGGCTCCATGGCAAGGCGTGCTGTGGTGTCGAAAGGCAGGGCAACCAGAACATGCAGAGGAAATACTTTGCTGTCCCTATAAGAGGTAGGCAAGCAAACAGAAGAACCTGAGAAATGACTGTGTGTGTGTGTTTGGGGGGGGTCCCTTTAAGCACGCGTCTCAGCTAGCCTTAGGCAGCAGCTACCGGAAGCAGCTGCTGACGCAATACCCTGCCTGATCTGGTTCCGGGTGGCCTTAAATGCAAGATAGTAGCCAATCAGTGTGGACGCTGTCTTTCGAAATAGCACATTGCTATTTTGTGGCACTTTTTTGTGTGTGGACACTCTATTTCGAAACAAGCTTGCAGTCTAGATGTTCCCTTAGCTACGACAGTGCTGTAGACCTTACATTTACACCAACCACGTACCATTTCCAGCATATTTGCAGTGGAAACCCCTTATGTGGCATGTGGGATCACATTTATTTTTAGAAATCACTGTTTGTACCAGGGCTGGCTGAGAGATTAGCATCAGCATAGGGTACAGGAGCCAAGAAATAGGAATGAGGCCGAGTCAAGATATCCGGAGGGTAGGTTACTTTGAAGTAGGAATAAGAGATCCTCCGGAAAAGGGCTTTATTCCGGAGGATCGCGCCAGTCTAGATGCTTTTTTCCGGCTTTTCCCCAAGCCAGAAAAAAAGCGGCGGCCATGTTTATTTAAATCCCGCGGGGGATATTTAAATCCCCCGCGGATTTCCCTATTCCCAAGTTCAAAATTAGCATGCCCCTTCCGAAGAAGGGGCCAGTGTAGACGTAGCCATCTAGTTTAATCTTGAAACCAGATAGATCTTTTGCCCCCACTACTTCCCTTGGAAGGCCGTTCCAGAACCTCATTTCTCTAATGGTTAGAAACCTTCGTCTAATCTCAAGTCTAAACTTCCTACTAGCCAGCTTATATCCATTTGTTCTTGTGTCCACATTGGTATTAAACTTAAATAATTCCTCTTCCTCCCTGGTATTTATCCCTCTAATATATTTAAAAAGTGCAATCATGTCCCCCCTCAGCCTTCTTTTGGTTAAAGTAAACAAGCCAAGCTCCTCGAGTCTCCTTTCATAAGACAGGTTTTCCATTCCTCGGATCATCCTAGTGGCCCTTCTTTGTACCTGTTCCAGTTTGAATTCATCCTTCTTAAACGTGGGAGACCAGAACTGCACACAGTATTCCAAATGGGGTCTCACCAATGCCTTGTATAATGGCACTAGCACCTCCTTATCCCTACTGGAAATACCTCGCCTAATACATCCCAAGATCGTATTAGCCTTTTTCACGGCCATGTCACAATGGCGGCTCATAGTCATTCTATAATCAACCAGGACTCCGAGGTCCTTCTCCTCCTCCGTTACTTCCAACTGATGTGTCCCCAGCTTATAACTAAAATTCTTGTTATTAATCCCTAAATGCATAACCTTACACTTCTCACTATTAAATTTCATCCTATTGCTATCACTCCAATTTACAAGATTATCCAGATCTTCCTGTATGATATCCCGATCCTTTTCTGAATTGGCAATAGCTCCCAACTTTGTGTCATCTGCAAATTTTATTAGGACACTTCCACTTTTGGTGCCAAAATCAGCAATAAAAAGATTAAATAAAATTGGCCCCAAAACTGATCCCTGAGGAATTCCGCTAGTAACCTTCCTCCAACCTGACAGTTCACCTTTCAGTATGACCCGCTGTAGTCTCCCCTTTAACCAGTTGCTTATCCACCTCTCAACTTTCATATTAATCCCTATCTTTTCCAATTTAACCAATAATTCCCCATGTGGTACTGTATCAAATGCCTTACTAAAGTCAAGGTAGATTAGATCCACTGCATTTCCTTTATCTAAAAAATCTGTTACTTTCTCAAAAAAGGAGATCAGGTTGGTTTGGCACGATCTACCTTTTGTAAAACCATGTTGTAATTTGTCCCAATTGCCATTAGCCTCAATGTCTCTAACTACTTTCTCCTTCAAAATTTTTTCCAGGATCTTACATACTACAGATGTCAAACTAACAGGCCTATAGTTACCTGGGTCGCTTTTTTTCCCTTTCTTAAAAATCGGAACTATATTAGCAATTCTCCAGTCAAATGGTACAACCCCTGAGTTTAGAGATTTATTAAAAATTTTTGCTAATGGACTTGCAAGTTCATGTGCCAGTTCCTTTAATATTCTTGGATGAAGATTATCTGGGCCCCCCGATTTACTCCCATTAAATCGGATCAGATGATAGACTGGGAAGGCAGGAACCAGGAGGCAGTTACCTAGCCCAAATGCAGATACCAGAAAGACAAGATCAGGTAAACACCAGACCAGCAATGCATGGCAGGATGCACCCCTGTTGTACAGAGAACTTCCAGTTTCTGTCTCTTGAGGCTGTAGCCCAGTCAGGAGCCCCGGAGCTCTCCTAGGGCATGTCTATATTTAGCAGGCAATCGACCTTCCAGAGGTCAATCATCTAGCATTTAATTTAGCAGGACTAGTATAGACCAGTAAATTGAATGCTGAGGGCAGCCCCCTCTGGTATCCAGTACTACTCCTTCTGTGAGGAGTAAGGGAAGCCAATGGGAGTCTGTGCTCCTGTTGGCCTCCCGCTGCATGGACACCACCAGAGCTTGGTTCAAGGTAAGCTGAGACCAGCTACACAAAATGCATAGCTGGATGTGTGTTCTTTAAGCCGACTAGCCGGGTGTACTGTAGACCGGGGCCCAGAGTGTAAGTTTTGGGCTTGTACCCCAGTTGAACTTCATGGACCCTGCAAGCTGCCAGACGGAGAACTGGAGTGTGATGACTCCCATCCCTGTCCACCCCAGGCCTAATCTCATGTCATAATGACTTTATGGCCAGGCCACCATTTGAGAAAATGGAAATTTGTCATTTATTCCCAAATTGCGATTAGTACTCTCTGCTACTAGGGAGTTGATGTGCTGGTGCCTCCATAACCAAGAAGTAGGGATGGTTGATTACACTTGACTTGAATGGGAGTCACTTGTATCCTGCAGCGAGAGGATTAAGTTTTGGACAGAAGTGTTTTTTCTGAAAGAATGTTTCCATTCTGATAATGTAGAAGGATGTTTCTTTTGTTTTGTGATCTATAAAGCACCAATGGCTATTTCAGTATGCAAAAATGTTGTGGTGTAAATTACTATTGCTTTTAGGGATTTGGGAATAGGTCAGACATACAATTAGACTAACTCATTCAAACATGCCTCTCTTATTTCCATTATATTGTATTCGTGGCTTTCAGAACCCTTAACTCCAGAGACTGCTAATGAGTTAACTGCAGTCTCTGCACTGAATTGTACAGGGATTATACCAAGAGAGCTAACTAAACAAGACATTTTGTTTAAAGAACTGTGTCAGGGCATATCCTGATCCCTGCTTGCTCTAGTGGAAAAATAACCTGGTATGGAGCCTAACCCCTTGCAGATAATTTGAAAAGGTGAAGCTATAGCACTGATCCTCTGCCTACTCCCTGACCGCTGGCTGAAGGTGACCAAGGGGTGGATTGACACAAACCTCTGCTTATCCCTACTTACATGGCTGTCTGGCCCAGAAGTCAAACTGTGATGTTTTACACTCTTTTTTGCGGGTGTACAGCGTCAGCCATGATCTGACCCTTATGCTGCAAGGACTTTAAAACAAGGGTTATTGCTCTTGCAGTTATTTGCATGGTACTACCATAACGTGGCAGTGGCCATGACTGGAATAGAAGTGGTAAAAGATTAACTGTAGATAGGTGACATCTAGTTCTTTCATGAGTTATGTGTAGTTTACAGTTTCATGCTGTCTCATTGTACTGTTTCCTCCCTTTGCCTAGATGGTCCATTACTCTAGATGTGCAACACTCTGAAAGCTGCCTTGCCTAGTGAAATGTCAAAACAGGTATTTCTTTTATGTCCTGGGCCATAGTATGGCAAGTGACCTTCCTCTTTTCTGGACCACAGGTTATCTAGAAGTATAATATTGCATCACAATGAATTGCCATGACTACAGTATTTAACCTCCAACGTCCCAGTGACCATGCTTTGACCATTCACTTTCCCAGCTTGACTCATGTTTGAATCACTGTGTAGTTAAGAGGACACACGGGCCTTATCAAAAATAAAAATTGATTTTTGTGTTGCAAAATATTAAAGGGATTTATAAAACTACTATAGGCTACTTGCAAGCCAGTTGTTTCACAAAAATGACTTTTTTGGTAAGAAGAGAAACCTGACAAAACTAAGTTTTTTTATTTAGTCATCTAACACCAGAGATCTCTAGAAATGGTGAAAAAGGGAGAAACCCCACCTATTTTCTTCTCTTGCAATACAGGAAAGAAGACACATAAAAATCCAAAGAGAAATACTAGGTGCTCACACAGAGGTCATCAACCTTCAGAAAATCAAAATCCCCCTAAGAAGATTAGGGAAATACCAAGGTGTGTAAAATATATTTGCTTTGTCATTCCCGCACAACTAAATCACATGGACAGAGTGTGTGCTCATTTACATAAGAGACATCAGAGTGATATAAAACTTCATGTGACTTTAGAGTTATGAGTAATGGCCCCAGAAAGTTGCAGAGAAAATATCAAGGGGATTTAATGCTTTCAGTCAAAAGAACTTCCTTCCTAGGTTTAGAAGTTCCAAGCAACATGGCCAACTGTTCTTAGCTTTGCTTTCATTACTCATCGTTGGTTCAGGTTCTGCTGCGTGTCTTGAGCTCACACTGACTTCAATGAGAGCTGAAGCTACTCAGGATCCACACCCCTAAGGAAGTTGTTTGCTTCATGTGTAGTATCCTGAAAAGTGCTGAGCTCTTTTTCCAAGGCCACTGACTTCAGTAACATCTAAGTATGCTCAGCAGCAATAGTACTTTGCTCCTCAAAGGACTGGGCTACATAGTCCCAGTTCAGGTAAGCACATTCTCAAATCCGTGGGGCATGTTTAACTTTAAGCACATGCTGAAGTGTTGGCCTGAATAGAGATGCTTTCCTGGATCAGTGCCGGGTACCTATATTCTTCTCCCATCAATCATGAATGTAAAATATCAAAGTTAATCCTTCAATAATTTATTTCTTTATATTGGAGAATTTTTTTGCAGTTATACATTGACTTAGTCAAAACCTGTGAAATTCAGTACAAGTAAAATTATTATGCTAAAAAAAATCCCTTAACTGTGCAAATTTCAAGTTATGTCATTTGAATAATATAAATATTGTAAGTTTCACATTTATTTTAAAATTTCAACTACAAATATATATAAATATATATATACACAAATTCAAAACCAAGTAGTTTTGGATAGACACACTAGCAGAAGATTTCATTTGAAAAGCACGTCGGAGCAAGTGTCATACGTGCCTTTTCCTCCAAAATAATAGCAGCAATAAAAGCTGAAAAACTGGGGGACGGTGTGGGATGAAAAGCAAAGGGAAACAAGAGCAGATTTTGACACAGGAAGGCAGCAAGTTTGTTAGAGAAAGAAATGTAGCTTGAGAAGTGGAGGCCTGAGCTCTAGGTGTGAAATCATGGTGCCATTGAAGTCCATAGCAATGCTTTTTTAAAATTTCAATGGAGTCAGGATTTCTCCCTAGAAACTGATCAGGTACCTCAAACAGCAGCAACAAAAGCCAGGCCATCTCATTCCTGCAAATGTAAGTCCCAACCTCATTCTAAAGCCAGGAGGGATGCAAATTTGCAATCATTAGACACGGACAGCAGCTACAGGAGCCACACAGGTGGCCATTGTTGTGTACCAGGGAGTTTACTTTGTAATCGACCCCAAAATGTAATGAAGCCTTTAAAAAGTAACCCTCTAACATAAGAAAGAATAAGTGGCAGAATTGGTGTCTCAGCTGCAGGATATGGGCTGGATCTCACGAATGACTATATTACATCCAGTATACCCTGCCACGGTAGAAAACTATTACAAAAATAAAATAAAGTCCTTCAGCTGAACAAACAGATATCCTGGATGGCAGCAACTGCAGAGATTATCAGGGCCCAATCCTGAGATGTGCTGTGCCCTTATCTTCCAAAACAGGAAGGTTTGGTTCTTACTACTGCACAAGAAGTGCTTGGTATTTTGCAGGATTGGGCTCTTGATGCAGTTTGCACAGCTCTGACTGCTACTGTGCTTCTTCCTACACCAAAGACAACAGAGGGTCAATCTGGCATCAGCATCAAAACCTAGGGCTGTGTTTCTCATACCTTGTGGCAGCATTTCCTTCCTACCTTCACATAAACAATTTTGTAGCTGAAGATTGTGGGGTTACTCATTAAGTCACCATAATTTTTGTTTTTTGGAAAGGAAGGTATAAGGGTTAAACCTATTGAGTGTGATGACAGGGCAGGCAGTGGATTGTCCTTCACTTCTGACTTTTCTCCCAAGGGCTCAGCAAATGCAGAACCAATCAGAACACTCTACATGTGAAACAGAGCTCTTAAATGAAGGCAAATATGCAAGAAAGCAAAAGCAAATTTCTTATATAAATTCTCACCCCCATTTCACCCCAACTTGTGTCAGACTTTCATCCAGGAGTCCTCTCAAGAGGAGCCAGACTCACACTGAGCAAAACACTGATGGAGGTCATTTCAAGAAGCTCTGCATCTCAGACATTGGCTGAGTGTCCTTGTGCTCTGAATGATCAGTTCTGAGAAGGTGCAGGGGAGGTATTAGCGCAGAGGCCACGTTACAAAATTATCTGTTTTCAAATGCTTCACTCTGCCTCAATAGGCACTCTAGGAATTTTGAAATCTGAGAGGAGAGGGAGTTTGGAGTCAGCATTATAGCAGGTCATTTCTGCAAGTCTTCTGTGCAGAAAGCAAACTGACTTCTCATTGGTCCATGTTTGCAGTGTATATATTAAGTGGATATTTATTCATACCCATGGACATAAATATGTACAAAACCAGACAGCTTATTTCTCCCCCCAAAGCCCTATGTATATGTAACACACAGGGTTAATACGGTCCTTGCCATGGCTGGCCTATTAAGTGTTTTGGACGTAGCACCATTTCAGCGAGGTAAAAGCAAATGTTGCTTCCTTGCTCTTTGCCAGGACTTCTCTGCTAGCCATACATCTCCTTGAACTGGTAGCATTCATTGCAGTAGCCATTGCACTTATTATTCCCATAATGATCACAGCCAGTGGCTCGGCAGTGCTGTTTCGGAGGCTCTTCTGCTGCGGATACTCTAGGATTCCCAGACTGTACTCTTGGATTGCTGCACTGGCACTCCTGACACAGCTCATCATTTCTGCAGGCTAAATTGTTTCTACAAGAAGCTGTGGCACACTTTCGCTTTTGGCTCCCAGCTGTAGATAGCTGTACATCTCTGTGTTGCCCAGTTCTCTGTAAAAAGTTAAAGAATTGGTCAGTTGCAATGCTGGTAGCATAAGGGTAGCATAAGCATAAGACACTGCTATGGACACTATTATGCTGTGATATTAACTAATTCAGGATTGTTCTGTAAACAGCAGCAGCAAGAAGTGTGCAGCATGATTCTCATGAGCTTTCCATTAATCTGATTTCCAAAGTACTAGTCTTTTCAGTTTCTAGGAAGAGACTTCCTTATTCTGCGAATACAGTACAGCACTAAGCTTGATATGGGCCAGGATTTGTCAGAGAGCATCTTAAAACGCTTTCATTTGTTACAAAAAGTTTCCTCTCTGAGAACGCTCCATTTCTGTCCCCCTTCTCTCCAAATTAACTAAATATAGAAGGTGCTGCACATTACCAAAGCTGACTAATTCACCTGATGTGGTTTTGCAACTGTAAAGGAGATCTTTAAATGCGCTCAGCATTAGCCCACCTATTCCTAGTGAAGTCAATGGTAAAACTCCTATACACTTAAATCAGAGCAGTGCTTAATACAACGCTTGAACATGGTTGAAAATCCTCCCTTTGGAATCAAGACGGAATTAAGGCTTACTCCTACATACAGTGACCTTGAGGTGCTGTACTAGATTTTAGAAATTGTGAAGTGGTTTGGCTGTGTTGCTTTTTTTAATTTTAATTTGTCAATGAAATCTCAAAGAAAATTCTGTAACTACTATGCTATTCTCCTGTAATTACTCCAAGGCTTTTCACATTAATGGGAGAAAGATATTTTATGTTGTTCATCACCACAGTATCTGCGGTAGATGTGCTATGGGAAGGGCTTCCATACTTCCCTGGTGCTCAATTCTGCAAAGCAAAGTAGTGTCTTACTTAAAATTTTCCTTTTATGAAAGTGGAAGTGCAGTAAACACAGAGATTTTCTATTACGCAGTTGAAATTGTTTACTATGACACATTAGGATGAAGGATATGGGGTTAAACACTGGGGGAAAAGTCCCATGAGTTCTCTTACTTCAGATTGTCTCGCTAGCTGCTGTTCAGTCCTGGCTTCACGGAATCGTTGATTCTGTGCTTCAATAAAACACTTCTGACAGTACCCTTCAAGCATACTGCTGCCCAGGGTGCCACATTCTCGCCCCAGACAAGAAACAGTGTTATGGAATGTGGCAACAGAAGTCCCAGGCTGACTAGAAGCAGGAGAATTTCTTTGAGACTTTCTCTGATGAATCTGTGAGGCACTTCCTACCATACAAGGCAAGAGAGAGATTATTAGAATGGACTCAAACACTTTTGATAACAGAAAAGGCAAAACAGAATTCTTTAGTCTCCAAAACAAGTCATTTAGCTGCAAGTAGGTATGAGGCCACCCCAAGTACTCGGAACACATTTACCTTGTGTTAAAATACATAAATAACAGTGGCTACTAATCTTATTTGTAAATCAAAAATTGTTGAAACATTTCAAAGTTTGCTTTCTAGTGTTTTTTTCAAGGTATATCACAATTGCTAAAAGGACCAAAAGTGAAAACCAGACCCCACTGAAGCTGAGGGAAATTTTGCTTTTGACTTCAGTGTGGCCAGTATTTCATCCCAATATTCCCTCTCAATTTCAGTTAAATAGAAATAGTAGTGCAGACGACCAGCAATGGGTGGGTTAGGTTTCACTGGCTTTTTTAAAGAAGTCTATATATAAAGACAGTATATACTACATTCCACGATAAAGACAGGAAAAAATTATGTTGTGAATGACCTCTGAAAATAAACTACTAACACACATTACTGCTACCACGTGATCTATAAGGGAGCTGCTATAACCTGGAGATATATGAAATGTCTCAGACTGTAGTACTTCCATTAGGGTCATCAATGAGCTGTTTTGCAAGACAGATGCGTTATTTCCCCTCTTACATCAAACTTTCAGGTACTAACCCTGAGAGTTTCTTGCTCATTTCAGAGAAGAATAGCAACAGGGGTAAGGACTGTATTCTTTCATTTAGCCAGCAGGCCGGCCTCTGCTCTCCCAAAAGGCTGAGGCCTTAGGCAAAAGGGGCAGGGCTGGGGCTAGGCTGCCCTAAGCACCACCTGGATTGTGGCACCCAAAGGACCTGGGGTTCCAGCTGCTGTCACTGCTGCAGTAGTGGTGGAGGCAGCAGCTGGGTGTGCCATGCCTTGGGACAATTGCTTCCTTTCCCTCCCTTCCACCTCAGGGGGCCTTTACTTAGCTATAGAACATTGCCCGTATGTGGGCCTGACTTCACATACAACATAGCACTAATAAAAGTGGGTTTTTCTAAAGGTATATTTTAATAATTTCAGCTTCCTAAACATGCCCACTACTAAATCAACTGTTAATCTTTGAATTAACTTGACTTGCATAGTGACTTTAATAGTTACCTCAGGGATGAATGTGGCCGTTGCATTACCAATGAAACCTGACTTTAGGCAGAGACAATGAAAAGATATTTGACTGATTCCTACAACTCCTATTGACGAGACATTAGGACACTTTAGTGACAGGACACACACACCAAAATACAACTGAAAAGTGGTTTCATCGGTGAGATTTTCAAAAACTTAGCTTTCTTTCCACTGTAGTCAGTGGGAATTTTACCATAGACTTCAATGGGAGCAGGATTGGGCCAACTCTGAGTGCTTTTGAAAATCCCACTGTTACCAATTTATACAAGAATAAGGGTGTCAAGGATAAATTCTCATCACATTAATGCTGCTGCCTTACACAATTTGTTTGCTCACCCAGGATATTTTTGTATTAGCATCACCTCTCTCCAACACTGCCCCTCCTCCCAAAATTCAAATAAAAAATGCCCTGGATCTTCAGATACAATGACCTATTGCTAAGGTGTTAGGGAACTAAAACTAGCTTTGCTTACCATTATTTTCCCTGTACTCAAAGAAGCATAGAGTGCAAAAGCCTTCATTCTGAGAAGTCCCAAAATACCTGCAGCCAGGTTTTCTGCACTGGCTACTTCCACTCCTTTCCTCCAGATTGTGAGCAGCCTGAAGCATAACTGCAGAAGGCAGCTCCTCCAGCTCATTACTGGGCACTGTATGACAGGAGTGCTGAAGGACGCTCGGCGACAACTGTGAAGGGTCGGAGGTAGACCTCTGATGGAATGTAGGTAGGAAGCCAGGACTGGCAATTGACGGCTCAGTAGTCCTTTTGAGGCAAGTGCTGCAGATGCCATTAAAGGTCCTGTTTGTGTCCTGAAGGCAGATTTTACATGTCACACTGTTTAAATGTCTCTGTCTGGAATTGTAGCAGCGTTCACAGAGTCCATTGTGTTGCACATTTAATGTAAAAGGGCAGTCTGGAGTCCTGCATTTCATAGCCGTGGTTTCACTATACAGAAAAAGGCTTGGAGCTGTTGGAGGTGCAGAATGAGGCCCTGTCATTGGCTCTTCAGATGGCCCTCCCCCAGGTTCACAAAATTCAACTCTAGATGAGCCTGCTCCAGCTGATCTCGGCTTTTCAGGTGCTGTTTTGTTGCTCGGTCTCCTTGTATTATTTCCCTGATGCCTCTGCTCAAAGCACTCGTGACAGTAGGGCTGGGTGTTCACAGACATGAAGAAGGGACAATTGGGAGTTTCACATTTCATCTCTACAAGAGACAGCTGGGGTAAGGAGAATTCCCGTTTATTCCTGGTACAGAGCTCCCTTGCAATAGGCTCATTGTTTTCTTGCCATTTCTTGTACTCATGCTGTACCAATTGAAAGTAATCTTCCACCAGATTTATCTCTTTCGGTAAGTTGCCTTCATCTAACCTGAAGGCCAAATCAGAAAACAAAATTAACATGTATATTGGTATCTAAAAGGAGTGGCTATAGTACTGAATATAAGCAAGGCTGGGAGGAAATGTAAATGTAAGGGGGTAAAAAGATAATTATCACATATACATATTGCTGAATTAAAAATACATGATGATAAACTTCCGCTTAAGAATGGCATTTTTAAAGTTAAGTGTCTAGTTAAGTTAAATGGAGCCTTTCACCTCTAGATAAGCAGTTTGATACAATCCTAATTGGTCATATTCCCACAGTGCTGGCCAATTTGTCTTTAAGATTCAGTTTTAAGCAAGTTGCAGATACTTTTGTAATGGAGTAATTTGATGGCTAAAAATCTCCAAACTTTTAGCTGCCACTCAAATCCAGGAGTAAACTGGGGATTTTGTAGGGCCCACCAGCCCGCTTTACAAATAATTTCCATCTCTAAAGATGTTGGTGTATATTTTATAAACACCTAATTCCTATTTCTGCTTCGACATCTAAAACTGGAAACCCTGCTTATGAGAAATGAGCAGATGTGGCTCAGAGAAGTTCCTATTTGTGTAGAGTCCACCTCATCAAGAAAAAAAAAAGCCACACAGCAATTATGTTAGAGACCACGATGAAGCAAATGTGGATAAGTGTTTCATTCAGTACAGGCTTGAGGTACATGAGGCCAGCAAACCTGCGGAAGCTATCTTACCACTGCCTTTGCTGCACCTGCATAGGGGATTTCAATTTTCAGAGCTTTCAATCCATCCCCTTTCAGGAGCAGAAAGAACTTTCCTAAACAAGGGGAATGGAGTTAAAGGGAGGCTGCAGAGAGTTTCTTTCTTATATATCTATTAAGGAACTGGGCAGAATGTTGCTGTTAGTGTACTCTCAGAGCAAGGAAGGATTGGTTAGCACATCCAAAAGCTCTCTATATTCAAAGAGGCATATACCAAGCGTAAAAGGGTAGGCATGGAGTCAACCTCCTGCTCTTCTACACCACATCCCAGCAGTGTTCTGACTGCAGTTGCACTGCACAAACAGACTGCCACAGGCCACATGCACTGAGTCACAATAGTTGCACACTTTCCCCAATGCAGCAATTGTGCTTCAAGCACAATTTTCTCAAAAGCCATTTAAATAAGACTGCAGTTTAGCTATTATTTCTGGCTTTTCTTATTTTCAGTCCCACCCCTTTAGCTACAAAGGGCAGACAAAGGGACTAATTTATTAACTGCCTTCTGACACTGAAGGCTGAGAATTTCAGAATTTAAATTTGAGCCTGGTTCAAGCTAGACTCATATGCCACCGAAGGTACATTATTATTAACATGTTGCTGAGAAAGAACAGAAAGATTGGATACAATATTCTATTAGATTTTTATCAGCAGCAAGTACAAAGCTATAAGAAGAGAAGAATACCACTCACCTTGCAGCATTAATTAAATGAGTTGTACCATGGTCCCAGCCTTGCACTGGAATCTCTATCACCATCAGGTACTCTTTCAGTAGCTGTTCCTTTCCCCTCTCCTCAGCATCTGTCAGAAAGTGCACTTTCAAGTCTTCAAACCTGCCTCGTTCACTGCTGACCAGTGGGACAGCCCGGATTTCTGTGTGAAACAACACAGGTCAGTTTTACCAAATGGGAAAATATCATCCGCTCCTTCTGCCGACTCTTAAATTCATCAACAGTGCCTGCAAAGAGCAAGCACAATTACCTCCCTGTTCCCAAACACTGCAGATGGAATGAAGATACTCACGAGGGCCTGCTGAGAACCATGTATGGTTTCAACAACCTAGCACATTTCTTTTAAATTTAACATGGATAGGACAGTAGGTTTATTTTCTTGAACCTTATTACAGGAAAATTTCCCAGTATGGGTCTAGAAATGTGTTATCCCATCTACAGTAATATACCAAAAAACCTCACAAAACCTAATAACAATAAAAACTCTCGCATGAACATAGATGTCACTAACTCCAAACACATGCTGTAGATGGGCACTAAAAAGCACTTCCTCTGCTGCAGGTCATGTGATTAAAGTCAGTGCATTGTAATAAAGCTGTAATATGCTTATCCCTCCTCTCCTCCTGGGAGCTGTGGCTGGCGGGAGGGCCGAGGCTGGAAGGTGGGGCAGATTTGGCTAGTAGTGGGGTCTGGGCTAGGAGGTGGTTTTCCATCAGGGCCTGAGGCCATGGCTGGTCTATGGTTGGGGTTTGAAGCTGAAACCAGAGTCTTGGCTGGGGGTAGTGCAGGGCTGGATAGTGCTTCTTTCCTACCCTTCTGTACCCCCCCCCCAAATGTTCCTCCATGTTCACCTATGGGACTATGCCCCACAGTTTGAGGACTACCACCCTAGCAGGTTGATAGCATTTGAAGACTCTCTGAAACATTGAAATAGGAATATCTCATTTACATTTGTTGCACCCATTTTTTTAAATGTAACTCTCCATCAGAATTTTTTTTTTTAATCTTTACCATCAATAAAAGGAAGGGGGAGCAAACACAAAAATACTGAAAATATAGCCCACGTAGATAATTTAAATATAACAAACCTGGCCCGCTGTCCTTCAGAGTGAGCAGTGGTGTGAAATGCATGCTGTCATAGCCCAGGACAATAGGATATCTATAGCATTCTTCGGCTGGCCAATGGAGAGGCAAGTAAATTCCACTGACGTTCAGAGGAGAAAAACTTGAACCGGACTCCAAGCTTCTCAGCATTTTATCTATTTAAGGAAAAAAACCTGAATATTAGTAAGATCAAATTATTTTCATTTGTGACACAAGTGCAATGTGCTTGTTCTGATATTTTAAAACATGGCTACAGAACATTTACAAAGACACATGTATTGTGCACCCACTGATACTGTCCCTAATATTAGGCCATCAAAGACAACTGGCATGGAAGACTCACCTGCAAGAACTATGATCGGCCTTCTGAGGACGTTAACAAGGACAAATATATGGATTTCTTCCAGTGCGTTGTACTGAAGCCCACTTCGGGCCACTGGCGTTTCTGTGGATGTCATTTTGATGATGTTCTCCCATTCCTCTTCCCAGTTCTGAGGAAAGAATTAGTAATTGTTAGCACCAGCTTACAGATATGCAGATCAAGAACTGGTTGCAGCACAGCATGTCAAAACCCATCTCCAAGATATTAATTTTTCTTTTCTTCCAATCATTTATTCACATTATCTAATACTCTTTTTAACTTACTTAAAAATTGCCGTAGTTGTTGCCATAATTGTCTCTCACTCCATAGTCCCACACTAGCTATCCAAACCAAGTAAACTTCACCAAGCAAATATGATGAAGTCTTTGCACTCAAGTTATCTTACTCCAATCTATGAGTCAAGTTAATTTACCCTGGTGTCATAATGGAGTCCTGTTTCTACAAACTCCTGCGATTTAATGGTCTCCCGTTGCCAACGAAGCTTAAAGTTGCGTGTATCCACTTCCTTCAGTGCGCTGTACAGTGTTTTCCTCAGAACCAGGTCAACATCTTGAACACCCCACATGTACTGGGATGCAGCATGCATGAGGCAATTGCCATCACCTATGGAAAAGGATACTGGTTAATTTAAAAAAAACCCAATTACTTAAACATTATGAAAAGGAGTTATTGGCCCATACAGCACAGTGAACAAATTCCAAATTACATAGTTCAGACCTGATCCTGAATTCCACTCAGACTCCACTAATGGGGCTCCTAAGGTGGAGATTAGAGTCCCTCTCTTTATGAAAACCTTGATAGAGGGAGGGAGGGAAGGAGAGAAGGGATGCCAAAATCTACCACCTGTCCTCCTCTTAGTTGTTTTCTTGCTGGATGCAGGGTGGTCAGCCGTGATAGGGAGGTATACATTTTGTTCTAGTTAGGGTAAATTAACTCATTACTAGCTCCAGAATAAAGGATGAAAATTACAATAAATCAACATGAGCTACATTTTGGGTTTATTTACAAATGCCTCGAACATAATTAAAATTGTCTTAAAAGGATAAATCAATAATAAATTTGAAACAAAACTACAAAGCTTAAGAGAGCTTATTAAATAAACCCAGTAAATAGGGGGAATTCCTCTATCCCACAAACATAATCTACTCTTGTTTAAGATGCAACAGAGAACACAGGGATTGAACAAGCACTGATCCAGATTTGGGGACTATGCTAAAAATGTCATGCTGCATAATCGGGGGGGGGTCCAGGGATAGCTCAACTACAATGGATGATACTGTACTGAAAGGCCTTGTATTTTGCAGAGTCCTGACAAGAGGAAAAGCAAAGAGGAAGTAATAAGTGACCTAAACGAAACAATGTCTGCTGCATTTGTAGTAGGGATATAATAGTGTGGTTGATTAACTGATAAGCAAAAGTTTATAGGTTAATGCTATAGACTACATGCATCCCCCTGCCCCCACACTTGGCAATAATTTGTTTAACAGGATGGCCAGCAGCATGGCTCAGCCCTGGCTTGGGCTGGATCTGGGGCCTACCACGGTGCAGCTCTGCATTTAAAGTGTATTAGGAGCCAGGCCGACAGGCAGCCTGGGTCACTTCTGGCTCACGCCGGGTCCAGGAGCTCAGTCCCTGTCCCGGACAGGGGCTGCTGCCACCCCACACTGCTACCTGTGTAGCAGAGAGAGCAGTACAGGGTGACAGGCAGCCTGTCCACAAGGGGAGCTGATTTTTAAACTGGCTCCCCTTGCGGATCAGCTCCCACCTAGCACCCCACGGCTGCTGCCTCTGTGTCAGAGGCAGCAGCATGGATTGGCAGAGGGCTCTTTGGGAGTGGGGCTAGATTGCACTGGCTGACAGCTCCATCCCCCGGGACTATAGAACAGCTGAGTAACTGATAAGAATTCATGAGGTTAACTAACTATTTAATTTACTGATATTTAACATCCCTAATTTGTAGGACATCTATCACCTTAATTCTGAAAAGTATTTTTCAATGTCCTGTTGGTGAAAAATACCAGAGATGTAGTTCTCTGTGAAAGACAGAATAAAATGATACATAAATGAAATAACAAATAGGTCTTCATTTACATAGCGCCTTTCATTTAAGGATCTCCAGGTACTTTACAAACTTTATTGACTAAAGCAGTGTTTCCCAATTGTATTTGGCCAAGGAACCTTTAAAAAAGGGGGGAGAGGGGGAGAGAAACTGGTCAACCAAAAAAAAAAAAAAGAGGAAAACTATCAAGGAAAAAAAAAGCCCCTTAAAAATGGCGGCCCCGGGCAACCATCCAGCTCACCTGCCCCTAAGACTGGCTTTGGGGGTGGGGGGGAACGATCGGGTTTTCACAGAACCCTTATTTTCACTTCGCAGAACCTGGGGGTTCCGCAGAGCACTATTTGGGAAATGCTGGACTAACTTCACCAAGACTCAGGAAAGTGTTATTCCATTTTTGAGAAAGGGGAAGCTGAGGCTCTGGGCAATTAAGTGATTTGCCCAAAATCACCACAGAGATCACGTGAAGAGGTGGGAACAAAACCACTGGTTAGCCCCTCCCCCGTCCTCCATCCTATACTTTTAATCACATGCCACTTCTTACTCCCCAGTGGTATCCAGAAAGGAAGACACAAAGAAACTAACTATACTTGGACACTTCTGGGATTTAAGCCTGAGATTCACTGTTCATTAGAGGTATTTAAGTAATCTAAGGACATGGAAACACATTAATTTCCTTGCACTTCAACATTGCAAGGAAGGTAACAAATGTATCAAGAGTCTGTACTTGTGGTTGTGGTAATTTATTTTTTTAAACCTGAAGCTACCAACAGGAAATTATTTCAGATTATTTTCAAAGGTATTTGTTTTTACATACTTTAGGAACTTTAACACCTCCCTCCACCCAAAAAAAGCCTGTTTGCTACATTCCGATCACCTAATTTGGGTGAAAAAAAAATCAAAGGCATGCATAATGCCTGCACAAAATCTTGCACATTCCATGAATCCTTTGTATACTTGTAATTGGTTACAGACTTGCTGGATAATTTCAGTCCTTCTGAATAGGATGAAATTCATTTTCTGATTTCCTAACTACCTCTTCCAAAATCTCATTCAAAATGAGACCATACGTTTTGAACTCAGAATCAGGGAAAAATACATAATATTAACTGAAAAATCTTCTGCCTGAACTAGAAGAAATTTGACATAAAAATTAAACAATTCGTACGTTCTGTTAAAATTTTCCCTTTGCAAAATTGAGAACAAAGATAAGATTTTTTTAAAATTATTTTAGCACTTACTTTCAGTTCTTTATTGAGAACCACCAGTACAAAATTCCCTATGCAACATTTGGAATTCCCCAGTGTTAAGTTATTTGACTAGCAATTGAGCAACAGCTATTGTACTTCTTGTTCTCATGTATACACATTTGAACTATGAAGTACATACTGGACTTTCCAAGTGGGTGTGGTTAGGCTGAGCTGGAATGACTGCCTAATCATTATACAAGTGAAATCTCTATAGCCAATAGACACTGGAATTTTTTTAAAAAACATGGTTTCAATTTTTATACCTCCTACTCCCTTCCTCATTTACTCCATTCTCATATCCTCAGTGCATACATGGTGAATCACCCAGATATATAATCTTTTGTACATATTAGGTAAAGTTCACATTACCAAAATCCTAGATGCAGCATTTGTTTCCTTAGCTTTCAAAAAAACTGCCGTTCTAACCAGCAAATCCATTTTTGACTAAAATTTAATTCTGTTCATGGTAAGTACATGAATGCCTTTTAAAAAGGATTTTTATGCCATGTGAAAAACGTGTTCCATTCGATGAGATTTAATACTGTTTCCAGTGAGATTAAGGGGTTCCTGAAAGCCCCACTTCTATTTTGAAGAATCCTTCCCTCCAACCCACACTGCTTATCTGCTTACTCCTGAACAGGCTTTTTATACGGTATTTTGCATAAACCATAGAAGGTAATGAGATGCAGTTCTTCTTCACCAATGCCTTGCAGTACCAACAACTCCTAGGCTTTGTCTACACTGCATGATTTTTGCGTAAGAAGCTTTTTGTGGGAGAGATCTTCTGCAAAAACTTCTTGTGCAAAAGCATGTCCACACCTCAAAAGTGCATCGCAAAAGCAATGTGCTTTTGTGCAAGAGAGCGACCACACTGCATGGACGCTCTTGCACAAGAAAGCTCTGACTGCCATTAATAGAATGGCCATCAGAGCACCTCTGCTTTTTTTGATAGGCTCTTTTTGCTCAAGAAACCCCTGCGGAGAGTCCATACGTGCCTTTTTGCGCAAGAGCTGTAGCGCAAAAAGGAGTTATTCCTTGTGGGCAGAGGAATAACTCTACCAGCAAATATCCTCTGTCCTGTCGATTTACTGTAATTTTTGTGCACAAAAATGCGCTTGAGGATGCGCTGCCAATTTTTGCACAAACCCAGCTGTTTTTGTGTAAAAACCTTGTAGTGTAGACATAGCCCTATTGATTTGGGAGCAGTGGACTGAATTAAAAAACAATTAAAAAATCATCAATTTTAACAACAGAGCAATGCATCTAATGTACAAATACACAGAGGGAATATGTCACAACCTGAAACCATTACACTATTTCCATTTTAAATAATGTTCCTTAGTGCTGACACAAATAAAATGTATTCAGAGTATGGTGCATCACATTATGATATTAATGGCAATAGGTTGGGGTCTAAAATGTTTTTATTCATTTTAAGGAGCAATCAACTAGATTATACATTTTCTTAATAAATCTGTTTGACTGCAATATACAGGCAGTCCCTGGGTTACATGGATCCGACTTACATCGGATCCCTACTTACAAACGGGGTGAGGCAACCCCGCACTAGCTGCTTCCCCCAGCAGACCAGGGAGACCCGGAGCAGATTTTCTCAGCAGACATCTCAGCTTGAGAATAAAGGACTGAGGGAAGTGAGGTGTGGGAGAATAAAACTGAGCTCTGGAGAAATGTTTGGCTAGAGTTTCCCCTACAATATGTACCAGTTCCGACTTACATACAAATTCAACTTAAGAACAAACCTACAGTCCCTATCATGTACATAACCCGGGGACTGCCTGTACTGTGGGTGAGGTAATTCCTTTTATTGGATCTAATTGTCTCTACTATCCTGGGACCACCATGGCTAAAATTACACTGTATGAAATAGACTGTGTGAAACAACTCTCATGAGAAGGTCACTTATTTAGTGCTTGCAAAGTACTGCAAAAAGAGCTAAATGTGGTGTCAATCCTGCAAGGAGTTCCACATTTGTGGTCCCCAGGCAGAGGCTCTTGGAAGTTGGTGGAACGAGTAAAGAGGACAATTTATGTTCATTGCAGGATCAGGCCTTCTATTACTGTTACAGACTTATAGACCTATATTATGTTTAATCAATCTTGTTAGTTAGTAGTAAGTGATGCTTTTATTTTCATGATTAAATTAGTCTTTGTAAAATGTAATTATACGTAGTAAGAGTAGTAGTTACAGAACACTGTAGATTGTGAGAAGAAATGTGAACTAGGACTCAGTAATGTGTATGTGTACCCATATGAAAAAAATATGTTGAGGGGAACATGCAATATTCTGCAGCTCACACTCTCATATCCATTAGAACTCACTGCTAATTAAATTTAAATATACATCCCTTGCTCACAAAATCTTTGCATTTTAGCCCATGTTATACTACACTGGCACTGTTTTTTTCAGGATATATAAGACACACATTTATAAAGTCCCTCTCTCAAATCACCTCCAAGGCCCTGAAATAATACAAAATATATTAAAAGCAGCGCCATATGCTACTTTTTTTTTTAACTCTCATTTAAAATCAAGGGGAATTATGCACCTTGTGAAACATGTATGTAACTGTCATTAATTAAAATAGGCACTATGCAGATCCAGTGGGGGTGGGAGGTCGGGGAAAGAAAGCTATCTTATCCCATAAAGCAACCTAGCGTTAATTAGCTTAATTAAGGGCTGACACTGCAGCCAGAGAGCTAAAAACTGTAAATCTAAGATGTTCCAATTGGTATAGTACTTACGGTTATAGCAGAAAATCATAAGCAACAGAGTATATCATGCAAACAACAACGAGGGGCCATATCATATATAATGCTACACTAACTAATATTACAGAATATTAGAAAGCTTCATGAAAAATACTAGCATTGTAAGAGTTGAGGTTCTCATAGGTAAGAACATATTCTTCTACCATACCAAAGATTTATGATATTACCAAACCTCCATGAAATTTTTAACCTGTTGATGTACACTGTAAATCCTTAAAGATTAATAATTGGTTTGGCATGTCGTGCTAATAGGATGTTAATTTGTGTTGCTACAATAAATAGACATTATTTTAATAAAACAACTATATTTTCATCTTAGTAATTAAAACAACAAGCCTATTAATACAATATGCTAGATCCTTAGTACCCTGTCTTAATACCAGTGTAGTGACACATACACAACTTACCATTAGTCTTTAATGGTACAAGTTTCCTAACTTCCCTGCACCAGTTCAGCTTCCTCTGATGTTCCAGTGAAATCTGGGTGGGCCGGTCAATTAAAGCTTTCTGAAGGATCTCCCGAAACTGAGGACAAAACTGGCACATTCTGAACATTTCTACTGTGTATCTGTGCATTGTTTTAAAGTGATGAATTATTCCATTGGTGGGTTTGACAAGATCCTCAGGAGTCCTCTCTCTAATTTTCACTGCTTTCAGCATATTGCTCAGATACAAAGCTTGGGGAAGAACTTGTTGGACAGCCATTTCTGAGAAGATACCTGAAGGAAAAAAGAAAGACAATCTTTTTAGTCTCACAATGTATATTATAGGATTCTTGCTGGTACAGAGGTTTAGACTGCAAATTCTTTAGAGCAGAGACCTTGTCTGAAACTCTGCCTGTAAACCACACAGTCCATGGTGAGCGCTATATAAATAATATGAAATCCAGCCACCTCTTAGCATTACTCTGCTATCGATCCTGAACTACTAATCCCAATCTCTTTACTCTGTCTTCTCTTTATTATTAAAGAGAAGCAAGTATTCATAATGAACTAATGAAATTACAGCACTTGTAAAAGGAGAAGTTTAAATGGAAGTGGGGTGAAGAGGAGGGGAGGGGAGAACAAGAGGAGGGGAAATTACCATGGGAGCTTTGTCTAATCAACAATTGAGCAGCGTAATCTCCAGTGAACCTGCTGAACTTTAAATGCACTTTAATCTTTCAATTTGACCACGTGCCAGAGAAAATTGATCGATCGCTTCAGATTTACAGATGAGTGACAGAACATGCATAAAGCAATGTGACATGTAGTGCAATATTTAAAACACTTAGCTACAATAGCTACATGCAAAGTTAGCTCCCAGCCCAGGCTTAAGATTTCATATGAGATTTAAAATTAACCTAATGACAAATGAAACATTTGTAGCATGATAGGCACCTGGTATTAAATCAGACACCTACATAATAGGAACATTCCTTAGGTTATGTTAATGGTAGGATTATTGCAGAAGCATATGCATGTGTGCATGGGGGTGGGAAGGTACGGAATCAGACCCATTATTACTCAAGGGTAAATCAAGAGAGCTGAAGAAGCATTTCCACTTTGCTCAAAACTCCCAATATTTTTCCGATGTGCAACACGTAATGTCAAATGCTATTTGCTCCTTTCCTCACCTCCAGTCACACTGGAGAACATAAATTCATAGCTATGAATGGCATTCCAAGCCTCACACTTGTTCTAGGCAAATCAGGTCTTTGCACTGTGTCTGACTAGAACCAAGTGTAAACACAGAGTACATCTGCACACATGTACTTTCATTGGTTCTCAGTGCTCAACCCAACTTAATGTTTTTTAAAAGCATTTTTTTAGAAAAGTAAATGTATATAAACCTTACATTTCTAGCACTTGAGAACTCCACAAGTCTTTTCCTCATCAAATGTCTTAAAAGAATATGACACCTATATTGTGATTTCTAATTTGGGGCCAAACAGAGAAAGGCTAGAGGCAAATGAAAGCTAAACCTCACATCTTTTAGGAAACTGTCCTCTCTAGTGATAAGAGCCTGGAGAGCCATGGAGCAAGCAGGAGGAAAGGAATTACAATCTCACAGATACACCAGGAAGGGAAAGCCTCATCTGCCACGCAGGAGATATCCTGCATGGTAATCTGTTCCTCCACATAGTTATATGGGCTTCCCTCTACATCTCCCTGGTTCTGGTAGCTGCCATTGTGAAAGTTCCCCTGTGGCTGGTCAATAGCTACAGAAAGGAACTGCCTAGTAGTTATTACACCAAACTGCTCTGCCTAGAGCTGCTTTGTACATTCCCTCCCAAGAATCTCTGGCAGAAGATCTCAGTAGGCACACTTAGCTGAATTTCTATGGAGTATTGATCGGAAGCAATGGGGTGTCTCATGATGAAAAAAAAATGTGTACCCCATTTCTGCTCAACTGGGGAGTTAACTGAATGTTTTTATAAGTATATATTCATTACAAAGTTAACTAACTCATTTCCTATCTTGTCTATTTCCCCTTGTCCAAAGGAAATGGCACATATTTTCCACATCATACTAATTTTTAAAATTAAGAATGCGGGACAAAATAACCAGAATATAAAAGTGTCATGTCCTTTATCTTCTTCAGCAACTTCCAATCCCTGATCCATCAAACTCTTATATACACAAGCAGACTCATTGAGTCATGGAATTTTTTCATGAATAAGGACTCCTCATCTGATTATGTATTGCAAGCTTGTGCCCTGGAAATGGATCTTTCCACTATTAAGTAACAATGAAGACAGCAATTTGTTTAGCATTAAAAAAGGTGAATTCAATTTATAAGTTATTCAGCACTAGATTTCTGCCTCTCTTTTATTCCAACTACATTCTTACCCTTATATGTGAAAATCTGAGCCATTTTGATTATTAGTTATCAATTTAACTGTGCTTTTAAAAATCATGCTTAAAAATAGTACATTTTTTAAAAAACAAACCAAAAAGCTGTTTACAACTGGATAAGATAAAATAAAACAAAGCATAAAACATTCAGGAGGTGTTAAAAATAATTGTTTTTAAAAATAGATCCCAGTCATTTGAAAAAGATCAAACAAAATTATTTTAAATTCAGCCTTCATATTCAATAATCCTTTTCATATTTATGTAGTGTTCACAGAGCACTGGATGGGATTCCAAAGATCTACTTCTGTCTCTAGCATGGCCTGCTGAGTGACCTTTGGCCAGTCACTTCATTGCTCTGTGCCTCGTTTTTCTCTTATGTAAAATGGAAATAGGATAATGCTATCAACCAAAGCACTTTGAGATTTACAGATGAAAAGTGCTATTTAAGAGCTGGACATTACTAGGGCAATCTTGCCACAAACTTAGTACCCTCAAGTTCCACTGATGTCAGTGGGGCAGAGATGGTCTTTGCGTGGACTTTGTACAGGTCATGGCACATTGTCAACATTTTACAAATAACTATTTTAAAAGAATGGGAGATGAGGGACTGTAACATTCATACATCATCATCTAGCCGGATCTGGCTTGTTGGTACTGTGATTGTCTTGAGTGTGAAAGAAACAAATGGGTGGTTATGCAATTCACTTTATATATTGAAGGGACATTGTTTCAAGGAATGTTGTCAAGTATGAGCAGTATTTGTAAACCTAATAGAAATATATAATATCTTGGCTTTTCAGTACACCAGAGAAACCAGAATAAGGCCAGTAGGTGGCAGGATGTAGGACACCAGGTCAAAACAAAATGGGTTGGTCAATAACTTCATTACCTAAAAGGTTTTTAATAAGTGTATAAACCCCAAAAGTAACATCTCTGAATGATAACTACTATAGCACTGATTTTTATTATTTATCCAAATTCCCCAGATGGTCACCATTTAAATACAGTTCAAATATATCACCTTCATAAAGCATCACAATATGCTTTACAGCAAGTGGTGGAATAAGGAAAAAATACTTAACCAAAAGGGTACAAGTAAAGGGTATACCAGTTATGCTCCTCTTTTCATGCAGAATTCCTATTTATATTGTGTTCAGTTATACTGCCTTGCCAGTTTTCTACCTAGTTCTATCAAGTGTGATAGGACGTTTGAGTCATTGGTATTGATAAAGCATTGTATAAATTCATATTTGTTTAGGAACTTTCATCCTAGATGCTCAGATGGAACACGTTACATAAGTGCAAAGTATTATATATTAATGCTCTCTGTAACTAAAGACAGATTCTTACTAGAAAAAGAAATCAGGAACTACTAATAATGAGGCTATTTGTAAAAAAAAAAATCACAAATAGAAGGTTTAAGCATAGGATTAAGCATAGTGCTACTGTAAGATTTGACAAGAACACAGACACCATGGCTCTGAGTTTGCAGTCCAGCTCTCTACCCCCTAGTGGGCGATTTGAGGTGTACATGCAGGTTGTTTTTCTTCAAAATGTCTCACTGCTGCAACTTAGCAATGGTGGGAATACTAATGTAGACAACCTATTGGTGGTTTAGCTAGTCTACTGTTGAACTGTACTCAGTGTAGGCCCAAAAAACCAGAAGCAACCTGCTTACACTAATACTCCAACAGTGGAGCTGCATTAGTGGGGTTATAATGGTGGGAAATTGGAACTAACCTGTTAGTGTAGCTAAGACAATAATAGCAAATCCACTTCTCATGGAACGTTAGTAGCCCCCAACCCACCAAATAGATTACAGTATACAAGCTACGTTTAACCCCCCCCCCCAAACAATCAGAACAATAGCTCTTGCATAACTGCCTACACGAGCTGTCATCAATAATTATGTAACTTACACTACCACAGCTGGGTGTCACTGCCTCGCTACATCCTTGCCTGCCCTTTCCTCTGTCTACTCTCCAAACCTTCTTTCCTCCCCGTATGTACGTTCTGGGATCGCCAGCCAAGTTTTTAAAGGGAAGAACACACAAGAGGATCGGGGGGAGGGGTAGTCAAACACAGATCCATTAGCAAACCTCCCGCTGCCACCACCGGAGCCTTCGTTACCAACCGGCCCTTTGCAATAAATACACACGCTCACCCACAGAAGCAAGCCAGAAATGCTCGCCAGGGCATGGTCCAGACCACCCCCAGGACTCCTCGGTGCCCCACCACGGAGCGACTGCCACAAGCAGCACAAAGCGCGGTACCTTTCTGCAGAAGGGCTCCTCCAAGAGCGCAGCGCGGCGGATACAATCCTTCTCAAGATCAGTGCACACAGGCGAGGGCAGCGCTAAGCTGGGCAGCCATGAATGCCCGACCCGACTGGGTTGCAGGAGAATCTGGCTCCTTCACAGCGCCTAGCTGGGCTTCCCTCGGCCGCCCCCTCCCTCCCCGCTGCTGCTGCTGCTGCTGCGCTGGCTATAAACTGGAGTCAAGGGCTGTTGTTTTTTTTCCTTTCTATTTTACTAAGCCGAGGGAAAAAAGCCCCAGCCCGCGCCGGGGATTTCCACCCCCAGCGCCAGGGACTTTCCGACATGTGACACCCGAGCGAACAGCTGCTGCTGCTGCTGCTGCTGCGGCGGAGGCTGCTGCTTGCCCCGCGGCCCAGAGGTGGCGCTGCGCGAGCAAGCCCGGCCCCACGGCCTAAGCCCCGCCCCGTGAGGCTGAGCCATCCCTCCCCGTCTGAGTCAGCGCGCTGGCGCGGGAGTGGGGGCGCTCCCTTCGGAGCCTTATTGCGTGTGCCCGCACCGCGCCGCAGCAGGGGGGCCGCCTATTGGCCAGCGCCTTGGCCGGCTGCAGCCCGCTCTCCTCCTGCCCAGCGCAGCCGCCTACGGGCAGAGCCAGGCCTTACCTGCAGCCCCCTAGGGGCAGGCTGTGACCTGTAGCTGGTCCTGCAGCCTAGTGCTCAACCCAGGGCTCATAATACCATCGACATGGTTTGTTAAGTCTTTAAAGTGCTACCAGACTGTTGCTTTTTTAAGTTCAGCTTGCAACTGTTAATTGCGTGTCAGGGGCCCTACAGGGGAAAAGCCTCCTGCCACTGCCAAGGCTTAATTAACCCTTGTCAACCCACAAAAATTGTACCTGGTTATGTCAATAGTTACAGTGGTTCAGCCTTCTTAGTATGGTGTTAGCTTAATCAGACGCACCCCGGAGTTGCTATTCCCACTCAGACTGGTACAACTGCCTCTGCTCTAGGGTTTGTGCTGGTGTAACTACATCAGGACATGGGCATACCCCTAACAAACAGATACATCTGTAGGAAATGTGCCTGAAGCTCAGGCCTTATTTGCACCATTAACTATGCAAGAGAACAGAGGTGAGTAATGGTAATTAGATGCCCTAGGCTCCCATAGCTCTGCCCTCATGGCCCTACCCTTGCATTTGGTGATTCTACCTTTCACTTACAGTGGCACTGATGGGGGTAAGGAGGTAGTTCTCTCCCAGCAAAAGAGGGGTAGCAACCTCAAACTTTCTTGCTAGGAATGACAGTTCAGGACCCCTCCCTTTCATAATCACTGTGGGCTCTCTGTCACATGGAAGACAGGTACAGGTGGCAAAAGAGGTTTGCAGTACTCAATCCCACCTGCTAGGATGTATATGCTTAGGTGGGTCAGGATCACTGCATTCTTTTCTTGCTACACAAAGTTCTCTTTGGCAGGGTCCTCCAGAGCAGGAGGTTATGGAGTTGACACCCCATTCATTATGTTGTGGTTCCCCCCACTTATAACTATTGTTTCAGGTTGTCTTCACACTCAAAGAGCTGTCTCTGATTTGGTTATACTTGGTTCACATTCTCAGGCTTTTCTTGGTAACCCTGAAATTTAATATTTGTTTAAATGAAGGGTTAGAGTCTGATGTAATACCATGACTCCAGGGGTTTGGCTTATAATGCTTTAATATGCCTTAATCTGCTCCTGCAGGTGAATAATTTCATGGTAATTGACTGTAGGATGGTAGGACTACTTGCATAAGTAAAGTTACTCATGTACGGGGCCTGGAGCCTAACATTGTAAATTCATGAAGACAGAGATCTTCAATTTGTATCTCTTTGTAAAGGGTTATCAGGTTATATACATAATTTCATGTTAATTAATAAGCATCAAGTGTTTTTTAAAACAATATTTTCAAAACTCTGTCTTAGAAAAGCTCGATAGTTGCCTTCTAACATATCATAAACAAAACAGCTACACGTTGTTCGTGTGAGAGTGTGTCTACCCAGCAGGGCTTAACTTGAAACAAGCTACGCAAATTGAGCTATGTTAATTGCATAGCTTATTTTGAAATTGGGAGTGTCTACACAGCACTTATTTCGAAATGAGCACTCTTCTTCTGACTTATCTTACTCCTCGTACAATGAGGGTTATAGGAGTCAAAGTAAGAAATCCTCCAGCTTGATAATATTTTGACATTATTTCAAAATAACTGCCTGCTGTGTAGACACGGACTAAGGTATTTTGAAATAAAACCTGTTATTTTTGTTGCTGTGTAGACTTACCCCAAGTGATTTGTACTGAACAAATAACAGGTTCCTGGCCAAAAAGCTGACAACCTAAAGGTACAGGATCCAGTGCATGTTGTAATAAAGGGCCTGAACCCTGCAAAGTGCTGAACTCCTTCTGTGGTTCTGAATTCCTCCCTCCCCCGCCTTAACTTCTCTGGGAGCTGAAGTTGCTCAGCACTTTGCTGTCTCTGGCCTCAGACCTGGAAAGTTATTACAGAAAAAGTAGATTTTAAAAAAGATTTTCGAGGAAAGCAGGAGTTGGGCATCTGTATGTCTTCCTCTTCTTTCTACCCTGTGTTCACTGAGTCAGGGCTGTGCTTGGGAAAAGGGATGATCCCATATAGATTAAAAAACTGATGTATTTTAACTTTTTCACTGCAGTTCCTCCTTTTAAGTGCCCTGCTGTCTAGTGGGATCCACAGCCTGACATTTGCATAGGCTGTCTATATAATACATAGAGAAAGGCACCTGGAATGTGATTCACAAAGCCAGAAAACTGAGCAGGGCGCTGTGCAAACTAGCCAGTAGGAAATGCCAGCATAAGGGATGGGGCTTAAAGCATACCCTACAAAAGGACTTAGGCACCTGATTCTGGCCTCTCCATTTGGGATTCACAACCATGATCCTTGTCCTGAAGTTAGCTTAGCCCTTTCTCACAAAACTCTGAGGAAGTGGTAGTTCCCCCTCCCTCTATAACTAGGGCCCTACTAAATTCACAGTCTATTTTGGTCAATTTCATGGTCATAGGATTTTTTAAATTGCAAATTTGATTATTTCAGATATTTAAATCTGAAATTTCACAGTGTTGTAATTGTAGGGATCTTGACCCAAAAAGAAGGTGATGAGTGTTTGCAAATTTTTTGTTTATGTGTGTGTGAGTGCAGGAGGGTGATAATTGTGTTTCTGCTGCCCTTATTTCTGTACTGCTGGCAGTGGCCCTGTCATCAGAGCTGTTTAGCTGGAGGGCAGCAGCTGTTGGCCAAGAGCCCAGCTCTAAAGGCAGCGCCACTGCCAGCAGCAGTACAGAAGTATTGATGTCATGGTATAGTATTGTCATCCTTACTTCTGCACCATTGCTGCCTTCAGAATTGGGCCCTTTATTAGCAGCCACCACTCTTCAGCCATCCAGTTCTGAAGGCAGCAGCACAGAAGTAAGGTGGGTGTGGCATGCCATTGACACTCTTACTTCTGCACCGCTGCTGATGGGTTGCAGTATTGCCATCCTCACTTCTGTGCTGCCTTCAGAGCTGGGTACCTGGCCAACAGCTACCACCCTCCAGCTGCCCAGCTGTGAAGGCAGTGCAGAAGTGAGGGTGGCAATACTGCTATCCCCTAAAATAATCTTGAGGCTTCCCCACAATTCCCTTTTGGATCTGGACCCCCAATTTAAGAAATGCTGATTTCCCCCATGAAATCTGTACAGTAGAGAGCAAAACACACAAAAGATCAGCATCTATGGTGCATGACACATTTTTAATGGCTGTGAAATTGGTAGGCCGTATCTATAACCAAGTGCTCTGAGTGCTTACCCATGTGGTGAGAGAGCTAGGTTCAAGTCTACCCTGCAGGGAACAGGGACTTGAATCCAGACCTCCCTGGATGCATGCTGTAACTGCTTGGGATCCAACTATGTTTTGTAGAGGATCAAATCTGGTACACAAGCCCCATAGACAAGAGAAGCAGGGGAATTTGAGAAGTTCACTGGGCGTAGGTATGAACTACCCAAGAGGCATTAGGACTTAAGCATCTTTGCTCATGCTCACAAAGAGAAATTTAGGTGCCTGCTGGTCTTTGATAGTAGAAACTTAGGTACCTAGAGAATGTAGACACCAACTGTGCTAGGTGGCAGTTGAGCAGGGCTTTAGGGGGAGTATATTTTGAATTTCAGCACCTAACTGGTAGATGGCACCTACATTCGCTTGTGGATCTAGTCCTGAGTAATTTGTGGGTCTAGTCTAGATCATTTCTCTTTTTATAAAGATAGACAGATGTAGAAGTATGGATTATCCAGTGCAAGAAACAGCAGCAAAGTGGTAAACAAGTTGTTCTATTTCCTATCAATTTTAGCCCTGGAGAGGAGGAAGAGTGTGAGTGAGAAAATTATTTAGATCACGTCAGGTATTACCTGTCTGTTATGAATAATAGAAGTGATGGACCCACTGTGAAGTCACTGACTATTGGGAAACATCTGTCAAGGCAAGAAGTCATTATCACTATTACAAACGATGAATATCTCTAAACTTGTATAATAACATTCTTAGCCTTGATTAGCTTAAAGGTGAGCTGCTAATTACTATATTGCGATTATAGTACAGGTCTTTTTCTAGCACAAAATGACTGGTGCAGAAACCAACAGCACAGCAGGGATTCATTTGGGGCCATCATTTTTTTTTCTGTGTCTGTACTGCTGATTGAGATGAAATTACTATAAGGTAGTTGCAAAACTGCTTGAAAGATCATACTTGGTGAATAGCTCAGGCCCGTATGCAGGAATTTCTGTGGGGGTGTCTGTGCTTTTTTTGTAAATGTGGACTGCAAGGTTGCGGACACATTCCCCCCGCCATAGTCCCCCAAGGAAGCATGTTCCATGCGGCTGGGGAAAGGCAGGAGCAGCGTGCTGCCCAAGCCTCCCTCCCGGAGGAAGGCTGAGGCCAATTTTCCCCCCTCTCCCAGGAGCAAGGCTGGGGGCGGGGCTGGGCCTTGCTCCTGGGTGGGGAGTGGTAATCAGCCCCAGCCTTCCCCTGGCCAGCTGGAGCATGGGGGAGGAAGGTTAGGACTGCGCACTGCTTCTGCCTTTACCTGGCTGGCTGGAGCACATTTACATGAGGAACCATGAAGGGATGTGTTCTAATCCTTTTCACCCCCCTGCGTACAGGCCTGTAGTTATCAATGGTTCATTGTTAAATTAGGAGGGAGTGTTTTCGGAGGGGGTATCCTGCATGGGATGAGTCCTGGGCCCAAAACTATTCAATCTTTCATTAATGACTTGAATAATGGACCGGAGAATAGGCTTTTAAAATTTGCAGATGACACCAAATTGGGAGAGGTTGCAAGCACTTTGGAGGACAAGATTAGAATTCAAAACAATCCTGACAAACTGGATAACTGGTCTGAAATCAGTAAGATGAATGTCAATAAAGAGAAGTGCAAAGTACTGCTCATAAAATGGAAAAATCAAGTGCAAACTACAAAATGAGGACTAACTTGCAGGGTAGCAGTATTGTTGAAAAGTATCTGGTGAACCATAACATGGAATATGAGTCAACAATGTGATGCAGTTATGAAAAACCTACTATTATTCTGGGGTGTATTAACAGAAATATCATATGTAGGACACAGGAGGTACTTGTCCTGCTTTGCTTAGCACTGGTGATGTCACAGCTAGAGTATTTTATCCAGTTGTGGCTGCTACATTGTAAGAAAAATGTGGACAAATTTGAAAGGATCCAGAGGAGAGCTACAAAAGTGATAAAAAGTTTAGAAAACCTGACTTAGGAGGAAGGGTTACAAAAAACTGGGAATGTTTAATTTTGAGGAAAAAGACTGAAGGAGGGACCTGATAAAAGACTTCAAATACGGTAACGGCTTTTATAAAGAGGACTGCAGTTGACTGTTTTCCAGGTCCACGGAAGGTACAACAAAAGGTAATAGCCTTAATCTGCAGCAAGGGAGATTTACATTAGATATCAGGAGAAACTTTCTAACTACAAGGGTAGGTAAGCTCTGGAATAGGCTTCCAGGGGAAGTTGTGGAGTCCTCATCACTGGATATTTTTAAGAATAGGGTGAACAAACATCTGTCATATAATGCTCTTAGTAACATGGTCCTGCCTCAGTGTAGGCAGCTGGACTTGCTGACCTTTCAGGGTTCCTTCTAGCTCTATTATCTATGAGTCTATGATTTTATGACCAGGGCTATGATGATAACCATTTGGGTAATAGTAATCTTGTCATCAGTTAGCCCTTGTATTTTCATGCTCTAGACAGCCTTGGAAAAGGCATGATTCATCTCTAAGGGAGGAAGAGGAGGAGAGGGAAAAGAAGGAAATTCCTTCTCTTGCAATAGCATTGCCTGAGGTTATGCTTGAGTTCTGCATCCATGACTTCCAGGGGTCATCTGAGAGCTTCACTGCTTGTCCCGACCAAAGAGCGCAGATGAGATGTGCCTGACTATGAATGGGAGAAGGAGAGAGGAAAATCCCTAAAATATCTGTCAGACAGAGAACTGGTACTTACTATTGAGTCAGTTGCTACTGGTAGAAATTACCCAAACTCACTGCTGCCACTTACCAAGAGCTAAACTGTTTTGCAAATTTTCCATTTTACTCATCTGAATATAATAAAATAAACTCAGGATTCCCAATGAGGCTTTTTTGGAGCAGGGGAGGGAAGCATGAGAGGCTAAATTAGAATATAGGGCATTCCTTGGTCCAGTACTCTTATCAATGGATTATGCTTTGCTCATCTTCTCTCCCCTCTGCAAACTATGGACGTTTGTGAAATAGTGACAATTCTAAATAATGATATCTACCTACCTATGGTTTTGGATGGTAGCCATCACTTGTGGTATCTAAACACCACAAAAGGCCTCTAAGAGTTGCACAAAATATAAAGCTAAGCTTTTACACTTTGGATAGGGCACCATCACTCAATAACCAAATGCAATAGGTGATCCAGCACAAAATGTATACTGTCAGTGTCTGAATTTACTGCTTCAGTCAACAGACCTTTGTTTACAATTTGCTTTAAAAATATTTCATTAGTGTGTTGCGAAGATTATAAAATCACACCTCTAAAAACTGTCATCCTTCCCGACTGCCATTGGGCATGGTGGCACCAGTTTAATACTACTCCATACAGCCCCACAATCCTAAGGATGGCCCTGTTCTTCATCAGAGAATGAAACGGTCATGTGGCTAAGCCACTTGAATGGCACTCAGTTCTGAATTCTGTTCTTAAGTATGCCAAGGCTTTCTCTGTGTCCGTGGGTAAGTCAGTTCATCTCTTAGACCCAGATCCTCAGAAGTATATAACGCCTAACTCCCATTGACTTCAGTGTAACTTAGAGTAGGTCTGCACTAGAGATGCAAAGGTTTAACCAGTTAATTGGTTAATCAGTGGGGCTGGAGCAGTGGAGGAAATTTGGGGAATCACTGGCCACCCACCTCCCTTTTCCTATTCCTGTTCTGTGGCTCTGTTGAGGAGTTAATTAATTTGAAAGTGAAAAAGCCTGCCACAGCTATTAGCACAACACTGAACCTGTGAAAGAGCCATTCAAGTGGTAATGAAGCCATTTAATAGGCATGGGAACCTTCAGGTATATACTGTCAGTTTCTGAATGTACTGTTAGTCTATAGCTGGACTCAAGTTTAAAATTTGTTTTAAAAATATATAATTAGTGTGTTGCTGAAGATTATAAAATCACACATCTAAAAAAATTGGGTCCCCGCCCGAGGCTGACATTGGGTTTAGGGGACCAAGTTTAATAGTACTGCATAGGGCCCCATACATCCTAACGATGGCCCAGAACATGACAGAACTTTAAGGCTTATGCCTATATGGCTCTCTACATGCTCAAGCAGTGCCTCCCACATCTACTCTGCTATTTTTAACAGCACAGTGTCCCACCTACACCATAGTGTCACCAATGAAAGACTGCGGCTGTGGAGAAAACCCTGGTAGAGGGGGAAGCAACCACAGTCTTTCTGCAGCTGCCTTCTTGTTGCCAGAACCTTTCATTACCACATGCAGCTATACACTGCAGCATGGACACAGCTTGCCTTTTCCTGTGGTGTGTAGTTATACATGCTCTACATGCCATCTGCAGTGTAGATAATGCCTTAGGTACCTGTGAGGATTTGGGCCTTAGTGCCTCAGAGTATGTGCATATTATGAGCTGGAGACGTAATTCCCAATTTGAGGAGATGGAATGGGACAAAGGGGGCAGTTGCCCCAGGACTTGGCAATTCAAAAGAGCCCGAGGCTCTGGACTGCTTCTGCTACTGCAAGAGCCCTTTAAATTGCCACTGGAATGCTGTCTGACACACTGTAAGGGTCTGGCTACACTAGCCACCCTAGTTCGAAGTAGGGTGGCTAATGTAGTCATTCGAATTTGCAAATGAAGCCCGAGATTTAAATATCCCGGGCTTCATTTGCATGTTCCCGGGCACTGCCATTTTTAAATGCCCGGTAGCTCGAACTACCTGCTCGCGGCTACACGCGGCACGGGCTAGGTAGTTCGAATTAACACTCTTAATTCGAATTACCGTTAATCCTTATTGCAGGAGGAGTAACGGTAGTTCGAATTAAGAGTGATAATTCGAACTACCTAGCCCGTGCTGCATGTAGCCGCGAGCAGGTAGTTCGAGCTACCGGGCATTTAAAAATGGCAGTGCCCGGGAACATGCAAATGAAGCCCGGGATATTTAAATCCCGGGCTTCATTTGCAAATTCGAATGACTACATTAGCCACCCTAGTTTAAACTAGAGTGGCTAGTGTAGCCATACCCTAGGTGACTTTGAAGGCTGGAGGGGATGGTGCAATGCCTTCCAGGCATTGCTGAGGGCCAGCTGCCCGAGCCCTATCCTTTCTACCCAAGGCCCCTTCCAGGAGCATAGAACTGCCCTCCATCCCCTGCCTTGCCCAGGGGCCTGGCAAGTCTGTTGCTCCCCTGCTCCAACACTAGCTTTGATTAAGCTAGAAAGCTAAACATAGCTGTGTAGAGCAGCACTACTAGTGACAGGAGGTATCTCTCCTTAAGCAGGGAATCACAGCTCAAAGTGTAGACATACCCTTGTTCCTCCTACTTTTATCTGTCATTTATATTTGCCAGACTGTACATTCTTCAGTACAGAGTCTTATTTATTATTTGTGTATTGTAGTATCTACAAGCCCATTTCCCATTGCCCTAAGTCATGTACAAATATTAAAAATATTCCTGCACCTCAAAAGCTTATAATCTAGTAAACTAGCTTTCTGTATGAGTTTTTTGTATATCAGAATGGGAGCCTGATGTAAATTGTGAGCTTTAAGCACTACTGCAGTACAAATAATCAGATGAAGGGAAAATGTTCCATAGTTGTGGGTTCTTAACAGAGATGAGCCTGCTTTCTCAAAATGGGATGATTAGCACTTCACACCCCTCAACTGCACAGCGCCACTGGCTGTCCCTGAGGTAGAGTGGACCAATATTATTTTAGATTTTATATCAGTTTGCATGCTGGGGTAGCTTTCTAATGCCCAAATCACAGTAGAGCGCTTCAAAATAATATCAGGACTTCCAGGGGAGACCTGTCACTTCAGTGATCAGTGGAATTGCCCTTCATTCATAGGAATTATAGACAATATCTCATCTAAAATATGACCAAGTGTTACCGTTGTTTTGTTTTCTTCAAGGTTTCCTACTTACCTGTTCACCAGACCTCATGAGACCTCGAAACCTTTTATCCTGTGACTAAGGTCTATGAGACATTGTCATATCAAAGATAGGATTTATCAGCAAATCAAGCTAATTAGGCAGCCCAAAATTGCCTCTGGAGTTGCCAGCTCTGTGAATCTCTTGTTCTGTGCTGCCACAAATGTCAACCCTTCTTCTGAAGGAAGAAGCTTTTTCTTGGCAGTGACCATATTCCATGGACACTCACCAAACTGTGTAGGTAGTTAGGGTTATGGAAATAGGGTCCCAGGACACACATTCATAATAGTTATATGGATGAGGGGTCTGTAATTATTAACTCATACCAGTCAGTCATAGACAAAAATTTAAAGGGATTCCATGCCCGACAAAATATCTCCCTGAAGGAGAAGATGGGCTACCAGCCAAAAACATCCTTCCCGTCAATGGGAGAGTGGATGAGGAGAACACATTTCGCAACCAGCCATGCCAACCCAGCATAGCAAATATGGTGATCAGGGGCAGGAGTTTCCTTGAAAAAGCTAGCAAGATTTCCTGGTCATACATAGCCTTGGCCTTTAGCACTTTGGCTGAATGTCTCTGAGTCCTTTCCAGTCGCCTTTCAGGGTGAAATCTGTTTTCCCCGGCAGCTATTATTCTGTGCCAAAACAAATGCTGTTTATATAACCTGAATGGGAAAATTCAGTATCACTTCTTACTTTTTTCTGATGATTCCCATTGTATTTTCCTATTCATTTTCATTTCTTAAGCCATCATCCAGCTCCCCCTTTTAAATGTTTTATTTTTATTTTTGGTTCAAATAAAGCTATTTTATGTAATGTCCATATGTTCTGTGAATATGTGTGTGAATGACTCTGTATCATTCCTTACTAATGCGGAAGAATCAATGGGGCATATATCAGGGTGGAAACAGCTTCTTATCCTCCTCAAAATGCTCAGAAATTGAATTATTTGGGGCCTTCTTCATGAATCTGAAGTGATCGCATTAGGGTAACCATTAGTCGTGAGTCACTCACAGAACAACGAATATGCTCTCCTTCCTCCTGCATAATTTACAGTTTTCCCCTGATTCATCTTGCTGCTTTCCTCTTGGCAGGGTGTTTGTCTTCTACTAATGCACTCCAGATGAAGATTATGCCTTTAATGGTGATTTTTTTCAGTTGCATACAATATGTATAGTGTTTATGTTTAGAAGGATCCATTCGCATTATCTATTCTGGCTGCTTAGTTACCCTAGCCAAAGAACTTCACCCAAGCTTCAAACCCACACCTAGAGCTGGGTGGAAAATGTTTACCATTCTTAAAAAAAAAAAAAAAAAAAAAATTCAGATAACTTCCCCATTGGGATGAAACTGAGAGACAGAGACAAGACGTGTTCCAAATAGTCAGTAGCCAGGTGGTTAGGACACTCACCTGAGATGTGGAACAGCTGCAACAGGAGAGACCGAAAAGGAGCCACCTTATGAAGTGCTGCTCATCTGGGATGTAGGAGACCCAGATTCTAGTCCTGGGGTGGGCCAATAAGCAGCCAGACAGTTTGCCGGTGTTAGCCACAGGTGGGCTGCCAGATGTTTTGTTTACCTGCATGCTAACAGGCATGGCTGCTCGCAGCTCCTGTTGACTAATTAGCTGTTCCTAGCCAATGAGAGCTGTAGGAAGTAGTGGCCAGGAACTGTGAATGGCAGCCAAAGGGAGCTGCCAGCATCGGTGCATCTCAGAGCCCTGGCAAGCCTTGTCCAGCCTGTTGGCTGCTTATTGCCCACCCATGTTCTAATCTCTCCTCCACAACAGGGAGAGATTTAAACCTGGTTCTCCTACAGGCTTAAATCCAAACCACTAGGCTATTGTCTTTTCTAGGGGCTGTTGTTCTTTTGTAACCAAATAGTCCATCCTGAAACTAAGAAACCTTCCCAATCGAAGTTTCATCAAAGCTAAATCTTCCTGCAAAGTATTTCCATTTTGAAGAATCAACACTTTCCAACAAAAACAAATTTGTCAACAAATTCCCACCCAGCTCCACCTGTAACTTCTGTTTGGGCTACGGCCTGTCTTTTCAAAAGAGATCCAATCATGATTTAATTAGTGTGCAAAGAGTCTCTAACCCAAAATCTTTAAGCCTGTTTCAAAGTAGGTCTAGGACATACAGACAGTCCCTGACAAGACCAACCAAGTAGTTTTTCTAGTGTTTTGCCCTAGAACTCTTATCATTTTGGACCCAAGAGCTTGTATTTTAATAGGTTAAATATACCTGGGTTGTGTTCAAAGTTCAAGTATGTGGATACATTTTATGGCAATAAGGAAACAATTCTTTCCTGTCCTTTGAGAAAGACATTTCCCAAATGTAAGGCATATCCTGTTCGTGGGGAATAAACGGCAATGACAACATGCCCATATGAGTGTCCAGGAAATCTAATCTAAGATGACGTATGTGGAGAACTGAATTCATCTTGAATCAGCACAATCAGAATTTCCCCAAGAAAAATCCTCCAAAGAAGGATGTTTAGACGTGGATGGAAATTACAGAACTTTGTTCCCAAGTGAAATAACAAAAGTACCACGGTATTGTTAATTTATAGGAAATAAAACTTTTTTGGGGAAACCAGATATTTGCTTTCCATACATGGATTCAAGATAATCAACTACAATAGGCTTGAGTCTGACCTCACCTAAGTTTATACTGTCTTAAATCTATTGTTGTCAGTGTCCTGGTGGGTTTATCGCTGAGACTAATAATATATATTACAATCTGAAACAGATTTCTGCATAAGGTCCTGCCATCCCCAAATAGGGAATGTTTTGGTAGTCTTAGTACATGCTCTGATTTCTGTAATTGATGCTGCTACAAAACAAACTGCCTGCATGTGGGTGGAAGGAAGCAAAAACAGGTCCAGATGGTGTTGGGAACACAGAAGAGAGGAACATCTTCTTGGTAAGCTAGCACATCATGGTAAGCTACCACATTATTATTATCAGGAGCAGCAACACAACTGGGACCCCATTTTGGACGGTGCTGTACAAACACAGAAAAAACTAGTCCCTGCCTCCTTTATCACTCCTTCACATAGTTGGCAATGTTTGCATTGAAAGAGGGTTTATTGCTTTCCTAACAAGTATTCCTATTAATTGTGTCTACATCACCAAGGTACTTGTGATGGAATGCCCATCCCACATTCTGTCTGAAGAATAAATCGATTAACTTTATAGGCTGCACCTGGCAGGAAGTGGAGACTGGCAGTAAACCTCTGCTGGTGGAGGAGCTTGGCTAGAAATAAAGAGAGGAAGTTGCTGGTAACAGAGGGAACTGGGCAGCTCTGGAATAATTCCCTAGAGGAGGTAAGGGTGTATGTGTGTTATTATCTAGGTAGGAGAAGGAGATCTAGGGGAAGAGTAAGCTTGGGAATCCAACTGTAGACATAGAAATTCTGGCAAGAACCTGAAATGGAATGAAGAAGCCCAGTAGGAGTTGGTAGAATGGGAAGGGAGGGAAAGGAAGAGAGGAAAAAGTCCAGGGCATCATAAAAAAGATCAGAACTTGAGCAGGCAGTGATTGGTGGATATAAGGTCCATGGGCTGGAACCTGGAGTAGTGGACCAGCCTGGGTTCTCCTGCTGGCTACTGGGAAAGTGTCACAGGCTGGGCAGTGGATCAAAAGACTGAGATTTCAGACAGATTGTTTGGCTAGTGGATCTTTGTTACCTTGGAAGGAGAGAACTATAGTAATGTGGCTGGAGGGCAGAGCTCAGGGAGAAAGGGAGCAACTGAAAGTGGGGGCAGCAGCTGGTCAAGAGCCAATCCCAAAATGAGCTGCAGGAAGGTGCCCCAGCCATGAGTAGTAACCTTTTGACAGTCCTATAGTATAAAAATGAGGTTTGCTGATTGTTCTGTAACAATAGTACCTAGCAAAAGCACCTATCTGTTTCCTTTATTTTTATGGAATAGAAGAATTCAATTTCAGAAGATATTCTAAGCTCTGTACTAGAGAGGCTGTGTACTTCTTGAGTGGCTGAGGCTACATCTAGACTCCAGGCTTCTTCCAGAAGAAGCTTTCCCGGAAGAGATCTTCCAAAAAAAACTTCTTCTGAAAGAGAGCATCCACACTACCAAAGCACATTGAAAAAGTGATCTGCTTTTTCGAAAGATAGCGTCCACACTGAAGGGACGCTATCTCGCACTTAAAACTGTGATTACTATGGGCAGAATGGCCACCAGGGCATATTTGCTTTTTCATCTTCTTTCGAAAGAACTCCCTCTTCCCTGTCCACACACGTCTTTTTCTGAAAGAGCTCTTTTGGAAAAAGGCTTCTTCCTTGTAGAAAGAGATTTACCATTGTCAGAAAACCCCCAGTTCTTTCAGTTTTTTTCTGAAATAATGCAATTGCAGTGTGCACGTAATTGAAGTTTTTTCAGAAGAATGGCCGTTTCCCCAAAAAACTCTGCAATGTAGACATACTCTGAAGTTATTTGGCCTTTGTATTGTAGGTTTTGTCTAATTTTGTAACAACTGGGCATGAAGCTAGGGATATTTTCCATTATGGACTGTTTCAAGGCTAGTCAAAAGTTCAATAGTGTAAATATAGATACTGTATTTAAGGCATTATTCCAGTAAGTGCGTATCTTCCTCCTGAAGCAGCAACTGTATAAGTAATTAAAAAGGCTAGCGTACAGCATTTTTAAATTGCATTGCAAATTGTTCTTTGTATATACACTTCCTCTCTTCTGCTAATGTCATTTTCACTTTTATGTTTACATGTACTACAAAAACAACCAACCAAACCCACCAAAAAACCAAAACAAATCAAAAAACCAAAAAAAACCAAACCCAGAAACAATCTGAAAAAAAGTTTTAAAAAGAGATATAAGGGAAAATCTAAGTAGATGATTCATTTTCCAAAACATCGTCGCAAAACTTTATGAAATACGTGAGACATAAACACAAGGTTTTTATTATCATTAAAGACTCCATAGAACTGAAGGGTTATTAACTATGCTGTCTTGACCAAACTCCAACGTACATCTGCATAATTACATCTGTGTACTTAGGTTCCCCTGGTAATTTCAGTTGGATCATACAGCATTTTTTCATTTCCCGTTCTCATGTAATGTCCTTGTGTAATTTTGTGCACTATTTAGCAGCTTCCTCATTCCACCTAAAAAGAGGCTGTATTTTAGTGGTGGATGTAGCTTAGACAGAGAGGGAGACATTCTTGATTTATGTTACCTGAAGACAAACAGATAGAGAGACTTTTTTTGTAATGTAAATAAGAAAGTACTTGGAAGGGCCAGATGGAAGAAAGGTAAAATTACATAGTATAGCGTGCCACCAAAACCAAGACTGTTTGCATCATAGGCTTGTCTGCAAGACACTGTGAGAACTTGGATGTCATAACCTTCAAGAAGATGAGAGTCATCGGGGAGCAGCTCCAACTCTGAGATCGTCATGGATTTCCTGTGTAAACTGATTTTAACTGAATTAGTAACTTAGCCAAGCAGAATGTACAACGTAATTCCTGTGCTTATTAACAGTTTTATCATCACCAAACAAATATGGGGATGTGAGGGTGGGGAAGGAAACAAAGCAGGACAGATGCTAGATTGAAAGAAGCTACAGAATGTGAATGACAGGAACAAGAATCCTGGAGCCCTCCCACGCTCAGGGCACCATGGTTTGCAGAAGTCATCTCCATAAATTTCCCAGTGACACTTTTCCCTTTTGACCTTGCCCCGGGAGCCCTTTGACACCTTGTAATTCACTGCAGTGGGAAGGCACAATGCAATGCAATATCCACATCTCTCATTCAGTGTCTTGCTCCGCTAATCTTGCTCTCCTGAATAGACATAGATAGGTAAGATGTAGTGCTTTACAAAATATGGACTTAGGATTCTCTTAGCAAGATACATTTCTGTGATATTAATTATGGTCCATAGCTTCTTTATAGCAGGAATAGGAAAGAGGAGAATGCTTGGTGGGGGCCTCAGAGGTGAGAGTGCTCTTTGGATGGTATAGTTCCCTCAGGAAGGGCTGGGGAGAGGTTGGGCTCTGATATGTGCTGGGGAGGGGTCAAGGAAAGAGATTGGATGCTGTTCATAGTGTCGCCCCCCCCCCCCCCCCCCCCCCCCCCACTCCTCACATATCTCTGAGATGCTTGTGTGTAAAATAATACTGACCCTGTCAGGATTTAACAACAGGGAAAGTGGGAGAGATTGGGGTGTTGTGTAGCAAAAATGTGTTGTATAGCTAAGGATTGAAGTTGAAAGTAATGCAAAGGCACAGGGCCTGTAGGTAGTGGCACAATGTATTCCTAAGATCTGTGTTTATCTTGGTGATCTGATGAATGAAGTGTTGAACCCTGCTGCCTCTTCTAGGTTAGGGGGTGGACTAACATTTCTGTCCTAAGGGAAGAATTTGCACAGCTACAAAGTCATTGCTGTTTCTTGCCTCCTACATAGAAAGGGATGATAGGCCTCAACATTATTATTTGTATTGGTTTTATTTATTATTTATTATTATGACCAGTTGATAGTATTAGTGTTCATGAAACGCCTGATGGTTGATTGCACTAATTTACATATTTTAAAAACTCCAGGGTGACGCTGACCAAATTCCTATAAGATGTTGTTTAACCTTTCAAGATGAGCATAGCTATTAGTGCAATAAAATACAAATATGTGGCTTTCCCAAAAGAGCCTCTATCTAATGATTTCAAAGCACTTGGCAGCCATAAATAAATTAAACCTCAGAACATCCCTTGAAAGATTGATAAGTAATATTATCCTTGCATTGCAGGTAAGAAAACTGAGACACAAGAGGCTCTTCTGTGGTAGAGAGAGGAGTAGAACCCATATAATGTAAAGCCCAGGCATACAATGGAGCCACAAGACCATCCTAAGCTGAGCTGCTAAGCTAGACTGTCTTCTCCGGTGGCCAAAGGGAGCCTGGCTGCCATGCCGCAGCCCTAGCCTTCCCCAGCCATGGCCCCAGCCTTAGGGGCTCAGATGTGCAGGCAGTCTGGGAAATCTGTGCCTTCCCTTGTCTATATTACCAACCACCCATGGTTTTCTGTTCCTCAAATAATATCCCCTTCCCTTTGAATTGAGTACCCAAACAGTGCTTTAAGGTGCTTGAGTTTTTCTTCACAGTCTTAGGTCTTGTCTATTCTACACAATTTTGTCAACAAAACAGTGGAGGGGCACACGCAACAATGTCCCTACACCTGATGTAACTCTTGTGCTACACTGACATAATAAAATCACCTCAAGAAGTGAAATGCAGCATTTTGTGCCAAAGTTAGAGTCACATAGTTACTCTGATGCCCTGCAGCCATGTACACAGGCCTGCACCTCTCCCACTTTAAATCCTTGGGAATTTTTGAAATCTATTTCTTTTTTTCTCAGTGTGGACAGCTCACATTGCATCATCCCAGCTCACCAGGCCAGCTTTCCACAGCACACAGGCTCCCTTGGGAGTGCAATGGCACTGTTGGGATTGTGGAGAGGGAAGACTGTGCAGTTGCACTTCCAATCCAGCTGCTGGAACTTTGACACCTGTGAGCAGATTGTTCGTGGCATGGATGAGAAGGAGCAAGAAAGGAACATGCAGCAGCACCATGCTAAGATCAAGAAGCCCCAGAAGGCAAAGGGAGACCATCCATCACGTTGGTATGGCACCAAAAACATGCTGCTTATACAAGGTGCCACATGCTATCCTCAGCAAAGACCCCACCTCCACCCCCAAGAGCTCTGTGGATACTTCACGGGGACTGGAGGCAGCAGCCAATGAAGTCCACACCAGGGATGAGGAGATTGAGTTGGAGGAGGATGTGGGACAGGTGACAGGCTCGTCCAGTGGTGCAGCTCACCAAGACGTCTTTTGGACTCCAGAGAGGTCTGGGCAGTCTCAGCCATCTGGCTCTGGTGTGCCTGAGGGAGGAAAGGGAAGCTCTGGTAAACATTACTTTTTCTTTGTTAGTGCACGGTTCCAGGCGGTAGCGGTGGGAGAAGGGATTGAAATTAATAATGATAGGTACTCTTTGCATGTCGTTCACATTTCCATGAAGAGCTATGCTGTGGGGGACCCTGTGGAAAAGTATGTTACTGCACACCAGGATCTCTTGTGAATCCTCCATAGAGAAATTTAGGAAACTGTTCTGGAGATACTCTGCAATGCTGTGCCAAAGGTTCCTTGGGAAAGCTACTTTCTTTCTTCTGCCATTGTAGGAAACTTTACTGTGACAATTGGCAACTAGGCAGTTTCAGTATTTTGGATGTCAATAGGGTCTATTACTAGAATTGGTCTGATAATGACTAATTTGGGTGTGAGCAGGGCTGGGTTCATTAGCATCTGGAGCAGAGATTTCCCATCAGTCAGTGCGTCTTTGCTTTCGGTATCCCATAGTTCAGTGCTGCTTTGGAAGAACTGGTCTCCATTCTGTTTGCTAATGGATATGATTCTCTGTTCTATCTTCCATGCAGATGAGGCTGGGGTGCTTCCTTAATTGTATCACCCTTGTCTGAAGCAGTTTAGGTGGGTCTTCCCCGGCCTTTTCATTGCTTTGTCTTTGATTTAACAGAGGCCTGGGAGAGGGGATGGTTTTCAATGAGTGTCTCTCCCTGGCTCCCCAAGAACACAGGGCTGGTAGGTATCACCCCATAGTGGACTTCCCAGCTCCAACCTGACTTGAAATGGACCAGTAGCCATCTGGAGTCGTCAGCTCTGACACAGCAACAATAGCTACATGCTTTTTCACCATCAGGGCTGTTCTTGCTTTGTTGTCCTTTTGCCACGGGGTAGAAATGAGCTCCGCACACAGATTGAGAAAGATAGCTATGGGCAGGGCTTGACAAATAATGCAATCTACTTGCCTGTGGCGAGTAGATTGCAACCTGGAAGAGCCAGGTTTGGGCGATCTGCGCATGCGCAGATTGCCGAACAGCGCAGCAGGCGAGCGGGGCACCGTTCATCATCCCCAATCTACATCATGTTTAGAACCCACCACTTAGAGTTTGTTTCCTGAACTCATTAGCAATGGTCAACCCTATGCAGTTGTTCCATGAATGCCACAATCAATCTTGAATTGTTTCTTCCCATGACACTCTGCATGACAGCAACCACAGATGCCTGTTCACATTTGTAGCTCGTGAAATTCCGCAGCAGGATCAGTAGTGTTGTCTTCATAATGCTTAGTACATGCTTTCAGGCTGAGATGGTGGGCACAGTGTTTACAGAGGCAGTTGAAATGTTGTTGGAAGCTCTGGGAATTATGGGGCAGAGAAAACTATCTTGGGCAGTGATCTTGCCCACACAAGGCACTGTGATCTGTTCTCAGAACTCCTTGTAGGAGATGTTGGTGATTTGCACCGTGAGATAGTTATCTCTGTGTATTGCTATCTTTACTGGTGTTAGAGCACCTACTATGGATGCTCTGCACTGACACAAGGAGTGTTGTGTGAACATGCACAAGTGATGTAATTAAAGCAGTTTATGATCATCAACATCAGTTGACTTAGCTCTGTGTAAACGTGGCCTCAGTTAATTCAGCTTATTTTTCCTGGGTGTCCCCATTTAGAGAAGCCTTTACTCGACTTTGGCTATGGAGCAAGGGGTGTGTGTCAAAACTCTCAAGTGACCAGAAAGTAGTTTTAGTCAGTGATTCTCAAACTGTAGGTCAGGACCCCTAAGTAGTCACAACCCCATTTTAATGGGGTCACCAGGGCCGTCTTTAAACTTGCTGGGGCCCAGAGCTGAAGCCAAAGCCTCCATCAAGGGCCAAAGCCCAAGCCCCACAGCTCAGGGCCGAAGCCCAAGACTTTAGACTTCAGCTTTGGCCCTCCCTGCCCTGGATGGTGGGACTTGGGCTCCCCCTCCCCTGGGCAGCAGGCCTTGGACAGGCTTAAACTTTGGTTCCCCCCTCCTGGGATCATGTGGTCTTTTTTGTTGTCAGAAGGGGGTCAAGATGCAAAAATGTTTGCAAACCCCTGATAGGAGGCAGTTTGGGTTTTGTGTCTGAGAATCCTGAATGAGAAGCTGTTATGCGTGACCCAAAAAGGAGTCAGAGAGGCAGACGCTCCTTTCTAGCATTCTCCTCAAGAGGGGCTCAGTTTGGGATATCTGAGGAATGAACATGCTCCTGTGATGTACATTATGTTCCTATCACAATTAGGGAGGCAGGACTTTGTGCATATTTCTGTAAAAAAATTCCCTAATTTCTCATCCCATTAATGCTCCAGATTACTAATTTCTGCTTACCCTAAGGGGCAAAAAAAGGATTAGACTTAGTCAAAAAATGGGGAGGGAGAGGAGAGTGGCATAAAAGGCTTTTCTGCTTTTTGTTTAGATTTTTTAGGAAAAATTATGTTGAAATTTTGAGTGCTAATAATTAATCTTCTGAATATGGATGGATGCACTAGTTTGGATAACATAATAATACCCCACAATGCTTTGTCCAAAATTCAGTTCAGACATTTCATTTTTTGTTTCTCTCTCCTATCCCAGCCAAGACTGGGAGCTAAAATGCTGAAATGGCATGAAATCTGTTGTTATGGTATTTCTGATCTTATCAGAAGCAGGAAGTCAGAGGAAAGCTTGTTCCTGTGAGATTTTCAAGACAGATTTTCAATAGCAAGAGGTCAAGAATAGACCTTGGGTAAACTTCACAGAAGCAACAAAGATCCAAAGAAAACATTATTTGATTGTCTTCTTTAAATGGCCTCTTTCCACACTCTATCTTGGCTTTTATTTTCCCCTCATTTGCCTTAGGTTGAAAGTTCTCTGCAGCACGACTCATTTGTTGTGTGCATTCGTTCTACTAAAACGATTGCTGCTATTGCTACAATTACAAAAATGATGTAAACTGAACTGAATTCTCCACCACTGCTTTTGCATTCATTACCACCTACCTGAAAAAGAAAATACCATGATTTGAGTAGCATGTGGGTTTAAAAGCATTGTGATCAGTTGTGAATGTGATTCAGAGCTAACACAGAGAGAGCAGCGATCTGATTCATTTCAGAGTGATGGAAAATAAAGCATGATGACAATCTTCAGACTCTTCTTGTGATGCTGCCCGATCATCTGATCAAGGTACTGTTTTTCAACGTCCATGAGGCTCAGAGGGCACTCAGTAACATGGTCACTAAAGGCATAATTGTACAAAATATACACAGCCTCAAGTGGCAGTGTGGAGCCAAGATGCACTGCCTCTGAGACAGAATTCCTCCTTCGTTGTAATTAGGAGTGGTACAAGTTGGATCTCGCTGGTCCGGCACCAGTGTTCCCTCTAAGCTGCACGGCAGCACAACTTCTGATTAATCAGCCCTGCCCAGTCAGTCAGCTCCGTGCACGGAGTCCTGAGCCTCTGACTGGGCAGGGCTGATTAATCACCTGCTGCGCAACTTAGAGGAAACTGTCCAGCACCCTGGGGACCTGACTGGTCCCAAATGGGGGGATTTGCTGGACCAGGGAAGATCCCTCTCCTCATAGCCCCTGCTGCCACCAGGGTAGGACTCCAGCCTGCCCCTGCTGTTGCCACGGCCAGAGCTATGCAAATAGGGCAGAGCTCCACACATTGGGCCAGAGCTCCATGGCCAGACCAGAGCTCCACAGCCAACAGTCTCCGCAGCTGGGGCTGGAGCTCCACGGTTGGGGCCAGGGTGGAGGGATGGGGTCGGAACTCTGCAGCCCAGGACAGCACTCCCTGGCTGTCACTGGAGCTTCCTAGCTGCTGAAGCCAGAATGAGGCCAGAGCTCCGTGGCTGGGGCCAGATCTCCCTGGCTGCCACTGGAGGTCCCTGGCCGCTGGGGCTAGGGAGCTTTGCTGGGGCCAGAAGTCCCTGCCATGCCATCCGTCCTCCCTCTCCCCACACAGACACACACTGGGTTCCTGGCTGAGTCGCCAATGCCCCCTCCGGCATTCCTGCCCCCACCGCCAGACCTCCCTATTCCTGGGTTCTGTGGTCCAGGAACATCTGTAGCCAATGCTGGACCACAGATGTTGCCGGACCAGGAAGTCCCATGTTAAGCGAGGTACAACCTGTAGTAGCAGCACATAGTGCCCAGAAGCCTCATCATGAACCAGGGCCACTTTGTGCTAACAGTGTACAAGCACTGGACAAAAAGACAGTCCCTGAACTCCTTTTGCTACACACCTTCATTGATGCAACTGCAGCATACTCTCACCTGATGTGCTGCTCCTCTGTGAGCTAGAAGGCCACAGCCAGGGCTTTACTTGTTGCCTTATGTAGAAGATTGCATCTCTCTGGGTGTAGGGGGGGAGCAGACTGTTCCCAACCTAGTGTAAGAATGGCATTTTTGGCTGCCTCCTACACATCTTGTGCTCTCCTGACTCAGGTACAGCTGTATAAGGACAAGCTACAATCTGGCCTTAACAAGGTACGGATCAGAGCGGCCATCCCGTTTTACAGTGGAAATCTGGTCTCCTTGTAGAACAAGTGACATTGCAGCAGGTGTTGTTTTCTTAGGCTGTGTCTACATTGGCAAGCTGAGAACTGGCTGTCCAGGAGGGGGTCCCTTTAAGCACAGGCCTCAGATAGCCTCAGGCAGCAGCCACACAAAGTAACTCCTGATGTGATTCCCTGCCGGACCTGGTTCTGGCCGGCCTTAAATGCGATTCAGGGTCCACTCAGTGTGGACGCACTATTTCAAAATAGCAAAAAGCTATTTCAAAATGCATTTTGTATGTAGATGCATTATTTCGAAATACAGGCAGTCCCCGAGTTACGCGGATCCGACATAAGTCAGATCCGCACTTACGAACAGGGCTTTCTCGCCCCGGAGCTCGCAGGCAGCGGGACCGCCCAGAGCACAGCGGTCCCGCCACCTCGACCTCCGGGGCAAGAAAAGCTGCTCCGGGTGACCCTGGTCTGCTGGGGACCGTCTCCAGCAGACCAGGGACACCTGGAGCAAAGCCGGGGAGGCGGAGGGGTCCTGCGCCTCTGAGGCTTTGCTCTGGCAAAGCCGGGGAGACGCAGGACTCCGCCGCTGCTGCGGCTTTGCTCCCAGTGTCCCTGGTCTGCTGGAGATGGTCCCCAGCAGACCAGAGGCACCGGGAGCAAAGCCGCAGCGGCGGTGGGGTCCCGCGCCTGTGAGGCTTTGCCAGAGCAAAGCCTCAGAGGCACGGCACCCCGCCACCGCTGCGGCTTTGCTCTGGGTGTCCCTGGTCTGCTGGCGGGGGGTGGGGGGCGCAGCTAGTGCGCCCCCCCCAGCAGACCAGGCTTTTGTTGTGGACCCTGGGGTAGAGCAGCTGGGGTGCTGCCGGGTTGGTCCTGCAGGGACCTACCTGACAGCCCAGCTGTTCTGTCCCAGGCTCGAGATTCAGCCGCTGTTGAAACTGATCAGTGGCTGATTCCAGGAAGCTGGGGGCAGAGCAATTTTGCCTCCAGCTTCCTGTAGTCAGCCCCTAGTCAGTTTCAGCAGCAGCGGCTGAATCTGGAGCCAGTTCCGACTTACATACAAATTCAACTAAAGAACAAACCTATAGTCCCTATCTTGTACGTAACCCGGGGACTGCCTGTAACTTATTTTGAATTAACTATTTTGAAATAAGATATTTCGAAATAATGCTGTAGTGTAGACATACCCTAAGAGTGGGAGAAAGTACATGGTATTTTCCACGTTAAAAAAATCCTGATAACTTTTTTTTTTTAACTGTTCTCCCTTGCTTTGGAGCAGAGGCTGGAAATTTGGCAGGAAGAGCCTTTGTGTTAGGATGTGCCTTTGGCAGGGCCAGATTTCCAATTAGGCATGCTAGGCATGTGACTGGAGGGGGAGGTGCTGGCATTCTAGGTGCACCTAAAAGTTAAAAGTGGGTTCAAAGTTTCAATTTTATGGAAAACACAAAGGTCAGCTGTAGGCGAAGGGAGGGCAGTGCTGAAGATGCTGTGCCTAGGGATGTGTAGGATATAGATCAGGCCCATACCTTTGGCCACTCCTGTGAAAATCTGTCCAAATTTGCCTAAATTATGAGTCTTTATAAAATCAGAGCTTGCACATGATTAGTAGAGATGTACCTTTTAACAACTAAAATCTCAGAAGATTACATCCTCACCGAGCATGTGCATGAACCTTCTCCCTAAAACCGCTGATTATGATCCTTCCAAGGAGTGACGCTAACCTTTTCCTGAGATGGCGGCTTCCAGCTGCTTCGGACTGGAGTTGGCCTAGGCATCAGGACTGAGGACAGGGACCCTGTCTCTCCTGTGCTCTTAATGACCTATTGTGCTCCATCGCTGCTTAGCTCCAGCACTGTCTATCTCAGTGTTATCGGGGGTTGATCAAGACTGAAGCCACAAAGAGCACAGAGAGTTTGTGGCAAAAGAAAGGCACATCAAATACATGTAAAATTAGGTTACTAGCCTTGTGGCTGGTGAGTATTGGACAGTTCTCCCCGGGGATTGGCATGTTTGGAGAGAGTGCTTCCCAATCTCTTCAGACTCACCAAATGAAACTTAGATCAACCCATAAAAACAACAGTAAATTCTGAGTACCTGCTCTAAACCACTTGGAGGTGACAAGGGGACTATATAAGGGTATGTCTACACTTGCCCCCTAGTTCGGACTAGGGAGGCAAATAAACCATACCAAAGTTGCTAATGAAGCATGGGATTTAAATATCCCACGCTTGATTAGCATATTCGTGGCCGGTTGCCATTTTAAAATGTCATTCGTTCCATTTAACTTGCCGCGTGTAGACGCGGTAGTCCGATCCAAAACCCTTCCCTCGAATTAACTGTTACAGCCCTGGCACGTCCGCCTCACCAGCACGGCGCCGGCTCATGCAGAAGCGATAGTGCGGGATGCGACGTCTTTCAGGGCTGTCCGCTGCACCCCGTCACAACCCCCACTCAAGTTCTCTCCTACTTCTCCCGATGAACTCTTTTCCCCTAGTCTTGAAAAAAAGTCTGCATTCGTATGCTTCTTTCCAGACCAGTGTACCACTTCAAATCAGTACGGCTGCAAGGCTAGGTACCATCTCATCACTCTCAAGTTCGACTCCTTCATGGATTGCAGCCATTTCAGTGGGGCGTGGTCTGTCACCAGACAGAACAAGACTCCAAGCAGGTAGTAGCATAGGGATTCTACCACCCATTTCACTGCTAACGCCTCTTTTTCTACTGTCGCATACGCCTGCTCCCTAGGAAACAGTTTTCTACTTAAGTATAATATGGGGTGCTCTTCCCCTTCGATCTCCTGGGCCAGGATAGCCCCTAGCCCCACAGCTGAAGCGTCTTTTTGCACTATAAAGTCTTTAGAGAAGTCCGGTTGTGTTAGTACTGGGGCCCTCGTGAAGCAAGCCTTAAGTTTACAGAATGTTCTTTCGCACTGCGCTGACCACTTTACCCGGTTAGGCTGTGCTCCTTTCATTAAGTCCATGAGGGGGGCAGCTATTGTTGCAAAGTTTGGAATGAACCTGCGGTAGTACCCGATCAGGCCTAAGAACTGCCTGATCTGTTTTTTTGTTGTCAGAGCTTGGTATTCTGCTAGTGCTTGTACTTTACTGATTAGGGGTTTCATCTTTCCCCTCCCCACTGTATACCTCAAGTACGTAACCTCTCGCTACCCTATGCGGCATTTCACCGGGTTTGCTGTCAAGCCTGCCTTTTCTAATGCTTGCAATACTGTTTCCACATGCTGTAGAAGTTTTTCAGCTACTGCTATATATTACTATATCATCAATGTATGCTGCCGCATATGGGTTATGGTCATGTAAAACCTGATCCATTAGCCTCTGGAATGTAGCAGCTGCCCCATGTAGCCCGAATGGCATGGTTTTAAATTGGAACAGTCCAAAGGGAGTTGAAAATGCAGTCTTTTATGTGGACGCCGTGGTCAGAGGTATCTGCCAGTGTCCCTTGGTTAAATCTAATGTGGACAAGTATTGGGCCTGTCCTAATTTTTCCAACAACTCGTCGACCCGGGGCATGGGGTAGGCATCAAAAAGCGAGATCGTGTTGACTTTTCAGAAGTCCACTCAAAACCTAATAGACCCGTCTGGTTTTGGCACCAGCACAATTGAGCTGCGCCAATCACTACGTGACTCTTCTATCACACCCAATTGTAACATTTCTTGTACCTCAGCCCTCACTGTTTCCCACATCCTCTGGGGTGGGGGGAAGACCTCATCACATACCTTATGCCCTGGGCTGGTGGCTATATGGTGACTCACTACCTGGGTTCGCCCTGGTACTGAATATAGGACCCTGCAGTATCACCGGGCAAGTCTCGTCACCTCCTCACACTGCGTCGCTGTCAAGTCTTCTCCCATCTTCACTGCCAAGTCCTGGCCTAGCTTGCCCCCTCAGGGTCCCACCTCCATTTCCTCCATCACCGGTGCTATCATCAGCGTTTCTTGTGGTTTCCACTTTTTCAGCAAGTTGACATGATATACCTGTGACTTCCTTCTCTTTCCCATTAACCACACTTCATAATCTACCTCCCCCACCTTATGGATTATCTCAAAAGGCACCTACCATTTTGCTAATAGTTTTGATTCTTGTTGTGGGTAACAACAAGAGTACTTTATCCCTGGCCTAAATTCCCTTAGCTTAGCCTGTCTATTATAGTAATGGGCCTGATAATTTTGAGCCTGCAGTAAGTTCCCTCTCATGAATTCCCTCAATTTCTGTAACCTCTCCCGTAAATTCAGAACATAAGCCACCGAGCTCAGTACCCAGGTCTCCTGGTCCTCCCAGGTTTCCTTAATTAGGTCCAGGATCCCCTGTGGCTATCGGCCATACAAAAGCTCAAAGGGTGAAAACTCTGTTGATGCTTGGGGCACCTCCCTCACCACGGACAACAAGGTGAGCAACAATTTGTCCTACTCCCGCAGTTCTTCCTCTATAAATTTGCAGAGCATGCTTTTAAGGAAATGATTAAATTGTTCTACCAGGCCATCCATTTGAGGATGGTATACCAAAGTCCGCAAGGTCTTAATTCTCAGCAACCCACACAACTCTTTCATGAGGTGGGAAGAGACGTTAGTCCCCTGGTCCGTTAAGATCTCTCTGGGAATTCCCACCTGCGCAAAGATCTTAACCAGCTCATTTGCGATCATAGGGGCTGTTGTGTTTTTCAGGGGGATGGCCTCCGGGTATCGTGTGACGTAATCCACAAGGACTAAAACATACTGGAAGCCTGCCTTGAATCGTTCGAGGGGTTCTACTAGGTCCATGGCTATTCGATCAAAGGGGACTCCCACCACCTTGAGGGGCACCAGAGGGACCTTGTGTTCGCTGGCACTCAGGGCAGGACTCACAGAATTCTTGAACTGCCCTATATATCCCAGGCCAAAAGAATCGTTGGGTTAGACGCTGTAGCATCTTTTCCTTACCTAGGTGGCCCGACCTGGGGTTTTCATGGGTGACGGCCAGAATTTTGTCCCGAAAGCAGGCTGGCACTAGTAGTTGGTGTGCTCCCTCCCGTCCTCTCATCTTGGGGACTACCCTATACAAGTAGTCCCCCTGTACCTCAAAACGCAGTCCTTGGAAGGCTGGTTGTGAGCACTCCCCTTCCATTCCTTTGCTCTCTGATTGCTCCCACGCTCTCGCCAGTGAGGGGTCCTTGTGTTGCTCCTGAACAAAATCTTGGCCTGTCACCCAGTCTGATTCAGCTATTTCTTCCCGGGGCACTGTTCCTTCTTCTCCTGTTCCCAGGGACACTAGGTCGTTGCTCACTGTCAGTCTACTAGCCTTGGGCAGACTTCTCTGTAGCCACCCGGCCATGGTTCAGGTAAATCCAGCCCAGTCGCGCCCTAGTAGTACTGGGTAGGCCAGTTGTGTAGCAAGCACCACCTGGCACATCATTTCTTCTACCTCATCCTGGATCCACACCCATGCTGTCGAGTATGGCTGGGACTCCCCATGCACACACTTGATCCAAATTGTAGTACCTGCTGGCTCTGGATCCAGGATTAAATCTGCCCGGACCATGATCTGTCTGCACCCGGAATCTACCAGGGCTGTTACAGGTACCCCCTCTGTCCTTACCCGAGTGGTTACTTTGGCTTCATCCTCCTGGTGAGCCAGAGAGATAACTGTTACCTCTTGCCTGAAGGAATAGTCCATAAAGGGGCAGTCCCTCTGGAAATGTCCTTCCTGGCCGCATTCGAAACAACACCCCTGGGGGCCGGTTCCCCACCGTGCCACCGCCCCCTTCTCTTCTAGGCAGTCCTCTCTCTCTCCCGGGGTTTCTGCAGGGCCCTCCTTTATATTTCCTGGGGGGGTCTATATCCCCTCCTTCTTCCTCTGGGGATACGGGGTTCTGGGTCCTGAAGGCCCCGGGGCCGACGAGCCCTTCCCTGACCTATCAGCTTCTTGGGGATTTCTCTTCCCTCCTTACTTACCCCAGTTGGTATTTTGGCAGCCAAGTAGTCCTCCATGAGGGATACTTCATCAGCCACTGTTGACAGGCGATACCTGCGTTCCCACTGCTGTGCCTCCGTCGGCAGGATCTGGAGGAACTGCTCGAGGACGATGGTGTCTGCTAGCTGAGTGCCATCGTGCTGCTCAGGCTCCAACCACCTCCAAGCCCACTCACGTAGTTTCTGGGCCACTGTCCGGGGTCGGGCACCGGGCTGGTATTTCTCTTGCCGGAACTTCTGGCAGTAGGTCTCGGGGGTTACCCTCGCCTGGTCCAATATCGCTTCTTTGACCTTATAGTAATTCAGGGCATCCCGGGTGGCCATACCCCTATAGGCTAACTGGGCTGACCCTGTTAAATATGGTGCCAGGAGGGTGGCCCAGTGTTCCTCCGGCCACCATGCCGCAGAGGCCACCCTTTCAAAAGTCACCAGGTAAGCTTCGGGGTCATCAAATGGCCCCATTTTGGTCAGTCTTATCGGGAGCTGAGGAGCCCCTGCTGGTCCTTCCATTGGCCCCACGGGTGGCTCCGGGTTAGCCCGCCCCAGGGCTGCCCTTTGCTGCATCCATCGTTCCTGTAATACCTGTTGTTGTTCCTTCAATTCTCTTACTAGCTGCCTCTGCTATTCCTGATTATTGTATGGCTAACTGCTGTATCAGTTGCTTCTGCTGTTCGCTTAGGCACTCAAATACTTTTGCGGGGTCCATCGTCTCCCACCCCCTGTCAAGGAAGCCTATTCACCTTACTTCTTCTCTTTCTCTCTCTCTTTTTTTTTTAAAGCTACACCCTTCACCAAGGTGTCCGGAGTCATACCCACGTTCTCCACCACCTGTTAATGATCTCCCCTTGCCGGGGAGAGGTATCGTTGGTCAGTCCCCCACCCTTTTCCCCTTAATCACAGTCCAGACTGGGGTAACATTCACCAAGAGCCTTTAATGCTGACCATTGCATGTTCTCTCACATCAGCAGGAGTGGGGGAACCCGACACTTCCGACCCCGCGCCCTCCAGCAGGGCACCCATCCACCCCCTTCATGGGAGCTACCGCCAGGTTTTGAAGCTTGTGTCCTCCTCCCCAGAATGCCGGTGCAGGTGCCACACACCTCCCACCGGCTATGCAGACTCCTGCCCCCACGCAGGCGCTGTCCATTGCCCACCCATCAAGTCGCCTCTCGCCGCCGTGCCAGTACTCGCTGTGGCTGCCGAACAACCCTGGCACGTCCACCTCCCCGGTGCAGCACTGGCTCATGCAGAAGCCGTAGTGCGGGGTGCGGTGTCTTTCAGGGCTGTCCGCTGCACTCCATCACACATGGGATTGGATATCAGAGAAACACTTCAAGGGACTGGCGTGCACCTCTTGCTAATCTGCAAGGTAAAGCCAGGGCTGGAGTGATCCAGAGCAAGGTGTGAGTGGCTGGAAGGCTGGAGGTGTTAAATAGCTGACATCTGTTACCACAAACAGTTCCTCATGCTGGAGGCAGGGCGTAACTGGGTGACTCACAGTCCTGGGTACTCCAGGAACTGCCACACTATGTACAGCAAATTCTATGTTCTTCACATTCTAAATACTTGGAAAGGTTAATGTGATCCTTGGAAGTATAAGCTAGTGAGTAGGAGTGGAGAAATGATTTTACTTCTGTATATGGCATTGGTCTGACCAATACTGGGGTGCTGCATATGATTCTGGAATCCACATTTATAAAAAGGATGTTGAAAAACCAGAGAGGGTCTAGAAAAGAAACACAAATAATTAGAGGGATGGAGAAAATAACTTTCAGTGAGGGACTTAAAAAGTTCAATCTCTTTAGTTTACAAAAAGAGGTGACGATGATAGTACCTTCACGGGGAGAAAATACCAGGCACTAAAGGACTCTTTAATTTAGAGGATAAAGGAATAACAAGAGCCAATAGATGGAAACTGGAGCCAAACAAATTAAAATATGAAATAAGGCAAAAGTTCTTAACACTGAGGGCGATTAACCATTGAAATAAAGTACACAAGACCAGATGCTTTTCTGGGAGATATATTCCAGTCAAACACAATTCACTGTGTTCAGTACAGGGGTAATTCTGTGAAACTGAATGGTCAGACTAGATGATCTAATGGGCCTAGGAATCTATTAAATACGCATTAGTCACTTTGCTAATACACATACACTGAAACATCTCTCTGCCATATAAATTGGCCACGAAACCCCCACATGTAATCTTTGCATAATAAAGGCTTGAGTGAAATTTTCAAAGAACCTTACTTTCAAAAGCATCTTAGGCTTTGTCTGTTCTAAGTTCTGTTACTTAAATATGCTGCCATACTTAAAGCTGCAAAAACATTCACCATATGTCACAACCTGGTCAATTTCCACTCCCTGAATAGATATTGCTCTGTTGTGGTTGGATCCAATCTCTGAATGTCATATAAATCTAAGCCCCATAGATCTAGGTAGTAATGGATAATAGCGCTTATGGAAGTATAGCTTATTGTGATTCAAGAAATGAGATCGAATGTACCAGTGTAAAGCACCTTCTGCTAGTACAAGTGCATATTCACTGGGGCTATGTCTACACTACAACTTTTCCCAGAAAAGGCAATGCAAATAAAGCATGGATTAGCATTTTCTTGTGCTTCATTTGCACAATCTCTTCCGATCTGTTTTTGTGCAAGGGGTTTTTGCGCAAAAACATGCAGTGTGGACATTTCCTTTTTGTGCAAAAAGCGTTTTTTTTTCTTGCACAAAACAGCCATGGCCACACTGTTTGTTTTTGCATAAAAACCCTTGCATAAAAACAGATCAGAAGAGATTATGCAAATGAAGCACGAGAAAATGCTAATCCACACTTCATTTGCATTGCCTCTTCCAGCAAAAGCCGTAGTGTAGACAAAACCTGGGAGTTTTGTTGGCATCATTATGTCAGCAAAAAATTGGACTCCCTAACTGAGGGTATGTCTACACTACAATGTTAGTTCGAACTAACGGACGTTAGTTCGAACTAACATTCATAGCCGCTACACTAGCGCTCCGCTAGTTCGAATTTGAATCGAACTAGCGGAGCGCTTAGTTCGAACTAGGAAAACCTCATTTTACGAGGATTAAGCCTAGTTCGAACTTACTAGTTCGAATTAAGGGGTGTGTAGCCCCTTAATTCGAACTAGTGGGAGGCTAGCCCTCCCCAGGTTTCCCTGGTGGCCACTCTGGCCAACACCAGGGAAACTCTATGCCCCCCTCCCGGCCCCGGACCCCTTAAAGGGGCATGGGCTGGCTACGGTGCCCGTGCCAGGTGCAAGCCTGCCAGCACCCAGCCAGCAGACCCTGCACCTGGCACGGCACAGAGCCACCCACCCGATGTCCCCCAGCCCACCCCCTCTTCCCGGGACCAGGCTGGCGGCTCCCGGGAGCTTGCCCTGGACCGCAAGAGGCGGGCACCTTCCTGGGCTAGTGCGGACATCGTGGACCTCGTCCACGATCTCCGCACTAGGCACAGGAAAGTGGCCGTCTAGGGCAGGAGAGCTGCCAGCCTGGCCACCCAGGAGCAGGTGTGCATGAAAATCAAGGGGGTCCACTGAGACCCCCGACCCTGAGCCCTGAGCTTACAATGGCCGTCCTGGGTCAGACCAAAGGTCCATCTAGCCCAGTAGCCTGTCTGCCGACAGCGGCCAACCCTAGGGACCCTGGAGGGGATGGACCGAAGACAGTGACCAAGCCATTTGTCTCGTGCCATCCCTCTCCAGCCTTCCACAAACTTTGGGCAGGGACACCACTCCTACCCCCTGGCTAAGACTACTCCATGGACCCAACCTCCATGACTTGCTCTCACTTCCCTTTCAACTCTGTTCTAGTTGTAGCCTTCACAGCCTCCTGCAGCAAGGAGTTCCACAGGTTAACTCTTTGCTTTCTGAAGAAGAACAACTTTCTCTTACTAGTTTGAAGCCTGCTACCCATTCCTTTCCTTTGGTGTCCTCTAGTCCTTCTTTATGGGAACTCATGAAGAACTTTTCTGTGTGCACCCTCTCCACCCAACCCCTGCTTTTAGAGACCTCTATCCTGTCCCCACTCCATCTCCTCTTTTCTAAGCTGAACAGTCCCAGTCTCTGTAGCCTCTCTTCATCTGGGACCTGTTCCCAACCCCTGATCATGTTAGTTGCCCTCCCCTCTCCCAGCCTTTCTCTTCCCCTCTCCCACCTCCTTTTCCCAGTCTCCCCCAGTTATGTTCAATAAAGACAGAGTCAATGTTGGAAGAAACGTTATCTTTATTTTGTACATCAATAAGAAGGGGGGCTAGGGAAGGGTAAGTGGGAGGATGTGAGGGAGGAATGGGGTACGAGCCCCCGATGGGGAGGACTGGGCTGGCTCTGTGGGCTTCTGGGGGTGGAAGCTCTCCTGCAGCCCCCCGATTGCCCCCTCTCCCCAGATGGCAGCCTGCGGCAAGTGCAGCCGGGCTGATGGCTGAGTGGTGTGATGTGCCCAGTGTGGGTACTCCGGGCAATCCAAGCCAGGACTGCTTTGCAAGCGGGGCACCCCTTAGAACTGTCTGTCCGGGGTGGGGGTCGGGTCCCTTTAAGCACAGCCCTCGGCTAGCCTGAGACAGCATCTCCACGCTCTAAGTCCTCCTCTGATGCCCTGCCGGCACTGCTTCCGGCCATCCTTAAGCCCTGTTCAGGGTCACTAATTCGAACTAGTTTTTAGTTCTAGACGCGTTAGTTCGAATTAGCTTAGTTCGAATTAACGTTGTAGTGTAGATGTACCCTGATTGAGTTGAGTCTAAGTGCCACCGACTTTCATTGAGACTTAGCTTCTTAAGTGTCTTTTGAAAATAGTACTTAGGCTTCCACGTCACTTAGAAATAACAAGGAGTCCTGTGGCACCTTAAAAACTAACAGATTTATTTTGGCATAAGATTTTGTGGGCAAAAACCCCATTTTGTCAGAGGCATGGAATGGAAATTACAGAGGCAAGCATAAAATTGTTTCTGTGGCTATAGACTAACATGGCTACCCATCTAATTTAGGTCACTTTTAGATGTTTTGAAAATTTTATTCCCTCACCCCTCATTAAGTATAGCTAATGTAGTATAACACCCCACTCCCCAGCCCCCGTGCAGATGCATTTATATTGATCTAATGGTGCTTTACATTGATATATCTATTCCTTTATGGGTAGGGGAATAATCTATATTGGTATGAGGCATCTTTATACTGCTATAACTGTCTCCATACTATGAGCACTGTTGGTACAGTATTTTAGTACAATATTTTTGCAAAGCTAGACTGGTACAAAAATTGTGTAAGCTAGGTCTTAGAGGCTAACTTGTGCCTTTGTTATTATTTTACAAAGAGGTATTGCTCACTTTAGTTAGCTAGTGGGAAACTGACATTTATAGGATGCCTTGAATGAAAACTGCAATTTGGCTGAAGTGAATTCCAAATCCATGGAACTATTTTCCTACTAGCATAGTCATTAAGCTATAAATTATCTTCCCCCACCAAATCATTAACCCCTTTACTTAATGGCTGTGTCTAAATCAGCCGCTTTTCCGGAAAAATTTGCCAGCTGTCTACACTGGCCGCTTGAATTTCCGCAAAAGCACTGACGATCTCATGTAAGATTGTCAGTGTTCTTGCGGAAATACTATGCTGCTCCCGTTCGGGCAAAAGTCCTTTTGTGCAAAACTTTTGCGCAATGACCTCCCACACTACTTTGCAGTATAGCACAAACTACAATATGTTCTCATGTAACTCCACTGAATGGAGTTCTTGCATGGCAAGGCATGGTGTGTAAGCCACAGTGTACCACCTATGGATTTGCAGGTGAGCATATACACATGCCTCCATGGATTTGGGAGGCCAGTGTAGACAGCTCAGATTTGTTTTCCACAAAAAAGCCCCGATCGCGAAAATGGTGCTTTTGTGGAAAAGTGACCGTGCCAATCTAGAAGCTCTATTCCAAAAATGCTTTTAACGGAAAACTTTTCCGTTAAAAGCATTTCCAGAAAATCATGCCAGTCTAGACGTAGCCAATATGTAACAAGATACCATTCTATTATGCATTCAGGAAGACTTTTTTTTAACTCCAACCTGGAGTGGCAGTACCCACACAGCAGATCTGATTTCTAATGAAAAACAGCCACCGTCAAATTAGGTAACAAACACTTTCAAATATAATCTTGTAACTGAATAGTGTGTACAAATTAAAAGGACCGATATCCTGTTTAGAAAATTATATGTAGATGCATTTTAAAACAATACAACCATTGACAGTTACATTAAAAGAACTACTTTTTGAGTAAGGGTTTCAAAAATGACTGGTTAATTTTGGGTGCCTCGATATTTGGTTGCCTAACTTAGGCTACTTTATAGAGACCTGATTTTCAGAAGGTGGACTGCTCGCTCTCCTCAACAGGCCACGTTTATAATCTTGCCCCTCAAATACAGTCCTCCATTTCTTCCTGTGCATTTGCCAGGCAATAGGCACTGCCTATGGGATGTTAAGACAAGCAGCTGAAGGGCATGTGTATATGCTCACCTGCAAATCCATAGGTGGTACACTGTGGCTTACACACCATGCCTTGCCATGCAAGAACTCCATTTAGTGGAGTTACATGAGGACATATTGTAGTTTGTGCTATACTGCAAAATAGTGTGGGAGGTCATTCGCATTACCACTGCAGCTATAGACTGCAGGGACTTTTCTATTGGTATGCACATATCCCCAGAAGGAAAATTGTTTAACGAGGATAGTTAATCTGAGAAATGAGGTCATGCCACCCCCAGCCTTTCCTCTTTCTTCCTTAATATATGAAACTACAAAATGTTTACATTTATGACTGAAGGTCCCCCAGATTTTTAAATCATGAGCAGATTTCACTTCTTTTCATAACTGTCAGTGGCCAGAATGGATCAGTTGCTAAGGAGCAACTGCTGTCATGAAACCATTTTTCTTCACCCAGGTCACATGCTGAGTATCACAGTGCCGGACTGAGCCATATTTGCACCCAGGGCAGTGGGTGTGCGGCGCATGTGCAGCCCTGCCCCCGGGTGCGCGGCGCCCCTTACACTTTAATCAGGCGCCCTCCATAGGTTGGAGCCCCGGGCAGCTGCCCGGCTAGTCCCCCCCTTAATCCGGCCCTGGGGTATCACCCAAAGACTGGCTTGTCTGGATCACTTGCTGGCATAGCTATTTGAGGAGAGGACAGATAAGATTTAAGTTTCTGGGACAGCATGTTTGTTCCTTAGCCAATTCATAGAATGAAAATGCACACTATTATGGGATTAGCTGGGCTGGGGGGAAAGTGCATGTGATAGCCTTCACATCATATTGTGCTGATCTGTGACATATAGCAATCAGAAGCTACTACTTTCTTAGAAATGGGCGACCTCTGGAAGTGGTATTATGGTGACTATTTCAGGCTACTGCACACACCGCTGGATATTCATACTTTGTGGCATGTATGTAGGTCTCTAACTATGGCTTTACTTGCTTGGGTTTTTTTTTTAATACAAGATGTACTCTCTTTTTTTTTTTAAAGAGGGGAATGCCAGACTTGACTAACAAAGCCAAAGCAGACTAAATGTTTCCTTGACAGGAAGCCACTAGCCATAAGCTTAGCAGGTGGGGAGGGAAAACCTTTAAACGTCTTAAAACTTATGCAAATGTTACTTGCACAAAAGTGCAATTTTTGGAAGACAGTCCATGGGGAAGTAAATTTAATTGGAAATTCAGTACTTTGATTCCTTCAAAATGTGGTTTGTGGGTTCCCTGTGATTATAAATGATACATGTATAATGACCTAAAAGTGCAGTAAGCATCTCAGACAATGATTCAAACAGAATCTTGTGAAAGATTTCTTTACACTCTAGGTGAGTTGCACCTACCCACGCCAGGTATGAAATAATCTGAAGACCTCTGCACAATTTCTCTTCTGAGAATGGCTCTAGAGGAGCTTTGAGGCAGAAATATACCATTGAAAGACATAGTAGTCCTACTACACTGATAACAAAACAAAATGGGATCTTTAAATGTAGGTTGGCATTGAAGTATATAAATGTAATGTTAATATTGAGTTCTCCGATAGGTACAGCCAAATTATTATAGTAACTCCTAGCAACCTCAAACAGAAATCAGGGTCCTTTGTGCTTGGTGCCGTACACATGTGTAGTAAAAAGATATTTCCAGACCCAAAGAACTTGCAGCCTTGGGGCCCAATCCTGCAAAATATTTACAAGTGTGCCTACCATTATGCAGTGTGATTTCAGTGGGATTAATTACAGTGTATAAATCTGAGGGCATGCATTAGTCACGGAGGCAAATTAAGGTCTTCTGGAGCCTGGGCCAGAGCAAGGGGAGTGGGGGGGGGGGGCCAGAGCAAGGGGGGTGGGGGGGTGGGCGGCACCGAAACATTGGCTCTGCCCACCCTTTCCAGCCACAGCCCTACTCCCATTCCACCATTTTCTCCACAGCCCTGCCCCCTTGTTCCCTTCTTTCTGTCCTCCCCTCACTGCAACCTCAAGACTGGAGAAGCTCGGTACCCTCCCTCCTCCCCCACCCTTCGTGGTCCTGGGGCCACAGCATGGAGTAAGGGGTCCTCTAATCCTGGGACTGCAGCTGGGATCTGGGTGCTACTGCTGCTGGGGACTGGGGTGAGGAAGCTGGGGCTTCTCCCACATTCCATGTCTGACATTGCTGCTGGGCCCTGGGGTTGGAGCACTGGTCTTTCTGACAGGGCTCTGGGCATCTGCCATCTTGTGATGAATTTCTGCTGGGCTCTCCAGCTGGCCAGGGCTGTTAGGCCCGGGTGCGATGGGCCCAGGTCCCATGGGCTCACTGGCTAATCTGTGATTGGTTTTTGTCATCCCGACTACTAAGGCAGCAGAGAGGTGTCCCAGCCATGTTCCCTTTCTGTAGTCACACTCCAAACACTGTCAGCAAGCAGATGGTAGCCCAGGAGCCTCTACCTACATCACCAGAGGAGTTCTGCACTGGAGTGATTCTCCTGGGGCCTGGATGTATCAGCTCTATGGACAGATTCTGTCAGAAGAATAGTACCAGAGGATGCTGCTACCTGAGTTAATTCTTCAGGACTAGCCCATCTTCTCCCCCAACACAAGGATCTGATTTTTCCGTCTGGGTTCCTGCACTAACAAAAAGTGACCTTTCTATTTTCTAAAGATGTGGAACAAGTAGCAATATCATGTGACTGGATCTCCCTCATGAAGATAGAGTGCTTGTATGATACCTAGTGCTTATGGTGTCTTGTGGTTTTGGAAGGCTACGGGGCTAGGACATGGATGACCTAGGTTGCATTATCAGCTGTGCCACTGTACTGCTGGGTGACCTTGGATCAGCCATTTCATCTCTGTGCCATAGCATCCCCATCTGTGAAATAAAGGTCCTACCCTCCTTAGTAAAATGCTTTGAGATCTACTGAAGGAAAACCCTGTATAAAACCTAGATATCATCATTATTAATTAACTCTGAATTGATGGAAGAAGTTGTTAACAGAATATGCTGCTATGCTCTGGCCTGAAACATCAGAACATTTATTATTAATTATTATTATTATTATTATTATTATTTAGATAAGTTAAAATGCATGTATTGTTACACCAGCAACTATTCTTCATTTTGGCCCGCCAGACAGAGGGACTGAGTCGCCACAGTTACCTTCAGTTTGCTTATCTTCTTGAGGAAATAGCAACTTTTATAGATGTGGCTGACATTTGAGGCAAATTGCAGTTCTCAAGAGAACTGAAAGTGCTCTTGGCAAGGAGGTGAACTTTGTTGTCTATCTAATAAACACCAAGATCATTAGTGGGGATAACCTTTACCTAGTCTGTTGCCTTTAGCCATGTACCACCTTGGGTTGTCCCATCTTGCCAAACTTCAGAGAACAAACTGGTTTGGACCTGTTTAAGTATTAGGACGGGAGACTTTGAAGGAAATTCCAGGGTGCCGCAGAGAATAATGTAGTAATGGAAGCAATGATTCAGTAGGTAGTATTCCTTTCTGAGTCAGTGCTGAACTAAAGCCCCTGAATGGTGGTAAGAGGAATGACTTAGTTGCAAGTGGTACTTTTCAGATGATACTTAAAGTTGAGGTCTTGACACTAGTGAACATTAGAAGATGCCACAGCACTTTTTTTACACGAGTACATTATTACTAATCATCTCTACTGGCACCCTAAGTTTGAAGCTAGAGGCAGCTACACTGACAAGAAAGCCGTTTTACACTGATTCTATTCCTCCTCCAATTTTTAGGAGGGAAGTCAAGAACAATGTTTTCAATGAAAATTACAAGAACTATTTAGGGGTTTATAGTGAAAATCAGTTTAATTAGGTATTCATACAATAAGCACCTAATTAAAACTGGTTTTCTTTATCTATAGTCAAATTCAAGTATTGATGAGTGTCTGTCAGTACCTGTTCTGTGCTTGGACTTCAGAGGACATTATTAATTATGCTAGTAGCATACAAAGCTTTGCCTCATTAAATCAAACTACAGCTATGCCTGCTTTTTGCTCTGGAGATCCTTGATTCCATGCCCAGTCCATTGGCCAAGATGGAAAATGTCACATAAGTAGAGGATCACCAAGGATTCAAACTATTGTTGACATCTGATGCTCATGGCCAAGCTTTGAGAAGAGTAAATGTGTAACCTCACTGTGTTGTAAGTCACATTTTGTACTATTCTTTGGACATTGCAAGTCTGTTACAGCATCTAACTCAATCCAGCACCATTCTTGTTTTTGGCTACTCCGCCAATTCAATCCATGTTTCATCAACCAAAATCACAGTTGTTACAAATTGATATTCTCAGTATACCTTTAATAAGCCTGTTTGAAAGCATATCTTTTCATGCATCCTATGAAAGACTGGGGCATCCTTTTGGCATCCACCACAAAAATAGAGGATGTTAATTTCCACTCTATTCCCAAACAATTGAAGCAATAATCCTTAAGAGAGTCTCCTGAAATTACCTGGTTTCTTCAGTTTAATAATGAAAATTGCAAATGTCCTATGTCTCATTATTATGACAGTCAATTTTCATAAGAGATGTTCTCATGACCTAAATCTCACTGAAGTAAAGGAGTCTTTCCACTTATTAGAAACAGAACCTGTAAATGTTCCTGTCCTAAAGAGTTACATTCTTGGCCATCTTGCTAGGGACACTTCAAACAAAAACAGATCCTCTGCTAGTAAAAATGGGAATAGCTCAGTTATAGGCAACAGAACTCTGCTTATTTGCACCAGTCTCTGGCCCCAAATTTTTAAATGAAATTACGGTAGGCCTCGATATTGAAACCCTGTATTTGACCATAGAACAAATATAAGCTTTCTAGTACTGTCCCTTCTCCTCTCACAATGAAACTATCGTTATGGTCCAGATTAGACCATACATATACCTATGGTCTGTACGTATTCCATCCTTTTTCCATGGCTGAGACTGCTGTGAATAGTGTATTAGTTGAACTGGTATCTATGATTACATAATAAGAAACACTGAGTCACTGTATATTTACCTATACTTAAACTTTGTCTCTATCTCCTGCTACTTTTTCATGAGACGTAGTAATTTCAACAAGAATGAAATACAACATACCAATGTAAATTTCAAGGGAAATAACCCTGGGACATTAATACCACTTTTGATTTCCTAGGAACCATATCTATGCATGGAAATTAATATATTTGCAAACATTTATTAATTTGACCTATTGTGAAATGAAGCCATTTTCCACCAGTGCACCTTGAGATCTGCCATAGTGAAGTTAACACAATTGTGCAAATGTGTCAATTCCATTTTTAAAAGGTTGCCATCACCACTGTACAGATTATGTTTGAGTTCAGTTGGCCAAAAAACTCAGAAATGTTTTAACAGGAAATTGTTTTTTTGGTGAACAATCGAAATTTAGAATTTTTGAAAGTTTTGGACCACTCTAAATTAGGCAAAACCCAGCAATTTCAAAAATGTTTGACTAAGTTTTAAAGACAGCTTCCCATTTGTGAAAGTCTGCTTGTGTTAGAACATAAAAACAATCTTACTGGGTCAGACCAAAGATCCATCTAGTAGTCCTAGATGAATTCTGCAATGTTACTTTGGCTCCAAATGCAACAATTCGAGAATCCTCCCTAGACCAGAATGTAATCCAGTACCCTGTCTTCTGACAGTGGCCACTACTAGGTGCCCCAGAAGAGTGAACAGAACAGGTAATCATCAAGTGATCCATCCCTTGTCACTTGTTCCCTGTTGATGCAAGTAAATTCAAAACAAAAACAAAAGCTGGTTTTAAGTTTTTTTCCTAAGCCGATGTCTAATTTTTTACCCCATCTCTCATTTTGCCAACAGCAACCCAGAATTTATTTCACGTATGGCATCTCAGACCTACACCTAATCTTATACACTCAGTTTCCACAACACTTTCCCTCTGTTAATATTGCCTGGCTTCCTGATTTTCATGGTAAGAGAATCTAGAATCATGTTCTTTAGTTTGGTGGTGGGGTAACTTGCAATCTGTTAAACTTCATCCTTTATCACTGATTTTTTTTCATCTGTTCTTTGTGTACGTAGATGACATTTGAAGTCCTTATCATAGTGCAAAGCACCAACTGTGCATTGTGTGTCATCCGCGGGAAGGGAATGTCCCCTCCCAAGGTATTTTGGTTAGGGCAGAATAGAAGAAGTAGGTGTGCGTGAGGGCAAAGGAGGAGGCTTAAGTTTCAGGCACTTTCTGTTAGCAGGAAAGGGTTTGTGGGTGTTATTCCTCCCCCATGTTAAATATGAAGGTATTTAAGTGGGTTGGAACATGTGGTGTCACAGGCACATTACAAAAATAAGCAGCTCTCAGGTGGGTTGATTGTGGCGGAGGGGGCAGTGGCATGAGTGAATCTGGTCATTCCTTTTTTGGCAAACAGAGAAGTGTTGGCCATTCCAAATTAAAGGTTGAATGAGTTTGCTGCCCTTATCAGGAATGTTATTACTAGCTATTGTGTCATATGCACACAGCCAGGCGAGGGACAATGCCACTCTAAATAGGTTTTGGATGTATTTGACGTGAAAATGAAATCTCCGAGGTTGAATTCCGATTGCAGTTACTCTCCCAAAGTAACACCAGCTGTATCAAAGGAATTATTCTCAGTTCTAATAGAAGGGTAATTGAAATTAGAATCTGAGATAATTTCAGAGCTGTTAGGTGGGATAGCAGAGTCATTTGCTAGTCAGGGAACATGTCAGACTGTTTCATCCCAGCTCTGGGTATCTATCTTTCGTTATATCTTCTACAATGGGCTGATTTACTGCCAATAGTAATAATACCCCACCATTGCATAGCACTTTCACCAGTGGGTTCTCAAAGTGCTTTTAAAAGGACTTAAGTATTATTATCCCAATTTTGCTGCTGGGGAAATGGAGGCATGGGTCAGTCATGTGACTTGCTCAAGGTCACTCTTATACAATGCTTCCCCACATAGACGCTACAGATTATTAGAATACCTTAGTAATCACACTGCTTCTCCTGTTTACTACCGAGAAACAGTTTCCTGTGCCCTCAATTTAAGCAATAGCATCAGAAATAGATTTCTCCTTACTTCACTAACCCGGATTACATACTAAAGAAATATAAGCCCTGTTACTCTTCACACAAAATACCGAAAGGCTGCTTAGGGTGGGTTTGAAGTAAATGTCTATCAGGGATGGTCTAGACAGTATTTGGTCCTGCCATGAGGGCAGGGGACTGGACTCGATGACCTCTCGAGGTCCCTTCCAGTTCTAGTATTCTATGATTCTATGATTAAATATTTTTCAAGTAGACATTTTCCAGTTGCTTTCGCAGCTGACCAAAGACCTGCAATTCACCAGCCCCAGACCAGCAGAAGAAGGAAATATCCCTCCCAGCACAAACTAGACAATGGTCAAGAGGATTTGCAAAATGCCCTTCAGAGCCCCAAGTGATCTGGGTGTCCCAAAGAGACTCAACACTGGGGTGAAAGTTGGGGAACATAAGAGGAACATGCCTCATCCCCCTAAAAAAGAAATGTTCAAATCCAGCAGGATTGATGCATTCTTTGAATTCCACAATTAATGAGCAGCTGAGATGGAATGTGGGTGGTCCCCATGGCCAAGGGGAGTTGAAACATCCACCCCTCTGAGGCTACATCTAGACTGCAGGCTTCTTTCGGAAGAAGCTTTTCCAGAAGAGATCTTCCGAAAAAACATCTTTTGAAAGAGAGCATCCACACTGCCAAAGCGCAATGAAAAAGCAATCTGCTTTTTCGAAAGATAGAATCCACACTGAATGGACGCTATCTCACATGTAAGCTATGATTACTATGGATAGATTCTATAGTGCTCTTTTGGAAAAAGGCTCCTTCCTCGTAGAAAGAGGTTAACCAATGTTGGAAAAACCCCTCTGTTCTTTCGATTGTTTTCGAAAGAACGCGATTGCAGTGTGGACATAAGTGAAGTTGTTTCGGAAAAACTCTATAGTGTAGAGATAGCCCAAGTGACGTAGTTATATGAACCTCAGCCTCAATGTAGACTGAACAACATTGACGGGAAAGCTTCTTCTGTCAGCATAGGAATATCTTCACTAGAGTACTACAGTGGCATAGATGCATCAGGAAAGCTGTCCCACTGTGGCACTATATGTGAAGACTAGCCCCAAAGTATGATCACTTAGTGTGCTTGTGTTGGTGGCTCAATTAATTAGTGTGTTCAGAGGTTTGCTTTTTAATTGAATAGGACCCCATTATGTCTAGATCTGGTTGACTTAGAAGTTTGGGAGCCAGTAGTGGGATCTGCTCAAAACAGACAAGAAACAGTACAGGGGGAACTGGCTCAGACTGTGATAGCTTTAGGCTGTATATAGAGTAGCTAGGATAAGAAACCAGCACTATAGAATCCAAAGACTGTTTTAGCCAGTTGTATTCAGTATTTGTTGTGGTTGTTTTGGCCCCAGGATATTAGAGAAACATAGTGGGTAAGGTAATATCTTAACTGTACCTATTTCTGTTGGTAAGAGAGACAAGAGTTCAAGCTACACAAGCATGAGAAAGAGGTATGTGTAAACTCAGAAGAGTGTCTCTCAGCAAAAGAAGTTGGTCCAATAAAAGAGATTATCTCACCCACCTTGTTTCTTTAACTCAGTTTAGCCATTTTATTTGTTGCTGGTCCTGCAATTAAACTTCATCTATTTTAATTATTGTCCAAAGTTATCATGTGTAAGGGTATGTCTGCACTGCACGGCTATTTCGAAATAAGTTATTCCGGAATAGTTATTCCAAAATAGCTTATTTCAAAATAGCATGTTTTCACTGCAGAGAAGCCTCAAAATTAGTCTGAGGCAGACTTCCTTAATGTAGACGTGCTATCTCGATTTAGAGCCCCAGCAGGCACTGGGGAGGAATAACTTAGAATATCCCTGGTGAGGGGCTATTTCAAAATAGTATAAGAGGCGCATCTATACACGCCTTATTTTGAAATAGCTATTTCGTAATAGGTGTTATTCCTCATAGACTGAGGTTTACCGATTTCAGAATAAGCTGTCCATTATTTTGAAATTATTTCAAAATAGTGGAATGGCTGTGTAGATGCTCACAATGTTATATCACAATGCTACTTATATCAAAATAACGGTGCAATGTAGACACGCCCTACATTTCTGTACTTTCATACCTCAGGGAAAATGCCCAGGTTACCTTCATAGGTTCTCTGCATTGTTGAAGTTGCCACCAGTCAGATTCCATCCTATCTTTCTAGCTGGATTTAGAAACTAGTTTTTTATCTGCTTTCTCTTCCTCAAACACAGCACTCTACAGTGTCATCATCAGCCCATAGAGCATGCTATCTTTTGCTTTTAAAAAAGATGTGTCGGGATTACTGCAACTGAATGAATAATTCATTCATGAAAAGTATGCCTTAAAAAGAAAAAGTTTAATCTATTATTCTTGGAAATTGTTAAGTGTGTTTCTTTTGTGATAATGTTGTTGTTATGGGGGATTACAGAGCCTGTCATGAAGATCAAAGCTTCTGCAAGTTGGTGAAAGTTTATGAATGGGGGCTGGGTATGTTTATTAATATAATTTTTCTCAGGATGAGTTCTGACTGGCTGTCATTGATAGTTTTTGCAGATGTTCTGTGAAAGTTCTTCTAATCTGCAGTGAATGACTCAGTGTCAGCTGACTGAACATATACAGGAAGTGAACAGCAAAACTGGAAAGTACAGAGTGAATTGAATGTACTTTAAAAAAAAAAGAAAAGAAAAAAGAACATGCGCTGTCGTTGATGGTCTATATGTCACAAGTCTAAAAAACCCAGTAACATTCAGTATTTCTTTTGCAATTTACTCGGGACTAGGTTCCATCACCACATTCAATCTAAGAGGAGAATAAGATGATTGATTCAGCAACAACTGGCCGAAAACTTTTATCAGTGATGTAAATGATCTTTACCATCTAAGTAGAAAATACAGCTTCTTTTGACAGGAAAGATAACAAAACACTTACTCATTGCACTTGCACAATGGCTTTCATGTGAGGATCTCAAAATGCGGCGTGAACGTTAATGTATTAATGTCCTGTGATACAAGGAACTGAGTAGTAAAAACACAAAGGGGATTAATAAGCTGCATGAGAACATACACTGGCACAACTGTAAATGGAACCCAAAAGTCAGAGCTATGACAACCTAGTGCCCTGCTCTAATTACTAGCGAGTAATCCCGTAGGCATGACACTTTTACCTTCTGTTATGTGTGCTTCCTTTTATTAAAGGTTAAGGACAGCACGTTCAAACTTGAATGCTTAAAGTAGGTGTAACTCACACACCTAGTGTGGTTCGCTGTCCCATTCAGTGGCACTTAGACCACAGCAACAGCTAAGAACAAGAGACCTCTATTGCATGGGCTGAGTGCCAGCTGGCTTTTAGCGCAAAGGCTCCTATAAAAAGCTCCAGAGGTCCCAGGTTCAAACCTGCCTGCTCATCCAGGATGTGAACCTCCAACCTCTTGCACTGGTAACAAATTCTTAGTTAGGCACCTAATAAGTAGCTTGACTTTTAGTGCCACTGAGTCAGTACTCTGAGCTGTAACTAAAGTGTGCACTGCAGCTTTGTGGGTCTGCTATGAAAGGACCAAAATCATCCCTTCAGTTATGTCAGCATTTGCTGTCTACAGAGGCACTGAAAGGGTGCAGAGTGACACAGTGGTGGATGACACCATGCTTTGTCCTTCTCAGAAGTGAGGTTGTCGGTAGGGTGAATATGAATGCCTGTGAAGAGATGAATGGAGGCCTGGGATATTTTGTACATACTGGGTGATTTGAAGTAGAAGTCACAATGCCACCATGGTCTAGCGCAGTGTTTCTCAACCAGTGGTACAAGTACTCTTAGGGGTACTTGAGAGAAGCCTGGGGGGGTATGTCAACACAACTGAAATTTGGAGAAAACTGATTTTTTTAAAAGTTTTACAGCACTTTATTATTTTTGTACTTTTTACACACAAAAATTTCATCTCCCGCCTGGCTACGATTAAGTTGTTTAAACAAATGTGTTGCAATGGTAGAAAAAAATTGTGTGTGTCTGAAAACTGTCTCACCAACAGAAGTAGGTCTGATAAAATATTTTACCACCACTACCTTGTCTCTCTACATTTCAAAAGAGGCAGGCATTTTTGCATCCTCAAGGGAGGCAGTAAGGCCTTGTGGAGAGGCTCTGGACTGGGATTCTGTAGACTTACATTCAGTTCCTGATTCTGCCATTGGTTTGCTGGGTAAATATAGACAAGTCACATGCCCATGCCATACCTCAGTTTCCCCATTTGTTAACCCCATTTGCTGGTTACTGTCAATGTTAATTCATAAAATATCTGAGTGCCTATTTTCCTTTCATATGTGTTCAGTTGTAGGATGTTTGCATGTAGGATCTGTTAGTATCCTTACGGTATTTTAATTCCCCTCAATTGACCAGAACCATTAAAGATGAGTTATAGGGAAAAGGATGTAGGATGCTCGAAAGGGTTTGCCTACCCCTGGCTACTTCCATAGGATGTGTGCAATCTGCATAAGTGCAGTGCCTGATGCATTCCTGTTTTTCTGTGCATTGCAACAGCCAGTTGCCCTGGTCCTGGAAGGAGTGTGCACATGGCTTTGAGAACATGTTTACATAACACTGCTATGCAGCTTAAACAACGTTAAGCCAAACCATTAATTAAATCATTGCTCTAATAGGGAGTTTGGGGAAGGAGCTGGCAGTGGAGTTTAGCGAAGTGAATGGTTAATAGATTATGGTTAACTGGTGGCCTGGCTAGGCTCTAGCAGCCCCTCACCCGATGCAAGCAGGGGGCTGTTCCAGCCCAGTCAGGCCTGTGGCACAGTGCAGCAGGTCTACCCAGCCTGGCTAGAGCAGCCCTGCTGGGGGGTACTTCAACCCTTCTGTAGCGGGCAGAGGGGCTGCCGCAGCCCCCCCTTCCAACCCACCTCCGTTTAACCTGGTAAGCCTAACATTTAACTAATTAAATGGAATTTTACATCCCTAATGGAGTTTAGGGATGAGAACACCCTCGTTTTCCCTTTTTCAGTCGTTCTGAATGAGCTCCACATTTTAACATGGGAATTTTTCAGAACACAGACATGTTCTTTCTGTGGTTTGCAGCACATGACAATCAAATTACGTTACAGGAATTGGCAAATTGCCTATCGTGCTGTCATCTAAAAAAAAGCAACTTTGGGGGACTTTGCTGATGTTTTGTATTCAACCAAACAGAAGTCTGATAACACAGATGAGAGACCAGAATAGTTTGCAAAAGGCACTTATGCCAGTGCTCTTGTCATCAGTCTTGGTATGCCAGGCCTTTCTCTGTGCTAACTACAGACAATTATAGAATCATAGAATCATAGGACTGGAAGGGACCTCGAGAGGTCAACGAGTCCAGCCCCCCGCCCTCAAGGCAGGACCAAGCTCCGTCTACACCATCCCTGACAGATGTCTATCTAATCTGTTCTTAAATATCTCCAGAGAGGGAGATTCCACCACCTCCCTTGGCAATTTATTCCAATATTTGACCACCCTGACAGTTAGGAATTTTTTCCTAATGTCCAATCTAAACCTCCCTTGCTGCACTTTAAGCCCATTACTCCTTGTCCTGTCCTCAGAAACCAAGAGGAACAAATTTTCTCCTTCCTCCTTGTAACACCCTTTTAGATATTTGAAAACCGCTATCATGTCCCCCCTTAATCTTCTTTTTTCCAAACTAAATCAATAGGAGTTAATTAGAGAATAGAATAATAAAAGATTCAAAGATATTAGGGTTGGAAGAGAACTCGGAAGATCATCAAACCAGGATCAACCCCAACTAAATGGGGCAGACTTATGTATATATGTTTTCTGTCATTATGGCTACGTCTACATTGTGCATTCTTGCACAAGGAGATATGCAAATGAGGGGTGGCGATGAATATTGCTGCACTTCATTTGCATACCTAATGAGCTGCCATTTTGCACAAGGGGCTTTTGTGCAAGAAGGAGCAGTCTAGACTGCTCCTTCTTGTGCAAAAACCCCCTCCTGCGCAAGAGCCATTCTGCCTCTTATTTTCAGGCCCTTGCGCAAAAATGGCAGCTCATTTGCATATCTTCTTGCACAAGAATGCACAATGTAGACGTAGCCTATGTGTTTATATTTTATATAAAATGTATACAAATAAAAGTACTTTTGCAGAAAGAATAGCAGCACTAATGGCGTGATCTGGAGATGGGCGAAGCCCCTTTGAAAGTCAGACCACAAGGATACGTTCTCTGTGAGTGTGTAGTTGGGTGGCCAACCTGCTCCAGGAGGAGCAAAGGTTAAATTCAGCTCTGGGAGCGGGCTCTGTGCATCCAGCAGATGAGGCAAACAGCAGCTAATTAGGGCCCGGCTGGGGTAGTATAAATAGAAGAGAGAGAGAGAGACACTTTTGCTCTAGCTGTGGAGGAAGAAGGCCCTGCCTGCTTGGGTAAGCTAGAGATGGTGCCTGAGACGGCACAGAGCTGGGGAAGGGTGGGGCAGCCAGAACTGAGGAGCTCTGATCAGATGAAGGCCCAGGCCTTCCTCTCAAGGCCTGAGGCTACTAGGGCTGCAGGGAAGCAGAAGGTAGTAGATCCACCTCCTGGCCAAGAACGAGTGGTCATTTCAGACTGCAGTTTGCCCCTGGGGCACAGCCTAGAGATGACAAATGGCTGTGGATCACTGAGGCAAGGTAGGTTTAGGGTATTGGGCTTCCCTGGGAGGGTAGGACCCCAAAGTATAGAGGAACTTCTGTAGGGCAATACTGTAAGGAAAGGGCACAGTGGGCTGGGAGGGACAAGGGGCCTGAACCAGTGCAGAGGCTAGGTAACTGAGGGAGAGGCACTAGCCAGCAGAAGGTGCTCTGAGACTGAAGAGCTAATTCCCAAGGAGATCAGCAGGAGATGCTGCAGCAGTGAGTGTTAACATCGGAGGGTATGTCTACACTATAAAGTTAATTCGAACTAACGGACGTTAGTTCGAACTAACTTTCATAGGCGCTACACTAGCGCTCCGTTAGTTCGAATTTAATTCGAACTAACGGAGCGCTTAGTTCGAACTAGGTAATCCTCATTCCACGAGGATTAAGCCTAGTTCGAATGTACTAGTTTGAATTAAGGGCTGTGTAGACCCTTAATTCGAACTAGTGGGAGGCTAGCCCTTCCCAGCTTGCCCTGGTGGCCACTCTGACCAACACCAGGGAAACTCTACTGCCCCCCTCCCGGCCCCGGAGCCCTTAAAGGGCCACGGGCTGGCTACACAGTTTGTGCCAGTTGCAAGGCTGCCAGCACCTGTGCCAGCACACCCAGCAGCTGACACCCCGTGAGCCAGCCACCTGATGACACCCAGCCCTCCCCCTCTTCCCAGGACCAGCCTGGCGGCTCCCAGAACCCTGCCCGGGGCCGCAAGAGGCAGGCGCCCGTGTGGTCTAGTGCGGAGATCGTGGACCTCATCGAGGTTTGGGGGGAAGCCTCCAATGTCCACGATCTCCGCACTAGCCACAGGAACGCAGCAGTCTACGGCCGCATGGCTGCCAGCCTGGCCGCCAGGGGCCACCAGCGCAGCCGGGAGCAGGTGCGCTGGAAAATCAAGGACCTGCGGCAGTCCTACTCCCGGGCCTGCCTGCCAGGGGCTGACCCGGAGGCGTGCCCCCACTTCCAGGCTCTGGACCGCCTCCTGGGGGCTCATGCCGTCCCTACCCCCCGGGACGTGATAGACCCCGGGGCAGAGGGACTGCTCCCAGAGACGGAGGAGGAGGAGGGCTCCGAGAGCCAGGAGCCTGCCGGCAGCCTGCCCAGGACCCGGGACCCCCGAGGCACCCCACAGAGCCGCTCGCCTGTGTCATCCGAGGCCGGGGAGGCGTCCACATGTGAGTACCATCGTGTTCCCCTTATGTGTACGGGGGGCTGGGGCGAGAGGGAGCCCAGGGACCGTGCGCCTGGGCCTTGCCCACCACGGAGCAGCAGCTGGGGATCCTGCAGGGGCCCTGGCCTTGCAGAGGGGAGCTGGGTTTCACACACCTGGGCCCCTGGGGTAATTGACCGCTGTTCTTGTTTCACCACAGCTGCAGCACCTGGGACTGCAGGGCGCACCACCCCGCCTGCAGCAGCCGTCCGCGCCCGGGCCAGCAGGAGAGCCAGGAACCAGGAGGAGTACCAGAGGCGGCACCTCCGGTTCCTGGAGCAACAGCTCCGTATCCAGGACCACTGGGTCCAGGAGGACCTGAGGCTGTGCCGGAGGAGCTTGGAGGCACTGTAGGAGCAGTGCCGTGCCCTGCGAGGCCACCTCCAGAGCCTGCTCGACTGCTTCCCAATTCCTCCTGCTCCCCCCCTCCTCCTCCCTCTGCTCCCCCTGCTCCCCCTCCTGATCCCCCTGCTCCCCCTCCTGCTCCCGCTCCTGCTCCTGCTTCCTCCACACACCCCGTCCCTCCTGCCCCACCCTCCACAACCATTCCCCACCAACGCCCCCAGACCCGCAGTGTTGCGAGACAGGAGAGGCAACCAGACCCCCACCCCTGAGCTTTCCTTTCCCTTCCTCCCTTCCCTCCCCTTCCAGCTCCCTCGTCCGAGGTTTCCCCCTCCCCTCTCCACCCTCCTTCCTCCCTTCCCCCACCCCAGTTATGTTAAATAAAAAGACATTTTTGTTTGAAAAACAGGTATCTTTATTTGACAGTAGGTAGGGAGGGGAAAGCGGAAGGGGGTAGGGTGGAAGAAGGCCCCAGTGGGGTATGCAGGGAGAGGTCAGTCCTCCTCCTCCACCAGGAAGCTCTCCCGCAGGGCTTCCCGGATCCGGATAGCCCCCCGCTGGGCTTCCCGGATGGCGGTGGTGCAGGGCTGACCGTAGTGTCCAGCCATGCAGTCAGCCTCAGCCATCCAGGCTGGCAGGAAAGCCTCCCCCTTTCTCTCACATAAATTGTGGAGCACACAACATGCTGCCACCACGGGAGGGATGTTGTGCTCGGCCAGGTCCAGACGGGTGAGGAGGCATCGAAAGCGGGCTTTCAGTCGCCCGAAGGCCCCCTCCACCACGATGCGGGCCCTGGTCAGCCTGGCATTGAAGGCCTGGCGGGAGGGATTGAGGTACCCCGTGTAGGGCTTCATCAGCCACGGCTGCAGTGGGTAGGCATCCCCCACCAGGCAGACAGGCATGTCCACATCCCCGACCCTGATGTGGCAGTCGGGGAAGAAGGTCCCGTCCTGCAGCCGTTGGCACACGGAGGAGTTGCGGTACACCCGGGCGTCGTGTGCTTTGCTGGACCAGCCCACATTAATGTCCGTGAACTCCTCCCTCCCCCCCTTTGTCCCTGGGGCAGCCCATCCCCTCCTTGCAGCCCCCCTCACCCCCCGGCGCAGTGGCCGACGAGTGCCATACCTGCATGAGCACCGCTCCGACGGTGGATCTCCCCACGCCGAACTGGTTCCCAACGGATCGGTAGCTGTCCGGCATGGAGAGCTTCCAGAAGGCGATGGCCACCCGCTTCTGGAGGGGGATGGCGGGCCTCATGCGAGTGTCCCTTCTGCGCAGAGCAGGGGCGAGCCACTCGCAGAGCTCCAGGAAGGTGTCCCTCCTCATCCTGAAGTTCTGGGTCCACTGTCGGTCTTCCCAGCGCTCCAGGACGATGCGGTCCCACCAGTCGCTGCTGGTGTCCAGACGCCAGATGCGGCGGGGCACGCCGGTGCCGGGGCACCGCTGCGGCTCCTCCACAGCCCCCAGGGTGGCCAGGTGAAGAGGCAGGGGGCTGACGTGCACCAGGAGGTGCCAGGCAGCCTCGAGCCATTGCTGGAAGGCTTGCAGCAGCAAATCCAGAAAGTGCACCAGAAGGTGCAGGGCGAGCTCTGGCTCCATGTTGCCACCTGCGGCGGCGTCCCTGAAGGGAAGCACCGACACACACGGGCGCAGAGATCAACGCTTTGCTGTCCCTCGGCGAGGTTGGCAAGCAAGCAGGAAAAGCTGAGAACCGGCTGTCCGGGGGTCCCTTTAAGCACGAGCCTCAAATAGCCTCAGACAGCAGCCACACAAAGCAACTACTGACCTGATGCCCTGCCAGAACCGGTTTCAGCCGCCCTTAAATGCACCCCTGCGTCCAATCAGTGTGGATGCGCTAGTTCAAATTATCAAAACGCTAATTCGAACTAGTTTTTAGTGCTAGATGCGTTAGTTCGAATTAGCTTAGTTCGAATTGACTAATTCGAACTAAGTTAGTTCGAATTAGCGCTGTAGTGTAGACATACCCTTAGAGTCCCCAGACAAAGCTCCTATTGACTTTAATGAGCCCCGGGTAAAGTATAAACAATTTTGCCTTGCCGAGTGCTTTGCGTGTCATAGGGGTGGTTTCAAAGCCTATGCTACTGTGGGCCAGATGCTGCAATTTCTATGAAACTTTTGTCTGACTAAAGATTATGAGATGCAGCCCTTTGTCTGCCTTTTAACATATCTTCTAGCAGAGTGGATATGTGCAATTGGTGCTGGTCATAATGTACATGTCTGCACCATTTCAGCATCTGGATGGGTTAGCCTAATTATTGGATGTTTATATGGAAAATTCCCATGTAATACTAATGAGTTAAGATTATTGCAAGACAGAAATGGATGCACAGAGAAATACAATTCCATTGTTCCCAAGAACAAGCAAGTAAAAATTTGCAAGATAATTCCTATAATTAAACGTGCACGGAACTATCAAGAACCTGTACAGTCTCTTCCTTAGGCCCTGGAAACAGAGAAGGGTCTGTTTGCATATTGGGTGACAGAACTTTAAAGAGCACCTCATTATATGTACAGTTGATAAAAGGGGAACTGCTAACACAGTGCTGACACAGGATGTGGACTAGAGTTCCTCATCTTAATTGTATTGTCTGGATTGCAGTGGCATGAGGCTCTATTAATCATAGTAAAAATACTTAACCAAAGACCGAGGATAAGAAAAAAGCATGTTTCAGAGGAAACTCCCTTGGGTTAATTCCATTGTTCCTGTTTGATCAGCTGTATGTCTGTCTGAACTGAAGTAGAAGGTCTGCATATATAGCCTGTCCTGTTGCTCTACTACCATCTGTGTTTCTGGTGGCCCTGTGAACAGAGTGTAAATCATCGAGTACTTGGGTGCATTTAGTCCAAGAGATGAGATCAAGAACCAAATGCTTGTTCCTTCTTTCATCTTTGATTTGCTCTACTGCAGTGACACAATCAGCACTCCCAGGTAAAGCCAGGGAATCTGCTAGTATTAAAATAGTTTATTCTTAAGAAACGAAAGATGAAAAATATTGCCTACAGTTTTGCCTTAAAGGAATTTTAAGTAGACCTCAGCATTCTGTTTAAGCTGCCACCTCACATGTAAACTCCTTTTTAGATAGGCAATTGATAAAATATTGACTGCTATACAAGCTGAAGTTGTATAGCACAGAACAAGCTGCAGCACGGGGAAACTTATCCCTGTTGTACTGCCAATGTGGCTCAGCATTGGGCAAAAGGAAATAAGGCCTAGTCTACACAATACAGGCTGATGCTAGGCAGCTTATATTGACCTGTGGAGGCATCTTCTCTTAAACTTGGCTCCCACCAGTGGACGTGCCCAGCTATAGCAAAGTAATACCACCACCTCCCCGAGTAGCGTACAGTCACAGGCAATGCAATTAGGTCAGTGCATAGTCCTTTTCATATTTGTTCATTTTTTTTAATTGTTTCCTTTGGTATATATGGTTGTGACTACTTTCTTCCACTATTTGATCTGAGGAAGTGGGTCTGGCCCACGAAAGCTCATCACCTAATAAACATCTTGTTAGTCTTTAAAGTGCTACATTGTCCTGCATTTTAGGTCAGTGCAATGATAGTTTAGATTCTGAATTACTTATGACAACTATTACTGGCCTCCAGGAGCTGCCCCACAATGCCCCACATGGACTGCTCTGGTCAACACTGTCCACTTTGCTGCCCAGGGACCAAGTAGACAGGAAGCCATCTCTTCATAGGCATTGACTTCCCCTGTACCCAGGCATTGACTTCCCCTATACCCAGGAAAATGCTACTTCCCATGCAACACTAATGAACTCTGTCTTAATTTCCACCCACACTCCACTCCACCACAACCCTGTCTTTTTCCACCCACACCCTGCCTCTTCCTTGCTTCTTTTCCCACTCCTCTCCCTTGCTTGCTGAGCCTCCTGGTGCCATGAAACATCTGTTTGCTGGGGGCTGGTCCTGAGAGGGTGAGGGAGAAGTTGAGAGGCACTGGGAGAGAAGGGAAAGGAGGGACCTTGGCTGCTTGTGGGTGCTGAACACCCACTTACTTTTCTCCATGAGTGCTCCAGTCCTGGAGCATCCCTGGAGTGGACACCCATGCACCTCTCTCTCTCAAAGCCTCACATTTTTTGAAATTCCTTTTCCTGGTTGCTCCACATGTAGCCAAATGTAACATTTTGGTGTCTGTATAAAAATACAGGTATAATGATGGTAATAAGTCCTATCTAATGATTTGTTTATAAGTTCTATATGCTTCTCTTTTGCCCTCCCAGCCACTTTTCATGATTAGCAGGAAGATCATTTCTTTATCTTAGGAAATGGTTTTATTACAGTGTTGGCTATAAGGTCTTGCTTCTTCTTAGCATCACAGTTTAAGTTGTGCTTCTTGTTTGCATTGGAAACTAGGTAGCATAAAGTTCTTATGTTTATTTCTTTAGTAATTATATAATCCTTTCTAAAATGCAATCCTCTCTGAAATTCTCTGTAAAATTGTTTGGTCTGAGTGGAGGATATGTGCATAATTAAGGATAAGTGAGAACCATCACCAGACAGTCAAGAAGTGAGAAACTTGGAGATGATCAGATCAGAAAACATCCATCGTATCCAAGGCAAAATGAATTGGCAGAACTGACAAACCTTGGAAATAGGCAGAAACCCCCAAAGGTGAGATGACAAACAACAGATAAGGATGGGAAGCCCGACAATAACTATCAAAGGATAACTGCAGGGAAGGATCAATGATTGCAGCATGACATTGCAAAACTCAACTGGAAACTTACAAGTATAAATATGGGGTGCTTTTGCCAGGGTTCTCTGGGTTCAGTCCTGCAAGCCTGGGAGCATCAAATCATGATTGACAGAGCCCAGTTTCTCACTCATGTTCAATCTAATTGGCCACTAGATTAACTCAAGCTATGAGGCACTGGTCACTATAAGATCATCTGCAGGACCTGTGTGTGAGGGAATGCATATGCTACTTTTCATATTGCATTGTCAATAAATGTGACATATTGTCTTTTCCCCTGAAAGAGATCCTGTGTGCTTCTTATAAGCATAATACGCTCAATGAACCCTCCTCACAGCTCTCTACTGTAGAGAATAACTACTTCAGCTGCCCATGCTGGTGTGGAAGAAAACATTGTCCTCACTCTGAGTTTGTAAGCAACAAGTAGCCAGAGGCAGTTTTATTACGAGCTGCAGCAAGGGAAAAACTGGTTCGGACGGGGGGGAGTCCCCCCCCTCACCGAGGCAGATCTTTGAATACAAGCAATTATGAAGCAGTTTATATACTGTCTATTAAATATAATAACAATAACAATTAGTCTCCTTCCCATTACAAACACCAATGGCTAACAGTTATTTAGTTCCACCCAGATGCTCCTTATCTCAAGGTCCCTGCCAGAGTCAGCATTCTATCCTTATCTCCGTATGGAGGCGAGAGGCGAAGGCAGCGTCTAATTACAGATCTCGCGTTGTCAGGCCACAGACTTAGCCTGACTCTTGCTCTCTTGTTAACAAGACCAAGATGGCTGCACACAAATTCCCTTATTCCCTTTTCCTTCCTCCACACTGGCTACACACTGCAGATGCTTTCCTGCCTGGAGAACATAGGTGGTGTTGAATCTCCTGGATCTGTGGGGAAAAGTGGCTGTGCAGGCATAGCTTCAATCCAACCAAGGAAACATAGGTCTCCACAAGCAGATTGCTGGAGGAATGCAGGGCAAGGGTGACAAAAAGGACCAGCTGCAGTGCCACATGAAAGCCAAGGCAATACAGTGGAGAGTTGCAGACCTGCCGTTTTTACAGTCACATACCATGCCCAGTGTAGAACTCTCAGACACCCTGAATAGCATGGATGCTTCCGAGGAGCCTGAGTCGCAGCCCTTGCTGTGAACAACAAGAAGGAGATGAACAAGAAAAAGAAGGAATATGGAGGACAGGAGATCCGGGGCTGTACAACGATCCAGGATGTGTTTTTTGACTCCACCGTGGTCCAGCCAGCCCTGCTGGGGAAGGAACATCTGGTAAGTGTGCCGTTTGCTTTGAAGTGTCAAGGATGGCACTCCCAAAGTAGCAGGATTCAGCTGTTTGACTTTTTTTATTTGTGCCAGAACTGACATGGAACAACCAAGAGAGGTAGAGTTACTCTCTGCTTTTCATTTTCCTTTGGCATTGGGAGGGGAGTGGGCAGGCAGAGCAGTTTTTGTGCAGAGACATCCCATGAGTCCTCCATAGAGATCTTAGTGAAACTTTCATGAAGGTAGTCTGCAGTCCCCTGCCAGAAGTTTCTAGGGAGGGCCATACTCCCCATAGCGAGTGCTGTGACTAGCCCCATGCTCCGTCAATCCCAAGCAGAAGTGAGACTGTCATGCTTATGACAAGGGGAGTGAGTTCAGTGTCTTAACTCTCACTTTTCATTGTAACCCTAGCCCTGGCCAAATGCCTAAGACAGGTAAGAAGGAGAAAGAGGATTCAGAATGATATTAGTGCAGGGCCTGGAGGATCACCCATGCAGACAGTACGGAGAAGCAGAGTGGAAAGGCGAGAGATGCAGGAAAAGGAGAGCGATGTGCTGCAGGAGATGCCTGCACTTCACAGACTTTAGTAGACCTACAGGTTCAACAGTCCAATACTTGCCTCCCTCTGCAGCCTGCAGAAAATCAATGTTGGGTGCTCCCTTTACTCCCTCCATATGCCATGTGACATTTGGGGTCAGTGCGCTATCCTGTAGCACTCACCCAAAGAGACATTAAGACAATCACAGTGCCACATACACTGCCCTGTGACAGCCCTGGTTGGTGCATGTGTACCCAAAACAGACTGTTCTTTACCCTTCATAAATTCTGTTCCTTTTTTTTGTTAAGCTTTGAATGTTTCATGAGAGCAAAGGATAGGCTGGGTCTCCTAAAATCATTGTTAGCATTTCACTGGTAATCTGCAAGTTAGGAAAAAGTCCCTTTGTGATATGAGGATCCCAGGGGAGCCATCTGAGTCATTCAGTTAGGACGCACTGCAAGAAATGGGATGGTCAGTCCCCAAAGCTGATGGTTATTTGAATATTTATAAACAGCAAGGCTGCGTCTAGACTGGCAAGATTTTGTGCAAATACTTTTAACGGAAAAGTTTTTCCGTTACATATTTGTGCAAGAGAGCGTCTATACTGGCATGTGCCTTTTGTGCAACAGATTTGCTTTTGTGCAAAAGCATCCATGCCAGTGTAGACACTCTCTTGCTCAAGAAAGCTCTGATGGCCATTTTAGCCATCGGGCTTTCTTGTGCAAGAAATTAATGTGGCTGTCTACACTGGCCCTCTTGCGCAAGAGGGCTTATCCCTGAGTGGGCGCGTCAGAGTATTTGCGCAAGAACCACTGTTTTTGTACATTACAAAGTCAGTGTTCTTGCACAAATACTTGCGGCCAGTGTAGACAGGTGGCAAGATTTTGCGCAAAAGTGGCCGCTTTTGCGCAAAATCATGCCAGTCTAGACGCAGCCCAAGCCAGCACAACAATCCAGGTCCCTACCAGTACCCAGCACCAGGCTTTCACCTGGACACCCAGATCAAAGTTCCACCAGTCCCAAAGGATCAGACACATTCCCTTCCAGCTCAATGCATATTTCAGATCTTATTCCAAATTTGTACTTCTAGCCAATTCTGATTAACTCAACTAAAACCGTATTGAGAGAGAGAATAGGTTAAATGATCAATGCACGTGCAGACATAAGTTCAATTCTTGAGGCTCAGCTTCATAATAAAGATGGTAAATGTATAGATGCACCAAGTTCTTCTAGAATGTTGTCCATCCATGGCTATAATCCAACATCATATTCAGAGTGATTTCAGACAATGACTAGGATCTCAACCCTTGTGATTTAGGCTTCCCCTCCCTGAAAAATTAAGCAGATCTGAGAGAGACAGGATCAGGACCCAAGGGTTTCTTGTATAGACCTGGGTAAACAACAGGCTTTTGGTGTGATCTTCTGTTTCCCTGAAAATCATGGGGATTTATCCATTAAGCTGTTTTTTGTAAACTTTAAAGAGACATCTCAACAATGACATTATTTCCTAAATCTTAATATTCTCTTTTGAGCTCTGAATCAATGGTTATAAGAACATAAGAATGGACATACTGGGTCATATCAAAGGTTCACCTAGCCCAATATTCTGTCTTCTGACAATGGCCAATCCTAAGTACCCCTCAAGGGAATAAACAGAACAGGTAATCATCAAGTGATCCCTCCCCTGTCATCCTTTCCCAGCTTCTACAAACAGAAGCTAGAGACACTATTCCTACCCATCCTGGCAAATAGTCATTGATGGATCTATCCTCCATGAATTTATCTTTTTTTTTTTTTTTTTTAACCCTGTTAAAGTCCTGGCTGTCCCAACATCCTCTGGCAAGGAGTTCCACAGGTTGACTGTGTGTTGTGTGTTGTGTGAACTAAGACAGAATAGTAGCAATATATAGGAACTGTCTTTATATGATCAGCATCTGTAAGTGTAAACAGCTAGTATTACCTCTAATTTCTAACAATGAAGGTTTGTATTTCAAAATTCTAGCTTAACTAGCATTGAATGGCTTTAATTACCATGTGTATACTTTTCTCACATGTCTGCACAGGTTGACTCTGAGTCATTTTCCCTGGGATTGTTAAACTTTAAATCTTTCTGGCCATGTGTCCTAGCTGCCATAGGATGTGTTACGACTATTATGCAGTGGAATCAGCAATGTTTTTTATGGTCATTATTATAACCAGAACACAACATCCTGCTTGCATCTTTCTGAACTGTTCTGTGTTCAAGGTGCATGTCTCATGCACCTTCCCTGACCTGCTCATGAATGAAGGCATCCCGGCTGATCCACTAATGCTTTTACAACCATAGAAAATAGCTCTTTCTGCTGATGTGTTCTGTGGCAAGGTGGCCTGATGCTAAAATTGGGATATGCATGCCCTCTATTGCCCCCACAACCGTTTGGGAACTCCATTGCTACTAGTCAGTCACAAATCAGTTTGGAGTTGGTCCACTGTGAGGGACATTCTCCTAACGTGCAGGTGCAGGGCAGAGTGGATGGTTTTGTAGCAATCTGGCATTGCAAGTTTTCACAGTGCAATTGCTGTTCCCTTCTCATCTGCCAGTGCAGCTCTCATAATGGTGTCCTTGCCCTGGAGCCTTGGGGGCAGTTCAGCGCACAGATCCAGAAGTATGCCTTACCCATCCACAGGTTCTGTAGCCACTTCTCATCATCCCAAACCTGTGTGACAACGCAATCTCACCAGTCAATGCTTGTTTCTTGGGCTTGGAACTGGCACTCTACCATCTCCAGTTGCTCTGTGAATACCATCATCCACCTTAAATTGTTTCCTTCTGTGTTACACGGCCCTCTAGCCTCCAAGGAATTGGCACATTTCCCATGGCATCCCTTGCAGATCTAGAAATATTGCAGGATCAGGTATGTGTACTCTCCATGCTCGTGACAATAATCTGGAACCATGCTTCTGTCAGACATGGTGCATAGCAAGGAACAGAAGTTTACTTTTTATCATTAATCATATAGTTGTGCACGATCCACTATTTGATCTGAGGAAGTGGGTCTGGCCCACGAAAGCTCATCACCTAATAAACCATCTTGTTAGTCTTTAAAGTGCTACATAGTCCTGTACTTTGTTTCAGCTACACCAGACAAACACGGCTACATTTCTATCACTATTATTAATTATTATTATTATTGTTATTCACTCTGCTGATACCATTATTGGACCTAACCAAGTGAGTTATAATTTCTATCACTATTATTATTAGGCATTACTTATATAGTGCCAAAGGTAAATACGGTCCTTACAGAACACAGAAAAAGCAAGGTGGTTGCTTCAAGGAACATACACTATATCTGAGTGTATATGTGATATACCGAGTAATAGTTTCAGTGTCTGTGGGAACAGACATCACTGTGAAATATTGGAAGGCAGTGAGCAGTGGAAGTTTTGACAAAAGGAATAGAAGAGAATGATGTTGCTTTGTGCACAAGAGGGGAGTGCTGTTCCAAAGATAGGTGACAGAATGAAAGAAGGCATGTTATAAAGAGTGGGAGAAGGACATAAGAACAGCAGTTTAAGAGAGGGAGGTTTGGGAGGAACCACATTGCAGAAGCAGGAGGAAATTAGATCACAGCTGTAGGCTGAGTGGAGGAGTGCAGGGCCATGAAGATGAGAATGAAAAAGCTTGTGGAACAAGAGGGAGTCAGGGTAGCATGCAGGGAGGGTAATGGTGTGGTCAGAGCAGCAGGATGGGACGATGAAGTATTGGTTTGACTGTGAAAGGCAGATGGATACGGAACTGTTTGTAATTGTAATAAAATACACCCCGGTGGATCTGCCATTAAATGTCCGTTTACTCCAAACAAACGGAGCTGATGAACCTTATGGTGGTTGAGAGAGTGGTTTGATCTCTCAAAGACCAGGTCTGCACTGGTGGAGAAAATCAATGAAAGATATGCAATTCCGGCTATGACAATGGCATAGCTGGAGTTGATGTACCTTACATCATAGAACACTAGACCTGGAAGGCACCTCGAGAGGTCATCGAGTTCAGTCCCCTGCCTTCACGGCAGGACCAAGCACTGCCTAGATCATTCCTGACAGGTGTCTGTCTAACCTGTTCTTAAATATTTCCAACGATGGAGATTCCACAACCCCCTTAGGCAATTTATTCCATCATTTTCTGGGGTAGCCTCACAACAGCAGGTCGACAAGAAATGCTCCCATCAACTTTCCTTGTGACTGCAAGGAGTACTGCAGTCAATGAGGGTACCATCAGCATTGGATTTAGCGAGCTTTTACTAGGCCCACTAAAACAAATGCCGGAAAATCAACTGCCATAGCGTCAATGTCCGCCTCTGTTAAAACAAGCCCATAGAGCCTGGAAGCATTCTTTCAAGAAACTCCTATTGAGAATCGAGAGTAATTTAATTATAGGTAGGTGTGTTCCTAGAGGGAAAGGACACAAACCTGGTAACAGAGCAGGTCAAAATGCTTCAAGTGAAAAATTTTCCTGATGAAAAATTAGTTTTAATCAAAGATAATATTGTTAAGGAAATATGTTAGCTTAAAAAACTTTTCAGGTTGTGTCAAAGCCCAATAAGATGTTCATGTTGGGTTTGAAAAAGGAGCATAATAGAAGAAGCTGGACAAAATGAGATTAAATGTTGGAGAACTTTTTACAGTACTGTTACTGCCAACTCTATGTGTTCAAACATCTTGAGGCAGAGCCCTTAATAATCAGGATACTGACTTTTACAACATGAAATTAAAGTATCAATAAATCAGACTTCCTTCTCTCCAGTTTATGTGCAGTCGTTTCAGTTTGAAAATGTAACTTTGCATGCACAGATGAAGATGCATGCACATGCAGAAATGAATGCTTTCCCGCTGGCTGCTACATGGGGGAATTCCACTTCTTGTTTCTTAAGGAGGCCACTGAAAATGCATACATAATTTTACATTGGCTTGTTGATTATTGATATACTCTAGAATGATTGTTCCATGGACAAAACAGTCTGTCATCTCTTTCCATCTGTATAAAAACGTTCCTGAAAGACTATAAAGAAAGTAGAAATAAACATGCAAGGATTCTCTCATTGCTGTATTTAATCCACCTCCTCTATTAGGGATGGGAAATCCACCACTGAGAGTTTCCTTGTTACAGTTATGTTAAATTGTCAATGTTTTCCTCTGGAACTATTGCCCAAAACCAGATTTGGGGCAAAATTTTTGCAAAATTTCACAAATTTGTTCAAGCATAGCAATTTTACTAATGAAAACAGTCTCAGCAGTGGAAAGTAGAAAAGTTGCTCTCTCATTCAAATAAAACTTTTTTACATTTGCCCCTGTAATTCCCCTTTATCACTGCTATTATTATAATTATTGTCATTGTCATCCATATATTTGTCTATCATAGCACCTATGCTATGTTCATGGCCTGTTCATGGATTAAAATCCCATCACGCTAGTTCTATTTCTCCACCTTTTCTTATAACCTTTAAAAATGTTTTTTTTTTCTGTTTTGTTCTCTTTTTCTTTTTACTTCTCCTCCTTTTGTGGGAAATTTTTGGAAAAGGACTTTCTAGCTCCTGTCCTTTGTTCTCTTGTGGAAGGAAATACATCTTTAAGACACAGGAGGTGGGCATACAAAAATAAACTCATCCTTCCTCATAAACCACATTACAGTATTTCCAAATAAAATTCTTAAGAAATTCAAGATTCTTGTAAATAAAGGCTGAGTAAACGGCAAAAATCCCAAAGACAAGACAGAACAAAATGAACTGAAACTGAACTCCTAAATAGCAGACTGAAAATCAAAGTTTACAGAGATTTTTAAGGTGAGATCCTGGTCTTACTGAAGTCAATTAATTTTGGCCATAGATTTCAATTAATTAAATAAAGTTCAATAAATCCAGGATTTCATTCTTAATGTTTTCCCCTCTAATGTAGATGATAATGATCTAGTCATTTAAAAACATTACAAAATGAAATAAATTTTGCTCTAATACATATCACCTCTAATTTTCTTTCTTATCTGCGTGGAAGTTCCAGACTTGCAAAATTATGTAGTAAATATAGAAAAGAGACAGAATTTGTGATCTGGCTGCCTAACATGTTGGACTATCACGTGACAAGAATGTTAATGTCTTGAAAACTCAATTATTTTATTCCTCCATGGAGAGTTTTCTCACATTGACTTTTCAAGGCAAAGAATGCAATTATGATGATATCACTGTAGCAGCATTCATGTGGATGACTGTTTTCCATTGGTCTCTCTGTTCACCCAGGGATAGACCATGTGCATTGTCAATTCCTTGATAAGGATTTGGGTACAGGAGGATTGCATGGTTTGGAAGTAGGTAGGATTTGTGTCCATTGTGAAGATCATACAATTAATTTTGTTTCAATCAACTGACTCATAGCATCTCCACTGTATCCTGCATTGCCAGCAGTAATGGAACATCTAGTTTGGGGATCTTGTATTGTCTTCCTCATCATTCTAATTTTGTAATGCATCTGACACTGGCAGGGCCAGTCGAGTGTCTGATGTGATGGTCCCCCTCTGAGTTTTTCATAGTTAGGAAAAAACAGAGGAGGACTGGATAAGATTGGGACACTGTCCCACACCAACCTGATTGCCAATCAGAGAAAAACGCATCAGAAACTTGCCTGTGTAGCTCTACTCCCACACCCACTCTTGGAAAATGTGTTTCCCTTAATCAGAATCAAGGTCATCTGCTCTAGCATTCCCTAAGTATGAAACAGCATTACAACTACTACCCACATCTCCTGATGATGGAGATGCAGTGAAATACATTGTCAAACATTACCTCCAACTGGGGTAAACCAAATGCAAACCACAGCTATGCCACGACAAGCCAGTAAATTAGGTAATTTCACTCAACACTGCCTCCATATTAAATGTTGATACTGCTGCTTCTAAACACCTGTTCTGAAGTAGTCTAGTTTATCATTGACAAAAGTGAGATTTGGCTTACGGTGAAATGGATTCTGTGAAATAATGTTCTTTCAGATGTCCAGATAACAGGGACTGGAATGGAACATGAATGGGGTGAATGCAGTTATCTCTGAATCCCAAAGGATTCAAGTTGGGCTGGAGAAACACTGGAAGGGTGATTTAGGGAAATCTGCTCTGTGACTGCTCATGCTTCACCTGTTCTTTGAATAAACAGAGTATATTGTGTCATTCCTGGCACTTTTCACAAGCAACCCTTTGGATAGCTAGGTCCTCTGCTAGTCCCTGGTGTTGACACTGGTAGGAAAAATTCTTCCGTAGACGTAGCTACTGACTCTTGGAGAGGTGGATTACTTACAACCTTGGGAGAACCCCTTTCATCAGCATAGGTAGTATCTTTGCTGAAGTGCTACAGTGGTGCCGCTATAATGCTTAAAGCATAGACAAGTCTGAGTCAGGCCTGCATAACAGGTCCAGAGAAATGAGTTGACATAGTTAATTTACTACAGTGAGTAAAATGTTCTGAGGTGACCATGGGTTGTTTCTGTTCTGAGAGAAATGAATTTCCTATTAGTCATCATGGACAATTCCTTCAGATATTTTTCTGGATCTGTGGTTAGGAACCTCCCCTTTCCCTTCAGTGGGAATTTACTTCAACCTAATGTGGCTTCAAAAGAAAGGCAGGTATGTCTACACTAGCCCCAAGTTCGAACTAGGGAGGCTAATGAGGGTGACCGAAATTGCTAATGAAGTGCGGGATTTAACAGTTAAACCCCTTAGCTTGAATTAACTGTTAAACCTCATTCCACGAGAACTAACAGTTAATTCCAACTAAGGTGTTTATCTCATAATCCCGCTTCTCTGCTGCGTGTAGACGCGGGCAGTTACTTTGGGCTAGTCAGTTTCCAAAATGGTGACTGGCTGGGAGTATGCTAATCAAGCACAGGATATTTAAATCCCACGCTTCATTAGCAATTTCGGTTGCCCTCATTAGCCTCCTTAGTTCAAACTAGGGGGCTAGTGTAGATGTACCCAGAAATCCATCCGTCCCTGACAAATTTAATGCGTTATACCTGATTATAAAAACTGATTTAGTCTGACAAGGTGGGTGAGGGAATATCTTTTATTGGACCAACTTCTGGTGGGGACAGAGACAAGCTTTGGAGATTACACAGAGCTCTTCTGATCTGGAAAACTTACTCAGGCCAGGTCTACATTACAGAATTATACAGGTATAACTATGCTGTTCAGCAGTGAGAAAAATCCACAGCCTTGAGTAATATAGTTATAGTGACCTCACCCCTGGTGTAGACACAGAACTATATTGGTGTGAGAGCTTCTCCTGTCAACATAACTACCACCTCTCATTGATGTGGATTAACTATGACAGTGGGGTTTCTACCACAACCTCCCATGGAAGCCTCTTCAAGCACTTAATTTCCCCTATAGTTACAAAGTTTTCCCTAATATCTAACCTAAATCTCCCTTGCTGTAAAGTAAGCCCATTACTTACTGTCCTATCATCAACAGACACTGAGGAAAAATTGATCATTGTCCTCTTAATACCAAACCTAAATATAATAAACTATCAGCTCACTCCTCAATTTTCTTTTCTCAAGATTAAACATACAGTTTTTTTAAAACTTCCCCACAGGTCAGGTTGCCTAAACCTTTTATCATTTTTATTCTTCTCTGGACACTCTCAAATTTGTCCGCATCTTTCCTAAAGTGTAGCACCCAGAACTGGACACAGTACTCCAGCTGAAGACTCACAAGTCTCAAGCAGAATGAGACAATTACCTCTGTTTCATGCATAACACTTCTGTTAACACCCCTCAGAACATTAGCCTTTTTTACAACTGCATGACATTGTTGACTCATATTCCATGTTGTGATCACTGTTACCTCACATCATGTTCAGCAGTACTGCAACATCGCCTGTCATTTCCCATTTTGTAATTGTGCATTTGATAGGTAGTAGTGGTTTATCTAGAAGATCATTGTGGTCCAAAGTGGATGACTTTATTTAATGCTGTAATGAGTGTTACTGTAGATGAAGGGCAGTGTCCATGGACTAGACTGGAATGATGGAGAAATAGAGAAATCTTTAGTGCAGTCAGGATGCAGTCAGAAAAATATTGTGGTCCATTCTGTAGATTAAAACCAAAAGGACCTATGTAAGAGAAGACCGGTGCCTTGTGATAGTGGTTGGGAAAATAATTTTATCAGTTCACTCTAACATGGGCAGTGGGTAATGTAGGCAAGAGAAAGAATTGCCTTCACAAAACTGCATACATTGCCTGGCTTTCTGGGAGGACTGGAATCACTGCACAACAACCCCAGTTTCTTGGTGGCCAGGAAGGATCAGGCTTGAGGGTTTGGGTGGGGCATGGCTTGGGAGGAGAAGGAGGTTGTGGAAGGGGTGTGGTCTGTGGGAAAGGAGTGTGGCTTCAGGTGGAAAGCGTAGGGGTTGGGCTTGCCTTCCCTAGCTGGGCCTTCACCTGTCACCCATGCACTCTAGGAAACAAATATTTGCATAAATGGTGATTACTTATATTCTGCAAGGGAGAGGCAGATGAATGGAAAATATATCTTTGTGTATGCACCTTAGATGTTAGCAAATGCTTCTGGAAATGACTTGTGTCTCTCAAACAGACTAGAGAGCGCAACTTCAAGAAAGAAATATCAGTTATAATCAGGGATGAAAGTAACTTCAAGTTTCTCACAGGTGTACTGTCATATTGCAAACATCCCTTCCCCTTCCACCTCTACTCTTAGACACGTAACTTCATGGAACCCTTTGAATGATTGATACTTAAAGCTACTACTGATACTTTAGAATAAAACTTTAATATTGGAATAAAATCCTGTAATGACCTTCTAGTAACTCCCACATTGGCCCATATAGCTTCTCTCACTGCTCTCCTCAATCTCGTGATGCTATGCCTTAAGATACATGTGCTGCACTTTTTCACACATGCCATAGGATTCCACTGAGCATAAGGAGGTCCCACACATGAAATAAATAGTAAGTCCGCTACATGATGAGTAGTAAGAACAGACCATTTCACTGTAATTATGTTATTCATTGTACTAAATTCCCTTTTGCTTGCAGCAAGGATGTCTACTGCAAGGACAAGGGTTTTTTTAAGTCTTTCAGGAATGTTTTTTCCTTCAGAAACCTTGAGTGTGTTTCCTGTTGATTTATTCTCAGTTGATTAGCCAGTGTTCTTACTTCCTTTCCTCCACAGTAGAGATTCCCTGGATTCTCTTGACAATGTTTCAGGATTCAAAACTGATAAATTGTTGATTAAGTTAATATAATCACAAGCCCTTTCTTCATGTGTCCTTTGATTAACTTTGTTTGAGGCATTGTGAATTTTTGTCCTTGTGTTGTCAGCAACTGCATGAATGAATCCAAAGAAGCTGATTCTGGGGCTTTTTTCCGGTGCTATTTGGTTTGCTGTTTTTGAACATCCTGGATTGGTCAGCCTTCTGGGCTTGTTCAGAGTGAATTCATGGGTCTGGTTTTAGTCTTGATTCTCTCGATGTATATTTTCATTAGGCTTTCTGCTTTGGGAATTTCTCGTTCTTGTAATATCTCAGACAAGTCCTTCAGTTCTGTGAGAGCATCCAGCATTAAAGAAAGGTTTCTGATGAAATGTACAGAACACAGCTTTGAGTGCAGTCCTTGAAACTTAGCATGTTTGCTTCCGACTCTCGATTGATCTCATGAGGCCTCCTCAAAATGTTTTACTAAAGCCGGGTATGTGTGCCAAACTACACTGACTGCTTTGCATGTTGACGCTACGCACATTACATTTGCTGATTTTTATTTTATTTTTTTTAAGTACAATGTCTAATTCATTGACGTGAGCTTTCTCAGTTCACAAGAGCTTTTTGGTGATTGACTGTACATTGAATATAATGCATTGAAGAAAGCCTTAAAATCATTTGTACCTCCCTGCCTGTGTGCAGTTCCAGGCTCCCTCGAGCTCTTTGTCCCAATCTGTTCTGCTCACCTCCCCGACGCGGTCTAGCTCATTTCCCCTCCACGCTTAAGTAAGGCAGCTTCCACCTCCACAATGTGGAGACCCAAAAGAAGGATCATTGAAACTGTCTATCCTACTCTCTGTTCCAGTGCCTGCACCCAGCAATAGCTTGAAGCTGCCCAGAGCTGCAATTGCAGGGGGAATCTTGCTTGGGCCTGGCCTGGAGCATGCCTGGAGCAGGCCAGTGTAACTTGTTTGCTCCAGGTGATGACTTTTTCCACATACCTGAGCAACATAAGTTATATTGACATGAGCAGAATGTAGACCTGCCCTGAAGGTGGGGAACTGACTGAAATTCAAGCCTTTCTTACCTGCCCTTTCTTAGCACTGCCTTTGTTCTCCCCCCAGAACAGGGACTTCTGCTTCCCTCCAGATAGAATATCACATACCTCGTCCTCTCTCTCAACATCTGTGCTCCAGAGTGCCCAAGCTTGTGTATTTGTCACTGCCTGGTACACTAGAAGGGTGAGACTGTTGCTCTCATTGAACCATTGGATATTTTACTATTTGACAGGGGTGGGGAGTGGTGCAGATTTGCTAAATATCTTAGGGTATGTCTACACTACCACCCTAGTTCGAACTAGGGTGGTAATGTAGGCAACCAGCGTTGCAAATGAAGCCTGGGATCTGAATTTCCCGGGCTTCATTTGCATAAAGCCGGGCGCCACCATTTTTAAATGTCCGCTAGTGTGGACTCCGTGCCGCGTGTAGCCGTGCGGCATGGACTAGATAGTTCGGACTAGGCTTCCTAGTCTGAACTACCGTTACTCCTCGTGTAATAGTGAAACGAGGAGTAATGGTAGTTCGGACTAGGAAGCCTAGTCCGAACTACCTAGTCCGTGCCGCGTGTAGCCGTGCGGCACGGAGTCCGCACTAGCGGACATTTAAAAATGGTGGCGCCCGGCTTTATGCAAATGAAGCCCGGGAAATTCAAACCCGGGCTTCATTTGCAACTCCGGTTGCCTACATTACCACCCTAGTTCGAACTAGGGTGGTAGTGTAGACATACCGTTACAGAGTGCCATTGCACAGGAGGGGTGTCTGCAAGCAGCATCAGCTCTTAAACTGAGGAAGCCTAATCCCCTAGTATGTCCATTTAGTTCTGTGGGCTAGCACAGCGGCTTGGGATCATTCAGCCTAGCAGGACTGAGTCCACTTGTCCTGAACCCTTGCTGGAAGTAGAGGGATGAAAGCTCCATTCCTCCCATTCTTCCCTCTTCCCCTGCTGTGCACCCACACAAGCACTGGGGATGCTCCATTATGAAGTGACAAGATGGCAGCTTTCTAGTGTACTGGAGGAAGTAGCAAATAAAGACTCAGCAGGTGCTCAGAGGACGGCAGCAGCACTGCATGACTAAGACAGCAGCAAACAAATACAGCTAGAGAGTAGGAGAAAGCAACAAAGCCATATTCTGTTCTCACTGATGTCTATCCAGTGTCAACGGTGCATTTACCTTTGCTCACTTACACTCTATACCAGGGTGGGGAACCCTTTTTGGGTCAGGGACCACTAACTCTCAGAAAAAGTAGTTGGGGACTGCACACAAGTGAGAAGCAAAAAACCCCCAACTCTCACTGACATGGCCCCCAGGCTCCCAGCTGAGGAGAGAGACACTCCCCACATTCCCCTTGCACACCAGAGCCCAGAGGGGCCCAGCCTACTAGATTTTGTGTGCTCCTGCCCTGTGGTGGGGCAGTAGGGAGGCTGGAATGCCACCATAGGCTCCCTAATGCTCTGAATTTTGAGGGCCGGATCCAGGCAAGCCAGAGCCTTTAGATGTCTAGGTGATGCCATTTCAGGGCTGGAGAATGAGCCCCCCAGCTCACACCGGGCAACAGTAGCTCCTGTCTAGAGGGGTTGGGCTCACCTTTTCACTCTTGCTATTTCAAGTTGGCACATGGGGTTGTTTGGCACTGTGACCTCATTGGCCATGTCCAATGCCACTCACTTGAATTTGGCCCAGCTGCCTTTCCATCATGATGGAGGGGCAGCTGAGCCAAACCCACACAGCACTGCCACCTTGTGTGCCATGTCACAACACCTGGAGTGGGGAGCCCCCTAGCTCCTGCCCCACAGGCAGGAGTCACCACTGCCAAGTGAATGAGGGCATGACTCCTCATCCATCTACTTTCCCTCTGAAAACCTGGCTCTGCCATAGCTCAAGAGTGTATAACTCTAGGGTCCAAAAAGCTTTCATGCTGGCAATCTAACAATGGTTTGTTTTACTTCTTCACATTTTCTTGTTGGAAAACATAGGGATCTAGTCTTTTGTTGTCTTGCAGAATATTTCCATAGCTAACATTCATTCAAAAGAATGACCAGTTTGCATTTAAATGTACTTTAAAGGAGAACAGAACCTTTTATTGCATCTTCTGCTCAATATATTTCCCCTATATGGGATATTCATCTCCACATAGATCAGTCCAGGATGAATCACGTGCTGCCATCTATTGGAATTGTCCTCAAACAGCAGCCTATCATGCATATATTTATTTTAATCTCTTATGTAACCAGAACCAATTACATTGAGAGGCTAACTGGCTAATCCATTTGTTTTTCCACACACATTATTCCAGGCTTCAAACTGAGGAAGCTTTACAGTGGAAATCCTGTATATCTCCCCCACCCCTCCCTGCATCTCCCAACAGACACCTTGCAAAATAAATAGAGGGTGGGCAAAAGGAAAGGTGATTTCCCCTTTTCATTCCAGCTGTGCTTGCTGCTTTTTTCTGTTTTGATGGCCTGAGGGAACCATAACTTATTTTTGCCGTCAAGAATATATGCATCTTCCTGTCCCAACTGATGTTGGGTTGTTGCCTGGAAGCACTTGAAATGATCAGAAAGAAAAGGTGCTATCAGAAAAGTGAGTGCAGAGAAATGGTTTCTCTCAAGTTCAGGGGTCTCCAAACTTTTTAAATGGCACCTCTTCTTAACCAAAGGTATTTTGCCTGTGCCCCTTTGAGAGCTGCAGTTGGGAGCTGGGACAGAGAGCAGAGCCATGGTTGGGGTGAGGACCAAGACCAGGGCTGGGGCTAAAGCTGGAGCCAGGCTCAGGAGTGGGAGCAGGACTGGGCGCCAAGCCTGGGAATAGAGATACTGTTGGGGTAGGAAACAGGGGGCCATGGCTGGGACTGGGGCTGCAGCCAGGCAGGGCCAGGAGTGGAGGCCACAGCTGAGCCAGAAGCTGGGGGTTGGGGGCTGCAGCTGGGGCCCGGCTGCAGTCAGAGTTTACAGCTAGGGCCAAGGTTGGGGGTGGGGCTGAGGGCAGATTGGGACTGGGTGGTGCTCTCCTCCCCCACATCTCCATGTGGGAGCTGACTCAGGCCCTGCTATGCCCTCCCCAGACATTCTTCCATTCCCTCACAGAGGGGCACTCTTCACAGTTTGGCCCCACTCCTCTAGTCTGATTTCCTGTATATCCCAGATCACCAGCAGCAGCCAGCACCCACACACTAAATCCAACAATAGAAATGAGACCAAAGTATTACAGACTACAAAATACTGAAATGCTGTTGTGCTGAAATGTGTAGAGCCCTGAACAGATACAAAATTTGTAGTCACATCCACATCTGCATAAATGAGCCACAGATATCCACGTTCATGTCCACAGATGTGGATACCCATGGATATCCACAAATTTGCAGGGTGCTAAATACAAAAATTGTATCCTTATCTGCATTCATATCTGCAAAATTGAGTCGCAGATATCCACAGCGGTATATGTGGACACCTGCAGATATAAAGTAGATATCTGTGGATCTGCCGGGCTCTAGAAATGTGAACTATCAGACTGGAAGGAGAATATTAGTGGAGCACCTCAAAGATCAGTTTCAAGACAAATTTTATCCAGTATTTTTATTAATGATCGTGGCATAAAATGTAGGAGTGTGCTCATGAAATTTGCTAATGATGCAAAGACGGGAAGCATTGTCAATACAGAAAAGGATCAAAACATTTTACAGGAAAATCTGGATGTCCTTGAGGACTGGAGTGACAGAAATGGGATTCAATTCAATAGTACAAAAATGAAAGATCATGAACTAAGGTTCTAATGGTAAGAATTTCTACTACAAGTGGTGAGCGTATCAGTTGGAAGTGACAGAGGAGGAAAGAGACCAAAGGGTGTCAGATAATCAAAGGATGACTATGATCCACCAAATGTGATGTAGCTATGAAAAAGGTATCTGTGCAGGGCTCTACACATTTCAACACAACCCTTTCCTTTTCCCCTTTAACCAGTTCCTTATCTACCTTGCAATTATTTTTCAATTGTGATCTTCTCTAATATAATTAATTTCCAGTATGATACCATGTCAAATGCTTTACTAAAGTACAGGTCTATTAGACCTACTGCATTTCCCTTATCTATCAAAATCTTTTTTTTTTCCTCAAAGAAGAAAATCAGGTTAGTCGGGCATGATCTACTCTTGCCGAATTTGGATTGCATTTTCTGTTTACCTCCAGGAATTTAATTATTCTTTCATTCACAATATGTTCTAAAGTCTTTAATACTACTGAGATCAGACTAACAGGTCTGTAAATGCTTGGAACAATTATTTCCCCTTTCTTAAATATAAGTACAACACTGGTTAGTCTCCTGTCATATGGAATTGACCCCAAACAGATATATCTATTAATAATCTTTGTTACCAGACTCGCAATCTCATGTGCCATATCTTTCAGTATACTGTGATGGAAATGATCCAGTACCCATTTTGAGCACATGAACCTCTTTATATTTTATTTTCACCTTGGGGGTAGTCATTTTCATTTCTATACCCTCACTTCCATTGTGTCCTGCCTTCATGCCCATACTCATATTATCATTCTTACTAAAACTCAAGGCAAAATATTCATTTACTTTTTGAGCCATTCCTAGATTATCTTAATCTCTCCAATCTCATCCGTCCTTATTCTTATTAACAGATGATAAAAAGTGTGTGTGTAGAGACAGGTAGATAGGATTATACAATGTCATTTCTATGTATCTCCTAATTGTGTGGATCATGGTTAAGGCTACATTTTAGTCACAAGTATTTTTAGTAAAAGTCATGGACAGGCAGCTCGCTTCCCCCTTCATCCCCCCAAGCACTCATGGCCTCCCTAGGTCACCCCATTCCCCCAAATTTAATCAGGGATATATAGTACCAGTCAGACCTATTCATGACTGGTACTATACATCCCTGATTAAATTTGGGGGAATGGGGTGACTAGGGATGCCATGAGTGCTCAGGGGAGCCCCCAAAAGAAAGCAATGCCCAGAGCCCACACTCTTTCACACACCCCATCCCTTAGCCCCTTCCCACACCTAAACCCCTGCTGCTGGGAGAAGGGGGCGGGTCATGGTCACGCAAGACTGTGCAGGCAACAGCTGGTGTGGCTGACACAGAGATGCTTGTTCTGTGCAAGTGGCCCCTGGGCCTGCCGCACCAGCCACTTCAGAAGTCACAGAGTTCCAGGAAATTCACGGAATCCATGACTTCCATGACCTCTGTGACAAACTCACAGCCTTCCTCATGATTACTCATCAGAGGGGGAAATCTTAAAACTAGTGTGTGTTCTTATCAGTTTACTTTAATGAATCATATATCTTCGAAAGTAGAACTGAATCCTATGCTTGCATAGGAATGGACTGTGGTTAAATATTTTTCCCATCCTCTAACTGCTATGGTCATTTAAGTCTAAATTTATGAACACATTCTTCTCATAGAGTATATCTACACAGCAAAGTTATTTTGAAATAATAGCCCTTATTTCAAAATGACTGTACTAGTGTCTACACAGCCAAACCGCTTATTTCGAATTTGGTAAACCTCATTCTACGAGGAATAACTCCAAATTCGAAATAGCTATTTTGAAATAAGTGCTGTGTAGACACTTATTTCAAAATAGGGGTCTTCCAGCCTTCCCAGGGTTCCCTGGTGGCCACTCCAGCCTCAACCAAGAACACTCCATTCCCTACTCCCCTCCCCGGAGCCCTTAAAGGGGTAGACTCTGGCCACAGTGCCTGTGCCAGCTCCAAGCCTGCCAGCCCCGAGCAAGCAGTCACTGTCCCTGACCCAGTGGCCCCAAAACATGAGCCAGCAAGCCACTGGCATCCAGCCCTCCACCGCTCCCCAGGAGCAGTCTGCCAGCTCCCAGGAGCCTGCCAGGACCCAGAGAAGGTGGGTGGCTTCCTGGTCCAGGGTGGAGATCATGGACCTTATTCAGGTTTGGAGGGGGGTGCCCCCAATGTCCATGAACTCCACACTAGACGGAGGAACGTGGCCGTCTATGGCAGGATAGCTGCCAGCCTGGCCACCAAAGGCCACATGTGAACCTAGGAGCAGGTTTGCACTACGATGAAGTTGGTCCGGCGAGACCCCCACCGCTGAGCCCTGAGCTTCCCCTCCCCCTTCTTCCCCTTGCTTCCCCCTTCCAGCTCCCTCCTCCCAGGTTTCACCCTCCCCTCTCTGACCCACTCTTCTCCCCTCTTCTGCCTCCTTTCCCCAGTCTCACCAGTTTCATTCCCTCCTCCCAAGTTTTGTTAAATAAAGAGAGTTTGTGTTCATGAAAATACATGTATTTTATTTGACATCAGGAAGGGGGCTAGGGAGGGGTAAGTGGATGGACGTGAGTGAGGAATGAGGCACAAGCCCTCAGTGGGGCAGACCTGGGAGGCTTTTCGTGCTCCTCAGGGTGGAAGCTCTCCTGCAGGGCCTCCTGGATACTGACAGCCCCCTCCCGCCCCTCTCCCCCCCCCCCCCGATGGACCTCCCAGATGGCAGCCTGCAGAAAGTGAAGCCAAGCTCGCAGCAACGCGTCCAAGAGAAGCACCAGAGTGCTCAGGGGCAGCTCTGGCTCCATGTTGCAGAATGCTGTGGTGTCCTGAGTGAGGGCAACCAGAGTTCACAGAGACAAAATGCTTTTCTGTTTCTCATCGAGGTAGACAAGCAAGCAGGGAAACCTGAGAACTGGCTGTTCAGGAGGTCCCTTTAAGCACAGCCCCACACAGTAAGTCCTGACCTGGTGTCCTGCTGGAACTGGTTCCGGCCAGCCTTAAATGTGATTCAGAGTCCACTTGGTATGAATGCGCTATTTCAAAATAGCAAAATGCTATTTCGAAATGCATTTTGTGTGTAGATAACACTAAATAACACTGTAGTGTAGACAGACCCATATAGACTAGGAAACTTTTGCCATCAAAGTACCCTCAAAATCAGCTGCATCTTATAATAAAAGTGGAATTTTTTGAAGGGGAAGTAGAGATATGCTAAAAGTTAAATTCTGATCTCAGTCACTGAAGTTAATAACATTATTGTGGATTTACATGGATATGGCCAGTAATGGGATCTGGATCTTAATGAGTATAATGAATGGACTATCTTTTAAAAAGAAAAATGAAAATAAACAATGGCTTCAGTGGGGATCCTAAAACTGATTTTTATAAGAATGTGATTTATGGCCGTCAATTGTGTTTGTCAAAAGATGTCTGTAGCACTTGCGCATGAGAAGGTGGAAGGTGGGTGGTGAAATGGAAAGCTCATTCCAATCTCATAAACTAACAAGGCAAATCAATCTCACCAGGTATTTATTTGTGTCTGAAGAATTCAGAGGAATGCAGTCTTTGTCTTAGCAGTGATTTGTGAGTTAGCCAGAATGGCCTCGAAGAAGTAGGCCTTTTTCCATAATAATCTTATGAGCCACTCAGCTGTGAAACTAAGATCCACAAAACAACTTAGCTTTATGGTCTAAAATTCTATTCTTTTTTTCACACCGTGCTCATCACCACAGTCTCTGAGTACCTTCCAGTAGTATCATGTGCTGATTGTTCTCTCATTGTCTCCTCCAGAGAGATAAGCATGTGCAGTTAAGCATTTGTTATGATAGGGTGTGTGGTTTTTATTTTTGTTACATAAATATGCCTGTTCCTATGTGCTGGTATTAAGGAATGCAGGGTCAAATAAATACACCTTGCACTTGGTATGGAAGACAGTGAGGTTTGTATTAGTCATTAGTTCATGACAGGGGGAAACTTGTGCCACAGTCTTAGACCACACCTTTCATGAAGACAAGCTTTATTCTTGTTTTTGAGAGTTTCATTGTGCTAGAAGTGCAAAGTTGTTAGCCACAGTCTTCATCTTTGAGTTTCAGAGGGCCTTTAGGTATCTCGGGCCCATGGAGCACTTTGAATATAAGTCCAGAGGCCTTAAATTTCAGTCACAATTCTAAGGGAAGCCAGTGTAGAAGGCAGCAGTAGCCTGAAGTGCTGAGGAGAGGTACTGCAGAGTTTTATGCTAGTTGAAGTTTCGGATTGCTGACAGTTTCATGCCCCAGGTATATTGCATTGCTGTCACTCAGCCAATAGGTGACAGAAAAATAAATAACTGAGGCCAGAGCTTTGTCTACCAGAAAGGCGCAGACTATCTTCACCAACTGGGGACGGTACAAAGCATTACTCATGCGATTGTGATGTGAGAGCTCCGTGTCAGGGAGGAATCCAAAAGTACTCCTAGGCTATGTTCTGAGTTGACCAATTTGCATGCGAACTTTCTATGAAAGGAGACTGCACCTTGCCAGTTTATAAACTGGTGCCGTCACAATAACATTCTTTGGCAACAGCTGCCTTCTGCAGTCACTCAGCAAGAGGGAAGAGCAGTGGATCTAGTGGTCACTTGAATGCTGTCTGGTGCCTACCCTGCCTAGGCCAGGTATATACCAGTGCTGGTGTTGATTTGGCACAGAAGATTAATTAAACAGACTCCTTTAGTTTTCAGCCATTTTGTTTTACCATTTTCTGCTTTGGAATCAATCCACCTTTTCTATGCATCGGCGACCACATTAATTTAACAACTACATTAATGGGTGTGTCCTGTTTCTTTAAACCAGTAGGAAACCAGGTTGGAGGGAGCTGAGAAACATTCTAGGTAGAAACTCAACAGGTAGAAACTCAACAGTGAAGTACAAAGCCTCAGGACAGCTTTAAGAGAACACTGTTTTCTTTTTTCCTACACAGCTGCTTGTTCAGTGTTAGACAAAGCAATTCTTTGGCTCTTTGTTACTGCCACATGACATGGTGTCCGGGGATGATTCATTCTGAATGAGCATAAATAAATGAAAAAGAAAATTCAGACTTTGGATTCTGTCCTCTACACGCTATGCAGTTTGATAAGCTCACGCAGTGGCCCAAACTAGAAAGAGAACATCACCAGATTTCAAACAGCTATGGAGCTGAGCACAGATAGCAGTTCTGCACAGATCATGTCATGGGGAGTACAACTGAAATCATTTGCCTATCAAGTAATACACAAAATAATTGCAACTGTGCTATACGCCCTCTGTCATGCTCAGGTGTGCCTGAGAACAGCAATACCAAAGTGCCACAAAAACAAAGCCACACTTGCAGGTGCGTTGTCAATCAAAATGTGTAATAACAGTGAACCAGTTAAATCAGCAACAGACTCAACAAAACACAATAGCAGTCAGAAAGGCAGCTATGCAACAGCTGATTGTAAATAGCTGCATACTCCCAATGCTCCACACCCACCCATGGAAACAGAAACTGGAACACTGAGTTCAAGGAGCAGGAACCAGGAAATGGGGGCAGGAATGCAACACACGCCAGTCATCACAATTTCCTACTACCTTCCCCAAAAGTTCAGTAGTACTTTGCCAGGGGCCTTTAGTGACCCTGGGGCTGTAGGTCAAACCTCTTATTCAGTACAGGAGGTATGTGCTGTCGCCGTGGGGTGACTTCTTCTATTGGCCACATGACATCATCATACAGAGAAGGAGCATCTTCTTCCCTGTCTGTTCTCCTCCCAGGAGCAGTGTATCGTGTACAGTGTTCTCTCTGGGGTAAGTGCCCTTTCTGCATGCCATACCCCGCAGCTCACAAGATCAAGTCATAACTATCAGAAATTCTTCCAGTCTCTCACCTAACACTGCTTCTTTAGGATAGAATTTGTAAAACTTCACGTTTATTGAAACTCACATATTTCCTAGTAACATCAGTCGGCTTCAAGTATGGAGAAGAGGTGAATCAAATCTTTTCCATCAGCATACACAACTTGGTCGTCATAGGGATGCTGAAGAGCTGATGGAATAGGATTACTCCAGTGTTTTTCAGGAGGTATGCACTGCATAACATATAAAGCATGATTTAGAGCAATAGGGAAGAGCATATTGATGTTCATCCATATGCAAATTATATACTTCTTCAGACTCCCACACACTCTCTCCACTATCAGATTTCCCTAGAACTGGTCCACATCAGATTTATAATGTACCTGTACAAATATTCATCAGAAAGCCTTCAAAATCCCTTGATATGAAAGATGTCCCATAGCTGAAACAGGCACCCTGGAAGGCCACACATTTCAAATAAAGTGGTTAGGTAAGACATGAGCTCTTTTGAGATGTCCTCACTTTTACAGACCTTGGGAGGCAGGCAGTCCTCACTTACAGACAATCCCCAACCTGAAACACATATTTACCACCAATTATACACCACACCGCGGAAACACTAACCCAGGAACCAATCCCTACAACAAACCCCATTGCCAATTCTGCCCATCCATCTACTCAAGCAACACCATCACTAGATCTAACCACATCAGCCACATAATCAGAGGCTCATTCACCTGAGCTTCTGCTAATGTGATATATGCCATCATGTCCCAGCACTGCCTCTCTGCCATGCACATCAGCCAAACCATACCGTCCCTACTCAAAAGACTAAATGAGACAAATCAGACATCAGGGGTACGTCTAAACTACATGCCTCTGTCGGCAGAGGCATATAGATTTGTTTGTTCAGCAAAGGCAAATGAAGCCGCGATTTAAATGATCGCGGCTTCATTTAAATTTACATGGCTGCCGCGCTGAGCCGACAAACAGCTGATCAGCTGTTTGTTGGCTCACGCGCTAGTCTGGACGTTCCCCCTGTCGACATCAAAGCCCTTTGTCGGCAGCCCCGGTAAACCTCATTCCAAGACAAAGGGCTTTGATGTCAACAGGGGGAACGTCCAGACTAGCTTGCATCAATTTGAATCACTATGGGTATCCTGGGATTAAAATAAGGCTGGGATTGGATCTAACAGAAGGCTTGAGACAGGTTTTCAAAAACCTGCTATACCTCTTCAGTCCAAATCAACTGTCTCTACCCCTAGGTTAAAACCCACAGCAGCTTGGCAAAAGAACTAAAATGGAGCAAAGCACGGCAACTTATGTATTGATCGAGGCCAAGAAATGAACATAAATTGTTACAATCAATAGATAACAATAGTGAAGCAAAAATTTGTAGCCATTCACATGTCATTTACACTATTGGCCAACAGTGGCTGGCCTAGAAACAGAGCTGGCCTTATCAATATGCAGCTGTGTAGGGCATGAAAATTTGGGATACCACTGGGTCTTAATGTCCATCTATCTGCCTCTTCCTATCCCTTTTCTGTGGCTCTGATTCCTCTGGAGAGGATCTAGTTAATTTAAAACTGAAAAAACCTGCCAGAGCTATTATCAGACCTATGAAAGAGCCATTCAAATGGTAAGAAGCCATTTAATAGGCATTTGCCAACCCCAGGAATATGCTGTCAGTTTCTGCTGTGTTAGTCGACAGGACCTTAGTTTACATTTTACTTTACAATATTTCATTACTATTAGTATGTTGCTAAAGATTATAAAATCACATCTCTAAAAAAGTGGTATCCCGCCTCCCCCCACCCCCACCCCCAGGCTTCCACTGAGCATGGAGGCACCAGTTTAATAGTGCTGCCTTGAGCCCCATAAATTCTATAGATGTCCCTGCCTAGAAACTCTACAGTATCTTTAGCAAAACAGCACTTGGACACATTCAACTTTATACCAGCTTGCTGGAGTCAAGTTGGCACCTGGTCCAGAATATCATTATGCTCAGGAAGGATCTTTACAAAGATGAGATTGTCGTACCAATAGCAACATTCACCTTAGGAATAATCAAGGAGCTGAGAAATCTCCCTTTGAAATACCTCAAGAGCAGAAACTACACAAAAAGGGAGTCCCTGATAGCAGTACATACCAAATTGATGTGATGGAAGTCAATAACAGCTCTGAAGTTTTAGCCAATAACTGGGTTGGTAATCTAACACAGAGAAAATCTGAGATCCATTTACCCAGCATGTCACCTCTTTGATGGCTGGCCAATGAAACTGCTTTTATTAAATGCCCTAAAATCTGTGCACTATTGAACATCAGCTTCTTTTTATATACAGTAACCATGGGTGAGCTCCAATCCATTGGCCCTTTTCCACACCCTGAACAGTACCGTTACCTCTCATTCACTCCCATTCTGCTCAGATCTTGTCAGAAAAGCTAGGAGGCACTCTACATGTAGGCGGCATAAAATGCTTAGCATTTGAATCCAACTGCAGAGAATACATGTATGGTGTGGACAAAACATTGTCACCATTAAAAAAACATGATGTCTCTCTGCATGATACAGTAGGTAGCCTCTTCTGTATTAGAGGTATAACCACCCCAGACGTGTCTTGTGTGAGCTCATGCTTGATACTAACCTGTAAGCACAGATTGTTGGACAATAATGGAACTGTACTTGCAACAGCACTTTTAACAATGTAAACTTTGCAGTAAAGGCTGTTCCTTAACAGAGCACACAGCTTCATCCTCTGCCTGCAAAGCCTACAAATTCCAAGCTTTTATAACCACCATAGTCAGCACATGTCCAGATAACATTCTCCTCTCTCTGTGAGGTTGTAAACTTCAGCACCTGAATTTTGTACCATTAATTTTTACAGGATGGGATACCAGCTCTAGTGCCTTGCCACATGAACAGATTGTACTAAAGCCAAATTAGGGTACATGGTAAATATAATCCCATGTGGCCCCACACTTACAGTATGAAGATCAGGCCTCCCGCTCTCTGTGAGCCAATGGACCATGGTGTGCTAACTTAAGCTTCCCACAAACCAGCACTTATCAGTTATAGCCTGGCAGGCAGAGAAATGGGCCATGTGGCAATAGAACCAGTGAGGAGCAAGAGGGTGGAGAGCAGTGCATGGCAGGTGGGGGGCTTTGGGGAGAAAGTCGAGTGAGAGCAGAAGTGGAGTGAGGATGGGGCCTCAGGGGAAGGAGCCCAGGGGTGAGGCCTTGGATGATCAGGGATGGACCTCCACGGGAAAAAAATAAAAGTCAGTGCCTATGGCTATGCCAATTACAAAAACATCCCCAAGCACAAGTATAATATCCCTGCATTCAAAGCCCTGGCCAGTCACCACAAACAAGATGCAAACTTATGTATGGTTTAATTGGGCTGCTGACAAGCTTCAAAAAATGTTTTCTGCTTTAACAAAATAGACTCTCCAGTGCCAACATACTCCTTGAGGTGCTGCACAATTAAAATATGTAATAACCATAAACAGATTAAATCAGCAAGTGTGATCAAAACATAATAGCCTGAAAGGCAGATATGTAGTGGCAGGCCCTGGGTAGCTGCACATACCCAACACTATATGTCCCTTCCCCCTCCCCCAAACACACAAAGAAACAGGAACTAGAACACTAAATTTCAGGATGCAGGATCAGAAATATATATCACACACGCGCGCGCACACATACATATGTCATCATACTCTCCTTATGCAAGTCAAAGTACACACTGACCTCTAACAAAGAGGCAATATTTTAACCCATGAGAATTATTTCCATGCAAAAGCAACTCTTCAGCTTGAGAAGTTTCCTGCTCATTGTTCCAGTGAGCTTTTTTTTCTCTCTAGCATATAACAATTATACCTCAGAGCCAGCAGGTATCCTGACAAGTATCAGAGGGGTAGCCATATTAGTCTGAATCTTCATAAACAATGAGAAGTCCTGTGGCCCTTAGGGTATGTCTACACTGCCACCCTAGTTCCAACTAGGGTGGCTAATGTAGGCATTCGAACTTGCAAATGAAGCCCGGGATTTAAATATCCCGGGCTTCATTTGCATGTTCCCGGGCGGGCGCCATTTTTTTTAAATGCCCATAGTTCGAACTACCTGCAAGGAGGTTTAACGGTAGTTTGAATTAGGAGCTTTAATCAAGATGGGTGAGTTAGAGGTAAGACCAGCTAGGAAATGACCAGTTTGGGAGAGGAAAGAAAGGAGAAGTGAGAACAGAGAGGAGTTGTTAAAGGAAGGAGCTGAGAGGAAGCCTAAGGAAGACATTTATTGGTTAAAGAGAGAAGGCAAACAAAACACAGAAGAGACGAATAATGTAGCAAAGATTTAAAGACGCTGATTTGAAAGATCATAAGGAGAAAGAAAAGGAACTAAGTAGAATTGCCTGAGAATAAGAAAGATTTCAGTATTGATGCCATTTTCCTACTAACTTTATGATAGCCTCATATGTATGTTGATTTATTGGCATTGTACGTAATACCACCATCTTTTCTAAATAAACATTTCTTAATTACTTTTCATGCATGACACATAATGTTTCATTTAGATAACAAAACCATTTACCAACAATGAGACTATACACATGAGTAAGAAACAAAAGAGAGATCCAAACTGAGTAGGGAAAACTGCTCAGAGCAAATGACTTCAACAAATTTAACCCTTTTGTGCATTATTTACAAACAGATTATTTTACTCATGGGGGAAAGGCCTGCCTCATGGTATGTGAATGTGCAGCATCTAGCATCATGGGGGCTCTGATTTCAGGGAGGGCCCATACACACTACCAATCACAATCATGATTTGTTCTTTGAAATTGATGAATGATAAATTTCAGCTCTAGGGTTGTTCATAAAGTATTAGCTGTGAGTAACGTATCAAGGATTCATGATTCTTCACTCTTTGGGTGTGGGATCGGTCATCTATGTCGCACAAACACTTCTAGCACAAATATTTCATGAGAATTTGTATAGAAAATATCAATGAAATTTTCCCTTTACACAGATCTTTTTGGAAACCAAATTTTACTTATATGTATAATAAGGTCTTCTACAGAGCATTTCATCAGTGAATCTCAAAGAGCTTTAAGGGAGGTCAGTGAAACACAAAGTGACTTGCCCACAGTCATCCATCAATGCAATGTCAGAGTTGGGAATAGGTCTCCTAAGTCCATGTCCAGCACTTTAGCCACTAGCCCACAGCATAAGTGAATAAAAGGTGGAATGAATCCCACTGTGGAAATATTCAAGCCCCTTATGAGCATAAATGTCCATGTATGTGAGTTTGCAGTGTGCCTCTATCTCATGTACCAGAATCTATGTTTAAAGGGCATACTCCAAAGATAGTCAAAGTCAGTGAAAACAAAGTCGGTGAACACTTCAGCAAACCCATGCTTCTGACTAGACCCATGCTTACCAATTGAGTAGCTACATCACCAGCAGCTATTGTGTTTAAGCTTACACTCTTCCTTCCAACTAACAATCTATAAAAGCGAACACTGTTTTCTCAAACTAATCCTTTATGCAGAAAGGAAAATGATTACCATTTGCTTTGAATCTCTCCTGTGAATTTGTCCTTTAGTTAACCCAAAGATATGCTGGCATCTGGTTGGGATCTGAAGTTTATTTACATTCCAGTGGGATAGGCTGGGAAAGTCCGGTACTCTCAGCACTTAGAGCATGCCAGACGTGAAAATAAACACAAGTGCTGTAATCTGGGATGGGACTCTCTTCCGAAATGTTGGAAGCTGGTGTCCTGTTGCAAATCAACTCCCTGTGTGTTTGACTGGCTCAAGTAGATGTTCCTTTCCCTCCTCTGTTTGGCCCTAATAATAAGGCATGTAGGTGCTGGCCAAGATGTAAGATATTTGTAAGACAGCAGTAGCCTGTCAGATGAATCCTTAGGTTTCTGGTTTGATCAGTCAAGTACTGAATATTGTTGTTATTTATTTTATTGTCTACAACTTAGATAATCTAAATTGGAAAAAGAAACCCAAAGCGAGACAGGAAATGTTTTATTATTCCTTTCTCCAATACTTTTAGTAGAGTTGTGTAACTGGGGCAATGATGATCATTTATGCAGCAGAACTCCAAAGTCCTTTGCCAACAGGCCAGATTCAGTCCTGGGGAAAGCAAGTGCAGCTTGACTGACTTCATTTCACTTTCCTGTACCAGGATGGGCTGCAGGCATTTGTAAAACACTGTGAGAACTACGGATGAAAACAGCGACACAGAGTCATATATTGTTAATACTATGCTTGCTAGAGCAGACGGGTGCTGTGGAAGCAGGCTCAGGAGTAGCACTTGCTATACATGTGAAAAGGTGCTGCATGTATTCCTTCTGCACTAGCCTCCAGCTGGTGCACAGGCGGGAAGGGGGCCCTGGTCCCATCCTCTTTGGGGCGCTGAACATTGCTGACCCACACATCTGAGTGCAGAGGATCACAAACGGTAATGCTGTTGTTGCCTCATACTTGAGCAGGCAGAGGAGCTTCTTGCGGCCTCTCCTGCCACGCGTTTAGGGACAGCGCTGGATGCTGCCAGCAATGAGCAGTGACTTTGAACAGTTCCTACTGCAACAATATGGAAGTGCTTGTAGAACCTATCAGGCAGTGTACTGTTTCCTGTGGGGAATAGTTTGGAAGCAACACTGTCTGGGCGCTCTGTCTGAGACATATGAAGCTGAAGACACTGTGTTGCAAGCAGCCACCAGATAGCCAAAGTTGGCTAATCGAGCTTGTGTCAAAGCGCTATGGCCTGATGCAGTCACAACACAGCATAAAGCACCTAAGTTATGCAATCGTGGGCAGCTATCCCATGACTAATGCTGAGTAATGCAGTGACAACTGGCTGCCTCATTATACTGCTTACGTTAGCATGTGGGGCAGGCATAGAATGCCAACTATATGACAGCAAGAGTGCACTTTTCTGCACTGCAGCTGAAAAGTGTGATTCCCAGCCCATGAAGGCAAACTCACAGTAGCTCAGCTCAAGTTATGGAGATGTTGTGGCACTGGCAGTGGGCAGTCACCTGAGGTTTGTCCTGGGGATGGATGGGCTTGGACTTAGGCAGCTAACCCAAGCTACTGTAGCAGCCACTCTACTATTTTCAATGGTCCAGCTCAAGCTGAACTACTGCAAGTCTGTCTACCTGGGCTAGGAAACAGACCTCCCAGTTGCAGTATAGATCCATAAGGATCTGTTGCTGGGTGCTCAAGCCCAGTCCCCTGCTTGCTCAGGGAACCCGCATCATCCTATTTCCAACTTAAAACTCTTGAGGTGGTTTGCCCTGACTACTTCCGTTGGACAGCTGTAGCAGAATGTCCTACTCGCATAACTGGGCAGGGGCTTGCTGCTATATTCAATCCAAACTGATGGTCACTTGCTGCTTGGATTTACCTCTTATGACTTATGATGCAGGTGGGAGTAAGGCCAGTGCTTAATTTGCGAAGAAAGAGGTGCCAGGGCTCAAGCAATTATTTTTTACATTCATTCCGGATGCAGCAGAGGTGCCAGGCTCTGAACTTCCAAGCCTGGGGGTGTGCTGGGGTTCAGCCCTGGCACAAATGAAGCATGGAATTAGCTGATCATGCTGGTTGGAAGAGTTTGAGGAACCTCTTATTTTAAAAAATCATCAGCTAGTTTGCAGGACACGTGAGAAGGAACATGTAACTGGGGGAGGAGAAACGGCAGCTTGGTTTGCTTAGTTATTGTACATATGGAAACTGGACAAAGTAAACAGATAAGAAAGTGCTGTGTTAGCATATTCTAATATCTAAGCAAAGCCTTTAACATGAGAATCTGCACAATGGTCAAATTCAGTATTAAAACACACGTGCTCTCAAGGGAAGTTGGGTTTATGTTGAATCTTTGTGTGACAGAAAATAACCTCATAAGCAGTGAAGCAATGGGAAGAGCCTTTTCTTTTCAGTCTACTTGGTCTCATCTTTTATCATTACTCTTTTATTTTCAAAGTGATGGGTGAAGTAATACTTACTTGTACATGTTCATGCTATCTCCTTTCTTAGCTAATATTTTGGACATACATATTTAAACTGAGACATTAAACAAAGGCCCTGTTTGTTGTAGTCAAAGATCTTGTGGCATTTTTGGCAGGTGTCAGGGTGTTAACCCCAACATACTATATAAATTTGAAGTAGCTACCTTCTACCTACTTACAGTCCCTCTGTAATTTCAAATGGCTATTGTCATTTTCTCCCTTTCCTAAACTCCAGTGTGTATAGCTATAGCCTGGGAGATTATGAGAGCTGTGTGATGGCATGTTGGGGTTTCCCCTCTCCTGCACCCCCGTAGTGGCTTGAACAGACTCCACCAGCCAGTAGGATTGAGGGAGTTTATTGCTTCTCCAAGATACAGCACAGATGCAATCTGGTTACAGGAACTGGGGCTAGGAGACCTCAGCCCCCCCCCCTTTGAGATGAGGGTGGCTGGGCCCTGCAATCCCAGCCTCCTCCCTAGCCCCTACTCACTGCATCCCAGACTGAAACTCAACTCTATTCCACCCTGCTCCCCAGCCAGGGGTTGGACCCCGCATTCCTCCCTTTGTCTCTCTCCCTGGGAGGCAACTTGTCGGACAGGTTGAGAGACCCTTGCCTAGTGACTCATCTGCTGTCCTGCTGGGCCGTGCTACAAATAGCTTCCAGTGGCGGTCACCCACAGCCCACTGCCCAAGCCTAGCCACCAGCACGGCACCCCCACTACGCCACAAGCTGAGATTATGAGTTTTCATAGCAGAGCCAGATCTGGAAGAGTCAGGCCAAATCTACACTAGGGGAGAAGGTCAAACTAAGATGTGCAACTCCAGCTAAGTCAATAGTGTAGCTGGAGCTGACTTATTTAGTTTGAATTTCCATGGTGTCCCCACTGCTAGAGTCAATAGGACAAATGCTCCTGTTGACTTCCCTTACTTCTCGCAACCTGGTGGCATACCAGAGTTGACAGGAGCACGATCAGCAGTTGATTTAGTAGGTCCTTACTAGACCTACTAAATTGATCCCCAGGAAATTGATCTTCACAGTGTCAATCTCTTGGTAAGTGGAAACAAGGCCTCAGAAAAGGGAGCACTTTTTCCCTAAGGGTATGTCTAAACTGCATCCCTCTGTTGGCAGAGGGATGAAGATTAGGTAAGTTGACATTGCAAATGAGGCAGGGATTTAAATATCCTGTGCCTAATTTGCATTAAAATGGCCACAGCGTTTTGACGACTCAGTACTTTGTCAGCAAAAAGCGGCAGTCTAGAGGGGGATCTGTCGAGAAAGAAAGCCTTTTTTGACAGATCCTGTAAACCTCCTTGCAGGAGGCATAAGGGATCTGTTGAAAAAGGCTTTCTTTCTTGACAGATCCCCCTCTAGACTGCCGCTTTTTGCTGACAAAGTGTTGAGTCGGCAAAACACTCTGGCCATTTTTATGCAAATTAGGCATGGGATATTTAAATCCCTGCCTCATTTGCAATGTCAACCTGCCTAATCTGCATCCCTCTGCTAACAGAGGGATGCAGTCTAGACATACCCCCATAGAACTCAGTGTCAGCCTTTGAGAAGTCAAGATGAATACACTGAAAGTCTGTGTGTTTTCCTGGCATGGGTGTCATTCTGCTAAGGGGCAGAATGCCAATGTTGATATTTTGGATGCAGAGCAGCAAACATGGTGGGAATAAAGCATTTTGGATTTCCCCTTTGATCTGTCTACTTGATCCACTTGTAGTGGAAGTTTGGTACTTCTCTTTTGTGATAGATCAGACACAGAAAGTACAAGGGTAAACCCCCATTTCCATTCCAAATAAGCACAGTGAGAGCAACAACAGAAAGTTGAGGATAATTTTTCCAATAGTTGCTCTGAGACAAAACAGCACTGATTTAACCCACGTACCACATGACACACTGTAACGAGTCTCTGGTGTGTGTGTGTCATGTTAATGAAGATGATCATGAGCTAAACTAATCTCTTATGAAAAGTTAAATACCTTTTGCATTATCACATTCCATTCTGAACTGTCATGGGACCAATGAGTAACAAGATGGTGTTGTACCTTGTAATGCCTTTCCTTCTGAAAGTTCCCAAAGTGCTTCATAAACTGTACCCACGGGAAACTATTGAAATCCAGCCACATCTGGGGTGGAGGACACCAACATAGTGGTGGGGGAGGGATAATTTTGGTTGATTACTATGAAATAAATTCAAACCCTTATTAAAAATACTATTAAATCTTTAAAGTCCACACTGCTTTTCAGCTTCTTGGGAAAAGGCCACATAATTAACTTATTGGAATTAAATTTCTTTAGCTTGTAAAGACAAAGAGCCAAGCTGACTCTGTTGGGATTCAACCCCATGGGTCCAACTCCAGACCTGAGTTTAGGCCATTTAAACATTCTCAAATATTCTCTGTTTTCTCTTAAGAAACACACTGACGTGCTTGTAATTTTCATTTTGTTTTTCTTCTAATAGGAACAGTATTTGAAAGAAATCATTTCACATTGATGGAACCTTAGAAAAACAAGTGTCCATAAACTTATGTGACACTTGACATGTAACATTGTGCTTCTTTTGTTTATTACATATTTCTTTTTCCATCCCAGCCTACTACTATTATTTGTTTCCTGAGGGCTGACAGACAGTATTTATTAAACAGCAGTCCCTGTTTTAGTATCCTCTGACAGAGCTGGTCACATTTTTTTTAATTTTGAATTTTCAAAATAAATTTTAAAAAAATTAGGAGAAAACAAGACAAATATCTATCCAGTGTCATGTAATCTCATTCTCCTATATTTTTGTAAAGCAATCAATATAATTTGTTAAACATTAAATTGGAAAGTTAATTACATTGGACAGTTAATTAAATTAAATTGATACTTTAGAATTTAGAATTTTAAGGGTTTTTTTTTATTTGTGAAACTTCCCCCTTTTCATCATTTAATTTCTATCTTGATTCTGCAATTAAGTTTTATCCTAACAAAGTTTGTTGCTGTGGAACTACAACATCATTATACTATACTATACTATACTATACTATACTATACTATACTATACTATACTATACTATACTATACTATAGGATCAAATAGAAGGGGAAAATGGGTTTTGAGCACAGTGTCAGTTGGTTGGGTTTTTTGTTTTGTTTTTGTTTTTGCAACTAAGTTTTATTTAAAAAATCTTCTTGTTAAAACTCTGCACTGTTTTTCTGAGTATATATTTGATTTGGGGGGTATGCTTTAATAGCATTGCAAAATGTCCTTCAAGCTGACTAAAAAGAATGTCTCAAAACAGAATCTATTAGAAATAAAGTACTCTGCCTATGGTGCAGAAACAGAAGATGGATAACTCCAGTGCACAGGCATCATTTTGTTAAATGAAGTCTGTAAACAAGAAATGGGTCTTCACTCCATCACAAAAATTTTCATCAAAAAAGGAGGCAGCAAAATCAATGAAATTCATGATCCATCTTGTAGAATTATTGCAGCCCATAGCAGTGTTTAAATCATCACCTACTGATTTGTTGTTTGTAACTGTTTTAAACATGCTGTATGCAGCATTAAAAACAGGCAAGGAAAACTGGCTGATGTAGGTTGCAACTAATGTGCATATAGGACAATCAGATGATAACAGTGATTAGAATTATTTAGTATGCATAACCTTAGTATTCTAATGTCCCATAAGAAAATGAGTGTGTGATCAGAAAGGTACAATACAGATTTCAATGGGTTCACTTACAAAATACACATGCTGATATTGCAATGACATTTCTAAGATTTCTATCCACACTGGTAAAACTTTAGTCTAGGACCTCATAACATCCCAGCTTGACAATTCCTCTGACCATGCTGATTCTCCCCCTCCTCCACTCTCCCCTACATCACATCCTTCAAGTTCTTTCCTAAATGAAACTGCTAGGATCATCTCTCAATTTACTTCCACTTCTCCACTGAATCAAATCAAATAGTGAAATCAATATTACGACAATGAATGGTGATGGTATCCCAGGATATGTCTTCACTAGTGGCTGGATCCATGGGCAGTGATTAGTCCAGCAGGAGTTGATTTATCACATCTTTAGACATGATAAGTCAACGCTGAGCACTCTCCCATCAACTCCAGTAGCCCATCAAAACAAGAAAAGTAAGCAGAATTGATGGGAGAGTGTCAGCTATCAACTTAACCGTGGTGAAAATACTGTGGTAAGCAGACATAAGTATGTTGATCTAGCTACATTATTCACATTCCTGAAGTTGTGTAACTTAGGTGGATAACCCATGGTAGTGTAGCAAAGGCCTAGGATTTAGTGTTTGGTTTCAGACAGAATCAGAACTACTCCACCGTTAGGCCAGTGTCACTGCATCAGGCTCCAGATGTAACTAAAGCTATTCTGTGCAGCCTTGGGAGAGCAAGAAACAATGGGCCAAAATCAGCCCTATGGCAAATAGTAACTCAACTGTTAAACCTCACATCAGAGCTGAATTTAACCTGATGCTAGTCAATTAAGTTCTGAACTGAACAAACTCCTAGCTGATTCTTCCATCCAAACCCAATCTCTGTATTTCCTCAATGCTGCCAGGAATATGGTACTTTTTGCAGGGGAAGATACAATGAGACAGAGCTGAAGTTCTAGCTAAAATTCCCAGGCAGCAGCAAGGTAAACCTGCAGGAAGTTTTAATAATAATCAGCACTCTGACTTCATCGCTGGGCAGTTCTGAGAATATTTGGTGAGATATCTCACTTACTTTCCTTTTCAATATAGAACTTTTGATTATAGTCAGGGAACAAAGTCTCTCCTGTCATTAACTAAAGGAAATGCTGTAGAGTCATTGGCAGAATAGAATACTATTTGTTTGCTTAATTTTCAGCCATGTGCCGTTCATGAAAGTATGTTAAAAAGCTGAGTTGGCCTCGAAATCTTCAGTAGAGGAAGCCAGTATTATTACCATTTCCCTCGGAGAGCTCAGAATTACCCAGCTTTCCCAAAGGTTGTGCTGTGTGGTATCAGTGTGCAGGGGATTTCACTAGACTGTCTGGGATAATGAGAGCGGTCACTGAAACATGCCGTTCAGAAGAAGTGTTCCTTCTTTGAAGGCTGACAAAGATGAACATACGATCATTTTGTATCTTTTCCCTGTATGTTATCAACAGAAAGAAAAATTGTTTTCTTTATTTTGCTTTCTGATAAAAGAGGATGCTGTTTTGTAACATAGGTAAAGTTCTCTCCCAGTTTCACACTAGAGACAGTGGTATTTCCATGGTAAATGCTGTGACTTTCCCACTCTCCCTGTGTATGTGTGTGGCTGCGTGGATGTTGGTTAATAAAAGGCTTGGCAGATACACTATCAAAACAGTATCAGTTACTATAAGAAATATTGTTCCTAGACCATTAAAAATTGTACAGTGTCACCTCTACCTTTCTACACTCATGGAATCTCCTGAAAATCTAATATGAGATAGCATTACATGATGTTTAATAAAAGTAAAATATCTGGTGAGATTCTGGAATGAAAGAGAATGGTTTAGAGCAAAAAATTAAATATTGATCTTGTAGCCATTAAAAACTAAGATGAATTTGTAGGTATTAGAGAGCTGTCTGAAGAACAAATTAAATGGAACTTAAAGGTCTTAGCTGAAGTGATGTGTGTCTAAACGAAAAGACTAATTCAATCAACACTAGTGCTAGCTGTGCATTTTAATTTATATAAAACTTGCCAGAAAGTCTCAGAGTGATCTTCTGTTTCTTCCAAACCATACATCAGATATTATAAATATCAGAAGACTAGCAGCACAGCCTTAAGTGTGAAAGTGGAACAAAAGGCGTTTAATGCAAAGCTAATCATAAAGCTAATAATTAGTGTCCTAAAACTCAGCTTAAAGTGAAATGCTGAGTAAGCAGGTGGAACTTAAAGAAGGCCAAGCAACATGGTAAATCCATGGAAATCCACTTAAAGTTAAGTGTGCTTAAGTATCTTGCTGAATTGGGTAAGAACAAACAGGGAAGAACTATAACATGTTTTCAAATGCTTTCTTGAATTGGATCTTAAAACAGGAACCTTTTATCTAACGTCTCGTTCATCTCCAACAGTAGTTTAGCTCAGAGCTTGCAAGCTAGGTGGGGAATGCCTAATTTGAGACACTGTGTTAGTGCCAGCAGGGCTTCAGCTTTACAAACAAGGACTCTGAGCAGCTAGTTAGCTCTTGAGTGGTATCAGCAATCAGACAGTTTTGTGCATGTCCATCAGTGGAAACTTAGGTATCTGTGGAGTTAGGCAGCCACTGAATGGTGATGTTGAAAATGCCAGTGGCATCTCAGTGGTGCACTTTAGGTGCCGACAAGCACAGTTAGCTATCTAAGTATCTGTGTGGGTCTAGCCTGAAGTTATTACCCAGCATAAGTGTCACACTTTCCCACTGCAAAGGCACAATTTGATGTTGTGTACCAGAGCAGTTGGGCATGTGACTGTTCTTAGCAATAAGAGTAGAGTAGTGACTCATATATTGCCCTTTCTTGACCATGTTGGAGACATCCTAAAGAAGAGAGAGCTCTACCATGGTACTTGTTTTAGATGTTAATATGGAACATTTTATTTGTTACACGTGCACTTATTTGTATTGAACTACTGCTTTATTCACAGCAGGTTTTTCAACATCTGGTTTGAGATGTACTGGTACTTGGCATTAGTTTTACTGTACAGCGATTTTGAAGAGATGCTTGTTGTCACATACCCATACATCAACATCCCTCAGCTGCTGGCATTGCTGTCTGCCTCAAGTATTTACGAGGCAATGGACAACACTCTAGTATCCACCCCAAACACACCTCCAAAGTCACTCGTTTTATCGTCACCCATAACAATTTTACATTCAACAACAGACACTTTGTGCATGGTTCCCCAATATGACAACCTCTTCATAGGCCATCTCAAGGAAGAATGCCTGGACAAATGTACCAATGAGAAACCTTAGCTACATCAATTATATTTTCATCTCCTGGACAGTTGACTGTAATGCAGAAGAAAAACACAGCAAAAAAGTTTGCAAGCAGGAGAGAAGTTTCCCCATCTGTAGCAGTAATACGTGTTGCTGAAGCTGGTAGTGATCAGAAGAGGGCAGCATAGGACAGGAAAAACAAACCCCTAGCAAATTCAACCTAATGTTGCAGCTGTTTCAAACCTTTTGCTGAAGCCTCTGGTTATACAGAATGAACCTGCCCCCTTGCTCCCTGTCCTAGCACAGTTGGCATCCACTCTGTTTGATTTTGTATGCAATGTGGTTTTAGCCATGTCTATTCCAAGCCATTACAGAGACAAGGTGGATGAAATATTTTTTATTGGACCAACTGCCGTGATGAGAGAGAGAAGCTTTTTGAGACCCAAAGTAGAGCTCCATATGGCTCAAAAACATGTCTCTTTCACCAGAAGAAGTTGGTCCAATAAAATATATTACTTCACCCTCCTTGTCTCGCTGCTCCACATTGCTCATTTACTTCTCTCTTCCTTCCTCGCTCTGTTACCTTATTCACTGAAAAGGTACATGCTGATCAAGGGGAGAGGACATCCCCAGATGTGCCCATGGGGCTGGTTCATATATATTTTGATGGCTGAGCTAAGGGCTTCAGGAAAAACACTTTCAGTCAAACACCTGGCTATGAAGCCACATCAGCAACAACAAATTTCAGTGGCTCGGGAAATACTGGGTGGATTTGGGCATCACACATATTTTCTCCTATTCAACAACACTCCTGTCCTCTGCACCCCCACCCTCCACCTCCACCCCACACCTTGATACCTGCCAAAGAGAATTTAAGTGAATGGAAGCATTTTTATTTGATTTAGACAGTAAATGATAAACAGAACACCAGATTGCTTGGAACAGTTATAAAACAAAGCTCTCCCACACGCAGGCCTAATTTTCAAGTGGAGAATGTGCCCATATGTTGAGGCTAATGGATGTGGGAAGGGAGAACTTCTTAGGCCATGTCTCCACCACAGGAAGATCCATGCTGTGGCAGTCAATCCTCTTGCATTTGATTTAGTGGTTCTAGTGAAGACCCACTAAATCAAATGCTGAGAGTGCATCCTTGATTTGCAAGGAGTAAGGGAAGTCGATGGGCATGTTTCTCCCGTCAAGCTCCTGCTGTGAGAATGGTGCTGAAACTCCGCTTACCTACTTCTGTAGTGAGATACTCCACCCTCTTGTAGCAACCCTTCAAGCACGGGCTGTTGGACCACATCATCCTGTATATAAGGGCTATTATATTATCTCAGACCACTAGGTTGCACTGCTATGAATCAAAGGGCCATCATATTAACTCTGGCTCCTAGGCCATGCTGCCATGAACACAACGGCTGTGGTATTGACTCTAACCGGTAGGTCTCTGCTGTTTTCAGCCTAAGGGCAGTCTGGTAGACTGTAATTGCAGTGGCATCACCCATAGGAGGATGCATACCACACACCAGTGCCTGACTGCAGTAGAGCTTATCCCATGTACCATACTGAAATGACCCTCACTATACCAATATTAGGTACCGTTATGCTAATTTATACAAATATTCTTTTGCTAATAACTCCTTGGTTTACTAGAGCCATCAGGGCCAGTGGGATGGAGTGTGAAAAATGAAATGTGTCATGATAAAATGGCTCAGAACAGCAGAAGTCAGTTATCTTAATTTCCCCAAGTAAATAAAAGTCTGTTTCTCAATCCCTGTCATACGGTAAGCAGATTTTCTGGGCATCAAACTGGAACAGGCAGTCCCTGTGGGAGACTTGATTCCAAAGATGCTGATCTCAGAGTTGCTTTCTGATATGTCATTGCAGGTATTTTCCTTTCTATCTGCAAGTACTTTGATCAACTGCTTCAGGCCTAGTTGCAGACTCATAGCAGGCATTGTCCATAAACCTTGTAGATATAAGCAACTTGGTGAACCATCAATACAAAGGACTCCACTCTAAAACTGGTCCTGGCAGTCTGGTAATCAGTTCATCATTTGCACCTCTCGCAAACCAAATTTAATGTTTTGCTTCTATCACCTTACATTTTCACTATATCTTAAAGAAGGTCCTCCATGTGTCAGTAGAGACAGGGCGACTGTGAATTTCTGAACCCTTAAGGAACAGGGAAATTCCCGCAATGTATTAAGACTAATGATTTTTAACTTGCCTTACTTATACCTATGCTTGTTAATTAGCAGTACTTCATTGAAAGTACCGCTTGGTGCTCTGCTGGGCCTTCCGTACTGTTCAATGACTCCAGCTACTCCTACTTTAGATTCGAGTTTCATACTAGAATTTGTAATACATACACTGAAACATCTGAGAAGCTGCCTAAGCACTGACCATTTGTCCATGGGAGCTGTAGTTAAATAACAGTTCTGACTGGCACATAAAATTGGTAGAAAGGCTTTGCTGGTATTTTCTCCTCCCATTGTCCTGAATAATAACGCTTCCGTGGAAGCAGCTGACAAATTCACTCAGCTCTCATCTTCTACGGACTTGCCTACATTGCAAAGAGCTATCAAGTTTGGATATGATTTGTGACTAATGGAGTCACCATGTGTTAGGAGTCAGCAGTCTATCAGCTAGCTGTGATTCAGCTCTGGAGCAGCTGAGTAGGTCAGTTAAGCATTGCTGATTCAACATTTTATAGTGAAAAAAGCATTCCAGCTCTGGTGCCCTCATATTGTGAAGTCCTTCCCTTCATTTTCTCATGAATAGCACAAATCTCTGATGATAAAATGATCCACTCTCAGGCCTTTCTCCCCCAGAAACCAAACCAACTGAATGTTTCTGTGTTGTCAAAAGGAAATGCTATTTATTTTAAGTGAGTAATGGGGTGTAATAGCATTAACATAATCATGGGACTATTTCTATTAACAAAATCCTGGGATTATTGAGCTGATGAAGTTGGTTTTACCCACGAGAGCTCATGATTCTGTATAGTTTGGTTAGTCTCTAAGGTGCCACAGGTCTACTCATTGTTTTTAAAATTACAGACTAACATGGCTGCCCCTCTGAAGCTTATTTCAATTTCCAGATTGTAAACCCAAACTGATCTGAAACAGTAGCCTCCATCAGGTTAGAAAACTATCATTCATAAGACGTACACAGGTAATTTTTTATACAAGATTTGCTCATAAGACAGCAATGGATGCAAGATATTCAAATTCCTAATAAAATAGTAATGCTGCAAGCTCAGCAGTTCATAAAACATTTACAATCTGCAGCTAGTAAAAGTGAAAACAAGAGTTTTAAATACTACTGCTGCTAGATGGCTAGAAACAAATTAGGTTATTTGAAAGATTATTTCACACAGGTTAGACAGAGGTTCATTACATGCCCATCAGTTGTCTTATTTGCCACAGAGGAATCTGGAATTATACCTATTGACAGGAACCTGTAACACTAATGAAGCTGTTAGGTTCGATGCTGGCAGACCAAGGGCCAGTTCCTGCCAGAGTGCCAGGCCTAGTCACTTGTGCATTAATATAGACCAAAGTGAGTGTTAAATGTCGTGGAGTATATTTGATGAGTAAAATTCAAGAAAACTAATGGGATGTTATTTGCATTGTTTTCATGTATTTCTACAGGTACTCAACACCTTTCCCCCAAGTTATTAACATATGAATTACAGACATCTGTGCATACAAACAGAAGTTCACCTGCAGCTTCAGGGGAGAAAGCTAGAGGCACAGGTGGTGGTGAGAAGTGCCAGTGCTGGCCAGAGGAGCAGGAGGCAGTCATGCAGCCAGCGCTGGAAAGAAGCAGAGCTTTGAAGGGGAAACTTCCACTCTTCTCCAACTACCAGCTGTGTGGCCTCCATTTGCTCTTCTGGAGTTCTCCAGCCCATGCTGACAACACTCACCCCCTCCATAAACATGGGCTGGGTACAGCTCACAGGAGGGGGGGGGAGGCAGCTGCAGGATGGAGCTAGCCACAGGAGTCAGTGCAGAGCACACCAATAGGGCAGAGGAGGGAAGGCTCTCAGAGATGCCCAGAAGTCCCCTTTAGAATCTCCACCTACCTCCTCATCGTCCTCTAATTAAACCTGCCTTTCCTTAAGCACCAGCATTTAAGGTTAATTAAAAAGCAATTTCTACTGTTTTTCATTGCAAATATACAGTATTTCAGCTACAGTATGGGTTAAATAGGCTTTTGTGAGCTAGCCTGGGAACCTAACTATTATTTATAACATAGTTTCTATGGGAAAATGCATTCCAAGGTCCAAACAACCCGCTTACAAACAAACTTTTGGAACACATCCCATTCTTAAGCTGGGAACTTCCTGCATCTTGTTATAATGTAATAGCAAACATTTACATTGTGTATCCTCCCATAATTAAGTAACCTATGAAATGAGAAAACTATCTTCTTTAATCTAATGAAGAATTTTAACAAAAGAGAGCTAATTTCAAAGTAAGTGGTCATTGTATATGATGATTTGAGGTAGAAGACTCAAAATGCGTTCCTCACTCTCTGCCATCAGAAAAAAAGCCCACATTGGTAGTGACACCGTAACTTTTTCTGTGAGGAAAAAGCTATGAATATGAATTCAAGGAAAGATCCTGGATCTCTGGGCTGTTTGGACTCTACGGAGAAGTGTACCAGATGCAAAAATGGAAATCCCCAGAGACTATCTGGGGACCCTGACAAAACTTTTAGGAAACTAGCAATTTATTACATCATTGTCACCATTTGGAATTACAAACTGTAAGTTATCTGTGCTATATGTGCCTGTCCTTACCTAATAAACCTTTAGTTTTATAGAAGTTTATAATTGTATAGAGGTTTATTTTAGAATTGGCTCCCGGCCTTGTCTTTTGGTATAAGATCTAGAATATCAATAGGTCTGGGGTAAATGATTGGTCACTTGGGACTGGGAGCAACCTGATGTGGCATGATTTTTGCTGTAAGTAACCTTTTATTACAAAGCCCAATTTGTCTGAGTGGCAAGATAGAGTGGTTTGAGTCTAAGGGAACTGTCTGTGATCCCATGGTAAGACTGCTCCAGTGATTCAGGATTCACATTTGTTACTGGATTGGAGAAATCTAATTGGAGAACACATCACCAGTTTGGGGTGTCTGCCCTGTTTTCTGACAGTCTGCCCTGAGGTAAGCATCCACAGTCTTGACATTAGGCATCTAGTTTCAATTACAATAGATAAAAACCCAACATCTGTGGAAAGGGATTATAGGCTCTGTATATAGAAGAGTGGCACTTTTTCACCATCTATGGAGAAATTCAGAGTAGATTCTCATGAGGGAGATAACATCTAATGTTCACATTTCTGAGGGTTGCATCGGGGAGGAGAGAGTGGGATCATGGCCTATTTGATATAAAATGATGCAAAAACAGCAACATATTTTGATTACTTTTTTTTACCATCCTAACGTATATTTGAGAGTATGTGTGTCTGTCTGACTGTCCATCCACCTGTGAGTCTGTTCAAGAACTCCTTCTAAACGGTAAGAGCTAGGACCACCAAATGTGGTATGCAGCTTCCACTTATCACAACTTAAAAAAGAGTCTGGGTTTGGTTGTGCCAGGACAATGGGATGTGCGTGGAATGGGATTGTCCCTCATCAAATGGAAAGGGAGGGCTGTGCTAGCAGGGACAGTTATGCTCCAGAATGACTACAAGGGGACAACAAGCAAGCACCCCTGCCACTCTGACAGTCCTGAAGAGCCACAGAACAGCTGCTGGCCAGACAGCATGGCCCCTGCTACCCTGACTGGCCCAGGGGAGAGGGCCCCACCATCCCGGCCAGTCCATAGGAGAAGTAACAGCTGGTGTCCAAGCCACTTGTTCTCCAATACCCTGGGCATAAGGGCCAGTCAGTCACTATTGCCATGTTAGCCAGTGTAGTTCACTATTAATGCCACAATTCTCCTAGCAACAAAAATGTGGATGTTCCTTCTGTAATTTTTTTCTTTCAAACACACATCTGGAAGACTCCATCAAGTTCTGCAAACTATGAAGAATTTCAAATGCACATCATAACATGCTTACACTTTAATTAGTAGCAGCAGGGAAAATGGAGGAGCAGGATAATGTGCCCACCGTCCACTTAGAAAGACTGAGAACTGAAATGAAAAAATGTTAGGGCTGAAGAGGCCAGAGCTGGCCTTACCATGAGGCAAACTGAGGCGGCTGCCTCAGGTGTCAGACTGTGGGGGTGGGGGGACGCCACTAGGACCCAGAGTGTAGAAAATTGTGTCTGCTGCTGGTGCATATGTAGGTAGCAGAGCAGTACCATGAGAGGAGTAGAACAGGAAGAAGGCAGAATTGAGACCTTTCAAAGTTTTGGCCCAAGCGCGGGGGCATGGGAGTGTCATTTGAGCTCCCTGTCTCAGGTGCCAAAATGTTGTGGGCCTGCCCTGGAAGAGACACGGAAATCTCCAACCTCCCGTTAGCATCAAGGACAGTCCTGCTTTGAAGATGGCTTAGGCAAAGAGCCTGGGATTAAAAGAGGGAGGAATAGGGGTAAGAACATAAAGAGATTTTTTTAAGTCATGCTTTGCTTCCTAACCATGGTTTGATTTTCAGACTGCTTATCCTTAGAAGCTTATGCCCTAATATCCTAAAAATTAATTAGTCTTTAAAGTACCACCAGTCTCCTTGTTGTTTTTGCTGAAACAGGTTAACACAGCTACCCCTCAGAAGTATTTACATGGTTTCTCTTGCTCCAACTAAACTTTCATGAGAACACCTCCTAGTAGTGAATTGGGTTGAATAATAGATCATGGAGCTCTCAGCTCTGCTGCATGGGACAAAAGGGAAACCTTACATATATACTTACACCAGGAAAAATTTCTGAATAATAAAAAGGCAGTTAATGTGCCTGAGGTACAAAGTTTTTAGTTAGAAAACTATAAAGATTTTGGTGACATAGGTGAGAGAGCATGAAATTTATCCCTGCTCAGCACAAGGCGTATGCACCAGTTAAACCCACAGAAGATTTGGACTGGCCCTCCATGTATAGTAAATTTTACCCATAATGCTTAGCTAACTTATTCAAGTTGGCGCCAATGACTGAGAACCTAGATTCCCTCTAAGCTATGTGGCAGCCTCTGCCAATGAGGCAGCTCTGTGCATGGAGCACCCATGACTGGGCTGGGTTGATTAAGCAGCTACAAGGTTGTGCTGCTGCATAGCTTAGAGGGAGCCTTGATGGGAACTGAGATCTAGGAGGGAATACTGGCCCTATGGAAGCCAATGGGCATCTCCCCATTTATTTTACTTCATTGGGGGCACTTCTGTCACTGACTTCCTGGGTGACCTTGGACTAGTCACTTAGGCACAGATATTTAAAGGTCTTTATACATTGCTCCTCTCAGATTACAAAGCTTAAGTGCCTTACATGTTTAAGTTCTATTTTCAAAAGCAACTGAGGCACAGAACTCATAAAAATCTTATCAAAGAATTATAGAAATATTTGTGTAAAACTCTTTTCTTTAGTTTTTTCTTTCTGTTTTTAAGTTTACTTTGCAGCTTTTGTGATAGCCATATTAGGAAGCTGTGTCTTCTGCCAATTTTTTGCAATACTGTGATTCATTTTATTATTAATAATCATAATAATGGTAGAAGACCTAAAGAAGACATAACATTACCCCAGTTTTATCAGACAAGGACCTTATCCAGATTCCACTGAAGTCAATGTGTGATGTGTCTAAAGGCTGTTTTTTGAGCTTTAGTGTTGCTGACTGTGGCATGGAGAGTTTGTATTCTCCACTTAGGAAGAGAAGGCTACCTGTGTAATTATTTCCTTAGTGAGGCTACATAAAACTTCTATTGCATTTAATCTGACACAAAACAATTTCTATATTTCATGTCATGGATGAGAATGAAAATGAAGATAGTTCATCAACGCTGATCTGTGATATAAAAAAAAGCCGAGAAGCCAGGGATACGAGAGTGCATAAAAATGTTTTGTATCCTGACCAGTACATTGCTTTACAATTTTTTTTACAATCAGCCCCAATTGTTCATTCTTCCCATGCAGCAGATACTCACATATTCATTTTTAAAAGGGCAAATCAACCATAATTCAGTTTATAAACTGTGAAGCTGGTTGCGAATGTCTGGATGAATATTCATTAGAGTCTCTTAATCTGCCATCGACTGTGATTCATTAGGCATATGTAAATATCACTCACTTTAATTGCCCCTAAACTGACTTAACATAATATTGTCATTAGCAAATTATTAGTTATTTGTGTAACTAATGGTACATTATGGTGTAGACGTTAAATCGCCAAATATATGATTACAATTATGATGATGTTTTATGCAGGGTGCTTTCTAAACTTTGATGAAATATAATGGAGTCGAATCAACTCTGGTATGTTAATAGGACAGTTGTGGAACTTTATTTTATTTATTTATTTATTTTACACCTTGGTGGTGGTTGTAATACACAAGCCATTTACCCTACTACTCGGTACTTTGATGGTTATGGATTGCCTTCATTTTCCTTTCCCTTTCAAAGGCTGTTGTGACTTTCACATGCCTACTTACTCTGTGTTTTACCTAGTGAACTAAGTGCCAGTTAATTATTGGTGAAACTAACCTAGGTTTATGGGATACGAACTTTTAATTGAATGGCCTGTGGGAGGGGACAGATGAAACAGACTGTGTGATACAAAAAGTCAATGGCACTTGTTTTAGCACTCCAGTGGTGGAGGCTTATTTTTACCCTCTGGTTCCCCAATGCTCTTCTTAATGGGTTTTTTTTTGTACTTTTATTGTTTTTCTAACTGACAGATTTTTTTCACATGCTGGGAGGGGCCTCGTTTTGACCATTCGATCCACTGACTTCTCAGTGCTTCTAATGGTTACAGATCACGCAGGCAGTTTGGAAGAGTGAATGCAGAGCTGACAAACTGAAGGCAAAGCCTGCAATTAACATTTGTTTAAAGCCATTTAATTGTCAAACTGATAATGATAGGAATATGTTTGTGTGAATGAGTCCTCAAAGGCTTTTAGCAGTTCTCATCCCTGAATGCCAGTACATTTATGGGGCTGTTGATGTTTATAGACCCAAGAAATTAAGAAAGAAGACAAATTCCCATTTCTATCCTTGATGACCCTTTAAATTAAGGTGCCAAATATTCATTTAATATAGATTTAATAAAACAGTTGTACAATAAAAAACAGATGCTTATTAAAACACTTTTACAGAGAATTAATGAAAACGTAATGAATGCAGATCTAGTTACAAATTAATACAAAGCCTCCAAAGGAACATTTTAAGTAGCTCGATGATATTCAAATAACATGTAGCAACTACACTATTCAGACTAACAATCTAGGCCAATCCCTCACCTTATGCAAACAGGCATAGTTCCACTGACATCAGCAGAACTAAGCTGATGTATCCCTACTGAGAATCTGGCCTTCCAGATTTCATCGTAAATGTATTGTATATTAAAAAGATAAAGCTGAATGATTACTGCCAAAAAAGGTCCATGATTTTTTCTGTGAATTCTGGGCCTACTGTGTTTGAATCCCCTTTTGTTTCCACTTTCTGTGACTATTCTTCTATCTTATAAATTTACCGGGACAATGTTTCTTTCTGGGCCTGATCCAAGACCTGTTGAAGTTAACGGGAGTCTTTCCACTGACTTTAATGGGCACATCTTTCAGTAACCATTGAATAAAATTCACAAGAAACAGATGTTGAATTTCTAAATGGTAGTGTTCACACCAGCAGCTTGTGTCTCAGTGCTTATCTACATACAGTGTTGCATCAGTTTGTCTCATAATATGATTTTACACTAACTCAGTTACACCAATGCAAAAGGCTGTGTGGACGTTCTTATTGTGGTTAAATCAGACATATTTTGATTTAAGTGAATTTGATTAAGAACAAGTTTAAACTGAAATAAACACTTCAGAAGTGCAATAAGATTGTCCGATACACACAGGGGTTTGCATGAGTTTAACTAAATTAGAGCACATTTGTGTGTAGACCACCTTTGTTAGTTCCATTTAAAAGAAACCAAAACATACCATGTGACTTACACGTGCTATCAACTAAGACAGTTCAGGTGCTGAATGGTGAATATTCGCAACAAACTGCAAGGAAATTAGCTACAATTCAATATTTTGGGTGATTAATGTTGAATAATGAATACATTTTGAGGCAGCAAATGTTGAAAAATGTATGAACAAAAGGAAAAGGCAAAAATCATTGATCATTACACATTGCCAATTATAGGGTCATACTTATCTGAAACATATATATTTGATATGTAACAGTAGGAATACATAAGTTATTATGTAGCTATTACTGCTCAGTAAGGGTGCAAATCCATTGCACTTTCAGAGAGTCTGATTATTCAAGCTCACTGGGCCTGATAGAACTCCCAGTGATGAACTTGCAAAGCAGGGGACTACAACTCCCATCAGTTTCCCCTCCCCCCGTCCCTCCCCTCCCACACACATATACACACCGTACCAACTGCTCTTACCTTTTACTTCCACAGGGAAAGGAAAAGGTCCTGAAGCAGGGTGTGGCTGGGTTCTGTTTGTGAGTGTGAACTGCAGGGCTGCAAGGAACTGTAAATAAGCCCAGTATGGCCAGAACTGGGATGGGCTCTACCTGTGGGTCATCCCAGCTGAGTATAGGTCTGTGTGGGTGTCATAACCAGCAGTGCTGACCAGCACCCAGTGACTAAGGGGTTAACTAATGCCTCCTGTAACTAGCCAGGTATTGGGTGGTCAGCCAATAACAATGCAGGTAGGAATTTCAAACTGGAAAAGAGGAGTTTATCTCTCTGTTCTTTGCCTGAGAGGCAGAGCAGTTTCTTCCAAGCCTGAGGGAGATCAGAGACACTTCTCTCTCCAAGAATGGACTTCTTAAAATGTGTAAGTAGGGAAAAGTTTAGATAGTCCATAAGGATTTGTTGTTTTCCTTGTTTGGGAATTTGGAAATAATGTCTGAGCTGTTAATTGTGGGTTTTTTTTCCTTTGTAAATAAGTTTTAGCCCAGGAGGTTTCCCTGAGTATCTATATCAATTGGTGGCTCTTCCCATTTAGCCACTTTAAAATGCTTGCAACTTTAGTTTTGTTTTGATAATAAAGGATTGTATTTTTTTCTCAATTAACTGGTATTAGTTGATCTTTGTGTCCTAGAAGGTCTGCCTGTATGTATCTGCATGCCTGACTGAGGGGTCAGCTACCACAGACTGTAGCTTGTTTTTCTCTTTTCTTTTTCAAGCTCTTTTGGGGGAAAAGAGCTTGGGGTACTCTGGGGTTGGTTTCAAGTGTCCACCCCTGTTTGTGGATTGAAAAGCACTTGATGGTGGCAGCAGATTCCTCAAAATCTGGTTATTAGGATTTTGGAGGGAAGTTTTTATAGCAGACCCTATAGAAGAAGGTTTTAGGGTGCTCTTGCAGGCCCCCACTTCTGCATTCATCAGTCTTGACAGTGGGACTTGTGCAATCAGCAGCTGGGCACAGAGCCAGTGCAAAGGGGTCCAATGAGAGAGACTAACCGAGCCTGGATTGGACATCTGCAAATGCACATTGCTTGAACAGAGACTCGGCAGAAGATGGCAGCCAGCTACCAGGCTTGAAGAGCTCTGACTCCGAAAGAAGTTGTCCCCAGAGAACCAAACAGGAGCTGTTATTGGTTGCTTTGAGCTGTAAAGGTGCTGGAACTTGGGGTGTGGGAGATGCTGCAGCACCCCATGGCTTGAAGTGGTTTCCATTGTATCCAGAGTTTACAGTTTGGCTCAATGACTCTAGCACCCCTGTTATACACATTGTTCCAGTACCCCAGGCTGTAACTGTGTAAGCCTCAATATCTGGGATCTCTGTAACCTCCCCCCTTGCGTGCCAGGCCAAGTAAAAACTTTTCCCTTAGCCTGGTGGCTATTGGGACCCACCAGGACTAATACCTACAAGGCCGACTTACTGAAGCACTGACAGTGCTTGCCACTGAGACATTGCACCTTGGGCATGCCACTGTCAGGCCTGGGCTTTGTCTTTTGCCAGAGTAATTAACAGCCCACTGAAGTCAGCAGACAGATCTCCATACATTTTACGTGGCTAGATTACAGAATGCACAGGGAAGTAAAGCCCATCCCCACAAGCCAGGTTTGGGAATAAGTTATAACACCAACAGTAGCGCTTCTGAGCCCAATGCATAAAGCTTCTGTGTCACTGAAGCTTCATGAAGGCAGTCACGCACGCTCATTCACAGCCTCGTTCCTTGAATGCCCTCGTGCCCTTCTATGCTGGATTATGAGGAACCTGCCTGGAGATCCTTTCTGTAAATATTGATGGGAGGCAAGGAGGTCTAGTCAGTAGCGTCCTGGACAGAAACTCAGGAAATCTGGGTTCCATTCATAGATCTGGCCTGATGGTAAGAGCTATGTGTTATTGCTCCCATACAGCCACTCTGCTAGCAGACCCGTTGCATATCCCCCATATAGGATTAAAGAGGTGTGGAAGGGCTCGTGCAGGCCTTGTCCATCACAGGTGAATTTTCAGAGAGAGCCCAGTTTTCAGAGGTGCCAAATACCCTCAGGCACTATTGATATTATTGTCAATAAAAATGTTTGTAATTGATTCATGTGCCTGAAAGACATTTCCTAATGTCCATGCTATGCATCGATGGCAAGAAGCTAACCCTAAATGAGCATGTGAGAACCTTACTTTAAGGTTCTCATCCACACCTCATTTCCAGCCACTCCTTGAGCATTACTGTGCTGAAGTTGGTTTACTGTGCATGACACAATAAAGTAAGAATTTCCAAAATGTCCCCATGAGTCTGTATTTTAGCTAATTTTTTATATCATTCCAAAGCCTTCAGCAGCTCATGGATAACTGAAAATGAAATAGAAATCATTAAGGGCCCAATTCAAGAGTCATTCCCTTTGACTGGAATCTTTCACATTGTCTGCTGTGAACATCAGAGAGCTCTCCCAGCTGCATAAATTATTCCACTTCTGAGAAAGGCAGAAGCTATGTCGGTGAGAAAGTGTCTCCTGTTGACATAGGACCAGTGAAGACAGTGCTTAGATTGATGTAACTCCTTGGGGAGGAGGGAAGGAATCATTTTCACAAAAGTTGCATCAACTTAAGTGGAAATGTAGACCAGCCCAGAGAAACCAAGTGATTTGATTTCTGTAATGAGTCCTGGCTAGGCCTGCCAGTAAAAAGTTGGAAATTGGAAGTAACTGGAACCATTTTGAACAAAGATTGTGTGTCTTGTTAGAGTAAATTTTAGACTTTTAGATGTGTGTTTTCACTTTTATTTGCATTTCTGTGTTTCTCTCTTTTACTTGGTATCACCTAAGCCAGGCTTTTTTGTTGTTAAACTTGGCTTTGCTTTTTACAATAAGCATTTTACAATTCACTGTGTTTGAGGGGACGAGTGTATTTAGTTAACTTGATAAGCTATGATGTACCGACTCTTTAGCAGCGCAGCAAACTTAATACCTCCTGTGAATGTACCGTGTTAGGGAAGTGCATTGCTGAGAGAGATCTCTGTGGATCTTCAGTTTACTGACTGCTGCCGGTGGTAGGTGAGATTTGGGTCAGTAGAGCTTTGAGGAGTATACTGGTGACGGATGTGGCAATGAGTTGATACAGTCTAATCAGCAGCATCTCTAAGCAGAATTTGCACCTGTGTTTCCACATTATATGACTCTTATTGGCTTAATAATAATAATAATAATAATACACTATAACATGTAACTGGGGATGACCAAATCACCAAGCCACCATGTTCCTTCTCTGCCTCAGCAATATCCCATTAATTCCAGTTGGTCCCCCACCCACCCACTCTCTCTCTGTCAATGGCAATTACTGTTCTCCCTCCACATCCCCAACATCTCCTCGATGACATTTACTGTGCTTCCCAAAATTCCAGTGCCCCCCACAGACTTCTCCCCCAGGTTGTGCCCCTACTATCTCAGCACCCCTCAATGCCAACTCCTGCCCCCCTCACTTCTTTGGGAAGTAGGGCAAAGCTACGTTTAGGTGAGTTCTCAGACATGTAGTTTAATACATTTCTAGTCAAACAATATTCTCACATGCTTCTACTGACAATTTTTAAAATGTTTGATTCAAAATACAATACTGTGTTAACCAGCCAACAATCACTTGCCAGCTTTTCAAAGAATGGTTTAGACACCTAAAAAGACTTAATTGCTACAAAACAAGCCTTACTGTATGTAACATGCCAGAAGCCATAATATTTGTACCGAATTTAGAGATTCTAAAACAGAAACAAGAGAAGTAGCACTATAGAAAATGGTGGTGGGGGTAGCTAGCAGTAGCCTGGCCAGTGGATTAGCATTTTATAGCAAAATTACATATGCTGCCAGGTTTGTTTGTAATTATCTTGGGATATTATGTTTTAGCAAGGCATTCTTGTTTATATTGTTGAAACATTCCTTTTCTAAGTTTGTGAAACATCTCATTCACACTCACCCCAAGAAAAATCTCATATTTCTGCACCATTTGATATCTAACACATAGAAAATAGTTGGGTGGGCTTTCAACCAACTTATAGGAAGATTTTTAAACTTTGCTTTTGGATATTAGTGGATATTACTTAATGTAAGTGAATCTAAATCTTTTTAATCCTCACTCAAATCAGTTTAGTTTACATTAGCAATTTACTGGTACCTGTTAAACAAGGATTAAATGGGCGTAAGTGCGTTTACATTAGGGGATATGACATATTTAACTACACAGACTTCAAATTAATTTATCTAACACTGTACAAGTTTTCTAATATAGACAAGCCCGAAGTATTAAGACACATTTGCAAATAGAAGCATACTGGGTAAATGTCAACATGTATTTGTATAACACTGCGCTGCTCATTATTTATGCTTCATTTGATTGTGCAATCAGTTTTCTCTTTTTAAAAAATGAAGTCCTTGATAGAGTGTGTAGGGAAAGCCAACCTACAGAACGAATGAGATATCTAATGAATGCTCCTAGGCCTAGGGGCATTTTCTACATGATTTTTCTGTGAATAATTTTCTTGTGGAAAGGAATCAAGTATGAGAAAAAAGTTTTCCAAAAGGCAAACAAACACTTCTTATTTTAAACCTCTCAGGCTGTTCTAAATCTCTTGCTTCAGCATCATCTTGCTCACTCACACCAGCTTCCTGGGAGTGGGGAGCAAGGACTTGGTGAAAGAGCCAGAGCAGAGGTGAGTCCTTGGGGGAAGAGATGAGTCAAGGGCGTCTAGTTAACAGTCCTACTGTGGAGTGGAGGGGGAACCTGTGCACTTGTGAGGAAAGGGGCTGAATTTGGCCTTCATAAAAGGAATGTAAGCCCCTGAGATCCAAAAGATACATTCCATCAGGTCTCTGGAACATTTCTACAGGAATTGATTCACTTAACAGACTCATTATAGTTGACCCTCTCAAGCAGGGATAACTATTAACATCTCTGTGATATCTCTTGAGGATATTTCAGTCTCACATGCACTACAGATATACGGGATTGTGGAGACAGGACATGGAAGAGAACTAACCCCTGCCCCCAGAAAATCTAAACATACAGGATAGGATCCTGCTCTCAATGCAGCCAAGAGCAAATCTCTTTAAAGTTCTCAGAGGCATGGAGAGGGAAGTGAAGGTTGGGGGCTCAGGTAGATTTAAGCCACTTTTGCGTTTTCCTGATTCTGAGTTACTGCAGAGGCCAAAATGGCCACCTGTGCACTTTAGGTAGCCCTAAATTACAGCAGCTCAAGCCAATCTGTCTGCATATGGCTGCCTGATTCAGAATTCCTGCAATGCTACATACTACAGCCTAACCACTTTCTGCTAGCTACCCCAGGCCAGGATGACAAGTGGGTCCTTGGAGGACAGCTTGTGGCTGCCTTCCTGCACCGGGGAGAGGAATGCTTCCCCAGCTAGATCTAGGCTTTTAAAGTGACTTAATGCAATGTTCTGGACTATTTACCCAGTGAGTGGGTCATAGAGACTTGAGGTGGGTGAGAAATCTCATTCCATTTGATTTCTAAGGTGACCCACTGTCTCTGCTTTTAGAGAAAAATAAAGTTACCTATTACCTGATCTACATAAAAGACAAAATAATCATGATTATTTCTAGCAAAACACACCATGCTCCACCACCACTCTCCTCTTAGCCTCAGTTTCACAAAGTGTGAAAAGAGGATAATGATCCCTTCACCCCTTAATAAAACATGTCTTGAAGATGTATGGATGAAAATGCTCTGTAGGAGCTAAGCAGTGCTATAAAAATCTTTTCTTGAATAAACATACATGATTTTTTATCTTAAATTCAGAAGTTGCCTTAAATTGTGTAGTATGGAGCTGCTCACGGAATGGCTATAGCATGGTGCAATATTGTGAGGTCTGTAATAACAGCAACAAATTAAAATATGAATAGAGAAATGCCTACTACTCCAAACCTACTCTTTAGTTTATGGTCAGATTGTACAGGTGCAAAGTTTGCAGGCCTAACACAAATAGAACTCAAGCTGGTGAGACAGCATTGCTCACACAGTCTGATCATGTAGAAAAAAAGGAGGGGTGCGCCTAGGGATTTTGAATCACATGAAATCAAAACACATTGATTCACAATAGTATTTAAACCCATAATTGCTGCTGATTAGAATTCAGCAGAGAACTTTGCATAATGCCAATAGGTGACCTTTTTTCAGAGGTGCTCTAGCTTGATTGTTAGGGCCTTGTAACAAATGCCTAGTGCCATTTAACGATAGAATGACATATCTCTGATATGCAAATTTTTACAGCACAGCAATTAAGCAGTTTAGAATTTTACGGCAGTGTTTGGGCTCTATACAACAAAAATAGGGCCAATAAAGGCCTGTGATGGATGGGCTAATCCCCACTGGAAATATACCATGTAATCTTGCGGAGACAATGCATTATGTATAGCATTGTGATTATTGGTTGTTAATCTCCCTCCCTCCTCCTCCCTCCACCCTACCCTAGTAACCTTCCCCCTCCCCCGCCTATAGTGCAGGGATGAAAAGTACATGACTGCCACATTGTTGGGGGCACGAGCCTTGGATACAGATGGGAAAGTTGGGGTATTGCAATCTGCTGTATGCAAGGAAGACAGTGGAAAGGGGGCTTGCAGCTAGGCAGCCTGTCAGCAGGGGACAGACCTGGGGGCCATATGCCTCTCTTCTTTTCCCTTCTGTCACCAAGTCTGCTGCCTCATCCTTCTGTCAAGGGACACTTTAATGATGAACATGTTTTAAACAGTTTTGTTTACCTAGCAACAGCTTTTCTATAAGGGGGTCTTAATTAGACACCTTAAACAATTTTTGGTTTGGAGTTGTGTATGTGTGTGATTCATTCATATGCAGGGATCTGTATGTAACACCTCCCCCCCCCCCACATACACAATAAGGGACTGCATGCTGCTGTGATCTCAGAAGCAAAAAACTACTTCTCTTAAGAAGCTCAGTTCCTTTTTTTCCCTCTGTCTCCTACCTATTCCAAAAAGCTGCTCTTTTGTTTTTGCTCCACTTGCCAATAACAGTCACTATTCCTAATTCGCCAGGCTTCTCTAGCTGGGTCTGGATTGTGATTGTTTTCACTCTAAGGGGATGTTTTGCAATACTTTTAGAACAATGTATTTGTGTGTATGCGCCTTACATTATATGTGGAAGTGTAGTTTGCATGATTTCCTAACATCACATGAGAGGTGTGAGATGCCTGCCTTAGAAATGTCCTATGCTGAGAACTGAAACTATGTTTTAAAAGGACATAGTACACTCTACATATTATTTTTTTAAAAACCTGTCCCTGTATTACAGGCATCAGTTTAGATTATAATAATAATTTTATAAACTGAATTTACATCTCATCGTTCATACTGTTTGTTCATAATATTGGAGAGTGTAAAGAAACTCTTCACTTCTTTATCTTTTTTTTTTAACTTTCATGTTCTGGTTCAACAATGCTAGTTTGTTGGGGGTGCTGTGGTATTTGTTTAAACATTATTTTAATCTGTGAAACTGTATCGCACTGACTCAAGAGTATGAATGCCAATTTCAGGACACCCTGTTAAATTGGCTGAAAGTTGTACCCTTAGATATTGCTGATTTATTATCAAATGTAAACTTGGGTTCTGTAACATCCTAAGCATGGAGTCACAGGAAGTCCCCTTATTTACTAACTTGTCACCTAGGCAAGGCTACCTTTGTGATAGATGGCCCTTTGTACCACAAATCACAGCAATATTCGGGTTATCTCCAGTGCCATAGGATCCTCACTTACCCCAGGTAAGTTGCACTTTAAGTCACTTGACAAAAACAACACTTGCAATCCTATAAAAAACTATATACAGATTTATTAATAAGACAAGGAAATAAGAGGGTTATTTACAAGTTTAAAGTGGGAAAACATACATACACAAATTAGTTACAATCTTAAATTTTGAAAGATAATAGGAGCTCTTATAATCAGAAAGCCCTAAAGGACATATAGGGCTAACTTTGGCTAAGCAGCTGGGGATCCCTTGTTTGTGTTTACAATTTTGGCCCTTGGACAGCAGGTAGCAGTCCTAGGTCACAAATTTAACTTGACTGAAGTTCACATAACCCTCCCACCTTATTTCTTCCTTCTAACCAGGTTAGTACTTCAGGCAATCAAATTGATAAGTCAGGAACACTGATAATGACTGCCAACAGGTTATTGTTTCCATGACTTCATAGAAGATTAATATTAAACAACATAAAGATGGAATGACATTGTTGAATGGGTTACATAAACCAGACTTGAGACAGCATGTCAAGCCGAATGATGTACATGGTATTCAAATTGTGTGTGTCATATTTTCAGCATAATATAGCAAAGTCATTTTTGACTTTAAAACACCATCTGTTCCTGTTCCTGGGCCTCTACTGCACTGAGAAAAAGTTATGCCAAAGTATGTGAGGCTTTTGTGATGGGCACAAACCTGGGTTAAAATGACACCTCCCCTCCCCCCAAACATCTTTTCTTCCTGGGAAAGATACAGGCTTTGAAACCCATTGGATAGATGAAATTCAAACTCACTGATACCATTTTCTAGGGGAAAAAGAAACCCACTGCATCAGTTAGCCTCACAATCTTCCACTAAAACTGATGCTACAGGTTGAACCTCTGTGGTCCAGGATTCTCTGATCCGGCAACATCCATTGTCTGGAAGGACCACAGATGTTGCAGGACTAGAGAGCCCTATCAGCAGAGGTTGCTGGCAACTCAGAGCAGAGCCGGCTAGTAGGGCAGTGGAGCCTAGGGCACCAGAGCCAGTGGGGCAAGGAAACCAGTGGGGGGGGGGGGCAAAGCTCTGGTGGGGCTGTTGCAAGGCCACCAGGACCTCCGGCAGGGCTGCTGCAGCTCACAGGACTAGATGCTTCAGCAAGGCTACGGCAGCTTGTGGAGCCAGGAGGCTGGGGAGATGAGCCCTGGTACCTAAGGAGAGGAACCCATTGGGGAGGCTGGCACGCCCACTCAGACCGCCCCTGCTCCAGAAAACTCCCTTGTCTGGGACCAGTCAGGTCCAACCTGTATTAATATTTGACAATAGCCAGGTCTAGCACCTCTCCTTCTGTCCATGCTAAACAAGTTCCCCTGCTGAACCATAAGGTAAAGGAATCACAGTTCCATTGTCTTTCGCAGGATGCCAAACCTGTTACATCTAGCCTGCTCAAATTTCATAAGGTCAAACCTCAGCTTCTTTCTATCAGGGAGAGCCTGGCGTGCTTTTTCCCTGTCAGTCTGCATTTCTAATGAAATGTGAGGGAAACGTAATTTAGAATGTGGTAGAAAGTACCTCTCCTGCTAAAGGTGGTGAGAGGTGTCATGCCCCCATGCTTTATGAAAATTGGCTTATGAATATGAATGTGCATAATGCAAAGGTGCTTTACAGTTACAATCTGCAGATTTTGTGTATCCTATTTTCATGTCTTGCTTACGACACTCCAGAGAATGCATTCTAGACTGATGTTTGCTTTTTTTTCCAGCTGCGTAACACTGTTGACTCGTATTTAGCTTGTGCTCCACTATGACGCCAAATCCCTTTCTCTAGTTCTCCTTCCTACGCAGCCATTTCTCATTTTGTTTGTCCACAACTGAGTGTTCCTTCCTAAGTGGAGCACTTTGCATTTGTCCTTATTGAGCATTGTTGGGGAAATCTCGCTCCCCTGGGGTACAGAGTCCCCAGAAGGGTCCGAGGCTGGAGGTCAAAGCAGTGAGGCAGGAGAGAAATCTAGAAGGAAAACTTTATTATACATGCATGCAGGCTGACAGCTACCAGAGTGAGAGCAGCAGCAGCAGCCCTGAGAGACAGTTTCAGGGATCCTTTATACAGTATGTTCAGACAGTTTAGTTGTTGATTGTTTTCTTTAACATATCGAAGTCTCAGCAGAAGTACTCTGAGATGTTTCTGTTCACACCAGAAGTGCTAGAAGTAAGTTTTACAGTACAAAGGCACATGATAACCTGAGTGAGGAGTCTACAAGGCAAACTGTGAAAAAGATAAGAGTTTACATGACAATTTGTGACAGACAGAGTTTCCATGAACTTGAGATAGGAGGCATTGTAAGGGTCTTGATTAGAGTTAAGATTATTTCTCTCTGTTACAGGGAGAAAGGCCTGGAAAACTTTTAACCCTTACAGCAGTTTTCTTTTAGAGAGTTTTGATTTCCTCCACAGTCCACCCTTAGACACAATTGGGGTTATTTGATTTTTCTCCCACAAGCATATTCCTGTTTACCTCAGACCATTTCTCCAGTTTGTCCAGATCAATCTGAATTACAGTCCTATCCTCCAAAACACTTCCAAGCACTTCCAGGCTGGTATCAACCTCAAATGTTGCAAGTGTACTCTCTATGCTATTATCTAAATCATTGATGAAGATAGCAAACAGAATTGGACCCAAAACTGATCCCTGTGAAACTCCATTCAATATGTCCTTCCAACTTGACAGTGAACCATTGATAACTACTCTCTGAGAACTGTTATCTAACTAGTTACACACTCATCTTATAGTAGCTCCATATAAGTGCTATTTCCCTAGTTTGTTAACAAAAAGGTCGTGCAAAACATGAGCAAAAGCCTTACTAAAGTCAAGATATACCACAACTACTGCTTCCACCCAGCCACAAGGCTTGTTACCCTGTCAAAGAAAGCTATTAGTTTGGTTTGACACATTTTGTTCTTGACAATTCCAACAGAAACTGCTGAGCTTGAATTCATATGCAAATTTGAGTGTCTGAAACAAGGTTTAAATAGTTACATGGAATGGTTCCCACACTACAATAGGTAATTTCCCATCCAGGTACTCTCACATTCTCCCCACAGTTGGAGTTGCGACACATGCACTATGATGTAATTAGCCCTGACGTCACATTCCCATCTCTGTATCCCTTTCTTTTCTGTTTTCTTTTCTCATCAGCATCTGAGGAAGTGAGTTATATCTCCCGAAAACTTATCCCCTAATGTTATAATAAATTTGTTAGTCTTTAAAGTGACACCAGACTCCTTGTTGTTATCTTTACTGTGCTCCTAACAGTCCTTAGAATCATGAACTCTTTTATGGTGATTTCATGGTGATTTTCACGTAAGCTGCTTTCCACTTTCAGTTTCCCAAACAGTTCTTGGACAGCAGGCAGGGCCAGCTCGAGCCATTCCTGCGCCCCGGGCAGTGGGCATGCAACGCATGCGCAGCTCCGCCCTTGGGTGCACAGCGCATACGTGGCCCTGCCCCCCGGCGCGCTGCGCCCCTTAGAGCTGCCATCAGGTGCTGCACATCCGGAACTGGGAAGCACCCCTACAGCTGCCATCAGGTGCCCCCCACGGGTTGGCGCCCCAGGCAGCTGTCCACCTAGTCCCACCCTTAATCCAGCCCTGACAGCAGGTGACAGGCAGGCTTGGGTAGGCTAGTTCCCAGCTGGCTCAACCCTTCTGCCTGGGGCCCCACCTCTTCTGCCCTTCCTGCCCCCTTTCCTTGCCAGAGCTCACAGCCCAGAGCCCCATCCCATCTCCAGAGTGCCCAGCAAGCAGGCTGGCAGGCAGCTGAGTGTGCCCTATTCCAGATCAGTGGATCAGTGAGCAGTGCAAGCAGCTCCAGCTGCTGCCAGCAGGAATTCTCCCTTCACCCCACCCACATATGGTCCTTGCAGTCAATCACTAACTGAGGACTCCCTCCTACCAGACTGGGGGTGGAAAAGAGCTGTCAGTCTCTGCAGCTGCACCAACTCCAGGGAAGCCCCAGAGCCCTAGAGGAAGCCACACCTTGGTGGGGGAACAGGGAAGCCCCAAGCTTCCCCCTCCCCCCAGAAGGAGCTATGTGGGGGAATAGCTGCAAGCCCCAGCAGAAACCATGTGCATGGCAAGTGTCACACAGGGGTGAGGAGGGAAGTTCCAACCTGGGCTGAAACCACACGGGGGTGGGGGCGCAGTTGCATAGAACAGCCCTGGCAACACCTTTTTCCTTTTTGGTCTGCCTGTTCTTCCTGAACAAGCTGCATCCTTATATATCAATATTCCAGTCATCTGTCATGCCAACTATGTCACAGTTGTGTTTATTAGCTGGCATCTCAGCTTCTTCCTGCTTCTTTCCCACTCTTCTCACATTAATATGTAGACAGCTAAGATACTGATTTAGTTTGCCCCATGTTCTCTCTTGTCACTCTCTTATCCCTACTATTGCAGCCCACACTGTCCCCAGATTACAACTCTTCTTCTAGGCCTCCATGGTTTTGACTTACCTGTGGGCTTTTGTCACCTGCCCATAGGCAACATGTGGAGGGTGGCACCAGGGGCCATGTGCCCCAAACAGGAGCGGCCTGACGCTGGCTGCGGCAGCTGGCGCCGTAGGTGGAAGGCGTCAATGGTGGTGACGTAATCATGGGGCGCCCTGGCACCCTGTGACATCATCATCAGGTGCCCGGGCCGGTGGAGCCCTAGGCAACTTCCTAGTTTGCCTAGGCTCATGGGCCGCCCCTGGCCCCAAATGCCAGGGGCAGGAGGGGTAAGAAGACAGTCAGTAGCCAGTGGGAAGATTGGGGAGGGGATGGTGTCTGGTGCCGTCAACAGGGGTTTGGCCCTTCACAGCACTCACAGGCAGTGGTGAGGCACATGGAGCAATGGTCCCAGCTCACTCTGCTCCCTGGCTGTATTGCTCAGGGGAGGGGTGGGACCACCCCATATTCACCATCAGGAAGCAGAGCGACACAGCCAGAGGAGCAAAGCAAGCTGGGGGCATTGCTTCTCTTGCCCCACCACTGCCAGTGAGTGGGAGGGTGACCTCTGCTGCCAGCCCCAGCCCCTAGTCCCTTGGGGGCAAAGCAAGGATAAGGAACAGTCAGGGAATAGGCGGGGAGAGGGCAGAACAGGTGCAGGGAGGGATGGGGCCTGGGATGGAGGGCAGTTGTCCTGGCCTTTCCTCAGGCTAGGGAGCATCATGTGGCTGGTTGCTCCCCTACTACCCATTCACCAGTTGCCCCTGCCCCTATCAAACTTAGTTTAAAGCCCTCCTCACAAGGTTATCCAGGTTGTGGCTACCCAGCTCTGAAGGCAGCATTCAGAAGTAAGAGTGGCATGGAATGGTATTTCTCCACTTACCTCTGTCCTGCTGCTGGCAAGGTGCCACCAACAGCTGCCACTATATGGCCATCCAGCTCCAAAGGCATAAGTAAGAGTGGCAATACTGCACACACACACACCCTAAATTCACCTTGTGACCCTCCTGAAACTTCCTTTTTGGTCAGGACCCCAGTTTTAGAAATGCTGGTTTCCCCTGTGAAATCTATAGTATAGATTAAAAGCTCACAAAACCTGATTTCATAGTCCCTGCTGTGTTTTTCATGGCCATGAATTTGGTAGGATCCTATTTATAGCTATTCCTTGCCTTTCTTGGCCTTGTAAGAAGTATTTAGGTATTAGAATATTAGGTGCCATGTGAATATCTAAGACAGATATACATATCTGTTTCGAATATGTGTGCATTCATGTTATGTTGTAAACATGATGTAAAAATTAGAGCTCCTTCCTGTTTAATATCAAGATTACCTTGCACTATGTTTGTGGATGTTATGGGATTTAAACCCCACGTCTTATAAAAGTATTCAGATAAAAAATCCATTTCCCCCACAAAGTTAGAAACTGTTACTCACCCTGTGCAGTAACATCTGTTCTTCAAGATGTGTCCACCTGCGGGTGCTCCATTACAGGTGTCGAGCTCGTCCCGGTGCCACAATCCAGAGAGTTTTGCCAGCAGTAGCCCCTGGTGGACTGCGCATGCACAGAAGCTGCCTCGCACCATTCGTGCCCTTTCTGCGTCATATGGTCCATCACACCAGTTCCTCCTAGCCAGAACATCTGAAAGATACAAATGTAAGAGTTCTGAAGCAGGGAGGAGGGCGGTTTGTGGAGCACCCACGGGGACACACATCTCGAAGAACAGATGTTACTGCACAGGGTGAGTAACAGTTTCTTCTTCTTCGAGTAGTGTCCCCGTGGGTGCTCCACTACAGGTGAGTATGAAGCAGTAGCCCAACAGCCAAGTCATGCTTTGGAATCATCTGCGCACAGAAGAAAGGACTGCTTGAGCCACTGCTGTGTCGGCAACCTAGATACTATTGAGGGCATAATGTCTAGCAAAGGTAGACGTGGATGACCAGGTCACAGCGCGACATATGTCATGCAGAGGAACACCCTTTAGGAAAGCTGTTGAAGTGGCCAGACTCCTAGTCGAATGTGCTCTTGGTTTACAGGGCAACGGCTTGTTTCGAAGAGTATAACAGTGGGTGATGCAATTCACGATATGCGATGAGATGCGCTGTGCCGACAGTTGTTGTCCTTTAGATCGGGTCGCAACAAACAGCAACAGGTGCTGTGACTTTCGGAAGGGACGTGTCCTGTCCAAATAAAAAGCCAGCACTCTCCTGATGTCCAGGGTGTGTAAACGTGCCTCCTCTGGAGTGGCATGGGGTTTAGGATAAAAGGTAGGAAAAACGATGGGTTCATTGATGTGAAATGATGAGTTAACCTTTGGCAGGAAGGCTGGATGACATCGTAATATCACACCCTGTTGGGTAAACAGTCTATATGGAAGGTCGGCTGAAAGCGCTGCCAGCTCACTAACTTGACGGGTTGACATGATGGCAGAAGGAAGGAAACCTTCATGGTGAGTCTGTAGGTCGCAAGTCGCTAGTGGCTCAAACGGTGGGCGGGTAAGAGTGTCAAGTACAAGGGTTAGGTCCCATGGGTCCGGAACAGGCTTATGCGGAGGGTAGAGGTTGGTAATTCCTTTCATGAACCTCTTAGTGAGTGAGTGCACGAACACTGAAGTGCCATCTATGGGAGGATGAAAGGTTGAGATTGTAGCTAAATGCACCTTTAGCGAAGAACCTGCCAAATTCTGTGAGCGTAAGTGAAGAATGTAGTCCAGAATGTGTTGAATGGGTATTAGCAAAGGATCCGTGTCATGTGAGTGGCACCAGGCCCGGAAGCGATGCCATTTATAAAGGTAAGACTTTTGAGTAGTTTGACGTCTGCTGTGTACTAACACCTCTCGGACTGCTTGGGAGCAGGCTAATTCTGGGCCCTGGAGCCAGTCAGGAGCCACGTTGTTAGGTATAGTCGGTTGATGCTCGGATGCAGTAGGGTGCTGTGTTGCTGTGAGAGTAAGTTGTGGAATTGTGGAAGTCACCGAGGTTGAGATAAAGACATCTGCATGAGTTGTGGTAGCCAAGTCTGATGGGGCCAGAAGGGTGCCACCAATATCACCATTGCGCCATCTGCCAGTACCTTCTCTATCACCCGTGGTATAAGAGGGATTGGTGGGAAGGCATATAGCAGGCGGTACGTTCCCCAATTGAGGAGGAAGGCATCTCCCATCGATTCGCTGCCTATGCCCACCCTCGAGCAGTAGAGGTGGCACTTCTTGTTGCCTCAAGTTGCAAACAGATCCATGTCCGGGTAGCCCCATGATTGGAAAAGGCTGCGGACTACTTTGTCGAGCAGTTCCCACTCGTGTTGCAGGTGGAAGGTTCTGCTCAAAGCATTGGCAATGATATTGCTCTTGCCGGAAAGATAAGCTGCTGTGAGCGTAACCCAATGCCGAATTGCCCAATTCCAGAGGAGTATGGAATCTGCACATAAGGATCTGGATCTGGCACCGCCCTGCCAATTGATATAGTGGACAGTGCAGATATTGTTGGTAAGGATCTGAACTGTGGCCCCTCTCAACTCGTGGATGAAGTGCCAGCAGGCATTGAAGACAGCGCGGAGCTCCAGAAAATTTATATGGAGTATGGATTTGTGATGTGACCACAACCCCTAAACGTGGTCATGCTGCATATATGCACCCCTGCCAATGAGGGATGCATCCGTGGTGATCTGAATGGATGAGGCCTGAGTGTGAAAGGGGACGCCCGCCAGTGTATTGTTCGGGTTGAGCCACCATGTGAGCAAGTCCCTCACTTGAGTGAGCATAGAGATAAGTTTGCGGGCATCATCGATGCCTGGCTTGTAGATTACAAGGAGCCATTGTTGAAAGCATCGCATGTGGAGCTGCGCATGTGGAACGACATACGTTGCTGCCACCATGTGCCCTAGCAACTTCAGGCACGTAAGTATAGGAACTGTGGGAGCGGTGAGCAGGACGTTCACCAAGTCTTGAATGGTCTGGGATTTGTTGACCGGTAGGCTTTAAGTATCTCCTTCTTGGAGTCAGGTAGATATTGCATTAGGGGCACCAACTTAGAATAATTGTCAGAGTCATGATTCGCAAGTTGGACAGAGTAATTGGCCATTCTCAAGGTGGCTATAGTTGACAAATAGACCTTTCTCTCGAGCAGGTCAAAATGTTTTGCACCCTTGTTGGAAGGTGCGTTCCTGGGTTGTGCAATCTTAGACTTTTGTTGAGCAGCATTGATGGAATTAGGAGGGGGATACGTGAAAAGAAATTCCGTATCCTTGGCATCAATAAAATACTTTTTGTCTTTGCGCTTGTTTGTCGGTGGCACGGACGCTGGGGTTTGCCAAATGTTGTTGGAAATTTCAAGAATTGCTTCATCGAAGGGGAGAGCCAACTTTGACCTGCTGGAGTTTTGGAGATTTCTCAGAAGGGCATGCTGCTTCTGAGGGGATTCCGCGGTACACAAGTTCTGTAAGTGGGCGACTCATTTGAATAATTCTTGAAATTGCTTATAATCCTCCACAGGTGAAGAATCATCATTGAAGTCCACATCGTCTGGTGAAGAAAAGGAGAGATCAATTGGAGAGTCGAACGGTTGCTGCTCCGTGGTGGGGGATTGACCGTTATCCCCGTGATGGGTGGACATGGATGGCGCATCGCCTGTGGGCATCGGGGGAGGCTGTGCCGGAGGAAGAATGTCCTGAGTCGGCAGGTGTGGTGAGTACGACTGCGGACGTTCTGGTGAAGAAGGAGGTGTACGTCTCATGGAAGAACATGGGTAGTCTTGGTAACGCGAGGTGTATCAGCTGTGGCGATGGTCATGGTGCGAGTAACCAGGCTAATATGAGCTGGCACTCCTGTGCCGATAGTAGTGCAAATTAGAAGGCAATAATGGAGATCGTGAGCGCTGTGAATAGTGCAAGGGGAACCTTGAGTAGTATGAGCGATGATAACGAGGAGGAGTGAGGAATCGCCTCGGAGATCTCCAGTACCGCCATGAAGGTGAGCATCAGTAATAGTCTCTCTCGCGATGAGGTGAGGATGAGGTTCCCAGAGAAAAGACAGTCCTATCCAAACTGGGCGAGGGTGTGCGCACGTGGCGCGTTTTCCTCTGGGCTTCAGTCGGTACTGTAGTAACAGGCGGACGGGCCGTGGGGACTGGGCTGCCTGGCACAGAGATGACAGAGGCGGACTCAAATAGATCCCTTGGCAGGGATGGTGATCTGGGTGGTCAGGTCAGTGATGGTAGTGCTGTGTCCTCCCCTGAAAGGCCAGATTGTTGGGCTTCAGTTACGGGTGGTACCGGGTGCGGTGTCGGTGCCAGTTGTCCATGCAAACTCGGTGCTGGCCCATGATTTATGTACTTCAGTTCCGGCTGTGCACAAACGTGCCACTGAGCTGCCTCACAGGGCGTTGTGTGCACGCAGGGTGGTCTTGGTGCCAGCTCGGCTCTCGGTGCCGGCTTGGCTCTCGGCGCTGGCTCAGTTCTGGTTGAAGCTGGCTGAAAGGTATGACACTCCGGCAGCCTCTGTACTGGCTTGGGTCTCGGTGCCATAGACCGTGCTGCATCAGGTCCGGTGCCGTCTGCACACTCCGTGCTGTTGCCGCTGGTGCGGGTTCGTGGCGCAGTGCTGTGCGAGCTGCTGGTGCTGCTGTTGATGAAAGCGTGGGGACTTGGCACTGACATGTTACGGCACTTGGCTGACTTTATCCCGCCATGTCTTGGTGGCAGCCCCGACAAGCTCGGTGTGTCCCCCGCACTTACACTGCTAGATAGAGTGGAGCTTTTCCCTTCATGGGATTTAGGCAGCATTGGGGCCTCCTGTTGTCATTCTGCCGACGGGGGCTGAAGCGCCTTATTGAAGAGTAACATCTTCAGGCGCATCTCCCTGTCACGTCTGGCCCTGACGGTCAACTTTGAGCAGTGGCCATACTTTTGTGGTAGGTGGCCTTCTCCCAGGCAGCGGATGCAGCGGGAGTGGCAGTCAGAGGCCGGCATCGCTTCGCCACCTGACGCACATTTTTTGAAGCCTGAAGAGCCAGGCATGATTTAGATATTTTAAGTTCTTTAGAAAAAAATCTGACAGGCCGGGCTAAAACGGGCCTGCAGGCCAACAGTAAAGCGAACTAAAAACCTCTTTTTTTTTGTTTTTTGTTTTGTTTTGTTTAAACACTACACTTACTAACTAGAAAAACTAACTATAACTATGAGGAAGGGGGCTAACTGGGATCTAACGAATAACAATCTTCAATTTCTTCAAATTCTCCTCAAGTGAGGAGGAGCATGTTCCAACTCCGTCTGCGGCCGTGGACGATTAGGAGGAAGTGGCATGACAGACCACACGATGCAGAAAGGGTGCGAACGGCGCGAGGAGGCTTCAGCGCATGCGTGGTCCATTAGGGGCTACTGCTGGCAAAACTCTCCAGATTGTGGCGCCGGGATGAGCCCGACACTTGTAGTGGAGCACACACGGGGACACTACTCGAAGAAGAACTATAAGTTTGAAGGGATTTGTTTTGCACATGCAAAAGAATAATTGCATTACAAAGCAATTGAAGTGTACAATGTAATGTTGATACTCCTCCTTTTCAGCACCTCTCTAATATTATGTTCAACTAACATGAATTAGTTATTATCTCAAAAATGCACAGTGGAGAAAAATCAGTGTATGGGATTTCTAATTTAGATTAGGGATGAGAGAGCTAGTGGAACACACAGAGGGCAAATCTTCAGCTGGTGTAAACTGGCAGAGCTCCATTGAAGTTAATGGGAAAAAGAAGTAGACTGAGTATAAGTGACTTAATTTTCTCCTATACGTCATCCATGCTGGACAATTAGATGAAAGCCAAGGGTGCACTGAGAGGCAGAGAAGCCGAGTCGTTGTGTAGTACAGGAAAGAATGGAGGCAGAGGAGAAAAGCCTGGCAGCGTAGAGAGACAGTGGGAATAAAAAACAAGCCTACCCAGGGCTGCCAACTGAATTTCCAAGTCCCTGGGCAAGGTTGCATGGGAGGGCTGTCTCTGAGCCCCTGGAAGGGGCGGAGCCTGAGGCAAAAGGGGCAGGGCTGGGGCTAGCCTTCACTACCACGCCTTCAGTGCTACCTGGCCAGTGCCACCTGGAGTTCTGTCAGCAATTTGAAGGGCTTGGGGTTCCAGCTGTTGCCCTGGTAGCAGTGGCAGTGGCCAGGAACTCCAGCCTTTTTAAACTGCGGGGTCCCGGGACACACACACACACCCTTTGGTGGCCCTGGGTCACATACTATATGCAGGGAGAGACAGATGGCCTGGTAGACCAGAGAGAGACTGTAAGCTATCAGAATGTATCAGAAGGAGAAAAAGTCTGAAGATGCAGAGAGATCCTGGATACTAGAGGTGAATGTGTTAAGTCTGAGTTAGGCAATAATGTTATGCAGTCAGTAGATGGCACTGTTTGTTTTAGTGTTAACTTGGTCAACCCCAGCTGGACCTTTACAACGACTGGCATAGCGGGAAGTGGTAGCGTTACGGACAAATTCCTCTCCATTCCTGCCTGTGTGTTTTACTTATTCTCTTGGCCTGCACAGAGGGCCTGGCAGCCTCAGAGGCTTCTTAAATGTTTAATATAAAGAAAACTAAAAGCTAGCCTGCCACTTTCCCTCTTTGCTTCTGAAAACACAGAGGCTCAGTTATCATTCATACTGGTTGTCAGTCTAGACCTACATTTTCTCAGGCATTGGCATTTGGTCAGTAGGAAATGCCTTGGCCTTTCTGTTTAAATAATAACAAAAATCTTCCTGATTTGAAAAAAAAATCTAGATAATAAATAACCTGACTTATTTCTGTGTGGGTGCAAAGCCTTTTGTGCTGGTGCTTCTGAAAGGGTTCAGAGAGCTGGTCTCTGATGTAGATTTAGAGGGAGAATTGAATGCCTTGGGGATGTTCTGGGTAAGAACAATATTGGGCCTCAGCTGGACTGAGAGAGTGACCAGCATGAAAATCATGAAGAGTGGCTGTGTGTGCATTAACGGGAGCACATGCTACAATGAGACAAAAAGGGGTGGGGCATTGGTATCTCAGATCTCAAAAGAATTGTTTGTAACAAATAAAGAAGCAAACTGATTACCAACGGGAAAAAGCTGGGATACCAAGAGAATAGCAGCAAGGTGTGGATCATAGCATTGCCAAGAGGCATCAGTATCTTTTGATATCCTCAGTTTATGACCTGTCCTTATCTGTATTCCCAGTGCACAAAGATTTCCAGTTCTTGCAATGTTTCCATTTTCTTCCATACCTGCTTGAAAAAGGAAGAAAAGAAAATGGTATATTTGAAAGAGAGAGAGAGAGAAAGAAAGAGATGTGAAATCCAGGGAGAAACAATACCCTTTTATATCTAGAAATAAACACTGACCCTATGAATTGTGGAAGCACTTTTCAAAAATGGATACATCATATAACTCTCATCTTCCCTAATATTAGTGTTAAAGCTGATTCTGCACACATATCTCTTTTTGGTCACACTGAGTGTATGTTTCATTTCATACTAATGAAGACATTGAATTTCAACTTTCCAAAAAGGCTATTTGGAAATGTCAGTCTGTTTAAACTATGACTAGTGCCTACTTAATTGTATACTTCCATCATTCAGAATATAATCTCTTTGGAGCAGAGTCCTGTCTTCTGTGTATAATACTAAGCCCCTAGAATAGTCATCAGTGCTATAAAATAACAAACAATTAGCATTGTTCAGCAAAACTTCTACAGCAGAGGATGTCTGATTTCCATTTTGTTTCCAAATGCAATTCATTGTGTTTGATTTGCTCTATACTAATTCTTTGGGGTTTTAGTCTTGGATGTCTCAAGGTGATAGTCAGTGAGAATGAAATATTGCTTGCGTGTCTTCCCAAATTTCAAATGAGCGTGGCTACACAGCAAGACATTATTTTGAAATAATATTGAGATGAAGGACTTCTTACTCTGACTCCTGTAACCTTCATTTCATGAGGAGTAAGGAAAGATGAATGAAGAGTATTCTTTCTTTGACTTTCTGCTATGTAGACAGCTCCAAAGCTGAATTAAGCTATTTCAACTTAAAGCTACACAATGAGGTAGCCGAAGTTGTGTATCTTAATTCGACTTTTGCCCTGCAGTGTAGATGTGCCCCAACATTGCAGCTTCCTTGGTGATAGCAAAGATGGAAGATATAGTGCAGAGCAGGAGTAGAGAACACAGTAATAAAAACACCAGAACCCTGTCTGTACTACAGCTTCAATGGTTGAAGCTACATGTAGTTCTGCCCAGTAGTAAGTTATGGGATTCAATTCTCCTCATGTACATAAGACCTCTAATGCTTTGATTTTGTGCAGTTCTATTAATACCTATTTAACAACAATACTCAGTCAACCATAGGGAGAAAGGCCATCTTTGTTAATATTAAATTTGCCTTTTCAGTTAAGATATGAAAGTTCAGTAAACATCGTGAGACCCACCAAAGAATCCTTCAGTGAAACCAGGAAAGAACAGAACTGAATTTTCTAGTATTGTACAGTAAAAACAAGCAAAAAACCCAAGAATGATCAATCACAAACGTTTAGGTCTTTGTTACATACCAGATGGAAGAAAAAAAGGGCACATACCCAATTATTAGACAAGCACTGGAAAATTATCTTCACTACTATGAGCCAAATTCATTCCTGGTGTAATTCCATTACTTCCATAGGAAGTAGTGATCTGGACTCTGTCCTCAAACTTCCCCCAGCACTTGAGGCCAACTGTATGACATACAGTCAGTACTATACAGTTCCTGGTTTTGAACTATTATAGCAAGTTCAATCTTAAAAAATACATATATGTAGTTAGAAGGTTTATTAGGATGCAGCCAGCTGTAACTTTTTTTTTTTTGAATACTTGATGCATCATTTTCAAAGAAGCAACTTAGCAAAATATGCATAAAATTATATTCAAGGGACAGATATTTGGTTAGTGTAAACTATCTTCCTTTAAAATTATTTCAGTCGTGTCAATTTATACAAGTTGAAAATATGCTCCAAAGCTTTATGTGGTTGCATGTTTGTTGACAGACAATTATCTATCTATCTATCTATCTATCTATCTATCTATCTATCTATCTAAAATAAATATAACATATATTTAGCAAATAGTTACCATATTATACATATCAAAATAACTGAACAAACAATAATTAATATGGATATATTATATGGAATCTAATACATTTGAAAAATCTTAATTTGTGAGGAAAAATCTGATGACCATGTATTGAATTTTTGATCATATAGCTAATATATGTGGATACTCAACATGTGCTATTTGGTATTTTCCAAAGACTAATTAAATGTACAGGGCCAGAGTCTGCTCTCACATTGGTATGAAGCCAAAGAAATTCCCCCAAAGTCAATGGATGTACATAAGTGTGACCAAGATTAAAATCTACAGATTTGTGTTGCAAATATCAGAGAACCATTTCAGCATAAGAAAAGTTAAATTAGAGAATATTTCATGTATTTTAGACTTCCACAGTCTGCTGGACCCTTAACTTAAAAGTTTACATCTTTTAGTGCAAAAATTAATATCTCTTTCACAAGTTCCACTTAGATTTTGTTGCTAATAAAACTAAGGATGTAAATACTATTAAGTACAAAACAGCCTGCTGCATAATTGTTTCAAAGCAATTACAAGAGTACATCGAGCCATTCGTTGAGCAGAAACAGTTTTTGCCAAGACACCAGTTCCCTGTACCTTGAAATTTTATTAGTCTAAGAATTTCATGCACCATATGTTGTAATACGAGACTAGCTGCAATTGAACAAACAACTTTCTGATATATAAGTGAATGATAACCTGATTTTAAATGTGTTTATCTAATGAGATAGTAACTGTAATTTACAGCACATATAAAAACTCCCACTGTTACTCTTGGTGCACCTTTTGGCTAAAAAGGGTGATGCACTGAGATATGCTAATGAATATCATCTTGGTTTTTACTAAGTCAGTAATAAAATTTGCATTTGATATTGTGCACAGTAAACTGGGTTATTAGCCTTGAAAATGAGTCTCATAAAATTTAAATATAGGCTTAAATCATATTAACTGTCCTGTATTTTTTCTGAGAGGCTTTAAAGCATTGTGTTTTGGTTCTATAGTGTTGAGAATGCAGATGTCATTTTGCCTTCAGGGGGTGCCCCAAAACGATGCATATTGGAGCCTGACGGATGAACGCCAGATCAAGCTTTTGTTCTTTCACATTTTGGGATCTGGTCTCAGCTATAGGCCTGGGAAGATTATTTGGGTAGGGAGTAGAAATGAAAAATGAAGTTCTTCTAAGGTTCCCCAGCTAAAAGTTAAAGCAGTGATGGACCATATTAGCACTCTAGCACATCTTACTCCACACAGATTGGGAACAACTGAACTGAAAAGGGAAAATGGCATGAAAGACAAAGGGCTAAATTCTACTCTTGTACTGATGTCTGTTTACAGTGGCTCCACAGGCTTCTGTAAAGGTATTCCAGCTGTACATTAGTGTAAAAGGATAATTAGTTCACTAACGTTTTCAGCAGATAGGAGCCGCTTGAACAATAAGTAGAGATAGATAGATCACTGCTCGAAGGGAGCCCTGGCTAAACCACTATCTGGTGGTGAGGAGTGAGATCAGCAAGTAAGGAACTAAAAATCTGAAATGCTATACCCAGGTCTAGCTACAGCTAACAGCTTATCTGGCTGAAAGCAAAAGCTGTATCTCCAGCAGCATATAAAAGCAGCAATATAACTCTGCAGTAATTTGAAGCTTCATCCTGCCAGGTGCTGAGTCAGTGGGAAATGACAGCACTCAGCATCTTGCAGGATTAATTCTTCAAAAGTATGAAAAAGGGTTTTTTTCCAATGTAAACACATGGAATATTCCATATTACATTAGACATTTAGTCCATCAGGTCTTATACCCTGACTCCAGCAGTGGAGTCATATCTGATGAGTTACAGGAAACTGTGGGCACGGGGGGGAGGGAGCAGGGGAGATGGAGAATCAGTGAATTATTTTTTGTATATTTTTAGAATACTTTTTACAGCAAAGTTTCCACAGGCGGTTCACAAACTCCTGTTACGTTCATACGTTACTAGGGAAATGCAACCATTGCTAAGGTAGAGGGCAGCAGCCAAATACTGCACTGCACAACAGTGGTACAATATTTGGGCTTTGTTTTAATCATGTTAGAGTCACCCTGTTAGGTGTTAGGAATCTCTTATTTCCAACTGCTTATTCCATCTCCCAGGTATGTTTGTCTAACACAAATGCTCTGTCTCTCTCACTTCACTGCAGGGACTGGGAGTGATGCAGGAGAATACAATACAAACTGGCTAATAAGAGTAATGCAACTGACAGGAACAGATTCACCTACAAGTGGGGGAAAGAAGAAAATTTTGACCAAGGACACAGGGTCTGGTTGTTCTTTTGAAAAGTGGCACTAGCAGTTGCACAATGCTCTATGCAAAGAGGAAATATCTCCCTGAATTTTGGGACAATCAACATATACGCTAATGCATGAAATTTGATTAGCCATATTAGCTTAATATAAATGTTCTTGTATTATTAATGCATAATTCACAAATATTAAACACCAATTATATTTGTTATGAAATTATCTGCCCTCTCTTTAAATCTGGCTGCAGTACTTGACTTTGTGACCTCTTCTGAAGCAGTGAATTCCAAAGGTTCACTTATGCTTATATGAAATATAAATACGTATTTTTAATACGACATTTTTAAAACCTGAAGATGTGAGGTGAACATGGAGACCAAACAGAATACAGCACTTCACATTTCAAAAGCAGTATGTTTAGAAACACAAGAATTGCCCTACTGGATGAGATCCTAGGTCAATCTAGTCCAATATCTCATCTCTGACAATGTCCTATATTTAGGGCATAAGAAGAAAGTGTAAGAACCTTTTAATAAACAGATGTAGGATAATTTGCCCTCACCCCACATTAGGCCTCATTCTGGTCTTAAATAGCTAAAGCTTACCATAGAGCATAAACATATTGTTTAATATCCCTTCTAATATTTGTATCCTTAATTATAACTCTGAATATTCTTGATATCCATATAAATGTCCAATCCCTTTATATTTTAACAAAATTATATATAAATAGGGACCACACTTATCTCACTTCTGCTATATATTGAACAAAGATGGTGGTGTGACATCAGGAATTTCTTAATATGCTTAGCATGACTGGCAAGACTGAATGGTTTGAAAAGTAAAATAACTCCAAGAGAGATGAAAAAGACATGTTTAGAGTTGTTAGGGAAAAGAATTATAGCAGCTCTTAGCTAATACATGCTGATATTGCAGGAATTTTTCTTGTCTAGTTGCCACACTTTTACGGCAATTTGCATAGCACTTCCCGCAATACACAGTATCTTTCCTCTTCCATTAAGCATATTAGGTTTTGGCAGTAACCTGATCTTAAGTGTATGTTGTTACAAGACAGTGACAATTTACTTGGCTGAGACATATTTCCTGACTGAGACTTCACTGGTGAATTTAAAGTGGAGGAAAACACCAGACTTTATTTTTTGTTATTTCAGGCTTAATCAGCCAACTGTACAGCTCCCTCGCTGACAATAGCATCTCTTAAGATCTGTGGCCAAATAGAACTATCAGCCTGTTATTTTATAGTAATTTGCCTAGCATTACTTAAAGCAGCTGCAATGTCAGTTTCTGGATGTTGATGGAGATTTCCCAACAGAAAAACATTTTCACATTGATTTTTATTTTGCTGTGAGATGTTCATGTTTTGTGAATGTAAGTAGGTTGGATGGTTTTGACTTCCTCTCATTGTGAAAGAGCCCCATGGTTGAGTTACCACAAGCTATGAGCAAAGGGCAGCACTGTCTCAGGAACACACCAGGAATTGAATTGTTAGTTGGAGAGTCATAATTTGGCCCCTGGTTCTCTCCTTTCTCCAAAGAGGAAGTGTTGTGTGGTACCCTTACTGGGTGCAGATTACTGCATCATCCCATCTATGCAGAGGGTGTGCTGGGGAGGCCAGCCTGGCAGGTATGTGTGTGTATTAAGGCTGCACCCTCTCTTTAGCCCCACCCACTCATTCTCTACCCATCTACATAGAGGATGAATGTCATCATTACTAAGTCTATTTCCCACCCTCACAGGGCTGATGAACAGGTCCCATTTTAATACTTTATTTTTAGTGATAACTTCAGCTGTTTGGACTGGAAGTTTCTAGGCTGGGTGTCTGCCTCAGCCAGAATTGGTCTGGAACATTTCATACCAAAACATTCAGTCATTTTGGAGAACAAGACTAGGGCGGGAACTTGTTTTGCACACATTAAAACATTCTGGCACCCTTTTCCTTGACTAGCTCTTGTGCCCTCAGGTTTAGGAGCAGGGGCTTGATACGTGACGGAGGAGTGGCCTTCGTGGCACTGGTGTTATTTTTGCATTTCTTGGGAGAATCTGCCCAAATTTTGCCATATTATAAATCATTGAAAAAAGCATGGCAGACATATCCTCAGTAGACAGTCCTGAGAGATTTTTAACAGCTAAAGTTCCCAAAATGTCCATATACTCTGGGGATGTGAAATATTTTAACGAAAAAGGTGTGCACATCTGGCAGCTATATTTGTTACAAATTATATTATTAGCTTCCTTCTCAAGCCTCTCAAAAGATTTCCACAGAATTGCAGACTATACATATACAATGATCACTTCACACATTGCTGAAATGCAGCAGCCTCTCAGCTAGGACACTTTAGTGGCCATTACGTACGTGTCAGCAACACTACGCAGCAGTTGAGAAACAGCAAGTGAAGACATCAGAAGGAAATTAGATACTGTATAACTCTTAGCACCTGAGTGAAATAAATAATGGCATTTGAGGATAAAAACAGGTACACAGCTTTTAATTCCATTGCAAAACATTGGACAAGGATAGCTTTTTGGAGGATGAGAGTGGAAAGGAGGAAAATACTGAGCAAAAATGGAGAGCTGACCTCCTGAATAGTGCATACACATATTCACTCATGTTCCAACCTGGACAGATTAGCATATATGTATACATTTAGACAGTTGGGATGTAGTGATAATGCTGGAAGTCACCCAAGATTTGGAAGCAGACACAGCTCCTTTCTTTTGTCAAAGCATCTTTCATAGGATTTTGGTGACCCCAATGAAGGAATGAGACCTCTGTTCTACCTCACAGCCAAAAGATGGCTCCTCCAGGAGCAGAGTGCTCCACCTTATGCCCCAACTTATTACATTTTTCTATACTCACTATCTTTACCATTGATTTGCTTCCTCCCGTTCCTTCCTCTTTAACAATTTTGAAAACACCCTACATTTTTTTTTAATGGTAGAAGAAAAAATGAAGGTGCATGCAATGTATAGTGAAGAAACTGTTTGTCTCAAAGGGTTGCTAGTAGCCTTTGCTGGATATAGCCGGAACTGTGCAACTGTGAGTCAGAGGGCATGTCTACACTGCAGCATTTTTCTGGAAAAACGGCTGTTTTCCCGGAAAACTATACGTACATCCACACAGCTATTGCGTTCTTTCGACAGAAAGTTGAAAGAATGGAGGGGGGTTTCCAATAGCGGTAACCCTCTTTTTACGAGGAAGAAGCCTTTTTCCAAAAAAACTTTTTTGGAAAAAGGTATGTGTGGACGCAGAAGAGGGAGTTCTTTAGAAAGAAGAGGCCTCCAGGAAATAACACATGTGCCCTAGCAGCCACTCCGTCCATACTAATCACAACTTAAATGCGAGATCAATGTGGATGCTATTTTTTGGAAAAGCACATCGTTTTTTCATTGCACTTTTGCTGGCTGGACGCTCTCTTTCACAATAAGCTTTTCCGGAATATCTGTTCTGGAAAAGCTTCTTCCGAAAGAAGTTTGCAGTCTGGACATAGCCAAGGGGTGCTTCAGCTAACAGAGATTCTCCTTAACTAAAATGGTATGGGCCAAAGCAGCAGAATGTGAGTTCTGTTCCCTCTGGTGTTACAGTGGAATGCCTCAAAAATGGAGGGTTGTTTGTAATGCTGAACAAAACATTCTGGCTCTTTCAAAAATTTACAGTTGAACATTGACTTAATACAGCTTTGGCTTTATCTGTTCTCCACAGCTTTTAGCAATACGGCTGTGTTGAAAGTCAGGCAGCCACTGTTTATCAGCACTTTTGCCACCCACAAGGAGCAGCGTTCCTGCCAACAACATGCTGCTTACACTGACACTTCCCACGACAAAATTTTGTCTTTGGGGGAAGGGAGCTAGCACCTCTGAAGGACAAAGATTCTGGACAGTTCAGAATAAATCCCTATAGTCACATAACCTTCTAAAAGAAAAAAAAAAGGCCCCAATAATTTCAACTGAAGAGAATAGTTTCCCATATGTTAAAATAAAATATTCATCAGCTGCAGCTTTTCTGGCACCACCTCGGTAACTATAATGGAGCGTTTAAAAAAGTTTCTGTGGAATCCATTGCAGCCTAGAGTACTCCTGCTTGCCTCAGTAACATTTTCCTTCCTGTCTGTGCCTTTTACTCACTGGCAAGCTGAAGAAAAGGGACAAAAAAGGTGGACTTTGATATTGGCCCCTATCAGATGAGCAGGGCGCCTCGCTCTACTTGACAATTTTGCTATGGATTCACTAACCATTTAAAAATGCAAAGGAAAGAACCTGGGGAGTGACTGGAGTCAGCTGTTAAAGAATGAAGAACTGTATCTGCCTGTGCTGTGGGATGGTCACTTAGGCAAAGCATGTGTGTAAGGGAAAGTACAGTTCTGAATCCAGCTAGTCATACCAAACTTGCTGCAGAAGCAAACAGCCATATACTGCCTGCCCTGATACTTGTGCTGTGCAAGTGGACTTAGCTCAAGCATAACATTTGCTGTATTGCCAAATACTGATAAACCTACCTTTGGGATGTCAGTAGGGAGTTAACGCGAGCCTGGGTTGACACAACACTAGAGGCATTCATGTAAGAGGCCTACAGTTGCTGCATACACGCATTTGGCCCATGTTTCCAAAGAGGCAGTAGCTGCTACTGCAGAGGAGTACACTGCCTGCCTCTGTTGGACCATTAGTATGGAAATGAGGCATGTGTGTGACAGGTGGCCTTACAACCAACACAATTAACTTTCTCCATTAGCTGACGCACTGACAAAACAGATGCAGCATCAATAAGCACAAAACCCCCACAAACACTGAATAGGAATGACACATTGCACACCCCTATTATTTATAAGGAGTAGCATAATTTCTTCCATGCACAGTACAGAGAGGAAAGGAGTTCTGGGTTTTGTTTGTTTGTTTATTGATATTTTTTTTAAATGTAAATGTTATAGAATATTGTCCTGGTCCCTACAAAGCTCTGAGTGGTATAGAGTGCATTCAGCAACGAAGGAGAAAAATGTGCAGATTTTTCTTTTTTTAGGACAAAACAATTGTTTGTCAGCTGAGTAAATCAAGAATCCCATGATCTGATGTACAGAGAGTAGGTTCCAAGACTTTAATGCAGAGTATATTCTAGCTGCATACAGTAACACAGCTCCTGACAGTTACAGTGGAACAGCTGTCTGTATTCCTAAACTCTGATGCAACCCAGTTTAATACATTGGATTAAGGAAAACAACTTGGCATAAAGCTTTTAGCAAAGGAGCAAACTGTGGAGTTTATTTAGCAGGAAAGTCAGTTTAGACTTTTGGTGTGTGTTTATGGGAAAGCTGCTGGGATTTTTAGAGGTTCTTATTTAAAAATATTTTTTTTCAGGCAATCCCTGGTGATGCGGGTAACTCACACTGGAGATGTCAAAAAATAATAGTAATAAGCTGAAGTGTCTGAAATGTAGAACTAGAACATAGTAGCAAAGACCTAAGTGACAGCCTCAGGATGACAATAAAGTGCCTCATAGAACAATTAGAAACATTGAGCCAGATACTCAATGGATGTAAACTGAGATAACTCAATTGCTACACTGATTTACACCAAATGAGGATTTGATCCATTCTCTTAAAGCAGCAAAAATAGATATTGCATTGTTATTTATGTAATGATCCCAAAAAACAATTAATCAGGAAAGGGGTATTTTCTAAGTTATACAGAGAACTGACTACAGAGCATGCCAATTAGGTGGAAGTTTGAGTAATTAAAATATCCAATCTACAAAGCAGCCCTGGTCCACAGTGACCAAATATAATTGCCCTCTGCTGATTATGCACTGTCCCATATGAAATGTATTAATGGATAGGTGTCTATACCACCCTTGTATCACCATATTTTTCACCCCTTTTGGCCATGTTAGCAGAGAACTAAATGGCTGTAAAAGCATGGAAACTGTATTTTTCATACCCCAGTTGGCAATCTCTTCAGGCCCTCATTGAGGCAGAATTGACAGGGTAGTATGGGAAAGCCTTCACTCAATATGTCCAATGGTTATTTGCCTGTTGTATAAATAGCTGATTCAAGTGTGTATAGCTCTGAATGCACAGGATCTAAATTAGAAATGAAGTAGTGTGTAGAATAAAACAATATCTACATTTTGTTTTCAGATTCTGTGCCACCCTTTTGAGTTTAAAGGATTTATTTCTAGGGTTTATTTTTATTCCGTTCTTCTTTATCTAGGTTTTTATACAGTATCCATGACCATTGTATTTGTGGTTTTGAATTTTTCTCTAAAACAAATGCCATATAATATACAGCAGATCTGATTACAGGACAATAAGACCCATTGAGCCAGCAAACAGAGTGAAGAATGTCTGAGCAATATCTTTGCTTTATTAACTGAAAATATGACACTGGCACTGAGCACAATGTTACCTGGGCTCTCATGAGATGCTCGTCCATCATATGTGCTATTGGACCTGGGATGTTGTTAAGATATATGATAATATCCTGATAATTTTCTAGATCTAATGATCTCCTGGTATTTTGTACAATGTTTGAGATTAGCCACTAAATGTTGGCTATATTTTGATGTGGTAAATTATATTTTGCCTACATAAAATGCCTTCCTATTTTCAGTCAGATACAGCATTCCTCACTGAAAGGATTGTCTATTTGTTGTTTAAACAGTTTCTTTGTTTGGCACCAGAAGAGGTTGTATTTGGTGAACTGAGTTGATGTGTTTGTGATTGCCATTCAATACAATATGAAAAAAGATTTCTGATTGATTAGAACTGCCAGCATGGGTTTACAGAGGAAGACATGGTCTCTCTCCTAGATAGCCGGCTTCCAGGCTGTAGGGTTTGCTGACACCTCCTTAAATTATCTATCTCAAATTTTGATTTTAAAAAATGGTTCTTTGGCCACAGATCACACATGCAAAATTTGAAGCAGAAATAAGCTTTCTTAACACTATTAGAAAAGGTAGGTCTAAATCAGTCTTATGATGGAAAACCCCACAATCTTAACTAGGAAGAAGTAACTATCTCTCCATAATAATTACATGAGCTGTTAATTTTATTATTTTGTACGGTGTCTTGGGATACATGGCATGAAAGGCCTCACTATGAAAGTGTAGTCTAATTGACTGAATTATGGGGAAAATCCAAAGCACAGAAACCTACTAATCTAATTAGATGCCCTTAGTTATGAATCTCTTGCTGATTTCTACCATTTCCCTGCAAAACCACATATCTAGCTCTGGTGTGCAGGTGGCTGGGCAATCTAGCTTCATTCTAATGACCCTAATTAGTAGTCAGTACTCTATGAAGCAGACTCCTTGACACCAACTAGTCTACCTGACCAGCTAATAGCTCTCAACAAGTAGGTGTTAATGAAGTGAGGTGAATTGAGATGCCTCCAGGGAGTACAAAAGTGGGATTGTATGGAGATAGGCTGCTCTTAATGGGAGTTTTCCATTTACTACCTCTCTGTGATTAAGTAATTACAGCCAAATGACTGACAGTGAAATCTGTGTACAGCTCCAAAGCTTATCTCTTTCACCAGCAGAAAGGTTAGTTCAAAACAAGTTATCTCACTCAATCTTGTCTCACTGTAATCAGAAGACATGCCTGCTAAGTGTGCTTGGTCTTGGCATTTCACTTTTACTGTAGCACCCACGTGCAGGCGTGGAGACTATGTGGCTGTGACTTGTCACTAGGGCTATGTCTACACAGGCGGCTTCTTGCGCAAGAACATCTTGCGCAAGGGTTCTTGTGCAAGAAGTCTCGTGCAAGAATACGTCCACACTACGATGTGCGAGCTGTGCTTTTGCGCAAGAGAGCCCATGGCAGTGTGGACGCTCTCTTGCGCAAGAAAGCTCTAATGGCCATTTTAGCCATAGGGCTTTCTTGCGCAAGAAATCCCTGCCGAGCGTCTACACTGCCCTCTTGCGCAAGAGCTCCTGCGCAAGAGAGCTTACACCTGTTAGGAAAGAGCGTAGCTCTTGCTCAAGAAGCCCTCTCTTACCACGCCATACTGTAAATTTCCTTGTGCAGGAGCAGGCGAGCAGTGTAGACGTAGCCATAACATTTATTGTTGTCACTCCCTCACTAGATCTGTGTGAACAACTCACAATGAAAAACATAGCTAATGAATTTTTCTGCTTGCAATATTTTCATGCATAGGCTTTGGGAAAGATTTTTTAAAATGGCAAGTGGTTATGCACAGCTATGGTTTTGAGTGTTCAATAGGATACTTCATTCGTGCTTCAGTTTGAAAAATCACTCCCAGTAGGGCCAACAGCCACTCAGGCCCAGGGGCAAGGAGTGGGGGAGGGCTTGGCTCTGCACCCTCAGAATGGTCAGAGACAAAGGCACTTATCCCTTAGTGCTTCCCAGAGCGTGACACTGGACCCTCTCCTCCCCACCCCCTCCCACCCCCCAACCCTCAGAGCCCTGAGCTCCAACAGCAATTCAAAGAGGCCCAGGGCTTGGACCACGGCTGCCCCAGTAGCAGTGACGATGGGTAGAAGCTCCAGGCCCATGTGCAATTGCTCACTTTGCCCCCCACCATGGGCGGGAATGATCCCCTCAAAATGGAGGCATCCAAAATCGCTAGTTGATTTTGCAAATCTTGACCTTTTTTTAAAAACAGAAAACAAAAAAAATCTTACTGATGCATTTTATATTTGTATTTTGTTTAAAATTTCCTAGAAAAAAATAAAAATAACAGATGAAAATCAACGTAATAAATTCTCTGTAAATACCACAGTTAATATTGGGGACAGTAAGACATTAAAAAAACAACTAAAAGTAAGAATATTGAATGTGAAAGCAGCTTGATGCTGTGGTTTATTTCAAGAATTGTACATTAACAATACATCCACATATTCTCACGCATGAATGTGTGTATATACCGTTCCTTACTTTCCCTTTACTTTAACAGACAGCCTCACATTTACACTTAGACTAATTTATTATCAACACAAACACATTTAGCTTTTGTAATATATTGGATTTTCTAGACTTGCGTATTCTTGTATATTTGGGTATGGTTACACTGCAGAGTTTTTCAGGAAAAATTGCTGTTTTGGAGGAAAAACTACACTTAAGTCCCCACTGCAATTGCATCGAAAGAATGCAGGGGCTTTTCCAACAGCGGTAAACCTCTTTCTACGAGGATGAAGCCTTTTTCTGAAAGAGCTCTTTCAGAAAAAGGCATGTGTGGACGGAGAAAAGGGTTTTTTTTTTAAAGAAGAGGCCTCCAGGAAAAAGCACAGGTGCCCTGGTGGCCACTCCGACCATAGTATTCACAACTTAAATGCGAGATAGCGTCCAATCAATGCGGATGAGATCTTTAAAAAAAGCAGATCACTTTTTTAATGTGCTTTTGCTGTGTGGACTATTCTTTCTGAAGAACTCTCTTTCTGGAGAAGTTTTTTTGGAAGATCTCTTCTGGAAAAGCTTCTTCCGAAAGAAGTCTGCAGTCTAGACATAGCCTGTGAGCAGTCCAAAATTTGGATAATATCAGTAAAAACTGAACAGCTTTTGTAAAACCTGGGAATTTTTTAGTAAGAAATCAATAAAAATTGAAAAACGAAGAGCCTTAGGTATTTGTTTTTGTTTGAGTAATTTGCTATGCAGGTATATTTCAGATTCTGGGTTGTTTCTGGACTATTCATTTTGACTATATTTTTGACTATTTTGTTATTTTAGGTATTTCAGTGATCACCTAAAACATATGGTATTCCCTCTGCTTCATTACTGGAGACTGAAACTCATTAAAAGAGGAAGGTATCTCAGAGTTCTCTGGTATAAACAGTGCATGCTTGCCTCTGCTAGCAAATAGCCATTTGTTCATATATGGATGTGGGTACTTGCACAAACACGCATGTAAAAAACCACTCACCTAAACAAATATTCCTGGACAAGCAAACAGGGGACATGAACATAGGAGACTCAAAAAGCAATTCAAGATTAATTAAAATATGAATAATTGTTTCCATTCTTTGTCAAACTGTAATGATAACTTTCTGTAAAAGCCTCCTTTTGTATTAAATTGCTTGCTTACTTTGTTTCGGCCAAGAAATTGCTTTTTTGGTTTGTTTTGTCTTTTGAAAGAACTGGCAAAATTCATACAGCAATTTCTGAACCAACTCAGCAGGAGTTAGATAGATATTTACTTTTCCCATAAAACGGGTGAGGTGTTTTTGTACACAAATAACTCAAAAACTTTAAAAAGTCAGCCTCTCCATCTGGCTTGCCCTCATTTTCTTTTTTTAAACTAATAAAGTTGAGATTTAAGGTCTTGGTGTCACATTTACCACACTGTTTCATAGTTTTAATGAACCTGATCCCTTTGCTTCTGAACAAGAAATGAGCTGGGTAGTCAGGAGTGTAATATTTTACTCAACAGTAGTTCAGTATGGCATGGATTTTAATTCCAGCTACCCATTCCTCAGAGCTCCCACTTAACCAATAAAACTACCTCCGCTCCACACTTAATTCTGAGTTAATCAGCTGGCGTGGCTTTTACTGTTAAAAGCCAGTTCCAGTTCCCCCCTCCATGTGTGGCTTGTTGGCAGTATGGTAGGCAGTAAAAGTATCTGAATACAGTGTCTGTTTTGTTGCTCACTTCCTTTTGTCACACATGTATTTATTGTGGGGATTAGAGGGCACTGAAGTGGCAGATGTGTGGTGTCAAAATTCCTTACAATCCACTACTCTGTTTCCATCAGGCTGAGGTAGAGTGACACTCAGTGTGCTTGCTTGCCTGTTTGCAGAAGCGTAGTGAGGGTGTTATGCGCTCGAGGGCAAAGGCAAAATTTGTGCCCCACCCTTCCCGCTGCTGCTGCACGGCAGGACTCCAAACCTGGCGCACAGCTGAACCCCATCCTGAGAGGAAGGGGGCGAGCTTGTACCGCATCTTCCCCTGTCCTCCAGTTTGGGGCTGGGCTCCTGCATGCACTAACCCACCGGTGAAGATGAAGCAGGGGCAGGCTGGGAGCGGAGAGGCGGGGAGAAGGCTCTAGCCGCCAGTAGCAGGCTGAGGAAGAGCAGGTGAGCCAAGGGATGAGAGGAGAAGCAGAGGGGACTAAATTGGCACCCCCGTAGTGTGGCACCTGGGGGCAACTGCCCTCCCCACTCCCCCTCACTACTTCACTGCTTGTTAGGCACTGAGGAACAGCCAAGAGGTGGACAACGGAGTTGCATCCTAAACTGTATCTGGAGCTGACACAGCATTTTTAAGTTGTCTTCATGCCAAGGCACCTGGAATGCCATAGAAATATGTTAGACTACATCTAGTACATGATAAAATGTAAGCCACCAAATCCTTAGAATATTAACATCCAGATTTTGATTCCTTTAGTCATGTTGGAACTCAGGATGAGATCATGTAATTAAAGCCTTAAATTAATAATATTAAAAATCAAAACATCCACTGAAAATGAAGTGTAGGGAGAAGATAGTAAATGTCAGTCCAGCTTATGCTCATAATATAAAACATCTTTAGGAATAACGGTTTAAAGGTTTTTATTTGTCTTTAAATAGAAACACATGGACTGCAATGATGCCAAGCAAATTCCAAGTGTTAGGGTCCACCAAAGCGAAACCATCTTTGTTACCTGCCAACATGAGGCACAAGCAGCAGGCCCAGTTGCCACCCCAGGTCTGGGGGACAAGGTGTCGGGGGGTGGTTCCACACCCCAAAGCAGGTGGAGCCTCAGGCAGAAGGGGGAGGGCCAAGGGCAGTCAGTCCTTAACTGCCCAGAGTGCGATGTTGGTACATCCCCTCCTGCTGTCAGAGCCCCACAAAGCAGTGCTCCTGTGGCATTTCAAAGGGGCGGGAATTCTGGGGTCTTTTGAAATACTGGGCCTCTGAGCAATTGCCCACCTCCCCCCTTCCCCCCAGTCAGCAGGCCTGGGCACAAAGGAGGGATCCAAAACTTCAGGTGGTGGATGAAGGAAGGAAGGAATCTTATGGTCATTTTGTAATAGTCCAGAAAACTCTGTGCTACTGTGAACTGTTCCTGGAACATAAATTATTAATGCACATGGTTTCTTGAGAAGTTCCATCTAGTTTATCTTCAGAAGAGTAGATCTTTACCATTACCAAACACACTTTAAGTGGCTGGAACAAAAAGCTTTCACTATCCCCACACCCAAAACTATTTATATTGCATCTATGAGGTCTTCTTCAAGAGCAATGTGTAAGGAAGAAACTACAATGTTGCCAGATGCCTCTTTTGCTTCCACCAATGGAGATGATGGGTGTCCCCACTGAGGTTAATGGAGAAACAGTGGTAGAAATCTGGTATAAGCGAGAGGAGAATCAGGGTGAGCATGTTTCCTGTATTGGCACAAAGATGATAGCCTCTATTGCTCTTTCTTCAAGATCCTTTCTAGAAATGCCCCCTGGCTGAAAAAATATTGGTATTGAGAGAGCTCCTGAAAGTTCACAATTGGCTTGATCCAAAGCCTGTTTAAGTCAATGGGAGACTTGCCAAGGACTTCTATGTGCTCTGGATTAAGCCCCCTGTGCGTATCTCCTATTACCATATTACCAACAAGCATTCTATGCCGTGGAAGCTTGTGGAGCTTGTGGAGCATGGATTTGAAAGAAACCTTTTGTTTCATTTGCAGCCTTCATTCTCTTCTTCCCTCATTATTTAGGCCTTGACCGTATCAGACATACAGTACCTGTGACATGACCACAAAACAAATGCCAACACACTTCCAGCCTCCAGCCTTTCTGTCCTGTCACGTAAAATAAAAGCCCTGCTTAGATTTAGAAAGCAAGGGAACTAATGGGGAAGGTGCATGGATGTGACCTAGCTCCGTTGGTATAGCACAACTAAAAATGCATGACTCAATTACACAAGTGTTAGCTAATGAGGACTGGAGAAGATGTTACAGTTTAAAACAAATGGTGACTAAATGAATTGGGTGCGGCCTTTCAAATCGAGCCATTGAACAAAAACCTGGCAAGACATTTTCTTCACAGGATATGAATCATCCAAAATAAAAAAAGAGAGACCACGGCCACCTACATTCAGAGTTTGTACAGTATGACCTTAAGGCCCAACATCTACCAGAAGTTGAGTAGCAAAAGGCCAAGCTCCGAAGAATAAAAGGGCTTACATCAGTATTAAATAATTCTCTCTTGGAGATGCAAATTTCTAATTAGTTACTGTGGAAACTGTAGAGGCCTGGAAGTAAGCCCTGCACAATGAGAGTGAGAGTTTACTTTTTTGATTTACTGCAGGACTGCAGCAGTGGAGGGGGACGAAGAGGGGGAAATAAATTCATTGCTTTTAACATGACAACAGAATAAAGTGCAGCAAGAGAAGTGACTGTTTTGTGTGCTGCTGTTGTTACAGAGCCCAGAGGAACTTTATGTGACATAGTCTCACTTAAAATGTCTCACTGGAATTGTAAACTGCTTCTTTACAAAGCAATGACTTTCACAACACCCTTGGTTGTCACCTCCCTAATAAAGATTTTGGCCTACATTTACTAATGTGACCAATGATTTGAAGTGCCTCAGTTTTGGGGGTGACTGACTGGAAGAACCTGAATTTCAAAGTGCATCACTTTCTGAAAAATCAGGTCTTTTAAAAAAGGTCTCATGTAGAGCACCTAAAAATGAAGGCACCAAAATTATTAGTTGCTTTTGAAAATGTTAGCCTTAGAACAGGCTTTGAAATCTGGGGTTAGCCAATTCCTTCAACTTTTCTTAGCCTCAGTTGGCTGTATTGAATTCTTTAGTTTAATACATCCACTTTCATGGATGGATAGTCAATGTGGCCTCATCCTGCAAGAGCCTTCAATTCTTGTTTAGATCAATGAAAGTTAAGGATAGCTAATATTTAACAGGAGATGTTCAGCATCTCACAGATTCAGGCATCATATTTATCTCTAATCAAGAGATGTGTATTAAACAGACCAAATGGAAACCAGAGAGAAAATAAGTAAATCAGGGTGAACTTTATTTGTTTAAAAACAAGTAATCCTGTGGCACATTAGAGATGAACAAAATATCAAGATCCTATACATCTGTGTTCATCTCTAAAGACATGCTTATGCAACAGTGTTATTTCGAAATAACCAGCTGAGCGAGTACACAGTAAGCCCATTATTTCAAAATAATTTTGAAATAATGGGCTTCTTATTCTGGAATAATAAACCCTCATTTCACAAAGAATAATGCCTATTTTGAAATAGCTATTCTGGGAGTTATTATTCCAAAATTTTGAAATAAATGCATAGTGTACCCTAAAGTGTCACGGGACTACTTGTTGTTTTTAAACTTACAGACTAACACGCCTACCACTCTGAGACTTTATTTGTTTAGACAGTAGTGACAGCTGACAAACTGTATTGCAATAGTGAAAATTTGACAAAGTAATTCCATCAAATTCCTTGTCAAGAACGAGCAAAAAAGGGACTGGATATTCAGAGTTTGAAATAAAAGATAACTGGGATAGGGAGCAGTTTAATACACTTTAAGAGGAAAAAGAAGGAAAGAGGATTTCCCCAAGTGATTAAACTTTACTTGGTACTGTGGATCATCCTTCTGCCACTATGAAATAAATTGCGCTGGGAGAGGGTCAGTTCATGCCAGTACTGAGTAGTGGAATGTCTTACTTGATGCTGTATTTTTCATCAGAATCTCAAAGTGTATTAAAGCATGTAAGCCTCTAGCTGGTATGGGGAGAAGAAAAAAATCTAAAAACATGAAACAACTGATGCGGAGATGTTCCTCTGAGTCTGCCACAGCAGCTGTCAGAGGCATGAACATCACCATTCAACTCACATACTTAGTGAGGATGATTTAAATGTCAACATTGCTAGCTATTTTGTTCTTCATATAAGAAATCACAGGAAGGACCAAATTTACTTTAAATTATATCTCATTCTGATGCCATGAGTACATGATTTTCTCCCCACTCTCAGTTAGGGTGACCAGATGTCACTATTTTATAGGGCAATCCTGATAAATTTGTGTTTTTGTCTTATAGAAGCATCTGTTACCACCCCCACCCCCACCACCACCCCCTCAGCCCCTGCCCTGCTTTTCCATATTTGCTACCTGGTCACCCTACCATTAGTCGAGAAATAGCCAATAACCTATGGGCATTGTCAAGGCCAATCGAGGGGGATGTTGGATTAAGTACTGCTCAAGTGACCTGCATAGTCAGACTTTCAACATCGACACAACCTACGATTAGCAGCATCTCATGTTCCTAACTCATGTGGTGGAGATTGGAGTTTATTTTGTGGACAGTGCTCGGAAGAGCAGAACCACTGTTTTTCCGCAGTCAGAGGCCTGCAATTGTCAGTATAATAGCCATTATCAGACAATGACCACACAAGACAATAGGCCACCCTCTGCAAAACTTCAGGGTGCTGTCCCCTTCTGCCCTCTTAGGGTATGTCTACACTGCAATAAAAGACCCACAGCAGGAGCACCCAGCTCAATTGACTCAGTCTTGTGGGGCTCAGGCTCTGGCATTAAAAATAGCAATTTAAGTGTTCAGGGTGTGGGCTGGAGCCTGGGCTCTGAAGCCCTCCCCTCTCATGGTGTTTCAGAGCCTGAGCCCAAATATCTATTGCTCATTTAAGCCTCTAACCCCGTAAGCCCAAGCCAGTTGAATTGGGCTCTGAGACACTGCTCTCCGTTTTCAATTGCAGTACAGACCCCACCCCCCAGAAATCTGACACACCTTTATGCTTATTAGAGTGCACCCATGCCTCTAGAAATTCAGTGGCTTTAACTTAGAAGAAAAATTCTGCACCAAACACTTCCTGTGATCATACATATGGGCTCGGCTTGCCTCCACAGCACTGCAGATTCATCTGAAGGGTAGCGTGAGCTGCAGTCCATACTAGTGTACAGCCCACAGAATGCCCCCCATAGATCCTGCTGGCATGCACAAAAGGTACTTAGTGCACACTGAGGCAATGTTCTTGAAACAGGATTACATCAGTGCCAGCTAGGTATTGTAACCCAGGAACTCAGTAACAATAATAAAATGTAGTTTAAACTAGAATGTGAACTTATGATTTGTGTTCATGACACCAGAAACACAGGTCCCCTGACAACTGTATCTATCACCAGTGAATTTCTATAGCCCCCAATAAAAATACAACTCAAATATAAATTTAACCAGTCTATTAAAGAATTTGAACAGTACGCCGCATATGATAACACAGATTAACCCCAGTATAACCAATAACCAACCCCACACCTCCGAACCAGAAGAGAGAAGAAGATAGAAAAGGATTTCCCAAATACAACAAGGTAAGTAAATACTTTACAGGTAGGCGTATCGCTAGATGGAGGGTGGCAAACGGACGGAGGGAAGAAAGCAAGTTGCCTAGGACCTTCTACTGTTCAGCAGGGAGACCTGCTGTCCAGCAGGAACACTAGGTGATCCCGCAATGTTATTCAGGCTCAGGTCAATCACGGATTCAGGTCTGGCTTACAGGGGCTTTCACCACAGGGACCAGGCCAGGATTCCAGAGTGGGCAAAGGAACCTAGGAACTCTGCTGGATGTCCCCTAAACACAAATCCCCACGCCCTTCAGTGGAGGCTGTGAAGGGAGGCGCCCACAGCAGCTCAGAGATTCCTCTCCCTCAGGCAGCTTCTATCCTGCAGCTGGATGGTAGGCCTCACTCGAGCCTTCACCACAGAGTGACAGCAGGACAGGCAAGAAGCAGCAGCAGACCAAGGGCCCTGCATGGCCAAGTGTGGCCCGCCCCAGGCGGCCCTGGGCTGCGCACCAGCGGCAGTGGCCAGGCCAGGCACTGCAGAACACGTGCGTCCTGCCGCCACCAGCTCCACGCACCACCCCTTACAGCTGCCATCAGGCACCATGCGCCCGATGGCAGCTGTAAGGTGCGCAGCATGCCAGGGTGTGGGGGGGGCGCATGCACCGTGCGCCCAGGGCGGAACCACACATGCGTCACGCACTCGCTGCCCAGAGCACCAGAATTGCTTGAGCCAGCACTGGTGCTGAGTGCACTGTCTCTGTGCCATGTGCAAAATGTCCCGCACCGTGTGCAGCGTAGTGCACATCTGAGGTAAATAATGTCCTTGGCAGGAAAATCCAGTTGGAACCAGTTCTGTTTACTTCTCCAGCAGTCCCAAAGACAAAATGGCATCTATATTTTTAAGATGGAGTCCATCACAATAATAAAGAGTCTTTAGTCCTTACATTTCCCTAAAAAGTCCTTACAGTATCTTTCTCATTTGTGCCAGCAGGGCATATGTGGACCAGTGAGAGTACTACCCATCAGAGAGCTTTCCAATTTGCACCCCATCGATCCCTCTGCAGTGCCATGTAGACAAGCCATGACCTGGGCCAAACATTAAAAAAAAATGCTTTTCCCAGAAATGTACTGGCCTAGGTTATCTTGTGCCCTAGGCAGCTCCATAATTTGCCCATAACTAGCACCTAGCGGGGCCCTTTGATATCAGAACTAATGTCTTCCGTGGACAGTCTGACAGAGTAGATTCCATTGCCAGGCTAAGGTCTTTCTGCGGCTACGTCTAGACTGCAGGCTTCTTTTGAAAGAAGTGTTTCTGGAAGAGAAGTTCCAGAAAAACGTCTTCCAAAAGAGCACATCCACACTGCAGAAGTGCATCGAAAAAGCAATCTGCTTTTTCAAAAGATATCATCCACACTGAATGGAAGCTCTCTCACATTTGAGCTGTGATTACTATGGATGGAGTGGCCACCAGGGCACCTGTGCTTTTTCCTATTTCCTCTTCTTTCGAAAGAACTTTGAGGAGTAACATTAGTTCGGACTAAGGGCTTTAGTCCGAACTAACGCGTCCCGGCACGCACTTCCTGGTTCGAATCAGCTGTGATTCGAACTAGCGCGCCGGCGAGATCATGTTAATGGAGCGCAGGATATTTAAATCCCCGCTTCATTAACTACTTCGATTGTCTCCATTTGCATCCCTAGTTCGAACTAGGGATGCAGTGTAGACATACCCTCAGAGAGGTGTTTCCCATTGAGAATCTGGACAAGATCATGCCTGGGAATGAGCTCCATCAACCAAGCCTCAGCATGAAAATCAGTGTGTTTAAACCACTTCATAGCATATCAAAGTCACCTTTTGATAGCTGAAATATTTGAGGCATCTCTATATCTGTGAAGTCTTGCTTCTTTACTCTTCAGAGAGTTCTGTGCTCTCACTTGCTCCCTCCATGTCCCCAGTCCCCAGTGGAAAGTGTAATTGTTGTAAAGCAGCTGTGTGTCCATCAGGTCCCTCTGTGTCCGTGTATCTATCTCTTTCTCTCGTAGCTCCAGAAATATACCAAGATCTATGGACTAGTAAGAGAACAGATGTTCTTCCTGGTATTTGGTGTTCAATGAGCTGATTTTAACAATTAATAACAGTGTTTGCATGGCTCAAGAGCCTTTAATCAGCGGGTCTTTACATCCACTGGTGTCCAACCATGGATGTCAATGCAGATATCCATGGCTCATTTTTGTGAATACAGATGCAGTTGTGGATACAAATGTATTTGCGCACGGCCCTACATATACAGACTCACAGCACCCCACTGACAAGATATTATAGCCATTTTGCAAGTTGGTAAACTGAGGCTCAGAGAGGTTGAGAACTTGCTGAAGGTCACAATAAAGTGTGTGGCAGACTCAGGAATAGAATCCAGTGATCCTGATTACTCATGCTCAGGGCTGGGCAGGGACTGCAGCTTTTCCTGAGTTTTCCTTCTTTAGCACTTTCCCCATTCCTATCCATGTGGAACCCAGAGCAGACACAAGCAGGCGGAATGATTTGAAGGTCCAGTGCCCAGGACTCAGAAATGTGTGTGCAGTGCAGTGGGGGCTGTTGTTGTAAGAGGTCAGAGTGTTCTGAAAATTTCCCTTACACAGCTGAAAAACTGAACAAATGAAGAAATGTTGCTTAATTCCTGCTGCATTAGCATCTCAGTAGAGCAGGCTGCAGGCCATCCCCAGCTGGAGCAATTGTGCTATCTGGCCTGGAAGTCCTGGTGATCTAGGAATGGGGCTGCCCATTACCATCTCCCTTCCTGTAATCACCTCACCCTCTCTCCCCAAGGCACCCCATCTCTGAGGACATGGCTTCAGGGATTACTACTGGAGGGATGGTGAGGCAACAGCAGCGATCCTCCTCCACCTAAATCCCTACAGCAGCAGCAACCACAGAGAAGCAAATTGAGTATGCCTACCAAGTGCACTCCGCTTCCCCATGGCTCTTGCTACCGCAGTGAGTGCAGGGCAGCCCAACCACTGGTGCCACCCCAAACTAGCTCCTCAGCCCCTTCGGTAATTGTAATGGACAGGTGGAGTGCTGACCAGCACCCAGTGACTAAGGGGTTAAACTCAGGTACCTAGCAATGGTGTTGGCCAGGGGGCCAGGAGAACCAACTGAGATAGAAGACTGAAATTTGAATTCCTTGCCTGCTTTCTTTATGTGGGAGAGAAAAACCAGGAATTGAGAGATACAGAATGATTTAAACCCAGGCAGGACTACAATGTCTCCAAGGAATTTGGGGCATGGGAGTGAAATGAACAAAGAGCAGATTAGAAGTAAGTAAAGGGGAAAGTGAATCTAGTCTTGTTCAGGGTAATTCTTCTCTATTTTGTGGCTTAGTTTGAACTGCTCTGTGTGAATCTATGCCTCCCCTCACCATTTACCATCTAGCACTGTGCCCAGAGACTTTTCTTTGTGTTTTAATTTGTTTTCCTTAGTAGTTCTGTAACATCTAGCAACCAAGTATACTTTATCAAGTTTATCTTTGTTTTATAATAAAAAAAATCAATAAAAAAGGTGAGGATTTGATTCTTGTGTCCTGGAAGGTCTATCTGTGTGTAACTGCGTGCCTCTGACTGAGAGGGCAGCTACTAGAGATTGCAGCTTATTTTCCTCTTTTCTTTTTTCAAGCTCTTTTAGGGCAGGAGAGCTTGGGGTACTTATGGGGGTGGGTTCAAGTGTTCACCCCTGTTCTTTTAGAGATAAAAATCACTTGATGGTTGCAGCAATTCTCAAAAATCTGTGTATTGTGATTCTGATGGAAAGTTTTTTGTAACCAGTGCCTTTAGAGGCAAGGTTTTTAAGTTCTCTTGTGGGCCCCCACCTTCTGCACTCAGAGTGCCAGAGTGGGGAACAGCTCTGACCGTAATTCCTAAAGCTGCATCCTGGGGGGATGAGGTGCCATGGTGGGGAGAGGATGGGGTGATAGCTTGGGAAACAGCAACAGAGAGACCTCCTCCCCGCCACCTCCCCGCCTCTCCCTCAGTCCTCTGGGATTCCCAGGCTGGGTTATGTAAGTCTGCTGGCTGGGGATGGCCCATGGACTGGGAGTCTGACACCCCTGCAATAGAGAAAATGTTAGTATTTTCTATGACACCTGAGAACTGCCTGATAAATAGTATCATAGCTTTTTTTATTGGGCTACCATAACATAAATGGCACAATGAAAGGATCCACTCTTGCTCTGACTGAAGTTAATGGCAGAACTCCCATTGATTTCAAGTAGACCAGGATCATACTCCTAAAGCTTTTGGTACAACAATGTCTCTACGTCATATGTAGCGTTACTTTTATGACTTAGTCTGAGAGAAGAGGATCAGTTGGTTCAGTAATGATGCTGCACATCATCCATACATAGCATGATAAACAAAAAATAGATCCACATTTGAGCAGCATTCAGTTTAATTATCACCATAAACATCAGAGATTTTTGGCCCTGCTTTTTTGGAGGCATTTTTTATGGTGAAAGGTTTAAGATTTGCTCACCGCTATTAAAAGAACTAGTTTGCATGTTTATATTATATTCTGCCCTGGTATTTTATAAGGGCCAATTTGTCATGACCCATGAGAGGTGGAAAAGCTATCTTTCCAATGGCACAAAAGCATTAATCTCCTACTCTTTGCAGGTCACTCACAAGTTGACAATCCTTCAATTTATGTTATTCTGATTACTACCTTGCCCTTTCCCCTCACTTCTGTTGTGATATATGAGCTCAAAAACTTCTAAAGCCAGGAACTAATAATACTTATCTGTACTGCTGAAATTACATAAAGCAGAGGTTCTCATCTTAAATAGTCTATGTAACAACAGCAGCTAAAACCTGGTAACTGAAATGGACAATCTGTAGCAGAAAGACAATAAAAAGAATGAGAGCCCAACACCTCATGATTTGCTAAAGCTAGAAATAGTCCAACAAATCAGCACAATTACTTTCACATCCAGTGATCATCTCCAAGCTCTGATCCTGGATCAGCAATAAGAACAAGAAAAAAATATGTTATTATTATTATTAATTATTATTATTATTAACAACAACAACAACAAGACAAAGAAGAAGGTGGTACAGTGCAAGGAGGTGTTTCCCTGCTGAATACCATCCCAGTTCCTTCTGCATATTGAGTATATCTCTAAATGGCTATGGAACAGTTATGTTGGGAGGGGCCCATTAATGACAATAGCATGAAATATGAACTCTATATCTTTGTAAGCAGTACAGATGTTAATTTACTCAAACAGTTTATCTGTGCCTCTGGAATACTGAGCATTATTCTGAGCTGCTCTCGCTTGGGGCTTGAGCTCACCTTCTTAGATCCCTTTACAAATCATTTGCCTTTGCCTGACTCAAGTTTAAATTTCACAACAATATTGAAAACCTTGATGTTCACAATCCATGCCCATTCCTGAGTGCTCTCTTGGGACACAGAGCACAGGAAATAAGGATCACACTTACCAGAGTGTAGCCTTTCTCCTTGATTCATTTGTTTCTGACACCTGCTGCCAACATCTTCTCTTTTTAACATCTCCTGAATGTGCCTCCCGTGGTTGGGCAGACTTCCATCTGCTCTGTGTTCCACTGCCCTACGTCTGCCAGGAAACTCACTAGTCTTGAGGTGCATGTTTAGGGGGCTTCCTTACCTTTGGCATTTCTAACACCATGCTTGCATCCCTTTCTTGCTGAGAGACCATGAGGCATGATCAAAAGCTCCAACTACTATGCAAATTGCAGTGCAAGTTCCAGATTTAGCTCAATCATAAGAGCCAGATTTGTTAAGGTTTTAGGAGCCTAAAGATGCAAATAGATGCCTCGTGAAATTTTCTATGGGGCCTACGTACCTTAATTCATTGATTGTAAAGGTTCAAGGGGAGTTAGGTGGCTAGAAACTTTAAATCACACTAGACACTGTCAGCCTCTTAAGATAACTAAATAGCTTGACATTTTTGCCCCACAGATTAATTTTTCTAGGAATTTCATTATTTGAAATCACAACCACTAGATCAGAGGTTTTCCACTTTTTTCATTTGCAGGCCCTTAAAATTTTTCAAATTGAGGTGCAACCCCCCTGGAAATCTTTGGAATAGTCTGTGGACTTCCAAGAGTCCACGCAGCACAAGTTCACAACCACTGTTCTATAGTAACAACAACCTTTCATAGACCTCCTTAGACATAGTCTGCTGGGTCCCCAGGCATGCATGGACCACAGGTTGCAAGCCACTGCACTAGATGCTATCTGAAGTGTTTTCTTTACTTGACATTGAAGTCATAATGCTCTTTTTCACATGGGGACATTAAAGAGATCCCCAAACTTTCTCCAGACTTCTGCCCTCTTTGTTAAAAGCGTGTATGTTCATTTATTACATTCCTAGTTGGACTCAATACTATATAATAGCGATGTCATAGTTTTCCTCGTAGTTTTCCTTATCTCCTTCCTTGCTTGAAATCTGTGATTTATAAATATATTCGGCTTTGTTTGCCATTGAATAAATCAAAGGGATGACCTTTCCTTCCTGTTTCTGAGTTAAGTTCTTTGACGTTCACATCTAATGAAACACTCTGTCCATTCAGCCTATTCCATAGGTTTATTTTACCCTCTATCTGCTACTCCTTGCACATAGTTAATGTGTAATTAATGAAACATCTCTTCTTGGAGTGGCACACAATCAACATAGGGCTCCCACCAATTTTGCTCCAGCTCCAATGAAGTAGTCTGCTTTTACATTGAAATTAATCTGGAGGAGAGTTGCAGGAGATTGAATTTTGGCATTTTCTTTTTCTCCTGATTTAAGTTAGTTCAGGAATTAGTCAGCTTCTAAAACCATGTGCCAATGGCAGCAAATCACAGAAAACACTTCTTTCCTTTAATACTGAACAAGGAGTTTTATTGGAATGACTATAACAATGTTTTTACTAAAGTTGCTTTGGTTGCTCTGTTTCACTTTAGCGCCTCGGCCTGGCGGTGGCAGAAGTGCCCTAAAATTGTAAAGGGGCCCACAGGTGCCCTAACCATGGCAATGCCTCCCAGCACAGTACCTCCTGAGATCTAGGAATCTCATTGTCCCATCTCCTCAAATCCCCCATCCCAGCATTGCATCTTCCCTCAAAACCCCACCCCTCCCTTGCTCCTCTCTGCCCTCCCTCCATCAGTGACCCTTATGGTTTCCTAGTCCCCGTTTCAACATCCCTGTCTCTGACTAAAATCTTCCGCTGTACATTCAGCATTGCTTCCTGCTATAGGTTTGAGGAAACTATACACATATCCTCACACAAATAACTCCCCAACATGGACTAATGAATAAATGCCTCTGTCTGAGGGTATGTCTACACTACCCCGCTAGTTCGAACTAGCGGGGTAATGTAGGCATACCGCAATTGCAAATGAAGCCCGGGATTTGAATTTCCCGGGCTTCATTTGCATAAGCGGGGCGTCGCCATTTTAAAATGCCCGCTGGTTCGAACCCCGTGCCGCTCGGCTACACGCGGCACGAACTAGGTAGTTCGAACTAGGCTTCCTAGTTCGAACTACCGTTACTCCTCATTCCACGAGGAGTAACGGTAGTTCGAACTAGGAAGCCTAGTTCGAACTACCTAGTTTGTGCCTCGTGTAGCCGCGCGGCACGGGGTTCGAACCAGCGGGGATTTAAAAATGGCGGCGCCCCGCTTATGCAAATGAAGCCCGGGAAATTCAAATCCCGGGCTTCATTTGCAATTGCGGTATGCCTACATTACCCTCCTATTTCGAAATAGGAGGGTAGTGTAGACATACCCTGACTTATAAACTGGGAAAAAATCAAACTAATTTTATCTCCAAGTGGCCAGTTTTGAAATGGATTCAAACTGGCCTTCAAAATTTCTCCCACAACTTTATTTGTGTCACTCCAATATCTGAGTGTTGTCATCTAACAGTTTCACAATTCAGAACACTTCAGGTACAAAAAATTACAGATGTCATTTGAGAAACCTTTCGGGAAGAAGTTTTAACCTGAAATATATATGAAGGTAAGTGGATACAGCCACCATGTAATAGACTGTAATTCCATTGAGGAAACTTAGTGACAGCAGAATGCATGTGATGAGTACCCACAGAAATTGTCATCAGAACCTTAGAAGGAGTAACTTTTCAGTGTATTGTGGTCTACATGTATTTAGATAGAAATAACTTTTATTTGATTTTATTTAAAACCAACGCCTAGCTTTTTATCAGTAGATCTGAAAGTGCTTTACAAGGAGGTCAGAATCATTCCCATTTTACAGGTGAGGAAACTGAGGCACAGAGCAGGGAAGTGATTTGTTCAAGGTCAGCCATCCGGACAGTAGTTGAACCGGTGATATATTACCTAGGGGTACATCTACACTGTGCAGCTATTTCAGGATACCAGAGGTATCCCAAAATAGCTATCCCACGTCTTAACAAACTGCCCGTTATTTCAAAATATTTTTTGAAATACCAGGTGTACTATTTCGGCATCCTGGTAACCTTCGTTCCATGAGGTTTAAGGGATGTCTAGAAATAGTGCATTATTTTGAAATTTGGCGCTGTGTAGATGTGCCAAATTTCAAAATAAACTATTTTGAAATAGAATCAAAATAAGATATGCAATTTTCATAGCGCAAATTACATATCTTATTTCAAGTTTAGGGAGCTGTGTATATGTACCATAGGTCTCCTCTGAGTCATAGTTCCACTGTTCTATATGTTATTCTACACTTATTGCTCTTTGGGACATCTCCTTATGTGGATGTGGTATACCTAGACGTTAGTAAGGTGTTTGATACGGTCTCACATGATATTCTTATCAATAAACTAGGTAAATACAACTTAGATGGGGCTACTATAAGGTGGGTGCATAACTGGCTGGATAACCGTACTCAGAGAGTAGTTATTAATGGTTCACAATCCTGCTGGAAAGGCATAACAAGCGGGATTCTGCAGGGGTCTGTTTTGGGACCGGCTCTGTTCAATATCTTCATCAACGATTTAGATATTGGTATAGAAAGTACGCTTATTAAGTTTGCAGATGATACCAAGCTGGGAGGGGTTGCGATTAATCTGGAGGATAGGGTCATAATTCAAAATCACCTGCACAAATTAGAGAAGTGGTCTGAGGTAAATAGGATGAAGGTTAATAAAGACAAATGCAAAGTGCTCCACTTAGGAAGGAACAATCAGTTTCATACATACAGAATGAGAAGCGACTCTCTGGGAAGGACTATGGCAAAAAGGGATCTAGGAGTTATAGTGGACCACAAGTTGAATATGAGTCAGCAGTGTGATGCTGTTGCAAAGATATATTACCTAGGGGTACAAACATGATTCTGGGATGCATTAACGGGTGTGTTGTGAGCAAGACACAAGAAGTCATTCTTCCACTCTGCTCTGCGCTGGTTAGTCCTCAGTTGGAGTATTGTGTCCAGTTCTGGGCACCGCATTTCAAGAAAGATGTGGAGAAATTGGAGAGTGTCCACAGAAGAGCAACGAGAATGATTAAAGGTCTAGAGAACATGACCTATGAGGGAAGACTGAAGGAATTGGGTTTGTTTAGTTTAGAAAAGAGAAGATTGAGGGGGGACATTATAGCAGTTTTCAGATATCTAAAAGGGTGTCATAAGGAGGAGGGAGAAAACTTGTTCATCTTGGCCTCTGAGGACAGAACAAGAAGCAATGGGCTTACACTGCAGCAAGGGAGGTTTAGGTTGGACATTAGGAAAAAGTTCCTAACTGTCAGGGTAGTCAGAAACTGGAATAAATTGCCCAGGGAGGTTGTGGAATCCCCATCTCTGGAGATATTTAAGAGTAGGTTAGATAAATGTCTATCAGGGATGGGCTAGACAGTATTTGGTCCTGCCATGAGGGCAGGGGACTGGACTCGATGACCTCTCAAGGTCCCTTCCAGTCCTAGTATTCTATGATTCTATGATTATGCTTCAGTCTTCATAAAAGTTATATTAATCTCACCAGTCTGGCAGATCGGTATTAATTATTGATGGATTAGTCTCAGAAATGGAGCTGGTCCTAAAAATCTCAACAAAACTTTTTTTTCATGGAAATTTTCTAGTTCAGTGACATGGAAACATTTCCTGGAAACAGCTTTCATTTCAGTGGCGCTCAAGCAGGCTGATTGAGTCCTGTGCACCAGGCAGCTTTCAAAATCTACTTGCCTGATTTCCTGCCAGATTGCCCCCTGGCTACTTGGCAATCCACCTGGTGGTCAGAAAATGATCCAAGATCCTGGAAGCCCTGGCTCATAGCTCAGCTGCAGCCTGAGCTCCCAAGATCCAGGGCATTCTGTCTGCAGCCAGGGCTCCATTCCAGTTCAAAGATAATTTCAATATCGGTGAGCGGGGGAGGGGAAGTGCTCTGAATCAGAAAAAAAACAAACTTCAAAATCCTTCACCACATGGAATCATCTTTCTCTGCTCAGTGTTGCTTGAAAAGTTTGAAGGTTTGGTTCTGGCACTTCTCCAGAGCTTATCTGAGCTGATAATCTCTTTGGGCTGAAAATCAGAGAAATCTGCCAAGATTTCCAGTACCTCCCAGTCTGAGATCAGAGATATTTTAATTGCATTATTTCTGATTCAGAAGGGAACCGGGGAGTGTACAGATTCATCCAACTTTTTTACAAATAGTTTGACTGTTGAGCGATCAAATAAAGGGACGGGAGAAGAAAGCAAGGAAAGGAGAATAGCTGAAACTCCAGGGTGGCTGGCAGCCAGCTTGAAATTAGGGTTGCTTTCTCACAGTGGGTTGGAAACATTTCATTTGAAAAACAGTCTTGCAGCATGCCTGCCTCTGCATAGATGGGAGGGAAATGGATCACCCCTTCTCACAATGCTAATGGCTTTACTCCCACTGCAGAAAGTGATTAAAACAACATTTCAATCAGTTTTCCTAAGGAACCGTCACTTAAAGAACAGTAAAAATTAAACCAAGACAGTAAAATCTGACCAAACAAAGGAGGGGAACTGCCAGCCTGTAAAGTACTAATGCTCATTATAGCTGGTGCATGTTCAGCTTGTGTGATGGGCTTTGGGAGGAAAGTAATTTGAGCAAACTAACCTGGGCTGCCTTTTCATTCTTTGTCATTCACTGCTGTTGTTATCTTTACAATTCCAGCAGTTGGGCTGGTTGTGTCCTGCTTTAGTGCCCTTCGTAAACTATTCCCTTTTTACCAGGTCTGATGGCCCCATTGGAGTGGCCATGACAATGGATGTTCATTTTACCACCATAAAAGGGTTTAATGATTAAAAGGCTTCACCATTGCACTCCGCCACAAAACTCATTCTTTCAGTCCCATGAAACCCCTTTGATTCAAAATGTTCTTTTGACAGGATCAAGAGTGGTTTTCATTCTGTTGGGCAGCAGAAACATCTGCATTTTTCATCCTCTACCTCCTACTCAGTGCACATAGTTAATGTGTAATTAATGAAACATCCCTTCTTGGAGTGGCACACAATCAGCATAGGGCTCCCACCAACCTTGCTCCAGCTCCAATAAAGCAGTCTGCTTTTATATCCTTGTACCCCCATTCAGCACTAGTAATAAACTCCGTTCCAGGCTTATCTAGCCAGCTTACATCTTAATCTTTTTTCCTCTTCTGTATCCTCCCAGGGATGAAAAAAAATCCTCTCTCTTTCAGGTTATCCGAGCACATTGGGAGTGGGTGAACCAAACACACAGCAACATTCAAACCAGAATAGAGAGGACAAGGCTGAAAGGAGTCTAAGGAAAGAGAGAGAAAAAAAGACCTTGGTAAGTAATCAGGCAAACTGAAAAGATAGTTACACAAGAAAGATTTAAACCATATAGGGTTAGGCCTTGAAGTGTCATTGGTGTGATTCTCGTAGAATTGAACACACTATGTGTTGAGATGGTGTTACATTTAATTGCCTGTGAGCAGTCCCTTCAGACAACCTCTTAGTTAATAATGCTCTTTGCTTTAGTACTTTCAGGGTGAAGGCTGAAAGTAGTCACACTAGTCACTGAAAAAAGTCACAGCCGTGGAGTATTAAGTCAGTCACTTAAAAAGAAATTGATCACCATTCTTTTTGTTGTTGTTGCTATTGCTTACAATATGCAAACTTGACATGATGCTTCTCCCATTCAAGGTTTCTATTAATATGCATTGCCTCAAAGGTGATGCACTGGTATTGGGTTCCCCCTGCCCCACCATTTCAGCAGTGTAACCCTGTAGATGGGAGGAGATGAGTGGATTCACACTCATTCCCAGCAAGTAATCTATCATCAGTTTTTCATATTTGGAATTTCTCTCTGTGATCCAAATGTTTGATGACTGATGTGCAGTCCTCATGTAAAAGTAATAAGAGGACACACAATTATGCCACAAACTCTAGGGAATGCTGTTCTTGGAAAAAGTTACCTGTGAGAACGTTCTGCAAGAAAAATAACCCGAAGACCTGACGAGTAAAATGGCTAAAGGGATAAAAGACATCATCCTGATTCTGATCCTACCTGCACTGCTGAAATTAGGAATCACTCCATTGCACTAAGACAGAAGACCAAAATGTGGGAAAGGAAAACCACACTTTTTAAGCTTCTCTGGTTGTGTAATGATGCTGCGGTTACTGCAGCCTTGACATCCAATGTCCTCTGACACTGGCAATATCAATACTCCCATAAGGGAACAGTGGCCCTATTTTAAGGATTATGCCAATTTCATACGTATGGGCCAAAAGCAGAGATGATATGTAAGTTACACATTAGTAAGTGGCTTGGTAGTAGTTGGCTCTACCAACTGAGCACAAGGGAGTCTAAATTGGTGATGCATTAAAAAAGTGACAGCTTTGACTGTCTTCTAACCTGTGCCAGATTCTCTCTTTGGTTGCCACTGTCTAACTATTGATATCACTAGATTTATACAGATAAGAAAATGTCACATAGTAAAGGAAAACAGACTATTAGGTGTATGGAAAATCACCAATAAAAGTGTGCTATTAGAAGCAATTGCTAAAGCAGAATACTCCAGAAATACTTGTTTTTGGCACTACCAAATATTCCCACATTAAAGCTACTGCCAGCTGACATGTGACTCTACCTATCAAAAAGGAAGGAACTGCTGCAGAGAATGTATTACCAAAACACCCAAACAAAACAATTAAATACAAAGATCAGCTTCTAGTTTCACTTGCACCAGTGTAACTCCAAAATAACTTAATTGACTTTTGTGGAATTACTCCACATTTAAACCATTGTCCTTCATAAACTTGGTGAGGGCAAAATTCTGTCGGTAATACACATAGTCACCCATTGAAATCAATGGCAGTCCCACCAATATCTAAGAGCAAGATCTGGCCCAGGAAGAAAAGAAGGAGGCATCTTGCAACACAATTCTTTGGGCCAAATGCTACATGTCTGGCTCCCACTGATTAGAATGTGGGTAGAATTCTATGGGTAGAACTTCTGCCATGATTTCCAGAGTGAGGATGCCTCATTGTTACTGTGACAGAAAAGGGCACGGGCTTTGAATGTCATTTTAGCTGGTTGGGCTTGCCAGCTACACCTGTCCTCAATGATCATGGACATTGTCACCAAATGCCAGCTGTATGAAGTATAAACCAAAATCTCAAATAACATTTTCCATACATTTTTTAAAGTGTATTAGGACACAAGACTAGACAAAGGTAGTTTGCTCAAGGTGGGTGTAAAATAGAGAGACTTTCTCTGGTTAAGCTTTGTCTTAAGTGAATAGTTTCTTGTCTCAGAAAAAGAAGCATGAGCTACTGATCGGATGCTATTGGAAAACTAGTGTGCTGGTAGGGGTTGGGACAATCTGCTGTAGTCACTAATCTGCATTTCAGTTTATCTGAATTCTGGCCCAAGACTGGGAAGTCCAACTTAGCTTGCCAGACTATTCAGAGAAAGAGCTTCAAAAAGAAATGTTACCCTTGATTCCAAAGCATAAGTGAGTCAGGAAAGGGTATAATGTTTGTCGTGGGAATTAACTCCCTATTGTGTTAGCTACACACAAACGCACTGAAAACTGCCAGTAGACAAGTAGAAACTGCTTGGCATCTCTGCAGTTGAGCTAAACCCAGGCATGATTTCCAGGCAACAGCAGTCCACAAGTCCCATGGTACAGTCAGAGCAGAAGGTGTGCAAACCTCATTATCTTAGTAAAAGCCTTCTCCTAATATAGAAACAAGACAAGAGAAGTGACACAAACTGACATGTAACAATGCAAATCGGGGTGAAAAATATTAACATTCTTTAAGGGATGAAAAATAATCCACAGGCAATGCCTGGAGACCACCAGACCACACTGGTGCATATCTGTATACAAATCTAATGAAAGAAATGCATTAGAAATGAACATACAGTGCCAACAATATAAGCCCGTCTTACTTTATTTCATCAGCAACCAATAGCATCAAGTTCCCAGTGGGTGAGATGTTGATTATCCAGCAGGCTAATTCACCAGTCCGGGAAGGAGCAATGCTATGTCTGAGCATGTTTCAGGCCCATGCCTTAGGCCACAACTCATTTCTTAAACACAAAATGTAAGCATAACATGAAAATAAAGTAGCTCCTCTGCCCAGCATAGGTTATGAGTGTGGGTTTCCCTGTCTTCTTTCACACCTCTTTCCAGGTCCTTTCTCTGAACCCAGAAGCCTTTCTGATCCCTATAATTCTTTGTCCCCAGGCCACCTGCCTGGGAGTCACAAAGGGCTAGATCCATAAAGGGAGTTGCAGTATCTTTCTTTTACGTGCCCTGCTACCTAGTGGAATCCACTGTCCCACGTGAGGCACCGAACAATGGGATCCACAAGAGCCAGCAAGCTGAGCGGGGAGCTGGCCAATAGGAAATGCCAAGGAGAAGGTCTAAATCCCTCATTCCTATAGGACTTAACTGTGCTTGGGTTTTACAACTGTGAACCCTTTGCTAGTGTGAGTTTCTGAAGCCTTTTAACCTTTAGCCTACTGACCGGAGCATTCATCCAAGATGTGGGAGACCCAGGTGCAAATTCCCTTTCTGCCTGATGCGGAGAAAGGATTTGAACATGGCTCCCATTCTCAGGAGAGTACCCTGCCACTTGGACTATGGATTTTTCTGGGTGGGAGCTCCCTCAGCCCCGCCTGTTGGATTTGTTCTGCTGTGTGTCAACAATTCAATATTCATTGGAGCAGGGGGACTGGACTCTGTGTCTCCCACATTCCAGGGCAGAGCCCTAATGAGTCAGTCTTTTCTCTCTTGGCCCAGTGCGGTTTAACGCCATTGAGGGGCACTTGGGCACCTGGACTAAGGCATCTGTGTATATGATCATGGGTAGATTTTGGGCCCTTTACTGGCAGAAATGCAGGTGCCATGGGAACATAGGTGTCTACTCAGCAGCAGGTGAGTAGGGATCTTGATGATCTCAGTGGCCCTCATTGTTGGGCTTAAGTATCTGAAGTGGAAGTGTGGTGAGGCGGCTGCCCCTCATTGGTCAGAAGGGGTGCTGGAAGGAGCCTGCGTAGAGCTCTGGCCAATTAGGGAGAGGCTTTTAAGTAGCCAGTTAGGACATAGCTTGCTGGGGGAGCCCTGTACAGCGATGATCCACAAACCAGTGTCAGGCACCTATTCTCCCTCTACAACAAATGGGATTCACAAAGGTTGGCCCCGTAGGTGGGAATTGCCCTAGCTAGCCAGCGGGAGATGCCATTGCTAATGACAGCACTGCAAGCTATTCTCAGGTATAGTTGCCTAAATCTGGGCTGCAGACACTACAGCTGAGTCTTTTTCAGGCCCCTCCATCAGACCACAATTAATTGGTTAAACAGAAGCTGCTGCTCCAATCACTCCCAGTATTTCTCCATGGTGAAATAGCCTCAGCAGGAGATGCTGAGGAATGGCTCATCAGAATATCCAATAGCTTATTGGTTAGCAAACTTGCTGAAGACCCCACTATAAATCTTTTCTTCCCCTCTGGAAGGGAGCAGGGGAAATTGAACCCAGGCAAACGCTCTGGCCACTAGGCTAAGAGTTATCAGGTGAGCCTCTCTGATGGTGGTGGATTTGGGCCAAAAACAGAAGGATTTTTCTGATGAGATGACAACAGGGCGGAGTGTACTGGGAGAGGAGTTCTCTGGTTCAAGTAACTATCTTCAAGGGTTAGCTAAACAAAAAGCTAACTCAGGCACAGATGAATTCTGGCTGGGGCCCTGCTGAATTTGGTGCCTGGGCATTCATAGATATTCAAACCCTCTTTCATTTTGATCTTATTGAAACAAACTCCCCAACCTAAAGTGGGGGAAAAAAACCCTAGCCAAAAGAGCTGAGCATCACCTTACTGTCCAGCAGTGTGGATTTACCAAAAAGGTGTGCATTTTAGAATAGGTGGCCTGATCTATGAGTTCTCCAGGTCTCTGGGCTTGTTTGCACTTAAACACTGCAATTGTACTGCTGGAGTTGTGCTGCAGTAATGCTTCAGTGATGATGCTAATGGGAAGGGTTCTCCCATAGGCACAGGCAAGCCATCTCCCCAAGAGGATATAGCTCAGAAGTCTCCCATTAGCCTACTGCTGTCAACACCAGAGGTTATGTTGGGTTAACTGTGCAACTCAGTGGTGTGGATGTTTCATCGTCCTGAGCAATGTAGTTATACCAACTGAATTTCCTGCTGTAGGCCAGATCTCATGGTTCATATATGTATTTAAATATGGTTCTAATTTTGGCTCAGCTAATGTCAAATAAATCCTCTGATCTCTGCAGAGCTGTGGACTCAACTGCAGCTTTCACTGAATTGGCATTTGCTCTCTCAGGAGAAATGCAAAAAACAGAGAAAGTGAAAAATAAATGTCTATACTAGAAAATGTTTCCACACACAAACAGAGAGTTTTTCTTATTCACCTTCAATTGGAGGGGAGGGGGGAGAGAAAAACAGTGTATACAATGTAAGCTAAAACCAATGGAAAAGAGACATAATAGGAACAAAAGGGAAAAAATGTTGCTTTAATACATCCAGTCTGACAGTCATCCATTCCTCTGACAATAGAACCAACTCCCAGGAACCTGCAAGAGAAATACTAAAGGTGAGACAGAATGAACTCACGATGTACAACTCAAAATGACAGATACCTGAACTATGCAAAGCTGTCCCTGTATATACTAACCTACCACCTGGAAATCCTGTTCTGAAGATATTCTTGGGCCCAGTGCTTGTAGATCATTTCTTCTTCCCTCACCCTCATTTCTCTACCTGAGGCTGCCAGAACATTAGCGGAAGAACATGCTCTACAAATATAGCCACAAAGAGCTGCCATGCCAGCATGTGGTTTCTCTGTGTAACATGGCTGTCCTAATGAGTGGAGCAGCTGGTGTGGGCTGCTAACCTGGGATAGGTGCTTGTTGGGAACATTTTCTGATGCAGAATTCGTGCACCCCACTGCCCAGTTACCACTTGTTTCCAGGTTTGCTCCTCTGAGAATCCAATTGTGCATGGTTTTTCTTGGTTGGGGCTCTAACAGGCCCTCTCATGTGGGGCAGCTGCTATTGTTAAGTCAGGAGGGGAGAAGTCTGATTACAGTAATTCCTTGCTTAACACATTTTCGCGATAGCACGATTTTTGGGGGGGGGGAACATTTTTCGATGCCTTGTGTCCGGCCAGAGGGGGTCACCGGGGAACTGCGCGGTGAGCGGCAAACCTACGGCGCTTTTGTAAGGAGGGAGAGGAAGCCCTGCGCAGCTGCCAGTGACCAGCAAGCTGGGGAAACCCAGCCACCAGCTGAAAGTGGGGGGCAAAGGAGAGGGAGCGAGGCATCCGGTTAGAGGGGGTTGCTGGGGAATGGTGCGGTGAACGGTGAACCTTCAGAGGCAGGGTAAGCCCCACGCAACTGCCGGTGATGGGCCAGCTGGGGAAACTCAGCTTCCGGCTGCAAGCCCCCTCCCCTGTCCTTCCATTCCCTTCCCTTCTTCAGAGCCAAACACCTCCCCTCCCTGCTATAACCCAGTCCCCTTTCTCCCCCAACCTATGTCCTGGTCTCAGTTGCTAACAAATGCAGACTGGAGCTGCAAGCATATGTGCACTTGAAACGCAACCCCCACCTTTTCCATTATTTTCAACGGGAAAATTGACCTTGCATAACACGTTTTCACTTAGCACGATCATTTTCTGAAATGTATCTACCGTGTTAAATGAGGATACCATGTTAAAGGAGGTCATCATCCTCCATCTTGAAAGATGAGGCTGAGAATTGCAGGAAAATCAATGCACAGCAGACTGACTACTGAGTTCTGCTGAGTTTTCAGAAAAAAAAGTTAAATATAAGGTCTCCTCTTGGTTTTACTGAGAACAACACATGTTCCACTAAGTGTAAATGTGTGTGGCGACTCTTGTGCCCCAAAGGAACATATGTGACTTACAGACACAGAGACCTGGCCTAGTGGTGACAGTTTTTGCAAATGTCATTAATACGTACATTTAAAATTCTGGTAGCCTTTCCTTGGATTGAGACACATGTTCTGGAATTTAAATCCAAAATAGGTCCCCACATGCATCCTGCAAATTTTGAAATTATGTATGTACAAATTACATATGATAGCAGAAACCTAAGTGAGATTTCAGTTTCTAGCTGAAGGATTTGTAAACAATAAGTTTAGTTTATTGAAGTCTTCCTTGTGCCCCCTTTCCACATTATTAGCAGAATACACTGTACATGGGGTGCCCTTCTATACCATGTTCAGACGGAAGAGATGCAAAATATATACCATTATAGCCACAAATCAAAATCTTATTTAGCTTCAAGATGCTTTGAAACATGTAATTACTAACTTAACTCTGCCTGTGAACCTGTCCTCATTAACTTAGTAATTAGCAAGATCTTGTTTGATCTTGGAGTTCATTAGACATTGCAGCTGGAAGATTGTTTCAGTTTTAACACATCAAAATAGACAATTAGAGTGACAAAGAATCAATATCACTTTCCTGCTTCTTAGATTTTTCCAGGGTGGCAGTTTGCCTAATTAAACAACATTTGAAACAGCAAGGAATTTAAAAAGTGATGTTGTCATATTTATTTTGTACTAATGCAAGGAAACCTTAGCATTATTGAAAGGAGAGTTGAAATGAAAGGATGGGTTACATTCTGTACCCAACGAATGAATAATGGGATGGGGTGTATGTAGCATTGTTACTCAGATTAGTAACAATAAGCAATATATGGCTCATTCCCTCTTTATGGAGACTAGAAAATTCCCCTCTTCTTTCCAGCTCTAATCACTCCACAACTCAGACAAAACTGATATTATTCACATACAAAAGATGGTAGACCCAGTTCTCCAGTGTCATAGTTGCTTTGCATTGCCCCCCGAAGCACAAAGCAGCTCTAAAGTAAGCATAATCAGCCACTGAAGGAGTCCCTGACCATAGGGAATCCTTGGTCTAGAACTGGCATCATGACTTGTACATGTCTCCTAGCTTCTGGAATAAGGGTAGATGTTCCAGCACTCCAACAATGCCCTGTCTACTATAGCAACCCCTCAATCAGCGTCAGTCAGACAGCCCGGAATGGGATTTGCTAGTAAATTGCCTTATGCTTTTGGGGCAAGTCACTTAATCTTTGTACAGCACAGCTTCTCCATCTGTGACATAGATATTCCAATACTTCTCTGTATCAGTGGGGTGTTGTGAAACATAATTCTGGAGAAGCATTTTGATAGCTACTATCACAGTAAGGTCATGAAAAGCCCTACTAGTCACAGAGCTAGAGTCCAGGGTCAAAAGACAGGAGTCAATTAGGTCAGCATACCAGGAAGTCAGAAGCAGGAAAGAAACTAGCGGTCAGAGCCATAAATAAGATGCCAGAAGTTAGGATGTCAGGAAATCAAGCCACTGAAGGCAGGAGCAGGTGGCACACTGTCCAGAACAAAGTGACATTCAGCTGTTCAGACAGCCTCCCGTTCCTGTTGCTGGTTTAAATAGGACCAGCAAGCCAATCAGCTGGTTCTGGAGTCTGCCAATAGACATGCAGGACAGAGCCTCAACCTGAAACTGGGCTTCCAGGCTCCCAGGTAAGCAAATGTCAGCAGGCTGCCAGATGGATCTGCAGCTGCTCCTGCAGAATAGATCCAAGACCCCCTGAAGCATGACAGCCTCTTGGCTGTGAAAGGTACTGTACAAGTGAAAAGTTACGGTATTGTAAACAAGCTTAACAACTAAAATGTCCTTGCTTCAGCATATACTTTTGCCTGGTTTCAACCAATGGATTTAAGTAGGAGCACTTGATTGAAGACAAAGCTCACCTCATTGAAGGAGAAATGGACAATGCAGGGTTTACGGAAGCAGAAAGCTGACAAATCTTGCATTTAACTCTAGGAGTACTTATAGCATCTTGAGGACTTTTGGGATGGGAGCCATTGAGTTAGGGGAAAATAGTGGTTTTACAATTGTTTTCCTTTGATGCCATAAAAAGACCATGTTAAATATGTCTAACCAAGGCCAGGACCCTTCTAGGAGCATGGAGCACTCCTCCCCCCAGTCAGTCCCAGAGGGACAGTGAGGCTGTTGTCCCCACTGGGAATAATTGTACAGATTTGAATCACAAATAGAAGTATTTTGAAAGCAAACTCATTCCTTATTTCCTTGCTGATGAAAATCAGATTGTTCTACTCAGTGCAAAGTCAGGGTTCTTCCCTCATCCTCCTGGCACCCAGAGCTCTTGCTCCATTAAGTGGGCTTACATGCCAAAAACTTTTCAGATAAACTCCCAGTTGAATTGGGGATGCTTTATACAATCACTAAACAGCAGATTGAGTTCATCTGACACAGCACCCTAAACTCGAAATAAGATGCACAATTTGAGCTACGCAAGTTGCATAACTTATTTCAAGTCAATTTTGATATAGCTTATTTCATAATTTGGGGCTGTCTACACAGTGCCAAATTTCAAAATAACCCACTATTCCAAAACATCCCTTATACCCCATAGAATGAGGTTTACAGGGATGTCAGAATAGCGAGCCCATTATATTTTGAAATAACAGGCTTGCTGTGAAGATGCAGGAGAGCTATTTTGGGATACCTCTGGTATGTCTACACAGTAGCTTTATTTCAGAATAACTGACATGATTCTGAATAACAAAATGCGCATCTACACTACAAACCTTTGGATATGTCTAGACAGCAGCTCTATTTTGGGATACTGGAAGTATCCCGAAATAGCAATGCCACGTCTTTAAACACTCCTGCTATTTCCTGAAAAAGTGGGCGCGCTATTTCAGCATCCCTGTAAACTTTGCTAAGGGATTTGTTGGAATAGTACCTAATTTTGAAATGTGGCGCTGTCTCCACACAACTTAGCTCTTTCAACCTAGACTCGAAATAAGCTATTGCACAGCTTATTCCAACAGAAGGGTGCTTTCTAGACACACCCTTTATTCTGAAATAATGTCTAGCTGGAGGACTTCTCAGGGTATGTCAACACTGCACAGCTATTTTGGGATACTGCAGGTATCCCAAAATAGCTACCCTGTGTCTACACAAGCCACCTGTTATTTCAATACATTTTTTAAAATAATGGGTCTGCTATTTTGCCATCCCAGTAAACCTTGTTGCACAAGGGATAAAGAATGGCTCAAAATAGTGCTTTATTTTGAAATTTGGTGCTGTGTAGACACATCAAATTTCAAAATAAGCTATTTTGAAATAAAATTGAACTAAGATATGCAATTTGCATACCACAAATTGCGTATCTTATTTCGAGTTTTGGGGTAGAGTGTAGATGCACCCTTACAACTCATGGTAATCCTCATTTCATGGACGTCAAAGAAAGAGTGTTCTTCCTTCAACTTCCTGCTGTGTATACAGTGCCAAAAGCTGAATTAAGCTATTTTGACTTAAACTAGGCAATTGACATTGCTGAAGTTGGTAGCTTAGTGACTTTAGCCCTACTGTGTAGACATACCCTTATCTAGGAAAGCCCCAAAAGTCACTTCCGAGGGGATAGACTGTCTTGGGAGTGCTCGCCCAACAGAATTTTATGTTTTCCATTGCTCCAATTTAAACATTAGTTTGAAAGCTCTAAAAATGAAATCTGACTTGTGCTGCAAACTAATACAGCGTGCCCTGGCCTGTGATCCGGATACTTTTTCAGCTGCAGAGGTTTTAACATTGCAATTCACACCGAGCTGTATGAGCGCCTCACATGCCTTGCAATCTGCTTGTTGCTTGGGAAAGGCGAAATGCTTAGGGAGCCTGATTCTCATTTACACTCAATGTCTCGTCCTTTTCCTACGGCTGGGATCCCCGTTTCCCTCCGTGCATCTGTGTACAGACGAGAAGGCATAGCCCACAATCCCATAAACAAATCGGCCATTCAGACAGGCGAGGGTGGGAAATAATGAAGTCAGCACATTAGCGCCTGGCCTGCTGCGTTCACACTGCTGAAAGCTGCCAGTGGGTGAATTTTCCCAGCGTTTGGAAACTTTGTCTCCGTTCTGTGGGCTTGCTCAAGTGTGCGATGGCCGCTGGCGAGGGAGCTTTCCTGCTGGGTGGGTTTGCTTTCCTCCCAGCAGCCCAGAAAAGGTGAGAGTTCTCCTTCGTGTCTCCCCCCGCCCCCTGACACCCCCCAAAGACAATGAGTTCTCCAGCAGGTCCCCTTTGCCAGGGAGCTTTCCCCTCTCCCGACTCTCACACTGGGACCTTTTTCCACATTTCCAGGATTACGGCCACTTTCACTTAGATCTATGTGTGTTGCCTGCCCATACAAAGAAGCACTTGGGGACGGGATTAGTAGGATTAGAAGAGATTCACATATGTCCAGTTCAAGCAATTGGTATTCAAAGCTTTACACTTTCAAATGCCACCAAGAGAGAGAAAAGGAGCTGAGCGCTGGCTTAGCGTTTCAGCACCTTCACGCGGGGGACAGTTGCTTTTTTATTGGTGCTCAAAGCGGTGGTTACTGGGGATAAACAAATGCTGCTGTTTAATCATCGGCAGCCGTCCTGAGCCATAAACTCCCGCACCTCGGTCCCACTGGTGTGTCCCCAGTGCAAATCGATTTAAACCGGTGTTGCCATGAACACATAACTCAGAACTAGCTCTGCATCCCTGATACAGACTTCTGGCTAACGTGTGTGTGTGTGTGTGTGTGTGTGTGTGTGTGTGTGTGTGTGTGTGTGTGTGTGTGTGGCGTTAGCTAAACTTGTTTGACAAAGTGTGTGTGTAAAAAAGTGTGAGTGTGTGTGTGCGTGTGTATGTGTGGCGTTAGCTAAAGTTGTATGACAAAGTGTGTGTGTGTGTGGCGTTAGCTAAAGTTGTTTGACAAAGGGTGTGTGTGTGTGTGTGTGTGTGTGTGTGTGTGTAAGGGATAAACACTGCTTCTCAATATTTTGGGTTCTAGAGCCTTGATCCTGCAATATTCATGTCCATATCCAGTTGTCTTTACTCCTGCAAAGTTAGTGGGTCTCCCCATGTAAGTGCCACATATGTGAGCACGGGCTTGCAGGCTGCAGCCTTAGGGCACACGTGTGCATTAGAGCTGCGTGAGATTTCTGGAAAGGCATTAGAGAAAGCTACCTTTTCTCTCTTCTGCCTTTGATTTATTCACTCCCTCATTACCTCATGGGCAGCGAGGTTAGCCCTGGCCCCAGCAAGAGGCTAACTAGCAATTTTTTGGTTTCTCGCAAAGTTTTCATTTTCGGCAATCAACCTCAATTGAAAACACCTTCTATTTGTTGTATTGTGTAAAAATAAAGGGAGTACTTTGTAGCCAGCCAAAATTAACAAGTCTCTATTAAGTGGAGTGAGAGATTTTTGGAGCAGAGCAGGTGGAGGTTTTTTAATACATTCATTCATTAATTCATTCATTCTTTTGTTCGTTCAGTTCCTGCTCACTAGGATAAAAGCTCGTGTGGAATAACATATTGTTCAGGAGCACTTGGAAGGGGGAAGTATAGAGACCGGCATTACAAACAAACCAAAGTGGAGAACTCTTCTACTCTGGGCTGGGTGAACAAGCCTAATTCAATAAGAATTGAACTGAAATGTCATTGAAAAATTAAATGGAACCTTCTTATTCCTTGTGCTGTTAGAAAATGGAGTAAGTCGGGCCAAGTTACTGGCTGAAATCAATGGCTCTGACTCTGAGCACACTACAAATACCTACTTGCAGTCCAAATGTGATCTTTACTCACAGGAGCAAAGTGGGTAGGAGTTGAGCCAACAGTTGGTTAATTAGGCATTTCTGCAATTCCATGGCTGGAAATGGTTCTAATGAAACCAGATGGGAAAGGTTCTAAGATTTGCAGACCAAAGTGGTTCTAAGAAGCAGTTGAATTGCTGGAGGGCCCAAAATGCAGTTCTGGAGATGAACTAGGAATAAAGGTAAGCATCAATGTCCCCAAATAAACAGAGAAAAGTAGGGAGTGGCAATTTCTTGGCATGTTCAAGGGAACCCATGTATGCTAACACTGCACAATTTGAGTGCTGTGGATTTGTAGGGAAGTGATACAATAGTCAGAATGTAGACTTTTGGTGTGGAAATTCACTTGGAGTCAGAGTTGATGGTGCTGGATAGAATAATTTAAAGGCTACTTTTTGTAAAACTCTTATTTTAAATAAACTATTAGTTACAGGGACGAAAGATACCACTCATTTTGCACCTACGCTTAACTTGCAATCATACATGCAAAACCTAGTGTTTCCAGGTTAATTTATGGTACAGTTTAGGATAGCATTAACATAGAGATCCGTAATTAAAACCAGCCATCTCAAGAGAAATTAATCTGCCTGTTTCATCGCCCCCCCCCCACCAACTTTTTTGGTGTGTCCCTTATTCTTGTCTGTCCTTTCCCACCTAATTTGTCAATTTAGAGTTTAAATTCTTCCATGACAAGACAAACTCTTACCATGTGTTTTTACAGTGCCTAGCACACCAAGGCCTTGATCTTGGTTAAGGCCTTTTGGTACTATATTATTGTTCTTATTACTATTTTGTTATTATTTTATAATTCCACTGAGATACTGCAGTACTGATGAGATGGAAGATGTAAGGTGGAAAATACTGAGTAGTAAATCGGTTTACTGCTCCATTGTGCTTTGTCTTTGCCCTTATATGGGTGCAGATTGGTGGTGAACAGGGATGCAAAAACTTCTCTTCTTCTTGTGTCCCACTCCACCTCAAAATACACAAGGGAAGGACACAGGGGAAGTTCATGCCCCTGGCAAAACACAAGGATTAGTCTCCCCAGGGTTTGCAAACCACCTTACAGAGGACGAGTGCAGGGCCTGGCCCTAAAACAATGGTGCAGTAGTTTGGGGATTGTACCTCCTGAGGTGCAATTCTTCCCCAAACTCTCCCCTTGGGGCTTTGAGTTCTATACTACAGCCCAGTGTGGGGCCAGAGTACAATGTACACAATCCAGCCTTCAGTAATAGAATCAATATTCTCTAGATTTTTCTTCAAAGTGACATTTGCTAGCAGCTTTTAAAATCATTTCAGTCCAGGATGAAAGCACTGATATGTCAATGATTCTTGTGCCATTTTACTCACGAGGGAAAAAGGGTTTCAGATCAGACCAATATAATCTTTGACTATAGCAAGGTTCAAAAAAGAACTGGATAAGGAGCTTAAGTCCATCAATGGCTATTGGATAGGATGGGTAGAAATGGTGTCCCTAGCTTCTGCTTGCCAGTGGCTGGGCATGTGTTACAAGGGAGGGATAACTTGATGATTACCTGTTCTATTCATTCCCTCTGGGGCACCTGGCTTTGGCCACTGTCAGAAGTCAGGGCACTGAACTAGAGGGACGTGTGATTGTACCCAGTATGGCCGTTCTATGTTCTCCTGGGCACACTACATTGCCACTGATGGGATCTAACCTTTTGTTTCTGACACAGTGGGTTTATAATAACAAAGGCTGACCACAGAAGAGAGCTACTAAGTAGAAGGGGGATGTAGTGTGCCGTATCATTAATGGATGCCTACCAGCAACCAGTTTAAGATAACACCATTGGTTTAGTTGAGACTGTTAGCTTTCTCAGCTGTTATGGAAGTAGAGCTTATGTGCTGATGTACTGGCTTTCACCATAGAATTGAAGAAAGGGCTGGGATAATATCTCTGCCTTTGCTTGGGCTCACTTCCTCTTTAGATACTGCTAAATCCTTCTTGTCAAATATGGCATATTGCTGGGGCTCATGGAAATACTTCCAAAGAGTGCATTTGTTCTTTGTAATGTGCTAGACTAGTGTTTCTTAAGCTGTATTCTGTGGCACAGAGAATACAGTCAGAGGTGTGCCGCAAGGCAGTCAGAGGTGTGTCACAGAGAACAACAGAATTCAAAATGGCTGCCCTTAAAGGGGCAGGTGAGCTTTTTTTTTTTTTTTTTTTGCTCAACAAAAATCCTTGGTGTTCCTCATACAAAAAAATTATTGTTTGGTGTTCCTCAGTCTTAAAAAGTTTAAGAAACACTGTGCTAGACTGAACCATATGTTTGGAATTTCCAGCTGTCACTGAAGAACATGAAAATGTGGTCTAGTAGAGGGGGTGCTAGATGTGGCATCCAGAGACCTAAGTTCTTGTCCCAGTTCTACCTTAGACCAGCTGTGTGACACTGAGCATGTCACTTTAGTTCTCGGTGTTTCTGTTTTCTCGTCCATCTTTTATTATATTGTTTATTGAGATAGTAAACTAACTCTATTTCATTTTCCATAATCACACCAAACCTTCTGTTCCCCTGTCCCTGCCAGTAAACCTATTCCCTAGCATATTCCAAGGGGGGGGCGGTACACAAAAAGGCATTTTCTGAATTGACATCAGTATAGCTGCTCTCATGTGTAAAGTTACACACATGCTAAGTATCTTCCTAAAAGGGGACATGGATTAAAAACAGTCATAGATTCCTAAGATAGATTTTCTCCCTTATACAAGAAACACCTCAGAACATATATACATCTCAGACTATTAATCTTTATTTGTCGGTGTGATCTGGTGTCCATCTGGTTACACGCTATTGGCCCAAACCTTTCCTGTGCCATTGCTTTCTGCACTTTGTTCTTCCGTTTTGTGCTTGTGCTTGACATTACTGTATTTTGCCCCAGCATATTATTGTCCATTTATTTAAATGAATAAATGTAGCTAAAGTATTAGTGCCATTATACATGGCCTGACTGAATTCAGTTACAAGTGTAATAAGGATAAAGACCTAGTTAATTCAAATAAGCAAAGGAAAATTATTACAATGATGAAACTAGCTTGTCTGAAATTCCAAAGTCTCCCTGCACATTCATACTTTCAAAAATGTAACCATAAATTGTAATATAGCAAGGTGCCTGAAAACTATTACATACATGAACACTATATATATATATATATATATATATATGGATCCAATTAAAAATTAGCATTATGAAGACCAAATGAAAATCATCTTCCAATTTTTATCCCAATGTGTGTGTGTATATATCTCTATCTCTATCTATCTTTATCTATAAATGATAAAAATTAGAATATGATATTTTTCTCTTTATTGAGGCTTGTGTACTTGGAAATTGCTAGGGGTTATTGGACTACTCGGGTGTTTTTATTTGGTCTTCTTAATGTCAGTTTGTAATTGAATTTCTTAGTCTTTCTACAAACCATTTGGAACCCTAGCACCCTTTTTACATTTTATGTGGTTATTTCACTAATGTGTTAGCTATAGGTATAATATCGTATTATATTACATAACCTATTAATTGCCTAAAAACTTACCAAAGAACAACACAGCTGATTTTCCCAATTATTTTCTCATATCTTATCTGCCTGTACCTTTTTTATTCTTAGTTGACATTGTTATTTATGTCTCTGTTCATAGCCACTGGTAAAAGTCAGTTGGAAAGGGTCAGAATTAATGCCAGTGTTTAGAAGGAGGTTAATAGAGATTCAGATGTGCACAACTATTAGCGGTTTGATGGTCCAGATGGGAAGAGGAGGAAAACATATAATTTATTTTAAAATTTCAGCATTACTAATTTAAAACATTTTGACTTTAATATGTGTGTGTTGTCATCAGAGAGAAAAAAGGAAAATAAATGAAATAAAGACCACTGAAAAGTATTATGGTTATCCTTTAAACTTAATACAAACTGGTCCTGATTCCAAAGTAAATGGGAGATTTGCCTAAATAAAGACTGCTTGATTCAGCCCATTCTGCGCATATAATAGACAGATGATAATCACAGCTCTTTATGACTGACAAAGCAAATAACTGTAGCGCAGACCTTTTCAGTGTTTGGAAGTAATGCCAGTTTTACCAAGCACCTAAAAAATACATTCTGTGGTGGAAGCATACAAACAACCCTGGGTGGTTTTATTCTCTCTACAATCCAAAGACAGCAAAATATTTCACTGTTGGTTAAATCCCCAGTATATCTGAAGGCCTTCTAGACCTTCAAATGTATTTACAATAATCCATTCACTAAATGTGAAACTTATGATTCAGGTATCTTTAAGGCAAGGTAAAAAAACATGAACAAAATGCATATTGTTGATTATGTAGCGTTACTTGTTTACAGAAACTAATTTCAGGCTGTTCATAGCAAATGTCACTGAGGATTAGTAATTCAAACACCTCAAACTAATTAATCCTTGAAAACTGACTTCTAATTCTTTCCCTTTCTCTTTTCAAAGTTTTTTAAATGTCTACTTTTTTCATAAAGTTTTGCAAAGCCGTATTTAAATGTAGGAAGAAAATGGCAACCTCAATAAACCGAACTGCAGGGAGAAGGTAATCACACTTCTGTTACTTTCAACAATGCATGTTATAGTCTGTCTAGAAAACAGAATCTTGTTAAGAATATGTCTACATAGCAAGGCTTAACTTGAAATAAGCAACCCAAATTGAGCTACGTCAATTGCTTAGCTTATTTTGAAATAGGGAGCATCTTTACAGCACTTATTTCGAAACAGAGCACTCTTCCTCCAACTTCTTTTATTCCTTGTACAATAAGGGTTACAGGAGTTGAAGTAAGAAGTCCTCCAGCTTGACAGTATTTTGACCCTATTTCAAAATAACTGACTGCTGTGTAGGCACAGACTAAGTTATTTTGGAATACCACTTTTGAAATAGTGTTGCAGTATAGATGTACCTTAAGTGCCTGATCCTGCATTAATTCAATGTGACTTTGGAATGAGTAAGGGCTTTGGAGTTATACCCTATAAATGGCATCATATTCTGCTCTATCCTTGATGTCAATAAATTTGACAGCAAATGTGAGTCAAGGAGAAAATTGGGTTTATCCCACTGGAATCTGGCGAGTGACAAACTTCTTGTGCCTGATCCTACTCCTTTTCTGCTCAATGGGAGCTGTATTACTAGTTCCTCGAGTACAGGATAGAGTCAATTATTGGAAAAGAAGCTTGTGATGATCACAAGAACTATATATCAGCCTTGCAGACTATACAATTAAGTGATATAAGGATGTCAAATGATAAGATACTATCAATCTGGCTGTAAATCAATAACACACTTTGAGCAAAAACAGAACATAGAAAAGGAAACCTTTCAAATTCTGTTGAATGAAATACATGCTTAAAAGAAATACAAGCAGATTTCAGAATTCTGTACAACATATGATAAAGCATCTACAAAAGCTTTCATTTCTTTCTTTCTTTCTTTCTTTCTTTCTTTCTTTCTTTCTTTCTTTCTTTCTTTCTTTCTTTCTTTCCACTATTAGTTAATCAAATAGTAACAATATAATGTACTATAAGAATCTTAAAACTTTGTCATCTCCTTCTTATATATGAGTTGTTAAAAGCACTGTTTAAAAATGCATTAATTAAATAGGAAACAAAATCTAGATGGCAAAGAATAAAAAAACTAAATAGCCTCTTAAAAACTTCACAGTAGTAATACATTAAAATTATATATTGAATTAACCAGTCAGTCCTTAGGTTAGGGGATCCTTGACAAAACAAAATCACCATGGAAGTGATCCAAGATGAAACATGCCTCCATGCTAAAAATATTTAGGACACATCCATATACCATCAGAAACTGCACGAGACTTCAGAATTAGGAGTTGCTAATTTGAAGTACATCCACCAATTAAAAATCAGGTAAACTATGTCCATAGAAATTAATTACTTCCATTCTAATATACCTTTCAAAACCAGAATTGTATAATAAGTCTGCAAGTTCTAATCAACCATGATGTTTATGCATCATTAAAATTAAACTTCCAGTTCTGCCAATAAACTCCATTTTCATATATAGTAGCATAATTAGTACTTGTGCTATTCTGAGGCTCCCTCACATCCTGTGACTCTCACATGCCTCATAGTGCAAGGCTGTTAGACATTTACCTCTCATCAGAAAATACATATCTTTCTCATCAAATTGACATCCTCCCCTTGTGAAGAGAGGGATCAGAAGGGAAGGAAAGGTTAGTTTTTCCAGCACAGTTTAGCTTTCTTATTATATTCTTCCATCAATTATTATAATATGTATTTGTCTAACTTACTGAATCTTAGGGCCTAATTTTGTTCCTACTGATGTCACTAGGGGCACATCTACATTGCATGGCTATTTCGGGTAACCAGAGATATCCCAAAATAGCTATCCAGTGTCTTAACAAGCAGCTCGTTATTTCAAAATATTTTTCAAAATACCAGGCACACTATTATTTTGGCATCCCAGTAACCCTCATTCCATGAGGGTTAAGGGATGTCTCAAAATAGCACGTTATTTCAAAATTTGACGCTGTGTAGTCATGCCAAATTTCAAAATAGCCTATTTCAAAATTCAATCAAAATAAGATATGCAATTTGCATAGCACAAATTGCATATCTTATTTTGAGTTTTTGATTCTGTGTAGATGCATTCTGGGAGTTTTGCTATTTACTGAAAGGGGAGCAAGAGCACACTTTTAAAATCTTTAATAGTCTTGTCTAAAATTGATTTTGCTTTTGGTCCTACTTCACTTTCTAAAGTAAACAAAACAAAAAGCAAGTGTAGCAGATAATGGAGAGTAATCAGTATCATAGTACAAAGAAGTATGAGCTACTGCTTTATTATTCACACACACATGAGAAACACAGACTAGAGAGAAGTACATATTGTAAGGAACACTCCTGCTCTAACAAGGAATAGAGCTGGTAACCAGGTATTTGTTTGTGCGATATTTCTGTTGCAGTAAATATAGTAATAAATCACTTATGGCCCATTTTAAACTACAAGGAGTTTGGGGAAACAGCCTGTTGCATTACTAAGCCGAACAAGAGTTGCTGGTGACTGTGACAACCATGTTGATAATAATTAATACATACTCCATCTCTCTAAATTGTAGAGTGTCGTGCAAAGCTATTCTCTCAAAGCCTTCCCCCTCCCCTTTTGCTTATTTATATTCCCACATGGCCCAGAGGAAGGACTAGATCAAATGGAGGGTCCTTTCTGGCGTAGGGTTGGGTTTATGTATAAGAATTCCAGGGCAGTGAAATTTTCTATCAAATCCTACACCAACTACTGATACACATCGCTTGTCTGAAATTGCTGAAATATGTGGAGTAGATTTTGCGTTCTTTCGGCCCTACCAAAAATGTGCAATGCTAAACAAGGAGAAAGGGGGCAGAGCCTTGCCCCAGCCAAAGTCTCAGCAAATGCAAAATAACACTTGTCCCGCCTCAAGCAGAGTATTTTCATTGTATTGGAGGGAGAGGGAACGACAGAATGCGCTCGGATGCCCCGAAAATCTCTCTGCGGGTTTTTTTTAGGTTTTTTTTTTTTTTTTTTTTTTGCAAACTATGCCTTTGTGTGTGTATGTGTACGTTGGATTGCCAATTAACTGAACAAAAACAACCAGAGGCGCTTTGCTCTCCAGCCAGCAAGGCAAAACTCTGTCGCAGGCGGGCGTGGTGGCTAAAACCTGCCAAGGCGATGGAACGGTACAGGGTGGCTGATGGCTGTAGCGCTGGAAAAGTCGGTCCGAAGGCCATTACTGCAGTCAGATCGCTTCATCTCTAGCCCGTGACGCCTGGTCCTTCCCCTTCTCTCGCTGGGGCTCGAATTCTCGTCTTTGCCAGTCAACTTGCCTAGCTCAGGCAAAACCTTCCCTTGGCCGCTGTAGAGAAGAAGCATGTACATGTGTGTTTGTGGATCTTCCGGGTAAACGCTGGAGGTTCGGGCTCACAGTATAATGTCCTGACAGCAAGATTGTCCCCACTGACACCCAGTCATTGATGGTGGCTGGGATTCCCCCATCCCACCCGGGAACACAGCTCCTCACCCCATGGCCTGTTCCCACATTACACCCGGCTGTGACAATTCCCAGCGAAGATCCTGCTGTCCCACCCCTCTGGTTTCTATGTCTGGCAGGGACAGAGAGAGAGAGAGACAGAGAGAGAGAGCGCGCACATGCCAGTTTCCCCCTGCAATTCATTCTCCGCCTCCCCCCATCTCTGCTCGAATATAACCCCCAACTCCAAAAAGCACGTGCGGAGCGCTCCTGCCCTTGGCAATGGGAGACGCTGCAGTTTGCAGCAGAACACCAGGACCGCAACGGAATGAGCAGGACAGGGTGGGGGCGAGGCAGCCGGGAGTTCACTTCTCTCTAATAATCCCCCTTCCTCCGGAGCTGGCTGACAAGGCCTCCCTCTCGCCCTCCACACTCTTCCCTCGGAAGAGAGAAGGCAGCCACCCGGGGATTGCTTCTCCCGGGCAGTAGATGTTTTGGTAGAAAGCCGGGAACTGGCGCTAATCCCTCTTGCTAAGAGAAAAAAAAATGTAAGTCTGAGGACAGGGATCTCCATGATCCCCAAAGCCTGGGGACCAAGAAGAAGCCTGTGCCATGCAGCCGGCCCCTGATCCGATGGAAGTTGTCTTAAGGGCGGTTCTGAGGACGAAGAACTCTTAACCGAGACAGAACAGAATCCCTTTGGTTGCAGCTATCGCATTTATTACTATGAATCGCTTGTGGGGTTTTACTTGATTCTTTTCTCCCGTGCTTACACTTTTGTCTTATTAATGTGAATAGCTAAGCAATTAATGCCCCCCCTTTAAAACTTCTAAAGTGTTTCAAATAGATACAATGGGGAGGGGGGAATCAGTGGGCAAGGCTGGAATTTGCAGGTCCTGCCAGCAGTTTTTCCAAGCACATAAAAAGTAGAAAGGGGCAGAAAGAGACACTTTGGGTGTCTTTTCATGAGTAAAGATAGCTCCAGAAGTGTACCCTGCCTGGTCCTGCTTAGATTTGTGCTCTTGGCTGGAAAGAGGGATGGCGATCACTAGGTGCATTATTCACTTATGTTCATGCATTTGACGAAGTGATTTTGACCAAAAAAAGCTGATGCCCTATTAAATGTGTTAGTCTGTAAGGTGACTCAGGACTCCTGGCTGCTTTTAGAGATACAGACTAACACGGCAACCCCTACAGACTATCAGTTATGCGGTTCCTGATGTCGTTAAATGGGAGTGAATCTCTGTATAGGCGCCAGATTACACGGAAGTTAGTCAAACAGTTTTTCTTTCTCCTTACACCTGGAGTGGTTCAGCTACGAGAAACGCCGCGTCTCCCATGCTCTCAGCAGAGGCTTGGCAAACCGAAACTGAATGCAATCATTTTTCTGTCTTACGTGCTTCTGAACAAGGGGTTAATGCACCTTATTTCTCAGTCAAGTTATTGGTCCAACTTTCCCCCCAGTGAGAGAAGCGCCTTTTTCTTTTCTTTTCTTTTCTTTTCTTTTCTTTTCTTTTCTTTTCTTTTCTTTATCACTCTATCTGCTCCAGTTCCCACGGCGGGATTTACAGACAGCAATGACAAACGTCTTAAATGTGTTTCTCAGCAGATTAAGTACAGTTGGAATCAATAGGAGGAAAACATCTATCGCTTTCAGACGCTTCTCCTTGTGGGTCTGAAATATCCTTGGAGTAACAATAACTTGGACCCTGCCTGCTAGCAGTTGCTTTTAGTCTGACCAGTGCAGTTGGTCTTTTAAAACCCATACTCAGACGGAAAACTCCTGTCAAGGTTTCATTCTCCAATCAGGAAAGCTGTTAAAGGGGGAGTCAAGCTTCAACCCGAGCCAGTCTGCACGTGCTAACGGTTCCACTGCCGTGTCTACACAAGAGTGCTTGAAGAAGTTTGTTGGAAGGTGTCAGCTAACACTTGCTAACCAAACACTGCAATCAAGACAAACCGTCGCTGTCACCCTTCTCAATTCACTCCCTGTGTTTGTCCTTTTCACACACTCATGCATTCAGCATGTGCAGGGCACACACCAATCAGTCCCTGGCAATTCCAGAGGCTGAGCCGTCTCTATGTACACCGGATCTCTACAAAACTACTCCAAATTACACTCTTCCTCATAAGCACACCTGGCTTTGGCAGGCTTCTCCGCCCCCCTCACAGCCCCCCCCCCCAAACTCTTCTCTCCCTAGTCCCGCAATGGCGCATCCCAATGCGCAGTATCTCTGCCCGGATCCTACAGAAAGCACTCACATATGCCCACAAACAAATCCTGCACATCGGTACCCAGACTGCCGCATATCTGGAACAGTCTTGCATGGCGCTTTGCAGAAGCTCCGCCACAATACACACAGACACTCAGGGCAACATAACGGAAACACTTCCAGCTATAGACACACAAACTGTCATCCTTCAGTATCCCAACACACAGTCTCTCTCTCTCTCTCTCTCTCTCTCTCTCTCTCACACACACACACACACACACACACACACTCATACTCACACACACACACACACACACTCTCTCTCACACACACATACACCAGACTCCTATGTCTGTTACCAGGTATATATCAAAATAAAACTACTTCAAGGAGCCAGTTACTTACTCTAACAAATCTTCATCGCGTAACATATTATTGCTTGCAAGAGTCTCTCCCCCTTGTGACTTGATGTTAGTTTCCTTTTGCCTGCATGTGTCCAGTCTTTTATGCAGCTTCTTAGTCCAATTCACAAACGACTTCCTTTCCCCACCTCCTCCCATTCAGTGTATCTACAGGGAATAAATATATCGTGGTCTCTCTTCTAATTTTGAAACAATTTGGATTATCTTTAAAAATAAAACTGTCAACACAGATTCATGGTTTATATTCATTCAAAGTGCAAAAAAAGTCAAATGGTTGCAGCCAGAGAGATGAACTTCCAAATATTTTAATAGAAATGATAAGCGAGAAAACCATAAAGATCGGTGGCAAATGAAAACGAAGGGGAACTAAAATATGTATAGAAAAGGATTAAGAAAGTGAGACGATTATTTTCTTTCGGGATTGGAACCAGCCAAATACATACACACAGGCACACACCCCAAAGCAACCAATCTTCCTCTGCTTCCTCAGACAAATAGAATTTGCTACGATGTTACTAACACTGAGATGCTAGACTGAAAAATGACCCCAAGCAAAAATACACACCCAAATCAGCCCCTTTGCTCTTTACTGTACACTAGAGGCAGTTTTATATTGGAAATTAGAAACAGGGGGAGGAGAGGGCGTGAACATGCAGGGATGAGTGCGTGTTGTCAATCAGAGAGGTTTTGTGTCTCCTTGACTCCTGATGGTCCATGGCTGAGGTGTCCCAGGGTGGCACCACAATGAATATGAATGGGAGTCCTTGCTAAATGGGACAGTCAAAGCGCACCGCCCTGAATAATTGCACGTCATCCTAACAAGACCATTATAGATAGGAGGGCTCCTTTTGTCTCTTTTCTCTGCTGCAGCGCTATAAAAGCCCCTCTTTTCCAGGCTGAGGTTAGTTCAAGCATACACCAACCAGCTATCCCGTATGCAGGCTGGGTATCCAGCGGAAGAGATTAGAGGGAGAAAGAAGAATTTTCCTCCTGTTTGAACCTCCCCCCCCCTCACAGAGCCTGCAGGGTTTTGTTTTATTTTGTTTTGTTTTGCTTTTTTAAAATAACAATCACCCAACGTCACCCTCTTTAGAGCAGGGAAGAAATTTCTTGCTCGGAAGTCCAAATACAATGAATTCTGACTCCAGCTCTGTCTCCAGCAGAGCGTCCTCGCCAGACATGGATGAGATGTACCTGAGAGACCACCATCACCACCACCACCACCACCACCATCAGGACAACCGGCTCAATTCGGTCTCCTCCACGCAGGGCGACCTGGTGCAGAAGATGTCCGGGGAAGGCCTGTCCAGAAACGGCTCCAAGGCCGGAGGGGAAGGCAGCAAGTACAAAATCAAAAAGCAGCTCTCGGAGCAGGACCTGCAGCAGCTGAGGCTGAAGATCAACGGGCGGGAGCGCAAAAGGATGCACGATTTGAACCTGGCCATGGATGGGCTGCGGGAGGTGATGCCCTACGCACATGGACCTTCGGTGAGGAAACTCTCCAAAATTGCCACCCTCCTGCTGGCCAGAAACTACATCCTGATGCTCACTAGCTCCCTGGAGGAGATGAAGAGGCTGGTGGGTGAAATCTATGGGGGGCACCACTCCGCTTTTCACTGCGGCACAGTGGGACACGCAAGCGGGCACCCGGCCCACCCAGCTAGCACGGTCCACCAGGTTCACCCCATCCTTGGCAGTGCCTTGTCTTCGGCCAACACCTCCTCCCCGCTCTCCGCCTCCCTACCAGGGATTGGCACCATCAGGCCCCCTCACTCTTTACTCAAGACTCCCTCTACCCCCCCGGCCCTCCAGCTTGGCAGTGGCTTCCAGCACTGGGCCGGTTTGCCTTGCCCGTGCACGATCTGTCAAATGCCACCCCCGCCACACCTGTCTGCCCTCACCACAGCCAACATGAGCAGGCTCGCTGCAGAATCCAAGGACTTGCTGAAGTGACGCTGAGCGCCCCTCGCTCGCTGTCTCAGAGACACACCTCCACCCAAGTTCTGCTAGGTGCTGCCGCAGGAAGACTCAAGCCAAGAAGTCCAGTGTTCGCATGCATGCTTCTTTTCCTCCCATGGACGCCGGCCGGTGTGTTCTCCCTCACTGACATCCGAGCTTGTCCAAACTGCATTTGTTGTAACAAGGGATTAGTGTAGTAAGGACCTTCCAAAGGTAACGTTTTAGTTGGATGCTCGGGCCATGTTGTCTTCTTATGCTAAAACAAAAATCCCTGTTGTAAAAAAACGAATAAAAATGTAAATAATTCCTTTAAATGGATGCAAAAAAAGACATGCTGGTCATTGTACTGTTCGCAGCTGCAAAGAGACGATGAGTTATTGGGGGGGAGGGTTGTTTGTTTGTTATTTGTTTGTTTTTAAAGACAAACGCCGCCATTTCTGGGAATTTTCTCTGCTCCACTCCAGGGTATGACAGCTAGGAATGATGATTCTTTTTTTACCCAATATAGCCCAAAAGAATGCATGCTTGCTTATAATTGAATCTCGTTTAAACATGTTGTTCTGGCAATGGTGCAGTTTTCCTTGTAACAAGGATATTCCCTAAAGCATTTCCTGGGTTCCTCCCTACACCCTCACCCCGTCCGTAGCTGTATAAAACGAGAAATAGCGCAAAACACGCACAATGTTTCGCCAGGTTTTTATCTCCTGCTCTAAGTGCAGTGTAGTAGTTCAGCTGGCTGGGTTCCACATTGCCCTCAATACCCCTTGCTCAGTGATCTGCATGCAGGGTCGACTCTGGCCAGATTGGTCATTGTGTTACTCCATTGGAACTTTACTGTCGTTTTATGTTTGATTTTGTTATGTTTTCCTGGGCATTTGCTTGAAATATTTTGTTACGGCCTCAAAGACAACAACGTGTCTTTATTTTTTATATATTCTTGATAACTATCGATATATTTATTATGGACCAGTGTTTCTGGATGAGATTTCAAATAAAAAATGAAATAAAAGTTGTTTTCGCCTTTGTCTGAGACTGCGAGAAAAAAAACAAAAAGGAAAACCTAGAAAAGTCACTTGATGTGACTCTTCTCAACAAGCTGAAGAAGGCTAACAAGAACTACTTTTAGGGTAGCAATAAAAACGAAGCCAATTGTCCAGCTCCTCCTCCCCTCCTTGTGTTCTTGCGTGTGTAAATGAATTGCTTGAATTATAGGGCTATTTCTCTTTGTACAGTGTGCAATATCTTTCTGAGTGCATAAACTATTCGCCGTAAAGTGATTGTCAAAGCGATATACAGGAGCAAAATGACAGTGCAAAATGCAGATGCATTTACAAACAGAGAAGCAATAAGTTAACTTTTCTTTATGTCCAAATAACATTTATTTTCCAGGCTAAAAAAGTTTTTAAAATCAAATTCGTTACAGAAAATCAACTATAAAATATTACAAGCTCAAAATGAGTCTTAGAAGCAAAATAATAGAAAATATATTGTTCTGGACTGATTGGGTAACAATAACGAAATTCCCTATTTCTCATATATTTATTAAAATATTGTTATTTTCTATAGTGGAGACAGTTTTTGCATAATTACTGGGAAAGAATCAGTGAATTACTGCACATGAAGAAAGGATTAATAATGCAGGAAATCGTACCTTTATTTTCCTTCCCTCTTATATCAGGTCTCTAACATCTCTTTATATTGCCTCTAAATTGGACATTATAAAAATTCTGTAAGAGAAAATTCTCCATTTAGAATTACTCTCAAACTTCTTCTGTGCTAGGTCCACGGAGAACTTTTATCCGTGTAAACTCCATGTGTTTGAGCTTCGATGACTTTGTGAAGAAGCGGTAGTTATTATTGTTCGTTACTTTATACAAATCTAACACAAAAGGCTCTGCAAACAAAATGAAACAACCACCGCCACTTTATGGTTACTGGGAACTTCCAAAGAAGATTCTTAGAAGGGATTTGAAACGAAGACTGATGGTCAGACTGTCTGACCGCAGAGCCGTGCTGTTTATGTTCAAATAAAAACGATGAGAAGTGAGTTTGATTCCTGAGTCCTGGCGTATAGAGGAAAATAAGGAACAGAGAGAGGAAAGTTTATGTTGCCCAGTCTGAAAGAAACTCATTCTAACCGAAAAACTGCCCGTAGAGTGTCCATGAAATGGAGAAAGGGATGAAGCAAAGATCTAATTTGGCAGGGAGGATTATGTCCAGTGGTGTTAGGCAGATAAATAGGGGGATAATGGTCTGTTTCCCTCTGGTGATTCATTCCACTGGGTGATGAAGGAGCTGTCGAGGAGTTACTCGAAACAGAGTAACTCTCGGGAATTTTAATATTTTCAGGCTAAAAGATCTGAATGAATAAATGAAACAGTTTTCCGAATGCACCTTAAGTAACCCCGCTTCTTTTAATACACTGCCTGCGAAGTGCTACAGCAATCGATTCTTTTGTAGACCAACGAAAACCACAAAAGCAAACACACTAATGAAATGTTACACTAACGAAGAGGGCCTTAGTTTTCTCTTGCTTAAATTAATCCAGTCCCCTCTTCTAAAAGGATCTTCCTTCCTTCCTTCCTTCCTTCCTTCCTTCCTTCCTTCCTTCCTTCCACAAAGTCTACTCTCTAAATTGGAGACAGATAGGACAAAGTTAGATCAAGACCTGCATATGGTCTGATTCTTATTGCTCAAGCGAGTTGTCTCATTGCAAAAAATCGAGCAGGTTTTGGCCTTGTGAACTGGAGGACAGAAGATGAAGGCTTTTTTTTGGCTCATGTAACTAAACCATCTTTGGGGTGCGATGGAAAAGAGAATGCAGCGCTACGGGGGGGAAACTAGATGCAAATGGGAGTTCTTCTTTGAAAGAAAACCGCCCTCACTGGTATAAAACAAAAAGTGAGGCTGTGATGGGATCTAGTGGAAATCCGCTTGCATTCGAAATTTGATTCCCCGCCTGCTAAACCTGGCCTGATGCCCTGGAGTTTGTGGCAAGGGGCATTTGACTAGCAGAGAAGTGTAGAAGCGCATGGTATCTTTCTTGCTCCCCTGGGCTTGAAAGGTGAGCACGAGGAGGCTGAAAAAGCCAGTGTTTATTTATGGGACACACAGTGACTAAAGGTATTGGGCCAAATCCTGCCCGTTTTACACATGCTCGTAGGCCCACTGGGGCCGCGTTTTATTCTCAAGGACCCTAATGTAAACTCAGAGTTACTCCAATGAAACCCCATACTGCCTGCAGTGGGTGAGCAAAGGGAGCAAAATGTGGGTAGTCCTGGGGTTGGAGACCCAAAAATATTTAAAGATATTTTCGAGAATAAGTTAAAATGAATACTAAAGAAAGTGGCAGTAACATCAGTGGAAGGAAGATTTGTTGATCTAAACTCGACTCCATACTAGTATGTTCCTATATGCAGCTCTAGCATCCTTTTTCTTTGGGGCCAAATGAGGCCTAACAACGATGAGCGATATCTTTTTTCTCCCCGCGTGGGTTCTCCCAAAACAGACTCCAGAGTTTTCACTCCACACTGCCATTGAGATTAAAGATAGAGGCGCTGGGGAGATTGGCAGTGTGCAGAGAGACTTGTCTATTGTACGATGTTTGAAGACTACTCCAAATCGACCTCCCAGTGGCTTCTCATCCGCTGTGCGGGTACACACTTGCTCGTCTTTTCCTTTACAGTGTCTCAATAGGGAGTCCCCAGGCAGGTTTTTTTGCTTTTGAAAGTTTGTAACTGTTAATAATTGAGAGTGAAAAAAAAGACACGACATCCTGTCTATCCTGCAGGGGACACTACGACGCAGCGCAGGTGATTTTTTTATCCCTTGGGAACTTTTACGCGTTTCAAGATTCCCATCGGCATGATAAACCAGATACAGTTTCCCCCTCTGGTTTTTCACCCCTTGACATTAGTGGCGTCAGTATCTGAGTCAGCTACTGAATTTCTCACTTTGTTTCTTCTCGCCGCCCCTCTCCCAATAACGGGGAATCAGGGCACATGACGGAGAGTAAGAGCACTGCCGGCACCAGTCTTCTTTTTCTTTAAAGCTCTATGGACCAATGGGAGTTTTGCTTGTGTAGACTTTAGGGTTGGGTCTGAGGTCACTTTGTGCAGCTTCTTGCAGCCCGGAACAACATGCCAAACAACCGAGGGATCCTTCCCCTGGCGAAGAGAAGCGGCGAACAGCAGTAGCCGGAGAGTGTTTCACTTGAATTTCCTCCCTCTGAATTTAAACCTTTTCCATCCAAGTGGTTCGTTTGCTGCTCCCGGCAATTGTCACGTCATAAAGATATATGGCCTGGGAATCCACACGCGCCTCTTTCACAAAACTGGGGGTGCGGGGGAACCCTGTTTGTGTCTTTCCTAATCGAGAATCAAACTGCCAGCTACAGAGCCCGAGCCAGCTCGGGGCATTCTGTACAGAAACACGAAATACACAAGGCGAGGCTCTGCACTCAGGGGAGCTAGAGGGGCCGGATCAAACGGGGGATTTAACAGCAGGACGCAAGAGCAAAGCGCTTCAGACCAAATGTCCGATTCCCAACCCCGGCTCCTGCGCAGGCGAGACCTAAAATGTACGGGGCTACTTCGGGGTGCGCTGAGACTAAGAGGAAGGGAGTGGGGAGGAAACAGCCGCAGGAGGAATCTGGATGTCTCTGGCGAGCCTCTCTGATGTTTGGGATGAGAAACTCCCTAGCACTGGGGTGAGGAACCTTTTCTGGGTTGGGAGCCATTGACCCACAGAACAATCGGGGAGGGCTGCACACAAGTGAGGAGCAAAAAACCAAACAACCCCCCTCCCCCAACAACCCCACAAACCTTCACTGACTGGCCCCCGATTGAGGAGAAAAATAAACCTCACGTTCTCCTCCCGCATAAGAGCCTGGGGGGCATCTTAGCAGAGTTTGTGTGCTTTAGCTCCATGGGAAACGGGGGGCTGGAGCGCTAGCATGGATTTCCCCAATGGGGGGGGGGAGAGCATCGTGGGCCGCATCTCTCGGACAGAGAAACAGAAACACTTTGCAATGGGTTATATGCGATCCTAGCAAGAAACTTGATCAAGGAAGTTGGTTAAGGAGTAGCTTAGTAGCTTAGCACTCCCCCCCCAAAAAAGCCCTCTCTGCACAAGGGCGAGCTTTACTTGCAACCCGATGAGTCAGGAAGTGGTAGTGCCCAAGACTTCATTTCACCCCTCCCCAGCCACAATCAGATATCCCCCAGCCCGGGTTCCAGGGCCCTGGGGAAGTTCACACCGCAGCCAGGAGCAGATTCCGGATTGCCTTTTCTTCCATGTTCCAGGAAAGGTTTAGAGTAGACTCAAAGCAGATAAGGACGGGTTTGTGCTTTGTATCTGGGCGTGAGGGCTGCTAATTGCTATCGCTCATTCCTGACTCGTGGATGTTGTGTTTTTACAAGAGGAGGTAGGGAAAAGAGAGTGTGACCATGAAACCAGTTTTCACAAATCCGGGTTGCAGAATGTCAGCAGATTTTTCAAGGTGGGATGAAGAGAGAGTCTTTCCCCCTACTCTAATTGAACGAGGAAAGACATTTGTACAATCAATCTATCTCCCCGTGTTAATGATCACGGTCAGGGTTTCACCAGAAGAGCGGAACTATTTCAAGTCATTTGTTCATTGGTTTAGGAGGCTGGAGAACGCAGAAAGATCCTTTTTTTTCCTGGCCGGCTTCTTTGTTTTTGTTTCAAGGTCTCTCAAAGTTCTCGGGCTTGTTTTTAACTAAATCAAACTCCCCCCACCCCCCATAGGCCAGCATAGAGCGCTGTGTCTCAGACGCCACCGCTCCCAGGGATAGTGATTTGGGTAACTCACAGTATCACATGGTACTCCGACTCCTCGGGCCTGCCTTTCTCCTGGCCAGAGGAAGGGGACGCCCTGCGAGTCTCCCCAAAAGGAGTCTCTCTGCTCTTTTGCCACGCGAAGTGTAAAGGGCTGGATCTTTAAAAAGCACAGCTTAAGTATGTCGGGGGCTGAAAGCGAAAGGGCTCTGTCCCGGACAGTTGATGTTGCGGGTTTCATAAGGCAAGAGCTCTAGGGATCTCCAATTGTGGCCTTCCCGAGCGTGTTTCTTTGTGAAGAGGGAGGGCAGCCGAGCGTTCAGAAAACCGCACAGCTGATGCGAGGAATCTATATTCACACCAAGCCCGCTCCCCCCCCCCCCCTCGCTCCCGGTCCAGAGACCTGACTCATTTCCCCTCCGATGGAGCCGCCGGCTTTCGAGCCACATCTTTGCCAATCGCCCCTGCCCAGCCGTGTCACGGATACACTTCTCCTGGGGCTAAGGGCCGGGGCTGGAGTCGCTTCTCAAATCGTGCCTGCAGCAAATCGGCTCTGGGTGAGCCGGTGTATACAGGTCCAGCTCTAACACGGAGCTGGGGTCCAGTCCGCTTCCCCGCTGCAGTCCAAGGGTTTTCGTGTACACAGGAGCATGTTTTAAATCACAAACGTGCGATGCGGCTTATCGTTCATTTCGGGGGTGACTGGTAAAGGGGAAACTCTTTTCCTTCCCATTTTCTCCTCCGGGCTGTAATTCGGAATCAATCGCTGGTGGGAGGGGGGGGGGGCTTTTTCAGATCAGGAGCCCCATCCACAGAAAAATCAGTCAGGGCCCCACAAAAGTGAGAAGAAAAAAAGCCAGCACCTCACTGATGTGGCTCCCAACTCAGAAGTAGAAAGACTCAGTGCCTAGGAAGGCCCAGCTATGGGGTGGGGCCAAAATGAGGGGTTCAGTGTGTGGGAGGAGGCTGCCGAGAATCAGGCTTAGCGTGTGAGGTCAGGGCGGGAGCGAGGGTGCAGGGGTGGGGTGGGAGAGTGAGTCTGGAGGGTGCGGATCGGAGTGAGGGTGCAGGGTGTGGGAAGGAAGGCGGGTGTAGGAGCAGGCTGGGGGCAAGGGGTCTGCCCAGGAGGTAATGATGCAGGAGCGAAGTGCGGGTGGGGAGTCTATGCGGGATGGCGGGCGCAGGGCTGGAGCGCCAACACCGGCTCCCCGATGCTGGGGCGGAGAAAGCCCCGAGCCTTGGGGCCGGATCCAGGCAAGCCAGGGCCTCATCCCCCCAGGCCTTAGGTTTCCCACCTAAGGGAGTCTCCGGGCTGGTGCCACCGGTGCGCTGTGGTCGTGGCAAAGTCAACCCCGTGAGCATCGCCCTGCCAGGGGCTCGCTCGGGGCTGTAGCGACTGATGGGAAGGCTGAGAAAGAAACCCACAAGCAGACGACAAACGCCAGCTCTCAGTAAAGCCTATGGCCCCTTCGCACGTATCCACCTAGTGAAGGAAACTGTATGGCCGGTGTATGGTACAGGGAAGTTAGTGTTTTGCTCACTACACCGGCGACAGCGGGCCCGCTCCCCGCTCGAAGCCAGTTTGGCTACTGATGTCACGGGCTCAAGGATCGCTGCCTCGATTTCCCCGGGGCATCACGGCCCTCCCGGACAGTCTGCTAAGAAGCCTTCCCGGGGCTCCCCTCTGCCTCGATAATAACTATTGCCCTGTTCTGAAACTGCTTCCCGCCCGCCCCAGGGAGCTCGGGCTGCTTTGTGCCTCCTCTGCCGACATGCACAGCCCCTGCTGGGCCCACTTGGAGAACGCGGCGGGCCAGGGGGGTGCGCGCTGGAAGCGCTGCCACCTGCCGAGCAGGGAGAAAATGTGGATTCCTTGGGCGCAGAACTTGGCCCGGAGGGGAGGCTCCTGGCCGGAGGCGGAGAAGGCCTCTGTGCGCCCAGTGCGGCGCCACCGACTCCTTAACCACCTGCAGCCCATTGGACGCCGCTTGGGTTGGGTTTTTCCCTCTCCGGGTCTGCCACCCCCCGGCAGCCACAAGCTTCCCGCGGGCCCGAGTCCGCTCCTTTGCTTTTCTCTCCTCTTCGCCGGCTCTTCGTTCCACTGACAAACCACTGCGGCCCCGCGGCCTTTGCTGCCGCACACAGGGAAGCAGTGCTGCGAGTGAGCTGGCCGGCAAAGCAGGAGCCGCAGCGCCCCCGGGCTGCCTCGCTTCAGCAGGCGCTAACACAAGCCTGCAGCAAGCCGGGTAATTCCCGTTCCCAGCAGCTGTGGCCGGATCGCTTGCTCTTGGCACAGGCAACACTGTCTGAGCAGGCTCGGGCTCTCTTCGGGCCTGAGCTGCTGAGAGCTGCAGGAAGAGACGGGGCTCGGCGCCTCTGACCCATTTCTCCCAAGGTCTGGCCACAAGGGGAATTGCTTCCCACTCCAGGGGCCTGCTGGTAACTACCGATCTTCGGCAGCAGGGCTTGGCCGTCTGTATGGCTGGGAATTGCCCTAGCTCCATTAACTTCAATTGCCCACTGTTGAGGAGCTGGGAAACAACGGGGATCCCTGCTGAGTAACACCCACCCTCTTCCCCTAACCTCCGGGAATCCAACGCGTCCTCAGCCAAACCCCGAGGGGGAAGCTGCGCCTCAAGTCTCAGACAGATGGAGTCTGAGCTGCGGTTACTTTGCTCCTGGAGATGACAGAAGTTTCTGCGTTGCGTTCTCCATTGTGACGCCAGCGATACTAAATTGAAAGGGTTCCTTCTAGCTCCCATTTCTAAAGCTGTTATTCCCTTATCCGCTTCAGAGGAACTAAAGCAAAGTTAGCACTTACCACAGATTCTTGCATTAAGCAGCTCCAGGTGTACACACCCACACATGATACTGTTTGAACCTAAGACCACATTTCCCACGTGCATATGGTACCAGGCAAGATGCACTGTGCTCTATTAACATCACGGGAAGAAGAGAGTTACTATGACTTTGCTAGTAACCACTAGGCTCCAGGGCTATGTCTAGACTGCAAGCCTCTTTTGAAAGAGCGCGTCTAGACTGCACGCGGAATTTCGAAAAAGCAAGCCGCTTTTTCGAAAGAAAGCACCCAGTGAGTCTGGATGCTCTCTTTCTAAAAAGCCTGTTTGCTGTCAAGAACGCCTTCTTTCGAAAGAGCACTTTCGAAAGAAGGCGTTCTTCCTCGTGGAATTAGGTTTACCACCGTCGAAAGAAAAGCCGCATTCTTTCAATTTAATTTCGAAAGAACGCGGCTGCAGTCTAGACGCAGGTGAAGTTTTTTCGAAAAAAGGCTACTTTTTTCGAAAAAACCCCTGAGTCTGGACACAGCCCAGGTGTGAAGAAGAAAAGAATTGCTAAAATTCTAGCCAAGGAATTTCACCTTGCCCTGCCTACATCAGATTCACTTGAAAGCTGTTTGGGATTGTTGTAAGTGGACATTGGTGACTTCAAGCCAGGCAAGAGTTGGTCACTTCTTTTCCAAGAGTCCTGGGCAAAAACGCAGCTTCCTGGTGAAAACTTCATCAAAACTGACATGACTCCACAGCATGTTTCAGCTCACAGTGTGCTTAGCCTGTGAAAACTAAGTGGTTAATGTTTGTAAGAAAGAGTGCACTAAAATTCAGCAAGATGTCAGTGTAATATTACACTGTCTGGAGGCCTAGTAAGCTGCAGTGTATCCTGCTTATTTGGACAATTGTGACTCGCAAAACTTTAAAAAGTGTAGTTTGGTTCCATAAGACCCCAACACAAGCTGCTGAGCTCCTCAAATAGACTGAGACCTGCTGAGACATCTACATATCCTGACCTCTCCCATCCTGCACACACACACTTATTCATGGGCAGACGCCACACATGGGAAGAAGGCATGTGGGGATCATGTGCCCCAAGCCATAGATTTGTTAGTTGGCTTGTACTGAGCATGTTCAATAATCAGATGAAAATGGCTACCCTCACTTTGTTCTCCTTCCTCCCTATGCCACCAGCAGGTATGTTGCCTCTGCGTATGTAATCCACATACTTGGTGTGGTTCACTGTCCCATGTAGTGGCACTTAGACCACTTACAGCAAGGGATAAGAACAAGAAGCTCTACACGTAGCCAACTGGCTTTATAGTTTAAGCTGTAGAGTCTCTTATATTAAGCTCCAGAGATCTCAGGTTCAAATATTCCCAGTGATAAGATTGAATTTGGGTTGTAGTCTAAATGTCATCCCACCCAATACTCCCCTGTCCCAATCCTTTGCCTGACTCTCTTCATTGTAAAATACTTATAGACAAGTTGATTTTATTGGTAGTTTTGCAGCCATACACAAGGGCTACGTCTAAATTGGCAAGATTTAGCGCAAATACACTAAACGCAAGAGTTTTTGCATTAGAGTATTTGAGTAAGAGAGCGTCTATACTGGCATGTGCCTTGTGCAAAAGCATCCGTGCCAGTGTAGACGCTCTCTTGCGCAAGAAAGCTCCAATGGCCATTTTAGCCATCAGGCTTTCTTGCGCAAGAAATTAATGTTACCTGTCTACACTTGCCTCTTGTGCAAGAACACTTGCGCAAGAGGACTTATCCCTGAGCGGGAGCATCAGAGTATTTGCGCAAGGAGCACTGATTTCATACAGTAGAATGTCAGTGTTCTTGCACAAATACTCACAGCCAGTGTAGACAGGTGGCAAGATTTTGCGCAAAAGTGGACGCTTTTGAGCTAAATCTTGCCTGTGTAGACACAGCCAAGAATACTAAGATTGGTTCTGCTCACAGATTTTGGGTAGAATAGTGATAAATTGAGTAAATCAGGGGAAAAGGTGAGGAGAAGGGGGATAGTACTGAAAATAAAAAAATAATAATAATAAAAAAGAAGGATCCATTCTTCATTTACCCTAAAGGAAACATCTTACATATGGCACATTCTGTAGGTTGTTCAGCATTCAGGCTAAAAATCAAAACCTATCCTTTCACATTCAGAATAGAGAGCAAGACTGGGATTTATTATGACAAGGTGGATTTTCCCACATCGCAAGAGTCAGCCTTCCAGTGTTGATAAAGGGCTTTCTCTCAGCCTGGCCCAGACACCATTTCAGTTTCAGGCTTGCTTTATGTACGGCAAAGGTGGTGAATGAGAGACAGGGAATTGAACTTCTCACATAACAACACAGCAACTGCCTTAGGATGCAATGTTTGTAAAAGCTTCCCTTCACTGCTGACATGTTGGTATGAGTCACACCCTTTCCCTCTAGGCCTTCCCCTTGTCAAACACCAAGAATGGTATCTCTCTCTGAAGTGACAAAGAGAGTGCTTGCAGCTCTGGTGAATATTTCACTGCTGCTCTAAATTTCTGCAAATCTGCAGAGAAATGATTTTATATCTCACTCAATTCAGGAGAGGCACACAGAGAAATTCCAGGAAATAAAACACTAAATCTAGTTTCTTGCTTTAAAAGTGCTTGCCATATATCACCACCAACCAGCATGTAAATTTTAGTCAGCCACTGGACTAGTCTTTAAAAGAAGTTGAAAAATGTCTCAGTGTCCTCAAAGGACACACCTGTTATCTGAAACAGTTTTTAACCAGCTTGTTAAGCAGCTTTGACAGATCAAAGACCCTGGACAATGGGCACAAACTTTAACAATGGGTTAGCCTTGAGCAAAAGCTTCTGTCAAAGCCAGGCTTGTGCCAGTTGTATTATGGCCTACAATTGAAAATAAATTTTACTTGGATAAGTACCTCAGCCCCATCAGAGGCACTGCCGCCACTGAAACAAAAGCAGTTGGGGATAAGTTATTGACTCCACTGACAGCCTGAATGAACTTCATTATGCCAGCCCACTCTTGGAAAATGTGTCAGGTTTTAAACTGAATTAGGTGGCAGGTGCATAGACCATTTTCCTGCCCCCCTTGAGACAGTAGAGGGCCAATCATCACCTGATTCTACAGACAAATGTTTAGATTTGGTTTTCATACTGCACAGCCATAAGTGAGAGCATATTTAAATCATAAGGCTTCCCCCCACATCCCCCTTTTCTCCCCCTGTAATTATCTTGCTATATTCCCATGCACAGGTCACTCTGGCCCTCTGGTGTAATGTAACAGGCTTCTCCACCAGCACAAATTACTATGAAGTTTCTGATTCATCTCTTTTGCAGGTCACTTGAGCTTGCAGGATGTCCACTGATGTAAAAACAGCCTGAATCACAGGGAAATCATGGCTCCTTGCGTGTTCTCCCTTAAAGAGGCACCAACCACAAGTGTATGCTTTTAGAAAGACATTTCTCATTGGTGATTATGTATCGGACCCAACTCTTACTGAAATTAATGTAAAGACACCCAGTGACTTCAATGGGAGCTGAATTGAGCATTGTCTCGATTAATTTTCTTTGATATGCATTGACCTATATGGTTAGAATTCAGATTCAAATGTTAGTCTCCATACAGAGGTTCTTCCACCATTAAAACACACACACACTCAAACAACAATTTAGACAGATTTCTTGCCAAATACTATAACCCTGTCACTTCTCTGCTGTGGAAGAAGCATGAAATTCTAAGGTCTTTATTTTATTTTATTTTATTTTATTTTATTTTATTTTATTTTATTTTATTTTAAAACATTGTGTTTTATGGTCCACGACGGCCTAAAGCAACATCAGCAGAATTTCAATCACTTTGGATGCCTGCTCTCATTACTTAATCAACATAGAACTATTAAATATCCTAAAGATGGAAGTCTACTTTCTGACCAGAGAGGGAAGCATTGGCATATGCCTTTGGCAGCATGCCTTATTTAAGTTAATGAGCAAGTAAGATTCCTTTTTTCTTTTATTAGGTTGCTGGCTCTTTAGCCATCCTGAAACTTTTGAATTGAAATGGTTTGTATGCCACATGATTAAACTGACATTGCTTTTGATTCAGGTGAGTATTTACAACAGCTGTAACATTTTTCACTAAGTTAAATTAATGTACATAAACTCCCCTTTTTGTGTTTTATATGCAGAGTGAGAGCTGATTCAAAAGGCAGATTCTTTCCACGGTGGGAAGAAAAATTATCTACCATCTTTGGTACTGTAGTGTATTTAACAATTTGCAGTAGCGGCTTGTCAGTATCAATGACAATGTTCAGCACCTTCCATCCAAGGATCTCAAAGTGTTTAATGAACATTAATGAACCATCACTAAACCCCTGAGAGGTAAGCAGGAATTGAGATTAACATTTCATAAATGAAGTCACACTGAAGTTATGTGATTTGCCCAACCTCACAAGTAATCAGTGGCAGAGCAAGAATAAAACCCCACACTCCAGCTTTTGTCGACTTGTTTTAATTCCTAGACAATGTTGCTTCTCCTTAGCATGTCTTCACATAGATATTGGGTTCACTTCATGGATGTACTGTATTTAGTTCATATGTGTAATACTAATGCACCAAAAGTTTCTCTTCTCTAACTCTATTATAAACAGAGCCAGAATGCTTCATGTACAGTGCTGCATCAATATACATTTCTCTCCCTCATACTCACAAATCTTGGAAAACTAAGCTTATTCTTTAGGGCCAGCTAAAGACTGCTGTGTGTCAACATAGAGACTCATTTCTCACAGTGGTATCACTTACTGGATATGTTCCTTCCTCCCAACAACAGCAGATGGTGTTTCATAGTTGGTCACAAATGGCTGTCAGTGAGTGTTTGTCTGCCTGCCAGTAACCTGTAGTTTGGGGACTCCCTCAGAGAGTGTACCAGCCCTGACTCTGCTGATAGCAGCATCTGAGAAAATGATGTGTCCTTTCTTGTCAGGCACAAAATTAGCCATCTCACTTTCAAACTGTTGACAAGGGGGATATGAAAGAAATAAGGACTGTGCCAGCCCAGCTGAGATGTCTTGAGCTCTCCTTCTGTGGATGGAACACAGCTCAAATAGGAAATGCAGCCTTTATGGCAGTAGTGTTTACTCCAGCCTAAAAATGTTTTACCAATCAGGCTTACCACATTTTCCCAGGCTATGTTAGATCTCTTCTGTCCCAAAATAGTACAAGAAGAGGAAACTTTTAATGACATTGTCAGTAGAAGCCAAAATCCACAGAATGGGTAAAGGCCTCATTGCACCAGGCATATTTGCGGTTGACAGCATGCGCACAACTAGAAAGCAGCCAGGCAACAGTGCTGTCCTCTGTGACTGTAGTCCTGCACTAATGACAGTGAGCAGAAACAGAAGGTGATAATGTAAATCAGGTATAGAACACTTCAGTCCCCTCTCACCCAAGGTGAAACCAACTGGGAAACCTTTGTATCAGTTTAACAATAACCATTTCCTTTTGGCACATGTCCAGCATTTCAAATACACACAGTATCTAACCAAAATTATTTATTTCTAGCGCACTCTCAAAGATGTGTTCCTAAACTAGTGCAAAATATCTTTTTCAGCAGTTGTTAGAAGGTGTTCCACTTTTGATATGGCTGAAAACCAATTTCTATTTCAAGCCAGAAATTGTATCTCCTCTGTGTATTTAACTGCTCCCATTTTCTGCCTGGGCTAACTGGACACGTACAGTCCCTTAGCTTGTATATCATATTTCTGGCTATGTGGTTGGGACTCTATTTTGGAGCCTGCCAACTCCACTTTATTCATAGTCAGCTGGTCCAGGCTGCTGCTGCCGCTGCTGAGTAATTCTTTCCATTGGGCATTGAGTGTACTCACATGTCTTTAAAGTTACCGAGTTTAGGAATGCCTAATTAAAGTATATACAAATTAGTGCAAAAATCCTAGAGTGCCTCAGGAGAAAAATAGAGGGGCCTGCTGGCAGTTGTTAGTAACAATAATTTTGCATCTTTGCAGTACATTTCTTCTTTAATGCATGGAGTTTTTGCAGATAAGTTTTCCAAAAGAAGTCTAGAGCTAGTTGAAACAGGCATTTCAAAAACACCTTTTGTCCAGAATTGGGGAAGAGGAGAAAATTAAAATTTCCTGCAAAACAAAAATTCAAAAAAAAAGCCAATTTGGAAAATATCTTATCAAAATTAAACATTATGATAATGGTCAAACAATTGCATTTTGACTTGTATATTATAGTATAGCATTCAGAACTAAAGTTGCTGTATACATGCAAAAACCTTGCAATAAAATCTGATATAAAAGTCAAAACAATAAAGTCAAAATAAAGCTCTTTGTTCAAATCAAAACAATAGGTTTTGATTTTACTGAAAATAAATATTTTAATAATTCATCCTCAACTAAATTGAACTCTTCCCACAAGATGTTTTCATTTACTCACATCAGGCTTTTTCTGATGGAAAACTGTTCCATTGGAAATTTTTTAACCCTCCTTACAGAATTCCTTGTCAATTCCCCCCAGTCCCTCACCCCTTCAACAGCAACAACAAAACAAATACACAAACAAACAAAAAAAGCAAAAAAACCTCAACAACTTTGTTAAGCTGGACTGAAGGTGTGGACATATACCAATCACTTATGCAAAAAAGGAAACTTAAAAGAATATTGCAGTTATACAGAATCCAGACACTGGAAAGCCAAGGAATAAGTTAAAATCAGGACTTATTCTGAACTCTGATACAAGGATACGCATTTGTATATAATTGTATTTATTAAATCAATTTGTGAAAATGATCCAAATTTATGAAGCCTAGCAGAGCATGCATGGTCATATTTTCAACACCTGCAGAATGAGGAAATGTCTCATTTTAGCAACTGGGTTGGGCAGAGCTTGGTTTATGGGTGGAGCTTAAAAGAATACCACTTTCCTTTTTCTAGCTTAACCCATGGATAAAATTCTAATTCAAGGTTAATAAATTCAAGGTAAATAAAATGGACGTTAGAAAGAATGAAAATGGAGAATTCAGAAAGCCAAATAAGTTTAACTCTTTCCTCATATTTCTGTCACCCCATGTACTCAACATGTGAGGTATTTGTGTATAGGACAAGTGTCTCCATTATTTGACATCTTAAATCTTGTACTGCTTTAATGATGTGGCCTTGAACTTCAGAGGTTAGAGACATCACATTCTTGTATCCTTAAGTGGCCAAGATAAGGACTAATTTGTGTCAGAGAACCACAGTACATTGAGAAGAGGACATGGGGGTTCAAGCATCCTTTGGTGTGCGAGGGAAGTGTGAGATGTGGGATGCTGGCATTGCTATGTTGTCAGTGGAGAGTGACCTGTGACAGTTGGTGCTTGGTGGGTATTTCATACATTTAGGATCCAGGGTATGGCAAGGGGTGTCTTGCTCATATTGTCAACAATGAAGCTGTATGATGAGCCAGTGAAAGGATGTCTCATGAATTAGGCTGGTGAGTAGCTGGGAATAGGGAGAAATTGTCAACTGGGGAGTCTTAGTGGTTTGTTTCCATATTTTCCCACAGCCTTTCTTTTAAGCTGCTTTTTAATGTACAGTTTCTTGGCTTTCCAATGTTTGTAAACAGCATCATTTCTTCAAGTTTCTTTTATTTGAGTTACTGTAGTTACACCCTTAAATGAAGCTGAACAAACTTTTGTCTGGGAATTTCATTAGCCTTTTGATAAAGTTGTCAAGGAAAAATACTGGTGCTCTGCCATATAGAAGCATTTATTCACCACCAAGTATGTAAATTAGATTACATCCTAGATGACAGCTGTGTCAATTAGCATATCTTGGTCACCTGCTTGCTTGAACTACACCCAATTTTTTCCAAGCTACACTTGTGGATTTCTTACAGTCATTTAGCTCAACCTGAGACTCTCTGGGGTTAGTCATGCTTTGGAACTTATGAACTCTGCAAAGGAGTCCTTACATGGCTAAAGAGCCCTGTGGGGGTAAGGAGATCAACAGAAAAAATCCCTCTGGGATTTAGGAGAAGTGTTGCAACACATGTCTGATGGACTTTTCATGGAGCTTAGAAGCTCTGAAGGGGTCCTGAAGTTAATTAGACAAACTCGCCAAGCCTGTCAGACACTTGGTAACCTCACTGGATCCTCCAGACTTTTGGCAAAGCTTAGAAGATTGCAACATGCCAATAGAAGGCTCAGCTACGGCTAAGTCACCAGGGGAAAAAGTTCCTCCCGAATTACCACCATTTCTGGGAACAAGATAATAGTGTCATTCAAGAACTTCATGGTAAACCAGAGCCAAGGTTTCAAGGCATCTCTTCTTTTGATGTAGGACAAAAAAATATGACAAGATTTGCCAAATGGCCAAAACACCTAATTTTTCAAACCTCCACTTTCCACTCTAATTCATTTGATGAAGTGGGTTTTGCCCATAAAAGCTCATGGATTTCTATATATTTTGGTTATTTACTGAGGCTATGTCTACACAGAAGTGTTATTTTGGAATAACTGATGTTATTCCAAAATAAGATAGTCCATGCCTACACAGCAGGCAGTTACTTTGATATAATGTCAAAATAATGTCGAGCTGGAGGACTTCTTATTTTGACTCCTGTAACCCTAATTTTACGAGGAGTAAGGGAAGTTGGGGGAAGAGTGCTATAACACGGACTTCCTGCTGTGTAGATAGTGCCAAAAGCCAAAATAAGCTATTACAACTTAACATAGCTTATTAACATAGCTTATTAACAACTCCTGGCGGCACACAGTCCACCAGGCCATCTCCTTCTTCGAAGATACCCGCAGGGCCTGTATGGAGGACAAAAGGAGAAGGAAGAAGAACCGTGACCCCTCAGCACCTATCCCAGATCAGACCTATATTTGCAGCCGTTGTGGCAGGACCTGCCTGTCCCGCATAGGCCTTGTCAGCCACCAGCGTGCCTGCAGAAGACGTGGATTTCCTTCCTAGATCTTCGTTCGCGAAGCCAAGCCATGATGATTAACAATTAACATAGCTCAAGTTTTGTAGCTTATTTCGACTTTAGCCCAGCTGTGTAGATGTGCCTTAAGATGCCACAGAACAACTCATTGTCTCATACATCAGTATCAGATGGACCAATTCATGTCAAATTTTTTGGGGAAAAAAATCTTTTTGACCCTGAGCTAATTTGCCAGAAAGGACATTTTCTAAGGATGTTAAAGTGTGTTGGGTATGTTGGAAATCCAGTTTATAATAGAAAGATAATTTCAGTTCAACTACAGTGAAGCTACTGCCTCTCCATACTGTGGAAATCACTTTAATCTATTGGGCAATAAAGCCACTTCTCCGGTAGGAGATGGCAGCTTTTGCCTTCATAATATCTTTTTTTTAAAACATTTATATTGTATTAATATTGTAAAGTGGCATGATAGAAGATGTTTAGGTGGGTCCAATGAACATGAATCAAATATTTGACCCCATGTCTTGGACATGTGTGTTAGGGGCTACTGTGCTGTTAGTGGATGCTAGCTTTTGGATGAGACATAAAACTGAGGTCTTTCTTGACCATTCGTCAGGAGTAAAGAAGTCATAATACCATTCACAAGTGCGGGGGTGTTAGTGTCCCAAATATTCAGTCAAATTTTGTCCTCACAGGCATACATACAGCTGCTATCAATTTCAATAAGAATACTGAATGTATACCTAAGTACAAATTGTGGTCTATTCTGCTTATTGAAATTTCCTCTGCATTCTCAGTGAGATACAGTGTTGTTTAGCTCTCTTCTAATATGCTTGATGATGATGCTATGGGCTTTTAATATCATGCTGCTTCCTTTTCCCAGTGGCCCTGCTCGACCTTTTTTTTTGAGCTGGGGAGGGGGAGGAATCACAAATCCACATACCCTCACAAATCTTTGACCTCTTCTTGAAGACCTACAACAAGACTTAATTGACTTTGCTCCATCAAACAATCCATAATAGATTTGTTGGCTTCTACTGAGTCAATGTAGTGTTTGTTGTAAGCCTCTGAAGAGATCATTGGGATAGGCCTCCTATGGCTCACAGGGGTGATCCCCATGAGCCTTAGTCTTATGAGGTCAGGAAAGATGGTTTCAAGAAACTTCCTAAAATGTCTTTGTTGGGGGGCTCTCTCATCCTTGATCTTCTCCCTTCATATAACAAGTTCTTATCTCCAACTCTAAGGTCTGCAGAACAGTGGCTCCCTTTGTATCGACCTCAGGAGGTCTGCCAGGAGTGGGGACTGACAGAAAGGATCAAAACTTCCATTGATCTCCTGACATCTTCAGTAGAGGACAACCTATAGAAAGTATTAGAAGCTCAGCAACCATCCTTTGTGAGCTTTTTGGTGAATATAAAATATCTTTTCACAATTGACAGTGCCTAGGGAAATGCCTAGATTTTAAGGTTGACTTCCAAAATGAAAAGGGTAGTGGCTTCTTTTTGTTAAGAAACAAAGCTAAACTAAACTAAAGATAAAGCAAGAAAGCAAACAAGAAAGAAATAGGTTTCCACAGTCCTATTATGTGCTATACTGTGCTTGCTGAAGCTGACCATCCATAGTTAATGTAATGACCTCCATTGGAGTTAATGGACACTGTGATGAGACAGGCATATGAGCCATTGTAGCTCTCACTCAGGGTAACCCATACTGCTGTGTTTGTCAGATGGACACTTATCCACTAGGCATGGGTGACCCGTCCATGTAGGAGAACTAGGCGGTCGCCTAGGGCGCCAAGTTAAATGGGGTGCAATGGGACGCCAAATGGTGGTGCAATATCATTGAGGGGTTTGGAGGTGGGGGTGCCGATTGCATGATTCGCCTAGGGCACCAGTTGCTGGCAGCTAGTCTAGGGCCGCTCCTGCCACTAGGAGATCAACTGAGGTCACCAACTCTCTTTCACATAGATAATTGAATAGCCCTTAGATGTCTACACATTCCAGTTTCTACCAACATGGGCTAGTGGAGCATCCTGTCCTTTGGATTCATTGTAACTATCAACTTGCATTTTTACAGACAAATACATAAGCTTAACCTAGAACTCAAAATAACACATTGGAAAGCCTAGAGTCTGATACCCTTTACTCACGCTGACTCACTCCACATCTAGCCCTATGAAAGTCAGAGAAACTACTCAAGGCATAAGATGCGCTCCAGCATGAATATGGACACCAGAATCTGGCCCACTGCAAGGAAGGATGCGCTACGATCATTGTAAGCTCTTTAGGGCAGGGACCGTCTTTTTGTTCTGTGTTTGTACAGTGCCTACTACTATAGGGTCCTGCTCCATGACTAGGGCACCTAGGCAGTAGTAGTACCAGTAGTAATAAGAGCAACAGTACTATATCTAGGCAATTCCTATGCAACCAAGTGTTATTTACTATGGTGCAGGTAAAATAAATTCCTTACTGGTCAGGGGAGAGATACCAGTTTAAGGAGGGACATGTGATCCTTCATGTAACCCTCCATGTGATTCTACCCTACCCCAGCCCAGTGCCCCAGGCTCTTCCCCTCCTCTCCCAATCCCATGTTACTTGGGGGCAGAAGGGGACTAGGAGGGGTACCGCAGCTGGAGAGGCTGCTAACAGTTCTGCTGTTTTCCCATTCTGCCCCTGCCAGTAGGAAAGGAGCAGAAGCTCTAGCCCTGCCTCCTGCCTCTCCATAGAGTTGTCTCTCCTCCGGCTGCATCTATACAGCACCAGACCTGCCAGGGGACAGGGCTGGGAAGGGCAGGACTTGGGTTCTGATCCTTTCCCCATTGGGAGGGGGCAGGCAGTGAGGAAAGGAGCAGAATGATGGTAGCTCTTCCGGCTGCCGTGCCGCTCCCAGCCTATTCTCCTCAATTCAGGGCTTTAAACAGACACAGCTGAAGGAAAGCTCTGTGGAGGGGTTGGGGATGTTACCATGTCTTTCCAGTATGCTGTCTTGCTGGTACAGCATACTGGCTTGGCCCACATGCACTGCTGGCTAGTTATTTGGAAAATTGAAGAGAAGTGTTATATTATATTATCAGAAAATATTGCATGCAAATTAATGAAACAGCTATTTTTGTACCAGTAACTAACACTTCATTATTTTTGGAACCTGACTGGCCCAAACCCATAGAAAATATATCTTACCTCCCATTCCAGCAGCATTGAACTTCTTCTGCGCAGATACATTTGATCACCCCTTGGTTCCCTTTGGTTGGAATACTGCTCTTTCCTAATGAATTGTAACTCTTGAGCTGACTGGTACAACTGGGAATCAAACTACTCTCTCTCAGATTTTATATCACTTTTAATTAACATGCCATAGAATTAGATTGATTTAAAATTGATGTCAATGCCAATGAACGTAAGTATTGATACTTAACTGCTTAATATAACATAAACTAATGAGCCAGAGGAAATCTTCAAACATGACAGAAATAGTTATTTCCTCAACTTATTGATGTAACTAGGAGGGCTGATTAGCTTTAAATATTATTTACAAGGTCAGGTGTGGCCCTTTGGCCATGTCATTTCTTAAATCTTTCTGCCTTTGGCCCATTCATGGAAGCACTTAAAACAAATGCTTAAATCCATCCATGTTCAGGGCCAGATAAGCATGATCAGAACCTCAAGTATATACTGATGCACTGTCCTGAATAAGGCATTTTCCTGAACTGGAGTGGTGTCTTTGTTTACATTTGCTAGCATTTTTGGCTTGTCACTCACAAAATGTTTTGTTTTTAAAAGTTCTGTTAAAATTGGAGCAATATAGAGTCTCAGTTTCTTTCAAATAAAAAACTCAATGCTTGTTTTATTAGCACCAAAATCCAGATGTTCTTTCTATTTTTAAGTACCCCAAGATGTGTCAATTCACTTAAGTGTAGCGCTGAAAAGAACAATCAAGTAACTTATGATGTCTGATTTTGGCGTTAGTCTCTGTGCTTACCATAAAAGTTTATTCTCCGAGAAATAACAATTGGTGTGGCACTTAAAATACATACAGCTAAAATGATTTTGCAAAGCATTTGTAGGCTAAAAAGGTCTAAAATGTCAGTTGGAGTTTATAAAATAAATTTATTTAAGATATTTTGTTACATAAACTACAGTTTCTTTTTCTGACCCATGCTGTTTTGCAACTCCCTCCACTGTAACATTGTGGAAAATGAAATATAATATTTGCTTATTAAATCATTTAAAATAGGCCCATCTAGTGGAGCTGCAACAAAGCGAATAGTGGAGGTGCTAAGAGCCATTGAACCAAGGGCCATACTGGAACCCACCCCACCACATTTCCTTCAGGATGTCCCTTATCCCACCGGGGCAGCCTGTGTATTGGGTTGTTGTGTTGTTCCCAGGATGGGGAAGGCTTGAACCCATCACCCTAGGCAAATGCTTTAGCCCCTAGGCTATGCCAGAACCTACCGCACCACCTTATTTTCAGGGTGTCACTTATCCCCGCCCTCAACCTTTGGAAACTACGTCAAGCCAAAGGGTGCTGCAGCATCCTTCACATGCCTATGGGCCCACAGATCATTAAAAACACAGTAATACCTTTACTAGGCATGATGATAATGATGATGATGTTTCTATAACATTATCAGACTGGAGAAAAAATGCAGAAAAATGTACAGTAAATATTAGATCCTTAGAGAGCATTGCAAAGCCATCCACTTGGGAGAAATTTGAGGTTTTTGTCCTTTATCATTTTGGTCCTAGAGAATGAAAATACCACTTTTTGCTTTTAGTACAATGCTCGATCAAAGCAAGTACAGTATTATGGATGATCTTTAAGGAGACAGAAGATAACGTGGCAATCAGTATAGCACTCTGTGGGAAAATATTGACACTGTCGCTTTACTCCAAGTGGTGCAGAATGTTTTTTTCTCTGGCTTAATGTAAAGTTAACTATTTTGGAGTGTTCCATGAAGTCTGTTTTTGAACATGTTCTCCAGAAGGTTTTGGGAAAGATATTGGCATGAAGAAAAACTAATCAGAAGAAGAATTGTCAACAGCCCTGTCTGTGCTGAGAGGATTGAAGGACAGGAGCTATGAGTAGAAATAGAATAGTATGGGAAGAGTCTTCAAACAATAAAAAAAAATGAAAACTCTGAAAAAGGTGAAAGGAGAGATACACTGAGGTTCTATAGAAGGGATGGAAAAATATCTAAGCCATGTAGATCAACCCCTCAGCTTCCATGAGTGAAGAGGACCCACACAAAGAGAATTTGACTAGAGTAGTGTTTCTCAAAGTGGTCTGCGAAACCACTTTGAGAAACCCGCTAACTGGCAATTCCCGTGTGTTTACTTACTGGCTTTGCAGCCACGGAGCCTTGCAGCGTGGGCTTCTCATGGCTTCCTTTGGCTGCAAATGGCGAACCGGAGCCAATGGGAGCTACGATGCTCCGTGGCTGCAGAGCCGATAGGTAAACACACCAAAGTGACCAGTTAGCAGGTTTCTCAAAGTTTCACAACCACTTTGAGAAACACTGGACTAGAGAGGTCTCTCCATCCTGGTCAATACTAGTCCGGGCAGGTTGGCTTAAGGTGTTGGCAAAATGTGTAGCTGGAGTCAGCTTACCTTAAGCCAAGCAGTGGACGCATCCACACAGCAAAAAGCCAATGGGAGAACACGCTCCCATCAGCTTTGCCTACTCTTTGCAGAAGGAGGAGATGCTGGCAGGGGCTGCCCTCAGTGTTCGATTTAGGGGTCTATACTAGATTCACTAAATCAAACACTAGAAGATCAACCTCTGGAACATCGATCTTCTCGTAAGTATAGACATGCCCTCTGTGACTTTGTCAGCCATTCGTGGGAAGAGCATCAGGGGCACCCTAAGCATTGGCTGGCAACTCTTTTACTGTAGTTTATAGAAATCTAAATGCATAGTTCAATACATTGAATTATTAGCCATCATCTCACCGCTAGATATTTTATGGCACTTGGGATGCACGCACCTAAGTCTCCCTCAATATATAGCCTATCGTGCCTTATAATGACAATGTAGTACACTGGGTAGAATGTTAGGGTGGTCACTTTTGTGCATCATTAAAGAGTATCACTCTTGCGCTTGATTGCACTGTGAATCTCAACCCTGAAAAAGGTTTGTTGAACTGCCTCATTCCAGGACTAGTAGGTCAGAGTGAGTCTCAGAGACATCCCCCCGGATCACAGTTTCTCCCCACTTCTTCTTTGCTCCTGGGAAGTGATAATGCACCACTGGCCTATGTCAGAAACAAATTTCTACCCATCTGCACAACTCAGCTACATTGGTCCCTGAGAAAGGAGGCAGAGTCACGTCTTTGTCCAATCCCCGCCCATTTGCTGCTCCTCACAGGCGCGCTTGCTCCTGGGCAAATAGCCCTGCTTATTCCATTCATCTGGTCCTGAATTTCGGTCCCCAGAGAGAGGCATATGTGTGTTTCTTATGCACTTGCACAGGCATGTAGTCCAAGTCACACTCTATTCATTATTTTGCAATGGCCCTGGGAATTATTCACATTCTACATAGGAGAACAGGGCCCAGTGAAAAAAGTATGACAGAATTTTGAATGATTATGATATTATGTTTTGTCCTGTGCATAGCATGGGTGGGTGGGTGTGCTACTAATACTGCAGGAATATGTATAAATATACTTTTCAGTATTTCCAAAATCAATTTACAATTGCATCCTAGTATCTTTTTAAAAGTCACTTCTTGCACAATTATCACAAATGGACAGTCCCACATTGGAACAACCAAAATTTCAATTATTTTCTTGTGTTGAGTAGATGCAAAAATAGAATTGTGTCCAAATGAAACTCTGAATTTTGAAAATCTCCAGGTTTTATTTTCATCAGGTTTCGGTAGCTATGGGCCCATTTCATTTAAAAAACATTCCTATATTTGAACAAAAATGTACATTTTTTTAGTTAATGTAGACAAGTTTCATGAATTCTCAATAAAACACAAAAACCTAACAGTTAGAAATTCTTGGAAATTTGGTGTGACTGTTTTATAATACATATATGTGTGCACACAAATATCCTCATCTACAGTGACATAAGCATTTGTGTTGCATTGAGGCAGTTGACACAGATAAAAATAATCTCTATTTTTCGATGTTTCCAGTTGTTCCATCCTTCCTGCCTTTTATCAAGGATTTAGCACCAGGGCCTCAAGTAAACTGGCTGAAGGTTTGGGCTGTGTCTTCCCTCTAGACTTATCAGGGGATACCTTTTGCCCAGCCCATTTAGAAATGTGATGCTCTCTGGAAGCCACAGTCACTCAAACCTCTCCAACTTCACTGGCAAATTTGTTGAATAACTCCTTTTTCATTTCCCTCACCAGAGAGTCTCATACACTGGATATTTACCATTGCTTTCACCTGAAATCTGCGGTCTGTTCAGTCCTGTGAGGGATTAAGAGATAGGCAGCCATTTAGAGCAGTCATCAAAAGAAGACAATGCCATGACACAACTGCAATGACACACATTCTGTTTTTGTGCAACTTCTTGGGGAGAAATATTAAAAGGATGAGTGGTCATAGCATTGGGGCTTTGTGTGCTTCCTTATAACTTAGGATAAACATGGCAATGCTCACTTCCAATCAGGCTGTTTCATTTTTGTTCATCATGAAACATCCTCCTCTCCGAAGCTTCTGGCGGTGGCTGTATTTGTGGGTAGAATGTGTTCCGTGAGAGATCATTGCAGCCTGATATAAGAGATGATATCAGAGATTAGTTAACCGTATGGGCTGAGTCCCAAGGGAGGTGTGTGAAATGAATCAGATTAAACAAAATTGATAATGTGAATACTTAATCAAACAGACAAAGGTAGTCTGCACAGCTAATTAGGGGCAAATAGAGCGTCCCTCTTGTACCTCATTTAACTGACAAATTGTGCAGACAGTTTTAATGGGAGTCTGTTTAGCAAAGAGAAGGCTGTACAGTTGACAGCTTGGCAAAATGTGGTTTCTGTAACACCACATGATGCTTATGGAAATTAGCCTGGTGCAGCTGAGCTCTGAGTAGGTGAGGGCTGCCCAAACGACAGTGAAATGGTAAAATGGACCTTTTACAGGCACTTGGTTACTGGCTCCTTAAAGGGACAACGCTGCATGTTTCCAAGGAATGTTACTGAGGAAGTCTAAAGAAATATCATTGGAGCCCAAGAGAATTGTCCTTCCCAGTGCAGGACAGACACAGCACACACAATCAGGGTTAATTAAATGAGCTTATGATATGGACAGTAATGCTGTACAGTTCAGCAAGCTGTATGAACACCAAGCCACCCTGCCAGCCTGGTGGTGAAGTAGGTAAATAAGAATTACTTTTTCTGTTTTACACATGATGAGAACTACACAGCCAGGTGATTTACTAAACCTCATAAGAGTCATCAGTGGTAGAACCAAACTGAGAATGTAGACGTTCTTGGTTCCCTGTTCCATGCCCAGTCCTCTAGTCCACGATGTCTTCCTATGAACGACTAAGCAACACTAGATGGAACATACATGGGGCTAATGACGATTTGCGCTCAGAAAATGTGGCAATACAGTTTGGTTTGGATAGGCCTAGAAAATATGGATCCTTAAAGCATTTTTAAACTTTCTCAGATCAGTCGTCTTCTCTCTCTGCCTGCCATCCTCTCAAGCTCAACCATAGCCTTCTTTCCCCATTTAGTTTCATCCATGGACCCTCTGATCTCCTAACCCTCCTGCAGGGAAGGAGGAGGAATCTCTGGTCTGATATTTTCTCTGCTGAAATTTTGGCATTTCTCATTCTTGCTGGCTTCATTTGTCCTTCCCTACAAAGAACATCACTACGTGACAATAAGAAATAAAGCATGGCCCCTTTAAAAATAGTGTAATTAATAGCCAACCTGATTCAGTTCATAACAGGATTGAACAACCACAACCTAGATTTTACTGTTGTATTGAGACAGGAAGGTGAAAAACCTACATAGGTGAGATTAGGAGCAGCACTTCTGGATGCCTGAAATGTAATCTGAATTCTTCAGTATTGTGAATGCTTCTGAAATGGACAACAAACAACAACAACAACAACAACCAAACACCCAAGAGTGGTGGAGGGGAAACAGTGAACAACATGTAACAACCACTCTGTTCCAAAGAAAGAGTCCTATGCTACAAGGCTACCATTAGCACATATTGTTATCTAAACAATTACAGTGTCTTAAATGCAGCAACTAGAACTTGGGGTTTGTTTTTCTGTTGTGTGTCAGTCTACATTCAGTCACACTGCTTTAAAAAGACAGACGTGCTAGAAGGGAAGGTTTTGGAACATGATTTTGTGAATCACTCTGCCACTCAGACAGGCTATGCACATAATGGTCCAGTAGTATCAATGGAGAAGGGCTGACATCCTTAAGATCTAGGACTAATCAAGTAGCACTATTCGAATTCTGCTGAAAGTAGGGGCCTGGGACAATTTGTCCCTCCCTCCATAAAAATAAAAAAATATTTGTTTAAATACACACGATAAGTAAAGACATTTATTTTCAATGGAGTAAATTATTGAGAAGCAGAGGTTACCTGCCATTGGAAATAGTGTTTTAAGATTGCAGTTCATGGAACCCATTCACAATTGTCTTTTAATTAGTTACTGAGTTGATGGTAGAACTGTTTTGTATGTGAACATTCAGGCATGTACACATGCATGCGACACCCTTCCCACATAGTCTGCCTACAGCTCCTCAAGTTGGCAATAGTCTAATGGCTAGTGCACACCCTAGGGAGTCAAAAGACTGAGGTTCTAATCCTGACATTGACTCTCAAAGTGATTATGGGCATTTCACTTAAACCCTCTGTGTCTCAATTTCCCCAGCTGTAATATGGGTTGGTAATAATACCTACTACTCCCATTTAAAGAGGTCTTGTAAACTATGCTTTGATGTCCTTGAATGAAAGGCAGTGTACAGAATGGACCAGCTCCTCAGTGGTATAAATTAACATAGCTCCATTGATATGAGTGTGCAGTGTTGATGTTGTTTGATAAAGTGAGAAGTTCAGAGAATTTCCATTTTCCAATCATCTCCACTTCACTCTGCAGCCCCAGATGAGCTCCTTTTCCTGTAATTTGGGCACATACATACCTGCTCACTCCTATGTGGACTGCAGCAGAGACTAAATCAGCCATCTCAGTGCTGTGGTGGTTTCGTGTTACACCAGTGTCACTTAAATATCATCCACTGCTGAAAGGTAAAAGTTTACGATTTAAAATAAAAATGGAAAAGATCCAGAAAACCTAAACATTTAAAAGTGAGCTATATTGTACCTGTAATAAAGCTGTGGAGGAAATGCACAGGGCAGCAGTTAACTCCTCAGCCAAATTCACTTGGGGAGCTCTGCTTGAGCTAAGTGTCAGCGAGCTCATTATGATAACAGGTGTAAGACAGTGCTTATATGTATGTGTTATGCAGAATTGTGGGGAAATTTGCCAATACAGCATTTACAGAAAAATTAACTATGAGATAGAAAATAATCTATAAAATTGTGGTCCTAATATATTTGTGAATCACGTCAACATTCATATCAGACAACTTACCATGGTAGGCTCTTTCTTTCATGTCTTCTCAATGAACTTCTGTATTATAAAAAGTCTGCTGAAACCTTTTAGATAGAGTACTAATTAGCTATCCTGGCTCAGGCCTGAGAGCCAGAAATTCATGTATTTAAATCCGAATTCTGACACTGATTCCCTTTGTGATCTTTGAAGAGTCATTTATCTCAGCCTAACTTCCTCCAGCTGTAAGAAATATGGAGATATTAGTACAGATTGAACCTCTCTAGTCTGGCACTCTTTGGTCTGGCAACATCTGTGGTCTGGCACGATTTTAGTTAGCCAGATGTCCACGTATCATGGCTGTGGCCAAATTTCCCACAGTCCCATAAAGTTTGTTTATAGCAGTGGTCACCAAATTTTTAAAGCACAAGATCCAGGATCTACCTCTGCCCCTTTTCTGAGGCTGTGCTCCACCTCTTTGCTGAGGCTTCACACACCTCACTCTGTGAAGATGGGGTATAGGGGAGGGGGACAGAGTGACATCAACGTTCCCCTGCCTCTGTCTCCCTCACTCTGCACAACAAGCAGGAGGCTCCCAGGGGGTAGCTCCGAGGCTCGGGGCAGGAGCGGCAGGGCAGAGGGGTGGGGGGAAGGGCAGCTGAAGTGCTGGCACTTGATAGCCTCCCAGCCAAACCAGTCAGGATCACCTGTCAGAGGCTCCAAGAACTACCAGTAGATACCGATCTAATGATTGGTGACCACTGGTTTACAGCTACCAGTCCTGGTTTTCAGTGTTCAGTGCTGTTATTTAACTCTAATTTACCCTTAAATGTCTTCTAAGAGCCTACTAAGGAGTGGAAGAGTTGGTAATACTGCTAGACAATATTGATCTCCTGTGGTTTGGCAAATTCTTTGTTTTGGCAAAAGTCAGGCCCTCAGGGTGCTGGACTTGAGAGATTCAACCTGTATTTACCTACTGTATCACACATGGGGGACTGACAATAAGGATTAATTAGTTAATGTTTTTAAAGCAATTTCAAGATACAAATGTACTCAATATGCTGAAAGTTGCAATGATCACATTACCGTCCATTCAACTTTTGCATTAGTTTTATAACTTTATTTTTTTCACATTACACTAAGGAAAAAGAATACACAGGGTAGGGAAGGAATGATGAGCAACTGCCCATTTTAAGGACATAACACCCCTTTATGCATCTCAGATGACTAGCCATTCTGCCAGTTGGATGTGCTCCAGCTATCACACGGACTAGCATGCAACTGAATGAGCCTTTGGGAAATGAGGATTTCTTTAGTAGGACAGAAAAGATTTTTGATCCCCTTTTCCAACTTGTTAAAGCCTCAGTGACCCCTCCTCCCACCCTCTCCCGATATGCTTGCCTGCGCAAAAGTTTTACCAGAGCATTTCATGAGTCATGCATAATTAAAATGGGAGGGGTCCTGCTACTGCTTCCATAGAATTGTTTGAGTTAATTGATAAACCTTCCCTTTTATTACCAGCGCTAGCCTTCTGTTGGAAGCCATACAGTCTATTGCCCCCGAAAGGCAGGGAGATTTCCTTGTGGGATTCTAGCAAATATTGGAAATTGCAGTGGCAAATTAGCAGGGGCCACAAACCAGAAGTGACAGCTCAAGTAGGCTGGTGGGGGGAGCGTAGCAATCCCATACCAATAGCAATTGGCCAGACTTATCATATGGACTAATCACAACAGAGCTGGTGAAATAATGGGCACCAGATGTTATCGCTTTGTAGACGTTCCCTCTCTGGAGATTAGCTACTAAAGGCAAGCTCCCAGAAAACAGGAGGACAGTTCTGTCACATTTCAATAAAGCAGGGTGGCGGGAGGAGAATATCTGCTCCACGTTAGTGTATCTGATTGTTGCTGTCATGGTCCCTTTGACCAGCTTAGGAGAGAATGAGAAAGAAAACATTGTCCTGGCTCTTGTGAAACTAGAGTGAAGCTGTTTGTATGGTTATATCCGAGAGAGAGAGAGAGAGAAAACCTAGTTCGATGGCTGGTTGAAAACATATCACATCTCCTTCAGAAAATACCAAAAAGCAGTATTCACCCCCAACAACACCCATCTTTAACTAGTGCCATTAGGGCTGACTTTACCATGAGGTAAACTGAGGTGGCCGCTTCAGGTGCCAGACTGTGCGGGGCACCACTAGGACCCAGAGAATTGAGACCTTTCAAAGCTTTTGGCCCAACCGAGGGGGTATGGGGGTGTCATTTGAGCTCCCCGCCTCAGGTGCCAAAATGTTGTGGGCCGGCCCTGAGTGCCAAATGGTGACCTCAGCAATGTTAATGCAGAATAATTTGCCAAATGTGTGACAGTTCAGCAAGTTATTAATCTGTCCTAATATGCAGCTTCATTGGCTTATGCAGCGGGTGGAAAGCAGTAGGACGGAATCACGTTCCCCATGGTTGCCTCTTAAAAGCAGGCCTATGCCAAGGCTGAAAACCTGCTTAGGGATTGAAGGAGGCTCCTTATCCCTCCCCCAACACTGAGCACTCATGTAAAGGCCAGCTACTATCTAGCCCTCCTTTAGCTGTCTCTACGATCATTTTTATTAAGCTTGTTAGCGTAGCTTAAGCTCTGTCTACACAAAAAGACCTACTTATTGGTGATAAGGGGAGTCAATACAGTAGACTTCTGATAATCCAGCACCTTTAGGACCCAGGGGGTGCCGGATTATCAGATATGCCGGAGTACCGGAAGGGGAGCTATGAAGGGTCTGGGGTGGGGGAGAGGGAGTTGGCAGGGAACTGTGCAGCATGGGAGAGGGCGGCGCTGCGGGACCAACCCAGCAGCACCCCAGCTGCTCTGCCCCCGGCTTCCTCAAGTCAGCTGCTGGTCAGTTTCAGCTACAGCGGACTTGAAGAAGCTGGGGGCAGAGCAGCTCCAATTGTCCGGCTGGCCGAAGCACTTCTGGGTTCCAGTTGGTGCCGGACTATCAGGAGTGCTGGACCACTAGATGCCGGACAATTGGAGTTTTACTGTAATGCGTGCAGCTGAACCCGTGCCTGGCCATGATTTCACTAAGAGTGTAGACAAGAACAAATGACAGTTTGCATGATTTCTCTAGGCTTAAAATCTGGTATGGGGATCAATTTGTGGAGTGAGGAAAGGTGACTGGTGGAAGCATGTTGCCTCCTTCAGGCAGAGGCAGGCATAGAACCTGTGGAATTCCTTGCTGCAGGAGGTCCGAGGTAAATACAGATGGTGTGTTTAAAAGGGAACAAGTAAGTTTGTGATCAATTATAACATTTGTACTTAGTCAAAGAGGTGTAATCACAGAGTGTAGGGCCAGTAGGGATCACTAGATCATCTAGTCAGACCTCCTGTAAAGTACATTTTCCCATATTCACACTCAATCCAGCAACCGAAATATAACAGGAGACTAGACTATTATGTGTCACTGGCAGATAAAAAGAGAGAACAAGGTGAAACAATACTCTTTAGCCCTTCCCTTCCCTCCCCACACAAACACTAAGGCAGGGAAATGATGAGATGAGATATACTCAGATAATCCACTTGCTGCAGAGGAAGGCAAAAATCCCTAAGGTTCCTGACAATCAGACTTGGGGAAAAATTGATTGTCTTTACCATTGTTAAAAAACAACAAATAGCCTGGTAGCACTTTAAAAACTAACAAAACATGGAAATGGTACCATGAGCTTTCGTGGGCACAGACCACTTCTTCAGATGACCAGAGGGTTGGATGTCCAGATCTAAAATAAATAGGGGAGAAGGGAAGGGGGGGATGAAGAAGGAAAAAAATGGAGGAGGGGACAAGAAAAGGTAGTGGGTATAAATATATCAAGGGGAAAGCAGAGCTGGAATGTAACAGGAAAAACAAATAGTCATAAGCACCTAAAGACAGGATAGTCAAAAGAGGCAGATAAGAACTATTAGTAGACAACAGGGAAGATGAGTACTAACACCATATAGTATACAGACAAAGAATCATTGGCACCTTCACTGTTGTTAACTACACTTAAGATCACTAAAACTGACTGAATGAATGTACTCTCTGGTATTTATAAATAGTTTTGTTAACTTTATCCTTTCTCTCATATTCAGCAACAAAAGCAAGGAAGTCATTTCACTGCCAGCTTCCTGTTCATTTAGACTAGAGGGAATGCTTATCTATTAAAAACCTGGAATTGGGGAGGAAGGGGGAAGCATTTTTATTGGTTATAGCTTTCGCAAAAGTTTAGTTTTACAAAAGCTAAATGCAGAGGCCCGTTGGAGACAACACTTCCCCTTTACACATACCAGTGTTCCTGCTTAACTGTATTCTGCATTTGGAAAAAAAATAGATTTCTTGCTAGCATTAACATTGTTTCTTTAGTAAACCACCCTCTTTCTTTCTTTCATTTGACATCTAGATCAAATGATCAATCACGGGTACTTCCTCATGTGTCTGGGTTAGAAATCAATTGGCATTCCAAGCCTTAAGTCAGTAATTCTTTCTCCTCCCATTCCAAGCAGGCATTTCAACTTGAAACATGCCACTCACTTTTGCAACCCTAATTACCTGGAAATGTGAAGCCATGCTCTGACAGGCAGTTGTATGAGAGAGAAGCGAGATAGAAAAAGAAGAGAGAAAATGTCAGTGGGCTTCTGTCAGCTTTTGACAGGGACAGGTCTCTCCTTTTTTACGTTTCCTGAAGAGATGCCTTTAACTCCTTGGCAAAGCCATTATCAGTTCTATGGCTTCTTTCCATCTGTCTTTATTCCTTCAATTCTAAAGTCAGAAAAGAAAATTATTTTCACATTAGCAACTCATTATATGGCTTCAAATTTGTAGCATAATCACTGCTGGATCCAAATGCATTGTTTTTACACATCTAAATACCTACCAGGGGCATTGTTAGAAATAACTAGCCCCAGCCTGCAGGACCTTCTGTCATGCACATGGTTAAGTGGGTGGGGTGGGGCTGTGGCACAGTCATCCATCACTCTCCATCAATGTCATCACCACCTGCAGGGATAGTACCAGCAGTAACTCAGTCACTCACTCATTCCTGTCTATCAGTGTGAGAAGAAGGAGATGAGTGTGTGCTAATTCAGAAGCACTGCAGTGTTGGAGCAATGAAAAGCTGTAAACCTGTAAGAGATTTATGAGAGCAGAGATTTTTAAGGGAACTCCAACATGATTAAGCCTCGCTGTTGTATACGTTTCTGATACAAGGTATATTGCAGCTCAGACGTCATAACATCAGGTGCTGTCCTGTAAGTGCTTCACTGATGCATAATGTTTTTTAAACATGGGTTAAACACCAGTTTTCAGGTTTGCCTGATATTTACTACAGTGTTGAATGCCCTTTAGAAGCAGTGCTGGCTCCAGGCATGGTCTATATACAGTTTTGGCAGCAGCCAAACTTTATTGCTTTAGAACCAATATAAATAACCTGGTACTACTCCCACGGTTGTGGGCCCAGTTATACCACTATAAATATGCTTATATAGGTCTAGTGTATACCCCTTAAATTAGGAGTATAATTGAATCCACATTAGGGTGCTGTATCTCAGTGCTGTATCTAAGCAACTTTAAACCAATCCTGTCATAGCAGCACGAAAACTGTGCAGACTAGTATCTTGGCCACTTTGTTTTGGGTAGTCACTCTGACTTCCTACTTCAGGCGCCCCTGTAGTTGCAGTTGGATAGAGCATTCTTACTGGCTTCCTGTCCAAAACTGTTGTGTTGCTATGTTCTATTTGATAGCTGCCCTGTTTAACTGGCAAAGCAGCTGCATTTTAGTGTCCGGGGGGAATGATTCCTGCACAGCAAAATCCTTTTGGAATCACAGGGATAACAGGGGTTTTATTAGTGCAAGTAATTATTATTTTTAGAAGTGAAAATTATTTTCACAAAGTTCTTATATTTAATGGTGCCTCAGAACCTGCTGCAAAAGCGTCAAAGCTTTCCCAAGCCCCATGTAACTCTGGGGTTTTCCCCTCTGCATGAACTACATGCAGCAAAGAGGAAAGGTGGGGCATTTCAGTCTGTTTGGTTCTGAACAAAAAAGGGCTTATCTCAGGAAATAAGCTTTGACAATTGGCCTTCCTTCCCAAGGCTGGTTAGCACTTAGAAGCTTGCGGCTGATAGCGCTTGTGGACCATGGAGATCCACAAGGTGCTTGCAGCTGGCATAGATAGCTCATTAGAAATTCATTTTTTCCTGTCATAATAACAAAGTGCAGAGCAGCAGCGGTAACATAGTTTCGTATGGGAAAGCACACAAAAGGGGACAGCTGAAAGAAGCTGTGCTTTTCTCCTGTATTTCTAGCTTGATAGACTTTTCTTCAAAAGAAGCAGCCTTCTCCATCCTCTGTACCCTCTTAGGCTGAATGTACTGAATGGCATTATATACACCTAGTGCACATTGCAAGGAGCCTAGTCTCTTTTAAAGCAATTCATTCTCTCAAGCTTTTTTATGCATTTACTTTTTTAACTCTTCTCTTTGGATCCTTAATAGTGAGACAAAGAGAACCAGAGTCCTTTACTTCCTAGCTTCAGATTCTCCAGGAACATTTTAGAAAGTCTTGTTTCTAAGCTAATTTGCTTTAATAAGAATCAACCTAATTTTTGGACAAAGTAGAAATTCAGCATAACAGGCAATAAGTTGTTGGCCAAATGGTGCTCTCGGTTTTATTGGTATAGTAAAAGCAGTGAAGTGGATTTATAATGATGGAAGTCAGAGCAGAATAATGCCCCTCTAGTCACAGCAACTGCACAGATACTACAAAGATGTGTGCCAAGATAAAACTATACACCATGGGATTCAGTGGGCACTGACTCCTGACATGTGAGTGGGGTGTAATCCTTTTGAAACTGCAATCTCTGTTATTAGAGCTAGAGGGAATGTTTTCTGAAACAAATTCAGAAGTTTTTAATTTCTGAACATTTTTCACACACACACACATGCACTTTTCTTTTCTTCTTTTTCTCTTCATTCCCTACCTCGTCTTTTCATTTCCACATCTTTTCCTCCTCCGTGTCCTCCCCCGCTCCCCCCAGTTTGCTTCTGAACATGTGGGAGGGAGAGCAAAGGAAGGAGGAGAGAAATAGAGTTAGGGAACCAATAAATTATAAATCTCAAAACTAAAAAAATTAGGTTTGCCTTTCTGAAGTCATATTGGTTTTGTTTATTTGGTTGTTTGTGTGTTTGAAAAACAAGTTTTATTTTCAGTTTTCTCATTAAAAAGTCAAAAAATTTCAAAAACCCTTGAAACCCCTCTTTGGAAAAACTGTCATTTTCAAAGATAGTTCATTTTCTGTGACCAAAAAAGTTTTGAATGAAAAATTTCAATCAATTCTACATGTCACATGAGTGAGGTCAGGAAAGATTAGTTTCTCACAATCATTCCTGTCTCACACCTCTATTATATGGTGTCAGAAGAAAACTAAATCTTTGACATAACTGTAGCAAAAATTTTTTTTTTTTAAAAAGGCACTGATTCCTTCAGTCTGAGAGTAGAAAGACTTTACATTGAACTAAGGGGAGGTGGCTGTTCTAAATTGTCCTGAAGGAGAAATCAGAGAGTGAATTCTCCAGATTGCTGTTTTGCAATATCCAGAGACACTGGATCTCTACAATGTCCATTAGTGAGAACATGAAGGAGATTACAGACTACTGGACAAAAGTATTCCAACGTTTCAAGAATACTCTTAGCCACACAAGAGCACCACCTGAGTAAGTCAACTTATTTTTCCAAGAAATGAGCTGCTAGGTGAAACTATAGTCCATCTTGTGGCAGACCCAGGTAATAAAGAAAAATTCTGTGAATCTGAACAGTAAGAGAGAGGGGTAAAATTTTTAAAGTATGTAAAGGTCATTTTTAAAGGGGATTTAGGCACCTAAAGATGTAGATGGGCAGTTAGTGGGATTTTCAAAGAAATCTTGCTAGGTGCCTTTCTGCATCCTCAGGTATCTGAGTACCTATAAAAATCTGGCCCTCCATGACTTTGGAGCCTAACTCACATTTTCAGAAGTGACTTAGATACCCAGTGATCTAAGTCTCATTGAAAATTAAAGGGATTCTGGCTATTAAATTGAATTAGTACTTTTTAAATGTTTATCTTGGATTACTTGTGTTCATCTATAATCAGATTAAAGCAAGGTTGTCATAAGAAATTGAATTTACAAAGAAAAGTCGTTTTGTTGAGAGTTATTGAAAACTGTGCTTCCAAAATCAAATCACATGCATCTAATGTAGAATTAAAGGCAGAATACAAGAGTGGTGGAATAAGACAGGTCCTGATCCAAGCACCCTGAAGTCAATGGAAGTTTCCACTGATTTTAATGGGAATGTGACCAGGCTTAAAGACTAGATTTACTTGTAATTAAATGTGGAGGCAATCATAATACAACACGGAGATGTTCAGCACAAGGGGTGAGCTGTTTTGTATGCAATAACAGCACTCTTCTTGCACTAATGTCTTGCTCCCCACACACATTGAAATCAAACATGAAAGCAAAATGCCCTTGTGAACACAGAGCTCAAGAAAAACCTAAGTGATGCTGACATTGGAACAAAGAACAAGGTACAAAAAAAAGTTCTCCACCATCTCTTTTTGTGGCAAAATGAGCAAAACATCCATTTTGGAATTAACAAGGATCTGGTGGCAATATAACTACACCAAGTGTACACCAAATAGTTAATGACCATCCACTGCTAACACTGAAAACTACAGGCATTTCATAGAGCCAGCACAAAATGAGCCCATGCGACAAAGCTATACTGTACATCTGATTAGGGATAGACACCTTTAGCTCAAATGAGCAGAACCATCAAGGGAATAATTCTAGCTGGATGGCCACCTCTAAGAGTAAAACTTACTGGGATTACAGCAATGGAACTGCTGCATTTGACAGAAATTGATATAAAGGACATTGTATCATAATATTAGACAATATGAGATCAGAAGTGCTATGGCAAATCTACAGTACCTCTCTGTAAAGAAGTGTAAAGAAGGGAGCCTGACATATCCTATTCTGGCCAGGCATGAATGCTGCCATGAAAGACAAGTGTGAAATCTGCAACAAATACAGGAAACAGAATGCAAAAGAAGCACTGAAACCAGGAAATCCCTGATTGCTCTTGGTCAAGAATTGATGTCCCATTGTTAGTGGACTGCTGCTTTCTTTCAGTTTTCAATTGAGCTCTTATACATCAGACAATAAAATCATAGAATGTTGTAGATTGACATTTGTCTGTCATGTGATTCCAGGTGAGTTCACAATTCACATGGGCCTCATATTAGCCATTCTTTTTTATTATATCAGTCCAAAAACACCACATCAAGATGTTTCTATGCAACAGCATATGGATTAGCAAAAAAGTCAGGATAAAGAGCAAATTATTGAATTTAAAATGAAAATAAATTTGGCAAGTCCAAGGGATTCATTCTTAACAGGGTTGGTTGAACAAAGCAAGGCCCTAGACACCACACCATGGCTTTTCTCTCTTTGTCTGGATAAAATGCATATATCACATTTCTACCCCACCATTGACAATGAAAAAAACAAGAGGAGCAGCAAACAGATTCCAGAGAGAAGAACAACCTCAAAACTTGAACAAGCTGCTGCAGAAAGTATTGTCTTAAGAATAAGAGGTGCCCATGTGTTCAGTGGTTATAGTTAATGACAATCAGTAAATCCAGTAAGAGGCCAAATAATCTCATGTGTAAGGGATTCTACTTATTTACCCTGCCCATCATCCTGGATGTCACTATTTATGTGTTTTGTTAATAGGTTCAATTAATTTCTGGTTGGTATTTCCAACTGCCATTGCTTTATTTTCATTTGATTTTCAGGAGGAAAAATAAGACATAAGGGTAGTTGCTGGAGAGACAAGATAATAATGGTGGTCACATGACAGAAGTATTAACCCCACTGGAACTGAGAGCCATGACGGTTACATGAGTGGGGACAATGCAAGAGGGCTGGAAAGAGCTCCCCGAAAACTTACCAATGACACACTGATCATCAGCCAGAGAGTGATACACAAAACCAAGATTCCTCCTCCTCCCCAGAGGTAAACACACATACTGCCTCCACAACTCGTACAGTGATCTTTAAAGAGGGTCTTCAATCAAGCTTGGAAACCTACTGTCTTTCCCCCAGAGTAGGAGCCTATTGGCCTGGATACAGCATCAAGGCAAGAATGAGCCATCTTTTAAAGCAGCCTCAAGGTAAACTGTATGTAATCCAGGTGAGCATTACGTATGTATAAGCAACTGCATGGGACCGTACACTTCTGGGGATCCTGCAAACATTTGATAGGGCAGCTCACCAACCAGCCTGGCCTCTCTCTCTCTCTCTCTCTAGCAGGAAGACCAGAGGAGGCAGCAATGCACTGCCTGATCTCCAATCTAGGAGGAGGAATGGTAGGAGCAGGCAACTCCAAACCCATTTTTCCTTCTGTTCCTGGAAGCTTTGATTCCTCCTGGGGTTAGCATGACACTCAGTTAGAATGAATAAAAGAACATCCAAAAGCAAGCTGGATTCTTGCCTAGTGACAGCTTTGAAAGGATTCCATGGCTGAGTTTGTTCAAAAAATGACCACCAATAAAGAGGAAAGGTTTTTAGGAACATAGGAACTGTCAGGCTGGAGGAGATCCAAGGTCTATCGAGTCCAGCGTCCTGTCTCCAACAGTGGGCAACACTGGATGCTTCAGAAGAAGGTGCAAAGACCCCATAATAGGCAGACAATTGGGATAATCAGTCCCCTGCCACATTAGTTCTCCTTTATAGGTAGAGCCCTAAAGCATGACATTTAAGATTTTGGTCAGTAATTAACTAGGGATCAGCTCTCACACCAGTTGAAATCAAAGTTCCTCTTCACTTAAATAGGAACAGGCCCTCAATGAGCCAACAATCTGCTTCTTGTATTAGCCCACGTTCACATTCAGCCATTCTCCTTTACCCAGCTAGTTTCAGGAACGCTTTGGAAGTGGGGCTTGCTGCCTTGTTGCTGTCTATTGTTTTGGGGTTTTATTTTTCCTCCTCTCCCCCCCCCCAACCTGATTGTAAATGTTTTGAGTTTAGCAGACACCCAAATTCATTAAATGTGTGAAATGATGGGAAAAAAAGTGTGAAATTGTAACAGTCTGTTTGTGGTTGATTAATAGAAATTTCTTCTAACAATTCCCGCAACCTTCTGGGGGTCATTGGAACAGAGCAGCTGTAAAGACAGCAGGAGTAATTTAGAAACTGCCCAATGCAGACCAGGCAGATTTTTGAACAAGTGGAGAGAGTCCCATGCACTTGTTCAGGCCAGTAGGAGATGATTGGCCACTGCAATGTCAAGTTAACATGCAGATTAGTCTATGAGGTGCTTTTAACCAGCCTTGGAGGGCTTATTTTATTGCTAAAGATTTTTATAAAATTCACTGAATTACTGAACAGTTATCATCTATAAAGCTATTCTGCTTTATTGTCCAATATTGTTGGCCTTGGTTATACTAAATAACAAAATAAAAATCTCTGCAGTGGAAAGAAATCTTCTTGTCATATCATTAGGGGTGTGGAGTTTGTTAGTTCCAGAAGACTGAAAACTTGTCAGCTACATATTTCAGATTGGATGTAATCCTTAGGACGCTGCTTGGTTAAGCATCTTTCTGATCAATGCAGCCAGCACCAAGGACAAGGAAAATCTGACTCTTTTTGGGAGCGGGGGAGGGGCCATATTTCTTTGACTTTTTTCAGACAATCCAATCTGAAGTGCTGATTTTCTTTGTAGCAACTTTATGCAGCTAGATGCTTTTGCTTTGCGAAACATACAAAAGGAGACATCAAAGTAAATGTCCCCACATTGACATAAGGATAGAATAATGGTGACCTAGAAGCTAAAGACTGGGACAAATGCTGAAAGTAATTCACTCCAATCACTAACAATGGGGAATGTGTGACAATGATATATACCAAAAGACGAGGAGAACCACTTTTGTTGGGCGGCGGTACCCCACAAACCCAATTGTAGGCCGATCAATACTGTCATAGGACAATTATCAAAGACCATCAGCACATCATATTTTCATGCCATAAACAGCTCACGGCGCCAGGGATGGCTTCCCTACAGAAAGCACATAGCATAAATTTGAAGGGTGTGAAATTGACATGATTAATAATTATAGTTATTAGCACATGTGCCAGCTGCTCATGTATGGCTTATCCCTTGATTTATGGTGCCATAACTGCCCATTTCTGCTTGTGATGCAGAATCAAGAGGGCACACAATCATGGGCAGAGTACATCTTTCCCAGTGCCAGGAGATTTGTCCCTCCAACCTAAATCCTTCCCCCCCCTTAAACAAAAAGTGGACCAAAAAGTCACCCCTGCTTTTCCAAGAGGGAAGCAGCTCCTTTTGTTTTCCTGTCTGCCTTAATGGCTGCTGAAACCTGTCCGCTCAATGTCCCCAAAGCCTTTGAAGTTTGGATTGCAGCTAACAAGGGGCTATAGTTTTCCCTCCCCCCACACTCCTTCATGCTGTTGCCAGGCTGCAAACAATCACTATACATATTACAGATGAAACCACTAGCACCACTAGCACCAACAATAGGAGAAGCAAAAACTGATCATGTAGGTGCCAGAAGTTAAAGCTTTTGTTTTCAAGTGTAATTTGATTCCCCCTCCCTTACCCTTTTATCTTATGTACTTCCACAACATGGTTCATTATTGAAAATTATTTTTCTTTGATATTATGTGAAAAAATGTTGGAAAAACAAGAGTCGCAGCGTGTTAGTGCCTCTAAGACTGTTTTCTTTTGAACACTTATACTATCTGTAGGAATGATTAAACTTTGTTAGCTCTCTAAAGAAGAATCATAGCTTATCCCTGTCCTTTGGAGATTATCTGTGCACACTCAGAAATATATACTTACAAAATATTGTGTGAGGTTTAGAAAAAGTATCATTCCTCATAGCTGTTAATGTTACTTTCCAGGGAGATATTTATCATTTAAAAGCAAGAACCACTGTTGTTTTATTATATTGCTTTACCTATTTTCCCACCCTTGCCTCCCTCAGGTAATAAAGTAAAGCAAGTAGAAACCAGGTAGAGCAGAGCTGTGAACATATTTTGCTATTTTATGACACTATATGACACTTAGCTGGCTGTTTCTCCCCATGTGGGAACACAATTAAGGGCCCAAACTACAAGATGGTGAGAGCTTTCACTGCACAGAAGTCAGTCATAGCTGTGGAGCACTTTCAGGATCAGGCCCCAAATTTGTAATAGCTAGGTTGGATATGCTGTAAATCTCTGCAACTGAATGAACCCCCACAAAAGTTTATTAAATGATATGAGCCTATATGCATTCCACAAGTCACTCATGGGGGACAAGGAGCAAGGAATTTACCCTTCCCAATGCACAGTTGTGATCTGGGTGGTGTTTGGTTGTTGGGTTTTTTGGTTCTTTTTGTTTGTTTTGTACAGAGGTAGGTTTTGTTAATTTGTTTGTTTTGTGTGATTGGTTGGTTTTGTGTTTTCCTTCCCCCTGAAACGTTAGAGATCTGCTGTGTCTAGAGATGGAACACCATTTGGAGTGGACTAGTAGTGCTCAGAAGTGCCAAACCTAAATATTAAAAAAATCACGAATCAGCTCATCAAAAATATCATGAGCCTGGCTTGAAAATTAAGAGATTATGTGAAAATAATAGATTTGGTGATTTTTTTTTTATGTGCCTTCTGCTTTTTGAGCCCTTAGGGTGCACATTGCACTCAGATCATATTTTTAAAACTTTATCTGCAGCCAAGAGGGTTAGCAAATTACTTTGACTTTAAGAATGAAGGCTAAAATCATCACATAGCCATTCAGGTCCAGGAGCTAGGGCTTTAAGGAAAACAATAATAATCATGAAACTCATGACAAAATCTTTCCAGCCACTGCTTTGTTTGCCTTTTAATTGGATACACAGTCTTCCTTGCTGTGGAAAGTCTCAGTAGACTGGCTGCTGCCACCATGATTCATATACTGTGTGTTGAGTAATAACATGCAAGGACATCGTGCTTGTGAAAATAAACGGGCTCTTCATTAAGAACATTGTTTACAGAGATGCTACAACTCCAGCTAGCATTCCAGCCAGGTGCACACAGATTAACTTCCTGTGGTGCCTCCTAATTCTTCTCCCCTGCAATCTGTGCTCCTCCCTCCAAGTTCCATACAGGTTGCTACAATGCTTATGAAGGTTATTATGAACTTTGAACTGTGAAGGATATCATAGTTTTACTATAGAACATGAGACAATGATTGTTTGTTTGCCATATTGTTACAGCCATGCTGGTTCCATAATAACAGAAAGACAAGATGGGTGAGGTAATGTCTTTTATTGGACCAGCTTCTCTCAGTAAAAGATACAAGCTTTCATGGTTCACAGGGCTCTTCTTTAGGTCAGGGAAAGGTACTCAAGAGTGTCATGGCTAAATATAAGGCTTACTATAAATAGCTATATGTGTTAATTATGTATGTTAAACCACCTTGTTTGTTCCACCTTGTATTTAGCTGCAACCCTCCAAGTATCTTTCCCAGACCTGTTGAAGAAGGTAGCTTGAAAGTTTGACTCTCTCACCAACAGAAGTTGTTCCAACAAAAGATGATACGTCCCTCATCTTGTCTCTCTAACGAGACAATGATGTTAGTCAGATGCTGAAACAATTTGTGGATCACTGAATAGTCTTATTTTGTGAGCAGGGCCGGATTAAGGCATGGGCTAGCCGGGCAGCTGCCCAGGGTGCCAACCTATGGGGGGGGGGGTGCCTGATGGCAGGTGTAAGGAGCATGCAGCGCTGCGCACCTGGCTCCCGGATCACGGGCTGCAGCAGCTCCCAGCAGCCACCCTGCAGCGGCCACCCAGGGTGGGGGCCGCATTAATCCCCACAGCGCCGGCCAGCAGCACCCTTCTCCCCGCAGCCGCGGGGCCCTGCACAGCCAGGCTCGGCCTGCCCCAGGCTGCGCACCAGCAGCGGTAGCCACGCTGGGCCAGGCCGGGCGCGTGCATCCTGCCGCTGCCAGCTCTGCGCACCCTCCCCCACATGCCAGGTGGGGGCAGGGCTGCGCCTGTGCCCTCCCCCAACCCGGGGCACAATTAAACTGTCTACCCTGGGCTCTGGAATGGCTCGGTCCAGCCCTTTTTGTGAACATCAGAGTTGTGGACTATCTTAGGGAAAGAGGATAGTTGTATGTTCTAACCATAGCCCTCTTCCCAAAAATGTTAGGATTATGTATAGGTTGAATCTCTGTAATCCGGCACTCCCTCATCTGGACTCCCTCCATAGTCCAGCATGATTTTAGTTAGCCAGATGTCCACTTATAATGGGTGTGATCAAGCTTCCCACAGTCCCATAAAGTTTTTTTACAGCTCTCAGTATTCTGTGCTATTTAGCTCTAATTTACCCCTAAATGTCTTCAAAGAGCCCAGTAAGTGGTGAAAGTGTTGGTAGTGCTGCTAGACAATACTGACCTCCTGTGATCCAGCAAATTCTCTGGTTCAGCACCAGTCAGGTCCTGAGGGTGCCGGACTTAAGAGGTTCAACCTTAGCAGGATAATAGGAAACATGTGGAGATGGCAAAAAGATTAATGAAAACATTAAGAATTTGACCACCTTGGAATGAACTCCAGATAGCTCCCATAAATTCAAATGCATGGCAAAACTTCATTTGCTCTGAAGCATCTGGCAATGGCAACTATCAGAAGATAAGATGTGGGCTAGAGGGATCAGTGGTTTGACCTAGTCTGGTCATCCTTGTGCTCGTATGTTCTTACATAATAAACAGACTCATCTATTACCATGTGGTCCATGTAACCAATAATAGCTTGAATTCCAAATTCAAGAAAGCTATTGCTATTAATGTAGAGAGTAAATAAGAACATAAACAATGCTACAGTGAATTTTTTAAGAATAATATATTTGAGGAAATGCATGGGCATTCTGCGACCAGAGTCTAAATTTTAGGGCTAGTCAAAAATTTTCTGTCTAAACTGTTTTTCACCAACTGGGGCCTTGAGCATATAATTTTTGGGGGACAGTGCCTGTTTTATGTGGGAAATGTCAGGTTCGGATAGAACTTGTTGACAGAAAATCTAAATTTTTATGGCCAATATTTTTGTTTTCACTTTTTAAACAAAAAATGAAATGTTTGTATGGGAATTTCCCCTGCCATCTTTACTAAATTCACTGGATAAAGCATTTGTGCCAGATGCTACAAAGGGAATGAGCAGAACAGGACAATTTATCTAATGACCCATCTCCAGTTGTCTAGTCCCAGCTTCTGGCAGATGGAGGTTCAGCAAATTCGGAGTGTGAGGTGTGCATCGCTGATCAGCCATTGATGGACCTATCCTCCATGAACCTCTCAAATTTTTACATGATTACATGGGGACCCTTTCATCATTTGTTATATAACATTGGGCGACAGGGAAGTGCATTGAATAAAGGCTGACTTTTCAAATACATGTTAGATAGGTTGAGGGTCAGAAAGATTATAGTTAAACACCTGATTATATTGGAAATTGAATCTCCCTTCAGCTGTTCTCAGTACAAAAGACTCACCCCGAGGAACAGAACTACTGCTCACATGGTACACAGAATTCTGAATTCACTGATGGTCTTTAAACAGGAATCTAGCTGTAAGTATTGATTGTGTGAAACCTGATTGTAACGGGTGGGCATAACAGCTGTCCTACATTAGGATAAATGTAAAAGACAATCCAGCTCCTTTATGAAGTAGACAGCTGAACTATCAGGAGCCACTGCCCAAAGATGCAGATCACATATAGGGCCAGTCAGGAATTAGTGCTATTTGGGCAGAGGAATTAGTGCGGTGTAGGCTAAATGAATATCCAGGGGGCTGGGTAGTGTTATGGGGAAATGGGGGGGAGGGTGTTTATAGAAGCATCAAGGAAGCCCCAGGCAGAGAAGGATTTGTACCAGGACCCTGAGAAAAAACTCAGAGATAGAGCTTTTGAGTATAGTGCTGGCTGAAATGAGACTTGTAACTTAGCAAAGAAACTGCCTCCCATTGATTTCCAGTGTGTCCAGAAAAACATGACTTTGTGTCAACTCTTTGTAAATAAACAGGATTGTATCAAAGAGTTGTCTATCACCCATTTCTTCTTCTAATGGAAACAGCCCTCGAAACCCCAACTATTGGCTAACTGCTTAAGTAAAGAAAAGGTGTGTGTACAACGTATGTGCTCATGTAAATGTGTGTGAATGCACTAATTGCAGTAGTCAAAAGAGGTAAACTTTATACACGCACAGCACTAAGAGTATACAATGGTATATAACTATAAAACCATATTTAAAAGATTATTTCAGACATACCTTTAAAGACAGAAAAATCAAATGTGTTCTCTTTTGCATACATCTTCAGGTGATTTAGGACATTTTTTCCTTTATTGATTTCTTTGATCCTTTTCTATCTTCTGTGCTATATTGTTCAGATTACCTTTTTGTCTTTTCTACCTCTTCAGGTTCTCTTTATTAACATTCTCAAATATTTTTTATTTTTCTCTTTTGTCTGTAGAAGAATAAAACAGAATTTGAAACATGGTTGATTTTGCATTGATGGGACTGAGGTTATTTATACAGTACTTTGATAACTGGTTCTAGTAAGAAGCTTTTCTATAATAATGAGATAAAGCTGTCAATAAAGTTGCCCTCATTAGATAAAAGTAATTTACTAGATAGATGTGATCATGCTTACTTAAGTGAAAGGGGAAATAAAATAAATGAATAGATTCAAAGAAAATGAGTAGATCCACTGTAATTGCCCATTGTTTTCAGGGAATGGTTTGAAGGTTTTGCTGGGAAAGTATAGTTTAAAATGTAACTATTTTGTGGCCAAATATTTTAAAAATCAGTATTGGAGACCAGAACCCTCCAGGAACATTTATAGCAATTCAATAACCATCATAACTATTTAACTAGTAAGATAATATGTTACCCAGCTATTCTGTAATTTTGCTAAGAACAGTTATGCAGAAATGGGCATCTGTTCTGATCAGCCCCTTCAAAACAAACCATTTGCATAATAAATATTTGCACAGCAGCAAGTGGGTGGAGCTTAGGTAAGTGCACAGATGGACATAAAAATCAAATATGGGCAGAAAAATTATTGAAATAAAATCTGTTTATTTAACTAATAAAAAAAACCTATGCAAACACCCCTTATATGTTTGCAGGCTCTTTTCATGGTTACCATTTTCTTCCTGTTCACGGAAACAGTAAAATGGAATCTATGTTCCATTTTCCTATGCTGTTCCAACTGTTAATGAATGAATAAGACATGACAAGTAGCCAAGACCACTGTGTGAGAATCTAAGGCAGATCTCCCAAGTAAAGCCAGCCCAAACTAATGCTTAAGGCAAAAAGTGGGCACAACTCTCTTCATCTCCGAAGCTTATACAAAAAAGTTCCAGCGCTGAGCATGAGTCCATGGTGTGGGACATATACAGACTAACAGATTTTCCAACTACAACTTTCTCTTCATTGTTGTTATACTTAGTTTATAAAACAAGAGACAACAGATGGATGCAGACTGAAAGGGGAGCACAAGGAAATAATGAGACAATATTGGTCAGTGTGATGTTAATTTTTCTTATTCTCATTCAACTGTGTGCTCCTTGGGTCAGGAACCATCCCTTTTTGAATATATGGAAAGTGCCTAACATGTCTGATGCTGTCTGTAGTAGATATGGGAAAGAGGAATAAAAGATCAGAATGATCTGATATCAGTTAATGAGATTTACTGCAGGCATCTCAGGAGAATCGGATCTTAAAAAGGGACTTAAATGTGCTGCATGCAAGACCCAGATATTATTGTGTGAGAAATTGGTGAATATGTCCTATTGCCCTGCATCAAGGGAATTAAAGTTTCTGGGCCCTAGTCTACACTAGAGCTTTATTTCAAAATAACACCCCTTAGGTCGAATTTATAAGCAGAGCTCTCACATTACCAAGCCCATTATTTCAAAATAAGGGGCTGCTTATTTTGAAATCTGTACTCTGCTTTTCTTGGGAAATAACACTAATTTAGAAATATTTATTCTGAAATAGCATTAGTGTGGATGCTCTGGTGTTGCTATTTCAAACTTATTACTCCCTAGTGCTTCCTGAGTCTCTAGGTTGAGGTAGCATGTCTACATTAATAGAGCCTGCCTCGGACTAATTTCAAGGCTTTCCCATAGTGGGGGCACACTATTTCGACTTCATAAAATCAGGAGTTATTAAGTCGAATTTAGATATTTCAAAATAGTTTCCTAGTGTAGACATAGCCTGGAAGACTAAAAGGGAGAGGTTTAAATAAGAGTCAGGAAAGTTAAAGTTTCAGGTGTGCATAGTTTTCCACCAGGGAGTGAGAGGGGAAAATTAAACAGAGAGAATAGAAAATTGAGTGAAAGAAATAAAACCTTATTGGAGTTTTGGGATAAAGGGATTAATTGGGAAAGATCTGGGAAAGAAGAGGCAGGAAAGTGACGTGGCAGGATAGCAGAGAAAAATCTGTGTAGCCAGATCCTTGGAAATGTTAACAACTAGAGGAACCTTGAAGAAGACTGTGTCCAATTATGCTATTCAAGAAACATCTTTATCTCTTAACAGCACAATAGTGCCTCCCTTGTGATTTGGCTATGAAACCACTTGGAAGGTCTATCTATTTGATGCCAGCCTACTAATATGTAATACAGAGATATGAAATACAGCTAATACTTTTTTCAGAACTGAATTTAAAAAAAAATACATGATCATCTGTGGTCAGCAAACCAGGCCATAATGTTGTGTCTATCACAACACAAACAGTGTGTTAATGGAGCCATTAATCACCATCAAAACTATATTAGGAGTGAAGATAGCCAAAGAGAGCTTAACTGACAGCAAGTGGCCATAAACCTGTCCAAAAACTAATTTGATTACCATCATACCAGCATCTGTGCCACTTACGAGGGTTCATTTTTTTGATGAAATTAAGTAGACAAGTCGTTCATGCGTATAATAGACATCTAAATCATGGTAAACACATTGCTGGCAAGAGAAGTAGTTAAAGAAAGTGTGAGATTGTTTTGCAAAATTTCAGGCAAATCAAACTGAAGGTATCACAACAGTTGGTTAAAAACAACAGTGTCAAACTCATTTTGGGTTAAGCTAAACACTGAGTGAGAAATGTGTTGATCCCTCGACAGTGGAATAAATATTTCTGAAAATCAGGAAGTGTTGGGAGCCTTTCTCTGTTTATATTTATATGCCTTTGCCAATATAAACTCTTGGTCTTTATTGGTAATAAATATTCCCTACAAACAATCTGTTTCATCTGAAGACAGTTGGATCCTGACATACAGGACTGTAGGATGCTACATTTAAATGACACAGACTGTACAGGAATGTATTTCCACATGATAACTGAGTTTAGAGCCTTCACATAAATCAGAAAAGGGAAATTTTTCATTAAGAAATATGTCCAGATTTCTGCCTTATAAATGCAGAGAGAAACCAAATTTTCAGGGCTTCTTAGTCTTCTGTGGGCCTTTAAAAATGATTATGGGCATCTGCTAGGGAATTCAAATATAATATAGTAATACTGGAACATTATAAACATGGGTATTCTATCTCAGCAAAGACTTAGAACCCAACATGGTTTTTCCAGTAAGTGCCATCCCCATGTATACTTGAGATTGTGGTTTCTGAAAGCTTTGGACTGTCGGATTTTGCTGAGAAAACAATGCAATCTTATAAAATTGTGGGGAAAGAAAAATCCTCAATATGTCCTGCAACACTTTATCATGTAGCTGGAAAACCTACTGCTGAAATTTTTAAACATCGTGTATTTGATACATTCATTCAAAATAATGAGTGCATAGCTCAAAATATAAAGCTATGTTTCAGACACACAGTTCTGTCTCTCAAGGTGTACTGTTTTATTTGCTGCATTTAAAATAGAATCAATATCGTACATGAAATCAAGCCATTTAAAATGCTTATGTAGGATAATTTACAAATATTGACTGACTAATACAAGTGAACACATTTCTATGGAACAGAAAGGCTCCACAGAGAGAGACTGCATTCTAAAAGCCACACGTAAGAGGGTATGTTTTTTCAGACTAGACGTTAATGATAGAGTAAGTGACATTTATCTCCAGATCTTTTACGAACGGCTGTGATGCTAACAGCGAACACCTTGCCTTGGCTGTGAGCAATGCCTCAAGCCACGGGAAGCTGCCTACCATTCACCCGCCGAAGCTGTATAGGCAGCTCCGGCTTACCTGAGTTTGCAGATGGCCATTCCCCAGGTGGGTCTGGCAAAACACTTCTCATTAATCATTGCTTAAACCCCTCTCAGCGGGAAGACCTCAGGTTAGACATCATTTGGAAACAAATTGGGTGAAAAATAGCTCTGACAATAAGAAGCCTACATGGAATTCCCCGGTGAGAGCTTCAGCAATGTGAAAACAGACTCTTCCAAGACACTAAATGATCTGTCAGTTAGCAAATGACATTATAATCCAGTTTTATGCCATGAACAGCCCTAAGCCTTTGCTGTACTTTCTCCTCCCTCCCCCTCCCTCTGTCAGGATTTTCTTTCTTGGATGTTTGATAAAATCCTAACCAAGAGAAACTAGCTGATGAAGAAATGAGAGAACTTATACTCATTTTCTTCAGACACCAGAAGACTGACAGGACCAGAGCTTTGACTGTTGAAAGACTTTGAAGCTTAGGAAGGAGAGATCGCACCTCGTAGAGGAGTCTGGAGAGCTGAGCCATGGGCCAAGAGTAAGATACTGTGACCTAGTGCTCCTTTCCTTCTGACTAGGACAATTCACTTCACCCTTCTTTGTTTCCCCTCCTATATTGGCATAGATCCTGATTCTGATACTCAGGCATATCCCTAACTTTACACATGAGTAGTTCTATTGGTGTTAGCAAAGTTAGTTACATGCTTAAATTTAGGCATGTGCTTACGGCACTTGCTGAACTACGGTCATACTGGAGGTTTAAAAATCCACTTGCCTACTTCATAGTGGTGTGAAGATGGAGCACAGCCTGTAAAACACTTTAGAGATGTGAAACATTATATAAGCAATCAAAGAAGAATTCTACCCCAGGGCCTGATTCAGGAAAGCGCAAGCTAAAGTCCAATGGAAGCACATGCTTAAAGTTAAGCATATGCTTAAGTGCTTTTCTGAATCAGAGCCCTAATGATCATTTCAAAGAAGCATCCCATATCAGCTGAAACAGTGGCCACGGGCAGCTGGTCATTCAAAGAACTCTTCACAAGGTTATGTCCATAACAATGGGGCTACACCGATCAGTCTGAAAGTACTGACACTTTCAGCTAGATGTAGCCCGGTCCACCATTCTTTTTGGGTTCCCAGAGGTTTTCAAGATTTTGATCACCGACAGTAAACCCAAATCCCAGGTATCTTCTTTGCATCCTGCATTGTTGCATCACGTCTCTTTTTGTCAGGCATTTATTTCTTTGGTGTACACTCAAATATGTGAGATTTGCAGCTCGCACCAAAATGGGGGAGGCAGTGCACCACACACACAGAAGGGCAGAGCCAAATTGAGATATTGAGACATTCCCCAGAAAGATTAGAGCATGTACTAGGAGCACAGAACCATTCAGAAGTTCTTTCCCTGGTCAGAGGGAATACAAAGCACAGGTACAAAAGAGGGGGATATAAAAAAGCAAGCATACTAATCATGTGCCTGGTAAGCTGCACACAAAAAGTACTGATGCCTTGTTTTGCTTCTGGAGGAGGTAGAAAAAAGCCAGGAAAGAGGTTTTTGTCATGTTTACTTATATATACCTGTGCTTGCTTTTCACATCGAGAATTAGTACTAATATTTTAAGCATTATTGGCTCTTATTACTAAACCTCTCATTCAATTACACGGGATGGAAAGCGGGTTGAAGTTCCTCCATTGAGAATCAGAACAGAATGGGAAGCTTAGGGGAGTAGGAGATGGTTATGGAAAAATAGAGTATTTCATCTGCAGGTCACCAGGATGGACATCATCTAACCCAAGTCATGAAGAACTAAAAGCTGTTATCATGTGGCAGCTATTCAGGAGCCTATGTCAAATACTTCACAACACATTGACTTTTCAGCAGTGTGCTTCATGTCTGCTCAATCACTAGCTTTTCGTTTGTGCACTGAAATGTGGCGGAAACATTTAGAATTTCCGGCTGCCTATTTTCTTCCTAGTGACCTTCTTGTGAGCTTATTTTCTCTTGATCCCTAGGTGATATGAATGGATGGATTTGGTCCAGTCCATGTCATAAAACCCATCATCCCTTTTAGCATAAATCAATGACTGTGACAATATAGAAGCCAAAGACTGAATGACCTGGGGTCTTAATTATTCTTTCAACTTTTGAGATGGTCCTTACAGAACATTACAGACATACTGGATCAGAGCAAAGGTCCAGCTAACTCTGTAGCTTGTCTTCCAACATTGACTACTGCCAGGTAAACATCAGGTGATCCATTCCCTGTTGCCCATTTCCAGCTCCTAGCAAACAGAGGCTATGGGCACCATTCCTGCCCATCCTGATGGACCTGTCCTCCATGAATTTATCTAGTTCTTTTTAAAAGCCTGTTACAGCCTTGTCCATCATAACATCTGAAGCACATGAACAGGATTTGAAAGATCTTGTACTGGTATGTCCCATGTTACACCTAATCTCTCTATATAATGGAGGATTCAGACTGACAATCAACCCAGCACATTTTCCTCGCACAAACATTTACTAAAGAAAACAGCTAAGTAACTGATTTATATGTAAGAGAGAACTCAGGTGTGCCCCCTTTCCCACTTTGGGTAGTACCACTCCTATTAAATCAGGTCCCAAGTTAACAGGATTGACTTGGCATATTGCTGTCAGATTTCTGGTCATGGCCTGAAGGTGTTGGGAAAGCAATACTGATCCAGCACTCATCCCAACTCAATATGTTTGCCCCTCTCGGATGGCCTCTGGAGACGGTATGGATGCAGCCAACCTCACTCATCACACAGAATTAGAAAGTATGTGAGTGTTTTAGCATGGCAGCTCTGCACAGCAGTCAGCAAGCAAGAAGATTTATTGCTTTACTTGACAATCTGTTGTTCACTAACTGAGCATGACACATCTGGGAATAGGAACCATCAATTTGACTTTTAATACTAAAACTGAAACCTTTTTGCATTGGTTTAATTTATCCAATTCATTTCTAATCCTAGGAGTTAGTCCAGGACTCAGATCTAACTTAAGTGAGGAAAGACAAGGCACACAATACACGTGAGGTGGAACGGGGGGTTTATTCCCACAGATGATAACACAAATTATAGGAAAATGACCTCATTGGCTTGCACAGCAATTTCAGTCATTTCAGTTCCATCCTTCTTGTCATTAGGCATGTTAATGATGAGAAACAGTTTATTTGATCTTGATAGACTGGTTGGGAGGCACAGATCAAAGTCACATCAGTAAAAATGGCAAGTGTGAGCCAAGTGTCAGGTGAAGTTACATTAACTCCCTCAGCAGCCCTTGTCAGACTGGTAGGAACATGCATTTTTCATCCATGTTATATGGCACTGTAGGAACTTTGCCCTCAGCTCAAGAGTATCTCCCTCTGACCGAGCACTGGGGTCCTTTCAACTTAACTCCCTCCCTCCTTCTCCCCCCCTGCGCGCGCGCACACACACACACACACACACATACACACACACCATCCTGCTCTTCTGCAGCAGCAAGACAGTTAGTCACCCCCTGTGGCCCAGCTCTCCCACTAAGTCACAGTGCAGTCTCCATCCTGATTAACAGAATTAAGGAACTCAAAGTCCAGCCATCTCAGAGGATCCCCTCCAGCCACTAACATTCACAGTCACTGACCATTTTCCCTCTCTCATCTTACTCTGGGGAAGAAATAAGGGAACCTAGGCCTGCCTGCTTAGCTGGGTTCTAGGTCAGAGTCCTGGGTCAGAGCAGACAGAGTTAACCCTTGTCAAGTCCTTGGCTACTCCCTGAGTCCCTTCCTACCTCTGTGGGCTTTCCAGCACCCTCCCCCTCTTCTTTCCAGTTTGTTGGCAGGCACTTCTCTCCACCTTTCTGCCTTACAGGCTTTGATCCTCTCCTTAGTTGCCAAACTAGCATGGGACATATAAATCCCCTTGACAAACACTCTGGGGGTATGTCTACACTACCCTCCTAGTTCGAACTAGGTGTACCAGTAGTTCGGAATAGGAAGCCTAGTCCGAACTACCTAGTTCGAGCCCCGTATAGCCGCGCTGCACGGGGTTCGAACCAGCGGGGTTTTAAAAATGGCGGCTCCCCGCTTATGCAAATGAAGCCCGGGAAATTCAAATCCCGGGCTTCATTTGCAAGTGCGGTATGCCTACATTACCCCAGTAGTTCGAACTAGCGGGGTAGTGTAGACATACCCTGGTAGACAAAGGCAATGAGAGCCAGCAACTCTAGCTCGCCATTCCTGCCCTAGACACACAAGACAGAGTTTTGGGAGTCTTGGGTTGGCTAGCTTGAGTGAGTGGGCAGGTGGTGTTTATTTATTTATTTATTTTCCCAAATACTCAAGGCCAAACTGGGCTTTAGAGAAGCCGTCGGCATCTCTCTTTGGAGTCAATGGAAATAGGGCTCTTATGTTTGGGCTGAATTTGGTCTACAGTCCCCAGGATGTAATTCTAACTTTTCAGTTGGTAGCAAGCTCTGTTCAACAGAGATTTGGCCTGGGTCTAGCTAAAAAAAATGTGTGCACCTTTCTGTCCACATTGGTTGTTAATTAGAATGGGAGTTAGAGTTTTGAAAGGTTAATGAAAACCAGGGGAAAAAACCCTGACATTTTAAAAACATGGCCCCAAATTTCAATGAGCAACACTCATAGCTAAGCACTCCTGTCATTCCTGCTTGACCACAGCAATACGTGGTGTCCATATTTCATCTCTTGGCTCATTTCGGAGACCAGGAACAGAAGTGAATGCATATAGATCACTCACATCACATGAATCATCAAGTTCCAAGTGGCATTCATTTAAGTCCCTGGACTTCCAAGAGTGCTGGAATAATGGAGCACCCGCTGGTTAATGAAACCTTGAGAACTACCACAAATCCCTCATTGATTGGGCCCCAAAGCAGAGTTTTCTGTTCATACTTTGAAGATTTCTATGAACCTCAAATCGAGAGTTAATGTTTTCTAAATGATTATATTAAGGTTTACTTTCCATTTTAATTGTTCCTAAATCTTTAATTAAGCTGCCCTGGAGGCCTATAAGCTTGAAGCTCTTTATTATTGTTAATTAATTATTATAATACTAATAAATCATTTTAAAGGGGAATTTGTACAGCAGATACATTTCTTTAACCTGTCACAACTCTACTAATAGTCACCTACTTCCGAGGAAGAATATTTCTCATGCTTTTTTATATTTAGAAGTAGATATGACTTTACAATGCAAAAACAAGATGGGGTGATATAGAAGCAAGAAAGGGGACAATAAGGAAATAAGAATTCAACAGTGAAAAAACAGAAGTCATTATCCAGTGTAACTGTAATACTGGATCTTTTCTTTCTGCATATGTCTACACTACAGCACTATTTCGAATTAACTTATTAGTTAATTCGAAATAAGCTAATTCAAAATAACGCATCTAGACACAAAAATTAATTCAAAATAGCATTTTTTCTCATTTGAAATAGCATGTCCACATTGAGTGGACCCTGAATCGAAGGTAAGGCTGGCTGGAACCAGTGCCGTCAGGGCATCAGGGTCGGACTTAGTGTGTAGGGCTGCTGCCTCAGGCTATCTGAGGTCTGTGCTTAAAGGGACCCGACCCCCCATCCTGGACAGACAGTTCTCAGGTTTCTCTGCTTGCTGGTCCACCTCGCTGAGGGACAGCAAAGCATTTGTGTCTCTGCGTGCTCTGCTTGCCCTCACTCGGGACACCACGGCACTGTGCAACATGGAATCAGACCTAACCCTGGGGACTCTGCTGTGTCTCGTGGACACATTGCCAGCATCCTGGCTGCACTGTCTGCGGGCTGCCATCTGGGAGGACCATCGAAGGGCTGTCAGGATTCAGGGGGCCCTTCAGGAGAGCTTCCACCCTGAGGAGCACTAACAGTCTCCTCATTCTGCCCCACTGGGGGCTTGTGCCCCATTCCTCCCTCTCATCCTTCCACTTATCCTTCCCAAGCTCCCCCTTACTGATGTCAAATAAAATATACGTATTTTCAAAAATAGAAACTGTCTTTAACACAACTGGAGGGGGAGGATGAACCTCTGGGGAGACCGGGGAAAGGAGGCGGGAGAGGGCAGGAGAGAGGGTGGGAGAGGGGAGGGGGGGAAATGGGAGGAGAGAGCTGGAAGGGGGAAGCAAGGGGAAGAAGGGAGAGGGGAAGCTCAACGCTCGGGGTGAGGGTCTCACCGAGCCAACTGCCTCCCAGCACCGCGGGGGAGGAGGCCTCGGAGTCCCTAGGGTGATGGGAGGAGGGTACGGAGATTGAGGAGGAGGGTGTGGAGGTTGAGGAGGAAGAGGTGGGGGGGCAGGAGTGGGAGGAGGAACAGTAGCTGGGGGGGCAGCAGGTGCAGGACCGGCACGGGGCAGCATGCTCTGCACCAAGGCCTGCAGATGGTGACAGATGGCATGACCCTGGGCAAGCAGCTCCCGCTGGAACTCCCAGTCATCCTGCGCCCGCTGCTCCATGATCCGGGTCTGGGCTTGCAAGGCCTGCAGGTGCTGCTCTCTGTACCCCTGCCACTCGGTGGTGGTCCTGCTGAAGCCGCAGGTGTGGGAGCATGTCCCAGGCAGGGTGGTGCGCCCTGCATGAGCAGCTGGTGCGGCTGTAGAGAAAGAAGAGAAGTGGTCAGTTCTCCCTGGGGACACAGTAGATGATGCCCAGCCCCCGCTGTGAGGTGAGGGAGACCGTGCCCTGCACCATCAGAGCCAATGTGCTTGCACAGAGGCCATGGTCATCATGTCCATCTCTACCAAGGAGTGGGAGCTGCCCTGAGACCGCACCCGTGCCCCTGTGCTGTGTATAGTGCGGGCCGGGGCAGAGGGGAGATGTCCCTTGCCCCCGTGTAGAGGGGGCGTGTGAAGGGAGGGCATCCTGCTGTGTCCCGCCCCGAGGTCGGGAGCATGTCTTGTCTCTTCACACACACGTGTGGCTATTGGGCCACGGTCCCTGTGTGGCACGCAGCTGGAGCCACCTGCCCAAGGGTGGCATGGCACATGCCCGCACGTGCACAGGTGGCTGCGTGATCCGTGGGAGGCATGGCCCACGCACGCGGTCCCTGATCTCCCTCTCTGCCTCCCCCCCGGGTAGGGGACAGTGCTGGCACTTACCTGATATGGCCTCTCTGGACGACCCTGCCGAATCTGGTGCTGGGACAGCTGGTGGTGGCCCCTCTGCTGCACCCGGGTCAAGGCCCTCAGCTGCCGGCTCGCTGCCCCCTGGGCTGGCACGGACCACTCCACCCCCCAGGATTTGGTCGAGGGTGGGGAAGTAGGGCAGGTGTCAGCCCCTGCTGTGGCACCACCCCTAGTGGCCCTGATGTACGCCTGCCGCAACTCTTTAATTTTGAGGTGCATCTGCTCCTGGGTTCACCTGTGGCCTTTCCTGGCCATGGTGGCCGCTATGCGTAGACGGCCGCATTCCTCCACCTAGTGCGGAGATCATGGATGTTGGGGGCCTCCCCCCAAACCTCAAGGAGGTCCATGATCTCCGCACTAGTCCACGAGGGCGCGTGCCGTCTATGGCCCCTGGCTGGCTCCCTGGTGCTGGGGGACTGGCCAGGGGACGGCTGCCACTGGATGGCATTGTATGGCCGCTGGGTGAGGGGCTGTAGCTGCTGTCAGGCCTGGCTCTTGCACATGCCCAGTGGCCAGACTCTACCCATTTAAGGGCCCTGGGGCTGGGGGAGAGAAGAGGAGTTTTCCTGGTTGTGCCCAGAGTGGACCAGGGGAAACTGGGAAGGGCTGGAGGCCCCCTAATCTGAAATAAGTGTCTACACAACACTTATTTCAAATTAGCTATTTCGAATTTGGTGTTATGCCTCGTAGAATGAGGTTTACCAAATTCGAAATACGTGCTCCACTATTTCAAATTTATTTCAAAATAGCGGTTTGGCTGTGTAGACGCTATTGAAGTTAATTCGAAATAACTGCTGTTATTTCGAATTAACTTTGTAGTGTAGACGTACCCTCAGAGGGTATGTCTACACTACCCCGCTAGTTCGAACTAGCGGGGTAATGTAGGCATACCGCACTTGCTAATGAAGCCCGGGATTTGAATTTCCCGGGCTTCATTAGCATAAGCGGGGAGCCGCCATTTTTAAATCCCCGCTGCTTCGAACCCCGTGTAGCGCGGCTACACGGGGCTCGAACTAGGTAGTTCGGACTAGGGTCCTATTCCGAACTACCGTTACTCCTCGTGAAACGAGGTTCGAAGCAGCGGGGATTTAAAAATGGCGGCTCCCCGCTTATGCTAATGAAGCCCGGGAAATTCAAATCCCGGGCTTCATTAGCAAGTGCGGTATGCCTACATTACCCTCCTAGTTCGAACTAGGAGGGTAGTGTAGACATACCCTAAGTGAAGTAAGTGCTGGTGAAAGTTGCTAGAGTGACAGCACTGGCAAGCGAAGTTTATTGACAAGACAGATGTAACCTACACCCCTTCTGGGTGTGGTTCACTGTCCCTTGTAGTGGCACTTAGCCCACTTACAGAGAGAAAGAGTGAGTGTGTTCTGCAGCCTTAGCCGAGAGCCGGCTCACTTTTAGCTCAAGTGGTAGAGGCTCAGACACTCAGCTCCAAAGATCCCAGGTTCAGTTCCACTTATTGGCATTACAAGTGGGGGCTCATCCAGGATTTCAATTGTGTCTCTTGTGCTTCCTCAACTAAGGGAAGTATGTAACCCACACACCTACTGGGTTTGGTGCACTGTCTGGGTATGTCTACACTAGCCCCCTAGTTCGAACTAGGGAGGCTAATGTAGGCATTCGAAGTCGCAAATGAAGCCCGGGATTTAAATATCTTGGTTGCCTATCGCTGCTGGAGTTCCATCTAACTCTATGATTCTAATATGTGTTGCAGTGGAGTGATCTATTCTGACATTCCAGTGCACGGCAACTAACCTTCCAACTCCAGCCCCCCCGCAAAACACGCACAAGTCAATACTTGCATATCAGTTATTAAAAGCTAACTTTATGGACACCTCCATGAGTAAGAAAATAAAGCAGCAAGCAAGGGATTAACTCTCGTGTCTCCCAGGAGTGCAAGGATTTACGGGGAGGCGGGCAGGGCCATCTGTGAGGAATCAGTCTTGCCCACCACCCCACTCACACACTATAAAAGGGAACAGGGAGGCAACTAAGTCTGTAAATATGACTCAGGGTAGAATGATTAGGTAAGAATGAGCAGGGACTTCAAGTTCCTTGCTGGAATTTAGCAGATCAGGGTATGTCTACACATCAAAGTTAATTCAGAATAACAGCCGTTATTCCAAATTAACTTCCATAGCGTCTACACAAGCAAACCGCTATTTCGAATTAAATTCGAAATAGCGGGGCGCTTAATTTGAGTTAGTTAAATCTCATTCTATGAGGAATAATGCCTAACTCGAATTAGCTAGTTTGGAATAAGTGCTGTATAGATGCTTATTCTGAAATAGGGGACCTCCAGCCTTCCCAGTTTCCCCTGGTGGCCACTCTGGGGCAAACCAGGAAAACTCTTTTCCCTCCATCCAGCCCCGGAGCCCTTAAAGGGGTAGACTCTGGCCACAGTGCCTGTTCCAGCTCCAAGCCTGCCAGCCCAGAGCTAGCAGTCACTGCCCCAACCCAGAGGCCCCAAAACATGAGTCAGCAAGCCACTGGCAGCCAGCCCTCCACTGCGCCACAGGAGCAGTCTGCCAGCTCCCAGGAGCGGGTGCCTTCTTGGTCCAGGGCGGAGATCAGGGTGGACCATACTCAGGTTTGGGGGGATGCCCCCAACGTCCATGATCTCCGCACTAGACAGAAGAACGCAGCCATCCCTGGGAGAAAAGCTGCCAGCCTGGCCACCAAAGGCCACCCAGGAGCAGGTTTGCATGAAAATCAAGTTGGTCCAGCAAGACCCCCAACCCTGATCTTCTCCTCCCCCTTCCTCCCCTTGCCTCCCCCTTCCAGGTCTCTCCTCCCAGGTTTCCCCCTCTCCTCTCCCACTTTCATTCCCACCCCAGTTTTGGTCAATAAAGAGAGTTTGTTTCTGGCAAGAAATGTGTTTTTATTTGACATCAGGGAGGGAGGCTAGGGAGGGGTAATTGGAAGGAGGTAGGAACGAGGCACAAGCCCCCAGTGGGGCACACCAGGGAGGCTCTTAGTGCTCCTCAGGGTGGAAGCTCTCCTGCAGGGCTTCCTAGATACTGATAGCCCCACAATGGACCTCCAAGATGGCAGCCTGCAGAAAGTGCAGCCAGGCTCACAACAACGCGTCCACGAGAAGCACCAGAGTGCCATGGGGCGGCTCCAGCTCCGTGTTGCAGAGTGCTGTGGTGTCCCGAGTGAGGGCAATCAGATCATGCAGAGACACAAATGCTTTGCTGTCCCTCATCGAGGCAGGCAAGCAAGCAGGGACACATGAGAACCGACTGCCCGGGAGGGTGTCCCTTTAAGCACAGGCGTCAGATACCCTTAGGCAGCAGTCACACACAGACACTCCTGACCTGTTGCCCTTCCTGACCTGGTTCTGGCTGGCCTTAAATCTGATTCTGTGTCCAGTCAGTGTGGATGCAGTATTTCGAATTAGCAAAATGCTAATTCGAACTGCACTTTGTGTGTAGACGTGTTAATTCGAATTAGCTTAATTCAAATTAAATATTTCAAATTAAGCTAACTCGAATTAATGCTGTAGTGTAGACATACCCTAAGAGAGGTACTTCATGCCTTTGCTGTGGAACCTGGCTGAAGAAAATATTCTTACATGTTGTCATGGAGTATACACCCATCCCATGGGGTACAGGTGCCAAGGGGTGTGGATGCCGCCTGTTCAGCAGTCCGGCTGTCAGTGACCTACATCAGTCCATCACCCTGAGGCGCTGAGGCCTATTGGCCTGGGTCAGTAGCATAGCCCTTTTGTTCACAGGGCTGCACAGTCCTATGGTCACAGTGAGTGTTGCAGCCCTGGGGTGCAGGGCAACACAGCCTAAAGGCAAGAGTCAGTAACCCCAGCCTTAGTGTACAGGGCAGCACAGCTCAATGGCTACAGTCAGTAACACAGCCCTCAATTCAGGGCAGCACAGCCTAATGGCTAGAGTCAGAGGTTTGGGGCATCAGCCCCCGTGCGTCTGTGCATCCATTCGTGAGTCCATTTGTTCAAGAATTCATAAATGGTAAGAGCTTGGATTACCAAATTTGGCAGGCAGCTTCCTCTTATCATAATTTAAAGCAAGGCCAGGGTTTGGTTGTGCCAGGACAATGTGATGTGTGTGGAATGTGATCGTTTCACATCCAATGGGAAGAGAGGGGCATGATAGCAAGGACAAATATATTCATGAATGATTGGGGGCGGGACAGCAAGTGCCCCAGCCCCAGTGAACAGTTGCTGGCTGGCAGCATGGCCCTTGCAACCCTGGGCTGCCCATGGGGAGCAGCTGCTCATCATGCCGTGCAGCCTCCTCTTTCTCTCAGCCCTCTGCTGTTCTAGGCCGGCCCCCAGGGAACAGCCACTACCCGTGCCTTATACATGTCAACATCTTATTTGTTTTTTGAGCAAGGCTACAATTGACTAAGTATCAGAACTGTCTTCAGTAGTATCCAGGTGCTTTTCCTGAGTTGATACAACTGGTGTGGAACTCTGGAAGGTCTGTTCAGGTGTGCTTACCCTTACACTTTCCCCACAAAACTTTTGTCGTTCACAGGTAATTAAACTACCTCCCCCCTGTGAATGACAAAATTTTGTCAAGGCAAGTGCATGTGTGGATGCTGCTTTGTCGGCAGGAGCACTCATTGGAGTGGAAGTATTTTGTCAGCAAAAGTGCCCACAAACAGCATTCACACATGCTGATATTTATCAGCAGAGCTGTGTCGACATAGCCTTGTTACTAAAAGCTGCATTGTGTAGACCAGTGGTCCCTAATGCAGTGCCCGCGGGAGCCATGGCACCCTCTGGAGCATTTATGTGCGTCCGCCTAGTGACCAGGGCTGGCCCAAGACATTCTTGCACCCTGGGCCCCAGGCACCCAGCGCATGCGCAGCTCCACCCCCAGGCACCCGGCAGCCCCAGAAGGTTGGGGACCACTGGTGTAGACATACCCATTGTAGACTACATTTTCCCCTCCAAAGTGCATTACTTTTCATTTAATGACATTGAATTTTATTTGCCCTCATGTTGCCCATCATTCACCTACCTTGTTTAGGTCTCTCTGAAATTCCTCATGGCCCTCAGGTAGGTGTCTCTGCAACTTCCTGGGCAGTGAAGACTGGCAAAAGAAAGCCTTTCCATTAGCTTTGGGTGAGCCAGTGAGTGAATCAGTGCCATTCGGTTTTTGAATTAAAGCCACTTTCAGAAGCCCAGGAAATTCTATAAACAAACTGCATACACCGGGACATTTCATTTTATAGACTATATATGTGCCTGGTTTTTTTTACAGTGGTTAAACTCAGAATGGGCCCCTTGGTCCTTGTATATTATAGTATTAGTACTAACTATGGGGTGAAACTTGTAGTAGTTATTACTTACTAGAATATATTTACAAAGAGGAAAAATAAAAGACTAAAATGGACCTTAAAAGTGCAGTTATGAGCACAAGAGTAGTGTTTTAAGAATGGTACATTTGTGTTTACCATATCCAGTCGCTGCGTGTTTTCCATCCATACAATAGCTGTTTGCTTTACTGACCCAGCCCAGTTTTCATTATGGTCTGAGTTGCAATGCAAATGCAGCTTTAGAAGAATGGCTTGCACAAAAGCAACCACAGCGGCAGGTAACGAGTTGCACATCAGCAGCCATTTGCAATCACAACAATAACTGTAATTGGTCCTAGAAAATCAATGCTGTATATTTTTGAGTGTCATCGACTGGGTCTGGCACCTTGTCCATCAATTATCTGCATATAGACAGACATCTTTTTTGCAGAACGCTCTCCTAACAGAGCATGGGAGAGGTTCAGGGCAGGAAGGAACATTCCCCTTCTTGTCCAGCTTTCAGAGAGGGGGCACAAAACTGTCTTCCCGCAACCAGGAGCCTGTGGTGGAGGAGATGCAAGAGAGTAAAGGATAAGCCAGTTCCAGCTCCAAAAGTACAGCAGCAGCTTCTGAGCTCACTCCACTCCTACCCCTCTGGGCTGCCAAAAAAGGGAGAGTTCAGTTTTCCTCTGATGACTGCACTCACAAGAAGTATGAGCAAGAGTCCTCTCTCTATAGACCCGGAGCAGATAGAAAAGTGCAGAGGGGACCTACTGCCTCAACCCCCTGGCTACGTCTAGACTGGCATGATTTTCCGTAAATGCTTTTAACAGAAAAGTTTTCCGTTAAAAGCATTTGCAGAAAAGAGTGTCTAGATTGGCACGTCCGTGCCAATCTAGACACGCATTTCCGCAAAAAAGCCCCAATCGCCATTTTCGCGATCGGGGCTTTTTTGCGCAAAACAAATCTGAGCTGTCTACACTGGCCCTTTTGCGCAAAAGCTTTGCGCAAAAGGACTTTTGCCCCAATGGGAGCAGCATAGTATTTCCGCAAGAAGCACTGATTTCTTACTACTGTAAGAAAGTCAGTGTTCTTGCAGAAATTCAAGTGGCCAGTCTAGACAGCTGGCAAGTTTTTCTGCAAAAGCAACTACGGAAAAACTTCCCAGTCTAGACGCAGCCAACTATGTTCCCCACATACTTTCTGAATGGGAGAAGGAATTGTTGCTGGGAAGCAGATATCCCCAGATGGGAGCTTGGCCCCCGAAAAGGGGAGACACTGGGTACGTCTACACTAGCTCGTTAGTTTGAGCTAGGTAGGGTAATTAGGGCAAGCGGAGTTGCAAATGAAGCCCGGGATATTTAAAAATCCCGGGCTTCATTTGCAACTCCACTTGCCCTAATTACCCTACATAGCTCGAACTAATGAGCTAGTGTAGACGTACCCACTGAGGGTATGTCTACACTGCAGCATTAATTCGAACTAACTTAATTCGAATTAGTTAATTCGAACTAAGCTAATTCGAACTAGTGCATCTAGACCTAAAAACTAGTTCGAATTAGCATTTTGCTAATTCGAACTAGCATGTCCACATTGAGTGGACCCTGAACTGAGGTTAAGGATGGCCGGAGGACGTAGAGCGTGGAGATGCTGTCTCAGGCTAGCCGAGGGCTGTGCTTAAAGGGACCCGACCCCCACCACGGACAGACAGTTCTCAGGGGTGCCCCGCTTGCAAAGAAGTCCTGGCTTGGAGTGCCCTGAGTGCCCACACTCGGCACATCACAGCACTCGGCCATCAGCTCAGTTGCACTTGCCAGAGGCTGCCATCCGGCGGGGGGGGGATCAATCGGGGGGCTGCAGGAGAGCTTCCACCCCAAAGAGCCCGCAGAGCCACCCCAGTCCTCCCCAAAGGGGACTCGTATCCCATTCCTCCCTCACCTCCTTCCACTTACCCCTCCCTAGCCCCCCCCTTCCTGATGTACAAAATAAATGACACGTGTGTTCAAAAATAGAAACTCTCTTTATTGAACAAAACTCGGGGAGACTGGGAAAAGGAGGTGGGAGAGGGGAAGAGAGAGGGTGGGAGAGGGGAGGGCAACTAAAATGATCAGGGGTTTGGAACAGGTCCCATATGAAGAGAGGCTAAAGAGACTGGGACTTTTCAGCTTAGAAAAGAGGAGACTGAGGGGGGATATGATAGAGGTTTATAAAAGCATGAGTGGTGTAGAGAGGGTGCATAAAGTTCTTCATTAGTTCCCATAATAGAAGCACTAGAGGACACCAAATGAAATGAATGGGTATCAGGCTTCAAACTAATAACAGAAAGTTCTTCTTCACAAAGCAAATAGTCAACCTGTGGAACTCCTTGCTGCAGGAGGCTGTGAAGGCTAGAACTAGAACAGAGTTTAAAGAGAAGTTAGATAAAGTCATGGAGGTTGGGTCCATGGAGTGGTATTAGCCAGGGGGTAGAAATGGTGTCCCTGGTCTCTATTTGTGGAAGGCTGGCGATGGATGGCATAAGACAAATGGCTTGGTCATTGTCTTTGGTCCATCCCCCCCAGGGTCCCTAGTGTTGGCTGCTGTCAGCAGACAGGCTACTGGGCTAGATGGACCTTTAGTCTGACCCAGTACGGCCATTTTAAGCTCAGGGCTCAGGGTCGGGGGTCTCACTGGACCACCCTGATTTTCATGCAAACCTGCTCCTGGGTGGCCAGGCTGGCAGCTCTCCTGCCCTAGCCGGCCACTTTCCTGTGCCTAGTGTGGAGGTCGTGGATGTTGGAGGCTTCCACCTAAACCTTGATGAGGTCCACGATGTCCGCACTAGACCAGGCAGGTGCCCGCCTCTTGCGGCCCTGGACAGGCTTCCGGGAGCCGCCAGCCTGGTCCCGGGAAGAGGCGGAGGGCTGGGTTGCAGCGGGTGGCTGGTTCGTGCCGTGCCAGGTGCAGGGTCTGCTGGCTGGGTGCTGGCAGGCTTGCACCTGGCACAGGTATAGTAGCCAGACCGTGCCCCTTTAAGGGCTCCGGGGCCAGGAGGGGGGCAGACGAGTTTCCCTGGTGGTGCCCAGAGGGTCCACCAGGGAAAGCTGGGAAGGGCTAGCCTCCCACTAGTTCGAATTAAGTGGCTACACAGCCCTTAATTCGAACTACTTAATTCGAACTAGGCATTAGTCCTCGTGGAATGAGGTTTACCTAGTTCGAATTAAGCGCTCCGCTAGTCCGAATTAAGTTCGAACTAGCTTTTTGCCTGTGTAGCACCTATCAAAGTTAATTCGAACTAACGTCTGTTAGTTCAAATTAACTTTGTAGTGTAGACATATCCTGAGAGACAGAGGAGGACCAGGTATTGAAGATACAGAGCATAGGCTCTAAGGGACATCAGAACACTGGAGATAGCACAAGGGTACACAGAGCAGGTGTGGGAAAGAGCCAGGAGAGAGGACATAGCATTGAGTATGTATATGGGCAGGGGAACAAGGCACTGAATGACAACTAGTGGGGTACAGAGAACTGCACACATCTATGGATGCGTGCACAGACACAGTCATGCACACAGACACCTTTATGAGATAAATCGAGGATGTGATGCTTCTGGGGAGATTCTGGGAAGCGAACCAAGGTCATCTGTGTTACCAGCTCCTGGTACCTCTCCTCATGTCCAGGTCAAAATAATTATTGTTCCCTTCCCAGTATTTTGTGTGTGGTTGCACCTAAAATGATCTGGATCTTTTCTGCCTCCTACACCCACAGCAGTGTCTGCTTCTTTGTAACAGAAGCCAAGTGATGGTGTAAGAGGCAGATTCCACCTTGAACTTCAGATCCTGGCTTGTGAGTGCTTTATGCTGTGTGCACACTAAGGCATAAGAATTCCTGCAGCACCTATCACCACAGTGTTTCTCAGAACGCTAACACTTAAATGCTTTGCCCGCTATGTTTTTCTGGGAAGCCACTGCCCCACCACAGTTGTTTGATTTTTGCTGAAATACAAAGGAAAACATTTTTCCCCAGTGTAGGGGCAGAAGCCTCACATACTTTTTGTAAAGATGGAGACTTCTTCTTTAGTGGGGTGGGGTGTGTGTTTGTAAAGATGGAGACTTCTTCTCTAGTGGGGTGGGATGTGTGTGCTCAAACTGCCCCACCAGCACAGGCCCTCCACAGTAACACTCCACCTCTTCCCCAAGCCCCTATCCGTTCCCACCTCTCCTCTTCCCCAATTCTTTCTGCCCCCTCCCCCAAGTGCACCTCATCCCAACTCCTCCCACCTGAAGCCTCCTGCACACTGCAAAACAGTATTTGGGAGGCACTGGGAGGGCTGTGGAGCAGTTTATCAGTTGGGAAGCCAGCGGGCAAGAGGCACTAGAAGGGGGAGGGGCAGATCAGGTATCAGTGAGTGCTGAGCACCCACTAATTTTTGTGGAGTTAGCATCTATGCCTGTATGAGTCCAGTCAGAAGAATGGTGAAAGATCAGAAGCCAGCTGAAGGATCATGTTAAGTTCACCCCAGAAACAAAGACCAAAGAGAAAAGGTGTCTCAAGGGCCTGACAATGGTTTTTTTTATTTCCAGGTCACTAGTTTGAATTAAGGTTTGAGACCCATTCCAAAGCCCACTGAGGCCAATGGAAAGACTCAAGAGGGCTTTGGATCAGATTGGTAGTGACTGAGAGTCATTCAGTTTGGTGGACTTTGTGAATTCATGGTAGATCTTGGTCTAACGCAAAAACTGAAAGTGGAGGTGCCCGGATCTCCCAGACATGCATGGAGCTGGCCCTTTCAATGAACCTGTAATACTGAGAGGAAAGCTGGAGACTTGGGGAATTCATAAGAAGATATGTAATCTGTCTGAGGGCGAAGTAGAAGGGGATCAAGAAGAGGTCTATTGGAGAGGAGATGACAACATGGAATAATCTCATAAGGTCTGAGTTCAGGTAAACCATTACACTTTTGGTGCCTGAACTGAACCACTGAATTCTTTGAAGTTCTCCCATCACTCAAACATGGTCCATGGTAGCACCATGCTTCGCACACTGTACTCAATTTAATAATCAGTTCTCAGATTCTAATGCCGAGAATGGAGTAAGGGACCACTGTGATCATCTAGTCTGACCTCCATTCTAGGCCATTGGACTTCCCTGAAGTAATTCTTGTTTGAACTAGAACATATCATGTAGAAAATATCCAGTCTTGATTTAAAGGTTTCCTGATTCTCTGTCAGGCTCCAAGGGTGCCGGTTCTGGGAGGTCCAACCTAGCTATAAAACTAATTTAAGAGATAGCTAAGCTGCATAGTCTAGGCATACCCTTAGTTAGGATAGTAATTTCTGCCTAAAGAGAATATGTTAGAGGGATCCTGCAGCTCTTCAGGGTCTCATTTTCCTTTTGGGTATAAGAGCAATTCTTGGAAGCCGTGTAGTGTTACATTAAGTTAAGTCTTTGATAATTCCTGAATTCTATAACTCAGGGGGTGGGGAACCTTTTTTGGGTCAGGGGCCGCTGACCCATGGAAAAATCAGTTGGGGACCACACACAAGGAAGAAGCCAACCCCCCCCCCAAACCCACACTGACGTCGCCCTTGACTGAGGAGAAAGACACCCCTCACATTCCCTTCGCACACCAGAGCCTACTGGGGCCCAGGCTAGTAGATATTGTGTGCTTCAGTCCCTCAGTAAGCACGGGCTCCCCAATGCTAGCAGGGGAGCCCTGAGCTTCGGGGGGGCCACATCTAGGCAAGGCAAGGGCTGCATCTGATCCCCAGGCCTGAGGGGTCCCCTCCCCCCCGGTTTTAACTCTTTCCAGTCAACAGGAGTTGACTGTTACTCAGTACCTGACAGGAGTTCCTTAGAGTTCTCTTGCATTGTTTTCCTCTGACCCAGTTTAAATCACTTAGAACAGCTTCTGAAAATGTATAATTCTCAATTAGCTATTGGTTTTAGTGTGTCAAATTCTGACTGAGTTTATCAACTTGCACTAATTTCAGTGGGGGCCATATGTTATGTGTATCAACAATGAGAAAATGGGACCCAACAGATTTTTTTTCTGGAGGTGACATGCTTAAAGCTTCAAATTTACTTTAACACCAGAAATGTGTTTGTTGCTCCATTGGGCCCTCAGCTGTGGTGCACCAAAATGCACGACATGGTTTGCAAAACTGCCCGTTGAGCAAAATGATATTTGAAGTAACTTCCCTCTCCCTGCCACACACTCTATGGAGAAAAATAGAAAATGGATCAGCAGAAGGGTTAACATGAAATGCTCTTGGGCAGGAAAATAGTGGAAGTATTTGCATAGAATAGCATCTGGACCCTGTGTGTACTCCGATACTTCCAGGGGGAAAGCAGTTTGACACATTCATTGCAGCCTACTAAGGAAGAGGAGAAAAGGAACAAGGGAGGAGAGAAAAGGAACAGGGGACTCCTTTTGTATCTGTGTCCAATATGGTTTCTTTTGATTTTTCATTCTCCATAGTCAAGAGCTCCCCATGGATTCTCATCTGTTACCCAGGCATTGCCATACCTGCCTCCCTGTGTGAAAGTGGCTCAGCTGCCGGCTCTGGATGAGGCTAACAGATCACATCTATCTCCTTGGCATCTACTGAGCACACAGGGCTTCAAGGATCAAGCCCCGGACAAGAACACAAAAGCAGGTCTGTATAGAAGCAGCCAATCTTCTGTATTGTCCATTGCTCATTTTGCGGACACTGGAGGTCAAAATTATCCAGCAGTCCTGCTTTCTCTCTCACTCTCTCTGTATGTGTATGAGAGTGAGGGAGAGATTACAAGAGCAATATTGACTTTTATTTTGTTAATTAATTATTACAATAATGACAGTTCAGAAACAGTGCAAAAATGCAGAATGTATATGCCTCAGTTTAAAATACAGCTACTGTGAACAAAAAAAAAGGCTGAAATAATGTGGATTCACATATAAATAGATGGCACTAGCTGCCTGCTGTTCTGACCTTGCATGCACAAGGGGGCGAGGAAACATAATAATAAATAAGTAAATAGAAGTGTCTGCTTAGAGAGTCTAGGTCTGGTGTGTAGTGGTACAAACAGGAAAAAGTAATGTTGAGCAACAAGAAAAAAGCCCTTTGAAGTAATGGAAACAAGATCATTAATGACAAGGGAAAGGGGCTGCATCTTTGAGAAAATGGTTTTATCCAGGAAGTCAGGCGTGGGAGGGTAATTTACAATATAAAAATGTTTTATAAATTGCATTCAGCAAACATTCTTAACATATAGTTGCAGATTAAAATAATTCAGTTTTTAGATTCCTTGCAGCATATTTTCCTTTTTAGAAATGATGACTTTTCTGTGAATAGTCAAGTTCATCAATAATTAAGAAGTAATTAATTAGAACGTGATTCAAGAATGTCACACATTTTACAGACATGAGCTAATTAACTGATGGGATGAAATTGTCCAGTTAAAAATAGTGAACATCCTGGCCTTCTAGGTTGAATTGATTCCTGTTAGCTATTTGTGAACACCAGGAATTGTTTCAGTTTTGTAGTTTGTTTCTGGGTTCTTTCAGCGTGACTCTTGTCTTTTTGTCTGTCCATGGCAGATTTCAGAGGCTTCCTTTTTTAGCCGCTGAATGATTCTTTAAAAAAATATGTTATATTCACCATCAAAAATGTGTTAGACTAATCATGGGAGAGGTTGATTTCTATGCCTGGTATACTTTAATATTGTGAGAATACCATATTTACATCAGTGTTACTGGACTTTTCTATTTTACTTTCCTACTTTCTTTTTCTCACTCTCCTTCATTTGTTCTCACTTTTCTGTTTCTTTTTTTGCTTACTCTTTCACCCCATCTTTTCTCTCTCTCTGCAACCCCTCCTTTTCTTTCTCTTCCCACTCACTCTATAGATCTTTTCACTCTCTGAAAATGGACCACTGAAGAAAGATTTGCTGTCCCATTCGTTCCGCACTGCCCCCATAAAAAGCAAATATTTTCAGGTTGACTGAAAGTTTAACTTTGTTATTTTTTTATTTTTAAAGAAAATCCAGCGTGACATGGCACGCGTTGGTGCCCTTGCCACTTAACAAATTACTTGTTTTTTTGACCTAAGTTAAATGCTGTGCAAATTTCCCTTGTCCATGTTTTCATTGTGTGCAGACTTCCCTGATAAAGAATAAAGAGCTAACTTGTTGGTATTTAGTAAGCCAAACTTCAGTAGTTTATGAGATTTTTTTTGTCCCCTATCTTTCAAGACAAAGGGACAGATCCTTGGCTAATGAAAACTGGCATAGCTGCATTGACCTTAGAGGAACTATGCCAATTTTCACCAGCTGAGTATTTATGCCAATATGTTCACACATTGCTGAAGGTACAGTAACTCCCTAGGCTGAGATAATAATATTGTGATTTCAGAATCAAAAGTGTCCATTAATTTCTCTGCATTAGGTGAAATGTCATTTAGCAACTAACTCACACATTCTGACACACTACCAAAATCCAGAGGGTGTACACAACTACCATAGCAAATTTCACATCCTGTTACATTTACAAGGATAACATCTGCCCCTTCATTTATCCACTATTTTTACAGATCAAATCCAAAAAAGAAGTTCATTTTCCTGCAATCAGCTCAGGGTTGAATGTAAGGAGGCTGTCTCTATAGATTGGCGTGAGGATCATGTTGTGACTCCGTCTCTTTCCTCATTGTGGATGCAACTTCTAAAGAGAGCCTATTAAAATAGAAGCCACACACCCCTGCATGAGAGATTATTGTTAGTTTTTCTTTTTAAGGACATAAACTCTATTGAAGACCTGGAGAAGCATAGAACTCCCTTCATTTTTGTAACTCATACCTTACAAAACAACAACTTCCTTTAATTTATATACTTATGCTGTTCGTCCACTAGGTCCTAAATATTGAACTGGTCATGCATGGGACTGGCCTTTTCAGTGGACCCCTTTTTATTTTCTCTAACGTGCCATTTAATTTTCAAAAGAGAGAAATATTGTATAGTTATAAATCTCTCCTCTTTCTTTACCCAGCCCATCGTCCATCTCATTTATATGAAGTTCTACCTCTCAGAAGTGATTTAGAGTTGGGGTAGGTCAGCCTGCCACACATTTCCTGGCAGGTGGTCCACCATGGAAAGCTAAAGCCGAGCAGACCCAAGGTGAGTTAAAGTCTCTTTCTATAACATAACTGTTGTGTTTCATTGTTTTCCTTTCCTAGGCATCTATGACAGCCATCCTGCATGACAGATTGCTGTCCCAACAATGAACCCTTTGTGTCCTCACACCACTCTGTAAATCTCAATTTACACCAAATCCCACCCCTCTTATAACCTTTTTCTGAAAAGAAGGTAAAAAAAAAATACATTACGTACATTCAATGCATTTGCTCCTTGTTGATGAAATGGTCTGAAAATTCAGTGAGTATTCACTGGAATTTAAAAATGATCTTGTTCTGGCCCTCGCTGCTCCACTTTCAATTCGCTTCCCATAAGCCTATGAGTGATCAAGTTTCAATTGCAGAAGGCTTGGGAGAAGCGAACTTTAAACGTGCGTGCTTGAGTAGTCACACCCAAAATGGCATGTTCTGCTTAAAATGGGACACCGCTAATTAACTCAGAAAGTGGACAAGGTTTCCCAACCCTCCTTTCCAGAGCTCTGGCACAGAGGCAAATATTACTATGCCCTCCAGAATTCACGCAGTTGCTGTGTGCGAATGGTGTGGAAGAAAATACATTAAACTCCATACCTGTCACCAGATCTTACAGTGACCCTCCCCCCATCCCCAACCCCAGAATTCTGTCTTGCCCAAATTCTATATGGCTGTATTGAGACTTACAATGTTCTAAATTTTCCCCATATGTCTTGCTATCTCCCCTGACATTTCTGCCTCCCTATAAGAGGTTCAAAGCTCCAGTCAACCCCTTATTCTGAGTTTGAGAGACATGTTTATTCATTCAGATAGTGGAATCAATACTGTCTGGCTTATGTGACCAATCACAACTAACCAACAAGGATTGATTTTTAGATATGGAGAACTGAATACTTAATGACAAAGGGGCAAAAGGGGCAATTGTCCAGGGGCCTGGAGATTCAATGGGGTCCAGGGCTCCCCACCACCACCCTACTACAGCAGTGGCTGGATCCCTGGGCCCTTTAAATTGCTGTCAGAGCACTGTGTGGCATGCTCCAGGCAGCTCTGAGGGCTGGCTGCCCCCAGTCCCACTTCTTCTGCCTGAGGACCCAAGCCTTTTGGGAACAGGGAGTCACCCCCACACACCGCTTTCCCAGGAGCCCAGTAATTCTATTATCCTCCCCCTCCCCCCGGCTTTTATGTGCTCATTCATCTCTAGAATGGACTGGCTGGAATGGCTGAATTCCGCAGATGTTTTTCTAAGGTATCAAAAGGAAAAGCCTCTTAGAACTACAAATCAGAGCTAATGATGAAGTCTGGAAGCCATGTGGTGGTAACTGCTACTGCAATATGGGCTGTCTCTTGTCCCATCCCATTCATTGCCATCATTAGAAAAAATCAGAACTTTATGGCCTGCTGAATTCATTTGAACTCAACTGAACTACAAAAGAACAATTTTTTCCATGTTGACAAGACATCCACTGAAGCAAGTGTAATTAATGCAGGTAGAAAAATTAATATAAGCACTTTTGCTGGAAGTCCTTTCTGTACCGTTAGAGATGGTGGCATCTCAGAGGAACTGCTTCAAGACAGACCAGAGTGGAAACGAAGGACTGGAAGCACTAAGCTCATATAGGAGAGACTAAAGCCCAATAGACAGATAGATAGGAGTGTTCCTATGCTATTTATATATTTTAAATCAAAGTAAATCTCCCACTGAAGTTGAAGAGTAAATATTGTCAAACTATCGCTGTTCAAGTGTTGCAGTAATGGGCAGTGTTCCCTGTAAGATGAGCACTCGAGTGATCACCCAGAAAAGATTCAAATGTCACCCAGCTGATTAGCAGAGCACACGTAGCACCCACAACCAGTAACATGTGTTTCTACTGGTTGTGCACATCTACACATGCCTCGGTGCACATCATAAAATTTATTCTAAGCATGGATGGAAAAAATTAGAGGGAATATTGGTTGTGGGGCTTCATTTTACCCTCCTATTTTGGGCACTTTGTGCTGTGCCATGTCTCAGGTTTTCTCTCTTCCTATCCCTATCTCTGTGTTTCTTATAGGGAAACACTCATTAAAACAGCAAAGGTATTGTGAGAATACAATTTACATACCCAGGAGTAGTCAGGTAAGTAGCATATCTCAATCATCACCACTGCCATGATGCTGGGAAAGAAGAAGATAAAAGTGAGACCAGAACAAAGACTTTGCTTTCCTGGTCTGTTGCACAATTAACAATGAAGAGATAGAGTGGAAGTTGGGCTTCGTGCTCAGGAAAATTGGATAACTCACCTCCTAAAACACAGGCTTATATGCTGCCCCTAAAGCAGCATAGTAATCTTATGAAGAAACCTATCTATGACAAACACACTTCAGTACTAGGGTGAGTCGGAATGGTTGGTTCAAGACATGTGGCCCAATCCCAAATCTACAGCAAGTCATTTTACTGCAAGGATGTAAGCAAAGAGGAGAGTTCACATTTGGCCTTACGTGTCTGTTAAATCTAGTGGACAGTAAAACATACATAAAATTATTTACTGCCTACATAACTCTTGACAATGGTTAGGCAGCTGGTATGCTGTGACTGCTGCTTGTTATGCTAATCATAATAGTCTGAATGCGACTTGTGCTGCTCCCCATTTGTTTATTGTACCCACCTGTTTTCTCTCATGACATACTAAGATTATAAGCTCTTTGGGAGTCCATATATCTGTATACACTGTTAGCCCAATGAGCCCAGGATTGGGGGTTTCTGGTTCAACACATGTACTAATCAGGAATAACATTTGTTGATGGATCTGATCCCCTTTGAGCAGCTCTTTCATACACTGATTTTCAAGGGCTATTGCACCATTTTGCAGAGCTTTGCACACGAGGATGATGTGTGTGACCAAAAGGAAACTGAGTCATGCTAAGCACACATCATTCCAAATGTGTGAGTCGATGGTCAAACAGCCATTTATATGTCAGTTGTCTCATAGCAAATGTTCCAGAGTGTTGGCTCCCTATCTCCCAGATCCTCTAGACAGACCCACTGACAAGGGGGGCAACTGCTCCAGGGACTGGTGATTCAAAGGAGCCTGGGGCTCCCAGCAATTGCTGCTACTGCAAGAATGGTGGTGGCCAGAGCGCTGGACCCTTTAAAACACTGCCAGAGCCCCACGTGGCATGCTGCAGAGCCCCAGGTGGTGTGTTCTGGATGGTGCTGAGGGGGAGGAGCAACATGCTCTGGGAGGCACTGCTCCAGCCCCACCCCTACCACTGTTTCGAAATAACTCCCTGCTGTTTAGACATGGACTAAGTTATTTTGGGATAGCACTAGTTATTTTGAAATAGTGTTGCCGTGTAGATGTCCCCTTGGAGTGTGACTTATTCTCCTTCCCACTGGCAAGAGATTAGGGCTATCACTGATTGCCTCAATGAGGGCCTAGAGTCTGCATAAAGGACTATGATGGTTATACACGAGTACAGGGCTTGATTTTCAAAGAATGCATTTTAAGTGGTACAGCTGGTTGGAAAACTTCAGTGAAAAACAGAAACAAAGTGTAATTTTTCACATTTTCCAGCTTCTCTAGCCATGTCACACTTCATAGTACAAATAAACGTCTGGAAATGTTCTCAAAAGTTGGCATTATTCTTTGGTGACATTCATGTCCTCTGTTGCATATGAAACAGGTCATCAAAAAAGAAAAAGAATGAGGATCTACCAAAAGAATGAGAGTTGAGGTAACAAACCACCCAGATGCCAAATCCTACAGTGGTCAGATTGTGGGGGGAAGGAGGAGGAGATAGGAGGGGAGGGAGGGGAATGGAGCCTGATTGTGGGGAATAATCATGAAATCTTGTTCATTTCTCAGGGCACTTGTACACAGCTGAGCTGAAGCCAAAATAAGCTACACAACTTGAGCTACATCAATTGCATAGCTTAAGTCAAAATAGTTTATTTTGGCTTTTGGTTCTGTCTACACAGCAGGAAGTCAGTTAGAGCACTCTTCCTCTGACTTCCCTTACTCTTCATACAATGAGAGTTACAGGAATCAGAGTAAGCACTCCTCCAGTTCGACATTATTTTGACATTATAGCTAAATAACTGCTTGGAGTATAGACATGGACCATGTTATTTCAGAATAATGTCAGATATTCCAAAATAACACTGTTGTGTTGACATAATGTCACTGTCCTTTTTCTGCAAATTAACATGCATTAAGACTTATAGTTTGATCTGTCAACAGGTTAGCAACAGAAGCAGCAGAAGAACATGAACCCAGTTCAGACATTGCTGAATACCTGCAAGTGTGATTTGCAAGTTGAAACATTTTAAGAAGACTTTGAGCAGACTATAGAGCAACCAAAGAAAAGGCTGTCCCCAAAACAATGTGTCCTAGGTTTTCCACCGTTTCCACTGTGTTTATTTCAGTTAGTTATATTCAGTTAGTTGACTAGCCATTTTGGCAGGGTTGTGAGAGAAAGGCTATGTCAAATGAAAAACAAAAAGCCCAATTCAGTATATTTTCATTAATGCTGTGAGAGCTTCAAAAGTTCTGCTCTGAGGTTTCCTGTATCTACATGTGCCGTGACATTTTATTTTATGTTCTAACCTAGTCTGCATTCTGACAAACATAATATAATAGTGCAGAGCTACTCAACACATAGCCCGTTTGTTTGTGGCTGGCGGTGCAGTTTAGGTTTACGCAGGGCTCAACATGTGGCCCACGAGTGGGATCCTTTGAACATGGCCTCCAGTGGGAACATGCTCCACAACAGCGAGGCATCTCCTAGTCGGGGTGAGCATTGAAAGACACAAGTGGACAGGCTGGCTGGAACAGACGGCTACAGGGTGTCGGCATTTCTAGTTGCCAGGGAGGAGGTGCCAAGAGCACTGGGGCATTATGGGAAGTGCTGGCGGCTTATCCTTGTGGGCAGAGCCTGAGAGGTGCTGACTGGCTCACACTGGCCACGTTTGGGTCCGGCGCCACAGCTTAAGTGCCCATCAGTGTGAAAGAAACTATTTGCATATATATTTGCATGTATATGCAACCACACTTAAGTTGCATCCCTCGGTATGTGCTGTGAGTATCATTGTGGCCTTCAGGGCGTCCAAAGTAGCCTCGCAATAGTGGGACATCCTCACCTAGCACCAACTTTTATTGTTCATGGTGGCACTTCTAGACTCCACAAAGAGCATTGTTGCTGGGCAATGTGCTTACTACCCTTTACACTTAAAACTGTTGCTAGGACCACAAGTGCTCATGACTCAGTTTTTGTCTTGTCTGAAAAATGTTACCTATGTCATTACTCAGGCAAGGGCATTAGTTCAGTACTAATTCAGAAAAAAGAGCAACGTTTATCAAATGACTCGCTTCACTTCCTGCTCCACCCTGCTGAAAACGTGCTGTGAAATCTGACATGATCTCAGCATAAGTTGGGGGAAGTGGCTACAGTATACTATTAGAAAAGTCTTGTACTTAGGTAACTGACTAGTATGACTAACCCTAACTACTTGGAGATGCCTCGCCGTTGTGGAGCATATTCCCACTGGAGGCCATGTTCAGAGGATCCCACTCGTGGGCCACATGTTGAGCCCTGCGTAAACCTAACTCCACAAGACTGACTTTTTAGCCAGATTCTTAACAGGATCTGCACCGCCCTCCAAGGGAAAAGTGATCTCCTCTCAAGTAATACGGTCGCTGTTGTGCATTCCGTAACATGAACTCAACATCCAGCCATTGGATGGTGCTTTCTCAGCTAGATTGAAAAGCCCAGTATCAAATATTTGTTCTCCAGGCAGATACTTATCGACTGTAATTAATCAATCAATCACCTGCTCTTCTCTCTGAATTACTACTGATCTAATGTCCTCCCTTAGACAAGGACTATTTAGAAGGGTCTTTGTTTTTCTTTGTGTAATGTGCAATGCATAGCAAATGGTTGGATCTAAACAAATAATGAATTCATACAATATTAAAAGTAATAAAACACCATTCTCCTTCAACACGCTTAAGTGCATTATACCAACACAGACATCCTTCATCTCAGCTCCACAAGATTTGGAACCAAATTGAAAGATGACATGTAAGGAGGTATAATTTGCATCTACATGAGTGATGGTGTATTTGTGAGTCTAAGGCCATGCCCACACGTATAAGTTTATAATAGAACTATGCCACTGTAAGAGAGCTCATTTAGCCACTTTATGCTGTCAACATAGTAAAACCAATTCAACAAATGGCAACAGCTGTGTCAGTGGAGAGCGTCTCTTGCCAACATAACATCATGCACATGAGCCCTTATGTTAGCAAAACGTATTGTCATTCAAAGGGATGTTTTTTCACACACAAACTGATGAAAGTTTTGTTGATGTTAGTGGTAGTGTAGTGTTAAGCCTAAGGCTTAACATGTATACAGAGAGGGTCAGAAGAAAGTACACCAGTTTTTGCTAATCTTAAACCCTAAATTTGCCCTATTGTCTGTTAGCAGTATAAATATGAGAGAAGTAAGTCATGATAATGAAACTTACCACTGGAGTCTTTAAAAAAGTGGAACTAAATGTTCTGTTGTTGTTAGGTTTCCAATGCCAGAAGGGGCCACTGTGGTCATCTGGTAACACCTTTTGTATAAAATAAGTCATAAAATGTCCCAAAAATAATATCTTTATGTCTGGTCTGAATGTGCTTCAACATCCAGCCATTGGCTAGTGTTATACCTTTCTTTGCTAGATTGAAAAGCCTCGTATCAAATATTTGTTCTCCATGTAGATACATATACTGTAATCAATAACCCCTTAACCTTCTCTTAGTTAAGATTAACCTTCTGTTAGTTAAGATAAATAGACTGATCTTTTTGAGTATGTCACTATAAGACATACTCAGCCCTTTAATCATTCTTGCAGCTCTTCATTGAACCATCTCCAATTTATCAACATCCTTTTTGAAGTGTGGCCATCAGAACTGGACACAGTATTACAGCAGTGGTCACACTAACGCAGAATATAAAGGTAAAATAATCTTTCGAATCCTACTCAAGGTTTCCCTGTTTATTCCTCCCAGAATCACATTAGCTCTTTTGGTCACAGTGTCACACAGTTTCTTGTGGACTGATTCTCTAGCCATGTATACTGTATGTCCATTTGTGAGTCTCTTCCATAGAGACATTGTCTCAATTTCCAGTTTGAGCAATTTTCGAGATTTAGATTTGAGATTTTGTTTTGTTTTGTTTGGGAGAGTGGGGCTAGAGTTAGAGAAGAAGTAGAGAAGAGATAGTGAGCACATAGTTTTTAGTGGCATCTCAAGAGGATGTCTGAGAGTAAGTCCAGTTGGAGCATTATTTAGATTGTAAGTTCTATGGAGCAAGGACCGATTTTTTTGTTCTGTGTTTGTATAACACTTAGCACTGGAGGTCCTGGTCCATAACTGGGGCTCCTACATGTAACTGTAATAGTAAAACTAAAGTGATTAGGCGTGAAAGTAGGTGGAATTTCAAATCCAAAAATATTTTTGGATCGGTTTCTTAGAATATTTGTGCTTTTGAATGTGCCCATTAAGCATGACAGAAAGTTCTCAGACCATCGCCTTTCCAGCACTGTGGGAGAGAGTTTCAATTGATTGCATGTCATCTTGCAGACAAGAGGTCATATACATGTGGTGCAAGATTTTGATTTGTGTTCCTTTCAGTTATCTGGCAACTGCACAATTATCCATGTATAGGAGTTTCTCGTCATTTCCCTCCCTAACTTTCCCAGGACTGATCCCCATTTTTCTAGACAGTTCAAGACCAACACCTTTTCCTGTTTGAGGAAGTATTCCTTTTTTTATTACAATCTGTCAGCATCTGTTGTATTGAGTGTCAGCCTCATTTGCAACTTTGCATTCTGATGTACAAGTGATGTGGCTAAGCGGCATGCACTGAAAGATGGGTACTCTCTTGTTGACCCCATCAATTTTCAATACTCAGCCCCACTCTTCTTAATCAAAATCACTTCAAAGACCCAAAACAGATTGATTCACATGTGAACACTACCCAAACTGTCTTCCAAGGGGGAAATACTTGTCTTATGTTCCTTTGAACCCACTGTTGCCCGTTTACTTGTATTTACTTTGCATGGCCTATGGCTGAACCATGGAAATTAGAAAACAAACTCCTATTCAGCAAGTCATGTCAAAGGTGACCGCTATGCCAGAAAGTTGACTGTGGGACAAACATTCCCTCTGATCAGGAGGCCTCTTCTGCAGTGTTGCTGTCTCCACAGTTACATACCTGTCTGCAGAAGCCTTTAGTTTATCTTGTCTATGTGGGAAGTCCTAGACGATGCCATCAATCTGAGAGATGAGAGGGATGCTCCCTTGACACTTAAACAATGGCTGTGGTGCAAAAGAAAGAAAATTAGCTCCACTCTGAACAAACTTCTTTTGAACTGCACTATGTTCCCAAAAAGCATCAGAGCCATCATCATGTTCACATACAGGTTTTGTGCTGAAAAAAACAAGAGATGACATAAGCTGGGAGCCTGGAGGAAGTACTGAGGAAGGATACACAGAAGGGCACTGTGAAAACATATATAAAAATAAAATAAAAATGAAGGATCCAGCAGTGCTGGGTGGGGCTGAAGACAAAAGTGTCCAATGAATACAGCTGATTTGTGTTTAACCATCTACATATCTAAACATTAAGGGCAACATTTTTAAGTACAGGTGCCTTATGTTGGGCTCCTAACTCCATAATCAAGCCTCCACGATCAATTAATAATTAAAGATGACCTGATTTTCAGAGGACCTAGTAACTGCTAGCTACAGTCGTTGATCCTAATCCTGCAAGTTCCCTCTTTCCCTCTTCACTGAAGTGAAGGACTGAGTATAAACAGCATTACTCCCACTCACATCACTCACCCATTCACTCCTTTCATTGGGCTGCTGCTGCTGGAATTTTTAGTATGATAGCTCAGTGTTGACCCCACTTCCTGGAATCTGGCATTGGAAAACATTTAAATATATATATAGTATCATACAACTCTCAGGCACAGTTTCCCATCTAGAGATATCAGGCTTCATCTAGAGATATCAGGTCATGTCTGAGGATTGCTGCTGCGCACTAGTAAAGATAACAGCATCTGTTGATAGCAGAACAGGATTTCCTGAGAGTCTGTGAACTTTAAGCATAGTCTCAGGAGCAGCTTTGAGAGCCCTCTCAAAATCTTGATGAGCTCTCCAATATTAGAGAAAAGGTGGGTGATGTATTTTTTTTATTAGACCAACGTCTGTTGGTGAGAGACAAGGGGTCATGTGCCCCCAACAACATGGGTGAAAAGCAGCCAGCATGGCAAAGTTGGGGGGGGGGGGGCTGGCACCCGCCACAGGGGTCCAACCCCACACACACTGACAGCGGTGGAGGGAGGCAGAGCAAGGCGGCCCTCATTGCTTTGCTGTCCTGGTATTCTGCTTCAGAGGAAGGAACAGGACCATCCCACATTCCTTGGCAGAAAGGGGAGTGATGTAGCCAGGGGAGCAAAGTGAGCTGGGGCTGCCTTGCTCTGCTTCCCCTTGCTGCTGCAAGTGAGTGTGTGGAGGGGTGGACCCCTGTTGCTGGGGCTGCCCACCACTAGTCCCCTAGGGCCACCTCAGTGGGGAAAGAGGCAAGGGGAAGGCAGAGCATGAGGCACAGGGGGATTGTCCCAGCCATTCCCCAGGATGGGGCAGGTCACATGGCTGATGGACACCTCCCCCCCACCCTCAAGTCTCCCTTCACCAGTTGCCTCTGGTGAGAGAGACAAGTTTTTAAGACACACAAAGCTCTTCTTCAGGTCTGGGAAAGGTACTCCCAACAAGAGAGCTAAATGCAAGGTGGAACAGATTGTTCAGCATAAGTAGTTAGCACATCCTGTAAGGGACCTTTGAAGGTAGAGTGGCCTATTAACAGCTTTGTGGCCATAGGATAGAAAGAGGGAGTTAGTGGGTTACAGATTGTTGAAATAAGCCATAAATGCCATGTCTCCATTCAGTCTGATTTTGAGAGTCTAGCAGAGTTATGAATTTAAGCTTTCACCCTCATCTTTTGAAAGTGTTGTGCAGATTTTCTTTGAGGATAAGGACTGATAGATCAGATCTACAGGGATCACACTAGGAAAATTGCTCACTCATAGGTGACAGGATGTTTTTATCATTTTCCTGAGTGAGTTCATGTGAAATGTTGTGATTGGTTTCACCCACATAATTGTTATGAAGTCATTTAGTGCACTGGATGAGGTAGACCACATCTTGTGAGAGGGAGGTGTAGGATCCATGGATCTTGAAAGATGTGTTACAGGGGTGTTAATCATTGTAGCAGTGGAGACATATCTGCAGGTTTTGTATCTGTTGTTCTGGCAGGATTTGGTGCCACTTTCATCTGGTGTGCCTTGATCTGTGGGGAGTGTGCCTCTCGTGATGAGCTTACAGAAGTTAGGGGATTGCTTGAAGGCCAGAAGTGGGTGGCATTGTGAATGATTTCTTTAAATATAGGGTCCCCACTGGGTTGTAGTTGATGATGCCCTCTGTGGATTCCTAGAGGGCAGTGGTTGGTGACAATTAGGGGCGTGCAATCATATGAGATTTTATTTTTACTTCGAAGCATGTTCTCTAAGGGTATTTGAATGACCCACTCCATGCGGTGATCTTCTTCTTCGATGGAATATCCTTGTTTGATGAAAGTGGTCTTAAGTGTTTTAAGGTATGTGTCCTCGACTTTCTCCTCAGAATGTATTCCGTGGTATCTTCATGCCTGGCTGTAGATATCAGATTTCTTGATGTGTTTGGAGTGATTTCTGCATCTATGAAAGTAGGTATGGTGATCCATGGGTTTCTCACATATGTCGTTGTTGGAGCTGATTGTGGTGTTCAGGAATTTGATGCTAGTGTGAAGTGTGTTCCAGAGAAAGTTTAATTCAATGGTCCCCAAACTTTTTATCTCATAGTTCCATTGTGTCCCATATCCCGTTCCTTACTTGTGTCCCTTATCCTGAGCCAGATCCAGGAGCAGGGACACAGTACCAGGAGCAGAGGACATAGACACAGGTAAGAAGGTGAAGGCTAAGGCAACAGCTGGGGTGGGGCCAATGCTGGCAGCTGGAGCATAGGAAGCAGGACCAGGAGCTGAGCCCTGGGCACAGTCCAGCAACCAGGTTAACAGGAGTTGTGGTTGGTGGTGCTCTTTCCCTGTTCCTTATGGAGGCTGGCCTGGGCCCCAGGCACATACCCCAAATATTCCTCCATGGCCTTGTAGGGTCCACATTTGGGAACTTCTGGTTTAATAGACACCTGGTGGCCATTGAAGCTGTGGTGGAAATCTATGAGGGAGTGTCACAGGGTGAGCCTTCTGGTTCCCCTCAGGAGGAACCTTCCTTTAGAGATCAACCCCATGTGTATCCTAACATTCAAAGTCAATAGTACTCCCTTGCCACAGGGCAGTGTGGCCTAGCAGCCAGAGTCAGTAGTACATCTCCCCTCACACAGGGCAGAGTGGCTTACTAGCCAGAGTCAGTAGTACAGGGAAGGCTAGAGTTCCTTGTAGGGTTAATGCAGATGGGATAGAGGGACTTGGGCCCAATTTCTCCACAAGATCCCTTCCCAGGGCCCTGTCAGCAGTGGAGGGGACCACCACTAGCTCAGCAAAGAATCCTGCCAAAAGATGCTGAGCACCCGGGGTACAACTCCCTTCCCTGGGCTACTTCCTACCAGTATCTCCCTTGTAGTCTGCTCTATCTCTTTCCTCCAGCCCTGAGGCTTCTGCTGCAGTTCCCTGCTGACTGGCAACCTCCTCTAAGTGTACCTGAGCTTCTCCTTCAGGAGCTACTGGGGCATCTCCTGCCTTGTCAGCAGTCAGCCCAGACTTAGCTACTCCACAGGCTTTTATAGCTGGCCTCCAGCTGGAGCATGCCCAGCAGGGCTGTGGTGGTGGGGCCTTCTTAGCCAGGTAGCCAGGCTTAACCCTCGCAGCCCCATTGGGGAGTTGGAACACCCTATCACAGAGAGTTTTAGCCATCTGACCAGAGGATGGAAAAATAACTGCTATATCTTGGGTATATCATTGGTTTCATGGTGCATTTTTAAGTTCAGAAGAAATGTGGAGAAAGCAACTAGAGAAGATGCTGTTCTAGATTTGATTTTTAAAAATAGGAAGGAACTGGTTGAAAATTTGAAAGTGGAAGGCATCATGATGAAAGTGATCATGAAGTGGTAGAGATAATGGAGCAAATAATTGATCACTCAATCTGTAAACACCTAGAAGATAGTAAGGTCATAAGTGAAAGTCAGCATGGGTTTGTCAAGAACGAATCATGTCAAACCAAACTAATAGCTTTCTTTGACAGGGTAACAAGCCTTGTGGCTGGGGGGAAGCAGTTTATGTGGTATATCTTGACTTTAGTCAGGTTTTGGGCAGCGTCTCATATGAACTTCTCATAAACAAACTAGGAAAACACAACCTAGATGGAACTACTATGAGGTGGGTGCACAAAAGAATTGAAAGCAATTCTCCAAGAGTAGTAATCAGTGATTAACAGTCAAGCTGGAAGGGTATATCAAATGGGGTCCCAAAGGCATCAGTTCTGGGTCTGGCTCTGTTCAGTATCTTCATCAATTATTTAGATAATAGCATAGAGACTACACTTACAAAGTTTGTGGGAGGAGTTGCAAATGCTTTGGAGGACAGGATTAAAATTCAGCATAATCTGGACAAACTGGAGAAACAGTCTGAGGTAAATAGGATGATATTCAATAAGGACAAATGCAAAGTACTCCATTTAGGATGGAACAAATACATACAAAATGCAAAATGACTACCTAGGAAGAAGTACCTGCAGAAAGAGATCTGGTGGTCATAGTGGATCACAAGCTAAATGTGAAACAATAGTGTAATGCTGTTAGGAAAAAAAGCAAACATCTTTCAGGGACGCATTAGCACAGTTGTCTCCAACCTTTTTAAGCACGAGATCGCTTTTTGAATTTAAGTGCAATCCAAGATCTACCTCACACCCAAATACCCTTGCCCTGCCTCCTTTGTGCCCCTTCTCTGAGGCCCCACGCCTGCTCACTCCATCCTCCCTCACTTTCACCAATCTGGGTCAGAGGCTTGGGGTGCAGGCTCTGGTCTTGTATTAAGGGATTTGGAGTGTGAGAGGGGCTCTGAGATGAGCTTGGGGAGGCTGTTGGGGTACAGGAGGGGGTTCTAAGTGCAGGCTTTGGGAGGGTGTTTGGATGCAGGGTTGCTCGGGGCTAAGGCAGGGGCTTGGGATGTAGGAGGGGGTTCATGCTTGGGGTAGGGTTTCGGGATGTGGGTTTCAGCTTGGCACTGCTTACCTTGGGTGGCTCCTGGTTGGTGATGCAGTGGGCTAAGGCAGGCTCACCCCTGCTCTGGCCCTGCACCACTCCCAAAAGCAGCCAGCAAACTCCATCCCAAGTCCTGTTGTGCCCTCCACTCCACACCCCTTTGTGAAGATAAGATATTGAGTGGGAGAAGGGACACCTTGACATCAGCACCTTCCTCTCCCTCCCCTGCACAGCAAGTAGGAGGCTCCTGAGGGGACAGCTCCAAGGCAAAGTGCAGGAGATGCACAGCAGTGGAGGGAGGGGCAGCTGAAGTGCCAGCACTTGATAATAGCCTCTTGGCTAAACCAGTCAGGATCACCTGTAAGAGGCTCCAAGATTCCCCAGTAGATTCACATCTACTGGTTGGTGACCACTGCATTAGCAGGAGTGTTGTAAGCAAGATGTGAGAAGAAACTCTTTTGCTGTACTCTGAGCTGGTTAGGCCACACGTATTGTGTCCTGTTCTGAGCACCACATTTCAGGAAAGATGTAGACAAATTGGAGATGGTCCAGAGAAGAGCAACAAAAATGATTAAAGGTCTAGAAAACATGACCTCTGAGAGAAGACTGAAAGAACTGGGTTTGTTTAGTCTGGAAAAGAGAAGACTAAGAGGGGACATGAGCCTTTTAAGTTCCTAAAAGGTTGCCACAAGGAGGCAGGAGAAAAATTGTTCCCCTTGAACTGCTAATGATAGGACAAGGAGCAATGGGGTTAAATTGAAGCAAGGGAGATGTTAATTGGAAATCCTAACTGGTAGGGTTCTTAAACATGGAAATAAATTGTCCAGAGAGTTTGTGGAATCTCCATTGGTAGAGATTTTTAAAAGCAGGTTAGATAAGCACCTGTCCAGGATGGTCTTGATAACACTTAATCCTGGTATGAATGTAGGGGACTGGACTAGTTAACCTTTCTAGGTTCTTTCCATTCCTATTATTCTATAAGACTATCATTTATCCAGAAATTCTTCTTCAAATTGGTTCATGAAGAGATTGGCATATTGGGGAGCTATCCTAGTACCTATGGCTGTTCCCATGTCATGTACAAAATGTTCATTATTGAATTTAAAATTTGTTATGACTGAGCATAAAATGGATAAGCTTGGTGGTGTGTTGGAAGTGGATATCTGACTATTGTCCATTGTTTTGTAAATATTTGAGGCAGGCAGCCAGGCTGTCATTGTAATGGATGTTGGGATACAGATAATTTATATCCATGGTGGTGAAGATGGCATTCTGAGGGTCTTTGTTAATCTTGTGGACTTTATGAAGGAAGTCAGTTGTGTCCTGGAAGAAGCTGGTCCTTTGTGTGGTGAATGGTTTCTATGAATCCCAATTTTCCTCGAGTAAGAGGGCTGTGACTAGATATGAAGGGTCTGCCTGGGAGTATGTAGAAGGTCCCTAGATTGGGTTTGTAGAGAATGAGTTTGTGGAGTTTCTCTAAGGTCATGTCTACACTAGGAAACTATTTCAAAATTACTAAATTTGACTTAAAAACTTCCGATTTAACAAATTCAATCTAGTGTGTCCTCACTACGGGGAAGCATCAAAATTAGTCCAAGGCAGGCTCTGTTAATGTGGACGTGCTACTTAGACTTAGAGCACCAGGAGGCACTCTGGGAACTGCAGGAGGCCTCCCAGTGGCCAATAAGTTCGATATTAGCAGCACTGGAGCGTCCACACTAACGTTGTTTTGAAATTATTATTTCGGAATTAGCGTTACTCCTCATGAAAAGTGTCAGTCCCCGTAATACACGAGGTTCGAAGGGATGCCGGAAAGGATGAGACCACAACTGGGGGTTTTAAAAAGCACAAACTGATTTTATTTTGATGGCGCCAGACAATCATCAGAACAAAAATTAAACAGATTGCCAGACAACACAAAACAATTCCCTGAGGCTTTTCTAAATCACAATAATTCCCAATAACTGCCCAGGGGTTAGGAACAGTTGAATTAACACTGGTATTGTTCATAGGGCTGATTATTTACACAACTTTATACAAGGAAACAGTAAAAAACCTAAACCACAACTATTTATAAACTAACTTAGTAACTTTTTAACCACTATCACTTGGCAAGCAATAAGGACAACTAAAAAATCAATTAGGATAGGGATGATGGCGGGGGGGGGGGGGGGGTTATACCAGTTCTGGAGACAGCAGGAACACAAGTACCGGTCACATGCTCATAAACTGTCTCCACTCGGGTCGACCAACTCGGAGTACGCTCAGTAAGTCTCGAGAGCGGGGGGTTCAAGACGTCTGGGTGATCAGGCCAGGCATTCACTCGATGCGAATCCCCAGTGAGAGAGGGGCTGCCTGCCTGTTTTATTGCCTGTGAACTTATCACCCCATAGGTTGGTTTTTGCTGCAGTGGGTGGAGTAGCAGGCCTGAGCACAAGTCAGCCCATTGGCTGATCTTTCACTGCAATGGATGGAGCGAGCAGGGGAAGATTATGAATTTACATGCCCTTATATGGAAAACACTCCACCTCACAGACAGAGCCCCCTATACCATTTCTGACGTTCTGTCTCGGACAAAAAGCAGGAGTACAGAGTTCAAATTCCATAGCCCATTATTTCAAAATAACGCACTTGGTAGTGTGGACGCACCACTTATAAATTCAAACTTGGAGGGGTTATTTCGGAATAAGATCCTAGTGTAGACCAGGGCTTAGTGTTATGTCAGGAAGGATTTGATGACATCTTTTGCCTGGATATACTGTGGTGTGGGGTATTTTTTGAGTTCTTTCTAGCAGGTGGTGTCGGAGAGTTGTTAGTTGGCCTCATTAACATAGTTCTTCTGGTTGAGGACTACCTTTGATTGCTAGTTTGATCAATATCTGGTTGTTAGATTTTAGGGACTGTATGGCTATCCTCTCAGCAGTGTTGAGATTGTGTTGGATGTGATGTCAATTTTTTGTCTGAAGCAATCAATGTAAAGATCAGGAGTGTGGTTTCACCTGCTCTTTGTTATCCAGTCTGATTATTCTTTTTTTTTCTTATGATTGTCAATGGGAATGTGGTAATTGTAAGTGGTATTGCTGTGGAAATTTTTTTTGAAGCAGAGACAGTGGAAGAATTTTTCTAGTTTTCCACATTTTAATTTAGTATCAGGTTCTGTGGTGAGGTAAAAGTTCATAAAAAGAAAACATAACTCAGCTTCAGTGAGGGGAAGTTTTGAGAAATTGATGACATTCAGGTGTCATGTCGTAGTCATGTGGTGAGTGCTTGAACCATGGTTTCTTCCAGATGTGGAATTCTCTGGGTTGTGGATTAGTTGTAGTTGGTTCTGTGTGTGTGTGTGTGTGGCTATCATCAGGCTATCATCAGGGTTTTATGTTAGAGTTTTGTTTTAGTTTTAGGGTTTGGGGTGTTTTGGGGGAGGTGGGTTGTTTTTTGTTTTGGGATTTTTTCTGTCTTTTTTTTATTATTATTTCCAGGGAACCTTCCTGGTTTTTTTCCCTCCAGTGTGTGGGAGACTATGAGACTAAATGTTTCTTCTTTGAGATGGCCCCATCTTGGAAGATACCAAATTTAGCCATATGAAATGGAAACTCCACAGCATGAGGAAAAAAAGAAGCAAAAATTAACAGTGACATCTACTTCCTGACCAAATGCAACAAGCAAAACTTCATCCCCAGATGTCTCATTATGACCCTTTTTCCCCATGGAGAGAGAAAAGAAGGTAGAAAATCCCAAATGAAATAGTAAAATATATGGGGGGGTACTTTCCAAAATAATAGATCTGCTTAATTCTCTTTCTTTTTATTTTCTCTCTTGAATAGCATGGAGTCAGTGCTACAATGGCACTGCAGGCTTCCCTAAACAAAGCACAGCTAGTGATCGTTCCTGCTTTCCAGGACAAGTGTTCAACCGTCCTTCCCTGTATAGTGTCCATCCCCTAAGGCAAATCATCTGAAGAATGAACCCTTGCCTGTTATACCCCGTTTCTGAAATGCTTTGCATTCAGCAATGTATGTTAGGCAGATGTGGCCTAATCCTGTTCTTACTGAAGTCATTTGGAGTTTTATCTTTGCAGGGCACTATTTGTGACCAGCGATGAACTGAATGTTTGCAATGAAACTAGACACCACACAAAATTCATCTGGTTTCAATGGCATCATACGCGAACTTGCAGCTTATATTATGGTCCTAAGAATTCTCCCCAAGGTTCACAAGCCTTTCATATGAACATGGGCTGAGTTTTCATTTTCCACACAGAGCTGATGGAACTCAGGGCTCTGAAAGCTTTCAATACAAATCAGAGGAAGGCTGTCAGGGATTTCAGTGCAATTTTGCTCTGTATGGTGAGTGTTTGAAACCTAAATGCACAGCAGAACTTGTACTTTTCAGAACCATGAGGAATGAAACCCACAAAAATGCCATGCAACCTGTTATAAAATAAAAACAACGTGTTTCCCACAACTCTGGTCACTGCATTTATTTATTTTGGATGGGACAGTTATGCTGTTTGCTGCAGTCTCTCACCACTGCAGAGTCCAATCCAAATTCTGCAGTGTAACAAAATAACAGGGGGAGCTGAGCAGCAGATAAGAAAGCAAGCACGTAACTATAATCCCTAGAATTTGTAGCCTAACATTTTGTGCTATGTATTTTATAGCTTATATAGCTGAAACTCTATTAGCGCCTTCCTCTACATGGAGCCAATGAATACAACAATGCAGAATATAAATGTTTCATGAAAATTTTGTAACAATTCCTTATGACAGACTCTCAAGTGAAAGAATTATTTAAAACAAGCCAATCAGACGTGGTTTTGCTGAAGACACTTGACCTTTGGCCTCTTTCTTTGACAGTACAGTTGGCAGGAACTGATGCCACACAGCATCTGATTGCTGCGTTGTAATTTCCTTTGGAGCCATGTATTTTAAGAACTAAAATAAGAAAGCTGTTTTACTTCTTCCTTTTTTCCTGTTTACCTGCTTTCTGAGCTCTAAGCTGCTTGCAACTCTGCCACCAAAATATCGAACCTCTAGCCATGATTAAAACTGAGCAGCTCCTTTTAAACTGGCACGGTTGATACTGTCTGTTGGGCATGGTCCCCTTCCTCCCGCAATATAACAACCTGTGTTGCTGTCACTATCCACCTTTTTTGTAAGGCTAATAATGGGATTCCAAGCATGAGTGTTGCACTGCAATGTGCTGCAACTCATCAATACACAATAAAACCCTACGTTTTCTCTCCTTCGTGTGTCCTAAGCAAGGGGACTGCAGTGTTTAAAAAAAAAGTGACCCTCTGTTTCAGTTACTGTGAGTTCTGTACTCTGGTATGTGCTATAACATTTTGGAAATGTAGGGTTTCATCACTGTGCCTGCCTCTAGCTTTGGGAACACAAATAAGTTCCAGGAGACCTATCATATGATTAGTGCCAGCGAATGAGAATGCTCGGAAAGGGCAGTAGTTGCCAAAACAGCAGATGTGTCCAAAGTCTGTACCAGTTAATTTTGTGACCTACAGAAATCACTGAGAGATTTATACTGCTAATTACCGACTTTGTTTCTGGTTTAATCATCCTTTCCTTCACCTTTCTAAAAATCTAAGCAGAGGGGACCAACTAATAATAAAATCTGAGGTAAAATGTGCTGTGGGTATATTTCTTTGCAAAAGACATCTTGTGTTAGCTACGATTTGGAGAGCCACAGTGAAGGACAGCCTATTTGTTCACATTTGTGGATGACAATTCTCCTTGCAGTGAAAGCAAAATGCATCTTTAAAAAAGATCGTTACAGTTTTGCACTTGAGAAAATGAGCTGCCATTGAGTGAATGAAATGTCAGATAAATGCACAAGAAAATAACTGCAACTGATGAATTCCTGTAGTAAAGAGTCAGAAGGTTACAGTCCTTTTGTGGAAAAGGGGGAAATGTCTTTCTTTCCTCAATTTTTGAAAAAAAAAAACCTGTATAAAGTCCCAATTCTGCAAATACTCCCATACATAACTTTCTACATGTGAGTAATTATCTTGAACCCATAAACTTTGGTTACTTATATGTGTAGGTGTTCTAAGATTGTAGCTTTGGTTTGCTGACCTGGGAGCTCAGGATGTAGATTGTCCCCTAATCCTATCATTTTCTAATTAGATAATGCCTTGCAATGATTTAGATATAAGTGTTCCCCTCTGGTTCCTGTGCTTAACCATCATTACACACAAACAATGGTAACTGTGAGGGAACCATGGATGAGTGGTTTGAACCCAAGACAGAAAATCAGGAGTTTTTGTGTTCTAATTCTGGCTTTGACACTGAATCCCCTGAGGCCATGGACAGGTTAGTTAATCTTTCTGTGGCTCAGTTTACCAATCCATAAAAGGAGGATACTGGCACTTTCCAAGCCACAAAATATTATTTTGAGGTAATAAATTAATTAATATTTGTCAAACAAATTGAAGATGAAAAGTAAGTGTATGTAGTATTATTAGATATTATCATTATTATTATCTTGTTATTAAATTGGGATTTCATAGGAATATATGGTAATAGTCATCTTTAAAAAACACAAAAAATTACAGAGTCCCTTCCCACAATAGGATTGAAGCTCTGATTTCAGAGAAGACAAATGAAAAAGTATAAGACATGCAATAAATACCTTGGTATCTTGTATTTTAGGAAACGTGTCAATTGGCAATTTCAGAAATTTTAATTCAGAAAGTGAAGAAACGAAGTTAAAGTCTAATCCTCGGACAAATAATTTACCATTGACTTCAGTAGTTTTTCCTGATTAAGGAGTGGAGGACTGCCTGGAACCTTTATTTCCAGTTTGTTCCTTGCAGAAATTAGAACTGTATCTTATGTTAATATGAATTTTCAATTACGTAGTTTCTTAGGTAGATTTTATCCACTGGCCTGGCTAGGAAAACAAAGTAACAGCAAAGTACTGAATTTAGTATTGATTGGTTTATATCTCCTCTCACATCAGGAAATAAATGTGGCTATTACTCATTGTATGAACTTTCCCCACCGAGTTCTTACTTTTAACAAAGATGCAGGGCAAGCAGGTTTTTAGAACAAACAACAATAAAAATGTCCACACCAATATACCACAGAATCAGATGTTTCCCCGATCTAGGAAAATTTGTTGTCAGGGACCTAATTCTGTATGAAAGGAATGTTGTTTCATTTCAGAACCAGAGATTTCCGACAAGACAGAGCATGAGCTTTCTGAAAGGGGTGAGCTTTTTGTTTTTTTTCTCACAAACATGCTCAGACATAGCTTTCCTTTCAGCTAATTAAGCTGTTTTAAAGCAAACTGGTCAAACAGTGACATCGTAGTGGGGAGCCTCGGAATCAATTGCGTGATATAGGAGGCAGGACATTTAAAGGATGACTTCTGCCATTGTTTCCCTGGGCTGAATCTTTTCTACTTGGTCAGTGCTGCCAGAGTGACCCCATACAATCGGGAGAATTCAAAGCCACTGACCTCGAGAGATGCCATTAAGAAGGCAACTGCAGAATAAGATTTCATGGTCGGGAGCCAAATTTACCCTCTCCTTCCAAGTCTTGATGCTTACAATATTTTATATGTATGTTTTCTTCCTGTCATTAACATATTGTTAAACCCACTGAATGAAAAGAGAATGCGGGGAGAGTCACATTGGGAGAGTCACATTGATTTTATGAAAGATGGGATTGAAAAGAAAATAAGCTTGTGGAATTTTTGGTGTTCCCTTCAACAGAATGACAATGAATAATTGGCAGGGGCAAGTTTCACTTTGCCAGCGCAGATGATGGACTCTCCGTGGCATATATTTTATAAAGCAGAGTATGACACCCATTGTTTTTCCAAGCTGCTGGATTAAAATCGGCAGATTTCAACATCTGCCAAATGACCATACAGATTCCCATGTGCAAAGAAAAGACACATTCCAAAATATTCTGTTAACAACTGGAGACACTGGCAGAAATGCTCCCCTAACCCTGTCTTGCCGAGGACATCAGTAAGTGTGTTCAGCCAGGCAGCAGACACAAATGAAACCTTGGGAAACCCGAGAACTCGGCAGTCACTGTGGTAGCAGCAAAGAAAAGACAATGAACATAGTGTTTGCCACAGGGGCACCATTTCAGATTGGGGGGAGGGCGACCTGTGTATGCCATGAAGCGGGAGAGAGACAGTAAGAGAATGGGAGGCAGACTGAGGACAGTGGCTTCAGCAGTGTTACTGAGCATGCTCAGTACAAGACATGCACCAAAAGGGGAGGGGGACCAAATCCTTCTGCTCTCCCCTGCCCCCCTTCTTCCCCCAGCCTGGGACTACTTAGGCACTGGAAAACTCTGCTTTTTTTTAATCAGACAACTTAGCAGTGAGCTGACAGGAACACTGTATCTAATTCCTATATAAAAGAAAGAAAATTAAATAAATATCAAACCCACTCATCTCTAACACTTAACATATTCTGGCATCTTGTGGCAAGTCACTTAAGGGACACTAGTTAACCTTAAAATTTTAATGTATACTCTTACTTTGTTACTAACTCTGAGGAGAGAGAGACTCCTGGCCTTTCTCTCAGTTCTGGAAGGGGAATGGGGTCTAGTGGGTTACAGCAAAGGGGCAGATACATTTCAGCTCTATATAAGAACATCAGAATGGCTATACTGGGTTAGATCAAAGGTCCTTCTAGCCTTGTATCCTGTCTTCCACAGTGGCCAATACCAGATGCTTCAGCAGGAATAAACAGAGGAGGCAATCATCATGATCCAACCCCTGTTACTCATTCTCAGCTTCTGGTAAACAGAAGCTAGGGACACCATACCTGCCCATTCTGGCTAGTAGCCATTGATGGACCTATTCTCCTTGAACTTATTTTGTTTTTATTGGAACCCTTTTATAGTATGGGCCTTTCCAACATCTCCTATCAAAGAGTTCCACAGGTTGACCATGAAAAAATAATTTATTACCTTATAAATTTAATTGGATCAGCTTCTTGTATTATATTAGTGAAGGAATGAATATCATTTCTTTATTCTATTTTTCCACACCATTCATGATTTTCTAGACCTCTAACATATCCCCCCATCCTTAGTCATTTCTTTTCCATGCTGAAAAGTCTCAGTCTTGTTCATCTCTCCTCATATGGAAGCTGTTCCTTATCCCCTAATCATTTCTGTTGCCCTTTCTGTACCTTTTCCAAATCCAATATTTATTTTTTAGATGGAGTGACCAGATCTGCATACAGTATTCAAGATGTGGGCATACAATGACTTTATACAGAAGCAATAAGGTATTTTTGCCTTATTTTTTTGTCTTATTATCTATTCCTTTCCTAATGATTCACAATATTCTGTTAGCTTATTAGTTTTTAGACTGCCGCTGCACATTGAACAGATGTTTTCAGGGAACTATCCACAAAGATTCTAAGATCTCTTTCTTGAGTGGTACCAGCTATTTTAGACCCCATCATTTTTGTATGTTTAATTAGGATTATGTTTTCCATGTGCATTACTTTGCACTTATCAACATGGAATTCCATCTGCCCTTGTGTTGTCTGGTCACCCAGTTTTGTGAGATCCCTTTGTAACTTTTTGCAGTCCGTTTTGGATTAGTCACTGTTTATCCTTTTTTCAAGAGCATTTATGAGACGTTTAACAGCAATGGTCCAAATGCAGATTCCTGTAGCACAACACCCATTCCTACTCTTTCCCCCTATCTTTTAAGTGGAGTACCTGGCAATGTTTTCATGATGATCTAACTATCTTTTAATTACCTAAATAGCCAGCCTTTCTTATTCTTAATCACCCTGCCCCTCCCTCTTTTTATAACAAACTCCCTGCCCCAAAGGCAAATCTGCAAGCAACTCAAACTGCTGCATTTAAGAACTGCCTCTGGAGTCAGAGCATGAGCTTTAAGCAGACCTCAAGCATGTGATCCAGGAACTCAAACTTGGGAGGGAGCTACTGCCCCCCCATAAATGGTGCCATGGTTTGCCAAGAGTTGCACCATGTAATTTTCAATAAGATAGCATTGAGGTGTCAAGGCCTTTTAAGACTTCACTTGAAAGAGAATCCTCCGAACTGTCATTCATGCTTAAATTTGACACTTTACACTCAAGTTTGAATAAAGACGCTAATTATCTTACCCATTACAAAGATAGCTTCCCCAATTATCACCTCTAGTATCATTAGCTCACAGACATTTACCTCCCCCCCCATCCTCCTTCTGTTCTGAAATTTGATTTGTCCTTTTCATATGTGTTCATTTTTTTAAATTGTATCCTTTGGTATATAAGGTTGTGACAATTTTCTTCCACTTTTTGATCTGAGGAAGTGGGTCTGGCCTACGAAAGCTCATCACCTATTAAACCATCTTGATAGTCTTTAAAGTGCCACATAGTCCTGTTTTTTGTTTCAAGATTAGTCCCTGAGACATCTGGACATATGGCTAGAATTTCAGGTGCTCAGAGCACATAAGACAAACATTGATAGTTTTCAGCCTCCACCTCCCATGTGGAGGGAGTGTCAAGAATCAACCTGGCCTTAGAAATAGCCCTTTATCCTGTTCCAACCCTGACATTTCCACCACCACTTCAGATTGCTCTGAATGCCCCCTTTGGCAGTGTTATGTGTGAGGCAGGAGGAGGATGGAGGAGAGTGCCCATCTGTCAGCTGAGCGTTTCCCAGAGCAGCTGCCCCGTGCAAAGGAAACTTACCCAGGGTAGAGGATCCGATCTTTGGAATAAAATAAAAGGTTTCAATTTTTGCAGTTTATCATCACCCTGTTTATTCCAGATATTGTTGGGTGACACTCCTGGTGCTTCTAGGGCTGTTTTAAATCACTTTTGTCTTCTTTCATTTTCTCTCCAGTTTTGCTTCAAGTCTGGCTAACATTTATTTTCCATTATGTGGTCCACATGACTATAAGGACCTGAAGAAGAGCTCTGTGAAAGCTCCAAAACTTGTGTCTCTCACTAACAAAAGTTTTTGGAAAACACATCATTACCTCACCCACCTTGTCTTGCTAATATCCTGGGACTTACACAGGTACAACTCTGCATATAAAGATGTGTCATAAGAACGGCCATACTGGGTCAGAACAAAGGTCCATCTGGCCCAGTATCCTGTCTGCTGACAGTGGCCAATACCAGATGCCCCAGAAGGAGGGAACACGACGGGTAATCCTCACGTGATCCCTCCCCAGTTGTTCATTTCCAGACAAAATGGATGTCCTGAATGCTGCATTGAGGAGCAGCCATCCAGCTGTGTGGATTGGTTTCAGCTTAGTGTGCTGAATGGTGAGACTCACTGCCTGAATCAGCCCGACTTCACCAGGGCTTCCCAAATGGCTGTGCAAGGGGCTCTGCAGAGACAGGGACAGATAAAGCTGTCATTTCAGAGATACACTGGCCTCATATCTTGCAAAGCACGACTGCCATGACAGATGCTACCCTAGGTGTCAGATATGATTTTTTTCCCCCTCACTTCCCTCAGAAATCCTCAGTATGCCCAATGCATTTGTACACTTTGATTTCAACTATCTGGTGTATCATGAATGGGCAGTATGGATTCCATATAATAAAGCTTTTAAAACACGCACACTAAACAAGACCATTAAATAAATTTTATCATTGAAAACACTCTTCTAAAGATTTAGACTATTAGTAACGTTGACTACAAGTACAATTACGAAGGGATGTCTGAAGGATGTGGAAATTGTGTGTCATATTCTACTTTTTCCGATGGCAAATAATCCAGTCAGCTGTGTCTATTCTTCTACATTAAAATAGCAGCCGATCCTTTGCAGTTTATTTATTAGACTTAAACTATTTATGTCTCAGATTGTATCTGTCTTGAGCCCAGTGGGCCCAATTCCTCCCAGAAGTAATTCTGCTATATACACACCTATGTAGACATTCCCCTTTCAAGGAGGCAGCTGTTTTAACTGACTTGCCTCTACTATTAACTCAGAGAATCACATAATGCTGGGAGCTGAACGGAAGTTTCAGTAGCAGGTAACTAAAGCTGAAGCACAGTTAGGGCAAACAGACGTTAACAGAGATTATTATAGTATGACATATACTGACTTGAGCTGAGGTTCACAGTGGAAAATTTTAACCTCGTGGGTTTAAAAAGTGACCAACATTACTGCTTACTGCTTTTTCAATTAATGAGTTAATACTGTAGTTTACCGTACAAACTACTCATCTAGAGCCCCACAGTATAACATATAATATTGACTCTCTCTGTCATTATATGTCTATACTATTACACATAAAGCATTTCAAAATGCACACAAGAGAAGCAATGGCAACGTAAGTCGTGATAGCAGTCATAGGTTGAGGCAGTGTGCTCTAGAGCAGTGTTTCTCAACCTTTTTTTTATAAAGTACCCCTTTAAAAAAATTATAAGTACTCCCTTTTAAAAAGATTAAATTAGAAGTACCCCTAATACCTACAGTTTTCAGACACACACAATTTTTTTCTACCATTGCAACACATTTGTTTAAACAAGTTAATCGTAGCCGGGCAGGCGATGAAATTTTGGGGTATAAAAAGTACAAAAATAATAAAGCGCTGTAAAAATTACCAAAAAAATTCAGTTTTCTCCAAATTTCGGTTGTGTTGATGTACCCCCCAGACTTCTCTCGAGTACCCCTAAGGGTACTTGTACCACTGGTTAAGAAACACTGCTCTAGTGGGTGGACGCAAGAGACAGAGACAGAGGTGCTGTTCCTGGGTTAGCCACTGGCTTTCTACATGACCTTGGGCAACACTCTTCACCTTTCCGTATCTATGATTTTCCCTCATGTCTATTGTCTATTTAGACTATGTTCTCTAGCATGGGAACTGTCATTTTGCATTAGTGACTGTTTGTACAGTGCTTAGCACATGGAGGCCCTAATTTTGGTTGGTATCTTTAGGCATTACTATAATAATATTATAATGACAATCAATGTAAGTGGATGGTTTGTAAAAGCGTATGGTTTCTGACTGCAATGTCCATTTAGAATTATTGTTAACTCAATAGCTTGATGTACTGGCACATCTACACAGGGGAGCCACCAGAATGGCCAGGACCCTGGACAGGATGTGGGCTGCAGCTCCGTGCTCCCAGAAGGGGTTTGGCCTCAAACAAAATAGGTAGGTCTGGGGGCTAGCCTCCCGCTGCCAGTGTTTCAGCACCACCCAGAACTCCGGTGGTGATTTAAAGGGCCCAGGGCTTCAGTCGCCACAGCTGGTGGCTGTGGAAAGGAGTTCCAGGCCTTTTTCAATCAACAGCCCCAGTACAATTGCCCCCTTTGCCTGCCTCGTTGGTGGGCCTTCATCTATGGCTGTATCTGGAAATCTCACTCTTCATCCTGTCACAAATCAGACCATAGAGTTGGGGGAAAAGAGCACCCACTTCAGTATTTGGGACTTGATCCAAAGCTTATTGAAGTTAATAGGCATCTTTTCATTTACGTCCATGGGCTTTAGATCAGATACATTTTTGGTACCGGAGTAAAGTTTTTGTGATGGAATAAATAGTCTATTGTTTGTTACCATTGTAATATTCATTGTAATGGCAGGATGTCAGAGGGCCTCTTCTTGAATTGCTGGAAAACTTCTGTAAATCCAAGGAGGTAAGTGCCAGGTAGTTAATTGTATTAATAATTTATTTCAACTATCCAGACAGTGAAGTGCTCCATGACAATAAGTAACATAAACAATAGAAAGAAAATAGACTTTAAGAATAATTTTCATTGTACTCATCTAAATTAGTAGGATTTGGGTTTTTTGAATTGTTGTTTTTCTCAATAGTGCCCCTTTAAACACTATGCCATGCCATCATGGCTGTTCTGGGTTATGTGGAGGTGGTATTACTTCAATATCTCCCAGAAAAGAAACAAAAAAATCCTTGCAGGAAGTGTGCAGAAGCTAGTTTTTTTGAGACAGGTAATTTACTACTTGGCCAATGCTTGCTTACTTCATGGGCATTGATAGTTTTTTATATTGTTCTCCCACTCAGGAATCTGATTCCTCACTAGGTGGTTTAAACCTATGTAAAGTGAGAGTAAAACACTACCAGTGTTGGATACAGCATTTTACGTTTTCATAGCTGTAAATGACCAGTCAGGGTAGAAGAGCGATTGTCCCAAGGAATGACAGTGTCCTATCACAATAAGTCACTAAGGTAACTACTCCCAGAAAGACCCATTTCTGCAGGTAGCATTTCAGAAGTGCCTTAACAGCTTGCAGGGTTTAGGTACCTGTAGTTATGGTAACTATAAGTGGATAGGAAGTGAGTACGTCCCTGCACAGGCAAGTTAATGCCAGACTGACTTTGTTTGTTACTGCATTTTTGTTCCTGGAGTTGAGACCTGAGAAATGCCTCTAACTGGTACTGTTTTCTGGCCACTTGCTACTTTTCCTGTGTAGTTGCATGTTAAACATGATGACTTGCTCTACAGAAGCCATGTGTTGTCATAATGTAACATCATTAAACAAAGTGTTTAGAGCACTTTTAGCCGAGCCAGAACATGAACAACAAAACCCGCCAATTACAGTGTCATTTTGTGTAGTTGTTAAGGTTTCAAATGTCTCCAACTTTTTCTGGTAGGCCATATTGAGCATGTCACAGCGAACATCTGAGATAACGATTTGCTAGGCAATGTGCAATTCTCGACCCTTTTTTTTAATATCAGAGAAGAAAGAGTTCTTTATAATAATTTGGCTCAAATGTCTACACACATTGCTCCAGCGTCTGTAGCAGCATGTGTTTCTAGGATTGTTCTGGAAGAGAAAATGCAGAAACAGCAGGGAGCAGAAGATAAACAGGCAATTCGTGACTCATTAAAACAAGCATTGGTAGCCAACATTGTGGAGTGTGTGAAGGCCCCAGATCCAACTCGCCAATAAACTTTTTTTTACCAGCTGGACTTAGCATCTGTCAGAGTTTGGAAGGAGAGATAATCTGGTACAAATGATTTCAGTGTGTCGCTTTTATTAACCTGCCACCTTACATAACACTGCTGATTGGGAACTCAGGGAACTGTTTGAACAATGACACAGCTTATTGTTGGAATGTTACAACTTCACTATTAAAGATGCCTTTTCTTTTTAATTGTAACAAAGACGACTGAGTAACTGAAAAATTATAATGAAACAAATGTACAAAGCAAGATACGTGCCAGAACAATATTCCAAGCTGATCTTTTTTCTTAGCATTCAGTTCTTCATATAATTAATATACCTGAACAACTTTTTAGACAGCTTGTCACATTAACAGTTACACACAAACTCTGAACAAAACAAATGCCACACTGGGAGCACTTATCTAATCCCCCCTGCTATTGTAAATGGGCATGATATAGCTGAGGGTTTGAATGTCTGATTCAAAAAGTGAAATGCGAGTGGTCTAATGTTGTGACAGAGTCAACCTTTTGCATAAAAATGATTTTTTTCAAAGGTTTTAGAGAATTTTAAATGGCATTCATTTTTAATGACGTTTCCTTTATTAATGCCAAAACTCTCATTAACTACAAAAGGAAAAGGGTTAATCTCTAAAAGACTTTCTGCCTGGACGTGAAGAGAAAAATTATATATATATATATTACTGTCTTCAGTGAGGGCAGACATTGCTAGAGGTTACACAACAAAGAGAAAAACCACAAAACAGTGTTTTGTTTCTTTTCCAGATCAGATGCCAGTAATTTCAAATTAATGGAGATGTTTACTCTCTAGTACAAAATTTGCACATATTAGATTATAAAATATGAATAAGCTGTTTTCCTCTAGCAAAATATAGAGCTGCCATTTCAAAAATGAAAACTGCATAGACTTTGTGAGGAAGGAAAAAAAGACTAAGGAATACCTCACATTTCATTACGGTTAGCCTATTATTTGTAGTTTTGAAACTTTATTGGTCCCCAGTCTAATCTTTTCTGAGTATAAAAACATTAACATATGGTTTAACACAGCACAGGGCTGGAAAGTCCATATCCCAAATGCACATTGTATGCAGGGTGACATTCACACTAAATATCATCCCATAGGGTCTGTACTCCATTTTACCTGGGATTGGAGAGCCATGAAATCTCTGGAAAAGTTGTTCATGAGTCTGAACCAAATGGTGCACAGTGTACTGAGATACTAACAGTGTATGCTGCTGCCAAAGGTTGTGGCTCAAATGTCTCTCTAAGTAACATTAAAAATCTGCTGCTTCATGCCTATGAATTTCAATATTTATAGTGTTCAATAAAATGGTCCACTGTCAGAGAGAGATGGGCCACTGTGCTCTCGCTGAGCAGATGGGCTGCAATATGGCACATTTACATGGACCAGCTGTGGAGTGCAGAAATGAATGCTGGTCATAGACAGGGTACAGGCACCACATCTGGAATGCTAACAGACTGGCCTGCGTATCCATTGTAAACTTTCCTTCAGCAGGATGAGCTCTGATTTAAAGCTGCTCAGTGTACCTTAAACTGCATCAAGAGTCCTCATTAACACAAGAGACTACAGTGAGGTTTAGGGCCTGGAACTTCTCTGTTGGGCATCTGTTAGAATCCGAGAATGGCACTCTGTAGACTACGGTAGAGACGCCCCCGGGAGAGATTCTCTTACGTATGGAGTTATGTTCTAAATTTAACATTTTTTCATTCTGTTCTGCACAGTGTTATTATATTTTACACGGTATATTTTCTGATAAATGTAGAAAATAAACTCTGCCTTCCTCCCAGGGGAGATCTGCAGATATTTGAAAGCTATTTGATATTTGATCAAATTGTTTATTTTGTAAGCAGAAAATGTCAAATACTATAGCACTGATTAATAGTAATAAAAATTACTCATCTACCACATTTTAATTACCAAAGTCATTTTTAAAACCTACCAAGCCACCAGGCTATATGTGGTTTTGGAATATGGGCTTGATTTCCATTTACACAGAGGCAGCTTTACTTTGCTTTAGAGATAAAATCCTGACTTCAGTTAAGTCTATGGGGAAATTCCCAGTAGATCCAGGATTTCCTCTAGCAATATAAAGAGACTTTTCAAAAAGTGGGTGTGTAAATATAATTTACTCACATCTTAGGGCTACTTCACACTACCAGAACAGCCTACCATGGTTTTAGTGTAAATGAGAATCAGAAGACTATGTAGCTCATATTTTCAATACAGTGTTTTTTTTGTAAATTGTTGACCTAAGAAGAGAATTATTGAAATGAATCCACATCTGGTATTTCAACTTTGGCTGCAGACTTTGCTATTGTAGTTAAGTGAAATAGCCACATAATTTAGGGTTGTATTTCCATTAGAATATTGATATATAAGGCAAACTACCCCTTTTGGAAATCAGTGTCCTCCAATGTGCTGCCTCCCTAATGCAGGCCTTTTAAATACTGTACAAGCGCTGAACAGTACAGAAACTGCTAGTGCTTCTCTTACGAACCCGTTCTCACACGGTTGAAACTGAGGCATAAGAATATAACTTAAACTAAATAATCAGGTCTTGGGGCTGCAATTTTCAGTGGTACCTAGGAAATTTGGTGGATTTTTACATACTTTCCATATTTTGAAGCCAAAATGTGTTAATAAAGTCTAGTGTTAATACTCATGCATGGCATACACAATAAGGATTCCCCTCTTGTAGAATATGAATGCATATTTTAAAAACAAAACCTGAAAAGCAGCTACATGCATTTGGGTCCCTATTCTGCTCTCATTGAAGTTAAAGACAAAACTCCCATTAACTTTCAATGGGCTCTGGATGGAGTCTTTTGTTTTCTATTACTCTAGAATGCGTTTTACAATACACTGCAAAGTCGCATGGTGCCCACTGTTTTGCAGATCAGTAGTAATACACAAAGGCTGTATGTAACTGAATGGGTACACTGGTAAGATGGAAGGTCAAAGGGAACCTGCCACTTGCACAGGAGGTATAGCCATAACATTTTTGTCTTAGTAATTGCTGATGACAGGCACTATATAGACTTGAATGTGCAGGGTGTAGGTACCTCTGCATCTTGCAAGAACAGAAGAATGGACCAGTGATTAGGAGATTTCCATTCAACTTCCAGCTCTCCTAGACTTCCTGTGGGATTGCAGGCATGTTGCTTGGTCTCTCTGGGCCTCAGTTCCATATCTCTAAAATGGGGAGAACAGCTCTGTCCTATTTCCCAAGAGTATTATGAAGGCTGTTAATTACCCCAGGAGTACCTGCAATAGCTAGAGGACTCAGTATGTCATAGGACTGAATGCTGGTTTAGAATAGAAAGAAAGCTTAAGGCAATCGCTGCTTAAAATGAAGAACAAAGATTTTTTTAAATTTTATTTTGGCCCCTCAGATATGCATGGGCAATTTAAATTAACTCCACATTAATTGGAAATACAGGTTGAACCAGCTGAAAATACAGGTTGAACCTCTCTAGTCCTGCATTATTTGGTCTGGTAACATCGGTGGCCTGGCATGATTATAGTTAACTAGATGCCCACTTATAATAGGTGTGGCCAAGTTTCCCGCCGCTCCATAAAGTTTGTCTACAGCCACCAGTCCTGGCTCTCAGTGTTCTATGCTATTATTTAGCACTAATTTACCCCTAAATGTCTTCTAAGAGTCCAGGAAGTAGTAGAAGAGTTGGTAATGCTGCTAGACAATATTGACCTCCTGTGGTCCAGCAAATTCTCTGGTTCAGCAGCAGTCAGGTCCTAAGGATGCTGGACTAGGGAGGTTCAATCTGTACATGATTTACCTGAATGTGAATATACTGCTCCATCCAAAGTCAGAGCATGTGGGAATAGAGGGCATATAGAGTCATTTCCAGCCAATGTGGAATCCACATGGATTTCCTAACCTGTTCTAGTTACCTCCTCTCCAAAGTGACAGATGCAGCCTTTAGAATCCTGAGCCATTCCTGGATGTTCATCATCAAGCAGCGTTTCAGTTCAGAAATGTCTGGCTCCACATGTGCTTGTCATGGTCTGCTGAACACACAAGTTTGCCTATCTTGTAGAGGGGGCTTTGACCATACCATCAAGACAGGATACAAGTGTATTTACATCTAGCTTCCCCTCAGAAACCCATAAATAGCATGCCCCTTTAATACAGAGTTCACATACCATATATTGTGCTTCCAGCTGTTACTGCTGGCCATTTTTCTCCTGTTCTGTTGTGAGAGCAGCATAGTGTGCTGTAATGCATCTGGATTAGGGGTACTGTAAACAAATAGAGGGATTAAGATAATGAATTGAATCTAATGCAGCAGTAGGTGAAAGCGGACACTGGACTGCTTTCCTTCTCAGCCTGTGATAACAAAGAAAGAAATCTGGCTGCTGAGTAATAAGGTTGCCATATTTGAACTTTCAAAAAAGAGGACATCCCTGAGAGAGAGTGTATCTGTATCAGTATCTACCAACTCGCGTTGTATGAATGTGTTATATAATATAATATAATATAATATAATATAATATAATATAATATAATATAATATAATATAATATAATATAATATAATATAATATAATATAATGTGAGCTGGTAGATATGATACAGATACACTCCTTCTCAGGGGCGCCCTCTTTTTTGAAAGTTCAAATATGGTAGCCCTAGGAGTAAGCTTGAGATAGAAGCAATTATTTTATGGGATCAGTTGCCTTTCAGCCAAAGGAGAGAAACTCATTTTCTTTAACTGGGTTTCATTTGCAAGAGTCACAGCTGCAGGTGAAAGATGTAATACTGTATCTCAACACCCGGTGCTGGATTCCTGCTACGTCCTCTTTACACAGGACACTGGGGCAGGTTGAGCAGCCTACTATGGTCCTCTGATTCTCTTGCTAGGCCCAACCAGAGGCACAAGTTAGAGCAGCATCTGAGCTGATCTAACCTACACCAGTTGCCAGTGGTCCCCAGGGTACCATTCTCAGGTGATGACAGCCAGAGTCTATCACACACCAGCCATTCACTATCCCCACCTCTAGCAGACTCACCCTTTTCCCTGACACTCCTCCTGCACCATGAGCTGTGGAAAAACTAAACTAGGTCCACTAGCTCTATGCTTGTTGGAGATCCCCCCCAAACCCCTATTGGAGGAATATATTACAGGGAAGCTAAGACCACCCTCTTCTTCCTTTGATTGGCACAAGAGGAGCAAGCTAGGGTGAGAATTTGCCCTGTGGAATACAGTTCCACTTTACAAGTGACTATAAATGTAGCACCTTCTTACTCACTCATCTATTTCCAGCATACTCCAAGTCATACTGGGGTGCAGGTAGTCTCATTTTAAAATAGCTAACATTTACCTACTGACCTGACTGATTAGAATGAATTTTCACTGCTTTTTATTCCTGTTAACTCTGCAGAGTGAATACAGCTCTCAGAGAGCAAGCTGGGTCCTATTTTGGCTTGTGCATCATTAGGAGACTTGGGAGCTCTGTTTGCAGAGTCTCTTTTATTAATAGTGTGTGTGGTCTGGCAAGAACTCAGTTTGGCTTTCACATTCCAAGGGGAGTTTGCAGGAAAAGAGCTGAATACATCTGAACTGGGAGCCAACGAGAGACAATGTATGTAGAGCACCGGCCATTTATACAAAGCCACTTTTCAAAGTAGTGCCAGACTTATAAGAGCTGATTCATCACAATCAACTGTAGCTGAGTGAATACCGCTAGAAAGTGTTCACACACATCCTTGTGTATAAAACACATGGATGCACTAGACTGGCGTTTGTGACCCCATTTATCAGGCAAATATTTTTATGAGCAAGGCTTTCTTTGCAAGATTGTTTGCCAAAAGCAAATGTATCACAAAAATGAAGTTGAAGCATGAATGTGAGGAGGAGTGTTGTCCGGGATGGCAACAGATACCATAAGTGAAGAGGCAGACCACGGGCTTAGGACCAAATCCTCAAAAAACAGAGGCTGTTCAACAAAAACTGCTCTGCTAAGCAACACTTCAGTGCGTTGCACCCTGAGCCTCTCAAATTTGGCCCAGCCACAACTCCATCATGACAGAGTGTGGCCAGATCAAATCCCCCTTGTTGAATACCTGATATGACGTAGGCCTTTGTGCATATGCTTGTCCTGTGCTTGTTGTGGATGAGCCTGTTGCTCCATGTTAAAGATTTCGTAGAGTTGGAGGCCAAAAGGGACTATTAGATTATTTAATTGCCAACCCTCGGGTAACCATATGTCCTATTTTGGCCAGGACAGTCCCATTGTTAAGTCCTGTCCCAGGCGCCCCGACTGTTTTGGAGAAAGCAGGCATTTGTCGCATTTGTCAACTTGTTCAGTTGGCAAGAGCAATCAGGACAAATGCCAGGGTGTGATGCAGAGAAATATGGGGGATTCAAGCAACAATGCCAGCCCCATGCAGGGGGAAAGCAAGGCACAGGGAACAGGCCAGGCTTAGGCAAGCAGTGACTCCAACCATGCACAGGAGGACAGGAAGGGCTGAGGCAAGCAACTTAGGCCAGGGCTGGGCAGGGAGGTGCTTGGGACAGCCCCACACTGTGTCCTGTTTTTCCTTTTCGGTGATATGGTCCCCACAACCAGCCTTGCTGCTATATGGGCAAGACAGGTAATGCAGAGGCTTTTAGGGTATGGGCAGTCCAAAGGGAGAAGGTGGCAGATCTCTTTGGTTATCCAGGAGGAGCTTAGAGGATCTCTCCCTCAAGAAACTAATTATAGTAGCGAAGTTTCAGAGGGGTAGCCGTGTGAAGTTGTTACTTAGATAAAGACCAGTCAAAACCAGGTATTTATTGTTGATCCAAGTGCAATGTACTGCTGAATCATGGGTAATGCATGTTTCTAGATTCTTATTAAAAGCTCTTTCTCTCTAGTGCTCACAAAGAGGACATGCAAGGTGAGAAGCATTGCCAACGCGCTCACATTGCCCCACCAACAGACTCCAAGCTAGAGTCTGAACTGAGTTGTGTATTCCTTGAATTGTAATTCTTGCACTGATGTTGTAATTAGCCTTCACTGTAGCAAATCACTGTCTTCTGGGGCCTCATTTTGGAGGAAGCTTCTATTCTCCTCTGCGTCTGTGTCACAGTAAACAATGACTTTCCCCTATCTGTGTCTTCCGAGATCAAGGTGGCAGTTCCAGCACCAGCCTCAGTTAACAGTCCTGTGCCCATTTCAGTTTGCAGCTGCTGCATAACCTGAGAAGTAGCAGGGATTGCATTCACCCTGTTTGCTTTGTTATCTTGTATTTGATTCCCACTGTCCCTTGCTGTTCTGTTGTAACCCCATGTATGTGCCTCAGTTTCCCTGGCACTGCTGGGTACCCGGCTGAGGATGTGAATGTTGGGTGTGGCTCTCACTGAGGGGGAGGCTGCCCCAGGCCTCCCTATCTTAGCACATACACAACCATTGCTCAGGCTGTGTTGTAACCTGAGCGTAGGTGGAAGATTCAATAGGTGACACCTTTTGAAGCTAGACAGAGGAGGAGGCAGGGCTGCCTGCAGGATTGGGACTGGCTGATGAGTGTGTGAGTCTGGGCTGGGTGAGAATGCAGGGAGGGGGCCCAGGGCGTTGGGCCTGGGTCCCCCTCTCCCGAAGTTGGATTGTACTGGCTGCCTCTGGTTCCCATGTTAACAATAAGTCTGTGCTACACGGTATCCCTGTCAACCAATAAACCTTCTGTTCTACTTGCTGTCTGAGAGTCACATCTGACTGCAGATGGGGATGCAGGGCCTGGTGACTCCCTCCACCCTCCACGACACTGGCAAAGCAATGAAAAAATGAGCACAGCAACCTCATGACTATGCTTCAATTTAAGCTAGGATTAACATGTTAGCTAGTGTGCGCGGTAGCACATGTTTTAAAAGGCTAGTGTCGGCAAGTCACATTCTGCACATGCTAAACCAGTGGAGCTAAAGCCTCAGTAGGGACCTCACAAAGCAAGCTCAGAGCAAAATAATCTGCAGAGCTAACTTCCTGATCGCTGCCCATAACTTTCTGGCTAAAATTACTCTCCTGCCTATAGCAAATCTTTTCAGTGTTTACACTTTCTTCAGATCAGTTCATATCTCAAAAGTAAGGGCGTGCCCATGGCTGTAGTCCTCGAAGGATAGTCACTGGATTTCTCTTATAAACAAAAATGAATAATCGGATGTGGTAAACACAGGGGAAATCCAAACAGACCATCAATCATGTGTTAGTTTTTTCCTGGTATCTATCATGCTACTACTTACTGCCCAGGAAGACTCTGCATAGCAGTAAAACTGTCTCCAACAGCTAAAATGAGAAGAAGGGGTGGGAGGGAGAGAGTACATTTGCATTTAACTTCATCTTATGGTGACAGAACATTAAAGTGCTATTTGGTAACTTAGTAATAGGAAAGAATACTAAAGCCGGAGTCTGATTTTAGATGTGCTTTTAAGTGTCCCCATAAGAACATTCAATAGGGTGTGTCAATATTGCTCCCCATGGAAATCGTATGGTTTGCCTATGCAGACAGTGAATTGTTTTGCGGCTGTGAAATATTGTGTGTTGCCCTGTGAGCAGTGGAGCCAGTGGATCGAGGAACTGTTGTTGAGACTGACAGTTACATTGTGCCACTGAATAGTGAAACGGCAGAATCAAAAACTCAAGTGGACCCAGACAGAATGTCCTGACCTTTAAGAAAAAGGCTGATTGGTTATGGTATAAGCTCCCCTTCATCTTTCACCATAATCCATTACACCTTTCTCAGCAACCTCTCATAATTTATGTAGGCTCATAGATGGGTTTCCCATAGATTTTTTTTTTGCATGCTTATCATTAAATTCATCCCTTATAATTTATTTGCTTTTGTATAATTTGATTACTATTGTAAATGTTAGCTATCTTCCCTTATGTATTTATAGTTAGCCAACTCATTTAAGATGCAATTCACTGTATTACAATGCAAAACCCCAACAACAGTAAATTTGTAGTTATCAAGTCTGAAGGGAAGTTTTTTCAGTGCAAAAATGAATGTACACAAAGATATTTCATAACCTGATGTGAGAAAATAACCAAGTGAAGCCATATAAAACCATGAACATTTTATTATATGCTATATTTCATAATTGTCTAAACTAGACTGTAAAATATTTGGGGCAGACATCTTGTATTTTATGTGTCTGTAACATGTCATGTACACTTACACTGCACTACTACTACTAATAGTATTATTAACAAACACTGAACCCTCTATTTCACAGAGAACTGTTGTATAAATAAGATAAAAATAATTTTAATTCCAATATTATTTTTATTTCCATAGCCTATTGTGGGGTTTTTAACTGCTGCAGATGGATGGATAAATGAGCTGATATAAATGTAGATGATGAAATATATTAAACTAACCTCCCAAAATATAGCATGGAGAAGGGGATAAGATAGATAGATAGATAGATAGATAGATAGATAGATAGATAGATAGATAGATATTACCCTATGTGGGTTTATGTTTTTGGCTAAATCACATGACTTGAATCCACAGCTGATGTAAAGTGGTAGAGCTTCATTGAAGTCAATGGAGCAACACCAGTTTATGCCAGCTGAGGATATGGCCCAGTATGTACATATGTTCAAGATCAAAGAGCACATTTAATAGAAGGTACCGCAGAAATATGTATTACATCCAGTCATATCATAGTACAGTGACACTGGCACTAACGGCTCAAACACTAGAATTCTTCCCTTATTTGAAATTCTAATATGTTGTACTGCAATTACTGACATAGTAGAAGTAATATACTCTGGTTGTGCATGTTGGCAAGGGAAAAACAAATTTAAACATTTATATTTACTGTTTGCTACAGCTACAGAATTTGAGACACACATGGAAGCTTTGTCATAACGGTCTATTTCGTTCAGCCAACAAACAGAAGTTTCAATGAAATGCCAAAAGCATAACAGATAAAATCTCTGCTAGCTCTGAGTTGCCTTTCTCTGAGCAGCTTGAACACCACTGTCTTTTATCAGTGATGTATTTTCCCTTTCTCCTGACCTTTAAATAAAAAACAGATCTAATCCCCCATTGATGTTCAAATACATTTTTCTCCTAAGAAATGCTTTGATTTTTGGGAAGACTGTGGCCTTTTTAAAATAAAATAAAATAAAGGCTGCCTGGCTGCCCCTTTTACACAAAATCCTCTTAATAAGTTAATGAACTTTATTTTGGTAATTTTTGATCATGAAAGTTTTCACATAAGCCATCTTATGGGTCTGTAACACTATTTTATTTTGATTTCTACAATATCAAGTTTACATTATAATTTGTGTGTATATGTATACAACATACACACTGTTGTGCATATATATTTATATAAATTCATTCCATTTGTACGATGCATGGAAGTTTCCAATTCGTGTTCAGTGACACTGTATTCCAGCTCCTGACAAGTCTGATTATGGCACTGGCATTTCTTGCAGCCTTGTTCTGAGAGAGGCAAGAATCTTCTAACTCAATTAGCATTCTAAAGAATAGATTCTGTTTTGTGGTCCATTAAAGTCAGCTAAATTGATGCACTGCATGTCTTTATTTCAAAAATAAAGCTGAACAATTAAAGCCCATGTCTCTTTGCTCAGCTTTTGATTCCTCACAAAGCTTTCCACTTGCTGCCTTTGGATGTAATGTTAACAAAGTCAGTTAACATCAAGAGCTGTGATAACAGGCATGGCGGAATTCCTTGTTTTTGCTCAATCAGTCTGTGTTCAAACTATCAGTTTGATTTATTTGTCCACACTGACCCTTATTCACCACTTAATTATCCTCGTATAATGTTTCAAGAGCCTCCTGACACAAGGAGAAAGACAATTGCCGATGTTCTGTGAAACAACTGTTGACCTGATGGCCAAAATGATGACTGTGGGTCGAAGGTTGTTCTCCTTTTGAAGAACCCACTCCATTCTTGAGAGCTTTGCTGGAGCCACTTACCCTGGGTGCTACTGTCAGTCTGGTCAGCCTGCTAATCAAATCCTTAAAGTGTGACCCCGGGTCATTACAACCGGACACACAGGGCGTGTAGATTGCCAGCTGTCCAGAAAACGGAAAGTTATTTATTAAACCAGGCTGTTTTCTCCTGTCTGTTTGAAACATTGGGCCTGAATCCAGTCTCGCTTACACTAGTTTTATAACAGTGTAAATGCACTGACTTAAAATAGAGTTGCTCCTAATTTACAACTGCCATAAATGATAGGTTATTACTAGGTTAAAGCTATATTATGCGCAGCATAACGTCCATCCCCACCACCCAGTAAATGTACACAAAGCCTGTTAGAAATCAAAGTTGTGCTTTCCCCTTATTATACCAGCAAAAGATTTTAAAGTAAAGTTCCCAACATCTATGCTTTGTTCCATGCCAAGGATACCTATCACAATGATCTGCATTCGTCCCAGAGTGTATTCTTCTCAGCTAGAACCAATGATTGGCAGAGCCATTCATCAACATTCAAAAGTGAATAAGCAGCTAGTAGCTTGATTTGACAGGACCCTGGCACCTCGTTTCAAGGTCTAGGAAAGCAGGAAATATGGAGATGAGGTACCTGGTCCCAGACCTGTTGAAGGACCCAACCATGGAAAAGGGGAAGGGCAAGAGGAAAACTACCCCAGAGTCCAGCAATTCTAAACAGCCCAGATGCCATTGCCGCCACTGCAGTAGCGACATCATCCAGAGCCCTGGACCCTTTAAACTGCTACTGGTCCAAGCAGATCTAAGGGTTGAAAGTGGCCTGCCTGGCATGCTCTAGGCAGTATTGAGGGCTGCCAAGGCCCTGCCCCTTCTGTGAGTGTGGAACCCACCCCGCATCTCCCTGCCCATGGGCCTAACATGGCTGTTGGCTCCCCTGCCTTTTCCTTATACCAGCAAAGACAAGGGGAGTTCTGCCACTAGCGTCAGGATTAAACCAACTGGCACAACCTGATAGCAATGGTTTGCTGTGCTGTTTGATTTTTCATAGAATCATAGAATCATAGAACACTAGAACTGGAAGGGGCCTTGAAAGGTCATCGAGTCCAGTCCCCTGCCCTCGCAGCAGAAGCAAGCACTATCTAGACCATCCCTGATAGATGTGTATCTAACCTGCTCTTAAATATCTCCAGAGATGGAGATTCCACAACCTCCCTAGTCAACTTATTCCAGTGTTTAACCACCCTGACAGTTAAGAAGTTTTTCCTAATGTCCAACATAAACCTTCCTTGCTACAGTTTAAGCCCATGGCGTCTTGTCCTATTCTCAGAGGCCAAGAAGAAAATTTTTTCTCCCTCCTCCTTCTAACACTCTTTTAGGTACTTGAAAACCGCTATCATGGCCCCACTATCATGTCCACACTAAGGGTATGTCTAAACTACATGGCTCCATCAATGGAGCCATGTAGATTAGGCTGATCGGCAAAGGAAAATGAAGCCGTGATTTAAATAATCGCGGCTTCATTAAAATTTAAATGGCTGCCGTGCTGAGCCAACAAACAGCTGATCAGCTGTTTGTCGGCTCAGCACGCTAGTCTGGACGCTCCCGCACTGACCTGAAAGCCCTTTATCGACCTCCCCGTTATGCCTCGTAGGATGAGGTTTACCGGGGAGGTCGATAAAGGGCTTTCATGTTGGCGCGGGAGCGTCCAGACTAGCACGCTGAGCCGACAAACAGCTGATTAGCTGTTTGTCGGCTCAGTGCGTTAGCCATTTAAATTTTAATGAAGCCGCGATTATTTAAATCGCGGCTTCATTTCCCTTTGCCGAACAAACAAATCTACATGGCTCCGTCGACGAAGCCATGTAGTTTAGACGTACCCTATGTGTTCTCTTTTCTAAACTAAACAAGCCCAATTCTTTCAGTCTTCCCTCATAACACATGTTCTCTAGACTTTAATCACTCTTGTTGCTCTTCTCTGGACCTTCTCCAATTTCTCCACATCTTTCTTGAAATGTGGTGCCCAGAACTGGACACAATACTCCAATTGAGGCCTAATCAGCACAGAGTAGAGCAGAAGAATGACTTCTTGTGTCTTGCTCACAACACTCCTGTTAATTCATCCCAGAATCACATTTTCTTTTTTTTGCAACAGCGTCACACTGTTGACTCATATTTAGCTTGTGGTCCACTATGACCCCTACATCTCTTTCTGCAGTACTCCTTCCTAGACAGTCGCTTCCCATTCTGTATGTGTGAAACTGATTGTTCCTTCCTAAGTGGAGGACTTTGCATTTGTCCGTATTAAACTTCATCCTATTTACCTTACACTATTTCTCCAGTTTGTCCAGATCATTTTGAATTATGACCCTATCCTCCAAAACAGTTGCAACCCTTCCCCATGTTGTGTGCACACTTCATTTGGCTTCTGTCAGTGGTGTAAGAATCCAGGCCACTTTTTCAAACATGCTGTCTCAATGAACTGTGGCCTGTGCAAGTGGGTTACTTCAATTTTTCAAACACGTTCCTTTCTTGAATATGTGGCCTTTACATATTCAGTGAACTTAACCCATCTCCTCCATCTGCTGCCAGAAATTCATGCACCAGACTAGAATGCAGTGTGCTAGAGTGTACTCTTCAACCTACAATTTGAGAATATTCAGCAACATCAAGTAGCCCAAAAGCTGGCTTAATAAGCCTTGGGAGCATGGGCAGTGGGTAATGCAGACAGGGGAAAGCATTGCCTTTCCAAAACTGCCTACAATGCCCAGCCTCTGGGGAGAGCTGGGACCATGGTGTGACAGCCCCAGCCTTCCAGATGGCTAGGAAGGATCTGGCTTGAGGGCTGGGGTTGGGTGTGGCTTGGCTGGTGGGAGGGAGGAGAGGTTGCTGAAGAGGCATGGTCTTGGGAAAGTTGCGTGGCTTCAGGTGGAAGGGACAAGGCTTGGGCTTCCCTCCTCCAGTTGGACCTTCACCCGCAGCCCATAGTTGGGAGCATCGCTTTACTGTAGGGGTATTATCTAGTGCAGGGGTGGGGAGCCTAAGGCCTGGGGGATTGGCTTTGGTGTAAGATCTAAAGTGCAGTTGATCTGGGATAAGTGGCTGGTCCTTTGGTTTTGAGAGTTACCTGAATATTATTAGCTTCAGAGGGGTAGCTGAGTTAGTCTGTAACAGGAAAAACTTAAAAAACAACAAATAGTCTGGAAGCACCTTAGAAACTAACAAAACATGTTGATGGTATCATGAGCTTTCGTGGACACAACCCATCTTCAGATGATTAGAGTATTAGAAGTCCAAATCCAAGAATAAATAAGGGAAGGGGGGGGGCAGTGCCAGACCAAGCCATACTTGCGCCCCGGGCAGCAGGCGCACGGTGCATGCATGGCCCTGCCCCAGGCGCGCAGCACATGTGCAGCCCCGCCCCCGGGTGCGTAGCACCTGATTGACATGGTAAGGGGCGTCGCGCCCCCAGGCGAGCAGCACATGCACAGCCAAGCCCCCAGGTACCAACCTATGGGAAGCTCCTGATTGAAGTGGTAAGGGGCGCCACATGCCTGGGTGCGCAGTATATGCACAGCCCTGCCCCGAGGCATGTGGCGCCCCTTACCACTTCAATCAGGCGCCTTGCATAGGTTGGCGCTCCAGACAGCTGCCCGGCTGGCCCCCCCGCCCTTAATCCAGCTCAGGGAGGGAGGGGAGGAGACAGTGAGTAGATTGTTCAAGTAGTTATAAGAGGCTGATAAGAACAATTAGCGCCTCCATTTTCTGGTTGGTTGGTTAAGCCATTAGGATATGGAAGATAGTGTGTGAGCCAGTTGATATCTGTTCATTCTATTCGCATAAGAATTAAACTTGTAAATGAAGTTAAGTTCCAACCCTTCTCTGCGTATTTCGCTTGTGGAATTGGCCTGAAACAACACGGTGACTTGGGGATCAATTAATAAGTGCCCAGGCAAGTTAAAGTGTTCTCCAACAGGTTTCTGTGTATTGCCTTTACGGATCTCTGATTTGTGTCCATTATCGTGATGTTTTGGTGTAAAGGTCTGTCTATCACAAAGGTAAGCTTGCCTAGGTGACAAGATAGACTAGAGTACTTAGAGTCTGACTCCATGTGTAGGCTGGTGCTTGAAGAGTTCACACTTAGGCTATGTCTACACAGCAGCATTATTTCAGAATAACTGATGTTATTCCAAAATAATATAATGCACATCTACACTGCCAGCATTTATTTCGAATTAATGTCAAACTGGAGGACTTCTTACTCCAACTCCTGTAACCCCCTTTTCATGAGGAGTAAGGGAAGTCAAAGAAAGTGTTCTTCCTTCAACTTCCTGCTGTACAGAAAGCGCCAAAAGATGAATTAAGCTATTTAACTTAAGCTACACAATTGATGTAGCACAAGTTGCGTAGCTTATTCTGACTTCAGCCCTGCTGTGTAGATGTACCCTTGGTACTTAGTGAAATCTAAGTATAGAGCTCACAGCCAGTTTGGGGTTTGTATCCTGCTTCTTAATAGTCTACCTTGAGGTTGACACTCATGTTCTTAAGCCACTTCAGGCAGCTTAACAGGGACCATGGGGGGTGGGGGGAATCCAGATTACTGTTTTCAGTGGTATTACCAGCATTGTCATTCTGTGCACAGCTCCAAGCATCATCCTCACTTCCTCAAACAGCATGTACCTCCTTCCTCCTTTTCCCTGAGCTGACCTTTTAAATTGTTCCTCCACTTGGCCCAGGCTGCACAGTTTCTGAGGGACTGGGTTTCCCTAGCTCTGTTTTGCTCCATGCCTTTGCCCTGGTTTAGCGGGGGTTCACCATCACAGTCCACCACTGACTTGCTGTGTGGCCTTAAGCAAATCACTTTATCCCTCCAAGGGAAATAATGGTGAGGTGCGATCTCTTACTGACAATCCATCCCTCACTTTCACCCTGGAGAATTGGGGGAATTGCCTACATGGGCAGTGTTAGTGCAGTGGAGGTCAATGTTTATCCAGTGTTCTGAACGTGTAAAATGCTATATAAGGGCTCCAAACCTAGTAGTTGTTCCCCAGGGACATTTGAGAGAGCAACCAGAATAATGCTACTGGCAGCCTGCCCTGATTCAGGGGGTTGTGTTTGAAATAACTCTATCCCTAGAGCAGGATAGAAATTTCCAACCCTCCCCTGGAACATTTCAGAGAAAGGAAAAATGTTTAAGTTTTGCTAAAATACTCTTTGACAGATTTTCGTTTTCGTCTAAAAAATCCAACATGTGAAGGGTTTTTTTCTTCTTTGCTTCTTTCATTCATTTTTTCATTCTTTTGTTCAGTCTTTCTTTCGTTCTTTCTTGTTGCGAGACACCTACACATTTTTGACAAAAAACTCATAACCATTAGCCAGGAAAGGACAGCTTTCCATGAAAATCCCGTGTTGTCGAGAAGCCATTTCCCAATGGATAAAATATTGATGGAAAATTTTAGACCTGCTTTAAGCACCTAACTTCCTGCACTGCTTCCAAAAGCACAAGCTTAGACCCTGAGGGAGGATATTTTGCTCCTTTGTGAATTTTGACTGTTTTGTTACCTTTAACATAATAGTTGAGATAATTTGCAGTGGGTGAGGAGTGCACAGCAAAGCTAAGAAGGTGGGGGTGGTGCAAAGTTAACCTTCATGCTCCCCCACTCCTGAGCCATCTGTGTATGGGGCTGATCTCCAGACATCTATCCCAAGAGACTGGTATGGCAGGCAAGGCTCACTGGGACAGAAATAAGTCCTGGTTACAACTCCTTTTACCAATATCCCTTCCTTGGCTTGGAACAGGATGGCACAGCAGCCATAACACCACCTCTGTGCCACTAGGGCAGTGGTGGGGAACATTTTGGGAGTCAGGGGCCATTGACCCACAGAAAAATCCATCAGGGGGCTACACACAAGTATGAAGCAAAAACAAACAAGCCTTTATTGACATGGCCACCGACTGAAAAGCATTCTCCTCACACACCACAGCCTAGGAGGGCACATGCTGGTAGATTTTGTGTGCTCCAGCTCCACAAAGGGATAGCAGGGGGCCTGGAACACCAGCGCAGGCTTCCCAATGCTGGGGAGGGGGGGCGGTACTGAGCCTCAGGGGCTGGATCCACATAACCTTTAGTTTCTTTCTTAATTAAGGAAAAGAAATGAGAGTTATTTACAAGGATAAAGCAGATAAACTCACATCCAAATGAGTTACAGTATTAGGTTTTAAAAGGTGATAAAGACTTCTATAATAAGCAAACTCTATATGGGTATGTCTACACTAGCTCGTTAGTTTGAGCTAGGTAGGCAAATGAGGGCAACTGGAGTTGCAAATGAAGCCCGGGATTTAAATATCCTGGGCTTCATTTACATGTTCCCGGGTAGCGCCATTTTTAAATCCCCCTTAGTCCGAACTCTATGCCTGCGGCTACACGCGGCACAGAGTAGGTAGTTCAAATTAGAAATCCTAATTCGAACTACCGTTATTCCTTGTTCCACGATTAGGATCTCTAATTCGAACTATCTACTCCATGCCGCGTGTAGCCGTGGGCACAGAGTTTGGACTAAGGGGGATTTAAAAATGGCGGCGCCTGGAAACATGCAAATGAAGCCCGGGATATTTAAATCCCGGGCTTCATTTGCAACTCCGGTTGCCCTCATTTGCCTACCTCGCTCGAACTAACGAGCTAGTGTAGACATACCCTCAGTCTTTGAGGGCTTACCCCAGCCAAGCACTTGGGATCTTTTGCTTATGCTTAGTAATCCTCATCCCTTAAAATTGAAGTAGCATGAAGACAAAGTTTCTTCCCATTAGGAATTTTTATTCCCTTCTTCCAGCTCCCAAGATATGGGATGAGTTCATGTACATGGTTCCTATGTACGTGTGGTGGTGGAGGAAAGCAATCAACAAAATCTTTTGTCCTCTAATGTTCCACAATGATTCAAATGGTATATATGAGGCTTCTTTTGTTGGCAAGCTAGCGTCTCATACTTGAGCTATGGCTACACTGGATAGGTTTGATGACAAAAGTGCTGTCAACATGCAAATATCGCCAAAAGTAAAAAACAGTCAAACTGGTTTTTCTGCCTCCCATTGTCAACATTTCATGGTCACATTGCTAGTATCCTGTTTACAGATGCAGTGTTGTGAGAATGCAGAGCTGCTCTGTGAGCTCTCCACACTGAGGGATGTCAAAGCCACGCAGAGGCCTCCCCAGTCCTCCCCCTGCAGCAGCAGTCTGCCTGCTATTGTGTTCCCTTCAGGGCAGAACAGGAAGAAGCGTTCCTCACTCAGTTGTCAGATACTTCCCAGAGCTCTGAAGGGGGAGGGGTATAAGCCTGCAGGGCAGTAGAAATCACAAAACACTGAGCACAGCCATCAGAGCAGGTATTGTGAGATACTGGTGGAGGCACTGGAATGGGTTACCTAGGGAGGTGTAGAATCTCCATCCCTAGAGATTTTTAAGTCCCAGCTTGACAAAGCCCTGGCTGGGATTCTTTAGTTAGGGTTGGTCCTTCTTTGGGCAGGTGGTTGGACTCAATGACCTCCTGAGGTCTCTTCCAGCCCTAGGATTCTATGATTCTTGGCAAAACAAAGAGCAAAGTCCACACTGGCTCTTTGTTGACAATAGAGAAAGGGGGAAAGATAAAAGTCTCTCATAGGGACGGAAGCTTTTTGTCACCAAAACTGGGTGTTTTTCCCACCAAAAGTCACATTGTGGTATGAACACTTTCACTGCTTTGTTGTCAAAGGGCAGGCTTTGGCAACAAAACATACCAGTTTAGACAAGGCCTTGTCTAAGGCAGGATGACACAGCAGGGTTCTCTCCCAAACAGAGAGAGACAGAAAAGGGCTGTGGAGCACAGCCTGACCACTAGTTCTGCTAGTTTTCAGATTGCCCTACTACACAGAGTCAGAATCAGAATTCAAGACATTCTTAGCCCTCCCTAAGCAGCTCTTGCCCTGCACAACATCAGAGGCCCATTCTGCCTTCTCCCCTCGGTGCTGCATGGGCAGTTCAATACCAAAAGCTGTTGGGCAGAGAGCAACGGTGAGAACAAAAGAACTTGCAGGTACAGCCCATGAAGTGCTGATTATAATAGTTGGGCTCGTCTGGATTTTATGAAATTCCTCCCCTCACTACAGAAAAGGGAGAGAGTGGTGCCTAGTGGCAGAGAGTGAAAGAGGAGTTAGGGTTGGGGAGGGAGAGTAATGTGCGCAGAGTGAGGGGGAGCTAGGTTCAGGGTGGAGAAGACGTGGAGCTACAGCAGCATTTCTCAAATATGGCCACCATGGCCACATGCAAACTCCAGGGGCTTCTTGTGCAGCCACAGACTCATGGATTGTGAGGGTGGGGAAAGGGGCAAATCAGAGGCCCCTCCCCCAGGGTTGGGCCCTTTCCCCCTCAGGAGCCAGAGGAGCAGGCATCTGATCTGAGTTCCCCACTTTCCTGGGGGCTGTAGGACTTGGACTTCAGACCTGGAATGGTGGCTGGCAGGGTCCAGCTGTGCAGCAGTGGGCTCCATCCTCCAGCACTGGTCCTAGGTCCACCCCATCCCCTGGCACCCAGTGTCTCCTCTAGTCCTCAACTCCAGCTGTGAGGCAGCAGGTTCTGGCCATAGGCTCCAACCATAGGACTTTGGGCTCTGGCTCTGGGTTTCAGTCACAAGGAAGAGAGCTCCAACCCCTGGTCACTGGGCTTTGGGCTCTGGCCCCAGAACACAGTTGTGCAGGGTTGGGTGCCAACCCTGGGCTCAGGTTTCTCTCCCCCCTCCCAATCCTTCCATCATTCCTGGCCATAGCTGTGTTCTTTGACCCCTTTCCCCAGCCATAGGGCTCAAGTCCCCAGGCTCATTCCTTCCCCCCATAATCCCTGGCCCTCACTGCCTCCCTACCCTCTTCCCTATCCAAGGTTCAATTTGCTCCCTGGCTTGGAAAAGTGATATTTCTATGTTTGCTCATATCACTTTTCACTGCCACACACAGCTAGCTAGCAAGTCTACTGCTGTGCAAAGTGGTATTAACAAATATACATAGAATCAGAGGTACCAGCTAGTAAGTGTGAAAAACAAGTGATCACAAAAGCGAAAGAAACAACAACAAAAAAGATAAGAACATGCAAAATCTATTATTTGTTTCTATTCTATTTAGGATCAGTAAAGAATAGAGACAACTGCACATGTTTATTATTGAGTCTACAAAAAAAATCCTCCACATCAATACATTTCAATGATTTGGACATGTATATGTGAGTATTTATTTGTTTTTCTAGACTTGGTAAGTATTTTAGGAAAAATTGTTATAGCAGACACCAGTAAGAGTTGATGACCACATTGTAAGACCACCAAAAAAAAAAAACCTGTGAGAACCCTAAAGTTAGAGTGTGCAAGGAAGTGGGTAAGGAGTGATTGTGGTGGTAAAGCACGAAGACAAGTGCATTGCTGCGGCATTTTCCAGGAAACACAGACCTCTTTGCATTTCCTTAACTGACGGTAAGCACATTATTTGAAAACCACAGCACAAATAAGAAAATAGGTCTTCGTGTTCACAGTTCTCTGTTCAATTCCACTACAACACTGGCTGTTCTGATAGAGTTTTTTTGGCTTTTGTGATAGGGCAGTGCTGTTGAATGCTGATGAGAAAACACTAAGACAGTCACAATTTTCAGGTACTAAGTCCTGTTACTACACACTCACGACTTTCCTAGATACTAAGGAGGTCACATTATGGTAATTTTGATGGTATCTAAGTGAGGGCCAAGTATTTCAATAAATGCCCATCTCTCATTTTGAAAGGAGCATCCAATCATTTATGCAGAGCATAACTAGATGAGGAAAGCTTAAAACCTTGTCTGAAAGATGGACAATTTATGGTTGCAAAGGGCACTGTATATCAAAGACTTTGGCCAAGGCATACCAATAAAGCAATTCACCTACTGGGTGATGTTAGGACAGAGCAAGATGAAAGTAAAGTCAGATCGTTTCTTCCCATCACAACAAAAAGGTTGATAAAGAATATACTTGATATCAAACAGAGCTTCCTGCTGTCTCTAGTTACCTGGGAGTTTGGAGCCTGCAGTTTGAATAATGTTTCCTCTATAATACGGTTGACAGCAGAAGTGTGGAGAGACTGATGGGGCTTCCTGCAGGCACAGCTTTTGTAGTCAAACCCATTCTTTATCCTCAGAGTAGAGCAGATAATAAATGCGTAAATAAATAGTTACCAATCTCCTAGCACAGTAACTAGTTGCTTTCTCATGGGGCAAAGATCTCGATCAAACCACGTGGCTGATAATGCCACACCATTCTTAGTGTTTTATACACTTTGTAAATATCTCTGTAAAGTACTTTGCTTCGTTTGAGGCAGACTGTGAATAATGTCAAATGCAATTGCCAAAGGAATTATAACTAGGCAGCCAGGACAGTTGTTTGGAAAAGTTAGGTGGTTATAAATATTAAGATTTGAATTTATAGATGCATACGATCCATGTGTATGTTAGTGCTAAATTCTGACCAGTTATACATGCATTGAAATGTTTATTTCCTTAATACTCACTTCAAGAAAGTCATGAATTTATATTTTAAAATGTTTCTTTTTTATATAAAAATGAGACTTCCACATTATTTCCCCAACTCTCATATGCTGGTTTTATCACTGTTAACTCTCTTCTTTTACTCATTCTTTGAAAGATATTTCTGTCATTTAGCTCCATAGCAAATCAGAGTAAGATAGCATTTTAGAATAAATTCTAACTAGTGCTTTTCTTTAAAGAATTGTACAGGTTTTAGTTGTCTATATTTCATTGCAGTGAGATTTAAATGGAAGTAGTGCACCTAAAATACAGTGTAATGTTTTGAACAAATAGTAATAAATACTTACCATTAAAGTTTCAACAATTTTTTCCTCTTAGAACATGTACATAAAAAGCTCTATTAATAGCTTTTTTGTGGGGGGGAGGGGTTAAAGCTATCTGTAATAATCCAGACCTATTGGTCCTTCTTTAAACCAGGCTTCCATGTATTTCTCTTGAGAGTTGTCATGGATCAAAATCACATGAAGGAAAACTGTAGTTGACATTGCTCATTTTAATTTTGAAAATGAAGTAGGCAATATAAAATGTCTACTTTTAAGGAGATAAAGGTGGAGATGGTAGGAAGAACAAGTGCATTCAGAATAAAACTCTTCCATTGTAACACAGACAGTGCTGGTCTATAGTGGAGTCATTATGAAATAACTCCCCTTATCATATAGTAGCCCAATGTCTGTGACTCTGTAATGCTGAAATGCTGGCTGTTCCCTCTGGGCGATGCTGTTGCCTCCCTAGCTGTTCCCTCTGGGTGGCGCTGTTGCCTGAGTCACGTTCTTCGCCTCCCGCCGTGGTGCTCGGCTTACTTCTGCACCACTCAGCCAGACCACCGCGGGGGAGCAAGTGGCTCAAGCAGCCGTTTGGGCGCTGTGGTCCCCATGCAGCACCCCCGTGCTGAGTGGCGCAGAAGTCAGCCGAGTGCCACGGCGGGAGGCGAAGGGGGTGGGGCGGTGACAAACACGGTGAGGGAGCGAGGCCAGGACAAGCATGCATCTCCGTCGGAGACAGAGGAGAGCAGAGAGAGAGTGAGAGGCAGGAGGGGGAGAAGAGAAAACGAGAGATGGAGAGAGAGGCAGGAGGCGGAGGAGAGCTGAGAGAGAGGGTGTGGCAGTAGGAGGAGAAGAGAGAGAGAAAGAGACACAGAGTGAGAGACCGGAGGCTCAGGAGAGAAGACCAACGTGGAAGAGAGACCTGAAAATCCCGTTTTATGACGGGCTAATTGGCTAGTTTCAAAATAACAAGCAGAGTGTCCACACTACGAAGCCAGTTATTTCAAAATTATGGGCTGGTTATTTGGAAATAATAACTCCTACTTTCCGCAACAAATAACCCTTATTTCAAAATAGTCATTTCAGGAGTTATTATTTCAAAATAAATTATTTTGAAATAATTTTCCTAGTGTTGATATGCCCACACAGATGAATATATGAAAAATGTCCTCTGACTGCACTGATGCTGAGCCTACCAAATCCATTTCACAGTTTATAATGTCCATTTTAGACAAACTTCCTTGGACTTTTGATGCTTTGTTGGTTCTAGGAATATTAGGTTACTCTTGTGGCAACAGCTCTTTTATGCCTACATTTGTAGAACTCTCACTCAGATTGGTGAGTATCCATTCACATGAGAGGTCTCAGTCACAGTAACTGCTCTTGTGAGTAAGGGCACCACAATGTGGCCTATAAATAATAAGAGAAACTACTGACACAGTGGTCATGATTCCTTATTAATAAAGATCAGGGACACAACAAGCATTCTTGGCTCTAAAACATTTTCTTCCACTGGCTTCCTCTTTCAGTTGAGAACCGGGGGGGGGGGGGAGGGAGGCAGGTGGAGGGCAGCTATTAAAAGATACCTCAGAAGATCATCTCAGAGGCATTCAAGTGCTGAGAAATTCAGTCTCAGTATGATTGACCACATCTTCCTCAGTACTGTGGTTACTAACACCTTTAAATGAAGTGCCTCAAGTGTGCATTGAAGATACAATAAAACAGATACTTCCTGTAAATAATGTGCTATGACCCCAGTTCTGTAAGGTACTTAGACATGTGCCTAACTATAAGCAACTCTGCAATCAATTTAAGTTAGTACTTAAGTACAGGGCTGATGTACTTAAGTACAGGGCCTAAATGACTATTAAAACTCATATTTATTGTGGTGTATCATTACATAATAGAGCTGTGCCTATTATACAAACTAATCATTTGGTAAGCATTTATTTCAATAAAGTAACACATTTAAGTCAAAATTAAACCAGTGAATGGTTTCTTAGCATTCTCTGAGGATTAAGGAATTATTGTCAAATAACTTTTAGTCAAATAACTTTTAGTCAAATAAATTTTAGTCTGAATTAATCCTAAATCCACCTCACCCTAGATTTTTAGACATTGCTTGGGATTCACTCAGTGATTTCTGGAAAACCTCAAAGATTGGTGAGGGTTACTCTATAAATATCTAAAACAGATTAGAACTACATGCAGGTATATGTGTAGTCCAGCCCATAAAGTGCACCCAGAATATTTCTGTACTTTGAAAGGGCTATGTTTCTTCATGCTAGTTCTAATTATTTCAAGCAGTAGACTAGAGGAAGGGCCCTTTCCCTTTCCAGAAATGCCCCAAATCAGAGTTTTGTCAACACATGTCAATATATTTACTTTCACTAAGGAAACAGCCATTAATTGTTCTCAACTGGGCTGGTGCCTGTGCACCAGACTTGCCAATCATATGTTACTGCTACTGCAGTTCTGGCAGGAGGAAGTAGAACTGTAGATCTAGCACTACAAATCATCTGTCTCTCAGTCACCTGACAGCATTTCCAGACAGACACATGTCTGCAGCTCTTTTCCAAAGAAGCAAGGGAGAAATTCAGTAGCTGGTTAGGCTAATTTTAGATGTAATTTCCCGTCACTAGGATAGGAGATTATGGACAGAAAGTATCTGAGGCTTTTGATAGCTAGAATGGCCAGCAATGTGATCACACCACTGGTTGCTGTGCCATTCAGTATTACAGAAGGAAATCAGAGAGCAGGAAAGCATTTGAAACCTACAAAGCTGGTGTTTTGGTGCTGCTGCAAGAGTAGCTGCTATGCTATGAGCATAAATCTTCAAGGAAGCACTTCTCTGGGGTCAGGAAATACCTCAGGGTATGTCTACACTACAAAGTTAATTCGAACTAAGGGACGTTAGTTCGAATTAACTTTAATAGGTGCTACAATAGCGCTCCGCTAGTTCGAATTTAAATCGAACTAGTGGAGCGCTTAGTTCGAACTAGGAAAACCTCATTTTACGAGGATTAAGCCTAGTTCGAACTAGCTAGTTCGAATTAAGGGATGTGTAGCCCCTTAATTCGAACTAGTGGGAGGCTAGCCCTCCCCAGCTTTCCCTGGTGGCCACTCTGGCCAACACCAGGGAAACTCGTCTGCCCCCCTCCCGGACCCGGACCCCTTAAAGGGGCACGGGCTGGCTACAGTGCCCGTGCCAGGTGCAAGCCTGCCAGCACCCAGCCAGCAGACCCTGCACCTGGCACGGATCGAGCCACCCACCCGATGCCCCCCAGCCCTCCCCCTCTTCCCGGGACCAGGCTGGCGGCTCCCGGGAGCTTGCCCGGGACCGCAAGAGGCGGGCACCCGCCTGGTCTAGTGCAGACATCATGGACCTCGTGCACGATCTCCGCACTAGGCACAGGAAAGTGGCCGGCTAGGGCAGGAGAGCTGCCAGCCTGACCACCCAGGAGCAGGTGTGCAAGAGAATCAAGGGGGTCCACTGAGACCCCCGACCCTGAGCCCTGAGCTTACAATGGCCGTCCTGGGTCAGACCAAAGGTCCCTCTAGCCCAGTAGCCTGTGTGCCGACAGCAGCCAACCCTAGGGACCCTGGAGGGGATGGACCGAAGACAGTGACCAAGCCATTTGTCTCGTGCTATCCCTCTCCAGCCTTCCACAAACCTTGGGCAGGGACACCAATCCTACCCACTGGCATCAAGCAGGATACTACTCCATGGACCCAACCTCCATGACTTGATCTCACTTCCCTTTAAACTCTGTTCTAGTTCTAGCCTTCACAGCCTCTGCAGCAAGGAGTTCCACAGGTTGGGTATGTCTACACTACCCCGCTAGTTCGAACTAGCGGGGTAATGTATGCATACCGAACTTGCTAATGAAGCCCGGGATTTGAATTTCCCAGGCTTCATTAGCAAGTTCGGTATGCATACATTACCCCGCTAGTTCGAACTAGCGGGGTAGTGTAGACATACCCGTTGACTCTTTGCTTTGTGAAGAACAACTTTCTGTTACTAGTTTGAAGCCTGCTACCCATTCCTTTCCTTTGGTGTCCTCTAGTCCTTCTTTATGGGAACTAATGAAGAACTTTTCTGTATGCACCCTCTCCATCCAACTCCTGCTTTTAGAGACCTCTATCCTGTCCCCCCTCCGTCTCCTCTTTTCTAAGCTGAAAAGTCCCAGTCTCTTTAGCCTCTCTTCATATGGGACCTGTTCCCAACCCTGATCATTTTAGTTGCCCTCCCCTCTCCCAGCCTCTCTCTTCCCCTCTCCCACCTCCTTTTCCCAGTCTCCCCCAGTTTTGTTCAATAAAGACAGATTCCATTTTGGAAGGCACATTATCTTTATTTTGTACATCAAGAAGAGGGGCTAGGGAAGGGTAAGTGGAAGGAGGTGAGGGAGGAATGGGGCACGAGCCCCCGATGGGGAGGACTGGGCTGGCTCTGCGGGCTTCTGGGGGTGGAAGCTCTCCTGCAGACCCCCAATTACCCCCTCTCCCCAGATGGCAGCCTGCGGCAAGTGCAGCCGGGCTGATGGCCGAGTGGTGTGATGTGCCCAGTGTGGGTAGTCCGGGCACTCCAAGCCAGGACTGCTTTGCAAGTGGGGCACCCCTGAGAACTGTCTGTCTGGGGTGGGGGTCGGGACCCTTTAAGCACAGCCCTCGGCTAGCCTGAGACAGCATCTCCACACTCTAAGTCCTCCTCTGATGCCCTACCAGCAGTGCTTCCAGCCATCCTTAAGCCCGGTTCAGGGTCCATTCAATGTGGACATGCTAGTTCGAATTAGCAAAACACTAATTCAAACTAGTTTTTTAGTCTGGATCCGTTAGTTCGAATTAGCTTAGTTCGAATTAACTAATTCGAACTAAGTTAGTTCGAATTAACGTTGTAGTGTAGACATACCCTCAGAAATAGCACTCTCCCTTTCTCTAGTCAGGTGGGACCCACAGACTCATAGTTTCCTCTGATGTAGCTGTAAATACTCAGGGAGAGAAGAGCTCTCTGATTTCTTGTATATGCTCCCTTCCTCCCTGATCCACCTCCTTTTGCTACTTCCCACTTATGTCTAGAAGCCCATGTTTGCAGAGTGAATGTGGGTGTCAGGGATGAAGGGAGTCCAGGTCAAGGCTGGCAAGGAGAAAGATGTAACCAACTGTGGTGGGAAGAGCATGGGATTACAGGAGAATACACTAGCTCTCTGTGACATGAGTTGGGTGGGGAACCAGGATGCCTGTTGCAAGTGAAGAAAGAAGGATGAGGAAGAGCTGAGGTGAAGAGATTCACCTTCAGTGACTCAATACAGTTTACTAAGGACTGTTGGCCTTGAAGTCATCATTATATGTATTCCTAGCAGTGCCGCTCTGTTCATGGGGATGAAACTTAAAGCAATGGAACTCAGTTTTGGTTTGTTGCATCATGTCCGCTTACCCCAGGACCTGACCATATACCTAGCAGTAAACATACAGAAGCTAAGCATGGTTATGCAATGTTGCACTATGTCTGAATCTGATTCAGAACACTTATCTCTGACCACATAGGAAAGCTGTTGACAACACTGTATTATACACGGAGTCTCAGAAAATAACAACTGTTATTTGTGAGGGACAACTGTAAAAGCTCATTTACGTCTGTTGTCTTTGTGGGGAAATTTCTAATTCTCCCCCAGCATCTTTGCTTGGACAGCTCACATAAATATTGCTTCCTTAATGTTTTTATTTCTTTCTGCCCCAAGGCTCTGGCTCATGACTCCTGTCTTCTTGTAAAGATTCCACAACTCTAGTATTGTCAGCATATTTTCTTCTGAATCTCCCTGTATGTGTCTTCAGGGTTGTCTTTCTGCTCTAAGATTTTCAAGCCACATTCTCTCTTCTGAAGAATCTCCCTTTACTCCTGTCTACATAGAATCATAGAATCATAGAATAATAGGACTGGAAGGGACCTCGAGAGGTCATCGAGTCCAGCCCCCCGCCCTCAAGGCAGGACCAAGCTCCGTCTACACCATCCCTGACAGATGTCTATCTAACCTGTTCTTAAATATCTCCAGAGAGGGAGATTCCACCACCTCCCTTGGCAATTTATTCCAATATTTGACCACCCTGACAGTTAGGAATTTTTTCCTAATGTCCAATCTAAACCTCCCCTGCTGCACTTTAAGCCCATTACTCCTTGTCCTGTCCTCAGAAACCAAGAGGAACAAATTTTCGCCTTCCTCCTTGTGACACCCTTTTAGATATTTGAAAACCGCTATCATGTCCCCCCTTAATCTTCTTTTTTCCAAACTAAACAAGCCCAGTTCATGAAGCCTGGCTTCATAGGTCATGTTCTCTAAACCTTTAATCATTCTTGTCGCTCTTCTCTGTACCCTTTCCAATTTCTCCACATCTTTCTTGAAATGTGGCGCCCAGAACTGGACACAGTACTCCAGCTGAGGCCTAACTAGTGCAGAATAGAGCGGCAGAATGACTTCACGAGTTTTGCTTACAACACACCTGTTGATACAACCTAGAATCATATTTGCTTTTTTTGCAACAGCATCACACTGTTGACTCATATTCAACTTGTGGTCCACTATGACCCCTAGATCCCTTTCCGCCATGCTCCTTCCTAGACAGTCGCTTCCCATCTTGTATGTATGGAACTGATTGTTCCTTCCTAAGTGGAGCACTCTGCATTTCTCCTTATTAAACCTCATCCTGTTTACCTCTGACCATTTCTCTAACTTGCTAAGGTCATTTTGAATTATGTCCCTATCCTCCAAAGAAGTTGCAACCCCACCCAGTTTGGTATCATCTGCAAACTTAATAAGAGTACTCTCTATCCCAATATCTACATCATTGATGAAGATATTGAATAGTACGGGTCCCAAAACAGACCCTTGAGGAACTCCACTTGTTATCCCTTTCCAGCAGGATTTAGAACCGTTAACAACAACTCTCTGACTACGGTTATCCAGCCAATTATGCACCCACCTTATCGTGGCCCTATCTAAGTTATATTTGCCTAGTTTATCAATAAGAATATCATGCGAGACCGTATCAAATGCCTTACTAAAGTCTAGGTATATGACATCCACCGCTTCTCCCTTATCCACAAGGCTCGTTATCTTTTCAAAGAAAGCTATCAGATTAGTTTGGCATGACTTGTTCTTCACAAACCCATGCTGGCTATTCCCTATCACTTTATTACTTTCCAAGTGTTTGCATACGATTTCCTTAATTACCTGCTCCATTATCTTCCCTGGGACAGACGTTAAACTGACCGGTCTATAATTTCCTGGGTTGTTCTTATTCCCCTTTTTATAGATGGGCACAATATTTGCCCTTTTCCAGTCTTCTGGAATCTCCCCTGTCTGCCATGATTTTTCAAAGATCATAGCTAAAGGCTCAGATACCTCCTCTATCAGCTCCTTGAGTATCCTGGGATGCATTTCATCAGGACCTGGTGACTTGCTGACATCTAACTTTCCTAAGTGATTTTTAACTTGTTCTTTGTGTATCCTATCTTCTAAACTTACCCTCTCTCTGCTTGTATTCACTACGTTAGGCACACCTCCAGACTTCTCGGTGAAGACCGAAACAAAGAAGTCATTGAGCATCTCCGCCATTTCCAAGTTCCCTGTTACTGCTTCTCCCTCCTCGCTAAGCAGTGGGCCTACCCTGTCCTTGGTCTTCCTCTTGCTTTTAATGTATTTATAAAAGGTCTTCTTGTTTCCCTTTATGCCTGTAGCTAGTTTGATCTCATTTTGTGCCTTTGCCTTTCTAATCTTGCCCCTGCATTCCCGTGTTGCTTGCCTATATTCCTCCTTTGTTAGTTGTCCTAGTTTCCATTTTTTATATGACTCCTTTTTTATTTTGAGATCATGCAAGATCTCCTTGTTAAGCCAAGCTGGTCTTTTGCCATATTTTCTATCTTTCCTACACAGCGGAATTGTTTGCTTTTGGGCCCTTAACAACGTCCCTTTGAAATACTTCCAACTCTCCTCAGTTGTTTTTCCCTTCAGTCTTGCTTCCCATGGGACCTTACCTACAAGTTCTCTGAGCTTATCAAAATCTGCCTTCCTGAAATCCATAACCTCAATTGTGCTGGTCTCCCTTCTACCTTTCCTTAAGATCATGAACTCTATTATTTCGTGATCACTGTCCCCTATACTGTCTTCCACTTTCAAGTTCTCAACTAGTTCCTCCCTATTTGTTAAAACCAAATCCAGAACAGCTTCTCCTCTGGTAGCTTTTTCAACCTTCTGAAACAGAAAGTTGTCTCCAATGCAGTCCAGAAACTTATTGGATAGCCTGTGCCTCGCTGTGTTAGTTTCCCAACATATGTCTGGATAGTTGAAGTCCCCCATCACCACCAAATCTTGGGCTTTGGATAGTTTTGTTAATTGTTTAAAAAAGGCCTCATCCACCTCTTCCACCTGGCTAGGTGGCCTGTAGTAGACTCCTAGCATGATATCACCCTCGTTTTTTACCCCTTTTAGCTTAACCCAGAGACTCTCTACACAGCTATCTCCTACGTTCATCTCCACTTCAGTCCAAGTGTGTACATTTTTAATATACAAGGCAACCCCTCCTCCCTTTTTTCCCTGTCTGTCCTTCCTGAGCAAGCCGTACCCTTCCATACCAATATTCCAATCATGCGTCCCATCCCACCAGGTTTCTGTAATACCAATGATATCATAGTTGTATTTATTGGTTAGCAATTCCAGTTCTTCCTGCTTATTACCCATACTTCTCGCATTTGTATATAGGCATCTAAGATACTGATTTGATCTTGCCTCCCTGTTGTGCCCTGACCCTCCTTTCTCCTTGCCATTATAGGCCGTAGTCCCCCCCATTTCCAACCCATCTCCCAGTCCCGCACATTCAGCACTTACCTGTGGGCTTTGCTCACCTGCCCCCGACAAACCTAGTTTAAAGCCCTCCTCACAAGGTTAGCCAGTCTGTGTCCAAACAAGGCCTTCCCACTCCTGGAAAGGTGAACTCCATCTCCGCCAAGCAGTCCTTCCTGGAAGAGCACCCCGTGATCAAGGAAGCCGAATCCCTCCTGGCGACACCATCGTCGCAGCCAGGCATTCACCTCCAGGATGCACCTCTCTCTGCCCGGGCCCCTACCTATGCTCCTATACATTGGTCCAATTCAGATGTCAGATGTACATGCTGTAATCAAGAAGCTGAAAGACTATCAAGCACAACAAAGCTGGTTTATAAACAGAAGGTGAACAGCCAAACAATGGGGCATTCAACGTGGACACTGGCATCAAGCAGGACTGCTTACATTCTGTATCTGCTGTTGCTTAGCATTGCCACAGACTGGATAATGAAGAAGTGTAGTAGCAACACAAACACTGGCACAGTTAATATGTATAATAAACCAGCCACAAGGGAGAATGGGCAGATAGTTAAACAAGGCAATATGTGGCTGTTCCAGGGTTGGGTTGCGCATTGTTGGCAAATGAAGAAAGTTAGAATCTATGGAGCTATTGCCAAGTTATATGCATGTTGCCTGAATAAAAAGACTGTTAATGCACTAAGCAGGAACATGTCTGGTTTATATTACTACACGTAACATGGGTAGATGGCAAATGCCTAGAAGACCTAGACTTTGCTAATGGTATTGTGCTGTTGAAAAACACCCCATAAAAGCTACAAACAAAAACAGCAGACGAAGCAGGGCTCATAATTAGATATACCAAAACAAACATTCCTGGAACCCAGAACATCACATTAAAAGACAAAAGCATCAAGGAAGTAAAATAGTTCATAGGCTAGTATGTGCTGCCCAGATAGATGGAGAACTCAAGAATGAAGTGAAAGAAAGGCATCCACTGCATTCACTTAACAACGTATGGAAATAAAAATAATACAGTATCAAAATACAACTGAGGGCTTATCTATACTACCGCTAAAGTCACTGTTACTTACATTGCTCAGGGGTGAGAAAGCCCCTCGCCCCCGAGCAAACGCAGGTTACATTGACCTAAGCGCTGTCCACACCAGCACTAAGTTCGTGGGAAATGCTTTTCTGCTGACATAGCTTCCAGTTTTCATTGAGGTGGAGTAATTATACCAATGGGAGTGCTTTCTCCCATTGACCTAGTGTGTCTTCACCAGACCCCTATTGTGGTGCAGTATAGACTAGCCCTGAGAATTTTCAATCAAACGTAATCTCAGTGCTAACATATGGCTGCAAGCAGTGGAGGTCTAGCAAAACATTAGTCAGAAAACTAACTGCCTGTTAAAGACTCTAAGCATTTAGAGAGGCTTTATATCACTAATGAAGAGATCCAATAAGTTACCAACCCATAGCTCATCTCCTCTACAGTTAGAAGGACGTATTGGACATATTGGGGTTTGTACTCCAGGTGCATATTCCACATGAAGCTGCCAAGTGATAGGTGGAGACAAGGGCTTCCAAGATAACCCCTAAGAAGAACCTCATCAGGGAGGTCAGAACAGTCAAACCCCATAAAGCAGAAGGAAGCAACAGCTAACAACAGGCAAAGATAGAAGAGACAAATTGCTATTCTGTACTCCATCATTTGCTTGAGAAGGATGTTAACAAAAACAACCACATGTGCTCAAGGCTAAATCTGGAGTAGGGCTCCAGTCATCTGCTTCCTAGACCCTTTGTCTCATAAGAGTGATTATTGCACCTCATTTCCTAAATAGAACAAATGCAGCCATTGGATATTTGCAGGCATCTTCAACTGAGTCAGTTGTACAATTCATCAGGAGACAGAATTTGGCTCTAAAATTTGTTCTGCGGATCCTTTTCCCAAGTTTCCCATGAATCGGTCCATGAGCCCCTCCTCAAGGATGTTGAACCCACCCATACAGCTGTGGCAGGAGGAAAGACCTTGAAGATGAACAGCCAAAAAGGAGCACTTGGGGCTCTGAAGCAATTTTGAAATATGGGATTGCCATGCAGATGACCTTACCCACCAAAATCTCAGAGAATGTGCAGAGATATCGTCCCATACTTCTTCCACAGGAATAATCTCTGACACCTTCATGGAACAGTTCTCAGGAAAGTCCACACAATTCTTTCCCACAACCACCATTTACAGATTTTTTCCTAGGGAGGGCAAATCTAGGCCTATACTCGCTCTGCCATTGTCTCTCTGACTTGAAACACATTGGCTATGTCTACAATGCAGGCTTCTTGAGCAAGAGCTTTTTGTGCAAGAGTTATTACGCAAAAGGTCTTGTGCAAGTGCGTGTCCACACTGCCATGTGCTTTTGCGCAAGAGCGTCCATAGCATTGTGGACACTCTCTTGTGCAAGAAAGCTCTGATGGCCATTTTAGCCATAGGGGTTTCTTGCGCAAGAACCTCCTGTTCCCGTCCAGAACTTTTTGCACAAGAGTTCTTGCCCAAAAAGGCTTATTTCGTGGGGAGAGGAATAACTCTTGCACAAAAAGCCCTCTCTTTTAATGATCTACTGTAAACTTTCTTGCGCAAGAACGAGCTTGTAGTGTGGATGCTCCGTAAGTTTTTGTGCAAGAACAGCCATAGACATAGCCATTGTGTAAGCCTCTGGTTTATCTAGCAATTTCACACAAGATATATTCTGATGATACAGTTTTGTCCTCACTCAGATACACATGCATGAAACTTTCATTACAGGCAACATGAGCTGTGTGCACACAGAGTTAGGATAGAATTTTAAAAAACAGTCTGTTCCTTCATGTCTGTGACTATACATTCTAAACATACATTTTTATGTAGCTGTAGGCGTCCTGACCGCCCCCACAGCGTTGCTCGTCGTCAGCCTTGGGGAATTGGCTCTGCTGGCGGCGATGCTATTCGATTCAGGCCACTGTCCTCCGACAGTGCCCACGTAGCCTGGGCTTTCCCCCTTCTGGGGGAAGGAATTTCGTTCCTTCTCGGTTATGCCGAGAGGGGGTACCAGGTAGGGAGGAGAGAGGGGGGCCCAGGCCCGCCCTCGCTCCCGGGCCCCAGCCCAGGGCCCTAAAGGACATGGACCAGCTTCGGTCTGGGTCCGGTTGGCAGGGGTGTCCTCCCGAAACCTGCCCAAGTGAGGGGCTTTTGTATGGCCTTCCCCTGGGCTCCTTCCTCTCCGTCCTGTCCCCCCTCGTCCCCTGCTGCTGGCTTACTCCGCCTCCGTGGGTCCGCCACTCGTCTCTTCGGGCGACCTTCTGGACCCCGTTGCTCCACGGCGGTCCGCAAAACCCGGCGTTCCGCAGCCAGGAGGGGTCTTCCCCTCGCCCCATCCGGGGCGGCATTTAAAACTCCCGCCGCGCCCGGCGCCGGAGGGTGACGTGCTCCTGATGTCACCCACTGACTCCACCCCTCCCGCAGCATCTGTGCCACCACCGCCGCCAAGGCGGTCAGCTGGTCCGTGGCGCGAGTACAGCTGGCACAAGGCCGGTGCGCGCTCCCCCGCCGCCCGAATAGGGCTTTCGCCGCGGGTGTTTTAGTGCGGGGCCCCATCACAGTACCTATAATAAAGGTGAAAAATGGGATGGATCAAAAATACCCTACACTATGGGTATTGTTTTCTGTTACATTCTACCGATTATTTTTAAGTAATTTCTACAAAGCTCTGTAAAACTTCTAGCCAACCCTGATGATTTCAATCCTTTTAAATCCTGTAGGATTTTTCCATGAGGGGTCTGCAGGACTCTAGCTTGTTACACCAATGGAAAACAGCATGTGGAATCAGTCAGTACCAGTGTCCAGAAGAAGAATAGGCTCAGCCTTGAATGTTCATGTTGGATATTGTCTGAGAAGTTGCCCCTCATGTTACTGCTTGGAAGCTCTGGCAGTCAGGGATGACACGCTCCGGCTTCCCTATTAGGCCCCCTACATAGCCAGGACAAAGGGAACTGCAGGCTCCCAGCCAAGCACATACATTTGCAAACTGCCGCCAGTCAGTTCCCAAGGCCAGGGGCTGGATGCCATTGACAAAGGAGATGTGAACTGTGAGCTTAGCCCATTTCACTCTCCCTGCCGCATGAGTGGCGCTTCTCATGAAGCTCTATAGGGCCTGTTCTCTCCCTTTAACAGTTAGGGAAAGGCTGGCAAGAAATTGCTTCATATTACAGCATGTAATATTTTAATCAAATGCTGTCCACTCTGTCTCGTGCAACACAGGAGCCACTGAAGCATGATATATCCTTCCCTTTAAGCCATATGTGCTTTTTTTCCCCTTTTTTAAAGCATTCAGTGCTTCATTCTTTACTCCACACTCTGCTCTGTGTGAGAGATCAGAACCTAATGGCAATCCAGCAGACAGGATTTTGCTGTGAAGTCACAAACAACTGAACTGCAGCACCAGGACGAGTGAGTGATCCCATTTTCAAATGCTCACAGGATGGAGAGTGAACTAGGAAGACTCACACAAATCAATGTCTGACACGTTTTTTACTCACATATTCTTCATATTCATAACTCAGCAGGAGCTAGAGCCAGAGGGTCATCTCAGGAGTTGTTTTGTGCCCAGAGTGGAATCTGTTATTTTCATTGTTCTATGAAGCCCCATATTTTCCCTCTTAAACAAGCCATCACTCTCGCACAAAGGGCCCATGTGTGGACACGAACCTTCTATTCAATGACGACAGTCCGGAACCCTTCAGCACATCCCTTTAAGCCCAAGATCATAGGGGTTTACTAAACCAGCTCTGACTATTGGTTCAGAAAGTTTGTTATTTGCCTTCCTTTCTGACCAATAGAGTTGGATGAATATGGGGGAGGGGAGAGGAAATGTCCATGAATATTAGTTTGCATTTTAAAAATGAATTCATTCTGGCCAAGCTTAGTATTCTGTCCCTAATCAACACAATTTGAATTTCAAAGCTCAGGTCCGATTCTTGGCCCTTCCTAAGTCCCCTTTGTGTCAATCCAGAGACGCACAGGGGATTTGAAGATGCCTTTTGACAGCTGCTGAGGATTCCCCTGGTGTAGCAAAGGCAGCCCAGCAGTGTCCTGTTATAGCGGTAGGGAGCAATTTGGGAAGGGTGGCAGTGGGGAGGCATCCTAGGGGGCAAGGCCAGAGCATACAGTGCTCTAGACATCCTGACTGGCAAAGAACCATTATGTGCCAGTGGAAACTGTGCCATTTCAGCCCATGGCAGCCCTCAGAATCAGGAGCATCAACTCACCCTGTGCATGGAGTGCAATCCAGCCAAGTTCACTCAGCTTTGGTAGTAATAACCAATTGCTGCTGGGATGGCAAATACCTCTATAAAACCTAGCACAGACTGTGCAGAGGGACAGCGAGGACCTTCCTGGCCTCTGCACGATCAGCTCATGCACCCAGGTATGAGATTTAATTACCCCAATACCAGCATGTAAAACTGTTGTATAAATATTATCATGCAACGTGCTACACGCAGAGGAAGATTTTATATCAGGGTAAAAAACAATCACAGCAGAAAACAAACCAAGTTTAAACATATGGAATGTCTGCTTGATTCTCCTTAGAAAGGAAGCGCTGAAGGTGTACACAGTTAAGGAAGAGGTCCTTGAAGGCAGGATCAGTGGGGAACTCAGAAGGCATTGCTGTTGCTTTCTACCTATATAGCACACTCTTCTGTCTTAGCAACCTCCTTTTTCAGTGAGTAGCTCTCTGTGCCTGTGTAATGCCTGCAGACAGAACTGAACCTGGGACCTCTACAGCTTAGTGGATGAGCTTGTATCACATAAGCTTAAAGCCAGATGGCTGTTAGCTGAGCTATAGAGCAAATTCATTATTCTCTCTGTAAGTGATCTTGGTACTACTAGGTGGGACAGGGAACCACACCCAGTAGGCGTGTGGGTTACACCCACATCCTACAACTTCTCTTAGGGTCTTGGAAGGCACAAAAGGGCAAGGGTTACTTTGGATCCAAGCGATGGAATCTCCTGAGTGGATTTCGTTAAGGAATGTGCCATTTAGCTGGGGTAACATATTGCTCAGAATGGCTGTTCCTGCCCCCGAGACATCCCAAAGCAGAGCTCAGGTCCTCTGCATTCTATGAAGGCAGGAAGGAGCATTCCTCCTTGAAGGCATAACATGTGAGCCCTTGTTGCATCATCCATACATTTTGAAATCTGCTCAAGATCTAGTTATCTGAAACATCCCCCCTATCCAAGTCTTCATTTGATCAATACACGAGGGAGGCTTGTAGGGACAGATTTATCTTTTCTGCTTGCTGTGGCCACAAAGTCTTAGTCAAACTCCCCAGATATCAAAGAATGTGCAAGTGTGGAGACTGTGCAAACTTGGATCAAATCCTCCACTGGTATAACTCCATTCACTTGAACAGAGTTATGAAACCACAGAATTAGACTAGAGGACTCATCCTATAAATAGTTTTCATGTATAAATATCAGAAATTATATTAACGGTAAGAATAAAAATGCTATTATAGTAACATTTAATGCGTGTAAAACTAATTTTCATAAATAGTATTGAGCAATTTCATTGTGGAAGTGATTGTTTCTCTTTTGCATGACACAAATTGACAGAAGCAAAAATTACTATATTTTTTTACTCTTCCCTTTTCTCCTTCCCATAAACTCACTGCTCTTATTGCTCAAACCGAGCCTGCCAGTTCCTGGATGTAGTAAATTGTTTATGAAACACTTTGTTCATCACTCCGCTTTGGTTATGAACATTCCAAAAAAAATGTCCTCTCAATTTAGGGCCTAAACTAAAACTTACTGACGTCAGTGGGAGTCTTTGTACTGGGACTCTGTAGTACACAAAATGCAGCAAGAAGGTTAGTAATTTAGCTCTTAGGTTTCAGAACCCAGAAGCTTTAATACAATCATCACATCTAGGTTACAGAGAGAAAAATCTAGTAAGGCTTGGGAATGTGGGATGCGCGCTCATGAGCACACAGATGCAAGTACACACACAGGTTTTACGAGCAGCAGAATTTAGCAAGGGTTTATAGCTGCCTGTAATTTATAGCTTTTAAATTTAATGGTAGAATGCAAGCCACCATCACCCCTTCTATGCCAGTGATCAGTTCATGAATAAGGTTGAACAGAGCCTAGGCTTGGAAACAGAGAATGAATCAGGATTCCCCAGCTTTCTCCCAACCCCCGTGAAATGTCATCGAGTGACCATGGGATCAGTTCACAGCTCAGCATGAGGACTTAGTGCACCGTTATGTGTGACATGATACTGAACGACTCCCATCCAAGGCAACAAAACAGGAATGCTGCTCAGCCTACCATGCAACAAAAATGTATGAAATTGCATTAGCCAAAAAAACAAGCTTTCTGAGTCTTATCACAGGAAGACTAGGTTTTCGTTGCCTAGATGAATATTCACTTCTAATTGAAGATCTGTTACCCTCTTTTTTCCTCTTGCGCGGAAGTGTCATTTATACATCATAGTCAGGTGCAAGTTATTTATAATCATATCATGAGAGAACACCTCCCCAAACTCAACACCCTGGTCAATGCCTGAATGCAATTTATCAGGGGGATATTTTTGTTGTTGTTGTTAAATAGGAAAATTCATTTGAATGACCTAGACATGCACTTTCTGTTTATATCATTAGAATCCAATTCAGAGACTGTTAGCATATGAAAACAATGGTAGAATTCTGTTCGCATAAAAAATAAAAGGATACAAGGAAGTAGAGTCTAAAACTAGCTAGTTTGGCTGCTAATCTCTCATGATCCCCATCTCTGTGTACGAAAGGGTTATAGAAAGCCAAGCATAATACATAATACAAATCTCATCAGTTAGTTCAACGTCCTCACTTTCACAGGCCTTGGGAGGCAGGCCAGTCCTCGCCCACAGACAACCAGCCAACCTGAAGCAAATTCTCACCAGCAACTATACACTGCACCACAGTAACTAACTCAGGAATCAATCCCTGCAACAAACCTCGGTGCCAACTCTGCCCACATATCTACACCAGTGACACCATCACAGGACCTAACCAGATCAGCCACACCATCACTAGTTCATTCACCTGCACATCTACCAATGTAATATGTGCCAGCAATGCCCCTCAGCTATGTACATCGGCCAAACTGGACAGTCCCTACGTAAAAGAATAAATGGACACAAGTCAGATATTAGGAATGGCAATATACAAAAACCTGTAGGAGAACATTTCAATCTCCCTGGACACACAGTAGCAGATTTAAAGGTAGCCATCCTGCAGCAAAAAAACTTCAAAACCAGACTTCAAAGAGAAACTGCTAAGCTACAGTTCATCTGCAAATTTGACACCATCATTTTAGGATTAAACAAAGACTGTGAATGCCTAGCCAACTACAAAAGCAGTTTCTCCTCTCTTGGTGTTCACACCTCCAGATCAGTTGCTAGAAGTGGACCTCGCCCTCCCTGACTGAATTAACCTCATTATCTCTAGCCTTATTCTGGCCTGCATATTTATACCTGCCTCTGGAAAATTCCACTACATGCATCTGACGACTGACGAAGTGGGTCTTTGCCCACGAAAGCTTATGCTCCAATACATCTGTTAGTCTATAGGGTATGTCTACACTACTCCGCTATTCAAACTAGCGGGGTAATGTAGGCATACCGCAATTGCAAATGAAGCCCGGGATTTGAATTTCCCGGGCTTCATTTGCATAAGCGGGGTGCCGCCATTTTTAAATCCCCGCTCGTTCGAACCCCATGCCGCGCGGCTACACGCGGCACGAACTAGGTAGTTCGAACTAGGCTTCCTAGTTCGAACTACCATTACTCCTCATTCCACGAGGAGTAACGGTAGCTCGAACTAGGAAGCCTAGTTCGAACTACCTAGTTCATGCCGCGTGTAGCCGCGCGGCATGGGGTTCGAACGAGCAGGGATTTAAAAATGGCGGCGCCCCGCTTATGCAAATGAAGCCCGGGAAATTCAAATCCCGGGCTTCATTTGCAATTGCGGTATGCCTACATTACCCCGCTAGTTCGAACTAGCGGGGTAGTGTAGACATACCCATAGGCGCCATGGGACTCCTTGTTGTTCAACCCATAGTATTCCTCCTCTCCCCCACAAAAAAAACATTCCCTTCTCCTTCTTCTGTATTGTCAACTCCCACTGTTCTTCCTCTTCTTTTCATGGTTTGGAGTCTCTACTCATTAGTATCTCCATTTACCTGTTACCCATAAGGCTCTGCTCAGCCTTATTCATGAAGGCCGGGTCTACACAAGGACCATAGTCCAAAATTGCTCCCCCAAGTTTGAATTTGTAAATGATACATCCACACTACCAAGCCCCATTATTCCAGAATAAGGGGCTGTGGAATTTGAATTCTGTACTCCTGCTTTTCTTGAGAAACTTGTAAGTCTGAAATAACTTTAGTGTGAATCTCCAGTGCCGCTAATTCAAACTAATTGGCCTCTGGGAGGCCTCCTGCAGCCCCCCAGAATACTTCATAGGCCTCTGAGTCCAACATAGCGAATCCACATTAACGGAGCCTGCCTCGGACCGCATTTGATTCTTCCCCATAGTGAGGACACAGAACTTCAAATTTGTAAAATTGGGAGTCCAGAAGTCAAATTTAGTGAATTTGAAATAATCTCCTAGAGTAGACATGGCCAAACTGATCACTGACAGAGATGGGGTGGTTGTAGTTTGTATTCTAACATAAAATTTAAAAACTGTAAATTACAGGTAAGAGTAAGGTTAGCAGGATCTGCATAGGCAGAGCTCATTGCAGGATTAGCACTTTAGATGGTAAACCTTTCACAAGAAACACCTATAACTGAAAAAATATTATTATACACACATATTGTGCTATTTAATGAAAATAAATTAGAGGGTTTAGGTAGCACTAGATAGAACTTAAAGCTATCAGAATGAACTCAAGCAAAGATAGAACTTAGTCACTTGAGCATTTAAAAAATGTAGAAGAAATCAGGAGAAATGTGGAAGGTTAGTGACAGTCAATGGGGAAAGCAGCATGGTTGAGTATAACTATTCAAAAGTGATTAATCAGGCTGCTCATAAATCATGAAATTGGATTCAAAATCATGAGATTCCTAAGAATAACATTTGGCTTATCTTCATTTGTCTTTTGATATCAAACTTTCAAGTTCACATTTTCAAGCTTTTCTCTTTGACCATGAGAACTGGAAATCTAGTTTATTTTTGTAACTAATTGTTGAGATTCTGCTCCTGGATTTAGTGAGAGGGGATTTAGGAAAAGCATTAAATATGACACTCATGCTAAAAAAAAATTGCACAGGTTGGAAGCAGAAGAGAAATCCTGTGGCAACTGGATTTCACAGTTTCATGTATTAAATTAGACTAGAAGTTTGAGTGTACACCAAGTTTCACTGTAAATACCAGTGCATAGTATATATGATTAAAGATGCATATATGCAATATTTTTTTAAAGTAGCTAGATGATACAATTGGTAGCATTAAGCCAGATCACTTTTAATATCCTTGAACATCATGGCATAAAGGAACAAAACACATATTATTTTCTTAAATATAAAGATGCATTCATTGTCTGAGTTAGAAAAGACAAGAGACGCCACTTGTCAGTGTATTATTAAAATTGGCCTATTAGGTATAGAACTTTATCCACCATTCCTGGAGAACTAATATAGCTATAAACACTTTGCTGCACCAGACAGCAACTACATATGGTAAATTCAGAAACTATTCTGATAGTTTTTAAGTCAAAAGGTTTGATCTTACACCTGTGTAAATCAACAAGCATCTTGCCATGTCTTAATGACTGCAGGATTAGGCACCATATGTGTCATCAAGATGCTAAAGCACATAGACATCTAATGTCTCTGTGCATATTACTCGTGTACGTTTTATTCTGGGAAAAATCTGATTTCTGGAGCAAGAAAAAATGTTTGAAATTGAACAGTTGTCTTTTGCCAGTTCAGAGACCATGAAATCTTTTTAAAAAGTAAAGGCTTGATCCTTCAAGGTACCAACTATCCTCTATTCCCTCTGAAGAAAATGGACTGTGAAGGTGTTCAGCATCTCTCAGGGTATGTCTACACTACAGAGTTTTGTCCAAAAAATGGCTGTTTTTCCGACAAAAGTTGAGGAACGTCTACAATGTAATTGCATTCTTCGGCAAGAAAATAGAACAGAGGGGTTTTTCCCACATTGTTGTCCTCATTCTACGAGGAAGAGATCTTTCGCAAAAAGGCATGTGTGGAAGGGGAAGAGGAAATTCTTTCGGCACAAGAAGAAAGAAGAAAAGGTACAGGGGCTCTGGTGGCCATTCCATCCATAGCGATCACAACTTACATGTAAGAGAGCATCCATTTACTCTGGACACACTCTTTCAAAAAAGAAGATTGCTTTTTCAATGCACTTTGGCAGTGTGGGTGCTCTCTTTAGGAAGAAGTTTTTTCAGAAGAAGTCTTCTAAAAAAAGCTTCTTCCATAAGAAGCTTGTAGTCTAGACATAGCCTCAGTACTGTGCACTATGGACCTGATTCAAGAAAGACCTCATCACTATGGACCTCATCCCTATTGAGGCAGGGCACTTAAACATCTACTGAAAGTTAAGCACACATTTAAATCATATTGAAGTTCCACTGAAATGTGATTAAGTGATTTCCTGAATGGGAGCCTATTGATGTACCTGTTCAGAGTCACAAATAATAATGGTACACATAAGCGTGAAAGAGGAAAATAAATTGGTGCTCTTAATATGGCTATTTAAAAGTTCATGCTTTTATCAGTTCAGTTGCTCCAGTTTAACTCTAGAAAGGAATATTGAGATAGTTTTCCCATTTCTTAACAACCATAACTACATTTGTTTAAATTTTCCACCAAAGAGATTTAATGGAAAATAGCTTTTTTTCTCTGACTTAGTAAATGTATAGCTTCTTTTGTTTAAAGAAGTTGATGGATTTTTGCAATTCCTGCCCCACAAAAAAAATGTTCATCACAAATTTAAAATGTTATTGCTATCAGCTGAAATTTCAGTTTTCAATTTCCAAAGGCTTCCTAATTTTCAGTTTTTGATGATAACCCACAAACTTTTGAAGAAATTCTGATTTTTTGCTCATATTTCCCATGGGGAAAAATTGCAGGTCTGGGGGACATATTTTTCTTTAAAAAAAATGAAGAGTCCCTGAAGAAATCCATGCATGCAAACTTATCAGTTGTTAATATTCGAGATTAGGGCATTCAAGCAAAAGGATCCATGCTTAAAGAAAGCATTCTGGAGACTGCTGTACATATCAAAACATTGACAGAGACTTGATACAACCCTCAATTTAGAGCTTGATATTGCCACATTGGGCTCAATGGGAGCTTTGTCATTGACTTCACTGAAAGCAGGATCAGACCCTGAGGTAGCCTTATTGGCAGGATAAAGTAGTACCAAGGATCAGATATTCAAATCAAGTAGTTAAAGCAGCTGGGCAACATATTCAGATTTCAAGAACCATCAGAGCCTTATTACCAGAGTGAGGTGGATTTGAGATTCTAGTCCAGCATGAGCATAATAATATCTCTCTAGCTCACTATATCTAATCTAATCTAATCTAATCTATCTATCTCTCTATATATAAAATCATCACCTCATATGCATCCCCACCACTGCAGCCCACCTCTGCCTCCATCCTCAGCTGCTTGCTGTGGCCAGCCTTGGCACCACCCACTCCAGGCATAGGCTGCTCCAGCTCCGGCTCCTGCTTCATGCCCCGGGAGGCTGTGTTACTGAGTAGGAGCCACTAGGGCTGGGTTCTCTCTGCCATCCAAGCCCAAAACCGACCCTCCGCCCAGGGCCTGTGCCGTGTCCCTTCTGCCATCCAAACTCATCACACGTACCCAGGCCACCTCGTGTCCCCTCTACCATCTGAGCCCGAAACCTCCTCTCCAGGCTGTTCCATATCCCCTCTGCCATCTGAGCCTGAACCCTGCCCCAGCCCCCTCACGCCTTCCACTGAGACCCTCCTGCCTCCTCCCCCACCTAGATACCTTCCCCCCCCCCCCCGCTCCTGCTCCCTTCCCCCAGCCAGACACCTACCTCCAGAGAGAAGGAGGTAGGCAAGCATAGTGAGCAGACCCTCCCAGTGATATTGTACTAAGAGACAAGAAAGCTTTTCACCATTTCATTAGCAGAGTGGGGATTTATTTTCCATCTATGAGCCCAAAAAGGTTTAATTTTATTGCCTCAATTAAAATACAGTAAAACTTTTTAAGTGGAAAAGTATGATAGGATTTTGCATACTAATGAGCACACAAGCAACAGTTTAGAAACAGAAAAAATCCCACCATTTTTATTTCAAATATTACACATTATGAAACAATAGCTGATACATCTGTACCAAAATCATCACTATTTAGAATTTATATTGATCTCTTCAGTTCTCATCCTCCAGTGCATGCTCCTCAGGCATGCTCAGCACAGTTTGGGATTTGACGTTGACCCTGAACTCCCTTGCTCCATGGGGTGCAGAGATTAGAGCAGACGGCTGTATGCTTTATCCTGTGTCAGCGGTCAAGTGCCAGCCATAACTCCCATGGAAGCATGCACCAGCCATACCTCTTCTCTCTGACCATGACCATTGTGCTGAGAGACAGAAGAATGAGTGGTGTCAGAGCTCTTATAGCCACCAAAAACCCCCTCTTTTGCAATGGGATATATAGCCACACTGCGATAGACAGGATCAAGAGAAACTTCTAGCCCCGGTTGTGGCTCCTCTCCAGTCCACTGAACCTGCAGAACCAGCGCCAGCAGGAGGAGCTTAAAAGAACCACTTGAAGGTGAGCAGGCAGGATTGAGGAGACTTTTCTCAAGAGGACCTGAGTAAGGGTTGTCCTGGAGTCCTAGCTGCAAGGGAGAGGTCTGCCAGTGGCAGTTACCACAGACTCTAAAGGAGTGAGTATCCATTCCTTAGCCCTAGCAAGCCCTTCACCTCATTTTCCTATGGATCATTTGTGAGACTTTTAACGATGCCCTGGGCTGGGAGGAGGGCAGGAAGTGGTAGGGAGGCCCAGGGAGGCAGCCCCAAAGCACTCTCTGGATATTTGATATTGCTGCCTCTTGTGGGGGCCCGGAAAGGAGCCCAGTGAAAGACGAGGGCCTGGACTCCCCTACCACACCCACTCCAATGAAAGGCCACAAACCCCTCACTAGAGCTAAGGGAGGGAGAGAGACATTGTGAGCCTTGAGGCAAAGGTGTGGGCTCCAGCTTCTCTCTTGTGGAGAACATTGGATTCAGCGTTCCTTGTAAGTTGAGCGCTTGGGCAACCACCCAGAAGAGATTCAAATGCCAACCAGCTGATTAGCAGAATGCAAAGAGCTGGCAGCATGTGTTTCTAATGCACAAGTGCCTCAGCACACAGCACAAAATTTATTCTACACAAGGACAGAAAAAATTAGAACACTGGACTCAACCATACAGAAGGGGATGGACTCAACCAGTGACTTGGCCAGGGGACTGCGTCACCTAATGTTGACAAGGAGACAGCAACTGTGCTGGGATGAATACCTGCAGGGAACACTAGAGATGGGAGAGAGTTGTGACACCAGTATCTAACAGGTGCAGAGAACTGGGGTGGGGAAACCAGAGGCTGGGGAATTCGGTCTAACTGGGCTGTGAGATTGAGCAGAGGGTAGGGAGCCAGGAAATTGGAACTGGGGCAATTAGAGCCAATGGGGTCAGTGCTGATTAAGACCTGTGGTGGGCCTAAGCATATTCAGCACAGGGCACTCTAAAATTTGGAGTATCGTTGGTGCCCCAGAATTAGTGGTGCCCTATGCAACTGTGTATGCCTACGGATAGTCCAGTTACGGAGTATTAGTATTTTCATTGTACAAATGATGAAACAGAGGGAGTGATTTTGATCACACTTGCATGATGGTAACCACTGTAGTTCCATTGTTCGCCATAGATTTTTTCCTGATAAAACAACCTAGATATGTACTTAGAGTGCTCAGATTAAAGTAATCCACTTTGAAAATTTTAGCCATGCATTGTTACCTAAGGAATTCTGTCATTCTTCATAATGTGTAGTGAGTCTGCAGGAGGGGGAACCGAGCAAATGCCCCTTGAGACTTAATAAGCATAAGTTTTCACAGTTACAGCTAATTTAATATTGGGTTAATCTTACAGATAGCCCAGAAATAAGAGCAAAAGCAAAAACAAGTGTAACACCACTGATTGACATTCAGGATGGTTTTAATACCATCTGTTAGAAGTCTTGCCCTGAAAATTGTATTCAATAAGAAATTGTTAATTGACAATAAAATTTTTAAAATAGGTAGCTCTTTATATTTGCAGCAAATACCAATTTATTTATTCATAAACCCTGCTTTTTATTATCCACTAAATACTCCTGCCTATTGAAATCTGTGAAGGCTAATACAAGAATTTTAAGAAGTGATTTGCTGTTTGAGTCATTTATCTGTTAGTTATGTTTAAAAGAGCCAATTTAACATATTTACAGTAGAAACACTCTTCTTACATTACAGTTATTTGTGTAGCCCAATTACATGGGAGATTCTATTTTCCTTTCCCTGGGATATTTTCCCCTCTTTTTATAAAGCTGAGATCGATATCTACTGTATTAATTTATTTGTATTACTATTGCTAGAGGATATTTGAGAGCCAATCTTCCAATTACTACAAACTCAGACTTTTTTAAGTCAGAAATTTTAGCAATCAATAAATACTGCATCAGATGCCTTCCTAATACTATGCTGATTTATACACTGCAACACATGATATTCTATTGTAAAGGTAGATTATAAACTATGTGCTATGGAAGACTAAATAAAGATAAAAAACTACCTTTTTAGATAAAAAAGATAAAAAAACGATCTCTAATGCTTGCAATAGCCATTAGGGTAAGTAATTATAAAGAACAAATTTTACAAAACAGTTAAACTCATCCAACTTAGAAAAGACAAATTAGGCTTTTCATCTATAGCCTTTTTAAATCAATACAGCGATGAAAAAAAATGTTTGGTAGGATTTCAATATTGTCAGTTGCTATCTTAAAGCTTTGATAACACTCCTGTTGAAGTAAATGAGAGATTTTTCCAGTTGCTAAAGGGAGTTGGCTTGAGTCCTTATATGGTGACATGCTAAGTCTTTTTAAAAATGATAATTCAAGAAATGAGGTGAAAATCTGCACAATGTCACTCTATATAATACTGTAAGATCCTTTGTATCATGTGTGTTAATAACATGTAATTGTATGTGTTATATTGTTGTGGTAACAAGATACAAGTGTTCAAAATAAAATTATGGGCTTCTTTTCAGCCTATTTGCACTGTAACAGTAAGGCTTAAAAGATGTCAGTTTTATGAAGAACATTAATTTCGTATTTTTAAATTTAATTTTCAGTACATAAAGGAACTAATGGTGTAATTTTAATCTTCATAGCAAGTGTAATGCTGAAAGGGTTTAACAGCAAATATGTGAATTTAACTTACATCAGAGTCACAGTTGAATTATTTTGACTAAGGAGTGAAGAGGAAATATGTTTTAGCTTCCTATTTATATTAACTAATTTTATACATCAAAAACATTGGTATTTAAAATTAAGCCCAATCGCCTTGCACAGGAATAAAAAAACTCTCATTACTATTAATAGGAAAAGAAAAGTAGGATTGGGTCCATACTGCATAGTACAGAATATGCATATCCACCATTAATAAGTAATTGTTGTGCTATTTCTGGAATCACTTTTCAGCTCATGTTGAAACAGACCATAGCCACTTCCTTATCAGCATTGGTTTAACATTGTTTGAAACTCCAAATTTTGATACAAATAGGAATTCCTTTTAATGCTGTTGTTTGAAAACAACTATACTGTTCAAATTAGAATACCTTAGAGAAAAAGATGCTGGTGGCTAGAAATGAAGGAATACGGTACACAGTTGCATAAGACAGACATACAAAACATAAAATAGGAGTGCAGATGAGGGTGGAGGAGAATGAACAACAGAAGATTACGCTGTGAAGCAGTTCTTGTTGAGGAAAACTCCCACTGGCTCCAAAATCCACATTCAGTCCTTGTACATTGAAAGACTCTTGTCTGTAATAAGACACTGAAATTAAAACCACCAGTGTTATCCCCTAAGAAACTGAAAGATGACAGTTTTGGTACTGTTTACTTCATCTAAAATGTATTTTGCCTTTCCCCTCTCTATCCAATGAATAGAATCTTTAAAAATTTAAAAAAACAATTGTTTAAAAAAAAGACTTGCAAAAATTGCCACCTTACTTAGCATGGATAATATTTTAGTTGTACAAAGGAAATTTCTCACATACCAGAAGAGTCCTAAACTTTATTGGGAGAGGGGGGATACCAAGTTAAAGTATACCATTAGCTATTTTCAGTTTATATTATATTCAATCTGTTCTTTTCATGAATTTGAATTAAGAATGTAAATGTTACTTTTCTTCCTTCTGAAGCCTGCTCCTAATCATGGGCTCCATTCTGCAAAGATATGTGCACATTTAAGAATAAGCATTTGAATAGGCCGATTAGCTTCAGTGGTTAACAGTGCACACATGGGTATTTTTTAAAATTAGCATCTAATAATCAACCAAATCTTTTATTTTAACCTGTTGGGCGTATAGTCACCTATTCCTTAAATCCCTGATAACTTTCATCTATGAGATCAATTCATTAGATAGAGGTATCTTCCTTTGAAGCCAGAATATAGTCTCAAATGGAACTCCTTACTTTACTACAAATATGGGGGGTGGCTTTAGCTTGACTTACTAGAAATGTTCACTATTTCGGGATTTCACTGAACAAGTTGTGCAAGTACTTTTTAAAAAAATTAATGGAATGTCTGTCCTAAATAGATAACGCTGAAGACTTTAATAATGAGTCCATCCAAACATAATCCAAAAAACCAGTGTAACTGCCCCACACCCTTGCTTACTGTACAACATTCTGTTTATGTTTGTGGTCACACGACACGGAAAGTCTTGGCTGAAGATTTAACAAGATGAAGTTCTAGTCCATTCGAAATGGTTGCAGTTCTCTCCCTCTCCCTTCTTCCTCCTTCTTCCTCTTCTCCCCAGCATAAAGTTCTGTGTCCTGCACAGCAAATAGTTTGAATGGAATGCCATAGTTGGACTGGTTGCTGTGTTAGAGTGACTCCAAGTGGATTTGTGGTATTATTACAATGTCTAATAAATTCAATCTATCGTGAGCTTCAGAGATAGTTTCATTAATATTGAATAAGACCCTATTCCTGAATTGAAGTATGTAGCCAAGGTTTAACTTAAAATTATTAGTGTGCATGATTCCAGATCAAAAGCTAGATCTATACTTAATATGAAGATTTACCATCTCACTCTGAAAACATTTCAGCACGTACATAGCTTTGGTCACACAATAGCCCCACTTGCTTGAGTGGCTACATGAGTAAAGTTACACACATGCATAAGTGGCTGCAGGATTGCAAGCTAAGGGCCTTAAACTAAGGATGTTAAGGACTAGTCGACTAGTCAACGATACGATAAGCAAATGCTTATCGGATAGTCAGTCAATTAGTCCACTAATCGATTCTCCTCCCTTGCTGCCTCTATCAGATAGGGGCAGCAAAAGAGGGGTGGGGGGGGAAGACGGGATACTTCAAAGCGACAGCACCACCACCCAGGATCAGCTGTGCGGCACTGCCCTTTTCAAACACCAAGGCAGCGTTTCAAGGCAGCAGCTCTTCATGGAGCCCAGGGTCAGCTGAGGACTCCCCAGCTGCTTCCAGGCTCCATGCAGCATTTCCACGGAACCCGGGATCAGCTGGGGAGTCCCCAGTTGACCCTGGGTTCTGGGGAAATGCCGAGCAGAACCCACAGTCAGCTGGCAGCTGATCCCGGGTTCTGCTGAAATGAGACGTGGAGCCTGTGCAATAAAAAAGTCAGTACCTGTGCAATAAAGAGTGACCATCTAAAATCCTAAAAGTAATAGAGTTGAAGAGCTCTTTCAGGGTGGACCCAGAAGATAATGCCTAGGAATCTCTGGCTTCGGTTGGTTTCTTTGCCGTTTGAACTCTCACAGGCCCAAAGAAATGAACAATCTTCATGTCAAATATTTTTATTTCTCCTCTTCTAGCATTCAAAGCTATGGGATGAGGCCTTCTGCTTGTATTTCTTTATGAATGGATGTGCTCTAAAATATGGCATCATCTGTACAAGGCCATGCTACATGGAAAAAATGGCATCATTTCCCCTTGTGGGGTATCAGAGCCCAGGCTTCAGCCCACAGGCCAAAAATCTATGCTGAACTATTAGAGACCCATAATCTGAGCCGTACAAGCCCAAATCAGCCAGCATGGGCTACTCGCAGGCATGATTGCAGAGAAGATATGCCATCAGTGCACAACTTAGTTGTAACTAGCCAGAAGCTGATCAGTCACCTCAAATATTCTTCTTCTACTGTCTCCAAGCTACACAGAATATAAAATAAATGAAGTCTGGCTCTTACCCAGATGATTCAAGATGTTATACCAGATGAAACTTCACTTTCAACTCCATCTACCCAACTGAAGCCAAGATTTGTAGAGGCCTGCTGGACAACAAACATGTTTTCAATGTCTCTTGTACTGTGAATTTGAAGAGGGCACTGACAAGTTAAAAATATTTTAAATAGCACAAAGAAACTGGCTCTTAACATTATAGATTATTAGAGCTGAAAGCATTTTTTAAACATCTTATTTTCCCCTTTAATACTGATTGCTTACTTGTTGCATTTCACTCAGGCCTTGTCTACAATGATAAGTTACAACATTGGGGGCTGATTTATTTACTGCACTGTAACTTCTGAGGTGTTCACACTGGCATGGAACTTACGGCATGTCTACACTAGGGATGTTAACTATCAGTTATTTTACTGGTTGAGTAGTTAATGGAATTTCCATCGACTAGTTGATAGGCAACTAGTCGATAGGCACTTCCGCATTCCTCCTTTGAAATGTTGGGACTCTTGTACATTTCAAAGGAGGAATGCGGAACTCTGCATGCAGCCCGGGGCCAGCTATGAGGGCTCTTGTGCATTTGAAAGCGGAAGCACAACATGGAACCTGGAGTCAGCAGGGGACTCAGAGTCCGCATTTCAGCGGAACCCGGGATCAGCTGGGGACTCCTCCGTTGACTGTGGGTTCCACACAGCATTTTCCCAGAACCTGGGGTTAGCCATGGACTTCCCAGCTGATCCCAGGTTCCACGGAAATGCTGCATGGAAACCAACACTGGCGCCTTGAAACGCCACCTCAGCATTTCAAAAGGGCAATGCCACACAGCTGATCCTGGGCTCAGCTGTGCGGCACTGCCGCTGTGAAGTACCCCGCTTCCCCCCGCTTTGCTGCCTCTATCTGATACAAGCAGCAAGGGAGGGAGTCGACTAGTCAACTGACTAGCCAATAAGCATTTGCTTATTGGAGAGTCGACTAGTCCTTAACATCCTTAGTCTACACTAGGAAATTATTTTGAAATAACTTATTTTGAAATAATATCTCCTGAAACAACTATTTCGAAATACTGTGTCCACACTACAGGGAAGCCTCGAAATTAGTCCAACGCAGGCTTCGATAATGTGGATGTGTCTACACTAGCACTATTTTGAAATAAGCATTATTCCTCATGGAAAGCAGGAGTTATTATTTCAAAATAATCTGCCAGTTATTTTGAAATAACGGGTTTGGTTGTGTGGACGCTCTGCTTGTTATTTTGAAATAAAGGGTGTTATTTCATAATACTCCCAAGTGCAGACCAGGGCCTAGTCACACAAACACTGCAAATACTGCACTCTATGCAAACTACCTCAATGAGGTAGTCAGGGGCGGCCCGTGAGCCTAGGCGAGCTAGGCAGCTGCCTAGGGCACCGCTGGCCCGGGCGCCCGATGATGACGTCACGGCCATTGACAGCCATGCAGGCAGGGGTGCTGATTGTACCGCCCTGCCTAGGATGCCAGCTGCTGCAGACGGCCTCTGGCCACTCCTGGAGGTAGCTTTCTGCACAGTGGCTACAGTGCTACTATGGATACCTGGTGTTCTACAGAACTGTGACTGGCCTCCAGTGCCTGTCCCACAATGCCTGTTCTTGCCTCTCTGGTCACTGGTTTGAACTTTACTGCCCTGCTGCCAGGTGACCAGCCCTCAGACCCAGTCTTTACATTCCTTGATCGTTTGGAAAGTCCCCTTCCTGTCTGCTCGGCAACACATGTTGGATTCAGTGCATCTTTCCAGGTGACCACGCCTGCTCCACACACCGAGATACCCTGCTTGGAGCATTTGGAAAAAGGAGCCTGTGCAGTCCCAGATGCACTCCAGTCATAGGGATTATGACAGCTATGAGCAGAAATCAAGATGCATAATTGAAAGGGGCATGACCAGGACACACTGCAGTTCAGGATCAAAGTGAAGAAGCTGTGAAATGCCTACCCCAAAGCACAGGAGGCAAACTACTTCTCCAGTGCTGTGCCCATAGCCTAGTGGTTCTACAAAGACTTGGTCCCAATAAGTGGAGGTGACTCCCACCTCCACTCCGGGATTTCTTCTATAGATACTTGTGGGGCTGTGCCAGCCGAGAGTGGGCGGAGCCAGGAAGAGTATATCATGGATAAGAGTATTGAGGGGGACAGGGATCCAAAGCCAAAAGATGACTTGGCATCCACAGATGTGTGCAGTCAGCTCTTTCCTACCCCAGAGGAAGCTAGCCAGTCATACAATCAAAGCTTGGGGAAACACAAAACTGCACAGGAATACACGTGGACAGTAATGATAACAACACACACACCAGCAGTGTCTGCTCAGAGGTGAAAATAAGTGGATGGGCACAGTGCGCAGCTCTGGTAAGAGCCGGCTCCACTCTGCAGGAGACAGACAGGCATTTTAAAGGGGCTGGCTGAGGCACCGCTGTAGGGGAGGCATGCACAATCCCAGCTGGGCTACTGGAAGAGGCTGGCAGTAACTCCTCTCTGGGCTGAGTTGGGGGGGGGGAGGCAGGAAAAATAATTTTTTAACTCTTAGTGGAGTCTTTTGCTCGCTGGCTTTCAAGTCACAAATCTAGTATTGGCTTGTTTGGAACAAGTTATTTCATCTTCTTAGTTCTGTGGTTCAGCTTATTTACAGAAATTATTTCAACACTTTTTTGGGGAAGTAACAGTCACTGCCTTCCCATCTTACTTAACATTCTTGCACGTAGTATGCAGTCTCAGTCTGTGTGTTCTTCATGATTATTTTTTAAACTCCATTTGTAGATTCCTAGATTTTAAGGCTGGACAGGACCATTGTGGTCATCTAGAGTGCATCTTCCTGTTTAGCACAGGCCATAGAATATTACCCAATAATTCTGCACCAACCTATGGCCAGCCTAAGACAGTGGGGAAAAGGGAGAAGTTGCCCTGCGGCCCAGTGATTCAAAGGGGCATGGTGCGCAGCAGCAATGGCAGGTGGAGTCCTGGGCCATTTCAAATGCTGCCAGAGTGCAGTGTTGCATGCGGCTCTGAGTGCTGGGGGTGGGGAGAGAAGAGTGCTGTGCTCCAGGCAACGTGAAGGGCTTCTACCGCTGACTCTGCCGCTTCTACTGGAAACCCCACCCCTTCTGGAATGTGGAGCCGGTTCTCCCTTCCCCCTTGCCCACCAGCCCACACAGGCTGTCTACTCCCCTGATCAACCTCATAACTTCTTTTGAGCTATAGCATCTTTTAGAAATATAGCCAGTTTTCATTTTAATAGCTTGACAGATTTTCTGTCATGTTCCTAGGTAGTTTGTCCTGATGGTTAATTATTCTAATAAAATGTGTTCCTTATTCCTAATCTGAATTTGCTGGCTTCATTAACTTTTGGATCCTGTTATGTGTTTCCCTGCTAGATCAAAGAACTATTTACTATCATAAATATTTTTCCTGTGCAGATACACCTAATCATAATCCAAACATCTTTGCCTTCTCTTGGTTAACTGAATGAACTGAGCTTTTTATTTCTCTCTAAGGCAGATTTTCCAGATCTCAAATCATTCTTGTTCTCTGGTCTGGCAACATCAGTGGTCTGGCATGATTTTAGTTAGCTGGATGTCCACTTATCATGGGCATGGCCACGTTTCCTGTGGTCCCATAAAGTTTGTTTTTAGCCACCAGTCCTGGCTGTCAGTATTCTGTGCTGTTATTTAGCTCTAACTTACCCCTAAATGTCTTCAAAGAGCCCAGTAAACAGTGGAAGTGTTGTAATGCTGCTAGATAATATTAACCTCCCATGGGTTGGCAAATTCTCTGGTTCAGCACCGGTCAGATCTCAAGGGTACCGAATAAGAACGGTTCAACCTGTAGTTCTTTTCTGAATCCTTTCCTAATTTTTTCCAATAGCCTGTTTGAACCATGGACACTAGAATTGGATACAGCATTCCTGTAATAGTCTCACTAAGGGTATGTCTATACAGCAGCATTATAACAAAGAGTGCGTCTACACTACAAGCCATTATTTCAGAATAATAGCGAGCTGAAGAACTTCTTACTCTGACTTCTATAACCTTCATTTCACAAGGAGTAAAGGAAGCTGAAGGAAAAGTGTTCTTCCTTTGAATTCCTGCTGTGTAGACAGTGCCTCAATCCAAATTAAGCTATTTCAACTTCAGCTACGTCAACATAGCTTAATTCAACTTTAGCTTTGCTGTGTACACATACCCTAAGGTAGTACCACCATGCTATCCAGGATGGCTGTAAATGCAGGGGCAAGGATCATATTGTTACACTAGGGGTACGTCTACACTACATGCCTCTGTCGGCAGAGGCATGTAGATTTGTTTGTTTGGCAAAGGTAAATGAAGCCACGATTTAAATGATCGCGGCTTCATTTACATTTACATGGCTGCCGCGCTGAGCCGACAAACAGCTGATCAGCTGTTTGTCGGCTCGCCGCTAGTCTGGACGTTCCCCCTGTCGACATCAAAGCCCTTTGTCGGCAGCCCCGGTAAGCCTCATTCCACGAGGAATAACGGGGCTGCCGACAAAGGGCTTTGATGTCGACAGGGGGAACGTCCAGACTAGCGGCGAGCCGACAAACAGCTGATCAGCTGTTTGTCGGCTCAGCGCGGCAGCCATGTAAATGTAAATGAAGCCGCGATCATTTAAATCGCGGCTTCATTTACCTTTGCCTACAACCCTAATCTACATGCCTCTGCCGACAGAGGCATGTAGTCTAGACACAGCCTAGGAGCGCATGTTCAGCTGGTTATGACACCGTAACATCCATGTCCCTTTCAGTAAGACTGTATTCTTGGTACTGTCCCTCATCTTGGAAGTAGCTGAACATATGTTGTTCAAGCAAAATGCAGGACAATGTAGCACTTTAAAGACTAACAAGATGGTTTATTAGATGATGAGCTTTCGTGGGCCAGACCCACTTCCTCAGCTTTCGTGGGCCAGACCCACTTCCTCATTTTGATCTGAGGAAGTGGGTCTGGCCCACGAAAGCTCATCATCTAATAAACCATCTTGTTAGTCTTTAAAGTGCTACATTGTCCTGCATTTTGCTTCAACTACCCCAGACTAACACGGCTACATTTCTATCACTATGTTGTTCAAATGAGCCTAATTTAGCAAATCACCCAGATCAGTCTGAATAATTGACCTGTCCTCATCATTACTGAGCACTTCACCAATTTTTTTGCCCACATTACAACATACATTTTGTAGCACATATTGTTGAGAAGACACCTCCATTGGAAACCTCTAATTTCAGGCACCTACAATTTATGGAAGAAATTACCCCATGGAATAGAATTTCTTGTGCTTATTCTGAGACAAGAAATGATTTTTTTTGTAGAAATATGACTTCAGAACTGGAACTGGGTTTCCCAAAGTTCAGAAATGTCTGGATCTAGGCTTCCAGACATCTCTGTTTTTCCACTGGAAAGTTTGGATTAAAAAAAAATCTATTTTGAGAAGAGATTAATATCTTGAGAAAGAGGTTAATAGATCTCCATAAGATGGACCTGATTCTCCTTTATTAACGTACTCATTTTATCTCTGTGCAAAGTGGGTGTAAAATGCTTCTAAATCAGAATGGTAGTGTTTATCATCTGCTCTGTATACATCTTAGCACACAAAACACAAAGCAATGATGAATAAAAAGCACAGCATTCAACAAAAGATGTCAGAAGCTGGGAATGGATGACAGGGGATGGATCACTTGATGGTTGTTCTGTTCATTCCCTCTGGAGCACCTGGCATTGACCACTGTTGGAGGACACAATACTGGGCTAGATGGACCTTTGGTCTGACCCAGTACGGCCGTTCTTATGATAACAAAGGCTATGTGTGTTATACATCTTGGTTGTAGTTTCCTTTTCAGAGTTTTGTTCTTTCCTCTCTCCCGCCTCCTCCTATGGGAATATATTATAAAAGCACTGCATGAAAAAACCTAAAATATCTGCAAAATCTCTTTTTTCCCTTTCTGAGCTCCCATCTGTTTCTTAACTCTGTTTAGTTATGACTAAGGCTGTGATTTTATAACAGATATGTTTGAGAAAAGCCATGGACAGGTCACGGGCAGGAAACAAATCTCACTCTCTGACTTATACCATAAATAGCCTTGATTGTATTCTGGGGGGAAGATGAGAACCCCACAACACCAGCTGAAAGGGAGCTTCTGGGGGAGCCATGGCACCAGCTGCCGGATGGAACCCCAGAGAGCCTGCTGCCAGTGGGGGGAGGCCCAGGGGACCGGCGACTGCTCTGACCACACAAGGACCATTGCCAGGAGCCATTGAACTGCTGCTGCTCCTAGGACCACAGCTCAGGCACTTCTGCAGGTCAGCCATACTGGTCACTGCAGAAGTAATAGCATCCATGACTTCTGCAACCTCTGTGACAGATATGGAAAACTATTTATGAGCAGTTCATAAGAATTTTCCCTTCAGCAATTTGTTCTATTAATTTTGATTTAAAATTGATCAAATATTGGGTTTCATGAAACCAACCAAACATTATACTCTTAGGTTGTCATAACTATCTGATCTATTTATAAACCCCAGGCTTATAAGGGATTTCTTTCTTGGGCTTCGTCTACACTGCACCGTTATTTCGAGATAACAAGTGTTATTTTGAAATAACAATGCGAGCATCTATACAGCCATTCCGTTATTTCGAAATAATTTTGAAATAACGGCTGGCTTATTTCAAAATCTGTAAACTTCTTTCTAAGAGGAATAACCCCTATTCCAAAATAGCTATTTTGAAGTAAGTCGTGGGTAGAAGCTCCATTGCTGCTATTTCGAAATAGCCCCTCACGAGGGCCATTTGAAGTTATTCTTCCCCAATTGGGGCTCTAAATCAAGATAGCACGTCTACATTAGAGAAGCCTGCCTCGGACTAATTTTGAGGCTTCCCTGCAGCATAGATGTGCTATTTCTAAATAAGCTATTTCAGAATAGCTTATTTTGAAATAAGCATGCAGTGTAGATGTACCCTTGGTGAAATAAATTATCAAGCTGTGTGCTTTATTTTACCAAGTAACTCCTTAGAAGTGACATATATAATGAGTGGTCATTTTTAATGGGTATGTGATTATCTTGCTTAGTGTTAATTATGATACTGGTGAATTGTTTCCAGTTCATTTTTTGAAGCTTTTATATAAAATTAATATATTCTGCTTTAGGGTAGTAGGTGCTTTTGACTTTGAGGAAAGTGGTTTAATGTTGAAGCATTAGCTATATCTTTATAAGTTAAATATTCATTCTATTTACTCTCAAGAACAATGCAATTATGCATTTAAAATATGTGGAGTAATTTTCCTCTTTTGCATTGGCTTCTGTCTTGTAATATGTTGATTTGTAGTTCAACACAGAAGTATTTCATGCATCTTAAAAGCCCAAAGGGACCATTAGATCACGCAGCTCAACCTTTTGTGTATCAGAGCATGCAATTTCACCAGTTAGTCCGATGTTGAACAAGTTAACCTTTGTTTGGCTAATGCCTATCTTCCAGAAAAGCAGCCAATCTTAATATGAAGACATCAAGTGATGGCAAAACCACCACTCTCTGTGTATCAGGTAACCATGTTTATGAAATATTTATCAATGTTTGAATATTTATTCAAAAGCTTGTTTTGAATGTTTATTGTATTTTATTTGGATTTCTCTAACAGCTACATATTTGATTATTCAGATCAACTGCAAATTTACAGCCACTTAGGCATAAGTTATTTTAGTATAATACATTGTCTTTACACAACAACTTCTGTCTATGAAGTGCTTTGAGGTCAAATTTAACCAGAGAACAAGGAAGCGAGTATTGTTACACTCATTTTGTAAATGGGGAAATGGAGATGCAGAGAACATAAATGACTTGCTTGACATGACAGAGTCATAGATGTCGTGACTCCTGGAACCTAGTCCTGTGTTTTAGCAATTAGTCCATGTTCCAGATATACAGTGGCAAAAATAATAAGTGCTTAAACAAGTATTGAACTACTGCAAAATGCCTTACAATATGTATTAAAAGATCTAATAAAAACATCCAAATCAGTATGTGAGACAACCATTTATCTATAAATAAACCTTATTTTAACCATCATTTTCTCCCTAATTATGAGATCTGCATGCTTAAACTTGTAATTGGAGAATGAAAATTTCAACTGGAATCAGTATCTAGGGCTTGCTTATGAGAGACATGCCCGCTCCCACAACTGGGAGTAGGATTTCAATAAGGGGCAGACCAGCATTTGCAGAAGTTTTCACTCATTAAGTGAGCCTCCTGTGACCCAGAGGCCATTTGGTGAAAACTGGCAAAAGTTTCATCACGGTATTAGCAAATCCCAGCAAGCCTAACAAACTCACTACACAGTCGTCATGGTCTTCATCCATTAATAGCGTTTCATTAGATATCAGATGAAAGCTGGTGGCACGCTAGTCCCTAACATCATTGTGAAAATATGCACTAACAATATTTTAAAAGTTGTGTGTATAGTGACAGTACATCCTGAGAGTTTGTATCAAGGTATAAGTCATCAGCAGACACAGAGGGAGAACAGCAAAATAGCCATTTATTTCATTTTGCTAAAGTGCACGCTTGACAGGGGGTGGGAGTGATTCACAAACATTTTGGATCCTGGTTTCACTGCCAGCAAGCCTTGCAGAAAAAGCTTCTGTGAGAGACTCTTTGAAACTAAGGCTATGTCTAGACTGCAGGCTTCTTTCGAAAGAGGCTCTTTCGAAAGATCGCGTCTAGACTGCAGGCGGATCTTTCGAAAGAGCAATCCGCTTTTTCGAAAGAGAGCACCCAGCGAGTCTGGATGCTCTCTTTCGAGGAAGCCCTATTTACATTGAAGAACGCCTTCTTTCGAAAGAGGAACTTTCGAAAGAAGGCGTTCTTCCTCGTGAAACGAGGTTTACCGCCATCGAAAGAAAAGCCGCGTTCTTTCGAAATAATTTCGAAAGAACGCGGCTTGAGTCTGGACGCAGGGGAAGTTTTTTCGGGAAAAGGCTACTTTTCCCGAAAAAAACCCTGAGTCTGGACACAGCCCTAGGGATTGCAGTATGTTCAAGTTAAGTTTTAGATGAATACAAGCATGCTGTATTTTTTACTGTATTTGCAACTTACTGTTCTTATTACCCTTGCTTACCATGTTTTATAATCTCAGCCTTCACTAACAAACTTGTATTCTCACTGTAAACAAATTACCAGCTGTGGGATAAAACAGCACTGGACTCAGCTGACTCAAACAAGCTATTGTGTGTATATTAGACAACTGGGAATATTGAACCTGGTAATTACTGCAAGAGAACAGTATTAGGAGCAGGACACTACAGGGGAATGTTTTCAAAGACACTCCAAGGCTATAGTGCATCTATTGCTAACCTGCAAAGCCAAGTTGGGACTGGCAGAGCACTGAGGAAAGCGGTTGAGTGGCTGAAGAGCTGGTAGCAGCCTGGCCCCAAGAAGGAATCCCTCATGCTGAAGGCAGGGCCATAATGGAGTGACTCACAATCTTGGGCATATTGAGCAAGCAGTACACCTCCATTTTGGGGTTCAGTGGGCATCACAGGTCCTCAGAGCCTAAGAAAAGTTACTCAAAGCATCTCAGGTAAGATAATCCAAAACTGGGGCACACAAAATAGTGAGTACTTTTGAAAATATGGGTTCCTTATAAATACCCCTGCAAAATAGGAGCAATCTACTCTCTGAATATCCTCTAGCTATTCCCCTTAGGAAAAAAGAAGATCAACTTCTCTTGGTTCCAGAAGCACCTTAGCTGCCACAGATATAAGTAACAGTGATTCTTTACTTGGTACTATATCACTCTTACCTAATTTATCTAAAACCAGATCCAAATTTCTAACGTGTTACTAGTACATTCAATAAAATGGCCCAGGCAATGTAGTACCCTCAGATACTGTATTCCAATTCTCTCTAGACAGTCCCCTGAAACCTCTCACCTTAAGAACTCTGTAAATATTTGCTATTTTAAAATAATGGGCACGCTGTCAAGACACAGAAAACACTCTTTCAGGATACCAGAAGTATACTGAAATAGCACAGCTGTCTAGACGCCCTCCTACAGAAAGTACACTCCAGGACTTGATGCAACAAAGACAAAACTAAATCTGTAAGAGGGAATCTTCTCCATTTTCTTTCTTCTGGTACCTTGCCATTGCCCATCTCATCTTCTGTGTTCATTGCCTCTGTCATGGCTCCTTCCCCACTCTGGCATGATAAATGCAGAAGTGGGGGCCAGCAAGTGTACCCCAAAGCCTTATCTACCAGGCTTTGGTATAAAACTTTCCCCAAAATCTAAAAAAACCTAGATTTTGGGAATAAAACTTCCGCTGCCACCACCCAAATATTAATAACAAGAGTAGGGGAAAGATCATTTGGGAAATCTCACCCCTATTATAAAAATCAGGACACACAAGTAACCAGTGCCAAGTTAATAAAGAGAAAACTTTTATTAATACAACAATATTCCTGTTGCAAGCATAAGGATCAGATGGAAAGGTAACAAAATATACTCATGGATGAGTTACACCATGGGCTAGAACTTAGTTAAAAAGAAAAGCCAAACATCTCTTAAGCAGTGCCAGATATCAGATCCTATACCCAACCCTTAACAATAAAGCCTAACGAAACTACCTAAACCTTACCCTACTTACAGAAAGTGAAGCATTGTTTCTTGGAGAGAGAATGACATGCTTGTCCCTCCCTGTAGCCTCAGAGGACTCACCCAGAGACACAAAAGGAGAAAGGAAAAAAACCCAAATTCCTTTGTACCTGTTTGAAAGTCCCACCTACATTCCTACTGGTCACTCCACCTGGCTAGGTGTAGTTAACTCCTTAATCCCCAGGCTGCTGGCTAACCCTCATAATCATGAAACAAAATACAGGACTATGTACCACTTTAAAGACTAACAAGATGGTTAGTGTAAAGTGCTACATAGTCCTGTATTTTGTTTCAGCTACACCAGACTAACACGGCTACATTTCTATCACTATTCCTCATAATCATGACAGCCTCTTTCCCGTTACACCACCATTTCTTCCTCCCCTCTTGCTTTTCCCTGAGCTCCTACCTCACTGTGCACACTCCTAAGATAAAATGACTATCCCCATTTACCAACTTTTTGTCACGCTCTGCTGTGTTGTCTATGTTAACTGTAAGCACTTCAGAGTAGGAATAGTCTTTCATCTTTAGAGTTATGTACAAGCTATATCTATTATTTTCTATAATTGACCTGCTCCAGCCCATCATAAGAGCAAGACTGAGTGATGTGGCCCTGGCAGCTGAAAGTGTGGGAGCCTCTGGGCTGAGTGGAAAAAAAAAGACAAGGATAGGACAGTTGTTCCTTCAGGCTCCCTGGTGTCCAGCCAAACCCATGCATCATTAAATGGTCTCATGTCACTTCCATGATATATTGGAGGGTTGTAAAACATTGGAGAATGGGGGCAGGGCCGGCTTTAGGCCAATTCGCCCAATTCCCCTGAATCGGGCCCCGCTCCTAAGAGGGCCCCGCGCCCTAAAGCCAGAAGTGTGCTGGTGTACCGGGAGCGCTGCAGGAGGGGGCGTCGGCCCTGGAGGAGGAGCACAGCGGCTTCCCTGCGCAGCAGGAGGGATGAGTCGAGCGCAGGGGTTTCCCTGCACTGCGGGAGGGGGAGTCAGCCCCGGGGTTTGGTGGGAAGGCGGGACTCTGCCCTGTAGCTGGGGATTTAAAGGGGCTGTTTGAATTGGGCCCCACACTTCCTAAAGCCGGCCCTGGATGGGAGGCAGAAACATACATCAACCTCCACAATACTTCCACTATGAGGGCACTAACCCTTAATGCTGCCTTGGTTTTCCTGTCCCTGGATAAAGGGCAGGCCTACAGCTCAAGGTGTTACATGAATTTTTGATTGCAGTTCAGCTCAGCACAAACCATAAGGCAGAGCAGTCAGATGGTATTTTGGCCTGTCATGTGGTGCCCTCCAGATTCTGGACTAAATCTACCTGGGCTACATCTGTTGTGTTGTGCTTCCTGTAGATGCAGCACAAACTTCTAACATTAGATCCAGCTCTACACGAGTCCAACTTCTGCCCCCTATTACCACTGATACACTTCCAGCTCCTGTGATGACCTCATGTGTTTTGACCAGCAAAGAGGGATCCGTATGAAAGAAAAAGTTTATTTCTGATCCTTTTTAGGTCATGAGGTTTCTCCTGATATTCAACTCAACTTTTTATTCAGTTTTGCTGTATTAAGGAAGAGGAATAATGAAGCATTTATTCTTCCTTTCTAGCCTCCCTACCAAAGGACTTTGTCCTTTATCAGCATAGAAAAAAAACAAGCATAGAAGCATAGAATCATAGAATCATAGAATAATAGGACTGGAAGGGACCTCAAGAGGTCATCGAGTCCAGCCCCCCGCCCTCAAGGCAGGACCAAGCTCCACCTACACCATCCCTGACAGATGTCTATCTAACCTGTTCTTAAATATCTCCAGAGAGGGAGATTCCACCACCTCCCTTGGCAATTTATTCCAATATTTGACCACCCTGACAGTTAGGAATTTTTTCCTAATGTCCAATCTAAACCTCCCCTGCTGCACTTTAAGCCCATTACTCCTTGTCCTGTCCTCAGAAACCAAGAGGAACAAATTTTCTCCTTCCTCCTTGTGACACCCTTTTAGATATTTGAAAACCGCTATCATGTCCCCCCTTAATCTTCTTTTTTCCAAACTAAACAAGCCCAGTTCATGAAGCCTGGATTCATAGGTCATGTTCTCTAGACTTTTAATCATTCTTGTCGCTCTTCTCTGTATCCTTTCCAATTTCTCCACATCTTTCTTGAAATGTGGCGCCCAGAACTGGACACAGTACTCCAGCTGAGGCCTAACTAGTGCAGAGTAGAGCGGCAGAATGACTTCACGAGTTTTGCTTACAACACACCTGTTGATACAACCTAGAATCATATTTGCTTTTTTTGCAACAGCGTCACACTGTTGACTCATATTCAACTTGTGGTCCACTATGACCCCTAGATCCCTTTCTGCCATGCTCCTTCCTAGACAGTCACTTCCCATCTTGTATGTATGGAACTGATTGTTCCTTCCTAAGTGGAGCACTTTGCATTTCTCTTTATTAAACCTCATCCTGTTTACCTCTGACCATTCTCTAACTTGCTAAGGTCATTTTGAATTATGTCCCTATCCTCCAAAGAAGTCGCAACCCCACCCAGTTTGGTATCATCTGCAAACTTAATAAGCGTACTCTGTATCCCAATATCCACATCATTGATGAAGATATTGAACAGTACGGGTCCCAAAACAGACCCTTGAGGAACTCCACTTGTTATCCATTTCCAGCAGGATTTAGAACCGTTAACAACAACTCTCTGACTACGGTTATCCAGCCAATTATGCACCCACCTTATCGTGGCCCTATCTAAGTTATATTTGCCTAGTTTATCAATAAGAATATCATGCGAGACCGTATCAAATGCCTTACTAAAGTCTAGGTATATGACATCCACCGCTTCTCCCTTATCCACAAGGCTTGTTATCTTATCAAAGAAAGCTATCAGATTAGTTTGGCATGACTTGTTCTTCACAAACCCATGCTGGCTATTCCCTATCACTTTATTACCTTCCAAGTGTTTGCATATGATTTCCTTAATTACCTGCTCCATTATCTTCCCTGGGACAGACGTTAAACTGACCAGTCTATAGTTTCCTGGGTTGTTCTTATTCCCCTTTTTATAGATGGGCACAATATTTGCCCTTTTCCAGTCTTCTGGAATCTCCCCTGTCTGCCATGATTTTTCAAAGATCATAGCTAAAGGCTCAGATACCTCCTCTATCAGCTCCTTGAGTATCCTGGGATGCATTTCATCAGGACCTGGTGACTTGCTGACATCTAACTTTCCTAAGTGATTTTTAACTTGTTCTTTGTGTATCCTATCTTCTAAACTTACCCTCTCTCTGCTTGTATTCACTACGTTAGGCACACCTCCAGACTTCTCGGTGAAGACTGAAACAAAGAAGTCATTGAGCATCTCCGCCATTTCCAAGTTTCCTGTTACTGCTTCTCCCTCCTCACTAAGCAGTGGGCCTACCCTGTCCTTGGTCTTCCTCTTGCTTTTAATGTATTTATAAAAGGTCTTCTTGTTTCCCTTTATGCCTGTAGCTAGTTTGATCTCATATTGTGCCTTTGCCTTTCTAATCTTGCCCCTGCATTCCCGTGTTGCTTGCCTATATTCATCCTTTGTTAGTTGTCCTAGTTTCCATTTTTTATATGACTCCTTTTTTATTTTGAGATCGTGCAAGATCTCCTTGTTAAGCAAAGCTGGTCTTTTGCCATATTTTCTATCTTTCCTACACAGCGGAATTGTTTGCTTTTGGGCCCTTAACAACGTCCCTTTGAAATACTTCCAACTCTCCTCAGTTGTTTTTCCCTTCAGTCTTGCTTCCCATGGGACCTTACCTACAAGTTCTCTGAGCTTATCAAAATCTGCCTTCCTGAAATCCATTACCTCAATTGTGCTGGTCTCCCTTCTACCTTTCCTTAAGATCATGAACTCTATTATTTCGTGATCACTGTCCCCTATACCGTCTTCCACTTTCAAGTTCTCAACTAGTTCCTCCCTATTTGTTAAAACCAAATCCAGAACAGCTTCTCCTCTGGTAGCTTTTTCAACCTTCTGAAACAGAAAGTTGTCTCCAATGCAGTCCAGAAACTTATTGGATCGCCTGTGCCTCGCTGTGTTAGTTTCCCAACATATGTCTGGATAGTTGAAGTCCCCCATCACCACCAAATCTTGGGCTTTGGATAGTTTTGTTAATTGTTTAAAATTACACAGCATCATGTGTATTTTATTTCAATAGGCTTCATTATTTTGATAGGGCTACACTCAGTTGGTCTTTTATAATTTCCAATTGTTTATTGTGTAACTAGTAACCAGTACACCCACCACAGAAAAGCCTTCTGATACTGTTTATCATAAGCATTCAACCATATCAGATTGTTAGGTATAAGTAATTGCTCTCCAGCTATAGGGCTGCGTGTGTAGATAAACTGTACAATGCCCAGAATGATAAGCCCGCAATTCCAGTATTTCTAGGGATACTGATTCTGTTCTAAGGTATATGGAAGAGAGAATTAATATCTGTACTTGGCAATAATTTGCCGGTTCATGTCTGTTGAACGTTTGGCATGCTTGTGCAAGGTGCTTGGTAGATACTTTTCTCTACACTAGCAAAAACAAGTCAGCAGTAGTACATGATTCAAAATTCCAGATTCCATATCCTAGAAAAGGAATGAATCTAGAGTTGAGCATCTCAGTTGTTTCCATTCCTACTCTACCTGTGGGCTCTCTGTTGGGAATGCCATTGAGGATACCCATTTAGAAAGACTCAGTGCTCACTAGGAACTTGAAAGAATCATAGAATCATAGAATACTAAGACTGGAAGGGACCTCAAGAGGTCATCGAATCCAGTCCCCTGCACTCATTGCAGGACCCATTACTGTCTAGACCATCCCGGATAGACACTTTTCTAACCTTTTCTTAAATATCTCCGAAGATGGAGATTCCACAACCTCCCTGGGCAATTTATTCCAGTGTTTAACCACCCTGACAGTTAGGAACTTTTTCCTAAAGTCCAACCTAAACCTCCCTTGCTGCAGTTTAAGCCCATTGCTTCTTGTTCTATCCTCAGAGGCCAGGAAGAACAATTTTTTTCCCTCATCCTTGTGACACCCTTTTAGATACCATTAGCCATTAATGTAGAAAGACATCCAATAGGAACATGTTTTGGTGAGTCTGGATCTGAGATAAATTTTGCTGTAATAGACAGTGTAGTCAAGACACGCTTGCCAAAATTTTTTAATGGTTTCCACGTATTTGAGAGCCTCTGGGTTTTAGGAGATGCAAGGATTCAGCACCTCTGAAATTAAGTCTTAAGGATTCTCAGACTGGGACTCAAATCCTGAGGCAACCAAAATTAGAGAATGTGAAAGTCTTCTGTTGACTAACTAAAGTATTGTGAATCCTGGCTTTCATTGGAATATTCACACTGAAAAAGACTTGTAAAAAAAAAATCCTCAGTCACAAAAGACCCTGAAGCCTTTGTTTGTTTACAGAAGTGTAGCGAACAGGGAATGTGGCACAGTCGATGCATTAAGGCCAACATTGTACACTCCACTGCTATTTTGCAATATAAGACCTGCCACCTCTGCCCCACCCCAATAATGAACATGAGAAGTTTTTTTTCCCCTCAAACTGGACTTGATGCTTTTTAGGCCCTTGAGATTTAGCAGTTCTTCTGTCTGTGAAATTTAGACAAATCATTTTGGCAGTTAAATGCTTGGTTTGCAAACAGGAAATATAATTACTTGCTGCCTACTGGAAAAGTTGACAAAGTGCACTTAACACTTTCACTTTGGCTTAGTCTACACTACAGGGTTTTTGCACAAGAAGCCTTTTGTGGAAGAGTTCTTGTACAAAAACTTCTTACACATAAGCACGTCCAGACCTCAAAGCGCATTGCAAAAGTGATGTGCTTTTGCGCGAGAGAGTGTCCACACTGCATGGACACTCTTGCACAAAAAGCTTTGATGGCCATTCGTAGAATGGCCATCAGAGCACCTGTGCTTTTTCCACTAGGGGTTTCTTGCACAAAACCCCCTCCGGAGTGTCCACACTTGCCTTTTTGTGCAAGAGCTGTAGCACAAAAAGGAGTTATTCCTCGTGAGGAGAGGAATAACTCACAAAAAGCCCTCTGTTCTGCCGATTCCTTGCGCAAAAGCACACTTGAGGTGTTGACACTCCGTCCTGAAGCCTGGTTTGTGCAAAAACCTTGTAGTGTAGACATAGCCTTTATGAATAATACTGAACAGCAGAAGAACTGAAGCATTTGTGCATGAGGCTTACTGCTCTCCTGAGTTCCTTCTCTGGCTCTGTTCAACCAGTGGAATCTCATACCACATAAGCACATTAGAAACATGCTGTCTTCACAGCAAAATGTAACATGGAAGGAAGCAATAGGACAATGGTAAGAACCACTGACTGTTGGTTTCTTTCATCACTGAAGAAAGAAAAAACTGTTAGAATAAGTTACCATTAACACTGAAGCTGCTGCACATTTTTCTCAGTCTCTGCCCAGCAATACTTTCTATTTCCCAGATTTGTCTTGTCTATTTAGATAAGCTCTTCAGAGAATGGAATGTCAATGTCTGGGCTGTCCGCTGCCCGCGTGCTCCGTGGCTTTGCTCTGCTTTGCTCCCCGTCTCCCTGGTCTGCAAACCAGGGGGACGGGGAGCAAAGCCGCGGGACACGCGGGCAGTCCAGACGCGTCTGGGCTGTCCGCTGCCCCCGTGCTCCGCGGCTTTGCTCTGCTTTGCTCCCTGTCTCCCTGGTCTGCAGACCAGGGGGACGGGGAGCAAAGCGGCGGGACACGCAGGCAGCGGACAGTCCAGACGCGTCTGGGCTGTCCGCTGCCCGCGTGCTCCACCGCTTTGCTTCCTCTCCCTGGTCTGCTGAAGACCAGGGAGAGGGCCCCGTTCGTAACTCAGGGACTGCCTGTACTTGTATACCACTGCAGCATCTTTTGAGTCTATCATCCACAATACCGGGCCTTGTTTACATTAGAACTATCTCAGTTAAAAAAACAAACAAACCACAACCCCTTATCAAGAAAGCTGATGGTAAAATATCTAAGTTTAGTCCAGGCCTAAAAGAAAAATTTCTCACATGAAACTGCAGAAATGCAGCAAAGGAAGGGTTATAAATGAATGAAACAGTTCCCTCCACTCCCAATTACATTTCTATCAGTTCCTCATTTCTGCAACACAAGAATAACTCTTCTGCTCCAGCTGAAATAAGGGGGTCTAGTGTAACAGAGCGGCGTCTGCCTGCCTCTCTCTCTCTTTCTCTGTAAGGGTCACAAAGTCTTGTGGCCATCTAACAGTTGATTATCAGAAGGGGTCAGAAGTTTCTATAAAGGGTGAGAGAGCTCAGCTGGAGAGCAATTGGCACAGGGTTTTAAAAGGCCTCTGTGGGTGATGTTGGTCAGGGCTGCGTTGCTTTGCAAAATGAGGCCATGGGGAAGAGTTCCAAAAAAAAAGCATGGATGTAGTGCTAGTTTTTCCTAGGGTAGTGATTTTGGACAGGGAGTGTACCAGCTTGCATCTAGCAGAGAATGCAGGCAGATGGTCAGCCCTTCCAACTGAGAAGAAATTGAGGAAGTAGAGGAGTCAACAAAAACAGCTACGGAAGACAAGGTGGAAGTGATAGTGGGCATGGTTTGTCATGTCTCCCCTGGCTGGGGTCAGGTGTTTGTTTTAAGGGAAGAAACGTGGACAGCCTATGCTTGGTGACAGTGGCCAGGCAGCAAGAAGAGGAACAGCAGGAGCAGATTCCAACAGGCTCTCCAGCAGCTACTGGAGAGAAGTAGGAGGCAGTTTGCTTTTCAAAAGCAGTGACAGGAGGCCCATCACCAGGAGGTTTTCTGGGATCTGGGGAGGGTACTTTAGGCAGGCCTGGCTTGGGCAGGTAGAGTTAGAACCTTTCTCCACACTTCTGAGTAAGCCCCCAGTGCTCCCAGCCAGTCCTGGAAGGAGTGAACTTTGGCAGCCAGTGTGGCAGCGTGTCTGATGGAAACAACCCAAAAGCATATCACGCCGTGAGCAATGCCCAGCCTGGCTTAGAGACTGAAGTAAAATCTGCCACTGAATCAACCAAATAGGATTGAGTCCAAAAGGTGTCTAGAAAGTGATTCTGGGTCACCATTTCTACAAGGATCTCTACCAAGCATTTATAAACCTCAACTACCCACCCGGAGAAATAAAAAAGCAAATTGAAAGAGCCAGACGAATACCTAGAAACCATCTACTTCAAGACAGACCCAAGAAAACCAACAACAGAACACCACTTGTCATCACCTACCACCCCCAACTTAAACCTGTCCAACACATTATCAATAAACTACAGCCTATACTGGAACAGGATACCATACTCCAAGAGGCTCTGGGAGACAGACCCATAGTCTCCTATAGACAACCACCTAACCTCAAGATGATTCTTACCAACAACCACAGGACATACCACACTAATACCAACCCTGGTACCTTCCCTTGCAACAAACCCCGTTGCCAGCTTTGTCCACATATTTATTCTGCTGATACCATTATTGGACCTAACCAAGTGAGTTATAAGATCAAGAACACATATTCCTGCGCATCCAGAAATATAATCTATGCTATCATGTGTCGAAAGTGTCCGTCTGCTATGTACATTGGACAAACATCTCAGACACTTCGCCAAAGGATTAATGCCCACAAAACAGATATCAGACAAGATCACAAAGAAAAAACAGTTTCTTGCCATTTTAACCAGAAAGGACACTCTCTCAATGACTTAATCACCTGCATTCTGCTACAAAGACCTTTTACATCTGCACTTGAAAGGGAATCCTCTGAACTGTCATTCATGTTAAAATTCAACACTCTCCAAAGAGGATTGAACAAACACTTGAACTATCTTACACATTATCAAGATAGCTTTCCCAATTATCACCTCTAACACCATTAACTCACAAACATCCCACTCTCCCCACCTCTAATATCGTCAAATCACAGACACTTACCTTCCTTCCTCCCCCCCCCCCCCCCCCCCGCATCCTCTTCCTGTTCTGAAATGTGATTTGTCCTTTTCATATTTGTTCATTTTTTAAATTGTATCCTTTGGTATATATGGTTGTGACTATTTTCTTCCACTATTTGATCTGAGGAAGTGGGTCTGGCCCACGAAAGCTCATCATCTAATAAACCATCTTGTTAGTCTTTAAAGTGCTACATTGTCCTGCATTTTGCCATTTCTACAAGGAGCATTCCTGTATATATAAGCTGGGCCAGCTGTTACTACTCACTGGTTATAGTTCCAAAGCTGGAGAAGGCATTTTCAGCCATCTTCCATGTACTGAGGTGCAAGAGAAAATGGAGGCCCACTTGGAGGCCAAAGGGGCTGAACAGCATGCCAGAACAAGAGAGTTGTCTTACTGGGAAAGGCAAAAGAAGAGGATGCCCTGAACTAGAGATGGGGGAAGAGGCTCCAAGAGACAGAATGCTGGGTAGCCTTAGAGGGAGTCACAATAAAGCTTTCAGAAGAGCTACCAGTCCCCAAACCTAGGAAAATCCTGGTAGCATGTTACCAATGCAAAAAGCCTTGGCACATCAAGTGAGTGTCCATTAATGGAGTGCAGCTACATGCAGAACTATTGTAGCCGGGGGAAGGCTTGGATCCCCCTGCTAATCCCCTAAACAATGAGAGACATATCAGCTAACTACAGAGGAAGGACCACTCTGAGGTTTGGATGTAGGATAGAGGGACACCTATTAAAAGGATACCCTTTAGATGAGTGGGACTTCAGGGAAGTGAATAATGGCCCTGAGAAATGTGGGACCCAGCAATGGAAAGGCATAGTCCTTGAGACAGAGTCTAAGCAGGAAGAAGAGTATAATCTATTAAGACAGTAGTTTTCAAAGTTGGATAATGGACCTGCCTGGGTAAGCTGCTGGTGGGCCCACGACACTTTGTTTATCTAAGGGTATGTCTACACAGCAGGGCAAAAGTCAAACTAAGATATGCACCTTCAGCTACATCAATTGCATAGCTGAAGTCAAAATAGCTTAATTTGGCTTTTGATGCTGTCTACACAGCAGGAAGTCGAAGGAAGAACACTCTTCCTCTGACTTCCTTTACTCGTTGTGAAATGTGGGTTACAGGAGTTGGAGTAAGAAGTCCTCCAGCTCAACATTATTTCAAAATAATGATTTGCCGTGTAGACATACATAAATTTGTTATTTCAAAATAACTCTGCAACTGGGAGTGAGCATTCCTGTGAGGATGGACAGATACACAGTTGGGCTGCGTCTACACTGGCATGATTTTGCACAAATCTTCTGTTAAAAGTATTTGCACAAGAGAGCGTCTATACTGGCATGTGCCTTTGCGCAAAAGATTTGCTTTTGCACAAAAGCATCCGTACCAGTGTAGACGCTCTCTTGTGCAAGAAAGCTCGGATGGCCATTTTAGCCATCAGGCTTTCTTGTACAAGAAATTAACATTGCTGTCTACACTGGCCCTCTTGCGCAAGAATACTTGTGCAAGAGGGCTTATCCCTGAGCGGGAGCGTCAGAGTATTTGCGCAAGAAGCACTGATTTTGTACATTACAAAGTCAGTGTTCTTGCGCAAATACTCACGGCCAGTGTAGACAGGTGGCAAGATTTTGCGCAAAAGCAGCTGCTTTTGCGCAAAATCTTGCCAATGTAGACACAGCCTTGGTGGACTCAAGCTAGCATTCAAAAAAAGCATTGTGACTAGGGCAGTATGGGCTGCAGTTTAGGCTCTGAACCACATCCGATTCCTTAGGTTTGAGAGAGCCTGAGCTGCAACATCCATACTATTATTTTGAGCACCTAATGCTAAGTTTTTCCTGGGTTGAAGTTGTACAATCATGTCATGTCTGGTCCTTGAGCCAGTTAGTCCACACAGTGTACCTGGGCACTTTAACTTCATGTATTTTTAAGAGCTTCAACCAAAGCCCAATGTTAATAATTTCCTTTGTCACTTTATGGTAGGAAAATTTGTGCCATTAATCCAGGCTGAAAAACCTCTATCCAGGAATCTATACCAGCACGCATTCAAAAAAAATCAAGAGTCAACACCCTGAGAAAGAATGATTTTTTTAAAAAATAAGTGTTACTATTTATTTTCTGGGTTTTAGCTTTCCAAGTTGTCCTTTTAAAAGCTTTTCTTTGCAACAACAAGGATTAGAAAATGTTTGGATCATTTGCAATAATTTCAGATTTTAACTGAAACATTTACTTGACTCCAAGAATCAAGTTGTAGTCGTCAGAAGTCACCACTGTGGTGCCATGACAGGTCTCCTGCTCCGTCAATGACGATAACCATGCAGCTGCATACGTGTGAACTACTTTTGTGTTTTATTGACTTTGCACAAATACTCAACACAGCAGACACCAAAAGAGCCCACAAACACCACAAAAATCAGATAAGGATTTAAGGTACATGGACAGGTTTATTGTCAAACAAAGTATAGTAATAGTTGTCAGTAGACTCTACCGAACCTCTACACATATGTAACCCCCACAAAGGATCACCTCAATTAATAGGAGGTCCCATTGCTCCCTAGGCCAGACAGCCCCTCCAAGACACAACTCTATATACAGTGTGAGGCAGAGTCTTTCACAGGTACAAACAAGTTACACATCACTCCTGACGTATCAGGTTGCCACCCTCTGACATTACTTAGATACCACCCTGGACCTGGTAGTTCCATTAGAACATCGCTATACATCATGCTATCATTTTAGGCCCTTTCTTGAACTTGGGTCAGTATGTCCCTATTATCTGTGGGGAATGTGGGTACCAAGGTCCTTTTAATGAGGTGTTGTTACCATCCTTCTCAAATGTACCCAGTACCAATTACTCTTTTATAGCCAGTACCTAGTACCAATTACTGCTCTACACCTGTGCCTATTACCAATTAGTGTTTTACACTATCAGCCCTGTATATGCCAAGTTCTGTGAGTAGGGGCCTATCTCTTGCTCACAGCTTAGCTTTATATTAGCAAAGTCTTGACCATTGTTAGCTAGACCTCAAACCATGTCTGTGCTACATGGGCTTTTGTGTCAGGGCCTCATCTTACTACACAATACTGGTGACCTGCTTAAACCCAAGACTTGTGAGACTCACTGCAACACTGAATTTCAAGTGAGCTCTCTGTGGAGGACTAGCGTAATGCTGACAGGTGGAACTGAACCTGGGACCTCTGGAGTTTCATGCATGAGCCTCTACTGCTTGAGCTAAAAAGCAGCAGATTCACAGCTGAGGCTGTAGAGCACATTCATTCTTTCTCTCTGTGGGTATGTCTACACTACCCCACTAGTTCGAACTAGCGGGGTAATGTAGGCATACCGCACTTGCAAATGAAGCCCGGGAGCCGCCATTTTTAAAACCCCGCTAGTTCGAACCCCGTGCAGCGCGGCTACACGGGGCACGAACTAGGTAGTTCGAACTAGGCTCCCTAGTTCGAACTACCGTTACTCTTCGTGAAATGAGGAGTAACGGTAGTTTGAACTAGGAAGCCTAGTTCGAACTACCTAGTTCGTGCCCCGTGTAGCCGCGCTGCACGGGGTTCGAACTAGCGGGGTTTTAAAAATGGCGGCTCCCCGCTTATGCAAATGAAGCCCGGGAAATTCAAATCCCGGGCTTCATTTGCAAGTGCAGTATGCCTACATTACCCTCCTAGTTCGAACTAGGAGGGTAGTGTAGACATACCCTGTGAGTGGTCTAAGTGCCACTACATGGGACAATGCACCACATCCAGTAGGTGTGCGGGTTACTGTAGGACTATCTCACGAGACATAACTGACTACTGGATGAGATGTAACTGCTATCAATAACTACAGTCAACTAACATGGTTTTAAACACCACTGTTGCTGTGGTAATATTAGTAGAGGTAGCTCAAGGAATTGAGTCAAGCCACTTTCAGCTACGGAGTTTGCCTTTTAATTGAGCCTTCTTAACAATAGGGATATAAACAAGTAGTTGACCCTATGATTAACCGATAAGCCTAGGCTTATTGGTTAATCTTGTTGACTACTTGCATTCCCCCCACCTTGCTGCCTCTGTATCAGCTGCCTGCAGATAGAGGCTGCTCTAGACAGGGGCTACTACCAGGGACCAGCCTTTGTCCCTGGCTAGCCCCAGACCACTGCAGAAATAGGCTGCTTCACGGCAGCCTTCCCCCCACCCAGTCCCTGCAACAGCCTCTTATTATGATCATGGCTCCAGAGTGGAAGATGCTGGACATACACATTAAAAGAGAGAGTCTGCAACAAAAAGTGTATAATGTACCTAGACAAAAGTGGGGAGAAAAGTTTGATACACTGGCTCTTCTGCAATTACTAGTCAACAACATTTATTTTAGAATTCCCTTCTCTTTTAAAATCTTTTTATGAAGCAAATATATATTTTATGTCATCAATTTTTGTGCACAAGTCAGCAAAATGAATAAAAGTCATAGAGGCTGTACATTTTATTCTCACAGGTATACACATATGTGGCAATACACACACCTCCCTCCACAAAGACACACAGGCCCTTACACACATACAGTACGGCTGTGTCTAGACTGGCCGTTTTTTCCGGAAAATCAGCCGCTTTTCCGGAAAAACTTGTCAGCTGTCTACACTGGCCGCTTGAATTTCCGCAAAAGCACTGACGATCTCATGTAAGATTGTCAGTGCTTTTGCGGAAATACTGTGCTGCTCCCGTTCGGGCAAAAGTCTTTTTCAGAAAAGCGTCCTGCCAATCTAGACGCGCTTTTCCAAAAATGCTTTTAATGGAAAACATTAAAGGCTACAGGTGCATGAGGATGTTAGGGGCACAGAAGTATACATAGACATAATGGAAATGCACCAGTGTATGGAGGTGAATGGGGTGCATGATTGTTAGGGGTAATGGGAGTGGTGGCTCTGAGAGGTGGATGGGATCAGTGGGAGAGTGATGTAAGGAGTAAAGGGTAGGTGTGGGGGGCAGAAGAGGATAAGATGGGGAAAGGATGCAGTGAAAGAAAAGGGGTGGGGTAGAGAGGGATTCAATGAGAGGAGAATGGGAAGGGGAGGGACGCAGTGAGAGATGCAGCCCAATTCCCAGCACTTGGAGATAGAGATACACATACCTTGAACTCCTTGGTGCTGGTGATGGGGCAACTGACAGGCTGCAGCTCACTATAGGGCATGTGCCACAGCTCAAGCTCAGCCACACAAGGACTGCAAGGAGTAGAGGTCTGAGCAGCAGCAAGAGTGGCGTGCATCCTAAGACCCCTCAACAGCTGCATGCTGAGCATTCACTAGTCACTCTCATTTCTCCCCTGCCTTGACCCAGCCAATGGGAGCTCTGTCTGCACCTGTAGGCACAGGGTGGGCCAGCACACAGACCTTCCCCACCCCCCGGCCTCCCTTAAGGCTAGTAGCTGGACATGCCGGCTGTTTTCTGAACTTTTAGCTGCCACGTGCAATGGCTAGGACGGAGCCTGCCAGCCTCACTGTGTTGCATGCAGTGGACAGTCAATAGCTCAGTGAACAGTGCTGACCAGAGCCACCAGGATCCTTTTGGATAGGTGTTCTGGTCTAAAACTGGACATCTGTTCACCCTAGTAGTCTACTAGAGTGAACCTGAAAAATAATGAATCAAAATTAATGTCAGATTTATAGATATTAGGCTTGACTGGTGACTAAAATAATGGATCCATCACTGCATTTTAGGGTCCTTAAGAAAGATGCTGGGGAGAAAAATTGGCTACTGAAGTGAGTTGCGGTGTTATGGTTGTCACCCCCACTGTCTCCTGGAACGCCAGGCCTTTATCATCCTGATCCTGAGAGATAATCTGACCATATTGGGGCACAAGAGGAACACAGATAACATCACTTTTACCTGCTGTGGCTGAATCCCAACCACCGCCTGGGATGAGAGACTTTGTCAGACTTCCCTCCCCTCCCCCTTGTGCGTTCTTTTCCTTTCTCGTCTTATTTTTTCTTTCCTTGCTCACATTTTTCCTTCCTAAGTTTGGCTTAATCATCCAACCATATATTTTGCAGTAGTACTGAAAGCCAGTGACCAGAAACAGACAACTAAAAGTAACGTCCTAAACAGGTACAAGTTTAGCAGGTCCCAGAGTGGCTATTAAGACCACATACTGTGCTGCTAGAAAAACACAGGCAAAGTTGCAAGTAAGAGTTAACACCAGAGACAGCAGCTGCATTTGTTAACATCAACAGTTCCCCTCCCCCCACAGGCACTTAACTTCCTTCTTTCCCCCTCCCCCACTGCAGGAGAAGTATTACTATCTTTGGTATAATCTAAAATTCTGTTTAAGGGGGGGAAGGGGCAAAATGTCATTCAGCTGTCTTCAGCTAAAGAAAACAAGAGATGTTGTTGAAATGAAAGTTCTATTTAATACTTTGTGTTGCAAAGGATGTTGGTTTTCCTTTTCTGTATCTTTAATAAAATATTGTAATGATTTATTTGCCAAGGTACTAAGCAGGCTGAGGTCTCTGTAAACCAAATGCTGAATCTTGTTTAATGTTGGACAGTGACTGTTAAATTAACAACTTTTACAATTTGGACCACTGTATTCCATCTACACTAAGGAATGTTGTCTATGCAACAATTTGTTTTCCAGATTAATAGGGTACTATTTGCAGATTGGATATGTGATACTACACCCCATATTCTTCATAGCTGTATGATAAAATTATGATGTACTTTGTACAAGAAGAGACCTGGGGTATCATTAGAAAAGTTATGATTTGCTAAATATGACTATCCTATTTGTATATGCATGTATCATTTTTGTATCTGAAGTTTTGAATATTGACTATAGATCGTTCAAATGTGTTTACTCTGGAAAACCTCCACAGGGATGAAGCTAGACAGTGCTAAGGGCTCATCCATAAAGACCATGGGCTGCTAGAGAAAAATAGCCCTCCTGTTTCAGATGGTCTATAAAGTAATGGCTGCTGTAACTCAGCAAGGCCACATGAAAATGAACTCCATTTTGGGTACCTACGTTTTCCCACAAACTGGGCTGGGAACTGGTTTTGGAACATAGGGTTCCTGCCACATGTTAAAGCAGGGCTACTCAACTGTGGAAGCTCCGGGGGTCATAATGATACTCACAGCACATGCCAAGGGCTGCAACATAAGTATGGTTGCCTGTACATGCAAATATATATGAAAATAGCTCCTTTCATACTGACAGGCATGAATACAAAGATTAGGGCAAGACTACCCAACATGCAGGCCCCATTTGAGTCAGTTCTCCTGATATTAATAAAATGCAATATTTACCCAATTTTCACCCATATGACAGCACTTTTAATGAGCAATGACGGTCCAGGAATTTAACTACTAAAACGCATATCAACAGAAGACCATTATATTGACTACTTTTTTGTTTAGGCTCCTACCTGTGGGCCATGTGTTGAGCCCAGCGTAAACCGAAACTTCACTTGGGGCTGCAAACCAACAGACTGCCAACACAGCTGGGAGGTTAAAGGGGTGCAGCAATTTTTACTACTGTTCCCAGACTGCAACACCAGGTTAGGGGAATGGTTGTGTGAATAAAGAGCAACAACACCTGCAGCTGATCCATCTTCACCTAAGTCTGGGTTGCACAGAGCTCCTGGACCTGTCCTGCATCACAGGCCCTGGGTTTGAGGAAAGGGAAGAACCTCCATACATGGATGTATGATTGAGTTGATGAATGCAGGTCTAGGGCAGAAGTAGGGCTGGGAGGGCACAGAATGAACTGTTACTGAGAGAACTTAAAAAAACAACGAATCGTCTAGCAGCACCTTAGAAACTAACAAAAATGTAATTGGTATCATGAGCTTTCTTTGGCACAACCTACTTCTTTTGAGGTGCTGCAGGACTATTTGCTGGGTTTTTTTAGTTACAGACTCACAGGGCTCCCGCTGATACTGAGAAGTTGGGAGAAACTGAAAAGCTTTATACTGTCAAGTAGCGTTTCTTACGCATTTGTGCAATTTCCTGCTTGTGCAATATGAATTGAGAACTCAGGTGGGTCTTCTGGCAAGAGCTCTTGCAGCAAGGCCTAAAAATTGCCATGTCTGGCTTTGAATTACTTGTTACCAGTGCTTTTTTTGTAAAAAAAATTACTTGTTACCAGTACCAGCACCTCCAATCAGAGCGCAACAACTTTTTCCCCTGGGCTACATCTAGACTGACAAGTTTTTCCGTTAAAAGCATTTGTGGAAAAGAGCATCTAGATTGGCACGGATGCTTTTGCGCAAAAGCACTTTTTGCAGAAAAGTGTCCATGCCAATCTAGACGCGGTTTTGCGCAAGAAAGCCCCGATCGCCATTTTCACCATCGGGGCTTTTTTGCGCAAAACAGTTCTCAGTTGTCTACACTGGCCCTCTTGCGCAATTCCGGAATGGGAGAGTCACTGTATTTGCGGAAGAACACTGACAATCTTACATTAGCTTGTCAGTGTTTTTGCGCAAATTCAAAGCGGTCAGTCTAGACGCAGCCCAGTTGGAGTACCAGCACCTTTTTTAAAAAAACAAAAAAAGCACTGCTTGTTACCGACTGGGGAGAATGTGCCGCATGGCAGTTACCACCGGTAGTGAGGACGAGGAAGAGACCAATCAGGAAGAGCCCAAAACGGATGACTTAATAACCACCCCCCCCCTTTTTTTTTTTTTTTTTTTTTTTTTTTTTGCAGGAACATCGCTTGCTGTTGATGGGCTGGAGGAGGCGCAGGAAGTTTGCACGCGTGGGGCTGGAGCGGCGCTAGTGACAAAGGCTATTCCTTGGTGGCCTGGAGGGAGAGCGGCGGCGAAGTGCGCAGGCCCGTGGCCAGACACTGCAGCGCAGCTGCGCTGCAGACGGCTCCGGGCAGGGGAGCGGCCCGACGCTCTGCCGGGCGGGTCCCTTTGTTGGGCCGCGGGCCGCCCCCGCGCGCTGGAATCTCAGCCTGTCCCGCAAGTGACGTGAGCAGCAGCGGGCGCGCGCCGCTTTCCCCGCCGGCCCGGGACTCGGTGCGGCCGCGCGGCCCCTTGGAAGGCGGACGTGGCGCCGGGGCCGCTGCGCTCCTGCGGGTCCCAGTCGCGCCAGGATGCGGCCCGCGCCGCCCGCCGCCCCGCTTCTCCTCCTCCTCCTGCTGCTGCTGCCCTGCAGCCTGGCCAGCTCCGGGGAGCCCTGGGAAATAGGTACCGGAGGAGGGGACGGTGGTGGGGCAGGCGAGAGGGGGGCAGTGGGGCAGGCGAGGGGGGGGGGGGCAGCGGTCACTCGCCAGCCCTGTGAGCCCCAGAGTCCCACCGGGCTCTTTTCCGCTCTAAGAAAGGTAGAAGAATCTGGTACTTTTTAAAAAGCAGACAGACGGTGGGTCTGTCTCGGCCCCCTGGTTCCTGAGCCCGAAGGGGCCCCTGGGCTCTGATTTCAGCCCCCTTCCCCAGCCAGGAGTAGCCCAGCCACGCAGGCTGCTCTGGAAAGGGACACTGGGGCGGTCTAGTAATCCCTTTGCCTGCAGAATCTGGGGCTGTGAACAACAGCAGTGCCCTGTTGTAAGGGAGGGTAATTGACACGAAAGTGGGGGATGAGATAGTGAGAAGGGGTGTTTGGACAGGAGAGGGGTATGTTTTGGGTGGGTGGAATGATGGTACGGGGTGTGTGGTTGAGGTGGGCTCTGGGGCAAGAAAGGACTCTGAGGGGTTGAGGTGGGTTTTAGGACTGTTCAAGAGGCTCTGTGTTGCAAAGTAGCGAAGACAAGGTTCTGTCTCATAGTGGGTTTGGTAGGTCACAGTTAGCAAATTGTAAGTTGTGTGTGTGCCTAGCTGTGTTTTAGGACGTGGGGGTACTGCTTATTTATTTTCCTGCTTGTATTCCCCACCTCTTTATCCCTATTTCCTGTTCGCTTACGTTATTGCCTTGGCTTTGTTCAGATTTCCTGGCTACAAACAATGCAACTAAAATCGAAGACTTTTTTTGACTCTTGCTTCCAGATGGTTTCCATTTTAGGAGGAACTTTTGGCTCCTAAAGTACAGCAAATAAGAGCAACAACTCTGGGTATTGCCAGAAGCCAAAAACAATTGCCTGATTGAGACTAGTTGTTGTGGGAACATTGTATAATTGACATTTTGACAGGTTTTAAGAATAATTTATATGTACTAGTAGTGATCGGGTAAAGCTTTTATTTAAAAATGACCGAAATAGGTGTGGCTCAGTTCTGGCAGTAAACCTTGTTGCATGGTTTTGCAATCTGTCCATTCTTAGCCGCTTAAATGATCTTTTAAATTAGGGGTGGGGAAACTTTTATGGGTTGGTGCTGCTGACTCACAGAGAATCTGTCAGGGCCCCCCCACAAGAAGCAAAACAAACTTTCACTGAAGTAGCCTCTTACTTAGAAGGAGAAAGACACTCTCCACATCCTTCTCACACACCAGGCCCTGGGAGAGGTCCAGGCAAGTGTGCTCCAGCCCCATGGTGGAGTTGTGGGGGGGCTGGAGCATGGGTGCGGGCTTCCCAATGCTGGGGGGGAGGGAGCCCTGAGCCTTGGGGTCTGGATCCAAGCAAGCTGGGGGCTGCAGCAAGCCCCCAGGGCCTGAGGTTCCCCATCTCTGTTTTAAATATTCCAGTTGCACCTAACACAAGTTGTACCTCTATAAACCAGAACTCTCTGGTCCAGCAATGGGCCAGAACGGAATGGGCTGGAGGTAATTGCTAGACCACAGGGCTACGTCTAGACTGGCCCCTTCTTCGGAAGAGGCATGCTAATTTTGAACTTTGGAATAGGGAAATCCGCGGGGGATTTAAATATCCCCCGCGGGATTTAAATAAACATGGCCGCCGCTTTTTTTCCGGCTTGGGGAAAAGCCGGAAAAGAGCGTCCAGACTGGCGCGATCCTCCGGAATAAAGCCCTTTTCCAGAGGATCTCTTATTCCTACTTTCAATCCCCGCGGATTTCCCTACTCCAAAGTTCGAAATTAGCATACCTCTTCCGAAGAAGGGGCCAGTCTAGACGTAGCCCAGATGTTCTAGGATCAGATAGGGATGTGTACAACTAGTTGACAGGCTGGTTGCTCTTCTTCCCCCCCACCCCCCAGCAAGAGGCATCAAGGAGGAAAAAGTGAAAGGGGGGGTGCTTGAAAGTAGCAGTGCCGTGTGAAGTCTGGGGCCAAACCCTGGAACAGCACATGCAGCCTGGGCCAGTTGGAACTCCAAAGGCAGAGGAGCCCTTATCAACTAATTGAATAGGCAATGCAAATCATTGGGGGTCATCAAGAGTCAGTGGGGGACTCTTGTACATTTCAAAGCTGGCACCTGCATGCGGCCTGGAGTCAGCCGGACTTCCTGCTGGCCCCTGGGGGTGCACCTGGAGTTCTGCATTCCTCCTTTGAAATATACAAGAGCCCCATTTACTACTTAAATTGCAGTTAACTGACTAATCAACATCCTTACTCTAAAAAGCAGGAAACCCTCTCCTAATTAGGTAGAACCTAATTCAGGGCAGCCAGAAACAGTTGACTGGGAGTTATCAGGGGCAGGGCAGCTATAAATCAGTTAAGGGCCCCCTGATTTCACTTGAGGCTGCACCAGGACCTTCTAAAAGCCTTTGCTGTGATGGGGAGAGCAGAGAGAGTAGATGCAGAGATGAACTTGTAATAGAGACAATATCAATGTTGCCAGAGACCACAGAGGAAGGTGAGGGGCTCGGACAGGGAGCATTTGGGCTTCCTTCCCCAAATAGCCTGAGACTCCAGCTGGGGAGGGCTAGTTATCCAGCCCAGGTAGACCAAGTGGCACCTGCCCCACCCCCTTGTAGCTGGAAAACCTGAAGCCCAACCCCATCAAGGGCAGGCAGAGCCCAGTCCGCAATATCTAGACCGGAGTCAGCAGCCTATGGCAAGCATCCCATCAGTGGCACGCCCAGCCAGTTTTCATTGGTACGCAGGCAGGAGCTCAGTCCTAGCCTTCCCGTACACAGCAGGGAGTCTGCACTGTGGCTTGCAGCAGGTTGGTGCAGACAGGGAGTTCAGCTGATTAGCGGGGGGTGGGGCATTGTCAAACAGCTGCTAAAGGGAGGTGCTCCAGTGCTTGAAAGGGAGCAACAAGATAAAGAGGTGTTAAAGTCTTAAATTTATACACACCTAAAGAGACAGGTTCCTAATGGGAATTGCATTTATTTTAATTTGACTTTTAATGGGCATTAGAAATTGGAAGGGTGGGGGGTTCTGGCATGCAAATCAGGTTAGGCATGTGTATCTGCCTATTCAGGCACCCAAATATCTCTGTATGTCTGGATCTAGATTTAAAAAACAAAGCTAAAGGCTCTTGTTGGAATTATCAACAAAAGCATAACTCATGATTTTTCCATGTTACCAGAATTGGCTGAAATATGACGACCTGTTTTCATAGTCGGGGGGAGGAATTTGTTTTCAACTCAGTGTGTGCCAAAAGGACCCATTTTTTATTTTTTCAAAACATCCATCTTTTCTATTTCCCCCCACCCCAAAGAAGTTAGTGACATTTTCCCTTTACAAAATGTTCCTCGAAAAACTGGTGCTAACTAGTTATAAAAGACTTTGAAATTTGAGTCAGTGAAAAGGCATTTTTTAGCACAAGAGGAACCATTTTGACAATGTCAACAGTTTGGGATGAGAGTTTTGAAAAGAGTCCTTTTCTGTTCCCTAAAAGGAGAAAAAAAAACCCTTTAAAAATTTTCAACCAGCTCAGTGTTAACATTCAGACACTCAGGTGCATCTTCAGCTCCCCTTAGTGCTACCAGGAGGTGTGTGCGCTTCACACCTTACAGCAGTGAGTTTTTAACTGCAGTGCAGACCTATCTTCAGTGCACTAGCTCAGCTAAAGGTAGTGTGTGTATGTCTTGTTGAGCTGTAACTTACACCTCCAGCTGTAGTGTAGATGTACCTTTGGGGGCTTACCTGAGCTTACTCAAGAAGTCTGTGATGGAGCCAGGAATTAAGCCTGTGTATCCCAAAGTAAGGAGAAAAAAATTTTAAAACAATTTTTTTGGAGTGTTGCAAATATCTAAAACTCTGATCTTAATGACCCTTTTAAAATCCTGTGTTACTAAAATAAGATCTGCATCTTTATTTATTAATGAAGCTGCTCTAAGTAGGACTATTGTTGACTTTAAAATGTATCCACGGCATGTAGATCGATAAATTAGAAGTGAATAAGTTAAATCTTGGCACACTACTTCTGAAAGGTTGCTGATCCTGACCTAGACTCTGGGATAGTGGGCTCACCAGGGGCTGGAACCCAGGAGTGGGACTGACCTTGCCACCATGATATATAGTATCATGAGCTTTTGTGGACAAAACCCACTTTTTCAGATAGATAGTATTCCATATATACATGGCTCAACAAATGTACTCGCCCGCTCACCGGTGGCAAGTAGATTTTATTGGTTGTGACGGGCTGGCCAAAGCCTGAACTACGGGCGGAGCGCCGCCAGGAAGGGGGAAGCACAGTGATTCCCAGCAGTGGGTTGCCTGCATGCAGCTTTGGCACAAGGAGGCGGGGCACGAGCCAGAGGGCGGGATGGCCCCCTGATTTTAAAGGGCCGCGGCAGCTCAGCTCTGGCTGTGCGGCCCCACCCCACCAGATCCAGTCTTGCTGTGGCCCCAACCCCCTCACCAGTGAGAGACGGTTCCCAGCTGACCACCTGGCTCGCTGCACCTGCCGCACATCCCTTTTTCTCCGTGCCGCCCATTCCCCCCTGCTCTCCTGTACCCCAGATCCCCTGCTCTCCCTCTTCCCTGCGACTCTCTAGCTCTGCGCTGCCCTTACACCCTGTTCTCTCTGATCCCTGCCCCCCTCTGGCTCTGTGCCACCCGTTTCCCACACCGCCCCTGTACACCCTCCCCCACACTGTTCCCTGCACCCCTCTGGCTCTGTGCTGTCCCTGCATCCTGTTTCCCCTGTGGATCGGGAGTGATGGGGTGCTTGTCCTTAGGGAGGGGCTGGACAGGGCAGGGAAAAGGCTGCTGTGATCCAGCAGCGAGTGAAAGGGGGAATTCACTTGAAGCGCCTTTGCCTTTATGGAAAAAAACAAATGAAAATGCTATTTGCTATTTTTAGGGCTAAAATGCCAGGACAAAAATGAAAATGAAAAGAAAAAACCCATTGCAAAAATGCAAAAGTGTAAAAGACAACCAAAAAAGGGGGGGGGGGAGGGTTGCCAAAAATGTGTTGCTTGGGGCAGCAAAAAACCTAGAGCTGGCCCTGGGGGAGGGGAAGGGGCTGGGCTAGGCTGGACAGGACTGTGAGGAGGGGAGGGGAAAAATATGGGGAAGGGGCTTGTGCGGAGGGGAGGGGAGGAGGTCAGGAGAAGAAGAAGAAGAAGAAAGGAGAAGGCACCAAGGGACAGGGGTGCAGAAGAGACGAATGCCAGGGGGCCAAGTGCAGATAATGAGGAAAAGGGCAGGCGGGGAGGTGTCAGTGGGAGGGGAGACAGGGTGATGCTGGGAGAGGAGAGAGTAAGGGCACTGGGGGCTAGAGGGAGGAGGGGGAGGTGCTGAGAGAAGGCTAGAAAGAAGGGGTGGGCATGAGGAAGGTGGGGATGGAGCAAGTCGTGTGAGGGCACAGGGGCATGAGGGGAATGGGAGCAGAGGGTGGTGAGGGAGTGGGCATCAGGGAAAAAGAGAGCAAAGGGGGCAGGGGCAGTGGGGGACAGGGGAGGCACCAGGCGGGTAAAGGTGCCAGGGGATTCTGGGGTTGAAGCATAAGAGTAGACACCTGCAGGGGAGGGACCAGCACCAGAGGAGAGAGTCAGGGCAGGTGTGTAGAGGGAGGTGTTAGGCGAGAGGATGAGGAGAGGTAGCTCATGTGATCAGAGTGGGGCTACTGGAGGAGTGGGCACGGGGGTGGGGAGAGAAGGGCTGGTGGAGGGGGGCAGGTCTCAGGAAGGCTGAGGGCAGTGAGAAGGGCAGGAGTCAGGACAGCAGGGGAGAGTGAGGGGTTGGGGGGCAGCAAGCACCAGGGGAGATGATGGAGCAAAGGGAGGAGACATGGCAGCAGAGGGAAAAGGTAGAGGTTTATAAGATATTTATTAATAACATGGGTGATATTTATTAATAACTTATTAGTAATTGCTGTTCTTATTCTTATTAGGAATTTATGCTATTAAAAAAAAACACTTTTTGGGGGGGAGGGTGGCGAGTCCCTTTTTTGTCTGGCGAGTAGGGTTTTCCAGAATTTGTCGAGCCCTGCATATATATATATATATATATATATATATACATATATATATGTATATATGCCACATAACCTAGTGCTACCCAAACACATGCTGTAATTAATAGGAATTAGTTTAAATCAATCTTACCAAATGGTGCTGAAAATGCAGTTGGATTTTGAATATAAACTTTCCCTCTTTCAACAAAACATGCAAAAGTACACTTTTTCTACTCACTACCCTTTCTAAATCCAATGTACTATTTAACTAAATGCAGCTGAGAGTATTTAATGCTTCCTAGATAGAGCAAAAAGAACTCAACAAATTAAGTGACATATTGATCCAAAAAGAGAGACTTATTAAAATTAGGACAGGAACTTTAAAAAGGATGAATATTAAATTAAACTGTATTTTAAAAATAAACTAAACACACATCAGAAATAAAAGGAAATCAAGATAATATAGTGCATATGCTCTTATAGGATAAATGTTTATGCTTTAATTTTTTAAATATAATTTAGCCATCCCAATTCAGCATTCTTATGGTATGTATTGCATAAGTCACATTAAGGGAATTTTGAATTTTTTGACAACTGAGAAATATTATTTTGGTGTTGAATGCACACAAAAAACAGTTGCTAGATAGTGACCTCTGGGACTCATTTGTTTTGAAGGCAATTCTAGTGAGGTCACCTACTCAATTATCATGGCAAGTTTAAAAACCAACTCCCCATGGACATCAGCTCCTACCTCCTCTCCCCCCCCCCTTTTTCCCCCACCTCTGAGACAGGCTTATTGGTTAATTGTATAAATGACTACAGGCTAACATCCCTACTATCTTCCCCCTTTTCCTCCACACACGTCTCACACACTGGGGCACCAGAGTCCTGCGCTTATCTGCTTCTCCCCCTCCCTGCACTTTCAGAATTCCTTGAAATCCCTTGATTTGGGCTCTGTCTTTGCTGCTCCTCCTCCCTCCCAGAGCTGCCATGAATCACCTGTTTGTGGCATTCCAGCTCTGGGAGGGAGAGGGTGGAACAGGGATAGAGCCTGAATCAGGAGATTTGCAGCTCCTACAAAAGTGCTGGGAGGGAGGAAGGAGGTGTAGAAAGTGGGTTTCAGTGGTGAAAGGCACATGGGTCTATTTGAAAACATGGGATGGTGGGCGGGCGAAGCCCGCCCACCTTCTAAAAGCCCCTCCCCAGCTTTATGGGAGGGACACTGGACCCATGTCCAACTAATTGCTTGGGACAAATAATGAATAAAGGATCAAGGAGTGCGGGTTAGAGGTTCAAAATAAGGGAGCCGGATGGGGACACCGAGCAGAGAACCCCGGACAGCGCCCACTGCTCCTCAAAGCTTTCGATGGAGCCAGTGGACGCCGCCCAGAGGAACTCTGCCCGGATTCGTGACAGAAGGGAGGAGCGGAAATAGGCCCCACATGGGGAAGGGGACATCCAGAGGGTTCACAGGTGGAGCCCCAGTGGGCCACAGATTGACCACCACTACTTTAGCTCAAGAGATAGAGGTTTGTGCTACAGACCTAGAAGTCCTGGTAAGTGTTCAGCAGGTGAATCAGTGTTGTATAGTGAATGCAGCTATCTGTAGGACTGCAGAAAGTGTGTGAAAGCAACTGAATGCCATCCTGGAGAACTGGGTTCCATCCATATATCTGCTGTAAACTTCATATAGGATGTTGGGTCAGTAACTTAAATGAAGTTTTCCACAGGTGGCCAGTCATTATTTTCATTTTCTGGGTGCCCTGAGAACTGGGGTCTTGTTTTGAAAGTTGCTGAGCACTCAACTAAAGAAAAGTCAGTGGGGACTGCAGATGCTCAGTGTTTCTATGAGGAAGGTGTGGAGTTGGGAAATCCTAGGCTCCGATTTTGATTATACTATTGATTCATTCTGTGGCATTTCATAACTCACTATCCATTTAAGACCAGCCCTACACTAGACCCAGCAGCTCAGCTTACGGTACGCAACCCCAGCTACATAGAATACATAGCTGGAGTCAGCTTACCTTAAGCCAAACTTGGCAGTGTCCCAAAAGCAGGAGGCCGATGAGAGCAAATGCTCCTGTCAGCTTCCTTTATTCCTCCCAAGAGCAGGAATATTGGATGCCGGCAGGAGTGCCCACTGAGTTCAGTTCAGCGAGTCTTAACTAGATTTGCTAAATCAAACTCCAGAAGATCAGTTACAGCAGCATCGATTTTTTTCCGTGGAGTTAAGATGTGACCTCAGTCTCCTTGTATTTAAAACTGATATGTTTACCTACTTTACAGAGCTAATGACAGGGGTTAGTGTCTGTACAGCCCTTTGAACATATATCATTATTAAAAATGCAGAATACTTTAAAGATGGGATCCTGAGTTCTCAAGTTAGGTATTCAGTCATGGAAACAGCCCTAATTAGTGGATGTTTCTTCTAAATATAGCATAGATTCTTTATCTGTAAAATGAGGATAACTTATTTCAGTAGAGTTATAAAGACCATTCATACTATTATCATTAATACCATACAAAACTGTTAGGCGTTAGAAACTAATAATTCTATATCCAGCATAATATAGAATGCTGGTAGTCAAAGACAATATGGGGACTAACCCTAAGTTATAAGCCTGAGAGTAACACTGAATAATTTTCCCCAAAAAACCACCACCCATCCTGTGCACTGATAAAGCAATGAACATGTGGTTAAAAAAAAGTTTAATTATGTAGTTTGTGTGTCTGTAGTATTAAGGTTGAATGAGAAATTTTATTCCTGGTATTTCCTAACTTTCAAATGTTTGACTTTATAGTCAAAAACCTATATTCAAATAAGATTGCAGTATCACAGTAGACCATAAACCAACCCAACCTCTGCCAGATTGGTGAGCAAACACAAACCTAGCAGAACGACTTGAGGCTATATGTTAGACAGCCTTCATGTTATACTAATAAGGGAAAGTAAAAAACCATTTTGGTCAACTTAAGAACGAGACCACAAATATTTGAAATGTTCAAGATTTGAAAGTGGTTTAGTAATTCTGTTAAGAGACAGAAGGTGACATTTCAGTTACTGGAAACTGGAGGAAACAGCAGCAGATTCTCAACCACAAGAAAAAAAGGTGTTGGAAGTATTTATTCTGAAATGTCTGACAGTAAATACAGTACTTACTGCAGTAAGCTATGCAGAATACAAATGGCAAATTAATGTACTTACAAAGCTACATTAAAAATAGTAAGATTACAAAATCAAGAACTGAAAAGTTAGGAAATGCCAGAATCATGGCTGCCTGTGAAACCTTAATTCAGCCTCCTTGCACATATATAGTCTTAAATTACATGATCATACACTATTTTTGCCACAACCCTCTTGCCTCATTAGGTGCACAGTAAGGATGTAACGGATTAAAGGGAGATGAGCAGGGGGGACTAGAATACCGCCCACTGCAGCCAGGGGCTGATCCAGCTCACCCAGACTAGCCCCTGCTTGCAGATCCCTGACGCAGGCAGCAGCTGCTTGGGCTGGGGCTGTTCCTGCACCCTAGTTGGAGTAGCTCCTGCCTGCAGGGCACCCAGGCATGCCGCCAGCAGGAGCTGCTCTGGAGGAGCCTCTGTCTGCAGCAGGCAGGGAGCTGCTTCAGCCCCACCAGTTAACCTTAACCAGTAAGACTTACCAGTGAACTGTTTAAACCCTCACATCCCTGGTGTGTACGGGAGGGATGATGCTCACTTAATGAGCAACTATGCAATGTGTTTTCTCCTCATTCTCCAGTGGGTTCCTCCTGGCCTTGTTTACATTTACAGGCAGTCCCCGGGTTACGTACAAGATAGGGACTGTAGGTTTGTTCTTAAGTTGAATCTGTATGTAAGTCGGAACTGGCGTCCAGATTCAGCCGCTGCTGAAACTGATCAGTTTCAACAGCGGCTGAATCTGGACGCCAGTTCTGACTTACATACAGATTCAACTTAAGAACCCCAGGCATCCCCAGGTCAGCTGCTGCTGAAACTGATCAGCGGCTGATTCCAGGAAGCCCGGGGCAGGGGCTTCCTGTAGTCAGCCACTGGTCAGTTTCAGCAGCCGCTGACTTGGGGACGCCTGGGGCAGAGCAGCTGGGGTGCTGCTGGGTTGGTCCAGTAGCGCCGCCGCTCCTCGGTGCTACTGGACCAACCCAGCAGCACCCAAGCTGCTCTGCCCCAGGCGTCCTGATTGAGCCGCTGCTGAATCTGACCAGCAGTGGCTGAATCAGGACGCCTGGGGCAGAACAGCTGGGGTGCTGCCCGGTTGGTCCAGTAGCGCCCAGAGCGGCGCTACGGGACCAACTGGCAGCGCCCCAGCTGCTGTACCACAGGTGTCTGGAGCAAAGCCACGGAGCACGGGGGCAGCGGGACAGCCCAGATGCGCTGTGGCTGTCCGCTGCCCGCATGCTCCGCGGCTTTGCTCTGCTTTGCCCCCCCCCCCCCCCCGTCCTCCTGGTCTGCAGACCAGGGGGACGGGGACGGGGGGGGTGCAAAGCAGAGCCAAGCAGAGCCAAGCCGCGGAGCGCGCGATCAGCTGACAGCCCAGACGCTCTGGGCTGTCAGCTGGCCGGGCGCTCCGCGGCTTGGCTCTGCTTTGCCCCCCCCCCCCCCCCGGTCTGCAGACCAGGTGGAGATGGGGGGGCAAAGCAGAGCCAAGCCTCGGAGCGCGTGGGCAGCGGACAGCCCTGTCCGCTGCCCATGTGTTCCGCCGCTTTGCTTCCTCTCCCTGGTCTGCTGGAGACCAGGGAGAGGAACCCCGTTCGTAACTGCGGATCCGACATAAGTCGGATCCGCGTAACTCGGGGACTGCCTGTAGAGCAGTTTGAGCAATAAAGACAGAATTAATTCCATCTTAGGCTTAATATGGTGGTTTCATAAACATTCATGAATGAATTTAGACACCTCTGTGAAATTGAAGGGGTATTATTCCTATTTGACAGGGAATTGAGACACTTTTTATTTTAATGTTGTATCTATTAATTTTAGGTGTCCAAGTTGAGACACTCAAACCAGATTTTCTGAATGCTTGGCATTACATAGCATTTTGTATGTTCAAAGCATCACTCTGATTGGCTCCAATTGCAGCTGCTGAATGTTCTGCACCTCACACCATAGGGCCTCAGGGCAGAAATCCAGAAAACTGAGGTAATGACGTGTGCAAAGTTTGGTTTAAGTAACTCGACCAGCAGGGGCAGGGATAGAATCCAGTTCTTCAGGGTACCATTCATTTAGCTTAAAACCATGAGAGCATCCTTTCTCTACCTGAAATCCCTTAAGTTGTTCACTACAGAACACCTTCAAACTTCTGGAACAAATTCATTAAAGAATATATTAATCTCCAGAGTAGTCCATCTTGTGCATTGAATGAGGCAGGTTGCTGTGGTGAAAAAACTATCTTCGATTACACGATCACATCCTATTATGTGCACAATGGAAGGTGAATTTAAAATTGTGCAGGTCACCTTAATTCTGGCATTTCCTAACATTTGAGTGCTGACTTTACACTGACACTTGCATGGTTAGAACATTCAAGTCCACTTCAGATATTTCAGCTTCTTGAGCTAAGAGAATAGGAGATAGGAGTACGAGGCTATCCAATGGGGGACCAGCACTGGAGAGGAATGAGACACTTTACCATCTGTGAAACCTGCTATTTGTGTCAATAGCATAGGAATAGTGAGACTTGGGAATTGTGGATTCCATTCCAGACTCTTGAAGAGTATATACCATAGTGGGCACAGACTTTTCTTTGCGTTTCCTTGAACTTTGTTCCTTCCTGCCTCATCCCCTCCTACTTGCACTGTCTTACATCTTCCTTGCCTCTACTTTCTCATCCTAGTCCCATTTTTCCTTACTTCACTGGTCCTAGGCTATTCACTCAGCTTATCAAAACCAGTTCCCCACCTCAACTCATCCATTTTGTCTCATTTTCTTTCATCTGAAGATAACACTTCACAATATTTAGAAGCCCCCTGCCCAACAAAGGCTACAAAACTAAAAGGACTACTAGGAGCCTGTACACTCTGTTCACTACGCTCGCTTACCCCCCTCTCTCTGGCCACTTTCGCCTTGCTAAGACAGCCTGTTGATGCTGATGATACTGATAATGTGATGCCATCATTCTGTTGGTTGGCAGGAACATTTCTGTCATCCAGCAGAAAACACTATATAGAGAGGGAGAGGGGGGACAGACAACACAAGGCCTTCTCAATTAGGAATGTGAACAGGTAACTGGTTAACTGCTGCCTGGGAGCAGCCCCCCTGCCCAGGGCCCACCGTAGGCAGGCTGCTCCAGCCCTGTGGGGCCAGGGACTTCAGTCCAGTGGGTTTGGGGGCTGATCCAGCTGGGCTGGAGAGATCCCCCCACCCCCACCGCTCTCAGGATCCCAGTTAAAATCCTGTTTAAATCAGTTATGTCCCTATTCTCAAGTAGAGCGCACAAAAACTTCACAGTAAGTTTAGCCAGGAATGCTAACCATTGTAATGCTTAAAGCAACCATTTCCATATGATCATTAGTCAGAATTTTCCAGAATATTAGTTTTACCCATTACAGAGAATGTATCATGGTCTTGAACTTGTACATTATTTTTATGCACCTGCCCCCTCCCCCCCAAAAACAAAATACATAATTAAACATTTCTCCCTTCTATAATATCCCATTGTGCTCTGCTTGCTTAGCCACAATTCTGGGACACCAATCAATATTGGTTATAGACATGGTGAGTTACTTAAAGATAAAAGCTTCTGATTAATGCTTTAAATATAAAGAAAATGTGCACAAAGTGCAACAGCATTTGAGATGTGAAATCATTTTTAACAGTGAGAAGTTAAGCATGAAGAAGTCAGGAAATTCAGCAGTAAACTGGGTCATGTTGAATATTAACACAGGATGTGTCGCATGACCCAATTTACTGCTGAATTTCCTGATTTCTCTATTTTCTTACCCTTAATATTAACCATTCCAATGTTTGCAAAGAGGCACTTTCACGGCTCTAAGATCCAATCTCATCCCTGTCCAATTCTATCAGTCTTCCAGACTCCCATCTCTAACAATGTTAAGGACAAGAAACTGAAACTTAACTAACTGGACAGATTTCTGTAATAGCATAATAAAGACACACATTAATTAGGATGCTTAAGTCAACAGCATGGCAGACCCATTTGATCAGATTCCATAAAAGTAAGTAAAACAGAGTTTGTCTTCCCACTGAGGGGGGAAACGCATGGAATGAAAATCAGAGAATAAATCTATTAAGTTACCATGAACGGCTGTTTAACTTTGCAGTAAACAACCTGAATTCTGCAGCAAAATCCTTGGTTTACTGGAAATTCTGGTTCAGTTCCAAGTAATTAAAAATGACAGGGAAGATACTTTAATATAAAAATGAATGCAATCAATACATTGCGCTGTATTGACATTAAAACTTTAGTACAGCGTAAAATGAAGTGGAGCTAATATTACATTCTAGAGACTTGTATTGGCAGCATTGCAAAAGTTATCAGGAGGAAACGGGAGATTATGGCTACTAGGTGGGGAGCTTTTGGGATTTTGGGCACTAGGGAAAGCCTGGGAAGTAGTTTGAGGTTGTGGCCTCAGGCCAGCGATTAAGGGGCCATGAACAGGAGGTGATGCATTTCTTCCCACCCTGTATGGGTGATATTAGAGGTATTGAAAGAGACACTGGGATTCTGAATCTGGTTTAAAAGCCTGTCGGTCCCCAAATGGAATCAAAAGAAGTTTTGCTATTGTCCATTCTTCAGATGCCAGTTTCAGCAGTCGTTAACAGCCACTCCTTCTTTAATTCAATAGCCATAACTACATCTAGTAAATGATGGATAAACTGGATATTTCTGCTTAGATTACTGGCACTGAAGTACTAATTTTGCATCCAGGTTCTCATGAAATTTCAGAGGAGGGTGATCCAGTGATATAGGAGAAGCAGTTTTAGATGCTGTTTCACTCGGTTTGCAAACTGATGAAGACAGTACTGCATTGCTTTTCTTTGGTTCTTTCTTTAAAATTTCTTTGAAATTATAAAAGCTAGAAATGTACTTTAAAAAACCTATTAACTTGGAATCTGTTTCTCATGCAAATTGTGTCCAGCTTACATGAGGCTTTGGTCCGATACTCACAAGCTGTATCTACAGAAGTGATGACACCTGCTTAGAAAAACTTCCTACTTGCCAAGGGAAGTGGATTTTCAGGCTCTGTCCATGCTTAGATACTTAAAACGATTACAAGATAGGGGAAGCAAAATGTTTCTCTTAGAACCATTGCTGCTCACTTCAAGTGGATAGCCAGAATATAAGCAAAGAAAGGCACCTGACCTCATAGTGGTATGCAAAAGCATGTTGCTCCAAAGTGATTAAAAAAATTATATGCAATCAACAGAAGGTATAATAAACACTTGAGACAAGCCTATTTTTTTCAAGTAGGCTTCCCTCTTGAAAGGTAAGACAGGACGAGGTTAATTATAGAATCCTAAAACGGAAGGGATCTCGAGGTCATTGAGTCCAGTCCCCTACCCTCCTGTCAGGACCAAACACTGTCACTCTGGATCATCCCTGACAGGTGTCTGTCTAACCTGCTCTTAAATATCTCCAGTGATGGAGTTCCACAACCCCCCTAGGCAATTTATTCCAGTGTTTAACCACCCTGACAGGAAGTTTTTCCTGATGTCCAACCTAAACCTCCCTTGCTGCAATATAAGCCCATTGCTTCTTGTCCTATCCTCAGAGGCCAAGGAGAACAAATTTTCTCCCTCCTCCTTATAACACCCTTTTAGATACTCGAAAACCGCTCTCATGTTCCCTCTCAGTCTTCTCTTTTCTAGACTAAACAAGCTCAGTTCTATCAGTCTTCCCTCATAGGTCATGTTTTCTAGACATTTAATCATTTTTGTTACTCTTCTCTGGACCTTCTCCAATTTCTCCACATCTTTCTTGATTTGTGATGCCCAGAACTGGAGACATTACTCCAACTGAGGCCTAATTAGCGCAGAGTAGAGTGGAAGAATGACTTCTTGTGTCTTGCTCACAATACTCCCATTTATGTTAACCTAAAAATGATTGAGAACCCTCTGGAAAACAATGTAGTTATAATAAAACAATCTCTCTTACAAGAGCCAAGAGGCTGAAAAGAGTGGAAATAATGGGATTCTACAACCATCACAGGAGTTGACATCTGTGATTAGAGAAAGAAACAGTAAATGCTCCTTATCATATCTCATAGGCAGCCTTCGATGGGGGTCCAGGAACAGCATCATACCTTTACCCGGCAGCTGTTGGGAAAATAGGTAGCATATCACATAAGCCATTACCCCAGCCAATGCGGATCTGCCAGGCTCTGTCCTGTTCATGTAGGCCCTGGCAGCAAGTAGCATCTTACCTTCAATTACTTCTGAAACAGCTTTTTGTAAATGCATTGCTTTTTGACTACTTCAGGATTACTGATGATTGTTCTCATATATCACAAAATCTACTCCATCAAGATACTGATTGTGTTATTTCTTTTTTTAGTGCCTTCGCCAACAAACGTTGTAATAGAATCTTTGAACTTCGTAACTAGATTGCGCTGGGATTACATGAGCATGCCTTCAATCCCTCACTTTATCGTGGAAATCAAACCTTATGAGTGAGTGTCTGTGTCGTGCATTATGCCTATACTTTATTTTCTTTAAAATAGGGATTTAATTGGCTAATTGGTTAACCAGTATGACTCACCCTTAACAGGTGCCGCTTACCAGTTCCTGTTAACCAGTAGGTCCCACTCCAGAAAGGGGCCAGCCAGCTGGAGCAGCCCCTGTCCTTAGCAGGCCTGGCCCAGCTCCCCCACCACAGGTTACATACCAGCTCCCTGGGAGAGGGGCCTGTGAGGGCCTCTGCTTCTAGGAAGCTAGCTGCAAAGTCTGTAGTGAAGCCTCCCCAGGAGCAGGACCAGAAGCCCAGGGTGGGTTTGCTTATTTCAACTTTATACTGCAGTGCACACAGTGCATGTAATAGCTAGGGGTATGTCTACACTACCCCGCTATTTCGAACTAGGTGTACCATGAGGTGTACCGGTAGTTCGGAATAGGAAGCCTAGCTCGAACTACCTAGTTTGTGCCCCGTGTAGCCGCGCTGCACGGGGTTCGAACCAGCGGGGTTTTAAAAATGGCGGCTCCCCACTTATGCAAATGAAGCCCGGGAAATTCAAATCCCGGGCTTCGTTTGCAAGTGCGGTATGCCTACATTACCCTCCTAGTTCGAACTAGGAGGGTAGTGTAGACATATCCTAGGATTCTTAGCTGTATCATGGTTACATTTTTTAATTATTTTTACATCTCTACTTTAAAAGCATTCATGTAGTGATTCCTTTCATTTTGCTAAATCACCAGGAAAGTTTTATTTCTACACAGTGAAATCATGCAGTCCCTATGGAATTCAGTATGTGTATAAATGAAGACAGAATTTCTCCATTCTGACATCTGTTTTGTAAAAGACTGTAAAATAACCTTAATTACTCTTCAATCTGTTTTACAGGTTAGGGAAATATAAGACAGTCAGCACCTGCGTGAAAACAATAAAACATTATTGTGACCTCTCTAATGAAATAGAAGAACCCAGTCAGTCTTACTGGGCTAGAGTTAAAGCTTTAATTGAGTCTGAAGAGTCTGAGTTTGTTGAGACTAAAGAATTTGTCCTGCGACGGGATGGTAAGTTTAAATGTAAACATACATTTTATATCCAGAAACGTGATTTGAATGAATTCAAGTGAATTCATAGCATTTCTTCTACATTAAAAGATGACTATAAAAACCTTTCTGGTGCAATACTGTATATTTGGTTCAGAATATCATAGTAATAACTTGGGGCTGGGATGAACATACAGGTTGCTTACTAGCATTCTTTACTTGTATGGCCCATTCACGAATATCTAAGCGCCTTTCCAAATATTTAATGAGAAATGGTGCTGGTAATGGACTCACTAGCATACTTTCCTTATTTTGCACCCCTGATGTGCTGTCTTACAATGCTAGACAAAGTTATCCCTGTTCGTTGTGCCTTCGGTTATCCACTTGCTGATCAACCAAAATGATTACCTGGAAGTCCACTGTAGTATGACTGCATAGCATAATGTCCTGTGTTTAAAGTTTTAAGCATTGTAGTACAGTAAAACTCCAATTGTCCGGCACTCCCGATAGTCCGGCACCAACTGGAACTCGGAAGTGCTCCGGCCAGGCGGACAATTGGAGCTGCTGTGAGCCCCATGGGTGCTCCCGGCGAGGAAAGGGAAGGGGAGAAGAGGGAAAGGGGATTATACCCCTATGATGGGTCTTCCGGGACCTGCACTGCAACCGACTGTGGGTTGGGGGGTGGCCGGGGAATGGCGGGGCGAGGAGCGACCCTTTGCCATTTTGCAGGAAGGCGACAGAAGCCTCGCGCCATCGCCGAGAGTTTCCAGGAGGGGAGTGGACTCCGCACCCTCCAGACTGTAGTTCTGTAGTTCTCACCGAGCAGGGGAGTGAGGGGCGGCGTTGTGGGCCCGACCCAGCAGCACTCCAGCTGCTCTGCAGCTTCCCCAAGTCCGCCGCTCGTCAGTTTCAGCAGCAGCGGACTTGGAGAAGCAGCGCGGAGCAGAGCAGCTGGGGTGCTGCTGGGCGCCGAACGGGGGTGGGGACGGCACTGTGGGACCAACCTGGCAGCGCTCCAGCTGCTCTGCCCTGCGCCGCTTCCCCAAGTCTGCTGCTGCTGAAACTGACTAGTGGCGGTCTTGGGGAAGCTGCAGAGCAGCTGGGGTGCTGCCGGGTTGGTCCCGCAGTACTGCCCCTCACTCGCCTGCTTGGCGTTAACTACAGTACTGCAGTCTCGGGGGTGGGGAGCCCGCTCCCCTCCCAGAAACTCGGCGGCAGCGCGGGGCTTCCCCCGCCTTCCTGCAAAACGGCGGAGGGTTTGCCCCTCACCGCACCATTCCCGGACACAGTGCAGGTCCCGGCAGACCCATCACAGCCCCCCGCTGGAGTACGTCCCAATACTCCGGCATATCCGATAATCTGGCACCACCTGAACTCCTCTAGCCCACCAGCCTGGCTCTGCTGCCCCCAGCTCCACACATGACAGCAGCTGCTCCTGGGGCTCTCTAACCTCCACTCACAGCCCCTGCAGGCTGCTGCTGACCAGACTTGCTCCGCTCCGTGCCCCCCCCCTCCGCCCGCCTGTTCTCAACCTTTGCAGCTGGGGCTCTCAGGTCTAGCAACATCTGTCATCCTGCCAGACCAGGGAGTTCCAGACCAGAGAGGTTCAACCTGTAATAGCATTTCATTTAGCTTTACAGCAAAAAAGAGAGTGTGTCTGCAAGGCCCTTGGTCCGTGTCCAATGCCCAATCTGACATAAATTGGTACTATTTTTTATAAGCAACTTCTTATCCTATTACCATGGTAATTACTGAGATTGCTTATTGTCCTAGCTTGTTTTTCTTTCCAAATTTAATAATCTTGATTTTTATGTGGTGGTTGTAGATCCTGCATAATATTTGAGTGAGATTTCATCAAGCAATAGTCCTATATTTTGTGATTTAGACTCATGTATACATCATTTGCTTTGCTTTGTTTTTCTGTTTTCTGTCAAGGGCAGAATTTTAAGGGGTGGGTGTGTGTGTGTGTGTGTGTGTGTGTGTGTGTGTGTGTGTGTGTGTGTGTGTGTGTGTGTGTGTGTGTAATATATATATGGGAAGTTACACTGGATTTGCTAAAATCAGGGACAAGCAATGGGCAGCCCTGGGCCACAACTGGTGCTCTGATACATTTTATTTGGCCTGCTAACCAGGGGGTGTAACCATAGATTACCTAGGCTTTCCCGTGGTAGTACCCAGTAGGGTTACCAGGTAGACACCCCACAAAATACCAGACACACTTGATCGTGGGCGGGGGGAGGGAAGGAGGAGGGACGAGATGGGCTGTCCGGGAGGAAGGGAGGGGTGGGCATCAGAGCTGGGGGATATCGGGGGCTGGGAGGGCTGGACAGGAGGGGTGGGGCGGGAAGCAGAGCTGATGGGCGGAGAGGGGGTGCAGCCACTGGCTGTAGCCGGAGTCCAACAGGCCGCGCCCCCGGCAGGCATTCCCTCTAGTTGCTAATAGAAGCGGGGTGGGGGGAGTAGCTGGGAGTGCCGGCTGCTGCCCCCACTCTCCCCGCCGGGCTTTTGCACGTGACCACAGGGCTCCCAGCGGCAATCGCAGCCCACCTCCCAGTTGCTCTCCCACCCCTGCCAGGCTTCTGTCTGGCGCCCAGCCAGAATTTCAGAAAATACCGGACATTGCACATGTCCAGTATTTTCTGAATTTTTCTACCGGACTGTCCAGTAGAAAACTGGACACCTGGCAGCCCTAGTGCCCAGGCCTACCTAATTCTGAACCTGAGAAGGCAGCTCTTCCAGTGTCCAGAGGAAAGGGACAAGAGGCTCTGCCATCATGGAGCCAGAAGATGGCTATCAGGATGGAGCTCTTTCCACCACCTAGAGAAGGGTGTTCCCCAGGACCTGGTGGAGTTAGCCAGGAGGTTGCAGCTCTCCAGTTTTGGTGGGGTTGCTCCCTTCCTGGTGGGCACAGAGCCTAATTTATTTTGCAGAGCCCAGAACTGTGGTATCAGTGCAGGACTTGTTGCTCTGGCACATGTTCTCACAGCAACAGCCAAGTGAGCTGCCCTCCAGATAACAAGAGCTGCTGGTTTTTGGACCACAACAGCTTTGTTTTCTGCTTCATCCGGAAGCCTCTTAATAAAAATGGCCTGCCAAAAGATTTTTAGTGGCTTTTCTGGCCCTTGATTACATTTAAATTGTTGTCTCCTGTCATTTTTGTATCTGTGCAAACCAACTCTTGAATAAACAGTTTTTTTGTTCTTGTTTTGATTTAAAAATGGCTTGCTCCAGTTTAATTTACTAGTTGATATAGCTACATTGAAATAAAAAGCCGTCCTTTAACCAAAATAGGCCTATTTACACATTCTTCACATCTGTTCACTTGCCATGTTCTTTTTCTGTTCAGTACTTTAATTTTTGCCCACTTGACACTTTTTCAAACAACTATATGCTTACATTTTTCTATTAAATTTTATAAGCCACTTGGCAGACCTCACTGATACTAACCATTCTTGCTAGGTTTGTGCCTAGCCTAAAGTATATTCCTTTAACCAAGACTCAGTTCCTCTGCAGCATCCCTCCCATTAGGTGTGTAATCGTTTTCATTATTTTGGTATGTCTTCGGAAGTAATTTTTTCCTCTTGAAAATAAACCATGAATGCTGTTATCTGTTAGCCCCACATTTGTCGTTGAATTCCGGTTCAGAATTCTTCAGCCTAATAATGAAGGTACACGTTTGTTTCAGGAAAAATAGGAGCACCTACTCTGAATGTTTCAATTGAGACAAATGAAATCAAGGTTGAGATTCACCACCCATATCGGAAACTACCTCCCACTGTCAGAAGAAAGAAAGACTTCACCTACACGGTGTTTTTGCGGTCCAGTGAAGATCCGGTATGTTTTAAATTGAAAGTTTCAGATCATACCTCTGAAATTGAAAGTTTTAGATCATACCTCTCGAGGTCCCATCCAGTTCTAGTATTCCATGATTCTATACCTTTTGGCCTTTTAAAAAAACAAATACATAGCTTTAGAAAGGGGATAGAGTAACAAATAAGTTTTTATTACTTTAAATTACACACACATCCAAGGGATACTGAGAAATATCTTTAATGTAAACATTGCTAATACACAAGTGAATCCTTGAAATGTTGATTTGTGGAACCTCAATCACAGCCCTGTCTTTTGAGTATTCATTGTAGTAATTTTTAATCACGTGGTCACATGCCGTTATTTTTATAGGGCCCCTGTTTTACTAAATGTGCCTTTCACACCTAATCCATTTAGGTTTTTCTTGTCCCTCACTGTGGTGTTTGAGCACCTTATATTGAATGGAAGGAGTTGTTCAGTATTTGCTTTTATCCACCTAATTAAATGTCTTGTCCACTATCTCACTTACTATATTCCACTTATCCTGCCCAAATAATGAGTCACTACATTATGGATTCAAAGTTTATCTGTTAATTTATATTAATTTTACTGCATGACAATGATATGTAGAATGTGATTCCATATAAGGCTTGACCCAAATTTTCTTTATTGCATTGAGTTACTTCATTCACTGGATATTATCCAGTCTGCTCTGTATGCTCAGTGAATCAGCCATCCTGGGCAGTGTTCCCTCTACATTTTCCATTCTTGAGCGGGTGAAATTTCTTATGTGCAACACTGATATTAAGGTAGTGTGTGGATGTACACCACCAGTACAAACAAATCAACTTAGATATAAATATATATATTAAACAGTCCATAGGGTGGAAGAAAATATATTAAAACAAGGGATAATTAACAAGGAGCAATGCTTATGATGTTTATTTAACATGAAAACAAATAAAGAAAATTAACACTACACGTGGAGTACATGTATTATCATCCTTTCTACCAGCTCAAGTTAGTAAACATATTGCATATTATCCACACATACCTTAGCTTTAAAATGATGAACGAATCTGAGTCAACTATAAATAGTCATGCTCTCCTTGCAAATATTAATACACTATTTACTGACACCCAAAAGGAGAGTAGAAGGCATTCACTCAAGCTCATATAGTTTCTTTGGGGAATTTAAGATCCATGCTGTACAAATACAAGTGAAACAGAAACCTGTGAAAATAGATACAAATTCTCCTGGTTTGAAACTTTTACTTTGTCTGTCACCAACTCAAAGAGTAAAAGCCCCAGAGCAAATTAACACATGGCTTCAGAATTTGTTGATTGATCCAGGTTTCAAAGAGCTTGCAGATAAGGTTTGATCTTACAAAACAATTAGCATCACACCTACTACTTGTTACTTCTGACGCTCAAGAACCGGAACTCTACCAGATAGCAAAGATCTGGTCTTAATGCCATGCAGTTTATCTTGTATTAATTAGTAACACAGGATATAAAAAAATAATTAAGCTAGTTTTAGATATCTGAAACACTCCAAAAAATCCATTAGAATCTTTTTATTTCTTTCTTACCGTAAGCCATTAACACCTGTGTAAACTTTGTTTAAAATGTAATCATGCAAATGTCCTGGCACACGCATGCACCTTGCTTTCCTCCCCTCTAATCCAGACAGACAGAGGGTCTCATTCACTCCCATCTGGACTGCAACAAGTGAGTCAGGGCACCCCAAACAAACTCTCCTCTTCCCCCCCCCTCCCCTCCGACACAGATGCCAGCACCTACCCATCCCTGTGTAATCTGCTCCCCCCGGCCCAGCCAGGAGCTGGGATAAAATCCTGCTTTTCAGACCTGAAGGCACCAGCAGCCTAGCTGGGAATCAGGAAAGCACAAACAAACTCTCCACCTTCACCTCACCCATCCCATATTTCCCCACATAATCCATACAATCTGTTTCCCCTCCACTTCTCCTTCCCAGCCTAGAAGGCTTGAGGAGAATGCTGGGTTTCTGCTTCTACCTCTGCCAGCCCGGAAACAGGACTTCCCCCAAACCTGACTTTCCCTAACCACTTACTACCTCCCTCCTCCTCATCTCCCCAAATTCCCCGACCCTACAACTCTCCTCCCCCACCACTTACTCCCTCCTTATCTCTCCTCCCTACCTGCTCCCTGAGCTCCTCTGTTTGTAGCAGTTAGCTGCTGCTCAGCCAGAGGGCTCCTCCCCCAGTCAGTCTGCTGAGCTCCCTGCAAGGGAGCTCTGAGCCTCAAGGTGGGGCTCATTAAACAGCTGGGCAGCTACGCAGTTTACAAGGAACATCGCTTCTTGGGGGAGATGTTTTAGTGCGATTCAAAAAAAAATGCCCATATTAGATTGGAGGATTTTAAATTATCTAAACTTTACTTTACTTTGTGTACACATTCTTAACTTCAAAATCAATGCAGATTTTCACCAGATAGTTTGAAGGTACAGATCCTATTTAGGGGCCACCTCTGTGGAAGATTTTAAAATTTATATTCCTGCGAACAAGGCCACTAGAGCAATTCACTAGAACAGTTTTGGATTTCCAAGATGTTGCTCTTTTGCTCAGTAAGGATGGTGGATGAGTCCTTAGGAGAGAGATCAAGAAAAAAGTACACAGACATGTTTCATTATAGGATAAAATTTTCATAAGCCCTTAAGTCTCATTTTTAAGTATCTTAGGGGCATAGGTGGCATTTGAACATAGATGGGATTTCTGAACCTAAGTCATTTAGATGCTCTGGAAATTTTACCTGTAGGCGCTGTGGTCTAATAGGGCAGCACTGCACGGAGCCTAGGGTCAGCTGGGGTCTCCAGCAGAGACCGGTTCTCACGGCGCTGCCCCGTTGAAATGCCTGGGATCAGCTGGAGTCTCATTATTGTGCAATTAATTTTTGTTAATACTACTAGAAGTTAGGGTTGTTGGCTTGCAAATAACTGTTAGCAGAGATGCACAGCTGTTTCAGTGCACAGATCTGTAGCAGTAACAGGTCTGATCCCTAGCATTTTAAGTTCTAGCATTAAGGTGGCAATGCTGTCTTTACATGTTGAGTCAATATTATAAATTCAGATTAAGGCCCTAATCTAACTTTTTACATTTCTTTCAGATCAAAGAGTTTCAAACAGACCTATGTAAGAAGAATACATGTAGCATATACATTCCACTCATTTCTATGAGGTCCACTTACTGTGTGTCAGCTAAAGGACATTCGTCAATGGTTTCAGATAGAGGATTTTCCCAATCAAATGAAAGTTGCATTCATGTTACTTTTACCCAGCCACGAGGTAATTTATAAAAGTCTAATCCACTTTTCTGAAGACTCTGCCCTGCCTGTCGTTATCTACTTGATTGGTTCCATAATTTGTTCGAGTTGCAGCTAGACTTGTGTAATTAGGAAATAATGAATCATTATATTAGTTGTTCGAAGACAAACTTTGGAATTGCACAAATGCTAGTGGAAATTTATAACCAGTAAAATGTGTAGACCTTTCTGAATTTAAGATAACCATAAGCTTATGATAAAGATATAAAGCAAGTCTCTCTATTATTATTATTTATTTATTTATTTATTTATTTACCTCTTGAACTTGTTTGGTTTACTTAAAAATGGGGGAGGCTGGCTAAACTTCTTTACTGTGTGTTCCATAATACCTACATATTGCATGTGAGTTAAGGAGAGTTTGCAAATTCTTAGTCTTAATTTAGTTTTTATTAAAAATTCCCATTAATAACAGACCCTGGTGAAATCTGATAGCATGGTATTTTTGTTCATTTCTATGCTGTGCTCTGCCTTGCATTTGGTAGAATGGATAGGGTAATCAAAACTCCCTGAAACCAATTTGAGAACCTCTGGGCTATTGTGAGGAGCTCGATTGATTTTCCGGGGCTGTTACCCACAATTTACACTTTTAAAATCAGTCTTAATAACTTTAGCAGCCCAAACAGTGGATTAGTTATATGTGTCTTACACCACTTAAGATCCTATTAAAGCAGAGGTTCTCCAACTGGGGACATCTTGCAGGTGGTCCGCGGCTCGAGCTCAGTCCACACCTCCTACCCTGCCAGCAGGGAGCCCGCACTGATGCTCCAACCTTGCAGTCCTCCCATGAGGTTGTAGTGCCAGCACCAACTTCCTTCCTGGCTGGGTACTGAGCTCATGCCACAGATCATTTGCATCCTCCCTTGCTCCTGCATCCTCCCTCCTTGCCAGATACCCTACGCCCCCTTCCTCCACCCGCTCCTGCAGCCTCCCCACTGGCCATACTCTGCACCCACCCTTGTTTTTGCATCCTCCCTCCAGACCACACACTGCCCTCTCCCTTGCTCCTGCCCCCTCACCTCGGCCAGACACTACTCCCAGCCTGTTCCTGCAACCTACCTGCCACTCAGATCATGCATCCTCACCCCTTTCTATACCCTACCCCTGCCCAGATCCTGTACCCTCATTCCTATCCCACTCACCGGCAGTTTTGTCCTGCACGCTGAACCCCTCATTTTGGCCCCATCCCAAAGCGTAGGGGGTCCACAAAATCCGCTAACCCCAGAAGAGTTACTCTGGACTGTGGTAAGCCCTGAACCTCAGTCCTTTTTGTCCCCCGGCGATTGAAGCACCAGGAGAGTGAGTTTTCTTAGTTGGGGGTCACAACAGTGAGGGTTGGGGATTTTGGAGGTTTTTTTTTTTTTTTTTTTTTTTTTTTTTTTTTTTTTTGCATCTTACTTGCGTGGTCCCTGACTAATTTTTCCCCCCCCCGAGTCAATAGCCCCAGACCCAAAAAAGGTCCCCCGCCCTCTTGTAATAAAGACAATGTTGAAACCTTTTGTGTTAGACACAGTATTTTACTTTATTTTAAAATAGTTTTGTAAACTAACATGGGAAAGTTTAAAACATTTACAGGCAGTCCCCGACTTACGCGGATCTGACTTATGTCGGATCCGCACTTACGAACGGGGCTTTCTCGCCCCGGAGGTCGGGGCGAGAAAGCCCCGTTCGTAAGCTGCTCCGGTGCCCCTGGTCTGCTGGAGACCATCTCCAGCAGACCAGGGGCACCGGGCGGGTTCCCGCGCTTCTGAGGCTTTGCCAGAGCAAAGCCTCAGAAGCGCGGGGAACCGCCGCTGCTGCCGCTTCAGTCTGGGTGCCTGTGGTCTGCTAGGGACCGTCCCCAGCAGACCACAGGCACCCACACTGAAGCCGCAGCCATGGCGGGGTCCCGCGCCTCTGAGGCTTTGCCAGAGCAAAGCCTCAGAGGCGCGGCATCCCGCTGCCGCTGCGGCTCTGCTCCCCGTGTCCCTGGTCTGCTTGGGGGGGGAGGGGGCACAGCTAGTGTGCTCTCCCCCCCCCCCCCCAGCAGACCAGGCTTTTGTTTTGGACTCTGGGGCAGAGCAGCTGGGGCGCTGCCGATTGGTCCTGCAGCGCCGCTCTGGGCACTACTGGACCAACCCGGCAGCACCCCAGCTGCTCTGCCCCAGGTCCTGATTCAGCCGCTGCTGGTCAGTTTCAGCAGCGGCTGAATCAGGATGCCTGGGGCAGAGCAGCTGGGGTGCTGCTGGGTTGGTCCAGTAGCACCGAGGAGCGGTGCTACTGGAGCAACCCAGCAGCACCCCAGCTGCTCTGCCCCAGGCGTCCCGATTCAGCCGCTGCTGAAACTGACCAGCGCTGACTACAGGAAGCCCCAGGCAGAGTTGCTCTGCTCCGGGCTTCCTGGAATCAGCTGCTGATCAGTTTCAGCAGCAGCTGACTTGGGGACGCCTGGGGTTCTTAATGTAAGTCAGATTCTGTATGTAAGTCAGAACTAGCGGTCAGTTTCAGCAGTGTCTGAATCTGGACGCCAGTTCCGACTTACATACAGATTCAACTTAAGAACAAACCTACAGTCCCTATCTTGTACGTAACCCGGGGACTGCCTGTAATCTGTTTAAAAATTTCGATTAATATTTCTTTTCTTACTGGTTGAATTAAACTGTTCTCCCTAGCTACAGCACAAACAAAATGGCTCAGGTGTAATTGTATAGTTAACGACAAGTTTCCATTAGCAGCATGTGGTCCATGGAAAAGTTTACATTGAGCCAGACGGGACGTGGGCCAAAAAATTTGAGAACTACTGCACTAGAGAGCCTTTCCTATTCCATATTTCTCTTTACAATGTAAGCAGTAAGCTTCAACCCCAGAAACATCTTTGTGCACACATTCAGGCTGAAAGTAAAGGAAAATCTTAGACTAAATAAAAGAGCCTTTTTCTCCCAGCTGGTTATTGGATGCATTGTATTGTGCTTTATCTGAGGCTTAGAGCTTGGTAACCGAAATGTGTTATAAATGAATGGAGTGGGAACTGCCCTTTTCAACTTCCTTTTGTGCCTTTGAGAACATCCCCCAGACTTTCTTCCAGCAACCCTTAATATATCGAGGAACTCCCTATTGGAGGACCAATAGGATTTTCTTTATCTCATGAATATTATAAATTGTATCTTCTTGTGATCTAAAATTGATATGTGAATAATGGGATCCTGTCCTAAGGTGACCACCGGCAGGGTACACCCTTATGTCCCTGCAGGTCACCTCATGCCTTGGTAGTTGCCTTTTGGGCACTTGCACTTCCTGTTTTTCCTAGGGGCTAACTGCCTGTATTTGCCATCACATGGTTAGGGTGTCCCCTTCCTAGGATGCCCTCTTGCTGCAACCTGTGATATGACTAGTGCACCAGCCTTAGTTTTCCCCTTTCTCCTGGAGTCCCTAGTAATGCTACATAAGTTTTCAGGATATAAATAGCCCTTTTCAGGACTAGTTCATGACAAAAAGTCTCAGTTGTAATCCAGAATTCTCCAGCACAGTCAAAACAGCACATTTCAATCTTTCAAGTTCCAACAGTCCATTTATGTACCAAGTATACCTGTGGCATCTCATAATGCTACAGTATTCTCACCTTGCTTAGAATCCCAGGTACAGCTCTGGTGTGTCCCACTATGCCTCACTCCAACCCCTTTACTTGGGGTACTTCATCTTGTTTCCTCCTCAGGTATGGTTTTATCCCTTTCCAGGACTATTCTGTGTTTCTCTAGACTTCATCCCTCTCTGCCTCAATACTCGAGTTGAGAGAACCAGCGGGTATCTCCCTTTGCTTCTCTGGGCCTTCATCCCTCTCTGGCCTGGAAAAACTTACATGACAATCCCCTCCCTCTGGCCTTTCTGCTTTCACCAGACTGTTCTGGTTTCACTGCTGAACTAGGGAACTTTTCAGTGTTCCCTTCTTTACATGCATCCTCTCTCTGAAGCTTTCCACCCAGCTTTGCTCTTCTTCTGATCCTTCTCTTAACTCTTCAGTTCTAAATTCTCTTGTCTTTGAGATTCTCTCATTCATAATTCCTGGGACAGTCCCATCCTCATTACTCCATATGAGGGCACACCTAAACTGGAATGGGAAAGCTAGGCCCAAGTCTGTTTAAGGGGCCAAATATACTATTACTTGTGTAATCAATAGTTCTATAATTCTCCTGTTTTGGAGCACTTGGGTGTGTTGTGTTTTTTTTTTTTCTTTTTTAAATCAAGTTATTTATCTACAGTGAATCTTTCTAAGGAAGAGCAAAAAAAAGCCACAGTTTAGTCATGTACTTCCTCGTCCTCTTCAAAATTAAAGGAAACATGATCCCAAAAAAACCCTACTGCAATTTCTAAAGAATTCTCATGGACTAAGCCATATGTTTTAATATTAATATACACTCAAATGTGAAAACCCTAATTCATGGACTTAATCACTCTAAAAATTGTGTGCCATTTCTAAGACTTTTGTGAACGTCAAAATAACATCCTGGATTGCAAACCTCTCATTATATTTTGCTCTAATTTTCTAGACTTCAAAATGATTATAATTGGTGTTGCTGTTGTCTTTGCCGTTGGACTTATTTTGGCAATGTATTGCCTTTGCAAACAACTAAAGAAGAGAAAAATTGAACTACCCAAGTCATTGGTAAGTTCGCAAAACTGTTCAGTAGAACCATCTGGTTAGTCAACTATTGTATAGCACCTTTTAATATCGAACGAGCTTCGTCTTACAGCCAGTATTTTTATTGAAATACATAGTGGGCAACATGTAGGAGAAAACAATCAGTAAACAAAATTTCATACCAGATAGCCACAATGTTAACTAATTAAATAGCTTTTGTCGCTATGTATAAATTCTTAAATTAAATGACTTTGCACTTGTCTCATCCTAAATATGCTCTGGATTTACACACCTGTAGCCTTTTTACTGTAGCTCAATGCTTTGAATTTCCTTTATTAGGACTTTTTCCTTTCTAAATGAGTTAATTTCAGTAGGCCAGGTTCAAGTATTTAGTTTCCATTCTTAAAACCTTAATTTACGTCTTAATTGCACTTTTCCTTGTGTTACTGGACAGGCCTATACGATGGGAAGAGTAGTGCTTATGTTTTTGTCATGGGAGCTACAAACTACTTGTTTTAATTGCTAAATTATTTTTTTAAGTCAGAGTCGTGTTTTATAAGGAACCTTTAGACTTAGTCAGGAAATCTATCCGGTGATATTAAACAACCTCTGCTTCTAACCTTTTTTCCTTCAAGTTACTTCCTTGTTTTGTGACTAGAGAAATAGGTAAGTATATGAGTATGTCTGCACTGCAATTAGACCCCTGCGGCTGGTCTGTGCCGGGTGACTCGGTCTAAAGAGCCTGGGCTCTAGCATCATGTGAATGAGGAAGAGTTCTGGAGCTCAGTTTGCAGCCTGAGCCCTCACATCTACACCACAGTTTGACATCCATTCACCCCAAGCCCTGTGAGCCCAAGTCTGCTGGCATAGGCCAACAGCAGGTATCTAGCTGCAATGTAGACATAACTCTGTGTGCACGCCAAGGCTTATTTTGTTCAAAAACTAACTGAAGAAAAGTCTGTTCCACTGTCAATTACAAAAGCCTAAGCTCTAAGAATCTCTGTGTTACTAAACAAAGTCTCTATCGTCATAATATCCACTGCTAATATAACACTAATGTCAAGGCAGCATAACACAACACTGAAAACTCAAAGTAAGTCAAGATTAGATTAGATGGATGATAATGGTCCCTTCTGGCCTGAACATCTGTTAACACCTGTAACAGGGCAGGCCTCACCACCAAGAGTGCTCCCTACTGGTCATTCAGGGAATTAGCATTTTTTTGGTGCTGGAGCACCTCCTTCTAGCTGATGTCTCACCCGCTGTTACTGGTTGTTCTCCACTACTCTAGGTCAGGGCTCACATCTCTCCCAGACTGTGGCACCCTCCTACCGGGGTACTGCCCTACCGTAGTGGCCCCCACACTCTGGAGTCCTGCCCCCTGGGGACCCTCAATTCCCCTATGCCCACCTTGCCTCAGTGACCCGCTGCCAGTCTTCATCTAGCTCCTGCCACAGGGGCAAACTGCAGTCTGAAATGGCCACTCATCATTGGCAAAGCGATGGATGCTTTTGCCTATCCTGGCTGCCTCTCCGCAGCCCTACTACTCTGAGGCCTTGCTTCAGGTTCTGCAGCCTAAGAGCTTGCCTGGCCAGTCTTTCCCCAGCCCAGCTCTGCTCTAAATCAAGAAGCCTCTAGCTTCCCTGGCAACTAGGTCCCTCCTGCTCCCCAGTCAGAGCAACAATGTCTCTCCCTTCCTCCCTCCTGGAGCCCTTATTTATACAGCCCACAGCTGGGCCCTAATTGGCTGCTGTCTGCTGCAGATGCTTGCTCCATGACTCCATCCCTCACTCAGGGGTGGGTTTTAACCCTTTAAAGGGCCAGTGCGGGGTAGACGCCCCGTCTCACTACCACCATGATTAAGGTTCTCTTCTTCACTCATCGGCACATTCTACTGTTAGAAAAAAATTGCAGAGTTCTTTGCTTGTATGATAAAATGTTGGAAGCTGTAGTATAGCTGTTTTACCTATCACAAATTTACCTTTTGTTCTTTGTTGCTAACAGCTTTTATAGAATATCCTTTCAGTTTAATTCCTGTAGTTCATATTCAGGCTTATATATGGAATTTTCTCTTTACCCACCAATTAAAAGAGCTGTTGGAGTTGGATTTGTAGCTACTTCAAGGAACTAAATACATGTCAAAGCATAAAATTATTTTAGGAGTAAAGAGAGGAGCTTTGTGGTTCTTATTTCTGCGTAGTGTATATCTAGATCTTAACATCCAGTGCCTGAAAGGAGTTAACTGTAATTTGATTCCAGAAGTTGAGTTGAGTCTATGTTCACTCCAGGACCACGATACTTTTGACATGTTGTACCTTTAGTTATTTTGTGTCCTAGAAGTAGCAATCTAAGATTCTTTTCTCTATCCTTCACTCTGGTACAATACATTTGGGATTAACCGCAGCAGTTCATAAATACTTTGATGTACATGAACACTCCTATCTCTTGTGCCTCTCTTCACATATTTTATGTGACTGTCCTTTAGCAACTTTTTACCCAGTGGCCACTTTCAGAACACTTAGAACGTGCATGTGCAAAACAAACAACAAAAATCCTTGAACACCTATTTCCAAAGAAATGGCAAATGTTTATTGCTGCCAGAAAGGCAGCAGGGTTCATGACAGTTTAACATTACATTATTTTCTTCAGTTTCTAGTCCCAAGAAATTAATTTGAGAGCCTTAAAGCACCTCTCAATTCATTGTTTTCAGAAAGTTAAAAATCAGACAAAGCACAGGTGCTCTTCTTGTGGATTAATTTTCAAGGAGAAATACCACTTTCTGGCTCAGAACAGGTGCTTAGCAGTATGTGAGAAGGGCCTGAAAGGTTAACATACCTAAACAAAATAAAGGGGATGCTTTTAGGGCTCTGCTGTTGTTGGTAAAACTGAGACTGTTTACCTATGGAACTTAGTGGCACTGCTATGCTGCTTTGAGATTTACTATGTAGCTGCTCTTTGCCTGCAGAAGAGAGCTCTCCTGCAGTCATAATTAAGCCACTTCCAATAATCAGCATTAGCTAAATTGACAGGAGGTCCTCTCCTGCCCACATAGCGCTGTCCATATCAACACTTTGCCAAGGAAATGTATGTTGCTCAAGGATGTGGGGGGGTTTTTCACACTCCTGACTGACACAAGTTTTGCTGACAAGTGGTAGGGTAGACAAATCCTAAATAATCTAAAGAAACCAGCTCTCTGCAAGCAAAGTAGCTAGGCTAAAAGTGGGTGAAGGTAAATGGCTAATTTCAGGATTTGACTTCCTTTGTAGGTGAAGCTTGTAAGATTGCTTAAATAACAGGAGTAAGAGGAATTCCCTGCTTTTTTTCCCTTCCTCTTCTCCTTACATACCACTACCTCTTTAATCTGAATGAGGAAGCTTTTTAGATCCCTCACGTGTGGTTGTAGACTTAGCACGTTTGTGGCATCTCGCCTAAAATTCAACAAGTTTGTTGGTGTCAGCTATACACTGATGTCAGCTGCTGACTTCCACTTAACTCCTATTGAATTACTGAAAGGAAATGTAGTTAAATAACCATATGTATTCCTTTAAAGTGCTATTTTGTCTTGCTTCTAAACTTTGATTTAGAGACACAATAAACTAGATTATTACCTTAAACATGTGATTTATGTACAACTAAAAGTACCTCCTCTTTACTCTTAAGGTCACTGTGGTACGAAACCTGAACTCGCACAACATTTTAGAAACAAAACCAGAAGCAAAATATATCTCTGTCATAACCGCATCATCATCCAAGCCTGTATTGTCAGAAAGTGACAAGGTAAACTTGATGGAACAAGTAGACCAAGTTCAAGAAATAGAGACCCCTAATTCTGAAGACTGCAGTGAAGAAACAGACGATGTCATCTTCCAGGAGATATCAAACAAAACAGAAGAGATGTCTATCCAAGAAAGCATTGCTGAAATAACGCCTGATGATGAACAAAGCCCAAAAGTGAAAGAGAATTATTTTCATTCTAATAGTAGCCAAACAGAGTTATGTAGTATTCAGTCAAGCTCAGAGCCATCCAATACTGAGGTGCAACAGTCCAATGTCCTAAAGAGCTGCAGCATGTTTTCTGGTTATGACAAACCTCACGTACTGTTGGATCTCATAGATGCTGATGAAGAGGAATCTGTGATTGCATATAGACATACTGATGAAGGGCCTGAGTCAGGAAGAGAATTATTGAAGACTCAGGGAGTCCCTTTTGGTGTCCACAGCACAGTCGTTTCAAAGTATCAGCATCTTAATGGGATTACCAGTGTGACTTCTTAGAGCAGAATCCTGAAATTGAAGAGAATTCAAATGGAAACTATCATAGGTATGGAGAGCATTTCTCTGAATATAAAGGCTCCAAAAAATGCAAATCGGCTATTAGATTTCCTTTTCAAAATCCCTTCTGCCACTGTGAAAATGGAGTTCTTCCCTTTGTTACTGTGAAGATGTAGCAAGAATATTTAGTCAGATTGCCTCACATTAAATCACATGATGGTTTGCCTTCGACATATTCTTTTAGGCTATTAAAGAAAAATCTTTATATTGAAGGAAGGATTCTCCAGTATCTTCCCAATAGTGTATTGAAGAATCCTCTATACATCATATGTGTTTTGTATGTGACCAAGAACAGATACGATTGGAGCATGTTCTGGAACTAGAAGTGCTTTTGCATGGTGGAGCATAAATGTGTACAACTACACTAATTGCAAAATCATATGCCACTCCTTCAGAATACCCATATTATGTACATTTACATGTTTTTAAACTGTTATCACGTGTGCTTAAGCTTTATCCATATTTTCTATACTGATGCTGTGTTGTGTAATCACATCTTATTTTCTGAAAAAAATATTTAACACTTTTTCTTTTAAAGAATAAAGATAAAAATGCTTAGAAGAAATGTGGATTGCCAAACTTTCCATTGCATTTTGATAGAAAATGTAGTTATTTTTATAAATTGAAAATATTAATTTAATAGCATCTTTTTAATCATCTTGAGAGAACAGATTTTTTGTTGTTGTTGTATATAATTTGGTGTAATTAATTAGATCCCCTGCTGGATCTCTGAAGCATAAAGCTATCAAATTGAAGCTAGAATGTTTAGGTTTTATATCTCAAGTCTTTATTACTATAAAAAAGCTTCTAAAGGCTTGACGATTGCAATCTAAATGTAATGTCCCCTGTAGATCTTATTGTTTTGCCAGAAGCTTTTTAAAAGGGATCCAAATAAAGCAAAAGTCTGGAAATGTATAATTTTGATGCTAACATTCATCTTTATTTCATGGGTGCATTGTGCAGAGCGGCTTTTCTCAAAGAAGGCAGTTGGAGGTGTGTCACGGAGAGGACAGAATTCAAAATGACTGCCCTTAAAGGAATAAGTGCCTTTTTTGGTGGGGAGTTATCAACAAATTTTCCCTGGGGAATGGCCACCCTTGAAAGGGCAACCCTCTTTGTGCGTGTGTGTGTGTGCGCGCGCGTTCAACAGCTTTTCCCTGGGGGCATTTTAATTTTTCCTCAACAAAAAGTGTTCCCTGTTTTTAAAAAAAAAAAAAAAATTGTTCGGTGTTCCTCGGTCTTAAAAAGTTTAAGGAACAATGTGTAGAGATATTTCGTTTGAAATACTCAATCTTTCTACTTTGGAGCAAACTGAATTTTTAATGGGGAACCATTAATAAACGTCACCAAGAACAATAAGTGTAAAGTTATATCTTTCACTGACATGAACACTCGCAATCAAGGAAAACTAGAGTTAATTTCTATAGAAATCGGTGAATTAAAACACACCACTGATGGGGCCCTTGGAAAAAAGGTTGGTCCTGGAGAAATTCTATACCAAAAATTAAAGATTTCTGTGCGCAATATTTTAAAACTCTGCAAGATTCTGCATATTTTATTTCTTAACGTAACACTATACATTCATGCTGGTTTCATTTATTTTGGAAATTCTATTTAAACTACAGTACAATGGAGTGAGACTGGCAGTAGGGAACACTGGAGGAAATCCCTTCTAATAACTAGTATCGACCCTTTACTTCCAGCTATTAGTCAACAAATATATGCATCCAAATGTTCAGTGCTACATCAGACAATTGAAGCAGAAATGAGTGCTGGGGATTCAGATTCAAAATGTATGCTGGCTACTGACCATCTCCAGAAAGGACAGTAACAAATAGTTCTCTGAGCACATTTTGATAGGAAATATTTTTCAGTCCAAAAATTTAGACCAATTCTAATCACTAAAGTACCATAAGTATTTATAAAGCCTTGCTGTCCTTTATACTAACATTCCTTTACACCACTCTGCAATCTAAAGGAGCCTTACAATTATTATACCCATTTTATACTTCTGGAGGAACTCACTAGGTGGGCAGGCTGCTTCGTTCAAGGGGAATGGAGTCTCTTCCACATCTATCTCCTCAAACATCCCAAAGCCCAGCCCCTCCATGCTGCGTGTACTGTAAGTACAGAATGTGTGTGTCTCAGGTCCGACTACCCACCCATGCCTCCATTCCAACATTGATTTTTACTTCTCTAACAGCTACTCTTGAGTGCCCAGGCCAACATGCCTGCACTGCTGAGAGGGATTCATAACCACTCTTGTATCTTCCCTTTACTCCTCCCCCTTCCCCCACCCGTGGCAAGTCATTTTTCTGCAGGGAATCAAAGAAACCTGCAGGGGCCATGAACCCTGCACATGTGCAGTGGCACACAATTCCCTCCGGAGTAAAAGGTATTTCTCTGGTGTCAACTACCATATCTGTATCTTGTGCTTTTTTCCCCTCCTCCCCTTTTCAGCCTACAGGAAAAATAGCTGACTAGTTCACTTATGTGTTTGGGTAAAATCTAAGAAAAAGCCAAGCCCAGAGGTGAATTTGCAATAGGACTGGTCCAGAGACCAGTTAAGTCAATGGAAAGATTTCCATTTGCATGCCTGGGTTCGGATCTCATCCTTAATTCTAAATGAAGTGAAACTTCCGCTCGCTTTCAGTTCTTGCAAGAATGAATTCCACTAGATCCAGCCCCTACAAAGTTCTATTGAGTGCAACCCTCATGTTCCAGTAGAAGATAAGCGATTTGGTTAGAGGGAGAAGTACTCTTGTGTTTCTTGTGCTACTGAGGGCTTCCATAAATCTGGACAAATTTTGAATTGGACTGGCCTTAGTGGGAAGCCAGTGAATAGAGTGAAACACAGTGGAGCACAATTATGTGCTCATGGCAGTCTGTGTTGCTAAGCATTAGGACTGTTGCATTTTGTACCAAATGACGTATTTTGAAGAGTTATGGTTATACCTAACTAGGAATTGTAATCCTGAAGCCTGGATTTCATAATCGTTTAAATGACTTGGGTAGTTCTGAGACTAATAGGGAACAATCTCCTGTCCAGTTTCAGATAGAAGCGGGCAAGAGTTGAAGATAGAGTACTTAGATTGTCTGTTAGTTTACTTAGAAAAAGTTGGACTCTATGCATTAGTTAGCCATATTATTAGTGTCAAGCAGTGGTTTCTTTGGTATCAAACTATTGCATGTTGCAAGGTGACAAACAGATTTCCCTCTCCCTTTGAATGGTGTCCCAAGAATTTGCTACTCTCTTTACCATATAGGTGGTCCTGATTGGTGCCTGTCTCTAACTCTAGTCTTCTATGTGAATTGACCAAATTCTTGAAAAGGGAGTTTGAGGGTTACAGTTTGTGGCCCATGTGGATGAAATTCTGATTTGTTTCACATAAAATAATCAGTTGGCAACAACACTTGCTACTTTCTAGAGTTGTATGGAAGTAATGTGGGTTTACAAACAGTATCTCTCCACTGCAATTTAAAAAACAAGTCTTAAAGCTCAGGTCAGCAAATTCTAGCTTGAGGGGCTCTGGCTGCAGGGTTAAACATTCTGGTTTGGGCTTGAGCCTGAGTTCTGAGAACTGGTGCCACAAGTTTTTGATCACAGTGTAGACATACCCTTAATAAACCTCAATATTACACTGTAATTGTGTAGGCTAGCAAGCCCGAGTCAACTGCCCCAGAGTAGGTGTGGCTGGGCTTACAGGTCCATGTGGCTACTATAAGGTGGGTGCCTAACTGGCTGGATAATCCATCTCAAACAGTAGTTCTTAACCGTTCAGTCATGCTGGAAGGGCATAACAAGTGAGGTTGTGCAATGGTCTCTTTGGGACTGGTTCTGTTCAGTATCTTCATCAATGATTTAGGTGACAGCATAGAGAGCACGCTTGTTAAGTTTGCAGATGACACTGAGCTGGGAGGAGTTGCAAGTGCTCTGGAGGGATAGGGTCAATATTCAAAATGATCTGTACAAACTATAGAAATGGTCTGAGGTAAACAAGATGAAGTTTAATAAGGACAAGTGCAAAGAACTCCACTTAAGAAGGAGCAATCAGTTTCACACATACAGAATGGAAGTGATTATCTAGGAAGGAGTATTGCTGAAAAGGATTTAGGGGTCATAGTGGACCTCAAATTAAACATGAGTCAGTGTGACACTGTTGCAAAAAAAAGCAAACATGATTCTGGGATGCATTAGCAGCAGTGTTGTGAGCAAGACACAAGAAGTCATTCTTTCTCTGTACTCTGAGTAGACCCCATTTGGAGTACTGTACCCAGTCCTGGGCACCACATTTCAAGAAAGATGGATAGCAGTTTTCAAGTATCTAAAAGGGTGTTACAAAGGAGGAGGGCAAAAAAAGGTCCGTCTTGGCCTCTGATGATAGGAGAAGCAGCAATGGGCTTAAATTAGAGTGAGGGAGGTTTAGGCTAGACTTCAGGAAAAACTTCCTGTCGGTGGGTTAAACACTGGAATAAATTGCCTAGGGGGGTTGTGGAATCTCCATCACTAGAGATATTTAAGAGTGGGTTGGATAGACATCTATCAGGGATGGTCTAGATGATACTGGGTCCTGCTGTGAGGGCTGGGGACTGGAATCAATGACCTCTCGAGGTCCCTTCCAGTGCTAGGGTTCTATGATACCTCAAGTGATTTTTACATTCCGAAAAGCTTTGTTGATTTGGACTCGGTATTTCATTGCCTCTTTGGCAGACGTGGCAGAGACTTACAGACTATTAGAAACTAGCTAATATCACATTTTCCTCCTCTCCTTTTGGCCTGCACTCAGTCTGAGCAATAATATTTGAGTTGTAACTAAAAAGGAAACCAATAGTTGATATTTTTCTGACTAGCATGGTTGTGACAATTCTTTACTATCACTCCTGCCATATATTTTGAAAGCATTTAGTTGGAATCTCATTGGTGACATTTCTTTTAATTTGTAAATTTAAGCTTTTAATATTTTTGCTTGTAGGGAAGCAGTTGAGTATCTATGGGTCCTTATGTGCCACCCCTCACCATGGTATCAGTAATAGTCTTAAGTTTTATCTAGCCTTAATCTTTTTTTTTTCTTTTACCATCAGCAGAGTAAGAACACTTCTATACTTGAGTGTCTAGTCTACATTTTTGTTTCACCTCTTCTAGGCTAATTTGTAATACTTGGGCTAATTTCAGTTAATTAGCATGTTGGTGCTGGGGTGGGAGGGGGTGGGTAGTGATATGCCCAAAGTCAGACTACTAGATGTAGTGGTCCGTTCTCTCCTTAAATTGGCTTTAATATAAATGCTATCTGCTAGCATGTAAGATATTAGCTTCTTGATGCCATATGCATTGGAGTTTCCACGTTCAGTTTTGCTTCAGGAAATTTTTATTCTCTGTCAGTGGTGGGCAAACTGCAGCCCATGAGCTTCATATTGTGTGGCCTGGGGGCCATTTTGTTTACTACCATTCATGCATAGAGTTGCCAGATTACACTGGTTTCCATCCATGTAGTCTATTTTTCCTATCAGTGTTACTAAAGTGACAGGTTTGTAAAGCAGAGTCATGTGAGATGAGTGCTGGTTGCACTCAATATTGACTATAAGAGCTGTGAGTTCCCTCTGCATCTAATCAAAACTCTGCTACGGTTCAGTCAGCACTCCCTGCAAATTGTAGGTATGCACATGCAGTTAGCAAAACTACCTTCTCTTGGGAGACTGTCTTGGTTATGACAGTCTTGCAGCCAATAGAGATGTAGGAGGGTCTGTTGTGGTTGGAAAACCAGAAGACCATTGTATGGCGAGGAGTTAGTGAATCTTCCCAGTTCTCATGTTTGCAAACTAGAAAACAGGCTTTGGCCTAATATTAGAAGAGAAAATTCCCCATGTCTAGCTTGTGAGAGAGAGAGAGAGAGAGGCTGTGCCTAGTATGCATGTGTTGGCGTATTTGACATAGGCTCCATGGTAACCAGAGCCTGTCCGTGGGAAACTTCTCCCAGGCAGGGGCTGTTTTGGTTTCTGCTTTAGCACAGAGATAGCTTCTGTAATAGCTAATAAACCTTGCATTTATTCGCATTCAGCGATTTGTGTCTTCTTGGTTACCCACCAAACCTGAGAACAGAGTCTGGCTAGCCGAGCATCTGAAGTAGAACATTGTCACTCATGTGGCACACTCACTAGCCTAGGTTGTCCATCACTAATCTATCACATAGTTAATGACTGGTTTACATTCCTCTCACTCTGGGCATGTCTAGACTACCTGCAGCTTCTGAAAGAAGATATGCAAATTTGTCTCGAATTTGCATACCTTCTGGGTATTTTTCCTGGAAGAGGCTTTTCTGATATTTGGCCTGTCTACACGGGGCCAAATATCGGGGGGGAAAAACCCTCTTTCGAAAGCCCCCTTAAACCTCCTTATAGGAGAAATAAGGGGGCTTTCGAAGAGGCGTTTTTTCCGATAATAGGCCCCTGTGTAGACAGGCCAAATATCAGAAAAGCCTCTTTTGGGGGGGGGAGGAAGACGATATGCAAATTTGAGCCAAATTTGCATATCTTTTGGAAGCCGCACGTAGTCTAGATCTGCCCTGAGACATATCCTAGAAGTGAGTCTGAAGACTGTTCATTCTTTGAAAGAAACCACGTAAGTTACATTCCAATTCACTGTTATAAGTGTCTGCATTTGAACTTTCTCCCAAACTACACGTACAAGTGTTAAGCTTGTTACAAAAAAATCTTGTCTCTAAATAAATATAGGTTGCATAGCCACTTCTATTCACAACTCCTCCTAGGGGAATCTGGCACCACCGTGCGCATGCAGAAACACGTACACACACACATTCTCGTTTGCTTCCCCATAAAAACCATTTTTCTGCAGGGAAGCGAGAGAAGTTGCACCAGTGCTCATGCACACCTCCCTGGCAGTGTGGACACGTCTATTCAGGCCCTTGGTGCAGCCAGCAAGAGGTGAGTCACTGTGTGAGGGTGGGATGTCTTGGGGATGGACAGTTGCCCAGGAATGTTAATTTTAGGTGGGGGGCAATAGAGTTCCCTTTTCTCCGCCTGGAGCAGCGAGTTGTGAACAACCCTCAGAAACATCCCCTGGCTGCAAAAAGCTCTGTGGGGGTGAGGTTTGGAGAGAGCCCAAAAGTATGGGGATTGGGTGGATGGGAACAGCTCCCCATATAGTGATCCCTCCCACTTCCTGACCCCATAACTCTTCAGCTACAGAGGGTGGATCACTAAGAGAAGCTGCTTCCTCTGCACCTCTGGGCATACCAGCGGAACCAGAAGCCCACTAAACTGCCAGCCTGCCATGCCTCATGCCATGCATCAGGAGTTTCTACACCATTCCGCCAAGCCTTAGCCCTGCACTGGGACCCTTCTCTCCCCGTGCACACGTGCATGCACACACAGAGCCCCTATCAGCTGCACCCTGACTCAAACCAAGCCCCACTCTGCCAGCACCCAGACTTCTCCTCTAGGCCACCCCATCTCTGCTGAGCCCTAACCACCTTCACCTGGACTCCCCTGCAGAGTCCAGTTCTCCCAGAATCCTTCCCTAATGACCTCCCTCCCCCCCAGACCCGCTAGTGAGCTGCCAACACCCAAACTGCATTGCACCGAACCCTGGTACTCTTGGAATTCTGCACCAAAAATTAAAAGTTCTGGGCCAAAAAAACACTATCACAAAATTACACCAGTATTTCAAAATAGTGCCAGCAAATAAATGAAAATGGTGTGATTGTGTTATTTTGACAAAATATGCAGAACTTAAATGTTTGGCACAGAAGTCCCTCAGGAGTAAGCAGTGGCAGCCCATCCATAGGTGTGAACTAGGCAGCTCGTCTAGGGCCGCTCCTGGAAGTAAGCTACCACTTAATCCTGTGGTAGTATTCTGATCTGGCACAAAAGCATGTTTGGGGTAGGAAGGGTGTTAGTTTCTACATGCGAGCTTTATGTGGCTCTAAGCCCACACATTTTGAAAACACTTAGTGTTGGGAAACCCAAACACAGGTGCTGCCATTTGAAATTACTTCTATATATGCAGCATTTACAGTTTGATTCAATTGCTCCCAGCACTTCCACTACACGTTGTTCCAGCACTCCTGAACACAAGAATCTCACAGCAATCCTAATGCTCTGAGAATCCTAATCATTTGAGAAACTTGCATGATCAGGAACTTGAATGTAAATGTTATTTAGGGTTGATTCTGCTTTGGGTAGAGGGTTGGATTTGATGGCCTCCTTAGGTCTCTTCCAGCCCTAGATTCTATTAAGTGGAGTTGAAAATTCAGTTACTCTGAAGCGCTCTTTATAAATTTTGAAGTGTTTAATAAGCAGAGGGTTTATACCAAAAAGTCTTTTGGAAGAAGTCACTGTGGTCCTATTGTCTAAAGTGAAGATTTTGTCATAATTATTTTCATTAAAAGCCAGGATAGGTCACAAGAAATAAAAAATTCATGTAAGTTCATTACTTGCTGGAGTCACAGAGGTTTGAGGGCACATCTATGCAGCAGGGCAAAAGTCGAATTAAGCTATGCAACTTGAGCTACGTCAATTGCATAGCTGAAGTCGAAATAGTTAAACTCGGCTTTAGGCACTGTCTACCCAGCAGGAAGGTAAAGGAAGAACGTTCTTCCTTCTATTTCCCTTACTCCTCATAAAATGAGGGTTACAGGAATTGGAATAAGTCCTTCAGCTCGACATTATTTCAAAATAATGGCTTGTAGTATAGACACGCTCCTTGTTATTTTGGAATAATGTCAGTTATTCTGAAATAATGCTCTGTGACATTCTTATCCTTCCTTAAAGTTGCATCTATACAGCTTAGCCACTTCTTAAATTGTTGTAAAAGGGAAGGGCTTTCCTCGTTCCCTTCAGCAGTCACTATTGTATCTTTCACACTGTTATGAGACTGGGTAGCGTTCTATTGTGGTCAGGAGACACACAGGGTTACAAAGTGATGGATTAACTGCATGCCTCATTTGGAAAAAGGTGTGTGCAATCAGGCAGCAGCAGAGAGACAAAACAAGTTTTAAATGTAAACTATTGAAGGATTAGTTTTAAAAAATTGATGAGATGAAACATTTTGTGCTTATTTCATTGAAATTAAGATGGTTAAAAGCAGCATTTTCCTCAGGAAAATTTCAAAGCAGCTAACTGTTGACCGGTCCCATTCTCCATTGCTCAGAACTAACCAATGTAGGTTGTATTAAAATGTAAAGCAAATCCAGTAGTACTTATAGAAATGCTGAGTTTTTCCAGGATCTAAGCATACAGTTTGTGCATGTTTATAAGAGGGCTGGGAGAGTGTACATACACAAACTCCAATTGAGGCCAAGTTTCAGTTTACAAGGAGGTTAAGCCCAAGTCATAAATGCCCCACCCTTCCCTTGGACAACACTATGGACCTCAGTCTCGTGCAGGATTTAATCTGCAGGTGTGCAAATGGCTGTTGACTTAATTATTTGTATTAAACACCTAAAGTCTGGTCATAGACCTGGACCCTGTTATGCTAGTCATTGTACAAATGCAGAACAAAAAGACAGTCCTTGTCTTCAGAAGTTTATCTAAGTAGAACTGCCTTTGTTTAGCTTTTCATAAATGCTTCCAGCACGTTTGTTTGCTCTCATTACTGAGTAGAAGTTCTGAGGGATGCCGCTGTGCAAAATATTGTATGTGACAGGTCAGATGCTGGTAAATTCCCAAGACTTCTGAAGTGCAGAATAGTATCAGTTTGTATATGCTGCTTGCTTACATGAATGCCTGGAGAAGGAGCCAGCCCTAACCCCCAAAGTGCTATGCATAGCAGACTCAGCACTCTCAGAAAGGGCCATTTAATCGTTAATGAGCAGAGACTGTGCACCCTTTCAACAGCAGAAAAACAGAGGCAACGCTAGATGTGGACCATGCAGTAAGCCATCCAGTCTCCTTCTTGTCAACTGTGTTTGCAGGAAGAAGAATGAGGAAGAGCCCTCTAATCAGGCTTGGACAGAGGGAGGAGACCGAGGACTTCTTGAAGGCCCCTTCACATTGGGAGGGGAGGAAAGTACTGCTGTGAGGTTGACTTAAAAGAAGTGGTAGTTAAGAGGATAAGGCCAGTGGAGGCAGACAAAGCACTATATATGTGCTATTAGGGGCTTTTCAGGAGGAAGGGAATCCAATTCATCGATGAAATCACTTCCTTATTCTTGTTAAGCCCAACAAACTTTGGGCTTAAAATAGGTTACAGAGAAGAAAAAATGTACTGTTCTTATCCCAGGAAGAGTCTGGCCTACAAAAAAGTCTCTGCTTCCATCAGGCAGCGGTATAGTATTCTTCCTTCTACAAAGCCATCCTAGTTTGAACCAAATGATTAATAGATTTTAGGCAGTTAATTATTTAGTTTGACAACACTGTGGCTACATCTACACTGCAGGCTTTTTGCACAAGAACAACTGTTCTTGTGCAAAAACTTGCGGAGCCTCTACACTGCATGTTCGTTCTTGCACAAGTAAATTTACAGTAAGGTGTTGAAACAGAGGGCTTCTTGCGCAAGAGTTATTTCTCTCCTCATGAGGAATAAGCCCTCTTGCACAAGAGCTCTTGCACAAGAAGGCAGCGTGGCTGGGCAACGGGTTTCTTACACAAGAAATCCTTATGGCTAAAATGGCCATCAGAGTTTTCTTGCGCAAGAGAGCGTCCACACTGTCATGGATGCTCTTGCGCAAAAGCACATGACAGTGTGGACATGCTCTTGCGCAAGTACTTTTCTGCAAGAACTCTGTGCCAAACAGTTCTTGCGCAGAAAATCTGCAATGTAGACATAGCCTGTAAGTTAATTATCTTCTGACGTTCAGAATGCACAGTCAAAGGGGACATTTTATTCAAGGGTGGTGTTAGCACATGTCCAACTTGTAGTTGCTAAGGGATATGAAACCCTGGTTGAATATGGCTAAGTTGATCAATCACAACTGCCATCATTCATAGCAGTCTGTGTGAAGGGTAGACTATAGGTAGAACTTCCCTCCCCTCAGGTCTGAGGTATCTTGCTGCAGCATGGCCACTGCTTGTGTTGCACAAATTCTGTCCTAAATGGTAGTCTTTCCTCCAGAGCAATCACTCTCTGGGGGTATGTCTACACTGCCACCCTAGTTCGAACTAGAATGGCTAATGTAGGCATTTGAACTTGCAAATAAATATCCCGGGCTTCATTTCTATGTTCCCGGCCGGGTGCCATTTTTAAATGCCTGTACAGGCAGTCCCCGGGTTACGTACAAGATAGGGACTGTAGGTTTGTTCTTAAGTTGAATCTGTATGTAAGTCGGAACCGGCATCCAGATTCAGCCGCTGAATCTGGACACCAGTTCTGACTTATACAGATTCAACTTAAGAACCCCAGGCGTCCCCAAGTCAGCTGCTGCTGAAACTAATCAGCAGCTGATTCCAGGAAGCCTGGGGCAGAGCAACTCTGCCTCGGGCTTCCTGTAGTCAGCCGCTGGTCAGTTTCAGCAGCGGCTAACTTGGGGACGCCTGGGGTAGAGCAGCTCGGGTGCTGCTGGGTTGGTCCAGTAGCGCGGCCGCTCCTCGGCGCTACTGGACCAACTCAGCAGCACCCGAGCTGCTCTGCCCCAGGCGTCCTGATTCAGCCACTGCTGAAACTGATCAGCAGCGGCTGAATCAGGACTCCTGGGGCTGAGCATCTGGGGTGCTGCCGGGTTGGTCCCGTAGCGCCAAGGAGCGGTGCTGCGGGACCAACCGGCAGCGCCCCACCTGCTCTACCACAGGCCCCGGGCTTTGCTCCACATCTCCCTGGTCTGCTGGGGGGGGCACTAGCTGCGTCCCCCCCCAGCAGACCAGGGAGACACGGAGCAAAGCGGCGGAGAACCCGGGCCAGACCGTGGCGCTTTCAGATCAGCGCCGCGGTCCGGCCCGGGTCTTCCTCCGCTTTGCTCAGCGTCTCCCTGGTCTGCAGACCAGGGAGACGCTGAGCAAAGCGGCACAGGACCCGGGGCCGGACCCGCGGCCGCTTCCAGCTGAGCAAAGTGGCGCAGGACCCGGCCCGACCCGCGGCGCTTCCAGCTGATCTGGAAGCGGCCGCGGGTCCGGCCCCGGGTCCTACGCCACTTTGCTCCCCATCTCCCTGGTCTGCTTGCTCCCGCAGCAGACCAGGGAGACGGGGAGCAGTTTTTCTCGCCCTGGAGGAGGCGGGCGGCGGGACCAGGCGTCCCGCCGCTCGAGTCCTCCGGGGCAAGAAAATCCCCGTTCGTTACTGCGGATCCGACATAAGTTTCGAACTACCTGCCCACGGCTACACACGGCATGAAATAGGTAGTTCGAATTAAAGCTCCTAATTCGAACTACTGTTATTCCTCCTCCTTCCCTGCCCAGGAACATAGAAATGAAGCCCGGGATATTTATTTGCAAATTTGAATGCCTACATTAGCCACTCTAGTTCGAACTAGGGCGGCAGTGTAGACATATCCTGGCACTTTTTCAATGATGCTAACAGTCACTTTTTTAAAAAGCAGAAAAACATTAACTCTGTCCTAACATAACTTTGGTATCTCACATGAAATAATTCAGATGTTTTCTGTTTGACGGTGTTCATGTCTCAACATACTGAGCACCACTTATTAGTCTGTTGACGTGATTCAAGGTTTCACATGGTGTTAAGTTACTTTCATTAATATTTTTTTAAAACATACTAAACCTCTACTATGTCATGCTTCACTGCTCCAACCTCCCCATCTTTTTCAAAGATCTACCCTTTATAGCCTTGGACATTTGAAGCTGTGGTTTTACTGTCTCTCTAAAAGCAATGCTTCATTTCCTAGAAACTTGACTGCAGTAAATCTTGTGGATGAGGCAACACACCTCTTCTCCAAACAGCCTGGCTACATTTACACTGGCAGCTTCTTGCGCAAGAACTCTTTTGCGGAAGAGTTCTTGTGCAAAAACTCTTCCAGAAGACAGCGTCTACACTGGCATGTGCATTTGCGCAAGAGAGATGCTTTTGCGCAAGAGCATCCATGCCAGTGTAGACACTCTCTTGTGCAAGAAAGCTCTGATGGCCATTTTAACCATAGGGCTTTCTTGTGCAATAAATTCATATTGCCCGTCTACACTGGTCTCTTGTGCAAGAAGAGTGGCACAAAAGGGCTTATTCCTGAGCAGGAGCATCAGAGTTCTGGTGCAAGAAGCCCTGATTTCATACATTAGAATGTCAGTTTACTTGCGCAAGAACATGCGGCCAGTGTAGACAGGCTTCAAGTTTTTGCACAAGAGCAATCGCTTTTGCGCAAGATCACTCTAGTATAGACACAACCCCAGTATACTCTCCTCCCTTGGTCCCTGGGGTGTGGTAAGTGAATGGTAAGAAACATAATGTCCCTGTTGCTTTTTTTAAAAAAAAAAATTGGATTCATTCAAATACTAAATATTCATCAGTCTCCTTTACACTGAGCTGAACAATTGTCAACACTGCTGCTCTTTCTCAACAGAATTCCATAAATTCTGTACCAAGACATATCACCTACACACTATCAATCTGCTTATGATAGTATTTATTTGCTATGGGACTAGTCTCTTACTTATGTGGCCTCTACAAGGAAGTTGTGCTGGTTGCGGGAAATGTTCTAGGTAAACTAGATTATCTAATTTCCAGTTTTGCCCTGCCTCCATCGCCTTCAAATCTGTGCACAAAGAAAAAGCTATATTAACCCCTGTGCTATGCATCAAGTCAAGATTTGTGCATCACAGGTTTCAAAATAGGGGTTAAAGAGGTATTAAACAATGTAAAGTGTTTGTACATGGGCTGACTTTCACCCTGAGTGAAAATCCCTCTTACAATTGGAAAATACATTACTAAAGCAGAGATTTGTTCTGGAATATAGTGTCAAAGTTTTAATGCTGAAGGGGAATTCCAGTTAGCGACTTACATGAGTATGACCTTGGTTCTTGCCAAGTCTCAAGAATAGCTTATGCTGTAATGCTAGCATTTACGTCAATATTTATCTTCAAATCAAAGTACATTTAAGGGCCAAAGCTCCATGTATCCACTCATACTAAGTAAATAAAGGTGTCTTTTACTGTACCTTCACATTCATCAACATACTGCTGCTCAATTCTTAAGTGTTTTGAAATGAAGTGGGAGTACTAGTATCTTAAGTCCAACTAATGCTTCCTTTTAAGGAATTAATATATTTTAAATATCTGGAAAAACCTGTCCAAAATATTTCATATTTCCAATTTTCAGTGACCTTTCACAATTCTCATTTTTCTTAAAATTGCCTCTTATTTATAAATTCTTATTTCAAATATACAGTATTTTCACACTCAAATACTGCAATGTTCCTTTGACAAATGTGTATACAGTGGTTCAGTTCAAAGTCTATAATCCTTTGCTGAAGGAAGCACAGCTGTAAAATTCAGTGATGACAGAGTCTTGTTACTAGATTATGTAACAGTTCCTTATTCCTGAATTCAAGGTCATAAAACATTATGGAATAAATACCAGCTATTTCTAGGGAAAGGAACTGCTTAAAGGTCATCATTGTTTGGGAAGTGTGTTGGTGGAAGGGCGGGGTGAGGGTGGTAACAGGAGAACAATTTGCCAGTCAGTGACACATGTTATTTGGGATCATGTTCTGTGCTTGCTCTTTTGCTTTCTGCTGGATTTCACTCCTTGTGTTCCTATAATTCCTCGCCCATCATATAATTGACTATTTAGAAAAAGAATCCACAATTTTTAATGAACTTTAGTGCAAAATTGAGTCCTAATGTTCATAGTGACAAAGCTCCTTCTCTGTCTTGGCAGAGTCTGTGCTTTTGATCAGACTGCTTGCCTCAGGCTCACAGCAGCCCTCAGTTTAGACACTTACCAGGTGCACAAACCTGCTGTTTCCTTAGCCATCCTTATCATTAGGGATAGAATAGTACAGTTGATTAACCAATAAGCAAAAGCTTACAGGTTAATGCTATAGATTACATGCATTTCCTCCCTCTCCAGGACATTTTTAGCAGCCTGGCTCAGTCCTTGCTTGTGCCAGGTCTGGGACCTACCACTGCTGTGGCTCTGCATTTGAAGTGTATTAGGAGGCAGGCAAGCAGCCAGGCTCAATTCCAGCTCACACCGGGTCCAGGAGCTCAGACCCCTCCTTAGACAGGGGCAGCTGTCACCCTGCACAGCTGTCTCCTTATCAGAGGAAGCAACACAGGGCAACAGGCAGCCGGTCTGTGAGGCAGCTAGTTTTTAAACTGGGTCCCCTTGAGTACCAGCTCCTTCCTGGCACCCCATGCTGTTGCCTCTGATAGCGAGGCAGCAGCCTGGAATGGCAAGAGGCTCCTTGGGAGTGGAGCCGGAGCGCACTGGCTGTCGGCCTTGCCCCAGGAGACTATAGAATAGTCAAGTAACTAGTAAGAATTTATTAGGTTAATTACTATTCAATTAGCTGATATTTAAATCCCTACTTAGCATTGGCCAGCATGGAGGGAAGGGATGAGAACATACCCCGCAGCCTCTGCTGAACAGGTGTGGGACAGGCCACACCCCTTTCCAAAGTAGTCCCTCCCCTCTGGTGTGTCTCACTGTCCAGGTCAATTCTCACATGGCAAATAGCAAGTCAGGAGATGGGGGTAAGTCTGGGCCCACCCTTTACTCCAGGTTCCAGCCCATGGACCCTGTGGATGAGATGTGTCTGCAACCTCTTTGTGCAACAGCTACAATTCACTGGGCTACTTCCTTGCAGTCCCTTCCTCAGTACCTTCTTTATCCTTACCACAGGACTTTCCTTCTGGTACTAGACAGTATTTCTAGCTCCCAGACCTTCAACAGTGCAACTTCTTACTCTGGCTCCTTGCGTGCTTGGAACAAAAGGTAAGGTTTTTTTAATAAATTTTTAATTGGCTGTAGATATCCTGATTAGCCTGTCTCAACCGATTCTAGCAAGTTCCTAATTGACTCCAGGTGATTTAATTGCTTTGGAATAGCCCGTTAGCTTACCCAGGGAAACAGGACCTGTTTTATCTGGAGCTAATGTACCTGTCTTCTAACACTCTCCTGTAGCCATTTCGCCTGACCCTGTCACAGTAGGTACAACTTCACTAACAAGAATGAAGTTGTCCCCACTTACACTGGTGCTGAATTGGGTTTCATTTGGAGTAGCAACTAACTGTAGCTTTTCTCCAGATTACCAGTGTATTAAAGTGTGGCCACCACTTCACATAGACAACTCTTTAATTCATTTATTTGTCATTAAAACTAGTATTTGCAGCCAGAATCTGCGTCCATTGAAGTTAATGGGCATTTTGCTGTTGATTTCAGTTGGACCAGGACTTTGTCCTTGGACAGACTGCATCTGGGCTAATGTTTCTGCCCATATGTACCGTGTGTGCATTAGTTATACCTTTGTGAAAAGCAGCACAAGGTGGCACTGGTAAACAGTCTACTAAGTTGAGCAAGGAGGGAGAGGTTGGCGTGAACAAATATGGCCTCATGGGAAGATATGGCATATTATTTTTAGTGTTGTAAGGTTTTGTGTACAGGCAGTTTCAGGAGAGAGGGGGGTCTTGTGCAAAGCAACTAAAGAGCCTGCTCTCTGCCTTGGTCTCTGGCCTGTTCCTGAGGCAGACTGGGCCTTCAGAACAGGACCTGGGCTTAGGGATGTGAAAGTGTAACTGTGTAGACTTCACAGGCTCCCTGCATGTACCAGTGCCCCCTTCTTCTGTGTATCACTGTGTAACTGCTGAAATTTTAACATTCCAAGTTGGGCTAATATTCTTGGAAGAAAGAATTGGCTGCATGCTGTTTGACATCTCATTTCAGGACTTACACTTCAGTGTTACACTTAGAATATATCCCGACTATGTCACTGACTCTGACTTCACTGGGAAGTCCACCGCAAAGCCCAAATATCTGCTACCTCTCCACTGATGCTGGTGCTAGAAGATGGGGTAGCAACCCAGTAAGTGTATTTAAACAAGGTCATAAACAGAGCAGTTGGTAGAGCACGGTGGATAGCACAGTACATTAGATACTGAACTCTGAGGCATCTGTAAAAGAACATGAGACTTAAAGTCAAGCCAAAAACAAAACAACTTTGTTTTGCCTTAAAAAAATTCTTTCACCTGTAACTCTTATAGAAGTTAGTGGGAGTTCTGGATGCTGAGCCCCTTTCTGCTATTTAAAAGCAGAGGACTGGGGGACTGGGCTCAATGACCTCTCGAGGTCCCTTCCAGTCCTAGTATTCTATGATTCTATGATTCACTCTCATTGCTCTGAAAATACATTCCACAATGAACATGTTAAACAGAACTGGAAATCAAAAGCATTATGCACCCAAATACCTAGACATCAACCTTGATTACTTTTAATAGCCTTCAGTCTTATGGTCTGAAGTGTAGTTTTGTCATGTTCTTTGACTTTGTGTGGGGGAGCAGCAAAGCAGAATAAGAAATAAAAGCCTCTTCACAGCACAGCAAGTGATAGTCAAAATAGATGACTCTGGTATAGAGTGGTGACTCTGGTGGCCTCAGCATAGACCAAAAGCATTATGTTCATTTTAGGAGAAGCTAGATACTCAGCACTTCTGACAATCAGCTCATTTATTTAGGTGCCTGGATATGGGTTTAGGATGCTAACTTTAAAAATCAAGGACTCTTTGTTTTTAATTTAATGCTAGGCACAACGGAGAAGAAGCCAGGCCAAATCTGAGCAGCACTGTACCCCTGAGTATTGGGCCCCTATGCCACTCACTGAAGTTGGGCTTGGCTGCCCCTCCATTAAGACCAAGGGGCAGCAGAGCCAAATCTGAGTCGTGTGGAATGAGCGAAGCTGGGCAGTAGGAAGCAGGAGGGATTTGATCTAGTCTGGGATAGGACCACTGGCTTGGGAGGCACTTCTAAGTGGCCAGGAAGTTCCTGAGGACAGTGTGTATGACAGGCTGGGGACGAGTAATTGGTGGGCTACGGAATGAGTGGAGGGTGTTGTGGCTCTGGCTTGTGATGCTGAGGTGTTGGGCTGCACAGGGCCGTGTGTATGCCAGAGCTGCTGGGGCTTGTGGGAGCATGAGGCTAAGTGGGAGGTGGTGGGGAGGTGCATTGGAGGAGTTGTGGAGTAAGAGGGGAATGCTGTAGTTAGCATGGGTCAGGGACACTTTGTTGTCTAGTTGATTGAATGTTGGGGGGAAGGGATTGAAGGTTGGGAGGAAGGGAATTTCCATAGTGCATCATGCCAGAAAATCCAGGCCTGCTTTATTAAAAGCTTCATTCCGAGCCTAGAAATGACATAGCTGCCAATTTGAGACCAAGGGGCTGGGTGTTTAATGCAGAACAATGAAGATATTAATTTGGCTATGTCAAAAGTTACTTTATGTAAGACCTGACCTATCCTGGCTAATGAGTTCCTAATTCAAAAGAGGGAACTAAAATGTACAAGTGAATAAACACTTCCTTTTCAGTGTAGTGACACATTAGGGTATGAATGGCCAAGAGGTACAGAGATGCTCTCCGTTCATGCAGCTGTTCTTTTAACCTTGCTGATCAAACACTACCCCCTCTACTTTCTGATAAATTTACTTTGGACTGGTGCAACTGGTAAGTCAATGCTTCTAATTCTTTTGATGTAAAAGCAAAGTTAGGTTTCATAATGAATCCAGACAAATGACTGAGACAGGATCTCTGGGTGTTTTCACAAGTGTGTAAAGTTTTCAGTTCAAGGTGTTTGTTGTTTTTCAAGGTACTGAATTAGAAGCAAAGACAAATGTTTCCCATTTAAAAAACATTTACAGCTGTATCATCAGTCACAGTAACTAACATGTTTTAGTTTATTCTGTTACAATGCCAGTGTCAGAGCCAGAGTAGGTAGCCAGGCTCTGTATCATTGAAAGGTGGGGAATTGGATGCTTCTGAGGTTTAACTGGTTCAGGTTAGCATGAAAATTGTTACCATATGATAACTTTTCAGTTTCTTAGGTAGCATAAACTGGTAAATTTCAGATCACATTTTACTGGACAGATGCCAACATCACAAACTACCCCAATGACTAGATCTCTGATTGACCATGAAGTTGATAATATTTTGAACAGGCATGCAGAGCCTCTCACTCTTTAGCTTGTTTATAGGCACTGCATTAAAAAAAAAATAACAATAATCCCTACTTCTTGAAACTTGTGGATTGGATGGCACTGGGGAACAAGAGACTTCTGAGGTAGCTGTACCTGTGAATTGAATTAAAATGCTTCAGATTCCTAAAGTGGCAATATGGGCTCTGTTACTGGCACTACATTCACTATTCTGTAAAAAACAATGCCACAAATTACAATGTAAATACGTTAGTACTGTACATGTGTGACGCACACTTTCTATCCTTTGTTACTTACTTATTCATTCCTTTAGTTTCAGGGCATAGAGAATTGCAGAGATTAATTAAACCACTAAAGGTCGAATTTCACGCACTAAACCTCAACAGCACTTTGCATTGGCAGCCTGGGAGTGATGCCCCAGGTGACATTACCTACTTTGTGCAGTACAAAGTGTAAGTACAGTGAAGAACTTCCAGCATCTACTTGTCTTTGTCTGGGGTTGCTGGGTCAAGAAGTAGAACTGAGCAAGAACTCATTTTTTTCCTTACTCACTGTCTGTTCCAAAAAGTTAATAACAAAAATTGTTTGGTGCTTACTTCCAGCAACTGCTTTTCATATTTGGCAAGTTGAAAAGTCAAAGAAATTCATTTTTGGAGTCAAAGTGTTGGATGTTTCATTTCAATTTCAAGCTTTTCAAATGTCTTTTATTAGTATTTATCATGAAAGTTGACTGAAATTTTGAAAAGATGTGTTGTGTTTTTCCCCCTCCATGAATAATTAAATTGAATTGACAAAAATTCACAAAATGTTTCACTGTTGCTGAATCTTCATTTTTCACTGAAAAACATCACACTGCTCTAATGACAACCTCTTCCTACTTATGTACAGGGAATAGTCATACTTGGCTACTTCAAAAGAGGCAACTTAGTCAATTACTACAAATTACACACAAGATGACTTTTTAGAATCTGACAAAGGATGATGTCAAGTAACTCCCTACAATGTGACCCTTTAAGGGGGAATTGGATATTATATATGCTGGGCTCCTGCCCTCTCACACATCAAGTAGGGCATCCCACGTAGATGCACCTTAAATTTCCAGTCACTTTTGAATACTTAAACCACAGTGCCCAGCAATAGAAAATGAGAAGCAAGACTTCATTTTCTAATTTGAACTGCTGGAAGACTTAGATACACAAAATATCTAGTTGGCAGCAACTAACACCCCTTATGGGAGGGGAAACATGCCATAGGTTTGTAATGACAAGAAGCATTCAGCATTTCAATTGTATGTCTTCTTTTGGGGGGGGGAGCAGATATACAGACTTTGGAAAATACCTATGAAATCAATCTTTCCTGCAGCCAGCTGGGATGAAAAAAATCTATTTGCCACAGCAGCTCTGAGGATCTGGTATCTGAGTGCAGCTCAGCAACTGGATATGGAACTAAAATGTCACCACCTTAAACCAATGGTCAGAAATTATCAAAGTCTATGTTTTCTCTCCTCCTGCATCCCCACCCCACCTCCCCTCACAGGTATGGGCAAAACCTATGGAAAAACAAAGACGAATGTTGGGGTATTCGTGAAGTTTTTTGTGACCTAACACATGAGACATCTGATATCAGAGAACCTTATTATGGCAGAGTGAAATCTGTTTCAGCTGGAGTCCATTCCGATTGGAACACCAGCAGCAGATTTACTCCCTGGAGGGAAAGTAAGTCTGAAAATCTTTGTCCATTCTGTATACAGAACTATGACCTTCCTCTTCAAGGGGTGTCTGTTTTTCCTCACACAACTTTTAATTTGGAACATAAGAAAAGTTTTTACTACACTGTTGAACAAGTTAACATTGTGATTCTTAAATCGTAGGCTACGTCTACACTGGCCCCTTTTCCGGAAGGGGCATGTAAATTTCACTAGTCGTCGTAGGGAAATCCGCGGGGGATTTAAATATCCCCCGCGGCATTTAAATAAAAATGTCCGCCGCTTTTTTCCGGCTTTTAAAAAAGCCGGAAAAGAGCGTCTAGACTGGCCCCGATCCTCCGGAAAAAGTGCCCTTTTCCGGAGGCTCTTATTCCTACTTCGAAGTAGGAATAAGAGCCTCCGGAAAAGGGCACTTTTTCCGGAGGATCGGGGCCAGTCTAGACGCTCTTTTCCGGCTTTTTTAAAAGCCGGAAAAAAGCGGCGGACATTTTTATTTAAATGCCGCGGGGGATATTTAAATCCCCCGCGGATTTCCCTACGACGACTAGTGAAATTTACATGCCCCTTCCGGAAGAGGGGCCAGTGTAGACGTAGCCTTAGTGTGTATCTTTTGTTTCATGGTATGATTTCTTTTGTTCTGAGTAAACATTTGTTCCCTCAAAATGAGTTGCTAGAAGTCTAAGCTCTATTGCTCATGGCCATAATTGTTTTTGGCCTTGGTACTATACTCAGAGTTGACAGATGAACAAACACAAAAGGGCTGGTGCAAAATTAGAGAAGGATAGGGAAGTTCCTTTCTCTGCCTAAAGAATGAATTTAGTAAAACTGTCTGAGTTAGCTGGCAACGAGTACACTTTGTTCTTGTAGAAGATGCACTTCCTTAAAGACTGGACTAATTATAACTGCCACCAGCCCAAGCCTGCTCACACTCAATGCTTCTGGCTAGTGTATGCTTCTGAGGAAACAGTGATAATGTTTAACTGCTGGGGGAACCCAAGGGTGCTCGGAACTATGAAAGTCAGTAAAAGTCAGTTGCTTTAGCAAACCAGAAACTCCATGCAGGATATAAGAGCTCTGCAGTATGGCTGTATAGTCCAAGCATTCAGTCTTCATCAGGTGGTAGGCAGAAGATATATTAGCTACATCAGAGCATGGCAGATGCACAACCAAAAGTTGTGCAAATCCAAGAGTGAAACATGTGTTATGCAGGATTATTAGTCAGCCATCACGTGTCAAAACTTTAAATAGCATTAACAGTTAGACATTTAGGGCTTAGGAATCAACCGTGCTTGAGAAAATTGCTGTTACAAAACAAATTCTTCATATGAAATTCCAGTTAGCTTGATTGTATCTGAATCCTAATTAGATGCCTGTCTATAACTGAGAAAGCAGAGGAGGCTAATCCTCTTAAGAAATGGGTATTCCCAAGATCACTGAATGGCGTGGAGCTAGGAAGAGCATTCAACATCACTGCAAGGTCTGGACAAAGGATGGGGAAACTTGACAGTAAGGGGGGAAATGTGCTCTCCTTTAGCTATGGGGAAAAGGAGCCAAAAAAGTCAACTGTTGTAGGCTGCATGGGAACATCCTGCCAGTGGTCTACACCAGCAGTTGTTATGTAGAAGTTAAATGCTTCCGTGAGGACAGTATATCTTTCAGTGGTGTATAGCTGTGGTCAAAGACACAAATTTGAAGGGAAGTTCATAGCAGATGCACTTTTGTTTTGGCACAGCTTGTATTTAGAAGTAGGTAAAATTTGTGTGTCACGTGTAATTTTCTTTTGATGGTATCTACCCTAGCGATGATATGCAAAGGAGCAGCAACATAAGAGAGGATGGCAGGCTTTTCTAGCTCACTTTTGATTGGTACAGTTGAGCTCATGGATCTGTGTGGGTCAGACTTAACAGTGCTTGTTACAGTTTAAGGGAATGTCTCCCTTAACTATTTGCTTGAGACTAAGCCTAAGGTTTGTAACAGAGACAAGTATTTTATTGAAGTAGCTTGGGTGAAGGAACATGTTCACTTGTCTCACTTTCAGGGGTGCTGGAATAATGTTTTATGGTGGGGGTGCTGAGAGCCATTGAATCAAAACTGTAAAGCCTGCATATTATGAAAACTACTTCAAGCCAGGAGATGCTACAGCACACTCTGCACCCTATTGCAAGCATGTCTGCTCATGTTCCCCCTCCTACTCCACCCATCAATCAACTTTGGGTTGATTCTGCCTTCCCATGTCATTGGGAATTCATTGCCTGTTTATGCAGAAGAGTTAAGCCTTAGCTATTCAAAAACCCAAATGTTTTTCAAACTTGTCAAAAGCTCCTGTCCTTAGTGAGACTATGTTCATGGCAATACCAATGTTTTTAAGGTAGCCATTAAGAGTAATCCAAATACACAATTCTGAGAGCCTTAGCTAATAAAAATTCCATTTTACTTATAAGAAATATCCTTTGTGAACAGCAAAATGGAATTTTAACAAACTTTCACAAGTTTTAACTTTTGAGCTGATGTTTCTCATGTTTTCAAATTAAAACTTTGGACTGGTTTAAAAAAAACCACCCCACCTTACAATTAAGAGCTTTAAAAACAACCCAGCAGCTGTAAGTACTGCTTTACTAGCGTGATGCTACTATACAAAGATAGTAACATTATGACTTAAATTTGGTCTTTTCCCCCCAATTGCTAACAATTCAGGACTGTGAGGCCATCATTAATCAGTTATAATTATTTTCATATTTTTGTTTATTACTCTAGCAAAGATAGGACCTCCGTCATTAAAAGTGACTCCTAGAAACAAGTCCATACAATTAAAGCTCCGGGCTCCAAATTCACCTTATAAAAGACGAAGAGGCAGCAAGATACCAATGACAAACTATTATGATCTATTATATCGTGTGTTTCTAATCAGCAACATGCTAGATGAAGTAAGTGCACATTGATGTACACACTGTACTTCTAAAAATTGAATTACATAAGCCTGTGCAAACCCATCCTGCTTTAACAGAGCTGTCATGAAACATAACCAGACTGAGCAATTGCATATGGCCCCGACTCTCTACAAGGGGCCCACTATTTGCTTTCTTATTTAAAAATGTATTAAACAAGTTTATTAGTAGATGGGGATGAGCAATATTTCTGTGTAGGACCCCCAATAGGCTAACACCACCTCTATTTACAATTGAATTAACCTGCCAGATTTGTTTGTGAATGTTATTCAATGAATTCAGAGATTTAAAAAAATAATTTATGACTTTATCATTGTGTCCCTTTATTCTATCCCTTTGTTAGTGTGTTTCAGCTCTCCGTCATTCCTAAATAAGATCTTTGGGGCAGAGGCTCTGTCTTTCAATGTCTTTTTAGGCATTATAAGCTAATAAGTGACTATTGTTGGCGCTCACACATCCCAAAACATGGCTGTACAATTCTGCTGTCCTTACAAAGCTGGGCCATAGAAACACTTATTACAGGAACATACTGATTGTGATCCCCCCCCTTCCTCCACATGTAGAAACAAAAAATACTGATGTATGAAGGAACAGACAAAGTTGTTAAAATTGAAGATTTGAAATCCGAAGTCAGTTACTGCATAGTGGTTGAAACCTACTTGCCAATGCTGGATCGCAGCAGCGCGTGTAGCAGTAAGATATGCACAGTGCCCTTGTGACATGGTAAGTAAACAAAAGTGAGGCCTCTGAGATTCCAGGCAGCTAGAGATGGTAAAGGTCTACCAGACTACCTAGTCCATGTGCCCAGGCCAACAGAAGACTGAACAATGTCATATGAAACTGCTACTGTGTTTGAAACGCAATGTACCCAAAGCTTCCATACACTTCTCTCAAAACTGGGTTGATGTCACAGGTGTATAGGAAGCCAAAACAGAATAGATATGGTAGGTACAGTATGTTGGATTGCTTGTTGACATTAGTGCTTAGATCACTACTGTAACTGCTTTAGGAAAACCCCTAATATAAATAGATCAGGAATGCCTCTTATTTCTCTGTGTTTAAATATAAATACACAGTATCATTTACATCAGGTGTGATGGCCTGGAAACAACAAATAACTCAGACCTGTAATGCAGTGACTGTAAAACTCTGGCAAGATGAGGGGCTGTAAAAGTTGTTGTTGAGCAGAGATTTACAAAGCTCCACCCAAACTTCTAATAGTAGTTAGTGCCTGAATCCTCCTACCAAACTCTTCATACTTGGTTTTCATGTGTTACATTTCCAAGCCTTGTGCTTTATAGGCATCAACTATCAAACTTCCCTTTGTCCAATCTAAAGTGGGGAACAAACTTAGTATATCTGAAAAACCACAGCAATAAATCTGTTTTTATCTATTTATGGCCTCTCACCACATTATAACATATGCTTCACAAATGTTAGCAATAGGGAATTGGTATTAACCTCATTTGACAGGAGCCATGGCAGAGAGAGATTAAAGGCCTGATCTAAAGTGCACACAAGTCACTTTTAACTTGTGGCTGTGAATCCTGCCTAGTACAGCTTGCTCAAGGTCACAAAAGAAACATGGAAGTGCCAGGAATTGAATTCCAAGATTCTGGGTGCCACTGCACTACCTTTACCCAAGACTAGCCCACCTGTCAGTTTTGTGTTATAATGCAGAGTGGTGATGTCCTCCCAAAACATTCAGTCAGTGGCACTCTCAACAGAAGCAGATGTGATGTTGAAAAATTTGTTTTCAGTGATGAGCAGCCGCTTCTATCGGAAGCACTCTAGCTGCTCCAGGCTGGAGTTTTACCCTGTCCCTTGCAGACTTAGCACTCCTTTCAGGGAAGTTATGCATAAAAAAGGAATGCAGGATTTTGATGTGTATGGCCATTGTCTTTTCAGCAACTTAACTCTCACTCTTGAATGGTTTTATTATTACATGGATAAGAACAGCCATACTGGGTCAGACCAAAGGTCCATTTAGCCCAGTGTCCTGTCTTATGTCACTGGACAATGCCAGGTGCCCCAGAGGGAGTGAACAGAACAAGCAATCCCTCTCCTGTCTTGCCTTTGACAGAAGCTGGGAATGGATGAAATAACTGGAGGCATTGCAAATACGGTTAATTCAGTATTCTAAAGGGGAAGGGGATTGTGTATTTATCTAACAGTGCTCTGCTGAATTTTCCTTTTTTTTTTTTTTTTAATTCCCTGTATTACAGATAACAGTGGAAGAGGTTACTCTCAATTCTTCCTTCTCTACTGGTCATAGAGTGGATTCCTCTATTTTTGAACATTTGCACGCCCATGGGCAAATGTCTTTAAAATAACCGATGGACTCCAATGCTTCACCAAATCCAATTAATGTAACATTGAGCACAAGAAATAAAATCTTTACATATCACAACTTAAAATGTATACAACCGAAGCAGCTTCAAATGTATATTTTTGCCCTGTACAGCATAAACCATTTCATGGGAGACCCCCCCCCCCTCTTTTTTTTTAAATCCATTTAAGATCTTCTGGTGGTTATTTCTAGAATTCATTTTTAATTCTAAGGCTCAAAAAGGAAAAAAGTTTCCTTTTTTATTATTATTTCTGCATCCACACTACGCATTACAGGCAGTAGTGTGTAGTGTACAGATAGCTACCAACTTCAGTGCCAGGATCTGGGAGTGGACAAAGGCTTCTGCAGTTCCATTCACTGGCTGATGGGAGACAGCATGGAAACCTTTTCTGTCCCCTTCTCCTCTCCCCTCCCCTCCCCCCGCCAACATCAGAGCCTTTCACCACTCCCATAGCCTTACCCACTGGAGTCTTTCCCTACATCAGGGAAGAGCTCAGTGGTGGGAGGCTGCAGGACACTACATGGCTGAACAGCAATGTAGACAAGGAGGAAAGACGTGGGTGGCTAGAGTGCTATATAGAGTACCTACGCGGCCACATCCTCTCACACTTCAAGTGTGTCTGTGCTCCCCTAAGCCTCAGTTTCTACACTGCTGTTTATTACCCAGGGTGGGGGACTACATGGGTGTGTGCGCTAAACATCACCAAAAGAAAGTGCAAAGTGGTTGCTAGTCCTGCCATGCCAAAAAAATTCTGCCCACAATAGTTTGAAATTCTGCAAAACTCTACGTACAGTATTTTATTTGCCAAAATAATACTATGTTATCACTCCACCCTCAATTATTTTGGCAATTTATTTCCATGTACCTGTCTACAAGTATGTCAATGATACAAGCAAAAACAAACAAAATCATTGTCCCAGGAGTAGAGAGCTAAAGAAACCCTTCAACAACCCAGTTGCAGTTGGGAAAGTGCTGGGGGGAGGGCGCATGGAGCTTCCCAGAGCCCAGTCACTGGGCACCCCACACACTTGTTTCATACTTCCAAGAGCCTTGACTCCACCAAGCTTCTTTAGGCACAGTTTAGGCAAGTAAAGGCATGCCTGAAGGGTGTGGGTACGTACCCTGGCAGGTACCCTTCATGGCTTTTTACTCACCCAAGCAATGTCTCCCTGTGCTATGTATAGCAGCATAGTGTCCTGCTGGCTAAGCCTTCTCCTCCTCCAGGGAAATACTCTGGCAGAGAGGAAAGGCTAGGACAGCTGAGGGCTGCTGATGCCTTTCCCTACTGCCGGTCATCTCCCTGCGGCCTCCCCACTTCAAGCTTTTTTTCTCCACTAATGCAACATGCTGCCAGCACCAGTGTATGTGTGTAGGGAAAGCCACACAGTCTCCCTTCCCTCTCCCATCCTCAGCTAATGCCCACCAAGGTTGTGTTCTGCCTTCAAAGTGCAGGTGTAGCTTTGCGTGGCTTGGTGGGAGCTGAGTGATCAAGCTCCCCCAAACCTGAGCTAATCTAGAAAACATAAAGGAACCCCCCCCCCCCATGCACACTCTCTCCCACTCATCAGACACCTAACCAGGACGAAGAGAGTGTTTGTAAGTATGGGTGAGACTCATGATAAGCAGCATCTGAGTCACCGTCCACAAGGCTTGCTTCCCCTCAGTCTAAGTAAGAAACCAATTTCTAGTGATTTTCACACTCCACAGGGAAAGATTTCCAGCCTTCAATGTCACTCAGTGCCCTTTGAGTGTAGTGTGGTGAAGGAAGGAAGTGACTTTCAGTTCTGTAAAAACAGCAACAAAAGAGCATCACCCGTTACCATAAATTAGATTAAAGGAATTGGGAGCAAGATGTCCTGTAAATCTGACATGCAAGTTGTTTGTTATTCACGTCTCCTGCTACACCCCCACATTTACTGCCATTTACACGAGAGTTGTCATTTACAGTGAAGTCTGAGCAACATAGTCCAAATTTATAAAAATGTGTTTTTTTTCATGCTATATTTAGCATTTATATTGCATTGTTCCATGTATCTACAAAGCATCAACCAACTCTTGCTTGAGTCATCCTTGGAGATGCGGTACTTAGATTTTTAAAAGAGACCCGTGTCAAACATAATCCGTCTAGAGCAGGCATGTGGCAAGATCGCTCTTGCCAAAGCCAGTGAAGAGGATGCTGCCATAACTGAGATGAGAGTCTAGGTGAGAGTTTTAGCTTTGTGGAGGAATAGTAAATGCCATATCTTAGAGATGTTATGAAGAAAGAGTCTGCAAGATTTAGACACAACTTTGTATTAATTTTGTTCAAATTCCTGAAATAACCACACATTATAAAGTCTACTTGATCCTGGAATAAGGCTGTCTGTCATTTTTTCCACTGAAATGTTTTCCCATGCTGTACTTTTCCACACCACTAACACTGGGAGCTCTCTCCGTTTCTAGAAACCAGCTATTGCATATCTAGCTGCTGGTAGCAATTCACTTATGAGACATCAGTAACCAATTTGTACATAGGAGAGAATTCTGACTCTAGGGTTGACAGGGATCCAGTTTTCAATCAGAACACTGGTCAAAAATGGGACCCTGATGGCTCTAGTCAGCACTTTTAAGAGTCCAGCTGGTGAGGGTTCATGGTTCCTAGGCACAGGGGTGACCACAAAAGCTCTGCCCATTGCTCCTGCCTGAAGCACTGGCTCCGCAGCTCCCATTGACCAGGAACTCTGGCCAATAGGAGCTGTGGGGGAGGTGCCTGCAGACAGGCGCAGCACATTGTCACCTGGCTACGCCTCTGCCTAGGAGCTGGAGGGACATGGCAGCTGCTTCCCAGGAGCCACTTGAGGTAAGCACCACCCTGAACCCACACTCTGAACCCTCTCCCTTATCCCAGCCTGCTGAAAATGAGCAAGTGAATGAGGGTGGTGGACAGCAAACTATGGTGGGGGGGGGGAGGGTAGAGTGAGTGGGGATGGGGGTCTCAGAGAAGGGGCAAGGTGTTTGGTTTTGTGTGATTAGAAAATGTGTAACCCCATCTGACCCTAATTTTAGTTATATGCATACCTAGTTTTTTATTAAATGATTTGAAGCTGCCTATCTCTGTAACACATGGCTTAGTCTACATATCAACTCTTTTCAATCACTCATGGCCCCATTTCTTCCAATTGTCTTTCACCTACAGGTTGCACTGGTTCTAACTAAACAGTGAGAATTTTGGGACAGCAAGGTGTGTCTACAATGAAGTGTTTCTACAGTACCTTGCACAATGGAAACTTCAGTTCTGTTTGGGAGCCTCTGGATGCTAATATACTGCTTGTGTAAATAATATTGTTTGCCTCAGGAGAAAGTTTGTGTTTTATCAGCAACTGGTGTAGTCCATCATATCTACTAGTATAGCCTATAGGCCATTCTACAACTCTCCTGTAAGGGCACTTTGCAAGGTGTGGATTGTTGCTATAAAAAGTCAAACACACAATTATGAAATACACTTTGAGACAGCATTGTTCCTTTCCGTTGAGGTTCCTTGCCAGAGTACAAGACCCTGTACAGCTGTAGTGCTTGATGATACTTTCTCAGATGAATAATAATTCTAAAATGTAATCTGGAGAACAGACTTGTTGATTTTAAGTCATACTCGCTGGTAGAAGCCTCTCTGCATGACTGCAATATAACTGATTGCTTATAAAACATAGCTAGATAGAGTGGTCACTCGAGAGAGAGGTCCCCAACCTGCATGAGTCTCCATACACTGATTCTGAGGTATCTAGGTGCGGAGTCTGTGATAGGATCATGCAATCAGGCTATCGGGAAAGCAGCCTATCTAATAGCAAATACCTATTTGAACCCTGCAGCAAGCAAAGATTATTTCATCCATCTCTCTCCCCCAGCTCCACCCCCCCAATACACCCCAGGCTGTTAAAAATAAGACAAGGCATTCTCCACATTCCCCTCACACACCAGAGCCTTGGGGGGGACCCAGGCTAGTAGATTTTGTGTGCTCCAGCCCTGCAGGAGGATGGAGCATCAGCACGAGCTCCCCAATGCTGGGGGGTTCACTGAGCCTCGGGGGGCTGCATCTAGCCCCAAGGCCTTAGAGCAGGAGTGGGGAACCAATCTCAAAGGAGGCCCACATCCTTTGGGATTGGACTTGAGGTTAAACATTCATTGACATTGAAATAGCACCAAAGACAGTGGGAACAGATCCCCATAGAACTCTAGGCCCCCATGCAAATATATGTTTGATATACAGGCAGTCCCCGGGTTACGTACAAAATAGGGACTGTAGGTTTGTTCTTAAGTTGAATCTGTATGTAAGTTGGAACTGGCATCCAGATTCAGCCGCTGCTGAAACTGATCAGTTTCAACAGTGGCTGAATCTGGACGCCAGTTCTGACTTACATACAGATTCAACTTAAGAACCCCAGGCATCCCCAAGTCAGCTGCTGCTGAAACTGATCAGCGGCTGATTCCAGGAAGCCCGGGGCAGGGGCTTCCTGTAGTCAGCCACTGGTCATTTTCAGCAGCTGCTGACTTGGGGACACCTGGGGCAGAGCAGCTGGGGTGCTGCTGGGTTGGTCCAGTGGCGCCCAGAGCGGCGCTACGGGACCAACCGGCAGCGCCCCAGCTGCTGTACCACAGGCGTCCGGAGCAAAGCCGCGGAGCACGGGGGCAGCGGGACAGCCCAGACGCGCTGTGGCTATCCTGCTGCCCTCGGGCTCCGCGGCTTTGCTCTGCTCTGCTCCCCGTCCCCCAGGTCTGCAGACCAGGGGGAGGGGGAGCGGAGCAGAGCAGAGCAGAGCGGCGGAATGTGCGGCCAGCTGACAGCCCAGACGCGTCTGGGCTGTCAGCTGGCCGCGTGCTCCGCTCTGCTCCCCCCCCCCCCCCGGTCTGCAGATCAGGGGGAGGGGGAGGGGGAGCAGAGCTGAGCACAGCAGAGCGGCGGAACGCGCGGCCAGCTGACAGCCCAGACGCCGCTCTGCTCTACTCTGCTTCTGGGCTGTCAGCTGGCTGCGCGTTCTGCCGCTTTGCTTCCTCTCCCTGGTCTGCTGGAGACCAGGGAGAGGAAGTGCCCCGTTCGTAACTGCGGATCCGACATAAGTCGGATCCGCGTAACTCGGGGACTGCCTGTATATGAAATGTCTGTCTGTTCAAGAACTCATAAACAGTAAATGCTAGAGCCACCACATTTGGTATGCAGCCTCCTCTTATCCTAACTTAAATCAAAGTCAGGGTTTGGTTGTGCCAGGAAAACCAGAAATGCCTAGCATGGGACTGTTTTCCCTAACATGGAAAGGGAGGGGGCAGAGAGAGGACGCACACTATACTGAGCGGCCACTGAGAGCAGCAAGTGCAAGAGACAGATATAGTGTAGAGTGACCACTGGAGCAGTTGCACCAGGCAGGCTGTGGCCAGATGGGGAGAGGGCTTATAGCAAGGTCAGGGATTGGTTGTTCAGGACAATGGGATGTGCCTGGAATGTGATTGTTTCTCATAAAGGAGAAAGGTAGGTCTCTGGTAGCAGGGGGCCATAGAAGGGAACCAGGACAGCTATAACCACTCGTCTCCAGCACCACCCCAGGGCAATGATTTAAATCAGTGTTTCCCAATTTAATCTGGCCACGGAACCCTTTTCATCTTAAAAGAATTTCAAGGAACGCCTAGGATTGCCAGGGTAATTTGGTCAAGCAAAGAAAAAAAACCTAAAGTTGCAAAATAGACTTTGTCTCTTTAAGAAGGGCACCAATTGGGAAACACTGATTTAAATGAAGAAAAACAAAAAATAATTAAGGAGCTGAGCTGTAACAATATAGTTTTTCTGTAGTTATATTGGAAGGCAGGTAGCCATATTGGAAGGCCTAAAACCTTCCTCTGCAGCCAGATTGAAGAGCAGCAGCTATTAGCTGTAAAGCTTGGAGGCACATACTCACATTCCATCTAAACTATATTACAATAGTATCATACCAGGGTTTTAAGGAAATTCCATCCTGATGGCACCAACTATCACCAAACAAAGAAACAGATCTCAAGATGGGCAAAGAAAACTTAGTTTAATAGCAGTTCATCTGGTAAAGGAGCCACTCACCATCTCTCTATTGTTTCTTTTATTATCTCTTCCTCTTATATAATTAATGTTGATGGGTGTAAACCAATGTTAGGACTGGTTAGTTTAAATTTTAGTAGAATGATTGGGTAAGATATACCTGAAAAGATTACTATATACATTGGGGGCAAACAGGAAGGGGGGAGTAACCAAATGAATAAAGGAAAGGGAAAAGGAAAAAAGAAAGGACAGACCTGAAAAGGAACCAACTTCATGACACAGCTCTGAGATCAGAACTGCCAGACCTCAACCCTGTGCCAATGACACTGTGCTGAAACAGGAGTCCCCTAGATGGACCTGAGCCTGACAAGTTCATCTGTTTCATTGGGAGTGGTGAGTACTGTATGCCTGGCTGTGTACATTCTGTTTTTGATAATTAATAAATAGAGATTAAGTAGGATATTACTGTGTAAGGCTCTTTCAGTGGTAAAAAAAATCCTGCAAATGTGCAAGAAGTTACACCTTGAGGCCTAGGAATTGGGTAAAGGTTTGTGTCCCTAAAGTGTGGGAGTGACAAGAAATCCATGGGGGGAACAGAGCAATGCCAGGTAAGAACATAAGAATGGCCATACTGGGTCAGACCAAAGGGCTATCCAGCCCAGTGTGCTGTCTGCCAACAATGGCCAATGCCAGATGCTCCAAGAGGTAGTGAACACAACAAGCAATGATCATGTGATCCCTCTTCTGTCATCCATTTCCAGAGAGACTAAGGACATCATTCCTACCCATCCTGGCTAGTAGCGAGTGATGGACCAGACCGCCATGAATTTATCTAGCTCTTTTTTTGAACCCAGTTAAACATCTTCTTTCACAAAATCCTCTGGCAAGGAGTTCCACAGGTTGACTGCACACTTCATGAAGAAAAACTTCCTTTTGTTTGTTTTAAACCTGCTACCTATTAATTTCATTTGGTGACCCCTAGCTTTTATGAGAATAACTTTTCCTTATTCACTTTTTCCATACCAGTCACGATTGTATAGGCCTCTATCATATATCCCCTCCCCCTGAGTATCCTCTTTTCTAAGATGAAAAGTCCAGTATAGCGATACACATACACCCATACATACACTCTTTGGAGAAAGGATGTGTATGTATGTGCGTATGCATGTGTAGTAGGCTATCTAGGGGGAAAAAATCAATTCCTAAAGTGTTCAGACCTGAGTAGAAAGGGAGTAAGGATTTTTGGATATGGTCCAAATAAGTTGGAAGTATCAGTTTGAAGGGAAAATTGTAGATTTTTTTTTAACATTAAAAATCACATTAGCAGACTAGAAATGAAGAAGTTTGGCCAGCAATAGCTACACTGTAGTATTTCCTAACCAAGATGCACTTCCTTAACTATAAATCAGGGTGGTTTACGGAAGTATGTAACTGGTCTGAGAGAGATGTTTTTATCGTTACCAATCTCGTAATGCCCAGCAAAAAAGGCCAAAACTTCTTCCATTTGTAATCCAAACTTCCTTCCAGTTCCACTCTAAAAAAAAACACCCCCACTTTTACTGGAAAAATGTTTGGCAAGATTGCTGGTGGCATATCCCTCCCCCTCACCTCCTGGCCAAACAACGATAATGATACAGTCCCACATGACACACCCTGTGGTATATGAGGTGGTAAGGCATGCTCAAGCAGGGATATGCACTGACTATGTAGTTCCTGGAACTAACTGAAAGAATTTTGCACACTGTTTTCAGAAGTCCCCCCCAGACATATTGGTAAAATGCTCATTTACTTAGTTCTTGATGTCCCTGCATCGTCTTTCTGCTTTTGCTCTTCAGGATGTTTCCCTCAGACTACGGTCTGGAAGTATAACTGCTGCTTCTTCTCAGCTAGTACTGTAAGTGCAACCCAAGGTTAACTGGCCTGTGTGCTACAGCTCCTTTCTCCTACACCTGGCCTGGGTGTAAAGAGAATGCCCACAACGTCTATGTTTGTGCGGATCCATCCACCCCTACTACTGGCATGCTTGCTGCTCCCCTCTCCACCTCACCCAGATTTTTTAACCTTTGGTATTTCTACAGCATGAATTTAGTTTCTCTCACTTGTTTAAATCTCTACCTCAGAGTGATTCTGAGGAGGGATTTATAAACATCGATAAAATGGCTCCTCATCGCCAAATATCTAAATGAGGTATGTGGGTGGAAGGATGAGATAGCATTACAAAAAATGTTTGGTGTTGCGCCATCCTTTCCTCCTACTGAGAAACCTTTTGGCACAGTTATTTGTATTTTATGGAATATTCATTTCAGACATCTGGGTTGACAAATTGTCCAAACCCCTCTAACTCAGCAATACAACTGAGCATTCTGGTTCTGTGAAATAAATATATTGGCTCTTATGAAGATCAATTTGTATATAATCCTAAGTACTCCTCTAATGTTAAGGACAAAGTCAAGATAGGAATTATAAAGGACACTCTCTATGATTATTATAGTAACACAGAAAGGGAGTTCAGTCACAGTGCAATTCCTCATTGTTTTCACTGCCAGCCAATGTTACGTTACTCAAACAGGGGACTTAAGAATAAGGCTCGGAAAAAAAAAAATCGGATAGTGATACAGCAACAGACCAGATGCTCCAGCTTAATAAATTAGGAGTTTATGCATAGCCAGCTGTACCAAATAAATGCTCTGTTTTTATACTCTGCCATGATCCTTAGTGTTTATCATATGATCTAGCATCTGGTCAGCTCTGTCCACACCTTCCATACATCTATTCTTATGAGACACAGACTTGGGGTTTATTTATGTTCAGAACTTTATCTCTGCTGGGTATTGTTCCTATGGCCTTATGTTATTTTGCATTACAGCTATCATTTCCTTAAAGGTGCATGTAATTATTCCACAGAACAGGAATTCCATAGCAGCGCTATTCATTGCAAATAGATACTTTTCGGGGGGAAGGGGGGAGCTCACGGTGGAACCACTATGCTTTGAACAAAGAAATGCAGCTGTCAACACTGCTTTTTAAAAGTAAGCGTCAGTTTTCCACAAAGAAAGCAGGATACAAGCCAATAATGTTTGTGAACAGTACCAAGAGCAGTACTGTTGTTAATCTCAGCAAAATTACACTGTGGGATGGATCTCAGAGATATTTTGCCTTTTGATTCCTCACAGAAGCAGTTTAATAACTTAATTCCATGAAGAACTGCAATGTCTGACAATTTTGTGAGATCATATTTGGTGGATCTCTTAAAGCCCACCTCCTGGAGACATCTGATTGTCAGAATCAATTATTTCATTAAAAAAATTCTAGCCCTCATGATAGCAGAGAAAAGCTGAAACTGATGACCCCCTGTAAATGCTCCAAAACAGGAGGAGAAAGATAGAGAATTAATATTAATTGTCTAAAAAAAGACAATTAAAATGTCTCATGACGTTTTTGGGACTTTTTTTTTTTTTTGAGCACCTGTGGTTGGCAGCACCACTGCAGAAAATGTGGAAAAGAGGATTTCATGGTATCCATTGCTTGACAACAAAGGGCTTCACCCATGCATATTTATTTTTAAAAATGTAGGAACAGTTCTGACTATAAAGGACAACTGTGTTTACTTCTGTTACCAGGAGGCCTTTTGCATCATGCCAACAATTTCCATGAGTCTACAGTTTACAAGCATTAAATGATTCATACTGCCACTAGATGGTACTGTTGCTTCGACAGTACAAAAGGGGATGTGAATGGGACAACTCTTGGATGTTTCTCCTTCCACTCAGTCTGGTAGTATTAATAAATATTTAACCCTCCGCACCTCACATAAGAGAGAGAGAGAGAGAGAGGTTGTAAGAGCTAAGCAGGGTCTTCCACAAATCTCCCTGTTAATTCTGCATTGTAGAACGGTGCTTCATCTAGAAATTCTTATAATAAAAGATGCCTCAGATTTAACAGGGACACATTATAACTGGTCAAAATAGGACTCAGCTAGCACACTTCAAGTTAGGGCCCTGTATCACACAAGTGATGAAACTATACCACCCTGGGATCACTTTGAAAGACTCCTAAAACCTTAACATAAAATGCACTTACATTGAGTCTAGCCCTGAAAGCTTAACATTCTCACATATCAAATTTAGTTTAGTAATGACATTATCAGGAGGTGCTATCACACAGTCCTCCAAGTTCATTTTCTTAATGTAAGAACAAGTTTTTATTTCTTGGAAGATATGACTGTATAACTGAACACTAAGACCAATACATTAATCTGGGTAGAAAGAGACCCGTGTGCAGCAGGACAATCTGCTCTCTTGCTTGGTCTCTCAGAGTCTATTCTTGAGACACAGATGGTCCCTGAGAACTAGGCACTGGTGTTGGGCTGAGATTCCTGCAAGAAGGAATTGCTGGTATCTGCACCAGGACTTCATGTACATATGTGTAAATAAAGCAAAGTACACTTAGAATGTACCATACTGTGTCACTGATTTCTTCACGGGGAAGCTAGCATGTAAGACCTCCACATAGGCTACTACTCAGTGATAGTGATTTTGGGAGCAGAAGCAACAATATACTTAAAAAATACAGTTTAAAACAAATGTGTTTATACACAATTTTATAGTCTACCAGTTTAATAATATGGGGAATTGGAAAATTAACCAAATAGAATCTCTCCTATATTACACCAGGATAAATATGAAGTTTGCAGTAGTACCTGATCTAAATGGAAGTGTTGAAATAAATTCAATGCTAATCACCTAAACATTAACAAAATGAAAAATAGAAGACAATTTAAACCTGATGTGGACACTTACAGACTATCAGGCAATTTAATTATGAAACAATTATACAAATAAATCAGCCAAAAAGAAGGGTCTTTTTTAAACCGGTCACAATTTGGAACCCGAGAGGTAAGCAAATGTGGTACCTCTCACTCTAATATTTTTGTAATTTCTAAAAACATTTTTATTTTCTTTAAGATGACATTATAAAAACTAGAAGTTAATACACATTAACCAAATCAAAAGGACATAACATGTGGGGCCTTATTTAGAGTACTTCTAGATTTCATCCCTTTTGTCAAAAAAGGAATGTAAATTAGACACTTTGAAATTGCAATGAAGCCGGGGTTTAAATTTCCCATGCTTCATTTTCATAATGGCGGTCACGTTTTTTTTTCAAAAAGGGGGCTTTTCAAAAGAAAAACAGCTGTTTAGACGGGGATCGTTCGAAAATAAAACCTTTTTTTGAAAGATCCCATACTCCTGAAAAAATGAGGAATACAGGATCTTTCGAAAAAGGGTTTTATTTTTGAACAATCCCCGTCTAAACAGCTGTTTTTCTTTCAAAAAGCCCCTTTTCGAAAAAAAACCCCACAGCCGCCATTATGCAAATGAAGCACGTGAAATTTAAATCCTGGGTTCATTTGCAATTTTGAAGTGTCTAATTTACATCCCTTTTTCAAGAAAGGGATGTAGTCTAGACACAGCCTTTTTCTCATAGGCTACGTCTAGACTGGCATGATTTTCCACAAATGCTTTTAACAGAAAAGTTTTTCCGTTAAAAGCATTTGCGGAAAAGAGCGTCTAGATTGGCACTGACGCTTTTCCGCAAAAGAACTTTTTGCGGAAAAGCGTCCGTGCCAATCTAGATGCGGTTTTGCGCAAGAAAGCCCTGATCACCATTTTCACCATCGGGGCTTTTTTGTGCAAAACAGTTTTTAGCTGTCTACACTTGCCCTCTTGCGCAAAAAATTTTTCGGAAAAGGGCTTTTGCCCGAACGGGAACGTCAAAGCGTTTGCGCAAGAAGCACGGATTTTGGACAGTAGAACGTCAGTGCTTTTGCGCAAAATCAAGCAGCCAGTGTAGACAGCTGGCAAGTTTTTGTGCAAAAGCAGCTGCTTTTGCAGAAAAACTTGCCAGTCTAGACGCAGCCATATGGTTTTACTGATTTCAGTAGTCTATACCCGAGATAAACCGCGGCCCTATTAAACCAAATCTGATTTTGTTGGTGTTATTTCAAATTTACAATGCATGAGACCAGAATAAGGTCCTATGTGTTGTCCCAATAATTTGTCACTCTAACTTGTTTATGATCAGTTTTAATGGTTAAATATTCAAAGTAATTTAAAAATTTTCTCTATAGGCTGCTCTATTCATTGCATTCTTGGAATCACTTTACTTCTTTTGTCTCTGAAATTGCTGCTCAGGTTGAATAGCTGTGGCTGGCTGGACAGGTAGGAGTCAGGCATGTGCACCTGAAAGCACAGCGGTATTGTGGCTGGGGGAAATGCTGGTTAACAAAGATTTCTGGTTAACAGAGTGCCAGATAACAACGCTTTCACTGTACTATCATCCCGTTTTGGGACCTGACCCAAAACTCACTGAATTCAGTGCAAAGACTCCCTTAAACTTCAGCAGATTTTGATCTAATCTTTTAATGCCTAAGGAAAAAAAACAGTTTGCTTAGATTCTGGTATAATTCTTCCTAGGTCTCTATACATTGATTATATCAGAATTTTTTTTTCAGTCCTGTCCCTAGGTATCTATCCTTAAGTCACTATATATGCAGGATAAAGAGCTTTAGTACAAAATAGTCTGTATTTGATTTACTTTAAGAAAATATACTATATACAGACAATGGTTCATATCCTGACCATTGACTATAGTGGTCCTAATCCAAATTTACAGCTGCAGGAAAAAAATATCAGCATCTGGCAGCTTGCTGGACAAGCCACATAACCTCTTTGTACCTCAGCTTAAATGTAATATGGGAATACTAAATTTACCTTTTTCATCCACAGAGGTTTCTGAGGTTTAATTCATTTATGTTTATAAGCAGCAGCAATCTTATAGAAAAGCCCAGTATTTATCATATTACTGTATATAGTGGTAATTGTACATAGTGTTCTATCCCTTTGTTGAAGCATTATTTCATAGAATGACATCCTGAGATTTTTAAGCGTCCTTTTCTAGATGTCAACACCATCTCACTGCCTATCTAAATAATGTATTCATTTAGTTCCAGATCCATTTCCCCCATTGAAATCTATCCGAATTTTCCCATTAACTATAAGAGGGAAAGGATCAGACCCTTAGTCGTAGGAGATGGCCATTTTTATTATATGCAGCCAAAGGTTCAACACTTTTGAAATTATATAAAATATCAGAGAATAATTGTAAAAAAGAATACTTGAAACTCCGCAAGAATCCTGGGTTTCTTGGACAAAGGGGGAAGAGACATTTCAGCCGACTTTTACGTTTACAGGTAGTCAGAAGTGGTGACTTCTTTGTCTAGAAATATTCCAAATGGGAAATTCTATTCCAGGAATCTGCAGATTATCCCACGACTATCCCTTAAATAGGACCTCAGTGGTTTATTTTGTTCAATACAAGATGTATGTTTGCTGAGCAAGTTTGTCAATGTAGCTCTAAATGCCATTGATGAAAGTAACAAATTGTCTTCCTCTGTGGAGCTTGTTTCCAAAATAAAGTAAAGGGAGAGAGACTGGGTCTGAATATTCCACATTTGACTTTCCATCTCTTCCTGCATGCATTGCCCTTGAGAGCAGTGAAAAATCAGTTTGTGCAATTAAACTAGTTGCTAAAATATAGTTAAAATGACAGCAAACAAGTTACCACTCAGCTGTACAAAGTGGGAAGTGGGCAATGTAGGGTAGCAGGCAGGTATCTGCAGCTTTTGTGAATGTTTGTGCAAGTTGCAGACTGCACCCACAGTGTCTCCTTGAACACAACTTACACTGCACAGAGCCCTGCCCACCCCTCCATTTTCCACTCAGTGAAGGATTGGCCCTCTGAGCTTTCTATGGGATGGAGCCCAAGGTGGTGTAGATTTCAGTTTGCTTCACTGGGGAGTTCAATTCCATCCCGTGGCAGGGCTGAACCCAAGTTCCTCGTTGCTTTTTCAGGGAATGCATATAGCGCCTAGATTCTTAATGGAAAGCAAGAACCTTTACCAAGAATAATGTTTCTTTCCAGTGTGCAGATATGGAAATCATAATGGCTAAAGAAAACTGACTGCAAGGGTATGATTGAGACTTCATGTGATCTGATACTGGAAACATCAGATCGCCTAGAACTGTGCTGTGTGAGGATGTGTGTGGAATCAACAAATCACTCAGCAGGAGGGGTGGAAAGCCATTGCTTCCATCAGCATCTTGATAGCAAGTGTTGGAGGTTTATTATGGAAAATAGGTCATGTCAGTCACATCTGATCTCATTCTTTCAGGCAGGGGCAACATGGGGAGAGGGCAGGAAGGGTCATGTGCTTTCTCCCCAATGACGGCGGGGGGGGGGGGGGGAGACCAAAGTCTCTTCTCTTCCGGCCACTCTCCCAAGCAACCTCTGGCCATGATGCCTGGGAGAGGAGATGCTTGTCAGGTTGCAGCAACAGAGGGATGGGGCAGCACTAGAGATATTAAGAAACAAGTAATCAACTAATCATGTAGTCCACAGAATTTCTACATTTGCGCGGCCCCTGCCTGCCCAGATGAGATGAGCCCTGCCTGGTCAGTGAGATGAGCCCGCATCTCCCCGAACCCAGACTGGGAATACCAAGCTTACCTAGCTGCTGCGCTCTGCCCACCCAGACTTTAGTCCTCGGATCCTGGTCCAGCTCCAGGCAGTCCCAGTCTCTTCCCTGCCTGCCACGCATGAGCAGAGCTCCTGGCAGAGTGGGGCCAGCCTGGCACATGGGATGGGAAGAGAGCGGAGCTGCGGCTGAGCCGCCCCCAGAACGGCTGGTTCATCCCAGGTCCTTGGGGGTGGGTGGGGTTGAGAATGCAAGTAGAGTAGTTGAGTACTCAGCTGACTACCTGTCACCCGACGGTCAGGGCAGTGAGTCCCTTAAGACCGGCTGAAGTTCTTTTAAATTGTGCTTGGTTCTGTTACAGCAACTGAAGGAGTCAGGTTAAAGCTTAAACAGTTACTATTTATTGTTACAGGGTAAACTTAGTTGTTAAATGCTACTACTGTGTTACAGATAACACAGACACTACAAAGGACAGGACAGAAATTACACTAATAAGTCACTTACAGGTACCATGAAACCTTTTTGGTTCTCTGAGCTCTTATTAAATGCATGCAAAATAGACACATAGCAGGTATATTCTCACCCCTGCGTTCCAGACTTGGCGTGGCCAGCGTCTTTCTCTCAATCCCTCGGGAAGAAGTAGGGCGAGGTTGGGCGTCCCACAGACCTCGGGAGACAATCAATACCTGCCAGCAGGTATAGATGATTGGAGCTCAAATTGGGTGGGCAACTCAACCCTCTTTATACCCCTTGGGTCACATGGGCTTCTTCCTGGTCTCAAGTGGCCAATTAGGAAAAATGGCTTTGAACGCCAAGTTTCCCACGAAGGGTGCAAAGCATAATTTACACCTGGGAAAATGCAGACAATGGGCACCTCTGGTATGTGATGGGCGAAGATTCCTCTCCTGGGACAGTGCAGGCGTGTCAATTACTGGTACTAGCCATCAGGGCGATGGGAGGCCCCGGGTCGTCAGCTAGCCCATTTACTGTCCGGTTTCTGTTTATGGTAGAGTCAGGGACAGGCAGCAAACCTGTGTTCCCAGGGCATCAAAGGCTGACTGCCTTTCTCTTGCTCTCTGGGGGGGGGGGGGGGAAACAAGATGGGGTTCGTGGAAAAACAAGATGGGGTTTTGTGTCTGGCTACATTCCACCCCCTTGACACGCCTCACTATGTCCCAGAACGCAAGATGGCGGTGATGCCAGCACCCTTTGCCCTCCTTGGAGGAAGCTAAAATCGCCCTATCAGCAGGGTCTGATCAGATAATTTGGATCAAGGGATTGATTAGGATCGCTTCCCAATGCCATATACCAGATTTGTGCAGCGGAGGTAGCAGTGTACACAAAACGCCTGACAATACATAGAAGCATGCAGCAAGCAATTACAACAAGTAAAATGGTTACTATAGTATTTACAATAGAGTGAAGGAAGGGAGTTAACGAAAGTCCTAGGTGTTGGGCTAGACAATCTAGCCATGAGGCTTTACATTTTTAGTTACAGCATGTCTTATCCCATACCGTTTGTTGCCACTTCCCTTGCCTCCCCCCTTGATCTCCCCCCAGAGTTATTTAGAGGATTGCGGTAGTCGCTGTCATCGAACCATACCGGTCCCCATCGGAAGATGTCACTTTGTTTCACCAGTCATTTGGGCTGAGAGGGACAAACTCGATTCCCAGTCCAGTAGAGGAGTCAAGTAAGGTGTTCTGGTACAGCAGTAGCAGTTGGGATGAGGAAGAAGACCATGGCGAGTTGGAGTACCATGTCTTATTTCAATAGTCTGTAACTAACAACAGTGGTTGCAAGCACAACAGCAAGCGGTATATATATACAAAAAGTTCATGGTGGTTTCCCGGATTCGCACCAGCACTGGGAGGGATCCATCCCACTGGAGCACTGTTCAGGGATATTGCCTCAGTTTCCTGTAATAAAACATAAGGTTTGCTGGTCTTGGATACAATCCAAGCCTCAGTAATGGTTATTGGTGTTAGCCCAGCATCTGCAGTTGTCCAGACTCCTTTTCCCTTATAGGAGTGCAGTACATGGGTTTGTGTTCCCAAACTGGGGTGTTGGGACCAGGGCTATTAAGTGGTTTAGTCCCATGATCGTAGACAACCCTGTTGTCCATCGGGTTGGGTAAGCAAAACCAATTCTTGAAACAATTTTTACTTCAGTTAAAACATACTCCCACCCTTGCTTACTGGTGGGCGGTGGACCAATATACTCTACTTGCCAGGTTGCCCATAGTATTTTTCTATCTTTTAGCCTGGCAAATCATTGCCTTTCTGTTATATGTTTTCTGAGTTCAGCACATAGGGTGCAAGCTTGTACCAGATCTCTGGCTTGTTTGTGGGTGATAGGCCACCCCCTGGCATGTGCCTGCCGCACCAGCTTATCGCTCTCTGTGTGTCCCAAGGTTTCATGTAGCCAAATGTACAGGCGTTCCCAATCCACCTGGGCAGCAAAAATTTGTACTGCTGCATCTGCTAGGTTATTTAGCTATGCAGTCAGGGTGTTATTCTTTTGGACACATGACTTATGCTTAAGGCATTTTGGGTTGCATACTGGTATATCCATTTCCAATATTCCAATCTCCAAACAGGCTTTCCTATTTCCCAGTTATTATTCTTCCAATTAGTTATCCACTGGGTGGCTCCAGCCCATACAGCATAGGAGTTAGTGTAGATGGTACTGGCCCCTGCCTCACAAGCTAATTGATTGCTGCCAGCTCTGCAAGCTGAGCTGTTCCTTCTATGTTTGTGGACAGGGGTGCAGTGGATGTGTCTGCTGAAACAGCAACAGCCTTCCCTGTCCACTTTCCTTTGAAATAACCAGGCAGCCTGTATTTACATATAATGTTGAATTTAAAAGCAAGCCAAAAGTGTTATTAACTCAGCCTTGAAAGAGACAGTTAAGTTTCAAAGCTTGAATTTCTAAACTAATAATTTGGATTCTAGAAAGTTAAATTTAACCTTAAAAGTTGAATGCCCAACAGAAGCACTAACAAATTTGTGCCTTGTCTGTTTGCAATTTTAAGCAAGAGGACATTATCCAAAACAAAATAAAACTATTTAATTTGAAATTCACAAAATAGAGTTACAATATATATAGCTCATTCCTTTATGCAGTTAACCAATTAAGTTTCAGTAGAATCCTTAATTTTCCTTTGCAGATTTAACAAAGGTGTCCATAGACAAAATGTTTACATTTGATTGTTTCTTTGCCTACATGATTTGCACAGTGCTTAATGAAGAGGCTGCAAAGAAACAAGGTATCATTTTTAAAACAAGATTTCCCTTCACATATTACTACCATTGCTTAATCCCTTCCACACTCCCATGGAGTCCACCTTTTATCTTCACATTCCCTCAAATCACTTGCTTTGTTCTTTCAAAGAAAATGTTTCTTATTCCTAGTAACTTTCTAATGTTTGCTTTACTTTCCTTATTCCTTCAACCATGCCCATATAGGGCTCCAAACTTTTTGCCTTCCCTTTTTTTCACATGCTAAATGACTTTTCCCAATGAGACAGGTTTGTCTACTATTAATTTGGTAAGGAGGGTGAGCTTGTTTACTAAGCCTTATACCTCCTGGTCCTTTTCTTAAACATATTCCTGAGGGAAGAAAAAAAATAAATAAATCTGAGAGGTGCTTTAACTCTCAGCACCCATCCTTAAGGGAATCTAGCTCTGTCTGGGTATTGAGGGACATGCATTTCTACCTCTCCACTTCTGCAGCAGAGGCTTTTACATTTTTCCAGTTCCATGTTTGCATTCTTATTCAGTCAGTTTTGAAGAACACCTCATTACAGGTTTTCCATAGAAGTTAAGCTGCAGCTGTTTCCCTCTTCATTGGAGCCAAGCGTTTACATATTTACAGGTAGTTAGCCACTTTGTCTTTTAGGTCTGAAATTGTATGGACAAGCAGTTAACACTTGATCAGACCAAGGGCTATGCCCGAACCTTTGCAAGATTTTGTTTAAAAGGGGTAACATCTTTACAAATGCCAATTTCTCAGTCTTCTCTCTGCCTTTTTAAAAGACTGCTTACATTTAAACTTTTCCTAGTATACCCAACCTCCTATTGGGACTAAAACAGCAATACCAATACCTCCTTTTTCTTTCTTTCTGGAGGGTTACAATTTGAACTTTCTGATCTCAGCTAGTTTGCTAATCAAACTTAGCTATTACCTGCAAAGCTTCTTTGTGCTGCCTGCTAGGGCATTTGCACCACAAAGGAAATCACAACCTGGTGTGGCTCCTGGAGCTTTCACAGCATTTTAGTCTGTTTGCAGTTTTTTTTTTTTTTTTTTTTTTTTTTTTACTCATTCTATAGTTTACAGGAAAATGTGCAATCTTTGTTTACAACACTACTTAGCCACATTAAACTTTGCATATAGTGTAACTCTTTCTTTATGCTTACAGTTTTCCTGTACTTTCATTAAACAACTTGGACTAAAAGTAAACCAAACCAATTTGTTTTAAACCTACAAACAAACAAGATTACTGGACCTTAAAACTTCATATTATTTACACTATATATATATATCTACACACAGATACACATACATTCTCTCTGAACCTTTCTTACACTATTTTTACATAGCTGTACAACAATTACATTCCCTTTTTATTCAATGGGGTAGTTCAGTTCCAATAGAACCCCCTCCCTTTAGAGTTCTTTTGACCGTCTCTCTCTAATCAAATGTTCAGATTTGAGTCAAATTTGCCTGGGTTATTTACAGACATTCCTTTGGAAAAAGGGCCCATTTTTCCTTCAGAATGACTGTAAAGAAACCACAATTTTCTATCTACACCATTTTAGCATTTGCACAACTGCTCAATTCTCTCCATTCTCTGCAGAGTTTAAATTCTCTGTGTTTTTCTTAAAACACTTTCTTATCTCTAAAATAAAAACTGGCCTTGTTTCAGATATTACTCTTGTATGTTTTAAGGGTTTAGATTCCCAGTACTTACTGCCTTTTTCTTAGTTCTATCACAAGGCTTTCAATCTTATCTGTTACCTGCCTGCTTGTTTGGGCCTGATCCTGTTTTCCATTTCTGCCTGCTTGTCTGGGCCTGATCCTGTTTTCCTTGCTAAATGGAAAGTGGCTCCTTTCCACAGACTCAGGCTTTGTCCCATTCTTTAGCTTGCAGGCAGTTCTATACTTACAGAACTGTACCCACAACTCCTTAGGATTTCCCCAATCCTTTTCTAACATTTCTCTATCCCATTTTGGGTTGCCCCAACCTTTCTGGGCAAACCCTTTCTTTATACCACTAAAATCCATGTCTATCATGACAGGCTTCATGTTGCTGTATGTGAACCAATAGCACAATCCTGCCGACTACGCCAATTCTGTCACCCGACGGTCAGGGCAGTGAGTCCCTTAAGACCGGCTGAAGTTCTTTTAAATTGTGCTTGGTTCTGTTACAGCAACTGAAGGAGTCAGGTTAAAGCTTAAACAGTTACTATTTATTGTTACAGGGTAAACTTAGTTGTTAAATGCTACTACTGTGTTACAGATAACACAGACACTACAAAGGACAGGACAGAAATTACACTAATAAGTCACTTACAGGCACCATGAAACCTTTTTGGTTCTCTGAGCTCTTATTAAATGCATGCAAAATAGACACATAGCAGGTATATTCTCACCCCTGCGTTCCAGACTTGGCGTGGCCAGCGTCTTTCTCTCAATCCCTCGGGAAGAAGTAGGGCGAGGTTGGGCGTCCCACAGACCTCGGGAGACAATCAATACCTGCCAGCAGGTATAGATGATTGGAGCTCAAATTGGGTGGGCAACTCAACCCTCTTTATACCCCTTGGGTCACATGGGCTTCTTCCTGGTCTCAAGTGGCCAATTAGGAAAAATGGCTTTGAACGCCAAGTTTCCCACGAAGGGTGCAAAGCATAATTTACACCTGGGAAAATGCAGACAATGGGCACCTCTGGTATGTGATGGGCGAAGATTCCTCTCCTGGGACAGTGCAGGCGTGTCAATTACTGGTACTAGCCATCAGGGCGATGGGAGGCCCCGGGTCGTCAGCTAGCCCATTTACTGTCCGGTTTCTGTTTATGGTAGAGTCAGGGACAGGCAGCAAACCTGTGTTCCCAGGGCATCAAAGGCTGACTGCCTTTCTCTTGCTCTCTGGGGGGGGGGGGGGGGGGAACAAGATGGGGTTCGTGGAAAAACAAGATGGGGTTTTGTGTCTGGCTACACTACCTGATAAACCTACACTTATCAGGTAGTCGAGTATTCGACTACTCTTACATCCCTAGGCAAGCACAGCAGAACTATCCAGAGTCCCAGACAGCCTCCAACCAATGTGATGTGGAATGGGTTAGTTAAAGTTTTGTGGGATCTGGGCTATGGGTGGCATGGGAAGGAGTCACATGGGGGTGGGAAGGTCACATGGATGTTGCCCAGGTCCACTGATGGATGGGGGGGCAAAAGGAGCAACTGACCCTGGGCCTGGAGAAGGGCCAGGGGTTCCCAGTTGCTCCTGCAACAGTGACTAGAACCCTGAGCCCTTTAAGGTGCTGCTAGAGCACTGTGCCACACACTCTGGGGAGTACTGAGGGCTGGGTCAGAGGTGAGAACGACGCAGTCTGGGTAGACTTGAGGGCTGGCTGACCTGTTTGGTGTCCATGTTTTAAAATGTATGTTGAAAAATTGGCAATGGAGCAGAAAAGTGCACAAAAAAGTGATTTGTGGGCTGGAGAAAATGGCTTACAGTGAGATCCTTGAAGAATTTAATCTGTTTAGCTTATTAATAAGATGATTTAGAGCTAGTTTGATTACAGTGCATAAATACCTTCAGAAGGAGAAAATATGGGTGACTAAAGGGCTCTTTAATTGAGCAAAGAAAGGAAAAAACTACAATCAATGGGTAAATGATGAAGCTAGGCACATTCAAATTAGAAATTAAGCACAATTTTTAACAGGGTTGTTAACCACCGGAACAAATTATCAAAACAAAGAGTAGGCCCTCCGTCTTAGACCAGGACACCTGTCTAGGAGATATGTATTAGCCAAAACACAAGTTATTGGGTTCACTACAAGCATAATTGGATGAAATTTAAGGACCTGTGCTATATAAGAGGCCACACTTGATCTGGGTTTAACCTATTATGCAGCTGTGAATTATTCCCAAAAGCCAAATTCTGCCCTCAGTTAAGAAGTGTGCTGCATAGTAGAATTTGCCTTTAAATTCTCTGCTCCCTGCAGAGCAGGCTGTGAAAGTCAAAATGTGTTTCAAATACCACAGGATACTTAAAAGCAATAGTAAATTGATTAATTTTTGGAAGGAAATCTCAAGCCTGCCAGTCTTTGTAAGATACAAATAAGATCTCTCCCTTTAACTCCACTGAAATAAATTGGATTAGGACATTGGGGGAGGGCAGAAGCAGAAAGTGATTAATATTTTGTTAAAAGTAGGGGTCCTTCTCAGTGAGGACATGCAGCAAAGACGTTCATATGAAATGCTGCTGATTCATCTAGTGGAACAGTGTGAACTAGCTGCCAGAGTTTTATACGTCCACTCAAAGTTGGGAAACATGCACGATTGCTAGATAACCACACTCCATAAACAATACTTGCAAATCAAGGACAAAGTTCAAATGACTGTGCAAAGTGCATCTTACATCCGGGTACATCAAGTCATGTGTCCTTCTGGAGACTCGAAAGCCCCATTGTCTCACTGTGCAGAGGGACACAGGCTGTGCCCAGGGAGCCCACATGGACGAGTCTGGTGCTGTGCTAGGGGCAGTGCCTAAGATTGGCTGGGATCTAAGATCTCAGGTCAATAGTGCACACAGAGTCCCCAGCCTAAGCACCATCTCTTCAACTCCCATTGGCTGGGAACCGTACCCCATGGGAGCAGCGAGAACGGTGCCTGTGGATGAGACCACATGCAGAGCCACCTGATTATGCCTCCACATTAAGCACTGCCCAGAGCCTGCACCTCTGAGCCCCTTCTGGGCCCCAACCCCCTTCTACAGCCCTGATCTCCTTCCCACAATCCAAACCCCTCCATCCTAGCCCAGAGCACTCTCCTGCTCCCAACCAGTCATCCTAGCCCTACCCCAGAGTATGCCCCCCAGCCACAGCCCTCACCTTCTTCTGCATCCCAACCTCTTCCACCTAGACCCCCCCCCCGCACCCTGAACTCATTTCTGACCCCAGCCCAGAGCCCGCACCCTCTCCTGTACCCCAGCCCCCAATTCTGTGAGCATTCAGAACACAATTTCCACACAATTTCCATACTGAGATGTAACCATCAGGCCAAACAATCTGCCCACTCTGATCTATGTTGAAGAGCTACAGTGGTGCAGCTGTGCTCTATAACATTTGAAGCTTAGACTTCAAAGAGGTTCAGTGCTAAGAAAGGTGTGACTTGCCTCATTCATCTCATTGAAGTGACTCAACTCTGGAGCCTGATGATAGCCATTCAAACCAAATGATATTTTCTTGATCATTTTAGCTGAAACAGACAGATGTTAAAAAAATATAAAGTATCAATACTCTTCACCACTAGCTAATCCCTGGTGAACTGGTGACTTAAAAAGGTGATGTAAATAGGTTTTGAATGGAGAGAGAGACACACACAGACAGACAGATCTGTAAGGGATAAAACTAGAATTAAAATAGAACGTAATTCAATTGAGGATTAAGAGACATTGATAGACTACGTGAAGAGCATTTAATGTTAGTGACAAAGCTGCTTTTTTAAAATTACAGCAATGATTGATCTACAGCGGTCCCCAACCCTTTGGGGCTGCCGGGCACCCGGGGGTGGAGCCACCCATGCGCCCAGGTCTAGCACCATACATGCACCGTGCGCCAGGGCAGGGGCCGCCCATGCACCGCATGCCCGGAGGCAAGGCCGTCCATGTGCAAGGCGTCCGGAGCCAGCACCGCGCATGTGCAGTGCACTCGGGGCAGGGCCGGCCCTGATCACATGGCGGGCACACATAAATGCCCCAGCGGGCACCATGTCGCTTCTGGGCACCGTGTTGGGGACCACTGATCTGTCAGAATTTGTGCTGCCTTCTAAGCTATACTCAAGATTCATAAACATTAACACTTACATGATGCACTCAGAGAAAACAATAGGATGAAGGAATCACTCAAAATTATGCATATGGGGAAAAATAGAATAATTTCTGCTGCATCTATGGTAGGAGTTGCCATGGTTTTTTTTAGATTCAAGAATACATAAAAAAGGCAAAATCCAATTTGGTGACATGTTCAGCCCCTAGCAGGAAGGATTTCCTACCCCATCCAATGACAGTCCTTCAGCCATGTAAGGAATGGCACTGATAGCACAGCATCTTAAAGAATATTAGTTAAATAATTCTAGATAAAGGGAAATAATAGCTGGGGGGTGACAGCAGTACTCATAGGTCTGAGAATGGCTCTACAAGTACTTCTAGCTTGTTAACCACTTTAATGCTGTATGATCCCGGTTCTGCTGAAATGCTGCACAGAGCCCAGAATCAGCTGGGGAGTTGCCAGCTGACCCCGGGCTCCAAGGCGCTGCCCCTTTGAAATGGGGCATTTCAAAGGGGCAGTGGCGCACAGCTGAGCCGGGGATCAGTGTGCAGCGGCTGCCCCTTTGAAACGACGTCTTGGGGTTTCAAAGCGGCAGTGCCACACAGCTAATCCCCGGCTCAGCTGTGCGAAACTCATGCTTTGAAGTAACTTTTCTCCCCCTCTTCTCTTCCCCCCTCACCTTTGCTGCCTCTATATAATAGGGGCAGCAAGGAGTGGGGGGGAAATCGACTAGTCAACTCACTATCTGATAAGCATTTGCTTAATATCCTGAGTCAACAAAGCAGTGGGAATGTGTCACCAACTAGGTAAACAGACTCAAACTAGTGCTCTAAAAATAGCATGGACACAGCAACATGGGCAGTCATGCAGGCTAGCTACGCAGGTATATACCTGTGGCTTGGGACAGTCAGTACTTAGACATGTAGCCCAAACCATTGCTCATGCTGCTGTGCCATGCTATTTTTAGCATGCTAGCTCAAGCAAAACAGACTCATTTATATATCTGTATAGGGAAGTACATTCTCAGCTTCTGTGTAGACATATTCTCAGTCATGCTGCCTCTCATCAAAAAGCAAGAAATAAAAAAAACAAAAACAAAGCAGTAAATTTAATTTTAGTCATTTTCAAAGCCTTGGAAGCTCATAAAATAGCTCGATGGAGCCAGAAAACCAATACAAACCTCCCTTTCCATTCTCTTATACTTGTGAGAAACATGGGGGCAGATGCAGAACAAACTTTCAGTGGTTTATCTCTATTATGATGTGTACCACTTTCAGTCAGGAAAGCCCTTCTAGTGGGAAGTGGTACTCAAAACAAAAAACAAATGCCTTTGTTATTGCTCGTAATACGCTTCCTCTTCTTCCCTCTCAGCTCTGTAGAAATAACTTCCTCTTGTATTTAACGTGGATCATGCAGATTATAGAAAACTTACATCTTTCATATATAAAATACACACACAGTCACTCTGCTAAGCATCATTTGGTTTTTGTTTTTTTGTTTTTCTGATGGTGAGCTCATCTTCAGGTCTCTGTAACTTAAAAAGCACCTCTCTTTCAACCACAGAAGTTGGCCCAATGTAAAATATTACTTTTCTGTGAAATACCAGGGTGCTCCCAAGGAACCGTAATGGGGCTGTCACCCCTGCCCTCCAATCTTTGGTGCCTTACTGCTTGTAATCTCCAACCTGGACTGCACACAGCTTCCGGTGTGCTTGGTGTGACTGGAGTCAGAACATGCATTTAGGCATCATCTGGGGGAAGTTTATAACTTTATGCATAAAACTGCTACATACATTTTACATTATATTGCTCATCTGCAAGTTATGAGTATTCAAATGATGACTTACAAGGCATACACTGGTACAATGATTACTACAACAGGGTATAGGGCAGGGGTGAGCAAGAGTGTCTCTGCAGGCCAGATCCAACCCACCACACTAGTGGATTTGGCCTGTGGCTGCCCTGCTACTCCCCAGCAAATCAAGACCTGGGGATGGAGGAACGCGCAAAGTCTCCTTCCCCCACTCAGGGGTACACTACACCAGGCAGGGCAGAGGGCAAAGACTTCACATGCTCTCCCCGCCTCCAGACCCTGACTGGCTTGGGGGCAGGAGGAGTGTGCAAAGTCTCCTCTGCAAAGGTGCCTCTAGAAGGAACTGCCAGCTGTTTTTAAAACAGCTGGCAATTCTCTCTAGGTACTGGAGGCGGGAGCAAAGACTTCACACGTTCCCCCACCCCTAAGCCAATCAGGGTTTGTGGTTGGGGGAGCACAAGTAGGGTTGCCAGATGGTTTCAACAAAAATACTGGACACACTTGACATTACATCACAATCCACATTACAGCTTATTTTGAAAATACCGGACATTTGTATTTTCTCATTTATATTTTCTCAATTTGTTTCCCGAACAGAAAGCTCAAATACTGGACTGTCCGGTTCAGAACCGGACACCTGGCAACCCTAAGCACCTGGCAACTCCTGGCCCTGCTCCTTCTGCTCCAAGGCTCCCACCCCTTCCAATTTGTGAAGTGGCCCCCTTTTAGAAATGATTGCCCAGCACTGGCATAGGGTGTGATACAGGGTATGACCATCTGGGTGCATCTCGCCATACTCATCTACCCTGTACCTCTAATATTCTGAGACAAAAAAAAACACATCTACAACTCTACTGCATTCCCAACTGTCCAGAGAGCATTGCAGCTGCAAGTACAGGCAGACTCTTCATTTCCTCTAATCCATGCTAGGGTCTGAACAAGCTACTACTAGCCCCTGGATAGATGCAGCACATTTCTTTTCCTTCACTCCATCTCTATACCAGTGCCAAGCCTAACACATTCCAGTCTTCACCCCATCCCATAGCTACTGACCTGTTTTGCTGTGCTCAACTTAGATTGTGATTTCTTACTGACATTTTTTGGGGGAGGAGGCGGGGGAAGAATCTTGTTGTCCTCAGTTTTCATGAACTAAAATTGAAAATGGATAGAAATTAGCAAGAGTGTGAAAACTGCAGGAAGATCAGATTGAGTACATGGTTTCTCCACTTACTATTTCACACATTCAAACCAGAATCTGAACCCAAACATAATGACATGCATAAGGTCTGATTCCACACATGCACACACTAATAATTTTTCCCCAATCTTTGTGAGTTCACATGTTGAGAATTCCTCATTGCAGTTGAATGACTAGTTTATAATTTTTGGTTCTGGACATCTAACACTCCAGTCATCTGAGGAAGTGAACTGTGACCACAAAAGCTCATGATACCCTCTACATGTTATTAGTCTTTAAAGTGCTACCAGACTATTTCTTGGTGTTTTAAGTTTATTTAGTTTATCACAATAATTTAGGGATATATTTCTGGACTCTGAATCTGTCATAGGATGTGATATATCCATGCACATACCAAGACTCTTAATGAATTTTTATTCCCACTCTTTATGTCTTTGAAGGGGGGGAGGGAATCACAAGAATTTGTTTCAGTGAAAAATTGTTAGACCTTTTTTTCCTGATCAGAAATTATTACACTATGTTTCTCTAGAGAGGTATGTTTTCACACAGTAGAACAGTATATTCTTCCACACATGGGAAAACAAGGCTGGAGACACTAGTCTGATCCAAACCAATAAATTAGAGGTCTGAACAAGCTATTTACTGTAACTAGCAAGAGAATAGCCCAGATGAGCAATATGTAGAATAAGAGTGACACACTGTGGTGAAACAGTAGTACTCCAAATTCTTACTAGTGTCTGTTGTGGAGCAAAAGTGTAGCATTTTATTGCTACTTTAATTATTTACTATCATTCATGTGTTACAAAATCTCAACCATGAATTTGTTTATCTGAAGGTTAGACTCACCAAGTTGGCCCAGATGAGATATTTTGGGGAGGAGGTGGGGATGTTTTGACTTTAGAATCTCTCTGGGATAAGGACAGAGAAGAGACCACAAACAGAAAGAGCTTGTCTTTGTTCCTTCCAGTTTTGAAGGCATTGAAATTGTTCATAATCCCCCTGAAGCAAAACAGCATAACTGATTACATCATTTGGAGCAGATACATGCCAACATCTCAAAACAACAAAAAGTCTGTATCAGTTTTAACCATTGAAAGGCAGAAGAAACTATTCTTCTGACTCTGAACCAGAAGCTGAAAAACTCCACATGCTTTGCTGCCAGTAAGCATGCCTGAGCGTTGCCAAACTCTGGTGTCTTGGTCTGCATCAGACACGAGCCAGAGCTGGGTGTTCTGCTTTTGGAAGAAATAGCTGAATACACTGCAAGGCCTGCCAGTGTGATGATGTATCTTTCCTGGATCTCCTACAGTTCTAGTGTGAAAGTCACATACATCACCCCCCCCACATCCCCCTTCTGTTCTGTAATGTGATTTGTCCTTTTCATGTGTGTTCATTTTTTAAAATTGTATCCTTTGGTATATATGGTTGTGACTGTTTTCTTCCATTATTTGATCTGAGGAAGTGGGTCTGGCCCACGAAAGCTCATCGTCTAATAAACCATCTTGTTAGTCTTTAAAGTGCTACATTGTCCTGCATTTTGCTTCATACATCACCCAGGCCAGAACAGAAAGTCCTTTTCAGAAAGATTCAGGAAAACACATCGGGTGCGTCTAGACTGGCAAGATTTTGCTTTTGCGCAAAAACTTGCCATCTGTCTACACTGGCCACTTGAATTTGCGCAAGAACACTGACTTTGTAATGTACAAAATCAGTGCTTCTTGAGCAAATACTTTCATGCTCCCGCTCGGGAAAAAGCCCTCTTGCGCAAGAATATTTGCACAAGAGGGCCAGTGTAGACAGGGAAGAACTGTTTTGCGCAAAAAAGCCCTGATGGCTAAAATGGCGATTGGAGCTTTCTTGTGCAAAATCGTGTCTAGACTGACCACGGCTGCTTTTTGCGCAAAAGCACTTTTTGCGCAAAAGCATCCATGCCAATCAAGACGCTCTTTTGTGGAAATACTTTTAACGGAAAAACTTTTCCGTTAAAAGTATTTCCGCAAAATCATGCCAGTCTAGACATAGCCATCCGGTTTGATTTTTGACAATTCCAGATCAGATACCAGTTAAGTTTTTTTTTTAAAAATTTTCTGAATTTTCAGCCTCAGCAGTAAGATCGCTAGAAAAAGTTATCAAGCTGATTATATTTCTCCAGTATCTGCAGCTATTGATTAGATTTCTAAGATTGGTTCAAAGCCCCTCTACCTTCAAAGCAAATTATCTTTAAGGCAAATGATAAAATATTCACATACATCCATAGATTTATACTGCTAATTTTCCCTCTAGTACAAGTTGAGAGAGCCTTTTAATTTCTTTCTCCTGACACATCTAAACTTACTGGAAATGGCAAGCAATTCATCCCACCCAGAAGAAACAGTTGGGGAACAAAAGATGACCTAATAATTATGTCTTTCTTTTCCAGCCCGATTTTATCACTAGAGTCATCACACAAACTTAAAGAGGACATTATTGCACAATGACTTGTGGCATTGCAAATATAATGACTTTTCCCATGTGGGTCAACAGGAGAGTTTGAACCCAGGACCTTCAGCATTTGACCAAAAACCTACATTGCTTAGGCCAAAGGAATAACATAAGTATTATCTGGCAGCAAAAGTAGTCTGTTATCTTCCATGTGAATCGATAACTAGAGGGGATGTCACATATCCTATCACTGTGTCAAACATGATCTCCCAAACCACCACCTTGTAAAGTAACATTCCAGAAACTAGTCTATATTTTATACTGTTTAAAGCCAAAGAGAAAGTAATCCCTATAATACAACACTCCCATTAATTTCAGTGGGAATTTTACACACAGAGTAACTGCAAAACTAGGGAAATTCAATCAATCTATATTTACAACGCAGATGAAATAATCAGACAATGAGACATAACAGAAAAGGGAAATGCACAGACTTGGCATACTGATATTATCTTGTTCCTCTAATGCCCTTTGTCTGTTACTAGAACCAGACAAACTGAGTTATTTTTCCCTTTCTGAATACACAAGTCCTGAAGAGCAAATACACAGGGTCTGTTCACTTACAGTAACTACTGATGGTCAAATTCCTCCTTCATTTTCATCCATGAACCTACACTGTCCAAATTTAGCTCTGGGCGTAACTGCAAGAGCCAGTGGACCCGATAACTGAGTTTGTCCTACTGATTTCACAGTTTTGCATGTTCTCAGGTACTTCACTATGTTCTTATCCCTGGAAATGTCTCTTCCAGCTCAGATTTAAGCCCCCATTGGGGAGGAAGGTTGTGCTGATGCTATTTATGCTATACTGCTTCTGTGGTGAAATGATGAATGACACTATCCTGGCTGCCAGATCAATACCTTTCACAAGAAATTCTCTCAGTCATGAAAAAGCCTGCAACAGCAGCAGCAAAATGTCAGCAAAAGTTATCCTTTCCCATTAAGAAAATACTAACATTTATATCATAGTTGATAGGCTTAATAGGGAAGGGTTGATGATTTCAAACTGAAAAGGAAGGTACTAAGAGCCCATATCTGCTAAACCAGCTGAGATAAAACCAGTCCAAGGCTAGGGGATGGGGCAAAATACCCAGATTTTTGCAACTCCCTAATCCTGGTGACAGCAGGCAATAGCCCCAAGGCAAACTAGAGCAGCCTTTAGACCATTCTACCTAACAATTACTTTCAACAACACCAAATCGCCATTTCATTTGAGTTCCAGGCACTTAGCCAGTCCTCCAAGGCAAAGAAATGGTAGTAGCAAAGAAACCACTATGCCAGCCCTTCTCCATCATACTAGGGAAATCCTTACCTAGCAGGTTATGCTGGATTTTAGTCTGTTTAGCATCTCCTGCCAGGAGATTTGGATTATGTGCTAGTGACTCAGCCATTGACTTACTGCATGACTCTGGACAAGGCCCCTAATCTTGGTTTTCCCATCTGTAAAATGGGGGTAATGATTCTTGCCCTATCTGTATAGAGCATGGACAAAAAGTACTACATAAGAGCTAAGTATGGCTGTGAGTTCGCTTGAAACACAGAAGTCCCTGGATGCAGGCACACCAATGGGAAGGGGGAAGAAGAAGGAAAATGGGACAGTTGCCCCAGGCCCCAGCAAGTCAAAAGGGCCCGCAGCTCCTGGCTGCAGGCGCTCCCTCAAGAACAGTGGAGGCCGGAGCCCTGGGCCCTTTACATTGCAGCCGGAGTGCTGCACCACGCACTGGGTAGCTCTGAGGGCTGTCAGGTGAAAGCACGCACTGGGTAGCTCTGAGGGCTGTCAGGTGAAAGCACGCTCTGGGTAGCACTGAGGTCTTGCTACTCCAGCTCTGCCCCTTCTGGGACCAAAAAGCCAGCACTCCCCCCACAAACACATACCCCTTGTCCAGGAGCCCAGCATGTCTGTCAGTCTTCTGCCTCAATGGACTGGCCAAGGCATACAGCAGTGTATTAAAACGGTTGTGCACTGCATACAAAGGAAAAAGGTTACATATTATATTATAAAAGACAAAGCAAAGCAAGCTTGTGAAAATCTCAGTGTCCTTCCAAACATCAGTCTAGAGGCTGAGCTACCTTTATGAATAGGTAATAAAACCAATCAACAAGCCACTCCTCTACACAAGGAGATGGCAGATGCTACGGTAGAGTGTGTTCATGCAACACCTATTTCTCTAATTACAAGTGCACCCACACAAACAGCAAGTACCTGACTGTCAGATTTAGTCATTCAGGAAAGTTGAACAAGGGTAGTTCAAAAGGAAGTATCTGTGCCTCTGGCATGTTGTGTTTTGAAGACTTGCCCAAATCTGCATCTCAGCAAAACCTATACCACACTGATCGCTCTTTATGCTCTGCACATGCATTTTAATGATACCCCACAGCTAGTTTCTCTGCTGCGTGGGGAAGATATTTAATTGGGGGGGGGGGCTGAAATAATTTGCATAGTGCAGGTGCTTAGAGCCATTGAACCCAACTGTTGTAAGTGATGAAAACCCCTTAAGACGTGGGTGTGGCTGCAGGAACATTTAGTAGGAACATACATTTTAGTTGAAAAAATACCCTGGCTTTTTGCTGACATAAGAATACTAATTTGTTTGTACTTCACCAGGCCAGCAAAAATAGGATTTTAACCAGCAGCATCAGTTTTGCACAAAAACTGCAGTTTTAAGCAGTTAAAGATGGGGATTTACATCAGGCTTCCCATACTAACTTCTGAGGGGGAAATGGTAGAGCTAAAATAGGCTCCACAAGGAATCCCGTATTATTTTAAATTTTCTCCAGCGGATGCTGACATTTCTTGTGCCTGGACTGTGGTTTGGGCCAAGAGCTGAAATCACTGGGGTTTTGTCCAAAGCCAAATACACCCCAAGCAGAAGGGAGCAGCAAGCAGGTAGCTTATGGAGAGAGGTGATGAGAGGCCAGCAGAGCAGTGGCAGCATGACAAGCGGCCAGCAGGAGAAATCAGTGAGCAGGCAGACGGTGAATGACCAGCAGAGTGAGTAAGATGCCTCTTCACTCCCCCAACTCGGGGTGGGAAGTAGACTCTGGGGATGCACTTCTGAAATCTGGGTCTGCCCTGACCAAGGGCAACAACTGTGAGTGGGGTACAGAGAAGGCTTGGGCATGTGACGGAGACATTTACACTGCTGGACTTAAGAACCTGAGAGGAAAAGGACATTGCTCAACCTTCTTGGGGTGGGACTTTTACTCATGATTTTGGTTATGAACTCCGTGGTATTTTCCCAAATTAATGCCAAATTACTTCCCTGCCTTTTATTAAAAGTTTCTTTTCTACACTCAGACTCTGTGCTTGAGAGTGAGGAAGCATTGCATCCCAGAGGCACCCAGAGGTGTTGTGAATTTCCCAGGTTACTGGGTGGGGACTCAAGCCAATTCCATATTGGTTGGATGGAGAGGAACCCCTATATATCGAACCTGACCCTGTCTGCTGCTGGCTCCACCTGACAGAAGGGTTACACCTAAAATATCTTTAAAAACCTGGCCCCTTATCACTTTAGCCTGGATAAACTCTGAATATTATTTGAGCTTATTTTGTTGTGTTCTCTTCTATGAGTTCCTTGAAACAACTGATAGTTTATTTAGTTTTATTATGATTTATGATTCAATAAAATTCAGATGTCAAAATAATGAAATGACGTACTCAGAGAAATGATAACTTAGTCCAGTGACTACATCTAACAGACAGCGCTATAATACTGTTACTTACTGGAAAACAAGCAATTTGCTACATTTTTCCGGAACATGATAGGACACTTTCACTCGGCCAGTACAACTCACCGCCAAACTCTCTTTCCTGCAGAAGGATTTAAGAGCATTCCTTTAACTTTGTAGTTCCCCCTTAAGGAAAGCCCACATATAAAATAATCCCATAAAGTTAACAAAAAAAGTTCAGGATTTTTAAAATCTTCATTAACGTGTGTATTTCCTTTAATCACATAAGTGCCATAAGAGCTGAGGTGATTTTTTTCAAAGGCATCTAAGTGACATAGGCACTATAGCCATAAGGGTAGGTCTATCCTACAATTGGATACCTGTGAGTGGCCTGTGCCAGCTGATTTGGACTTCCAGGTCCCTGGCTGAGAGGCAGTTTAACTGTGGTGAAAACTTCAGGGCTCAGGTGCAGACCAAGGTCTGGGACTCTCCTACTTCACAGGGTCCGGGAGCCCAGGCTCCAGCCCAAGGCCAGAGGTCTACACTACAATTAAAAAACCGTTTCCCACTGAGCCCCACAAGCCTGTGTGAGTCAGTGCAGGTGAGCCAGGGGTTTTTAATTTCAGGATAAACATATGCTAAGTTCCATTTTTTAAAGGATTAAGGACCCAGATCCTTAGAAATCAATGGGAGTTAGGTGTGTGTCTACCTTTAACAATCTAAGTCTTAGAAGCCTTAGTCTCACTGAATGTCAATAGGCTACTGAGTCACTCCAGACTTTTAAAGACGATTACCTCTGATCTACAAATTTCTGATCTTAAATATTCATAATTGTACCAAGCAGTATAAACTGAGGAGGCTTAGATGGCTTGGCTTCGTAATTTTATGATTCAATAACATCCAAATATCTCATTTTGCCATCAAAGCGTAATATATTTAAAAAACAAACTAGTTCACAAATACAAATGAATCCTTAGATGCAAGATGCATGTATTGATAAATGGGGAGGCAGAGGCAGATTTCACCTGTGCATGAAGCTCTAAAACATGAACCTAGTCTGATCTGTTCACAACATGGAAAATACAGTATAAAGAAGAGGTTGAGACTTGTAGCTTGAATGAGAGAGAAATACTAGGCAGTAAAAAAATCCAGTTTGGTATGGTATCCTAATCATTTTAAAAACAGAACTGTATCCTATAGTTTGTCTTGAACTCCTATAGGTATCTAAAAAGTGATTACAGCAGCTCTGCAAGCTTCCTTGTAACTGAATCCAGACCTACAGTAACCTTCAGCTTGTCTACATGGGAAAGTTGTACCAATATCACTATCACATGAACTTAAACTAATACAGTTATACTAGTGCAATTCTTATGGTGTGCACACTTATTTAGTGTAAAAGGACCTTTTTTTGATTTAGCTTAAATCACTTTGGAAGCAGTTTTAACTAAACGAACACAAACCATCCTTATTCTGGATTATCTTTACACGGGGAATTATGCCAGTATAATTAGTATACTGCAGGGCTCTCAAACTTCACTGCACTATGACCTCCTTCTGATAACAAAAATTACTACATAACCTCAGGAGTGAAGACCAAAGCCTGAGTCCCACCACTGTGGGCAGGGGAGCCAAAGTCAATGGCCAAAGACTTCAGCCCCAGGCAGGTGGGTTGTAACTAGGGATGTAATTGTGTAGTCAATTAACCAATTAGCAAAGTTTATAGGTTAATGCTAAAGACTACATGCATTTCCCCCACCCCACCCCACCCCACCAGTCATTTTTTTAGCAGGCTGGCCAGCAGCCCGGATTAGTCCTGGCCTGTGATGGGTCTGGGACCTACCCCTGCTGAGTCTCTGCATTTAAAGTCTATTAGGAGCCAAGCAGGCAAGCCACCGGGCTCAGTTCCTGCTTGCATTGGATCCGGGAGCTCAGACTGCCCCCCACTGGACAGGCGCAGGGGCTGATGCCACCCCAGTGTGAGGAAACAGGCAGCCAAAACTGGCTCCCCTCACAGACCATCTCCCACTTGGATACAGAGGCAGCAGCAGCATGGGTGACAGGGGGCTCCTCAGCAATGGGGCTGGAATGCACTGGCTGCCAGCCCCGCCCCCATGTACTACAGAATTGCTGAGTAACTGATAACAATTCATGAGGCTAATTGACTATTCAATTAACCAATATTTAACATCCCTAGTTGTAATGTAAGCCCTGCCATCCAGGGCTGAAGCCCTTGGGTCAGAGTTCATAGACACAGGGGTCAAGCTCTGGCTTCAGCTCTAGGCCCCAACCCAGAGTTTGAGAGCCAATAATATCTTGGTGTAACTGGCAAAACTCTCTCACGTAGCCAAGCTCTGAGCAAAAATCTTTTGTTTGCTTACACAGACATTCCCTGGATGCAGCAGCTATCGGGAAACCTTTTGAGGATGAGACCCATGAGACTATGGATACACTTTGCCTAGTAGGGAAGTGGTGGAAGCACTATTGTTTGGTGGTGACAAAGCCCTGAAGACTATTAAGTAGGGAACCAATAATGAAGTGGCAGGACTATAAGTTGGAAGGGAATGGGCCAATTTTTCTAAGTCAAAATTCAGGCCCATAAAATATTTCAAACATTTTTGTGCACATTCAAGTCAGGTGATTATATATCCAAATGATTGACTAGACACTTAACTAGTTCCTGTCACATGCAGACACCTGATTTGCACACACAATCATGATGGTAACACATGCAAATACATACAGTATGGTTCTGAAACACATTTTTTGCACATGAATCTCAAGTGTGAGTCCTTGAAAACCAGGCCCAATAACTCTTAAAAAAAATTAATGGAGATTGCCTATCTCCTAGAACTGGAAAGGACCTTGAAGGTCATCAAGTCCAGTCCCCTGCCTTCACAGCAGGACCAAGTACCATCCCTGACAATTTCTGCCCCAAATCCCTAAATGGCCTTTGCAAAGATTGAACTCACAACCCCAGTTTAGCAAGCCAATGCTCAAACCACTGAGCTATCCTTCCCCCTTTTTTTCAATCTCTAATTTCCATGGTTCCATAAAATCTGCATGGTGCCATGTTCTTGATAGGAAGTAGGATGAGTGAATATCATATTGGGACCTGTTCCTTCTTCTGTGGAACTCAACAACAGAACTCCCCTCACTGCTATCTGTTGGGCAACTGCTATTTATTGGTAGTGCATGACAAGAGGGGAAATACTCAATGCAATGAAACTGTGCAGAGGCCTGAACTAAGGCAGCTCAGACTGATAAATTATTTGGGCTGTTTGAAAAACCCTGTCAGCATCAACCAACCAGGTATTCTCATATTTCTTAGCCTGACTTGGGATTCTGACAATAGATTATAATGTGATTGTAATTTCTGTAGGTAGGCAGATGGTAAGACAACACACAAAGAATTACAATCATCAGTGTATGATGTCGCTAAGACATGAATTAATGTTTCCAAAGGCATAAAGTCTAGGATTTTATGGAGATGAATTACTTTATGGACCCACACTGCAAACATGTGCTCATCAGAGTTACCAGAACTGCATCAAGCACCTGGCTGATTTGTACCACCTGACCTTCTGGGCCTGACCTGATCAATTCACCAACCCAGCTCCCTCAACATTTATTTCAGCAAGAAATCCCTCAAAACTAATGCTTGCTAGTCCATGTTTTAAAGGGTTAAAAAAATCGTCTAAAAAAATCATATGGCTTGGGAGTTCTGTTTATTGTGCTGTCTCTAAGACTAGATGCAGTGAGGAAGAAAAGCGAATAGGGAGTAATAATTCAGTTCCTTCCAACCAGTCCTTCCATGCAGTTTAGGAGATAGAACAATGTCACCCTGGTGCAGGAAAAGTGGAGATAGGAAGTCAGGGGCAAGTCACAGAAAACTTATTATTATGCTCCAGCAACAAGCTTTTCTATGCACAAGATCAAAAGAATAGCTTTGTTAGAGACAGACAAGCTTTTGATCTTACACAGAAGTTGATCCAATAAAAAAAATTCCTCATCCACCTTCTCTCTGCAAGATGCAGACATTTCTTGCCTAAACAGCTTTACAATCCACACAAAGCAAACATTGGGGAGTGTTGAGGAGGAACTAAGTAAGGGAATGAGCACGATACAGGCAGTCCCCGGGTTACGTACAAGATAGGGACTACAGGTTTGTTCTTAAGTTGAATTTGTACGTAAGTCGGAACTGGCTCCAGATTCAGCCGCTGCTGCTGAAACTGACCAGGGGCTGACTACAGGAAGCCCGAGGCAGAGTTGCTCTGCCCCCAGCTTCCTGGAATCAGCCACTGATCAGTTTCAACAGCGGCTGAATCTGGAGCCTGGGACAGAACAGCTGGGGCGCTGCCGGGTAGGTCCCCCCAGGACCAACCCGGCAGCACCCCAGCTGCTCTACCCCAGGCATCCACAACAAAAGCCTGGTCTGCTGGGGGGGGGGCGCACTAGCTGCGCCCCCCCCCCCAGCAGACCAGGGAGACCCAGAGCAAAGCTGCGGGGGCGGCGGGGTCCCGCGCCTCTGTGGCTTTGCTCCGGGTGTCCCTGGTCCGCTGGGGGGGGGGGGGGGAGTCCCCAGCAGACCAGGGACACCCCAAGCAAAGCTGCAGAGGCGCGGGACTCCGCCACCTCCAAGGCTTTGCTCCGGGTGTCCCTGGTCTGCTCGGGGTGTCCCTGGTCTTCTGGGAGGGGTCCCCAGCAGACCAGAGACACCCTGAGCAAAGCCGCAGAGGCGGGGGTCCCGCACCTCCAAGGCTTTGCTCCGGGTGTCCCTGGTGTGCTCGGGGTGTTCCTGGTCTGCTGGGGACCCCCCCAGCAGACCAGGGACACCCGGAGCAGCTTTTCTCGCCCCGGAGGACGCGGTGGCGGGACCACTGCACGTCTGGGTGGTCCCGTCGCCCGCGAGTTCCGGGGCGAGAAAAGCCCCGTTCGTAATTGCGGAAAGTCGGATCCGCGTAACTTGGGGACTGCCTGTAATTGTATTAGTATTATTATGAGAATTCACATTATTAACAACATATTAGAAGAGCAATGTTACTCCCATAGTTGAGCAGCCTGGCCATGGGAGCATCGCCTGAAAAGCTGAGACACAGAGTAGACAATTGCTATAGCTGCGAGCTGCAAAAACAGAGTGAGGAAAAAAAAAATAGGAGAGATAGATGGATAAGGAGACTGGAAATGGGACATGGGACTTAATTTGAGATGCTGGCTCAAATTCAGGTCCATAATAAATAAAAATGGTCATTGAAATCTGGTGACAGTTTGGCCTATGCAAAGAAACAGGATCTCAGTCCAGCTCCAAATGAAGAGAGGTCCACAGCACAAAGCCACCTCACAGCCAGCACCCTTGGTAACCTTGTCAGCAATTTCAGCCCATGAGCTCCTGGGCTTAACTCACTTCTAACCAGAAGAAAACATCTGTCATGGCTCACTTCCCTATCCTGGCACTTTGAGTATAGATATGGGGCCAGCTAGCAGAATAAACTCTGTAAGAACCTGTCTCTGTAACTCCCAGAGACAAACTTGTCCTGTCTCAGTTTCCCTGAGGCACAAAAAGAAAGATGATTTGTCGCTGCCACCACCAAATGTAAATATAAAATAAACCCTTTTCCAAGGAAGGGATCACTTGGAACCTCCTCTGTGAGGCAAAGCTCTCCCCCCTGCCTCAATCTCTATTTTGCTTGGAGTTGGAAAACAAACAGAGATAATCCACAGAGAACAATGGGGCTCTACTCTCCCCGAGTAACTTAGGCACATAGGTTTAAGGACACAAAAACCAACCAATACCAGTGAACCAAAACAAAAAGAAAAACACTTTTATTATTAAAACAAGACTAGGGTTGCAAGCCTTGTAAATGGCTGGGTGTTAAAAGCCATTGAGTAAAATAGACTCAGGGAGCATCCATGGGCTCTAATTCCTTAGTTACAAAAGAGAAAAACAACTAACTAGCTCAGAAATGATTTCAAACCCTCAAACAAGGAAAACAATAAAACCTGACAGACTATCTAAACTTTTCTCCCCTTACACATTTTAATGAATTCAAGGAGTCTGTTCCTGGGAGAATCCGTCTCTCCTTTTACCTGGGGAAAAACTGCTCTGACCCAAAACAAAGGAAAAGGAAAAAAAACCTCTCAGTTTTAAATTCCTTATCAGCATTTCATTGGCTGAATGCCCAAAGCCCCCTCCCTCAGGTGCATCTCCAGAGTTGCTTAACCCTTTCCTCACTCTCCAGTCAAGTCAAACTCTCCTTTGCAGCTCCTTCAAGACAATATCTCTAGGTGATGAGGGCAGAGACACAGTGTAAGGATGGTGGGTCTCTTGTACATTTCAAAGGCTGAGGCACTGCAGGGAGGGAAGGGCCAGCAGGAGTTCCCTGCTGGTCCCACTCTCCCTGCAGAGCTTCCTTTTGAAATGTACAAGAGCCCGCCATTTTCGCGATCAGGGCTTTTTTGCGGAAAACAACTCTCTGCTGTCTACACTGGCCCTTTTGCACAAAAGTTTTTCGGAAAAAGACTTTTGCCTGAACAGGAGCAGCATAGTATTTCCGCAAAAGCACTGAATCTTACATGAGATCGTCAGTGCTTTTGCGGAAATTCAAGTGGCCAGTGTAGACAGCTAGCAAGTTTTTCTGCAAAAGCAGATGATTTTGCGGAAAAACTTGCCAGTCTAGACACAGCCTTACAGTACTAACTACACAATACAGCACACATGTTCTGAAGAGAAAATGCAAACTGAAAAGCCCTTGAGCTTTTCCCCCTCCATCCTATGCTGATTTCATGATGCAGGGTGTCTCCTCAGAGGCTAGTATACTTCACCTTATCTCCAGGCTACATAGCTATTTGTAGGCAGTCTTGGAAAATATGGCAAGGCATGATTCCCAAGGCAGTGAGATTGTTCAGCATCTCCTTTCATTTCTATGTCAGGGCTTAACACTACTTCCCACAGTCATTTGTGGTAACTTGTTAAGCTCTTCAGCATTGTGTGCACAAAACACAAGGGCTATGTCTACACTGGCGGGTTCTTGCGCCAGAAATATGCAAATGAGGCTAAGCATGGAATACTGCCAAGCCTCATTTGCATGCCTAATGAGCTGCCATTTTTGCAGAAGAGGCTCTTCGCCAGAAGGAGCTGTCTACACTACCCCTTCAGGACTTACCTTCATTTGAAAATCTGGCACCTTTAACCAAGGTTTGAACAAGGATATGAACTAGATGGGTCATTATACGCAACACCTTAATGACATCAAAAACCAAGTATCAGGCACTTACAGCCCACTATTATCCTCATTTAGCAAGAAGACTAATGGATAAGATTTTTTCCTTCTCTTTCCCTCCTGGTTCCCTCTTTTTCTGCTATTTATTTGTACCTCTAGACCCTTTGCTCCATTTATCTGAAGTGGGTTGTGCCCATGAAAGCTCATGACACTATCTACATGTTTTCTTAGTCACTGAAGTGCTGCAAGACCATTCATCTTTTTTTTTCAGTTACAGACTAACACGGCTACCCCTCTGAGACTATTCTTTGGTTAGTCTGTTTTTAACAGTCTCCATAAAAATAGTATTAAGCAATATTGAACACCTTGTATTTCAATGCTTAAGAACAGAACATGGATTTTACTAACTGCCAACTGCCACATCACATATTCATCCTGAATTGAAGATTTAATGCTTTCTATCTTGCTGCCTCACCGTGAAACAGATACATCTTGTCATGTGTTAGATTGTACAGAGCTGAGTGTATAATGTGAGCCTGTAATTTGAATGTAGCTAAGAATTCTGTTAAGTGAATCAGAATACAATCTTATTTACCCCGGCAGTGCAAATAGAAGTAAAATGTAGTGAACACTTTTATCCCTTACATAAGCAGGCTCCCAGTGTACATAAGATATAGAACTGCTGAGCAGGAAAGTGACATTTTTACAGTAACTTTTCATCACATAACTGCTTTTTCAGGTCTAGGTGATTTTAGTAACTCACACACATCCACATAAGTATTTTTTACAAGCTATGAAACAGACATACAAAAGACTCCAAACCACCACATCTGATTTTCTCTCTGCAGGAGTCACCTTTGACAGCAAGATAAATGGACTGGCAGCTGTGTACCTGCTCCAGAGCACCTGCTTGTTTCATTGCCTGATTAATGTTGAACACTATACTTAGTCTAATTTATCACTTGCATGCATTTATAGGTTGCTCAGAACCTAAAGGAAAGTTTATGTGCAGATGCACCCAGACAATAAAACAAATACCATATTGAAAATGACTATAGTTTAATTTCAAAGTGAGTCCCTATGAGACTCATTGCTTAGGGATGCAATGTCTCAGTTTACCATGGTTTTACATTCCCATTACACGTTCACTGGCAGCTGACAAGCAAGATATAACACTGCAGCAAAACAGCCACTGTGGTCCCCTGAGAGAATGACATCCAATTATTAGGTGAATTTCCTAGTTTGTTTGACTATTTTCAAGAGACATAATAAAGAACAGATCTAGGATGCTGATAGAGAGGTGGGAGTTTTGGCCCTAAAGTGTTCCTACCCCTATGAAGATAAAATAAGAGACAGTGGCCATGTAGTCACCCCAAATCTTCATAGTGAACAGTTCACTATTGCTTTCCCCAAACACACATTTCCCCAGGAAAGCAAATCTAACCCAGCTGGAAGTGGGCCCACAGGAGAAAATCAGGGCATCATAAGGCAGGGCTTCTTCCAGCATGCTAAGGACTTCTGCCACTCTCTCAAATTCTGTTAGGCAAGTATATTGTCCTAACTTAAAACAAACAAATGAACAAACCAGTTCCTCCAGTCACCCACCACCACAGACTCTCACTGCCTCGCCTCCCCCCCCAAGGAATTCTCTGGCAGCTCAGCTCTGTCTTAATTTGCCTTACTAAGTTTACAAACCCCACACACTACCAACTCTCCCTCTCGCTAACCCATTATAGCATCAGGTGCACTGTTTAAAAAACAAATTTAGGCCAGCTGACCAGCCACAGTGTACATTGGCCTCACATCCTCTTAAAGGGCCCAAGGGACACAACACTTAGGTTAACTTGTTTAAGAATGACAAAGAGGTGGAACATCTGGTGCTCAGGGCTGATGGGACATTTAAGGAGGTGGGAATTTAGGGATTCTCTTGGAAGCTGAGGCTCCACCCACCTGCAGGGATTGGTCTAACATAAACCCCTGCATGGAGATGCTGTGGAACCCAATCTGTGCACAGCTCGCATAAACTAACTACTCAAAGGTTTCCTATCACTATCCAAATCAGAACTGGGATACACTAAAGATTCTCTTCTGATGTCAAAATGCATGACAGCCATCCCATATTTCATTACTGAACAAATAGAAGATTGGGGTAGGAAGAGTGCCCACCACCATGTAATGATTGCAAGTTTGGCCAGAATTAGAGAAAGGTCCCAAAATCAGTTCATCTCCCCCTGCAGAGCAAGTGGTTTATTAGTCACAAATTAAAATGAAAAAGGATTCCCAAAAATATAACTATCAGAATAAAAATATGTTATTCTTCAGTTAGTCAACCAGTAAATGCTGGATATGTTAATTGCCTGCCTATGGCTCCTCCTAAGAATAATAATAGAAACCAATTTGAATAACAAGCCAGCGGTCTACATTCAGGCAATTCCTGGTTAATCATAATGCAAATATTGTCCCTAACTGGCACATCAGAACTAAGGCCTGCTATGGGATTCTAGAGAGCATACCACCAACTCACTGGCCAGCCATTAGTTTTGAGACTGACCTCCCTTAATGCCAGAATTTCTTCTTCAGTTATGGATTTGTTTGGATTTTATTTCAAAATATTATTTCAACCCAGTTCTTTGAGTGTGGATTTTCACTAATGCTACTTTTGAGTAAGGAAAATTTTACATATTCTTCTAATTGTGTGTGACAATTAAAATATTGAATTATAGGCATACACAAAGCATCAAATTCACCCTGGGACTAAGACTTTGTAGAGCAAATATAAATTAGCGATTTTTTTTTTACAACTAAGACTTAAAACCTTATAAATAATGCTAAGGCTGATAAATATAAGCTCTTAACCACAACACAAGTTATAGTTACAAAGCATAGCAAAAACATTGCATATAGTAGAATTTGCACTGATTGCCTGAACTGCTCACATGATAAAGTGCTCACATGTTATGAAGTGATATCAAGGGAGTCATACAGCCATGTAATTTCCTTTAATGTTGTATAGAATGGTAGTATTTTTAACAATTGTCTTCCTCAGAAAAGTTAAAAAAATAGGAGTCTGGGTAATAACAGATACTTGTACAATACCAACAAAATGTGCTGAGAGATAATATCTGGCTTTATATGCTATTATTTTTCAAGAACTACAATCAGTTCTCCATTAGCACAAAGTGGTTTGTAAAAGCTTGAGTTGAAGAAAAAAACTATCATACTGGAGTTAACCAAACAAGATATAATGTTGGGGTGTTTTGTTTAGCCAAATGCTGTGAGGATTTTTTTCACTCATGGACAACCAGAATAGATTAGAAATTTCTCTTTAGTTATTTTTAATTATACATTCAACTAATCCTTTACTGCTGTGGGAATTCTTTACCACAATGCACACACACAATTCATGTCCCCATGGATTTCTTTGCTCTCCTGTAGCAAAATTACTTTCTGACAGAGAAGTAAAGGGAACCTGAAAAAGCAGTCATGCACTGCTCCCCCAGCCTCTCAGGTGCATTGCTTCAGGCACTTAGAGCAGCTGGTAGAGAGGTAAATCTTTAGGGGTAGGCTGGGGACGATCATGGCCAGTAGCTCCTATCCTGCATTGGACTCAGTTTCTAATGGAGACCACACAAACAAATCCCAAAAGTAGCTAACTTCGTATGCTAAAAAGGGCAATCTGAGTTTTCAACTTTTTGGTTAGATATTAAATGCACTTATCATGACTCAGGGATGAAGGCTGATGAGAGGGGGGTTAAAAAGTGTATTAATGATACTTTAATTGCATATTAATATGGTGTATGTGATCTGTGCAATTTATTCCTAATCTGTAGGTTAAGGGAAAGTGGAGAGAAAAACTTTCTTTGGCTGATCAGAAGATGGGCATATATAACACTTTTTTGCAACAAGGATTTGCTCTAGCCTAGAGCCGGAGTAATTATACTTCCCTACTTAATGAGGCACTTAAGGTATGTTTGTTTTTTCAATTGTAATCAAATCTTAGGAAATTGCCATTTTATTTAAATAACTGCTAGTCCACTATATATTTAAAATATGCTTTAGTGGATGAGTTTAATAATATGTGTGTTCCCCTCTAGCACCAGTATTTCTAACAACACTACAGTTGTGTAAACTGTAATTCCATTATTCCATAAAGCAGCCAGAAGAGGGCACTCCAACAGAGAGAAAGGCAGCTGCTTTTGCTGAGACACAAAGCCTACTAACATTGCAGTGCTTTCCTCCCAAAGGGGTGAGGGAAATTTACGCTAACACATGAAAGCGGTGCTGCTAATTACCATGTTTGACAGCGTCTCTACACTTAAAACAATATTCAGTGCCGACACTACCTATTCCAGGAATGGGCAAAAGATGGCCCATGGGCCACATCTGACCCACCAAATCACTGGATCTGGCCTGCCACCACCCTGAAGCCCATCAGGAGCCTCAGGTAGGCTCCCTGCCTGCCGTGCCCATGAACGCTGCAGGGACCATGTGTGCCTGCCCCCATGATCTCAAAGGTCACATTGGCCCGTGGTGCAGGCAGCACGTGGAGGGCCTCCCCACCAAGGGGCATGGAGAGATGCACATAGCCCCACCGTTGGGCACTTTCAGCAGCATGTGACGCTGTGGCAAGTAGGGAACATGCTCCAGGGTCCGCCTAAGTAAGTGCCTCCCAGCCTGCACTTGACATCCCACCTTCTCCTGCACTCCACCTCCCTGCCCCAGTCACAACTCAAACCCTCTGCACCCAAACCCCCTCCCAGACCCTACACCCCTCGTGCACCCCAATCTCCTGCTTCAGATCACAACCCCTCCTGGACCCTGCACCATCTCTTACACCCCTCCTCCAGGTCAGAATCCTCTCCTTCGCCCTCTGCACCTGCACCCATTCCCCCTCCCAGACCCTGTATCCCCATGCCCTGCCCCAGGTCACAGTCTCCTTCTTTACCCAAATTCCCCCTCTAATAATATCATAGAAGAGTGTAGCCCTTGACCGTTTGAGACGTTATTGGATTCTGGTATGAACATGCAAAATCTTGTTGTGACCATTGTTATACGTTTGCACCAAATCTTGTGCAAAGTTGGCCAAGTAAGATGTCTATAGAAAGCTTATGATTCACTGATTCTGTTTATACTGCTCATGAGCATGTGTCATTTTGTATTTGAAGTTATGAGTGTTGGTGCTCTGCTTTTATTTCAAACGTTTGCTTCTGGGAGACTATCAAAAGGCTTCACCCACCTACTGTAAGAGAGTGGCTAGTTAAGTGACTCACAGTACTTCACTGACAATGGACCTTAAGTGATGCCAATCCACATCTGAGGAACCTGCAGAAGGTAAGCAACGGCTGCTAAGGACTGAGTTATGCATGGACAGTTGACTTACTCATGTGACAAACCTAATTTTGGGAGGTTCTTTCGCACAGTGAGAATAATAGGATTCCTTCCACGTGGGCAAGGTTATGAATAGGGCCTTTGAGGTTCCTCCATTTGTCTTCACTCCAGCTCATCACTGCAGAAGCATCTTTGCTCTAAACTGAGCCTGGAAAGGCTGATGACCCATCCTAATGAAGGATGTATTCCAGAGACTTATAAAACAGCAGATTATTTCATCTTTGTTACAAATCTGCACCCAGAACCTTGTAACTGGCATGTGTAATTAGTTTCCTTGAACAATTTTACTTTCAACCTTTTATTTCTTTATTAATAAACCTTTAGATTTTAGACTCTACAGGATTGGTCCAGCGTGCTCTTTTGGGTAAAATGTGAGATCTAAATTGACCTGGGAATTTGGCTGGTCCTTTGGGATCAGAAGAACCTGTTCAGATTTGGTTAACCTCTCATCTGTGTAAGTTACGGTACTGGTAATGGCACAGGAGAAGCTGGAGTGTCAAGGGGATTGCTTGTGTGACTTCTTGCTGGCTGATGTAGCAAACAGAAGTGCTCTTTGTGAGTGATTTGGTGTGCCTTATAGAGGAGGACTCCCGGTCTGTAAGTAGCCCTGCTTCTAAGACATTTGCCCTGATTTGACCTCTCAGCAGTGCCCCAGAACCTGTTATATTACACAACTTACCAAATTCTATGCTAACAGAAGGGGTTCTCCTATCCCGCATAGATACTTCACCTCTTCAAGAGGCAATAACTAAGGCTGTGTAGACTGTAGCTAAGGCTGTGTAGACAAAGTCTGAGCCACATAAACATGTAACTTCTAGGTTAGTCTGTTGAGTTTGTAAAGCATCTCTTAGACTGAGCCCATGCTGGTCAGACCTGTTTACGTTATTTATTATATTTAAATTTATTTCAGAAAGTGTCTATCCCACAGCTCTAGGGCATGTACAGTAACTAAGTAAACCACAAGGACAAAAACATCCACAAAGTAATGGGCTGATCAGCTGGCATAGCCCCTTTTCATAAAATTGCCCAACCAGAAATAATTGCTTCACCCAATCACTCTCTCCCTCCAACCACACACAACTCAGCCCCCAGTCACAGCCAGCAAAAAGAAATGCAACTTTCAATGCATCCTGGAAATGAATAAATTCAGGGCCTCCCAGACCAAGAATGGCGATGGGATTGTTGATTGCACAGATGTGCTGCTGCTTGTAGTGGTGTTTGGTTTTTGTCGGGGGATTGTTTTGCATTATTGTTTGGAGGGTTTGTTGTTGGTCTGGTTTCTGAGGACTGGGCAAATCGAATCCCATCAGGGATTGGTAGGTTTGCTCTCCTGAAAGAGGCACTGAGACCATTAGCAGTGCATCTTTATGTGCTTTAACAGTGAGAACCACATCACAGATGGGGACTTGAACATTTCCTGGGGCTTTTTGTGCCTCACTGAGTATGATGGGCCCAAGCTCAGTCATGGTTGGTGGCATGATCTATCTTTTCTCTGTCTGGTTGAAGGTTTTCTGTCTCAGTGAGTTCAGCTTGTATTTGGTGTGGTCAGTGGTTGGTTCAGATATATGTTCATGTAGCCTCGGTCGATAGTCACTACCATTTTCAATATAGCTCTGCAGCTGTGATTTTGCAGCTGGGGAGGATGAAGGTGTCATTTTCATTTCCTGTACTGTAGTGGTGTAGTCCTATGAGTGAGGGTGGCAGACAGATTCAAATGAAGTTTTACTACATCTGCCCACGCACAGTCAATTAGTGAATGATGATAGTCTGCTTCAGGGACACCAGAACGGGGGGGTGGAGAGGAGTGAGTGCAGGGCAGGGTCTTCTGGGAAGGAGTTCCAGAGCATCAGTGCCTCAGGGAAAGGGCCAGTGAGAGGGCAGGGTCAGAGTTCAGGCACCAGTGCCCCTTCTCCCCCCCCCCCCCCCCCCGCGCGCACACATTTAACAGGTGCTTCTGCCGATTCTGATTGGCTCAGTCAATGTACAGGGAACGGGCAACTTTGGGCAAAGGCGTTAAGAGCACTAATGACCAGGAACTGAGAGTGTTCCTCTAGCTCAACAGTACAATCCTTACATCAGGCCACTTATTTTTCTAGGGATTACAGGAAACTTGGTGGAGTCACTAGCTGTGCTGGTAGAAGAAAGGCCCAGACCTTCACCTAGATGAAGTGATAATCAAATGAGGAGAATGTGCTGACCACAATTTTCATGTGAGGTGGGTCACAACTAAGAATACTAGCTTCAAGATAAAATGCTGAGAAACAGGGCAGACACACTCCAAAACTGGTGGTTATTCCTCCTTAAGATGTACCAATTCTTACGCAGGAAGTAGTTTGGACCAGGGCAAAAGAAGGTCATTGCACTTGTCCTCTTACTGACTGGATGCCTGAGGGGGTATTTATACCTCATGCAGCCTGGAGGGGCCCTCTTTTTTCAGAATTGAGCTGGCATCAGCCATCTACTCATCCATGAACTTGGCAGCAGGGACAGGTTCCCTTCAGACCCTCTGTGAGCATTATGCAACTTACCGTTCCTTTTGGGGGGAAGGGCTAAAAAGGAAATTTTCTCTACCAATTAGATTGGTTGAGGCACAGTGGAATTTTCACCTTTCCTCAGGAGGTCTAGGATATGGTGCAGCAGAGTAGTTCCCTCTAATTTTTTCCATGTATGTGTGGAATAAATTTTGCTATGTGCACCAAGGCATGTGTGAATGTGCACCATTAATAGAAACACATGTTGCCAGTGCTCTGCTAATTACCTGGGTTGAATCTGTATTGGATGGCCACACAAGTGCTAAACTTATAGGGAACACTGTTAGCTCATATAATGTTGCAGATGCACAGAGCAGGTACGCGGTATGGAAGGGATATGGGTAAGGTAAAATGAATTGGGAAAGGATTTAAAGGAAAGCATCCCTTATGGAAGTGGAGAAAGTGGAACACCTACATCGTGTGCAGCAGGGAGCTAACTGCCTCTGCTTTACCTAGCCCCCCTCTAAGAGCATGTCTACACAGCAGCATTATTTCAGAATAACTGACATTATTTTGAAATAACATAGTGTGCATCTACACTATAAGCCTTTTATTTAGAAATAATAACAACATGGAGGACTTCTTTCTCCAACTCATGGTAACCTTCATTTCATGAGGAATAAGGGAGGTTGAAAGAAGAGTGTTCCTCCTTTGACTTCCTGCTGTGTTGACAGCACCAAAAGCTGAATTAAGCTATTTCAACTTAAGCTACAGAACTGATGCAGGTGAAGTTGCGTAGCTTAATTGGACTTTAGCCCTGCTGTTTAGATGTGCCCTAAAAGAGCTCAGGAAGGGGACTAGGGAGCTCTTAAATCTGGAAAAGCAAGACGTCTATTTATCCCTCCCCTTTATTCATTTCCTGCAAAGGAAAGGCAGTGAGGTCCCAACACATGTAGAAATGATTAAGGAAAGGATGATGTACAATTTGTTGCCATGTACTCCAACGTATTTTAAATGAATAAAGTTGCAGCCTAATTAAACCACAACCATTGCCTCCTATCTTTCTTCCAATGTGCTATGCTGGTATGGCTCTAATGTTCGCTCATTGACTGCACGTCAGTGCTGTTGCTGTACCCAGTTACATCTGTGTTGGCCTGAAGAGATTCCATATGGGTTGCTACACCAGCAAAGTGGCTGTACAAAGTCAGATTGTGAATTATACTTGGTTGGGGGCCAACCATGCAGTTACTAGAAAAAGCTTGAAGCTGCTGGGAGGAGAGGGGTTAGGGACCCTTCCCCCTTGGCAAACACAGAAGTGTTGACTTTCAGAGCATGGTACAAGGCCCAGCTGCTTACTCAGGCAGTGGTGTATTGATGAAAGTTTATTTCTCTTTATAGCTGAGTGTGAGGAAGAGGTTTTAGTTTCCATAGATACTAGTCTAATATATTAATTATTGTTGGAATTATTTATGTATTGTATTTATACATGTAGGTACACAGGCTAAGAGAAAATGCAGTGGAGAAATTTTAAAATATCTTAGAATAATTCAGCCATAGATGCTAGAAGTAAGATAGTGGGGGGCTGTTACATCCCTGGCTTTAAGTGGTTTCCATCATATACAGGGTTAATGGTTTTATTCAATGACTCTCAGCCCCCACACTATACAGATTGTCCCAGCTCCCCTGAATTCAGATATACTTTTCTTTAGACTACAATAAAAAAATAACCCTCCGTTCAGTCCATGGTAAACAACAGCAGGCTCTTTAAAGCTAGAGCAGGAAAATAAACCTGGTATATTCTATGAAATTCAGTGAAATTCTCTTTTAAGAGATCTGTTCCTGTGTTTTCTCTATTCTAGTCTGAGTTCATATACTCAGAAAAAAATTAACATCTAATCCACTTAGTCTGCTGTAACCGTAAGTAAACTCAGAATATATCTATATCCACATATCTGGAATTTTATGATTTCTAAGGTAGGTTTCCAACAGATGACAAAAGTTTCTTGGGTAAACAAGAGGACAAAGGAGCTGTTGTTAAACTGAATCTAACAGAATTTGAAGCACAAACTTTAACTCATATCTAGCACTACCTGAATCATCAATCACATTTCTTGGCCAAGATTGAGAACAATTTTGGTTTTGCCCTATTCAGCTTTCTTTCTGAAATTGCTGAAGGATCTATATTTCAAGAGCAGGTGGAGAAGCTTATTTAAAATCACTGGCATTTAAAATCACATTTTTCCAGGGTGAAGCCCATTGCTGGCTAGAGTCATGCTAGAATGTATTGTCTAAAAGGATGAATCAAACTTATATTCTTCCTCTGAATTTTCCTTAATGTATTTCCTTCTTTCCTCAATATGGTGCTATTGAACTAACTTAATTTTAGCATAAACACTGATGACAACAAAACTAACATATTCAAGCCATCTCTTTCAGAAGGGGACAGTAATAAATGAGCTTACTCTGATGGTGAAAAACGCCAGCATGTGGCAATAAATTCATATTCAAAGGAATATTCTGCTATAGTGAGGGTTAAGATGATCCATCCCATGTCCACTCCATCAAGATCCCTGTGCGTGCAGGGCTGGCTGGGAGGAAGGGCGGCGGGAAGCAGAGCTGGCAGGGGGGACGTGCAGCCACTGGCCGCAGCCAGAGTCCAACAGGCCGTGCCCCCAGCAGGCATTCCCTCTAGTTGCTAGTAGAAGCCAGGTGGGAGCGGGGGGAGTGGCTGGGAGCCGCTCCTCCCGCCTGGCTTCTGCACGCAACCAGAGGCTCCCAGCTGGGAGGCAGGGCCGCGACTGGCGCTGAGAGCCTCTGGTTGTGGGCAAAAGACAGGCGGGGGCAGTGGCTGGGAGTCCTGGCCACTGCCCCTGCCTCACTTGGTTTTTAAATGCGACCACAGGGCTCCCAACGCCAATCGTGGCCCCGCCTCCCAGTCGCTCCCCTGTACCTGCCAGGCTTTTGTCCGGCGCCCAGCTGGAAATTAGAAAATACTGCACCTTGTACATGTCTGGTATTTTCTGAATGTTTCTACCGGACAGAGGGCGCAAAAACTGGACTGTCCAGTAGAAAACCGGACACCTGGCAACCCTAGATATAAGCTACACAATTGACATAGCTTAATTGGCATATCTTATTTCGAGATAAGCCCTGCTATGTAGACGCACCCTTAGAAATTAAAGGAAAAGAGTAGCCCAATGGATATTGGAGTAGTATAGCATCTAGTTCCAAGACCAAAAGAGGCTGGATATCAGAGATGCCGAAGGGGGGCAATCTGTATTGCCCTTGAGGTCCCAACAGGGGCGGATATATGGCAGGGCGAACGGGGCGGCCGCCCCAGACCCCGCCCTTCAGAAAGCCCCGCGCATGCGCCGTGGCAAAGGGGGGCCCTGCGGAATTATGCTGCCCAGGGCCCCGCAAAACGGTCATCTGCCCCTGGGTCCCAATATGATTGGTTAGCAAGGTAATGCCAGACAGTCTTATAGGAGACTATGCTGATATTGAATCTGGGATATGTACGATATGCAGGATTTTTTCTGCTAAGCACAAAAACAAAAATTCTCCACGGTTCTAGTTCAAAAACATAAATCTGACATTCTCAAACGGATCTTTTTAAGCACAAATGAATAAAATGTTGCTGTCCTATCTGATTACTTTTAAAAAGCATAGATTTTGCTGCAGATTTTTTTCTGATTTACAGTATAGTACTGTATTGCCATTCCTGTGTATATTTTTTAAATTAGGCACTAAGATTGCTTTCATGTACTGTTAGGTAAATGTTTAAAAATATAATTAAGAGAGGAGTTTTGCAAAGTTGGCTTACATTTCTGGCATCAAGTTTTCCAGTTGCTTCCAGATTCCTGCATTGTTCTGATTTAAAACATCTGGCTATGTTTAATGCGATTTGAATTAATCTGACCATTTCATTTACATTTCTAATTTAAAGTGTTTCCAGCAGCATGCATAGGTTTTCATCTTCTGAATACATCTTTCCATTTAATGAATTTTATTTGGAAGAAAGTGTGTTATCAACTGTCTTGTAAATTTTTATCTTAATTGCCGGGCATACAAATATACAAAAACCATGGGGGAAGAGTATAGAAGAGGTCATGAAACAAATTCTATTGTGCTTTATTCACTTGGTTAGTTTGTCAACATAAACTTTATCTATAATAATCTCTATTGAGTCTTTATAGTTTATGCTTTTGTTCTTTTTTTTTTTAAGCGCATTCCCATAAAAAGTGACACAAATATTTTTTCACAATTCTGGTACAAACATAAGACCAGATGCTGCATACCTTACTGAGACAAAATTCCCCATAGTAATTTTGCCCAAGTCAAAAGTGCAGAATTACATCATATACACGCTCTAGATATACATAATGTACATACGCTGTTCAATTCGAAACAAAGGGTATAATTCACTTGCAAAAACCAACTTAAACACAGAATTAAGGTTGTTTGGTGGTATGTTGTTGACACGGGGAACTCCATGCTCTATGAAAATTCGCTTATGAATATGAACATGCATAACTCAAAGAAGTTTAGATGAAATTCCTCATGTAACATATCGATTTTAATGTTACTAGATGCAGAAAGTGCATGCTGTATTTTGGTGCTTGTATCATTCCTCTATGTGAAGTTTAGAAGTATGAAATGTGGATCTTTTTACAGTTCTAAATGTGCTAATGAGGGCCATTGCTGATGCTTCTGAAATGTAATGGCTCAGTAATCAAATCAATTATCTGTGAATAGTCTTGTATGTCCTGTAAGCCCAAACTGTGGTTGAGTCTACAAGGACATGTGGCCAGGCCACCTGATGCTGAAACACATTTTGGACCTGATACTTTTCCACTCAAGGTGATAAAAATTTGAACTGAGCACAAAGAATTCCCACTTTGGGCAAAAGAAATATAAGAGGAAGGAAAACAAACAAACAAACAAACAAAAAGGCAGTTGCCAGATGCCAGGATTTCCCCCTCCTCCCCACTTACCACCTAAAAAACATCTAAGACTGAACAGGGGGAAAGATCAGGTCTAAACTAAGAGACTGCTTAGCTTGTGAAAGAGGTGTTTAGATTAACTGTTTAGGGTAAGAATTCACATGTAACAAATCTCTTAGTATATTAGAATTATCTGCTGTTCTTTTGTTTATTTTAACTTAGTAACTTACTTTGATCCGACTGTTTTAACTTGCAACCATTTAAATCCTACTTTTTATACTTAATAAAAACACTTTTGTTTTTTATCAAGCCCCGAGTGCATAATTGTTACTGGGGGGGGGGAGGGGAGGGGGGCAACCACTGTGCATCTCTCTCTTTCATTGATAAAGAGTGTGAGCTTACCTGTTCTCTTTAGATTTAGTCAGATTTATTTGGGGTTTTGGTCCCATTTGGGTTGGTTTCCTGGGTGCTGAGCTCTTATAGGCTGAGCCCTCCCAAAGCTGAACTGGTTCAGAGTCTGTGTTGCTCTGCAAGGGGGGGGGGAGCAGTAACTGTGCTTTGGCTGGGGGACCAGAGGATCTAGCCCAGTAGGATAGGGCCGTGGGAAGCCCCAGAGAACAGAAAGGCACGTGTCTGTGGCATGATCAGCACACCAGTGACCAACCCCAAGGGGATTTCTATGATCCAACCCATCACAGTTGTCTCCTTGCAGAATTTTTAGCTGAATAAAACTCAAACTTCTAAAAACCAGGAAATGCAAATTTAACTCTGCCTCATTCAGCAATACCCCAATAACACACATACCTTTACTCTGACAACACACATACCTTTACTCTGACAACACAGTTCCTAGAATGAATAACATCTTCACCTCCTTGTACATCCCTCTCTCTCTCAGCCACAAGATTCTAGCTAACACTGTTCAAGGACCGAAAGAAAAAACCCACCATTTAGCACACTGACCCAACAGACCCCCACCCAACAACCCTCAGGTGCCTTTCCCTCCCCACACACATACATATCTGCATCCCACCAGACCTGCTTTGACATACCTCACCAGTCATACCCTGACTGCACTGTCTCCTCCAGTCTATGCCCCAATACCATAATTGTATCTAAGCCTCCACGACGTCTCCTTACAGTCTTCATTCCCTGGTATACCAATGTGTCTATTGCTGTTACCCCACCACATCCTCATAACCTGGCTCACGTACAGAGCCAGTGCCTGAAGTGAAAAACAATAAGGACTTCAGTGGAATAGCATTGGGGTGCAAAGTGGGGGTGCATTTGGTTGGATGCATTAGCAGAGATGTGGCATGCAGGCAAGTTGGGTTACATGGCAACTGGCATGCACCGGTGGAGCTGAAGGTACAGGAAAGTTGGGACGGTTGGGGTGCAGGGTGGTTGGGATGCACTGGTAAAGCTGGGGTGTACTGGCAGAGTTGTCAGTGCAGGATGCTGGTGTGCACTGAGCCCCACCTACTCCTATTCCTTCACTCCTTCCCTTCCATGCCTGATTTTTTCTCAAAAACAGACTGATTACATTCCCCCCAAAATAAAACTGTGACCCCAGTCACAAATTATAACAACTTCCAGCCAGGCAGTACAAAACTCTTTTTGTCTTAGGTGGGGGCTTGTTATTAATTTATCCTTAATTAGATCAATTGAAGAGTGAGTTCATCACTGTCAAGCTCAACAAGGTGTGTGATTCATCCAGTCATCAATTCCACTCAGTTTAAGAGTTCAAGAAAGCAAAAGACACCTAGATTGTGGGTGAGTAGGTGTGGTAATTTAGGAATGACTACAAAGTTGGGTCACTACCACTACTTTGTGTCCTCATGAGGCATACCCAATTTCAAAGCAATCTGACTAAGCATGTTGATTTTCCCTTAGGGCACTTAACATACTGCTTGGGTGCTGCCACTGTAGCACTTTAGTGAAGATGCTCCTATACTAATGGGAGAGAGCTCTCATGTAACAGTTAATCCACCTCTCTGAGAGGTAGTAACTATGACAATGGGAAAAACAGGTGAGATCATTGTGACTGACATCACACCTGAGTGCATTTTCACATCCTTGAGCGATCTAGTTATGCCAACACAAGTCTGCAGTGTAGACCTGACCTTAGAAAGGTTGATCTTGAAACAGACATTGTGATGCAACCTTAATCAGAGTGGCACTGCTGCATCACTATAGTTCTTGTACAAGCTGAGGAAGGGTACGGGAAGCTTGCTGCTCTCCCACATTCCTGTGCTCATTCATTAGCATAATCCCCTGATCAGAGTGGTACAGCCCCGGAAGTCATATATAGTAAACTTCCAATAATCCAGCACCTTTAGGACCCAGGGGGTGCCGGATTATCAGAAATTCCGGACTATCAGAAGGGGGGGCTATGACGGATCTGGGGTGGGGTGGGGGGATGCCACCCCAGACCCCTCATAGCCCCCCCTTCCGATAGTCCGGCTCTGCCCCAGGCGTCCCCGATTCAGCCGCTGCTGGTCAGTTTCATCAGCAGCTGAATCTGGATGCCTGGGGCAGAGCAGCTGGGTTGCTGCCAGATTGGTCCCGTAGCACCACCCCTCAGCGCTGCGGAACCAACCCGGCAGCACCCCAGCTGCTCTGCCCCAGGCGTCCCCAAGTCAGCCGCTGCTGAAACTGATCAGCACAGCCTACAGGGCTATTAGCCACTGTTAGCCATTATGGGCTGTGGTCTGGCCACTGTGGAACCTCAGAGGGAGAACAAAACTCTTTGTGTCCCAAGTGAAGAGCTGGGACCAGAAAGGCCATGAGAGGGTGAAGACATTGCTTCCAGGAAGAAGCCCTGGGGTGGAGCAAGCTAAGCAAGACATTATAAAGAGCACTCAGAGAGGCCCCTCTTGGATTTATACCCCTGAAAGGGGTTTTGCTTTGCTTTTATCTGACTGTGTATGGCTTTGGCCAGAGGGCCGAGTCAGCGAAGACCCACCATAGTCAGACAGAGAGAGAATGGCTCTGCCCCGGGCTTCCTGGAATCAGCCACTGGTCAGTTTCAGCAGCAGCTGAATCAGGAAAGCCGGGCGCAGAGCAGCTCCAATTGTCTGGCTGCCCGGAGCACTTCTGGGTTCCCGATGGTGCCGGACCATCAGGAGTTTTACTGTACTCTTTAACACCTGCAGACCGAACTCACTGGGGAGCAGGCTGCATGGTCTGTGGCAGTCTGGCTCTGCACACCCCTTTAGTTAAAGATCTCTGGCTAGCCCTTTACCAAGAGGTAGAAAATTAATGTTTTGTTTCTTCAGCCACCCATACTGACTGCATATCATGAAAGAGTATAACTGCTTTCCCACAGCTATTTAATGAAAGCAAAGGGGTACTTGATAGGCCAGAGGTGGGTAATAAGAAACCTGTGGACTGGACGTGGTTCACCAGGATTAGTCCCTGGCAGGCTACCAGACAGCTTATTTACCTAGGGTTGCCAGATGGTTTCCCAAAAAATACCAAACACACGTGCTAAAAATTTGTAGAGCAAAAAAATAAAATAAAAAAAAACCCTCCTCCCCCTGCACGAGTATGCTTAACACTGAATGCGGACTTTACTATAAACAATCAACAGTCTACATCATATATTGTGACTACATAAACCTCCCAGCATGCAACTAGCTGAGGGCTCCCACCTGGCAACCCTATTGCCAGGCTGAGCTAGCCTCTCAGAGCCTTTATTCAGTTGTGGAGGGGGATTCAAGCCTGGCCCATATTCTGGCCATGACAAGAAGTGGATTATGTGCCTGAAAATCTATGACCAGAAAGTGGAAGGAGCCATACTCTGCCCCCACTCCCAGGCCAGAATGTCTGGCTGGGCTCTGAGCAGAGGGCAGACTGTGATGAAAAGGGTGTTAACAGATTTGCCGAATACTCTGGGGTATGCTCATGTATTATTACTCTTATGGGACTGGAGTGTGGTTAACAATTCTATCAGGCTACATCTAGACTGGCAAGATTAGCGCAAATTCTCTAAACGCAAGAGTATTTGAGTAAGATTGTGTGTATACTGGCGTGTGCCTTGTGCAAAAGCATCCGTGCCAGTGTAGATGCTCTCTTGCGCAAGAAAGCTCCAATGGCCATTTTAGCCATCGGGCTTTCTTGCGCAAGAAATTGATGTTACCTTGCGCAAGAGGACTTATCCCTGAGCGGGAGCGTCAGAGTATTTGCGCAAGAAGCACTGATTTCATACAGTAGAATGTCAGTGTTCTTGCTCAACTACTCGTGGCCATTGTAGACAGGCGGCAAGATTTTGTGCAAAAGCAGCCGCTTTTGCACTAAATCTTGCCAATGTAGACACAGCCTGGCTACGTCTACACTGGCATGATTTTCCGAAAATGCTTTTAACGGAAAAGTTTTCCGTTAAAAGCATTTTCAGAAAAGCGCGTCTAGATTGGCAGGATGCTTTTCCGCAAAAGCACTTTTTGCAGAAAAGCATCCGTGGCCAATCTAGACGCGGTTTTCCACAAAAAAGCCCCGATCGCCATTTTCGCTATCGGGGCTTTTTTGCAGAAAACAGCACTGTGCTGTCTACACTGGCCCTTTTGCGCAAAAGTCTTTTGGAAAAAGACTTTTGCCCGAACGGGAGCAGCATAGTATTTCCGGAAAAGCACTGATGATCTTACATGAGATCGTCAGTGCTTTTCCAGAAATTCAAGTGGCCAGTGTAGACAGCTGGCAAGTTTTTCCGCAAAAGCAGATGATTTTGCGGAAAAACTTGCCAATCTAGACACAGCCCCTCAGTGTGCTGTTTGTGCTTACTTTTGCTCTCATATGGAGCTGAATTCTCCCTGCTGCCAGTTCCCCCTCCCATGGGAGCTCTCCTTCAGACACTAGGTTCCTCAGGATGGGGTTCTTTCCACCTTAGTAACACACACAGACACTCACATCCACTAACAGAGCATGCCTGAAAGGACTGGGTAATCAGCACTCACTAGCTGACCCCTCATATGTCTCTGGATTCAGCAGGCTGGGTTTAACAGCAATGCCACACTGCATCCTCATAACCTTTGGACTCAGTGGGCTGGATTAAACAGCACTTTAAGCGGCCATCCTCATAAGCCCCCAGGTTCAGCACCCCCTATCCGCACTTTCACACCACAATCATTCACTGGTAAACCACACAATGAGCAAACCCCACAGGATTTTGGGCACCACAGGGATCTTTAGCTTGGGTACAAGAAGCGGTGTTGCAGAGCGAATGGGGAAGCCAACACAACACCCCTTGAGGAAGAGTGAGTGAAAGAGAAAGAAAGAGAGAGAAGCAACCAGCTTAACAATAAAAGTTATTTATTTCTGGGTAGTGACAGGAAGCAAAACACACAAAACAGTTACAATATTAAATCTAAATTGAAACTGATTACAAATGTTAGGGCTAGCTAACCATATAACAGATTACATAAGGCAGAGTCAGGTGACTTGGGGAGAGAGAGAGAGCGCGAGCGAGAGACCTCACCACTCCATGGAGCTTGCACTGATTGGAATTCCCAGATGATGATGGTAGCCAGAGGTCTAGAGGGCAGGAGACAAGCAGAGCAGAGTCCCCAGCATGATCAGACAGGAAATGAAGACTCAATGGAACTGATGCAGTTTAAATCCAGGAATCATAACAGTTTTTCTTGGGCAAGGGTAGGAGTTTTTATAGGGATAGAATAGTTCAAAGAGAACACTGGATTTGTTTATGGGTAACAATAGAGACTGATCACACCTGGTTATGGGTGATGTTCCTTGAAGGAGCTCACAAAGCAATTAGGCAGTTTCAGTATTTTGGATGTCAATAGGGTCTATTACTAGAATTGGTCTCATAATGACTAATTTGGGTGTGAGCAGGGCTGGGTTCATTAGCATCTGGAGCAGAGATTTCCCATCAGTCAGTGCATCTTTGCTTTTGGTATCCCATAGTTCAGTGCGGTTCCTGCTTTGGAAGAACTGGTCTCCATTCTGTATACTAATGGAGATGACTCTCTGTTCTATCTTCCATGCAGATCAGGCTAGGGTATTTCCTTAATTGTATCACCCTTGTCTGAAGCAGTGTAGGCGGGTCTTCCCCGGCCTTTTCATTGCTTTGTCTTTGATTCTAGCAGAGGCCTGGGGGAGGGGGATGGTTTTCCATGAGTGTCACTCCCTGACTCCACAAGAGCACAGGGCTGGTAGGTAATAAGTGGTGAAGTAATTTACACTTCCCAAAGAGGACGGGGCTGCAGAGGAGGAAATTAATTACCTGCTCCCATGGGAGCCCTCATAAAAACATAAGAACAGCCGTACTGGGTCAGACCAAAGGTCCATCTAGCCCAGTAGCCTGTCTGCCGACAGTGGCCAGCACCAGGGGCCCCAGAGGGGGTGGACCGAAGACAATGATCAACCAATTTGTCTCCTGCCCTCCTTCTCCAGCCTCTGACAAACAGAGGCCAGGGAAACCATTTCTATCCCCTGGCTAATAGCCTTTTATGGACCTAACCTCCATGAAATTATCTAGCTTCTCTTTAAACTCTGTTATAGTCCTAACCTTCACAGCCTCCTCTGGCAAAGAGTTCCACAGGTTGACTATACGCTGTGTGAAGAAGAACTTTCTTTTATTAGTTTTACACCTGCTGCCCTCAGCTGATTACATGTGGAAGCCTGGCGGGGGCAAGGGGTGTGGCTGGGGAGGCAGAGCAGCCATCAGTGCAAGGAGCCTCCCCGGCCTTCCCCCACCCCCATCCCCATCCCCATCCCCTCCAGGCTTCTGCATGCAACCAGCTCAGCTGAGGGCTCCCAGCGCCGATCACGACCCCGCCTCCAAAGCCACTCCCCCAGCCCTTGCCAGGCTTCCGTCGGATGCCCAGTCAGAAAAACAGAAAATACCAGACATTGCACGTGTCCGGTATTTTCTGAATTTTTTTACTGGACAGAGCGTGCAAAAATCGGACTGTCCGGTTGAATACCAGACACCTGGCAACCCTATATTTACCTGAGCATCCACTGTTCCAGGCCAATGGGAACTGCAGGAAGCACTGGCTCCAGCTGAAACACTTCCCATAGCTCCAATTGGCCAATGGCAGCTTCCAAGCCAACAGGAGCCGCGAGCGGCCATACTTGTGGACGCTCAGGTAAATAATGCATCTGTCAGCTGCCTGGCAAACCTTGCCCAGCCCATGGGCCACTTACTACTCACCCCTGTGATAGATAAATCTTACAAACACAACAGTATTTGTTGTGGAAATAGTAAACAACAAATCTAAGGCTGGTAGCTACTGCAAAACAATCTGGTATCCCAAACTGTGATTTAATTTCTTTCAGTGTATGAATAACTCCTTCATATTTGTAACCACTCTCCTGAGAGCACAAGAGAGTAATTCAGCCAATTCAGTGTCAGCCAATTCAATTCATCTTTGCACAGCAGCAACCACAGTTATTGGGCTGGTTATGACCTCAGCTCTCTGTTGCTCAATTAGGAGAAAGGCTGCAGAAGTCAGTGGAATTATTTCAGATTTATATTGATGTAAATGAGAAAGGAATCATGACCACAATACTTCAATACAGTCGTGGGCAACCAGCAGTCCAAGGGTTGCATGCAGCCCATCAAGGTTCTATGTGTGGCCCAGGAGACATTTTGTTTACCACTGCCCACACACAGGGTTGTCGGAGTCTCCTATTTTTCATCTGCATATTTTTTCCCTATCAGTATTACAAAGTGACATGTACTTAAAGCAAGGACACATGAAGCGAGGTGCATGCTGATTGCACACAACACTGACTGTAAGAGCCGTGTGTTCCCTCTCCCTTCAATCAAAGTGCTGTTCAATCAGCACATCCTGCAAATTCTACATACACAAGTGCAGTTAGCTAAACTTCCCTATCCCAGGAGACCATCTTGGTTACACAATCTTGAAGCCCCACTGACATGAAGGCGGACCACTCATTTAGCAAGTGTGTGTATATGTGTATGTGCGTAAAGAAGACCGAGGAGGGAACAGACAACAGCCTTCAAATATGTTAACAGCTGTTATAAAGAGGATGGTAATCAATTGCTCTCCATGTCCACAAAAGGCAGGACAAAAACAAAAGACTAAATCTGCAGCAAGAGAGATTTAGGTTAGATATGAGTAAAACTTCTTTGGAATAGGGTTCCAAGGGAGATTGTGGAATCCCCATCATTTGAGGATTTAAGAATAGGTTAGATGGTCTAAATTTACTTGGTCCAACCTCAGTTCATGTGACTGGACTAGATGACTTCTTGATATTCCTTCTAGCTCTACATTTTTTATTAATCTGTGATGGTGAGTAGGTCAAAGTGTCAATTTTTAGTTCAGGGAGGGATTTAAATAAATAGGTAAGCGGAACTAAAACACCCCATGTAAAATCTTGACTCAACTGAAGTAAACGGGATCAGAATTTTACTCCTCATTCCTACAGAATTGCCAGCAACTCCTTCTCCAGCACACAAAGCTTACACACATTCCACTGATATCCCTGCCAGGATGGGCATAACTGTGAAAATATTCTTCAGCATTTCTTTGTCCATCACAAATCTTATCATTATATTCAATTAACTGAAAATACAAATAAATACATAATGGCTAAAATTTGTGTCCGACAGGGCTTGTAATATGCTACAAAGTCCCCCATTTAGTCATCCTGCAATTCTATGCTCCCTATAATTTCCATTCAAATCTCTGGAGAAGATAGTGTTTCTTACAGCCAGAGTCAATGTCTTTTTTGTTACTAAATAAAAAATGTCAAAGGAAAGTACCATGATTTAAAGAAGTCTATTTTATAGAGCTCATGTTGTCCCCGCAGTTATTAAAACAATTCTATTTTATGGTTGCTGCTAGTCTTGATGGTGTAATTCTGCCCAAAATTAATGTATTCATAAATAACTGCCCAAGAGCAATATGCTCCTATGCAACTGTCCTTAACGTCACATGAAAAACCTGGTGAGGGTGGTAGCTTGTCATAGATGTATTTGTAAGTATTTAATATTTTAAGCCATCTTCCAAGAAAAACCTTCCTAACACCTAAGCAAAATCTGAATAAAGGCAAATTAACAATTCTAAAAAAATAAGACAAGCGCCTATCAACTGAAACAAAATAGCTGTAATAATGAAAAAAACAACTTAAGAAAACAAGCACTCACCAAACAGCAATTAATTACAGCATAATAATGTAAAACTTACTAATCCCCATAAAGAAAAACTGCTAGAAAAAGGTGCTGCTTTGCTTCAATTTCTGGGTTCCATCTTGCCAAGATTCTGAAGGCTGGTCTCCAATAGAGCCACACTCTTCCCTAACAGTAATCAATCTGGTTGGCCACCAGAAAGATCCAAACCATCCACTGGTAAATATAATATTGATTGGTGGGGAAGGGGGAGACAGGGGGAGAGAGAGAGAGAGTCTATGTAAGCATATGGTAGCTGCTTTATTATTGCATTCTTAATAAACACAGCATATTGCCTTTTCCCCTTAAAAAAAAAACCCCCGTGTGCTTCTTACAAGCATAACATCTGCAGTGGCAGGAAGCCATTTCCATCCTGTTTGTAACCTGACCCTGCAGGCTCCAAAGCAGTCCCCCCAGGCAAGGGCATAGCACCCTCTTCACACACTGACTTCATCCTAGGACCGGTCCTGCCTACAGGCCCTATGGGGCTGCTCTGTCTTCTAGGCACCCTTCCCTGCTGAGCCACCCCTCTGGCCAAGCTGGCTGAAGCCCCTGGAAACAGATTCTCTGAGCCCTGGAGCAAAATTCATCCTTAGAGCTTAACCCCTTCCTACCTAGAGGAGGTAGTTGGGTTATGGGTGGCCAGCAGCTGCCTTTCTACACTGTGCAGGCATGAAGAGACAAGCTGCTTCCAATCACAGGGGAGCGGGACGTGGGTGAGGGGAAGAGATCGACCTCTCAAATACACGGACATCCCTATCCCCACCCCAGTCTCCTTGCATCTGGAAGCAGCTCCCATCCCTTCCCTCCTGAAAAGTGCTGAAAGGCTGGTCATGATGTTGGTCATGCTCTGGAGTGAAATGCAACAGAAATCTGTGATATGTTGCCTTGACAAGACATGGTATCAGGTACCAGGAGAGGCAGGTCCATCCAAGGGACTCAGCCAGGCATGGAGGGTGGAGAGCACTGGGCAGGGAAGGTTGGGTCAGATTGGTCAGTCACCACCATCCCCATAGGACAGAAGTGTATGAGAGTGTGTGTCACCTTTCTCCACACAAACCTTCAAGGTAAGAAACTAAACAAAATGACTCAAGCTATGCAGTAGATCTTTTTAACAGGGGCTCAATCAACCTGATGTTAATTTGAACATTTGTACTGCATAGTTCTGATTGGTTGCCACTGAACTTGCTTGAGTACAAGTAATTATATCAGCTGTCCCATTTTTAGCATAGGGAAATATGATCACCCTAGCTGAGTTACTACAGAGAATTCTTTCCCAGGTGCTTGGCTGGTGGGTTTTGCCAAAACAGTCATGGTCTGACCTACCCCATATTTGGGTTTGGGAAGGAATTTTCAATGATCAGATTTGCAGAGACCTTGGGGGTTGGGAAAGTAAAGTTGCCTTCTTCTGCAGCAAGGGGAGGCCTGGGTCAAGTGTTAGTTCCAACTAGTGTAAATGGTGGATTCTCAGTAACTTGACACCTTTAAATCATGATTTGAGAACTTCAATTACTCAGTCCTAGACTGTAGGGTCTATTACAGGAGAGGATGGATGAGGCTCTGTGGCTGGCAACGTGCAGGAGGTCAGACCACATAATCATGATGATCCCTTCTGCCTCTAAAGTCTGAGTCGACGAGACCTGCCTTTGGGCTTGCTCTTGGATTCCTCACCCCAGCTCTGACACAGGTCTTCAACACCATTTCTTTGAGTATGCTGGGAGACTCCAACCCAAGCATTGGCCAGGCAGGGCCCTCTCTAGTCCTTCCCACCCCTGCTCCCCACTGCATCACTTCCCCAAAGTCGCCTCCCCCAAAGCGACACAACCCAGGGAATCACTGAGAGGCCTGGCATGGGATGGTAGCAAGGATTGGACCCCACACTTACTTTGGTGGCACAAGCCGGAACAATTTAGCAATCTACTGCACTCCATTCCCCTAATCCCACATCACTCCGGCGAGTGGAGGCAGTCGGGGCCAGGTCACTCTACTTCCCACTGCTGCAGTAAAGCGGAGCGACCCTGCTGGGAGATGGCAGTGGAGTGAAGCAGACTGCTGCATGTGTCTCTTTGCCTCCTGTGTCTTCCGCCACTGCAGTGAGTGCACAGGCGCCCAATCCCTGCTACCGCCTCAGGCCCCACTTCCAGGTAATTCCCAGGATCACGCTAGTCCCTGTTGGCTTACCTCTGTAAGGGGGACCATCATGTCCATAGGACAATTGGGGCAGCCATTATGGGGCCTCCCAAAGCACAGGGCCCGGAGCAGGTGCCCTGAACTGTCCTACAGATGAGACAGCTCTGCTACTGGGACTTGCATGCTTGAACATATTCACTACAGGTTGAACCTCTCTAGTCCGGCACTCTCAGGTCCTGACCACTGTCAAACCAGAGAACTTGCTGAATCACAGGAGGTCAATATATCTAGCAGCATTACCAACACTTCCAAAGTCTCTTAGAAGACATTTAGGGATAAATTAGAGCCAAACAACAGCACAGGACACTGAGAACCAGAACTTGTAGCTGTAAATAAACTTTATGATACAGAGGGAAACTTGGTACACATGACAAGAAGACATCCAAATAACTGAAATCATGCAGGACCACAGATGTTGCAAAACCTGAGACTGCCGGACTAGAGAGGTTCAACCTGTAACAATCAAGAAATGGAGAACAAGGAAATGGCACAGTTTGCACTAGAGAAGTTAAATTTCATTTAATCAGCTAATTGAGTAATCAATGGAATTTCTATTAAGTACTCAATTAGTCAATAAGGGAGGAGGCGCAACCCAGCCAGTTCCCCTCAGCACCATCTCCACTGTGTGTGGGGAAGAAGGGGCAGGAGAGTCAGAGGCGCAGTGGTCCAGGACTCAGCACAAGCTAGGGCTTAGCAGTCCTGGCTCGCACCAGTTCCCGGACTGCTGTGCCTCTGCATTTTAAATGTAATAAGAACTGGGCAGCTCTTATTACATTTAAAAAGCCACCCGGTTCTTGCTACATTTAAAATGCAGTTCCACAGCGGTAGTAGGTCCCAGACAGAATGCACACACATGCCACTTGTCCATAGGACAGGTAATCATACATGCTACACTGGTGCAAAATAGTGGATAGCCCCCACTCTGCTGCTGGGCTTCTGCCAGCATTCTCTTTTTATTCCTAGAGCTAATTAGTTTTTTATAGGTTTTTTCTTTTAATCAAGTGGGTTTGGTTTTTAGTTTAAACAAGTTCAAAAAATGCCAATAGTCCCCTTCCAACTCCCGCTTTAAATTCCCTTGTGAAACTCCCCTATTAGCTGCTCCTGTTTGCTAGCTCCTCAAGAGGGACGAGGGGAGAAGTCCAAGGGAGAAGGGGTTTGGGTGCAAGAGGCGGTCTGAGACTTTGGGGGGGAATATAGGGGCAGGTAAGGATCTGGGGTGCAGATTCTGGGAGGGAATGTGAGTGCAGGACTGCCATTACACATTAAATGGATATTTTCTGCGAACTATCCACAATGACTCCAAGATCTCTCTCTTGAGTGGTAACAGCTGATTTAGAGCCCCTCATTGAACCCTGACTATCTTGGCTAGCAGCCACTGTTGGACCTATCCTCTATATGAATCAGCAGCCAACACAACTGAAGAAAAATTAAAGGAATGTCAAGTGAAATGGGGAAACCTGCTTTAATGTCCTGAAAAGATACCTTAATATCTTCTGCATCCTGGAAGTAATTGCAAAAAGTGTCTCATGTGGCACTTCTTACGGGAAGTATTGGGTTCTTCCCTTTCTGGAAGGACATTTTTCCATTCTGGTAGGGCAGTTTGTATATTCTTACACTAAACTGGTAGTCAATGAGTGCACATAGTTTAACACGTCTCCATTTGATTGTGTGTATACATGCCACACTATATAAAAAGGAGAGAATCAATGAAAGTTCACAAATGAAATTACTTTTTGACTGTGTTTTTATCACAATTGTCTTTACATTGAGGGTGATACAATCAGAGAAGTAATTTGTCAGCAGTGGAACTGGCAGCATTTGAGAAGACACACATAGTAAGAACACTTAGAGCTAGAAAGAGGAGAGACTATTATGCTTTCACTCACGTGGCCAGCTGTATGATTTATAGGTGCACCAAGATGGAGACAGCTGGATGGGGGATTCTCAAATGACATTGATTTTCCTCACACTCCAAATATTCTCCTTGAGGAAGGATTAGAGATTGAGCCTTAAAGAGTACAAGTCCCCAGTGTGAGCTTGTGCCACTTGTAGCTAAACCCAGGTTCCACATTAATCCTATTATAGGTAGCACAGCCTATTAACAACGCCCCATTAAAAGTTCCTGTTTTCATGTCTTTGTAACTTAGCCAACATTAACCGTTTGAGCTGAATTTTTCCTTGCTGGGTGACTGCTTTAAGCTGAACTTCTGTTGGATTCTAGCCAGAATGGCTCAGGCAGTTCCAAGAATGAAACAGGGAAAAATAAAGCATTTTAGCCTTTAAAAAAAATTCTAGCAGCCTTTTCTGTGAATTGCTGTAGTGCTCTCATGCTTTGATGAATGGACTTAAATTGTGGCAGGTGGGTATCTTTTTGCCGTCCATGTGAAAATCTGGCCAAGTTTTCAGCCCTGAGAAACTTTAGTTTGCACATGCTTAGTAGACTTCTTAGATTTTAACAAATAAATTCCATGAAGAGTCCATCTACTCTGGCCACGTTCCAGCCTGGGGCTCAGCAAAATTCCCCATACAGTTGCAGTTCTGGGTTGCATGAGCCATACCAACTCTTGGTCCAGGCACCTGAATTGAGCACAGAGACACCCCTACACCACTCACACACACTGGGCCCAGAAAGCGTGGAGGAGGAAGTTGCCTGAGTGACATGCAAAGAAGATAAGAACCAGATCTTTGAAGGGGAGAAAAACAGATTGAGACATGAAAAAGCCTGGAGGTGAAAAAGACAAGGGACTAGAGGTGGGGGAAGAGGGAAACAGACTAGGCATTGGGGTGGGAGTCTGGAACTGGCAAGTAGATAAGAAGAAAGAGCCAGCAGTTGGAAAATCCAATTAAACAGAAAATGGAGGAGAAAGATTGAGATTGAGAGCCCCCGGGGAATGTGGATATGGGAGCAACTGGATGTTCAGTTTGGGGAAAGAGGTAGATTGGAGGAGACAGGGGCAGTCGGAAACTTCAGTATGACTGGGCCTGAAAGTGGGGGTGGAAAATCCAAAGGATTAAACTAGGATTTGCCAAACAAGGAGACTGGGACTGTGATGCAAAATCTCAGCAATGGAGTTTAGCAACTGGCTAGGTGAGGAAAACGTGTTTGGAATGAATAGCGAGGGATGGGGAAGAGAAAGGTTATGGATTTGGAGGGAATTGGCAGAAGAGTCTGTGCCCACACAAGTACACTCCCTCCAGAGTAAGGATGTTCAGAGTTTAATCATTTAACCAGTAAACTAATAATTACCAGTTAGTGATTAAACTCACCCTTTGGGAGCCCACCAGTGACCAAAAGCAAGACCCCACCAGCACCCAGGAGTCTACAGCAGCAGGGACAGCTGCAGCAGTGGGGCTGGTGGCCAGGACCCCACAGCAGGAGGGCCAGCAGCCGAGACTCCACCAGCATGTGGGAGACCGGGGCAGCAGGGTTGACTGTGATGGCAAGACTGGCAGCCAAGATTCTGGGAGGGAAGGCAGAACCCACAGAGGGGGTGGTGACCTTTCCCTCCCTACCACTACACCCCCTAAAATGTTGGTTACACAGTTAATGTTTTTCTATATTTTTACATCCCTACTCTAGAGCCTAGATTAGAACCAACATTCTTGGCTCTCACTGCACCTCACTCTCAGCAAGTATGTACAAAACCATGCGCTGCCCTTGCCCACAGGCATCTGCAACTCCCAGGGTATGTCTAGACTACATTGGGTTTTTTTTTTAAATGCCCTTTTTTCAAAAAACTTCACCTGCGTCCACACTGCAATCGAGTTCTTTTGAAATTAAATCGACACTGGTAAACCTCAGATTAGAAGGAAGAACGCCTTTTTTGAAAGAGCTCTTTTGAAAAAAGGCATGTGCGGATGCAAAACAGGAACGTTTTTCGAAAGAGGCAATCAGAACAAGCACAGGTGCTCTGGTGGCCATTCTGTGAATACCAATCAGGGCTTTCTTTTGAGAGAGCATCCATGCGGTCTGGACGCTCTCTTTCGAAAAAGCAGATCCCTTTTTCGATCGGTTTTGAGGTGTGGATGCTCCCTTTCGAAAGAAGCCTGCAGTCAACGCATATCCTGAGCTGCAACTGTGGTGGGGTGAGCATGCAGCGATGCCCTGCCTCCCACCTCCCCCCACATGCTGCAGGGCCCACAACGCCAGCCGTTTCCAGGATCACACCAAACAGGGAGCCTCTCTCAGCTCCACTGTGCACCCAGACGTTGGCTCCAGTAGCCTCCAGCTCAACCCTAGTCCTAATTGCGATTACACATACACAGGCAACCTTCCTTCCTCGACCGCCGAACTTTCCAGGGCTTGATTTTGCAACCCTCCCATTGTTCCTTCCAAGCAGGGCTGGGCGGGTACCTTTTCTTGGGCTTATTCAAGAGCAACCCCGCTCACCGCGCGCTACCCTCTGACAGGCAGCCCGCCAGGGAGCTGACGCCATGTCCTCAACAGCGCGTTGGGGTCCCGACTTGCACGGTCTTTAGGAGACAGCCGCAGCGTGGCAACTTCCTCACTCGCTGCAGCCCCACCTCGTGCAGGTCCAAATTCCAGCGCCCTTCGCCGCCTCTCCCGCCTGTAGCGCCCCGCCCCCAGCGGCCGCAGGTTTCCTTCTGCTGGCCTCTGCCGCGGCCGGAGGGGGGTGTCAGGCTCCGGGCCGTGGCTGGGGGAGCGGGGCAAGACTGAAGCGCGCAGGAGGCTGCCTCGCCGGAGCACTAGCTGCCGCGGCCCCGCCCCCGCGGCCGGGTGTTTACTCCGGCTTCTCTCGCAGCAGCGGGGCGGGAAGGACCCAGCTCTTGCCGGGGAGCCGCGGAGGGGCCGCCCGGGAGTCCTGGCTGCGGACAGAGCCCCCCTGCGGAGATGTGAGACCTTCCCTCCCGCCCCATGTGCGTCCCCCGGTCCTGGAGGCGGGCGGGAGCACCCTGGCTTCTCATGCTGCAGCTGCTCCTGCCTTCCCCAGGGGCGCCAGGTAGGCTGCGGCCGCTCTGGCCGGATCCCGGGGCGCGCAGGCTGGGGCGCCTCGCTGTGCCCGGCTCCCTCTCTCCAGGGGTGGGGACCAGCTGCCCTAGAACCGGCTTTTTATGTTTTGTCGCGTGGGGTCCAGTGGCTGCCAGGCGCGCTGCGGCTGGAGTGGCTCTCCAAAGTCCACGTAATTAGTGAGCCCGCGAGACAGTCCCGATTATTATATTAATTAGAAGTGCGGCCAGCGCAACTCTCCAGTTCCCAGCGCTTGATCCTGGAAATGCTTTCGGGTTGAGCAACTTCGCTCGCAGGAAGGACTTGAGCCAAACGGGACAGCTCCCAAAAGTTAACTTACGCGCAGAGGTGTTCTGAGGAGTAGTCCTGGTGGTCCCAATTCTGCAGCTGGATCTGTGCAGCAGCAGACAAGGTCTGTCCATTTGGATTCAGCCTCAGCCTCTGGGCCTGCATTTGCAAGATGTAGCTTATTTGCTGTAATGGGCATCATTGGATCACCAAATCTCAACATCCCGAACTCTGGGTAATGCTGGGGATTCAACCCGGGAGCCTGAGAGTGTATGGAATGGTGGTTTGGTGCTGCCAATTATACCTATGTGACCTTCCTTTGTGAAGTTCATATCCAGGCTTTTATTTCAGACCTTGTCTGACAATAACGAAGGGGGGGGGGGGGGCAGGTAATAAAAGTGCAGATAGATAACTCATTTAAGCCTTTATTACCTAAAAATAGTATTTGGCATAAAGCATAATTTACTTTTTTAGTTTTACAAAAAATTGAAAGTGCCACTAAATCAACAGATAAAGTGACACTGACAATTTTAAAATCTTATGTAAACCAATTTCCTTATTAGTGATACTCATAACACCATAGACTAAAAATTAAACAAGAAGTCCCGTGGCACCTTAGAGACAAACAGATTTATTAAGGCATAAACTTTACTAGGTAAAACCCATTTTATCAGATGAATTGGAGTGGAAATTACAGAGGTAGGGGTATTGTGTTAGTGAGGCTAATCAAATCGGGATGAAAGTAGTCAGAGCATTTGGTGTGGAGATGTGAATATCAAAAGAGGGGACATTGCCTTTGTAATGTAACCAGTTAAGATCTTTATTAAATCCTAAATTGGTTGTATTGAATTTGCAAATGAATTCCTATTTGGCTGTCTCTCTTTGTCATTAGGTTTTGAAATTCTTTTGTAGAAGGATGACTACTTTCAAATCCATTACTGAACGTCCAGGGAGGTTAATGTGTTCTCCTACAGGTTTATGTGTTATACCATTCATGATGTCTGATTTGCGTCCATGTTTCCTTTGGCATAGAGGCTAAGTGTAAATATTTATATAAGATAACATCCCCAGATCATTTCTTTGAGCTCTTTGTTTACCTTTATCATACCTTTTGTAGAAGACAATAAGATACTTGTCTCTTTTCTCACTGTCAGGTTCTCCAACCTAATTTCATATGCTACAGGGGATAGTAGCATTTTAAAACAACTGTTTTCATTGGACTTTTACAGTTTACTTGTTTCAGGTTTGATAAAATGTATGTTTAGTAAACATACACTTTTTGAGTCAAAATTAAGTTCATAGAACTCTTTTGAAATATAATTTAGATTGGATGGTGCCCAAAGTAGTCAGGTACTTACCAATGACAGAGGAAGACAGCCCCAAAGAGCATTCAGACTGAATGTGCAAGAGAGATATGGAGGGAAGGGAGAGAACATAAACACAAAGGCTACGTCTACACTGGCCCCTTTTCCGGAAGGGGCATGTAAATTTCACTAGTCGTCGTAGGGAAATCCGCGGGGGATTTAAATATCCCCCGCGGCATTTAAATAAAAATGTCCGCCGCTTTTTTCCGGCTTTTAAAAAAGCCGGAAAAGAGCGTCTACACTGGCCCCGATCCTCCGGAAAAAGTGCCCTTTGAAGTAGGAATAAGAGTGTACTTTGAAGTAGGAATAAGACCCTCCGGAAAAGGGCACTTTTTCCGGAGGATCGGGGCCAGTGTAGACGCTCTTTTCCGGCTTTTTTAAAAGCCGAAAAAAAAGCGGCGGACATTTTTATTTAAATGCCGCGGGGGATATTTAAATCCCCCGCGGATTTCCCTACGACGACTAGTGAAATTTACATGCCCCTTCCGGAAAAGGGGCCAGTGTAGACGTAGCCAAACTGGTCAGGTCAGTGGTAGCTACGTATTGAATTAGTTGCCTGGTTTGTTTAAATAAAAACTATTCCCAATCTCTTCTTCCTGAAACCTTTCCTGGTTCTTGACTCACCTCTCAACTACAAATCACTATTGAGTTGTTATAGAAAACAAACAGTAAACCCCTGGCTAATCTATGCCAGTCTCGCTCAGATACTCCCTCAACATAGCAAACCCAGAAGGGTCAGGTGGATTTGGACTTGGGCAACCAGTCTGAGCTGCCATCAGCGTAGCAATGTCCATACTATTTTTAGTGTCCTAGCTCAAGCAGGACTAATGTGAGTGTCTGGCCACAATGGGAATCCCAGCTGTGAAGTACTGTGCAGACGTTCCCTTATGCCATAGCCTGTAGTGTATGCCCAGTCCTTATTCAGCCTGAGGTCAGAGGGGCCTGTGTAAGGGAAGCAGGATCGGGCCCTTACACTGCATCGTGCTCAGGGTCTAAGAGAGCCTGATTCTTGTCTCACCCTGGTATACATCAGAAGTAATTCCAGTGAAATCAGTGAGGTAAATGCAGTGAGAGGAAAATTGGGCTAATGTTACATCAATCTTTTTGCACTTCCAAGATAAAGTATTTTTGTGAATTCTAGATGCTAGAATAGGAAGTGACCAGTGATCCCTGTAAACTGAGCACTTGGGCGGTTACCCAGGAGAGATTTAGGTGCTGGCCAGATGTTTAGTACAGCATCCAGAGCCAGCAGCATGTGTTTCTAATGGTGGTGCACATCTGCACTTGCCTTGGTGCACACAACATATTTTATTCCGCACATAGGTGGACAAAATTAGAGGGAACATTGGAAACCTAGTTCTTCTTGCTTCAGTTAATTCTTATCAGTCTCCTCAATGCTCCTACAGATGCTCCAAGGTATTTAGACAACTAATTCTCACTGATTTCCTTGGAAGTTATGCCTAAGGAAGTTATCCTTTGAGGATATGCCTAAACCCATAAAGGCTTGCGTCTACTCCCATGCCAATCCATTGCCAAACTTCTGTTAGTAGTGTGTTTATCTTGGATGCTTTTGAATACCTGTAGTGATAGTTTTAGAGGGGTAGCTGAATTAGTCTGTAACTTTAAGGTGCTACTAGACTTCGTTGTTTTTTAAATTGGCTTTTTTTAGCGAGTGTTTATCTGTTTTCACAATCTATTCTGTCCTGCCATCTATAGTTTTGAAATTCTCTGTTAATAGGAATTCACAGTGTGTTCACTGTCTTCGACATAGTTCATTTTCTTTTAGACAATTAATTGTCTGTACTTCATCAACTTTAATCCATTAATCCTGACATTTCAGTAAATGAAATGCAGGGTCCTCACCAATTTAAATGCATAGGCTCTATTTATCTTCTAGAGATAAACAGAGAGCCCTGGTTTGATTTGTCTCTTCTTAATTGTGGCCTTAATTACCAGGGGTTGTTTTGAGGGGGTTATGGCAGCAGGGCTAATTTCCAGTTATTCATGAGATTAGGGGAGTGATGCTGTCAATCTGAATCAATCAAAAATCCCTAGTTTTCTGGCGGGTTGTGAATTCACACCAGAAATATTGCTCCTGGTCAAAACTAGGCCAAATATCCTGGAACAGTTCTTTTATAAAGAGGGCATAGAATTGCTTTTTGGTTGATAGATTTTTTTTCTTTTTATTGTTTGTTTTTATTGAGTAAGGTTTTTTTTAAAAAGTGGAAAGAGTTTTGTGAGTTGTGAAGAATGTCTCCTGTTTCCCTCATCAGCAGTACAGGACATGAGAACAGCCACTGGCTGAGAACTTGTTGTCCCAAAGTCTTACTCTTATTTACTTTCTGCATTCCCTCAAATATCCCATGTTTAGTCAATCACATGAAGGCATAACAGAGGAGTTGTGTATTTTGTTGTGGGGCGTAGCTCCATACTCTGTCTTCTCCTGTGCTCTTGCAGCACAAGACAACTGAAAAGCTATTTTAATTGGCTTCTCTCAACATTATACTTCTGTAACGGAATCCCCATATGGTGCAGAGCTAGATGAACCCTCCTTCTAACTCTCAGGGGTTGTCTCCACTATGCCTAGGATCCGCCATTAATTTATTGTGTCTCCTTAGATGCGATAATCCAATCTCCAAGTGCTCTTCTGTTGACGCCGGTACTCCACCAGGACGAAAAAGGCGTCAACAGGAGAGTAACCCCCTCTGACCTTAACTGTGCACAAGATACCACAGTAAGTACGTCAACTCCAGCTATGCAATTTGGGTAGCTGAAGTGACGTTGATTAGTTCGACAGCAGAAGTTAGTGTAGACTAGCCCACTGCATAGGCGTTGTGGCCAGAGCATGTTTCTTGCTATAGAGAGCCTCAGCTGCCAGATCTGGACTAATAGGCATAATACATACCTAAAGCTACTTGAATTGTCCTGAAGGCCTACTCTGGAACTGGAACAGGCCAGGATTGTTGTAAAAGGCATAAAGGTACTTGAAAAAACAACTAAGTTACACGCACTCAATTCTGGCATTGTTCAAGAGCTGTCCTATAATCCCCTATTTTGGATTTTCTGTTGTTTGGCAATCTTTTGTACAACAGTGGGGCAGGCACATTCAATCTTAATCTGGATTTTAACATTCACATTCACTGATAACTCCCCTCCCCCAAATATTAGGTTTTGTTGGTTGGTTGGTTGGTTTGTTTTAGTGCATGGTTCATATAGTAGTGGATTGTGCTGTAGTATTTAAATGTCTCTGAAATGTTAGGCGTTCTAAAGTCTCATTATGTAATATTCTGGCCACGATCTGACCATTTGTGTGTTAAGGAGAGAAATCCCATGTACAGTACATCTTAAAGGTGTATTAATGAGGGCTTTTTAACAGAAGGTGGGAAGAGATATTGTAAATCAATCTTCAGTCTTGTGTTAAAAATCTGTCCTCTGGAAAGAGCGATGAATTTAGAACATTTCCTCCCACTCACTGATTTCACTGTTGAATCAGAAAAAAAGTCAAAGGACTTTAGTAAATTTTTCTTGACTGTGTCAGAACACTCAGCTCTTCCTGAACAGCTCTGTAAATCCTCGCTACTAACTTCTTTTCCCTCCTGTTCTAGAAAACCCCCCACCCATAATCTCTTTGTTAGAGGAAGCAAAAATTAGAACAGTTGTATTTTCAAAGAGCAAGTGCTGTGTTATATTTATTAGTGTGTAAACAGCACTATAATTTTGGCTTGAGGATGAGACCTTGAAAAGTGCCTTCTCAAAATTCCTTCTGGTGTTTTGTTTGTAATTAAAGCTCAGAAAGATATGTGAGCTGCCAAACCCAATTTTATTTTCTTTGTGGTTAATCTGCTGCTTTGCTTACTTTTCAAATCATGGAAAGTGTATCTGGATAGCAACAAAGTCCTTGAGTGCCAAGATGCAACCCTAGCCATCCTATTAAATAAACGTGAGGATATGATTTCTTTTTACACTCACTGGAGCATTGAAATAAACAAAGTAGCCCTTTGTAATAACAAGCTGTTGTTTGGGAAATAGAAAAGAGCAAGAAGATAAAGGATCAGAATATTAGGGATGTTAAAATGCATTTAATTTTGTAAACATTTACCTGCTGCAAATTTCAGCGGTTACATGTTTACATATGGAGGAACAGGTGGAAGCTGGTGCTCCTGCCTGGCCATCCCCCGCACTGCTGTGTGTAACTGTTAGGATTAACCAATGAGTCCAGTCTCATTGGTTAATCGCGTAAATGGCTACACATTCACATCCCTCATATTTATTAGCTAACCTAATATAATGTCAGGGTTCATCTAGACTGCTTTCCTCTCCCAAAAGAGGAAATGAAATGAAGCGATGATTAGCATATTCTCACACTTCATTTGCATATTTTCTTCCAACCGTTTTTACGGAAGAGGTTTTTTCGCCAGAAATGCAGTCTAGACGCAGCTGTTTTGCAAAAAAAAAAAAACCTTTTTCAAAAAAACCTGTGCTTGTACATTTCAAAGGAGGAATATGGAGGTACCTATCAACTAATGGAATAGTCAATGGAAAGTCAGTTAACCACAATTTAACATCCCTAATCTCCACAGCAGGAGATTGATGAGAGCAAACACTCCTGTCAACTTCCCTTACTCCTTGCAAATTGAGTGCCGTGATCTGAGGAAGTGGGTCTGGCCCACGAAAGCTCATCATCTAATAAACCATCTTGTTAGTCTTTAAAGTGCTACATAGACCTGTATTTTGTTTCAGCTACACCAGACTAACACGGCTACATTTCTACCACGCATCAACCAGTGTGCGCCCTCAGTCTTTGATTTAGCAGGTTCTTCCTGTACCTGCTAAATCCAATGCCAGAAGATTGATTTTCAGTGTGGTAAGTATTAGACATGGCTCTGCCTTCCACTCTATATATTTATTGTAGGAAACTGTTTCAGATCATGGTGTGATTGATGCTTTGGACTCTGATTTCCAGAACCGAACACACAAACTACTCTGTTAATTTTAAAGAGAAGTAGCTGAGCATAGAAGGCATAGAAATAGCTGAGCATAGAAGGCATAGAAACATAAAATAGCATTGAGGGTTGGAATAAAACAGACAGCTGGATTTTCATTAGCGATGTAGGTGACTAATCGCATAGTCAACTACTTGATAAACCTAGGTGCATTGGGTATTTGAGTCACTACTCGCTTCCCCTTCCCTTGTTGCCTCTGATACAGAGGCAGGAAGGGGGGAGCAGGAGCCGGTGCTGGGGGGAGCCATCTTAAAAGCTGGTTTCCCCCCAGCACCGTCTCCGTGGGGTGGGGGTGGGGGGGGGCAGAGGAAGTAGAGGCACAATGGGGAATCGGCCAAGCAGCTATTACTACATTTAAAAAGCAGAGGTAAAGAGGTCCCCCACTGCACCTGTGCCTGCCTCCCTCTCCCCTGCCTTGGAGACAGTGCTGTGGAGAACCAGCTTTTAAACCGGCTCCCTTCCCCTTGCTGCCTCTGATAGAGAGACAACAAGTGGGGGGAAGTGAGTAGTCAAGTAGTGATAAGCCTAGGCTTATCGGGTAGTCAACTACTCGGGTAGTCACTTACATCCCTAATACAAATCCAGCTGTCTGTTTTATTCCAACCCCTAATGGTATTTTATGTTTCTATTCCTTCTGTGCTCAGCTACTTTTGCTGCTCAGTCCCAGATTTGCGCAACTCCCTGGAGCTACCCCCGCTGCGGCTCTGCAGTTTAAATATAGTAGGAGCTGGGCTGCCTGCACCCCAAACTCTTACTATATTTATACTGAAGAGCCTCAGTGGGGGTAGTGAGCATCCCTCCCCCCTATTGTAGTCAGTGAAAATTCCATCAACTGTTTGATTAGCTAATTAAATGTTACAAATTAGGGATGTTAAGTATTAAGTATTGCAATTTCATGTGTCAACATTCAATCCCAATTGCTATCTTTACTCTGCCTGGTATATTGTTCTCCTGTGTGATTGCTTTTCTTAATTCCAAGACAAGCAAGATCATGTGGTACTCCTCAAATAGTATTTCTTTTGTGAATGTTTTTCAGTTATGTTCAGTTTTATGGCTATGACGTGTGTGGAACTTCATTTTTATTGTTCTTCTGCAAGAGCCTATTGAAGACTTACAAACTATGTTGTTGGGGATTTTGATACTTTTGGGGAACTTCTTCCAGTAATACATGGCCAATGATTGAGAGAGAGAGAAAAATGCCTGTCCTAAGTAAATATGGGAATCTGAAACAAAACTCCAGACCATATTGAAGACACTCAGATTTGTATCTGGGTTTTACTCATTAGTGTACACATCTCTAGATTTAAATAGGTCTTTGTTTAAAGACTCTTGTTTAGAATAGGTTAGATTCTGTGTTGAACTGGCTGCTCCAGCAATGGAGAGGGCAGTGGTGGGCAACCTGCAGCCCGAGGGCTACATGTAGCCCCTTGGGGTTCTGTGTGTGGTCCCCAAGACATTTGTTTGCCATAGCCCACGCCAGATTCTGCTGGTTTTTCTCCATGTAGGTTTTCTCCTATGGATATTAAAAAAGTGATACACACTTAAAGCAAGGGCAGCTGAGGTGAGGTGCGTGCTGATTTGACATTAGGGATGTTAGTTATTGTGAAATTGAATAGTCGTGTAACTGCATGAAATCTTAGTGGTTACATGACTATTCTATAGTCTCCAGAGACAGGGCTGGCAGCCAGTGCACTCCAGTTCCACTCCTGGGGAGCCCCCTGTCATCCCATGCTGTATCAGAGGCAGCAGCATGGGGTGGCAGGCGGAAGCTGGTCCAAACCCATGCAGACCGGATGCCTGCTGCCCCACACTGCTGCCTCTGACACAGAGGAAGCAGCATGGGGTGGCAGTAGACCCTGTCCACAGAGGGTCTGAACTCCCCATGGACAGAGGTTGGTCTGTGGCAGCAGCCCTTTCTGCGGGGGTCCGAGCTATAGGAGGCAGCAGGGGGCAGGGAGGCAGGTCTGCAGAGCCAGTACACACAGGGAGCCTGCTTGAAAGCCGGCACCAGCCTGCCCCCCTCACCTTCCATGCTGCTGTCTCTCTATCCAAGCCAGCTCCTCATGGGCACCAGCTCCCGATTCCCTGCCCCCTAGCTGCCTCTCATACAGAGGCAGCAAGCGGAGAGGGAGTGCGTGTAGTTGGCAAGATTAACCAACAAGATTAAGCCCAGGCTTATTGCTTAATTGTGTAGTCATCCACATGTTGACCTCCCTATTGCACACAACACTGTGAAAGCCAGGAACTCCTTCTCCATCTAATGAAAACACCACTATGGCTCAGTCGGCGCACCCTGCAAATTCTAGGTATGCAAGAGCAATTAGCAGAACTACCTTATCCCGGGAGACCCTTTCGCTTATGACAATCTTGCGGCCCACTGAGATGAAGGAGGGACACTCGTGCAGCCCACTAATTAGCCTAAGTTGCCCCACACTTAGTAAAGAGGCTCACCCAGTCTGCCTGGCCTGCACAAAGGAGTTCTCAGCTGGTAGAATAGTTCTATCCTAACCATCCTCCCAGTCCTTAGCATTGAGGTCATGGCCAGAGCACACTGGACTCCTATTATTCTCTGCCATCCATAGCTCCTGAGGTTATTGTGACCAGTAGCTACAGGCAAGCCCTGAGACAAGTCTGCACAGAGATGGCATAAAGCCCTCTTTGCCCTCTCTGGCTTCCACCTCTGTTCCCAAACTAGACATAGGAGTGGCTTAAGAGAGATCACACTGGGAGAATGTTTCTTTACTGGGTGTATAGAACCTTGAATCTGTTCATAGCAATTTCTGCATTTGAACTGGAGCATACTGTAAAAACACAGACATCAGGGAATGGATATTGGGGTGTTTAAATGAAAAGAGATAATTTTTTCTGTTAGATTCTCAGGGGATTGCCAGAACTTTTAGATGCTGTGGCGGTAGTAAGTGTTCTTACCTGTGGTTTGCACAAGACTTAACTCTTCTTAACTTGTCTTTCGCTAGCTTTTTTTTCTCAAAGTGCTGCAATATCCTGTTTTTGTAGTGTGTAATGTTTGAACTGATAGAGTACAGGATGTAGCTCAGAAACATTTAAAAGTAGCTACACACTAGGAAGTCGGAGGCTCATGTCACGGAGGTTTAAATTTAAAAAGGTGGCAGGAGGGATGAAGCTCTCCAACAGGTCAAATTTCATTCAACCTTGGATAGCTTTGTAGATGGGACTTGTCGGTATTTCAGGTTTCATCATCGAAGAATCTTATCCTTTATACTTGTTATGATCAGTAAGTAGTTAGAGTTCTGTCTGGAAGGCCATTGAATATGTGTACGCTGCCCTCAGACCGTCCCGGCTCAGTCCAAAACATTGTCTCTGTGGTTCTGCTGTATATATTAATTTTATTAAAGGTGTGTTGGCATTCATTACTCTATATCTATATGTGACAGAGGCAGATGGTTAGGCTAGCTCCTTCCTTATTTATGATTCCATGTTCAACATCAGTCTCTCAAGTTTATCTTAGTGGGATAAAACAGCAGCAGGTGTATGAAATCATGATGGGTAGCTTTTCCAGAAGTAAAGCACTTTTAATAAAAATGCTTCCACTGTAAATAAGCGGGTGGTTAGTGGTCTGCATCTAAAATTGCACACAGTGTCTGAGATTATGCTGGACTTTTCCCTGCAGCAGAATGAAATGAATGTTTTCCTGTGTGTTATCAGAGAGCAGTTGCTCAACCTAAGACTCCAGTACTTCTTTCCTTGAGGCTTATGTGGCAGCCCCAGATTGTTCTCACACAACTCCCTTTCTCCTCTTTGCAGAACAGGGCTAGTTCAGACACATCGGAAAAACTTGAAGCATCTGAGGGGCCATGGATTTGGGAGTGATGGGGCCAGGTTTGCCAGAGGTGATTGTGTCACATGCTCCATGAGTTTGGGAGCTGAAATGTTAGGCACTAGGAAGAGAAAGAAGTTGTCTGTACACACCAAACAGTGAAAAGCACCTGAAGGATTATATTAAATGAAGGATGATGCTTTCAGGTCTATGGGGATACTCTCTGCTGGCCCCCAAATCCATAGAAGAGATCACATCATAGCAGAGTTGTTGCACTCACCCTGTGAGAATACACTATAATGCTTTTCTGGGGTAAGCAGGAAGGTAGTCCCAACATCTTAATTATTTGGATTTGAAATTATGTAGGGCAAGGGTTCCTCTTGCTCTGCCTGCTATTTGGCTGCTGGATTTGGGGGAATTGATGGATGTTTAGCTCAGATATGTTCCCTAAAGACACTGAATTGGGAGTGCTCTCCTCTGCTGGATCAGAGGGACAGAGTTGCTGTCTCCAGTGTAGTCTCCTGTCATTTGCAAGTCTGGATATAGGCAGGAGATAGATGTTCAAAGAGATTGCTTTGCTGTCTTTGAAGCTGCCATATCAGACTGACCTGAAGTGTTAATAAGGCTTTGGGGCCACTTTTGTCTCATTTTGGGACTCTAAGATAGTGAGAAGTATTGAGCTAACACCTTGAAGGAGCAATGAGCCCTGGAAAATGGGAGGCCTGGACTTAACCACCATCTGGAAGCTTCATCCTAGGTCTAGGAAATAGTAGAGATTCAGGCATAGGAGTTTAACTTGATCAATTAACTCTTAAATTCACAGGAGCAAAAACTCTAGTCTGGACTAAGGATGTTAAGGAGCGGGTAATTGGCTAATCGTGTAGTCGACACAATTTGTATCAACTACACAATTAGTTGATAAGAGGAGGTGCTCTGCAGGGCTGCAGTGGGGGTAGCTCTCTGAGCCGCATGAACCGGGACTGAGCAGTCCCAGTTCATGCTGGGTCCAGGCTGCTGCAAACAGGGGTTGCTGCTGGAGCAGCCTCTGCCCACAGCCAGCCTGTGCCACTGTGAACAGGTGCTGCTTCGTGGCAGCCTTACCTCCTCCCTCTCCCGCCTCTGATAGAGGCAGCAATGGCACTGCGGAGATGGTGCTGGGGGAAACCGACTTTTAAGCTGGCTCCCCCCCAGCACTGGCTCCTGTCCCCCCCCCCCCCCCCCGCTACCTCTGATACAGAGGCAGTGAGGGGGGGAGGGAGGGAGTAGTTGATTACTCAACTCAACTACTTGCTTACATTCCTAGTCCAGACAAAGGTTTGTTAATAAGTCAGACAGTAAAATCAGAAACACCCTTCAGGCAATAAATACAAAATTATCAATTTTAATTGAACTATTGTTACTTAATGGATGATAGCACTCCGTAGCATGAGCATCATAACTAGAGATATTAGTGAGTAGTCAACTACCCACTAAGCAAAAGCAGCAGGGGAAGGGGGAGACAGAAGCCGGTGTTGGGGGACCCGGCTTAAAAATTGTATTGACTATATGATTAGTTAGGTAACTGCAATTTAACTTCCCTATCCATAAACAACCTCAGCAAAGGATATGTGAAAAGAGAGGCTCATTCTGATGCCCCACCTGTATAATTTAGGAACTGTTCCAGAACATTCCACACACCTTGGTTCCAGCCTTAAGTATTTTGAAAAATATTATTGGGAGTTCAGACAACCTCATACAAAAATTTTATTTTTCATGGCTGAATCTGGCTTTTTGGTAACAGATAGTGATGTTCTGTCCTGGGGCACTGCATATGCTGATATTTGTGGATGTTGCTAGTGCTGATAAAGTGGAAGTCTATGTGCATTTGAGAGAGGTGTGGAAAATATTCATACATTGTTACAAATGCAAAAGAAACCTATTTCTGAAAAACTTCTGGCTTATGAGATTTTTTTTAAAGGAATGGACCATTTTTATTTATCTTTAGTCAAGAATAGTTTTGCTTTTAAAACTTACCGAACATCAGTTTTAACTGTTTCCATTGCAAAAATAGTCATTTTTATGAACATTTTATGTGAAAGGGCTCAAATCTGCAAAGAGTCTGTACGGATTTATCACATAACCACACTGCAATAACTAGTCTGAGGTCAATACTGACTTTCCATCACTTGAATTCAAAAGAAAGCCATAGAAACTGACCATGACAACTTGCCTCTTAATGACTGAGTTACCTCAAGCAAATGACTTTGCAAGCAGCCTGAGGTTTTGTTGAACCAGCCCTGCCAGTGAGCTGGTGCAAACATGACAAGTGCAGTGACAGACACTCAGCTTGTTTCACCCTGTCAGCAAAATTAGCCAAAAAGAATAGTCATGCCTAGATTCCAAGATGTCTGCCTCCACCACAGCCTCCCCAGCAGCCTCTAGCAACCCTCTACTCTGGTCTGTGGATTGTCCGCACATTATCCTGGAGTCTCTCAGGGGCCCCTCAACTGATGCTTCCTTTCCCCAGCATGCATCTCCATATCTTGGAGTCCTGATGAAGCAAGGAACGTTGATCCCTCATCTGCCTTCTTTCACTTTCACATCACAAATCCTGTGCTTGTCTTCCCCCTTCTAGGCCTTCTGCCCCCTCACACCTTTCCCTTCTCTCTCTCTCTCTCTCTCTCTCTCTCTCTCTTTCTCATGCCCAACATCTCCTGTCTCCTTTTACACCAACTCTATTGCCTTTTCCTGCTATTGCTTCAGTGCCTCCTCCCGCTGCTATCTGTCTCTCAACTATCCCTATCTTCACTTCAGTCCTCTTTCCTCCTCCCCTCTGGCGATTGTCAGTGTCAGCCCAAGCCAATCCTTCATTCCTGCACTATACTCCTCTCTCACATGGTCACACCCATCTCCCAGGCAGGATTTCTGCCAGTCTTTTTTCCCCATCCCCACGCACCTCCTTCCTTTCATCTGCTGTCCCTGGAATTCATGTTGCTTTTCTAAAGAATTCCTCAAGCTCCAGGCCCTTTTAATCGCTCATTCCCCCACCCTGACTGTGGCTCTCCCTGATGACTACTGCTGTTGCTGCCTCTTTCACCTCCTTTCTCTCTCAGTGCTTGTCTTCACGTACAGCGCTATCGCAATGGTGCTGCAGCAGCACTTTAGTTAAGAAGAATGATATCCAGGACAAATTTTCTTTGCTCACATGGAAACAAATGTCTTCTAAATGCCAGCTCTTCAACCTCAGCCAAGCTAGTTTTCTCCTGGCTCTCACATTAGCAATAATAAATAATCTGTCACTGGAATTTAGCTATCAATCCTCTTGATGAGGCATGTGCTCAGATAGAATTCCATATGCTCTTGTAGCAAGCTGTCTTTGTTTTGCAGCACTCACAGAAATAAAAGGCATTGAACCATTGCTATTTTTCGCTAATATAAAATGGCATGACTTTAACTCAGCACAAGGATCTGATCAGTTGAACAAGTGACATTTTACCTGATCCCTGTTCTAAACATAACCACATAATTTTTCTTTCCAATTGTAAAAAGATTCTAGCACTGTGCAGAAATGGTGGTGACCTGTAATTAAAGCTAACCGGCTTTCTAGACCATCCAAACTGTGATGTAAAAAAAGATGACTTCAAATTATATTCCTGCTTTGCAAATCGTTGCTCGTGGAAGTAGTCTCATTGACGTCAGTGGGTTTGTTTGAGTAAGGACTGCTCACCTAAGAGAGTTTCAGGTTTAGTCTCTCAATTTTAAATAATTCTTCGTTAGTTTACTCAGAGGCTTGACTGTCTTTAAGTATAGTTAAATTATTATTCTGTATTTGTTCTTTCTTTCTAAGACAGTTCTGCCTTAGAGTCATAAAAAGTAACATGTTGTTAAGACATATTTATTAGGGATGTTAAAAAGCATTTAATTAAGTAACCATGTAACTCCCGAAATTTTCAGTCGTTATGCACGGGGAGAGGGGAGCCTGCATGTAATCGTGAAGGCCAGCCAAAGAGCCTAGACTCATCAGGTAACCATGTACATGGTTACACTTTCACATCCGTAATATTTATATTAGTATATTATCGCGTGCTCACAGTCAGGATCAGGGACTGTTGCATTAGATCAGAGGTGGGCAAAATATGGCCTGTAGGCAGATCCGGCCCACCAAACCTTCAGATCTGGCCCACCACAATCCTCTAGTCCAGCAACATCCTGTGGCCCCAACAGCACCCTCGGTAGACTCCCTGCCTGGCAAGCTTCTCATAGCAGCCAGCAGCGAGAGCCAATGTGTGTGTGTGCACCATGTACCCCAAGTGGGAGAGGTCTCCACACACTGTCCCTGCCCCCAGCGCAATCTCTCAGTTCCCATTGGCCAGAAGCCAGCCAGTGAGAGCTACCTAGGCCATGCTTACAGGCGCATGCATCACACAAAGCCTGCCTCCCCAAGAGGCTCTGGCAGCCAGCTGTTTTGAGTGGCATGTGGGGGCATGACGGGTAGGGAGCCTGACCCAGAGTCCTGCTGAGCTGCTAGCTGGGAGTCATCTACGACGAGCGCCTCCTGGCTAAAGCCTGCACCTGGCACCACACTCCTCCCTCAAGTCAGGATCCACTCCAGCACCTAGACCACCTCCCAGATCCTGCACCCCCTCCTATATCCCAATCTCCTGCCCCAGGCCACAACCCCCTCCTCCACCCAAACTCCCTCCCAGATCCAAAAACCCCTCCTGCACCTCAATCCCCTACCTTGAGTTTCTGCAACCAACCTCTATTGCAGACCCCGCACCTCCTTCATTAACAGAAGTGTGGCCTTTGACCATTTACCAAATGTAGTAGACCTCCCACCCAAAATTATTGCCCACCACTGTGCTAGATGCTGTGCAAATACAGAGGTACACCCAGTCTCCTCTGCATAGTAGTAGAGGCTCCACATTTCTTAAATTATAGGAGAAATATAGAAAGAGGCTTCATTATAATGGAAGTGATAATGGTCATTTCAAGCATTTCCTATGAAATAGAACGTTTTTATGCATCTATTGAATCTGGCAAAATGGAGAACACAACCAATTTCTGATCTCAGTTATTCAGGCAACCCCATTGAAAGCCAAGGATTTAGTCCTGATTCTCTGCAGTGTAATTGAGCTTAAAATGTGTCTATAAGCCGTTACATATTATCATAAACTTCATCAGAAATCTTGGCATATAATTTTAAATTACCTTACTATAGGCTTTTTTGTGGTACTGTTGTATTAATTTAGATGACAGATATGAACAGGACCAAGAACAAGAGTGGAAACAGGATTTCCTGAGTCCCAATCCAGAGCATTACCTGAGCATGTACATTAATCTTTCCATCTTCTAAATCAGTTGACTTCAAGGGGAGCAGGAGTGTGACTTTCTTTAAAGAAAATCCCTTCTCTTGCAAGTTCTGTGGGTTTTGCTCACTAGATTGCCTAACCCATTGCAGGCAAGATCTCTGTCTTGAGTACTCCTTGCTTCACAGAAACAACACTGCACAGAGGAGGGAAGCAAAGCATGAAATGAAAACCCCACTTTGACACTTAGGCTTCGTCTACACTACATGTTTCTTGAGCAAGAAGCCTTTTGCACAAGATTTTTTGCGCAAAAACTTCTTGCACAAGAGCATATCCACACCTCAATGCACATCACAAAAGCAATGTGCTTTTTGTGCAAGAGAGTGTCCACACTTCATGGCAAAATGGCCATTAGAGCACTCATGCTTTTTCCCATAGGGGTTTCTTGCGCAAGAAAGCATCCACACTTGCCTTTTTGCACAAGAACTCTTGCGCAAAAAGGAGTTATGCCTCATAAAAGGAGGTTTACCTATGGCAGAAAAAGCCCTCTGTTCCGCCGTTTTACTCTTGATTTCCTTGAGGAAAAAGTGCATTTGAGGTGTGGACGCTTCAGCTGTTTTCTGCGCAAAAACGTGTGTTTTTGTGCAAAAACCTTGCAGTGTAGATGTAGCTTTAGTGTATTTTTAAAGATATTTTAGTGTAATAAACATATACATGACTTAGGTCTGCTGTATAAATATGCTGGGAAAATGTAAATACTTTCATGTAATGATGGATGAACTTCAAAAGGTTCAGGGAGTGAACAAGTAAAATTCAGACTCTTGACTTCCATAAGTGTTGGTATCCACTGTGTCTGCAACAAGAGCTGATTCCTTCCATTTAGTGCAATTCAGTGAGACTATTAGCATGACAAGTATGCAGGTGTTTCCAAACTATGCTTTTTGAAAGCTAGCTGACCCGCTAGGATGTGTCAAACTTGTTTACAACCCTCCTAGGGTAGGTCTTAACACCATGTTTGAAGTTTGGTTGCTGGTGTCTGTCTGTCAGCAGCATCCATTCATGATCTGCATGATTTACAGTCTGATGCCATGTCTACCGTCTTCCTCCTAGAGTCGTGCACAGTTTTGCAGTATAGCTTTTCATGAGAAATCTCTTTATGACTCTTTGTACTTTGAGAAATTCCCTTGTTTGTGCTTCCCCATATTTTGAGCATTGAAATGAAAAGTACTTCTGTCTTTCAATTTGTCCTTTGTTACATAGGTTGCACCATTGTTCTCTTGTAAGATTGCTTCCCAATTTTCACCTCTAGTTTGTAGTCACTGGTTCTGCTTTTGCTGAGAGTTTACCTTAGCTTTATACATTTCACTGCAGTGAAGTAATCTGCTTGTGTCATGGTTGTGGACACATCTTTTGTAGCAAGGTTCCTCTAAGTCAGGAGTGGGGAACCTAAGGCCCAGGGACTGGATGCAGCCCCTGACTTGCCTGGACCCAGCTCCCGAGGCTTGGGGCTACCCCCTTCCAACATTGGGTAGCCCGCACTGGCGTACCAATCCCCCACCCCCAGCAGGGCTGGTGCATACAAAATCCACTTGCCTGGGCACCCCCTTGGCTCTGGTGTGTATACGAAATGTGGGGAGTTGTAATATATCAGGCTGGTCTAGGGGCACCGCTGAGAGGGTCAAATCAGTGCAAATTGCTTAAAACCAGGGCTACTTACAGCCCAAGACTGGGGTCCTCCATATAATGCACCAAACACATCTCACAGAGAACTTCAGCTGCCACTCTGGCCAGCAAGAAGCCTCACAAGCAAATCCCCTTAGACACCCCAGCGTTTATTGTGTCACAACCAGCACCCACCTTATACAGGCCAGCGGTTATGAAACCAGTCTCACCAATTCCAAACAGGTTCTCTCAGTCCCAAAGGACCAGCCACAGTTCCCGGTCAATTTATACCTCAGATCTTACCGAAAAGAGCACGCTGGGCCAATCTTTTAGAATCTAAAATCTAAAGGTTTATTAATAACAAGAAAGAAAAGGTTGATAGTAGAATTGTTAAAGAAAATCCATTGTATACATCAATCACCATGTTCTTGATGCAGGCTCTTAGCAGAAATGTAATAAACTACTAGCTTAAAGGTCTCTGCAGTACATCCTATGTTAGTTAGGACAGGTCATCAGATCCTTCGCAGCCCTCTGCCCTTAGCAGGGCTGTTTCTGAAGTCAAGAGCAGATTGAAGTCAAAGATGGAGGCATCTCCAGGATATGTTTATAATCTTGCCCATGCAGAGGGAAATCCATTGTTCTTCTGGGTGATGGTATCTTCCAAACTGGAGCTGATCACATGATCAAATGACCTCTCTGTATCCCCTTGGGCAAGCTGCCATGGTGTACCTGCTGGTCTGCAGGTTCCCAGCCGCATTCCTTCGGTGTTTATTGGCAAACTTGAGAGCTGAATAATCACTGGATAATCATTCCATATTAATAACTTTACATATAAAATCATACAAGTATATGAGTAGCGTATATAGAATCAGCATAGCATAAGCTTTCATTACACACCTCACTTTGGCCCCTTTTTGCGCATAATTTTGGGGCATACACACAACAGGGGTGCAACAATGATATTTTTCTCATTCGGGGCCACATCAGGAAATGTCTTTCTCTTCATTCGGAGGCCATCTTAGTGAAGGTTTTGGGGGTTTTTTTTGCTTCTCGCTTGTGTGGCCCCCAACTGATTTTTCTGCGTATCAGTGGCCGATGACCCCAAAAAGGTTCCCAATCCCTGCTCTAAGCTGTAGAGTAGCACAGCCATGCAGCTGCTTAATGAGCCCTGCCCAGCTAGGGGCTCCACGCATGGAGCTCCCTGGCTGGGGAAGGGGCACTTCTCCCTCAGCTACAGCAAGCAGCTCCCTCCTGAGGACAGAGCAGCGAGTCTCTCCCAGCTGGTGTTGCACGGGGGGAGGGGGAGGGCAGAATTTTTCACCTTGAGTGACATAATTTTGCCCATGTAAGTTTATAGTGCAGACATGGCCTGCAACATTACCATGCCTGATGAGATCCACTGTGATCTTAAAAGGCAAAAAGACTCTCGGCATTTTGGGGTTGAGCCCCACACAGTGGGGAGAAACTTTAAATGAGCATAAGGCACCTCAGGATCTTCAGAAATCTACCAGGGTATGTCTACACTACAGCACTAATTCGAACTAACTTAATTCGAATTAGTTAATTCGAACTAAGATAATTTGAACTAGTGCATCTAGACCTAAAAACTAGTTCAAATTAGCATTTTGCTAATTCGAACTAGCATGTCCACATTGAGTGGACCCTGAACCGAGGTTAAGGCTGGCCGGAAGCAGTCCTGGCTTGGAGTGCCCTGAGTGCCCACACTTGGCACATCACAGTACTCGGCCATCAGCCCGGCTGCACTTGCCGCAGGCTGCCATCCAGGGAGGGGGGTCAATCGGGGGGCTCCAAGAGAGCTTCCACCCCGAGGAGCCCGCAGAGCCACCCCAGTCCTCCCCATCAGGGGCTCGTACCCCATTCCTCCCTCAACTCCTTCCACTTACCCCTCCCTAGCCCCTCTTCCTGATGTACAAAATAAAGGACACGTGTGTTCAAAAATAGAAACACTCTTTATTGAACAAAACTGGGGGGGGGGGGGGAATAAAACTGTGGGGAGACAGGGGAAAGGGCAGGAGAGAGTGTGGGAGAGGGGAGGGGGAAAACTGGGAGGAGGGAGCTGGAAGGGGGAAGCAAGGGGAAGGAGGGGGAGGGGAAACTCAGGAATTCGGGTGGGGGTCTCGCCGGGCCCACCACCTCCGAGCACAGCGAGGGAGGGTGCCTCGGCGTCCCTGGGGGGATGGGGTGGAGGGTGCGGAGGTTGAGGTGGGGGGTGTGGACATTGAGGAAGAGGGTGTGGGGGTTGAGGAGGAAGAAGTGGGAGGAGGGACAGTAGTTGGGGGGGGGCAGCAGGCGCAGGACCGGCACAGGGCACCATGCTCTGCAGCAGGGCCTGCAGGTTTGAGTTCAGCGCTCGGTCCTCAACCAGCTCCTCCTGGCGGAGCTGCAGGTCTGCCCGCATCCAGGCCTCCACTGTGCGGTGCAGGGCTCGCAAAGACCCCAGGTGCTGGTCCCAGTACTCCTGCTCCATGCTGGCGGTCCGGAGCAGGCTGCGGGTGCGGTAGCATGTCCTGGGCGGGATGCTGCGCCCGGCACGAGCAGCTGGTGCAGCTGTAGAGAAAGAAGAGAAGTGGTCAGTTCTCCCTGGGGACACAGTAGATGATGCCCAGCCCCCTCTTCCCCCCCCCGCCCCCACCCCCACGACGTGAGGGTGACCATGCCCTGCACTGTCAGAGCCGTTGTGCTTGTACAGAGGCCATGGTCAGGATGTCTGGCTCACCCCGGGACTGGGAGCTGCCCCAAGACCGCACCCATGTCCCTGTGCTGTGTATAGTGTGGCCGGGGTGGGGGGGGGGGGGGGGAGATGTCCCCTGCCTCCGTGTAGAGGGGACATGTGAAGGGACAGCATCCTGCTGGGTCCCGCCCCGGGGTTGGGAGCATGTCAGGTCTCTTCACACATGCATGTGCCTATTCGGCCACGGCCCCTGGGTGTCACGCAGCTGGAGCCACCTGCCCAAGGGTGGTATGGCATGTGCTCGCACATGCACAGGTGTCTGCGTGATCCGTGGAAGGCATGGCCCAGGTGCGCGGTCTCTGGTCTCACCCCCGCCTTCCCTCCTTCCCCCCCCGAACTACTTAATTCGAACTACTTACCCGGTACGGTCTCCCTGGATGACCCTGCCAACTCCAGTGCTGGAACATCTTGTGGTGGCTCCTCCGATGTGCCTGGGTCAGGGCCCTCCGGTCCCGGCTCGCTGCCTCCCGGGCTGGCATGGACCGACCTGCCCCCCAAGAGTCGGTCGAGGGCGGGGAAGTAGGGGCAGGTGGCAGCCCCTGCTGCGGCGCTGCCCCTGGTGGCCCTGGAGTACGCCTGCCGCAGCTGTTTTACTTTCAGGCGCACCTGCTCCTGGGCGTGCCTGTGTCCCTTTCGGGCCATGGCAGCCGCTATGCGGCCATAGACAGCCGCCTTCCTCCACCTAGTGCGGAGATCATGGAGGTTGGGGACCTGCCCCCAAACCTCAGTGAGGTCCATGACCTCCGCACTAGACCAGGAGGGTGCGCGCCATCTACGGCCCCTGGATGGCCCTTGGCTGCTGGGGGACTGGGCAGGGGACGGCTCGCTGGCACTGGCTCCCTGGCTCATCGTGGGGCCACTGGCTCGGGGCAGAGACTGCTGGCAGGGCTGGCTCTGGCAAGTGCCGTCTGGCCAGAGCTACCCCTTTAAGGGCCCGGGGCTGGGGGAGAGGAGTTTTCCTGGTTGTGCCCAGAGTGGCCACCAGGGGGAACCTGGGAAGGACTAGCCTCCCACTAGTTCAAATTAAGTGGCTACACAGCCCTTAATTCGAACTAGTTAATTCGAACAAGGCGTTAGTCCTCGTGGAATGAGGTTTACCTAGTTCAAATTAAGCGCTCCGCTAGTTCAAATTATGTTCGAACTAGCGGTTTGCTAGTGTAGCGCCTATCAAAGTTAATTCGAACTAACGTCCGTTAGTTCGAATTAACTTTGTAGTGTAGACATACCCCCAGTGATTAATTATTTTGTCCAAGTCACTGCATCCCTAATTGGCCTTATTACACTGGGAGGTGTTAATGGCAGCCACCAAACAGCTCACAGAGCTGCTTCATGCAAGTGCGTGTCCTAAGCAGGCTAAATGGAAGGAGCAATTAAATCATTGGAAACACTAGAAGCCACCACACAAAATAGTGCACTGCTGGGCAAGGCCTAAGCAAAACCCTAGAAAATAAAAAGGGGTTTCTATGGAAGTGGTGGCCTAATAATCCTGAAGCTAAAATCTATCTCAGGACCATATGCAGGAATTTCTGTAGAGGATGCTTTTTTTGGTAAATGTGGCCTGTAAGGGTATGCATGCACCCCCATATCGTCCCCCAAGTAAGCGGGGAAATCAGCCCCAGCCCTCCCCTAGCCTGCCAGAGCATGAGGGAGGGAGGTTCGAGCAGTGTGCCGCTCCTATCTTCCCCTGGTAGGAGCTTACTTGGGGGATTAAGGGTGTGCTTTTGCACCCCACCTGTGTACAGGCCTGTATAAACTGTGTGAGAGGCAGAAAAGCAAAGAAAAAGCCAGCAGAAAGCCAGCTAAGCAGTCATGAATGTAGCTTAGGGCTGCCAACTTTCTAATTGATGGCAATGGCTCCCTGCTGTGCTTCTTCCCCTTGAAGCCCCAGTCCTGCCCCACTTCTTTCCCTGAAGTCCTTACCCCTGCTCACTTGCCTCCCTTCCCCCACACTCCTTCCTGCTCTTCCTTCCTCATAGTTGGATCCTCTCCATCGCCCTCTTCCCCACCCTGTTAGGCAACCTCTGCTCCAGAGCTGCAGCCCGATTCAGAACCCACCTGCCTGCCCACGAGATGCAGGAAGGAGGCCTGGGCTGTTGCAGGTTGATGACTCAGCACCTGCCGTCCGCAATAACTGGACTTTAGGTAAAATGTAGGATAATGTAGCACTTTAAAGACTAACAAGATGGTTTATTAGATGATGAGCTTTCGTGGGCCAGACCCACTTCCTCAGATCAAATAGTGGAAGAAAATAGTCACAACCATATATACCAAAGGATACAATTACAAAAAATGAACACATATGAAAAGGACAAATCACATTTTAGAACAGGAGGGGGATGTAGAGGGGGGGAGGAAAGGAAGGAAGGTAAGTGTCTGTGAATTGATGATATTAGAGGTGGGGAGAGTGGGATGTTTGTGAGCTAATGGTATTAGAGGTGATAATTGGGGAAGCTATCTTGGTAATGGGTAAGATAGTCTGAGTGTTTGTTCATTCCTTCTCGGAGAGTGCCGAATTTTAACATGAATGACAGTTCAGAGGATTCCCTTTCAAGTGCAGATGTAAAAGGTCTTGGTAGCAGAATGCAGGTGATTAAGTCATTGAGAGAGTGTCCTTTCCGGTTAAAATGGCAAGAAACTGTTTTTTCTTTGTGATCGTGTCTGATATCTGTTTTGTGGGCATTAATCCTTTGGCGAAGTGTCTGAGATGTTTGTCCAATGTACATAGCAGACGGACACTTTCGGCACATGATAGCATAAATTATATTTCTGGATGCGCAGGAATATGTGTTCTTGATCTTATAACTCACTTGGTTAGGTCCAATAATGGTATCAGCAGAATGAATATGTGGACAAAGCTGGCAACGGGGTTTGTTGCAAGGGAAGGTACCAGGGTTGGTATTATTGTGGTATGTCCTGTGGTTGTTGGTAAGAATCATCTTGAGGTTAGGTGGTTGTCTATAGGAGACTATGGGTCTGTCTCCCAGAGCCTCTTGGAGTATGGTATCCTGTTCCAGTATAGGCTGTAGTTTATTGATAATGTGTTGGACAGGTTTAAGTTGGGGGTTGTAGGTGATGACAAGTGGTGTTCTATTGTTGGTTTTCTTGGGTCTGTCTTGAAGTAGATGGTTTCTAGGTATTCGTCTGGCTCTTTCTATTTGCTTTTTTATTTCTCCGGGTGGGTAGTTGAGGTTTATAAATGCTTGGTAGAGATCCTGAAGCTTCTGGTCTCTGTCAGTGGGATTAGAGCAGATGCGGTTGTATCGAAGGGCTTGGCTATAGACGATGGATCGTGTGGTGTGTTCTGGATGGGAGCTGGAAGCATGTAGGTAACTGTATGAGTTACCTACTGTATGGACTTTAGGTGTCGTCAGAACATCCAACCAGACCACTGCCACATCCGCTTTTTTATCAGACTTTCTGGGGGGAAACTAGGCACCTGGTGTCCCTAGTGTGGCCTTGAGAGGGAGCAGAGAGGCAGACTTTTGTGGGCACAAATCATTAGAGAGGCAGACTTGGAAATAGAGAGCAAGAAAGCTGCCTGCTATTGGTTTGTTTCTACTGCGTTAAGGGTATTTGGCTTCTGCATCCATTCTTTGTAAATACAAAGGATTGCACCAAAGAAATAGCTAACTCATATCATTCATGTCTCTTCTTGTTTCTAACTAGGGCCCATATTATACCAAAATGAAATTCCTTTTTTAACTGCAACAGTCTTGCAAGATCCTGAATATTATCTTACCCTTCAGGCCTAAAGGAGCAGCATTAATCAAGAGATTTGTGGAGGAAATTTAGAAGGTGAAGTTAAAAATTCGGAGTTAAGATTCTATTTCTATCCTAAACCTACTGGAAGTGGCAACCTTAACTCTGCCCCAGTAGAACTGCAACAGTGTAATATTCTCAGATTGATTTTGAGAAAGTATTTCCTACTTTTTGTCTTTGGAGTTTGGCCTAAGGACATCCTAAGGTGATAGAAGTCAGTTAAGAGAGCAGCGATGACGTTCATTCGATTTATAGATCAGTATTACAAGTGTAATCAAATGTTAACATCTGGAGAACAAATATTTAAATGATACTGAAATAAACTTCAGAAAATTCTTTCAGTTCATTTTAGGCAGTAACAAGGTCATGTTTCACCACAAGGACTCACCAGTCTGTTAGGTTCCTATTGTTCATTACATTGTAATGTTTACTTCCTCATTTCTCTAGTTCTTTATTCAGCTAAAGAAGAACTACAACTACATCCCTAAAGGATGGGTTTATGGGTCCTTGAAAAGTCCAGCGTGACCACAGATTCCGTTTTTAATTCCTACTTCTGGTCTCGTAGCCTTGTACTCTTGACAAGAGATAATGCAAAGAAGGCTGTTGTGCTGTTGTTGTACAACTTCAGAGATTTCAGGTTTGATCCTAAGTGTTGCTTAGTGAATGCCTTCAGCTTCCAGAGATGTTAAACAGTACTCCTGGTAGGAGGCACATGGGATTGAATTGTAAGTAAAGTTTGCAGGGTTTGGCCACTACTTGTGATATCCTCATTAAGGCCCCAATTCCGCTAGGACTGTAAGCATATGAGCTTTCCCATTGACTTGGAAATGTGCTGTAAGTTAAGCACCTAAGTGCTTTGCTAAACTGGGGCACGTATTGGACCAAAACTAAATTCCTTATTTGAGCCAGTTTGTGAAATAAAGGATTAATGAGTAGTAATTTAGTTGGCTAACACAGGGTCAGGGTCCTGTGGCTAACACAGGGTCAGATTGTGATCTCATGTATGTCTGGGTGAATACAGACTGTGATATCAAATACAGTAATACAGATTTACTCCTGTGCAAATAAGATCAGAATCTGGACTGTCACCTCAGCAAGTAACGTTAATGTAATCACGTCCCATTTTAAACAGTAATGTAACAAAATTACTGTTGCAGCAACTGTACACAAGAAACCTACTACAGGTTGACTGTCTCTAATCCAGCACCCTTGGGGCCTTATGGGTGCCGAACCAGAGAATTTGCTAAGCCACAGAAGGTCAATAGGGAGTGGGCCTCTTTATTTTTATTTCGCTAAGACCAATAAATGGAACAGTGCTTGCAGTGGTGCTTAATAATGTTCTACCGTACACCCAGTAGAAGCCTGTGCCTAGCCAAGGCCTATCAGCTTTCTTCATAACAAAGTGTTAGTGTCGTTACACAAATTTCCTGTATTGGTACAAGGAAATAAGTAGATAAAGCATAAAAATCATGCTTATGCCTAGTGACATTACCACTGCTTGCTGGGCTCTTAGAAAATATTTAGGGATAAATTAGAACTCAATAACAACACTGAACACTGAGAGCCAGGACTAGTGGATGTCAACAAACTTTATGGGACCACAAGAAATGTGGCTACATCCAGCTAACTAAAATCATGCTGGACCATGGGTGTTGCCAGACCAGAGAGCGCCAGACTAAAGAGATTCAACCAGTATTCAGGAAGATTCTTATCTCAGTAATAATAATAATAAATCATAGTCTATCACAGTATTATAATAAGAGTATGCAGCATCACTCAAAACAATGTTCTTTTAACTAAGAAAGTCTGCTGTTACATAGGAACCATCCACAAAGGCTTAATGTAGAATAGTTTTGTTTCACAAAAGCAAACAATTAGAGACAGAAGGTAGATGAGATATTATTTTTTATTGGACCAGCCTCTGTTGATGAGTCAAGCTTCTGAGTTACATAGAGCTCTTAAAAATACACACAGTATTGTTCTGGGAAAAGGTGAATGTAAATAAAACCTCTAACCTGAATTTTTCAATGAGCAAGAATAAGTTGGAACCCTTATGTTTAAAAAGGCTCCAGGGGGTTTAAAATGGTCCCAGAGGATTAAAGAACAGTCAGCTGTCCTGGCCAGTAGGTTGAAATAGTTGCTTTGGGGTTTAAGCCACTTCTAACTATCAGAGTTCAGAATGATACCTAATATGTGGGGTGGGTTATCCTACATCTGCATATTGTGTGGTTCTTTCACTTTCCTCTGAATATTTGATGCTGTCCATTATCAGACCAGATACTGAATTAGATGGGTCTCTTGTGTGTTCCAGTAGGGCAACATTAGAAAATAATCCAGGTTTCGTGACTAAAACAGCTCTGCTTTCCTGGGAGGGAGGAAAAAAGTGTTGCATGGTTTAGGGTTTCTTTAAAACATTGTTTCTCAGATCGGTCCATGGAGCCACTCAGAGAGCTCTACCGGGCAGCTCTGGTTTGTTTACTTACTGGCTCTGCAGCCACAGAGACTCGCTGCTCCCATTGGCTGCAGTTTGCTGCCAAGGGGAGCTGCGGGAAGCAGTGGCCTGGATCACACTGCTTCCCGCAGCTCCCCATGGCTGAAAACAGCAAACGGCAGCCAATGGGAACAGCATGGCTCTGTGGCTGCAGAGCCGGTAAGTAAACAAATGGAGAGGCTCAGTAGCAGCTTCCTCACAGTGGGTCCATAGACCACTTGGAGAAAAGTAATATAGATGTAGCCATGTTAGTCTAGTCTAGCTGAAACAAAAGACAGGACTATGCAGCACTTTAAAGAGTAACAAGATGGTTTATTAGGTGATGAGCTTTCGTGGGCCAGACCCACTTCCTCAGATCAAATTGTGGAAGAAAATTGGCATGACCATATATACCAAAAGGATACAAACAAAAAAAGTGAACACACATAAAATAGACAAATCAGATTTTAGAACAGAGGGGGGATGAGGTGGGAGGTTAATGTCACACAATAAGGCAGTCACACAATTACAAAATTAATCACACAGCTTTAAATCACAATCAGTTTTTATCAAAGAAATAGAAAACCATTTATTTAAATATTGTTTTCTACATTTTCAAATATTTTTATTTCAGTTACCTTATAGAATACTTTGCAAACTTTATATTTATTTTGGCTACAAATATTTGCATTGTACAAAACAAGAGAAATAATATTTTTTCAATTCCCCTCTAACAAGTACTGTAGTGCAATCTCTTTGTCATAAATTGAATTAATATGCTTTTAGTGAGCGTTGTCAGCATGGAAGTTTGTCCCTTGGAATGGACAGGAAGCAGGAAGAGACATAGGAATTAGCCTAACTGGCACGTAAAGTACCTGGGAATGCCAGCTTCAAAAGTGTTATGTGAATGTCTGTTTGCAATTTCAGGTGACGTAAATAAGAAGCAGGCAGCATTATCTCCTGCAAATGGAAACAAACTTATTTGTCTGAGCATGTCACTGAACAAGAAGTAGGACTGAGTGGACTTATACGCTCTAAATCTTTACATTGTTTCATTTTTAATGCAGTTATATAACCAAAAAAAACCCCTCAACACTTGTAAGTTGCACTTTCCTAAGGAAGCGATTGCACTGCAGTACTTGTATAAGATAAAGGAAAAATACTGTGTCCTTTATAATTTCTACAGTGAAGTATTTGTAATAAAAATAACATATTGTATGGTTTGCATTCTGTGTTATAATTGGCATCAGCATATTTGAAAATGTAGAAAAACATTCAAAATATGTAATACATTATAATTGGTATTGATAAAAGTGTAATTAAAACTGTGATTAGTTGTGATTTATTTTTTAATCACGATTCATTTTAAGTTAATCACATAAGTTAACTGTGATTAATAGACAGCCCTAAAGTATAAATAAATAAATTTTGATTTAAGAATCACAAAACATATTTGCTTCAATGTGTATTGTTCCTTTTAAATTTTCTGTTCCAGCAGAGCTGAACTGTTCTTTGCCCAGTCCTAGGAATGTCCATTTTGAATCAAAAAACCTGAAGAATCTTCTGCACTGGTCACCACCAGAAGGACTGGGAGAGGGAGTACTCTATAATGTAAAGTATTTGATGTAAGTTTGCCTATTGTCTCTGTTTCCATTCTAGTAGAATAACTAAAGGCATTTTTATGCAAAGGCACAGATAGAAAACTTAATTTTGTGAATGAATCTGGCTTCAAGATTTAAAGGATAATAAACCATTTAAACTGTTTATTTTGATTGTTACATCAATGAAAGGCGTGGACTGGGACACTACTTCCTGCAGCTCCTGTTGGTTGGGAATGGGGATCCATGGCCAATGGGAGCTGCATCCAGCCGTACCTGCGGACATGCAGGTAAATAAAGTGCCAGGGACTAATCCCGGCAGACGATCTCTGACTTATTGCTCACCCCTGACCTAGAGTCTCTAAGGGTGTGTCTACACTACCACCCTAGTTCGAACTAGGGTGGTTAATGTAGGCAACCGGAGTTGCAAATGAAGCCCGGGATTTGAATTTCCCAGGCTTCATTTGCATATTGCTGGGCGCCGTCATTTTTAAATGTCCACTAGTTCGGACTCCGTGCCCGCGGCTACACGCGGCACGAACTAGGTAGTTCGGATTAGGCTTCCTATTCCGAACTACCGGTACACCTCGTTCCACGAGGAGTAACAGTAGTTCAGAATAGGAAGCCTAATCCGAACTACCTAGTTCGTGCCGCGTGTAGCCGCGGGCACGGAGTCCGAACTAGCGGACATTTAAAAATGGCGGCGCCCAGTAATATGCAAATGAAGCCCGGGAAATTCAAATCCCGGGCTTCATTTGCAACTCCGGTTGCCTACATTAACTACCCTAGTTCGAACTAGGGTGGTAGTGTAGACATACCCTAAGGTATTTAGGTGTGGCAATGCTCATCAGGCTACAGTCATTTTTTCATCCAATGGCTCTTTAAGATTGACTCCAAAGTGGAAGAGTTACAACAGGAGAGACTGACAGAGCACCCTACCAGAATATGCCAGAGCTCAGTGGATAGAGAGATGGGGAGATCAAATTCAAATCCTTTCTCCCTGCTTCCCTTTTGCCTTAGGGCAGAGAATTGAACCTGAGTCTCCCGTATCCCAGCTGGGTGTACTAACCCCTCACCTAAAAGTTACAAGCCATGTGCCAATGATCTCTTCCATTAGCCAGATATATGAATGGGATCCAATCTGATAAGCAGCCTCTCAAATGCACATCTGGATGTCTAGAGAGCAATGTGGCTGTGTGTGCTCAGAGGCAGAAACAGTCACACAGGGAACTTTTACCATGAAAATTGAGGTGTTGAGTCAGTTTAGGCACCTGCAAAGTCTCGTGGGGATTTAGGCAGCTAAACACCTTTTTGAGTCTGGGCCTTTCTAGCTTCAGGATTCCCTTAGTGTAGTGAGATCCTCAAGTAGTTGACAATGTGGGTTTTAGGAACAAAATGGCCCAACCAGACTGGCAAAAAGGACCCAAGTAATAGAACTTGGTAGTCATAGGAACAGATCTTTCAGTTGTTTTGCATCCAGATAATAGTCCCTCAAAATAGAGTTTTTGTCAGGGAGCACTGGGGACAGACCACTATATTACATTACGAGTATAGTAGATGAGTAATTCTATTGTACTGATTTATAAAGAAGATGTATATCCGGAGATATTACAACCAGCTAATGGGAAATCTCCACCAGTACAAATGGTGGGTGCTTGAGGTTTGGAATTCTGTTCTTCCTGTGTGCCGTTTCCCAGATGACTACTATGTTTGTGCCCAGGCTTCTTGTTCAGCTGTCTCTTCTCTCTCTCTCTCATGCAGATATGGCATAGGTAAATGGATTAAAAAGTCAGAATGCAAGAACATCAGCAGAACATGGTGTGACCTCTCCAGTGAAACACATAATCATGAAGACCAATACTATGCAAAAGTAAAAGTCTTCTCCGGTGGCAACTGTTCCAACTGGACAGAAACTGCACGGTTCAATCCTCTCACAGATAGTAAGGAAAGACAATAACAAAGTCGGGTTCATACCTCTGATTAATTAATGAAATGTTTATTAACATTGTGTGCTTGCTCTTGCGGGAAATGGAAGGAACTCTTATTTCATTGCATGTCAAAATTAGGGATGCTAGATATCAGGCAATTGAATAGTCAGTCGTATAACCACATTAATTCTTATCAGTTGCATGACTATTCAATAGTCCCTGGAGGCAGGGCCGGGGCCAACAGCATCCCCTGTCCCTGGGGGTCCAGCTCCCCATGGACAGAGGTTGGTCCATGAACATGAGCTGCTGCCAGACCTGCCTCCATCTGCAGCAGGCCCAGGCTCACCGCAGAGAGAGGCTGCTGTGTGGGAGGTGATGCAGCCTCTGTCCACAGTGAGCTTTGGCCTACCATGGCCAGAGGCTGCTTCACGGCAGCCTCCTCTTCTCCCCCACCCCTGCGCTGCTGTAGGGCAGCAGCACAGGGGGCGGGGTAGGTAGCACCATGGAACCGGTGTTGGGGGGAACCGGTTTTTAAGCCGGCTCCCCTCAGCACCAGCTCCTGCTTCCCCTCCCCCACCTTGCTGCCTCTGATACAGGGGGGGGGAAATGCCTGTAGTCGACAAGATTAACCCATAGGCCTATAGTTGACTACACGATGACACTATTAATCCTATAGTTGACTACACGATGACATCCCTAGTCAAAGCTGGTTTTTGCTGTTGACAGAACTAGTTGGAGTGTATCAGATAAGATTTTGAGTTTCTATGACAATTACATATTAAGTGTGTTTTGAAATATATGCATTGCACGTTGAATAATAGGCAGATATTATTTGAAAGTATAGTAATGCTTCATTCTACTTGAAAAGCTGGCTACCATGCATGCATAGCTTGGAGAACACATATTAAGGAAAAAAATGTTCTGCCGTCCATAATCAGTAACCTCTGATTGCCATGTCTCTCATCTCTGCCAGATAGTCTGCTCTCTAGAAATTCCCAATAACTTAGCTCATTTTAGTAAACTGAAATCTCATGCACGTTGCTATAAATCAAGTCAGGTACATTTCAAGGGTTTTTTGTCTGCTAGGCACAAGAATTCCTAACCCAAACTCCCAATGCAATAGCATCCACACTGTTGATTGTAAGACTTAGTTGCTTATCCTGAGAATACATTTGAAACAATACAAATTATTCTAAGTTACAGTTAAGTTCCAAAAACCTATAATGAAACTTAATATAATCAACTGTGTAGGAAATTTTTAATATAATTAATGTTACACTAAAAAATTCCCACTGGAGACCTCCCAGGGTTACACTAGTATGGATTTATTATTCGAAGAATTAACACTCCATTATATGCACTACAAGGCTAAACTAAAGAGGACAGAGCTGCTATTAAAGTTTTAACTAAATGGGAACCAGCCATATTTCACTCACACAGAGAGATTGCAGAAGGAGCCAAGGCATGTAGATTCTGGAGGGTCTGTCTGCTGATCATGGCTGGGAAGCTGGTCAGGAAAGAAACTGGTTGTTTCTTCTTAGCAAGAGAGAGAGAGAGAGAGAGGGTTTCTGCCACTGCTCTCTCCTTTTATTGCCTTTGTGCAACCCCCGTGACTCATCCACACTAGTCACCAGGGAGCATGCCCAGACTTCCCTTGATCCAACAGAGCAGCAATCTCCTTAAGTGGTCTGATGACTCATCACCCAGCTCCAGGTGCTCAGCCTTGCATTTTCTAGTCCCAAACACTCAATAGTCCCCCCCACGCCCTCCAAGGGAAACCCCGCTTGTGCCTGCCCCGGGGCTGAAACACCCCCCGCAGCGCAGGAAAACCCCGTGTGTGCCTGCCACGGGGCCGACTCACCCCTCCTGCACCGGTGCAGGGAAGTCGCCGTGCTCCTCCTCCGGGCCCCACGCCCCCTCCCACAGCATGCCCGGCAGAGCAGCCAGCACACTTCTGGAATTCCCGGAAGTGGCGCTAAGCTGTGGGACTTCCGTCCACCCACAGGAAGCCGACACTACTTCCATTTTCGCTGGAGGTAGGAAGTGGGGCTTCTCGGAGGCAGGGGGGGAAATGGGAGTGGGGCCAGATGCCTTGCGATCAGCTAGTTGAGGCCTCGCGATCTATCAGTCAATCGCGCGATTGACCTGGTGGTGACCACGGCTCTAGTCTCTCTCTCTCTCTCTCTCTCTCACTCACACACACACACACACACACACACACACACACACACACACACGTTCCTATCTCGGGAAAATGCAGTTTAGAGCAAGTTACAAGCAGAGTGGCTGAGAGTTACAAAGATTACAAAGTTACAAGGCTCAATCACCAAGCTTACAGTAAGTTTCTGAACTTATAAAGCAAAGTTGCTGAGAGGTACAAAGTTTTACAAAGATTACAGAGTTGCAAGGTTTAAGATCACAAGGAGTTGCAGAGTTTAAAAAGCAATGCAGTTGAAACAATTACAGAAAGCTTCAGAGAATCATTTACAAATCATCAGTAATGAAGAGACTTAGAAGACAGCTGTCCCCTTTCCCCCCTCCAATGCAGTCAGCAGGAGATTTTTGTCAGTCTAAGTTTTGTGTTGGCAGAACCTTACAGTTTAGAGTATTTCTAGAAAATCCATATGTAATAGCTCGGGCAGAGGCTTTTATGCAACAATACTTGTCATATCAAATGTATCTTTGCTGTGTGAAATTGCTTTATTTAAGTGTATGCACTTCTCTTTCCAGCTAAAATTGATCCACCAATGGTTACTGTGTCTTCCACTGAAAGGTCTATATCAATAGTTCTCACTGCTCCTGAGAAATGGAAAAGAACCCTTGAAGAGAGATCTGTATCTTTGCACCAAGTCTACTCTGGCCTGCAATATAATGTGTCTGTATTCAACAAAAAAACTAAGAAAAGAGTAAGCTTAAAAAGTCTATAGAACAGTACATATTAAATCTTTTGACATGTTTATGGCACTTGCCCTGTAAGTAGTAGCATGACTAGTGTACTTCATTTATTTAAATATAATTCTGCACCTGCCGGAAACAACCTGGTACCCACCTCTTGCTAGTGCCCCCTTTTGCCTGGGTGAAGCTACATTTTTTAATCAGCCCAGTACTGGTATAAGGCCATACCTTAGGGCTTCCTTATCAGATACAATGGTTTTGCCCTGGTCTGTTCTGGACTCCGCTTTCCCGATGTCTCTTGTGAGAGTTCAGCCTCCTTCTGAGGGTTTATAGCTGTCGAATTGTAGGCCCTTTGCCAGTGGCTTACGGGGAGAGAAGGACCCAGGCCTATCTCTACTCCATTCCCCAGCCTAGGGACCCTAGAATAACAGCTGTGCATAGGGTTGCCAGATGGTTGAAACAAAAATACCAAACACCCCTCTCCCCCCCCAAAAAAACACTGGGAAAAAATTCTGTTGAAGGGAAAAAAAATGGGGGGGGCAAAGTTGTTGAGCAAAAAAAGGGGGGGCTCCAAGGACTTAAGCCAAAAAAAATAAGATAAAACAGCATGTCCCCTTTAAGAGTGAGTGCAGGGATAGGAACAGGGGAGCAGTTGAGCACTAAGACCCAGGCAGCCTTGGGGAACCATATAAGCATGGGAGCTGGGGTTGGCGGCCTTTGGGGGTTGGGGGCCGGGGAGGGGTGGGAGGAGGTCAGGTGCTGAGTGTTTGTATGGTTGCCAGGTGCCCAGCATTTTCACCTCCTAGCTGGGGAAAAATTCAGAGAATACCAGACATCTCAGGTGTCTGGTATTCTCTGAATTTTTTACCAGACAGGAAGCAAAAATACCAGACTGTCTGGGTGAATACTGGGCATCTGGCAACCCTAGCTGTGCACTGCCATGTCCCCTTAGCAAAACTACCTTCAGTTCGTGGGTCCACTTTCCTGCTGCTCCACCTTTCAGTAATGCCTTACCCTTAGCTCAGGCTCTTCCAATCTTAAGCCCAATAGACAGCCAGGAACATTTCCTCACTCCTCCAGTCTATATTGAGTTGTCTGTTGTTCTGCAGTTCCCTTGGACCTGGCAGGAGCACTATCTACACTCCTCTAGCTCGAGCAAGTAACTGTCTATGCTGCTGCAGCAACTTTTTATAGGGCCTTCCTAGGCCTTGATTAGTTTCTGCTGCTGCAGCCACTCTAGCCTGCTTTGGAACCTCTTCTCTGTTCTTCTCCTGGGATGAGTGCATGGCAGGACCCTGAGGCCTTCTTCTGGGCTTCATCCACCCCATCACAATGCCACATATCTAGTTACAATACTTGTGTGATAAGTTTTTTGACCACAACATCTAAATATTGCCCACCAGTCCATCTCACCTGATTGAATATAACATTCCAAATCTTGGAGCAGATTTCTATCACCTTGTCTCTCTTTCCCCCTCCTCCTCTTCCAAATTACAACGCTGTGAAGTGCAAGATGAGCACATTTAGTTACTAGGCAGGTCCAATTTCTCACAGATCTGCAGAAATAGAATGGGTGCATTATACCATTGGAAAGGGGAGATTTCCAACTTTCAAAAGGGACATTTCTAGGTGCAAGCAGTGCAAAGTGCCAAGATATTAGCTAGTGCTGCTACAACAATTTTAAATATAGGAAGGTTATTTTTAGATCTCTTTCTGAGATCTAAAATGTTTATTAAATGTAGGTATTAAATATTAAATGTAATCTCTATTTTTAATTTGCCTTCAAGAGAAGACACCTAACTAACAAGAAGAGTTTAACAAACTATTGTTCTAATTTTTTTTAAATTGCAAAACTGGAACCTGTTTCTTAAGCAGTCTTGAGAGAATAAATTGTATAGTGTGAAGGTTCTATTAATGCTCATTTGAGCTGTCCTGCATAATTCACTTGTGGATTCTCCATTCATGACTACTATTACCAAACCAGGACATTTATGCTACCCTATCAACTGCTCCATATTAATATTATGCTGTTTCTTTCAAATGCTTAAAGGATGTGAGTATTCCACAGACAATTTATGGAGAGACATTCTTAGCAACCTTTTTTCATCTGACATTACAGCTTTATTTTTTCACTTATTAGGACTCCATCTCAATAATGGTTCAGCTTCACAAGCCGCTAAGAAATGAAAGGGCTTAATTCTGTTCCTATTTAAGTCAAAGTTAAAACCCTCATAAGCTCTGGGGGTATGTCTACACTACCCCGCTAGTTCGAACTAGCAGGGTAATGTAGGCATACCGCACTTGCAAATGAAGCCCGGGATTTGAATTTCCTGGGCTTCATTTGCATAAACTGGGCGCCGCCATTTTTAAATCCCTGCTCATTCGAACCCTGTGCCACGCGGCATGAACTAGGTAGTTCGGACTAGGCGTCCTAGTCCAAACTACCGTTACTCCTCATTCCACGAGGAGTAACGGTAGTTCGGACTAGGACGCCTAGTCCGAACTACCTAGTTCGTGCCGCGTGTAGCCGCGCGGCACGGGGTTCGAACAAGCAGGGATTTAAAAATGGCGGCGCCCAGTTTATGCAAATGAAGCCCGGGAAATTCAACTCCCGGGCTTCATTTGCAAGTGCGGTATGCCTACATTACCCTCCTAGTTCGAACTAGGAGGGTAGTGTAGACATACCCTGGGAGAAGGAGGATCAGCCTCAATGAGTTTACCTAAAATGGAAACTAAATGTAACTTTGTTGGACCTTTTTTGGATGTCCTACAGAAAGACCAGAGAGATGTTTCTTGAATAGCATAATATCTGTCAGAGTGCACACTAGCAGTGTTCCATTTTCTCTCCTTTCTATAAAGAGGGAATTGGTCATCTGGGTTACAGAACAACATACAGTCAACCTGTGAAACTCCTTGCCAGAGGATTTTGTGAAGGCCAAGATTATAACAGGGTTTAAAAAAAAAGAAACTAGATAGGTTCATCAATGGCTATTAGCCAGAATGGACAGGAATGGTGTCCCTAACCTCTGTTTGTCAAAACCGGGATACGGGTTACAGGCGATGGATCACTTGATGATTAACTTTAAAAACAACAAACAGTCCCGTGGCACCTTAGAGACTCACAAATACATTAGATCATGAGGCTTTGTGGTTAAAGCCCACTTCTTTATACAAATTGGAGTGGAAATTACAGAATCCAGGAAAGATATAAAAGCAATTGACAGGTAACTGCTTTAGCTGTTACATATACCCTAGATTCTGTAATTATCACTCCAGCTCATCTAATGAAGTAGGTTTTACCCATGAAAGGTCGTGATCTAATGTATTTGTTAGTCTCTAAGGTGCCACAGGACTGCTAGTTGTTTTTAAAGTTACATACTAACACAGCGACTCCTCTGGGACTTGATGATTACTGTTCTGTTCATTCCCTTTGAGGCATCTGGCACTGGCTACTGTTGGGCAACAAGGCGTTGCCACGCTATTCGTTGGTTCTGCACTAACGTCGTTGACACTTGTAGGAACTGTTGTGTTATAAGTCCTCCTATTCCCCGCTTTTACATCATGCAAATAAAAAGACCAATTCATGAAAACAGAAGTCAGCTGCAGGAAAAAAATTCCCCTCTTTGTCATTTTTCATTATATGTCCAATTTTTGGAATGTATTTTGGATGTATAGCAGGAATGCCCTTTACTGGGCTAAATGGACCTTTGGTCTGATGTAGTATGGCCATTCTTACGTTCTTATGTAGACTATTACATTAAACAGAAGGTAAAATTCTCAGATGAGACAATGTAATAACTGATTCTGTTTTATTAGTGTTCAGAAAAAATGAAATAATTTAGAATTACGGATCTAGCTCAGGTTAATGGTCAGAATGTTGCTCTTTCCAGGTTTTGTTGGTTTGTTTTTAATAAAATCCATCTTCTTTGTTTTAGGGTAGGATTTAAAATAAAAGTTGCCATCTTCTTTTTTCTAGTGGGTGTTCTCCATTAAAAACAATACACTGGTTGTGCCCCGGTTGGAATCCAATATAGTTTACTGTGTCAGCGTACAGACATACGTTACAACACCACTTTTGCTTAGTGAATTTTCTGAAGAACACTGCATTGCTACTCTGAAAGGTATGTACAAATCCTGCAACTTGCCAAGAGAATGAAACTTAGATCAGAGTTGGAAAGAATTATGTGTTGTATAACAATTCTAGGAAAAGGCATAGATTAGAACTGCTTAGATAGCCAAGTGAAAGGGCCAGTTCTGATTTTGGAAAGTTTCCCCTTATCTTTTCCTCCACCAAATTGTACTGTTGAGGAATCTCCCAAATGTTTTCCATGGCTGCGACAGACATGCCATCCTCCTAACTGGAGCTCACATATAATGACTTCCTCTGTGAACAGGGTGTTCCTCAGGAATAAATCTCATCACCTTCCATTCTCTTTCCCCCAGTAGCTCGATGGTCTTTGTTGGAATTTTCTTAATGGATTCTGGAATCTGTGGGTGTCTGCACACTTTTTTTTTCTCTCCCTCTCCCTCTTCACCCATCCATCCAGTCTTCAAATCCAGTCTGAATACACCAATAGCAGCAGTCGATGGCTATTCAACTCTGTTGCATGAAGCTGGGGCCTTTGGGTGAACTAATATTTTTTCAGAAGAGAAGAGATTCTGTATCCAAGAGAAATCAGGATGAAACTGTTCTTTTATTAAGCATTTTTTCTGACAGCGAAGGTGCATCAGGTTAGCTAGTTCCACCTGCAAAGGCAAGTAGAATTATCAAAATTGGTCTCTGGATCAAATGTCACCATTTTCAGCCCCTACAGATGCTAGAAATCCCCAAATGCAGCAAAATTGGTTCCTCCATCCAGGCAGCAGCGTGATAAGTGCTTGTGACAGTATTGGGAAGTAAACTACATAATGCAATAACTTCTGTTTTATTAACAGACCCAACTGTAGAACAGACTGTAACAATTGTATTTGGATACATTCTGCCCATCATTTTAACAGCCTTCATTGTCTCAATGGCAGGCTATTGTGTGCATAGATATATTCATGTCAGCAAACAAAAGCATCCACCTAACCTGGTAAGTGCTCCTCATTATTTACTCAAGCCTCAGTCCAGCCATTTACCCTGCACCTGTGAAGAGCCCCCTTGGGTTCCCTAAGCTTCCATGTGGGTGTTACAGCACCTGCCTGCATGCCACATATTGCAGGATCAGTACCTTAAGTTGCACTCAAATCAAGAAAAGAACATAATGCACTGGTTGTTAATTTTACTCCTCCGCCTACACATTCTATATTAACAGCTGTGCCTGTGAGGTATGACTGCCTGGCAGGCTTTCCTAAAAAGAAACCCAAAGTTACTGAGCATCAAAATGGAACTGTTCTTGGAAAGGGGCATTGCTATAAGCAAGGATTAAGGCGCGCTGAGGCAAATGCAATTAGTAAGCTCCTGGCACAATTTCTATATTTACCCACAGAGTTCTCTGGAGAGGCTTCAATGAGCAAAAATTATTAATTGGATTAATTCATCACTAAATAAGAGAGACCAAATGAAATATTGATGTTCTCTTGGACTATTACTAGTGATTACTCTAGTTCACTCTTTGTTTATGTTTCTGGAGGATTTAGTATATCTGAACTAGGCAGATGACTTAATTTTCAATTTAGTATATTTTCTAATACAGTACGGTTAAGTCTGCTTTTCTGTAGTAATCTACTAACATGTCAGTGTACTACAGGTTTGCCTGTCTGGTCCGACACCTTCAAGACCTGACTTGTCTTGAACCAGGGAATTTGCCGGAACAGCGAAGATTCCTCCCCTACTAGCTTGTGCTGCTCTGCTACCCCAAATGGGCTGCTCCAACCTGGCCCTGCTGCTGCTGGCTCAGCTGCTGTCAGAGGCAGAATTCCACAGCTGGAGTGGGAGCTGGAGCTCCCTGGCTGAGGAGCTCTGGCCCCAGCAACCAGGGTGCTCCAGCTCCGACCACAGCCACAGAGCTTGGTTGGCTGCACCTGGGCTGGAGCTGGCCACTGGGGCCAGAACTCCCCACAACACCCACCCCCTATGACACAGGACTCCTGTCTGAGTCAACAACTCCCCGACCATGCTCCTGCCCTACCACCAGACCTACCCATTCCTCGGCTCTGTGGTCCAGGAACATTAGGACCACAGATATTGCTGAACCAGAAAGTCCCAGTTTAGGGAGGTTCAACCTGTACTAATTAGATCACCCACAGATATTTCTGTGTACAAATATTTATAAGTTTGTCCCTTTCATTGTATTATAACAATTTTTAAAGAAAAGATCTTTAAAAGAACGGGGGAGGGGGAAGTGTTTCATTTTTAATCCCTAAAAGCAGGGCTTTATCTCCTAGATATTGCACAGCAAGCTGTCAAACATTGAGGCACCATTATAAAACAATGCACTATTAAGGGTATGTCTTAACTAGAAATGCCATGGCAGCCCAACTGCTGTAGCACTGGAGTGCAGACCTGTATTATAGTGACAGGGGTTCTTCCATCGCTATAGTAAATCCACCTCTTCGAAAGAATTCTGCTGTTGATTAGCAGTGTCTTCACCAGGCCTTAAGTTGCCTTAACTATGTCTCACAGGACAGGACATTTTTCAAAGGCCTGAGCAAGGTAGATAAGTCAGCTTACCTTTGTAGTGTACGCCAGCCCTCAACTGTGATGTTAACTCACTGTCCATGACAGAGGATAGTATGGAGGGTTTGAAGGAGGTAAAGAGACTGATGGGATTAAATCAGAAGGAAGCCAGCCCGTGGTGGGGTTGGTGCAGGAGGTGCAGCATCTCTCCCTTTTATATGGAGCCAGATTTTCTGGGGAGACTAGAACTGGTAATGTCACTACTGTAGAGCAGCCTTTGCTGCTGTGACTGAACCCCAGGAAGGTTCATCTTCTACAACCCCCACCTCTTGACTTCTGGGTTAAAATCCTTAATTCAGTAACAAGTGGAAATTAGTCTATATACCAGCCATCATTTCACTACTTCTACAAACTATTTCCCCTGATTGGCCATCTGCACCCAGTGGTAGATGGAGTAGCCAAGCAGTTTCAGGTCAGGGATGAAGAGCTTTAGGAGAACTTTCTGGAACAACTTTTGTGCTTTGCTACATGTATTAATCTCTCATTTTATTGAGTATAAAACATCACACATTTACAGTAAAAAAGGCAGCTTTGGGTTTCCTGGTTCTGGGGTTCTTTTTTCCCCTTGGCATATTTTATTTACAGTGGTTGCACTTACTGTGTTTGAAAGGACCTGTTGATTGGAGAGACGTTTTTTTGTACTTGAAACAAGGATTGCTGGTAGACACCAGTAATAGGTTTCTTCCAGTTTGAGAGAGAAGTACAACTATTATATAACAAGTACTTTGAAACCCTGTAACACTTTCTACCTGAAACTCTTGGATCACCATACAAACACTAACGAGCAAGTTAAGACATGCATAGCTTCTGTGAGAAGTAGGTAACTTAGTGACATCCCAGTTCTCTAGATGGAGAGATGGAGGTGCATAGAGGGTGATGTAACTAGCCCCCAGGGCCACAAATGCACTCTGTGACATAGCCAGAAGTAGAACACAAATCTCTGGACTCTTGGTCCTTTGTCTCAATCCACCACTTCCAATGTAAAGTTAAGCCTGATTATTGAATCCGCTTTGCCTTAAGGTGGAAGCTTTCTAATGAGCTTATCAATGGACTTACGGCTTCTCTTGTCACTGCTTATAGAGAATGGGCCAGATTTTGCATTTCATTTCCTCCTTACCCCTGACCAGATGGGACCTAATTGTACATTTTAAAAGTAGATTCCAAATAAACTGCTGTGAGAGAGTCTTATATTTCTTTTTTTTTTTTTCACATTGCCTTTCCGTTCCAGGTATTGCAGTACACCAATAAATTTGATGAAACGGTTTTTATGCCTTCTGAAAAAATAGTGGTTAACTTCATCACTCTTAATATAGTGGATGAGTACAAGACTTCCCAAGAAACCACAAATTTAATACATAGGACCAGCCACAACTGCAGTTCCATTCATGACGAAAGCAGTGTTGATGAGCCTCTGACAAGAGCCTTAGAAGTGAACTGTTTGGCTGATACTTCCGAAGATGTTAAAATTTTACCTGACTCTGTGAGATATCGGAACTGCTCACCACGATGCCAGCATGGATTCCGCTATGCTTTGGGTCAGAAGAATGAAGGGGCTGTAGAGTATGCACTTGATGTGAGGCCTGCAGAACTTTTTCCTGTGCAAAAGGTACAAGAATGTGGTTCAACAGAGAAGTCTTCTGAACCAAGAGAACTGCTAGATGAGCCACAAATAACTCTGAGGGACTTGGCTGACAGTAAAATAGGACACTCGTACTGTCCCCAGCTTGATGTGCAAGTTACAGATGTGTGTTTGGTGCAGGAACTAAAAGAACTAAATTGGATGGAGAAGGCTGCTACACCAGAGGTACTGCTGGGTGAGCCACAGAGTGATTTGGTGAATGTGGATACTGAAAAGATAGAGCAGTCTTACCATCCCCAGTTAAGAACAATAACACAGAGCCCCCAGGAGCAAACTGGGACAATGGGGGTGGAAGAAGAGGATGAACAGACAATATTAGTAGACTGGGATCCTCATACTGGAAAACTTTTTATACCTACATTGTCCAGTTTTGAGCATGATACACATGAAGAAGTACTTGAGCATGAAGCATGTGATCAGCCTGCTGACGAGGGACTTTTGTCCAAACTCTATGAGAGGCAGGTGTCTGTTGAGCCATCAGAAGACCAAGAACCATATCTCCTGCAGTTCAAGGAACAGTGGGGTTTGCATGTAAAAATGGAAGACTGAACGGTCTTCCCTCAATATTTTAAAATGTTAAATGTAAATTATTGTTTATACCATCAAGTAATGGCTAGATTTGACCAGGGCTGGATTTGCACTGAAATAATCTAATCTCTATATTGGGTTTTTTTTAAATTTTTTTAAGACTTATATTGTAAAAAAAGATTCTCTGTAAGGATTGTTCTGGAGTTTTCCTCATGCTATCTTCATTAAATCAAATTATTTGTACTTGAAAACAATCATTTTTAGAGAATATTAGGAAGCTTTTCTCACAATGCGCTTAATAAGTGATTAAAAAAAATAGGAAGGAAGCAGAGGAAAAACCCTAAGTTTCTTCAGCCCTAAGGATTCTCAGAGCTATCACAGATTTCCATGGGGAAGTTCTTTCATATATTTTGGTTAAAATGAAGTAGATTTATTTAAAGGCCCAGTCCAGCCCCCACTTAAGCTGCTGGAGAGACTGCTGTAGGCTTCCTTGGGAATTGGATTGAGCTTTAATAAATGTATTACAGTCTCTACCGTTAATCTTTGATGAGAGGTTGGGAGAAAAGGCTAAATTTTGTAGGAATTAACAGCTTCTACTATACATTGTTTTGTTTTGTGTTTTAGTTATTGATATTATAGAAGCTCTAAGACGATTTGGACTCCATTATATTGGATATTTTACAGATACTTAAGAAAAATAGTTTACAAGCTAAACAAAGGTGAAAAAACAGAAATATTGCTATTGCCTGACCACCCACACCCCAGTTGCTACACCAATCTCTGTCAGTGAATAGCAGTAAATTATTGGTGACACTTAGATGCACTTTTTCTTGAGGATATTCAGTTATTCTTAAACATTCTAATTACCCTACGTCAATCTTATTAACTAGTCAGGGTAGGTACTTTTATCAAAGCAAATAGTCAGCAGCAAAAGAAACACTTTCACATGAAAGCACAATTACAGCTACTGGGGATCACTGGAGTTAACTGACTGAATAAGAGCTCCTTCTGCAATGCTGTAGATTTTAAAAAAATCAATTAATTCCTTAGACAAAGAAACAAGGAGTGTTAAGTAAGAGCAAGCAGGTGCTGTTGCTGCTTTATTCAGTATTGTTGAGACCATTTATGGGAATAGTGTCGAATTCTGGCATTCATATTTTAAAATGGATATGGAAAAATCAGGGTTAAAAAACAGGTACAAGAATGATTTCAAGGTCTGAAAATACATCTTACAATAAAAGATCAAGTCCCCTATCTGGGAATATATATGCTTAAATTCCTTCCTATTCAGGATAGCACTGAAGTACATGCTGAAGTCCCACTGAATTCAAGGTAAGCCTCACAGTTAAGCCTCTGCTTATGTACTGTACTGAAAGAGATGTCCTGAATAAGGCCTTGGCTTTATTAAAGAGGTTAAGATCTGGCTTGATCCTGGTCCATAAGTACCGACACCCAGAAAATATATGATTATAATTGAGGAACAGATGAAAGCTTAACAGAGACTCAGGGCATGTCTCCGCCACAGGTACTTTGGTGGCACAGATATGGTACTGCTGTTATGACACTATAGTTCCATAGCGTAGACACTTCCTGCATTGACTGAAGAGGTTTTCCCATCACTGTTGTAGGTAATCAACATCATCAAGCATCTGTAGCTAGGTTGACAGAAGAATTCTTCTGTTGGACTAGCTTTGTCTACACCGGGGACTGACTCAGCTGAACTACTGCTCTCGGGGATGTGAATTTCTCATGATTCTGAGTGACCTAGCTAAGTTGATATACATTTTAAGTATAATCCAGGGTCAAGTGACTGGAAGTTGAAGCTAGAAATATTACAACTAGAATTAGAATGTATTTTTTAACAGCAAGTGTAATTAACAATTGGAACTTCTTGCCAATGGCTATGTAAGAACCTCCCTCACTCAAAGACTTGAAGTTCTGGTGGCATAAATGTGATCTGGGCAGGCTGTCAATTATTCCATTGTGAAAGTTACAGCCACTCATTCATCAAGGTCAAAGATACTACTGATCCTGCAGTCCAATGGCAGCTTGAGAAAGAAATAGTTCACTAGCATGACTTTCACAGTGCCAGAATCAATTCTCATTTACAAGAGTGATTTGTGCAGGAGTTATCCTTATCAGTGGCAGCACCTGACACGAACAGGCATTAGTAGCATTGATTTACAATAAATGCCTCAAATGGCATTAAGAAATGTTGTTTGCCAGTTGATCAAAAGCAGGCCCTCACGGTGGCGTTAGCCTGGCATAAGAACAATGGTGAAAATTAGGTGGGGTTTCTTTATTTCCCATGGCAAATTGTAAGCCATATCATGTCCTTTTTTTAAAAGCACATTTCCTTAGGGCAGCGGTTCTCAAACTTTTTGGGCTCCAGAGCCCTTTACATGTGTAAAAATTTATGTGGAGCCCCAGTGGTCCACTGATTGTATGTGTTGTACCTATTGATGTTTCCAGTTTGTCAACCTCACGGAGCCCCTGGAGATGTCTCGCAGAACCCAGGGGCTCCGCGGAGCACAGTTTGAGAAACACTTCTGTATAAATATAAACACATGCTAGGAAACTTAGTCTTTATTCCCTCTCTCAGTTTAATAAACTTTGGTTATTCTGAGTTTTGATCTTTAAATGCAGTATTTGTATATTATGGATTTTAATGCTTTCTCCTTCTATAGTATCTTCTATTGGAGGAGCACCAAACTCTTTACAAACACTAAATAAAGTATCATCATAATCTCACTGTAAGGAAGGTGTTATTACCCTGATATTACAGACAGGAAAGCAGAAGGCAGGAGAAGGTTAGTGACTTTTAAGCTATAGAGTCAGAAATCAACCACAGATAGCCTCAAAACTGTGTTTGAACTACTGTTATCTTTCTCCTTGCCATTCTGTTTAATAAGAATTAAAGATTACTTTTAACATGTAGATGGTAATGCTTCTGTTTTGGGATGTTAAATAGTGGTTAGGAAACTAATTGAGTAGTTGATGGAATTTCCATTGACTATTCAATTAGTAGATAAGGGGTTCACTGCCCCTCTGCTTTTTAAATGTAGTAAGAGCCACCAGGCTTTTACTACATTTAAAAAGCAGAGGCACAACAGGCTTTTATTACATTTAAAAACCAGAGGTGCAGCATGAGGGACCCAGCGTGAGCCAGGACAGCTGAGCCACTACATTTAAAAAGCAGAGCCACAGCATCTGGGACCTGGTGTGAGCTGGGACTCCTCAGTCCTGGCTTGGGCCATTTCCCCTGTTGCACCTCTGCTTCTCCTGCCCCTTCCCCCCCACAGAAATGGGGTTGGGGGGGAATTGGCTGTTAAGCCGGCTCCCCGCAGCACTGTCTCCACTCCCCCTGGGGAGTGACTAGTCGAGTAGTGACTTGACTACCTGATAAGCCTAGGCATATCAGGTAGTAGACTAGTTGCTTACATCCCTGTTTCTATTTAGTGTATGATAAATTGGGGAATCATTTCTCTTGCCAAGAGCTCTTTATTCACCTTTAAATTCCAAATACAGACATCTGAATTTACATTATAATCTTATGTATAAATATATATAAAATTGTGCCTCTAAACATGTTGTAATTAAAAGTGATGCTCTTCACTGGCAAGCTGTCCCAGCCCAAAAAGCAGAGGGAAATCCCAGCTATTTTGCATAGTGAAACTGAGTGGTGCTTTAGCTGAGTGGCACTTTAGTTGTTACAGCCTGGCTTTTCATTTACATTGCTTTACAGACATGAATCCAGACTTTTGACTGAAGTCCATGTCTGTTGGGGGAAAAAATCCTCACTTTTTAAAATGCAGGACATACCGCAAAAGTAAAAGACAAATCTTGGTCTCCAAGGCCCTGATCCTGCAAAGGGAGCCATAGGATGCATCCTTCTGACCAGTTCTTCTGGCTGATAACTTTCTTATTGCAAGAGGTGTTTTGCTCTGTTGCTTAAGGCAACACTCTCAAGTCCAGCTGTGTGGCTTAAGCGCTGAATAGCAAAGTTAGCTTCCTTTTGTTAAATTTTAAGGGAGACTTTAGCATGATCTTTCGCTTCTTGCCTTAGCCCCAATGCATCCTATCGATGGCCCATCAGGGAACAGAGGAGTAGATGGTAATAGAATACATGTCTCACCCTGAATTTCCACCAAAAAAGGCTTCAGCTGTAGCCTCCCTTAACTGTAGAAAGTGTAAAAATTGATCAGAAGCAAAGACAACATCTGACGCCCTCTGGTTGGTGGAGAGGATTATTAGGGCACTCCCTGTGGTGTTTTGTGAAGTGTTAGGCAGATTGGTGGAGTATTTCTATGTAAAACAAAGGTCTACCTCTGAAAAAAGTAATGAAGGAATTGGGGACTCAGAAAATTTAAAGAATATGAGCAGAATGGTTTCCACGGGTTTCTAAGGGGGCCTCATAATGATCCGGTATGTTTCTTAGTGGTGTCCTCCAGAACCTGCTGCCCCTTCAAATTACATGTTTGAAGAAAAAGTTACCTATGTACCAGCTGCCAATTGAAAGGCGATGGGACAATGTTACTACTTGTTATTTTAGAAGATTGGCATCTTAAGTGTCAGAGATTTTTGGCTGTGTCTACACTACAAAGAAAAGTCAGAAAAAGATAAATTGCGAACCGCAATTTGCGTATCTTTTTCCATTTTTCTTTCGGAAGAGGTTTTTCTGAAATTTGGCACATCTACACTGCACCAAATTTCGGAAAAGCCTCCTCTTTCAACACGTCACTTCTTCCTTGTAGAACGAGATTTATAGGAATGGCGAAAGAATGCATCCGCTTTTCTGAAATGTATCCTTGGACACAGCATAGCTTTTCCGGGATACCTCTGGTATTCCAGAAAAGAGCTGCAGTGTAGATGTAGCCTAAGTTAATACATTCATCTCCCAGGGCAATGGACCATGAAGGCTTGTTTCTGATGTGACAGCTACATTTCTGATCAAAAGCCAAATATTCCGGTAAATGGAAAACCATGGTAATCAAAATCAATTAACTGGATGGTATCATGTTTTTACTTGCTTTTTACTGTTTATGGTTTTCATCAATAAAATGACAGACCTGTTTCTCATAATTTGATTAACATCTATCTCCAGGCTTTTTGCTGCAGCACTGACATCAGAGTTCCCAAGAAATTTATTTAAAAAACCAAACATGCAACCTCTGTGAGACTTGTTTTGTAAATGTACTGTATTCTCTAACTTCTGATCCCTAAGACACACAGCAGATGGTTCTGTTTCATCGATTGCTGCTTATTTCTGCATGCTTTTCTATCTGAGCTGTAGAACTGCTGATTTGCCAAAAAGTACCAAGAATCTCTTTCAGCTACCAGAGCTACGGTACAATCAAAAGCCACTGTGACTGGGCTAAGTCGCTTTGCTGTGAAAAATGACATCAGTTCAACTTGGATTTTTCATATTTTATTTTACACAGTGTTGTACTAGAGTGGGCTTTGCTCCTCAAGTGATCAAATAATTAATCTACTGGCTTGATGGCTGTCAGGCTGCAGAAGTGTGACCGCCTTACTCTCTGAAAGCTAACTCAGATTTACTTCGGCTAACTCAGATTTACTTGGGCAAATTAATCTTTTTGATAAGCATGAGAATTCCTATTGTGATTTCCATCCCCACTCCTTTCCATCGGCGTCCTACCTGTATCCAGGATGAAGGAAATCCTTTCCCATCTGATAGCTGTTCAGTGACTTATGAATTGGTGGCATTAGACAGTTACTTGCATGGACAGGACTCCACATCCCCAAAATGGTTGTATTCCTTCCTCATACATGGAAAACATGGTTGAGACATTAATTTCTTAGAGACCAAAGTAATGAGTGTGGTATAAATGTCAAGACAAATGGGCAGATTAGGTTAAGGATGGATGGCTTTGAAATTACCCACTGGGACTGGGACTCCAGAGATCTAAGTTCAGTTCCTAACTCTGCCACTGATTTCCTAATTCTTGAGCAAGTTGCCTAACCTCTCTTCTGCCTCAGTTTCTGTTTAGTATTTGGTCTGAATTGGTGTGCAAAAACAGAGTATTCAGAAGCTTACCTTACTATTTATGATACGGTAGTGTCTAAAAGCCTGAAGATTGACTCCACTGTACTTAACCTCACACAAACATAGTGAGAGATGTTCCTTATCGAAACATCCCCTGCACTGGCAAGACAAATGAAGGGTGGAAAAGGTTTAACTGGCAGAGAGAAGAAATATAATTTGTCTAGTGTCACAAAGCAAATCAGTGGCTGAGTCAGGATTAGAATTCAGGTCTCCTAGCTCCCAAATGAGGGCCCTATGTAATAGACAGAACAGTTTCAATTATTTTATAAGGAAGGTGGAGGAATAACAGCTTGAAGACTGAAAATACCATTATAGAGGTCCTTGACAGCATTACAAATGTTGACACCTGGAGAAATAGATACCTAAAGAAAATGTCTCATTTGAAGATAGTCTTTTATATGTGGTTGTATCTATTGCCCAATATGGTTGCATTCTAGGCTTTTCATGTTTTTAATGGATTGGAGAAAGAGTAAGTTGAAAACGGGAATCGCATGAAGCAAGGTATTGATGAGAAGAGAGAAACAAAATCTCTTGCTTATACTCTTCCTATTTTCTCTGTGATTTTCTGGAGCTTGGCATTGCAGCTAGTGTCTTTATTTGGGTCACTAATGAAAATCTGATGGGCTCTTCAATGCTCTTGCTGAATCAAATGGTCCTTATTTCTGTAGGCTTCCACAGCATAGTCACTGCCACTAGTGAGTAGCACAACAGGTAGTTATGGCCTGCCAACATTAATTATCAGATTAAACAAGAACTGTTTCAAATCTTTTTAGAACCTGTTGTTTTAGTTTTTTTAATCAGGGAATGTTTTATTTTAGACACAATTTATGGCTCAACCCTTTTCCCCCACTACTGTCATCTTAATAAACATTTATGTTCAATGATCTCTGGATTGTTGGCAGACTCAAGAATGATTGATGGCTGTAACTATTACATTTCAGCTATGAATACACAAATGAGATGGGCCAGGTAAGAGGCCCTTTTTCACTGTGCCAGGCAGATATCTGCCTGCCCAGGGGTTCAACTCCTTACACGGTTAGATGCTGACTGTAAAGCTGAGCCATTAACATCAGGCAAGGGCTGTCCTTGACATTACATCCATATTGGAATGCTTTAACTCCTTACTTGCCTCTTAGAAATGCAGCGTGCAAGCTAGTAAAAAACACCCATTAGACTGCAGGGTATGTCGGGTACACCCTAATATTGGCTTCCTTTCACTACAATGTCAGAGCAGCAGCCCAGCAGGGACTGTAGTGCACTAGCAGCAAAGCCAATATGTAAATCAAGGAGACAATGGAGGTTTCTGCTGCTAAGATGCAAGATGTTGTTCTTCTAAATAACAGAAGCAGCCATGGGGATGGCCCTTAATTAATTCTCTAAGCCAAGCCACAGTTGTTTGGCTGCAGTGTGGGCTGAGTTAAACAAGGGCTGGGCAAAGTATAAGAGGACTAGCAGACTTACCCAGCATTCCCTGGTGATGAGTCAGGAGCTTGGTGATATGGGGAGGAGGGAGGTATGTGACAGTGAGGGTTAGGGGGTGAGGAGGGACTCGGGGTGGGGGATCCCATCGGACAGGGGCCTTTTTTCTTCCCTGAAATCCTTCCCCCAGTTTACCAGGGGTGTTTCCTCTCCCCTAGCCTCCCTGCCTCCAGGGGTATTTTCTCTCCCCCCACCGCTTCCTCCTGGCCACCAGAGGCATTTGTAAAAGGCAAATGTATTTTTCAGACAATGCAAGTGTATGTCTGAGACCTATAAGCAAATGATTTCTTCTTGAATAGTATTAGCCACCCCTTTGCAAGAAAGAAGGCTACAAAAAGGGGAAGAGCAAATATGTGTGGTAATTGTTCTTTCAATGCACTGTTATGTGTATATTATTTATTACAGGGCCAGGTCTGACCACTAAGCTCTTTGGGTCCTAAAACTGTGTGTTCAGAGCTCACAGCTGCTGCGCTCTTCCTGCATTGTAACCCTTCTCTTTTGCAGTGTGGCCCGAGGTATAAGGAAAATGTACCTGGAGTTCCAAGCGTTGGTTTTAAAGACAAGATTCTAAACCCACGGTTTTGATATAATTAGCAACAGACTTTCGGCTTGAGAAACATTTGAAAAATGTTATCAGTGGTGATCTTGGGTGAGTCAATGTTTAGGAGTCCAGGGGGGTGTGAGTTTCAAAAAGGGTTGAACACCTGCCTTTAGATGATCAGACTCCTTAAAACTATCTCTAGTTGGGCAACCTAAAAGCAAGGCAACCAGAAGGGTCAGGCACCATCTCTGGCACTCAGCAAGGGAGTGGAGGGCTCTCCAGCAGCAGCCTGAGAAACCCCACAGAGTTTAAAGAATGCTATTTGCTGGGAGCTGACATAGGTGTGTATAACTTCCCCATGCACCTAACCAGCATGGAGAGTAGCTTAAAACCATCATCTCACCCTGTCGGACCTCACATTCTAACTTTTATCACATGTCTTTTTTCTACTTAAGGAGATACTTCACTTGATATCTAATTTCTTTTACTCAAGCACAACTGTTGATGGTGTGTGGGACAGCACAGGGGAGTAATCATGTGAAACTGAGCCTTTCCTCTCTAGACCAACAGACATCAGCAGTGACTGAAAACTCTTTCCAGTAATGACTTAATTTTTTGAAAAAGAGGAACTTGTGATTCTTCTCCGTTCCCTTTTAAGTTTTCTGGTCAATACTTTTTGCTCTGTAAAACCTGTAGACACAAGCAGAGGTGTCTTCAGGAGCTACTGTGAGGGGGCAGGAGTGAGTTCAGAGACCCATGAGTGAGCCCAAATCTCCCGTCAATTCCAGAGTTCCAGTCTTCCAAAATCCAGAGGGGAGTCTATTGATACCAAGGCCCAAATTTCCCAGAAAGAACCATCATGACCATCTAGTCCTGATGGCAAACACCAGAGATACTCACCCAGTCATTCTTGCAACAAACTCCAAATCTTGTGATTGAACTATAGGTTGAATCTCTCTGGTCTGGCAACATCCGTGGTTCAGCGTGATTTTAGGTGGCTGGATTTCCACCTAGCATGGGTGTGGCCAAATTTCCCTTTGTCTCATAAAATATGTCTACAGATGCCAGTCCTGGCTCTCAGTGTTCTGTGCTGTTATTTAGCTCTAATTTACCTCTAAATGTCTTCTAAGAGCCCAGGAAGCAGTAGAAGTGTTGGTAATACCACTAGACAATATTGACCTCCTATGGTGCAGCAAATTCTCTGTTTCGGCACCTGTCAGGTCTTGAGGGTGCCCAGCTAGAGAGGTTCAACTTGTACTAGAGCTTTTCTTTTTGAGAAATGTGGATGCTGGCCCAAGTGTTTGTTCTACAAGGAAGCAAATCCAGCTTCCACAATGGAACATACAATAAGACATTTGGGCTGTGGTGGGTCGCTACCCTGTTTTTCTCCCTAACATGTTGACATTCCTGTGGAAGTGGGGGACTGGTCTGAACCAGAGACGGAAGAAACCCTTCCCGCTCCAGTATCTGACTTAATCCTGTGGAGAACTCTCCCACTTCTCCTGCTCCCTAAGCAGATGACTACCAAGCTGTCTTCCTTTTCTATGTCATTAAAGAAAAAATATTTTTTTCATGTAAATCATAGATTACTAGAACTGGAAGGGTCCTCAAGAGATCATCATGTCCAGTCCCCTGAAGCACAGTCTATATCATCCCTGATAAATGTCTAGCTAACCTGCTTTTAAATATCTCCAGTGATGGAGATTCCACAACCTCCCTAGGCAATTTATTCAGGAAGTTTTTCCTAATGTCCAACCTAAACCTCCCTTGCTGCGATTTAAGCCCGTTGCTTTTTGTCCTGTCCTCAGAGGCCAAGGAGAACAATTTTTCTCCCTCCTCCTTGTAACACTCTTTTAGGTGCTTGAAAACTGCTATCATGTCCCCTTTTAGTCTTCTCTTTTCTAAACTAAATGAGCCCTATTCTTTCAGTCTTCCCTCATAGCTCATGTTCTCTAGAACTTTAATAATTCTTGTTGCTCTTCTCTGGACCTTCTCCACATCTTTCTTGAAATGTGGTGTCCAGAACTGGACACAGTACTCCTATTGAGGCCTAATCAGCACAGAGTAGAGCAGAAGAATCACTACTCCTGTCTTGCTCACAATATTCCCGTTAATGTATCCCAGAATCATATTTGCTTTTTTTGCAAGTGTCACACTGTTGACTCATATTTAGCTTGTGGTCCACTATGACCCCTAGATCCCTTTCTGCAGTACTCCATCCTAGATAATCACTTCACATTCTGTATGTGTGAAACTGGTTGTTCCTTCCTAAGTGGAGTACTTTGCATTTGTCCTTATTAAACTTTTCCCTATTTACCTTAGACCATTTCTCCAGTTTGTCCAGATCATTTTGAATTAGAACCCTATCCTCCAAAGCAGTTACAACCACTCCCAGCTTGGCATCATCTGCAAGATATTGAACAGAACTGACTCCAAAACATACCCGAGCAACCCCACTTGTTATGCCCTTCCAGTATGACTATGAACTGTTAATAACTATTCTCTGAGAACAGTTATCCAGCCAGTTATGCACCCACCTTATAGTAGTCCCATCTAAGTTGTATTTGCCTAGTTTATTGATAAGAAGGTCATGAGAGACAGTATCAAATGCCTTACTAAAGTCTAGGTATACCAGGTCCACCTCTTCTCCCTTATCAACAAGACTTATCCTATCAAAGAAAGCTATCGGATTGGTGTGAAATCAGAGACGAGGGAAGAAATGTGACACCCACCACTATTATGAATACAAGAAAACTGATTCTCCACCTAAGTAACATTTAAGATTCACTTTATAGGCAGAGGAGCCAGACTGTAAGGGTACAAAATCTATGCTGGGAGCTTTCTGAAGTCAAGAAGACGATGCTGCCACCTTGTGGATGTAGATAACTGCGTTGAAGGAAGAATCTAAAATGAACACAGGTGAAAACAGAAGCAAGGAAAGCTTCAGAACAGATATCACATTAGAGCCCTGTGCAGATACAAAATTGGTATCTGCATCCACATCTGCAGAAATGATTCACAGAGATCCACATTCATATCCATGATGTAAATACTCGCAAATGCAAAACAACTGTCTGTGGATTTGCAGGATTCTCTGTCTCATGACTTTTGTCCATTGGGAATATTATGCTTATGCAAACAAATCATTTTGTAACAGTAGCACTTTTATCCCAGAGCCAATTTATTGAAGTCAGCTGAGGGAGCTCTACATACATTATGACAGCCTAAAATAAGAGATGTTCACTGGCCTTTAGCTAGTCTAACTTTTGATAACCTATAGCCAAAAAGCAGGAAGAAGCGGGAAGATAACTGCCAATTGGACTACCCTAGCTACTCTTAGAGCATGTCTATGCCATGTGGAAGATCAATGCTGCCATGGTCAGTCTTCTTGTAGTTCGATCTAGCAGCTGTAGTATAGACCTGCTAGATCAAATTCAAAGGCTACCCCCGTCGACACCGGTACTCCTGCTCTTCACGAAGAGTAAGGGAAGCCAACGGGAGCATTTGCTCCCGTTGATCTCCCACTGTGCAGATGGTGCAGAAATGTGATGTAAAATACATCAACTCCAGCTACGTAATTTACATAGCTGGAGTTGAGCATCTTCAACCTTGCCATGTAGTGTAGACCAGGCCTTTATTGCCTAAGCCCAAATTTTTACTAGATTACAAACAAATCTGGAAAGTTCTTGAGAGGGACCATAAAGGACACCTTCTGAGGCTCACCAACTTCCCACTGCTCCCAGACTTTTATAGACTCATTAACAGCCCAACCCACCACAACCACAACCCTTATCACACCTTACCTCAGCATCCACACCCTTCCTCCCCGACACTCACCTCAATCTCTTTCTTCTCTGTTCTTTATAGTCTTGTTGGAGTGTATTAAAACTTTTTCCTATGCCCTTGGAAACCTTACTGAGCTTGGCAGAGGCTGAGGGGCCTCAATGAGAAAGGCAGAAGTAGCTACCTTGGCCACCTTGCCTGGGAATGTCCATAGCTTTGCAATGGTGGTTTCCTGTACCTTTATTCTTCATTCCGAATTTTCTGGATTTCTTATGTTAATTTACTGTGTGGATTTTTTTTTTAATGGTAACATTCCTGAAAGGTAAATCACTCCCAGATCACTCACTGAGATGTACCTGCAACTTTAATGGTATGTGTGTGTGTGGCTGAGTCTGAGGGAGAGGATAACAATACATTTATATGATACTTGCCCTCCAACAATCCCAAATTGCTTTACAGTCATTAAAGGCTTCAACGGGCTCATTTCAGATGCCACTGAAATGCAGCCACCTCAGGGATAAAATCCAGCAGTTACTCACGCACTAATATTTTGTGAGCAAAGGTATCTAATTGAAACTACAAAGGAATTTAAGCAGGCAGGTTCTAAGAAACAGCTCACGTGTAACTGGGCAAGGATGCCAAAATTAACACGCCATCCCTTGCCCAGGAAGGTCTATAAAGTCCATGCGAGGTTAGTACTTCATTTTTATTTTATTCCAAAAAAACTCACTCAGCCAGGCCCACCCACTCCTCCTTCTCAATTGCTTCAGAATTAATTTTTTTTTGGGAGGGGGAGGAGAGGAGAAACAAGTAACTGAGTATGCAGAAAGGTCTGAGGTATCTCTGATGAGTGTCACCTAAATGAAATATAAGTTGTACTTTAGTTGGCAGCTATTCAGCTATAGCAAACTCGCTTGTGTAAAAAAAATTGTCCATTTTTCCTATAGGAAAGTTTTCAGGCTGCCTGCTATGAAAAGAAATCTGTGAAATGAAAGCTGATTAAACGTTGACCATTTAATGATCACTGTCCCCACCCTAATTTGTCTCCATAGACTTGTGAGTTCTTTTGCCTATAGATTCCTGCTCCTAGCCCACTACCTTCTCCAAATTCTTCCCTCGGGAAAGAACAATCCTTTGGCCTCCTCCCTTCAGTTTCTCTGTGGTTTGGTGTCCTTGATATCTTCTTGACATAGGTTAGGAAGGCAGCATGCTAGTCCCTCGTATCAAAACAATTGAGAAACACTCCTCTAGACTAGCAAAGCATATGTCTAATTTAAAAATAGATCTGTTGGGTTTCTGAAGCATAAAAGGTTTCAATTTCCCCCCTCCGTTGTCTCATCTCATCAGCTGAAGATGTGACTTTATGTGCAAAGGAGAAAACTGAGAGAGAAGCAGAAGGCATCTGTTCTGTGGCGAAGGGAATAACAAAGGTGCAGTTGCTGCCTAAAAAAATATATCATTGGAGAGGTTCTAGGACAGCAGAATCCTTGTGATTTATATGGCTACATCTAGACCGCAGGCTTTTTGCACAAAAAGCTTTTGTCAGAAAATATCTTCCACAAAAACTACTTGTGCAAGAATGTGTCCACACTGCAAAAGCGCATCGAGAAAGCAATGCGGTTTTACAAAAGAGAGCATCCAGACTGCATGGATGCTCTTTCGAAAGTAAGCATTGGTATGCACAGAATGGCCACCAGGGCACCTGTGCATTTTCCTCTTTCTGTGCTAAACCCCCTTTCTTCCCCATCCACACATGCCTTTTTGCGAAAGAACTCTTTCAAAAAAAGGCTTCTTCCTCATAGAAAGAGGATTACCTCATAGAAAGAGGATTACCCCTCTGTTCTTTCGATTCTCTTGCACCAAAACGCACTTGAGGTGCGGACACTCCATGAGCTTTTTGCGGAAAAACGGCTGTAGATATAGTGTAGATATAGCCTATGAAACTGGCCCCTTAAAGAGCCATAAACCTTAGACATAGGCCACAGTTTTATGGGCTGACATGGCACAATTAACTACTGCTTTTTATACAATATATATACACAAACACATTATATTATTACTGAACATTAAGGACAAGAAAGGGAAATAATATGTTTGCTAAGTGCATCATGATTTTTGAACTTTTGCCACAGTCATTTTATTCCTTTTCCCCAAGGACCACCAGCCCTTTTCAAAATAACTGTTTTTTACTGTAACCCTGACTCCTTATGTGGTTGAGATAATTCCTTGTCCAATGTTTTTCCAGGTTTTCCTATGGAACAGGCATTCATTTGCATTTAATCAACAGAGATAATTTTTGGACACGCTTGTTGGCCGGTCCTGCCCAGGAAGCACTTGGGAGAAAGATTATTTTTGTCTTCTCGTAGGACCTGGCACTGGTACTAGGATGCCATGGCTTTATTTCACAGTTAGATTAGTGATGGCACGAGAACTAAACACTGCGGGCCAAATTCTTCCTCCAGTTATAGATGTGTATGCCCATTGACATGTAGCTATGGCGATGGAATGTCATTTTCCCAGCACTGGCTACTCAGCTAATAGCTTTGATACAAGCCAATGTCAACTCATTACTTTCTTCATGATCAGGTATTAGTTCCTTCAGGTCCCCATGAGTTGGCCTATCTAATTGCCATTGCATGGGAAAATGTACCCTTGCTACAGGTCCCCAGTGCCTGTCCTTATGTCTCTCTAGCAGGACACAGGGTCCAGTAACAAATCTGGCAAGCGGATGGCATAGGGGCTGGCCAATAAAGTGGCATGACGATAAATGCAGCTTCTATTATTGGGCGAGTGCCAAAGGTTCCTTTTCTAAGTGGAATATCTTTTTGTCATTTCTGCTCCTGCTGTGCCACCAAAAAGCAAACCAGAGCATGCAAAGGAAAGAAGTATCTGCCTTCACAATGCACTAGCACTTGACCACTTAGCTGCGAACCAGTCCTTATGGCAAGTTTGCCAATGGACCAGGTAAAGTGGTAAACCAATCTATGGTGTCTGTACCTGTCTGCATTCAATGAGAATAGTAGGAAAGGAAGGTTCTGGGACAGAAGGACCGGTTACAAACAAAGTCATTCAAGATCATGCACATTTTTCAGTTTCACTGGGAAAATTTCATGAAGCTATAAGGAGCCTGCTCTTGCCTACTTCTAGTCTAGTCAGCAGCTCTAAGATCATGATCTTTCATAAGATGTAAATGCCACAATTAGGGCCAGACTATGAATGTATCTAGATGGCAGCCTTGGGAAGCGAAGAATACAAGCTCTAATTGTTTTACTTTGTTGTACTATGGTAATGTGACTAGATAGAATTTACATGGTTAGTCCTGTAGAATCTCTATTTTAAATGCCTGTGTGAGCCACCATTTCCTTAACCATCACCCAGTATGCAGCACACAGCCCAGTCTCATCCACTGACTGCTGGCCTGATCGTTAGACAGGCTGACCAGCCATAATCCTACTGAAACCAATGGGAGAAACAAGTGCTCAGTACCTTTCAAATCGGGCCATGGGATTCCAGGGGAACACCACAATACCAGTGCCACAGCCTTACAGCAATGTAGGGTTGGAAGCATGGGTGGTGGGTATAACAGGCCAGAGGGGGTGGCTGCTGGACCCCCCGATAGCAAAGTTTTTGCTTTTTTATGTCCCATGGAGGTTCTGAGGCAGCCACAGAGCCAGTATCTGCTCTGGGTTTCCTGGGTTCATCAGTAATCTCCCTAAATTCCAGAGAGATTACCGATGAACCCCCTGAACTGAATAGCAAATACCAACCTCTCAGCTGCCCCAGAACCTGCACGGGGTACAGCAAAAGCATTGGGAAGGGATGCTTTTCCCTAGAGTGACTTGGGCCTGCGGAGGGGAGGAAAGAGGAAGCATGGCTGTGGCTGGCCCAGGCTTCTTCCAGGCAGAGGAGTGGGGTGGGGCTCCGGCCAGCTCAGGGCTCCTCTAGCGGAGCAAGGGGATGCTTGGGGCTTCTCCAGCTGGGGAGGGCTTGTGGCTCTGTCCACGAGGGGGAAGGCCACAGATGGAAGGGGTGGAACTGGGGACTAGCCTCCTCGAAGGAGGGCTCCACCTGCTGTCCATGGTTGGAAGAGACCTCAAAGGGTCATCTAGTCCAGCCTCCCCATGCTGAGACAGGATTAAACCCATATATAATCCATCAGCAGTGTTAAGGAATATACAGGACATAGAGATGGGGTGTCTTTACCTACCTGAATGCCACCCCCTTGTCTCAGTCGCAGAGGAACCTAATTGTTCAGGACACAGCCCAGACAGTCTCTATCCATTATTTTATTGTATTAAAAGTTCTTGTGTGCTTTTATGTCCATGCAAATACCTTCAAGGAGCAGGAAATCAACTCCAATCATTTGTTGCTAATGCAATGTGAAGAGTCTAGTCTTGAGAGAACAATTGTACATAGAAGGGACCATAAATCAAAAGCGCGTCACCACTTGCAATTACCTTTTTTCAAAGGGAAGAAATGCTTTGGTAAAATAAATACTAAATAATAATGCTGCTCTAGATATGCCATATTGCCTCACCGTATGCAGCATTCAGCTAGGGACTACGCTGTCAGCTTTATAATTTGCATTAGTGTTCAGAAAGAAGCTGGAGTTTTAGACAATTTTCCTACTGATCACACTTTCAAGTATAACATCAAAATGCAATCAGTGCATCAGTCCTTTCCATCCTCTTTTTAATTGAAAGTACTTTTATTTTATTTTTATTTTTAGAGCATGGCGCCTCTTGATTCACCGGGAGCTATTATGTTCATAGGCTCATTGTTCCAGAAGGCAGACGAGCTCTATGGGTTCCAATAAACGCCAAGTGCATTTCAGCAAGAAGCAGAATGTGAAAGAATGAAGGCTTATAGAAAAGCAAAAACTTGGAGCAGAGTGCTGTGTGCTTGCCACAATGAAATACATTACAGCAAGTGTCGGGTACATTGAAAAAATGACTTGCTGTATTACATTTTTCTGGGGCTTTGCCATGTTCATTGCTTTGGGGTGGGCGGGATGGAGGAGTACAGTTTCCCTATAACAAGGAGGTGGTGAAATGAGGATGTAGGTGGTTAGAAAGGAATTTGCTTTCTCACCGTATTCATTAATACATATGACTGAAACAAAATCAATGAGCCATTTCCAAAGGTGTGGGGGGGGGGGGGAGGGAGGAACCCTTCCCTCCCTTAAACAAGGGTCCTACCCCAAAACCATGGTTCCAAACACCCTGGGAGAGAGTTCAGATTCAAATTCAAGCCTAGTTCTGGTTCTCTTATCATAGATACATAGGTGCTGGAGCAATTTGTATAATGCTGGTGCTGATGATGGAAACCAGGTATCTGGTGTTTGTTATTACAGACAGTAAGGGGAGCCACCACACCCCCAGCATTCCTACTTCCAGCACCATTGTGTGGGCAGCCTCAAACAGAAGGCATTGGAGATGAACATGGAGGAGATAGGCATTTTTCCATTCTACAACCACCACAGTTTGAAAAATCTCTCCCCAACCTCTACTTCAGGAGAGAAAAAGAAGAGCAGGTGGGGCAATGGTCCACATAAGGCCGTGGCCTACAAGAGCCAGGCTTGCAACAAATGTGAATGCCTTGATGAAACAAGGAACCACTGCAAAGCTGTCATTTTTCCCCCCACTGACTGCAAAGTCACTTTAAGGGCATGTGATTTTTTTTTTTATTGAGGAAAGAGTATTGTTGAAGTTAATAAGATGGTTTTCCCTCAGATACAAATCAATGTGGTTTGTGCTCCTGGACATTAAGATCCCAAGCAATTGCTAGTGTGAGCATTTCACTGTAAACAATGGAAAACAGGCTTGAAGAGACTTTGCTTAAAGATTTAAAGAGCTTCTGAGTTGTTATATTATGGGACAGATAGCTGCTTTATCTCATTTCTACAGCTGTTTAGTGTTGCCATTAGCTCACCTCTCTATCAGATATGAAATTATTAATTTAATGAATATTGCACAGTGTATTTAATGGGAGAGACATTAGCAATACCCCAAACCATTTCAGATTTGGGAGTGATTTTTACGTTCAGGTCAAAGGCACTGAGATGGGTACCTGCATTGCCCCACAGTACACTAGGGCTACGTCTAGACTGGCATGATTTTCCAGAAATGCTTTTAATGGAAAAGTTTTCCGTTAAAAGCATTTTCGGAACAGAGCGTCTAGATTGGCATGGACGTTTTTCCGCAAAAGCACTTTTTGCGGAAAAGCGTCTGTGCCAATCTAGACGCGCTTTTGCGCAAAAAGGCCCCGATCGCCATTTTCGCGATCGGGGCTTTTTTGCGCAAAATAAATCTCAGCTGTCTACACTGGTCCTTTTGTGCAAAAGAGACTTTTGCCCGAACGGGAGCAGCATAGTATTTCCACAAAAAGCACTGATTTCTTACAGTAGGAAGTCGGTGCTTTTGCAGAAATTCAAGCGGCCAGTGTAGACAGCTGGCAAGTTTTTTCCGGAAAAGTGGCTGATTTTCCGGAAAAACTGGCCAGTCTAGACACAGCCCAACATTTTTGTGTCTGACTTAGAACAACGCTTCCTCAGCTCCCATTCCCAAGTGCCCCTCCTCTACTTACAATACATCAATGACATCTTCATCATCTGGACCCACAAGAAGGAGGCCATTGAAGAATTCCATGGGGATTTCAACAATTTCCACCCCACCAGTCCACACAGGTGATCCACTTCCTGGACATTACAATACAAATAACTGATGGTCACATAAATACCACTCTATACTGGAAACCTACTGACCACTATACTTACCTACATGCCTCCAATTTTTATCCAAAACACATGACACAGACCCTAAGATACAACAGCATTTGCTCCAGTCCCTCAGACAGGGACAAACACCTACAGGATCTCTATCAAGCATTCTTAAAACTATAGTACCCACCTAGAGAAGTGAAGAAACAGATTGACAAAGCCAGTCTGATACCCAGAAGGCATGTACTGCAGGACAGACCCGACAAAGAAAGCAACAGAACACCACTAGCCATTACCTACAGGCCCCAGCTAAAACCTCTCCTACACATCATCGAAGAACTACAGCCTATCGCAGATGATGATCCTTTGCTCTCACAGAACTTGGGAGGCAGGCCAGTCCTCATTACAGAGCCCACCAACATGAGACAAATACCACCAACTACGTACCCCACAACAGTAACACTAACCCAGGAATCTATCCCTGCAACAAACCCTGGTGCCAACTCCATCCACACATCTACACTAGTGATAACATCACAGGAGCTAACCATATCAGCTATACCATCAAAGGCTCATTCAGGTGTACATCTACTTATGTAATATAAGTCATCATGTGCCAACAATGTCCCTCTGACATGTACATCAGACTGTCTCTACACAAAAGAATAAATGCACACAAATCAGACATTAAGAATGGTAACATCCAAAAGCCAGTAAGAGAGCACTTGAACCTGCCTGGGCAAACAATTTCAGACTTGCAAGTTGCCATTCTCAAAGGGTACGTCTACATTACAGCATTAATTCTAGTTAACTTAATTCGAAATAGTTAATTCAAACTAAGCTAATTCGAATTAACACATCTATACACAAAACCTATTTCAAAATAGTGTTTTGCTAGTTCGAAATAGTATGTCTACACTGAGTGGACCTGAACTGAAGTTAAGGCTGGCCAGAACCAGTGCCGGCAGGGCATCAGGTTGGGACTTAGTGTATGGGGCTGCTGCCTGAGGCTAACTGAGCTCCGTGCTTAAAGGGACCCAGACAGACAGGGTTCCTTGCTTGCTTGTCTATCTCGATGAGGGACAGCAAAGCAGTCCTGTCTTGGAGTGCCCGCACTTGGGAAAACACAGCACTTGGCCACATGGAGCCAGAGCTGCCCCTGGGCATGCTGGTGCATCTCATGGGGTCGTTGCCATCAGCCCAGCTGCACTTGCTGCAGGCTGCCATCTGGGAGGCCTATCGGGGGGCTGTCAGGATCCAGGAGGCCCTGTGGGAAAGCGTCCACCCTGAGGAGCCTCAGAGCCACCCGGGTCCTCCCCACCCGGGTCCTCGTGCCCCATTCATGTCCTTCCACTTACCCCTCACTAGCCCTCCTTCCTGATGTCAAACAAAAGACATATATGTTCAAAAATAGAAACTGGGTTTATTGAACAAAACTGGGGGGCGGGAGGATGAACCTCGGGGGAGACTGGGAAAAGGAGGTGGGAGAGGGGAGGGGGAAACCTGGGAGGAGGGCTCCTGGGGAGCAGTAGAGGGCTGGCTGCCAGTGGCTTGCTGGCTCATGTTTTGGGGCCACTGGGTCAGGGGCCCCGGTGGCCACTGCTGGCTCTGAGCTGGCAGGCTTGGAGCTGGCACAGGCACTGTGGCCAGCGTCTATCCCTTTAATGGCTCCGGGGCTGGGGGAGAGGAGAGTAAGTTTTCCTGGTTGTGCCCAGAGTGGCCACCAGGGTTTCCTGGGAAGGGCTGGAGGCCCCCTATTTCGAATTAAGTGTCTACACAGCACTTAATTTGAAATAGCTATTTTGAATTTGGCGTTACTCCTCATAGAATGAGGTTTACCAAATTCGAATTAAGCACTCTGCTATTTCGAATTAATTTTGAAATAGCGGTTTCCATGTATAGACACTATTAAAGTTAATTTGAAATAACGGCTGTTATTTCCAATTAACTTTGCAGTGTAGACATACCCAGACAGAAAAACTTCAAAAATAGACTGCAGAGAGAAACTGCTGAGCTGGATTCATATGCAGATTTGACACCCTGAACCAAGGTCTAAATAAACACATGGGCTGTGTCTACATTGGCATGATTTTGCACAAATACTCTTTAATGCAAGAGTTTTTGTGTTAGAGTATTTGAGTAAGAGAGCGTCTACCCTGGCATGTACCTATGCGCAAAAGATGTGCTTTTGCGCAAAAGCATTCGTGCCAGTGTAGACGCTCTCTTGCGCAAGAAAGCTCCGATGGCCATTTTAGCCATCGGACTTTCTTGCGCAAGAAATTCATGTTGCCTGTCTACACTGGCCTCTTGCGCAAGAACAGTTGCGCAAGAGGGCTTTTTCCTGAGCGGGAGCATCATAGTTCTTGTGCAAGAAGCACTGATTTCCCACATTAGAACGTCAGTGTTCTTGCGCAAGAACTCCCTGCCAGTGTAGACAGGCAGCATGTTTTTGCACAAAAGTAGCTGCTTTTGCACAAAATCATGCCAATGTAGACACAGCCACGGAGTCATTCTCAAATTACAATAGGTAATCTCCCATTCAGGTTCTCTGACCTTCTCACCACTGTTGGAGATGATCCACATCCATTCTGATTTAATTAGCACTGTTGTCACACTCTCATCTCTGTATCGTTCTTTCTTTCTTTCAGTCTTCAGCATCTGAGGAAGTGAATTGTAGCTTACAAACGCTTCGGCTCTAATACCCTAATAAATTTGTTAGTGAAGTACACCAGAGTCCTTGTTGTTTTTGCTGAAACAGAGCAACATGTCTCTCTCTCAGAAACACAAATTAGATGAAGCAATACAATTTGCTCTTACAGGTTTCTGTGCTTCAATTATTTTGATTATGCAATTGGCTTCAGTTTAATTTTTCTAGTCTCAATTACAATCTTTCTCATCTCCGTGCCAGAATTAAAGTAATATCAGCAACAATAATCGAACTCCAGTACACAGATGATTGTGCCATAGTTGCACAGTCAAAGGAGGATTAGCATCCTTAATTGTTTCTCTAAAGGTTACAAAAGCCTAGGGCTGACTCTGAACACTAGCAAAATAAAAGTCCTCCCCTGGCCAATCACTGATTAATCATCAGATCCAGAAAGAAAGAGATGCTGACAGAGAAGAACTGGACAATGTAGAACACTTTGTCTACTTTGGCAGCCATCTCTCACCAAGGGCAGACACAGATGTTGAGATTTAGCACAGAATCTGTCAGGCCAGCCTTGCCTTTGGCAGATTTTCTCACCAGCTGTTAAACAATCACAACATTAGATCATACACTAGACTTTTAGTTTATAAAGTGACGGTAATCCCAACTCTCCTGTATGGCTATGAGAGGTGGGTGGCCTATAAAAACACCTACAAAGCCTGGAATGCCAGTACCAGCATTTTCTTCAGAAGCTCCTCAACATAAAGTGGGAGGATCAGTACCTTCACGAGGCCCAACATCTTCATTGTTGAGTGCCAGCTAAGATGGAGCAGGCACTGTGTGCATATGCCTGATACATGCATGGCCAACTTACCAAAGGACAGAGGAAATAGGGAGGCCAAAAGAAATGCCTTAAAGACACCCTCAAAGTAAACATCAAGAGTTGTGGCATAGACACCACACCCTGGGAGACAGCAGCCCAGCATAGGATAAACGGTGACAGCTTGTCAGAGAGGGAACATCCACTTCTAAGGAAATCACCTTGCCCTATCCACAGAAAAACACCAGAAAAGAAAGACAACTGTCACGTAGCAATCATGCTCCAACCCTGTGTTCCAACACCCCCTGTGATATTTGCCAACAAGCCCAAGGCTCAAGGATTGGACTTCTCAGTCATCGAAGGACCCATAAAAAATAAAACCTGTGAAGGAGATCATTCTTGACTTCACAGGTTTGCTGATGACAATTGCAGGGATTACTCAATCTATAATTTAGATTATAAATTCTTTGGGCTAGAGACTATCTCCTGTGCTGTGTGTGTACAGTGCCTAGCACAGTGCAGGGGACTATGTTTGGTTGTGATCACTGGATACTACTGGAATACAAATAATAAATATTAACAATGCACCTCAACTCTGTTTTTTCCTACAATCTTTACAGAATGAATCCTTTGTTGCCAGCATTTATTGCAAAGAGTCAAGGAAAGAAATGTGGTCCTACTGACAAAGCTAAATGCATCAGCAAAGAACCAATACTAACAAGCTTTAAAGTGTTTCGAAAGCACCTAAGTGAATTAGGAGCCTAAGTATGATTGAAAAATTGATTAAATTTAGGGGCCTAACATCCAGATCCTCAAAGGCACATCAACAGGAGTTACATACCTTTGAGGATCTGGACCTAAGTGCCTAAGTCACTTCTAAAAATTGGACAAAAGAGCCTTAGTCACTTAGGGGCTTTTGAAAATTGTATCCTAATAGTCTTGTAATTGGAAGAGAAGTAGCATACAAACTAAGATGACTCACTGTTTGTCTATAGACATGGATCCTTTACCTGTATAACAACATATTGCAAAACGTTATTGAATCAGGTATTTAATTTCAGCTTGTGTTTCATTTTTCACATAGAAATATTAAACATTTAGACAATTTAAAAAACACACAACTACACTTCAATACTGTGCTCTGCTAGGGATCAGTTCAAAAAAATCTGCTTGTGCTTGACTGCTGTCACACAGCTGTCTGAAGCATGGACTCTAATCAGAGCCCAAAGTGGAGAACAAACACTCCTGCTGTTCATACAGCAGCCTTTAACCAGTACTTCCTGTACACCGAACCACCAGCCATTACAAAACCACAGCATGTTTCCCCCAGTTTGAACATTTGCTTGCAAGCTAAAGAAGGAAGAAATAAAGTTGAGAAGACCCATGTAGCAAGGCCACTAGGTGAAACCTGCTATAACAATACAATGACTTATTCAACTGAACTAACCCCCAGCTCCCAAAATATAAGCCAACAAGAATCCATCATCTAAATACACTAATACCCTCAATATACTCAGTCAGAAAAGACCAGGAAAATAGATTAGCCTCTAAACCAGGGCTGGGGAACCAACCCACAAAACAAAACCTCACTGACTGAGGAGAAAGACACTCCCCTTGTCCTCACACACCAGAGCCTAGAGGAGCCCAAGTTACTACATTTCATGTGTTCCAACCCCGTGATGGGGATGGTAGGGAAGCGGGCCTGGAGCACCAATGGTGGGAGTCCTGAGCCCAGTGGACTGGATCCAGGCAAGCTGGGGGCTACATCCTGAGGTTCCCCAGCCCTGCCCTAAACTGTTGTCCTAACTGTCAACAACTCCAAGCGTGTCACAGCAAGGGGATATCTGAGCTCCAGAACCAAAGAAGCCTCCTAGAAGACTGCCTGCTACCAGCTTCATAGCTTCAAGTCAGAAGGCTATCAGCTTTCATGTTACCATTGGCCATAACTGCTGTGGTGTCACTCAGGGAAAGAGGCATTTCTTAGGTATGCAAATCTCAAGCCATCCGGGACTTTACAAGTCAAACCAACACCTTTCTATCCAGCCAGAAACTTAGCAGTAGCTACTATGTAGATCATCAATCATTCGAATTATCTGCTTTAAGGTACTTTATACAACTTACTCTGCTCTGGCAAGATGGAAATGTTGCTTCTCTACATGCAAGGATGCCATTTAGTGGAGCTTCTCTCCTCTCCCCAGAGTTTCAGCACACATTCTAGCCCCCGATGGAGCTCTTAGCTGCAGCTCATCCTGAATATGGAATATGAGTTCTGCAGAGGAGAGGTACTGTTTCCAGTTTGTGCCCCAGGGGCAAGGAGTTTACAAAGATTAAGATTTTAAAAAAGAGCTGATAATTAAATTAAAGGTCTGAAAATCAATAAATGAACCTGTAAAACAGGACTATCAGGAGCAGGGAGTGTTAGAACATGAAATCATACAGGAAGGTCAACTTTGGTCTTTGAGGGCTAGCTCTCTATCCATCTGAAAGATGAGAGCAAAACTAAAAGGGTCAGTTCTCTGAGATTCCAGTAAATGGGCCCAGGCAGTTGGGAAACATGTCATAGCTGAAAGCCTACAAAGAGCACAGAGGTCTGGAAGGATGAAGAAAGAGAGAAAATGAGTGATCACTTAACCCCCAAAGAGTGACAGGTTCTGCTTCATGCTGGAGTGTAGCCCAATGGCTGCTGTGTTATTATCTCTCACAGCAGACTGCACCAATATAGCATACACATCACTGTCTTCCAGGTACTGGGTCGGAGCTGGTTATTCCTTATCTAGCTGGAGATTAAACTTTTGACATTTTATAATATTCCAGGGCTGCACTGTAAGAATGTCAGATTCATTTGTCAAGTCAGCTTAAAAGTGAGGCTAAATCTCTGGCATTCCAAAGGAGGTTTAAGGTTAGCTGTAGTAAAGCAACTTCATGGAGCTCATTCTCTATGTTCTTTAGCTTTGTACGTCAACCTTCACAACCACTTCAGAAACACTGGAAATAAAGAGGCAGCCAACCTAATCCATACCATACATCAGATTCTTTTGCAAGCACTATAACGTTTGTGGGAAGTGGATTTTAATTTTACTTTTAATTTTACTTCTTAATGAAATCATTCTAAAAAATATTAATGGAATAATTCCCTTCCCCCCCCACCCCACACACACACTAGAGAGAAGAGCTGTGATTTTTTTAAATGCCTATTCTCAGCACATGTCTTTTATTGAGTCAGAACAATGGTCCATTTAGTCCAATATCCTGTCTCCAGCAGTGGCCAATACTAGCACTTCAGGGGAAGTGTACAGAACAGAGCAATTGGAATGATCTATCCCAGTCTTCTTCTCCCAGCTTCTTGCACAGCAGTGAAAGGAGCAGAACATGGAACCACCATTCCCAGGAGCTAGCACCCCACACCAGCAGTTCCTCCAACATGGCTGCACCGCCATCAGCCCCACCTATGGGGGTGGACTCATAAGCATGCCTCTGGGTAGGAAATGCAGACAGCTGTGTGAAAGGGGCAGGGGGCAAGACTGAGAGGAAGACTGAAAGTGGTTCAGCTCTGCAGTTTCATGGATACCAATTTACACCCGTGGATATCCACATTCATGGATATAAATGTGTAGCCATCTTGGGCTCTACTGGGGGGAACCCGCTGTATATCTCCCTCCATTGTGAAAACTGACAATTTTTTTCTACTCTTTGTTTCCTACCTTTAAACAAGGGATATCAATGTGTAGTTGACTACACGATTAACCACTAAGCCTAAGCTTATCAGTTAATCTTGTCAACTACACACACTCTCCCTCCCTTGCTACCTCTGTATCAGAGGCAGCAATGGCGGGAGGGGGTGGAGAGGGGAGCAGGAGCCAGTGCTCTTGAGGAGCTGGCTTTAAGCAGGCTCCGAAGGGTGCCATTTATGAGGGGCTAGGAGCAGTAGTCTCCCTCCCGAATTTGAACACCTGGATTTCATAGTTGAGGTCTGCTTAAAGCTATGCCGACCATATGGCCCAGATTTTCCAGGAGAGTCCCAATTTGAAGTAATCTGTCCTACTGTCCCCATAAACATCGAAATGTCCCAGAAATTCCAATATTTTGGCAAATATTTGGGTGGGGGAAGAGAGGCTTGCAGGGGAAGAAATGCAGCTAGAAGTGGCTGCACATGCTGCCATTTCCCCTTCTTTCCCCCGGCGGGAGGGAACAGCGGTGCAGGGACACCCTTCCTGGACGCTTTTCTCACTGCTCTGGAATCCAACCAATAGGAGTAGCAGGAAGCAATGCCTGTGGCACAGTGTTGAAAGCCACACAAAAGCAAGTAAGTGGCCCCCTTTCCTCTCATGTCCAGACCCTGCACCCCCAGCCTACTCACTCACTACCCTGCCGAGACCCCACATTCCCAGCCTGCTCACTCGCCATCCTGTGATTTAATATTTATATTTTGTAAGACTTTTCATATAAATAAATTCACAAATAAGAAAAAAAACCTGTGTCAGATCACATGTCCTGATTTTTGCTTTGGAAAGCATGGTCACTATACTTAAAGCCCATGTCCTGACTCCATAGGCAGTTTTTAAATGCAACAGAGTTTGAGCCATTTGCAGCTTTTCCTTTGGGGCAGGGAGTTTGTTATAAAAAGAGGGAGGCAAGGTGATTAAGAATCAAAAGGCTGGGCATTCCAGCAATTGAAGAATTGCTAGATCATCGTGAAAATATTGCCAGGTACGCCACTTAAAAGATTGGATGAGTGGCGAGGGGGGGGAGGAGTAGGAATGAGTGTTGTGCTGCAGGGATCTGCATTTGGACCACTGCTGTTAAACTTCTCATAAATGTTCTTGAAAAAGGGACAGACTGTGACTAATCCAAAGCTGACTGCAAAGAGTTACAAAGGGATCTCATAAAACTGGGAGACTGAGCAACACAAAGGCAGATGGAATTCAGTGTTGATAAGTGTAAAGTAATACACATGGAAAAATATAATCCTAACTATAGATACAAAAATGATGGGGTCCAACATAACTGTTATCACTCAAGAAAGAGCTCATCAAGTCCTTTTGGATAGTTCCCTGAAAACATCTGCTTAATGTGCAGTGGCAATCTAAAAACTAAAAAGCTAACTGACGAGGGAAGGACGGCTGAATCACACCTTGACATTGACATGGGAATCTGATTAATTTTTCTTTGTCTCTGCCACTCCCTTAGCTAAGAGCAATGGGAGCTTGTGCCATAGCTTGAAGTTGCTGGGAATCCTGAAATGTTAATCTAAAGCTGAATTTCTGTTTTTCTGCTCTAATGTGTTCATCTGATTATGCTCTCATGCTCCCAAATCCTGCCCACCCTGTTTTGTCTACTTGTTGCATGCCTGAGAGTGCAAACTCCCTGCAGCAGAGTGAGAGGTCTTTGTTACTTGTCTGTATAACCTAGCACAATGAGTCTGACCTTCAACTTGGTTTCCAAGGTGCTACCACAATATCAGGCATAATGTCTTACCTAGCCAGTTCTTGAATAACTATAGTGCTGGTTTTCAAACACCTTCCTTTTCATTTTTACTGGTACATTGCTCTTACTACAAAGAATTTTCCCCCACATTGACAACTATGATACATATCTATACAATACAAAATAGATTGTAAATAGATTGCCCAAAAGTGAAGAGGGGGGCAACTACGGCAGTGTAAACAAGGTTCTTGCTGCTGAGAGGCTGGCAGAACTGAATCTTTCTTATATGACTTTATTTTCCCAATAGCCGAGCTCCATGGGGAATCCATGCACAAGGGTGGGGACAGAGGATCTGCTGTTAAAAGGTTCCTTTAGTCCTTCCCTTCCCACCCTCCACCAGAGTACCAGTGAAGTCCCTTTCATACCTGTGTCCTTTGTAGTGCCACAAAGGTATCAATGGGGTAGGTCCTCTCTGCCATTCCCCTAACTTGAGGTGATGTTGATTTCTCCTGTGGGGTATCCCCAGCTCTCAACAGAGATACTTAGTCTGGGCACTGGCAGCTACATTTGCCCCAGAGTGAATTAGAAGAGAGGGGAAGTGAGAAGAGAAAATGACAACAACATGCCCATCAATGACAGAAACAAGCATGCTGTAGGTGAACAGCTTCCCAGTGACCTCCAGCAAACTACTGAAGCATGAATATTGCAGCTAATTGATGGGCACAGTTGATTGCCTGCTCTGCAGTTGTAGAGGCTTCAGATAAAAACCAGACAACATGGGGAAACATCAACGCAGTATGGGAGAAATATATTTGATAGGGGAAAGGGGAGTGTGACTGACTGAATGACAGAAATTCCCCCTTGGAGTTGTCTCTGGGTGTGCTGATTATGATAGTGCTGATCATGCTTATCATGCCTTCTTCCTGCTCTCTGAGGCTCCCAGCCACCCTGTCCTGGTAGGCCAGATTCTCTAGTCTTTCCCAAACAAGTCAGAGTTAGAGTTACTGCACTCTAGCAGTAACTAGGATTTAAGAGGTTGCAAGTGAAAACAGACAGATCTAAGCTGAAGTGAACAAAACGTGCTAGCTAATTCTAATCCAATAAGAAGCTTGATGCATGAAAATTCTTACCCTTAACAGCTGTTCTTATCTCAGGTAAAAAACTTCAACTCAGAGCTGATCTTTACTCTGGCCTGGTCTACAGTTTCTTCAAAGTTCTTTGCATCCTCTTAGGATGGCTAGGCAGTTCCAAAGGTCAGCTGAAGGCAAAGGAGTGATGGCTTCCCCTTGCTTAGACTTTCCCCCATAGCAGAAACCCTTTGTTCAGCATCTCCCATCCCCATAGAAAAATACCAGGTTCAAGATGGATTCCAGTACAGGATGCATGGTCACATGTCTCTCTAGGACCAATCACAATTTGGGCTTACAGGACAAACACAGCCATTTACAAGTTGTTGGTTTGAATCCTGAATCCTTATGTTTCAGGAACATCAGTAATAGTCTTCATTAACACACTTAGAATTATAAAGAGAGACACACTCCAGGCTTCTAAACTTCACATATAAGAATGATAAATGCACAAATATATGATATGCAGATTTGGCAAATTATAACTGTAAAATGGATATGTTACATTATCTGTTTTGCATACAGCATCTTTGAGTTATGCACATACATAGCCATAAGCCAATTTTCATAAAGCATGGGGGGGGGGAGGGAGCATGAGAAGAAGGATAGAATCTTTGGTTTTAGATTTTCATTACCAAAACTTGAAGTTGCTAACAGTTAATTTAAAGGTCAGAGCTGAAAAAAAATTGTAGGTACTTAAACCTTTGCCTGCAGCAGTTAACTAAATGTTTGGTTAATGGAGGCTATTAAACAATATCAATAGACAGATCATGAACATCTATAGTAATTTATGAATAAGTGAGTACGTGTTTAAAGTAGATCTTCTTTCAACCTCACCTGTTTATTTACAGGCACTAGCACATTACTTTTGGCAATAAAGGCAAGCCAAGATCAAGTTTACTAAAGCCAATAAATTAATAAAACAATTTGTCATTTCCACATTTAACTGGCATTGTTTTTATTTCTTTTAGAAGCAAATAAAATAAAGATGCCAGTCTGGCTTTCCTTGCCTAGTTTCCATTAATTCCCTTCTTTGTAATGCTACAGCAGGTGTTGTTCAGTGGCGTATTGACATAAAAATTAATGTTTATTTTTAAATAAGTCATTATGCACCATAATCATAACTGTGGCACAAGAAGAGTATCTATCTTTCCAGCTTTCCAAATGCACATTTCTGCAACACAGAAAGTAAACAATCAACACCTTAATATAATCAATCCATTAGTTATACTGCAAGAGTCTGATATTCATGTATTTACTATGCTAAGCCATTCATATCCTTGGACTAATATTAAGTGGAAATAATACTTGATTCATCTCACAGGGATGTTATGAGAAAGAAATAATATATTTTAAATGCTTTAAAATGAAAACTATATTCTGGGCTATTATGTAACTAACTACTATATTAATAATAAACAGGATCTTGTTTCAGCAATTTTTAATTCTAACTGGATAGCAGATTGACAGTTGTGCTACCAAATCAGCCAGAGATTTGGTCAAAGAAATTACTGCCTCTAGAGCAATAGATTCTTAAAGCTCCACAGCTTAGCAGCATCTTGGGAATCCTTGTATTCCGCTGCATACCCCTAATTCTTGTACTAGTGATGACTGACAATGCTTATACTGGTGGTGTAACATGTTGAAGGAAGTTATGAGCGATTCAGGTGCAGGAATTATGAAAGTGAAATAAAAATGAGCATGCTGGAACATCTGAAATAAGAAAACCGGGAGGCTTCCGTAAAGCAATGCATTTTATTTCCATGTGTCATTCTCCAGATTAATTGAAGTCTTCCATTAATGCAATTAACATGCCTCAGCATGAGGCAATATTTTTATTTTGCAACAGTCTTCTTCATTGGAAAACTTAGTTTTATTTACCAAATCCCCATTTTTAATTTAGGGAATTCTTAAATATTTAAGATTAGTTATATACAAGCTACAGTGTAACCATTTTTGCCATATATGCAAAGGTGCAAAATTGTAACAGCAGCTTTTAACAGTTAAATACTGTTAGAATTTCCATGTTTCTACTACCATATTTTAACAATAAGCAGCAAACCATTACATTTCCATCTGGCATGAGGAAAAGATGTTACTATATGATTGCAGGCATATAGCTTTCTACAGTTTTCAAATGTAACAAACAGGTAACAATGTTATATGCCAGGAAATCTAAAGCTGTAATGCAGTCAGTATTTGACCTCCTTTATAGAGATAAAATACTGAACACAGGGAGAAACAGATTGGCAATAAATGTGGTGGTCAGTGCTCTGCATGGATTACAAAGAAATTGACTATTCTAGTGATTTTAATATTAGACCAACTACCAGTAAGAAAAAACAAATTTATTATTCTAGAATGCATTTTTTAAATGATTTTATAAACAATAAATAGAGTATTTTTTTAAAAAATACATTAAGAAGATTGAACAGAAGGTAAACATGATATTTCAGATCACAGTAAATTACCCTCATTACTTCAGTGCAGTTGTACAGTAAGTACAGCATACAGCTCTTTGTGCCTCTTCCTCAACAGATCAGCAATGTTAGGCTCTGTTATATCACATCTTTTCTTTATCTGTGAACACCATCTTTTCCAAAAATATATTTAAAATGTTGTATTTCCAGATTCTACTTTAAAAACATTATTGCATACAGATATGTATTTATATATATATATACACACACACACACGGACATAATCTAAAACAAATGAACTGCTCTAGAAACTGATTCTGAAAATATTTACTACTGATCTTAAGTATTTCCAATGACTTCTTGGAAGGATGCTCCATTGGTCTAATCCAAACCCCATTTCATTCCCAATGGCTGTGTCTACATTGGCATCCCCTTCCGGAAAAGGGATGCTAATGAGACACTTCGGAATTGCAAATCCGCGGGGGATTTAAATATCCTGCGCGGCATTTGCATTTACATGGCTGCCGCTTTTTTCTGGCTCGGGGTTTTTGCCGGAGAAAAGCGCCAGTGTAGATGCGATTTTCCAGAAAATAAGCCCTTTTCCAGAAGATCCCTCATTCCTACTTTCAAGGGCTTATTTTCCGGAAAATCGTGTCTACACTGGCGCTTTTCTCCGGCAAAAACCCCGAGCCGGAAAAAAGCGGCAGCCATGTAAATGCAAATGCTGCGCAGGATATTTAAATCCCCTGCGGATTTGCAATTCCGAAGTGTCTCATTAGCATCCCTTTTCCGGAAAGGGATGCCAATGGAGACACAGCCAATGACTTCAGTGAGAGGTTGGGTTACTCACAAAATAGTGAATATTTGTAGGATGAGATCCTTATTTTTCTGATCGGAGGTTCTCAACAATTCAGGCCTGATTCTGATCTCACACATTGTAGATCAGGAGCAATTCCATTGAAGACAATGGAATTACATGTAGTGTAAAACAACTTTAAGGCCTGCTGTACACACAGGTTGAGTACCAAATTAACTGTTTCAGCTAGGGTTGTGATTTTATACTAGTATAGTTAGTGTGGTACAGCTCTTAGCATGTATGCTGTTACAACAGCATAAAGGATAATAGCAAAAAGGTGCTTAAAATATACATCCTGGCTGCATCTAGATTGGCATGATTTTCTGGAAATGCTTTTAATGGAAAAGTTTTCCGTTAAAAGCATTTTCGGAACAGAGCATCTAGATTGGCAGGGACGCTTTTCCGCAAAAGCACTTTTTGCAGAAAAGTGTCTGTGCCAATCTAGACGCGCTTTTCCGCAAAAAAAGCCTTGATCACCATTTTCACAATCAGGGCATTTTTGTGGAAAAAATATCTCAGCTGTCTACACTGGCCCTTTTGCACAAAAGCTTTGCGCAAAAGGGACTTTTGCCTGAACGGGAGCAGCATAGTATTTCCACAAGAAGCACTGATTTCTTACAGTAGGAAGTCAGTGCTTTTGCAGAAATTCAAGCGGCCAGTGTAGACAGCTGGCAAGTTTTTCCGGAAAAGCAGCTGATTTTCCGGAAAAACTGGCCAGTCTAGACACAGCCATTATGTTCCCTCCCTACACAAGAAATCAAAATTCTGCTTTTCAGGGACTTGCTAACTCCTCCTTTTCTATTAAATAATCTTTTTTTATATAATTAGTCCCCCTAACCAGCCTCCATACTCCAAGATAGGCCTCCTTTAATGAGCTCTTAACTTCTTCCGTACTAGCTTCTTTGTGCACAATGGGCACCTTTGCAGTCTCCACAGAGCTGCCCTTCTGTTCCTCTAGACACTGACCATCCTCAGTTGCTGACTCTTTTACAGCTATCTTCTCAGTCCCTTTCTCTTTGAACATCTCCTCCATTACAAATGGTGGTTGACCTCCAGAATGTCCCTTCTCCTCTTCCTCTTCAGCTTCTTTCTCCAGGTCTTCATAGTTGCTTTGCCTTCTGGTCTCAATGTATTTGGCCACACAGTAAATGACTGAGCCCAAGGTGTTGACCACTACACCGGCTATAAACAGTTTTGTGGGTGCCACATCACTGAATGCCACCATCCCCACTGTGATGGTTGCTATGCTTTTCACCACCCCAACAAAGCTCGTGGTCACAGCTGAGTTAATGTAGGTGCAGTGAAGGGTGGTAAAGTTCATGGCACAGCCAAAGAAGATGCAAGCAATAAAGGTGCATGTCATGACAGGGTCCTTCCAGCCTGGAAAAGACCAAACATTGATGGAATCCATGGTGGCAAAGGAGCAGATAATGAGAAAAGGAGTAGCAGAGACAGCAATGGCATATTGGGCTGTCAGAGGTCCATAGTCACTATCCGCACTTGTCTTCTGAATGAGCACCAAATAGGCAGCATGTACCAACACAGCCAGAACTCCTGTCACATACCCTATGGGGTCACCAGCCAGATCACCAGCCCCTGCCAGAAAAGACAGAAAGAAAAATGCATTTACGAGAGAGAGAGAGAGAGAGAGAGAGAGAGAGAGAGAGAAAAGAAGGGCTATGTTCTTTATTTGTGACATCATTTAACACCAGAGAGACAAATATCCATTTAAATAAATGTAACTGAGTCTCTGATTTCAGATTACTTTAAATTATATTACCTTCTGACAAATAGGTAGATAAAGAGTTGCAACTGTATTCAAAATCTGTTTCACTCCCTCCTACTTCAAAGACACCCCTTTAACATATTACTCTCCATATTCGACCCAGCCAGGGAGTTTTTTTCTCAGACCCCAAATTAGTTTCCATCCACTCTCTTAGAAGGAAGGAAGGAAAGAAGGGAGAAAGGAAACAGTTGATATATAATCATAAGAGGAAAAATATTTGTGTACTACTGTCTCTGCCTCAAACTATCCCCGGAGACGAGTGCCAGTAGCTTTCAGTGTTCCCTCTCCTGATCCTGCCTTCCCACCTCCCTCCAATAAAGCGCCCAAGGCTTGATTTCTGTGCAAATTGAACCGTCTGTTTTTCATTACGGTTCCAGGGATCGCTCACAAACCCGTGCGCCGCCATGTCCCTAGCAGAGCCAGATTCTGCCTCCTTCACAATCCAGCTCACACGTGGATGTCACCCTTGCAGTCAATGACAGTAAAACGTGAGGATCCCAGGGCAGAGTTTGGCTTTCCCTCTTCATGCCCGGTTGGAGCTTCCAGCTGCCGCCTCCTTTCCAAATCCCCGGTTTCCCCGCTGGAGCCTCTGAGCTACCCCAGCCCACAGCCTCTCAGGAGGAGCCAGGCAGCTCCCCAGGGCGCAGAACTCGTGGGTGGGAGAAGGGGACAAGGGCGATCGCTCCTATTTCTAGCCCGCTAGTGTAATCCGCACACCTCGCTGATCCCTGTGCCCCAGGTAAAGGGAAGACCTCGAAGCCGCCCCGTTGCCCAGCGCTGCCCTGCACTAAGGGATCGCTGCTCCAAGCCACGGAGAATTGGCGCGCACGGAGCCATCCCACCCGCGGGAAGGGAACTCGGAAGGAGCAGGGGGAAAGGAGCTCGGGGTGCTGCGCGGGGGACGCAGGGATGAGGGAGCGGAGTGGGGCCAGGGCGCAGGGAGGGGTGGGACTAGGGGGTGACAAGGCTGAGGGGGGCTAAGGCGGGAAGGGGATGAGAACAGTGTAGGGACGGGAGGGGGTACAGCTGTGTGGTGGGGGGAAAAGGAGGGAGGGGGGGACCAGAGGGGTGGAGCAGGGACGGGACAGAAGCTGATGGCGGTGCTGGGGAGGGGGAGAAGGGCTGCCGAAGGGGCAGATAACGGGAATGGGGCGATGGGGGTGGCGGTGCAGGCGGCGGGACGCGGGGCTGAGGGCCCGGGGTAGCTGTGCGGGGGGAAGCGAGGGGGTGGCCGTGCAGGCGACGGGTGGGAAGGGACGGGGGTAGCAGTGGGTGGGTAGGGGCGACGGGGAGCGAGGCGGGGCCGGGCTCACCTGCCAGCGCGGCCCCGCAGGTGGTGAGGAGCACGGCGCCCAGCACGCCGGCCGAGGGGGCGCCGTTTTTGAGCAGCAGGGCGCCCAGCAGCAGCGTGGCCAGGGGCAGGCAGCGCTTGAAGACCACGTACATGGGCAGGCTGAGCCCGCGCAGCGCCCACAGCGTGAGGCTGGACTGCAGCGTGGAGAGCACGGTCACGGCCGCGAAGGGGCGCGCCAGGCCCAGGCCGAAGGGGGGCACCGCCACCAGCCCCAGGCGCCGCAGCAGCGCCAGGCTGAGGGCGGCGGCCGCGCTGCTCAGACACTGCAGCAGCGTGAGGAAGGCGAAGTGGTAGCGGCTGAGGAGGAACTTGAGCAGGATGTTGAGGGAGCCCGAGAAGAGCCCGTGCGCCACCGCCACCCCGATGCCCAGCGCCCGGCCCTTGCCCAGCCGCATGGCGAGGGGGGAGAGGGGACAAGGCTGCGCCCGGCTGCCGCCGCTGGGTTTCCCGCCAGTGCCGCGTGGGGAGCAGCAGCAGCCGCAGCTCCGCTCTGTGGCCGCCCGCCCGGGCAAGTGACACCGCTGCCAGCGCCGCTCGCTCCTAGCAAAGGGACGGCAGGGAGGGAGGAGGGGAGAGGCTGAGCTATAGGGCGGGCGCGGGGGGGGGGGGAGGAGGGGGGGTGTCCCAACTCCCATGGAAATCTCTCTGCAGCCTTTGGAAAGCCCTGGCCCTGGAGAGCCCGCGTTCCTGCTGACGCGTGCGGGGCTGGGTGCCCGCGCCGCACTTCCCATCACTTTAATTAGAGCCGGATCGCTTGCTTGCCTTTGCCGGGTCCCCTTCCTGGCCGCTCACAGCCCGATGAGGCACTGCCGGGTTTTAACAACCAACCAACTCCTGAGCTGGAAGGGGAGGGGGTAGCACTGGGCCGAGGGAGTGGGCACATCAGCGCAGCCCCCCCCCATCTAGAGCGGGCAAGCTATTGAGGCGCTAACACCCCCCTTTCAGCTGGGGGGCGGGATCTGCGGATCGCCCTGTTCGCTCACCCGCACTCTCTTTGCCCCCCAAATCCCGACTCACGGAATTAATTTACACCAACAGGGACCCCTCCCTCCTTAGCGCCTGGCCCGAGGGGGATGTGGGAGGCTTATGGCGAGGGGCTCCGAAGGAGATGCCAGTCTCGCTTCTGCCTCGCCTAAAGCGCCTGGGGTTTCTAGCGCCAGGTACTCGGCGCGCAACCGGCGCACAAACGCCGGGCAAGCCAAGCGCTCTCCGAAGTCCTGGCTGCGGTTGACACAAAGTTTTAAGCAGCCACCGCCGGCTTGTCTTCGCCCGGCCTTGAACTGCGGCGAGTCCAAACGAAGTCACAGCGCGATCCAGCTTCTGCACTAGCCTGGCGAGAAAAGTCCAACCCGGAGACCGGAAAGCAAAGTGGGAACCGCTACACCCAAGGCCGCCGGCAGAGGGGCAAAAGGAGCAATTGTCCCGCTCTCCCCTTTAAAAAGCACCTGCGCGGGCCACAGGCATGGGCGGAACCCGCCTTAGGGGAGAGCTGCCCCCGGCTCCAATCCTTGCACCCGCAGCCTCCCTCCTGGCTAGAGCCTGCCCAGCCCCCCTAGTTCCGAGCCTGGGCCGGCTGCAGCCGCGCCTCCCTTCTCTTCCTTAGACCCAACCTGCTCCCGTAAAAAACCTCTCTCCAAAGAGGCATTTGATCTGCCCTGTCCATGGAAGGTGGGGGAGAGGGAGACGCTGAGCAGCAAATGGTGATGGGCGTTTGTGAAATGCGGACAAGTTTTTAAAGAGAGACACCAGACCTGTTCCTAAATCAACTGTGCGAACTCCCCATGAGCCATGTGTCGGGCTTCTCTGGGGTCCACTGGAGCTGGAGGCCAGGCGCCGCCCTAGGCATTCCGAGCCCCAGGACAGCACAATCAATGGGCCCGGGCTCCTCTCTCGGATGGAGCCTCTCCGCCCACTCCGAGCATCACCTTTCCACTAGAGGCAGGACCGTCCTGAGCGCCTCCCCCCAGTGCTCCGGGCCCAGGGCAAACCGCCCAGGCTCCACCCCTTCCCCAAGCTCTGCACCTGCTCCGCCCCCACCTTTTGGAGCGTCCACTCCCTCCAGAGGGCTACTGGTGCTGGTCTGCCTAGGGCACCAGCACCAGAACGGACGACTCCTGGACTGACCTGCTAGGATCCTGCATGAAAACATTACAGCGGGGGCTATTAAACTCCTGCCCTTGAACAGTGCAATAGAGTCCAAGGAAAAAGTTTGTGCATACTGGCTCTGATCCAGACTCCACTGAAATCCACAGACCTCCATTAACTTCAGTGGATATTGAATTAAACACATTATGTTCACCGTTGATAATCCTTCTCTTGACTCAGTTTTATGTTCTTCAGGAAGTCAAATAGTCAACTCATCAAGCTACAATTCCTCTCCTGCTTTGTGTTCTCTGTAATTACATTGCTATTGGTAAGATTTATGGTTCAAAAAATGGTCAATAAAGGCTTCTCCGATGGAGTCCCCACTCGTATAGCTAACTGACATCCTGCTCAACTCTCCTTGAAATCATAAAGAAAATCTGGTTAGAGGCATCCATTGTACAGACAGTTAATCGTTTGAGTGCCATCAGTTCTCTGGGATGGATACAGAAGTGCATAAACCATTTTCACCAGACAAGTGGTAAATAGCTGTGCTTCAAGAAGAGGGCACTCTCACAGATATGTATTGGGAACAGTGATGGCTACACATTTTCCAAAGTGAAGTTTTCACAACTTGAAAATTCTGGCAGGATTCTGGCATCTTTGTTCCTGAATGATCCAAAGCAGTCAAGAAGATTTTCCATTAAATGTTAATTGAAGTAGAAATAGATTACCTTGAATCTATGGAAAGGTCTAACCTTTTGCCATCACCCAACACCAACTTTTTCATTAATCAGTGGGGTCATGAAAAGTGCTGGAACATTATAATTTCCAGTTTTCAGCCTTTGAAAACTATGCATGCTCTGATTTCATTCACTAACTATAAGAATATATTCTTAACTCTCAGTACATGGTAAATACATTATTTGTATTTTAAATAGGCACTGAGTATGTACTATTGGTTTACAAGAGCTTGTATGAGAAAGGACAAAATTTGGACAAAAAGGGAATGGTGAACTCAAATGGCATTGTAATGTAGCATGGGTTTGATCCTGTATTCTTATAGCTTTCAACAGTGTGTGTGCATAAGGAACACCTTCTAAAGATCTAGCATAATAATTAAAGAAGCTGGAAAATATTTTAGCCAACCTTAAGAGTCTTGTAATTTAAACAACACTTTAAACTTCCTGGAAGAGCTTGATGGATGATTAATTTGTCAACCTCTGCAATGCTTGATAGCTATGGGCTTTGCAATGTCCATGGGCAGTAATGCTGTCCTGTTTGTGGGGAAAAACAAAACAGACTCTCACTTCAAAAGGTAACTTTTACATAACTGCTGGCATGGATGCAATAGTTCTCCCGATTGAGATTTAAAACTTATTTTCAATCAAACTTGCCTGAAAGGAAATCAGTGATAACAGAAGTGTGTTACTTTTCCTTAAAGAGCTAGAACTCTTCACAATTTAATATTTTCTAAACAAGAACATATACTCCATCCAGGCATTTTAAATATAAGTGTCATCATAAATTGTGAGGGCACTTATGCAAAACAAACCAGTCAACCACCAAACCAAGGTCTACTTCTTCCCCCCCCCATTCTTGCGGACCACCTGTGGTATTGTTTATTGACTTCAGGTATTTATTGTTTATTGACTTCAGGTAGTCAAGTATGAAAACTAGTACAATTCTTAACATTTTGTTCAGAAGGGAGTAAGATACATGGTCATTCAAGTGTTTTGAGGAAGATGTTTTCATTGCAGTAGACCAACAGCATAGAAGGACCAATTCCCTGCGGTTGCAGGTTTCATCAACTCAAACGGGGACTTAAAAAATCGGTATGAAAGGCTCACTACTAGTCATATCTTTTTAGGGGTAACCCTTAGGCTTGCACACTAACACACTGAAGCTCACAATGTGTTAAAACAATAAGATATATTTCACTAGCATTAAAACACACATGACATTTCCAAAAGAAAGTTCAGTGTCTCTTATTTCCAACTCAGAGACTCAAGAATTTTCAGCAACCAGAAATTTCCAAAACCAACTTTTTTACAGTCATTTCAATATTAGCTTATATGTGTATACCAACATACAAAATAAATACTAATTAAAAATCCAGTCAAGTATTTAGAGATTGCCATCAGAGGTGAGAACAAAACCAGTGATACCAAAGGTTTTAAATGGAAGATCCAGAATTACAATAGTAACCTCCAGATGACAAGAACCAGGACAGAAACATAAAACCACTACCACCAAAGCCCATGGTAGCTTTGGTAACAGACTCTTTATTCTCTGTTAGACCAGCCTCTGAAGAGCAATTCACCTGTGTTACATATGAATCAAAGATGTACAAAATGGACCAGGTGCAGGATGAGATTTCATACAATCAGAATATGAAGCAGGGAAGCTCGTAAGGTCTGGGTGTGGTTCTCAGATAAATATTTGAGAATTAAAATAGGTAATAGGTTAAAATAAAGAAGTGAGGAGACAAGCAGAATCACCCAAACTGGAGAATGGAGAAAAATTTCAGGAGGGCAACACATGTTCACCTTGAAACAAAAGGTGTTTTTTTTCCAGCAGGTATGTATGAACATAAGCACAAAACAAATAGCAGCTTACATGTTTTTAGTTTTTACAACATACATTTCTGGAAGCTCAATGCTGAATGCAAGTCAAATGGTTTTCATTCCTGGCAGCTTTGTTTGCACCAGCTCCATCAACCAAGCAAATATTCTGGGTATTGTCTCAGTTCCTCATGTATGTTAATGTTTCATATTCTTTGGCTGCTCCCAGCTATATTGATTTGTCTCTTGTAACTTGCCTACCCTTCTGTCCTATTTTTAATCTTTGTCCTTACCTCTTACTTGACTCTGCCAGTTCAGTGGGTGAAATCTTAGCCCCGTGCAGGGCAAAACTCCCATTGATTTCAATGGTACCAGGTTTTGCCCAATTGAACTCAAACTGCATCTTTTGTAGATTATTTTTCTCCATCTCCTCATACTTCTCATTTCCTGTCTTGCCCATCTTGTCCACCGCAACACCATTCCTGTCAACCATTTTTCAAATTCTCTCTTTCCCTCCCAATTTTATCTCCTCTCCTTTCCCCCACTGCTCTCTCCCATATTTTATCTTCCATCTTGACCTCTTTCCTCCTTTCTCTGTTTGCTGTTGCTTTGTACATTTTCAGCTTTGTTTTGTTCTGTATCCCAAATGGTTGTCTGCTGTTTTTCCCCTTTAATATCAGTATGTGTATTTATAGGAGGCCCTATGGGCATCCATGCTGTTTAATAGCTGCACATTCTGAATATTAATATACACACCATATAAAGGACAGCTCATCCATCTTTAGAGAGACAGTCAGACATCCACTTGGCAAAGTGGGAAAACGCAACTGTACTTAGAAGATTTAGGCTCTGATGGACCAAAGCTAGGGAAGAGCATCAAAACCTTAACAGCTTTCTGACAAAACATTCTGTCAGTGGCAGCTCCTACCCTTTTATAGTAAAGGGCTCCAGCTCAGATGCCTTCACTGCTCAATATCAGCAGCTCAGTACAAGGAGAGGCGAGGCAAAAACTCACACTTAAACTGCCCAAGCTATGTAGGGATCATAGGTTAACATACTGGGTTTCATTCAGAAACTTATTAGAAGCCACTGTAGATCCCAGCACCCTGCTTTATGTGCTCTCAAAATGAAAACACCACTAAATAAGTAGGCCACAGCATACTGCATCAGCTTTAGTTTCCAATGGTCTCATGATGCAGAACCATATAAAGCAGGTTACAGCAATCTTGAGGTGGCAAAGGTATGGATATTTGGGCTAAAGTCTGCATGGATTCCACTCTTTTCACCAGGGGCAGATGAAAAAAAAAAACCCTACTTTTGACATAGCCATTTCTAGGGCTTATGGGAGTAACCCAAGATTTAATGTATCTAAATTGCTGATCTGTGTAACAAATGGCTAAGGCAGGGGTGTCAATATCAGATGAGGATGCTTGATGACTCACACAAACAGCAAGTTAGAGGGGCAGAGTGGCTTGCTCAAGGTCTTAGAAGAAGTGGGAGATAAAAGCTAAGATCAGAACACAGGAACTCTCAATCTCTTGCTTAGTCCATAATGGGATGTGCTGCCGCTCAGGGCTTGTGTTCACTGAAAAGTGAACTTCAAGTCATTGCCCCTAACTATGCAAGGTAGTCTCTTACATTGGACCCATTTCTGTTGGGAGAGAAATAGTCTTTCAAGCTTACACAGAGCTCTTCTTCAGGTCTGGGAAAGGTTTGTAGAGTGTCCCAGCTAAATACATGATGGAATAGATAGAATATTTGCTAACTATTTATGCTAAACTATCTGTTTGATCATATATTTAGCTGTGACATTCTATTTCTCTTTCCCAGGCCAGAAGAAGAGCTCTGTGTAGGTCAAAAACTTGTCTCTGTCACCAGCAGAGGTTGGTCCAATACAAAGTACTACCTCACCTACCTTGTCTAATATCACAACAGCTACAACACTTGTGTCTCACTAGAGCTGGACTAATTCAGGGGTAATAATTCGAGTGTAAACAATTTGAGTTAACACTTACAGTGAAGACATTTCCTTACCCTAGTGAGGTATTCCCCCTCAGTGCCAAAGACCACAGAAAATCAGCAAAAGTGCTGATTCAGATGCAAGCAGCCAGGAGGGAGATTTTGACCCTAGCCCTGCTTCACCCCACAGCAATGATTTGGTCTGGGGTTCCCCCAGCCATGGGTTTCATAGGATTCTGAGCCCAATGGCTGGTGTGAGATGAGAAAGAAAACAAATAGAGCACAATCTAAAATTTGTAGGTGAAAAAAATCATTGTGTCAGATATTTATTTATTGTGGCAGTCACTTTATATCTTAAAGGTAATTTCTGCAATGAAAATGGTAGAAACCTTTCCTTAAAAAAACAAAAACAACCCCCCCCCCCCAGCTAAAGATGAAAATTAGCCTTCAAAATAGTAGAATTCAAGAACCTCCTTACTACCACCACAGGAAACATCATTTTATCATATTCCCTCGCTGTGAAGGGAACGTGTAGGGGAACACCAGAACTGAAGGCCAGCTGATAGTACAGGTTGAAACTCTCTAATCCGGCACTCTCTGGTCTGACAACATCTGTGGTCCAGCATGATTTTAGTTGGCCAGATGTCCCTTTATCTTGGGTGTGGCCAAGTTTCCCATGGTCCCACAAAGTTTGTTTATAGGCTCCAGTCAGCAAATTCTCTGGTTCGGCACTGGTCAGGTCTTGAAGATGCTAGATTAGAGAGGTTCAACCTGTAGTGAACAATAAGGACACTTGTACTCTTGGCACATGATTGCACAAGCAGAATAGATTAAAATAGCACTGAGTTACCAAAACAAAGTCAGTGGTGCCTACAATTATAAAAAGTTATATAAAAGGTAAGAGAGTCTCCAACGATGTTGAGGAAACTATGATCTTTACCATTCACCCACAAGACACTACAGGTTGAATCTCTCTAGTCTGGCACTCTCTCATCTGGCACAATCCATAGTCTGGCATAATTTTAGTTAACCAGATGTCCATTTATCAGGTGGCTAAATTTCCCCATAAAGTTTGAGTCCTCAAGTGTTCTGTGCTGTTATTTAGCTCTAATTTACTCCTAAATGTCTTCTAAGGGTACAGTAAGCAGTGGAAGTGTTGGTAAGCAATATTGACCTCCCGTGGTTTAGCAAATTCTCTGGTTCGGCACTGGTCAGGTCTGGATGGTATGGGACTAGAGGTTCAACCTGTTGTCATTATTAGTATTAGAAGGTCACTCTAAGCCAGGAGTGGGCAATAATTTTTTTTTGGGGGGGGGGGCACTTTACACATTTCTGAAGTGGTCACAGGCCACCCCAGAAGTGGCAGGGCCTTGGGCAGAAGAGGCAAGGCCAGGAGGCTTGCCATACTCCCCTGCCCACAGACCCTGATTGGCCCAGGGGAGGGGTGATCATGTTAAGTCTTTGCCTCCCACCTCCCAGTGCCTAGAGAGAACCACCAGCTGTTTGGAACACATAACAGATTCAAAACAGCTGGCAATTCCCTCTGGTACCGTGTGCCCCTGGTGGGGGAGGAGACTTTGCATGCTTCCGTTTCCAGGTCTTGATTGGCCCGGGGGCAGTGGAGCAGCAGGGGAGCCATGGGGCCAGATCAACTGGCTTGGCAGGCTGGATCTGGCCCGCAGAGGCTGTCTTGCCCACCCTTGCCCTAAGCATACTTACTGTATTTGCCTTTCTGACCACTACTGCTAGAATGTTATTGGTAAAACAAGTACTACAGTCTTACCAGGAATGTGAAATGTACTATTTGCCACAGTGTCCCACTAATTTATGCACACTAGAATAAATGCATTTTCTTTTAAATTTACAATATTGCTCTTGATATGAGAAACACGTATGAGAAAAACATTTTTACTAACAGTAGAAGCCCCTAAAAGAAGGAATAAAAAAATCCTTAAAAATGAAGTGAGTGGATTAAATGTTCAAGATATTTGTATTTAGTCTATTTTAAAAATAACTAGTGAAGAATTAGAAAACAGTGCTGTCATTCTTAAAAGCAGTTTATTTTTTTAAAGTGAACATGTGTAGCAAGCATACCCTGAGAACTACAAATCAGTTACAACTACTGACAAAGAAACATTTTCACTGCATTGCAGAAATATTTATAACAGCACATTCTTCCCATTTAGAGATAATATGGTAAGGTTAAAAACCACACTTAGCTTGTAGGTTCACTCATTTTTCAAGAGTGTAAAATCTGGACTCAGCAGCTCTCAAATGAAAGTGAATGTGTGAGGGGGAAGGGAAGCAGCGAAGGAGAAAATTTAATCCAGGGGCTGGCAAAATACCACTCAGGGCAACATTTGGATCTGGCTAGCCACAGCCCAGTGGGATCCTCAGGCTGGCTCCCTGCCTACCACAGCCCCACACACTTCTCAAAGCAGCTGGCTGATGGGAGTGCGTATTTCTATGCCCTTTGGGGGAGGGAGAGTCTCTGTGCTCTGCTCTCCACCTCCAGGACCATAATTATAGCCTGCCATGGACCAGGAATCGGTAAATGGGAGCTGCAAGTGTGATGCTTGTGGCCGCATGCAGTTTGCAGAGACCTGCTGCTCCTTTCCCCCATGAGGCACGACACACAGACACAGACACACTGTTCCCAGCAGCCGGCAGCTTTGAGCGGTGTGAGCCTCAGGGTGTGTGCCTCATGTCTACAGTAAGCTCCTCCCAGCCAAAGCTTGTACCTGGTATCCTATCCTCTTATGCACCCCATCTCTCTTCCCCAGGTCTCAACTCCCTTGTGCACCCAAACCCTCTGCACCTCTGTCCCAGTCCCATTCTCCTCCTGCACCCAAACTCCCTCCCTGCCCCTGCAACTGCTCCTGCACCCCTGCCCCAGGTTACAACCCTTCCTGGACCCAAACTCCCTCCCATATCCTGCATCCCAACATCCTACCCAAAACTCCCTCCTGTACCCAAACTCTGTCTTACACCCAGCATCCCCCCATTAATATCACAGAAAAGTTTGGCCCTTGACCACTTACCAAATTCTTTGAGTGGCTCCCCTGCAAACATTTTACTCACTCTTGGTTTAATCCATTTGTTGGATATACAGGTTACACACTGAAGCATCTTTTCATCCCACTTTCATGATTCAAATGAAAGGCTGAGATCGTTTATAGCCTCATACCAGTGTTTCCATGTTTAGCTTTCAAATAGATGTACAGGCAGTCCCCGGGTTACGTACAAGATAGGGACTGTAGGTTTGTTCTTAAGTTGAATCTGTATGTAAGTCGGAACTGGCGTCCAGATTCAGCCGCTGCTGAAACTGATCAGTTTCAACAGTGGCTGAATCTGGACGCCAGTTCTGACTTACATACAGATTCAACTTAAGAACCCCAGGCATCCCCAAGTCAGCTGCTGCTGAAACTGATCAGCGGCTGATTCCAGGAAGCCCCGGGCAGGGGCTTCCTGTAGTCAGCCACTGGTCAGTTTCAGCAGCGGCTGACTTGGGGACGCCTGGGGCAGAGCAGCTGGGGTGCTGCTGGGTTGGTCCAGTAGTGCCGCCGCTGGACCAACCCAGCAGCACCCAAGCTGCTCTGCCCCAGGCATCCTGATTCAGCCGCTGCTGAAACTGACCAGCAGTGGCTGAATCAGGACACCTGGGGCAGAGCAGCTGGGGTGCTGCCGGGTTGGTCCTGTAGTGCCCAGAGCGGCGCTACGGGACCAACCGGCAGCACCCCAGCTGCTGTACCACAGCCGCCCGGAGCAAAACCGCGGAGCACGGGCAGCAGGACAGCCCAGACGCGCCGTGGCTGTCCTGCTGCCCTCGGGCTCCGCGGTTTTGCTCTGCTTTGCTCCCCGTCCCCCTGGTCTGCTGGAGAGAGGGCCCCGTTCGTAAGTGCGGATCCGACATAAGTCGGATCTGCATAACTCGGGGACTGCCTGTACTGTAACAGTATATCTTATTAAAAACACCCTCCACACTTACACACTATATTTGCAGCTATTCCATGACCTCCACCCACTCAGACATATTGCTTGCATATTAAGCAGAAAAGGGAGATGAAAGGAAAGAACTGTTAAGGTTAGAAATAATCAATATTAATATACAGAAGTGAGTTTTATGGCCCATGGTATTAGTAAAAGCTATAAGCAGCATAGTTTTATGGCTGTGTATTTCTTAGCATACAAAATGAAAACACTTCAGAATGATCTCACCAATTCTGGGATAGGGATGCTAAATATTGGTTAATTGAACAGTTGATTAAACTCATGAATTATCTTTGGTTACTCGACTATTCTATAGTCTCCTGGGGTAGGACCGGCAGCCAGTGTGCTCTGGCCCCACTCCCAAAGAGCCCCCTGCAATCCCATGCTGCTGTCTCTGTAGCAGAGGCAGCAGCATGGGGTTCCAGGTGGGAACTGGTCCATGAGGGGAGTCAGTTTAAAAACCAGCTCCCTCATGGATCAGCTGCCTATCGCACTGTGCTGTTCCCTCTGTATCAGCAGCTGCTGTCCAGGGGTGGGGGTCTGAGCTCCCAGACCTGGCATGAGCCCAAACTGAGCCAGGCTCCCTGCTTGCTTGCCTGGCTCCTAACATACTTTAAATGCAGAGCTGCAGCCGGGGCGCAAGCCGGGACTGAGCCGGGCTGCTGACCAACCTGCTAACAAATTTACTGGCGAGGGAGTGGGGGGGAGGTGTTTGAGAATGCACGTCGTCTGTAACATTAACCGAGAAGCTTTTGCTTATCAGTTAATCGGTTAATTCAGCGGTTCTCAAACTTTTTGGGCTCCGGAGCCCTTTACATGTGTAAAAATTTATGTGGAGCCCCAGTGGTCCACTGATTGTATGTGTTGTACCTATCAATGTTTCCAGTTTGTCAACCTCGCGGAGCCCCTGGAGATGTCTCGCGGAGCCCTGGGGCTCCACGGAGCACAGTTTGAGAAACACTGGGTTAATTGACTACACTAATACATCCCCACTCTGGGATACACTAACTATGCAGGATCATACAACATTTGAGCTCAGCAGTAATTAGGGCCCTACAAAGAGGCTGTTGAAAGTGCTGAGCCTTGTGAAGGAGACTCTGAAGATAAAGGGGAGAGATGTAGGTGAGCACAGGAAGGTAATAGAATCCCAGAGGACTGTTACAAAGTCTGTAAGTTTGGATAAGCATTGGGGGGGGGGAAAAAGAAGAATACCTAATTCTTTTTAAGAGTTCCCAACACAAGCTGTCTCTGTTGTAATTTCTGAGCACTATCTAAACCAGAATTTCTTTTGGTCTGACTCTCCATCAAGCATTTTATCTGAAAACATGCAAAAAAAAAGACTCGATGGAAATAATCTTTTCTGCCATCATGAAATAGTGAACAAAAAGGTCAAAGGAAGTAGCTCGTTATAATGTGTGATATTAATGATCTATCAACAGCATTCATCATATTACACAAGACAATAATGTGACCCGAAGTTAGAGCAAAACTTATCAACATCAAATTAACAGAATGACAAAAGTCTCAAGTTGATGCTGGATTATTTTACAATAAATACTCCTCTTCCTCCCCTTTTTAAAAATAGCAATGGTGTCTCAAAATAAATTGCCATTTGTCTTTTTCTCTCTCTCAGGGTAAGAGAATTTGATTCACATCTCCCACTGTTAAGACATTTACTCATGTAATTCCCATAAGACAAACCTAAGAGTGATTCTGCCCCCCAATAATTAGCAAAACATTTGCTCTTGCCAGCCTTTGATCACCCAGGAATCATTTTGTTGCCCTAAGCACTGTGTGTATAGTTGAAACATCTTAAGATAGGTCCCCATGTGCTGCACAGAAAATAATTCCTCAAGTTCATAATATCTTCAGTTAAAACTACAAATCATATTTAAAAAGAGACGTGAGGATTAAAGTCACATTATCAATGTATCTAGTATGAGGTTAGTTTCCTGGGAGCAGAGAAAGCTTCTTGCCAAGTCAACTCTCTTCACTGAGAAAAGTGGTGTTCTCTATACAGGAACTGCCAAGCAGGATGGGTTATAGATTTTCACTAATTCATCCCAAGCGCAGTCTGCCACCTACAAAGCAAACACAGTCCATGTTACAATTATTGGGAAGGTAGTTTTGGATGCAAAAATTAGAAGGATCTGTTAATTAAAAGAAAAATATGCATGGTGTTGGATTTAGATTGTTGCCTATTTTTTATAATTTCTTAATTTCTGACATGAATTGTAAAATGCAATGTTGTTGTGGCCGGATCCATCCCATGATATCAGAAGAGATAAGGTGGGTGACAGAACATATTTTATTTTCGGTGGGTGACAGAGACAAGCTTTCAAGCTTACACAGAACTCTTCTTCAGGCCTGGGGAAAGTACTGTCACAACTAAATACAAAATACATTCACCTTGAATGGTCCTAGAAAAGTTGGCCTTGGGACGGGGGAGCATGCAAAGTTTCTTCCGCCCTGTCCCCGCCCTGCAAGCAGCGCATGGTGCTTAAAAGTGTCACATGCTCCTGGAAGGGTGAGAGGAGGCTTTGTGTGCTCCTCCACCCCCAGACCCTGCCAGGAGCGTATGGCGCTTTTAAGAACCATGCAGGATAGGGACAGAGAGGAGGAAACTTCGCATGCTCCCCTGCCCCCAGACCCTGATAGGCCTGAGGGCAAGGGAGCGCATGGGAAGTCTCCTCCCAGCCAGGGGCATGGGCCCCAGCCTTCACCAGCCCTGTCAGGAGCACCTGGCGCTTCCAAGCCCCCAGGCCCTGATTAGCCTTGGGGCGGGGAGCATGGGAAGTCTCCTCCCAGCCAGGGGCATGGGCATCTAGGGGAAAGGGGGGGGCAGGCGGGCAAAGGTGCTCCCCCACCCCCAGACCAATCCTGGTCTGGGGGTGGGGAACGCAGAAGTATCCCAGCCCTGCCACTTCTGCTCAAGGCCCTGCCCCTTCTGGGGTGGCCTGGGGCCACTTCAGAAATGTTTGAAGTGGCCCCCGGCAAAAAATTATTGTCTACCCTGATCTATGTTAACTCCACTTTAACAATACTACAGCAGGATCTAAGAGAGTCTTTTTCTAAACAAACCCCTACAATCTCTTTTTAATGCAAATTTGATGAAGGTTAGTATGATTCTACAGCACTGAATAATAATCAATATTAACAGACAGGAAAAATAACTTTCATAAAACCAGATTACAAAATGCTTTAGGTTTGATAAAGCAGTTAGAGATTCTCTACTGAAGTAACAATACCAAATAAACAATTATGCAACAGAATTATGTAACAGTCTCATAAGTAGATTGTTACAAAACAGTGGTGGATAAAGAATTTTTGATGCTTTGTTAATTGGGTGCAAAAGCTTAGTTATTTGAGGTACTTTACATCCTAAACAGAATGGAATAAAAACTCACATTATGTGTGTTCACATGACATAACAAAACCTTGTGTGATATAACATTTTGCTATATTGCAGTATTTCCTCCAAATGTATAATGCACAAATAAGCATTTTTATCCTCCCCACATGTATGGGTTAGTACTACACTGGCAATTTTTCAAGAGGAAACAAGACATGGAATAGCACTGAAAAATCCCTGGGGAATCCCCACCTATGATCAACTTAATTAGCACCACACAGCAAGCTCTGAATAAATATAGAACCATGTAATCTAATAAGAATAAATGGAGTATATACAAAAGGCAGTTTGACTAGGACCATTAGGGTTAATTCAGCCCAACTTGCTAATTTTCTCTGCTAGTACATAAATGTGGCTAATTAGAAGGAAGAAAATAAACTAACAGCAAATAACTCTGGGTAATATCTTCCTGTGCTGTGTGAGGTCTGTATGTAAAGCTCATGTTGGAAATGATGCTAAACAAATTCTATGCAACCAAAAAGGATGGATGACTGATTTAAATCAAAGCGACTTAAAATCTTTGATTTAAATCAGCAGAAATCCTTAATTAAAACCCTCAATCTGAGTTTCGGCTTGCATTTATACTTTACAGGTTTTTTCTTGATGCAAGATCGATTCTCTCTCATTGGTAATTTTTAAAATGCTGATTATCAATTAAATACAGCTTTTTACTACGTTGGGGCTTCTTTTTGCTAACTAGGAGGACAAACTAAATGTATACATTTAAGCAATTTTAGTTTCACACATTTATTCAGAATTAATTTTTACATTTTAATTATGTTAGAAAATGCTGAGTAATGGATTTCTTATTCACTGGATGATCATTACAATTTTTGCTCACAATTTGTGCTACACTATGATGAGTGCATTATGAACATGTGCATAGAAACACAAAAAGAACAAATCATTTTCAATAAAGGAAAGGTTTATTAAAATTCCATGTCTTAGAGGCCAGCAAGAGGTCTAAGGACAATTCAAGACAGGGCACTGTATTGCAGAATTCAAAAATGCTAACACCTAAAATATAACTATTTTAAGAAAAAAGTCTCAATCCAAGTCCCAGAGTCTTTTTCTGCCATCAGTAACATATGGACAAACCTTTAGAGCAAGATTCAAAATAGATCATGGGCTTGACATAATGCCATCCTGTTCTCTCAAATTAAATATGATAAAGTGCTACAATCCAAAATAGATTATGGAAAGGAAGACCTAGGCATATAAATAAATTATTTCCACAGTGTGGAGATGCACATGGCTATGGAGATCAATTTAAAGAGTGGACTGGTCTTACTAGATTTATTTATTCAATACAAAAATGCCAATTAAATAGGTTTCTGTGTTTGTAACAATGTGCATTTTATGTAAGAAAATAAAATTATTCATGAAGGTTTCCCAAGGCGCTACCATTTAATGAATCAAGAGAGGAAGAACGTTATGAAATCAAAATTGTGACTGTCTTTTGCTTTGGTACATTCCAGTCAGAAAGATCAAGAGACAGTAAAACAAAGACATTCTTATTTAATATCTCAGTGGGTTGGGAGATGGCCTTGCAACAAAGGAGGGCCAGATGGGTGTGGATGGTCCATCAAAAAAAAAAAAAATCAACTATGCCATAGGTTCTTTAGAAAAGGCACATAAGCAATGGAGATCACCTGACCAATGGGGACTGTCAAACAAACAGACAGGCAGACCCCAAGGATCTTTCTAGCAGCTGGAAGAGAAAGACAAAGACATCATCACCAGGGGGTGCCATTTCAGATAGGGGAGGGGGAGGGCAACAACTTGTGCATGACATGATGGGAGGGGGGAAGAGAATGAGGGCATGAAGAGGATGGGCTGAGGACAAAGGCTTCAACAGTGTTACTGAGCATGCTCAGTCCAAGCCAAGCATCAAATTGGGGGGGAACCAACCCCATCCGCGCTCTCCTCCACACACATCATTTCTATCCAGGGGTTACCAAGGCACTGGAAAACTACTTTTTTTGGCAGACAATGTAGCAGTGAGCTGACAGGAGCACTGCATCTAATTCCTACATAAAAGAAAGAAACTTAAATAAACATTAGACCTACTCAGCTCTAACACTAGCATATTCTGACATCTTGTAGCAAGTCACTTAAGGGACACAGGTTAGCCTTACTATTATAATATATATTCTTACGTTGTTACTAACTCTGTGGAGGGAGAGAGACCCTGTCAGGACTCCTGGGCTCTATCTCAGCTCTGGAAGGGGAATGGGGTCTAGTGGGTTACAGCAGGGGGCAGATACGTTTCAGATCTATATAAGAACATCAGGATGGCCATCCTGAGTCAGACCAATGGTCCTTCTAGCCCTGTATCCTGTCTTCCAACAGTGGCCAATGTCAGGTGCTTCAGAAGGAATAAAAAGAAGAGGCAATCATCATGATCCCTCTCCTATCACCTATTTTGTTTGTTTTAAATCTGCTGCCTATACATTTAATTGGGTCAGCTTCTTATGAAAGCTGTTCCTTACCCCCTAATCACTTCTGTTGCCCTTTCTGTAATTTTTTCAAATCCAACGTCTTTTTTTATATGGGGTGACCAGATCTGCATACAGCAGGACTACTCAACATGCGGCCCGTGGGCTGCCTGTTTGTTTGAGGCCCACAGGGCGGTTTGGGTTTACACGGGGCTCAACATGCGACCTGTGGGTGGGAACCAAAGCAAAAAAGTAGTCAATATAATGGTCTTCTGTTGATATGAGTTTTAGTAGTTGAATTCCTGGACTGTCATTGCTCATTAAAAGAGCTGTCATATGGATGGAAACTGGGAAAATATTGCATTTTATTAATAGCAGCAGAACTGATTTAAATGGGGCCTGTGTGTTGTGTAGTCTTGCCTTAATTTTTGCATTTATGCCTGTGAGAGTGAAATAAGCTATTATTTGTATATATACCGTATTTACATGTATATGCAACCAAACTTAAGATGCAGCCCTTGGCATGTGTATCATTGTGGTTCACGGGGCTTCCAAAGTTGAGTAGTCCTGGCATACAATGCCCTTATTCAAGATAAGGGCATACAATGACTTCACACAGAGGCAATATGGTATTTTGTCTTATAATCTATTCCTTTCCTAATGATTCCCAGTATTCTGTTAACTTTTTAGTTTTTAGACTGCCACTACACTTTGAAGAGATGTTTTCAAGGACTTATCCAAAAGGATTCCAAGAGCCCTTTCTTGAGTAGTAACAGACCCCATCAAGCTCTGTATGTTTGGGGTTAGAACACATCACTTTTGTATTATAGTTAGGATTATATTTTCCCATGTGCATTACTTTTCATTTATCAACACTGAATTCTTTCTGCCCTTGTGCTGCCCAATCACCCAGTTTTGAGATCCCTTTGTAACTCTTTGTAGTCAGCTTTGGATTAGTCACTGTTTCCCCCTTTTTCAAGAACATTTATGAGAATTTTAACAGCAGTGGTCCAAATGCAGATCCTTGCAGTACAACACTCATCCCTACTCTTTCCCCCACCCCCTGCATCTTTTAAGTGGCACATCCGGCAATGTTTTCATGATGATCTAATAATCCTTCAATTGCTTGAATGCCCAGCCTTTTGTTATTTTTAATCACCCCGCCTCCCTCTTTTTATAACAAACTCCCTGCCCCAAAGGCAAAGCTGCAAGCAGCTCAAACTCTGTTGCATTTAAGAACAGCCTCCAGAGGCAGGACATAGGATATAAGCAGACCTCAAGCCTGAAATCTAAGTATTCAAACTCATGAGAGGGAGCTACTGTCCCCCTAGCCTCCTATAAATGACACCCTAGATCATCTCTTTTCTTCTCCCTACCCCCAACTCAACACCTCGAACATCATCTGGAAAACTTGGAACTAGGGAGATTGGTCCCTGGCTGGAAGGATGTCTACGCTGAGTACTGAGGAACTGTAAGTTGCTTGTAACATGTTAGGATGAGAAACTGCTTGATTAAAAGCTTGTTTAGTCTGTTAAAGGTAGAATTTATACTGCATTTCTATTTTTATTTCTTAGGTAACCAACCCTGATCTCTATGCCTACTACTTACAATCACTTAAGTTTGTCTTTCTGTAGTTAATAAATCTGTTCTATATTTTACCTAAAACAACATGTTTTTGATTGATATTCTTGAGGAATCTCAGGTCAGATTAAGAAGGCTTGTGCATGTCCACTTCCTTATGAAAAAGTGGTGAGCTGGTCAGGCTTCTGAGCAGTGGAAGATAGTTCAGTTCTGGGGTGTAGCGTTGCAGCTGGGAGGAACTGGCTGAAGCTCATGAGTGGCTGGAGATTACTCATGTAACTCAGTTGGGTGTGTCCCTGCCTGTGGACGGCTGTATAAATGAGGTACCTGTCAGAGGTCTGTGGCTGGATGTTGGCATAACTGTGAGGGACAGACTGGTGGTTTTGGAGGTTCAGCAGTCTCACAATCCAGGCTGCACCCTGCAACAGTGGTCTCTAGCTCTCTCATTTCAGCAGTGAGGTTGAGGCAGCATTTCCTAAGTTGGTGTACCATACTTTTATTATTGCTGCAGTATAAATATCATGCCAGGAAATTTTTGGAATAGTTAGGCAAATATATTTGCAGGATATAAATCAAACTGGACATTGCTTTATGTTAAGCAGAAAATATGAATTGAGCATATGCAGTCTCAGACAACTGATTCTCCACTGGGAATACATAGTTTGACTAATAAAACATGGGATGACTGTTTCACGTTAAAGTATTTATCCTAGTGTCTGTCAATGCTGTTTTATCAATGCTGTTTTCCACCAACTGACTTAATCCCAATATTTTTTATTTATCACAGACATTTCAGTTGTTCCACTGGCTGACGTATTTCAGATCCTGTTTCCTTTTCATCACTATAGCCTTGCTTTTCAATAGACAGAGACCTTTTCCAGAATCCCAGGGCAATCCATTCAGCCTACTGTAATTACCTAAATGACATACTGACTCTTTACTTGTTTGGGATCAAGAAAAGAAAAAAAATCCTTCAAGAGAGGACATGCTGTATTCTATGGTGGCACTAAAACCCTACCAAGACCAAAGAAAATTTTTGAAAAATAACTAAAAACTGCACACACACAAAACTCTTACAGAAATTCAGCAAGATATGTATGAATCTAGATAATGATACTGTGTTTCCAATTGGCTCCAGATGCAACTACTTTCTTTACCCTGGCAAAGAAATGTCAATGCCACAGTTGAATAAGTTTTTGAACAACAGTCAGGCGAGCAGAAGTGGTTATCACTAGATATCCTTCTAGAGTTTCCACAGTCAAATCTTAAGCTGACAGGCAATTCTCTCATGTAGGAAGCACTCAAGTGTGGAAATAGCTCTAAGCATTTGTCTCTGTCCTGCTGAGTCAATAAAACTTATAACACTTCTTTTACAACAGGCTTTAAAAAGTTATTGTAGACACATTTTCACTCCTATTTGGAATACTTTTCCTTCTTTCCTTTTCTCTAGGAAGCATTTCTTCTATGTCTTTTTACGCTTAATTCTATGAGCTATTTATATCACAATGAAACATCTTTAAAAGGGTCCTGAGCACTCTTGCATACGCAGCAGATGGGAATTTGAGGAAGATAATAAAAATGGTTATTAGGCCTGCTACTTATTTTAATAAGTGCTCATTTCTTCTAGCTCATAGTCCAAAGGCGAGGAACCTTTTTTGGGTTGGGGCCGGAGACACAAAGAAAAATCAGTTGGGGACTACACATAAGTGAGAAGCAAAAACCAAATCAAAACAAAAATCAAAAAAACAAAAAACACAACCCAAACCCTCAGGGTATGTCTACACTACAAAGTTAATTCGAACTAACAGACGTTAGTTCGAATTAACTTTGATAGGCGCTACACTAGCAAACCGCTAGTTCGAACTTAATTCGAACTAGCGGAGCGCTTAATTCAAACTAGGTAAACCTCATTCCACAAGGACTAACGCCTAGTTCGAATTAACTAGTTCGAATTAAGGGCTGTGTAGCCACTTAATTCGAACTAGTGGGAGGCTAGCCCTCCCCAGCTTTCCCTAGTGGCCACTCTGGGCATAACCAGGGAAACTCTTCTGCCCCCCTCCTGGCCCCGGAGCCCTTAAAGGGGCACGGGCTGGCTACGGTGCCCATGCCAGGTGCAAGCCTGTCAACACCCAGCCAGCTGACCCTCCACCTGGCACGGCTCGAGCCAGCCACCCGCTGCCACCCAGCCCTCCGCCTCTTCCCGGGACCAGGCTGGCGGCTCCCGGGAGCCTGCCCAGGTCCACAAGAGGCGGGCGCCCGCCTGGACTAGTGCAGACATCGTGTACCTCATCCATGACCTCCACACTAGGCACAGGAAAGTGGCCGTCTAGGGCAGGATAGCTGCCAGCCTGGCTACCCAGCAGCAAGTGTGCATGAAAATCAAGGTGGTCCAGTGAGACCCCCGACCCTGAGCCCTGAGCTTAGAATGGCCGTACTGGGTCAGACAAAAGGTCCATCTAGACCAGTAGCCTGTCTGCCGACAGTGGCCAACACTAGGTACCCTGGAGGGGATGGACCGAAGAAATGACCAAGCCATTTGTCTAGTGCCATCTATCTCCAGCCTTCCACAAACAAAGGCCAGAGACACCATTTCTACCCCCTGGCTAATAGCACTCCATGGACCCAACCTCCATGACTTTATCTCACTTCTCTTTAAACTCTGTTATAGTTCTAGCCTTCACAGCCTCATGCAGCAAGGAGTTCCACAGGTTGACTATTTGCTTTGTGAAGAAGAACTTTCTGTTACTAGTTTGAAGCCTGCTACCCATTCATTTCATTTGGTGTCCTCTAGTCCTTCTATTATGGGAACTAATGAAGAACTTTTCTTTATGCACCCTCTCCACACCACTCATGCTTTTATAGACCTCTATCATATCCCCCCTCAGTCTTCTCTTTTCTAAGCTGAGAAGTCCCACTCTCTTTAGCCTCTCTTCATATGGGACCTGTTCCAAACCCCTGATTATTTTAGTTGCCCTCCCCTCTCCCACCCTCTCTCTTCCCCTCTCCCACCTCCTTTTCCCAGTCTCCCCCAGTTTTGTTCAATAAAGAGAGTTTCTATTTTTGAACACATGTATCCTTTATTTTGTACATCAGGAAGGGGGGCTAGGAAGGGGTAAGTGGAAGGAGTTGAGGGAGGAATGGGGTACGAGCCCCCGATGGGGAGGACTGGGGTGGCTCTGCAGGCTCCTCGGGGTGGAAGCTCTCTTAGAGCCCCCCGATTGACCCCCCTCCCCGGATGGCAGCCTGCGGCAAGTGCAGCCGGGCTGATGGCCGAGTGCTGTGATGTGCCGAGTGTGGGCACTCAAGGCACTCCAAGCCAGGACTGCTTTGCTGTCCCTCATCTAGTTAGACAAGCGAGCAGGGAACCCCTGAGAACTGTCTTTCTGGGGGTCGGGTCCCTTTAAGCACAGCCCTCGGCTAGCCTGAGACAGCAGCTCCACGCTCTAAGTCCTAATCTGATGCCCTGCTGGCACTGCTTCTGGCCATCCTTAACCCCGGTTCAGGGTCCACTCAATGTGGACATGCTAGTTCAAATTAGCAAAACGCTAATTCGAACTAGTTTTTAGGTCTAGATGCACTAGTTCGAATTAGCTTAGTTCGAATTAACTAATTTGAATTAAGTTAGTTCGAATTAGTGCTGTAGTGTAGACATACCCTCAGAGATGGTGGCCCCAGACTGAGGAGAAAGACACTCCCCACATTCACCTCACACACTAGAGCCTAAGGGGCCCTAGGCATCCGGCCTCTGGGTCTTAGGTTCCTCATCCCTGCCAGAGTTGAACACGCAAGAACTCCACCTGCACCCTTGTGGAATGTGCCATCAGCGGGGGGGGGGGGGGGGGGGGGGGGCATGGCGGAGGGGGAGTTTCTTACCCACACTCTGGTAGCATTCTCTAATACAAGAGGTAATCCATGATGATAGGCACTGGGCTGAAATAGGGGATCCTTTCATTCTTTCCGCAATGGAAATAAAAAGCTGTACAGATTTACACAAGTCTTTTGTCCTTTCTATGTAAAAACCTATGGCCCTTCTCACATCCAGACTGTGAAAAGTCTGCTCCCTAGGTGACGAATGAGGCTTAGGGAAAAACACAGGCTGGAAAATGTCTTGGGATGTATGGAAGTAGGATAGCACTTTGGGAGGGAGGGTTGGGTGAGGGTTGTAGTTGGACTTTATCTTTGAAAACAACTGTATACGGTGGCTCTGAGGTAAGCGCTCGGAGCTCTGATACCCTTCTAGCTGAGGTTATCGCTACCAAGAACGCTACCTTCCATGATAGGTGTTTTAGCAAACAAGGGGCAAGAGGCTCAAATGGAGGTTGCATGAGATCGTAAAGGACCACATTAAGGTCCCATGGTGGAACCGGGAGGGGAGGGGGGGAGGGAGTGGCATGTACATGGCAACAGTCTGTCAATCCCTTTCATGAATCTCTTTACCATGTGATTGGAATACTTACCTCCAGTCTTCTCCTAGGTGAAAGGCCATGATTGCTGCGAGGTATACCCACAAAGAGGAAGTAGCAAGGCCCTGGTTTCTCAGATATAACAGATAGTCCAATATCAGCAGAACAACAGCCGTGGTTGGTTCAATTCCCCTTCTCAGTGTCCACGCTGTGAATTTCTTCCATTTAGCTTCATATATGGCCCTTGTGGATGGTTTCCTGCTTTCCAGTAACACTCCCTGGACCTTCGCTGAGCAATCCCATTCTAGTGTGGAGAGCCACTCAGGAACCAAGTTGTGAGATGGAGGGCTGTCAGGTTGGGATGGCATAAGGTTCGTTGCCCTAGGTCTTGCGTAATTAGATTTGGGACTAGAGGCAGGTGTACTGGTTCCTCTATTGACAACTCCCACAGGGTGGAGAACCAGTGTTGTCTCAGCCACATCAGCGTTATCATGATCACTGTTGCTCTGAACCGTCTGACTCTGAGAAGGGTGTCCTGTATCAGCGGAAAGGGAGGGAATGCATACAGGAGCTAGGAGGCCAGTTTATGTGGAGAGCATCCCCTAGAGACCCTGCGCCTTGACCCATGAACGAGCAGAAGTTCTGGCCCTGGGTATTGGTCCTGGAGGCAAAAAGGTCCAGAAGGGGATAGCCCCAGCTCTGGAAGACTTCCTCTAAAAATCCCGTCTGATCATCCACTCGTGGACTTGAAAGGATTGACTGAGTCTGTCTGTTAGTGTTGCTGGATCCAAGAAGGTAAGTCACCTGCAGTTGGATGCCCCTGGAGATACAGGTTTCCCAGAGCCGCAGGGCCTCTCTGCACAGTGGGGAGCATCGAGCACCCCCCTGCCTGTTGATGTAGAACATGGTGGTGGTGGTGTCGGTCAGCACTTCTACCACTCTGTTCTCCAGGTAAGGCAGGAAGGCAAGGCATGCTAATTTGACAACCCTGAGCTCTTTTATGTTTATGTGCAATCTCAACTCTGTCGGTGACCATTACTCTTGCATCGGAGAGTCCCTAGGTGGGCTCCCCACTCGGCATCCAACGCATCTATCACCAGTTGCACTGACGGGAGTTGATTGGTGAAGGGTACCCCCGCACATACTATGTCTTCCTGCATCAACCAGTTTAAGGATAGAAATACCCCTTCCGGGATCGTGACTTCCATGTCCAAAGGGTGCTGCACCGGATTGTGGACTGACCGTAGCCAACTCTGCAGTGGAGGAAACCTGAGCCTGGCGTGGGTCACGACATATGTGCAGGCTGCCATATGGTCCAAAAGTCGCATGCAGTTGCAGGCCGTAGTTATAGGTGATTTGTGAAGGTCCATGATCATCAATCTCAGGGTGTGGAATCTGTGATTAGGTAGAGAAGCTGTCTCCAATGTGGAGTCTAAATGAGCTCCCACAAACTCTATTATTTGCGTGGGTATTGCGGTGGATTTTTCTCTGTTTATTATGAGGCCCAGCTTGAGGAAAAGACTCCTGGCATTTGCAATGTGTCCCATCACTTGCTCTCAGGAAGATGCCCATATCAGCCAGTCGTCCAGGTAAGGAAAGATGTGTATACCCTGGCGCCTCATAAAAGCCGCAACCGGTGCCATGCATTTTGTGAATACCCTCGGAGCTGTGGCTAGAACGAAGGGCAGGGCTGTGAACTGGAAATGGTCCATGCCCACTATGAATCCCAGGAAACTTCTGCGCGCCGGGGCAATGGTGACAGGTAAGTAGGCACCTTTTAAGATGAGGACAGCATACCAATACCCCTTCTGGAAGGAAGGGATAATAGAGGATAGGGTAAGCATTCTGAATTTCGTTTTCTTTTTTGAATGCGTTTAGAACTCTGAGGTCTAGGATGGAACGGAGACCTCCCTTTGCTTTTGTGATTAGGAAATATCTGGAATAGAAGCTCTGCCTCTGCACTCTGGAGGGACCAATTCCACTGCTCCGAGGTGAAGGAGTTTTGTTACCTCTTGCCTGAGCAGGGATTCATGAGATGGGTCCCTGAAGAGGGAAGGGTAGGATGGGGGGGCGGAGGTGGGAGTAGATGTAAAGGGGATAGAATATCCCTTCGCGGCCAGGCTCAGGACCCATTGATCCGAAGTTATGCTTGACCAGGTCTGGTAGAAATGGGAGAGGCGGAAAACAAAAAGGGGTTGTGGAGTGGTGCACTGTCCCCGGCCGTGCCTTCAAAACGATGGTTTGGACTGGTGTCCCTGGGACATAGTTGGTCCCCTGTCATGCTTGGACCTGGTGGCGCTCCGTCTACCGTGGGGTTGATCATGCTGACCATTCCCACGGCCCCTTCTCCTCCCCCGATCTGTATTGAAACCTTGCAGGAATGGCCTCAAAGCCGGTCGGGGGTTCAGCGGTCTTCTTAAGGGCCCGGGAGTATGAATCCGCAGGGACTTTAGGGTCGCTCGAGTCCTTCAGACTGTTCAGCTTTGACTTCTCCCCTCAAGGGAGAGTGAGTAGGGCCCGACTCCTTACATGGCTCCTTACGCGTCTTCGCTGCTGAGTGCCCCTCCTTTGGGCGCACTTTTTGGGCCCTCCTGTCCGGGGATCTTCCTCTAGAGTCCTTCAGTCTCCTCTGCACTGGGGAGTGGGAGCGGTGCTGCGAAGCCTTAGTTTTATGCCTCACCAGAGCCATCGAACCCTCTGGAACTGAGGAGGAGGTGCCCCGTACCAACTGAGGCCCCTCTGGTGCCGGCGGCTGCAGAGTAGACTCCATGAGGAGCCTCTTCAGTCTTGTCTCTCTTTCTCTCCTAGTTCTGGGCTTGAATCCCCTACAGATTTTTACAAATCTGCATGGAGTGTGTCTCCCCCAAGCACCTGAAGCAGGAGTCGTGGGGATCGCCACAGGGCATAGGTTTAAGGCAGGACGCACACTGCTTAAAACCGTGGGGTCCTGGCATCCCCTCCCTGGCCGGGGAGAGCTGCTGGGGATAAACAGCCCTTCTTATAACAACTTATAACAAACTATTTACAACTATATACTAGAGAATTCCCAGGAACACTAACTAATTACAAAGATGCTAGGGGTAGACTGATTGTCTAGAATGCTCCAGCTACCGTCACGGGTAGTAAGAAGGAACTGAAGGGGTGAGGGGCCAGCAGGGGTATATATGCACAGATATACTGACCCCCACTCTAAGGGGCTTCCTGTGCTGGCTCTGTGCTAGGGGAAAAGGCTCTGGAACTCCGTGCACACGGCGCATACACACCTGACTGGAATGGACATGAGCAAGCACTCGAAGAAGAACAGAAACTGACTAGGTTGGTGATCAAGTCTCTGAAACATTATACAAACTGACTAGGAGCTATTTCAAAAGATCATAGAATCATAGGACTGGAAGGGACCTCGAGAGGTCATCGAGTCCAGCCCCCCACCCTCAAGGCAGGACCAAGCTCCGTCTACACCATTCCCTGACAGATGTCTATCTAACCTGTTCTTAAATATCTCCAGAGAGGGAGATTCCATCACCTCCCTTGGCAATTTATTCCAATATTTGACCACCCTGACAGTTAGGAATTTTTTCCTAATGTCCAATCTAAACCTCCCTTGCTGCACTTTAAGCCCATTACTCCTTGTCCTGTCCTCAGAAACCAAGAGGAACAAATTTTTTCCTTCCTCCTTGTGACACCCTTTTAGATATTTGAAAACCGCTATCATGTCCCCCCTTAATCTTCTTTTTTCCAAACTAAACAAGCCCAGTTCATGAAGCCTGGCTTCATAGGTCATGTTTTCTAAACCTTTAATCATTCTTGTCGCTCTTCTCTGTACCCTTTCCAATTTCTCCACATCTTTCTTGAAATGTGGTGCCCAGAACTGGACACAGTACTCCAGCTGAGGCCTAACTAGTGCAGAGTAGAGCAGCAGAATGACTTCACGAGTTTTGCTTACAACACACCTGTTGATACAACCTAGAATCATATTTGCTTTTTTTGGAACAGCATCACACTGCTGACTCATATTCAACTTGTGGTCCACTATGACCCCCTAGATCCCTTTCCGCCATGCTCCTTCCTAGACAGTCGCTTCCCATCTTGTATGTATGGAACTGATTGTTCCTTCCTAAGTGGAGCACTTTGCATTTCTCTTTATTAAACTTCATCCTGTTTACCTCTGACCATTTCTCTAACTTGCTAAGGTCATTTTGAAGTATGTCACTATAGATAGAAAACAGCTGTTTTGCTGATCTGATAGGGAATATGTGACAAAAAGCTGATTTTGTAAATTTGCTACAATCTTCGCAGACAGCATTTCTCAAATGGGGCCAAGCAGCCACCAGCAGCTTTTCACGTGGCCACAGCCTCTTGGGTGGTGATGGGAGAGGGGCAGGGAGACAAAGCAGTGGCCCTTGCATCAGGGCTGTCCGTAGAGTTTGGGCCCTGCCTCCCTCTGGAGCCAGGTGGTAGGGTTCAGGCTTCAAACCTGAAGTGGTGGACAACAGGATCCATCCCCCTAGTCATGGGCTTTAAGCCCTGACTCTAGCCCTGGTCCCAAGCTCACCCCCTCCCCATGCCACCTACTGCATCCTCTGGCCCTGGGCTCCAGCTATATGGCAGTGGACTCTGACTCCCAGTCGCAGGGTTTCAGACTCCAGTTATGGGCCCGCAGAATCCAGCTCTGGCTTCCAGAAGGATGGCAGTGAATACCATCTCCAAGCTCACCTCTATCTCCCACATCACCCCTGGTTCCCACTATGCCTTCAGTTGGGTCAGTTCTTGGACTCCCCTCATCATCCATGGTCTCCAGCTGCCTCTCCACCCAGCTCTCATAAAAGTGATGTTTGTATTTAACAAAATACATGTATCACTTTCCACATAAACTAACACTTATTAGCTAGTAAATCTTTAAAAAAAAGGAGCCAAAAAAGCAAAATAAACAATAAAAGGAACAAGAACATGCAAAAAAGCACATTATATATTTCTATTCTGTGTAGGTCTAGTAAAGAACACAGAAAAAAATGTACATTATTTTCAGTACCGAGTCTGTGAAAAAAAAAAACCTATATAAATTACAATGATTTTGACACGTAAATATGCACATTTATCTGTTTTTCCATAAAGTTAATTGAGTATTTTAAGAACAATTGCCAGAGCAGCCACTAGCAATAGTCTCACAAAAGATTTCTTGTGAAAACCCCTAAACACAACAGTTATTACAACTTAATGGTGAAGGATGTACTGTTTAAATCTCCCTGAACTAAAGGTCTGAAAACAAGTGCAGAAGACTAAAACTATCTGAAGCAATGGATGCTCTCTCACAAAGTTACATAGCTTAAAAAATTTGTTTCCATTAGCTATGTTAAAGAACACCACGTTCATCCTTTACATAATGATAAAGCCAATGTTGTGTTTTTGAAAGATTAAATCCAAACTGTAACGTGTCAATCTACGCTGACATATGACATTCTAAAAGTGTCAGGGTTCATGTTTATTGTTTCCCAATGACTACATATCCAACATACTCAGTTTACAATGAAAACACCGCACTTTCTAATCACCAACCCTGCAATCTCCACCTGACTCCTCATCTAGTCCTGTAATTTGATCTACGCCATCAAATGCCAACAGTGCCCCTCTACTATATATATTGGTCAAACTGGACGTTCTCTACGTGAAAGAATCAATGGACACAAATCGGATATACGTAAAGAAAATACTCAGAAGCCAGTGGCAGAACATTTCTGTTTACCTAACCATAATCTCACAGATCTGAAGGTGGCGGTCTTGTCACAGGCTAGTTCCTCAAGCCAAATCCACAGGGAAATCTTGGAATCACAATACGTATGCAAATTCAATTCAATTAATTATGGACTTAATCAAGATATGGGGTGGTGGAACCTTTATCAATGAAGGTGCTAACTACTTTCTGAATGGTATCCTTCCTGCCTTATCCATCCACTGACTTTGATCTTTATCTACTCAGGCTTAGCACCCTTTCTCCTGATACTTTATGCATAGAGGTAGGGGGGTGGGCGACAGAACATCTTTCTTGCCCCTCCCCTTCCCTTCTCCTATTTATTTCAAGTTTCCTTATCCTCTAATCATAACTCCGGTTATCTGAAGAAGTGGGCTGTGTCCACGAAAGCTCATGATACCATCTACATGTTTTGTTAGTCTATAAAGTGCTACCAGACCATTTGCTTGCTGTTTTTTTTCCCCTGTACACAAGAGTCAAGAAAGGCTCCCTTCTTCCTTTCTTTTTTTAAAATCACCAATAATTAACAGTTTTACAGGCCAAGAGTTCTCTTCACGAATCCTTGTTTGTCCTCCATTGAGCTGCACTTGTATAATTCACTGGAACTAAGCAGTTTTGTTAAAGATTCAGAATCCAGCTCACTTCCTGCTGTGTTGGCTCAGCATGGCTAACAAAAATAAAAAGCAGCCCGTGCTTTTAAGTCACTTAATCAGATGACTCTGAACACACAAGATTAAAAACTTGTTGAATAAGAAGGGCTCTGGCTCTGGGACCGCCTCTCACCAACTTGGATTGTACTGGCTGCTTCTGGTTCCTGTGTTAACAACAAGTCTGTGCTACACGGTATCCCCGTCAACCAATAAACCTTCCGTTCTACTTGCTGTCTGAGAGTCACATCTGACGGCTGATGGGAATGCAGGGCCCAGTGGCTCCCTCCACACTCCATGACAAGTGCTTAAGAAAAGGGTATTCTGTATCGCCAGTTTTCAGATCTACCCGCTTCCTATTTTACATACTATGCTCTCGCCCATTCCTCTTATCTTACTGCTTCTTTTGCATCCTTCTGTCACATGCATCTTCATGCCTTTTGCCCTTCATTACGTGGACCTACTTTGTTCTCTTCAATTTTTTAAAATTAAATATTGCACCGCAAGTCCCAACATTTAGAAGATATTTACAGAATATTATTTGTATTGCACCCTTTATACATAAGGAGCCCAGAATACTTCACAAATTATAAACAAACAATACCACAGAAAGGCACTCCCGTCTCTGGAGGAAGAAGCCAGCTGGTGTATACTATAGTATGCAACAGGCAGACAGATGAACGAAAGAAAATTAAAACTAGAAAAAACTTTTACTTTGTGTCACGTGGTCAACAATGTCCCCATTCAGATGAAAGGGTTTCAGACTCAAGCTCAGATTCTTCACTAGACCTCTGGACATAATCTATAGGGCTAGCTATAGCTTTTAAGCAGACTCACACCAGCTGGAGCACCTCAACACTCTGACCACGTATCTCTCAATCTTGATATACTCTCTGCCAGGTACTGAAGGGGTGGAAGAGGAACCAGATCTATACCATCTGGCGTTTGGCAGTATAGTGGAAAAGCAGAAGACTGTGATATCGAGAAGACTAGGTGGTGTACAGCAATCGTTCCTTTTATGCCTACATTTCCTTTCAGGCCTAGATGAACGAGGCAGCCATTTGTGCTTTTTGTTTCTCATTCATCTCTCATCATTCTCAAAGAGTTAGCTGCTTGCTCAAGATGGTACAGTTTAGGAATGCACTCTTTACTCTGCACAAGTTCTGGGACGGGTCCCAAGGCCATCCAGTTGGTACGGGAGTACGGGAGTGTTTGGAATGATCACATAGTTATCTATATTGAATGTTTGCCACCTGCTAAAGCTAATTATTTGATCTGGGAAAATATCCAATGTATCAACAATCTTGCCATGTTCTCAAAACAACAGGTGTGAGTAACGTAGATCCAATAGTATATAAATGCCGGGGATATTCCTAACACAGGAACCTCAGCGTAGACCGAAGCCGCAGAAGGTGCTACATACCGGCAATTGGGGTCCATCTGCTGTCCTTTTTCAGGGGGCTCCCAGCAGCAGAAGGGATGTAAGCATTGTATTTTATTCTGAGATTTGCTTAATAAAGTCTTTAAGCCTTCACCCAATTTGTGTGCTTATTGCCTCTGAATCCTTAAAGGAAAGGACCATTGCCTCTTGGCTACACAGGCAGGGAAATCAAAAACTGCGGAAATGCAGCAGTAGTACAAAAGGCCTGGAGAAAACAAGATAATCTGGCTCCACATCTCTTAGAATTGCACAAATGTATTATTGTCAGTACAAGCAGCCACTTGACACATATCTGTATATATAATTATGATTACACATACTACCAAAGCAAACAAGTATGCAAATCAAGCTTGCACACTGGGTGCCCTGTTGCATGAAAACTAATTTAATATTCCAAGCCTGATCGTGCATTTAAATGACAAATCAAACTGGAATATCGTGTTTTTATTCCTCTTCATATTTAATGCTTAATATATTTAATCCCCAGATTGTACTCTTTAGCACTGAACACTGTAAAAGTTATGTTCTGATTTGATATGCTGCTGTCACTTATGTTTAATTCAGTCTTCATATAATCGGTGCTCGAAAATGGCTACCACCACTGTCCTTTTTAAAAAAATCACATAGGACTGCAATTTTGGAAACTCAATTGCAGTTCATAGTTCACAGATCTGGTAAAGTGAAGCTGAAGAGATTTGCTCCCCCCCCCTGCAATTTTAAAATCCTTATTCTGTTCGGACAGAGCCAAAGAAAGAACCTGCTCAATAGAAAGCATTCATTAACACATTGCCATCGATGCTCCCTATGGTCTATGGAGCAGACCTGATAAGTAAGTATAGAAATGAAAAAAGGTTTTCAAACGAAATCCAGGGCTTTCATTTTTCTCATGTTTGCCTTAAGCATTAGGCAGTGTTAGAACAACACAAATCTACACTTTCATGCAATTTATGATATGCAAAGTAATATTCCTCTTATTTCTTCATACTCTTTTAAAATAATTTCAGTGTCATGACAAGATGAACTGGATGTTCAGTGTAGCTGTACTTTTTAACTTTGCCATGTGCAGCTATTGTCACACAAACAAGCTGATTAAATACTAATTCATGATCACAGCTTCCCATTCAAAGTGCAACACAAAAATGTATTGATTGTCAAACCAGCTGCCTCCTAACAAGTTTTAAGATTACTTACTTGATTTAAGATTAGCTACACTGTTTGAAAGACTTACATAGTGTGAATCTCTCCAGTTGATGTAACCTGCCCCAAGCTCAACTGTTCAACTGCCTTGGCACAATCTGCCCCAACAAAATAACATTTGGTACATCCCTTAGCTAGTTAAGATGGGCTCATCACTCTCTTTGTTCTGCTTTTGTGTAGCACAATGGGATCATGGTTCATCACAAGAGCACCTAGGAGTTAACACAATACAAAAGCCAGCCAAAGAAGAAGAGTGGGAGCTTAGGATATGATTTGGAACATGATATGGTTGCAGGATGTACATTATTTCCTCTATGTATTGTACTACTATTCATTACAGGTGACATTCATCCCAAGAACATATACTCATGAATGAAGTCCCACCCTAGAAGAGAACATGCCAGCAGGCCTCCTATGAAGCCAGACCCATTGAACGCTGTACAAATTACACAACTGCTCAATTTGCAGCTATGTTTTTGTTGAGCTTCACAACAGCCACGGGTGATCCTGTGATGTGGTCTTAATTCAAGTCTAAAGGACACTTTCCTTTAAGTGATGTCTAAATATATACTGAGGTGAGCCTCAAACGAGCATTGGGACTATGAGCACAAAAACTAGGAAGGATAGTATTGTATGGGAAAGAAGCCCTATGACAGAAGTCCCTACTTAACCTTTTCATGGTTTTTTTTAACATTTAAAATCATTTGGCCTCACTGAGGCCAGGTCTATGCTACAAACTTACATAGGTATAACTATATGACTGCTGATGGATGGACTTCTCCCATCAAAATAGTTACCGCCTCTTGCAAATGTGAATAAATTATGCCTCTGGAAGAACCTTTACTGCTGCAGCATTATAAGCGCAGACCTACCCTGACATTAGCTCCCCACACCATGTCAGAAGCTGTTTTAGTTGGACATATGTTTAAACACAGTTTGTAAACACTAAGACTAAGGGTGAATTCTATTTGTTCATCTTGTATATTTCTCCCTATTACCAATGAGCTTCCCCTACTATGATAAAAAAAGTTATCTGAAGTCAAATAACCCATGCATCTTTACAGGGTAATAACAGACCACTGTTTGGTCTACAATATTTTGGATATTGGGAGAAATAATGTTTATTATACAGGAAGTCCCCGGGTAACGTACAAAATTGGGACTGTAGGTTTGTTCTTAAGTTGAATTTGTATGTAAGTCGGAACTGGTATGCTAAGTTGAATTTGGATGTAAGCTGGCCTCGGCGCGGGGAGATTTTTAAAGCGGCCCCGGCAGCGCTTCGCATCCCCTTCCCCCGTCCCTCCCGCGGCCGGTCTCTGGGGCTGAGGACAAGCGTGCCCCATGCGCCCCAACCGGCCGCTGCAGCGCCCGGAGGCCCAGCCCGGTGCAGGGCCGGGTGTTTAACAGCGGAGGCGGATTCCCCTTTAAATCTCCCCGCCTGTCCCCCCCCCAGGTCTCCCTTTTACCGGCTCGCTCCTCGCCCTCCCTCCTCCGCCTCCTCCCGCGAACGGGACTCCCAGCCCAGTCCCACAATGCACCTGGCGCGCCGGGCTCCCTCAGCGCAGCCTGAATGGAAATGCCGCTGCCGGGGCGTAGCTAGTGCGGGGTGCCTCCCCCACTGTCGCTGCCTCCGGCGGCACGGGGGGCGCTTCCCCCCAGCAGACCAGGGAGACGCGGAGCTAGTGCCCCCCCCCCCCCAGCAGACCAGGGAGATGCGGAGCGGCTTTTCTCACCACGGAAGAGCTGCTCTGCCCCGGGCTTCCTAGAATCAGCCGCTGGTCAGTTTCAGCAGTGGCTGTATCAGGACACCTGGGGCAGAGCAGGTGGGGTGCTGCCGGGTTGGTCCAGTAACGCCGAGGAGCGGCGCTGCGGGACCAACCCGGAAGCACTCCAGCTGCTCTGCCCCAGGCGTCTCCGATTCGCCGGGTGCATTGTGGTAAGAGGGAGACCTAGGGATGGGGAGCAGGCGGGGAGATTTAAAGGGGAATCCGCCTCCGCCATTAAACACCCGGCCCTGCGCCGGACTGCAGCCTCCGGGCACCCCCCCCCCCCCCCGTTCGTAACTAGGGATCCAACGTAAGTCGGATTAATGTAACCCGGGGACTTCCTGTATATCAGAATACCCATATTGATTTGATTTGTGCATGGTAGGCAACTTGCTGTACCTGCCTTAGCTGTACAGTAATCAGAATCAGGTTTCCATTATTTCAGTATTGAGAGATATCTAAATATAACCGTGGGGAAAAAAGTCCAATCATGTCTGGTTAAATAAACCCTGTATCCTTAGTGTTTCTGACAAAAGCAAACTGATTCATACAATTTGCACTACAGCTCACCCACTCTATTGGCTTAGATTACAACTGTACTAATAGTATTGATCTTAGACACACATTCTAAATCTTTATCAAAAAAAGATTCAAAGCGAACGGAAAGGCACCAGACATTCAAACTGAAAGCCTCTGAGATTAGTATATGTGATCATTTCAAATATTTATTTCTATTACTACTTAGTCATATTTTAATGTCATTATACATATTTCTTTCAGTATTTTTACAGCACTCATGGATATGATATCTGAATGTCACACAATAGATTAAAACCAAACATATACAAAGCATATGAGTAACCTGTACAGAGAAATTTGTAAGCCATTACTTCTCTTTTTCTGTTGCACAAACTCAGGAGCAGTTAAGTGAAAAATAGCTATATGCATATATTATCCACTGCCAAAGGGTGAGTTTACTTAGCTCTAGGTGCTATACTATTATATATCTTGTTGTCAAAGTTGAAAGTTTATATTTATTTTAGAAAAGTTCCAGAATTTGACAAGATTGACCCAACAGGGGTGGCAGGTGGAGGAACCAAAGTCTAACATTACTAGATATAGTTGCATATGCTATATACTGACTGATGATTTGCAGGGCCATCCTTATGGTTTATGAAGCAAAATGCAGGACAATGTAGCACTTTAAAGACTAACAAGATGGTTTATTAGATGATGAGCTTTCGTGGGCCAGACCCACTTCCTCAGATCAAATAGTGGAAGAAAATAGTCACAACCATATATACCAAAGGATACAATTAAAAAAATGAACACATATGAAAAGGACAAATCACATTTCAGAACAGGAGGGGAATGCAGGGGGGAGGAAGGAAGGAAGGTAAGTGTCTGTGAATTGATGATATTAGAGGTGGGGAGAGTGGGATGTCTGTGAGCTAATGGTATTAGAGGTGATAATTGGGGAAGCTATCTTGGTAATGGGTAAGATAGTTTGAGCATTTGTTCATTCCTTCCCGGAGAGTGTCGAATTTTAACATGAATGACAGTTCAGAGGATCCCTTTCAAGTGCAGATGTAAAAGGTCTTTGTAGCAGAATGCAGGTGGTTAAGTCATTGAGAGAGTGTCCTTTCTGGTTAAAATGGCAAGAAACTGTTTTTTCTTTGTGATCTTGTTTGATATCTGTTTTGTGGGCATTAATCCTTTGGCGAAGTGTCTGAGATGTTTGTCCAATGTACATAGCAGACGGACACTTTCGGCACATGACAGCATAAATTATATTTCTGGATGCGCAGGAATATGTGTTCTTGATCTTATAACTCACTTGGTTAGGTCCAATAATGGTATCAGCGGAATGAATATGTGGACAAAGCTGGCAATGGGGTTTGTTGCAAGGGAAGGTACCAGGGTTGGTATTAGTGTGGTATGTCCTGTGGTTGTTGGTAAGAATCATCTTGAGGTTAGGTGGTTGTCTATAGGAGACTATGGGTCTGTCTCCGGGAAGGAATAAACAAATGCTCAAACTATCTTACCCATTACCAAGATAGCTTCCCCAATTATCACCTCTAATACCATTAGCTCACAGACATCCCACTCTCCCCACCTCTAATATCATCAATTCACAGACACTTACCTTCCTTCCTTCCCCCCCCCCCGCATCCCGCTCCTGTTCTGAAATGTGATTTGTCCTTTTCATATGTGTTCATTTTTTTAATTGTATCCTTTGGTATATATGGTTGTGACTATTTTCTTCCACTATTTGATCTGAGGAAGTGGGTCTGGCCCACGAAAGCTCATCATCTAATAAACCATCTTGTTAGTCTTTAAAGTGCTACATTGTCCTGCATTTTGCTTCAGCTACCCCAGACTAACACGGCTACATTTCTATCACTATTCTTATGGTTTATGGTTCTCTATATGAAGTCGGGAAGAAACGGAGGAGTGGCTACTCTACAGTGTGGGGGCCTGAACACAAGGCTGCAGTGGCAGGAACAGGACAAAGCATCATAGGAACAGGAACTAGGGGTGCTGTAGCACCCTCACATTTTACAGCTGCTATCTGGGGCTTTGCCATCAGCTCCAGGCCTGGAGTCCTAACTGCACCCCAGGGCTCCGGCACCACCCCAACTCCCAGGGTCCTAGCTGCTAGCTCCATGCCTGGAGTCCTGGCTGCCACCTGGTGCGCCATTGCCAGACCCACACCTATCCCATGCCCCCTGTCCTGTCGAGGTTCCCGCCTTCCAGAAACTGTGAGCCAGAGGGACTGGGGCTGGCTGCCGGACCCAGAACTGCCTGCACTTTGCTGTCCTATTCCCCCAGTGATGGCCCTAAGCAGCTGCATATTTTGTGTATGCCTAAGGACGGCCCTGATGATTTGGGTCCAGTTCTGCCACCCATACTTATGGCTTCAATGTAATTATTAAATTACAATTATAAAATAAATAAATAAATCTGAAGGCCTGCTCCTGCCCACATTCTTAAAAAATCAGTGGCAAAAATCTCATTGATTTCAATGGGAAGCTGGGTTGGAATCATGAACATTGTGATATAGCACTCTCATTTTTACCATTATTTTAGTTCATTACAAGCCTGATTCAGAAAAGGTATTTAAGCATACCACTTTATAAATCCATAGTGCACCCACATCTTGAAAACTGTGTCCAGTTCTGGCCACCCCATCTCAGAAAGGATATAGTGGAATTGGAAAAGGTCCAGGGCGGGCAAGAAAGATGATCAAAAATACGAAATGGCTTCTATATGAAGAGGGACTAAAATGATTAGGATTTTTTAGATTAGAAAGGAGACAAAAAGGGGGGATATGATACAGATCTATAAAATTATGAATGGTGTGGAAAAAGTAACTATCAAATAACAATTCTCTCTCACACACAATATAAAAACATGGTCACCCAATGAAATTAATAGACACCAAAGACAAACAAGTTGAAGTATTTTTTCACACAATGCAGTCAACCTGTGAAATTCATTGTCACAGGACACTGTGATGGCCAAAATCATAACTGGGTTTTAAAAAATGGCTATTAGCTAAGAAAAACAGGTATATAACCTCGTGGCTGAGGTGGCACTAAAGCTCTGACTACCGGGTACAAAGAGGGAAACACAAGGGTGTAGTTCTCCAAATTGCCCTGCTCTGTTTACATCTCTGTATAGCTCTGGTACTGGCCACAACTGGAGACAGGGCACTGAGCAGATGGTCCATTGGTCTGAGCCAGTATGCCCATTTTTCTGTGCTCAATTGGGGCCACTCATGAGCTCAAAGTTCAGCACCTTCCTGAATTGAGATCTTACTCATTAATGTCTGTAAGTTCAACATTACATCTTCCAACCAGTAGTGCAAATTTAGTGAGGTTTTTACTTGTACTGCCTAATTAGGATTTCATTTTTTCATAAATCAGTGATACTTAACACCTAAAGTATTTACTTTAGTCTGCATTAAAATGGAATACAGATTGGAATGTTGCATGGCATGTGCACAGATTAATATCACATGATGTAATATGCATAGTAATATCACATTATGTAGTAAGTGCTAGAAGCTCCAAAATTTTGTTTAAAAAACCCACATTCTTAAATTATAGAAATGCAGCAACAAACACGGATATAGATGTGTCAAGAAATTCGAGGACAATCAATAGTCAAATTATTAGCCTCGATTTACCAAATCTCATCCAGATTTTATTTTATTGCAGAAATCCTAAATATGAATGTATTTGGTGTCCTATAGAGGTAGGCATAGAGCCAAAGGCAACATCCAAGCATTCCTGAACTTCAGAGAAGTTCAGTTCTAGTACTGGATCCATACTTAATGGTTGGCCCATCTCTAACCAGAACTGAATTCTACATCTGAACTTGGCACCTTGGGACCTTCTCTACTATTCTTGTTCCCAAATCAAAGTAATTTTCGTTTCTACCTGCAATCAAAATAGGTTTCAACTCCGTTTGCTTTTGCAACTTCTTCCCAGACCCCCATCTACAGAAAATTAATTGTTTCTCAAATAAAAAGGAACAACATGTGTTTTATTTTAACCTGCATTCAGCCAGACCTTTCGCCTGAGGCATTCTACAAACTGATGGCTGCTGCTCATGATGGCGTCTGCAATTTAACTGTGATTGTACTGGCTGTAGCAGACAAGTGAAACATAAAATCTTATCTGTTACCTGACCAGGGTTGTGAAGGCTTAAATCTAGTCCACATGTAAATTCTGTATGATGCTCCACAGTCTCTAGCAAGGGATTAGGCTTGGAAAAATCCCAGAATCTACAGAAAGAAACAAAAAAACAAATAATGATGGTATCTGAAAGGACATTTTAAAAAATATAATGCAGGGCACTGATATGCCTGATGATACCAGAACCTTTTAAAAAGCACGCTCACCCACTTTAGGAATATAATTAATCCCATTTCTGAAAAACTCTGTACTGATCTACATAAATAAGAATTTAATTAAGGAAAACCATATCCTTTATCTCATTACAGAAACTGAGATAACAGAGCTGGCACCAATGATCTGCCCTATAGATAATCTGTAAAAAAAATGGTAGGCTGGCCTTCTTTATTAATATCCAATTCTTCTTAATATCTGCCAAGTTAAATCTATGACACATACTTCATGGCAACTCAATACTTTGTTTTCTTTTTTGCATAGTCTGATGTGGCTGTCTGTTTACTGAAAATTACAAATGGGTTATAAATATTGATAGTTTCTGACCCCAGATTTATTTGGGAGCAGATTTCTATATAATACAATATGCCATTACATTTTTCTAATTGATTTATATGCTAAAGGGAATGATTTGACTCAATTTTAATTTTGCGATAATTCATTCTTCTAAGACTTGAAAAAATGTAATTCTAAACTCTTCTATTTCTACAATTTTAATCCCAGTCACTCCCTAATACAGAGTATAAATCATACTGGGTATAAGCAGTAAAAAGTAATAATAATAATAGGAAAAATATAGGAAAGGAAGAGGGGGAAAATAGCATCTAATGTGTTACCACAAATATTACCACCTGCGATCTGGAAAAATGCATTCAGCATGTTAATGACTTTTTCAGATGACTAAATGGAGCAGGACTCTAAATTATAATGAGGACACAGTAATAAGAAAGTGTCTTAAATTTCTTTGATTCTGTGGTATTGTCTGTTGGGAAAAAATGTATAGCAAAACTCAGGAACTGCAGGTTTTCTTGGGCTATCATGGTTTGGCAGCAAGAACCAGTCTCTATACATATTGCAGTGTCTCATAGCAGTCAGAGATAATTCTTTTGTTTTTTGTATAATATGGATACCCACACCTCTGTTCTTTTCCCCCAGTCGATCTGATAATAATGAAAGAGAAAAATAATCATTAGGGCTAGTTACACAGAAAGGACTGTAGGTTCAGCAGATCAGTTCAGGTAAACGGCAAACATTGGAGCCAACAGAATTAGTTTGTTTAACCTGTCTGTGTTATTTCCTTAATAAATGAGTAAAGTGAGATCGACACAATGGCTAAGCCATAGCAACAACCCTCTTTACATCTTCCTAGTACCATAGAGGCAATATAAACAGCTCATTTTACAGGAAAATAGAAACAAAAGAACATCTAAGCACAAAATGAACAAATTTCACTCTTAAATTTGTCTGTTCAAACAGATATGGAAACAAGTCTTGTAGTTTTTAAAAACTGGTGGTGGTTTCCTTATTGTATTGACTTTGCAGTCTCCTTAAATTTAGTTCAAATTTAAGATTGACAGAGAACTGTAGATTTTATGTGGAAAGAAATAAAAACAAAAACTGAGCTGTGTACTCTTTAAAGTATAACAAGACTGCCTAGTTAGTATTATATATTACAAAAAGTCTCAGAGGAGCAGCTGTTTTAGTCTGTAACTTTAAAAACAATGAGTAGTCCTGTGGCACCTTAGAGACTAACACATATATAGGTTCATCACCTTTTCTGGGTAAAACCCACTTCATCAGATGAGTAGGAATAGAAATTACAGACTCCAAGGTATATGTAACAGCAAAAAACATTACCTGACTATTGTAGAACCCTTGTTAATTAAGCAGGCTGGATGTGTACCATGTGTTTGATGTGAAAATGATGTCAAAAGTCAGGTAAATGCCTTTGCTCCAAGCTCATCTGAAGAAGTAGGTTTTGTCTACGAAAACTCACGATACAATGTGTATGTATATATATATTTATTAGTTTCTAAGGGCACGTCTACAAAGCAGGGCAAATGTCGAATTAAGCTACACAACTTCAGCTATGTCAATTGCATACTGAAGTCGAAATAGCTTAATTTGACTTTTGCCACTGTTTACACAGCAGGAAGTCGAAGGAAGAACACTCTTCTTTCACTCTTGTGAAATGAGGGTTACAGGAATCGGAGTAAGAAGTCCTCCAGCTCAACATTATTTTGAAATAATGGCTTGCTGTGTAGACACGCTCTTTGTTATTTTGGAATAACATCATTTATTCCAAAATAATGCTGCTGTGTAGACATTGCCTAAGGTGCCACAGGACTAGTTGATGTTTTCAAATTAGGTTTAGACAAAACTAGCTACAAAAATCAGATTTACATCTGAGCCTCATTAATGTTTTGAGTATTTGGCTGGAGGAGTTTGATTCTTGCTCATCTCTAATCCACGCTACATCAAAATTCAACTTTCATCTGGTCCCACAGCTTCCTTCTGAGAGGTGTTAGAAAAAGTCAGCATTAATTAAAATTTCATCACATTTTGAGGTTTTAAAATACCAGAAACCATACACTGTCCTGTAGGAAATTTTCCAGGATTCACTGAAATGAACCCATTTATAAACTGTTGTTTCATCAAAATTCATCTTTAAAATGTCAGCTGCAGCTTTAACCAGAATACGTATTTTATGGGTTTTTTGGCATCATTTCACAACAGCCTCCACCCCAAGACTTTGGGCACAGACACTGCACATCAGCACCTAACTAGAGGCTTGATAAATTATAAAAGGTATTAAGCTGGTAAAGGGCCAGCTTTAAGAGAGTATTTATGGATATATGCCTCTGCTGCAAAGGATTAAATATATCCTACTGAAAGCTCTTTTACTGTGTACATCATCTCTGCAAACTGTTTCAAGGTAAGCCAATACTACTACAAATAAAGTGGCCTGGAGCACATTAGAAATTTTAACTTGAGAAGTATTGAGAACTTCTGCACTGATTGACTTTAAGAGGAGATCATTAGCAGATTTCATTTCATTTATATAAATGTATTGCACGACTATCTTAAAGTGCTTTATATTCTGGAACACTCTTTCAAGGGGAGTGGCGAGGGGGAAAAAACCTAACTGGCTTCAAGATTGAGATTGGTAACATTTATGGAAAGTATCTTATGATAAGACAGTCTTTAATGGTATACAGCTGATATGCAATTGTTAGTAGCAAATATTCCCCAATGTCTAGTAATGATATACTAGACAGAGAAGGCTCTGAGCTACTCACATGTAATTCTTTACTGGTGTCTGGCTATTGAGTCTTGATAAAATGCTTAAAGTCCAACAGATCATCATATTTAGGGTTCAGAATGAATTTTTCCCCAGGTCAGATTGGCAGATACGCTGCTTTTATTCTTTGCCATCTTCTGCTGCATGGGTCACTTGTGGGTTTAAACTAGTGTAAATGTTGGATTCTCTGTAACCTGAAGTCTTTAAATCATGATTTGAGGACTCAGTATCTCAGCCAGAGGTTATGGCTCTATTACAGGAGTGGGTAGGCAAGGTTCTGTGGCCTGCAATGTGCTGGAGGTCAGACTAGATGCTCATGATGATCCCTTCTGGATTTAAAGTCTAAGGCCTTGTCTACACTACAAGCTTTGTCAACAAAACTTGTGTCAACACCCAAAAGTTGACAAAACAAAAATCACCAGAGGATGGTCATACTTGCTCCCTATGTCGAAAGATCATGTCCACATTGGGAGCTCCATCATCGACAGAGTGTCAACACAGCTGTCCGTCACCCTCCCCGGAAGCAACTCAAAGATTAATAAGCTTTACAAAGGCCACCATGTTCCATTGTTCTAACAGGTTGGTGTATCCATATACAGTATTAAGTTTTTACTTAATATATTGATTTTTTACTTTGAATATTTTAAGATGACTGCCCTACATTTTTTTAATTCTCTCTCCTCTCCCTACCTTGAGACTGTTTTGATATAGGTGTATACAGTAGCTAAGAGGCTTACTATATTACACTGCCCCATTGTTATAGCCATGTAGTTAAAATGTAGCTCTATCTAATGTAATGTACCTCAGTGTACTCTGCCAGCCAGCCTTTCTGAAAACAAAAAGGACCTCTACTTTATCATTGGTAAAGGTGCACCAGCCAGAATTTTGAGTTGCATCACGTGGCTTAAGTGTTCCAGGTACCATGGAAGTCCAGTATATATGTATAAACCTTGCAGCAAAACCATTCTCCTGTACTTGAAATGATGTAGTTTCATGTAGAATGCTTTGAAGTGCTGCACTCTGCTCGGAGGGCAGAGGCAGAGTGGAGAAGGCTTCAGGCGCTCCCCTGAAGTCAATTCCAAGGCAGAAATAGATTCTTATGGTTTCTGTTTTAAGTTTTAAAACTAGTATTGTGAAATAAGTAAAAGGGTATGATGATTGTTTTCTTTCAAATGTAATGTAATGGTCCTGCTTAAATATTCATATTGTGTCTGTGTACCAAAGAAATCATTTCTGCTTTGTGTGTGAGAATAAAGAATGTGTGTTAAAAAATAAGTGTGAACACCAGCATTGGATCAGATATTCTATGGCAAGGGTGGGCAAAAGGGCTTCCGCAGGCCAGATCCAGCCCTCCAAGCGGGTGGATCCAACCCGCGGAGGCCCTGCTTCTCCCTCGCCCCCAAGCCAATTAGAGCCTGGGGGCGGGGGAGCACCTAAAGCCTTCTCCGCTCTGCCCCTGCCTCCTGCCCTCCAAGCAGAGTGCGGCACTTCAAAGCATTCTACAAGAAACTACCTAATTTCAAGTACAGGAGAATAAATTATATATTCATATGTTTATATTATATTGCAAAGGCTGGCTTCTGTTCATAAAATTAGTGCTCTTTTTCCTTTACTTCCTAGAAGTGCCTAGTGCTTATTTCTAGGTATTTAATTTGCTAAAGATAAACACAAATACAGCCACAAAGTATTTTGAATGTTTGTATGTCGAGGGGGTGGGGTCGTTGGGAGCTGGGGGGGGGGGGGGGGGGGGAAGGAGTCTCAGGAGAGGGGAGGGGGGCCGGGCACTGGGTGTCTGTAGGGTTGCCAGGTGCCTGGCATTTTCGCATCCTGGCTGGGGGAAAAAATCAGAAAATACTGGACATTTTAGGTGTCCGGTATTCTCTGAATTTTTTACCAGACAGGAGGCGAAGATACCAGACTGTCCTGATGAATACCTGACTTCTGGCACTAGATTACAATTAAAATAAATAACACAAAGAACCTGCAATCTGAATTAAAGAATCACTTAAATGTTGAATGATTTTGGAAAATCTGGGATTTGGAAAATTAGAAGAGTTTTCTAACACATCATGGCTGTGTCTACATTGCACCCCTTTTCCGGAAAAGGGATGCAGATTAGACACATCGGCATAGCAAAATCCGCGGGGGATTTAAATATCCCCCGTGGCATTTGCATTTACATGGCTGCCGCTTTTTTCCGGCTTGGGGATAAGCCGGAGAAAAGCGCCAGTCTAGATGTGATTCTCCGGAAAATAAGCCCTTTTCTGGAGGATCTCTTATTTCCTACTTTCAAATAAGAGATCCTCCAGAAAAGGGCTTATTTTCCGGAGAATCACATCTAGACTGGCGCTTTTCTCCGGCTTATCCCCAAGCCGGAAAAAAGCGGCAGCCATGTAAATGCAAATGCCGCGGGGGATATTTAAATCCCCCGCGGATTCTGCTATTCCGATGTGTCTAATCTGCATCCCTTTTCCGGAAAAGGGGTGCAGTGTACACAGCGCCCATTTGTGGGAGGAGGGTGTATGAAGGAGGGGTAAAGAGGTTTAGGCCTATTGATCAAATGTAACGTCTTTGATGTACTTTATAGCATAAAAATTAATTATGCCACAAAATGCACTCTTGAATGGTAAACATAAGCATGTAGTGAGGTATGTGATAGTATAGAAAAATAAATTAATATACCTTATAAAGAGTGAAGTCTTAACAATAAGACACCTCTCTACAGTCCTTGTGTAAACTCTTACTACCATCATCAGTTTTACGGATTTAGCCAAGTTATAGTCACTGAAGTTCTACTGTACTGTACAACTCGATAGGTTAAAAACTAAAAATATCAAGCTATCCAATGGCCTGGGATGTATTAATATTTTTCAAACATGTACTGAAAAAGGGCGTGCAAGAGGGAGCATCCAGACAAACAAACACGGACATTTCCTTCACAACAGTTTTAAATACAAATAGATCTCAAAAAGGTATGATAAGTTACCCAAATACATTCAATGACATGGATACTACTACCTTCTTAGTAAAAAAAAATCCACATCACAACTAGACAAAATCCCATTCAGAAATATAGTAGCCCAGTGTCTGAGAGTCTGTAACACCGAAATTCTGGCTGTTCCCTCTGGGCGGCGCTGTTGCTGAAATGCTGACTGTTCCGTCTGGGCGGCCCGTGCTGCATGGGGAGTGCGGGGCCCAAACGGCCGCTTGCTCCCACGCGGCGGCCTGGCTGAGCGGCACAGAAGTCAGCTGAGAGCCACGGCGGGAGGTGAAGGGGGCGATGCAATGATGTTCACGGCCAGGGGGCAGGGCCTGGAGCCGCTGTCACGCCGGACATCACCGCCCCCTGGCCGTGAACATCATTGCCCCGCCCTCCTTCACCTTCCACTGTGGCTCTCGGCTGACTTCTGCGCTGCTCAGCCAGGCCGCCGCGTGGGAGCAAGTGGCGCAAGCGACCGTTTGGGCTCTGCACCCCCCATGCATCATGGGGAGTGCGGAGTCCAAATGGTCATTTGGGCTCCATGGTCTCCTGAGTGGAAGTAGGAGGAGGAGAGAAGAGAGAGACGGAACGAGAGACAGGAGGCTCAGGAGAGAAGACCAACGTGGAGGAGAGACCTGAAAATCCTGTCTTATGACAGGCTAATTGGCTAGTTCAGAATAAAAACGTAGGAAAATGTTCACTAGCAGCCTCTGTTAGGGCATGGCCACTGAGATACCCTTTATATAGAGAAGAATCCAAGCGTTTGTAGCCAGCTAATGTAAAGTATGAATAATAATCACAAGAGCAAACACTTAAGTGTGAAATTTTAGAGCATTTTTCTATTAGCATAACAAATATACCCTCTCTCTCACAGATGAGACACAATTCAAAACAAATTCTTCCTACTCGCATGTAATAAAATACACTGTACCTCACAGTGAAATCATAGGAGCAGGAGGCCAATAAAGTTGCATGAAATGGTGAAAACTGCAACAAAGAAAAAAAAGTACTAACCTTAGGTACATATTTACCAACTTCCTAGAAACAAATAACAAAGATAACTGATAAGACTGATTAAGAAAGTACCACAACACACTGCAACAAAAGAGGCTACTTACTTTAACAACTGAGCGTTAGCAATTATGCTTTAAGCAATATGAAATCAGCTATACTATACTGGTAGGACTCCATTTCACTGCCGTGATTTCCAGCAGCACTACTATAAATTAAGGAGGTGACAGGATTTCCAATAGGTATTTCCTTTGAAATAACATAAAGCAGGCTATTAAACTTTACTTTCGGCTGACATCTTAAATGCTTTCTCAGTCTATAAAGAATGTTTCAGTAATGCTGTGACACCATTTTGGTTTTTCCAGCTCTGTTACAGTGAGACATCCCCAAATTTGTATCACACTTCAGAGCACATACAAAATAGATTTCATTGGCACCAAGGCTATACTTTGTCCTGAAATTCCTTTATTAATTAAGAAGATTGGAGTGAAATTTGAAAGCTGGCAATTACATAAAATAGCCTAATACATTTTCCCACAATGCAGGGCCTACTACAGGTTAAATTCTGGCACAGACTGTGGAGATGCACATGTCCAGAAAACTGCAACGAAGAGGGAAGAGCAGCAGGATAAAAATTGCCCATCTCATCTTTGGCACCTTAACAGGGAATTTCCTAGGTTTCTAACAAAGACCTAAAAACCTTGAAAGGGAGTACACATACTAATCACTGATGTGCCTGCTAATTTACTTTACCTTTCAAGCTTTGGGGGGAAAGGGGAATTTCCTTATCTATATGGCCCCAAGATCTGCCCAAGAGGAGACCTGTTCCTGTAGATCTTGGATGTACTATTGACCAGCGTGGGAATGAAGGAAAATGTGTGGAGATATTTGTCATGTGTGGGAGAGGAGACAAAATGCATACCCTTGTCACCCAGCATGGGGTGGGGAGGGGAAATCCCAATGCAGATCTCCCTTGATTCTCAAAGGAAGACCTATAGAGAGACTTCAAGCTCCTGGCTGCCTTCCTGCAGTGGCTATTAAGTAAATGAGGGGTGGGATGCTTCATCAACTTCTTCATCTCCACAGGACTGGAGCTCTTCTCTGACCATCCACAAGGAAGGCAGGAAAGTGCAGCTGGCAAGAGACGTAAAATCAGCAAAGAGGATGGGCTCTCTCTGGTTTCTGCTGTACCCCAGAGTGAGGAGTCCATCTAATAAAGATTCCCACTTTGTGTGCTTCACTCCCCACATATCCTTCACTGAAAGACATAAGAATCACATTGGGCGAAGGGCGGGGGAAGCAGGATACTTCAACTCCCACTTCCTACAAGCCAAAATAAGCTAGACAGTTTCTTGACAAGCTCAAACAGAGTTCATCAGGGACAAACACATACTAAAGTTCAAAGAGACACAGAGATAGCACTAAATGAACCTCCTATGACCTGTGAGGTGGGCCAACAAACTCTTAAGGCTCTTTGGGAAGATTTCCCTCCTGTAGATCTCAGTAGGGTCACAGAAAAGGTAAGGACAACTGCTGAATCCCACCCCCTTCCCAGATTTCCTAGAGCCTGAAGGACAGCTTCTTTCCCATGAGCCTTGAAAGCATGAACAGTAAGAAGAGGAGGTTTGAAGGAAACAATAGAGGGAATTCATTGTCCCCAGGATCTCACATATTATTCCATGAACCTCTTGAGCTTATCAGAGCTGATAAGCCACAGTGCAGCTACTATTTCATATTTTAATAACCTATCAAAATCTTGAGAGCTTTGTCCTAGGGTATGTCTAGACTACATGGCTCCATCGATGAAGCCATGTAGATTAGGTTTCTAGACATAGGAAAATGAAGTGGCGATTTTAATAATCGCTGCTTCATTTACATCAAAATGGCTGCCGCGCTGTGCTGATCAGTTGTTTGGTGGCACTGCGCGGTAGTCTGGATGGTCCGCGGTCGACAAGGGAAGCCCTTGTCGATTGCCCCAGTAAACCTCATTCCACGAGGCATAACGAGGCGGTTGACAAGGGCTTCCCTTGTCAACCGTGGAGTGTCCAGACTACTGCGCTGTGCCGCCAAACAGCTGATTGGCACAGCGCGGTAGCCATTTTGATGTAAATGAAGCAGCGATTATTAAAATCGCCACTTCATTTTCCTATGTCTAGAAACCTAATCTACATGGCTTCATCGATGGAGCCATGTAGTCTAGACATACCGTAGGACAAAGCTCTCAAGATTTTGATAGGTTATTAAAATATGAAATAGTAGCTGCACTGTGGCTTATCAGCTCTGATAAGCTCAAGAGGTCCATGGAATAATATGTGAGATCCTGGGGACAATGAATTCCCTCTATTGTTGCCTTCAAACCTTCTCTTCTTACTGTTCATGCTTTCAAGGCTCATGGGAAAGAAGCTGTCCTTCAGGCTCTAGGAAATCTGAGAAGGGGGTGGGATTCAGCAGCTGTCCTTACCTTTTCTGTGACCCTACTGAGATCTACAGGAGGGAAATCTTCCCAAAGAGCCTTAAGAGTTTGTTGATTATTATTTAAATCGCCACTTCATTTTCCTATGTCTAGTAAACTAATCTACATGGCTCCGTCGACAGAGTCATGTAGTCTAGACATACCCCTGGAGACCAACTAAGAGAGTCTGGTAAACTTAGGTACTTTTTTCCAAGCACAAAGTGAGAAGGAAATTAGGCTTGAAAATTCTGAACCCTTTCTACTTCTACCCCCTTAAGTTTATCCTATACAGACTAACTCGGCAACCTCTTGAAGCTACTTTTAGAGTGTCATTCATTAAGAGCAAATTCACTTCAAACTGGGAGAGTGGGAAAGATTCTCTCTCTGCCACATTACTAACCCACCAATTTGATGCCAATGGTAAGAAAGGGTGGGAGGGATTTAGCTTACAATGGAAACTTGTTTGCAAGCTTAATTTTGGGTTGGCTATACTGCTCCTTATTATTGCCTTTCACTCCTAAGGCTCTTAAGCTAGAGTCCTGTGCAGATTTGTATCTACATCCATATCTACATTCACAAAAATAATCCATGAATATCTGCAGATACCCACGGATATAAAGCAGATACCTGCAAATATGCAGAGTTCTTGATATAAAATTTGTATTTGCCTCCATATCTGCAAAAATGAGCCATGGATATCTGCATTCACATTCATGGATCTGGCTACCCATGGATATAAAGTTGGTATCTGTGGATCTGCTCTTTTGAAATGTAGAATCAGTAAATTCTAAGCCTTATTCTACATACATTCTGCCACCTCTAGAATAAAATGAAACCACTTTAAACTGCATGCAGCAATCATACAACACCATTTAAGAAAGGAATGAAGGAATATATTGTTTTCAGCTGAAACTACATGAAGAATTTAAGTTGACTGGCCTTTCTTTAAGTTTTTCATTCTGTGAAGCCCTAATGAAAAGATCATCTCTTGAAGCTACTGTATCTCGCAACACCACAACACTTTGTTTTGAATGTCAAAATGTTGTATGTGCGCACCAGGAGAAAGGGCTCTGAGAATAACTAGTCTGTGAGCCATTAAATTCTTAAGATGCATGTATACTGTTTGCATTACTGACACCTTAATATAAATTAGTCTATCAAGAGTGTAAGACAAAGAACTAAACTTACTTTTACTCTCCTTACAGCATAGGTATGGCCAAAGAGGTTGAAAACTGGCTGCCGGACGTTCCTCAAATCCCAACCTTTCAAACTACAGTCAACCGCGCCGGTTACCAGCAAATTCTAATTATTAAAAACACACACACACATTAGAACAGGATTACTATTAAACTGCAATGATAAAAATGAGATTCATAGTCAATGTTTCCACTAATCTTTTCCACCCATGTGCCAGTCTTTTTCATCCCTTGGTGAAATATTGTTTTATGCGCACTGAGGCATGTATGAATGTGCACCACCAATGGAAATGAAAATGGGCACTCTGCTAATCAGCTGGCTGGCATTTGGAATCTTTTCTGAATGGCCGCACAAGCACTGATTAGAGGGAACACAGTTCACAGTGTACAGTCTAAAAGGAAAGTGGAAGTGGAAATTACAAATCTTTACACACTAGAAACAATTTTGTGAACTATGCAAGTGTTTGTCTAACACTATAATCAAAGACTAAGTTCTACCTATGTCACTTATTACTGGGAATGATGAGGCATGAGCCTTTGGTAGTGACTGAGAATGGCCTACCATGATTATTACTCTCACATCAGTAGAGCTGAAAAGACACTGATGGGGTACAGGTTGAACTTTTCTAGTCTGGTACTTTTTGGTCTGGCAACATCAGTGGTCTGGCATCATTTTAATTATCTGGATGTCCACTTATCATGGGTTTGGCCAAGTTTTCTGCAGTCTCAAAAGCTACTAGTTTTGGCTCTTAATGTTCTTTAGATTTAATTTACCCCTAAATGTCTTTTAAGAGTCCAGTAAGCAATGGAAGCGTTGGTAATGCTGCTAGACAATACTGACCTCCCACAGTTCAGCAAATTCTCTGGTTCAACACCACTCAGGCTCTGAGGGTGGCAGACTAGAGAGGTTCAAACTAGTAAAAGACCTTTACTCTTTAAGAAAAGTGGTTCCCTTAGGAATATTTACTGTAGTTTGGCACAACACATTATACCTCGTCATACTTGCACCAGTCACAGCTCAAGATCTCAGCCTGGTGGCCTGGAATCACCACTTTGACTCCTGGTGTCTTCACATCCCAAATTCTTAAAGTCTGATCACCTGAAACAACGGAATCATTGATAAGCCAAGTGTGCTTGCAGGGAGTTTTCCCATTTTAACTCTGAAATGCTTCAAATCTACTACTAGTACAAAGAGTGACAATTTGCTCAGCCATCTACAAATCACTTACAGTCCAAACAAGAACGGCTAATTATAGATAGAATTAATTGAAACACTGAGAGGAAATGATTATGATTTTATCATTTAATTAACAAGATAATCAACCCTAAGAATTAGCTTTGTTTTATCACTAGCACCCTCTGTTGCCTTCTTAACTTGAATAGATTTTGTTAAAAGGCTATGGGGTATAATTTTCAAAAGGGTCTAAGAGTATGTTTACAGAGAATATGTGACACACAGGATTCTCACTACATTTGGCAAGATTCACTCAAGATTATGTAATCAAGTAGCTCCAGTCCTGCTTATTTTATTTGTTGTGGGACACATTTCATGTTAGGTTTTACATTTTTCATATATATAACTGGACAACTTACCTGGCGTTGCTCAGGTCCTAAATTCAAATAAGCTTTTTTTTTTTTTTAGTTAAATCTTTGTTCTGGAATGGGGCTGGAGATGAGGGGTTCAATATGCAGGCTACCCCGGGGACAGAGGACAACCCCAGCCCTCTCTCACCATAGCAGCTGGGGCCAGGTGAGAAGTGCCTCTTCATGGCTGCTGCAACAGACACAGCCAGGGTGGGGTGCATATCTCCCTGCTGGAGGGCAGACAGATACACGGACAAACAAACCAACAAACTCTGAAATATATAGTAGAAAGCTGTCCCTTTCACCACCCCTCCCCTCTCTGGCCCAATGGGGTTATAGTTGTCCTGGTCGCTTGCTGCTCCATTATAGTCATTCCACAGTATAACTGTCCCTCCTACCAGACCCCTCCTTTTCCATTTTATGAGAAACAACTGAATTCCAGGCACATCCCATTGTTCTGGCACAACCAAACCTTTACCTTGCTTTAAGTTATGATAAGAAGCTGTATACCAAATTTGGTGGTTTTAGTGCTTACCATTAACAAGGAGTTCTTGAACAAACAGACTCACAGATGGACAGACAGACAGACATTTATAAAATATATAGTAAGATGATAATGGGCTTTCTTTTTTAAAAAAACAAACTGCTATTTCATCTTTGAAAGATGTCACTCCATGCCAGATAATACAGATTTTTAAGAGACTTTCTTTCTGACTAGTAATTGCCATTTGTAAAAACATACAAACATTCAAAATACTGTGTGGCTGTATTTGTGTTTATCTTTAGCAAATTAAATACCTAGAAATAAGCAGTAGGCACTTCTAGGAAGTAAAGAAAAAGAGCACTAATTTTATGAACAGAAGCCAGCCTTTGCAATATAATATAAACATATTAATATATAATGTATTCAGGAACTTATGTTTGCCTCACCTGTCATCACCACAAGTATTTGAATCACACTTTGGTTTTGTTGGAAACTGAGTAAACCCAAATGCCCTGGAATTTAAATTTGATTTTCCAAGGGTGATTTTGCCTGGAGGAGCCACTTCTGGGGTGGAAATAAAGCAAAATCTGATTGTTATTATTACATCTCCTTTCTTGATTGAAAGACCTGAAGGCTAGAGAGTGTGATGGATTGTGTCCAGAAATATTCATAGTGTAAAGTAAGGATGCAAACAGGTAACCAGTTAACCTACTGAATGATGCTTATTGGGTACTGGTCAATCGGTGCCTGGGAGCAGACCACCACCCATAGCTTCCTGGGAACAAGGCTTGGAGTGTTGTGTTACTGCCAGCAGCAGCAGCCCTGACACGTAGGCCAGGAGTCTGCTGCTACCAGCAGCAGCAGCAGCCTTGGGACCAGGGCTGAGGGCCTGCTGCCTCTGCTAGTGGGAGTGGGGCTGCGACCTTGAGCCTCCTACATCAACTTAACAGTTAACTGATTAATTGGGATTTTATAACCCTAGTGTAAACCACATTACCAGAGAAATTGACTCACTTGGGACTGTATCCTCTCCTTTTACAATCATAACATACTACACCGATTAGGTGCATGAAGCATATTTAATTATTTTAACTTGTAGTGTTAGCTTAGATTCTGAATAGAAGGAGAGGAGTCAACACTATGTAACTAGTCAGTTCTCTGAAACCAGAGTTTGGGAACCACTAAGGTATACAATCTGTTAGGGGAAAAATGTTTTCAAAGACTCTTGTAAGAGATATTCACATTTACAGACTGGTAAATCACAAAAGACAGACAGATGCCCACCCCCACACTCCACTCTTCTGTTACAAGAACATTGCAATAAGATGGAATATAAGGGTAACAATGCTGTCACCTCTCATACATGAAGTGTTCTAAATACAGGAGTTCACCAAGTATGTAGACTGAATTTGTTGATTCACTCAATAAACCAAAAAAGCTGCAGTTCTGAACCTTTTCCCTCAATGAAAGCAAATTGCAGAGTAAAGCACTTTCCACCCTGCATTTGCAAAGTGACTCCTTGAGCAAAGACTATAATTAATGGCACTAACATTAAGATGAATAAGGGAGAATCTTGCAGAACACATACTACTTAAGACAATATTTTCTTTCCCTTGCACTCAGGACTTGCTAAAGCTGTAATGAAAATAGTCTGTAGTTACTCTAATCATTAAACATAATGACTGCATTCATTATATATAAATGAATACACTGTTAAAAAAAAGGCTAGCTATTATGCTAAGTCTCTCTGGGCTTTGCCCAGTGCAGAACAGATTCCTCACTTCCAAGTTACCAATGCTGTCAGGTATTGGACAGCGTCACAGTTATGTTATTAGGAAAAAAGATACTTTTTAGTTCATCTTGCTGGCAAATTTAAAGGACAATAAGAATTTGTTGCCGCTGTAAAGGATACTTCTATAGTGAACCAAAAGAACCAGGCACAGATATACTGCTCTGCAATGGCTAAGGGTCACTGAGCTGAATGGATTTACATTTGGCTATAAGCTAATGATGTGTGCATTTGGCACTTCTTTATGTGCTAGTCACCACTTTGTTCTCCAGGTAGAAAGAGAGACCTTCTGGACACAGGACACAATGAGTCATTAAGCCCTTTAAGCCATTAGGCCATCATTATTTATGTCTTGTCTTTAATCACATTTTCCACATGACTGGTCTTTCGATGTCAGCCACATTTATTGGGCCCCTGAGCAGATGCAGCACATCCACCTGATCTCCCAGCTTATTTTATCAGCTCAGAAACTGTTACATTAGAACCAAATTTATTTACATACACTGAATTAACAGTTCCTGGCTGTTAATATTTTCAAACAGGTGAGAGGCAATCCAGTAACCAATTTGAATACAAATCACTACACAAGATAACAGCAGTATTGTGAAGTACCTTACACATCTTTCAAAATGTGAAATGCAAGTGTATTAGCTAGTAAATAAATGATAATATAATTGAAATATAAGTCAGACATACGCCATTCTCCTGCCCATTCCACACTAGTTAAATCTTGCTGCACAATGACATAACTGACTTAATTTTAGGACCTTTAATGAAATAAAATATTTCTCAGGTAGCATTCATTCCTTTTTTCTTTTGGCAAGGGATCCCCCTTCTTTACGTCTACTCCCCCATTTTCTTAAAAGAAAAATAATACATTGAAATTGATTTTACCATCCCTAGAACCAAGGAACTAACAATACCAGCTTAAGCCAAATACATAATTGTTCAAACATTCTCAAGTAGCTGGCAGTGCCCCTCAACGTAGATGTGAAAAAAACAACAACCCACTGATCTAGCACAGGGACTTTTTTGTGAACCTTCCTTTCCATGCTTTCAGCATTCACAAAAGGAGACTAGATAAGAACAAACATGTATTTTCACTTTCCCTGAGATGACTGAAACCCAGAAATTCCAAAGATGAATAAATGTACCTCAGCTCTCAGGACTAACTTTTTGTTATAATTGTGGAATAAGTACATTATAACCATACAGATTAGCATTTTCCTAACAGGTAAAAAGAAACAGATATTGGGACATGAAACAGCTCCTTTCTGGCTTAAATTCCTGAGACTTAATGGTGTGTGATAATTCCTTTAAAGCAGCATTTCTCAAACTGAGGTCCACAGATCTCGGGGAGTGGGGTACTCCAGGAGAACTGTGGTCCCCATTGGGAAACCCATCCCCATCTCTCCCTTAGTGCCTCCCATTTCCTTTGAGTGTCTCCTTCACATCAGAGAACTCCAAGCGTGAATCCAGTGCTTGGAGGGAGGGAAGAGCGGTGACTTTGGGTCTGTGCCATTTCTGGAAGTGACTGGCAACATCTCTGCATCCCCTGGGGGTAGCCAAGGGGATCTCTGCATGCTTCCCCATCCCAAGTGCTGATACCACTCACTGCTCCCATTGGAACTGTGGCCAATGGGAGCTTTACAGGCAGTGCCTGAAGGCAGGCCCGCATGTGGAGCTCTCCTGAGCTTCCTACCTAAGAGCCACTGCCAGAAGGATATGCTGGTTGGGAGCTACCTGAGGTAAACCCTGACCCGAGATTTTCTCCTGCATTTCAACCCTTTACCCCAGCCTAGATTCTGCAGACAAATTCCCTCCCAGAGCTCGCTCCCCATCCCATACCCTAATCCCCTGCCCCAACCTAGAGCCTGCACCCTGCAGCCAAACTCCCTCCCAGAGCCCACACTCTTTTCTGCCCCCACTCACTTGCCCCAGCCTGGTGAAAGTGAGTGATGTGGGGGAAAAGGGGGCAGCAAGTAAGGGATGGAGGATACAGGGTGTGGGGGGTGGGGCTTTAGAGAAGGGGTAGGGCAGGGATTTGACCTTAGGGAAGGTGGTGGGACAAGGGCTGAGCAGAAGGCCATGGGGGGAGGGGTCCCAGAAAATGTTTAAATCAAAGTGCGGATCCTCAGGTTGCTAAAAAGTTTGAGAACCACTAAACTAAGGTATCTGAGCACTCTCTTGGATGAAGCTGAAGAGAGGGAGCAAAGGGGAGAGGTCGAGAAACTGGGCAGAAGAGGAAGTTCAAATATTCTCTTCCACCCAAATTCTGGTCAAAATTTCTGACACACAAATTTTCAGGCAAACACTTTTTCCTAGTGAAACAAAGTTTATCAACTTTTATTTTCTGCTATCAAGCTTGAGGATCCTGAAAATATAAAATGAGAATCCTCATCTCCTATTTTCCTCCATCATCTAGTGCCATAGTAGATGTCAGTTGGTTCCAATGCCATCTGCTATCCTGACCATAAAGGTGAAATGCCTTTAACCACCCAAGAAGTGAAGTGACGGCTTTGAAAATGCACTAAGATGCATTACTGTATTTAGGAAATGCCATTTAGATCTAAGAGCAAGAAACCAGAGAGTTGTTCTGTTTACTGGACAGAATAGTGATGGATATGTCATTACAGAACTGAACGAAAAGCTCCATTATATGTCTACCATTGTAAAGATTTAAAATAATTCAAAAAACCTAAAAATATGTCTCACTATAAATCTCTCTGCTTCTTATTCAAGTTCATTGACTTGAGGTTAACTTATTTAGTAGAACAATCATATATTTTATTTGGATATCAGAAGGCAGATTTAACAACACTCTGAGGGTATCAGTTTCTTTTATATGATGACTTTGGGTATGTCTACACTGCCCCCGGCTGGGCTGTGCCAACGGGCTTGGGCTAAAGGGCTATTTAATTGTGGTGTAAATGTTCTGGCTTGGGTCAGAGCACTGGAACCCTCCAACCTGGCCTGAGCCAGCTGCAGTGTAGACATACTCTTTACTAATTTATATAGCATATAAAAGATATAAAGGCTACAACTGAAAATTTAGTGCCTAATCCAGTATTCACTGATTCAATTGAAAGATTAGCATCGAGTTCAACAAATGGGGCCCTTACATATAATTCCTCTTGCTTCCCATAAATACTAAAAACATTTAGTGAAATCTTAATTATGCAAAGTGTCCAGAAGGAACCAACAGGAGGTTTGGGTTTTGTAACCTGATTTAAGTTACAACTGGACTCTAAAAACACACACAGGGCCGGCTTTAGGCCAATTCCCCAGAATGGGGCCCTGTGCCTAAGGGGGCCCCACTGCTCCCCCCAGGTGCACGATGCATGTACAGTTCCGTCCTGGGCGCACGGCGCATGCGCAGCTTCCCGGGCGCACGGCGCATGCGGGGCCCCGCCCCCGGAATCAGGCCTCGCGCTTCTTAAAGCTGGCCCTGCTTACACTCATTAATCTTTATGATCAAGAAATCCTACTGACTTCAGTGTAATTCTCATGTGCCTCCAGTTAAATAGGTGTATTATTCTTGTGTCTGTAAGCTACTAAAGCGTAAGTACCAGAGACTCAATTTTCTCATAAAAACAAACAATAATCTTAAAATCCCGTTCTCTCACACTTTTCCATAGTAAGCCAAAGAACAATAATAATGCAATGTTCCTGTCTATTAATTTTTTGAGTAACATATTTACAGGATTTTTATTTCACCTCTGAACTATATACACACTCAATACAAAACAATTTTAAACACAAAAGTCAAACTTGTGAAATCTTACCATGGTTAGTTTAAACCTCCTCTAGCAATACAACATGTGTAATTGCTGTAAAGATCAGACTCAGATTTAAAGTCACTAAGACAAATTTTCCATATGAGGCATCCCAAAGAGACATTGATCGTAAACTACCATACACAGTCTCAATATCCCAGGATGGTATTTCATAATCATTGTCTCCTTCGAATTGTTCATACAGCAGCACTGACTGCAAAATTAGTGGACTATTTCAAGTATGAAATAACTAGCTAGGTCAATGCAACTTGTTGTCTATTTGACATTACAGATCAGAGATATTACCATGAAGGTTGAGTCGTTTGAAAGAGACCTTAAAAAATGAGATATTGGAGTGAAATTTTTCAGTTTGGCAAACTCTAAACTAATATAAAGTAGGTTTGTGAATGGCCAAAACTGACAGAAATAGCTCTTGCATGTTAAAACTATTGGTCCAGTGATTAGAGCACTTGCCTGCCATGTGTGAAAACAAGGTTCAAATTCCTGTTCTGAAGCAGACAAAAATGTACTTTTTTTTGATTGACTGAAAAATTCTGAAAATTTTCAGATTCAGTTTAACCTAAACCAGATTATTATTTGCTCCAATTTTCAAAACTGACAACACAAAACATCAGTTATTCCTCCCATCCCTAGTCACAATGGCTTTTATGGAAACAAAAAGCACTAAGCACCAGTGTTCCCTGTAAGCTGTGCAATGTGCAGTCACTCAGGAGAGATTCAAATGCTGCCCAGCTGGTTATAGCGAGGTTTTTTTTGTTTCTACTGGTAATGCACTGGATGGAAAAAACTCTGCATGTGGATGGAAAAGATTAGAGGGAACATTGGCCAGCATGGTTTAAGATTATGAGTTTTACCAATTGGCATTGTCCAAAATTTCTACAACCCCACAACACTGTTGAGAGTATTTTGTGTCAGAGGATTTAATTTTAATGGTGTTGTGCCCAGAGTACAGAGAGCCCAATCCTGTAAACAGATGCACACACAGTCACTGCTGGAAGAGACACAGACTTCCAAGCTATGACAGAAGTGACTATGCAAGCCAGCTGGAAGCACTCTGCAGATCACTACTTGATTATAAGAACTCATTATCAACAGACAACTCTACTTCTACTGTCCAAGCTCAGTCAAATGGAAATAGCCAGCATGAATCATAAGAAGTAAATCGGGTTTTTAGAAAACATTTAGTTTTTATAGTCTTAATTGTTAGTCTGTCTATAAGAAAGATTGTGCATGCATGTTTGTTTTGACTGCATCTCTTTAACTGAAATAATAGGAAAATATTTTTCATGTTTATTTGAACATAAGAACGGATGTACTGGGTCAGCCCAAAGGTCCATCTAGCCCAGTAGCCTGTCTGCCGACAGAGGCCAGCACTAGGGGCCCCAGAGAGGGTGGACCGAAGACAATGATCAAGCGATTTGTCTCCTGCCATCCCTCTCCAGCCTCTGACAAAGAGGCTAGGAACACTAATTCTATCCCCTGGCTAATAGCCTTTTATGGACCTAACCTCCAGGAAATTATCTAGCTTCTCTTTAAACTCTGTTATAGTCCTAGCCTTCACAGACTCCTCTGGCAAGGAGTTGCACAGGTTGACTACACGCTGTATGAAGAAGAACTTTATTTTATTAGTTTTAAACCTGCTACCCATTAATTTCATTTGGTGTCCTCTAGTTCTTCTATTATGGAAACTAATAAATAACTTTTCTTTATCTGCCCTCTCCACACCAGTCATGATTTTATATACCTCTATCATATCCCCCCTCAGTCTCCTCTTTTCTAAACTGAAAAGTTCCAGTCGCTTTAACCTCTCCTCATATGGGACCTGTTCAAAACCCCTAATCATTTTAGTTGCCCTTTTCTGAACCCTTTCCAAGGCCAAAATATCTTTTTTGAGGTGAGGAGACCACATCTGTACACAGGATTCAAGATGTGGGCGTACCATAGTTTTATACAGGGGAAGTAAGACAGTCTGTGTCTTATTTTCTATCCCTTTCTTAATAATTTCTAATATCCTATTTGCCTTTTTGACCACCGCTGCACACTGTGTGGAAGTTTTCAGAGAACTGTCCACGATAACTCCAAGATCTCTTTCCTGATTTGTCGTAGCTAGATTAGCCCCCATCATACTGTACGTATAGTTGGGGTTATTTTTCTCAATGTGCATTACTTTACACTTATCCACATTAAATTTCATTTGCCATTTTGTTGCCCAATCACTCAGTTTGGTGAGATCTTTTTGGAGTCCCTCACAGTCTGCTTCTGTCTTGACTATCCTAAACAGTTTGGTATCATCCGCAAAATTTACCACCTCACTGCTTACCCCTTTCTCCAGATCATTTATAAATAAGTTGAAAAGGATTGGTCCCAGGACTGACCCTTGGGGGACACCACTAGTTACCCCTCTCCATTCTGAAAATTTACCATTTATTCCTACCCTTTGTTTTCTGTCTTTTAACCAGTTCTCAGTCCAAGAAAGGACTTTCCCTCTTATCCCATGGCCATGTAATTTACACAAGAGCCTGTGGTGAGGAACCTTGTCAAAGGCTTTCTGAAAATCTAAGTATACTATATCTACTGGATCCCCCTTGTCTGCATGTTTGTTAACCCCTTCAAAGAACTCTAATAGATTAGTAAGACATGATTTCCCTTTACAGAAACCACGTTGACTTTTGTCCAACAAATTATGTTCTTCTACCTGCCTCACAATTTTATTCTTTACTATTGTTTCGACTAACTTGCCTGGTACTGAAGTTACACTTACCGGTCTTAAGTTGGACTTAAGAACTGAAGTGTCTTCTGTTTAGGTCAAAATCAAAACACTTCCAGCTTTGTCAATACCACACAGCTTTTAGCAACATGGCTATATAATGAAAAGTTGAGCAGTGTAAACACTGTCAGCACTTTTGCCAACAATATACTTCCACCCCCTACAAACAGAGATCATATTGTTGACAGGAAAGCACTCCTGCTGACAACGAGCACTTTACACTGGCACTTACAGTGGGAAAGCTTTTCTCTTTGGGATTGGGGTGTATGGAGAGTTTATCCACCTATGAACAATAAAGTTTTGTCACTCAATTGGCAGCTTAGACAAAGCCTCAGACTTTAATAAGGGCAAGAACCATTCAAAAGGAATGGTCTATCAATGCTTCCAAGTATTCAGTTGAACTGAAGACATACACTGTGTCCTAATTCCCTATTCAAATCACTCTACAGGCTGCATTTGGACCCAAAGAGATTCAACCTGGCTCTGTCCATGGGGAGGCCAGGTTGGCTGTCCCGGGGTGGGATGGGGGTGTGGGATGGGGCTTGTGCCTTTGACCACTGGCTCCAGAGGCAGGTATGTTATCCGCTGTGCTACTGGGGGAGCCCCCCAACGTACGTGTGTGTGTGTGTGTGTGTGTGTGTGTGTGTGTGTGTGTGAGAGAGAGAGAGAGAGAGTGTGTGTGTGTGTGAGAGAGAGAAAGAGAGAGAGAGAGAGAGAGAGAACGAGCGCACACTCGTGTGCAGGATCTACAAAACTAGAAGGAGCAAAAAAAGTAAGATTGCTGATTTTCTTTGTTGAGGACAGGGCACAGCAATATATACACTTTTATACTGATATCTTAAAGAGACGTCTCATACTTCAAGTTCTTCAGCGGGCAAATGGTCTACTGCTACCATGGTTTTGGGGGACAATCTTTTAAATGTGTCTGAATATTTAAAAAAGCAGATAGTACATCTTAGCAGCCCACAACAAGAAAATTATGTGAGGGAAGGAGAGTAGCATATATGCAGTAGTATGAAAAACTGCCTCAGGATCACTGAAGTGAAGGAAATGCTAGATAACTGCTGATCCCAGTTGAGAAACCAAGAGAAGTGATTTAAGGATCACAACAAAAAGTGCAGATCCATTCCATGGCTATACATTTATCTTTTTTTCCTCCATTTTAAAAATATGATACACACCACCATCTGCTGGACAAAGTGAAAAATAATTCAATAATGCAGGCTTTTCTGACTTGAATGCCATTTTACTGTAATATTTACCTGAGGCAGATGCAAAACAGCCTGGGATGTGTGGAGACCATATAGTGCTGTAAATGATGCCTTCATGGCCTTTAAAAGTGCATATTGATCGCCCCACAGCTGGGTCCCACTAAATAAAATGAAAAACAAAAGTCTGCAGGTAGACTGTAGCAATATTTAAATCCAGTTATTTATTTGGGCCTAAGCATACTTTCCAAGAAAGCTATTAAAATGTACACTTTTATTCTACAGGGGCTTATGCAAAATTAAAAGGTTTTCACATATACATTCACATAAAAATTTAAAAATGGTTTATTTAAGCAGAGACCAGACTCTCTTTATATATATATATTTTACGTGTGTCCATCAAATGGTACATTGGCACCCAACAAAACTGAAAATATTTCATTTACCCTTTGAAATGTGTCTGGTCCTCCTGCTATTTAGATATTTTGGCACTAATGGGCATGTGTGTGCATGAACACACATACATGCTTCTACATTAATCAGAATGGAAAGTTTAAAAGTATCTTCTAAAGGCCTCATCTTGCAATTAGTTTAGCCCAAAATCTTCCAGGGATTTCTCTGGGAATTCTATGCCTTGGTGGAATACAGGTTCTTCCCTTTAACACATATCATTGAAAGAACTCGTATGTTTTGAAAGTATACAGATATGAAGGGTAATGCAAGTGGCCAAATTAAAAGAAAATAAACCAAATGAAATTACAGCATCAATACAAAGAGGAAAAGGAGAAGGTACTGCATAAGAGAGGACAGTATTTCTCAACACAAATTATGAACTGCATGTTGGAAAACATACCCCAGTGCTGATCTTCTGCACAAAGTAAACATACCAGTTTGGCTGTTTGGTCCCATGAACCAGACACCACTAGCTGTTCTCCTCTAGTTTGGCTCCAATCAACACTGTAAACCTAAAAATATTACAACAGCTTAGTTTAGAACTGCACACAAGTCCAGTTTTGATATTGTGCCTATCCAAAGTTTCATAAAGCATACCTGGCTTTTCTAGTTCGAATCACAATCAGCTGAAAATGTGCACATTTGGCACTAAAAAGCAGTCATAAAGCCACTTAACAGTGTATACAATTAAATCTAACATCTCCGTTTTGGTTTATGAGATCTGCTTTTTGTCATCATATAGATACCAAATAACTCCTCCTCTTAAAACTAGGACTAAATGAGGAAAAAAGTTGGAGTTATCTATTTGTTGTGGAAAGATTCATTAGTCACTCTTAGCCTATAATTAAAAGCTCCAGGGGCTCGGGAAAAGGAGTTATTTAATTGTGGGACAGACATTCATGATTGGACTCCAGCTCGGTCTCTGGGACTCTCTGAGCTCACAGGATTCCAGTGCCGAGGCTGGAGCCCAAACCAGAATGTGTACCCCACAATTAAAAAGTTCCTTAATCCGAAACCAAGCCAGCTGGCACAGGTCAGCAATGGGTTTTTAATTGAAGTGTACACAAATGCTTACAGGACTCAAAATCTCCCATTTTTTATATACACAAAATGAAATTGAACTTTATAGCATGTTTAATAGGGAAATTTAAAAGCTGAACTCATTACCTAGAGTTCTATACATTTGAAGCCTTTCTCTCTCATATTATATAAAAAAATACATTAAAAGAAAGTTGAAGTTGCAAACTCAAGCACTCAAAAATCTAGAAAATGCTGCAATTAGGGTTGAACACGGAATGTTAATTTCCCTGCCTTTTGTGCATGTCTTATAATGGTCTCCTTGCCCAGGAAGTCCCAGTCTTTCCCACCCCTCTGTCCAGGAAAGTCCTGCTTAACCCCAGGCATCCCACATGGCTTTTCCGTATCAAGTACTATGCACCGGAAATCAGTGGATTTGTACTCAGCACAGCTAAGCCACGCCATTGCTGCTCTTGGTACTGCAGCCACACTACTGTTTATACTCACACTAACTCAATGAGAGCTAGCACCTGTATGTGTGTGCAATCTGGGAATCATACCCTTAGGCTGTAGTGTAACTGTCACCCAACAGAGACAATCAATATAAATACCACCTTACAGTGATTCTAAAAATAGTCTCATCTCTTCTGGTAGCTTATTCCACACTTGAGATGCTCTAGATTGAAAATACTTTACCGCAACCTTTCATAATAGGTTTTATTAGCTCCATTGTCCCAGGAAAGCATAACTGTCCTGCTGGGTAATGGATACAGAAGTAAACACATATATTGATAGCTGGACCCCAACCATTAATGGTTCTGAAGACCAGGAGCACAACCTCAATAGATACTAAAAGTGAACCATGACCCCATGCAGAGGACTGCCAATTTTAAAAAAAGGAAATGTTATGGAATTTTCCAACCTGATTCCAAAAAGCTGGACTATACTGTGTGGTAATGTGCAGAAGTGTGATTTCCAAAGAACAGTGAGATACACCTTAACTCATTCATGTGGATCCAATAAAAAGTTCTCTCGTCCATATTAACATAATTCAGAAACACTACATTAACACACACTAGGAAATTTTTGTTCACACCACCAAGCTCTACATGGGTCAACACATTACAGCTCTTTAGTGCACATCACATTATGTAGACAAGCCATACATTTCTGCAAAAGACGGATGTACTATCTCCAGCCACTGTAGCTTCCTGGCTCTGTCTAACTTCTGAAATTTGTGACTGAGCTGGATTGACTGAGGAGCTCTATTTTGTGTGTCGCTCCCAAAAAGGGCCACTATGACCATGTGTGGGGGGAAGGGCCTAAATAGTGCAGTGGTTCTCAAAGTGTAGTCTGCAGACCACTGGTCATCCATGGCGGTCTTGCTGGCCGGCCACGGTCTTGGGGCTTGACCCATCCCCACACTGCAGCAGGGTGCCTGCACTGATGCTCCAACCCTGTGCCAACCTTTCCCCCCTGCAAGACTGGAGTGCTGGTGCCAACTTCTTGCTGTGGGAGGGAGGGAGCCCTGTAGGCTGGATCCAGCTTGTGAGGGAAGGAAGCTGCTTCATGTGCTTCTGCTGCCCTTCCCCCTTGCTGGTGGAATGGCAGCACAGGAAAGGACTTATCTGGAGGCTTTCCCCACTACTCGCATTAGCTGGAGCAGGCCAATGGGAGCAGTGCCTGGAAGCGGCAAGAGGCACAGAGACAGATAAATGCCCCCACCCTCCTCCTGCCTAGACCCTGCACCCCCATTACCCTCACACACACCCCTCCCGCCAAGACCCTCTCTATCAGCCTACTCCTGTACCTTCCCTCCCATCCTGACTCCCACCCCGCTCTTGCACCCTCCATTCCACTCACACCAATCACCCTGCTCCTGCACCCTTTCTCTTGGCCAGACCTCACAACCCTACACCCATTTTGTCATCATTGGTGGTTGGTTGGTGGTCCGCAGAAAGATCTGCACTGAGCAGAGTGAGCCATGGACCAAAAAGCTTCAGAACCACTGACTACGATGAAGAGAAAAGTAAAACCTTAACCAAATAGACAAAATAAATTTTTAAACTGATTTTACAGAATGAAGATAGTGAAAGTATTCCTTGCCTTACATTCTAATGGGGTTTCATCTCAGTTGCATTGAAATAAATCAGTAAATTAATTTAGTTCTGGTTAGGGATGTAAATAAGTAGTTGAATACACAATTAACCAATAAGACTAGACTTATTGGTTAATTTTCTCAACTACTCACATCCCTCTCCCCACTTTTGCTGCCTGTCATCAGCCGGTTCCCTCCAGCACCAGCTCTGAGGTGGCGCCTGCTCCAGCTGCCTGTGATAGAAGCAGCCACTGCCTGCAGTGAGCCCAAGCTCGCTGTGGACAGAGGCTGCTTTGCAGTAGTAGCCCGTCTACAGGGGGTCCGAGCTCCCTGAGCACAGAGGCTGCTCCAGATTCTGGTGCAGCCTCTGTCCACAGGGAGCTGTGACCCCCGCGGACAGGGGCTGCTGCCAGATCAGCCTCTGTCCACGGCCCACCCAGGCCACTGCAGACAGAGGTTGCTTCAAGGCAGCCTCTCCTGCTTCCCCACCCTGCAGCAGCCTCTGTCCATGGAGAGCTTGGCCACCCCACGCTGCTGCCTCTCTATTAGGGATGTTAAATTTTGAATAATCAGCAAGTCAAGTAATCGATGGAATTTCCATCAACTACTTGATTAGTTGATAAGGGGGAAAGAGGTGCTCACTATCCCCGCTGCACCTCTGCCTTTGAAATGTAGTAAGAGCCACCCACAATAATCTCTACCACACACCGAAGTCCTCATTTTTGGGCCTCACCCAGAGCCGAAGCGGGGCCAACAAAATCTATTAGCCTGGGTTTGCGAGGGGAATGTGGGGAGTATCTTTCTGCTTCTCAGTCAGAAGCCATGTCAATTAGTCGATAGGCCTAGGCTTATCGAGTAGTCAACTATTCAACTACTCTTTTACATCCCTACTCTGTATCAGAGGCAGCAGCACGGGGCAGCAGGAAGCCTGGTCTGTGCGGAGAGCTGGTTTTTAAACTGACTCCCCTTGAGGACCAGCTCCCACCTAGCACCCTGATATAGAGGCAGCAGTGCGGTGTGGCAGAGGGCTCCCTGGGAGTGGGGCTAGTGCACACTGACTGCTGGTCCTGCCTCCAGGGACTATAGAATAGTTGAGTAACCAATAGGAATTCATGTGGTTACTTGACTATTCAATTAACTGGTATCTAACATCCCTAGTTCTGGTTATTCATTAGGTGCAGCAACTCTCTGAACTGGGAATAAAACTCCATGTTCTCTGATAATAAATATGGGGATTTACATTAAAATTGTTTATACTTCTTGAAGTGGGAGGACTGAATCTTATTTAGAAGAAAAAGTTGATCCCTGCCAAACTTTCCATTAAGACACTATAAAATTCAATGGCAGCAATCATCGGAAGTATCAAAATGGATTAAGATGGCAGTCAATCATTTTAAAAAGCATTGTCTGACAGTGTTTACTAGAAAATATTAATTATACTCCTATTACAATCTGGCTTCTCTTAGTGCACCACTTATAAAAACTGATCCAATTCTTCCATATCTCATAGTAAGCAGTCTGCCCATGGGTCCTACATGGTCTTTCTAACCCATGGCTGACTAACCATGACTCCCTACGTTCCCTGTCAAAACCAAGAAGTTGGTTAAGAAACTCTTGTTTCACTGACAGATGGTGCCACAGAATTAATAATAATCATCCTGGGGCTAAAACTGCAATTGTAAAATGACATGAAGAAGAAGATAATGAGATGCAAGTGCATGTGCCTTCCCATTTACATGCACTTTGATTCCTAGCTTGACAATGAGTGCCCTTTCCCTTAGAGCAGGGGTGAGCAAATTCCCAGATCCCATAGCAGGGAGGTGGTTGTAATGCCCAGGCCCTATAGCTGTGGTGGGGGGAAGGGGGGAGATGCGGAGAGGAAGCCTTACGAATTGAAGGTGGCCTGGCCAGCAACATGCAGTGCCCCATCCCCAGCTGATCAATCTCGTGCTGGGGTGTGGCTGTTCCCCGTGCTCACTCAGCAATATCCTGTTCCCATTCACTGCCCACAGTGGTGAGTGTATGGATTGCGTCTCTCATCTGCCCCTCCTTATCCATGTTGAGGGAAAAAGCCCCACTCCCACCACATCCTGTGTTCCTGGCACAATCAAACTCTTAAGAGGATGTTGCATACCAAATTCGGTGGCCCTAGCTGTTACCGTTTAGGAGGAGTTCTCACAGGGTACGTCTAGATTACAGGGTTTTGTCGACAGAAGTTTTGTCGACAGACACTGTCGACAAAACTTCTGTCGACAAAGAGCGTCTAGACTACATCCAGTTCTGTCGACAAAGCAAGCCGCTTTGTCGACATAACAGTGTGGACGCAAAGGACAGTGTAGATGCAATAATGCCTTCTATCGACAGAACTCTGTCAACAAAAGGCGTTATTCCTCATAGAATGAGGTTTACATACCTCGACAAAACTGCTGAGTTTTGTCGACGTTATGTCAACATAACTCAAAGGCAGTGTGGACACAGGTATAGTTTTGTCGACAAAAGTCCACTTTTGTCGACAAAACCCTGTAGTCTAGACACACCCACAGAGACGAACTGACAGACAGGAGGACATTTCATTTCTTATATGACTCTATAACTCACATTTATGACCCACTGACCACAGAAATATCAGTCAGGGGCCACATTTTACTTTCACAAACCACAGCCTAGGTGGAACCAGGCTAATAGATTTTGTTGGCACCCTTTATGCTCTGGGGTGGGACCTAAAAATGAGAGGTTCAGTGTGTGGTAGAGAGCTGCTGGGAAGAGGGCTTGGGGTGAAGGATCTGGGCGGGAGGAAAAGTGCAGAACTGGGTTGGGGTTTGCTGGGTCTGGGAGGGGGGTAGGGTGCAGAAGTAGGCTGGGGAGGCTGGGCAGGAGTTTGGGTGCAGGAGAGGGTGGGAGTTGGGAGATCTGGGCGATGGGGGGCGGGGTGCTTACCTGGAGGAGCTCCCCAGGATTACATATGGTTCTGTGTCCCCCACTGCTCCCAGGCATTGCCCTGTACTACTCCTATTGGCCATGAATATGACCAATCGAAGAGGCGGAGGAAAAAGTTCTAGGCAGTGCTTTGATGTGATGCCATTTCCCCAGCGAGGGGAGATGGTGCGGGAGAGTGCAGAGCCGCTCCTCCCCTCCCCCCCGCCAGTCAGAGCATGTGGGTTGGATCTATCCCTGGGCATGCCTGACTCCAGCCCATGAGGCTTGGGGCTTCCCGCTGTGGGGTTGGGGGGGAATCCCTGAGGGTCAGATCTAGGCAAGCCGGGGGCCACATCCAGTCCCCAAGCCTGAGGGTTCCCACCCTGGTTTTTATATATAAAGCCTTTTGTCTTACAAAAAAAGTTTCCTTGGAACCCAACCACTCCATTTACATAAATTCTTATGGGGAAACTGAATTAGTTTAACACTGTTACAACGTTAAAGTGAAGAGTTACTTTATTGCAGTATTTTATCATCAAGAAAAATCAGTTCAGTCTTAATTTTGTCAATAGATATAATGTAAGGGTATTCAAACCAATATAAAGACCCATGCTTGCCATAATTTTTCCATTTAAACAGTACGCCTGAAATCTTTGCATTTGAGGCTGTTGTATTAATGTAAAGGGAATGGAGGGGCCCAAAGAGTTAATCACTGTGCAACATTAAACTGTTTTAAACAGTGTTTGGAGTTTCACATGCAGAGACCTCAGCCTTAATCCCATGGCAAACACATCATTAAAATCCTATTAACCTTTTATCAGAGATACAGAAAAGAAGAAAAACGTGAAAGCATCTGAAGTAAAAAGAATGAAATAAGTCTGTCATTTTAATAACATCCTTGTTCACTTTCCTGTAGCTGGAGAGAGTTTTTCAAAGGAATATACTTTTGGATTGACAGTTTTTAGATAGTATCAAAGACTGTAATAACTATTTTGGGGGGAAAGAAAAGTTACTTGAGATGGATGGAACTGTTAAAATATGATACCGTTTCATAAGACTACAAAACACACATACACAAAGGAGACAGAAAAGAAAATGCACCTTCTCTTTCTGGTGTTTTCACTTGCAATCTCACTACTGAAAAAACACAGGCACAGCACATGGTCTTATCAACCACTTCAAGACCTGACAAACTTGAACAAGTGTTGGGATGTTTAGGGGATTTCTTTAAACTGCCTCTTTCTGGTCACAGGCTACAGAAACGTTGCAAAATATGCTACCTTGGCTGGCTAAACAAGATTGTTTCACGTTAGACCTCCCTGGTTTGGCACACTTGGGACATAAGTGGTCCCAAACCAGGACTTTTCCTGGACTAGGGGAGGTCAGTGATCCCCTGCTGGCCACTGGCCCTCGATCCCAGGCTCTCCCCCAGGCTGTCCATCCACTCCCAGCTGCCCGCACTAGGCTCTGTCCCCAGTTTGCAGGGCTCCCAGCCACTGGCCCTCTCTACTGCTGAGACTGTGGCTTCCTGGCCCCAGCTGGGACTCCCTGGTCACTGCTGGTCTTCCTGCTGCCAGCCCAAATGGAGTTCCCCATGCCCAGCTGGTGCTTCCCTGCCACCGCCAGCCCCTCCACCACCAGATTACTAGCCAGCCCCCGTGGCTCTCTGGTCAGCAATATCCATGGTTCTGCTAGACCATGGTCTTGCAGGACTCACTGTGGAACACCCTTTTGGGGAAAGTCCCTTAGAAAGATTTTCAGTAATCTACCTCTTCCACCCAAAGTGATTATATCACTTTGAACGGGTTCCCTTTAGCAGTCTAACACTCCTTTCTGCAGACTGAGTTCACAATTTTACATAACTCTTCCTTCCCATGTGCCTGTTTCAAGATTGTAACATGCCAAAACACACACATTGCAGTTACTCCACCTATTCCCCATTGTGAGAACACAATAATTCAACGAGTAAGAGGCAGCCTAAAAATGCAATGAGATAAAATATGGCTGAAGGAGATATTTCAGTTTTCATGGTTTGTAAAATCAAGAATAATGTACATTTATTCTCAGTGTTAAGTAGAAAAGGAAAAAGTGTCCAACTCTATTCTTTTTAAACTGATGCAACTTCCTCCTTCTTTATAACCTTGAGATATGTGCACAACATACAAGTTCAGGTTAGGCATATTATATTTCATAACTTTAGGATTTCTTTTTTATGCTTAAAGAGCACAAATAATTATTCTGATACTATATTTGAAGTATTTGAAGGTTCTTGCCTTTTTCCACTTTGAATTAGGGATATAAAATCCCATTTAAATAGTTAAACATAATAAGTAACCAGTAACCATTTCACTGATTAAATGGGGGCAGGTAGATGGGCTGGAGCGGCCTGACTGCCCCCTGCAGCCGGGCTGGAGTGGTCCCACCACTGCAGGGGAGGGAGCGGACTGCTCCAGCCCAGCCAGAGCAGCCCCCATCCATGGCAGGCCTGGCTTAGGCACACTGCAGACAGGGGTTGCTCTGGCTGGGCTGCAGTGCCCCTGTCGGCAGCACAGCAGTAAGGGTGATACTTACTGGTTAACCATTCACACTCCTGCCCTAAATATGAAGAGAGTCCTGCATAATTTCTCACTTTTCACCTTTCATGGCACCACTGCTGCAGACACCAACCTTCTGGTTGAGATTTGGCCTGTTCAATGCCACTCCTCCAGTAGTTGGAGGGATTCTACTGAATGACTACTCCAGCCTACTCTCTGAAGTGGGGGTGACTGGGACTTGAGGGAAATAAGGAGTGCAGGGAAGGCTACCCAGAGAGACAGGGAGGGGCATAAGGATGCACCCTATTAAGCATTAAAATGTTGGCACGGGTATGGGTGGATGCATCTCCCCAGTGCTACCATGAGTCTCCTATGCTCTGAGGAATCAAGAATAAAATTTTCAAAGTATTTATAAAAATATTTGAATTTTATGAGATCAAATGTCATTTACTATGAATTCAGTATGTAGTTTACCTCATGTTGAACAGACTTGAAGCTGTAAGTTCAGGCTATAGTTCCAAGCAAAGAAAAAACACTTTCCAATAGTGATTCTGAAAGTGAGCCCCTTAATAAACTTATCAGTAAAAATGTAGCCTAGTAACATTTTTAAGTTTGCCTCTTTTACCTCCTGAGTGTGCTCTTTATAGACTTGCAGTGGACCTGTGGGTTTAGCAGTGTCCCAGATCTGCAGAGATCCATCCCCACTAGCAGTGACCAGCACGTGTTCATTGTTCTCACTCCATGTCACATCAAAGAGGCCATCATTCCAGTCAAAACTAAACCAGGGCAATCAAGATATTATTCTGTGAGAAATTACTGTGTAGCTGGTTGGATTAGTTATAGTTAAAGATTTATCAACACAGTCTTTAAGTTATCACATTCTGAACGTATTATCTTTCTGTAGGCTTGACTGTCTAAAGATTTAGAAGAAATTTGATGATACCTTGAAAGTTTTTAAAGATTTATGTTAGAACAAATCAGAACAAGAGAGCCAAAGACCATCACCTTTTATATAGAGAATGAGGTCTGATTTCCATAGTAGGCTTCCTGGTCAAATGGAAGTAGGAGTGCTACAGAAGTAGTGCCAACAAAAATATATCAGAGAGCCATTGTTTATCATTAACAGAGATATCAATATCCAAGTCAATCTCTATTTCTCTAGCACTGAAGGAAGGGTATGCTACTCATTGTTCTATAGTGACCATGCTGCTTGACACAGAAACATCATTAAGTGAAATAATCATAATGCAGTGCCCCCCAGGTGGGAGTGATAAACAGGAAGTATGATAGAAATACTTTCATTACTGAATCAGTAATACTCATTCATTACTAAATTATTCCCAGCTATTGCAGTATAACATTTAACTGCTATAAGTAACCTGCTACCTAATTACCAACTGCCAAATATCTGTCCGTATCCAAAAGTAAGGTTATTTATTACATTTATATTTAAACTCTTATCTCAGAGAAGTCTGAATGATCAGGTTTATATTTCAAGTTAGGTACACAATACTCTTAAAATCAGGGCAGCACAAATTCTCAGATGCGGCACTGCTGAGCTGTGACAGGCAACAGCCCCTCCCCTCATCCCACCAAAAAAAAAAGAAATATCAGAGGTACCACCATTCCCCAGAAAAGATCAATAAGGAAATACATACAAAGTTTAGTTTCCACAAGATGCCATTTCATTCAAACCCATTGTGAAAAGTGTTAAGTAATGCAAGGGCAGCAAGACTCAATATACAGTAACAAGATAGGGCAGAGAGACAACATTTAACTTGCATTATTCTGCTGCCCCTAAATGCCTTATGTTAAGGATGGTGTTGGTTTTTAACTTTAAAAATTTCACTTTATATTATGAGCCAAATAGTGTAACCAGCTCTTTGTACCCAAGTATGGACATGTAACTAGAGATGTAAAATCCTGTTTAACTGGTTAAATGGTCAACCACAGCACTAACATGATGTCTAGCCATTTAACCAATTACAGGGCAGTGGGCCACTCCGTCAGAATTGGAGAAACCCCTCTGCCCATAGGCAGGGGCTGCTCCCTCTAAGTTGTTCCCGGCCCCCGCTCAGGGGTTGCCGCAGCTACAGTTCCTTGCTCTCCCCCGCCCCCCACAGGGGCTGCCACTGCAGCTCCCTGCCCCCTCAAGGGGGCAGCTGCAGTTACCCCTGCCAGCCTTCAGAGGACTGCTCTTGGGTACCGGTTAACCTTAATGGGTGATGCCTATTGGGTAACCGTTTAACCGGTTACTGTTTAACATCCCTAATGTGTCCATTTAATATATCATAGTAATTATTTATCACGAACAGAAATACCAAAATATCCAATACCATCTCTTTCATTATAATGTTCTATAAAAAATACTTCTCATAAGAAAGTTATAAAATTGTTACCTCCTGAAAAGACAAATCCCAGCTTCATTTTGTTCCAGCACAGCAAGAGTTCCACAACCTGCAAAACAAAAACAGGACCATTTTTTTTAATTCACTGGAAACTATGTTGCACTGTAATGGTTTATACTAAAGTGCGAATGTGGAAGGCACCTGAATCTGATAGGGGGATCCAGGTAATTTGCCGTGCCTTTAAATAGCTTCTGTTGCTTCTCTTGTGTCAGTTTTTGATACTTCTGACAACAGAATGGGAAAGAGGTACAAATCCCTGCAAATAAAGCACTTTTTATGTTTCCTTTTATGTTGAAAACACATAAGTATAGGATTATATAAATCCTTTTATAATATGCTAGGGATAATACTACAGAAAAATTTGGTAAGAATGAAGCTTATTATGGATGAAATGAAAAATGTAAGGAATTTGATACTAAGAAAATGAAATTTAGGTAAAACACTCTTGAGTGACAGGGATACTGTTGAAAAAAGTATCATATTACTATTTAAGTATTATTAAACATGCTATTCTTACAAGAAAGATGTAAGGCCACAATTTTGCAAAAAGTGTAGCTAAGGAATCCAATAGAGTGCCCCACATGTTCTGGATGTGCCTGTGAAGGCAGTTGCTATAACATTTTCTTCCAGTTTATTTTTTATATTAGATTACTATTTAAATCTAGTCAGACTCACTCTTGCCTCTGTATAGTCAGTTTTCCTCTGTTTGTGAGGGTCTTTCCCATAGTAAAAGCAAGAAAATATTTTTTAAAATATAGAGCAATCTGGTCAGGAAGTAGACTCTGGGGAAAACAAGCAGGGAGCCTGGGGCAGATGCTGAATCTGCAATGCCTTATCTCATTAAAAGTAGCAAACAGTAATATAAAAATTCTGTGTATGAAACAGAAGCAAAATATGGAGAATGTTAGTAAATGTTCGGGGATACACTGACATTTAAGCAACTTGAGTATCCAACAATATATATGGATCTAACAAAAATGTCTTGCCAGGGCAGCCATTGAAGACATGAAAATATGTGAGCTATTTTGGCTTAATAATATTTGGAATAAGACCACCTGAAACTCATTCTGTGTATCATTTTCCCTTTATGATGTATTATAAACACTAAAACAAAAGATACATTAAACTACAATACAACTGTGCTAGATCCATGAATCCAAAAAATCAATGGCTTACACTAAGAAGGAAAATTTAAACAAAAAATATGATGCACAGAACTCACACTGAGCCCTGCGGACTCCTAAACTCAGTTGGCACCTATGTTTTCATATAAAAATGTTCCCGTGTCCTAAGTTTCTGCTTGTGAGCACGTGCATTGCTGCCTCACTCTAGATGCCCACACACTTGTCACCTGCCTAAGCTCCACAGTGATTGACAAACTGGGAGAAGACACCATTTAGTCACCTATAATATCACATGTGGAGCCTGATCCAGCAGTAGGTCACTGAGTATGATCACAAGATTAGAGCCCATTAAAAATCTGACTGGAGGAGACAGTGATGTTGCTGGTACTCACCTTCTAACTTTGAACTCAGTGGTTAAAGCACTCATGTGGGAAGTGATACACCCAAGTTAAATACCACCCTTTCTGACAGAGAGGAAGAAAAGATTTAAACCACCATCTCCCAGCATAGAAATGTGTTTTGACTATAGAGCTATGGAACATTCTGATATGACATGAGTAATTGTACACCTACTGAACTCAGCTGAGTTGCTTGTATGAGTCAGATCACTCATGCAAAAGTATCTGCTGGCATTATGTTTGGGCTTTCGAGGCTTTACTTTGTCTACTGATTAAATTACATTCCTAATGTTCATCTGCCTTAAGAATGTTATTGTTACAATTTACAGACAGGAAGTCCTACAAATAACATATAGTGGCTAATATATACAAATATGGGTATGTTGTAGATCATGTTTCTATGCAACACACGTTATTTTTCTATACAGCAAATAAAGAAAAACAACTGTCAGTAAAATAATTACAAATAAAAAGCTGTTTTTTTCTCCATTAACCTGGCTCATAATTTTAGTATCGCCCATTGAAGCTGTTCCACTGTGATAAATAATGGAAGAATTACTGGGAGCTATGGGATTGGACCTAGGTCTCCCACTTACCAGGCAGGTACCCTAATTGTCAGGCTAAGGAGCTGTTCACAATCTCTTCCCCTGTAGCCCAAAGACAATTTAATGATTTATCCACAGTGGAACAACTTCAACCCAGGACAATGAGGGAGCCCCACATGTGAATTTCCCACAGGTCAGAGATAAAAGCACTGTTCTGAATGGAGCAAGACAGACACCTAATTCATTTTACAAGGTAAGCTGCCTGACTCCATGAAGCAGACTCCTGTATAGGCATCACAAGAAGAAGTAGGTGCATCCCTACATTCTGGCTTTAGGACTCTATCACCATGAGAGGAGTGCGAAGTAGTTCATACACCTGTCCTTGGCATCTTCCTTTAGCTATCATAGGCCTTATCTACACTATGCAGTGGATCCATCAATTTATTGCATGTGCTTAGATGCAATAAATTGATCTGAGAGTGCATTCCTGTTGATGCCAGTACTTCACCAAGACGAGAAGAGTAGCTGGCGCTGACTATAGCATATGCAACATGCCATGGTGAGTATGACTTCAACTATGCTACTTGATTGGCGGTGCAAATAAGTGTAGACAAGGCCTTAGGCACTTCCCTACCTTGCATACTGGCTTTGCGGCTCACATTCTTAGGTGTGTCTCTCTCCCCAATCATTCTAAAGGGAACCTAAGTGTCTCATTTTGCTTTACAGATTACAGTGTTGTTCCTATGATTTCTAGGAATCTAGAAGTTGGGCACCCTGACATAGAGGCTATGTCTACACTGGCAGGATTTTCCAGAAATGCTTTTAACGGAAAAATTTTCCGTTAAAAGCATTTTCGGAAAAGAGCCTCTAGATTGGCACGGACGCTTTTACGCAAAAGCACTTTTAAGGAAAAGCGTCTGTGCCAATCTAGACGCGCTTTTGCGCAAAAAAGCCCCGATTGCCATTTTCGCGATTGGAGCTTTTTTGCGCAAAACAAATCTCAGCTATCTACACTGGCCCTTTTGCGCAAAAGGGACTTTTTTCCCGAATGGGAGCAGCATAGTATTTCCGCAAAAAGCACTGATTTCTTACAGTAGGAAGTCAGTGCTTTTGCAGAAATTCAAGTGGCCAGTGTAGACAGCTGGCAAGTTTTTCCGGAAAATCTGGCCAGTCTAGAGATAGCCCAGGCTTCTTGCGCAAGAACTGTTTTGCGCAAGAACACACCCACACTACCATGTGCTTTTGTGTAACTGTGTTCGTGGAGGTGTGGATGCTCTCTTGTGCAAGAAAGCGCTGATGGCCATTTTAGCCATCAGAAACCCATTGCCCGTCCACACTGCCTTCTTGTGAAAGAGCTCTTGCGCAAGAGGGCTTATTCCTCGTGGGGAGAGGAATAACTCTTGCACAAGAAGCCCTCTTTTCTGATACTTTACTGTAAATTTACTTGTGCAAGAACACACGATGGCTACGTCTACACTGGCCCCTTTTCCGGAAGGGGCATGTAAATTTCACCTATCGTAGTAGGGAAATCCGCGGGGGATTTAAATATCCCCCGCGGCATTTAAATAAAAATGTCCGCCGCTTTTTTCCGGCTTTTAAAAAAGCCGGAAAAGAGCGTCTACACTGGCCCCGATCCTCCGGAAAAAGCCTTTGAAGTAGGAATAAGAGCCTCCGGAAAAGGGCGCTTTTTCCGGAGGATCGGGGCCAGTGTAGACGCTCTTTTCCGGCTTTTTTAAAAGCCGGAAAAAAGCCGCGGACATTTTTATTTAAATGCCGCGGGGGATATTTAAATCCCCCGCGGATTTCCCTACTACGATAGGTGAAATTTACATGCCCCTTCCGGAAAAGGGGCCAGTGTAGACGAGCCCATACAGTATAGACACTCCACAAGTTTTTGTGCAAGAACAATTGTTCTTTCGGAAAAACCTGCAGTGTAGACGTAGCCTTTATCTAAACTGCACTTTTATCAGTAAAACTTGTTTTGTTCAGGGTGTGAAACTCTCCTATTCCTAAGCAAGAAAAGTTTTACCAATGAAAAGTGATGGTGTGAATGTTTTGTCAGCAAGAGAACTCTTTCCTGCTGATAGAGAAGCGACACTGCACACATTTTTGTGGCAGGGCTGTAGTAGCATAGCAATCTCACTAATGTGCATAGTGAAGGCATACTTGTATTACAATACCTAAGGCCCACTGTGGATTCTGCCCTATATACACACAAAACGAATGCCTAAAAACCAATGTTTTCTCTAAGCTTTTCCATCCATGTGCAGAATAATTTTAATTATGTGCATCAGAGTATGTACATGTGTGCACCAGCAGTAGAAACACATGCTGCTGTCTCTGGGTGCTCCGCTAATCAGTTGGGCAGCATTTGGATCTCTCCTAGGCTCCCGTACAAGCATTCAGCTTACAGGGAACACTGCTAAGAACTGTTATTCAATCAGCCTAGTGGGGCCAAGTTTTCCAAATGCAAGTTGCACCTACCAAAACTGACACTCTCTGGTCCAGCAATATCCAGGATGTTCTTGTACCAGAGAACTTGGGGAGACTTGTGGCAGGAGGGCCAGCAATGGGGGGCCAGAGCCCCCAGCAGCCCGTTGCAGCACAGGGCCAAAGCAGTGCAGGGGTGAAACTAGAGCCCATGGCCCAGCAGCAGGGCTGACAACCTGGTCAACATGGGAGTCAAAGACAGCAGGGCTGATAGTCTGTCTGGGACCAGCAGTAGGGGGATCCAGAGGCAGAGGGACCAACTGGAGTAATAGAGGAGCCAGGAGCACTGAGAGGCAGCAGGCAGGGAGCCAGTGGCAGGGGACCTCCCGAGGTCCAGAAAATTCCATAATTCAGGACAAGTCAGGTCCCAAGGGTGCGGGAGCAAGGAGATCCAATCTGTACATACAAATAAGTACTTAAATATCTAAATGTCTAGTTAGCAACATAATGCCCTATTTGCACATACAAACGCATTAACTGTAACCATGTGAATATGCAAGGCTTCTGTCACTTTTTTTGACATCAAATCAACTAAAAAAAATCATATACAAGGCTGAAATGAGTGCCTTTACTACTGGATTTTCTTTCCAAAAGCAGTTCCCCTGATTTGCTAAACAGTATTTGGCAACATACTTTCAATATGTATTTTTATGAGTTTTGTACATATTTTTGGAAGTATTAATGGGTCACCCATCTCCACCCACCCATCATCCATATTGTTATGGTTGGTTAAATAGAAAAGATCTGGTTTTTTTTCCTCTTAAACACATTATCTCCCTCCCAGAAATGAAACAATACCAGAAAGTTTAGAATGAAAGAATCAGTACAATATTTAACTGCTATAAAGTAACCTGCTACCTAATTACCAACTGTGTTTAAGACTAGATCACCAGTTTGACCGATTGACCTCCATATGCTAAATACAGCAACTGAAATCAGACCAAACTCTTACAGCCAATGGGAGACTAAAGTACTATAAAATAGACATCCTTTCACTGCTATGAAGCAGCTACATCTCAGTAGTCTCAGCCAATAGTCTTTTTTTTCTGAAAGCAAAACACTCCTGGTTCTATTACTTCCATTTTAGTGAAACGGCAAAACATCAAATGGTTTCTGGTTAACTGGTACCCGGGAGCAGCTGGGGGTATGGGTTGCAGGGGCAAGGAGTGGGTGGCAGCAGAAGCTGGGAGCTTCTTGCACAGGAGTTGCTGGGAGCAGAAGGGGCAGGTGGAGGGGATGGGATGGGAGGCCACTTAAACCTTAGGTTTAACCAGTTAATGATTAACCAGCATTTTGCATCCCTAGTATCCTTAAGTGTCTGAAGGATTGGAATTCTATGCTGGCTTACTGTAGCTACATTCCTTCTGTAGCTAATGAAAGGCTATGGCTAGGTTAATGAAAAAGAGCAATGTTTTATTTTTGTTATTTTTAACAGAGTTTTTTTCTGCATCTGCTGTACAGGAACATAAGCACTATTTATAAAGTACCCATTTTTATTAGACACTGCAAATTATCATTTGTAGGACCTTCTGCCTGCAAACAGTAACAATACAATTCTTAAGGTAGATGAACAGTTCAGAATGTAATTTAACCACTAAATAAAGTTTGAAAAGCCTCAAACGTAATGCAAACAGACACTTCTGCATGTGAGTGCCAGGATTTATACAAGTAGCCCAACTGATTTTAACAGGTGTACTCTCATTGCAAATATTAGCATGACTGGGACTATGTGAACATATAATTTTTCTTAACATTCTCTCAAAAACTGCAAGTAATAAATTGGGTTTTAAATACTTATTCACTTTCAATAACCTAAACTTCTTCTTAGCAGAATACAAATTTGTTTGCAATACAGAAGCTTAAAGTTGACAGTACCCTTTATCTAAAATTAGAAAACTGCCACATCAGTAGTAGCCTCCATTTTATATATATTTAGAAAATATTTGTAGTCAATGTGACTATGGGACTTTGTCTCTAAACACAGAGAAACTGAACACTCTGATAGAACAGCAGAGTGAGAATGTGCCCTAACTCTTCAGCTCAGTAACTGACAGGTCAAAAGATCCCCGTGCATATTTCACATGCTAGTTAGCATGAGCAATCTCCCCACCCCGCGCACACACACTTCTGTCCACACAGGGGCAAGAGAAAAAAACCCACAAAACACGGTATTTTACTGATCTAGAGGACCAAAGTCTCAGAGGGGTAGTAACCCTGTTAGTATGTGCAAAAACAATGAGCAGCCCTGTGACACTTGAGAGGCGAACAGGTTGATTAGGGCACAAGCGTTCAAAAAGCAAGAAAGCTTCTGCCCTAATAAATCTCTTAAGTCTCTAAGTTGCCACAGGGACGCCTGGTAGGTTTTTCCTAGAGGACCAAGTCAGTAGCCGCACCCCACGTCCAGAACCGCTGCCTCTGGAAGCGGCACCCGAGGGGGAAAGAAGCCGCCCGAGGCCTGACAGCTGCCAGCGGGCTCCCAGCAGGGGGCGGACCAAACGCCGCTGCCCAGCGACACAGGCAGACCCCGCGAGCCGCACAGGCTGATGCGCGGGGGAGGCGGAAGAGACACGCGGAGGCCTCGGACCGGGGCACTTCCCGGGCTCCCCAGACCCGGCTCGGGCACCGGGCAGGGCCCCGCGGCGGCCCAAGGGAGGGCACGAGGGCTCCTCCTGCGGCTTCCGGGGGGTGGGCGCCCCCAGCAGCCCCGCCCCAGGATGGGGGAGTCGGGGGGGGGGGAAACGCGGCCCCTCCCTCACCGGCGATCCCGTAGTGCTGCGCGGCGGCGCAGGCCAGGCGGCCGGGCAGGTAGGGCGAGAACTCCGCCGCGTAGCCGTGTCGCCCCGGCAACCGGAAGGCCCAGGCGCTCATGGCCGCAGGGCCGGTGCGAGAAGCGAGGCCCCCTGACCCCGGCCCAGTCCCCGCCGCGCGCGCACGTGGGATCGGCTCCGGAAGCGCCCGGCAAGGGGGCGGGGCTGAGGAAGCGGTGCCGCCGCCCTGTGGGGCCTGCGCGAGACGCGGCCGCGCAGCTTCTCTTCCGGGGCCCGCCCACTGGCTGTTGTCAGGGGCAACAGGCCGGGTTGGGCCCCGCCCCCGGCCCGCTCTGGACAGGGCCTCGGGGTGGGACGCACGATTACAGCGGGAGCTCGAGCCTGGCGTCCCCCGACCAGCCCCGGAAACTGCGGTGAAACGTGGGGCCTGATGGGGTGCCCGTGCACCAGCATCCTCCTGCCCGCCAGCTCCCTCCTCACCCGCCTTCGCAGCAGCTCTGAGGGGCGGGATGCGCACAGCTGGCAGGGCGCTCCGCCCTCCGCCGCCTTCTCTGCTGTGCGGCCCCTACTGCAACTGCTGAGACATGGCCGGGCTGAACTTGAGCCCACTGACTCCCGTGAGCTCCTCAGCCTCCCTAGGGGATGTTGTGCGCTCTGCAGGGAGTCAGACTAGCTGCCTTGGAACTTATGACTCTTCTCATCCTCAGTCTTCTATCAGCTGGTGTCAAATGAGCCTTGCTTCATTTACTTCCCTAGAGCTGTGCGGGCAGGCACCACCAAGGATCTGTCTTGCTGTATACAGGCTCTGCGCTTGATAGACATTCCTGAGAGTGTGCAGGGCAGCAATAAGGCTACATCTACACTGCAGGCTTCTTGTGCAAGAACCATTTTGCGTAAGAGTTCTTGTGCGAAAGGTCTTCCACCAGAGTGCGTCCACATTGCCATGTGCTTTTGTGGAAGAGATGTGCTTTTGCGCAAGAGCGTCCATGGCAGCGTGGACGCTGTCTTGCGCAAGAAAGCTTTGATGGCCATTTTAGCCATAGGGCTTTCTTGCACAAGAAACCCCTGTTGCTTGTCTACACTGCCTTCTTGTGGAAGAGCCCTTGCGCAAGAGGGCTTATTCCTCACGGGGAGAGGAATAACTTGCACAAGAAGCCCTGTTTTCGATGCTTTACTGTAAATTTACTTGTGCAAGAATGCGCGTGCAGTGTAGATTCTCAGCAAGTTTTTGCACAAGAACAAGTGTTCTTGCACAAAAAGCTTGCAGTGTAGACATAGGCTAAATGTTTTCAGAATCAGTCTTTATATCCCCTCTTACTTGCAACAGCAATGGCTTTATTTCAAGCTGCTGCTAGTGCCACAACATTCATGTTGCTATATACGTAATGCACTATCTTGACTGAAACTAGTGTGAACTTGTCTACCCATTCTGGGAATCACACCTCTCTCAGTTGTGGTGCAACTATATCCTCAAAGACTCCGTTCTGTGAACTCTAAAGTGTGAGAAGTCTGAATGAGGCTTCTGAGGTGAGGATCTTATGAACTGTATACAGGCAGTCCCTGACTTACGCGGATCCAACTTATGTCGGATCCGCACTTACGAACGCGGCTTTCTCGCCCCGGAGCTCGAAGGCAGCGGTCAGCCACCTCGACCTCCGGGGCAAGAAAAGCTGCTCCCGGTGCCCCTGGTCTGCTGGGGACCGTCTCCAGCAGACCAGGGGCACCACGAGCAAAGCCGCAGCCTCGGCGGGGTCCCGCGCTTCTGAGGCTTTGCTCTGGCAAAGCCTCAGAAGCGCGGGACCCCGCCGCTGCTGCGGATTTGCTCCCGGTGCCCCTGGTCTGCTGGGGACCGTCTCCAGCAGACCAGGGGCACCGGGAGCAAAGCCGCAGCGGGTCCCGTGCCAGAGCAAAACCTCAGAGGCGAGGCACCCCGCCGCTGCGGCTTTGCTCCCCGTGTCCCTGGTCTGCTGGGGGGGGGGGGCGCAGGTAGTGTGCCCCCCCCCCAGCAGACCAGGCTTTTGTTGTGGACCCTCGGGCAGAGCAGCTGGGGTGCTGCCCGTTGGTCCCGCAGCGCCGCTCTGGGCACTACTGGACCAACCCTGCAGCACCCCAGCTGCTCTGCCCCAGGCGTCCTGATTCAGCCGCTGCTGGTCAGTTTCAGCAGCGGCAGAATCAGGACGCCTGGGGCAGAGCAGCTGGGGTGCTGCTGGGTTGGTCCAGTAGCGCCGAGGAGCGGCGCTACTGGAGCAACCCAGCAGCACCCCAGCTGCTCTGCCCCAGGCGTCCCCAAGTCAGCCGTTGCTGAAACTGACCAGCGCTGACTACAGGAAGCCCGAGGCACAGTTGCTCTGCCCCGGGCTTCCTGGAATCAGTGGCTGATCAGTTTCAGCAGCAGCTGACTTGGGGTTCTTAAGTTGAATCTGTATGTAAGTCAGAACTGGCGGTCAGTTTCAGCAGCGGCTGAATCTGGACGCCAGTTCCGACTTACATACAGATTCAACTTAAGAACAAACCTACAGTCCCTATCTTGTACGTAACCTGGGGACTGCCTGTATTGTAATTGCTTCTGCCCTGAAACTATTAAAAAGGGACTTGGTACTTTTCTAGTGTGTGTTTACTTTTCTTGCTCCAGGCTGTTAAACCTATTCCAGTTAGGGACTTTTAAGGTGGGGCTCACCTGCAGTGCTGCCCTGAGCTGCAAGAAGGAGCGTGGGGAATGCCAGTACTTTGGTGGGGATGTGTAATATGTAAATCAAATAAGAAATTGGTCGATGTTTTGTCAGGTAGAACCGTCAATGACTGCAAAATCCTTGCTAAAATTAAAAAGCATATGCTACTTGTGACATTGAGCTTCAAAGCAGAGCGATACCATACAAAAGGCTAAATCAACATTTATTTATTATACTATAGCAATTCCCATATTATACCATGGACAATTTGCCACTGGCACATCAAAAAGTTGGAGAAAGTTCATCAACTGATTTTGCATACTATCTAGAAAGGTAAATATGAATAATAAAGTTCTGCAAAAAGGTTACACAAACAGAAGGCAATCATAAAAGGTGTATATTTTCTAGACTAGACATGCCCCCTCTACCTGATGTGAGAATCAGGATCCCAGCCAGCACCTCAGAGGGAGAACAGGGATTGAACCCCAAAGAATAATCATTTGAATCAACTGATTATATACAGAGTTACCATCATATAAAAGTATACTAAGTAAGGCCTTTCACGAAAACTTGTAATGTTCTTAAGTTGATGGTCATTATGAGAAATAATGACTCCGGTTATGAATTTATGTATTTCTGAATATATAAAACTATGGCCATAATTTGTGCTGTAGTCGTTTCTCAATATGGAGGAAAAGAAATAATAGAAAAAACAGCAATGGCTAAGTCTACACTCACCCACCCGCACACGCGCGCAGTTATTGCATGACTAACATAACAAATAGTTACCCTGCAAAGTGTAACAAGACTGCTGGAAGCCAGAGTGAGATTATTTTGCTTGTGGACAGGCTAGCAATGGCAGGACTTTGAGCTATAGCAGCTCAGCTTTAAGGCAGCCTAGGTTAGAGGCAGACAGTGACAGAAACCTCAGTGGGTCAGGGCAATCCCCAAAATACCACCCCTGTAGAATGGCCAACATTTCAAGGAAAATCTTACAAAGTGAATATTTAATAGGGATGAGATCAAGAGGTAGATAGAGCAGTACATGAAAATCCTGAAAAAGAACTTCATTCATTATAACAAAGGCCCAAATGATTCTCTTCCCTCAGAAAAACCAGTGAGAAGAGATTCTGAAGGCCCTTGCTGAGACCAACCGCATCAGCCCATGAGTTCCACCCAGGCACCCACAAAAGCTCAAGAGGTCTCAGGGATATGTAGGAAGCCAAAGCCAGCTATTGCAGAGCCCCAATGCCTCCATATTGACTCCCAATGACCCTGGTTTCCTGGCTGTGTGGCTAGCAGTGTGTACCTATGGTCACAGTAGCCGCTGATCAAAAGTCTCTGTGGAAAAGATAATGAAGTGTGGAACTATATTATCATTTGTTCTTAATTTGTTGAGGTATGGAGGGAAAACAGTAGACCCGACCTAACGCTAAGTGAAGTCTATGAAAAGACTCATAGACTTCAATAGGTTTTGGACCAGGCCACTGTTTAGATGCCCCTAGCCTGTCCATTTCTCTGCCTGTCTTCATCCTGACCATAGTCTTAAACCCCAGATCATACAAAATGGTTTCCACAAGTCCAGATGATTTCACTGTGCCCCATTTTCCTGTGAAATAAAAAGATCTGTTTGTACATCTCAGAAGCATGATCAACCTCTAGATCTGGGGTGGGCAATGATTTTTGATAGGGAGCCATTCAAAAGATTTTGGTAAGTGGTCAAGGGCCACATTTTTCTATAGCAGGGATGCAGAGTCTGGGACAGAGGTTGGGTGCAGAAGGGAGGTTGGGGTAGGGGACTGGGTTACAGGAGAGGGGTCTGGAAGGGAGTTTGAGTGGAGTAGGGGGTTGTGACTTGGGACAAGAGATTGGGGTGCAGAGCCTAGGAGGTGGTAAGGGTGCAGGAGAGGATTCTGACCTGGGGAGGGATGTTTGAGGGGATGTAGGGTCTGGGAGGGAGTTGTGGTCTGGTGGAGGGAAGTGCAGAGGGTTTGGATGGTGACCTGGGGCAGGAGGGCATGGTGACCTGGGGCAGCATGGAGGGGTGGGGTACCAGATGCCGCCTCCAGAGGGAGGCACTTACCTAGGTGGCTCCCAGCCAGTAGCCCAGAGGGACCCTCAGGGTCTATGTCTAGAGTGTAGGCTTCTTTTAGACGAAGCTTTTCCGGAAGAGATCTTCCAGAAAAACTTCTTTCGAAAGAGAGCATCCACACAGCAAAAGCGCATTGAAAAAACGATCTGCTTTTTCAAAAGATAGCGTCCACATTCATTGGACGCTATCTCGCATTTAAGTTGTGATTACTATGGACGGAATGGTCATCTGGGCACCTATGCTTTTTCCTGGATGCCTCTTCTTTCTAAAAAACGAACAAACCCCTCTTCCCCATCCACACATGCTTTTTTCTGAAAGCTCTTTCACAAAAAGGCTGCTTCCTCATAGAAAGAGGTTTACCACTGTCAGAAAAACTCCTGCGTTCTTTTGACTTTCTCTTGAAAGAACACAATTGCAGTGTGGACATAAGTGTAGTCAAAACGGCTGGCTGTTCCATGTGCCTCTCTGTGCCATGCATTGGGGAGGGAAGAGACTTTGCACACTGTCCCCACTCCCAGCACAATCATCTCAGCTTCCATTGCCCCCTCTCCTTGCACTTTGAAACGAAACATATTACTCAATATCAAACCAAGTAAAGCAAAAAGTACTTTTCAACAGAAAGAGGAGATATAAAACTAGTAAAAAACACTCCCGCTTTCCTCTTCCCAATCTGTGAAAAGATGTGTATATCAAGAACTGGTTCCTTAGCTATCTAAAAGTCAACAAAAGCTTTTGCTTAACTTCAGGAAGCACAGCCACTAACAAGCATGTTTTATATAGAAATACCTAAAACAGATTCAGCAGTATTTCAACAATGAAAACAAGTAAACCAACCAACCAAAAACAAAACAACCAAAAAAGCCCAAAACAAAAAACACCCTAATGAGAAATTACCAGAAGGTGGCAGGCATGTTCCATCTAGAAATTAAGGTTCCAATTTCCCGGGACAAACTCCCAAGCAACATTGAAAGATTTGCTCAGGATCACAAAGTAGCTTGATGATGCCCCATGCTATTTACCACAACCCCACAGGTTCATTGCCCAACTATGTAGCATTTAGCCCTTAGAAAAATGGCTAGCTGCCAGGTTTATTGCAAGAAAAGCAGGTAGGAATCTCTAATCCAAAGAGATAACTTCCAGCAGCAAGGGAAGTGAAATACTTTGAACTACAGTCTCTGCTGTGATCTGATAGTGTTTTTTTGATCAGAACTGATGTGAGTTGGCTGGCAGCATATGTCAAGTGGGATTAGAGAGGAAGGTGAGGTTAGACTCCTGGATTCAATTCCTGGCTCTATATTTCATCACAGACTTCCCCTGTGATTTTTGAACAAATCAGTTAATCTCCCTGGGCCTAGGTTCTCCATCTGTAAAATGGGGAGAATAGTAAAGCTGGGTTCAGTAACTTTCCATGTGATCAGCAGATCTCTTTCAGGGATTTTCCTTTAGCTCAGTGTCACATTATTGGGTTTTAATGTGAGTAGGCAGACAGTTACTGTACACACTGGTGTGTGTTTGCCCCAAATTGGGTACAAAGTGGGCCATGTGAGATGTCAAAGGAAAGCTTATGCTATGCAGGTTCTGTTTAAGCTACTCATGTACTTGTACAACCTGTGTGTGTGTGTGAAGGTATGAATATTAGCTTTAACCAGCCAGCCAAACCGGGTCTTCAGCTATTTTGTGCTGACAGAGCTTGCTGCTAAATCTGTCCCCAAACATTTATAATGCATTCACTGTCTTTCTAACACACCAGATAGTTTTCAAAACTGTTAATGTTTAAAAACTCTGTTTCATACTTGTGTTGTCTGCTCTTTGTATGTATCCCTTCCTGGAGGGTGAGTGTGGATTAGTCAGTTTCAGACTCTGTTTCTGGTCAGTTTCATGTCTTGTTGTCCATGGACTAGAAATTCAGCAGTGTTGAAGGCTGCAGGCAAGGCTCAGGGTATATCTACACTACAGAGTTTTTTCGTAAAAACGGTAGTTTTTCTGAAAAAAAAAACCCTTCACTTATGTCCACACTGCAATCAAATTCTTTTGAAAAAAAATTGAAAAAACAGAGGGATTTTTTGACATCGGTACACCTCTTTCTACTCCCCAGCTGACCCCAGTCTCCACTGCCCATTTGAAAGGCACAGAGGTGGTGTTTCAAAGGGGCAGCTGCGTCTCAGCTGAGCTGGGAATCAGCTGTGCGGTGGCTGCCCCTTAGAAATGCCACCTCCATGTGTTTCAAAGGTGCAGTGGAGCCGGGGGTCAGCTGGGAACTCCCCAGCTGATCTCGGCTCCGCAGGGCATTTCCCCTGAGCCCAGGATCAGCTGACCAGGTTCTTCCCAGATGACCCCGGAGCCTGGGGAAATGCTGTGTGGAGCCCGGGATTCGTCTCTGTGCACATTTCAAAGGGGCAGCCCTGGGGTCTGGGGTCAGCTGGGGATTCTTCAGCTGATCTTGGGCTCTGTGCAGAATTTCCCCAGACCCCGGGTTCTGCTGCCGCGGGGAGCCCAGGATAAGCTGGGAGCCCCCAGCTGACCCCAGATTCTGCTGCCACACAGAGCCCAGAATCAGCTGGGCAGTCCCCAGCTGGCCCCGGGCTCCATGACTGCCCCTTTGAAATGCCACATTGGGGTTTCAAAGCGGCAGCGCCGCACAGCTACGTGGTGCTGCCACTTTGAAGAACCCCCTCCCCTCTATCTTATGGAGGCATCAAAGGGGGGAAATTGACTTGCTTATCGGATAGTCGACTAGTCTTTAACGTCCCTACCGGAGATCAGCTGCGCACTCCAGCTGATCCTGGGCTCCGCCTTGAGCTGCCCCTTGGAAACGCTGCCCCGACGCTTCAAAGGGGAAGTGCTGCATAGAGCCCAGGGTCAGCTGGGGACTCTAGCTGATCCTCCATGCAGTGCTGCCCTGTTGAAATGCCGCAGTGGCGTTTCAAAGAGGAGGCACATACGATTAATCGTGATTTTTACATATATACACTTGTATGGACAGTGAAAAACTGCTACAAGTGAAAAGTATTATTGGCACTTGCATGTTAGTTGTTGACTTTTTGCTGTGCATTCAGTGTGAACAAGGAAAGAAGATTAATTAGTTTAACTTTCTGATATAGTCAGGTTCTCTTACACTGGATTCTCTCTATGCTTCAAAGTTTACAGACTAGAAAGATGGAGGGAAATGCATACCTTCAGATAAAAATGCACTTCTCTAAGGTGTCTTCTTTGATTTAAACTGTATTTCTATTAGCTTATTGTAGAACTTTTTTAACCACTAAACTTGTGAGACCTAGCTGTCTGCCTCTTTAAGCAAGTCTCAAAAAAATTACTATATTTTTAAGCTTGTTTTCATGATTCAGTTAGAGAGAATTTACAAGAAAAGGATTAAGGTGAATACAAAGGTATATATGGAGGGGAGGGAAATGTCTGTCTTGGGAGACAGCATGAGTCAACAGAGTTTCTGAGGTGTCAGCTAGTTCCTTAGCTTTTTCAAAGCTGAAAGGAATAGTAGTTCCAGATGATACACACAGCACGGGATATTTGGAAACCTCTTTGCTTGTAAGGGTCAATATTCAAGCAGTAAATGTTGATTTTACTGTTCACAAACACACCCTGAAAAAAATTGTCATCCATTCTGACAAAATTTACAGCTAGATAACATAAGAAAAATATTGCTTGAGAATGTTACTTTGTATATTGTGATATGTGAGTTTGACAATATGGGTTTTCATGATTATAAGTTTTCACTTTTTGAATGTCATCATATACTATACTATATATATTTTTGTTAGACTCTAAGGCTATGTGTACACTGCCGGGTACTTGTGCAAGAACGGCCATTCTTGTGCAGAGAGTCCACACTGCCTGCCCGCTCTTGCGCAAGAAGATTTACAGTGAAGCTTGGGAGGAGAGGGCTTCTTGCACAAGAGCTATGCTCTTTTCTAACAAATGTAAGCCCTCTTGTGCAAGAGCTTTTGCGCCAGAGGGCAGTATGGATGCACGGCCGGGGTTTCTTGCGCACAAAAACCCTATGGCTAAAATGGCCATCAGAGCTTTCTTGCGGAAGAGAGCATCCACACTGCCATGGACACTCTTGCGCAAAAAGCATATGGCAGTGCGGACGTGTTCTTGCACAAGAGTTCTTGCCAAGAACCTGCCAGTGTAGGCATAAGGTGCTGCAGGATCATTTGTTGTTTTTTAATCATTTTCTAGTATTAAATAATTATTGGCTGACCTCCCTCCCATACATTTCCTAAAATTTACATTGATAAATATAAAACTAACCATTGATAGCGTCCACTGCATTTGATTTTTTGTTAATACTCGCATTGAGACGCTAAGATCTCTTGAGGAGCCACCCCCACGCAGATAACCTAACGGAGCCGCCTACAAGAGAGCAGCAGAGGGCGCCGTGCAGGGAAAAAGCGAATCAACAGCTGGTAGGAGCCATAGAGGGAGCCAGCGTCGCGCACCAAGCCTGAGCGAAAGTTTGGCGCGGCCAGAGCCGCCGCGAGCGCAGGAATGCAGCCAGGCCCAGGGGCGGGACTAAGGGAGGAGCCGGGCGGCTACTGGCAGGGCTGCCGCTCTGTGGGTGCAGCCATCCAAGCTGGATGAAGCGGCGAGGCTGAGGAGCGGCGATCCCACAAGTGGTTTGGCGGCTGGTCGGAGCGGCGGGAGGCAGGCGAAGGAAGGGCGAGTGCGAGGGGCTGCGGGAAGAGGCTGTGCCCTGCAGCGCGCTCGCCAGGTGGCCGCTGCCCCGCAGGTGAAGCCAGCCCCGCGCGATGGTGCCCTTGGCGGGCGCCCCAGGAGACTGCGCTGCCCTCCCGGCTCGGCTCGAGCTCGGCAGCCGCTGAGTGGGGGTCGCTTGCTGCCTGTAGGAGCCGGCGGCGGGCAGGGACAGGGCAGGGCGAGCGCGGCGGGCGGCGCGGCATGGCAGCGCCGTAGCCCCGGCGGCACCAGCAGAGCCCAGGGCACGGCGCCCCGCAGGGATGAGCGACAGCAGCGAGGGCATCAGCTTCTCGGTGCCCAGCCCGCCGGGCAGCGCCTGCCCCCACGAAGACGGGCTCAGCCGGAGAGCGGCGCCGGGGGCAGACGGGGGCGCCCGGAGCCTCCTGTCCGCGCCGCCAGCCGGCACCTACTGGAACGAGGACAGCGGCGCTGCCTGCCCTGCGGGGACAGGGACAGGAGGCCGGGCTAAGGGCGGCAGCACCCGGAGGACCACGGTGTCCTACGTGATCAACGAGGAGAGCCAGGGGCTGCTGCTGGTGGCGGCGGCGGAGAGCGGGGCCCTGCAGAGCCTGCGGGAGGCGTGCGAGGCTGTCGGGGCCTCCCTGGAGACCGTGCACTTCGCTGAGCTGGACTTCGGAGAGACCACGGTGCTGGACCGCTTCTACAACGCAGGTGAGCGACCCCACAGCCTCTCGCTCGGCTTCCTTCCCCTGCCTGGCTCCCTGCCTCCACCCAGGGGGGCTCTTCACAACAGCTGGGCAGTGGCGGTGGGGGTTGTCACCCTAGGACCTGTTTTGCTGGGTGTGACATTCTGGGGTGCAATCTGTCATCCCTGCCCAAGGGTAGACTGAAGCTAATCTATATAGTCCATAGAGACACAGGTTTGTTCCTGCTGCTGTAGTGTGTCAGTTACTTCCTCTTTTGTTCATATGTCAGTGGCACTTTGTTGGGATGACATGCTGTGCAAAGGTTACTACTCATGTAAGCAAAAGACAAGCAGCTTCCCCCGGACCCCCTTTCCCTTGATAGAGGTAGGCATATCTCTCTCAGATTAGGGTTGCACACTGTGCTTGAGGTTCCATTTTTCTGGACCATCCATCATTACCAGAAAATGGAACCTCAAACACAGGGTCAGGCCCACTTTTTCCTCTCAGATGTTTTCTGTGATTCTTGACACTTTGAAGAAATAGGTTTCTTGCACTTCTTGGTAGTTGGGACATTGGGGTAGAAGGTGTGTATCTGTCTCAGTCTCTGCCATACAGTGTTAGTTGCGCCTCTCATTTTAGCGCTTGTCTCCCAATTTTCTCAGTCCTCATTGATTCTGTATTAGGTGAGTCTCTCTCTTAATTTTGCAGATTCCACTGAGGTGGAGTCAACAGGGCTCTGGATGTGACTAAGGATGGGAGTACATCTGCCTGATATAACTACATGATGAGGGCCTAACATAAAATTTAGAATGCTACAAGTCTTTTCTAGTTGTTGTTGTTCTTTTATTGAGCTGTAAAATGGCAGTATAGTTTAAAACAGATTCTTAGACACTCTTGTGGTTTGTCCCATGTCTTGACAAAGAGGCTATTTCTTGGACTACAGCCCCTTCCATTGGTATTTAGGTAATATCCCTCAGACAACTACATTGTTTACATGGAAAAAAGGAGCAGCTAAAATACATTAGTTTCCTTTAATGTTATTTGGGGGGAAAGAAGGAACTAATTCTAAAAGGAACTAATTCTAGCTCTGCGCGCACCACCAGGTAGCACTTTTTGGAGCTCTGGTTGTCTTGCTACAGAGCTCAGTTTGGGAACCACCATTTTCAAATATACATATACAGGCAGTCCCCAGGTTACATGGATCCGACTTACATCGTATCCCTACTTACAAACGGGGTGAGGCAACCCCGCACTAGCTGCTTCCCCCCAGCAGACCACGGAGACGCGGAGCGGCTTTTCTCAGCAGACACCTCAGCTTCAGAATAAAGGACTGAGGGAAGTGAGGTGTGGGAGAATAAAACTGAGCTCTGGAGAAATGTTTGGCTAGAGTTTCCCCTACAATATGTACCAGTTCCGACTTACATACAAATTCAACTTAAGAACAAACCTCCAGTCCCTATCTTGTACGTAACCCGGGGACTGCCTGTAGTGTTTTTTTTCCCCTCTCTCACTGTACTGAGCTCTTGCAGTTCCCATTTACTTCCGCTTGATTTCAGCACTTTTGAAAATAAAGTCCAATGTGAATATTTCAACATCTTCTTTATGTGGACCCAAAACTTGGGATAGTCTTCATATGTTTGGAAGAGACTGTGTCATATATCAATTGGATAAACTATTTAAGACAGCTGGGATTAAACAGAACTATGTATACGGAGTGTAACAGTTGCCAAGAAAGTCTCTGAATTCTGTCCTCTATCCTGATTTACATAGTTTCAAGTTTGCTACTGGGACCATGTTTGACTTGCTGGCAGTGTATTCACTAAGTTACTTGGCTGCAGTCAGTCTGGCAAGGCCACAGAGCCTGAGAGCTTCATGTTATCAAATAGGTAAGGTAAATGGGGGGGGAGGGGAGGGGAAGGGAAATAGCAATGGCTTATCAGATTTGTAAAGACTTTATAGAACCAGAATGATCATATTAAATGCTCCTTACAAAAGGAGAGAGAGAATTTGGAGCTAAGTTTTGACCAGATCTGTATGTGTTTGGAACACATTAGTTAAAATGTTTAAAATATCTTTTTCTTATTATTTGTAAAAATGCAGTATTAGAGAGCCTAATCCGAACTACCTACTCCGTGCCGCGTATAGCCACGGGCACGGAGTCCGCACTAACGGGGATTTAAAAATGGCGGCGCCCGGCAAGATGCAAATGAAGCCCGGGATATTTAAATCCCGGGCTTCATTTGCAACTTCAGATGCCTACATTAACCATCCTAGTTCAAACTAGGGTGGTAGTGTAGACATACCCGTACATCCCTAGTAGGGCTATCAATAGACTCCTGTGTTTATGGCTCTACTGTGGTATATTCATTTTCCCTTCAGCTACATGTGCCTGCATCAAGGTTTTAAATTCAGATTATATTAGGTTTGGCATCAGAAGCTCAAGGAACGAACTCTTTTGATGGGAGACCAGACTTTACCATGAGCTCCTTTTGTTCTGGCAGTTAGAACTCTGACATAATAGCATAATTGCACGCTTAGGTAATGCTTTTTTTGCTTGCTTAAGTGGCTTTTGAGCAAAGCTGTGTAAATATAAAGACATTGCTTTTCTTTCTTTGCCATAATTTACACAAATTTAATAAAAGTATTGTGAATTTTACCATGGCATTCTGCCTCTATATGGCTGCAAAGCCAAATACTGTCCATGGGGACATGCATCTCTAACCTGCTTTATTTTTAAGATCTAGCTTTAAAAAAACTCCTTAGGTTTACTAACTCAGTTAATAGGTGCTTGTTGTCTATAAGTACGTATGAAAAATAGGAATGGGAGAGCACAAGTGAGCTCCTAGGTAATTCTCTGCTCAAATCCCATCCCCTGCATCCTCGTAGAATGGTATCTCTGAACCATTCTGTAGTTCACCGTCTTCTGTATCAGCTTCTTAATCAGCACCGTAACTAGGTATTTTTGCACCCAGGGCAAAATATTAATTATGCACCCCCTCTCCTTATGTTAGCATGCATCACACTCTTCACCTTTGCAGCTGCTTATTTTTACTTTTAGTGCTCCTGATTATGATGCTCCTGGGGCGAGTTCCCCACTTGCTCCGCCTTTGTTACCGCCCTGCTCTGGATGCAAGATGTCTTATAATTTGAAATTCCACCCACTTCTGGCTTGTGGGAAAGGCTCTTTGTTTTTTTTACTTTACTCACCAAAAACTTAGTGGCTGCCAAGGGAAAGGAATGTTTTTTTGCCATTGTATGCCTCCTTCAGAGCCTCTGGGTTACTGCCAAGAGAGGTGTCTTTTTGTCCTATCTAGTCCTGTTATTATGAGACCTCCTTTCTAGGAAGGATTCTAGCTTCAGCTTGTTGCTCATCACTTTTCCAATTAGCATGAAATTGACATGATATTTTGACTTCTACATAGGTTACAATAGCTGACATGAAACTGACTAGATTTGGTAATGTTACTGTGCTGCTCACTGGCAAGAACAGCAGTGGCACAGGAGTATTCAGTCTGGGGACAGGAAGACAAGATGACAACACTTTGCACTCCAAAGATTCTGTGCAACAGAAAGGGTAGCAACACTATTGCCTTGCACGCTGTTGGCATTTTCTGACAAGTTAACAATTAATAAAGCTTCATTCATTGCAGTTGCTGAATGGGCCAAAAATCTGTCAGAATGAAAAAGAAGAAGATATGAAAGGTGCTGCTGAATAGTTTAGGCAGGACATTTATGTTTAGTGTATAATATTTTTTTATTAAATCTGTTTGGACAAATCTTGATTTCACTGAAGTCAACAGGAGTTTTGCTATTGACTTCAGTGAGGCTACGATTTGGCCTTATGCTTCTTTATTCTTCTGTTTCCAATTTAAATGATGTATTTTGGAGAATTTAACAGATTAGTGGCAAACGCAGTGCCAGCAGTATTGAGCCAGTGTGCATGAGAACATGACCAGACTATCTTCATTGTCAAAGAAAAAGAAATTAGGGAGAATGAAAGTTCAGGGGACTCAAGAAAAAATAAGTTCCTTTGCTAGATTTATAAGATTTTCATGTGGGACCATGTTCTTTGTATTTAAAGAGATGCTATCAACTTAAATTTGGCTTAAAATATAGTAGTGCTTGAAATCCATACTTTGCAAAATTAAGAATTTGAAAATGAAACTTTTAATTGATTTTTTTCATTTCTCAAGTTGAGAAATGGCAAAGAGCATACATACATAGTAACAAGTAAGATGTTTTCAATACCTACGTCCCCCATAATTTTTCATAACCTGTAATCATAGAATTGTAGGGCTAGAAGGCTATGTATATACTGCACAGTTATTTTGGAATAAGCAAAAAAAAAAAAAACCTCCTCCAAAACCCCCAACCCTGACTGATGTGGCCCCCAGCTGAGACACCTCACTCCTCTGGTGCTCCAGCCTCACAGGGTGAGGGGAAGGGGCAGGAAGGATTGAGGTTTAGGGTTTCCCATAAGCCAGATTTACTTTTAGTGGGTGCTGAGGTTATTGGATTTTATGGACCCCCTTAGGCTCTGGGGTAGGGACAAAAATGAGAGATTCAGTGTTCGAGATAGGGCTGCCAGCAAGTGGGATAGGAATGGGGGTGCAGAAGGGTGAGAGGGTGGGAGGTAGGGTATAGAAGCAGGCGGGGAGTAGGGTGTCTGGCCTGGTGGAGGGAGCAGGAGAAAAGAAGGATGCAGTGTGTGGTCAGGAGGGAAGGTGCTCCTTGTCTTATGATCAGGCGTTAAGGAGAACAATTTTTTCTCTCACCTCCTTGTAACAATCTTTTATTTACCTAAAATCAGTTATTTCCCCACTGTCTTCTTCACACAAAACAAAACCATTATTTAAAATCTTCCTTCATAGGTCATAGTTTTTAGGCCTTAAATTGTTTCTGTTGCTTTTCTCTGAACTTCCTCCAATTTGTCCACATCTTTCATGAAATGTGGTGCCTAGAACTGGACACAGTACTCCAACTGATGCCTAATCAGTGCAGGATAGAGAGAAAAATGATTTCTTATGTCTTGCTTACAACATTCCTGCTAATATATCCCAGGATGATGTTTGCTTTTTTTGCAACAGTGTCACACTATTCAGTCATATTTAGCTTGGGATCCACTATGGCTTTCAGACCCCTTTCTGTAGTACTCCTTTGGTGGTTATTTCCCATTTTGTACATGTGCAACTGAGTATTTCCTCTGAAGTGAAGTACTTTGCATTTGTGCTTATTGAATTTTACGCTATTTGCTTCAGATCACTTCTCCACTTTGTGCACTTGGTTTTCAATTTTAATTCTATCTTCCAAAGCTTCTGCATCCCTTCCCACCTTGATATTATCCACAAACTTTTAAGTGTATTCTCTATGCGATTATCCAAATTGTTGAAGAAGGTATTGATCGGAGCAGGACCCACAACTGTTCCTGAAAAGAACACCATTTGATGTGCCCTACCAGTTTGATTGTGAACCACTGATAAATGCTTTCTGGGAAATGTTTTCCAACCAGTGTGCATCCACCTTGTAGTACAGGTTCTCTCTCTCTAGTCAGGTACTGTCTGGTCCAGCAATATTCATGGTCTGGCCTAATTTTAGTTGGCTAGATGTCCACTTACATGGGTGTGGCCAAGTTTCCCTTAGTCCCATAACATTTGTTTACAGCTATCAGTCCTGGCTATCAGTTTGTTTACAGCTAGAGATAAGTAACAGCTGTCAGTGTTCAGTGCTGTTATTTATCTCTAATTTACCCCTCAATGTCTTCTAAGAGCCCAGTAAGCAGTGGAAGTGCTGGTAATACCGCTAGACGATATTGACCTCCAGTGGTTCAGCAAATTCCCTGGTTCGTCACCAGTCAGCTCTGAAGGGTGCCAGACTAGAGAGGTTCAACCTGTAGCTCCATCTAAGTTGTACTTATATACTTTAGTTATGTAATTTATGTAAAGAAACTTGTATGTAATTTAGGTAAAGAAATTTACTTGCATCACAATTTTAAATTTTGAGAAATTCCCTTCAAAATATATGGTGTATGAAAACAGTGCTATCTGACAGAGGGACCGCATAGAAAACAATCTATTGCTGTCAATGGGCCAGCTATGTGAATAAGAAGTCACCTGTGTCAGATGGGACCAAGATCTGGATCCTCAAAGATATTTAGGTTCCCAAAGTTTAATGAGAGTTAATATCTAAGTTCCCTGTAAGCTGCGCAGCCATGCAGCAGACTCTTAAGCACCTCACAGGTGCTCAGAGAACCTAACCCCTGCTGAGGTCTGGGAAGGGGCACCTGTATGGTGGCCCCAGCCTTGGTGATGCAGCAGCATAAAGAGGCGCTTCTCCTCCTGCAGCCCAGGTGTTGCTGCTGGGAGGGAGAACTGTGGGGAGTTCTCTCTTCCCCTCTGTAGCCTCTGGGCAGTCTGCACTTCAAAGCTTGCACCCCCCCATTCCAACCTTCTTCCCCAGCCCTGAGCCCCTCTTCCAGCTGGAGCCCTCACTTCCCATACCCCAACCCTCAGCCTTTGCCCTGAGCCTTCTCCCACACTCTGGACCCCTTGGCTCTACCCTCACTGCATAACAAAATTAATTCTGCACATCTTTGAGGATTTTTACCTGATTATATGAGCAGAGATTTGGCAGATCAAGCCTGTAGTTATTTTGGGAAGTAAGTCCTCACAAATAATGTGCTACATGCAAATCAACTGTAATTTCACGTAGGAGATTTTCTTCAGGGTAACACTTCCTTTCTCTTAATACTTTTGTCTCTTTTAGAATAGTTTGCATTTTAGGCGATCACCGACGTAGTTTCACTTCTGCACTTTAGGGTATCACTCTTTACTGAGAACCTGAAGAAATGTTAAGTAACATCCAATGTCAGGAATAAAAACACCAATCATCAGTGCTACATGTACGTTAGCCCTTTTACCCACTGCCCATGTTAGTGCTGCTGTGGCAGTGCAGTAACATGCATGGGAGGGATAGTTACTCTTTATTGCTGGGGGAGAACTCTACCAGGGCATGTCTACACTAGAAAATTATTTCAAAATAAGAACTCCCAAAATAACTATTTTGAAATAAGCTTATTCCCTCAGGAAAGCAGGAGTACAGATATCGAAATAACCAGCCTTTTATTTTGAAATAACAGGCTTGGTAGTGTGGACACGCTGCTTATTTCGAAAAAAGGAGGTGTGATGGATAGGAAGGGTGCTGGCCAGCACTTGGTGACTAAAGGGTGACTCGGTGACTCAGGGTCACTTGGTAACTCAGGTAGCTAAGGAGGTTGGCAGGGAGCCAGGAGAACCTATGGGATACAGTGCTGAAATATGAAATGAGGTAATATACCTGCCTGCTCTCTTTGTGTGAGTTCTAAGTGAGGAGCTGGAGGAAGGAAGATTTAGGCACAATCATTCTGTCTGATTACCTCAAGGAATATTGGGCATGGGAATGAACTCGGCCTTGAAGTATGCATCAGTACGGATCACGAGTAGATAAAGAAATATGTTGGGTCACAATCAGGGTATTTTTCTGTGTTTTGTTGATTGGTTAAACTTTTCTGTGTGAATTCCACGTGCCTTCCCTCCCAAAGAGACTTATGTTTCTTTGTGGTTTAATCTGTTATTTTCTCAGTTGGTCTGTAACACCTAACAACCAAGTATGCTTTGTCAAGTATATCTTTTTGTCGTCTTGTTAAAATCACTTTTTTTTAAAGGAAATGATTTGATTCTTATGCATCTTTTTTCAAGATGTCTTGTGGTAAAAGAGCTTGGGGTACCCCTTGGGAAGAAGTTCAAGTGTTTCTTCCTGGTTTTCAGAATTTTAATTCACTTGATGGTGGCAGCCTGTTTCCCAGGGTCAGTGAATCTGTGACCTTGGGGAGTTCTTGTAAGCAGAGCCTATAGAACAGGGTTTCCCAGCCTATGGGTGGGGACCCAAATATGGGTCGCCATTACATTTCACAAGGGTTGCCAAGTGTCTCCCCAGGTGGCTCTGTCCTCTCTCCTCGCCCAGTTTTTGAATTGCCTTGGGTCAGACCATTTGGAAAAGGTTGGGAACCGCTGCTATAGAGGCAAGATATTTTATGGTCTCCTGTGGGCCCTCACCTTCTGCACTCAGAGTGACAGAGTGAGGAATAACCCTGACAGGAATTATTTTAAATAACTCCCTAGTGTAGACCAGATCCCAGTGATTCAAAAAACAACAACCCACCACTCTGAGTGAGGGGTGATAGCTTTATCAGTGGGAGCGTGGCTCCTTGTGATAAAGTACTGTCTACATTAGGGATGTAAAATGTTGGTTAATCGGTTAACCAGTAAACATTAGGGGTGCCTAGTGTTTAACTGGTTAACCAAATAAAGCAGGATCCCAGGTTTGGGAATGCTCTAGCTCTGTGCTGGGGCTGCCACTGACTCTCAGCTCCTAACCCCTGCACTGGGGCTGGGGCTGCCGCTGGCTCCCAGCTTGCAGCCCCGTCCGCTACTCGCTGGGCTCTCTGCAGACAGAGGTTGCTCCACATATGGGAGCAGCCCCTGTCTGCAGTGGACCCGTGTGGGGCAGAAGCAGCCCCCGCTCTCCGGCTATCGATTAACCGGAACCAATAGACACTTCCCATTTAGAGTGATGCTTACCAGTTAACTAGGTAATCAGTTAGCCTGTCACATCCTTAGTCTATACTGACACTTTTCAGTTGCTGAAACTTTTGTTGCTCAGTGGTGTGTTTTCACGCCCCTAAAGAGCTCAAGTTATGACATTGAAGGTCGCAGTGAAGACACAGCTTAAGTTCCTTCAGTCTTAATATTTGTAAAATGACTACAGTAATTCCTCATTTAACATGTGCCCGCTTAGCACATTTTTGCGAAAGCATGATTTTTTTTTTTTTTTTTAGGGAATGTTTTTTGAATTACACAACCACCCCCAGAATAACATGATTTCTCCAGCCGGCTATTGCCGGCGGCTGCACGGGGCTTCCCCCGCCTCCCTGGAAAGCAGTGGAGGGTTTGCCGCTTGCCGCACCGTTCCCCACTGACTCCCCCTCGCTGGACGCCTTGCCCCCTCTCCTTCGCCCCCACTTGTGGGCTGGTGGCTGGGTTTCCCCAGCTGGCCCGTCACTGGCGGCTGCATGGGGCTTCCCCTGCCTCCTTGCAAAGTGGCGGAGGGTTTGCCGCTCGCCGTGCTGTTCCCTGGGGACTCCCCCCACTCTGCCGGACACAGTGTGGGTCCCGGCAGACCTGTCAAAGGGGCATACTCCCAACCCAATGCCCCTCCACTTTCCTCCCCTCCCATTCACCAGAGCCAAACACCTCTCCTCCCTGCTGTAACCCAGTCCCCTTTTTCCCCCAACTTTATGTCCCGGTCCCAACAGACACCACCGCTTGAAACACAACCCCCCACCTTTTCCATTATTTTCAATGGGAAAATTGACCCTGCATAACACATTTTCACTTAATATGATCATTTTCTGAAAGATATCTATAGTGTTAAATGAGGAATTACTGTATTTGGGAACAGTAAGAAGTAAGCAGTATTGAGGAACAGTAAGAAGTACATTTTCCTCGTCCCCAATACTCCCCAAAATCAGATTTTGAAATCAGAAGGAGCATTGTTATAATATAGTCTGACCTCCTGCAAAACACAGACCTATTATTTGAACTAACATGTGAGAGTGGGTAGCTGACTTATGGATTCAGGTTGTGTAGGAAGACCACATTCAAACTAGATTAAAGAATCGTTGTATTACTGTAGTTGCATTACCTCAAGTTCTCTTCATTCAGCTTCCTTACCAAGCAGTGCAGAAGTACTTCATGAATTAAAAAATGAAAGCATATAAAATAGAGATAAAAGCAACAACAGAAGTAAGATGGAAAAATATCTCTATATAAACCAAAAATGAAACTTGCAAGCGTATGGTGTCCCAAATGTTCCTTTTTAAATTAAAAATAATTTGTAGAAAATATGATTATGCTCCTGGACATCCTGTTGACTATAATGGGATATGTGAATGCTCAGCATTTCTGAAAATCGGGCCATAAGTGAGTAGATTCACTCTGTTTTATAACTACCTTATGTAAATGACTTGCATAGTCTTGTTTACCTATTTATTTTAGAAGACTGTAAATTAGGGTCAGTTGTTTGTTGTGGAGCTCTGTATGCTGTGACTTATTACACCTGATGCATAAGAACAAATGCCTCATAGTCTAGCTGAATAAAGAGCAAAATGCAAACAAAGAGCATACAAAGAAAAACAGATATAGTTCTCTCTAATCTAAGATATCAGGCTCGCTTCTGCATGCAATGAAAGTTCCTCTAAAGTCAAGGTGAGTTCTAAGTGCATAGTGAAGGCCCATTATTAGTAACCCAAGTGAGGAAATGTGATTTGCTTGATATAGTTTCCTTTATGTAGATTTCCTATATTTGTATTTGAAAATCACTGCAGAGTAAAGAATAGCAAAATAATTGGGGTAGATGTGCTGAAAATGGCTCGTTATTGTTTTTAATGTGGAGGGGAAAGATCTTTCAGAAATGCTTTCTAGTATTTTAGTACAGTACTTACTTTATACTCTAAAGATATTATATACTATCATTGGATTGAAATGGTGAGGAATCTGAGAGATGTAAGGGGCTTAGGAAGAAACTTCCCTGAGGGAAAGGTTTTTCCATTATGGTCTATGAAGGGATTCCTTCAAATGAGGTTTCTCTAACCACCTGCAATGTAGATGTGGTCAACTTCAGACTATGTTACATATCCTTGACAAGTGCTTGTGGACTTTCTTTGACAACAGGCTACCAGTTCTTGACCTGGCTGATGATGATGCTATCAGATGGCTGGGCATGCTGTGCATACATTGAGAAATGGGGTTTCTTGTAACTTCCTCTGAAATAATTGATACTGTCTGCTTTCAGAGTCAGGCTAGCTAGACCTCTGGCTTAATGCAATATAGCAAATGCCCATGTTCCTATTTCTTGTTTGTGTTGTAAGTTTTTTGTCTATGTTAACTTACATTAATTTTTTTGGTGAATGGTAATGTTATTTACATAAAAAGTGAAATATCTAGATTTTTGCTTTATATCTAGTCTTGCAGAAAAAGCAATGGAAAATGTCAATAAATTATATAGTGACTAACTCAGGGGGATTCTGGGTTTCAATCTAGCTAGACACTTTTTTTTAAAAGTAAATAACTAACTTGATGGATGTGCATTTTGCACCAATCAAATATCTCATTATGACTTCATGAATATATTGTTCTGGTATTTTTCCCTGGCTTCAGCTGCTTATTTTTTAAATGTTTATTCCAGCTAATGTAATTGTAAAAGCTATTTTTATTTTGAGTTTCTAGTCCTCCTTTTAATTTTAATAAATTGTACATCTCAATAATATTCTGCAGTAGTGAGTTCCACATGTGAATTAAATATTGATACTTCCATTGCAAGCTAATCTAATCAGAAATACCGGCACTGAATGAGAGTGAGGGAGGGAATTTCCCATTCTGGCAATTGATGAATAAAGCAAGCTGAGTCCACCAACAGCTAGAAAAGTAAAACTGAGTTAGTCTAGTAGCAGTGGCCTTGTAGCGCTTACAGATTTTGTTTGGGAACTTGGTGTAATCTCAATGGCTTAAAAGCAATACTGGTTTGTACTTTCTTGGGGAAATTTGGCATAAAGGAGCAAATCTTCAAAGAGCCAGTACAATCATGTGTCAAAGCTGAATTTACTTGGAAGATGGATAACAACATCTGTGCAAGATTTTCTCTATACCTTGCAAAGCTTGCTGTGATTGGAGAGAGGCAGCCTTTATAAGGACCCCAGAGTGAAGTAAATTAGTCCTGACCTAAATTCCTGGGCTACTTTCCTGATAGGGGTTTATTTACTTTAAAAGACACTAAATTCCAGTGATTCCTCCTTTGGCATATGACCCACACTAGTGCTTAACCAGAAAGTTGGCCAATAAAGTGATTTATATCAAAGTTTAAGCTTTTCTGGAATTCTGACAATTAATGACACACCAGCTCTCACTTTCTCTCCCTGAAATCCTAGTTCTTAAGAGCTAAATGTAATGTTCTTAATTCTTAGCATGTTTTTCTCAGCATAAAAATACATGCTTCCCACAATATTAGCTATTTATGGAGGTAGTAAAACAGCACCAGGGTTGTAATTACTACCAGCTCTCAAAGTGAGGCAGCATGGAGTGGAAGTGAACAGTTAGTCCTTGCACCATTTAATTTTATTTCCTGATGTTATTTTACTGATGCAAAATTTCAGACATTTGAAATGCTGCCCTCTCCACCTGTGACTATGCAGCATTTGTTTATATTGCTATATTTTAGTATTTGCACATGGTCCTTTCTGTAGCAGATGGCAAGATAGGGAGGGGGCTGAATCACTACCAGTGTTCTGTGGAGTCAAGCCTAGACAGGCCAGGCTAAAATAACAGCTCTGGTTACTGGGTCTGTGGCAGAAAGAGCTGTCCTGATGCATCCTTTGTTTGTGTTCATTTTCCGGACTGAGAAGGGCTGCCATAAACCAGCCTCCGTCTCTTTCCCACTATTGAGATGGGTCATGTTAAAACGCACTGTGCTGCTGCAGGGGGGGTGAATCAAGAGATGCTGAGTGACTGTAACACCTAATAACACCGTTGCTGCCCACTGTGAGAGCTGGTTGGGTAACTTGTAAAGAATATTACAGAACTTGGGATTTTATGAACTAGTTATTCATGAACAAAACTGCCATTGTCTGAACAGCTCTAATTGTTATAATCAGATAAAGAATATCAGTTTCAAGTGTCCTCTTGTAATAGATGCATAACTTCCAGTGAGGCTACTGGGGCATGTGTTGTGAAGAGATTCTATCCCAAGTTCTTCTGCCACTAGGGTTGCCAGATTGTTTCAACAAAAATACCAAACACATTTGACATTACATCACAGTCTACATTACGTCTTATTTAGAAAATACTGGACATTTCTATTTTCTCATTTCTAGTTTCTCAATTTGTTTCCCAAATGAAAGCTCAAATACTGGACTGTCTGGTTTTAAACCGGGCACCTAGCAACCCTATTTGCCACTGCTCTCTGCGTGAGCTGGGAAGATGATGGATGCATAGGGACAGTATAATGTAGAGTGGAGACCTGACTTCTGTTCCCAGTTGCCCTCTTTATGCTTCTGTTCCCATCCCTTTATTTATATTGTAAACTTTTTCGTGCAGGGACTATTTCTTACTACGTATGTGCACTGTATAACCTAGCATAATGGGGGCCTTGATCTTGGTTGTGGTCTCTAAGCAATACTCTAAATGAGTCAGTAAAAGCCTGTTCATCCAGTTTTTAGTCAATCAAATCTTCTGTGGATACAATTAAGATCTTTGAGTAAAGTGTATAGATTCAGACTCTAATTGTATCATAGATGTTGGAGATAGAAAAGGCCAAATCTCAGCAAGCGTGCAAAGTGCAATAGCATTGGCATTTGAGCATGAGGAGTGAAATATTTCCCTTCCTTTAATTAAAAACACTTTTACATACAACACTTTTTTCCGTGGAACCATTGCTGCTTCTTCCAGTACAGTATAACCATAAAATTATCAGCTTGAGTCCCTAAAATGTACTTCTCAGAAACCTGGGCACAGCCATTTACCACAGTAATTTTTATTTTCAGGAGTAACATCAAATGAACACGCTCCCTTCTCCCCAGTACCCTCCCACACTTTTGACATTATGCTGTTGCCATTTCTCTAGCTGTGACTGACCAGTGTGTGTGCTAGATGGAAATTAATCCTAAACTTACTACAGTCAAAAAGAGAAGTTTACTTCATTTTTAAAATTTTGAGTTTTAATATGCTTATAAAATATAAAAGCACAATATAAAGGAAGCCAGAATAATAACAAAAGGAAATAAGACAACAAAAGTTCTGTTTTAAGAGTAGGATAGTATGTGCCTATGTAGACATAAAAGGAGCAAATCAGAGAGTGAAAAGACTTACTAGATCTTTTAGAATCTTTATTCCAGCCAGTCCATGACTGTTCACTACAGTGAGTTCTCTGCTGCACGGTTCTATTTAAAAGAGTCAAGCTATGGCATGCTTTCATGGAATACTATCGTACTATGTCCGCTTACTGTTAAGAGAAAATGTCTTGGCATTGTTAACATTTAGTTTGCTTAGTTTCATTTAATTTTCTGGGACTTAGAGGTTACCAACCAGTAGGTCAGGATCTACTGGCAGATCTTGGAGCCTCTGACAGGTGATACTGACTGGTTTGGCCAAGAAGCTATCAAGTGCTGGTACTTCAGTTGACTCTCCATCCAGTGTCATGCTGCTCTTGCCCTTTGCCTTGGAGCTGCCCCCTTGGAGCCTCTGCTTGCTATGCAGGGTGTCGGAGTGAGAAGGAGGGGCACTGATATCAGGGCGTCCCTCTATTCCCCACTCCTGTACCCTATCTCTACAGAGAGGAGGAGATGGAGGGAGCTTGACAATGCAAATCTTTGTCACTCTCTCACCCTGTGTGTCTAGGCTTGGCAGGTGTCCAGTTTTCGGGCCCTCTGTCCAGTAAAAAAATCCAGAAAATGCCAGACGTGCAATGTCCAGTATTTCCTGGTTTTCCGGCTGGCAGGGGCAGAGGGAGTGACTGGGAGGTGGGGCGCGATCAGCACTGGGAGCCCTGTTGCATGTGAGGAGGAGATGGGGCAGCCCGGTCCATGCTCCTGTGCGCTGGTCAAGGGCGTGGTGGAGCCGCAGCCGGACTGACTCGCGAGGGACGGGAGCGCCCTGAGATCTGCACAGCCTGGGTCAGTCCTGCTTCCCACCAGCTGATTCGCTCCTCCGCCCCCTCCTAGCCCGTCGGTTGGTGGATTCTCCCCTGACTTCTCCTAGTCTTCCCTGGCCAGTCCCCTTCCCCCCTCCCCCACCGCCAGCTCTGCCTCCCGTTGGCCGGTTCCTGCTCCGGCTCTTCCCTGGCCAGCCCCGCTGCACCCCCTGCCAGCCCTGCTTCTGGTGGCCAGTTCTCCCCTCCTCCTCCTCCTCCTCCTCCTCCTCCTCCTCCTCCTGAGCTCCCTGGCCAGCTCCGCCCCCGCTGACCGCGCCTCCCCCAATATCCTGCAGCCAGCCCCTCCCCCCCCACTGACCAGCCCTGCTTCCTGTCGGCCCCCACGGCCCCTCCACCTCCCCCGGCCAGCCCCGCTGCCCCCCCCGTTTCCCGCCCCCCCCTCCTCCTCCATGGCCAGCACCACTCCCCTCCCGGCCGGTCCCTCCCTCCCTCCCCTCGCCCCCCATGAAGCGTGTCTGGTACTTTTTTTATGACTACCTGGTAACCCTATGTATGTCTCTGTCATTCTCACAAACACACACTGTCCTTCACTCTCATCTCCTGAGTGGGCGGGGGGGAAAAGAGGCTGTTGTTACTACTTGTACTGCTTGTAAAATGGGTTATTTTTGTTTTTTGACTGGTCTGTGCATTTCATAATTTTCATTTCTCTCTTGCGCTTAAATTTCATTCTTTGAGCAGTGAGTTCTAAAGTGCCTAAACTGTCATAGCTGGAGTCATTATCCCTGTGGTAATTGCTGCTCCTGGAAGTGGCTGGCATGTCTCTGCAGCCCCTGAAAGAGGCAGAGCTCGGGGTCTCCACACGCTGTCGTTGCCTGCAGACTTCACTCTTGCAGTTCCCATTGATCAGTAACAGGGAACCGTGGCCAGTAGAAGCTGTGGGCTCAGTGTCTGTGTCTGCAGCATATGGTGCCATGGAGCCATTGCTGTACATACCAGCTGCTTTCAGGGTGTGTGCATGCATGCGTGTGCGCGCGTGTGCGTGCTCAAGGCCAGGGCTGGAGTAAGCCTTGCCTTAACCCCGCTGCTCCACCACCTGCAGCCATTTGTTAGCTGGTGCCCAGCCAGAGCCTGCTTCCTGAACCCTTGTCCCAGCTGTGAACCCCCTACTGCACCCAACCTCCTGCCCCAGATGTGAGTCCCCCTGCACCCAAACTCCTCAGAGCTTGCACCCCGAACCTCCTACTGAAACCCAAACCTCCACCTGGGGTTAAGCCCGGAACCCCTCCCACACTCCAAACTCCTGGCCCAAGACCAGAGCTTGCACCCCTACTCTGGCCAGTAGAAAGTGAGTAAGGATGGGGGAGGAAAGGGGATGGAGTGAGCAGGGTGAGGCCTTGGAGAAGGGATGGAGCAGGGGCGGAGCCTCAAAGAAGAGGGGGAAGGAAGTGGAGGAAGGGTATTTGGGTTTGAGGTAGATCTTACATTGCACTTAAATTGAAAAAATGATCTTGTGGTTAAAAAGATTGGAGGCCTCTGTTCTAGGTGGTACCTCCTTTAATCACTCTGAACAGTTCCTTTTGATTTTAGAAGTACAGTACTTGTTCTTTCTGTCTACACCATTCAAACAGTGTGAAGTGTCCTCTTACTTTAAAGAATCCGAGGACCATCCAAATGTTTTTTTCTGATGTCACTAAAAGGAGCTCAGTTCCATAGCTAGGAATGCTTCAGTGAGCTAACAGATCAGTTAAGTGCCAGTCCTAACTCCATAACAACTTGTGTTGAACTGCAGACCAAGCTCAACCAGAGATTAACGTTGGTCATTTACATCACAGTATCTTCAGTTGTTCTTCTGTGGACGTTAAGGGCATGAAGAACAAGTAGGCCTAAAAACAAGTTTCTCTCTCTATACAAGAAGATATACTCTTGTTTAAGTCATTAAGAGCCACTTATTATTAGCAGATGGAGAGCTGTATGCCAGACCCCCCCCCCACCTCCTCTTCAATGCTGGATTAGTGTTAACCTAGACATGTGTAGACTAGGGTGTTAAATATCGGTTAGCTGAATAGTTGATTAACCTCATGAATTCTTATTGATTACTTGACTATTCTATGGTCCCCACGGGTGAGACCAGAAGCTAGTGCACTCCGGCCCTGCTCCCGAGGAGTCCCCTGCCACTCCATGCTTCTGCCTCTGCTATCAGTGGGATACCAGGCAGGAGCTGGTCCACGAGAGGAGCCAATGTAAAAACCAGCTCCCCTCCTGGACTGGCAGCCTGTTGCTCTGTGCTGCTCCCTCTGATACAGAGGCAGCAGTGTGGGTTGGCAGCAGCCACTGTCCAGGGTGGGAGGCTGAGCTCCCAGACAGGAGCTGAGCTGGGCTGCCTGTCTGGCTCCTAATACACATTAAATGCAGAGCCGTAGTGGGATAGGTCTTGGATCTGGTGCGAGCCAGGACTGAGATGGGCTGTTGGCCAGCTTGCTCAAAAATGTACTGGCGAGGAGAATGTGTGTTGTCTATAGCATTAACCTATAGGCTTTTGCTTATCGGTTAATTGACTACACTGTTACATCCATAGTGTAGACAGTTACTTATCCGTATGCAGGAGTGGGCCCAATGACTTGGAGATCAAGATTGCAACACATGAAATGCCAACAGCAGCCTTTTGACTCTTGCTCTTTGGAACTCAAGCAGTTTGTGGAGGTGGCATGGTTGGCATCCAGGGAGAAGGCCAAAAACTGCTTGCCAGGGATGTGACTAGGTAACCGGTACCCAGGAGCAGACAGAGGGATCAGTTGTGTGGCGGCTGCCCCTTTGAACGCTGCCTCAGAGTTTCAAAGCAGCAGCACTGCACAAGTACCCAACTGCCGCTTTCAAGTACCCTCACTTCCCCCCCCCATTCTTTGCTGGCTCTGATAGAAGCAGCAAGGGGGGGGGGAATCGACTAGTCGAGTGTTTCTCAACCAGTGGAACGAGTACCCATGGGGTACTCGAGAGAAGTCTGGGGGGGGGGGGGTACATCAACACAACTGAAATTTGGAGAAAACTGAATTTTTAAGTTTTACCGCACATTATTATTTTTGTACTTTTTACACCCCAAAATTTCATCGCCCGGCTATGATTAAGTTGTTTAAACAAATGTGTTGCAATGGTAGAAAAAAATTGTGTGTATCTGAAAACTGTAGGTACTGGGGGTACTTTATATGTATGCAAGGTTGAGAAACACTGGATTAGTCGACTGACTCTCTGATAAACATTTGCTTATCAGATAGTCGACTAGTCTTTAACATCCCTAATGTATACCATATTTGCTGACTCCTGTGCTAGATGGGTGTATAAACGGGAAAACTCTTTGGTTTAATTACTCTTGTCCTGCTCTGTATCCTACTGTATTTCTGTATGAATGAGCAGTATGCTGATGAATGAGTGTTTTGTCTATTCTCAAAGAAAAAGTTTAGAAGAATAGCTGTCTACTAGTTGTCCTAAATTAAATCTATCATGTGGTATCACTGGTTGCAAAATTCTCTGTCTGTCATCAGGATTCAATGGAGTGGATTACAAGAAAGAGCGAATGGATTGAAATATTTACAGCTTCTGTTATTTCTGGCTCAGTCTGTCAGAGTCCAGTTTCAACAGATCTGAAAAGCAAATTGCATTTACTCGCATTACATTTATAAAAGTAGGGAAAGCGTTTATATTAATAACTGAATTTTTAAAAACCTGAAATACTCGTAAAACAAATAAAGAGGACTTAGCAGCTGAGAGTGCCTTTTGTTGAAGGTGACATTGGAGCTTTTATCTGTAATTTCAGTGATGAGCAGGAGAAGTATATTATAAAATCAAACTGCATGAAATGCAGAACTCAATGTGATGCTTTCACAACATTGTTGGAGTAGTGGAAGAATAAATTGTATTCTCTTAGTAATGGGATGGGAGAATTGGCTGAATAATGATGTACTTTCAAATTGACTCTGATTTGCAACTTGAAGGATTCAGTGGCAAAGCTCAGATTAATTTTGAAATAGTTCTGTTAATATGAACCTTAAATAAAACAAAATTGATATCTCTCTACAAACTCCTAGATACTCTAATTTGTGATGGAGTTTAATATACTAATATGTAAACAAATGCTAAAATAGTGTATGGAAGAAATATATATTTATATGGTGTGTACATTTAGTTATAGATATAAATACACTATTTTCTGTGTGTTTTAGTAATGGGCTGTTTTAGTATTTTTTGTTTTTAGTATTTTTTGTATGGGCTGTTTTAGTATTTTTTTTTTTTTTTTGCACCATATGAGGATTTATCTAGGTATATGCACAATATATACAGATATACTGTACATAAATATATATTATATTTGTATTTCCTGTTCATCTTCTAGTGTATTTTCAATTCTGGCTAAAATAAACCTCTTCTTCAGTCTCCTGCTTAAGTGAGACAGTTTGTTTTTGTGGAATCCTGCAAGTCTTCCGCTTATGATCTATTCTATGGGATATGTGAAAAATGTAAGACTGGTGGTTTTTGTGCCGGTGGCCATGTAACTATATTCATATGTTGAAATCTTTCAGTGTGAAACTGTGACCTTGAAGTGCTGCCTTTTACAGTGCTATGGCACTATTTAATTTCTCCCCACTAAACTCTAAAAACTGTAGTGATTTGGATGAATATATGACTTGGGAACTTTCAGAGAAACTTTCAACAGGAAAACCAGTTTAAACTTGTAGAGACAACAAACAGTTTAAACTTGTAGAGACAACAAAACAGGCAATAAATTACCTGTATAAGGAAGGAATGGCATAGGATGATGGGTAAATATTACCTTTCGGTGTATTATAAAGAGAAGGTTGGAGCTATGAGCCACATGGAATATTTTCATTGTTCTCTCTAAAAATATTTTGAACAAAATGTCTAGTTTGAGTGTTTGAGGATCAAGCTGATGTTATTTAGATCTGTTTAGAAAATAGGTATTTTTTCCTCCATAGAAAATTAAAACTTTTACATGAAAACACAAAATATTTAAATTCAATAGGATTCCATGATACTTCATAGAAGCTTTGGGTGCCTTATGCTTCCATTCTCCTCTCGGGGCTGAGTTTTCAGTCTGGACTATATCTCCTACAGTGCTTCACATTCTGTCCCCGTGGAGTGAGGTGGGGATGCATCCTACAAGGTTCTGCCCATGGTGCCTCAAGGGAGGTGTAGTCCAGACTAACAGCCTGACCCATAGAGGAAAATGACTGCCTTATGCTTCCAAACTGCAACTCCCATGAGGCACTGTCTTGCCAGTTTGATTTTCAGGTGTTCATTTTGACAAGAAGATATGAAAGCTTTATGTGGAAAGCATAAACTTTTTTTCACTAAATGAAATTTTGTTTGAACTTTTCCATCAGAATAGTTTGGATATACATTTTTGGGTCAAACCTAATCCCAGTAGGTATACTCATCGGCTGCGTCTAGACTGGCAAGTTTTTCCACAAAAGCAGGCGCTTTTGTGGAAAAACTTGCCAGCTGTCTACACTGGCCGCTTTGAATTTGCGCAAGACTACACTTCAGTTAGTCTATAAGGTGCCACAGGACTCCTCGCCGCTTTCGCAAGAACACTGACGATCTAATGTAAGATTGTCAGTGTTCTTCTGCAAATACAATGACTCTCCTGTTGGGGAAAAAGCCCTCTTGCGCAAATGCTTTTGCGCAAGAGGGCCATTGTAGACAACTGAGAACCGTTTTGCGCAAAAAAGCCCCGATGGCGAAAATGGTAATCGGGGCTTTCTTGCGCAAAGCCGCATCTAGATTGGCACGGACGCTTTTCTGCAAAAAGTGCTTTTGCGCAAAAGCGTCCTGCCAATCTAGACGTTCTTTTCCACAAATGCTTTTAACAGAAAAACTTTTCCGTTAAAAGTATTTGCGGAAAATCATGCCAGTCTAGACGCAGCCTTAATGTTACTACTACTTTGTAGTGTTCACTGAATCTTTAGAGGCAAACTTTGTTTTTCTTTCCCCTTCCAGGAATTGGAACCTTACATAGTTGGGTTATTGGTACAGACACTGTTCCCTCTGGTCCATCTGGGAACCACCACAAATGATAGATAATTATAATGTATTGAAACTAGTATGTTGCACTGTGGTGGAGGTAGAATTCAGGGAGCTTTTGTGGAGGGATGAAGGAGGGCACAGCTTCCTGTGTGCCCTACAGTAGACAGTTCAATAGGGATTTCTTGCTGGCTACCATGGTGGTGGACTTGGGGTAAAGATGTTGAATCGGTGAATACATGACTCAGATGGTGTGCATGTCTGTATGGGTCTTATTTTGGCATCCACCACTGTAATGTGTGAGCATAAAAACACAGTAATGTAAAAGCAACTGCAGATCTAAGCCCTTGATAGTTACCATGAAGCAATTACTTCTCATTTGCAAGATGAATCTTAACCCCATAATATGACCACTGCAGAGTTCAGCCAATTGGGCTACATGGCAATATATATGATTTGCTCAATAATTTGTAATGTCTGGTATAGACTGCATTCTCCTTAAGTCTGCTCTTTGCATGGAGAAATGCTGGCTCCCTAATAGTAAAATTAGTTGTTATTTAGTTATATATTCAGTATCTTGCAAAAATTATCTTAAAAATAAATAGTTTTTGACCTGCACTCCACTGGCACAACTAAGAAAAATATTTTTTAGCAGCTATTCAAATGCATTCTTGCAGGGTTCATCTGTGGTAAGAATGCTGTACCACAAAGTCTTATAATTAGGTCCTAATGTGGAAGATGAAGGAAGTGGGTGTGTTGTAAAAGGACTGAACAACATTTTAGAGGATTAATTTGAGCTCAAGTTATTGTCAATAAAATGTTAAGTAGCAGAAAAAGAACCTGGCTTCTGTGGCTTTAAGTGTGGGCTTATATATTTTTATTTTGTTCTGGACAAATCTCGGTGCTCATAAAAATGAAAAGCTGTCCAGAATAAGACAAGCTGTGGGCAGGTGGTGGTGAAGTGTGTCTCATTTCTATTACTATTCTGTGTAGTCTGTGTGTGTGTGTGTGTGTGTCCTCCCCTCCCTTTCCTACACTTTCACATTTAGAGTTCTGAATGGAGACTGAGGGGCATAAACTTGATGCACAATGATTCATGCATGAATTGTTTTGCACATCAAAATGAATATATTACCCTTAGCAATTGTGCTCAATGATCTGACATGTGCCAAGTAGGGATATAAAATACCATTTAATTAATCCTCTACATATTGTTTAACTGGTTAACCCTAGAGCAGTCTCCTCCCCCCGCTGCCTGTTGCCGGGCTGGAACAGCCTCCTGCCCACGGCAGGTGGAGAGCTGCTCTGGCCTCCGCCAGCTAACCTTAACATAAGAACACAAGAAGGGCTATAGTGGGTCAGATCGATGGCCCATTTAGCCCAGTATCCTGTCTGCTGACAGTGGCCAACACCAGATGCCCCAGAGGGAGGGAACACAACAGGTAATCCTCATGTAATCCCTCCCCGTCACCATTTCCAGACAAACAGAGGTTAGGGACAACATTCCTATGCATCCTGGCTAATAGCCATCAATGGACCTAAGTTCCATGAATCTATCTAGCTCTTTTTTGAACCTTCTTAAAGTCCTAGCCTTCACCACATCCTCTGGCAAGGAGTTCCACATGCTGACTGTGCGCTGAGTGAAGAAAAAACAGGTTTTAAACCTGCTGCCTATTAATTTCATTTGGTGACCCCTAGTTCTTATATTGTGGGAATAAGTAAATAACTTTTCCTTATTCACTTTTTCATACCAGTCATGATTTTATAGACCTCTGTCATAGCCCCCCTTAGTCTCTTCTTTTCTAAGCTGAAAAGTCTAAGTCTTTTTAATCTCTCATATGGATCCTGTTCCAAACCCATAATCATTTTTGTTGCCCACTTCTGAACCTTTTCCAATGCATTAAGGGTGAGGCTTCCTGTGGTTAATTGGTTAAAAATCCACATCCCTAGTGCAAAGCCAAAACTATATTTCATAACATAATTGTTGAAAAAGGATAGAGATTTGTGTCTGGAAAATAACAATATACTGAACGTAACAGAAAATTTGAGCATTGCTCGGGTCCATAACTCAATTAATTTGTGTTTTTTGGAAAATAAAACGAAAAATGTACATGCTTCACTGAAATCATTGCTCTGGGGTAGGGCTGGGGATGATGGATTCAGTATGCAGGCTGTCCCAGGGAGAGAGGACTACCCAAGCCGTCTCTCACCTGACTAGATGAAAAGCATCTCTCCATGGCCTCTGCAGGGCAGTGGGCACATCTGGGGGAAGGGTGCATGTCCCCTGGCTGGGGCAGGTTCAGGTTTGGGATGTGAAAAGTTAACTGGCATGCATCACCCTAAACAGGTGATGCTTACTGGTTTTGGTTAATTAGTGGGGGCTGGAACAATTTGCTGCCTGCCCCAGTCAGGAGGCTACCGTGCCCCACAGGGGGCCTGCCGCAGACAGGGGCTGCACTTGTCTGGAGAAGCCTTTGTCCATGGTGGGCCCCGGCACCCCGCAGGCCGGGGCTGCTTCGGCGAGCGCTGGGGACTGGTGACAGTCCCATCCCCAGTGTGGGGTGGGGGTGCAAGCCCTGCAAGCTGGGGGCTGCTCCAGCCAGGCTGTAGCGGACCCTCGCTTGGGATCCTCTGTGTGTGTGTGTGTGTGTGTGTGTGTGTGTGTGTGTGTGTGTGTGTGTGTGTTGGTTAACCGGTTAAATATTAGATAAACCTACTGTTTAACTGGTTAAATGATTAACTGGGATTTAACAGTTCTAGTCCAAGTTCATCTGCCTGCTCCATTCCCCAGCCAGGGTGAGGAATGCAGAAGGGGATGAAGGGGAACAGTAAGCAACGTTCCAATACGAATTGGAGGCTGGCACTTCAAACCCTCCCCCTCAACAGGTGGGAGGCTCAGGGCTGAGGTAGTCCCAGATGGGGCTGGAGTACCTCCCAGCCAGCCCCTTTCACCTGCCTGGAGATTGTCTCTCTTCTCTATGGTTTTATGAGTGGCAAGCCCATTCCAGGCACATCTCATTTTTCCTGGCAAAACCAAACCCTTTCCTTGCTTTAAGTTATGATAAGAGGAAGCTGTATACCGAATTTGGTGGTTCTAACTCTTACAGTTTAGGAGTTCTTGAACAAACAAGCAGACAGACAGACAAACTCTCTGAAATATATAGTAGATGTATCATTCTTTTTTTTAGCACAAATATCTATTATATTCTTCAGCTCTCTTGCTATGATTAACTCTGAAGACTAGAAGGTTGAGTCTTACAGCCATATCCGTTACACGCACAAATTCTAATTAATAAATTGAAGCCAGTGTACCGTGTGAACCAGTTCACTGAAACTGTTTTGGATGTGTTTTAAAAACAAACATTAATGTGCGTACCTAATAGGGAGGAATGAAAATATGAACCTGTTAAATGACTGAACAATATCTAAAGCAGTGTTTCTCAAATTGTGCTCTGAGGAGCCCTAGGCCTCCGCGAGACATCTCCAGGGGCTCCGCGAGTCTGACAGACTGGAAACATCGATAGGTACAACACATACTATCAGTGGACCACTGGGGCTCCGCATAAATTTTTACACATGTAAAGGGCTCCGGAGCCCAAAAAGTTTGAGAACTGCTGATCTAAAGGATCAGCTTGCAAACTAGACTCTGCCAGACCACAATAATGTAAGGGCTTGTCTACACTGACAAGTTACACCCCTGAGGGTGACAGTTGTAGCACAGTGACACCCTTCCTGAGTGCAGCAAATTACAGCTCTGTAAAGCACCAGTGTGGACCTTGCAACAGAACTAGCACTGTTAGCTGCTCCCCTCCATGGAGTTTGTTTACCTAGAATGCTGGAAGAAATCTCTTGCCATGCCCACACTGCAGTGTTAAAGTGCTGCTGCTTTCAATATGAGTGTGTAGTCAAAGCGTAAGTTGACCATTTTTCTATCTCTAAGGAAGTGCTTAGCTACACTACTCTTTTAGGCTTCAGTCTTACTGAACAAATATGAATTCATACAAGAGGGATAAAACAGCACAGCCTAAATCATAGGCAGTGTTACTCTGACTGTTATCCCCCATAGAAAAGATTTGTTCCTGGACAGTTAAATTATTCTTAAAGCTGAGTTTGCCATATTGCTAGATTGGGGAATAATTTGTCTGTGGATTAAAGCTACAGAGCAATATTCAGCATTAATGCAGTTGATTGCAACTCTCTTTAAAGCCAAAAGAATTGCACGTGCTTTTCGTAGAATCATAGGGTTGGAAGACACCTCGGGAAATCATCAAATCCAACCCCCTGCCCAAAGCAGGACCAACCCTAACTAAATCAAGATGGAACTTAAAAACCTCCTGATGCTGGATTTGACTCTAAGTACTCTTACTGTTAAAAAATGTACACTTTATTTTCAGTCTCAATCTGTCTAGCTTCAGTTTCCAGCCCTTGGATCATGTTGTTTCTTTTCCTGCTAGATTGAAAAGCCCATCCTTAAATATTTGTTCCCTGTGTCGATACTTGAAGACTAATCAAGTCACCACTATTAACCTTCTCTTTCTTAAACCAAACAAATCGTGCTCTTTGAGTCTATCCCTATAAGGCATGTTTTCTAATCCATTAATCATATTCTCGATAAACCTAATCAATTTTTTTATCAACATTCTTCTTAAACTGTGAGCCTCAGAATCAGATACAGCATTCCTAGGGTTGCCAGATGGTTTCAACAAAAATACTGGACACACTTGACATCACAATTTACATTACATCTTATTTAGAAAATCTCGGACATTTATATTTTCTCAATTTGTTTCCCGAACAGAGAGCTCAAATACTGGACTGTTCGGTTCAAAACTGGACACCTGGCAACCCTAAGCATTCCAGTAACGGCTGAATCCATGCCAAATGTAGAGGAGATTAACCTAATGTTATCCAGGTTTTTCAGAAAACAAAACAGTGCTAATTTACCTGTTTCTTTCCAGGTGGTGTAAGGAAAAAATTAATGGGGACACTGCTAAATGATTGGTACAACACTAATCCTTACCTAAAACTACTCTTTTCTTAGGTCTCAATAAATGCGCACACTCACACTCATGCTGTAGCAGTAGAGTTGATGCACCCCAAACATTATAGTTACCCAAACTTTGAGATGGTTTTGGTGAATCAACAGCCAAGCTTCCAGGGACTCTCCTTTTGTCCAGCTGTTGGGAATTTAGGTTTTAGCTCCTTGCCCAAAAGATGGCTCTTTTCAGCTCCTTCCTTGGATTTCTCCAAAGTGTATACTTTTGCTTAATCTTTTATAACTAACTTAAAGTTACATGTTTTGTTAGTCTTTAAAGTGCTACTAGACTTTTTGTTGTTTTTAAAGTTTTTCCTATTACAGACTAACTTGGCTATCCCTCTGAAGCCTTTAAAGCACACAGTTAATAGGGACTCCTTGTGGATCATGATATTAATCTGTGTCATCAAGTCTCCTAATTTCAACAAATTATTTATTTTTTTAATTATCAAAGCATTTCTAGTATTTCTGGTCATAACAGCCATTTGTGTCTGGGCACTGAGTGGAGGTCAGCCGTCCAAACATTCCTTCCATTGTCACGATACATTAACTGTGTGTCTCATCCTCCCATTCTGATTAGCAAAGATGCAGTCATGCAACAGTTTGGCCTTGCCTCTCAGAGCCTAAGATTATTCCTAGCTATGTGGTATTTGGTTTTCGTTTAGCAGTGGTGGGACACACAAAATGGCTGAGTGCAGTACTGTCAGTTTCTGGGGTTATGTACAGTAGTGTTAAATTCCAGGGTTAAACTAGTTCTGGCACTTTTCATCCATAGATTTCAGAGCATTTTATAAATGTGGCAAGTATCCCTACATTGGGAAATCGAGGCACAGAAAGGTCTGTTCACTGGGTCACAATTGATCATGGGAAGTGTGTAAGACATGTTTTATCTTCTGCAGTGTTAAGCTAAATATGAATGGACCTGTTCCTTAACAAGAAACAGATATAGAAATAATGCACAAAAGCAGTACAATCCTCTACAAAGGTAGTTTTATGGTAGATTTTGGTTGTCTTTACTGCAGGCCATATTACCATATGTCTTTGAAGACTTCATATGAATGTTTGTGTTGATTGCTATGTGCTTTTTATTCTGTAAATGATGAGGAAATACATTTCTGTTTTTTTTTCCACCTATGGTTTTTGCCCATATATTTGACATTAATGAGAACTAAATCTTTGCTGTCAGTGACTAATTGGGAATAGCATGGGAAAAGCACATGCAACCCTGTTTATCAGGCATGCTTCATCTAGTCTTGCAGAGATTAACAGCCTTTACCCCAGTGTTAACAATTTACTTCAAATGAGTCATATCCGTTTTCTCTTGTGGGATGCATTACTGCAGTTACCTCTAAGGCAGTCAGTGTTATCTGAGTGACACATTGCAGGATACTGATAGTGGTAGCAATTTCAAGCAGTGTTGATCTGGTGTGAGATTAACTGTTGCTTCACTAATTGACAAACATTTTTCAGAAAGCTAATGGGGGGTGGGGGGAAATATAATAAAAAACATTCATAAAGTTGATAGCAACTGAATGTCCAGCTCTGTTTGGTAGCAAACCCTGTGTAAAACGTCATGTACTTTGCTGACCACAGTGATCATTTACCTCTCTTTTTTTGTTTGTTTGTTTAGTGATAAACTCCTTTTAAAAGGAGATTGAATTTTGCCTTTTGAATTCAAAATGGCTTTGGTCTTTTAACTTGTGTGTCATTAGGCAAGGTTATTTCTGTCTTATAGAGTTGTGGTCCTGAGGCTGACTGAATCCTTGGGGGATTATCACAACAAATACATATTGAAACAAGACCAGACCCAAGGATTCTTCTCCCACTCTCCCCTGCATCATGTGTTCAGATGTTGGAGTCTTAATAGTGGTGCTAAGTGACAGGAACAACTTATTACCTTCTTCTGTCTTCTCTTTATCATTGCTGTTTTATAAATAAGGAAATGAACAGGAGAGAGGAGATTACTGTGGTGGATTGTTTTCTGTTTCAGGGTTTGCAGGCAGTTAATCATAGTTTACCTTTTTCTTTTCTAATGGAACAAAGTACATCTGGGAATAAAAATGGGAAATGATATTTGGACTATAAAGTGAGACCTTTTCATGTAATGAAATAAACTGTGAAATCACCTTGATCATAATTCTTAATTTTCAATATGGTAAAATATTTCTGCATTCTAGTATATGTTAGTACATATGTACCCTTATTATTTATCAGTACTGTGCATTTCTGGTACTCGAGTAATATTTCATGCAATGTAGATTGAGTAAAAAGGTAAAGTGGGTAAAGAGCAATGTACACTTCTGGCATTACATATAGATATTCATTGATAATAAGGAATCCATATTCTAGAGATGGTGGATTTCTTGCTGTAGCTGTAGGGAACAGTCATGCATTATTATTTGGAAACCTGAGGAAATCAAAACACAGTCCCGTACTCCCCTTACATTCTGATTTAGTAAATATCTGTCTAGTAGTCTATCTGACCAAAATTAAAACCGAATGGGGACAGAGTGGGAGTCCAGAAGGAAACAGAGAGATCAGTGAAAGAAGATGTTAAAATTCTTTTAATCAATTTGCCAGAGAAGCAAGATGAGCATAATATGAAAAGTCTGATAGTACAGAATTATGTTCAGATTGCTTGGAACTCTGACCAGACTTTAAACAAAGGATTTCTGTCTAGTGCCACTTTGTTGTAGATACAGGCGCAGATCCTCAGCAGGTAGAAATGTATTACAGGAGACCTACTCTGATTATCACGGGCTGAAGATCTGGCTCACAGCCTAACAGACACAAAAGACAGGACTATGTGGCACTTTAAAGACTAACAAGATGGTTTATTAGGTGATGAGCTTTCGTGGGCCAGACCCACTTCCTCAGATCAAATTGTGGAAGAAAATTGGCATGACCATATATACCAAAGGGATACAATAAAAAAAAGTGAACACACATAAAATAGACAACTCCGATTTTAGAACAAAGGGCAGATGAGAGGGGAGGTTAATGTCTATGAGATAATGATATTAGAGGTGATAATTGGGGAAGCTATCTTTGTAATGGGTAAGATAATTAGCATCTTTGTTAAGGCCCATTTGTAAAGTGTCAAATTTAAGCATGAATGACAGTTAAGAGGCTTCTCTTTGAAGTCTTGTGTTAAAGGGAGTCAGGTTGTTGAGACAATGCCCAGTCTGGCTGAAATAGCAAGAAACTTTTTTCTTTGTGAAACTGTCTGATGTCTGTTTTGTGTGCATTGATTCTTTGGTGAAGTGTCTGAGAAGTTTGTCCAATATACATAGCAGACGGACACTGTTGGCACATGATGGCATAAATTATATTTCTGGATGATCAGGAATATGTGTTCTTGATCTTATAACTGAAATGGTTAGGTCCAATGATGGTGTCAGCAAAGTAAATATGTGGACAAAGCTGGCAACGGGGTTTGTTGCAAGGCAAAGTTCCAGGGTTGGTGGTAGTGTGGTATGTCCTGTGGTTGTTGGTAAGAATCATCCTGAGATTAGGTGGTTGTCAATAGGAGACTGAGAGGCTCTGGGAGACAGACCCATAGAGTATAGTATCCTGTTCCAGTATAGGTTGTAGTTTATTGATAATGCGTTGGACGGGTTTAAATTGGGGGTATAGGTGATGACAAATGGTGTTCTATTGTTGGTTTTCTTGGGTCTGTCTTGAAGTAGATGGTTTCTGGGTATTCGTCTGGCTCTTTCAGTTTGTTTTTTTATTTCTCTGGGTGGGTAATTGAGGTTTATAAATGCTTGGGGAGAGATCCTGAAGTTTCTGGTCTCTGTCAGTGGGATTAGAGTAGATGCGGTTGTATCAAAGGGCTTGGCTATAGACGATGGATTGTATGGTGTGTTCTGGTTGGGAGCTGGAGGCATGTAGGTAATTGTATGAATCAGAGGGTTTTCTGCAGAGAGTAGTATCTAATTTACCATTGGTGATTTGTACTGTCGTGTCCAGGAAATGGATCTCTCCTGTAGAATGGTCCAGGCTGAGATTGATGGTGGAGTGTAGGTTGTTAAAGTCTCTGTGGAATGCATCCAGTGTTTCTTGGCCATCAGGGGCAGCCCGTGAGCATAGGCAGACTCAGCGGTCGCCTAGGGTGCTGCCTTCAACGGGGCGCCCGATGATGATGACACGGGGCGCCCAGGGTGCCCGATGATGACATCACACCACTGACAGCCGTTCAGGTGGGTGCTCCGATCGCGCGTTCCGCCTGGGGCACCAGCTGCCGCAGCCAGCCTCGCCTAGCTCCTGTTGGCCATGGGTCCAGATCATAAAGATGTCATTGATGGAATGCAGGCTGTTTAAATAGCTGCTTCATTAGCAATTTTGATGTGCTTGATTTGTATCCCTCTGTCGACCAAGGGATGCAGTCTAGACGTAGTGCATGAGTCCTAGAAAACCAGCCCAGAATCAAGAGCTCTAGGATAGGACCTGCTGAGAGGACATGACACCCTAAAGTCCACTGAAATCAAGCTCATTCTGACCTGCAGGGGTTATTTAGTTTCATAATCCTGAGTACCCTACTAGGAATGTTTTTCCCCAAGCTTCTGGAAGTTTCACTTAGGTTTCTATTAAGTGCAATCAGAACCATCCCTAGGTTGGTGTGGGGCTTGGAAAAAATCCAGCCTCCCTGCTAGTCTCCTCACTGTCAATCCGGCATGCTTGCCTGCCTGCCGCTTGTCTCCTTGCTCACCACCTCACCTGTCTGCCCGCCCATCATTCTCCTCCTTATCATATGCCCACCCCTCTGCCTACTGCTCACCTCCTCACCTGCCTGCCAACTTCTCGCTTCCCCTTTAGTTTCCTCATCATCTGTCCAGCACTCTCCTCTCCCTCAGCCTGATTGTCCCACTCCTCCTTACTCTCCTCACCTGCCCCATCTCCCTCCCCACCTCATCTCTCTCCCCACTCACCCCTTTACCTGAATATCAGAACACATGGCATCCCAAACACACAGTGGTCAGGATGCCAGACAAAGGGCTAATTATTGAGATCGTCAAGATTTAATTGAAGAGTGGGGCCCAGGGCGGCTGCTATGATTCATTGAACCCAAGGGAGAGCTCTGACTGCAGCATACTTGTTGTGTAGACCTGTCTGTGTGTGCACAAAATCTGTGGCTACAGCTATTGCCATCAGAGATCATGAGCTAAGTGGTTATAAATCCTTAAGACACTTTTAATCTAGCAATGTAGCTACCATAATAATTTATTACTTCTACTCATAGCCTTCTAGCTCCTCTTAATTTTTCAAGAAACAAAATATATATTCTGCCTATTTATAGAAGGCAGTGGCCTGAATTCATTTCTTATATGACAGCTAATGTAACTCAGTTCCCTTTGGCACTCTTCTAAATATTATGGCATTTCTCAATAGAAAACTGTAATTTGGCAGCTTAAGGCTAGGAAAAATGTGCATGATTCTCTGAGAGAGCACTTCAGATAAGTGAACTGATTAGAGCCTAGATTTTTTTTCAACACAGAACAAAATAAATCTCTTATTATGAGACAATTTGTTTTACTAGGAGTGATTTACCTCATGCCTGGGAGAAAATCATGTTTCACTGAAACGTGCTCCAAACAGGCTTTGTATATTGATTCATGTTTCTGAATAATAATAATAATTAATAATAATCAGAGGGGTAGCCGAGTTAGTCTGTAACAGGAAAAACTTAGACAACAACAAATAGTCTAGTAGCATCTTAAAGACTAACAAAACATGTATAATAATAAAATTCGTGTACATGTTTTCAGGTTAGCTTTCCAATTAAAAACTGTTTTCTTGGCATAAATAAAAAGGGTCCTGAGTCTGAAAAGCTTGTTTGCCTTACGTAAAACCAGTACCATGTGAAATTAATTACTCTGATTCTTCTGATGTATACACCTTCCCAAATCTTCGGCACAGATAAGAGCTTTTGTTCTAGTGAAATCTGTTTCATTATAATAGACACAATCTTATACAAAGGGCAGAAGGAGAAAGGAAACTAATTCTTGACAAATGGCAAAGTTGAAGGACTGCTTTCAAGTCATTTTTACTTTCAAAATTTTGTTGCAACTACTTACGTATACTTTTATCTCTAGTCATACATACATTTGGAGTGGAACCTTCAAAGGTGCTCTGCTTTGGCCTTACTTTCTATGTTTGGATGCGATAGGAGTTTTATCAGTGACTTCAGAATTAGGCCAATTCTTTTGAAAATCACACCCTTGAAATGTGCAAGTCCTACTGTTGTATATAGGTCTGCTTTTGTACCTTGTTCTGTACATTAGAGATGTTTTGTAGGCAGCCGTCTCACACCTGGACAAGAATACCTCTAGCATTTTCTTTTGCATCTTTCCTTACCATTCTTTTTCTGGAAAACCTCCATGAACATCAGTGAGTTTTTATATGATGCAGGTTCAGGCTTTGACACTCTTTTTAAAATCATTTAAAATATTTTGGTTCTTATAACATTCAAAACAATTATTTGTCTCTCTTCCTAGATGATCCTTTCTGATTTTTGCTTTGGAGAAGGTGAACGTAGCAAAAATCTCTCACAGTTTTAAATCTCTCAAGCAAGGAAACTTCAGTGGATTTATTCCAACTTTCTGGAAACCCTCTTGCTTGAATAACAATGGCTTGGAACTCTGACTGAAGGAAGTGTGAGTAGGTAGAGATGTACAATGCTAGAGGACATCTACTCCATGCAGAATCATCCCTTGGCAAACTTACTTCATTTTGTGGATCAGCATTACTTGAGAGTCCTTTTATAAATTATCTAATGATGTCCTCCAAGATGGGGCATAGATCAGGTGCAGGCAGGGCAATTGTGGTCCATACTTTGCAAACATGTGAATTACACTTGGAGGTTCTGATGACCATCCAGTGTGTGTGTGGCAGGAGGTGCTAGGGTGGGACAGGGTCTTCCTTCTCGGGGAGTAACTAGAGATTCTCCAGCCCTGCAGATGTCTCAGAAGCCACAGGGCACTTCTGTGGATCTCTGCCAGTGCATTCAATGAACCAGGAACCATGGACATCCAGGGATCCTGATTCTCATGGCAGCATTATTGTCTCTTCTTTTGTATTTATGTTCCTATCTGTTTTTAGTTATTAACTTTCATTGGGCTCATTTGTTTTTCTTTCTAATATGTTCTGTGTGATAGTAATAGTAACTCTACTCTTCTGTCCCTCTGCATTTAAAATGGCAGGCATGTGTCTTTTATGGAAGTTGAAAAAATTTGAAGAGGAATTTTATATGTCCCTGATCAACCTTAATTTGCACTACTGTCATTCAAATAATGCTGGTCACAGTTATTTTTGGCTCTACGTAGGTAAAGATCATTATTTCCATTTTACAAGTGGCAAAATTGAAGCATGGAGAATTTGAAACTTGTCCTGATCACAGAGCAAGTTAATGTATGGCTAGGAAGAGACCTAGGTCTTAACACAGTGTTTCTCAACCACAATGGGGCTATGTGATCAGAACCACAGTGTGCCTCCCCCAACAGACCCCTGTGCCCAGCACTTCCCGCCCAGAGACCCTTCCACTGAGTGGGGCCAGGAGTGAAGTCCTGGGTAGGGAGCCTGGCAACAGGGATCCCAGGTTTTGCTGTGCAGGGCAGAGCAGGAGTCAGGACCCTGGACCTGGCTGCGGCTATGTCTGTTCCTATTTTTTTTCCAGTTGAAGTGTGTGTGTGTGTGTGTGTGTGCACGTGCGTGTGTGTGGGAGGGGGGAGGTGTTGTTAAATCAGACACGCTAAATAAATGTAGACCAAGTCTTTACTAGGACTGCTCACATGGGTTAAGACTACTCAGCTCATATTGCCTCACCTCACATGAGTGCTGTTATCCCAGTCTCACAGAGGGGGAACAGAAGCAGTATTGCCATCCCCCAAAGTTGAAAAATCACTGAGTCAGATCTAGGGATGTAAGCAACTAGTTATCAGGTAGTCAATAAGCCTAGACTTATCGGGTAGTCAAGTCATTACTCGACTGCTCACTGTATCAGAGGCAGCAAGATGGGTGGGCGGGGGGGGAGCGAAAGCAGGAGCCCGTGCTGGGAGCAGCTGGCTAAAAGCCGGTTCCCCCCCAACACTGGTGGGGGGTGGGAGGGCAGGGGAGGCAGAGCCACAGCAGGGTTAGGTCCCAGTCCCTCTGGCATTGGCTGCTGGTAGAAGACACGAAACTGCGCTAGATGGACCTTTGGATTTACGCAGTATGTCCATTCTTATGTTCTCCTTATTTATATGGTTGTTAAATATCATGGGAGGGGGAGAATACATTATGTTGTTTCTGTTTTGTAGTGCACATTGTCTCTGTCAGATCAAGGCTAGTGAATAGAGTTGATCTATAGATCTGCGTGTTTCCGGAAATCACTGTTATCTTATTATTTATATTGCGGTAGGACCCCTGCACCCCAATCATTGACTAGGGCCTCACTGTGCTAGGTGCTGTGCAAACATAGCATAAAAAGACAGTCCCCAAAGAGCATACTATCCAAGTAGATCTCTATTGGCTCTCATTTCTGGGTTTGCCATAAACTTCATGACAAAAAAGACAGCAAGCAAGAAGCTAAGCCATCTCAATGAAAGAGCAGGTCCTCTGGGCCCCTGTTGGGCTTTAGTCTAGTTAAATGCTCGTGCTTGTTATTTCCATTTCACAATTTTAGCAGCAGTGTACCTTTGAAATTCAGAGCCCAGATCTCAAGGGTCAATGGTTGTCTGCCCTAGGAATATATCAGGAACGTTGCAATTAGTGCATTGCTGACTTTCAAATTTGGGGGAAAGTCTAGTACTAGATTATACATCTCTAAGGGTATGTCTATACTGCTGCTGTCGATCTTGGAAGGTTTGAATTAGTGGGGCTAGTGAAGACAAGCTAATTTGAACTGAGAGGGGCTCTCCAGTTGATGCCAGTAGTCCTGCTTCCACGAGGAGTAAGTGAAGTCCAAGGAAGAGTGATCTCCCTTTGACTTCCTGCAGTGTGGACAGCACCAAAAGTGGAGTTAACGTATTTCAGTTTCAGCTACTCAATTAATGTAGCTGAAGTGGTGAATCTTAATTCGACATTGTCCTGTAGTGCAGACATACCCTTTGAAAAAATCCATCCAGCATAGCGGATTCATATTGTTCTTTCACTCAGTCCTTTCTAATTTTGAGGCTTGCGAAGAGTGTATCATTTATAGTGGATTTGTTTTCCTCAGAGTAGAAGCTTTTTAAATGACATTTAGTAAGTTTAAAACATTTAATAAATAAAAATCTATATACAGTGCATTCACAATGCTGCTCCATCAGTAGTTTTGATAGTCTGGGAAGAGCCCATTTTCAGTGTTTCAGTTGTCTCTTTGCTCACTACAAAGATTATAATGCTCTTATATGTCCTCCCCACTACATGAATACCTCACATTTAAAACCATTTTTGGTAGCACTGGATTAGGAGATACTTGTCCCCAGGAATTCAGGGAATTGAAAAGGATTCTTTTGCAAGCTCCCTCTGCATGTTTGGATCAGAACTGCCTCCTTTAATCTTGATCCCTTTTTCAAAAGTCTCTGGGGAGAATGGGTTTGAGTCCCAAGATCCTTTTTTGGAACCTGAAAGTTTTAAGGCTGAACTCCCTACCCCGGTCCAAGAGACTTGATTCCCCTTCCCCCTACCATCCCTCAAAACTCACCAAATTCAATATGGTGGGTGTGTGTGTATGCGCGCGCATGCACAGTTCCTTATTCATGTGGCATTTTCCGTAGGTGTAGGAAGTATTTTAGTCTACATTTAGGCGGATATACAGAGTAGCTATACTGGAGCAACAACCTACTGCAATATTGCAACGTACTCCTTAAATCAGTAGAGCACCTTAAAGACTAACAAAACATGTAGATGGTACATGTTTTGTTAGTCTTTAATGAGCTACTAGACTATTTGTTGTTTTTTTAAGTTTTCTTCTTACAGACTAATTTGGCTACTCTTCTGAAGCTTTTGTACATGGTAAAAGTTAAGCATGTGATTAAATGCTTTGCTGGATTGGGGCCGGAATGGTAGGTATCTTGCATGATAGAGACATAAATGGGCAGTAGCAGTTGAGCTTATTTTTAAATATATATAATATATATATATATAGTAAAACTTTTATACTCCCAGTAGAAACAAGGCAGAAAATTTTAGTTTGTGTAGAAGGTTCTATTCCATAGGTTTTCAAGGAGGAACTTCTAATCTTCCATGCAGATAACAGCAGCCCCTCCATCCCTGACTGAACTGACAGGAAAGCACAATAGTTCTCCCAGCTTAACTAAACCACACTCAGTGATACTAGATCAGATTTTTGATATCCCTGTGTGCTGCTTTCCAGTTCACTCCCTATGGTCTGTGTTCTCTGTTGTTAATGAGAGAGCATGAGGATTTTTCTTCCTTTTTATCTAGTTGTATGCTCTTGCAAGTTATTACAATGACTACCTTTTCATCCTATCAGTCTGCCAGGTTGTCTATATTAGAGCTGTGTCTCACACCTATTGTAAGTGAGTTGTTCTGTAAGAATCAGGTCCCTTGTTGTTGCCCCTTAAAAGAAAAAGACTGCTAATGAGAGTAGGCTGGAGGCAACTCCCCGCACCCAGACACACATCCACTGCTCTCTGAACAGAAACAAACTCTTCCATGCTTTGAAACCATGGAGCTGTGCACATAGCTGACTTATGCTATCACATGAACTTCCTGTTGGTCTCTAGTTTTCCCCCTCTTTCTCCCATATTGTAATAAGTGAATTTCAGCCATGATGGTGCTGATAATTAAATATGTCTTTCTGAACATAAAGGGATTTAATAACCGTATTAAAAGAAAAAAAACAACCTCAGCGCTGTAAAAAGGGAATGTTGATGTTACTGTGACAGAACTTGGAAGTTTTTAAACTGAATAGAGATTGCATAGACTGAACTGTTTCCATTTGCTTTTATTCTATAATAAGGAGCATTCCTCTACTAATACAAAAGCTGAATGTCAATATTCAGAGCACAAGATTGGAAAGGGCAGATTTACTTTCCGCCGGGCTGAAATTGGCAACTCTATAATAGTCTTTGCCTATCTCTATGGGCCAAGTCAGGATGATCCCAAAGGTTTTAATAATTTCTTGCATTTAAATGACCTGGGACACTCTCCTATTATAAGCAGAGCTTTAATGGACCTCTAAATCCAGTTCTTGATAAATCTTCCCCAGCTTCATATTAAGACACTAATACTCACTGGTAAAGCTACAGTTTTGTCCTGAAAGCATGGATTCCATGACTTTCTGTGGCTTGGCTGGAAGAGCTGTCAGCCCTGGAACTGAAGGCGCGATGGTCTCTGGAACAGCTGACAGGCAGCCAGCCCTTGTGGCCACCAGAACAATGGCTGAGGTTGGGTCCGTGCCCTGGGTATGGAATAGCTGCAAGCCCCAGCAGCACTCTGTGTCTCCTTCATACTTCCATGGTATTTTTAGTAAAAGCTTGCAGCAGGTTGTGGGTTTCTGTGAAGTTTTGTTTATTGTCAACAATAGGGATGTTAAGGACTAGTTGACTATCCGATTTCCACCCCCCTCCTTGCTGCCTCTAGCTGATAGAGGCAGCATGGGAGGTGGGGGGGAAGGGATACTTCAAAGTGGTAGAACCGCACAGCTGAGCCTGGGCTTAGCTATGCAGCGCTGCTTCTTTGAAACGCTAAGGCGGCGTTCAAAGGGCAGCGCTGCACAGCTGAACCCGGGATTAGCTGTTTGACGCTGCTGCTCATGGACCTGGGGTCAGCTGGGGACTCCAGCTGACCTTGGGTGCTGGGGAAATGCCGAGCAGAACCCGCAGTCAGCTGGGGAGTCCCCAGCTCTGGTGTGGCATTTCAAAGCGGCAGCGCAGCATGGAGCCCGGCGTCAGCAGGGGACTCTGATTCCCCTGCTGATTCAGGGCTCCATGCTGTGCTGCTGCTTTGAAATGCACAAGAGCCCCTGCTGGAGACTTTTGTACATTTCAAAGCTGGCATGCTGCCCTGCAGCCCAGTGGGGGGCTCTTGTACATTTCAAAGGAGGAATGTGGAAGTGCCTATCAATTAGTCGATTAATAGATGGAAATTCCATCAATTCTATCCATTGACTAGTCAATTAACCGTTACTTAACATCCTTAGTCTGCAACTGGCCTAGGACTTTCATTAAAAACAGCCATGACAGAATTGTAGCCTTACTCATTGGGTACTTCATACATGCATGTGTTTAGGATTGAATAATCCCATGGCCAGAGACTTTGTTTTTTCTGCAGCTCATTCATCATATTCAAGATTGAACTATTTCTTAATGTCACAAGGTTTGATCCAACACTGATTATGGCATTGGTGGTGGTATTCTATCTAACTGTACTCCTATGCATATATCCTTTAGATTTCCAGGGTATGTGTCCCCTACTAAAACATGGAGATTAAATGCTTTTTTGTTGTTTGACCTTTCATTTGATAACTCTGTCCAGTAGGAGTCAGAAGTTGATTTACCAACAATTGCCTACGCCACTTCTTCAGGAGGCCTTATATTTTCGCATATCGCACTTGCATTATCTTTAAAAAGAAACGGAAAACACGGAATTCATAGTGTGGTGAAGGAAATTAAGGCTTTTGGTGTAGATTAGGTTTCTGCTCTCTCCCTGGAGAAACTCAGAACCCTCATTGATCTACGACCGTGTTGTTCAACATGCTAGCCACTAGCTATATGTGGCTATTTGGCTGGATGAGTGTGGTTAGTTTGCTATAGCAGTAGCCACTATAGTGACTACTGCTTCAGAACTGGTTGGAACCTCAGATCTAAGATATGAAATCAACATACTTCTGACCCAAAAGGTCGAGTTTACTTTATTCTCTTCCATGCAGATTAGAGACTAATATAACAAAGACATGGCTAGGTCATTAAATGGCTGAACTGTATGTGAGAGAAGCAGGAGAAAACACTAGGAAGAAGGGGTGGAAAAAGACAAGGGCGCATTTCAAATAAGACTTGAGACAAACAGAAATTTTGGGCTAAGTGCTGCTTGGAGAAAGTGCTTGGAACCGTTAGAAAAGATACTGTCTATTTGATTTACAGAAAAAGCTTTGCACACTCTTTGTAAACAAATTGTCTCAAACAAATACTTGATTCCATCATCAATTTCTCCTTCATCCTGAAACAAGACCCTGACTTTTGGCTAACTACCTACGTCAAAAGGAGCAACATTAGCGTACATCTCTCTGTGCTTTGTGGTTCAGTTTTTAGTTTCTGCAGTATACTTTAGTGAATACTTGATTCAGGACTGTGAAGTCTGGTCTCTCCTATGAAATCTGCCTATTGTTGAATAGTGATAGAGATGCAGCCATGTTAGTCTGGTCTAGCTGAAACAAAAGACAGGACTATGCAGCACTTTAAAGACACGAAAGCACATCACCTAATAAACCATCTTGTTAGTCTTTAAAGTGCTGCATAGTCCTGTCTTTTGTTTCTGCCTATTGTTGGGCATTACCGCCCTTACATCTGCACTGTCTGAGCCCAACTAGCAGCTGCTGCTCTTTGGCTGCCCAGCTCTGAAGGAACTGCTGTTGACAGCGGCAGCCCAGAAGTAATGGTGACAATACTGTGACACTCCCCCACCCCTCCAAAAGTCTTGCGACCTTTTTCCTCCCCGAGATACCATTTTAGGTTGGGAACCCCGCTGTTACAACACTACGAAGTTTCAGATTGAAGTATCTGAAACCGTGACATTTAAGATTTTTAAAAACATATTCCTGAAATTCACCAAAATGTACTATGAATTTGATAGGCTCATGCTTATAGTACAATGAGGCCCTTTCTCTTGTTCACCATATACTTTAAAAAGACAGAAAGTGAGATCTTAATCTCATTGAAATCAAGGGGACTTCCGCCATGGACCTCACCGAGCCAAAATTTCACCAGAAGAGTCTTGTCTTTGATGCTGTGTAATCCATCTAAGAACTTGCTCTGTCTTTTCTCCTCAGTCTCTTCTGGATGTCTGTCTTTTGAGCGCCTACGTTGCTCTTTCTTGGGTTATTCCAATTTGGAGAAATTGTTGCTGGAACCAGGTATTTTGTTAGTGCATTTCTGTTTGTTTACAAAGAATGTAGGAAGTCCTGTTTTCCTGAACATGGATGGAATCTGATTGCTCCATGCTGCTTAACTGGGTAAGCTGCAAGGAAGTGATTTACACCAGTGTTTCTAAGGATAGTTAGTGGGAAAGCCTGGCATGCAAGTCTGTTAATAATTGTTTGCATATGGCCTTGTGCTGAGACAGCACCGTAGGCGCCATACAGAATATCCTGAGTGTTTAATCACTATTATTTATTTCTACTTCAGGTGTGGCTGTTTAAACTATAATCAGCACAGGGACTGATAAAACCACTGGCAGGTTTGTTTGTTTTTAACACCTTTTTAAAAGGGGAGTGTAAAACGTATGACATGAGGCAGCAGATTCACCTGACTAGGATATAGCCGTGGTAGTGTGTATAATGCATCTTGAATGGCCCCTTGCTAGTCACCTTCCTTGGGCAAGAGTCAGCATGGGAGGATTTAGATTTCTTAAATTCTTCAGAATTGCATCTTCCTACCTCATTTGTGATCAGCCTTGCACTCAACTTCCTTTAACCTCTGTCTATAAACCTGTAAAAGCGTACCCACCCCAGTTGCGTTTTCTGGTTCTCAGATTGTACAAGACCACAACTTTTGGGGATCGTCTCTGTATCTCCTGGTATGTGATAAAATCAAACCCACAGATATTAAGAGTATGCTGTAACTTTTGACACTGAAAACAGTTTAGCTTCCTTTCCTTAGCTGTTTGAACAGGCAGGTTTTTGCTCTATATAAGAAGGTCATTATCACTTTGAACACTGACATTTTAGTTGTCACAGATATCTGACTGCCTAAACAGAGGCCTTTGAAGATACTGAAATGCCATCGAAAGGCAGAGGGGCTGACAGATTTCTCAGGCCCATGTGCAAGCTTTACGATCCTGAAAGGAGTAGGTTCTCAGGCAGAAGGGACAAAAGCTGCGTATAGCCATCCCTCAGAGCTGCCCGGAGCCTACCATGGTGACCTTCCTCCCGTCAGCCCTCAGAGCCGCCTAGAGTGCACAGTATAGCACTCCAGCAGCGATTTAAAGGGCCCAGGACACTGGCCACTGCCGTTCCTATGGTAGCGGCAGCAGCTGGGCCCGTTGACCTCTCCCCGTGTCAGTGGGTCTGGGCTGATGTCTTGAGTGATTCTGCAGATATAGAACCTCCTGTTGTCAACCGGCTATTCAGATAAAACTGTTCAACTGTTCAGTTACTAGACTAGATAAATATAGTAGATTCTTGCCCTTCTTCTTGTTCCCACCTGTTTTGGTCACACTGAATTTTCTTAAACTGACTGTAAACTCTTCACATGAAGGTCTGTGTTTTTTACTGTACAGTGCTTAGGTTAATAAAACTCTGATCCCAGTTGGGGACCCTATGTAATATCGGAATGTAAGTAACAATAGGTTTTGAAATGTTTGTGCCAACTCTTGCTATGATCATCAACCTACTGGCAGCTAACACAGATAAGTTAAGCATAGTATATGTTAGTAGGTATTGTGCACATGGTGCTAATATAAAATGCTAGGAAACTGTTAGCAGTGTACTGTGCTTTCCCCACAGTTCTATTTAGTCATACTAAGTATACTGAAAAACGGAAATCAGCTTTGGCACTAGCTAGCGGAGAACTTGTCAAAGGTAAGATACATTCGTTCTGTGTCCTAGTACAGGTACCTTCATGGGCAACTGGCTTAGAATGTACTATCCAAAAGAGAGATAAGCAAAGTACAGAACAAAACAGCAACTAAGGAACTGTTGTGAGCCTGTGGGTTGGATTTTGGTGATCTATTTTTCATGTTTTGTAACATGAAAAACCATACTACAAATATAGCTAGTTTAAATACATATTTTCAAAGCATACATTCTGTGTCAGAGAGATGCTGCGAGATAAGAATTTCTTCCCACAAAGAGGGTATGTGTTTCTCCTTTTGGTATTTTACTACTTTATCTTTGAAGAATACATTTGGTTGTAGTCAATTATTTGGTCTCATGAACATTTTAAAGATCAAACTGCAGGTGCAATTTAACAGCTGGTTACACCTTTTTGTCAGTACTACTAATATATCTCAATATACTTGGAAACAAACATGGATTTTTCAGGTTATTGTGCATATCAAGGAAGGTAGGGTGTCTTTATTTTTTTAGAAAGTTTTAATAGTGTAATGTCCACTATAGTGGCTACAATCACCAGAAACATTAGAAGTTTAATATTACTTTTTGTAGCATCATATATGTGTATTTTTCTCACACACAGAAGACTATGGCCACATTTTTTAAAATTCAAAATTTAAGTCAATTTTCAGTAATTAAGTGGCCTAATTTTCAGTGTGCTGAGCACTGAGTAGTTGCTTTTGGAGTCAAACCCAGGTAACTTGTTTAGGTGCCTAAATATGGGTTTAAGCACTTGTTTTTTGGAGTTTGTTTGTTTTTAAAACTTGGCCAATGTCCTTGCCCTGAAGAGCTCATCCACTAAACTAAGATATGACATCTGCAGAATATAAATAACACCGGAGGACTAAGAGGAGAGTGTACGCCCTGGAGATGTTTGCATTTCTGTGCTGAGTGACATGTTTTTTTTTAATTTATTGGGTCAACATGTGGTCTTTGCCACTGCTAGAATTAGAAGCAATCAGAGTCACCCTGGAGTTGGAGTTCCTGGAGTTGTTGTTCTGTTCAGATGCAGGCTCTCACGGAGTGCAAGGACAGCCATTATGATTACACTCTGCTTAGGAATGCCTTTGTGTAGAAGATTCTTTGCCACTTCTCTCCCACTGCTGCCCATCCACAAGAGTCTGCAGGAAATGTAGCTCATGAAGCACCTGACAAGCCTAGATGCTACATCTACACTGGCAGCTTCTTGCGCAAGAACTCTTTTGCGGAAGAGTTCTTGTGCAAAAACTCTTCCACAAGAGAGCGTCTACACTGGCATGTGCTTTTGCGCAAGAGCATTCATGGCAGTGTAGACACTCTCTTGCACAAGAAAGCTCTGATAGCCATTTTAACCATAGAGGCTTCTTGCCGCAAGAAATTCATGTTGCCTGTCTACACTGGCCTCTTCTGGAAGAGCTCTTGCGCAAGAGGGCTTCTTCCTGAGAGGGAGCGTCAGAGTTCTCGCGCAAGAAGCTCTGATTTTCTACAGTACAACATCAGTATACTTGTGCAAGAATGCATGGCCATTGTAGACAGGTGGCATGTTTTTGCTCGAGAGCGGCCATTTTCACACAAAAACGCGCCAGTGTAGACACAGGCTAGTGGTAAAAAGCAAGATGCAAGATGTAAGCTGCTTTTCAAGTTTCCACTTTTTTTCCTGGATATTAGAGACCCTAATTTACTGATCTCTCCACAAAGTTCTTTTAAGTTTTCATGATATTTGTAGATCATTCCCTTTTTTTAGCAGTAATCTTCAGGGCATTTTTATATAGGTTGATTATATTGCACATAGAAAAATTGTCTGTCTGTCTGTCTGATCTCCTGGGTTAGGTTACTTTGTTCCTTGTTCTGTCCAGAAGTGACAACTTTTGATGCTCATCTTTGTAACAACTGCTTGTCAATCTCAACTTCCCATCCAGATGCCGAATGGATTTATAGAAAACTTCAGAAATGCACTTGTCCACTGTTGCTTTTAATTAGGATGAATGAAAGCAGGTTATTTTTATTCTAGCAGTGTTTGTTTGTTTGTTTTTTAATTCCAGCAGCACTAAAGGGAATGAGCCAGCAACAAAAACATATTTTCCTTTTTAGAGGGAATTGTTTTTCTGGCTAATGTAAATGATTTTCTTATAAGTATAATGATAAGTTCACTGCTAGACAGATATGGACATGTTGAAATACACTTAGGACACTTTAATTTCTTCCCCCAAAAGATTTCTCAATAATAAATTTCATTGCATGTTGAAACATCTAAAGTTATAAAACTAAAATGAGGGACCTAGTCCTGCATACTGAAATAAGGATAAAATTTCAAATGTAAGTGCCTAAGAAGATAGCGTCATGAGTGCTGGCAGCTGTTGAACTTGATGTCATCCTTTTAAAATCTGTGAAGTAAAAAGAGTCATATAAGCAAAAAAAGAAAAACAACACTCTTATTCTGTATACTGGTGTTCTGACATTCCACCGATTTCCACTACTGACTTTTTTCTCATGTCCAAGTTGAATAATTACAGCATAGTGAATGAAAGGCAACAATCATTTGTTTAGCACAAAATAAATTCAGAAAATAATCTGGGCACCTAGGTGTATTCACTGTAGATTTATTTTTAATTGTATTGCTGCAGTACACTGGTTATAGCCAAAAGAGGTTTGTGTATATATAATAGAATATAACATGTTGTTACCGTGTAGCATTTGTTTAGTAACTTGGACAGGTTCTTTCTTGTACTATTGTATTTAAAAGAATGAGTGGGAGATGAACTTTGGTCACTTTGCATCTCATTAATCACTTTCTCAGCAGTTAGAGGCACTGATTATAGCCAAATGCAAACAACTCTATACTCAGTAGTGAGACTTCACCCTTCCTAGGGAACTATTTTATCATACATAAAAAATTGTAGTCTTGTAATGCTTTAGATATGAAGTTCAGTTGTACACCTCATTAGGATCCCAACTTTTGTACACTTTTTTAGACAGAATTTCACCGATTTTTTTTTTTTTTTTTTGTATACAAATTATACAAATTGAACCGTAATAGGTTATGCAGCATTAGTATCTACACCTAATATTTTGGGATCAGATATCTTCACCTGTGGCAGAAATTGCTGACATGCATTTGCAGGGAATACAGCTAAAGGCTCCCCTTGAACTGTGCCAGCAAAATTTAAGGGTATATTAAATGGAGCAGGAATAAACATAATTGCCTTTCTCTTGTCCTCAGTGAAAGAAGATACTCCATTTACTGGAGTGAGCAATGGAAATGTTATGTGGCAAAGTTTAAGTGTATCTTCCTCTGGGCACAACAGACACATACATTTCCAGAGTCAACAGATATCCCTCCTCATTTTGAACCTCTCTCTCCCTCCCTCCCTCCCTCCGTCCGCAATCAGGTGGTCATTCAGTTTTCACTCTCCTGGTGACGTATACATTCTTGAGAGACCTAATCAGAAACTTTCTTCCAGTAAGGAAACCAACCGCTCACTGAGAGTCGACAAGTCATTCAAGTATCCAATAAACAAATGCTTATCTGATAGTCAACACACTAGTTGACTAGTCACTTCCTTGTCCCTTGTTGCCTCTCTCAGAAAGAGGCAGCCATGGTAGGGGGTGGGGAAAGAGGTAAGGGTGTTTCAAAGTGGCAGCATTGTGTGGAGCCGGAGCCAGAGCCAGACCCTGGGCTCCATGCAGTGCTGCTGCTTTGAAATGCCGTGGGGAGTGCGGGCCCAGCAGGTGACTGCTTGAGTCCCCCATTGGCCCTGTGTCTCCGCAGCACTTTTGCCTTTGAAGTGTAACAAAAGCCTGGGAATGTTGCTACACTTCAAAGGCAGAGGCACCCTTATAGATTAATCAAATAGTCAATGCAAATTACATCAACTACAGCCGGTCCCCAACTTACGAACAACTTACGGACCAAACACTTGGTTGTAACTACAAGTGTTTATAAGTCGGACCCCATTCATTTACATGTGACCACGCTGTTTGTAAGCGCGGATCGTGTCCATAACTTGGGGACCACCTTTACGACCACTTAATGGGAGGTTTGGTCGTAAGTAAGAACGGTTGTAAATTGACCAATTTGGGGACTGGATGTATTCAATTAGCAAATTAATCTAAATTTAACATCCCTAACTTGAATCTTATACTTTTGGTACTCACTAAGCCCCCTTCAGACCACTAGCTACATGTGTCTTGTCTCTCCTGTCAATGACAAGTTGAATTCCTTGTGGTCAGCAGCTGGGCCAGAAGGATGGGTGAACTTGGAGCTCTAATGGCAGATATGCCATACACAGTACTCCATAAGAATGAAGTCTCCTTATGACTACACCTAAAAATCACCCCTTACATAGTTTCAGAATTTGACATATTTCAGTCATATTACTTCTCAGTATTTTTTTCTGAAACCCTATGCATCTGATGAGCAGAGGAGATTTCATTATTTTGACCAATGAGAAAATTACCTAGTGTTTTTGCCAGAGCAGAATGAGCCTGAGATTGAGCTGTGTCCTCCTAGATCTTTAATGGATCTCAGGCTTTATCCTGCACAACTACAAATTGTCACAGCTTCCTTCCCCTCATGGGGTAATGGCTCACTCTTCATTGGCACAAGTGGCCTCAGTAGCATTGCTTCAAGAAGTACCTCTGATTGACATTTTGCAGGGCAGTTATGTGGAGTCTGATCCACACATTTTCAAGACATTTTATTCTGGTCAGAGACTCCTCTTTTGATGAATCCTTTGGGACAGCGGTTCTTCAAATAGCTGTATCCTTCTTCCCTCCTCCTCCTTGAGCACAGCTTGTTAGTTACAGTACAATTCACATGGGGAGCAGCACTTCATGATGAAGAGAAAGTTACTTACCATTATAGAAACTGGAGGCTCTTTGAGATATGTGGTCCCTGTTCAGGATGTTAAGGACTAGTCAGCCATTCGATAAGCAAATGCTTATCAGATAATTCATTTGACTAGTCGACTTCCCCTGCCCCTCCCCCTCTTGCTGCTTCTATAAAATAGAGGCAGCAAAGGGGGGGGAAGACTGGGTACTTCAACGTGGCAGAGCCGCACAGCTGATCCCGTGCTCTGTGTGGCGCTGTCCCTTTGAAACACCGTCTTGGCATTTCAAAGGGGCAGTGCTGCATGGAGCCTTGGATCAGCTGGGGGCTCCCTGTGGCATTTCCGCAGAACCTGGGAACAGCTGGGGACCCCCCCCCCCAGCCTATTCCAGGCTCCAGTGTGGCATTTCTAAGTGCACAGAGCCTGGGGTCAGCTGAGGAGTCACCAGCTGATCCCGGGTTCCAGGGAAATGCCACATGGAGCCCAGGATTAGCTGGGGATTCCCAAGCTGATCCCAGGCTCCGTGTGGCATTTTAAAGCGGCAGCGCAGCATGGAGCACAGGATCAGTGGGGAACTCTGATGGGTGCTTCCGCTTTGAAATGCACAAGAGCCCCCAGGAGCTTTTGTGCATTTCAAAATGTAAGCGCCCTCATGGAGCCCGGAGTCAGCAGGACTTCCTGCTCGCCCCGTGTTGCATATGGCATACCAGCTTTGAAATGTACAAGAGTCCTTGTGGCGGGTTCGTCCTGAGCGTGAGGCCCCGAGTCCCAGGGCACCGCCCTGCGAGCCCACAGCCTTAAAGTCTTCCCGTGTGTCCTCACTGGGGTGCGAGCTCCTGGAGCCCCTACCTAGGGTATCCCCGCACGGGCGGGGGGGGTTAGGGGGACCCGGGCCCGCCCTCTCCCCCGGCTCCCAGCCTGGGGCCATAGTGGTTTGGGGTCACAACTCTTACCTGGCCGATGGGGTCCCACCCTGTAACACATCGGCCCACGGGCACCAAAAAGGCTCTACCCCGGGCTGCTTCCTAACCTCCCCGCTCCCGCATCCCCCAGCTCCTGATCTCACCTCCTGGTCGGGGTTGCTCCCGTGGATTGCTCCCGGAGTCCGACGAGGAGCCTCTGCCACCTGTGTCCGGGGGGGAGGGGGGGGAGAATCACCTCCCCGGCGTCCCTCTCCCTGCTCTGGCGGGGAGCTGATTTTTAAACCCGCCCCCCCCGCTGGAGGGCACGCCGTCTTCGGATGCCCTGCCTTCAGCATGGCTGCCGACCCACTGCCAGGGCATCAGGGGCGAAGTCCCATCCTGACCCCCCTGGCTTGGGGCGCCTATTGTCACTGTGGTGCGCCCGGCGGCCCCACTTGCCGCGGCTTCCCTGCCTCCGCCGAGCTTGGTGGCGGAGGCCATGTCCTGCCCGGGGCCGGTCCGGGTAGCTCGGCCCGGCCTCCACCCTGGGGTCGGCGCGGCGGCCTCCCCAGTCCTAGTGCAACGGGGTCTGTTGTACATTTCAAAGGAGGAATGTGGAAGTGCCTATCGACTAGTTGATGGAAATTCCACCGACTACTTGACTAGTAAATTACTCGTTATTTAACATCCTTGGTCCCTGTCTGTATTCCACTATCTGCTTTCCTTTCTCTCTGCTTCAGAGCATGCCTGGTTGCATAGTAGAAGAGGAACTGGAGTGGTGTCAGTCTGCGTCACCTTTTATATCTCTCTTTGAAGCACAAGGAGAGCAAGGGCACATACACAGACCAAGAGGCACTGCTTGCAAGAATTCTCTGATTCTAGGTTCTTGTGGTGTAAGTGCACCCACAGTGGAATACAGATAAAGATTCCACATCTTGAAGAACCACCAGTTCTGTTAAGTAATAATTTTCTCTTCTGAAGGTACATCTGTTCAGTTACTATTTGTACAGTAGGTATTTTTTCCCACTAACCCTGATAGTCTTGTCCTTCCACTTTATCTCTTTTGACTGGTGCTTGTGTTTACCTTGCTAACTAGCAAACAATACTATTTCGTTTTTGCATAGTACTTTTACTTGTCCATCTGAAAATGCTTTACAGAAGAAGGCAGTATCATTCCCACTTTTTAAAGACAAAACTACCCTTTGTCAATGACCAGATTTTTTTTTATCCAGAGATGGTGACATTCGTGATCTAGCTTTGTGTGAGAGAGAGTATGACTGTCAGTTGGCAGACAATGGAGTTGCAGTGCACATTCACCGCTGTACTTTCTCCATACTCACATCTTACCAAAGCCTGCTTCCAAACTCAGCCTGTCCACTAGCCTGTTTGTGGCCAGAGCAAATTGTCTCTCTTTGCGTTACACCAGATGTGCAGAAACCGCCTGAGTGGTTTGCTAGCCATGGCACCGACAAGAGTCCTGCCATGGGACTTACACATTGAGAAGACTTTGTCTTCTGTTCATACCATGGGTGAAATTCACCCCTGACTATTAGGATTATGGTTGTATCTGTCATGGAGATCATGGAAATTACAGATTCTGTGACATCTATGACTTCTGCAACGGGTGATGCATCTGGCCCTGGGGCTGCCCGAGCAGATAAGGCAGCCCTGAGGCCAGCTGTACCAGCTGCTTGCTGGAATAGTTTGGGTGCATGAGAGGGGGGGAGGGGGAGCTCAAGACTTGGGCAGAGGGCTGGGATGTGGGATGGTACCTATCTTGGGGGCTCCTCAGAAGCGGCTGCCATATCCCTGCAGCTACTAGGCAGAGAGGCTGGGGGCTCTCAAACCACTCCTTTCTGGAGGCACTCCCCCTGCAACTCCTATTGGCTACAGTTCATGGCCAATGAGAGCTACAGAGCCAGAGGACCCCCACCCAGACCTTCCCTCCACCTAGGCCTTTTCTTCCCCTAGAAACATGTTGGCTGCTTCCGGGGAGCAATCCGAAGCTGGCTATAGAGCCTGCTAGCCCAGCCAACCTCTCCCAGCTCCAGTAGGGGTTCCAGGTCCCTCCTCCCCCTCCCTCCCAGCAACTACAGCCCCGTCTAAAGTTTTAGTTGGGAGTATATAGCACAAGTCATGGACATGCTATGCACCATGAATTTTTATTTATTGCTCATGACCTGTCCATGTCTTTTACTAAAAGTATCCATGACTAAGATTGAACCTTCTTTATAGTTTCACTCCCTTTAAAGCGGAAGTGTGAATATTTTGATAAATAGATGAAAGATTATTGTAGCTTTTATCTAGGAACAAAGCCTGACAAACCTATTACAAAATACGGCAGCATGCTGGCTTACCAACACAAACTTCTGTGAATGCATTCCCTTGTTCCCACTCCACGCACTGATTCCTTATTGAATTCAAAGTAAAGATCAAGGTTTTTATCCTGATATTTAGGAGCCACAACGACTAGTCTGACTCCATCTACTAGCGAGAACTCATTCCTCACTTAATCAAGAATTCCTATGACAGCTACATTGCAGGACCCTGTAAACTTGGAGATAGAACTTTCTGAAAACTGGATTTAGAATGCAAACATTTTCCTGCAAGACACAGGACTGGCCTTAGGGCACGCTATTGCTAATCAACTCCGTAGGTCATTTCTTTAGCCTGTCTTTCTTTCACTAATTTCTCCATGAACACAACACACCCATGCTATCTGTCTGTGTCTCTCTCTTACACACAGACATAATTCAAGCCTATACATCTATAACCTAATCCGAACCTACACTTATAAACTTAATCAGGCTATTTCTTCTGCAGGCTAGTCAGGAAAAAAGAGAGTGAAGTGGTTGTTTCTGTGTTTAAATACTTAGGCGTCACAGTTATGCTGTGGTGATGAGAGCTATGTAAGTACATAGATATAGGTAAGCGAGGATGTGACCATAAATTTAGTGAAATGTACACTCCCACCCACTCCTTCCAATGGTCCAGTTTTCGCTGTGTTTGTGTTATCACAGTTACAGATTGTCAGAAAGAAGATACCAAACAGGTAGGATAGCCAGGTGTCCGGTTTTGAACTGCACAGTCCAGTATTTGAGCTTTCTGTTTGGGAAACAACTTGAGAAAATATAAATATCCAGTATTTTCTAAATAAAATGTAATGTAGATTGTGATGTAATGTCAAGTATGTCTGGTATTTTTGCTGAAACCATCTGGCAACCCTACAAACAGGAGTGCACGTGGCCGTGTGACAGCAAGAGTAAGGTTACAGCATCGGGGGAGGGTCGTGTAAGAAAAAAGTTTTAGATCCCCTACAGCAAAACAATGCCAAAAGTTGGGGCTTTTCTCTGCCGCCTTGTTTAAGTGGCAGCAGGGAACGGAGTGTTCTGAGGGAAGTTTGTTGCTGCTAGAAGATAATATTGATAGTTGCAGATGGCAGAGACAGCTCACTCATAAAATGCTTTCTAGTTAGCTGATATTCTGCTGTACAAAATAATAAGCAAGATGAGATCTCTAGTGGGCTGAGATCTTACACACCATGTTTTCTTGTGAGGATGACAACATGAGATTTCAGCAGTGCTTGCAAAAGATGATCTCAAATACCTTCCATGTCTTTTGTCTGATTTTGGGCTGTTTGCTTTTAATTTATGTTTTGTTTATTTTATATAATTTCTTTTGCTTTATTTTCCTTTCATAAGTGTTCCAAAATCATCCTTGTAAAATTAAATGTATTAGGAAGTTGCTCAAATTCCCTTCCTAGTAGCATGACAAAAAATATACTATTCCTAAACATGATTTATCCTGGGCAATTTTATCACAGTTCAGGGTAACTTCACCTGTACTTCCTCTCCATGGGCCATTGAGGACACCCACTTTTAGTTAAAGTGCTGCCAGCCATTATCTCTCTTAGGTGGAAATGCATGTCCTGCTCCCATGCTCCTGACTGGGTTTATTTCCAGGCTGCACAGTTGTACTGGGATATTCCCAGCAAGCGTCTGTGCTGGGCTTTCTCTCCAGAGGCTCTAAACATCTATAATTGCCCAGTTACAATGTATTACACAGACCTTTTAAAGCAACTTCTAGTAATCTTTACATGAAAGTGTCACAGAGAAAACATATTAAAAACAAAAAAAACCTCCAGGCATGCTGAACATAAGAATGTCATGTTGATAAATGTAAAGTAATGCAATAATCCCAACTATATATACAATATGATGGGGACTAATTTGGTTACAACTACTCGAGAGAGATCTTGGAGTCATTGTGGATAGTTCTCTGAAAACATCCATTCGATGTGCAGCGGCAATGAAAAAAGCAAATAGAATGTTAGGAGCCATTAAAAAAGGGATAGAGAATAAGGCAGAAAATATCTTATTTCCTCTCTATAAAACCATGATATGCCCACATCTTGAATACTGCGTATAAATGTGGTCGTCTCATCTTAAAAAAGATATATTGGTATTGGAAAAGGTTCAGAAAAGGGCAACAAAAATGATTAGGGGTTTGGAATGAGTCCCATATAAAGATAAATTAAAAAGACTTTGGACTTTTCAGCTTAGAAAAGAGGAGACTAAGGGGGGCTATGACAGAGGTCTATAAAATCATGACTGGTATGGAAAAAGTGAATAAGAAAAAAATATTTACTTATTCCCACAATATAAGAATTAGGGGTCACCAAATGAAATTAATAGGCAGCAGGTTTAAAACAAACAAAAGGAAGTTTTTCTTCACTCAGCGCACAGGCAACCTGTAGAACTCCTTGCCAGAGGATGTGGTGAAGGCTAGGACTTTAAGGGGGATTCAAAAAAGAGCTAGACAGATTCATGGAGGTTAGGTCCATCAGCGGCCATTAGCCAGGTTGGGTAGGAATGGTATCCCTAGCCTCTGTTTCTCTGGAAGTGGGTGATAGGGGAGGGATCACATGAGGATTACCTGTTGTGAGCCCTCCTTCTGGGGCATCTGGTATTGGCCACTGTCAGCGGACAGGATATTGGGCTAGATGGACCTTTGGTCTGACCCAATACAGCCGTTCTTATGTCCTGTCCCATTTTTCATTATAGTCCTTTGATTGTCCTGGCCTGAAATAATCCATAACCTTTGCTTGTAATACAATAGATTCCAAAGATTCTTAATCTTTGTGCAGTGTTTTCAAGAGTAATGCAAGAAATTGTACCACTTGTCATACGCTTGCAGACATGAGTAGCAGTAATTAAAAAATACTTTAAAACTAGATCTTGCTGCAGTGTATCTTGATCTTAAACAAAAAATGCAAAATCACTCTAAAGTAAAGTGGGATTATCATAACACTGTACTTTTTTGTCTTGTTACAATTTTCCCTCTCTTTCTACTATCTTCTTCCCATTTAATGTTGTGCATGCAAGAAAGAGGTAATTTTTGGATACTGCATTTCTGTTCTTTCTTGCTGTAATATACTATAATAAAAAGAAAAAGTAAATGGATAGAGAATTGCTTTCAATCCCATTCACTCAAAGAAAACAAAACATTTGAAGCTTTTAAAAGAAAACCTCTCCCAGGTAATCATAGAGGAAAGCCGATTCTCTGTACATGCTAATAGTTTACATAATCTATGTCATGAATAGCATCTGTAAAGAAGAGTCTGACTTACCTGGAGAGTGAGGAACAGGTTAAGCAACTCTGGAGATGCACCTAAGGGAGGGGGCTTCAGACATTCATCCAATGAAATGCAGATAGGAATTTGAAACAGAGAGGTCCCCCCCCCCTTCCTTTGTTTTTAGATCAGAGCACTTTTTGCCTAGGTAGCAGGAGAGAGTGCTCTCCCAGGAATGGACTCCTTGAAATGTGTAAGTAGGGAAAAGTTTAGATAGTCCGTCAGGTTTTATTGTTTTCCTTAGTTGGGGATTTGGAAATCATGTCTGAGCTGGTTACTTGTTTTTCCTCTTTTGTAACTAAGGAATTACAGCCCATGGATTCTCCCGGAGTCTATTTCACTCCATGGCTTTTAACACCCAGTCGTTTACTATGCTTGCAACAGTAGTTTTGTTTTGATAATAAAAGTATTTTCTTTTTATTTTATTTTTGTGTCCTTAAACCTACGTGCTTGCGTTACCTGGGAAGAGCAGAGCCCCATTATTCTCGGTGGATTCCCTCTGTTTTTCCAACTCTAATCAAAATATAGGTTGGGGGTAAGGAGAGAGCTTTGCCTCAGGGAGGGGATTCCAAGTGATCTCTTCCTTGCAAAAAGGTCTTTATATTTTTTTAAATTTACACTTGGTGGTGGCAGCAATCCGATCATCTCTCTTTTGGATCGCAGGGAAACTGAGACTGGACAAGTTTGTCTCTGGGAGTTAGAGATAGGTTCTTACAGTTTATTCTGCTAGCTGGTCCCCATATCTACACTCAGAGTGCCAGGTAGGGTAATTGAGCCATGACAGACCATTTGACCCTTTCTTTTTTCTTTAAAATCAGTATATTTTGGCTGACTTGAGGAAGAAGTGAGGTGGGTGCAAGAAACAGATGGTGTATGTATGAGAGGTAGGGATGAATCAGTTATCTTAATGTACTGCATTTTTTACTCCACAAGGAGCACAAGAGAACCATTTGATTTCATAAGCAACCTCATAAATGTGAGCTGCAGTTAATGACTTTTGTGGCTGATTTTTGTTTTGTCTTGACTTTGCTTTAAGTTTGGAAAAGTGAAGGTGGGGATGCATCAGCTTAGGCACTTAATTTATTTTTGTGTGTGCTTTTATTTGGGTGCACAGGTGCCTGGAAGGACTGAGGCCCCATTCCACAAGCATGTACACACGTACTTTACTATATTCATGTGAGCAGAGTTCTGCATTTACAGAACTGTTGGCTGGGTCAAGATCTATGTTTACATTGTAATTTATGTGGGAATACTTAGGGATTTGATAAATCAAAAACGTGCAAGTTACAATATTATTAGTTTTTTCTACAATCTTAAATCATCACAGGCAAATAGATCGTGTGCTTGTACAAGGCTTAAAATGAGGTTTTTGCATTATCTCCTGTGAGACATTCTCTCCTTTTTTGGTTAGTGAAATAAAGTTCTCCTTTTAAAAAAAAAATGCTGTAAAGAGAAACCACTTCCTGCTGATTATGTACAGAAAATTCAGCTGTGATAACTAAAAAGGGACAATCCCCCCTGTTCTTTATTTCCGTCTTAGAATGCATAGTCTGTCAAACAACAACTGGTGGAAAAGAAGAACATAGGTAGTCCACTTTTGTAACTATATGGCTTACGTTTCTCTTTTTATTGCTTTTTGCAGATATTGCAGTGGTAGAGATGAGTGATGCTTTCCGTCAGCCTTCCTTGTTCTACCATCTGGGAGTCAGAGAGAGCTTCAGTATGGCTAACAACATTATCCTCTATTGTGATACAAATGCAGACTCTCTGCAGTCGTTGAAGGTAATTCAAGAAAATGTTATACGTTTGCATATCTCTAGATGCAGCCCTGCACAGCTACAAAATTTATATCTGCATCCACATCCATATCTGCAAAAATGAGCCGCAGATATCCAAAGCCGCAAATGTGGATACCCACAGATATAAAGTGGATATCTACAAATTTGCAGCAGTGTTCTATATACAAATTTTGTATCTGAATCTGCAAAAATGAGTCACGGATATTTGCATCCATGGATGTAGATACGTGTGGGTATAAGGCCTATATCTGTGGATTTTTAGGGCTCTACATATCTCTATACATAGATTACTGATGGTAATGCAGAGACCACCCAAGAGTTCTGAAAAGAGCTACAAGAATGATTAGAAATTTGGAAAACATGCACACAGTGACATAAGAATGGCCATACTGGGTCAGACCAACAGGCCATCTTGCATAGTGTCCTCTCTGCTGACAGTGGCCAATACCAGATACCACAGAGGGAGGGAACACAACAGGTAATCCTCATGTGATCCCTCCCCAGTCTCCAGCTCCTTGCGTTGCTTCTCTGTTCCTTTTGGCTCTCTGAGCACTGCCAGTCTGCTGCTCAACACAGGGTCTGCACTCCTTGGGCTGTGTGTGCCTGGCTCTGTTGCTCTAAAACTGCCCCTCAGCACAGCTTGCACTCCTTGGGCTGTGTGCCTGGCTCTATTGCTGCAGGACTGCCCCTCCACACAACTTGCTCCTCTTAGCTGTCTCTCAGCTCTCTCCTTGCTCAGAGAGACCCAGAAAAATCCCAGCTCACAGGGAGGACGGGGCCAGGCCTCTTACTTTCCTCACTGGCTTGTCCAACCTGTCAATCAGGCCGAGCTGGAGTGTTGACTGCTTTCCATTGTCTCTGGGATCTGTCAGTCTGAGGGCCCTGATTTCTCATGGACCCTAACCCTTTTGATACTGGGAGCTGGCGAACCAAAATCTCCCACAGAGTTTTAGTAAGGGGCTAACAGTCCCCTTACAATGACTTGTAGTCCTTAAATCTTCTTGAGATGCCCTTTTTAAAAAAGCTGTTCCACATTAGCCACAAATTCTCGGTTTGATTCAGGGATTACTGGGTGAGGTTGAATGGCCTCCATTTTGCATGATGGATTCCTGGATGATCACCGTGGTCTCTTTTGGTCTTAAAGTCGATGAAACTATGGAGCACATCCTGATTTCCATGTTATATCTTGCCAAGCAACCATCTGTACTTGCCTTGGAGATTAAGGAAAACCGCCAATTAGAATTTAGAAAAGTAAAATCTCTTTGAGAGAGCAACGAGTGGCCAGTCTGTATTAGGAACTCTGGAAAAAACATGGCAGCTGCCTCCACACCAGTTCTTGCAATTTTAAAGATGCATTGTACAGAAAATAAAAGCATCACTGATGTTATATCACATGATACATCACTGATAAGCCTGAAGCAGAGTTGTTTGGGCAGAGTGTGAAACTGGAAAATTTTTCCAAAGGCTATTTTTAAAAATCTAAATCTAGATTTATGGCAGTCTTTGCAGGCTTGTGAGAAAGCATAGAGGCCAAATCAGAGATCATAAGGAATGGGGTGTAAATTAAACATTGGTAAATAGGCCTACGAGACTCTAAGTTGGGGCAATTTGCACATTGCTGAGACAGATGAAAAAGTAAATCACAGCCATACAGATTTACCTCTTGATCTCTATGACCAAAAGAAGATTCCTTGCAGTGGACCGTGTTGAAGGAAAGTTCCAGGCCATGTACATAGTTATTGGAGAATTCTTACTGTATGCCTTTTTAACTAGAATTGAGACTTGTATTGGAAGACTATCATGTGATGGACTGTCATAGTGAAGTCTGATTAGATATAAAGTGAGGGTTGGGGGAAAGCCCAGCTGGGGAAGGCAAGCCTCAGACCCTAGGGAAGCTTACCCGAGGCAAGCTACTTCCAGCCCAGGCCTCCCCTGTGGCTACATGTAGAACTCCGGCTGTTGTGCCATGCTGTGGCCTCGTCCCTCTCCAGCGGCCAAGGGGAGAGCTGGGCTTGCCGCATCGTGGCCCTGGTCCTCTTTGGTGGTAGGGGGAGGGGAAGAGCCAGGGCTGCTGCAGCCCTGTTCCTTTTCAGTGGCAGGATGGAGGAGAGCTGAGGCTGCTGTGGCTCTCCTTGGTGGCAGGGGAGGAGAGCCGGGGCTGTCGCACCACAACCTTAGCCTTAGACCATTCTTAGCAGCCCATCACAGAGCTGACTTACAGGTGGGCATCCTGTACAAAATCCTAGGGTTGCCAGATGGTTTCAACAAAAGACCAGACACGCTTGACATTACATCACAGTCTACATTACATCTTATTTAGAAAATACCAGGCATTTATATTTTCTCATTTATATCGTCTCAATTTGTTACCTGAACAGAAAGCTCAAATACTGGACTGTCTGGTTCAAAACCGGACACCTGGCAACCCTATACACTGTATGTACATTCCCTATGGCTCTCCTATGCTCCAGCTTTGTATCCTGATGCATTAACAAGGGAGCAGGAATGTAGTATAGCTGTAGAGTGAGGTTGACTCTAGAAAAGCTCCTTTTGCTCAGTTCTGATTTGTAGGGGAAGGGCCAATAGTTTTCCTGTCTAGCTGTAGCTGTAACTGCCACTGGGGACCTCTGGAGCTTAGTGTAGTCCCTGCTGCTTGAGCTAAAAGCCAGCTGGCTCTCAGCCTAGGCTGTAAATGGTCTAAGTGCCACTATATGGGGCAGTGAACCACACTAAGTGTGTAGGTTACATAGACATTACTAAAGAGAAGCATGTGAGCCAGCTGTGGAGAGTGTGGCTGCCTTCTGCTTGGGTGTATACTTTGGATTACATGCAAGCACAGTTCTCCTTGTTTCTGGCTAGAGTAGGGTTTGGCTCTAGTTTTGTCAGTTTATTTGCAGTTTGGCCCTGCTTCATGAGTTAAGTCTCATGTGACTCAGTCTCTTTCCTCTTCCACTATTATCTCAGCCAGTTGGACTGTTGAGCAGGCTCTGGATTTCATTAGTTTGTACACTTGTGTCTGCTCCTGCCATTTCCATCCAGTGGCATGCTCTTTGACAGTACTAAAAAGAAGAGGAAGGGAGATCTTGACATGGTTTTCTTTTAAAAGTTTCAGCCTGTGCTCAAAAGGTTGGATGGAATAAAGCAGTGGTTTTAAAACTTTTTTTTTCTTGTGACCCAGTTTGGAAAAATTCTTTATGCCCATTTGGGGTCAGGAAGGAATTTTCCTCCAGGGTAGATTGGCAGAGGCCCTGGAGGTTTTTCACCTTACTCTGTAGCATTGGGTACAGATTGCATCTGGAGGATTCTCTGCACCTTGGGGTCTTCAAACTATTTGAAGGCTTCAATATCTGAGATATAGGTGAGAGGATTATTCTAGGAGTGGGTGGGTGAGATTCTGTGGCCTGTATTGTGCAGGGGGTCAGACTAGATGATCGTGATGGTCCCTTCTGACCTTGGAGTCTGAGTCTGGGTAATTATATCTTTTTAGAGCCCTTCCCCTTTTCCTGCGGAGCTCCTCGTGCCACTGCAGAGCTTCCTGAGTGACTGATGAGGAACTTCCCAGCAGTACTGGGGTGTTCTCTCATCCCCCCTCCCCCACACACACAGAGCTCCTCGTGGGGCTGCCAGGGAGCTCCCCAGCAGCTCCCCCTTCCTCCTGTCCTGGAGGTCTGTGTTCCAACCCAGTGTCCCATCGCCTGTGACCCAGTACTGAGTTGTAACCCTAAGTTTGGGAATCATTGGAATAAAGGAAGGGTAAGAAATGCAGTAGGGGAACTTGGAGGATTTTCCTTGTCATATTTTCTTTCTAGGGAGTGGTCCCATCAAGCTGATTTCTAGATGTTCTTGCCATGTATTCTATATAGCATGCGCACAAAAAGAAAATATAATTGGTTCCAATATTTGCTACAGCTTTTTGGAGAAGAGCAGTCACTTTTTCTTCTCTGTGGAATCCATATTGGTTGATTTACACATGGCTACAGAGCAGGTGTATTTGGTAGTAATTTTAGCACCTCTGTTAGTAAGTTCATAAGCACCACCTTCTCAAAAAAAATAGTCTGCTTCAGAAATTTGCATAATATGCAATATTGGAGCCACTTCATATGAATGCCAAAGGAACTGACTTTTTTTACATTAATAAAGTACGGAAAATAATAACCCAAATGATTTTTGCATGAATGTGATTTGTGCATGCAGGGAAAGGAGAACAAAGTTTTAGTTGAGAATACACCCTTCCAGTTAACACAAAAGAGCACAAAAAATTAGCATAATAAAAAATTGCCACTCCATCCCTTAAAACATGTTTCAGCTGTTTGAATAATCACTGTAATACTTGTGAATATATATGTTGCACCTTATTACCCTTGAGTTTCAATTAGTCTCATTTCACATATTGTACATTATGAAATGGTGGGTAGTACTACTGATTTTCTCTAGAAATAGAACCATATTATGACTTGCAATGACTCCTTTCATGGAGAAAGTAATGATGCTAAACTATGTGTCTCTTCAACACACTGAGTTGCTTTTGTACTATGAAATAGTGATGTAAAATCCCATTTAAGTAGTTAACCAGTCAGCCCAGCCCCTCTCTGCAGTGGAGTCTGCAGGGCTGGAGCAGTCCTCCGCCCACGGCGGACGGGGAACTGCTCCAGCTCTCACCGGTGGACTAGGTAACCTTTCACATTCCTACTACGAATACCGATGGAAAGTTCATGTCATTAAATCTTCTGCAGAAATGGTCCTACATTGGCATTTTGTTTAATATATTTTTATGTTCCTTACCAACTGTTGACTTCTGCAGATATATTCATAGAAGATATATTTGGAATAATACTGCCTCTGTTGCATTTTCATGCTGCTGGAGTTCTGGAACTCCACTAACATTTCATAGCCAGTGAGTACAAAACCCCACTGTAAACTTGGATGAAGCTACCCCGCCCACTCACAAAGGCCATGTCTAACTGCCTCATAGTTTGGACTATGGGCGTGTGAATAGCAGTGCACACCAAAGTGCCCCAGTGTTACTTCTCTGTGTGGACACAGGATTCATGAACAAAAAGGTTCCTAGTTCTCATTAAAGAGGTCTATGTTACACACAAACTAGGAGCCTTTTAGTCTGTACCCATAGTGACCTTAGGAGGGGAGTTACAGTGTAAGTCCTTGGATGTACACAGCTGTTCACACCACCACTGTCCAACCTGCAGCCTTAGATCTGTGAATAAAACTAACATTTTGAACTTTCTTCTTGTGTTAACTACTGGATGACACAGCCCTCTATAAGCTAATATCTAGCCTGCTTTATTATTAAATGTAAGCGCTACCTTACTATATTATTTGTTTTAATTACTTGAACATAGTGTTCAGATTCTCAACATTGCTGTTAAAACTACCAGAGAATGACTTACTCCCTGAGCTCAGAAGTCAGTATTCATAACCTGTCACACAAGTTAGTGGTTGTCAGAAAGTTTCATAAAAGCTCATTTTGATTACAAGTTTTATTTAAAATATCATTTCTAGTTTATAAATAGTGAGAAATATTTGTCTACTATGCAAGTTTAACTACTCTGCTGAGGAAGACTCTGCCTAAGAGCAGCCTCTTTCATGTAAAGTTTCTGTGGCTTACCCTTCTTTCTTTCACTCCCCCCCCACCCTCCCTCGGCCGCTTTTTCAGCACAAGAATGTAGTGGTAGTTGCCATCAAAATAAAAATGTAAAATGACAAAATACCTGTTTGGGGTTTGAGCTCAATTTTATTTCTCCTTTTTCTGTCACCTCATTGTCCAATGTACCGTATAAGTAATCAGTAACAGTGGGAACTTCAAGAGCAAGGATGCTTAGTTATTGACTCAGTGAGAATTAGACATCTTACTCCTCTAAGCACTTCTGAAAACCTCATTCATAATAATGTCAAGGGTCTGATCTTACAAGTCCTCCTTAAAAGTCTCAGATGGGTATCTGAGTTAGTCTGTAAAACCCATTTCTTCAGATGAGCTTGTGTGGAGGAAAAAAAGGCGGGGCTCCCATTAAAATTCACAGGAGTCAACATGCATAAGGCTTATAGGACTAGACCATGCGTGTCCATTCCCTCCCAATGGACCTGATCCAAATCCATTGTAATCAATGAAAAGATTCTCCTTGACTTCAATGTTTTTTTAATCCCGCTCAGTAGCCTTGCCTAATAAATATAAATGCTAAGAGGCATTATCAAGTGTCCATCAAATCTCTTAGGGTATGTCTACACTACAAAGGGTATGTCTACTCATTCCTTTCCTTTGGTGTCCTCTAGTCCTTCTTTATGGGAACTAATGAAGAACTTTTCTGTATGCACCCTCTCCACCTCACTCATGCTTTTAGAGACCTCTATCCTGTCCCCCCTCTGTCTCCTCTTTTCTAAGCTGAAAAGTCCCAGTCTCTTTAGCCTCTCTTCATATGGGTCATGTTTCCAACCCCTGATCATTTTAGTTGCCCTCCCCTCTCCCAGCCTCTCTCTTCCCCTCTCCCACCTCCTTTTCCCAGTCTCCCCCAGTTTTGTTCAATAAAGACAGATTCCATTTTGGAAGACACGTTATCTTTATTTTGTACATCAAGAAGAGGGGCTAGGGAAGGGTAAGTGGAAGGAGGTGAGGGAGGAATGGGGCGCGAGCCCCTGATGGGGAGGACTGGGCTGGCTCTGCGGGCTTCTGGGGGTGGAAGCTCTCCTGCAGCCCCCGAATTGCTCCCTCTCCCCAGATGGCAGCCTGCGGCAAGTGCAGCTGGGCTGATGGCCGAGTGCTGTGATGTTCCCAGTGTGGGTAGTCCGGGCAATCCAAGCCAGGACTGCTTTGCAAGCGGGGCACCCCTGAGAACTGTCTGTCCGGGGTGGGGGTCAGGACCCTTTAAGCACAGCCCTCGGCTAGCCTGAGACAGCATCTCCACGCTCTAAGTTCTCCTCTGATGCCCTGCCGGCACTGCTTCCGGCCATCCTTAAGCCCGGTTCAGGGTCCACTTAATGTGGACATGATAGTTCGAATTAGCAAAATGCTAATTCGAACTAGTTTTTTAGTCTGGATCCGTTAGTTCGAATTAACTAATTCGAACTATGTTAGTTCGAATTAACGTTGTAGTGTAGACATACCCTTAGCTATTTCTGATCAAGTTCTGTTATGATTGCCCTCTCAGAATCTTTGCATTGATTTCAGTAGGGCCTGGTTTAGGCACTCGTGAAGTTACAGAATCTCCTGATAATTGATATGTCCGTGGTGGAACAAATGGTGGCAAGAGTCTTTAGGTGTATGTTTGGTGCATTTTAAGCCAGTAGGAATAAATGAAAGTGCCACTACCAAAGACCCACGTCTCGCCTGCCCATCTCCACCACAGCAGTACTTAATGATTTAATCCAGGAGTAATTGTACTCTTAGGGCTTGTCTATATGATGCATTAGTCCACACCAGTGGGGTGTAAATGTTAGTGCATACTAGTGTTGCATGCTAAATGGCGCATGTTGTCCCTGCACACCTACAGTAAAGCTCCCTTGGGTGTGTTAGTACTGTTTGAAATGACAATATATTATGTTAACACACACTAGTAAGTGTTTAGTTAACACCAGCAGGGTCCACATGGGTCTGGTGTACAATACTCTAATATGCTCTCTGGTGTGGACTAATGCATTCTGTACACAAGCCCTTTTGTTTCTTAAGTTGGTTAGATAGGACTTTGTTACTGCTTTTTATTTGTTTTTAAATTCAAAAGCAGGGCTTCCTGTGGACTTCAGGAGAAATCCTGAGTACAGTGGTGAGCCCCATTCCCTAGCTTCTTTGGTTCCTGGATTGGAAAACAGCTATGAAAGTGTGTATGTGATTCCGGAGGGATTCCTGTGCAGTTCCCCTCCCTTTTGCATTTTCATCCCTCAGCTGGTGAAAGAGGGGAGATGCATGAGCACAGATTTTGTATAATTATGGGGGTATTTTGCCTCATTTTCCCCATATTTTTAAATTTAGGGTTTTTTTTTATTTAAAAATGTTGTGGGGGAATAGGCATTCAATATCATCTCTAAAATAATTACTCAAATTTTGGGAAAGCAGCCTGCAACTTGCAGCTCAAACTAGGGATGTGAAAGTGTAACTATGTACGTGGTTAACTGATAAACCTGGGCTCATTGGTTAATGTGCACAGTTACATGCAGGCTCCTGGTATGCGAAGGGAGCTGACTTCAAAGCTGAATACCGGCATGCACTGGCTCCCTGGGAGCCTTTTCCCCCTCTCCCGGCACTGCCAGGGGGGAGCCATTACGCACAGGGAGATGGCTTAAAATCTGGCTCCCTGCATTCACCAGCTCACATGTAACCGTGTAACTGCTGAAAATTCCAGCAGTTACATAATAAAGTAATTAAATGTTTTTAACATCCCTATCTCAAACAAGCATCCACAAAAAAACAGCAAATAAAATCCAGCAGCAGGTCAGGCTGGATAAACTGGCTAGGTGGCAGTGATATAGTAGCAGGAGATATGTACAGATACAGTCTATTCCTGACTTCCGATCCCCACTGGAAGTAACTGCCTAAAGCAAAACCTTACAAGAATAAAAATGGCTGCTATGTCTTTGTTGTTTTATAGGTGCAGCGTGAGAGGTAAAGGCCATTGTTTGGATACTTCCTCTGTTTTTAATGTGGAGATGAATAAGTGCACTGCTACTCCAGGAAGCATGTGTAGACTGCGGTGCTGGATAGGCGCTGCTAATTCTGCTTCGTTTGAAGTCAGTAACAGGAAGACTTCCTATAGAAGCAGGATCAGGCTTCAAAAGTAGTTTGGCAAGCAAGACTACTCAATGAGGCATGCAGGAAGAAGCTTTGAATATATAACCCATAGTGGGTTGCCGTGTCAAAACCATATCTGCTCTTGGATCACTATGTTAAAAATACTATAAAACCTCAAATTTACCCTGCGAATTTTTCACATACCCCTTTTTGCCTGAGACATATTAGTACAAGTGAAATTTCAGGCCACTCGAGCAGTACGTGGTCAGATTAGCTGTCAGCTATTCATGCTACCGAAACAGTTTGGGAATACTGTCAAAAATATTTGAAATACCATTTACATTTTTTTTCAGTCTCTCTCACAGATAGTATTGAAATGATATCTGTTGAGTATTAATGTCTCACAAATCACCATAGCATTCATCCTTGGGGGAAGGGAAAAAGACGACTAGTGTACTTTGCACTTTGATGAAGAAAATGTAAGCTAATTCTACAGTTTCAGTCATGGGCAGTCGGTGAAGGCAGGGCTGGGCCAGCCCCACCTCCAGGCCCCACCCCTTCTGCCAGGCCCTGCCCATTCCCCACCCCCGGAGGTGAGGTGGTGGGCCACATGTGCTTCCCACTTCCAGCCATGGGGCGGGGAGCAGAGCAGGTGTGTGCTCGCTGCAGCATCCCCAGTTACGCAGCCTGGCCAAGCCCAGCCCAACCTTGGGGGAGGGAGGAGGCAGGGCATGCTGTGCCGCACAGTGTGGCCCCACTCTCCCTAACCACGGACCATGGGGGGAAGGAGGAGGGTGTGCTGCACCGAGCTGCCCAGCCTCTCCAGCAGTGGGAGGGCGGGGGCTGGGGGTAGCAACACTCTGCCCCCAGAACACTTACAGCAGGCATTCTGGGGACAGAGTGTGGGTAGGGCTATCCCTAGCGGTTTGGGAAGGCAGAGCCTTCCCCCGCCTTACATACCTGAGGCCCATGGTTCCAGTGATTTGTTAATATATAAATACTCAATGGCTCTGCAGAGCTGATGCTTATTCTCTACAGCAAATTCACAGAATGAAAATATAGGAGCTACTCTTTACCCTCCAGGTCTTCTGTAAATGTTTATCGGTATGCAACAGCATTAAACGTAAATATTCTAAAAGTTGTTCAAGCTCTGTTTTTAATATATATTTTTTTTATTTTTACAGGAAATTATTTGCCAGAAGAATAATGTAAGTAGGAGTTTTTTTAATTTAATTAAAATTTTGATTTCTGCCCCACTTAACATTATTTAGACTGTCCTGTTTTCTTCCTGGATCATTTAATATTGTCCTTTGTGTTTCCTATTATAATTATTTACATCTTTGTTAAACTGCAATTCCAAATGCATGCACTCCCTGCAGCAAACCATATACATCATTTCATAAACCTGTTGCTAGGTAGCATGCTCACCTCTCTCTCTTTTCTTTACCCTTTCTCTCAGTCTCTCTCTCATTTTATTTCACACACGCCCTTTTTCTGTGATGCAATGTTTTTGTTTGCTTTTCTTTGTCTCTTCCCCCTAATTTCTTCTTTCTGTCTTTGGGTTTTCTTCTCCAGATCTGGTTTAAGCACCTGCAGTATTGTTCTTCTTTGTGTAAAAACTGTATGCAGTATGTGCACAATTCCACACGCATTGTGTGTGTCCCTGTCTCACATATATAACCCACACATCTAGTGGGGGTGGTTCACTGTCCCTTGTAGTAGCACTTATTCTTATCTCTCGCTATAAGTGGGCTGAGTGAGCTCTACAACCTAAGCTGAGAGCCAGCTGGCTTTATAGCTCAAGCGGTAGAGGCCCCTTCACGGAGGTCCCAGGTTTGAATCTGCCTGGTGGCGCTTACACATGTTTCAATTCACTCAACTACCAGCCACTTGCTATGTGCATTCCTACGCAAAGACTGGGACTTTCACTTTATCTTTTCACAGGACATATATGTTACAATTACAGAGCACCTTGTAGTGACTCTTGCTTCCTACAACAGCAGTTGACATTATCTGGAACTGTTGTTGCAGAGTAAAAGATTGTTCTCTGCTGCCATGGATACATCAGCACAGACCTGCCATGGGTGGGCCAGGTCTGATTTATCTGATGTTGCTCAGTACAGGTTGAACCTTATAATCTAGTCTTCCCTCATTCGGCAATATGCATAGACCGGCATCTGTGGGTGCTGCGGGACTGGAGCACTCATGGGGAAAAGCTGGGGTCCCCGCACTCAGAAATTCCTCCTTTGCTCTCCCAGAGCTTCTGGAGTGCCACAAATAGCTAGTCTGAGGCATTCAAGCTTGGTGAGGGAGGGGGAGAAGTGGGGACCGAGGGATTCTTGGGGTAAGAGGTGGGGCGGCTCTAGAGGCCCATGGCGGGGGACTAGGAGCACAGCCCTGCAGCTGGGAGTGAGGACCAGGAGTGCAGCCATGGGTTTCTGCTGTGGGGCTTTGCTCCTGGCCCCTCACTGTGAGGCTCCACAGTCGCTCTGTCCGCTCTCTATCAGTGCTGCTGACCCCTCTGCTGCTGTTGGATCAGAGCCCTGCAGCTGGCAGGAGCAGAAGATCTGGCATTGAACTCCCGTGGTCTGGCAGATTTCCTGGTTCAGGACTCAAGGATGCTAGACTAGGGAGATACACCCTATACAAAGCTGTGAACAGACTTGCTTGCCCTGTGGCATTGCCAGATGAATAATGTGTGTAGTAGGTGGACAATAGTTAGTATGGGCAACAAGCTAAACTGATCATATGCTAATTTTACAATACTAAATTCATTATATGTTTCAGTTTAACAGCTTGATTTGCTGCTGAATGTTTCCAGTGCTTCCTTGCGTTCCATTTACATTCCAGCGATGGAAATGGAATGCACCAGTAGAGAACTGTCAATGAAAGGGTTAAATTGGGTTAATTCAAGAACGTTTGGTTCATGAATAGTGTTTTTCTTCTGGGTCTTTGGGGGCTGTATTAGTTCGCTGAATGGGGAAGGGAAATCTGGTGAGATTGTCCTAGAGACAAGGTGAGGAGACTGCAGAATGTTTTCTTAAAAGGCCTGTGGTACTGTTATCCCTTGAATTCCATTGAAGTGACTAGGAATTGAGTGCTGGAAACGGGCAGTTCCTCTGATATTCTGGCGTTGTGGGTGCCAGCCATTGAAGCTCTATACATTTCTGCAACTCAGTGAGTATCCATTCATTTCCTGGAATTGCCCTGTAAATCCTCTTTTCCTTAGGTTGTAGTCAAACTGTCCCTGGGAGCCTGAGAGGATAGCCAGGTTTTAGGCCATTAATTTTTGTAACATTATTGACACCAAAATAAGGTTCAAAACTCTGTCTTCATTTACACCCATTTCATCATGTGTACTTGAGCAGGCTTTCCTGATTAAATTACATGGTGTGTAATCTTAAGAATTTTCCAATTTTGCATCAGAGGATAGATAAACCTTTCTCAGTAGCTACAATTTTCCTTTGTATTTTTCTATATTTATCACAAATATTTTGAGAGAGATCCGTTTTCAATTACTGCAAACACTGTAATACCTTTTCAGGTACCTAAATTAATTTGTCAGACAATTGATATAGTTTCTAAGAGGACTTATAGAAAGCAATGTAGAATTTGGCCCTACCTCTGAACTTAAGGTAGTGATAATTTTCTATTAACAAACTGAAAAGAATGACAGGTAAACATTTTCTTTTAATTTCTTGTAATTATGCTCGTGTAGGCATTCTGAGAATTGATGACATAACTGTGACAAACCGGTCTTCCCACATCTTCCAGAGGAAAAATGGACTAAATTAATCTTTTAGGCCTTTAAAAATAAGGATAGGCTTGACAGCAATGACACTTCTGCTGTGAATTAAATTGCAGCACTTAGCTTTTACAAGAATATTTAAAAAGACAAACATTTTAGTAAAGAGCTGATTGTCCTTGATATGAAAAGGCAAATGGAGGAAGCCTAACTACCAGGAAATGAACAAGCAGTATCACAGAGAGTATTCTAATGTGGAAACAGTGCCTTTTAATTTGTTTGTATAAGAGTTGCTGAGTCTTAGTAAGAGGCTTAGTAACTTGACATTACCACTATGATTAAGAAATGCTCTGTTTTATATCTAAATTGGAAGGGGGAATGGTGGAATTGTCATCAACCCCACGCCCCCACAAGTTTCTGTAAATTCTATATAAAATGCATCATTTGTGGGTTATTGATGTTACCTGGGTGTGCTTAGAAACCACTTTCTTGTGAGGAAACAAATCCTAATACAGTAAACTTCCAATAATCCGGCACCTTTAGGACCCAGGGGGTACTGGATTATCAAATATGCCGGACTATTGGAAGGGGGGGGGCTATGAGGGGTCTGGGGTGGTGGTGGGGGATGCTACCCCAGACCCCTCATATCCCCCCTTTCCGATAGTCCGGCTCTGCCCAGGCGTCCCCGATTCAGCCGCTGCTGGTCCGTTTCAGTAGCAGCTGAATTGGGGATGCCTGGGGCAGAGCAGCTGGGGTGCTGCTGGGTTGGTCCCGCAGCGTTGAGGGGCGGGCGCTAAGGGGCCAACCCTGCAGCACCCCAGCTGCTCTGCCCCGGGCTTCCTGGAATCAGCCGCTGGTCAGTTTCAGCAGCGGCTGCCTTGGGGATGCCTGGGACAGAGCAACTGGGGTGCTGCTGGGTTGCCCGATTCAGCTGCTGAAACTGACCAGCGGCTGACTGGGGGAAGCTGGGGGCAGAGCAGTGGCTGAAACTTACCATTGGCTGACTTTGGGAAGCTCGGGGTAGAGCACCCCAGCTGGCTACCGGCCCTGCTTCTGGGGACTATTGAATAGTTGTGTAACTGATAACATTTTATGTAGTTACCTAACTATTTAATTACATGTTATCTAACATCCCTAATACTTATTCTGTATATTGTAATAACATTAGTAACAAAGATGTTTTGGCAGGCAAGAACTATTTTGATGTTTGTGAATTTAAGCATGATTTTTGCTGTTACCTGTTCTTTGAGATCAAATTGGCAGCCACCAGAGTCATTCTGAAATTCTTATGAAGAGGAATGCTGTTTGTTTTGGGTTTTTTTAAAATGTTTGCATAAAGGCTATGTTGTATGGATGCACTTTGCTTATGTCAGCTAGTCAGTTTCTATTTAATTCAGTCCCCTATTACTTACTGTGATGGATAGGAGCAATACAGTGCTGAAATTTAAATTGTAAAGTTATACCTGCTGCCTGCTCTCTTTGTGTGAATTCTAAGTTAGGAGTGGGAGGAAGCAAAATGAAGTAATAAGATAGAATTACCATGCCTACAAGAAATGTTGGGCATGGGAAAGGATTGGGCCTTGAAGTATGGATCAGTATGGATTGTGAGTAGATAGAGAAATGTATGTTTAGTCGCAATCAGGGAATTTTTCTTTGTTTTGTTGTTTGATTAAGCTTATTTGTGTGAGATCAAGGTGTTCTCCCTTCCCCCATTCACTATACCTAAGCTGTGCCAGAGATGATATTTTTTTCTCTGTGTTTTAATCTGCTCTTTTCTCAGTTACTTTGTCACAGCCAGCAACTAAGTATGCTTTATCACAGGGCTACTCAACTTTGGAAACCCCGGGGACCACAATGATAGTTGCAGCACATGATGAAGGCCACAACTTAAGTTATATGCAAATAGCTTCTTTCACACTGACAGGCATGAATACAAAGATTAAGGCAAGACTACACAACACACAGGCACCATTTAAGTCAGTTCTGCTGATATTAATAAAATGCAACATTTACCCGATTTCCACCCATATGACAGCACTTTTAATGAGCAAGGACAGTCCAGGAATTTAACTACTAAAACACATCAACAGAAGACCATTATATTGACTACTTTTTTGCAGGCCGCATGTTGAGCCCATGTAAATCCAAATCCTGGCAAATGGGTTGCAGGCCGCGTGTTGAGTAGCCCTGCTTTATCAAGTATATCTTTTTTGTTTTGTTTTGTTAATAAAAATCACATTTTTAAGGCAATGATTTGATTCTTGTGTCCTGGAAGGTAACAGATCTGTGTATGTGTGCCTGCCTAGGCTAAGAGGTCAGCGACTATAGTGCAGTGTGTGTGTGTGTGTGTGTGTGTGTGTGTGTGTGTGTGTGTGTGTGTGTTTTAAATTTCAAGATCTCTTGTGGGAGAAGAGCTTGGGGTACTCCTCTGGAAGAAGTTCACGTGATTTTTCCTGGGTTGTAAAAGGAGGAGTTGGTATTTGATGGTGGCATCCTATCTCCCAGGGCCAGGGACTCTGTGACCTTGGGGAGCTTTTGTAAACAGAAGCCTATAGAGGCAAGCTTTTTAAGGTCTTTTGTGGGCTCTCACTTTCTGCACTTGGAGTGCCAAAGTGGGGAACAACCCTGACACTTGCTTTTTACTTATTGGGACAAATAGGTGTAGTTCTAGTTAATGGCAATATGAGTGACTTTTATTTCAGTTCTAATTGGAATATGTGAAAAGTTAATGTGAATGTGACGTGGGTATTTTGAGCCAAACAAAGCTTTAGTTATGTAAATGTTTACTTAATTGTCCAGTATTTTTAATCCAACAGTGTTTTCTTACCCAAATTCTTGAAATAGCTCCAGGATAAAGACAGGACTCATTGAGCATCCCATATGTTTTAAGCTCTCTTCTTACACTATATCGGAGCAATACATAATTCCATCAGTTTTCATTAGAGAAGTAAACATGTTAAAACATTATTTGATTGTGTAACTGATAGAATTTCTGTTGGTTACATGGTTAATCACAGCTTCTGGGGCTCCTGGTCCTGTGGGGCTTCTGGGGCTGCAAGGGCTGGTGCTCCTGGATTTCAGAGCTGCCAGCGTTCCTATGAAGAGTGTAAGTGGTGCTGGTAACCAATGAGTGTAAGCTTATCTGTTAACTGGCTACCTGGTTACACTCATACGGCCCTTGTGTGTGTGTGTGTGTGTGTGTGTGTGTGTGTGTACACACACACACACACACACACACACACACACACACACAAAAATAATTATTGGACTGATCACATCTAAGATCAGTACAGCATGCAGAGGAGAACAATCTCTGACACAAATGAGGGTTCGTCATCTCCCAGCTAGTCACTGTGCTTCAGCATGGCAGTGTGGAAAGGAGGGGAACAGAGCACCCTGACTGCAGCCCACTCCGCACTCCTGAGTGCCACGGCTGGGAGTTGGGCTCGGGGGAGTGCAGCGGGCTGGAGCCGGGGTGCCCTGCTTCCTACTGCAGCAATGAATGCTGGGGGAAGAGGGAGTCTTTCTCTAATCCCTAGGGGGTTGTGGTGTTCGGGGGAGGATGCTTGGAGGAAGAGGTGAAATGGGGGCAAGAGGGGTCAGATCAGGGTGGGAAGCAGTAGAATGGAGCCAGAGGCAGGGCTTAGGGAAGGGGGTGGAGTGAGGGTGGGGTGGGGACAGAGCAGCAGTAGGAAGAGGTGAGGCGGGGCAGAGTCTGGGTCAGAGGGGTGATTTCCCGGCTCCACACTCTCCTGGGGATGGTGCTGTTCAGGGTGCAGAAGGGGGCTCTGGGCTGGGGCAGGGGATTGGGGTGTGGGAGGGTGAGGGCTTTGGCTGTGGGTAAGGGCATGGGAGTGGGACCAGAGATGAAGGTTTCAAGGTGTGGGAGAGGGCCTTGGGTTGGAGCAGGGGATGAGGTGAGGGTTCTGGATGGGGGTGCAGGTTCTAGGAAGCAGCTGGGGATGAGAGGTTTGAGGTGCAGGAGGTGGCTAAGGGCAGGTATTTGGGGGTGTGTGTGAGGAGGTGCAGGCTCTCGGAGGGAATTTGTGTGGGAGGAGATTCCTGACTGGGGTCAGGGTTGAGATGCAAGAGGAGGTTCAGAGTGTGGGGTCCCAGTGGTGCTTACCATGCTCCCAGGAAGCAGCCACCAAGTCCCTGTGGCCCCTAACCAGAGGGAACCTCCATGCTGGACTTTTAACGGCCCAGTTGGCTATGTTGACCAGAGCCCCCAGGGTTCTGGGGGAAGAGCTTTAATCCCCCATACCTTCATTAAAGGGTGCCTGGGACAGGGTGTGAGAGGCTTGGGGCTGTGGCAGTGCCGGTGGGGAGGGGCGGGATGCCCCCAGCCAGCCCCTTTCACCTGCCTGGTGATTCTGTCTCTTTTCTGTATGGTTTTATGAGAAGCCATCCCATTCCAGGGATACCTCAATCTCCTGGCACAACCAAACACTTACCTTGTTTTAAGTTATGATAAGAGGAATCTGTATAACGAATTTGGTGGTCCTAGCTCTTACCATTTAGGAGGAGTTATTGGACAGAGTCAGACAGATTAACTCAAATATGTAGTAGATTTCAGACAGTTTAAGTTGAATAGTTTACTTTGCTTTTGTGAATGTTTGTTTTTAGCAGGAATGTGTGTGAATATGTTTGCTTGCTTTATTATTCAATTCACAATTATATTTGTGCAAAACAGTTAATTCAGGATTGGGTTCTTAAGAACCGTTGATAAAAATTTCATGAAAAGCCCTCACATACACTAAAGAAAGAGCAGCTTTCCTGTTTGCAGAGTTATAAAAGGGTTAAGTACTCTCTTTCTGGAGAGGGTCAAAGAATCATAGCAGAATGAGCTTTTGAGCATTGTGAGTTTCAAAAGCTCAAAAACATCCTTTTCCAGCGTTGTTTATGTAAGAACTCTGCTTGACAATGTCCCAAAGGACTCAGAATCTTCTCCACAAGCTAGTCACAATTTTTTTTTTAACAGAAAAACCTCTGATTAAACATCAGGAAGTATAATACTCTTAGAATAAATCACCAACTACATATGCCTTAGAAAAAACATTAACTAGGAGTAGGATGTACCTTCAGTTCCCGTGTTGGCTGTAGGCCAATTGCTGTCTTTCCTTCTCCCGTAACTGGAGCAAAGGGAGGGGAGGTTAACTGTTATGCCTGGCTTACCTCTTTTTCCTCTCCATTTGTGAATATAGCTGTTGGGCTAATGCATCCCATCTCTCTAGCAGGGTGCACCAATAGCGTTAGGGATGTGACTGCACTGCAGTCTCTGGGTATGACTGTAGCTACACAGTGGTTGCAGTAAGGGTGCAGCGGCGAAGGCTTCAGCCACCTAAGTAATTATCCAGGATACCAGGAGGTCCTGGATAGCCTGCACTGAGTCATGTTGCTATGGCTTTGAAGCTCTTGTGTACCTGAGCTATCTAGATCAATACTAGGTTGGGTATGTCGACACAAGGTGTAGTCACACCCCACGACTGCAGTGCAGTGTCTTACGCTAGTTGGCTAAGTCTGTACTGCAAGCCTCTTGTAGAAGAGCAAATGCAAATGGAGCACTCATTTGCATTTCCTTTCTTTTGCGCAAGAGGTTTTTGTGCAAAAAAGCGTTGTGTAGACAGTGCTTTTTTGCACAAAAACCCCCTTTTGCGCAAGAGCTGTTCTTCCTCTTTCCCTCTGTGGGGTGAGGAGGAGGCAGGAGCACCAGAGGATCACTGAATAGAGATGATAATTTTAGAAAGCAGTGTGGTCTGGCTGTTTGCTTATTAATCCAGGTGCACTTCTGGTTCAGCCATTGATCTGTCAGTGACATAGGGAAGGTCACCTCACCTGTTTGTCTATTTCCCATTCCCTCTTTTGTCTCTCTGATCTGTTTAGATTATAAACTGCTTGAGGAGTAAGGCCTGTCTCAGAACATGTTTGTACAGTGCCTCCCACCATGAGACCCCACCTGGAAAATATTCAGTACTAATAATAATGTCTTGGATGCTTTTTCAGAAACTCAGGCTAGACAGTCAGTCTCTCTCTTAGGGTTTTCTTGAGTCCACCACCATCGTACCACGTGCCTTTATGCCATTTCTGAAAATAATGAGCTAAATTTTCAAAAATAATTTCCAAAAAGGTGTTTACAAACCAGAGTTTAGATACACAACATACAGATTTATAGACAAGACCAGCAATGTAATGTTCAGTCTTTCATGTACAAATACATGTTTTGTGTTTAATTCATATTGTGTGTATGCTAGGGATGTGAAAGTGTAACCGGCTACATGGTTAATCGATGAGCCTGGGCTCTTCGGTTAACCTTTACGGTTACATGCAGGCTCCTGCTACGCGCAGAGAGACGGCTTAAAAGCCAGCTCCCAGCACGCACCTGCTCCCAAGGAGCTGCTTTTTCTCTCTCCTCCCCCCTCCACCCCTGCCACTGAGCAGCAGGAAACTGACTGCTCCCCACTTTGCTCTTTTCCGCATGTAACTGTGTAAGCTCTGACATTTTCAGTGGTTATACATTTACATAATTAATCATATTTTAACATTCCTAGTCTATGTACATTTGGTTGGTGGATATAACTATAGCTCCAGAGTTTGAAAGTTTTGGGAAAGCTGGGCACAAGCCAACGATATTCATTTTAGTAGAGCTAAATATAAATGTATACGTCTAGAAACACAGTATATAGGCCAGGATATAGGCCAGGAACATGATCCCTCATACTCCCAAATCTTTATCAGAGTCGCTACTTCCCAGGATAATCTGCTGAACATGTACTTCCAGTGTGACATTGCGGCCAAAAGGATTAACTCAATACAGATAAACAGGGACATATTGAGTAGGAATAGAGAGACTCTTTTTCTTTTATGTTGGTCAATCATGTGACCATTGCTGGAATATTGTGTCCAGTTCAAGGAAGATATGGATAAATTGGAGAGGGTTTAGAGAAGAGCCACTACAGAAACATGTAAGTATTAGGAAACATGCATTATAGACAGATGCTGATATTTAAGGAGCTCAATCTTTTTAGCTCACCAAAGAGAAGGTTAAGGGGTGATTGATTACAGTCTATAAGTATCTACATGGGGAACAAATATTTGTTAATAGGGTCTTCAGTCTAGCAAAGAGAAGTGTAACATGATCTAGTGGCTGGAAGTTGAAGCTAGACATATTGAGGCTGGAAAAAGATATAAATGCTTAACAGTGAGAGTTACTTTAGAAGAACTTACCATTACCAAGGGTCATGGTGGATTCTCTGCCCCTGGCAATTTCAAAATCCAGATTAGATGATTTTCTAACAGATTTGCTCTAGGAATTCTTTTGGAGAAGTCTGTGGCCTGTGTTGTTTAGGAAGTGAGACTGGATGATCCCTTCTGACTTTGGAATCTATGATCCATGAAAACTGAGCAGGTGTGTGTGAGCTGACATCTTCCCTTCCATTGCTGAAGGAGAGTGGGTTGGCCTGTGGACCACTAAACCCTGAAAATAATTTGAGGCTCAAAATTGCAGGAACTCGTGCAGTTTACTTCTCAAAGTGGCCCTGGTACTTTGAAATCCAATTCACTAGTTAAAGGAATACAAATTTGAAGTGACATCTTGATCCCATTGGAGTCCTTTAGTGTGCTTCATAAATGCAGATATTCACTGGGCTTAGGATGCTCACATGTTCCTTTGGTGCATGTAGCATGCAGCAGTAGTTCTCAGTCAGTGGTCTGAAGCTCCCTGGGGGGGCCATGAGCTCTTTCGGGGGATGCCACAAGGCTCCATGACTAGAACCTAGTACCTCCAGCCCTTGGCTGAAGCTGGGATTGATGTGGGGGCTGAAGCAAGGAGCTCTAGCACCCTCTTTTCCTACTTTGAAGCTGAGTGCTGTGGGGCAGGAGCCCTGAGTCCACGGGCGGAATTGGGTGTGCACAAGGGTCTTGGCCCCTGAAGCTACAAACTGGGGCAGTCCTTAGGGGGCAGCTCGTCCCTCCTCTCCTCCCACCTCTCTTCAGAACCTGTCCTCTGACCAGGTTCTAAGTGGGAAGCCAGAGCCAGCCAGTGCAGGGGAGCTGCTCCTCTGGTGCCATGGATCAGGTAGCAGTAGCATTTCCCCATCTGCTACTGGTGTCTGGGGCTGGTGACCAGGGTTGCAGCAGCTCCTCAGCTCCCAGGCCCCTTTGACTGCTCATGCAGCTAATAAAAGCTGCCGGGGAAGGGGGGACACCTGGCTCCAGGAGCAGCCACTGCAGAGAAAGCCCTCTCAACAGACATCCCCTGCCTATTCCTCTACCTGCACCTTGAGCAACCCCTGCCTGCACACACCCTCTAGGTACCCCCCCTCCTTGCATCTTGAGGGGCTCTCAGACTTTTTAAGAGGAGTTCTTCCTTTGAATGATATTTTTTTTGGTTGTGGCCCCCCACGACCCAAACATGTGGGTGGCCTGCTCTGAGGTGAATTGGGGGTGAGGTGGGGCTCCCTCTCTGGACCCCACTTTTCGGAGCTGGCCCAAGCCCTGCAGGCCCTTGCCCCCCTCAAATAGAAGTCAAATTATTCCTATGGTGAAAGGTCTTCCTAATTCCCTCTTTCCTCCTTCCTTCCCCTGCTGCGTCCTGGAGGTTTTATAGCCTGTAGAGGGACATCTCAGAAAGAAAAAAAAAATGGGAACCCCTGACATACAGTACACATTCTGCACACTGGTATTACTATAAGGAGCCTCCTCTTCAACTTGGAGGGCAAATTTAGGTGCATCGTCTGAAAAGTTGCTTTCATCCATTGATAAGGGTAGATACGCGAATGCCCATGTAGAGCAGCTGTTTCTAGAATGTGGTAACTCTTAAACATTACAGTATATAGATACTTTTTCTGACAAGAAAAATCAATGCTTGTAGGCACTGCTGGCAAATGGGTTTTGCAACACAGAAGGAAATTTGAATTCTTGATGTCAAAAGCTTAGTGGGCTTAACTATTTTTAGTAATTTTCCAGTCCATAGGAGGATTATTAGCATCACATAATTATCTCAAAAGAATGCAAATGGCTTGCAGTGTTCATGGCTTGCAACATCTGTGGGGCTGACTTAAACTGTGCACCAAGTCTGCCAAGGGTTGTAATGCTACCCTTTTAATAGAAGTAATTTTGAAAACAATCCATCTTACTTACCACTTTAGAATTAAGGTGACAGTCTGGGATGCATGGGGCATCCTGTCAGGCTACCAAAGTAGTTAGATTTTTTTTTAAGCTAATGAGTTGAGTGGTTTCCAGTCTTTTTTAGCACAAGATCATCTTTTTAAATTTAAGCCAATCTAGGATCCACCTGAAACCCATCTGCCCTTGCCCCACCTCATTCCCCACCCCTTCTTCAAAGCTCCACCCTGCTTAGTCTGTGAAGATGAAGTACAGGATATCTGCATCTCCCTGTTATGTCTTTCACACCCTGCACAGGAAGTAGGAGGCTCCCAGGAGGCAGCTCCAAGGGTAAGGGCAGGAGCAACATAGCGATGGGAGGAGGGGCAGCTGAAGTGCTGGAATTTGATAGCCTCCAGGTGAAACCAGTCAGGATCACCTGTCAGAGGCTCCAGGATCTACCGGTAGATCTTGATCTACTGATTGGTGACCGTTGCCTTAAAAAGACCCATTTTATGAAAACAATTGAGAAATCAAAAACAATATATTTGAGAGAGTCCTCATATTCCATCTGAAAATTAAACTGCATAATCCTAAATGATGTAGGCAAAATCCTCACCCAGCTGAAGTCAGTGGCAGAATTTCCATTGACTTCAATAGGGCCGGGATTTCACTCAGAATTATTTCTAACTTGCGGGTTAAGAATGAAATAACTCTTAACTGTTGCATCTTTTTTTCCCCACAGATGTGCACTGGTAACTACATATTTGTTCCATATATGATAACTCCACACAACAAGGTGTACTGCTGTGACAGCAGTTTTATGAAGGGACTAACAGAGCTAATGCAGCCCAGTTTTGAATTATTCCTTGGGCCAATATGTTTACCTTTGGTGGATCGCTTCATTCAACTTTTGAAGGTGGCACAGGCCACTTCAAGGTAAGAGCTCTCATATCCTGCCATGAAATACACACATACATTTTTATTGATGATAGGTTTCCTTGGGGAGGTGCAACGACTTATACTATCTTTTAACAATTCTATAGCATTTTCCATGGAATAATTTGAATTGAATGAAACTATTTTAAAAACTGTTGTTTTAACTATTTTAAAAAATACATTGATTTATTTCATTTATTCGTATTGTGTTATAAGCTTGTGGCCCCACTGTCCTAAGGTATTGCACAAATGGTTAATATAAGACAGTCCTTGCTCAAATGTCTAAAACAATTTGTTTAATTACAGCCAGTATTTCCGGGAGTCCATTCTTAATGATATCAGGAAAGCCCGCAACCGGTACGTGGGCAAAGAGCTAGCTGTAGAGCTGGCAAGGATACGACAGCGAGTGGATAATATTGAACTCTTGTCTGCAGACATTGTAATAAACTTGCTACTGTCCTACAGAGACATTCAGGTATGACCTAGCTGTTCAGAGATGATGTATTATTTCAGTTATTTTTCTTTTGCATTGTAAAAGGCATGCTGTTTTTACAGGGTGTGGTAAGCAAATTGGTTCATTAACAAAACAGTGCATTTGTTGCACGTATTATAGACCCTACAGGTTGGACCTCCCTGGTCTGTCACCTTTGGGACCTGACTAGTCCTGGGTGAGGGATTTTGCCGGACCAGGGGAATATATTTCTGCCCCCCTGCAACCAGTCCGTCCCCTCCAGCTTTGGCCCAGAAATCAGCCTCCCGGTTGGTTCCCCATCCCACCGCTGGCCCAGCTGCCTTGCTGATCCCCCCCCCTCCCCCCACCCCTCAACTTTCTCTGCTATGCTGGATAGCTCACCTCCAGTCCTGCTGCCCCGCTGGCCTCCCGCCCCCACTGCCACATACCTGGCAGCCCAGCTGTGCGGAACCGGGCACCTGGCCCTCCACCTTGACTCTCTGGTCTTGGAACACCTGTGGTCCTACTGGACCATGGATGTTGCCATACCAGAGAGTCCCGCTTTACAGAGGTTCAAGCTGTATTAAAATTAATGAAAAACCCATGTTGACTGATGCTTTCTTGCTTTATTTTTCAGTTATAGTGTGTACATCTCCTCACTTGTCAGCGGTTAATACAACCAGCAGTTTGTTGTTGTTGTATTATTATGGTTGTATTGCCTCTTTACACTTAATTATTTTTTTGATCATAGGTTAATGATGGTTTTTAAATTTACATCTGTAGATTAAGCGAGACTATCTTTTAAATTCATGAGCTTCTGCAAAAGCTGATGTAATAATCCTTTTTTTAGGGATTGAGGGACAAATATTAATAAAATTCAATTAGACAGTAACTTTCACTAAGAGCCTCAGGATATTTTATAATTCAAACACATCCACATAATCTGCCTGTCTTAATATAAAAGATAATACCGAGTTACCCTCTAAAGCTAATTTTACAGAAATGGGACAAGAAAAGCAAAAAGCTCTTGTTCCATGAAAGAATATATTAATCTATATTTATGTATTTCAGCACATGTGACTTTATTGATTTTTCACATTAAGCACTATGTTTCCTTTTAATAAAAGTGTGAGATCATCAGTCATAATATGAGATTGAATAAATGGAAATCCATAAAGTTTATTGTGAATTCATGCCAGCTCTTTCTGTATGAAATTGCAAATTGATAATTTACAAGCAGAGTTTATATAGATTTTTCTGGTATCAATCACTCAGCTTCTTTACTTTCCCCTTCTCTTTGAAGGATTATGATTCCATTGTGAAACTGGTAGAAACTTTAGAAAAGCTGCCTACCTTTGCCTTGGCCTCCCATGACCATGTGAAGTTTCATTATGCATTTGCACTAAACAGGTAAGAATATTTTTTTCTCTTCTGTGAAATAATCATCTGATTATTATTTTACTTCAAACTCTCCACAGGTCATGTTGATCCTATTGAAAGACCCCCTTCTAGGATTTTTTTTCTCACAGGCCTTAGTCTCATATTTTGCCGTAAGCATTTTCAGGGCTCTCTGAATTTTATCACCCAACTAAATTTCCCTCTCCTTCAAATTCCATTTTGCCCTTCTTTGTTCTTCCTCCTGCAGCATGGGAGTTCACTTTATCTTTCCATATGTATAAATCAGCATTTAACTTGGCTTTCTAAACCTGATTCTGAGCAAACAGAAAATGAGGTGGGACAAAAGCCAAATAAATGTTCCATAAAATGCATTCAAATTAATTAGCCAAATTTTGTCAGGGTGCAAAAGATGCAATGTGGCAGCAGTCAAATTGGTTTAGATATCATTTAAACACGAGATTTCCTATTGCCATGTCAGGAGACCGACTGATAAATGATGCTAATTGGATGCAAAAAGTAAAGCTCCTTAAGCAAAACAAAACATCAGACAGAAAATTGTCTTTTTTTAAAAATGTCTTTTAATTTCCCTTCCACTGTTTGCTAGCACATACATAATGTGCCATATATTGTGCTCAAATGTGACTCTTATGGGTTGAACAAGAACCAAAGAATCAGCCAGACACAAACCAAGTTTTTAAGAGTGTGTAGGTTGTAAAGGAAAGAACCAAAAGAAAAACATGAAGACCTTTACCTGTGGAGAGCAATGAAAGTATAAAATGGTTCCTTTCTCATCCCAAAATAATTCTGCTTTGTTTGTTTTGCTCATTGTCCTAAAAAGCACAAGTTATAGACAGCCAAACCGGTAAGACTGATAGCCTGCACTTGAGGAAACTAGAGGGGTATCTCGGCCAGTTCCCCCACTGAGAATGAACCATTATAAAATGGACCTCAGCCGGAAGTGATGAAGAGGCTTCACACACCCCTTTTTCACTTCACCCTAGTGGTGATCATAGGATGAGATGGGGAAGACTCTCAACGATTGGACAAATCCTGCTGCTGATTGGTCAAAACAGTGATGCAGCCATAGAGTGCCCAAAACCATCAATCAGAGACAAGAGCCTACAGCTCTTCACCACCTGTAAGCTGAGGAGAGGATGCACAAAACAAAAAAGGATACCAGCTGCTGTTCCATCCTGGATCTGCTTATGGAGTTTACAACAGCTGTAGAGCTATGGCTGTGCACTCAGTCTTGCTGACCGAAACAAAGGGGGAGACGGGCTGAAATTTGGAATAGGGCTGCATGGGAAATGGAGAATCTGTGTACCTTATATTCCGGCGTACAAGACGACCTCTGAAGTTAAAAAACATCCCCCAAAAATCGGGGGTCGTCTTGTACGCCGGATGCCCCGCCGCCGGAGCCCCTCCGCGGCTTTGAAAGCCTCGGGGGAAGCCGGTGGCGGGACATCCCAGGCGCGCATGGGCTGCCCGCCCGCCGGAGCCCCTCCGCAGCTTTGAAAGCCTCGGGGGAAGCCGGCGGGGGGGGGGGGGCATCCCAGGCGCGCATGGGCTGCCCCCCCACCGGAGCCCCTCCGCGGCTTTGAAAACCTCGGAGGGGCTCCGGCGGGGGGGCAGCCCATGCGCGCCTTGGATGCCCCCCCGCCGGCTTCCCCCGAGGCTTTCAAAGCCGCGGAGGGGCTCCGGCGGGGGGGGAGGGGGAAGCCCAGGCGCTCCTGGCGGCTTTGCTCCCGGTGCCTCTGGTCTGCTGGGGACCATCTCCAGCAGACCAGGGACACCAGGAGCAAAGGAGGCGGAGGGGCACTGGGGTATAAGATGAAACCCTATCTTTTAATTAAAAAGATAGGGGGTCGTCTTATACGCCCAGTCGCCCTATGCGCCGGAATAGTTTGTTTGTTTGTTTATTGGTTTTCTTACCAGTTCAACATAATTGTATAGCAGGGGTGGGGAATCTTTTTTGGGTCAGAAGACACTGACCCACAGAAAAATCAGTTGGGGGCAACACACAAGTGAAAAGCAAAGCAAAAAAATAAACAACAGCAGCCCTCACTGCTGTGGCCCCTGACTGAGAAAGACACTCACCAAATTCCTATTCCTCTCACACACCAGAGCTTAGGGAGGCCCAGCCTAATAGACTTTTTGCGGGGGGGAGGGGGAGGGGGAGCGGAGGGCGCTGGAGTGCCAGCACAGTCTCCCCCACCCCTGTTGTATAGGTTGGCTGACTGCGGAGTGGGTATAGCCTAATGTTCTTATGTGCTTCAGAAAGCTGTAATGTATTGTTTGCTGAAATGTGGTTCATTATTTTGCAGGTATTTTTTCTTCTTTGATCACATAGCAATCACTTAGTTCTGTTAAACATATCCTGTTGTGTAGCTTTTTTTTTTTTTTTTTTTTTGGAGTCACATTTCATGTGCTCTTCTGAGTACCATGGAAGAAATAGCTTTGGTGTCCTCTGTGAAATCCTATACTAAGCAGCTAGACTCTTGCTTCAAGAGTGGTTTGCGTTGCAGTGACAGTGTGCTTTCTGGCTAGCTCACCTTATCAGAAGTTTGCACAGCTGCCATAGAAATGGACCCTGTGTGAAAAATATTTGTCGATGTATTTTTATATTTGTTTTGGTTTTGTAGATTTGGCTCATGCAATTTGGAGAAGCCACTCAACACCTGCTTTGGCTTTTTTTTAAGTCCTAAAAATACAAGTCTAAATAATGAACATAAGAGAAGAGAAACTTGATAGGTTAGAATTAACCTTAATCCAATTTAAGTTTCATCCACAAGTCCAAAATCCTTAATATCTAAATGTCTAACATTGAGAAACAGTTCTGTGATGTGTGTGACTTTTGAGAATTATCTCTCTGATGTGAGAACAACATTTTGAAGGTCACTTGCAATAAGTCCTTATCTAGAAATCCAGGCAAAACTTGGAAATAATGTGACTTGCATGAATATTTCATAGCCCATTGCACCTGAAAGTCCAGAATGCTTTTTTTTCTTTCTCAGTTTTCTTCAGAGGCCTGGTTTCTTTCCTGAGCAAAAATCCCATCTTAGAGGTGAAGACCTTAAAAGAGATTGCATACTTTTGTAGTTAACAGACTGTTGAAGCAGTCTGTTTTGATCTGCATATGCTTTGCTTCAGACTCAGTAGCATTTGTAGTTAAAAACTAAACTGTGGTACAGCTGAAAGCATGATCTGCTTCCCTCTGTTGACCTCTGTGTTTGATACAAATCCCAACAAAACGGATTCAAAATGAGGATGCAGTTCACAAAGGAAAGAGTGTTCCTCTATTACATCTCCATTCAAGTAGAGTCTGTTTTATGATGGCTCAAATCCTACTTGCATTGAAGTCTATGGGATTTTTGCCATTTGACTTTAATGGAAGCATCCTAGAATCATAGAAATGTAGGGCTGGAAGGAATCTCAAGAGGTCATCATATCCAGCTCCCTGCACTGAGACTGCATCATGTAAACCTAGACCTCTACATAGGACTCCAAAAATCAAATATGTGGGCAAAACCAAAGAAGATAGAGAATATTCTGTGCAGAGAAAAAAGCCATTTTGCTATTTCATTACTGGATTAAGTCATATTTGAACAAATTACAAAATTTGATAATGAAGATTAGTATGCTAACTGTGATACGTTAGGAAGTATCTAATGCTCACAGTATGGGCACGTTTAGACTACGTTTTTTTTTAAAGGAGATATGCAAATTTGGCACTAATTTGCATATCTTCTTCCAATCGCATTTTTGAAAGCGGGTCTTTCAAAAGTGAAAGTAGTCTAGACACGGTTTTTTTGGGGGAAAAACCCTTTTTTGAAAAAACCGTGTAAAACGCTTTTTTTTTAAAGGAATAGCAGGGTTTTTTTCGAAAAAGGGTTCCCCCCCCCCCCAAAAAAAACCTGCGTCCAGACTACTTTCATGTTCAAAAGACATGCTTTTGAAAATGTGATCGGAAGAAGTTATGCAAATTAACACCAAATTTGCATATCTCCTTTCAAAAAAAAAAATGTAGTCTAGACATGTCCTATGTTGTGTACTCATAGGAAATATTTTTCTTAGAGTTATATTACTCCCATGGTCCTCTCCTTTTTATTTTCCTAGGAATTTGTTGTTTTGGGATTTCATTTTGTGCTCAAAATATAAGGAGGGGATAAGAGATTTTACACTGCAAATTAAAAATCATTGTTTCCCTCCTGGTACATTAAAGAGCATGCACTTGCTTTGTGTTTCCTATCGTGCAATCTGAGAACTGCTGCTGGGTTGAATTTTTTTTTTTCCATAAAATAATAGTTGGATCAAAGTGGTGTGTTGTAGGAGAGAGTTATCAAATGGTACAAAAAAGTGGCCTTCTGTAAAGGGGAAAATGTCCGTGGCCTGGTTCTGAAAGATGTTTCACCAGCCAAAAATGTACAATGTTCATTAATGCAGGGCAAGCAAATCTTGGCATGTTCTTTCCTATAGTAGTTTCAGGTAGATATATTCATCTATGTGATTTTTTTTTTTAATAGGCGAAATCTACCTGGAGATAGACAAAAAGCTTTAGAAATTATGATGCCATTGGTACAACATGAAAGTCAGGTAGCTTCAGATATGTACTGCCTAGTGGGACGAATTTACAAAGATCTGTTTTTGGATTCTGGCTTTACAAACATAGAAAGCCGAGACAATGGGATAATCTGGTAAGTGTTCTTGCTCTTTGTGTCTGCTTGGATTAAAAAAAATCCAATGTACTTAACGTTTCATTTTTTACCAAACAAAGAAGCTATTAAAGCACTAGCCTCAGTTGTTTACATCTAGCCGGTGAGGCCCATCGTTGACCAGGCAACATCATTTTGTGCAGATTACACCTATAGGAAAATTCAAGAAATTAAATATGTGTAATAGAATTTTCTATTAATGTGCTTGCAAAAGGGAAGTAAAAGAGCAGATTTAAATTTGTAGGATTTCAACTTCAAACATTATTCATTTTATTGAACAGTTACCATACATAGTAAACTTGAATCAGAAACTCATAAAACTTCCATTACTCTTGCCACAACTAATTCGAATTATTTTGTGATATGTAACAGTGAACATTTTCTTTGCACACAATGACAATTGAATGGGGCGACTCGATTTAAATTTTGTTAGCAATATTTTTATGAACTCTAATCATAATAGTCATAACTTTTTTCCAATGAAAAACAAAAATAATTATTTAAACCTTTGGATTCCAGTATATTCCAGTGTAAAAAGTAGTACATTCACTAATTTAAGTGGCAGGATTGTTTATGCAAAATTTGGTATCTGTAGGTAATCGCGAAGTCTTACTTTATTTTGCACAAACAAATCCACCAACAAACGAACTCTTCAAAGTATATAATAGATTCTAAAATGACAACGTTAAAACTCTTATTTTTATCACATGAGCTTAGGGGTGAGCAATCCCTCGGCCAAAAATTCCATTTCCAGGAACTTCTTATAACATTCTTTGACTCTGAGTAGCTTCAAATAGCCCTTATTTTAGGAATTGTCCCTCCCTCTTCCCTCAACATGCATCGTAGTGTTGTTTTTGCTGCCCGTGGTATATCTATCTTATCTATAAATAGAAGACTTCAGTTTTCAGGACTTTTATGCCAACTCCTACCACAAGTACTAATTGCAATTTTAAAAAAAGTAGCTGCTGTGCTCCTGTGATCTGAATGAGGTCTTCCGTTGTGTTGTCTCTTTCTGTTCTTTAGGTAGTAGATCAGGCCTGGGCAAAATATGGCCTGTCAAATCACCGGATGTGGCCCGCGGAGCCAGTGGGGAGCCCCAGGCAGCCCCCCCTGCTTGCCCTGCAGCCCCATGTGCTGCTCAGAAACACTGCTGCGGGGCGCTTTCTCTTTGAGTCCAGAGGGGTGGGGTGAAGATTCAGATGCTGCTCCCGCCCCCAGCATAATCCCATTGGCTGGTTTCTGGATAGACACTGGCCAATAGGAGCTGCCTGTTTGAATAATGGGCAGCCACAAAGCACAACCCTCCTGTTCACTTGCTCAAGCACATGGCCTAGCAGGCAGAAACTTTTTATACTCTGCAAGTCTTTAACTTAGGGTTGCCAGATACCTTCACAAAAAATCCCGAACATGGCAGGGAAAAAATTGGTTGGGGGGCCGGCGGGGGGGGGGGGAGTTTGATGAACCTTTAAATTCACGCGCTCACTGTCCCACCGGCTTTTTGTTCAAGGAAAAAAAGAAAATACCAGACATTTTACACCTGCCAACCCTACTTTAGCTCTGCAGGCAGGCAGGTAAGTCTCCTGGTGAGAACCTGCCTCTGGCACCTCAGCCCCTCCCTTCCTTAACCGTCTGCCCCACGCTCCTGCCCCGCTACTCCACATACACCTATATAACCCCAGTCTCCTGCTTGAGATCACAATCTCCTCCTACCCTAGGTCACATCCCAAAACCCTTCACCCCAGTTCCCTGTCCTTTGTCACCACTTCCTCCTTCACTCAAACTCCCTCCCAGACCCCATTGTCTGTCCTGCACCCATTCCTTTACCCCAAACTCCCTTCTGCACCCAACCTCCATCCCAGATCCCACACCTCCTCCATTAATACCATGGAAGAGTGCAGCCCTTGACCACTTTCCAAAATCTTGGGAGTGGCACCCCATCAAAAATTATTTCCCACCCCCGTATTAGATGGTAGGTAGGTGCACTGGTCTAGACAGACACTTTGCACAGATTAATTTATATTTCCTTTGTCTGTGTGCTTATATTCTGTTTATTTGTATGGGTGTCTCTGCGTTTTAAACAGATACACAGCAACTCTCAAATTTAGGCATATGTAGACAGTGCTGTGTAGAAGAGATTAAATACCATTTAGAAGTCCAGAATTGAAGTTTCCAACAGGCTTCTGTAAATTTGGAACAACAACAAAAGTTTTGTTCCCTTTTTGATAATTATTTCATCAGTGTTTTATTTCTCTTTTCCTGACTGTTGCATGATGAAGGTAGCGCAAAAGATCAGTAGAGAAATAAGGATTCCAAATGTCAAAGCAGCTGTACCACTAAGTAAAATGGAAGAGAAAGGCCTGAGTGTGAAAAGCTTTATGCAAACCCAGCTATTCATTCTATATTATATGACATTGGGACTAGTGGGAGGATTTCTTGTTTGCATTTTGCTCAGACTGAACGTTTTGCGAGCATATATTTCCTTCCTCATTTTATTCAGCCTCACAGTGCAAGAAAAAAAAAGAAGAGGTCAGATCAAAGTACAAGACAAATTAAGTCTTCATCAGTCGTCTTGACTTTCAGGGGCTATTTGCTGTTCTCATTAGCGCTCTAGGCTGCTCTCTGTAGATTAAGCGGCAAGTTCAGCAAGCAGAATTCAACAGCTTGTGCATTTTTAAATACAAGCCTTAAAATTGGAGGAGGGTTTCAGGAGGAGAGGGGGAGGAGAGTATGTGTGAGAGAGAGAAATGGAAGGAGGATATGCAAATTTTGGACTTCTAAAAGTAACCAGGAAGCATGAGAGGAGAACAGTGTAATATTTTTACTTGCATGAATGGTTCTAATTGTGTAAACAGAAGCAAAGTACTACAGTGCCTAAAAGTATAATCATCTCCTTCTTAGATTGCATTATTTAGAAAATAAACTTTTGTATTTGTTTTTTCTAGGTTCAAGAAGGCATTTGAGTCAGAGCCAACCCTGCAATCAGGAATTAATTATGCAGTACTCCTGCTGGCAGCTGGACACCAGTTTGATACTTCTTTTGAGCTACGGAAAGTTGGTAATTACAGCTTGCTGATTCACAAGCAAATCAAATCCATGATCTCTCTTTCTCCCTTCCCCACTATTATAGGGAATCATAGAATACTAGAAATAGAAGGGACTCAATTTAGCTTGTGGTCCATTATGACCCCTAGATCCCAGTACGCCTTCCTAGACAATCACTTCCCATTCTGTATATGTGAAACTGATTGTTCCTTCTTAAGTGGAGTACTTTGCATTTGTTCTTATTAAACTTCATCCTATATACCTCAGACCATTTCTCCAGTTTGTCATTTTGAATTATGACTTTATCCTCCAAAGCAGTTACCAATCTGGGAGGGATTGCATCATCTGCAAACTTAATAATCGTACTCTCTACATCAATTTCTAAATCATTGATGAAGATATTGAACAAAACCGGTCCCAAAATAGACTGCTGTGGAACCCCACTTGTTATGCCCTTCAAGCAGGATTGTGAATCGTTAATAACTACTCTCTGAGGCTACGTCTACACTGTACGTTTTTTGCGGGAGATGAAATGCAAATGAAATGCTGATTTGCCTATCTTGTGCTCTTATTTGCAAATCTTCTTCCGATCCTTTTTGTAGAAGAGGTTTTTGTGATAAAAAGACCTGTGTTGATGGGTCCATTTGTCGGGAAAAAAAACCCTTCTGCGCAAGAGCCTGTAAACCTCATTTTTTGAGGAATAAGGACGCTTGTGCAAAAGGGTTTTTTTTCCAACAAATGGCCTCATCTATACAGGGCTTTTCATCGCAAAAACCTCTTCTGCAAAAAGGATGGGAAGAAGATATACAAATGGAAGCACAAGATATGCAAATGATTTTGCATTTCCTCTTCTGCAAAAAACACACGGTGTAGATGTAGCCTGAGAACATTTATCCAGCCAGTTATGCACCCACCTTATAGAAGCTCCATGTAGGTTGTATTTCCCTAGTGTATTAATAAGAGGGTCACGTGAGACCTTATCAAATGCTTTACTAAAGTCTAGGTATACCACATCTACCGCTTCTCCCTTATCCACAAGACTTGTTATTCTGTCAAAGAAAGCTATCAGTTTGGTTTGACATGATTTGTTCTTTACAGATCCATGCTGGCTTACCTGTCACCTTATTTTTTTCCAGTTGTTTGCAGATTAATTCCTTGATTACTTGCTCCATTATCTTCCCTGGCACGGAAGTTAAGCTGACTAGTCTGTAGTTTCCTGGGTGGTTCTTATTTTCCTTTTTATAGATGGGCACTATACTTGCCCTTTTCCAGTCTTCTGGAATCTCTCCTGACTTCCCTGACTTTTCAAAGATGATTGCTTAGGGCTCAGATTCCTCCTCTATCCGCTCCTTAAGTATTCTAGGATGCATTTCATCAGGCTCTGCTGACTTGAAGAGGTTTAACTCTTCTACATAATTGTTAACTTGTTCTTTTTTTATTTTAACTTCTAAACCTACCCCATTTCCACTAGCATTCATTGTGTTAGGCATTCCTTCATCATCAGACTTCTTGATGAAGACCAAAACAAAGAAGTCATTAAGAACCTCTGCCATTTCCAAGTTTCCTGTTGTTGTTTCTCCCTCTTCACTGAGCAATGGGCCTACCCTATCCTAGGTCTTCCTCTTGCTTCTAATATATGTGTAGAATGTTTTCTTGTTTCCCTTTATGTCCCTATCTAGATTGAGCCCACTGTGTGTCTTTGCCTTTCTAATCTTGCCCCTGCATACTTGCATTGTTTGCTTATTATTTATCATTTGTAATTTGACCTAGTTTCCACTTTTTATACTTCTCCTTTTTTATTTTTAGATCACGGAAGATCTCCTGATTAAGCCAAAGGGTCTCTTACCATATTTTCTATCTTTACTACGCAGTAGAATAGTTTGCTTTTGGACCCTTAATAAAGTCCCTTTGAAAAACTGCCAACTCTCTTCAGTTGTTTTTCCTCTTAGTCTTGCTTCCCATGGGACCTTACCTGTGATCTCTCTGAATTGACTAAAATCTGCCTTCCTGAAATCCATTGTCTCTGTTTTGCTGTTCTCGCTTCTACCATTTCTTAGAATCATGAACACTATGATTTCATGATTACTTTCACCCAAGCTGTCTTCCACTTCAACATTTTCAACAGTTCCTCATTATTTGTTAAAATCAAATCTAGAACAGCTTCCCCCCCAGTAGCTTTCTCAGCCTTCTGCACTTATTGGATAATCTATGCCCTGCTGCGTTAGTTTCTCAACATACTTCAAGAAACTATGGATAGTCTGGATAGTTGAAGTCCCCCATCACCACCAAAACCTGTGCCTTGGATGATTTTGTGAGTTTGAAAAAAGCCTCATCCACCTCTTCTGCCTGGGTAGGTGGTCTGTAGTAGACCCCTAGCATGACATCGCCCTTATTTTTTTACCCCTTTTAAACTCTAACTCAGACTCTCAACAAGTCCGTCTCCTACGTCCATCTCCATCTCAGTCCAAGTGTATACATTTTTCATATATAAGGCAACACCTCCTCCCTTTTTCCCCTACCTAGCCTTCCTGAGCAACTGTATCCTTCTATACCAGTATTCCAAACATGTATATTATTCCACCAAGTCTCTGTGATACCAACGATGTCCTAGTTGTTTGTTTATTAGCACGTCAAGTTCTTCCTGCTTATTTCCCATACTCCTTGCATTTGTATACAGGTATCTAAGATATTGATTTGATTTTGCCCTCCGATTCTGCCTTGTCCCTCCTTTATCTCTGCTGTTCTAGCCCATGCTCCCTCCTGTTTCTGACCCATCTCCCAGGTCTCCACGTTTTTCACTTACCTGTGAACTTTGGTCACCTGTCCCCGTCGAACCTAGTTTAAAGCCCTCCTCGCTAGGTTAGCCAGTCTGTATCCAAATACAAGCTTCCACTTCCTTGAAAGGTGGATGACATCCCTGCTTAGCCGCCCTTTTTGGAACAGCATCCCGTGGTCAAGGAAACCAAATCCCTCCTGGCAACACCATCTTCGCAGCCAGGCATTCACCTCCAGTATGCACCTGTCTCTGCCTGGGCTCCTACCTTTGACAGGAAGGACTGAAAAGAATACCACCTGCACTTAAAACTCCTTCACCCATACACCCAGAGCCCTGTAGTCACTCTTGATCTGCCAGACCAGAGAATCCCGTTCAGAGAGTTCCAACCTGAATAATGTACTGCCTCAGAGAAACATCACATTTCACTTCTGAAATATCCAAGTTATCACAGTTTAATTATGTAGTAATAAGTGTAGGCAGAGAACAGTAAATCATAACAGTAGGAGGCCACTTGTGATCCGCTTTCAGCTTTTTACTATAATAACTTCTACGCCCCCTGCCATTAGAGTGAAATCCAGCATCAGTGGGAGTTATTCTATTGATTTCAGTGGGCTTTGGAGCAGATCAATAGAAATAATGTAAATTCAAGTGATGAACATCATTCTGGAAGAGAGTCCAGCATCTCAGGAAGCCACTGAATCTATTTAGTTTGGAACCTTGAAGGAGATCCTTTTTTTCCCCTTTTCTGTGCTGCGGAAACAGTCCATTCTTTGATACCTGGAACCCATGTGGAGCTAATATAGGGCCTTTTTAGATACTCCATACAAGAAAAGTCCCATTTTAATCTGCTTTCTTGCACAATGAATACTGAACTAGGTCCACAAGATGAAATAAAAAATGTTATGTTGTAAGCTCTTCGGGATGGGGGGCCCACTAGGAGCTTTCGTCCCCTCCCACCTCCTGGTCCCCAGCTCACCCCAGGCTCCCTGCAGTGCTTCTGCCTTTGAAATGTAGCAAGAGCCAGCAGGGCTCTTGCTACAATTCAACGGTATAGGTGCTATTATCGACTAATTGAATAGTTGATACAAACTACATCGACTATTCAATTAGTTGATTAATCTAAATTTAACATCCTTACTCTCAGACAGGAGAGCCCCACTTACCCCGTCTGGTGGCAGGCAGGGTAGCGAGCCCCTGCCCAGTTTGCCACTCCTTTGATGGCATGGCTGTCCCCAGTGGACACTCTGCAGTATAGATCTCCCCTGCATTCCAAATTTAGTTGTCGTAGCTCATACCATTTAGGAGGCAATCTTGAACAGACTCACAGACAGACAGACAGTTGCACATTTCTAAAATATATAGATAGACTAACAGGAGGTAAAATCCAATGATAACAATGCAATTTGTAGGTTTGATGTGAGTTAACAGGTCCAGGTAAACTGAAGGCTCTCCCACAATCTCTAGTCTTTGGAGAAGGGACCACATCAGTATTAATGGATGTCTTTTCTTGGGGTGGGCCTCACTGCCAAACAAAAGATGCTTACTGCAGGAAGAACCCCCACTTCACCCTGCATAGGACCTTGTCTATAAAGGTAATTTGGGGCTTCAAACTTGAGGCTTGTAACTAAAAAAAACCCCATGATAGGTGCAGTTTTAAAAGTTACATTATATGTTTTAAGGCCCCAAATTTACCTTTACAGATTAGGTCCATGCAGGGATGTAGACAATCCAGCTATGGCCTTATCCCTACAGTGACATCCTGATGTTCCTATTCTGAGGGATCTATGGAAAGGTGGGGTGGGGGAGAGGTACCTTTAATACTTATGATGCTTTGAAGGGTTTAAAAACAATATGGTAAGTATAATTTCCATCTGAGTAATCACCATGGAAAGTCTAAATTGCTTTAAATAAAGCTCCACTGTAATGATTCCTTTGTTTTACAGATAGTCTCTTATCAGGGTGCTGCATTATTTTTTAGTAATTGTCCATCAGTGTTCAAAGGAGCTTGGCTTCTGTGAGAGTGTTTGGGGATAGGAGAGGTATGTGTGTGAGGGGGGGAGTAGTTTGTTGTACTGCTTTTCTGTTAATGCCTTTCATGCCTGTCCCAAAGTAGAAATCCATATGATGTTTAGCACTCTATTTTCTTCATGTATATGTTTTCCTTGACATACATACAGTAGTGAAAAAGTTACAGATCAGTTAATTGTTAACCCCTGTGCAGGCCAGCAAAAACACCCTAACCGTTAAATTGTATTCTTGTCACTCCAGGTGTAAAGATCAGCAGCCTGCTTGGTAAAAAAGGGAATTTGGAGAAGCTGCAGAGTTATTGGGAAGTTGGATTTTTCTTGGGAGCCAGTGTTCTGGCCAACGACCATCTAAGAGTGATACAGGCTTCGGAAAAGCTATTTAAGCTAAAGGCTCCGGGATGGTAAGGGAATGTGTGAGAGATGATATTTTGAACACCTCCATTTGTCAATAAAGCTGTTAATTTAATGAAATTGTCACACACCGGCTTCCATTTCAGTGGTTTTGACTTTTAAGCACATTTCATACTTACTGCTCTTAATAATTTTTTTAAAAAAACCTCAGAAATACCCGAGTTATCTTTTCCTCTAGTGAAAGCTGCTTGCGCACATCAACAAGGGTATGTAGCCTTTAAAAAATTGATGAATGTGCTGCTCAAGAATAAATGTTCAGAGAATTGAAGTCTTATTGCTAGATGAGAGAAATATATATGCAATGCAAATTAAATCAAGGAATTTCAAGAGTTGAGACAGCTGCAAGATCTAACAATGCTTCCAACTCCCTGAAGAGACTTCTTCCTTCAGCTGACTTCCTCTCCTCAACTTCCTTAATGGCTAATTTCTAGAATTGTTCAGGGTGTCAGAACAATAAGCTTGTATTGAAATTTATCTCAGAGAAATCCTTTCTGTGATTACTAACACATTTAGTTAGGCTGTGTCTTTCCCCTATGCAAGTGGACAGAGTGAGTTAAGGTTCATCTTTTCATCTTCCTCCCCTTTATGGCCTTGTTCAGAGGCTAGACATATTATGACCTGTCAGCTCAGAGAGCACAATGACTGCGTAGGGCTAGCACACTGCTAATTCAAGAGTGATGAATGAGTGGAGTTACACAACATACTCTAATCCCCATCATACCAGCCAGCATAGCTGCCCAGGTGCAGGGAGAAGCAGGTACTTCCTGCTTCTCAAGGGTATTAGTGTAGCAATTTTGGTACACCGTCACATCATCTCAGCATGGGACTGTCCCTCAAAGGGCCCCTCGTATTGTCCCTTATGTTTCATTATCAGAAGAATAAAAACTGCCTTACAGAAAACCAAATAATACCTAAACTGTGGTGACATTTTCTTTAAGGCCATCCAACAGATGGCCCGTCTTCCTTGGCTATGCATATTCTGTTGCTGTAGTGCTTGTAACACAGCTTTGGGTGGGAGTTTTGGGAGAAGGGTAAAAATGGTAGATACAGATCATTTGTGGATATGCAACCAGCAATGGTATAATCATAAAATTACATGTATATGTTTTCCGTTTATTGGTGGAAGAAATCAATATATGTCAGGCTCAATAAGTATGTGTTACGAAGCAAAATACAAAAAGAGAGAGACATAGACTACAGTTAGAAGAGACAGTCTGTATTCCAGCACAGCTGTTGTCTATTCCATAATGTTGTTGAAAGGCTGCTTGGAAATGTCAATGTTAATGTGAAGGCCCTGAATCCAGAAGCATCACATTTTAAACACCTGCACTAAATAATCAGTCAGTGCAGATGCCATGTAGAGGGCACAATGACATAGAAGGTTAATGCAATGAAAATTTACCACTGTTTCAGTTGGAAGTGAGTCGCAGCTGAAATGAGTTTGATGTGGGTTCAGCTTAGTCAGTGGACGGGAGATTTAGCTCTATCACAGTTCAGGATAACTGACATGCTTAGGATAGGATGGCCCTGAATTGAGGAATGCTTCAGGTTAATTATGTCATTGACATAGATATCTGGTTCTAAAACAAGGAATCTATTAATTAAAAGCAATCCTAGAGAATCAGACTCTGACTGACTGTCTTGGTATTGTGCTGTTGAATTTTTAAAGTCTGATTAGAGATACAAAAATGATTATTTGCAAACGCTATTAAATTTACTGTCTGTATGTGCTTTGCTGATTGTAGGTACCTCAAGTCTATCGTAGAAACTATTCTGATATATCAACATTTTAAGAAATTGAACCCAGAACACCATGTTGCTAAACAGGAACTTGTGAATTTCTGGATGGACTTCCTAGTTGAAACCACAAAGACAGATGTGTCTGTAGTTAGATTTCCCGTAAGTGTGTGTTTTATTAACTATCTCTCTTAACTTTTAATTGTATTCATTTCCTTTTCTTCACATGGCATGGCTAATAAAAATATCTCTTGTTCAGAGTTTGGCAGGCAATAAACCATGCTCCCAGAAGAAATATATTTAATCAGCATAGTGCAGTGGTTTTACTTTATTATATTTTGTGACAATGGGTTGCATGGCCCCAGGGAAACAGCCAGGGAAAAGCCAAGCTAGAATTTTATAATTTAGGCTATGTATAATATTCCAATCTGTGTCAAATGACAAATTAATTGGATTACTCCTTGAGGAAAATAGATTTTTCTTCCTCTGTCATATCAGTTGTTAGCAACACATTATTAAACTTTGCATATCTGTCTAACAATCTCTTTTATTTAATTATGTCCATTTGTACACTGTTTTAGGGACCATAAATTAGCCTAGACAGCCAATATCATACTGTTTATAATATTAGACAGGACTCCACACTACATTACATGCATTCAGATCGCTCCTAGAAAAATAATAATGAACCCTGCTAGTAAAATGTTGCCCACTTGCTTTATGCTGAAAGGCTACTTTATGCCGAGCTAGAGGATATATGCAATACAAAGATCCAAGATCTTTCACTACCACTGTTTTCTGCATGCTACAGATGAAGGAAAATTGTATGTTAGACACTTTGATGTGCAAACTACCTGGTTGCTTTCGGAAAACGCTGCTTTTTTATTATTTCTAAATGGCAACCGTTGTTGTCACCCAAATGTCCAAGAAGTGCAAATTGGCTGTTTTATACAACTCTGCAGACTGCTAGAGATTGAACATGATGTGTAGGTGGTACAGTCAATCCAGGGAAAACTACACTTGGCAGTGCTCAAGAACACTGCTCTAGACAGTAGATAGCAACAATGCGAGGCTCTGCAGGGAATCTTGTTCTGTCTTTTTTTTCTGCAAAAAAGGGTTGTGACATGACTGGGTTTGGAGGAATTTAAAGCAAGAAAATAAATATGCAGATTACTCTGGGCTTCATAAGGGATACCCATGGGAAACCACATCCTTTTCTTCTTCTTACTTATCACATGACATAATGGAACTCTGAAAATAGGATCTGCTTTCCAGAACTGTCTCAGCAAAACACTAATTTTCTTTAAAAACTTAAAATTGAGATGATCTGGTCAGTAACACAATGCAGCCAAAGGTGATGTGCTGTGCCCATACTGGTTCATGGGACTATCCTACAGTTACCCATCACATGCTTCTTCTTGCTTACAGTCTGAAAAATGTACATGAACAAGTAAAACAGATTATGCATTGCATACTCTGGAGAAAGGGCAACAAAAGAGGAGAAAGGAAAAGGCACTATGGAAATGTTTGTCAAAGCTTTACAAATAATTCATAGTGTTAAAAAAATGAAACTCATTTGTAACTACTTCTCGGTAACAATCTTCAGTACAGATTGCCAATAGAGACTGGATCTAGGATCTTCAGGACCAAGGCATTGGCCTTTACTAATTGACACACAAACTGGCAGCTTCAGCAAGCTGTTATCCACTGACAGGACACTGGAGGAAGACATGACACACTTTATAAGAATGTTACCCATATGTAGAAAAATACAGATACTAACATTCTGCTACATGTATTTATTTACAATTGTAAGGGACAATTCCAAGATGCTGAAGGCCAGATTTTTATAGGTATTCAAGTGCCTAAAGGCAAATAGGTGCCTAGTGGGATTTTCAAAGCACCTGAGCGATTCTTCTCACTATAGCCAACTGATTTGTGGGGTTCAGGCCTAGTGGTTGAAATGACAGTTCAGCCTGGTGTTTAGAGTTGGGTACAGGGTGGGCAATCCAAGGTGAGTTGAAGGTCAGCTCCAGAGTACCAGAAGTCGAATGCCAAAACTGGAGGGTAAACCATGGGCAGAGGCCAGAGGTGAAATTAGGATCAGAACTTGAGAGATAGAAGCCAAATGTGAGAGCTGGAGGGTCAATCAGATTCATAACCCAAATCCAGGGAATCAAAGGCAGAATGTCAGAAGCTGTACGGAACAGGGGCTGCAGCAGGCTGTGGGGTAGAGCAGCCACTGATGTGCTGTGGGAGCCAGGCTTATAAATAGGGCTGCTAAAGCATCAGCCAGTCAGCAGTTGTGCTGCTCTGTCCACTCCACCTGGGCTCATTCATTGTCTAGTAGCCCTTAGTCTGGGAGCAGGCCAAGAGGTGGTCCGGCCCCTCCAGGCAGCTGACAGTTGTAGAAAGTCACCAACTACTATTGAAACCTAGTGTGGATCTTGAATCATTGGGAATTTCCAATAATTTCTAGTTGGGTGGGTTTACATTTTTTTACACAACTAAGAGAATTCTCGATGGTCTCCAAGACTTGGACAGGAGAGGGTAATCCGACCCTGACTTCGTGTAGCCCTGCCCCAGAGCTCGATGCTGAACTGAAGGACGTTGCCTTTATTCCTGCTTCTCCAGTCTAGTCATACAGAGCCCTGTGATATCACTTTGCTTCAGATACAGTTTACAAATGCTGGAAATCAATATGTTCTTTGTTTATTTACAAAAGTAGCATAAAAATTCTTCCTAAAAAGTGAAGTATAGAAATCACTTGCAAAAAATACAACACACTAAAAATGCGGATTTTACAGTGTGCGGGGAGGAGGTATGGAGGCAAGTGTTTTAGGTACAAGAGTTAATTTGTGCTGTTCTCTAACTTGACTTTTTTCTATCTTGACATGTTTTACTTGTTTTGGGGGAAACATTTTACAGTAGAAATTTAAAATGAATAGAAATGTAGTTACCTTTTCTCCAATTAAATGCAAACATTTGCAGACTGAACTAGAAAGCCTTACATGCAGTAAATATAGACTTAAAGGCTTTGAGGCTTTGATAAATCAGATTTAAGTGTAGAAAGACAATAATATCAGTCTTTACCACAGGTCTGAAAATGCATATCTGTGCCTTTTCCTTTAAAGGCATAAAGTAAGATGGATTGGGTCCTACCAAATCCATTGTCCATTTTGGTCAATTTCATGGTTATGGGATTTAACCATGGTTTCATATATTTGAATCTGAAATTTCATGGTGTTGCAGCTGTACGGGTCCTGACCCGATTCTGAAAACTTCAGAGCAGAAGTAAGGGTGGCATGATACGGTATTGCCACCCTTAATTCTTTGCTGCTGTTGGCAGGGTACTGCCTTCAGAGCTGGGTATTAGGCCTACAGCCGCTGTTCTCTGGTGACAGGTCAGAAGTATGGGAGCAATACCATGACTCCCTCTACAATACCCTTGTGACCTGACCCCACAGCCCTCTTTTGGGTTGTAACTCCCATTTTGAGATGCATTGGTCTCCTACATGAAATCTGTATCGTAAAAGGTAAATGTACACACAATGCCTGATTTCATGGGGGGGGAGACCAGATTTCTTGACAGGTGATGAATTTTTCATGGCCATAAATTTGGTAGGGCCCTAAAGACATACACCATCAGCTACTTTTGGCTAAGTATTTTTGATGTAGTACAGAACAATAGCATATGAGGTGGTTAGGTTAGATCACATCTTGCTGCATTGAATTCTGTCTATTGGGGTATGTCTACACTACCACCCTAGTTCGAACTAGGGTGGTTAATGTAGGCAACCGAAGTTGCAAATGAAGCCCGGGATTTAAATATCCCGGGCTTCATTTGCATCTTGCCGGGCGCCGCCATTTTTAAAGCCCCGGTAGTTCGGACTCCGTGCCCGCGGCTACAGGCGGCATGGAGTACGTAGTTCGAATTAGGCTTTCTAATTCGAACTACCATTACTCCTCATGGAACCATATTACAGAGGTTGCTCAATACTTGGCAGGAGGAAATTGAAGGTACTCAGAACCCTGTTGAAAACAGAGTATTGTGTAATCACATATATAATGAGAAAGGTGTGTTATAGAAAATATAAATTTCAACTTGAATTTCAGACCTTAGGCTAGTAAGATCATTTTACTTTTTATCTTTTTCCCCTTGTGATTTCTAATGTGCTAGGACTTTAGGTATGTTTTCAATTGATCACAATGCTTTTAAAATGTCATAAACATTGAATGGCTTTTAATTTTCTTCCCAAGGTTTTAATATTAGAACCAACAAAAATTTACCAGCCTTCATATCTGTCCATCAATAGTGAGGCAGAGGAGAAGACCATATCTATCTGGCATGTCCTACCCGATGACAAGGTAAACCATTGCATTTGCTTTAGAATGAGAAATGTAAAATAATGATTATACCTTATGGTCTCTGACTCATGTAAGTGACATAAATCCTGAAACTAAAGACTTCTTACAATTGACTACACAAAATAATATATGACTAATCTATGAAATATATACAAAATTATGAAAATATTTTCATAAAGAAAGCATATGGAATCAGTGTGTTCAGGGAGATGTGGAATGAGAAAAGTATTACAGATGGTGTCTCAGCACCCAAGAACCAGAACAGTAATTATTTCTTTTTCTGATTAATGTTTTCTTCAGTTGCAGTGGGATAGAGTAGCAGAGAATCAGTCTGTCAATTGCTTTTTATGCTTAACAGTAGAAATGCTCCTTTTTCACTATTTTCCATTCTGCTCCATCTACTTTGAACAGTGTATGTGGAAAACAATGAGCAATACCATTTGGATATTTTCTTGAGGAAAACGGACTTTGGGGAAAAACATAAGTAATGGTTTTAATGGGACACTCAGAAGACAAATTGAAATACAAGCTAAACTGTGTCCAGATCAATGAATTCCTGTTTATATGTGGTCAGCTTTGATCAGCATCATTCATGATTGCCTCACCCTATCAAACAAATGTGCATACATTGCCTTAGCTACTGGAAACCAAAATATATTTGCCACACTTTGTAAATAATGCCATATGTTGGTATTGCAGAGTAAACTTTGATATAAAATATCTGCTGTGGGAGAATGCTCTGGGCTGTTTCATATATGGAATTATCTCTCAACCCATAAATGCATAATTCTTAATAATTCACTCCCAGACACACTGTGATTTATCTCTCATATCATAAATATAAAGCATGATTAGTACACTAATCTCCTCAAATCTCCTCTAATATATTACTAACTGAACATGCGTCATTCATTATTGGACAACATTTCTTCATAGACATTTGGTCAACATTCCTTAATTTTCTAGATATCTTTTTAACTTTTATGAATCTCAGATTCTTTCTCCTCCTGTACTCTGTTGGAATATTAATTCATGTCATTGTAGGTCAAAATATGGACTCCTTACTCCCATCAATGAGCACTTAGATTCACTGCAGTCAGTGGAACTTCCTGTAAATATTTCTAGACAAAAATTTAGGATAAGTGAAGGCTGAGAGTATGCATCAGTAACTTAAAGATAAATAACATTGCAAGGATGTTATAATTGTCTCATGACTAAGCATTGCAAACTCGGGAAATTCAGAATGAGGGCTGTACTTAAAATAAATTCAGTCATGTTAGGAATGGAAATGTAGTTAGGGTGCACAAACACCCTTAACTCTAATCTGTAGTGACATCATGCAGTAAGATTATGATTAAGGCGCAGTGCTTAGTGTTTGATCACAATGAAATTAAACTGATTTTAAAAGGTTTTTCCCCTTTATGTTATTGAGGTCATTTGAGATAAGAAAACTAACACGTGCTCTATTTCTTAAAGGACCCAGGCTTTAATTAATTTTTAACTCATGAGTTAATAGATTTACTGGTAAGTTCTCAGAAAATTCATTCTGTACTGAAAGAATAAGCGTGTAAGTTTAAGAAGTGCATGGTTTATTTTTATGCACAAGCAGTTTAATATTTACTTTAAATGTGAAATGCAACTCAGCATCTCAATTTATGACTGGTTACTCCATAACCAGAAAGGACAATCTCACCCAGTATAAATAAATCGCCTTCTTCCTTTTCCAAAGCCATTTTCCAGTGAGTGTTTTCAACTTAATTTGATTTTAATTAAATGATGAATCTTGTGAAATGTAAACAAATTAATGGGAAAGTTTTTATGTCAGGTGGTAAATCTGCTTTGTTTCCACTATAAGCATATATATATATATATATATATATATATATATATATATATATATATATATATATATATATAGGGCCCTGCCAAATTCACAACCATGCAAAAGGCATCACAGAAGATGAAATCTGCTGTCCTCTCATGAAATATGCCCTTTGAGTTCTTTTACCCTATACCATACAGATTTCACAGGAGAGACCCTTATTTCTCTACTGCCTTCAGAGCTGCGCAACTGAAGAGTGGTTGTAATGTTGGCTGGGTGCCCCACTCTGAAGGTAGTGCCCTGCCAACAGCAGCACAGAAGTAAGAGTGGCAGTACCATATTCATGTCACCCTTACCTCTGTATTTCTGCTTTCAGAGCTGGGTGGCCAGAGAATGGTGTCTGCTGAGTAAGGCCTAGATGTGCAGGCAGCAGCACAGAAGTAATGGTGGCAATCCATACCATGCCACCCTTCTGTGCATCCTGTAGGCAGTAGCTCTGTCTTCAGAGCTGGATTCCTGGCCTGCACACTCCAGCAGCCCAGCTCTGATGGCAATGCTGCTGCCAGCAGCTGCGTAGAAGTAAGGGTATCAGTACCACAAGCCCCATACAATCTTGCGACCCCGCCCAACAACTTCTGTTTGTCAGGACCCTACACTCACACCACCATCAAATTCCAGATTTAAATAGCTTAAATTTACTATTTTAAAAATCGTATGACTGAAATTTACCAAAATGTACCGTGAATTTGATAGGGCCTGACACATATATCTTTTCCTGTTGTTCTCTGAATGGAGCAGTTTGGTTTTTCCACGAGGAGTAACGGTAGTTCGGAATAGGAAGCCTAGTCCGAACTACCTAGTCTGTGCCACGTGTAGCCGCGCGGCACGGAGTCCGCACTAGAGGACATTTAAAAATGGTGGCGCCCGGCAAGATGCAAATGAAGCCCGGGAAATTCAAATCCCGGGCTTCATTTGCAACTCCGGTTGCCTACATTACCACCGTAGTTCGAACTAGGGTGGTAGTGTAGACATACCCTTAGTGCTTGAGTCCTGTTTGTCAGTATGAAATGCAGTAGCCAAGCTGCCTCGGTTTCATGTTGGGTTCTGAATCTATTTTGTGGTTTTTTGATAATTGAAGAACAGATGCTGGACTTGGATGGCATCCTGATCTATTTAGTCAGGTTGTTTACAAATTGGCAGAATCATTCACAGCATAGCTTTTCTATAATTTTTCAGCCTGAGAAAATGATGTGGTAAGTGAAGGCGGTTGTTTGCATCTGTGAGAGATTACTCTTCTGTAAATTTAAAGTTATAAAACGTGACTTGGGATTCTCTTGCATTTTTAACCTTTTCACCCTTCCTGAATATTTATTTTGGAGTGTTCATGGGTAAAAATGGGGTGAGGACCCATAGCTGGAAGGCATTCCAGGAGAACTGAGAGGTGGATGTGGGGAAGGGAGGGGTGACTGAGGTTTCTCTCCACTATTGCTGGGAGATAGAGAAAGTAGAGGGTAAGTACCCTCTTTCCTCATATAGGAGATATGTGGCAAGAATCCCCATCCTTTTGCTTTGTTCCCTCCTGTAGGCAAAGGAAATGCCATATTGGTTCTTTAGCAACTAGCAGGGGAGGGATGCAATATTAAACTACAAACACTTGCTTAAAAAACTAGAACAATGTAAGATTAGCATGGCCCACATTCACTGGATTAAATCAGGTCAACTAATAAGTCTCAAAATGTGAAAGGGGGATCATCACTGAATGGATGTGTTTCTGGTGGAGTTCTCTTGGTCCTATACTGTTGAACACTTTTATTAATGACTTGGAAACGATATGTAAAATCACCAATGATAACATTTTTATATGACACAGACCGAGGGAGTGGCAAATAATGAAAAGGAGAGGTCACAAGTACAGAGTTATCTGGATCTCACAGTAAGATGAGCTCCAACAAAAATATGTGTTTTAATAAGGCCAAATGTAAATGTATACTTCTAGGAGCAAAGAATGTAGGCTACCTACCTTACATGCATCTACATGGGGAACTAATATTTTATAATGGGTTCTTCAGTCTAGTATATAACACAATCCAATGGCTGGAAGTTGAAGGCAGACAAATTCAGATGGGAAATTAGGTGGATATTTTTAATAGGGAGAGTAACTAACCATTGGAAGGATTTATCAAGAGTTATGATGGACTCTCCATCACTGAGCATTTCTAAATCCACTTCAGATCTTTATCTAAAAGATCGGTTCCAGGAATTTTTGGGGGAAAGTTCTATGGTTTTTGTTACACAGGAGGTCAGACAGGTGGTCCTTTCTGGCCTAAAATCTATGAGCTATGTCAATTGTGTAGCTTAAGTCAAAATACAGTACAGGCAGTCCCCGACTTACGCGGATCCGACTTATGTCGGATCCGCACTTACGAACGGGGCTTTTCTCGCCCCGGAGCTCACGGGCGGCGGGTCGCCACCCGTGTCCTCCGGGGCGAGAAAAGCTTCTCCCGGTCTCCCTGGTCTGCTGGGGGGGTCCAGCAAAGCCGCTGGACCCCCCCAGCAGACCAGGGACACCCGAGCAAAGCCGCCACCAGGGCGACTTTGCTCGTTTGCCCGGGAGCAAAGCCGCCGCCTGGCCGGCTTTGCTCCCGGGCAAACAAGCAAAGCCGCCCAGGTGGCGGCTTTGCTCGGGTGTCCCTGGTCTGCTGGGGGGGTCCAGCGGCTTTGCTGGACCCCCCCAGCAGACCAGGGGAACAGGAGCAAAGCCGCAGAACAGGCCCGTAGCGGGACAGCCCAAGCGCGCCCGGGCTGTCCCGCTGCGGGCATGCTCCAAGGCTTTGCTCCCCATCTCCCTGCAGACAAGGGAAACGGAGAGCAAAGCCGCGGAGCACCCCCATCTCCCTAGTCTGCTGGGGGATGGGTGCAGCTAGTGCCCCCCCCAGCAGACCAGGATTTTCTTGCCTACCTCTGGGGTAGAGCAGCTGGGGGCTGCCAGGTTGGTCCCGCAGTGCTGCTCCAGACCAACCGGGCAGCACCCCAGCTGCTCTGCCCCAGGCGTCCTGATTCAGCCGCTGCTGGTCAGTTTCAGCAGTGGCTGAATCAGGACGCCTGGGGCAGAGCAGCTGGGGTGCTGCTGGGTTGCTCCAGTAGCGCGGAGGAGCCACGCTACTGGAGCAACCCAGCAGCACCCCAGCTGCTCTGCCCCAGGCGTCCCCAAGTCAGCCGCTGCTGAAACTGATCAGCGGCTGACTACAGGAAGCCCGAGGCAGAGTTGCTCTGCCCCGGGCTTCCTGGAATCAGCCGCTGATCAGTTTCAGCAGCAGCTGACTTGGGGATGCCTGGGTTTCTTAAGTTGAATCTGTATGTAAGTCAGAACTGGCATCCAGATTCAGCCGCGGTTGAAACTGATCAGTTTCAGGAGCGGCTGACGCCAGTTCCGACTTACATACAGATTCAACTTAAGAACAAACCTACAGTCCCTATCTTGTACGTAACCCGGGGACTGCCTGTAAAACTCTATTGATCCGGCATCTGATGGTCCAGCACTCCTGATCGTCTGGCACCATCAGGAACCCGGAAGTGCTCCGAGCAGCTGGGCCATTGGAGCTGCTCTGCTCCTGCTTCCCCGATTCAGCCGCTGCTGAATCTGACCAGCGGCTGAATCGGGGTAGCCGGGGGCAGAGCAGCTAGGGTGCTGCCGGGTAGGTCCTGTAGCGCTGCCCCTCGGCACTGCGGGACCAACCCTGCAGCACCCCAGCTGTCCCTGATTTAGCTGCTGCTGGGAAACTGACCAGTGGCTGACTCCGGGAAGCCCGAGGCAGAGCTGCTCTGCTCCGGGCTTCCCGGAGTCAGCCGCTGGTCAGTTTCAGTTTCACTGGTCAGTGCTGCCAGGTTGGTCCAGTAGCGCTGAGGAGCGATGCTGCTGGACCAACCTGGCAGCACCCCAGCTGCTCTGCCTCAGGCGTCCCCAACAGCAGCTGAGGTGCTGCCGGGTTGATCTCGCAGCGCCAAGGGGCGGCACTACTGGACCAACCCGGCAGCACCCCAGCAGCTCTGCCGCAGGCTTCCCAATTCAGCTGCTGCTGAAACTGACCAGCAGCGGCTGAATAGGGGACACCTGGGGCAGAGCCGGACTATCGGAAGGGGGGGCTATGAGTGGTCTGGGGTGGCATCCCCCCACATCACCCTAGACCCCTCATAGCCCCCCCTTCCAATATTCTGGCATATCTGATAATCTGGCACCCCCTGGGTCCTAAAGGTGCCGGATTATCGGAAGTTTACTGTAGTTTATTTCAGCTTTTGGTGCTGTCTATACAGCAGGAAGTCCAGGGTAGAGCACTCTTCCTCTGACTTTCCTTTCAGAAAGTCAGAGTAATAAGTCCTCCAGCTCAACATTATTTTGATATTATCGAAATAACTGCTTGGAGTGTAGACATGCACTATGTTATTTTGGAATAACATGAGTTATTCCAAAATAACGCTGCTGTGTAGACATGCCCTATGAATGGGTAGTCAGCCAGAGGGCAGGGGATCTTGAGCAGAAGGTTAATCTCAACAAAGTTTTCAGATAGCTCTTAAGAGTTCAAAGCCTTAGAATTCAACTAAGAATCTCTAAGTTACTTTAGCTCTATTCTGCAGTGTGAGCTGAGCCTGTGTTTAGGAGCAATTTTGTAGCACAACTGGCATATCAACCAAGGCTGACCATATTTGAACATCCCCCTTCCTCATTATTCATATAAAACATTGCCTTGTCAAATCATTCACTACCTTTCTGTGGTACTGAGAGACTTCCACTCCTTCTAATTTAAGTATTCCTTTTTAGCCATTAAACTAGATCTGAGCAGAAAAGCTTTGGAGATTTATATTCATGTCATAAACTGGCAAAATAATCTATTATGGGAAATTTTTACAAACATTTATATAGAACTATGGCAATGTGATAGGCAATCAATGTGTTTCCATTCAATATGAGGACATTGCCACATTATTCATGGCTAGTTCGTATTTGCTACTTTACAACTGCAGGTTACTTTTAAATGTTTTTTTTTTTAATTATTTGAGGTTTGACGTAGATCTAAAGAAAGAATTATTTGTATTTGGTACATTATATTATGGTATTTTATACACTTAAATCTCTTTAATATGGCAACCCTGGGAAACAGGGTATGCCAGATTAAAGATTTTGCTGGGCCAGAGAGGGTGCTGTGGGCTCTGGTCATGAGAGTGTTGGGGTGGGCTGCTTACCTGGCACCTTAAGCTCCCCTCTGCTCCCAGGCACTGCCTCCCTCTGCTATGGAAGCAGTGGGGAAAAGTCTCAGAGGAAACACCCTGCCATTCTGCCTGCAGTGAGGGAGGGGGGCAGCAGTGCATATTGCTGCTTCCTCTTCTGCATGGTGTATGTTCCTGGATTAGGGACACCGGAGTACAGAGGCTCAAGTGTGTTAACATAACCACCCATAATAACATGTGAACAGAAAAGCAAGAAAAATTAAGAAGACAGAGAGGAGGGGAAAACTGATGTGGCAATCCTTGAAGAAAGATGTCATAGATTATCAAGAATCTGTGGACTCATTTACTATGTACTGTACAAAATGCAGCAACTCTGGCAATGTGTCTTTCTGCTTTATTTCTTGCTATTCTTGACAGATATCATAAGCTATTCAATTTCATGTCTTGTCTTTGAGAATTCACTTGGTTGTGACTCTGGCACCAAGGCTTCATTTAAATCTTGTGTCTCAGCAAGAAATGTTTCTTGGCTTCATTGTGCTAGTTACTGAATTCCTCTCAGAGCAGTATTTCTATTTGGCAAAGATTGTTCAAAGATGTTGCTGGCATTACGTTTAAGATGCCACGAAGAATAATTGCTGCAGTGTAAAATGCTAACATTTTGAGTAACATGCCTTAATCTTTCAGGCTCTTCAGTTACAGGGTAAAAGATAATGGCATGTTGGATCTTTTTATGTTAAGGGGAACTTTTATTATTAAATGTTTCTGTATACTTTTTGTGTGTGTTACAGAAAGGTATTCATGAGTGGAACTTCAGTGCTGCTTCTATCAGGGGAGTAAGGTAAGCTTCCTTTATTTCATGATCACATTGTGCTAGGTTCTCTATCTCTCTCTCTATTTAAAAAAAAATTCCTTGGGACAAAAGAGTGACATCATCATATTGCTCTGTGTCCCCCCTGCCTCCTCCTCTCTCCCTCTCCTTTCCCCAGAGCTTGGGAGCTGGGGCTGCTGCACTGTGGCCTCATCCCCCCCCCCTTCCCAGGGGTGGGTGGGAGAGAGCTGGGGCTGGTGTGTGGGGGGAAATGGGGTAGAGCTGAGGCTGGTGTGGCTTCAGATCTACCTGCTGGCCGGGGTTACTTAGACCATTAAGATGTATCATTTCTTTGTTGTGATTTTTAAAATTAATTGTTCCATGCATTATTTAAAAAAGATTGAGTTACTGATATTTACAACTAAAACATGAAATACATACGGTCAGAACAAAAAACAAGGTAAACTCTATTGCCCTAGAAAAGTAAAGGCCTGGTTCTCATTTGCCCTACAAACTCTTTGGCTAACTTTATATCTTAGCTTCCCCATGATCCTGGCTTGCCCTCCTTTTTCTTCAGCATTCTTCCTTAAATGGGGATAGGGAAATGACAGGCACAGAAACTAGCTCTGCCACTTCCACTACCTTTACTTCAGCAAGGCATTCCCGTTTACATGTGGGATTCTCCATTGGCCATTCTTGTCCAGATTCTGTCCCCTCTGTATCTCTGAGGTACTGCAGAATCAGGCCAAAGTGTACTCACCTACATAAAGTTAAATATATGCAGAATGATTTGCAGGATCCAGGTTTTATTGTATACGTGTTAATATCTAAGAAAGTATCACTGAACTGCTTTAGATCACTTCCTTATTTTTGTCTTATTTTCTTCCTGTGCTTATACATACCATGGCAATATCTGACATTCCATTTTAGTATTTAAGTGTATTTCTTAAATCAAATTATCCAACCAGTTCGCTATACTAAAAAGATACAAAATTGCCTTATGTCTTGAATACGTTCCTACACAGATGGGCCGTTTTGACCTTCCAGCATCCAAAAAATCTTTTGGCTATAAACAGACACGATGAATCAGTTTAATTTAGACCGAAAATGACAAGAATATATGTGGTTCAGTCTGGTTTCAGTTTTTGTTACAATATGTTTTTGAGCGTTTTTGCCAAATGGTGATGGCTGGTTATTTTTAGCCTTACTAAAACATGTTTTAGAGTGTGTCTAGACTACAGAGTTTTGTTGACAAAAGTGGGCTTTTGTCGACAAAACTATACCTGCGTCTACACTACCACCAACAGTAAGTCAACAGAACGCGGCAGTTTTGTCGACGGAGGTAAACCTCATTCTACAAGGAATAACGCCTTTTTTCGACAGAGGTATGTCGAAAAAAAGCACTATTGCATCCACACTGTGCTTTTTCAAAAGAGAGCGTCTAGACTCTGTCAAAAAAATGTCTTGTTTTGTCGACAGAACTGGCTGTAGTCTAGATGCTCTTTTTCGACAGAGGCTTTGTCAATAGTATCTGTCGACAAAGCCTTAGTGTTTACTAATTTTGTCTATATGGCTCCAGTATTATTGCTATCATTTAAACCGAATCTGTTTATTTGGTCAGATATTCAAGAAAATCTGGAGAATTTTAAGTTGCCTCATTAGAGGCAAGGTCCATTTCTTCCATGGCCCTGACAAAGCTCAGACAGTCTTGGATTGCTTGGCTGAGAGGCAGTTGGGGAAAATTGATATTTATGTAATTATAGAACTAAATAAATGTATAGGTACTCCTATATAAACACATATTTTACATCAGTATAGCTGTATATAATCTGCATAGGTGTTGGAAGTAGGAGTGCAGTGAGTGTAGAAGCATCCCATGGCTTGAAGTGGTTTCCATCACATACCAGGTACATAGTTTGGTTCAATGGCTTTTAGCATTCCCCACTATACAAATTGCTCCAGTACCTATGATCATTGGATTATCTCCCTGGCTTGTTAGATTAGAAGCTCTTTGAGTCAGGGGCTATGTTTGGGATGCAGCTAGTGCTCCTGGACTTTGCTCCTCATCCCAACTTCTTTTGTCTCTTTTGGCTATTTCACTCTAGAACTAAAATACCTCACAGCTCTCTAGGAAAAGGAGATTACCAGCACTACTAGAGAAGGGTCTCGAAGGGCCAGAGCTTGCCAATTTAAAAGGTCACACCATTTTTCTGTATAGATCTCAGTAACTATTTATTGGTGTTACATAATCAGCACTTCAGCAGGAGTTCTGAGGAACTGCCCAGTACTGAAGCATGACTAATGTTTCTGGTAAGCATGTAGGGAAATGACTGAGATTCTTGCTTTGTGTGTTCCACAGCAGTCACCATAATTACCTCTTGTTCTTATGAGTAATAGAGTTCATCCCTTAACAGTTCAGACAGGATAAAAAAAGATTTACACAACTTTATAAATATAGTGCTGAATCACACACTGTACCTTTAGTAATTGGTTTTGTCTGAGCATAAACTCAGTTAGTAGGTTGTGCACTAATAAATTGTTTAGCCAATATCATGCATCCTAGTGTGCGTGCATGCATGCATGCATGCGCGCACACACACGCACACACACACACGCACACACACACACACATTGCTGAACTGGGTCAGAAAGTACATTAGGTCCCTTAGAAAAGAGATTAACCTCTCCATGCACTTGGATTGGTTCAATAAAAGACATTACCTCACCCCTCTTGTCTCTCTAGGTATGCTATGCCAGTTATCCAAATAAGCGCTATCCTATCTGTTGTTCCAGACTGAGGTCAATGTAAGCTGTAAGAACAAGTACAATCCAATAAAATAAATGCTAAACATTTCCTACGTAAAAAGGAATAGCAGCCTCTATTTTACGCTGTAAAGATGAGTGCCACTCACTGAGTGCTCAGTTGTGTTTTGGGTGCAATCTTCAGATGTGGAAATGGGCCCAGGAGTCAGTGTGCCTTTGAGAGACCATGCTGAGGCACAGTTCCTTCCCTATTTTCCCCTCATTCAGCTACAAGAGGGAGATAATTTGCTGCTGCCCTAACCTGGCTCGAAATTTGGACATAGATCTGAACCTGAACACTACCTGAACAAAATTACAAGGTTTTTTTATATTTCTATTCTGGTTCTGCTGAATATGGATGCAGGCCCATAGGACAGATGCTATGTATCTGTTGAGCATGGTATGACAACCTGAATTGATAAAGTAATGATGCTCATAGATCCTGGTGTGGTACAGTTTCCATGATATTCAGCGTTTATAGTTTGGTTTGGTGTTTATCTATACAAAATGTTCCGGCACTCACACGAAGCTTCGATTTGGATCCATAACCACATATAACTTCCTATTGTGAAGTCCCTTCATTGCCAATTTTTATTACGTTTAAAAATTCTTCAGGAATTGACCAGTGTTTATTATTTTAAAAAATTTAAAAGGGTGCAGATCATCAGAGAAATTAACTTCATAGTTTTCAGTGTGAATATCGTTCTCCTATTTCGTTTTTTTTTTTAAATTTTCAAAAAAAACCAACCCACCCTTATATTCTCACAGTCAGAATCTGTTGTTTTTGACCAATGGACATAATCTTTTCTTGCTGCCTCATCCACCTCTGTTTCTGAGCATACATACTCCAGCAGGAGAGCTTGGTAACCTGAATGGACCAGATTAGTGTTAGGATTTCCTCAACATTCTCATCAAACTGATCCTGATGGCACGGAGTGGAATATCCCGTTGATTCAGCGTATGCCTTGTGAATAATGGTCTTGAACTCATTCCAATGTGTTTAGACATCATTGGTATTGTCAGATAGATCAGAGAGCCTCTCAGTTAGGCATTGCACAAAAATGACAGTAGCCACCAGATTTTTTTCAAGTGTCTTGATAATAAATCTCTTCTGCATTCCTTTTAGTTGTTTATGGTGTTGTGCTGCAAGCCGCACATTCATGATAGAATTGACTAAGTGATGATCTGTCAAGCAGTCATCTGTATCTCTTATGGCTTGTGTAATATGGACAGCAGTATGGTCTCTGAGAATGACATAGTTAAGACAGTGTCAGTGTTTGGAATGTGAGAGTTTCCAATTGGTCATATATTTGTGTTTCTGTCTGGAGATGGTGTTTGTGATAAGCACAAAAACTTCATCAACTTCATGTTAGAATTTGGATTAATGAGAAAATTCCATCCATCCTAATGAATGCCAGTATTCTGAATACTTTTAAGAAAGGAGACTAGTCAGTGTGCAGGATTTACAAAAGTATTGTCATCCTCTCTACGGCTGGGAAGATTCTTGCTGGTATCCTCTTGAACAACCTCCTCAGTCTTGCTGAAGACATCCTTCCACAATCCCAATGTGGTTTTACACCATCTCATGGAACCACCGACATGATTTTTGTTGTACGGCCAGTCCAAGAGAAGTATTGAGAGCAACACTAGCTTCTCCTGAGGGAATCATGCACTACTGCATATGGGCATATTTCATATGCTGCACATATTTGTATTTTTTTTCCTAGACAAGCGCTTCTACTGAAAATCTGCTGCAGCTCTGTCTTTTGCCCATCATAGGGCACTGTGGTACTAGAACACAATAGCTGCTGTTGGCCAGCCCCAGCCAATGCCAGCAATTTCTGCAGCTAATGTCACCAGTCTTGAGAAAAAGATTACAAAATATCAACATGGTTAGGATGGTCATTTCGTTTGGATGGCTTATACTTGTCTTCTGAAGCAACTCCTCTTGTCTCAACTTAATCACGGTGGTAGTATCTGCAGGGGACAGAGGACACCCTGAAAGTATATCTTAAGGACCATATTAACCCCGTGGCTTGGGACAAGTTGGCTGGTGACAGATGGTGTCCATCATATGTCAAGCCTCAACCCGTTTTTGAAGATAATTGCCTTGCTCGAGAGTCTGAAAAATTGCATCAGAGGAAGGAAAGTGCAGCAGTTGTGCCCTCTCCATATCATCAGTCATATGTGGAAAAACCTGTAGAGCACGAACTGGATTTCTCGGTTATCTTAAGTCTTGTCATTGACTTTTCCTTGTATCTAGATTTAAAAATGTGTTACTATCATCACTTCATTCTTAGTACAAAGGAACTATGGATGTTTCATTTTTGATCTCTAAGGAGAAAAGATTCCCAAATAATTGTATATTATTTTAGATACTGTGCTCTAAGGAAATGTAGCTTGTGGTATGAAGTTGTTATTATCCATATCCAAGTGAAGTTCAGGAAGAAATCTTGAAAGAGAATCTTCAGAAATATCAATATATCTTTAAGCAGATCATTTTTAGCCCTTCAGCAGGGCTGTTATAAAAGCCTTAATATCATAAAAAAGAAATATGCACACTAATTAGGGCCCCAGTTCAACAAAATATTTAAACATGGGGAACTTTAAGTACATGAGTCATTCCATTAATGTGAATGGGACTTTTTCTCAGATGCTGAAATTTACCCATGTGCTTAAGTGCCCTGCTGAATTGGAGTCAAGATTATAAATTAGTTGGGGCAGGGTATGTATCGTCCTCGATGTGTATATTATCTAGCACATTTTGGGTGCTACTTCAGTACTGATAAAGAACAATACCCAAAGACAAACATTCTGATTTATAAAATCATCTCTCCTACTGCTGAGTAGCTTTTGTAAAATGCATATTAATCAAAGAATATTTAAGATTCTGAGTTACCCTTACAGCTAAAAGTGACAATGAGGGCTCCTACAAATTTAGGAAGAGTTGTATGAATCAGACATTTAAAGGTAGTGTTAAGTAACTTTAGAGCATTCAGTGATGTTTCAAACTTCTGTATTTTTTCCTAAAACTAAAGAAAAGCTATAATATGAGTCACGTATGCACCCAGCTACTTTCATAATCCCCACTATCACAGTATTTAAGTCTTTCCCTCATATTTTCTCATCACCCTAAATTCTCCCAGTGCAAGAATAAATACTGATCTTTTATTTCTGTTTGCAATGCAATTAAGACATCAGGTTGGACCTCCCTCGTCCGGCACCCTCAGGACCTGACTGGTCCTGAACAAGTGGATTTGCCAGACAAGGGGAGATCCTTCCCAACATGATCCATGCTGCCCCTGGCTAGGGCTCCAGCCTGGCTCTGCTGCTGCCTGCACAGCTGTGACCACGCACAGGGTGAAGCTCCATGGCTGTCGGCAGTGCCAGAGCTCCTCAACTGTCTCCCCCGAGCTCCATAGCTGCCGGCACCCCCTCACCTTGGACACGATGCTCCCAGCTGAATTGTCAGACCCCCTGCTGCTCCTGCCCCACAGCCAGACCTCTCTATACCTGGGCTCTCTGGTCTAGGAACAACCGTGGTCCCGATGGACCATGATATTGCTGGACTGGAGAGTCCCAGTTAAGGAAGGTACAACCTGTATAAGTGAAATCTGGGTTCCATTGAAGTCACTGGCAGAAGTCACATATAAGTAGAAGCAGGATTTCACCTAGGATTTTAAGAATGAGTCAGTAAGGGGCTTTTAACATGTGCCTTGGTCTTGTAAATGGTGCATCTTTTTTATCTTATAAAATCATCATCCATCCTTCTTTTCTAATACATTAGTTATACAAAATTCCACTGAATTGAATTTACACTTAAATGAGAGTGTGACTCAAAAGCACGAATTGCAGAACAACCTGCATCAGGTGGGGTGTTCTTCAAGTAGAAAATATTTTTCTCTATCAATTTTATTTAAATGGGATTGAGAGGGGATGACTGGACCAGAGGCCCCTACTCCTAGTACTTTTGAAATTTCTGTAATCTGAATTTTTCCCATTCTTTTCTATTCAGGTACATCTACATCTATTTGGTACAACTGACGTTATTCCAAAATAACAAAGAGCACGTCTACACTACAAGCCTTTCTTTTGACATAATGCAGAGTTGGAGGACTTCTTACTCTGACTCCTGAAATTCTCATTTTACAAGGAGTTGGGGAAGTTGGAGGAAGTGTTCTTCCTTTGACTTCCTGCTGTGTAGACAGTGCCAAAAGCATAATTAAGCTATTTTGACTTAAGCTACACAGTTGACACAGCTGAAATTGCATAACTTTATTCCGACTTTAGCCCTCCTGTGTAGATGTACCCTTCCTGTCCTCTCTTTGTTCTGCTGACATAGAAAATAAAAATAAAACTAAGTAAGGGATAAATAATGGGGTGGGTGGGTGGTTGGGAAAGGGATTCTCATTATTACACACAAAGACACTATTAAAGGAATACTTTGTTATACACCAGAGAGATGTCTTTTACAGTAACCATAATAGCATCTTGCTCATGGAGGGTTGAACTGTGCCTGATTTATAAAAGGAAAGCCACTTCTGTGTTCCAAAAAATGAAGGTTCCAGGGGGGGGAGTTTTAAAAATCTGTTGCCACTGATGTAGCATGAGGAAAGTGTAGCTGCTACATAGATGATAATGAGTGGCAGTAACAGCTCCAAGGGAAGGCGAGTTTAAATCCTTTTGACTCTAATACTGGAAGTGTGGTCCACCCTGACAGCAGCAGTGGTAGCTTCACAGTCAGTGAGTTAAAGGGCATCATCAAAAGACCATTAAATTCAGGGGGACTCTTTCTAGTGATATAAATAGATTTTGGATTAGGTCCTTATTCCCATCACTTTTCTAATGCCCTCCAGAAGTGAGGGGCAGTGGCGGGATCCAAGCAGCAGAGAGAGCATTTCAGATGGTTAACAAGCATGTTAGAATTTAACTTTATTATAAAGTTATCCATAACTATGGTGTCCAACACACTAGCCACATGTGGCTGTGTTTGGCTGGTTGAATGTAGCTAGTTGGCTTGAACAGTGTGGTTATTTGGCCTGTTGAGTGTGGCTAGTAGCCATTATAGTGGCTACTGCTTCAGAACTGGTTGTACACCATGGATCTGTAATGATATATAGATCTAGTATTTTCTTACAGTGCCCTGAAGCTTAGGGCCACCCATTCAGTAACTGGCATTTATTTTGGCTGTTCTTTTAGCATTTCGAAGTTTGAAGAGCGATGCTGTTTTCTTTATGTACTGCACAACTCCGATGACTTTCAAATCTATTTCTGCACAGAACTGCACTGCAAGAGGTATGTATTGGTTACTGTATTTGCAAAACAGTCTTAACTTAGAAGATGATTTCTGAGTGCAGTCCTGTACCAGACTGGTATTCTCTGAGCGTCCTCAACTCTCATCACCTAAATGCAATTTATGAGCAATTAAACATCTCCCAAGAGGCACTTGGTACTTTGGGCCCACACTTACGTTAATGCTTTAAAAAATTTTGTGTTTGTATATATAATCCAGTCCTGTGGGATCTGTTATTCCTGAGGTAAACATTAAAGCCTAATTTGTGAGTAGGCCAAGCCCCTGTCTAATGAGGTACATAAACATATAAGTAGGTCTGTTGAAGTGAATGGGACCACTTGTGCTGAAATTTACACATATGCTTATGCAAGACCAGGGTTTACTATAGCTTTCTCTGTAATGTAGCAGTAGTTTCATTTCTGGCCATGGAGCAGTACTTGCTGAGTTCTTTTCTTTTATAGCTAACCCCACTTGAGCTCAGCATACTTGGAGCTGGTATGTGTGCACACTTCTGAGTCGGGCAGCACTGGGCTCATTGTTCAGGAGGAAGGATGCTAAGGTGGTGTTTAAGCCAACTTCCCACCATCTTGATTCCAGGCTGCTCTAGGGGCTGGAGAGGACCACGAATTATTTAGATAACTCTGGAGGGCTGCTTGAGTTATAGCAGCACTGGCCAAAATCTCTGCAGCGCTTTATTATGGCTCCAGACCCCTCAGTCTTGCCCCGACACACCCCATACACTAGCTTTTCATGCAAATGGACCTCAAAAGATAGCCTGTGGTGACCTGCCCTCACAGGAGAATTTTCCTCCTCCTGGGTCCAGGGCTTTTAGAACCTTTTCATGATGCTTCATTCCTGTTCCTGGCATAAAGAAGCTATAGGAGGAGACTAAGACTCTGGCCTCTGACTTTTAGATATAATTTTATCTTCTGGTCACTTTACATATATAACATACACATGCCATGGTCACACACACTGCAAAATCCTGTGAGCTTTAGATGTTAACTTTCCACTTCAAGAAGAGCAGTGATTTTTTCTCTTCCTCCATCTGATCTCCCTGAGCTGTTCAGATTTAATATTTATTACACTTAAAGCTTTGGTTTGATCTCTCCCCCCCCATTTTAGGATTCATTTTGATGTCACTATCTAATCTTTACTTGGATGTGTTTTACAGGTTTTTTGATATGGTGAATGGTATCACCGAAGAGATAGGAAAAAACACAGAGGAAGGGGAATGTGATGGAGACTCTTTAGAGGTAAGAACAATGTCACACTTCATATTTTTCAATTTATTGAGCACTTTAGATCTTTTTGGTAGGATTTTTAATTTAGGGGGAGTTTTCTTGTGGGATCACATTGATTGCAGTAAGATTAATTAGGCTGACACGGAGTGCTTTTTCAAATTTTCCTCTCGTGTTTAGAAACAAAATAAGCTTCATATTTATTCTGATATATGATGTGATATGAGTTGAGATAGCACAACAGGAACCAATGGCTGGAAGTTAAAACCAGACACATTCAAATTAGAAATAAGGCACGATTTAATAACATGGAGAGTGATAAATCATTGCAACAAACTGCCAAAGGAAGAGGTTGATTCTTCATTTCTTGATATCTTCAGATCAAGGCTGGATGCCATTCTGGAAAATATACTGTAGCCAAAAGTTAAGTTATAGGGCTCAACATAGGGATAATTGGGTTAAGTACATGGCCTCTCTTATGTGGGCAGTTAGACTAGATGATCTAATAATCCTTTCTGGCCTTAAAAATCTATGAATCTAGTAATCTAAATTCAGCAAGGGTGGAGCTTTGGTCAGTACAACCTCAACGGGTTTCTGTTAATGCACAGTTCTGGCTAATTTGGAGTTTCTAAAATAGAGGTTTCACTGCACTTGGAAAATGTGGTTAGGTCAGGAGACCAAAAAGTACAACATAAGTTCATGTGGGAGCTGTGTCTGTGTTCCATGTAGAAGCCGAAGTTGTTCTTTGTGTGCTGGTCCCCATGTGTATTCCACAAGGGGTACGTTTGTAGCAAGGGATGTCTGTTGGTCCATGCCTGCAAAGCTGATTCCCTTATGCTCTGAACTGAGCGTGTATTAACAGGTTGTGCAGAGTGATGTCCCTCTAGTTCCTTTTGGCCACTGCATTGTCTGTCAGTATCCTCTGTATCCAAAGGGATGTTCTTCTTTTTCCAGAACCTGTCCAAATAAGTAACAAAAAACAGGACTATGTAGCACTGTAAAGACTAACAAGATGGTTTATTAGGTGATGAGCCTTCGTGGGCCAGACCCACTTCCTCAGATCAAATTGTGGAAGAAAATTGCCACGACCATATATACGAAAGGATACAATAAAAAAAAATGAACATATATGAAAAGGACAAATCAAATTTCAGAACGGGCGGGCGGGGGAGGCAAATGTCTGTGAGCTAATGATATTAGCGGTGATAATTGGGGAAGCTATCTCTGTAATGGGTAAGGTAATTAGCATCCTTGTTAAGACCTAGGTGTAAAGTGTCACATTTAAGCATGAATGACAGTTCAGAGGTTTCTCTTTCAAGTCTGGTGTTAAAAGGTCTTTGAAGCAGGATGCAGGTTCAAATATGTGTGAGTGAGCATGTGGGTGTACATAGTTTTTAACATTTTCTGTTATAAGTTGGCAAACACACCTCCCGTGGATGAAGTGAAGGCACATTCCAGCAGAGCACAAGAAACCTCAGCAAGATCTGACTTAGAGAAATATGTATACTGGATATTTGTTAGGCTACTACCTGGAGTTCTGAGCATACCTTAATGAAGCATTAAGCCTAATTAGGCTTCTTCTGTAGATGTAGCTGTTGAGACAGCATTATGAAGGCACCTATACAAACTGCATCCTCCTCCTATTTAAATACTGCTTGTTTATCACCCACATGTGGAATGTGCCCCAGGACCAGCACTTGAAGAAATGGAGGTTATTTACCTTTAACAAGAGGTTCTTCAAGATGCGTGGTCCCTCTCTGTATTACACTGATTCCTGGTAAAAAGAGACAGAGGCATTTGTTCTTGCTATCTCCTATGCCTCAGAGTAGAGCACAAAGGAAGCAACTTCACAGTTGTGGACACTCACAGACACTACTTGAAACAAGTTTCCAGTCTCGGATGCATGATGCGCATGTGCACCCACATGTGGAATACAGATAGGGATCACACATCTTTGAAGAACCTCAAGTTATGGATAAGAAAGCTCCATTTTTCATTTTGCTGCATAGTGCTGTCTGTCTATAGTTTTTTGGTTTTTTTTTAATGATACCCAGCAATAGAAATACATTTATTGTAAGAATCAATATTTACATAGTTATGCAGGTAAAAAGCATGGTTCATATCCTTTCACTTCACATTGTTTGTTTTGCAGTATGACTACGAATATGATGAAAATGGGGAGAGAATCATTTTGGGGAAAGGAACTTATGGCATAGTCTACGCAGGCCGAGATCTGAGCAATCAAGTTAGAATTGCCCTTAAAGAAATCCCAGAGAGGGACAGCAGGTACACTAATTTTGTCTTGCCAAACATTACTGTGTTGATTATACTTCAGTCTTGAAGTATGCTTGGCCACTTTGCTGGTTAATGAAAGCTACTGATAAATTAGCCATATCTCTGGTCTCCAAAGCTGGGAAGACCAATGAGTGGTGGTAACAGCTGGGAATGTGACTGTCTTGGAATAAGAGTTGTGGGAAGGAAAGTCACTTCTTGCAGCTCCAATCAGAACTATTACTGGCCTAATTTAATATGAGAACAATGGCCCAGGTTGTCTCTTGCTCTACAAAAAGATAAGAAGGTTTCCTCCAGATCGCAGAGCTTTGGGATCTTTGGGAGGGTAGGGTCTGGCACATGGAGAACTTGTATGCTGCTGCACCAACTCTGCCTTTAGTCCACCACTCACTAATGGCGGTGCTGTTTTGGAACTGTACTATCAGGAATCTGTCACCTGCCCATTGACGCTCCTGAGAACTTATGAAAAGAAAGTTAATAAGGGCTGTTGCCATATTAACTCTCCTGTGTAAGATGTGGAAAGGTTGAAGGGAGACCATATGTATTCCCATTTTCTCCTCACTCCAGTATCTATACACCTCATGAGGAGGGGAGGTTTAAGATTAAAAACTAAACCCCTCAACATTTTGAAATTGAAGTGTCATTCAAACAAATATTATTATTGAAATTCTGAAGTGTTACTTCTTTATTTTCCAAGTAAAAATAGCCATTGGGCAGAAATGTAAAGAAAAATGAATTTTCCAGATCACAAATAACCTCATATGGAATGTGTGCAGAAATTTTCCTACTGAAATGCCATTGTTGATGTAGCTGTTAATGCATTAGTTAAGCATTAGGAAAGTTATACCATGGAGATATATTCAACAGAATAGAGCAAAAATTCTGCCATATAGCTACCTTATAGTCCCACAACTCTAAAATTTCTTTTCTGCATTAAGCTTGTATTTACAAACTTAATAACATTTGGTAAATGTGAGTTTTGAATTTAGCGCACACATAATAAAAATTTGTCTTAGCTGGAGATTTTTTTATGGGTCTGCTTTATTTACTAAATTATTCCTGTTGATCAAGACACAATTAACCCTGGGTTCCCTCTGGAGCTTTCGTGTCCAGCACACTAGCAACATGTGGCTATTTGGCCGGTTTTGTGTTGCAATTTGGCCAGTTGATTGTGGCTAGTTTGTTATAGCAGTAGCCACTGGTTGGACACCACAGCTTTGGAGTATAGTGGTGCAGGAGGGAAACAGTGACAGGCATTATAAAGATCTTGTTGCTGCACTGAGTCACTGCTCTGAGTCACAGGCGTTAGTGTGTAGAGAAATGCACTGGCCACACTAACGCCTATTACCGCATACCACATTAGTGGAATGCAGTAATAGGCATTAGTGTGGCCAGTGCATTTCTGAATGACCACAAATAAGAATTCATTGAAGAGTAAATACAATTATATATGTATTTTCCTAAACTCAGTTAGTTTTACAGTGGCTAGATTAGCATCACAATTCCTTTAAAATAAATACCTGCTTAGATTCAGTACAGTATTCACAATGTCCACAACTTTCATGGTAAGTATTGGTAAGTGAGCTGTATTGCTGCTTGAAGCATGACAATTCTCTTTCACAACGACTTTCATGGCTTTGACACTTGTTTTTATTCTTTATCGGAATGAAAACAAAACCTGTGGAACGTTTTTTGTAAAGTGGAATTGTCACAAGTTGCTTTTAGATGGAAAAGCTCAAATTTTCAGTTTAGATTTCTGTTGCCCTAGGGGTAAGAAGTAACCAGAGGAAGGCCTGGACCTCAGAAATCTTCCCAATGAAAATATCCTCAAAACTGATGCAACTCTGAAAAATTGGGGCGTCAACAAAATTGCATTTTGGGGAATATTCTCCATGAAGAGAATATGGTGTCCTTTGGCTGTGATAAATATCCAGAGCTGACATTTCTAATAAACCTCTTACTTGGCAAGGTTCTTGTCTAAAGTAGACTATCAGTCTAAGAACATAAGCTTGAATTTTTATTGCAGATGGACTGGTTGATATATTTGGGCATCGGGCTTTTTGCCCAACTGCTCATTCTTGCTGACTTGGCTTGAAATGTACTTTCTTTCTCCACAAACTCTGGGTGACTGTCTTTACTGTGCTAGTTTATTTTTCAGTATATACAATCATAACTGCGGTCTGTAACTCGAAGCACTGTGTACAACATTCCAATGTACATATTTCATGAGACCCCAGGTATTTGTTGGACACTATTACACAATATCCAGCTTTTTATTAAACGGAAATTTCCTTTACTTCAAGGTATTCCCAGCCTTTACATGAAGAAATTGCCCTGCATAAGCACCTCAAGCACAAGAACATTGTGCAGTATTTAGGGTCCTTTAGTGAGAATGGTTTTATTAAGATATTCATGGAACAGGTGCCAGGAGGTAAGTCCTTTTTTTTAAAAACATCTTTAAAATTTAAAATTTTAGAATACTGTAACATTAGAGTAAATGTGTGTGAATAATACTTCTAAACATGTCCACGGCTGTCAGCCATTCTTGTATATAAATTGCAGTAAGGCTGCATCTGGTAAAGTTGATTGTTTGAACAGGGAGCATAGCTTTGATTTGTCTAGCTAATAAGAGGCTAGAATAAACTTGTGAAGGTCCCCCCACCCCCATCCATGCTTTATGAAATTGAGTTATGGATACAAATATGCATAACTCAGAGATGCTATGGACAAAATACTTCAAGTAACCTATCAATCTTAATGTCACAATGTGCTGGATCTGTATATCATATTTAGCTGTATGTATCATTCTTGTATATAGAGTTAGACATATGGCATATGGAATGATTTATGGTTTTAAATGTGCAAATGAAAGCCATCAAGGGTGTTTTCCTCAATATTTGGGTGGTCATCAATAAACAGCCACTTTTGTCCCTTAGGGTATGTCTACACTACAAAGTTAATTCGAACTAACAAACTCTTCTGCCCCCCTCCCGGTCCCAGAGCCCTTAAAGGGGCACGGGCTGGCTACGGTGTCCGTGCCAGGAGCAAGCCTTCCAGCACCCAGCCAGCAGACCCTGCACCTGGCACGGATCGAGCCAGCCACCTGCTGTCACCCAGCCCTCCGCCTCTTCCCGGGACCAGGCTGGAGGCTCCCGGGAGCCTGGCCAGGTCCGCAAGAGGCGGGCGCCCACCTGGTCTAGTGCGGAGATCGTGGACCTCATCCACGACCTCTGCACTAGGCACAGGAAAGTGGCCGTCTAGGGCAGGATAGCTGCCAGCCTGGCCACCCAGGAGCAGGTCTGCATGAAAATCAGGGTGGTCCAGTGAGGCCCCCGACCCTGAGCTTAGAATGGCTGTACTGGGTCAGACCAAAGGTCCATCTAGACCAGTAGCCTGTCTGCCGACAGCGGCCAACACTAGGGACCCTGGAGGGGATAGACCGAAGACAATGACCAAGCCATTTGTCTCGTGCCATCTCTCTCCAGCCTTCCACAAACAGAGGCCAGGGACACCATTTCTACCCCCTGGCTAATACCACTCCATGGACCCACCCTCCATGACTTTATCTCACTTCTCTTTAAACCCTGTTCTAGTTCTAGCCTTCACAGCCTCCTGCAGCAAGGAGTTTCACAGGTTGACTATTTGCTTTGTGAAGAAGAACTGTCTGTTATTTTGAAGCCTGCTACCCATTCATTTCATTTGGTGTCCTCTAGTCCTTCTATTATGGGAACTAATGAAGACCTTTTCTTTATGCACCCTCTCCACACCACTCATGCTTTTATAGACCTCTATCATATTCCCGCTCAGTCTCCTCTTTTCTAAGCTGAGAAGTCCCAGTCTCTTTAGCCTCTCTTCATATGGGACCTGTTCCAAACCTCTGATCATTGTAGTTGCCATCCCCTGTCCCACCCTCTCTCTTTCCCTCTCCCACCTCCTTTTCCCAGTCTCCCCGAGTTTTGTTCAAGAAAGAGAGTTTCTATTTTTAAACAAACGCGTCCTTTATTTTTTACTTCAGGAAGGGGGGCTAGGGAGGGGTAAGTGGAAGGAGGTGAGGGAGGAATGGGGTACGAGCCCCCGATGGGGAGGACTGGGGTGGCTCTGCGGGCTCCTCGGGGTGGAAGCTCTCCTGCAGCCCTCCGATTGACCCTCCCTCCACATGGCAGCCTGCGGCAAGTGCAGCCGGGCTGATGGCCGAGTGCTGTGATGTGCCGAGTGTGGGCACTCAGGGCACTCCAAGCCAGGACTGCTTTGCAAGCGGGGAATCCCTGAGAACTGTCTGTCCGGGGTGGGGGTCGGGTCCCTTTAAGCACAGCCCTCGGCTAGCCTGAGGCAGCAGCTCCACGCTCTAAATCCCAATCTGATGCCCTGCCGGCACTGCTTCCGGCCAGCCTTAACCTCAGTTCAGGGTCCACTCAGTGTGGACATGCTAGTTCGAATTAGCAAAACGCTAATTCGAACTAGTTTTTAAGTCTAGATGCGCTAATTCGAATTAGCTTAGTTCGAATTAGCTAATTCGAACTAAGTTAGTTCGAATTAGTGCTGTAGTGTAGACATACCCTTAAGTCTTAGCAGTGGTTGGTCTTAGTAAGGCACGTGACCAGCTTCACTGTTAGGGGCTGACCAGGTAATTTTCTATGGAAGGGGAGAATGTATACCAGAGAATTCCCACCTGAAAGGAAGGCTATTTAAGATGCAGAGTTTTCAGGCCCTTTGTCTTTGTCTGGCATGTCCCAAGAGAATGAACCAGAGGCCCCAAGGAAAAAAGGTCTTCCCTGTCTTGGCGGTTTAGCCGAAATACGAACAGTTTTAGGGTGAGTTTGTAATAAGCTTGAGTGTGTGTTAGAAATAGCTATGCGTTGCTTGTTGTTTTAAATTTGTAAATCACTTTGCTCTGTCTATTTTCACGTGCAATCACTTAAATCCTACTGCTTGTACTTATTAAAATCACTTTTATTTACTATCAAGCCAAGTGTAAAAAACTGTTACCTAGGGAGCAGTCAGTGTGTATACGCTCCATTCATTGTCAGATAATTCATTTGGGGTTCTGATCATAGATTGAGCGCTGGTTAAAAGAGAGGAAACAAAGGGTAGGAATAAATGGTAAATTTTCAGAATGGAGAGGGGTAACTAGTGGTGTCCCCCAAGGATCAGTCCTGGGACCAGTCTTGTTCAACTTATTCATAAATGATCTGGAGAAAGAGGTAAACAGTGAGGTAGTAAAGTTTGCAGATGATACTCAACTGTTTAAGATAGTCAAGACAGAAGCAGACTGTGAAGAACTTTCAAAAAGATCTCACCAAACTGAGTGATTGGGCAACAAAATGGCAAATGAAATGTAATGTGGATAAGTATAACGTAATGCACGTTGGAAAAAATAACCTCAACTATACATACAGTATGATGGGGGCTAATTTGGCTACGACAAATCAGGAAAGAGATCTTGGAGTTATCGTGGATAGTTCTCTGAAAACTTCCACACAGTGTACAGCGGTGGTCAAAAAGGCAAATAGGATGTTAGGAATTATTAAGAAAGGGATAGAAAATAAGACACAGAATATCTTACTGCCCTGTATAAAACTATGGTACGCCCACATCTTGAATACTGTGTACAGATGTGCTCTCCTCACCTCAAAAAAGATATTTTGGCCTTAGAAAGGGTTCAGAAAAGGACAACTAAAACGATTAGGGGTTTGGAATGGGTCCCATATGAAGAGAGGTTAAAGTGACTGGGACTTTTCAGGTTAGAAAAGAGGAGACTAAGGGGGGATATGATAGAGGTATATAAAATCATGTGTGTTGTAGAGAGGGTGAATAAAGAAAAGTTATTTATTAGTTCCCATAATAGAAGAACTAGAGGACAACAAATGAAGTTAATGGATAACAGGTTTAAAACTAATAAAAGAAAGTTCTTCTTCACACAGCGTGTAGTCAACCTGTGGAACTCCTTGCCAGAGGAGGCTGTGAAGGCTAGGACTATAACAGAGTTTAAAGAGAAGCTAGATAATTTCATGGAGGTTAGGTCCATAAAAGGCTATTAGCCAGGGGATAGAAATTGTGTCCCTGGCCTCTGTTTGTCAGAGGCTGGAGAAGGATGGCACGAGACAAATCGCTTGATCATTGTCTTTGGTCCACCCTCTCTGGGGCACCTGGTGCTGGCCAGTGTCGGCAGACAGGCTACTGGGCTAGATGGACCTTTGGTCTGACCCAGTACGGCCATTCTTATGTTGTTATCCCATTTGAAGGTTGGGTTCTCAGAAGTTGTGCCCGAAACCACATTTTCTTCAGACCTGAATAGACTCAGTGTCTATATTGAATAGACTCAGTGTTTGTATTGCTCACTGGGGGCAGAGGGCACATAATCTCAGCTCTGTGCCTTGGCTGGAGGAGACCATGAGATCTGGCCCAGCAGGACATAGTGGTGAGAAGCCCCAGGGAGATGGGATTGGTCCTGCCTTGGTCAGGGGGCTGGACTTGATGACCTCCTGAGGTCTCTTCCAGCTCTATGATTCTATGAAAGGAGGTGAGTGTCAGTGGCTTTGTCACAAGCCTGTTCCCACATTAAGCAATGGAGGCACACCTGATTATCATGGGGACACTGACTCCATCCCCTTCAGATGACTGGCAGGGGTGAGGACTACATAGGCCCATGCAGGTGCAGGAAAAACCAGGAAGAATGGGTTCCACCTGTCAGATTTGGGAGCTGATATATTTTGGCCCATTTTAAAGGGTGCGTTCTGAGATATGTAGGAACCTTGCTAGGTCTGATGGAGAGACAGTCATGCTAATTATGGAAGATGTCTGTGCGTTCGGATGGGATATAGTCATCAGATAAAATGGCTCGGTAAAGGATTTAAAGGTGGTAGATATTATTTAAAGGAAAGGAAATGGGCATTTGGGGCTTAATTGATATGGCAGGCAGCCAACTTCTGCCTCCTTTATAGTGATACCCCCCACCAACTCTCATTCAAGGAGAGGGGTGGTGAAGTCTCAGCAGTAGATTGGCTGGGGTCCAGGATGGGTATGAGGGAGGCCCCTAGGTATATAATGAAATGATTATGGAATTACATGAAAGGTATACTTTCATCTGCTGGGCACTCCCTGACATTTAAGAGTAAAGTTTCAGCCTATTTAAACTACATCTAGTGTTCCCTGTTCTCCTAGCATAGTTGGGGGGAACTGTTGCCAAAATGCCTGGATCCAACTTGGGTTCAGGGTCGGACATGGTATGGAGACAGCACTTGTTGCTCTGGCAGATGAGTTCCTCCTGAATGTAGGCTGGGGAAACAATTCACCATCATCCTGATAGAACTCTGATACATTTAATATAGTTGATTGTCAAAGAAGTTGCAGAGATGCACTGAAATTACCTAGTGTATTGTAAGTCCTCTATCCCAGCAGGTTATGATGGGCAATTATTCTTTCTTTGAATCATCACTTGAGAAGTCCCACAGATCAATCCTGTACCATCTCATTCATCCTCTGTATAAAACCTCTAGAAGGTTACCAAGCATTGCTCCGGTCCTTCACTCAAATACATTTTGTTTTTCTGGATTTAAAAAGTTGTTTTGGGGTGGGGCTGGAATGAGGGGTTCCGTATGCAGGCTGCCCAGGGAGAGAGGACAACCCTAGCACTTTCTTCATCCCTGCCCCCTGCTGGCCCAGTGGGTGTTATAGCTGTCCTGGTCCTCTTCTCTAGCCACTTGCTGCTCCCCTATAGTCATTCTAGTGAGGTCATAACCCCTTCTACCAGACCCCTTCCTTTCCATTTTATGAGAAACAGTCAAATTCCACATACATTCCATTACCCTGCCACAACCAAACCCTGACCTTTCTTTAAGTTATGATAAGAGGACGCTGCATGCCAAATTTGGTGGTCTTAGCTCTTTCCATTTAGGAGTTATTGAACAAACAGACTCACAGACAGGTGGACATGTGGACAAATGCCCATTTCTAAAATACATAGTAAGAAGATGTGAGGAGCTGATTCATTATCTGACATGTCTGCCACCAACTCAGTGCTTTCCAACTGTGTAGGAGAGAAGACGAATCTAGATGAAAAGCAGCTGCCTAAGACTGAATGTAAGACAAAAGGGATGTCAGTAGGAAAAAGGAAGTGTTTTGAATAAGTTTCCCTCTGCATAATAGCATCTTTGATTGTAGACATTGCTAGTTTGTTGTTGGGTAGTGGTGGTTGTTTTTGTTTTGTTTTTTGTTTTTAAGTCAAGGATCTTTTAATTCTCAGTACTTGTGGTGATTCTAATAGCCACAGCTGCAGAAAACACCCATTTCTCTCTGTGACTAGCTGTCAGACTGCACATTAGGCACAGACCTGGCTAATCCACATATTCATAACCCGTAGGCTCAATTAATTGCAACTCACATGTAGGAATGATACTTACATCTTGCAAAAGCATCGCCTGGCACAGATTGCAGAAGCTTGTCTGCTGAGCAGTACAGAGCACTGTGAGTAAACCACCCAACTCTCTAGGGCTCTGCTCTCTACACAGGCTCCCGAGTGACTACAATGTCCAGATCAAGGTCTCTATTTTAATATTAAGCTCTACATTGTATTGGCCCTAGCTATCTGAGAGAGCGCTTCTCCTTCTGTGGCCATGACCTATATTAACAGTTATGTTCCAGTTGGAAATATGAACATGGGAAAAGGTGGAAAAATGATAAAAATCTTCATGGAAGCTCAGCCTGGACTATGGAACTCACTGCTACATTAAATGAGTGAAAACTAAATACAAAATCTATCCTTTGGATTTAGCTTTTCTATGAAATTGCTCCAGAAATATTTAGACACACTTCCTTAATGCTCCCTTCCTGGCTACCTGAGAATAGGAGTAGAGTTCAATTAGCGGTATAGTATATGGCTTGGGGCATGCTTCCTTGAAAGACTATGCTAACTCCGTAGGCTGTACTGCTGCAGCCATGGTTGGTGGAGCGGTTCAAATTGGATTCCTCCTGATTTAATAAGGAAGGAGATTGGTAATAAAGCATTCTGTACGAAGGGTTTGTAGTTATGGAACAAGTTTCCACACTCTTGGTCTGGGAATATAGATCTGCCAGTACATTCAACAAGGCTCATCCTTCTGTCCAGGCACTTGAAGGGGATAGAGTTTGATCAGATGTTTGTTTACTGAGGAGTAGAGTTTTGGTGGTGTTGTTTGCTGATGATCTGAAAGACATGACAGTGGGGAAAGTTCATCTGTTGTTCTCTGTCAGGAGTTGGGACTTGCTGGCTTTTCCCCCGAGAGTTCACTGCTGGGTTTGTTTTTGTTTGGGTTATTTAAAAGCAACAACAGAGTACTGTTTAGCCAGCTGTCATCATGAATAAAAAGAAATAGTAGTACTAGGTAAGGATTTTTTTAAAAAGCTTGATTACAGATAAATGTAAGAATGTTCAATATTATGGAAGATGTCTACATTTTACTAAAGATTTATTCTGTTCTTATTACTGTGCTTATATTTACTACGTTTATTTGTCAGAACAATCTCCGACATAAGTTTACTCTGTTTTTTTCCCCAAATAATCAATAGGTAGCCTTTCTGCTCTCCTGCGCTCAAAATGGGGACCGCTAAAAGATAATGAGCAGACAATTGGTTTTTATACCAAACAGATCCTTGAAGGATTAAAATACCTCCATGATAATCAGATAGTACATCGAGACATAAAGGTGAGAATCTGCTGTGAATCGCAGGCATGGATTCATATAACAGGGAAAAGTTGTGTTTGTAAAAAGGACAAGTATGCCATTTTGCAAAATGCTCACGAGAAATTGGAAAGAATATTACAGTTTTACATGGAGACACTGTTCCCATCTGAAGAGATATGCAGGGTTTTAGCTGTGCAGCTCACATAGGCTGATGTGTAACTATGCCACCACTCAATATATTTGAAAATCTGTTTCTAGGAGTAATTCAGTTTCCGCTTTTCCCCCTTTGCCCTCCTTTTGCCCCAGATGTGTTTTCTAGTGGTTTAGGCTAGTGAACTTGTATTAATTTGGATTTTCCCATGGACATAAATCCCTTTTATATTTCCTTGTGGGAACCATAAAGGTACTTATGATCATAGTCCATAAAAACATGTTTTAAAAATAAAGATGGGAATAATGTAATCTGACCCAACTTTGTGGACAATACATTTGGAGTGTCGGGGTGCTATCGTTATAAAAAAATGTGTTGTGGAAAATGGGGTGAGACTTACAGAAGTCTGCGAGAAAAGAAGGTGCTTATACAATGAGATTCTTAATATAGACCTGACAAGGGAAAGCACTTTTCTGGGAAAAAAAACAAAAAAAAACAAAAAAAACCAGGAAGAGTCTGATTAATATTTTGGTGTTCCTTTCCTCTTTCTATATTCATTGTGGCGCTCCTGTAGATGGAGAAGCATATATAGCTCCTGATGTTCCACTTTAGAGTGGGAACACCTTAAAATGGAACCATAGAAGGCAGCAACAGTGATTTCCCCCTCCCTTCGCCCCCTTAACAATTACTCATAAGGGATACAGTATTTATGTATAAAATGATGCACTTTGAAAATGTGAGCTTGCAAGTTTTCTTACAGTAACAGTCTCTAATGAAAAATAATTGGTCCAAACGTTGTGTCCTTCAGGGTGATAATGTCCTTATCAACACGTACAGTGGAGTTCTAAAGATCTCCGACTTTGGAACCTCAAAGAGACTTGCAGGGATCAATCCATGTACTGAAACTTTCACTGGTATGTTCCTAGTTTACGGTGTCTTCCAACTGAAAGCAAAAGAATAGTAGTTTTGAATGCAGGGCCAGATCATGCAGCAGCTTCACACGCAGAACTTCAATGTACTTCTAATCAGTGCATCTAGTAGCTGGAGGAATGGTCATATTTAATTTGCCTAACCTTAAACTATAAACTTTAATTATATGCACTAGTAGCGAGGAATGCCATTGCTGACATTACTTTAGAGATTAAAATCCTAAACAATATAGGCCTCTCTTCCCTAAGTACCTATCATTCTTCTGTATAGTTTTTAATCTTGCTTTTTTTATTGACCCAAAACTAACTTTTACTTAGGCTTAGTCTGCCTAACTCCATCTCAGGAATTTGTTTTTAATTTGATCTTTCTTCTGCTTTAGAACCTAAATCAAACTTATTACATTGTGTGTGCATATATATATATCTAATTCGTAATCCATTTTCAACTTGTATATTTCAATTCCCTCTTTCAGAGTTTGCTAAATTCGTACTGTCTGAATATAAGAGCATGCACAATGCTATGACTAAATAGCTGTCACTCCAGAAAATAGAATCCAATCACCTCACTAGTCTGTTTTTGCATCTCTGAATCCAACTCAAAATTGCCCTTTTAATTTTTCTCTAAGCATATAATGTGATTATGTGAAATTGGAACCAAATCCGAAGCCTCCTGATGTCCATAGAGTTTTCCTATTAACTTCAGTGGACATCTCATCAGCTGCAAACATTATTCGCTTGTGGCCTTCACTGATAGTATTCTTTTAAAATCTGAGGATAATTTTTTTAAACTACTAATATTGTTCCCGGCCCTTCCATTTGGTTCCCTTGTCTTCCTTAGCTGTCTACCTCATCATCTGAGTTTTAAAAGAAAATAAAACTGTCTGTGTTTTAATCAGGGACCCTTCAGTATATGGCACCAGAAATAATAGACAAAGGGCCACGAGGCTATGGGAAAGCTGCCGACATCTGGTCTTTGGGGTGCACCATCATTGAAATGGCCACAGGGAAGCCCCCATTTTACGAACTGGGGGAGCCACAGGCAGCTATGTTTAAGGTAAGGCTTCTTTTTTAGACCGTTCTATTTCTAAACAAATGAAATCTTATGACTGTATTAAAAGACTGATAGTAGGAGAACAGCAAGGATAAGATAAAGGAAATGCCTCTTTAATGAGCATATTAGAACAAATGTGTTATCTGATGTGATTCAGTTGAGTGGGAGTGCTGTATTGTGTCAAAGATGACAGAAATGGAGCAACAAAAGACTGTTCACAAATCTGTTAATTTTTTTATATCTTTTCCTTTTTAACATGCTGAGCCAGTAAGCAATACATCCTCCTTCTGTGAAACCCTCTTTTGGGAGCAATAGAATTTTTCTAGTAAAGATTTTGTTTCATTGATTTCAGTACATTTTAGTAAATCTGTATCAAAAGCAGATAGCAAAGTGTAGAAGGAAAGACAGCTGGTTTCTCTTTAACTCTTTCATGTCTTCCAGGTGGGAATGTTTAAAATACACCCAGAGATTCCAGAATCCATGTCAGTGGAGGCCAAAGCCTTCATACTGCGTTGCTTTGAACCAGACCCTGACAAGAGAGCTTTTTCTAATGAACTACTCGTAGATGAGTTCTTAAAGATTTCAAGCAAAAAGAGAAAGTCCCAGACAAAGCTCTCAGGTAATTTGTTGAAAGCTTTGCTTTCTATGACAGGTATTAAAACAAACAGATTCATTTTTCTAAGGGTTATCTATGCTTGAGATATTAAGATGTTTGAAATGTACTTGAAACTTAAACAGAATAGAAGAATCTTCCTGCTTGAGCTACTGTATACAAAGTTATTACATAGATTATATCACTTTTTTAAAAAATTGCAGAGCACAGGTGGTTTCTTTGACAGCATAAATGATATATTTATTTAAATGTGGAAAAATGCCTGCTGAATTTAAGGAAACATTTTTATCAAGATACCTAAAATAGAGAAAAAATATTAGATGGCCATGTTAACTTTTTCAGAGAAAAAAAATTGATATTTAATTGAAAAGAGAAATTAGAATTTAGAGACTAATTGGATAAACATTGTAGATGTCTTGAGCATGCACAGTACAATTGAGAGGAAATAATTTATTATTTACACTTTATTTGCTCAGTTAAATTTACCATATGATGAATATTTTTGTTTGCTTTTCCTCCTACAGCACTTACAGCCAACTCAAATGGTGAGTTTTAACATTCTAAATTGCCCCCCTCTCCCTTCAAAACATTGTGGTAATAGAATGAGAAAAATTTACTCTGCTGTAAATTACCACATCTCAAAACTGCAAAGATAAGATGATTGGACACAATTATTAAACCAAACAGTCTTAGGAAGCTGTCACTTTATCACATAGCTTTAAAGTACAGTATGTAACCTGGTGTGGTTACAGTTTGATAGAGCACATGCTTAATATCTTGCATATCATGTGCCTTGAGCAGTTACATTGTTTACAATGACAGTTTCAATGGAAACTCTGCATGACACCTGAAACTGCAAGATGTCAGAGGTGTAATATCAGTCTTGGTCTCCATTTTTATTCAATTTTTTTCAATTACCTAACCTCTTAACTGCAGTATAAGAGTTTGAATAAGATTTCAGGATCTACTTGCTGCAAGTGCCTGGCTCTGGGGGGCGGATTGGGTTAGGGGTCCCAGCACAGTTGGGACCACAGTAGTGAGGCTTGGGGGGTTTGGGAGGGGTTGTTTTTTTGCATCTCACTTGTGTAGCCCCAACTGACTTTTCTGAGGGTCAGTGACCCCTGACTCAAAACAGATTCCCCGCCCCTCTCATAAATAAAGACAACGCTGAAACATTTTGTGTTTGACATAGTATCTTATTTAAAAAGGAAGCCTGGCCAACAAGCCCCCAATTGGGGCCAAGCCCCCATCTGGCCGCAGCATCATAACACTCCAGCACACACACACACAGACCCTAAACCTGAGCCTATCATACACTGAAACCCCCTGTCCTGAGCCTCTCACTTCCCCAAACTCCTGCACCCTCACATCCCCAGTCTTCTGCCACAACACCCCTGACCATCCACATGCTGCAAATCTATGTTCTGAGCCCATCATACTCCCAACCTCCCTGCCCTCAGCCCAAACTCCTGCACCCTCACAGCCACAAGCCTGCGGCTTGCTCAACACCCCAACCCTCCACCTGACCCCAACACTCTCCAGCCTGGAGCCCCCTACCTGAGCTAGCATCCTCTTCTCTACTTCCTCCTGCACCCAAATTCCTTCCCATAGCTTACACCTCTCACCCCTTCCCAGTGCTTTTTTTGTGAGCCACCATAGCAGTGGAGACAATGTGAAGAGCCTGGGCAAAGTTGTTGAGCCCGAAAAAAAAAGGGGGGGCAGGTCCGCAAAGACCTAGGGAAAAGTTGTTGTTTTTCTCAACAACTTTGCCCCAGCTCTTCACACTGTCTCCACTGCTATTGTGGCTCTTCATCTGGAATGGGTTGGCCACCCCTGTTATAGAGGAAGCTAACTCAGTTTTCTTGCATGTGTCACAAATTTCTCCAGAAATTTAAAAAAACAAACAAAAAAACTCAAACTCAACCCAGGTTATCTTCCAAATGCACTTAGGGTGAAATTTAGGTCACTACAGAAGGTTTGTGGGAATGGTTTATACCATCATGTAAGCTTGAAATTGTTTCTGTTGAAGTCACCTTAACTTTTTACTGTAAAGCTTAAATTGTTGCAAGGGTCTTGAACAGATCCTCTGTGTTGAGATATGATTCTCTCAGAGAATGTTCAGAGGTGCTCTGGAATGAATGTATACATAAGCACTGTAGTTCTCTAGGATTTTATTATATTTAACTTTGTAAAGACCATAAAGCCAAGTAAGTTGAGATGGTCTCAGATCTCTAAACACTTTTCATCTAAAATGTGTTGTGGCTTCTTCCAGTAGCTGAGAACTCTTTTCCAGAAACATCTTAAAAGGCTCTTTTTTCATATATGTGCAACTGAGATGGGAAGTTGAAGTTTAGCTTTTCTGCCTCATCTTAAAAGTATAATTTTCTTTTCAGAATTAAGGTATTACCATTGTAGCTAACACCATTTGGGGTGGTTTTGAAACACTAATTTTCTGATTGTTCCTTCATGAGTAGAATACCTTCGGAGCATATCTTTGCCTGTTCCTGTTGTGGTTGAAGATACGAGCAGTAGCAGTGAATATGGCTCTGTTTCACCAGACACAGACTTAAAAATTGATCCATTCTCTTTCAAATCAAGAGCCAAATCATGTGGAGAAAAAGATGGAAAGGGAATCCAGTCCCTTTTTCTGAGGTAAAGGGCTATGTCAGTGGTCCCCAACCTTTCGGGGTTGCTGGGTGCCCGGGGGCGCCATGGTGTCTGCGGACACTGTGTTGGGGACCACTGGGCTATGTTGTCTAAATGCTGCTTCATGGATTAGCAATGTAAGGTTTTTTAAATGTTAATTATTGTCAATTAAACTTTCAGCATCCCAGATGAGAATTTTGAGGATCATAGTGCTCCTCCCTCACCTGAAGAGAAAGATTCTGGGTTCTTTATGCTAAAAAAGGATAGTGAACGGAGAGCCACTTTGCACAGAATATTAACAGAGGACCAAGAAAAGGTGGTGAGGAACTTAATGGAAGCCTTAGCTCAGGTAAAATAACTTGCTGGCAGACAGAAATCGTTTGTAATTTTGCAGGTTTTCAATAAGCATTTAAATGCATGTACATATATGTGTAGATACATCTCTTCAACCAGGTGTTGGCATGAAACTAAGTGGCTGATATAATGTAGGACAGAGCTGGGCAAAATACAGCCCAGCCAAGCCACTAGATCCGGCCAGCGGATGCAGCAGGGAGCCTCAGGCAGAGTCCTTGCTTGCCCTGCGCGTTGCTCGGAAAAGCAGCTGCTGGGCCGTTTGTGTTTCACAGCTGTGAGCTGGAGGAGGTGATAGAGGCTTCCTGTGCTGCCCTCACCCCCAGCACAATCCCATTGGCCAGTTTCTTCAAACAGGCAGCACGCGAAGCACCCCCCTCCCCTCTGGCTCTTATTCACAGATGCACATGTCCCCTGCAGCCTATGCAGGAGGTGGGCGAGGCAGGCAGGGAGGTTGCCTGGGAAACGTGCTGGGCTGCTGGCTGGGAATCACCCAGGTAAGTCTCCCAGCCAGAGTCTTCCTCTGGCACCCCAGCATCTCCGGCCCCCTCCCCTCATAAGACAAACCTTTTGCCCCCTCCTGAAGCCATACCCCCTCCCAGACCCTGCACCCCAATCCCCTGCCCAGGTCACTACCCAAACCCCTGCTCCCCAGTCCCATGCCCCAGGTCACAACTGCTTCCTTCACCTAAACTCCCTCCCAGACCCCATGTGCCCTCGTGCACCCCAATCCTTTACCCCAAGCTCCCTTGTGCACCTAACTTCCATCCCAGACCCCACATTTCCTTCATTAATATCTAGGAAGTGTGCAGTCCTTGACCACTTTCCAAAATCTTGGAGTAGCCTCCCATCAAAAATTATTGCCCACCCCGATGTAGGACTTGAGTGCAGTTGTACTGAAAACAATAAAAATATGCCACAAAATTATATTTTTGTTGCTGAACATCTGTATTTTGCATTATTCATAACTACTGCCTCAATGTGTGCACAGATATCAACTAGTGAACTGCTGAAGAAAATAAATGAACATTTTAATTAAATTTCATTTTTGCCAACATTTTTTTCCTAACAGGATTAATAAAGGCTGATGGCTTAATACATGTAACCATCAGTATAATCAACTCCAAAAGCATAAGCCAAGAATATTCAACCTGTGGCTCTAGTTACATGTGTCTTTTGTGGAGTTTTTAACCTCCATCTGGTTCCTTTGTCCAAACTGATCTCATCTCAGGCTACAGCAGTTGTGCCAAGTTAAATACACTAGAGTAGACACACCAGGCCATCATCCCTGTCCTTTCAAATTATTGTAAAAGGAGTGAAAAGGGGTTATTGAAAGACAATCAATCCCGTCTCTCACAGCAATTTGGCGTGGAGGTGGAAGGTGGGAGAAGAGAGCATCAGGTAGAGATGCAGAAAGCCACAAAATAATCACATATTATGTCTTGACTGTACTCTGGGTGACTCATTGTGATATCAGTATAGGCGGATGTTAAATAATCAACAATTGTTCATAACACTTCAAATGTTGCAACACTGAAGTCAGATGATGTTGTTGTTTTGCAGACTGTAACTGCATTTCTTTTGGATGAGTATCTTTGTTCTGTACTGGCTTTGTATGTTAAATGTATCCCATAGTATTTAGATGTTTAAAAATAGTATGTTCAAGGAATTACAATGCAAATTTAAATGTCTGATTTGCTTGATACATCTTTCCAAAGGTACCTAGTACTATTGGTGTGGCTAGAAACTTTTGCCAGAACAACAGAATGAGGTTTCTAGTTCTTGGCTGAATCAGTCATTGAAAATAGTGGTAGAGAAGGGTTAAAAACTGGAGGAAGTAAAATAGATGTGCCCAAGACCCTCTCTTTGTTGAAGTGCTACTAAACAGCTAAAACTATCAGTGTGTGTGTCAGGGGACCAATGTAAACCAATGGAAGAGGATGAAATTGAATTATTTATATACAGGAGAAATTCATGAGGTATGACATAGTCATGATAGAAGACTAGGAAAAGTAGCAGGAAGGAAAAAACAACGTGCTCTTCTGCATGGAAACCAATGTTAGGTATCTCTACAAATATTTATCTGACTTTAATCAAAATAAGTCTCTATAATATTGTTTTGTAACTATGTATTATTTTCATATTTCCCCACAATTGTAATTCTCCTGACAAAACAAAAAGCAAATCCCTCCCCTCGGATTCCATATCTAATTGCTTTCTGTAGTATTTTCCAAAAATTGCCCCTTTAAGCGTTTTGAGATATTCTTAGCCAACAGAAGCATAAACATAAAATAGAGAATTCAGAAATATGAGCATGTTTGTGAATGAGACAGATAATTGATTGCAATCACAGTATATTGATAGTAGTGTGTGAAAAATTCAAAGCAGATGTAAATGTAGCTACAGTGAGAAAATTCCATAACAGCGTGAATCTTCTGCTTGGAGTTAAGCACTGAGGATGAAATTCTCCCCTTACAAAGCCTCCTGCGCTGAGGAATTTTGCTTTTTGGAGCTAAAAATTTTTAATAATAATGAGAGTTGCATTTTCCCCCATACATTTTGCTGAAATATATTACTTGCACATTAATAATTAACAACGAGTAGTCCTGTGGCACGTTAGATACTAACAAAAAGATATAGAATCGTGAGTTTCTGTATTTGAAACCCACTTCATCAGATGAGTTGGAGGTTTTACCCATGAAAGCTCATGATTCTATATATTTTTGTTAGTTGCTAAGGTGCCACAGGACTACTTGTTTTCAAAGTTACAGATTAACACAGATACCCCCTGAAGCTTTTCAAAAGCAATTGAGACACTATGTACTTTTTGTTAATTAAAAAGTAGTCATATTGTCTGTTTTAAAGGTAGATTTTCTGGAATGTAGAAGGAGCAAAAATTATTTATTGTGCATTCTCTTATATTGGTTAAAATGATTGGATGTAGAAAGATATGTGCTTTAGATTGAATTTGTTCCTTTTTGTTCCTCTAATAGGGAGCTGAAGAACCCAAGCTAAAATGGGAGCACATCACAACTCTTGTTGCCAGCCTCCGAGAGTTTGTAAGGTCAGCTGATCGCAAAATCATTGCAACCACTCTGTCGAAACTCAAACTGGAGTTAGACTTTGACAGTCATGGAATTAGTCAAGTCCAGTTGGTGCTATTTGGTTTTCAAGATGCTGTAAGTTGACACTTTCAGAAGTTTTGTTGTATAAGTCTGTTAAAAATTAAGCTCATGAAAATTCATATACTAGAGTTACCCTGATGAGAACATTTGAGGGCTCCAGTTCTAATAACAGCAATTGGAACCTTCAGCTCACAGTCAGGTGCTTATTTTAGGACAAGCCTTCATTTCCTAGGAACAGGAAATAGTTAAAACAGCAATTTTTTGAATCCAGGTTCCAATGTTGAAGGGGAACCTAGATAAAGCTTTGAAGTCAGTGAGAGATGATAGTAAAATTTGGTTTTGTACTTTTATATCTACTTACCTAGATCTGCGGGCATAGAGACTCTAATTAGGATAACCTACCAGAAAATCAAGACCATTTTTATAATATATCTATATAGATCTATACATATTGATATATCTATCTGCATTTATGTAGATACGTATAAATATCTCAGTAGACTCACATCTCTGTGAAATAAAAACTTAAATTGAAGTATGTGTCAAGGTATCCGACTCTGGTATGGGGATATTGCTAAAAATAGGGGGAATTATCTTCTTTATTCTCAGGACTCATGGATAATAAGGGCTGATTGTCAGGATATCCTGAACAAATCACTTGGGGGAAAAGTTTTGTTTTGTATTCTAAAGTGCTTAGTCATACTACTGTGGATGTTTGTGTTCCTTGACAAAGTTACGTCATCATGCTTCTTCAGTACTAACATAGAGTACATTGATAAACACCTTGAACTTTGTGCTCATTAAAGGCTCAATCCTGCAAGGTGCTGAATACTTTCAGACAGGTGCTGATCAGCTTCAACTTGCATCACACCAATACACCACTCAGGAGGTACTCAGCACCTTGCCTGACATGTTTCTGAACCCTTTTGATGAGCTTATTCCCAATGTGACACAATGCCATCTAGTGGCCATTGTAATAAGAATAGATTTCACAGGCTGTCTTTGGGCAATAATAGAAAACACATAGAATCACAGAACTGGAAGGGACCTTGAGAGGTCATTGAATCCAGTCCCCTGCCCTCAAGGCAGGACCAAGCACCGTCTAGATCTCCCCAATAGATGTCTTTCTAGACTGTTCTTAAATGTTTCCAGAGATGGAGATTCCACAACCTCCCTAGGCAATTTATTCCAGTGTTTAAAACCACCCTGACAGGAAGTTTTTCCTAATGTCCAACCTAAACCTCCCTTGCTGCAGTTTAAGCCCATTGCTTCTTGTCCTATCATCAGAGGCCAAGGAGAACAATTTTCCTCCCTCCTCCTTGCAACACCCTTTTAGATACTTGAAAACCACTATTATGTCCCCTCTCAGTCTTCTCCTTTCCAAGCTAAACAAGCCCAGTTTTTTCAGTCTTCTCTCATAGCTCATGTTCTCTAGACCTTTAATCATTCTTGTTGCTCTTCTCTGGACCCTCTCCAATTTCTCCACATCTTTCTTGAAATGCAGTGCCCAGAAGTGGACACAATACTCCTACTCCAACTTACAACGCATAGTAGAGCAGAAGAATGACTTCTTGTGTCTTGCTTACAACACTCCCGTTAATGCATCCCAGAATCATGTTTGCTTTTTTTGCAACAATGTCACACTGTTGACTCTCATTTAGCTTGTGGTCTGGTATGACCCCTAGATCCCTTTCAGCAGTACTCCTTCTTAGACAACCACTTCCCATTTTGTATGTGGGGAAACTGATTGTTCCTTCCTAAGTGGAGTACTTTGCATTTGTCCTTTTTAGACTTCCCCATTTACCTTAGACCATTTCCCCAGTTTGTCCAGATCATTTTGAATTATGACCTTATCTTCCAAAGCAGTTGCAACCCCTCCCAGCTTGGTATAATCTGCAAACTTAATAATCGTACTCTCTATGCCAGTATCTAAATCGTTGATGAAAATATTGAACAGAACTGGTCCCCTAACAGACCCTTGCGGAACCCCTTCATTTTTACTTCTGTCCCTCCAAAAGACTTCTTAATCTTTGTGACAGCACTGTTATTTCCTACAAGATTCATAAGAGAGAAATAAGCTTCATGTTTTCATGAAGTGCCCTCAAAAGAAAGCTCTCTAGGGAAAAGACATAGAAAGTATCCTATTGGTTTCAACAGAGGATTTTTTCCATGAGGCATTTATGGATCTTTATGAGAATGAACTTCTACGTGTAACTTAAATTGTCTGAAAAGTTTTGATCCCTCCTACTCCCTTGTGTGTCTTGCTGATATTGGTTTTGTCTCTCAACTTTTCCTATATGAGTCTAGTGGCCTAATTAGAGACACAGCTTGTGAAACCTAGTAGCTGCTGTTGCTGCCAAATTTGGCTGTGTTCTTGTAAAGTTTTGAATAATCCATCACCCTGTTATATCTGTGCTGTCGTCTTTCTTGGCTTACTTCCAGCCCTTTGACAGTTTGAAAGGAACAGCCTCAGGAAAAAAATATTTTGATAAGTTACAGAGAACTTAGAGTCTACTTGAGAGTGTAGTTTTGAAGGCAGTACTGCAGAAATACACAGATAGGACAGGACCAGGCCAATAGCTATGGCAGAATATATAATTTCATAGATATCACCTCTAAAACAGCAGGGTTTTGCTCGGCCAAAAAATAGGAGGAAAGGGACAATGGAAAAGAATCTTAAAATAATCTTTAATTTGTAACAGATATTTTTATGTTCAGAGAAAACCCACCACCTGAAACCAGACTCAAAGCCATAAAGGAATTAGAAAAATTCTGTTCAAGTAAACTACAGGTTTAAACCTCTGTAATCCAGACTTCTCTAGTCCGGCACTATCTCTGGTCCAGCATTGTCAGCGACGCCAGGCATGAAAAGAATGGGCTGGGACTAGGAGTGTTGCCCAATGAGGGGACAACAGAGCTCCGGGGGGGCTGAAGCAGGATAACTGGAGCAGGAGAGCCCCAGGGGCCAGAAATGTGGATCAGAGTTGGGGTGGCCACTGGGAGTAGAGGGGCCAGCATTGATTTACCCTGGTCTGGCAAATTCTCTGGTTCAGGATCAGTCAGGTCGCAGGATGTTGAACCAGGGAGGTTCAACTTATAGTATTAATTTGTTCCTTTCTGATTCAAGTGGGAAGATCCTTACATTAGTTTTTTAAGACAGTGCATTCATCTTTAATTTTAAAATATATGATCATATTACAGTCTTGTTGACCCAAACAGTCAGAAATCATGAGTCAGCTCCCTTCCCCAAATCTTGAGATTGGCTTAAAAGGCATACATTTGGGGGTTTTTTAAACAGAGATTATTTATACTTGCCCTATAGTGCTGAAGCATTTCAGGGTTTTCTCTATAACCTTGAGGGCTAAAATCTTATCTTTTTAAAAATGAAGGTTAAGATTCTTATGTGACCACTTAACTCTAGGAGCTAAGACTTTATTAAAGGTACAAAATATCACAAGACTTGCAGCAAAACTGCAAAAGTTGGAAACACTGCTGATATTTTTTTCTTTTCTAATGATATCATGAAGTTACTTCAAGAAAACCCTGGTTTTAATGCGGTGTAGCTGACCTTAGTATCATTATTAGCTGTGTGCAACTTTGGGGATAAAATGACTCCTGAACTGTGTTCTTTGTCATCAGGTCAATAAAGTTTTACGAAATCACAACATCAAGCCTCATTGGATGTTTGCCCTAGATAGCATCACTCGAAAAGCTGTGCAGACTGCTATTACTATTCTGATCCCAGGTAAGTCACTCTGTTACACAGCAAACATTTAATGTCTGATTGCTTAACATGTTTTTAATTGTGCAATGATTATGTTACACGCAAGCTTTTAAAACTTGCAGTAGCCTCCTTTTGTCTTTGTTGACATTCATTAGCTGTCTCACAAACCAAGTATCCATAAGTGAGTTGTCATGGCTATTTTGGAGTGCACTTCCTTTCCAAGAGGTAGTGATATAATAAGTGTCATATGGGTATGCAGTAGTAGACTTACTGGTGCCTTGGAGGATTAGATTTTTCAGGTACTTAGCATCCACACATAGAACATAAAAGAGAGCTCAAAAGCGCTTAGCATCTAGTACACTCAGCTCTTTTAAAAATGTGTGACAAGGAACATACTGTTGGCCACCCAAGAAGTGCACCAATAACTTGTGTAGCTCCACTGGACAAAAACTCTCTCTTGGAGCCATAGCCAGACATACTTCCATGCTATAGCCAGATACTTATTCACACAGAAAAGAAGCCAAGGAGAAGGATTCCTTGTTAAAACAACACTAACACGTTTGTTTCCAGTTTGCCACACCCACTGTGCTGCTTTCCTCCATTGAAACCAATAGAATTTTAGAATGAACTTGCTTCATTCAGCAATATGGCAGGTGCATTCTTCTTGGGCGTACTAAATCTGCAGCAGTCAAGTGGTTAATGCAGACTGGCAATTTTCCTTGCAGTTGCTTTAGGGTATAAATTGACCTTCTATAAAGCTATTCCAAAAGACCTGTGGACCACTTAAATTCTACTTGAGCCCACTGTGTGGGCTCTTTGTACAGGGATAAATTTCACACACCACAAATATGGCTTGTGGTTGGGAGAGAAACATATGTCTGTAGTATAGACAGAGTTATTAGATCTTTGAAACATTTTTGCAAGCTGAACTGCCAAGCATGATGCATTTTTCTTGGTATTTCATGGTGAGTTTTTCAAAAAGCATTCTGAGTTGACTAAAACACTGCTCCCGCTGAAGTTAATTGGAGTTCACTTCAAAGGGAGAAAAATCAGACCACCACTGCATGATTTTGAAAACTGCCATCCTAAAATCCTAAGCATTTAAGAGCCTTCCTGTTTTGCATCTGCAGTATAAATGAACACTAGACTTTGAAGAATTTGATTTTAAAAAAATGACAGAAATATCAGTGTTTATTTTCAGCTTTTTTGCATTTTCAGATTTTTGGGAAGTTATGGGGGACTGACAGTCAGAGGTCAGACAATACTTAATGACAATAGACACTAAGGTTTTAAAAGTAAAAGCTTTATAGCTATCAAAACAGAAATAATCAATATCACATTTCAAAACCTACATAGTAAATGTTTTGAACGCATTCTCTAAATTCTCAAGCAGCATATTTCTTACTTTGCCTATCTGAGCATTTCAGATGTTATCTATGGAAATATTTTTTCATCATTTTGTGTGGTGGTGAAATTGACTTGTACTGACATTTGCCAATTAAAATCTGATTTCTAATACCTCATCAATAAATTATTTATATGCTATCTACAAGTTACATTGTATGTGGGTACATCTACACTTGCTCCCTAGTTCAAACTAGGGATGGAAATGTAACCGACCAAATGTATTCATGAGGGAGTGAGGGGAAAATACAGTTTGCTGCATTCCTCACTTTGGCTGGGGAGCACAGGGGGCAGACAAACTGTACACTTTGGTCTTGTTCCTTGGCAGGGTCTGGAAGGGGAAGAGCAAACAGCCCTGGTATGAATCTTTGTGGGGAGGTGTCTTTGGCCCCCTTGCTGCCCCCCACATTCATAGTCCCCTGCTCAAAGCTTCTCCTCACCATCTCAACCCTGACTCCTGCCCCCCCACCGCTTCCCTAACCTTCTGCCTTGAGCCCCTCCTTAAGGAACCAAGCAACAATGTGCTAGTTTATTAATGATCAACTGAAGCCAGATAATGTTCAAAATCTATTAAACCATCACAGCATTTTTAAACAGTTGTAACCCTTTGGAAAGACAATTACATTTTACTGCAAAAATGTCAAGTCTAGTTTAATCAAAACTCTACGATGAGCTAATAATTATTAATATAAGTGTGATTTGTATTGTGGTTATTAATATTAAACATTATTTCTTATAGAACTGAGGCCACACTTTAGTCTTGCATCTGAAAGTGATACAGCAGATCAGGATGACATAGAAGTTGAAGATCATGATGAACAACCTCAGAATCAAAATGTTCAACGGCCTTGTATTATCATAGAAGATGCTATAGCTACCTCAGGTGTGAGCACACTCAGTTCTACAGTGTCCCATGATTCCCAGGCTGCTCATAGATTACTAAATGTGCAACTAGAGAGGCTAAAATTAGAGACAAATAGGTAAGTCTAGACTTCTAGGGAACCAAGTGTATGTTATGATTAATACATTTTCTTTCACTCTTAAAAATTCTCCAAATATGACTGCTGTGATAATCCATAATACAAGTGCTTTTCTCATTTAATTGATGATAAACAGTAATTTGTAACTTGGAGCTTGGAAAAATCCATATAATTATTTCAGTCTTATTCACTTCAATGCACAGCTGACAAAAATTAGTGTAAATCTTGCTCTCAGGTGTGCTCTTTTTTTAACTAACTATTAAGCCTGTTGCCAAGATTCTGCTATTCCTGCCTTTCATGCTTTGTGGATAAATGACATATTTTGTTTCCATAAAAGCAGAACTCATTATTCCTTTCTATAGTTATTCCCTGGGAACAAATCCAAGCAGCTGAACAGTGGCACTGCACAATTAAACTGGACCCAGTCTTGTCATTGTTCTTGTTTTGCATACAGAATTCACCACAGCAGGATCTTTCTCAGATAGCTGAGGGTGGTAAATAGCAAGACCTTATCGGATTGGGATTGGGGATGGGGAGCCAGAAAATACAGATTTCTGAACTAACTAAAAATACGCCTGTACATTTATAAATCTGTATCTACACCGTATCTTGATAGGATATATCTTGTGGTGCTGGTAATATCCTTTGTAATCCTTTGTACTGATTATTAAAGTACAAATATTTGGCAATGACACTGCATTTTCAAGTACTTTAGAAAACTCAGTGTAATTTGGCTTGATTTGAGGTCTTTAGACAAGAGAACCTTTTTAGTAACTCAGTTTTAGTTACATTACCTGTTAGCATTCAAATGCTTTGCATTTTCTTGTTAGGGTAAACATAGTTTGTAAGTTCTCATATTACAATTTGTGTTCTGCTTGGCATACATAAATAATTAAGACACATCCTGAATGCCATATATAATATATATGACATTATACTTTAGAGTCCTCGTATTAAAAACCCTCTACAATCTTCACTGAGTGAAGAAATTAAAAAAAAAAAAAACAGTTAAGCCAGTCACACTTTATTGCCCAATTTTCTGGTGGGGAGTGGCATCCAAAAAACCCATGTTACTATTAAGAATGAAACTTCATTCCTATCACTCGAACACTAGAACAAAGATGCACTGTTTTCATTTAGTTTTTCTGGCTTTATTTTCTTTAAAAAGTTATGGTGTGAGTAACATGTTGCTCTTACATGCAAAATTCATAACTTCCTGTTTTTATAATTAGATCAAAAAATATCACCTTCCATAAGTTACATGGAAATCTTCCCTTAAATAACTGGGGATATTTGCACTTCTTTAAGTTTTGTTAGCAGAAGCAGCATATGATTATCATTCACAAGGTAGTAAACTGTTTCGATGACATGGATCCATTTTTCATCGCGGATGAATGGATGAGGAATAAACTGCCTGTACTGTTAGGAACAAAGCAATGGTCCATCTAATCCACCATAATGTATCTGATGAGCCTGTACCAAATTCTTTGGAGGAAGATGTAAAACTCCGCATAACAGAAAATTATACTCTTAACATTTACAAGAGGAAAGTCTTTTTTTCTAACCTGATAGAGTTAGTGGAGTTGATTTATGCTCTAAACATAAGAACGGCCATAGTGAGTCAGACAAAAGGTCCATCTAGCCCAGTCTCCTGTCTTCTGACAGTGGCCAGATGCCTCAGAGAGAGTGAACAGAACAGAGAATCTCGAAGCAATCAGTCTCCTGTCACCCATTCCCAGCCTCTGACAGAGGCTAGGGACACCATTCCTACTCATCCTGGCCAAGAGCCATTGATGGACCTAACCTCCATGAATTTATCTAGTTCTTTCTTGAACTCTGTTAAAGTCCTGGTCTTCACAACCTACTCTGGCAATGAGTTCCATAGACAAAATGTGTGCTGTGTGAAGAAAAAGTTCCTTTTGTTTGTTTTAAACCTGCTACCTATTAATTTAATTTGGTCACCCCTAGATCTTATGTTATGGGAACAAGTAAATAACTTTTCTTTATTCACTTTTTCCACACCAGTCATGATTTCATGGACCTCTATCATATCCCCCCTTAGTCTCCTCTTTTCTAAGATGAAAAGTCCCAATCTTTTTAATCTCTCTTCATATGGCACCTGTTCCAAATCCCTAATCATTTTTGTTGCCCTTTTCTGAATTTTTTCCAATGCCAAATATATCTCTCTTTTAAGATGGAGGGACCACAACTGTACGTATTATTCAAGATGTGAGCGTACCATGGTTTTATATAGAGGCAATAAGATGTTCTCTGTCATATTCTCTATCCCTTTTTTAATGATTCCTAACATTCTGTTTGCTTTTTTTGACTGTCGCTGCACCTTGAGTGGATGTTTTCACAGAACTATCCACAGTACTCCAAGATCTCTCTCTTGGGTAGTTGTAGCTAAATTAGTCCCCATTATATTGTAAGTATCGTTGGGATTATTTTTTCCAACGTGCATTACTTTACATTTATCAACATTAAATTTCTTTTGCCATTTTGTTGCCCAATCCCTTAGTTTGGTGAGATCTTTTTGAAGCGCTTCACACTCTGCTTTGGTCTTAAGCAGTTTGGTATCATCTGCAAATTTTGCCACCCCACTGTATACTCTTTTCTCTAGATCATTTATAAATTAGTTAAATAAGATTGGTCCCAGGACAAACCCTTGGGAGACCCCTGCTAGTTACCTCTCTCCACTATGAAAACTTACCATTTATTCCTACCCTTTCTTTCCTGTCTTTTAACAAGTTATCAGTCTATGAGAGGCCCTTCCCATGACAACTTACTTTACTTAGGAGCCTTTAGTGAGAGACCTTGTCAAAGGCTTTCTAGATCCCCCTTGTTCACATGTTGTTTGACCCCCCTCCCTCAAAGAACTCTAGTAGATTAGTAAGGCATGATTTCCCTTTACAGAAACAATGTTGACTTCCCCCAATAAATTATGTTCCCCTATGTGTCTTTACTATAGTTTTAACTAATTTGCCCGGTACTGACTTACCAGTCTGTAATTGCCAGGATCACTTCTAGAGCCCTTTTTAAATATTGGCGTCACATTAGCTATCTTCCAGTCACTAGTATAAACATTTATAAATTGTGTAGTGTTCAGATGTCTTATTTTTAAAATTTTACTAAACTATTTGCCGTAACAATATATTGCATCAAAGAATTCCTCAGATTAATTTGACCTTGTGTTAGTTATTACTTTTTATCAATTTCAACATTATTGACTCTGATTTTCTCTGGGGCTGTGTCCAGACTCAGGGTTTTTTTCAAAAAAAAAAGTAGCCTTTTTTTGAAAAAACTTCACCTGAGTCTAGACTGCAGCCGCGTTCTTTCAAAATTAAATCAAAAGAACGCGGCTTTTCTTTCGACGGCAGTAAACCTCATTTCACGAGGAAGAACGCCTTTTTTCGAAAGTGCTCTTTCGAAAAAAGGCGTTCTTGAATGCCAACAGGGCTTTTTAGAAAGAGAGCATCCAGACTCACTCGCTGCTTTCTTTCAAAAAAGCGGTTTGCTTTTTCGAAAGTACTGCTTGCAGTCTAAACGCTCTGACATAGCCTGGGTGTCCTTTTGTGGTTGTATTATGAAAGAAGTTAAGATTCATTAACTGCCTGTAATTTTACATAACACATGACACCACTTAGTTCTCTCTAAAATAAATGGATCTTACCCTGAAGACATGTCTGTACTACAGATAAGATTGAAGCAGCTGCAGTCAATCTTTCAGTGTTCAAATTAGCGGTTCTAGTGAAGACATGCTAATTTGAACTGAGAAGGGCGCTCCTTTTCAATGCTGGTAGTCCTGCTTATACAAGGAGTAGGGGAAGTCGAAAGGAGAGTGTGCTCCCATCAACTTCCCTCGATGTGGACAGCACCAAAATTCGAGTTAAGATACTTGGTTGTAAGCTACACAATTAACGGAGCTGAAGTTGCATATCTTAATTTGAACTTTTGCTCTAGTGTAGACCAAGGATAAAGGAATAAGATATAGGAGAGAATGCAGGCAGGTGCTAACCCCTTATACTTATTGATGGCTGGGCACTAAGCCAGTCTCTAGACTTAAGCGTGTAAGGACTGATCCATGCAAAAATCTACAGCAATGCTTTTCTTTCCAAAGAGGGCAGAGAAGGATTGCTCCCATTAGAAAGGAATTGTGCTACGCCCTTTCAAGAAACATAGCTGTGGTCACGTTCCCACTGCATCTACCTCTAATGTGGTGCTTTCAGGAGTTCCTGCTGGGGTAGATACAGCTGCACTTATGAAGGGTAATGCCTTATGAAAGGTAATGTCTTAAAGACACAACTTAGTCCTCTGTCCATTCGTGGTTTTGATCTTTGATCCACAATGACACTCCTTCCTCTGTAGCTGAACACGCTACATGGTTGCTTTAATGTTTTTATTTAAGAACCATACTCAGTGAAGTAGGAATGCTGACTTGCTAAAGCTTGATTGAAAGTTTCTGTGTAGCTCCCATTTGCTATGAATGCTGAAAACTAGCTTTGTTGAAAGGCTCCAGCTCTAGGAACTAGAACATTACATGTGCAGTCTTTATTAGACGCACTGGTGAAAGCTGGAACAATTTACCTTTTCATTTAAGATTCCCAAATTAGTTATGAATGTTACAAGCATCAACATGGTAGATCCTGGTTTTCACTGATATTAGTAAAGTCTTCAGATTCTTTCCAGAAAACATAAAATTAAATTTAAAAAAACCTGCTTTTCCCCTCTTGCAGACTACTAGAAGAGTTAGTGCAGAAGGAGAGAGAATTTCATGCCGTTTTGCATCAAGCTATAGAAGAAAAGGATCAAGAGATCAAAAACCTGAAGCTTAGGTCACAGCCAGTAGGTAAGTGAGTAGAGATTTCAAAAGAAAATGTTTGACACAAATTACAAAACAAGGCTGTTCCAGCTAAACTTCTTTACTGTTACTAGGCCAATGAAATAAAGGTCTTTAATCACATTTCTTGTAGCCAGCACTGTATTGAAACAAGCATTGGAACATTGCTGTGGAAATAAAGTTACTTCATTTGTCTCTATAGCCGCAGTAAAAGCAAGAGTTGTATAACTCCACTCATTCATGTTGATCTGTGGTTATACATTACTGGAATAGACAGGGCTATTTTATCACATCTGGTTTCTTAAATTTTAAGTATTCTTTTCTAAACAACACCATCTTATTTGTACTTTGTATGCATGTTTATTGAATTTTAAAGACTATTCTAGGTGTTTCCTTCAAACTAAAATGTCAAGAAAATCTAATCCACAACATTTTTATAAATATGCTTTAAAGCCGTGGTCACCAACCGGTCGCTCGCGAGCTACTGGTCGATCTCGAGGCCTCGACCAGTCGATCGCGAGGCGTCCTGTAAGCCCCGCCCCCATTTCCCTCCCACAACCCAGAAGCCCCACTACTTACCTCCAGAGAAGACGGAGGTAGTGTTGGCTTCCGGCGCGCGGGGATTTGGCCCCGGGGCTTCCCAGCGCGGGGAGGGGGTTGGCGCCGGGACAAGCGCCTGTGGGGCTTCCCTGCGCGGTTGGGGGGGTCGGCCCCCTGGGCAGGCGCACGCAAGGCTTTCTTGCACGGGAGGCGGGGGTTGGCCCCGGGGCAGCTGAGCGGGCACGGGGCTTCCCTGCGGGGGGGGGGGGGGGGGGGGTCGGCCCGAGGCAGGCACGCACTGGTTTCCGGGGGGGGGGGGATGCTGGGAGGAGGGAGATGCAGGGGACTCTCTGCCTCCACTGGCATCCCACTCCCCTGTCCCCACCTACAGAATACTGTCCCCACTTCCCTGTCCCCAACTACAGAATGCTGTCCCCACTTCCCTGTCCCCACTCCTCGAACTCTGTCCCCACTGGCACTCTGTCCCCTTCTGCAGAATCCTGTCCTCTGCTGTCCCAGCACCCTGTTCCCTCTCCCCTGTCCCCAGCCACAGTACTCTGTCCCCACAAAATGTATAATTATAAATGCTTCATTTTAGATTTAAATAGCATGAATAAAAACAGACTATTTATTTCATAACTATAAACACGTGATTTTAATTGTATGTATCGCATAATTTAAAAATAAACTGTTTATCAGAGTGTGTAAGTAGGGGCTGGGGATAGCAAGTGATGGACAGGAGGAGAATAGAGAGGGCGGGGCTTCAAGGAAGGGGCGGGGCTTCAAGGAAGGGGCAGGGCTGTAGATCTTCGCCTGTTCTGAGATTTAAAAAGTGATCTTGGGTGTAAAAAGTTGGAGACCACTGCTTTAAAGAAATGTGGGCTGAAATGTGCGTGTGTGTGTGGGAGAGTGCGATGGAAATTATTTTAACTGATTTGGCTTTAGACACACAAGGAATCTATGATCAACACCTGCTATTAGAGAAGTCTTTTACCTGAAGGAGCTGGTGCTTTTGGAGCTGAAGGGCCAGAGTTCTAGAACTAGGACTGTGTGATTTCTCCTGTAATTATGTGTGAAATCCTGGTCACGTTGAAATCAGTAGAAATGTTGACATTGGGTTCCATTTCAGCTTGTGTTTCTGGGATATGCTCACTCCCTAGAAGAGGTGCCGCAGCCTTACTAGTTGATTCAAAAGTAGTATAAGTTGACACAAAAGTGAAGAGTCTAGAACTCTGTTGTCAAAAATAGGGTCCTCACATGGACGTGGGATGTAAGTGACTAGTCGACTACCCAATAAGCAAATGATTAAAAGCCAGTTCTCCCACCCAGCACTGTCTTCGCGGAGGGTTTGGGAGGCAGGGGGCAGCGGGGAAATGGCGTGAGTGGGGATTGAAACAGTACCGCTCACGCCAGTCCCACTGCTGCTCCTTTCCCTTTAGAATGTACAAGAGCCGCCCGTGGCTTTTGTTCATTTCAAAAGAAGAGGCATAGAGGGGAACCTGTGCCAGCGGGGACTGTTCTACTCCCTGCTGGTGTGGGTTCCCGCTGCCTCTCTTCCTCTGAAATGTACAGAAACTGCGAGTGGCTCCTGTACATTTCAAAGGGAGAGAGACAGAGGGAACCCGCTGCCTCTCTCCCTTGGAAATATACAAAAACTGAAATTCCATCGACTATTTGATTAGCTGATTAATTGAAATTTAACATCCCCAACATGGAACTAAGGAAGAGAACAATAAATAGAAAAAGTAGAGGAAGGATCAGTAGAGCCCTGTGGAGGCATTAGATGGTCTATCCCACTTTTAAATGAGATTTGGGGCAGAGGGAGGGGTGAGAGAGAGACACTACTGCAGAAGCTTTAAAAAACAATCAGACAGTAGAAATCTTATTTATAACAGGGCCTGGCATATTTTATCATGGAATACAGAGTGAAAACTCTTTCAAAATAGGGATTATTAAATAGCACAGGTCCTGTTCCTGAAGTGTTACTCAAGTAAAATCACACTGAGAGCAGTACGTGTCTTGTCAAAGGCCTTATCTACACACACAGATTGTACCACTTTAAATATCCTGGTATTTAAATTGGTATTGCCACCCAAATGTAGAGGCAGGTGTACTGGAATAAAAATGTATTGTACCTTGGGCTTCTTATTGTTAATATTAATACTAACAACACACTTCCAATTTTTAAAAAAGAAAATCCACGTTTATCCAATAGACATCAGAAAAACACCAGACATGGTTGCATGTATCTAAGGGCTTGTCTATATGGACCAATAATATAGACTATTGAGAAGTGATTTTGAAAGTGCACTAATGCATTGTTAACTAATTGGTCTGTGTAAGCCCTGATAGTGTGCATTAGAGGTTCCCTAGCGTGCTTTAATATAGTGCTGTTTTCAAAGAAGAAATGCACCTGAGTAAATGCTGCTGGATTTGATTTCTGTATTCTTTGTTATAGAAGCCCTTGCATGTCGCATTTTTATGGAAAGAGTAGAAGAAGCCACTGAAGACAAAGCTTCTCTATTTAAAATTGTGATGAGAACCCTTTGAACTAACGTTTTTCAAAATATTTGATCTAGATATCCCTGGACTGTCTGTCTGTCACCTTAATTCTTCTGGCACAGGAGTTGAAGACCCTGAGCTCATAAGCTGGCTGAGAGTTCATGGAGCTGATGAAGAAACTATAAATAGGGTAGGAAAGATATTTTCCTTAGGTATGTTCAGTTTGTGATATAGTAGCAGTGCATTCTTCTAGGGCTTAATGGGGGGAAAAAAGCCAGCAAAAACCTTGAAATTATTTGTATAGCTTGTACCTCCCTTAACTAGGACTCCCCTGTCCAGCAACATCCATGGTCCAGCATCGACCACAGATGTTCCTGGACCACAGAGCTCAGGAAGAGGAAGGTCTGGCAGCAGGACAGGAACACCGTAAGGAGCACTGGCAACTCACCTGGGAGCCCACAGTGTGTGGGAGGGGGCTGAAGGAGGAACAATGGCATGGCCGAGAGTTCTGGCCCAGTGGAGCTACTTGGCCCGAGCATTCAGGGAGCTCTAGCCTGACCACAGCCGTGGATCTCTGGCCCTAGCCAGGGAACTCCCAGTGGATGCCAGGGAACTCTGGCCCCATCCCTCCGTTCCAGCCACAGAGCCAGATGGCTGTGGAGCTCTGCCCTGGTTGCACAGCTCTGGCCATGGTGCGCCGGCCCTGGCAGCAGTGGGCCTGGGGAGAGCCCTGTGGGGCTGAGGCAGCAGTGAGGGCAGGCTTAGAGTCCTAGCCCAGTGGCAGCACAGCCACTGGGGATGGACCTTCCCTGGTTCAGCAAATCCCCTCGTTTGGAACCAGTCAGGTCCTGAGGGCACCAGACCGGCAAGGTCCAACCTGTATACATTTTGGAGGAGTTGCGATTGGATGTGGAGAGGAAGGGAAAGGTGAAGAATAGAAAGATTATCATCATAAGTCTACTCTTGCTTTTAATTCACTTAGCTAACTAAATAAAATAAAACATATTTTCCAGTTAACTAAAAACATTTTGATTGGCTTCTTAACTCCAAAGCATCTTCATACTGCTCCCAGTAACTCCTGTTGATTGCAGTAAAGTTTTCTGGTAAACTTTTAAGAGAATAGGGGTAGACTTTGACAAGATACATCAAGGTAAAAATGATCTGTGCCTTGTCTTCACTAGAATTTTCATTGATCTAGCTAGCCTGACATGAAAACATATACACCTATTTTGTAGTGAACACAGAGCCTTACAGATGTCGAGCATTCTAGAACTCCAGATGATTTTGATTAAGACCTATGGCTGCTTAGCACCTTCGAGGATCAGTCCCATGCTGTTCTAAAGCTAATCACCCGCCACACAAACTGAAGCACCTAAAGTGTAGAGGTCACTTTAGAAAACAAAGGCCTTAATTTATCTGTGTGTTTTCCCCATGGGTAAAATGGGATTTCTATACCACTCATCCCTCCTATATCCATGAATGCTGAAGATGAATTAAGCCTGAGGTATTCAACCCTATACAATTCAATATTAACAAAATAATACAAAAAATATCCGAACTTCAGAATTAGGACCAACTCAAACATCTATATGCTATGCCGGGGTGGCCAACCTGTGGCTCTCAAACCTCATGCGGCTCTTGTAGGGTTACCATACATCCATTTTTTTCCTGGACATGTCATCGTTTTCCCATGTTAAATTGCTGTCCACACAGCTTTTTTAAAACACAAAAAATGTCTGGGTTTCGGGGAGGGGGCGTCAGCTCCTGCCTTCAAGGGAACGTTTGACTGTCTTTTGGCGCCTTGCACCTGGACAAATCACAGCCGCTCTTTGCATGCATCTCAGCACTTGGTGGGAAAAGTGCATGGCTGTGGCGGCGGCTCTGCTGAGACCAGGGTGTTGTGAAAAGAATTTGGGGCTGCCTGGTTCTGGGGGAGGGAGGGGCATTGGGTTAGAGCTGGGGGAGGGGGCTGGGGCTGCCTGGCTGTGGGGGCAGGGAGGGGAACTGGGTTAGACTTACAAAAGGTTCCCCACCCCGATATAGAAAAAAAAGAAGTGGGAGGGCCTGGCTCCGGGGGAGGGGGTGGGTGCGTTGGATTAGAGCAGGGAGGCTGGGGGTGCCTTAAGATTATAAATATATAAAAATAAATATATAAGATGTGGCTCTTTGCACTACTATTCACAGCTTTTTTGGCTCTTAGTCCCTAACTGGTTGGCCACCTCTGTGCTATGCCATTCAAATATGCACTATCCTACAAAATGTAAGCTAAACAAAATATATATATATAAACAAAACAAATAGTATCAAACTATTGCAGTATAGTTTGGACCTATTCTGTATTGCTTTTGCACTCAAAACTTTATTTAAAGAAGTTTGGGAACACAAGGAATGCAGGATCATGGCCTTATATTGTATATTAATCTTAAAAAGAAATAGATATATCTGACAAAAATAGCCCATCTTTCAATTAGGACTTTTTTTTTCCTCCAAGTTTTTAGCAGAAGACTACACGTTAATGGATGTTCTCTGCTATGTTACACGAGATGATCTAAAATGCCTGAGACTAAGGTAATACTTCACTTTCTGTTTAATCACACATAGCTGAAATATACAGGTATACTGTGTAATGAAACTATAGAATTACAAAATTGTGAATAATGTTCTTTAAGGTGTAAATGTTACTTATGGGAAGTGAACAGCTAGTTTTCAGGGTTTCTACACGCACACAGGCACTCTGACTATGTACCAATTAAGCATTTAAAAATATTTGAGTTGATTTTTTTTTGTTATCTGAATGAACTTATTCTTCGTTAGCTAAAGCAAAACATTTGAGTGTTTCTTTATTATATGAACAATTTTGTACACATAATTTAACATTTTGAGAACAATAAAAGACAGAATCTGTCTAAAAATGACCGTATGCAGCTGCCACTAAACTGTTACATGATCATGTCAAGTTTACCCGTAGCTAATCAATTGGACTAGAGTAGAAGTGATGCATAACATTTATAGCAGCCCTCCCTTGCCTTCAAGTATCTTAGCTGGAAATTAAATTATCGACAGATGGTAAGATTTCATGCTCTAATGTTTCATTATATTAATAAGGACAGTATATAACATTTACTATTTATATTCAAATTAGCTTAGCCTACTTTGAACAATGAAGTCCTGATTCTCCACCTTCAGTGGAAAATCTTACATAAATATAACAGTTTTCAATGAGAGGAAAGTCATGTCTTCCCACTAATATTAAGGCATATTTCCAATGAATCTACAGAGATTCAGCAGTTGTGCTGGTGTATAATTACACTTAAACCTTGTGTGAGCTGGATCATATAGAACAGGGTGGTGAACCTCAGGTGCTGGGGCCCGGTGCAGCCCCCGGCTTGCCTGGATCTGGCCCCTGAGGCTCAGAGCTCTGCCCCAAACCCCAGCATTGAGGAGCCTGCACTAGTCCTCCAGCCCCCCCTGCTGCCTGACCACATGGCTGAAGCACACAACATCTACTAAGATGGGCCCCCCCCCCCCCCCCCCCAGGCTCTAGTGTGCAAGGAGAATATGGGGAATGTCATTCTCCTCCTCAGTTTGGGGCCACATCAGTGAGGGCTTTTTGGTCTTTGTTTTTGTTTTGTTTCTCACTTGTGTGCAGCCTCTGACTGAGTTTTCTGTGAGCCAGTGGCCCCCAACCCACAAAAGATTCCCCACCCTGATTTAGAAAAAAAAAAAGTAGATTTCAATTAAAGCTGCCACTTATGGGTAATTTGACTTGTAAGAATGTTGAATCCAGTTACTAATTCAGCTAAAACTCCCATTCAGTTGAGTTGAAATATATGTTTGAAGGCAGTGCTAATGGTCTTATTTAAAATCCACCAAAGTCAATGGGAATCTTTTTAATGGCTTCAGTGAGCGTTAGATAAGTTTTTACTTTGTATTATAACCAGAAATGCTAATCTAATCACATTTATTTTAATTTTGCGTTTTATTATTTCACATTTGATTTCTCAGTATTTGTACCATGTCTGATGAGTGCAATGAATGTACTCTTATCACTACAGATGCTGTGAATCGAAACACACCTGAATCAGGATACTGTGGAAGTTGAGGCCAGTTTTGTTTTTTGTTTTTTGTTTTTTTTTAAGCTAAGCATCTTTGTTTCTTCTCTTACAGAGGAGGGATGCTATGTATGCTTTGGAAGGCCATCAGTGACTTTCGAGAGAAACGTGCTTGAGGCTGCCTAAGTCAGTTTCCACTTCTCCACAGAGATTTAGAAATTTTCTACAACGCACAGCAGGTTTGCTGTCAGAGATAGTGTTGCACTTTAATCCAGTATTTGTTTACGAATGTTAAAAACACTGCAGCTCTTAACTGCGTTTACCTGAGAAATCCATAAGGAGTCTGTAAACACCTTCATACATTAGTTTTAAATGATTTTTCATCAACACTTTTTTATCTTAAAATCTGTTATAAAATAACCAGAGGGTAATTTTACACACAACCTATGTAAGATTTCATATGATTATGCATCACTGGAACAGAACCAAAATGTGACAGATTTTCAAGTTTTATTCTTTTGTTATATACCATAATAATCTGTAGTAGAACTTAATAATTTTAATGATCATGTAAAGCTTACATTGTTTTTCTTTTAGTGTGCAGAACTTTAAAAAAATTGTTTTACTTACTGCCCTATACAAATTTTAATATTGTTTATTTTTGGTAACTTAAGTTCCTGGTCTACAGTACATTTGTTTTAGAGTTGTTTACGTACTACTGAACTGTACCAGTTGCATATGCCTGAACCATAGTAATGTTAGCTTGTTCTAAAGCTATCCATTGTGACATACAAAATTACATTCTTAAAAATAAAGAATCTAAGAACACAATTTTGATACTTTTCTTATTTAAGAGCTTCTTCTTAAGATACTTTATTAAATAATAGTTCAAAATGTGATACATGCAGTATAGCTAGGAGTAATGGGACAAAACTACAGGGAAAAATTAGGCTGAATATTAAGAAAACCTTCTTGTATTAAAGGGACTTGAATTTTAGAGTTACTGTCCTTCTGTCTCGGTGAACTATGTGTTACAAACTCATTCAGTTTTCCCACATAGTAAGTCTAATGTCAACATCCACATTTTTCTGGGACAGAAAGAACTCTTCACCTAGTGCCCCAGCTTGTTTAATAATCAGCTTCACTAGCTATAATCAGTAAAAAGTGGACTTTCAACCTTCCTAGCCACAGACTGTTAGTTGTAAAATCATTTGGAGGCATTAATCCATTCTAAACGCCTTTTGGTTATGCAAGGCATCTTTCTCATAAATCATGAACATGGACAATATTCCTCTACTGACATTTTGGAACACAGGAATTGCCATATTTGACCAGTGGTCCATCTACTCCTAATACCCTGATGTTAGAAACCCTTCAGTGCACAGTTGTAGAATAAGCTGAATAGAAAGGAACTTCAAAACGCCAGCAGTTAATGAACAGCTTTGAAAGCTCAGAGGTGGATCATATATTTTTTCCAAAGGAAATTGAATAATTTCTCACTTATTCTAAATGGAAAGTAATAAACTGCCTTAAAATATATCTGTGTATATCTGCTTGGATAGCAGCAAAACTCACTGCTAGATTCTCTATGCTGACTTTGAAAAAAATCAAAGAAATCCCTCAGTACCACAAGAAATAGATGAAATACTGCCTGTATCTTTCAGTGCAGTACTCCACTACATCTGTCCATGCCTTTGGGACTGCCAGATTAAATTGTTGTAGGGTTGCCAATTCTCCTGGACAGGATGGACTGGACAACATTGCTACAAATAGTGTCTGCTTGAGAGAGTTGGCAATCCTAATATATTGTAATGTACTCCTTTAAAAAGGTGGAAGAACTAAGACCTTGTATAGAGTCTTCTGCTGAGTTAAGAAGTTAAAATTCTGCGTTAAGATTCCTGGTAATTATGGTGGGCTTCATGAAGGAACTTAGGCATTGTAATGCTGAGTGTCATGCTTCCTAACTTTCAGTTGCCTAAAAAATCACAGGAAGAATTCTGATCCAGAAAGCCAAGGTAGGCACCTAGGCTCCATATTACAAAACATGAGGAAAGATACATTCCTAAGAATGTGAGCTAAAGAAGTGAACGCAGGAGGCAGTTCTCTACCTAAATTAGCCAGTGGGAGATGCTAAGGAGGGGGATGTATACTAAGCACTGCTCTTCTCTTGGGCTATGTCTAGACTATATCCCTCTGTCTGCAGAGGGATGTAAATGAAGCACTTTAAAAGTGCAAATGAAGCCGGGATTTAAATATCCTGTGCTTCATTTGCATAATCACGTAATGGCGCTCTTTTGAAAAAGCGCTATTTCGAAATTGAAACTGTGTCTGGGTAGTCTAGACACACCCTTGGAGATGGGTGTCTAATTGTGCTAAGGGATCTCACTCAAGTGTGAACCCACTATCTAGAGTTGAGCAGCTTAGTTTTTTTTCATGCAGAACTGAGTTAGGTGCCTACTCACTCCATGCAAAATATCCAGAGGAGGAGCTGTTGCCCCATCACTAGGCTCAAAGTTACAGCACTTGCCTGGGATGTGGGAGATTCAGGTTTGATTTCTTCCTTTCTTCCAGAGAAGGAGGAAAGATCTGAATAAGTGTCACCCATCACCAGTGGTGAAAATAAGTGAATGGACTTACTGGTACACTGAGGGTATATCTACACTGCCACCTTAGTTCGAACTAGAGTGGCTAATGTAGGCATTAGAACTTGCAAATGAAGCCCGGGATTTAAATATCCCAGGTTTTATTTGCATGTTCCCGGGTGCCGCCATTTTTAAATGCCTGGTAGTTCGAACTACCTGCCTGCGGCTGCACGCGACACAAACTAGGTAGTTCGAATTAAAGCTCCTAATTCGAATTACAGTTACTACTCCTGCAATGAGGAGTGTAGCCGCAGGCAGGTAGTTCAAACTACCAGGCATTTAAAAATGGCGGCGCCCAGGAACACGCAAATAAAGCCTGGGGTATTTAAATCCCGGGCTTCATTTGCAAGTTCAAATGCCTACATTAGCCACCCTAGTTCGAACTAGGGTGGCAGTGTAGGCATAAGCTGAGGTATCCTGGGCAAGGTGTGTATGGGGGAGGGAGGGTAGCTCTGGCCCCCAGAATGAGTGGGGCTGTGGGTGGAAGGGGCAGAAGTGGGAGCAGACTCCCCCAGTCAGCCCTTCATGGTTGCCACTGCCACTAGGAGCCCCAGGACTCTGATGGCAATTTGAATGGACCAGGGCTTTCAGCTGCTGCTCCTACAGTAGTGGCAGCCCCAGACCCTTTTAAATTGCCAGGCCCCAGAGCAGAAATGCCTTTTGCTCCGCCCTGCAGGTAGGCTCCAGCACTGCTGCCACAACAGCGATTTAACATCACTGCCTCTTTTGGCTCAGCAGACTGGACCCTGCCTGCAGGGTCACTGACAGCAGGGAGCAAAAGGGGCAGCAATATTAAAATTGTGGCATAGCAGCACTTTATCAGCTTTGTACACATTAGGGTTTAACTGGCTAACCAACAAGCCCAGGGGTGCCATTTCAGATTTCGGTAAAGGGAGCAACCTGTGCATGCTCTGATTGGGAGGGGGAAAGAGAATGAGAGCATGTGGGGACAGATGAGGATAGCAGCTTCAGCAGTGTTACTGAGCATGCTCAGTACAAGCCAAGCAGCAAATGGGGGGTGGGGGAAGGAAGGGACCGATTCCATTTGCCCTCCCCACACATACACATCTCTTTCTAAAGTTTACTAAGGCAGATTAGCTGACACGAGCACTGTATCTAATTCTATATAAAAGTTTTGTGGATCACAGCTCTATTATTAACATGTTCTGACATCTTGTGGCAAGTCACCTAAGGGACACTGGGTTAGCCTTAAAATTTTAATATATCATTTTACTTTCCTACTAACTGCAGAGAGAGTGAGAGAGACTGTCAGGACTCCTGGATTATATCTCTGCTCTGAAACTGGAGTGGGGTCTAGGGGGTTACAGCAGGGGGCAGATACATTTGGGTTCTATATAAGATCATAATGGCCTTACTGGGTCAGACTAATGATCCATTTAGCTCAGTATCCTGTCTTCTAATAGTGCCCAATGCCAGGTGCTTCAGAAGATTTCAACAGAAGAGGCATTCCTCAAATGATCCATCCCCTGCTGCCCATTCCCAAAGCTAGGACATCATTCCTGCCCATTCTGACTAGTAGACATTGATGGCCAGAACGTATTTTGTTCTTATTGGAATCCTGTTATAGTTTGGGCCTTTCTACCATCAAGTTCCACGGGTTGACTGTGAAGAAATAATTTGTCTTAAATCTGCTGCCTATAAATTGAATTTAATTCTTATTTACTCCTATACTAACATAACACATTTCTTGATTCTATTTTTCCACACCATTCATGATTTTCTAGACCTCTGACATATCCCTCCATCCTTTAGTCATTTCTTTTCCAAGAAAAGTCCCAGTCTTGTTAATCTCTCCTCATATGGAAGCTGTTCCTTACCCCCCTAATAATTTTTGTTGCCCTTTCTGTACCTTTTGCAAATCCTATATATATATATATATATATATATAATTTATTTATTTATTTTAGATGGGGTGGCCAAATCAGCATACAGTATTCAAGGATGTAGGCATACTATGACTTTAGAAGCATTCTGATATTTTTCTCTTTTTTTTCTACTTCTTTCCTAATTATTTCCAATATTCTGTTAGGTTTTTTAGTTTTTAGACTGCCACTGCACATTGAGCAGATGTTTTCAGGGAACTATCCACAATGACTCCAACATCTCTTTTTTGAGTGGTAACAGCTATGTTAGATGCCATCATTTTTGTGTGGATAGTTGGGATTATATTTTTCCATGTGCATTACTCAACACTGAATTCCATCTGCCCTTATGTTGCCCAATCACCGAGTTTTGGGAGATCCCTTCTTTGCAGTCAGCTTTGGATTAACCTATTTTGAGTAATTCTGTAGTATTTGCAAATTTTGTCACCTCACTATTTACCCCTTTTCAAGAATATTTACAAGTTTATCAGTACTGGTCCAAATTCAAATCCCAGAAGCGCAACTCTCATTGCTACTCTTCTCCTGCCCCCTATATTTTAAGTACCTGGCAATGTTTTCATGATGATTTAACAATTCTTTAAGTACTTGCATGACCAGTCCTTTGTTATTCTTAATTGCCTGACTCCCTCTTTTCAGAACAAACTCCCTGCCCCAAAAGCAGAGCCACAGCTTGCGGCTGAGAGATGAGCCCTGTGCAATGGGCTGGGCCGGACCTGGCCAAGCAAGGCAGGGAAGTGACTCTGTCTCCTCCCCCCCCCCATCCCTTATTGCCCCAGCGCTGTTCCCAGGGGCTTCTAGTCCCAGCACTGCTGCCCTGCCAGTGTGTGCGCTGGGGGCACAGGAATGTGGGGGCAGGAGGAGGGTGAAGGAGGATGTGGGGGAAGACTTGGGGGGCCAGAAGTTGCAATGAAGGGGATGGGGTGATGGGGGGGGGGGGATCAGAATGAGGGGAGTGAGGCTGGAACAGAGGGAAGATAGTAGGGATACAATTTTCCTTTATAGAAGCTGCAATTTCCTTTGCTCCACACTTGTTTCCTCCCCCACTCCCAACAGCATGCTTCTCTTTGCACCTTTTCATTGTGTGAATAAGAATTTCAGCCCATTTGCAGGCACTGCAGAAAAGGTGGCAGGTCTGTATATTCAATAATTTGTAGCTCCTTTGGCATTAGATCTGGGACATTTGCTCCCCTTCAGGTCTCCAGCAGAGTAACTGATTTTAATGCCAGTGCATATTTCTTCTGGCAGCTCAGACCCTCATTCATTATTTCCCCCAGAGCTCTGAGCTGTGTCTGTCTGCTGCAGCTTGCTTTTAAATGGATCGGTTTCTTTCAGCCAGTTCTGGCCTCTCAGTTACTGACAACACTTCATTGGAATTGCCAGAAAACAAGCTGGGCCACAGGAGACCTCTCCCTTCCATGATATTGAATGCCCGTTGGCTTAGTATTTTTAAAATAAATAGCTGCATCTACATATAAAATCAAATCAATGTTCTTCTTTTACTCTTAGTTTCAGAGCCATATAGTTGCCATAGGAACCATAAACCTCCATCATAACCCAGAAAGATACCAGTGTTCATTCCCCTTCCACAGATGGGAGCACAATAATCAACTAGGCACAAGGGTTTTGATTTGCAGCTCTTTGGCTGCATTCTCACCCTCTCACCTTTTCTGTGTTACTCCCCCAATCCCTCCTGCCTGCCAACTCTCTCTCATACCCCCATCTCACACCTTCTTCTGCAGCCGAAATTCCTTCTAGATCCTGTCCTCCTCACCCTATCCTGCACCCCAGCTCCTGCCCAGATCCTGCATCCCTAGCACACTAACTGGCAGCACTGTCCTGAACACTGAACCCCCTCATTTTTGTCCCCATCTCAGAGCCTAAGAGTCCACAAAATCCACGAACTCCAGAAAAGTAGATCTGGCCAATGGGAAGCCCCGAACCTCAGTGCTTGCTATCGCATCCCATTGGGGCTGGAGCACCGTAAGAATGAGTTGTCTCAGTTCGGAGGCCACATTAGTGAGGGTTGGGGGGGGCGGGATGTTGGAGGTTGGTGGGTAGCTTTTTTTGTTGGGTTTTTTTGCTTCTCACTTGTGTGGTGGTCCCCAACTGATTTTCTGAGAGTCAATAGCCCCCAACCCAAAAAAGCTTCTTCACCCTGCCATAAATAAAGAAAACATGGGAACCTTTTGTGTTGGACATAAAATAATGTTTTACTTCATTTAAAATTAAGTTTGATAAATTAAAATGAGCGTTAAAATGCTTAATCTGTTTAATAAATTAAACCATTCTCCCTAGCTGTGACATTAGCAAAATGGCTGAGGCATAATTATGTAATGAACTATGAGTTTCCATTAGAAACTGGTGGTCCATGGAAAGATTTGCATTGAGCCAGGTAATCTGTAGGCCAGAAATTTTGACAACCACTGCTGGGGGGGGGGGGGGGGGAGTATTGAATCAGGGTGTCTCCAAATCCCATGTGAGTGCTCTGACCACTAAACCGAAAGCTAACAAGTGAATAGTGGCATCATCACCATCCCTCTCCTGTAGCTGGATTTTGAGCAGGATCCATTCCAGTTGATGTGCCCAGAGTGCTTAGCAGGCCCTGCTTTGGGACAGGTGGCCCAATGCTTGTCTTCCTCAGATTTGAGATTCACTGTGGGGTTTGGGCAGGAGATCAAACATCTCTACACCTTGAACCAGGCTGCAGTGCTCATACCCAGAAACAAAAGCAGATGCTGAGGAAACCCATACCTGAAAACTTAAGTGACAATGTCTAGAGCATTTGGTAGCAGTTTTGTGGATCCAAACCTGGGATTTAGGCACCTCGATGTTTACAGCTCCCACTCTTACTGCCTGGGGTGGACATGATGCCTTCGAGCTCTGAGAGGGAAGTCCTTAAAACAGCCAAACCGGGAGGGCAAGCTTAAAGTGTGTATGTGTGTCCATATACTATGTATAGACCAAAGCCCCAAGAAGGGGCTGAGTCTGTAGAGTGGCAGGTCTACCTGGTCTGTTGGGGACTTTCAAGCCCATTGGAATGTTACATCCAATGTGAAGGCCCAGATGCCCAATGCTGCAAGCAACAGCCCGCACCACACAACAGTTTTTAGTCAGTTGCAACTTGCATGAAACTTCCTGGTCTCTTCAGGGTGCAAGTCAACGCTCTGTCTGTGATTAAGGAATCCCCCCCCGCTGTACGGCTGGGTCCTCAGCGAGCGCCTCTCCTCCCAGGCCCTGCCAGGGGCGATCGGCCCAGGACGCGGCCTTCCTAACGCAAATCACCAAGCCCGAGCCGCACAAAGGTGGAGGCAAATTTCCCAAGCGGGTCCCGGAAGCCTCATTTCCAGCCCCTTCCGCGCCAAGCCCGGGGGAAAGATGCGCTGGCTCCCCCGGCCAGCTGAGCCGTGCGCTGCAGGCTGGGAACCGCCGTGGGGACAAGCCGGGGGGTTGGGTGGCGCGAAGCCGACATGCAGCCCCCGCCCCCCCCGGAGCTGGGCAGGGCGAGCCCCGCCCCGGCCTGAGCACCTGCCCGCGCGGTGGCGCTGCCGCGGGCTGCCCCTCCCGGTTGGTGCGTGGCGCGCTCACCTGCCGGCCGGGGCCGCGGGGCGGGGCGCACCGAGGAGACATGGCGGAGGCGCAGGCGGCCGAAGCCGGCGGCGCTGCCCGGGGCCCTGCAGGTGAGACCCCCCCCCCCCCCGGCGGGAGCGCAGCCTTGCGCGGGTTCCGCGCGGAATGTTAAAGGCGCCGGCGTTCTAAACGCCCCCCCCCCCAGTTCCACCCAGCGCCGCCTTCCCCGGGAATAGAACGTGGCCGCAGCGCCGCGGGCAGCGGAGGGTCCCCGAGCGAGACTGTGCTGAGGGGCTGCTGGTGCCAGCTGCTCCCACAGCGCCTGGGGGAGGGCTCGGGTCTCCTCCTGCTGTAACAGGTGCTCGGCCCCCTCCGCTGCCCGTTGACTTCAGGGGAAGCTTTGTAACGAGGGCAGGATCCGCCCCGGGGTGAAGGATCCCCGAGTTGCTGGGGTGCAAATAATCAAAATTGCTTAAGGCTCAGACGCGGTAACCTGTTAATCTGAATCTGCAAAAACAAGCCGGTCTCCCGTGGCACCATAGAGGCTAACAGATTTGTTAGGGCATAAGCTTTGGTGCGGAAAACCCGCTTCATCAGGTGAGTGGGACCACTTAGAAATCTCCCGCCAACTGCCCTTTCTGGTAGGGGAATGGAGCAGATCACTCATTGTCCATGCAGCCTTGCTCTCCACCAGGCCAGGGCTCTCCATCCGCTGGGATGGTGAGATTGACCCACCAGGCTTTAGTCAACCCCTTGCAGTATTTAGGCAGGGTGAATGGATTAAGATGATCATTTCCTGCTTCTCCTGGTCTACGTGTCTCCTTTTAATTAAAGTGGCATCAACTCGCATCACTGCAGTTGGTTGCTAGTGTTTTTATTCTGAAGTCATACATTTGAATTCATTGCTCAAATTGAAATATTTATTGCATCTTACCCTGCTGCCTATATGCTAGGAGTTATGTGTTTAATTTAAATGGAAAACTGTTCAAAATTACTGTGTCAATGTAATGGGTGCAATTATAATTGGAAATTACAATAGGCAGTAGTGGTATTTACTGCGTTTCTAACCCTGATACCACACTAACGATATTTCAGTCTGTTAGGTGTAGTCTGTTTTTAGTGGTGATTACTGTACATATACAGGTATGTATTAATGTTTAAAGATTCTATATCTATTGCTAAAATCCAAAACCACTGTGTCTGAAATTTGCAAGCCATTGTTCCAGAATGTGGGCTAATGACTTTAGGTGATGTAACATTAAAATACACTAGTTTGCTTTAAAGTTTAGTCACAGATGCAATAACTGCTATGTGATTTTGTGGCTTAGAGAGCTGACAGGATCCTTGAACTACACAGAACTACTGAGTGGAAATGTGAACAATATTAGTCAGACCATTAGTGGAATACTGCATCCATTTTCAGTGCCAACACTTAAGGATGGCCACAAATTATAAAGGGTTCAGCCAAGAGCTGCAATCTAATTTGAAATGTGAAAAACCTGTTTTACAGTGAGATAATAAAGGAGCTCAGTATAATTAATTTATACTGGATTAGGAGGGGTTTGGTCACACACTTTAAGAATCTACATGTGGAGAAGACTTTTGATAGGAAAGAGCCCTTTAATCTATCACAGGTAGGCATAACAATGGCTGGAAACTGAAACTAGACAAACTCGGTCTAAAGGTAAGGCTCCTTTTCTTAAAAAAAAAAATTGTTAGGGCAATTAACCATTGGAACAACTTAAGGAAGTGGTGGATTCTTTATCACTTGAATAAAATCTTTAAATCAAGATTGGATGTCTCTTGTAAGGAGGTATATCCACTCTAAGAGCATTTGGAAAAACTTCTATTTTAATTTAGAGTTGAGGAGGCTAGGAGAGTTTGGTTGACATAATCAGATCAGCAGCTGTTGTTGCTTAGGCACAAAAGTGGCTTATAATCAGATGCAAGAAAGGGATTGCCTCTTTGGCATGTTCAGGATTCTATATGTTGAACTGAACTGAATAAATCCTTTCTTAATTCCACTTTTTATTTAAAAAGTTTGTATTCGCCTTACTCCTTAGAATATGGCTGAGTTTCATAATTACTGAAGTGAAATTTTTGCTTAAAACAGTGTACAAATAGGACATAATGCTACTTGTTGACTGACCGTGTTTGCGCAACAAACTAAATATTTCAAACAAATATTATATGTAATGACACGGTGACGTGATTGTAAACAAGCAAAGAGGACGTACCCATGCAAATATCACTGAGACCTATCATTCTTCCTTTTGTGAAGGTAGTAGGGTGGAGTCTCTGTTTGAATTGATGACTGTAAGTCTGTGATGAGCTTAAATTCTAAAGTTTAGCTTCTGAAAGGGCAAGCATTAGTTAAGGCTTCTGTGCATAAAAACAAAAAGTAAATCGAAGAAGCAAACAAAAAAACTAAACCCAACTATCCATGCTCTATGCATGCATGAACACATACAACCTCTTTCAACATTTTTTTTCTTTTTTAAAGAATGGGATAAAAGAAAATACTTAATTTTCAAAATGGATGTTTACACATGATTTTCACTACATCATAATTGCAGTTAAATCTAATTTTCCTCTAATATTTATGAAAACAAAATGAGGAGAAAGTGTTTTAGAAGTAAACACACATTCTGAGTCCAAATTACTTATAGCTTTTAAATATCATGTGAGTTTGCACCCAAGTGATATTTTTGATAAATCATGTTATTGCATTTAATTTGCATTTTTTAATCAATGAAAACATTGTTTATAGATAAATCCACTTGCCTTTTGCTAGAAGGACTGATCTTTAAACTTGCTTCGAGTGTCAAAGTTCATCCGTAACTTGTTCATGTATGAAGTGTCAGTTAAACTTTAGCATTTAAGCTGTTTATAGTCCATGTGTCTATGTACCTGTAAGACCCACTGTCATCACCTTCTGAGAATTTAAAAAAAAAAACCTCCTTTCCTTCTATCCCAAATGATAGGAAAAAATAGCTCTGTTAGTATAGAGGGTGGTTTTGTGTGTGGGAGAGAGAAGGGTGGCTGTGTGTGTGTGTGTGTGTGTGTGTGTGTGTGTGTGTGTGTGTGTGTGTGTGTGTGTGTGTGTGAAAAATTTATTCAGAGAAATCTTAAGTCAAATTAGTTTTCATTTAGTTTTGAAACCCAAATTCCACAATCTAGGTCTAACACCTGTGGTCTCTTGTGCTCATGTTACTTCCATTATTGCTCTACAGTTTCTGTTGTTTTGGTAAAAAGTAGCCATTGTGAAGGAAGATGCAATCCTCAGGGAGCTAGGACCAGTTCTAGGGAGGACTTGGACTATCAGGACAGACACTTGAAGGGATTGATGAGGTCATAGTGTCATTTACTATGAGGCAGATGGTCTGCTGAACTTTGGGAGCTGTTTTTGGGTGAATGGCTTCATTCCAGGATAAGAGTTGTCATTACCAAGCATGAAGTTGAAGAAGACATGGAGGGCTAGGTGTGGGGCTGGTAAAATGGGGTCTACTCTTCTGTCCATTATTAGAATGAGGTGTTGATTTGGGGAAAAATAGTTGCCATAGGTATTTGGGCATCTAATTACAATAAGAACTCCAAAGGGAAGCCAAGGCTGTAGACTAACATAGGCAACCCTCAATAGGGAAGGTTGTCAGAGGTGACATTTTCTCCCTCTTCTTGTCAGCATCCATCTCAGTTTTCTGGATTCTGCTTAGCTATCTGCTTTTTAATCGGGTGCTAATTTTGGCTGCAGGTTGATAGACCCAGGAGAATAGTACTCCTTAAGTCTGTGAGGCAAATAAGAGGCTATTGGAATTATGTTTAAATCTTTGATCTTGCAGTGAAAATGTTTTAAGGTATAAAAGCTTTATTCTCATGGGTCCTCTCTTGTCAAAAACTGTAAACTTGTGTTGTTAATTTGGATGTGTTCCTTGCTAGCTTGATAAAGCAAACCATTTAAACTTTCCCTCTGTAAGCTTGGTGAGAAATGTAGTCTGTTATGTCTCTTCTTACGGTGTGAAAAAAATACTGTAATTTAACTTTGTATGATAGTTCAGTTTCTCTTTTTAAACTTATCATGTCCTATTATTAAAGTATTTTGAAAAAAAATGCAGTAGATGCATTTTTAAAATGTACCTAATTTTATATGGTTCCTTCCTAGTCTTCATTTATTTTCTAGTTAAAATATTTTGATAGGTTAGGTTATAATACTATTGGATTTACATTCTCTTTTGGGAATCTGATTTTCTCTATCTGTTCAAGTATATTTTATTTACTGTAATAAGAGACACTCTGCATTGAGAGGGAAACTGTATCTCTTAATGCATCATATAGTATTGTGACACTTAACTCAGAACAACCAGAATTGTAAGTCAGTATGTTAGAGTGAGCTTCGCTGGAGATCAGACTGCGTGTCAGCTCCAAGCCACGTAAGTCCATCCATATCACTGGGAAACTTCTTGAGACTCTGTAAGTCTTAACTTTGCCTTGCAGGTGACAACCAGTGAACCCCAATTCCTGAATTTCTAGAGTCAGCTCTTGGCAACGGACAGACCCTCTTACTGTCCTCTCATAAAAATTACGATGTTTGGTACTTCCAAAGATGCACCAGCTTCTTGGTTTAGCTATGGACTTGTACTCACTTCAGCATAATAGCCTGGACTTTGTTTACCTTCTATGTAAATGTACTTTGTTTTCAAGTATGCCCTCAAAACATCTTTAGGATGTTTAGGAACTATCTTTAGGAAGATAGTTCCAGAAGACGCAACTCTTTATGCACCATCCATGCATAACCATACAGTCATATTCATGAGCAACATGGTTTTATTAAATACCTTACTCAGTAAACCTTGTCTATAATATATTATACTAGTCTATAAATCAGTTGATTTTGATTGATTATTTCTTTGAGGTTAGTTTTCGGTGCTAGCTATTCTTCTCAGTAAAGTATCACTTGCTCTATATCCAAGCTTCTCCTTATTTCACCACTAGGAGGATCTCATGCACTTCCTCTGTTTAGGGTCTGTAGGAGTCCAAAATGTTGGTATGCAATTATTCACTGAAATAACTCAGATGAGTCTTTTCATGTGTCTTCTTTAATCTTGCAACACAAGTGTAAAAACTAAACCTGATACAACAGAGCGAAAGGTTGCTGAAGTGATTGACAATTCTGATCACCAAAAGCAATGCAGTTTGAATATGGTGCCTTAGTACTAACATAGGACAGAGTTGCTATAGCAAACATATTTTTAGAATTGAAACCAAACATTCATTTGCTATAAAGAGTGATTATGCAGAAGAGATGACTAATTTTTTCCTCTCTGCATCTCTCTTCAGTTTTGCAAGTGTTTTTATTTTTAAATGTCAAATATATCCCCATTATGAGGGCTTCCTACCATTTCACTTGAGAACAAAATCAAGTTATTGTCGTTCTGGCATCTTGTGAGGCATGGCTTTATTTATTCTGCAGTGTGTTTTGGTGAAGAGTTTTGACTTAAGCTCATTTCTATTCAAAACAGTGGATTACACTACACTGAAGTGTGAAATTCTGGATTTCATATCTGACTCCAAACTACTCAATTACCTCATGTTTACAATGGCCTAAATCAAAACACTAGCTCTGAATAGGGTTGCCAGATGGTTTCAACAAAAATACCGAACCCCCCCACACACACCGGGGGGGGGGGAAGTAGGGCGGAGACCAAAGTTGTTGACAGGGGGGAGGGAGAAGGACCCCAAGAGTTATTAAGCAAAAATAAACAAAGAAAGTAAAACAGCATTAAAACAGATGGCCCCTTTAATTGCATGCAGAGTCAGAATAGGGATAGGAAGAGAAGAGGTTGAGCACTGAGATCCAGGGAAGGCATTGCTTCCCCTTGCTCGGGTCTTTAGGTTTTTTTGCCGGCAGCTATCTTGTTTTCTTGGTTGAGCCAGATGGGAGCTTCTCTGCAGAACTGGGTAAGCAGAGGGGCTGGGAGTGTCAGAGGCCTGGGGAGGAGCGGGGGCAAGGCCGGGGGCTGGGCCCAGTTGCCGAGTGTGTCATAGGGTTGCCAGGTGTCCAGTATTTTCACCTCCTGGCAGGGGAAAAACCAGAAAATACCAGACATTTTAGGTGTCTGGTATTTTCTGAATTTTTTTTTTTTAAACTGGACAGGAAGTGAAAATACCGGACTGTCTGGGTCAATACTGGATACCTGGCAACTCTAGCTCTGAAGAGTTTCAGGTCCATCTGCAATTCATGTGTATTTTTTGTAGCTGTTTATGCTACATGGCTTTTCAGTATAACAAATTCTGGATTAAATATAATAGATTTTTAACTGGATTTAAAGAACTTCTTCCTCCCTCCCTCCCTTCCCCGATTTTGGAAGGTGGACAGTTCAGTTCATTAGTGTCTTCTCTTCGTCAGTAATTGTATACACAAGGTCCACCCAGTGGGGCAAAGTATGAGGCCATTTTAGATATGCATTGTATAATGCTGGCCATGCTGCTGTTCCAGTTCTTCCTCTAACCAAAGTTTTCTTCTCACCAGTGAGGACAATAGCATAGCTGGGCCCCTTCCACAGGATGGGGGAGAGGGTCACTGCTCGGGTCACTGCTCCATGACCCTGGAAGGGGTGGGGCCTGGTGGAAGGGGCGGGGCTAGGACTAGGCCGCCCTCAGCTCTGCCTAGAGTGCATAGAGCAGGGCTCTGGATGTGATTTGAAGAGCCTGTGGCTTCTGTTGTCGCCACTGCTGCAGTAACAGCTGTGGCCGCCAGGAGCTCTGGGCCCCAGGGAAGTTGTCCCCTTTGCCTTCACCTCCTCAGTCGGCAGCCTGCTTCTCACCTAGGATTAAAAAGCTCTGCAGTTCATTAAAAAATATCATCTGTGTCAGGTGAAGCATGGCTAATTGGCTTATATACTACTTTCTTCAATGCTAGCATAAAAAGAGAACCTTGTTAACATAATTGTATCTCTATGCACGCAGTCTGTTCCTTCCATTTTCAGTGTGAAATTATAAATTATTTCTTCAAATAAAATCATAGTTTGCAGTAATTTGAGAGTATACCAGGCTGACATTTTAAATTTATATATTTCTGAGCACAGATTGGATTATACGAGGAAACAAGAAATACGTATGAAGGAGTTTAGTTGCTTTTCAGCTGAAAATGATTTATGGCTGAAAACATAATTAAATCTGGTCATGGTAATAACTGCCTCAATTAGGCAGGCATTATGTAATCTTTAAACAATACATTTTCCTTCCCACTTGAAAAATATGAATGAATGCTAATCCAAAATGCAAGCCAAAACATGTAGTTAGAGCTGAAGTGACCATACTCCTTGCACACCCTCATCTTCTCAAGGGAAGAGAAATTCTCAGAATCATTGACATTTCTAAAGCCAGTGTCTTAGAAGAATTTTGAAAAAGAGGTTGCGTGCATTGCATACCCACTGTCTGTTATGGGGTAGAAAATGATAGGACCCAAAGATGCATTTGTGAAATCCACGAAGAGCTCAGTTCCACAAACACATGTGTGTAAATATCAGTGTAGCCAACTCTAGCAACTTTGTTGCAAATCTTGTGATTTTGGTGGTGGTCTTAAAATCCTAGCTCCTGGAGTCATGTATGACATGAGAATCTCAGCTCTCTTAAAAAAAATAAAGTAAGTTTCCAGACCACCTGATTGTGAGGAAAAGCTTGAAAACATGATTCCTAAAGCCTCCAGTACAAGGAGGCAAACACCACAACCCCAAATGTATTATTTTTAAAGTCAATTTCATGATTTTGGGGGGGGCCCTGGTTTGTGATTTGTGAGTGTTCTGGGTTGGCAGTGCTGGTGATGTTACTCACAGGAGCAGTCCTGTGGTTGGTATGTGACTACTCACCAGAGTAAAGTTTCTTATGTGCACAGGTATTTTCAGGGTTGGTGCTTAAGGTTGCTCACCAATGTGAGAATAAGCTACGCATAAAGGAAGATGTAAACATCCGCATTTTAGCTCCCAATGTTTCTTTTTTAAAACCATGTGTCGTATCCTTCTGAGAAATGTTGCCACCTACCAAACAGTTCTAATTGACTGTGTTGCTCCTTAATTATTAATGCTATAGGAAGTCAACTGCTGAGTGGTGATAACAATTAATAGAAGGCTAAGTTATTTATAGGATTTAATTTATATGATATTATAGATGACAGATTCCTGTTTCTTAAAGTTATATATATTTTCTGGTGTATGCATAAGCAGAGTCAGAACTAAGCACAGGGCTTGCCGACTTTCTGTTTTCATCTTTGTCTGCTTGAATTGCCAGTAAATGTTTTAGCAGGCTGGCCAGCAGTCTGGCTTGAGTCCTGGCTTCAAATGGGTCCTGGACCTACCCCTGCTGCGACTCTGGATTTAAAATGTATTAGGAGCTGGGCTTGGAGCTGGGCTCAGGTCTGGGAGCTCAGACCCCCTCCCCCCACACACACACAGACAGGGGCTGCTGCCACCTTGTACTACTGCCTCTTTATCAGAGGTAGCAGTACAGGTTGACAGGCAGCTCCCCTTGACAGGCAGTTTTCAAACTGGCTCCCCTTGTGGACCAGCTCCCGCCTGGCACCTTGCACTGCTGCCTCTGATACAGTGTCAGCAGCGCGGAGTGGCAGGGAGCTCCTCAGGAGGGAGGCTGGAGCACACTGCTGCTAGCCTCGCCCCCAAGGACTATAGAATAGTCACCTAACCAATAAGAATTCTTGAGGTTACTCGACTATTCAATTAACTGATATTTAACATCCCTACTTCATGGTCCTTGCTTCTAATTACTTAGCCATAAACAGATGGGTAAAGGGAAATAATCAAAGTGATGAAGATGGTGTGTGTTCTTTATTGTCTGGTATGTAAATATTTACTTTAACTGCAATATTTTGGCAATATTTTGTGTACTGTGGTTCAGGTCTATAGGTTGATGTTGACAATTTACAGCATAAATTGTACCCAGTCTTTTTTATTATAAAAGAGTTTATAGGACAAGAAATTCGAATTTAAAAAATATTATTTCAGTCCCAGCAAAGAAGGGGGAAAGAAGAGCTGAGATTCATTCTCTTTCTGGGTCAGCTTTCTAGAGGAAACACTATTTTTCTTTAACCTCTATTATCCCAATTATTTGTCGCCTCCCTCAAATACATACTTTAGTGAATGTTAGATTGTTTCAATTGAAATGAAAGACACTTTTCTCTGATTCTCCAAATAAAATATTCTAATTCTAAGAATAGAGATTTAGTACATTAAATTGTGGTGTTTTCAGGAGTTTGACTATCAGAAGTTAGTTTTAAATGAACAATGAGTTAACTATTCAGAGCACATCTGAACTCTTGTCCATGGTAGTCCCATTAGTCAAAAAGATGGAAGTTGTTGTTCTCATTCTATAGTATTTTATATTATCACTACTGATTACTGCAAGATAGAATTTCTGGAGGAGAGGCTTGTGGGTTCAATAAATATATACCATTGATTTCTTTGAGGTTTATACTTCATTTGTACAACTTTGGTATTAATATTATAACATATATTAGGACATAATCGTAATTGTTCTATCTTAAAACAGTGCCTACAGACCCTGATCAGGATGCGGCTAGGCACTTGAAAAACCTATTTTAGGACACAGTATTTTCTTTTCTTTTTACTAGGGGTGTATGCCCACTGCTCATTACGCTCACCAACCACACTCTCTGTGGGGAGTCAACCCCGGCTTTCTCCCCAGCTTCCAGGGAGGGCCAGGCGGAGGCGTGGTAGCCCTAGCCTGCCCTGGCTCTCTCACCCTGGGAACTGGGCTCCCCTGAGGCCAGGCCAGCCCCAGCTTTTTCCCCTTCCCCTCTGGCTGCTGGGAGGTTGGGCCGGGCTGAGGCCATGGCTGGCCCAGCTCTCTCCTTCCAGCCACCGGGGGCTTGGGCCTGGCCGAGTCTAGCCTGGCTCTCTCTTTAGCCACCAGGGGTTGGGCTGGGCAAAGGCTTTTGCCCCCTCTTTCTTTCCTCCCGTCACCCCCGGCCTCCAGGCAGAGGGGCTGTGGTGTGGTCATGCCTGGCTCGTCTCCCAGCCACTCGGGGGGAGGAGGGCGCCGAGGCTCGCCAGGCTCCATGTTCTTCCCCCAGCCAGCAGGGAAGGACGGGGCCTGCTTCCAGGCCTCGCCAGGCCCTGCGCTATCCCCCAGGTGCTGGGGAAGGGGGAGGAGGGCAATCGAGCATTGGGGAAAAGGAGAGGAGGAAGGAGTCAGGCGGGACGCAGAGTGATGTGCTGACGTCACTCTATCGTCCCACAGGAACATTTTTTTATATAGAGAGAGATAACGATGTATAACAAGTAGGTTTGACAAGCAATAGGAAGGAGAGTGGGAGGGAAAACAAAGGGTACCAATAATAACATGTGGTTGCATAAACAACCTAGTGAATAACTTGGTTAAATCAGACTTATGCAAAATGCTTTATTGAAATCATGCTCTGCTAGAGATGTTAAATTTTGATTAATCGGCTAATTGAGTAGTCAATGAAATTTCCATTGACTACTTGATTAGTTGATAAGGGGGGACACTCACTATCCTACTGTGCCTTTCCCTTTGAAATGTACAAGAGCGCCTGCGGCTCCTGTACACTTCCAAGGGAGAGAGAGGCCATGGGAACCCATGCCAGCGGGGATCGAAGCAGTCCCCGCTGGCGCAGGTTCCCCTCTGATCCTCTTCCTTTGAAATGCACAAGAGCCGCAGGCGGCTGCTGTACATTTCAAAGGGAGAGGACCAGCAGTCAGACTGGCATGAGCGAGCCTGTTTCAATCCCTACTTGTGATGTTTCCTTGCTGCCCTCTGCTTCCTCTAGGTCCCAGGGAGATAGTGCTGAGGGGAGCTGGCTTTTAAGCCAGCTCCCCTCAGCACTGGCTTGTGCTGCACCCTCTCTCCCCTTTTACTGCATCTCTCTGATAGAGGCAGCAACGGGGGAAACGACTAGACAAGTTCCTACTTGGCTACCTGATAAGCATTTGCTTATCAGGTAATCGACTAGTCGCTTACATAAGAACAGCCATACTGGGTCAGACCAAAGGTCCATCTAGCCCAGTGTTTCTCAGTCAGTGGTACGCATACCCTTAGGGGTACATAAGAGAAGAGAAGCCTCAATACAAGTGAAATTTGGCAAAAAAAAGGCTGGGATTTTGCCCTGCAAAGGGGATCGGGGCAGGGGCGGCAGCAGGTGCCTGTCAAATTGAATGTTGGGAGCTGCACACCTGGACGGTAACAGCCGCTCTGTGCACACACTCCTGCGCCAGGCAGGAAAAAGCATGTGGCTGTGACAGCGGCTCTGGTGAGACCCAAGGCAGTTGCAAGTTGGTGGTGGGTTTGGGCGGGGAAGAAAAAAAAAAAACTTCCACAGCTGCCTCTCCTAGTTCATTTCCTCTCTGTCAGCCTCCCCAGGGTGCTCCAGTGGTGAGGGCAGCTGAACATCCCCATCGCCCATTCCCCATGGTGCTGTGGAAAGGAGCTAAGAGGTGGTGAAGTGGCACAATAAGCTTTGCTCCAGAGGATGCCCCTTCTCCTGCATCAGTGGCTTAGCGAGGGAGACGGGAGGCAGTTGCCCTGGGCGCCACACTAGGGGGGGCGCCAGGCTGGAATGTGAGTGCACAGCCCCATGCAGTGAGCCCAGCACTGGTGGGCCACTTGCTTTCTGCAGATAAGCCGCAGAGTCGGGGCCAGGCGGCGGGAGTGGGCACTTCAAAGGTAGGATTACCCTACATCCGGTGCCTGGCTCTGAGGGAAGGGAGGGGCATTGGGTTACGACAGGGAGACTGGGGCCATCTGGGGAAGGGTGGATGCATTGGGTTAGAGTAGGGAGGTTGGGGGTGCCTGGCTCCGGGGGGTACTTACAATTTTTTTAAAGAGGTACTTTATAAAAAAAAAAAAAAAGGTTGAGGAACACTCATCTAGCCCAGTATCCCATCTGCTGACAGTGAACACAACAGGTAATCATCACATGATTCCTCTCCTGTCATCCGTTTCCAGACAGAGGATAGGGACACCATTCCTACCCATCCTAGCTAATAGCCATTGATGTATCTAACCACCATTAATCTATCTAGCTCTTTTTTGAACCCTGTTGAAGTCCTAGTCTTCACAACATCCTCTGGCAAGAAGTTCCACAGGCTGAGTTTGTGCTGAGTGAAGAAAAACTTCCTTTTGTTTGTTTTTAAACCAGCTGCCTATTAATTTCATTTGGTGACCTATAGTTCTTTTATTGTGGGAATAAGTAAATAACTTTTCCTTATTCACTTTTTCCACACCAGTCATGATTTTATAGACCTCTATCATATCCCCCCTTAGTCACCTCTTTTCTGTGCTGAAAAGTCCAAGTATTTTTAATCTCTCTTCATATGGGACTCGCTCCAAACACCTAATCATTTTTGTTGCCCTTTTCTGAACCTTTTCCAATGCCGATATAACTTTTTTGAGATAAGGAAACCACCTCTGTACATGCTATTCAAGGCGTGGGTGTACCATAGTTTTATTTAGAGGCAGTAAGATATTCTCTATTCCTTTTTAAATGATTTTAACATTCTATTTGCTTTTTTGAGTGCCACTGCACATTGAGTGGATATTTTCAGAGAACTATCCACAGTGACTCCAACATCTCTCTTGAGTAGCTGTAGCTAAATTAGGGTATGTCTTCACTACAAAGTTAATTCGAAATAACAGCAGTTATTTCAAATTAACTTTAATAGCATCTACACAGGCAAACCGCTATTTCAAAATAAATTCAAAATAGTGGAGCCCTTATTTCGAATTTGGTAAACCTCATTCCACGAGGAGTAATACCAAAATTGAAATAGCTATTTCGAATTAAGTGCTGTGTAGACACTTAATTCGAAATAGGGGGCCTCCAGCCCTTCCCAGAGAGCCCTGGTGGCCACTCTGGGCACAACCGGGAAAACTTACTCTCCTCTCCCCCAGCCCGGAGACATTAAAGGGGTAGATCTTGGCCACAGTGCCTGTGCCAGCTCCAAGCCTGCCAGCCCAGAGCCAGCAGTGGCCAGCGGGGCCCCTAACCCAGTGGCCCCAAAACATGAGCCAGCAAGCCACTGGCAGCCAGCCCTCCACCACTCCCCAGAAGCAGTCTGCCAGCTCCCAGGAACTTGACAGGGGCTGGAGAAGGTGGGCGCCTTCCTGGTCCAGGGTGGAGATCATGGACCTTATCCAGGTTTGGGGGGATGCCTCCAATGTCCATGATCTCTGCACTAGACTGAGGAATGCGGCCGTCTATGGCAGGATAGCTGCCAGCCTGGCCACCAAAGGCCACATGTGAACCCAGGAGCAGGTTAGCATGAAAGGTTGGTCCGGCGAGACCCCCAACCCTGAGCTTCCCCTCCTCCTCCTTCTTCCCCTTGCTTCCCCCTTCCAGCTCCCTCCTCCCAGGTTTTCCCCTCCCCTCTTCCACCCTCTCTCTTCCCCTCTCCCACCTCCTTTTCCCAGTCTCCTCAGAGGTTCATCTCCCCCCCCCCCCCCCCAGTTTTGTTCAATAAACCCAGTTTCTATTTTTGAACATACGTATCTCTTATTTGACATCAGGAAGGGGGCTAGGGAGGGGTAAGTGGAAGGACGTGAGGGAGGAATGGGTCACGAGCCCCCGGTGGGGAGGACCCTGAGGCTCTGAGGGCTTCTCAGGGTGGACGCTCTCCTTCAGGGCCTCCTGGATCCTGACAGCCCCCTGATAGACCCCCACCGGATGGAAGGTTATAGCAATGACCCCATGAGACACACCGGTGTGCCCAGGGGCAGCTCTGGCTCCATGTGGCCGACTGCTGTGGTGTCCCGAGTGCGGGCTCTCAGGGTACTCCAAGAAAGGAATGTTTTGCTGTCCCTCATCGAGGTAGACAAGCAAGCGGAGAACCCTGAGAACTGTCTGTCCGGGGTGAGGGAGCCCTTTATGTGCGTAAAAATGTATGCAGAGCCCCAGTGGCCCACTGATTGTATGTGTTGGACCTATTGACAGGGCTCGCCAAGCGGCGGCGAGCCCCGCTCGCCTGTTGCGCAGTTCTGCACTCTGTGCATGAACAGATCGCCCTGCGCCAGCTCTTTTAGGGTGTAATCTATTCACCTGGGGCGAGTAGATTACACTATTTGTTGAGCCCTGCCTATCGATGTTTCCAGTTTGTCAACCTCGCAGAGCCCCTGGAGCACAGTTTGAGACACAATGTGATAAGCAAATGCTTATTGGATAGTCAACGCTACAAATTTTCCTTTGTAGGGTGTCTTTATTGGGTAGGTGTGGGAGTAAAGAGAAGCCCAAAACCTGGGAATTTCCAGTGATACACTAGATGATAGGATCTAGATTCCAGTATTATCTGTGTAGGTAGACAATATAATCTTGTTTTCTGTGTGTTCTGCACTGACTGACAGTCCTGCCTTGAGTTTGATGATGATTTAAAATTAGTCCCTGCAGGGAAAGGGAAGGTTTGTAATCTTTGACTGACTACTGTATTTTTTTTTAAAAGCAGTACTTTAATTGATTTCATCCTTTGCAATTGATACAAGAAAAGATGCTCACCAGAGATGACAGATGTGAAATAGATCTTTAAAAAAAAAAAAAAAAAAAGGCAGCTGTGCCTGGGATGATCTTCTAACAGGGTTGTTGCTGAACGGGTGAGCATGGGTGTCTATGTGAATTTGCCCATGTTTATGACTCAGCTCTCTTCCAGTAGTCTTCAGACTTCTTCCATTGATTGTACCAGAAAGTCATTACAAGTAATGTGCCCCCTTTTACCTCTTGCCTAGTACTTTTATTCTGTTATACTTAAATTCTAATGTTTCGTGATCTTGTGTTCTTTTGTTTTGATTACTTGAAGACCAAGCTGACATTCATGGGAGGAACTTTCAATGTTAAACACACACATGCTTCAGTTAGTCTTCAAAGTGCTATTGGATCAATATTTTCTCTTTACACGAATATAATTCCTTTAAGAAACAACGTTTATTCCCACAGGAGCATTAGACTGATATGCAGTGGCACTTGTCAAATGCGCTATAATGATGGTGTATGGCAGCTTTCTTTAGAGAAGGCACAATCCTGCAGGCACTTTGTGTACAGCTAGAGTAATTCCAGTTGTGGGATTCTCTTGAAGTGGAAGGGTGCACCTTCACTAGGGGGAGAAAAGTTCTTACCATGTAATAGGTAACACATGGGAGAAGGCAGAGGTCCTCCTGTAGATACATCAACTCATCTAGATAGTCTCCTAGTTTTACAACAGGCTACATAAAAAGCACCATCGAAAGCACAGTTTCAATACAAATTAAAATTTCATACAGTGGCTTGTTTATTCTACTTTCTGTTATACACTGAAATGTAAGTACAATATTTATGTTCCAGTTTATTTATTTTATATTTCTGTAGTAAAAATGAACAATTCAGCTATTTTTCAATATTAATATTAGGGATCAACTTGTAGTTGACTCTTGTCGTCTATACGCACTCCCCTCTCGCACCCGCTCCAGTAGCGTGGAAGGTGAGAGTTGCAGGGTGCATGCTAGAGCTGATACTTGCAGGAAACAGCTTTCAAGCAGTCTCCTCGCACGTGCTGGCTCCATGGACCCACCTGCCCCCCACACTTGTCGCCTCCTACAGAGACAGCGACATGGGGCAGGCAGGTGCCGGGGGTAGCTGGCTTAAAAGCTGGTTCCCCCCCAGCACCAGGTCTGTGGTGCCGCCTGCCCCCCCTCCCCAAGCAGTGCAGGCGGGGGGAGGGGAGGAGGAGGGCGGCAGCGGTACAGGAGGCTGCTTCAAAGTATCTTCTGTCCCTGGGAGAGGGTCCGAGCTCCCCGCGGACAGAGGCTGCACCAGTATCCCACAGAGCAGTCTCTGTCTGCGGTGAGCCTGGGCCCACCATGGACAGAGGCTGATCTATGGAAGCAGCCCCTCTCTGGGGGGGATGGGGGAGAGTCTGAGCCCCTCCAATCTGCACAGGGGTGTTGGGAGGCTCCCTGGAAGTGGGGCTGGGAGCGCACTGGTTGCTGGACCCTCCCTGGGGACTATCAAATAGTCACATTACTAAGTTACACAACTATTCGATTACACGGTATCTAACATCCCTAATAAATAAGCTGAGAGACTTTTTTTTTTGTTTTTTTTAGGTCTGATTTTGTAAGCTGATTTTAAGTGAGGTGAAACTTGAGGGTATGCAAGAGAAATCAAACTCTGAAAGGGATATGTTAGTCTGGAAATGTTGAGAACCACTGAGTTACACTCTGGAGGAGCCAAGGGATTACTTAACTAATTCATGTGCATGCTACAAACTGCTGCCTTTTCACGAGGGTTTCCCACAAGTTCCGGCATTTTGACTCTCAAATGGTAGTAACACACCTCTTGTCCTAGAGAAGAACAGCTATAGGTTCCAGGTGAGCAGATCCTCATGCTGGAGTAGAGCCATAGTTTGTGAAGATTTTTAGTGATTCATGGTTAGCATGACTTCTTTTGTAAGCTCATGGTTTAATCGCTATCTCGTGTGTATTAAAATCTAGTTCTGTGTAGGAAAGGAGACAGGGATGTGGATTTTTTTTATTTCATCAAGCATTTTATCTCAATACAAGTCTTTCATATTTCTGCAAACTACTTGTGTAGTATTTCATTGCTTTTGAATATTACTAATAAAAATATGAATCAATTTTTCAAATATATGCAGTATGATTACAACATTTGTTGTACCATTACTATCCATCTCTCTTATTTTATAATATATTACCTAAACATGGCTTAAGCAATTATTTGGAGAAAATATTTATATTGTCTGCTGTTGATTTAGATCCCTATCTTGCAATTAGTCACACTCAAGCTTAACTTGAAGCATGGGACTAGTGCCATTGAAATCAATCAGATCACTCATGTGTAAAGGTAAGCACATGAATAGTTGACTGCAGGATTGGGTGTTAGATGTCCAGTTCCAAACCAGTACAAATTTATAAACCAAGGTTTTGAGCCCAGATTTACAGAGTTTTATTACACAGCAATTAACATTCTGAGTATCTAAGAATTTACATCTCCTAGCATAACTTTGTCCTGTATTCTTTATTTTACTCGCTAGTCACAATCAGGCAAGATTGGTAGGCAATTGCCAGATCCCACGGGCATAGTATTTTTTAAACAACTGAAAGTAAGTTTGCTAAATTATCCATACTTTTTCATGAGTAGGCATTGCTTTCAGCCCAGAATCCATGAAGACGCCTCCATATACTCAGGCATGTTAGGGCTAAAATCTTCTGGACTTACTTGTTAGGGAGTCTCAGTAAGTATTACCATTTTAAAGGAGCCAAATCCATTTTATTAAATGGTCTGTTTTTAAGCAATTGCAGTACTTTATTTTATTTGATGAGAATATTTTACAGTGTTATCAGGAGGATCCAGTCCTGACTGGAGGGGGGTGGGATTAGAGAGTGGGACCACATGTAAGAATGAAATTGTACTGATGTCTATGAGAGTCATTCAGCCACTGGTGTATTTGTTGACACTCCCAACAAAGTTTTTTGCAGTTTTAAATTAACGATTTAAATAAATAGATCAGGTATTGTAGGTGGCTATTGGACATTTGCCTTAAAAATATCTACAAAATGGAATGGTTAAAAAGAACAGGAGCTTATTTTTCTTGAAATACATATACATAAACATGAAAGGAAGTGAATTATCATCAGCCAGTCATATAAGAGAAGCATTTTTCATACACACTTTAAATTCTTCTATTCTTTTGGAAGCAGAGCCTTGCTATCTTTGAAAACTGTGAATGGTACACAAGAGGTTAAACCCATTCTAATATATGTGGGTGTGTACCTGCAATTACACACATCTTTGGTGTGGCATGCATGTACATGGACAGGATTTCAACAACTGAAGCTTAGTTCCAGTTTATTTTTTTTCCAATACAAAATAGCAGCCTGAATAAACATTAGGAGACAAATTGCTGAGGAAGGAATAACTTGTATCAAAGTGGATTTTTTTTTAAATCTTTGTTTTGGCCAACGTCTTTCAATACAAAGCACCTTCTGCCATATAGACTGATGACAACTGTTTAGTAATAACTTCCATGGTATGCTCAGATAAGCTAGGATATTGCCAAGAACAAGAGCCTGGTGAAGAGGAAATAAAGGGATCGGGCAAGAGAGCTAGTAGACCTGGCTCAGAGCCTGTGCTTAGAATATCTTACGGTTTTCTTGGGTTCCTTTTTCTCTTGCTCAGATACAGAGCATGAAGGCTTTGTGGCTATGCTGTGCTTCCTCATTGCACAGTTTTTCCCAATTAAATGACATGGCTAATGTGTTGCGAGAACAGGGCTGTCACCTCTTCCTGACCTCCTAATGTCCTATCCTCAGAGAATGGCAGGCAATATGACAGTGCTATTTCCAGGTAACCAGTTTGGATATGCTGTTTGAAGGTAATGTGGCTAATCTTAACTCTGCCCCATTTCCTCAACCTCCCCCCCCCCCAATACTATAGATGACACCCTTTCATCTGCATAACTCCATATCATCTGCACTGGCAGTATGAGCCCCATATTGCTACTATATTGTCTGATGGCATATATACTATAGTGAATTTGCCATCTACATGTAGATGACACAGGAAGAAAGGTGAGAGAGAACATTGTAGGCTAGGTGTATGAAATCTCCGATTCTGAAATGTGGACATAGAAGAACACTTAGCAACTTCTGAGAGTACAAACCATTTTTAGGGTTTTGTAGAAATTTAAAAAATTAATAGTATTTGATGTGCCAACTGTGCTCTTAGCTTGAGGTTGAGAAATGGTGCAAGTGTTGAAGAAGGCTAAGCTTACTTGCAAAACCAGCCATTCAGGGCTTTGCAAAAATAGTTTTAAAAAAATGAGAAGATTGCGAAAGTGTGGGCAGGTCCTCTGTTGGAGAAGGTGAATGAGAATCCAGAACCACTATGTTAAACTTGGCCATCATGATGGGGGAAACATTGCTGGTTATAATGGATTGCAATTTAGCCTTTCTGCACAAGTGATTGTTGTTCATTAATGGCCTCTTTACTTAAAACTGACATTGCAATACTGAATGTTCACTGCACATTCAACTTGGCTTTGTTCACATGATCAGTATAAAAAATGTACGGTTGTTTACGTTTTCCAGGCATAAATCACTCAACACTTGGCAGTAATCCTGGGTGTATGTTCTCTTATTGCAACTGCAAAAGGTATGTAATGCTTGTGAAAGTGTTACATGAAAAACTCATGTTTCGGTTTTGGTTAAGCTGAAGACTGTAAACTTTAATAAACAGAAGCAAGCTGGCAAAATGCAGGCTCATGCCTGCAGCCTTTTAGGTTTCTTGTCGCTCAATACTCATCTGCTTGTGCAAGCAGAACTCCATCCTCCTACCGCCCTGCGCAGAGAGAAGGAGCAGCCCAGTGGACTAGGTGGTTAGAGCTCTTTACGTTGTAACCCTTTGCTCTAAGTATGCAGGAGCAAGCATTCGGCAGGCTGCTTTCTGCAGCCGAGGAGACAACATTCATAGACTTCCTTTGATTAGGATATGTCACTGTTGTCAGGGCAACTGTTAACGGTGGCGTATCGTATTTTTTCCTCCTGTGTTGCGTGCTGAATATTTTAGTGTGCTGTAGCTGGAAGAAGCTTGGGGAAGAGGTGCTGCTGCAGAACCGGGAAGCTGTGGGCTGGGATCTGATTGAACAGGTTAAAACAGCGAAGAGAGGCATCCAAACCAATGTGCCTTTAATTAGGGCTTTTCTTGAAGGTGGATGAAACTGTAGCCTCTCAGCTGCCAAGTGGATGTTGGTATTTGTCAGCTCTTTGCCTACTGCTTACCCATAGGGGATCTATTACAAGTGCTCAAATGAGAAGGCAGGTCTGCAGCTAGCTGCTACACAGGCACTGCAGTTTCTTAAATATATATATATAGTAATCAGTAGCAGCAATATGCCTGGTGCAGCTACTGTTATCCGACAAGAGAGATTGAAGAAGACAAATACAAGGACAAATCCTCCTGGTTTATTCACCATTAATGAAGAAGATGAGCAGCAGAAGAATGGGAATTTCAAAAGACTGAAAGGTATATCTTAGTGTTCTCTGTAGTACATGCTGCGTAGCATACAGTACATTCTACTCCTGACGGCATGCAGTACAGCTAGTAATTGTGCCCTATTGGTGCAGTTTTTCAATGGATGTTTTCATACTATATTCATTTTTGCGCACTATAAATGGTAGATATATTTTCAGTGAACTGGATTACTGACCTATTAATTTAATTGCTACTTCTGTTTTAAAATCTTATTTACCAAAAACGTGACTTTTTAACAAAGTTATTACTAATCCCATTATCAGCTAGAGATTAGAGTTTCATTATAAAGGTGTACCATGAATTGCATTGTACCTTCCCTATAAAGACTCCTAGATTCTCTCCACCCTTCTCTCTCCCCCCCCCCCCCCCCGTGTTCATATTCTGATGAGGTGAATGTCTTTTAAAAATAGTTTGTTGTAGGTTTGCAGAATGAGTGAAGCTACAGCAGCCGATGTGGAAGGCAGCCTAGTTTTTGTACAGGATATGGAATGCCTGATGACAGAGGGCAGAAAATTTTTTTTGAATACTGTAACTTTGATTAGTCTATGAGCAAAAATGTGACGCTTCCCATCAAGCTAAATTGGTGAGAACAAAGTCCTTGTTGGTTTTTTTTTTTTAATAGTACAGTAGTTGATTGTAATAGAGATCTATCAAACGTATCCCGCATAATGTAATCTCGTCAGCCAGGACTCCTAAGGTTTAAATTCTCTTGGTATGACTACAATCCTGCGTCTTTGAATCAAACTGGAATTTTAAATTTGTGCTGTCACTATTCTAATTCTCTCTGCCTGCTCAAGGGATTCCCTCAATACATGAAACTTCCTTTTCTCTTATTCAGGAAACAAAACAATTAGGTGCCGGAGTTTGTTTTGTTTTGGGTTTGCTTTCTTTGTTACCAAACAAATCTTGCTTGATAAATATCAGTCACCTGTAACTTGAGGGTATCAGGTTTTGAAAAGGAGAGCCTCACAGGCAAATATTTAAATATCAGAATAGGTTACCTTATTTGGGGCTGACAATTATTTTCTTGTTTTTGAATGAATAGCTATCTGGCTTTTTTAAAAGTCCCATGTTTTTAACTCCTTTGTATTCTAGTTTACCTTCTTCAAGAAAAAATATAAAGACCTCACACAGATCTGAGCTTCAACTACAGTAATCAATGCTAGCACAGCTGTCAAGGCCTTATGTATATAGCTACTTGCTCTACTGTTTGTACAAACCCATATATATTCCAGAGAGGAAAACTTTTTAGTACTTTAAGAAGCCAGTTATGTCTTATACCCATTGGGAGAGTTTCAGAAGCAATAGGACACAAGGCTCTGTATAACTGCTTCCCTGTTTGGTTTGGTGTGTTTGAATAGCACTTTCCAGTTTTTCAAGCTACAGGTTCTTGTCATCTTGTTTGTGTTGGGGGAGAAGTGTGTTGGGAGATAAAGCATTTCTATACAATTTAATTCTATACCCTTTTTTGGATGGGTTCAGGATTGGTACTTTTTTTTCATTTTCCCCTTCTTTTGCTTTCTCATTCTCCTCTTATCCTCCCTCTCCTTTGTTATTTCTCTGAGTGGGGTGGAAAAGTGCTCCTTTCATATCTGTGTCATTTTGTATCAGCCAGTAGAGTGGGGCAGAAGGATATTGCAATAGGAAAGTTCCCACTTCCCAACTTGCTGGAGTAAAAACCCTATTGGAGTCTCCATCTAAAGTGGGGTCTATTATATCCCAGTTCTGAGTTAAGTAAAATGTAAACAATTGTGGGGGGAGAGGAGAGAAACAGACAAGAACATGTGATCCTGCTGCAGTTTTGGCAAGTTACCTGTGAATTTGTTCAGATGCATTGGTAAATGGTGCATGATCTATCAGAGATTGTTAAAAATATTTTGAAAGAGTAGCTCTTTCTAATTGTTTCTCTGAAGACATGAAATGACTTTTCCCGTTTCTACAGGAGTTTATAACTCTTGTGTTTGGGAGAGGGAGAAGTTGGTGTCTGAACATTCTCTTCACCTGCCTGGTACCACACAAGGCTGTGTCAAAGTGGTTCTGTGCTCACTGAAGCAGAGGCAAAAGGCACTTGATCAGTCCAGGTGTGACTTCTTTCAATTTTCTGTTGCCCGTTAATTCTCTGGCACCATTCTCTGAGTGCAGCTTAATCCCAGTTCTCTCTCTGTTTCATCAACTATATGCTCAGCTTGCTGTGCAGCTGCTGAGATGCTTTTCCAAAACATAGTAGGTTAGTATCATCATCTTAATGCAGGAGTGGGAAACCTAAGGCTCGGGGACTAGATACAGCCCCTGGCTTGCATGGATCTGGCCTCTGAGGCTTGGGGCTTCCCCCTCCCACTATTGGGGAGCTCACACTGGTGAGGGATGGGTTTTTTTGTTTCTTACTTGTGTGCAGCCCCCAACTGATTTTTTTTTCAGTGGGTCAGTGACCCCAACCCAAAAAAGGTTCCCCACACTTGTCTTAATGTGAGATGTGCAAAATAATCTAATAGGTTCTTTCTATCTCTAATTTCTGTGATCTGGGATGGAGATCTCCTGTACTGTACTTCCCAGCCCAGGAGGTCACTCCCATGGACCTGGTTTTTTTTAGAAAGTAATATGTTTAAAAACTCAGCAGGGTAAACAATGGGTTTTGTAGTATATTTTTAAAATACTTTTGTGTACTGGGCAGGACTCCAATAATATTTGGATTTATTTAGAATATGAGGCTTTCAATGGGTTGACTTCAAAGGTAACTACTGTATTTCCTTTCACTCGTGTCCTTGAGTGTCTGTCCTTATTGTAATTTGAGAAGAGGTCTGAGAGATCTTGAGTTTGCTCTTTCAGAGCAAACAGTCACATTGAAAATGGTTTGCATGCATTTTTTAAAATCAAAGGTATGCTGGAAACATGCAACGGTCCATCCAGTTCAATGTTTCTGCTCTTATATTGCATTTAATCTGAATCTCTTTTTTTTTTTTTAATTTTACCCTTTAATGCCCTCCTCTAGAAATAAATGTAGGAATCTCTTTTTTAGGAAAAAGAGAAGGTGGCAGTGATTGACTGCTGGGTGACTGGTGTTGGCTACTATTTTTCTCTGCCCTTCTCATCCTGTCAGATAGCTAACTGCTGGTTAGAAGGGCGAGCAAAGGTAGGTTCTGTCCCCTGGTCCCTCACTGATGATTTCCTGTGTGTGGTATGTTCTGTGTTTCTGAAGACTGTAATAACCTTGGCTGGATAATCTTCTGCAATTTTTTGCCAGTCACCTCCCCTTTCTTTAATCTATTTGTTGTTGATGTTCTTAATGACTAGTTAATGATCCAGCTCTTTATAATATGCTCCTTGGAAGCCCTGAATGTTGTGTTTTTCACAGGAGAGTCTCATGTCAGGAAGTATGAGTATCACCCCAGAACCATTCAGACACAGCTTTCCCTTCTTTCTTTTTCCTTTTTTTCTGATGGACTTTGACTGTTTCTTTTGTCTGAAGTTTTCTGTATTTGTATCCAGGCTATTAGTTAAAACACACCTAGTTGTAGTAAGATATAAAAACCAAAACACAAGTGAACTCAAATGCATGTCTAATGGGGAAGTAATTTTTATTTTAAACTCTGAATTTTCACTTTGAAATAAAATGTACACAAAAGCAATATAAAGCAAATTCTAGATCATCTCATCTGAAGAAATGGGTTTTGCCCACGAAAGCTCATGATAGTATAGACATATATATTTGTTCGTTTCTAAGCCACAGGACTAGTTACAGACTAACACATCTACCCCCTGAGACTTTTGAATGTATTCATTTTTAAAGAGAAGTCTGTACTTAAATACTATATCTGAAAGAAAAGTTTTTAACAATCATTTTGTTGTAGTGGCCCTGGTATCCAGGTTTTGTGAAGCTAGCTAATTAGCTAGGAGTTTCCCAGGTGATAAATCTGAGGCACTATTTATTTCAAAGTTAAAGTCTGAACTTGAATTGATGTCCGCTTCCCATTGGGATCACCACACATCTTAAATTGGAACCATTGTTTCTTCTTTCTGCTAAGTAGCCTTAGAAAATGGTGAACATTAGGCAAGATGAGTCCTATATGCCTCCTGAAGTATCTCTTTTGACCTGGTTTTTAATTTATTACTTAACTTCACAAATTGCATAGCCATTTCTTGGGATAGAACAAAAGGGTTTTATGCTACAACAGTCATGTTAATTTTATTTCAAAAACAGTATTTTTGTTGGAAGAGCTGATTGTCAATGTCTGGATTCACTTTAGAATGAAGTCCTGGGATCATCAGAATTGTGCAACTTTATTTTGTATTTCTGAAACATTGAAGTGAGCTCATATGTAGTGAGCTCAGCATCCATACAGCTAGAGTTTTTGGAAGTTTGCTTAATCCGGGAATCCATACTTCTAAACCAGACTTGTGGAAATGTGTGTTGTGTGGCATTTGTATCAGACATATAATTAGGGTTGCCAGGTGTCCGGTATTGAACCGGACAGCCCAGTATTTCTGTCTTCCATCCGGTTAAAAAAAATTCCGAAAATACCAGGCATTTTAAATGTTTGTTTTCTGTTTTTCCTGAGGCCCAGCTTAGGCGCCCAATGGAAGGCCGCGTGGGACACGTGGCGCAGCTCGTGCTGGCTGGGGCAGAGGGAGGGGAAGAGTGGGAATTAAAGGGGCTGTGACTGCATTTTGGCTCTGACCCTCCCCCCCTTTTTTATTTTGCTCAACATAAATTTTTTCTGGCTTTGGGGGGGCGGGGACTGTTGTTTTTTGTGAAACCATCTTGGAACCCTAGGCATATTGTGTATACTTGCAGCAATGTGTGAAGTACTGACACTGTGTATCCAGCTACCACAGGTATAAAGAGCATTGTAGATGGTGAGGCTATGTGTAGGGGTGTTGAGTAGAGGTACACCTGAATCCTATGTACATTACACAGCTCTCTGTGCCTCAAGCAATGCTTCCCACATCTACACTGCTGTTTTTAGCAGTGTAATATCTTGCTGGCAGAGGCTTGCACAAGTGTATGCAAGGCCTGAGATCATAGGCTTTTAGGGGCAGGGACTGTCTTTTTGTGCTTTTACAGTAGTTTGCACAATGGAGTCCTGCTCCCTGACTTGAACTCCTAGGCACTGCCCAAATACAAATAATAGTGCACCTCTCTGAAGTTGGGTGAATTCCTTGCTTTGTTTACTTATTAATGGCTAAGAAAAAGGAAAGCTGCTCAGCATATTGAAACCCCCCGGACAGAAACTCTCTTTCAAAAGTATGTACAGATTTGAAGGGCTTATAGAAGTCTTTGTAATCAAGTTGTTTTGTGCTGATTATCAATTGGCTCTCCAGGATTGCAGTTTAGGCTGTATCTGCAAAGAAGCCAGATAAAGTAAGCACAGAACAATTCATTTATAGTTTTATAATCTCCCTAACCCATCAAGTTTCTGCGTGTCTTGTATATAGGGTTACCAACTTTCCAACTGCAAGAAACTGAACACCCTTGCCAGGCACAGCCCACCCCTCAGGCCCTGCCCCTCTCTTTCTCCTAAGGACCCACCCTCTCTCCATCCTCCCTGCCTCCCCCACATTTGCTGATTTTTCACTGGACTGGGGCACAGGATTGAGGTATTAGAGGGGGTGCAGGCTTTGGTGTGGGGCTTGGGGTGAAGGAGGGGGCTCTGAGCTCAGCAGTGGTGCTAGGGACTCAGTGTGGGAGGGTGTTGGGGTGTGGGAGAGGGTGAAGAGTACAGGCTCTGGGTGTAACTTGCCTCAGGTGGCTCCTGGAAGTGGCTGGTATGATCCTCTGCCTCCTAGGTGCAGGGGTGGCCACAGTACTCTGTGAGCTGCTGACTGTAGGTGCCACTCCCAGAGTTCTCATTGGATGTGGTTCCCACCCAATGACAGCTGCGGAACTGTATTTGGAAACCCTCCCCTCCCCCCTAGTGATCCTTGCCCCTAAGTGCCACTTGCTGGAGCTACACAAAGTTGGCAGCCAACCAGACTTTTAATAGCCGGGTCTGCTATGCTGACCAGAACCACCACAGTCCCTTTTTGACCAGGCATTGTGGTCAAAAAACAGATGCTTGACAACTCCACTTGTACGGGTATGACTAGAAAGCCACACACTTATCCCCATTTACCTGTTCATGTTCTCTCTTCCTCCACTTTACACAGTACAGGCAGTCCCTGACTTACAAACGGGTTACATTCCGAACACCTGATTATAACTCGATTTGGTCGTAAGTTGGAAATACCCTTAAACGCTCTGCCAGCGCTGTTCGAAAAATTTGACGTACATGGTTCTCAACTTGAAAATATTATAATGGGGTTAATGAGAGGTTGGTCGTAAGTATGGATGGTCGTAAGTCGGTGTGTTCATAAGTCGGGGAGTGGCTGTATACATTCCTGACCTTTTCACGAATTGTTTCTAATTAAATAAATTATTTGAACAAAACAAAGTGTCAGAACTAACAACAGTTTGAGTGCCGTAGCTAGTGTGAGATTGCCTTTTGAAACTGGTACTGTTGAAAATACCTACAAAGTTACATCTATATGTCTGGCACATGTGTTCATGCTAGAAGTGCGTCAATGGGCTTGTGCCATAAATCGGAATAAGTAATTTTGAAATGCTATGGTAAATAAAGGAAAATACATCTCCATTAAACTATCAATAAAAACCTTCTTCACCTCTGGGTGATGTAAAACTATTAAGGGATGGTACCTATTAATCTGCTGAGTGAGTAGAGCTGCTCATTCCAAGGCCAGTCAAAAGTGTGTTAGGTCTCTAAATAACAACACTGAGTGTCTCAGTTGTCTTGAAAACAAAACAAGAAAAGGGTCATTTTTTCCCCTTTGACGCGTGGCAGCGATGTCTCTGATGATCACAGAAAGATTCTGCATCTGGTGCCTAGATGGTAACATTGCTATGTAATGTTTGTGTTTCAGCTGCAGGCTTTATTCATCTGGAGAGGTCAGAGAGATTTCCGTTGATACAACTGCTTCTGCTTTTAGTATAACTTCTCGGCAGGCGTTAGGGAAAGGGAGGAATTTCTGTAAGTTGTTACATTTTGACAATGGTCTAACGCTTAATTTCAGTGTGTTTTTTGGTCCTCTGTGTATGTGTATGCTAGGGTGCCTGGGGTCTGGGTTTTGACTGGAACACTTGGTCAAAAAGGGACTCGGGCAGCTCTGGTCAGCATTGCTGACCAGTCCATTAAAAGTGCAGTCAGTAGAGCTAAAGCACGCTCCCTGTCTTCCCTGGCTTTGCACAGCTCCCGGAAGCAGCCAGCATGTCCAGTTCCTGGGCACAGGTGCCAGGGAAGCTCCAGGAGCTGCCTTCACCTGCAAGCACCAGCTCTATATGTCCCATTGGCTGGGAACTGCGGGGGGGCACCAGCAGACAGGGGCCCACTGACCTCTGCCTAAGAGCTTGACATGCTGGTCGCCTCCTCCCCAGTCCAGTGCCTTTGGTGCACCCCAAACTGCACATCTACTGCCACACACCAGAGCCTGCACTCCCTTACCCTAATCCTCAGCCCCACCCTGACCCCTCTCTGCACCTAGGGTTGCCAGATGGCTTCAACAAAAATACCAGACACACTTATAGACTCATAGACTTTAAGGTCAGAAGGGACCATTATGATCATCTAGTCTGACCCCCTGCACAGTGCAGGCCACAAAATCTCACCCACCCCTCCTAGAATAATCCTCTCACCTATATCTCAGATATTGAAGCCTTCAAATACTTTGAAGACCCCAAGATGCAGAGAATCCTCTAGCTGTGATCTGTACCCCATGCTACAGAGGAAGGCGAAAAACCGCCAGGGCCTCTGCCAATCTACCCTGGAGGAAAATTCCTTCCCGACCCCAAATATGGCGATCAGCTAAACCCTGAGCATGTGGGCAAGACTCATCAGCCAGACACCCAGAAAGTTCTCTATAGTAACTCCTATCATCCCTCCATTGACCTATTTCCCACTGATAATGAATGGTCAATTAGCTACCAAGATTGTTATCTCATCAAACCATCCCCTTCATGAACCCATCTAGTTTAATCTTGAAACCAGATAGATCTTTTGCCCCCACTACTTTCCTTGGAAGGCCGTTCCAGAACCTCACTCCTCTAATGGTTAGAAACCTTCGTCTAATTTCAAGTCTAAACTTCCTACTAGCCAGCTTATATCCATTTGTTCTTGTGTCCACATTGGTATTAAATTTAAATAATTCCTCTCCCTCCCTGGTATTTATCCCTCTAATATATTTAAAAAGTGCAATCATGTCCCCCCTCAGCCTTCTTTTGGTTAAAGTAAACAAGCCAAGCTCCTTGAGTCTCCTTTCATAAGACAGGTTTTCCATTCCTCGGATCATCCTAGTGGCCCTTCTTTGTACCTGTTCCAGTTTGAATTCATCCTTCTTATACATGTGAGACCAGAACTGCACACAGTATTCCAAATGGGGTCTCACCAATGCCTTGTATAATGGCACTAACACCTCCTTATCCATACTGGAAATACCTCGCCTAATACATCCCAAGATCGTATTAGCCTTTTTCACGGCCATATCACAATGGCGGCTCATAGTCATTCTATAATCAGCCAGGACTCCGAGGTCCTTCTCCTCCTCCGTTACTTCCAACTGATGTGTCCCCAGCTTATAACTAAAATTCTTGTTATTAATCCCTAAATGCATAACCTTACACTTCTCACTATTAAATTTCATCCTATTGCTATCACTCCAATTTACAAGATCTTCCTGTATGATATCCCGATCCTTTTCTGAATTGGCAATAGCTCCCAACTTTGTGTCATCTGCAAATTTTATTAGAACACTTCCACTTTTGGTGCCAAGATCAGCAATAAAAAGATTAAATAAAATTGGCCCCAAAACTGATCCCTGAGGAACTTCGCTAGTAACCTTCCTCCAACCTGACAGTTCATCTTTCAATATGACCCGCTGTAGTCTCCCCTTTAACCAGTTGCTTATCCACCTCTCAACTTTCATATTAATCCCTATCTTTTCTAATTTAACCAATAATTCCCCATGTGGTACTGTATCAAATGCCTTACTAAAGTCTAGGTAGATTAGATCCACTGCATTTCCTTTATCTAAAATATCTGTTACTTTCTCAAAAAAGGAGATCAGGTTGGTTTGGCACGATCTACGTTTTGTAAAACCATGTTGTAGTTTGTCCCAATTGCTTAGCCTCAATGTCTCTAACTACTTTCTCCTTCAAAATTTTTTCCAGGATCTTACATACTACAGATGTCAAACTAACAGGCCTATAGTTACCCGGGTCGCTTTTTTTCCCCTTTCTTAAAAATCGGAACTATTAGCAATTCTCCAATCAAATGGTACAACCCCGAGTTTAGAGATTTATTAAAAAATTTTGCTTAATGGACTTGCAAGTTCATGTGCCAGTTCCTTTAATATTCTTGGATGAAGATTATCTGGGCCCCCTGCTTTACTCCCATTAAGATGTTCAAGTTTGGCTTTTACCTCGGATATGGTAATATCTACCTCCTTATCTTTAGTCCCATTTGTTAACTTACCATTATCCCTAAGCTCTTCATTAGCCTCATTAAAGACTGAAGCAAAGTATTTGTTCAAATATTGGGCCATTCCTAGATTATCCTTAACCTTCACTCCATCCTTAGTAATTAGCGGTCCTACTTCTTCTTTTTTTGTTTTTTTTCCTATTTATATGGCTATAAAACCTTTTACTATAGGTTTTAATTCCCTTTGCAAGGTCCAACTCTACCTGACTTTTAGCCTCTCTCACTTTATCCCTACATGCTCTAACCTCAATAAGGTAGCTTTCTTTACTAATCCCTCCCATTTTCCACTCCTTATATGCTTTCTGCTTTTTCTTAATCACCTCTCTGAGATGCTTGCTCATCCAGCTTGGTCTAACACACCTGCCTATAGATTACATAACAATCTAGATTACATCTTATTTAGAAAGTACCAGACATTTATATTAGTCTGATGAAATAAAGATTAGCGTTAAACGTAATTAATATTTAAAAAACATACCGCCAACTGAAAGTCCCCATGGCCTGTTGAGGGAAGGAGCAGCTCAACCGAAATTTGGGGTAGTGCATACAATTTTTGAGTGCAGATTAATATCTCAGCCTGTTCACTAGCAGTGTGCTAGCCAGTGAAGTACTGATTGTTCAAATTGTGGCATCTAATCAGCTAACGTCTAATGTCTCTATCTTCTCCCCCTTTAGAACACTCAGAGCATCTTTAGAAATATTAAGCATGCTTGTAGGCTGCATTTTTGCATTGCCAAGTTTCGGAAGAATATTTTTCAATTTAAATGTAACCTGGCTGAAAAAGCAGGGTTTATTGTGGAACTGCTAGCAGAACTGTATACACACTGATGTAACTCAGCAGAGCAAGCTACAGGTACTGTCTTTTTCTTCTGAATTTTGCTACGGTAAGCTTGCCAGAAAGTTTTTTGGAAATGTGAGTTTATCCAGTTATCTAAGAGAGAGGCAGCAGTGTGGGGGAGGGAAGAGGAGAGGAGGCGGCTTTTAAGCCAGCTTTCCATGTGTACCAGCTCCATGGACCCAACTACTCCCCTCCCGCTGCCACCTACAGAGGCCGCGGGGGTGGGCAGGCAAGAGCTGGTACAAGGGGCGGGGGCAGACGGCCATGATATCATGTCCTTTTAGAAGAAGGGTGAGCAGGGAAGGCTGCCACGAAGCTGCCTCTGTCCACTGTGGACCCAGGCTCACCCAGGACAGAGGCTGCTCCACGGCAGCAGCTCCTGTCTGTAGGAGTCCAAGTTCACCATGGACAGGGGATGCTTCCATGGAACAGCATCTGTCCGTGAAGAGCTCGGGACCCCCCAACCAACAGCGGCTGGTGCTGCCCCACTCTGCTGCCTCTGTATTAGAGGCAGCAGAACAGAGTGGCAGGTGCAACCAGTCTGCATGGGAAGCCAGTTTTTAAACTGACTCCCTTAGTGAACCAATTCCCGCCTGCTGCCTCTGATACAGAGGCAGCAGTGCGAGGTGGCAGGGGGCTCTCCGGGAATGGGACTGGGAGCACACTGGTTGCCAGCCCCGCCTCCCAGGGATCATTGAATAGTCATGTAACTGCTAAAATTTGATGCGCTATTCAGTTATACGCTATCTAACATCCCTGCTAACTACATGATTGCTGTATGTTTAGCTGCAGGCAGAATTGCATAGTAAAAAAGGGGAGGATTCACATGGTAGCAGCCAACTTTAGGTTAAAAAAAGGATAGCAATAACAGTAACCATCTAGAGAATGGTATGTCAGACTGTGGGTTTGCAGCACAGATTCAAACACAGTGGTTCCCAAATTTTTTGGCATGTCCCCTTTTTGATTTTTGAGAAACCCTCACCCCCACCCCCAAAAAACCAGCAAACTTGTTGACCCCCCCAAAAAAAGGAACTGTCCAGGCCCGTAGAACAGTTGCAGCCCCTTTAATCCCTGGGACCAGTGTTAATAAAAAAAGGTGCTGGTACTCTGGGGGGGGGGGGGGGGAAGGTTGCCCTTTTAAGAGCAGAGCAGGCATTGCCCTTTTAAGTTGGTCATTTTGAAGTCTGCCCCAGCCAGCCCACACTGATGGGCTCTTTCTTAGTGGGGGGTATTGACGAGGGGGGAGAGATGGGTTGCCTCATGTCCCCCTGGAATTTCTTCACGCACCCCCATGGGGGCATGCCCCTCAGTTTGGGAACCTATGGTCTAACACTATGCCATCATGTCCTTTTAGAAGAAGAAACTTATAGTGCCTACTGTGTCTTTTCTGAAATTATTTCTCAATGTATTATTTACTTTTTGTAGCAGGGCCATTTTTCACCCACTTATTCTATAGTTTAAATAGCAAGTAAATCTGTATTATGAAATTTTCCCTGTTGATCTTTTGAGTAAAAGTGAAACTGAGGACCAAGACTTCTAGGCAAACTCAACAGGTTAAAAATATCCAAGGTTTCTTGGACAAATGTAGTCTGACGTGTTCCTGGTCCCTTGGGTTCTCAGTGAAGACAAGAATTTCACTATATATCTGCTTTTTTACTAACCCTGTCCCTGGGGATTTTCATAGTAGGGATGCAAAATTCTGTTTGTTTAGTTAAGCGGTTAACTAACTGTTCTAAGTTTAACTGGTTAACTGATTAAAAGGGGACAGGCAGGAGGACTCTCCCTGCTTGCCACAATCACGCTGGAGTAGCCTCCCATGCTACAGGCAGAATGGGCTGGGAGCCAGCAGCCCCATGGGACTGCTCCCAGATTGAGGGTGAGGCTTACCAGGTAACTGGTTAGCCAGTTACCCATTCACATTCCTGTTTCTTAGTGCAGCTGTGCAATGATAGCCCTTCTGTGGTTCATTAAGAAATATTAAGATCCTTGAACAAGCTGGCCATTTTCCTCCTCTTTCCTGACAATAGAGGCCAACATCTTCCTGATCTGTATTCAGTATCTTCATATATAGTCTGTGATGATACCAAGCTGGGAAGGGTCACAAGCACATTTCAAGACAGGATTGAATTCAAAATGATCTTCACAAACATGAGAAATGGTCTGAAGTAAATAGGCTGCAGTTCAGAGAGGACAAATGCAAAGTACTCCATTTGGGAAGCAACGATCAGTTTCTCACACACGAACTGGGAAATTGTTGCCTAGGAAAGAGTACTACACAAAGGGACCTGAGGGCTACAAATGAGTCACCATTATATTACTCTTGCAAGAAAAGTGAACATCATTCTGGTTGTATTAGCAGGAATGTTGTGAGTGAGACACAAGAAGTAATTCTTCTGCTCTACTCAGCATTGACAGTCTCAAATGGAATATTTTGTCCAGTTCTGGGAAAGATGTGGACAAATTGGAGAAAGTCCAGAGAAGAGCAAAAAAAAATGATTAAAGGTCTAAAAACATGATCTATGAGGGAAGATTTGAAAAACTGGATTGGATTACTTTGGAGAAGAGAAAGCTGAGAGGGGACATGATAGCAGTCTTCAAATACATAAAGGCTGTTATTAAAAGAGAGGTCATTTATTATTCTCCTTATGCACTGAATGGGACAAGAAGTAATGGACTTAAATTGCAACAAGGGGTATGTTAGATAAAATTCCTATCAGGGTAGTTGAATAGGGTTGCCAGGTGTCCGGTATTTTTACTTCCTGTCTGGTTAAAAAAATTCAGAAAACACCGGACACCTGGCAACCCTACGATACACTTAGTAACTGGGCCTAGCCCCAGGCCTCCGACACCCCTAGCCCCCTGCTCCCGGACCCTCTGCTTACCTGTTTCCGCAGGAAAGCTGTGTTCTGGCTTGATCAAGAAAACAAAATGGCCACCGGCAAAAAGCCTAAAGACCAAGGGAAACCAATGCCTTCCCTGGGTATTAATGCTCAATCCCTCCCCTGTTCCTATCCATATTCTGGCTCTGTACACACTTGGAAAGGGGCCATGCTGTTTTATTATTTCTTTATTTTAATTTTTTGCTTAACTCTGAGTCCTTTTTTTTTTTTTTTTTTTTTTTTCGCCGTCAACAACTTTGGTCTCCCCCCTTTTTTCCCATCAACAGAATTTTTTCCCTGGTGTTTTTTTTGGGGGGTGGGAGGAGAGGTGTTTGGTATTTTTGGTTAAACTATCTGGTAACCCTTAATGCTGAACAAATTGCTTAGGAATGTTGTGAAATCTGCATCATCTCTCTCTAGATTTAAAAAAAAAATCCTGTGGGATGAAAGTGTGATGACATCACATCACTGTGCGACCCGCCTTTGCCCTCAGCTGCAGGCTGTTCCCCCTCTGTAGCACTGGCCTGTAAGTACCAGCCCAAATAAAAACTGCAGCTGTCTTTCAGGCCTATGTGTGTGCGTGAGGCTGTGCCTGGCCCTGATGTGTGTCCCCTAAGAGTGTGTCTGACTGCCAGTGAGGGCTTGGCGGAGGCGGCTGCTGCTGCCACTGCCACCAGCTCGTGAAATCTCCAGAAGAGGTTTTGTTTTTGTTGTTTTTCTTTCCCTGTCTCTCCATTCCTGTTAGGAAGGAGGAGCAGGTTTGGAAAGGAGGAGCTGCCGACCAGCTTCTTTTTTTGTCTGTCATTTTTTTTCTTCTTTTTCCCCTTTTTCCCAAAAGATGAGGCAAAGGGAGCCTGCACAATGCATGGGTGGGGAGCAAGCTAGAGAGAGAACTCTTCTTTTCAGACAGGTCCCTATTAGGGATGTTATATATCAATTAATTGAATAGTTGAGTAACCTCATGGATTCTTATCAGTTAATTGACTATTCTATAGCCCTGGGGGTGGGACCGGCAGCACCGTGTGGTGCTAAGAGGGAGCTAGCCTGTGAGGGGAGCCAATTTAAAAACCAGGTCCTCTTGCAGACTGGCTGTTTTTTGCCCTGTGCTACTGCCTCTGATAAAGAGGCAGCAGTGTGGGGTGGCAGCAGCCCCTGGCGCAGGGAGGGGGGGGGAGGCTGAGCCCCTGGATCCTGCATGAGCTGGAACTGAGCTGGGCTACCTGCCCATTCAGCTCCTAATACACTTTAAATACAGAGCCGCAGCGGGGGCAGGTCCCAGACATGGTGCTGGCCAGCCTGTTAAAAAAAAAATGTATTGGTTTGGGGACGGGGGAGGGAAATGTGTAGTCTATAGCATTAACCTATATGTTTTTGCATATCTGTTTATCGACTACACAATTACATCCCTAGTCCCTATGCCTTGCCATGCGTCCGAAGAGACAGGGAGGCTCAAAGAGACAAACACTGTTCCCATGAATAAATAAATGCTTGGACAAGTGCAGGAATAAGCAAATGCACGCATGAATAAATGCACATGTGAATAAATGCATAAATAAATACACAAATAAACAAACAAAAATAAATCTCTCTATATTTTAAAAAAAAAAATTTCCTGCTGGATGTCATCAGTGTCATCAGGCTCTGCCAGAGGGTGAGCCTGGGACCAGAGAGTGTAGTGCTAAGAAGGCACAGAGGGAGGACAGTTGGTTGCAGACCCCTGCTCTGGGAGGGTCTTATCCTGGATTCCCCATGGAGCAGCTTGTGTTTCATGTGGCTGAAGCGAGCAGAGGGTGAACCCCATAGGGTGCGGCACAGGGAGGAGGGTTCTCACCTGGCTGGAGTTTGAATGTGGTTTGATTTCGCTGGGCGGTAATGCTGCCGGGGCAGCCTTGCCACAGGCTTGGTCGCGGATCAGCCCTGCTGCTGTGTCCTGAATGGGGAATGCAGCCCCACCCAGGGCTATTGGAATGGCTCCACAGGCTGCAGGCCCTGCACTGCTCCCAGCTCAAGCATGGCTCCTGCAAGTGCCAAGCACTGATATGGGGAGGAGGGTCACCTTGGAAACACCCACATGCTCCTGAGACCCAAGTGCCCATGCCCTGGCCACCTCCCAGCGTGCACTGCTCACTCAGCCCCTCCTCCTGTGGCTTCTGCCCCTCCTCCAGCCATGCCCACTCTCCCTTTGCCCAAATAGCCGCAGAGCAGCAGGAGCCCCTGAGTGTTCTGTGCTCTCACCTGCCTCTGGCCACATACCTGCCTGCATCAACCTCCCTTTGTTCTCGTGCCCCCAACCTGCTCTTGGAGTGAACCACTCAGGTGGCAGCTGCCGTGCCTCACGCCATGCGCAGGTGTCAGTGGTGCTGGCCGAGGATGGGTTGGGGGGTGCTGCTCTTGCTGCTGGAGCTGGCTGGGCACTGTGCCGCCACCATGGACAAGTGCACAGATGAGGCGAGTGGGCAGCTGCCATGCTGCCTGCCTGAGTTTGTGAACGCCGCCTTCAGCGTGACCGTGGTGGCCACGAACATGCACGGCTCACTGGCTGAGGAATGCTGCTTGCGGACCAGCATGACCAGGCTGACCAAGTCTAGCCACAAAGGGGAGTTGGTGAGCGTAGCAAGCAGGGGGCTCAGCTGCCTATTTGGAGCTTAAAAAACAAGACAAACACCTGTCAGGGAAAGGTGCAAGAAGTAAGGTGTGAGCGGTGCTGCAGCACAATGAGGTTTTGGGCGTTCTGGCCCCATACACAGGGTCTTGGATGCCAGCCTCACTAGTGGGGAGTGAAGAATGCAGATACAACTGAGTTTGAGATCCCTGCTTTATAAAATAGCTCCTTTGTATCTTTTACCAGTCTGTTTTTATGTGATCACTTGGTCCTTTTCCTACCCAGAGTACCTGCTGCAAACGTTTACATAATGAGTTGTGATACCATAGCCTCACTCCCGTTTCTTGTTCTTCACAGCAAAGCTATCCCCCACCCATCCACTGTGGGGAAGGAGAACCTTCCCTGACTCCTTAAGAAAAATTCCTTCCCCCATCCCAGAGAGAGGAGCAGCTAGCGGAGTGCCCATATTAGAACCTGACAAAACCCAGTGTTTCTCCACTTCTGAAGGTGGGAGGGTGCTGCCCTGCTTGATAAAACAGGGCTTTTCCTGCACCACCATTGACCTATCTAGTTCTGCCCTCGCTTTAGGTCATGGGAGAGAGGGAGAAAGAGAGAGGGGTTCAGCATCCATACACTGACCTATTCTGCCACTACAATCAAAAGTCTCTCCTAAGCTCTTTAGCCCTTGAAGGGAGCACGCACTTTTTCGAACAAGCCAGATCATGGGTCCCCACTGCTTTTTGTAGGGTTAGGTTGTTATCCAAATAGAGGAAAGTACAGTCAAGTAAGATGGAGGTGACCTGCTGTGGTGACTAGTAGGACTGTAAAGGGTTAACTAGTTACCCGGTAAGCATTTGCATTACTGGTATGCTTACTGGAGTAACCCGTTAACTGGTGGCCCAACCCAGATGAAGCAGGCCCCCACCCATAGGGCAGTGCGGTGGGTCCTGCCCGGCCCAGAGGGAGCAGCCCCTCACCATAGGATCCCGTTTGACTGGTTAACTTCTTAAATGGGATTTTATATCCTTAGTGGCTAGGTATTGACTCTTGACAGCATGACAGCTAGCTTGTTTTAGTCTTTCCTGAAAGAAGTAGTAAAAGAAAGATTAATGCAGTATTAAGTGATAAGAAAAAAGGGAGCGACCAGAATGCAAAATCAGGAAAAGGCACGTTAAAGATTACCTACCAGTATGTAACTTGAACATACTCTAGTCAACACAGCTTGATGTAAATAACAATTTTTAGTTTACCCTGTGTATCTTTTTCTTTCTTTCTTTCCCTTTTCCCTTTCCTCCCTTTCCCCTATTCTTTTTCTTTGAAACAGAGGCAGAATTAAAAAACCCATTGCTCTTGTTTTTTGAGAACCAGAAGGGAAGGTGAAATCTCAGTCTTAGAAAAGGAGAAACATATGAACTACTTTTAAGAAAGGCAGAGTTAAAAACAAAGTACTACAGACCTATATGTTCAGCTTTTGATAATTAACAAGATACTGAACAATAGTTGCAAGTACCCAGAGAAAATTTAAAAAAAAAAATTGTGCTAGAGAGTTGATAATGTGGGCTTGTCAGAAATTCTGACATAACAAGTGTAGTAAGTAAATGTAGCATATTGTGGAGAGAATCCTAAACTCCTAGCTCAAGGAATTTATGCGGCAAAGGCTACCTACAGTCCAGCCTGCTGGCTACCTACCAATTGTACCTATTACTATGAGAACACACATCTATACACTCGTCTCTCTCAAAGTTACTTAAACTTGTTTACATTCTTTAGGTTCCAAAATGTTCCTGCTGTAGAAAGGACTTTGCTGTAGTCTGTTAGTGGGTTTCAGAGCAGTGTCACACAGAATCTTTGAAATTGTTTGTATTTCTTTTAAAACCTATCTGAATACTATAGCATACTACTGTATGCTGTAAATGCCACTTTAGTCTGCCCCAGTTAGCTCAAAGTTGCAAATATTGATTTCAGTTCAATGAGAATCTTTAGGTATTCTGTGCCATCCAAACCAGATGTCATTACATACTGCAATGTGGTACACACGGATAGAAAATACTGGGGTTTTTTTAAAGCAATGGATGCTGAATCTGATCAGACATGTTTCTGTTGTGCAAATTCTGTGGATTGTTGTTTCTCTTCGGAGCCCAGGGATGCCTCTCATGCATAGCTTTGGTTTTTTGTTATTCACGTGTCAACAGAGAGCACTGTGGGGCTGCTGAAGTCTGTCATACATGGGCTGGATCCTAGCCAGCCTGCCTGGATCCCTTGTGCTTCTGGCAAGGTGCAACCCCCTCTGCCTGCACCCAGGCCAGTCACTCACTCTCTGTAGCCAGAGCAAGCAGCTCCACAGCCAGCTGCTTGTCCCCAGCCCTGGAAAAAAACTGGTAACTCACCTTCCTACCCTCAGGGGGTGCCAGCTCTAACTCTGAGGAAGCTGGAGGCAACCACCCAGATACTTCTGGGGCAGGACTTGAACCCATAACCCCAGCTTCTAGAGACTGATACCCTTATCCATTAGGGTATTGGACGACTCTCCACAGACTTTTCTCATCTTCCAGTGTATTCTCAAATGTACTTTCTGACAGACGGTGAGACAGACACTTTCCTTTTATAATAGTATAAATGTTGAAATATTGCAAGATATCTGCTACTGTTTGTGAACTGGGTATTTGAGGGAGAAAATGCATAGACATGTACAATTTTTCTTTTCAAATAGAACAGACTAGGAAGGTCAGAAATGAATTAAAAAAATGGTTCCTGAAAAGGGACAGTTAGCATGTATGCTAGTTGTTGTTTTGGTTAATTGGAGAATGCAATTGTTTGCTTTGTGTTTGTACTTTGTAGTTCTCAAGTCCATACGTTTCAGCTTCTGTAGATGACTACTATAGGTCCTTCTCATTTTCCATCAGAAAGTCAAATATTTTCTGTATGAAAAACATAGCAAGAGCAAGATTGCTAACATCTAGCATAATATTCAACTGTAGATTTTTGTCACTTTCTTAGCCAAATAAACACAGTAGAAGAGGCATCCATTGGTATCAACAGACTCCTAGTTGATTTCACTCCTTCATAGTTACAGCTAATGTAGACTATGCACTGTAAGTTTTGGGTCATAAAAAGGGCTGCTGCATTAGAGCAGTACAAATTCCAAAAAAAAAAAAAAAAAAGATTGCTGTATGAAGATGCATGGTAGATCTTGCTCAAATCCAGCAAAAAAAAGCCAAAATCATCCCTGTGGTAACTCTTGAGAAGCAAATGGAGTTAAATGAAGGGTGGGTCTGGATTTCTGCATTTAAACCTTGAGCAATATCCCATTTTTTTGTAATGGTTTGAAAGCATCCATTACCCTTCTGCTTCTGTTCTTTTTAACTATCCATTGAATTGTGTTTCAACGTGAACAATATTTGTTGTTACTAGGGTAACTTGCTTAAGGGGAAGTAGCTATATAGAATCATTCTGAAAGAATGAACAAGATGCTCTGGTTTGAAACTTCAAAATGCCCTTGGAAGAGGCTGGTTTAAGTTCTAATTGGTTTTTGGATCAGATACCTAAATTTAACTTGAGAACACACACACGAGTGTGTATTCCATGTCATCCTATCCAGCCCCTTCTCAAAAGTAATTAGACTATTAAAACCAAACAATTATTATTTCACTCTGGAGATGTGTTCAGGACATTCAGTAGGTTAAAATAAATTCTTCCTGAAAAGTTTACACTAGAACCTCAGCATGCAAATTACAGAAAGGAATACTTAAGTAGGATATGATCAATACCCCCTAAATAAATCCTCTTCCTCTGGGTAAGAGTTGGGGCACACTGGCAAGATAGCTTGTACTACTTCTGCTGCCCATGCTATGTCTGTTTTACAGATGAACAGAGGGTTTCAGTTTTGAGGGCACATTCCTGGTTAACTTTTCAGGAGAACTAAATTTGCTTTTTTAATGGAAGAATAAAATAAGTACTCTAAGGAAAACACCTCAAATGTATTGTCTCTTCCATTAGTTAGATTTTAAAAAAATCTAAAATCTGTTTTTATTCACATTTTTAGTTGTTATGCGTCATTTAATTAAACTCACTGTTTGAAAGTAAGATGGACAGTATCTTAAGGAAAAAGTGTGAGTTTGTTTGCTATTTAATACTTCTAGTTCTCTTTGTGTGCTCGTATTGAAAATCAGAAATTGTGAGAAATGCAGTGGCATTTCTATGATGGACTGTATCCAGATTCCCTGTGGTCTTGTCTATACTACTGAGAGCCAGCATCCTAAATTATGTACATAAGAACATAAGAATGGCCGTACTGGGTCAGACCAAAGGTCCATCTAGCCCAGTATCCTGTCTACCGACAGTGGCCAGCACCAGGTGCCCCAGAGAGGGTGGACCAAAGACAATGATCAAGTGATTTGTCTCCTGCCATCCCTCTCCAGCCTCTGACAGACAGAGGCCAAGGACACCATTTTATCCCCTGGCTAACAGCGTTTTATGAACCTAACCTCCATGAAATTATCTAGCTTCTCTTTAAACTCTATTATAGCCCTAGCCTTCACAGCCTCCTCTGGCAAGGAGTTCCATAGGTTGACTACACGCTGTGTGAAAAAGAACTTTCTTTTATTAGTTTTAAACCTGCTCCCCATTAATTTCATTTGGTATCCTCTAGTTCTTCTATTTAGGGAACTAATAAATAACTTTTCTTTATCGGCCCTCTCCACACCACTCATGATTTTATAGACCTCTATCATATTCCCCCCCTCAGTCTCCTCTTTTCTAAACTGAAAAGTCCCAGTCTCTTCAACCTCTCCTCATATGGGACCCGTTCAAAACCCCTAATCGTTTTAGTTGCCCTTTTCTGAACCCTTTCCAAGGCCAAAATATCTTTTTTGAGGTGAGGAGACCACATCTGTACACAGTATTCAAGATGTGGGCGTACCATAGTTTTATACAGGGGCAGTAAGATATTCTGGGTCCTATTTTCTATCCCTTTCCTAATAATTCCTAGCATCCTATTTGCCTTTTTGACCGCCGCTGCACACTGTGTGGAAGTTTTCAGAGTACTGTCCATGATAACTCCAAGATGTCTTTCCTGATTTGTCGTAGCCAAATTAGCCCCCATCATACTGTACGTATAGTTGGGGTTATTTCTCCCGATGTGCATTACTTTACACTTATCCAGATTAAATTTCATTTGCCATTTTGTTGCCCAATCACTCAGTTTGGTGAGATCTTCTTGGAGTCCCTCACAGTCTGCTTCTGTCTTGACTATCCTAAACAGTTTTGTATCATCTGCAAACTTTACTACCTCACTGCTTACCCTTTTCTCCAGATCACATGTAACTTCAGTTATGTGAATAACTTGGCTATAATATCATAATTATCAGCCTAAAAGAAAATAGATACAAGTTCATAGATTCCAACTACATGAATATCATAGCTGTAGTCAGTATATTTATGTCTGCTGTTGTATCTTTACTGCTTACGCTCTCCCGTTGACTCGGCTTACTCTTCTCGTTTTCGTGGAGAGTGAAATGTTTGGAGTTGACAGGAGAGTGTTCAGCTGTCGATTGTATTGTGTCAGTCGACTCCCACTGGATTGATTGCTGCCTGTTGACCCAGTAGGTAGTGAAGACATGACCTCTATGTGTTCCATGTCACTGATGGGTATATGACTAAACTAACAGTTTGGCTGTGCATCCTGTGACAATGTTTAAACAGAGCAGCTTGGGTCTCGAATTAAATTTATTTGAGATAAATACTTTGAAATCAATGATTCATGATGACACAGAGTGGGAGAGAAATATTCAAATACTGGATTATGAACTTTTAGTGTGGCTAAAGTTACCTCTTCTAAGTAAAAAGTTATAAATGCCATCTATGCATAATCATAAAGAAACATCTCCTTGCCTTTGTTCATAGCAAAGGGGAGCTAGGACTGTTTCGGCTCATGTTAGTGATTTATTCTGAAGTCTGGTGAACCATCAAATAATAAACCAATTTCAGATGTAATTTGGTTAGTTTTGAATACTCAGCTTTCTTTAATATGTGTTAACTCCTGTCATGAAGCTGTTTCAAAATGTGTGTTTTGCTTGTGCCTTAAAATAGATTTGCTGTTTTAGAAAGTGTTTTTAAGTGTTGCACCTATTTTGACTGTTGAGCCAATATATATTCTACAACTCCTACTCTGTTGTTATTGGTGGCTATCTCAGTTTTAATATAATTGAAGTACAGGCAGTCCCCGGGTTACGTACAAGATAGGGACTGTAGGTTTGTTCTTAAGTTGAATCTGTATGTAAGTTGGAACTGGCGTCCAGATTCAGCCGCTGCTGAAACTGACCAGCGGCTGACTACAGGAAGCCCGAGGCAGAGTTACTCTGCCCCGGGCTTCCTGGAATCAGCCTCTGATCAGTTTCAACAGGCAGAATCTGGACGCCAGTTCTGATTTACATACAGATTCAACTTAAGAACCCCAGGCGTCCCCAAGTCAGCTGCTGCTGAAACTGATCAGCGGCTGATTCCAGGAAGCCCGGGCAGAGCAATTGTGCCTAGGGCTTCCTGTAGTCAGCGCTGGTCAGTTTCAGCAGCGGCTGACTTGGGGACGCCTGGGGCAGAGCAGCTGGGGTGCTGCAGGGTTGGTCCAGTAGTGCCCAGAGCGGCGCTGCGGGACCAACTGGCAGCGCCCCAGCTGCTCTACCACAGGCGTCCAGAGAAAAGCCTGGACTGCTGGGGGGGGTGCGTACTAGCTGCACCCCCCCCCTCAGCAGACCAGGGAGACGCGGGCAGGGGACCGAGACGCACCGCGGTCCCACCGCACGGGTCCTCTGCGGCTTTGCTCCGCGTCTCCCTAGTCTGCTGGAGACCAGGGAGACGGGGAGCAAAGCCGCGGAGCGTCTGAGCTGTCCCGCTGCCGGCATCCTCAGAGGCTTTGCTTCCCGTCTCCCTGCTCTGCTGGTCTCCCAACAGACCAGGGAGACGGGCAGCAAACCCCGTTCGTAACTGCGGATCCGACATAAGTCGGATCCGCGTAACTCGGGGACTGCCTGTATTTGCCTGATTCTGTATGCGTGGGATTGTAACCGCCATCAGGCGGATTTAAGGCCGGGACTTCTGGAGCTTACTTTAGGAGCCTCTACCCTCTGAGCTAAAAGCCAGCCTGCTCCCAGCCCATGCTGTAGAGGTCTCCTGGTCTTATCTGTTGCTGTGGTCTAAGTGCCACTGCATGGGTCAGTGAACCATACCAGGTGTCTGAGTTAGATGATTTTTTTTCTTGAAAAAGGATTTACTATGTTGGATCTCAATCTGTTTGTCAAAATGCTGCTTCTTTAATGAGCTAGTAAACATGTGCTCAAGCCCCTGCCTTTCACTTGATTATCTATCAGTCTAAAACAGGGGTGGCAAACGCCTCTCAATGGGCTGGATCCGGCCCGCAAGGCAAGTCCTGGACACTCCCCCTAACTGGTGTGTGCCCCAGGGAAAGAACTCAACCCTGCCCCTCCTCCTCCCGGACAGCCTCTGGAGAGGAGGCAGCACTGGGGCTGAGGCTCTTCTACAGGGCTGGCCCTGGAGGCGCCTCTACTGTGGCCAGGCAACCTGGGCTGGTCCAGGAGGCTGGAGGTGCTGCTGCCTTGGCACCTCTGGGGCCAGCTCTGGGCCACATGGGCGCTGTAGCGGCACCACCAGGGCCGGCCCCAGGCCACATGGGGGCAGTAGTGGCGCCTCCGGGGCCGGCCGCAGGCCATAGTACTGCATCTCTGGGTTGGTCCCAGGCTGCGTGGGCGCGGTAATGGCACTTTTGAAGCTGGCCCCAGGCGCCTATGGCGCCTCTGGGGCTGGCCCCAGGCCGCATGACTGCAGCAGCAGTGCCTACAGCCTCCGGGGTGGCCTGTGGCCGCGGTGCCTCGGGGCCAGCCCCTGGACTGCGTGGCCGTGGCAGCCATGTCATCGGCTTCCAGGACTGCGTGGCCGTGGCAGCAGGGCCCCCCTCCAGGGCAGTTGGGACAGCGTGGCTGCAGCTATTGCTGCAAGGAGGCATGAAGCAAGGTAAGATTCCCCCTCGTGCCCAGACCTCTCCCACCCCAATCCTGTCACTTCCCTCCCCCCACCAAGACCCAGCAACCTCAGCTTGCTCTGACACCCTCCCTTGTTCTTGCACCCTCTCTCCTGACCACACACTGCACCCTCCCTGTTCCTGCTCCCTCCATCTGCCCAACATCCTACTCCCAGCCTGCTTCTGCACCCCACTGCCCTCCCAGATCCTGTATCCCATCTCTATCCTGCTTTCTGGCAGACCTGTCTTGTGCACTTTACCTCTCATTTTTGTCCCTACCCCAGAGCCTAAGAAGGTCCATAAAAATCCACTAACTCCAGAACCCCAAAAAAGTAAATTTGGTCTCTGGGAAGCCCTGAACCTCAACTTCCCCCTTCCTTTCCCTTCACCCCATGAGGCTGGGGCTCTAGAGGAGTGAGGTGTCTCAGCTGAGGCACATCAGTGAATGTTGGGGGTTTTGGAGAAGTTTTTTGCTTCTCACTTGTGTGGCACCCAACTGATTCTTTTGTGGGTTAATGACCCCGACCCAAAAAGGGTTCCCCACCCCGACATAAATAAAGAAAACATTGAAACTTTTTGTGTTGGACATAATATTTTACTTTATTTAAAATGAAGTTTGATAAAACACTTAATCTTTCTCATGTTAGTTTAACTATTTCATAATTTAAATTAAACCATTCTTACTAGCAGCAGCTGGTTCAGAAAATAAGGTCACCAAATCCAGCAGGGTAATTCTCAGCCCCACCCCTTCTGCCTGAGCCCCACCCCTTCCGCCTGAGGCCATGCCCCTTCCAGGTCAGCCTGCAACCACTTCCAAAATTTGTGAAGTGGCCCCCCCTTGCCAAAATTATTGCCCACCCCAGTCTAAAAGGAGATCCAAGTTCAGGGGAAGAGGGGACCATTGTCTGATCACATGGGCCATAGAACATCTCCAAGTTTACTCCTAAAGCATAACTTTCAGAAGAAAGATCCAATCTTGATTTAAAACTGGTGACTGATGGAGAATCGCCTGGCAAATTCTTCCAATGGATAATTATCTGCCATGTTAAAAATGTCCACGTTATTTCCAGTCTAAATGTATCCAGCCTCAACTTCCAGCCACCAGTGTTATAGGTACTCATAGATCGGGGCAGACAGTAAGCGGCTCACAGGCCAGACACGGTTCACCAGGGCTAGCCCCTGGCAGGCCACCCACATTTTATTTACCTGGGTGTCTGCAGGTACGTTCACTTGCAGCTCCCATTGGCTGTGGATCACCATTTTAACCCTGACAAATTACATCCAGCCTGCAGGCTATTTATTTTCCACCTCTGTCACAGATTATAGTCAAGTCACCCCTTAACCTTCTTCTCATTCAACTAAATACATTAAGTTCGAGTCTCGGTACAAGGTATGTTTTCTAATCCTTCAATTATTCTTGTGTCTCTTCCCTGAACCTTCTCCAATTTATTGATCTTCCTCCTTGAATGTGGACACCAGAACTGAATACGGTATTCCAGCAGTGGTTGCCCCAATGACAAATTCAGAGGTAAAATTACCTCATTAGCCCTTTTGGCAACTGTGTTGCTCTGGGAGCTTATGTTCAGCTGATAATACGCTTTGGTCCCCACATTATTCGGAGTCACTGTTTTCCAGGATAGATAACACATCCCATAAGCATGGTCTGCTTTCTTTGTTCCTAGATGCATAAATTTACATTAACTTGATTTAAAATGTGTATTGTTTACTTGCATCCAGCATACAAGCAAAAATTTTAAATAGCATAGGTCCAAAGACCCAATTCCTATGGGCCCTCACTAGAGAAACACCCATTTAATGACAATTCTCAGCCAGCCTTTAATTCATTTAATGTGTGCATAGTTAATTTTATATTCTACTTTTTTAATCAGAATGTCATGTTGTACCAAGTCAAATGCCTTTCAGAAGTCTTGCTATGTTGCATCAACACTATTATCTTTATCAAACAAACTTATAATCTCATCAAAAAAGATATCAAATTAGTTTGACAGAATCTATTTTTCATAAACCCATGTTGATTGGCATTAATTATATCACCCTTCTTTAATTCTTTATTAATTGAATCCAGTATCAGATGCTTCATTATCTTACCCGAGTAGGATGTCAGTGTGACAAGATTGTAATTACAATGTCATCCCATCTACCCTTTTGAAATATTGGCATGACACTAGCTTTCTTTCAGTCTTCTGGAACTTCCCTGGTGTTCCATCCAAGACTCTTAATGTTAACTTCTGAGATTTATTAAAAATTATGTAGAGCTGCTGAATTAAAAATGTTTAGCATCCTCCTGAGTTAGTGATGGAATGGCATGTAAAGAGTGTTACTTCTGATTTTTCCCCAAGTACAGAACAGAAATATTTATTCAACACTTTTGCCTTTTCTGCATTATTGGTAATTCTACCATGTCCAGATGATTTTTGTTCCTAATGCACATGGACGCCTTATTTTCTTTAACTGTACTGCCCAGAGATTTCTCCTTGTGTCTTTTCAAGGTCTGCCTGAACCATCAGAGGTTCCCACATCATTTTAACAAAAGAGATTTGCTGAAGAACTGTAGTTTTACCATTATAATCTGAGTTTTAGAAGCTCAAAAGGAAAACCATAGGAGGAAGGGGGAATGAAAAAAACATGCAAATATCAATGTTAATGGGCTGTTCCGTCCATTCCATTTAAATAACAAGCAAACACAGCAGTCAGTTCCTTAGGCCTCAGTTTCTTTGACAAGTCATTATTTGATTGCTAAGGACCCTACCAACTTCACGGCCATGAAAGGGAGATCATGATATTGCCACACTGCTGTGCTGCCTGCAATGCTGGGTCGCCAGAGAGTGTCTGTTGACCATCCCCCAGAAGCAGGGACAGCTCTGAAGGCAGTCCCCCAGAAGCAGCACAGAAGTCAGGGTGGCAATACCATTCCATGCCACCTGTATTTTGGCATGGCTACCTTCAGAGCTGGGCACCCAGAGAGTGGTGGCTGCTGACTGACATCCCAGCTCTGTGGGCAGCAGCACAGAAGCAAAGATGGCAGTACCACTGTAACTTTTTGTGTCTCAATGTCACAGCACCTCCTGCTGGTCACTCCAAGCTCAGTCCAGCTTCAGAGTGCTCTGTCCGAGTGGCATCTCAACCACTGTTACCTGTCTGTCCATTTTCCGCACTCATCAGGCCCTGCATCTCTCCCAGACTGTGGCACCCTTCCCACAGGGTACTGCTCCATAGCAGTGCCCACACGCTGAGGACCTCCCCTGCTGGGAAACCCCATTACCCTAAGCCAACACTTGCCTTGGTAATCTGCAGTCACTTGTCATCTAGCTACTTCCTTCAGGGGCAAACTGCAGTCTGAACTGGCCATTTCATCATTGGTAGGGTAGAGGGATTGGACTTGCTGTCTGTTCCTGCCCTGGCTGTCCCTCTAAGTCTAGTCCCTCCCTGGGCCTCTATTGCTGGACTGTAGCCTAAGGCTTATTCAGGCCCAGCTTTCTTGGCTCACCCTGTCTTCCCCCAGCACTGCTCTGTCCCAGGTACCCCTGCTAACAGGCAGCTAGATCCTTCTTCCTCCAGAGCTGGACCGAGTGAGCTGTTCTGATTGACTGGATCAAGCCTGCTTATGATTGGCTCCAGCCCTCTTCCAGGGCTGTTTTAACTTTAACTCTTATGTGCCACTGCAGGGAAACCACCCTGTCACAACTATACCGTGGCATCCTTTCTTCTGAGCTGTTGCTGGCAACAGTTGTCTTCAGAGCTGGGCTCCTTCAGATGAGCCAATGCTCTCCAGCTGCTCAGCTCTGAAAGCAGCACCACCACCAGCTCAGTGCAGAAATAAGGGCGGCAGTACTACAATTCCCCTGCACATACAATAACCTACAATAACCTTGTGACACCTCCCACCCACATATAATTCCTTTTTGGGTCAGGGGCCTACAATTACAACACAATGAAATTTCAGATTTAAATATCTGAAATCATGGAATTCATTATTTCTAAACTCTTATGATGTGAAATTGACCAAGATGGACCCTGATTTTGGTAGGGCCCTGATTATATTGCATTGCTGCTAATGCATGTCTTTAATCAACGAGAAGCTAATGCATGTCTCTAATCAACGTCCAGTATTGCTTAACGTAGAAGTAATGTCTTTTCTGACAACCACTTAGGTCAGGTCTATACTAGACCCTGGAGGTCCATTTAAGTTATGCAACTCCAGCTACGTAAATAACGTAGCTGGACTTCACGTACCTTAAGCCAAGTTTCATGCTGTCTTTATAGTGGGAGGTGGATGGGAGCAAATGCTCCCATTGGCTTCACTTACTCCTCATGAATTGAGGTGTATCAGTGTCCATGAGGGGTGCCCTCAGTGTTCAATTTAGCAGGTCTTTACTACGTATGCTAACTCAAATGCCAGAAAATTGATCTCTGGTGTGGCAAGTGGAGACATGGCCTTAGCAACTGGAACATTTGGTACTTCCCTGTTATATACTTGAACCATCAATCAGGGGAGTGAGTCCATATACCAATCTCTCCTCTTCTACTGCCTTATGCCTTTCTCTGTTGCCGAGGCTCGTCTGTCAGGAGGTAGTTGTGAGTAGTCATGCCCAGTGGTAGGAGCAGAAGTCGAAGCCTGACATAGGCTTGAGACTGAGCAGAGGATAGTGCTGGATATTGGGATCCAGGCACAGGCTGGGGTTGAAGCCAAGATCAGACTCTGTAGGCAAACCAAAATGGTATAGTAGCCAGGGTCCAGGTATAGACCACAAGTTCAAACCAGGAGGCCAGAGTCTGAGGGTTGCGGGGAGGGGGGTCAGGGTCAGGCAGTGGATGCAGGGCTGGAACAATGTCAGAATAGGGCAGGGACAAGGCTGGAAGAGGGCTTGGGCAAAGCTGGGGTTGGAACAGGAACAGGAACCAGATCAAGATCAGGGTGAGCATCCAAAGAGTCTGTTACTGTGTAAAGCAGCAGGAGGGCTCCTGGCGAAGTTGTGCTGTTTCACAGACTAAGCTGCAGTTGTGATGGGATTGGGGACATGCCAGCACCGAGGGGGGTGGGCATCACCTGACCTAGGCTCCGCTAAGGGATAGGCTGCTGCTGCCTTCCTGAGGGCTGAGTCACTGTAGGCTCCGTTTAAGTCAATGCAGCTGAAGTGCTTCTCCTTGCCCGAGTGATGACTGACTGTGACTCTGTTAAAGGGGTGAGTGGTGATGAGAGCTCAATGAGCAGCCCTGATCTGGCTGCTGGCTTGCCTCACAAAATCACATTGCAATGAGAATAGTTTTCTTGTTCCATATTTAAATCAAATGACTTGCAGAGTTAAGTGTGGGAATCAATGGGTATAACTGAAATTCAAACTCCTGTTAATAATTAACGGTTTTGTTGCAATAGGCCTAGAGGCCTACATGGTAAGTAGGGTTGCCAGGTGTCCAGTTTTGAACCGGACAGTCTGATCTTTGAGCTTTCTGTCTGGGAAACAAATTGAAAAAATACCGGACATATAAATGTCCGGTATTTTCTAATTAAGTTGAATTAAGTTTTATTATCATTATCATGAGTGTCATGACTGTGTGAGCATGTCTACCAGCCAGGCAGTACACAACTACACCGTAGAAAGGAGTGGGGCAGGGCAAGGCTGGGGCGGGATTGAATCCCGGGGCTGGACTTGCCTGTGTGCCCCGCCGGGATGGTGCATGGGATGCCAGCCCTGCTCCCCGCCGGCTGGTTCCCACCCCCGCTCCCCTCCCTGGCCAGCCCCACTCCCCCCCACCAGTCCCACTCCCCCCAACCCTCTCCCGTCAACCCTGCTTCCCGCTGGCCAGTTTCCCCCACCCCAATCTCCCTCGGCCAGCCCCACTCCCCCCCCCCCCCACCCCGTCTCAGCCAACCCTGCTTCCCGGTGGCTGGTTTCCACCCTGCCCCCCAAATCTCCCCTGACCAGCCCCACTTCCCCCAACCTCCTTCCAGCAAGCCCTGCTCCCCTCCTAGCCAGCCAGCCATCCCCCCTATCTGAGATCAAGTGTGTCTGTTATTTTTTTTGAAACCATCTTGTAACCCTAATGGTGAGGACCCCATTGTGTCAAGCACTGCTCAAATTGTTAATGCAGGTCCCTCTCTTAAAACCCACTGACTTCATAATGGTGAGCATGTACTTTTACCAACTGATCCTTTGATAAATGTTCAGCACAGAGGTGTTCACTCAGAGTTTAATGAGCCTTCTTGAAGGGCTAGTGTCATTTATAGACTTCATCACTCCCAGCAGATTGCTCATGAACTGAAAGTTGTATTTCCCCTTCCATTGGACCTGCCTCTACACCCTTCTGACAAAGTCCAGTTACCCTGGTAATACTTTTTTCTAATGATGGTCTTCCTAATAAAGGATCTCCAGTTCAACCTTTGAAGTGCTTTAATTCTGAAAAGGGCATGTGGGGCTTGATACTATTCTAGTTCTCAGACATCAAGCTTAGCTGCAAGAAGTGTCAGCATTTGTTATAATTTGCTCTAATAGTTGCAAAGCTGTCATCTAGATTTTTGAGTCTTTTACAGTTTTGAACATCATCCTACCCTCTTGCTCTTCAGTAGCAAGGGCTGCAAATTTATCTCTGCTTCTCAGGAAGCAAGGGCAGCTGAAGACCCACTGTTATCAGCCAAGGGCTAACCTGACAACATGAAAGAAAATTTACATTTCTGAACAAAATGTTTCTATTAATTAAAATTTGCAACCCCATCACTGTGAAGAAGGCAGTTATTGTTCTCCTTTAACATATGAACTAAAGAAAGCCCAGAGAGTTCACATGGTGACCCAAGAGCAAAGCTGGAATAGAATCCCGGAGTCTTGGCTTCCACTTACCTGCTCTAACCATTAGCCAGCACTGACTCCCTGGGGAAAAATATTGTAATTAACTGTATTGATTTATCTTTAGTGCAGGTTCTTTTGCTGCTGCTCTTGTTTTGCCCATCCATTGCCATGTTATAAAGGGCTTTTGCAAAGGGATCTCTGGGAGTGCTAAACAACATTTTTCAAATGAACAGTTTATTTGCCAGAAAATGCAGTTATTCATATTTCAGACAAATTTGCAGCAAGAGTTTTGGTCAAAAATAAATATTTTTAAATATGCCTGAAGAGACTTTTGGCCCTTTTCACAGAATGGCTGGAGGAAGCAGTGGCAGAAGTCTCCCATGTAACTTGTTGTCTCATGGTTAGGGCACTCATCTGAGATGTGGAGCTTAGCTTTGAATTTGGGATTCCCCAATTGCAGTAGAGTGCCCTGGCCGCAAGACTATGGGATATTTTAGGGCAGGTCTCTGTCAATATCTCATGTTGAAATTGTTTCACTTAGGATAAAAAATTAGTCATTGGAGCAGGGACTTGAATATGGGTGTCGCAATGGTCAGAGCATTTGACGCTATGGGGATTCTGATTTGGGTGTGCATCCATCTTTTCTGCACAAGCCGTTCCACTTTGTATTAAGTGCTTGAACAGTCATTGGGCTAGAGCCTTGAGGGAAGTGAGACTAGCTCTACATAGTCTGGGGATCAGGGCACTCCTGTGGGGTGTGTCAAACCCAAGTTGAAATCGCGGTTCCAGTGACTATGTAATTACTTATGCACAGTGGAACAGCTTCAAGAGGAAAGACAGAGATCTGCCATGTAGTAACCAGAGCCCCGTGGCTTGGGCACATTCCTGCCATGTTGGACACCCAAGTTCAAATAGCTGCTCCACATCAGGTAGAGAAGAAAACTAACCCTGGGCCTCCCACATCCCAGATAGTGCTCTCACCTTCAGAGCTAGAAGTTATAGTGGAGGTAGAACCTCCATCACCACCTCGTTAGTCATTCTTTTCTTGGCTTTTTATTTTAAAAGATGCCCAGGAACAAACCAAAACATTTCACTTCTGATAAAACATGTTTTTGTTTGATCTGGAACAAAATATATATATTTGCTGACCTTTTCAATCTGCCAAAGTTTTTCAGAATTTTCAGTTTGGGTCAAAGTTGAATTTTTTTACAAAAATTCAGAAGGGCCATCAAACTGAGAAATAGGGTATTACCCCAGCTTTAAACTACTACAACAATGATGCCATTGAAGTTTCTGAATTAGGCCACATATTTACTACAACAGAGAAAAGTTAAATATTTTCATTCTTTCTGTGGTTGTATATTCAGGCTGTTTACTACAGGTTGAACCTCACTAGTCCAGCACTATCTAGTCTGGCAACATTCGTGGTCATGTCCACTTGTCATGGGTGTAGCCAAGTTTCCTGTGGTCCCATAAAGTTTGTTTATAGCCACCAGTCCTGGTTCTCAATGTTCTGTGTTGTTGTTTAGCTCTAATTTACCTCTAAATGTTTTCTAAGAGCCCAGTAAGCAGTGGAAGTGTTGGTAATGCTGCTAAACAATATTGACCTCCTGTAGTCCAGCAAATTCTCTGGTTCAGCACCGGTTAGGCCTTGAGGGTACTGGACTAGAGTTTCAACCTATTTTCCATTTTCATGCCTGGAATTGATTAAGGATGGAAGTAAAATTTATCTGCTTGAGACAGGTTTTAGTCTGGCAGGTCTGATCACTTCTATTTTTCATTAACAGATGGCATTTAAAAAAAAATATTAATGTTTTATCTCAGAAAGATCTGTACATAATTTATGCTAACTTTGTATATGCAATACAGACTGAAGTGAGTTTAAATGGTATGTATCCATTTATAGACTCAAAAAGGGAAAAGAATAACACCACAATCAGTAAAGACGTATGCATGTGTATAAAGTTATTGACATACTTGTTTGTAGGATAGCAGTTGACGTTCTCAAAGACAATTCTAAAAGGATGTTATATTTGATACTTCTTAATTTATTATGGTGAACTATAATGTGATCAAAACTCCATATCTGGCATATGTATATTTAAAGTACAGGCAGTCCCCGGGTTACGTACAAGATAGGGACTGCAGGTTTGTTCTTAAGTTGCATCTGTATGTAAGTCGGAACTGGCATCCAGATTCAGCCGCTGAATCTGGACACCAGTTCTGACTTACATACAGATTCAACTTAAGAACCCCAGGCGTCCCCAAGTCAGCTGCTGCTAAAACTCTCTGCAGACCAGAGAGACGCTGAGCAAAGCGGCGCAGGACCCGGGGCCGGACCCGTGGCTCCCGCAGCAGACCAGGGAGACGGGGAGCAGCTTTTCTCGCCCCGGAGGAGGCGGGTGGCGGGACCAGGCGTCCCGCCGCTCCAGTCTTCCGGGGCGAGAAAATCCCCGTTCGTATCTGCGGATCCGACATAAGTCGGATCCGCGTAACTCGGGGACTGCCTGTACTTGTTCATGCAATTTTAAGATAGTCTTCATAGAGTGTTTTAAATGTGTTCTGAAAAGAGGTACAGAAATAATTTTTACTAAAACTTTTTAAATCTCCCAAAACCAAAATTGTCTTAAATATAAGGTGCATATTAGGAATGTTAAAATATATGTTTATTGAGATAAACATGTGACTGTTGAAAATGCCAATGGTTACACGTTTACATGCGGCGTAGGGGATGTGGCTTTTAGGCTAGCTCCCCATGCAGACTGGCTACCATGCAGCCACCCGGTCCCCCTCACTCCCATGCTGTTGCCTCTGTTATAGAGACAGCGGTGGGGGCGGGGTGTGTGTGATGCTGTGTGTAACCGTGAAGGTTAACCAATGAGTTGAGTCTCATCTGTTCACCATTTACATGTTTACACTTTCACATCCCTAGGGCATATCAATGAATTCTTCCTCAGAGAGTTGTAATCCTCAGGGCTCGACAAACTATAGCATCTACTCGCCCATGGCGAGTAGATTTCAGCCGTGCACCCCATTTATCAGCGACGTGCGCATGCGCAATGCGGCTCTTGCGCATGTGCAGTGTGGGGCTGGTGAGCGGTTTTTACCACGGTTTGTCAAGCCCTGGTAATCCTTAATTATGAAAATGAAGACAAGTCAGAGCTATCGCGCATGGGCAGTTCGGAGGATAGTATTTGGTGTGTGAACGTCTCCCGAGAAGTCCTACCTCTGGCATTAGAGAATTTGTAGGCAGATTTTTGCACCCTTAGATGTCAGCATGAAATATCCCAGTTGCTCCTCCTCTTCAACTGCTGAGACAATTTATAGCAAAACATCTTTGGCACTTGCCCTGTGTAACTTTCCATCTCCATTTCTTCTACTTACCACCTGTATCTCCTTGAAGACAGCTGGCAGCAGTATCAGCTTGTCCCTTTTCAATGTGTAATTCCCTAAATATGTGATGGGCTTATCAAAAATAAAAACAAATATGCCAATTTTGTGATGCCACTGGAATGACTTCTCTTTCCCTAGCAGTCTCTTCTTGTATATTTTGCTCTGTGGCTAAAGACTCATAAGGACAGAGCTACGAAGGTCAGCTGATGCTTTGGGCGACAGTGGTTATGATTACCAACCAAATATTTGCCACTATAAACCACAGTTGTGTTATAAACAGAGAGTAAGAATGAGACACTGCAATGTCTGGGCAAATGCTGACATTTTAAAGGTAGCCAGCATGCTTTGTGTATTGAAAATGAAGATTGCCCTATGTAACAGACGGTCATACGTAACAGAAGAAACTCCGGTCATCTGAAGAAGTGGGTTGTGCCCATGAAAGCTCATGATACCATCTACATGTTTTGTTAGTCTATAAAGTGCTACCAGACCATTTGTTGTTTTTTAAGTGTAACAGAAGGAAGTGCAGGATCTATTTTCCCCCCTGCCTTCATCACAGAACACAGAAGTCCCTCAAAGAGAGGAGAGAACTCAAATGATAAAGAAAGAAGATGGTTTGTTCTCTATCACCAATTCTGTGCTCTTTATTTATACTCACGTGACTGTGTATTAAGTACATTTCCCAGATCTGAAGAAGAGCTCTATGTAAGCTCAAAAGCTTGTCTGTCTTAACATTCTGAGAGCATTAGAAGATGGCCCAATAAAAGATATTACCTCACCTATCTTGCCTCTCTCTAATATCTGGAACCGTACTTTGTATGAATCTCTCATTTGGCAGCCGTATAAGCCTGGAACTAAAGGGTTTTTCTTTCTTTCTGTTGTTCCAGTTGGAGTGATTGAAGGCATCCTTTCAGTCCAGGCCAATCCTCTGCTCATCTAAGGAAATCCATTTTATATCAACCAGCTGATACAGGCTGGAATCTCTTTGCCCAGTCTGGGACACCTTCCAGCTGTGAAACCAGTGATGACTTGGAAGATAATATCCATTGAGATAGCAATAGTTCACTATTGGGGAAACAATAATATTCTTTACTCCAGTGTGTTTCTCTCTCTTTCACTCTTACACACATACACGTTATTGAGAAAAATGCATTTTTCATAGTCTCTTTCATAAGGTTCTGGAGCCTCAAGGGATGACCAAAAAATTAATACAGAAGAGCTTTGGATGTCAAACTTGTCAGTTAATTATAACCTTACAACTATCAGGTGTCTCCCACTTCATCAAGTGGTCAATATGTGAATTCACATCACTTGTCACAGTACTGTAACAATGATCTTCTTTGGACGCAGTCTTCTAGCTTGTCTTTATCTAAAACCTTTGCATAGATGCCTTATATAAGATTACAGTGCTATTCTTTTTTTTTTAAGTATTTTAATTTAATATACTTCTCTCATTATTGGCTGCTCCCTCCCACACACATGCAGCTTTCGGTTCAACAAAGTCATAACTTTCAAACTTAGCAAAATTTCTCAGTTCTAGCCTATGCCCAGGGTAAATATTGAGCCCTTTCTAGGAGCCAGGCTGCTCATCTGCATGGCCTAAATCTATGTAGGACAATCTGCAGCAGCTACAGCATAACTGTGTGGCTATTTTTGGCAACATACCTTCTGTCTAGTGGTATTAGAGCAGCGGGAGGCTGCATGTTTACCCTATGGATGTTGTGCATGTTGCAGGGTGATTGAAATAATATTTTGCCAAACAAACAAACAAAACATATATACATGTACAGAAATTATATGATATGACTTCTTACATACAAATACAAGCCGATTAATTTTGTCGTTTCCTTTTTACTGTCTGTACTTGCATGCTGAGTGGCATGTTAGACAGTGAAACAGCAAGTTAATTTTCCCTATATGTCAGTGAAAATAAATTCCCACGTTTCTGACTCTTGCTGATCTTATATTGCAATATTAATGAGTAAAAATGTGCAACCACTAGTTTTTCTTTCTCCTAGGACACAGATTGGACTGACACTTTTATAGTGGGCAGGCTTAAATGTTGAAATGATGCTTTTTGTTAACATTTAAATTGCATTATAGTGATCACCAAGCTCTTCATTCTGCCATCCATATGCATATTGAGTTCATACTTTCAGAGTAAAGTAGTTCTATTGAGCTCAGTGGGGCTAATGGAAAAGCAAATACTGTTCAGTGGTTGTAATGTACTGCAAGGGTCCTCGTGCCATTTGGAATGGTTGTCTATAAAATAGTTGTTCTGCTCAAGAGGACATTTACTGCTGAAGTGCAACACTTTTAAAGCTCAGTTATTGAAAAGTTGAGGCCTAAATGTTATGGCGCACACATGTCAACATTTATAAATTACATTTATAAATTACAAATTCCTTATACAGTACATTGATAATGGAAAATAATTGAGGCCATTTTTTTTCTTGAGTACCATGAAACATCTTCACATTTTTTTAAAGAATATTATTATTTAGACAAAATGTAAATTTCTGGGATGGCTTTTTGATGTTACTCTAAACTAGCATATTGGTAGGCATAATATTGAGTATAATAGTGACTTCAGCGATAGTACCACAGTCACTAAAAACATTGTTGATTTATCAGTATTCAATCAAAGAACTGACGAAATATCCATCCAAAATTTTACAGCTCCTAGTACTAACATATCAGGTATTCAAGAAAATGTTGCTTTGCTCTTTAAAAAGCAAGTGTCGAGGTCAATTGTTGAAGCTAAGGTGCTGTGCTAAATTAAGTAATGTTCTTTGCTTTAAAGCTCTTACATTTTTCAGTATTTCAGCAAACTAAGCTCGTCATTATGTAGTTAAAAGTAAAACACCTCTTTTGTTTTAGAGGAGGATCTGTTTAGGGCAAAATTGGAGGCTACGCTGTGCTCCTTTTCTTTTTGCTGTTTTGAGATGGGTTAGCACTCTTAGACTGAAGCATCTATTATAAAGGGAGTGTTTTGAAGTGGGAAGTGGGGCAGTGTGGTAGGCAGCTGTCAGCACCAGTAACCGGTTGCTTTGGGCTTAGCTTCTATTAAGCAGCTCAACCTATTGACGCAGTGCACAGGGAAGTATTCAGCAGAATTCTCCCCCTCCCTATCCTCATTAATAATCTCCTATGCTGTGGATGTGACAAACCCCATTTTGCGTGGAAGTTGGGCCTGAAATTGTAAGACCTAGACAGATTGGACTTCAGAACTGGATTGTGCTAGCATATATTTTTGCCATTTCCGAAGTTGCACATTCAGCTTTGCGTTTGACAAAGCTGCTTTGTTCCTTTTTTGGGTTGCTTAATTGCCATTTTCTGGTTTATTTTTTTTTTTAGTGTAAGGTGAAAACTGAGTAATGTTAGTCATGCAGATGTTGTGATATGGATTATGCTATGGATTTGTGATAGACTCTCTGAAATGCACATGAATACAATAATTGTAATGGAGAAAATGGGTAAGCACCTCATTTTTCATGTTCCTTGAGATTTCCTTTTAATGTTTTTTTTATTTATTTTAATGTGTGCAAATGGAAATATTATCCACTGTAAGGAAATGAACAGCTAGTCTCTTTCTCTTGAATTTTTGTTTCCTAATTAAGTTTGGAGTCTAATGTTTGTAGGAGAATGATTTCAAATTATGGTGATTATCCATTGATTTGATTTTTCTAAAATACATAGCACACAACCTGTGATTTGGTTATCAGTGATGAGACAGTGAGAAATGAAGTCTTATTTTATTTTTTTTCTTGTAATTTGAATGGAAAACATTTTTTAAAAAAATTGATACATTAAACAACTTCTGTAGTTTCATACTGCATAATTAATGTGCATAACTTTATCAATAACTTATTTCATGTTTAAGTTATATTTTTACACTAATTTTTATTGGACTAGTCTACCTTTTGCAGTTAAGGGGTCATATTTAGGAACATAGTGTATGTATCTTCTTGTTCTGAACAACACAGTAATTTGCTTTGAAAAGATCAGATTTAAATTAAACCAAATTTGGAAAGACTGGCAGAGGCAAAGAATAGCTATATGCAAAACATGAGGGGATCTGCTATTTTATTGTAAACAGTTTTTATTACAATACAGATTGGGCTTGGAGTTGCTAACATATAGGATAGATTTGGAATTAGGACGGAGAATTGTGACATCTCCATCAGAATGCTTTCTCCTCCTCTATTGACCTCTAACAATAATACTGGTGGGTGAACATATAAAACAGACTTGAGCAATAAGCAGCCCAAGGGCTGGATGCAGTTCACCAGCGCTAGCACGGGTTATTGCCAATGCCTGGTATAAAACATAATTCTGAAGCTGTATCCCGGGCTAATTAATGGGGTTCACTGGTACAAGTTGGACTTCCCTGGTCTGGCACCCTTGGCACCTGACTGGTCCCAGATGAGGGATTTTTCCAGACCAGGGGAGGTTATTTCAGGCCCCCTGCTACTGCCTCCCCCCCCGCCACCCCTCCAAAGGGTTCTTGGCTCCCCCCAAAGCCCAGATGAGCTGCGTGCCGGCTCCCTGCCCTACCCTTGCAGCTCAGGTGAGTCATGTGCCGGCTCCTTGCTCCCACTTTCACAGCCCAGCTGAGCTGCGTGCTGGCTCCCATCCACCCTCCTCACAGCCCATATGAGCCATGCCTCCCAGATTGCCCCATTGCAGCCCAGATGAGCTATGCACCAACTCCTGGGCCCCCACCCCCTTGCAGCGGGCTGGGACTCTCTGATCCTGGAACATATGTGGTCTTGCCAGACCAAAGAATCCTGGATTTTAGAGATGCAACCTGTAATTCTTTTGTACTATATACCTTTTAAAATATATTGACACCTATGTGTGTATTACATATAGAAGCTTTACTTCTCTTTCCATTTAGCTTATCCCCTCCTAACTAACCTTCCCCACCCCACACACACTCCAAAAATATTGTCTGAGGGATAGCCATGTTAGTCTGTAACTTTAAGAACGAGTGTCCTGTTGCACCTTTTATATAGTATCATGTGCTTTTGTGGATAAAACACACTTCATCAGATGTGTTGGTGTGGAAATAACAGAAACTTTTATTTATATATATATATATATATAATATATATATATATATATATATATATATATATATAAGACAAACAGCAGAAGTAGTACCTGTCAATTGTAGGACCTATGTTAATAAAGCTAATTAAATGGGCTGGATGTGTTCCCGTAATAGCTTTTTATGCAAAAATGCAGATGTTAATGACAGGGGAAATTGGCTTTGTAATGTGGTAACCAGTTAAAATCTTTATTCAAGCACAGGGTAACAGTGTCAAATTTGTAGTTGAATTTTAGTTCAGCAGTCTCTCTCCGTAATTTGGGTAGGAAAATTCCTTTGTAGAATAATGGTTACTTTTAAATCCACGATTGAGTGATCAGGCAGGTTAAAATGCTCTCCTACGGCTTTGTGTGTTATTATTTCTGATGTCTGATTTGTGTCCATTTATCTTTTGTCATAGAAACTGTCTGGTTTGGCCAATATACATGGAAGAGGGGCATTGCTGGCACTTGATGACATATATCACATTAGAGCCGTGGTCCCCAACACTGTGCCCGCGGGGGCGCTTCAATGCGCCCGCCAGGTGCTCGGGGCTGGCCTGGCCCCGGGCACATGGTGCACGGGCGCTTGGCGGGGGGAGCGCGCTTGGCGGGGGGAGCGCCGGGCGCGCGGCACTCTGCGGGGGCGGGCGCCGGCCCCGGGCGCGTGGCACTCGGCGGGAGAGGGGGAGCGCCGGGCGTTCGGCGGGAGGGGGGGAGCGCCGGCCCTGGGCGCGCGGCCCTTGGAGGGGGCCCTGCCCCCGGGCGCGCAGCTGGGGGGGGCCCGCCCCCGGGCGCGCTAGTGTCCCGCCCCCCTGGCGCCCGGCGGGCAAACGGCCACGCCCCCTGGCGCCCGACAACCTCAAAAGGTTGGGGACCACTGCATTAGAGGATGTGCAGTTGTATAAGTTCCTGAGGATGTGGCTTATATGGTTAGGTCCTGTGATGATGTTGCTTGTATAGATGTGTGGACAGAGTTGGCAATGAGGTTTGCTGCAGGGCAAGATTCCTGGGTAAGTGTATCTGAGGTGTGATGTATGGCTACTGGTGAGGAATTGCTTCAGGTTGGGGTGGTTGTCTGTCTGTAGGTGAGGATTGGCCTGTGAGAGTGAGGGATCATTTTCCAAAATAGACTGTAGATTTTCAGTGATGCGCTGAAGAAGTTTAAGCTGGGGCCTGTAGGTGATGAACAGTAGTGTTCTGTTTAGGGAAGTTAAGTAGCATTTCATAACTAACCGAGTACTACTCAATTAGTCAATGGGGGGGGGGGGAATGTCGCTCGCTTATTGTGGGTACGCAGGCTCCTACTACATTTAAACTGCAGAGCCACAGTGGAGTTAGCTCCCAGGGGCGGCACAAGATGGGACTGAGAAGTCCCGGCTAGTGCCAGCTTCGGGACTGCTGAGGCTCTGCATTTTAAATGTAGTAGGAACCTACTGTATCAGAGGCAGTGAGCAGGAGCTGGTGCTGGGTGGGAGCTTGCTTAAAAGCCTACTTAACCCCAGGTAACCCAGCCGGGTTCTTACTATATTTAAAATGCAGACACACAGCAGGGTTATGTCAGGGTTATGTTTAGTGAGCTTTTAAGCTGGCTCCCCACCCTTACTGCCTCTGTATCAGAGGCAGCAAGGTGGGGGAAGCGAGTAGTTGAGTAGTGACTTGACTACCCGACAAACTTAAGCTTATCAGGTAGTCGACTACTTGAGTAGTCGCTTACATCCCTAGTTCTGTTGTTTTCCCTTTTTGGGCCTGTCTTAACGTGATTGACTTCTGGGTACTAGACTGGCTCTTGTGGCACTAGCATGATATTTGTTGCCATCACATTGTTCATTCGGCTTGTGTGTTCTTTCCCTTGCAGATCTAGGAAGCGTTTTGTCTGTTTACATTGTAAGTTCTGTGGGGCATGAACTGTCTACTGCTTTGTGCAATGCCTAGTGTTTTGTCATTAAGCACTATCATGGAAACATGATTATTAAGAATGTCTTTTATGAATAATAGTGAATTTCAAAACTCAAGTGGCAGCGCGGGCTCCCCACTGCGCAGGGGAGGAGAGGTGGGTCTGAGTTCCAGTCCCGTGTGCCACTGATAATTGGCTTGTGTGCCACTTATGGCATGTGTACTGTAGGTTGCTGACCCCTGCTATAGACAGTTGGCTTGTTTCCTCATAGCTATAAAATCCTGCTAATCTGGTTGTGATCATTGACTGCAAATCATACCAGATTTTATGGGTGCAGAGGGAAAGAGGGAAGAAGGAGAATCATGCCTAAAAGAGGTGGTTTTAGGCATCCTATTGGAAGTAGCCTAAAACCACCAGCCTCATCTTCATTTTTGTATTAATCTAGATTTTCAGATTTAAGACACCAATCTCTTCCTCAGATGAATTCCCTTGTAATACTGAGATCACAGCTTTTTATGCTGTATTATCTGTAAATTAGAAAATTCCAAAGTGGAAATGAAAGTATAGATTAATATACTACCATGGAAGGACATGAAATAAGAGGCATTGCTTTTGGGCATAAGGACTTCATTGAATTGCAGGTAATCAATTAGGTGATCAGAGGAAAGTGCTTGTGTGTTTAAGCAGTTGATAATTTGCCAGTGAGGATTTTTTTTAAAGTGATTTTAACTTATTGAAACACATCAGTGTGTTTTGGGAGCCAATGTGCAAAAGAAACTGTGTAAACATGAGAGGATTTTGGTGATGGTTGTGATGTGCTATGTAATGAGTATATGAAAATCAGGAGGATTTTGTTATAGTGAGTAACGGCAAAAGAGGTCTGAGTACAAAAGAAATCATGTATCACTTACTCTTAGGCAACGATAGAAACGAGAAAGCCAATATGATTGAATGGGGGAAAGGATGTGCTTACCTGGCTTTGCACCCCTCCCCCATGCGGTCCCTAGGCATGATGTCCCAGCCATGGCCTCCCTCTGTTCCCATTGGCTGCAATTGCAGTGGGGAAACCTCCAGGCAGGTGTCCATGTGCTGCAATTCCCCCAGCTGGGGAGAGGGAGAGCAGCAGTGCATGGAGCCGCTTACTCTCCCTCTGAACCAGATCCAGCAGTAAGGTTCAGGGCTTTCTTCCTCCCTCCACCTTTCCAGCAGGAAGCTGGTGCTCCAGCCTTGCGGGGAGGGGGTTGGAAAATGAGGCTGGAGCGTCAGCACGGGCTCCCAGCTGCAGGGGTTGGAGGAGGGCTGAGCTTGAGCCCTGGCCCGCTTGCAAGGCAGCAGGGCCGCGAACCACAGTTTCAGAACCACTGGGCTAATGACTAGGGTTTGTTTATTTTGTTTTGTTTTGTTTTTGTAGCAGTGGTGGAAATAATTAGCAAATAACTGCTACTCAGGCATGTGATCTACTTTCAGTAAGTTAGACAATTTTTCAGCTTTTTAAAGACTGCAAAAGACACCAGTGAACACAAAGGGTTAAGAGAGTATATCACTTTGACTTTCTATTTTAAGTAATATTTTTAATCAGAAGAAGCTGAAAAAAACACTTGAGACCATCCACAGTTATTTTTCACACGTCTGAATATGTAAGGGAAAAAAAGAAGGGACATCCAAGTCTTGTATAAATTCTTTGAGCCAGATGGCCATCATGGGTTAAAATCCCACATAACAATTTGTGCCTTTACCCAATATTGACATCACAGTGCAAAGTCTCGGAAAGGCACCGCTGACACTGATAGATATTAAAAATACAAGGTAAGTGTGAGGTCTTGGCTATAATTATTCTTTTTTTTTGATAAAATGTAATATGCAGTGTTTACATGGACAGCTACTGCATTGAAGTGAATGTTTCATTTCTCTGCAAAATCAGTGAACTATGTTTATGTCTAACATTTATATCTAAGAAAACTGTAGATAGTATACCGAGCTTTTGAAGTCACAACCCCCTTCTTCAGATCTGAAGAAGTGACTTGTGCCCATGAAAACTCATGATACCATCTACATGTTTTTGTTAGTCTCCTAGGTGCTGTAGGACCATTCGTTGTGTGTTCAGTTTTTTCAGTTATAGATGAACATGACTACCCCTCTGAGACGTTTATATTTGATGTGTTAACCTGTAAACTATTTTGAGAGAATTTGAGTGTGAAAGTCAGTAGCAAGCAAGTTCTCGGACCTTTTAACATATGAAATGAGGAGAAATAGAGATGAAGGCCAAATACTTTAATCACCAATCCTGTGAACACTTCAGCAAGTACCTAGCTGAGGGCAGAATTTTAAATGTGATTTTAAAAAAAGTCTGTAAAGAGAGATAGGTAGGTAAATAATGTTAGGGGTGGGTTTTGGGTTATAATTTGCCTTTAGAAATCGAAGTCTGCTAGCTTCTTGTGTGTATGCTCACTTGGTATCTCTAAAGATGGTGACAATGCATTGATGTTCTCCTATAACTGGAAGTAATTTAATATTTTTTGCGTTTAGTGGAGAGAGAACAAATTCATGAGCTTGTTTCCTGTGGTTTTTGGGTGTTTTGTTTTAAGGTAGAGAATAAAGCAATGTACATTTAAGAAACAAAAGCAAATTATGACTGGGAGATTGAAGACAAGTCATAAAACCCTGCAATCTGTGTGCAGGTTTTTATCACAAAGCAGGTACATTTTGTCCCTCATGAAATGCAATGGATTTAACTGCAGTTTAATTTGGTCCAATAAGACTAAATGCAAGAATAACCCTCTCTTTTTTATGAAAATATAGCAGTTATGAAAGGCTGTTAGAATTGTCCTACAATCTGTGTTGTCATTAGTGTGTCTAGTTTTGAAAAAAAAAATATTTATAATTGAACAATCACAAGAAGATGGCAGTTCAGTTATAGTTTTAGGCTGTGTCTACATTGGCACCCTTTTCCGGAAAAGGGATGATAATGAGACAAGTCAGAATTGCAAATGCCGCGGGGGATTTAAATATCCCCCGCGGCATTTGCATGAACATGGCTGACGCTTTTTTCCGGCTCGGGGCTTTGCTGGAGAAAAGCGCCAGTCTAGATGGGATCTTTCGGAAAATAAAGCCTTTTCCGGAAGATCCCTTATTCCTGATTTTAAGAGGAATAAGGGATCTTCCGGAAAAGGCTTTATTTTCTGAAAGATCCCGTCTAGACTGGTGCTTTTCTCCGGCAAAGCCCCGAGCCGGAAAAAAGCGGCAGCCATGTTCATGCAAATGCCCTGGAGGATATTTAAATCCCTGGGGCATTTGCAATTCCGACTGGTCTCATTAGCATCCCTTTTCCGGAAAAAGGTGCCAATGTAGACACAGCCTTACTGGACATTGCGCTTTTCTCTAATGCTGGGTCTCTGTCAGAAGACTGGAGCATGTGAAAATATTCACATCTGTTCCTCACTTTATTTTCTCTTGGTGCAGTGTCAGTCCTTTGTCACCTACAGCTGGCATTAGGCTGATGTTAACTGAGTGCTGAGAAATGAAGACATCTTAGTATTTTGGTCTGCTGTTTTCCTGTCACCAGACATGGGGGGAGAGGGAAAATCTCTTAATACATATTTGTTTTTGTGGCCTCTTACAAAATGAATTTGGCTCTTTTCTATGAGGAGTAGGAAGTGGTGGTGGTGATGATGATGATGATGTGTATATACCTTTGACGTGACAAGATGGGAAAAAATTCCGTGTTATTGGTAAGTTCATTACATGTGGGAAGCAGAGGAAGAAATGTAAAATAGTGATAGAAATGTGGCCGTGTTAGTCTTGGGTAGCTGAAGCAAAATGCAGGACAATGTAGCACTTTAAAGACTAACAAGATGATTTATTAGATGATGAGCTTTCCTGGGCCAGACCCACTTCCTCAGATCAAAAAAAGCATACTAAACTAGATTTTCATTGAGTCCCTGAAGTCCTTGGAGAGTTGCTAGCTCTCACGTTCTTCTGTCTCTCAGGATTCTTATTATAAAGCCTGTTTCAATGTTCTTTAAGTTTCTTGCTCTGGTGCCTACAAATAATAATTAGAAAATATAAATGACATATCAGATAAATAGCTTATCACCAACAGCTTGCATTTGGTTCATTGCCTCCTTAGAGAAACACTATATAAATTAAATTGTTTGTTATTCTGGAAATATTCCTGCTTCAAAGTCAGATCCAACTATCACGTCATTGGACATATTTTAGAGGAGAACATTCGAAGAAGAGCTCATTTTGAAGATGCTGGTTTTGCTTCAGAGACTTGGTTTCCATGGTCCTTTTAAGTGGCAGATTGGCGGATTGTTCTTTATGGATTTTTAAATCCAGCATATGCTGACATGCTTCATCTTCAAAAAGGCGGTGATGTGACAGAGAATCTGCTTTTTGTGGGGTGAGGTTTGTTTTGTTTTTTCTTTTTACTACTGTACCTACCTCATCAAGGAGAGAGTGTCCCTTCTTGGCTGTATGCCCATATTTAGAGCCCAGATGACAATTCCTTATGTTCAGTTCCAGACAGTAATTGCACTGAGCTGCTGTGTAAGCGGGAAAAGGAAGTTTTCATTGTGTAATGCCCACAGAAGTATGGAGCAAACAAAGCTTCATGCTGCTGGGACTGCAAAATAAACTAAATCAGTCTGTAAACTCCTTTATTATCTAATGCAAAGCAAATCAAGACACTGTCACGGGGACAGATTATTTATTAGCCTGGGGCGTTGAGAAATACAATCAATTATATTTGCCAAATAATTATAAAAAAGGCATCATTGAATACTGGCTCTGCAGCGCAGATTGGAAGGAGACATTAACATAACTATTTTTTTAATTAATCACAGACCGTCTTTACAGGACTGTACAAAACAGGTCTGGCCCTACAGGCCTGACACTCTAATGGTTTGATTACAGGAAGCCCTTGCCATTTGTGTGGGATACATTCTTGAAATCACCGCAAATGGTGAAATCCACAAATATTAGGGGCAAGAGGTGTGTGTTCCCAAAACAAAACAGCCACCTTTTTCCATCCACTTCTAGTTTCTGGCAGTGGCCAAATACAATAGTGATGAATCATGATTCTCATGATATTTATTATATCTATGTTTAAGTGTCACCGTGTCATATGCCCAGTGAAATGTCCTGGTACTGTACGGCTCCGTTACTAGAGTAGACTGGAAAAGCATCATCCTGCGGGGTCATGTGCTTGGGCTAATGTGGTGCAATGCACCATGAATATGCAAAGCCGCAGATACCGAAACAGTGAATGGTGAGGGCTCCTGTAAATCTGTGATGGCCAGGAAGGAACCTCACTAGACCACAAAAGATTTTTTTTAAAGCACATTTTTAAACTTGGTCATTTAATACATAGCCAGAGTCTCCTGGTGTTAACCCCACTTAACCCAGAGTGGTACAGAAGAACTTAGTTCCTTGTGGGGGAGGAGTCTTACATTTTTAAGGTTGTGCACACATGGTTTCTCTACATTTACAGTGCTGTAGCTGCGTGACTGTGCTGCTGTGGGACTTGCTGAAGAAAGTGCCCGCATTGATAGGAGAGCTACTTTCGTTGACGTAGATACTCTGTAACCCTAAGAGGCAGTTGTGGTGTCAGTGGGAGAAGCCCTCCTATTGACAATGCTGTCTACTCCAGGATTTCAGTCAGTCTAACTGCATCATTCATGGGTGGATTTTCCATGTGTCTGTGGGACACAGCTATATTGACGTAGGGGCATAGGTTAAAATTTCCAAAAGTGCTCAAAGTTGGCTTACTGCTGTTCTCGTTGAAATAAATGGATACTTTTGGCTTTAGGGGAACCAAAGTTAGACATTTGCTGAGTGCTTTTGAAAATCCCACCCATATTCAGTTGTCGAATTAGGTTTGTTTGCAGTTTAATATTTTAAAAAACAACTGAAAGCTTTAGTTTGGTTGGAATGTTGTTTTGCTGCAGAAAATTTAGAAATCTCAGATTGAAAATGTAATCTCATATGAAACTACTTTGGTGGCAGATGGGTTTTATGAATAGGATTGCTGCTGCACTTCATTTTATCATGGGCCTCAGACCCTGCAACGTGCTTAGAGCACACATGCCAATAGCTAACAAAAAGATGTGGCCAGTCATCGTCTCCTTGACAAGCCAAACTATAAAACCAGTGAATTGTTGCAGAGGCTTTTAACGAGCACAAAGATAGAGCAGATCACACAGTCACCAACTGCTGTGTGTATAGACAGAACTCCTTAAAAACCTGCACTAAAATGTGTACTTTTTTTTTATTACACTATCAAGCTTGTTGTTAGGGGCCCCACATGAGGTTTCTTTCACTGCTCCTTATGTCGAGTTGATGGTTTAGCAACTGTGTCTCAACCAGGCTTCCCCCCACCTTCAATTTGAGCCTTAGTGCATATTTTGAAAAGAGCTTTTTCTTGGTTTGAGCTTGGTTCAGTGAACAAGGTGGCTATTTGAAAACAGTGGGGTGTAGAGTTGTATGTCTTGTCACCCTTTGCTTTTACCCTGGCTGACCTTCAAGCTGTGTAGGAGACAATACTTAGGATGATTAATCAGTCTTCACTTGTTATTCCCGGTAGCTTGCCTGGCTTAGAGAGAAGGGTGAGAAAGGAGAAGAGGAATATAAACACAAACATCATTTTCTAACATTTTGTTTAGAGGAGACAGTGGGATGGAAGACGCCAACCTGGATCAGCTGCTAGAAGACAGTAAGTTTGAGACCTGGTGCAGCATTACAAAGCACAGTGTAGTTAAAAAAACAGCTAACTGATGGACTCTTCTTAAGCAGATTTAGAACCTCTTGTACTTGTTTTATGTAGAGGGGGAAATTACTGCAATAGAAGCAGCTGAGAGAGAGAGCAAAAGTTTGGGGATTTTTCTCTTCATTCAAAATGTGTTAAATTATAGTGTGCAATATTCTTTAGCTATTTTGAGCATTTATTAAATATATCTAATACCTTTCCTCTGTAAAATGCTTTTACATACAAATATTAACATTGTATTATACATTAAAGCCATTATTTATTTTACCAACATTTTATTTATATAAAAATAATAGCTATTTAAAATCATACATTATTGAATGTTTATGGTGTTTTTGTTTTTGTTTTTTAAACTTCAGTAGCCTTTTTCATATCAATCTGTCCTTTCGCCTCAAATAGTTTTAGTCTGTTTTTTTGACAGGAAGAATTCCACTCATTTTGACAATTTAGTAGATACTTACAAAAGCTGTTCTTCAATGTCTAAGGGCCTGCTCAAAACCCTATGTTCCTTGCTTTAACCTTTACTTATTCTTCTGGATTAAAAAGTTGCATGAAATAGGATGTTGATATAGGGGCACAAAATATTTGCAAACATTGTAAAGTCTACCATATGACTGCTGAAAAATTGTAATGATTTTTACCTATGTTCTTCAGTTACTTATTACAATACTGCTGTTTGGTAGTTCCACAACAAAGCAAAACTAATACATTTTGCTTGTGGAGTTCTGAGCGCTTACTTAGATCAGTATCTTGGCATGACTTGTGAATATTTGTCCTGTTACACTGCAACTAAACTATGTTACAGTAAATCATGTTTTCAGCGAATAACCTTTTTACAACAAAAATAACCAGTTTAGTAGTATCATACATAAGAACATAAGAACGGCCGTACTGGGTCAGACCAAAGGTCCATCTAGCCCAGTATCCTGTCTACCGACAGTGGCCAGCACCAGGTACCCCAGAGAGGGTTGACCGAAGACAATGATCAAGCCATTTGTCTCCTGCCATCCCTCTCCAGCCTCTGACAAACAGAGACCAAGGACACCATTTTATCCCCTGGCTAATAGCCTTTTATGGACCTAACCTCCATGAATTTATCCAGCTTCTCTTTAAACTCTATTATAGTCCTAGCCTTCACCGCCTCCTCTGGCAAGGAGTTCCACAGGTTGACAACACGCTGTGTGAAGAAGAACTTCCTTTTATTAGTTTTAAACCTGCTACCCATTAATTTCATTTGGTGTCCTCTAGTTCTTCTATTATGGGAACTAATAAATAACTTTTCTTTATCAGCCCTCTCCACACCACTCATGATTTTATAGACCTCTATCATATCCCCCCTCAGTCTCCTCTTTTCTAAACTGAAAAGTCCCAGTCGCTTTAACCTCTCCTCATATGGGACCCGTTCCAAACCCCTAATCATTTTAGTTGCCCTTTTCTGAACCCTTTCCAAGGCCAAAATATCTTTTTTGAGGTGAGGAGACCACATCTGTACACAGTATTCAAGATGTGGGCGTACCATAGTTTTATACAGGGGCAGTAAGATGTTCTGGGTCTTATTTTCTATCCCTTTCCTAATAATTCATAGCATCCTATTTGCCTTTTTGACCGCCGCTGCACACTGTGTGGAAGTTTTCAGAGAACTGTCCACGATAACTCCAAGATCTCTTTCCTGATTTGTCATAGCCAAATTAGCCCCCATCATACTGTACGTATAGTTGGGGTTATTTTTCCCAATGTGCATTACTTTACACTTATCCACATTAAATTTCATTTGCCATTTTGTTGCCCAATCACTCAGTTTGGTGAGATCTTCTTGGAGTCCCTCACAGTCTGCTTCTGTCTTGACTATCCTAAACAGTTTGGTATCATCTGCAAACTTTACTACCTCACTGCTTACCCCTTTCTCCAGATCATTTATGAATAAGTTGAAAAGGATTGGTCCCAGGACTGACCCTTGGGGTACACCACTTAGTTACCCCTCTCCAATCTGAAAATTTACCATTTATTCCTACCCTTTGTTTCCTGTCTTTTAGCCAGTTCTCAATCCAAGAAAGGACCATCCCTCTTATCCCATGGCCATGTAATTTACACAAGAGCCTTTGGTGAGGGACCTTGTCAAAGGCTTTCTGAAAATCCAAGTATACTATATCTACTGGATCCCCCTTGTCCGCATGTTTGTTAACCCCTTCAAAGAACTCTAATAGATTAGTAAGACAGGATTTCCCTGTACAGAAACCATGTTGACTTTTGTCCAACAAATTATGTTCTTCTACATGATTCACAATTTTATTCTTTACTATTGTTTCGACTAATTTGCCCGGTACTGAAGTTAGACTTACCGGTCTGTAATTGCCAGGATCGCCTCTAGAGCCCTTTTTAAATATAGGTGTCACGTTGGCTACCTTCCAGTCATTAGGTACGGTAGCCGATTTAAAGGATAGGTTACAAACCACAGATAATAGCTCAGCAATTTCCCATTTAAGTTCTTTTAGAACCCTTGGATGAATGCCATCCGGTCCCGGAGATTTGTTAACATTAAGTTTTTCTATTTGTTCCAAAACCTCCTCTAATGACACTTCAATCTGGAAGAGTTCCTCAGATTCATCACCCACAAAGGACGGTGCAGATTCAGGAATCTCCCCAACATCCTCAGCCGTGAAGACTGAAGCAAAGAAATCATTTAGTTTCTCTGCAATGGCTTTATCGTCCTTGATTGCTCCTTTTATAGCTCGATCATCTAGGGGACCCACAGGCTTTTTAGCAGGCTTCCTGCTTCTAATGTACTTAAAAAACATTTTGTTATTTCTTTTTGAGTTTTTGGCTAGCTGTTCCTCAAAATCTTTTTTTGCTTTTCTTATTACATGTTTACACTTGATTTGACAGTGTTTATGTTCCTTTCTATTTATCTCACTAGGATTGGACTTCCACTTCTTAAAAGATACCTTTTTGTCCCTCACTGCTTCTTTTACATGGTGGTTAAGCCACGGTGACTCTTTTTTAGGTCTCTTGCTATATTTTTTAATTTGGGGTATCCATTTAAGTTGGGCCTCTATTATGGTGTCTTTAAAAAGTTTCCATGCAGCTTTCAGGGATTTGGCTCTAGTCACTGTGCCTTTTAATTTCTGTTTAACAAACCTCCTCATGTTTGTGTAATTTGTGAAGTGAGGACTTGGGTATGGATTAATGCACTCTATAGAGGTGTGATTTCCAAAGAACATTCACATATGAATTGATTGGTCCATGTAAGCCAGGCATGGGCAATCTTTTTTTTTTTTTAAATGGGGCAGGGCCTCAACAGGAAGGGGCGGGGCCAGGATGCCTCAGGCTTCCCCACCCACAGACCATGATTGCTCTGGGGGTGGGAATCCCCCAACCTCCTCCTCCCCTCCACTAAGCACCCGTGCCCCTGATGGTGGAAAGAGACTTCTGTGCTCTCCCACCCCAAGCCAATCAGGGCCTGGGGGGGACGACATGCAAAGTCTCTTCCTGCCCGGCCCAAGCACGCAGCACTCCAGGTAGGGCGGAGGAAACTGTGCTCACGCCCCCTGCCCTCAGATCCTGATTGGCCTGGGGATGGGGGAGTATGCAAAGCCTCCTCCTGCCCTGCTAGGAGCGCACGGCACTTCTAAGTGCTGCACGCTCCTGGCAAGGCTGGGGTAGGGTAGGGTTGCCAGGTGTCCAGTTTTCTACTGGACAGTCGGGTATTTGTGCCCTCTGTCCAGTAGAAAAATTCAGAAAATACCGGACATGTGCAATATCCGGTATTTTCTGAATTTCCGGCTGGGTGCTGGATGGAATCCTGGCGGGGGCGTGGGAGTGACTGGTAGGCGGGGCGTGATTGGCACTGGGAGCTCTGTGGTCACATGCAAAAGCTGGCTGGGGCGGGAGCAGTGGATAGGACTCCCAGCCACTCCCCCAGCCCGGATTCTGCCCACAACCAGAAGCTCCAGCGCCGATTGCGGCCCCACCTTGCAGCTGGGAGCCTCTGGCTGTGTGCAGAAGCAGGGGGGGCCACTCCCACTGCCCCCGCCTGGCATCTACTAGCAACTAGAGAGAGTGCCTGCCGGGGGTGCGGTCTGTTGGACTTCGGCTGCGGACAGTGGCTGCACCTCCCTCTTCCCCCCCACCGCCTGCTCTGCTTCCCGCCCCCCTTCCTCGGCCCCCCCATCCCATCAAGCCCTCCCGGCCCTAGATCCCGCCCCAGCTCTGCTTCCCACCTCCCCTTTCTCCCAGCCAGCCCTGTGGCCCCTGACCCACCGCAGCCCCGCCCCCTTCCTCTCGGCCAGCCCCGCCCCCTCCCGGCTGGTTCCTTCCCCTCCACCCCCCCCCCCGCGCGCCCCCGGCAAGTGTGTCTGGTATTTTGGGGGATCTACCTGGTAATCCTAGGGGTAGGGTGGAGAGAACTTTGTGCACTCCTCCCACCCCCAGGCCAATCAGGGCTGGGGGTGGGGGCAGCATGCAAAGCTTCCTTCTGCCCTGCTAGGAGCGCATGGCACTACAAAGCCTAATAGTTCTGGGGATAGGGGAGCAGCAGGGTCTCTGCAGGCCAGATGAACCTGGTTGGTGGGCCAAATCCAGCCTGTGGAGGCCCTTTTGCCCACCCCGAAGTAGACCCTGCTGGTGCACTGTAACATAGTTCTATTTGAAACAGTGCTTTGTTAAAGTGAAATAGGGCACCTTTAGGGACTGCTGGTATGCACTAAAGGTTCCTTGGTACACTTTAACAAGTTTCAAACAGTACTACAAGAAAGCACATCAGCACAGACCAATTAATATGCAGTATGTGACTGTACTTTGGAAATCACATCTACTGTGTAGATAGGGTTGTCAGATGGTTGAAACAAAAATGCCGAACATGCCCCCTCTTCCCCCCCCCCCCCCCCAAAAAAAAAGCCGGGAAAAAATTTAGTTGGGGGGGGGGGTGTCTTTTGGCCAGCAGCCATTTTGTGCCAGCAGCCTTGGGGAACCAGGTAAGCATGGGGGCTGGGGTCGGGGGGCTGGGGTGTTGGGGGTGGGGGGGAGGCCAGGTGCTGAGTGTTTGTAGGGTTGCCAGGTGCCTGGCATTTTCACCTCCTAGCTGGGGAAAAATTCAGAAAATACCGGACATCTTGGGTGTCTGGTATTCGCTAAATTTTTTTACCTGACAGGAGCCAAAAATACCGGTCTGTCCGGGTGAATACCAGACACCTGGCAACCCTATGTGTAGACAAGCTCTCAGTTTCTACCTGGGTTTTGTTTATTGGGATTTAAGGACTTTTTTCAGTGTGACTAAGCTACCAAGAGATTCCTACTCATCACAGTGTTATCTTTTATCAGGGACCTCCTGTATAACACTGGACATAGGACTACTCAGCAAGCACCGGCACGTGCTTATCTTTACATTTGCGAAGAGCACTGTTGCAGCAAATGGAACATATGCATGAAGTTAAGCATATTCAGAAGTGCTTGGAGAATCAGGGCCTAAACTAGCACCTGAATATACCACATACAATGTAACGCTTATAGAACTATCACACAACTGGTTCATTTTCTGCATCTCATCTGTGAGACAGCAATTAATTCAGGGAAGTCTGGCATCCTGTGTTATGCAGAAGACCAGACTAGATGATCACAATAGTATCGTCTAGCTTAAAGTTAAATAGCTCTCCTCTTTTATCAAAGCTTCCACTGTAAACAGTGCTTTCCTGTAACAATTTAGGTCCTACAAGGACTTTTGAATTTGTTTTATTTTACATGTATATTTCATTGGCTTCAACGGAGCTACTCCCATGTAAAGTTAAGCATCTGCATCAGTGGTTCTGGGTAGAGGCCTGAAATATTACTCTAAAGAAGGATAGGTATTTAATTGGAAACTAAATAGTTTCATTGCATTTGATTGTAGTATAGCAGCACCTAAAAATGCTGCATGCTGTACAGGCCTATTGGAGGACACACTCCTTGTCTGAAGTTGCTTACAGTTTTTTGTCTCTTCCTCACTACAACTTTGTTTACACATCTCTCAGGGAGAGGGGGACAGTTTACAGCACTAGTCCTAGTGTTCCATCTTGGACCATTCCAAAATGAGCTTGTGTGAATAGCTGACCAATATCTACAGTATAACTAAGTTCAAAAAAGAATTAGATAAATTCATGGATGAATTCATGGGTGGCCATTAGCTAAGAGGGTCAGGGATGTAACTCCATGCTTGGAATGACCCGATTGGCAGTGTTCCCTATACACTGAGCTCTTGGGTGCTCAAATGCTTCCCAACTGATTAGCAGAGTACCCAAACCACCTACAACTGGCAACATGTGTTTCTTTGGGCGGTGTACATCTGCACATGCCTTGGTGTACATAACAAAATGTATTCTGTTTATGGGTGGAAAAAAGTTAGTGAACATTGCCCATGAGTAGAGAGTATCATAGGCAGGGGATGGCTTTGCCTTTCCAAACTGCTTCACATGACCCCATCTCTACTTCTGCAGAGTCTAGGCTTGCTGTTCCCATGCCAAAGACTGGAGTAGGAAGTCCAGGGGCCATGCCATGCTGCCTGTCCCACTCTGGCCTCTGGGGCTGTCAGCTTGGCTATGTGTGTGTTGTGGTGGGGGGAGGAGGGGCTCATGACCAGGATTTGGGGTGCTAGGTATGGCCTGGAGAGACTGGGGCTGTACCACCTGGCTCTCTTCTCTGAAGTTGGGGAGGCTGAACTCACTCTGCCCAGCACTCCTCTCTGGCATGCTGTGGCCAGAGGAGACTGGAGCCATGCTGCCTGTCATTCCTCTGGCTCGCTGGAGGAGGTTGGGGCCGTGTCTCCCGGCACTCCTCTCTGGAACTCCAGAGCTGGGCAAAGCTGGGGCTGTGCCGCCTGGCAGTCCTCTCTGGGGCAGTGCTATCTGGCGAAGGGGCCAGCAGCCACAGTGGGGTGGATGGCTGGGCAGGGGATAGCAGTGGCCACTGTGGCAGGGAGGGGATAGGCTCCAATAGACACAGAAGGGGAGGGGCCTCACTCAAGCAGAAGGCATAGGATTGGGTTCACTCATGGCCCATCGACAACCCTAATCCTCTGAGAGCTAGAAACTGAGAAGGGAATCATAAAATACTAGAACTGGAAGGGACCTTGAGACCAGGCAGCATCTAGATCATCCCTGATAGATATCTATCTAACCTGCTCTTAAATATCTCCAAAGAGGTGATTCCACCACACCCATAGGCAATTTATTCCAGTGTTTAACCACCCTGACAGTTAGGAAGTTCTTCCTAATGTCCAACCTAAACCTGCTGCAGTTTAAGCCCATTGCTTCTTGTTCTATCCTCAGAGACCAAAGAGAAGAATTTTTCTCCCTCCTCCTTGTGACACCCTTTTAGATATTTGAAAACCACTGTCACGTCCCCTTTCAGTCTTCTCCTTTCCAAACTAAACAAGCCCAATTCTTTCAGTCTGCCATCATAGCTCATGTTCTCTAGACCTTTAATCATTCTTGTTGCTCTTCTCTGGATCTTCTCCAGTTTTTCCACGTCTTTCTTGAAATGAGGTGCCCAGAACTGGACACGATACTTCAATTGAGGCCAAATCAGCACAGAGTAGAGCGGAAGAATGACTTCTCGTATCTTGCTCACAACACTCATGTTAATTCATCCCAGAATGACATTTGTTTTTTTTGTAACAGAGTCACACTGTTGACTCATATTTAGCTTGTGGTCCAATATAACTCCTAGATCCCTTTCTGCCGTACTCCTTCCTAAACAATCACTTCCCATTCTGTATGTGAGAAATCGATTGTTCTTTTCTAAGTGGAGTACTTTGCATTTTTCCTTATTAAACTTCATCCTATTTTCCTCAGACAATTTCTCCAGTTTGTATAGATCATTTGGAATTATGACCCTATCCTCCAAAGCAGTTGCAATCTCTCCCAGCTTGGTATCATCTGCAAATTTAATAATTCTACTCTCTATGCCATCATGTAAATTGTTGTTGATGAATATTGAACAGAACCGGTCCCCAAACAGACCCCTGTGGAGTCCCACTTGTTATGCCTTTCCAGCAGGATTGAGAACTGTTAATAACTACTCTCTGAGAACAGTTATCCAGCCAGTTTTGCACCCACCTTACAGTAGCTTCATCTAAGTTGTATTTGCCTAGTTTATCAATAAGATCATATGAGACCGTATCAAGTGCTTTACTAAAGTCTAAGTATTCCACGTGGATAAGTATTCTCCCTTATCCACAAGACTTGTTATCCTATCAAAAAAGCTGTCAGCTTGGATTGACATAATTTGTTCTTTACAAATCCATGCTGGCTGTTACCTGTCACCTATTTTCTTCCAGATGTTTGCAGATTAATTCCTTAATTACTTGCTCCATTATCTTTCCTGGCATAAAAGTTAAATTGACTGGTCTGTAGTTTCCTGGGTTGTTCTTACTTCCCTTTTTATAGATGGACACTATATTTGCCCTTTTCCAGTCTTCTGGAATCTCTCCCAACTTCCATGATTTTTCAAAGACAACTTGGGGTTCAGATATCTCCTCTATCGGCTTTTTTTTTTTTTAAAAAAATAAAAGCCTCATCCACCTCTTCTGCCTGGGTAGGTGGTCTGTAGTAAACTCCTAGCATGACACCACCCTTGTTTTTTACCCCTTTTAACCTAACCCAGAGACTCTCAACAAATCTGTCTCCTATGTCCATCTCTACCTCAGTCCAAGTGTATACATTCTATATATATAAGGCAACACCTCCTTCCTGTTTTCCCACCTATCCTTCCTGAGTAAGATGTACCCTTCTATACCAATATTCCAATCGTGTGTATTATCTCACCAAAGCTCTGTGATACCAACAATGTACTAGTTGTGTTTTATTTGCACTTCAAGTTCTTCCTGCTTATTACCCATACTCCTTGTATTTGTATACAGGTGCCTTAACCTGGGTGGCTCTCTCCAAATTTCTCTTTTTGGCATCCACCCCCCTGAAGCTGTGGTACTCACCACGGTGGGAGACATGATAGAGGGCTAGTTGGACTGCTGATCTAACCTAGGGATGTAAAATCCTGTTTAATCAGCTAACAGGTTAAACATTATAGTGAACCTCTTAAATAGGGGTGAGTGGGGGCCCTACCCCTGTTATGGATGGAGAGCTGCTCTGTCTGGAGGTAGGTGGGGAGCTGCTTGGGCTGGTCCCACCATGCTGTGGGTGGGCAGGAAGCTGCTTGGACCATGGGTGGGGAGCTGGCTAGGCTAGCCAGGTCACTGGTTTACAGGTAACCAGTAATCATCACCTGGTAAGATACACAAGCCCTGGTTAATCACTGGCATCCCTAATCTGACCCAGTGTGGCCATTCATTGCTCCTGAGTTATTGTTCTAGTATGGAACTATTGAGAAACAGCCTCTGAATCATTCACTGAAACATAATGTAACGAATATTCTTACTGAAAAGTCACCTGGTTCCCCAAAAAGAAAATTGGAACACTATCAAAATCGCTTTCTCAGTTGGGCTGACTCTTGTGCTTCTAATCCAAAGTGTGCTAGGTTTCTTTCCATATACAGTTATCCTTCTCCTGTTATCCTCCACTATGCTTATCCTATTCTTGTGAGCTGGTGTAATAGCACATTATAGGAGTCCTGCTCTCTGCAAGTAAAATCTTTAAATTCCAATGCCTGGAGAGCTTATGAGAGGGAAGGGCTGTGAATCTAAACAAAGTAGATTGGTAAAGTTATAATTAGACCTGCTTTAAGATCTTTTAATTTTTTCCATATAACTGTGAATTTGTGGTAGATTTAGGGAAAAATGGACTGCACTGTCAAGATCAGATCATATAGTTTCACGTTGAAGAAATTCATTGCCCCTAACTTGGGAAGAGAACAAAATAACAGGGCAATGGATAGTGAAAAAGTAGAGTGCACCATTTTAGGATCTATAATCTTACCAACAAAGGAAGCCAGGTTGCCTGTAACTCCCTTCCTCCCCCTCCCAAAAAAAAGATAATTTTAAAATTTATACTAACTAGTGACTTGCTTATATAAACTTATTCTGATTTATTGCATTTTATTTTGTTAATTACTTTCTGTTATCACATTTTTAAGAAGGTGCTACAGATAGCCACATGATTCTGATCAGTTGCACTGCACGCAGAGCCATACCCTATAAACATGTTAGACTAGCCCAGGGGCTCCTCTAATTATACAAACTACTCTTTCTCCAACCAAGCTACTAGCAAGAGGAGGGATGGTGTTTGCTCTGTGTGATGAGACGAGCCTCCTTCCACTGATACGATGCTCCTAGGGCTGGAAATTTCAGTTTTTTGGTGAGTGCTGGTGGATTACCATGTGTCTGCTTTACCCACATTGAATAGAAAAATTTAGTCAGCTGATACTTGGCATGCTAAATTCTTATGGTCACAGATTGTGAACTTTCTTGAAAAGAGACAGGACTGAGACAGAACCACATTTTTTCATCCTAATAGATTAAATTATGCATACTTAAAAGCAATCATGGATCTGATTAAATTTCAGGGCTCCATGTCTGTATATTAAACATCATTATAGTGCATTTGCTCATACATCTGTGTGGGGTCATGCCAGCTGATTCATGCCAGCTGAATAATAATTAATAATTTTAGTTCATGTCTAGGTGTACCAGAATGTATGCTACTATATTATCAAGATTACAAGCTCTCGGATGATTTAGGTTGATGATGTTGATTAAAAGTATTTTTGTGCGCTGTCTATGCTGCCACCTGACTGTGCTGCAACCTTCTGGCTCAGGGTGCGAACTCCCCCCATTCTCCAGAGTGCAACAAGTTATGATGCCGAAAAGCACCAGGGTAAACAGACTCCCAGGACTGTTAGTTACTACCCTAGAGGAGGTGGTTTGCCTAGAGTGCTGGGAGAGCTCTCAGCACTATTGCCATGGCCACACTTTCAATTTAAAGCACTGCTGCTGCAGCACTCTGTTTGCACTTCTAAAATTAAAGCCTTAGAGTGTTGGTAATATATAGGATTTTTTTAAAAATTACTTTTTATGTTAACCAATTAAATTCTATTCCTATGATATTCTTGTTTGCTTTGAGTCCTTTTCCTCAGTTAGACATAGTGTTAATGTTTTTCTTATCAACAATTCTTCATCATTATCTTCATTGTCATCACCATGTAGTTGCATCTAGAGGCCATAAACAGGGATCAGGACCTATTGTGCTAAATGTTCTACATACAAAGCTGGTCAATACCCCAAGAATTGCTCATTTTACATAATGTTTCTATCCTTTGTGTACAACACATTTAATTGTCAGCAGATATTTATAAAATGTATTTTATGCTCTTAAAAGCTACCATTTTTCTTCACTGGTCTGTCTTGATCTTCCCCAGATAAAAATATTAACCTGCAGTATGAGGGGGTATAAAAATTCTTGTCATTTAGGATCTTGATGTCTTATGTTTGCAGTCCACTATTTATCACAAGTGGGGAAGGTCTCCAATTTTCTATTTTACTGTGACAGCTGTAATCAATCCCTTCAACTATATCAACCACATCTTATCTAGTTCTCAGCAAGAACCAGGAATATTGTAGTTTCCCTTTGAATTCTTCCTACCATGGTAATTTTTCAGTGAAGTTATATTGCAAGGTCCCAGCTGTGTTAGTTGCATCACAAGATAATATATAACTGTGCAAAAAAGCTATCTGCAAACATTTATCCTCTTTTTTTTTTAAATCAGCAAAATCATGTGGTGATAGTCAGTGTATTGCATGTGACCTTGACTGAAAGGCAGTTCTTTCTGATGTTTGCCCTCTCTCTCAAGCCAAATCATAAGCAAGACAGATCACAGAGGAAGACTGGATCTTGCATAAGCAGCTGTATCAAAATAAGAACTTGTTTAGAGTCTCCACCACTTAATTCACCAGGACCAAATACCAGTGTCCATAGTACCAACTTCCCCTCTATCCAGGGGATGCTTGACCCTCTTTACCTCAGGCCCTGCCGCTGCTTTGCCCTCCAAGCTCCTGCTCACTTCTTCCCCTGAGTGTGCCCTGTCCCCCTCTCCTTCCTGGAGCATCCAGAATGCTTAGAATCAGCTGTTTGCAGTGCTCCGGAAGCACCTAGAGGGTATGGGAGGAGTTGATCTGCAAGGCTATCAAGGAACAAGAAGCATGGGGAGGAGCTTGGCTGTCAGTGGGTGCTAAGCATCCATTAATTTTTACCAGTGGGTGCTCCTGCCCCAGAGCACCCACGAAGTTGGTGCCTACGCCAATGTCGTTTCATCTAGGACCTGATCCAAAGCCTATTGCAGTCAATGGACTGTCACTGACAAAACAGGCTTTGAGTTGGGCCCTAGTCCAGAGTGATGAGAGAGAATCATGGAAAACTTCAGGCTATTTTTAGTAGTATCTTGCTCACCATTCGCGGCAGTTGCAGTACATATGCCTGGTTTAAGTTTCACTTGAGGGATTAAGGATCTGTTCTCTAGGCCCATTTCTCTAAACTTACTGAAGTATGTCTCTGTCTTTCTATTGATTGTAGAGGTCATGGGATTATTTTTTGATCTACCTTTTTCAGCCACATGTCACTTACTGAACCAATCATTGCTGTTTTATTGGTCCCCTGCCAGGCAAATGACCGACCGATGACTTAGGTGTTTGTCCCCTAAGAGAACATCACATGTTGGGTGATATCATTGGATTTCATCTCTCCTTGGCAGTGTCATTGTGGTCTCGCTGTCCAGCTACACTCAGACATTTGTGTTGCAAGTGGAGAGGGGAAATTGTATTCAACCATTTTGGGACAGCTGATTGATTGCTTCTCCTTTGTGAACTGTATATCTTGAGTAAGATGCCTTACCAAAAGAGGTGCCCCCATCCTGATAGACTCACATCTATATTCAGTCATCCACTAGAAAGAATTCAGGAAAACAGTGAATATTTCCCCAAATGGGGATTGGAGGGGAAACAGAAAATGTTCCAGATTACATGCTGCTCAATGAACCTCTCACCAAGTCAAGTGCTTCCAAAATGCCTCTGTGTTTAGTATTTTGGGCTCCTATTATCCACGTGATTGATGTTTCAGTTTCAGTCATTAGCATACATGTAAAGCATGCACCTAACAGTGAAATCACCTATATCAACCAAGCATGACCAACATGTAGTCACAATACTGTTGTAATTCACTGAACAGCAAGTATTCATGCCAAAACTGTAAAATGGGGAACAAAATGGTAAATTGTATCGTGTACATCCGCATCATTTTAAACAGCAGTTTTGAAAATTCACATGCCAGTTAGCTGCAACTTTAATTAGTACTCACCTGCTGCTGTGCTGGCTTTGCAATTAAGAAAGCAAAGTTGTCAGCATTTTCGATTTTTCTTTCTCTTTCTCTTAAGAGAAACAAAAGCCAGAATCTAATACAGCTGGGGACAAGCACCATCCAAAGCACAGTTTTCAAAATAATATATTAAAGATGCAAAGAGTAAAAGGAGTTAGCCAGTGTTTAGATAGACAAGTGTAAAATAAACAAATGTAAGATTTATACTTCTAGAACATCAATAGGTTCTCCTGTCGAAAGCAGCCCATAAACAATTGCTGAACACGTAATGGCCTGCCAAATTTACACAAATCATTGTACTTCTGGTACCTGACTTTTTTAAAGTAAAAACATTTTGGGATACACGGATTATTGCTATATAATTAAACTAGGTATTGGCTTTGTACTCCATGTGCCATAGAACTGCAGTTCTATATGAAGAATTCCAACAGGAGATGCACATACTGAAGAGCATACTATACTTTATAAAATAAAGTACAGTAGAACCTCAGACTTACGAACCCCATAGTTATGGAACTGACTAGTCTGTGTTTATTTTATTTAAATTAAGAAGGTTAAAAGCACTTGTCTTCTCTATAGTAAAGTTTCAAAGCTGTATTAAGTCAGTGTTCAGTTGGAACAAAACATGGCTCTTTTAAAAGTTTACAAGGTACAAACATTTCAGAGTTACAAACCACTTCCAATCCTGAGGTTCTCATAACTCTGAAGTTCTACTCTACATCTTACTGAGGTATGGGTGAGCAAAAAAACCCAAAACAAAACACCTCTCTTGGTTACATTCAAGAGTGCCAGACATTCTGGAGTACAGCATTTTATTTTTCTAAAAATAATCCATGGTAATATTTTTGTTACAGTTCTTCTGAATTTCTTTTGCTCCACATTTTTCTCTATACCTTTTGACTATGCTCTTTTAATGAAACCATGCATGTTCATGGGCTAGTCAGATAACATATATAGTAATTGGAAAGGCAGTGTTGTACACGGCTCTGATCTCGGATTCAGGAGATTAGGTCCTTCATCTCCTTCTGCCACAGACTTGCAATATGACCTTGGGCAAATCATTTCACACCTCTGTTCCTATTTCTCTTAAACTCTTTGGCTACGTCTACATTGGCCCCTTTTCCGGAAGGGGCATGGTAATTTTTGAAATCGCAATAGGGAAATGCGCGGGGGATTTAAATATCCCCCGCGGCATTTAAATAAAAATGTCCGCCGCTTTTTTCCGGCTTTTAGAAAAGCCGGAAAAGAGCGTCTACACTGGCCCCGATCCTCCGGAAAAAAAGCCCTTTTCCGGAGGATCTTATTCCTACTTCGAAGTAGGAATAAGATCCTCCGGAAAAGGGCTTTTTTTCCGGAGGATCGGGGCCAGTGTAGACGCTCTTTTCCGGCTTTTCTAAAAGCCGGAAAAAAGCGGCGGACATTTTTATTTAAATGCCGCGGGGGATATTTAAATCCCCCGCGCATTTCCCTATTGCGATTTCAAAAATTACCATGCCCCTTCCGGAAAAGGGGGCAATGTAGACGAGCCCTTTGTGTCTCCTGTGCTTTTAGATTGTGAACTCTTTTTGAAAGTGAATTTTTCTTATTTTGTGTTTGCACAGTAAAAAACATTCTTATAAAATTCATGTGTTTGGAGGGGCTGACTCATGATTTGTCAACATTTGGGACCAAAAACGGTTTCAGCATATTTTGCACATTTAAGAGGTTTTTTTCATTGGTTATTTATTTATTAATATAACTTTTAATAGAAATTAAGACTTTGTTTTTGAAGATGATTTGTTCTTACAGATTTTACCTTGAAATTTTGCATGTGCACACTGAGTTTTTAAATTAGACCTATTTTACATATTTAAAACAGAATTATCTGTTGCATCCTAGTAGACCTATGTTGGCAAATTAAATAGCTCATGTATTAGAATTGACTCGGGTAGAGATTTGGTACTCTACTTTATTATCTATGAGTTCAGATTAAACTATTTTGGATTTTAAAAAAAATTAAATTTGTGCAGCTAAATTGGGGTGGGCAGTAATTTTTTGCCTGGGACCACTTCAGAAATTTCTGAAGTGGCCCTGGGCCACACTGGAAGGAGTGGGGGCCTTGAGCAGAAGGGGTAGAGCCAGGATACTTCTGGGTTCCCCAGACCATGACTGGTCTGGGGGTGGGGGAGCGCCTTTGCCCGCCTGCCCTCCCCTTCCCTCTAGGTGCCCATGCCCCTGGCTGGGAGGAGACTTCCCACGCTTCCCCGCACTCAGGCCAATCAGGACCTGGGGGTGGGAGAGCGTGCGAAGTTTTCTCCCCTCTGTCAGGAGTGCGTGGTGCTTCAAAGTGCCACGTGTTCCTAGCAGGGCCGAGGAAACTTTGCGCGCTCCATCCGTCCCCTGGGCACTAATTAGCCTGGGGGTGGGAGAGTGGCAGGGTCTCTTCAGGCTGGATATACCCGCTTGGCAGGCCAAATCCGGCCTGCAGAGGCCCTTTTGCCCAACCCGGGTTAAAACATTGTTAAAAGAACATTTTTTCTCAGTTTAAAAGTTAAAACTTTTTTGAATTTTTAAAATTTAATATGAAAAGTCATTTGTAGCTAAGTTTGTACATAATTTTCAACTGCATTACCACTTAAGTTGCTCCATCAATTGTTAGAAGTAGACGTTTGTTATAAATATTACATATAACCTTTATTGCTAATAATGGAAATGCAGTAATCACAAAAATGCTTTAAAGACTACAGAGTGAAACCACGCAGATAAGGACTTACAGTTTTGTTCTTTGCCTTGTTCAAGATACAACCTGATCATTACACAGGGTAGATCTGGAGCAGATGGGCAAGTTAGACAATCAAGTGCTTTGATAATTTACTATTTTAATTGCGTTATTTTTGGCACATGCTTTATCACCACCCCACCACTGATAAGTTGGAGAATCACATCAACACTGTTCATATGGATATCGATATATTTCTCTCTTGCTAACTAAATGTTGAGGGTTTGTTTTTCTGTAGAAGTCCAATCTTGCATTTATTACTTCTCCAGAAGAAGTACTTTTGAGTATTATCAAATACTGTGTACTGCTGGATCTAAAACTGGTTGTGCAGCAATGGAATGGAACCTATTAAAGTACCAGCTTGTAAATCAGAGGCAAGAGGTTTCCGTGGAGACAGGAGGGGATGGAGCAAAATCAATGCCTCCTAAGGGCCAGCGCTGCAAATTATGGCAGTCAGACAACTTAATTACCAAAATGGCTAACCAATAAATGCTTAGAAAAATAAAGACACATATATGCCAAGGAACTAAACTGAAACGTGCATGGACTTAAAATGATTATGTACACACGATGCATAAAGGAACTCTACTGATGTTAGGATTCTCATGGCAAACCTTTGTGTGCGCCAAACAGAGTTAAATTACATTCATAATACTAGAATAAAGTGCTCAGACTATACATGGGGATTACAAGAAGAAGCAAAGTCCTTTTAAAAGCCCTGCACAAATATTTGTCTTTGGTCTCTCTTTTCTGGACGATATAAAAAAGAGGCTAACTTCGTTATTAAGTATGGTATAAAACATGACTTTGTTTTCCGGATACTGAAATTGGGAAAAGAATATACCATGTCATTAAGATACCTGAAGTGAGGAATCATTCTTATAATAAATGTACCAAAGAGCTTTGAGAAAATCTGGTTGTCATACATTCCATATTTGTAGAATATTCCTATAAATGAATAGAGATATGCAAATAAATATTCTGTATAGACTGTGTGTGTGTGTGTGTGTGTGTGTGTGTGTGTGTGTCTAATTACAAAAAATAAAAGGCATTATGCTTGCAAAGTCAAACACTCAAGGTTAGGAAATACTAGAAGTAAGATTGTCTGTGCAACCTCACTTCATTTCCTTTGTGCATATGCACTACGACAAAATCACTATCTGATGACATATTATTTTCTCCATAGGACTTTTCAGTGTTCCATTGACAGTACTGTACTGTTGACTTTAATAGAATTCTGTGAAAGGACCTTAGGACTTGCCTCGTTATCTTTTTGTCTCTCTTTAGGCTTTTGTCCTGCAAATGCTAAAGCATATGTTTGACTTCAGTCATGTGTTGCTTTAAAAATATCAACCATTGAGTGTGAAGGGCTGGGACAAACCCACATAGTATATTGTATATTGTAGCTGTCTTGGTTTGAAGATATTAGAGACTCTATGTGGGTGAAGTAATATCTTTTATTGGACCAGATTCTGTTGATGTGAGGGACAAATTTTTGAAGCTGCAGAGCTCTTCTTCAGGTCTGAGGAAGGTATTAAAGAGTGCTACAGCAAAGTACAAGATAACTCACCTTGGATCGTCCCTTAAATTAATATATGCTAACTATTTATGCTGATTGGTCTGTTTAATCTTGTATTTCCATCTTTCTCAACAACAGATGTTCGTCCAGTAAGAGATATTACTTCACCAGCCTTGTGTGTCTAGATTTAATCATGGTAATTAAGGGAGAATGAATATATTTTATTTTGATCTAGTGATCTAATCTGTGTATTACTTTTCAACAGAAATCATGGGAGTGACATTTAAGTAGGGCAGAATATTATCTGAGTTTGCATTTTCCAAGAATGCTGAGCTTAGTATTCCTATTCTGTTGAAAAGGAGATGAAATCCATAATACCTGTAGAGACACTTATGTTAATGTTCTTTGCCATAACCGTTTGTGCAATATTCATTTTTTAAAGTACGGTAGAGGAAAAATAGTAGATCTGACAAATGTAGTTTTTCTTTCCTTGCAAATGTGCTAAGTAACTGTTAGAGTTGAATGTCCAAGAAAGAGGAAAGCAACTGCATTTGTCTGGTACAAAAATGCAGTTAATTCCTACCCCTACAGCATTGCATTATAGGTGATGGATTAAAAAAGATTTATTTTTCTTTGCTTCCCATCATCCATTTTACATCTCGTTGTTCAAGGTTGGACTAAGTCCTTTCTGGATCTTTATCTCCCTGACTCGGTGATTCACCTTCCTGTTTGATGTTGTGGAGACCAGATTAGTGCTTTATTCGACGTAAAAAGTCATTTTTTGATGTGCTCTAATGTCAGTGCATGTGAGATGCTTGTCTAGTAGAATAAAAAATTGCTTAGAGCAATACTGATGTCTCCGCATTTCATCAAGCTAACTTGAGGTGGTGGGATGATGTGACCAACTGTTGGATGCACACTGAGCTGTGAGGCTCTATGCTACCTCACTGTGCTTCGGCTGCGTGTGACAATTCCTTAACACACCAATTTTTCTGCCTTGCCAGCATTCTTCTCAGGCGTCTGTCAGGTCAAAACTTGCCTAGCAAGTAACAATCAGTAAACTCCAGCTCCCTGGTGCTTCAGAGACACCTCCGTGTAATGCAGAGCCCCGATGACTGTACATAGACAGAAAATATGAATTTTGCTGATCCTTTAACGAGACAGAAACAATATCTTGTTATCTTGACTGGCATTAACAATCACTACAGTCAAAGCACTGGGTTGGCTTTAGGGCTGTTAGATATTGTGTGATTGAATAGTCATGTAACCTCATGAAATCTTAGCAGTTACATGACTATTCGATAGTCCCCAGAGGCAGGGCTGGCAGTCAGTGGCAGGAGGGAGACAGTCTGCGAGGGGAGTTTAAAAAACAGCTTCTGATGCAGACCGGCTGCCTGCCACCTCATGCTGCTGCCTCTGATAGAGGCAATAGCGCAGGGTAGTAGCAGCCCCCGAGTGTGTGTGTGTGGGGGGGCGGGGTCTGGTGTGTGTCGTTGACAACATTAACCGATAAGCCCAGGTTTATCCGTTAATTGTGTAGTTGTCTACATGATGACATCTCTAGTCGGTTTAGGTAAAAAGTAAAACATATGTATTTGAGAGATGTTTTAAGTGAGTTCAGGTATAAGGGATCAAGACAAATGATTACAAACAACAGTAAAAATACACCTTCTATGGCTAAGACCCAATTTAACAAGCTACTTTCTTTTCTAGCAATGGGGCTAACTCTTAGTCCAGATCCCACAGAGTCCAAAGTGCTGGTTCTCCCTGTCTCTTCAGGTGAAGAATAACATAGACTAGAGCGTCTTTGTCTCTCTACATTCAAAGCAGACTTTTGAAAGGTAGCTCTCTCAAAGTTCATTAAACCTGCTTTTAGAGGCAAGAAGGCTTCTGGGGGAGGAACAGTTTCTATCTACCACTGAGACTGAGTGAATTATTTTCCCCCAATTGTTCTGCGGATGTTTGTGCACTGGGCATACTTTTCTTTGTTAGGTGCACCGTGCTTAATTTACATGGGAGACACATTTAAGCAGGCAGAAGTGTATTCCTTTGTCTGAAAAAAAACAAACCTGTTTATCCACTCCCCATGATGTGCCTTGTTTAAACACATTTTAGTCACACTTTTTGCATAGGATAGCTCTTATGGCCCCAGATATCTTAGACATTTTGAATTACATCAGGGTAAAACTTGACATAACTTGTCAATGATGTAAATGTATTTTGACCTATATTTTTCTGCAGTCTGTGATAATTTAGTTAACTTGAAAATTAGTTAGCTTTTTAGTTTTTCAAGGTTATCTGTAAAAACTTCACATAAAATTAAGTGCTCAGAAGTAGGCCATTAAAGGTCATCTTTGGGACAGAAAATATAAAATTTCTGGTTAGTATAATATGTGTTGTCCATGTTTAATTTCTTTGAGTCCATTTTAGTAGTGATTGGATTTCAGTTCCGTTGTTTCATTGGGATGACAGCTGATGAGCTCTTTCTAGTGTTTTGAATAATTTCCAGGTCCATAGTTATTAAATGGGTTGTTCTTTGGTGGCCTAAATGAAATTAGTTTGCACCAGTTCCTCGTGGATGGTTGTCCACCTTCATTAAAACCAATATTGTAATCGGCACCTCATTTGTAGTCACAGACAGACCAGAAATGAATTAACCTCTAGTCTTACAAGTGTTATTTCCACACCTGGGTTGGGGCATGATAGTGGAATGGAGTAGGAATGTGGGATAACCATTTGTAGTTCACTACTGTAGGTCAGCAACTCCTGTCAGGCCTGACATCCTCACTGCACCTCTCACACTGGTCATTAATGTCACTGTGAAATGTGTATAACAGCTCTTTAGGTGGAATTATGGGCACTCGCTGATACTATGTTTTAGAACTGTATCCCTGCCACCTACGTAGCTTCCCACAGCTCCCATTGGCTGGGAACAGTGAACCACAGCCACTGGGACTTGCAAGGGGGCTGTGCCTACAGATGGTCAGTGTAAACAAAATGTCTCTCAGCCCGCCAGCGGATTACCCAGGCTAAAGGTTGCCAACCCTTGTTCGAAACAGACAAGGGTGATAAAATAGGTTTCTTCTGTATAAAAGGGTAAAAAATATCGTGGCAGATGTCCTGTCCGCTAAAGACAACTTTGGCCTACGGACTAGCCAGGGGCTAACCCTCATGCAACTTTGTAAAGAGAAGGATGCAATGCTAGAAGCATCCCACTGCCAGAGGGTATGGGGCTGGTTGGTATCAGGTAATGAGTTTTAATTTGCTTGCCCAATTCAGTGTGTATCAACTTCTGTGATTATAATCCGTATCTAAAAGGTGACATGTAATATGTTACTGGAAAGCTGCTAATGTCCTAATCCTTAATATTCTTGCCTGATGGAGGGATGTAGGTGATCTGTATTCAGAGCTATGGATATATGCAGGAATGATGTGTTTAAGCTAGACACGTCCGAGGAAGTGGCTTACCTAACAAGCAGGGAAGGAGACCGCTTCCACCATCGTGGAAGAAAAACTTTATCTGGTCTATGAAGATAGGAGTTCTGAACTCCAAAGGATAAGTAATTGAATCAACTGATTGTATACAATTATACTGTTTACAAAAGTGCATCTGGACTTTTATAAAAACATGTGATCACACTGATGATGAATATCATGGTGAAATATAAATTTAATATTCTTGAAGGAATTCTGGATACTCATTAGATTTTACAGTCTGTGACTTAAGAAAGGGGGAACAAGGTCTCCCCCAGACATGAGGGAACATCAGAGCTATGTACCAGTCTCCAAGAAATTAAGCAAGACTTGACCAAAACCTGTAGATACCATATTTACACAGAAATCAGGAGGACAGCGGAAAAGCCACAGGACAGGAAGAACAGCATGAGGTGAAAAAGATTGGTCCTTCACCAGAGCGAGGGGAAGGACAGGCTGACATATCTGAGAACTGAATAAAGGTGCTTAGGGGAAGATCTTTTACCTGTAAAGACCAGGGAAGCCAATTGTGTACTTTGGTGGAGGTTTTGACTGAAGGAAAGTCAGCCATGACTAGGGAAAAGGAAGGTGGGAAAACCATCTTGGACAAGCCTGTATCTTACTACAGTACATTAGGTTGTAGACTTTGATACATTTTCAATTATTTGCTTGCTCTACTTTTATTTCTTTTATTTGGCATCACTTATCCTATGTCCTGTTTTTAATAAAATTCTTTGATTGTTTTTCTATAAACCCATTCAGTGCTGTATTTATTTAAAGGAAGGGTGTCTTTCTCCCAGTTTAAGTTAGTAAATTGTAATGTGCTTTTGTTTCTTTAAAGAAGCAACAAACTTCATTATTTCCCTTAATATTCCAAAGGAGGGCTGGACATTGCAGAACACAGTTTTGGGGGAAATGCAGGACTAGGAGTGTGCTGGGGTCAACTTGCTGGTTGTAACCAAGGTTGGTAGAAGCCAGAGTGAGGCTGTAGACAGGCTGTCAGTCAGAGTTGTTGGAACCAGGGCTTTCTAGCACATTCAGGGTGTGACTTGCATGCTGGCGGTGAGTATCTCAAAGCATTGTAAAGCACCCACTGCCAACAAGGGTTGCAACCTTTAGCCTGGGTAATCCGCTGGCGGGCTGAGCGACATTTTGCTTACACTGACCATCTGTAGGCATGTGATACTACTCCTCCCTAATCTGTATGGCACGCACAACCCTGTGAGAGGATACATGCAGTAATTTTGCCCCTTTGAAGACTTTTGATAGTATGTTAATTTATACACCTGTTTTGTGGACCACTTCAGTTGTCCAGTTCTGTCAGTCTTCACCAGCACTGTAGTTATGGTTTTGTTTATTTGTTTTAGTGCAGTATTATAACTAATCATCAAGACCTAGATTTTGTCACACTTGTTCATGCCTGGTAGTACCTTACTATTTGCAGAGTAAGGTTCTACTCAATGTAAGTAAGGGTGTAAAATCTGGCCTTAAATAAATAAAAGGCAGGGATTTTTCCAGTTCCCTGCAGGATCAGTACAACTAGGGGAGACTTTATCTAGCAAATGAAGTATCAAGTGCTCACTGGTATCTATGGAGTTCAATTAAATATGACTGTATTATTTTATTTTTAAATTACAGTTAGTTGGTAACAGCTGTATTTGCCTTATGCCTTTTTAAATGTGCCCGTTTTCTCCTGGTAAGAATTCAGTTTTTAATAGTGAAGGGAATTATTTAGGATGGGTTATGGAACAACATACATTTTCATTCTCTAAATCAGTGGTGCAACATGGTTTGCTGTCATATGATTGTAGGAAACATTCCTTCTGCTCCTATGTTTCTGAATCTATGCATTTCATGCCACATTAAATGCTCATCTAAGATAGCTTAAGGTGATAGGGCCATATCCTTTATGTATAGGACAAGAGGAGAATCAGAAAATGGAACTTTGTACTGGCTCAAAGAGGCTACCACATCCATTCCATTGAACTTTCATTACAAAGAAGAGTGCAGATGTAGCAGAAAATCTTGCCTGAGGAAAAGAAGAGTATATACTGACAGGACTAAATAAAGTACATCAAAGAATATAATTCCTAAATAGCTGCTTACCATTTTACAATTAACTGTTTCAGAGTAAGAGCTTCCGTTGACAAAAATGGGGTACCTGAACTAGCCTCAATTTTTCTTGGCCCTTTCCTACTGTATGTACTTGAAAGAGCTTGTTGCTATAGAGAGCAACTATCACATTATTCATGGCTGCATACATTTAAAGGCCTGCAGGGACCATTGTGATCACATTTAGTTTGGCCTCTTGCCTAACATCGGCCAGAGAATTTCACCAAGTAATTCCTTCAGTGGAGGGAATTATTCTTCCTCTCTACATCAGTGATCATTGAGTCCAGGAACTTGTGGCTAAATCAGATCATATGCTTTAGAAAGCTATCTCCGTCTCAATTCAAAGCCTCCGAGTGACAATGAATTTACTACTTGCCTTAGTACGATGGTTCGAGTTATTTCACTGTTAAAAAGTTGCATCTTATTTCAAAAAATCTTGGCAGCATGTAAAATGTATGACCCAGTTCATTTTAAATGCTGAAAGACATCTGTTTTTATATTTACAGCTGTGTCTAGGAGTGGGCAAATCCTGCCACCCTGACCACTGTTTTTTATGACCAATCCTCTTATGAGTCACATAACACTGGGCTTAAAAAGGTTTTTGCTTCCACATGGCCACAGCCATTAAGCATTATGCCTTTTTTTCTTTTTAGAAAAAGAGGTGGGAGAAGGAGGAGGAGAGGCAGCATAGCATAAATATGAGGCACTGGACTGGGAGCATAGGTTTTATTCCAGGCTTTGCTACTGACTTTTCTCCTATGTTTGGTCTTATTTATTTTGAAGGAAGATTTTCAAAGCAGTAACTTCCTTTCTCTCGTGTTGAGGGGTAGCGTCATGGGGGAGGAAAAGGGGAACTTGATCTTGGTTGGGGCCTCCTGTGGTACAAATCTTTAATGGTAGTAAACAGGGCTGTCAATTAATGCACGTTAACACCTGCGATTAACGCAAAGCACAATTAACACATTAATTTTTAATGCATTAATTGCAGGCGTTTCCGCGGCACTGCCCCTTTGAAACGCTGCCAGGGTGTTTCAAAGGGTTAGTACGGTCAGAGCCTGGGATCAGCTGTGCAGTACTGCCCCTTTGAAACGCTGGGACCACGTCTTAAAGAGGCTGCCCAATGCGGAGCCCGGAATCAGTTGGGGACTCCGTATTGCACTGCCCCTTTGAAACAGCGCAGTGGTGTTTCAAAGTGTCAGCACCATACAGCTTATCCCAGGTTCCCACATGCTGCCCCTCTGAAACGCCGCAGTGGCAACGCTGCATGGAGCCCGGGTCAGTTTGGGGCTCCAGCTGATCATGGGCTCCGTGTTGTGCTGTCCCTGTGAAACGCTGCAGCAGCAGGAGCAGAGCAAAGCAATGCGGAGCCTGGGTCAGCTGGAGTTTTATTGTTTAACAGCGTGATTAATTGCTATTAATTTTTTTAAATTGTGCGATTAATTTTGATTCACTTTTTTAATCGCTTGACAGCCCTCGGAGTAAAATAATTATTTAATTTGGGTTAGATTTTGCATTTAATATGGGGATTTTGTTTTTGAGAGAGGTGATATCTGGTGCTGTTACTTTAACAGACCATTTCATCAAACAGTGCTCACAGATGCTCCCTTGCCACGAAGGTTAATTATAAATGTAAAAGAATGGCAGCCACAGTATGAGTTCATCTTCAATGTAATCTCTTTCCTACGAGCCATTTCCAGCTTTAGCCCAATGTAGTCAAATCTTAATATAGCCCGGTAAAACTGTGCCAGCTGCAAGCTAGCACTCACGAGTAGCCCTCCACTTACCAACTATTGTGCACACAGTGCGAAGGTTAAATGCCAACAATGTGCTGCATTTGATCCATGTGAAACTATTAGAAAGGAATTATAAATGGGGAGTTGAATGTTAAAAATTGTGTCCTTGGAATTGAAAATAGTATAATATTGACACATCCATGTTCAGTAAACTTCCGATAATCCGGCACCTTTAGGACCCAGGGGGTGCCGGATTATCAGATAGCCCCCCTTCCGATAGTCCAGCATATGAGGGGCCTGGGGTGGGGTGGGGGGGATGCGCCACCCCAGACCCCTCATAGCCCCCCCTTCTGATAGTCCGGCTCTGCCCCAGGCATCCCTGATTCAGCCGCTGCTGGTCAGTTTCAGCAGCGGCTAAATCGGGGACGCCTGCACCAGAGCATGGCGAGACCAACCCGGCAGCATCCCAGCTTCTCTTGGGAACGCCTGGGGCAGAGCAGCTGGGGTGCTGCCGGGTTGGTCCCGCAGCGCCACTCCTCAGCGCTACTGGACCAACCCGGCAGCACGCCAGCTGCTCTGTCTGTCAGCCGACGGTCAGAGCAGTGTGTGCGTGTGTGTTACACCCAAGTCTTCAACTGCTGAGACACAAAGTCTCGTTGCAGCGGGCAGCCTAGGAGGCTAGAGGGCGCCCCGAAAAATAGTTTAACGTCCGTGACTTTACTGGTAGGACCGAGGTCCCGTCGCAGAGGGTAGCCAAACAGGCTAACAGACGCCCCAGTGTGTACAGGAAGAGCTTATTACACTTCAGATTTTAGCTGCTAGAATTCATAATTCCTTCGCAGTGGGCAGCCCAGGAAAGGCTGAGAAGTGCCCCAGTTCACCCTGTCACCTGGGAGTGACACAGATCCAAATGCCCAAGCTCTCCCTATGTCTGTCCCTTTATGACCTGCTGAAGTTCTTTTAAATTGTGCTTGGTTCTATTACAGCAACTGAAGGAGTCAGGTTAAAACTTAAACAGTTACAGGTTTATTTGAGGAAGCTTATAAATCATATGGTTGCAATGGCTATTGTTCTGTTTCTTAACTACTAGCAAAATATAGATCTTAAAAAATGGTTACAAAGAAGATAGATAGAAAAATAGAAATAATGGTACCAAGTAACAGCTTACTCTTTCTATGTGTACACTTAAGACAGAGGACCACATCCAGGTACAATTTTTACCCCCTTCTGTGCCTCTCAACTCCAGCATGTCAGGCCAGGGCCGGTCCTTCAATTCCTAGGAAAGACGAAAATACGAGGTGGGCATCCCCATAGAACCTCGGGAGGTCAAACACCTAACCCGACCAGCAGGTAGAGGGGAGAATGTGCTGCTGTACCACCTTTATACTCATGGGGTCACGTATTTCTCTTTCTTGTCTGTCATGCCAAATGGGGCTGGTCTGTCTTTTGTGAGACCAGTTCTTACAAGGGAGTTGTGAACTTAATTTACACTTGTAAGAGAGATAACTAAATTGGAATTACTGGGGATTCTTTTCTCAGTGGGAAATTCCTCTCCCAGGGACTGTGTGTGTGTTCGAATCAACATGGGTGCCAGCCGGGGCAGTTCTCGCAGCCTCGAGGCCAGTTTATTTCCTTAATCGTTACTCAGTCAGAGAAACTCGCATATCCTGGTCTCGCATCAAAGCAGATCAAAGCTTAATGGCTATGCTGATTGTTCCTTCTCTGCTCTGTATACAGACATCTCAGAGGGCAAGCAAGATTGTTTGAGATGGGGGGAGGGCTGTCTGGCTACACTGTTCCAGGTGTACCCAAGTCAGCTGCTGCTGAAATTGATCAGGGGCTGATTCCAGGAAGCCGGGGCAGAGCTGCTCTGCCTTGGGCTTCCTGGAGTCAGCCGCTGGTCAGTTTCTGCAGCGGCTGAATTGGGGACAGCTGGGTTGCTGCCGGGTTGGTCCTGCAGCCCTGAGGGGCAGCGCTATGGGCAGGGGCAGATGACTGTTTTGTGGGGCCCCGGGCAGCATAACTCCGCGGGGCCCCCCCTTTGCCTCGGTGAACAATTTTTGCCCCTGAAGTGTTATCCATGCCAGAATAATCTCCATATCTCAAAGCTCCACACAAGCAAAATTTGCTCTCTGTTCTGAGAAGTAATTTCTAACTTTCTGCTCTACTTCTACATCCTTCCATTTCTCCTCCCCATCTCTGCAGACAAACACATACACGCACAAGTTTACAGATGCTATAGAAGGTTTCTGTAAGCAACAAGTACTGCCCTTTTCCTAAAGGAAGTCCACCGTATTTGGCTGTCCAATACCCGATTGCTATATGTATGATTGCGATTGGGAACATTTCAAAATAACAATGTATATGATCACAGCAACCAAAAAGGTATTGTGGTTGCTCTGGATTGTGCAGAGATTAATTTTTGCAACTGGAAAACTGTTTTGTGTCCCACTTTTAAAAGACTGGTGTGTTGTCATTGTGAACATTTTCTTATGAGGAGCCAGATTCATAGCGCCACTGAAGCCACTGGCAAATGCTCGTTTTGACATCAGTAGGTTTTGGATAAAAGATAGTAAGATAGTATGGAAATGAACAATTTTAGGGGCTATCGAAATAACATCTTTTGGTTCGTCTACACTGCATTTCAAGTGTACTACCGTTATTTCAAGTGAATTAACATTATTTTGAAATAACAATGTGAGCCATTCTGTTATTTCAAAATAATTTCGAAATAACACACAGCTTATTCCGAAATCTGTAAACCTCATTCTGCAAGAAATAACCCCTATTCTGAAATAGCTATTTGGAAATAAGTCATGTGTAGATGCTCCTCTGCTGCTATTTCGAAATAGCCCCTCACCAGGGCCATTCTGTGTTATTCCTCCCCAGTGCCTCCTAGGGTTCTAAATCAAGATAGCATGTCTACATTAGGGAAGCCTGCCTTGGACTAATTTTGAGGCTTCCCTGCAGTGTAGATGAGCTCTTTTGAAATAAGCTATTCTGGAATAGCTTATTTCGGTATAGCCATGCACTGTACACGAACCCTAAAGGAATGCTAAATTTGCCAGTGAGCAACATGCCATTGTCACAGTTCAGGGCACCTGAACCTATATTCCCTTTCCCTGCTCCAGGAAGGGCACTCACTGTAGGCTCCCAGTTCTTCAGCTGTCCCCTCTCATGGGTGGAGACCAACCTCTTTCTCCTTCCTGACCAGAGTGTTTGATGCTGCACAGCTCCCAGCCTACGCCCAGCAAGCTGGACTGTCTTAGCAGATCAGCATCTGCACTTTGCTTTCTCTGTAAAGACTGAACAGCTGCACTTGCCTACAGTTAAAGCTCCACAGTCCTTCCTAAACAAGCATACTTATTCTTAAGATGAATGCATTACAGAGAAAATACATTAAAAATAATAAAAGAACCTAACATAGTTTTAAAAGCCTACCAGATCACTCCTCTGCTCCATCAGAGTCTTTGATATGTCAGTCTCAAACACAACAAAGGATTTTTTTCCTGTAGCTACCAATTCCTAACAGCCGTAGTGCAGAATGTGTCAGTCATTCCTTTATGCAACTTGGACCTTTGATTCCTCTGACATGCTGGAAAAAGGTACTCAGTCAACAGTGGTCCTCTCTTTAAGACATAACTACAAAAGAATGGGTAGCTGGAGGAACAGATTTTTCATTCGCCTCCTAAAGATTCCCACTTAACATGGTTTGTCCCAAAAGTTCATGGCTCTTCTCAGGGTTCATATAACTTCTCCCAAGAGAAAGCCACAGTAATACATAATCTTTCTATTTAATACAATAGAATTAATTGTATTGTATTAAAATACTTCGAAAATACTTAAAACTTAATTTAGTAAGGCTTTTCATGGACATTATAGGAAATTGCTGTCTGTGTCAGATCACTGGGGATGTGGTGTAGGGAGAAGGGGGAGGATATTAGTGCAGGACTCTGGTTTTTGTACATTGTGTAGCTCCTCTAAATTTTCATGTCTATAGGTTGTTCTTATGGATTTTTAAAAAAAACCCACAATGCATTTATAAACCAGATAGACCTTGGAATCAAATTACTATACAAAGCAAACTTTTATATGTAAAAATATTTACTGTTTTCCTTCTTTTCCTCCCTCCCCCCTTCATTCTTATAATACTAGTGTCTACCTCTTGTAGAGCATTTTTCATTTGTAGATCTGAAAGCACTTTGCAAGGAGATCAGTATCATTCTCATTTTACAGGTGGGGAAACTGAGGGACAGAACCCAGTAATGACTTATAGGCTAGTGACAGCCACAAATAAAATGCAGGTCTACAGAATCCCAGTCCAGTGTTCTATCCACTAGGCAGTACTACCTCTCTTCAAATCATCATTTGTTGCAGTAACTGAAAGCCTGGGCTGTCGTGTAGCACAGACATACCCTAGTCATTGGGGTTTCAGGTGCTGAAGGCATGAGTCTCTACTGCATGAGCTAAAAACCACGTAGCCCTTAGCTTAAGATTCATTAATCTTTAAGTGGCCTAAGTGACACTAAAGGAGAGAGAACGCCACACCCTGGAGCTGTGTGGATTACAGGTGTAATTCATAAAGTCATGTTTGTAAAAATGCCAAAACTAGCTGTTAAAAATGGGATGGGATAGCAGACTGTAAATATCAATGGTGATTGAATCTGGTGATACTCAAAACAAAGAGTTTTTAGCGGTGCTTGTAGCTGTTTCTAACATTTCAGGCTGACTCAACTGACATTTGAGACTTCAGAGTGATGTTTGGGATTGTTGTGTATGTGGGTTGTGGTGCTTTGTGCATGGACTGTGTTGTGCTCAGATTTTTGTTGATTTGTGTGTGTAGCAGTCTGAGTATGGCATTTGGGGCAAATGATACACAATCCCTTCATGCTTCTAATGAAACAGCTGCATGCAAATTAAGTGTAAAGTAAAGATGGTGATTGGTTGTTACTTCTCAGTAGAGACGTATAATCCTGCTTAATCCGGTAACTGGTTAAACATTAGGTTAACCTAACGTTTAACCAGTTAACCAACTAGTAGCGATAGTGGGCGGGGACTGCTCCAGCCCAGCTAGTATAGCTCCCAGCCCAACGCAGGACTGGAGAAGCCCTTGACCACAGCGGGCCACGGCCGGGGGGCCTCCTCCCAGGCACCAGTTAACCCTTACCCATTAAGCATCACTCGGTAAGGTAACCTGTTACCTGTTCACATCCCGATTTCTCACATTACAATGGTCTAGGACTCTGAGCATGTCATAGATGTACGTCTTATTGTAGCTGCAAGCCACGTGGATACAATTTATAAAGTCACTGTAGAGAAGAATTTAAGAATTGAAGGGTAACAGACATTAATTGTAGTGATGTTTGAACCTGGCAATGTTCTGAACAAAAAGAGCACTCAGCCATGCTTCTTGTTGCTTCCATTGCTTTACACTGGCTTTTTTAGGTTTCTGAGTGAAATTTCTGAAATCTAATTGAATATCCGTAGTTCCCAACCTTTTTTATACTGGGGACCAGCAAACCCATTCACAAACTTTTGGTGAACTGGTAATAGTTTATTTGCATAGCCATTATGCAAACAATGAATATGCAAATATACAAATAAAATGTTAGTGGTCCAACAAAAGCCCTGGCCCTCAGAGCCCCCCAGTACCAGCCCCTCACCTCCTCAGTGACAGCCACTGACCCCAGAATCCACTGCACCCAATCCCCCAATACCAGCCTCCCATCCTCAGACCCCCCCATTCCAGTCCCCAATATTAGCCCTGTCCTTACAGACCCCCAGTGTCAACCCTGCCCCCAGAGACCCAGTTCTAGCCCCCCACCTCTTACAGCCATTTAACCCCAGAGCCTCCCAATACTAGCCCCAAAACCGCAGCAGCCTGGCAGCAAGTGGTCTGTGGCGTGGTGTTTGGGAACCACTGATAATAAATTATAGTAGACGCTAAAGGCTCCAATAAATATTGGTTGCCCATTGTGTCCACCTTACCCTTCAAATATTGGTCATGAAAGTGCTTCAAGGGGTGAGGTGAAGGCAGGTGGATCGATGAACTTGCTTCAGAGCTCACCTATGAGGCAGAAAGCAAGTTCTGCCATGACTAGATTAACTGTTGAGGAGAGAAATTAAACAGATTGTGCCCATAATCTGAAGCAAACTCTTCTCTGAAAGTTGCTGCCAGCCAGTGAGATGAACAACAGACCAGACTATGCAGCACTTTAAAGACTAACAAGATGGTTTGTTAGGTGATGAGCTTTCATGGGCCAGACCCACTTCCTCAGATCAAATTGTGGAAGAAAATTGGCATGACCATATATACCAAAGAGATACAATTTTTTAAAAAAGTGAACACTTATAAAATAGACAAATTGGATGTCTGGTGTGCACTTAAGCACAGCATATTCCATGTGGGGGAACCATTTTGCCCTTCCAGTAGCAAAACCCACTACCAACAGCTCAGTTTAGAAAAGGGGCAGAAAGTTTCCCCCTAAGTAAATGCAGAGAGCTGGTACTCTTGGATTAATGTAGAATATTTACTCCAACAGTAAGGCTGCAGGTCGCACAATGTGGATTGTTTACACCCCAGTATGGGTGTTTGGAGAGGGCTTGGTCCAACACAAAAGGATTGTACGACACAGGAAGTGGAGAATTTATTTTAATGAGCTCTTTCTCCCACATAATCTTCAAAGAGCATTTCAGCCTTGAATTGTGAAGTTTTACATATTTGACTTTTTTTTGAGTCATCTGTGTCTGGTTAGACTGGCTTTTTCCATAGATAAATTAGCCGCAGAGCCAGTATTGACAGTACAGATTGCATTGTCCATAAAACAAGTGGTATTCTCCACTAAATCAGTTGTTTGTTGTGCTGTGAGCATAGTTTTTTTTCTTTATATTACTGAAACATTATTTCAAATACAGTATGTATTTAATAAAGTTTCTACATCAGTTGTGGCTTTTCATGCTTTTAGGAGCAGTTCATTTGGGTTGCTTCACTCATTATGTGGCACATATTTCTGTAAAAAGTAAAGTATTTTCCAAGAAGGTACTCTGCCATATTAATCATTTCCTTCAATTTCATGAAAATTGTTGTCTACTGTGCTTTGAAAAATATTGAGACGGTCAGCAAAGGAACTATGAGGGGTAGATTTTATGATGCAGACACTTCAACTGTGGGAAATGGAATGACCCCACCAACTCATTTCATATAAGTCTCTATCATTTTTCCTAAAACAAATACTTACAAGCTAGTTCCTGTGAGCTATCCTAGAATAACAAACACTGTGTGTTTATGGTGTGCATAAGCAGGAAAGAAAAATAAGACAAGGAAACACATTTCTATTTCAGGCGTCTAAGAAAAAATATTTAAAATGTACATAGATGTATACATGGATTAATTTTAAATGGTGTATTCATGATCTATTCTTGGGTTTACTCTACTGCTTTCTTGAATAAAAATGTATTGTTTCAATCGAGTAATGGTATGCACTATACAGATACTCTGTATTCCTCTCTCTTTAGAGAATGAACTATAATTTGTATTAATAGCATGCAAAATGTTCTGGGCCCGTTCAATTTTTATATCTTAAAAGAATGAGCGTCTTTCTCTGCAATGATGTAAATCCATTTATGGTGTTAGTGCTTTTTATAAAAGCCTTTCTAATACAAAAGCTAAAGTGACAATAACACAGTAGGTAAAAATGACAAGCCCCTCTTATCTGCAACCATCTTGGACTCATCATTTTGAGACTGACTGCTTACTCTACAGATGACATCACTATAGTGGCCAACTTCTTTCACTTAATTGAGATAGAATTGAAAAATATTTCAGTCTTCCAAAAGCACTAAATGCAACCATGTCTGAGTAGATATGGCTCGAGTTTCCTAATACATAGTGTAATAGCACAGAAAGATGTTTCTAAAGTTTTAAATCATCTTATACTGGAATGGTTCGAGCAATAACAGTTTTTTCACAATTGCACTAGTGCCACAAACTCATGTTCCTCCCAAATGTCTGTAATTGGAATGAAATGGAAGACGGTGGGACCCGAGTGAACATGATGTACTGGGACCCCAAATTTCTCTCTAAAAGTTTTACTCAGGTCTCTTGTCTCAGAGGGGTAGCTGTGTTAGTCTGTAACTGAAAAAATGTAAACAAATGGTCCTGCAGCACTTTAGAGCAGTGGTCCCCAAGCTTTGGAGGTTGCCGGGCGCCAGGGGGCGTGGCCATTCGCCCGCCAGGGGTGGGGGCCCCCCATATCGGCGCACCCGGAGGCGGGGCCCTCCCATATCAGCGCCCGGGGGCGGGGCCACCTCCAAGAGCCGCGCGCCCGGGGTGTGCCACGTGCCCTGGGCCAGGCCAGCCCCGAGCACTTGGTGGGCGCACATGAATGCCCCCGCGGGCGCCATAGCGCGGACCACTGCTTTAGAGACTAAAATAAATGTAGATGGTGGTATGAGGTTTTCTGGGCACAACCCACCTTTTCAGATGAAAAAGTGGGTTGTGCCCCCAAAAGCTCATGATACCATCTAACTTTTTTTTAAAGTCTCTGAGGTGCTGCAGGACTATTTGTTGCTTTTCATGTCTATTGTATTAGTGCTTCCACACCAAGTAGAGTAAGGAAGGCTGTGAATGTTGACTTTGAAACAGGTGGCTCTCCAAGGGTGCGTCTGCACAGTGTCCTAAATTCAAAATAATATATGCAATTTGTGCTGTACAAATTGTGTAGCTTATTTCAAATCTCTTTCAAATTAGCTTGAGGAGGGCGCAAGAAGGTGGAGCAGTGCGGGGCTTGAGGTGGAGCAGTGGTGGAGGAGGGCCTGCAGCGCGAGTGAGGAGTTGCCCAGAGCCTTGCACCTGGGACACTGGGGGATGGTTACTCCAAGCTCCTGACACGTCCTCCTCAGAATGGTCCTGATGAACCAATAAGGCAGACTTACAGTTCATGAAATTAGTGAATAAGATAGACAATTGTTTGCTTATCAGCGAATTCAGCAGCTGAGCTAACTGTGTTTAAAGCACGAGGAAAGGAAGAAATGCTATTTCCGCGATGAGAACTTAGCGGAAATGTCAGGATGGATTCTATCCGTGAATTGAGTTGTATATCTAGAACAGCGGTTCCCAACCTTTTCCAGTTGGGGACCCATTTTGACAATTCAGGAAGACTTGGTGACTCAAGGCAATTCAAAAACGGGGGGAAGATGGTGGGCAGAGCCACCTGGGGAGACACTTGGTGACCCTTTTGAAATGTAATAGCGACCCATATTTGGGAAACCCTGATCTAGAATAAAGGGGAACCTCAGAAAGATAGACACACCACGCTGGAATTTTCCATCTTGCAGATCATTCTCAGAATAATGGTCCATTTTCTTTGGGCTGCTGACCGAACAGCTCTTTTTCAGTAATTCTTAGAGCACAAACCCAACCTCTCTCCTGAAAAATCTTGTGTGACAAGTGAGTCTCTTAGGATTCTCCCAATTAATTATTGGCACTCTATTCCATTTTTAGCATCTGCTATCAAAACTGTTTAGTGCCAGCCCGTGTCCTTCTTTATTATATTTCAAAAGAGGAGATTGTATTAAGTGAACTTACATTTGCAAATGTCATTTTTGTTATAGACCATCCTTGCTACAAGTCCAATATATGTCCCAAAAAACTTGGATTTAGAGCGCAACAACTCAAAGTGGGATATTTTTTTTCCAGCAGCTGACTTCTATTTGTGCAAATTGGTGGGGGGGGGGGGGAGGGTGTTTGCATGATTTAAGAGTAGGGAATGGGAGGACTTATAACACATCAGTTCCTACAGGTGTCAGTGACTTCAGTGCAGAACAGATGTATACCCGGGCATCTTATAGAGTGGACACCCTGTATTTGAGAGCTTGCTATACTAAATTGGATCATTAGTCTGTGAAAGAACCCAGGCTGGTCCTGGGTAATTTTGCTGTGCTGCATAATTTGGCTTCTCTGCTGACTAGTTGGGGTTACTAATACTGCATCATGGCCTGTAGTAAACATGGGGACATTGCATGTAAAGTAGACCTGTTTCTGAATAAGCTTGAAATATCTGATATAGTGGCTTCAACAAGTAGAGAATCTCAAGCGGTATAAGAAATTGGAAGTTAGTATAAAAAATAGTATGTATTACAACTGCCAGCTGTTTTGAATTTTCCAGTACAACAGTGCTACTCTTGCTCTGATATCATCTAACTGTAGTTGCCACTTCAGACACCTAGTTCCTTGTTCTTTTCTGATAATGGGATCTTTGATAGGAGGGGACTACTGGGCAGTGTGAGGATCTAGCTGACAAATGGTGGTGACTATTGCTGGAAGAGATTTTTTTTTCTTTTATAACCTCTTCCTCTATCCCTGTAAATTCTCCATCAAGCAGGGAAGCTGTGGTAATCCAAGAGAGAAAATGTTGGCAGAAAGTGTCTGCAGTGTAGAATACTGATTATGTGACCTTAGGCAAGTCATCTCATCTCCCTGGGTCTCAGTTCCCCTCCTGTGCAGCGGTTACAATAATTTGCCCTCAGTGGGTGTTTTGAAGATAAACATATTAAAAATTGGGAGGTGCTCAGGTACTACAGTGAGGGAAGGAAAATAAGTACCTGCTGGACGTGGATGGTTTCCTGATTTAAAAAAAAAATGTGTTTAGTCTGTACATAACCTTCTTGGTTTCCAGAGTGCTGTAAATTGTGAATCACGTCAGATCCACGTCAGAGCAAGTGTTAAAGCTATCGCACGGCAGCAGGCCCTAGTAAATGAAGTATGTCCAGCATCACTATGCCAGAGAAGGTACCCTCATTTGACCAGTTAAGAGTGTGGGGCAACAATTAGACAGAGACAGGGAGTTGGAAGGACTTGGTGAATCAGAGCTGATGGGGTGGGATTCAAGGGCAGGCAGAAAGAAAAGCATGTTTGGGACATGAATGAAAACTGAAGGCAGGAGATAGTAACAGGGGCATGCTGGCTGGTGGCCCGGGCCTGAGTAACAGGGGCTGAGCAGCTGAGGTATGGTAGAGAGAGAGAGATGCACTGGGGACAGTTCAGTCCTTATCTACAGACAACCACCTAACCTCAAACAAATTCTTTCCAATAACTACGCAGCACACCTTCATCATACTCATCCAGGGACGCACCCCTGCAATCAACCCCGATGCCAACTTTGTCCACACGTCTGTACGGGCGATATCATCATAGCACCTAATCAAGTAAACTACCTCATCAGAGGCTTGTACAACTGCACATCCACTAATGTGATCTATGCCATCAAACGCGAGCAATGCCCCTCTGCCATGTATATTGGCCAAACTGGACAGTCTCTATGAGAGAGAATTAATGGACACACATCAGATATCCTAAAAGGCAACACACAGAAAACCTGTTGGGGAATCTTTTAACTTGCCTGGGCACTCATTAATGGATCTCAAAGTCACTGTATTATTTCAAACCAATTTCAAAAGCCAGTTCCACAGTGAAGCTACAGAACTTAATTTCATTTACAAGTTGGATTCCTACAACAGAAGTCTAAACAAAGACAATGGGTGGATGGCCTGCTACATTCCACATCCTAGTGACACAAAAAAACAAACAAAGGGTATTTAAAGTAGGCACTAAGTATTCTTATCAGCTTCATTTAGCATGGACATTCTAATTGACCATTTCTTCCCCCTTTTTTTCTTCTTTTACCTCTGCGCCCCCCCCCCCCCCCCCCAGCCATCTCCTGGTTGTGCTATTTATTTGAAAACTGGACTGACCCCTTAAACTCCATTCATCAGAAGTAGGCTGTGCCCATGAAAGCTCATGATACCACCTACATTTTTTGTTAGTCTCTAATGTGCTGCAGAAGAGCCGGGACAGGGGAGGGCATGGGTGAATAAAGAATGCTCCCATGGTACAGATGATCTCCCTGCAGGGACATTGGTTTCCTGCTAGAAGAGCAGAGTTACACTCCAGAAGGGAGGGCTGGTGTGGGTGCCTTGGAACAAGGATAGGGGACGACTGCCAGAGAGTCTGGGTGCAGACAAGCACGTATGTGGGGGCAGGGGCGGGCCCGTCCGTATAAGCGAACTAGGCAGTTGCCTAGGGCGCTAAGTTAAATGGGGAGCCAAATGGTGGCGCAATATCATTGAGGGGTTTGGAGGTGGGGGCGCCGATTACATGGTTCGCCTAGGGGGTCAGTTGCTGGCAGCTAGACTAGGGCCACCCCTGTGTGGGGGTGAGATTTCAGGTGAACTTACTGGCTGTGTGGACTGGTGTGAAAATTTAGCTATATATTTTTTAGATTTAGCTTTTGGACCATTTGCACAATGTTATATAATAAACCAGCCCCAAAGAAGGTAGTATAGGATCAAATGAATCTCATGTGGAGCTACTGGGGACTTTGAAAGGGGAAATGGAGGCAGGCGTTTCAATTATGCTGCAGTTTGCCACAAGAAATTATTCTCTAGGTGTTTGCCTTATGAGGAGAACTCAGAATTTTCTGGCTCCTGGGCATGCTGCAAGCAATATAATATGTTTAGATTTGGAAACAGCTGTCTGATTGTCTAGATATTCCATTTATAATTAAAAGTAATCTATCTCACATGACATACCGCCAACAGTGGCTACTTTACATACTGTTACTGCCTAGTCTTACTTCATGTACTGTACCATTCAAATTCATGGTTGTGATGTCCTATTAATTTCAGCATCACTTTATCCAGTAAAATGAATATGTATTGAAACTGCTTCCCACAAGCACTGTCACATAGTATAAGAAATATAACAGCAATGTTGTTGTTTGTACACAATATCTTATTACAAGTGAAGCTGGATGAATAACTGATTTCATTTGTGTGTGGCTACACTGAATAATCAATCCATTTGTTATTTATTTGTTGTTAAATAAATTGTACTTTGTATTTGAAACAAAATAAAGAAAATTTTAATTTTAATTTTCTTCACAAAATAACAAGCCAGAATTGTTTGCAATGGAGTGACACAATTCGTTTGGCCCAAAACAATTTTGACACTTTTTAAAATTAATGTTTTTCTTTTATTAGGAAATTTCCGAAATGAAAATGGTTCATACACGTAAGAAAATTTGCCTGGCTCCGATTATAATTCTACTACCTATACTATGCAGTCACAATTAAATTACTGATTGGGCATTAACAATATGTTTCATAGGTATACAGTGCAGAGTGAAGGGAAAAGAAGTCCAAATAAAGTGCAGTTAAAGATGTGCAAACAAATAACAGCTGAGGCTAGTGAAAGATCAGTTAAGTTAATCGGCTTAAAAACACCTACTCAGCTGGATAAAACCAATTTGGAAAAAACCTCACTCCGCAAAAATAAAGAACTTAAAAATCATCTGGGTTAAAGAATATGAACGTCCAGTTTCATATTGATGCAGTTCACAGGCTCAGTCCTGGGAACACATGCAAGTGTTTAACACAATTCACATGAATGGGAAAATGGCACTGGGAGGGATCTCTTGGGTGACTGAATTCATTTCCCTACTATTGCAACCCTATTGTATAATCCCATTCACAAATGTATCAAGCTACATTTTGCACCTAGTTTCTTGCTCCAATAGTTCCTATTGAGAGGCTGTTCCTCACACCTCTGATGGTCTGAAACCTTCTTCTAATTTCTAACCTGAATGTATTCCTGGTCAGTTTATTACCAATTTCTTATGTCATTATTGTCTGTAAGCTGAAATAGCTCAAACACCAGGAGTGAGAAATCTCCCTATGTTTACAAAGAGCAATGATATCACCTTTCATCTTTAGTTTTGCTAGATTTAAACAAGACAAGCTCTTTTTGTCTTGTAGTAAATTACTCTATGTTCCCTGGATCAGCCTAGTACCCTTCTCTGCACCTGTTCCTGTCTGAATTTTTTTTATTTTTTTGTACATGGTTGACCAGAACAGTACACAGTATTTCATGTGAGGTCTTCCCAGTGCCTTGTACAATGTGGTTAGTACACATGTCTCAATATGTATGCCTGTCCCACTGAAGTCAGTGGAACTACTCACATGAGTAAAGTTAAACATGTACATAGCTGTTTGCAGAATCAGGGCGTAAATCATTCAACATGTCAAAAAGGAGTAATAAACCACTTATCAAAGATTACTTTTCATGACAGTTTCAGTACAGTGATGCAAGTTTAAAAAGGAGATTAGTAGTCAGCTTCCTTCAGTTTTGAGAGACCATGGGTACGGCTCCTGAGAAGTAAAGAATTTACTCAGTTGGTTTTATGAAGAGACCCACGAGAGAGAGAGAGTCTCTGCCACGTCCATTCCATTTCAAGGTGATGTTTCAACCCTTTGGGCTCTGCCTTCTGCGTGCTCTTTTCTCCTCTGATATCTTGGATGGCTTCCTTTCACAACGTCGTCTTTGTTACAATCTTGTTTCCACCAAGGCTGTGATCTTGACTTTGATCTTCCCATTTGTCCACATCCATGTCCATTGCTCGTACACATCCTTGAAATGCAATTTTGGGCATACTTTGGGTCTTTTTCCAGATGCCAATTCACCTAAGAGGATGTCTCTGGGGTGTGCTGCTCGCTCATTCAAAACACATGCCCAAGCCAGCAGAGATGTCATTGTTTGAGGAGGGCTTGCATGCTGAGTATGTTGGCCCGTTTGTGCACCTTTGTGCTGGTGACTCTCACTCCAAGAGATTCCAAAGTTTCAATGAAGGCAACGCATATGAAATAAGAATGTTAAGAGGTGATTAATTGACAAATTGTATAGTAAATACAATTTGTATCGACTACACAATTAAGTCGATAAGGGAAGGTGCTCTGTCTCGGCTTGCGCAGTTTCAGGAACTACCCCCATTGCAGCTCTACAGTTTAAACTGCAGAGTCACAGTAGGGGTAGGTCCCGGTCCCACATGAGCCAGGACAAAGCCGGGGCCGCTGTGGCTCTGCATGTTAAATGTAGTAAGAGCTGGGCAGCTGCCTGGCTTTACTACATTTAAAATACAGAGCCGCAGTGGTCCCGGACCAGCGCAAGCCGGGACTGCTCGGTCCCAGCTCAAGCCGGGTCCAGCAGCCTTTGCCCACGGCCAGATCCTGCCAGCATGGACAGTGGCTGCTACTGGAGCAGCCTCTGCCTGTGGTGAGTCTTAGCCCACCGCGGGCAAATGCTGCTTCATGGCAGCCTCTCTTATCCTCCCCCCCCTTCCCACCTCTGATAGAGGCAGCAAGAGGGGAAGGGAAAGCAAGTGGTCAAGTACTCAACTTGAGTGTATGGTAACACCACAAACTGACAGAACACACAAATATCTGAGTGTTTTGCGCATGTGTTAATCAGCACATTTTTGTAGGGGAGCGAGGCAGGCACCTTATACCCACATCAGGAAAAGAGGCTTGTGGGGGTTTCAGGGTGCGATCACCCCCTCTTGGTCAGAGAGGGGGGTCAGCGAACCCTCATGCCCCCTCCTAGGGCTTGTTCAGTCCCTGGGGCCCCAATGGGGGAACCCCCGATGATGGGTGCGATCACCTCCTCCCAGTAGGAAGGGGGGATCAGCGAACCCGGCAATGGTTATCCGCCTCTGCGGGACGGGGCGGCAGGCCCCAGGTTTAGAGTTTTCACTCGCTGGAGATCCGCCTGATGGCGTCCTTCCACTAAGGTCGTGGGTAGGGGGATGTTCCCTTCGTGGAGGGAGGGGGACCCGGCCCCACCCTCTCTCCGGGTCCCAGTCCGGGGCCCTAGGCGACGGGGCTCACTTGCGCCCCGACGCGGTGGACGAGGGGGTTAATCCCTCCTCAACTCGTCCACCCAAGGTCGCCAAAAGCGCCCTGCCCCGGACTCCTTCCTCCCTCCGGGCGGTGCCCGCCAATCACGCCCGCCTGCTTCGCACCTACCCTGGTTCGGGGTCCTGCGGCGGCTCACCTCTGGAAGCCGTCTCTGGGGAGCGTTCTGGGGTGCCGTTCCGCCTCCGGCCGTCCCGCTCCCGCTGTGTGCGACGTGGTGGGGTGCGCCCCCCGTCTGCCGTGGGGCTGAGGGACCGCCAGGGGCAGTGGCTGTCCCGAAGGCCTCGGGACCAGCGCCGGGCCGGCAGCCGCGGGGTATGCCGCCCGGGCTCCGTCCTGCCTCTGGATCCGAGCCGGTGCTCCTGCCAGGAGCCTGCCTCCTTCTCCGCCGGCGGCCGGCCCTTTTGAGCCGGCCCGCCGCGGCAGCCGCTCCCTGGGGCCCCGCCCCTTCCGGGCACGCCGCTGCGCAGTGCCCCGCCGCCCAGCTGATCTGCTCCCCCCCGCCCCCGCCGTCCGGGGACGCGGGGAAGGAGCTAAAGCGGCGCAGCCGGCGCAGGCGCGGGGGGAGTACCCCCGCCCGCCGCCGCCTCCCGCCCGCGCTGGGGGAACGCCGGAGAACCGGTTCCCCGGCGTCAGTCTCCGGGGGATCGGGGCTCCGGTCGCCCCGCCCCCCGACCAGTGACAGGCTGTCACAAGGCTCAACAACCTCCATAGTAGGGATGTAAGCAAGCAGTCCAGTACTCGACTACCCAGTAAGCCTAAGCTTGACTAAGTACTCGACTGCTTGCTTACATCCCTACTGTGGAGGTTGTTGAGCCTCTTTTCCTGATGTGGGTATAAGGTGCCCGCCTCGCTCCCCTACAAAAATGTGCTGATTAACACATGCACAATACACCCAGATCTTTGTGCATTCTGTCAGTTTGTGGTGTTACCATACACTCAGTCTAGATGGTGTTTTGGTGGCTTCTCCAATTTGTGGATATTGAGTTCTACAATAGTGGGCCCCATGTATGTGAACTCGTTCACCACTTCAAGTTAATAGCTGTTGATCTTTCTGGAGGGTGCTTCCTTAACACCTTGGCACAGTATGTTAGTCTTTTTTAGGCTTATAGTAAGTCCAAAGTCTTGGCAGGCTTTGGAAAAAACTGTCCATTAGGCTTTGAAGATGAGCTTCTGTGTGGGCTGTCAGTGACTCAGGAGTGGAAAAAGGTAACTAAAGTAACAAGTAGAGGGCTGTGCCCCCTGCTCGCTGCGCATGCCAACCTCCTGTCCTTCATGGGGAGGAGGGATAGGCAACCCTGGCTCTCCCTCTGGCCACAAGGGAGGGCTGGGCTGTGGCTGCACCAGCCTGGGCCCCTTTTCCCTCCCCCTGCCACCAGACCAGACTGCCCCTTCTCCCTCCTCTGCCCTGCTAGCTGGAATCCCTTCCCCCCCCTCCATGTGAGCCAGGGTCCGTTCTCCCTCCCTCCCCCCTTCCTGCACAAGCCAGGGTGCCCTCTCTTCCCCCCCAACCCGTGAGCCAGGGACTATTCTCTCTCCTTTCCCTCTCGCCAGCCTGGGCTTTTTCTCCCACTCCCACTCCCAGACACGGCACGTGGCAGGCCCGGCTCTAACCCTGGCAACTGGGGAGGCACAGGGGTGCCTGCCCACCCCTCATAGGGTGCAGCGAGGTGCAGGTACCACTCCTGGGCACTGCAGCCTGCTGAGATGAGGAAAGAAGCAGCTCAGGGGGCTGCTGTCCTGACTCCTCCCCGGTGTAGTCCTGCCCGTGCTGCTCACCACCCCAGCCTTGCCCGCAGAGCCCAGGGCTGCCCGCCCACTGGGAGTGGCAAGGAAGGAGCAGACAGGTCAGTGTGGCAGCTCCCCTGGGCAGGTCAGGGGTGCTCGGGCAGCTGCGGTTCGTGCAGCCTCTGGGGAGGGGGTGAGTCTCCACAGGGGCAGCTGGACTCTGGGCAGTCGGGCACTGCACTCTAGCTTCCCAAGAGCCTGGTGGTGGGGGGAGCCCCCAAGAGACCACTGCTGGCACATAAGCCTAGGTGGGAGCCCAGCTCCTAGTGCCTGTCCTTGGGCTGCTGTCCTGAGCACCAGACCCTCCCTGCTACCCTCCACCAGCCCTGGGCTGCCGTGGCTGTGATGTGGGGTCTGCTGGCTACTGTACTATGTTCCTTGGCATTGAAAGCCCTGTGGGTGGGGCCTATGCAGGGGGTCATGGAAGGGAAGTAGAGGCTTGGTTTAAAATAGCAATTCCAAATGGCGAGTTTTCAAAGGTTGTTGTGCATATAAAGGCTAGGCAAAAAGCATCTGAAATGCTGTAATATTTGTATTGCTTACTACAGTGGACAAACTCTTTTGCTAATTCTAGGGCTGTCAATGAATGCGTGTTAAAAAAATTACCGCGCGTTAATTGCAGGTGTTTCCACACAGTGCTGCCCCTTTGAAATGCCACGGCAGCATTTCCAAGGGACAGCGCAAAGCCGAGCTGCAGCATTTCAAAGAGGCAGCGCTAGTAGAACCCAGGATCAGCTCTCCGGCGCTGCCCCTTTGAAACACTGTGGCGGCATTTCAAAGGGACAGCACTGCACAGAGGCCGGGGGCAGCTGGGATCTCCAGCTGATCCCAGGCCATGGCGGTGTTTCAAAGAGACAGCACTGCATGGCTGATCCCAGGCTGCCCCAGTGCTGCCCCTTTGAAACATGGAGTTTCAAAGGGGCAGTGCAACACGGAGTCCGGGGTCAGCTGGAGTTGTCTTATTGTTTAACAGCGCAATTAATTGCAATTCAGTTTTTAATCACTTGACAGCCCTAATAAATTCCCATCCAATGGGACATTTAAATAACAAGATATTGAATTCTCAGAACAGCTTTTACAATGGAAATGTTCACAGGTCCTGACCTCCACTGTACTGCTTTTTACAAGAGTATCTTGTTGTGAACATGGCCAGCCCTAGCTGGGTGCTACCAGGATGACTTCCCTTCACTTTTGGGAATTTCTGCACTACAGTTTGGGTGCATGCTTCTCTGGACAGATAGACAGAAGTGCACTAGCTCACTAAAAATACTATGGATGTTGCGAGGTGGGTTGTATCCACCTGAGTATGGACTCAGGAAGTTAGGCAGATCTGTACTTGTGGCCGTACATGCCACAGCATCCTTACTACTGCATTTTGCGGGCTAGTGCATGTCTGTCTACTGGGAGACATACCCCCAAGTGTAGACAATATGTTTAGTGGCTCCACAGTCCATCATCATTTCAGCTGGTCCAAAATGCCAATTATTTGTGGTAAGACTTTTTTTTTAATTCCAAACTGTCTGTCTCAATTTCTTTCCAGAAAGCAAAATAATGTTTGTTTGTCAGAAAATCAGGAAATCTTCAGGCTTTTGAAACTTACATTTTTTTGTTGGAAAATTTTCAGTTTCTACACATTGGACTTCTGACAGAAAAAAAATAGATGCTGTATAGAACTGTAGTCATGCTCCTTTCTATTTTACCCACCCTAAACTATGACTGAGGAAATAAAGTGCTTCTTTCAGGCTGCAGAATCAGTAAAAAGCTTAATAGCAAAGCTTTATTGTTAATCATTCCAGATAGTGCTTCAATGATTATATTTCTTCCTGAGGAGAGTACATAAAGTCTTCAAGCAAACAATACTAAGAAATCCCTTGGGGCCTCCTGAAAGTTTTTTAATTATGTTTTCAATACCATTTCTCAGATTAGGTGGGACTTAAAAGCTTCACTTAGCAAAGTGAACCTAATGGAGCAATACCTGTCAGTGTTGGAAGCTTAAAGCAATCAAATTTCTCCAGCTCTCATTTCTAATGAGATTTTTGGTTAAACAATTTAGATTTTTAAAAGTTGTATCATAACCAATATTAATCTCCCTTTTCCTTTGAGTCAGAATTTCCAGTGGTTCAAACAAATAATTCTAAAAACCCTTCCACAGAGTCTGACCATTGTTCTAATTTTCCCAGTTTGTTTGGCTTTAGGAAACTACATTCATTCAGGCAGTAGAAGAGTATTTCACAGAGGCAGAGCATCAGCTTAGAAAGAGACATGAAATGTGACAGACCACCTTTGCTTTTGTAATCCACATACCTTGGTTAGGTCTGCCCTACAAAGAAAAGTCGGAAAAAGATACACAAATCGTGAACCACAATTTGCATATTTTTTTCTGCTTTTTTTTTTTGAAAGAGGCTTTTCCGAAATTTGGCCCGTCTACACGGGGCCAAATTTCAGAAAAATCTCTGCTTTCGACACATCAGAAAAGTCAGTTGGGGCCTCACAAGTGAGATGCAAAAAAAACCCAACCCTTTCAAATCCCCCAAACCTCACTAATGTGGCCCCAACTGTGTTGGTGGGGGCAGTGGACAGGGTGCTGCGGCAGGGTATTCGTGGGGGAGAGGAATCTGGCCAGAAGGAGGAGACAGAGACAGCTGGGGCCAAAACCTGGGGATCCTGGGTCTCAGGAAGCACGTGGGCTGCTCTTCCCCTCCCCTAAACAGCTGGTGCGCTTCCTTAAATGCCCGGTCTGTCGCTCCTCCAGGGACTTCCTTCCCCCCTGCTGCCTGCCTGCGCAGGGTGGGTGTGGGGATAGGAGTCCCAGCACTACATGCCAGCTCCAACTTCTCAGGAAGTGCACACTTTTCCTTTGCTCCCACGTGCTTCCTGAGAATTTGGAGCTGGCATGCAGTCCCAGGATTCCTACTTCCTCCCCCCTCCTCCCCTGTGTAGGCAGGCAGCAAGGGGAAAAGTCCATGGTGGTGCGACAGACCTGGCATTTCAGGAAGCATGCCAGCTGTTTAGGGGAATGGAAGAGCAGCCTGCTCTAACCCAGTCTCCCTCCCTTTCCCCAGAGCCAGGCATCCGCCACCCGTTCTACCCCAATTTCCCTCTCCTCCCCATCCCCAGAGCCAGGCACCCTCCCCCCAACCCAATCCCACTCCCCCCTGCTCTAACTTAATTCTGGGGTCCTGGAGCCACCGCTGCTGTTACAGCCACGTTTCTTCCTCCAGACGCTGGGGCACTTGTGCTGAGTGGCTGGCTTTGAGCATGAGCTGGCCGGGACGCAGTGTGCAACCCAATTCCCCTCCCCTCCCTGCTGTAACCCAATCCCCCTCCCCCCCAACCTTATGCTTGGGTCCTGTAGCCAGAGCTGCTGCACCGTGCCCCCTCCCCACTCAATCCCCCTCCCCTCCAGAGCCAGGCATCTCCGCTCTCCTCTCCTCCCCCAACCTTCTGCCCAGGTCCTGGAGCCTCTGGCAAAGCCTCTGCCTACACTCAGCTGCTAGCATGTACAGGCTGGGATGCTGTGTGTGACCCGACCTGCATGTGCAGGATATGACGCAGTGCGCTGGGGGCCGTGAGTGGAACGGCGCAGGCCATGAGCACACTTGCGGCTCACAGCGGCATGGCATGGCCGTGAGAGCTGCTGACCTGAGCGGTTCCAGGTTCTGTCCTGGTTCTGTCAAAAAATTGCAGCTCCTGAGTCTCGGGTTGGCACCTCTGCTGTAGACGTTCCTACACTAAGCTCTAGAGTGTCTAGGTTCAAATCTGCCTGGTGGCGGTTACACTTTCACCAAATATAACCAGAACAAGATTACAATTTTGGTTTATGCCTAAGGTTAAATACATTTGAAAGTGAAGCTTTCCATTTTTTCTTAGTAGGCAAAGGTAGTTTGTAGAGCCGTGAAGTATCTCTTTCTGGAACCACAAAGGACCGAGTCAGTTGAAATCAATGAGAAACTTTCCATTGACTTCAGCTCTAAATTGTCATCTGAACCTTCAGCAGAGGTTTATGGTATGATTGCATAATACACAGTCTTCGAAGTCTCTACTCTTGGGAACCAAAGTGCCCCATGCCGGCAGCTCCTCCCAGCCATGCCACTGTACTGCCCATAACCCTACACCCCAGCAGGGCTGCACAACCTGAGACAGCAGATGTGACTGGGGACAGTACAGCTGCATGGCCAGGAGCAGCTGCCAGCATGGGGTGCTGGCTCCTGGGAGTTGCAGCACTATGGTCTTCTCCTTTAGCTGCTGTAGTTCCTCTCAGTAGAGGCCTGTGGTTACTGATTTCTGTCTGCACAGGGCTCTATGTGTTTGACTCTTAGCAATATAAATTCCCCTTTACTTCCGTGTCCACAGTGTGCAATAGGTGATACAGAAATTGGAGTTAGAGCTGGGCAAAACTTTTCAGACAAAATTTTTGTCAATAATAAATGCCGGTTCAATTGACCCAAAACTGTATGCAAAGTTAATCCAATAATTTCAGCTGGAGAAATGGTTTTCAGGGCCAGCTTCAGAAAACTGTGTTTTTAGAACAGATGTATATGTTTGTGTCCCCTCCCCCACCATAACATTTAGCCCAATAATTAGGGTACTTACCTGGGTGTAGGAGACCCAGGTTTGAATCCTTACACTATAGCAGAGACTTGAACTCAAATCTGTCCCCTTGTACCTGAGCATCCTAATGGCCAGTATGTAGGCTGTTCTGAGATGGGGGTTCTCTGAATTCTTGTGCTGAATCGCTTCCACTTATACAAATATAGAACAAGTCATTGGGTCAAAGGGAGAGTGAGAGTGACTCTATAGCCTGGCGATTAAGGAACTCAGCTGGGAGGTAGGATTTAAATTCCTCCTCGGAAACAAGCAGGGAGGAGATACTCCCTCTTGTCCGATGCTGATTAGACTTTTTCCAATTCACTGGCATATTTTGAACATTTTTTGGAACTGAACCAAATGTTTGCTCTGATTTTCCTGTGGGATTTTGCTGTGGGAACTGAAAAATCAGTTATTTGCCCACTTCTGTTTGGAGTGTTTGTGCTACTCCTAAATTACTGGGCAGCCTTATCCAGTTGTTGCTTCTGGGTTTTTTCTCTTATTAGCCTGGATTAAGAGCCCATTCCAACTTCACCTGAAAGAAATGGACCAGAAGCAGGCATTTGAAGGCTGAGTTTTGGGATATGCAGCTGGTTTTGGAAGCAGTGGTCTCATTTGGTGGTCGGGGTAGTGACTCACTGTGGATTTTTAGCATCATTAAGAGGAAAGAAGAAAAGGGAGAAAATGAGTCTTTAGTAATAAAACACAGAATAGACAGTTCAGAGACAGTATTAAAGAGAGCACTGGAGAGGGGGAATTTTGTTATACATCTTTTCTCAACCTGAATGGGGAATTGTATAGCTTGGTTAATCATGCATAGGTTTGATGTTTTCTGGGGAAATTTGGAAAGACCATTTGTCTGCACCAAATGTTATGGATATTTTTTTAAATAATAGGGATGCCCAGAGTTGCTTATTAAATGCTACATAGCAGGAATAACTTACAGCGTAATAAACAGAGAATGTAGCCCATCTCTTTTCTCATAGCACGATTAATTCATCTCTTTTCCTCTTCTTTTTAGCACCAGAAGACTCTAAAGTACAAGACAAGAAAGCTACTTCATCCAGCCACCCCACTTCAGCTTCTTCGGGGCACAGCCCCATCAACTCCACTGCTAAAGCAGGTACACCATTGCACATCTCTCTCCACCATTGCTTGTTTGTCTAGATGACAGAAAAGCTGTTACTTCTGTAGGATCTTTTAAAAAGTTTTGGGCTCTTATATTTCTGCTGCTGCTACTTCAGTTGAAAATCATTATGAATGATTATTCCTGTTCAACTGTGTTGATGGTGCACAAAGAAGCAAAAAAACCAAAAAAAAAGCCTGGTTCATCTTAGTTTATGAAAAGTGAAGAAAGTCATCTCTCTAGCTGTGCTTACATCAGAAGAAGCATATGATCTTAGCAGGCTAGCATATGACAATGTCCCCTCTAATCTTTTCTATCCATGTGCAGATTTTTTCAATCCATGTGTGGAATAAATGTTATATGTGCACCACAAAGGGAAACACAAAACCTAGCTGCCCATGCTCTGCTAATATGCTGGGCAGCATTTGAATCTCTTCTGAGCAGTCGCACAAGTGCACAGCTTACAGAGAACACTGACGTGGTGTAATTTCACACCCTCACTTGCTATACATTTAATAGTTGTGTAGGCAAGCCTTTAGTTTAAATATGGAAGGAGTCATGTTTCAGTACATGAGGCACACCTTAAAGCCAGCAAGGGACTATCTACACTAGTAAAATTAGTACCTATGTTTCAGAATGGTGCCCCTTTCCCTCCTGCTAAGACAAGTGTAGACAGGGCTCATAACAGTGCCAGAGTCTAGTCATAAGCAATCGCTCACACTGGTTGTAAATGAGTGAAGTTCCTGCTGTACTCCAAACAAAACTCAACACTCCTAACACTTGGTTCCAGGGGGCAGTTGGGCAATGGGAAGATGAGAGTCAGGTTCTGAGCTTCTAGGCTTCATGCATGTTGGTGCTTAAAAGGAATAGCTGAAACCTACACCACTACAATAAAGTCCCTGGAGGATTGTACATAGCAGCACTTCACTGCCCCGCAGATGCTCCCTCCCTGTTCTTATACCAAGCCATAAAGACTTGACTGCTATACAAAGAACAACCAGACGTGCAGAATGAGTCACAGCTTTGTGTTACCAGGCCCACTGAAGGGGGCGGAGGGGCGGGGTTGGGGGAAGGAGAGGCAAGGGGACAACTGCCCCAGGACCTGACAGTTCTAAAGATCCTGAGACTCCCAACCGGTGCCATTGCTACTGCAGCAGCGGTGGCGCCTGGAGCTCAAGATTCTTTACATCTCTACTGAAGCACCACATGGCGTGTTCCAGGAGGCTCTAAGCATGGGAGGGTGGGGAAGGAAGGGGAAGAGATGAGTGACATAGTACAGGCACTGAGGGCTGGCATTTACATTTTTTATTTTAAGGCTGAATTTACTGTATATTTTGGCTGTTTTGCAGAACTGTTGAGCATCATAAAACAGCTTCAGTGTCGTGGCCAGTTAACTAGAGTTATAGTAGTTTTGCATTAGTGAAAGAGTGCAAACCAGTTAGTTTACTAGTGAAATCTGGCCCTTCACTTGCAATTGCTTTATTGATTTTAGCTAATTCGGCTTGACAAAGCCCTAGGTTGATTTAAGTGGGATTGGTCCTGAGTTGGGGAGGGGGCTGAACTTGATGACCTCCTGAGGTCTCTTCCAGATCTATGATTCTTTGAGTTATTTTCACCACTGTTATGAAAACATACTCAAATCATTTTCATTACATGGTTGTAAATAATGCCCAAGTCCCATCCTCAACAAAGTGTTTACTCTGTGAATGGTTGGGGTGGCAACGGTAAAGGTGTTTTTAAGTTATTATTTTTGTAAAAAATATGCAGGCACACTTACTAAATAATCTTCGAGGATGTGAAACTTGGCTGTCACAGCTGAAAGGAACTAGGTCTATTTTAATAAAACAATGTTCTCTATAAAAGGCTTAAAGCTGATGCGAGAATGACTGTGCAAGGAATAGGGAGAGAGAATAAATGTAGATGAGAGGGAAGGCTTTCCCTTTGAATAGCACTGGTGACCAATACACAGTCCTCCTTTCCCGTGGGCCCTCACACATATACCAGCTTTCCCCATCCTGTCCATTTCCTCATTCTTTCACCCTTACCTCCCTCACTATGTGCCTCAGATCTCCCAGTGCCAGAAAACAGTACCACACAAGTCAAGGGGGGAAGAGAAGTGGTTGTGAGTGAGGAGAGGTTGTGGATTTTGAGGGAGATGGGCATGAAAAAAGATGTATTATCTATGATGTAATAATGGCCCCAGTTAAGAGTGGCCTGAGATTTTGAAACTGGCCCATAGTCTATGAAGTAATCTTAATAATTAGATGTAATAATCAGTAACGCAGCATAATTATAGACAACGTTCCTTCTGATCTTTTTGGATTGTTTCCATCCATTTGTGAAATATTTTTTTATGTACACCAAGGCATTTGAGAATGTGCACCATGAGCAGAAACACAAACCTAGTGGTGGATGCGCTGCTACTCAGGTGGGCAGCATTTGAATCTCTGAGTGGCCGCTCAAGTGCACAGTCTACAGGGCACACTGATTATAATGAAATTTCTTCAAATGTAACCTATACAGAAAATTTCAATTAATATTAATTGTATATGGAAAGTTAGAAGAGTATTATTTACAGCTAAAATAATTGGAGACAAAAAAGGTTGGCACTGAGAACTAAGTTTCTTAAGGGATCCATTTTAATTATAACTCCTGAAATAATTTTGTAGATCTACCTGTATACTCTCAGAAAATTATTTCATTTTGTACTCAGAGTTGAAGCAGTTTTACTTTTGTGGTGAGTTCACTGTATTTTCATGCACTGCATATGAGTTGCATCCATGCTGTAAGTTTTAAATGAAACTTTGGCTAGGGAGTCCTGACTAGCACCTTTCTTATAATCTCAGAGCACCCTGGTCAGGCAGGTAAAATACTGTGCATTTGCATATTCTGCCCTGAAACTCTTTTCATCTCCCTAATGTAACGAAACAAGCAGCTGAGCATAATGAACACAAAGACATCTCCGCAAGACCATTCAGCAGTTTCCACATCAATGCCTGATCCTGCAATCTGTTTGAGTACTTGCAAGAAGCAGCACACCCTCAATTTCCATTTAGGTCAGTGAGAGCTGAGGCAACTTTGTAGCAGAGGCCTTTAGCAACACAACTTCCATTTTTCTGTGCGAGAATCCAGAGTTTGTGACCATGATGAATAAGATTAAGGCAGAATTAATCTCACTCTAACCATACAGACTAGCATTTTTACAGTCCTCTGGGACCCAGACATGAGTGACAGTGTCTAAATGTGTAAAGAGACAAGAGAGAAAGCAGTGCCCTGTGGAACCTTTCTACCTAACCATTATTTTAAAATTATGTACTCGGAGTGTCAATTGGTCAGTGGGAACCAGAATGCTGTTGTTGGAAATTAGGCATGAGGCCAAACAATCATAGAATCATAGAATATTAGGACTGGAAGGAACCTTGAGAGGTCATCGAGTCCAGCCCCCTGCCCTCATGGCAGGACCAAATACTGTCTAGACCATCTCTGATAGACATTTATCTAACCTACTCTTAAATATCTCCAGAGATGGGGATTCCACAACCTCCCTGGGCAATTTATTCCACTGTTTGACTACCCTGACGGTTTTTCCTAATGTCCAACTTAAACCGCCCTTGCTGCAGTTTAAGCCCATTGCTTCTTGTTCTATCCTCAGAGGCCAAGATGAACAAGTTTTCTCCCTTCTCCTTATGACACCCTTTTAGATACCTGAAGACGGCTATCATGTCCCCCCTCAGTCTTCTCTTTTCTAAACTAAACAAACACAATTCTTTCAGCCTTCCTTCATAGGACATGTTCTCTAGACCTTTAATCATTCTTGTTGCTCTTCTCTGGACCCTCTCCAATTTCTCCACATCTTTCTTGAAATGCGGTGCCCAGAACTGGACACAATATTTCAACTGAGGCCTAACCAGCGCAGAGTAGAGCAGAAGAATGACTTCTCGTGTCTTGCTCACAATACACCTGTTAATGCATCCCAGAATCATGTTTGCTTTTTTTGCAACAGCATCACACTGCTGACTCATATTCAGCTTGTGGTCCACTATAACCCCTAGATCCCTTTCTGCCGTACTCCTTCCTAGACAGTTGCTTCCCATTCTGTATGTGTGAAACTGATTGTTCCTTCCTAAGTGGAGCACTTTGCATTTGTCTTTATTAAACTTCATCCTATTTACCTCAGACCATTTCTCCAATTTGTCCAGATCATTTTGAATTATGATCCTATCCTCCAGAGCAGTCGCAACCCCTCCCAGCTTGGTATCATCTGCAAACTTAATAAGCATACTTTCTATGCCAATATCTAAATCGTTGATGAAGATATTGAACAGAGCTGGTCCCAAAACAGAACCCTGTAGAACCCCACTAGTTATACCTTTCCAGCAGGATTGTGAACCATTAATAACTACTCTCTGAGTACGGTTATCCAGCCAGTTATGCACCCACCTTATAGTAGCCCCATCTAAGTTGTATTTGCCTAGTTTATTGATAAGAATATCATGCGAGACCGTATCAAATGCCTTACTAAAGTCTAGGTATACCACATCCACCACAATGAAGGATTGATTTCCAGACCTAGAAAAGGCATATAATTAACATAGTAGAATTTTCTCCATTACCCCTATTTATTCCATCCATTAGCAGAGCAAAGGCAGATGTGATATTTAGTGTGTCACTCATCTCTGAGCTCTTGTATCCAGTGTTGTACCAAAATTTACTTCCTCTTACACATACCCAAAAGTACAATGAAGGACAACCTGTAATCGAGCGCAGGCACACTTCTGTGAAGTTGGGACGTACTGCTGAATTCCACAAGGCTTTTCTAGCATATCTGCAAGATAGCAAGAGCAACTGAATGTCTTTAAACTGAATGGCAGAGAACACTTTTTTAAAACAAATTCCAGCCTCTGCCCATTATTAGGCAATTTCTGGAAGAAACTTTCTCAGTTCAACTTTTCTTATCAACTTTGTTCCTTTCGGAGGACTCTCTCTCCTACGTAAACATCTGATAGAAGGTAGAATAGAAAGATGGAGGGAAAAGTGCATTCTGAAAGAAGCAGCATGTACTCTAGATGATCCTGATGTCCCTGATAGCTTACCATCAAGTTGACAGAATGCTCCTTGGGGAAATTTCATATTTATTACACAGTGACCCAAATGCCTACTGCCTACTCGAGTTAGAGATCCATAAACAGATCCTCTGTGGGCCAGTCACAAGAATTGTGGGGCTTGTTTGCATTTTGGAAGGGAGTGCTGTGTCAACCCCTAGCTGCCTGTTTATGCTTAAAAAGATTGGACAAGAGCCACCATTTTTCTTAAATCAATCCAAATTCTGATCTCTACAATGTATGGGACCCAGAATCAAGGCTGGCATAAAACAGCACAACTATATAGCCGTTAGCAGTTTAGGCCAATATACAGTAATTAAGAATCTGGCATGGTGGGTTTGGTTAAAAAAATGACTTGTATCCTTGTTCATGACTTTTCACTGAATTTTAGTAACATTAGCTTAATTTTAAGCATATAGCCTAGTTAATAAATTTCTTTCATTCTACCAACATTGAATGTGGTTTTCCACTGTTGTTCTAATCTTACATTGGTGTAACTCACTGAATTAGGACTCTAATCTCTGACTACTAATAATATTGGTAATACATCTTCAGATCATTGTTCACTGATAACATTTTTAAAATAATTAAATTTAAGCTAGTCAGCAGCTACTTTATTCATCCAAGATGGCTAGGATCTGTCATTCTAGTGCACCACCATCAATTCAGATGATTATATTTAAATTATTTATTTGCTGTAACTCAAATAGCCATCATAAATCATTTATAAAATATCTCCGCCTCACCTCAGTATTTGTTTTTCCACAAATATGTTAGTTTTTCCTCAAATTGATTCTGTGAAAATGTTATTTTCTATTGGAGCATGGCTTTGGATATTTTAAAACAAGATTTTCAAAGTTAGGTGCAGCCACATGAAGACCTTAGCATGCGCCTGATATTGTTAGGTCAATTAGGCACATGTGTACTCACATTTCATAACTGCATGTAAAAATTGAGTGCCATTTTTGCTTTGCTTGAAAATTGATGCAGCTGTGATTCTGAAAGCACAGTAGAGTCTAATAGTTACCTTGCTTACATTATTATTTAGGTTCCAACTGCATTGAAAGGATGCTAGTCTCTTTTCATTCTGAAGACACAGCCCTAGCTCCATTCTTTATTTTAATATGAAAATTATAAAAACTGGAGTCTAATTCTTCCCAGTATCAAAAGAACAGTGACTTTTGATTATACCCCAAAATTGTTTTTGTCATCCTGCTTTTCTGTTGTTTTTAGTGTACTTTTCAATACTTTGAGGAGTGTCAAATTAACAACTCTGAAGATTGCACACATTTATTTAAAGAACACATAAATAGCTAGTGGCAAAGCAAGTTTTTTCACATCTCTCCTGACAAAGTAACTCAACCTAGCTTCAGAGAGAAATTTCTAGGATGAATTAATAGTTCAGTTTTCATGCCTGTTCAATCCCTGGTTAAACTGCTGAGTATGACACTAAGACTGCCAGTTACTGTCCATTCTGATAATTTTGGTGGCATGAATACTTGCCCTCCAGGAATTGGACAGGAGTTAACAACTCTTTTCATATGTGCCACCAAATAGGGAACTGCTGTTAATTATTTTTGACACTACATCGCATTTGATGCAGTCCCCAAGAGATGCACAGATATTGTAAGTGTGTTCCACAGTCCTGTTACAATAACTTTCAAGGTCTACCTGAAATTAATAAAATTGTCTTATTTTTGTTGAGATATTGCACCATATTGTTTACATATGTTACACAAGATCCTACACTGTTCTAAAATGCCTGTGTACTTAAAGTAAAAAAAAAACCTGTTACCACATGTAGGAGACTCAATGTCATGTTAACATAACTGTTACAGATCTCATTACAGCCCAGTGAAAGCCATTACTATGTCAGATCTAACTTGTTGTTTCATGTACATGTCAGCAGTCCTAAAAAAATAGCTATTACCATTTCATGGTCAATGTACTATGTAGTAAGATACTCTGTGGCTATACATCAAGTAGGGGCTTCAGAATAACATGCAGTATCTTATTGTAAATTATAATGCAACGTCATTGAGAGACTACCAGATTTAGCCAAAAAAAAAATCAAAATATATGATGATTTTTCTAACACAGAACAGATAGGCCTCTATGGGAGGTGTTGATTCTGGAAAGCACTTTCAGGGAGCATTTATGTTGGTTCTTTTCACCTTGGCATAATTAGAATGTGTTCACAATTATTTAACCAAGGCTATCGATTTCAGGAGACTCTGGATTTCATGTGTTTGAGACTACCATTATAGCTAGTGGTTGCTATTCTAGTAAACTTGCATTTTCTAAAAACATTCTTTTTTTCTGATTGTTTTTGTTTGTTTGTTTCTTGTTGCAGATCATCCACCTGTACTAAAAGTTGATGACAGACAACGGCTTGCTAGGGTACGGAGAGAAGAATTGGAAAAGCAGATAGGTGAGACATAATGTTATTTAGCAGTTATAATTTTCAGGATTATAATTTTTGGGTAGAAGTACATTATGCTATCCTTAGCAGCATAAGGGAAAACCATTAATTAAATATACAATATTATCCATTTAGACATCTCATTACTTCCCGAGGGTAGGTCTTGTGTTAATGCATACTCTGGTATTTGCCATTGTTGATCCTATTACATGTGTCTTAATACTCTATATAGTATTGAACTAAATCAGCCAAATTCTGCTCTTATTTACATCAGTATAAATGAAAATAGTTCCACTGATTGCTTCTGTTGAGGTTCTTCAGATTTAGAGCAGAAGTTTTCTAATATTTTTAACAGAATCCTGTGATGTACATAAAATACAATGGTAAAATACGATGTCAGTGTACAGATTGAATTTTAGTTACAAGTATTTTTTGTTTTTTTACTTGATCAGATTCAGTTTTCTACTTAGTATATTGATTGCATCTGTTTGTGACATTAAAGTAATAATTTGTGCATCTGTGGTACCTCCTAACCACACTAACCTTGGCATAAATAGTCATCTGGATAATTGACAAGCAGCTATTTTTAAACCTGTTGTAGGATAGCAAAACGAATTGCAGGTTATTATCTTGGTAATTATTACTTTCTAATAAATTTTGCTGTTTTTTTTTTTTTAAATCATCATTTCCGTTAGGACAAAATCAAAATGGAGCTTAAGTGATGCACACAGACTTTGAACTGGATAGGGATGTTAAAATGTGTTTAGTTAAATTATTGTGTAAACTGCTGAAAATGTTAGCAGCTACATGGTTACATGCATGGGGCAGAAGGCTCATGCCTGCCTCCCTGCTCTACTGACTGTATCAGCAGCAGCAGCACAAAGGAGCAGGGGGCAGGCAGCTCTGTGGGAGCCAGCTTCAAAAACTGACTCCCTGCATGCACCAGCTCCTGGCTTCCTTCCTCCTCCTGCACTGCTGTCTCTGATACAGAAGCAGCACCATAGAGCGGGGATGGGAGGAGGGGCCTGTGTGTACCCATGCATGTTAACCGAAGAGCCAAGGCTCATTGGTTAACCATGTGCATTGTTACACTTTTACATTCCTAGTGCTGGGGTGAATTGCACATATTGCATATTAGCCCAAATTTGGCTCACATTTAGAACACTAATCTAGATGGTGTTACTCCATGTTTACACTGATGTAAATAAGAGCTGAATTTAGCCCATTCATGTATCATAAAGGTGAAGATGTTAACAAAGATCTGTATGACTAATAACAGGTGCATGTATTGATCCATTTTTCAAGCAGTCTGTTGTCAGTGTCCTCAATAGATAATTGTTTGTTTCTTCATTTCATGTATTTTTATGTTCAACGAATCTGAGTGATATCTGAGAAATCTAAAAGTTTAGGAAAAAATCAGAATAACTATTTTAGATCTAGGCAAAAACAGCAAAATGTTTTTCTATTTCATTCTAGAGAATTTTACACTCCAGAAAATTTCAAGAAATTGCTTATCTTTCTCATATACACATAGAAAAAAAAGTGAGAAGCCAGTTCACCTGAAAGATTGTCATGAGTTCTTGAATGACAGCATGTTCATTTGCTGGGGAATTTTGGTGTAATGTCTGAAATTTTAGGACTATGGTAGTTGCAAATCAGGGTATATAAATAAACTGTCACACACTATTGTCTGAGGTCTCAACTGAAAGTACAAGAACCAGAAGGCTATCAACTATTCTTCCATTGCATTGCTTCCTGCAGCCTGTGCAGTAGATGACCTGCAGTATGTGTGCTTTTTTTGGAAATTGCATGTGTGTAGTCTGGTGCACTGCTAACCTCTGACATGCTTCCTCTCTTGTAAAACAAACAAACAAAAAAATCCTGAGCAGCACCCATAGTTCCCATTACCTTCAGAGATGCTCACAACTGGGCCTAACAAATGAAATTCCAAATAAAATCAAGAGGCAATAAAATCTCAGCTTGGTGTTAAACAAGAGGACTGCTGGGAACTATGCTGGAATGTAGGCCAGGCAGGAAACACAAAAAAGCCCTTCATAGCAAATGCTGGTTTACAGCAATGTCATTAAACTGGCCGAGTTTAGTCAAGAAAGTGTACACACAAGTGCGCACAGACTGCCTCTTCCGCATTAGCACGAATAGTATAAGAGGGGTAGCCGTGTTAGTCTGAATCTGCAAGAACAGTGAGAAGTCCTGTGGCACCTTATAGACTAACAGATTTATTGGAGCATAAGCTTTCGTGGGCAAAAACCCACTTCGTCAGATGAATGTAGTGGAAATTCCAGAGGCAAGTATAAATATACAGGCATAAGAAAAGAGTTCCAATCAAGAGTAAAGCTAGAGTAGCAGGAATAGTAGCCACATTGTAAGGTTATATCTCCACTTAGAGCTGGCTTTGTGATTCCCAGTTCAAGGAGATGTACCCTCCCTAGCTCTCACTGAACTAGTGCTCTAAAAACAGAATGTAGCTGTGGTAGCTAATTCAGCAGAGGAGAGGGGCTAGCTACCCTGGCCATGTACCCCGTGTCTCAGACAAACACACAGTTCTGGCAGCTAGCCTCTTCCCTGACTGCCGCTGCACCCTGTTTTTAGCCTGCTGGCTCCATCAGTGCTAGTGTATTCTCTTCAGCTGGAATCAACTTAGCAAAAAATGTAGACATGCCCTGTGACGCAAGGTTTCGTCTCCAAGCAGTACCCTACCGTTAATGTAAGCATTGCTGAATGTGACCTGTGTGCTCTACCCAGACAGTCCCACAACTGGAGTAAATACATCCACTACCTCCAGGCTGCTGCCATAGGATGTCATGACATTGGTGATGACAATGAAACCATAAAAGACAAAAGGAACCATAGCTACCATAGCAGCATCTGAAGCAGCAGTTTGATAGTTCTTCTCTGCCTTTTGATCACAGAAGGTGTTTTTCCTGATAGCGTTAGGACCCAGTGGATCACCTTAACCTGCTGCCTTCTGTACACTAGCTTTGGATTTCTTTCTCTTGATCCTCTCTTTGATGGAAAGACTTCCTAGAATCATCCGTATTCAGGAGAACTTACACATCAAGAGTTTGGCAATAGTCCCGCCTTCTCTGGGACAAATGTCACCCCATTATTAGAAATCTCTAATTACTGTGTCTTCATTGTTGATTACATTTGATAAATTAAACTGAAATTACTCTGCACCCACTCTTGAAAGTCTGCGGGCAGAACCATAAGGTTGGTAGGTGGCCAGAATACAGGATTTGGGGGTGTGCCCATGGGGCCTGGCTCCCTAGCTCCTGCTGACAATAAGTGTTTCTATTGGAAAACTATGTTTTTCTTTTGTGAATCTAGAACCACCATTTCTGCTCTTGTTGGCTTTCTCTGTTTTGTGAGCTCTGCCCTTGGTGCCACAGACAGAGCATGAGAATGCTGATCATCTTCTGTGTACAATTGAATATTTCCTTCCTAAAATGGCGCACACAATCAGAATAAGCCATATTTTAAGTTTAAAGAGTTGTGTGGAAATGTGTCCATTTAGCTGCTCAAAGTGGTTCTAGATTCCCAAAAGAAAAACATAGTTTTCCAATAGAAACACTGCTCATTTGGATGCAATGACCTTGACTTTTTGCTTAGTAAGAGGAATGGAAAACATAATTCTATAATCCTTTCACAATTTAATTAGAGTAACTCTCCTTCATTTAAACTAGTAAGCTTAATTACAATGGTTCATTTTGCCCAGTAAGCCGAACTTCAGTACCAGGCAGACTGGTTGAAATTCTCTCTCAACAACTGCTTCTGTATTATAATGATCAACTAATATTAACGTGAGGCTTAATTAGAATCTCAAATGCTGGGAAAGAAAACACTTTTATCAGTACAAAAGAGAATCTGTACTGAGAATCATGAAACCTAGGGGAAGGTGGAACGCATACTGGTCCAGATCATCAGGTGACAGTCTCTTTTTTTTCTCCCCTTACTCCCCTGATAATCTTCGGAATGGTCATTCCAGCAAATCAAAGTGGACAGGCCCAAAAGAAGCACCACCAAATATGCTCAGTCCATTCCTCCCACTCCTAACCTTTTCTTCTCTTGTGTGTTTTTCTCTCTTGTCTCTTGTAATAATCTTGGCATGTTGCTTGTAACAGTAGTAAGTACAGATTTTTCAGAAAAGTATGTCATTTTTCAAGTTTCAAGCCTTCTAAGAGACATCAAAATACTGTATATTTGCTGGATTATGTAAGATTTGACTTTGAGATGGAAGTGTCTTCTACAGTAGCAAAAGCGGCGAGGAGTCCTGTGGCACCTTATAGACGAAGTGGGTCTTTGCCACGAAAGCTTATGCTCCAACACTTCAGTTAGTCTATAAGGTGCCACAGGACTCCTCGCCGCTTTTGCAGATTCAGACTAACACAGCTACCCCTCTGATACTCTTCTACACTAGTTATATGCTGGAGATTTTAATTCCACCTGAATTTTCAAAGCCCAATATTATCTTTCATGTAAGGCGGACAGAATGGGACTTTTAGCAGCAGTGCCATTTAGTAAGCAGCCATCAAGGCTCACAGCGAAAGTGACATACAGCGCGCTCTACCTCTTTTTATAGCCAGCAATTTTTCAGCACAGTGAGAGAATAAGCTTGAGAGTGTGTGTGTGTCTATGTGTAAATATACAAAATTACTACATGTTGGACCTCTCTAGTCTGGCATTCTCTGGTCTAGCGACATCTGAGGTCCGACATGATTTTAGTTAGCCACATGTCCCCTTATCGTGGAGTTAGCCAGTTTTCCCAAGGTCCCATAAAGTTTGTTCACAGCCACTAGTTGTGGCTCTCAATGTTCTGTGCTGCTGTTTAGCTCTAATTTACCTTTGAATGTCTTCTAACAGCCCAGTAAGCAGTGGAAGTGTTGGTAATTCTCTGGTTCAACACCAGTCAGGACCCAAGGGCACCAGACTAGAGAGGTTCAACCTGTATAGCTTACTCTGGTTAACTAGTATATTTCAGTTCTGTGGGAGAGTCAACTGGGTTCTGCCTGCCTTGTGTCATGGACAGGATTGCTAAATTACAGGTGCATGGCCAAATTCTGCCCTCATTCACACTTTGGTGACTGTATTTACTGCTGCATGGAAAACAATGGGATTTGCCAAAATGTAACAGAGGGTAAAATTATTAATTTGTAGAGGCTGCACACACCAGACAGAAAACAGACTAATTCTCAGATCCCAGATCTAGTTTGCAGTTGTAACAGTTGAACATCCCATCTTTTAAACTTGCAAGATGAGCAAAATTCATTTGAAAATCATCAAATCACAACGATTACAAAAGCCCAACCATGATGTCATTTTTTTATATACATGCAATTTTCAGAACAGGACTGCGCTTTCATCACCTACATTATGTGATACTGGGCTGAACGTGATTTTTGAAACTGAACAAAGCATGCATTTTCATCAGTTTAATTCTAGATATCTATCAGAAAGATTTGTAACATCTCCTACTCTTACTCATAGACTGGTCATCAGATTGTGTGTGCGCCTGGGTGAGTGGATGGGGACAAAAGACACTCAGAGATTGATGTGTGTTTTCCATAGCAGTGTTTGTCATCCAGGAGATGTCCATCTCTGCAATTTATTTGCTTGGGGTCAGGGATATTAACCCTTCCTCCTTTTATCCAGAATTTTTTCCAGAACAGAGCACAAGCAGGTGTTTTCCTATGCTGTTTCTGTACTCTGGTTTCCCAGCTGCTGAAAAATGAACATCTGTTCCTGAAATGACATTTTAAATTGCTGTGTGCTGAGGAATGTTTCTTTTTGAGTGTGACATACTACAATGCTTTTTTGATGTGGCATTTTATGAACTGTTGTGGCATTGCTTCATTCCCAAATGGAGAGCTCAGCAAACTCCAATAATGCAGGAGTGTATTGTGCATTCTTTCATGAAACATTGTTTTGAGTTTACAACTGGAAGAGGCATTATGTTTTCAGTGGTGTATTTATCCATCGATATTATGATTTAGGAGCTGCCTGTTGAACCACAGTCTATGAATGTTAATACTAGTGTGTAATATTACAACAAAGCAGTAACTTCTGTGCTGACACACAGACTGCATTTCTCAATGCAAACCTAGAAGAGCCGTCACTTGTATCCTATGAACCTGAGGAAAGAGATGTCTAACTTCTCTCCTATTGGAAAATCAAATCACATAATCTTTTATAGAACATGTTTAACTTTTACTGCAAACTGGAATTGGGATTTTATTAATGCCGTGGTATTATGCTCCACTGCATTACTGAGGCTGAAGAAAGACAAACTTTTTTTCCTAGGGCTAAAAGTTCACATTCATTTTTGAAAGTGTAAATTCACGTCAATGGTCTAGCTTTCAATGCTTTTTAGAGTGGAATTCAGAACTTTCTACCACAAGGTACATCGTTTCTTAGTTTTAGTAAGCCAAGGAACATTATTAGAAGTTTGTGTGTGATTTTATCAATTGCCTTTATATTTTAGCAATTTGAACTTTAATCCATCTCCTAATGAGAACTAATCTAATTTGTTCACTCTTCTCTATTAAGATCAAGTTGAAGTATCAGTTTAGTATCTTAAATATTTTTTATAATAGGATAATAGTCTGCCCTCCGGTGGATTTGATTCTCTAATCTAATAAGTCTTTTCTATATCTGAGTCTCGAGCATTTTGGGTAGTTCTGTACTATACCCTATTGTGACAGCCTATAGTCTTCTTTGAGGCATAGTGTCTAGCTCTCTCTGTGCTACTGAAATCAGTGTGAAAGTTTAACTGTTCTTTAGGTATCAAACATTGCCACTTTCTGGTTAATAATGGTGTTATTTTATGTACTATGTACTATGAAGTGTTGCCAGACCTGTGTTTTATCTTACTAAACCACCTTATAAGAAGAAAATCCTATTTGACCTTTGGAGCAGGGTTTTTGTCATCTTACTCTTTGTAAAACATCCAACATATGTATCTGTCTTCCTGCTGCTCCTTGATGGTCAAAGCCTGGTATCTCTTTGGAATGGATCCATCTGCTCGCACAGTACTGAGTTCCATGAGAGTTCTGCATGTGACACACATGTATGAGAGCGCCTTTCATAGTTTAGATTGCGGGGTTCTAGCAGGGAAAAATATGAAACAAAATATCCAACATTCCAGGCTAATTGAAAGAAAGAAAATTACAAGTGAAATGGCAGCCACCGTTTTTGAAAAATGATTAAAAGCATGAATGCTTTAGGATGTTTTGCATGTGACTTGGTACATTGGGTCACTTTGCATTTTGGCCATACTGTCAATTTTAGATTGGTATTCTCTCTTCCTTTAGAGAGGTATAAAATGTCGATGATACAGTTCCTTTATCCTCTCTCCCTTGTTCCTACAATCATTTTGGCAGGCTTTATCGCCTGTCACTTGTAGACTGTGTATAGCCTTTAAAGCTTTCATTTGGTCTGATCTGTGACAGAGACACATTGGTCTGGGTCTGCATCAGCAATGTCTGACAAACTCACTACATCTAATACCATTGTCATGGTATTTATCCATAAATAGTGTCTTGCAAGGTATCAAATGAAAGCAGTGGTCACAATGGTCATTGATATCATTGTAAAATGTATGTTCTCGTGATATTGTGTGTCTATAGTGAAAACACACTCTGAAGGTCTCTGTTAAGGTATCAATCACCACCAGCAGAGGCAGGCTTTCTCTCAGACCAAGAGTGTTCATCCATGGAGCTAACTGACGTACATCAAAGTATTGTATTGTTTCACAATAGGCTCCTATTGCCAGTCCCTGAGCTAAATACAGGTTTAACAGGAAGAGGAGAACAGTAGAGGTAAAAGAGCTTTGTTTGGGAGTGCTGTTCAAAGGGTTATTGGACTATAAGCCTGTCATCCTGCACTAGAGGAAGTAATCAGGTTATTTTCATGAAAACAGGATTCCAAGTTGGCTTACCTGGAAATACTGAAGGCAGTGGTTCTGAACCTTTTCAAGCATATGGAGTCCTTTTCAATCGATTAAAATTTCATGGACCTCATGCCTCAAGGAGAAAATAAAAAAAAGATGATAAAAGTAAGGAAAGAAAAAGAAAAGTAAGGATCATGCCCACCGTGTTGGGCCTGATCCTTATTTTTAAACTTTCCACAGCCCCCCTTGCAGTAGGACCACAGGTTGGGAACCACTGCTGACAGGTGAGAAACTGCTGTGGACAAGGAATTTAGCCTGCTTTGGCCTCGAAGAAACAGGTCACGCTTTTGTTTTATATGTAATCATTGTTGTTTCCATTCTGCTGACTCCGTATCTCTTAGATCCTCATCTTTGAGAACGAATCTATTTCATTATAACTCTATTTTCATGCTGTGATGTTTTAAAAGACTTGACCCTGAGATGTACGTGTGTGTGTGTGTGTGTGTGTGTGTGTGAGTGAGTCGGGGCTGGGCACTACAGGGGGATTCGTCAGAGGAGCTTGGAAACTGGGGTACATTATTCATTAATCTGCAAGGCAAACTGAAGGCAGGTATAAACCAGAGGAGGTAGCCAACAGGCTAGTATCAGGGAGCTGACACCCATTTTATCACGGGGAAGAGTGAGTGTCTCTCTTTCTCTCTCTCTCTCTCTCTCTCTCTCTCTCTCTCTCTCTCTCTCTCTCACTGAGCCAGGGGGGTAACATGATGAGTTACAGATTTGGGCACCCCAACAAAGTGTTACATGATATAAAATTTGCCCTCAAATTTGACAGTTGGTTTTACATAAAATAATTTTCTTCAACCCAAACTTTGCTATATTGAGCATATAGAAATGAAATGGACTATAAACAAATGTGACAAGGTGAGGGAGATATATTTTATTGGACCAACTTTTGTTGGTGAGAGACAAGCTTTTGAGTTTATGAAGAGCTTTTTAAAGTCTCCCACCAACACAAGATGATCCATTAAAAGATCTTTCCTCCCCCACCTTGTCTCTCTAATACCTTGAGCCCAACATGGTTATAACAGTGCATATAAACAAAAATGAAATTGAATATCGTCATCCAAACTCAAAGTGAATAATAATCTCAGGTGTACTATAGAACAAGTAAAGAGCGTTCTATAAAATGATTGCAATTTTTCAGTTTTCCTTTAATATTTCTTTTTAGTCAAGGACAAATAGAGCACTACCTCCCTCTATATTTTGATTGCACTAATCTTTGGTTAATACTAATCCTGGTTTATCACCGCTACTTCCATTCTAACCACGTGGACTCTCTTCTGGCCCCATCAGCAAAAAAATAGCATAATTTTTATTTTATTTGACTTAATTGTGCAATTAAATGATATACGAGTGAAACATTTATATGTATGTTTCTAGAGTGTGTCTAAGTTTCAAATCAGTTGGTGCCATTAAACCTGGACGCTGTACTGCTAACAGCTCATAAATGTATTGCAGTATTTATTGCATTTCCCGTTCTTAATGTGGGGAATACCAGAAATGCTGTCGGCAAGGTAAATATTGTGTTGCCATAACAATAATATGTTAATAATGTCCATTGTCATATAGCTATATGGATAAGGTTTTTTGATCTGAAGAGCAATGGTGATTACTCTTTTGGTACAATAAAAAGGGAGATTTAATAATTGAACAGACCTGATATTTGGAGCCCTGCACAGATATAAATTTTATATTCACGTTCAGATATGTATCTGCAAAAATGAAATGCGTATATCTGCATTCACATCCACAGATGCGAATTCCCATGGATATATAAAGTGAATATCTGTGGATCTGCAGGGCTTTGCTGGTATTCTTTCAATAAACCTGTAAAAAGTTAAACCCTCCTCCAACCTTCATCCCCCTCGCATTACTTATGACTTATGCCCTTTACTGGTGCAACTGAGCGAGAGCACAGTGCCATCTTAGCATTTCCCCTAACCATGGGATTGCCCCAGCACTAGACCAGCCTCTGTTGTAATTAAAAGCCCCCTGAAGACTAGTCTTATCCATGCCAGCTATCAGCAGCCTCCATGCTCTGGCCATGACCTCTGTGCCAGAGACTGGAATGAGAATTTGGTGTAGGATCCCCACCAGCTGATGCACCAAAGGATTCTGCTACCTAGGGGGCAGAATATTGTCAAGAAAGAGTGTCTTTTTATTTTGTATTCGTACAGCACCTTGCACAATAGGAAGGTGGGTGCAAGATGTTGCAAGAACTGGACCATAATTCTTTCTAAGGCAAATTGCAACAAGGCTTATGCCTTGAAAAACATGCCGTATGCACCCACTAACCAGCCTCTTGTTAATAACATACTACTTAAAAATTGGTTCCATTTGGGAATTCCCCTCTACATGCCCTGCTTCACTGAAACAGCTAAATGTTCTCCAACATTGCCAAAATCAGGAGAAATCAGGAGCTTCACTGAAACTAGGGATCAATGATACTGGAGAATGATTCATTCTGGGAGATGGTCAGAAGAGTAGAAAGTGCCAGGAGGATTTCCGAGGGGAGAAAATAATTAGTAAATGAATTTTAGTGGGGATCATTCAGTAGATGAATTGACATTAATTCGGCTATAACTACAACTTTGAAGTTTTTCTTTCAATCAGCCAGCCAGCCATTTTCCAGTGATGCATTTTATTGCTGATATAATAAGAAAGTGATTAGTGTCTAGGCAACAAAGAATGCGGATTTTGACAGCAGAGCTAAGGTGCAATTCTGTGAAGAAAAGGCTTTTGCTGATGTCAACCAGGTAGTGTCAGAAATGACAGATGACAAGAAAAATGCTAGAGAATCTCCACTCAAATAATCTGCTCATCCAAAATTGCCACCATACCAGAAAATATTAGAGAAGTTGGCTTGCCTCTGCATTGGTGGCAAAACAAGAGTCAAACACGTCTGGTGGGAAGCAGAAGGCTCCCATCTTTTTATGCCAAAGCCAAGGAAAAGAAGCAAAGAGTAAGAGGGTGATGAGGACCTGAGAACCTCAGAGAACTGTGGAGGCTGTTGGGATTTTTGTTTTTGTTTGTTTTGGGTTTTTTCCCTCAGCTGCTTCCTTCCTACAGATTATAGTTAACAGGGAGCACTGAGCCCTCTCACACAACCCTAGCCTGTATATCCTTATGGAGTATATGCATACTCTGTTCTCTGTGGGAATCTTTCCAAACAGCAGGTGAGCAAAACATTAAGAGAAATCAACAATGTACAATTAAAAAAACAGGCAGGTGGCTCAGGAGTAAGTTAACCTCACCCACATGAAAATAGTTCACTTTGGCAGAACTGACTTGTTTCAGACTGACAGTAGTCCTGAAAGACCAACATGTTGACTAACATAGTTTTTTTCATATCATTATGCTGTAACTTCAGAACAAATGTCAGTTTCTGGGATTTGTCATTTTACATCACAGCTTTAATGCTATGTCCACATAATTGTTGTATTTGATGTCATTTTAGCTGGGCTGTGAGGGGTGAGATACTCTAACAAATTTAAATATACTAAAAAGTCAACTAGTTAAGCTACAAAACATCCTTATGAATCCTGTAAAAGGCAGATGAAAACATTAATGACATTGTTCTCCTGAGACTATGATAACCAAGGTGATTGTATATGCCAAGTTAATGTTTGTCGTTATTGTAAAAGGGAAGGGCATGGTGGAAGAATAATGATTCAATTGTGTTCCCTTGTGTAGTATAGTCTAGTTATACTGGTTTGCATATAGGTAATATCTATTAATAACTTGCTCAACCTTTGAGACATGCTCTAATGCTCTTTCCTTGCAGCCTTATACTGTATTATATGACTTGATCACTCTAATGTATCCCTGAGTTTGGCATAGTCTTTAATGCAGGTTTGTTTGTTCCTCTCCCCTCATCTTCTGCCCCCTTTCCTCCAATTAAACATAAAGTATCCCTTGGCTATTTTTCAACATTGAGCATTGTTTGATGAATCAGGATCATAAAATTTTCTTTGAAGGTGTCCTGCAGATTTGTGATGTGATCCCAAATCACAAGTCTTTTAATGTAAATTATAATCGATGTGTAAATCGCTCTAATTCTTACATTGGCGTGCAAACTCTGCACTTTTATATGGGATACTATGGAAAGAGGTCTATAAGAATCCTTGTATGACATTTGAATTGAGTTTTGTCATGTTCATAATTTTTTCATCTCTTGAAATTTGAATGTGTATCTCTAGAATGGTATTTTTCATATATTTAATTTTAGCTGAGCTACAGAAAATTTAGCTTAGTGTTCTTGTAAAAAAATTCCTTACGCATCCAGGAAGGAGTGAAAGCAGTTGAGATAGTTATCCTGGTGCTAATGAGAGTTAATTTAGGAACAATTACTGCTAAAGAATTGATGAGTTTATTTAGAAGTAGGAATAGATTGAGCCCGTTATGGAAAAAAGTGTGGGTATATGCAAATATGGGGATAATTGTTTTCTAAGAATAATTTAACATAAATTACAAAAACCTAGCACTTACACCCACCATTGAGAAGGTAACTAGGCTCTCAAGGCTAATATACTGTCAGCCAACTTCCTTATAAAATGAAGAAGCTATTTGTTTTCTGGGGATTTGGGGTTTCTGTGGTTAGTGGAAAGAGGTGGCTTTTTAGTTGTTGGTTTAAAAGGTTGTTTTTGTCCACTTCAGTTGTAATCTTCCTTATTTTATTCTGAACTCTCGTTTTTATGTGCCCTCAAAACCTACCCACACGACCTGTGACCCAGAGGAGACCAAACTCACTGACTCTTTGAGCTGGATATGATAATCTTCAGAAGTTCAAGAGCAGGGATGTGCCTGCCAGGGCTTGGGACTTCAGCCCTGTTATGAGGGGGGTCTTGGAGCTTCAGCCTCGTGGGGCATACCTGCAGGGATAGTGGCCTTAGTCCTGTGGAGAGGAAGGTCTCAGGTCTTCAGCCCAAGGTGATGTGTGCGCCGGGGCTTGAGGCTTCAGCCATGTGAGGAAAGGTGTCTGGGGCTTTATCCTCACTCCTGCTGAAGCTCTAAGCACTGACATGTGACACTATGAGGCCAGCATAGGGTGCCACTGGGCCCCTTCCCTGCACTGCAGCTGCTGAAGCCAGGAAGCTGGGAGCTGCTGCTGTGAGAAGAGGTAGCAGCAAAGAGCAAAGGGCTGCAGGGAGAGCCACTACTTTTGCTGTAGCCTCTCCCCTCCATGAGCCACACTTGAAGTGTAAAACAGCCACATGCTATTCGCAAGCCACAGTTTGGACTCCCCTGCTGTAATCCATTGCTACTATGTAAGTTACTGTTGTCTGGCAGTTTTTCAACCTTGAGAATCCTTATAAGAATGACCATGGGGTGGGGGTTCTGCCATGAGTTTTGTCTATCTTCTAAGCATTTGCACATTGTGTTGTTTAAATACCCTATCCCTAGGGGTAGAGGCAAGTGCTAGGGGTGTTGCTAGAAGGGGAAATGGGAATCCTCTATATTTACCCAGCAGTGGCCTGAAAGCATATACAGTAGTGGAGGCTTTACAGTTTACACCAATACTTGAGCAGATTTTTTTTTTCAGACTCTAGTTCCCAGAAAACAAATCTTAAAAGCTCAAATCTCTCATTCTCCCTACAAATCATAGCTGGCCAGAGCCAGCATCTGTTTTCTTACTACAAGGTCCATAAACAAAGTTTCTTCAGACAGTCTAGTTATCTACCTAAAATCACACAGGGACAAGGGGACATACTACTCCTGTTTCACTTTGAAAGGACAAATATCAATTACTTTCTGCATCCCTGTAGGATTCTTTTTCCTCTTCACCAAAGCTACATTTATATAGTTTAATATGTACTTTAGTGGAAACATCTAGATAAGCATGTCCAAGGACAAACTTCTTTTTCTTATGATCCTCAGTTTCTCTGTGAAAATGAGCATGAAAGGAGAGACACATTCATATTCACACAGGATAACAGATTATTGCCACTATGACTAATTGACAGAAAGGCACCAAGTAAAATACTGGAGACATTGGCAGGTTTTTTCCCCCATTAGCTTTCTTGACGTTCCAGAAGTACTTACTTTCAAGAATACCAACGTCAAGTCCTCTCTCAGTCAATGCACATTTTGGCACAAAGGATGAGCCATTTGATCTGGGAACCCAGAGAAAGTCTTTTGTTAGTGCACTGCTTGTTTGATAAGGTCAAGGCTCAGCTTCTTGGGAGCTTGTCTTTAAATGGTGATTGAATGAAAGCCAACATATATACTGTATAAAGAGAGGGAACCTTCAAATGGGACTTGTACTTCTAAGTCCTTTCGATGCTTTTAAAAATCTTTGCCATGCGCCAAAGAGAATGGGGGCTTAAATCAGGTAGGTTTCCACTTGGTATGTGCCAAAGCTTTGAAACAATGATGAAAATGATCCAGCAGGGTGCAGATTTTGAATCATGGTATTACTGAAGTTCTTTAGTTTATTCAAGCATTACAGAACAAGTGAATGGATTTTCTTTCTTTCTGTCTTTATTTCTTCAATCAGTGAATGAAAGAAAGAAATTAATACCAAAAGCAAAGGGGTGCTGTACTGAGGGAGAAATCAAAATCCTTATTTTGTAGAGATTGCGATCTAAATTAGTCACAATACAGTCATATAGCAATGCATGAAAAGAAAAGATTCCAGCTTCTTTCTTTATTGGAAAGCAAGAGAAATTCAAGGTTTGTAATAAATAAAGATCAAATCATTTATTTTGGTTTTGTATATAGTTCCATAAACTCCAGTTCCCTTTTGGAATAAGGATTGGGAACTCCTTCTGTCTTCCTTCAGACCATTTCTCAAGACCCATTTCTTCTATGACATTAGTAAGTAATTAGCCAACTAATTAAGGATCAGTTGAGAGGGGCAATAAGGACTAGTTGATGTCTATTTGTTTATGTATATAAAATATAAACGTGTATAATGCTTTGATCATATATAATACCTTTACCAGCTTAGATTGTAAATGCTGTGTAGCCTGGAACTGTCATCATAAACATTTGTACAGCACAACTTAAATTCACAGATTTTGAGGCCAGGCAGGGCCATTATGATCTTCTAGTCTGATTTCCTGCATAACCATGGCACAAAAATAAGAGAGACAGTGGAAGTCTGTGACTCTGAAATGAAGGGTAGCAGATTCACTAGACAATAAGGGGTTACAAGAAGTGATTTAAAGACCGAGGACATATATGCAATGTTGTATTTCTGTTCTTAAAAGACAACATTAAAAACAAAGAATTGGGTCAGAGGAAGACAAAAAGAGCATTAAAATAGAAAAAGTGACTTAAAATTGCATCATGGTGGTGGTCTCTCTTGTCATCTGCCAGCCCTGTAAACACAACCTGACTTCTGAGGGCCGAGGCAAGTTACTTTTTCCTTGTGTGTCCTCCCCAGTAATCACAGTTATGCAGGCCCACGTTTGCCTTTAGTGACACTGGTAAAACCTACAATCTCCAAATTATGCACAGACACCAATGTATCCATATTGCCTTCAGCAGGTTTGGGGAAGTGTGAAGTGTACATAATTTAGTCATTATTCTGTTGAGTAGAGAAGTAATACTACATATTGTTTTTCAATAATCAACTTTCAGAGTAAAATCACACTAATCTGAGTAGCTAGCAAAATATGGCTTAGAAAAAGAAGCAATAGGCATAGACAGCAAAGTGGTCTGAGATGTGCTCCAAAGCAGAATTGTCCCTTTTATGGTTTCACGTTTGCAACTTAATGCAGCTGAGCATTTTTTCCTGCCACAAGACCCAGTGTGGAGCCATTGCCTCCAAGTGAGGGGGACAAGATAAATATTAATTCAGGAATTTTAAAAGGGCATGAAATAATTTGCATAGGTCAGTTTTTCTGAGACTATATTTTCATTATTTCTACTTCTAATGTTGATATTATACAGTAATTAAAGCAAGCGCACACCAGGTTATTGGTGTGTATATGTATATTTGATTTTTAAAAAGATCGTAAATTCACCCAATCTGAGGTAACCTAGGCTGAGACTGTCTACACTACAGAGTTTTTTCCAGGATATCAGAGGTGTGTTGCAATTGTAAATGGTATAATATGTTTACATTTTATGTCTACTTTTCTTTTAGCTGCAAGAGAGTCAATCTGGTTAGAAAGAGAAGAGAAAGCACGGCAGCATTACGAAAAACACCTAGAGGAGCGCAAAAAGAAGTTAGAAGAACAGAGACTAAAAGAAGAGAGAAGGCGAGCTGCAGTAGAGGAAAAACGAAAGCAGAGACTAGAAGAGGACAAGGTAAGAGGACATTCCATAAAGTCTTTAAGGTAACTTGCTCTCCACTAGATGATGTAGCAACGAATTGGCTACTATGCCATTTAAAAATTAGCAACAGGGTTTGAATGCGAGTCAAGGTCAACGTAGGGTACTTTGCAAAAGGACAGTGTGATGTGTTGGATTACAAAGACTGTCACCCTGTGTGCTGCTCTTACCACTGAGCCTGCCTGCCTACCTACCTACCCTTTGGGTACCCTACAACCCTGTTCTGCTGGGCAAGATGCTCTGGTTTCTCCCAACCAAGACACAGAGCTGAAGTAACAGCCACCCAGCAGAGTAACACAGATCCTGATAAGAGCTTTGGAAGGCCTCAGCTATAAGGACTTGATAGCATTTAGGAGCCCAGCCCTCAAAAGAGACCAAACCCCCAAATAAATCTCTCTTGCTCTGTATAAAAATTTTAAACAGAGAAAGCTCATAAGTTCTCCCTCTTTATCAATGAAAGAGATACGCAGCTGTGGCTCGCTGCCCCCCCCCCCCCCCCCGTAACAATTATTTATGCTGGACTTGATATAAACAAAAGTGTTTTCATTAAGTATAAAAATAGGATTCAAGTGAAAACAGACAGATCAAAGTAAGTTCTAATCTAAAATAAACAAAACACACCCATCTAAGCCTAATATGTTAAGAAAAATAGTTACAAATCGTATTTTTCACCCTAGTTCTTATTTCGGGTAAAATCCACTAAGTCAGAACTGATCTTCTCTCTGTCTTGGGTCTAACAGCTCTTTGTGTATCCTCGTAGAGTGGTGGGAGGCTGTTTCAAAAGCCAGCTGAAGACCATCATTGATTGCTTCCCATCTCTTGAATAGAACTTCCCCAAACCGGGAAGTCTTTGTTCCATTCTCCTATTCCCAATGGAAAAATACCAAATTCAAGATGGATTCCAGCACCAGGTGGCATGGTCACATGTCTTTGTATGACCAACAGCAGTTTAGGCTTACAGGAAAAACTAAACCATTTAGAGATCATTGTCTTGAGGACTGGGCCACTAAGTTCCTTAAGTACCATTAATGGCTTTCACTAGAAGACTTAGAATTAATAAAACCAGTTTCCACTTAATATTTCTGACTTCATGTACAAGAGTGATACACTCACATAAATAGCATATACACATTAAAGGGATCATAGGTTCTTGAATGATGGGTTATGTGCCCTGTTTTGCATAGTGCATATCTGAGTTATGTATATTAAGAACATAAGAACGGCCATACTGGGTCCATCTAGGCCAGTATCCTGTTTGCCAATAGTGGCTAATACCAGATGCCCCAGAGCGAGAGGAACGCCACAAATAATCATCACGTGATCCCTCTCCTGTCATCCATTTCCAGATAAACGGAGGCTAGGAACACCATTCCTACTCATCCTGGCTAATAGCCATTGATGGACCTATTCTCCATGAATCTATCTAGCTCTTTTGAAGTCCTAGTCTTCACAACATCCTCTGGCAAGGAGTTCCAGATGTTGACTGTGCACTGAGTGAAGAAAAACTTCCTTTTCTCTGTTTTAAACCTGCTGCCTATTAATTTTATTTGGTGACCCCTCATTCTTATATTGTGGGAACAAGTAAATAACTTTTCCTTATTCACTTTTTCCATACCAGTCATAATTTTATAGATCTCTGTCATCTCCCCCTTGGTTTCATCTTTTCTGAGATGAAAAGTCCAAGTCTTTTTAATCTCTCTTCATATGGGACCCGTTCCAAATCATTTTGTCTCCCTTTTCTGAACCTTTTCCAATGCCAATATATCTTTTTTGAGATGAGACAACTACATCTGTACACACTATTCAAGATGTGGATGTACAACAGTTTTATATGGAGGCAATAAAATATTCTCTGTCTTATTCTCTGTCCTTTTTTTAATGATTTTAACATTCTATTTGTGTTTTTGACTGCCACTGCACATTGAGTGGATGTTTTCAGAGAACTATCCACAGTGACTCCAAGATCTGTTTCTTGAGTAGTCGCAGCTAAATTAGTCTCCATCATATTTTATGTATAGTTGGGATTATTTTTGCCAGTGTGCATTACTTTACATTTATCAACGTTAAATTTCATTTGGCATTTTGTTGCCTATTAACTTAGTTTTGTGAGATCTTTTTGAAGCTCTTCACAGTCTGCTTTGGTCTTCTCTATCTTGAGCAGTTTGGTATCATCTGCAAATTTTGACACCTGTTTACCGCTTTCATCAGATCATTTATAAATAGGTTGAATAGGATTGGTCCCAGGACAGACTCTTGAGGAACCCTACTAGTTACATCTCTCCACTGTAAAAACTTACCATTTATTCTTACCCTTTGTTTCCTGTCTTTTAACAAGTTATCGATCCATGAGAGGCCCTTTCCTCTTATCCCACGACAACTTACTTTACTTAAGAGCCTTTGGAGGCTTCTCAAAAGCTTTCTGGAAATCTAAGTGTATTATATCCACTGGATTTCCCCTTGTCCACATTTTCGTTGACCCCATCAAAGAACTCTAGTAGATTAGTAAGGCATGATTTCCCTTTACAGAAACCATGTTGATTTTCCCCCGGCAAGTTATGTTCATCTATGTGTCTGACAATTTTTTTCTTTACAAACTAAAGTGTTTCACCTAATTTGCCTGGTACTGATGTTAGACTTTCCAGTCTGTAATTGCTGGGATCACCTCTAAAGTTCCCTTTAAATATTGGTGCCACATTAGCTATCTTCCAGTCATTAGGTACAGAAGTTGATTTAAAAGATAGGTTACAAACCACAGCTAATAGTTCCGCAATTTCACATTTGAGATTTCTCAGAACTCTTGGGTGAATGCTATATGGTCCCATTGATTTGTTACTGTTAAGTTTATCAATTAGTTCCAAAACCTCTTCTAATGACATCTGTCTGGGACAATTCCTCAGATTCATATTTAAAAACCTATTTCCATAAAAAGATGGGGATGAAGCATCACAGAATATTTTTTTTTTAGCTTTTGAAACATTTTTTAGAGGTATCTGTATTGATAAAGCTTTTCATGAGTCCCTCTATAAAACTCATCTCCCTGATCCAATAAAACATGTTTTAAAATAGCAGGGCACAGTAGAGCTCAAACTGAGATGATAATGAAAATTTTAAAACCTGTAGAAAAATTGTTTGGTACCTGTATTATTGATTGTAATTGCTAACTATTCAGTGTTAAATACTAAGTGACTAATTCAGACACTGTCAGGAATGTGCAAGTGCACGGTAAGTGTAGATTTAATAATAAATTTGCTTCGCTTAACTGCATGATAGTAGCTACTTGCAGTGTGATCTTGGGCAAATCAGCTCTCCTGTCTGCTTCCCCTCCCACCTTTTGCTTCTCCATGTAGACAAGTGTGTTTACTGCAATCAGAGGTGTGATTGCAGCTCCAATAGGTGTTCCTGAGCTCTCTTTTTATCTAGCTAGAATGAGTAAAGGTAGCAGAGAAGATGCAGCAGCACAGGCTGTACAAACCAGTCTAGAGGCTTGCGTTGCCTGACAACCCTCGGGGTTCGTGCCACCACCTCTTTGCTGCTATTTTTAGCTGCGTGATCTAGACTAAAGCTAGTGGAAATGTGCCTACCCGAGCTGCAGTGAAACCTTCAGCTGCAGCGTAGACATTAGCTTCTATTGTAAGAAATTCAGGACAGGGACTCTGTCTCATGTACAGTGCACAAGAAGGTCCCCATTTCAGTTATGAGCTACTGTACTACAAATAATAGGTGCTTTGTTATTGGTCTCAAGTAGACCTATTTTCAGTTACATTTTTTTAATTACCAAAAAGCCTTGTTTGAAATTAGCTCAGTTCTTTGAGTGGAATTCTTACTAAGTGCTGCTTATCAATGTGCATTTGACTCCAGGATGGCCAGTACATTTTGTCCAGTCGAAAGTCAGTGTGCAGTACAGTGGGAATGTTGGTTAAAAACCCAACAGCATCCCCACATAGTCATACATTCTCCTGTTGTGATTAAGGAACGACATGAAGCTGTTGTACGCCGTACAATCGAAAGGAGCCAGAAGCCCAAACAAAAGCAAAACAGGTGGTCCTGGGGAGGAGTACTTCATAGCAGCAGCAGCATTAATAATACAGGTAAAGGGGGAAGCCCCATTTTTCATGCAAGTTCCCTGTCTGTATCGTGTACTTTGTGCCCACAAAAAGAAGGGTGATGCAGTGTTCATTAGTCTAAGTTCTTTATTCCTGGATTCTGTTCGTTTGTTTGTTTGAAGATGGGCATGTTTATTAAGTTTCTGCTTGACTAAGAAGGAGCAAGGGGAAATTCAACTAAAGCTTAAACATAATTAAGTAATTGACTAATCCTGTAACTCCATCTATATTTACAAGTGCTCACTTCTGCTTCGCTAGTGTTTGTGTGCATTTATGTGTGTGTGTGTGTATGCATGTGCTGTGACACTAATCCAGTGTAAATTGCTCTATGGACATGTTAGGTATCAGGACAGCAACAAAAATTATTTTAAGAATTTCTGGTGGACATAATAAAAAACAAATTTTAAGCTAAAAATACAAATAGGAAGGGAAACAGCTCTTTGAAACCTGCTTTATTATTTTTATTATTCTAGTTGGCAAAACATGTACAGTAAACTTCCGATAATCTGGCACCTTTAGGACCCAGGGGGTACCGGATTATCAAATATGCCGGACTATCAGAAGAGGGGGCTATGAGGGGTCTGGAGTGGAGTGGGGGGATACGCCCTTCGGCTCTGCGGGACCAACCCGGCAGCACCCCAGCTACTCTGCCCTGGGCTTCTGGGAGTCAGCTGCTGGTCAGTTTCAGCAGTGGCTGAATCGGGGAAGCTGGGGGCAGAGCAGCTCCAATTGTCCGGCTGCCCAAAGCACTTCTGGGTTCCAGATAGTGCCGGACCATTGGATGCCGGACCACTGGAGTTTTACTGTACATAGGAATAAACAGAAATTCTGTGCTTTGTGTTAACCAACATTCTCGAACAAATTAATATGGGTTTATTGGTTTGAGTGGATATTTTCTCCACTTCCTTCAGGAGAAATTGGAAGCAGGCAAATGTAAAGTGTAACAAGATATAGGTTGAAGATCTAGCCCATAATTATCACTCTAACAGAAATTGCATTATTGATTAATAACATATATGTGGCCTGTTAAGGTACACCTCAGACTGAAGAAGAGAATTCAGATGTGTCCTTGATAAATTCTTAACCAGAAATAGACCAGAAATCAGTGTCTATATATTAGAAATCTATGTTCCCTTCATACATACATTTCAATAAGTATTACAATCTTTTATCAAGAAGAAAATAATGTGTTTACCATGCTGATCACTGAATAAGGGCAAGAAACATTTGTAATACATGTATTTTATTGTACTGTAAAATTCAGTAAACTGTTATTTTTCCATAAAATGTTTCACTTCTTGCTTTGCTTATCTTTGTGTGACTCATTTGCTTTTTATTTTTCTTTATTTTGAAAAATCATTTGTCTTGCATTCTGTCTCTAGGTTATTTTGTTGAATCATCATTCACCTTTCTCGATTTAGCATGCCTGGAGCACCACTTCAGATCTCTGGGTGGTGCTAGAAAACGTGGTACATAAATCACTGTGGTTTGTTGATTCCTTCATGTGTAGCTAGCTTTTCAAGAAATAGGACTAGTAACTACTTGATGACCTTTAAACCAACATCACTTAGACACAGTGCATGCTTAATAGAATACAACATAGATTAGAACAGTTGTTAGCCCCTAGTGTTTTTTTTAAGTACAGAGAAGTATTACTGGCTGACTTAAAGGATTTGGCACAGTTCACTAAACTACTGTATGCAGAATACTGTATACAGTATATTGCATTGTGTTGTTTTGGATTACATTTAATAAAGAATATTAACCAATTAAAAACTGTCTTCTCGAATTCAATGGAGAACATATTTTGAGCTTTGTTTTACTTTTGCATAGGGTATGTGACACACAATTATTTGTCTGTTTTGGTCAAATAATGTTTTAAAATGTATTAACACAGACATAGCCAACATATGGTGCTTGGCCTATTCTGTGTTGGCAAGTTTTGTATGCAACTGACATTCACACAAAATTCTTCCGAGGCAATGGCATCCATTGAAAAATAATCTTCATGGACTGCACGGCTGAATGAGGCTGGATGGCAGGACTGATTTAAGAGAGACTTTCTCGAGAAGATGCTCTTTTTGCTGCTGTTTCTCATCTCCACAATGCTGCTCACACTTCCTTTACCCATTCTGTGACAACTGCATGTGTACCCGGTTGGTGCAATGGCATACACATGTGTTCTCACATGACCAGAACAAGCTCTGATGCTTAGTTCTCCACGCGCTTACTCACACAGATCGCTGCTGGAGAGCAGCTAAGGAACATAAGGATTGCCTTACCGGATCAGACCCAGCTCCCATTAAATCCAGTACCCGCTGTCTCCAACATTGACTAGTAACAATTGTTTTGGAGGAAAGTGCAAGAAATGTGAGATAATCTACCCCGCCCTCCCCCCCCCCCATGAAGTTTTCATCCTATTCCTAATGGTTAGAGAGTGTCTTAAACTCTGAACAGTAAAGTTTTTATCATTTCCAGCACCCTGTTGGTTAGCTTTAACCATTCCAATTCTGGATGTTCTTGTTATCCATGTGAACATCTAGTCCCTCTTTGAAGCCTGCTGAGATTAGGCAAAGCAAAAGATAAAACCAATTGCTCTGTGGCAGTGGATGAAAAATCAAATAAAAACCACCAACCTTTTTTCTTTCATTCCTATCCTGTATACTCTACCACTGGAATGAGAAACTCTTCTATTCTATTAATGATCAGTAGAGTTTTTAACCCAAAGCCAATTTGTATATGTGGGTGGTAACATGCGTAACAAATGTTGATGTGCTCAGTATAATGAAAGCCTTAAGCAATCATTGTCTGAGAGAATGTCCTCTTTAATATTTTCAAGGTTATTTAGACATATAGATTGTGATTCAACAGAGCAATTAAGAACATGTCAAACACTCCTGGACTTCAACTGGAAATCATTATGTGCTAAGGCCTATATTTTTAAAGGTACTTAGGCATTATCACACTCAGCATTGTAACGCCTAACTGATTTTGGAGGCTGTCTCATTTTCAGAAGGGGTTTAGGAACTTAAGAGCCTAAATTCCATTCTCTGTCAATAGAGAGACAAGGTCAGTGAAGTAACATATTTTATTGGAGAAATTTCTGTTGGTGTGAGAAACAAACTGTTGAGCTATAAGGAGCTCTTTCTCAGGTTAGTGTAGTTGAAAAGCTTCTCTCACACCAACAGAAGTTAGTCCAATAAATGTCAGTTTCCCAAACAAAAATCTAAAGAGATTTAGTTTATGCACTCATTTCCCAAAAAAATATTTTGGAGGAGAGAATATTTTTACATTGCTTTTTCCCCCCCTCGTAGTTCCTCATTTTCTTCTGCTGTTGCCAGCCTCTTCAGACTGTGCACAATCTCTTTTTCAGTGCTCTTGAAATATCTATCATATTCTTAGTTGGATGGAAATGCTGATTTTGCATCATTTGAACAGGAAAGTGATGAAGTATGATACTACAGTTTGAAAACCACAACTCATAGAAAGGCAAAATAAAGCCCTTTGGAGTCACATACAAAGTATATGCATCGCAATTATTTTTTAGTCTTCTACACATTTATTTTCTTTGTCTGTTAAATCTCATGCGGTTTTGGACTGACAAGCTTTGTCGTCTTATAGTGCAGACAGAAAAATCACTCTCTGATATGGAGTATACTACCTATTCAGAATCCTTTGGCTTTTAGCCTTATCTTTGAATTGCTCTTCTGCCCACCCTCATTTGTCTTCTGTGCCTTGCTTTCTTTCTCCTCTACTTGATCTTCCATTGTTATGATTCCAATATTGATCTCCTGGTTCACAAACAGTATCCTTCTAAATATCATGTGTAATTCAAGTGATGCTAAGGACTTCTTTCTTCATAACATGCTCTTGAAAAGAGGGACTAGAGCGTTAACCATGATACTGATGCTATGTAATTTTCCATTTCATCTGAGCCTACAGCAAAACCTATTCACAAGCGCAGTGAAGTGAACATTAAAATTTCATCTTATTAGCTGTCCGTTCAGCTCTTCCATTTGAAACCTTGGAGCACAGCTTAATTGAATGAAAAACGTCCAGGGTATCAGTTTATTTACCTGCAATTTAAATTAAATAGTAATGTGCCAAATCTTTAAGTCACCTATAAAATGTCCACTAAGAAGTCCTTTCTGTTTTTAAAGTTCTAGTGATAGAGCAGAAATTATTAGTCCCCTTTTTCTCTTTCTGTTGGTGTTCTAGGAAGTTGCATTATTGCATGCGGGCTGTCAAATAGCATTATCTCCATTTGTTTTAGATCCAGACAGGCGGTCTGTTTCAACAATGAACCTTTCGAAACATGTTGATCCAGTCATTAACAAGCGGCTCTCCTCCTCATCTGCAACATTACTAAATTCTTCAGACAGAGGTACAGTTTAAAGAAAGAGAGAGAAGTGTTCTTTATTGAGTCATTGTTTTTAACAATCCTCTGCAGATACAGTAAGCATTTTTAGTCGTTTTCTGCACATTATTTAAATAGGAATGAAAAGACTTCAAATGATTGAAAGAAGTTAAATGATTGAACATTCTCTTTTCAAGAAGAGCTCTATTTTTCAAAGATCAGAACTTGCCTGAATTATTTCATTTAACAAGTGATAAAAGCAGTGCTTCTGTCAGGTTTTTAGTAAATGATTGACAACTACAGAAACAACACATCTCTTCAAAGCGCATGTAACCATTTTATTTTTATACATTTATTTACATTGAGTCATGCTGCCTTTTTGCTTTTCATTTTTAATTTGGTTCCAATTCTCGAACTTCTGGAAACATGTTTCACAAAGCTTTTAAGTAGTTAATAAGCTCATATTGTGGATTTATTTAAAATTTAACTACGCAGTTAGATATTGCTCATACAGTGCCTGTTTGTTGATTTTCTATGTGCCTTTAGATTTAGAAGTTTGCTCTAGTGGAAGAAATGCTTTTTTCTGATATTTTCAGATCTGCACATCAGATTGACAGTCAGGCTTTTAATCAACAGCATAATCTGCAGTACTAAACTGTCAGACTTTGTAAGGCAAACTTTGTCTTAAATTAGTTTTACAAAGTAAGTTATTTTGATAACCTCGTGTGATAAGAAATGGATCGAGATTTTTGACAAGATGGACTATTAGGGACCATTTCCCCTTTCTCAGCAAAAGACAAAAGGGCTGTTCAGCGTTTCATCCCAAATCTGAATGTCCATATGTAAATGCAGAATATATATATAATGTTATATATATTTTTGCATATATAACCTGTTATCGCCTCAAACTGTTTGGAAAACTTCACTATCTGTATCTCTCTAACAAAATGTCCTGCACTAAGTGCATGCTTGTATGCATGTTTCCGTATATAATGTCTATTTATTTCTATATATATAATATTATACAACATAGTGACAAGATTTGAGGGCAGTGGCAGCACACTCTTGCCTATGGGATAAAATACTGAGGTTGCTGATTTTGGAGGAGTGGGTGGGGGAGAATACAACATAGTTTTCAGAAATTATGTAACTCCTGAACAGTTGTTTCTTCTGACAGCTATTGAAACCCAGTCAATATTAATTGTGTTGCCTTTTCAGATTTTTAGGATTTGCTGTTGCCATTCTTTATGAGTGATGGCTCCGTAATGAAGGGTGGTGTCAGGGACAAAAAAGCATGATAATGATGTGGAATATTGCCCACTGCGCCTGGGCTCACCCACTGGTTATATCAGTTTGTGGCTAATAGAGCATGTTAGTTTCAGTTTATCTACTTTTCAAGTCAGTCGTGCTAATATAGTCTTTTTAGTGGTGATTTTATAGTTAGTGCCACTAGTAGCCTGGGTAACAAGTCATCTGAAGAAGTGGGTTGTGCCTATGAAAGCTAATCATACCATCTACATGCTTTGTTAGTCTTTAAGGTGCTACTAGACCAGTGGTCACCAACCAGTAGATCTTGGGGCCTCTGACAGGGGATCCTGACTGGTCTGGCCAGGAATCTATCAAGTGCTGGCTCTTCAGTTGCCCCTCCACCCGCTGTCATGCTGCTCCTGCCCTCTGCCTTGGAGCTGCCCCCTGGGAGCCTCCTGCTTGCTCTGCAAAGTGTGGGAGGAAGAAGAGGGGAGGATGCTAATGTCAGGGTATCCCTCCTCCCCCACTTCTGTACCCTATCTCCACACAGAGAAGGGGATGGATGAAGCTTGGCAATGCAAATCTCACTCACACACTGTATATGTGTCTGTCATTCTCACAAACACACACTGCCCTTCCCTCTCATCTCCCGACCCAACATACACATACATGGGGGGTTGTTACTACTTTTACTGCTTGCAAAGTGTGTTGGTTTTGGTTTTTGACTGTCACCACCCTAACCTCCTCCTACACCCAACCTGCTGCCCCTGACATGAGCCCCCTTGCACCCAAACTCCTTCCCAGAGCTTGCACCTTGAAACCCCTCCTGGACCCCAATCCCCCACCCTGGGCTGAGTCCAGAGTCCCTCCCACACTCCAAACTCTTTGGCTCAAGACCAGAGCCTATACCCCAACCCCTACCCCAGCTTGGTGAAAGTGAGTGAGAATGGGGAAGGAAGGGGTATGGAGTGAGCAGGGTGAGGCCTTGGAGAAGGGGTGGAGTAGGGGCAGGGCCTCAAAGAAGGGGCCAGGAAGGAAGTGGGGCAAGGGTATTTGGGTTTGAGGTAGGTCTTACATTGCACTTAAATCGAAAAAGTGATCTTATGGTTAAAAAAGTTGGAGACCACTGTACTAAACTATTTGTTGTTTTTTAAGGATTTAATTGTGCATATATTTAGTACTTTTGCAAAAATTAGGACTAAGTGATGTTATCCTCATGAATAAATTATTAAAATACTAGAAGATTCATCCAGCAATGCTTGGTCCTTAACTCACATAAGTTTTGTTTTTCTCCATTTAAATCATTGCTCTGGGGTGGGGCTGGCATGAGGGGTTCAGTATGCAGGCTGCCCTGTTCTCAGCCCTCTCTCACCGCAGCAGCTTGGGGCCAGGTGAGAAGCACTTCTCCATGGCTGCTTCAGAGGACACAGCAGGGGGAAGAATGCATGTCCCCCAGCTGGGTGATAGACAGACAGACAAACTCTCTGAAATATATAGTAGATAGCTGTTCCTTTCTTCACCCTATCTTTGCTGACCCAGTGGGGTTCTAGCTGTCCCCGTCGCCATCCATGGCCTCTTGCTTGCCCCCCGTGATCATTTTGTAGTATAACATCCTCCTACCAGATCCCCTCCCTTTCCATTTTATGAGAAACAGTGAAATCCCAGGCACAGCCCATTATCCTGGCACAACCAAACCCTGACCCTGCTCTAAGTTATGATAAGAGGAAGCTGCATGCCAAATTTGTTGGTCCTAGCTTTCACCATTTAGGGAGAATTATTGAACAAACGGACTCACAGATGGACAGACAGACTGACTCACATTTCTAAAATGTATAGTAAAAAATGCAACAACAAACTGCAAAAAGTGAGTTTTCACAGGCGTTTCCAGACTTCTGACCGAGGTTTGTCAGCCCTTGAAAATACAGAGAACTGTACACAATCGTTACCATAATCCCTCACCCCCAGCATTTAACAACAGCTTCTGCCTAATGTTATCTTGGATAGGACTATTTCCTATGCTAAGTATAAGGTAATTCTGCAGTATCTCTGGTTCCACTGCATGTTGTTAGCAAGCAGCTGGTAAATGGTGACTTTCCATTTGGAACCAGCACAAGTACCAATTATTACTGTTTCTTCAGGATTTTCTTAAGACACATAGGTTTTAGGCCTCTTGTCTTTTTCTCAATGAACCTGATCAACAGGTGCCTGTACATATCTGTTTGTATGCTGTTGCTTCCCTATAGGCTTAGCATACAATACACTGCCTCCAGACAAGAAAGTGCTTCAAGGCTCTTGTTTGACTACCTAGACTCCTGGGAACCACAGATTTGAAATCTCTTCAGGGTTAACAAAGCCTTTCATCCTATCAGACTAGACTGAGTAACTTCCCATGCATGCAGTTTACTGCATAGGGTCCTCTGGATAAACCCCTAAATAGTGAGACACTGTGTGAACACTTAACAACCATAGCCATTTTCATTCGAATAGGACTTAGCCCTTGTGTCCTTAGCCAATACTAATGGATGTATTCAGAGGACAAGACAACATTGGCATGCTGTGTAAGACTCTTTAAAGCCATTTTTTAAAAGAGTTAGTGAATGCTCCACTAATGCCTGCTACCCAGAACATTGGCTACCCCATTACCTAGCTAAGCTCATAACTTTAGAGCCAAGGTATCCAAGGGTATGTCTACACTACCCTCCTAATTCGAAGTAGGAGGGTAATGTAGGCATACCGCACTTGCAAATGAAGCCCGGGATTTGAATTTCCAGGGCTTCATTTGCATGAAGCCAGCCGGCGTTATTTTTAAATGCCGGCAGTTCGAACCCCGTGCTGCGCAGCTACACGCGGCACGGAGTAGCTAGTTCAGATTAGGCTTCCTAATCCGAACTAGCTCTACTCCTCATGGAATGAGGAGTACAGCTAGTTCGGATTAGGAAGTCTAATCCGAACTAGCTACTCTGTGCCGCGTGTAGCCGTGTGGCACAGGGTTCGAACTGCCGGCATTTAAAAATGGCGCCGGCCGGCTTCATGCAAATGAAGCCCGGGAAATTCAAATCCCGGGCTTCATTTGCAAGTGCGGTATGCCTACATTACCCTCCTACTTCGAATTAGGAGGGTAGTGTAGACATACCCCAACATGCTAGCCACTAGCCACATGTGACTATTTGGCTGGTTGAGTGTGGCTAGTTAGCTATAGCTGCTTGAGAACTGGTTGGACACCACAGCTTTAGAGTTATAGAGTGGTCTCTCCAGTTAGCTCAAAAGAACTGTTCTGTGCTTGACTGTGCATTGGGAAGAAGCGGCTCCTTCTCATTTTCCTCAGTAAACCCATGCAAATTTTGCCCTTAGTATATGAGCATGCACTCCTATGCACAACACATAGAAATGAAGTCTAGTGCGGTTATCACAGATAACTTATATCTGCCATCAGAGACATGACTTCTGTTGAGTCGTATCTTTTAAATGGTTAAAGAACAGGGGACTTTTCAGTTCATACAAAGAAAAAGGTTTTCATTAATGGAAATTTCACTTTGTCCATAAAACATTTTTTAAATATTTTATTGATTCCCTTTCAAGTTCAGTATTATTGTGCGGCTTATTACAATTTTAAAACTAGTCTGGCAACTAAAATGTAATTTTCTTTGTTGTAGTAAAGGTTCAGCCATTTAAATTAGGGATGTGAAAGTGCAACCGTGTACACACAGTTAATCTATGAGCCTGGGCTCATCAGTTAACCTTCACAGTTACATGCAGGCTCCCAGTATGTGTGGGGAGTTGGCTTAAAAGCTGGCTCCCACACATACTGGCTCCCAGGGATCAGAGGCAGCAGTACAGGGGGAGAGGCTCTCCCCGCATGTGTAACCACTGAAATTTTCAGCGGTTACATGTTTACTTAAATGTATTTTAACATCCCTACTTTACATCCCTGCAAGTTACCATGAATAATTAGCAGAATTCAAACAATGGACTTGATACCAGAGGCACTTAAGAAAATGTGGTGATAGTGTTCTGCAAAGAAAATGTGGTTAACTAGATGTTATTTTAGGTTCTATAGGAGTTACAAATTCTTTGATTTGCAAGGCCAACATGGCACACACTGGCATATTTTTTCTCACTATCCTCTCTGAAATTGTTTTACTTCAAAATAAAAAGAACCCAACATGTCATTAAATCAAGGTGATTTAAACTACCAAGTAGAAAACCTTGATTTAAATAATTAATCAACTCTTTCTATGTATGCTTCAGTTATTTTCTAAATAAAGGTGCATTTTCATTGGCTGTTACAACCATTAAAACATGTTGATTAACAACAAAATAGGGTCTTTACACTAGATTAGGAGGCTCTTAAGAAAATTACGTCTTTTTGCTACCTAGGAAGATACATTGTAACTATAGATTTTTGTTTAAACAATTATGTAATTTAATAGTTTGATTCTTATTGTGCATTTTGGTATGTTAGAAATGGTGGATGATATATTGGTTATTTACTATGTAATTAATGTTTGTACGTGACTTGTGTATTAGAATAGTAACTGGAATTACATTAAACACACAAAATAGCATATCAAATGGATGTTTATTAAAACAACTTTAAATGTTTTGGATACATAAACCCCTAATTAAAATATGTTCCACATTTACATCTAAATGATTTATTAAACAGGAGAATTAATTGTAGTCAGTGAATTAAACTGATTGTTTCAGGTTAGCCTGGGAATATTTTCAAATGAGCCTAAGTGAAAATGGCTCCAGCTTAAATTCCAACTTGCCACCGTCTCTTGAAAAATGAGAACACAGTCTCCCAGCTTACTCAGGCTGGCCTAATGTGCTGTATTTATGAAGATTGATCTCGATAATTAGATATTTTCCCCCATTCAGTCTTTATACAGAAAAGTAGACTTTAACTCAAAGTCTTTGATAAAGGCTCACAGATTCAGCATATTTATATTTTATTTAAATGATTTAAGAGATTATAAATTTAGGCCTTAAAATATTTTATAAAAAAATCAGATTTCATTTGAAGCCGGTTTAATTTGTAAATGAATAAATAATACAATTTAAAAAATCAATTTAGATCTAAACAGCTCATTTAAATAAAAATCTTTAATTTTAAAATGGATTTAGATCCATCCTGAACTTATATTTGTCTTAAAATTCAAGAAAAATGTCTCATGCTGCTCTGGGGCCTGCTTTCTGCCTTTTTGAAGGTTTGGAGGTGGCAGTACAGGTTATCAGGTTTTCAATGACAGAAGTGGATAAATTTGAAAGATCTCTGCTTTAGAATTTCCCCTTGTTCCACCCATGAATAGGCATTTCTTCTTGTTTTCTTTGTTCCAAAACAGAGATGTTTTGAAACCTGCGAACTAAAAAGTTGCTTTGTGTTTTGCCTAAGAGGTGGCTAACCTTTGACTCCCCTCCCCAAAGGATGCATTGGCAACTTGCCAGAAGACCGGAACCCACACCCAGTTTTGCATAAAATTGAGTTGATTACATCCTCCTTCTCTTGTAATTTGGAGATGCAACCTTCGTAGATTTCAGGTCTGAACAGATAAAATATTTGATGTTATGCTGCTTCTTAGTGTCTGCATGATGTGCCTCAGGATTCATCACCAAATTTGGACTGCTGGTTGAATCATTAGCTTTACTAGCTTTGGGCCAGATACTGATGGGGAGTGTGAGTGAATCCTGATCCATGTCCCCTGTATTGTACTGTGTGCTGGAACCCATAGTATCCAAGAACTACATCTCTGCATGAAAGGAGGAGGTGGCTGCAGGCCTCTTGGCAACTCCATGAGCCACATTAGACCCAGAAACCATAGTTTAGTTAGCCATTCCAGTTAACATTTTTACCCTAATGGCCATTAAAGCATGTATTAAAAGTGAACTATAAGCTATTAATATTAATAATTTCAATGTAGTCTAAGATGCAAAGTGTAAGAAAGTTTTAATGTAGGTTTCTCGAGGAATTTTTAATGTAGGTTTCAGGGCCCACATTCCTATTTTTAAATAGCCACAGTATTTAAATAGAAAAAATGTCAGTCTGGTTTGCTCAGCCTTCTTTAATGCTGTCAGAAGCTGAGTAATACATTAAATGGGATTTTAAGACTTAATTTATCTTGAGAAACTCTATACAGCACTGCTTGCTTAAAATGAGAGGTTCATTTCTTCCTAGTGCCTACTTGTGACCAGATTAAAATAACTCCTCTTTTAAAACTTCATCACAAAGATTTTAAATAAAGGGAAACATGGTAGATTACAAATATCCTTCTGCTTGTTATGGTGTCGAGAGTTCAAACTTGTTGCTTGCCTTCCAAGCAGGTTCATTTAGGTAATTTCCCAGTAAGGGAGAGGAACTACCATTTTTTCCTGTGATGGCACAGTGTTAATTTGACTTGTACTTTTGATGGCGAACACAGGCAATGCTTGGTTGCTTTTGGCAAAAACATGTTCTGAAATGTTTGGGGTTGTGTATTTGCTGATAGATTAAATGGTGAGAGAGTTTTACACACAGTTCCAGAGTGCACTGAGAATAACTGTAAAAGGTTTTCATTACAACATGGCCTTATGAGTGAATGGGTGTGTTATGTCTTTTTATGTCTCAATATGTATGTAGCAGGACTGCCTTACCTGGTCTGGGCTCAGGCTAGCCACTGCCTCAGTTCCATGGGCCCATCCCCTCCTTAGCATCTCCACAGTGTGCAAGCATGATGACTTGTCTCCCCAGCCTAGGGAGGACTGATCCACTGCTCAGAGTCTTTCGAATCTTTCCTGCAGGGCTCAGTTTTATTAATTCAATCACAAGTCTACAATGTACCAGAAAACTCCCTACCAAAGCAGGCTGTCAGGATCCAGAGGCCTTTCACTCTGCTCCAGGGCCACCTTGCTGAAGCAATCTACCTTTCCATAGCCCCATCAACTGAATCTTTCTAGCCCTTATATTGAGAACAACTGACCCTTTCCCAGAAGAATCTGCTAATGAAACAGGGCTGGCGGCTCCCGGAACCTTAGCCTATAAAGGGGCGGACCACTCTGTTAGAGCATTTGTGCACATGTTCACCATGGATTCTTAGATCCCAGTCCGACAAATGCTTACTACCGACTGTAATGTTTATTTGTGTGTAGCTCTGTTGAGCTCAACAGGGCTGCATGCGGTAATAGTAATTACTATACCTGAAAGTAAGTCCTCATCAAGAGGAAGTCCTAATTTTGTGTCTAGTACTTGTTTGTCTGACCATGAGAGTATTCTTTGCATTGCTATAACAGTCTGTGGGATTTTGCTCAGATTTAATTATGGTGACAGTATTTCTTTAGCCTCAACCATTTCCTTCCTCAGACTTGTACTTTGCTAGCATGCAGTTAATCAAACTCAGTTTCTAAAGATTAAAAGACAGTGAACAAAATCCATGAGCTTGCTTAGTAGCTAAAATAATGGACACACTGAACGTAGGGGCGCAGAGGGGAAACAAAATGATTTTCTGCCCTTCGGTTTAATAATTATGTTCTATGGGTTTTTCTTCCTCGTTGTCAAGATGCAAGCTTAATGACAACTAGTGCACATTAATGGAGGCCTCTGGAGTATTTTGTGTAATCTGTGCAAGCCTGGAAAGAGCTTTTGCTGTCGTTCATTATGTAAGGGCACTTATGCAGACTGCCTGCTGTGTTTGAGACCTATATTTCTATAGCAGTGCCACTTTTGTGTTAGCAGAAATTAGGAGAGCAGCTTTGGATACAGGAAAAAAAAAAGTCAGTGCTGGGGGCAGCTAAGGGAATTAAACTCTCATGGGATAATATTTATTCTTAAGATCAGCCAAGCTTTGCATGTCACCTGGAGCGAAGTAGATTAAGAGGAGTTCAGGGTTTTAATTAATAATGTTAAACCTCTACATTTAAAAATATAACTTGGCCTCCAGTTTGTCTAGCAGTTGGTTACCATTTTAGAGACTAGGCCTAAAATGAATTCAAGTTTCAATCTTGTTCACTAATCCCAAATCCAAATTACAGTGAATGGATGTTTAAAGGCAATAAAACCTGACATTGCTTGCATTGTTAAGATTAATATGATTAATGTATGTCATCTCCAGTATATATGTAATAAATTCTGATGTGGCCATCACTGCAGCATCTGGGCTCTGCATACATATTAAAGGAAACATGATTTCCATTTGAGAGTGAAATGCTAGGAGCTAACCAAAAATCCCTTTGTGGGGGTTATGATAGTGCTAGCTAACAAACAACGCGCTTTTTCTAATGTGGTTGACAAGCTTCCAATTTTTGTTTAACTTGCATGTAATTAATCTGGCAATAGGAACAAAATATTAGAATTTAGTAGCAGTTCAGTATATTATGTCATCATAATAATTAAAAAAGTGCAAAGAGTAAATATTTAAAATTTACAGATGAAGGCAATAAAGTGGATTCAGACTAAAATATATAACATGTGACCTATGTGCTCGTAATCTCTGAATCCTAATTTGAAGATGCCCGTATACGTGTGGTGCAGTATGTTGAGGCATCTCCTGCAGTGTATGGTGGTTTATAGAAAGTGTCTGATTTAAAATCTTGCTTCTCTGGTGCATATTCAGCTCGCCGTCTGCAGCTCAGCCCATGGGAGAGCAGCATTGTTAGTAGACTGCTGATGCCCACACATTCGTACCTGGCCAGAAGTAAAAGCACAGCTGCCTTGTCTGGAGATGCAGGTAAACTTAAAAGGATGGACACCTAATGTTTTATCACAGCTGTTCCTTTCCCAAATTCTTTTATATGTTTGTTTTATATGTTTATGTTTATATGTTTGTTTATATATTCAGTAGCACTCCAGGTTTGTATAAAGTGAGCCAGAATGGCTCCTACAACAGCATAGGTGTTCTTGGTATGCCTTTCTTTTTCTCTCCTTCTCTCTTTTTCTTAGTCCATCTCCAGTATCTTTACCAGTTCAAGAAAGAAAATGCCATAGGACAGCAATGCAGCAAACAGGATAGCCCACTGTATGTTGCTAATGCTGCTGTGTACTGAGCCTGTTGCAAAAAAAGTTATTCTGACTATATAATACAAGTGACTTCATTTTTCAAACTATCTGCTTTATTTTGTGTTTTGAAGAAGAAAAAAGACTTTTATTGTGCAGTTAATATTCATGAAGAAATTCTTTTGGTTATAATCAACTTCTTTTCCTATGTGAAACTGTTGTTCTACTTCTCAAGTTAGGTCTCCAGTTTCAGTGATCTTCTAGCATCACTGAAGTACATGTGTAAGTATTTGCAGTAGTGGGGACTTAGTTATTAAAAAGTTCTCCGCAATCACAAAACAACTCTTTGCTATTCCACTGAGGGGCAGAAAATAACACAGAGAATATGGCAAAATCTCTCTGAGGTATCTTGAAAACTTCAAAACTAAGGAGAATGTCACACGCATGTTTAAAATAGGGTTGTGATGTATTATGGGGGACAAGAAGCAGGTCATTCTCTGAGGCTGTCTACACTACCAGGTTATTTCAAAATACATTATTTATATCTATAAACTGTTTTGAAATAAGCTTATTCCTCTTCACAAGCAGGAGTTATAATTTCGAAATAACAAGTCTCTTATTTTGAAAGATCAGGCTTGATGGTGTGGACACTTGCCCTTTTTATTGTGAAATAACTCCCTACTGTAGACATGGCCTGATGTATGTTAGGAAAGAAGTCGTTGCTCTGTTTACAGATTGTAGAGTTATTTTATGACCATACTATTTCATGGCATTTTAATACATTGGTAACATATTGTTACACTTCTTAAGTGTTTAAGTCCAGACAGGTTTTCTTTGCCCGCTCCTATAAATATGCCTTTATTTGAAATAAAGTATATTGAAGGTAAAGGGAAATACAGGACATGCAAGACTATTTTTCAAAGATACTTTAAATAATTCTCCTTGTTAATTAGGCTGCAATGCAGTTCCATGGGGATAGCTTTGTGGAGAAAGGAGACAGAAATGGGTTATATTCTACAAACAACAATTAGCCAGTGAGGGTCCTTTCCAAAGGTATCATGTTTTCAAAAACAAAGGCTGGTAAAATTAGTACTGAATATCATGAAACTATATGTTGCAGGTCAGAAATGGGAAATGAAGCCAGTGATAATAGTTGAGAAAGCAAAGCTCTTCACATTGAAAGCAAGTATTCTACTACAGCAGATGTGAAAATTTTTCAGTCTTCTGCTAAATAACAAATCCTAAACTGTATGGAAGATTGTCAGGTATTTTAGGCAGCATGAGTGGTTAATACACCAGGATATTCAGGATAATTCTCTGTTAATGCCATCTCTGTGCTAAATAGAACTGTACCACCCATTTAATAAAAAATTTGTATGCCCATCGTTTCACCATTTTGCCGTGTTATCACAATAACTGCATTACCCGAGTGCAGGGCATTTCCTGGAGATTAATGATCATCTGGTATTAACAGCCCCTGGCTGTGCCTTGAGCCATCAAATCATCTTAGCCTGTCATTAATCTCCAGGAAATTACCCTTCACCATTATTACTTAAAGATGAACTTCAGAGCAAAAATTACAATCAAGTTAAATACAGATTTCTCCTTTTAAAATTTTTACTAAGTTAGTTATTCAGAGCACTGAGCACAGAAGTAGGTTTTAACTAACCTTCTAAACAAAACAGTCTATAAAATCATCTTAGTACATCTTGATTCACTGAAGATACCCCGTAAAGCATCATCCAGTGCCATCATAGATATAATGAAGTACTCGACTTGCAATATTTACTTGTCAACTTGTTGCTATTGGGGATGGCGTTAGAGAATCAGGAAATAACAAGAAGTTTGATTCAAAGAGAGGAAAAATATGACTATTTGTAAAAGTTAGTTAAGACTTTTCTATGCTGATGTCTACTGTAGCTCATGAGGGGACATTCAACAAAGAAATATAATCTTAAGTGATAAAGGAAAGGTAGCTATATATTTACACAGTTTGGCCCTGTTTTCACTCTGAATTAAACCATATTGTCAAGAGAATAAGAGCAATGTACCATTTCCTTGAGATCCCTTGTAGTAGACATTGTCCTCTACATACAGCTAAGGAGACTTGCCATCCCAGATAATGATTTAATCAACATGGCAGAAACAGCTACTTATGATAGCTATAATATGTTTATTATTATAATGGGCAAAATAATTGACTGTGGATTATTAGAATTTCTTTAGACTGATTGTTTACCCTAAAGTATACTGATTATATTAGCAGTTTTTGAATGAGAAGTCCAGGCGCACATGTCTTACAGAAGGAACTTTTTAAAGTCCAATGGCTACTACAAATTGCACACAGCACGTATGTTTTATACTGTTGTTCATAAATATTTTTCATTGTCAATATTGATGTATTATGGCAAGGGTGGCCAAACCATGACACGCAAGCCTTATGCGGCTCTTGTGTAGCTAAAGTGAGGCTCCTCCTCTCCCACATCCCCATTGTCCACCTACGAGATTAGGTGAGGTGATTTCAGGGCTACTGCCCTGCTGCAGAGTGGTAGGGCTAGGGGCTTCTGCCAGAGATGACTGGTGCTTGCTCAGAGTGTGTGGAGGGGCGTGTTAAAGATTTCCTATCCTCGAAACAGGTTGAGTCATCCTTCCAGGTATGCCCCCCTTCCTCTCAGAAGCCCCTCCCTTCAGCTTCCAAATGTTAGTACCTTGTGAAGAGACAGCAGCAAAAAGTTGGAAGCTTCAGGGGGCATCAGCTTTGCAGAAGGGGGGCCTGGTGACACCATGAGACTAAGCAGGCCCTGCAAACTCTGGCAAAAATCAACGGGAGGGTGTGATTCCACCTTGTGTGTAGCTTCTGTCCAGCAGGGAAGTGGATGTCACACGTGTCAGGGCTTGGGGCTTCAGCAGGAGTAAAACTGAAGACCTGGCAGGTGCCGACTCCTGGTGCTGAAGCTGCCAGCCCTGGCAGGCATTCCTTGGCCCTTGCATTTTTGAGAATTATTGTATGTGATTTGGAGGGTCAGGGTAAGTTAGGCCACCCCTGCACTATGGTATATCCATGTTAATGATAGCATAAAAAGATACCTGTGTGTTATGCTACAAATCTGTTCTGCACTCTAGATAGGGTAGATGCATGCATTTATTTGGTGTCGGTTTCTGAAATCTTTGTAAGTGTCATCAGGAGATCACAAGTTCACAAGTTAAAATTAACACGTGATGTGACTTTGTCAATTTGCTGAGAAGGAATGTAATAATTTTGCTAGACTGCTGAACTATATGCTCTGTGTAGATGATAAAATGTTTTCGTCTTGGTATGTGTGTCTTTTCTTTCCAACTCCCTCTCCTGTCCCAACTAGTTACTGAAAACCTAATTTTAGTCTGATTTTGGGGGGGGGACCTGATTAAAAGGCATGTCAATGAATGTACTAAGCTAATCAATCTCAGGTCAGTAATTTTGTTTGTTACTTTACCAGAGCCATCACTTTAAAATAAAAGGCAATCTCACTATCTGATGTCCATTTGTTTTTGGACACATCCTCATCTTTGATAAAGATGAAGATTTCTATAATCTGGAATAATTTTTTTACTTTAAAATTTAAAGTTATATGAATTCCAAATGGAAATGTTCCAGTAGATATTTGGGCTAAGTGAATGAATATCAAGTGATGCTTCTGGTTTAATTTCTAAAAATGTTCTTTGTGTATTAATACCTTCTTCCTTTTTTCTCTTTGTCTTATTCTCTCTCATTCCGGTTTCCTGCTTTCTTTTATCATTCCTCCAATTTTATTCTGTTTTAAAAAAAATGAAAACAACCCATACGTAGTTATCCCCATTTGTCCTCGTTCAGCATCTTGCAGCCCTATCAGCCCTCTGTCCTACAAGGCCATGAACTATAGAAATCCAGCAGACCGAGCAAAATTATTTCTCACAGCAGCTGGACGTAGGAGGACCACGCCCTCAACAGGGGTAAGCATGCTAGTTGTATGAAGTGTAGCATCTGTAGCAGAGCCATATGGCATAAATTCACATTAGAACATAAGAAAAAAAATTGATAGTTTAGGAGAGTGGTAATGGAGTCTTTCACTTCTAGGTCACCAGTTAACATCATGCTAACTTGGTAATTATTTAACAGTAGTTTTTTGGGTTTTGTGATTTCAATTATTTTTAGTTCAGTTTCCTTAAAGGGCAAACATCAATCTCCCAATCAGCACCACTTCTGTTGATATTCTTCTTGTGTTGCGTGCAGTGTTATTGTAGCCGTGGGGGTCCTACAGTATTAGAGAGACAAGTTGGGTGAGGTAATCTTTTACTGCACTATCTTCTATTGGTGAGAGAGACCAGCTTTCGAATTACACAGAGCTCTCACTGACAGAGCTTGGCCCGATAAAAGATATTATTTTACCCACATGCTGATGATGGATGTCTCCAGGCCCTTGGCAATGAGAGGGGGGCTTGGCTCTGGGGCCCTCTGGAAGGCAGCCAGCTCTCAGCATCACCTGGACTGTGCTGTCTCTCCCCCAACCAGCCCTCAGAGCTGCCTGGACTGCACTCCATAGGGCTCCATTGGCAATTTTAAGGGCCCAAGAATCCAGATGCTGCTATGGTAGCAGCAGCCTGGCGCCCTGGGCCCTTTTAAATCACCAGGCATTGGGGTAACTGCCCCTTTTGCTCTCCCTCCATCGGCAGCCCTGCTCACCCACCTTCTCTCTCTAATTCTTGTAGGTAGTCTTAGCTAAGAGTAGTACAAAGTATAGAAACTGTGAGCTACTCTTTCAGCCTTCAAGATGGTTCCTTCAGATGGTTGCAGCATACACCAAGACTGTGAAGAAGCTTTGATTGCTACTGCCCTGTGCTAAATTTGTCGTGCAAATCGAGTATTTCAGTCTCCAAGGTTATGAGTCTGGCATTTTTTATCAGTTTTTTTCATTATATTTTTTTAATTAAAAAAGAAGAAGAAAGATTGGTTGTTTGGTGAAGAAGGCCATTTATGAATACTATTATTGGCAAAAAGAAGCTGTGAGCGAGCAGTTATTCCCCTTATGCTGTCTGTACAAATGGAGAAGCTGATAATTGTGATCAGATTTATTTTTAAAATGTGTTTAGAAAGTACATGGTATTTTTTTAAAATTTATTGAGAATAACAGATCTACTGACTCTTTCCATCTTCAGTGCTACTGGTGTCATTCTGCGGTTAAGGATATTTCACTAACAACCCAAAGCCTACATTTTTGTGCAACTTACAATTAATGGGCTCAAATGTTGTAAATCAGCATAACTTCATGAAAGTCAAGGGGGCTATGCCAATTTATACCACCTGAACATCAGTCCATTGATTTTTTTTTTTGATTTTTTTTATTTTTTATTTTAAAGGCAAGATGTCATGGTGCAAAGTATTTTTACTTGAGGCCATCATGTGCTAACGTTTTTTAAAAATAATTTTTCCATTAAAACCTTGTTAACACTAAGCTTTATTGCCCAAAGAATTTCAGAATTTATGGAGGTCAATAGGGAAAATATAAAGGGATTGCAGAAGGGGTTCTTGTTTCTTCAGCTTTCTTGTCCTGTATTTTATAAAAATCAGTTTAAGTTCATGGCTGAGATGAAACACTATTGACATCTTTTAACTAATCAAATTCCAGACCAGCAATATGCAGTGCCTTCCTGTCTCCAGTGCTTTGGTTGATATCTGGCCATGGTTCCATATTATTGGTCTCTGACAAGATTATGCTGCTCCCTGAATGACAGGATACTACCTGATTAAAACATTTGATACGTACACGTGCACCAGTTTTGTTTTCTCTACAAATTATCCAATCTATTTTGAATGTAATAGCTCTAAAAGCTGAGGGTTTCTTATATTTAAAGGTACTCTGACATGTGGCCCCGAATTTTGGTCTCCTTTGAAACAGTTATAATATGGTAGGAGATATGTTCTGATATTGATTTCAGATTGCCACTGAATGGCAAAAAACAAAACAAACAAAAAACCCAGAACCTTGCCATTCTGAGAAAAGAAATTAAAAAGAAAATTACTATTCTGCATAAGGTTGAGCATTGTGTGCTTTTTGGCTGCTGAGCCAGCCAGAAGAGTAGGAGAAGAGCCATTATTTCAGAACTGTATTTCAGGCGTGTGTTGGCATCTGTGATGCTGGCACATAAACAAGGAAACAAAATAAATAGAGCTACGTGCACTTAAGCTTCATAAGTAGCTTGCCAGGGATGGAGGATGGGAAATCGCTGTTTGCCAACTGAAGAAGCACAATGTTCATAGTGAATGAAATGTGAATTTCAAGACTCCGTGGCTATTACCAACAGTGGAGAACAACATTTTGAAAAGGAATAATTATCTGCCTGTGTCAATTTCATATTTGAAAAGTTTCCCATAGCACCTTAGGACAGCACAGAGTGACTATTATGCATGCATACTATCAAATGCTCATTTCCTGGTATAGAACATCATTACATTTGTTGCAGGAGTCATGTTAGTATGCTTCCCAGTATTAGAACATAAGGGGAAAAAAAGACTTGGATAGTTTAGTAGCATGGTAATGGAGTCTTTCCCTTCTGGGTCACCAGTTACCATCAAGTTGGTAATTATTTAACAGTAGCTCTGTGGTAGCCAGGCTGTAGAAAGTGCTGAGGCAGCACTGATTTCTTATTTTCCTGTGCTGAATTTGTAGCTTATGGTAGGCTTCATGTGCCCATGTGAACTACTTCTGCAATATAATGTTTTTGTTTATTTGCTGATCAATAGACTGACAAAAAAGAAAAGGACCCCTCCACCAGTGCAAAGAAACTTCCTTCTCCTTCCAATCCCAAAACTAGATTGCTAGCTCTCTCTCCAGTTTGGTAAGTGAAGTATAGATGTTGGGTTTCACATATTAAGCTTTAATTGTTATGTCTGTTGAGTATTTCATTCGGCAACAGAAGACATGAATCAAAACAGCAATTAAAAGAAGCTCTATTCAGCAGTGACTGCACTGCACCTAAATCAGGGAGCCATTGTCTGGCTTGCTGGGGGGGGCGGTACACTGCTGTAAGGGGAAAGGAAGTAGCAAGGAATGGACATTCCTGCAGAAGTAGGGCAGGATAGCATGGCGACATTGACTCCTCCTCCAGGGACTGGGAGGGCTGAGGAATTGATAAAGGTTCAATCCTTGCAAGAGACATTTCCCAGACCAGGCAGAACAGCATACACTCTCCTATACTTGGAAGTGGCAAAATACCGGGTTTGGCCAGGATGCACTGAGGGCATTGCATTCATCACTCCTTTCTGGGGTGAAAGGGAGGGGGGAGGAGGCAGCTGGGAAGGATCATGCTCCCCACCCTTTTATAGCTTACTTTAACCTTCTTTTAAGGAGGGGTATGGTAAGGTCCCAGCAATGGATTGATTGTGGGCCAGGTTGGAAAAGAAGGGGTGGGCTAGCAAAAGCTCCCCAGACATATATTTTAATATTCATGCACTGTACACTTTTATCTGCTGGGAACTCCCACATACCCATAATAAAGATGCATCCTGGTTAAACCATAACCAGTGTCTCCTGTTTTCCTTCCGGTATAACCAGATAGACTAAATCTGTAAAAAGGAAAGCATTCAGTGGCCTGGGATAGGGAAGAAAGGAAGATTATATCCCGTCAGTGCCCTTCTCACAGGAGTGTATTGAGGATTAGTTAGTTAATCTTCAAACCGCTTTGTAAACATTAAGTTGTGTAAAACTGTTGTTCTGTCTCCACGTGTTCCAGATTTCCTGTTCGTTTGGAGGGAGCTTAGGAAGCGATGATGGTTTTATCCAGTGCTTTTTTTGTTTAAAAAAAAAATGGTGCCCGTACTCTAGGGGAAAAGTTGTTGAGTTTTGACTGGAGGTGCTGTTACTGTGTCTGGAGGTGCCAGTACTGCGTACTGGGCAGTACCGTCACAAAAAAAGCACTCGTTTTATCTATAGAGAAACTGGAAAGGTGTCCAACATATTGCCATCATTCTGTTTTCTTGTTTAAACAGGCATGCATCCAAGTCCTTGCCTCTTTTGCCTGGCGCACCCAAACAGATAACCTCTCCACCTGGCTCTTCTAAAATGCCCTCCTCTCGGACACGTCCTCCCTCCCCTGGCAATATCCGACCCACCAAGAAAGAGCTGAAACCAGAGAGTGAGAAAAAAGGGCCAGAGAAGGCGCCTGAGAAGGCAGCTGAGGAACAGACAGAAGAAAGAAAAGCAATTTCAGCAGCTGCTGGAGAATCTGTCATAGAGGAGAGTCTCCATGTCATATTAGAGCCTGCTCAAGGTGAGGATCATGATATTAATATCAGGGATGTTTTTTGAGTCCTCCTCTTTTTCTCTTCCCTTCCCACCCAGCTTATTACAGCTATACCAGTCTCAGTGCTTCTTCAATAATGGGTTTGTTGTTGTCCTTCAGAAATTCCTTAAAACGCATGATGCGTTATTGAGCTGATTCTTTTGTGATTGATTTATTATTGTGGATTCTTTACATGGCTTTGCACAATTTACACCTAAAAAAATGTGATTCATTGTTGACTGAGTTGAAGTGGAACAATCATTGCATGCTACTCAGAGAGAATGTCTCATGAAACTATTATGTGAAATTACTCAGGTTACGAGAATGTCCAGGTCTGCTGTTGGCTTCTTATTATTTCCCTGCTGGAAATTCAGTGTCATGCAAAGATGCATTGCCCAAGGCTGGAAAATGAAATGAGAAGGTTACCCAGTCTTTTTCATTTTGAATTGTAAGGAATTTGTTAATATATTAATCTCTGAAGTGTTTTAGTGCTGCAGATACAGTTCTATCTAGGTGCAGCAAGACAGAATCAAAAATATGTAGGTAACCATTCAAGTGATACAACAGCATAAGAAAAACAGGATAAACGTTTTCCCCATTGACTGGTGGGGAAAGCTGGTGTTCTGTTTGTTTGTTTTAAGGGACCTTAGTACTGAATGCTGAAATGTTTTTTCAGAAAGCCAGCAAAAAACAGAAGGTAAACTATATTACATCGCAGTAATATAGGGCCAAACTGATGAATGAACAGAAGCACATATTCCTATGTTAGTTAAACTAGATTTGTACTAATTTAGCCATGGTAGTAACACAGGCCCATGGGAGATAAAAGCATGATCAAGTAGAATAATGAAATATAGAGGGAAACCATGGTGGAGAGCAAGAAGGAACAGGCAGTATACAATGGAGTACAGCAAGAAATTGGACAAGCATCAGTGAGGCAGAAAGGAAAGAGACGAGAGATTGATGCTGCTTTTGGGGAAAGAGGGAGGCAAAGAAGAGGAGAGGTGAAAGAAAGATAAAAAAGAAAATAGAGAAGAAAAAAATATGGAGATGGAATGTGTGAATCAGTGATAATGAAATGGTGGAAGGACAAAAGGAAGAAAATACACAGAGCCCTTTTATGACAGTAAATCGGATTCAGGGAACAAATAATTTTTGTATTCCCCTGACATATTAGATATCCTTGTTCATTCTAGGAACATGGATAGAATAGTTGTTATGATCACTGATATTCCTGTTCTTTGTTATTGTGGATTCTGTATTTAAATAATCAAAGAAATAGATAGACAAGAGCAGAGGGGAGGGAATGAGCTGGGCTCCACTACTCCTAAGAAAAGAGCTGGTCCTTATCTTTTTTTGTTATAATTAATAGGTAGCCCCTAGAGTCCCCGTCTTGCCTAGAATTCCATTATGCAGGCATTCTACAGACACGTAACAGAAAGACAGTCCCTGTCCCCACAGAGCTTATGATCTAAACATAAGACAAAAGACAGCAAATGGATACAGCGGACTGTTGGAACACAAGGAAATGAGATCGTGCTGGTTAGTATAATAAGCAATTGATGTGCTTTTTTGAAGAAGGATCATGACTGAATTTTGCAAATGTTTACAGGGAGCATGGGATAAAGCTTGAAAGTGCTTGTTTGGAAACTCAGTGAGTAGGCGATAGAGACTGTTGTCCTTGACTGAGTGGAGGCAGGAGTCCATTTTTTAAGAGCATCTGAGATAATATGTAGGGTAGGAGTAGAGTATCAAGGACCTTGACATTGAAGACAACTAGTTTGTGTTTCATGCAGTGACAGAAGGGGGATAGTGGAGAGAAGAGAGCAGTAGATGTGAGGTAAGATTGATGTTGTCAGAGCCAGAGAATACAACAGTCGTTGAGAAACAAGAGGATGAAATCCTGGATAAAGATTTTAGCTATGAATAAATAAGAATAAGCTGGAGAATAAGGATCATATATTAGAGATATGCAGAAAGAATCTCTCTTTGAATGAGCTTCTTGCTGGCCTTTTACCTTAGGCATATCTGATCCTGAACTCAAATCTATCACTTGTGAGGTAGCAAATTGCACTTGATCCTAAATCCAACTCCCTTAAAGAGTTGTCTGCTCTGGCCATGTTGAATTTTAATGGGACACCCACAAAGAGATGTCAGAAACAGTGTAATATCAGGTTGGTCTGGTGGCACCGCTGAGAGGGTCAAATCCGTGCGAATTGCTTATAACCAGGGCTACTTACAGCCCAAGTCTGGGGACCTTCTCTATAAGGCACCAAACCAATCACACAGAGAACTTCAGTTGCCACCCTGGGCAGCAAGAAGCCTCACATGCAAATCCCCTTAGACACCTCTGTGTTCCCTGTACCACAACTAGCACCCACCTTCCACAGATGAGAGGTTATAAAACCCAATCTCACCAACTCCAAACAAGTTCTCCATATCCCAAAGGACCAGCCACAGTCCCAGGTCAATTTATACTTCAGACCTCACTCAAAAAAGCACGCTGAGTCAATCCTTTAGAATCTAAAATCTAAAGGTTTATTAATAAAAGAAAGAAAAGGTTGAGAGTGAGATTGTTAAAGAGAATACATTACATCAATCAATCACCATGTTCTTGATGCAGGCTCTTAGCAGAGATGTTACAAACTGCTAGCTTACAAGTCTCTGGAGTACATCCTATGTTAGGATAAGTCAACAAATGTTTCTGGGCCTTCTGTCCTTGCCAGTGGTGCTTCTGGAGCCAAGGGCAGGCGTGAAGACGAGACGAAGGTGTGTCCTTCTCTGGTAAGGGGCCATTGTGTGCTCCTCAAGTATCAATTGGCAACACTTAAGAGCCACTGTCCATGCAGTATCGAGCAACTGCCCCCCCCCCCAGCAGAAAACATTTAAATATAAATACAAAGCCCATATTCATAACTGTATGCACACAGATTGTACAAGTGCATGAGTAGCCTAGACAGAGCCGGGATAGCATAAGCTTTTGTTTGACACCTCACATGGCCCGCTTTGCACTAAATTTGGACCAAATGCACACTAGTGGGTGAAACAGTGATCTGCCTGCTCACACTAAAATCCAGTAACGTGACACACAGGCGAAGATTTTAATCTGGACAGGAAGAAAAGGGTCCAGAATGAAGAGGTAGATCTGAGTGTTGTCGGCATAAAGATAGTAGTTGAATTTCTGTTTTCTAATGCGAACCTGAAAAAATGGTTAGAGAGGTTGGAGGAAATCTGAATGCCTGTCCAAGGCTCACCTCCACCAGTAGAGCATCTTGTAAAGCGAGCTCACCTAGTCTTATATTAGTCAAAGTAATATTCCACTTAGGGCGGTCCATTCCACAAAGTAAAGAAAAGGTTTTCATTGACTTAAGCAAAAAGGTGTGATCAGAATTAGGTTTTGACCAGGCCTGGCTCCTTGGGTAAGAGACAGGGGGAAAGCCCTTCACTGGCTGCCTCAGAACTGGCCAAGGCTTTGACAGAAACAAGCAGCCTTTTTTATCTGCTTTGCTAGCACTGATAGGCCTCTGCCCTCCCTGGCCCTTCAAGCCGCTTCATGACCAAGTCTCACTAGTTCCACTAAAAGCTGATTCTGAGAGTCTGTTTCTAGGCAACCTGTGGAGGCCTGGATCACTGCCCTTCTCTGGCAGGTTCCTGACGCAGGATGCTCTAAGGCAGTGGAGTCCCTGGATGCAGCCTGGGATTGCCTAGTACAACCCATCACTGAGCCTTTCCTTTTTCCATTTACAATGTGTTAATTACATTTAGGAGAAATTGGGCAACGATTCGTTACCCCTCGCCCCCCAGTCCTTCAGTTGTCGATTTTTCCACATCGTTGTCAATCTAACCACCTCGCGGTACATGTCATTGACACCGCCAGAGCCATTGCTGCTTATGTGGGTGTGCTTTCTTTAGTTTAGTGAATATATTGATAGCAGTCCCTGAGTAATGTGTGCCTGGCCTCTAGCAGAAAAAAATTCAGTTAATCTTCTGTGATGTTTGTGGAGGAAACGACAGGTGTTCAGAAGCCAGGCAACCGAACAGAAATGTGAACGAATATTTTATTTAAGAAAAAGCACACTCCAGTAATAAATGTTAGATGGCACAAACCAGAGCTGTCAGTTCTGCCACTGGTTATGTTTTAGGTCTGCACTGTCAGAGTTGCTCCTGCAAATTGTCCCGTGAAATCTATATTCAAGATCCGACTCAAATGCAGCTTTCAGACTGAGAGTGGGGCTGCTCCTAACAAGTGTAACATTGCATTACAAAAAAGGAGATGGCTTGTGTCTGCAACTGGCTGGAGGTGGACAGTGGACATGAAGGCATCTGCTTGCTCAACATTTTTGGAATGAGCAAAGGAGCCATTAGAATGGGGAACACGGAGGCCAGATTCCTGGATGGTTCTACTCCCAGCTCTGTCACTTGCTCACTGTGTGAACTTGAGCAAGATACTTGGTGTCCCTATCTGTAAAGTGAGTGCAATATCTGTGTCATACAGTGTGGTGAGGTTTATTTAGCTAATGACTATGAAGCTATTTAAGATTCTAGGGTGAAACGTGGTAAGCCTGTGCAGAATAACGTTTATGTGGGTAATCTAATATATAAAGGAGAATGTTTGTGCGCTAATAACTTGGACACTATAAGAGCTACCGCAACCAAATTTTGCATGGGATAACCTTTTATCCAGGAGAAGGTTTTAAAGTACTGTGGGAGGGAAGAGATGAGAGACCGATGCCTCCCCCTGGGGCTGCACGGAGCTTGACACTGCAGGGAGAAGCAGCTTCCTGGGGGAAGCAGCGGGGCCAGTCACTCACTAAGGCCAGCGGAGGGACAAGGAAGCAGAAGGCGGGCTCGGATGCCAGCGGCAGGCACGTGGCTCCCTTCCCCCTCCCTCTCCTCAGGCTCCTCACCTCAGTTATATCAACTGCCATCTTATATTTCAACACTGTATACTGACAAAATGCAAGGACAGTCACTTAAAGTAGTTGGAATTGATTTGGAGCCATCTTGCTTTTCACATGGACAACTCTATGTTGAGTGTTCAAGAGTAGGAAGTGGAAAAAATTGTACATATTTGTTAAGAATAATGAAACGAAACATATAGTTTACAATTAAGTTTTTGATGATAACGTGTAAAATTGGTTGTTTTATACTTTTTTATAGATATTTTAATCCCTATAGAACTCAGTGCAACTTTTGTACCATTCAAAAACGATAATGGACTACTGTTTTTCTAAATTTTGTTCCTCCACTTTCCTGAGAAATGCCGGGTAACTCCCGCTAGTAACTGAATAACTGCAAAATCAGTGCAGGTTGGTGTGCAGAGGGCTGTCCAAGACCTCCTTAATTGGAGGTCACTTTCAAAACTCAAGGGCCTGATGGCATTAGCAGAACTCCAGCTCAGGCCCCCAAAGGCAGATAAGTGGCCAGAAGGGACTGTATGGCAAACTTCCCACTACCCCTGCACTGCATCCAGTACTCATACAAAAATGGGATAGACCAGCCCAAGTGGAGTCAGTCTGCCATGGACTGCTTCAGCAACTCTTTAAGGCTTTTTCCACCATCGGGGCTCCTATTATGCCCTGTCTGAGTTTAGAGATGTTCTCCTCCCTGGGAGAATTCCACCTCAACAGCAACTGCTCCTGTGGGTACACAAAAGAATCCGGATTTCAGAAGCTAGTGAGTTTCACTTCTTCTAATGCAACCCTTATAGACCTAAAAATATTTTGTAATATAAGTTCTAGCTATTCAAATTATATTTGCCATCCTCCTAGGGAGGTTTATTCATCTGTACGCTTTTGGATGTTGTTGTTTTTTAACACAGCATCTTATGGATGAATTTCCCTTTTTTGCCTGTTTCAGTAGCTGCTCCAGCTTCGCCCCCTGCTCCACCAGCTGCTCCACCAGCTGCTTCACCAACCCCTGTTCCTAGCAAGGTTTCGGCAGGTACTACTGACCCAGAAGAAGCAACAAGACTGCTTACTGAAAAGAGGCGGCTAGCTCGTGAACAGCGAGAACGGGAGGAGCAAGAAAGGAAGGAGAGGGAAGAGACCGAAAGGTGACACACACATCTGCTCAGTGAAGAGGATTCATTTTGGCATCTTTATGTCATTTTGGTAGCTACCTTAGGCTACGTCTACACTGCACTGTTGTTTCGGAATAAGCTATTCCGGAATAGTTATTCCGAAACAGAACATCTATATTGCAGGGAAGCTTCAAAATAAGTTCAAGGCAGGTTTCCCTAATGTAGATGTGCTATCTCGATTTAGAACTCCAGGAGGAATAACTTAGAATGGCTCTGGAGAGGGGCTATTTTGAAACAGCGGAAGTAGAGCAGCTCCACACACTTGATTTCGCAATAGCTATTTTGGAATAGGCGTTATTCTTCATAGAATAAAGAAATTGGAATAAGCCATCCGTTATTTCAAAATTATTTCACGATAACGGAATTGCTGTGTAGACTGTCGCAGTTATTTCAGAATAATGGCCATTATTCCGAAATAACTGCTGTGTAGACACACCCACAGTGTTTAATATGGAGGGTTCAGAACCAGTCTGTAAAGAAAGGAAACATTAAAAATCCAAACTGAAGGAATAATTCTGTCTTGTCAGTATCTGTTTCCATGAGTCAGGCAAGCAAGAAAATTATGAAGCTAAACATCTGAAAAATTTCTGAACACATGCGCCTCATCTGTTCATATGTGCATTTAGTTTTTAAAAGTAGATAATGGAGGACAGATCTTCTGTTGGTATAAATCACTGTATCTACAGTTGAAATGAGTAAAGCTGTGGTAGTTTACACCACAGCTGAGGAATTTGCCCGTGGCCATCTTCATCCTCATGGTTTTGATAATCCTGGGTGGTGCACCTAAGAGGCTTGGGGAGGCTTAGCCTCCCCCAAAAAGGCTGGCCAGGCAGTGGGCAAGAAATGCCAGATGCATCAAGGGTCACGTCTCCTTGCAGGCATGCTGGAGCACCGCTGCTGGAAGTTCCCTAGAAGCTGGAGGGGCCACTGGCACCCAGAATGTGATTCCACCCATGCTCCACCCCCTGGACCTGTCCCCACTCAGCCTCCTCCCTGAGATGCTCCCTCTGCTCCACTTTTTCTCCTGGGGGCTCACTCTCATTTTCGCTGCTCACTTCTCTTTACCCCCTCCTCCAAGGACCTCTTACCCTGCTCCATTGTGTACTCCTTTCCGCTCCCTCCCCCAAGGCCTCCTGCACACCACTCACTCCTCTGCACCCTTAACCTCCCTTCCCCCCCCGATCATCCTTAAGGCAGAAAAAAGGGATGGGGCTCTGTTCCCCACCTTTCTGGCACCCTTAGCTGAGTTGCTCTGGCATCAGCACACACTACTACGTGGCCCAGCTGTGGGATTCCTCCTCTTTCTGTGCCTACTGATGCCAAAGCAACTGAGCTAAGGGACGCTGGAAAAGGAGTCAAGGAGGCCATGGTCCCATCGCTTTCCATTGAGGGGGAAGAGGCTGAGTGTGGGTGGGGGCAGGACCCCCAGTTGTAGGGAGTTTCCAGCACTCCTGTAAATTTCCCCAAATGAGTCGTCTGATGATAATGTCTGTAGGGTCTTCAGGGAATGTGTGTTTAGATTTCCAATAGCTGTGGTTTATAGTCCTCTCCCTTCTCTCGTTTATGCCAAGACTCTCTCGTAGTTCTGGCTGTCAGTGCATGTCTCACTCTGTTTCTTTAGCCATCTCTCACCAACTGACTCACCACTGGGTCACTGCAGCTCACCTCTGTCACAGTTGCACTCAGTCAGGAGCTGAGTAAAATAACAATGACATGTCATTGTTCTGTTGCTGTAGCCCAGGGTCTACCACGCTTAACACTTGGGTTTCATGGTCGTAGGCTAAAAAAGGAGGAGCTGTCACAGAAGATAGCTGAAGAGAGGGCTCGCCGGGAGGAGGAGGAGGCTCGCAGGCAAGAAGCGGAGCGAAAGCAAAGGAAGGAAGAACAGGAGCGAGAAAAGGAAGAACTACTACGCCAGCAGGCAGAAGAAAGAGACCAGAAAGAGAAGGAGGAGATGGAACGCATTCAGAAACAAGTATGCTTCTCCATGGAGTTTTCATCCTAGCTTGTGTGCTGGGGATTTGTTACTAATCTCATGGGCTGCTCTAGATTTTCTTTTGGATGTGCTGGTTATATTACACATTTTAAGTGGTTTATGGACTGACTCTTGCATTCATAAATGAGTACAGATCAGGGTGGGATGTATTTCTGTGGAAAAAAACTACTAGTTGATGGATCTTTTTCTGCAGAACTTTAGTTTTACATTTCAAATTAGCCCCTTGATACTATATGCCAAATTCTCTAGTAATGTGATCCTATTGAATACAATGGTGTTATACCAGAGGAGATTCTGCTTGGAATCCGGCACGTCCTCCTCCCTCGCCACAGGAAGCAATGCTGGTGCTGTGATCTTGCGGGGGGGGGGGGGGGGCGGCGGGAGGATGGCTTCAAGACTGCAGGCAGGCAGAGGCCTGAAAAACTACTGCTGCCATCCTCCTTTAGGGGAGCCTGAGACCTGCGGGGAGGACAGGGTGCCCCCGGAGGAGGGGCTGGGGAAACACCGAGCCATGGCCGCCTTTCCTGCTGGAGACTGCACTCAGGATAGGGGGGCTGGGCGATGCAGAGTGACGTGATTACCCTGCAGGAAAAGGTTTTTTTTATAGAGAGCTAAAACAAGATGAAACCTCTTCAAGTGCAAATCTCAATGCATCCTTAACTGGGGAACTATTATAGTGCCTCCAATAATACAAGACGGTCTTGTCTTATAGAGGAATCCCTTCATATAATACCTACCAAGGGAGCCTTACATTTAATTAGAAAACAGGAAGTGAAGGCTTGTTCTGTATGTGCATATGACTGTTTGTCCTTGCTTTTGTTAAGCAATGACAGCGTCGGGAGCACAGAAGGAAATTCTGCTGTTTTCTTTTGACCCTATCAAAAGCATCCATCAGTCAAGTGCATTAGTCTCATGAACACTTAGCTAGCTGCTAGGTTAGGAAATGCATTTACATTAGTCATCTTCTGTGTATTCATGCATGCATCATATGACAGACACAGAAACAAACAAGATTACCAGCTTTTTTAATTTACATAAAATTAAGAGAAAAGAGAGGTGCACAGACATTAATTAAGAAGCCTGCATTTCAATCTGGAAATGCTGTTCATGACACAACGCCAAAAATTCTTTCTTAGATTGTTATAAATGAAAATGTCATCTAAAGATAGGCAGAATCCAGTGTGGATCAGCTGTTTCACTGTGAATTAATCCTTATTTCTGTTCTTTTCCCATTACTCAGAAAGAAGAAGCTCGCCAGAGAGAAGAGGCTGAGCGAATTCGGTTAGAGCGTGAAAAGCATTTCCAAAGAGAAGAACAAGAGCGGTTAGAAAGAAAGAAGGTAACCGAATGCATGCAGGGAATCTTGGCACTGAGTATCTCAGCAGTTTGTTTTTATTTGCATGTGCACTGTAGGAAGATGTGCAAAGTTATTGCAAATATTGCTTCAGAAATTCACTGATAGGCTGATCCATAGCCAGTGAAGTGAATGGAAAGACTCCCATTGTTTTAATCAGATTTAGATCAAGCTACAAGTGGTTACAGAAATTGAAGTGATTTTGCTTCTTTTCAGTAAATACCAATTTGAACATATTAACAGGTCCTAGAGTGACTTTTAAATCAATGTCAATAAACATCTTCCTTTCCTTTCTGTGACTTTCTTTGTAGCGGCTTGAGGAGATCATGAAAAGAACTAGGCGCACAGAAGCTGTAGACAAGGTATATGCTACATCTCATCATCCATTTAAAAAGCTGGGCATATGTGTCACTTTTCTCCAGTGCTGCTTTTAATTTACAAAATTGTGTTTCCTTTATAGAAATCTAATGAACAGCAAAATGGAGAAATATCTAAAGCAAATGTTACTGGCGAAGCAGGTACGGCATTTGACTCTGCGGTTAGCACAGAACAAGAACAAATACATAGCCAATGAATTGAGGTTCACAGGATTTTGGAACTGTGTGATCTAATCTAAGTAAAATAAATGTCAAGAGCACAAGGGACTCACTCAGTTTTTGAGTCAATTTTAATTATTTAAAATTTCTAAACCAGAAATTTCTCAGATTTTTGGGGGGAACATTATTATCGTAAATCTTTCCTGAGAGCTATGTAGCTCTCTGGTTGGCAAGAAAATGTGGTTTATCATTGCTGTGGGAATGCTCTTTAGAGGGAAAATGAACAAGTGAATAATGATAGTGATACCAAGTTTGACAGTGCTGATTCTACCATTTTACTAGAGAGGTGCTACAGCAATAAGAGCCTGCTCTCTCGGGGATTTGCCATATTAACCCCTGTATTTAGGATTTTTTTTTATCTCATTTGTTAAAACAAATTGCTCCAGTCTGAAATTTGATATGCCATAATGCTGAATAGTACTTGTCTCTTTTATATAACTTCATAGTCCTGAATGAATAGTAGTTAATACAAAGTATTATTAGACATAAAATATCCAAAAGTCATTACCTGAGCCTATTTGATTTACTGATTTTAAAGCCCATTTGTGACCACTCTCCCCACCCTCTCTTCCACTGCACAGGGCTTATTCATATCATGAGTCTGAATACAAGAAGAAAGGGGGCTGCTCATGCAGTATTCAAGGGCTCTGTTTTGTCCTTCTTTCCACACACATGCCTCAGCTAATAGAGCTGGCTGGCTGGGGAGTATTCTGAAGTTGCTGCAGCATATTGCCCCTCCCATCTGTCAGCCGACGGTCAGGGCAGTGTGTGCGTGTGTGTTACACCCAAGTCTTCAACTGCTGAGACACAGAGTCTCGTTGCAGCGGGCAGCCTAGGAGGCTGGAGGGCACCCTGAAAAGTAGTTTAACGTCCGTGACTTTACTGCTAGGACCGAGGTCCCGTCGCAGAGGGTAGCCAAACAGGCTAACAGACGCCCCAGTGTGTACAGGAAGAGCTTATTACGCTTCAGATTTTAGCTGCTAGAATTTCATAATTCCTTCGCAGCGGGCAGCCTCGGGGAGACTGAGAAGCGCCCCAACTGAATTTTGCCACCTGGGTGTGACACAAATTCAAACGCCCAAGCTCTTCCTATACTATGTGTGTACTATACGCCTAAGACTTTAACTGCTGAGACCGGGGGTCCCTTGCAGTGGGCAACCTGGAAGAGGTTGAAAGGCGCCCCAATAAGTGTACAGGGAGAGCTTATTACGCTTCAGATTTCAGCTGCTAGAATTTCATAATTCCTTCGCAGCGGGCAGCCTCGGGGAGACTGAGAAGCGCCCCAACTGAATTTTGCCACCTGGGTGTGACACAAATTCAAACGCCCAAGCTCTCCCTATATCTGTCCCTTTATGACCGGCTGAAGTTCTTTTGTTTGTGTTCGGTTCGGGTACAGCAGCACGGGTTCAAGTCAGAAGCTTGACACGCACTGGCTTATTTATAGGAGAAAGAAAGAGAAAAGAAATAAAGAAACTTGGTTCAGTGTATATAGATATATATATTTTATAAGTGAATGAGGGCACCCCACTTGTTCCCAAAGTTTATAGCAAAATCACCTTACCAAAGGTGATTTACAATAGAAATGAAGCAGTTTGACTTTAAGAAAACTATAATAAAGTAACTAACTTACAACAGAGAGAGACTTAGAGTGTACACATAAAGAAAAACACATTGCAGGTACAATTCTCACCCCTGCGTTCCAGACTTGGCGTGGCCAGCGTCTTTCTCTCAATCCCTCGGGAAGAAGTAGGGCGAGGTTGGGCGTCCCACAGACCTCGGGAGACAATCAATACCTGCCAGCAGGTGTAGGTGATTGGAGCTCAAATTGGGTGGGCAACTCAACCCTCTTTATACCCCTTGGGTCACATGGGCTTCTTCCTGGTCTCAAGTGGCCAATCAGGAAAAATGGCTTTGAATGCCAAGTTTCCCACGAAGGGTGCAAAGCATAATTCACACCTGGGAAGATGCAGACAATGGGCACCTCTGGTATGTGATGGGCGAAGATTCCTCTCCCGAGACAGTGCAGGCGTGTCAATTACTGATACTAGCCATCACGGCGACGGGAGGCCTCCCAGTCGTCAGCTAGCCCATTTACTGTCTGGTTTCTGTTTATGGTAGAATAAGGGACAGGCACCACACCTGCGTTCCCAGGGCATCAAAGGCTGACTGCCTTTCTCTTGCTCTCTGGGGGGGGGGGAAAACAAGATGGGGCTCGTGGAAAAACAAGATGGGGTTTTGTCTGGCTACACCATCCCACCACGCAAAGCTGGAGATCCTGCAGAATACTGACTCTGGAGCGTGTCCTTGAGTAGCAATTCCTTCTGGATGCAATTTAGTTTAGTCAACAATAAATCGTAGGTTAATATTTGTAAAGCATATTGCAAAGAACCATAGATGGAAAGTGCTATCTTAGAGCCAAGCATAATTATTATTAATAAAGATAATAGGGACGTGGGTGCAAACATGCTCCGCAACACAATGCCTGACTGGTTGAAAATGAGACGGAGGCTCCTCAAATGGGATTTAGGCAATTAGGAGTCTAAAATCCTATTGACTGACCTCTAGTGATGAGCCCCCTGGATCAAGAGTGGAGGCACCCTGGCAGAACAGTGCAAAGGAGCTTACAGTTCCGTTTTTTTTTTTTATTATTAGTTTAGGGCAGTCAGACAAGTACCTTTCAGTAGCAGCAGCCTATTAGGTTTTGATACAGTTGTGCAGGGGGAGGCACTATTTCTGAGGGGTTTTTAGCATGTTTTACGAAGCAAAATGTCACATGTTCATACAATGTTACGTCTGAAATCAACAGCTAGAGTTAAGACTGAAAATGTATCCGTATCAGAAACCTGCTCTTACCATCCTTGGTAAGATTTTTTTCAGCTGCATGGTCATGACAACACTAGGACACATCAACTGTTTCCCTAATTGTCCCAATGTTTCAACATAAACCACAGAGTTGTAGTTTCTGTTTTTGTAGATTGCAAGTGGGGCAGTTGCATTTGTTATCCTGTTTGTGCGTGTTGGTGGAGCGAAGTATGAAAACATCACGCTTTCTCTAGATGGAAATAAGTTTATGTACAGTGTTTTTGTAGATACCAAGTCTAGAAGGGACCATATCAGTCTGAGTTCCTGTATGACACAGGTCAAAAGCTGAAATTTACTGCTGTTAAAAAGAAATATACTGCACACCAGACTTTTGTTTATTCATTCGTGATTGGGTTATATTAAATTGTTACGGAGGAACTCTGACTTGATATGTATTATTACTGATTGAAGTGTTCTTGACTGAACAAAATTTGAGGGATTATCCTATTTTCTGGGCAGACTGTCTTTAAATTTTTGTGGACTCCTTTTATTGTCTCCTTTCTTCTAGCAACCAGTCCCATATCTCCCTTAGAATCTGTAGTGGCATCTCAACTTCCACATCTGACAGAATCACCACACAATGGGGAACCAGTAACCCTCTCACAGATGGTCACTTCACATCAACCTACAGTAAATATGGACAGGTGAGAACAGTCACAAGGATTGTAGAAAGTTTAAAAGATGAGAGATGTTAAAATAACTTACATTCTCATAATTTCTATTTTTTTTGGGGGGGGGGGGGGTTCTTCCCAGTGCTCTGAAAAGGAAGTTTGTATATATTTCACTTAACAGTGATCCATTTTTCTCTGGTTGTAATGATGAAATTTGTAAAACCATGGCACTCTTACTTTTTGCAATATTATTTGAAAATAAATTGCTGTTTGCCAGAAAATACTGTAGTTGTTAAATCTCAATGGGGAAGGATTATTTGTTCCTTTCTAGAAGTTGAAATATTATTGGCTGTGCACCCCTGTGACAGAAAACTGCTTTCTAAAGCAATTTTGCATTCACAGAATTAGTTTTCCTGCATACAGGGCCACCCCATCCATAAGATGGTTTGGGACAACTGTGATTTGAGGGACCTGTGCTTTTTGAGGGGGCCCTGAAGGGCCTAAAGTGGACTCAGGAATTAGCAGGGGACCTGGTGTTGACTGCAGGAGTCGGTCCTACTCCCAGACTTACCAGCGGTGATGAGGGGGAAGCGGAGCAACCCAGCACCATCCGGCTCCGCTCCCCCAACTCCCAACTGCTTTGTGTGGGGGAGAGGTCTTGAAGGAAGGGATAGAACTGCCCCTTTCACTCACTGGTGGTGGTAAGTGGGGCTACATGGCTAGAAGCTAGTAGAGCAGGCTAAGGCTGACAGGTTCCATTTCCTTCTGCCACTGGTAAGTGCGGGTATGGGTTCCTGACCCCTGCTGCTGGTGCCAGGCCCCTTGCCCATTCCCCGGGCTGTGTCACCCAGAGGAAGAGGCTTGGGAAGAAGTGGAATAGGGGTGAAGAAGGAGCAAAGATAAGGCAGGAAAAAGTGGCGGGGAATGGAGCAGGGGCAGAGGCTTACGGGAAGGGGTGGAGTGGAGACAGAGCAGAGGCAAGTTAGAGAATTATCCTGGGTTAATTAAAAACATTAATTCCCATACAGGTAGTTTTGGAAGCCAGGCATTTGACATTGCAGGTCCCTATAACTATCGAGCAAGTTGTGTACATTTTGAGAGAGTCTGTTGAAACGCTTGAAAACATTTCTATTTAGCCAACTAAAGGCTGGTGTCCTGTGGGGTTGAGCTGTCAGTTTTTCTCAGTTTCAGTAGTTGCTCTTCTCGTATTGCACTGCAGAATACCAAGTTATCCTAATGTGAGTTCATGTTTTATGCAGCTAGAGCCAAAATATCAATGAAAAATCTGGCAAACACACTTTAATGGGCAGTATGCTCTGCAGCATGAGTGATCCTAATTAAAGGAGGAAATCTCAATATCTCTACATGCCTGAGAGATTCTTAGCTTCCTGTCACACTGACAAGGAGGCCTCTCCTAAGAGAAGCCATGACAGTGACACTGAACATTGAACTGTGTTAGATGAACTGCACGAAGCTGTTTCCTAATTGTATAAGGCAGCTATTAAATTCTAATTATTTCTCAATCTGAAATGCATCTTGATGTTTGTAATATAGTAGATGCCTCCCTAATGGTTGCTGTCATGTAGCATCATATTTAGAGTAGAAAGAACCTCAGAGCAGCTGAGATAGAGAATGAATAAATATCACGCAGCTGCCGCCACAGAACCAGAAAGAATCTAGTACTCTATCTATGGAAAGGCAGAAGCATAGCAGGTTGGGCTGAGTGGCTCTAGAGATTTTGGGTACTTCTAGACTACATGCCTCTGTTGTCAGAGGCATGTAGATTAGGCTACCAGACATAGGAAAATGAAGCAGCGATTTAAATAATCGCCGCTTGATTTAAATTTACATGGCTGCCGCGCTGAGCCGACAAACAGCTATTCAGCTGTTTGTCGGCTCAGCGCGATAGTCTGGATGCGCGGGTGTCAACATCAAAGGTATTTGTCAACCACCCAGGTATGCCTCCTGGGATGAGGTATACCTGGGTGGTCCACAAATACCTTTGATGTCGACTATCGCGCTGATCAGCTGTTTGTCGGCTCAGCGCAGCAGCCATGTAAATTTAAATGAAGCGGCGATTATTTAAATCGCCGCTTCATTTTCCTATGTCGGGTAGCCTAATCTACATGCCTCTGGCGACAGAGGCATGTAGTCTAGACGTACCCTTACAAAATGTCTGCGTTGCACAAACAAGGTTTGTCTTTTGCAAAACGGTTTTGTGCTTGGTTTGAAAGGAATTGATGTCATGGCCCAAATTTTCTTCTCTCTGCAAAATCGAAGTGGATTTGTGCTGCGGCGTTTCCTGAGCGGCTCCTGAGGGATGGAGTCATTCTCTCAGCTCATGGTACGACAGTGAGGATGCCTCACAGCTGCTAATATAGTCCTTGGCCTCCGCAACTACCTCCTGCAAGAGGTTCAGATTTTAACTGGTGACAGATCTGAATATTGTGTATCCACTGACCACAGCTTCCCTGGTTCATTCCTAATATTCCCTTTGGTGCTCTGCTTAGTGGTACTTAAACCTCAATTGCAGCACAGTCTGCCTCTCCCCGTTCGATGCCTCCTGTATTAGTTATTCTGCCTTTTGGGTCAATACCCGAAGGAGGGGCTTGAGGATGGGTTTTGGCCATTATAAATGGGTGCTTTTACATATTAATAGAGGTATCGGTTCCAGGGTACTGAGCTGTGGAAGTTCTGTAGTTTACCAACATCAGGAATAATGCAGCCTTTGTAGGGCAGCGTAGGTAGGAGTGAAAAGTTAGTTGATCTTCCCCCATCCACTTGCTGGAGCACCTGACTTACTTAGGCTGTTGGTGGGACCAAGACTCAAGTGAAATCCCCGCTTCCATGTTAATACAAGTTGGACCTAGGGATGTAAAATCCCATTTAATTGGCTAACTGGTTAAACATACTGTTTAACCAGTTAACTGATTAAAGGAGGACAAGCAGGGGGAGCACACTCCAGCCCAACTGGAGTGCATCTCCTCCCCTCTCTCCCCCACACCTGCCACTGGGCTAGAAGGTCCCCCATCCCTGCAGCAGGTATCCCGACCAGAGCACCCTTGCCTGCGCAGTGCTTGGGTCCGCCACAGGCAGGGGCTGCGCTGAAGCAGCTCCTCTCTGCGGTAGACCTCCCACAGGGCTGGAACAGTGCCCCATTATGGGTGAGGCTTACCAGTTAAACCTTCACATCCCTAGTTGGACCTCCCTCGTCTATCACCTTTGAGACCTGAGCAGTCCTGCATGAGGAATTTTGCTGGCCAGGGTAATTAATTTCTAGCTCCCTTGTCACAGGCCCTCCGAGCCTTGGCTCAGTGGCCTCCCAGCCAGCTCCCCTCTCCTCCGCTGCCCTGATGGCCCCACCGAGTTTCCTGGCTCCACCAGGCAGCCTTGCTGCCACATGCCAGACTCCCAGCCTCGATGCTGTCCTGCAAGGCTCCCAGCTGCCAGCCTTCCATTGGGATTCTCTGGTCCTGGAACATCATTGTCAGTTTAGAGAAGTTCAGGCTATAGATACAGAGTAATTGAAAAATGAAAGGGATACTAGGAGAAGAAGTCAGTTGACTTGAATGAAAAATTTTTTGCCTTTTAACTAGCTGCTCTGAGCTTGTTATCCTGCTAGGACTTTGTTATCGCTGGAAGATCAATAGTCTTTTATTAGGGATGGTAGCAAATAGCAGAGTAAACAATTAACCCAGGCTTATGGGTTAATCCTATCAACTACACACACTCCCACTCCTTGCTACCTCTGCATCAAGGGCAGCAAGGTGGGAGGGAGCAGGAGCCGGAGTCTGTGAGGAACTGACTTTAAACACGCTCCCCATGAGCACCAGATCTGCCTGTCCCCCCCCCACACGTGTGCTGCTGCCTCTGATAAAGAAGCAGCAGCATGGAGGGTGACGGGGGCAGGCTGAAGCTGATAAACACGGGGAGCTGGCTTTCAAGCCGGTCCCCACGTGTGTCGGCTCCATGGACCCGCCTGCCCCTCCCCTTTCTGCCTCTTACAGAGTCAGCAAGGGGGGACAAGCAGGAGCCAGTGCTGGGGGGAGCATCCCATGGAGCAGCCTCTGTCCATGGCAACCCTGGACACCCCATGGACAGGGGCTTCTGCCACCCCATACTGCTGCCACTGTATTAGAGGCAGTTGCATGGGGTGGAAGGCAGCCAGCCTGCATGGGGAGCTATTTTTTAAACTGGATCTCCTTGTGGACCAGCTCTCACCAGCCATCCGGGGTGGCAGAGAGCTCCACGGGTGTGGGACTGGGAGTGCACTGGCTGCCAGGTACTATCAAATAATCATGTCACTGCTAAAATTTCTTGCAGTTTTACAACTACTCAGTTACACGATATCTAACATCCCTAGTCTTTATAAGCCCTAATGAAAATGCTATGGTGTGCTGCAGCTTGATTATGCTGTACATTAATCAGTAATTATTACTTAAGAATAGATGTTAACTTTAATTTATACATTAATAAACACTTTAATTTGCATGCCAAAATTATATCAATTATGATAACTTGAAATAGTCTAATATTTTTTAAATGTTGGTCAGTGTCAATTTCCTATAGTCTTAAAAATGTACAGTTTTGTGGAAGGAGAGAAGCAAGCGGGACTCATGTTAATTTGAAATGTTTTATCACATTTTAGGGTTGACATTTTTAGGGTTCAGCTTTTCAAAGTGGTCTCAGGCTGATCTCTCAATTCACATGGATTAGCCCTAATGCTGTCTGACCTGAGTTTTGTTACATGCAGCTTTTGAAAGTACTTTTAAGGCCTTGATTATTCCAACGTTACTCATGCATAGTATCCCTCAGGGCTACTGACTGAGTTATAAGTGATATACAACATAAAGGAGCCTGGCCTCATATTTGATCTGTCATTTGTATTGCTTGTGTCAAAAGCTTCACAGTTAAAACTAATTCACTCAAATAAGAGTGATGTTGCTCTTTCTCACCTACAAGTGGTGTGTTGGGCTGACTGCAGATTTTACAATAGCATATGCAAGTGGAAATCTTCCACTTGTATCAGAAAACATCCCAGAAGAAAAACAGTTCATGTAGATGTTGAAACACTATTAATGACAGATTACTTATGTCTTGGGTTTTTCATCTACTCTTCATTTTTTTAACGAATCAGACTGTTAATTTTCCATGTTCAATAATAGATTTAACATTGTGGTTTGAAAATATAAGGCAAAAAGAATAGTTCAGTCTCCTCATTCAGAATGCAAGAAGGTTCTAAAAATACCTTTCCCCCCCCTCTCCTTCCCCCACCCAGGTTTCCAAATTGTTGCACAAAAGCTTGCTTCTTTTTTCCCCTTAATTTGCTGAAGAGTATTCGTAAGCAATTTCATAAAATCATAGAAATTGAACTTAGATAACTCCTATAAGGTTACCTAATCCATCTCTCTGCCAGGGAAAGATTGTTACCTACAATACATTTTCTACTTTTTTAACCAAATTGTGTTCTGTCTAGAGGGACTAGATAGCAAGTGTGAAACATGGAGATGAGAAGGAGAGGGTATTTGTAGGTACCTATATAAAACAATAATAGAAATGTAGCTGTGTTAGTCTTGTGTAGCTGAAGCAAAATGCAGGACTATGTAGCACTTTAAAGACTAACAAGATGGTTTATTAGATGATGAGCTTTTGTGGGCCAGACCCACTTCCTCAGATCAAATAGTGGAAGAAAATAGTCACAACCATATATACCAAAGGATACAATTTAAAAAAATGAACACACATGAAAAGGACAAATCACATTTCAGAACAGAAGGGAATATGTGTTCTTGATCTTATAACTCACTTGGTTAGGTCCAATAATGGTATCAGCAGAATGAATATCTTGAGGTTAGGTGGTTGTCTATAGGAGACTATGGGTCTGTCTCCCAGAGCCTCATGGAGTATGGTATCCTGTTCCAGTATAAGCTGTAGTTTATTGATAATGTGTTGGACAGGTTTAAGTTGGGGGTTGTAGGTGATGACAAGTGGTGTTCTATTGTTGGTTTTCTTGGGTCTTTCTTGAAGTAGATGGTTTCTAGGTATTCGTCTGGCTCTTTCAATTTGCTTTTTTATTTCTCCGGGTGGGTAGTTGAGATTTATAAATGCTTGGTAGAGATCCTGAAGCTTCTGGTCTCTGTCAGTGGGATTAGAACAGATGCGGTTGCATCGAAGGGCTTGGCTATAGATGATGGATCGTATGGTGTGTTCTGGATGGGAGCTGGAAGCATGTAGGTAACTGTATGAGTCAGCCACTTGTCATCACCTACAACCCCCAACTTAAACCTGTCCAACACATTATCAATAAACTACAGCCTGTACTGGAACAGGATACCATACTCCAAGAGGCTCTGGGAGACAGACCCATAGTCTCCTATAGACAACCACCTAACCTCAAGATGATTCTTACCAGCAACCACAGGACATACCACACTCTTACCAACCCTGGTACCTTCCTTTGCAACAAACCCCGTTGCCAGCTTTGTCCACATATTCACTCTGCTGATACCATTATTGGACCTAACCAAGTGAGTTATAGGATCAAGAACACATATTCCTGCGCATCCAGAAATATAATTTATGCTATCATGTGCCAAAAGTGTCCGTCTGCTATGTACATTGGACAAACGTCTCAGACACTTTGGCAAAGGATTAATGCCCACAAAACAGATATCAGACAAGATCACAAAGAAAAAACTATTTCTTGCCATTTCAACCAGAAAGGACACTGTCTCAACGACTTAACCACCTGCATTCTGCTACAAAGACCTTTTACATCTGCACTTGAAAGGGAATCCTCTGAACTGTCATTCATGTTAAAATTCAACACTCTCCGGGGGGGGATTGAACAAAGACCCCAACTACCTTACCCATTACCAAGATAGCTTCCCCAATTATCACCTCTAATACCATTAGCTCACAGACATCTAACTTTCCCCACCTCTAATATCATTAACTCACAGACACTTACCTTCCTTCCTACCCCCCCTCCCCCGCATCCCCCTTCTGTTCTGAAATGTGATTTGTCCTTTTCATATGTGTTCATTTTTTTAAATTGTATCCTTTGGTATATATGGTTGTGACTATTTTCTTCCACTATTTGATCTGAAGAAGTGGGTCTGGCCCACGAAAGCTCATCATCTAATAAACCATCTTGTTAGTCTTTAAAGTGCCACATAGTCCTGCATTTTGCTATATAAAACAAAGCCTTGAATATTGGGATTGGCCCTATAAAATTGGAACATCTGATTATCTTGTGTCTGCCCCTTACCTTAGAAGAATATTTTACTGCCTAAAGAATTATTTTGTTCAGCCTTTTCTTTTTCTTAATTTCCTACTTCCATCTTTGTGTATCATCCTTGCAGATGATACACAAATGGGCCATGCTTGGTTCTTACCATGATAAGTCCAGGACAATCTCAAAAAAGGACTATTAGGGACCAGAGACAGTGGAAAGAGTAGAATCTTGTGAACCACCTGGGCTGAAAAAACATGCTAGTTATTTGAAAAGTACAAGACAGAAAAAGGTACAAATCAATATAGAGTTATACTATATTTTTTCTCTTCAATTTCTTTTTTCTGGGGTCTTTTCTGGACTTGCCACAGTCATATGTACATTAATACTATGGTGCAGCAGATTATGGCATACTTCTGAGTAATACTATGGGCTATAATACCACCAGGTTTAATGGACACTACTCCTATTCTGAAATGGGACACTCAGTGAATGAAATCAGCACTCAGATTATTGCGGGATATGGCTCATATAATGTTATGGCTAGCTGTGCAATTAATATTTAGTATCATATATAATAAAATCACTTTAGATGAATGCAGACTTCTACTTATAATGTTGTCGTTAATGCATTTCTTTTTAAATGATTATTTTGGTTCTGACAGATTAAAAGGAACACATGCACGTACGCGTCATCCATCTTCAAGTGGCAGATATGCTAGAAAGCAGAGAGTCATTTTCTAAATTTGGATATGACCCTAAGAATTTTTCTAAAGAGAATTCTTATTTCTCAGAGACAAAAGAGAGGTGGATTTCTAATAAGGGTGAAAGCAAATGCTGAGCTAATTGGTTTGCTGCTGCATATGAAATTGTAGTACAGTATATGTAAACAAATCAACATTAATATGTGAGAATTATTTAGTTTCAGCTCTTGACCAACTGTGTCCTGGTATGCTTATCATGGATATCAGTAAGATATTTATTATTATTTTTTCTTCCAGTAATCTTAATCCCAGAAAACAACCAAATGAAAATGGAGTGTCTATGCAGCACGACAACTTTGAAGAGATCATAAACTTACCCATTGGATCTAAACCATCCAAATTGGATGCCATGAACAATGATGGGAGCGGTAGCCCTGAAATTCCTTTAAATCCAATTTTAGCCTTTGAGGATAAGGGGGTTTTAGGGCCGTTGCCTCAGGTAGATAGTGTCCAAACACATCAAACAGCAGGTAAGTGTCCTTTGGGCCTTCAGAATTTGAAACATTTTGTAAACGAGAGAGACCATGGAGTCCCTCATTGGTACATAACTGCTTAAGTTAACCACCTAGTTTTGACTGTAAAAACTTAGGGGCAGGGTTAATGCCTTACGGTGTGTTTTGCAAAGCCATGTATACTTGCACAGTACTATGCGAATCATGATTGTTAACCTAATGTCAGGGGGAGGTAAAGGGGTTCTTAGAAAATCTTTGTCTCATGAGTATAGGAGAGTGAATAACAGATGTTTTAGGTCACTGGCAATTCTGGAAAAAAAATCAATTCAGGTTGTCACAGATCCTCAGGTCCATTGCTCTAGAACAGCTCTGGAACTGTTCCTGGAAGGACCTCTTCAGCTCCCTTTGGGTCACATTCTCACTAGGATAAGCCACTTGACTTCACCACCACATGGACTAAGCCTCAGAGCTCTCAGTACAGCTGCTTCAAATCCACCTGAGTTGAACAACTGATAGAGACTTGCACACCCAAAGGGAGCAGTGCAAATCTCTCAAACGGGATTGATTCTTAGCCAAAGTTGTAAAAGCAGAAGGGTTTATTAGAGGTCTGGAACACTATGTAAAAAATCCCTAGTTAATGTAGAGAATAGAAAGTTACAGCATAGTCCTCCTGGGTCACTCCAGAGCCCTCTGACCCCTGATTGGTCTCAATCCAAAAGCTTCTTTTGTTTCCAGCTATGTGCCTGGCCACTCCTCAGCCCTTTGTCCATGTTCCTGGGACATTGTCACCTAGCCCCTCCCATCCTTAACCCTTTGTTCTCCAGCTGATCATATCCAACTGGTTACTTGCAGAGGATAAGCCATCCATGGTTGTTAGTTGCTAGGTGTCAAATATCCAAGCAATTGGATTGGCCATTGTCGTCTTGGACTCTCAGTGGACATGGGAGCTCAGACCCCAGGCAGCTAGATCTCAGTCACATCAGATCTCAGCAAAGAATAAATAGCCTTTCCCCCACCACTACCTACTGAAGCAGGCACCACACAAGGGAAACTGAGACACAAACCATATTCATGCAAAGTATTACGATACAGTCTCACTCGCCACACGGGTTGAACAAAACACTTCATTACAACAAAATTGAAATGTTTTGTTTCAGCAAATCAAAATGTTAAATTTTAATATTGACTATTTGAAAATCTTTTTAATTGTATCTTAATAAAAGTATAGAAAATTTGGAAACAAAAAGTTGTTCAGACCAAAAAAGTCAAAATATTTCAATTTGCTCATATTTTTGTTTTTTTTTTAACTGAAACAATTCAGCAAAACATACCACAAATTTGCAAAACATTTGTGTTGCCAAATCTGCATGTGGTTTTTTTGCCAGAAAAGGCTTCAAATGAAAAATTTCAGTCAGTTCCACTGATGAGGATATTTTATAATGTTTCCACAATGCATTTCAGAAGCAATAAGAACAGGACAGCAGTTTCTGATCCAGCAGTATATTCCAACTATCCAAATGTAAAGGTGTGCCCCTCTTGTGGTTTTCCCTCTGTGAAATAGGGAAATGGTTACAGCTTTCTACATAAGAACCCTAAATACCCTTCCCTGGAAGAGCCTGCTGGCCATCATGTTAGCTCTGACATTGATACTGAAGGTTTTATTGCAGTCACTATAGATCTCTGTAAAGAAGCAGACCAGAATTTTTTATATATTAGGGTACATCTAAACTACATGGCTCCGTCGACGGAGCCATGTAGATTTGTTGTTTTGGCAAAGTCAAATGAATCCACGATTTAAATGATCGCGGCTTCATTTAAATTTACATGGCTGCCGCGCTGAACCGACAAACAGCTGATCAGCTGTTTGTCCGCTCAGCGCGCTAGTCTGGACACTCCCCTGCCGACATCAAAGCCCTTTGTCGGCAGCCCCGGTAAACCTCATCCCATGAGGAATAACAAGGCTGCCAACAAAGGGCTTTGATGTCGGCAGGGGAGCGTCCAGACTAGCACGCTGAGCGGACAAACAGCTGATCAGCTGTTTGTCGGTTCAGCGCGGCAGCCATGTAAATGTAAATGAAGCCGCAATCATTTAAATCGCGGCTTCATTTGACTTTGCCTATGTGTCTAATCTACATTCCTCTGACAACAGAGGCATGTAGTCTAGACACAGCCTTGGATATGAACTGAATGATAAATATCACTAGTTAAATCAGCTGCCTGCACGATTTTCTTCTTCCGTGTGTAGAAAATTTGAGCAAAAAGATCAGCCAGTGAAAGTGCTGCTTAAATTGGCTTTTTAGATAAAAATTATTCCCAACTGCTAACCTGTCCTTTTTACTGCCTTTCATTATAGAAGTTATCTGAACGTTTTTTCTGAAGAGCCAAAGATGAAGTAAGCATCTCTGCTGCCTGTGGAGTTTGTTCCATACTATGAAGGGGTGTTTTATTTTCTCTCGCCTGTTTTCTAAAAAAAAAAATGTGGCTATCTTTTTGAAAGGACCTTAGTAAAACCAGCAGAAGAAGTGATGGAGACTAGACATGGATTATCTTTCTATCTAATAGATTTCACCACTAGAAAATCATGCTTCACGTGCTTTACTTAAAATGGCTTCTTTTCCAACAAGATCCTTTTCACCAATCAATATTTTCTGCATTCTTCAAGACAAAAGGCACTGGAATCTGACAGTAATGAGCTGACTGGGGTAAAGGGCCTGATTTTTATTTTTTTTTGAGGGTGGGTGATTGGTTTAAAAAAGTATAATGTAAAATTGGCAACTAATCTTTTTACATATTACGGATCTAATACTTGAAAAATAAACATCTCATTGCTCTACAAGTAGGGCCAATGGGAGGTTTAATTTAAACCTGTTGGTTTAAATATTTTTGCAGAGAACTCTAATTATGGGGGCAAGATATAGGCTTCTGTATCAGGTTCTTATAAATGTAACTTCTACGTGGACGTTCTGTAAATGTCACTACGACCTTCTTGCATTTTCTTTAAAAACGCAAAATGGAACAGGTTTTAAAATGTGAAAATTTGAAAGCGTTATTTTTTCATGGACAAGACGAAAACCTGGTGTTCTCCTAGATAATGTATTTATGAATTTTGCTCAGTACAAATAAATCATTTAATTGAATAAATTAGAAAAAAAAGTGTTAAAACAATATTGCAAACTTGATTTTGTTAGTCACATTCATGTCTACATGATAAAAGGTACATATGCAGACACACAGAAAAATCCTTTTTTGAATCCTGTAAATTGTTGCTGTTCGCCATATTGGCGGGATCTTTCTTTGCCTAATGATATTTGGGGCACATTGTGTGTGATTTTTGGGGTAAGAGGAGAAAGGGTTTGCGGGAGAGGGGTTAATTTCAGAGCAAAGGGGAAATGACGCATGTTTGTTCTTTTTGTTTAATGTTAATTTTTAAAGTGCAGTACGCCTTATTTCTGGCAAGTGACTTGTATCTTAAAATTCCTCTTTAGTCCATTGACATTAATTATTCACTTTCATTATTTGACTCATCACTTTTGCCGCTACCAAGCTGGACTTAAAAATCTTGCTCTTTTTGCTTGTGTAAGTGGTGCTCTTAATGGCAGAAATTACTACTTAAGTGTTGTGTGCAAGGAATGTTACTGCGGGACTGATCTTCAGGTGGGGTGAAATGTGGTCCAGGAAGCTATGACTATGAAATTTATCATCCACTGGGAATCTGTCCCAGTGAGGTTCCTTTGATTAACTCCTTTGGATCAAGCCCATAATGAGCAGCACTGCAGCAGGTTGTCATCAAAGAGAAGCTCAGGTTAAGGTAAGACTTGAAAAGAGTTCTATGAAGAATGTTAAAGAGCTAACTTTGCACAGCTACAGGGCGGGTGCCTTCTCAGAAGAAAGATTGGTTAAATCCAGGGGGGCTGACAGAATTGTCAGGTTCCTGGGCAAGTTGGGGAGGAACGGGGGTGGCTCCACACTCCCAGAAAGGGCAAGGCTTTGGACAGAAGTGGCACGGAGCTGGGGATCAACCTGTCCTGTCAGCCCTTCAGCATGGCCTTGAGCATGTGACCCAGTAGAAGCCACAGCAGCTGGGATTCTTAGGCCCTTTTGAATTGCCAGGCCCCGGGACACTTGCCCACTTCTCCACTCCTTCCCCACTCATCAATGGACCTGGATAAATCTACTGGAAATTCAGTAAATTGATACTTCTACCAGATTATATCTGGAGTGGGGAGAGGGGAAAACCATTGTTAGAATGTTTTAGAAATGGTTTGTGATCTAGAGAAATTAAGTGAATTAATTTTCTACTCTCTTTACAGGTCTCCATGTATGTAACCATTATATATAAAAATATCTCCAAAATATATAGGTTTTATTACTTTTAACCGGTATAGTATGTAAGAATACAATTTGTCTGGAATATTTATACCTTCTTATATGTTGGTTGGTTTTTTCCAAGGAGCTCTTTATGCTTGAAAATTGTGCTAGCTATTCTTCACTTATTTGTGACTATCTTCTCTAAACTGTTTATTAAGACAAGTAGCACAGGATCATTTACTAGGAGGGCTGGATCAAGAAATTGGTATTTGGCTCTAGATTCAAATTATATTTAAAACAAGGATTGGATTTGGAGTCAAATGTGATGGCTTTCATCACATGAACGGTTTACTCACGACATTTCAGACCAAAACTCTGAATCAGTATTGAAATTTCGAGGACTTAAGAATATGCTTAAAGTTAAGCACTTTCTTAGATACTTGCCACACTGTCACTATACATGAAATGTATTCTATGTCTAAACCAGAACTGGAAAAGTCCCTTGTTATGGTTTTGTTACCCAAAGCATACCATTGAAAACTGACTTCTTGTCCTCTTATTGTAAGGTGAGAGTTTCCTAGACCAGCTGAACCATCCTTAACAAAATAGCATGATGCCTGGCTATTCCATTGGGTTTAACATATGTACTAATTCTCCAGTATGAGGCCATAAAAATTAGCAGTGATTTGGTTGAACACTCATTACTAAATGTAATACCGATTATAAACCCCCTGATACCAACTAACTGTATATTTCAGTTTGCCTAGTAAGTGCGAGGCTGATTGACAGTGATTCGTTTTATGACATGCTTAAGCTTGGATATATTTGTAAAACTCCAGACTTTACTTAACCTGTCACGTCCAAACTCAGGCTGCAAGTACAGGCAGACCCCGGGTTACGTTCAAGATAGGGACTGTAGGTTTGTTCTTAAGTTGAATCTGTATGTAAGTCGGAACTGGCGTCCAGATTCAGCCGCTGCTGAAACTGATCAGTTTCAACAGCGGCTGAATCTGGATGCCAGTTCTGACTTACATACAGATTCAACTTAAGAACCCCAGACGTCCCCAAGTCAGCTGCTGCTGAAACCGATCAGCGGCTGATTCCAGGAAGCCGGGGGCAGAGCAACTCTGCCTCGGGCTTCCTGTAGTCAGCCGCTGGTCAGTTTCAGCAGCGGCTGACTTGGGGACGCCTGGGGCAGAGCAGCTGGGGTGCTGCTGGGTTGCTCCAGTAGCGCCGCTCCTCGGCGCTACTGGAGCAACCCAGCAGCACCCCAGCTGCTCTGCCCCAGGCGTCCTGATTCAGCCGCTGCTGAAACTGATCAGCAGCGGCTGAATCAGGACGCCTGGGGCAGAGCAGCTGGGGTGCTGCTGGGTTGGTCCAGTAGCGCCGAGGAGCGGTGCTGCGGGACCAACCCAGCAGCGCCCCAACTACTGTACCCCAGGAGTCATGGGAAGAAAAGCCTGGTCTGCTGGGGGGGAGGGGACACTAACTGCGCCCCCTCCCAGCAGACCAGAGAGACGCGGAGCAAAGCCACGGAGGACGCCCGCAGCGGGACAGCCCAGACGCACCGCGGCTGTCCCGCTGCAGGCATCCTCCGAGGCTTTGCTCCCCGTCTCCCTGGTCTGCTGGTCAGATCCGCGTAACTCGGGGACTGCCTGTATTCAGATGCAAATCTCAAGGGCTTATGTGGGATTTATATACAGTTATTTGAAGACTTGCTATGAGGTGTTTGTTTTGTTTTTTTAGGAAGTGGGGACAATATATTTGTGTTAACTGCTATATCTCAAACACAACCCATACAATGGGCACGATTGCTTTTTACCCTAAGGTCCTTTATTCTGTCATTCTAGTATGAAAATGTGGTAGTTTGTATGACACCCAACCTCAGTGAGTTCACTACTATTATTTTCTTCGTCAGAGTTCACTGTTCTTCACTAGTGACTGTGTTGTTGTTTACATTTTTCATTTTCGATTTCCAGTTCCTTTTCTTTTAATTTGGTAGCTCTAGGAACTTTAGTGACATGGTTACTATGCAATAATGAACACAAACACTGAAGAACAATAGAGTACTCTTAATGTCAAAGAGCATATCTTAGTTTGCATATATAAATATTTATTAGGAGGAATGTCTCTTTAGTAAAAGCAGGCTTTTACATAACTAGAACCTTGCACACACAGTGCTTACTGAGTGTGTTTAAAAAGATATAAACAAAGTGTAGCCAGTTTTGGGTATTTTATCAGTCATGTACACGTAGGTGTAGCCATTAAATATTTTGATAGAAACTTATTTTTTCAAACCTTTTTCTACACCAATCTAATTTCCATTATCCAAACATTTAGGCCATATAGAGTATTTGGTCATCATGTGTTGGTTGGAACTGCAAGTGGTAGGAAAATATTGACTATAAAAAGTAGTAATAAAAAAGCTATCCTTCTGAGGGACCAGGTTGCAGTATGGGACAGCATTTCCTAAGGTGAACAAATACAAAGTTTTAACTGCCTTTGTGGCTAGTAGCCATCTTAAGGAGCTCCTGAGTTTCTTCTGTCTGATGACGGATTTGCTCAAGATGGTTCATCAATTGACTCTGGCTGAACGCAGATGAAAATTCTGGATCTGAGAACAGAGGAAAATTGGGACATGATTGTCTAACTCACATAATTGACACACTGTCCACACACACGTTCTTCCCTTTAAATTTCTTTAGAAATGTAATGTTTTTTATTTATACACTAGATAGGAATGTACACAATGAATTCATTATTAATGATATAAATGCACTATAATTTCCAGCAGGTTCTATATTATGTATCTATACTATGTAAACAATATTACCACAGAAGAGAGAATGAAAGTAGTGCGCCTCTATGGCAAGGTTTGTGCACTACTTTCCCCTCATCCAGAAGGGTCAGTGCCCAGATGGCTGAGTCCAGTGTTGAATACAGTCTCCCACATAACAGCAAAGAAAAAGACAACTAAGCCACCGGGCTGGCTGACGGTTCCTGTTTTGTGTTTACCATTTAGGAAGCAATGCTTTCACCTTCTTTCTATTTCGTGATCCCCAAAATAATATTCTGAAAAATGTTAATGGACCCAATCAAAGCTAGTAGTTCTAAAATATGAGACCTACCGGTTTGGTTTGGTAGGCCTTCCTGATCATGCAGACGTTTGAGAGCAGAACAATGTTACTTTCCAGCAGCCTGCATGTCAAGTAGTTTGAATTTTCTGCTTAGTGTAGTCCTCATTTTGCATAATTGAGTGGATATTGTGGAGAAAGACTTGTTGCTAAGACAAGTTATGTTTTAGGTCTATCAGCCTGAAAGAATGTTCTTAAGTAAAAAAGAATTAAGGGTCTGTCGTTAACCACCATTTTGCATTCTCTCATCTCTTGTGCAAAGGTAATAATTTATTATTGAGTGAAAATTTAATGAACAAACAAGGGCACTGCTGGGGTGTGTTTTTTGTACATTTTGACGTTCTAAGATAAAAAGCAAGTCCAACTCCATTTGGACAAATCTCCATGCACAGCATTTCTATTTCCTATTGACAGGCTACACTTTCCTGATAAAGCCTGTTCCATTTTCAGAAAGTAAAACTTCACCAGTTTGCCTTTAAAAATCATTTTGGTTTTAAAAAAGCCAAAGTAATTGCTACCCTTGAGGCTACTTTCGCTCTTTGATTAGGTGAGTAGAGGTAATCCCCAGTAGTCAGAAGCCCTGTCAGTTACATTTACTCTGTGTGAAGCTTTTTTACCAAACTCTGAATGTATTACATGGATGAGAGTGGACTTGGAAAAAATATTTTTTTTATTATTGATTTATAGTTTTGTGCAAAAATTATGGGGTTTAAACATTTTATGTGTATTGATTTACATTTTAAAAACTGTACAAAATTTGGGGGAGGATTAGTCAGTAATTATTTAATGTCAGTAGCCATTGAGATTCAAAAATTTAAAAGTTGATATCCTTAAAACACAAATTGTCAATAGCACATGTCCAAATATACAGAGTACATATCTTTAAATCAAACTCCCAATAATTTTTCAGATAGCATTTTTTTCTTTGCCTGTTTCTAAATTATTATTATTATCACCAGTAATTGTTTTCTGTCAGCAAAACTGACAGTTACTGTTAAAAATCTAATCTTTCTAAACCTGGATACGAGCAACTAAGTTTGAGCTGTGCCTTGCCTAGGTGTTGGTAGTGAAAACTGCTGAATCAAGGGACATACCTTCCTGTAATTTGCCCAGTGTAGAAATACCCAGCTGCTGAAAGCGAATCTCTTGGCGGTTGAGAAAATTCATGAGGTAGTGCTGAACTTCACCCAGGTGGCATTTCAGCTGAGACATCACTTTATCTATATCAGTGGGTGTAGGATGGGAAAGGCATAAACAAATTAAACACTTACTTGTTATGGTTTTTATAAGACAACATATTTAATCAAATGAAGAATTTGATACTGTTTCAAAATGTGTGTTGACTTAGCATGTAGTTGGGGAGAGGAAACAGCAGTTTTCCAATTTTAATGGAAAATAAAAGCATATGCTATAAACTCATTGTGTCATTGACATTTCAGTTAATTTCTATGGAAGGTTTCTACTGACCAAGCTGCTGTACTTGGAGCCTGGTACCCAGTATTTGTAGAGTATATATGCTATTTATGGACTTCTCAAACTACTGATCAGCATTCATACTGTCCCACTTAGTCTGTAAATTCTTCAAAAAACTCTGTGCTGTTAGTGTTTGCAGGCAGTATTTGTTTCTCTGGATAAGATTCTTCTTCAGTGTAAGATGTTTGATGTGGGAATTAAAGTAGATTTTATTTGTTCCATTGTTGGAATCTTTTATTCCAGACTCTGAGATCTGTCAGGTCAGAATGGGAGAGAATGTGGAATTTAACTACCCCTTTCATTGGAGAGAGGTGTCATATAAGATTGAATATTCTTGCTCCATTTCTGCTAAATTTATATATATATATATCCTATTTTGCATGTTCAAAGGATCTAAATTTTAAGGTGCAAATATACTTGGCACAGAGAGGTCTATTCTCCATAGATAATGCAATACTCTTTTCATTATTCCTCATTGTAATTCAGAGATTATTGGCTAAATTCTCAGAGGTCTGCTTTCCTGTATGTTCCAATTAACTTATTCCAGAACTGAGGTAATTCTATTAGCTCAAGAAGGCTGAATTGGTCAGTGGATGGAGTTAAGCTACACTTCTTGAACCAAATAATTTCTGATGTAATGTCTTTGTTTTAAAGTATCCAGCCTCCGCTACCTACTCCCAGTCATATTATATGGACTAAAGTACTTGGTAAGTGAGCAGGTGAGTTGAAAGCCACACTGGGTCCCTGGGCCAGGTAGGGGGGAGTGGTTCCATGCTCCCAGAAGCGGCAGAGCCTGGGGTAAAAGGGGTGGGGTGAAGGGCCTTTGAATCACCAGGCCCTGAGGCAGTTAGTACCTTTCCCCATCTCCCACCTCCTTTGGCAGGCCTGTAGGTGATCAGGGAGAAAAAAGATCGATGACATTTCCTGAGCGTCATCTCCCCTTACTGACTAATGGTGTAGTTGATACAAATTGCATCAAATACGTGCTTAGCCAATTACCCGCTTCTTAACATCCTTTGGTAGTTCTCCATAGAGCAGAGTCTAGAGAACTCTGGATTTACTATTTGACCATAGCTGAGTCAATCGCTGAGTCCAATCTTCTCCTCCTATAAAATGAGGACAGTTATACTATCCTTACCTTATCTCAGCAAGGTATTTTGAGGTTAATCAGTATTCGTGAAACATTTTAACATCAGATGACGTGAGCTATGAAAATGTTAATGATTATTTTGTGACAGGAGGCCAAGCCCTTTTGGGAAAGCTACAAGCGACATTTCACTTTAGACAGATGTATGTGTGTCAGAAATGTAATTAATCTGTATGCACAACATTTACCATAACATAGCATGTGTCGGACAATGGAGGCAGCTTGAAATGATAGCTCTGTATGCTCCTGTTGGCCAGCCAATCTTACTAAGCGCTTTATCAGGGGTTCATTCATCCATTCTAGCAAGTGTAATGTGGCACCTTCTGGGAGACAGGAAATAAAAAAAAATGGTAAAATGAAGACATGCCAGTAAGCTGTAAAAAACAAAACTTTGGGCTTTAGACATACCTCATCTAGTAGACCAAAAGCCAGACTGTCTAAGCAGGACAACCCAAAGCCCTTTGCGTAGCTGGAGGACCTGACTGAATACAGTACTTTAGAAAAGCAGCTTCTGGAACCTAGGAGCCTCAGCTTCAGTCTGTGAATTCAGGGAAGATTTGGCCTATAGAAAGGTTGATAATTTTTATAATGTGATTCATCTGTTCAGAACACATGCTGTTTTTGGCATGGTGGTCTCAATCTGCCCAGTCACCACCAGACAAGTCTCCACCTCCCAAAAGTAATCGCCACAAATCAGTTGCCACAGCAGAGGGGCAAAAAGACCGAATGACCACGAGACTGAAATACCCTCCCAGAAAGTGCTCATTCCAGGTCATGGTTGTGGCCTTTTGTAAGGTAGTGTGAGAGGATTCACTGCTCCTCTCACACCCACTATGAGGCTAAAAGGAGGTTTTTCATCTCGAGGCCTGTCTGTCTGGAACTTCTAACCAACACACTATCCACGTACAAAAATTAAAAAAGCAAAGTCACGTTGCTTTTTAGCTTTTTCTTCTTTCTAATTTGGTCCTTGCTGCTATAAAATTAATTATCTGAAATTAATGGAAAAATACATCAGGGTCACAACCAATGGAATCAGTGGAATCATTACAATTAAACACAGATAAGCTAGCTACATTAGATGAAGTGGATTTTGATCAGAGCAGTTTTTAAAAAGTTGAAACAGTTCAGTAGATAAGAATTCAAAGAGTAGGGCCTATTTCAGCCTATGCTCACTAAAGTTAACATCACGACTCCCATTGACTTTATTGGTAACAAAAATGGGCCCTCTGTATGCATGCCAACATCTTACTATATCCATAAAAAAGTTTTTCCTGCAGGACAACAGAGTGACATCATGTCACTCTGCATCCTGCAGCCCTTCCCTCCTCAGCCACCTGGCCTCCTCCATGCTGCTAACCCCATAATGAGGTCGGCAGCCTCTGGCTCGCAAGAGATCTAAATATGGAGCTTTGACTCCTCAGCAACAGCACTCACTGTCCTTGCACCATGAAGCTAAGCTGCTGCTGGGCTTGTGGGGAGAAGGACGGGGGGGCCAGGACCGTGTGGTGAGTGGGTGGGCGGCAGAGAGGTCCAGGGAGGAGTGTTGCCACGTGGAGGGCAGCTGCCATTTTAAAAACAGCTGCTTAGGATGCCTGCAGCAAGACCTGAAGGGTGGGAGCTGGGACTGGGGTACACCCGGGGCCCCTGAGTCGCCACACAGTGGCAGGCTGAAGCTCTGGAAGCCACCATGTGGAGGGTGACTCAGATTTTATAAACAGCTGATCAGGGCACTGGTTGCAGGATCCACACAGCAGTGGTGGGGGCTGTGGCAGGATCTGCACTGGGGGGGGGGGGAGGTCGGGACTGCAGTACACCCCACAGTGACTGGCTGAAGCTCCAGCAGTCTCCATGTGGCAGAGAGCTGCTGGTGTTTTATAAACAGCTGCTCCCTTGTGCCAGCACTAGGACTCCCACGGTGGGGTGTGGAGAGAGAGAGAAAGAGAAAGTTCTGGGCTGGTGAGGGGGAGGGAAATGGGGGCTCTGGCTGGCAGGGGGCGGGCCCTGGCTGGTGGAGGGGGGAGGGACAAGAGCCTGGGCTGGTGGTGGGGGGAAGACGGGAGGGATAAGTGGCTCAGGTTGACACGGCTGCAGCCTAGCCCTCCCTAGTGGCTTGGAGGGAGAGCCAAGGATGCCTACCCCCCGCAACAGGGGGGTTGGCAAGCGCAGGGAGCACAGCCCCCTAGTCTTTCTTTAACAATAATGAGAGATGAATGCGTGTTATGAGCAGTGTTCCCTCTAAGCTGTGTTGCTCAGGCTGGGTGGGGCTGATTACTCACTTGGGAAGCTGTGCTGCCATGCAGTTTAGAAGGAACACTGGTCATGAGATTAGACTGCTTGCTATGCGGTTGCTGCCTTACCATGCTTTGCCAGCTCGGCAAGAGAACATGTCAGGTAATGAAGAGATTCCTCTTGAGTTTCAGTAGACAGGATAGCCTGGAGAAGTCCTCCTACACATGGACTTTCAATGATTCTCTGATGAAAGAGAAATATTTAGCTCTTTTACAGTGCTTTGTAAATCCCAAAGCCTTCACATACATGAACTAATTAATCCGCATACTAAGGATAAAGTGGGCGACTGCTAACAATTGCCACATGCTTATCCATGATAGACAAGATGCATTACTTTGGTGGGAGAGAAGGCAAGCTTGAAGTTACAGGATCTCAGATCATTTGTAGAGCCAAAAAAATGTCATGTGGTGAGTCATTGTGTTGGGATGTATTTTATTGCAAGGTCATCGTGTGCTGATGTTTTGATGCAGACCAAAAAGTCAGTATAGTGAATTACTGTATGCCACACAACACAGAAGCTTATTGTTTTTTCTCAGAATTACCTCCACATTTTTGGCAACTTTCTGGCATTCAAATGCCCAGATCTCTACAAGGTGTTTTAGGTGTGGCCTTACTGAATGAAACAGCAAGGGAGCACTGCTTCCCTGGCGGGAGGAAGGCAGGTGACATGATAGCTCTGTATATGCAGCTAAGCCTTGCAATGTCATATTGCATTACATAAGAACATAAGAACGGCCGTACTGGGTCAGACCAAAGGTCCTTCTAGCCCAGTATCCTGTCTACTGACAGTGGCCAGCACCAGGTGCCCCAGAGAGGGTGGACTGAAGACAATGATCAAGCGATTTGTCTCCTGCCATCTCTCTCCAGCCTCTGAAAAACAGAGGCCCGGGACACCATTCCTACCCCCTGGCTAATAGCCTTTTATGGACCTAACCTCCATGAAATTATCTAGCTTCTCTTTAAACTCTATTATAGTTCTAGCCTTCACAGCCTCCTCTGGCAAGGAGTTCCACAGGTTGACTACACGCTGTGTGAAGAAGAACTCTCTTTTATTTGTTTTAAACCTGCTACCCATTAATTTCATTTGGTGTCCTCTAGTTCTTCTATTTAGGGAACTAATAAATAACTTTTCTTTATCAGCCTTCTCCACACCACTCATGATTTTATATACCTCTATCATATCAATTCAAATTGTGAATTGCTCAAACATATTTTTGGGCATCAGTTTCCCTTAAGGTGCAGTGTTGGAAAAATATATTTTAAATCACATAACACATTTATCCATAACTACCTTTAGAGTCTCACGGCCCTTGAGGCTTGGAAGGACATTCTTTTGCAGAGAACTGTATCTATCAAACGGAAAAAATAGTAAAAAGTATCATAGGATTCTAGTGCTATTGTGGTGTTTTGTGCCAGCAGGGTATGCACAGTAAAATTAGCATCCAGTGAAACTTTTTTTAACAGTTCTTCATTGAATACAAGTTCTTCTAAATCCAAGGGCTGTGAAATCCACCCTCTGCCATAGTTTTTTCACTAAAAGAAAAAAATCCATTAGCATGGCTAGGCCACAAGCATAGTTCCAGGTTACTGGAAGAGGCTTGAGGAATCATCATTCCAACCTTCAGACCCTGGTCAGATCTGGTAGTTCCTAAAGGTGGATTTCCTAACATGTGAATGGGCAGGAGTTCCTTTTCTCAGCTGTGAGAAGGTAACAAGTGATTAGCACTAGCTGGATTCCTTGCTGAAAGAACAATGGTAGCAAGGATGAGTTGTAATGGGTTGGTGTTGTCTCATAAAACATGACCTTAACTTGACAGCATAATCACCATTCTGAAATGTGACCTACATTTTGAGCATGTCAGTGTAGTTACCTAGAGATGTCAAGGATAGATCAAGAGCATCTTATGGTAATGCTTCACACCTCTGTGAAGAGCTAACACAAAAGTCATTAACTGTGATTGTCTTGAAATCTGAGGTGTATCAGTAAAACAATGGTTTTGCTACAGAGAAGGGCTGGCCTGAAGGGAAAAGGTTTTCCCATCTTGGACTTGGAGGGTCAGAGTCTGGCTGAGGCAGAAGGGTGGGAGAGGGACCCAGTTACTGGGATTTCCCAGCTAAGTGCCTGAGGGGAGCTCTACAGTTCATGAATTAGTCAGGTGATAGAGAACGCAGAAGTCTTATCTAAGGGCAGGATCTGCTCCAGCTTCCTTCTCATGGCTGACCCCTGCCAGACAACAGAAGGAGCAGCCTACTTATTTGAAACACTTACTGGTCTAAGACTCATAAGTAGTTGTTCATCCTTTCAGCCAGAGGCTGTGTCTGCACAGCAAAGTTATTTCAGAATAGCGGCCGTTATTCCAAAATAACTCTGCGAGCGTCTATACAGCAATTCCGTTAGTTTGAAAAAATTTCAGAATAACAGACGGCTTATTCCAACTTTTGAAAACCTCATTCTACGAAGAATAACGCCTATTCCGAAATAGTTATTTTGAAATAAGGCATGTTAGACACTCTACTTCTGCTATTTTGAAATAGCCCCTCACCAGGGCCCTGAATTGACATAGCATGTCTACATTAGGGAGCCCTGCCTCAGACAAATTTTGAGGCTTCCCTGCAGTGTAGAAATGCTATTTTGAAATAAGCTATTTCGGAATAACTATTCCGGAAAAGCTTATTCTGAAATAATTGTGCAGTGTAGACATAGCCAGAAAGACAAATTTTCTGCAGAGTGCAGAAAAAGGCTATATGGGGGAAATGCTCTATAGCTCAGTCAGGGAGCTGGCTTACTTCCAGGCAAAACAAATGTATATTTAGCCTTTGAACATGATTTTTTTTATACATATATTTTTTTTCCTGGTTGCTCACAGACTGAGGGGGGCCAGGTTAGTTCAAGACTTTGCTTTTCAAGCTCAGCCACAACACTTGAGTATCCTGTTGGGACAAAGGTTTTGTTTGGTTTTGTTTTTCATGTGACAAACACCTTTAAATGGTTTCCAGGCAATTCCTCAGGATGGACAATGAGACACTACTATTAAGGTCAGCTGGGTCACACGTGCATTGGGGCAGAGTAACAACACTTTTAGTCTGTGTGGTAAAAATGTTAAACATTTTTAAAATGACCCACAAAGCATTTAAAAAATGAAATGATCCTCTTTTCATCAGAGAACAATTGTTAGCCAAAATTATCAACATATCTCTTTCTAAAATGCAAACTTTGAAAATGAGGTCCTTCCTTTACTCTTCCTCCAGGGCTTCAGTTCAGAAGAATGTGTTTGTCTGTTATAGGGAATAGCCATAGCTGTTCTTGGTAGCTCTGCTTTGGTGATCTGTAACATCAATGCTTGTTGAACACATGAACTACTAGACTCTGATCAGGCTGGGTTCGTGACAAGAAAACTGATTGTCATAAAATATGGTCTGGGGAAATTCTCTTGTTGTCCCTAACTTGTGATCAATCTTCTGCCTCGAACCATGAGAACTGTGAAACCTTATTTATCTTATACGTTGTATCTGAGCAGGTTATTAGACACTCAGATTTCTAATCTGTTTGAATCTTGCTAAGATATTTGCCCCAATGTTCAGCAACAGCAAATTCCTTATGTTTACATCAATGTCTTTCTTTCACATGCATCTTCCAGATTCAGTGAATGATGTCTTGTGTTATGAAGACAGGAAAGAGGAATGCAAGACTAATTTTCTCTATTTATAATAAAAACAGCTTTGTTTTATATTGCAGTGTTTGTCTCATAATAAACTGTACCACATGCTCTACTCTATAAGGTTAAATGAAGAACGAAAACAGTAGGAAGGATAAATTAAGATGCAGAAAAGGAAGGAAAAGTTGGTTTACAGGTTTAAAATGAGGTAAGTCAGTGAGGCAGAAAAATGTGACCTGAGCTGCAGAGAAGAAGACTCTTGCACCAGAAGTAATCAGGTTATATGCAGAGATAGAAAGGAAGCAACACAACTGCTGGAGGAAGGACAGAGAGTAAAGCAGGTACAGAGAAGTCTTTCAAAAACAAGGAGAAAAAAATAAAACTGGATTAAATGGGAAGCCAGTGGAGTTGTTTCTGGATAATGTGATTGTATTTCCACCTAAAAGTAGGAAGATGGCCCAAGAGTACTGAGTCTCAATAGGAAAGGGGTGAGAAATTGAATTCATGGATGGAGATTTCACCAGAGCTGGAGTTGTATCAGGCAATGCAGATGGTTATAGGCATCTTGACAGTTATAAATAATACATTACTTGATATAACTTCTTTTCATCTGAACCATTGATGCGAGCCTCCTTTTAATCTCAGACTTTTAAATCTCCCTTTATAGGGATGCCAATACCCCAAATCCGTGCTTCTAATCTTCAATGGTTCACCTCTTGGGCTATCAAGAAACAGCTTGGCTTAGATGCATGAAACTGGAATTTGAAGGAGTTTGTGGAATTTGCTCAGTGTTAATGTCTACTGTATAATTAGAAGAATTATTGAAATGTGGTGCTATAGGCTTTTCCAATCAGAAGAGTACAAACTACACTTGCCCACTTGAAAGGGCAGAGTAACTGTAAAAATTTATGTATTGAAGCATCCTTCATCTTGCGGGAAGTTAATAGAAGAGTGGTAAAAAAGCTTTACAAAGCACTGAAGGCCCCAAGAAGAAAGCATGGCATCCTATGCTAGCTTTGTTTCTGAACTTGTTCAATCATTGACCTATGAGATCTACAAAGTCTTGGCTTTTTGTAGGCTTTTTGGCCAGGAAGGAGGACTTAAGGAAGTTTCTAGAAGGAAAAAATGGTGGGACTTAGGAAAGGTTTGAGAGATCTAAGGCTCCCTATGTGTTAGAACTGTATACAGGGTTTACAGTAAGGCTACTCAACATGTGGCCCGTGGGCTGCATGCAGCCTGCAGCCTGTTTGTGGCCTGCAGTGCAATTTGGGTTTATGCAGGGCTCAGCACACGGCCTGTAGGTGGGATCCTTTGAATATGGCTTCCACTAGGAATACACACCACAATGGCGAGTCAATATAATGGTCTTCTGTTGATATGTGTTTTAGTAGTTAAATTCCTGGACTGTCATTGCTCATTAAAAATGCTGTCATGTGGGTAGAAAATTGGGTAAATATAGCATTTTATTAATATCAACAGAACTGACTTAAATGGGGCCTGTGTACTGTTGCAATCTTGCCTTAATCTTTGTATTCATGCCCATCAGTGTGATAGAAGCTATTTACATATATTTGCATATGTATTTGCAAGTATATGCAATTATGCTTAAATTGTGGCCCTCGGCATGTGCTCTGAGTATCGTTGTGGCCCCTCGGGCTTCCGAAGTTGAATAACCTTCATTTACAGTTTGGTTCAATGGCTCTTAGCACCTGCACTATGCAAATTGTTTCCAGCTCCCTTGCAAGAATCTTGGTTTTTTTTGACTGGGGCTTGTGTACTTTTTTGGACAAGCAGAAAGGCAGTGGATGAATGGAGGGCTATCCAAACACAGGAATAAATATTTAGCCACAGACATCCCGTGTGAAAAGGAAGGATTCTCTTGTGCTTAATACACTGGATTAGGATTTTGAAGATGAGGATTCAGTTCTCACTCTGCCTCATACCTTCTGGTTGAATTTGGCAAATCACATAAAGCTCATCTATACTGCCACTTTACTCTGCAGTAATATTCTCACTCGGGTGTCTAAAAAACAGCCCTCTCTCCAAGCACAGCATGTTACAGTGCTGTAAAGCACCAGTGTAAACAGGCTCCCAGTGCTGTTAGCTTCTCCCCTTGTGGAAGTGGTTTACCTCCCTGTTGCAATAAAATGCTGCCTCAGCAGTGCTTTACATTTGGCTGTGTAGACAAAACCTTAATTCCTCTGTGCCTGAAACCTCCCTGCTATATATATATATATATATATATATCCCTAGACCAGTAATACCCAGATTGAGGCTGGTGAGCCACAAAAGTGGCTCTTTAATGTGTCAGCTGTGGCTCTTTGCAGCATGTGATATTAAAAAACTGTGGAATTTAATTATTAACCAATCAAGATGCTTTCACTATGTTGTTAGCCAATTAAAGTTGATAAACTAATACTTGCTCGGTCATTTTGCTGTGAGAATAAGATTGGAGATATGGCTTTAAACATCTAAATCAGCAATGAACAGCTAGAGAGGTTAGATGGATTCAAATGTGTTGGAAGCACAACAAGCCAAGATGGTGGTACGTGCTCTGAGGAAATAAGAATAAGGATTGGCAAAGCAAAACCAGCCTTCGGTAAACTTAAGAGCATTTGGAAATCTATTACCATATCCTTACATACAAAACTAAGCATCTAGTCAGCCATCGTTGTGGCCATAGCAACCTACAGCAGTAAAACCTGGCAATTTAAGAAAATAGATGCTCAGAAGTTACATGAAGCACTTTCATCATAAGTGCTCGAGGAGAATATTATGAGGAAGCTAAGAGAAAAACAAAGGTTGAGGACAGGAAATTGGCTAAAGTGAAGTCTCTAATACAAATAATTTGTAAGAAAAGACATCAATGACTAGGGCATGTGTTATGAATGGATCATAACCAACTACGATTATGGCTCTCAGTTGGAGCCAGAAAATCCAACAAGAAAGAGGAGTAGACCTAGGATGAGTTGGAACCATACAATGATCTATGACATAGAAAAAATTTACTTTGAAATGGGAGGATTTGGGTCACATGGCAGCTGATTAAGCAAGCATGGAGAATGTGGGTAGCCCAATGTGCGTGTGTATATCTGATTAGGGATGTTAGTGTGTAGCCATTTACACAATTAACCAATAAGCCTCGGCTCATTGGTTGAGCTGCAGAGCCACCTGCCGCCCTGTGCTGCTGCCTCTGTATCAAAGGCAGCAGTGGGGACAGGCAGGAGCTGGTGCTTGCAGGGAGCCAGCTTAAAAGCCAACTCCCCCCAAGCACTGGCTCCAGTGAATTCCCTCTACTATGGCTTTTCTGGATAATGCTGATCACTAATTTGGCTCCTGAACTAAGTCTGAGTATCACTGCACTAAATGAAAAATGTAGCTACTTGAACTGTGAGGCTCTGTCACTGGAGGCTCTGTCACTGGTCTGTATGACAAGTTAAACATTGCTGTTCTTTCACAGCATTTAATACTTTGTAACAAAGAGAACAGAAATAAGAGACAACTTTTAGTATGGCGCATTGGATCCGGCCCACTTGTACACTCTGGGGCTTGGTCTACACTTCACAGAAGGTGAAGTAAGATATGCAACTCCAGCCATGTTAATTATGTAGCTGGAGTTGCCATATCTTGCATTGCATTTCCATGCCATCGACATAGTAGGAGGTTGACAGGTATATCTTTTTTTGTTGTTGTTGCTCCTTTCTCTCAGAGCTGGAAGGGACCATAAAAGGTCATCAAATCCAGTTCCCTGCCTTCACAGGAGGACCAAGTACCATCCCTGACAGATTTGCCCCAGATCCCTCAATGGCTCCCCCCACCATTGAACTCACAGCCCAGTCTTTAGCAGGCCAGTGCTCAAACCACTAAGCTGTCCCTCCCCCATTGGCTTCCCTTACTCCTCATGAGGAGCAGGAGTACCGCACTGACAGGAGTGTCCAGTGAGTTTGATCTAGAGCTCTAGGCTACACCCGCTACATTGAACCTTGGAAGATTGACTGGGGCAGTATTGATCTTCCGCGTAGTTTAGACATGGTCTGGGAGTTTTGCCATTGACTTCAGTGGGAACAGGAGCAGGCCTAGAGTGGTGTCCGTTTATTTTCATATAATTTTAAAAACCTTTTTTTGGTGTGAGAAACTCTTACTTGATATAGCTAGAAGTGCAGCCTTCCAGGGTATAATTCTGAGAAGAAAAACTGGTACTCACCTGTACATTTTTGAAAAGGCTCAGATTTTTGATTATACAGGCTGTGAGACCAACAATCGCTGGGTCTTTCTGGCAAGTTAACAGCAGCACCCCCAGGTTCTGCAACACCTCTTCCTGCATTAGAGTGTCCTGCAAAGAGCAACAAGCCATTCAGTCGCTTTTGATAATGACTGTGATAAAGCATGTGATGTGATGTCATTGATAGGACTACCCAGTTCTGAAAGCAGAGCATGACTAAACTGTTTTAAGCTAATTGCAGCACAGCTGCAGTTTCATACCCTAGTTCTCAAATTGCAACCCACTCCTGTTACACCAAACATGCTGGAGGGATGAGGTGATTGGTCCAATGATGCTGGCTGAGAATCCCCATTTTCAGCTGACAAATCCTATCAAATACTTCTTAAATATTACTGTGGCAGCTAATCAATGGCTGTAGTAACCAAAGGGAAAATTTGACTGTGGATGAGAAGGGCATTGCTCTAGGTAATGGTAAATAGAAGAGGTAGTTCATTAAGCAACCTTTGCTTACAGATATGGTCAATTTGATTTGTTTTAAAACAGACTATTTGTGATCATGTGCTCTTGAATATCATATTCCTGAAATTCCTTTTTAAAAGACCTTTTCAAAAATGTACATTAGTTTCCTCTCCTCTCCTTTTGATATTTTAAGGCCTTTCAGCAAGCTTACCTCTTGCTGAACTTCCAGGTTTCTCTAATACCAATGGGATTGAACCCTGACACCACATTTGGAATTTCTGGCCACCACGTCCCCCTGGTATTAATGTGAACTATTTTTCAGTAAGGTGAACTGTGACTTGGTGGAGAAACTCTCACAATGACATCTGTGACCTCTGGATCAGACCCAGAGTTGCAAGCAATACCTAAAATCATATTGTAGCTAAGAGGTTAGCAAAGAAGACGTGTCTCTGTTCTTTCAGCCTGTTTGTTTTGGGCTTTTGACAGTGCTTTGTGTAAAATCAACAATGTGTGTCTTTTATGAGGCAACTTAACAAGTATGTACTAAATCTTTAACCCTGTATGCATTCCAAGGTGAAAGATGTTACGCTGGAGTTTTGGAAATGTCAGGCTCATTGAAGCAGTGTTAAAGTTAGAGGTCTTTAAGTTTAAATTATATCTTTCTTGATGTGCAGTTTGTTACATAAGGGCTATTTTCACTTGACAGTGGCTGACGTTTTCCGATTCTTCCATTCCAAACATAGTCACGAGTTGAAATGCTGAAGCAAACCATGGAAGAAAATAAAACCAAAGGTACAGTACAGTGGTTAAACTCAAGGAACAAAATATATCTTAATAAGCTCAGATGTTTACATGTTAGATTTCAATCAGGGTGTGGTATATACACATATATGCTTGTGAATTTATCTGATGATGTGTTTCCCTTCCTTCATAGATATAACTCTCCTAAAGTTAGCTACCCAGAATGTGTTCAGTTACCTGTAAAGACCATTTTGGAATTGGATACTATATCTCTGACCCCTTTTTTTTAACCTGTGTAACTCAAATTGACTTCAGCAGAGCAACTCCCAACTTGAATCAGCAGTAGCGGTAGTAGTAGAGTGCAGACTAAAAGGGTGTGTCTAGACTACAGGGTTTTTTTGAAAAAAGTAACCTTTTTTCGAAAAAACTTCCCCTGCATCAAGACTGCCGCCGCGTTCTTTCAAAATTAACTCGAAAGAACGTGGCAGTTTTTTGAACTCGGTAAGCCTCATTTTATGAGGAATAACTCCTTTTTTCAAAAGTGCTCTTTTGAAAAAAGGCATTCTTGAATGCAAACAGTGCTTTTTTAAAAGAGAGCATTCAGACTGCCTGGGTGCTCTCTTTTGAAAAAGTGGTTTGCTTTTTTGAAAGAAGTGGTTGCAGTCTAGATGCTCTCTTTCAAAAGAGGCTTGTAGTTTAGACATAGCCAAAATGAATTCTTCCCATACACATGATGGCTTCACTACCAATCTCCCTGATCTATGTAGAACATATATTTGATCACTATCCCATCTGATGGGAAATAAATTTCAAAATGCAAATGCTTCTCACCAGAGTGCTACATTTTCATGGGGCCTGGCAGTATTTTGCAATTATATGTGTGAGACCCACATTCCAAGTTCATTATTGCAATCCCCCGTTCAGTGAAGGAGAGCCTCAGAGGCAACATTCTCAGTGGAAGATGAGTGAACAGATTCAGATGAGTATTGGCCAAGCTTCTTCCCCAGATGTAGTAGTTTGAACTGAAAAAAGATCCTAATCTACAATGGCCAGGGAAAGCCTTCTAGCAGCAAATGTTGTTTATCATTTTAATGCCTTGCCTTTGTAAAGCACTCTGAGAGCCTCAATGAAGAGTGCTAGCAAGGATAAATATTTTTCCCATTTTACAAATGGTGAAACTGAGATGAAGAGATGCAAAGTTATTTTGTATCCTACAGCAGGTCAGTTGCAGAACTGGGACTAGAAACCACATGTTCTAAGTCCTTATCCCTTGCTTTAACAACCAGGGCTTCACCTTGGACTGAAAAGGCTGTTTATTATTATTAAACCTATTAGAGCTTTGGGGTTGGATAGCCCTTGACAGAACTGAACAAAATTCTCTTTGCAGTACGGAAACTAATACAGTATTCTGTTAGAAGCCGGTGAATCACAGCGTGGCTTTCTGTTAAGGAATGACGCTCCACTGAACATTCCATCTGATCAAATCCACGGTAACCAAAGGGCAGATGAATTTTACCCTATTGTATATTGGGTAGTATTTGTAATGACTCAAGCATTACTTCATTTACTTGTAAATGTTAGCTTTGTTCCGCAGTTTGTTTTCCTACAGCAGTTCCCAGGGAACAGTCCTTCTCTAATTCATTCAGAATTCAGGTCAGGCTACAGAAGGAAACCTTGAAAAGAGCTGAAAAATAGGCTGGATGGGTGGGAGTGCGAGAAAAGGAACAATGGATCAGACCCTGGTCTAGATACTATAAGTTTAATCTCACAATGAAGCAACATTCAACAGTCAGTGACAATGATGTTTGCTTACTAAAATAAATTTCAAAATGCAAATGCTTCTCACCAGATGACATTTCATTTCCAAGTGTCCCATCACAGACCCATGTATTACCCTTCCCCTCTTGGGTGTGGTTTGATAGTTTTGTTGTTGATGTAACCACTGTGAACCTTTGGTTATGTTGGCTGTTCCAGCTGTGCATAGCCAGCATGTGTCTTTCATGTGACTGGGGGTTTGGCTGAAATCCTTGATATACACGTACTTCAGAAGCCATGAAGGAGTTGGTTGTATATATATATAGGGAGTGGGAGTGGGGGAAGTGCAGGTTGAACTGCAAGAAGCTCTTTCTTGTAAAATTAACAGCTTTATTACTGAGGTAAAATTCTGACATGATTCCTCATATTGAGTAACACTTCAGTAACCCCAGTGATTTCACTTATTTAAAGTGTAAACCGGGGTGGGGAAACTTTTTTGGGTCGGGGGCCACTGACCCACAGAAAAATCAGTCGGGGGGGGGCCACGCACAACTGAGAAACAAACAAAAAAATTAAACCCTCACTGACGTGGCCCCCAACTGAGAAGAAAGACACTCCCCACATTCCCCTTGCACACCAGAGCCTAGTGGGGCCCCAAGCCAGTAGATTTTCTGTGCTCCAGATCTGCCAAGACTGGGGAGGAGCCCTGAGCTAGAGGCCGGATCCGGTTCCCCACCCCGGTGTAAACTTTGGGGAGGGGGCTGACTTTTAATTCTGTATTTACAGCACCTCACTCAATGGGGCCCAGATCCATGACTGGAACCCCCTAGTGTTAAGGCAATTCAAATAAATAATATGCACAATTCTTTTGAAAGGCATTATATCTCCAGGCACTTCTGCTTGGGCACTGCACCCTTTCTCCTTTCCCAGAACACCACTGAATTGTAGGAGGCATAATTTTGCCCATACTATGCTGTATGTGCAAGATTAATTGATGTACAAACCACCAGGTCTGCAGTTCCCTGTGGGAGTTTTGAGCCAGCATGAATTTATTTCAGTAATTAGTCACTAAAAGCCCCTAAAAGAAGCCGTGGGTGGTCAGATTATCTTGTCACTACTATATAAAGCTACATCATATGATAGGCTTCCACTTTTGTCGACGTCCTTAAATGCAAACTGTTTTAATAGGTTGTTAGTTTAAAAATCCTATTTTAAATTTTCCTTACTCAAATTACTAGTGAATCCTTAGCTATTGTAATGGAAATTATTGTAGAGATGGTCGGTTTTCATTGTCTTATACTTTGTTTATTTTTGTATTTCTTACTGCATTTTGTTTGTTTTTATAGTCTCTGTCTAATCGATTTTGTTTTCAGGTTCTCAGGCATTAGCAATAACGTTTCACTGCGGTGCTGTTTGCCTTGAACAAAAATAGCCAAATCCTAACTAATGGTTTGCCCACAAAAGGACAATTAAAGCATCTTCACCCTGGTGTGGATGCTCTCAAACAGAAGTAAAGTGGCTTTAGTTTACTTTAGTTTAGTGCTTCTTCAAAGGAGATTAATTCATTTGAACTTCCACTGGCCAGATGCTGACAGGCCCTGACAATATTACTATGCCAAGCCCTGTAGCTAAAAGTAGCTTCCTTCCCCGGACTGTCTCAGCGCACTGTTTCTGTGTCCTGCTATTCATCCTAGCCCTGCCGTGCTTCCAGAGTAGTAGTCAGCAGAGTATGGCGGCGGAGATGGGAAAGCCCCATCAAATGGGACCCCCTGCCCTGAGCCCCTTCTCACCCCCCCAGTCTTCACTCTCGCACCCCCACTTCCCCAAGCCTTCTGCCCCTGCCCTCCCATACCCCCTGAGGCTGTGCCCTGACTCCTGCACCACCCACACTGCCAGCCTCCTGTCCTGAGGGACCTGGGCAAGTCTTTTAGTTCACTATATGCAACATTAACATTTGTGCCGTAACATTACTTAGTTACAGGGAATTAAAAGTTTTATCCCAGGCAGTGACGAAAACTATTCTCCCGGCCCTGCTATTCAGCAACTATCGCCCCTACCTGGTTAGCTGGGTGCTGAGATAATATCCAGAGGAGTGCAACAGAAGCTTGTTGAACATCTGAATTGTTAGATGCAAGAAGAGTGAGCAGCTTGGGCAGGATGTCCATAGCAATGATCTCCGCCTGAATGTTTACTGTTTGGAAGAATGACAGTGGCTCAGAGTGAGGTAAAATGTTGTTAAAAGGTGTGTGGCACAGTTCTGGTGCTATCTTCATGTATGTTAAACCATTCTGTCGTAAGTTAGTCTATCTACCTATGTCTCTCCCTCCTTGGCCAGACAAGGCCAAATTGCATTTTACCAAGTTATAGAAATCAAGCTTCATCTGTTCTGTCACCCTCAAGCAACACTGTGCCCAAAGGAGCAGTGTGGATCCAGGTTTGAATATAGCTTTGAAAGCACTTAGGTCTTGTCTGCCTTGTTGAAATGAATTTTCCGGACTGAGTTAAAATTCATGAGCTAAGGTGTGTATGTGTGTGTGCAGATCGAGATCGAGCCTGTCTCAACCATTTTTCCATTGTCTTAGTACCCCCTGCCACTGCTGGCCTGGTACAAAAGGATGGAGTGAGATGATTCTGGCCTTTGATTCATTGGAAGAACACTACATATCTTCTGATTCCCATTTTGTAATTTTAAAGCAATTTTGAAGACATTGGAAAAGGACAGGCCTGGTTCCTGTCCCAAAGTAAAAGTACCCAAAATTGTATTTCTTTTCCTCCCAAGCCAAGAAACTGCTCCAATTTGCTCTTCAGTCTTATATAGTGGAAGAACATCTCTTCCCAAGAGAGAGAATTTAGGTTGGAGATGTGGTCACGTGGCTTTTAGACAAATTGACACAGAAGGGAAAGGGCTTGTTTGTCATACCACAGACAAACACACAGTTTGGCAGCTCTGGAGGAACAAACTTGAAGGCAGGCAGGGAGCTGCGAGGGCAATATGGGTGGATCAACTGAGTTCTTCAAATTAGTTTCCTATCAACTGAACTAAATTGCATATCACTAAATAGTAAGTACTAGTGAAGTACTCATTTTAGATGTAGAATACACGGGCGATGCATAAGAAATGGCTCATGAGAATTGCCCTAAAAAATTTGTAAACCCAAATTAAAATGACACCTGTTTCATGATTTAGAACACTAATGTATCAAAATCAAGATTATCAAAGAGAACACCTTGAGCCCACGTCAGAGATGTAGAGCATGATGAATCATGCAGGAACAATAATCACACTAGGGATGTTTAAGTGATGGATGGGTATAGGTGGCATCTCAAAAAGGAGGTGGCAGGATGGAACCAGTTGTGATCTACTAGACACATGTACAATTGGTCTTATATCTCTGCACTATCACAGACCAGTGCTTATTTTTAGACAGCTAGTTACAATGATTGTTGCAGAGAAAGTTGTAATTATAATGTATGCTTATACAGGCCTTCATCCTGAATTCTCCAAATCACTTTATAAACTATGTACAGTGTAAATGTCATCATAGAAATACATCTGCTTTCCTGATTTAGATCCCCAGTTATTTCTTTAGTGTGAAAGACTAATGGAAATTATTGCTGTGCATCCTTCACTGGCCAACACTCTTGTGGCCTTCTGCCACACAGAAAGCAACATGCAAATGTTACAGGGTTTGGAAATAAAACTCCCATTAATCCTGGTAGGGAAAATTCTGTTCTGTTTAGGTTCTTATACGTCTGCCACTGTACCTGTTTTGTGCTCATACTTTTTGGGCAGTGTGTGTGTCCTTCAAACAGCCAGCAGATGGAGTCTGAGCCTCTACTGAAGTCATAGAAGACAGTGACACTTTTGGACTAGTACAAGCAGAGCAAAAAATTCCCATCATGAGATCTTAGTAGATTCACTCTGTATGTGAGACGCCCACCTAGACATTCTAGACACAGGTTTGCTCTAGAGCACTTTGCTGCACAGCAGGGTGTCAGGATCCTTTTCACATTCTTTCAGACTATGTGTGTCTTTTAAAAACGTCATACGTGTATAAAAGGTTTAAATGGCAAATGTGTAAGGTTACATTATGCTTCATGAAAGGCAAAGCCGTGCTCAGGAAGAGGAAGCAGTGGCAATCTACCCAAGTAGCAATCTCAAGAGACATTCTAAGAACATAGGAATGGCCATGCTGGGTCAGGCCAAAGGTCCATCTAGCCCAGTGTCCTGTCATTTGACAATGACCACTGCCAGGTGCCCCAGAGGGAATGAACAGAGCAAGCAATCATCAAGTGATCTATCCTGTCACCCATTTCCAGCTTCTGACAGAGGCTAGGGATGCCATACCTGCCTAGCTTGGCTACTGATAGACCTATCCTCCATTAATTCATCTAGTTCTTTTTTGAACCCTGTTATAACCTTAGCCTTTTAAACTTGCTGCCTATTAATTTCATTTGGTGACTCCTACTTCTATTATGGAAAGGAGTAAATAATGCTTCCTTATTTACTTTCTCCATACCAGTCATGATTTTAAGAGATTCTGTCATTACCCCTATAAGTAATCTTTTTTTTCCAGGCTGAAAAGTCCCAGTCTTATTAATCATTCCTCATAAGGAATCTTTTCTGTACCTTTTCTGAGCACTTTCCATTCCAGTATAAATTTTTGAGATTGAGTGATCACATCTGCATGCAGTAATTCAGATGGGGGCATACCATGGAATTATATAGCATGGGGGAATATGATATTTTTGTCTTATTATATATAACAACTGATGTCTTCTTATCTGTTCCTGTCCTAATAATTCCTAACCTTCTGTTGGCTTTTTTGGCTGTTGGTGTACATTGTAGTGGATATTTTCAGAGAACTATCCACAATGACTCCAGCATCTCCTTCTTGAGTAATAACAACTAATTTAGCTCCCATCACTTTGTATGTATAGTTGGGATTATATCTTTCAATGTGCATTACTTTGAATTTATCAAATGGCACTGAATTTCATGAGCCATTTTGTTGCCCAATCACCTTGCTTTGTAACATCCCTTTGTAACTCTTCAGAGTCTGCTTTAGACTTAACTATCTTGAATATAGGCAGTCCCCGGGTTACGTACAAGATAGGGAATGTAGGTTTGTTCTTAAGTTGAATTTGTATGTAAGTCGGAACTGGCGTCCAGATTCAGCCGCTGTTGAAACTGACCAGCGGCTGACTACAGGAAGCCCAAGGTAGAGCTGCTCTGCCCCAGGCTTCCTGGAATCAGCCGCTGATCAGTTTCAACCGCGGCTGAATCTGGATGCCTGGGACAGAACAGCTGGGGCGCTGCCGGGTAGGTCCCCGTAGGTCCCCGCAGCGCCACACCTCAGCGCTACGAGAACCAACCCGGCAGCACCCCAGCTGCTCTACCCCAGGTGTTCCCAAGCAGGGGCAGATGACCGTTTTGTGGGGCCCCGGGCAGCATAATTCCGCGGGGCTCCCCTTTGCCACGGCGCATGCGCAGTGACACCATGCGCCTGTACAGCGGCGCCACGGCGCATGCGTGGGGCTTTCTGAAGCGTGGGGCCCGGGGCGGCCACCCCGTTCTCCCTGCCGTATATCCGCCCCTGTTCCCAAGTCAGCCGCTGCTGAAACTGACCAGCGGCTGACTACAGGAAGCCCGAGGCAGAGCTTCTCTGCCTCGGGCTTCCTGTAGTCAGCCGCTGGTCAGTTTCAGCAGCGGCTGACTTGGGGACGCCTTGGGAAGAGCAGCCGGGGTGCTGCCGGGTTGGTCCAGTAGCACCGAAGAGCGGCGCTGAGGGACCAACCCGGCAGCGCCCCAGCTGCTCTACCCCAGGCGTCAGCAAGAAAAGCCTGGTCTGCTGGGGGGAGGGGGGGTGCACTAGCTGTGGTTCCCCTCCCCCCCAGCAGATCAGGGAGACACGGAGCGGCTTTTCTCGCCGTGGAGGACGCGGGCGGCAGGACCGGCGGCGTGTCTCGGCGGTCCCGCCGCCCGCATACTCCGTGGCTTTGCTCCGCGTCTCTCTGGTCTGCTGGGGGGGTCCCCCAGTAGACCAGGGAGACACGGAGCAGCTTTTCTCACTGCGGGCGGCGGGACCGCGCTGTGTCTGGGTGGTCCCGCCGCCCGCGTTCTCCGCGGCGAGAAAAGCCCCGTTCGTATGTAGGGATCTGACACAAGTTGGATCCACGTAACTCGGGGACTGCCTGTAGTTTTGTATCAACTGCAAATTTGCCAGCTCACTATTTATCCCTTTTTTCAGATCATTTATGAATGTGTTGAACGGTACAGGTTCTAGTACAGATGCCTGGGAGATACCACTATTTGCTTCTCTGTATTCTGAAAACTGACTATTTATTCCTCCCCTTTCTTTCCTATCTTTTACTTGGTTACTGATCCATTAGAGGACTTTCCCTCTTATCCCATGACAACTTACTGCGCTTAAGAGCCTTTGGTGCGGGACCTTGTCAAAGGTCTTTTGAAAATCTAAGTTTGCTATATCCACTGGAAGCCCCTTGTCCACAAGCTTCTTGACCACCTCGGAGAATTCAAGAAGATTGGTGAGGTATGATTTCCCTTTACAGAAACCATGTTGGCTCTTCCCCCAACACCCTTTGTCAGAGGGTGGAAATGGATGGCAGGAGAGAGATGGCTTGATCATTACCTGTTCGATTCACTCCCTCTGGGGCACCTGGCATTGGCCACTGTCGGCAGACAGGATACTGGGCTGGATGGACCTTTGATCTGAACCCGTATGGCTGTTCTTATGTTCTAAGTGTCTAACAATTCTGCTCTTTACTATAGTTTCAACCAGTTCACCAAGTCACAGGGGACTGAAGTCACAGGGTGTGATTGCAGCTCAGACAACTTTAAGCTAGTACAGGTATCAGAGAAGTGGTGCCACTGCCATAGCAAGATGCTCTTCTGCAATGGCTAGCAATGGTAATTACTCGGGATTCCAGGTAGACTTGGTACAGCCTGGGCCAAAGCATGCACTGCCATGCCTCCACTGCTCTCAGACCCACGTATGTCTACTTCAATCTACGCTTGCCCTTATTCGGGCTCTATGCTTTGTGGATGCTAGGGGAGCATAACTAGCAGTAGGTCTTGCTACACTTTAAAAAGCTGAAGGTGTTAATCAGTTGCTAGTATTCGGTGATCTCACACTCTATCCACACCCTTCCCAGACAATTCCTCTCTGGCCCTGTGACCACTGAAGACAGGGATAGCTAGCGCAACCCCCAACCACAGAAAATATAGGTTTCTCCTAGACAGGTGTGTTGGAGGTGAAAGGGCTCCCCTTGCCCTGTACTGAACCCTGGTGGGAGCAGCCATAATTGGGTTCCTAAAAGCAAGAAATTCCCCAACCAACTTTCCTCTCCATGAGGAAGGGGAGGGGAGAAGGGGAAAAAGAAATAAGTATTTCCCAAACACATTACTCACCATTTGTGGCCAAGTTCCTCAGACAAACACATGCCTGGCATGAAACCTGGTTGTGCCCAATAAAAAAAAAAAAGTGAACTCTCCAGTAACTGATTCTGTTGGCTAAAATGAACCAATAAACACTATCTACAAAATGTTTATTCTGGGGTTTCATTTCCAGAAATGGTTGCAGAAGGCCAGTACATACTGATGTGAATTAACACCAGCTTAATTCTCAGCCACACAAACCTGTTAATCAATTCTCATTATTGTCAAACACATTAGCGATATCCATTGGATTTTAGCACTGTGCCCAGAATCTAACAGTGCATTCTCAGTGCTGATTTACCTCAGGAATGTCAAATGAACTGACCAGACAGGGAAGCTGGAACAATTTGTATAGCGCGAGTACTGAGAAACATTGACCCAAACAATAAACCCTTTTTATGATGGAAACTACATAAAGTCAGGGGTGCAGCAGCATCCCATACCCTTAATCCCAACACATATATGTACAGATATGAATGCACCACATTTATTTGCTTTGCTTCCCCCCCCCCCCCCCCCCCATTTAGTCCTTTAAAAGAAATAAATATTCTTCTGGTCTAAGAAAGTAAGAGATGTTTCCAAGTAATAATCAGCAACATCTAACACTAGTATCTGGATTGGGATAAATGTCAAAGATGAGATTGGATAAAAAGCAAGGCTGACTCAGAGCTGTTATCTTTTGTCCCTTTTAGGCCTTCTGCTAACCTTCAGTACCCTACGGATGTATTTTATACATCCTGAGAATTGCCAATCAAGAACCTCTGGGCACCCAGCATAGCCGGGGCTTAGATTCATCTGAGCAGTCTAGCTCACAGCCAGGAAGGTGTGCTTGCTACAGTCTGTGACAGCCTATAACTCTTACAATGAGCAAAACCAAATCTCTGCAGGTGATCACCCCTGAAGTTTGGGAACACTTGACTCCAGATCTGAACTCTGCAGCTCAGGTCATCTTTGTTTCTATGGCAATTTCGATGTTCAAAGCAAAAGTGCAATCAATAGTTATAACTTTGCCAGAAATGTATGAAAATTCTCACATCTAGGAAGGTGCCTCAGTTGCGTGCTATGGGATCTAAAGTACCATTTGAGACTCCTCTGTATTTGCCTGGGGCTCCTTTATTACAGTGTAAAGCAATGCATCCTAACTTCTTCATACTGAGTATAGCATACATAATTATAGAAACATCAGGAAAATGATCAGCAAATCTTTGGCACACTTCCCTCCCCCACCTTTTTCACTTTACCTTGTCCACAGATGAAGAGAGGAGAGAAATGAGTGTCCGCAGAAGTAATCTGTCACCAACTCGCAACATGGCTTCATGATGCTGAGAGTTGGCTGCCACATTACTTAGAGCCGTACAACTGTAATACTGAGGAGAGCAGAGAAGGGGGTGGAGAGAAGATGTCACTGACAGTGTTTGTTCAATACAGTGAAAATCAACAGGAGAAAGGCTTAGATTTTTATTTGACAAAAGTGTGTACTTTTCAACTGTAAGATGCTTTGCAAACATTGACTAGATCCCAAAACAAGGTAGGTAGGTGTTAACCCTAACATTTTGCTGACTGAGGGGGGTGGAATGGAGAGAAACGGAGACAGAGATTATTATGACAGGTCCAAAGCCATAGGGAAATTGGTGGCAGTGCTGAGATGATAATGCAAAAACTTCTAATTTCACATGTAGGACATACATCTCTTTGTTTTTAAGAAACAAAGTGTATAGAAAATCAGAAAGTGAGTGTGTTGTTTTGGGGGGCATATGTGGTGGAGTGCATTCATGAGACAAAAATTCCTCTGTCCAGTTTAGTACAGCTCACTCTAAGTGGGGCACTTCTTTTCTGGCTACACCTCAGGACTGGTGTCTGAGTCCAGTTAATAGCCCTACATAAGACCATAAAAATAAAAAAAAACCAATCCCACCCCTTACTGCAATTAGGGAAGAAATATTTTGTCAGAACCCACAAATATGGTCTCATATAATGGCCCCTTATCTACTAGCAAATTCACACATTCTGGGTGTCATTTCTGCAAAAAGGGTAGTTCAAGCAAGATAAGGATGACTTCTTCGTGCTCTTGCTGTGAAAAGATGCACACAGGCACGAGGGTGACCAAAAGAGAGTGGTATGTGCACACTGACAGCCTGGCATAGACACAGAGCTATGAAATATATTTACATTGCTCCCCTCAGACAGTGTTTTATGACCAGAGCTGCTCAAGCTTTAGGCAGAATTCAAAGGAGAGCCAAGAGTACAAGGAAGCAAAGGTTCCGTAGCCATTGGACAAATAAAACTCTCTGACCTGTTATATCAGTACATGTCTAAGGAAATATCTACACGGCAGCTGAGAGGGTGCTTCCCAAGCCAGATTGACATGCACACAAAAGTTCTGCTTGAGCGAAATGTGCTAAAATTAGGCCATGTCTCCGGTAACATGGACCCAAGTTACATAAAACATACCTAAAGTCGACATATTTAGGTTTGCTTACTATTGTGAAGACACCGTGATAAATTGACAGCTGATGCTCTCCCGTCAACTCTGCTTACTCTTCTAGTTCTGGTGGCATACTAGAGTCAATGGGAGAGCATTTAGCACTCAATTTATCTCTGCCCATCAATCCAGCCTGTAGTAAAGATGCACCCTTAGCAAAGTGATCACAGCAGCTAGTTTGTTTCCTGCTAGACATCATGGCACATATTTATATAGCATCCACCATACAAGGACCTCAACAGTCCTTGAAAACAGAGCTAGGAAAAGAGACAAAACCTCCTAAATCCCAGTTCTGTGCTTTAAAATTTGACATGATGCTTCCCTGCAGAAATATTCATGCGACTAAAGAAATTAGCAATTACTTACGAGGAATTTGAGTTTGAGTTACTAGCAGTAGCTATGCTAAGTAGACGGAAGAGAGAAGAAGCATGTCTCAGAGCTTTGTTGCAACATATAAAAACTTGCCTCACTCCCATCCATATGAGACTGTATTTGTCAGGCAGCTGGAAAATTCCAGGACTCATGCATGCTACATTGAACAGAACTGTTCATGGCGTGAGGGTATACCAGCCTGCACTCCTTCCTGCAGATACTAACTTGCTTTATTAGCTTTGAATGATTGTGCTGACATGTCATGAGAGATCAATAGGATCACACCTATGGGAAAAGCATTTGCCCACTGTCAAAGGCATTAATGCTATGACTGAGAGCACTCCTCATGCACTAACTGACTAGACAGCTAAAGTCACATTCAGCAAAGCAAAAAAAAAAAAAACAAAAAAAAAAAAAATTCAACCAGAATGATGTGATAAACGCATTTTGGGACAGTAGAACATATCACAAACTGTCCCTGAAGGAATGGCAAAAATATTTTGACTGTCACTAATGTCAATAGACCTGATTAAATTCTGGTGCGATTTGTAAAGCCACTATAGAATTACAAATGGGATATATGTGGTCCAAACTGTATAATATAAAAAGGGAGGGCGTGGAGAGATTTTCCCCCAGCAAATATTAATCCATGTTGGCGGGCTTTGTGGAATGGAGCAACTTGTACGGTGGTGTTTTTTTCCCTCTTTTGACTACTTTGTTAGTTGTTTCTGCTTGATTAGGAAAAAGATATCGTACCATAATTTTTAGGTCTTAAAAGGCTTTCAGACCATTGCTACTTCTCCTATCATCAGGAGTTAAGGAAAATATTTTTTTCTCTGTTCTCCTTGTAACACTCATTTAATTACTTGAAAACTATTAGTTACTTAAAAGCTGTTACATACAACAAACTAAAAGATTTTTTTTTTTTAAATGACATTCCAAAATATTGGAAAACTTTTAAAGGGAAAATAAAAATGTGGAGGTAAAATAAAAAGAGCCAGGCTTAACTGGTCTGATGTATGTTTGCCCTCAAAGGAATAGTTGAAATCTTATATATAAAAGAACAACTGACAGGAAGCTGGTGTTCTGATATCATTGGTTATCTTGCTGACCTGTACTATTCAGCATTTTATTATGACACCATTACTTATTGGTTCACTGAAGTAAAAACAAAACAAAGTCAACAGCCCCTTGTGTTCCTGCTGTCTTCCATACCAGCCTATTGTCTCTTGTGTTATACTTAGACCTCATCTCCACTTACTAGAAGATAAGGGAAGTCGATGGGATAGTTTCTCCTGCCAACGTCTCTCAATGGAGGCACTGTGGAAATTTGAACTAAGGTATGTAGACTCCAGCTACACTATTCACGTAGCTGGAGTTGCATAGTTCTACTTTGTCTCCTAGTGTAGACTTGGCCTGAGATAATAAACTCTTGATTTTTTCCACAGTGCCTAGCATAATGAGGACCTGGTCCAGGACTGGAGTTCTTAAGTGCTGTTGTAATATAACAACTATATCAACAACAAAATAATATAATGAATAGTCCCCATTAACTTTTTCTGACACAAAAGGATAATAGGGAAGCATAAAATCTATTATTCTGCTTAGAGAAAAGAAAGGTACCTTTACACCAGCTTTGTATGTGTGTGTGTGTATTTTCATAACAGCTTTCTCCTATTGCAGCTGAAGCTGTTTTGCATGCCCAAAGCAGCGTTTCTACAACTATTCAGCATTTTGCTATGACACCATTACTTATTGGTTCACTGAAGTAAAAACAAAACACAGTCAGCAGCCCCTTGTGTTCCTTATTTCTCCTTCCTTTCCTCTATTCCCAAAAACCTGGAGAAGCCCCCAGTTCTTACACTGTATTTTTTAATTCCAACAGCTATTCTTGCTCCAGGATTAGGTAATATGCTTTATTATATACAAATTCTGGCTTGTTTTAACTCTACCTGTACTTCTGAGTCAGGACACTCTAGCAGCAGGATGAGAATTGGGAGGGCTCCTTCCTTGCACAGGATTTTCTGGATCCTCTCTGCAAGGTGAGAAAGAGGGCACATTTTAGTACGTGAAAGGGTGCACAAGTATCCAGTGGGTAGATCACCCCTTCCTCAGCATTCAACCAAATGGCTGCAACATCGTGAAGGCTTTCTGAGTAAAAAGGACTGTTGGGCAGTGTTGAGTGATCTAGGATCATCCAGATGTATCCCAAAATGCAGTTAACACTCCAGATAAGACAAAGTCTACATGGGAGCTAAAGGATCGCTTGTTTACAACAGCAAGACAAAATCATTTTATCCATAATGACCAGAAAGCCGCTCGTACAGGTTTTCCTTGTTATTTTTTAAGTTGGAGATTAAATTACTAGAAGTGCTGAGAAGAGATCAGACACACTGGTATAAGCCATTTCTTACTATTTCATATAAAACATCTTTTTAAACAATACATTGCAAATGTGTAAGTGTAAGAGTTCTCACTCTTTACCCACAACTTAGCTAATGGGGGCAGGCATGTCAGCCATGGCCATAGCATCTTTGATGCTTGGGATTGACCTGTATGACATTATTTTTCCATTGATTTTGTTTCAGAATTAATGAACAATAACATTGTCTTCTATCACAGAAGGACACATCATGTTCCTGCTGAAGTTCTTGCAAACAATCCAATGAAACAGGAGCAGGCCCATAATGCTGATCCTAATGTATAATGTGCAACACCAGATTTTGGATATAGGATATACATTAAAACCTTTATACCGTAGTTCACAGTTATCTTCCATTTTAAGAGATTACCTTAGAGTGCCCCTCAAGGTTATGAGTACAGTTCTCTTTCCTAGAATAATCACTGCTTTTAAGCAAGTGATTTTTGTCAATTTCCTGAGTAATCTCTTAACAGACTGCACTCTAATTCAACTGGGTTGATAATCAAGCCCTTGCTGTTGCAAATTATTAACAGGTGGGTCTGTATATTAGCTATCAAAGTCCAAGCTTTTTGCATTTAAAGAATAAGCCAAAGTTGTCATTATCATGAATGCCATCTACCAAGAAAATAACATGTTTTCAGGATTCCAAAGTTATCCCAGCCTATCCTGCATAAAATGTGGCTGTTTCTAGTTGCAAGGTACTTGCTTTTGGCAATATGTAGATAAATCATTAACCTGAAAGTACCTGATCGTGTGAGGTTAAGAATAGCTCCAACTGCATTTTGCTGGATTCTAGGATCATAGGAGTTGGCAAGTGCCAGCAAGGGTACAACTCCCGCTGAGCTGATGGCTTCCTGGTTGGACTCTGGGGAAAACATGCCACAAGAAAGAATAAAAAGAATGTCCTTTCAATACATCTTCCCATTAATCTAATAAACCCTGAAAATGAAGTCTAATATTCCAGTTTGGGGGATTTTTATCTGAATTTTTACTATTTGTTAAAGTCCCTTGGTAGCCTCTGAGTGAATCCAAAGAGCTCAAAATGAGAGATACTAACTGCAGACATTTTAAATAGTTAATCATAGATGAAATTTAGTGATTCAGAATAGCTGGAACACAAACCTCTCCTAGGCTATTGAAGGTGAAAGGTAACACTATATGGGTATGTCTACACTACCACCCTAGTTCGAAGGAGGGTGGTTAATGTAATCATACTAACTTGGAAATGAAGCCCGGGATTTGAATTTCCCTGGGCTTCATTTGCATGTTTCCGGGTACCGCCATTTTAAATCTCCGCTAGTGCGGACTCCGTTCCCGCGGCTACACGCGGCACGAACTAGATAGTTCGGATTAGGCTTCCTATTCGAACTAGGGTGGTAGTGTAGACATACCCTATGTCACTTAAAATTGAGACATTTCTACCTTCCATCTTATAAACCTGATGTGTTAAAAGCCGATTCCCCATGAACACCGGCTCTGCGAAGCTGCCTCTCTCCCCCCATCCACAGGGGGTGGGGCAGCAGAGTCTACCACGGAACGGCCTCTGTCCACAGCAGTCCCAGGCTCGCTGCAGACAGAAGCTGCTCTGTGGGGTGCTGGCGCAGCCTCTGTTTGTTGGGAGCTCAGGCCCCTGTGGACAAAGGCTGCTGCTACTCTGCACTGCTGCTTCTGATACAGAGGCAACCATGCAGGATGTCGGGATTCCCCAGAAGTGGGGCTGGGAGTGCACTGGCTACCAGCCCCGCCCTCAGAGACCATCGAAAAATCATGTAACTAAGTTTTGATGTAGTTCCATGATTATTCAATTAATTGATGTCTAACATCCCTAGTAAGCATCATCCTTAATGGGTGATGCTTACCGGTTCTGGTTAACCAGTGGAGACTAGGGCAGCTTTCCACCCACTGTGGGCAGGGGGCTGCTTGAGCCCCATGGGGCCTGCTGCTGACAGGGGCTGCTCTGGTGGCTGAATGAATAGATGGCTGAATGGTCAATGTTCCTGGCCAGTGCTGGGACTTTCGATCACTCAGGCAGTCTTAGTAGTCATTTAGACAGAAGACTAGCATGAGGAGATTAATCTAGAAGTCTCCTACTGGGCTGAGAATGGTTAGTTCAGTCGTTCCCAAACTTTTTGGCATCACGCCTCCCTTTTTGATTTTTGGAAAACCCTCATGCCCCCCCCCCCCCCCAAATAACAGCAAAACTTGAGCAAAAAAAGGAACGGACCAGGGCAGCAAAACTTGATGGGGGGGGGGGGGGAGTCTGGGTTGCCTCGTGCCTCCCCTGGAATTTTTTCATGCCCCCCAGTTTGGGAACCCATGGGTTAGTTTGTTATCTCTTATAATGGAAAGACAGAGAGAGACCATAGCAAATATCTGTGACATAATTAGCCCCATTACCAAGAATACCCTGTGTTTTTTCCATAGGGTCATTCACTGACTCACAAATGCCTCCACTGAGCTGATGCTCTGTAGTCTTGGATGAATACTGTAACTGTGAGCTTACAAGATGCTTTTTTATATAACTCGTTCTCTTCACTCTTCTCCTCTCCCTGCTCCAGTGCTGGTATCACCCATGCATTGTGGCTGATCTGTAGCAATGTGGCTAATCAGTGGGATAAATGGAGAAATGCACCCCACTGAGGATTAATTTTTTATTCTAATTTCCATAAATGCTGCAGCTGAATAGACTGCTATTATTCTGGACCACCTGCTTACCGGAGTAATTTCAGTCACTGTATTGCTCTCATTGCTCAGGCCCTACTTACTGTGCTTTTAGAAAGGGACTATCCGTGTAGCCAAATGTTCCCTCACTTCAGTGCTGATGAATTAATAGCTTCCTCCAATTAGCTCTATGGATTTAAAGAACTCCTCTTGAAACCTACATTTCAGTTTGTCAATGTAAACCATTTCTGTTCACTTGCAAATTTTCTTGGTGCTACAATTCCCAGAGAGGTGTGTGCACAACTATTGATAATAAAGAGAGACACCCCATGAAATTGAATTTATCATCAAAACTGTTTTCATACTTGACTTTCCTTTATAATTAAAACACATGAGATGTTCTCCTTACTCAGCCAACATGAGGCCTCCCTCAATTTGTGCTGCAAACATGCAGTTCAGATTCTCTCTGCTCTGTATTACTATGCCTATGCTTTATGCTAGAATTACTGTTGGTTGTTTTACCTTCACTTAATATCATGAATTTTGGTCTATCAGTTTTGCTTGCTTTGGCAATATTCCTTTATTTTCATACATTGCAGATGCTATTACTACTATCAGGCTTCTTTCTTACTAAGAGTTCTAGGTTCATGATGCTCCTTGACTAGCTGAGTGTCCCAAATAAATGAATTCAAGAGAGGGAGGCTGACTTGTTTGAACCAGAACTAGCTGGAACATTTTCAACAGGGCAATCTTCTGTCCCAAAATGTTGTTTTGTTGAAATCTAAAAATGTCACTGAAACAAGTCAGTTTTGAAAAGCTGCTGAGACTTTTAACCACAGTGCCAGTTATTGCCAACCATTCTGGTATGTTTTGTGGTGGCCACCATCTTGTATCACATAGGCCATGAACAATGAACAGATGTTAGCAACTTTCAAATACTACATCTAGAATTGAATACAAATCTGAATCCTTGAAGTAAAGGCTGTATATGCCATTGCCAATGTTTTTTTTTTAGCAATCTAGTCCTCTGCCATTTTTTACTCCTGGTTAGTAATCTTGGGCCTTTTTAAAAATTCCATATTGGATTCAATGTAGAATTCCAGCTCAAAGATGTAGTAATGTCCAGGACTGATTACTCCTAGGCACCAACCAAGGTGGGAAAACAACAATGTGGAGCATCTGCAGAGGATTTCAAATGTGACTTTAGAAGGTAGTTATGTACTCTTACTCAGAAATCCCATGTTGACATTGGAAAGAACTGACCTATCAATCTTTCATCTTAATGGATTTTTTCTTCTGTTCTTGGCCACTCTTTAAAATTGGCAATTATTGGATATCTCCGCTTCCTTAGGGGAAGTTATTTGCTGAATATTATAAGCAGCTTCACTTTGCTTCATTGGTTGGGAGCTTATTGCCACACGAGGGAGGGTGCACTGTAATTCTTAAACTCAGAATTCTCAGATTTAGAATTTAGCAAATTTTAAAATTTGTAATAAATTTTCTGAAGGGTTCTTTTGTTCTTATGTACTTATACCACCCACATCACCATAGTCTCAGAGCAACTTCAAGAAGTGCACTAACTTTGGTTGTCAAATGGATTAACTCTGTCATGGTTGAACAGTGAAACTTCCAGATGTAGCTTGTGACAACTCTACTCACAAGTGGTTATTTCACATGCAGGGGATGTAACATACAAATTGCATTTGTTCATTACAGTGAATAAAGGAAAAGTACATTGTACTGACCTGAGACCGCTAAAGTCATTATGCAGGCACAGGAGTTACACTGGACAGTGGAATCACAGGATTCCAGAAGCTCCAGAATTGGCTCAAGTAAACCCATTTGAACAACTAGTTCTTTGTTCACTATTCAGAGACAGATAAAACCGTAACTAGTTAACACATCCTTTATCGATGCAAGAATCATACCTTCTTTTGTATTCCTTTGGCGTCTGTATATTAAAATATGCAAAAGAAATTTAGCATTTAATTAGATTTGAATCAATTATCTCAAAATGCTTATGACTATAACGTTTACTTTTTTTAGACTTTACTATTATATAAACATATATAAATCTACCATTGTATTATTCTGTTGTTCTCTTGAGATATATGAAAAACTGTAAGGGTGCATCTCCAGGAGAGGGTCTAAAACCCCAAGCCCTGGCAGGTGACTCCTAAAGATCTGAATCCCTGACACCTGGCAGGTGTGCCTTGAGATTCAAACTTCTGAAGACTGACATACCCAACTCGCCACTGCAATTCAGTAAGTTTGGTCTCCCGATTATAGATTCTAGCTGAGCCCCACAATTTGTATTATTCATATGCAAATAGTCCATCACTACAGTAAGTCACTAAAGATAATGGGCTAGATTCATACTATATTGATGCTGGCTTCTGCTAGTGCAGGGTAGTGTAATGGAATGTCTACACTGGCATGGTTCCTGGGAAGAGCAGAAGAGGGTACCAGTGCCTATCTCACCTTGTAAATTCAGTTCCTGCCCTGCTAACCCATAAAGTGTAGTGAGCTTTACTGGTCTAGGGCAATGTCATCTATAACTCCTTGGTCCAGCTAGAGTGAAGCTAGCCCTTTTTTATGAAGAAATAAGTGAACCTTTCAAAAAAACAGATCTCATTTTTTTCCTCAAGGCACACTGAAAATAAGATCCAGTTGCAAAAAAACTAAGTATTATTTAAAAGTCAGTGTTTGATTCTACAAGCTGTATTTGTTGCTGAAAAGACAAGTGCCATGTTCTCAATCGGGCGGGATGAAAATGCAGGGCTAGTACAGGTACTCTTGAGGTAAATTAGATCTTGATGAACAGAGAAATTTGTTTCTACCAGGAGCAGAAATACCTCTTGATATTTACTCACTGTTTCCTTCCAGCAAGAAATTTACGAGGGACAAGGAAGACATCTGCTGAACCTCCATGTCACTGGACTGTAGTAAAGCGTAAAAGGGTTCCAGATGCTCAGCAGGCAGCTGGATGTTCACTGTAGAAATGAGAGGAAATACAGAACAAGTCTTTCCACTTATTCTAGTAGTTTGTCATTTCTTCATGTACCTCCTGGCCCAAGTGCTATGCTAATTAAGTATTGTGCACTTATATTCCAGTGGAAGGAGATCAGGCCAAGCTGTTCCCTAACAGTTTTAATAATCAGATAGTTTAGAAATGTTATTGGCCAACCATGGGGAAGAAGGAGGAGAGAAACAGAAATTATTGTTAATGCCAAACAAGTCTTTCTGCCCCATATAAGATCCTTGTTTGGATCGCTATGTGTGCTTTTTGGCAGTGAGAACAATACACTGTAAATACATCAGGCCAAATTCTCTGCCGATGTAATTCTGTTGGAATCAAGGGAGTTGCACAAGTATAGTCAAGGGGAGAATTTGTCATATTTTCTGATATACAAAACATTGAATACTCCTCTATTAGAAAAAAATTCACTTACTGTTCCCCTCCACTATCCCTACTTTGTGTGTTACTTCTAAGATAGCTTCCTTCCCCATATTTTTAAAACACTACTAAAAATCCAGAGTTATTTCACATCAAGTCTGACCACGCTGAAAAACCTCAATATCCAACTTTCAACTGCATAGTCTCCACTGGAAAACTGTATGCTGTCACCTGCTTCCTGTTCACAGACCATTTAAGAAACTGCCACGGACTAGCCATTGTAAATACCTTGTTCCTGAATTTTCACTACCAGCTGGCTTCTAAGTAGTTGTCATCTCCTAGGGTTCCACAATATAGCTCTAATAGGACACTCCTCTTCTCTCCCAGAATATCCTACACCAGTGGTCACCAACCAGTAGATTGGGATCTACCGGTAGATCTTAGAGCATCTGACAGGTGATCCTGACTGGTTTGGCTGGGAGACTATCAAGTGCCAGCACTTCAGCTGCCACTTCTACTGCTGCCCTGCTGCTCCTGCCCAGAGCCTCAGAGCTACCCCTGGGAGCATCCTGCTTGTTGTGCAGGGTTAGGGAGACAGGCAGGGGAGCACTACTATCTCTCTGCCCCCCTCTCCTGTACCCCATATTCACAGAGTGAGGAGGGCGAGGCCTCAGCAAAGGGGCAGGGCAGAGGCATTTGGGTTTGAGGTAAATCCTGCACTGACTTAAATTCAAAAAGTGTTCTTGTGCTTAAAGTTGGAGACCACTGTGTAACTTATGGGGGTTCAAGGTACGCCCAATACCAATGTAATATGCATATCCTATAAAGGCTGTGTTGAAATTCTACAGAATTGCCATAGTTATGTAGGTGACATGTTTCTTGTAGTCATCAGGATCATCTGACTATAATAAAGCCAGTTGACACTCATTCCACAAGTGACTCTGCACTTATGGAACTGTAACCACACTTCCTTTTTCTCTAATATACATGATGCAACAAGAGATTAAAAAAAAATCTTAAATTTGTTAAGGAACTTAATAGTTTGGGAAAAAATGCTTTTTGTTTAACTGCATTTATGAAAATATTCAAATGCACCAGAAGGCGCTTACTTACGGTGCTGACTCATATGCAAGTAATACAGAGCAGCAGACTGCTGTAAAGCAGGGTTCTCTGAAAATGCTAAGGTCCTCAGAGCTTCCAAGGAGTCTTTTCCAAATGGTGACATCTGAAAGCCTGCAGGACATACAACGAAAGCTCAGACTTAGTTAATCCTCAAAAGGTTTATTGTACGAGGAGTTCAGAATTCCCAGGGATTTAAACCAGCAAGCAACCCAAACCACAAACGTATGAACTAGCATATTGGAATGGACTATAGCAAGTCTGCTCTGGTACCACATCTTCAAAAGTGGCCAGTATCAAATGCTTCTGAAGAGGGTTTGATAAACCTCATAGTGAATAACCTGGAATAATCTGCCCTAGAAGCTTCTTCCAAACCACTGCGCTTAGTGGTTGGAAGGAAGATCATTTATATCCCTTATATTCTTTTGTACCCTCTCTAATGTAATTGTGGATGTTCTTGTTATTAATCCTTTCTTAAAATCATAGGCCCGTGGTTAAATGATATCTTGTGATTGCAGATTGCAGAGCTCATGTATAAATTATATGAAAGCATTTTCGTTTTTGGCTTTCAATGTATTTTCATTGTGCTCTGTTAGCATTATGATAAAGGAGCAAATAGAATGAAGAAATGAGCTGTAATGGCCCTTGAGTTACACTCAATTTGCACCAGCCACCAAATCAGATGGTTTCTCTTAAGTATAAAATTAGTGTTCTACAACTACCACCTCAAATACTGCAATATCATAATTAATGCAAACTGTAATATTTTGCACCACTCTTACATTCTTACAAGTCTGGAGTGGAATGGAGAAATGCCCCGCAATAACTGCTGAAAAGGAAATACGTTTCTAAAAAGTACAGCCTGAGTCTGTGGAAACCACGACCTCAAGATCTAGTTTTAGCCAAGAGGTGAGCACAGAGCAATAAAGAATTAAGTATTTATATGGATAAAAGAACCCTTTATTTTAGGCAGGATACAGCAGGGATATAAATGCTAATGTTTCAGTGCATATAAACCAACCTCTTATTCAAATCATTAGAAGCTATTAACACATCAAGTGTAACAAACTCCTATCTTCTGTATTAAGAATTGATTATTATTAATTTTGGTTATTGAATAGCAACTATTGTAAAAGGAAAGATTAACCAATATTTGTAGATTATTTTTTTAAGATTAAACCCTGCTGCTGGAAAGTGGAGTGGCTGAATCTCCTAGTCATCTGTGTGTCTCTGGGTAGGAGAAGGCAGAAGTGAAAACCAGTCCAAATTTTTTTTTGCCCTTAATAAAGATCTCATTATGCTGCATGGGCTTATGAAAGAATTTCATTTCTTCATTATCAAACATGAAGTCTGTACTCAGCCCCTTCCATTACTTGACTCATGGCTCTCTATGAAGATAATGGGATTTGTAATAGGGCATGTGATGAACAGAGGGATCCAGGAACAGAGATGAGTTAGACTATGAAACACTGAAAAGCCATAAAGAATTTTATAATGTTGGTCGTTTTGAACTGGTGAATAGGAAATTAGTGAAGTTGTATAAGAATGATGTGGTCACACATTTCTGTACACATGAGGCACTACACATGAGATTGGCTGGAATTCTACACATACTGGCATCTGGAGGGATGAGCCTTCACTTAGACAGCATAAAGAATGGAATTGCAATATTTATGGTAGAAAGACAATGTGAATAAAGCTGAAAATTATTAGCATGGGTGATAGTTTAGGTTAAAGAAAGACATATGATGACCAATGGGGAGAAGAAAGAAAGAACAGCTAATCAATAATTTAATGCTGTGAGATTCTACAGGGGCAGGGAATTGGCCCAGGGAAGAGCCACCACAGGACAGAGATATCAATTTTGTAGAAGTGAACCTAAAATGAGAGGGAACTAGAGATGTCTGTGTGGTTTTGCAAATAAAATGGACCACAGAGTTGAGCCCAAATGAAAAAGAAAGTTCTTCATTTGTGGATCATTAACTACATGAAGAAAGTGTTTTCTATACTATTACAAGAGTGAAAGTATAAAAGCCACCAGTTGCAGCAAATATGAAACAGCATCAGCTCTTTCCTCCCTCCACATGCCATTTCATAACACAATAGTAGTGAAATGAAACCTTTCCTATCCATGCACAGACTAGCTTCTACAAAGACTGACTACAGAATGAGGAGCGGAAGTAGGACTAGAGACAATAGCTTCACCGGTAGGCTGCCCCTGGGTATCTTGGGCAAGTCACTTTTCTCCCCGTATGTCAGTTTCCCTATTTGTATAATGCAGAGAATGGTACTTTGTAAAGCATGTTAAGATCTGCAGACAGAAAAGCATCATATAGTATATTATCTCTCATAATATACTATCTACTTTTCGATGAACATTCCCTTTTTCTACTCTGAACCAAAAAACATCCCATATAAACTATTTTAAAACATAACACCTTGAGGAACCAGAAAATGCAAAATGTGCATGCCAGTATTCAAAACATTGTTAATATTTTACCAGCTAAACTCCTATGCTAATTACTGGGTACAATACGGCTAAACTATCCGACACATTTTCAATGGAGGGGAAGTGGAAGAAAAGGGAGAAGTGGCAGAAGGATGAAGCATACTGGTTATTATTCTGCACTGCTGGGTGGCTTTATAGAGAGCCATTGATGCTTAGCATGCTGCTGTAGTTTACATTAAAGACTGCTCCAGTATTCCGCTCCTGCCAAAAAATCAGTAAATACTGGCAACCCTGAGCCACCTTTGCCCCTTATCAGCTCAGCTGAAGTCTCCAATCAAAGCCATAACCTTTCTGGACCATCACCCCTATTTGTGACTCTCCGAATAAAAAACAAACAGGAAGCAACAATGCTCATCTGATGCAAATCACATTTATTTGCATTCTCTTTGTAGAATGCAGTTGTCACAGGTATGTGCAATCATATTACAGATATAGTATTTGAATAACAGTTAGACCACATTTGTGACTCCTCCCCCCCCCAAATAGCTGTTTAAGGACAGACATTAGGAATCACGAGTCTTTCCAGTTGCTGGCTCAAACAAAGCTAATGCAGTAATCTCAGTTTGTTGTGTTAGTCCATTGCTAAAGCAAAGATAGCATCTTTCAAACAAGGGATTAATATAATGCACCAAAAAGAACAAAGGAGTGTTGTTATAGTGGGAGCGGTTAATATAAATTTCAAAGTAAATCATCCTTTTGTCTTTTACTCCTTGAGCTGAAAGAGGTTGAACCTCTCTAGTCTGGCACCCTCAGGATCTGACCAGTGCTGAACCAGAGAATTTGCAGAACCACGGGAGGTCAATATTGTCTAGCAGCATTACCAACACTTTCACTGCTTATGGGGCTCTTAGAAGACATTTAGGTGTAAATTAGAGCTAAATAACAGCATAGAACCCTGAGAGCCAGGACTGGTGGTTGTAAACCAACTTTATGGGCCTGCAGAAACCGGCCACATCCAAGATAAATGGACATCTGGCTAAATAAAATCATGCCGGACCAGAGGGTGCTGGACTAGAGAGGTTCAAGCTGTATTCCATGCTTAGGCTCTTCCTAGAGATGCTTTGGGAGAAGACTCCAATGGAAAATAACCTAGACAATAATAGCAACCTCTAACTTTATTTTTGAGAAAATACATACATTATAATGTGGAGATATTTCCCCTCATAGAGCTGGAAGGGTCTTTGAGAGGGAGGGTTCAAGGAGGAGTAGGGTTGCCAGGTGTCCGGTTTTGTACTGGACAGTCTGGTATTTGAGGGTTTTGTCCGGGAAACAAATTGAGAAATTACCAGACATATAAAATATCTGGTATTTTCTAATTAAGTAAGTTTTATTGTAATTAGGTGTATCAGTCCTTAGCTGCAAACTGCCTGGCTGGTAGATGCGCTCATGCTGTGTGAGTGTGTCTACCAGCCAGGCAGTTTGCAACTACTCGAGGAAGGGTATGTGAGGGAGGGGGGGACAAAATGGAATCCTCGGGGCTGGACTCACTCATGTGCCTGGGTCTGCACGTGCCTAGGTCAGTCCCGCTCCCCCCACCCTCCCAATCTCCCCAGTCCAGCCCCGCTGGCGGCAGCTGGTTGCCTCCCACACCCTACCACTCTCCCCCAGTCAGCCCCGCTGCCCTGACGACCCCCCTGACCAGCCCCGCTTCTGGCAGCTAGATCTTCCATCCTCCTCAACTCCTTCGGTCAGCCTTCCCGCCCCCTGTCCAGCCCTGGTTCTGCCGCCTGCCCTTCCCGATCTCTGCCGGAAAGCCCCGCTGCCCCCAACCCTGCTTCCGTTGGCTGCCAACCCCGATCTCTGTGGGACAGCCCCGCAGCCCCCAACCCTGCTTCACCCTGGGTATTTGGCTGTGTAAATTTTTAGTGCAATAACTAGTGGGAAACTGTGTGAATTTTTAGAGCATTCAGTCACCTTTATCATACAATTATTTTCTATCACTTTCTCTAATAAAGACTTCAAAGTTTCAACTATACCCCTTATGGTTTTATAACTCTCTGGGCCACTGCCTTAAATGTTGAGTAGTCCTTTATACTTGGGTAAAATGCTACCGTTCTGTCATTAGAGATCTATTTTGCTGAGGTGTAAATTACAGTGGAAAATCAGGCCTTTAACATTTATTGGCTAGGCAGGCCTGCCAACACGGTGTGGGGGGCAAATGGGACAATTGCACAGGGGCCTGATGGTTCAAAGGGGCCCAGAATTCTTGGCCATTGCTGCTGATGCAGTAGCAGTGGCTGGGCACTCTGGGCCCCTTTGAAACACACAGGAATGCTGTTCCACAGGGCTCTGAGGCCTGAGTGGGGAGGGCTCAGTGCTGCGCTCAGGGCAGCACTAAGGGCTGAGTGCCTTCCGCACCATCCCTTCTGCCCGAGTCTCCGCCTCTTCTGGGGTGCAGATCTGGCCCCCCCCACACTTTGCCCCCAGACTCATGGTGGGTGTCAATATGCCCTAGACTATTTTAAAATTCCTGAACCCCTTTTATGAATAGGCTAGGTTTCTACACTATGCCTTGGTCAGTTCTGGACTTTGCTACAGCTGTAGCCAAATGAGGCTGATCTGTTATAACATGGTTTTCTGCTGTCCAGCACATTAATTTGTAGTGTGTAATATAGGAAAGTCACCAGGAATTTCACCATCTTACCTACCCGGGCTAAAGCCTTTGCTATGTCTTAAAGAGTTTTTCAGAGTTTTCTATCAGTCATTATTAAAGCTTTAGTATGCAAGGTGAAATCCTGTGGCCTGCACGAAGACTGTAAGATGTTACTTGTAGAAGCCTAGTACAATAGGCCAATGGATCCTGATTTGGGCCTTTATATGCTCTATAATGCCAATATTTAATTAATAAAGCATACAGAGGCATAATAATGTGCTGTACTGAGGAATTTCTCACTCCATGTCCCATGCTGTGGGTACACGTACAAGACTTTGTCAGTAAGCAGGGGGTATGGTCATTGGGTCCACAAAGGGTTAAGATCCCACTAGCTAAATTCCAAGTGCAAATGAGGCACACTAGATTGTGATCATTCATTATTGCAACTAATAGATTCCAGTAGCTGCTACAGGCTGGCTGCACAGATAGCCTGCACGTTGCCTCTCCGGAGACCGCTTTCCATTGAACACTATAGTATAGTTAAAGTTTAAGACAAGAAACTGGAATCACTCATACAGGTACTTTGACAGTTTTCATATCTTTTCTGTAAACGTCACACTAAATGGAGCCAAATATGGCTCAGTATGGAACCAAATATGGCTCTTTTGTCATTCCCAAAATACAATGTAACTTTTTAAATTAAAATGAAAAATTAATTCAAAAATTTAAAAACGTGTTATTACTCATGTAACTTGAATGCATGAACGAACTTGAATTTGACCAGTTATGATGTAAACTTTAAAGAAATGTGTGAAAAGTCGCAGCAGCAGAAGTCCCGTTAAATAAAGTCTGTGAGTACAATGTTTCATTTATGCTACCATTAATCATCGTCAATTATCAACAATATTAAGTTATATATTTTCAGTCATGCAAATGGGGATTTTTATATGGCTCTTTGTTGACCACTTGTCCTAAATATTGATGTAGTTTGGCTCTTTGATTTGCAAAGGTTGACAACTTCTGGCTGAAGAAAACCAGTAATATACATTTGTTTATTAATGATAAGAAGCTGTACTTTCATCTTTCTGTTCTCTCTTTGTGTTTTTACAGTGGCCAGGAGATTTTTAAAAGTGCAGTGAAAATTTTGAAAATGTGGACAGACAGGCAATGCATTTCAGAAGGAACTATCCCCAGCGTATAGGTAGCTGCTACAATCTCTGAGGGTATGTCTACACTACAGCATTATTTCGAAATATCTAATTTCAAAATAGTTATTTCGAAATAATGCGTCTACACACAAAATGCATTTTGAAATAGCTTTTCGCTATTTCGAAATAGCACGTCCACACTGCTTGGACACTGAATCACATTTAAGGCCAGTCGGAACTGGTTCCAGCAGGGCATCAGGTCAGAAGTAACCTTGTGGCCAGGGCAGCCAGCAGGGCTCCCTGGGAAGGGCTGGAAGCACCCTATTTCGAAATAAGCATCTACACAGTGCTTATTTCAAAATTGCAATTTCAAAATTGGCACTATTCCTCATGGAATGAGGTTTACCAATTTTGAAATAAGCCCTCCGCTATTTCAAATTAATTTCGAAATAGCAGTTGGCTTGTGTAGATACTAGGAAAATTATTTCAAAATAATGGCTATTTCAAAATAACTCTGCTGTGTAGACATACAGAAATAAGATAGGGTTACTCAGGGTATTAGATACGTTAACGTAAAGGTTCGCTCCTTTAGAATCCTGCCTTTTTCCTCAACAATTATCTGATGCAAAACAGATCATCCAACTTTTACTGTATTCAGTACGGCTTGTCTTCATATTGATCATATATGCCTATTTTGTTTCAACAAAACATCCTCCTCCTTACATCCCCCTCTGTCAAGATAAATGGAAACTATACTTTGTGGACTTGGTCCATGAGCAGCAGAGGGCCCGCGAATCCCACTGAAAATTGAACCAGTCCAACATCACACACACAGTGTCCTGTCAGAATCAGGCTGCATTTTTGTTGTTTTGTAGGACCACAACAGCCTCAAAAACAGACTTGGCAGAGGGGTAGGAATGCGTGTATTCTGATACAGGATAATTCTTATAATAATATTTTAGTGCACAAACCCAACTCTGATACATGAAAACACAAAGACCCTTACTGATGTGACAAACCAGTAAATGAATAAATTACATAACATATGTGACTACAAAGATAGTGTGCTAACATATGAGAAAATTAATGTGAATCTAACTGACTAGAGTGGATCTGTTAAATGAATACATTCTGTGAGTACCACAGCAGAACAAAGTTTTATAAAACACTAACATCCTCTAAAAGCCTGTCACATACCTAAACTTAATTTGTAGCTGTGCGGTGATTAAAGAGCGGGATCACATTCTGTTTCCAGCACTGTAACTCCAATAAAAAGGAAGGTGAGACAAGGCAAAGATTCAGGTCCCTCCCACTAACCTTATAAACTTCAGCCATAATTTCTAGAAGACTCTGTATTATGAAAGATGATTTTTGTGTGCAAATCAGGGATTGCATTTGCTGCTTTGGCACAAAGGAAAGCTATTGATCATTTTGATGCAGCACTTTATTATACCACATGAACCCTCAGTTTCCCAAACACAGCAGGAAAAGCACTATAGCTGTATGGCTGCATCATGGCACTGAACCGCACAAAACCAAGTTGGAACAAACAGCACAGTTGTCATGTAGAAAAAAATCTCTCCCAAATAACCTCACCTCACCTGTTTCAATGTGTTGCAGAAACTCTCTTGCCGTCTCCTTTTCATGTGGCTGAAGGACAGGATTGTATAGCTGTCTGGATTCATAGCCCTTTTGTTTTAGGCAGGAACATTTACTTATTAGAATTAAATACTCCTTAATGTTCTGTATCAGACTTGAGGCTATCCTCTTCACAAGAGAGACAAAATCCTGAAGCAACTTCACACACTTTTTACACAGCTGGTCCATTTTTATTTTACTTGTTCTGCTACCAATGAAAAACACGAGAGTAAAAAGGAGAGAGATGAAAAGTGTAGCTGCTTCCCACCTTCACCCCTTTTTGCATTAAGTTGTTGCTCCCATGTTCGTGTATGTTACAGATCTTCATTTATCCAACACTGTCATAGTACTGTAGAGCCAATGCAAAACTGCTAAGTTATTTTTTACGTGCAGACAAACTGCATGGCACAACAAAACTTAACGGCCAACAGTAGCTCCTTTGTGAGAGCTATAAAATGTAAGCATGAAGACTGGAACAGAGCCACGTAAAATCACTGTTTCTCTGCTTTGGTTGAAGAAAAATAAAGCAATCACACAAAACTGTTCCATAAATTACAAATGAACTGTATTGAACCGATCACCAAAGTCTTCACAACACAGAGGCCAGTGAAAGCTTCTGGAATAATGGACAAAGAAGGCTGTGATTATGTAAAGTGACATCACAGCTGAAGGCAAAGGACCACCTACTCCACACCTTTTTAGCCAATAGGGAAGGTTAAAAAAATCAGCAAACAGGTTTTTCCAGTTTCACAGAAGTTTAGACAGAAACAAAGGCCGAGTCTGGCTATGCAGACAGTTCATAACAGTTTCAAATACAGTAAAGCTAAAAATGGAAAAATATGTAAATACAGATACAAAAGGATATGGAGAAGATTAGACGGTATGTAAAAAAGTGATCAAGGTCCAATGAGGAGAGATAAAGGGAATCCAATTCCCCTTGCTAAAATTAACTTCTTTACTTATTTTTCTGAGGATGAAGAGAGAACAGATGAGTAGGAGAGTGCTTCCCTCTCTTCTCTACTGCTTCATGAAGTTTCACTGCTGTAGATGCCCTCTCTACAAACACTTATTTATGAAAGTATCAGAGGAGTAGCCGTATTAGTCTGGATCTGCAAAAATGACAAGGAGTCCTGTGGCACCTTATAGACTAACAGATGTATTGGAGCATAAGCTTTCGTGGGCAAAGACCCACTTCGTCAGATGCATGTAGTGGAAATTTCCAGAGGCAGGTATAAATATGCAGCCCAGAATAATTCTGGCCTGCATATTTATACCTGCCTCTGGAAATTTCCACAACATGCATCTAACGAAGTGGGTCTTTGCCCACGAAAGCTTATGCTCCAATACATCTGATAGTCTATAAGGTGCCTTAGGACTCCTTGTCGCTTTTATTTATGAAAGACACCATTCAAAATATGGAATGCTATTTTAAATGTTCCTGAGGCTTCCTGTAAAGTCAGGGTTGACCTGTCCCTAGATCTCTTCATTAGGCAATGAATTTGTGCTGGTGTGTTGTACAATCACTCATGCCAGACTACTTTTATCAATGTATTTATTACACTGTCATGGATACATATATACCTCTGCATTTGACATGTTTGCTTCTCATTTTAAAATACTTTTATACTTAAGGTAGGAGTTTCAATCATTCTTAAGTCACGGAGAAGCTCAAATCCCATTGACTTTCAATAAGACTTGTGTTCCTAAATCTCTTACTTTTGGAAATTTCTCCCTTTGTCTATTACGCTTAAATCTATCAAACGTATCTTGGAGTTTTCATTGGGATATTTAGGGATATAGCTTTTGGGTGATATTAAATCCCCTAAATATGTATACTATTCAGTCTGAACCAAGAGCTATCTGGTTCCCTTGATAACCACTAGATATGAGCCTCTCTCTCCCCTTTAATCATCTTTTATGAAGAAGAAGTTTGGAGGCATTCTATCTCCTTGCTATTCAATCTAGTGATGTATTATGACTACATCCCTGCATTATGTTCAAGAGTGGCCAGCTGGCTCATTCTCTTCATTACTGTTTCTTAGGGACAGGGGAAGCAGGCAGGGTTAAGATTATCTGTTCCCTCCTCCCTTCTGCCAAATTCACCTTGTAAGGATCTAGAAGATAGGCTAGCTTTCCAGTCACATATTCTGTATCAACAGAACTCAGAGACTCACCACTTATGTTCTGCTGCCACCACCACTAGCCCTTCAAACTTTGCTATTAGGATGAATGTCCAAGAGAGCAACGTGGTATCATAAAAATTTCAGAATCTATCATGTTCCACTTTCATAATTCAACCCTGGTGAGCAGATCTGCCACATTTCACTCATTTAGGATTAGTTTTAAAGTCATTTAAAGTGTCTATGTGAGAAAAGATGCAGAATTTCACAGCGACACAATTATACATTCATCTACTATATATTTTAGGGAGTTGTCTGTCTGTTTGATCAAGAACTCTTCCTAAACGGCAAGAGCTAAGATCACTGAATTTGGTATTCAGCTTTCTCTTATAAGTTAAAGCAATATAAGGGTTTAGTTGTGCTAGGAAAACAGGATGTGTCCAGAATGGGATTGCTTCTCATAAAACCAAACAGAAAAGAGACAGAATAATCATAAGAACATAACATAAGAACATAAGAATGGCTGTACTGGGTCAGACCAAAGGTCCATCTAGCCCAGTAGCCTCTCTGATGACAGTGACCAGCACCAGGTTCCCAGAGGGGGTGGACCGAAGACAAAGATCAAGCGATTTGTCTCGTGCCATCTGTCTCCAGCCTCTGACAAACAGAGGCCAGGGACACCATTCCTACCCCCTGGCTAATAGCCTTTTATGGCCCTAGCCTCCATAATTTATCTAGCTTCTCTTTAAACTCTGTTATAGTTCTAGCCTTCACAGCCTCCTCTGGCAAGGAGTTCCACAGGTTGACTACACGCTGTGTGAAGAAGAATTATCACTTATTAGTTTTAAACCTGCTACCCATTAATTTCATTTGGTGTCCTCTAGTCCTTATATTATGGGAACTAATGAATAACTTTTCTTTATTCACACTCTCCACACCACTCATGATTTTATATACCTCTATCATATCCCCCCAGAATCAAATCAAGTATAGGCCTCATAATTGACAAAATTGAGTGAATGTTGAAAGAGACCGAATCAAGATGAAACCGAGATTATAGGGATAAAGAAACAAAATACACTTGATGGAATTCCTGAATTACAGACCTGAGCAATGCCCCGTAAATCTATTAGTTAATATATTTGTGTTTCTGTAACACCTTTCATCTGAAGATTTCAAAGTGGCTTACAGAGACACAAGTGAGATAATATCTTTTATTGGACCAACTTCTGCAGGTGGAAGGTAAAAACTTTTGAGCTACAGAGAGTTCTTTTTCCAGTCTGGGGAAGGTAATCAGGATATCTGAATTAAATACAACCTGGTACAGATTGTTAAGCATAAAGTGTAACATATGTTGCAGGAGGCCAGTTGAAAACAAGTGGACAATTACAGATTAGATTGTTAGACATACCAGGTTTGAAGTGGGCAATTAAGGGTAGCTGGCAGTCAAATGCATTACAAATTATTGTAATGAACCATAAAACAAGACTCCCTGCTGAGTCAATTGTTTCTGGCGTACATCAAAGTTATGAATTTAAGGTCCCAGGCTCACCTTTTGAAGGTGTTGTGCAGATTTCTTTGAGGATGACTGTTGAAAGAGCAAACATGGAGTAATCACTTTGTGAGAAATGTTCAGCTGTTAGTGATATGGCATTTTTTGTCTTTTATTGTTTTCTAAAAGAGTTAATTCAAAAGCGTAGTGACTGATTTCATCCACATAGTTATTATTGGTACATTTAGTGCAATGCACAAAGTGAATGACATTGTGATAAGCATATGTAAGACCCATGAATCTTAAAAGCTGTGTTGTGGCTAGTATTGATTGTCACATCAGTGGAGATATATCTGCAGGATTTGTATCCATTTTTCTGGCAGAGTCTGATGCTCCTTTAAATTGGTGGGTCCTGGTCTATGGGGAGTTTGCTTCTAATGATGAGCTTGGCAAGATTGTGGTGGCAGAGTTGAGATGAGGAGGGTTGTTCGAAGGCCAGAAGAGGGTGTTTAGGAAAGATTTCTTTCAGGGTGGACTCCCTATGAAATATGGGCTTTAACTGTTTCAGGGTGCCTTCTGTGGATTCTTGTGTTGCATAGAGGTGTATTTTCTTTCTTTCCCTGTATTGAAGCAAGTTCTCCAGGGTATTTGGGTGGCCCACTCCATAGTGAAATCTATTTTTTGATGAAGTGTTCTTGTTTAGTGAAGGTAGTTTTAGGTGTGCACACAGACCCTGCACATCCAACCTTTTTCCTGCATCCTCTGTTCCACCCAGCCTCTGTATCCTCACTGTCAGCCCACTCTTGCATCCTACCTTCTGCCCAGACCCCATAACCCCACCCCAGCCTGCACCCTGGCAGCCCCCTCCTGTGCACTGAACCCCTGATCTTTGGCCCCACCCCAGAGCCTTAGTTCCTCTAGGCTCTGGGGTGGAGCTTGAGTATAGTGAGGTGAATGTCTTTTTTCTGCTAATCTATTGGGACGCCACATCTGTGAGCATTTTTTTCCTCATTTGGGAGGCCTGACCAGTAAGAGTTTGGGTTTTTTGGGTGGTTGTTGTTTCTCACTTTAGTGTGGCTCCTGATTGATTTTTTTTTTGTGGGTCAGTGGTCCCAGACCCCCCCAAAATTCCCCACTCCTGGTGTGTAGAGAGGTGACATACATGTTGCTGACAAGCCTGGTGTTCTGAAGGGAGGTTGTTAATGTTGTGGAGTTTCTGGAGGAAGTTATTAGTGTTTCGGTGAAAGCTGACCTTTTGTGTGGTTAGTCGATTGAGGATGGTTTCCTTACATTCCTTTACAAATGAAGAGACTGCCTGAGTTGCCTTGTTTATGTATCTTAGGAAGTATGCAGAAACTCCCATCCTGGCATAGGTTTATGGGAAGTGAGGTTGATAGTGTATAAGTGTGCATGGTTACACGCAGGGTGTCCCCCTCCCAATGCATCTGTATCAGAGGCAGCAGTGTGGAAGGGGGCAGGTGAGCACCAGCTCCCAGGAAGCCACCTAGATACAGGGGCAACAGGAAGGGGAGCCTGTACGTGTGGAGAAACAGCTTTTAAGCCAATTCCGTGTATGTACTGGTTCTTGTAGAGCTGCCTCCGCCTCCTCCCCCTTCCCCCACTGCTGCCTAGGAGGCTAGCATTGCCAGATCCTTTAAAAAAAAATACTGAACTTGGCGGGGAAAAAATTGGTTAAACAAAAAAATCCAAGGGACTAAATTTGTTGAGGGGAAAAAAAAAGGGGGGGACCAAAAAAAAAAAAAAGGTCTTTACATGTCCCCGTGCTCCCTGCTCCACCCTGGCCAGACACAGCAGGGGAAGAATGTTCCCACCGGCCTTCCGTCCGAGAAAAACAGAAAATACCAGACATTTTACATGTCCAGTATTTTCTGTTTTTTTAAACTGGACAGAGGCGGCAAAAACCGTACACTTGGCCACCCCAGCCAGTGGTCATGAGAGGCATAAGGATTTTGTGCAAAATGGAAGCGGCTATACTGATTCTTTTTACACAAAAACCTCTTGCGCCAAAAGAAACAGCAGAAAATATGCTAATGATGTTGCAACTTATGCTAATCAGTCCCTCATTGGCATATTTTCTGCCACAAAAACATGTAGTGTAGACATAGCCCAGGGCTTTTGCAGAAAAACTTGCCAGCTTTCTACAGTGGCCGCTTGAATTTCTGCAAGAACACTGACTTCCTACTGTCTGAAATCAGTGCTTCTTGCGGAAATACTATGCTGCTCCCGTTTGGGCAAAAGTCCTTTTGCGCAAAGCTTTTGCGCAAAAGGGCCAGTGCAGACAGCTCAGATTTGTTTTGTGCAAAAGTGCGTCTAGATTGGCACGGACGCTTTCCTGCAAAAAGTGCTTTTGTGGAAAAGCGTCTGTGCCAATCTAGACGCTCTTTTCCGCAAGTGCTTTTAACGGAAAACTTTTCCGTTAAAAGCATTTGCGGAAAATCACGCCAGTCTAGACGTAGCCCTAGTGTGCAGTGTTTTTCAACCAGTGGTACGAGTATCCTTAGAGGTACTCGAGAGAAGTTAGGGGGGTACGTCAACACAACTGAAATTTGAAGAAAACTGAATTTTTATTTTAAGTCTTACAGCGCTTTATTATTTTTGTACTTTTTACACCCAAAAATTTCATCGCCCGCACAGCTACGATTTACTTCTTTAAACAAATGTGTTGCAATGGTAGAAAAAAATGTTGCCTGAAAACTGTAGGTACTGAATATACTTATAATTTTTTTTAAAAGGGGTACTTTATAAAAAAGGTTGAGAAACACTGCTCTGGAAGCAAGAAGAGTTATTCATTGAGTGCTTAGATGAAGGAGCGCCCTCTACTGAATTATCTTTACTTCTTTCCCTAAGCATCCAGTCCAAGGACTGACACAGCTTAATACCACTTGGTTTGTGAAACTAAATAAAATCCATGTGAAATGATGTAATTGGAAGGATTAGTGTCAGGCTTTGGTACAAGAACTAAACGTTACACAGCTCAAATTCAAATGTTGCTGTCTCTTATGATGGAGTAAACTTGGAGTAACTCCACTCATTTCAATAGAGATGGTCCGGCTTTACACTGGTTTCAATAAAAGGAGTGAAATCCAATCTTTGTGCTCTTAAATATCTGTGGGAGTGGGACTCTATCATATTGTAATTTTGCAATTCAGCCTGTCATGATATGTTATAAAAGCTTCAGAAAGGTAGCCAAGTTAGTCTGTAACTAGAAAAACTTAAAAAACAAATAATCCAGCAGCACCTTAAAGACTAACAAAACATGTAGATGGTATCATGAGCTTTCATGGGTACAACCCACTTCTTCAGATCAATGGAGTATTAAAAGTCCAGGTCCAAAATAAATAGCTGATTGGGAGGAGGGGAAAAATAGTGAATAATGAAAAATAGTGTTCATATCCCAAGAAGCTGATAGAGAAGGTATGATATGATAGGTCGACACTGCTCTTAGTCCTCATAAGGGTTTTGACCATAGACTCTGAGAGTGATACTTCCCTTTTAGCTTTGGAAATGTGAATATATGAAGGAGCCCATCCAACACACAGAATATTCCTTCAATCTGAACAATTCTACTTTTAAGTTTTTCCTGTTTCCTGCTAGTCTAGTGGCTACCCTTCTGAAACTCTACTTCTATGCATCATGAACTTGGATGAGCCCTTGTAAATCCATATAAAACATAACCTGCCTATAAGACCTTTGAGAGAAGACGGAAGATACTTTTTAATATCCCGAGTTAGTGCAGAAAGAAGGCTAGGTGAAGAGAGAAAGCGAGAGAACTTTTTACTGTAGAGAGGAATTAAATATTAAAAGCAAAAAAACCCCTTCAAGTTAGTGTTATTTTATTATGTACTCCCTACTGTAACCTGTGCCTGCATTACCTACATTGCAGGATTATAGTGAACACCCCCACTTTTTGTTGGGGTGGCAGTGCTGGAAGCATTAAGATAAATTCTCTGCTGCTGTCTCTTATCAGATAAGACAGTGAGGTATTGCACCAAAGCCCTATGCGCACGTCTGCTGCAAAAGCTATTGCAGTAAAGCGCTGTTGTTAAGAGACCGTTTTCCTTCCTGCAGAAAAGGATCAGTCGGAGCGAGGGCTGATCCGGGGCTGTGCTCCGCTTTACAGCGAACACCTTTGCATAGCTTCCTGTGCACGGGCGCAACCTTCCGCCTGCAGGTAACCGACTCTGCTAGGGGCTGCAGGGGCCCTTCCCCCTGCGGGTCACGGCGCGGGGGAGGGGATGCTGCAGAAGGGGCCTTCCCCAGCTGTCACTCTCAGCGAGGAGGCGGCGAGGGCACGAGCTGGCGCTATGGAATGCCCGGGCCTGCGGGGCGCCACGCGGGGGTGTGGCCCCTCCCTTTCTGGTCACTCGCTTTCTTAGATCCCGAAGAACAGGGTCGCGGGTGTCATGTGACTGAGTCTACCGTCACCTGACTAACCCGGAAGCACTGGTCGCCATTTTACCTGTGGCAAAGACGCACGCTTCGCCCAAGACCAACATGGGGGGGGGGGGAAAGGGGTGGCTACTGGGTTTGCGACTTTTCCGTTCTTGGAGCGGAAGTGACGTAGGTCTATAGTCTCGCGCAGCAGCAGCCGTCCCTTTCTCTTCTCTATGGTTTCCCCTTCCAGTCCTTTCTCTCACGGCGACGGGAAATGGCCGCCGAGCTGCGGTAAGGGAGCGGCGCAGCGGCAGTGGCCGGGATCGGCTACTCGGGCCACGGAGGGGGGGGGTGGGGTGGCGCAGGGGGCCCTTTCGGTCCCGCCAACGCGCCGGCGGCCTCGCGCAGTTTGTTGCGGGCGGGGTTTGTGGTTAGCGCTTGGTGCGGCCGGGCCGCCGGCGCGAGGCGGGAGAAACCAGGGAAGGCGGAGACCCCCCCCCCCCCCGCCGGGCGCGAGACCCCCCGTGTGTGGCTCTTGCCTCGCGCGCGCTTTGGGCCGCGGGGCTCCGAGAGCGGCGCTGTTCCAGGCGAGCGGGCGGGGCCTGGCGCGCTACGAGCTCTGCCCCCGCCCCGCAGCGGCGGGAAGCGCAGGGGACGGGCCCCACTGGGGGGGGGGGGGGTCTCGGCGGCGTTATCGCCTGTCGGGAGCCGCCTCAGTTCAGCGGCGGCCGCGCCGCGGGCGGGCCAGGTAGCCTGCGGTGCGGGCGCCACTTTCTGTTTCCGCCGTTTTTCTCAGGCTTGGGAAACTGATCCCTTAACCCCGGGTGCCAGCGAGTGCCGGGAGCGCCCGCAGGGTCGCTTGCCTTGTGCTTTGCCTTTGTTCGCTGGGTACCTCTCCCCTGCCTTCCCTCGCTTCCAATGGCGAGGAATTAGGCTCGTGTTTATTAAATGCGCCAGCTGTATTTGTCAAGTCACTACAACTCTGACAGCCGATTGGAGATTTAGAAGCAAACCTTTTAGCCTAACATTTCTTTGAAGGAGTAGTTACTTTCTGCTGCAGGAGGAGAGGAAAACAGGCTTCCTTGGCACTTCATATAGTAGCTATTTTCATGTTCTAAAGCAGTGGTTTTCAACTTGGGATCTGCAGATCACCTAAGATTTCCAAAAGGGGCTGGACTACCATTTGAAAATTTTTAGGGCTCCAGCACATGACAAAAAATGTAAAACAACTGTTTTAAGAGGATAGTAATTTCTCTCTTAAAAAAAAAAAATACGGTCCAGAGAGCCACTAGATCAAAATTATTGTATGTAAAATTTGCTGTTTAAAAAATACCCCTATCGCCATCAAATCTAAATTGTATAGTAGCAGAATTCTTCAAGACATTATGCTTTTGACTCTTTATTGCACATTAAATAAACACAGGCTTTTATCTTTATTTGTACTTGTGTGTACTAATATGTAGTATAGTATATCAGAATAAAGAAATTTTGCTATTATCAACATCTCATCTATTGCAGAAATATTTGTACATTTAATATCCTCCTTTTTTTCTCCAGAGAAATAATTTTTCCAATAGTTCAGGAGAGTATCAGTTTTATTACTTAATTGTCTCAGTTTAATGTCCGTATCCTAGTATTTCTTAGATTGTCTCTATGCTAGGCAGACAAAATATGACAATCATTTTCATTTTCTTCTGGGGGAACTCTGCACCAAAAATTGAAAATTCTGCATACAATAGTTTTGTTCTACATATTTTACTTGTCAGAATAATACAATATAAACACTCTAGTTCTAATTATTTTGGTAATTTATTTCAACATACCTGTCAAAAAATACATTTTTAACCATGCAGAAAAAAATTCAGAACATATTTTTGATAGAGTCCTTACTAGGCATATTAATACATTTAAGATACAATATAGAAATGTATTGCTCTCACCCTGCAGAAGCAATGCAAAAGCTTGGGAGAGTTAAGGGTAATGGAGGAGCTGAGAGAGAGTAGTTATTGTTGGGAAGGAGCCTGGGTGTGAGTGGGGGAAGTATGAAACAGGTTTTTTTGGGGGAAAGGGGATTGTTGGGGAGCCTGTCCCATGCAGATACTGCCTGGTCTGTAGCCTCTCCCATTCAGCCAGGAACATCTGTCCAATTCCCACGTCCTGCAACTCTTTTCTCCTATCCGCTTGTGCCTCTGCATCCCCATGCGTTCCTGTACCCCCTACTCATCCTAAAGTGGCCCTTCCTCCGTCCTCCTATTCTCATGTAGCTCTGCACCCCCACTCCCGGTCAGTCCCTGCTCCAGTCTGGTCCTCCACTAGCCCTTCTGAATCTGTCTGTATGATTCCCCCTCTCTATTAGCCCAGTGTGCCCCACTCTGTCTATCATTCCCCATGTACCAGTGTTTCTCAAAATAGCTGCAGGCCTGCTTTGGAAAAGCTGCTAGTGGATCCGTGCCACTTTGTTTACCTAACAGCTCTGTAGCCACAGAACCTCACCGTTCTCATGGTTCCGGTTTGCCATTTCCACTAGGGATGATTATACAATTAACTGAGCTCATCAACTTCACTCATTTCCCCAACCCCTTGCTGTCTCTGTATCAGAGACTGCAAGGGGTGGGGAGTGGGAGCCGATGCCTGTGAGAGGCAGGCTTAAAAGCTGGCTCTCTACAAGCACTAGATCTGCCTGCCCCTCCACCCCGCACTGCTACCTCTGATAGGGTATGTCTACACTACCACCCTAGTTCGAACTAGGTAGTTCGGATTAGGCTTCCTATTCCGAACTACCGGTACACCTCAGAAGCCTAATCCGAACTACCTACTTCGTGCCGTGTGTAGCCGCAGGCACGGAGTCCGAACTAGCGGACATTTAAAAATGGTGGCGCCCGGCAATATGCAAATGAAGCCTGGGAAATTCAAATCCCAGGCTTCATTTGCAACTCCGGTTGCCTACATTAACCACCCTAGTTCGAACTAGGGTGGTAGTGTAGACATACACATAGAGAGGCAGCAGTGTTGAGGATGGGGGGGAGGGCAGCCTAGAGCAAATACATGCAGGGAGCTGGCTTTCAAGCCTGCTCCCTGTGCGTATTGGTTCTCCTGGACTTGCCTCCCCCCCCAAGCTACCTCCTTAAAAGCTGGCTCTCCCCAGTGCCGCTTGACCCCCTTCTCCTTACCCCCACATTGCTGCCTCTATCAGAGGCAGCAGTGCGGGGGGGACACAGGAAGGGCTGCTGCTAAGCAGCCTCTTTCCGTGGCGGGCCTGAGCGCGCTGTGGACAGAGCAGCCTCCGTCCATGGGGAGCTTGGACTCCCTGCGGACACAGGCTGTTGTTACCCCACACTGCTGCCTCTGTATCAGAGGCAGTGGGGTGGCAGGCAGTCCTTCTGCTTGGAGGGCTGATTTTTTTAAATTGGTTCCCCTCATGAACCAGCTCCCACCTGCTACCCCATGCTGCTGCCTCTGATATAGAGGCAGCAGTGTGGGGCTGCAGGGGGCTCTCTGGGAGCGGGATTGGCAGTGCTCTGCTTGCCAGCTCTGTCCCCTGGGGACTATTGAATAGTTATGTAACTGATAAGATTTCATGTGGTTACAAAACTGTTCTGTTACACGATATGTAGTATCCCAGTTTCCAGCCACGGGGATCCATGGGAAGGGGTGGCCTGGGCCACACCATATCCTATTCTCTGTAACCAGGTTCTGCAGGAATATTGCTGTAGAAAAAAGCAGCCTCGGCTTTCTTCTGATCTCCTACTGATTGGTACAGTGAGCCACTTCCACTGTTCTGATGCCACAATGGTCCTTAGTTGGCAAAAGAGGTAATTTCAGCTCTATTCTGGCATAATGTATTGTCTGTGAAGGGATTGTCTGAACTAGGGATGTTAACTATCATGTTTACATAAAAACATGTTACTGCTTGAATCACATGTTTACATGTGGGTAGGGAGAAGGTGGGAGCCAGTACTCTTGGGAAACAAGCTTTTAAACTGGCTCTCTGCAAGTATTGGCTCCCTCCCGCCCCTTATAGAAACAGCAGCATGGGGACAGGTGGCTCCGCAGGAACACACACATGCAGGGAGCTGGCTTGAAAGACAGCTTCCTGCATGTACTGGCTCCATGGGATCCAGTGCTTGTCGGGAACCTGCTTTTAAGTTGGCTCCCCCCAGAACTGATTCTTGCCTCTCCCCTCCCCTTGCTGCCCCTGATAGAGGGGGTACGTGTAGTCGTTAGGATTAATTGAGAAGCCCAGGCTTATTGGGTAATCAATTAAACCTCCATACACTAACATCCCTCATCTGAATGTAATATGTGCATTAAGGTTGTTAAAATGTGATTATCTGGCTAATTGTGTAGTTGATACAATTTGTATCGACTATACGATTAGTCAGTAAGCCCTGCTGTGTGGAACCTCAGTGGAGGTAGCTCCAGGAGTTGGCTCTAGAGCCACCCACACTACTGCTCTGCATTTTAAATGTAGTAAGAACCGCTGGGCTCTTACTTCACTTAAAATGAAGAGGCTCAATGATCAGTGCAAGCCAGGATTGCTTGGTCCTCGTTCGCGCTCAGTCCAGCAGCCCCTGTTCGCGGCGGCCAGGGCTGGCCATGGACAGGGGCTGCTGCCCTGGCTGCTTTGTGGCAACAGCTCCTGTCTGCGGGGAACCCAGCTTACTGCGGGGATCCCTGTGGACAGGGCTGCTTCCCAGCAGCATCGCTTATCCCCACCCCCTGCTGCCTCTGATAGAGGCCAAGGGTGGGAGGCGGCACCCTGGAGACAGTGCTGCTGGGGGGAACCGGCTTCTAAGCTGCCTCCCCGCAGTGCTGGCTCCTGTCTCCTCTCTGAGAGGCAGTACTATGGACCCCTTGCTCACCCCATGATCCCTGCCACATGTTTGCTTTTGAAATGTGCAAGAGCCCTAAAGGGCTCTTGTACATTTCAAAATTAGAAGTTCCAGGAATGGGAACCTGTGTCAGCGGGGACTGAAGCAGTCCTCTCTCATGCTGTTTTCCCACTGTGCCTCTGCCTCTCCTGTCCCCTGCGGAGAAGGTGCTGGGGGGGAACCGCTTAAAGCCGGTTACCCCCAGCACAAGCACCTGATCCTCCCCCCACCTTGATGCCTCTCTTTGATAGAGGCAGCAAGAGCTGGGGAGCAACTAGCCAAGTGGATACTCGACTGTCCTATAAGCATTTGCTTATCGGATAATCGACCAGTCGCTAACATCCCTAATGTGCATACAAGAAATCTCAATGTTGAAAAATTTGAAAACATATGCAAAATTGCAAATTGAGGTTCAATATTTGTTCATTGAGAAAGTAGTACACGTGTTATCCTCAAATGTTTTCAATTTATTTTGTATCCAAAAGAACAAATAGATGTGCCCCAGTAAATCAAACAACTTAACTTCCCTGTTTTTTAAACACACATTCCCAAGTTAATCCGGGCAAACTTTGTATCATATATTAATAGAAATTTGTGCTACTGTTGCGTACATTAATTTGTTCATTGTAAAGAGTATTTCAAAATTATATAGATTATTCCAGTTTGTTTCTAAATGCTTCATATAAGTATGTGATGTAGAAGAGAAGGGAAATGCAGGAGTTTTCTTGCATTTATAGGGTAAAAATAATGAATAGAGACTGTAAAACAGTAGTGTCCATAAAACTATATGTACTGCCAATGAAAAATCATGTTGAGGAAAAGTTGACTGGGAGAGGGGGCTGGAGAGGCATTTTTTTATAGTAAATTTTGCTTCCTTGTACAGAAATGCTAGCTAATTTAATACAACTTTGAAAAGGAAAATATTCTTTTTTTTTTGTAGTCTTACATTAATGAAAATAGAATTGGTGATTCAAGGCAAGGATGTTAAGAGGCAGGTAACTGGATAATTATGCAGTCGATACAAATTGTATCAACTACATGGTTATTCGATAAGGGAAGGCACTCAGAAGGAGCTACTCCTGCTGTGGCTCTGCAATTTAAATGTAGTAAGAGCCAGGCGCACAGCAGCCTGGCTCCTACCACATTTAAACTGCAGAGCCGCAGAGGGGGTAGCTCCTGGACCCAGCGTGTTCCAGGACTGGGCTTGCTCGATCCCTGTTCGTACGGGGTCCAGCAGCTTCTGTCCGTGGGTGATCCCATTGGGGAGCTGGGAGCCCCATGGACAGCGGCTGCTTTGCCGCAGCAGCCCCTGTCTGCAGGGGGTCCCAGCGGAGAGTTGGGACCCCCCACTGACCAGGGGCTGCTGCTGGAGCAGCCTCCCTGCTCACTTCCTCCTCCCGATCCCTTCCCCTGCTGCTACCCCTGATAAGAGGCACAACGGAGATGGTTTTGGGGGAAACCAGCTTTTAAGCTGGCTCCCCCCACTGCCGGCTTCTGCTCCCCCCTTTTCCCTTGTTGCCTCTGACAGAGGTGGGGGGAGGGGAAATGCGAGTAGTTGACTCAACTATCCAATAAACCTAGGCTTATTGGGTAGTCAACTAATCGACTATTCTTATATTCCTAATCCAAGATATGTAAGGTCATATCTTTTATTCGACTCACTTCTGTTAATGAGCCTCTCTGTCAGAACAGAAGATTATCTCACCTGGCCTCTCTAATGTCTATATTGCATTCTTCTTTCAAGAGAGGAATGTAAATACAGACAAACGAAATTGCAAATGGAGAGCAGATTTGAATATCCTATTTCGAAAAAAGAAATGCTGTCTAAGCGTGGTTATTTCGAAAGAAAACCCTTCTTTCGAAATAACCCTTACTCCTTTAAAATGAGGTTTAAGAGTTATTTCTTTCTAAATAATCTCGTCTAGACAGCGTTTTTTTTAAATAGAGTATTTCGAAATAGCGGCTGGATGTGATTATGCAAGTGAAGCACAAGAAATTCAAATCTGCGCTTCATTTGCAATTTCGTTTGTCTGCATTTGCACTCCTCTCTCCGAAGAGGAATGCAGTGTAGATATAGCCTGATATCCTAGGACCAACATGGCTACTACAACACTGCAATCAACAGTACATGAATTACCATAACTCTTGCTATCAAATTAGTTTAAATATGATTTTAACTTGCAAAATCTCCTTGGGACTTTAAAATAACAATTAGCGAAGGGCCAGAGTCCTCCTACAATGCTGAAATTTCTCTTTCTGTAAATTGGGGTGTGTGGGGAAGGAAGTATAAAGATTCAGGTAACAGTTTTTTTGTTAGTAGACAGGAATAATTTTCCTAAATATTTTTTTCAAAAATTTCTGTACATTATCTTTAAAACGGTGACAAAGATATGTTTTGTTAACATTGGTGACACAACTATGAACAGGCAGGCAGAGTTGGGCATGTGGGATCATAACCATTTCAGCTTATCCTTTTCCTTTTTCATGGATCTTTTAAACATAGGTGTTAATGATAGTGGGAATGACTAAGCTCCTGAGATCCCTTGTTGTTTGTACTTTCTGAAAACATCATGATGGGCGTATCTGCTTGATTCTGGTGGATGATTAGCACTCAATGAGTATGCAGTTGGAGGTCTCAAGGTTCCTCCTGTTATATGCTGTGAGGAAACTTGTCTTCCTAACTCATCTCGTCCTCTGTTTTGCAGCCGCTATTTTTTTTTAAACTATCTCAGTGGTGGTCTTTCTTTGGTGAGCAATGGACTAACCATTTTTTTAGAGTATTAAACATGAAGATGTTTTTTCTTACAAAATAGTTTCTTTCATGTACAATTCTGAGGCTCACATTGCCTGTGCTACGTAGAGTAGCAGTATCATGAAACTATACCAAGCAGGCAACACTATCATGCAACTAAAACTGTTCTATTTGCTGCTACAATTCAGAATCTTGTGAGCAGGTGTTTGAAACTGACAAATTTCTGTACCATTCTGCTGCTGTTAGAGTTGCAGGCAAACATGGAGGTGCAGTGGTTGACAAAGAAGGAGGGGTCCTGAATTGTAGGCTGAGAGGATTTAGTATAGAACCGTGGTCACCAACCAGTAGATCACGATCTACCGGTAGATCTCTGAGGCTCTAAGAGTAGCTCTTGAGCCCTTTCTGAACTGTGCGCCTGCGCAATACATTTACATTAGATTTCCTCATTTGAGGAGCAGCTACTCACTGAGCAACAGCACAGGTGAGGAGCTGTGAGGAATGGTGGGAATTTTTTTTTTAAGTAGCAGTATAAGGATTGGGGATAGCAAGTGATGGAAAAGAGGAGAATAGAGAGGGCGGGGCTTCAAGGAAGGGGCGGGGCGGTAGATCTTGGCTTGGTCTGTCATTTAAAAAGTGATCTTGGGTGTAAAAAGGTTGGAGATCACTGGTATAGAAATCCAAGGTATTTTATGCTTACAGTTTTCCAAAGAAGCTAGATACCTGTGAAGGTTAGAAATGTTACTCTTCTAAAGGCTTTGGCTGTACATGGTTTTAGTAGTAATTTGACTCTTTTGCAAGAAGCATCTAGTTAATTTTGGGAAACAGCTGTACCTGAACAGGCCCATGTGTAGACACTATTAAAATGCTTTTACCCCAAATTATTAAATAATGTTGGGATGCAGAAGTATTTATGCACTGATCCTACTTATCACTAAAGTTCTGTGGAAAGGTGTCTATTAATTCAGTGGGGGTAGGAGTGAGCCCTTAATTTACATATGGCTGTGAGGTGCTCAGATACTTTGATTCTTTGGGCTGTAAAAATATCTAGTTCATTAACTTTGATACACCAGATATTAAATGTGGTATACTAAAATATGATTCTGTTTAAGGATGTAAGCAATAAGTCAACTATCCAATAAACATATGCTGATTCTAGGGGGAGCCGGCTTAAAAGCTGGTTCTCCCCAGCACCGTCTTGATGGGGGGAGAGGTGTGGGGGCAGGACACAGCAGGGAACTGGTGGCACTTCTGCCTTCAAAAGGTAGCAAGAGCTGGGGGTGGAGGATGGGGGGGGGGGTCTTGCTCCATTTCAAAGGCGGAGGTGCCCTATCAACTAATTGTATAGTCAATGCAAATTCCATCAACTAGTCCATTAGTTGATTAATCTAAATGTAACATTCCTAATTGTTTCTCCAAACCCAAATCTTTTGTGTAGAACTTCTCTGCAGTTGACTTTTTGTCAGTGCTGAGTTCTGGTGCAGTGGTATCCTGATGTGCTGTTTGACATTCTGATTCCTTGTATATTTAAAAAAAAGAGAAAATTTCTTATACAATGAAACATGGTGACTAGCAAAAGTTGATTAATTACTGTCCATATTTTATGCTGCCATAAGACTGCAAAAGAAACGCTTCTGAGGAAAATTTTAGAGATTTAAGTTACAGATGTAAAATCCCATTTTATTGGCTAACAGGTTAAACACATTGTTTAACTGATTTAAAAGGAGGGCTGAGCGGAGCACCTGAATATGCATAACATTCACAATAATTTTTATGTTTTACAGAGATTAATATTTCTGAGAACACATTTAGAGAATTTTAAAATCACTTCAGTGATTAACATCTAGAAGCCTAAGGTAAGATTAACGCTTGATTTATTTCTGATACTTTTGTATTTCTAGTCCAGCAAACTTCTCAGAAGGGGCTTTCACTGCAATGAACAACAATTACTATCTGAGCTGGGAATGGGGGATAGGTGGTGTGGGGGAGGGGGGAAGAAGCTCCAAACCTTGAGTTTCAGTACCTCAGGTGGATGTGTCAAGCTGAAGCACAAAGGTTTCAGCCCCAGGCAAGGAACCTGTAACCTGAGCATTGCTATCCAGGATTAAAGCCATGGGGTTTTGGCTTTGACCTCAGGTGGTGGAGCTTGGGCTTTGTCCTCTGGGCCCCAGCAAGTCTAACACCAGCCTGGTCATGATCCACTTTGGCGTCTCGATCCACATTTTGAGAACTTCTATTCTAGTCTGATCTGAACTTTGTTATTTAAAACATGTACATTGAATGGATTATTTTCATTTTTAAGGATGCAGTCATGAATTCCAGTTTTGAATATCTCTTATTAGTCTGTCTGAAAAAAATTAATTTGGCTTGAAATTGCCAGGTTTATTGAGAAAGGTAGATCTTTTTGTAAACTGAAGAAAATTAGTAAAGTTGGTCATTAAATTTGCTACTTTCCACATAGCCTATATAAGAATTTTCAGTGAGATTTAACTATAGTTGAAGAAAACTGGTTTCAGTTAAACAATGTGTTTTTAAAAAAACTGTTAGCATTTGACTGTCTATTCTACAAGAGCTACAGTGGCATAACTGCTATGCTGTAACAATGGTGTTGCAGTGCAGACACTTCCTATTGGACCTACCATGGTATGAATAGTTTGATTGTAGATGGCTGGCGGTAGCATAGAGAGACCATACGGAAGTTACATTTCATCTGTGTAAACAAGTTTTCCTTAAACTCAAGTAATAGAGGATTCCCTTTTTTGGAGTTAAAAGACTAAGGGTCTGGCTTTTGTAAGTCTTGTTTTATCTTGTTCCATACACAAGCTTTTTTTTTTTTTTTTTTTTTTTTTTTTTTTTTTTTTTTGGTAGCCTAGGATTTATTTCAGAATGGCAAGTGCATGTTTTTCTGCAAATTACAAAGACAACTCTCAACTTGTGTTTAAATTACTAAGTTATCCTGAATGTAGAGCCACTTATTAGCAGTTCTGTATTTTAATAGATCCATTATAGCCTTATGTTCACTCACCGTGTAATTTAAAAAAAAAATCATGTATGTCTTGAACATTGTTATGGATGCTTTTTGAAAGTATAGGACGAACCCCTCTGGTCTAGCAACATCCATAATCTGGCATGATTTTAGTTAGCTGGATGTCCCCCTTAACTTTCCTGCAGTGTCATAAAGTTTGTTTACAGCCAGAGGTCCTGACTCTGTTTTCATTGCTGTTACTTAGCTCTACTATACCCCTAAATGTTTTGTAAGAGCCTAGTGAGCAGTAGAAGTGTTGGTAGTGCTGCTAGACAATGTTTAACTTCCATGGTTTGGCAAATTTTCTGTTTTGGCATTAGGGGTGTTAACGGTTACCTGGGAAACAGATTAACTAATATGTGACAGCTTATCGGTTAATGCTCTCAGTTAACTGCACCGGTTCCTCTCCCCCTTCTCCCCCCCATGCCCTACATTTAAAACTCTGAGCAGCTGGCTCAGTCCCAGCCCGCCAGTGAGTTTTAAATTAAGAGCATGCAGGGGAGCTGCCCGCAGACTAGGGATGTTAAGGACTAGTCAACTATCTGACGAGAAGCATTTGCTTATCGGATAGTTAGTCAACTAATGGATTCTCTCTCTTCCCGCCCTCCCAGTGCCTCTGAGATAGAGGCACCAAAGCGGAGGGGGGGGCGGAGCTGTGCGGCAGCTGCCCCTTTGAAACACTACTTCCACATTTCAAAGGGGCAGCTGTGGAGCCTGGGGTCATCTGGGGACTCCTCAGCTGATCCTGGACTCCGCATGGCATTTCCCCAGAACCTGGAGTCAGCCAGGGACTCCCCAGCTGACCCCAGGTTCTGGGGAAGTGTTGCACGGAACCTGGGCTCCATGGCTTTGAAATGCACAAGATTGCCCCGCTGGGGATTCTTGTACATTTCAAAGCAGGCACCTACGGGCAGCCTGTAGTCGGCGGGACTTCCCGCTGGCCTTGGGCTGTACATGGAGTTCCGCATTCCTCCTTTGAAATGTACAATAGCTCTAGCCGGGGCTCTTGTGCATTTCAAAGGAGGAATGCAGAAATGCCTATCCAGTAGTTGATGGAAATTCCATTGACTACTCGACTTGTCAGTTAACCACATTTTAACATCCCTACCGCAGGCAGAAGCTGCTCCATGGGATACCAGAGTAGACTCTGTCCAGGGGGAGCGCAGGCCCCCTACACACAGGGGCTGCTGCTGCCCCACAGTGCTGCCTCTGTATCAGCTGGGATGATAGCCAGGAGCTGATCTGTGTGGGGCACTGATTTTTAAACTGATCTGGAGAGACCTGTATGTCTTGCATGCATCGCCTATTTTTGGGCTTCCAGCAGTCAGTAATATTTTTAAAGTCAGTCCCTGCCTGTGGAATATCCAAATCCACTGGGGGCAAGGGCTGCTCCCAGCCCCCACTGGTTAACCACCCTAGTCTGAGCAGTCTATGTAAAGGAAAATCTTTGGGTTTTCCTCTGCTGCTCTCCTAGTTGATGAATAGATCAGAATAGTCTGGGAAAGTTTGAATTGCCATGGTCTAGCTGTATTGGCAGGGCTTCATGCTATAATTATAAAATGGGTAAGTCTGTGGTGTCCAGCATGCCAGACCCTAGGCCAGGCATGTCCAAAGTCCGGCCCGCGGGCCAATTGCGGCCCGTGTTCCGGTTTAATACGGCCCCCCCCAGGTAATTTGGCAATATATATCTTTTATGGCCCCCAACGAATCCATATGTATTGAGATGAATACATTGTAAAATCTCAGTTAATATCAGTTGGTCTAAATCAGTTATAAATATATTTGGACACAACATGTATACTTGGTGTTATGTTCCTGTTCATATTTTTTTAACTTAAAAGTTGACAGACATCCTTTATTACCAATAATATGTAATGTACTTTACAATGTTCCTGACATATATTTCAGCTTCCTGGATTTTTTTTCATCTGGCCTTCAGATATGAAAGGCAGAGTGATTTAACACCTGTTTAGATTTGTCATCCATGTGACGAAATGAAAAGTATGCCGTTTGCAATAAACTTTGCATAAAATAGTTAATTTGCATTTAATTTTAATGGTTCAAAGAATGTCAGGCAAAATGGTCGGCCCTCACGCATGTTCACTTCATCAAATCTGGCCCTCGTTGAAAAAAGTTTGGACACCCCTGCCCTAGGCATATGTGGCTATTTGGCCAGTTGAGTGTGGCTAGTTTGCTACAGCAGTAGCCACTGTCGTGACTATTGCTTCAGAACTGGTTGAACGCCTCAGAGGTAAGCCATATTTTTTTCACCATCAGTAACGTAAACAATTGGGATAGTCTAGTCAGTCTTGGATGCAATCTTTTTCCCTCCACAAAGTGTTGAACTGTGATATTTTACTTTTATACCATTAAAATTAGGCCTGCCAATTAATCAGTTATCTTAATGTTATCCCTTTGACTTTTTTCACTATTCTTTCATTCCATTAGAAATAATCCTCTGAAGAAAATGGGTCGATCGAATTCTAGATCTCATTCTTCAAGATCCAAGTCCAGATCTCAGTCCAGTTCTCGGTCAAGGTCCAGATCACATTCTCGAAAAAAGAGATACAGGTAAATTGATGGTTCTTTGGGCTAATTTGATTTAATATTGTGGTGTTTTTAGATGCTCTTTTATTTAATACTTCCTCCACTTACATTGTGGTCTTCAGCAGAAGTGAATTTGGGACCTTAGTTTATCTAATTTGAATTCAGCTTAAACTTAGTTCCATTTTAGTACTGTTGCTGTAATCATTTAGTGCCTCACATATTTTACCCTTATACTTCTTCATGGTGAAGGACAAGAATACTGATTAATGCTTCCTAATTTTTTTTTCTTGAAATGGTATTTCATTTAATCCCTTACTGGAGGCTTATTGTTAGATCTCCGATATAGCTTTTCAAATCACAAGTTTACTTGCATTACTGACTTAACTTGCAGATTGATGCTGCAAATTAACATAGCCAATAAAGATGAATTGTAGAATTAATTTATTTTTAGTGTAGTGCCAACAAATAGTATTATATCAGGGTGTTAGTATATTTATTTATCTTAAAGGATTTTTGAATGGTCACGTACTAAATTTTTCTTTTAACTTTAGTTCTAGGTCTCGGTCCAGGACATATTCACGATCTCGTAGTAGAGATCGTGTTTATTCAAGAGATTATCGCAGAGATTACAGAAATAATAGAGGAATGAGACGTCCCTATGGTTATAGAGGAAGAGGTAGAGGGTATTATCAAGGAGGAGGTGGTAGATACCATCGTGGAGGTTACAGACCAGTCTGGAATAGAAGACACTCCCGAAGCCCTAGGCGGGGTCGTTCACGTTCCAGAAGTCCAAAGCGAAGGTCTGTGTCTTCTCAGAGATCCAGGAGCAGGTCTCGTCGATCTTACAGATCTTCCCGGTCTCCAAGGTCCTCTTCATCTCGTTCTTCGTCCCCATACAGCAAATCGCCTGTCTCTTCCAAAAGACGCGGGTCTCTGGAAAAGCAGGCTAAGAAAACTGAGGGGGCTCCTCTGCAAGATAGCCCTTTAAAAAGTAAATCCCAAGATGAACAGAAAGATACATTTGAACATGACCCATCTGAGTCCCTTGATGACTTCAATAAATCATCAGCAGCTTCTGGTGACATTTGGCCCGGCCTTTCAGCATATGATAACAGTCCAAGGTCACCCCATAGTCCTTCTATTGCTTCCCCACCTAGTCAGAGTTCGTCTTGCTCTGATGCGCCCTTACTCAGCACAGTCCACTCAGCTAAAAATACACCTCAGCATTCACATTCCATTCAACATAGCCCTGAGAGGTCTGGCTCTGGTTCTGTTGGAAATGGTTCCAGTCGCTACAGTCCTTCTCAGAATAGCCCATTGCACATCCCTTCAAGGAGAAGCCCTGGAAAGACAATCCCTTCACAGAGTGCTCCACGTGAGGAGGCTCGAATGCGCATATTCTATCCTGAAGCTGGGGAACAGGAAACTGCAAAGGGTGGAAAGTTTCTAAAAAGGTAAGAATTATTATCTGTTCAAGTAGTGTAGAATCTTAAAATGTCCCTGCTCCATTTGTTGAACTTCATTTAATTTACCTAGAAGCCTCTGAACTGCAGCATGAAACAGCCTTGATTGCTTACTAATTTCAGCCCAGCTGTGATTAAGCTTAATACATGAAGAGCTTTACTTTAAATCAAGGGTGGGGAACCCAAGGTCTGGAGGCTGGATGCAGCCCCTGACTTGCCTGGATCCTTCCCCCCACAGAGCTGGAGCACTCAAAATCTACTAGGCTGAGCTCCACAAGCCACTGGATCTGGCCTGTGGAGGTAGTGGGGAGCCCCAGGCAGACTCCCCTGCATGTCTCTCAGAAACATGTCTGCGGGGCACTTTCTCTTTGAGTCTGGAGGGGCGGGGGGGGAAGAGTCGATGTGGCTCTTGCCCTCAGCAAAATCCCATTGGCCAGTTTCTGGACAGACACTGACCAATGGGAGCTGCCTGTTTGAAAAATAGGAAGCCACAAAGTACAACCCTCTTGCTCACTCACTCAAGCACATGGCCAAGCAGGCAGAAACATTTTAAGGTCTGCAAGCCTTTAGCTCTGGATGCAGGCAGGTTGGTAAGTCTCCTGGCAAGAACCTGCCTGTGGCATCTCAGCTCCTCCCTTTCCCAACTTTCTGCCCCACACACCTGCCCCGCTACTCCACATGCCCCCTTTCAGATCTAGTACCCCAATCTCCTGCCTGAGATCACAATCCCCTCCTACTATAGGTCACATCTCAAAACCCTGTACCCCAATCCCCTGCCATAAGTCACAACTACCTCCTTCGCTGAAACTCCCTCCCAGACTCCATTCTCCCTCCTGCGCCCCAGTCCTTTACCCCAAGCTCCCTTCTGTACCCAACCTCCATCCCAGACCCTGCACCTCCTCCAGTAATACCATGGAAGAGCCTTTGGCCTTGACCATTTTTCAAAATCTTGGAAGTGTAGCCCCCTGTCAAATATTATAACCCACCCCTGCCCTAGGCTCTGGTGTCAAGGGGAATGTGGGGAGTGTCTTGTCAGTGAGGGTTTTTCCCCCTTCATTTGTGTGTGGCCCCCAATTGATTTTTTTTTTTTTTTCCCCCATGGATCAGTGGCTCCGACCTCAAAATGGTTCCCAACCCCTGGTTTAAATTCTTGGCCTAACTGTATCCTTAACAGTTGGTTGGTCCTTCCTTTTCAGGATAGTTTATGCTTTATGCACTATCTATAATGGATTTATAAGAAAAAAATTAAATGTGAAGGGTGTAGTGTCTTCTGATTTGATTTTTTTTATTTGCTAAAAAAAAAAAATCTGTTCCAACGGACCTACCATAATTCATACAGTAAACTATCCTCTCAATCTCCCTTCCAGAAAATGGTCTGTGTATGAGTTATGAGGTGCCCAAATCTTGGACTTATATGTTGAATTTAACTATGTACATGGAGAAAGGACTATGTTAAAACATAATATATTTACCAGCTGATTTCAGCTTCTTATGCATATTTTTATAAAGTTAACATCTGAGATTCTTTTGATTATCAAATTTTCAGTTTCAGAATTAGAACTCTGAATACAGCTGCAGAAATCTTACTGAAAATGGACTGTTAACTTTGCTTAATTTTTCAATCCATTTTTATAAGAAATCAGACAATTTGGATTCTAGCCATGCTGTTTATGAAACGGAAATGAAATTGTTCAGTCACTGAATTGCTATTTATAAACTTACTTACAAAGGCACCAGGATTCAGACTTTTCCCTAAGCAAATACATTGCTATCAGTGAATATATTGGAAGCTACTGGTAGGAATACTGTGTTGAGAGGGTTGATGTGGAATGAAATAAGTAGAGCCCATGAAATTGTAGATACCCATAATTTTTGTAGTTATGAATGCAGATAGAAATTTTGTGTCTAGAAACCTGAAAATATCTGCTTTATATCTGGGGGCATCTGCAGATGTCATTGCGGATATCTGTGGCTCATTTTGCAAATGCTGATGTGCAGGGCTTGACAAATTAGTCAATCTACTCGCCCGGGGCGAGTAGATTTTAAACTGGCATGGCGCTGCAGCACGATCAGCGCATGCGCAGCGTGCCAAACTGCGTGGCTGGCAAGTGGGGATCGCCGCCGCTTGTCAAGCTCTGCTCATGTGGATACAAATTTTGTATCTGCGCAGGGCTCTAGAAATAAGCATTAACTTTTAAAATGCATTCAGCCATGCTCAAGATTTTAGGGTAAATCTATATTTACGTTGTTACAATGGTATGGCTTTAATGCATCGTTGTAGACACTGCCTATGCCAAAAGAAGGAGTTCTCTTGTTGGCAAAGATAATACAATTCCTTGAGGCTATGTCTACACTGAAAACATTACAGTGGCAGTCCTACAGTTGCACCATTGTAGCATTTTAAGTGTGGACACTACTTACGTTGCCAGAAGGAGGTTCTCCTGTTGTTGTAGGTCATTGTTTTTCAAACTGCTCCACGGAGCCCTAGGGCTCCGCAGGACATCTCCAGGGGGCTCCGTAAGGTTGACAAACTGGAAACATCGATAGGTACAACACATACAATCAGTGGACCGCTGGGGCTCCGCATAAACTTTTACGCATGCAAAGGGCTCCGGAGCCCAAAAAGTTTGAGAACCGCTGTTGTAGGTAATCCACCTCTTCATGAGGTGGTAGATAGATTGATAGAAGAAGAATTGTATTGACCTTGCACTGTCGTCATCACGGGTTAAGTGAGCCTAGCTATGTGTCTCAGGTTGTAGATTTTTCACAATCATGAGAGATGTAGCTATGTCAGTGTAAGATCTCCGTTTACACCAGCCTTTAGGCAGAGTAATTAAAAGCCAGTTTACATAATTGTTCACAATATTCCTGAAGTCTTACAGTGACTAATGACCTTCTGCCAGTTTAGAATTATGGATCTCTCTGTTAAAACCCATTTTTAAAATTGTGCTGTGCTTGTAATTTTTTTTAAATGGTACCCTTACTTTTAATGAAAGAATTGTCCCTGAAATGTCAGGGTTCAACAGTAAACTGGAAACTGAAATGCCAAACTTCCTTTGGTTCCCCTACAGATAAAACGATAGGCATCAAATTGTAGGCATTAAGCGGGGCATCAAATTATACTGCCCCAAGCTACTATTTTTTAAAATTCCTACAGCAGTTAGTGTGTTGGAGTTTATGTAGAAAGGGATTCTTTTCTTACATCCACAGCCACTTATGTGCTAATGGTTGAAAAATATGTAACAATAATGCTGTGCAAAAATGTATATTCAGTTGAACTATTCAGTGGAATTTGTTTTCGTGTTGGTGAATCTGTGATATTAAAGTAACTCAGAAGTGAAATGCAAATGAACTGGAATGAATGCAGTCCAGAGTTACCATCCTCTCCTTTGCTATCCACAGGTACACAGATGAAGAGTCTAGAGTATACCTGCTTGATAGGGGTAATACCAGGGAGAAAGAGGCCCAGAAGGAGAGAGGATCAGAAAAAGGGAGGACAGAGGGAGAAAGGGAATGGGAGGATCAGGAAGCTTTAGATTATTTCATTGATAAAGAGGCTGGGAAACAAAAGTTTAGTGACTCTGAAGGGGAGGAGACAGAGGAGACAGAGGATTATGGACAGTTCAGAAAATCTGTCCTGGCAGATCAGGGTAAAAATTTTGCTACTGCATCTCATCGGAATGCTGAGGAGGAAGGAACCAAATACAAATCTAAAATTTCAATGAAGGGCAATAGAGAGAGTGATGGATTTAGAGAAGACAAGAGTTATAAACTTAAAGAGACTGGCTATGTAGTGGAAAGGCCTAGTACAACAAAAGATAAGCACAAGGAAGACGACAAAAGTTCTGAGAGAATAATGGTGAAGAAAGAAACTCAGTCACCTGAGCAGGTAAAGTCTGAAAAGCTCAAAGAACTCTTTGATTACAGTCCCCCTCTACACAAGAATCTGGATGCGAGAGAAAAATCCACCTTTCGAGAGGAGAGCCCACTTAGGATCAAAATGATAGCCAGTGACTCCCATCGTCCGGAAGTTAAGCTCAAAATGGCACCGGTGCCTCTTGATGATTCCAATAGGTAAATTATCCCAGTTTGTAGTACACTTCCTCACCCACATAGTTTGCCTAGACATTATTTAAACCACTGGTTTCTATTTGTTTTTTTGTTGTTGTTGATGCATTTTAGACCTGCTTCCTTGACTAAAGACAGGCTGCTTGCTAGTACGCTTGTCCATTCTGTCAAGAAGGAGCAAGAATTCCGATCCATCTTTGACCACATTAAGTTGACACAGGCCAGCAAAAGCACGTCAGAGTCATTTATTCAGCACATTGTGTCTTTGGTTCATCATGTCAAAGGTATGTGCTCGGTTTATTACATCAAATACCAGGGTCAGTATTTAGAAAAATGGCCAATTACAGTTAAACCTGCGTAATATCCCTAGGTAAAGAAATAACCGAATTCTCTGCTTCTTCATACTGATTTATTCATACTTTCTTTGGAGAAGAGCTCATTGTAAAATAACCCCAAAATGACTACACTGCTCATCCCAGAAAACTATAGCAGTAATACCTATTTGGAATAGTGATAGAGATGTAGCTGTGTTAGTCTGGGGTAGCTGAAGCAAAATGCAGGACAATGTAGCACTTTAAAGACTAACAAGATGGTTTATTAGATGATGAGCTTTCGTGCTATAGTTTTGATCTGAGGAAGTGGGTCTGGCCCACGAAAGCTCATCATCTAATAAACCATCTTGTTAGTCTTTAAAGTGCTACATTGTCCTGCTTTTTGCTTTACCTAATTGGTATATTTTGAATAAACTGTGTTATGCAATTGAATAAATCATTGACAATTTGTGAATTTTTGCAGTCAAGTTTAAACATTCTATGTTTAAAAGCTGTATATTGGCCAATGTTTAGATTTCTTTGAGTTTACTAATTCTCATGTTTAGTGACTAATTTTTGTTGCTGGCAAATTATTCTATATAATGTGACAATATTGTAGAATCCTGTGATTGTGACACTTGGTGTCCCTCATATGGAAATAGTTTTTATTCTATTCATACTTTAAAAAATATGCAAAATAAATATACAAAAATAAAGCTAATGAAATTTCATCATGTTTTCTTTCTTTTTGGCAACTTGTATGCGACACTGGAGCATAGAATTTCATACTTAGTTACTTGGTGCTGTCTTAAGTTCATCCATTTTAAGTGGATTATATACTAATTCTTCTCTGAGCAACAGTTATTACCATTCATTATCATTAGGCTAAATCAGTTCCTTGGGAAACATTCCAGTAAAGTGGGATGATTACCTGTTTTTCAATTAAGTATAAAATACTCCATAGTCTCATTAGTCAGACATATTATTGTCTGAATACAGTACTTTTGTCTAATGTGTGAGGACATTTACAACGTTTCTGAAATATACCAACTTTTTTTATTAGCAAAGCATTTCTTATTTGTTGCCAAGCATACATCATCTTCATCTCTCTTAGTTCATTAAGACAAAAGAGCTTGGTGATGAAAATTATTGCTGTTTCACAACAGAAGAGGGAATCATGTTTTTTAATTTTCCTAGAATAAGAACAGTCTGATCAGATGGCCAATTTTCATTTAACCATAATTATGCATTCATTATTAAGATACTTTAGATGTGCTAATTTGGTGTGCTGAACATCCAAAGAGTTCTACATATACTAAATAGCCAGAAGGATCAAGGCTTAGTAATTTTCTGAAATTTGAGTGGGGTTGCAAAATGAGTATTTTTGCAAAGAGGATTTGTAGAGCAGTTATAAAGGTTGTTTAATAAAATAGCAACTTTACTAAATAACTATTTCACCACATATTGATGTGTAAGGGATTTAGAGCTTGATCCTACGCTTATTGAAGTCAATGGTAAAGCTCCCGTTGACTTAACATGGCCCAGGGTTGGAGCCTAAATGGGGGCAGTGTTTCTAAATCACTCACATTTTGATGACTGAATAAACCACTTTCTCTCTAAGGCTATGTCTATACTGCAGCTTTCTTCCGTAAAAGCTTATGCAAATGAAGTGCTGAGTACAATATCACGGGGCTTTATTTGCATAATTAATTAGCAGACTTTTTTTGTGCAAGAGGCTTTTGTGCAAAAAGAAGCTCTGTAGATGGCTCCTTTTTGCACCAAAAAACCCTCTTGTGCAAGAGCCATTCTTCCTCATTTTTTCAGGAAGAACGGCTCTTGTGCAAGAGGGGGTTTTTGCACAAAAAGGAGCCATCTACCCAGTTCCTTTTTACCCAAAAGCCTCTTGTGTAAAGTAAAAATGGCTGCTAATTAATTATGCAAATGAAGTGCGGTGATCTTCTGCTTTGCGATTTATTTGCATAAGCTTTTGCGGAAGAAGGCTGCTGTGTAGATGTAGTCTAAATGTGGTATGTGAAATCTAGCATTTGGCTGGGAAATGTAACTGATAATCAACCAGTCTGTGGCCCAGTTATTTGTATACATATCATATTTTTGTTTCTAAACCAAACTTTTAACTTCAAAATCACTTTTTTGTGATCAGATTTTAGTAACTTTTTTTAAAGAACTGAAGATATGTTTCATTGGTATGCTGCAACTGGTCTGAACAGCTCTCTATTAATATTGAGCTGAAAATGCCCAGTGATGTTTTCTTTTTCATTGTAACTAGGTCCTGGAATGTGTTTTGAAATGGCAAAATCCATGTTACAAAAGTAAAATAGCTGTTGAAAGATACAGATGCAAAAACAGGCAAAGTTGAACCTTCTGTCTTCCTGGCAAAAATGGCATAAAAACTGAGTTGCTAGCTCAAATTCCTGGGTTTGATGGAATTATGATTGAGGCACTACCCTTGTAGTGGCCATTTCAAGTTTTAATGATTGGTTATGAGACATGTGCTGGATGTTGGGCGGTAAGTTGATACAGATGTATGTTGACCTGTTAAGCAGATAGCTTGCTTCATATGTAACATTTCATAGTTCATGACTCTTTACGTCTTTCTATTATACATTTAAGAACATTTGTTGATCTGGTCTTTAAAAATTCAGTGTTGCTATTATTTACTTTAAAAGTCTCCAAAAGCGCGCCCCCCCCCTCCCCCAGAAAAAAAGTTAGAGAAGCTGTCAGGTTTGCCAAGATGCCAGATGTTTAAATGATTATATTCAGCAGTAGGTCTGTTAATTGACTTAGATAATTTTATCTCTGTTTCTAAAGGAAAAGTTGCACTCTTAAGAAAAACTTTGTTTAATAAGTTTACATGTAATTCTTGATGCATAAATTGTTTAACTGTTCTGTCAAAACTAAGTTAAAATTAGATTATTAAGAAATGTTGTTGCTTGCAGTTACTGACTCAAAATAACTGCATCTACTTCTCTGTAAAGTGTAAAGAAAGACTCCTAAACAGCTGCTCCTTTTCCTCCATCAGAGGGAAGTGTGTCAGGGAAGAATGTGACTTTGGTCAGTTTATGGTGCTTGAATTGTTTGTGGTAGTAGAAGGGCATACCTGTGAGAGAGATAGTAGTAGTGCTGTGCACTGCTATCATCTGCTTGTTGAGGTTACAAGAAGGGTAAGAGTGGGGGAAAAGTCTCTAACAGATTTGTCTCTTCTGGTAAATATTTCTTTTTGCTTGCTATGTACCTTTGTCAGGAATGAAAATATCTATTTAAATGGAACTTAACTAATTAGACAGAATTTTTCCTCTATAACCAACAGAACAATACTTCAAGTCAGCTGGAATGACCCTAAATGAGAGGTTCACAGCCTATCAAAAACCTGCCGAAGAGCATTGCACCCGACAAAAGAGCCCAGAAATACACAGGTATTTCACAGTTGCATTACTAGACACTGCTAATTTCAGTGAAGCAATAAATCATATTTCTTATAAGACCTCCTGGTTAGGTGTCTCTTATTTCTGAATGCTTCCCTTGAGAGAGGCATGAACTGATCTGAGCACTGGACTAAGTGCCTGGAACCTCTGGATTCTAATCCTAACTCCTCCATCTGTGGCTTTGTGGCAAGTCTGGCTCAGTATATTAGTTGAGTTATACTTTCCTGCCTCGTGTAGTATTGAGGCTTAAATACTTTGAAGGTGGAAAAACCCTCTCGTGTGAGCTAGTTCATGCTGTGATGTGACTTGATCATTAACTTTTTCCTAATTTACAGCATTTTGAAAATAAAAACCTGAGATGTGTTAGCACCTGAAAGGTAAGAAAAGGTAGGGCATATGTATATCCTTGCTCATCATTAGAATTAGTTACAAAAGGCTGTATGCCTTATCTTGAGTATGTTACATGTGAGGTTAAATATATTCTCTCTCGTCAATATTCTGCATCAAAGAAATGTTTTTCTGAGCTTTATTTATTTTTTCTTCCAAAATGTTGTCCTTGAGTGCTGTTTAGCATGAGGTATTGATGAGTCAATCACTTTTATAGAGATCTTGAAATACATAACCCATTAAAGTTTTTACATCTTTGAAAATGTCCTAATTGCACATGTGTATGATTAATGTATTTCATTGGGCAAAACTCAGATTTCTCATTATCTGATTAAAGTGCTCTAGGGATCTATCTATTACTGTAAATAGGTTATACTGCTGAACAATAAGAGGCGCTCTTGATTTCTTCGTTTATCCGAAAGGCACACCGGAAGCCATAAATAATCCCCGGCATCTATGGCTAGAAACTTTTTTTTTTGTTTTATATTTAGGAGGATTGACATCTCTCCAACTGCCCTGAGGAAGCATACCCGTTTAGCAGGTGAAGAGAGAGTCTTTAAAGAAGAAAGTCAAAAAGTAGGTTCCGATTTAATATTGGTATTCTAGATTTTATAAAATGTTTCCTTTTGAGTTTTAAACATCAAAGTGGAATATTTTTCTTCAAGTTTTGATTTGTATTTGTAGTCCAAAGAGAACTTGGACCTACATTATTTCTCCTCTCTGGCCTTGGACAAAATAGGTTAGCAACTTCTTAATTGGATTCCAGGATGTTTTCTTCCAATTTTCCTGATTTTTTTGGGGGGGGAGGGGAGGCATCATTTAGCTGATCCCACCACTAGAAATCAAGAAAACAGCTCACTTTGCAGATCTTGTAGCTGAAATAATTAGGTGTTCGTACTGTCCTAATACACTTCAGAATAAATTGCACTAAATAATAGTCCCACCCACACAAACCTGGCAGTTTGCTTGTAAAAATAGATCTCTGTGGTGATTTACCGAAACACCTTCATAGAAGCTAAATTCCTAGATGATATAAAAATCATCATGCGAAGACATATTAAAGTTAAACAAATTTGAGAGAAACCTCTGTCACTAACAATAAACTAAATGTTCAGAAAAGTATTGAAACTAGCCAAATATTATTACTCCTTTAGAAATTTGGAAATAATGTAAATGAGGGGCCACCTTCTATCTTTTGGATTTTTCTTTTTTAAAATCCTGTCCCTGAAATCTGTTCCTTTTACAGGGAGATAAAAAATTAAGATGCGATTCTGCGGATCTTCGTCACGACATTGACCGTCGTCGAAAAGAACGAAGTAAAGAACGAGGGGACTCTAAAGGTTCCAGGGAAAGCAGTGGATCAAGAAAGCAGGAGAAAACTCCAAAAGATTACAAGGATTACAAATCTTACAAAGATGACAGGTAAATATTTAAATTTTCTAAATAGGTTTTTAGCTTCTAATTAGCCTTTTGTAATTGTAAGCTTAATTGCTTTCAATTTTCACTGTGTAATTGAACATTTAAATTTAAACAATTAAAATTATTTGTTTTACAGCAAAAATGTATTTGTCTTTTACACGGCTTATGGTGGATGAGGACAAAAACTTTGGAATAGCAAGCTAACACTGAAAAAAAAAATGACAAATTAATCTGTCCTATTATCCAGGCTACATCAGGAGGTTGGACTTCAATGCAGTACATTTCTGTAAACAGTTTGTGTAAGAACTTTGGTTCGTTATGCTTGATTCCGCACTTTTTCAACTCATAACACCCAGAGTATGAGAATTTTTACTGATGTCTAGGTTTAACATGGGTGAGAAGGGAATTTATTTTTCTAAAGCCAGTGGGCTATTTTTAATGAAAAATGTTAGTTTTTAAATTGTAATGTTTCAGTGAATAATTTATTTGTGGTAAGAGAGACTTCAGGTATGACCTTTTGGGTATTGTATTAAAATATTGTAAATTGGGCCAAAATAATGCCAATACGGGATTACTGAATATAGAGTCTTGCATTTAGTTTTTTTCTCTTGCTTTACACTGGGTATATGGATTTTACTTGTGCTTCATTTTTTTCCCATTTCCTTTCTGCCTCTGGTGTCCCTATTGTCATCCACTGGCTAGTTTAGTATCCACAAAGGAATGCCCAGCATATATCTACTATTCTCAACAATATGTGGAAACTCAATTAAGTTGATTTGAAACTTTTGCTCTAAGGGTTTTCCTCCCTTCTTCTTTCCCTTTTGCTACTCCCAAAATGGCAGTTAAATAGGCCACTCTTCATTGAATCAAAAACCAGAGAAGTAATTTTGCAGTCTGCTGGTTTCCAACTAAGTAGCAATAGTATTTGCACAATAGATTTTAAAGATATGGAAGGAGGATGAAAAATGAAATTATATTCCACCTTTAAAAATCTGAAATACATGATTTATAACCGGAGGGGAAGATAGCTTTTGCATAATCGGAGACCTCCTTTAGTGTAGCATACTACAGGGTATCTGTTTAAAACAGCACAATGTATTTTTATTTTTATTTTTCAGTAAGCAAAAAAGAGAGCAAGACCGTTCTCGATCTTCCTCATCTTCTTCCCCATCTTCTGCCTCATCCAGTTCACGAGAAGAAAAGGATTGCAAGAAGGAGAGAGAAGAAGAGTTCAAAACCCACCATGAGCAGAAAGAATATTCAAGTTTTGCAGGAGTCAGCAGACCAAGAGGCACTTTTGTAAGTCATTCTCTGCTCCTTCCCAAATGTTCATTACTGTGCTGTTCTTACCTGAAAGCAGCTTTGGGTAATTGGTATGACTTTAGGATCCATTTCCCCATGATTGATATGCAGTGTTTTATTTTAGAAATATTATGTTGACGTATGCAGACACTATTGTGTGCTGTTCAGAATTGCTTGGATCTGAATGTTTTGTTTACTCAGACCAGCTAAAAACGAAAGTAAACTTACAACATTTTATCAAGTTGTAGTGCATTCTTTGTTAATTATTCAGAATATCAAGTTTTCAAACCTGTTTATATTATGGACCACAGTAGAAGTGAAAAATCTTTTTAAGACAACTCTCCTTCCAAGAGTTTCCTCACAGCAACAATAGCAGTGGGTTACATAGAAGTGTCTTAGGAGGACAGTATGGGTGTGTCTAGACTACAGGGTTTTTTAAAAAAATTGCCTGTGTCTAGATTGCTGCCACATTCTTTCAAAAGTAAATCGAAAGAATGCTGTAGTTTTTTTCGACTGTGGAAAACCTTGTTTTACGAGGAATAACACCTTTTTTCAAAAGTGCTCTTTCAAAAAAAAGGTGCTATGTAATGTAAACGGTGCTTTTTTTCGAAAGAGAGCATCCAGACTGCCTAGATGCTCTTTCAAAAAGTGTCTTGCTTTTTTGAAAGTACTGGTTGTAGTCTAGACGCGTTTTTTTCCAAAGTATCTTTCAAAAAAGCCTCTCGAAAAAGGCTTTCAGTCTAGAATTAGCCTTAGAGACAAGTAAAGAAACCAAACAAACTTGTTAATGCTGTGGGTACAGCTTCTTGGTTACTTTTACTACTTTGGATGTGTGCAACTGGTTTCTTTTATTTGGGACGGGATTTTAATATCAATTTAATAATAGTAAATTTTGCTTTTTGTTGCCAATGTTTCCAATTTTTGCAAGTCACTTTGCAGTTTGGGTCTACCCTATAGTAATTGCTATCCCTTTGATTTTGTTATCTAGAAAATCATACATGGCTTAATTTATACACTCAACAGAGCCATGACGCGGTTGTGCTGGGGAAATCAGGGCTACTTGCTGTTGTTTTAGTGTTTCTCTGAGTATGTTGGATTGGCTGCAGTAAGCAGCAAAGCTAACTAGTTGAAAGCTGAAAGGTGGTTAGCATTGTGATTTGGAAGGGTGTGGGGACCACAGTCCAGACAATGTTTTAAAAATCACTAATTAATAAAAAGGATGCAAACAACATATTGATATAGTTAGCTGATTCTAAACTGGTAAATGTGAAAACCAAGAAAAAAGGTAAAAGAGGCCTCTGGTGATTAGGATCATAGGCAGGAAGTAAACAGTTTAGGAGCTGTAAGTTTGAACATTACAAGCTATATCTTGGTGAAAAATTCTAAACATACAGATGGAAGGAATATCCTGGGGGAAGGGATAGCTCAGTGGTTTGAGCATTGGCCTGCTAAACCTAGGGTTGTGAGTTCAATCCCCGTGGAGGCCATTTAGGGATTTGGGGCAAAAATTTGTCAGGGATGGTACTTGGTCCTGCATCCTGCTGTGAAGGCAGGGGACTGGACTCAATGACCTTTCAAGGTCCCTTCCAGTTCTAGGAGATAGGCAATCTCCTATAATTTAATTTATCCTTTGAAGGGAATAACTAAACTATATTGATGACTCCTTCATGTGACACTGAATCATTTATGCTGAAAGAGACAATAGATTAGACATAAGTAAACCAAGTTATATGGCTACAAAAAAGGCCAGTGCAAATTTCAGCTGAATATAAAGTGGCATCAGTCTGTTGCCATTATGTCTTTTCTATACAATTTTGGTGTGCTGCACATGCAACCCGATTCAGTTCTGGGAACCTCTTTGTTAAAAAAGTGAAGTTCAGAGAACAACAAAAGTATTCACAGGACTGATAAGGTTGATTTATATGGAAAGAATAACAAAGGTAAATATGTATATTGCGCTGTACAATTACTAAAAAAGGACATACTTCCTCAAGTACTTGGTGAATAGGAATTTAGCATGATACAAAGGTATATAGCTACAAATAATGGTACAAAACTGAAAGGGAAGATTAGGGCTGAAAATAATTAAAGTCTTGCTGTTAGAAAGATTAGATTGTGGAAGAGTTTCTTAATAAAATTTGTAGGTTCTTCAAAGATTGATAATCTGAAAACTAAATTGGACAAATGTACTGGAAGAAACATTGCAATTTATGTTATTTAGGCAAATGATGTGCTGCTAATTGAATGTCTCACTACACAATCATCAGAAGTCAGATGTGTCAAAGAACTTTCATGATACTTTGGGCTTAGATGATAGTATCATTCTGTTTCTCTAATGTCAAATGCTATTTCCTTCCTCACAGTGACAGTGTCCCCTGTCACAGTCTTAATTTTGCAATGAAGAGAATTCATAGGATATTGGAGGCCAAAGTATTGCATAAACTTATGCATTCACGCTAATATTTATTCCAGATTATCTTTCTAAAAACCTCCACTACTTGTACAATCTTCTTTAATACTATATCCAACACTTTTTTCAAATTATCCTTCTCAAATGTCTCCATTTTAGTTTTTCTTTTTAGTGTGTGGGTTTGTCTTGTGAATCCTCCTCTGGTCTGTTTAGTCTATTTCAATTCAGAGATAATTAGGTAAGAAACTGTCTGTGTTTTATGTTCTTTTCTGCATTCTTTCCTTCTTTTTGGTCAATAAGTTCCCTTAATTTTACATTTATTGGTAAATGTATACTAAAAATCCCATGAACATATTAGAATGCATTTCAGCTGAAGAGAGGATCGTTAGCTCAAAGTGAACATGTGAATTACATGTGAATTTTTAAACTGCAGTTTTATGTTTATGTATCTTTTAATTGAGGAAAGATACAGAAATAACATTTTGGTTAATACAGTTGAACTTGAATATTTGCTTTGTGACTATTTATATATTGATTAAATATAAAATACTTTTGGTTAATCAGTTTCGAATTAGGGGCAGAGGAAGAGCCAGAGGAGTTTTTGCTGGAACAAATGCTGGTCCCAGCAACTCAAATACTACTTTTCAAAAGAGACCGAAGGAAGAAGAGTGGGATCCTGAATATACCCCAAAAAGCAAGAAATACTTCTTGGTGGGTGTTGGAAAACTTACCTACATATAATGCATGCATCTTTTATAAAAGCATATTTTATAACTGATGTCTGTGTGCATGCTGTTTCCATGTTGGTAGCAGTCAATTATTTTAGCTTATTACCATGACAGCATCAGAGTCCTAGTTGGTCCAGTGCCTGCTTCTCTTACATCCTTCTACAGTGGAGTGGTGGGCAACAGTAGCAGGTCAATTCAGAGAGGACACCTCCCCACCCCCCACTCCTACTTTTTTCATATCTTTGGGGTGGAGGAGGAAGAAGAGTGACAACCTACCACACGCAACTTAAAATGTTCACACATAGACACGCACAAACTTGAGCGTTTTCCTCCAGTGGATGTAAAGCCGTGCTCAACTGTGCCTGGGAGTCCTGCAAAAGTGGTATGTCATGAGCAGAGCAATATGGGAAGGGTGTGGTGCACATGAATTGCCTTTGATAGCAGTAGCCTTGCTGCTCTCAATTAGTGAGAAGCATGAAATTACTTCGACATCTGTTAAATATTACTTTTGCATACTGGTATCAAAAGAAGGGTATAAAAGGTCATTGAACAAGGTATTTCTTACTTAGCTTGTTGACTATGCAGCCTCTCTTCTTGTCATGCTCCTTAATCTCTCTTTTTATTGAGTGGCTTATCAAATGATCGTAGAATACTAATACTATAGTATTAAATGGTAAAAATTAAAGGTTAATTCGGTTAAGTGATATTAGTTAGCGAATTACTGTAGAGTAATCAAAAGCTTTATACAGGGATATCTCCACCAATAGTTCTGTAAGGAACTGTAATGGGCTTAAGAAAGAGGAACTGTAATGTTGTTTCTTCACCACAGAAAGCTAATTGGGAGTATTTCTTTTGGGATCCTTAGCATATTTTAACTGTTTCTTCCTCGTAGAAGAGATTAACTGTTTTTATATATAAAACCTAGGGCTTTTGCTCTGCTTTCAGCTCATACAAGTAAACGTATATTTCCCTAGTTCCCCCCACTTCCAATCCAAATGTTTTTGAAATTTGTACATGTTCCCCCTTCCAAAAATTTGTTTACAAAACATTAATTTTTAGTAAGGTTCAGAGAGTTACAAAGTGAAGGTTTACCTGTAAACATTTTCTAGTCAGACAGATAACAGATGTTCTGTCATCCTCAATAGTTGCACTAAATTCCTAAGACTTTTTCAAATGTCACAAATGCAGAATAGGGAAAACTGCATTTAAATCACATTTGAAGTGTGATTTTTATTTTTAAACTGCACAATAAAATAGGTTATCGGAGTGCTACATATGTCATCAGTTTTGCTTAAAGAAATCACTTTGGCCTTTCTAGAATTATGAAATAGGATTTTTGTGACTAAAATCAACAAAAATACAAGTTTGCAGTAACAGAGAGGCTACAGGAATGTGCCTATTAATTAGTCAGTTTCTGCTTTTCAATTGTATGGAAGTTATTGAGGTGTCTCCCCCCCCCCCCCCCCTTTCCTCACACATTCTGCATCAGATAGCATGTGAAAGGCATTACTTCCAACAGTGGCAGAAGATTGTGAAAATAGATTGGCAAGGTTTAAAGCTTGTAAATTTCATTAAATAAAAGGTGGGCAATAAATTTCCAAATAATTGGAAATTTGCATAGTTCTATCTAGGAAAAGATGTCTCAGATATGACTCTTCACAAATAAAGCCTTCAACATTTCTAAAACCATATTGCAAATGTTTGCTTACAGTAACATTAGAAATTTGAGGACATACCTTATCAATTATAAAATAGTAGTTTACACTCACAGCTTAAACTATAATATATTCCCTGGAAAACTTACGTACAGATTATATACAAAAGCACACTTGATGGTGCATTGAACTTAAGGTGCCTACATGTTACAGTAATTGCTGCATTACAAATGATCAAGAATGTTGTTCATTTAACTCATCCCTGTTCTCTTTGACCTATGTTACTATAGCATGATGACAGAGATGATGGTGTGGATTATTGGGCCAAAAGAGGAAGAGGCCGTGGCACTTTCCAGCGTGGCAGAGGGCGGTTTAACTTCAAAAAATCAGGTAGCAGTCCAAAGTGGACACATGACAAATACCAAGGGGATGGGCTTGTGGAAGAAGAAGAAGAAACAATGGAAAATAATGAAGAAAAGGACAGACGCAAAGAAGAAAAGGTAGAACACTCTGGCTTGTTGCTGAATTGAAGAACAGATTTCCTTCCTCACCATACCCTAAGTGATAAAATTGACAAAAGCTTCATTTAAAAAATTCATATTGATGCAATAATGAACAAATGGGGGCAACTCATCCATATTTCCTTTATTTTTACAGGAGTAATATGAAGAAAAATTCCATCTGAAAAAGCAGCCCTTGCACCACCCACACATCATTTTTAATATTTTTGTCGTCAAATGAATGTAAGCATTTTACTTAAATTTTACTGTTTAAAAGTAGTTTAGAGATTGTTTTTTGTTTTAAGCCTTTAGAAATCTTGATATAGTAAACAATATGTTGACGATCGTACAGATAGAAAGTAAAAAGATATTTGTAATTATCAACTTTTAAGAACTTTTACTGTCTGTTATATACAGTGTAATTCTGCTCTGTCTAAAAGATATGGTCAAGTACAACTCAAAAGTTTTGATTCTTCCCCATGACGCTGTGTTTTATTCTGAAGTAAACTTATAGCTCTGCATACCTGAAATCTTGGAAGAGCATTTTTTTTTATAAATTAGTACTACTTGGTTTCAATCACAATGGGGTTAGTGTTTTCCTTAAATGTACTGAATTAGGGCAAAATCTGTTTTGTTTTGCCATTCATCCAAAAGTAGTGTTAAAGATTGGTGCCTTAAGCCAGTCTGTTTTATAAAAGAACTTTTCACGGTGAACAGACTGAAATGAAATGTACATGAGAATAGCTTGCTTAAAGCAATCTTAACCATAGTTTGATGGGAACAGTACTACAAGACTAAGGGAGTTCACTTCCTAATTTAATAATTGCAGAAAACTTGCTATGGATCATATTTGAGAGCTAAAGTATTTCAGTAACCCTTAAAGTGAATGTGGATGGAGATGTATACAAACCTGTATTAACATTGTCATACATTCACATTTCTAGACCACCCCCACGATGGGAGCTTTCTTCTGAACAGATCTAAATCTGACAAGTATAGTTGTAGCATAAAAGGTGCTACGTTTCTCCGTCCTTATACCGCTACTGGGGAAATGCCTCAACTGTTTGTTCAACAGCCCAAAAGTAGTTTGACTTCTATACACTGTAACCGGAAGATTTGTCCTACATTCCAAATGCATGTTCCATTTTTGCATATGACAGAACAAGGTAAACCACTAGCGGGTAAATAGTTATCTTTAAGAAAATTTGTTTAGTATATTTCAGACTTTGCATGCAGAATGTATGAAGTCTTAAAACTTTTCAAGCACAGTGAGTTACATGAAATGACAATCTCAAGACTTTGTTCCAATTCATAAAATTGCCATTTCAATTTCTTTGTGGGCTTTCTCTTCAGGTGCATATTCTGGGAAGTGTGAATTCTCTATCACGTTTACAGTCTCAGATGGAATAAAAACCTAAACGTTTTAAAATTTGTGACTTACTACTCTGATAAATCTTACAGAAACTTGAACGTTTTAGCATATAATGAGCTGATACAGGTTAAAGTTCCAAAATACATTCCCTATCAATATTTGAAAAACATCCTGCAGAACTAAATTTCCAAATGAAACTTGCAATTAGATTTAAGATCACGAACACCTGAAAACAGTAATCAGTTGTCTCGCACTTTTGTTGCAGCAATAACAGAAGCTAAGGACTAAAAGTCATGCACCTTTAAAAATCTTATTACTACTAGGTTAAGGATGCAAGTTAAAATACTGTGGTGTATATTAAAAGCATTTTATTAAAGTAAAGCAAGTTGTTAACACTGAAATGTAGAAGTGGAACTAGCAATAAAGTATTAAACAGAAGCTTTCAAACCATTTCCAGCTATGTTGTTTATAACATAGCCTAATTCCATAAATAACAGGGCTTGAAAAGTCTCCTGCAAATCTACAAATCAGAAGCTAGCAGTAAAATCATGGTCAAAAGAAGGCCAGTAAAAGCTTGATTTGTGTCAAGGGTCACCTGTGTCTTTTTCCTAAGATACTACAATAGTACACACTTAGTAATATAAAAGTCTGTTTATACAAGTGTTTTAACTGTGTAAACCAGTAGTTTCTGGAGAGCTTGGTAGTAGGATATACAACCCCTACAGCAACTTAAAGATGATCTAGAGCTAGTGTGGAAAGATCTCAATTCTGTGACATGGGTGGAAATATGCCTCAGCATAGAATCTAGCTCTCTAATTTATTAAGAGAACTTTCCATCTGGAAAGGACAATCCTCTCCCTCCTTATACACCCAGTTGTGTGGATGTTTATAGTGAAACTTTTTAGCTTTATTCCCTTCTTAGTGGGACTTATTTATATTGGCTAAGAATACCCTGTTAAGACTCTTAAGAACATCAAGTGTAATGGAGATGGGGAGGTAAGTTTGAAAACATCAGATCATGCTGTCATTTATTTATGCGTCACGTTAATTGTTTCAGAAGCAGTATAGTTTCAGATGGCTTAAATTTCATAACTAGAAATGACAAACATCAAATGCTACCGAACACTGGCTTATCATCAAGTATGCACATCCATGCTCTAGAGTAATGAGCATCTTCAATTTTCCTTCTGTTCAGAAATCTAGGAGTAAAAATTAACTGCCATCTTTCCCACCCGCACATTCACAATCTCTGACTTAATTGTTTGAATTCAAAGGTGGTTGATAAGATAAATACAGATGCATTTCCATAGGACATTTTACCTTGAAAATAGTGTGCACGGAGAAGCTATGTAGTAAACTGAATTAACATGAAGACACTTCTTTTGCAATTGGAGCCAGGAAAAAACTTTTCCAGAAACAGATACATGTAAGTGATCAGATAAGACACTTAAGCTGTATAATACACCAGGACTTCTCAAACTGAAACTGAGTATACATAATAGCATGAATTCTAAAGATTGTCAAGTTAATGCTCTCATACTGTACATCACTGTGCCCTGTAATATTATACCCTATTGGAACACTACATAGTGCTTATTATACATGTTCTTACAATAGTCCCTCTCCACAAGATCATCTCTGCTCCATTTGTCATCTTATGGTCAGTAATGGTAATAAAAGCATAGATATGTAGTATTTAAGTCTGCTAATGTAAATAGGGAGAGTTGAGGGAGGGGGGGAAAAGGGTGGCTCTGCTTCACGCATAATTGTACAAATGCTAAACTTTCAATTTGTTGACACTTTTTTGGAAGGAAGTAGTGGAAGGAGTGTTAGTTCAGTAAATATTTGAACCAGTAGAGTAACTAAAAGATTGGACATTCTACTCCATTTCTGCTTTAATTTTTCATGCAACCCTTACCTCTATTTAGAAGATCTGATTTTGTTCTTATTACTTAAGAGATGACTGAGATGTAAAACTGATTACTCTGACTTCCAACTAAGCTTCTTCACACAGACTTTGGTATGCTTAAGTAGAGGGAATGAGGAGGAATGGAAAAATAACAATCAAACTCAAATATTCAGAGACTAGTATCCCAGAGTTCACCCTGACTGCAATTAATGTGCATCAAAAGTACATCTAGACTGTGCTACTATTTTGGGATGCTGGAATATACTGAAATAGCAACGCTGTATCTTTAAACAAGCCTGCTATTTGTCAGAATAGTGCCTTATTTTGAAATTTGGCATGGTCTACACGGCGCCAAATTTCAAAATAAGATCTTTTGACCTAGACTTGGAATAAGCTACGCAATTTGTGTAGCGCAAATTGCGTAGCTTATGCCAACAGAAGGATGCTGTCTAGATGCACCCTAAAACTCGAAGGAAGCTAGAAATAAGTCAGTGGGGTAGACTTGGACTTATATGGAAAAAATTATGAATACTTGTATTAAGGGTCATCTCTAGCTGCACACCCAGCTGCCCCCTTCACCACTTCTCCCTCCCTCATTAAACCCTTTCCCCCAACCCTTCCCAGCCCCCCTCCTTTCTCAAGCAATGCAGACCAGAGGTGTAGCCAGGGGCAAGGGTCCCCCCTCCATATTTACTGGCAGCGGTGGAATCTGCTTGTACTACAACAAATCCAAGTAATTTGGTCCAGCAACCTAGGTAGGCACTTGATAGTATTTGTATTGCAGTAGTACCTAGATGACTCAGCTGAAAGTGGGCTTGCTTGATGCTTTATATCCATAACATGAGAATGTCTGCCTAAAAGGATTTAACAACTCTAATAGACAAGATTAGAGAGGGTCTTATTCCCATTTACAGAGAGGAAACAGAGGCACAATTAGTGACTTGCCTGAGGTTGCAAAGGAAGTCTGGAAAAGGTAGGAATTGAATTCAGGCTGTCTTGGTATCTCAATTTGAAATTCAGCTTGTTTCAGGAGTCAGACTGCAGAAATAAAGTTATGATTGACTAAGGCTATGTTTACGCAGCAGATTTAGTTTTGGAATAACTGATGTTGCCTACACTGTCAGCATTTATTTTGAAATAATGTCAAGCTGGAGGACTTCTTACTTTGACTCATGTAACCCTCATTTTACGAGGACTAAGGGAAGTTAAAACGAAGAATGATCTTTCTTCGACTTCCTACTGTGTAGACAATTCCAGAAGCTGAAACAAGGTATTTTGACTTGTTACGCAAGTGTCGTAGCTCATATTGCATAGCTCATTCTGACTTCAGCCCTGCTATGCAGACATGCCCTAACTGACCAGTAACAGGCTGCAAGATGAGGTATTTAATAATTATTTAATCTACTTATATTGAGAGTTCATGCAAGAAAGAGGTTGTGAGAAATTTCTGGACCTCAACGGGTGTCCTCTTCATTCATGCTAGCATAGTATGTAGGCATCTGGGGACATGCAGAAGAGAGACCTGCCTTATCCTGAGCCAAGTTTGAATGACAGGCTGGCAGAATTATTGATCTGCTGTATAAACTTCTCATATGCCAGGAATTGGGGGATCAACAGTAGCTGTGAAAAAATGACTTCAAAATAAGCCCACGAAAATGATTGATTTCTTACCCTACCTCAATTCTTCCACACATCAAGAAAGACAAAAGATTATAAAATACGAAACAAGATGGTGAAAATGAAGCACCTAAGCACAATGTGAGACTGCCTCCAGTAACTGTCCTGCAGAAGTATACATTCCTTAGGCTGTGTCTACACTGGCATGATTTTGCGCAAAAGCATGTTGCCGGTCTACACTGGCGGGGAGTTCTTGCGCAAGAACACTTACGTTCTAATGTGTGAAATCAGTGCTTCTTGCACAAGAACTATGATGCTCCCGCTAAGCAATAAGCCCTCTTTGCGCAACTGTTCTTGCGCAAGAGGCCAGTGTAGACAGGCAACATGAATTTCTTGTACAAGAAAGCCCGATGGCTAAAATGGCCATTGGAGCTTTCTTGCACAAGAGTGTCTACACTGGCACGGATGCTCTTGTGCAAAAGCACATCTCTTGCGCAAAGGCACATGCTAGTGTAGATGCTCTTGTGCAAATACTTTAACGCAAGAAGAGTATTTGTGCAAGATCATGCCAATGTAGACATAGCCCTATTGTTTAAGACATTAGCTCAAAATAAGCCTCACACAACTGAGGCCTCCTTGCTGAGCTCCTAAGTACACTTATGCCTATCAGATTTTTAAAAAGCACTTTGAGCTAGTGACAAGAATTACTTCATCTTTAATCCAAGATCATCAGTATGAACAAGCATCATGTTAAAGGGGATTAATCCCCTCTAAGGAAACAAACTCTTACATGGCCTCATCAATCATTAAGAAAGCTGAAAAGTTCATAGGAGAGCTTATACACTCTTCCACAGCTCAGAGCCATAAATGGGGAAATGTTTCTAGGCTCTACTCTGCAAGTGATGGTGACGGCAGCAGTTGCTATGCATTGCTTTTCTCAGAATACGAAGTAGGAAGCAGAAAGACATTAAGGTAAGGAAATAAATGGGCAATGAAAAGGACTGCACTAGGAATGAATATTTTCACAAAGTGGTACACACCAGCAATACTGGATCAGACCAAGGCTATGGCTACACCGGTGGCTTCTTGTGCAAGAACATGTCCACACTACCATGTGCTTTTGCGCAAGAGCATCCATGGCAGTATACACCCTCTCTTGCGCAAGAAGGCTCTGATGGCCATTTTAGCCATAGGGCTTTCTTGCACAAAAAACCCCTGCTGCACAGCCACATTGCCTTCTTGTGCAAGAGGGCTTACATCTGTTAGAAAACAGCATAGCTCTTGTGCAAGAAGCCCTCTCTTCTGATGCCGTACTGTAGACCTTATTGTGCTAGAGCAGGTGGGTAGTGTGGATGCTCTGCAGGTTCATTTTACTACACATTTTGCTCTGAGCAGATACCCCTGAAAAACCAGTTAAGGGTTATGCTTTTTAGATGGGTAAGACACAGTACCAGTTATTTATTTAAAGAATCCAGTTAGAACTGGAGCCCATCATGGAATAGCTAGTAGTGGAATAGTCCTTGATTTTACAATGGCTCTGCTCACAAACCCTGCATCCAGGCAACAGATCTATTGCATATATTGTGAAATTGGCAGGTTTTTAGAAAAAATAAAAGTGGGGTGTCCTATTTTTAAGGGGACAGGAAGAAGAGAGCCTCCTCTTCCCTTACCCTCACTAGTATGAAGTCAGTTTATAGAAACAAGATAAGTTTCAGGTACTGCTCAACTTCAACCTCCTTCCTCGCCCGTCCTTTCTCCCAGGACTGGTCAAACCAATGACGTGATTGTGTTTCTCTTGCCTGGGTCGCCAGGAATCGGGGGCTCTCACTGACTAAGCGGAAGACAGGCTGCACTTTGCGGGGCGCGGAAATGCACAAAGCCAGCTGCAGAAGTGACGCATTTAAATGCCAGTTGCAGTCACGGGACGTGTAAGTAACTGGCGGCAGAGAGGTGCCAGAAGTACAGCGGCTTCGGCGCCCCGCTCCCCCTTGCATCAGAGCTGGGCCGGGACGGCGCACAGGCTGGGCGCTCTGTAATTACGCCGCTCAACGCAGCGGGCCGGGCGTGGAACGCGCCCCAGTCCCTAGGTGGCCTCGCCCCGCCTCGCGTGTTGCTATTGGTTCAGCCTTCGAACCCTCGCGGTCCGATCGGTGCGTCACGCACCCGACCGCTCTACCCAGTTGGCCTTGCGGCGCGCTAGTTTTGATTTGATTTTTGCCCGTTGCGCTGGCAGAGGGGGGAGGGGGCAGAGGATGGAGCTCCCGAGGCCTGGAGGCGCGCGACCCTGGGTAAGCGGGGAGGGGGATGCCCCGGCACGTCACGCACGGGGGGGGGCGCGCGAGGTCGGTCTCGGGCTCGTTTAAGCTCCGTCACCGGCCGGCTCCCTGGACTGGCGCCCCGGGCGACTCGCTGCACCGGCCCCGGGAGCCCAGCCCTAGCGTGGCGGTTGCTCTAGAGAACTGGACAGCTCCACCGGCCAGATAGCCGCGTGCGGCCAGCGTGTTGAACACCGGGGGGGGGGAGGGGCTCTCACCGGCCCCTCCCTGTGTGCGGCCCATCCCCTGCGCCCCGCGCGCCCGGCTTTCCGCATGGAAAAGCGGGGAGGGGGCGGCGGTTTGTACCGAGCTGCGTAGGGAGCACTTAGGGTAACTGCTGCTTCCGGTAGCAGTATCGGACCGGAGCGGTTCCTTACTAGGGCACCACCAGGCAGCGCTCCCGGGAGCGTACTGGGCACGGCACAAAGGGGTAGCGCGCAGGGCAATTGCCTAGCGCCCCGTGCCAGAGCAGCCTCCCACCCAAGAAGCTGAGTCATTCAGGCCTTTGCTTCAGCCCCATACGATGGGGAGCGGAGGGGGTTTGGTTTTCTGCCCTGAGCCCCAGCAAGTCCTGTGCATGGCCAAGCTTCTGAAACCTTGCAGCCCCCAGGGGGCTGCAGATCCGTGGCTGAGAACCACAGATGTAGGAGGCACTAGCCTTGCCCTAAGCCCTGTGGCCTCCCATCCGCCTTCTTCCTTCCTAGCCCTCTGGTGGCTACAAGCCTTCCAGCCCATTGTCACAGCTGGGCCTTTTCACCAGCCTGGCCCCAGGAACTGAACTCTCAGGGTAAATGGGTGCTTAAAGCAATCTTTGGAAACTCAGTGGCTGTGTCTAGACTGGCCAGTTTTTCTGCAAAATCAGCTGCTTTTGCGGAAAAACTTGCCAGCTGTCTACACTGGCCACTTGAATTTCCGCAAGAACGCTGACGATCTCGTGTAAGATTGTCAGTGTTCTTGCAGAAATACTATGCTGCTCCCGTTCGGGCAAAAGCCCTCTTGCGCAAATCATTTGCACAAGAGGGCCAGTGTAGACAGCACAGTACTATTTTGCGCAAAAAAGCCCCAATGGCTAAAATGGCGATTGGGGCTTTTTTGCGCAAAAGCTCATCTAGATTGGCACGGACACTTTTCCGCAAAAAATGCTTTTGTGGAAAAGCGTCCGTGCCAATCAAAAGCATTTGCAGAAAAGAGCATCTAAACGGAAAACTTTTCCGTGAAGCATTTGCGGAAAATCATGCCAGTCTAGACGTAGCCAGTGTCTGTGTGGTAGAGTTTTCCTGTTGCTGGTTGGGGATTTATGGGTACCTCATTCACCAGACTTCAAAACCCACGTTGTAGAGTAAAGGCTAGTCTTCAGGCAAGACTCCATGAGATGTTCCTTTTTATCACTAGCAAATAAAGGGGATAAGATAGGGCTTCTGTTACTTCAGTAAAAGTAAGCATGTTTTTTTTGTAAACCTGCAACCACTGAAATTTTCAGTGGTTACATGTTTACATGCAGGTGGTAGGTGACTCCACAGGAGCAGGTGCTCTAGCCAGTTACCAACTCCTGTAGATCTACCTCTTCCCCTCGCCTGACCTCCCTGCTGCCTCTGATACAGAGGTGGCTGCAGGTGGGAGGCAGGCAGGAGAGGGTGCTTGCGGGGAGCTGGGGAGGAGGAATAGAGGATCCCTGTGTAACTGTGAAGATTTACTGATGAGCCCAGGTTCATTGGTTAACTGTTTAAATGACTACACTGTCACATCCCTAAATAAAAGTAGCAACATTTCACAATGCTGGTGAGTAGTTTTCCCAAGTAGGGATGTTAAGAAACAGGTAATTTGTTAATCGTATAGTAGATAATTTTTTTTTTTATTGACTACACAATTAGTTAAGGGAAATTACAGTGCTCAGTACTGACTTGTGCTGGGACCGGGATCTACCCTGCTGTGGCTCTGCAGTTTAATGGAGTAAGAGCCAGATGTGCAGCAGCCTGGTTCTTAATAACTTTAAAATTCAGGGCTACAGTGTGGGTGGGGGGGATAGGTCTCTGAGCAGGGACTGAATCATGCTGCCTGACTCTTGCTATGTTTTAAATGCAGAGCCACAATGGGGGTAGGTCCCTTCCTGCAGCTCTGCATTTAAATGCACATAGTGGCTATCATTAACTGATAAGCTTTTGCATATTGGTTAATCTACTACTCCATTACATCTCTATTCCCAATATTTCTCATTTCCTTAAAAAAACCAACAACATTGACAACTCATTAGAAGAGAGAGGTCCTGTAACTGCATCTAAAATAAATGAATTTTCTTTATTTTTCAAATATTGTTGAGACCCAAGGTCAGTGGGTCTCAAGGAATGATATTATATTTAGGGGTCTAACAGTTGATGTTCTGGCTTCTCAGCTGCCTTGGGGCTTGTTCTTACTGTGATCAATGGCTATAGAAGTAAGCCATTAGTGTGTGAAAAAGCCCAAGAGGAGTTTGTCTTTTGTACTGAACTGATGATCTCTATTTACAGTTGTAGAAAGGAAGTCCTGAACTCTGCTGGGATATATATGAAACTAATGTTTATAATTAGCTTTTGACTCCTCCAACTGCTCTATAAATGGCTCTGTTGCTGAATCTCATAAGACAACTGCTGGAATACTTTGGCATACCAACTGATCAGGTAAACTTATATTACTAGTGATTAGCAATTGACTTGATACTCCTGGTTCCTGGTTATATGGTAAGCATGAGTGAAGGCGTGTGTGTGTTGTGATAGGAGATTTATGTCAGTATGTGTGAGTGGTAATGAGGGATGTGTGCTGAAGTAAGGGGTTAAATATGTTTGGGGCTATTGCATAATTTATGCACATGCCAATAAGTCTGAGTGGACATTTAACTATAATAGTTTAATTATTCTGGTAAACTTCCTTTCTTCTATGGACAAGCTGTAAGGCACATCCTGTGGTTTCACTTATCTGTTTACATTTTACCTTTATACATTAATTAGTATGTAAAGACTTCTAAGTAGCAATTCCAAACTTTTTTAGACCTTGATCATGGGAGATGTTGTGCACTTACAGTTCCTGTGGATTTCAGAAGGACTTCCAGCGATTCATCACCTGTGGATCAGGAACATAATGTCAAGAAAAACTAATGTGTCAGTCTGTTATGCAAAAACTCTTTTGGGTGTGTACTACACTGAAAATGTCCAGTACTAATTGTAGAGCCACAAGTTATAACCTTGAAGATTATTTGCTCTAGGACTGTGAAGAGTTAACAGGTAAGCATCACCCATACTGTGTGATGCTTACTAGTTATGGTTAACTGGTGGCCTATCTGTGCTGGAGCAGCCCTACCTTCCCATGTGGTAGGCCTAACCTTGCCAGAGCAACCTACCATGCCATGGATGGGGAGCACTCCAGCCACAGTGGGGGGAGAGGAGGGGAACACATATCATTAACTGATTAAATGGGATTTTATGTTCCTAATTTGCTAAGCATTTTTCAGATCTATGTGCATACTTAGACAATGTAGTAGTAAAAGCGCTATCATCTCTTGTAGGCCTCTGCTGCTACTAGTGAAACTGCACTAGTGCTAGACTAACTGTAGGAGAAGTGCTAGTAGAGAGTAATACAGAGTAGGTTGCACGGATGTGTGTGGGGGGGAGTTTTTTGGGTTTTTTTGTTTTGTTTTTTTGCTTAAAAGTTATCTGATTTAACAATATCTTTGCAGTTCATACCAATGCTGGAAGCTCATAGAGTCAATAGCAGCATTGGCCGTATGATTGAAACATGTCTTCATTCAACACCCTTCTCAAGAAGGCACTTTCAGCGGGTATATGCTGTCATAAGGAAATGTCAGGTGCAGGTATCTTAAACTTTTGTTATTTCTGCAGCCGTTTTTGCCAGCAGTGTTATGTATTTCCAGAGACAGGCTACTGTATTGATTTGTTCCTTCTGGGTCATTCAGCAGGTTTTCTAAATACCCTCCTTTCTAGGAGGTATAGTTTGTTTCATTATCTATTGGTTTTTATGTAGAATATACTGGCACATCTTCATGTATATTCCAGAAACCTGAAATACAGTCCAGGAAGAGAGAGCCTCCTAAGGCCATTTCTGAACCGTAGCTCCATATGATGGCAAACGTTTTTTGGTAGACCAATCTAAGTACATAACTGTCAGATCCCATATGGTACAATCTCTTAATGATTTTGAAGAACTGAGTTAAAAACACAGATTTCTTTTGTTTATCTTTTAGCGTATATCAGCATGGCAACGTAAGGAATATGGATCTACACGAAGCATTGTTCGTAGACTTGGGACAATTATTTCTTTAGAATCTTGTCCAAGACCTCACTTTCAGGTAAGTGTGTTATTGCTACTCTTTAACTTTTAATATATTTAAACAAGAGATCACATTTTAAATTTAACAGTGGCTTTCCTAATGTTTTTCTTTCATGACTATGGTATACATACATCTTTTCTATTCAATGTCTTTTACTTGTGTTATACTGAGTCCCTCTTATTTGAGGCAGTTTTATTGTTGAACTTAAATTCTTTACTTTGTAGAAGCCTGACTCTTTTTTTTTTTTTTTTTTTTTAATTAGATGGTCCAAGATCTGAATTCTTTGGATTATGATGAACGAAGTACAACTCCAAGCACTGTAGTTCCATCTCTTGGTGATATCCTGAGAGTGGTAAATGATGAGAGAAAAGCTAATGCTAGATTTAGGCAAGTAAAGACTGTGTTTATTTTGGTAGGAATGATTCAGGTCCTCTAGGCTTTGATACTGGCAATTGTCTAAACCTTTCTGAGTCCTAGTAAAGTTGACACTTTAGAAGTTAGCTCTTCTTCTTGAAGGGGGGGAGAGGCGGGAGCCACTGCCCATGGGGGCTTCCCATGAGCACCGGATTCCGTGGAGCTGCTTGCCTGCTACCCCACCTCCGTGTGGAATGTGAGAAGGGTAAGCAGGAGTTGGTATACACGAGAAGCCAGCTTTCAAGCCAGCTCCCCAAGTGTATTTGGCTTATGCAGAGTGCCTACCCCCGCCCCCGCATACTGCCTCCCAAAGAAGCAGGGTGTGGGAGGGAAAGTGAGAACCAATGCTTGGGGAGAAGCCAGCTTAATACAAAAGCAGCAGAGTGGAGGTGGGGTGTGTGCATGTATCAGGCAGCAGTGGGGTGGGGGAGGGTGGGCAGGCGGGGTGCTACCACAGCCCCTGTCCGCAGGGAGCTCAGGCCTCCCGTGGACAGGGGCTGCTACCCTGGAGCAGCCTCCACCTGTGGGGAGCTCGGGCCCCTCGGGAGCAGGGGCAGCAGGTGGGAGCCTGTCTGTGCAGGAACCAGTTTTTAAATCAGCTACCCTCACGGACTCGCTCCTGCTTGCCACCCTATGCTGCTGCCTTTGATACAGAGGCAGCAGCACAGGATGGCAGGAGGCTCCTAGGGAATGCGGCCAGGAATGCACTCGCTGCCAGCCCCAGCTCTGGGGACTCTTGAATAACCCTGTAACTCAAGAGTTCTCAAACTTTGTGATACCGCGACCCCCCTCTAAGTTGCTCCCACTGTCGGGACCCACAGTTTGAGAAACGTGGCTGTAACTGATGAGACTTGGTGCAGTTGTACAATTATTTAAACGATATCTAACATCTCTGGTGCTTAGGAAGCGACATGCTATAAGTTCATACATGTTTAATATTTTCTAGTTATCTATCATAAGGGCTACAATGAGTGTCGAGTACTCCTTGCAGTGCAACTGTCTTGTCCCTGAACCCATATATGTCTTCTGGGGCTATTTACATTCTTGGGAGTCTTACTGTGTCTCATCACCTTCCACACTCATTTCATTTCCTTGTTCATGCATCTAAATGTATACCTTCCCTCTTCCTGATTATACCCCAGAAAGCAATGTTTGTTAATTCTTTTCATGATATAATCATTCAGCATAACTATGGTGAAATGGTCAATTTCTGCTCCTGAGCAAATTGTCAAGTGTGTAAAAAAAAAAAAAAAAAAAAAAAAAGTGCATTTAAAAAGTGCATTTCAAGGTTTTTTTCTTACTTTTAATTTTCTTCTTACGCTTGATATTCTTTTAAAATGTTTTTATACTTAAAATACAAAATTTAGTGCTTACAAAACAATGTAGTGCAAAATGACTTTTGGAAGAGTTTAAGTTCTGAAACATTAAAGCCTAATGCTATTGTCAGTGGTGATTTATAACTTGTTCCAGTAACATAAAAATGTATTTTTAACCTAATTCTGTTTTCTTTTTGGGAGGCATAAAACTGTTCCTATTTAGTTGAAGTTTTTAAAAGTTATATTTTTATTCTCTTAGGGCTGAATCATGGGGAGAGGAAAAAATTACTGTTGACTATGATGCATCTCCAACTATAGTTTCTTTGCCAACTGTTCTAAAGAATAGAGCAGAAAAAGAAAATCTTGTGAATGAAGAAGCAATGAAAAAAATTTCTACACTTGAAAATGAGTTATCTCTTCTTCGTGCCCAGATTGCTGCAATTGTTGCAGTGCAAGGATCAAGAAATAGCAATCAATCAGGTGAGCTTATTTTTGTTTAAACTACAGTTTTTAAATGTCGAGTTTTTTCATTTTGTTTTTATGCCTATATTACATTATTTACTTATCTAAATGTCTATGAATTAAGTGAAAAAGCATATTAAATGTTGTCAATCTGTTTCTTATATTCATAAATATTTTTTTCACTCTCTTCACTTTGCAGACAGCTCATTACCTTAAAGTTGGAGTTGATTTAAATAATCTGTTCTTCTGGTGAAACTATAAGTGTATGTGTATTATTCTGCACTGTCACATGAGAGAGTGCCTGGGCCATTGATTCAATAGTCACATCCTTTATTTTTTAAGAACAAGCAAGGAGCAACCCTATATACAGTCTGCTTAGCACCCTGCTATATAAAAGATGCTTTTGACCTTTGTTTGCTTTAATATCAAAATTTGTTTGCAGTAGGTTTTTATAATGTGGCAGGGGGGAAAAAAAGCCCTTGAGCTAGAGGGTTTTCTTGATGCTGGGGAATTTGGTATGGGTTTATCTGAGTTTTAAATGGTTAATTATCATTTCCCTTGTACACAGTTGGTTATTGTGGTAGCATACCTAAAATTTAACAAAACATTCTAAAGAGCTGGACCCATGGCACAAAAGCAATTTGCTCTTCATTGGGTATGCCAGGGGCTACTGGATCAATGAGAATTGTGCATGTGGAGGGAGAGACTTCTTGGGGGGATGGGCGCGTGCGCGCGCGCGTGTGTGTGTGTGTGTGTGTGTTTTAAATTATATGGTCACATACAGTTTTTCCTCAACAGAAACCCTGCCTCATTCAGTGCATAGACTGGATCTACAAATGGATAGAATTAAGGTTGCAAAGACAGTCTTAAATCTGGCATTTCTTAAGTTTTGACTGCTTGATTTTGAAAACTAACCTTTTAATTAACAGTTCTTTTTCTTTTAATATCATCATTTCTAGTAGCACCATGTTGTGCTTGGCATTTTAAGAAAAAACAGTCCTCAGATCAGTATCTTACAATATAACCCAGATGCCTTGGACTTGGTTTGATCTTCTCAGACTTTAAGTAAATCATTATCTTAATTTAAAAAAAAAATAATGCTTATTTTCTTTCATAGGGTCAGAAGCCTTAAATTCATTTGGCACTCCAGATGGTTCTTTCCCTGTGCCCGCAATGACTTCTACACCATTGTTCACTGCACCGGATTGCTTTGTAATTCCTCCACCTCCTCCACTTCCCTCCATAGTACCATCTGCCTTTGATGCCAGTAATTCAGCAATTAAACTTATTAAACAACGTCGGGCTGCAAATAAGGCCAGCTCAACAGCTGTTGGCAATACTGAACACCAGAATACTGAGGGTGTTCTTAGTATGATGGATGTTCTGAAAGATATAAACAAGATCCGACTGCGAGTTGTTGAAAAGTAAGTTGACTTAAATGTGTATATAAGGTGAACCAAAAATATGCTGGCCCCACAATATTTAGGTAGATGCAGATAATGCTGGGATGGAAATCTCTTTAATGGATAGATGCTCATGACAACTGTCTGAGATGATAGAATAATAGAACTGAAAAGGACTTCTGCGAGGTCTTCTAGTCTAGTTTCTGCCACACAAGGTGGGGCTGAGTATTAGACCAGGGCTGGGCAAAATACAGACCATGGGCCACATCCAGCCCACCAAGCCACCAGTTGTGGCCTGCAGACACAGCAGGGAGCCTCAGCTCCTTGCCTGCCCTACCTCCTGCACACCACTCAGAAAAGTGGCTGTGGGGCCCTGTTTTTCAATTAACAACTGTGAGCCTGGGAAAGTGGGGAGAGGCTTCATGTCCTGCCTATGCCTCCAGCACAATCGCATTGGCCAGAAACAGACCAACGGGAGCTGCCTGTTTGAAGAACAGGCAGCACGCAAAACACTCCTCCTGTCAGGCTTCCTGCTGTTTATAGACCCACATGGCCCCTTGCAGCCAGTGTAGGGCTGGGACAGTAAGGGAGTCTGCCTCAGAAACCTGCTAGGCTGCTGGCCGGGAGTCACCCAAATAAGTCTCCCAGCCAGAGCCCACTTCTGGCACCCCACTACCTCCCTCCATCCAACCCTCTGCCTCTCTACCCCACATAACCCTAAGCCTCTGCTCCTCCTCCTTCACTCATCCCCCCACTCAGACCTTGCACCCTAATCCCCAAATCTCCAGACTAGGTCATAACACAAATCCCTGCATTCCCTCCTGCACCTCTGTCCCAAGTCACAACTGCCTCCACCCAAACACCTTCCAGACTCCACACCCCTCCTACACTCCAGTCCCTTAGTGCAGCCTCCCATCTTCACTCAACCTCCATCCCAAACCCCACACCATCTCCATTAATATCATGGAAGAATGCAGTCATTGACCACTTTCCAAATTCGTGACACCCAGGCTCCCCCATCAAAAATTGTCTTGATCTATACTCTTCCTGACAGATATGTCTTAAACTACCTATCTTAAACTGATCTGAACAAACTTTTGAGTGCACTGTGAAAAAACAATTCCTTGGGGAAATATTGGAAAACTAACAGTACAGGCAAAATACAACTAATTCTAACTTTGAAGATTTCAAAAATATTATGCTTGTGTATTAATTTATCTGAAGATTTTACTGACTCTAGAACCAAGTTCTTCAGTTTAAAAACTAAGAATTATTTGTAGCACATGGTTTTGGTCAAAATGCTAAATATATGTGATCATATAACCTAGGATTATTAAATATTTGTGCAACTGATATCTTGTGTTCAGAACCAAACTGCTCTTTTAGATGCGATACATAGGGTACTGAATTGGAATAAAAATATATTCTATGGAAGTAGGCTAACAGCTGTTTAGAGATCACCTAAAGAGTAAAACAATTTAATGTATATAAGAAAAGAGAGTGAAATCTTGACCCCAGTTGTCAGTGAGAATTTTCAGTGGGGCCAGGATTTCACTGAGGCCAGGATAGGGATGTAAATGGTTAAATGTTTAATATAACTGGTTAACTGATTGAATGGGGCCAGAGTGGGCAGGCCACTCCAGCCTAGTCCCTTTGCCCACCATGGTGGGGCTGGACTCAAATTGCTTAAGCCCCTGACACTGCCTTGCATCTGCTGAGTTTCTGGGAGCCCTCTTGCACACCTAACCCCAATGGGATACTCACATTAGGTGTTCCCTCTACCTATCTCATTTGCAGGGACTAAAATGGTATGTGTGCTGTGAGCACACTTAGTCCACACAAAAGGCAGCCAGGGGCAAGCAGGTTAGGAATTTTTGTGGCTGGCTTGCTGATTCAGAATACCAGTGGATTGGGCACTCACCTGGGATGTGACCGACCTGATTTCAAGTGCCTGTTTTGTATCGGGCAGAGGAGGAATTTGAACTTGGGTCTCTTGTAGGGATGTGAATGGCTAGCCAGTTATCTGGTAAGCATCATCCTTATTAGGTGATAGTTACCAAGTAATGGTTAACTAGTTACCCGGGAGCAGTCCCTACCCGTGGCAAGGTCCGCGTAGAGAGCTGCTCCTTACTCCAGGACCAGCATTCTATTTTTGTGCACTGTATGCAGTTTGTCTTTGCTCTTTGTAGGTCACCTGGTGGTACACCTCTTCCTAAGACAAGAAAAAGGCGGAGTTCTCAGTGGGACCCAGCAGCCCTAATAGCTCATGCTCTAAAGCAGAAATTTGCACATCAAAGTGGCAATGATTCGTTGGACAAAGAAAACAGATCTTGTGATACCTCTCCCTTTTCCAGTCCAGAAGCCCCAATGGTAAGCTCTTATTTACTCTCTCACTCCCCCCCCCCAAAAACAATCAATAATCCCTTCTCCTGCTTAGAAGGAAAAATTATGGCTGTGTTGTGAGGAGTGTTTAATAGATTGTGAACAATATTTTTGCCCATAAAGCAGTATGCAGAGGCTGACATAACTTAGCCCCTGACTGGCTATGCTATGTGTTATGTCAGGACCTGCCCAGCTGCTGGAGTAGCTCATGATTAGGAGGGCACAAAGGTGGTTTAAAGCCAGTATAGTTCATCCCTACCCACTGCCCTCTTACCCTTAACCTGAATATTCTGTGTGGTGCCTCTTAGAAGTGCAATACAGAATCTCATATTTCATGTATTGGTGTTCAGCAACGTTATTTTAAATCTGTTTTGAAAAATACCTTACACAATTCCAAAGCATGTTGTGGAACATCAGAAATTCTCTTGCAGCTGCCATCACATTCATGGATGGTTGATTGGTTGACTAAAGATAGGATTGATGATCCAATTTTCCAGTGAAGCTAAACATTCTCAGGAAGACTGTCTGTATTTACATCCTTTACCATAAACGTGTATTTTTGTAATTTTGCACTGAACTTGAGTAAAATTTGATATAAGAACAGTCTTCATTTTACAGATCATAATGTGAACTGGGGATGTAAAAGTGTAACTGTGTAAATAGTTAACCAATAAGCATGAACTTATTGGTTTCTTTTATGGTTAGATGCTGGCTCCCCCATGGCATCTGCAGTTTAAAAGTTAATAAAAGTTACTACAGAGCTCAAAGCAGGGAGCCAGGTGTACTGCGGGCTTTGCAGAGCACAAAGTACATGTAACCGCTAGGATTTTTTACAGTTACATTTTAAAACAAATTTTTACATCCCTAAATTGCAACCAGTTGTATGTTTAATTTTGTTCAATTTCAATAAAAACTTAGCTTAATAAAATAAACTAGAAATTCACAGACAAAATCTGAATTGTATTTCAGAGATATAGAGACTTTCTATTAGGTAAACATCATGACTGATCTCAAATACAAACATCACAGAACTGATTGATCCCAGAACAAATTGAGTCAAATTGTTGGAAAACTGCGTAACTAAGTTCATGCAAGACAATTGAACTTAATTTGTCAGCTTTTAAGGCCTGTTGTCCAGCTAGGTTCCCATCAACTGAGTATGGGAGGGGGCACACATCTGCATTAGTCTATTCAAAATTTCTATGCTGCTAAAAAAGCAAATAAGTTGTTGAGTTTATCTAAGGTCTGATACAGAAGTAATAGTAAGCCTTTTTATTTAATCTGGAGTATTCATGCTTTTTATTTTTAATAATGTTGAATGTTTATTTTTGTGTTAAGTAAACACTTATACACATGAAAAGGATTGCTTAACTTCAGAAAACCTTTATGGGTTTCATTTTTTCCCAGGCTGGGGAAAACTGCAGCAGTCCTTCCAGTCTCCACTATTGTTATGTTGAAAATTTTATTCTTCTCCTGTTGTATAGTCTTAGATATTTTATAGAATTAAAATTATTTTGATTGTTTTAGGTTGGATGTAAAATTTTGAAGCCAAGCTCAAAGGACAACCCCATAAAAACTAAGGAAATAACACAGGTATCAACAGGGAAAGGAAGGGTAAATATTTAACTGGTGGTGCCACGTGGAAAAACCCAGCAACTTGCATGCTTGAGAGGCAGGACCACTTCAGGAGCAATTTCATAAAATGTACACTGGGATATACATCGCTTCCATGTTCCAGGAGCTGTGCTTTCTAAAACTACCTCTTTTGATTGAGTATCCAACAGCCAAGCTTGTCAGTGTGTTGTCTGCTTATAAAAAATACTTTATTGGCATTCATTGCTTTATAGTTGCAGACCAGAATGTATGAAGCTAAGTTTTTGGATGCTCTGAATGGAAAGCCCAGGGATGCAGATCATATAAAAAAGATTGGATGTTTCTCAGGGTGGAGAGTGAAGTACATGTGGGAGTGTAGAAATAAAATATTAATAGCTCTGCAAATTAAGTTTTAAGCAAGTGTATACCATGTAATCAATATTAATGTGAGAATAGTGGGTCCCCCTGAGCTTTATTATATTTTCCTAAAGCAATTCAGTATTCCATGCACAAACAGTCTCTTAACTTACTATGGATCTACAGAGAAGACCTTCTTAATATGTATGTAGTGATATGACATACCAGTCTTGTCACATATGAGCTGCCTAGTGTGAGAGAAATTTGTGCTGTGTGGCGGCTCTGGAGAGACTTTGGCTTTAAGAAGCATAGTCTAAATTCATTATATAAATATACATTGACTATGGCTTGTTTCCCTTTTGCTTCCCTATTTTAGGTAGGGGTTTTTTTTGTACATAGTTTATAAAATAAATTTTCCTTTATGTAATTGGTGGTGGTGTCTGGTATATCATTTGCAAATTCATTATTTTAGGGTTTGGTTTTTTTATTTCTTGTGCTGCCACAGTTTTTTAAAAGATTTGGTCAACTTTTTTATTAAATTAAGCATGCCCTCTAACAGACAGTGAAAAGAGGAAAGGTAGAGCTAGAGCCGTGGTCACCAACTGGTTGATTGCGATCAACTGGTTGATCGCGAGGCCTCGACAAGTCGATCGCGAGGCGTTCAAGCCCTCCTATGGCCCCCCCCACCCCCGAGAAGCCCCACTACCTACCTCCAGTGAAAATGGAGGTAGTGCCAGCTTCCCGTGGGGTGGGCGGAAGTCCTGCAGTTTCGCGCCACTTCTGGGTGTTCCGGAAGTGCGCTGGATGCTCCCCTCCCCAAGTTCTTTGGCATGCCAGGAACTTGCCTGGGGGAGTCCCCAGAGGAGGCACGCGGGGGCTTCCCTGCGCTGCAGGAGGGGTGAGTTGCCCCAAGAGGAGGCGCGCGCGGGGGCTTTCCTGCACCGCGGGAGGGGGACTTGGCCTCGGAGGAGGCAGGCATGGGGGCTTCCCTCCTCTGCGGGACGGGGGGGGGGAGGAGTCCTGGGAGGAGGCTGGGGGAGGGGATTTCCTGCCCCCACCCCAGCACCCTGTCCCCTCCCCCCGGCACCCTCTCTCCTGTCTCCTGCTGCAGAACCCTGCTCCTTCCCCAGTACCATGTCCCCCTGCTCCCACCAGCATAGTTGGGGCCACAGTAGTGAGGCTTGGAATTTTTTTGGGAGGGTGTCTGTGTGTGTGTGGGGGGGTGTTTGCATCTCTATTGTGTGGCCCCAACAGACTTTTCTGTGGGTCAGTGACCCCTTGACTCAAAACAGGTTCTCTGCCCTTCTCATAAATAAAGAAAATGCAGAAACTTTTTGTGTTTAACATAGTATTTTATTTAAAAATGAAGCCTGGCCCAAAAAAACCCCAGTTTGGGCCAAGCCCCCATCTGGCCACAGCATAATAACACTCCTGCACGCCCCAGGCCCTAGATCTGAGCCTATCATACACTGAAACCCCCTGCCCTGAGCCCCTCATATACCCCAACTCAAATTCCTGCATCCTCACAGCCACGAGCCTGTGGCTTGCTTAGTACTGCAACCCTCCATCTGAACCCAACACACCCCAGCCTGGAGCCTTCTCCCTGAGCCAGCATCCCCTTCTCTACCACCTCCTGCATTCAGATTTCCTCCCAGAGCTTGCACCTCTCACTCCTTTCCACACCCAAATACCTCATTTCCACCTCAGAGCCCGCACCTCCTGTCTCAACCCAGTGAGGGTATGGCTAGATGGCAGGAGTTTTTCAAGGATTCCAGAGATATCCTGGAAAAACACTTCCACATCCAGGGATGCATTTGTTCTGCCTTTTTTTAGTGGAAGAGCAAACATGCTCTTTCGGTAACCCCTATATTCCTCGTTTCACGAGGAATAAGGGGGATTCCAAAAGAAGGGTTTTTTCTAACATTTGGTCCAGTCTAGACAGGCCAAATGTTGGAAAAACCTCTTCCTACAGAAGAACTGCGGGGGGAAAGTGGCAGTGTAGCGTGTATAAGGGCTGGGGATAGCAAGAGATGGAGAGGAGGAGAATAGAGAGGGTGGGGCTTCAAGGAAAGGGTGAGGTCTTGGGGGAAGGATGGAACAGTAGATCTTGGCTTGTTCTGAGATTTAAAAAGTGATCTTGGGTGAAAGGGTTGGAGACCACTGAGCTAGAATATAATCTCTCTCTCCTACCAGAATATTTGGGGAGGAAGCCTTTTAGTTATAAATTCAATAAAGGTATCATCATTGTCCTTCATGCCCAGTGGTGTATGGGGCAGCAACAAAGGTCCTCCACTTCTCTCTGTCTCTGACCATCCTCTCAATAGTGCCCCAAGTGTAATTCATGCTCTTCATTTCTACTTCAGTGGTCCGGCGCCATGTTGTCTTGGGTCGTCCTCATTTCCGCTTCCCTTCAGGGGTCCAGTGCACAGCAATTTTTGTGAAGGAGTGTCCATCTTTCCTGAGCACGTGCCCAATGCATCTCCAGCATCTTTTTATAATGATGGTAGCCATTCTTGTTTACACCGAGCAAACAAGTCCTGATTTGAAATTATTCTTGGCCAAAATATACAGAGGATCCTCCAAAGACTTCTGGTGTGAAAAGTCAACAATGTATCGAGATCGTACTCTGTCATCCACCAGCATTCTGATCCCTGTAATAGTGTTGATAAAACATAGCTCTGATAAAACTTCAGTTTGGTATAGATGCTGTACTGTGATGACTTCCATACAGCATTCAGACTCATGAAGACATTTCTGGTTTTACTGAGTCTGCTCTTGATATCACTTCTGACGCCTCCGTCTTGCCTGATAATACTACCCAAGTATGTGAAGCTCTCTGTGATAGGTAGGTTGTGGCCATCGATCTTAACTGATGCTGGTGCCTCAATATTTAGGGTCATGAATTCTGTTGTCTTCTGGCTAACTTTTAGTCCAATCTGTTTTCTGAAGGTGCAGAGTCGATAAAGTATGCTTGATATTTATAAAGTGGAAGTGATTCTTCAAGTTTTTTGTCTGCCAATATGCTAGTACCAGTGTTCAGTGCCCAAGTGGATTTTGTTTCACCCAGCTTCAGGTGGAACTCTGAAACTAGCCTGACTAGCTTGCATAGGGTGAGCAGGCCTCTGGGCTCAAGGTTAGAAGAGACAGGGGGCCCATAACTGTTAAGTTTATTTGAGCTTTCTGTTTCCGAGGAAGAGGGTCAATGTTGTGAGTTGCTTTAGGAGCAGATCTCAAATCTGGCCTGCCTTGTTGTGGAAGTAGTATTGGTCTTCAGCACATGCAAATTGTTATGGGTAGTACTGATTTCCTCATGCTTGATGTCAGAGTTAAATGATTTGTCCTTACTTTGAATCTCATGGTTTATCATTTGATTTTACATCACAATTTCTTTGCTTTGTTTTATCTGTTTGTGGTTCAACACAGATTTTTTTTGTTTACACTATGAAAATGTTCAGATGTAAGTTGTATTAGTCAGTGATGGCATGTCACACTTTTTTTTTTTTTTTTTTGATGTATAGGATTTCCTTCAATAATTCTGTTAGCTGAGCTAAGTTTTCCCTTTTTTGAGGCCAGGTTTACATTACATCCAGAAGGTTGGCTTAAGGTATGCAACCCCAGCTACATAAATAACTTAGCTGGAGTTGAGGTACCTTAAGCTGAGCTTGGCATAATCTCCACAGTGAGAGGTTGAGGGGAGAAACACTTTTGTTGACTTCCCTTACTCTTCATGAAAGCAATGGGGGCATCCTCAGCATTTGATTCAGCAGAGCTTTACTAGACCTGCAAAATTGAATCCTGGAAGATTGATCGCCAGAGCATTGATCCTTCTAAGTGGAGATGTGACCTGAGAGAATGGATATCCCTCCTCCCCACTTTGGGAAATGCAGAGAGTAGCTTTATGACAACAATGCTTACATTTCTAGTCAGGCTAATGTCCCCTTCACGAAAGCTCAGAACTTCAAAAAATCGTGTGTGTGTGTGGAGGGGGGATGTCAGCAAATTCTGCAGTGCTGAAAAAAACATGCACAAATATATTCAACACAGTTTTGTATGTGAATTGCAGACATAACCACAAGAGGGCAGTGTGATACCAGTATAATATCAAAGGTAGTTTTGTTTTTTATGGCAGTAGGTCTCTCCTAATAGCAAAACCGTTACCTTCTGTCTTGTCTTTTAGCTGTATTCTAGATCTCACATAGGCATGCTAAAGTTCTCTAGAGATGCATGCTAATGGCTTTAAACAAACAGTATTTATGATGAACCATATTTATGTGTGCTGAGATTAGTAAGAAGTATATTTAAAGCTAAATTATTCTCTCTGAACTAAACATCAGATCTACTGTTTCGCTCTCTATGTATTTAGAAGCTTCAGTGGGGTTGCAGAGTTAGTCTGTAACAGGAAAAGCTTAAAAAACAAAGAGTCTAGTAGTACCTTAAAGACTAACACAACATTTAGAGCCCTCACTGCCACCAATATATTTTGTGTATGTAGACATCAGAGTAGATACTGAGATTCCCATGCAGAGTCAAAGGAGAGAACTGAGCAGCCTAAAGTGATTTGTCTTACTATAGAGAGAAAAGGGGGAACCCTTACAATTTATAACAGAGAAAGAAGGGAGCGGGAGGAGAAAGTACTTGTCAATTGTGGTACCGGTGCTAATGAGGCTGAGTCTCCTGGAAGTGTCCCATATTTCAAAGTTTTTATCACTGCCTAAAACTGCTGCAACCTTAAAAAAAAAACCCATAACTAGTAACTTTATTCCAGTGCTAAACCTCCCTTGCTGCAATTTAAGCCCATTGCTTCTTGTTGTATCATCAGAGGTTAAGAAGAATACATTTTCTCCCTCAATTTTGTAACACCCTTTTAGGTACTTGAAGACTGTTATGTTCCCTCTCAATCAACTCTTTTCCAGACTCTCCCACTCGTTCAATCTTCCATCATAAGTTATGTTTTCTAGACACTTAATCATTTTTGTTGCTCTTTTCTGGACCTTCTCCTATTTGTCCACATCTTTCTTAAAATGTGGCGCCCCCAACTGGACACTATTCCATTTGAGGCCTAATCAGTGCAGAGTAGAGCAGAAGAATTTTCTCATATCTCGCTTACAACATTCCTGTTGGTATATCCCAGAATGATGTTTGCCTTTTTAGCACTTGTCACATTGCTGACTCATGTATAGCTTGTTATCCACTACAACCCCCTAGATCTCTTTCTGGAGTACTTCTTCCTAGACAATCATTTCCCATTTTGTATGTGTGAAACTGATTGTTCCTTCCTAAGTTGGTACTTTGCATTTGTTCTTATTGAATTTCATACTATTTACCTCAGAACATTTCTCCAGCTTATCTAGATCATTTTACATTTATAATCCTATTTTCCAAAACACTTGCAATCTCCTCCTGGTTTAGTATCATCCACAAATGTTACAAGTGTACTCTCTGTGCCATTATCTAAATCAGGGCTACTCAACATTGGAAGCTCTGAGGGCCACAGTGATACTCTCAGCACATGCCGAGGACCACAACTTAAGAGTGAGAGTGTGTATATACACACGCACACAAATAGCTCTTCACGCTGACAGGCATGAATACAAAGATTAAGTCAAGACTCCACAACACACAGACCCCATTTAAGTCAGTTCTGCAGATATTAATCAAATGCAATATTTACCTGATTTCCACCCATATGACAGCACTTTTAATGAGCAATGACAGTCTAGAGATTTAACTATTAAAACACATATCAACCCACCACCATAAACCCATATTGCACTGGGGGCCGCAAACAAACGGGCCGCGTGTTAAGTAGCCTTAATTTAAATAATTGACAAACATATAGAACAGAACTGACCCCAAAACTGATCTTTGAAGAATTTCACTTATGTCCTTCCAGCATAACTGTGAACCATTGATGATAATTCTCTGGAAATGGTTATCCAACCAGTTATTCACCTACCTTATAGTAGCCCAATCTAGGTTGCATTTTACTAGTTTTTTAACAAGAAGGTCATGCAAGACTGTATAAATGCTTTATTAAAGTCTACATATACCACATCTACTGCTTCTCCCTTATCCACAAGGCTTGTTATCTTATCAAAGAATGCTATCAGGTTGGTTTGACATGATTTGTTCTTTATTAATCCATGTTGACTGTTACTTACCACCTTATTATCTTCTAGATGTTTGCAAATGGATTCCTTAACAGTTTGCTCCATTATCTTCCCAGGCACAGAAGTTAAGCTGACTGGCCTATAGTGTCCTTGGTTGTCCTTATTGCCCTTATTATAGATGGATACGATATTTACGTTTATGGAATCTCTCCCATCTTCCGTGACTTTTCAAAGGTAATAGTTAATGGCTCAGATATCTCCACAAATTAGCTCCTTGAGTATTCTAGAATGCATTTCATCAGGCCCTTGTGAATTGAAGATATCTAACTTATCTAAGTAATTTTTAATTTGTTCTTTTCCTATTTTAACTTCTGAACCAACCTCATTTTCACCGGGATTCACTATATGGGGTATCTATTCACTACCAACTTTCTTGGTGAAAACTAAAAGAAAAGACATTAAGCACCTCTGCCAAGTCCACATTTTCTGTCATTGTTTTTCCCTCTTCATTTGGTAATGGCTCTACCCTAGGGCTACTCAATATGCGGCCCGCAGGTGGGAGCCAAAATAACAAAATAGTCTATATCAGGGCTTCTCAAACTTTGTGATACCGTGACCCCCTAAAATGCTAAATGAATTTGTGCCCCCCCTCCCCAGCCTCACTGGTCCACGAGTAAAGAGGGAGTTGGGGGTCAGCGGGGCTGGCCGGGAGAGATCGGGCGCGGGAACCGGCTGGCAGGAAGCAGGGATGGTGTGGGGAGGGGAGGGTTGGGTGCAGCGGGGATGTGGCTGGGGGAGATCAGGAGGAGGAGGGGAGAACTGGCCGCCGGAAGCGGGTCTGGCCGGGGGAGTTGGGGGGTTGTCGGGGGCAGCGGGCTGGCCGGGGAAGATTGGGAGGAGAAGTGGGAAAGAACCGGCTGGCTGGGAGGGGACCAGGGGGAGCGCAAATTGGCTGGGGGGAGTGGGACTGACCCGGGCACGTGCAGATCCCAGGGTGCTGCCTGTCCTGCGCACAGTCCCAGCGAAGCGCAAGTGAGTTCGGCTGCGGCTCCACCATGCGCTTGACCGGTGCTCAGGAGCACATATAGGGCTTCCCCTCCTCCCCAAGGTGTGTCACAACCAGAGGCTCTCAGTGCTCATTGCGCCCTGCCTTCCAGCCACTCCGCCCACCCCCACCAGGCTTCTGTCGGGCGCCCAGCTGGAAAACCAGAAAATACCAGACATTGTACATGTCCAGTATTTTCTGAATTTTTTTTTTTTACTAGACAGAGGGCCCAAAAACTGAGGGCCCCTCCCCAAGTTGCTTGTGACCCCCCTGGGAGTCGCAACCCACAGTTTAATAAACACTTGTCTATATAATGGTCTCCTGTTGATATGCATTTTAGTAGTTAAATTCCTGGACTGTCATTGCTCATTAAAAGTGCTGTCTTATGGGTGGAAATTGGGTAAGTATTGCATTTTATTAATATCAGCAGAACTGACTTAAATGGGGCCTGTGTGTTTTGGAGTCTTGCTTTAATCTTTGTATTCATGCCCATCGGCGTTAGAGAAGCTATTTGCATATATATTTGAATGTATATGCAACCACAATTATGTTGCGGCTTGCGGCATGTGCTGTGAGTATCATTGTGGCTGGGGCTTCCAAAGTTGAGTAGCTCTGTTCTACTCTCTGTGGACTTCCCTTTACTTCTAATATATTTGTGGAACGTTTTCTTGTTTCTCTTTATGTCTTTAGCTAGTTTGAGCTTGTTTGTGCCTTGGCCTTTCTAATTTTACTGCTACATATTTTTGTTAGTTTGTATTCATCCTTTGTAACTTTACCTAGTTTCCACTTTTAGTATGACTCCTTTTTGATTTTTAGATCATTGAAGATCTTCTGCTTAAATTAATGTAGTTTCTTGCCGTACTTCCTATCTTTCCTACTCTGTCAAATAGTTTGTTCTTGCACCCTTTATGTCTCTCTGAAAAATTGCCACCTGTCTTCAACTGTTTTTCCTCTTAGACTTACTCCCTATGGGACCTTACCTACCAACTCCCTGAGTTTTCTAAAGTGTGTCGTCTTGAAATCCATTGTCTTTATTTTGCTGTTTTCCTTCCTACCATTCTTTAGAATCATGAACTCTATCATTTCACAATCACTTTTAACCCAAGCTTCCATCCACTTTCAAATTCTCAACCAGTTCCTCCCTATTTGTTAAAATTAAATCTAGAACAGACTTCTTCCAGTAGCTTTCTCCATCTTCTGAAATAACACCCCAAGAACTTATTGGATAATCTGTGCCTTGCTATCTTGTTTTTCCAACAGATGTTTGGATTGAAGTCCCCCATCACCACCAAGTCCTGTGCTTTGGGTGATTTTATTTAAAAAAAGGGGGGGGGGCTCATCCACATTTGCTTCTTGGTTAGCTGGTCTGTAGTAGACCCTTACCATGATATCACCCTTGGTTTTTTACCTCTTTTATTCTAAATTTTTATCCTTAGACTCTCCAAGTCTGTCTGAGTTCCATCTCAGCTTCAGTCCAAATGTATACATTTTTAATATATAAGGCAACACCTCTTCCTTTTTTTCCGTGACTGTCCTTCCTGAGCAAGCTGTACCCTTCTATACTAATATTCTAGTCATATGTATTATCCCAGTCATATGTATTATATATTAGTGAGAGGCAAATCCAGGGAGCAAGTTCTGTTGCATGTCCAATTCACACTTCAATCATCTGGATCTCATCTTTAACAAAAGGAAGTTGACATTAATACCCACTCAAAAAATTGCGTTCATTGGAGCCCTATTAGATTCTACAAGTTCAAGAGCTTTTCTGCCAGATGAATGATTTCAAGCAGTTTGTCTCCTATATCTGACACTACAAGTTGAACCTTCAACTATGGGCCGTGCATGCTTAAAATAACTCGGTCATTTGGCTGCATGCACTTGTATAGTCCAGCATGCAAGATCACACTTCATTCTCCTCAAAGTATGATTGAAATTGGCCTATCGGCCTCAGTTGTCAATCACTGGACTCCCAATAGTGTTGTTCAGAGATATATGCCAGGTTGTTTCCTTTGCTCATCTTCCACTGACTAGGACTGTAATCACCAGTTTTGAGACATTTACAGTGTTGCTTGTCATCCTTTGGGATCACGTAAGGGGGATAGTGGTTCATATATTCACTACAAATATTGCTGTGTTGTTTTATGTGAACAAGTAAGGAGGAGCCCACTCCAACTAGCTTTTTCAGGATGCAATACAATTCTGGCTGTTCTATATCCAGGACAGTATCTTTCTTCCAGAAGTTAACTTAACTTAAGGTTCAGAATAACTTGGCAGATCACTTCAGTGAGAATATTTCCCTGTATCACAAATGGTATAAGTCCGAAGTGCTAAGATCCATCTTTGAAACATAGGACATTCCAACTATCAACCTGTTTACAACAAACACAAGACATGCCATCGGTTTTGCTCTTGAGTAAGTCTCAATCCATGCTCCTTAATTGACGACACCTAGCTCAACTGGGAATCAGCTCTCCTGTATACTATCTCCCTGAAAACCGATCATCCCAGAGGTCATTCTGAAGTTGAAATTGGATCATGGCAGACTAATTTTCATCACACTAGTTTGGCTGAGATGACGTTGGTTCTCCGACCTATTTAGGCTGTCGGTTTGACCTCCCATAGCTATTCCTCCTTATCCCAATCTACTCATTCAACATCAGAGTCGAGTTTTGCATTCAGCACTCTCCATCTTTTGCATGGATGCTGTCTGGCTAGATGAAGAACCCTGTTTGAAAAGTGTTCCTCAAATGTTGCTTAACAATAGGAAGCCCTCTACTTAGGCAACATTTTTTTGCTACATTGAAGTGATTTTTTTTAGTGTGGTCGCTAGATTGGTATTCATAAGAGCATAAGAATGTCCATACGGGGTCAGACAAAAGGTCCATCTAGCCCAGTATGCTGTCTTCTGACAGTGACCAGTGTCAGGTGCCTCATCTTCCTCTCGGTCTTCATGCTGAATGAATTGAGGGATGGTGGGGTGATGCTACCCTTAAATAGTAAGGGGAGCAGGTAAGGCCACAAGGCATAAATATCACTCCTACAGGTACTTTTCACAAAGCTCTCCAGCTTCTGTGCACTGGGTTCATGGACACATGAGTGGTATACATGTCTGCACACACATATCAAAGAACAACTGTTACAGGTAAGCAACCATTTTTTACAGTGTATTCGCATGATATAATTTGTAAGGATGTTAAAAAGCATTTAATATGGCAACTGTGTAGCCACTAAAATTCTTAGCAGTTACATAGTTACATGCACTGTGGGCTCTGTAGTATAAAGCTTACATAAGCTGGCAGCTCTTGCCTGCCAGGATCCCAGGGGGGAGGAAGGTTCGCTGGCCTGGTGCAGTGAAGCTGCACTTCCCCTGGAGCAGGCTGAATGAGACCATTAATGGATAAGTATCAGCTTATTGGTTAAACAGTTAGTCAATTAAGCTCTAACATCCCTAATAATTTGTCTTTTTTTTTTTAATGTTTATAGCTATACAGCTGCCAGTGGTTTACTTACATTTGGGTTACTAGAATGTTGGTGAGAATTATATTAACACGTTTGCACACTTTCAATTAATTGAATTCTAAGATACTCAGTTATTGCTGTTCAGCATATCTGATATTACAGTGACCAGTGTGGCTTTAGTGACTTGGTTGTCCTTGGCAATCTAAAATGTGTCTGTATTGATGACATGGGGTGGATATACCCTGCACTATAAGAGGGGGACTGAAAGGCCTATGAGCAGAGGAAGCACCACCCCTTTCTACCAATTGGACATGCTCCTGGTGTGGGGACTGTATAAAAGGCCTGGGGACATCCCATTCAAGGGAAACTGCAAGCAGCAAGGGAGCTCAGGCAGGAGCCTCTGATCCCTCCGGGTCATCACAGCTGCCCTCTGAGCAGCAACCCCAGCAGCAGCCACTGCCGACAGAGGAGCACGCCCCACAGCCACCGCTCCAGCCACCGCCGCACCTGGAGCAGCCAAACCCCGCTGCAACCCCAGAGACTACCCTGACCAAGGGGAGAGTCAGCCATAAGCAGGTACCCCGCACTGCACTCCGAGGACTGAACTATCTACCAGAGAGGGTAGGGAGTGGCCCAGGGCAGAGAGTTACCCCTCCGGGAGCTCAGCGTGTTTCAGTGGCTTTCCCACTGAATACAGTGCTTTCTCCAAAGCCAAAAGGGCCCTAGGTTGGGGAGCCCACCAGCATCTCAGACCTCTAGGCCACTGAACTTTTGGCCTAGGCCCAGAGTGGCCATATTTCCCCAGAGAGAGGGGCACCGAACTTTCAGACTAGGCCACGAGGGTCGTACTTTCGCTAGGAGAAAGACACTGACCTGTGAGATTGGTCTCGCAGGGGTGACACTCCCCGTGACGGGGAAGGGGGGCGGGGGAAAAGGGGCATATACCCCATGACAATTGAGGAAAGACTGCTATGTAGTTTGCTCAACATTAGTTGTGCCATACACAGTCTATTAGCAATATTGCCACCTTATTAATGCTGGAGGAGAGTTTGGAGTAAAAAAGATGGACCCTCACCCACTACGGCGGGGTGGGCAATAAACAGCCTGTGGGCCAGATGTGGTTCCCCAGGATTAGCCCCTGGCAGCACTTTATTTACCTGCTCATCTGTTATGGCCACTTGTAAGTCCCATTGGCCCCCGATTGCTGTTTCCAGCCAGTGGGAGCTGCAGGAAGCAGTGTCCTGGTTCACACCACTTCACACAGCTCCCTTTTGCTGGGAACGGCAATCCATGCCGAACAGGAGCTGTGAGTAGCTGTGCCTGTGGATGAACAGGTAAATAAAATGCCGGTAGCCTGCCAAGGGCTAACCCTAGTGAACTGCCTCCAGGTTATTTCCTACCTCTGTGCTAGAGCAATCTTAATGATGTAGTGTCCCAACAGGATTTTGTAATGAGGGATATGCTCCTCAAGAGGACTGCTTTTTCCAAAGTCATAGTGAGATAAATACAACAGCTATGCAATTTTACATTATGTATCTGGTTTATAGGGATGGGCCTTCTGGAAAGGACATATGGACTCATGGCTATAATACATGATGGGAGTTGAAGTCTGTCTCTTCAGCTTTTGAGAGTGGTTCTTAAGGTGTTTCTCTCTCCTCTCTGAGGTATGTTGTTTAAGCCATGACTGAATGTTACAAGAGCGTATTCTATATTACTGTGTTTGCCTCTATTACAAGAGTTATACATGTTTCTATTATTAGAAGGGTATGTTAGTTTAGGTATTAAGTACAAAATAATATGTTTAATACATCAGTGAAATGGAAAAAGGAAGTTTATTGCTACTTTATGGAGTGGGGATAAAACACTGCATTCCTGAGCTATGTTCTGTTTAAACTTACAGATCATTGTATAAATACTAAGAACTGAAGCAGCAGCTGATTATACAGAGCTGTATTTTTGCTTTAACTCCTTAGATTTCCGGCTGCCATAATTCTTGCTCCCTTCATTCCAGTCCCTTCCCAGGCTTTCGAGTTGAAGTACTGCTGATATTTTAACATAGATGAATAATTTTGTTTTGTTAAAAGGTCTTTGTTAAGTTACATGGTAGCACAGGTAACATCTGAGGGCAATGGAGGTTGTCTTAGTGTTTTGACAATAGCTTTGCACTGTTAAAACAAACGCTCCTACCCACCAGTGTTCCCTCTGCTTTTTTATGTCCATGTGTGGAATGAATTTGTTATGTGCACCAATATGGGCATATGTGGCACATCACCTCCAGCTTGGTGCAAGTAACAAAATTAATTCTGTATATGCATGATCGGTGGCGAGGGTGGGGTTGGGAGATTTGGGGTGTGGCAGGGGGCTCAGGATAGGGAGGGATGAAGGATCTGCCTGGGGATGTAGGCTCTGGGGTGGAGCTGGAGATGAGGTGTTTGGTGTGCAGAAGGGGGCTCAGGGCAGGAGGTTGTAGTGCAGATGTGGGGTCTGGGCAGGAGTTAGGGTGCAGGAGGGGGCTCAGGGTTGAGGTGTGGGGTTCAGAAGGGAACTAGGGTGGTGGAGCATGCTCAGGGCTGGGGTGCAAGGTCTGGGAGGCATTAGGGTACAGGAAGAGGCTCAGAGCTGGGGCTCTGGATTGGGCTGTTGGGTGCTTACCAGGAGTAGCTCCCATTTGGTGGGGTGGGGAACAGATGGCTGTGCGTGGCCCATCCTGGGCCATGCTGACTTGCAGACCCCACCCTCGTCTGCCCCTGCAACTGTCCCCCGCAACTCCTGTTGGCTGTGATTCCTGTCCAGTAGGTGTGTGTGGGGTGGGGGATAGAGCCTCCAGGAGACAACAGTGCGGGGACAGAGCTTGCAGTGACATAGCTTCAGCCGGGGGGGCAGTGCAGGAAGAGTGAAGGAACATGGGGCTTTATAGGCTGCAGTCCCTAAAGCCCCTTTTTTAATTTGGCCCTGCTGTTCAAGCTGTAGGAGCGCATGTGTCCTCCAGTCCCAGCAGGGAGCTGCTGTGGTTATAAAAGTACAACCTGAATGCTCCAGTTAACATTTATTGGTGTATTTTAAGAATCTGTGAAATCAAACACTTGTGCTACAGGAATAATCCATACATGTTAGTGACACATTTCCTTACCCTAGGAACGTAAAACTTTCCTGTTGGATCAAACCCGTGGTCCATCTAGTCCAGGAGCCTCTGACTGTGGGTAGCCTCAATTGCTTCAGAGAAAGGTATAAAAACTGCCACAGTAGGTAGAAGTGGCATAATCTGCCTCCTCAGTTTTGTCTTATTTTAGACTGTAATGTTCAGCTATCGGTTTAAGCCCTGAAGCACAAGGTATTTTTTTCTCCCTTCTGTAGCTCTCGTTTTATTAATTGCTTTTATAACTCTGGACAGCATGAAACTTCTCATTTTACATCTTTAGGACAAAGAAACAATTGACTACATTTTTCCCTGGAGCACCTCCGGTTACATAAATGGAGTCACTTTAGGGATGAATTTGTGTAATCGTGTTTCCCAGAAACACATAGGTATAAATAATTGGTAGCTTGGCTGGAGATATGGGGAGGAGAATTCTGACTGCCCTGTCAAATTAGAAAATTTAAGAAAGTGCTAAGCAAATGTTTCACAATGAATTTCAGCTGCATATCACTCTGAGTGTCTTTTTATTGTCATCCTTTGACATGATGAATACTTACAGCAGTATGTTTAAAAAAAAAAAAGATACAGTTAAGTCTCTTGTTTAATTCTTGGCATCACTGCATAGCAGTCACAGCATTTTCACACAATCCGTTACTTCCTTTCAGCTTGTTACCCATGAAGCATGCACACACTTCATAACTGAGCAGAATCCTAGTCCAACTGAAGTCAATGGAAGGTGATTTCACTTGCACCAGGATTTGGCTCATATAGTTGTATTAGGTATGTGTATGGCTATGTACAACATTTTACAATAAACATGACATTTCTATACAATTTTGTGTTTAAATTTAACGGAATATACTGTACATCTAAGTCAAACTTTTTATGCTCTGCATGTAAAAGTTTGTGTACCTAAAATATAGGATGGATTATAGCAATAAATGATTGTTTGCACCAATGGGAAGGTTAAATGTACAGTCTTGCAGTACAGCTTGCGCCCCTCTCTCTCTCTCTCTCTCTCTCTCTCTCTCTCTCTCTCTCTCTCTCTCTCTTTTTTTGTGTTTGAATGGTTGGTTATTTCAGATGTAGTCTTCTACTGGAAAAACAAAATTAACAAAAAGCTAACCTTTCTGCATAATTACGAATGAATTACAAATAGTGATCTTCTGTGACATAGGTCAGGAAAAAAGGGCCATCTTGTATCCAACTCAGTTCAGTGACACAGACTGGCTAGAAGTGGGAAATAAATTGTGATTTGTATGCTGACTGACAGCTTGTGTTGTGTTGTGTTCAGCAGTGACTGGTATCAGTGTTCCCACTGTAGCTGTTGGGCTTTTTCCTTGGTTTTATCTGTCTTAGACTGTGGATTCTACTAACTTTAAGGACTAGTGGAGTCTCTGAGATGCAATGTGAAAGATGATCCATTTTATTTAATGTGCTGGCTAATGGTGTACGTAGAATTTCTGTCATACACTCTAACAGTATAGATTTAATAAATTGCACAAATTGAAACAATCATATAAATTAAAGAGCTAGTCAGTCATCTATTCCACTTGCTGTCTGAAATCAAATAGGCTCCATTTTGGTTGGTTTGAACCTTGCTTGGTAATTATTTAGTGTAGATGTTGTTTGAAGAATGCTGTGCAGTACAGTCCTAGCTTGTTTAACTCACATTCTGTCCTTTTGTTCTGATACATGAGAATGCTGACCAATCTTGCTGTGTTTCGGAGCTTGAGAATCTTATGTTATTACCTTTTTAGTGCTCATTTGTAGGCTGTCTCCTTCGTCTAAATCATGTTTTATCTGAAGCCTGGAGGTGCTCCACAATTCATAGTAAATCAGCTGGAAAGCCAGCTCCTGTCATTTTTGTCCAGTCACCAACTCTGCTGTGCTGATAACATGGATTCTAAGTCTAGCCATGTTGTGCACTGTGGCCTACTTTCTTGTGTTTTGCTAATGAGTCCTTTGGCTGCTACTGTAACTTATTTGCTTTTATTACATTTGTTTTGTCTAAAATATGAAGAATGTCTTAGGTTAAAACAGTGACCCGTCACAGTCTCTCTCTCTCATGTTTGCTTCTGTATTGCTTTCCTTTTGCTTTCATTAGTGGTATAATGGTGATCCTCTGCTGCTAGTTATGTCTCTGATAGAGCAAAAACACAGGCTTATACATTTTATTAAATCAAGGCTAATAGTCCAATAACACTATTTTCCCTGATTTAATTAATTTCTAATTACAGCATTCACAGCCACAACAGTACATAATGTTTAAGAAAACAAATTTGGCTTTTAACCAAGATAAGTGATGTCTATTTTTTGTGTAACAGTATGCTTGAGAGCTCATCAACCTTTTGTATTTTTTGTGTGTGCTTTCTTCAGCATATGCTTCTAAAAAGCAAACTCAGCTGGAAAACTTTTGAACTTGAGCTGTGTAGAGAGAGAGCTCTTAGAAGTAAGAGTTCATTTACATAGGTCTTCTATAAAGTGTCAAATGCAGCTAATTGGACAAAAATCCATATTCTCCTCCTCTGTGCAAGTGTTTAAAGTTTTCCCTACCTTTCCATTCTATTGCTCTATTCCCAGCCTGGGTTTTTACTAGTATTTTTGTGCTCTAAACAAGACAATATTTATCACATGAATCAACAGTGTGTATTTAATTGCTCATGGTGTTGAACAGAGTGCTTTAAATGCAGTCAAACATCTTCCATGGGGAAGATAAATCGTGGCACTCACCCAGAATTTCTGCTTTTCAACACAGAGCTCCAAACTGTCTGATTGGCAGGCACTTTTCCCCAGGACTCATTTCACAGCCCTCTTTTGATGTGAACTGGTCTGGAGCACCTGAGGCAAACTGGCTTGTGTAGACCATGCCTAGTGTAATTCTTTTGACTTACCTATCATTTAAGTAGATGCTGAAGCCAGCCTGAATTTCTTTCAAATATTGTTTCACTTGTAAAGGTTATTGTTTGCAACTTTTCAGGTGTTTGCTTTTCAGATTCATGAAAAGAAAATCCTCATTTTTTCTTAGCAGCTTTTTGAGTATAAAATAGGAACTTTATAAAGGTTGACATGAGTAACAGATCTTAGTTACAAAAGTCCAGATTGTACTGTAGACATCACAGAAGATGTCTAACTGTGGAAAGATCTGCCCTGAACCTATTTTCTGCCAACTCCTCAGAACAGCAATTAAGGTATAAAATGCCACAATGATCTGACTATCTCTGCTAGCACCGAGCAATAGAACAGCTGGGAACATACAATATTGAATAGACTTGTTCCATTTAAAACTATAGAATAGCTTTAAAAATATTCTTCTACGCTAACTCGAGAGAGGTTTACATTTATAATTAAAAGGGAAAAGGCATGTTCCCCCCACTTCTGGAGAAATTTTAAAAACCTGCCTATATACTAAAGTGCTGTTTATCCATCAATGGCTCTGTGTCCTGACTTATTCCAAACCTATGGAATGTCAGGAGGAAAAATAGGCCCCTAAAAGAAAGTAGTAGTACTGTTTATTGTATAGACAAACAATAGAAGGGGCATTGGTTTTGATCAGACGATGCAGTGGTTGAAAAGGTGACATGTTTTGGAAGGGAACATACCCTTATTCCACTACTAGGCAATTCTCTGAATTGCAGGCACTATAAGAAGGTCATATAGCAAAATGTGATGTGTGTCCTGCTTGGAAGGTTCCAGGAAGAAAAATGTTCTCATTGTCCATTATCTACTGCCACGCCCAGGAGAGGGCCATGCTATCTGATCCAACATGCTTCATGTGTTATCTAAATTTCACCTTTACTATGTGCTTCAGTTCCCTTCTTCAACAATTGATTCTACACATATATTACTCTTTATATGCATAGCCTTCTTCTTTAGCAATACTAAGATCATACTCTTAATTTATTGGATCTGTTATGAGTATGAAAAATTTACTTCTAACATTATTAATCCTTTTTATAATTAAAATATCCCTTATTACTTTTCACTGAGTAAACATATCTTGTTCAAATAGTAAATACTAAATTTATAGAGACCATGTTGTCTAATGTTGCTCTCTCGCCCAGGCAATCACACCATCTAATATGATTGTACCATATGGAAAAGGAAGACAATTTTCTAACAGAAAACTTAAGATTGACACAATTTTGAGTAGAAAAATAGTTATGTAAAAGCATTCCCCTAGCTCTCAGAATAACACATTAAAACCAAACAATAACATGAGAGATTTCCCTAGGTAGAAGTCCCATCTGCCTGGAGGAACTGAAGGAATGGGTTCCAATGAATGCCCAACAGACGATGTTTATGGTGTAGGTTTCAATGCATGTCTTTCAAAAAATATTGGAAGCTAGGAAGGCAAAGTGCCACAAAACTGTTGCCTGTAATAATTAATCAGGAACTTACTAAATTGGCTATGCAGTATTTTTCTTCATTCAGTGAGATTTTAAAATGATTAAAGCCGGGTAAAGTATTTTTATTAAGATAGGAGAAAATATCTAAAAATGTATGTAAAAACTAAAAAATAAATAAATAAAAAGTGAAATTTCTGGTCTGCATCATTTGAGAAAGCAAATAGACTCTAGAACTGCCAGAATGCCTAGATTAAAACCAGCATCCAAACCTCACATGGATGAGTTTGGCATTGTAGACCTCCCTGTTACTTAATAAAAATTAAAACTCATGAATATATGTTTACCAGTTAGAACTGCAAAACGTGTACTATTGCTGTGGTTTATTTTAAAAACTATATATCTTCAGGCTTTGTGAAGCATCTGATTAGACCATGTACTATGCCATGGAATAAACGATATGAGTTCGTTTGGAATGAATGTGAAGTTTTCAGAAAATGCCCTGACAGGTTTCATTCTTTTAGAACCTCTGCTGGAAGGCTGAAAATGGAAAGGTAGTTCAGGTATGATATGATTTGGACAGCTAGCAGTGAAGGATGCTAAAAGTTAAGGCCTTTACCTGCAAACAATAGTGTATTAATAAATTCTATACCATATTTACAAATGCTTTCTCTTGTATTAAAACTAACAGTATTCTGTTCACAGTGCCATTGTTTATACAGGTAGCAATCCCACAATACTTCAGTATTTTGGCATGGAAATCAGTAGCGCTTTGTATTTACAGAAAATGTACACATGGATATAAACATGTAATTGAAACAGAGTCATCAGAAAGATCTGGTAATGTCACAAAGGTTTAGGCTGTACAACATCTTCCCTTTCGTTTGCTAGGAACCACTGTTCCCTGCAGTGAGAAGATGTTCCTTTCTTATCTAAAGTGGCATAAAAATGATTAACCAAATGAGGCTTGAGCTGTGTGTACATGAGTAACTTCAGTCCAAGTTCTCTAGATCTGTTGTCTAGTGCACAGCATACAAAAGTTAAAAAGGTTTTTTAATTATTAAAATAATGAGATTCTCTCCTCTGTGCACTCTCACTCAGCCAATGTCCTCTGAGTTCCAAAGATGCTGGTAATTTAATGCGCAGTCCAGCTGCCAGACTGAAAACTATGTATGGTGCTCTGGGCCTATATACAGCTACCTGTCACAATATGAGCCAAGGTGAATGAAATATGTTGGCAAGAGCACTTCTTTCTCTCCCATGCTTTCTCTCTAATCCTTTCCAGTCAGTTGGTAGCCACTTACTGGCCCAGCTTCATCACTCGTGAACAGAGTTCCTTATTCAAGCAGTCAGTGATCAGAAGTGATGAATGGCTTCAGATATATGTAGAAGTGTAAGGAAGAAGAGGAAGTGAATTCAAAGGAGCTCAAATTTGAAACCCAGAAGTAGATGGGTTTATTCATCAGGGCCCTTATAGCTTCTGCTTCCTTTTTTCTTCCCTTTCTGCATTGTTGATGATGGCTTTGCAGCTCCTGACGATGTGGCTTACTTTTGTGACTAGCAAAGAGGAGACAGCAGTACTATAAGAAAGAGTCAAAACTGGCACTATGGGATGTCACCTTCATTTAAAGTCTGCTCTTCATTTTCAGTCACTTGACCTGAGTGGTCATTGCTCCTGCTACTGCTGTGTTGCTTGTGGAGAAAACTCCTCCACTTGGCCTTGTTCCTCCTGAGATGGCTTAGCATATTTTCAGAAAGGGGAGTGTCTCCTGTAAACCTGGCCCATTCCTCAAAGAGTGGCTCTACAATGTAGGTCATGAAACCTGGGGAAACACATGAGAGAAGACATGTAAGAATCCGTATCATCCACCAAATGCCTTTCCCTGAATTTTGGGTATATAATGTGCACTGAAAAAAGTCACAGAACCCTAGAAACAAGTAACAAATAATCCCCTTGTTCAGACTCTTAAACTGAGAGTTATGGAATATTTTTTTCCTCTAGGACTATTGCAAAGTCAGGTTGGCTGGCTATGTGTTTATAATAACTTAAGTCTGTATAACATAGCAGTCTTTTAAAGCAATCTTCACACAATGCACAGTCAACCCGTGGAACTCCTTGCCAGAGGATGTTGTGAAGATCAGGACTTTAACATGGTTCAAAAAAGAAATTAATGGAGGATAGATTCATCAATAGCTATTGGCCAGGAATGGTGTCCCTAGCCTCTTTTTGTCAGAAGCTGGGGACGAGTGACAGCGGAGGATCAATTGCTGATTATATCTGTTCTGTTCATTCCCTCTGGGACACCTGACATTGGCCACTGTTGTAAGACATCATACTGGGCTCGATGGATCTTCGATCCCAGTATGGATGGTCTAATGTTCTTAATCTCCTGTTCTGAAATCTCTCAAAAAGACTCTCGCACTTACTGTGTACAAGTCTATTCTACCGAAATTAGACTTCTTTTAAACAGCTGACTTTTATTCTGCTCTTGAATGGTTGCTCAAAAGAGGTTTCACTTTACTTGAATTTGTATATACTATGTGAATCATGACTTCTATGGTCTAGTTCTGAGCTGTACATTAATGGAGTTATTTACAAAGCTTTAATCCACGTGCAAATCCCCAACTCAGAAATTAATTTAGGCTATTATTGGGAAAGAGCTGCAGCAGCACAATTAATGTTTGGTCCTCTGTTTAGTTAGAGGCTGTGGCTCTAGTAACACACATTAGTTTAAAAGCTTACAGAATGGTCTTTTTGGGTATAGCAGTGTGCATACCAGGATAGGAGGCTATGACTCTGAATGTTGGGAGAATATCACTCTTCTAAGCCATTGATAGAGGGAGGGGTTCCATCATTCACATCATTTTTCACCCTGCAGCAGCTATAGTAGCACAGTGTGCACAAGCATAGTGAATATTTTAATTATATCTCCAGCTGAGGAGTATTTAATATTTTTACATGATCAAAATCACTTATGATGGAACCAAAAACAAATTAAGGCTATGATTGCAGTTTGCTCTCAAAAGTGTGTTAACTAAAAGCAGAACCTTAGTTTACGCCTGAAACACTGTTTGTGTAATAATGCAGTATGCAAAATGTTTATATATGTGCACTGTTGACTGGGAGATTCACTACAGATTAAAAGACTTTTGTAAATAAATGAGACAACACAATGCAAGCAGAATGCATCATAAAATATACTCTGTTCTCCAGAGATGAGTAATTTACTTTTACAAAACACCGTTTTTACTACAATTCAGAAGTATTACACATCACTAATCAAGTCTTAATGTTCTAACGAGGCCCTGCTATCACTGTATAGCTTGCTATATTGCTGTTCAGTCTTAGCTGAGAAAAAAGGTAAAACAACCATATTGTGTGAAGTAATGCTGATGGAGTAAAGATTACAAATATATCCCTTTTTGCTCTTCTGTTATATTGACTAATTTTCACAGTAGGTAATATATTTACTAATTTTCACAGTAGGTAATATTCTGGAATGTAAATTTATATATAATTTAATAAACTATATATGTGTATATATTTGAGCTTTTTGCTTATGTATTTTTTTCACAAATCTGAGAAGAAATCACAGTCTCTAAAAAAGGCTCTAAGTTTCACTGAAATAAGAAAAATAAAGGTAGTTAGAACCTGGCATCTGACTCCAAACAGCTTCAGATATCTATTACTTCTCATAGCACACACGTGAATAGTTATGGTTATCCTTGCCTTACAAATAGGGAAACTGAAGCCCAAGAAGGTCAAAGGTCAGAAAACGTGTCTCAAATCTACAGTTAGAATCTGGATTTTCTGACTCCTTGTCCCTTGTTTTCTAGCATCTGGTGGCTTGACTGCCACTCACACATATGGTAAGAGAAAACCACTCTAAGGGAAACACTATTTTGGACAAGCAAACCTATATGCCTGAATGTTGCCATTAATATATAATCCCAACCTCATGAAGGTAATAACTTCCGATATGTACATCGGGAAATAGCCAGGACCACTAAAAATCATTTCTGTGCGTCAGTGCCTGCTGAAAACCAGTGGGTGCTATGACGCATATTGACTGAACCCAATGTGAAGAATTGAATATCCCTTGGTTTTTCTAGTATTGCCTTATTTAGCCAGTGCTGACATACTTATTTGTTTTCCTCATGAGAATCTCATAATTTAGAAAGGTCTGTTTCAACTTCACTCTTTGTGAAATCTGTTACTAATGCTGCTGCTCTTTAGGAAAAGATTATTCCAAGTTTCATACCAGCTAAGATGAACTTGATCTCAGTAGTAGAATGAATCAGAGTTGCCCAACTCCAAGCAATTACAAAGGGAGACTCAAAACCATCAATTATTTACAATTATAAAATTATTTACAAATTTAAATTTGGTTTAGTGGTTTGGAGTGAGGGAGAAGGTGCGAACAAGTTTTAAATAATTTTTCAATGGTGAATGTTTGGTACAGTATTTGAAAGGTTATACAACTGCCTAGTCATGCATATGGTCTGATATTAGGTGTATTTTGAAAACACTGAGTAAAAATAAACCATTGGGCTGCTGGGTGGCCTACAAACAGTGCCTGATCTTAATCTTCATCCCACTTTCTGGGATGGGAGGACTATGGAGGCAGCAACCAGTTCTTGTTAGGGAAGGAAAGCCTGTGTTACTTTTGAATGGATTCTCCTGTGGTCCCCCTGTTACTCCCCTTGGAGGAGCATGATTGCCATGTGAGAACTTGGAGTATAGGGTTGCCAACTTGACTGGACCCAGATGGACCAGACACCATTTGCAACAATGGTATTGGTCTGTCTGGTCCGATCGAGCTGATGGCTATATTGGAGGAAGAAGAAAAGGGGGGAAATCAGGACTCAGGAAAATTCATGGAAAACAATGAAAGATTGATTCAGAATTCGTAAGAACCATCTCTCTCTGGCTTGCTGACTCGATTACATGCCCATTGCAGCAGGAGTACTGGATTGAATGTTCAGAGGGGATTTTTTTGGGAGGTCAGAATGGGAAGCAGGATTGAGTTATTTTAACTGCAAGGCACTAAAAAGGTTTCATGGAACTCTTTACCTCACTTAGTACTTATATAGCCAACCTTATCACAGCAAACAAGTGGCATATTCCGCTAGGGGACCATGCTAACTGTCTGAACTTGTCTTTGAGAATCATTCATTCTCAGGTGCTGCCATTGTGTCACTCCTCTCGTTTACATTACTGCTTCACTCAGCTTTGCTCTTGGTAAATCTGGCCTGCTTGGCAAATTGGTTTTATTTTCATTTTATGTTACTCCTAGAATTATAGCGTGTTTTTGGAGGCGGGGGAAGGATAAAACTATAGATGTGTCTTTTGCTTAACTTGTGTTGCACCTTCGGGAGTGGAGGCAGGAGGAGAAAGAGACAAAAGCATGAAAAGTTAAGCTTACCAATTTGTATACTAGGTATGGAGTCCTTCTGCTGATTACACAGAGGGCTTATTTCCAATTCAAATTTTTGTTCCAGATCACCTATCGAAAAAGAAAGGAGAACAATATTTTTGCCACTTGGCAATATTGAATATGATCTTTTATTCCTTATAGTATGGATGGAAGAGCAAATCCTAGGAAAATTGAAATCTGTATTAATTCTTACATTTCACCTTCATTGGCTGCCCAGGTGGACATGACCGTTTTAAGGAGAGTCTGAAAATCTGAATATGATCATACAGATCACTTTCATATAGAATCTACAGTTAGATACTAGGTCCTGTTATAAATGCTTAAACAATTAAAACCAACAATTTAAGATGTCATGGGAAATTAAGTAAGCTGATCCTCTGGTTCGCAGAAGTCAGAGAAGGAGGTATCTCCATCCATGACCTGCCATGACAGCTGTAACGCTCTGGGACAACACAAGTAAGAAAATCCAGGATGAAGTTTGAGATGTGGAGAAAGATTGCTGTCAATAGAGGGGACTTGGCTATTGACTAAACTATGAGAGGATATTAGAGGAACCTAAAATCTGAACACTTTTGGAACATACTACAAGACTCTCTTCTTTATAATATAGCTTTTCTTACACAAATAGGAAAGCTTTGAAAATCTGCTCTTAGATGCTTGCCTCTTTAACTCAGTTGAAAGGTGCAGCTACACTAGAAAGTTGTATATTTATTTTCAGGTAATGGTATAGCTGGAGCAATGCTAGCAGTAGTATAATCATGAATATGGATGGGGCTTGGCTATTTCTACCACCATGTGACTACCCTGGAGTGAAACTGCCTATAAAGGCCAGCTATTGCTGACAATTTGGCTCAGTCCTGGTTTAAATTTGTTGTGTAGAGATGAAATTTCAATAAATTCAGTACTCTAGAGCACTCTGTTTGCTCTTCTACCATCTTTACCCTTTTCTTTAGGCTCTGTTGTTATTGTTACAAATAGGATTTAACAGTGATTAAACTCTACTACATCCTCTCTGTGTTGTAGCACAATCTGGCTTGGCCTGTGCAAATTGAGCCAAGTGGTAAGTCGTTACCATGTTAAAAGCCATGTTTAGCTTTGCTCTCAGCAAGCGTTAGCAAATGTTTACAATTAGGTCTAAAAGCTTTGGCTCACCTACTCTGCCCCTCTAAATTGCATTAGAACTTGGCTTCATGGCAAGTATGTTCAGACTATGTCTAGTTTTCCTGCAACTGTAAGTAAAAGAGAAGGAAAAAGCAAGTGTAACACTCTGGAACTGTAGTTACATTTTGGAAAGCAAGAGAAAACAAAAGTGATAGATGTGTAATTTATGAGCAGTACATAACCATGGGGGTTTCAGGTCAGAAAGGATAACTATGACCAGATAAAAACAATTATGAGTCTTGTGGCACCTTAGAGACTAACAGATTTATTGGGGCATACCCTTTCATGCACTGGAGTGGAAGTAAATCCTAAGTCAACTGATGAAGTGAGTTTTACCCACGAAAGCTTATGCCCTAATAAATATGTTAGTCCTTAAGGGTATGTCTACTGACATTATTCCAAAATAACATAGAACGTGTGTCTAGCAATGTAAGTGACAAGGCGACTACTTGATAAGCACATGCTTATTGGTAGTTGAGCCGTGACTCGACTAGTCACTCCCCCCTGCTTGCTGCCTCTATCAGAGAGAGGCAGCAAGGGGGAGGGAGCAGGAGCCAGTACTGTGGGGAGCTAGCTTAAGTCAGTTCCATCCAGCACTGTCTTGGGAGGAGAGGGGGACAGGAGAGGTAACGGCATAGCTGGGGATTGACATGAGGGGGGATTCAGATGATTCTCAGCTTGCTCCTGGTCCCACCAGCTGTGCCTTTGCTTTTAAGAGCCCTAGTGGTTCTTAATACATTTAAAAGGCAGAGCATAGCAGGATTAGCTTCCAGGCCAGGAACTAACCCCCCTGCAGCTCTGTAGTTTCCCCCCCTTATTGACTAATTGAGCAGTCGATGGAATTTCCATCAACTACTCCATTAGCTGATTACCTGCAATTTAACATCCCTAGCGTCTACACAGCAAGCCATTATTACAAAATAATGTTGAGCTGGAAGACTTTTTACTCTGACTCCTGTAACCCTCATTTCACGAGGAGTAAGGGAAGTTGAAGGAAGTGTGTTCCTTCAACTTCCTGCTGTGTAGACAGCGCCAAAAGTCAAATTAAGCTATTTCTACTTCATAGTTGCATAGCTCAATTCGACTTTTGCCTTGCTGTGTAGATGTGCCCTAAGGTGCCACAGGACTCCTTGTTGTTTTTTCAGATAGAGAGTAATACAGCTACCCCTCTGAGACTTTTCACCAGTGACCAGATAGTATTTAAAGGGGATTCAGATTTTATACAGCTAATGAAAGGTCCAGTGCACAGCAGAACCATCTTCACTGACAGTCTTACAGGGGGGCATCAGGTCAAAGAAACACCTGCTTCTCGTCTATTTCAATTCTTCCTCTTGCCCCTCATTACCAACCTTATGCAAAAGAGGACCATATTTTCTGATCAACATCCAATTTTTGTGGGAGATTTCAGAGGCCGGGGAATTGCGTAGCCGTTTGCAGAGCAAACACCACTTGAGATTAGCCAGTTTCATGCTTGTTACAGTAAGTGTCTAAAAGAACAAAGTGAAAGGAGAATTCAGTATGTCAGAGGGCTGACCTTGCCGGTAGAATTCCTCACAGACCCTTTCACTCCACTGTTTGCTCATCTCCCAGAGCCGGCAAGGATTGCAAATGTCAGCACACTTCAGTGCGATCTGAAAATAAAGGAGAGTAGTGATGGGGAGAAGAAATTATTAGCTAGTGACCGCTCAGCAGTGAATTTATTGCACTCGGTGGTGCTGTGAAACTGCTGGGCCCTGCAAGCTTGCTGCCAAGGTAGATTCAAGAATACATTATAGAAACTGAGCCTTGCCCAGATGTGCTGCTTCAGGAAACAGCATTTATTCAAACCTGAAACAAAACCTTCATTCAGAGACCCGTTATATAGCAGTGAGAACGAGAGAAGCAACACATTCCAAGAGTGCAGAGCCTCTTGGATATGACGGGTGGTGGGCAAGCCAACAAAAGCTTCATGCTGACTTCTGTAGCCTGCCTGCCTTGGCATCCATCAACGAGGACACGAAGAGCCAAGACAGTGTGAAACTATTTGGGCATCACTTCTTTATGGTCTCAGTGAGTGACCTTACATAGCACTTTGATTATGCTTGGGTTTATGCTTGGGTTTTGTGTGTGTGTGTGTGTGTATATATATATATATATATATGTCAGCTCAGATGGGTCAGCTGTGTTTTTGTTTACTGAGTTAAGCACAGGAACTTCTGGTTTGCCTCTGACTTGGTTTCACCTTGCTACCACTTGAAAGTGCTTCACTTCAGTATAGCCGGGTAGGACTGGCAAGGGAAGAAATTGTAATCAAACTGCTGCTGCTGCTTCTTTGGAAGAGTAAGATATGCAATAATTGGCCTGTCTTGCCTCCATGAAGCAAAATGTCTTCAAGGTCCTTTCTTCCTGCACAAAGTGTATCTACTTGATGAGTTTATTATTAGACTTCATGAAAGATTGGGCAAAATGCTGCTGTAGATGCCAAAGGCATAGGGGATAGCAGATTTCACCTGCAGTAAAAGTCATTAACTCCTTCATAGAAAATAAACAGAGAAAGGGTGCAACTTATTTGGTAGGCCATGTGGGCTCTAATCAATTAGAAATGGGACTAAAAATCAAGAGACCGGCATTCTAAATCTGGATGGACACCAACTTACTTTGTGACCATGAGAAAAATCACTTAGGTTATCTGAGCCTCAGTTTCCCCATCTGTAAAATGGATATGAAAAGTTAGCTACTAAGGTATGTTTTATAAATAATGTTGAGACTGGTCAGATTAAGCCAACAGACCTTAAAAGGGAGCCTCCTCCCTCGTTCACAAGTATGAGTTTTCCCAGGAAAGAGCACTAGTTTTTCATGTCTTCTCCACTGTGGCACAGGCTGCATTTTGCACCCTCATTTTTTCCTGATCTGCTGTGAAGCACAGTTATAAATCACTGCCTAAACATATCTGGTACACGCAGAAACCAGGCATAAGCCATTTTTGTTCAAGAGGCAAGACAGGCAAGCTATGACATATATTACTCTACTGAAGGAGTGGTGACTTGAATATCATTCCTTCCCTGCTCCCTATCCCTATCATAGCAGTACTTCATCAAAACACTTTTTAAGTTGGCAACAATTAGTTTGTTTTTAACTGATGAGAATAACTTGAGGTGTTTGGCATGGTAGAAGTTATTTAGGAGCAGACAAGCAGTTTATTTGTAGGGTTACTTCTACAAATAAACACGCAGCATACAGCTATCTTTAGTTTGATAGTGAAGGTGATGTAATGGATGTAATGTTCTGAAGATGCCATTAACTACTGCATTGTGGCTGGAAGAAGCAATTTGAGTCCATTGATTTTTAAAAATTAGATTTGGCTCTTACATTATCCAGAGGAGAACCAAACAGAGAAGCATCTACTGCCCCCTCAGTGGTTGGCTCCATGCAGTTGGAGATTAGGAGCATCAACAAAGTGACCAATGCTTGGACATCTATTGGCAACTCCTCTATAAAATGGCAGTCAGTGACTGGTGTGAGACTGAACCTCCTACTCTCTGCTGAAGTAGCAGTTGCCATGACAGTTGAAAATAGTCCAGGGGAGAGAGAAGTGGCAAGAGACAAAGTGGCCTGCAAATCAAATGGTGAATAACACTTGATCCTTTGCTGTATTTGTTATAGTCAACATAACACCAGGTACATGGGGAAGTATTGGAGGTACATTTTTGCTTGCTTTGCTGCTGTCATTATTCAAAGCAATTAAGATGGTGCATCATGGATACCCCGAAACTGAACTAACATACTTCAATTAAAAAAAAAAAAAGTACCTGAAGCATAAAATGTCTATCTTGTGCATCCTCCAATCTCAGATCCTTATTTTCGAGGTGAGCTTTCAACTGGGTCAAAAACTCATTCTGTCTATTGATGTCTGTTGCCAAGATGAGGGAGCCCAGCTGCTGTTCAATATCCTGGCTGTAAGCAAGAAAAATGAGTCCTTTTGAACATGGGATTGTTGAACATCAGTGCTTTTAAATCACTTCATAGCCTGTTTCTTTCTTAGTATTACATGACTTGAGTTAGCAGAGGGATTCCACTTAATTGCTCTTCATTGGTCTAGTTTGTAGGAGACCAGCAGTTTAGCTGGCTCTGGGATATCTGTGGAATAGGCAGTGTGGCAGAATAATCATACTGCTGTAAATGGCCTAGGGAGCTTCCACGAGGTATTGTGAAGAATGAAAACTAAACAGCCTCAGGTGTCATTAGGTGGGCACAAAACGCATCTAGAAAAATAAATGTCAGAGCCATCCTGTCCATAGGCTGGTTTGGGGTAACTGCCTGAGACCCCATGCTTTTGAGGGCCCATAGCAGCTGCCTCAACTATTTTATGGAGGGGAGGCCTGGTGCAGGAGTTGCTCTCCTCCCCCTCGCACTTACTGCGGTGGCAGGAGGCTCTCTCGGCCTGCTGCATTTGGCTTCTCTGTGGCAGTGGGAAGCAGAGCACCTCAGCCCTACAGTGTTCTGCTTCTCATCACCATGGAGAGGCATGGTTCAGCATGTTGAGAAGGTGGTATAGCAGGGCAGAGCAGGCTGCGTGTTTCTCTGGCTCCTGCCACTGCAGTGAGTGTGGTGGTGGGGGTGACCCCTTCTTCTGACACACTAGGCTCCTGTAATCCCCTGGCTCGCATTGCTGCAGGAGGGACAAAGGATGGAGCAGGGGTGGAGCCTGGTGGAAGGAGTGAGTGGTGGGGTGGAATAGAGGCAGGGTGTAGGTAAGGCCTATGGTGGGGGGGTTGCTCTGGGCCCCAGGCCTGGGACACCACAGGGGGGATTGTCCCAGGCCCTGTGTTCCCCTAGAGATGGCCCTGATAACTGTCATAGTATTTTAGACTGGCAGCCACACAAATGTCAAGGCATTGCACATTATTTCTTTAGAGAGAGACTGAGAAGAAGGCGATTGAATGATTTAGGAGATTACTAATGAAATAGAAAGCCTGTCCTCACTAGATAATCTGTTTGCTTTCTGCCCAAGTCATCAGTGATTAAAACTTAGTATTAGAGAGCTGCTTGAGGGGTTGTCTAAAGAAATTTGTCTCCATCCATTTCCAAAGGATTGTACACACAACTGCAGCAAAAAGCCCAACACACTTCTGTCATCTCCTCCTACATTCAGTTTCTGTTCTTTCTGCTGAGTTCTCACTCTGCTGAGTCTGTCAGATCTGAAGCACACATCTGAGTTTGAATCTGTCTGATCTGAGTGATAGACATCTGAGCATATTTATATTAGGGATGAAACTAGCTACCATTATTAATACTAACTCAGAGCAGGTTTAATTGATATGGTGTAAATAAAGCTTGATGATCGGTTCCTTCTCAGCACTGGGATTCCTAGTGAAGTCCCAGGTCAGGTGCATCCCCAACACTGCCAAGCCAATGTGCTTTGCATCAGCTTCAGGAACAGGTGAGACACTAGCTCAGCCTACAAGCAGCCTTTGGCCTCTCTGCTTGTTTTTAAATCAAGCAATAAAATTGGCTATTGGTTTGTTTTCCATAGAATTTATCAGCATATTTCATGTGGGTGGTACTTACGTCATTTCCTTTGGTAGATGGGCAAGGAGCCTTGATTCTCGCAGCATGCCTATTGTGGATCTCCAGTGATGATTTTCTAACACAGAGACATTCTGAGGAGGAAGGAGGTAAGTAAATAAAAAGACATAGCAGGCAGATTTCTTACACTTAAAAGAGATGTGTAAGGTTTACCAATTCTTATAATTGATCCATCTAGAATCTCAGAATACTAGAACTGGAAGGGACCTTGAGAGGTCATTGACAGGACCAAACACCACCTAAATCATTCCTGACCGATGTCTGTCTTTTACCTGCTCTTAAGTGATGGAGATTCTATAACCTCCCTAGGCAATTTATTCCAGTGCTTAACGCCCCCGTCAGGAAGTTTTTCCTAATGTCCAACCTAAACCTCCCTTGCTGCAATTTAAGCCCATTGCTTCTTCTATCATCAGAAATTAAGGAGAATAATTCTTCTCTCTCCTCCTTTTAACACCCTCTCAGTCTTTGCTTTTCCAAACTAAACCAACCCAATTCTTTCAGTCTTTCCTCACAGTTCATGTTTTCTATATCTTTAATTATTGTAATCCGGTTTCCTGGCATTACCAATGGATCAGACCTGACACTGCAGCCAAACCCCCCAAAATCCCAATAAGTACCTACCTAACTTAAATGCTATGTCTATGTCAGTCCTCAGCAATCAGGTCATGCCTAAAGTCAGAAGTCTTCCTACTGGTAAGTACTTCAAACACTCTATATTATTTTTGCAACCTTGGTGTACTAAGGGGACTCCTAAAAAATCACAATAACTTTTGTTTATGAAGCAGCTGCAAAGAAACAAACAATACAGATGAGCTGTTAATTTTTTTTCACAGTGATGTATTTGTTCTGTCTTCTTCTATTTGTTCTTTTGTTCTGTTTTGTTCTTTTCCCCTGCTCTTTTCCTTCTTTTTCATTCCACAAGTTGCCTCCCTTTCCAGTTTCCTTGTTTAATATACATCTTTGTCCATCTTCCCAAGGTCATACATATGGGAAATACTGCAGGGTTCCACCCATGGAATTTTCAGATCATGATCCATCATGTTACATTGCATTTACCAGCTTGTTCTGCTTAGATCTTGCTTTTCTACACTAGTATCTTGTTCTGCTCAGATAGTCCTCACATCTTTTCTTTCCCACATATGAAATGAAATTAAAAAGCAACAATATTTGGAACTGGAATAAGGAAATGCTTTCTTCTGCAATACATTGTCTGTGGAACCCATTGTCACAATATCACTCAAGCCAAGAGCTCAGCAGCTGTTTTTAAAATGGGAAATACATATTGATAAGATACAGCTCCAGAAATGATAAAGGAAGGATTAAAACAAGCCAAGAAAAATTATGGAAGAGATATAAGCCCTCATGATTTAGGACTGCTTGGAAGGTAAGGACTAAGACCTCAAGGTAGCTGGTGTGGCTGAACAAATGCACTGCAGTATTTTAATTATTGACAGTCAGGAAAATAGCTTTCCTTGTAGACAAGTTATTGCCTAGTATAGCTTATTGCACCCTCTGAAGTATTTGGTACTAGCCACTGCGGGAGACCTCACCTGAGGCTAGGCAGCCCATATGTCTGGTAGGGTGTGTCTACATAATACCCTAAACTTGAAATAAGATATGCAATTTGTACTATGCAAATTGCGTATCTTATTTTGAATCTATTTTGAAATTTGTCATACTTACACAGCGCCAAATTTAGAAATAACACACTATTTCAAGCCATCCCTTATCCCTGGTGCAACGAGGTTTCCTGGGATGGTGAAATAGCGTGCCCGTTATTTCGAAAAATATTTCAAAATAACAGGCGGCTTGTGTAGACGCGGGGCAGCTATTTTGGGATACTTCTGGTAATAGCTGTGCAGTGTAGATGTACCCATGCAGAAGAGACGTTCCTTTGCAAACAGAATCTCTAAGTGAAATTGGCAAGATACCTTGTCAGCATCATTTTTCTCTGCTCCCAGACAGGTTGTCACTCAAAATGAAACTGACAAAACAATGGACTTTAACAAAAAAGTTTTAGAAGACCTTGACTTTATAGATGACCTCAACTTTCTATTCAATACAAAGCATGCAAAAAAATCTCCAGGCCTATGTACAATTAGCAGGGTTGAAAATCAACATGGAGAAAACTAAAACCCTGAGTCCCAAGGCAATAAAAAAGACTAACAACACTTTCCAGGACTGGCGTAGAAAAGGCTTAATATTTCACATATTTTAGCAGGACTGTAAGTACAACAGGTGGAACAGATGATGACATTAAAGTCAAAATACTGAAGGCTAGACATGCCTTCTTCATGTTAAAGCTGATCTAGAGAAACAAATCTTGCTTTCCAAACTAAACTTTAATATTTAACACCATTGTGAACTCAGTCTTACAGCATGACGCTGAATCTTGGAGACTCTTTAGGACTTTATTATCTTAACTCCAGGTTTTCATAAACCTCTCTTTGACAAACTGTCAGTGTCAGATGGCCACAAAAAATCACAAAGAGCTTTGGAGGAGGATGAAATAGAAACTGATAGCACAGGAAATAATGGAACAAAATTCAAAATTGCTAGTACAAATATGGAGGAAAGACAATTACTTGATGTGTTTATTTAATGTGTTCTGATTGAATTCTATGTCTTTTTAATGCAACAATATCTGATTTTTAAAATAATCACTTCACACTCAGAAGATATCTTAATTGAGACATCTGTAATGGCTTTCAAGTCTTATTCCTCTGAGGCTATCTCTGATTTGGGGAGTATGACTTGTACTGCAAAGTTCAGATTACTTTTGATATGCCTTACTGTTGATTTAGCTAAATTAAATTTAATCCACTTCTGCAACCCAATTGCCTAATGTTTTTAAATACATCAGGACTGTCTCATATAGTCCTATAATTTTGACTAATCAAAATAATTGTGTCTAAGCAGGCATTTTCACATGCTGCCCATGTGAAAGCCAAGCCCCAGTGTTGCCCCTTCGGCCTGAGGCAGTCCCCCTCCACTCCAGAGCCAGCCCGCTCCTTCATGGCTGTGGCCCTGGACTGGCCCTCTGTGGCGACTGGGGAAGCCAGGCTGCTGAGCCATGCTGCCATGCCACAGCCCCAGCCTTCCCCAGCGGCGGTCCCAGCCTTTGCAGTCAGATGTAAAGGCAGTTTTGGGAAGGCTGTGTCATGAATTTTCACCTGTTTTGTCTGCTTTCACTGCCTAATTCCCAGTGATGGATTGACCGCAGTTCTTGAGAGAGTTCATTCCACAGTCTCAGGCCACCCCTGGAGAAGAGTTTTGACCCCCCCCCCCCACAGACAAGCTTTACTCTCATTGTTGAGTGTTCCATTGTGTCAGAGGAGCAACGTTATCAATCACAGTCTTCGTCTTGGAGCTCTGGATGGTGTTTTGGGTAACCTGTGCCCAGGCCATGGACTGCTTTCAAGGTAAGGACTAAAACCTTGAACTTGTTCATGGTGGCTGGTATGGCTGAACAGATGCGCTGCAGTATTTTGTACTAGTTGGAATTTCCCAAGTGCTGAAGGTTTCATGCCAAGGTGCATTGCATTGCTGTAATCCGGTGACAAAGAAGTTCTTCTGAGGCCAGATCTTCATTGGCCAGGATGAGATTTATAGTCTCTTAAAGTCCATTTTGCAGACCTGTTGTGGATGCCACTGCACAGGCCTTCTACGTGGCTCTCTGTTAGGCCCTTTCCCTGATAAGATTTTCCCCTTGCTCCATGCCTAGTTGTTTTCTTTCAGAGTCCGCAAAAAGGTACCTTATTACAAGGTTTTAGAAAATCAATCTAAATGATGTTCACTGGGTCACCATCGTTTATTACCTTTTACTTCTTAGACACACTCATTTTCTTTACAGAAGCCTGGTTGATTTTGACACAGTCTAACAACATTGTCTATTACTAGTATTATTTATTTGTATTAACATAATGCTGAGGATCCCTAGTCATGGGTCAGAACCTCACTGAGCTAAGTGTTTTATAAACACAGAAAACAAAAAGACAGTCCCTGCCTCAAACAATTTACAGCCTAAGTCTAAGACCAGAGACCAACAGATGGGGTACAGACAGACCAGCTGGGGAATACAGAGAAACAATGAGGCAATGTTGTCTAAATAGACAAATCAAGATGGAGGAATGGTGAAAACAAACAAGCAATGTGGATAGTGTAACAAAGGCCACAACAATTTTGTTTGTTTTTGGTTAGCTAGGAGGGGATCAGGTAACTAGAGGAAAAAAAGGAAAAGCATGGGAAGGATGGGGCTGAGGAGGACTGTAGGAAGGAAAGATGTGGAATGAAGCTGAAGTGATGAGACACTGAGGAGGGACTGGAAGAGTTGGATGGAGCAAACTATCAGTCAGCACAAGGCAGGGAGAGAGAACATTCTGCAGTTTTGAATGGAGTGTCCAAAGGTCCCTGCTTTATCTGCTTCTGGTCCTATTGGCTGGGGTCTCTGGCTGGCTACACTATATTAAATATTACTTTATCCTTAGACTTTCCATCAGCTTCCCTGGACAGCACCAGATTGATAATTTCTGTAGTCTCTAGCTAGTGATTTAGTCAGTCGCGAAGGTTATGATGGAATTAACACAGTGCCCTTGGGGTCATTTAGGTAAGAGAGAATTCAGACATCTTTTGGGTAGGGATTTTATGGAGACAGTGAGAAATAGAGTCAAATGGAGATAAAGCGTAACTGCAAGAAGCTGTTTGTTTATAGCTTCAGAGAGGCTGTTCTGGGAATGTGCTTGGAGTGCACACATCCTGGCAGGAAGCATGGCATTCTACCCACATGACTCCTACAGAAAGCATTGGGAGGGAACACATCCTGAAGCATAAAACAAAGATGCGTGAAAAGGATCGCACCTGGATGGACAAGACACATGCAATCATGGAGGAAATGAGGTAATTTCAGGGCAATTGGTTTTTTTCATGTTGCTGGAATTTAAATGACTGTTCTTAATTTGTTGTACAGTGCTCCTGAGCAGTGTTCCCTCTAACTTTTTCCCACATGTGTGGAGTGAATTTTGTTATGTGCACCAGTATGGAAGTGGTGTGTGACACATTATGGAAGTGATGTCCTTCGTACTGGCACACCTAATAAAGTGGGGTCAAGGACTTGGAATGCAGAAAGGGGCTCAGGGCTGGCAGAGGGTTAGAGTGCAGGGGCTTGAAGGGTTCTGGCTGGGGATGCAGACTGTGGCGTGGAGCCAGGAATGAGGAGCTTGGGGCAAGGCAGAGGTCTGGAGTGTGGGTGGGTGAGGACGGCTGAGGGTGTGGGATCTGGGGTGGAACCAGAGCTGAGGGGTTTGGAGTGCAGCCTGCCCTGGGGCTATCTAGGTAGGATTCCTGGCAACTCTCCCCACAGCACTAGCACCTGGGCTGCGGACAGGGGACAGGCCTCTCTTCCTTGGCAGCGGCACATCTGGGCCAGGGCTGGGTTTGAGTTGGGGGAGGTGCCCCTCTCCCAGCCATGGCAGTTCTGGGTCAGGCAGGTTCTTTGCGACCTGCATAGCACTAAATATGTTGCTGTGTAGCCACACAGCTTACAGGGAATTAGGCTCCTTGGGATGCTTATTTACACCTCTTTTATCTTACTTCTTTGACACTATATAAATACATTAAATACGTAATGGATAGTGTTCATTTAATGAACAGCTATTCAGTGTTTTGTTTTCTCTTCATTGTTCCGTGCATGACCCTAGACCTTAATTACTGTACAGTGTTCAAATCCAGCTCTGAAGATAGAATCATTAATCTGGTCATAGACTTTTCTCTTGTGCACTTCACCAAAGTTTTGGAGTGCTGTCTATCTAGACAACACTCCTGTCACATGAAGAGGTGGCTTTATCCATGTTTTTCAGGTGGGGAACTGAAGTACAGAGAGATTGAAGTTCAAAGTAGTCATTCATTGTAGGTGCCCGGTTTGAGAAGTCTAGGATCTGATTTGACCCTGTACTTCATATTGTATAGCTCAGGGGTGGGGAACCTAAGGCCCAGGGGCCAAATGCAGCCCTCAGCTTGCCTGGATCTGACCTTCAAGGCTCGAGACTTTTTTTTTCTTGCCCAGCTACTCCCAGTCTCGTCACCTGCCCTATTTCCAGTTCTACTCTCTCTGTAATATCCAGTTCAGCTCCCAGCCAGGCAGACTCCCTATCTCAGTCTACTCCTGCCACCTCTATCATGGTTACTTATGCAACAATCTAGTTTACTGAGTGTTTGGCTTTTAGTATGTGAAATTCATTTCAAGCACACAAAGGCAGAGAAGGAGGTGAAGAGCAAAACCACCCCCCCAGCTGAGAGACAGGGTGAAGATCTGTAGAACTCTGCAAATTCATGGATATCTGCTTCATATCTGTATTTGCAGCTATGGATATTCCTGGCTCATTTTTGTGGATACAGACGAGGAAACAAATGCAGGGCTCTACAAATCTGCAGTGTTGCTCCCAGCAGCTACTGCATACTGTGAGCTGGAATAGCATCCTCTACACCTCCCAAGTGCTTGGGTGGGGGCATAGGGCTACAGGTGTGCATCATTTTGAGTCCCCTAACCCAGGAGCTATGCTGCCCTCTGTAGCACACAGGCTGTGTCTACATTGGCATGATTTTGCACAAAAGTGTCTGCTTTTGCACAAAAACATGCTGCCTGTCTACACTGGCGGGGAGTTCTTGCGCAAGAACACTGACGTTCTAATATATGAAATCAGTGCTTCTTGCATAAGAACTATGATGCTCCCGCTGAGGGATAAGCCCTCTTGCGCAACTGTTCTTGCGCAAGAGGCCAGTGTAGACAGGCAACGTTAATTTTGTGCGCAAGAAAGCCCGATGGCTAACATGGCCATCGGAGCTTTCTTGTGCAAGAGAGCGTCTACACTGACATGGATGCTTTTGCGCAAAAGCACATCTCTTGCGCAAAGGCACATGCCAGTGTAGATGCTCTCTTGCGCAAATACTTTAACGCAAAAACTCTTGCGTTAAAAGTATTTGTGCAAAATCTTGCCAATGTAGACGTAGCCACAGGGTATAAAGCTCTGGGCAGCTTGCATTCCACGTATCTCTGTGGAACACAAGGAGAGGAGGCCCAGTCTTTGCACAAGCCCTTCAGGGTGAATTGCTGCCAAGATGCCCAATGGGTCCTGGATTTATAATATGAAGGAACAAAAACCCCAGTCCCATAATATTCCTAACAGAACACATGAGACTCCTATAAGCACTGCATACTATGTAGCAAGGCACGTTATAACTGTGGCATCTGGTGCCCAAACAAAGAGGTGGGGTTGGGCTTATAGCTAAATAATAACTACCAAACATTGTGCCTCTGGCAGGGAGAGATGTGTTTGCCCCTCAGTTGGGAGAGAAGAGAGAGAGGAAAGCATCTCTACGTTACATGGCACTACCCAGCTCCTGCATTCAGTGCAGGCTTTGGGTGGTGAGCAGTAAGCAAGCTGTAGTGCCACCCTTTGTGGTTGCTTTGGTTTCTGTCTGTGGTAGCCAAATGATGATGACAAAAAGAAATATTGCCCACTTACTGAGTTCCGTCAATCCTTTGCATTGAGTGAAGTGGGGGGCAGTGGAAATATAATCTATGTTCAAGACCAGCTGGGACCCACCTAGTGCCTGGGACCCACCTTCCCATTCAGAAAGGCTGTACGTCTGGTTTTAAGCCAGACAGGCCTGTTTTAAATAGTTTGACATTTTAAAGAATGTGCTGCTCCATCCTTACTGGTGTGACCTTGCTCACAGAGTTCATAGTACGATTCCGTGTCTGGCATGGGGGTTACAGATGTCACAGATTCTGTGACTTTCCACCACCTCCTTGTCTTCTGCAGAGGCAAGTGTGGCCGACACCCAGGGCCGCCCAAGCTGCTGACTTTGGGGCCAGTGGTTCAGTTGGCCCTGGGGACAGCCACACTGGCCACTACTCAGGGAAACCAAGCAGCTAGCACCATAAGAACGGCCATACAGGGTCAGACCAAAGGTCAGTCTAACCCAGTTCCCTGTTTCCCGACAGTTGCCAATACCAGGTGCCTCAGAAGAAATGAATAGAACCGTTAATCATCAAGTGATCCCTCTCCCATCTCCCATTCCCAGCTTCTGACAAACAGAGGCTAAGGACACCATCCTTGTCCATCCTGGCTAACAGCCATTGATGGACCTATCCTCCATGAATTTAACTAGCTATTTTTTGAGTCCTGTTATAGTCTTGGCCTTCACAGCATCCTCTGGCAAGGAGTTCCATGGGTTGACTGCGTGTTGCATGAAGAATACTTCCTTTGTTTGTTTGTTTTAAACCTGCTGCCTATTAATTTCATTTGGTAACCCCTAGTTCTTGTGTTATGAAGAGTATATAGCACTACCTTATGTTGTACGTTTTCCCATGTGCGTTACTTTGCATTTATTTTCTCAAGCAGCAGCTGGTGTTTTGCTGGCTCTGGTTCTCCCATGAGGAGTCCCAGGGTGGCCAAAGGGGCTGCTGCTTGACTGCCCCCGGCAGTGGCCCTGGGGTGGCTCTTGGCATCTGGTGCTACGCTGGCCTTTTCCCTGGTCTCCCTGAATAATGGCTCCCTGGATAATGGCTCCCTCAGCAGTGATTCCTAGTCTCCTGCCCAGCAGCAGGTCTGAGATGGCAGGAGCAGCTGCTGCTTGGTACCCCCCAGCAGCTGGTGGTGTCTTGACCGCATCCCTTTGCCCCACAGCCATCCCCAAAAGTCCTGGGGTGGCTGGAGTAGCCGTTGCTCAGTAGCGCCTGGCAGTGCTCCTGGGGTGGTCCCCCAACAGTGGTGCCACACTGCCTGCCCCTCCTCCCCCCCGGGTAGTGGTCCCAGGAGCAGTTGGAGACCTGCCATTTGGTGACATCCCTCCCCCCCCCCAGCAGCTGCGGCCTTTGGCCCTGATCCCCCGAGCAACAGTCCTCCAGAGTGCCCCCACCCTCCCTGAGCACCAGCCTCTGCCCCCCAGTGATAGTCCTAGGGGGCAACCATAGCAGCTGTTGCTTAGTGAGCCTCCCAGCAGCAGTCTCAGGGTGGCAGCTGGTGCTGTGCTGGCCCCCCTTCTAAACAGTGGCCCACTTGACCCTCCCCAAGCAGCGGTTCTTCCCTCCCCCCCACCCCCGACAGTAGCAGTCCTGGGAGTAGACAGAACAGCCGCTGCTTGGTGGTCCTGCCAAGTGGTGCCACTCCCCAGTCCCCCCCCCCCCCAGCAATGGCTTCTACAAGCAGCGGCCCCTGGGCCTCTCCCCAGTAGCAATCTCAGGTGATGACCAGATCAGTTACTGCTTTGTGGCCCTGGGCAACGGCCCCAGAGCAGCAACTGGTACTGTGCTGGCTCCAGCCTCTTCCCGAGCAGCAGCCCACCTGGCTCTCCCCTAAGCAGCAGCCCCTTGCTCCTGGCAGCTGTCCCGAATGTGGTCAGTGCAGCTGCTGCTTGGTGGCCACTGGCAGCTGATGCTGTGCTGGCCCCGGCCCCCACCCAAAAGCAGTGGTCTCTTGCCCATCTCCCCAGCCGCAGTCCCAGGGTGGCCCCCAGCAGCTGATGCTGTGCTGGCCTCAGCCCCTCCTCCAAACAACACCCCCTCCTCAATTAGCAGTCCGTGGCCCTTCCCTAGTAACTGTCGCGGGGCGGCTAGAATAGTACTACTCACTAAAGTATTGCAGTGCTTCGTAAACATTAATGACTTTATCTTCACAATACTCCTGTGAAATGAGGAGATGAGATCTTCAATTTAAAGGTGAGGAGCGGAAACCCTGGCAACAGCCTGCCAAATTTCAAGTAATCGCTGCAAAGCATAAAAGCGCTAGAATGTCTCTATTAACTGGTTGTAAGTTTTTTAATAAGGGTCAGAGCAATGTATTTTTCCTTCAATCTCATTCTCAGAAATCCTGAACTGTTTCAACTGAAAGCAGACACCTGTCATGAAAAATTTCAGTCCAACCAAAGTTATAAGCTATTGAAATCAGCGTCTTCGAATGGGAAGTGCCAGGCAACCTTTAATTATCAGTTTTTCTGCCAGGTCCTCCTATAATTGATATTTTCTTTCAGTGTGTCCTGGTGACCAATGAGTTTTAGGTTAGAAGGAAATATACAAACTGGAATAAGTGCTCAAAGTGTAATGTACCTGCAGAATCATACAACAAATAGTGTGTTAGCTCTTTGAAGCAGGAACTGTCTCATGGTATGTGTTTGAAGAGGACCTAGCACGTGGAATCCTGACTAGACACTGCCACAATATAAACGATAAAATAATGAAAGATCAAGATGCCTCCGATCTGCCCTCAACAGACACAGACCATAAGATGGTGGATGGTGACAGTATAAAATATAACAGCAATTCTTCTCAGAGCTATCTTATCATCAAGCAGTCTTGCTGCTGAGGAGACATCCATGATAAATGCTTATTGCATCCTACAAGGTCTGTTATACTGTTTCTTTGACACACCATTTATTAATAACTAGTATCCTACGTTCCCTTAAGCTGTGTGGCCGTGCAGCAACCTGTCAAGGGCTGCACATTCACTCAGGGCTGTGGTGGGGAAAAATGCCTTCTCCCCCCCCCCCCCCCCCAGCCCCAGAGCTGTCTCAGTGTGGAGAGGTGCTCTCACCTATCCCATAGCTGCTGTGACTGGGAAGAGACACCTCTCCTGCATCCGCAGCCCCGGACCTGTCATGGCAGGAAGAGTTGCCTCTCTGCTGGCTCCAGTACCCAGACCTGTACCTTCCACACATTGAGTCCCTCAGCCCCATCCCAGAGCCAACACCCCCAGCCAGAGCTGCCACCCCTTTTACTCCAGTCCTCTGCCCCAGCCCTGAGGCCCTTCCCACACTCTGAACCCCTCAGCCCATTCCACATCACCTCCATATTGGTACACACAACAACGTTTATTCTGCAGATTCATGGGAAAAAAAGCAGAAACATTGCTAGTAACCAACAAGGAAAGGAAAAAATGGGGTAGACCATGTTACTGAAGATCTGAGAGGGGAGGATAATATATGGAAAAACAGGTCCAACTAGATCCTTACATTATCTATTTTTCTCTTACTTCTTTCACATTCTCTGAATTTACTCTTCTAACTCATTCTTTGCATCATTGCTCTATTTTTTTTTTGGTCTTACTAAAACTGAGATATGTTTCTTTATATTCAGGGAAAGAGATAGGGTTTGATTAATTAATGTCAAAAAGTACCCTGAGATACTTTCAAGAAAGCTGCTATAAAAGTTCAATAAATAATAATTACTTAGTTCCTACTAGAAAACGATGATTGTATATTTTCAGTTCTGTACATTTCTGCTTGTGCATGTGCAGCGGGTACAATAGATCAGGGAGGCCGTTGGATGCCTGGGCTATGGTGGCTTTGGCTGCATTCCGCCTCTTCCTCTCCCTGCCTTCTCTCCTTTACCCTCCTCCCCACAAGACCTCCCCCTGACTGTTATTTGTTGCCACCCTCTGGCCCCCATGGGGGAGAGGAATGGAAGAGAGGAGAGACGAGAAGAGTGGTGGAGGAGAGATGCTGTGGGCGGGGGGGGGGGCTTGTGGGGAGGGAGAGAAGAGGAGGAATGTGGCAAAAGTGGTATCAAAGGTCTGAGTGAGGAGGGGCTACAGATAAAAGAAGCAGGACAGGGAGTTGAGTGAAGCAATACAGAAAGATTACATAAAAGCTCTTAGTCTCTTGCTTCACCCCTTCTCCTTCTGTCCCCCCATCTTTTAAGTTCACTCTGGACAAATAAAGAAAGATCAGGTTATCAAGTGACAGCTGAGCATGAAGCCATACATCTCTAGCATTAAGTGCAAGCATCTAGAAACCAGACAGCTGCTGCTACCACTTAGAATTGTCAGCTTTCCACCAAGGCCCCTTCCGCTGACTTATTAAGGCTTATTGCCAACAGGTATTAGGTTGCTTTAGCTAGTGAGGATATAAACCAAACAGGGAGAGGGCTAGGACGTGGTGGGCCAGTGTGAATTGCAAACCAGTTTGTTTCTTAACAATTAGCTTCTGGTCTAGAGGAAGCTTATCCCTTTATTTGAACTGCTAGTAGACAGAGACATATTTATGGCTGGCTATAGGAAGCTTTCATTATGTTTAGTGCCTAATACCCATGGTATGGATTGGCACAGTTGCCATACAGAGTACTCTATCGTAATGAGATTACTAATGGCCAAAAATATGTTGTTCCTTAGTCCCAAAAGAAGTAGAAAAGGATGTTCTTTCGGGGCAGGAGGAGGGGGGGACAGTGGCGGCGGCGAAGCTGTCAAGAGCATGCCACTGATGTTTCTAATGGCCAAACCTCAGAAGATTCAGTGATGTAAAAAATCGTGAGCTACCCACATCCCTCAAAACCATAAATCTGGGCTATGAATGACATGAGAATGAGCTTCTCTGTGAGAAGGGATTCGCTGTAAAAAGACTCCTATTTCTGGCTGCAACTTGGTAGTGCACAGGTAAACTAAAATCTACCAGGAAGTGAGGAAGAATGGATATTAAGTAGACAGTTGAAAAAAAAAAATCATCATTTTTCTGTTGTCAGGGTTTGTATGAGATGGATCTTCCCCACTTCTCTTTTCATGGATCCTAACTCTGCCTTCCACTACTACTTGGTTTCCCTCCTCTCCACTCCAATCTAATTGCACTGACATTTAGAGGAGACCAGAGCAAAATAATGTAGGCAGAACCTAGCTGTGGTTGCTGTTTGGATATAATTTGTCGTAAACTGACTCAGCAAGTTAAGCCAGTCACAAAGTCATAGCTTTGCGAACACCACACTGTTCTGACCTTGGCTCACATGGCCCCGTCTGTTCCTTTATCTCAGAGTAGAAGGACAGTTGAACTGTTACACAATCACCATCTTATCTGTCAAACCAAAGTGTCTATGTAGGGGAAGGGCAGATGAGGGGGATGCTGGCGAGGAGGAAGAGAGAATCTTCCTCTCTAAGTAGTCAACAAAGTATTAAAACAGGACCGTGCTGTAATCATGCTCAGTGTATTCAGAAAGGAACATTGCCTTTAGCATCCCTTCTCCTCAAAGTGCATATGGTTTAAAGAATTCTATTCATCACCAATAGACCAGATTTTTTTTGACAGGTCCATGTTCACTATCTGAATTTTGAAGGCCATGGATCACGATCAGTGCATAACATACATTTTTATGTTTCTTGGATTGAAAAGCCCCAAAGTAAGCACATCAGTTCCCTGATCCTAACTCCACTTATTCCTGCTTAGTGTCAAGATTTTCTAATGCCACGTGCTGCTTCTCAAAGTTAAGTTCAGTAGTCAAAGCTGACTTCCAAACACGCATATAGACATACATGGATTTATGTCGGGTGCATGATACAGATACAGTACATATAGATATAGATATATATGCACATAAATAATATGGATTTATAACTTAATTAGTGTTAAGCAAGAGTTGGACACATTTATGAGTAGGACTGTATGACAAAGTTGCCTGTGATATTGGGAGCAGTGCTCAGCAGTCCTGAGGATCCCTTTGGTATATATGCTATGTTCCTAAAATAACATGCTTCAGGCCTTCAGCTGGTCTCCTGCAAGGGCCAGGAAGGGATTTTCTTTTCCCCTACCTCCAATGTATTCTCTGTGTGTTTGTTTTTGGTCTCCTTCCTCTGAAGCATCAGAGCTGATCACAGCTGGAGATGAGACACTGGAAGGAGAGGGCCAATGCTCTGGGCTGCACCAAGCATTCTCTCTCTCAGTTGCCTAGCTGATTGGTTCTTGCTCTCACTAATCACCATATGTAGGACTGGGAAGGAATTTTTAGAAAACTGTTGATTGCAATCCACAAATCCACATATTAGCCCAGCCCAGGGTAGCCAACAGAATGGCTGGGCCCCCCAGGTAAGGTGGTTGGTGGCTCCACGCTCCTGGAAGGGGCAGGGCCTAAAGCAGAAGGTGAGGCAGTCAGCCCTCAGCATTGTTGGGACTATGCTGCACTCTTCTCCCTGCCCTTAGTGCTGCCCAGAACGCACTGCCTGGCGCTCCAGCAGCAATTTAAAAAGTCTATGGCTCTGGCCATCACTGCTGCCACAGTAATGGCAGCCTGGAGCCACAGGCCCTTTTGAATTGCCTCTCTTGCCACCATCTCCTTCCCCTCCCCCTCCCCCCATCAGCAGGCCTGCCCAGCCTATCCCCTTCAGAAATCTTCCCATCCTTGCTGCCTTTTCAATGCTAATATTGTCCTGACCAGACATTGGTATATGCACCCTGTTGCTCAGGGGCAGTGGTAGTTTTGCATTGCAAACAAATGTGTACCGAGGTTCTATGCTGAAATTGTCAAACTTGTAACTACTGTAACTCAACTAGACTTGAAACCATAGCTTCAACCTAAAAAGGCATTGCAGCAATGCCTCAGGTTTGTCTTAATCCTTTCCACTCTACCAAACTCCGCAAGCACAATCTCACCTGGTATAAGCTGGCAAGGTGGTGGTTGGTTTTGATCAAAAATGGTTGGTTGACCCCAGGATGGTCTACATCATGAGCTGCAGCAGCTAGCAGTCCAAGCATAATGTCCAGAGGGGTGAGGAAGCTGGCAAGCTAGACCACACAAAATTGACCACAATATTATCACAAACAATTCTTCTAGTGAGAAGATCAAAGCAACTGCTACACTGTGTAATTGTTTGGTTCTATAGTTCAGTTTGCAGTGCTATCATCTGAGAACTATTTATACACTACCATCTACAGGTCTGACACTTTTGAGTTCATTGCATGTGTGTAGCTCTCAAAACGATCAATCAGGCTATATGCTGACTCATTATAATAGTTTTTATGTTGCCGTGAGCAATGAACAGGTTACAAAAACCTTGGGGTAGTTTCTACAAAAATGTTTGTGGTACTTTACAGTACTAGTACAGCACTGTACTCTCAGTGTGCAAAGGCCAAAATGTTCAAAGTTGGTTGCTTAATGGTAGGCATCTCAATCCAGATTCAGACACCTAAATAACAGACCTGATTTAGCTACTGTCAGACACCCACATTTGAAAATGTTGGCCTCAATCCTTTGTGAAATATTTTCACATTATTCAGAAGCAGAGTGGAAGATCACTTTCATTCAGATTTGGAAGAAGCCCCCAAGCCTTTCTGTTGCCGAGCGCTAGTTATTTATTACTGTTATAATGATAAATGTGTTCTGATTTGAATAAAGTACTCTGCAATGAGAAACAAATGATGTGCCCTGCAGACTCCAGATGTCAGCTATTCCGTGCAGTTAGAGGCAGCAGGGTCTTGTGGTTAGTGTAGAGGACTGCGACTGATAAAACATAGGGCTTGATTCCACTCTCACGTATTCCTAGCTAACATTGGTAACACTCCATTGACTTTCACAAAATTGCCCTTTGGTTACACCAATTCAAATGAGATCAGAATCAGGCCATTGGACTGTTTCTGATTTTGCTACAGTGAGTAGCCCATAAGCTTGAGTCAGGGTGAGTTTAAGTGGCTCAACCCCACCTACACAATAGCTATTTTATCAATCCAGTACTGTGATTTGATACTCTTCTATGAAAAGCTCAGTCAGTGCAAAGTCCTGTTGTTTTTATTTGTTATTACCTTGGGCTCCTTTAGATAGCAGTGCATAGCTTGAGTGACGTCAGCAGCGTGGACAGCGTTGTGGTATGGGTTTTGGTTATGATAATCTTCTTGAACCATAACTAGACAACAAAACAGAGAAAAGATTACATGTCCCAACACCATGATTGTTCTTGGAAACTAGGGTTAAAACAAGAATTGGTGTTATGCTCAGTGGCCTGGGGATTTTCTTTACTTAGACCGCTTGCATAGCTTGGCATTCTTACTAAGATACCTTTGGAAGAAAAAAAATTGCCTGAAAGGATTTGTGAGGCCCTAGAGGATCCTGCTCCTAGTTCATAAATCAAGCTTTTCTTGCCCTAGTGAAAGCTCTCATTTAGAAGTAAAATAAGGGTGGGAGCAAGTGAAGTAAAATCAAACACACTATAGTGTAATTATTTTAGGCCGCTGTCAATACGTGAGTAATATGTCATTAAGGCAGTACCTATTTCACATTTGGGGTGGGAGGTGTGTGGGAGCTTATTACTTGACTGATTATCCATGATCAAAGAAGTGTTCACATCGTTCAGGCAGGGTCTCAGAAATATCCAAGTGAACATTCCTGGAATGTTTTCATTTTAAAATCCCAGTCCCTTTTGTTTTAGTTTTCAGTGCTGGAAAAGCTAACTTTCCACCTGGAAGATTGAGGTCTGACTTTATTTACAGCCTTCTCTCAATTCCTGTTGACACAAGAAATTACTGAGGTTTTCTCTTGGAATTTAGTTGTGCTATGTGGCAGCACATTCTACCGCCAGGCAATCCACTGTACCATCCTAGGACAAAATGACGTTGGCATTCTATATGCAAAGGTTGTATGGTAACATTGCCCACGCATCACCCTCCTTTCTGAAGACAATGTCCTGTTAATTAGGAAGAGGGGATAGAAGCAAAATTGCAGTGGTATTCACTCATTACTATTGAATGGCTTTCCTGTCAATCAAATCTCCAAAATGTATTAAGGGAGATAAGAAATCTCAAGCATGAGACTTCCCTATTAAATGCTAGAAGGTCTGAATATAATATTGTTCTGATTGGGATAGACACACCACACATGAGGCTAATAACTGAGGATGTGCATGTGGCACAAAAGAGAAAATCACTCACTCGTAATTCCTTCTGGCATAAGGCTTTAGTTGTAATTATTGTTGTTGGTCTTTTATACTAGTTCCAAGAGACAATTACTGGTGTGTGTATATACTATTTCAATAGAGTTTTTTTCCAGCTAGCACAGCATGTCTATATATCAAATATATAAATCAACGGAAGGTGTGGACAGTAATTCTTTAAGACCTGTATAAGTTCAGATTGAGTGACCTGAGAGGCTGCTTCTTGCCCTGTACTATCAGTCATGACAGTTAAAATAGGATGAGTTACTCTGGTGTTTGGGGTACACTTCTGTTTGTTGCAAAGTTTGCACTTTCCAGGAATGGTGCTTTCTCACTGGCAGGATACTGCCTTTAACATCTCTCTTTCGCAGAATGCAATGCATGGAGTTATTTGTCTTTGGCTTTCTCTTTTCTTTGATAGCCTGACAACATGGGGGCTAATATTTCTGTTGGCAGAGGTGGCAGCAGCAGTGGCTTTTATCAGTGCTATCCAGTTATATAATTAGTTAAAGTTTGTAAATAGGCTCTTAGCTTCTCTATAAATCATTAAAATAACGCTGTACTACAGTTCCTTTTCCACTGAGATGTGTTTGGATTTACTCAACTGTGTGTGTCTGTCTGTCTGTCTGTCTGTCTGTCTGTTGGGCCTCCCCAGTCTGTGTGTGGCTCAGTATAAGTGATTGATTATTTTTTTTAAATCAGCAGTTTAGCTTTTTCTGGTCTGTTGAAAGACCGGTTTAGAGCCAGTACAAAGTCCACTGAAATCTCACCATTGACTTCAATTGGTCTGAATCTTTACTTCTTGTAAAGTAGGCTAGTGTATTTTACAGAAATGTTCAATTGCTAATATATGCAAGAATATAATTGTATGCAAATGTCAGCAATATAATAAAATATCATTGGAGCAAGACCACACCATGCTTTGTGTCCTGCCTAAGCTGTAAAATGCCTCTGACGATAGCATTAAAGAAAGGACTTACCTAAAAACCTATGTAATGTAACCATGTCTAACTGGAAATGGTGAACAAGCCCATGCACATTGAAGAGGTGGCACAGCAATGTTACCAGGCTGTTTCCTGAAATTGTAGAAGAACACTTGTTAACTTCTTTTAAGAGCTGATAAATAACTCAGTGACAATGGTATACAAGCAAGATCTTGCTTATTTTCTAATGATCTGAACTGATTCAATCTCTTGAGAACTTATCCTGCCAACATTTACGCTAGGGTTGTTAATTTTGGTTGGACATATTCCTGGAGGTTTCATCACATGAAATAATCTTTAATTAAAGGTTAATTTAAAGTTCTTGGAGACTTCAGGACAGTCCTGCTGCGTTGGCAATGCAAATTTATGCCCATGAGTAACTTTGTGTATCCGAGTCAAGTTACTCATCACAATGTATGTCCTGTATGGAAAATGGTACTGGAATTCAGCTTTAGATATATTCTTTCTTGTATGTAGTTTATAGTGTACAGGAAATCAGTTTCCTATTTTCATATTATAAACATACTGAATTCACAAAGCAGTGTCCAGAAAAGACCTACTAGGAAGGAACAAGGGCCACTCCAGGAATTTATGCAGAAGATTAAATGAATGTTTTTAACGCTTGAATTTAGCAGTGCCTCCAATGAACTATATTTAGTTCATTGCTTCTTGTTTCTCAGGGTTTATTAATTTCACTTTTCAGCATTTATTTTAGCAACTTTTGAATTCTATATAAATGTCTAAAATCAGGATTTGGAGGCTCTCTATTTGTACAAGCAGGTAGTATTGTTTCAAACAGCACTACATAAAGTACACTGGGGGACCTATAGTGTACACCAGCGCAATCCACGTGGACCAATTTAATATGCAGCATGTTAATGTGCTGTTCTGTTAGACCAGCCCATAGATATAAATAAACAGGGTGCCTATATAAACAAACTTCACTGGAAAAGGAATGAAATCAATATGAACCATTTCTGATGTTTCTCCAGTGCTCATTGGATAACCGTCAATTTCATTTTTTTTTTAAATTATGAGTGTTTTATTGGTATAGATCAGTCAGAACCTAATATTAAAAGCCCTAATTATAGTGTCAGCCCATTTCAATTATTTAAGTACATGGCCAAAGCTAATCAGTCTTGAAAGCCAAACAAAGTACTGAGAAGTCAGCAGTTTGCAAGTAGTTGAACTTTTTAATTTAATCAATGATTGTGCAAACATGAAAAATCCATGCATCCAATTCAGCACACGGCTGTAATTGGATCTGACTACAATGATGCAGTCTTATGCAATAGAAAATGCATTTCAACCTAGCAAGGACTTAGTTTTCCCTTAAATTCACACTAACTTCATTAAAAGTTCAGCACAGGTAATAGTGGCAAATTGAACCCTAAATTGGTATTCGTATTGACAAGCTATTTAGGAAGAGTATGTGTAACTTTATAATAACCCATGTTCACGGAACTGAAAGAAAATTTAAATTATATAAAAGTACAATAATGTAAGGAAAGGTTTAAAGGGAGTCCTTTCTCTCTGTATGTGATTCAAGGTTGAAGGATAATGAACATATGAAGAGGAAACAGATTATAGGTAAAAGTACAGAAAGACATTTCCTTGATTCTTCAGCTATTGTGCTATACAATGGAAGCACAGGAATATAATAAACCAGTGGAATTACATTTTTGCTTTCTTTGTCATTTGCACACTGTTCCTCATAATTTCTACAGTACTGCCAATCAGAGAGCTAATAAGTAATCCTCTAAATCAGTGGACCCCAACCTTTTCCACACTTTGTCTTTGCCTTTAATGCCAGTCTACCTGGGATCTAATAGGGAAATTCCTCTCATTTAGCCATGTGGAAGGGATAGGGTGGTCCTCACCCATGGGGTCTGAATGCCTCTTCTACTCTTAACTGATCCATGTTAGTTCATTGCCTAGATTCATTTGTGTAGAATCAAATATAGACCTTAGCGCGCACACATTTTATGGACAATTCATAATTATGGCATTATTGAACGAGAGAAGAATTAATATCCTATCCTGACAGATAATATATGTAAAGCATAATTCAGACAAAAACATGTCATAGTAATAAAAAATTGTTTCTGATGGAGTCTGGACTTAAAAAAATCAGTGCAGGATGATCCCAGTGTAGGTGGGGGGTGGTACAGGGTCAGTGCACATTGTAATGAGATGAAATAAGCCACAGATTTTTAAGAACTTGTGGATTTTACATGGTGGCGGGTACCATTTAAATGTTAGTAATTATCATTTTACAATACATAAATAAAAGGTGGCCATGACAAATATAAAGAAATTAAATGTATAGATACAGGATACATGTAAACATAACACAATTGTGTGAATGTCCTGAAAATATTCAATGATGTGAACTTGTAAGGAGCTGAAGTCCCTACAAGTCCCATTTAAATGTTTGAACAGGGAAAGTCTAGCAAAATAATTATGAATTCCTGGAGTAACTGAGAGGGGTCATATGACAAAAAAAAAAAAGTTTTGTTTTTGTTGTTGTTTGTTTTTACTTTTTATGACTTACCATTTGTCAAACGGTCAAACAAGAAAATGTCAAAATCCCACATTCCCACTTTGGATAGCATGTGCTGAAAATGAAAAGTAAAATAACTGTTATGTCAGGCTGTGAAGCAGATTTAAATAATTATTACTGTACATTAAGTAATCATAGGAATAGTTGTTACAGCTTCAAAATTATCCTCATGAGAGCGATACAGATGCTTTTGAAATTGGATTAAAATAACAATGTCTCTGCCTTCAAGAGCCAAGTTTTATTCCACTGGGTGAGAAACCCTCTTGCTCTTTTATTTGACAAGACAGTAAATGAGACCCTGTAAAATATATTCAAAATGAAGTAAAAAGAACATGTGAAAAATAAAAGAAAATATTTTGCCAAATGCTTGGTCACTGTACAGCTTTTTGCACCTTTCCCTTATTGCCCCAAACTAGCTCTGTATTTTTCAAAATAGGTTGTACAATGTGAGTTCTCTTGGAGGCTAGATTCTTGCATTTTATCTTAGTGCCTGTGAAGAAATGTGACCTCTTAAAAATGTAGCTGTACTATTTGGACCAGGAATAACCTTTCCTTTCATGCTGCAGCTAGTATGAAGTGTATGCAGTCAGAGAGGAGTCTCAGTGACACCCCAGCATTGACAGCAGTACACAAAAGGTAGGTGAGGGGGTCTCAAACTTCATTGCACTGACTCCCCGCTTCTGACAACAACTTACTACAATACCCCAAAAGAGGAGACTGAAGACTGAGCCTGTCCAAGCCTAGGCAACCAGGCAGGGAGGAGGGGAGGAAACGAAGCTAAGCTGAAGTGCAAAGGCTTCAGCCCCAGGTGGGGGGACTGTAACCTGAGTCCCACCAGCTGAAACCATGGGTTTTTGGCCCCAGGTAGTAGGGCTCAGGCTGCAGCCCTGGAGAATGTCTTGGACTTCAGCTTTGGTCTGGGGTCCTAGCAAATCTAACATCATTCCTGATGACGCCATTAAAATGGGATCACAACCCACTTTGGGGTCTTGACCCACAGTTTGAGAACCATTGGACTAGGTGTATTCAGGATTCAGAACCTGGATTAATTTATATGGCGAATTCTATGTTGTCATGTTATTCCTTCAGCACTTAACACAGTCCAAGTTCCCAAATGGAGGCTTCAATTTGATACCCTTTCTTGCACTGAGTAATGCTTACACATATGACTAATGAACTGGCATCAACAGAACTAATCATAGGATAAAACGCTACTCAGTGTGAGTAAGAGTTGAAGATCAGGTAATTATATTGCCTACTATGAGTTCCTTTGTAGTTCCAATTAGCATTCTTCACTTTCTAGCCTAAACTGTGTTAACTATGGATTGTTAAATAGTTTCTGCACAGATGGCTGCATTTCCTTGGATGAAATAAATCCTACGTAAAGTTTTATATCAGCTTACATTTATAACTAACTTAGGGATACTTCAGGCATACAATGTATGTTCATCACTTAATAATTCCAGATTGTAGTTTGTTTTGGTTAAGTTTGAAACTTTGGCATCAGGTCTAGAAATTTTTTGGCACTCTAATATTCATTCCTTAATGCTATGAGCATAAGACCCATGGCAGAAAGTACAGTACATGTGTTTGGGGGGGCAATATTAGAGTGAGTAATTATAGCCATTTCATCTACCCATTTGTTTTTCAGAAGAACAAGTTATAAAATGAAGTTCTTCAGCAAGATATTTCCAAGTATTGAGGATGTTTCTTACCCTTGCTTGTCCAAGGTAGTCTTCATCCAGTAAGTACAGAGAAGCTTGTGGTACAATTCCACGCAGTAGCCTGGATGCATGGAAATATCTCTGAAAGCTTAACAGTCTTTTCACTTTTTTCTTGGTGCCAATTTCCCCTGAATGTGTTGTATCTGTGAAAAGTTGTAAGTACAAAAATCATCATGCTGGAGCTCAAGGACAATTTTCTCCATTGTTTAAAAAGAAAATGTTGAAAATTTCATAATGTTGTAAGTCTTCTCTTGGACTCACAAGAAAACAGTACTCTTACAGTGACATTCTTTGTAGATCAGATGCAGCAATAAAATATCTCTCTTAAGAGTGTGCATTCACAAGCTATACTTCAGCTTTAGAAATAACTGAAGTGTAGGTGTATTACCTTCCCAACTTTTTTAACGCTGTGAGGTAAACCTCAGGAAATCAGTGATGATGACATTCCTAGCTTTAGTTGATGATTCATGCTTCTAAATCCCTTTGGATTACAATGAAATTATACTTTGCAATTTGGAAATGTGACCGTCTGAAACTCTGGTCTACTTGATCTCTTTCTTAACAGAACTGAAACCAGAATGTGTTGTATTCAGAAATCAAAAGATCTCCATGTTAAGTTTCTGAATCTTCCAGCTGGAGCACCTGTTTGTTGCTCTTCCCTCCCTGCTATTCCCACATTTGCTGGGAAACCTTTTGCACCCAGTTTGGGGTCTAATGTTAGATCAGCCTAATAATGACCTCTTCAATGAGAGAGGCCAGGTGGTGAGATAATATCTTTTATTGGATCAACTTCTGTTGGTGAAAGAGACAAGCTTTTAAGCAGGGACAGAGCTCTGTGGAGCTCAAGAGTTTGTCTTTTTCATAAACAGAAATTGGCTCAATAAAAAAATATTAACTCATCCACCTTGCATCTTTCATATCCTAGGATGAACATGGCTACAAGACTATCCTCTTTAATGACATCTTCCTCGGATTTTATGTGATATTGTGTGTGGTTTTCCAAAAATTCAATTCTTCTCTTTCCCTCGTGGGTAGCGTATGAGCATGAACAGTACTCTTCATTGGTAAACAGTAAGTGAACCAGAGCCATTAGCCTCCATGCCATCCCCATAGTAAGATGTGTGACCCTAACATGTCCATTGTGAATCATCAGAGTTCAGTTGTTATGATCTGTAACAAGATCGCATGCTCTTCACTATATGCACCCAGAAGCTGGTGCTTATGAAAATTCAGCATTACTTCTTAATGAGTTCCCAGGCTATGATGGTGATATTTTTGTGTATAACCTTTGTAATACAATATGTTGGAGATCACTATAATGATACATTACCAGAAGAAGCACAGTTTCATTAGCAACCTAAAGCCCATGTATGGGACTTTTCAGAGCACAAAATCTAGTGCATGACCCATTTTTGCTGAAAAAGTTAAAATTGGCTGCCTACTCTGTCAAATTGTTTGGTGTTTCCCAATAACCAATCCCTGGGCAATGATGCTAAATTAAAGTTAAATTAAGAATAGAAAAAATTGAACTGATGTCAGGGAACATATAAAAGGAGGTATACCTTGTTCAGGTTGTGCAGCAGCTCTCTATTGACTACCAGAATGATTTTGTGTCTCTAGAATTTCATGTATGGATACATTTGAAAAGAAAAGTGAAATTGTTTTCATAAGGGAGAGACCATTGTTTGGCATTTATTTGACCCTATAGTTAGGAGTAACAGCCAAGTTTTCTATTAGAGAAATTAAAGTTCTTTAATTTGTGCATTTAATAGCACTTTGTATTTGTTTAATCAGTTTCAGTGTTTCCCTCTGTAGTCACTATAAGTTGAAAGGCCAAAAAAAAAAAATATATAGTAGTTAGAGGTGAGGTTTATTTTTTTTTTTTTAAAGATGGGGTTTACAAGGCATTTGCTGAAAACTGAGTGTGCTGTTTAGGGCAAGCCCATCATTATCTGAGTTAAACAGATGCACTGTACATCACTGAATTTTTTATGTAGAGAAGATTTTAGAAGACATGTATGTTCAGGGCATATCTTGCCATATTTTGCTATTTGTGCTGAGCATTAGTTCTACTGTCAAATTCAAATTTGATCTTTTCCATGTTTATGAACATTAAAAACATAAATTAAACACTTTCTGGCACTTTCTGGAGCGGTCTTTAGATACTAATCTTATAAAGTCTGCATTGGCGCTGCAAAGGAAAGACAAATTTTATAGGTGTGTGTTGGCTTAAATGCCAGGAATGTTGTTAAAATTTACATTTTGAGTGTTTCCTGGGTAGAATTTCCTTCTCATGTGATTCAATAGCCACCAAACCTCAGGACTACTGAAGGGCAGAAAATGAGCAAAGAAAAAATATATTTTGCTGAGGGCATTGAGTATGAGTTGCTGAATCCCTAAGTCATACCATTCTGCTGTACAGGGAGTTGTTCCAAAATATGGAATTGCAAAGTCACTGTAGTTTAAGTGCAACTGGAAACCCCAACTTGTCAAAAGAGCAAAAAGTAACAGCATTATTGTAGCAGCAATGATAGTTAACGCTTTTCACTTCGATTCACCAGTATCTGTCCAAATTCTATTGCTCATTTAAAAATTAGTCATTTCACGTTTTTTCTCTTTACTTTTTTAAACACTGCCTGTTGGGGATATGGTTATTGAAAGCCACAGCAGTTCTTGGGAAAGAGAATAGCATGTGGGAGGAGCTGAAGACTGGTTGTGGATTTCTTTTATATTGTGGTTTTTGATAAGTTGTTGGAGTCCAGAGCTCAGTTTCTAAATACACACACACAAAAAAGGGGGAGAGGAGCTTAATTCCAGGATTTAATTTAGGCTTAAATCCTTCCTCAGTCTCTTCTTCTTTCCATCTCCAATTTCTCTATTCCCATTTTTGCCTAGATTGAGTTACTATCTCAATCTCAGCTCACGTTTACAGGCACAGAAACATCAGTTTGTCCATTAAAGCTAGCAGTTCCAAAACTCCTTTCAACCAGATCTCCGTTTGACCTTTACTTTAAATGCAAGTGATTGTGAAATTGTCACCTTCCTTCCTTTTAATTTTGCTTCAGAAGTCAACTCTATGCCTTGTCAGTCCTGGAATGCCAGAGCAGAGAAACTGATATGGAGAGTGTGAGGGAAGTGGTATCACAGCAGCAATGAGGTTTGATTTGAGAGAGTCCATTATCCTTTGGATTAGCAGTGGCAGCCACAGAAAATAAGGGTAGGTACGTCTGCAATATAGATAAGTATACTAAAGAAAACACATCGGAGTGAAGCACTGTGAATCATGAATGCTTTCTTAATATTCAGGACAATTTTATTCACATTCATTGCCACTTGGCAATGTGAGCCACATTATGGCATGTGTAGAACATTTATGGCTTTCAGTAGGAGTTTTAAGGGAACATGGGTGGCAGTTTGCATCCCTGAGAGAATGCCTTTCTGCTCCAGAAGCATATTCTATTACAACGAATTATGAGAAAATGTATCTACAATAATCCATAAATCCTACCTGAATATATTTCCATTTTAATAAGAAGGAATCTATAATTTTTAATCCATGCCATGAGCTGAATTTTCAAACGTGTATTCTTTAACATGGAGTCCAAGGCCTACATTTGCATGCTCATGGATAGGCATGATCTGAGAGAGCCAAGATTTGAACATTTTGGCCTCTTTGGTTTAATCTATGTCAGTTTCATTTACTTTCTTTGGTTCACTTCTAAGCCAAAAAGAAATCTAATGAAACTGAGGGACAAAATGATGCTTAAAACAACATGAAGAGCTACATAGCAAAAGTGAAGGCATTCAGATTTAAGGCTAAAAATCTTGGTTACAGTTCACCAGTTGTGCAAATGACTATGACCTGTCTATGTGCCCCTATAACCAGTCTGAGTTAAGGATGATGGTCTTACATAAGTTAATGGAGGTTATACTGATTATACGATTTTTTTGTTTTCACTTATGGAATTTAACAGGTGCAAAGACTGTGAAATAGATCACATGAGGATTTTAAAACATAAGGGGCTCTTGCTCTCTGTTTGTACTTAGATTAAAATTAGTTATAATTCACAAAGGACTCAGTTCCTAATGTATTTATGCAGGTTTCTTTGCACTGCAACCATATGGTTATGAGCATTAGTTTGTTCTGTGAACAGCTGGCTTGGAAAAAAGGAAAATATTGACATTATGTGGCTGTGAAGGGACATGTAGGTGGGGATTTGGCAAGTATGTGCAGTTTTTGAAATAAAACTGAAATAAAGGTAGGAATGGCTTTTTATACTCATAAAACATATGGGATTTTGTCATGATCTTTATTTAATAATTCTAGCACCTTATGGATATTTTTGTGCTTATCCACAAAAGTGGCACATGTATGACTAGAAAGGGTACGCATCCACATTATATTGAAGTTTTGCCCAGCACTTTAGGTGGGGCATCCTTTTGATGTAGCTGGAACACAATGATCGTGTAAACACACACATTCACTCTGTTTTTTCAGCTCCAAAAAATACAGGCTACGTATGCTAAAGGAGATCCCTTTTAAAGGACAGTGCTAGTAGGTCCTTTATCCATTGTGTTTGGCAACATCCAGGATCGGATTAACTCTTCTGGGGGGCTGGAGCTATTACATTTTATGGGGCCTCCTAACCTCTGGGTCTGGGCAAACTATGTGGGATTCAGAGTGTGGGAGAGGGCTGTGGGTTGAGGCAAGGAATTGGGGTGCAATAAGGGACAAGGGCTCTGCCTGGGGATGTGGGCTCTGGGGTGGGGCTAGGGATGAAGGGTTTGGGGCATAGGAGAGGGCCCAGGGCTGGAGATTTGGGGTGGGGGGTGTACTGGAAGGAGGGCTGACAGACTTGCTGGTCCCCCGGGCCAGGTGTAGAGGAGTGGTTCCACACTCCTGGAAGGGGAGGGAGTTGAGTAGAAGGGGTAGTGCTGGGGTTTGCTTCTCCACACCAGCCCTTCAGCACTGCCCAGGGCTCCCACAGCAATTTAAAGGGCCCAGGGCTCTGACTGTCACTGCTGCTGCAGTAGTGCATCATCTAGGAGCCCCAGGCCTTTTGAATCAGGATTCCTGGCCAATTAGAGCTGTGGCAGTGGAGCCTGCAAGCAAAGGCACCACCAGGATGGATCTCCCTCCCCCAGAGCTCATGGCAATGTATCTTCAGATCAGCCGGAAAGGCAGCAATGCCTTCTCCCTCCAGGTCAGGATCAATAACGGGTAGGGGCTTCAGTGGTTGCAACGCAGGGCCCAGGGAGCCTTGCAAAAAGATCTGCGCTTTTGGTGGCTGAAATCTTTTGTGTCCCTACCTTCTGCCCCTGCTGTAGCTTGGGCCTAAAAAGCCCCTTTCTTAATCTGGCCCTGGCAATATCCTCCATAAATACAAAGCCTGTACATGACTGTACGATACTGGTTGACAGTTGAGTATTGCCTGTACCCCTCTTGTGTTTAATAAGCCATGAGGAATTGATAGTATCCTTCTTCCTCAAAACAAAGTGCCACTAGCAGCACTGAAGAAGAGTGAATAACATACTTCAGCTCTCTCTGTACATACTTTACCATCCACCTCCTATAAACACACTTTTATTTCAATGAGATTTTCAGAACTAGGAACTCTATCATCTTTCTGTGTTTTGTATCGCTGTGGTAGCATATGGGCATGTGTACCCAGCAAGCATATAAAAGGCAATAGGGAAGTGGTATTAACAAAGGGAGAAGGTGGCAGGGCAAGTTAACAACAAAAATGGTTATGTAAATCAACAGTACACAGAGACAAGATTAACTTCCACACCAGACACTGACTTTTCTACATTATTAGTATCACTTTAAAAAAAAAAAGAATAGATTTTTTTCTGCATTTAAACAAGTTCCATGAGTTTCCTTTGGTGATATCTTCTTTCTAGCTTGCACAGCATCTGAGTGTATAAGGAGGAGAGATTATTTGCCCCATTTCCTAGGGGAAAATAGTTATTTGAAAATTAATGAACCTAATTGCCTCAGAAACAATGTTCCACTCCTTTACCCAAGGATACTGCAGAAAGGTGCCTGTCATCATAAATCACATCTTTGACCTTTGACTCATATACAGCTTTTAAACCTGTCTTCTTGCAGCACTCCCATGGCCATCTGGATGTGTTATGCTTACCCTCTCCTATGCAAAGCAGGGTGAGAGGAGTAGTTGGTAGAGTGGAGAAAATGACTGCGCCTGCAGGAAGCATTTTTGGAGGTATGGTAGGAGAGAGAGAGGTAATATCTGGTGAACTGAGACACAACTGGACTTTACAAATTTTGGAGGTAACATCTTGCAATGCTGGACAACATGAAAACTGACATACTTTTATGGGTGGACACAGTTAATTTCTCTAGTGTAGATAAGGCCTCCATTAATGCATACCAAAGTTTTAGCTTAGATTTACATGTCCCTACTCCAGTCTTATCTTTTAGTGTAGTGTGCAAAAATGTTCCCCTTTCAAAGTTCTTCTATGAAATAAACAAGAGCATATCTGAAAGTGCTAACAATAGATAAATTGGTGTGTATTCTTATTACCTGTGTCCAAGGGCATATCATTGATTTCCCCCCCCCCCCCCCCCACACACACACTATTTAGGAGACAGCTGTAATTTTTTAAGGATGAGTGAACAGGCTCCATTTAAATAAGAACTAATCCAAAATTTGACACTAAACTTATTGCAAAGTTTTGGAAAAATGTTCATTTTCTCTCTGCATTGTGGTGTTTTTTTTCTTTCTTTCTATCTCTGCACTTCTTGGTTCAAGATCAGAGTAGAATTATTTAAGTTCTGAAAAAAAGTTACTTTCCCTGAGTTTCTGGCGTGACAGGAAGCATCAGAAAACATTTTAAGACAATTTGTTATTGCAAAGTTTCCACGCCAGCTTGGCAGACCTCAGACCATTTAGATAAAACATCCCAGTATGACCTTTGATCCTTTTAAGGTCTGCCTGTTGCTATTTTGGGAAACACTCGATTTAGGTTTGGTTTAAAAATACACTGGATTTTTATTCTTACTGTGGTTATCAAACCCAGGGCAAGGTTTCAATTTTACCACTTTGATTAGAGTAATATTTTATAAATCCCAATTAAAGAGATGAATAGTAATTTAACAAAATTGCTCATGCCACCTGCCATAAATATACTATGGTCATAAAATATTAGAGAGGATAACATTACACACTAAATAGGTGCTGTACTGGTATCTTGTAGATTTCAGTATCTTTGGAAATTCACGAGAGACTTTTGTGTCTTTTGCATTTAAGTCAGAATCTGGAGCTATCAGTAATAAACTCTGTTTTCATCTATAGACCATACTAACAATTGCAAATAAATTTCAACAACAAAAGTCTTCCAGAGGAGCACATCTCCCAATCCTCTTTTAAATGCTTGACATTTTAACTACATACAGTCTTTCTGAAGATACTTTAAAACTTTAGTATAGTGTAACAGTTGTCTTTAGGGCAGAGATTCTCATTTGTGATATGTTTTGTAGTCTGCCTAGCAAAATAAAGCCTACCTTGTTGCGACTATGCCAGTATCAAATAGCGTTCAAATTACTGTATTACAACAGCCAAGTTACAATTGATGAAATAATTACCAGCAAATAATTTATTCAGTACATTTGGCCTCCTCTTTGGCTTGCTGAATGTCCATGCAGAGGTCACAATATCCTGACACTTCTTGAGTAAATTTGACACATGCTTTTGTTTTTTCTATGCAGCTTGATTGTGAACAGATCACTGTCTATGCTCAAAGCTTAAGAGGTGCATATTAGTTGTGATTAGCTGTGTAAGTCAGTCATATATTTGATTGGATGAACACAACTCTTATAATTAAGGGAGAATATGAAGAAATCATCAAGGCTCTGAACTTTGTCCACAAGAGGTAGATAGTGAGCAAATTGGCTGAATTTTAGAAATTTTGTAATGTTTTCTTTTTAGGGGGCCATACATAGGAGCCCTGCATATCCACATATGGTGGAATGGATACCTGTGCAGGACTCTTCTCCCACTCTTACTCCCACTCCCGGTGGGCACGAGGGCAGGCCAGGCACTACGCTGCCAACAGGGAAAGGGTGCAACAAACTCTGCTTTAAATCTCATAGTCCCTGGTTTCGTGGTGCCTGCCTCTTTGCTGCACAACCTTGTACCCTCCTCACTCATCTGTGCTCCCACGCCCTCCCCTCCAGAATGTTTGCTGCATGGATGCAGATGCAAGTAAAATCCAGATTGCAGATTTTGGACCAGATGACAAGTTGAGCCGTGAAGATGCAGATTCACATTTTTGTATCCGTGCAAGGCTCTAGCCATACAGAACAAGATGCCCAAGCTCTCTGTTTTTCAAAAATTAGGGTACTGTACCTTTATTGGCCAGATTCAGAGTTTAACTCATATTGTTTTAATCACAGTCACACAAAGCAACTGTTTGAAAATGAAGGTGCCTACTTGCAAAAAAGATGTTCATCTCCTTGTCTGGCTAATTTAATTGATACTGTGCTAATGTTTTGAGGACAAGTTTTGGAATGCTGTCCTCTTATTGTGCCTAGTGAGGTCTTCTTCCAGATAAAACATTTGTTAAGGGATAATCACTTGAAGCAGCTCAATTTCCAACTGATCAAGTTCCCATGAAATCTTTGATGCTATTGAAAAAACACCAGTACTGGAGCTCGTCAACCCAAAATATATTTTCTCTGGGACATCTGAAATAGGACCACAGAACAGCTATAGAGATTTGATAAAATCCCAAATCCTGCACAAGAGTAAGTTGCAAAGGATTTAATGAAGTCACACATCCAAGGAGTCGTCAAAGATTAAATGCAAAATTAAGATACAACTAGGTTGTTTCTTGGGAATTCTGACTTGGCTAACTATCAAAGCCATTGTCAGGCAAAGAGTAGTTGTGAGGTCTTTGATTCAGATGTCTGTATATTATTAGAAGAGGTTATGATGTGTGCTGTTACGCACATTTCCACCAAGTGTTGTATTTTTTCCTATGAAATCTTCACCGCTTCAATCTTGTTTGTAGGGCAAGATATTCAAGATCTGTATTTTAAAAACTGCAATGTGGGCTACAGCTGATTACAGCTTGTGTGACAGGAAATTATTTTCCCCTTCCCCCTTTGAGGAAAAATCCACATACCATATTGCCATAATAATAGCAAACGCAGTTTTCATTTATCACCTTAATTAATCCTCCTCCCTGTTCATTAAGTAATTCAAAAAGTGTTTTCAATATTATCAAAACATCCTTTCCCTTCTTTATCAAGTAACAGAAGGTCAGGAAGGAAACAAACAATTCATTTGGAAACTCCTGTGTTAAAAGGGCATTATCCAGTGATGTAAGCTAGCATTTATGATAAAAAAAATTACAACCCTAGATTATGGAATAAACATCTGGATGTTTTTTAATTGCAGCAAAACCTGTCTGGGTTCAGTTTTAAAGGGTCCTCTGCAGTGTTCACAAAACAAAATGGCAGCATTTTGCTAGTGTGCATGTACACACTTACACTTACTTTCTGGGTTTCATTTTCTAAGTTTAAGGAAGTGCTAAAACTAAACAAACAGTATAAATGACTGAAAAATAAACTCTGCTTATTATCTACCTTGCCATTAATAATGTAGGGAAGATAATTTTTTAAATAGGATTCTTTTTAAATGTGTCCGTTCCTTTAAAGAAAGTGGAGAAACACAGATATTCAGTGACAGAGCCTATGTCTACACTTCAGAGTGTCCACACTACAAGCATGTTCTGGCACAAGAAAAGTACAGTAAATCGTAAGAATATGGGGCTTTTTGCTCAAGAGTTATTCCTCTTTCTGTGAGGAATAAGCCTTTTTGCGCAAGAGCTCTTGTGCAAAAAGGTACATGTGGATGGGCAACAGGGATATTTCTTCCACAAGAAACCCCTATGGCTAAAATGGCCATCAGAGCTTTCTTGCGAAAGACAGCGTTTACACTGCCATGGATGCTCTTGCACAAAAACACATAGCAGTGTGGACATGCTCAAGCACAAGAACTTTTGGTGCAAGAACTCTTGCACCAAAAATTTTTGTGCAGCCTGCAGTGTAGACGTAGACTGAGAGAGGAAGAATAGTTGAGCTTTAATAGAAAACAGAACTATCCATGCTAAGACAATATTACAGAATCCTAAATTCTCTTTCATGAATATCAGAGTCTCAGCAAATCCATAGGTGAATTTTAGGTTTCAGAGTTATTCTTGCCACCCACAGCAGAGAGGAACCAAACTGCTTTAGGAAGCTAAGTGTTCTTTCCAGTTGGAGGTGTCTGATGCGTAAGGCAAGGATTTTTTTTAGTGATGGCGAAAAACCTCAAAAGTTTTGGCCCTTTTTTCTCAAAAAGCATTCAGAGAGTGGGATGCTTATCTGAACCTCTTTAAGCTAGACAGTCCAGTAAGGCCATGAAACTTCCTCACAAGACTTTTAGCATTTCCTAGTTTCATCTGGGACAGAATTACCACTAGACAGGCCTCTCATGGTATTTCAGCACTTCCATTTCTTGTCACTGCCAAAGGCAACAAAATAAAAAGTTAACCAAGTTTTTTTTTTTAACTTCAAAATTTTGGAGTTCAGATCACAGAGATCTGGGTGAAGGTTCTCGTTGGATTTTATTTTATCTGGACCCTAACCAAAAGCTGTGGAATTTTTCAAAATCCAAACCTGGGGCTGAATCTGAATTTTACAAGTGGACCTTTATATTGCAGGACAAACTAAAACCAGAGATCTAAACATCCCCAATCTTTGAGATGGAGATCCAGATCTTGCCAATCCGAGTCCATAATTTATTGTACCAAACCTGACACTTTGCAGTTCTAGATCAACTTTCTTCTGAGGGTCTAAAAGTCCTTTGGAAATATTCAGTAAGCCTTAAAGATTGCCTGTAAGGCAGGTAAGGGAAACCTCCCCAAATGCCTTATCAAAAGCCAGCACTTTACACACAGGCAGACTGAGCTACAGAAAGGTTATTGGATGCCTAATGTCACTCAGTACATCAGTGGCCATGCCAGAGAGAGAAACCAATAGCGCTGAATGTCTCTTAAAGGCGGGATGTGGCTTAAATTCACAGATTAAGGTAAGTAAAGCCCTTCTTGTTAGACTAAACATCGTTAACACAATAATGTTAAAATCTCAGGTTGGGGAATGCACAGCACAAAGCAGCTGCTCTCATTTCTGGTGTGCCACCACATAAGTGCTCTTTAGACCTTGCAGATGCTTTCTGACTACTTATCAGTGATGCAAGGAATTTCCTCTTAATTTTTAATTAATACCATCAAGAAATGGACCATATCAGTCACCGACACAGCACATCATGGGATAATGAAACCAATTTAAATCACCACACAAGAGTCACTGGAAGGATCTGGTTCACTGACTGAGTAATTCAGTCAATCAGAAAAGTAAATAATTGCTGCCTTACTACTAAAGTCCTTTATTTCTGAAACCCAAACTATGCTTCTCTAAGGAAAATCAGATTAAGTTAATTTTCACTGCAAATGTGTGTGAAGGTCTGAATGCTGACACAATATAAGATTCAGATGATCTACTTTTCTGCAACTGCTTGTTTAGCTTGTGAAAAGCAATATGGCTCCTCAATGCCATCATGAAATTATCCAGAGTCAGTTTCAGATACAGGTCTGACCTGCAAAGTTCAGAGAGAAACTTCCTTATAATTTTTTGAGTTTTGGTTTAGCTCTAACGGTAGCCCATTTGTCTTTTCTGCTCTATGGTACGTCAACGCTCCTCCCGTTTATTCTTTTACTTCCATGAAGTTTTGGGGAAAGTTACATTTTTACAGTCAACTCCCACTTTTTTTAGATCACTTATCTAGCATGAAAAAAGAAAACAACTCTGATATTCTCTCTTGCACTCACTATTCCCATTTTAGGGTATGGTTGAATTATCATTTATGTCAAGGGGAAACTCCTTCCCCAATTCTCTTATTAACCTCCCTGAATAGAGCTGTCCAGACCTCACTGCCTTCAGTTTACATGACTTTTGCAAACAAACTATGGGTTTTGTTCATAGGCCCCCCCACAATAATGTAGCCCATGTTGCCTAGGCTACTCTGTTCTGGAGCCTCCCTCAGTTCAGCTAGCCAGGAGAAGTAGACAGCCTTCTGGTTTCGCTTCTGCAGGATGGGAAAGTAGATGGCCTACTTCACCTCATAAGAACCCTGAAATGAATGTGGGGACTGCAACCCCACCAGCCTCTCCTCACCACCTACACTGAGGGAGAGTGGTCTCATGAAAACCGTGGGTCAGAAATTTTTGCTGCTTACATTAATGCATATAGATTTAGCTGGTGTTATAGGCCCTTGCAAATTGTAGGAGCCCAGTCTAAGACAAGGACCCATACACAGCTATGCTAGAGCACAGGAATAAATTAGATGATGGCATGGGATCACCTGATCAACCACATCATTTAGATAAAAATGTTGTCCTCCACAAATCACCTTTTAAAGCCAAAGGTCACCAGCCCAGCTACAATTCAAGAAAAAGCATAAGGCTAGTATATACATTTGTAAGGGCAGAAACAAGAGGAACACTAAAGCCTTCACTCTACTACATTTGGGTGACAGAAAGAAGATGTATACAGAATCCTGATGGTAGTTGGCCCCCTGGCACCAAACTTCTATCTAATATAGATGGACATGGGAGGAATGTTTAGCCATCATCAAAGCTATTAGCTTAGTTTTGAGTCTTACCCCATAAGATCTATTTTCAGAATCAATGCAGTTTCCTTCTTCAAAAGGATTTTACAACATCTTTACTCATATATTTATTAAGCTAAAGAAGCCAAAAAACACACGGACAACCTTGATGCTAACCCATGCTGACCATGTTGGAAAAGAAATACATCTGAGTAACTGAAACTATAAATATAAAGACTGAATTTAATAATATTGTCTTATGTTAAATAGCAGTGACCTGAAATATTAATTGAAAAAATGTTCAAATCTTTCTTATTTTGAGTTGTCTAGCTAGAAGTTAAGTTCTATTTATTTGATTTTGTAGGAGTTAAATTTTGTAGAAATTATTGTGTTGTGCGTCTTTACTGATATGGACAATGTTTACATTAAAGTCTGTTCTGCCTTACTCTCTCATTTAGTGTAAGCACTATTTTAGTTGTAGATATGCTGCCTATTGGTTATACCCAAACAGGCAAGCATTTCATGGTGCCAAAACATTTCAATAGTATTAGTCCTGGCACTTTGTTTATTAGTATCACAAGATTATTCTGTTGACACTGCTTGTTCCCTTTTAAGAAGTTCAATAACCAGTGATCCTGCTGTACTTATAGTGCATCTTAAACATACAGGCCCCATTTAATGAGCATGAGTGAAGCTGAAATAAAGGTTTATGTACATCCCAGTCATAGATGTGCACAGTGAGTAATTTGCACATCAGTGCACTTTCTATGTAACACTAGTGATTAGTGTTTAATGCCGATATTCAACCTTTGGATAGAAACATTAACAAATTCTCATCAGTCCCTGAGAAGACAACAGTGAATACACAAACATCTGATTATGGTTCCCTCTGTATTTTCAAGAGTGCTTCTCTTTTCCATTCACGGAGGTCAAAGCTTTTTTCAGACTAAAATACATTTACATTTGGGGACTAAAGGGTGTATGCTTGACTCAGGTTAGCTAACCTACATTAACAAACACAGATGCAAATGACAGTAAAGACATGGGAGCTCAAGGAAGCAGCTCAAGTTAAGGCCTATATAGGAACATGCTTATAAACTCAAACTGGAAACTCGAGTTGGAAGCTGAGTTGCCATGTCTTCACTGCTGTTTTAACCCAAGACAGCTAATGGGGGTAGCTAATCAGAGTTAAGAACTCACCTTTGCAGTGTAGACATATCCTAAATAGATTAAAGAGGAACAAGAAAGAAAGAATAATCTTGAAATTTCCATGAGAGAGGACATATGGATTTGTTTTGTTACATTCAGCATCTGAAATGATGCAAAAATGCTGCTCTGTAAACTGGCAGGGATTCTCCTTTGAATTTGAAGATACAACATACAGAAAGACACCTCTTTGAAATTAGCTACGTGCGCTAGTAGGGTCGAGCTGAGCCATCACAACAGTACTTCTGCCTATGGTGACCCCCTCCTTTGGATCAAGCTGGCTCTTCCTGGATTGGAAGAACTAATCAGCAGGATTCAGTAGGAGAAATCCCTACCCCCTGAAAACTAGAACAGACAAGTTAAAAAATATAGCTTGAAAACATTTTTGTTGGGGGTAGGATGTCAAGAGCTTCATGGGAATAACAAATCAACTGAAAACAAAAATTAAATACTCCAGCAAAGTTAAATGTGAACATTTATTTGCTTCTATCGCTACATGAAAGAAAGCTGGGACAAAGGCATTTGCTCAGCAGCTGGTGTTCTTGTAAATTGATTTATAACCAGGGACAGATGAATTGGGTCTGATTAAACAAGTTGCAGCTTAGAATTCTGAGACGTTAGTTTTGGGCTCTTGAACATGCTTTTTTAAAATTTTAAGTACTTCTCCCTCCCTTCCAAGTGCCCTTTTGTACACCCTGATTCTTTGCTCTCTCTCACCTTCTGAGTACTGCAGTTAAGTTTCTAACTCATTCCTACTGCTGGATTCTAATTCCATCTGTTTTCCCCCCCAATACTTCACTTTTCTCCATACCTGATTGAACTGCGTATCTGCTAGACAGCCCATATCTTGGTATTTCAATGGCCTCAGCAGGTCTGATATCCTCTGGGCAAGTTTCTGGATTTCTCATGAATGATGTCTCCCTTGCTTCAGTCAGACAGCATTCTGAGACTATGTCTTCACTGCCAGCTTTTGCCAGCAGAGAGTATGCAAATGAAGCGCTGATTAGCATTGTCATGCTTCATTTGCATAATCTATTTGAGCCATTTTTGCATGAAAACAAGCAGTGTGGATGTTTCCTTTTTGTGCAAAAAGGAAATGTCCACACTGCTTGTTTTTGTGCCAAAACCCCTTGCGCAAAAATGGCTCGAATAGATAATGCAAATGAAGTGCAGCAAAATGCTAATCCGCGCTTCATTTGCCTACTCTCTGCTGGCAAAAGCTGGCTGTATAGACAAAGCCTAATGGACCTCTGACCTCAGCACTACCAGTGGTATACAAGGGTTGGTAGCAGTTGGTCTGGGCCAACACAGATGGCAGCAGAAAACTGATAACGATGATTCCAAAATTAACATCTTTACCAGATTGTAGCAACATTGTTAGCTTCCCTAAGGATCAGAGCTCTGAGTTTCCCCCTCTTCCAGTCCCACTTTTTTTCAGTTCTCCCATTCCCCAGATCCTAGGAGTTCTGGAAAGCAGTTAAGCAAGCAGGGTTTACAAGTTTAGTTTTGATAAATGTTTTTTAATGAAAAATGCAATCAATAGAGGATTAAAACTTTAAGCAGCTATTGGAGATCCAGTCTATTCTGATGAAGGCTGGAAAGAACTATTGTTTCAAAGATAAAATTCCAAAGTCCTACGCTATACAAGAGGTGGCTAAAGAATTGTGAGGGAATGTTTTATCTTAATCATCTTTATACATAGCCTGGATGCAATAACTGGGTCTCTCTCTAAAGGAGAGAAGACAGAAAAAGCCTTTTCATAGTTTGGATAATGGAGAGAGGTCAAGTAAAAAAGAAAAGGGACTTTTTTTTTAAGCTATGTCCTTCATTGTTTGCAATAGTGCTAGATTAATCACTTTAATAAAAATGAGGGTACAGCCATTTTTTCCACCCATGTTTGTTATAGGCCTGATCTAAAATCCAAGTCAATGGGAAGACTCATTTGGTTTGGGTAGTGGGTTCTAACTATTGGCAAAATGAATGTCACTGTAACATTCTGCTCCATGTGAGTTATGTTTTTCTCTTTGTGCCCAAAGAAAGGCTGAGAGGCTGCTAAAACGTTCAGATAACTGCTGTAATACCCCTATAGGTTGGACTTCCCTGGTCCAGCACCCTCGGGACCTGACTTGTTCTAGATGAGGGATTTTGCCAGACTAGGGGAGGTCATTTTTGGACTGCATAGACTTTAAGGTCAGAAAGGACCATTTTGATCATCTAGTCTGACCCACTGCACCATGCAGGCCACAGAATCTATCCCACCAATTGCTAGAATAATCCTTTCACCTATATCTCAGATAATGAAGTCCTTGAAATGATGGTTCAAAGACCCCAAGATGCAGAGAATCCTCCCGCTAGTGACCCGTGCCCCATGCTACAGAGGAAGGCAAAACACCTCCAGGGCCTCTGCCAATCTACTCTGGAAGAAAATTCCTTCCCGACCCCAAATATGGCGATCAGCTGAACCCTGAGCACGTGGGCAAGACTCACGAGCCAGACACCCAGAAAAAAGTTCTCTATAGCAACTCCTATCTTCCCACTATTGGCCTATTTACCACTGATAGTGAAAGGTCAGTTAATTGCCAAGATCATGTTACCTCATCAAACCATCCCCTTCATAAACCCATCTAGCTTTATCTTGAAGCCAGATAGGTCTTTTGCCCCCATTACTTCCCTTGGAAGGCTGTTCCAGAACTTCACTCCTCTGATGGTTAGAAACCTTTGCCTAATTTCGAGTCTAAACTTCCTAATAGCCAGTTTATATCCATTTGTTCTTGTGTCCACATTGGTATTGAGCTTAAATAATTCCTCTCCCTCCTTGGCATTTATCCCTCTAATATATTTAAAGAGAGTAATCATATCTCCCCTCAGCCTTCTTTTCGTTAAGGTAAACAAGCCAAGTTCCTTGAGTCTCCTTCCATAAGACAGGTTTTCCATTCCTCGGATCATCCTAGTGGCCCTTCTTTGTACCTGTTCCAGTTTGAATTCATCCTTCTTAAACATGGGAGACCAGAACTGCACACAGTATTCCAAATGAGGTCTCACCAATGCCTTGTATAACGGCACTAACACCTCCTTATCCCTACTGGAAATACCTCGCCTAATGCATCCCAAGACTATATTAGCCTTTTTCACGGCCATGTCACAATGACGGCTCATAGTCATCCTGTGATCAACCAGGACTCTGAGATCCTTCTCTTCCGTTACTTCCAACTGATGTGTCCCCAGCTTATAACTAAAATTCTTGTTATTAATCCCTAAATGCATAACCTTACACTTCTCAGTATTAAATTTCATCCTATTACTATTCCTCCAATTTACAAGATCATCCAGATCTTCCTGTATGATATCCTGATCTTTTTCTGAATTGGCAATACCTCCCAACTTTGTGTCATCCGCAAACTTTATTAGCACACTTCCACTTTTAGTGCCGAAGTCAGTAATAAAAAGATTAAATAATAATGGTCCCAGAACTGATCCCTGAGGAACTCCGCTAGTAACCTCTCTCCAGCCTGACAGTTCACCTTTCAGTGTTATTCGCTGTAGTCTCCCCTTTAACCAGTTCCTTATCCACCTCTCAATTTTCATATTGATCCCCATCTTTTCCAATTTGACCAATAATTCCCCATGTGGTACTGTATCAAATGCCTTACTGAAATCGAGGTAGATTAGATCCACTGCATTTCCTTTATCTAAAAAATCTGTTACTTTCTCAAAAAAGGAGATCAGGTTGGTTTGGCACGATCTACCTTTTGTAAATCCAGGTTGTAATTTGTCCCAATTGCCATTAACCTCAATGTCCCTAACTACTTTCTCCTTCAAAATTTTTTCCAAGACCTTGCATACTACAGATGTCAAGCTAACAGGCCTGTAGTTACCCGGGTCACTTTTTTTCCCTTTCTTAAAAATAGGAACTATATTAGCAATTCTCCAGTCAAATGGTACAACCCCTGAGTTTAGAGATTCATTAAAAATTTTTGCTAATGGACTTGCAATTTCATGTGCCAGTTCCTTTACTATTCTTGGCTGAAGATTATCTGGGCCCCCCGATTTACTCCCATTAAGATGTTCGAGTTTGGCTTCTACCTCTGATTTGGTAATATCTACCTCCATATCCTTATTCCCATTTGTTATGTTGCCATTATCCCTAAGCTCTTCATTAGCCTCATTAAATACTGAAGCAAAGTATTTGTTTAGATATTGGGCCATGCCTAGATTATCCTTAACCTCCACTCCATCCTCAGTGATTAGCGGTCCCACTTCCTCTTTTTTTGTTTTCTTCCTATTTATATGGCTATAAAGCCTTTTACTATTGGTTTTAATTCCCTTTGCAAGGTTCAACTTAACATAACTTTTAGCCTCTCTCACTTTGTCCCTACATGCTCGAACCTCAATAAGGTAGCTTTCTTTGCTGATCCCTCCCATCTTCCACTTGTTATATGCCTTCTGCTTTTTCTTAATCACCTCCCTGAGATTCTTGCTCCTCCAACTTGGTCTAAAACACCTACCTATACATTTTTTCCTCTTTCTTGGGATACAGGCTTCTGATAGCTTCTGCAACTTTAACTTAAAATAATCACAGGCCTCCTCCACTTTTAGATCCATAAATTCTTTAGTCCAATCCGCTTCCCTAACTAATTTCCTTAATTTATTAAAATTAGCCCTTTTGAAATCAAAAACCCTAGTCTCAGATTTATTTTTGTTTATCCTTCCATTTAGTTTGAACTGAATTATCTCATGATCACTCGAGCCAAGGCTGTCCCCTGCAACCATTTCTTCTATGACGTCCTCGCTACTCACCAAAACCAAATCTAAAATGGCTTCCCCTCTTGTTGGTTCAACAACTACTTGATGAAGGAATTCATCAGCTATTACATCTAGGAAAATCTGAGCCCTATTATTATTACCAGTATTTGTTCTCCAGTCTATATCTGGAAAACCACCCCCCGGCCTGGCTGCTAGCCTTCCCACCGGCTCCCCACCTCCTGCCGGCCCCACTGCCCTGCAGACCCCCCAGGCAGCCATCGCTGCTGGGACTCCCAACCCCATTGGGCAGTCCTGCTGCCATGTGTTGGGCAGCCCTGCCATGAGCTCCCTTCAGGTAGCCCATTGCCCTGGATCCCTGCAGAGATCCTTACTGCTGGCCCTCCACCGGCATTCTCTGGTCTGTCAACATCCAAGCCAGACCATGGTGGTTGATGGACCAGAGAATCCCAGTTAAGAGTATTTCAACCTGTACTAATGTATGTATTTATCTGACCAAATATGGACAATGGTCATTTAGCCAAAACATTTCATGCTCAAACATTGGGTGGGAACAATAGTATTATGGCAAGTATTAAGTTAAGAGTATGAGGAAAGCAGGGCATTGAATATGGTGCAATGATCCTTGGGCCATAGGCTTTTCATCTAAATTTAAAAACCAAAAAGTTTAAGTCCATTCCCAGTGGGAATTTAGTTGAGGGAGAGTTGCACTTACTGTTGAGAAGACGGAAGTCTATGTATGGATAGGAACCACGGCGCTCAGAGAGAACCACTGTCTGACCTCTCACCCGTGCATCTCCTGCAAAACAAACCCCCCACAGATATTAGAAGCGGTGTCCACCCTTTCTTATGTAATATTAACTATCCACATTCACAGAATCACAATCCTCTTCCAGGAAAGCCATGCTTCAAATACCATTTCATATGGGCTTCCCTGGAGAGCCAGTTAATACAGTACATCTCAACATTCAGATATGATGGGGTATAGCAGAAAAGATTTAGCCCTCCAATTGAACAGCTGCTCATCCAGTGAATAGACTCACATTTCTTCAGGAACATAATCGATGCCGAGAGGGTGATCAGCATTGCATGTAATGTAAGCAAGTGCATTCTGCCTTAAAGACCTCGTAGTCTAAACCACAGACACACAAATGCCGTCACCTTTACAAAAATTATTCATCAGTCTCCCAAATACAATGAAACTTGTTTTAAAATCATGATATTAGAACAGTTATTCATTTCATTTCCCTTTGTGTTTTTAAGATGTAGTCAGGTGATGTTTTCAAGATTTTCTTAGCAACAATGAAAGTTAGACGGGTTCATTAAAAAAACAAAAAACAAAACAACAACAAGCTGTGATACTCAAAAAAGCTAGCATGACACCAGGAGAAGAGGAGTTTAGGAAAGAAACTAAATATTAGCAGGTTTGGAATAAGATTGTGAGACTGGGCAACACTGCTCACATTGACAAGTGCCATATTATCTCCTCAAGCTGTACCACTGAAACTAATGAGACATGTTGGAGAGCAAAGTCCCATTAAGGTTGGGGAGAAGTGGCCAAATCAGCCCTAGAATACACAGTAGTGTGGAGAATATAGCTACATTCAGAGCAGTCTCCTTCTGAGTTTTTAATTTTTCTGTGAAGACTCCTGAGATCTCTAAAGAGAATTAGTCTACCTGCTCCTAATGTAACTGTACCAACATCTAACAGCAAATAACCTGTAACAGAGCACTGTGAAACAACAGAAATCCAAAGGACAAAAGTATGAAAACATGGCTTAGGGTTAACGAGCAAAGACGACAACTTCCTAGACCAACAGTGGCAGTAAACTGGTGTTGAATGCCGTTGATTGGCATGAGTCTTTTGGGTGTTGATTGAGCCCAAGAAGTTGATGTCTTTTCCCCTCTCCGTAGCATAACAAGAATTCCAAGTCATGCTGCAACCACTCTTGGTTAGAAAAAGGCACTGGGAAATATCTGAAATCATTATTTTTCAAGGATTATTGATGCTACCTTTAGAGAGGGCAAGTGTTTGATGGCTCATCTAGCTCTAGCTTGAGAATCTGTTACTTAATAAGCATGCCAGATGCCACCGAGCTCCTCTCCATCTCATTTTAGGGAAGGTTTCTGAGAATATGGTAGAAGGCTAACTCCAGCATCAGCTCATTTCCCATTTTTTTTTTTTTTTTTTTTTTTGAATCTTGGATTGAGAAAACACTTATGGGCTTCTCTACCCCAGTTAATTAAGTGTCAGTGCATTCAGAGGAAGGGCTAAAGAATGGTGAGAAGTCTACCGATAAAGCCAGGTATAGTCAGCAGACATGCATCAATATAAAGCATCGTTCCCTGGAGGTAAGCATTGTTTATTGCACATTGCCAGATTGTAGGTGTTTCTTTTTAAATCTTTGTCAGGCCCATCATCAATTCACTGAACCTTTCTACCTGCTGTATTAGTGATCAAATTGTGTGTACTAATGTGTCTGCCTGCTGGAGATTTGGAGCATGCTCCAGCTGGAGGGGACTGGTTTGGTCTCTATGTACAAATTTCATATGCCTGTGCCCTACAGCTCTCTAATCAGGACCGTGATCAAACTTGATTTCTACAAGGAGGAAGATCAGTGATGCTGCAAACGATTTGCTAGCTCTCTGGTGCAAACTTCCAGCAATTTGCCTTCAAGCTTAAAATAAAGCCAAATGGTTGTTCTTCACTTAATACAATTAGTTGTGTTTCATTTCAAACAGCTTTTTGTAGCAAAAAGGAAAACATTTGTGGAAACAGGACAGGACATTTTGACAGCTGCCATTCCAATCACTGCTCTATTTTCAGCGTGTTTCAAGGAGAACCAAATAAGGTGAGGGGAAATACAAAAAGTTGTTTTGCTTTTATTTTTTTCAGGCAGAAGTCATAGCATAGCACACTACCATGTCCAACGTTACACACACATGCCAGCTGCATGTTTGTCAGATCTAAAGGCTGGAGGCAGCTACTGGGCCCTCCAAAGGAGACATTTTCTCAATGAATCTTTTGCCCACTTGGCAGCTTACTTTGTCTCCTTGTAATAGCAATACATTTTAAAAAAAGCTTGTGCTAGGTAATAGGAGTGAATGTGACTTACTATATAATGGTCAGTAAGCGTGAAGACGTTGGCGGTGCTGACGCTTTACAGTTGCTAGAACATCAGCCGCATGACAACCAGAATCTGGCTGCAATTATCGGGTCACAATCCTTTCAAAGTGGGGAAAAGGGGCAAGACAGGAATGCAGTCACTATTACTGAGTGGCTGCTGCAAATGCAGTAAACAAGCAGAAGGAACCTTCCTTTTCCAAAAGTTGCTGTTTGAAATGCTGCAGGACTGAATTTCACCATGTAGGCAATTCACATTAGCAAGGAGAACAGATTGTAGCTATGACACAGTGACAAGGCTGCAGCATGCAACAGCAGCTGGGATCTGCCACAATGCAATTTAGTCTGTTTAATACATGGCTCCATGTAAGATTTTATGGATGACAACAATTCCCAGACTGCTAACAGTGTGGACCTGACTCAGCATTTCTCCAACTGCCATCTAAAGCCATCCAGGCTTTCAAATACCGTTTTATGAAAACTTCAGGTTTCAGATGGCAGCCCATCACTGTAGTATCTTGGCACCTTCTGCAAAGCATAGTATGGCAATAAAGAAGTCCCTACTGGACTGAGAGGAAGTTCTGGGTCTTCTACCTTTTGAGTTATACAAAGGATTTGGATTGCTGGAAAGGGAGAACAGGGTTTGTTGAAGATTTGAATGTTATCATCATGTTCACAAACATTTCAGTGCATGTTAGTTTCTGCACTGTACCGTGTCTGCTGTCAAGTGGCACTTTTCATGAAAGGATCTCGGAGTGCTGTATAAAGGAGGGTAAATATTGTGGTAACCCTACAAGGAGTTCCTGGAACTCTGGACTGGAACCCTGCAACCCAGTCTGAACCCAAAGGGAGCCAGTTACCAGCACTGGCTTTGGGTTGGCTCAGAAAACGAGACCATCTCAAGTGTGGGTTGGATGGGCTCTCATGGCCACCTTTTACCCCTGGGATCAGCCCAGCATTAGCTGCAGGACATGGCACTCCTGCCAGCCCCTGCACTGTGTATGCTGCAGAGAAAGTTCTCTAAAGAGGCACAGTGCAGGAGGCAGTGGGATGGCACTGGCTAAGGTTCCGCAGAAAGGGCTAGGGAGGTCAGGTCAGAAAATAACTCAACCCCCTTGGGCTCAGGTCTGGTTTTGGTCTGGGTCAGGCTTAACACGTAAGGCCAAGCAGAGCTGTGTGATGGAGGGCCTCTATGGGGTCCTACTGCAACATACAGAAACATTTATGTGCATAGAGTTCAGTGCATAACAAATGGGTCAAGCTAGATGGCTGCCTCAGTCTCGCCAACACATCACTACCATCTTTCCTGCACACAGACCATCCGTGTCTTGTTTCACTATAGTTGTTCTTATGCACTGACGTCCTGATGCACACAAGAACTTCCACCGCCAGCATACAACAATAAAGGCTGCAAGAGCCCTTGGTTACCATTTTCCAGCATGCGTGGAGTCGGGGCTCTAGTCAGAAGGGACAAGAAATGTACCAGGGAGGCTTCTGCATAGGGTGATCTGGCCAAACAGCTTGCCGGGCCAGGACCGAGTCAGGATGCTCAGCTCCTCAGAGGAAGGGGAGAGCCTGACTCAAAAGCACAGACTCGTTTCCATGTCAGGTCTGGGGTTTGACTTTGGGGAGCTGAGGAGAGAGAAGCCAAACAGCTCAAGCAAGGAGTGTCTGAGTAACACCCCACCTGACAAAGGGAGTCTTTGAATGCTGTGGGATCTAGTGCATTGGTCAGGTAGTTCCAGCCCTGTAGAGATCAGTGTCCAGAGCGGCAGAGATCTAATCCAGAATGGGCTATCTGGAGCCAGCCAAGGCCTCCACAGAACTCCAGACCAAGAAGCCTAAGAGGATCCTGCCTCAGCCAGGCAGCCAGTGTTCACAGCATTGTAATGCGTGTTTCCAGACTCTTCCCTAGTGGGTCAGCCTGTGGGCAGGGTTGTGAGTGGTGGGAGGTGAGAAACGGGTTGAATTAAATATGTATTAGTTAATACTATTTTCTTCCCAGGTCCTATTTTACTGTTGCCCACAAAGTTCATCTGTGTTACACTGTTATTTTCAGGTGTGTCACTTCTTTGCCAGGGTTTGCATCACAGGCGCTGACTTCCTTTTCCCTCTGGGCTCTCCACCCCAAATCCACTTTTTCCTTCAAGGCCCTATCCTCTCTGTCTCTTTCCAGCCCTGCTCTGTCCACTCTCTGAGGGCTCTCTCCTGTGACTCACTGCTCTCTCTCAAGTGCCTCCCACCAGCTCCCAAATAGCGGAGGCTGGTAAGTGCTGAGCACCCCCTATTTTTTTCTGTGGGTCATTGAGACCCAGAGCACCCACAGAGCTGGCACCTATCGTTTGTATTGATGTCTGTATTGTTTCCTGCACATTGGGTTTTATACGCCTTGCCAGCAGTGGTAGCATTATTCATTTTTTCCAAAGGACAGCACTTCTTGTAACTCATCATAGGGAGGTGTCACCTTGGAATCAGAAAAAGGAACCCATGATTCAACCCCCAAAAGAAGGAGGGAGAAGCCACTCCAAGTGCCAGGGGAAGGGCAACACTTGCCATCCCTCCTTGATAGCAGGGAAATATGAAGGCAACAGAACTAGTGATTTGTAGAATCCTTCACAGCAAAGTATAGTCACAGCTAAGAAACCAGATCCCATTTCAGTGGGCCATCTGTGGACTATGTTGTCTCCAAGCAGATAGTAAAACAACAACTGTCTGTTTCCAGGGACATTAACAATTATCAAACAACCTTTGTCTTTTTAACAAAAATAGTCCATTTTTGGCTTTTTAGATTTTAAAAGAAAAACCTGAACATTTCCTGTGGAAAATCCAATGTTGATGGAAAGCGTCTTTTCATAAAAAAATAAAGCGTGAATAAAAATTTTCAGCTAGTTCTACTTTTCAGTACGTTAGCTGAATCTCAATTACCCAAAACATAGCCATGTCTCTATATGCCTGTGCTTTATTTACCCTGAAAATTCTCACAGTTGTTGTAAATCTTAATAAGGGGCTAGCAATTGCCCGCCAGGTTATTCTGCTATTTGAGGTACAGAGTATCACAGTATTGGCAGCTATTTTCTTTTGTGAGTAACATTTCACTGCTCTTGTTCCTGATGATGGCCACCATACGTGCTCAGAGAACATGTGGGTCTATACGCATTACATGTGTCAAGTATTTTCACACAACTCATAGTTAAAAAGTCAACATTTACCACACAGTATAGAAGAAAACAGGTGTTTAAATAGCACTGACAGCTGGAAACCTAAGGTATTCTATGGTACCATCCTGTTGCATGCCAAATGGTGAGGGCTTTCTCTGAGAGAATACACGTTCATATAAGCACAGCTATAAAATACAGCAGCATAGAGAGAGGAAAGGAGTGAATGACAACAGGGCTGGTGAGCTGGAAGCCTTGTCCAGGCCTCCATTTCATGTGGGGGCAGTGGAGGCTTCAGACTTAGATGAACCTTGGCAAGAACCATCAGCATTTTTCAGCCAATAGTTTTTGTGGGCAAACTGAAAGTGCTATAAACCTCAATAATTGGCATCACAGGAGCCTAACAGGAAAGTATTGAACAAAAAGAAGCAAGAGAGCCTTGGGAAAACAGGTCCAAGGACACCACAGGGGCTTGTATAGAAATACTATTACCAATATTAGTAAACAGCAGACAAGCAATCATCCTGAGAATTTTTGTCTCTAAAGGAAGAAGCTGGTGCAATTCTACCAAATAATTTGCTTCAGTTACGGTACAACCAAGGGCTTGAATAATTTACCAGAGACTTACTAGCTGCAGAGCTAAGTAGGACCACTAATTAGAGAAGAATATGAAAAATTGGGAGGAGTAAGTGAAAAGGAAGAGGAGTGACAAGGTCCAGAAGCAAAGCACTGGTGAGAAGTTCTGCAGTCTCCCTTCCTCAGTTTCCTTAATTACCAAAAGGGACAGTGTTGGGATTTGTACTAGTCAACTTCCCCTACACCCAGCTTAGAATCTCCCTATTGTATATCATCCTTTGTCTTTGAAATCTGAAGCTTCACCTTTCTCCAGAGTTTTCTCCCCCTGCAGAGATTTTCATTTATTTTACTCTGAGCATGGGGTGTGTTTGCCTGTTACTCTGGCTTTACCCTACCTTTCTTTTCGGTGGTCCTTGGCATTTAATAATTCCAGTTCCCACCTCTGCTGCAGCTCAGAGCCTACCCAAGCAGCAGCCCTGTGAAGCGGACATGAACTTGCATGTATCACTGCTGCTTATACAATCCTGAAGAGCAGCAATGTGACTGGCCTAAGCCTTATGCTTGTCTCAAAGCATCCAGCCGGACTACTGTGGGAAACAGGATGCTAAACTAGGCGGTTTGGCCCAGGCTGGTAATTCTTGTGTTCTAAAAATATAGAAGCTACCTTAGAAGATGGGCTTTCTGTCACCAGAGCAATATGGTATCACTCATGTCATTGCTATTGAAATTCAGCAGTGCCTGATGGGAAGAGACACAACTTATAAACTCCCTCACACATGAATTTAAATCTAGCAGAAATATTCATGCCTATAAAAATGTCTAAATGTTAAAAGCTATAACAATAGTAATAATAATAGTTACACTGTGCTCTTAGCAACGAGCAGTGGGTTGTGTTACCATAGTAACTTTGCAGATAATGTCTTCCTGCCATCAAAAAAAAAAAATCTAAATTGCACCATTAAGAAAAGCCCATTATTAATTACTTAAATGTTGCTTCTTGACATCTACTCACTTACCTTTATAAAGCCCACTGATTAAACAAATAATGGGTATATAGTTAATAAAAATGCAAAGCACTTACATAGCACTGTACATTTTTCTAAGTGATGCAAAAAACATTGACAAAACTTTCAGGTCAGGTGGCTAAATAGAATTGTTCTTTTGATGATTTAGCAGACCTGTCTGTACACTTTTTGAATTCTGTTTGATATTATGAACTATGTATATGTTTGTATAGAGTGGGCTTTACTGTATTAGTTCATCATACTTGTGTTAAGGAGTGGGGAGCAGGGAGGAGAATTGGTGCCTAAGTGTCTGCTTTTGAATGGGGTCATCAAGGACCATCAGCAACTGAATAAGCCTTACCCCACAGCTGATCTCAAACAATGGGTCCCCATTTCAATGATGTCACCATGGCCAGTGAAACACTGTCTGGGCTTGAGCCTGGGGCACTAGGACTCTGCCTTCCCTCACTCCAAGAAGGGTAGTGGGGCTAGGGCTACAGCCTCCTCCTGCTTGATTGGGATCATGTAGTAATTTGTGCTGTCTGAAGGGGGGTTATGTTGCAATGAAGTTTGAGAGCCTCAGAACCATGGAGTGGCTGCAACATAGCCTGGTAAAGTTGATCTTCTGCAGAGCCACAGACAGTGACGGAAAGGAAGGCACAAAGAGGAGATACAAACCAGATTGTCAGTGGTGGCTTTTTAAAAACCCAGAGATAAGGAGGGTCAGAACCAACAGGAAGGTTGGGGCAGGAGTGAGAGGCGACTCCATCAGCTGCTGGAGTGAGGTCCTAGGGAGGGACCTGATTACATGCAGACACTTCATATTTTGCTACAGAGCTGTATATCTCTTGCACTGTCTAAAGCAGGGGTGTCCAAACTTTTTTCAAAGAGGGCCAGATTTGATGAAGTGAACATGCGTGAGGGCCGACCATTTTGCCTGACATTCTTTGAACCATTAAAATTAAATGCAAATTAACTATTTTATGCAACGTTTATTGCAAACAGCATACTTTTCATTTCGTCACATGGATGACCAATCTAAACAGGTGTTAAATCACTCTGCCTTTCATATCTGAAGGCCAGATGAAAAAAAAATCCAGGAAGCTGAAATATATGTCAGGAACATTGTAAAGTACATTACATATTATTGGTAATAAAGATTGTCTGTCAACTTTTAAGTTCAAAAAATATGAACAGGAACATAACACCAAGTATACATGTTGTGTCCAAATATATTTATAACTGATTTAGACCAACTGACATTAACTGAGATTTTACAATGTATTCATCTCAATACATTTGGATTCGTTGGGGGCCATAAAAGATAGATATTGCCAAATTACCTGTGGGGCCGTATTAAACCGCAACACGGGCCGCAATTGGCCCGCGGGCCGGACTTTGGACATGCCTGGTCTAAAGAGTGATGAATATAGCAATCTCTCTGCATGATCTATGCAGGGTAGTCAACAGCTACATCAGGCCCCTGGGGAAGGTGGGAGGGAGGGAGCTCTGTGCTCCCTGAAGGGGGCAGGCCTGAGGCAGAAGGAGCAGGGTGAAGGGCAGCTGGCCCTCAGTGTTGGCTAGACTGCAGCACTCCCTTCCCCAGTGCTGCACACTTTGCAGCATCCCTGCCTCCCCAGGCAACCCTAAGAGCTGTCCAGAGTCCACTACATGACATTACGGTGTTGATTTGAAGGGCTCAGGGCACCATAACTGCTGCTACAGCAGCATCATATACAGTCTTGGGCCTCTTTGAAACACCAGGGCAGTTTCCTCCCCCACCCCAGCAGGCCTTTGCTGTTCACAGGAGCTTAACCCTTCCTCCCCCGGCCCCAAGAATGACAAAGTTTTGCTGCAGCAAGTGCATGTGTGAATGTTGCTTTGTGGGCCAAAGCTCTCTCCTGCCAACAATGCAAAACCCACTCATCGGGGGTGAAAGTATTTTGGTGGCAAAAGTGCTGACAAAGAACATTCACACACACTGACTTTTAGCAACAGGGCTGTGCCAACTCAGCCTTGTTTCTATCAGCTGCACGGTACTATAGGCATGTCCTCGCAGTATAGGATTCCTTTGGAGTAGAGAGGAAAGAATAGTTCCTAAGATAACTTTTCAACCAAATTTGCACTTCCCAGTTTGCCACCCATTTGCAATATTCAGTTATCTGAACTTAACAGATTTCTTCACTGACTCATTCTTGGCCTGCAGATCCTTCTTAAAAGAGTTTACTTTAAGTACATGTGATTTTTTGTGTGGATTATGTTACAGTGGATATTGTTTCTGTTTTCTTATTAGACAATTTATTTTAACCAACTGTTACAACTCAGAGATGAGAATTTTACAGTTAATGTACCAGTTGACATTTGCTTTTAGAACGGTTTGATCATTCAGGATTTTCTTCATTTTCAACAGAAATGATGGCCTGAGTATTAAAGCACTGGACAGGACTCAGGAAATCTGAGTTCAGTTCTTGGCTTCCTTGTTCTTCTTTCACGTAACAATCTCAGCCCCTTAATTCTTCCTCTGTAAAACAGGGATAGCCACACCACCAGTCTTTGTCTTGTCTATTGAGACTGTAAACTCAGGTACAGGGACTACATGTTTGTACAGCACCTAGCACTATAGAGCCATAATTATGGTTGGGGCTTCTAGCAATAACCTAATGCACATACTAATAATAATTTGTTTTTTTGTGCCAGAAAAATTCAAGTGATCTTGTATTTGCCGACCTTAAATTTAACCACCAACCCAAAATGTGCTTTTGGAGATGTAGGCACATTCATGGATGATTTCTCACCTTTCCCTGGAGTTCTGTGCAAGAGAGTTCCAGTTCCCCACCCCCTACAGCTGGAACTACAAGGTACAGAGATGCATCAAGCTACAAGTAATAAACATAATCATTAAACATTGGTGAACGCTCCTCACTGCATCCATAGCATTTAGTTTGCACCAACCCTCAGGTCTTTTTAACACCTTTTATGGAATGGGAGTTTTGCCTGAGGAAGGACTGAGTAAAAGATTAATAAAGACAGTCTGGATTGGGCCTCTGGAGTTTTGAACCAGGCTTGCAGGGCTGCCAAGTTCTAAATAGCTCCTTGAGTGACATTTCTATGGATGTGAATGTGAGAAGCTTTTTCCCAACTCAGCTCTTCTCCCCTTTCTATAATAGTGCTTTACAGTTCTCCTACAGTGCTTTCACAAGTCAGGTCAGCATTCACCCCAATTTATAGATTGGGAATGATGGCACACACACAGGTAAATGATGAGACTTTCCCAATACAGGCAGTCCCCGAGTTATGCGGATCCGACTTATGTCGGTTCAGCAGTTACGAACGGGGCTTTTCTCGCCCCGGAGGACGCGAGCGGCGAGACGCCCAGATGCGCCGCAGTTCCGCCACCCGTGTCCTCCAGGGCGAGAAAAGCTGCTCCGCGTCTCCTTGGTTTGCTGGGGGAAGCCCCCCCCAGCAGACCAGGGAGACGCGGAGCAAAGCCGCGGAGGATGCGGGCGGGACCGCGGCGCGTCTCGGCGGTCCCGCCACCCACATCTCCCTGGTCTGCTGGGGGGGAGGCACAGATAGTGCGCCCCCCCCCCCCCCAGCAGACCAGGCTTTTCTCGCCGACGACGCCTGGGGTAGAGCAGCTGGGGCGCTGCCGGGTTGGTCCCGCAGCGCCGCTCCTCAGCACCACTGGACCAACCCGGCAGCACCCCAGCTGCTCTGCCCCAGGCGTCCCCAAGTCAGCTGCTGCTGAAACTGACCAGCGGCTGACTACAGGAAGCCCGAGGCAGAGTTGCTCTGCCCCGGGCTTCCTGGAATCAGCCGCTGATCAGTTTCAGCAGCGGCTGACTTGGGGACACTTGGGGTAGAACAGCTGGGGTGCTGCCGGGTTGGTCCCCGCAGCGCTGAGGTGCGGCGCTGCGGGGACCTACCCGGCAGCGCCCCAGCTGCTCTGTCCCAGGCATCCAAATTCAGCCGCTGTTGAAACTGATCAACAGGGCAGAGCAAATCTGCCTCGGGCTTCCTGTAGTCAGCCGCTGGTCAGTTTCAGCAGCGGCTGAATCTGGACGCCAGTTCAGACTTACATACAAATTCAACTTAAGAACAAACCTACAGTCCTATCTTGTACGTAACCCGGGGACTGCCTGTATTGCACAACAGTGGATCTCAGGAGACCTGACTCCCAGTCTTGAACATTAGCCACAAGAGCATAATTTGTTTCCTCTTCCCTACTGTCTCCCTCTTTGCTTACTAGTGGTCTTTCCTCTTCCTTCCCTTTTTTGGTTCCGGCTTAGTCTCTTCCTCCCCACTTCTATTCTCTTTAGTCCTTTCCCTGAATTTCTTTGTAACCCAGAGGATCCTCTCTCATACATACCATGGCTGCCTACCAGGGAGGATGTTTCCAAGAGTGGAATACAGTGTTGTTCAGAAACAGAAAGCAGTAATGCTGGTCACATATTCCTCCCCACTAGGTTTTGCTAGGAGTCACAGTGAGTGAAAGGCACCAGCATGGAGAACATGGGACTGGAAAGAACTTCTGGGTCAACAAGTCCAATCTCCTGGTGGCAGAGACAACCCTATCATATATTCTCATTCTCAAATTTAGCAAGCTCTATCTTAAAACTAATTATGTTGTCTGATCTACTATCCCTGTTGGAAGGCTGTTCCAGAGCCTCATTCCTCTGATGGGAAAGAGGAAAGAAATATTGGCTGCTTGCTCAGAAGTTCATGAGCTTGGAGGAGCTGAACTGGAAAGCTTATTGCCTGTAGCTCCACTTATGACACTAATATAAATGAGAACCAAAGCAAATATGTGACTCATTCCAGATGAGTGACATTTGAGACTGAGGGATTTCTTTTTTATTCATAAATTGTTTATCTGCTATAATAAATTCCCCTTTCCATTTGGAAGTTGTGTCTTAGGGACGTAGCTGGGGAACTTTCTTCTTTTTGACTGAATCTGTTTCAGTTTCTTTATGGAATATAGAAAAAAAACCACACCCCACACACACCCCGTCACAACTTAGTAACTGATGACCAACGAACTTAGCAATATTTTCCAAAATCACCTGTTATTTAGTGGGTAATTTTAAACCTAATCATTTTCCAAGGATGCATAATTCTAGAGCTGCTGGAAAATGTCACTAGAAAATGCCATTTTATCCACATTGAAACATGTCAATTTTGATGAAATTTCATTTAAAAAAAAACATTTTGATGTTAAAATTGAAAAAAGAAGCTGATGTAAAATAATTCCCCCTCCCCTCCAGAAAATTACAAAATTCTTTATTTTTGTTCTGATTTGGAAAGAAAACAAATATTTTCATCACACATTTTTCAGAAAACAGAAATTCCAGTTCTTGCACAACTCTAATTATTTCCTATTTACTGCTGGGATTTAGCAGGAATAGGACTTTTAAGATAAAAATTTAATCATTTAAAATATCATAGAAACATTTCAAACAGAATACTTTCAAAGAGCAAAAATATGCACACCCCAGAAAACTACAAAAATCAATAAATAAAACAAAAACAAAACACACCACAAAATTGATCACTAAAGGAGGACCAATTTTCAAAGGATCTTTTTACTAAAACTCTGATGTTTCAAGGGCACGTGTTTACATATGCAAAAATCATGCCAAAACAGGGAACTGCAGACAAAATTAATTTATTTAAAAGTAAAAATGGGACATTAAGAGCAAAACTATTTAAATTTGTGCCTAGATAGATTAATATTTATAATTGTATCTATTTTTTTAAGCATACGAGTACTTCACGTGCATTTAAGGAAAACCTTCTTAAAATGTGACTTTAAAGGTACATAGCTCCCTCCGATATTAGCATTTAGTGTTTGTTATTGCATAAAGCTATATGCATTTAGCTATCTTTATGTCCACTTAAAAGAAAACTCAGTTCATTATGGACATAAAAATGTTCGTCTATGGTATCTGAGATTTTGTTCTAATTAAAACTTATTAAATTGCCATAAAAATATAATCATGTTTCTTCAACTTCTACTGCTCCTTTTCTTGGTGCTGCTTAGAACACACACACAAAAAATTGGTGCCCAGAATAGATATTCCTGGCAGTAGGGACCTGAAGCATATTCTATTTTGGTGCTTCACGAATGAAAAAGCACTGGAGGTGGAAGCAGTGTTTGAATGATTGGCAGCTTGAAAACTTAAAGGGCTTTTCCCTCTTTTCCCCTTTTCTCAAGTAACATGCAAAGCATTGGCAAGCAGGAGCGCTAACTGAGGAGAACCTGGCAAAAGTTCCACCTCCAGTTGTGACAATTTCAGTCCCTAATGTGGGTGCACTTCCTTAGCAAGGGTAAGGTTGTATAGGTTTCCCACAGTTATGTGTAGTTTTACTTGATAGTAAAATGAAGTTTTCATGACACTTCCATATGTCCTGGTTTTCACTGAGCACTCGCTACCTCTCTCACAGAGTTTTGGTTCTACTGCTTATCAAATACAAAATCAAAGTACATAGATTTACCTCTTTTACATACAAGATAAGTCTCCACACTTTGATAGATAGCTAGAGCTGGTCAAAAATATTAAAAATACACTGAAAGTTACAGAATTCTTTTGTTTACTGAAAATTAGATTTTTGGTAAACGAAAAACGTTCAGAACCATTTCAATAACCATTTCAGTGACATTTTGATGAGAAGTTTCTCAAAATAATTGGTGAATAATATTTAGAACAAGTCAGCAATTTTTCATATTTTTATTAAGACTTTCCAAAACCAATTACATTCTAAATATTTTGACCAGGTCCAACATTAACCACTCTTTCACTTATGAAGATAAGGAAGAAACTTTTTTTGTGGCGAGGCTATTCCCTAGTGGCCTTGTGTAGTGTTTCTGAAGCAGCTGTACTGGCCAGTGTTGTGCATAGAAGACACTAGCGTAGATAGATTGCTTGTCTTAAGCCACGCTGGGCAACGCCTATATCCAAATGTATTTAAAGAACCAGAAAAAGGTTTCTTTTAGAAGCACAGTGAAAGTTCTTATTGGGTTTATCCAAACAATTAGTCCACCCCTACTGCCTGTGCTCCAGTAGCCATTGCTAGAGATATTAATAGATACACTCATGACTCTGATACTTTGAGACAACAAATATTTCCAAAGTACAGCAAAATTGTAGCTTCTCTTTATTACTTGCTCATACTTGAGAGATAAATATGAGTTGACTCAAAGGGAAATAATTAGCTATTCACTTCACTAATTAGAATAATGTTGATAACAGATATGAGGTATTGCAGTTGGCAAAGAGGCCCATTTTCCTAGAACTTCGTCCTGCATTGCCTTTCAGCTGAGATGGCATTCAGAAAACTCAGATGCCAAGTAGCAGCGGGAACAGCTGCCTTTGGGACAGACTTCCCAAGCAGATGTGCTGGCAACAATGGTGTAGCCAAGCCCATCAGGTGCTTAAGTGTCTGCCAAGTGGTCTCTGATTGGCTTGTTTTCCTGAATGTCAATTTATTTCTCAGTCTTATTCCAGAAACTGCTCAAAATGGATATTTAAAAAACAAAGGAACAATCAAGATGTGTCCGAAGTGTTAAGCATAGCTCATGATCTCTCCCAGCTGCAACCGTTGTCCTTTAGTACAACCCTTTTCATGGTACATCTAATTTAGATCTTGATTGCACAATTTCAGACACATTTATGAATAGGGAGAAAAATTGAAGAGCAATACAAGGGGAGCGAGCAAGGTGCTCTTCTGTCTCCTCCTTTGTGGATTAACATTCAGACCTTAGTGTACATGAATGGAATAGCCTCTGTGATCCCATAGACACGAGAACGGCCATACTGGATCAGGCCAAATGTCCATCTAGCACAGCATCCTGTCTTCCAACAGTGGCTAATGCCAGATACTCCAGGGGGAGTGAACAGAATAGGTGATCATCAAGTGGTCCCTCTCCTACCATCCATTTCTTGCCTCTGACAAACAGAGGCCAGGGACACTACCCCTACCCATCCTGGCTAATAGCCATTGATGGACAAAACCTCCATAAATGTATCTAGTTATTTTTTAAACCCTGTAAAAGTCTTGGTCTTCATAATATCCTTTGGCAAGGAGTTCCACAATTTGTGCGCTGCATGAAGAAAAAACTTCCTTTTGTTTGTTTTAATCCTGCTACCTATTAATTTCATTTGGTGACTCCTAGTTCTTGTATTATGGAAATAAATAACTTTTCCTTATTTGCTTTCTCCATATCTGTCATGATTTTATAGACCTCTATCATACACCCCCCTTAGTCTCCTCTTTTCTAAACTGAAAAGTCCTGGTCTTTTTCATCTCTCTTCATATGGCACCTGTTCCAAACCCCTAATAATTTTTGTTGCACTTATCTGAACCTTTTCTAATGCCAATTTATCTTTTTTGAGATGAGGCAATCACATCTGTATGCAGCATTCAAGATGTGGGCATACTATGGACTTATGTAGGGACAATAAGATATTCCTTGTCTTATTTTCTCTATCCCTTTCTTAATGATTCCTAATGTTGTTTGCTTTTTTCACTGCAGTTGCACACTGAATGGATGTTTTCAGAGAATTATCCACAATGACTCCAAGATCTCTCTTGAGTGCTTATAGCTAAATTAGTCCCCATCATTTTGTATGTATAGTTGGGATTATTTTTCCCAGTGTGCATTAGGGATGTAATAGTGTAGCTGATTAACCGATAAGCAAAAGCTTATAGGTTAATGCTATTCAACACACATTTCCCTCCCCACCCTTGCCAGTACATTTTTTTTGGTAGGCTGGCCAGCAGTCCAGCTCAGTCCTGGCTTGCAATGGGACCGGAACTTACCCCTGCTTCATCTCTGCATTTAAAGTGTATTAGAAGCCAGATGGGCGGGCAGGACCTACTCCCGCTGCACCGCTGCATTTAAAATGTATTAGGAGCTGGGCAAGCAGGCAGCCCAGCTCAGCTCCAGCTCGCGCCAGGTCCTGTGAGGGGAGCCAGTTTTTATACTGGCTCCCCTTGCAGATCAACTCCCGCCTGGCACCCCATGCTGCTGCCTCTGATACAGCGTGTCAGTGGGGCTGTAGCGCACTGGCTGCCGGCCCTGCCCACCGGGACAATAGAATAGTCGACTGATATGAATTCATGAGGTTACTCAACTATTCAATTAACTAATATTTAACATCTCTCGTGTGCATTATTTTGCATTTGTTAACATTAAAATTCATTTGCCATTTTGTTGCCCAATCACCTAGTTTTGGTGAGATCCTTATGAAGCTCTTCAGTGTCTGCTTTGGTCTTAAATATCTTGAGCAGTTTAGTATCATCTGCAAATTTTGCCACTTCACTGTTTACCCCTTTCTCCAGATCATTTATAAATAGGTTGAATAGGATTGCTCCCAGTATGGACCCTTTCAGGACACCACTAGTTATCTCTCTCCATTCTGAAAACTGACCATTTATTCCTACTCTGTTTTTGGTCTTTCCGGAGAATGAAGATGGATTTTCCTTAGCCCTGGCATAGGGTATAGGATAAGTTTGGGGAGAACAAAGTCTCCTTGTTCCTGGCTTACTAATCCTGTGACCTTGCAGGAGAACCAGGGATAGCCTGGCCTTCAGACTGCAAACTCCTTTGGGCAGGACAATTTCATGTTCACATGCCTGTTAAATGCCATGCATGCCTAGGGTACTATATAAATAACAGCCAAAAATTAAACCTACGGGCCACGAGTTTCACTGATTTCATATGCTCAGCTGACCTGCTGTAAATCATTTTGGTAGGATCCAATTAGAGCTGGGTAAAATTTTGCAGCAGAAACTTTTTTCCAGAGAAAAATATAGGTTTGGTGACATTTTGTGTATCTGTGTTTGTTTTGCAGAATTATTTTGGCTGGAGGGGGAAAAACCATAAAGAAAAAAATAACATTTGTTTTCTGATATTTTAAAAATTTAACATTTTGATTTTTTGGTTAGAAATGACTTTTTGCTTTGGATCTTCTGTCAAATATATTTTTAAACAATGAAAAAAAACTACTCAAAATGTTTCATTCTGAGTTGAACAAAAGGATTTTTTTTGGTTTGACACAAAATGAAATGTTCTTCAACCTTTGTTATTTCCTGTAAATTTTGAAAAAAAAATCATTTCCTGTTCCAAGAAAAGAGTTTTACCACCACGCTATCGCCAGGAAACCAAAAAACCCTACCAACCAACAAAACCCACAACCAGCCAAACAAACAAAACCACACCATTATTCACCCAGTTATAATTACAATAAACTTGCTAGAAAGGGTCCCTTCTCTCCAGTGCCATACATATGCTGAGTGCTGCCTCTTGAGAACACAACGTGGGCATCGGTATCCAAAAGTACCCTGTGCACTATGATAAACAAAAGAAGGTTGAGTTGGCATGGACAGAAGAAGGGGGAAGCGCTTAAAGGAGAGAAAGGCAGGAGTAGGGTGATAGAAGCTAGAGAAGGACAGCGTCAGAGTTTCCTTAGAGTAGAGGAAGAAGAGTTGATGCTTTTGGAGCAATGAGACATGAGAACAAGAAAGCATGTAGCATAATGAGTGTCCACTGGTTAGAAAACTGTAAAGGGATGGCAACTATCTAATTATACACCCCCAAACATTCTTGCCCTGACCCTTCCTTGAGGCCTTGCCTCTTTCCTAATGCTACACCTTCACTCACTTCACTCCATCCTGTCTCTCTCTGTCACTGGCTTTCCACCCACTTACTTTCAGTGGGCTGGGATGGGGGTTGGAGCGCAGAAGGGGGGACAAGGTGCAGATTCTGGGAGGGAGTTTAGTTGCAGAGATGCTGGCAATGGGTGCAGGAGGAGTGCAGGTTCTAGCTGGGCAGTGCTTACCTTGGGTGGCTCCTGAAAGTCACTGGTGCATCCCTCTGGCAACAGCACCTAAGTGTATGGGTGCAGGGGAGAGGGACAGGGTGTCTGTGTGCACGGTCTCTGGCCACAGGCAACACTCCTGTTCCCGTTGAACATAGCTCTTAGTCAATAGGAACTGTGGAGTTGGTGCTTGGACAGTGCACAGAGACCCCTTGTTTCCTCCAGGGTTTGCATGAATTTGCTGCTCACTTGTAGGAGCGGCAAGGGGCCAGGAAGGCTACCTTAGCCCCACTTCACCATCAGACTTTTAGTAGCCAGAAATCTCCCATATTGGCTACAGGAGCCTCCAGGAGATAGAGCCCCATTCTGGGAGACTCCCAGCAAAAACTGGGAGTGTTGGCAACCCTACTATATAACCTAATAATTGCAGATAGCTGTGAATTAGAGCTCTAAAACCAATCACCAGTGACTGGGAGTTCAAACTCAGAACAGAATTCTGCAACTTAGGTCCATTCTGTTATTAACTTTGTCAATAGTCACATACTGTGTCAGTGTCAAGAAGGCTATTGAAAATTCTATATGAGCAAGAGAGAGATACAAACACACCCCTGAAAGGCAGAGCAAGAAAGCTTTAAAGAGAAAGCACAATTTTAACTGGCAGTTTAATTCTGAGTGTTACCTCCCTCAGCAAGTAGGGGCTGATTTTTGTAAGACTTGAGCAATTTGCTATAGTCTTCCAGGAAAAAGAGGCAAGTTAGCACCTGATATTTTTAATGCAATGAACAAGCCAAAAAAAAAAAAAAAAAAGGGGGGGGGGAACAGGGGGAAAATATAAAGCAAACAAAAAACCTCCACCCTAAAACTTGCATTTTTATACCTCTAGAGGAACAACAGAGGACATAAACAATTCTTAAGTTTTGTTTTTCCTCAACAATTTGCCTTTATTACAGCTCCCTACAGCAGTCAAGGAGTTCTCATTTAGATATTCATTAAATAGACCCTTATCGGTGTAAGCCAACTCCCCAGCTTCCTCCTCAAATAATATTTTAAAGCAGAAAGAGCAAGACTGAATTTCAATCTTTGTTTTTCACAAACCTCTAAGTTCCCAAAGAGAATACTCCAGGAGAGGCCTTTTTCATGTATGTGTGAAGACAGCACATAAAAAAAGCATTTCCTGACTCATTGGACCCTTGTGCAATCCATACCAAGTACAGAACTTTTTATCTCTGAGAATTGCAAGGCATAATAAGAAAAAGCTGTGGGTTTATTGTTTTCAAGAAAAGGGTGAGTTATCTGGAATAAATCTTCAGCTAAGTTTAAAGAAATAATCAACAAGCACTTGCTATTTTTCTAGAGAATTGTTTATGCCTCCTGTTGTATCTCACAATCACCTGTGTGATTTCTATGAAAATGCTAAAAAAAATGAGCTGTAATGGTGGGACTCCAAATAGTTTTAAATGGTAGTTTGGGGTGAACTTCAGTTAGGCCAACCTGTTTGCATTTACAAGTCTTTCACACATCTCTGCTTACCTCACGAGGGTCTGAATAGAGTTAAGGGGAGAACAGTTTTCCTGGTCTGAAAATCTTCAAGATTTAGAAACATTTTCCTAGCCTGAATCAGGACAAAAGCTCAAAAAAAAATCTCAAAAATAATCATGAACTAAAAATTAAAAAAAAAAAAGTTTCATAGAAATATTTTGTTTCAGTTTTGATCATTTTAAAAAAATGAAACCCACAATTAGCTTACATTTTGAAATGAAAAGTGGCTTTGCACTAGATAACCAGAAATTTGACAATTTTGAAACATTTTTCAAAAATGTTTCAAGTTAAGAAATTTGTCATAAAGCACAAAGTTTCAGTTTCAACTATTCGGCCTTTTATGATGAGAAGACGTTTTGTCAGAAAATTCCTGACTAGCTTTAGCATTAATTAGAATCCTCAGCTTAAAGAAGGTTTAGATATCTAGAAGTTAGGATGCTTTTCTAAAACCTTTTCAACACATCCTGATTCTGAAAAGTTGTCCTGGAAATCTTGTGTCATTGCCTCACTTATATGCTATTTAGCCAGTTTTAATTGAGACTAGGAAATACTTATTCAAACACTTCAGAATATCAAAATGTTTGAGTTTAAGTTCTGGGTGAAAATCCAGGAGATTTCTGAGAACCAACTCATCTTTCTTTTTATTCAATCAGTATCTTAACATCTTGGATGACTGCAGAACTAGATGGAAAATCATCCTCAGTTTTGAAAGGGACTGACATTTTGGACCAGACTCTAATAGAAGATTCATATACCTCTCTTGTGCATAGTCCTGATCTGATTCACATTGAAGACTTTGAGGACAAGTGCAGCAAAGCACTAAAATATAGCACTCTGTACAGGCAGTCCCCGACTTACACGGATCCGACTTATGTTGGATCCGCACTTACGCACGGGGCTTTCTCGCCCCGGAAGTTGAGGTGGCGGATTGCTACCTGCGAGCTCCGGGGCGAGAAAGCCCCGTTCGTAAGCTGCTCCGGTGCCCCTGGTCTGCTGGAGACCGTCTCCAGCAGACCAGGGGCACCGGGCGGGTTCCCGCGCTTCTGAGGCTTTGCCAGAGCAAAGCCTCAGAAGCGCGGGAACCCGCCGCTGCTGCCGCTTCAGTCCGGGTGCCTGTGGTTTGCTGGGGACCGTCCCCAGCAGACCACAGGCACCGGGACTGAAGCTGCAGCCACGGCGGGGTCCCGCGCCTCTGAGACTTTGCCAGAGCAAAGCCTCAGAGGCGCGGCACCCCGCTGCCGCTGCGGCTCTGCTCCCCGTGTCCCTGGTCTGCTGGGGGGGGGGGGGGGCGCAGCTAGTGTGCCCCCCCCCCCCGCAGACCAGGCTTTTGTTGTGGACCCTGGGGCAGAGCAGCTGGGGCGCTGCCGATTGGTCCTGCAGCGCCGCTCTGGGCACTACTGGACCAACCCGGCAGCACCCCAGCTGCTCTGCCCCAGGTCCTGATTCAGCCGCTGCTGGTCAGTTTCAGCAGCGGCTGAATCAGGACGCCTGGGGCAGAGCAGATGGGGTGCTGCTGGGTTGGTCCAGTAGCACCCAGTAGCGCCGCTCCTCGGTGCTACTGGACCAACCCAGCAGCACCCCAGCTGCTCTGCCCCAGGCATCCCCAAGTCAGCTTCTGCTGAAACTGACCAGCGCTGACTACAGGAAGCCCGAGGCAGAGTTGCTCTGCCCCGGGCTTCCTGGAATCAGCTGCTGATCAGTTTCAGCAGCAGCTGACTTGGGGATGCCTGGGGTTCTTAAGTTGATTCTGTATGTAAGTCAGAACTGGCGGTCAGTTTCAGCAGCGGCTGAATCTGGACGCCAGTTCTGACTTACATACAGATTCAACTTAAGAACAAACCTACAGTCCCTATCTTGTACGTAACCCGGGGACTGCCTGTATATGAAATTCAAATGTTGACATTATCTCAGACACACAGGCAAAATGTCAATGAAAGTTCTACTCGAATGCATAACATCCTCAATGGAGAAATTCTATCCTCTCATCGAAAAGCGTCCTACCTTACTCCTCCCAAGGCTTATCAGCAATCTCCCTTGGTTCAGGAGGTCTGGATGGTTCTCTCTTTGGTCTGGTAGGGCTACTCCTCTCTTAAACAAAGGAGTTGTTGGAGTTTGAGACAAGGAATTCCTCCCAGCACAGGTACTAAAGCCAAGTCATTTGCGTAACATTGCCACTGTACTTAATTTATACTTGGAATCTGTTGCTTTAGTGTACAATTTTATATTCTCTCCCCCTGCAAAATAAGGTTAGGGAAATCCTGAGGTCTATATAAAAGGAAATAATCTGGCACACAGGAGAGAGCTGCCACAGAAGTCACAGATACATTCTTTGTCTTAATCCTTTCCCATCTGGGATTAAATTGTGGATCTTCTAATTTAGGAGAAAAAAAAAAAAAAGATAGTGGGTCACATGCACCATTGGCATAAATTGATGGCTTCACTGAAGTAACGTATTGCATTTTGGCAAGGCACGCTTCACAATAATTTATAGGACATCATGTATTAGCAAGGTGTTCATGCCAGCTAGAGATTTAGGGATGCTCTTTTATTTCCAAAATTATTCACAATTTACGCAAAGAGCAGAAATGCTTCTTGCCAGCTGGACTTCTTGAACATTGCAGTGAACAAAGATGTAGCTGACTTAAAAAAAAAAAATCCAACAAATCGAAGTATCTATATCTGGCTTCCTTAATCTGATACCTTCCACACTCATTAGTACTGTTTGTTTGCACTGTATGACCCAAGTTATTTAAAATAGGATTCTAGTTGTAAAGAATAATCTTATGTGGATAGTATGAACCTCCATATTGCTGTTAAACCCCTTGTCATCTATTGGCTTGGTTAATATGGAAAAGTGAAAAGATACAGGCTTCTAAATTCAGTGAAACCACCATTTCCAGCCTCCGTTATGGTCTGTGTTACAAGATGAAAGACACATTCAGAGCAAATGTATGTCCCTTCAACCAAAAAATAAGAAGTGATAATCCTCTCCATTCAAAGTAGATGGAGCTGTTCATGCAAGACTCTCCAAACCCTTTTGGTAAAAGGGCCTCCAATTCCTTCAAAGACATTTATCATGTTTATTTTTGTACTAGACTCTTTAAGGGCATGTCTACGCTAAGAAACTATTTTGAAATTACAGGCAGTCCCCGGGTTACGTACAAGATAGGGACTGTAGGTTTGTTCTTAAGTTGAATCTGTATGTAAGTCGGAACTGGCGTCCAGATTCAGCCACTGCTGAAACTGACCACCAGTTCTGACTTACATACAGATTCAACTTAAGAACCCCAAGCCAGCTGCTGCTGAAACTGATGAGCGGCTGATTCCAGGAAGCCCGGGGCAGAGCAACTCTGCCTCGGGCTTCCTATAGTCAGTGCTGGTCAGTTTCAGCAGCGGCTGACTTGGGGACGCCTGGGGCAGAGTAGCTGGGGTGCTGCTGGGTTGCTCCAGTAGCACCGCTCCTCGGTGCTACTGGACCAACCCAGCAGCACCCCAGCTGCTCTGCCCCACGCGTCCTGATTCAGCCACTGCTGAAACTGACCAGCAGCGGCTGAATCAGGACCTGGGGCAGAGCAGCTGGGGTGCTGCCGGGTTAGTCCAGTAGTGCCCAGAGCGGCGCTGCAGGACCAATCGGCAGCGCCCCAGCTGCTCTGCCCCAGGGTCCACAACAAAAGCCTGGTCTGCTGGGGGAGAGGGCACACTAGCTGCGCTCCCTCCCCCAGCAGACCAGGGACACGGGGAGCAGAGCCGCAGCGGCAGCGGGGTGCCGCGCCTCTGAGGCTTTGCTCTGGCAAAGTCTCAGAGGCGAGGGACCCCGCCGCAGCTGTGGCTTCAGTCCCGGTGCCCCTGGTCTGCTGGGGACGGTCTCCAGCAGACCAGGGGCACCGGGAGCAGCTTACAAACGGGGCTTTCTCACCACCTCGACCTCCGGGGCAAGAAAGCCCCGTTCGTAAGTGCGGATCCGACATAAGTCGGATCCGCGTAAGTCGGGGACTGCCTGTACTAAATTTGACTTAAGAACTCCTGATTTAACAAATTCAGAATAGTGTGTGCTCACTACAGGGAAACATCAAAATTAGTCCAAAGCAGGCTCTGTTAAGGTGGATATGCTACCTTGGATTTAGAGCCCCAGGAAACTCTCTGGGGAGCTGCAGGAGGCCTCCCAGAAGCCAATAAATTCAAATTAGCGGCACTGGAGCATCCACACTAACATTATTTTGAAATTACTATTTCAGAATTAGCATTACTTCTCGTGAAAAGCAGGAGTACAGAGTTCGAATTCCATGGCCTGTTACTTCAAAATAAAGTTTGGTAGTGTGGACTCACCACTTACAAATTCAAACTGGGGGAGGGTATTATTTCAGAATAAGGTCCTAGTGTAGACCAGGGCTCAGAATTGTGAATAATTCTTGTTGGTGAAAGCCATGAAACACACCTTAAACCAGATGATAGAGAAGGCCTGGGCAGGAAGCATAGATTTAAGATCCAGTTGGCAAATGAAATGGAGGACTCGTCCCCATGGTGAGACCTTGATTTAGCATCCAAATACTCTCAAAGGATGAAAGTGGCTTCGAGGAGCCTAAAGCAGAGTCCATTCTGCATTTGTTGTCTGTGCAACCCCCTCAGTCTGACTCTGGCACCCAGTAACAAATAACTTTTCTATGGATGTTTGGCTGATTTATTTTGCAAAAATACAACATATACAAGCCGCTTACCCCAGAGATCCTTAAAAATATTTTAGCAAAGAACCCAAAGATCCACCCACCCATTCCTTTTTTATTTCAGTAAGAACAAAAACTACTTCTCAGTAGTCATATCCAGTCAAATTACTGTTATTTTAGAACTCAATCTGAATCCTTCTCATACCAGAAAAAATCATTTTGAACATACAAAAAAAAATTCTTAAATTCAATTTGAAATTGCTGCAGCAACATCTTACCTATTAGTCTTTTTCTGTTAGTCAACTTTCTAGATTATTTCTGTAGTTTTGTTTTTCTTGAGTTTGATCTTCAGACACAAATGATAGTCATTTCAGATTTCAGCTCCTCTGTATGTTCTAATGTCCTGAAATTTAGGGTCAGATGCTCTACTACTGTAAACTGGAGCCGCTTCAGTAGAGCCAAACCAGTTTACACCAAAAGAGAATTTGGTTCCATGTTACTAATTCATTCTACACTTTAGAAGTAATTTTAAACAGGGAGTAGAATAATACATTCATCAGACCACTGAACACTTTTACATGACTTTTAAGGATTTAAACAATCTGCCACAAATCAGCCAATTCAATGCATAGAGAATATATTGCTGTATTAATGGTGAAATCCATATCCACCCACAATTAAGGATGGGTTTCTTTTTATGTGGGAGATTGCACTTTATGAGGTGCAATATATTGATTTAAATCAAGGTATCTGTGAAAACTTCCCATAAATCAAATAATTCACCGTAGAAGAAAATTTAATGGACCCAAGTACAACAGCACAAGCTCATTAACACCCATTTTTCTTTTTTATATTGCTTTTCCTTTCTGCTATTCATCATTCCCCTTCACTTCCTTTTGAGGTTAACTGTTGTCGTTACAAGGTTAAAGGACAGTATGGAATTGATAGCAGATATTGATACACTTGATGTGAATTTTTGACAAATAAATAAGCACAGAGCAATAGTTAGTTCCTGATTAAGATGAAGTCCTGCTTAAATCATAAATCATGGCAACAGAAAATGCCAGTGAATTTGTTGTGTGATGTTCTTTTTATTGAAGATTGACACCTACCACCCCACATGGGAACCCATACGGGGTACGATCAAATATTTACAACCCATATTTGAAGGAGACCATGTCCTGAAAGAAAACTTTCCTGAACCTCCTCATTTGGCTTTCAAACAACTCCCAGCTTATCATCAGAAGTAAGTGCTTCCCAGACCAGGACACACCAACTCAATGAACACTAGACCAAACCAGTACCAAAGATGCAAAACCTACAGATGTATCTCCATTGTTGTGATGATCAGTATCTGCTCAAAACCATACTTCTCAGGATCCATGTGTGTGGTATACCTCATCTAGTGTGCTAAATGCCCCAGTAAACAATGATGTGGTTGAAACAAAGACAATCACTATGCTCTTAAATGAGCTCTCAGAAAAAATGATAAAAAACAAAACTCCATAACCTGCTGGTGAACATTTTTTATAAAGATTCACCTTGTCTCTCTAGTATCCTGGGAATAACTTAGCTAGGGTTAAACTCAGCAGCCTAAACTCAAAATAAGAAACACAATTAACCCACACAAATTGCGTATCTTAATCTCAAATCTATTTTGAAATAGCTTGTTTTGAAATTTGTCATGTCTACACAGCGCCAAGTTTCAAAACAACATGCTATTTCAAGCCATCCCTTATCCCTTGTGCAATGAGGTTTACCAACATGGTGAAATAGCGCACCGTTATTTTAAAAAATATTTCAAAATAAAGGGCAGCTTGAGTAGACACAGGGTAGCTATTTCGGGATACCTCTGGTATACGTATCCCAACAGTACCGCAAACTTACATACCCCCTACAATACTGCAAACATACAAGAGCCATGCCAGGCAGCAAGGACGCTTTGGCAGAACACAACAGTTATCAGGGAATCAATTCAACCTACATTACACATTGCTAAAATTTGCCTTTTTTGAGGTCTGAGAAAACCCAAATACCTTTTCATTCTCTGTTGCTCATTTTTTAACATCTCTTTTTAGCATCTCCTCATGTTGTGAGGGGCCAGAAATGAAAGTCTTTGAGAAAAGTCACTCTTTTTACATCCAGTTATAAAACAGGATGGGCCAGAAATCTCACGAGAGAACCTGCTTTCATATGGTTTCCAGGTTGCTGAACCATGAACTTCAGAAAGTTTCTCTCAAGAGTCAGGATACTTCTCTAAATCATATGTGCCTATCTATCCAGACTGCTTTGCAGGCTGTGTCATTACTAGTTACCGGCACATGTTTCACACTGAAATTTGGCTATATGTTCACTGAGTCAATAAACAATTTTTTTCCTGGCTGCATGATGTGCTAGGCCTTAAACAAACCACAGGTGGGTGGCTGGTTGTGTTCCAGCTCCCAGCCCCTGTTGCTCTCAAATTGTCCTCTTTTTTATTTTTTATATATTTTGTAGTGGTGTTCCTACAGTCCTGCTATATGCACCTCATTATGCTTCTAGACACAAAGTCCTGACCTACGAGACACATCTTGTCTCCTACACGCTTTCCATATAAAAAAGTAACTGAAAAGTTACCAACGAGAAAGTCCAGAGAAATATTTTCTCTGATCAGCATAACAGCAGAAATCCACTAGACACTGTTGCAGAAACCCCTCCTCCCAAATCTTATAGTAATGGCTCCCTCTTCAACTCTCCCATTCAGATTACATGATCTTGATTCATACTTTGTTACTGGAATAGTAATAGAGATGAAGCCGTGTTAGTCTGGTGTAGCTGAAACAAAAGACAGAACTATGTAGCACTTTAAAGACTAACAAGATGGTTTATTAGGTGATGAGCTTTCGTGGGCCAGACATTATCACCCCTAATGTCATTACCTCACAGAAACGTCCCCTATTATCACCCCTATGTCACTACCTCACAAACTTACCTTCCCCCCTCACCCCCACTCTGTTCTAAAATTTGATTTGTCAATTTCACATGCGTTCACTTTTTTTTTAAATTGTATCACTTTGGTATATATGGTTGTGCAGACTTTCTTCCACATATTGATCTGAGGAAGTGGGTCTGGCCCACGAAAGCTCATCACCTAATAAACCATCTTGTTAGTCTTTAAAGTGCTACATAGTTCTGTTTTTTGTTACTGAGATACTTTGCTTGGCAGATTTGTCATAGTAATCAGCTTGAAAAGTAAACCCCATGTCCTTTTAGTGCCTTTTGCATCTATGGCATCTTTCAGTAAGAGGACCACTTCATGGCCCTATGCCATATTTTGGCCCTCCTAATCCTCCTCTATCAGTTTTGGAATTATTAGCATGCATTCTATGAAGAATTTAAAGTGCTCAGATAGAATGACAATAAAAATATAAAAACTTCCTTGCTTCATATTTTTAAAAATTCAAATAAAGTGTATGGGCCAGATCTCCCATTGATGTAAATCCATGTAGCTTCAATTCAATGGAAGTAAACAATTCTAGTAAATGGAAGTAAATAAGTAGCATCAACCAGCTTTTTTAAATAGTGTAACTCGCCTTCAAAGTTCTTTTCAAATACTATGGGCTCAATTGTGTTTGGAACCTTTACAGTTGCATATATGGTAGGAACTGGAAAGAAATATCACTCCCCCCAGTTTCATGCAAGGCCTGAGCATAATCTTTCTTTTTATATTAATCAAATGGGGTCCACCTATGGCCATATCTACACAAACAGTTTTACAATGCCACAGCTGTACTGAATATAGCTGTGCTACTGCTCATGTAATTGCTCTAGTCCAATGGGAGAGAGCTTGCCTGTTGACATAATGAAGCCACCTAAAGGAGTGGTGATAGCTGTAACAGCAGGAGAATCATGGGGTTTGAAGAGACCCCAGGAGGTCATTGAATCCAAACCCCTTCTGAAAGCAGGACAAATCCCAACTAAATCATCCCAGCCAGGGCTTTGTCAAGCCTGACCTTAAAAACCTCTAAAGATGAAATTCCACCACCTCTCTAGGCAATTCATTCCAGTGCTTCACCACCCTCTTAGTGAAAGTTTTTCCTAACATCCAACCTAGACCCCTCCCATTGCAACTTGAGACCATTGCTCCTCATTCTGTCATCTGTCACTACTGAGAACAGCTTCTCTCCACCCTCTTTGAAACCCTCCCTTCAAGTAGTTAAAGGCTGCAATCAAATCCATCCTCACTCCTCTCTTCGCAGTTTACACCAAAAGAGAATCCCTCAAACTCTCCTCGTAAGTCATGTGCTCCATCCCCCTAATGATTTTTGTTGCCCTCCGCTGGACTCTCCAATGTGTCCACAACCTTTTTGAAATGGGGCCCCCCAGAATTGGACACAATACTCCATATGTGGTTTCACTAGTGTTGAATAAAGGGGAATAACTTCTCTAGATCTGATGGCAATGCTCCTCCTAATTCACCCCAGTATGCCATTAGCCTTCTTGGCTACAAGGGCACATGGTTGACTCATATCCAACTTCTCATCCACTGTAATCCCTAGGTACTTTTCTGCAGAACTGTTGCTTACTCTGTCAGTCTCCAGCCTGTAGCAGTGCTTGGGATTCTTCTGTCCCAAGTACAGGACACTGCACTTGTCCTTGTTGAATTTCATCAGATTTCTTTTGGCCCAATCCTCCAATTTGTCTGGACCCTACCCCTGCCCTCCAAGGTATCTAACTCTTCCCTAATTTAGGGTAATCTGTGAGCTTGTGGAGGATGCAACCCATCCCCTCATCCAGGTCATTAATAAAGATGTTGAACAAAACCAGCCCCAGAACTGATCCTTGGGGCACTCCACTTGATACTGACTGGCAACCAGACATCAAGCTATTGATCACTACCCGAACATTTATGTCAGTGAAACGTATATTGCTTAGAATGTGTGTTTTTTCCTCACACCCTCAACCAACATAAGTTTTGCCAACATAAGAGATAGTGTAGATATAGCCTATGGGTCCTCTCCCTGGAAAGTGCTCAACTCCATGTCATATCCTCTATCATACCAAATGTTAACACACCTTTAGGATTTCCTACCATTTCTTCTTAGCTAAACCTCGGTGTCTTTTTTCCTTTAGTCTTCATCTTGTTGGATTCTCTAACCCATTAAATGGCCAGGATTGCTCTTTAAATGATCAACACAGCTGAGTTTGCATTTCCCCATGTATGGGTATTACATTGAGCATGTCTCTTCTATACACTTTCCTCAGGAGATCTTTCGTGGTCACACCACTCATCTATCTCAACATTCTCGTGTCTGTGGAGAGAGACCATTTGCTCACGTTTCTCTCTTCCTTGCCCAACACGCAGAGCCATACATTAAAACTAGATGGACCACCAGTTTACGTGCTTTCCCTTTTAATCGTAATGGTTATCTTCCTGTCACATACTACACCACCCCTTATCTCTATACATTTTGGCCAGGTGCTTATGATCCTAACTCTAATTTCACCCTCCATTTATCTGGATTCTAGAACTCAGAAACTTGAAACTTTGAGCTTTCGGTATTGTATGCCCATCAAGTTGCAAGGATAATTCTTCAGTGCTCACATTATTGTATCCTTCTTTTCCTCTTCATATTTTGAGCCCCTCTCTCTCCAACACCTCTCTCAGATCCTCTATCTTTTTGCTCACTGCACAAAATGAAGAGAACAGTCTGGCCTTTACCATTTCTCACAATACCCATGTAAAATAAATATTATTTATACCTATTTTGCAGATGGGGAAACTGATGCAAAAGGACTTGTTTTAGGGGAATGAATGTTAAGAGTGGAATTAGACCAGAGGATTTATTGAATCCTAGATGTATACTCAGACCACTAGCTTATACCACAACATAGCTCAGCAGGTATCCATTGTATTTCACTAGGGTCTAAAGGAAAAGTTAGCTAGTGGTTAATGCACAGAACGGAGACCCAGTGAGGGTTCTCTTCCTGGCCAGGAAATCTGAAAGCAGCAGAATAGATAAGTGACTTGTCCATTTCCATGTCAACCGACAATGGGCACGGATACCTTGCAACAATGCAAACACTTAAAGCTCTTTGTATGAATGTGGCTTCAGATCACGAAACAATTATGCATTAAGGTCTCTTCTTTACAGCGGGTGTTACTCCAGTAACTGATATGTCACAGTGTGCAACATGAGGAGATAATTACCACCATGCTAAAAGCCATTTGAATTTGGGCTATTCTTACAGGACTAAGACGACAAGCAGAAACCAACATGTACAGTTTGGGCAGTACATGGCCATTTAAAATTGCAATAGACCCAAGTAGAAGATTTCCAGTTTAAAAGGCTGTATGACTGAAAATCCTCTCTCTCTCCCACACACACACAAAATATAGCTGGTTAGAAAAGCTTCAATGCTGATCATAAAAGATAAAAAAATAAAACCAAAAAGCACACCTTTTCCTGGAACATGATGTTCTTGACTGTCACAGTTGATGTGACATCTTTAAAACATCGTTTGTTATGTACAAAAGATGTAATCACTGTCGCATAGCTTTATAGTAGGTTCAACGTCTTCCCTCCTTTGTGTAAAATTCTTTCACGGGTGCCTTTGGCGAATACTTCATAAATGTTCTCCATTAGTAATAATTTACATGATATTACATCTGTCACTGAATGTCAGGATAATTTCTCTATTCCTCCCCCCTTTTCTTCTTTTAATACAGTGAACAATTAGAGTTTAAAGCAGCACCTACTGTAAGTGTGTTCTTGCTAGAGAGATTGCTGAGGAGAGAAAAATATAAAGGACAGGGGACAGTAATTTGAAAGCATCTCATCGCTGCTTTTGCATTTTGTCTTTGCCTCTGTGCTAAGAAAAAAAAAGGATTGTGAGGAGCAAAGAAGAAGTCCATTATCCATTTTGATAATGGTGGAGGGAGGGTGGGGCAGTTCAGTTAGAAAAATGAGTAATGTAATGCTTTCTTCATGAGTTTCTGTGCTGCTTTTTTAAGCACTGACTTTTATTTTCATACAATGCATCTCTCTTGAGCGCCAGCCTTAAAGTTTGCAGGGCCTCCAGCTGCCAAAAGCAGAAGGGGCCTTTAGCTGCCTCCAGTCCCAAGCCCAAGCCCAGAGAGGGAAACAGGCTGTAAGAACAAATGGCCCCTTCACCAGGCCTTCTGTCAGAGGTGTGAATTGATCTGCTCCCTGAAACAGGGAGTTGGCATAGCAGCATGAGACTGGTTTTGTATATGCGATACTGCCCTTCAGCAGCTGGCCCAAAGGGACGATAGTTCAAGACACTCTCTTAGCTCATGTTTTGGAAACTGCAATAGTTTGGATTCTAGTTCCAGCTTCTCAGAGCCATGTGCAATTTATTTAATAATGGTGTTGGCTACCTGTAGCATGTAAATTTGTTATAACCCCCATGACAAGCCCCAAGAGCAAGAATGCCTAGTTACTTAAACATCAAGACAAGTGAAGCAGTGCATCACTAGCTGATCTGTGTTCAGTCAGAGGTGGATTTGGAGTCTTTGGGGTACTCAACAAGAACAAATGAGGCCCCTGCCCCATCACTTGCATCACTGGTGCTCCTGCCGAGGGGTGGGGTTGGAGTGCAGGAGCTTCCCTTGCACACCTGATACTCCTGCTGGGATGCAGATTCAGAGCATGGGGGCATGTTCTGCCCTACCCGGTGCTCCTGCCAGAGAGCAAGGTGCAAGGGCTTTCCCTCACTGGAGAAGTGGGTTAGAGACTGGGGGCACTCATTTTTCTGGGGGTTATCAACCTGCCAGGACCCCTGGCCCTGTGGCTAATCTGCCAGTGGGTAGCCATTTGTAATATGCACTGATTTCTCTAGAAATGCATTTTCTGAAATCTTTATATCCTATCATGAAACAGAATCTATTCAGGGTATAAAACAGCTGTGCATTTATTGAACATTATTGACATGCCCAGGAGAAATCGTTATTGACTTTCAGTCAGAAAGTTTCACTGCTCTCTAAAATTCTAAAATCATCACAGCATAAGAGCACTTCTAGTTCCTGCTTCCACTGGGAAACTGGCCAAGCTTGAAAACAGTTTCAGGTTAAAAGACCATACTAGCCACTGCAGTGCAATCAGGTCACTATTTAAGGCTGCTTCATAAAAACAGCCTTAGATCATGGCCAGGTTTTTTCCCCCCAGTATAGACAGGTTCTTAATTTATACTTGCTAAAGGTTATTCAGGGTCTAATTATTGAAAGGACAAATGAACTAGCAAAGCACTGAGATCTCTAGCATTTGTCCAAGGTAATTGTATTTGCAAAACAGAGGGATTATTCACTGTCAAACTACAAGTCCCAGTGATTATCACTCTAATGCTAATCTGTTTTGCCTAACAAAGTAGAAAATAAATTTGTTGGTTGGGAATTTCTAATTCCCAGTGACCAACAGGTGACAACACAACAAATGATCCCCACTCCTACTGAAGTGTCTTGGTCACCTTGTTGGCAGGTTTAGCAGGTAGTTTGAGATCTGAATGAGCCTGGAGAATGAACAACTCTTTCTTCTCTATGTACTGCACCGGTAGGTTAGGTGAAGGAATGTTGATGGGACAAGCATGCGGACAACTGCAATGCTACTGGCCTCGCTGTACCTATTCTATGGCCAAAAGTGGCCTTTCCTCCATTCTGTCACATAGTAGGCTGTGACTCTCTAGTACCTTTTGCAAACACTAAAATCATCGAGCTCTTAATTTTTTTTTTTAAATAGTAAAGATAGCACAAGTGACAGTTGGTACGGAGGCTTCAAAGTGCGTCAATTACACGCAATTCTCTGTGTCTCCTAACAACCAACTGCATGAGAAAGTGTTACAGTGCTGTTCAGCGCAAGGGAGGCAGCGAGAAAAGTGGAGATATGAAAGTTTTTGTGTTGCAGTTTTTCTTAAGCTATCTTTTTAAAATCTGTAACAGATGTAATATTCCTCAATGTGTTAGTATGAAAGGAGGACATGCTTTATTCAGTCTCAGGGAGAAGTCCCAGACTGGAAAATCATCATTGGTGACATCAGAATGCTAGTAGTTATCCTTGGAGACACAGCCTACCCCTTGCTCCTATGGCTCATGAAGCTGTACACAGGTAGTCTGGATAGCAGTATAGAGCAGTTCATCCAATGCCCGAGCAAGTACAGAATGGTGGTAGAATGTGTCTTTGGTTGTTTGACGGTCCATTGGTGCAGTTTGCTCAGTAGGCTTGACCTCAGCGAAAACTGTTTGCTACATAATACCTGTGAAACTGTGGAGGGTGGGGCAGGGAGTTTCCAGTGTGGTGGCTGGTGGAGGCAGATTCACTTGGCAACCAGACACCAGAGCGATAAGAACACATTGAAGTGCACTGCTTTGAAAACCAGTTTCCATGAAGACTGGAAGGCTTTGAAAACCAGTTTCATGAACGACCCAACACTGATAAAACAGCACCTTAGAGATTAACAAAACATGTAGATAGTATCATGAGCTTTAGTGGCCACAATCCACTTCTTCAGATGAATAAGAACATAAGAACGGCTGTACTAGGTCAGATCAAAGGTCCATCTAGCCCAGTATCCTGTCTGCCGACAGTGGCCAGCACCAGGTGCCCCAGAGAGGGTGGACCGAAGACAATGATCAAGCGATTTGTTTCCTACCATCCCTCTCCAGCCTCTGACAAACAGAGGCCAAGGACACCATTTTATCCCCTGGCTAACAGCCTTTTATGGACCTAACCTCCATGAAATTATTATGGCGTTAAAGTTCTAGTTTCTAAATAAATAGTGGATGGGTTGGGAGTGTGGGGAGAGAAGGAAAAAGGAGGGAAAAAAGAATAGTTAATTAGAGTGTCCATGCTACATGAAGCTAGTAGAAAAAGTACTAAATGTTCTTAAGTACCCATTGTTTGGTTTTTTTATGTCATTAGGATGTGGAATGTAGTAAGCCATCCAGCCAATGTCTTTGTTCATACCTCCCTTCAAGGACTCAAACTTGTAAATGAAGTTGAGCTCAGAGGCCTCTCTGTGGAGTTGGTTTATGAAATTACTTAAGAACACTTAGGCTACGTCTACACTGGTCCCTTTTCCGGAAGGGGCATGTAAATTTCACTAGTCGTCGTAGGGAAATCCGCGGGGGATTTAAATATCCCCTGCGGCATTTAAATAAAAATGTCCGCCGCTTTTTTCCGGCTTTTAAAAAAGCCGGAAAAGAGCATCTGCACTGGCCCCGATCCTCCGGAAAAAGTGCCCTTTTCCGGAGGGTCTTATTCCTACTTATTCCTACTTATTCAAAGTAGGAATAAGACCCTCCGGAAAAGGGCACTTTTTCCGGAGGATCGGGGCCAGTGTAGACGCTCTTTTCCGGCTTTTTTAAAAGCCGGAAAAAAGCGGCGGACATTTTTATTTAAATGCCGCGGGGGATATTTAAATCCCCCGCGGATTTCCCTACGACGACTAGTGAAATTTACATGCCCCTTCCGGAAAAGGGGCCAGTGTAGACGTAGCCTTAGTATCTTCTCTATCAGCTCTATGTAGCATGGACTCTAATTGACTATTCTTTTCCCTATTTTCCCCTTTTTTCCTTCTCTCCCTGCCCCCTCATCCACTATTTATTTAGAAACTGGACCTATAATAATGCCATTCGTCTGAAAAAGTGGGTTGTGCCCAGGAAAGCTCATGATACCATCTACGTTTTGTTAGTCTCTAAAGTGCTGCTAGACTCTTTGTTGTTTAAGTTTTTCCAGTTACAGACTAACATGTCTACCCCTCTGAAGCAACTGATAGAACAGTTCTGTGTATTGTGGTGGTGTTCTTTACCAACCTGTGCTTTTCTTATGCTAACAGACACTGAACAGCATGCATAGTAAGGATAAGTTGGGTCTAACGGCCTGATAACATGGAGGGATACAAGGACACATAGTGCAATTATAAACTTTCTAGCAATCAAATCTGTGGGGGGAGAGGGGGGGTGAGAGCCTTCTAATCTTTGAGCCATCCCTTGGAGTTGAGTACAAGGGATACTGGAGCTTCCCTATTCTTCTTCTACCCTTTGCATTCTTGGATGCCTGGGAGAGGATGACATGGAATCTGGCATGGAATCTGGATTGTCACTGGGTGCAGCAGGACTTGGTTTAGCTGCCTTTCCTGAACCTCAACATGTCAGTTTGCTCTTTAATATGCCATAACATCTCCTCCTGCATGTTACACTTGTGTTTCCTGAATGCTCACCTGTCCTCTTGCTCGGCGTGCATGCTCTCCAACAACATAAGCCTCTATATATTGAGCTGGGCCCGTCAGCCTTGGAGGAACATAGACCAAGTCTTCCCTATTCCTCTTCCCCCCCACCTTTCCTTCTGGGACAGCCTCTTTGCAAATATGGAGGATGTGCCCACAGACAAGGTTCCAGCTGCAAGAATTCAAAGCACAAGGGTAGTCTTACAGAATGTGGTAAACATAAGTTGAACTCTTGCACTGAATTAAACACTTCACAGCAGCATATATATAGTGTCTGAGGTACAAGGTCAAATTTTTGTCCTTTAAAGGAGGCACCTACCAGCGAGATTCAACTCTAGGCAGAGTGCTGGGCAACACAGAATTCAGTTTGCAGGCAGGCATAGCAAGCCCACAAGAAATGGCAGGGAGGGGTCTTTTGCTGCCACTTTTCAAACACCTGTGATTAATGGCTTCAAACTCTACCTCCCCTTTGCCACAGCAACCCGGATTGTGTTTGAGGACAGGCACCAGTGTCCGTCCTGACAGAAGCAAAGTGTTTGCTAATCTGTTTGCTTTTGTAAAATAGCAACATCAGATCTGGGGTAGAGAGAGACAGGATTTACACAAGCAGCGTGGTACCCCCTCCTTCTTGAACATGCTGGCTGTGGTCTGTGAGGATTCCTTCCAAGGGCACCCTCTGCATAGCTGGACTGGCCACCACTGTATCCCAATTATATACCTTAGATTCAATATTAAAGCACCATTGCATTTAACCCCTGCAGCACAATTACAAACAAGCATGCACTAGTGGTGCCTTCCTTGCCATCAGGGTCCAGCAACAATAGGTCCTGGGAGGGGAGGGATTGATGCCAGACTTAGGGAAAGGTCCAGGCTGTTATAGAGAATGGATCTTCCACCTATGGTGTATTCTCCTCCTCAACAAGGCCCTCTTTGTTGTTACTTGAGGCCACCTGAGGCTCCTGGGAAGCATCCATGGAGAGTTTGGGGATACTAGTGGGATTGCCGGTTAGAATCTCATGCAGCTTCTCATAAAGTGACATGTCTGTGGCTTAGAACCAGAGTGACTGTTCACCTCCTTTGGCTGCTGATATGCTCGTCTAAGTTCCTTTATTTTGATGTGGCACTGCTGTTTGTCCTTGGTGTAGCCCTAGTTACCATGTCCTGTGTGATTTTGGCACAGACATCAGCAGGGCTTGCCGAACCACAGTGAGCCCTGCTCGCCAGCTGCGCTGTCCGGCAATCTGCGCATGCGCAGATTGCCCAAACCTGGCTCTTCCGGGTTGCAGTCTACTCACCATGGGCAAGTAGATTGCATTATTTGTGGAGCCCTGGACATTAGCATTTCTTCTGCTGGTTCAGAACTCAGCCTGCATAAACTTCTTCCCACACACCAATCCAATCCAGGGTCTCCTGTATGCTCCAGGCTGTGATGCATTTGTGGCCCTGTGGTCAGCTGTGCTGGTGAGCTCTCCATTCTGCTCAAACAGGGAATGAAAATTCAACAGTTCCCGAGACTTTTCCTGTGTGCCTGGCTGAACTGCAGCGAAGTTGAAAGTGCTTTGCAGACAGAGTGGTCAAAGCAGATTACTCTGGGATACCTCCTGGAGGCCAATTCCTTCAAATTACACAGCACTGCCCCTATGTTGATCCAGGAAGGCCAAATCTAGTGCTATGGCTCTCACAAAGTTAAAGTACAGAAGTCAATTTTAAATGCACTTTAGGTCCATGGAAAAGGCATGGCAATGTGGACACATTCATTATAAAATTGACTTAGCATGGCTTATTTTGAGCTGACACTGTATTGTAGACCAGGCCTAAGACTTCTGCCTTTCTGCATAGGCAGCAGCCATTTTGTTCTTAGCATTGCTGCAGCCTGTAAAAATGAATTTGCTGTGTTCTCACCATCCCAGAGACTTCATATTTGTTCTTTTTTGTTATTTACCTTCAGCTAAACTAGGTCATTTGCTCTTTGTGAGTGGAAGCATAACAAAAGGTGGGAATTAATATGTAGCTATAAGCTCTTATAATAGCCTTCTAAATTTTTGAGGCTAAATGGGAAGAAGTCTAAATTACAGTTGAAAGAAAAGTGCCTTAGTAGTGGATATGCTCTAATGTGTGCCTGAAAGGAAAGCTCTTTTATCTGTTGCCAAATGAAAATTCATTAAGCACTTGACTTTGTGACCCAAGAACTTCCCAATGCCAACTGACAAGGGCTTACAGAGAGGTACAGGAATAGTCTGATTCTGCAACGTAATTCTGGTTCACTACAGGATGTTGTGATGTCCAAAAATGAAAGCTGGTATCATATTAGTTTTTGAAATCGCTATCAGATATGCCCATTTTTATGGTCGGAGTTATGCATTGATACTGAAAACATGTTCTTAATAGTCTATATCAAGATAAGTCACTAGAAGAGGGGGGAAAAAAACAGGTTTTCTGTCAGACAATTATTTATTCATCCTTCTTAGTGGCAGGCTGTAAATTAAGCATTGTAAAATAATGAAAAAAAAACAACAACAACAAATGGTCTGACGGCACTTTATAGACTAACTCAGCTACCCCCTGAGGCTTCTGAACATGTAAGATAATGAAGTAAGTGGACGTCCATTTACATTCAAGTCAAAGCTTATAGAGATGTGAAGACAATAGGGAAGCAGCACCTCAGAAAAGCAAGCAATAGGTGGCTGCCCTGACAGAGCAAATTCAGTGAACTTTGAGGAACTATCTGCAAGGCAAAGATGAAATCTCTCATCCTGAACCTAGCAAGTAAACAGACATCACATTGGCACTCATGGACACAGGATCACAAAAGCAGCCTGGGTTGCAAATGTTGACTCTGGGAGACAAAATGTCTTTAAGCAGATAAGCCTGTTAGTTTAGTCTCTAGAAAAGCTTATTATGATTTAGTTTTATATGTAACTGTTTGTTTTCAACATCCCTCCTTACTATCACTTGAACCTTGAATCTTTAACTATAAACTTATTCTTGTTTTCAATAAGTGCTCATCGTGCGCTGAACCTTGCAAGCTGTATCCTGTTCCTCTGGGGACCGGGGACTTGATAATTTTTCGAGTTATCAATGATAGGCTGGGTATCACAAGGGAACACTTCAAAGTAAGGCAAAGTAAGAGCACGTATATCCTAGAGCAGGGGTAGGGAAACATTTTGGGTCAGGAGCCACTGACCCACAGAAAAATCAGTTGGGGGCCCCCCACACAAATGAGAAGCAAAACGAGAAGCCCCTGAATGGAGAAGGAAAAAGACACCCCTCACATTCACCTCCCACACCAGAGCCTAGGGGTGGAGGGTCAGGCTAGAAGATTGTGTGTTCCAGCCCTGTGAGTGGGTGGCAGGGGGGAGGATGGGAGCAGCACAGGCTCCCCAATTCATGGTGGTGGGGGGGAGGTGGTTCCAGGCAAGCTGGGGGTCACATCCACCTCCTGGGCCTGAGGATCCTCCACCTGGAGTGTGCTTGCACAGCTGGAAGACTGGTGGCATTAGGGAACTGATACTTAGCTATGCACAAGTAAGACAGCCTCATGCTGGAAGCAGAGGTACAAGGCAACTCAAGGTTCTAAGTAAGCCCAGGCCTCTCACAGACTCTAGTCTCTGCTGGACATCTTTCTGCTATTTTGAGGTGTTTATTTTTTCTTTAAAAAAATGCCTTTCTATTCTGGCATACAAATGGTGAATCACAGTGGAACGACTGCAACAGAAGTTATGATATGGTGTGAGAGGGAAGATAATCAGAAGGATTGCTCCCAGCTAATAGCTCAGGATCTTTAATCTGATTAGTCATTCCTGTCTCCTCCCTCTGCCTTTCAGACCAGATTAAAATGCAGGTTTGCTGTGTGGATGGCAAAGTTCTTCAAAAGAGCAATTCATAGATGATTAAAAGCTCTCAGAGTCTACACTTTGCCTCTATCAAAGCATAAGGGAGATGCTGGATAAGTACAAATTTGGGACTACAAATAGCATCAGCTTTCCCCATTCCCTTAAAGCATTTTTTATAATCTTCTTGTCAAAAGTTGTTTATTTCAGATACATGCCTTGCTGAACATAACCTTGCTAATCTGCCCCTGCCACCTCTTCTTATCTGACACAAAGAAGCACAAAAGGCAGTTTTCTTTCCCCATTTCTGTGCAAATGTGATTGATGTGACTTTTCACTTATGGGATTCCTTATTTGCATCCAGATTTGCTGGTTAATAGCTGTAAAAAAATATACTGTAAACCATGGCACACACAATACATCACCCTCCCCCCCCCCCCCCACCACCAACGGATTCTCCCAACCAAATCAGCATTTATCACACTGAGATTCTGCTTGAGAGAGAGGCCACTCTTGAAGGTGAATGAATTTCAGACCTCTAAGCAAATAGGTTGGTACTCTTCATATCTGTTCTCCAAAGAGCTGTGTGTGTGTGAAGCATTTCACTGTATAGAGAATCATGTGAGGGCAAACAGACCATGTCTCCCAAAACAGCCCACTTGCAGGCTATATACATTATCTAGGATATGAGGAGACTTTATAATTTACACTCTTCCTTTCTGAAATTTAGAGTTAATTGAATCCCACATAATCAACAAGAGACATTATTGATCTGGAGTTTGAATAAGCATCTTGCTCAGCAATGAACTAGATTAGAGGTACTGGGGACTGTGGAAGAAGAACTGAATAAATGGTTGGAAAAGTTGTTTTTAACATTTTAGGCACCTGGAAATAGCCTGAATCAGAGTTCCAGCAGAGAGAAGAGGTAGTTTCTTTGGACAATGCAATGGCAGGCATAGTTCAAATTTAGCTCTGTCCTAGTGCTAGGCTATAGCAGCACCCACTGCTATTTTAGTGCTAGGCTATAGACACACCCACAGCAGGAATCGTCATCTATGCCAAATCATGCTGACTTGTGTGTTGTTTGAGACAATTGACAAGTATCCACTGAGGAAGAGACTGAGATTATTAAAACCATCAAAAAAAAAATTCAAGGGTCACGGGGGAGGGAAACGGTACGAAAGGAGCACAGCTTCCTTCACACTGCACCAGCGCAATGCTCTTGCCCATTGTTAGCAGTGATCCTAGATGTGTACAATCTTTGCTCACCATGCTAGGGTTGTGGCTGCCACAGCAGAAGGATATAGGGTAGGGGAGGTGTCTTTCAACTTCTGCAAACCCATGCAGGCCCAGACATATTTCTGTTGACCTAGCAACAGACTGACAGACTTGAGACATAAATTAACTTACTGTGGTATATTTTTGCTGAGCTTGGATTTTTACCAAGCACGTCCTTTGCCCTCTCACCAGTCATTCAGGCCAATTTCTGTTCTCCGTTACACTGGTGTAAAATTTGATCTAATGCCACTGAGTAAAGAATGGTTCAAACTGACACCAGGGCAAGAGAATTTGATCCTCAGACTTTCCATTTCATAACTTTTTCAGCCAGCCCTGATTCTCTGACTGCACACTTGCATTGGAATAGATCTCTCAGATCCCACACACTATTTTTGTGCACAGTGACAAAATATATAACCTTACAAAGTCTGCATTTCCAAGGCATTTCATAACTGTTTACTACTTGGAGTATTGTATGTGCAAGATCTACTAGAATGGTGGTTCTTCTCAAAGTTCTTAGGAAGTTCCCCCAACAGATTTCCATTTCCCCGGGGAAAAAGTACTTCTTTAAAAAAAAAAAAAAAAAAAAAAAAAAGTGTTTAATTAAAAGTTGATTGTTACCAGATTTGTTTTAAAAAAGTTTTCCCTTTCTTTTACTTCTGAAAGGTCGTTTGCATTTCTGCTTATTTCAAAGGAATGTTTGCAATTTTGTGGTATTATGCAAACTCCAATTAACGATCCACAAGGTGTTTTGGAAAACAGTGCCTAATTTGTTACAGACATTTTGATGGCTGACTTCCAGCAGCCTGAAAAAATGCCTGTCTTGAAAGAAAGCTTGGGAATTAAGTCCCTTCAATGTTACTGGAAAATGCCAATAGGAATTATTCCTACAACAGTTAATAAAGCTTTTTATTTTCATTAGATATGAGGTTATGTTCTCTTATATATACATATGGTAGCTGAGTAGATCTCATCGCCTTTAGTCTTCTCTCAAGGCTAAGTCTTATAGATACTTACTGGTGAGTTGAAGTGATTACTACCAGAAATAATCCGACTGACTAGAAAACCATTTCAAAACATGGCACTAACTTCATGTATTTATTTGGATTTGTACAGAAAACTTACTGGGACAGGGACCATATTTCTGTTGTATGTACAGTGCCTAGCTTAGTCATGATCCTAGTCCATGCATAAACTTCCAAGGTGCCACTAAAATACAAATAAGTAATAAATAATTTTAAATGACACCCCTAACATTAAGCCATACTATTTTAATGTATTCCCTTGCCATTTGAACTAACCACCATTGTCATTTGTGCACATAAACATGAAGTTATTGGTAAAACTAGTTGGAATTTGTGTTAAAACCTTTCCTTTTTTCAACAAAAATGTTTTGTGTAAAATTGAAATTAATAAAACATGTTGATTTCAACACACATTCTTGTATATGTTGGAGAGAAATATTTCAATGTGAAAACATTTTCATTTAGCAAAACCTTAATTTTGGGGAATTCTGAAATTTTACTTTGAATTGTATTGCATTAGTTGTTATATTTTATTATTGTTATACTCTTTTATAACATCAGTATTAGTAGAGCCAGACTGTTCCTTTACAATGCAAACTGGACACGCTTTAATCTAAAAGGAAGATACTTAAAATCTGTTCAAAATAGCAGCTACTCTTAGTGATTTTAAAAATAAAACAGAATATTTCAACTATTATGTTTTATGGCATGGCAATAATAGTACTACATGTATTTCATAGTTCTTAAAGTCCTCCCTTCAAAGAAAAAAGTCCGCCATCCATTATTGTTACTTTCTTGCTAATTACAGTACAGCCAATTCTAGTGTTGCCAGCCAGTACAGTACATTGCAGAATAAGTTCTCAACTCAATCAAGTGTGACAGAAAAATTCTTGCTGGATTTTCAGTGAGAGTCTTTCCCCTATTAAGGCACTTGTGTTTCCAGTAAAAATTAAAATAAAATGAAATAAAATAAAATAAAAAAGGGTGAACATCAGAAGGCTTGCTAGGGTTGACTGAAACAAGTATCTTTGCAAAGCTAATTACTGGGGTCCTCTTGCAAGGAGGGCAATATAATCTGAGCTGGAGACCCAAACTTTCTGAGAGTCCCATTCTCTCGCTGATATTTTAAAACTTGTGAGGTCTTTCCTCCTTTATCCATTAATCTTTAATAGTCCCTCAGCTCCTTACAACACTCCACTAGGCCTCGGCTGACTCATTTCACCTGTCTGATCCACTTCTCTCCCTCTCAGTCTTGTGATTAGGAAATGGAACAGAATTGGATTTATTGAAGGAGGATGAAAAGGGAAGACGACACCACCTTGCTGGCATAAGAGACTCCAATTTGTGTCAGAGCAAGGATGAAGGGACCAGGGCCTACCGGGTTTCTTATTCTTTCTGAACCCAGTTCTTCAGTGTTAGCATAGCTTCCACCTCTTACTCTGCACTGCACAAAGATCAATAATACAGATTTACTCTTAATTAGTACCTGATTAGTTGAATCAGAAGTGTGTGGGCATATGTACTAGAGTTTTGAGGGCAGGAGCCAGTAAGAGCGCACAGATTTATGCTTACCAAGAACTATTTAGGAACGAGGGGAAGGAGGATACATTTCTGTACAACAGCAGCAACTTGCCAGTGGTTCTTTTCAGTTTAGTAATACAATACTCATATTCTGGGGCAAGAATCTCAGATGCCATAGAAACACATTAGCCTCAGATCTTATGTAGATTAAGATATTGAAACTACCTAAAAACAGGAATCATGTATTGTTTTTTCCAGCAACATGAGTTGGTGTGTGTGTGTTTGGTAGGTAACTAATCTTAATAATTTCTGTTAACATTGTCATTTCATTCTTGCTGCAATAGTTGCAGAAGGGAATTAAAAGTAACAAAAAATAAAACCACCTCTGTTTTGCTGCTATAAAACAGTAATGAAAAAATTCTGGAGGAGAAGTCATTGCTATAGCCGAGTGCTTCTGAACCATAAGGTTGGCCTTCTGATTTAAAGGGCCCAATACTGCCAAATTGGGGTCAGATGGTGAGTTGTTTCCCTTCTGGTTCAATTAGAGTGGGGAATTGGGCAGGTCTGTGGATTGCTGACACAGTAAATGACTCTGGGGCCCACACAGTTACTGCAGTATTAACTCACCGTCATTTTCAATATCTTATAGATCTTTTCAAGATGCTACTTATCCTCCCTAATTCTCCCCCCCACCCCAGAAAAAAAAAGTTGTGTAATGGAAGTTACCATTTGTGCTGCCAGGAGAGGCTGGCATTCTACAGTGTCATTGGGTCAGCTGAGTAGGATGGGTCATAAAAGACTACTGGGAAGATTCTGATCTCGATTACACCAACATTCCCTGGGAGTTTCTCTATCAAGTTCATCGGCTCTGGATTTACACCATCATAACTGACAGCAGAACCTGGCTGGCTGCCTTCAGAGTACACTCCAACCAATCAGAATGCTCTCTAAGTACACAATGTTACATTAGAAATTGACAGATAAGATTTTACCCTCTTTCTTGTTGAATTTATAGCACGGTGGGAGAAACTGTCACTGGGAGCCTACATATAGTGTATTTAGGCATGGGCTCCATTTCAAATTCCTGTTGGCTCTTGGAAAGGTGCCACTGGAGCACAAATCTCTGCTGCCTAAAGTTGGCTGCGTTCTGCTGCACAGAGAGAAGGTCTACATCTGCACAGAAAGTAAGAATGAGCCTTTTGATTCCACGTTCGCCCATCTGACTAATTCTGCACATTACAGATCTGTTCAGGAGCTTGAGCATAGGTCTGCTTTCAATCTGTCCATCTTCCCCCCAGCCTAGGAAACCAAACACTGTACCACACAGCGAGAAGGCAGTAGCAGACCACCGCTGATGCAATACACAGATCACCTGTGACATGTCAACACTATGAGCTTCAAACATCTTCACAGAGTGGCTCATGAATAATTCATGTGTCCTTAAAGTGGTTTCTTATATGTCGATGGCAAAGCTACAAGCTCATTTCTGATCTGCTGCACATCGGAGCCTAATAGCTTATAAACCCTAGCCAACTACCTCCTTGTGTCAATCCCTAAATTGCATTGAAAATCTTTGTATTTCTTTCCCCCTTGCTTTTGGAAACCCAATCCATGCTGGCACTAGCTAAAAAGCAACTGGATAAAGGTTACTTCCCCTTCCTCCCCCATCTTCTTTAACAAATCAGCAAAGAAAGCACACTGCACAGGTTTCCTCTTCTTCTCCCCCACCCCCCTTTTCCTGCATATGTTTTCCAGCAATAGAGGCTGCCCATTGAAAGTAAGGTCTTTTGGCAACAGCAAGTAGGTTACACTTTTAGAATCTGCCATTGATAATTTAAGTAAGATAATCGCAGAGTATGGCACAGCCAACATGACTTTTTGCCTCCCTCAGCTGGCCACGTTTCTAGGTGTGGCATTCTACACCCTATTAGCATGTGGGCAGGAAGATGTCACTGGTCTGATTTCTAAATGGAACTCTGTGGGAACCTGTACTCATAATTTCTCAGTTTATAGAAACATCTGTAGCCAAAGAATGTAATATTCCCCCCCTGGTTTTAGTGTAACTTCTGCCCAAGAGGGCCAACAGATTTTGCCAGGCCCTATGTAAGGTGGAGGGGTCTGGCTCCAAGACTGTGGAAGGGGCGGGGCCTCAGGCAGAAGGGGCAGGGCTCCCCATCCAGCTTTTAGTGACACCAGGTACCGGGACTCTGGTGGTGATTTAGAAGGTCCGGGGCTGCGGTGGTGGCTGGGAACCCCAGGAACTTTTCAATCACTGGGCCCAGGGCAGTTGCTTCTTTCCCCCAACCTCCTGTCAGCAGGCCTGCTTTTGCCTTGTCTGCTTCCTACCCTTCACTGTTAAACACAAAAATCTGCACAGAAAACAGCTTTTACCTCCTATAAACAAACAAACAAACAAACAAAAAACCCCACACCCTAAAAAGCCACAAGCTGCCCTCCAAAGGCCAGAAACCCACTGATGTATTCTGCATACCAATCACCCTCCAAAGTCTCTCGATCGTATTTTTATATTCCTGAGGGCAGGGACCTTGGCCCCGATTCTCCTCACTCATTCGTTTTACACTGAGTTAACTCAATCTTTTCCATATAATACTAGGGTGGAGGTTGGGGAGGAGGGAGGGAAGAGAGCTTTGAGATTTCTTTATGGCTAGATAGAAGGAAGCAAAGAAGGCCACTACAACCTTGAGATTGAGAATCTATAGGGGGGCTAGAACAATTTGTACAGTGAGGGTGCCGAGAGCCACTGAACCATAGCGTAAACCCTGCATCAGATGGAAACCATTTCAAGCCAGAGTGTGCTGCTGCACCCCCAGCAACACTAGTTCCAGCATAGATGAAAACCTAGAGTGTAATTTGATTGGCTTCAGTAGAATTCCTCTGGATTTTTTTTGGACTCCAGCCCAGCATGTTAATGAGATCTGCATGCAAAGTCCTGTATGCACCTATGGCACTACATGAATAATAGTGATTAAAAATCTCTCTCTGTCATTTCAGTCTTGTTTACTTTCTCTGGCTCCTCTTCTCTCATCTGTCTGGTTACCTTGTTGTTGACCATCTTTTACTAATTCTAAAGTGGTCTTTTCATTGATGTTGTAATTTCCTTTGGATTTGTTTTGATTGGTCTTCTACAGAGGGTTGTTTTTTTCCCCCTGCAAATCCATCTGTCTGGCATTCATATTTTCTTGTACTTTTCTTTTAACTTTTATGCTGCTTGCTATAATCTTATCCCTCTTCCTTCCACTTCTGCCTCTGTGTGTGGCTCAAAAACCCGTGTTGGTTTCCCATCCTTATTGGACCCATACTAAGTAAAAGGGCTTGGGCCCATGCAAAGGGGTTTTCCTTTCTGCTTACTCAGGAGAGGCGGAGATGCTTGTTCTGAAATATTTTGTTTCCATGGGCACTTTAACATGGCTTTTCAGCAATTGTATTCGTTTGTAACACATTCAAAGAGTTGGAAAACTGCTTCCACTAGGTCTGCAAGAGGGAGGCTCTCCTTTGGGTCACCAGGGGAGAGGGCTATTGCCTATAGGCCATGAGGATACAGGTTTAAGCATTGGCTCCTGTAATGTGCAAAATGCATACTCATTGTGTCCAGCTAGTTATATCCACTAGTGTCATAGCATCATTTGGCAGATCCAACAGGGCTCATACCAGAACTCTCAGGGAAGCCAAGGAAGCTAGTCTGCTAGGGGAGCCAGTTTAAAAACCATAATAAAGAGGCAGCAACGTGGGGTGGCAGCAGCCCCTGTCTAGGAGAGGTATGAGTTCCCGAACTTGGCACAAGCTGAAACTAAGCCAGGCTGCCTGCCTATTTGGCTCCTAATACACTTTCAGTGCAGAGCTGCAGGTGGGGAGGTCCTGGATCTGTCACAAGCCAGGACTGTGCTAGGCTCCTGGCCAGCCTGTTAAAAAATTTACTGGTGGGGGAGGGGAGGGAAATGCACATAGTATATAACATTAACTGATAATATAGTCGATTAACCGATAAGCAAAAGATTATTACATCCCTAGTACCTACAAGTAATGGACTTTGGTCAAAACACAAGTGTCTCATTCTACTTCTATTCTGAGAGAAAATTTAGGGGAGTGTACAAAGTCTAATTACAGTGGATTCCGGATTAACCGACACTCCGCTTTATCCGACTCTGCAGCTCCTGGGGACTTTGTCCCCGGGAGCTGCAGGGTCAGATACAGCGCGGGCCGACAGAACTGCCCCGTTGCTCTCTAGGAGAAGCTGCAGCTGCTGCTGTTCCTGCCTAGAAGCAGCAGCGGCGGCAGCAGCAGCAGCAGCAGCAGCTTCTAGAGAGCAACGGAACAGCTGGTGCTGCTCTGCAGAGACTTCGTCCCCGGCATCACCTGTTCCATTGCTCTCTACAGTAGAGTCTGTATCATCCGACATATTCGGTAATCCGACCATGTGTCGGTCCTGTTTAGGTCAGATGATAGGGACTCTACTGTGCTAGTCATAACTTTGCTGTCCACTCATTTGATCTCAAACAGTTATTCATAACAGTGCACATTATTAGATTTCAAAGCAATGCACAAAGATGGGTAAGTGTTTTAATTCCTGTTTTAAGATCAGAAAGCTGACACTAAAAAAGATTAAGACTCACCTATTTCAGCTAGGTACTTAAGCACATGTCTGACTATAAGCACATGAGTAGCCAAACTGAAATCAGAGACTCATTTGCTGAAAGTTAGGCCTGGACCATGCTAAAACAGGGTCTAAACGAATTGCTCTGGATCAGGGCACTCTTCTGTGGCACAGCTTGGTAGAGAACCTTGATCTCAGACTTCCCAATCCCATGCTTTAACCAGAGACTAACCTCTTTATTAAGATTTAGGAGGGAAAGGAAAAGAAAAATTAAATGTCAAAATCCCTAGCCCAGGTGGTTTTTAGATAATCTACAGAATTACATCTTCCATAAGCAACTTCAGACTTTCTTCTGCACCACCTCACTCACGGAATGCCAATTCACAACTGCTTGTCTGTGTCACTGTGCCCTTGACTCAAGGCTGTAATTTTGGCTCCCAATAAATGGCCAAAGTCATTAGACATAAGAGGAGTGGAAAAGGCTGCAAGAGGATAAATATACAAGCACATTTATTGCTACCTCATTCTGATATTGGCAAGCAAAAATGAGAGCAAATCCGTTCGTCTTTGAAGTGCCACCAGGCTTCTTGTTTTTATGAACAATGCAGCCTGTAAGCAGAATGTGCAATGCCAAAAAAACCAAAAAAAAACCCCCAAAAACAAAACACCAGTTCTCCTCCTCCTTCTTCTCTTTGCTGGTCTCCTTATCCACTACTCTCTCTTTGCTTCACTGCTTCTTTCCCCTCTCTCACCTCCTCTTCAAGGCTCCAGCCTTGATATACCGGTCCTGGGACAACAAACAGAATAAAAATTTTCCCACTCTTCATGCTGATAGGATTAAAGGCAGGTCAGCGAGCGCTCATCATCACAAAGTAGAACCACCCTCATTTCTCCTCACAAACAGCAATGTGTCAAAAGTGCAGTATGGAATTTTTCATCTCTTTTTCCATCCCAAGTCTCCTTTTCCTCACCTTCCCAGGATCCTCATGTCACCTAAGTGTCTTGCACTCAGAGGAGTTTGGGTCCTGGGTGGAGCTGGCTGGCCACTTCTCAAAGAAGTTGGGTTTCTTTTAGACCAGACACAGTCTCCTCTGTGGCTGCCCTGTGCTTCAGTGTCTAATTTACCTATCTCCTACTACTGGCCTGCACTCTCTGTGTATGGTTCTCTGTGCAATACCTTGTTTTGGGTGCTCCTGAAGCAGGAGCTAGAGCTTGATATGATCTCAGCACATAGTCCAAAGCCTCTACTCATATTGGGCCTGCGACTACCTTCATGATAGTCCCCACCTCTTCCCCATCCCCGTGTTTTTTATCTTCCATAGTTTACCACCACAAATTACAAATGCAATGTGGTGAAACTCAACTGGCACCTTTGGGATGCCCCCTAGCTACTGACATTATTTCCTCTGACAATCCTAACTGCTTTATTCAAGGGCAGCTTTAGTCCCCAAGTAAGAACAGTTATAAGCAGGGCTTGACAAGCGGCGGTGAGCCCCGCTCACCAGCCGTACAGTTTGGTGCGCTGCGGCGCCATGCCTGGCTAAAATCTTGTCGAGCCCTAATTATAAGTAACATAAGTTTCCCCAACTGCCTGTAGAAACAAGAGAAATAATGGAGCAAAATATTCGAGTAGTACAGTACATAAAACCAAGGAATTGCTCTCGCAGTTTCCTCCTCCTTTGGCTCACTACACAGGAGTCAGTAACACTGCTATAGGTTCTTGCATGGCCCCACAGTATCCCAACATTTTTATGGCTGACTTAGAACGATGCTCCTTCAGCTCTCAGCCACTTGACTTGTGCTGCATTGATGACACCTTCATCTGGACCCATAGGAAGGAGTCCCTTGCCGAATTCCACTGGGATTTCAACAATTTCCACCCTACTATCAATCTCAGCCTGGATCATTCCACCCAAGAGATCTACTTCCTGGATACTACAGTGCAAATGAGTGACGGTCACATAAGCACTACCATATAATGGAAACCTACTAACTGCTATACTTATCAAGATGCTTCCAACTTTCCTCCAAAACGCATCACATGATCCATTGTCTACAGCCAAGCCCTGAGTTACAACTGCATTTGGTTCAGTCCCTCAGACAGAGAAACACCTATAGGATCTCTATCGAGCATTCTTAAAGCTTCCTGGACACACAGTTACAGACTTGAAAGTTGTCATTCTGCAACAAAATAACTTCAGAAGCAACTACAGTGTGAAACTGCTGAGCTGGAATTCAAATGCAAATTTGACTCCATCAAAATGGATCTGAATTGAGACTGGGAATGCTCTCATTACAATAATGCGGAGTCCTGTAGCACCTTAGAGACTAAATAGATTTATTAGGGCATAAGCTTTCATGGGTGAAACCCACTTCATCAGATGAATTGGAGTTTTACCCACAAAAGCTTATGCCCTAATAAATCTGTTAGTCTCTAACATGCACAGGTTTCCTTGTTTTTGTAGATACAGATTAACATAGCTACCCCTCTGAGACTTTTCATTACAATAAGTGATTTTCCCCTTTAGGTATTCTCACCTTCTTGTCACTGTTGGGAGCAGGCCACATCCATCCTGTTTGAATTAGCAGTGGTGCAACACTGCCATCTCTGTATCCCTACCATATGTTTCTTTCACTTCAAGCATCTGATGCCAGAATTACATTATTAGGTCTTTAAAGACCCCTTGCTGTTTTTGTCAATGAGTGTTAGTTTCATCCCCCACAGTTTTGTAAGGAGAGCTCAGGGAAGTAGTTTGAGGGGAAAATATCCCTGACCCAAACCTCCATTCAAGACTCCAAGTGAATCAGATTAGAGCCTTTTCTGAAGTTATTAAATGTTCTCTTAACTATCTTAGCCCTTTTGTACTTCTTAGTCCCATCTGGGACCAGAAACGGAATTACTAAAATAATGTGAAAGTGGCTGTTCCTGAAGTATTTCTAGCCTGACTGGAAGCAGGAAATAAAAAAAAATTTGCACAAAAATCTATAATTATGAGATTTCCAACTTTAATTTTGAACACCGGTCATTTGGGAAAGATTCAGATAGGCATCTGTGGGCTTTTTACACTGAATCTCCAAAATATAAAAAGGTCCAAACCACCCCGAAAGGGACAAATTCTGTTTTCCTTAACTGAACAAACCCACCATTGAAGATGAACTAACTTATAGGCCTCAAGTATCATTCCCTCCCCTCCCCGTTAAAAATTCAAAGGACTCCAAGTAATGCCTTCTGCTTGAGGTTTTCATCCGAGCTACTACAGAACATTCCTATCTGTGTCTGTAACATATGCCTTCGGGGTTGTGGGGAGGAGGGAACTAACCAAAACTTTTAGCCGTGAATCATATACACTAGGTTCCTGTAGACTAAGACGTGAGGACAAAAGCAAGGTTCAAACAACACTGAAGTATCTTCTCAATTGTAGTTATTAAGAATATTTTGTTTCTCTGCTGCCTGAGCTAGCCAGACTCACAAAAGGCATCTAAAAATCTCTGAAGAACACTTAATCAGCTCAGAATGAAAGTATACATTCCATGTTCACAGGGTACGTGGCAATACGTTCTCAGTGCTCTCCAAAACACGTCTCTATTTTAAATTGTACCTGTTTCCAGCTCTCACACAGATGCAAGCAAAGGGAAGTTGGGGATGTAAGTCTTCTCCCTGCCCACATGCATCACCTTCCATACTCAAAATGGGCACAGCTGGAGAGCAGAGATTGCAACATCCAGAGACTGCACCTTCATTTGTAGAAGGGGAGAGAATTCCCCCTTCCGCCAACCCCTCCCCCCCCGCAACATTTCTTCCTGTGCTGGCCAGGCAGAGACGGAAACATTTTGCACCCTCCTGAGGGAAAGTGAAAAGGGCACACTATCTGCATGCCTGAGGTGTCTGGAAGGGGTCACACCAGCTCTTCAGAAGCTCTCTGAGGTTGTGTCTACACAACAGTGTTATTTCAGAATAACGGACGTTAATCCAAAATAACAGTCCACATCTACACAGCAAGGAGTTATTTCAACACTGTCAAAATAATGTCGATCTGGAGGACTTATTACTCCAACTCCTGTAACTCTCAGTTTATGAGGGGTAAAGGAAGTTGGAGGAAGAGTGCTCTAGCTTGGACTTCCTGCTGTGTAGACAGCGCCAACATCAGAAATAAGTTATTTTGACTTCATCTACACAATGGACGTAGCTCAGGTTGCGTAGCTTATTTCGGCTTTAACCCTGCAGTGTAGATGTATCCCAAGACAGGAGAAATGGCTTTATACCACCAACTGTGCAGTGCTATGCCTAGCAGCATAAACAAGCACTTTGGGCCTCGTCTAAAGCCCCTTGAAGTTAATGGCAATACCTCCTCAGACTTCAGGCTCATATTGTCCCCGTATGTGAACTGTTTCTGTACAATAGAACTGGAAGGGATCCTGCAAACTTCTATTAACTAAGTTTTTTTTAAATCCCATTTTCTGATAGTACACAGTTCAAATAGCAGGTCTTAAAAATTATATTAAAATTATCTTTATAAGTTACTAGGGTTACTTCTGCTCCCTTGCTGATAGAAGAATCTTTCAGCCTGGCCTGGCAACAACACTATTGAACATGCCCTTGTCTTCCTTTCCTTTTCCCTTGGTGCACACACATTGTTGCTGTTGTTACCAGAATGTGTCTTCTAGTAGGTCATGAATTTCTCTCCAGGACAGGGAAGCCATGGCACCTTGTGGAAACATGAGACAAAGTGCAATTGGCCATCTATAAAACAGTGAAAGGGTCTGTGACATTCTCTGACTAAAATATAACCACACCGGTCATTGTTGCAACCACTGTTATATATTTGCAACAGGTCTTGTACAAACTGTGGCATGTAGGATATGTATGGGAAGGTTATGATTTGCTGAATATGATTATATATCTATCATTTTTGTATTTCAAATAATTGGCCCCTGTTGTAGGATCCATGAAGTATTTAAACAACAGTCCCATTGTGAAGGGACTATTCAAGTTGAATGGCCCAACAACACACATTTAGGTCACAGTTGACCATAGGAGACACCCATCTGCACCGACTGGACTTTCCTATGATCATTGAAACTGGAGGGTAGGTAATGGCTTCTGCTATAACTATGCAAATCCTGCATAGACATGTGACTTGCCTGGGTGAGGACATTCTCCACTTTACTTGTAATTTTCCACAGTAAGAACAATGGGTGCCCTGTCACATGGAGCTATAAAAGGTCCTGGAAAGATTTCCAATTTGCCTCTTCCCTACCCAGACGTCTGGACTTACGCTAGTGGGAACATTCTAATACAGGGATTCAGGTCCTTCTGAGGATTTGCAAGCAAACAGAGACTTGACTTAAGCCAGCAGTTTATTCCATCACTGCTACAACTCTGAACCAAGAACTTTGCAATTAACGTATTTGATTCTTTTAACCCTCACTTTTCTCTCTCTCTTTTTATAAACCAACCTTTAGATTTTAGATACTAAAGCACAGATGGGCAACCATGGATAGTGGATGCGACAGGTCCTCAGCAGCCCGCAGCCCAGTAGGGCTCCACCTACAGCCTCAGGTGCAGGTGGTTCGTATCTGCCCCTCACCTCCACAAACCTCTCATGCACTGGGGCATCAGAGCCCTGCACTTCCTAGTCTTCTGCCCCCACCCCCCAGCATTTTGGAGTGCTACAAATTGCCTGATTTGCTCTCCATCCCTGCTTCTCCTCCTCCCTTCCAGAGCTTGAACAGCTGCAAACAGCTGATTTGTGGCATTCCAACTCTGGGGATGGAACATGAATCAGCACATTCATGGTGCTTTGAAAGTGTTGGGAGGAAGGGAGAGGAGGAGGAAATGTGGGGCTCCAGTGCAAGAGAGGGTTGTGGGGGAAGAAGGCCGACATGGGGTCTGCTCTCAAAGCCCCAGTGGGCAGCATGTGGCCCGTGGGCTGCAAGTTGCCCACCATGGTATTAAAGGATTGGCAACAATGTGATTACTTGAGTAAGAGCTAAGTTATATATTTACCTGTGTTTGTGGCTGGTCCTTTGGGATCTGAAGTAACTTTCATTTGACGATACTGGTTGCAGAGAACCACTCATCTCCAGTGTTTTGTGAGGCGGGGTGTGATATAAAGACTAGAATGACTCACAAAACTGCTTTTATGACTTCTTGCTAGCCAGTGTGCCACGACGTAAGTTTACTTTTGTGGCTGGTTGGGTATATTTTAGTGGGAGAAAAGCCACCAATTGTGGGGTGTGTTTGCCCTATTTCTCGGCAGTGTGAGCTGAATTTGGTGTTCTCAATGCCACAAAGGTGGCATGGTCAAACACAAGGTATTGTGACAACCAGTAGGTTAACAAACAAACAAAAAACAGAGAGAGAGAGATTCTCCCCCTTTTCCTATTTCAAATGCAGTAATCTTAGGGATTACTTGTAATAATAGCCAAGGCAGATGGAAATGTGTTTTACAAGCTGGTATGTGATGGGGACAGTGATGAGGATATCTTAAAAGCTGAAATGCATTATCCAAATATATTGCGTCTGAAAATGGAGGCCTGGATTCAGCAAAGTATTTAAACATGTGCTTAACCTCAATTTAACCTAAGCAGGCTTAAATTCTTTGCTGAAAAGGATCACCACATGCAGGAACACTTCCCTGAATTGGGGCCTTCAGACTTTTTTGTTGGGTTTTAGAGATCTGTCTCTTTCTGGCCAGACTGTAGGAACAGTGTTTGCTCCCATATTACGATGCTTTCACTTTTGGTGCTGACCAGAAGCAGAAAGTGCCTAAGTGCATAATGAAACAAATGAACTTGACTGCAGTTTTTCAAAAATCCCAAAAGAGGTTTTAATGAAGAGTGAAAGCATAAGAAGTTTTTATTTGAGCCAGTTTACCAATGAATAAAAGTTACTCCATAACTCTATTCCCTGAACTGTTGCATCATCTTGTACAAAGTAAATAGTTTGTGTGTGTGGTGTGATTATGTTCGGTGACTTAGTTTGAAAGACTTCCGGAGATGGAAAGAGTAAGGGGAATGGTACCATAAAGAGGAAAAGTTAATACTCGGGAATATAATTTCTTTGTGGCCTCTTGAAAGTAAAGTACCCTTTTCCAAAATGTCAGCAACAGAAGATTGAGGGTGATAGCCCCTTCCGCAAGAAGATTCAAGAAGATTCAAAGTATATTTTGCTGGCTCTTAAACCAGAATCTTATATTTGATAATTTTCCCATACATGTTTTTAATTACATGTTCCAATGCACTCTCATGCGGTGTTTACAAATAATAATAAAAAAAAAATCAAGAAGCTAAACAACACATCACCAAGTCCTTGAGCAATGCATTTTGCTTTTGTAGTTCTCCTGCACTCTCCAAAGAAATGATGGTTCAGAGAGAATGGACACTTCTAGCTGGATGCACTTATAACACAGCAATCATTCATCCTACAGGTAACAGTTTAATTTTTCATGGCATTCACATTGGTAAATGCATTAAAATTGCAAGGAAAGATGAAGAGTAAATTTTGGGTATAAAGCCCAACTTTATCAGCAGTTTGGAATCAAAACTAGAAAGGACAGCTGGCTTATAATGAAATGAAGGAGCTTTACCATTTGAAAAAAAGAGTAATAAACAATGGATCAGATCTACCACTAGTACAGATCAGCATAGCTACATTAAGGGCAATGACCGTACTACACATTTAGTGTGGGCCATTGTCCAGCTTGGGGGAAAAGGTGACTTCTCCCTTAAAAGCCCAAGTCAGGGAAGAACTTTCTGCTGGGCTGTGTCTACATTGGCATCCCTTTTCCGGAAAGGGATGCTAATGAGACACTTCGGAATTGCAAATCCGCGGGAGATTTAAATATCCTCCGCGGCATTTGCATTTACATGTCTGCTGCTTTTTTCCGGCTCGGGGTTTTTGCCGGAGAAAAGCGCCAGTGTAGATGCGATTTTCCGGAAAATAAGCCCTTTTCTGGGAGATCCCTTATTCCTACTTTCAAGGAATCTCCCGGAAAAGGGCTTATTTTCCGGAAAATCGCGTCTACACTGGCGCTTTTCTCCGGCAAAAACCCCGAGCCGGAAAAAAGTGGCAGCCATGTAAATGCAAATGCCGCGGGGGATATTTAAATCCCCCGCAGATTTGCAATTCCGAAGTGTCTCATTAGCATCCCTTTTCTGGAAAGGGATGCCAATGTAGACACAGCCCTGCAGTTGGGGACCAGGTCAGTGGCACACCCATCCAGGTGACCAGAAGAGAGGTGGGGACTATATAGGTCCAAGTGAATGCATTAAAAAGCCTTCTTTTACCTGGACCAAGCAGAGCAGCACACATCCTACCATCAACGTTTTCTCTAGTCTTTTTCATCCACATGAGGATTTTTTCCATCCACGTGTGGAATAAATGTGTGTGCACCAAGGCACTTGAGAAGGTTTCTTCTTCCTCAGTAGAAACAAAAAACTAGCTGAAAGGTACTCTGCTAATCAGCTGGGAAGCATCTGAATCTCTCCTAAATGGCCGCACACACACACATACAGCTTACAGGGAACACTGCTTACCACTCATGGAGGTGCTGAAAGACTGGGTTTTGTCAGCATCTGCTCTGGGCACTGCCCTTGTTGCTCCTTTGTTAGAGGACTGGGAAGCAATTTTTCCCTCACCACCAGATTGGCCAAGGTGAAGTGGAATTTTTATTCCAGCTTCCCCACAGCAGTTCAGTGAGGTTTTCCTGGGAAGAACGTGAAACAGTAATTAGCCACGAGTCACAATTTATGTAAACGAGGGGCAGATGTCCATTGCAATACTCCACAGGGCAGGTATATAGACACCAGATAAAATGGATTGGTTAACGTTTAAAGGAGGTATTCTCTAAAGGAGCCGAAACAAGGGGATTCAGAGCTCCTACAACTGGTATGACAGGGAATCAACCCCATTCACTTTGTAGCCTTCCTTAACCCTCATTAAGCAGTGGGTTGTGGGGGACCAGGATGGATAAGAAGGAGTGCAGTCAGATCCAGGTACATATTGAAGTAATTATGGAATTATCTAAAGTATACTATTTTAAATGGCTGGGAGATAAAATTAAGTTGTAGCCTAATTAAATAGTGTCTTCTGTACTTCCAAAATAGGCAAACAACGGAGCTCCACAAAGTTAAGCCTCCATACAAGGATCTGGCCTATTAATGTTTAGATAATTCTTTAAACAGGTGTTCTGAGCTGACATATTAAGTGAGCTTTGTTTATTTTATATTTTTGGGTAAACCAGGAGCATTAACTCCCAAGCCTTGTCCAAAATTCTACTTGGATAATTACATTCTGTCTACTTAAACATATCCTGAAGTTTCAACGGTATACTATATTCATCTTCACTTCTTCTCTGCTATTGTGTGTGTGGGCACTATTAAACAGCTGCCCAAATACTCCTGCAAATAAAATTCAGTTTGCACAAATGTTCATGGGAAAGCAAACAAAAATTGAGTGCCAGCATGACTACACTGAAAAGCCATTCAGAATGTATGAAAATATTTGCATATAATTTCCCCCCACTATTTGCTCAGTCCTAGCTCTTACTTTTCTAATCTCCCTTCAAAATCAATGGAAGTTTTGCCTGAATAAGGATTAGTTCTTGGAGTAAAAAGTGAATAGAGGCTTTTGGATTTGGTCTTTAAATCAACAATACAGTGTAAAAAATAATATTGTATGTGAATATCCCTCATTGTTTAATAATCTTTTATACCCTGCTGTAACTTTACATGTATGCAGAAAGACATATTCCTTTCCTCCAAAGAGTTTGTAATTCCATCACAGCTAATGTTCATATTAACTAAATGCACTTTCATGGTCAGAACACAAGTTAAATGCCCTTAACTAGCCTTCAAGCAAACTCATTTTCTTTATCCCCAGTAAATGTAACATATTTGGCAAGTTTCAATGTTCAAAAAGAGAGGTAGTAAGGAGCCTTCTTGCCTGCCGTGTATCTCTCAGTCGTGCACAAATGAAACTGTTTTTAGTCCAAGGAAAAGTGTAAGCAACTAGACAAATGCTGAGACAAAACACTGGAACTAGCTACCACAGAGTGGGCTATAAGCGGGAGGTGGTTCACCAGAGTTAGGCCTTGGTGGGATGCAGGTACTTTATTTACCTGTGTGTCCACAGGTATGGCTGCTTACAGCTCCTGTTGGCTGTGGATCGCTGTTCCTGACCACTGGGAGCAGTGCAGACTGGGATACTGCTTGGTGCTGCTGCCATTGACCAACAACTGTGATCCCATGGCCAACAGGTGCTGCAAGTGGCTGTACCTGCAGCCCCCCCCCCCCCCCGGTAAATAAAGAGTCCGGTGACCCACCAGGAACTAACCTGGGTGAAGCACCTGCGGGTGGCTTATTATCTACAGTGTTGTAGGTCATTGTAAGGAGTGATTAAAGGGTCTGATCTAGTAAGGTGTGGTGTACTCTCAGTTCCTGATGACTTCAGTGGGGGGTACTCAGCATTTGCCTGGTTCAATTTTAATAGCACAGTCAGGCCCCCAAAGTGGAGGGAGGGTCCCTTCTCAATGATTAATGATTGTAATGGCACTCAAAAGGTGTATCAAGATCCTTGACTTAGTGAGATTACAAACTCATTTTGGACATGATTGAACAAGTAACAACATGGTGAGTTTGGGAGGACGATTAATAATATTGCACAGCATGGTGCATGTTTGGTTCTGATTAACTAAATGTGTGAAAGTAATAAGCAGAATGCTAGTTGAACATGTTCCTTGACTTCTTCCTTGAGGCTAAGTCATCAAGCGGGATTTAAAAGAGAAGGGGTTAGTGATTTTGGGGACTAGCTCAGGAAGGACTTCAATGCAGAGAAGAACTGACATATTTGTGGGAAAAGTGGACAAGTGATTTGCTGAGTCTGGTATCATAAGCAGAGTGGACAGTTGTGGTGGAGTGAGGATTGGATAAGAGACAAGATTGGATGAGCAGAGAAGAGTTATTTGGGGATCTATAGGCACAGACGTGAAATTTGAAGAGGGAGTCAGTGGAGAAGGAGGAGACGGGATTCAAAGAGGGAGAAGTAATGGGCAAACCAATGAGGAGTGGACATTATCTTAGTTGCAGGATTCGGCATGGACCAGGAGGTGGCATTGCAGGTGTCTCCATTTACTCTTCTCCTCCTCTAAATGAGAAGGACTCCTCTGTTAAAGATGAGCATGATGAATGTGTGAATTATGGACTATATTTCTCAGAGGACAGTTGCAGTGAGAAGGAAAAAGAGTAAGGGAGGTGGGAAAGCTTTCTAAAGTCATTTCAGAAACACACAAACACTGGTGTCTGGTATGCCCTAAAGAATCTAAGGCCAGGTCTATGCTACAGGGGAAGGTTGGCTTAAGACATGCAATTCCAGCTATGTAAATAACATAGCTGGAGTGAACATACCTTAAGCTCAACTTTGCACCATTCCCACAGTGGCAGTTTGCCAGGAGAAATGCTCCTATCGACTTCACTTACTTCTTGCGACAGCGAGGATTCCCAGTGCTGATAGGGGTGCCCTCAGCATTCAGTTTAGTGGGTCTTTACTAGACCCACTAAATTAAATGCTGGAATATCAACTGCTGCAGTGTCCATCTTCCTGCAAGGCTAGGTGTGACTTAAGTGTCATTGCACAATCGTCTTTCAGGAGATTCTGCATCTGTGTAAGTGACTGGGCTTGTGTACACATAAGGCTTGTGTACACAGTGCTTTTCAGGGGTGTAATTTATAAATAAGGCTATGTCTAGACAGCAGGGCTACTTTGGGATACTCAAAGTATCCCAAAATAGCAATTTTGTGTCTTTAAACTGGCCCATTATTTCAAAACAACAGGCGCATGCTATTCTGGCATCTCTGTGACTCTCGTTCCACGAGGGTTAAGGGACTTGTGGGAATAGCACTTTCTTTTGAAATTTGACACCGTCTACACAGCACCAAATTTCAAAATAAGCTATTTTGAGGAAAGGATGCTGTGTAGACACACCCTTTGGGTACATATAGACTGCAGACTTCTTTCAAAAGAGAGCATCCACACCTCAAAACCGGATCAAAAAAGCGATCCAGACTGCATGGATGCTCTCTCAAAAGAAAGCCCTGATTGTTATTGACAAAATGGCCACCAGGGAACCTGTGTTTTTTTTCGATTGACTCTTCTTTCAAAAGAAAAAGTCCCTGTTCTGTGTCCATACGTGCCTTTTTTCGAAAGAGCCCTTTCGAAAAGGTGTTCTCTCAATTTGAGGTTTACCTCAAAAAACCCTGCGCTATTTCGATTTAATTTAGAAAGAACGCAATTGTAGTGTGGACACAGGTGAAGTTTTTTTGAAAAAAGGGCAGGTTTTTTTTTTTTTTAAAAAAAGTATACTGTGGACATATCCTTAGTGTACTTCATGTGAATAAAGTTTGTGTAGACAAGCTGGTGTCTCTGATTATTTCCTAATATGCTTTAACACAGTGCTGTTTGAAACTGTGTGAAAGTGCACTAGGGAACATTTAGTGCACACAAACTGGATCTACATAGTCCAATTAATGTGCAGCACATTAGCGCACTTTTGAAACCAAATCCCCAAAGTGCTCATTACTCAACCATATATATAAGTCCAGAGAGAGACACCCAAGGGAAGAAACAACAGTGACGCAAAACATTAGTGACAGTGACAGAAAATTAGAACAGTTCAAAACTGGGCAATGTAGCTTCTTTCTATCAACCAAAATTCTTAAACGGTGTTCAGACTGTACTAGGTAGGGAAGAGTCTGTTTCAATCACAGTGCCAGTTAGAGCTGGTTGAGTTACTCAAATAATGAATCCATCGTATTCTGGCACTTTTCTGCCAATAAATTATTTCCAAATAAATATTATTATTTAATCAGCTGCAAACATTTTGAATAATGATTATTTGTACCATTCCTCCCATCCCCAAATTAATTGCATTTCATTATACCGTCATCTCTAGTACTTAACTGCATTTAGCATATTGGTAGAGAGGTAATGTCACGGTGCTAACTTGCTTTGGCTGCAGGGAGACACTCATCCCAAAGATCACATGGTGATTTAGGTTTGTGCTAATGTGGACAGGGATTTGGATGAAAAAAATTACAAAGCAACAACTGGAAGGGGGCAAAGAAGGAAAGCTAGGTCTTCAGACACAGCAGATATCATTGCAATGACTCAAAGCTGGCAAAAGGAGGCTAATGATCTGATTTTCAATTTATTTAATCTCTAATGAGATTTTCCTTCAATCTCATACAATTATGTAATGTGTAGCAACCACTGTAATGGGAGGAAGGGGATCCAGATCCTGCATATTCCTTGATTGCTATGGAGGGCCCTCAAGAGCTGCAAGACTCAGAGGAGGATCTCTTATTGGGGGTCCAGGATTTAAGGTCTAGGAGTCTAGTCTGATCACTCAGGCTTAGCGTGGGAGATTGTATTCATCTCCCGTTAAGTGAAGAACCTCTATACGATTTCTAAAATGCAATAGAAATCTTGAGATCTTTCCTTTTCCTCCAAAACAACCCAACCTTGGATCACCTCATAAGCTGTGGTAAGAAAAAAATATAACCTCAGAAGTCAAGATACGATGTTGGATAAGTTGCCATGAGAACACACCAGAATTTATATGAAAACACACTTCATTTGGCAAGTGCTATGAAGCTGAGTATCCAACAGCTGACACATTTTGCTGTGTCTAACAAGCTGTTGACCCACACACACAAAAAAATAAAAAAATATCTATCATGGCCCTCTATGTGAAGCAAAAAAGCAAGCAAGCATTATGGTGCCCAAGAGAGGCAGATGCTTTTTGAGTTAGTGTTTAGATCCCCCCCGAGTTGAAAGACTTAAGGGCTTCACCATACACAGTCCCCAGTGGAGGAACCCACTGCTGAACAAAATGGGAGATCTCCATGACAACTGCTGGGGAGGAAGAGGAGGTAAAAGCAATATGGAATCATTGTTCTCTTAGTGGTATACATCAATTGAGCTTGGGAATTAGTCTGAATTTAAACTGGTGTCACACTGTAGAATTGGTACCATAAGTCCAGATTTGCCTTTCACAGGATATTAGTAAATACCTATTTGAGTTAAAGGGAATTACTCACATCCTGCTGGTGGAAGAATCAGAGTTTATGAGGATGATATTCTGTTTTTTATATTTTTAATTTGTTACATTTCTCACTATCCTCCCCTCTATTTTCCACTACCTCTGACATTCTCTCAAACACCCACAGGTGCCTTCAGAAATCTGAAGGTTGAACTTCAGTCATTAAACAAATGGTAGCTCCATTGAACGTGCTGTGATTATACTTTTTGCCTAGGTGGCTTTTTTGAATATTTCCAGTACCACCTGCATGCAAAATGTAGTGGATGAATCATCAGTTCATTTCTCTGTGACTACAATTCATCCCTCTGAGCATTCAGTTCTCTCTGTCCACACAAACCCCACAATCTCATCAGTTTGTTCCACTGCTTCCCCATCTCATTTATTACACACTTTATAAAGTGGCCGATCCCCTTCCTTTGCACAGAACCATCTCTGTAGAAAGATTTCTGCTAATTTGTCCTTTTCATATTTGTTCATTTTTTTTAATTGTATCCTTTGGTATATATGGTTGTGACTACTTTCTTCCACTATTTGATCTGAGGAAGTGGGTCTGGCCCACGAAAGCTCATCATCTAATAAACCATCTTGTTAGTCTTTAAAGTGCTACATTGTCCTGCATTTTGCTTCTACTAAATTCATGGCCGTGAAAAATGTACCAGGGACCATGAAATCTGTTGTCGCCCACCCTGCCTCTCCAAAATTTGGTCTTTTTTGCACTTTTACCTCACATTATACAGATTTCATGCAGGAAACGAATGTTTCACAAATAGGTCCCTGACCCAAAAGGACATTGCAAGGGGGTCACAAGGTTATTTTAGGGGGCTATTGCCACCCTCGCTTCTGTGCTTTCATACCTTGGGTGGCCGTGGCTCTAGAGTGGCAACTGTTGGCCAGGTACCCAGCTCTGACGGCAGCACCCCACCAGCAGCAGTGCACCAGTAAGTGTGATGCTTACTGATTAACCACTGACACCTGTAGCAGGCAGCAGCACAGAAATACAAGTGGCAATACCCTACCACACCATCCTTACTTCTGTGCTGCTGCTGGCAGTAGCTTTACCTTCACATCTGGGGCCCTGGTCAGCAGCCACTGCTCTCCAGTTGCCCAGCTCTGAGGGCAACACTTGCCAGCAGCAGTGTGGAAGGAAGGAAGGAAGGATGGCAGTACAATGCCCCCTATCCTAAAATAACCTTGTGACCCCCCCGCCCACTCAGAACTCCTTTTTTTGGGTCAGAACCCCTACAATTACAACACCACGAGATTCTACATTTAATTAGCTGAAATCATGAAATGTTTATGATTTTTAAAATCAGACCACTATAAAAATTGACTAAATGGACTGTGAATTTATTAAGGCCCTAGTTATGCACCTGCTTAAGATCTTGTTGAACTGATTTCAATGCAGGTTTGTGCTTTAGAAAATTCCATTAGGCACCTACCATAATCTACAGGTGCCTAAATAATTTTTACAAAATCTAGCCCCAACTGACATCCCCAAGATCATCCAGGCAGCCTGTGGCAGAGCTGGCCATGGGACCCAGCTCTCCTCGGGCACAGGTCAAAGCCATCACAGGCCATTCTTCTTTTCTGGATTTTAATTTTTGTGACCATACAGAGAACCGACTTTGCTCCTAGAACTAGCACAAACACATGAATAAACTGGGGATTTAGGATTATTGCTGGCAGAGTTACTTTGTTCAGTAATGCTGCTGTGCTCAAGAACTGCGTTAAACGTTTTATATATTAGAGCAGCCTTTTGCAAAGCTGTTCTGTAGTTTGATCAGCCGGGCAGAAAACCTCTTTGCCTGCTGTTTGGCATCAGGATGAAAATAATCCTGGGATTGCACTTGCCTATCACGAAACAGGTACTCCCCCAAGTGAGTGGGCAGGCTGACTTTGGCCAGAGTGCTGAGAACGATTTTGATACATGAGTCTGTCAGTCACACACAGTCCCAGCGTTCCACACCTCTCTCTCTCTCTCTCTCTCTCTCTCTCACACACACACACAGCCACTTTATGCAAGCAGCAGCTTGCACAATTCGATGAGACTGCACCTTTTACAGAACACATTAAAATGTACCTGATAAACCGTCCAGAGTGTCTTCACTTTCCAAAATCCCTCTGTGCTTTGTCCCTCGCAGCTCACTACTGGACATCCGAATGAGCTTTACCATCCTGATCATCTCAGGCAACTCGCAGGCTAAGGTGCCCGCCTGATAGCTGGGCAGGCTGCCCATGGGAAAGGGCATCGGCTCTCCCCCTGTCCTCCACTGCCTGCTCAGCTCTGTTGAATTAAAAAACCGATCTAACACAGGCATCCTGTTCTGTGCTCTCCAGAAAGGGCTGCTCCCGCTACTGGACTAGGGACACACTTCACGGCCAGACACACATAAAAACAACAAAAATGGGCTCTCACAGCTGAGAAAGAGGCTTCTCCAGCCTTGCTGCTTCCTGACAAACGCTGTACAGAGACTGACTTTCCGAAGTTTCCCCACTAGTGAGTGAGCTGAAGCAGTTGCTGGACCTCTTCCTCCTCAGAGATAGATGCATATTTTTCACTCTCCCTCGGTCTCAGGCTGCAAGTTACAACACTTAATTAATCCCAGGCTACAGCTGGAACATCAGCCAAAAAAAAAAAAAAAAAAGTGTGTGGGGGGAAGAGAAGCCAGCGAGGTATTTTATTTTCCTTCCTCTCTATCTCTTCTTAGTCTTTTGTTTGTTGGCTTGTTTGCTTGCTTGCTTGCTTGCTTGCTTTCAGGAGTTGTCACCCAACTGCAAGCTCCTGGAATTTGCAGAGAAGGAACATTTTCAGCTCCTGGTTTGGCTATCAGGCGCTATCAGGTAAACAGCTGCTGGTTTATTAAAGAGACTAGCTTCACCAAATCATGCCGAGCAAGCCGAAAGCAGTCGTCAGGAAAAGCAGCCCAGCAGAACCAGTTCACAGCTGCCTTTCGCGGGCTACACTGGCAGGAGGCCATCCCTCCTTTCAATTAATGGCCACATAATGATGAATATATTAAGAGGGCTGTTTGAATTTATCTACACGGTAATGCAATCAAAAAGGTTTCCTGCCCACCCACCTCCGTCGTCTTCCTCCTTTCTCTCGTTTGGTTCTCAGCAAACCCAAAGGGAGTTTTGGCCTATTAGTCAAATCCCTTTGTAACCTTAGCTGCCCTTCAGCTGCAAGGGAAATAACACTGATTCACATTCCAAAGCTAACTGGGAAAGAAGCGAATCGGGAAAGCAGGAAGATCTGCATTCACAAGTCGGGCGCTGTTGTGTAATCCTAACAAACAGCTCTGGTTTTCAATTCCATTTTTGAAGACAAATAATCATAAAACCAGAAGGAAAGAAGGAACTGCTAAGGCTTGACTGGCCAGGGAAATTAAGTTGTTGGAATTCCACTTTTTCACGGGAGGTCCCAGGGTGGACTTATTATTTTGGCTGCTAGGTGTAAAGCTCCACCTAAGTGAAGGAATAAGTTCATGTGAGGACATTAAGTAGTGACTAGTGATTATTCACTCGTAAACAGAAGATGATTATCACCAGCCTTTAAAGACAAGACAAAAGATACCTGAGAGCTATGTGGAACGACTCTGTGTATCCGTAACACTTTCACTAACAAATGAGGTTACTGGGACATTTTAAAACATGCATGAACATAATTTGTTAGACAGATGTTACAGCAATTCCTTTCCCTCTCTTTCGCTTCACCTCCTTCAGTAGCAGGACCCTTTTATTTTTCTGGCATTTTCACTGATTTTATATAGTCTGCACTCTTAATCTATATCCCTTTTCGTCCTGGGTTGTCATTCAGCCTTAGTGTTTATGTAGGGTGCAGGAAGGAACTAATGGAATGGAGGCAGTTTACTGTATCATCTACTTTATTCAAAACAAAACAAAAAATCGCTAGTTAGGAATTTAACATGCATTTTAATTTTTCCTAGTATCTATAAATAACAAACTTACTTTGGTTAAATTCCATGTCATTTCTTTTACAGATGGAAAAATAAACAGGCAAACAAACAGGATCTTCCTTCATGGGGGGAAGAAGATCCAAGTGAATGGATTAAAAGTTAACATCCTTAAATATAAAAAATAGAACAACAAGGACAAGGGGTTTTCCTTGTTATGCCAACAACAGCAGGAGCAGCATGATATTTCCACTGTTCTAGCATCTTTTGCCATGTTTACCTTACTTTGTTTCTACTTCAGACTGGACATAACAATGATCTTCAAAAATATGGTTATTTTTAATGTAGGCGCTGGTGCTATATTATTAGCATACTTGTTGAATATGATCTAATTAGTCCATGCTTTCAGGTGGCCCTGGTTTGAAAAGAGTGACATGCTCCCTAAGTGTTATACCATTGTTGTTGTAATGTTATTTTGCAGGAGCACTTACCATCAGGATATCCTGACCCTTGGAACAAAGGGGTTAAGAACAAAGAAAACAAATAAATGATATAAAGTAATAATACACCAGAAACACTGACACATTCATACAACGCAATGCTGCACTTCCATGACAAAGATGAGTGTTATTGTTTTATCCCACGTTGGTATAATTTCAATAGCTTTATTTTGATTGTTTCATGTTGTTGTTTTCCTATTATTGGAGCAAGTCATGCAATTGAGCCTCCTTAAAGGAACAATGTTTCTGTTGAGGAGTGAACTGGTTCAAAGAAAGAAATGACCCAGACCTTTGCCTGATGTGCAAATTAAACCCAGGCTGATTTTTTTTAAATTGAGACACAAAAATGTTAACTCTCTCCCCCAATTATTATACTGGGATTTTGTTCACCTCTGCACTTCCTACTCCCAGGGGGACAAGAAGCAGAAGTGCCAAAATACTGTGAAAGAGGCTTTCCATTTGGAATTTCCAGCTTGGTGAGAAACAAAAAGTACCAGAAATCTCCCAAGAAAGCTCATTCTTAGATGTCCAGCCCAATATCTGCAGAGTCCAAAGAAGTCTGGATAGCTTTAGATAATCATCTAAACATTCAGGCTACATCTACATTGGCAAGATTTAGCACAAAAGCAGCTGCTTTTGCGCAAAATCTTGCTGCCTGTCTACACTGGCCGCGAGTATTTGCGCAAGAACACTGACGTTCTACTGTATGAAATCAGTGCTTCTTGTGCAAATACTCTGACACTCCCGCTCAGGGATAAGTCCTCTTGCACAACTGTTCTTGTGCAAGAGGCCAGCATAGACAGGTAACATCAATTTTCTTGTGCAAGAAAACCCGATGGCTAAAATGGCCATCGGAGCTTTCTTGCGCAAGAGAGCATCTACACTGGCATGGATGCTTTTGCACAAAAGCAAATCTTTTGCGCAAAGGCACATGCCAGTATAGACGCTCTCTTACTCAAATACTCTAATGCAAAAACTCTTGCATTTAGAGTATTTGCACTAAATCTTGCCAATCTAGACGTAGCCTTAGATGCTTAACCAAACTGCACATCCAAACTGAGCCACCAAACTTTCTGAGGACTGACTACCACTATCATTTCTTTACTAATATCCTCTTGTAGTGTTTCAAAAAGTGGTCTTACTTTTTGCATCCTCAAAATTGGGATTACAATATTGTGCCCACAGGTAGGTAATTTGGGCAGCTGTATATATAATTTGTAAATGGAATCAAGTAGATATAATTCAAATGGCCTTCACTATACTTGTAGTTATTTGCACCTGCAATTTTTCAGATCGGGGGTGGGGGAGTGGAAGGGGGAAGGTAAGCCTAGAGAAAAACCGATTGAAAAGCTAACCTGTTGTCATGACAACTACCTTATTGTAAAAGTATATACATCATAATTCTAACACACACAAGACTTATTTCTCCTAGGGAAACTAGGAGCATGCAAAACCTGCTGCTCTTGACAGAATGTAATTCTTTCTGTGCCAGGGGTTAGTTTGGGGGTCACTATTTGAAACCAAAGGTCTTTGCTTTACCTGAATGAAGATAACTGAGAAGTAATACTAGCAGGTCGGCAATGCTCCTTCTAATTTTTATGTTCAAGTACAAAATTAACTTTTTACCTGCACTTAACAAAATTAATTCTATGCATAGATGGGATGGGGTGGGGTGGGGTGGGGGCAAAGGTTAGGCTTAGGGCTGGGGCAGGCATTTGGGGTGAGGGCTTAAGCTGGGGGCTCTGGTGTGAGGCCAAGGCTGAGGGATTTGGAGTTTAGGCTGCCCTGGGATTGCAGTGGGGCGAGAGGTCTCCCCCCAGCCCTCTCTTGCCACAGCAACTTGGGGCCAGATGAGAGGTATTTCTCTGCAGCTGAGGCCGCTCAGGTGGGGCCGGGCCAGGCCAGGGAAGGCCTGATATCTTTCTGTATGACCAGGTAACTTACAGGGAAAATACCTGCCAAAATCAGTGATTCAATAGCTAGCATTGACAAAGCTTTTGGACAAGCTGTAACTCTAATCGTCCTGATTATAGCTGGTACATTTTTTTTACCAAGACTCTTTTTGGCAAAAAATGCAGGTTCGGTGATGCTGAAACACTTTGTGAATTTCTTTTAATTGTGCTGATTTGTTTTGGTTGAAAAAAAATGGTAATTTTTAAAAATACTTCATTTTGTCAGTTTTGAAAGGAAATGGAACATTGAAATGACTTTTTTAATTCTGAAATTTCCTTCAGCGTTATTTTTAATAAATGTTTACAAATGCCCCAAATTGAAACAAAATGTTTTGCCTGACCTGATTTTGCTGGCAATTTTGAAACCTTTTGTTTTCAGTTTGACCAAAAAATACTCAACTTTAGTCTGCCAGTGGATATTAACATAAAAGACTGAAACAGGGACACAGTCCTGGAACCCATGTGGGTTTGATGCAAAAGTTTGCAAACACCATCTTAAGAATATACATTATACAGGATTAAAGGTGTAGGTTTTCACTGAACACTTTCCTCAAAACAAACTGGAATTCAGAATGTATTCATTCTTCTTGACAAAAGTTTTTAGTTGTGTGTGACTGTTGATTCTTTTGGCTTCTTCATCATAAGAAAGAGACTAGCTTGATCAGAGACACTGAAGAGGAATGTTTATAATGAGTTAATGTTCCTCCAAATCCATGAACCAACAAAAAGAATCTCCTTCAGCAGTAGCTTCAGAGGCCTTATATCGATCGGTCACATTCTGAGCTGGTGTCAATTGTCGTAGGTCTATTGATTTCAATTGAGATAGGATGAGTTTCACAAGTTGGGGTATGGGGCTGATCCCAAGACACATTTTTCACCCTACTTAGGAAAAATGAGCATCATAGATGGACAAAACACACAGCAAAATGTGCCCAATAATTTGTTACTGACATTTTTTAAAAAAATCACTGAAGACATTCAGCTCACCTAAACAATTTTCCTGTTTCTATAGAACTATGGGCCAGATTTTAAACAAACAACGAAATAAAGATGGGCCATTTGCTGTTGCTACTTAATGTGCTGCTTTATGGTTCTGAGTAAAAGATGGCAATTATAACATAAATATAAATGTAATAGCTTTGGCTCCAACTCCTCCTAAGCAGCAATGCCAGCGGATAGGTGAAATGAGTCAGTTCTGAAAACCTGACAAGGCAGTGTTTATTTTCACAGACAAGTATGAGAATTGAAAAAGTCTTGAGCAAAAGAAGAGCGGGGTGGGAGAAAAGAGACAGGAATAAGCTGGCAGACTCATGGCTTGGAGTTCACAAATGGTATCTCTTTAAAAGTTTTACTTGGTTGCTTATTTCTTTTAAGCTGTGTAGGACGGGCAGCAGCAGAACTGCATGCCACATAGTAGAGGAAGTGCCTTGTGTGTCTTTCTAGTCTATTGCAGCCCACATAGCCTTCATTAACCTAGTGCTCTGGTTTTCATTGCAAGTGTCTCTCTCCCCATCCCTTGTCTTCTGTCCTTCAAAGCAGGGGGAGGGGTGGAATTTGGGGTGGAGGAGAAAGAATGAAGCAAGAGTTTAAGCTGGCATAGAACTTCTCTCTTGGCTCTCAGCTGCCATTGTCAGTGCCAAATCTACTGTCTCCAGCAACTCTCCCACAACAAATCAGTCCAGGCGCACAAAAGCCATAAAATAATGTTGAAGAACAAGCCTCAATTCCCACCCCTCATTCTTTCCAATTTCCCTCCCCAACTTTCTTTCACCAGAGATGACCTCCTCCTGCTCCTCAGCAGCATTAAGTGATAGTGGGACTTCCAATCTGCAGATTTGCTGAAGACTTTCCCAGCAGGTCAGCCAACTGGCCATTTGCATCAACAGAACAAAAGGAAAAGTCCAGTAGCCTCACTCTTTTCTTTCCAGAAGCTGCTGCTTGGAAAGGAGGACTCCTTCTTTGGTGTAGTGGGGTTCAGAACTGAACTCAGTATTCCAAATGCGGCCTACCTGGAAGCTGCGACTCTTCCCAACAGTACTGAGATTTTGTGCTACGTGCCACTGACATGAATGAAACCATTGTTGTTTGCAGTGTTTTTGTAGCTGTCTTGGTGTAAGGATATCAGATATAAGGCGGGTGAGGGAAAATCTATTATTGGACCAACTTCTGTTGGTGAGAGAGACAAGTTTTCAGGCATGGGCAGAGCTGAAGAAATGAAGAAGAACTCTATATAAATGTGAAAGCTTTGCTCCTCCAACAAAAGTTAGTCCAATAAAAGGTATTACCTCACCCATCTTGTCTCTCCATTTAAATCAGGTTAACTTGAAAACTCCAGAGGAACTTATAGAAAAGAAACTCTCAGATATTAAAATGAAACCTCGACTATAAGAGACGTTTAAAGAAATCCCCCTTTCCTAATTATAAACGTAAATAAGAATAAAACCAGACAGAAAAGATTGTTGATGTTGAATCTCTCTAGTCTGGCACCTTCGGGACCTACTGGTGCTGAACCAGAGAATTTGCTGAACCCTGTGAGGTTAATATTGTCTAGCAGCATTGCCAATACTTTCACAGCTTACTGGGCTCTTAGAAGACATTTAGGGGTAAGTGCTCTTAGAAGACATTTAGGGCTAAATAACACACTGAGAGCCAGGACTGGTGGCTGTAAACAAACTTTATGGGAATGGGAAAAACTTGGTTACACCCATGATAAGTGGCCATCTGGCTAACTGAAATTATGCCAGACCACAAATGGTGCCAGACCAGAGAGTGCCTGACAAGAGACGTTCAACATGTATTTATGAGCTCTTAAGATACTTACTGAATTAAATTAAGATTTAACTTAAATAAATATTAGAGCTGTCAAGCAATTTAAAAATGTTGATGAATAGCAGTTTTAATTGACACAGATAAAAAAAGATAAAAGAAAACATTTCAGTCCACCTCACACAAATACTATCATGCAATCCCTTGATTGTGAAAATGCAGACTTTATAAATGTAGACTTTTTTAAAAACAAAACTGCCCTCAGAAATAAAACAATGTAAAATTTTAGAGCAGTGTTTCTCAGGGTATGTCTACACTACCCTCCTAATTCGAAGTAGGAGGGTAATGTAGGCATACTGCACTTGCAAATGAAGCCCGGGATTTGAATTTCCTGGGCTTCATTTGTATGAAGCCGGCCGGCGCCATTTTTAAATGCCGGCAGTTAGAACCCTGTGCCGCGCGGCTACACACGGCACGTAGTAGCTAGTTCGGATTAGGCTTCCTAATCCGAACTATAGCTGTACTCCTCATTCCACGAGGAGTACAGCTAGTTCAGATTAGGCAGCCTAATCCAAACTAGCTAATCCATGCTGCGTGTAGCCGCGCGGCACGGGGTTCGAACTGCCGGCATTTAAAAATGGCGCCGGCTGGCTTCATGCAAATGAAGCCCGGGAAATTCAAATCCTGGGCTTCATTTGCAAGTGCGGTATGCCTACATTACCCTCCTACTTCGAATTAGGAGGGTAGTGTAGACATACCCTCAGACTTTTTATGCTGGTGACGCTGTTTGGATTTAAAAAAAAAATTGCGACCTTTCCTCCTACTAGAAAAAACTGTAATCTCCTTCAGCCTTCGGGGCTTGGGGCATGAACCCTCTTTGTCTTTCAGCTTCATGACTGCCTCCAGAGCTCCAGGCTTCAGCCCCTTTTGAGGTGTGAAACTCTGGGCTTTGAGGTGTGAAACTGACTATGAGTTGTCCTTTAGGTCTCTAGTCCTTAGCCTCATATTAGTCCATATCTGCAAAAACAATGAGGAGTCCTATGTTAGGGTGTGTCTAGACTACATTCCTCTCTTGGCAGAGGGATGTAAATGAAGCACTTCAAAAGTGCAAATGAAACCGGGATTTAAATATCCCACGCTTCATTTGCATAATCACGTAATGGTGCTCTTTTGAAAAAGCACTATTTCAAAATTGAAACCGCAGTTTAGATGCTGTTCTTTCGAAAACAGGGAGCTTTTTCAAAAGATCCTATACAGGATCTTTCAATTTCAAAATAGCGCTTTTTCGAAAGAGCGCCATTATGTGATTATGCAAATGAAGTGCGGGATATTTAAATCCTGGATTCATTTGCACTTTCAAAGTGCTTCATTTACATCCCTCTGCTGACAGAGGGATATAGTCTAGATGTAGCCTTAGAGACTAACAGATTTATTAGGGCATAAGCTTTCATGGGCATTCATCTGATGAAGTGAGTTTTAGCCATGAAAGCTTATGCCCTAATAAATCTGTTAGTAATAAATAAATCTGTTAGTATTACATAAATTATGCCCTAATAAATCTGTTAGCAACTAATAAATCTGTTTTTTCTTTACAAGAGGAGACTTCAGGATATTGGCTTGTTTAGCCTAACAAAACAAAGGCTGAGAGAAAGTATGATTGCTCTCTATAAATACATCAGAGGGATAAACATCAGGAAGAGAGGTATTATTCAAGTTAAGGGCCAGTGGTAGTACAAGAACAAATGGATGTAAACTGGCCCATGATAGGCTTGAAGTTAGATGAAAGTTTCTAACCAGCAGAGGAGTGAAGTTCTGGAATAGCCTTCTAGGGGAGTAGTGAGGGCAAAAAACCTAACTTGTTTCAAGACTGAGCTTGGTAAGTAGGACTGGAGAGCAATTCAAAACATTAATCACAATTAATCACAATTTGGATGGCACTGGATAAAAAGACAGTGATATGTAGCCATTGCAAGGTTAAGTTCCAATACCATCAAAGTACTTTAAGTCTGCAGTATCACCTAAATGCTAGTCATGCTTTCATCTCTAGTTCTTGTGGTACAGATAACCTGCCAACAGCAAAGGAATCCCATCAGCCATGACAGAATATGCATATAGAATTGCAGGATCACTATAAGCTCATGGATCAAAGTGCAACTGTTAACCAATGCTATTGCAAAGTGGATAACTATGGACTACAGAGCACTCAGGGTACGTCTAGACTACAGGCTTTTGCCTACAGAAGTTTTGTTGACAGATACTGTCAACAAATCTTCTGTCGACAAAGAGTGTCTAGACTACATTCAGTTCTGTCGACAAAGCAAGCTGCTTTGTCGACATAACAGTGTGGACGCAAAGGACAGTTTAGATGCGATAATGCCTTCTGTCGACAGAACTCTGTCGACAAAAGGCGTTATTCCTCGTAAAATGAGGTTTACCAGCGTCGACAAAACTGCTAAATTCTATCGACGTTATGTCGACAGAACTCAGTGGTAGTGTAGACACAGGTTTAGTTTTGTCGACAAAAGTCCACTTTTGTTGACAAAACCCTGTAGTCTAGACACACCCTCAGTGTTGTCAATGACAGAGGGTTAAGATATGTTATTCAAATTGCAACTTCCAAACAGTCATAGAATCATAGAATAATAGGACTGGAAGGGACCTCGAGAGGTCATCGAGTCCAGCCCCCCGCCCTCAAGGCAGGATCAAGCTCCGTCTACACCATCCCTGACAGATGTCTATCTAACCTGTTCTTAAATATCTCCAGAGAGGGAGATTCCACCACCTCCCTTGGCAATTTATTCCAATATTTGACCACCCTGACAGTTAGGAATTTTTTCCTAATGTCCAATCTAAACCTCCCCTGCTGCACTTTAAGCCCATTACTCCGTGTCCTGTCCTCAGAAACCAAGAGGAACAAATTTTCGCCTTCCTCCTTGTGACACCCTTTTAGATATTTGAAAACCGCTATCATGTCCCCCCTTAATCTTCTTTTTTCCAAACTAAACAAGCCCAGTTCATGAAGCCTGGCTTCATAGGTCATGTTCTCTAAACCTTTAATCATTCTTGTCGCTCTTCTCTGTACCCTTTCCAATTTCTCCACATCTTTCTTGAAATGTGGCGCCCAGAACTGGACACAGTACTCCAGCTGAGGCCTAACTAGTGCAGAGTAGAGCGGCAGAATGACTTCACGAGTTTTGCTTACAACACACCTGTTGATACAACCTAGAATCATATTTGCTTTTTTTGCAACAGCATCACACTGTTGGCTCATATTCAACTTGTGGTCCACTATGACCCCTAGATCCCTTTCCGCCATGCTCCTTCCTAGACAGTCGCTTCCCATCTTGTATGTATGGAACTGATTGTTCCTTCTTAAGTGGAGCACTTTGGTCATACACCTTGACCTCATAAGGAACCATTGCAGCATGAATAGCTCACAACGATCACACGACAAAGCTGGAGCTTCAGAAAAAATGCATTGGGGCCATAGCTATTGGGGCCATGCCACGCTTGACTGATGCTGCATGGACACTGCAATTATTTACTTTAAAGGTAACACATACTGAAGAGAGGCAGCATTTCTTGGATGTTGCAAAAGAATAGCATACGCCAGAAAAGGTAACAACAATTAGTCATAACAAGAACTCCTCCTAAACTATAAGAGCTAAGACCACCAAATTCAGTATGCAGCTTCCTGTTAGCATACCTTAAACTAGGGTAAGGGTTTCATTGTGCCAGGAAAATGGGATGTGCCTGGAATGGGATTGCTTCTCATAAAATCACATAGAAAAGACACACAATCATCAGGAAGGGGAAAGGGACTGGCTGGAGGTGCACCCCCCATCCGGGACTGCCTGAGCCCCAAGCCTCCCACTCCCAGGCCAACCCCACTTTGGGGAGCAGTGGGGAGCTGAAGCTGCCCCTGATTCATATGGAAACATTGCAGGATGTTCTCTTTCATCAGGGAGCAAGGGGAAAGTGCACAGTTTGCTGCATTCTTCACTCTGGCTGGGGAGTGCAGGGGGCAGATAAACCTGGACCTGCCCCAGCTGGGGGGGACACACCTTTCCCCTGGCTGTGCCTACTGGAGCTGCAGCCACCAAGGAGGTGTTTCTCAACTGGCCCCAAGCTGCTACGGTGAGAGAGGGCTGAAGTAATTCTCTTTCCCTAGGGCAGCCTGTGTACTGAACCCCCATCCCCAACCTCACCGCAGCACAATGATTTAAATTAAACATGTACATTTTCATTTTATTTACTAAAAAACACAAATTAGAATAATAGAATCATAGAGCTGGAAAAAACCTCCAAAGGTCATCAAGTCCAGCTCCCTGCTCTAGGCAGACCAATCTCAACTAAATCAACCCTGCCAGAGCTTTGTCAAGCCGAGACTTAAACACCTCTAGGGATGGAGACTCCAATACCCTAGGTAACCCATTCCAGTGCTTTACCACTCTTCTAGTGAAATAGTTTTTCCTAATATCCAACCTGGACCTCTCCCACCACAGCTTGAGACCATTGCTCCTTGTTCTGCCATCTGTCACCACTGAGAACAGCCTTTCTCCAGCCTCTTTGGAAGCTCCCTGCAAGAAGATGAAGGCTGCTATCAAATTCCCCTTCACTCTTTGCTTCTGCAGACTAAACAGACCCAAATCCCTCAGCCACTCCTCATAGGTCACATGCTCCAGCCCCCTAATCATTTTGGTTGCCCTCCGCTGGACCCTCTCCAGTGCGTCCACATCCTTTTTGTAGTGGGGGGCCCAGAATTGGACACAATACTTCAGATGTGGCCTCACCAGAGCCGAATAAAGGGGAATAATGACATCTCTGGATCTGCTGGCAATACTCCTCTTAATGAAACCTAATATGCCTTTAGCCTTCTTGGCTCCAAGGGCATACTGTTGACTCATATCCAGCTTCTCATCCATTGTAACCCCCAGGTCCTTTTCTGCAGAACTACTACTTAGTTGGTTGGTCCCCAGCTTGTAACAATTCTTGGGATTCTTCCCTCCCAAGTGCAGGACTCTGCACTTGTCCTTGTTGAACCTCATCAGATTTCTTGTGGCCCAATCCTCCAATTTGTCTAAGTCACTCTGGACCATATCTCTGTCCTCAACGATATCTACCTCTCCCCCTAGCCTAGTGTCATCTGCAAACTTGCTGAGGGTGTAATCCAACCCCTCTTCCAGGTCATTAATAAAGATATTGAACAAAACCGGTCCTAGAACCGAACCTTGGGGCACTCCGCTAGAAACTGACAGCCATCCTGACATCGAGACGTTGATCACTACCTGCTGGGCCCGGTGTTCTAGCCAGCTTTCTGTTCATCTTGCCGGTCATTTATACAATCCATATTCCCTTAACTTGCAGGCAAGAATATTGTGGGAGACTGTATTAAAAGAATTGCTAAAGTCAAGGTATATCACATTCACTGACTTTCCCATGTCCACAGAGTCAGTTACTTAAGTCAGTCAATGAATTAAGTTAAGGGCTCGAGCAATGCCGATTGAATCTTTTGTACTTACAGGGGCGGCCTGTGAGCCTAGGCAAACTAGGCAGTTGCCTAGGGAGCCACTGGCCCGGGCACCGGATGATGACATCATGTGGCGCCAGGGCGCCCCATGATGATGTCACAGCCATTGACAGCTATGCAGGTGGGGGCGTTGATAGCGCCTCTGCCTAGGGCACCAGTTGCCGCAGCCGGCCTCGGACCACTCCTCAGTACTTATATATATATATATACACACACACACACACACACACACACACACACACACACACACACACACATACCAGGGAAATTGAGGCAAAACAAATCAATTTCTAAATAATTTCCCCCCATGATATATTTACTCAAGTTCAGCCATCCCACCTTGTGCTACAACAAGCCAGATATCACAATCTAAATAGAATGAGGACTCCTATGGCATCTTAGACTATGTACACACAGTGAAGCTATTTCGGGATACCTCCGGTATCCTGAAATAGCTATTCCATGTTTTAAAAGCAAGCCCATCTTAAGATCAAGCATGAGGGATAAGGGACGTTTTGGAATAGCACCTTATTTTGAAATTTGGTGCTGTGCAGACAGTGCCAAATTTTGAAATAAGCTGTTTCGAAATTACCTCAAAATAAGCTACGCAATTTGCATAGTTTCTGTGTAGTAAGGATGTTAAATTGCAGTTAATATACTAGTCGATAGGCACTCAACTAGTCGATAGGCACTTCTGCATTCCTCCTTTAAAATGTACAAGAGCTCCCGTTGGGGCTCTTGTACATTTCAAAGGAGGAATGCGGAACACCACGTGCATCCTGGGGCCAGTGGGAAGTCCTGCTGATTCTGGGTGGCACACGGGCATGCCAGCTTTGAAATGTACAAGAGTCCCTAGCAGAGGCTCTTGTGCATTTCAAAGTGGAAGTGCACTCATGGAGCCCGGGATCAACAGGGGACTAAGCGGGGGATCAGCTGATCCTAGGCTCTGTGCGGCATTTCAGTGGAATCTGGGATCATCTGGGCATTACCCAGCTGACTGTGGATTCTGCACAGAATTTCCTCAGAACCTGGGGTCAGCTGGGGACTCCCCAGCTGATCCTGGGTTCCACAGAAATGCCGCACGTAGCTCAGGATCAGCTCAGGAGTCTCAAGCTGACCCTGGTGCTGCCGCTTTGAAACACCACTTCGGGATCAGCTGGGATCAGCTGTGCGGTGCTACCGCTTTGAAATGCCAAGGCAGCGTTCAAAGGGGCAGCGCCACACAGCTGAGCTGGGATCAGCTTTAGGGTGCTGCCTTTTGAAGTACTTCATCTTCCCGCCTCTTTGCTGCCTCTATCTAATAGAGGCAGCAAGGGGGGTGGGTGGGAATTGATTAGTTGACTGAGTATCCGATAAGCATTTGCTCATTGGGTAGTTGACTAGTCTTTAACATCCTTATTGTGTAGACCAGTGTTTCTTAAACTGTGTTCCAGTGTGCTGCAAGGCCATTGGAGGTGTGCCACGGAGAACAACAGAATTCAAAATGGCCACCCTTAAAGGGTGATTTTTTTTTTGCTCAATGATTTCCCCCAACACTTTTTTCCCTCAATAACTTTCTCCCCGAGCCTTCCCCTCCCCCCCAACTTTTTTTTTTTGGCTCAACAAAAAAAAAAAATCCTTGGCATTCCTCATAAAAAAATATTGTTTGGTGTTTCTCGGTCTTAAAAAGTTTAGGAAACACTGGTGTAGATGAATCCTTAGGGACTAAGAGATTTATTAGGGCAGGGGTGGCCAACCTGTGGCTCCAGAGCCACTTGTGGCTCTTCAGAAGTTAATATGCAGCTACTTATATAGGTACCCAATCCAATGCTGGAGCTACAGGTGCCAACTTTCCATTGGGCCAGAAGGTACTCACTGTTCAACCTGCAGCTCTGCTCTAGATGCTGTGCCCCTCCACCCTGTCCTCCTAGGATCCTGCCACTTCCCACCCTCTACACTGAGCCTGTCACACCCATACTTCCCCCCTTCAGTGTCTCCCACTGAGAAAGAGCTGATCTCAGTGGGCAGGAGGAAAAGGAGAAGGAGGCACTGACTGGTGGGGCTGCTAGTAGGTGGGATGCACTGAAAGTGGTGGTGGGGAGATGATCAGGGCTGGTGACATACAATTGTGGCTCTTTGGCAATGTGCATTGGTAAATTCTGGCTCCTTCTCAGGTTTAAGTTGGCCACTCCTATATTAGGGCATAAGCTTTCATGGGTAAAATCCACTTCATCAGATGGATTGGAGTGGAAGTTACAGAAGCAGGGGTGTATTTAAGGGAAAAGTTGCTTGTGTTAATGAAACTAATCAAGTCAGAATCATTCACATGTTTTGTTGTGGAGATATGAATATCCAGAGGGGATAAATTGCCTTTATAACGCGTTAACCAGTTGTGATCCTTATTCAATCGTAAATTGATAGTGTTGAATTAGCAAATGAATTCCAGTCCAAATGTCTCCCTTTGTAACTGGTTTTTGAATTTTTTTTGTAGAATTATGGCTAAATAGAATTTGTCTTGATCAGTTACAACCATATTTGGGGCACAGGGTTGTGCTTTAGTTGGTCTTTGAATGCACTTCAGCTGGTGGAACATCTTGTAACTGCTTCAGTCTAGATTAATCAGATGAAATTCTACTAAGAATAATGTGATCCAGTGTCATTACCTTTTTCTAGGCACAGCATCGCTTAATAGAGGGACCCACTATACTGAGGGAAGTTCAAAATCTAGCCAGAGGAAACAAACCTTATTGTTCTATGGGCGCAGGGTACAACGCCACATGAATAAGGACCTTTCCATTTAGTGGGCACTAAAGTAGGCTCTTGGGGAGAAGGTTTTTGGGATGGAGGAGAGAGGATTATTTGAGTTCAAGAGGGTGAGGAGTTGATTCTCTTGCTTCACTACCCACGGAAATTGCACATTTTATGATTAACAATTTGTACTACTAACAAAACAAAAATGTCTGTGGTAAAGAAATAAACAGAACTTTCGAACAAACTGGAAACAGTGAGGTTATGTCATTTTTCCATTGCCTGCTCTGGAAAAATTAAGAAAAGTTCAGCATGGTGACTTTGATACTTAGATTCTCCCATAACAGTGGTGAATTTTTATACACATGGAAAGGAAATGTGTGTAAAAAGAAAGTCTTAGGTTAAAAAAAAAAGGCCCACACAGAAACAATTTGCTACTACACACCTTAATATATGCTGATTTTTGCTGAAGAACAGATGAGAAGAGAACTGCCTTCAGTATATTTAACTCAATCATACAGTTTACGTTCATTACCCTGTGGGAACTTTGCTAGATTAGCCCCTTACTTCCTATGGAGTCCTTGATTCCCTACCTATAATTCTAACAACTATGAACTTAATACAGAGTAAAAGTAATGTAAGAGATGTATCTACTGTCATTTATCTTGAAAGATTCCAGAGAAACACTTCCTTATCCCAATGAAGTTCTGTGATCAAAGTCATCACTGGAACAGATCTGCAGCAAATATTTAATAAAACGCTGTGGTTTAGGATAGTAAGTGAAGTACAGTGTATCTAATTGAAAACACAGGGAGAATTAGGCAGGCAGAATACTTAATTAAGGTGGGCAGATTCTCCCAACTGTTCACACCACTTAAGTATGGTGTGAAAATGGAGAGAATCACCCCCATACCTATAGCATCTTAGAAGGTAAATTTCCTTTTAGTGAGAGAGCAAGCGAGTGAGAGCTGAAAGACAAAACTTTCTCAACTCACAATTCATCAAGGCATATAAACACATGCTTAATTTTAAGTGTTAAATCACAAGCGTACATGGTATTTACTTATTTCTCCAGTGGAGGAGGTGAGAAGCAATGGGGACAAGACATAGATCTTAGCTGGTGTGATGTACTGTACAGTACCCCCGTATTTGTGCCATGCACACTATTGAAATAGTCTTTTACAATCTTTTACACTCCTCCTCCTTACTCTCATTTTGTACATTCATTCATGTCACCAAAAAATAAAGGAACCAGCCATCACACAGAAAAAAGGGTCCTGGCCTAAGAAGTTTAGCCAGTAAAACTATTGAGAACATGTGATAAGAAAAACTTTGTTTTGAATTTAGCACACATTGTTAAATTAGGCACTAATTTTGTTTTATTTCTATTTCTATTTCTATTTTTCTTTTTTCCATTTCTGATTTTTTGCCTCACTACTTGTATTCATTTAAACTGTCTCTGTAGTGATTAAACTTGTTTTATTGTTTTATCTAAACTAGTGCATATGAATTGAAGTATTTGGGAAACTGTATTTCATTTCTAGTAGTAAAATGACAGGTGTTATATGTTTAAAAGTCTTGAAGTTACTGTTAGTCTGTAACTTTAAAAACAGCGAGTAGTCCTGTGGCATCTTATGGAGCATCCAAACTACCAGGTCTGTTATTTTGAAATAACAACTCCTGCTTTCCTCAAGGAATAATGCTTATTTTAAAATAGTTATTTCAAAATAGCAGTAGTGTGGACTCTCCACTGCTGCTATTTTGAAATAACTACTCCCCAGAGTCATTCAAAGTAATTATACTCCAGTGATTTCTGGAGCTGTAATTTGAGGTAACGTGTCCATATTAAAGGAGCCTCTCTCGGACTAATTTTTTAGGCTTCCCTGTAGTGTGGACATGCTATTTTGAAATAGTTATTTCGGAAGTTATTATTTCGAAATAAGTTATTTAGAAGTAATTTCCTGCTGTAGACATGCCCTGCAGAGACTGACAAATATAGCAAAACCCACTTCTTGAGATGAGATGTGCCATCCATCTTTTATCGCAGTATAGATGAATCCAATGAGATCCAGAAAATTGAAATTTTATTTGCTGATCCCAGTCACTTTACCACTTTGGATTCCAGCTGCAGGGTTTCTGTTTCATCAGCAACTGAGAGAACCAGCCAGCTATTAATCCAAGGGCTGGAATACTCTTTGCTGTGGGACCCTAGATAGTTTGCTGAGAGGGCTCTGAATCATTTGGAAAAAAATGGAGATGCTGCCATTCTTTTTGAGCTCTCAGGAGTCCAGGTAACAAACTCTATGGCCACATTATAAAGACTAAGAAATCATCTCTGAGAGAAGGCCACAGGGGAGTGTGTTCTGATGAGTTCATTAAAGTATAGAAAATATTATGCTGACACCTTACATTTGAATGTTTTTATAGAAAGTCTGCATAAAGAACACCAGAAGTTCTACTGTCTAATAGCTTTTGTTTAAAAGTTATGCACAGTATTCCAAATACTATTTAAATAGTTTATATTATTCTCAATATGTTGTGTGTGAATTAACTTTTTATTTTACCAAGAAAATGGATGACCGCCTCTCTTTGAAATTGACTGGGGACTATTAACATCTATTTTTCAGGGTTTTACATACAATAAACCTGAGGCTTAACTTTGTGAAATGCTTTCGGAAAAGACAGAACCGTACCTGCACTTTAGTGAAAAGTTAAGCTGAGACGCAGGAAGAGGGGGAGTGACCATATTGCATGGGTGTAGGGGTGGAAGCTCTGTCTGACTTTCTCGGGGGAGGGATATATTTCTGTAAGGGTAGGGTTGAGAGAGAGAGAGACAGACAGTGTGTCATGATGCTGACTCATTCCTTGGGGTCTAGAAAGGCAGGGGAATTAATACAAGGCAAGCCCAATGGGAGAAGCCCTTTTCTCCCTGGGCCAGATGGAGCAGTGCCCATCCTCCAACCCATCAGAAGTGGCAAAATGCCAACTTTGGTTGTGACCATCTATGGGCACTGCAGTAACTGCTCCTTTCTAGGGAAGGAATTTTCCCTTCAGCATCAGATTAGTCAAGGTGGGATGAGATTCAGGAGGGCTGTGTTATGGTGAGTGGGAAAGGGAGCAAGGCTATAGGTCACAACTCATTACATCTGAGTGGGGCAGCTATCCAGTGCAAGTACACTGTAGTAAAGGGATACAGTTATCAGATAAATTGCTTGGTAAAATAATTAAAGGAGGTGTTTGTTAAAAGAGTAAAATGGGGGGAGGGAATCCAAGGCTCCTATGATTGGCTCAGAAGGGTGCTAACCCTCCTTCCTTTATAGCTCACCATAATCCTCATTTGAGGAGGGGGATGGTAAGGTTCCAGCAATGGGTTATTTGGAAACTAAAACTGGAAAAGGAAGTATGAGGCTGGCAGAAGCCCATGCCTAGATATTGAAATGTTCATGGAATTACCTGCACTGTACATCTTATGCGCTAGGGACTCCCACACAATTAATAATAAAGTTACATCCTGGTTAAACCATATCCAGTGCTTTCTATCCTTCCTTCAGTATAGCAGGAGAATGTACTATATAGTTATGCAGCATTTTGCCTCAGCATCCCCCACCCCTGTTATATAAACATATGAATAATCTCATTGACGTTGATATGATTACTAATATGCTTAAATTAGGTACGTGGTATTCAACGCTGATACTGCTGAATGAGGATCGAAATGTCTAACAATTACGGATGCAAAACTGACAGGCATGTGATCTGCTGCATGCCAAATGTGTTTCCTATTGCAGCTGCTATGTTCCTATCAGTAGGTTGTAGTGGGTGCTTTGCTTAGAGCAAGCGTCTTAGCTAGCTTCATCCCTGGCACACGGAAAGGAGTTTGCAAATGTTCATTTATCTTTCCCACATTTTTAAAAATAGAAAAATAATGGGAAGAATCTAAAATTGTTTTATATTATCTTATAGAACTTTGGGTGACCAGAACATTGGGGGTTGCTCCTGCTTTGGGCAGTAGTGAGTCTGAGTAATGCCAGTGAGGAAAAAAATGGACTGAAGATGCCCTTGGGATTCTGTATCTTTTGTAGTAGACATTTTGGGTTTGGAGACTGGCAGTAAAATCAGAAAGATCTTTTACTTATTTCCTTCAGGACAATAAACTGTGTGCCTCTAGAATGCTGGCAAATGAGGTGATCACACTGGTTTTATGTTCTTTCCTAGAAAGCAAAGTACAGCAAGAGTAAATGAAGCGTGAATACTGTAGGAAAGCTCATTCACTTGGAAATGAGATAACATCAGATGTTACAAAGAGCTGGTTACTTAATTTTTTTTCACCTTTGAAAACAAGACAAAATAACTCTGTTCCTTGAATAGTAACACTGTTTAAAGGGTAATATTTTCCTTTGACATTACATTTGTACATTTTCCCTAAGTTTGAAAATATTTAGAATGCAGCACCTCCTAAACAGGCTGAGTGTGTGCTCATTGTCTTGAATGTGCTGATTTTATCAATCAAGGGTGAACCTCTCCCCCCCTATAGAGTCCATTTATGTGAAATTTGAGAGTTTAGATTGGTCTTTAGTGACAGACAGGCCTCATTCTGGCCCTCTGCACAAGAGCAGTTTTCTCCCAAAGAGAAAAAATGCATTTCTGTTTGCAATGCAGGAGTCAATATAGCTATAACAGACTGAATTGGATTCTATCTGCCTCTTGCATCATCAGCAAACCTCTCAAATTCTGTTTTCTGAATCTCTATTATTGGTGTTGTAGTAAAAACCCCGGGTGAACCCAGCTTGACTTTCAGTTCCCAAACTGAGTTTCCAGAGTTGGCAATTAGATTTGCACACTGAATACAATGAAGATGAACCATATAATTATCTATATGGTGCTTTGTTGCATCAATATTCATCATTGTCAGTCTATAACCAAGTTGATGTGTCTCCATTCCATCTGCACATATGCTCACTGATGATGCAACGTCACCATGTCAGCAAGAGGTCCCCTGACAGAGGTTGTTTGCCTTCTCACACAAGGCACATATGGTTGCTTACCAGAGTTTCCTTCCTGCATGACAATAATACGTGCAATTTGCTGCAGGATGGACCAGAGCTGTATCTTGGAAACCGTGGGAAAGTGCTAACAACGATGCACGAGCATACTTGTGGTTATACTAAACTACCCCCTGACCTACATTCTTAGGACAGAACTGGGCTGTGTCTACAATGTCTCAACATTTCTCAACATTGCTTTCCTCCCAGTAACACTCTGGTATTTGCAAAACGGGCATCATGAATGTAGGCAAGTTACCCCGCTAAAAGACATCGTGAACAATGCGGTAACAACGCAAACAGATGCTGGTGCCTTGTCTGCAGTAGAGCTCCCACCATTGCTACTACTGGGGTGGAGTAGTACAGATGGTAATGCTACCCACAGAAATAAGAAAAAGGCTCAGAGAGGTCCTTGATGAACACTGATCTACAACTGGTTAATGGCATCCACTGCATTTGTAGATGGAAAGGAGGCTTTTGGAAAAATGTTTCTTTCAGTGTTTTTTGGAGTGACTATTATCAGTAATAAAGTTCCCGCTGCAATGTGCTTCCAATGATTTTGAATTCTCAGTTCTCAGTGGTTTATACCACACATCAAACATCATTGTTTGGAACACTGCAAAGTACACAACAAAAACACAGAGTATAAAACACAGAGTATAATAAATATATAATATCTTAAATCTCCCCCAACTCAACAAATAGCAACTTCAAAAGCTTTACTAAAAAGATATCACAACAGCTATGTCTTCACTACGACTTATGCGTGTGATGCCAGCTTGTGTAGATATACTTGTTCTCGCTCTCATTCTCCCCACACAGCAATCAGATCCAAGATCTCCTGCATGCTTCATGCTGGAGTTAGTTTACGACCATACTAGCATGAAAGTCAGGTATGTTGCTGAGGTGTGTTGCCTGCTCTGTTCATTATGGTCGCCAAACAGGAAATTCAATTCAAATTTTCTTGGGGCTTTTCCTGTGCACCTAGAGAGCAACAGAGTTGAAAGTGCTGGCCAGAGTAGTCATATTGGGGCACTGTGGGACACTCCCAAAGTCCAAGAACATCGACTTTCAGAGTGCTGCATGTGCACTATCCTAAAGTTGACCATGCAAGGTTGAATTTACCATTACCTCTCTCAACATGTAGGAGTACTAAAATCGATTTTAACAGCCCTTAAAGTCAGCAAGAAGGTCATGGTGGTTTGGACTCATTGTTTAAAATATCGACCTAATACTGCTAACTTCAATCTAAACAAGTAGTGTAGGCCAGGCCCTAGTAATCACCCTGAAGGCTAAGTGGGCACAGGCAAATCTCTCTTAGCCTCTGCCAACTGTAGCTAAGTATTGAAGGACTCGATTAGGAACCCAGTTCAGATTCCCAGGATGACAGTAGCTAGGGATAGGCCAATATGTCACTAGTTCTGATGCCTAAAAAATACTGATCATGCTCAGGGCAAGGGACATAATTCTTGTTCACCATGAGCCTAGGCAAGGAAACATCAATGCTCAAAAGATGGAACTGCTGGGGACAAAAGCTCACAAAAATGTTGACATGGTGAGATCTAATGTACTGTATATTTGAGAAAGTTTGTCTGACTGTTTGTTCAAGAACTCCTCCTAAATGATAAGAAATAGGACCACCAAATTTGGAATACAACTTCCTCATATCATAGCTTACAGCAAGTTAAGGGCTTGGTTGTGCCAGGAAAATGGGATATGCCTAGAATGGTATTGCTTCTCAGAAAACCCTACAGAAAATAGATTCATCAGGCAGGTGAAAGGGGCTGGCTGGGAGAGCTCCACCCTCCCATCTGGGACTGCCCCAGCCCTGAGCCTGCCACTCCTCAGGGGCCCTTAAAGGAGGGCAGAGGGACTGAAACTTCCCCTCCCCCTGATTTATATGGGAACATTGCTGGCTGTTCCTCTTTGTCAGGGAGCGAGGGGAAACTGAACAGTTTGCTGCATTCTGGCTGTGGAATGCAAGGGGCAGGTGAACCTGGACCTGCACCAGCTGTGGGACATGCACCCCTCCCTTGGCTATGCCTGCTGGAGCTGCAGTGGCCATGTAGAGGCGCTTTTCATCTGGCCTTATGCTGCTGTGGTGACATAGGTCTGGAGTTGTCCTCTCTCCCCAGGGCAGCCTGCATGCTGAACCCTCATCCCCATCCCCATCCCAGTGCAATTATTTAAATGACGCATGTACATTTTCATTTTATTTTCAAAACCCCACAAATTATTTGAGTTAAGGATCTGAGCAACACCAGGCAAACCTAGTTCATTAATATTTGTTTAGTGCATTGATATCTGCGAATGGCAGGTGCTATGGATGTGCACATTACTGTTTTCTAGAATCTCAGAAATCAGACAGAAGAAAGTTCTCTAGCACATGCTCCTGCCAACGTTAGTTTGTTTCTTATGGAATATTCCTGTGTGTGTTCTCCAGTGAAAATTCAAATGACTCAAGTGAGGGAGTTTCCACAACTTGTGTTGGGAGCTGATTCTGCATTCTGACAGATCTCCCCATAAAGACCATTAAACCCACTGCCATGATCTTATTTTAACACCATTTTTTGTCATTATAAAAAAGCATAATATCATCTTTCACGTAACACTAGATGAGCTTGGTTTCAACCACAGTTAGTTAACTTTGTTTTTTCAGAATGAAAAATAATTCTCCCAAATATTGCCAAGTTCAATTGGAACATTGGCACAGGAAATAATTTAGTATGGGTTAGCATTCAAGGAGTGATATAACTTTTACCAGATTGTGTAACTAATAAGAAAATATCAGATATTAGAAGGGGTTCACCCTTTTATACTATTAGCTCCCTATGTTAATAGATTGGAAAATTAATTGCAACTCCTTTGCTGATGTTTGCCATTTACATCAGTTGATTAAAAAAAAAACCTACCTCCTTGGTTTCTAACTGTACTTGCAGCTGTGCATGTGTAACTCTATTGGGAACTGCATACATGTCTCTGAGGACAGAATGTGACATTGGGTGTGTACTTACTGGTGAGTCTCATTTTGGCATGAATATACATTTCCCTTTTTTAGTTATAGCTTAAACAGCAAGACATGCCAATCTATGACTGCCTGCTAGTTCCACTCCTCTATTGTGAATTGACTATTCTCTTTTAATAAACATCATTCCTAAGTTAAGTTGCTGACATAAATACAATTGCTGACATAAGAAAAAAATTAACTAGAGCATGTAATTCCCCTCACCCCCGAATTTCTATTCCACTGGAAATGCCAAAAATTCAAAATTTGTTTGTGTTCAGAATGAGAACAAAAAGCTAAAATTTCCATGGAATGAACATTTTGAATATTTCATATTCAGAACTATTGAATTGCTTTGTCTCAACAGTGCTGAATCATTTCATTGTGATAGTGTCACTGTGTTTTGTCTGGCTAAAGTAAATACGTCCAATATCAAAACAGTATGTGATGTAAATATTAAATATAGTTTATTTATTATTAAATATAATACATACATTTTGATTAATATCTTAATAGAAATACAAGTAGAAGCAAACTGAAATGATAAAGTCAAAATGAAATGTTTGCCTCCCATTCAAACAAAATGTTTTAACATTAATGAAACAAAATGAAAAAAGTCAAAATGACTTATTTACACTTTTCTCTGTCTAAAACTTAATTAAAAAGTTTCGATTTTGACAAATTGACATTTTCTCATGGAAAGCTATTCCAGCTAAATGTTTTAACCAAGTCTAGCATTAATATTTTGCAAACATTTTGTTTCTGACATTATGAATCAGCAGAAATCATCACTGGACCACTGGGATGTGTGCATCTGTTCATTTATTTGTGTGCATGGATGGTAAGTTTGTGCGCTTGCATGTGTGTTGTACATGGCATAGATTGTATAGCAGTAAGGCAATCCCCCTAATGGTCTCAGCTTTTCAGCAAACCCTAGTGATAGACAGCCTTAGTAGCTCTGCAATTCATTCCCCTTTACTGAGGTAGAAGACCAGAGGAATGTGATGGAATGTGGTAAAAGAAACTGACAGAGAGTTCCTTCTTCAGCCAATAGTAAATTATAGAGAGACCAAAGAGAGGCAATGAAAGGTGAAAGAACACTAAATACAGCATGTGATCACTAGCATTTACCACAGTTACTTTTTTTAAATGAAAGAGATAATGAAAAAGTCAACCACTTACTAAGTGTGTACTAACTGAACATCAGGATCTGTGTTTACTGTAGCATAGCTTAGCTCTGGTGGCTATCAAAAATTGCAATTTGACATGGTACTAGAGACGACTCTATTACGTCTATATCTTGTTTCAGTGAACACAGTAACTAATTTTGTACTCGAGATTTTGAAGTCTGATAGACAAATATGTTATTCAGCGTACATATTGCATTGAGGTCACCTTTTTGTATGCAGCACAAAACAAAATGCAGTTTTCTTACTTGCCTATTTAAAAAAAAGTCTACGAAATGCAAATGTATTTCATTTGAGGAGGGGCAAATCAATTTGAAGAAAAATTATAATATTAATGTCTGACTATTTCAACTAGGTTAGATAAGCTATTGTACAGACAGTTTTAGGTGCAAAGAGTTTTCATTTTTAAAAACAAGACTCATTAGGTGGGCATAAAATAAAAAAGGAGGCATGGGAGGGAAAACTAGCTGGTAACAATATAAGCTTGTTTTTCACAAACTGCACTAAGCAGCAGTAATCTGTCCAGCCACTGTTTAGGAAGGATTGATCATATTGTTGGCTCAAATTCATACTTAACCAAATTATTAATTTATTTCAATGTTTAAAAATGTTCCACTACTTTTTACAATAAATAAACTGTAGTCTCCTGTGCTCCTCTGTAGAAAGACAAAAATACTGAGGAAAAAGCTGTCCTTGTGCTATTTCCAGTTAGGTAGGAGCCAGGAAATCTCATGAGAAAGATTCTGGCCTGAGGTTTCCAGACAGATTTCCAAGCCAAAGGTGCTGGGATAAAGTGAAATAAGCATTCAGAATTCTGGATGCTTATGTGAATGGAACTAAATCACCAAATCTTCTGAGATTTGCTCTCACCAAATTTAATGCATCAACAATATTAAAAGTATGTACATGATAAAGAAAAGAGAGCCCATAAACCTGTGCAACATAATACGCTGTAGTAGCTGTTGTACTCTAATGCATATAAATGTGGTAAATTTCAAAGTTGTGTGTGTTTTACCACTTCCATAATATCCACGCTTTCCAGGATGGGTGGTCACTTTATTCATTTCCTTCTCTTTTTTATGATTCTCAGAGATAGTACAAAGGACGGGGCTTTAGATTAGGCTCTTACAGCTGTGGCATCTTTAGCACTGGATGACCCAGAATGTGCTGAAAAGTAGTACAGTACTGTGTTTTTACATATAATTCCTATTATTTTTTATGTGGTGTTGATTCTGGCAGGACTTGATTCGTTTGATTTGGAAAAGCCTATGAAGTTTGATGAAAGCAAGTTTAATATAATGCAAGTTATTATTATGGATTATTAGTAATAAAGTAGTCCAAGCCACAATGACAGTTACCAAAGGTCAGTACCATATAAGTGAGGGCTACTAGATGGCTTATGTGAATGGAGTGGTGGTTTCAGTGCTCTTCCATGTGGAAAGGAGTCCAAAACAGGAACATCATCGGAACAATTGCAATGCTCGCTGGCAGACTAAGCAGGGAGGCCAATGACTGAAGAGTAGTGAACTTGATAATCAAGATTAATAACTGCTTCAGAGAGGAAGCATGGTCTCATAGTTCTGGCATTAGCCAGAGACCGGGATGCAGTTCCCTGCTCCATCTCACACTTTGTGTGTGACCTTAGGCAAGATACTTTAGCTTCTTTTTGCCTAATGCTACGGCTACACTGCCAGTTTTTTGCAGAAGAGGATATGCAAATCATGCTCGCATTTGCATATCTTCTTCTGATTCTTTTTGCAGAAGAGGTTTTTTCAATAAAAAGCCCCATGTAGATGGGGCCATTTGTCGGAAAAACCCTCTTTCACAAGACCCTTTATTCCTCGTAAATCAAGGTTCACAGGGTCTTGCGAAAGAGGGTTTTTCCCCCCCGACAAATGGCCCTTATCTACATGGGGCTTTTTATTGGAAAAACCTCATCTACAAAAAGAATCAGAAGAAGATATGCAAATATGAGTGCAATTTGTATATCCCCTTCCACAAAAAACTAGCAGTGTAGCCGTAGCCTCAGTTACCCAAGGTAAAATGGGGATAAGAGCACTTCCTTCTCTCACAAAGGTGTTAGGAGAATAAATGCACTCTGTTGCCCCAAACAGTTTGGGTGTTGTTGACAGGACTGTACAAATAAAACACAAAAGTTCAAAATATATGAAGTTTTTCAGGAGGGCAATAGGGAAAATACATTAATCACTTCACAAGTTAACTATCATTGCAGCCCAGTTGGCATTATCTCCATAAAAGTTTCTGTGACCTCAGGCCACTGGACTCAAACAGTCCTCTCTTTGAGCCCAATCCTGACAGGTGCTGAGTCCCTATAAATGCCACAGAAGTCAATGGGAGTTGCAGGTTTTCAACAGGTACTAAGCATGCCCCTGGATTTGGCTACTTTTATTTAACAGTAATAAATAATGTCTTGCATGTACATATGTCATTCCTTCTATTCTGACACAGTTCTTCACAGATTTTTACATCTCTTTTATAGAGACCATGCCTTTTGCTGCTACTGAAAAGTAACTAGCACTGAGGCTACGTCTAGACTGCAGGCTTCTTTTGGAAAAAGCTTTTCTGGAAGAGATCTTCCAAAAAAAACTTCTTCTGAAAGAGCGTATCCACACTGCCAAAGTGTATAGAAAAAGTGATCTGCTTTTTCAAAAGATAACATCCACACTGAATGGATGCTATCTCGCATGTAAGTTGTGATTACTATGGACAGAGTGGCCACCAGGGCACCTGTGCTTTTTCCTCTTTCCTCTTCTTTCAAAAGAACTCCCTTTTTCCTGTCCACACACACCTTTTTCCAAAAGAACGCTTTTGGAAAAAGGCTTCTTCCTCGTAGAAAGAGGTTTACCAATGTTGGAAAAAAAACCATGTTCTTCCGATTTTTTTCAAAAGAACGTGATTGCAGTATGGACATAAGTGAAGTTTTTTTTCAGAAAAATGGCCATTTTTCTGAAAAAAAAAAAAAAAAAAACTTCTGTAGTGTAGACATAGCCTGAGATAGAGCGTAGCCATTTAAAAGCATGCAACGTGACTACACTATGTTTTGAACAGGTTGTGTGTATAGCAGCAGCATACACAATTAAATACCAAATGAAAATTTACAGTAGACTGAACCCAAACTAAAATTTCATCGGAGCACTGGAGCTAAGAGCCCAATCCTTAACAAAAACATTGTGGTCTCTTTCACGATCACAAGTGATCAGGGCCTCAGTTTTTCCTCTATTTCATTTAGGAAATCATTTCCCTTCATTCAACCCCAGGAAAGTTGTCTTCATCTTTAAGGTTAACCCTGCTGTTAGTGGTGGACCTGCTATTGCAGAAGGCAAAAGTTGTGCCTTTCCAAGCAGCTCAATTCCTAATTCACAGATTTCATGGCTCTGAGACTGCTTGGAGACTGGGGAGTGATCTCAAGCTAACGTGCCACTTCGTGGGAAAGGAAATGGATATAATAGGCCCTCCCAAAAAACCACTGCTTTATCCTTCCTCTCACTATTTGCACTGGGTACTATAGCACTGAAATGAGCTGCTCGCAGATTTTTATCCTATTGGCTACTGAACAGATGCTGTTCACATTGATGCTGCCCTAGTAACATGGTTTGCTATGTAGTAAGAGGTATAGTACTTCTGGGAACAACTATGACTCAAACATTTTTTCACATGAACTATGCTGAGAAACTGAAAAAAATCGCAAATAAGACTCAAATGCAGTCATTTTATTAATTAATTCCAGATATGTGTGTGTCCAATACAGGGCAAAGAAAAGACAACAGAGAGGGCTTTCTTCCCATTTCAGAACCAGAGCAGCTGGTTTGCTTGGACAGTCAGAGTTAACAAAGTTCCAAGAAGTTGTCTTCAGCCTGTAACTATAAAATCTATAAACATTTCTCATAGAGTACTTCTCCATGTGTCTTTTCCACCTTACAGCAGACATTTATTTCCATTTTAAAAAACTGTTTGTTTATATAAGAACAAATCCAAATATTCCATTTTGAAAATATGGATATTAAGTCCTTCTCTTTTTGTGACTCAACAGATGTTAGTACATAGGCCTACATATTCAAAAATTATTGCAGATTTTGGCTGCCTTGGCATTTGAGAACCCAATGTGCAAGAATTTAGAAGGGTGTGATTTTCAGGATGTGAAGAACAGCTGAAAATGAAGACTATTCTGAAAGAGGAGGATGTTCCCTTTAGGATGCCTCCTGCTGCTCATCCAGAATCACAGCTTTGACATTTTTAACTTTTGTTGGAAAAGCTTTGAGAGCTAAGTAAAAGAAAGTCATGTTTCTTAGGTAGGATCGTTCATGCCATTTAATTATTTTTTTTTCCTCACATTTGGTTGGGCACATCCATTTTAGCAAGATTTATATGTTTTGTTCTATGTTCTGCTATACTGTACATAACTTCTGTTATATAATATAGTCATGTTCCACCCACTTACGGCTTCCTAATATGCATTACATTATCTTTTAGAAATCAAAAACCTTCATTTATATATACATATATATACACACACACACATGCACACTAACCATCTAGGGGTACGTCTACACTACAGCGCTAGTTCGAACTAACTTAGTTCGAATTAGTTAATTCGAACTAAGCTAGTTCGAACTAACGCATCTAGAACTAAAAACTAGTTCGAACTAGCGTTTTGCTAGTTCGAACTAGTAAGTCCACATTGAGTGGACTCTGAACAGGGCTTAATGATGGCCGGAAGCAGTGCCGGCAGGGCATAAAAGGAGGACTTAGAGCATGGAGATACTGTCTCAGGCTAGCCGAGGGCTGCGCTTAAAGGGTCCCGACCCCCACCCCGGACACACAGTTCTAAGGGGTGCCCCGCTTGCAAAGAAGTTCTGGCTTGGAGTGCCCTGAGTGCCCACACTGGGCACATCACACCACTCGGCCATCAGCCCGGCTGCACTTGCCGCAGGCTGCCATCTGGGGAGAGGGAGTAATTGGGGGGCTGCAGGAGAGCTTCCACCCCCAGAAGCCCGCAGAGCCAGCCCAGTCCTCCCCATCGGGGGCTCGTACCCCATTCCTCCCTCACCTCCTTCCACTTGCCCTTCCCTAGCCCCCCTTCTTCTTGATGTACAAAATAAAGATAACGTTTCTTCCAACATTGACTCTGTCTTTATTGAAAAAAACTGGGGGAGACTGGGAAAAGGAGGTGGGAGAGGGGAAGAGAAAGGCTGGGAGAGGGGAGGGCAACTAACATGATCAGGGGTTGGGAACAGGTCCCAGATGAAGAGAGGCTACAGAGACTGGGACTGTTCAGCTTAGAAAAGAGGAGACGGAGGGGGGACAGGATAGAGGTCTGTAAAAGCAGGGGTTGGGTGGAGAGGGTGCATTCAGAAAAGTTCTTCCTGAGTTCCCATAAAGAAGGACTAGAGGACACCAAAGGAAAGGAATGGGTAGCAGGCTTGAAACTAGTAAGAGAAAGTTGTTCTTCTTGACAAAGCAAATAGTTAACCTGTGGAACTCCTTGCTGCAGGAGGCTGTGAAGGCTAGAACTAGAACAGAGTTTAAAGGGAAGTGAGATAAAGTGATGGAGGTTGGGTCCATGGAGTCCTATTAGCCAGAGGGTAGGAGTGGTGTCCCTGCCCAAAGTTTGTGGAAGGCTGGAGAGGGATGGCACGAGACAAATGGCTTGGTCATTGTCTTCGGTCCATCCCCTCCAGGGTCCCTAGGGTTGGCCGCTGTTGGCAGACAGGCTACTGGGCTAGATGGACCTTTGGTCTGACCCAGGACGGCCATTGTAAGCTCAGGGCTCAGGGTCGGGGGTCTCAGTGGACCCCCTTGATTTTCATGCACACCTGGTCCTGGGTGGCCAGGCTGGCAGCTCTCCTGCCCTAGACGGCCACTTTCCTGTGCCTAGTGCGGAGATCGTGGACGAGGTCCACGATGTCCGCACTAGCCCAGGAAGGTGCCCGCCTCTTGCGGTCCAGGGCAAGCTCCCGGGAGCCGCCAGCCTGGTCCCGGCAAGAGGGGGTGGGCTGGGGGGCATCGGGTGGGTGGCTCTGTGCCGTGCCAGGTGCAGGGTCTGCTAGCTGGGTGCTGGCAGGCTTGCACCTGGCACGGGCACCGTAGCCAGCCCGTGCCCCTTTAAGGGGTCCGGGGCCGGGAGGGGGGCATAGAGTTTCCCTGGTGTTGGCCAGAGTGGCCACCAGGGAAACCTGGGGAGGGCTAGCCTCCCACTAGTTCGAACTAAAGGGCTACACAGCCCTTAGTTCGAACTAGCTAGTTCGAACTAGGCGTTAGTCCTCGTAAAATGAGGTTTACCTAGTTCGAACTAAGCGCTCCGCTAGTTCGATTCAAATTCGAACTAGCGGAGCGCTAGTGTAGCGCATAGGAAAGTTAGTTCGAACTAACGTCCGTTAGTTCGAACTAACTTTCTAGTGTAGACATACCCTAATATATTTGAGAGAATTTGCCTGGGTATGTCTACACTACCACCCTAGTTCGAACTAGGGTGGTTAATGTAGGCAACCGGAGTTGCAAATGAAGCCTGGGATTTGAATTTCCCGGGCTTCATTTGCATCTCGCCGGGCGCCGCCATTTTTAAATGTCCGCTAGTGCGGACTCCGTGCTGCGCGGCTACACGCGGCACGGACGAGGTAGTTCGGAAACGAGGAGTAACGGTAGTTCGGAATAGGAAGCCTAGTCTGAACTACCTAGTCCGTGCCGCGTGTAGCCGCGTGGCACGGAGTCCGCACCAGCGGACGTTTAAAAATGGCGGTGCCTGGCGAGATGCAAATGAAGCCTGGGAAATTCAAATCCCGGGCTTCATTTGCAACTCCGGTTGCCTACATTAACCACCCTAGTTCGAACTAGGGTGATAGTGTAGACATACCCTCTGTGAGCAAGCAAGTCTGTTTGTCTCTTTGTTCAAGAACTCCTCCTAAATGATAAGAACTAGGATTTCCAAATTTGGAATGCAGCTACCTCTTATCATAACTTAAATTTAAAGCAAGGTAAGAGTTTTGTTGTGCAGGGGAAGGGGAGGCTGAAGCTCCCTCCCCCCATGTGTACTGGATGCATAAAACCATACAGAAAAGTGAGAGAATCATCAGGTAGGTGAAAGGGGCTGGCTGGGAGCACCCCCCCACCCAGTCCAGGCCTGCCCCAGCCCCAAAACTCCCCCCAATGTGTCCTTCAGGTAGGGCAGAAAGCGCTGCAGCTCCCCTCCGTCCCCCCATTAATATAGGAACATTGCTGGCTGTTCCCCTTTGTCAGGGAGTGAGGGGAAAAACACACAGTTTGCTCCATTCCTCAGTCTGGCTGGGGAACGCAGAGGGAAGATGAATCTGGACTTGCCCCAGCTGGGGAACATGTACCCTCCCAAGGTTCTGCCCGTTGGAGCTGTAGCAACCATGGAGAGGTGCTTCTCATCTAGTCCCAAGCTGCTTCAGTGAGAGAAGGATGGATAGTCGCCACTCCCCAGGGCAGCCTGCATACTTAACCCCTCATCCCCAGCCCCACACCAGAGCAATCATTTAAATGAAAAAAAAAACCCCCACAAAAATTAATTGAGTTAAGGACCTGAGCAATGCCAGGTAAATCTTCTAGTACATATTAAAAAGCCAGGGACATTCAGAATTCAGGCTGAGATTGTCAGACAGTGCTCTGGGTAAACCTTCCTTTTCTCCAAACCTGAATCTTTTTTGTTTTTCTAACTTGAATGTTGCCAGGGAGTAGCTATAATGTGGTGCTTTAGAAATTCCCTAATCATTCAATGCACTTCAGCTGCTGCTTTCATCACTGTTATTATGGCCCAGACAATGTCCTAGACATTTTGAGATGATGAATGAAAAATGCCATGAGGTACCAGATTCCCCAAGTACACATGATCCTATCAGGTCCCCGATGGCGGTGGCTATATCTACACAGCAACCAGGAGCCTGCGGCAGTCAGTCTTTGAGCCCAGATCAATAGACTTGGGCTTGCATGATGGTGCTATATAGAGCTGAGTAGACATTTGGGCCGAGGCTGGGACTGTCAAGTGTAGGATGCTCTTTTTGTCTAACCCCTTTCATTCTTCTTTCTATCCCATTGTGGGTCTCCTGCCTGCAACCCCTTCTTCAATGAACCCTAACAGGAGGATACAGTCAAGGCCTCAGAACACAAGGGCTACGTCTAGACTGGCATGATTTTCCGCAAATGCTTTTAACGGAAAAGTTTTCCATTAAAAGCATTTTCGGAAAAGAGCGTCTAGATTGGCACAGACGCTTTTCCGCAAAAGCACTTTTTGCGGAAAAGCGTTCATGGCCAATCTAGACGCGCTTTTGCGCAAAAAAGCCCCGATCACCATTTTCGTGATCGGGGCTTTTTTGTGGAAAACAAATCTCAGCTGTCCACACTGGCCCTTTTGCGCAAAAGTTTTGCGCAAAAGGGACTTTTGCCCGAACGGGAGCAGCATAGTATTTCCGCAAAAAGCACTGATTTCTTACAGTAGGAAGTCAGTGCTTTTGCGGAAATTCAAGCGGCCAGTGTAGTCAGCTGTCAAGTTTTTCCAGAAAAGCAGCTGATTTTCCAGAAAAACTGGCCAGTCTAGACACAGCCAGAGAGTCTTTAGCTCTTCCATAAGATCATATGAGTTCCTGTCTCGAGTCACTGGAGATGTAATATCATGTATGCCATGAATTCGACGTGCAAAAAATCATAATAAATTACTAATGAAGTAGCCTAGTCCCTGTGCACCAGAATGATGTTTAGCTTAAAGAAACTGGTTCCATTTTCAAGTCACCAGCAACCTTCCTTGAGGGAAAAAAAGGCCTATTTAAGTCCTAATTTTGAAGCATCTTTCAGTGAAAGAGGAAAGCGATGAGTAACCAAAAAATGATAAGACAAAACCATGGTGACAAGTAGAATGTATTACACTCATATGATGTGAAAAGACCTCAGCTGATTCTGCTGGAAAAACTGAACCGAGAGGACTGAACTTCAAAGACTGAACTCATAGGATGTAACAGCTGAGTTGCCAGAAAGCAATACTTCAAATTATATAACACCCAAATGACACCCTCATTCCGTGAAAATGTTTTCACACTCATTGATGAGTAGACAGTCCTCTGACCCATTATTTTCAAATCTCCATCTGCTGATGTAGGGCTGAGATTGTCAGATGAGTTTGAATCTCAAACAAATAGTTTTCATTGTGAATTAAGACCCCCAGCTTTGAAGGATTCTATAACTGAGAAAGCAAAATGCAACACCACAAAACAAAACAAAAAAGACATTTTTGGGGAAATAGTAATGATATTGCATGCAATGAAAGGGAAATATTGCACTTTAAAAATCACTTGGAAAGCAGAAGGTAAATTTCTGTTATTACATACAGCAACTTCTAGTATCTCTTCTCAAAACAATACAGTGAAACAGAGAAGCAAAGTTTTTTTTAACTTAAATGAGGCCACTGCTTTGTACCAGGATTATTTCTCTCCTTTTTAAAAGAGAAAGGTTAAAAATCAAAACATTTCCATAAACATGGGGATATTCTTTATCTGGAAGATGAGCATGTATTGTTCTCTGAACTCATATGCATCCACAGGTACAAGTGAAGTTTCTGTTACATCATTCTGGTAACCAACAGATATCTAACCGGCAAACAAGGAGAGAAAGCTCTAGTTTATGATACCTCCACTTTCCACTCACACATAGCTCCTCCTCAATTCTAGAATTTCTTCTATAAATACTTCATTTACCAAAAGGCTTATCTGTTTCAATACCTAATGGGTGCCTTACCTCTGCTACTGTGAATTAGACACATCCACCCTGTATATCCACCCTGTCTTAATTAACTTCACTAACACTAGTTCTACAATTGACAGATAACTTGTTTTTGTTTTTTCACTTCATTTAGCTTGTGCTCTACTTTTATTTTCTTTTTGTAACGAATCATGACTTCTATGTATCATGATTTGTAATCAGTTAAAATCCATCTTTCTCCGTTAATAAAATGCATCTTATTATTTTATCTTTATGAGTATGCCTGAAGTATGTGGAAAATTTTATTTGGGATAACAGGGCTTGTGGATTATCATTTTCCTTTGATGAAATTTCTGTGAGCTTATACTGTTCAGAACAGTACTGAGCAGTATAAGATGCGCATTAATGGGAGACAAGACTGGGACCAGAAATTTGCAGGTGTTGCTCTGGATGTAATTCATGAGTGACTGGTCAGAACACTCCCAGATAAATACGTGCACAAATTTGCATGCTGAAGACTGTGTGAACAAGTCAGGAGTGGCTGTTCTGAAAACAAAGCAGTGTAAGAGGTACCCTAGGCTAAAGAATTAAGAGAACACAGCTGTTCAACAATCCAGATTGTACCCTGGGGAATGTCACAGTCACATTGTGCTTAACTCTTTCAGCAAACTCTTCCATTACACAAATACATCTTTGGTCTGTGATTATTTCCTCTTCCTAAAATACCTTTTGTGACTGAGACTCGCCAAGAAAATTATCCTGGTAATCCCAGTTTAACAGAGGGCAAGAAAAAAGATTCGGGCTCAGGCAGTTGTAGTTGAATGACAGATGATTTTTGTCCTTCAGTTTTCTCATTCAAAGCGAAACCACACAGGTTGGTGTACCTACAGATCTGACACCTATGAGAGGAAGCATCCTGTGACATAAGGCTGTAAGCTACTAAACAGAAAGTTGAATAAGATGTTTCTGTGCATATTTTATCCACAGTAAATCATGACTATGTGCTGCCAGTCCTTATTGATCAAGCTCCACGATATCCATCTATTCTTAACTTCTAACCATACAATAGAGCTGTGCCTTGCTTTTTAACCCTTTGGTCAGCTTTTAAAAATACGATGGATTCTTAGTGATCTGGTGTCCACATCACAGAATGACCATACTGAATGGTAGTAGCCTGGCATGCCCTGTATGGCACTCTGCTAAGGCAGTATGAGGAAGACTGTATTGTATTACTCCTGCCTTTACAGTGGGCAGAAAACTCCATTTTCTGGAGCTGTCAATCTAGCACTAGATTCAAATGACCATTTATTTATTTATTTAATAACATGGATGGATAGTTTTATGGCCATAAATGGCATTTGTTGTTACTCATGCTGAAAGAAAGGTAAACACACCCCCTGCTTTAGGGTTTAAACTGGTCTCCTGCAGAGATTACAGAGAATTTTGTTTCTTTCTCTGGAGTATTCCATAACTGGCTGTGTGTACTGCAGGGGCAGGGAGCTGGAGGATAAATTACCGTCATCAGGAACATTTAGCGTTGGCTACTGCCAAAGACCGGATACAGGATCTGATAAACCAATGATCTGATCCAGTAAGGCAAACACTTTCTTTTAAATTCTTTTACATGCACCTTGTGTTACAATTTATGCTTTTATCCCCCTATTTTCTCCTGTCAGACAACTTTGCTGAGAACTCCAATCTGCTTTGTCCTTGTAAATACAGAGGATGGCTTTTTCATCGAGGTTCCCATTGCAGGGTTGTGGGGACTCTAAATTTCCTGACACCTCAAAGAATTACCAAGAATTTACTGCAGCAATTACACAGGAGTTTGCGATATCTTTTGACCACAGCATAAAAATATAAGAACGGCCATACTGGGTCATACCAAAAGTCCATCTAGTCCAGTATCCTGTCTTCTGACAGTGGCCAATGCCAGATGTCCCTGAGGAATTGAACAGAACAGGGAATCATCATATGATATAGCCACTCTGCATTGATATTCCTGATGAGATATATAATCCTTTTATGGATTTCTTTATTGAGTCTGAGTTCATGGCACTGAATGTCTTGATGCCAGTAAGATCTTACTGCTGCTATACTCCTGTGAACAGCAAAACACAATACCAAGAGACTTCCCCTCCAGGATACAGAAAAGAGTTTGATGAGGTCATGTAATGTGTTGTTTTGATCTTTACTTTAAAAAAATGTAAATGACACATTTAAAATCCATCTGTTGAAGGCTCCCCACATCCATGCCTTGCTATCTCCCACACATGGGCTGCCTTGTGTGTACAGGCAGTCCCCGGGTTACGTACAAGATAGGGACTGTAGGTTTGTTCTTAAGCTGAATTTGTATGTAAGTCGGAACTGGTACATATTGTAGGGGAAACTCTAGCCAAGCATTTCTCCAGAGCTCAGTTTCATTCTCCCACACCTCACTTCCCTCAGTCCTTTATTCTCAAGCTGAGGTGTCTGCTGAGAAAAGCCGCTTCACGTCTCCCTGGTCTGCTGGGGGGAAGCAGCTAGTGTGGGGTTGCCTCACCCCGTTTGTAAGTAGGGATCCGATGTAAGTCGCATCCATGTAACCCGGGGACTGCCTGTATTTAGCCCTTACACAATTCCTTATACTCTTCAAAACATGGGGTGCAAACATTAATCAATCGTTTGAACACTCTGGGTTACCTCTGTTTCACAGATGTGGAAGCAAAAGCATGAACTAAGGTCATGAAATACACTGATAAGAATTAAACAAACAAACCAACCAACCAACCAACCAACTAAAAAGGCAGGATTAGAATTCAGGTCCATGCTGAGACCAGATCTCCACTCTGCCTACCTAACAGTTAGGTAATGAGATGTTCAAAGATAGTGTACACCCCTTCACAAATCCCTGTATTCCCCTGTTCTTCTTAATCCTACCTCGTCTTCTACCGGGCCTCAATTCATTACAATAGTACTCCATTCTAAATAGCTGGTTGGAGCTCCCTTCTGGACTCCAGATTACTCCTCCTCAGAGATCTCTACAAAAGTTGAGAACTGACTGTCCCGATCTTGCCCCCTCTCCCTTTCTGGTAGAGAATGCAGGAAAGTCAGTGTGGAAATGATCTTTGAGTAATATGGAATTTCAAGTGAAAATATATGGCACTGTAATTTTTTGTTTACTTTAATTTTACACTTTTTGGTTTTTTAAAAAAAACTATCTTCAAAGCCAGCTATTTTTCAATTTTAAACAGACTTTGGGTGAAACAGTGATATAATTGACTTCTTTGCCTTTTTCTGGCAGTTGCTCAACTGTCTGTGAACTGAATGAAATGCAGGAATTAGAGGGATCTCCACTGAACAAGGATTGTTTGTTATTAGTTTGTACATACTTTTTTTTTTTAATAGGCTGGAATATAACCCAAATGTCTTCAAAACCTCAGTCGAATTACACTGACTGCATCAGTACATAGTGACTAAAGAAAACACAGACAGATAATTACATATTCCAGTGCTGGTTGTTTCTTCAGGAGACGCACCTATTAGTTATTCCATAATATTGACTGTTACACTTCTCAGGCAGCCAGAGATTATTTCAACTGACTTGACCATGCCATTTCCTTTCTGGGCAATTGTAAATCTCTTTTCATAGAGGCTTCCATTACACACACATTGTCATACACCACAGGGCAGCATTATGAAGGCAGAGGGAAATGCAAACTAGAGGCTGTTATATCAAAACAAAGGAACCTTCTTTGATGATCTAGACTAAGAAAAGGTGAACTGGAAGCTAAATAAGAACCTGACTCTCGGTGTGACCGACAGGTGGATGTTCTAGCATTTGGCAACACAATGCATCATCATGACAGGTGGATCAAAGTTCAGTGTTTTCCCCTCCAGAACTGACTAACAAATGCTTTTGTTGGAGTAAGATACTAACTGTTCTTCCAGCTGTTTCACAAACTCATCAATAAACACAAGGAGTTTGATGTCTTTTCTGACAGATGGCTGCTCTGACAGTATATTGCCCCTAATACCATGCCACAGCACCAGTTTAGTATTGAGTCAGAGAAAAAAGAGCCATTTATTGAATTATCTACACCACTCCTTCTACATCCATCAGTCATCTACCACCTACATAGAGGTCTTATATCCACTTCACTCTGTCCCACTTCACCTGTGAGATATGATAGGAACACAGCCTAAGGGATATCATAGCACTCTGGGTAAACTTCTTGCCCACCAGACCCATTGAAAATTTTCCATCTAAATTGTTTTATGACAGAAGATAGGGTTTTCCACTAAACAGCTATTTTCTACCAAAAAAGGGCTGCTTTCTACAGAAAATTTTGATTTTTTCCCAAAGACCCCAAACACTCAAAATCACCTGAAAATTGAAACATTTGATTCAGAAATGCTGCAAGGGTATTCCATGGGATGTTTTGCTACCTCCAGCTGAGTTATGTCTCCCAGAATGCACTTTAACTGGGAATTCCCATGATACATTCCAGTGACTCAGCAAGAAGGGATAGCATGATACATCATGGGATAAATAATCAAGCCAGGGAGTTCAGCCCACAAACAGAATGGGGATAGGCAGTACCAGAACCACAACTCTCGTGGGGCATGGCAGCATTCCACATTTGGTTTTCAGACAAAAAATTTTCAGGTAGAAATGACTGGGTTTCAACCAAAAGTTTTCATGTTTTCATTTCTTTCCCTGCAAAAATTATCTGAATGCAAAATTTCGATGAAAACAAATTTATGGTCAACAATTTCTGAAGGAAATTCTGCCCGACCCCTAAATAAGATCTAATACTCACCAGTTACAATAAAACCAGGCAGTCATATATTAAAATTTCCCTCCAAATGAATCATAATTGACCCTGTTTATCTGTAGCCATCTAGGTGGTATTAACAAAAATACTCATATATGTATTGGACAGGAGGAGAGCTGACCAGCACCAGGTGACTAAGGGGTTAAACTCAGGTAGAAAGCAAAGGTGTTAGCCAGGGGGCCAGGAGAACCAGTTAAGATAGAGGGATAAAATATGAATTGGATATAGATTCCTTGCCTGCTTTCTTTGTGTGGAAAAGTTAAACCAGGAATTGAGAGACACAGAATGATTTAAACCCAGGCAGGACTACCATGCCTCCAAGGAATTCAGGGCATGGAAGTGGACTGAATAAAGAGAAGACTGGAAGTAAGTAAAGGTAAAGAGTGAATCTAGTCACATTCAGGGTATTTTTTCTTTATTTTGTGGTTTAGTTTGAACTGTTCTGTGTGAATCTGTGCCTCCCCTCCCCATTTACCACCTAGCATTGTGCACAGACACTTTTCACTATGTTTTAATTTGTTTTCCTTAGTTGCTCTATAACATCTAGCAACCAAGTATACGTTATTAAGTTTATCTTTTGTTTTGTAATAAAAATCATTGTAAGGGAATGATTTGATTCTTGCATCCTGGAAGGTACAGGAGGTTGGTCTGTCTGCCTCAGACTGAGAGGTCATCTACTAGAGACTGCAGCTTGTTTTTCTCTTTTCTTTTTTCCAAACTCTTCTAGGGAAAAAGAGTGGCGGGGTACTCCTGTGGGGTGGGTTCAAGTGTTCACCCCTGATTTTTAGAAATAAAAATCACTTGCTGGTGGCAGTGAACCCCCAAAATCTGTATATTGTGATTCTAGGGGGGGAGGTGTTTGATGTGTGTTTTTTTTTAATAACCAGTGCCTATAGAAGCAAAGGGTTTTTTTTCTTTTGAGCTCTTTGTGGGCCCCCATCTTCTGCACTCAGAGTGCCAGAGTAGGTAACAGCTCTGACACCATAAGCATTCACTTGTATATCAGTAGAAAATTGCAGCTTAATAGGGGTTAAAAGGAACACTGTCGGATCAAATTTGGCACAATATTTAAGTTTTATAAAAGCAAACTTCTGCAAACCCTAAAGTCAATAGAAATGCTTCCCTTAAAAAAAATCCAATAGAAACTTGTTATTTTAACAAATAAACTTTTTCTCTACAGTGATTTAAGCCCAGACTTCTAGCACAGCAATATTTTGCTAAATGCATGAGAGTCTAAAGACAAAGCAGAACAGAAACTGGCTATAAACAAATGGGACTATAAACAAATACTAGCTTGTATACATTGCTCAGACTGAGAGAAATGCAGATGGTAACCTAGCAGGAAAAGGAATATCAAGTAAATTAATTTTTTTAAAATTTTTTCATTTTGATAATCTAAGAAACAATAAAAAACATAGGTATGCATTAATATGGTCTGAAATAGGGATTATCCCAAGAGTACCTCTATAAAAAGAATTAAAGTAATTATATAATGGTTATTTATTTCCATGTGGAGCTCTTATGTTTAGATGACTTGTGCCTTCTCTCTCTGCGCCTGGCATTTGGTTTTCTGTCCAGGCTCAGCTACTGGGGCCAGGAGCAGGCAAACTGTGGGGAGTAGAGGAACTTCAGCTCACTTAGATCCTGTCCCTAGCTAAAGGGCCTGAGTGCAGGGTGGCCTGCTGCTGCTGTCCCAGCTGCTAGGGATAGTGGCCAAGTAAGCTGGGGCGAGTGAGCTGCTGCTGCCTCCCAGCCAGGTGCTCTCAGGCTAAAGTGGCTCCATCCCACTTCCTGCCTGGCTGCCAAAGAGAATAAGGAACATACCAGGGAGAGAAGGACAGGGCCCCTCTCCCACCCTGCACTCGGCAGACCAATCGGGGGAGGGAAGGGGATTTGACCCTCTGTGTCCCCCATCTTGTCCCTAGCTTCTTTTGTTTCTGAGAGAGACAAGCTTTGGAACTTGCTCAAAGCTCTTCCTCAAACCTGGGAAACTCTCAGAGTTTTCCAAGCTCATGTAGGAGGGTGAGGGAAAGAGAGTAGCTATCCCCCCTACTCCCTCCAGAGCTCCTTTCCAGGAAGAGGTGTGTTTGCAGAGGTGCTCCCCAGCAGCTCTAGAGGCACTGTGTCGTCTTTGTGCCTCCTGCTGGAGTAATGCAGCTCTGAGCTCTTTCCCCAGCTTTGGTTGGGGCTTACAGGGACTCTAATTTATTACCTAGTGCACAGTTATAGCACAAAACTAAAACCTATTCTGCTTGGATCATTATTTCAAATATTCAAATGGATTGAGCAGCATTTTCTTTGACTTAGCCACAGCTAAAAAGCCACTTACATACTGGATTGTTTTCTACCACTGCACTATGAGTGCCTCAGTACTTTGCATCATCCCTCAGGGACTCTTTTCTCCAACTGAATCCTTTCAAAATAACCTTCTGAAAATCTCCCCCTCCCCCCCAGAGTGAGTGAACCCTGTGTGGTCTCATCTGCCATTCCATAGCAATAATATGGATTGGGGGGCAGAAGAGCCTAATCCTTCTGTTCCTTTCCATGCCACAGTGTTTCATTGGGGGGCTTTGAGGTCTCAATGGGATGCAGAGACTTTCTCCCTTAGAAGTTTGCTGCTGTTCATATCTGGCCCAAGATGGCAGTGAATGAAATTAAAAGGCCAATGTGAGACGAGCGCAAAAACTAAGTGGTGTTCCTAGTGGAGTAGTCAAGTATCTACATCATGTCGACCCTGGCACAACGTGTCACTCTTGCAGACAGCTCCAGAAGTAAGACCAAAAAAAGTAGATGAGCAAAAGACTGAGCTGCTTAATTATTCCTAAAGGTCCATCTCTTTATGTCCAGGACAGAAAGAAACACCAGTGCCACAGCATAGACATTCATGCTGCTACTGCCTGTCCTGTGACTGTTCTGTGGGTTTCCAGAACTGTCTGTCCAACACCTCTCTAAATGTAATATTGGAAATTCACTTATATTAAAACAAACAAACAAACAAACAATAAAGCATAAAACCACAACAAGGAAATATTAAGGGGGAAAAGATTTACACTTTTTCTGCTTCAAAAACACCCTCCTCTCCTCTTTTCCATCCTTCTGCAGTGTGCCAAGAACCTTTCTAAATCACATCTGCCTTTGGTTTCCTCTCTGTTTATTCAGTCACCAATTATCAGGAGACCTCTTGTTTTGTTTCAATGAGCTGCACAATTTGAAGCAACGGTGGTAGCTAAGAGGGCTCTTAGACCAATCACAGATCCCTTTATGGCACAGAGAAATTGGACTGAACTAAAATAAAAATTCCCAACAGCAGCAACATTTTTCTCCAATCTGTTCTGAGAATTATTATAATATAATTTCCCCCCACCTAATAAACAATACAGAGACTTCAAAGTTCTTGGCGTTTGTTTTCATACAGTCAACAGTAAATGAGATTAGACATGTTGATTTATGCTGTTGCAATTCTCTCTCTCTTTTTTTTTTTTTTTAAGAAAATGGAAATATGTTAACAATTAAAATCACATGAGCTTAGATTCTTCTGGCTCCTAAAATAATAAGATGGGTGATTAGCGTGCTGTCTAAAAAATCCTCTGGGGAAAATCTCCCATGACGATAAGTACTTTGCATCTCACAAGTAGTCATAGGTGCTCTTTTTCTTCATTGCCCTGACTAAACCAACAGAGCCACACCCACCACACCGCTACCTGATAGTGGCAAGGCAAGACTCGACATCTGAGCAGTTCTGATTAGATTTTCTCTTTCTCTTTCTACCAGAGCTGAGACAGTGCCTGCTATTGATACGGCAGCATGTGTTGACTGAACACAAGGCTAATTATTTCCTCATTTCAGGCTCCCTCCAAGTCTCCACATCTCCTTCTAGAGGAAGAGAAAAAAGAAGTAGAACAGCCATATGGTCTTTTTAACTGTAAGTCCAGAATGGTTGCAAGTGTTAAGAGTTGGCAACTTTACTGGAGCTTTCCAAAGCAATATGAAATAATGCCACCATAATAATGGTTTTATTGTAAGGCAGGTACTGACTGGAGCCTCTGTACTTGAAGTTCTGGAAATCAAAGGGGGGAAAAAAGTCACTAGAGAATCTTGGCAGGAGAGTCAGCACAGATGGGGGTAACATTTCAGGCTTTGCTTTTAAACACAATGACCTATCTCTTGATCCATAGGACTCTTTGGATGATTAATGAGCCAGAATAGATTCTGAAACCTGATTAGATGCCAATGAACTTTGATCAGCTCTTTATTACAAAGAAGCTGCTTTTGAAAGAAACATGAGTGATGGGGGGGACAGTTTAAAATAAAAGGATGTTTTGTTGTTGTTGCTGTATTTTGTATTGGTGGGTAGGGTGAGGGATTACACTCAGAAAGTTTCTTCATCATGAATTTAAACTTAAAGTTTGCTGTGTGGCCGACACAAGGAATTACATCAAGAGCAACAATATTCTTGCCAAATATACAAAAGTTAATACTTTCTTATGAGTCACAGAACACACAGATTCTCACTTCCCAGCTACCTATGTCTGAAATTGACATGCAGCGTGAGTATTTAAATCTAGAAAAGAAGTGTTGAGGTTCATTTTTAATCCTCTCTTGTCATATTTAGAATATCCATTTTCTTCTGCCAAGTTCTTAAGAATTTTAATACATCAATAAACCTTTCTTTCATGAAAATATGGATTTAGCTGGAAATGCAGAAGATTAGATAAATGCCAGATTGATGATAGTTGTGTGTGTGACTGTATTTTGTGTATAAGCGAATACACTATTAACTAGGATTCACCATACAGGGATAATGATACTTACTAATTTTGTAAAACCCTTTGAGAGCAAAGCATGCAAAATGCTATAGACTTAGGCTGTGTCTACATTGGCACCCCTTTCTGGAAAAGGGGTGCTAATGTAGACTTCGGAATAGCAAAATCCACGGGGGATTTAAATATCCCCCGCGGCATTTGCATTTACATGGCTGCCGCTTTTTTCCAGCTTGGGGATAAGCCGGAGAAATGCGCCAGTCTAGACGTGATTCTCCGGAAAATAAGCCCTTTTCCGGAGGATCTCTTATTCCTACTTGAAAGTAGGCATAAGGGACTTGAAAGTAGGAATAAGAGATCCTCCGGAAAAGGGCATATTTTCCGGAGAATAACGTCTAGACTGGCGCTTTTCTCCAGCTTATCCCCAAGCCGGAAAAAAGTAGCAGCCATGTAAATGCAAATGCCGCGGGGGATATTTAAATCCCCCGCGGATTTTGCTATTCCGATGTGTCTAATCTGCATCCCTTTTCCAGAAAAGGGGTGCAGTGTAGACACAGCCTTAGTGTATTAGGATTCATAGGGATTAATGCAGGATGAAGCACCACCAGGGAGAAAAATTGTTCTCAGTGGCCTCTGAGGATAGGACAAGAAGCAATGGGCTTAAACTTCAGCAAGGGAGGTTTAGGTTGGACATCAGGAAAAACTTCCTAGCTGTCAGGGTGGTTAAACACTGGAATAAGTTGCCTAGGGAGGTTGTGGAATATCCATCTCTGGAGACATTTAAGAGCAGGTTAGGTAGACATCTATCAGGGATGGTCTAGATGGTACTGGGTCCTGCCATGAGGACAGGGGACTGGACTCAAGGACCTCTCGAGGTCCCTTCCAGTTCTAATGTTCTATGATTAGGACAGACTGTGGCTTAACTACAAGGTCATTTTTCCTCCTTTGCAAAAATTAGGGATATAGTTGAGGTGTGAAGATTTATATGCTACTTTTTAAAATGTGTCAGTACTCATTTCATATGGAATTTTACACACAAAAATAGCCACAGTCAGATGTGGGTTTGGTTCTTATGGAGGATAAGAGTGAATAGCACACAAGATTTTTTTAACCTAGTGCCACTGCTAAAACTCACTGCAAAAGCTATTTACTATTACTGTTTCCTTTTTAGTTGTCATAGAAAAATGTTTGTTACAATAATGTTGTACAATTTTGATGACAGAAACAAAACAAAATGCCCTCAGTTCTCAAAACCACAAATCAATCCCAGGCCATTAGACATATCTTCTTTTTAAAATAGCTCTTAATGAAGTGAATTTGATGCCAGTATTTCTAAGTACTTTTTGTAAAATCACTCTAAGCTCAAGGGAAACTACAATATTAGATTAACCATGCGCTGTATATGCAAAAATACAGAGTGAACATTTTTTAAACCTCCAGCATACCTATTGAATATTATTAGTTCATTTGGTTTAAATGTTAAACTACATTTATTATCGTATTGAAAATGTGAAATCCTGGCCCTATAGTCAGTGGAAATTTGGCCATTTACTGCATAAGCTAATGTGATCCTTCCGTTAGGGGAGTAGAGAGGCACTGAGAAGATACTGGAATACTGTGCATACGTGCTGATTCTGTGGGTACTCCAGGGCTGGAGCACCCACAGAACAAAATTAGCAGCTGCTTAGCACCCACTAGCAGCCAGCTTCTTCCTTCCTCTTCGCACTTCCCACCCACCAGCCACTCCACTGATCATTTCTTCCCATTCCCTCCCAATGTTTCCTACCTGCTGCAATCAGCTATTTTGCAGAGAGCAGGAGGCTCTGGGAGGGAGGAGATGGAGCAGGAGTGAAGTGTACTCAGGTATAGGGACTTGGAGGAAGGGTTGGGGGCAAGGCCAGGGACAGAGCAGAAGTGGGCTGGAGATGGGTGCTTGGAGTCAAGAAGTCGGGTGGAGCTGAGAGTTGAGCACCCCCTGGGCTCAGAGGGAGTTGATGCCTATGATAGTGTGTGCAGTTCAAGAATCCATTTGTTGAAAAACAAAAGGATGCAGAAAAGCACTACAAAATTATTCAAGGGCTGGAGAATGTGCCTCACAATAAGAGACTGAAGAAGTTCAATTTGTTTAGTTTATCAGAAAGATTGAGAGGTGACCTGATAACATACCTAAGTACCTTCACGAAGGAAAAGTACCAGGTACTAAAGGGCTCTTTGATTTCACAGAGAAAAACATAAAAACTTCTGTGTGTGTGTGTGTGTGTGTGTGTGTAGAGAGAGAGGCGGCGGGGGGGAGGGGGGAGGCGCGAAGGACTTAGATCAAGCCAAACAAATTCAAAAGAGAATTAGGGACAATTTTAACTGTGAGGGTGATTAACCATTGGAACATATTGCCAAGGAAAGAGGTGGATTCTCCATCTCTTGATGCATATAAATCAGGAGCAGATGTCTTTCTCAAAGACAAGCTTCAGCCAAACTCATGTTATTGGACTGAATGCAGGGATAACTGTGGAAAATGTAATGGCCTATGATATGTAGGAGATCAGAGAAGATGGCCCCTTTTTGCCTTAAACTCTGTGAATCTATGTAACACTTGCTGCACTCATCTTCTGAATGGGTGGATGAGTGGGTTGAGGGGGTCAAAGAATGTAGATAGTACTTTATTAGATACATGTTGCTCTTCTGATGGATCAAATAGAGTTTTATTTTATTTTGTGCCATTTACCACGAGGGTGTTGCTGATCTTCTGCTCAAAATAACTTCAAAAGTTGTCTATTCCACTAAATAACTCATATTTGGGCCCAATCCTACCTCACCTGATGATGATTTATTTATCATCTTCTACAATTAGATGTGGATCAGTATGAGATTTTTTATTCTGCACTTCTTGTACAGAAAATTGCTGTGGTTAATGGCACATTGTGTAGAGATGCTTTCTTACACACATACATACACACATCCACACATACCCACACACACACACACACACCCGGCGATGGCAGGTGTTATTTATTATTTGAAAATAGAATATGGCCATGTATTGAAGTGCTGCGTGGGAATTCAAATTATCTTCAAATTTCCAAGGACAGCTCTTGCTTTTTTGCTTCTTTCTCTGATAAGAACTTGTTCCACTTTCCTGGGCAGTAGCAACTGGAGGACAGTCACATTCCTTTGTACTCTTTTGATACATCAGAATCCCTCAGCAGTTTGCATAAAAATGCCTGTTTTGCAAGGCCATCTGGCAATGTGATTAAAAACTTTTGATACAGCACAAGAGTCTTGAAGTTAATAGCAATGGGAAAGAAGCCTCTCTCTTAGGCTGTATCCAGACTCAGGGGTTTTTTCGAAAAAAGTAGCCTTTTTTCGAAAAAACCTCACCTGCGTCCAGACTCAAGCCGCGTTCTTTCGAAATTAAATCGAAAGAACGCAGCTTTTCTTTCGATGGCGGTAAACTTCATTTCACGAGGAAGAACGCCTTCTTTCGAAAGTTCCTCTTTCGAAAGAAGGCGTTCTTCAATGTAAATAGGGCTTCTTCGAAAGAGAGCATCCAGACTCACTGGATGCTTTCTTTCGAAAAAGCAAGCCGCTTTTTCGAAAGTTCAACGTGCAGTCTAGATGCTCTCTTTCAAAAGAGGCTCTTTCGAAAGTATCTTTCGAAAGAGCCTCTTTCGAAAGAGGCTTGCAGTCTAGACATAGCCTTAGGCTGTGTCCAGACTCAGGGGTTTTTTCGAAAAAAGTAGCCTTTTTTGGAAAAAACTTCACCTGCGTCTAGACTGCAGCCGCGTTCTTTCGAAATTAAATCGAAAGAATGCGGCTTTTCTTTCGACGGTGGTAAACCTAATTCCACGAGGAAGAACGCCTTCTTTTGAAAGTGCTCTTTCGAAAGAAGGCGTTCTTGAAAGCAAACAGGCTTTTTAGAAAGAGAGCATCCAGACTCACTGGGGCTATGTCTAGACTGCAAGCCTCTTTCGAAAGAGGCTCTTTCGAAAGATACTTTCGAAAGAGCCTCTTTCGAAAGAGCGCGTCTAGACTGCACGCGGAATTTCGAAAAAGCAAGCTGCTTTTTCGAAAGAAAGCACCCAGTGAGTCTGGATGCTCTCTTTCTAAAAAGCCTGTTTGCTGTCAAGAACGCCTTCTTTCGAAAGAGCACTTTCGAAAGAAGGCGTTCTTCCTCGTGGAATTAAGTTTACCACCGTCGAAAGAAAAGCCGCATTCTTTCGATTTAATTTCGAAAGAACGCGGCTGCAGTCTAGACGCAGGTGAAGTTTTTTCGAAAAAAGGCTACTTTTTTCGAAAAAACCCCTGAGTCTGGACACAGACTGGGTGCTTTCTTTCGAAAAAGCGGCTTGCTTTTTCGAAATTCCGCGTGCAGTCTAGACGCTCTCTTTCGAAAGAGGCTCTTTCGAAAGTATCTTTCGAAAGAGCCTCTTTCGAAAGAGGCTTGCAGTCTAGACATAGCCTTTGATTTCTATATCGCCTCCTTCACTGTAGTGTCTGAGCACCTTACAACTTTGCAATGTGTTTATCCCCACTATGAGAGAGGGAAGGGCTATTAGCCCTCCTTGACAGCTGGGGAGCTGAGATGCAGATAAACAAAATTATTTGCCCAAGATCACCTGTAAACCTCATTTTTGAGGAATAAGGGATCTTGCACAAAAGGTTTTTTTTTTTCTGACAAATGGCCCTGTCTACATGGGGCTTTTTAGCGGCAAAACCTCTTCTGCAAAAAGGATCGGCAGAAGATATGAGAGTGCAATTTGCATACCTTCTGTCACAAAAACCCGGAAGTGTAGACTTAGCTTGAGGAAGCTCTTGGGGGAGTAAGGGGTCAAATCCAAGTCTTTCAATTTGTAGGGTAGTGACAAAGCCACAGGACCCTTCTTCCATCTACCCAAACCTCACAGCCAAAGACCCAGAATCTGAATGAAAACTGATCTATGTGTTTGGAACTAGTCCTTCTCTTTATGGTGCAATGGGCTAAACAAAACCCCAGACTCAAATACTTCCAAACTTTCTTTTGGAGGATAGGTTCAAAATTCATAGTTTGTGATGTCAGCTCACAACTAACAATTAGTCTTTGTTTCTTAGGTAATTACTTTGTTATACCTAATAATTGTATAGTCTGTGTAATTTCCTGAAGATTGCTGGGTAGCTACTATTAGTAGCCGTGATTTATTGGTAGGCAGAAGCCCTGGAATTTCTCTTCCTCTGAACTATCTGATCCTTGGCTCTAAGCATTCATAAGATTCCCAGCCAATGAATGCATTTTTCCTTTCTTACATATTTTTGTGTGTGCAGCACTGCATTGTCAACTACAAATTATAGTATGACATGCTGCTGATCTGCAGCTTCTACACACTGTTGTGTACTTCCCCATTTCACCGTTCCCATCTAGAAATTTCATAATTAAACTACTGCAAATAATAAATGATAATTACAGATTCAATCCTGATTCTAAAAACAAAGCTCCAATAATAGGGGCAATGCTTGAGGAAATTAAGAGAGAATATGTGGGTGGGTTCTGCATTCCTAGCCTCAAAACATGGTTCAAACAAAGTTTACCTATTGCTGACATGGGAGAGAAGCAGAAGTGTCCTCTTGCTTACTTTTTATATATGATGATGGTAATGTGGATCTGCACAGTTCTTGGACTTACCTGCTATGCTACCAGAATGTTTCCTGTCAAATAAGTCAGTTGCAAAGAATCACAAGAGAGATCTCTGCATTGCTTTGAACGTGCAGTCTTTGTGCGTACAGTATTCACCATTACTTGTGCTCTTGCCTCCCTGATATGCCCAGTTCTCTCCTGCACTGAGTTCTGATGCAGGAAACAATCTTGCTCTTTATAAACTATATGGTGGTCTAACACTAACTCGGAAGACCCTGAGGTTCCAAGCTAAAAATGGAAACTAAAAATGACAAACTGGTGGGTATGAGAACTCACAGAACATTTTTTGTCAAGGGGCTCAACAAAGTACACATTCCATCATTGTGCCACTTAGCCCTTGTGTTTTCATTTTATGCCAATCAAAACAAGACTTCTTTTGTCTGTATTAACATGCGGCTTGTGCCCAAACCAATTGCAAGAAGATAAACATCAAACGGCTTCTCTAACAGGATGTGTTCAATTGTCTCTAGACAAAGGAAAAAACTTAAAAAAAAAAGACGACAAAATGAACTGGAAACTCTGATACGTATATTTGCATATAAAAACCCTCCCTCTGCCCTAAGATATTCTATTTACTATACTGATCTATGCTAATTATTAATTTAAATAAGCATGCATCAGAATTTATATTAGATATTATAGTCTGGTGGAATGTGTCAAAAGACAACTTCTTTATTCTGCTCTTTGGATCTATTTATCAGATAAAGCAAAAATCTCCTGCTTATGCTACTCTTTTAGAAGACTTTGATAGGTGAAACTTCTAAAATACAAGTGTGCTACAAATATGCATAGATCTATTTATATAGAGAGAGATACATGCCAACCTCACCATTTTGGGGAAGATCTATGAAAAAGGGGTTTTGCCCTTTTTCCCAAATGTAACAGATATGATAAAGATTCATATCCAGTCTAAATTCACATTTGTCTGGATATGTTCTGTACTAGCAGCTAATTGCACCATAATAAAATAAGGCTGAAAGGGACCTCAAAATGTCAAGTCCAGTCCCAAGTGCTGAGGCTGGATCAAGAAAACCCAGAGTGTTTGTCCAACCTATTCTTAAAACATCCATTGATGGGCAGTCTTTCTTGAATGTCCATTCCTCAATTTAAATACTCTAGTAGTTAGAAAGCATTTCCTACTATCTAACCTAAATCTCTTTTGCTGCAAATTAAGTGTGGTTTGTTGTTTAGATACACAAATTCCATTGTCACAATTAACCTAAGATTTAGAGGAAATCTGTCATGTTTATATTGCATAGATCTTAAGTATGATTTGATACTATACATTTTCATAGAATCATATAACACTAGAACCGGAAGGGACCTCGAGAGGTCATCAAAACCGGTCCCCTGCTCTCTCAGCAGGACCCAGTATTGTCTAGACCATCTCTGATAGATGTCTATCTAACCTACTCTTAAATATCTCTAGAGAGGGAGATTCCACAACCTCCCTAGACTGTTATTCCAGTGTTTAACCATCCTGATAGTTAGAAAGTTTTTCCTAATGTCTAGCCTAAACCTCCCTTGCTGCAGTCCATTGCTTCTTGTCCTATCCTTAGTGGCCAAGGAGAACAATTTTTCTCCCCCCTCCTTGTGACACCCTTTTAGATACCTGAAAATGGCTATTATGTCCCCTCTCAGTCTTCTCCTTTCCAAACTAAACAAGCTCAATTCTTTCAGTCTTCCTTCATAGGTCATGCTTTCTAGATCTTTAATCATTCTTGATGCTCTTCTCTGGATCTTCTCCAATTTCTCCACATCTTTCTTGAAATGTGGTGCCCAGAACTGGACACAATACTCCAATTGAGGCCTGACCAGTGCAGAGTAGAGCGGAAGAATGACTTCTTCTGTCTGCTCACAACACACCTGTTAATGTATCCCAGAATCATATTTGCTTTTTTTGCAACAGTGTCACACTGTTGACTCAAATTTAGCCTCGGGTCCACTATGACCCCTAGATACCTTTCTGCAGTACTCCTTCCTAGACAGTTGCTTCCCATTCTGTATGTATGAAACTGATTGTTCCTTCCTAAGTGGAGTACTTTGCATTTGTCCTTATTAAACTTCATCCTATTTATCTCAGACCATTTCTCCAGTTTGTCCAGATCATTTTGAATTATCATAGAATCATAGAACTGGAAGAGACCTCAGAAGGTCATCAAGTCCAGCCTCTGCTCTAGGCAGGACCAATTCCAACTAAATCAACCCGGCCAGGGCTTTGTCAAGCCAAGACTTAAACACCTCTAGGGATAGAGACTCCACTACTTCCCTAGGTAACCCATTCCAGTGCTTCACCACCCTCCTAGTGAAATAGTTTTCCCTAATATCCAACCTGGACCTCTCCCACCACAACTTGAGACCATTGCTCCTTGTTCTGCCATCTGTCACTACTGAGAACAGCCTCTCTCCATCCTCTTTGGAACCACCCTTCAAGGAAGTTGAAGGCTGCTATCAAATCCCCCCTCACTCTTCGCTTCTGCAGACTAAACAGACCCAAGTCCCTCAGCCTCTCCTCATAAGTCATATGCTCCAGCTCCCTAATCATTTTGGTTGCCCTCCGCTGGACCCTCTCCAATGCGTCCACATCCTTTTTGTAGTAGGGGGCCCAGAACTGGACACAATACTCCAGATGCGGCCTCACCAAAGCCGAATAAAGGGGAATGATGACATCTCTGGATCTGCTGGCAATGCTCCTCTTAATGCAACCTAATATGCCATTAGCCTTCTTGGCTACAAGGGCATACTGTTGACTCATATCTAGCTTCTCATTCACTGTAACCCCCAGGTCCTTTTCTGCAGAACTACTACTTAACTGGTTGGTCCCCAGCTTGTAACTATGCTTGGGATTCTTCCGTCCCAAGTGCAGGACTCTACACTTGTCCTTGTTGAACCTCATCAGATTTCTTGTGGCCCAATCTTCCAATTTGTCTAAGTCATTCTGTACCCTATCTCTACCCTTAAGCGTATCTACCTCTCTCCCCAGCTTAGTGTCATCCGCAAACTTGCTGAGGGTGCAATCTATCCCCTCAGCCAGATCATTAATAAAGATATTGAACAAAACCGGTCCTAGAACCGAACCTTGGGGCACTCCGCTAGAAACCGACTGCCATCCTGACATCGAGCCATTGATCACTACCCGCTGGGCCCGGCCTTCTAGCCATCTTTCTATCCATCTTACCGTCCTTTTATCCAATCCACAATCCCTTAACTTGCTGGCAAGAATATTGTGGGAGACCGTATCAAAAGCCTTGCTAAAGTCAAGATATATAACATCCACTGACTTCCCCATGTCCACCGAGCCAGTTACCTCATCATAGAAGCTAATGAGATTGGTCAGGCACGACTTGCTCTTTGTGAATCCATGCTGACTATTCCTAATCACTTTCCTCTCATCCAAGTGCCTCAATATGGATTCCTTAAGGATCCCTTCCATGATTTTTCCAGGAACCGAGGTAAGACTGACCGGCCTATAGTTCCCTGGATCATCCTTCTTTCCTTTTTTGAAGATGGGCACTACATTTGCCTTTTTCCAGTCATCCGGGATTTCTCCCAATCTCCACGACTTTTCAAAGATAATAGCCAAAGGCTCTACAATGACATTTGCCAACTCCCTCAGTATCCTCGAATGCACTAAGTCCGGACCCATGGATTTATGTACGTTTAGCTTTTCTAAATAGTTCCTAACCTGTTCTTTACCCACCACGGGCTGTCCATCTTCATCCCATCTTGCGTCACTTGGCGCAGAAGTCCAGGAGCCGACCTTGTCCGTGAATACAGAGGCAAAGAAAGCATTGAGTACTTCAGCTTTCCCCACATCATCTGTCACTAGGTTACCTCCTTCATCCATTAGGGGCCGCACACCCTCTCTGATCACCTTCTTCTTGTTAACATGCCTGTAGAAACCTTTCTTGTTATCCTTCACATCCTTAGCCAGTCGCAATTCCATTTGCGCTTTCACCTTCCTGATAACCCCCCGGCATTCTCGAGCTATACCTTTAAACTCCTCCCTGGTCATTTGTCCAAGTTTCCACTCTTTGTAAGCTTCCTTTTTGTGCTTAAGTTCACCAAGGATTTCCCCTGTAAGCCAGTCCGGTCTCCTACCATGTTTGCCTCTCTTGCTACGCATCGGGATGGTTTCTTTCTGTGCTTTCAATAAGGCTTCTTTAAAATACTGCCAGCTGTCCTGGACTCCTTTCCCCTTCATGTTAACATCCCAGGGGATTCTGCCCATCAGATCTCGGAGGGAGTCAAAATCTGCTTTTTTGAAGTCCAAGGTGTGTATTTTACTACTCTCTTTTCTTCCTTTGGTCAGGATCCTGAAATCTACCATCTCATGATCACTGCTTCCCAGGTTGTCACCCACTTCCACTTCCCCTATTAGTTCCTCCCTGTTTGTGAGCAGAAGGTCAAGCTGCGCACGGCCTCTGGTCGGATCCTTCAGCACCTGTGTCAAGAAGTTATCCCCAACATTCTCCAAAAACTTCCTGGATTGCCTGTGTACTGCCGTATAGGTTTCTCAGCAGATGTCAGGGTGATTAAAGTCCCCCACGAGAACCAGGGCCTGTGATCTGGAAGCTTCGCTCAGTTGTCCGAAGAAAGCCTCATCTACCTCATCCACCTGATTCGGTGGCCTGTAGCAAACACCAACCACAACATCAATGCTGTTGTTTGCTACTCTAAACTGAACCCATAGACTCTCAACAGGTTTTTCTCCCTCTTTATACTGGAGTTCAGAGCAATCGTAATGCTCTCTTACATATAGTGCAACTCCTCCTGCTTTTCTCCCCTGCCTGTTGTTCCTGAATAGTCTATATCCTTCCATGACAGCGCTCCAGTCATGTGAGTCATCCCACCAAGTCTCTGTTATCCCAATTAAATCATATTTCTTGGTCTGGGCCAAGGCCTCCAGTTCTTCCTGTTTGTTCCTGTTTGGAGGATTATGACTCTATCCTCCAAAGCAATTTCAACTCCTCCCAGCTTGGTATCATTTGCAAACTTAATAAGCGTACTCTCTATGCCAATACCTAAATTGTTGATGAGATATTGAACAGAACCGGTCCCAAAACAGATGCCCGTGGAACCCCACTTGTTATGCCCTTCCAGCAGGATTGTGAACCGTTAATAACTACTCTCTGAGAACAGTTATCCAGCTAGTTATGCACCCACCTTAGAGTAACGCCATCTAAGTTGTATTTGCCTAATTTATTTATAAGAAGATCGTGCAAGACTATATCAAATGCCTTACTAAAGTCTAGGTATACCATGTCCACCATTTCTCCCTTATCTACAAGACTCATTATCCTATCAAAGACGACTATCAAATTGGTTTGACATGATCTGTTCTTTACAAATCCATGCTGGCTGTTACCTATCACCCTATTATCTTCCAGGTGATATCTTCTTCTTATCTTCATGTTCTATCACATTATTAATCCATGGATTAAAGGTCCCAAACAGAATAAGATGACAGAAAAGATAGAGATGTAATGTTTTGTCATGCCAATACAGTCAAAACACTCAATTTAGGATTTATCATCATCTTTAACTCAGTGTGATTGTATGTAAGTACTGAATGAGTTAGTCAACAAAGTGAGGTCTTCTTTCTATGAAATATATTCTTATATCTATTTACTAAGATTTAAATTTGTAAAAAATGAGGACATGCTGTCCTCATATATGGCACAATTAATCAGGATTAACATGCACATTACATATTAATGTTTTATAGAGCATCCTCATCCTAAAGGGACACACTGGGCCAAGTTCACTGCAAGTGTAAGTGGATAGAGTTCCACTGTCCAGCACTGCTTCACCCAGCCATGAATACCATTTGCAGAAAGGATTGGTACTAGATTCTCTACTGATACCCTGCATGCAAATACTCCAGATAAATTCCAGTATCATGAAACTAAAAAGCAGTATTGCAAAACACTCAGGGCCTAATGTGTCAGATGAGGGTGGATATAGAAAACGAGCCTCCCATTGCTCCGTTGGTTTCCCTGAAAGCAGAGGAAGACATCCACAGTTCCAAATATGTTATGGAACTGAGAAAGAATTTCTAGTGTCTCTCTTCCTCCTTTCATATCACGTTTGTTGGGAAGAGCACAGTCTATAAAGTGCATAATTTACAGTGAAGTACAACCTCTCAGTATAAGACTTTGAGACCCTTCTTGTCGAGTGATACTCTATTTGTGGATTTAGCCCCACAGAAAAATGTGAGAATGAAAAAGAGGAAGGTGTGTTGATGGATCAGCCTAAAGCTGGCTTTCTAACATTTGTGTGTACAGCTCATGCACACAGTGCAGTATGCCCTAAAGCCAACAATACTGCTTTAACAAAGAGATCAAGGACTTTATGGGTTATGCATTTATTGAAAGTTACTAAAACACTCATTGTATCATGTACTGTACCTGTGATTCTGTGCTGAAAAAAGTCTTGTGGGAACTCCTCACTGTGTCAAGAGGATAATTATTATTTACTGATGTAAGCAGGGGCTGAACTGCTGCTTGCTATCAGCCAGCTAAAAGGAGGTGTGGGTGAGCCCACTACAATTGTTTAGCTCTGCAACGTAATTAACTGTTAACTGTTGATATGTAAATACAGCTCAGGAGAGAATACGAGGTGTGGCTATGTAAATCCCATTCAGCCAGGGCTGGTGGAGGGTCAGTGTTGGAATGGAATGTGGAGAATTATAAATAATTTGGGACTATTGTGGGGGGTCACTAATCATGCTACCCATAAATGTGGGAACTGTAAAACATGCCACCAGTGCTTGCAGGAGAGACACCACCATCATGGTAAGAGGTCTCAGAAGAACAAGCCTCCCCCTTTCCAGAGTTGAGTGAACTGAGCTGGGGGGAAGGGTTAAAGGGCTTGAGTCAACCTGCTTCACATACCCGCCAGGTGTGAGCTATAAGACTGGCCCAGCCTGCCCCTTTCCCCCTGAGGAGTCTTTTCTTTTGGTAGTCCAGTAGAAGCTGGATTCCTTTGCCAGTCCAGCTGGTGGCTAGCGAGTTGAAATCATGGAGATCTGAAATCACTGGTTTGGCTGAGAGCCAGACCCATTGCAGCCAGTGGAGTGGCGGTGACCAGCAGAGTGGTTGGTGGGAATCACTGGCTGGTGGCGTAACATGGTGTGGAGCAGCGGCAGGCTAGGAGCAACGACCAGTGGCATGGAGCAGCAACCTTGGTGTGGCACGGTGACCAGCGTGGCGTGGAGGGGTGGCAGCAGGCGAGGAGCGGCGGCAGGTGAGGAGCGGCGGCAGGCGACCAGCGGAGCGTCCGGTGGCGTGGGATGAGACAGCTGGTGGAGCATGGTGGAGTGTCGTAAGGTGCCCCCTATCTATCCTGCCACCCCCATTTCTACCCAAGTTGGGAGGTGAAACCCTGCAGGTGAACTTTGGGACTCTGGGTGGCACAGACCAGGGACAGAGACTCTTGGGGTGTTGGACTCTTTGGACTTCAGGTGATTCTTGGCTGGGGGGCGGGCTTAGCTCATGTTTGGGCTATGAACTCTGTTTGTGGTGTTTCTCCCAAGTTAATGCCGTATGACTTCTCTCTCTGTTTCATTAAATGTTTCTTTCCTACACTCAGACTCAGTGCTTGCGAGTGGGGAAGCATTGCCTCTCAGAGGCACCCAGGGGTGTGTGAATTTCCCAGATCACTGGGTGGGGGCTCAAGCCAGTTCTGTGAGAGATAGACCCCAATATATTGAACCCAGCCCTGGTTACTGCCAGGCCTACCCAGCAGAAGGGTTACACTATGAAAATAAACAAGAGTGTTTTGAGTGTTAATTATGTATTCCTAGGGATCCTCATTAACTCCAAAATTGCTCACACATTGAATTACAGAATATCAGATAATATTTTAGAATAACAACAATTATTTCTTATCTTTAAATGTTTTATATCTGAATTGCATTCTTGGGCTTGATGTTGTTTCAAAGTTTCAGGTCTTCTGGGTAATGTAAGACTTAGGCTATGTTTAGACTGCAGATACCTCTGGCATCCTGGAAAAGCTATGCCGTGTCCAAGGAATGCAACTGCTTTTTTTAAACAATTTTGGAAAAAGCGGACACGTTCTTTCGCCATCCCTGTAATCCCCATTGTATGAGGAAGAAGGGATGTGTCAAAAGAGGAGGTTTTTCTGAAATTTGGCCCCATGGAGAGTAATAGGTCCCTGAAAGGGGAAGCAATAGAAACTATGAATCACTCAGTTACTACAATAACATACAAATACTCAAAATAGGTAGATACACAATAGAATAGAAGAACAATATCTATTTTGCTACTTTAATTCCACTGAATTTTATTTCTAGTTAATTGAAAATAAATACATCTGTACAAAAAGAAATATGCTTGGGCCTGCTGGATTATGCAGATAAGTCATTCAGAGGTTGCTGGAATGTAACGTATCTGCAGATGGATTGAAATTCTACTGTAGTCGATTATCAGTTTGTCAAGTGCTGGCAAACATTTTTGCTAAAACATGATAATATGCCAGCAAGACATGATTTGTTTTAGTGTACTTTCCTTTTTTTAAAAGTGAATCCTTCCTGCACAAATAAATTTCAACCTGCTTGGTTCATGCTGAAATGTGTCTTCAATTTTAGTAGGAGGGAGCATCTGCCCCTATTTCAGTTCTCCAGGAAATATCCAGGGACTCCCACCATAATATCTATAGAGTTAAATTATTCTGTCCATTATATCCATTGAACCCTGTTCATATTCATGGGGTAATGGAAGTGAGGGTAGATTTTTCTAATGTAAGTTGCTAGTGTTGACAGTTACTGCTGCCAGGAGCTGTGTCTTATTACTGAAGCACTGGGCAGACTTTATTAGGAGATTGTGCCTTCTGCTTGCTTAGAATCTGTCACTTGAAGATTTGGGAAGGTCAGCTAGAGACTTTTCCAGAAGGGATGTGACTTGCTCTTGCTAAAATAGTCTGGTACTGCAGTTAAAGTTAATAAGAGACAAACACAAACCTAATGGCTAGCTATGAAAAGTGCTTATGTGCTATTCCCCAGTGTTATAAATTCATCCCATGCAGGAATAATGAGCTTTCCCTCATTTTCTGTAGACTAGGTCCTTGCAGACATAGTCTGAGGAATACTTACTTGTAATAACAGCATTTTCCTCACAAATACCCACTTACGATTCATCCAAGAAAAGAGCAACCCAAAAAGTAAGAAAACTTCCCCTAGCAAACTATTAAACATAGAAATGTTGCTTTAGGGCCACACACTCCCTCCCTCCATTCCACTACAGAGGAGTACCTGGCTCCACAAAAGAAGGGTGTTATTTCAGTGGCATGCTTCTCTTATTTATTACCTGTGGATACCAGTATTTGGTCCTCTATTAAATGAGTTTCATAGATTCAGCTATGTCCTCAGTGGCTGTTTGCTCACAGCAGAAAAGCCTCCGCATGTTTGAACACAGTTGGCAGTTTCAGCCCATTATTGAAATAGCAAGTGTTTTGCAAGCCAACACCAGGGTATTGACAGAGCTGCATATGATAGTCCTCTGACTTACATAAGCATCACACACAGAGATTTTTCTCCTTTAAAATTTATGAATTATTGAGCTGTTTCAATGCTTGAAGCCCATGTAGATAATTTCCCCCACTCCTAAATGAAAAATAAAAATTAAAAATAGTTAAGTAAATATATCCACTTTGCTTTGAAGTGGAATAGAAAGTGGAAAGACTCAGCTAATCAAATACTTCTACACTGGTCAAAATTTGCAGCTTTGCAGAGCATCCTGCAAGCCTTATTGGTATTATTCTTTAAAGCCTTAGGGACCTGATCCTGTATTTCTTTATTAAATTCACACAGAATTTAATGAGAGGGATTAAGGAATGTGAGATAAGGCCTTAAATAACTAGTCAATTTAGATTCTAATCTTGCAAACACTTACACTTGAGCTCAGCTTGAAACCCCGTGAGCAGACCGACTATAACCAGTGTACATAGGTCTTGGCAAGTTTGAGCCTTATTATGTTTTAAAACAAAACAAATGAAAATCCTCCATTGCTACCTACAACTTCATGGTTGTCACAGTGCTACACACCATGATTACTCAGGACTTTACTAAGTTAGATAATCAGTTGTTAGGACCCATATCCATCTACTCTGAAAGCACAGCACTTTATCTTGTTAGTAATATGGGGTGTATGGCACAGGTAAGCAGTTTTGATTGCAGCTACTGAAGTAGCATGAAATTGTTCTTTCTTTCTCTCTTGTACACATGTACACACAGGTTTTCTCTTTATCCAGTCCTTAGCAGCATATTTAGAACTAATTTAAAAACGTATGCCATGCTCTCTGCCCCCCCCCCGTCTTATATATATAAATATATATATTGTCTGAAAGTCTGTTTGTTCAAGAACTCCTCCTAAACGGTAAGAGCTACGTCCACAAAATTTGCCACCTTCTTTTTCTCCTACCTTAAAATAAGGTCAGGATTTGGTTATGCAAGGACAATCAGAAGCCCCAAATAAGGGACAGTTCTTCTTTGAGTGCTTGCTCATGTCTGTTCCACTTAGGTGTGTGCATACTGCGTGCACAGATTGCTGGAGAGTTTTCCCTTAGACTAGAGGTACCCATTGGGTTAGCTGGGAAGCCCTCTGGGGTGGCGCTGCTATATCGGTGCATATGTATCCCTATTGGCCCTCCACTCTTTCAGTTCCTTCTTACCGACCATGAAGGTCATTGGAGCTCCCTTCTCACTTGCCTTCAAGCGTGATCTCAGCAGCGATATTCATAGCATTCTAAGTAGTTAGCACCTTGTTAAACCGTTTTGTTTCTTATTCAAGTTACTTTCCATGTTAGATAGAGTTAGAAAAGTTGTTGGGGTTGGGGCTCGCCTGTTGCGTCCCCTTCTTGCCCGAGCCATGGGACATTATATACTACAGGTACCTGGCTTAGAGCTGCCAACTTTCCCAACCAGACAAATACCATCATTTCAGTTGTGACGATGGGCAGTAGTAGAATTATACTCTTTTTAGTAAGTAAAAAGCTCATAATTAAGACTATACAGGCTACACATAAAGGACATTTCCTTCTGTCTATACCATGGAACATTTGCAGTCATACTGGAATGGTTACAGTGAAAGTTCTGGGAAGGTTTAAAACCAGCTCACCTCTTTTAGATTTTTTCAGTGGAAAAACTAAAGGAAACACTTGAAGTAACATTTTCCTCCCTCTAACAAACTCTTCAAATTTTCTTGGAATATGAACACACAATAATTATGGGACAGATTTTGAAACTCTTATGATGTCACTGGGATTACTACAAGAGAATGATTTTCTCCTCATCCTAGGAATAACAGAATCTGACCCTGTAATAGTAACCACATTTGAATGCCAATGTTATGAATCAAAATTATAATGTGAACTATGTACTCTATATATTATTGGGAGATTTGGAAATCCTGAGCATTCTTTGGTGAGCATGCTTTGGTAAGCAAGGGTTTTTCAATCAATATGAAGATGAGCATAATTCTTTCTCCTCTGATATGTGATTTATTTAGGTCAGTTTTTTGCTGTCAGTTAAACAAGTATATATCCAGAATAATTCCACTGACTTCGAAAGAGTTACTCTGGATTTAAGGCAGTATAACGGAGCACAATTTAGCCTATAGTGTGTTACATTTTTCACACAGGTAATCTATCCTGCTTAGATACAAGCCAGTCAAAAATGTCCCTTCAGTAAAACAGGAATTTGGAAAAGATCTGCAAATAATTCTCATAATTAGTTGTCAGAAATCACTTAGCCTGGGTCTACTCTACAAAGAAAAGTTGAAAAAAGTTATGCAGACTGAGAACCGCAATTTGCATATCTTTTCCCGCTTTTCTTTTGAAAGAGGCTTTTCTGAAATTTGGCCTGTCTACACTGTACCAAATTTTAGAAAAACCTCCTCTTTCAACACATCCCTTCTTCCTCGTACAATGAGGATTACATGGATGGCAAAAGAATGCATCCACTTGTTTGGAATTGTTCCGAAAAAGTGGACATGTTCCTTGGATACTGCAAAGCTTTTTTGGGATACCCCTGGTATCCCAGAAAAGCTCTGCAGTCTAGACATAGCGTAGTCAACAATACAATATAAATGAAAGAGAAGAATCACTATAATCAGCTGGTTTACACATGCATCTGGTGTATAAGAGCATCCAATTGTAATTCAAACCAGTTTTTACTTAGTTAATTATACTTCATAGGCTGAATTCAGTCTAATTTAGAAGAGAAGCATCAAATGAACAGTATATACTTCCACACACGAAAGATGAAGGTTTCTTACCTAGCATGCAAACACATTTGGCATTCTGTTCAGGACTATCAAATGAGATTTCTCCACACCTCTGAAAGAAAAAGAGGAACATATTTAATGTGGCAGTGTTTCTTAAACTTATTTTCTACTTTCTTTATTCCCATCAGCGCTGATAAAACACAGATCCATAACTCAAGGGCAGATGGCATGGTCAGAAGGTTTTCTGATAGCCCACATTTTAGGATGAGAAAAGAATCTGCTTCTATTAAGTAAAGTAATTCATACATCTCATTTTCCTGCTGTAAACATAGTACTAATTGGATATTTGCAGGGAGAACAGAAAGCAGAACTGGGTAGAAAACTAATTTGTGAATTGGTTAGTTCAATGTATTTCAATTTCAAGTTGTGGTATGAAATATAGATTAGAGGCTAGGTGAATTGGCATTCATGGAACTCCTGTCTGGAGTCTCAGCCTAAAATGCACTAATCATAAGACTTTGCAGATCCATTCCTACTGACAAGCATTGTCACAAAGCCAGAAGGATATGGCTACGGGATGGTGCAAAACCAAACAAAGTAAAAAAGCAATGCCTTCCCTGCTGTGCACAAAGAGGTAACAGAGAAAGTGATCTTAACATCTCATTTCTTGGGAAGGCATGAGTCAGAGAAGGAAACTTCAACTGCCTTGGATAAATATTGATATTTTGCTACTGCTCTGATTTTAACCCATTGTATAGTTTATTTAAAATTGGTTAATGGATAGGGGAACTCTTAACCATACAAGAATTTCAGAGGGGATAGCCGTGTTAGTCTGTAACTGGAAAAATTTAAAAAACAACAAATAGTCTTGCAGCACTGTAAAGATGAACAAAAAATGTGGATGATGTCATGAGCTTTCATGAACACAACCCACTTGAAAAGGTGGGTTGTGCCCACAAAAGCTGATGATACCATCTACATTTTTTGTTAGTTTTTAAGGTGCTGAAAGACTATTTGTTGTTTTTTAAGTTTTTCCATACAAGAATTTGACAGGCCTTGTCAAAGTCTTTTTTAAAATAATACATTGGTAGACAGAATATAAGAGGAGTAAATTTAAACAAGAGGTAGAAACAGTTTTAAAAGAGACCAAAGATTCTGTATCTGCTAGCAAAACCTACAGGAATTCTTTAGTTGTGTTGAACATAAGTGCTAAACAAAGGAACAGCTCTAGTAAACAGCTTGTTACTATACATTCATTTATATTCTGAGAAACCAAGAACACATGTATAGCTCAGACTGCAACATATATGGGTAAAGAATGTGTTTGTATACCACAATTAAATTACAGCACTATATATGTAAGTTTCATTATTAATGAATAATCCACTCAGATGCATAGTTTTCATGAAACATATTGCGTGCAATAAAGTTTATATTTTTAAGGTTCTATTTATACTTTCATATTTCATTCATTCTTTTATTTAGGAGGAAACTGTTTTTCATATTCCTGAGAGCACAATTTATAGCAGTTTAATGTGAAAAAGACAACTTTTTGTCCTATGACTACAAGATGGTTAATGGGCCACTTTATCTTGAATGGTGTCTTAGGATATGTGTTAACTACTGACTCTGAACTGTTCAATCTTGTATTTAGCTGTGACACTCTGATGCCCTGCCTACACTAAACTTACATCAACATAACTACATTGTGATGATGTGTGAAAAATCCACACTCCTGAGCAACACCGTTACACTGACTTAATACCCATTTCAGTCAATACTATATTAATGGGAGGGCTTCTCCCCTCAACATAACTAATGCTTCTCATGGAGGTGGCTTAACTACGCTGGTGGAAGATCTCTTGTCAGCATAGTAGGATCTGCACTGAAGTGCTACAGCAGTGTAGCTGCAATACGCATAGATCTATCATGACCACCTTTCCCAGACCTGCCAAGGAGCTCTGTGTAGCTCGAAAGCTTGTCTCTCTCTCACCAGTGGAAGTTGGTCCAATTAAAGACATTACTTCTCCTATCTAGTCTTTCTAAATTTTCAAATATAATACTTTGAGATAGTTTGTCTGTCTATTTGTTCAACAACTCTTCCAAAATGGTAAGAGCTAGGACCACCAAATTCAGTATACAGCCTCCTCTTCTCATTAATTAAAGCAAGGTAAGGTTTTGGTTGTGCTAGGAAAATGGGATGTACCTGGAATGGGATTGCATCTCATAATACCATACAGAGAACAGAATAATTAGGCAGGTAAAAGGGCCTGTGGGGTGGGGGGGGCACCCCCTCATCTGGGACCACTCCAGTCCCAAGCCCCCCACAACCCAAACATCCTTTAGGGAGGGCACAGGAGGCTGATGTTCCCCCCAAATTCATATGGGGTCATTGCTGGCTGTTCCCTTTTGTCAGGGAGTGAGGGAACAGTGCCCAGTTTGCTGCATTCCTCATTCTGGCTGGGGAGCAAAGGGGGCAGATGAGCTGTGCACTTTACTTTTGCTCTTGACAAGGATAAGAAGGGGAAGAAAACGAACAACTCCAGTACGAATTTTCCTTTTTATCTTAAAAAAAAAATAAAAAAATAATAGAATTAAGGACCTGAGTAACACCAGGTAAATGTGCTCATAATGATATAAAGCAAAGTACATCTTTTACATATTTTTGAGTAGATAAGGGGAATTTATATCTTTCCTTACCCTAATCATTATAAGGCATATTATAGATAATATATCATATTTAAAACAATTTACCAATAATAAAGAGAGTTATGAAAAATAATTAATCCTCATAACAACTCTGTTTAAAATGTGTGTTATTATCAGAATCAGGAATGCCTGGTCTTGTTCGGAGACAAATTTCAATATGCTCTCTCATCCTTTGCATGGATAACCATATTATTTTAACTTGAGACTGGTAAAAGTTTATAGTGCTGTGAATACACTAGTGCATTTTACGTGTCTGATTCAAACCAATGGAAAAACTCCCATCACTGTCATTAGTGGTTGGACTGGGCCCTAATAAATAAATAGGTCCCATTCCATGCCACTGAATTCTGAGTCTGGTCCATAGTCTTAACTATGGGCAAAATTAAGAATTAAACCAAAAGCCAGTCGCGAATATTATAGAAGCAACAGTGCACAATGTAACCCCATTCACCAGATTTTGTTGTTCTAAATATTTTACACTCTGTTGTATCAATGCTCCTGGAAGAATAGCACAGAGCATATAATAAAGCAAAAGTCCCCATCACAGAGAAGTTTTGGCAAGCCTCTTAAAGTATTTCTTCTCCTCCTGCTTTGTTTCCAATTTAATTTCCTTTAACCTTTTCAGTACTTGTATCATTTTTTCTTCTGTAAAGTGAAGTGATTCGTACTTTCTCTTAAAATACATTTTATTACTTCATAGTGACAGTTATAGTAAGAATCTAAAACTAGAAAACTTCAGGTAAAAAGTAAACAAGGCTTAAGATGATACAATAGAACATCATCATAATTAGACTAAACATTTAGGACCTGCCATTTTTACACTCTCCTTCACCTCCCTCACACCAAAATAAATACAAACAAACAAACAAAAGCTCCACTCCCACACACAACCACTTCATATATAAAAGCATCTAAAAAGAGCAACCTGATGCCCTATATTAACTCTCTCTAGCATCTAGTCCTATCCGCCTCAAAGACTGCAAAAGATAGCACCAGTATTTCAAGTAAATTATAGGAAATTCCCACACTAGTTCACCCACACCAGACCTCAACATTTTCTTCCTGTTCTTTATGGGAATATCATAGTAGCTTGGCCCAACCTAGCTGAGACTCTTCTGGGTTTCTTCAAATTATCCCTATTCTTTATGCAGTCCCAGGTCTGGTATGGGGCCATATCCCCCAGGACTCCCTCTGTGGAAATTTCCACTGGGCCATTAAAAGAGTTCAGTTCCTCTTTTAGGATGCAAAGTCCAGGGCACTTTCCCAGTGACTGGGCCTACCCTCTACTCTGTGTCCCAGCTCAGGGAAAACTTTCAAAAGTCATTAATTCTTTTCTCATCTATTTTTGCCATAGGTTTTCCCAAAAGTTGTTTACTAATCTAATGAATATGCTTATTTTTGTCTACTGCTAGTAGAAGAGTAGCAAGTTGTGATATTGGAAAATTGTGATATGGAAAATTGAAAAAATATTCAGCAAAGTTGAAAAATTTTATTTTGGGGGAAACTGCTACTTTCCATCCAAACCCATTCTGATACAATTTGCTGAATGCACTGACCCCCTTGGGACATTGTTATTTAAGTTATGTTTCTGGAAACAAAGGGTGAAATCTTGACACCCCCCCATTTAACACAGTGGGTATGTCTACACTACAGAGGAAGATTGAAGCTGCCACTGTCGATCTTCCAGGCTTTGAATTAGCGGTCTAGTTAAGACAGCTAATTCGAACTTAGAGAGGCGCTCAGGTTGATACCAATAACCTTGCTTTCATGAGGAGTAAGGGAAGTCAGAGGGAGAATGTTTTCCCTTCCACTTCCTGCTGTGCAGATAACGCCAAAAGCTGAGTTAAAGTACTTCTACTTCAGCTATGCAATTAACATATCTGAAGTTGTGTATCTCAATTCAACTTTGTCCCGTAGTGTAGACATACCCAGTAAGGGCATGTCTACACTTAAAGGGCAGCAGCATCTGGTGTAGATACTCTATGCTCGTGGAAGAGAGCTTTCCCTTCTGCATAGTAAATCCATTTCTGCAATCAGCAGAAGCTCTGCCAGCCACATATGCTCTTCCATTGACATAGTGTTGTGTACCTGAAAGCTTATGTATATGTAACTTTTTTTGCTCGCAGGGTGGTTTAATCCCACCCCAAGAGGCATAAATTATGCTGATGTAGGCTGTAGTATAGACACAGCCTGAGAGTTTTCCCATTAATTACTGCTAAAGCCAGAATTTCACAAGACTATATGCAAATCACAGGAAAGAGATGAGTTTTGGACACCACATTTTTCAGGCAACAGCATGGAGACTCTACCTATTCACAAGGATACATGTAAAGAACTGGACAATGTCCAATATGGCTGCTGTAAACTTTCATAGTTCCATTAAAGCTAATGGAATTACATCAATTTACACAAAAGTTGAAGGCCATAACTGAGTACTAAAGGTATTTGGTTTTGAGAATTTTTGCTTCTTTTTTCTTCAGCCTCCCAGACTTACAGGTTTGACTTCTTTATATGGTCTGGACTTCTTTAGTCCGGCACTATCTGTGGTCTGGTGTCCCCAAGGGTGCTTCCAGGCTGGAGCACTCATGGGGAAAAGCTCCCTCGCCCCTCAGCAACTCCTCTCCTGTCCTCCCTGAACTTCTGATGTGCCACAAGAACAGGAAGGGAAGAAGGAGGAAGGACCAGAAGCGGGGACAGGAGATGCTCGGGGGAAGAGATGGGATGGCTGCAGAGCCCAGGGGCCAGATACTAGGAATGCAGCCCTGTAGCCGATGGTGGTGGTTGGGAGCATAGCCTGGCTGCTATGGGAGCTCCAAGTGCTCCAACGGGACTATGCTCCTGGGACTCTGCATCTACCCTGCCTCTTTCCCTGAGTGCCCGCTCCAGGCTCTGCTTGGTGAATGCCAGCCCCTCTGCTACCACCAAAGCAGAGCCCGACAACCAATGGCCACAGAACTGCTGCTATTGACATTTCCCGGTCCCTGGTTCAGAACCAGTCAGGTGCCAGGCCAGGGAGGTACAACCTGTACTATTATGATATTCCATGCATATTGACAAACACAGTAAGCGGTTTGTCCTCAATAAGCTAAGTTTACTCAGTCATTTCCAAGAACTCATTTTTCTTGCCCTTTCCTTAGATAATATTTTCTGCTTCTAGCAAAAGCACAGGGAAATGGATAATGTAGAACAACATTATTTGGTTATAAATAATTTTCCTCACTTCACCATACTGCATATGCTTTCTCATTCTGACAGATTTATGGATAAAAATGCAGCATTTCCTGCAATTTTTACTAATGCATTTTGGTGCCAAAATAGAAAACTTCTATGGTCTACTGGAACATGGAACACTATGGGGGAATGAGACAGTCTCCGAAGCAATACGTGCTTCTTTTATTTTGTTTTCTCTTTTACAGAGGTTGTTTCTCATTTAAGCTTTCCTGGCAGTTTGCAGGAAATAAATAAAAGGGGGGAACCAAAGATTTCCATCTTTTAAAATATACAACCCTAGTCCTTTCCATTATAGAAATGCTATACTTTATCTACATGGTAGCATATGTACCTGCTGTTGCTTAAGTCTTTAACTGAAGTCATTTCTTTGGAAAAATAAATGAAAAATATAATGCTTTATTTCAATAATCATATATTTAAAATAAAGAAGAAAAATGAAGGCTGGAGTGAGAGTTTGGGGATGAGAAGGGGTAGGAGATGGATTACTTAGGGCATGGGGAGGGAGGTGCTGGCCATTGTCTTGGTGATGCAGCTGTCCTCAGTGGCCACTCTTAGGCTGTGTCCAGACTCAGCGGTTTTTTTCGGGAAAAGTAGCCTTTTCCCGAAAAAAACTTCCCCTGCGTCCAGACTCAAGCCGCGTTCTTTCGAAATTATTTCGAAAGAACGCGGCTTTTCTTTCGATGGCGGTAAACCTCGTTTCACGAGGAAGAACGCCTTCTTTCGAAAGTTCCTCTTTCGAAAGAAGGCGTTCTTCAATGTAAATAGGGCTTCCTCGAAAGAGAGCATCCAGACTCACTGGGTGCTCTCTTTCGAAAAAGCGGCTTGCTCTTTCGAAAGATCTGCCTGCAGTCTAGACGCGATCTTTCGAAAGAGGCTCTTTCGAAAGATGCTTTCGAAAGAGCCTCTTTCGAAAGAAGCCTGCAGTCTAGACATAGCCTTAGTATCACATCCCTCCTCTCTGTGCTCCTCCCATTCCATATTATGGAAAACAGTCTCATTTTCAGCGCTTCCCATTTTCCAGGCACAACCACACGCTGACCTTGGTTTAAGTTACAGTTAGGGGAAGCTGCATACCAAATTTGGTGGTCCTCGCTTTTGCAGTTTAGGAGGAGTTCTTGAACAAACGGACTCACAAATGCAGAGACGGACTTACAGACAGACACACTCAATAGCTAGATAAACACTTATATTGGTACCAGCAGTTCAGACATCTGTGAGGCTGTTAGTATATTAAAACAGCTATCTGAATAAAGGAAGTTGAAACTCCTAATTTGCTTTAAAAACAACTGCATTTTGTATAAATATATGAAAATAAAGGTTATAGCAATTTCATTAAGGGTCAGAGTTAGTGGTCTTCTATTACAGGTTCTCTTCAGTTATGTTCTTAAAATTGCCTGAAAATAGGAGTCTGAATGATATAAATATCTCATGATATTTAAAAATGATAAGCAAAAAAGTGAACAAGACATGAGTCAACATCAATGCTAAGAAAATACAGGAAGATAGGTATTGACAACCCTTTTGGTCCATATAATCCTGCATTCTGTTTCTGACAATGGCCAGGTACTTCTAAGGATGATGCAAGAAACCCTGAAGATATGGGGTGATCTTCCTCCTGTGAAAGTCTAGTCTTAATCCCTAGGACTATAATCCCTTTCAATACAATAAGATGTGATTATTTTAACTTTTCTTATTCTTATCTATGTAAATGTCAATGACACCCTTTCTGAATTCTTCGTCTCAATGACATCCAGTGGCAGTGAGTCTCACAGTTTAATTATAGTGATAGAAATGTAGCCGTGTTAGTCTGGTGTATCTGAAGCAAAATACAGGACTATGTAGCGCTTTAAAGACTAACAAGATGGTTTATTAGATGATGAGCTTTCTTGTATCCTTTGGTATATATGGCTGTGACTATTTTCTTCCACTATTTGATAAGAGGAAGTGGGTCTGGCCCACGAAAGCTCATCACCTATTAAACCATCTTGTTAGTCTTTAAAGTGCTACATAGTCCTGTATTTTGCTTCAGTTTAATTATACACTGTGTGACAGAGAGTCTCCTTTGATCAGTTTTGAATTTGACACTGTTCAGCTTTACATTGCAATGCTCAGAGTGGGGAACAAGACCCAGCCCCCTCAAGCACTAGAATACAATATTGTGAGGGGTGCTCACTTGCCAACATTTCTACATGCCTTGCCTTCCAGCCTCCAGAAGAGGCTGGTGGAGCAAGCAACCATTAGCCTTCCTATACAGAAGTCACAGTAAAGTTACAGACAAACATGGTATCCACAATATTTTTGGCACAAAGACAAACCTGCAGCCCTACACATTGCCTAAATGGGAATCGATATCTCATGGTAAAGGTCATAGGTCAAATCTTAAACATTACTGGGAATTAGAGGTCAGGTAGAGGGAACCATCCCTATCAGCAAAGCCCTCAAACATTCTATTTGATATTGCTAAGGCTAATATTACAGAATGAAGAAAATTACAGGCATGCCAGATTTAGTGTATGGGTTTTTTATTTTCCCTATGTGAGCATGATGCATAGTTATTTAATCAAACATGCAGATGACACATTAGCATCCAATTTTTTAATGACATAGCATCTTCTGGAGCACACTTGCTACAGAGCAGCAGGGCTGTATCTGGGCAATTTATTTTTTTGAGATGATGTTTTCTTTTTCAAGCTTTCCTTGTGAAAGAGCAGGCTTCACTCTGGCCAGGCAGTTAAATGTATTTATCTAACAACAGCTCATCATTCTATCAATCTCCAGCAAAAACCTGGCTATGCAATTGGTTCTGGTATTTACCATGCTGCAGACCCTCAGCCAGTCAAAATAGGAGACACAACCAAATGAGTAATTACATTAAATTGACCAAAAATTCCCAGAAAACCCATTGTTGCCAGAAGTCAGTTACTAGTCTGTGGGTTAACTATCCTGACGTGGCCCTTAAGGCAGTTCATTCCCTCAGAAATCTGTGATTTACTATGATTCAGGGTGGTTTGAAATGGATTGATGTTGTTGAAAAATGGACATCGCAGTTTTACGGCCTTGTTTTCTTTTTCAGTCAAGGAAAATGTGTTAGCACTTAATAGTGTGTGTGTGACTTCATTATCCAGATGCCAGCAGGATTGACACCATTGAGAATCTGTTAGCATTTCAATACTAATCTCCTATTTTTAGGTATTTATAGATTAGGCTCTATGAGGTGAAACTTGGACTATAAAAGTCTCAGCCTTAATTCCCTGTAAGCTGCGCTGACACATATATTTAGCTCTGTACAGGCCATCCGACAGGCCACGTAGGGCAGGAACCTGAGGCAGCCACAGAAGGGCTGACTCAACTTGCTGCAGACAGGGCTGTGTGGCCCAAGCCTAGTTTCTGCTGTGAGTGTAGTGGCCCAGTCTTGGACTAACTGTGGTGGGTGGGGAGGTACAACCCAGCTCCGGCCCAATGCTGCAGTAGGCAGAACAGCCAGGCCCCCTGACTCTGCTGTGGCCAGAGTCGGGGGTAGCATGGTAGCATGGTAGTCAGGGTAGCATGGACAGCTTTACTACTGCAGCCGGGGCAGTGCGGGTGGCCCAACTGTGGCCTCATCCCTGCCCAACTCTACAACAGTCCCAGGGAATTTCCTAGTCCCAAATCCCTCCTCTCATCCCAGCACCCCACCCTCTGCCTCAGCCCCACCCCAGAGCTCACACCTTCTGTCCCAGGTTGGGTTGCCAAATCACCCAGACTGGATGGAGCTGATGCCATTTGCAGCAATGGTGTTCATTGCAACTGAGTTGGAAACCCTAGTCCCAAGCCCTAAGCCTCCCATCCCTGGCTTCACCCAGAGCCCACACTCGCAGCTGGAGCCTTTCCACTCCCATACCCCAACCCTCTGCCATGTGCCTGAGCCCCCTCCCACACTCAGAACTCCTTGTTTCCACCCCCATCACATTAATTTTGCTATATGCACCAATATGAAGGTGATATGCGACATCACCTCTGTGTTGCACATCACCTCCATACTAGGGATGCAATAGTGTAGCCAATTAACCGATAAGCAAAAGCTTATGGGTTAATGCTATAGACGACATGCATTTCCCTCCCCGCCCTTGCCAGTAAATTTTTGAGCAGGCTGACCAGCAGTCCAGCTCAGTCTTGGCTTGCGATGGGTCTTGAACCTACTCCCGCAGCATCTCTACATTTAAAGTGCATCAGGAGCCGGGCAGGCAGGCATCCCAGCTCAGTTCGAGCTCACGCCAGGTCCCATGAGGGGAGCTGGGTTTTAAAGTGGCCTCCCTCGCAGACCAGCTCCCGCCTGGCACCCCACGCTGCTGCCTCTGATATAGAGGTAGCAGTGCAGAGTGGCAGGGGGCTCCTCTGGAGTGGGGCTGGAGCACACTGGCTGCTGGCCCTGCCCCTAGGGACTATAGAATAGTCAACTAACCGATAAGAATTCACGAGATTACTCGACTATTCAATTAACCGATATTTAACATCGCTACTCCACACTGGTGCATATTACAAAGTTCATTCCACTCAGGAGTGGGAAACACTGGTCTCAGCCATTTTTATTTTTAATAGTCGGTCACAGTGGGGTGTGCATTAGCAGGCTACTAGGGCACACCTTTTAAGGATGCTGTGATTACCCGAAGTCATTGAAGAAGCACACCAATAGCCTAGCATGCTGGCATGAACCCCCGCACATGTGGGAAAGGGATTAATAATCAACTAGGGAAACAGTGCAAAAGATGTACTTAATTAGCTGCTTTTCAACCAGAATGGCGGGCCTGGGTATTAGGTGATAATCATGGTGAGCTGAAGGACTCCAAGAGACTCCTTCCAGGGCCCCCATGCTCAATGCCAGAGCAGGGGGAGAAGCTGGCAGTGGAGACTGAAAATGGAGTGCAGAGAGAGTAGATTTGTTGAGATGCTTTGAGTATTAGTTTGAGTTTTTGTTCCCTTGCAAGTGGGTTGGGTTTAGAGGTTGCTCAGAGATTGCACACAGAGATAGATGACCTGTAGGCAGTACTACAGGTACAGATTCCTGCAACATTTTGACTTGATAGGTTACTAACTGTCTAGTCACACAAACCCAAACACCCTTACCTCACCCCTTCTCTGAGGTTCCACCTCTACTCACTCCACCTCCATCACTTGTTCTCTACCACCTATGGGCTGGGGCAGGAGTTTGAGGTGCAGGAGGTGGTGCTGGGGTCATGCTCTGGGAGGGAGTTTGGATGCAGGAGGGGCTTAAGGTGGGGGCAGAGGCTTGAGGTGTGAGAGGGGGTGAGGAGTGCAGGCTCTGGTTGGGTGGTGCCTACCTTGAAGGGCTCTCAGAAGCAACTGTCATGTCTCTCTCTTAGGCTCAGGGGCAGCCAGGCAGGTTTGCAGATAGCCCCTGCCTCTAGGCACCGACCCGCAATTCCCATTGGCCATATTTCCTGCCCAATGGCAGCTGCAGAGGCAAGGCAGCATGCACAGGCCTCGTGACTGCCCAGTGCCTACGAGCCAATAAAATGGACCAGTGATTTCTGGGAGGTGTGCAAAACCAGGGCAGGTAGAAAAGCATCCTTGGCTCCTTAGCGCTACTGATTGGACTTTTAGTGGCCTATTAAAATCTCCTGGACTCATTTCAGTTGCCACCAGGAGATTGATTTCGAACCTGGGAGATTTCCAGCCAGTTCAGGAGGGTTGGCAATCCTATCACCTGATACAAGGGAGCATGCTAATGACAACTGTGTGAACCTTATCACTATATGCACATGCCAATAGTTATGCACTGTATGGCTCACCTTTAAATTTAATTGTGACATGTAAAATTTGTTTTATGCAATGTACCCTTCCTCCACAAAGATAATTTCTAGTAGAAAAAAAAATAAAAATCAGGAGGGAGACACTGCAAACACCTTTTATCTACGATTTATTTAAAACTTTTAAAAGGCTGTTTGGATTTAAACACTAGCCTTGTGAACCACATAACTACCTTCCCTCTTGCTTTCCATCCCTTCCTGTAAGTATGTCAGTCTCTTTCATGTATCTTTTGTGGAAAGTGGTTACTGAAAATTCTCATTTTCTATTGAAAAGAACTAACTATTGGGGAAAGTATATAGAAATAATTTTAAAAATAGGTCTTCAGTTCAATTTGATCAAACTAAAGCCATTAATATTAACAAACCTTTGAAAGTAGTCTGCATGATTTAGTCAAATACACTGTAACAACATATCACTTTTGTCACATCAGGGCTCAATTTTCAACCCTGGGGCATTATGGAGGCCTGGAATAAATCACGATAGAAATCATGATAGTCCTGTATTTTGGAATAAATCACTGTTACTCTGGAGTTTTAATTTTTACATTTGTTTACATACAGTATTTTCAGGATAGACCCAATGGTTGGCTCAAGAGGTTTCCTTAAACAAAGAAAAAAACAAAGAAAAATTATGTTTTTTAACTCTAAGTTGAGTACAGGAAGTCCCCAACTTACAAATGGGATGTGTTCCAAAAGTTGGTTGGTAAGTTGGTTGTTTGGAACTCAGAACACATTTTCCTATTAAAACAAAGTTATGAATGGTAGTTAGGTTCCCAGGCTAGCCCATAAAGGCATATTTAACCCATACTGTAGCTGAAATACTGTATATTTGCAATGAAAAATAATGGAAATTGCCTTTTATTTAACCTTGAATGATGGTGCTAGAGGAAAAGCAGGTTTAATTAGAGGAGGATGAAGAAGTAGGTGGAGATTCTGAGGGGGACTTCTGGGCATCCCCTGGCTACCCTCCTCCAAGCAGCTTCTGTGCTGACTCTTATAGTCAGCCCCATCCCCTACCTGCTCCCACCTGCCGTGGGCTGCACCCAGCCCCTGTTCACTAGGAGGTGGTGAGTGGCATGAGTGTGGCTGGAGGACTTGCCTTCAAAGCACCACTTCTCTCCAACCCCTGTCTGTGCGATTTCCCACCTGTGCTGCTCACCACCCCTTGTCCCTCTTGCCTGCTCCCCTGAGGCTGTGGGTAAGTATTTGTTTGTATTTGTGGATACTTGTAAGCTGGATGTTTGTAACTTGGGGAGGTCCTGTACTATCTCTTCTTACATTGGCTGTCAATTGTTCCCCAAATACAGAGGGTCTTTCCCAAAAGAGAAATAAATACATAAACTTTCATAGAGAAAATAGATCTTTATTTAGGAGAAGCCTTTTCTCTTCATTGCATACAATCCTTATGCGCTCTGCTTTCTATCCCTTCCTCCCCTCCCCCCACTGGAAGCAGTTTTTAAAGGTCAAAAAATGTGTGTCCATAATTAAGATAACTCCTTTTCAGTTCATAGGAAAAAGAGCTTACCCATTCTATGACTGACATATGTGCCTTCAATCACCCTTTCAGAACTGTCAGGTCTGATTTTGTCACAATACTTATTTCATATCAGATTCAGTGGGAAGCATGTCAGAACAGCCTCTAATATATTATATTACAACATGTTCCATCAGTGTATCTGATTGTTGTTGTGGTGTTTACTGCATATATACAAGGGGATAATTCATGAAAGCTGCATGTGTGCCAAAAGGAAGACAATGACCTGATGTGCCCATTGCAAACATTTGATAGACTATGCGGAGGGCCATTTGATGCACAGTCGGTACACTGGAGACCCCTGCCTCAGTAGGGGAGAATCATGGGATTCCACTGCAAGGCAGATGAAGATATAAGACCTACTACCTGAAAGGCACACTCAGTGAGGCCACCAAATGAAGTGATAGAGATACAACTGCAATACCAACATAAGACACTTCAGGTGGGATTTTCAAAAAGCAAGACCAAGGCACTATTGGATAACCTGTAGCATTATCTTATTTTACTCTGTTGCATCTGTTGAAGAGCATGGGCATGGAGCGCAGCATACAGAAGCACATGTTTACAAAAGAAGAGCAGGAGATAGGGAGCAGAGAAACCTGATCCAGCAGCAGAAAGAGACTAAAACAATACCACATAGCTAAGTGTCTCATTAACATGATAGTCTCACTTCAGTACATGTTTCCTGAGAACATCTCACATCTCTTATATTTTTCCCCTTATTTAGATGTGACTCTGGTTGCATCTTTCTTTGGGTCATTTGCTTTCTGCTCAAAACAACTGTGCTGGCGCCTGTAACAAGCAAAAGAGCAACACACTGTATACAGTAGTGTCCACATCTTCTGTGTAAACATCATGATTCAAAGTTTTTGTGGGCACCCCTCCAGCAAGTGACCAAATGGATGTTCATCCCGTACAAAAAGTGATTTATAATGGATTTCTAGTACCTTGACACAGAGACGCTACTGTACACAAAACTATCAATTAAATATCAATTGATATTTGTACAGTTTTTTAAAATCTGACTCAAGCCATAGAACCAAGAAACCTCAGTGCAAGCAAAAATAATTTCCAAAACATCAGTGTAACATGCACATAACTTGTTCCTACAAGCAAAGCAGCTGAATCCACAAAACTGCAAGCACTATTTTATTGGAAAAAGAGCTTCTTTTTCACCAAATGTGATGTCAAACAGCTGAATGTAATTCAACAATCAAAAAGTTATTATAGACACATCCCACCTCAGTCAATACATGTAATTCTCACTGACAGTAGCTCTATATGCAGAACACAAGGACAGGAGGGTCTATGAAAATAATTTTCTCTGCACGGAAGAGTGTAGTTGCACAGAGCACCTCTAAAACTTCCTCAGCACTTTCAAATCTCCTTGACCCATAAGCAAGTCTTGTGTTTTGTTATTTACTACAAGCATTTCCACAGATGCCATGCTGCTTGGCACTAGATAAATACTTAAAATAGAAGTTCATATCTTTTCTGTGCTACTTGTGGCTTCCAAGGTTACTGCTTCTTAACACAGTGCTAGAAATGTGAATTTTTTCACACTGCAATTAATTCCCAGAGTACAGTCTCTCTTTTGGGGTCTTTGGCCTCCTTCCCAAAGTTAGCAGTATTATTGCATGTGTAAAAGTGCTGGTTTGACACAGGCACATTGCTGGCAATCACTGCACAAATCTTCTCTTACTAGCTCTTCTCCAGACTGACCTAACATCACCTCTGCTATACTAAAGTCTAGTCAACATCAATTGTGCCTCGCTGAGAGGGGGACATTGAGGAAAATGGCAAAAGAAAGCTAGTGCAAATGGTTCTTCTGTCAGTGGTGAAACACATTGGGTAAAACTCATTTCTAGGAGTGGACTCGGAGAATGAATTTTTTCAAGTAGCTTCCTGTTCCTGTTCTCATGCTGGCATGTGGCCTTCCTAAGTGATGACTGCTGTGATTCCACATACAAAGAGCAAGCATATCACTTCATAGCTAATTTTAGATGATGGCAAAGAACAGGAATAAACAAAAGTAAAGGCTCCATAGGGACAAATGGTTCCTGCCTCTGCACACACATGGGCTTGGACATTTAAGTAACCATTCCACATTGTCACAACTTCATAGCTATCCACAACTCTTGAAGTTGTGAGATGGGCCGGGACACATACAAGTCTATAAGGAAATCAGGAAACTAATTTCTCCTTGACACCCAGATAAGTGTTTGAACCTATCAAGAGGTACAATCTATTGTACTAAACTAGTGCACTCCACCACCACAAAGCAGTGGCTAGGCATTCTAGCATTGAATAGCAAGACTTGCATTTCTTGCAACAGAATAAAAGAGAATCACATAACTCATACTTCTAATAGCTGCTCAGACACATTCATTTACAGCATTCCAGAAAGATAAATTTTTGTTACTAGCCAAAAACATGTTCATTTCAGAGTCTTTCTACATCAAATCAAGGTCCCATATAATATTCTCTCTCCATATATAACAAAGTTTTTCCTTCCAGGTGACAGAATGATGTCATCACACTCTCATGCTCTCTGGCTGCAGAAGCCACCAAGGAAAGGGATTGGCTAGCGTAGCGAGCAGCGGGTGCAGCCCTCTAGTAGGTGTTAAATATATAAAAAAGGGAAACATTGTGCTTTCAGTATTACCAGGTAGAAACACTACAGATGATAGTCTTGAGGATGAAACTGGAGGTCACCAAAAGTCTTAAATGCACATAGTTCCCCATCGTGCACTAGATCTGTCTTCAGGACACCTCTTGAAGAGATGTGTCTTGTATACAGCACAGCAAACATGTAGCAAAGTATTTTGAAAAAGTGGCAACAATCCCGGCTACTCCCTGTTCAACTTGTTATTGTTATTCCAGGAAACAAATATGAAAACTATACCTCATTTATAGAAAATAAAAATGTTAAACAGTTGTTGTCATGGGAATAATCTTAAATTGCCTTTTGGCCCTTTGCTGCTCATACCTTTCATTGCTAGTTGCCAAAGTCAACATGTTGAACATTTTTATGATGCAATTTCTTTCATACACCCTCATACCAGCTTGCGCAAAGACAGACAATGTCTTACATTTTTAATATTAACCAGTTTTGAACTCCCTAATATCCTTGGTATTCTCTTCTGTTCTCTCCAGATTCTTACACCACTCTCATCAGTGTAGTTTCTGAAAGTCTTCCAGTAGAGCATTAAATAACATTGACTAACTACCACCATGTGTGAATCATTCTTTGTCTTATCCTTTCACATGGGGAAAATTGTGTGTGCCATGTTATATTTCTTTTGACTGGATTTTATTTTGGGGTTTGGTTGGTCGGTCGGTCGGTCAGTCAAATGTGTACTCTGCTGTGTGTTTATATTGAAGAAAATAAGGTTGGAAAATGCATCTTGCATTTATAGTGGAAGATGATGAGGTTTCTGATGACCCTTTGTTCCTGTGAGAGTTCATTCCACAGTCTTGGACCTGCTCTTGAAAAGCTCTGTTTCTGTACAGATAAACTTTAATAGTCTGTGGGACCAATACAGATACCAGGGGTATACTATGTTCAGTAAACAGAAATTTTGCCTACAAAGTACTGATACTCTCGTGGATTTGGCCCTTCAAAAGTGACCAATCATGCTCCTGCAACAGCAAGGGAAGCAACAAATTTGAAGGAGTGTTTGGAGTGAGATGTAGGGAGGAATTGTATGGCTCAGGAGAGTAAACATGAAACTATATGATGGTTTGAATCTTGCCCAGGTTGGTAAGAGTAATTAGCATCAGTTTGATGTTTGGTAGCCTATGTAAAATAGAGCTTTTTTTTTTTTTTGGTCTCAATCCAGTGGATAGATGTGCTCAACACAATTGGCACTAATTCTCAGCCTTGCTAGCAACCTCAATAAGACTGAGGAAGGAAACTTATTACCCTTTCATCTCTAGAAATGGTTCATCTGGAACAAGTTAGGGCGTATTGGCATGTTAGTGTGGGAAGATTTGTATTACTACTTTCCATGACATATCATATCAATGTGGCCCTTTTTAACTGCATTTTATGAAGAGGTAAAAAGCCCTAAGTTTTTGCTTTAGTTATGACTTAGTTCTGAGGCCTTTTAGGCCACTGGGAAGGGTACCAAGTGCATTTTCTAGGATTTCATAATGCTATAAGTTAGCAGCAGCACATGAAACTCAAAAGAGCAAAATGTTTGAAGGACTTCCTAAGATTTACACACTTGTTTAAAAATGGCCAAGTGCATTTACTGCTAATCTTTTATTTGATTAATTAATTGTATTATATAACAACTTAAATACTGGTTCAGAATGTGTAGCAGAGTAATGAGACTATTTCTGCACTTTGCTATTTCAGTGTGATTCTTCAGAAGCTGGACTAGAGAGTCTAAAGCATTAAGATACAGTTAGTTTGTATTGCAGTGATCAGGAGAAAAGAGCAGAACCACTGCTAAGTTCTGAATTCATCTCCAGAAGAAGTCCTTTTAAAATCCATTCGTTAAATAGTGGCAAACTGCCAATTTTACAGTTACTTTTCATGGATGAACACCACTTTGAAAGATGTTGGCTTTCTATCCCACACCTTAATATACACATGAGCCAGGTGGTAAGACTAGGTTTGCCAACCCTCTAGGATTGGCATGGAGTCTCCCAGTGGCTATTGAAAGCAATCCTGGAGATTTTAATAGGATATTTTAAGAAAATTACATTGTCATGTTGGGGGGAAAAAGTCTCCTGGAATAGCCTCAGTCAGAGTTGGCAATCCTAGGTAAGACTCAACATATTGTCATGTATTTGCATTTTTTTGCATATTAATTTAAACTTTGCTTCAACATCTTTCCTGCCAAACCCTTAAACTTCTTCTCTGCCAAAACGTATAGGATGTTCAAAGGATCAAATGAGTTCAGCTTTACAGAATAGGAAGGCAGTCCCCGGGTTACGTCCAAGATAGGGACTATAGGTTTGTTCTTAAGTTGAATTTGTATGTAAGTCGGAACTGGCTCCAGATTCAGCTGCTGCCACTGAAACTGACCAGGAGCTGACTACAGGAAGCCGGAGGCAGAGTTGCTCTGCCCCCAGCTTCCTGGAATCAGCCTGATCAGTTTCAACAGCTGCTGAATCTGGAGCCTGGGACAGAACAGCTGGGGCGCTGCCCGGTAGGTTCCCACAGGACCAACCCGGCAGCACCCCAGCTGCTCTACCCAAGGCGACCCACAACAAAAGCCTGGTCTGCTGGGGGGGGGGCACACTAGCTGTGCCCCCCCCCCCAGCAGACCAGGGAGACCCGAGCAAAGCCGTCCAGGTGGCGGGACCCCCCCAGCAGACCAGGGAGACCGGGAGAAGCTTTTCTTGCCCCGGAGGACACGGGTGGCAACCCGCCGCCCGTGAGCTCCGGGGCGAGAAAAACCCCGTTCGTAAGTGCGGATCTGGAAGGAATGTAAATCATAACCTGTTATAAAAATATCTCTGAAAGTTGGATCAGGATCTAAGCTTTTGTGGCTCAGGCCCAATGTGACAATCAACACATTTTTATCCATCATGCTATGACATAGCCCATATTCTAATGTATGCATTGCTATGCCAGCTTATTGATTGAGGTACCGAAAGCAGAGCTTTAATGTTAAAAAAGGACAGCTCATAAAAACAATGAGACTGCCACGTTTATTCAGCTTGTGTTGTTGAAGAAGCTGAGTGCATCAGTAATAATAATTTGCTGTTGGCATCTTTTCATTTATATATCTTAACTGTTTTTACAAATATTATTCAACAATACCCTCAGAGAGAGGCGACCAGGATGACTGACCAAGGAAATCCTTGGTGAGCTTAAACACAAAAAGGAAGCTTATAAGAAGTGGAAACTTGGACAGATGACTAGGGAGGAGTATAAATATATTGCTTGAGAATGCAGGGGAGAAATTAGGAAGGCCAAAGTGCAATTGGAATTGCAGCTAGCAAGGGATGTGAAGGATAACAAGAAAGATGTCTACAGGCATGTTAGCAATAAGAGGGTGATCAGGGAGGGTGTAGGGCCCTTACTGGATGAGGGAGGTAACCTAGTGACAGATGAGTTGGAAAAAGCTGAAGTACTCAATGCTTTTTTTTTTACCTTTGTCTTCACAGATGAAGTCAACTCCCAGACTACTGCACTAGGCAATGCAGTATGGGAAGGACGTGGGCAGTCCTCGGTGGAGAAAGAACATGTTAAGAACTATTTAGAAAAGCTAAACATACACAAATTCCCAGGTTCAGATTTAATGCATCCGAGGGTACTGAGGGACTTGGCAAATGTCATTGCAGAGCCTTTGGCCATTATCTTTGGAAACTCATGGAGAGAGATCCAGGATGATTGGAAAAAGGCAAAAGTAGTGCCCATCTTTAAAAAAGGGAAGAAGGACAATCCAGGGAACCTACAGACCAGTCAGCCTTACCTCAATCCCTGGAAAAATTATGGAGGAGGATCCTCAAGGAATCCATTTTGAGGCACTTAGAAGAAGGGAAAATGATCAAGACTAGTCAACATGGATTCACCAAGGGCAAGTCATGCCTGACCAATCTGATTAGCTTCTATGATGAGGTAACTGGCTCTGTGGACATGGGGAAGTCAGTGGATGTCATATACCTTGACTTTAGCAAATATTCTTGCTAGCAAGTTAAGGAAGCATGAATTAGATAAATGGACTGTTAGGTGAACAGAAAGCTGGTTAGATTGTCGGGCCCAATGGGTAGTGATCAACGGCTCGATGTCTGGTTGGTGGTCGGTTTCAAGCGGAGTGCCCCAAGGACTGGTTCTAGGACCAGTTTTGTTTAACATCTTTATTAATGACCTGGTTTGCACCCTCAGCAAATTTGCAGATGATACTAAACTAGGGGGAGAGGTAGATACGTTGGAGAGAAGGTATAGGGTCCAGAGTGACCTAGACAAATTGGAGGATTAGGCCAAAAGAAATCCCCTTTATTCAGCACTGGTGAGGCCACATCTGGAGTACTACGTCCAGTTCTGGGACCCCCATTATAGAAAGGAGGTGGACTCATTGGAGAAGGTCCAGTGGAGGGCAACTAAAATGATTAGGGGGTTGGAGCACATGACCTATGAGGAGAGGCTGAGGGATTTGGGCTTATTTAGTCTGCAGATGAGGGGAGTGAGGGGGGATTTGATATCAGCCTTCAATTTCCTGAAGGGAGGTTCCAAAGAGGATGGAGAGAGGCTGTTCTCAATAGTAATGGATGGCAGAACAAGGAGCAATGGTCTCAAGTTACAGTGGGGAAGGTCTAGGTTGGATATTAGGATAAATTATTTCACTAGGAGGGTGGTGAAGCAATGGAAGGAGTTATCTAGGGAGCTGGTGGAATCTCCATCCCTAGAGGTTTTTAAGTTCCAGCTTGACAAAGCCGTGGCTGGGATGGTTTAGTTGGGGTTGGTCCTGCTTTGGGCAAGGGGCTGGACTTGTTGACCTCCTGAGGTCTCTTTCAACTCTAGGATCTTATGGTTCTAACCTATGACTTTTACTAAAAATGATTTTGAGGGGTGGTGGAGGGAAGGGGCTGACACTTTCACTTCATCTACACTGCTTTCCTCTTGTAGAAGAGGAAATGCGAATGGAGCACTCATTAGCATATGTCGCACTTTCATTTGCATATTCTCTTCCGATGCTTTTTGTTGGAGAGGTTTTTGTGCAAATAACCACAGTGTAGACAGGGGCCTTATTTCTCAAAAAATAAGGTTTACAGATTCTTGCGTAAAAGGGTGTTTTTTTGTGCAAAATGGACCCATTTATGCTGCTTTTTTTGGTGCAAAAACCTCTTCTGCAAAAAGCATTGGAAGAGAATATGCAAATGAAGCACGAGAAGTTGCTAATGAGCACTTTATTTTCATTGCCTCTTCTGCAAAAAGGAGGCAGTGTAGACGTGCCCATAGATGACTGAGCCCCATGGGTGGGTTCTGGGACTCTCATTGTTTGCGGCAGCTTAGGTGGGGCTCCAGTGCTCCCACCAGCTGACAAGTTTGGGACTGCTGCCCCAGGGCTTGGGGCTGAATATCCCAGAGGTCTCTAAGAGTTACAGAATTTGTGACTTCTGTGACAAAATCTTATCCTTAACTATCCCATATTAATAGCATGACTTATGTATTTACCTGGGTATTCACAATGTGCTCCTTGCTAAGCAAATGCAGGCACTCATCCTGAAAGCTGCAAAGCACCCTCACCTATCATTAAAGGTAATGAGCTCCTTGCTAAGCAAATGCAGGCACTCATCCTGAAAGCTGCAAAGCACCCTCACCTATCATTAAAGGTAATGAGCAGGGCTCAGGCTCTAACCCTGAGGCGAACTGAGGCAGCCACCTCAGGTGCCAGACAGTGGGGAGCGCCACTAGGACCCAGAGTGTAGAAAATTGTGCCTGCTGCTGGTGCATATGTAGGTAGAAGAGCAGTACCATGAGAGGAGTAGAACAGGAAAGAGGCAGAATTGAGACCTTCCAAAGTTTTGGCTCAAGCGAGGGGCCATGGGGGCGTCATTTGAGCTCCCACCTCAGGTGCCAAAATGTTGTGGGCCGGCCCTGGTAATGAGACTAAAGGTTACTTAACACCTCACAAAATCAAGCACATTGCAGGCAGTATGGTTCTCTACCCACAAGAGTTTACAAAGTAAATTACACAAAACCTAGGCCAGACAGAAAAACTTTGAGTAGGTGATACATTTTTAAGAGGTCAGATACTATGTTTAACTAGAGATCATGGTAAGGGGCCCACTGAAAAACTTGTGCTCCTCAGGTTAAGTAGTGTTGAAAATCCTAACCTAAGGGCTCAAATCTGCCTTCATGTATGTATCTGCAACCCTCTGGAGCACACGTATTACAGGTCTCCTTCTGTCCATTTTTGCACTGTACATAGCCTATTCTTTCTCTAATGTGTTACTTGTCTGATTTGATTGAAGCTAACAGGAACTAGACTTCAAAACCTCTTTCTGAAGACTCCTTTAAAATTTAGCACTCCCTGATACTTAAGTCCATTTTAGAATGAGACTTTTTTTTTTAAAAAGGTCTCTGCATTTAAAACCAACGGCTGAACTAAAACCGCTAAGTTAAGAAACCTCTAAGTAAGCCTATCCTTCCCATCTGGATGTAATGCAATCCAGTGAAAGGATAACAAGGTTATGGTTTGGGGTTATAATGTGTTTTTTAGTGTTTTATGTGGTATTTCACAACCCATAGGGGCCTCTTATTTTTTTAAAGTATATTAGGAAACATCAACTGCAGTATAAAATTTAGTACATGGAAAAACAGCTTGCTCAGACTCTAACTCCTGCACCATAGAAACTTAGAATAGCTTGGATTTCACACATTTTCAGAAGCAACTACAGATAGGTGAAAACAGGATTTCATATAGTCTGCCAAATGCAGTTAAAGCCCAGGTCTCCATTCATTAATACATAAATTAATCATCAATAATATAATTTATATGTCCTCAACTTACCCTTCCAACCCCCTCAATAACACACACATTCAGGCATTTGTGTGAGGGTAGTTCTTGAAATATCTGCAATTAAGTCATCACACTATCCCTTACTAGCCTGTGAGTGGGCACACTCCTTTTTACTGTAGAGGAGGCTAATGAAGGTTTCCATGGGCTCAGCTTGCACTAACCAGACGCATCTGTAAGCCTGCCCTGCCTGAAGGAAGGATGCTTAAAAAGGGAAAGCCTGCCACTGAAGTGAGTGGTGACTTGGGGAAGCCTATTGTACTTGGGAGACAGTTGGCTACTGAGTTAGATCAGCAAAGAGGAAGATAGTTGCAGACCCTCCTGCCTTTGACACAACACTATCTGGACTAGATATAAAATGTGGGTTACCAAAAGGAGGGGCTGAAGGCAGACCCTAACCTTGATCAAGGACTCCAGATCCTCCAGATAAGCTGAACCCCAAAAGGGTGACTGCAGACTACTTAAGGAACTAACTGCCTTTGTCTTTTACTCTGATGCTTCCTCTTCCTGGATAGGAACCTTTTTTTCATTTGGTTTGTTTGGAGAATCCCTAGTCTTCCAGAAGCAGGGGGAGGACTCCTGTAAACAGCACAAATTGCATCAAGCTCATGCAGGTAAACATTTACCATATATATTTTTCTTGCACCTGTAAGTATGGCATGTGCCAGCTTGCATGTTATCCCCATGTGAAACAGTGGTTTTCCAACACTTTCACTTTGTTGACTACTTTATAACAGAAAGATTCTTTTGAGGCCACCACTCTCCTCATAATTCAATCCCACGAAGTTTGGCCTGCAACTTTGTTTCTATCTGCACACCATGCGGGAATCAGGAAAACTTAGAGCTGATTACAAAGCATTTACTTTCCAGTTGAAATAACAGATTTTGGATAGTCCAAACCCCCATCACAAGACCTGTTTAATCCTGTGTTGTCTTTGTGAGCCTACGAATACAACAATCATAGGGCCCTGACATGTTAAGGGAATGACTTTGAAACAGAATAAGAATTAAATGTCATTCTGCTTCTCCTTCACCCATTGTGCTAAACTAGTGCAGGGAATTTAAAAACAGTAACTGGCTATAATCTCAATGGGAAGTAAAGGATGGAGAATTTCCTGTCTTTTGATATTTAAAATCAGAAGCTTGATGTTTTGTTTCTACTATTTGATCAGTTTTAAATAACTGTTGAAACAATACCATATTTTTTAAACTTGTTCCTGAGCACTTCCTACAAGACGAATACAAAATACCACAGCCTTGTCTAACTGTTGATATTCTCTGTAAGTATACAAGAACTGATCAATACCGGGGACCCTACTATATTAAGTATAACTCTATTATATTTTAAGTGGAGGACAATGGTAAGCAAAAATTACTTAAAAAAGAAACCTTACAAGTTAGAGAGTCTGGATAATATACTGCATGTCATTTGGAATCTAAGGCTGCCAGCAATTTGTGCCAAAGACACTAAACACTGAGAAAACTCAAGGCTCCTTTCATAATGAAGATTAATTATTAAAAAGTTCTCAGCCATGCATGGTAGGACCAGGCACAGCATTGTAGTCGCCAGGGTACATGGCCAAGGCTGCTCGCATCCGCCTTTGGAATGTTGTCAAACAACTGCCTCAAACTGTAGCAATCTGTGTCTCAAGTCTGACACCTTAGAGACCTGCCTTGAAAGAAACTCAGAGGGGACCAAAAAAATGTCACTCAGCAAAAGGAAGCAAACTATCCTACTTCCCTTCCCCCCCCCCCCCCCCCCGAGAAAACAGAGCAATAACCTTCACAGCCAAAACACTGGGACACATGGAAACTGTCTGAAAAACCCTTTATCTCATAAAATACAACAACAACAACAACAAAAAACCCTTCCCTCACAAACAAAAAAGAAATAGAATGTGAAAAGAGAAAGAAATACCACATATGGATCAATCCATACCAAAGAGTTATGTTTCTAAGACACTTGCATTCTCAGTTACTTTGACCTTCCATATTATCATTCACTTCTATACTGCAAGTCATTCTAAAAGGTACCAAAACGCTTTGCAAACTCTAAAGGGTATATATGAACAAGCGTGCCTGTAGACATATACATGCACACACAGTTCAAAACTTGTTTCACAGTCAGGACATGTAGGTTTTAATCTGAAGTCTGAAACTGACTGTGAGTTTAGCCAGCCAGCTAACTTCTCTGAACCTCATTTTTCCCATTTGTGAAAAGGAGGAGGATTATTTAACTCAAAGTGTTGTGAAGTCCAACTTAATACTGTTTGCAAGACATTGTATAGTAAGTGCAAAATATTAAAGCCAGATAAAGGCAAAGGTGGAAATAGAAATGGACAGGTCTTGTTACCTATTGTGTTAATGCTTTGTGTGGTCTCTAGGAGGAGGTTCAGCAGAAGGATATAAGCGACTCTACATGTTTAGATCTGCTCAATTGTCTAGCTATTCCTTATGCATTCAAATTACTGTCTTTTGAATGCACGCTGCATCCCAAACCCCTTAAAGCATACTTAGCCCATCTGCTTTATGAGCACCACTTGCAAGTTAATGTTTTCTCCTGCACATATGTCATGATGTTTGGGTAGTATGTCTATACTCAAAAACAGATGATTGAATTTTCACCTTCAGGAAGAGACTAACTGTAGACAACTTCACCTCAAAGGAGACTGTTTAGAAATGTAAGTTTTGTGAAAACAGTGTTTATAATGGGAAATTATTTACATCTTCACTAAAGCAGTCTCACCTGGTAACCATTGGAATGGTATTTATACTCAGGTGTGCACATATTATCTTTACCCAGCTCTAGTGTAAAAGACAGGTATCTTTAGAATAAAAATGCGTGGTCCCAGGTTAATGGTACATAATGGTTTGTCTCCTATGATACACGGTTGTCTAAATCCTTATACTCCATTGACCACATACTTCCTGAGAAAGGCTAAGGAGAGGAATGGATGCCTATGAGACAAAGAACACTGTGTTCCTCCCATGGGAATAGTGGGGATGGGCAGCAGGAAGGACTAACAATTCCCTCCCTATAACCTTAACCATGATATCCAAAAACTAATTTAAAAGTCTCTTCTAGTTTAGGATTCAATTCCAACCCTTCACCTCAGCCTACTGTTAGGATATAGATATTCAGGCCTGCCTAGAAAAGCCTATACTTTAATTTCAGGGGTATACAAACAAACAAAAAATCAAAATTCTTTGATTGTTTTTGTCTGCTGTATAATTTATTTTGCTGGGGTGTAAACTAATTAATGTGGTGGGATATAATTGATTAGATAATCCTATTATAATATGTTATGATTGGTTAGTTACATTTCAGTAGAATGATTATACCTGAAAATATTAAGATACACATTGGGGGTAAACAGGAAGTAAGGGGAAACAAGGGAACAAGGAAAAAGGGAAAGGAATCTGGATTTGTGTTTGCTGAAAGCTAACCACAACAAAGATCAAATTGTTTGCATCTCCAGACTTTGGGTATTGCTGGTTTTTGTTCACATGAGAAGCACCAGGGAAGTGAGAGGGTGAAATGTTAAGCCCTCTAACATCTATGCTCAAGGGCGATCCAAGGGCGACAGGACCGTTGGAGTATGCCTTGGAAGAAGTAATGGAGAGAGAACTCACTTGTAGTCAGACTCTTTATTGCTCTAGAAAAAGACATGGGAACAAATCCTATTTAAAATTATATTATCCAGAAAGGAAGACAAAAAACCATAGATTCATTAATACTGGAGTCATGCTGTTTGCCTGTGTAGTTTCTTATTACATATGCTAATAAAACAGGATTTATGTGCTCTAAAACCTGTAGGCATGGCAAGATGACTCTCTAGGAGGTGGCTGAATCCTATTGTGTGAAGTCTTTGTACTATGTTTGTTGGTACAGACCCAAGCAGCCTGAAGTGGTTTGAACTGGTAGGTCAGAAGAGAGAGAAAGAGAAAGGGGGGGGGGGAGGGAGTAAATACCCAAGTATTTAGAAGGAACTAAATGTAAAATTATATTGAATGATATATTATGGGCGGATAAGGAAACCTCTGTGCATTGACAAATGGGTCAAATAAGAAGGATGTAGGATTCCCTGGAGAGTTTAGGATGGCTCCAGATGCAGATTGTAGAACCCCTACAAGAAAGAGGCCATATTCATCCTGGGTTTAATTCCTTTGAAATCAGCAGAGTTGCACCTGGACTGAATTTGGTTTGATTTTAGACACAGAAATATACTTGGTATATGTATAGAACACTTGGTTAACTTAGAGTTAAGGCTTTTAGACTGCATAGTACACCAGTGAAAACTCTAAAATGCAAGGAAATAAGCCATTATGTTATTCAATAGCCTATGTACATTTCATCATGTCAGTTCTCCTTTTTCAGTTTAACTACCTCTGTTCCATTGTCCATATCCCACCATTTTCCTGAAAATCCTTCAAGAACCCTCAAACTGTGATTCAGGGACCCTCAAACTGTGTGTATGTTTACATATAGAGTTAATGGTTTCTGATAATATAAGATTGGTGTGGTGTTCATAAATTAGACATTATGTAGTTCTGTACATAATTTCATATTGTATAAGTAAGAGATTGGGTCACAGTGCAAATAGTTCTAGTAAGATGTTTTTCTGTAATGTTTAGAAAAAGTGATGTGCCTGAGTGATCTTTGTTAATTATTATTCTAAATTTGACATAAATTGTTATATAGGAGTTACACACAGAGGGATTTCAACAATGTATGTTTGTGCATTCTATGTATGGCTAGAATTCAAGGGTGCCCATTGTTTGCTCATAATAAGGGTATAACTACGTGGGAGGTGGGGAAGGAAGGCAGTTAACCTTGACTAGATGAACTAGTAGGTGGCATTTAAGTGAGGTGTTGAAGAAGTTAAACAAGAAAATAGACAGATTTTTAGTCTTTGTTCTGGTAGGATGTACAGTCTATCAAATTTAGGCACAATTTATTACTACTTTATACCAGTTTTACTATTGTAATACAGTGGCTCTTATATAGACCTGGCTTATAGCAGAGGAGAATCAAGTTCCTTAATTTTAAGCTTTTTTGTATGAAAATTTCCTAGACTTTTAAACATGTAATATAATTAAAATGTTTTAAATTAAAATTTTGCCTTTTAAATATTATACTACATTGTTTATAACAAACATTTAAAACAAAACAATTTTGAAATGAGAAAAAAATATTAAAACATTTTGATTGCTTCTCCAAAACAAAATTTTGTCAAAATGGACACATTCCCACAAAATTTTGATTTAAATAAAGTAGCATTTTTCAATAGAAACACATTCTATTGGAAAAATTTTGGTCAGCTCTAATGTAGATATTTAAAACCTAAACGTATAAGGAAGCAGAGATGCATACTAGGGAATGGGCTGTATCTTCTTGGTGCATGTGCAGCGTGCCTTACAAGTGGAATGTGACCAGGATTCATCACCAAATTCGGTCCACTGATTGGACCATTATCTTCCCCACTTTGGGCTGGGTACTGACAGGAAGTGCAATGTGTGTGCTGTGGATACAGTTGTATCAGGGCACAGAGTTAATCCTTTATGCCTCGCCCACGAACCCCTGCCAGCTGAATCAATTCATCCTAATATTGATAGCTATGTTTGTTACTATCAACACTAGTATAAAATGTTAAGTAATTTTGAAAATAAGGTCACTGATTTAGGTGTCCAAATATAGACGAGGTAGCCCACCCCGTGGCACCCATTTTGAATTCTTGGTCTCAACTAATAAAATTATTCAGTGCACATCACTGTAGATATCTGATCTGAAAAAAAATCTTTCTTGCATATTGAAATGTTTGGAAATATTTGTGTGTCATAATAATATATTCTGGAAAAGTTCAAATGGGGAAATGGAAGCTAGTATTCCCATGCAAAGCTGGCTGCTTAATAATTCACATCTTAATGGATCTGTATGTATACCCCAGAAGATCAAAAATAAACATACCTTATTTTACTTGCTCCAAGTCATGTCAAGTATTTTTTATTTTCACTAAATGATTGGGGATAGAAGGTGGGTTTTTTTTTTTTTTTTTTTTTTTTTACTTGAATGGCCCTCTTTAGAGTTTTCAGACTATGAAGCTTGCCAGACCTTTATTGCCTGCTGTTACCTGTCCTGATGATACCTATGAGTAATAGAAAATATTGCTCTTTTCATGTGAAATTCTGTCCACTTGTTATACCTACCAGGGTTTAGACTACAAATCTTGGCCCTGAACTGACCAAATCTTTTCATTGGCAAAAAGAGCTAATTTAAACAAAAATTCTTTTAAGTACAGTTATTTTTAAAGAATACTTTCCAGACAGAAATCAAACCATTTGTTTCTTTTGACCATTCACATGTGATATGGAAAGAAACAAATGGTTTGTGCGCCAGTAGAGCAAAAACCATTACAACATAAACAATGCATCACCCTGGGAATGTAAAATATATGGCATGTTTTGAAGAAAACAAAATAAACAACTTCTGGAGGAAAAAGAACCTATTTAAATATTTATCTTTTAAAAATATTCTTATCACATGCACAAAGGAGTTGGGCTGGCTATTAACTGCCTAATTTGAGCTGAGCTTTCATTAGCCAAGTGTTAGAATCCTACTGTTTGTAGTGGCTCTCACTTGTCTCCATGTCCATTCAAATCTATTTAGCCTCAGATCTTTCCCTTTCTCAATTAAGTAACAATGGTTGTTTGTAGACCTTCAAAGATCCAAGACTCTTGGGGTGTATGTCTTCTCACCATGCCCTTAAACAGCCACACTGAAATGTTTGCAAAATTTGGAGCTCTTATGAATAACATGTGCATAAAAAGTCCCAGAGGAGTAGCTGTGTGAGTCTGTAACTTTAAAACAAAGAATAATCCTGTGGCACCTTAGCCACAGTAGGGTGTTATTTCTGACTAGAGTAGAGGCCATTCAGCCATTCAGTCTATTTTTGTTGTTCTTTGAAAAGATGCTCTAAGGAGTTGTGACAGTTTCTTCAATAAAATATTCTTGCCAAAGCATTATTGCACAGGCATTTTCCTAAGCTACAAGATACAGACATTCTGCAGTAAATAATCAATCTCTGCAAAGCAAACTGTAGACAACAGACACCTAGAACTTCACAGTTGTCACTTTATTGCATGCAATGGCATTACGACACATCACAGTACCAGTGGTATAGAATCCTCTTGTTCTGAAAGCTAAAACTCCTCCCACTTGCGCTAAAGGAGCAAGGGCGCTAGAACAATTTGTACAGTGAGGATGCTGAGAGCCTGAACCGAACTATAAGCCTTGTATATGATGGAAATCATTTCAAGAAAGGAAGTGCTACACCCCTTCTCCCCTCCCTAGTTCTAGCACCTCTGTAAGGAGAATCTGTGTTAGGAACCTTGTAGGTAAGATATGTATAATATGGCCACAACCTCTGTGGTATCTGAGCTCCTCACATTTGTTTTTTAATATATTTATGCTCAGAACACTACAGTGAGGTAGGGAATTATTATGCTTATTCTACAGGTTGGGAACTGAAGCAGAGAGACTTACCCATGAAAACTCAAGTTCCCCAAGTTGCGGGCTGGCACTCCAATCCGTAGGCCATCCTTTCTCTCTGTTCTGAGCCTATGGCAAAGCTCTGATGGTATCAAGTACAAGCTGGGGGCCAATTGGTTAAGTAGCAGTTTAGCAGGAAAGGACTTGGGGATTACAATGGATGAGAAGCTGGATATGAGTCAACCATGTGTCCTTGTAGCCAAGGTGGCGAATGGTATATTAGGGTGTATTAGGAGGAGCATTGCCAGCAGATCTAGGGAAGTGATCATTCCTCTTTATTCCATACTGGTGAGGCCACATCAGAAGTATTGCATCCAATTCTGGGCCTCCAATTACAGAAAGGAGATGGATGCATTGGAGAAAGTCCAGCGGAGGGCAACAAAAATAATTAGGGGGCTGGAGTACAGGACTTATGAGGAGAGGCTAAGGGATTGGGGCTTATTTAGTCTACAGAAGAGTGAGGGGGGATTTGAGAGAAGCCTTCAGCTATCTGAAGGGGGGTTCCAAAGAGGATGGAGAGAGGCTGTTCTCAGTGGTGATGGATGACAGAACGAGGAGCAATGGTTTTGAGTTGCAGTGGGGGAGGTCTAGATGGGATAGTAAGAAAAACTATTTCACTAGGGGTATGTCTAGACTACAGGGTTTTTTTTTAAAAAAAAATCTTCCTGCATCTAGACTGCAGCCATATTCTTTTGAAAGTAAATCGAAAGAATGTGGCAGCTTTTTCGATCGCAGTAAACCTCATTCTACAAGGAATAATTCAAAAAAAGGCACTATTGAATGCAAACTATGCTTTTTGGGAAGAGAGCGTCTAGACTCTCTTTCGAAAAAGTGGCTCGCTTTTTCGAAAAATCTGCTTGTAGTCTAGACACTCTCTTTCAAAAGAGGCTTGTAGTCTAGACATAGCCTAGCAGAGTGGTGAAGCACTGGAATGGGTTACCTAGGGAGATGGTGGAATCTCCATCCCCAGAGGTTTTTAAGTCTCAGTTTGACAAAACCCTGTCTGGGATGATTTAGTTGCGATTGGTACTGCTTTTAGCAGGAGGTTGGACTCAATGACCTCCTGAGGTCTCTTCCAAACCAATGATTCTATTACTCTAAGTAAAAAGAAGTGGTAAAGAAACATATTTGCCAGTTCATTAAAATAGTATGATTGCACTTTTCTGTCTTCCAGTAACCTCCTGCTTCATTGATGCTTCATCTCTCCAAAGCTCAGTGGAAAACACTTATTTTAAATGCTTCTTAGTTGCTTTCCCCCTTTGCTGAAGTTTAATTCTCAGTGTGCAACTTACTGGTGCAAAGCACCTGGGGCAGAAGCTCCACAAAATAATGCTGCACTGTACTTTTGTTTGCAGCTAACAGTAATATTCCCATATCAATGACACAGATATGTTGTTTAGATAAACTACAACAAGTTTGCAGCCTTTTGCTATCCCAGCAACTGAAGTTAATGCTTTCATTTCCATACTCTTGTTTGCCAGAGCTGTAACTAGGCATTTTAGTGCTAGAGGTGATGCACGGAGGGGCTTGTGCGGTGACATCTCCTCCCACCCTGCCCCAGGTTTCTGACTTTCATTTAATACAGAGTGTCTCACAGTCTGAAAACCATTGTCTCCAGCCAGGAGCTGACAGGTCAGAAGTTTGTAGGAGCTGCTTGGCGCATGGGGTGCATGTCATGCAATGTGGGAGAGGGCAGAGAGGAACAAGTAGGAGTGGATTCAGGGGGAAGTGACAGTACAAGGAAAGGAATTGTGGTTTGGACAGCCATGCTTTTAGGGGCTTTCTGATGCTCTTCCTCTGGCTTGAGCCCCTGGCTCTCTGTGCTAGCTGGGTGCCCAGTAGCCCTCCCTACCCTCATCCTCCAGCTGGGCAACCTCTGTATGGCTGGATGCTCCCTAGGCAAGGTGGGAGGCACAGGCTAAGCTGTGCCCCTGATGTGCTTTTGTCTTTGCCCCAGAGGAGCCCAGTGAGGCCACTTTGCATTGTCCCTTGCCTGTGGAGTCTGTCTGCCAGCAGGAGCACCAGGAAAAAGATGAGCAAGCACCCCAGGAAGCATCTCCTGGCAGCTGGGCTCTCAGGCAGGGGCTGCCTCCAGTGAGTGCAATTGGCCAGCACTGGGGTCCTTTTGATGAGTGGTGAGAGTTGCTTCAGGGGTACTGTTTGGAGTCATGATGCCTGCCCTGCCTGGGGAGTGCTTGCCCATGCAGAGGTGGTGGCTCAGCTCACGGTTGCCAAACAGTTAGCCAGTGCTCCAGTTCTCACAGCCTGGAGAGCCAGGGGCCTGAGCAGCTCCCACCAGCTTCCAATCCCCTGGCTTCTGCCAGTTTGAAAAGCTCTCAGAAGCTAAATGGAGGGCAAAAATTGGGGAGGGCTCATGCTCCCACATGACTGCCCCACCTACACCATTTCTCTGCCCTTGTGACTTTGTGCCTTGGGAAGCTAGCTACCCTGTTCATCCCACACTGGTTATGGTCCTCCCCTTGCCACATGGCACCACCATGACAGTAAGCAACTGAAGTGAGGTGTTGGTCTAAAGCAAATTCAAAACAAACCCACTTCACCCTGCTGCGTCCCAGAACATGGCATCATTCCACGGCGCTCAAGCCTGAGATTGAGACTGATGCCACAGACAAGCAGTGGCTAACTGAAAGTCACTTTTTTAAAAAAATGAGTCATATGGAGAAGGAATGTCAGGGTTTTTTTATTATTCAAGTTTGATGTGAAGCAAGATGTAGCTAGAGCCACTACTTCCTGCTCTGAACTCAGTTTATTTAAGACAATTCCTCTGAGCTTTTCTCTATGTTTCCTCAACCACTCCCCTCTCTTCCTGTGATCCACTCAGCCACTCTTACAACAGAGCTTAATACTGGTTAAAGTAGTCACACTGGCCACTTATAATAATGTTTTCATTTTGAAAACCTCTGTCTTGTGGTCACTGGCACCAGAGCATTGTTTATCAGAACATAAAGTTCAATAGAAATCCCACAGTGACGTCATCCCATCAGGCACTTGCTGCTGAAAGGTTCTTCTTGTGGCTTTCTGGGATAAATTCAGGCTGTTGTGGATGGTTTCCTTAAGAGGAAACAAAGAAAAGGCTGCTCACGTCAAGGACATGCTGCATTTTGAGCAGGTGAGCATTTTTTAAAGGACTAGAAACAAAGTCTTTTATCATGATAGGCTCAAGGAGTTCAGTCTACTTAGGTTAACAAAGAGAAAGCAGCCTGTAAGTACCGAAAAGGAGGGAAATATTTAACAATGGGCTCTTCAGTCTAGCAGAGAAAGGTATAACATGGGTCAAGGACTGGAACTTGAAGCTAGACAAAGTCAGATTGGAAGTAAAATGTATATATTTTAACAGTCTGGGTAAATAACCACTGGAACAACTGGCTTTCCCATCAAAGGCCATTTTTAAAATCAAGATTGCATATATATGAACAGATCTGCTCTTGGAACGGTTTAGGGGAAGTTCTATGGCCAGATGAGATGATCAAAATGGTCCCTTCTGGCCTTGGAATCTAAGATTCATCTATTCACTAAACAGAAAGCAAGTTACCCCAAAGGAACCACAACTGCCTAGAGCACAAGGTTCTCGTCTAACCTCTCCTATGGTAACAACACAAGTCCATGTAATTGTATTTCACAGGGAAAAGGGAAAGCAGTAGTATAATTTGCTCCAATGCAGAAAGGGCAGGAAGGAGGATGTGAGGACAGAGGAAGGCCAGGGAAGACAGCAGAGACTCAGGCTATGTTAACACCGCAATCTTCTTTTTGGCAGCATATAGAGTAGGTGCAAGGGTAAGACTAGCCTGTTAGCTAGAAGACCCTGCAACTGTGCTTGCTCAGTAACCCTGACATCCTAATGAGCCAGTAAGGAAGCTAGAAGACTGGTTCTTAAGATGAGCAGCAGTAGCTTGCTGGCTGCTCAGTGCCAATGCCCATAGAGTCAACTTTCCAAGGCTCATCTTTAGTCGAGCCCACGTGAGGCAGAGAGGAAAGGTTCATTCCTTCCTTGCTGACTTCCCTTCCCCTCCCCTTGGTTATTATTTGTAGGGTGACATAATATATCTAAACTGCACAGGCTGGACAGTGCAGGACATGCTTTTTTGGGGAAAATCCAGGACTGGAAGTATGTTGGGGTCACCCTACAAATAATAACCAAGGCTGTTGGAAGCCAAAATGTGGCTGGTATTTACTGACAGACTGATGAGGTCAGACCTACTGGACCAGGGTTGTGATTATATATAGATATTCAGGCTTAGACTTGCATGCCGCTGTGAGGAGACTAAATTGGAAGCTACAGCAGCAAAGCTCTGGGAGGCACTCAGGGCAACCCCCATCGCTGCCTCTGCATCAGAGGCAGCAGCCCAGGATGGTGGAGCAGGCATGAGCCTGTGCTTGCAGGGAGTGTCCCCCCTCCTCGTGTAAACATGAGACTGCTGAAAATGTCAGCAATTATACATTTACCAAAATAAACACATTTTAACATCCCTAGTTCATTGCAAGCCCAATGCAAGCTCTAAATTTTGATCAAACCTGGATCTGTATCAGGGTTTTTTGTTTGGGATCCATCAGCGCTCTCTCTGAGATAGTATTTCCCTTTATGAATATAACAGAAACCAGGATTCATCTGAAAAAGTGGGCTTTTGCTCCCACAAATGCTTATACCCAAATAAATGTTACTTTTTAAAGTGCTACAGGACTCTTTCTTGTTTTTGAGAAAACAGAAGTATTAAAAGACAGAGTTTATATTTCCTTGGTAGTTTATTTCTAATTGAAGACATAAACAAAGTTTTTATTCTCACTCCCCCCAATAAAAATTTGTCAGCTTGAGTTTGCATGAGAATCTCCCATAGCTGAAATGTGGCACAGGCAGAAAGGTTGTCTAGAGGAGGAAATTTTATTCTCAGAAAGTTGGCAGAATTCTGCTAGGAAGCTATTTCTGACACCCTTACAACAAACACTGTTACCAAACTTGCCCTGTAAGAATTACTCCCACATCCAGTTGACCTTTGAGTTTTCTATAGTTCCAATGTTTTATTATGTCAGTCTGACAGATCTAATCTTTGGTGTGTTGAGAATTGACAGACATTGCTCTTTCAGCCATAAAACGCATCCGTAGTAAGTGTTTGCAGAAGAAAATGTAAAATCTGCCAATAAAAAACTCCATATTTAAACATACTAGACCAACACCTAGAAGTACACCATAGACTATTCAGTGTCAAGTAGATTTTATTACAGTATAAGATTTCAAATCTGATATGTTCATTTTCCTTGGCTATGAACCTTAAAATAAAGTACTAGACTATTTTCTCCTTGATACAACAGAAACAGGACACATTAATATGCCAGCAATCTCCTGTTTCCACCTTCAGCAAACAACACAGTGGGTGTGTGGCATGTGTACAGTACTCACATTTCATACATGGGAACTGATTGTTTTCTGTAACATGTAAGCTCTTTGAAAAAAAGAAAATATTGATGTATATTCTCTGATTAACTCATGCACACACAGATTAGATCAGACCTTGGAATGATAAATACAAAGAGGATACTATCTGCACAGAATATGTTAAATAAATATGAAACCTTCACAAAAATTAATGAAGTTAAAAAAAAAATGTAGCATTTCTCTTGGATCTCTCAAAATGCCCAAGTCCAAATATAGTACAATGATTGGACAGGAGACACACAATAACATGAGTAAAGCAATACATATGAAATGTACAGTAATTCCTTTAACGTTGTCTAAAATTGAGAGATGGAAAGGACTTAGTTCAATTTCCCACAAAAACTGAACTGTTCACTACAATATACACTTCAGTGAATTGTTCAGTCCATTTTTAAATATCTCCAATGATGTGGTTTCCATCACTTTCCTGTGGAGAATATTCTAAAATAGAGCTGTCACTAATAATAATTTGTGTAATCTCAGCATTGCTCATGTCAATATTTTTTCAGTAAAACGGGAGAGTCAATTATGGAGGTGTTGGATAGAAACAAGTTTGCTTGGAACATCTCCCAGGGAGGTAGCATTAAAAGAGCAGCATTTTCACACTGTACACTATAGGAAAGCTTACACTGAGATCCTACCTCATACATTTTATAGGTATAGCTACTTTTAAGAGGCATAAAATGGTGCTTGTTCTATTCTCACTCTCCAACAAACATTTCTCTTACGTAATGGCATCACTATAAGTGAAACACTATGAGAAGCTGCATCTGCGCTGACTACCCAAAAGCAGGAAAAACTGGCTGAGAGCAAGAAACCATTTGTTCACAAAAGCTAAGTTAAGAAAAGTAGGCATGATAGTGAGAAAAAGTTATTTGCAGTCAAAAGAGCTGTGCAATGGAACAGACTAAGGTGATCATTAAATCACCATCACTGTAGAAATCCAAGGACAGATAAGTGAACACATAGGGTGTGGCATACATGGTTGGCCTACTAAAGTAGTCTTGTCTGTACCTTACCACTCACCAAATATGAATCTGGAAACACATGTTGTGCTGACTATCACTACAGCTTAAAACTTACCTAGGCAGAACAAGGAATTTCTGAGCCAATAACTATATAAAATCTATTCCTGAAATTGCTGTTTGGGGATGGTATGGAAAGCGTATTCTCTTTTTTTGTCAAATATAATATGATGGGGGTGGAAAGAGAAATGAAACAATTGAAGCACTCATGCAAAACAACAGGATTCATCTATTCCATTGTAAATCTGGAAAACAACCAAATGACCCTAATTAACTTCACACCAGAAAATGACAGATACACATTGCATGTGCTGATCATACAATCAGGCCATTCTGCTTATAAAAAAAAAGGGGGGGAGGGCGGCGGCGGGAGGGATTTTTCGTAACTACATTTGCATACCATTACGTGCTTACCTATTCCCTATGCACATATTCTATGTTCTTACACATTAAGTGTCACATTTCCATAGAGCTGCAATGTGCAGCTTGCACTCTTGTGGTGAATTAGGTACCCTGATAGACTGTAGATGTACAAAGTATCTGAAGGCAAACACAATAATTAAATGAATAGACTAAAAAATCATCTTGAACACAATAAAGATAAAAAAATTAAGTAAAATGCTACTCTTTAGTTATATTTCTTCAATAATTGTGATTATTAAAAGCAAATGCATCTTACAGACATTGTTGTTAAAATCAGTTTTGTAAACCCCTCTCTGAGGGTGTGTCTAGACTACAGGGTTTTGTCGACAAAAATGGACATAACGTCGACAGAACTCAGCAGTTTTGTCGACGATGGTAAACCTCATTTTACGAGGAGTAACGCCTTTAGAAGGCATTATTGCATCTAAACTGTCCTTTGCATCTACACTGCCATGTTGACAAAGCAGCTTGCTTTGTTGACAGAACTGAATGTAGTCTAGATGCTCTTTGTTGACAGAAGCTTTGTCAACAGTATCTGTCGACAAAACTTCTGTCGACAAAAGCCTGTAGTCTAGATGTACCCTGACAGTGAAACCTCTGTAAACTAGGTTTACATGTCTATTTTGGATCATTTTCACTTTTTAGTTCTACTGCTATAGCACAATGTTGTTTGCATTTCAAACACTGCAACAAAGTGTTGATTTTTTTAAATGAAATGATTTCATAAAATATAATGCCAATTATATATAACACCTGTGTAACAAAAATAAGTAAACAGATTTTACTCAGTCTGAGTTTGGGACTATCTTGGTAACTTCTAGTGGTTGTAGAAGTGTTGAAGTTTTGTCCCCCACCAAAATAAATAAATAAATAAATAAATTATATATATGAAACAAAGAAAACAAACAGGTTTCATCTCATTGAAAAAAATTAATTTTCTTTCCCAACAAATTGAAAATGAATTTCATTTTGAAAAATTGTTTCATTTCTGAAAAGTGTTTTAGGCATTTTGACATTGACTTCAATTTATACTTTACCCTTTTTCAGATAAAAAAATAGTTCTGGGGATATGTTACTTTCACTCATTTTTAAAACACTTTTCCCCAACATTTTTCAGAGGGGAAAAATAAATAATTGAGGGAGAGATGTTTTGCAGGTTGCACCTCCTGAAACTGAGACTCTCTAGTTCGGCAACATCTGTTAATGGTTAATCCTGGACCAGAGAGCCCTGAGCCAGGAACTAGTTGTAGGAAGGCAGCTAGCAGGCTGGCCAGCGGCAGCGGGGCTGAGGATGGAACCTGCAAAGTAGCTGGCAGCAACTGGCCCGTGGCCAATAGGCTGGCAGGTGGCAGCAAGGCTGGAGCCAGCTGGCAGCCTGGCTGGTGGTAAGGGTGCCAGCCAGGGATGAAGTAGAGCCAGAAGCAGGGAGAGGCGGCAGGCTGGGGGTCCAATGACAGAGGGCAAATTCCTTCATTTGGAACTGGTCCAGTCCCAAGGGTGCCAGACCAGGGAGGTCCAACCTCTAGTTAGTTTTTCCTCACTTTCTCTAACTTTTAAAACAATATTTTTCTACTTTTTCCGGAAGGAAAAAAGAGATGGGGGAGGAAAGAAATATTTTTTAAAGGAAGTCAGATTTTTCCCACTACTGCAAGTTGATTTTCTTTTTTTGAAAATTGTTGAAATTTATTGTGAATATTTTTTCAAAAGAAAAATCATCACATTTTTGTAAAAAAATCATTTTCCAAAATTGCATTTTTTGATTATATAAAAAATTTAACCATCCCTAATAATATCCCTCTTATGTGTTCTCTCCTTTTCTCACTTGGAAATAATAGTTATTTTTTTTACTATTTTTACTATTTTTTTACTATTTCTTTGATAAGTATGCCATTTGCATAATGTTTTTCTAACCAAGCAATGAAAGAATTCAGTTATTGGACTGTATAGTGATAGGCTATAGTGGTGTCTACCAGCCATGTTCAGTATCGTTCATAAGTCCATGGAGTTGCACCCATTTACACCAGGTCTAAATTTAATATCATAATACATGCTCCTTTTGGCTAGAATAATTTGATTTCAAGTAAAGGTAACAGTTTATCTTGAAAAAGTTTCAGAGGGGTAGCCAAGTTACTCTGTAACAGGAAAAACTTAAAACAACAAATAGTCTAGTAGCACCTTAAAGACTAACAAAACACAACCCACTTCTTCAGATGACAGGCGTGTAATGCCCATGAAAGCTCATGATACCATCTACATGTTTTGTTAGTCTTTAAGGTGCTACTAGACCAGTGTTTCTCAACCACTGGTACAAGTACCCTTAGGGGTACTCGAGAAAAGTCTTGGGGAGGTACATCAACACAACTGAAATCTGGAGAAAACTGAATTTTTGTTTTAAGTTTTACAGCATGTACCTCCTGGCTATGATTAAGTTGTTTAAACTAATGTGTTGCAATGATAGAAAAAAAAAATTGTGTATGTTTGAAAACTGTAGATATTGGGGGTACTTATATAAATTAATTAAAGGGGTACTTTCTAAAAGAAGGTTGAGAAACACTGTACTAGACTATTTGTTGTTGTTTAAGTTTATCTTGAGTTTTGTATCTGCAAAAATAGCTCAGAACAGAGCTGTGAATTGCTTCTCTGGAGAAGAGCTGAAAGCAGAGCTGTCTGGAAAATGGATTTATTTTGGAAAATGGAAAATGTAGGCTGTTTGTTTAAAAATAAATGTTTCTGTTGCAAATTTTGGTTGTCAATTTTCAAATGAAAAATCAAAATTTTAGAGGAAAATAGACATGTTCCATGAAAATATTTGTTATGTTAAAAAACGACAATTTTCTATTGAAATATGAGTTGACTGATCATGCCATTTTGATCATACAGCAACTAAGTTGGTACTGGAGAGAAGTACATTTATTTCTTGAGGGTAAAAGTCAGGCCTGGTCAAGGAAAGCTAGACGGTTGCCCTGTACCTTCAGGACCTCACACTTCCCAGTGCCTGCCTGCTCAGCCGCTTGCTCGCTGCCTGGCTGGGTGCTGCCTGGCTGCTAACTTACTGAATCAGAACAAAATAAAACAGTAGAAAGAGCATGCACTGACTACAGCAAAACAGATAAAGCTGGTATTTGACACAGCAATTGGAACTGGAGAAAAGGTCACTTGGATGAAATTGAGAATGCAGAAGAAGCTTCTGTAAATAAAAGGAGCTAAAAGACGAGGTACTTCTCACAAGCCAATTGAAACTAATAAAAGAGGAACTCCTTATACATCTCAAAAAATGTAATGATAGTAGCCTGGACTCAGTGAAACACAGAAAAACATGATGAGGCTATTCAGAAGCATAACAAAACAAAAGAAAACTGTAGTATCACTACGTAAATAGGGACCTACCAAATTCATAGTCATGAAAAAATGTGTGTCAGACTGTGAAATCACATCTCCCCACTTAACATCCCCCCCATGTGAAATCTGGTCTTTTGTGTTCTTTTAGCCTATATTATACAGGGGATTTCACAGGGGAGACCAGCCTCTCTCAAACTTGGATCCTGACCCAAAAGAGAGTTGCAGGTGAGTCACAAGGTTATTTTAGGTTTGTCACAATATTGCCACCCTTACTTCTTTGTTGCTGCTGGTGGAGTGCTGCCTTCATAACTGGCCAACTAGAGAGTGGCAGCTGTTCACTGGACACCTACCTCTGAAGGCAACACTTTGCCAGCAGCAGTGCTGGCAATGCACTTCTGTGTTGCTGACTTCATAGCTGGGTAGCTGGACAATGGTGGCTGCTTACTGAGGGCCCAGCTTTATAGGCAGCAGCACAGAAGTGAAGGTAGCAATAACATACCATATCATTGTCACATCTATGGTGTTGCTGGCAGTGGTTTTGCCTTCAAAGTTGGGCTCCCAGTGAGCAGCTGCTGTTCTCCAGTTGTCCAACTCTAAAGGCAGTGCTACCGCCAGCAGCAGCAGCAGCTCAAAAATAAGGGTAGCAGTACTTCAACCACAATAACCACAATAACTGTGCAACACCCTCCCACCCCCCAACTCCTTCGTGGGTCAGGCCCCCTATAATTACAGCATCTTGAAATTTCTGATTTATATAACTGAACTCATGAAATGTATGATTTTTAAAATCCTATGACCATGAAATTGGCCAAAATGGCTGTACATTTCATAGGCCTTGACACATAAATGGTGACCTTGGAAAATTAACAGCATAAAACGAGAAAAGGAAAGATATTTGTGAAAGAAGGAAAAATCGGGTCTATAAAGGACACTTTAAAAAGTAAGGGTTCAGATGGATGATGCAATTATAAAAATACTGCCATGAACATAAACCTTTTGTTGTATTTCTTCACGGACTATTCTATTTGGATACCTCTCTGACTTTCGTCATTATATCCTGGGTGTGTCAGTTACTTAAAAAGAGACACCACAGCAATAGTCTCTCTCTCTTTTTACCTCTCCAGCTGGCCCACAAAGGAAACAGTTTGATTAGTTTATGGGATTTATTAGGTTCGGATAAAACATTCAATATTAATTATGTGACAAATTTAAAATATCTAAGTGTTTTTGTTCCAAAATTGAATGAAATGTCAAAATTTTAAAACTTCAACAAAACAAAAAATTCCAACACTTTTGATCTGAAACACATTTAAAAATTAACAAATTGAATCTAGTTAAAATGTTAATACTTCATCCAAAAAGACAGAATCTGACTTCTAATGCACAATGGAGGGGGCAGGAGGAGGAGGGGAAGAGAAGGGATGGACGGAAATGTTTCTCACCCTATGCAGTAACTGTAGCTATTCAAGATGTGTGTCTTTTTGAGCACTCCACTTCTGGTGTGCATGTGCATCTTGAGCTGCTGAATGAAGACTTCTAGCTAGCAGTGTCTGTTCAGCCAGCACATGCACCATGTACCTCCTCATGGCAGACACAGAGGCCTTATAGGATAGGCTGGCTAATCCCGTCAGTTCCTTTTCTACTTGGTCATCACCAAGGGAACAACCAAACAAGAGAGAAAGAAGGGCAGATAGTAGAGCACCCACATGGATACACATTTAAAATTAGTTAGCACAAGGATACAATTTCCTTCTTCTTCTAGTATCCTTATGGCTACTCATAGGTGCTGGAACTAGAAGTGCAGGGGAAGGGGGGAAGAGTGCTGCAGCACAGCCTGGCTCAAATTGGCTTCCATTTTATAGATGTTTTACAGTTTTTGTTTGGTGGTTCTCAGCACCTCCCCCCCCCCATAAACTTTGTTCCAGCACCCCTGTGGGTTCTCTATTTCAGGTGATTCCTGAGAAGAAGGGAGCTTCGGAACAGGACCAAGAACTGAAGATAGCACTATAAAGCGGAAATAGGTGTCTTGTAGGTTGAGGGATGAAATCAATCCCTTTTCTCTAAAGGAGGAATTATATTTCCTAGAGACACCATCCTGAAATTTGGAGGCTTCATTAATTCATTCCGCTCTCTTAGGGTACATCTACATAGCAGCGTTATTTTGGAATAACTGATATGATTTCAAAATAACAGTGCATGTCTACACACTAAGCCATTATTTTGAAATAATTTCGAGTTGGAGGACTTCTTACTCTGACTCCAGTAACCCTCATTTCTTGAGGAGTAAGGGAAGTTGAAAGAAGAGTGTTCTTCCTTCAACTTCCTGCTGTGTAGACCGTGCCAAAAGCCAAATTAAGCTATTTTGACTTCAGCTATTTAGAGGTTAGAGGAGAAAAGTTAGAGGAGAAAATCCACCTCCTCTTGCCTTAGTATAAGATTATGAGAGGTTTCCCAGAAGAGGGATGCAGAAGGGGAGAGTAGAAGGGAGAAAGTGCCACAAATTAGGATGGTGTAGTCTAATGTTGCGACCTCCAAGACTCATTGGCCTATGGTGATCCTCACCTCCACCCTGGTGAACATGGACAAGGTGGCCCAAAAACGGAGAGTGGTGGGCTAAAAGCCACAATTGTAAAATCAGAGGAGCAGAAGGATTCAAACCCTTGATCAGCCTGTCAAAATTGCTGTTTAGATTAGGTGGTCACAAAGGGCAGTTGGTTGGCCCCTTTCCACTGAAACCTCCCTTTTTTTCTGGGAGTTTCCACAAGTCTTTGGTACCCCAAGAACTGCGCAGCACATGATCACTGCCCTCTTTGTGACTTATTGAAATGTTTCTTGCTCATAAGTGTGTAAATGCCCAAGTAGCTCTGGAGTACTTCTAAGGCTGCGTCTACACTGGCATGATTTTGCGCAACTACTTTTAATGGAAAAGTTTTTCTGTTAAAAGTATGTGCGCAAGAGAGCGTCTATACTGGCATGTGCCTTTGTGCAAAAGATTTGCTTTTGCACAAAAGCATCCATGCCAGCAAAGACGCTCTCTTGCGCAAGAAAGCTCTGATGGCCATTTTAGCCATCGGGCTTTCTTGCGCAAGAAATTGATACCACCTGTCTACACTGGCCTCTTGCGCAAGAACACTTGCGCAAGAGGATTTATCCCTGAGTGGGAGCGTCAGAGTATTTGCACAAGAAGCACTGATTTCATACAGTAGAACATCAGTGTTCTTGTGCAAATACTCGTGGCCAGTGTAGCAAATACTCGTGGCCAGGCGGCAAGATTTTGCGCAAAAATGACTGCTTTTGCGCAAAATCTTGCCAATGTAAACACAGCCTAGGTGTGCTAGGAGTCACTGGTCTCCAAAAAAAGCATGTGACCATGAAAAGGGAGATTCTGCACCGAGTTCTGGGCCTCTCTCAGAAACCCACAAAAGCTGGAGCCAGTACAGCCTGCACAAAACTATCACCATGGAAATAGATTGGATAGCAGTGTCTGTAAGATTCAAGGGATGCCCTGTAGAGCCATTCTGGTTAACAGTTGCATCATTAGTCTGGAATTGTTCCCTGCGGTTATGTAGCAGTTCAACCAGCTTGTAATTACTAAAGTTGTAATTGACCATGACTGACTGATAGTTCATGAGGAGGTATAGGGCTCATCCATGGGACAAAAAGGCACCACCAAATAAAAATCTCCAATCGAAGGCTTGAGAGGTGCACACGTGCTTGAAATGGAGGACCCATAAGGCTACTTGAAAAAAAATGGCTTCAGATCTTCAATAGCCCTGGGACAGCGGAGACTAGGGCTGTGTTCTATCATCTGGGAACACTCCAGAAAGGAGATAAGATTGAAGAATATCCGGTGTGTGTGCTTTGAGCAAGGTGAGAAGTCCCATGTACATACATTAAGAAAGTTGTATTTCTCTTCCAAACCATCATTTTCTTCTGAATCCCATTTTGACATGAACAATGAAATGTATTGACACTGGGATGGTTCTAATACTTAATGCTAGGATGCAAACTGTGATTACATTCTCCCCCCACCCCCATTTTTTTTGAGAGATCTTCTGCAACATCATTCAGCAAAAGAGCTTTAATGAGGAGTCTGAGCAATAGGAAAAGTCCATGCACATTAAAATACTTTAAGAAAAACCTCAGAAATGTATGTATGTCAAGAGGACTATCCCTAAGAGGTTTTTTAAACCACTAGTGTTTGATTCTACTAAAAAGGTCATCTTTGGCACTTTCAGATTGCAAATCAATGAAATGAATATCCAATAGCACTGGATTAAAAAAAGACTAAAGGACATCAGAAGTTAACTAGCACATCATGACACATGATGTGTGCTGAGAATCAGTCTAAAAGGATTATGCATTTTTAAGGCACAAGTGTCTATTGCTGTCCCTCTGCTGTTCTTCACCATGAAAAGGCAACAAATTTTGCTAGTCACCCAGCCTACAAAACTCAAGTGAACCTTTTGTAGACCCACAAATCCATACAGGAAATCTCTGCATTGTTTAAATACAGCTCTCCCAAATTACAACAGTTCTCCCAAATTACAACAGTTCACTGGAATGAAGATTTTGTATAGTATAAACTATCACCTATGAGCCAGCATTCTTGATTGAAATGTATCTGAAAATGTAACATAAGAGTTCACAATGCCAATTTTAATCATGTACCTCATTGCATTACCTATTAAAAGGAGTGACTGTGAAAATGTATTCCGGTCTCTTGTGCAGAAATCAGTAGCAATTCTTAAAGTCTACAGTTTCAGAACAATGTATGCCACAGCTCAACCACAGCAGAGGAAAAATGAGAGTGGTTTCCAGAATTCCAAAGAGAACGTTTCACTAACACTGAAAGAACTTTTAACAGTAAAATATAACTGTTTTATGTCTGCATTCTGTAGACAGGGAATCTAACATATTTAGATGAAAGTAAATCCAAATTCATATCTGAAAATTCCATATTGATAAATTCACATAATCTGTTGTTTCATATACAGTACTTTTATCGGCTCTTCCTCACATCACCCTAACTTGTTCTAATCCTTTACATCTCTAAGGCCATGTCTACACTACAGAGAAGATCAAAGTTGTCACAGTCAATCTTCCGCGGTTCAAATTAGTGGGTCTAGTGAAGACATGCTAATTTGAACTGAAGGGGCACTCCACTTGATGCCAGTAGTCCTGTTCCTATGAGGAGTAAGGGAAGTCAAAGGGAGAGTATGCTCCCGTTGACCTCCCTAGGGGTGTGTCTAGACTACATGCCTCCTTCGACGGAGGCATGTAGATTAGCCAGATCGGAAGAGGGAAATGAAGCCGCGATTAAAATAATCGCGGCTTCATTTAAATTTAAATGGCTGCCCCGATCTGCCGATCAGCTGTTTGTCGGCAGATCGGGGGAGTCTGGACGCGATGCCCCGACAAAGAAGCCTTTCTTCATCGACACAGGTAAACCTGGTTTCACGAGGCTTACCTGTGTCGATGAAGAAAGGCTTCTTTGTCGGGGCATCGCGTCCAGACTCCCCCGATCTGCCGACAAACAGCTGATCGGCAGATCGGGGCAGCCATTTAAATTTAAATGAAGCCGCGATTATTTTAATCGCGGCTTCATTTCCCTCTTCCGATCTGGCTAATCTACATGCCTCCGTCGAAGGAGGCATGTAGTCTAGACACACCCTAGGTGTGGACAGCACCAAAATTTGATTTAAGATACTTCAGCTCCAGCTATGCAATTAGCATAGCTGGAGTTGGGTATCTTAATTCACACGTATCCCCTAGTGTAGACCCTAAGTGTGATCATTTGCTTCTTTAACTTTCTAAAGCAAAGACTGCTTATTTTTATCAGAATCTCAATGATCAACAAGAAAGCTGATTAAATGATGTGTTTTAGATTTATACAAGGTATTAAAAATACATTTACCCAAGTTTCTCTGTGTTCCAGATATACATTATGAAACAAAATTAAAATGCCCACAGAAATCCAAACTCCTCTTCAAGTGTCTGATTTTATCCCCAAATCTGATTTCTCCCATCTCTCACATCAATTGATACCCATGATCAAAAGGTACTGAAAACTGATGACAAGTCTAACAGTATCAGCACAGACTTCAAACATTGCTCAGAGGAGATGTCTATCAATGCAACCCAGTGCAGTTTCAATGTCAAATATGAGTGAAAAAATTCTGCATCCCATCAGATTTGACTCAAGACTTCTGCCTCTGGCGCATTAGCGATATTCCCTCCTGCTTCATTAGTCACAGGCCATCTGTAAACTGTGGTGAACTACAAGGATGAAGCCAGTAAAGAGGATCTTTCTGGCAGTGGCTTTCATTCCAGCATACTCTTCTTGGGAAGAGTAGTGAAGTAAGAAAAAAGAGAGCCTGTTTGAACTGATGTAGTAATTAACGCCTGGGATGCAATTTTGTCTAAAGAGCAGGGTTAGACTCCTTTCCTGAAACACTGCTACTGGAGAGGGGAGCAGAGTGGTATTACCACTCACCATTGTTCTCCTGTTGGTCTTCTGTGGAGAGGTGCAGCATACAATTCTGAGAAGTACTTGTCAGACTTCCCAGGCTTTTGACCAGAAGGGCCTTTTATAAAGAAAGGGTATTGGTTACAGTCAAGCAGAATAGCGGGTAGCTAATGGGAGGGAATGAGGATGTCCCAGCTTGATGGAGAGAGTCACACAGCAAATGACAGTTCTGTTTCTCAGGGGCTTTAGTTGTAATAAGGGAACAGAACCTTGTCTCAGTTCCACAATCTGCTAAAATCCAAGTTATTACAACCCACTCCACCTCACCCACAAAACAACCACCACCCTCCTACATTCTTTCAATCAAATATATTCCTGGCTGTAGTGAAATGAGTTAGGGATTCTTTGCAGTGGAATTTGCTTCTAAACTGTGATTGGCTTAAAAAGTGAATGACTGACCTATTATACGCAGCACAATGAATGCCATATTTCCTTGCAGCCCATTCTACATATGTAGCATCTCCTATGGTATTTCTCTTCCTAGACAAAGAAAAATCACCACAGACATATCTTATCAGAAAGTCTCCTCTCATTTAGCCATGTAATGAAGCTGCACTAGCTTAATTTTTCATTCATGTTTTCAAAAACCCTGTCCCTTCAGTTCAACACACACACACACACAGAAGGTGGCACTATTTCCTTGGGCAGAGAAGGGCAAAGTACCTGCAATGTATATTTAAAAGTGCCAGTCACATTGACTGACATGGCAGGCCGTCAGCAGAGCTGAACTGCATCTTTGAAGCTGTGTACATTTCAGTCTGTCTGTTTTATCCACAGCAGGACAAGTACCACTGTGCATGAATCATTTACATTCACCAGAGTACTGCAAATCATTAGCAACAATATCAGATCTGCCACTTTGAACTGGCTGAGTTCATAAAGCCATTCACAGTCTGAATCCATGATGGATATTGTTTAGCGGCTGCTGCATGGCATATATAAAATCAAAACCTCCTAAGAATGAAATGTTTTCCTTGGTGTCCTCAGGAGCACTGCCTGCCACTCAAATATTCTGTGGAGTTTTATTATTTATTCAGAAATTTCACACTGTAAGAGCTCTCTTTGGAGAATATCCTTGTATTACTAAAACTGTTTATACAAAATGTTAGCAGAGTCTACTAACAAATATTGCAGATTGTGTTCACTTTTGCCCCTTCTGCAATAGCAAAAACCTTTCATAGTCTAGGGGAACTGTCTTTTTTTTTCTATTCAAAACAAAATCCCAGTAATCCATGAGACAAATGATCATGCATTGGATGTATTAGTACACTACCAGTAACGAGTACCATACCTAGAAACAGCCAACAGTCAAACCATTTTTTTGGAGTCATTACATATTTAGACACCAGGGATAAATTAATCATTTCAAATAAAATAATAACTTCACCCTAAACTCAAACTGAATCAGACCAGAACCATTTCTGAAATTTAAAAAGCTTGGCAAACTCTTGTTCTCTAATTATATTTCCTTTCTGCGTGCCTTTACAGTATTTGGGCTAACTTGGATGGGGAAGTGTCCAGATATTGTCTATTTTAAATAATGACTTGGATAATGGAGTGGAGAGTATGCTTACAAAAACTACAGATGACACCAAGCTGGGAGAGGATGCAAGCCCTTTGGGGGACAGGATTAGAATTCAAAACAACTTTGGCAAATTGAAGAATTAGTCTGAATTCATCACAATGAAACTCAGAAAAGACAAGTGCAAAGGGTAATCAAATGCACAACTACAAAATAAGGAATAACTGGTTAGGCACTAATACTTCAGAAAAGGATCTGAAGTTTATAATGGATCACAGATTGAATATGAGTAAACAATGCGATGCTGCTGTGAAAAAGATGAATATTAATCTAGGGTGTATTAACAGGAGTGACATATGTAAATGATGGGAGGTAATTGTTTTGTGCCTGTCAGCACTGCGAGGCCTCTCTGTCCAGTTCTAGGTTCACACTTTAGGAAAGCTGTGAACAAATTGGAGAGTCCAGAGGAGAGAAACAACAATGGTAAAGGATTAGAAAACCCTGACCTATGAGGAAATTAAACAAACAAACAAACAAACAAAAATTAGGCAAATGAATGAAGACTGAGGGAGGACAGTGCAATGTTTTCAAAGAACAAGGATGGTGAAAAATACATTTTGCCCTCAGTGAAAAATTGAGACCTTTTCTTTAAAACTGTTCTAGTGCTTGTAGTTTGGAGCACAATCTTAGTCTAGAAGGCTTCCTAAAAATGCAAGCTATAGCCCAAAGATATTAGAAAATCATGCACCAAAGGATGTAATACCAAATTAGACTAATCCCATTAACACCCTAGGTATCAAATACACTTGGGCATTGTTACATGTGCATTGTGTGATTCTCCATACCTGCAGAATACTGAACTTCAATGATAAATTGTCATGTTGACAGACATAAAAAATAAATCAGCACCAGCTCTCAAACTGTAGTATCGATAGAATAATGATGTGTGCCTGCAGTATACAAAGCATAGAATAGAATAGCATAAGGCAAGTACCTGCTCTGTAACCTAACTTTGATGCACATTGTGTTACTGGCTCCCAAAGTACATCTTATGAGGATTACAAATTCAAAATAGGGAAAAATATATACCATCAATTAAAATATTATGTCTGATTTTTTTCTAATGGCTAAGCAAGTACTATGAAAAGAAAGTCTCTCATTGGTCCGGTTTATTGTTAGTGTCACATGTAACATTTTAAAATATATTTTGCAAGTTGTCCATTTCCAGCAGCTGGCAAAGTATGACAAAATGTAATTCAAATCCTAGTAGCCACATCCTTCCAGGAGAACTATAAAGTGGATGAGAGTTAATTAGTCAATTTATCACATGGCTATTTGGTTTCTCCAAAATGCTTCCATGAAGTTGTATTTTTAGCTTACTGAACTACCTCTATAGAACATGCCACAATGAGACACACTGATCATTAGTGCAATTTTTTTGGAGTATTGTTCCCAGTACAGAGCCACATTTTTGAAGTGTTTACTGTCAGTGGTGAGAGGTTCCTACCTGAGTAGTTTTGCTGAAGTCACTGCAGCTACCCAAGTGAGGCCATGCTCACCAAGGTAAGAGTTACAACCAAGCTAGACTATGGCCCAGAGGAAAGAAAAGCTGAGAGCTTATTTCAGAGCTGCCCATTAGAAAATCTTTTAATTTTGAACTGAACAAATGTGATGTGGAGACACTGAGGCAATCAATATGGGGCCCCACATTTCAATATATATCAAATAGAATTGCACTGTTACAAAGTATGCAGGGATAGGCACAATAATCTCCTGGAAAGGGCCCTTCCTTCTTGCTGATTGATGACTTTTTCATGAAATGTTTCACAGTCGGTGCATGTTTCGCCAGGACCCTTTGTGAGTTCAGTACAGACCACCAGCAAAACTGGTTGCGTTCAGCAATTCTGCTAGCTCCTGAGCCTTAGGGTGAAAACCCAACTCTATGACAGTCAATGGGAGGTCTGCCAATTAAACCTTGGACCCTGCATATGTGGACTGAATTCTTAACACTCACAGAAACACATGGGAAGTCTTTACTGCTGAAACGTCTCTTCTCTTAAATAGGAGAAAGTCATGAGGCCTAAAAGTTAGTGCTCCAGACTAGACATGTCTCAAATTCATTTTTTTTAGCTGATTCTCATCTTCACCTCATTCATGCAGAATGCTGATGAAAAATTAAAAGGATTATAGCACACAAATGAGTTTCTTGTTTTATTTACTGAGAAAATAGGATATTGGCTTTTTCCAGGCTTCCTTTACAAACTGAGAATTACTTGAACCTTTTTCTTCATTTATGGTAAACCTGGATTTTAGTTTATCTTAGTTAAAGCTTCTGGAGGTTCTCTGAGATGGGACTCTATGAATTAAAAGTTATTAGTTAAAAAAAAAATTGCAGCACAACTGCATTAGAGCAGAGCCCACACAGCTGACATCTCTCTTTTATACAACTCCTTGCCTCAAAAACAGGCTGTTAACCAAAAGGTTCAAAGATATGCTCTGACGTGTCTAAATCCAGAAAATGGAGATAGCATACATGTTCCAAAAATTAAAGTTATAAAAATTAAATGATATGTGACTTGTTGTGGGGCCTCCCTGTGGATTTCACTGTCTTTGGAAGATGGAAGAGCTAGCAAATTTTGGGCATATGCTTTTGTAACACTCACACACCCACGCATGTCTAAAAATTACCTTAAATAGAAATGTTTAGAACTTTATAATGAAAGGGGCTTCTACACTGTTAGGTTTCTAACTTAGTAGCATTTATTGTGTTGATTCCCTTGGGCCTAACAAGATTAGTAGATGAAACACATAACAAGCGTTTGCCACTGGTATGGAATTTGATCCAACCATCAAAGGCAATTACACGCCACATATCTTTAAACAATGTGAGCAAGCCTTAAATTATCTGCATTATTTTCCTGAACACCCGGGCTAAGAATTTCTGCATCTACTTGGCACTATTGGTTAGTAACCATTTTTGGCCTCTCTCTCCTATAGCAAAGATTTTAATAAGGAAAAATTCTTCGTATTCCCTCTCTACATGATGCTATTGGCTCTTATTGTTAAAACTGATGCCTGCTGGCAGCCATATCCTTTCTGCAGGGTGTGGTAGTCTCTCAATATTATACAATACTGCAATTCATAATTTGGATTGTGAATAAATTATTTGTCTCTAATTTTCTTAGTGAAACCGTTGTCATTAAGAGTTAGCCGTAACAAATTCCCCTTTAAAGCTGTCTGTGCACAATGTATGAAATTAAACCAAAAGAAGACTCAAAGATGGTTTTATCACCCAACCTATCACAGAGCATGACTGTGAATGCTGCAAAGAGCTACTTGTAATGGAAGGACAGGAAAGAAGAGATTTTTTCAGCCTTTTTCCCCTTTGAAATGAGTACAGGAAACACTTTTAAATCACTAATGGCTAGGCTGTGTGACACTGTGTAATCAAATCAGTTATTCCCAAATTAATGGATTATATTTAATTTCAGATAAAGTAGAACCAACAACTTGTGCAATGGCTAACCAGTGTGATCTTGACCGTGTGATTTTGTTTTCATCACCCTTGCATCCCATCGTGTCCCGCTTTTGTTTACTATACTTGCTTGTTATTTCAAATTAAATGGTCAGGAACCATATCTTCCCCTATGTTTGTACAGCACCTAGCATCATGGGCCCTGTACCAGAGTGGCATAGGTAGGTGCTATGGAAACACAAATATATAAATAATTATAAGAAGAGTAAGACCACAGAAAAATAAACAATTATTTTTAGCTGCCTGACATGTTCTTGTGTCTTTTATACAGGACTACTTTTTAAATTTTGTCTTGTTAAAGAAAGTTAGCACTTGTTATGAAACCCTAGAACAAATGTAGAGTTGATCACAAGAGCATTCAATAGAACATAGGCAAATATGATTTTTCGCAGCAGATCAAACCATTCTTCTACAAACTAGCTGACTATGTGAATGACTCCATTTGATTTTTAAATAAAATAAGAGGAGAACTGGTTTGTTTGAAAAATATTATTCCCAGGAATAGATTGATGTAAGCAGTGCTAGAGAGGAAGCTTCAGCTTACAAGAAAAGCCATAAGGCATGAGAAGCGGCCAGGTAGCACCAGCAACAGCCAGGGCCGGCTTTGATATCTAGGGGTTCCTCTACATCCATCCATCCATCCATCAATCACAGAACTGGCTCAAGTCACCACCCAGTAATGTGGGAAATTCACACAACCCCCTGGGTGCCTCTAAAAGGCAATGCTTCCCCACTTGCAAGCACGGAGTCTGAGTGTGGAAAAGAAACTTTTAATAAAAAAGGGAGAGAAGTAACGTGGCATTAATTTGGGAAAACACCACAAACAGAGTTCATAGAAAAACACCATGGAGTTCATAACTAAAACCACAAGTAAACGTCCCAGCTTAAGTAGGTTGGGCAATGTTTTTTTCCTCTCAACCTCTCAAGTCCAGCAATGTAAATGTCCCCTTCATATGCTCCACCCACAATTGCTGCCCTTGGTGAGGGCAGACCAGAGTTCAGAGGTGATCTGCAGAGTTCGCCTCCCATCCTGTGTGTGGGGGGGGAGAGAAGTAGGAGACATCTCATCCACTCTGCTGGTCTCTTGCCATCCACCTGCTAGCTGCTCTCTGGCACTGCTTTGCAGTCCATTTGTCGCCCCTCGCTGCTGCTGCTCTGCTGGCTGCTCCTCATGATTGTCCAGCACTGCCCTGCTGGCTGCTCATCACATCTTCTGCTGGCTTGTGGTGGATCTAGCTCTGGGCCAAACTGAGTGATTTCAGTTCTCAGTGATTTCAGCTCTTGGCCAAAGCACAGTCCAGCCACAAGAGATTCCAGCACCAACTGGAGTAAATTTACACACAAAAAACACTCCTTATGGAGCCTTTCTTTAACTCTACCATTGAAACAGTGGGGAGAAACAGGCTAAGTCTTACAGCTCACACATGACTTGATCCGTCAAGTCAGGTATCCTAATTCCCGCAATGGATAATACTGGATGAATCATATGCAGGTGAAAATCCTCCACATATGCCTTTATCTATTTGTGCTATACCTGGCAGTGTTAGTGCCGGGGGGGGGGGGGGAATTTTTTCTTGGCCCCATAAAAAAAATCATCTTACATCTTCAAATGTGAGTTAGTACTCTTACCTTCTGCACATATTGCAAACGCACCACACCTTCCTAAAGCAACAAATACATATATTAATACCAGAGAAATAATAACACTCAGAATGTCTATCCTTTAATGTTATTTGTTAGGCCTATGCTTACAGCCACAGGACCATGGAATTAATCCTAGTAGTTAGTTCACAGAGGGATGACCAAGCTTTCCTGCATTACAAGATGACAAAGGAATGGTGGCAAGATCAAAGTGCTCCAAACAGAATTCAGATACTACAGAGATTAGTAGCATGGGATTGAAAGTTTCATTCTTTTAGCAAGTTGCGTATAAAGGTGACGTTTGCCCACCTGATATTTGTAATGAATTAGCAGAAACAAAATTCACTAATTTAAGCGTAGGAGATGCTAATCTGACATGATCCTAACGTATAAGTAAAACCTAAACACACCAAGTCAGTGGAGGAAGCAGCTGATTTGCTAAAATGTCCACATTCTGTACATTAAATCACAACTTGAAAGTCATTATCTTTCAGCCTCCTAAGAACTGCACTGGAAAGTGCTCTAATACATTAGTGATTTTTTTTACTGTATTATTGAATTGCTGTCTAGTGATACTAGTTATTACAAGGATTCTGCTGATTTCATTCAAATGAATACTTCCCATTTGTATTCTAAATTACTTCTCTACTGTACGTAATGAAAACTTTTAGAAAGTTAATGAAAAGATTTTTTGAGAGGCTATGAATGGTTAGGCCATCTGGTCATAGAACCTTGACATGAATGCAATTCTTCAAAATTATAGTACTTTTACCACTTTGCTGAAAACCTCTCCACTTTTTCCAGATGTTTTTCAAAACCTTGTAAAGCTCCCTTCTTTAGAGGACAGATCTGGTTTCTGGCCTTCCACGGAGAGATGGTAGGTCAATACTACATCTTGGCAGGCTCAAACAGGTTGTAAATTTTTTTCTGATCTGTCATGTTTTCTTTAGTTCTGTAGTTGGTACACATTTTCATAATCTATTCCTGCATACCCATCTAGTAAAATTAGGTAAGAAAGCTTTTAAAATTTAAACAAAGAGGAGGAAGACGCTGCTGAACCAAGTACAGTGTAGTGTGTGGTATTATGATTAATTAGACAGACACTGAGGTTAACTAGCCAAATTCTTCCATGTTTGCACCTACCTTTTATTAGATCAAAATCTAGCCTAACATCTTCACTTTTTAACTTTTTCAATAGCTGCCACTGGTATTTGATTTATTAGCTTCTTCCAGCTTCCTCATTTTTAGAAAATGTTAATCTTCCAAATAGGCGGCAGATGCGGACCTGAAACTCTAATTTTCGAATAAAGACCCAACCCCAAAACTCAGTTAGTGAGGTTAAAAAAGGTTCCTTCCCAGTCAGGATACAGCCTGATATAAAAGGAGGATTGGTGACATAGACAGTGTTCCCAGGGGATCAATGGAGGCCTGATGGAGGTCTTTGGAAATATTCAATTGCAAAGGTCTCTGGAAGACCGCCATTAGAAAAATCTATCATCAAGTTTGCTGGGCTCAGAGGTCACCCATTTTGGTTATTCTACACAGTCTATACTCTACATGAAACTAATAGTAACTCAGATGGACGTCATTAGAGCTTAGTTGGCAGTATAGAAGTGTGGAAAGCAAATACGGTAGCATAGTGGCAGACATGTTTCAGCAGCCCACATGTGTGTGTCTTGCTCTCTGACAAAATACTGCTGCTCCAAAGGCATCAAACCCCATTATGTAAAGGCTACTGGTTTGTCCACAGCCACTACAGACACAAAGAATAGCTTCCAGGGTGATTACAGGTTCATCCAAACACGGTCGATTGTGGTTGGGGTAGGGGGGAGAAGGGAGGGAGAAGCATGGAAAATGCAGAGAAGCACACATAAAAGAACCACTCTGAGGGAATGGATAATTCTTGGCATTAAGGTATCCAATTTGAAACTGCACCTTTTTGCAAGAGTGGTATGAGTGATTACTCAGCATGCAAGTAATGGTATATACAGGTAAAACATAGATAGGATTTTGCAGGCCCATGAGGAGTCAGGGTAAACATTACTGTGAGGAAAATGAAGGACAGGATGGACAATGCAGGGGCTGGTGATCAAAGCAGACATGCTAAGCCCACAAAGTCGTTTTGCTGATACCACACTGGTATTTGGATACTTTCAGGGTAGTTTGGTGCTGATGAATGTGTTCTAAGACCTGAAGTAATCATTTCTCATTATTTACTTTAATATTCCCATGGACTGACTATCACTGAGATAAAAAGCTTCAGAGGGGTATGTGTGATAGTCTGCAACAGGAAAAACTTAAAAAACAACAAATAGACTAGTAGCACCTTAAAGACTAACAAAAAATATAGATGGTATCATGAGCTTTTTCTTGTCACTGAGATAAGACCAGCTTCCCAGGGATGCTACCCAACATCTTGACTAGAATTTGCTGAAAACAGTTAGGAGCATAGATGACGCTAAAGGGCAAACACTTTTATAGTGAAAGCCACCACCTGAAGATTTAGCATGAATGTAGGAAGATTGCACTATTTGTGTTCCTGAATGAGATGCAGCTTCTGTCTGCCTTGACAACTGCAAAGAAAATTTTCTAGCAGTAGATACAAGCTATTTATTTGGTACAAAGCTTCAACTGCTGATAGGCAAATGCATACTTAAATTTTCTCCTGATTACTTCAGCGTCACTGTGTTGGTGCTCTAGAGAGAGGCCTGAGCTTTCTCAGTGATACTGAAGGTGGCATACTTTTGCCAAGACTTGCTTTTATAAGGGATGTAGAACATGTCTTAATTGTTGCATGACTGCTATGCTAAACTGACTGACTTGTGGGGGGCTTATCAAAATGCAAGATACCAGAGGAAAAGATCCAGAAAAAGATAGCTCCCCCCAAAAGTCAAACTGTGGGATAGCTTGATTCTTGAAATTGGAAATTCAGTAGTGAAATGGGTTAATTCCCAGAGTGGTATCATCCATAGACGTTAGAGAGATGCTAGCTACATGGATGATCATTTTGCACTCAGTAAAAGTTATTGATTTCTTATAAGTTGTTATCTCGGAGGACTACAGTGACATCTGACCTTACTCATCTCTGAACTGCTCCTATAAATAAGGCTCCAGGCACATGAATAAATAGGCAAACTAAATTTCTGTACTAAATCTATTGTGCAAAGTATGTATAACACCTATTAGCCACAGGAAATGTATGATGAAAATGTACGGAAGCATGACTGCTGCAGCATAATATATTTTTATATTTATCACTGCAGTGATTTTTAGTTCATACAGTAAGAAAAGTTGCATCAATAATTCACAAACTTGAAATGTATATTGATGATCCAGACACTGAAGTGAAGTTGAGACTTCTCTCGATAGACAACCCCTATTCTGATTTGAATTAGATATAATATTTTTACTCACAGCTCTAAACTGGCTCTGAGCATAGTTTGAGGATCCAGTTTACCAGTTCAATTAAAGTTGCCACCTGCCTTCATTTATTCTATTTATGTTCTTCTACCAGCCTCACTGCCATGGTAGCTGAGATGTTTCTAGTAGCACATCAAATAATATGGCAATAACATCTGTTATGCGTGGTTCAGTCTCTCTTTTATTTGCTGAATGGGAGACCTGAGTGTACAGTACTGTTTTTTAGATACTTTAAGTTTAAATGTACACTCTCTTCTGGGTTTACATTAGAGAATGTAATGCTGAAGTGCATCCTGCATTTGGAGCAGAAGCTGGTGAGATGTGTAATCATCATCAGTTCGTGAGCGAGTTCATGCCAGAGTCTGAGACTGGCCCCTGAGAAAGCAATGTCTCTTATACAGACAAGCCTTACCCTTACTCCTGAGGGGTGGCAAAAAAATCCTGGAGGGAAATTATAGTGGTGGAAAACTCTCATAAGCCCTGCTCTGAAGTCACTACTGCTCCAGAAATAAGAGGTGATAGTCAGGAAGGAGGCATAGCTAGTGCAGACTTTGGATTAGGGATGAAAAAAGTCATTTTAAAATGTAACCGGGTATTCACTAAAAAGCCTAGCAACTACACATGCTTCAGGCTCTGCAGAATAAATATGTTTTATACTGCAAAGCCCACAGTGAAGCCTCCCTGGGAGCCCCTGCCGTCCCCTCTTCCAGGGTAAAGTTACTGCAGAGTCCACAACAAAGCTTCCCCAGGAGCAGGGCCAGCCTTCACTGCGGAAGCAAATCCTCCTCTCTGGGTGCAGGGCCAGCAGGGGCTGCCAGACCTGCTCACGGGGAGCCAGTATGTAACCTGCCACAGCAGGGTTAGGCTGGGCCCCCCAGGGACAGGGTCTCCTCCACCAGCTAGCGGGAGCAGCCCATCCTGCAGTAGGCCTCACGGAACTGGAGCCACATCCCTGCCCAGAGGGAGCAGGGAGCTGCTCCAGTTCCTACCAGTTAACCATTTACATCCCTACATTGGATTAGTTAATTTAGCCCATAACATGCTGGTAGCCTCTGCTGCTGGGTTTGTTATAAAGGCTCTGGCTAAATGGCCCTACCTGGTGGAACAGACAGGTAAAAGCCTTCCCCTTAACCCTTCAGTTTCAGCAGGCCCTGTTAGGGCACAGTTGGAATTTGCACGCTTTGTGCCTGTGGCAGGGAAACTGAGCCCATTGTTTTTTATTATACTCAGAAGCTCAAACAGATGCTTGAAGTCTTTCTATTTGCCCTCCCTTTGTGAACATTTTTCACACAGCTCAATGAGGAACAATATAATTTTTCAAGACTACCCATTCCTTTTATAGAATAAACACATTTCCATAGTCATGCAGTTGGTCATCATAGAATCTAGAACAATAGAACTTGAAGGGACCTCAAGAGATCATAGAGTCCTTTCCCCTGCCCTCACAGCAGGACCAAGCACCATTCTAGACCATCCCTGACAGATGTCTATCCAGCCTGCTCTTAAATATCTTTAGTGATTGAGATTCCGCAACCTTCCTAGGCAATTTATTTCAGTGTTTAACCACCCTGACAGTTAGGAAGTTTTTCCTAATGTCCAACTTAAACCTCCCCTGCTGCAATTTAAGCCCATTGCTTCTTGTCCTATCGTCAGAGGCTCAGGAGAACGAACAATGTTTCTCCCTCTTCCTTGTAACACTCTTTTAGGTACTTGAAACCCTCTAGCATGTCCCCTCTCATTCTTCCCCTTTCCAAACTAAACAAGCCCATTTCTTTTAGTCTTCCCTCAGAGCTCATGTTTTCTAGACCTTTAATCATTTTGTTGCCCTTCTCTGGACCTTCTCCAATTTCTCCACATCTTTCTTGAACTGTGGTGCCCAGAAGTAGACACAATACTCCAATTGAGGCCTAATCAGCACAGAGTAGAGTTGAAGAATGAATTTTCATGTCTTGTTCACAACACTCCTGTTAATGCATCCCAGAATGTTTGCTTTTATTGTGACAGTGTCATACTGTTGACTCATATTTAGCTTGTGGTCCACTATGACCCCTAGACCCTTTTCTGCAGTACTCCTTCCTAGACAATCACTTCCCATTCTGCATGTGTGAACCTGATTGTTCCTTTCTAAGTGGAGTACTTTGCATTTGTCCTTATTAAACTTCATCCTGTTTACGTCAGACCATTTCTCTAGTTTGTCCAGATCATTTTGAATTTTGACCCTATCCTCTACAACACTTGCAACCCCTCCTATCTTGGTATCATCTGCAAACTTAATATTCATATTCTCTATGTCATCAACTAAATCACTGAAGAAGATATTGAACAGAACCGGTACCAAAATAGACCCCTGCGGAACCTCACTTGTTATGCCCTTCCAGCATGATTGTGAACCATTACTAATTACTCTCTGAGGGTGTGTCTAGACTACATGCCTCCGTGGATGGAGGCATGTAGATTAGACAGATCGGCACAGGGAAATGAAGCCGCGATTTAAATAACCGCGGCTTCATTTAAATTTACATGGCTGCCGCGCTGAGCCGACAAACAGCTGATCAGCTTTATTTAAATCGCGGCTTCATTTCCCTTTGCCAAACAAACAAATCTACATGGCTCTGTCTATGGAGCCATGTAGTTTAGACGTACCCTGAGAATGGTTATCCAACCAGTTATGCACCCACCTTATAGTAGCTCCATCTAAGTTGTATTTGCATAGTTTCTTGATAAGAAGGTCATGTGAGACTGTGTCAAATGCCTTACTAAAGTCTAGTATACCACCTCCACCACTTCTCCCTTATCCACAAGGCTTGATATCCTATCAAAGAAAGTCATCAGATTGGTCTGACATGATTTGTTCTTTACAAAACAATGCTGGCTGTTACCTATCACCTTATTATCTTCCAGATGTTTGAAGATTAATTCCTTAATTACTTGCTCCATTATCTTCCCTGGCAGAAAAGTTAAATTGACTGGTATGTAGTTTCCTGGTTTATTCTTATTTCCCTTTTTAGAGATGGGCACTATATTTGTCCTTTTCCAGTCTTTTGGAATCTCTCCTTTTCCAGTCTTCTGGAATCTCTCCCAACTTCCATGATTTTTCAAAGATGATAGCTAAAGGCTCATATGCCTCTTCCATTAGCTCTTTGAGTATTCTAGGACAGTGTTTCTCAACCTTTTTTTATAAAGTACCCCTTTAAAAAAAGTTATAAGTACCCTCAGTACCTACAGTTTTCAGACACACATTTTTTTCAATCATTGCAACAAATTTGTTTAAACAACTTAATCATAGCTAGTCAGGGTGTAAAAAGTACAAAAATAATAAAATGCTGTAAAACTTAAAACAAAAATTCAGTTTTCTCCAAATTTCAGTCGTGTTGATGTACCCTCCCCCCCAAGACTTCTCTCAAGTACCCCTAAGGGTACTCGTACCACTGGTTGAGAAACACTGTTCTAGGATGCATTTCTTTAGGCTCAGGTGACTTGAAGATACCCTTCCTACCTAGTTGCTATCCTATGATCCTTATCTGCTTCTTTTAACTATCCAATCTTTAGGTGCTTATTGGTTACCAGTTCTGCCTACTTGTTTTTCCCTTTGATATTTTCATACCCTCTGCTCCTTGTTTCCCACCCCATTCTTTTTTCTTTCCCCCCTTTCCCTTCTCCCCTATTTATTTTGGGTCTGCAAACCCAAAACTCTGGTTATCTGAAGGAGTGGGCTGTGCCCATGAAAGCTCATGATACCATCTACATGTTTTGTTAGTCTATAAAGTGCTACCAGACCATTTGTTGTTTTTTTAAGTTTATCCTGTACAGACTAACTCGGCTACCCTCTAAAGCTAACTTTTCTAAGTAATTTTTAACTTGCTCTTTTTTATTTTAACTTCTAAACCTACCGCATTTCCATTAGCATTCATTATGTTAGGCATCCCGTCACCATCAAACTTCTTGTGAAAACCGAAACAAAGAAGTCATTAAACGCCTCTGCCATTTCCAAGTTTTCTTTTATTATTTCTCCCTCCTCACTGAACAATGAGCCTACCCTGTCCTTGGTCTTCCTCTTGCTTCTAATATATTTGTAGAACTTCTTCTTGTTACCCTTTATGTATCTATCTAGATTTAGCTCGTTTTGTGCCTTTGCCTTTCTAATCTTGCCCCTGTCTACCTGTGTTGTTTGCTTATATTCATCCTTTGTAATTTGATCCAGTTTTCACTTTATATATGACTCCTTTTTGATTTTTAGATCATGTAAGATCTCTTGGTTGATCCAAGCTGGTCTCCTGCTATACTTTCCATCTTTCCTATCCAGTGGAATAATTTGCTTTTGGGCCGGTAATAATGTCCCTTTAAAAAAACTGCCAGCTCTCTTCAGTTGTTTTTCCTCTTAAACTTCTTCCCATGGGACCTTACCTACCAGCTATCTGAGTTTACTAAAATCTGCCTTCCTGAAATCCATTGTCTCTGTTTTGCTGTTCTCCCTTCTACCATTCCTTAAAATCATGAACTCATATGATTTCATGATCACATTCATCCAAGCTGCCATGTAGACATCAATTCCCAAAATGGTATGTCCAAGTTTTCAGGTAGGCCATTTTGGCTCCTCAACAATTAAATTTGCAAGCACAGCATAAGGTAACTATCACTTCCTTGTTTAATTCTCCAATTCTCAGTAATTCAGGGTTGGAAAACAAAGAAGTCACTTTGGAAAATTTGGTTTTATGTGCATTTGGGCTTAGTCGTTCCTGGAATTCATGAAATAGCTCAAAACACAAGCTATAATGGGCATGTGTAAGTTACAGACTCCACATTTCCCTCTGACTTCAGTCTACCAGGAATGAACATCTTAAATTACTAATGATTTGTAACCAAATATGATATAGTGCACACAACATTTCCAAATTCCATAAATGCCACAAAACATCTAAATAAAATGAAGCAATAGTCTTCAGTGAGCTCGTACCTCAATACCGTTTTCTCCCCCGATTTATCATTTCATTTGACACAAGTCAGAGTCTGATTTCATTCCCAGTCTCTGAAACCACCTTTGCTAACACTTGTCTCTCTTCCATTAGGTTGTCAAACCCCTCCAAAAATATTCTTGCTGATTCATGATGCCAGAGCAAACAAACATTCTTCTCTTATCTGATCTATGCTGTGTCTGAGGATAGTAGAGCTGCCTCCTGTTGTCCTGAATTGCTCTTTTGAAAAATTAAGAAGATTGTGGTAGCTGGACTGTTCAAGGTTTGAATGATTATGTATTTTCTTTCCTGTGAGGAATAGATCTTCATTTTTTTTCTAACTAGTTACTTGCACAATTCTTCCTTTATGTACAAGGACAGAAAAACACACAGTATAGTTCCCTTTAAGTTCCTTTCATTATACATTTCTACTTCCCATTGCACTGTCCCCTCTGTCTCTCACCAGAAGCCTGAAGTTGAATAGCTTCTGGCTCTTCTTTATGCATTTTTTCACCATCTTCTGAGGACAGCATGGTCCAATAGATTGAGACATGGTCTGAATCCCAATTCTGGCACTGATATCTTGGTGAAGCTACTTCCCCTTTTTGTACTTATTTCCCTATCTTTAAAGTGGGATTCATTACATTTGTAAAGTACTATGAGTGTGTCAAGTGAAAAATGCTGAGTCTTATTATGAAGCAATTTATTGTCTGACATATGTGTTTGGACATTAAAATAGGCCTTTAATGTTATAGTCTATTCTTACATTTCGTCTCTCCACGTGTTTCAGAATTTTCATTGTCAGTTTCTAGGGTAAATATTTTGTAAGTCAATTGATCACATTTTTGATCAATAACAGTGTCCATCATTCATCTCCTGTAGTACAGCTAATACTAGGTCAGGCTGGCAAAGAGCAATTGGCTTTTGCAGTGAGTCATGTATGCATGTGCTGTGTAGGACAGCTGCTGGGAAGTCTGAGGCTTAACTATGAAGTATACCAACTTATATTTTATTTAGGCATTCTAATTTGGAGGAGGAAGAAAAACAAACAAAAAAGGCAATAAACTAAAAATGGGCAGCTGTTAGAAAAGCCCAGCAGCTTTTCTGAATACAATCTGGCAGCCTGAAAAGGAGAAAAAAACATGGTTTTAAGGTGAGCCCAATAACCTGACAAGAAATAGATATGGTATTACTGGGCTTAAGCAGATGATTTTATGGTACATAACAAAGATACATGCAGAGTGGTTCCCACTTGATGTTTCTAACAGCCCTCTGAAGCAGAGCAGAAGACTGACAGAAGACTGCAGTGGGAAATAGCTACTAGATTTTGTTATTATATAAAATGTAATAATTTGTCTTTTTCTATTAAAGACCAACAAAAAGGCCATTTCTTTAAAAATCAATGCTTTGGGGTACCTCTGCTCTTTGTTGGCCAATTTTATAAATTTAAGCTCTGATTTTCAAAAAAATGGCGAGTAACACAAAACTTCAGTGCACGTTAGTGAGAGATGCTGGTACTCTGAAAAGTCAAGCCTAAATTGTTGCAGATTGAGCGCCAAAAACCACAGAAACCCAAAATGAGTGGAGCCTTTTGAAAATGTTGATCTTAGTCCTTAAAAAAACCCCAAAACTTCAAAATATCACATGAAGAAAAATAAGAGGTGAAATAGTATAATTCAACACTGGAAGCCAGACATTTCTAGTTTTATACTCCTGTCACCAAAAAACAATTGTCATCAAGTTTGGTTTTTTCAGAATAAATTTTCTCCCTGTTGGCTGAGACCGTATCTGAATTTCAGACCAACTAGATATTTTACAGCCTTTTTAAATAGTCTTGTGGACACATTAGTCACTTTCTGATCTGAATTGTGTGATGTTGCAGTATGTTGTTAAGTAGGAGCTGTGTTCCTCATCACACATAGCTGCTTCTCTGAAAAGAATTGTATAGAAACACTGTATCTTGTACATTATCCACATTACCTAGTTCGTGCCGCGTGTAGCCGCGCGGCACGGGGTTCGAACGAGCGGGGATTTAAAAATGGCGGCGCCCCGCTTATGCAAATGAAGCCCGGGAAATTCAAATCCCGGGCTTCATTTGCAATTGCGGTATGCCTACATTACCCCGCTAGTTCGAAATAGGAGGGTAGTGTAGACATACCCATAGATAGTTAAGTAGGAGATCGCTTTGAGTTTTTTACAACAGGGGAATTATGTGAAAGTTTGGGAACGTGGCATGAGCCCATTCACTAGATGTTTTTGCTAAAATCATCAGCAGAGATACTGTTAATAAATATGCCATTTTAAAATGTCTCTATTAGGTTCCAGAGTAAACAACTCAGTGGGTATTTAAGTGGTTTGTTACAGTGGAACTCTTCATCCTTTTTCTGCTTCTTCCTCACAAATTCCTCTCAATTTCCCATGAGCACATCTGGATTAGAAATCAGAGTTTTATCCAGATAAAAAGTCAGCCATTTAAAAAGGGCACAGCATGTATTTCTATGCCAGGCAGATATATGAAGTCATGGCTCTTTAATACTGTGACATTAATAATTATAATAGTTCGAACTAGCGGGGTAGTGTAGACATACCCAAAAATACTAGTTTCCTTCATCAGTGTCAACAATCCAGTTACTTATTGTCATTACAAAAATGTCATCACACTGAACATGGGCACAGCATAATATATATTTATTGTAATGTCAGAATAAACACAAGAGTTTGTGCTGATTTGTTACAGTTACGTTTGATTTACTAAGAACCTTCTTTTTTAAAATTTCAATGAAATGGTCATAGACCTTTAAGTCTGTTGCACCAGAATGATACAGAACTCCTGTCCAGTTTGCTACAGAGCCTTGATCATAATGGTGTTTTGAAATTAATTGCCACTTGGTTTGTTTGCAAACCAAACAAGAGCTGCATGGTTTGTTGAAAGGTATTAGATCTGCTTGTGTTGAACTTAATAAAGTGTAAAACAATTTAGGTAATGAAGAAAGTTGTTAACATCACGTTGTGAGTAATTTTCTGTCTACTGCTATGAGAAACAGCATTAGCTCCCATGCCAAAACCTATAAATCAGTGTGGTGAAAAGGTAATTTCTAGACAAGTGTTCTAGCCAGGAAAAAACATGTTGGGGGAAGGCAGAGGCAGAAAGGAGAAAATCACTTTTAAATACAATCCTTTAAAAAGATGTAAAGATTTCATTAGCTCAAACACTTCTGAAAGTTTCCCACAGAGCGTAAGGTGAAGAGTGTCAATTATTAAAGCACTATCATAAGATGACAATTAGGGCATGTCCACATTAGGAAATTATTTCAAAATTACCAAAATTGAAGTAACTCCTGAAATAACAAAATCGAAAAAGCGTGTCCCCAGTATGGCGGCGTATCTTAATTAGTCAGAATTATTTCAAAATAGTGCATCCATACTGATTGGAGCCTGCCTCAGACTTAGAGTCCCTCGAAGCATTCTGGGAAGGGTACCAAGAGGGTGGCCACTTCCTGTGGCTGCTTGGTCAGGCAAGCTGTGACGTGTGCTTTCAGGGGCTCCTTTCTACATTCACATCTCACACACCATTCCTCCACTGTCTCCCCCCTCACAGTGTGCTCTGGTTGCCCTTGCAGACACCACAGCACTGACAACATTGAAGCGGAGATACTGCAGAGCAGTGCTAGGCTCAAGGGCCTCATGCTGCACCTCTTGGTGCAGTTCATCCACACTGCTCACATGCTGCTCCAGCAAGACAAGGACCAGCCCGGACTGCCGGCCCTCATCACCCAGGTCCTGGTGCTTCTGCAAATGATGCTCAAATTCTGAACACCGTGGAACACCACTTCTGGTGGCGGTATGCCAGTACAGACTGGTGGGACTGCATCATCTTGCAACTATGGAATGACCAGCAGTGGCTGCAGAACTTCTGTATGCAGAAGGCCATCTTCCTGGAGCTCTGTGAGTGGCTCATCACTGCTCTCAGGTGACTGCTCACCCGGCTGAGGGCATGGTCACCTGCCTCCTCCTTTTCCTCCTCCTCATCCACAACCCTCTCTGATGGAGGCTGATGCCGGTGATGTCCTGGCCAGACTCAATGGCTGTGCCTACACTGGGCCACTTATTCCAGAAAATCAGCCGCTTTTCCGGAATAAGCTGCGAGCTGTCTGCACTGGCCCTTGAATTTCCGGAAAAGCAACGACGCTGTACTGTACAAAATCAGCCGCTATTCCGGAAAAACTATTCTGCTCCCGCTCGGGCATAAGTCCTTATTCCGGAACACTGTTCTGGAAAAGGGCCAGTGTAGACAGCCCAGTAGTCTTTTCCGCAAAAAAGCCCCAATCGCGGAAATGACGATCGGGGCTCTTTTCCAGAAAAGCGCGTCTATATTGGCCACGGACGCTTTTCCGGAAAAAGGGCTTTTCCGGAAAAGCATCCTGCCAATGTAGACACTCTTTTCCCGGAAATACTTATAACGAAAACTATTCTGTTTTAAGCATTTCCGGAAATTCATGCCAGTGTAGACACAGCCAATGATGTGTGTGTGGGGGGGGGAAGGTGACCAGCACACCTCCCATGATGGCATCAAGCTCTTCATAATAGCAGCATGTGTGTGATGCCACCCTGGAGTGTTTGCTCTGATCCCTGGCCTTATTGTAGGCCTGCTGAAGCTCTTTTATCTTCATCCAGATCTCGTTGAGAGGCCACGTGTGGCCTTTGTTGGCCAGGCTGGTGGCCATCCATCTGTAGATGTTGGCATTCTACTTTCTGGTGTGGAGATTCTGGAGATTGGTCTCCTCCCCTCAGACCTCGATGAAGTCCAGGATTCTGCACCAGTCCAGACTGGAGCTCTCCTGCATCCCTGCATGCTGCAGGAGTGCTGGCAGCCATGGAAAGTTCCAAGAGAGTGTTGTGATTTGCTATGGCTCTGTCGGTTCCTGCTGTATGCCAAGCTGGCCACACGCCACAGGCCCTGCTATTTTAAGCTCTGCAGAAACTTAAAGATGGGGTTCACAAAGAGTGACAAGAGTGGCCACAAATGCAGCTGGGAGAGCCCTCTGGAGGCCAATTATTTCGAATTAGCAGCACCGGATCATCCACACTAATGCTATTTCAAAATTATCATTTTGAAATAAGTGTTATTCCCTGAGAAAATCAGGAATACAAATTTCAAAATAACCAGCCCCTTGATTTGAAACAACAGGTTTCATAGTATGGATGCTCCACTTGCTATTTCAAAATAAAGGGAGTTATTCCAGAATAACTCCCTAGTGTAAACCAGGGCTTAGAGAGAAGCGAGGTAGCAATTTGAGATTTTTTTTCACTGACTTCTCCGCTAGCTGTTTCTTACGTGTTATAAGTACAAGCAGGATGGGTGCTGCAGGACTATTTGTTGATTTTAAATTTGCACAAGCAGTTATTTTGGGCTAGTTTGTTTTTTTGGAAATTATTTTTCATCATTTATCACAAAACAATCATAATATTCACAGAAGATTGAAACTAAATTGATAATTTATGCACCACCAGGTTAGGACATTTGCTGCTTATTACTAATATTGCTATTATTATTAGGATAAATATTATCTTTAAAAGTATGTATTAGCTAACAAATGATAGTATATTTGAACCTCCCGTCCCCCCTCCCCCCCCGGATAGACAAGATAAGTTGTAGTTTTAACACATTAACTGGTCAAGGTTAATTATGAGTTCCCCACTACGGATCACCTCCTCCACCTGAGATGCTAAAATTACACAATTTGCTCTGTATATGCAATGATTTTAAAATGGGCTTTCACGTTTTTCAAAAAGGAAAAGCTCCTCTCCCCACGTATATCCTGGTGTGGAAAAGTCTCTAAAGGTTTTGGGGGCCAAGGTGGGAGGAGAATGAGTTTACGTTTGGTTGGCGGTAAAGCCTTTTTTTAAATCAGTGGTTTCCCTCAGAGATGACAAAACTATAATCACTGCAAAGAAATCTGAACTGAGAAACAAGCTGGTACAAGCAAGCCCAAGTCAAAATTTCTCAAAGGGAATATGTACGCTAAAATCCATTCTAGAACTAAGAGTTGTTAAAAATAAAACCTTCATCTGTATTTATAGTTTCATTTATTCTCAATCAAAGAAACAAAGCACTGTGAAATAAGAAGTGTTGGGAGCTCTGTGATCCTTGAAATCTGATGCTCTATTCTACACCAGAATGTATAGTAGCATATGGCACCAATGAAACCTACATAATCCACCAGTTCAGGGTCTCCAGAAGCAAAGATGTATACTGAATTTTCAGATTCTCAGATGAAACTTTCAAGGCCACATTTTCAAAATACTCAGCATCCACAACTGGGGCCAGATTTTCAAAAGAGTCCAGCTCCCCCTTTAGGCACTCAGAAGAAGAGGCCAGATGATCAAAAGCGTTCTGCATCCTGCAGTTTTCATGACCACAATGAAAGCTGTTCGGTTCTGAGTCCTTTTGAAAATCATCCTCTCACGCTACCCATACAGTTCATCCCTTTTGAAAGATTTGTCACCTATTCAGGTTCCATGCAGGGAGCTGTTAGGTGCTGCTGAGCTTTTTAAAATAATCTGGCCCCAAAAATTTAAATCAAAACAAACAAACAAAAAAAGACAGTGCTAAGCAACAGAATGAGTCAGATTCTATTGTGAATTGCATCAGTAAAAATCCAGAGTAATATGATGCAAAATCTTCAGTGGATTTACTCTAGATTTACACTAGTGTAAATGATAGCAAGATCTGTCCCATTGTCCTAACTTCACAGTTTATAGATTAGAATCAGACCGTTAAAGGGTTTATGCTGACAACTGTTAACCTGTGAAAATTTCAAAAATATACCTTCTTTAAAAGGACATAGATTAAGGCAAATACAATGTTCAGTAATTTACCATGTTTCTGTGTATGTGTTATATATTACAACTAAGAAAAATGTGAAAAGAATGTCCAGATTGCAAAGTTAATCAATCAAAAGTTAGTAAATGCCTAAACTATAGGCAGCAGTATAAGTTCTGACATTTATATATAGACTAAATTTGGAGCAATATAAATCAGCACACATTGTACTATATGTATAAACTATATATACTATGTTACACCTTTATGTGCAATCATCTGATGCACTGGATTTCCTGTACCTTCCCATTAAAGAAAGTTGATAAATTTTAATGTGGATTTCTGAGATAGAATGCTGTAGTCATATCCTATGAATAGTATTCTCCTTTAGGGTCCAGAGAATATTTTTGTCTAAACAAGGTGACCATTTCCCTTTCATCTATTAGCTTTTTAAAGCATAAAACAGCGACATTATTAGAGCTCTTAACATTATGGTAAAGAAAAGAAAAAAGAAAAGCTTCCTTTACCAAAAGTGCACACAATGGTTTTACAGAAGCTAGCTATATTATTGAAAATCACAGCATTACAGTAAATACCATATGAAATAATATAATTCTGGTGACAAACCCTTTCTTTGCAGGAGGAATGAAGGGAATCTTTAAAGAGTCGGGGAAGATATAGGAGAGTGTGTCAGATTCTGTGGGAGCATTGAGAAGCCAGATGGTACAGCGATACTGATGAAGTTGTTGACAATACTGTATGCAACTGGTACTGAAAAAGGTCAGTGAACTAGTTAGCCAGAGGGAGGAGTGGCTGCTCCTTTGTAAAATAGGATTGCCAACCCATCAGGATTGTCACAGAATCTCCAGAAATTAAAGATTAATCATTAAGATTCTGTCATCTTATGAAACCTCCAGAAATAAATCCAACCACAACTGGCAGCCCAATGACAGCCCTATTGTAAAGTTAATAAGCTAGATCCTCTACAGATGTAAATTGTCACAGTCCTATTAGCCTTGGTGGAACCTGTAACACGGAGGTCCACTGGTGGTTCATTATATGTCATTATATGTCAGCAGCTCATACAAGGTGTCATACAAGATATCATATGCACATTGATCACAAAAATCATTGCATGGTGGATATATGGGTTGTGTACAGAGAGTTGTGTGCTAGAACTGTGTTCCTTAAATGTATTTAGTGAGCAGAGTTTAAGCTATGCCTGTGCCAGACAAATGAATGGCTCCACATGCTTGAACGTGTACATTAGGCAAGTTGTGACCGAAGACAAAGAAAAGCATATTTATGCATAACATAAAAAAGCCATCAGGAGCACATGAAGGGCAAGATAGCTACTTAATCTCCATAGGAGATGCAGAATGCACCCCAGGAAGACTGTCTGCCTGCCTCTTGTAACAGGGTCACGAACATTCAGGGAGGCAAGAAGAAACAGAAAGACATGTTAGTATCTATTAGAGGACTGAGGGCCACAGCTCTTAAAAAAATCATAAAACACTGGAGCCTTCAACCATGGGTGTTGAAGTCTCTAGAAACTGTTTAGGTGAGAAACCTGCTTTGGCAAAGGATGTAAAAGGCTGATTTGAAGTTTTACTATTAAAAGTATATTTTTACTTTTGTTTGTTTGATACCAAATATAAGGAAAAAAGAGAGAAAATGTTGCACACAATCTCCCACGGGATTCTGCTCCTCCTTTAGCTTGGGACCCCCCCCCCCTCCAACATTCTTCCCCTGCCTCCCGTCCCCATCCCACATTACCTGATGAGATAGGAGCCGGGAGGGGTATAGCAGCTCTGCTCCTTTCCCACCCATCCACAGAGCTGCCATACTTGCTTACCAGGCTGAGGGGACAGGGTTGGGAGTTCTGATCCTTTCCCTGCTGGGAGGGGCAGCAAATGGGGAAAGGAGCAGAATTGCCATCCCTCCCTCCCCTCCTCTCCCCCAGCGTTGTACAGAGACAGAGCTTTGTGGAAAAGCTGAGGGTGGGATTGGGAATTCAGCTCCTCTCCCTGCTGCGCCTCCCAGTGGGGAAAGAAGCAGAACTGCAAGCCCCATCCCCAAGTCCCATATAAAGACATGGCAGCTACACGCAGGGGCTCGGGATTTTATTCCTTTCCCTGCTTGGGGGAACAAAATGCTGCCAGATCCTCTGGCTACTGTAACACTCCCAGCCCCATACCTCCAGGTCCTAGCTGCGTACACAGAGACACGGCAACTCAGTGGAAGGGTTGGGGATAGCTGGCAAACTTATTAATTTCTGTTAAGTACAGGTTGAATCTTTCTTGTCTGGAACTCTCTGGTCTGCCAGTATCTGTGGTCTGGCAGAACCACGGATGTGGTTGGACCAGAGAGACCCTGGATCAAAGAGCTCACAGCGGCTGGGAGCAGGGGCTGGCTTGGAGTCGGTGGAGCCTAGCCAGGGGCTGGGAGCAGAGCTAAAGCCCAGCTGGGGGGCCAGGAGCAGGAGCTGGTGTGGCAGCTGGGGGACCAGGAACAGAGCTGGTCCAGCAGGTGAGGACAGGGAGGCCAGCCAGGCCCAGCAGCAGAGCCCAGTGGCTGTGAGGGGAGCTTATCTGGGAGGTTGGCAACCCCGGGAAGAAACTGGAGGCCGACAGTAGAAGGGCCAGAACTGACTATCCCTGATTCTGCAAATTCCCTCATTCAGGACTGCTCAGGTCCCAAGGGAGCCTGACCAAAGAGGCCCAACCGCTATGCAGAGGCCTGGACACTGCAGGGAGATAAGTATGGGGAAATTTCAGGCCTGGAGGGTATTGGTGTCACCCTGCAGTAAGTAACTGGACAGTGGAAGTCAGCATGCGAACATATTAGGGACAGAGAAAACAATGGTGATGAGACAGTCTAGTGTTATCTCCATTAAACTGTTACAGGAGTACATTTCTATGAGATACTCCAGGTGCTGGCCATTCAGCCAGAGGGAATCTGCCTTACACTCCCACCTTAGGAAGGCAATGGTTACCAGCAACATCTCCTCCCTGAAATCCAGAGGGTGGCAGTGGAGGTGGAATCACACACTCAGCCCTGGGCAATGGAGAGAAGTTGGGCAGTTATGTAAATGCTTAACAGATGCCCTGAGGGAGGCTGTTCCCTTAAAGTGTGTTTATGCTGTCATAAGAGGGAACATTGTGAAGACTTCAAGGGCTGGTTGTGACTCATTGAATTTTACCAGGGATTCTCTACTTAGTCTCCCCTAAAACAGTTAACAGATACCAAAGTGAGATTTAAATAATCGGTTATTAAGTTATTTTGGACATTGTATGTCCAGGAATATTTTTGTGACTAATATAAATCCACTGATTTAACAGACAATAGCACCATAGCTCTCTCTTTTTAAATAAAATGCAGGACAATGTAGCACTTTAAAGACTAACAAGATGGTTTATTAGATGATGAGCTTTCGTGGGCCAGACCCACTTCCTCAGATCAAAAATCCTTTTGATCTGAGGAAGTGGGTCTGGCCCACGAAAGCTCATCATCTAATAAACCATCTTGTTAGTCTTTAAAGTGCTACATTGTCCTGCATTTTGCTTCAACTACCCCAGACTAACACGGCTACATTTCTATCACTACTCTTTTTAAATACTGATTTCCTCTAATGCAAGAGCCTACTTAAAGGACACGAGAAAAATAATCTGCTAGTTTTTGCCAAAATAGGCAAAGTATGAAATAGGCAATTTTTCTGTATATTAAATGTGAATGTATTTATCTCTGTGCAAGCAACAGAGCCCCAGTGAGGATAGACCATCCACTCTGATTATCTGCCAGGCAACCTTGCTGTCTAATCTGAGTGGATGTCATTCTCCGGCAAGCCTATCTGTTCAGAATGCCATACTGCAGTAGTGCTAAGTGCACTCCTGTTTTGTACGTAAACAGACTAAGCTCTACATCCTCATCAATCCTTACTCAGGCAAAACTCCCACTGGGAGGAAGGACGGAATAAAACCTGGCTCAGAGCACTGACTTCTTTGACAAGTTTATTATAATCAGTTCAAGACAATGTAATAAAACATGACATGAAGAGATTATTCATATCCTGAGAAAACATTCTGTTCACAGGGGATTTCTCAACCCCAGTGTTTCAGGGCAGTGGCTCTCATGTTATATAGAACATGAAATAGCACGACCTAGATCATTTGATCGCTGATTTTGGAGGACTGTCACTGGTTTTTCTCGCTGCCATTTTGCAACATGAGCCTGACTTCAGTGGAATTCACTCCCTTATACCAGGTCTGTATTTGGCTCTGTGTGTTTACAATGTCAGAATATTAGCTATAAGTCATTCAGGATACAGAACAGCTGCTCCCTTGCAAGCCCTGAACTCTGAACCACAGCACTCTACCTGCTGAATCCTACAGTCAGATTCATGAAAGAGATGGACAAAATAAAGGCTTGGGGCGTTTAATACATTTTTATTTCAGCTTCTGGAATACAAGTAGTAGGACAAAATAAAACTGAACAATGTTCCAAACAATGTACAGCACCACACAAAAAAGGTACATCCTAAACAAAACAGTTTGAAGGAAGCTGGTCTTGTTTGGGATTCAGATAGAATCAACAATTCACAAACATCATATCATATATGAGGGTACTATATCAGGAGCCAGGAGACCTCCTGAGTTTTATTTTTTAAACTTCTGTTGACACTGTAGAGGGAACCATAGACAAAATATTCCATGCCAAACTAATAAAAATGGCTTCCAGCTTTTGATGCCTCAGTTTTTGGTCGTCACCTTTAGATACTTAGATCCAAAATATCTCAAGCAAGGCACAGAAAAACAAACAAACAAACAAACAAACCCACAGAACAAGGCACTAAAAACTTTGAGGCCACTTTCAAAAATTTGGTCCTAAGTGTCTCATTACCCCCATGCAAAAAAAATGGGGGAGGGAGGAGGAGAGAAATGGTTACTCAACTTCATGAAATCTATGGATGACAAGCATTATCTGTTTACTATCATTAATATCACATCCTAACTAAATTACCAATTTACTTTTCTTTAAATCAACTGAATAAGATTTCCAAAGCTAAGAAGCAGTTTTATAGACTATTGAAGGGTTCTTAGGGTTGACTAGTCTGTACCATGTTGCTTGTTGTCATGATGATTCTACACCATAAATTATCAAATACAGTCATATTATTTGAGCTAAGTATTATTACGCTAACAGACATATTTTCAACAGCAACAGTGGTCCAAATTCAGCCCCTAAAGCAAATCCATCTAATTCCCTGAACATAAAGCTCAACATTTTCTCCCTCATAGGCAGGGAGGTGGACAGCCTCCATGAGCCCCTGGGCAGGGTGCGGAGGGCTGGCTCCCCGCTCCCAGAAGTGACAGGACCTCAGGCAGGAAGGGTGAGGCCAGGACAGACAGTCCACTGTGCCGCCCAGTGTACTATGCTTCCCCCCACAACCCTCAGAGGCACCCCGAGTGTGTGGACTCTGGCAGTGATTTAAAGGGCCCTGTCACTCCAGCTGCTGCTGAAATAACCATAGGTTCCCTTGAAATCACTGGGCCTCAGGGCAATTTCTCCCTTTGCTCCCCCAACCTCGTTAGCAGGCCTGCTCATAGGAGTACAAACTGCCTAGGGAAGCCATGGAAGCTCCTTCACTGCAGGTTTCCAAAAGGAGGCTGGATAGCCCATCTGTCATGGATGGTTTAAACACAACCAATCCAGCAACTTGGCAAGGGGTTAGACTAGATGGCACTTCTGGTCCCTTCAGAAGAACACGGTTCTATGAGCCTTTGACACCAATCTGGAGAATGAAGCAATGTAGCATAGTTTGCAGAGTAAAACTCCTACACATACCCTATTTTGGAATCCACTCTTTGCTTAGAGGAGAACTGCCACCACTCTGACAGGGTAAAATATTCCAAATCAAATTCTGTGCCACCTCTGAATTAAAAAGGGGGAAAGAAAAGCTTCAGCACTGGAAGGCTGAGCTTTGTTTCATATCATTACCTTTTATGCATCTGAAGTTTTCTGGCATGTCTTCTGGTGTTACAGGTAGGATTAGGGTTGCCAGCTGTCCAGTTTTCAATTGGAACACCCTCTCGAAAAGGGATCCTGGCAGCTCCAGTCAGCATTACTGATAGGGCTGTTAAAAGTCTGGCTGTCGTGGGGCTCACAGGCTCTGTGCAGCTCCTCGGCAGTGGCAACATTTCTCTCAGCTCCTGGCGGAGGGTCAGCCACAAGGGCTCTGTGTGTTGCCTCACCCAGCATCAAGTGCCACTGGCTCCGCAGCTCTGGGAACTGTGGCCACTGAGAGCTGTGGGCAGACAGTGTGTGGAACCACCTGGCCACACCTCCACCTAGGAGCTGAAGGACATATCGTCACTTGCAGGGAGCTGTCTGAGGGGAGTGCTGCCCCAAGTCTGCCCGCTGAAAACCTTCTCACACCCCAGCTCCCTGCCTCTGCCCCAAGCCCTCTCCCATACCCAAGTTCTCCCTCAGAGCCTACACCCTGCACTCCCTCTTGTATCTCAACTCCTGTCTCAGCTTAGAATCCTTTCCTGTACTCTGAACCCCTTAGTCCTAGTCTGGAGCCCCCTCCTGCATCCCAAGCCTCTCATTCCTCGCTCCCAGAGCCCTAACCCCAACCCACTCCCCCAGCCAGCTCCCCCTCCCGCATTCTGAATCCCACATTTCTGGTCCAACCCCAGAGCCTGCATCCCCTGCTCTCCTTCAACCCAAGCCTGGATCCTGCTCCCAAAGACCATATGCCCTCCTGCCCCAGCCTGGATCCCCCTCTCAAGTTCTCAGCCCACCCCAGAACCTGCACCCCCTGCTCCTCTAGGTCCTCACTCTCTCCTCACACCATCCTCTGCCTCAGTCCATTGAAAGTGAGCAAGTGAGGATGAGGGACAGCAAGCGATAGAGGAAGAGGGAATGGAGTGAACAGGGATGGAACCTCACAGAAGGAGCAGGGTAGGGGCGGAGAAGAGGGTGGCGCAAGGGTGCTTGGTTTTCTACAGTTAGGAAGTTGGCAATCCTAGGTAGGATTAATTTCAGCTCGGTGACTCTTCTGTTTTCTGGCAGAGAGTTAGCTGAAGTTAGCTAGCCTGACCATAATCTACTATGATGGAGCCTCTTGGCTTTGGGGTGATTCCTCCCCTGTCTGGAATTGGAAAGGGGAAAGAAAGATCTTATTAAATCACTCATTTTGTTCTAAAACATATTAAGGACCCCAACTCCCCCATTTCACACCATGGCAATCATCAGGAGGGCTGCAAAAACCTCCAAAGAAACAAGGGAAAAAAGAGGAACCAAAGATATGCAGTGTGCTGCTCAGAGGCCTGATTTACAAGAAGTATCTGCTCATCAACCCCAAGCAATTCAGCATCAAGCCCTCATTTTCCCCTGAGCACAACCATGCTCAAGATCTATTGGCCAGGTACACAGCTTGCTTACATGGCTACCTCCTGGATTGTATCAGCAGACCTCAGGTTTTGGCTCACTGACAGTAATAATGTGGTTAATATCTGGTGTATTTGTTCTACAGTTCTACATGCATAGGAAATTACAAGTCCAGAGAGAGTTTTCCAAGGCAGATTTGAAACTACTCAAATATCATGAAAGATCAGTTTTCAGATTGTTTATTCTTACAGTATTTTAAAATCATTAGTAGAAGAACCTAGGGGTGGGGAAAAGGCAACACACTGTTAAATGTTTCCATTATATTTCAGAATGCATGAAGATACTGGAAAGTCTGCTTCAACAATGTAGCCAAAGCTCTGATAAGGGCAAATGATGGTCTATGCTTCACAAGGGCAAAACATCTAAATTGTGGGGATATGGAGAGGAAGCAGGGGCTATCATGAAGCATATTTTATATGCCAGGCCTACAGGATTCAAAATGTTATATTGTAACACTTATCTTTGACACACGAAATCAAATTCAGTCCTGGTGTACTCAGCCCCAACTCAACTGAATTAACTGCAGTTACACTAGTGCTACATCTGGCTTCCGATTCAACAAACTTCATAATAATTAACAGCCTTCCCTGGAGCAACTTAAAATTTTTTAGTGCTCACTCCTTTCTTGGGACTCATTCACTGGGACATGATGCCTGCATATGACAGCAAGCTTTATGTGTTAGACAGAAGTTTACATTTGAGTCTTCATTTTGCTTTGCCTGTTATATTCAGAATGCTCAGAGGAAGCACTTTAACCAACTAGGCTTTGATTGGCAAGGTTCAGTGACAGACCATCATCTGTTTGAGTGAAATGCCCTTTACCCGCTTTGTCATTAACCCTACCATGTGTATAGTGCCTAAGAATACTGTGATAATTAACACTTCTTCATAAGCTAAAATTAAGATTAGAAAAATATTATAAAAATTAGCAAGTAATTTATCATATTCATAAAATGATTACAAACTGATGGGTTGCATATGGCTTCCTGGATACCCAGGTTTCTTCATGTAGTTTAGAAAGTTTGAGACTTTTCTATTTATTATAGAATTCTCACACACTCCCGTTCCACACACATGCTCATTCTGAACCACACATTTTAATTCCAAAATACACATTTTACATTTTGCTAGACTCCCTCCCCTCAATATTAGCCTAAAAAAATGCAGCTAGCTTCAGAAAGCCAATTTCATGTGAAAGTGTTCTTTGGGGTGGTAGAAGAGTTAACAGTTCATCTAGTAACACTTGACTTAATGGCTGGTTAAAGGAAAGAAGGATGCTTCAGCCTCTCAAAAGAGACGTGGCATTAAAGTTTATTAATGACAGCCTTCTTTGTTCCTGCAGCCATCAGTGAAGATACAGCAAAGGAAATGGAGGAGCTGCAGTTATGCATTTGCAATACACAAAGTCCTTGTTCTCCCACTAGGCACTGCAGAATAGCAATTGTCCATTCACAGCACATAGCACATCCTCTGCATTTCAGAGCTAATATTTTTGCAGACCTTAAGCTGGTGCATTTGAGACTAGTACAGTTAATTTTTTTTCTCAATCCTCTGACATGCACTGCATGTGCTACTAGTGCTCTGCTGATGTTTCTGGTTATATGTTCTGATTGTAAAAGATGCAATTTTTGTGAAATTAAGAAGATAGTCAAATTGTGGAGCTTTTGTATACACAATATCATCGTCAAAGTGTTTCCATATGATCTTTCATTCAACAACTTGAGAAAACTTGAAGGTGTTTACCAATAACTGACAAAGGAATATAGAATTTACTCTGCATTTTAATTTAATTAGCAACTGAAATTGGCTGTTTGGACAGGATTAAAAAAAAAAACACACACACAAGAGCTCCTTGGTTAAGTGACTCCTCCTCTTGCATGCTAGACTCACACTCCTGAAAACAATGTTAGTTTTATGTTAGCTGTTGCTCTCATTTCCTGCAGCACATACTGTTCACTGTAATGCTGCAATAGTCATTTGAGTTTGATCACAGGCTGCCCAAAGATGAATTGAACCTATAAGTCATTAAATAGCCATCAGGTTGTGTTAGTTCAGTTCCTAATTAAATTTCCACTTCCCTAGCTAGCTGGCAACAGCTATCTGAAAACTGATGATGACAGAACACAAGCAATTTCTCCTGCCCCCATTTTTGCATATAAGTTAAAGCAGGAGCTTAGTTTCTATCCGAGACTTTTAAGTCCAAAGCAAGTAAAGCATCCTAAGCATGTAGTAATAAAATGGTATAGAACATGTACTCCCAAAGAATATATACTTCACTGCTCAATGTATTTGTTCTCAATCTTCCCCCCTGCTTCTAGTCTCAAGCCAATTCGAAAACACCCTCAAGGGACAGGACTGAGCCCTCCTTTTCTTTCCCCTCATCCACCTAAGTGAACCAACTGCAAGGTCTTTGCTCATGCCATTGAAATGTAGGACTGAGGTCAGCATAAGAAAAGCAATTTCACTTTCCTCATAAAATACAAGGACAGAACCGCACTTTAATTTTCTTTTACCCTCAAAGGGTTAAATGAACACAAGTTAAAACCTTCTGCTGACTTGAAGGAAAAGGGAGGAAATTCAAAAGCCGGTTGCTGTAGTAACAATCACTAATAAAAAAATCATTTTATCTAAATACAAGTATTAGCTCCCTCCCCCACTTTGCTATTTGAATTTCTCCTTAAAAATCATGCTGCCTCTTGTAGATTTGTTGTACATACCTCAACCATTAAACAAGACATTTAACCATAGTGGCAGTTCTGTGACCTTTGAATGCCGTGAAATCTCTAAGCGGTGCAGCTTGTTCATGAAGACTTGTACGGCAGAATCCAGCAACTGCATCCAGGTTTGGGGATATAATTAAATAACAGCAGCAGTTAAAAAAGGGGGGGGGAACCCAAACAAACCCAAGAAGCCAAAAGGATCAGGCAGCGACTCTTACTAGAGAGTGCACTTTTCTCCCAGGCAAGTGCTGGGATAGAGCTTGCTGCAGTCTGACTGACTGTGTTAGCAAGCAGAAGGCCGTGCACGGCTGGGAGGTGCTGTCAACTGCCACAAGCAAGGAAAAGCAGACCAATCGGCTTCAGCACTGTCAGCTCGCTGGAGTGCAGCCTTTTCTGTTTATGTTTCCTCATTTCAAGAGTGACGTCAAAGGGTTTAGTTTTTCCTCTGCATGTGCTATTAATTTTAAAGGACTACTATGGGAAGAATGTGGCAGTGATTTAGGCAGGCTACCCCACTTAAAAGTAACGAGAGCCATACTTTATCAGTTCTGGATCTCGCTTGGAAATTATTTGCAGTCAGATATACCAGAAAGATCCAAAATATCCAAGCAAATTGGGGAAAGAGCAATGTACATATGTATACACTTGAGTGCCCTTGAATGAACCTAAGGCATTTCATAGTGGAAGATGGTGCTTGTCAGAGTCTCAGATGGAGGACTGGGTCCAATTCTGCCCTCACACAGGATTAAATCAGGAATGGCTTCACTGATATCAGTGGCATTAGAACGGCATACAACTGGAGAGCGAGAGCAGAATCAGAATCATAAGGTATTGCTGCTCTTGGCAACTGTCTGCTCTACCAGTAAATTAGACCCACCCAGCTCTCTCATAGGAAGGCTGCTGTACACCAACACATTGATTCACAGCCATATTAAGCCACATACAACACTGCTTCAGAACACTCATTACATGGCATCTTATTTATTTCATACCAACAGCCAATACTATAAAGCAGAGGGCAGTGCTGAATCCCTACTCCTCCCTCACCAGACGATTCATCAAAACAAGAGTTGTGAAGCTCAAGCAGAAGGTGAGGGCTGATAATAGGCATTAAGATCAATTAGCAAAGGCAACAGAGCATCAGAAGCAGTGCCTATTTGCAACAATTCAGTCATTTTCATGTTTTTCTTTTTGTTTATTTTTTTCAAATAGGAAAGCTCACTTTTCTGTGCATGGTATAGCCATCTGAACCTACCCCCACTCTCCTTCCCAAGCAGATATGGGGTTGTTTTACATTAAGTTCTAAAGTATGTGCAATGCTTGTGCAAGCCACTGGACTCAGAGCCCAGTGGAGAATAAAATCAACCAATGATCCATAGAACAGGGGTATTAGTAGCACAAGCTTCTTCACAGCATCCCATTGATGGTCTTCAAGCTTGCTACTACTATTACAGTAGCACTCAGTGCTCCCCAGTCAAAACCAGGAGTCCCACAGCACTAAGCACTATACATTGTCATAGGTAGATGTGTGGTCCCCATCTTGCAGAAATAAGACAGTTCAACCTCTAAACAGTTTTTGTCCCTCTGCTAAAAAATGTTGGGTAGTCCCTTATGCTAGTGAAGATTTGAGAGTTTTTTGGGTCATCCAGACATTTCAAATAGAAGGGCCTGACATCCAACAACATGTTAGTTGGTTATAGTTCTTAACTCACTCAAGAAGTGGACTGAATTCAATGCAGTAATATAGAGGTAGAAAACTGTAGTCCAGTAATAGTCCTGTGAACCATCTAGCTCCTCTAGACTATAGATTGTTATGTTCTCATGCTGGTTTAAGTCAGGAGACCACTGAAGTCCATGTGGCATTAGAACCACAAGGCACATTTGCTTACATTGTTCACTGCAATTCAATATTTAAGGCTAACAAATTCCTTTAGTTTGAATGAATGATTGAAACAATATTCCTGTATGCATCTACTTTCCAACAAATATTGTTACATTAGAAGAGAGAAATATCACAGGAGCTGACCCAATCTATCAAGTGTGAAGTTGAGCACAGTGTGCTGGGTTTGTTTTTAATCAGGAGTTTCATAGGACATGTTACTCTTTCCTCTTGATTGCGTAATATTTTGAATTCTTTTCCAGGCTAGCTCCAGTTAGGTGACTGAGATCAAAACCCGTAATTGCTCTGGATAAGTGTTTCACCTTAAGCCCCCCTGGGGTTAAAACATTCATTCTTTTACGTTGCTAGTATTGCCAAGCCAATATATCGAGTGGCTCAGCTGGATTCTGCTTGGGCTCACGAATCTTCAATATAGTTGCTAGCTAAGTGCCAAATGCAGGGCAAATCTGACTGAGTTATCCATCTCTAACCCCCCTTGAAGACAATAACATTGAACTCAACAAATTTGATTTAGTCATTAATGAGTCACAACTATAGAACTCCACAATGCATTTTTAAAGACTCCTTTTTTCAGAGAGCATGGCACTTCAGCTACAATATACACTGCTTTGTGTCCAATGGAATATGCCATTCAAAAGGATTTGTATGGATTGTAAATATAAAAAAAAGTAAGTCAATTCAGGTTAATGCTGCTACAAAAACATATTAGCCAATAGTAATGTCCAGAACAGGGCAGGCCTGAGCCATTTTGGTGCCCTGGGCCCCAGGCACGCGGTGCCGCCCCCGGGGTACCTGGCCCCGCCTCCAGACGCATGGCACATGTGCGGGCCTGCCCCCGGGATGCGTGGGCGGATGCACGGCGCATGCGCTGCCCGGTTGGCCCAGCCACTGCCGATGGCGCTCAGCCCAGGGTGGGCTGCACCTGGACGTGCAGGGCCGTGAGTCGGGCACCCCCTGTAGCTTGGCGCCCTGGGCAGCTGCCCAGCTAGCCCACCCCTTCGACCGGCCCTGGTCCAGAAAAGACACAACATTTCAGAGCTTTAATATATTTCAATGATTGAGAAGGATTACAGAATTATCTAATGTGCCTTCATCTATGGAAAATTTCCCCACTGACGCCTAGATTCACAGTTACTGGAAATCCCCAACTCACAAACAGGTTGTGTTCTAAAAGTTTGTTTGTAAGTGGGTTGTTTGGCACTCGGAATGCATTTTCGCATAGAAACAATATCAAAAATGGTAGTTAGGTTCTCAGGCTAGCCCACAAAAGCCTATTTAACCCATACTGTAGCTGAAATACTGTATATCTGCAAAAATATAAAAATTTCTGTTTCTAAAAATAGTAGAAATGGCCCCCTCCCCATGGGCTGCACCCAGGCACAAGAAGGCAGCAAGAAGCTCAAGCACACTTTGGAGGACTCTGGAGGAACAGAGAGAGAGAGGCCGCACAGCCGGCAGCTGCAGAGAAGGCTTCCCTTTCTTTGTACCTGTTCCAGTTTGAATTCATCCTTCTTAAACATGGGAGACCAGAACTGCACACAGTATTCCAAATGGGGTCTCACCAATGCCTTGTATAATGGCACTAACACCTCCTTATCCCTACTGGAAATACCTTGCCTAATACATCCCAAGACTGTATTAGCCTTTTTCACGGCCATGTCACAATGGCAGCTCATAGTCATTCTATAATCAACCAGGACTCCGAGGTCCTTCTCCTCCTCCGTTACTTCCAACTGATGTGTCCCCAGCTTATAACTAAAATTCTTGTTATTAATCCCTAAATGCATAACCTTACACTTCTCACTATTAAATTTCATCCTATTACATGTGATCATGTAACTCATGTACAGAGTTTTAAAATTCTTACGTTTTGAAACTAGCACTAAATCCATACATACTCATACAAAATCACACGTACTGAGTTCATTCTCGTGTGTAAACGAACATTTCCCTGTACAGATTAGCTTGTCTCAGGCCTAACATTATTCATGCAGAAATATGCAAGGATTGCATGCACAAGTTTAAAAGGCAGTATGAAAATCTGATTTTTCCTATAAAAACATTGATGAATCTTAGGACTTGGGCCTTTGGAATGTTTAATATAGAAATGTTATTACAGTCAATGGATAATTCTGGCAGAACTTGTGGAAAGCAATAAAGTATCTGATGTACGATATTATCTAATACGTTATAACAGATACTATTAATTGAGTTCAGAGCCTAGCTTCACAGTCTAAGGTCTGTGTTGTGCATTTGTTATGAATATATCATGTTCCCTTGGATATCAATAAGGTTTGCATTTGACCTAAGGACACAAATACACTCCCAAACTGACACATTAACAATCCTAACCAACAAAAACATATAATTAAAACAATCCCTATTATCTTAATTGAACAACACTAAATGCATTTCTTATCCAAAAAAAGAACAATCATTAAAGCAGCACTTTGAGCTCCCCCCTCCTCAATTCCTTATGCTGCATCTTTCCATGTCTTCTGCCTTACCTGTTCTCTTTTGGTTGAATCCACCCTTGGAATAACATGGCTGGAGCAGTCTTATGCTCCCTAAGCACAGGCCCATTGTCACGGAGGACTGCTGAAGGCAGCGTGTATAGGGAAGAGCATACAGTAGAGGAGAATGGGTCCTTCCCTGCCTAATACCTACTAAAGGCATCTAACTAAAATATTTAAAAATTCCAAGCTCATATTGTTGTCAAACAGAGTTTTGTATCCAATGGAGGCAGAGCGAACCGTATCTGTAGCCAGGCCCACTGATGGGGGAAAAGGTGTAGGAAAAGGGCAGTTTCTTCTGGGGCCTGGCAATTCAAAGGAGCTTGAAGCTCCCGGCCACTGCCACTATGATAGCAGACAGAGCCCTGGGCCCTTTAAATCACCGCTGGAGCACTGTGCAGCGTGTTCTGGGTGGCTCTGAGGGCTGGACACCATGCTCTGGACACTGTGGGAAGGGAAGCAGCACGGACCGGGCGGTACTGAAGATGGCTGGCCCAGCCCCGCATCTTCTCCCCAAGGTCCTTCCCCTTCTGGGAGAATGGGGCCAGACCCCCTACAGCTAGCCCTAGGAGTCTTGGAGGCTGTCGGCTTCCCTATTTGCAGTCGTGCAATGATTAACTAAAAACTAAGAACAGATAAACTTAAAAAACAACAAATAGTCTGGTAGCATTTTAAAGAATAACAAAACATGTAGATGTTATCATGACTTTTCGTGGGCACAGCCCACTTCTTCAGATGACCAGAGTAGAGTGTTGGATGTCCAGAACTAAAACAGGAGAGAAGGGAAGGGAAGGGAGTGGGTTCAGGTTACTTATAAAAGCCCAATAGCTAGAACTAAAAGGCAGTTGCTGATTATCTAAGAAACCAATATGTTTTTCAACAGTAATATCGCTTTGTAGAGTGAAACAAACTTGAAATAATGGCAAAAATGGAAAGCCAATGAGGAGGGACACCAAGCATAAATTCACTGTATCAACCTCTTTTTACAAATTTAAATGATTTTGATGTTTGACCTATAATAATCCTAAAGGCTAACGGTTCCACCACTGAAATACTTAATCGGGCTAAATTTGACTCAGATTAAGGGCAAAAGCAATCACACGGCTTGTGGTGACAGATAGAAGGGGATGAGTGCAACAATGCTCAAATATTAACTCAGCTACACAATGAGGATCAACAGATTAGAAAAACCATCCCTTGTGAAAATGGCAGTGAACATTACAGTACTCTCTCATGGATAGAAAGAGAACCAGCCAATGGTCAAACAGCAGCAAGTTCAGAATTTCCATGTTTTGCACCCTCTTTTGAGACAGGGATGCAAATGAAGACATTCAAAATTGCAAATGAAACCAGGATTTAAATATCCCGTGCTTCATTTGCATATTTGCGTTATAAAACTATTTCGAAATTACAGAGGCTGTTAAGACGCGGATATTTCAAGAGAAAACCCTTCTCTCAAAATAACTGGTAAACTTCATTGTATGAGGAATAAGGGTTATTTCGAGAGAAGGGTTTTCTCTTGAAATAACTGTGTCTTAACAGCGTGTTATTTCGAAATAGTGCCATAACGCGAATATGCAAATAAAGCACAGGATATTTAAATCTTGGCCTCATTTGCATCCCTCTCTCGAAAGAAGGTGCAAGTGTAGACAAACCCTTTAGAGACGAACAAAACACATACATGGTGTCATGACCTTTGGTGGGCACAACCCACTTCTTTTCAAAGGAGGGTGGAGTAGCTTTTTAAAACAACATTTGATAACATGGCTAGTCAAAATTTAAATCAGTTTTGTTTTACTAAATTTCCTTTAAAAAACTGTAATGTTTAAAGCCTTAATATTATAAGTACTCTGCATAAGAATGTGCCTTTATCCCATACCCTCTGTTTACTCCTGGCTTGGTTAAATTCACTTGTAAGTACCAGATAAATGTTCTGTGGGATGTAAAATAGGGTGATAACTCTGATGTTCTGCATAAAACAGAGCTGGGAGAATCACTGGCATTAAAGACGACAGTAAGGCATACGTTCGTCAGGTTAAAGCTAAAATAGGAAACCGCCCCTAATGCTGAAGCTTTACCCAAAATGCAAACCAAAAGTTCAAAAACATTTGGTTAGCTTATTTTTGTCATTTCTGCGGCTTGGCTTCTAGGACTCAAAATAGAAGTAGGACTAATGATAACTAAAGGTAGATAATGCTGTAAGGTTCACTAGAAAGCCCCTTCTCAAAACATTTTTGGTTCAAACTTAAAAACTCACTGATGACCTTTGAAACACAATTGAAGCTATTGAATTTTTATCTGAATAATTACTTTGAACTCATTCAGACTGCTCAATGCTTCTCATGTCTACCTCTACCAAAAAGCTTTAGCAGCAGAAACAGAATCTTTCAGAAGTCTTATTATAATATCATGTGTCCCCGTTTTTGGTTTGGAAAATATGGTCACTGTAATTATAACCCACCCAGAATCTAGAAAGAATTCTTGCCTGATTCGCTCAAATTTTTTGTGTAGAGAACACAGCACAAGCCACCATTTCTACTTAGAAAATCCTCCCAGAAAAGAGAGTTTCAGAGCCAGGTTTGAACTGACTCAGGCTTTCAGGGTTCATGCTGTGAGGCTAAAAATAGCAATTTACACCTTTGGGTTCAGACTAGAGCCCAGGCTCTGAAACCTGATGAATGGTGAGAGTCTCAGAGCCCAAACCCAGTATCTACGCTGCTATTTTTAGCCCTTGAGTGCAAGCCCTATAATAGACCCACAGGTATGTCTACACTACACAACTTTTAGTGACAAGGCTGTATTGCTAAAACAGATACTGTTCTGAAGGTCAGGAAACTGTAGAAGTACTAGGGCTGGAACAATCTGTATAGTGGGACTGCTCAGGGCCATTGAGCTAAAGTGTAAACCCAGTATTATAATGGAATTCACTTCAAGCCAAGAGGGGCTGCACCACTCCCACCCCCCATACACACACACATAGATCCAGCACCGATGGATTAAATAATGGAGATTGCCTATCTCCTAGAACTGAAAGGGAACTTGAAAGGTCATTGAGTCCAGTCCTCTGCCTTCACAGCAGGACCAAGTACCATCCCTGACAAAAGGTCTATATCCTCTATACAAGGTCTATATCCAAGGGTCTCCACCCACCACAAATATTTTCAAATCTTCATTCTCCATCCAAATGTACAATAAAGACCAACAAGAAAACTCAGTTTCTTGTTTCATCTAAAGAGCAGCACTTCTCAGAAGCACAGTTACCTTCTCCATCCATTGTCATTTATACTATAGCTCCACAACCAATATAAGCACCTTATTGTGCTAGGTACTGTAGGAAACAAACTTGGCCCTGGAAAAATTATAATCTAAGTAGATGCAACAGACAAAAGCCTTACCCAACAGCCCACAAGAAATGTATAACAGAGTTGGAAACTACGCCCAGTCTCCCGAGTTCCAGTCCAATGCTTAACATGACCATCCTTCCTCCAAGTAGAATATGGAATGTGTCTGGTCTAGTCATGGGTGGCAAGTTATATGGGCTTGTGGTGCCCAGGCTCCAGCAATATTTAGAGCCAGGGGCCCTGCTCCACCAATATTTGGAGCTGGGTCTCTCCCCCGGCCCTAAATATTGCTCTTCCTCCCCGGCCCCAGAGCGTCCCCGGAGGACATGAGGACTTGTAACGGGGCGCCTGCAGCCCCGCAGCCCCTATCATGGCAGGCTGGCCCCGTCCCCGTGCCCTTGCGGCGCATGCGCACACTGTGCGCCAGACAGGGGTGATGGGATTCGGAGCCAACCCTGCCCTGCCCCCGCCCCCTTGCAGCGCATGCTCACGCCACGCGCTGGGTATTTTAAATGCTGGTGGCATGGCGGACAAGGGGGAGGGAGTCCACCCAGGCCTGGGCCCGTGAGGTGAGCTCAGCTCAGGGAAGCGCCCACCCTTTTGCAGCAGCTGGGACCTGGCAGGCAACCCCGCGGGGTGGACGCTCAGACTCCGCAGCCCCAGAAGGAACAGGCAGCGGACACCAGAGTGGCCTGTGTCCCCTCGATGGACAACGAGGTGGCAGGGCCTGATTGCAGACTCCAGCCCCACTGTCCCACAAACTGGAAGGCAGAAGGTACTTGGGGAGGGGGAAAATAGGAGGAAGGGGTGGAAGAGGAAGGGGCTTGTGCTGAGGGGAGGGGGACAGGTCAGGAGAAGAAAGGGGAAGGCACCAAGGGACAGGGGTGCAGGAGAGACAAATGCCAGAGGGCCAAGTGGAGACAATGAGGAAAAGGGCAGGAGGGGAGGTGTCAGTGCGAGTGGGGACAAGGTGATGCTGGGAGAGGAGAGGGTAAGGTTCATTGGAGGCTAGAGGGGGGAGGGACAGGTGTTGGGAGATGGTTTGAAAGAAGCGGTGGGCATGAGGAAGGCGGCGATGGAGCAAGTCATATGTAAGGGCACAGGGGCATGAGAGGAGTGGGGGCAGAGAGTGGTGAGGGAGTGGGCATCAGGAAAAAAGAGGACAAAGGGGGCAGGGGCAGTGAGGGAAGGGGGAGACACCAGGAGGGTGCAGATGCCAGGGGATTCTGGGGGTGAAGCAGAAGGGTAGACACCTGCAGGGGAGGGACCAGCCCCAGAGGAGAGAGGCAGGGTAGGTATGTAGAGGGAGGTGTTAGGAGAGGGGATGAGGAGGGGTAGCTCACATGATCAGAATAGGGCTATTGGAAGAGTGGGCACAGCGGGGAGAGAAGGGTTGATGGAAGGGGGCAGGTCTCAGGAGGGCTGAGGGCCTATCCCACAGCATACTCTTGCACAAGAAGGCAAGTGAGAAGGGTAGGAGTTAGGACAGCAGAGAAGGGTGAGGGGTTGGGAGTGGGGGCAGCAGGCACCAGGGGAGCTGATGGAACAAGGGAAGGAGACATGGCAGCAGAGAGAAAAGGTAAAGGTTTAAAAATATTTATTAATAGCTTGGGTGCCACAGTGGCACATCCAAACAAGCCACATGAACTCAGTACCGGTGCACAACACAAAATTCATTCTGCTCAGGAAACTCTTAGGCTATGTCTACGCTGGCGGTTTCTTGCACAAGGGTTCTTGTGCAAGAAGTCTTGCGCAAGAACACGTCCACACTGCCATGTGTGAGCTGTGCTTTTGCCCAAGAAAGCTCTGATGGCCATTTTAGCCATAGGGGTTTCTTGTGCAAGAAATCCCTGCCGAGCATCCACACTGCCCTCAAGCAAGAGAGCTTACAACTCTTAGAAGAGAACGTAGCTCTTGCGCAAGACGCCCTCTCTCACCACGCCGTACTGTAAATTTCCTTGCGCAAGAGCAGGCGGGCAGTGTGGATGCTCTGTGGGTTCTTGCAAAAGAACGGCCATACTTGCGCAAGAAGCCGTGAGTGTAGACATAGCCTTAGAGGGAACACTTCCCCCAGCTCTCTGCCCCCGAGTTAATGTCACACACATTGGGTTAATGCAACTGCAGGATAGCTGCATGCAGGGGGGTTTGGTGGGGGCCAAACTAATCCCTGTTGGTAGGAGGATGGCGGGAAAAGCCCTCTGAGAGGGGTGACATGACACCTTTTACTTCTGGTCATGTGTCCACCTTACCCCGAGCTTGTTACCTCCAGAGGCATGGTTAAAGGGGTGGGAGTGGGGATTGTCAGGGGGCTTGGCTAACAGGGACCAGGGGGTGTGGCTAATGGGGCACCACCAAAAATTATACTAACCTGCTGCCCATGGGTCTAGTTACAAGGCCAAATCCCATTGTGGGGCTTTCTAGTTCAAAACATTAAGATTCCTTGCTGACAATATATTGATTCTGGTTGATTTCTCAACTGACATTAAAAGCCCACAAATGCTGGGCTTTGTGAACCAAACAATGGTCCAGAATAAAATCCAAACCCTCCTTCCAATTACACATTTGGAAGGAAATCAGCCTTGTTGCACAATCACTGTGAATTAATATCATTTTGGATAAGCAGGAAACTGGGGCCCTGGTAATTATTACCGTTATTCTACCTTCACTCTCCAAAAACATTACAGTCTCAGGTATTCCCCCAAACTACATATTATGCTAACTATTTACCTCTCCTACCTATATAGCTGTCCTGGTTTACTGTCTCAATGGAGAAAAGTGTGTGACCTATCCTAGAAAAGACTCTTTGCCAAAACAGCATTCAAAATGTCAGTTTCACCTTCAAAACTTCTGGTTCTTTCACAGACTAAATACCTCACTCAAGATGTAATATTTCTCTCTCTCTCAGTTGCTCCCCCGAGTCACCACAATGCCTCCTATACCTCTGGGAATTGTGATTTATGCTAGGCATTTAATAGGAAGACACTCATACCACTTGTGATTGTTACCATTGTAATAAGCATCAACCCACTCTTCTTTATTTACCTCTTCCTACAAACTGCTGTAAACACTTGGAAAGTTTTAGCCCTCAAAATATGTACCAGAGGCTTAGGAAACAACAACAGCTGTTGCACTATCGACACATTTTGCTTATAAACTTGCGAAAGAGTGGAGTAGTTACCTGCTAGAGGTGGCATAGTAGTTCTCTCACTGTCTAATGCTTCCTGCTGACAGTTGGGCTACGTCTACAATGGTGCGATCTTGCGCCAGAGCTATGCAAATGAGGCTAAATGTGGAATATTGCTGAGCCTCATTTGCATATATAATAAGCTGCCATTTTTGCAGAAGAGGCTCTTGCGCAAAAAGGAGCTGTCTACACGGCCCCTTCTTGCGCAAGAAAAACCCTCTTGCACAATGCCGTTATTTCTGAAAATAATCAGCGTAGCGGCATTGCTCAAGAGGGTTTTTTTCGTGCACAAAGGGCTGTGTAGACAGCTCCTTCTTGCGCAAGAGACTCTTCCGCAAAAATGGCAGCTCATTATATATGCAAATGAGACTCGGCGATATTCCACACTTAGCCTCATTTGCATAGCTCTGGAGCAAGATTGTGCAAGTGTAGACATAGCCTTACTGTGGTGTTCTCTTTTCTAGTGACTCAGCCAAGTCATGTTTTAGCTTCATGCTCCTTTCAGGGTCTGCTATGCCACCCACAAATTCACAGAATACCCAAAGTGCCAGTCTCTTTAGCCTCTCTTGTTGGAGGTTACTAAGACCCACAGATCCTCACCCAGGGTCTTCAATGTAGACCACTCAAAGAAATTTCAACTGCTTCTTGTCCTATTTGGCTCTCAGTAGTTTACAAAATCTTGTCTCAGACTCACCAGAATGAGAAACCTCTGATCTATTTACTATCTTTGTCCTCCCTAAATCTCAGCTCCATATTAAATCCACAACAGTGAAAAATCACAGTCTCTTATAGTCTTGGCCTTTTAACTGCTCATATCCAGGGAGTTCTGGCCTCCAGTGTTCTTCCCGGATACCCTCAACTTCCCAGGCTCCCTTCTCAGGTCCCACACCCTCCTTCTTCAGGGCTTCTTGCTGGGGGCTCAGCCTCATGGCTGTAAAGTTCTTTCTTGCTCTTACTTCAGAGCTTAGCCTCCCAGGCTTCCTCATGACTGAGACCCCTCTAGTCCTGGCTTGTAGATTAAACTAAAGCCATCTGGGGTTCTCACAGCTTTTAACTCAAGAGGGGAAACTCCCAATTCTCTCTCACCTCCCTGGCCTTTTCCCAATGCCCTGTCCTCTTTCTTCTATGAAGACCCAGCTCCTTTCCAGCTGGGTTTGATCACCATTAATGCCTAACACCCTTCCATGTGTCACCCAGTAGTCTCACTGAGCTGAAGCTTCTGCTTCCCTGTGACTAACCAGCGTGGGTTTATACACTCACAAATACTTTATTTTCATCCCAAGTGTATACAGCATTTAGCACAATAGGATCCTGGTTCATGACTTGGACTACTAGGTGCTCTCACAGTTCAAATAAATAATAAACACCTATTACATTTCTCTTGTGTCTTTCTAAAAAGGATAAGCAATCATCTCCATAGACTGCGTGTCATTAGAAGATATAAAATGAAATAAACATGTGTGATCAGTACTTGATTAAACCTGCTGCACATATTTAATGCATTAGGCAGAATTCAAACTGGAGAATGACACTAATGTAAAAAGCAAATCCCCATGCATCAACCTAGCTAATACTTTACATATCACTCCCATACTCAGAAGCACATCTCATTTCTTGAGCATGAGTGCTTCCGCAGAGTCTTTTCCATCACGTCAATTGTAACTTCATTCAAAACCATTGTAAAATTTTTAAAAAGTGATTCATTTACAGAGACTCACAGAAAGCACTGCTGTTGGACAGAGGAAGTGCTCAAGGTTTTGTTTAAATAACAAGGAGTCCTGTGGCACATTATGGACTAACAGATTTATTGGAGCATAAGCTTTTGTGGGAAAAGACCCACTTTGTCAGATGCATGTAGTGGAAATTCCAGGCTATGTCTAGACAGCAAGCCTCTTTCGAAAGAGAGCCTCTTTCGAAAGAGAGCATCTAGACTGCACGTTGAACTTTCGAAAAAGCGGCTTGCTTTTTCGAAAGAAAGCATCCAGTGAGTCTGGATGCTCTCTTTCGAAGAAGCCCTATTTACATTGAAGAACGCCTTCTTTCGAAAGAGGAACTTTCGAAAGAAGGCGTTCTTCCTTGTGAAATGAGGTTTACCGCCATCGAAAGAAAAGCCGCATTCTTTCGATTTAATTTCGAAAGAACGCGGCTGCAGTCTAGACGCAGGTGAGGTTTTTTCGAAAAAAGGCTACTTTTTTCGAAAAAACCCCTGAGTCTGGACACAGCCCCAGAGGCAGGTATAAATATACAGGCAAAATAAAAGAGTACCAATCAAGAATAAGGCTAGAGATAATGAGGTCAATTCAGGGAGAATGAGGCCCACTTCTAGAAGCTGATGTGGAGGTGTGAACACCAAGAGAGGAGAAACTACTTTTTGTAGTTGGCTAGCCATTCACAGCCTTTGTTTAATCCTAAACTGATAGTGTCAAATTTGCAAATGAATTGTAGCTCTGCAATTTCTCTTTGAAGTTTGTTTTTGAAGTTGTTGTTGTTGCAGGATGGCTACTTTTAAATCTGCTACTGTGTGTCCTGGGAGATTAAAGTGTTCTCCTACAGGTTTTTTATGTTACCATTCCTGATATCTGATTTGTGTCAGTTTATTCTTTTACGTAGGGACTGTCTGGTTTGGCTGATGTATACGGCAAAGAGGCATTGCTGGCACATGATGGCATATATTACATTGGTAGACGTGCAGGTGAATGGGCCCGTGATGGTGTGGCTTATCTGGTTAGGTCCTGTGATGGTGTCGCTGGTGTAGATATGTGGGCAGAGTTGGCACCGAGGTTTGTTGCAGGGATTGATTCCTGAGTTAGAGTTACTATGGTGCAGTGTATAGTTGCTGGTGAGAATTTGCTTCAGGTTGTCAGGTTGTCTGTGGGTGAGGACTGATCTGCCTCCCAAGGTCTGTGAGAGGACGGAATCATTGTCCAGGATGGGTTGTAGATCCCTGATAATGCATTGGAGAGGTTTTAACTGGAGTTTTTGTTGATCTAATATGTTTTAGAAGTCTGGCACTCATCTAAGTGGGTATTGCTCTGAGGGATTAAAAACAGACTGATGATAATTCACTAGTGGCACTCATTCATAGTTAGAGTTATGTAAATGAATGTCACTGGCAGGAGATAGTGGACAGTCATTTTCCACTCAAGTGTGGGGGGGGGGGGGGGGAAGAGAGAAATGGGCAAGAGACACACCATGAGGAAGAGCAAGGAGGAAGAGAAGGAGGCTGAAATCAATAAGAGAAAAGATAACAGGCAATAGGGGAAGGGAGAAACAAATGGCCAAATCCTGGTGCCACTAGGCAAGTTCCCAATAGGACTTCCTGACTTCAATTGGGCAAATATGGCTGAGTTAGCATAATTCTTACACACAATGCTATTCAGAAAGTTTCACTTGCCTAGTAAAATTCTATTATATTTACTAGAAATTTTCATCTGTCTATCCGTCCATCTGTGAGTCAGTTTGTTTGAGAACTTCTAAATAGTAAGAGCTAGGACCACCAAACTTGGTATGCACCGTACTCTTATACCTTAAAGCAAGGTCAGGGTTGGTTGTTCCAGGACAACGGGATGTGCCTAGAATTCAATTGTTTCTTATAAAATGGAAAAGGGGAGGTCTAATAGGAGGATGTTATACTATAGAATGACCAAAGGGGGCAGCAAAGGGCCAGCGATGAGGACTGGGATAGCTATAACTCCATTGAGCCAGCAGAGGGCTGGGGTGGATAAAGGGACAGCTATCTACTATATATTTCAGAGTCTGTCTGTTTGTCTGTCTGTCCTCTAGCCAGGGGACATGCATCCCTCCCCTGGCTGTGTCTACTGCAGCGGCCATGGAGAGGTGCTTCACCTGGCCCCAAGCTGCTGTAGTTAGAGAGGGCTGGGACTGTCCTCTCTCCCTGGGCCAGTCTGCATACTGAACCCCTCATCCCCAGCTCCATAATTATTTAAATAAAGAAAAACAAAATTTGAGTTAAAGACCCAGGTTATGCCAGATAAATCTTCTTGTAACAAATAAATGCTTTATATATTCCACAGAGAACTGGGCATGGAGAAATTACATCAGACACATAAACCAATATATATTAAGGATGGAGCTATATTAAAGGAGCCTAGAAAGGCAGAGAGAGATAATTTTCTCTTCTCTCTTCCTCCAATAAAAACAAATAACTATCCTGGTTATTGCTATTTGTCTCCAAATTCCAAAACAGGCAATGTGTGAGCACAAGTGATGGACAAGCAGAGAACTGGCTACTCACACGTAGATCCAGAAATAAGTTATATTTAAGATTGTGCCATCTTAGTGGTAAGACTAAAGGGAGCTCTCTTGCCTTTTGCACTCCCCATGAGGACAGCAACATAAGTTTACTGAAAGCAGTTTGTGCTTGTTTGTGACGGGAATGACTGGGTAGACTAGTTCAAAAAGCAAAGAAAAAACTTAGAAAGTGTTTTTAAATCATTTGCAGTCAAAGAGAACGTTAAATGGCCCTGTCTTCTTGCATTTGTTCCCGATTCCTTTCAGCTTACAGTTTTCTTTGAAACTGGATGACAGGAGCAGCAAGCAGGAACTACCAAAACAATTTTAATGAAATATATCTTCCCACACAAGACATAACACTTCAAAAATAAACAGCTAAACTAATTTATAAACATTTGGCTAAATTCTCTTTGAAGCGGGAAGAAGCATCATTGAATGGTCTGAGCAGGGGAATGGAAGCTGGGTTCTATTCCTGGCTCAGCTGCTGACTGGATTCAAGACCTTGGCCAAGTCATTTAACCTCTCCATGATTCAGTTTCTCCATCTGTTTACCTATTGCACGGGGGTGTTGGAATGTTTCATTCATTAAAAGCTGTGAAGTGTTTTGATGGCTCGTGATGGAAAGTGCTAAAGGATTGCAGCATGTGGTATCTGGTGTTATTTATTTCATTTCTCTGTCTTTGCTTACATTTTTTTCTCTTGGGGTTTCAAGCTTCAGTGAGTTCAAAATGATGGGGCTGGATAAAGCACTTGAGAACAGAATTTAGCCTCTTGATTTTAGAAGATGCTTAGTTCATTATAAATGGCTTTGTAAAAGTGGGTTTATACCATTGTCTCGCAGTGTACAACAATCTGAATCTGTCAACAAACTCAACAACTCGACTGTATTTCTTAAAGACCTCTACATTTCCTTTGAACTACCTGACCTCCCTTCTAGATCTCATCGGAAATTTTCCATTGAAAGGTTTTTGTTTGTTTGTTTTAACCAGTGGAAAGTGGCTTCTCACCAAAATGAAAAACGTTCCTTTTTTTTATTTAATAACACACACGCAAATCACCAGCAAAACTGTGTGTAGTCCCAGACATCTCCCATTCCCATCCTTTGTCTTTCATCTCACCCAGGTTTTTCCTGCAGTGTCTTTCCATACCCGCCCCTTTCCCCCACCCCCACTGTCAAATACATCCCCCCATTAGGAATCATCTTGGTCAGTTGCCAATGGAAAAAGCTGGCATGGCTTTGTTGGGAGGCAGAGGTAGAGTGAGCTGGGCTCCACAATGAAGTGAGGCATAAGTAAGCCTGGATGGGGCTGGCCTGTTGTAGATCCCCTGGCACAGGCATAGATCATGTGCAAACTATTGGTTTTTGGACCACAAGAGAAAATGCACAGAACCAAACTCTGGCTTTGCTGAAATAAACAACCAAACTCCTACTGACTTCAGTGGGACCAGGATTTGGCCTATGGAGCTTTCCTCCTGTAAGGGTACATTCCTGTGGGCTTTTCTGTGGGAGAGCCAATCCCTTCTCTCCCTCTCCCCCCACAAATTACTTGTAAATTGCACTCTGCTGTACTGCATATGAGTGCCTACTGCAATTCTTATTACATATTCTTACCTCTTTAAACTCACCAATTGACCATTCCTGGAAAAAAGCCTTACCGACGACAGCGTCCAAATTAGCCCTCCAACTGCCTGACGTACCCTTCAATTGAAAAATATTTATGCTGGGGAGTGGATTAGTGCTGAATATTCAAAACACTGAAAGTTACATAAGCTGCCTTTGTAGTTGTATAGACTTTTGTTCCAATGTTTTGCATACCCTACCACTGTTTTTCCTTTCCGTGTTTATGCAGTAAAAACAGTTTGATGCTATATCACACCTGCCGAAATCCCCTCTCTTCAGTATACCTCTGCTGCTCTCATCTAAGTGGATCCACTATATACTGATTCTTTTCAAACACAAAGAGGCAGTAATCTGTTAGCATTGTTTTCCACAACAGGAAACATCTGATCAGCAAGGCTAATTAGGCAAGGCTGCAACACATGCCACCATTCTGCAATCTGAATGGCAACTGATTTTTACTCTCATTTGCCAATAATCGGGTCTTAAAAGGTAGCCAACATCATTCCTTTTGACATAATCTTGATACAGTAAATAGAATGCGTGTGCAAATTTGATAGGCCTCATTAAAGTCTACAGAGCAAGAGAAAAAGGAAAATGGTGCAGTGGAAAGCAGCTGTAGCTTTGGGACTTGCTATTCTTTGATATTAGAGGGTTGCTAGGGGAAACGACAAAATGTAGATTGCAAGCTTATTTTATAAGGCAAGAAAAACTGATGCTGGAAAGACACTCTTTTTTTCTTTCATGTGGAAATACCATTTGTTTTCAGAACTCCTGGCAGGGGCATTTTTGCCTCTTATTTATTGTTATGTGTTGAGAGACTGGTTTGGAATCAGCTGTGTGAGGAGTTATGTGGTGGTAAGTTTGTGCCCAGCCAACTCATGGATCCGCCTATGAGTGGGTTACTTTTTACTTGCCAATTCATTTACTTTTGTGTTTGCGGTGACTCCACAGCTAACAGTCTCCAGAGAGACCAGGAGGAAGAATACAGCCAACCAACCTTCCTTTCTGTCTTGATTCTTCAACACAATATGATTAGACCCAAATGTTTTTCTCAAAGAAATACAGTCTAGCCTTTGGGGTGTATGTATTACATTTACCATGACCTTGGATACCATTTATTAATATAAGACTCATGAAGGAAGATATATTCAGGCTAACTAAAAACTGACACCTTTTCAATATAATTACTGCAGTTTGCACCCAAACCCCAGTTTGAGGTTCCTTTTTTAACAAAAGTACACATCACACACCAGGAATGCCACTGAAAGTTCTGAATGGTGAAGTCAGACCAGAGTTGGAGGTTGTCAAGAACCTTTCTTCTTGTTTGTCCTCCACTCAAGGCCCTTGATCAGATGTCTGTGACAGTCATGTATAGTCAGGATGAGTCCATATTCTGCACATGTGCACAAGCAATAAACAGCACCAGGAGCCTCTCCCAAGCCTCCAGCAAATCTGATGCAGGAGTCAGCCATAACAACAGCCTGTGTCATCAATGGAGCATAAGGACTGCTTTCAGTGGGCATTTTAGTGGGTGCTAGTAGCCATAAGAAGGCAAAAAAGGGTAAGCAGGAAGGGAGGCTATGACAGAGACCACACAATGTACACTCTCAAAAGGTGCTTGTAACAGTACTCTTGCTCCTCATTCATTCTTGTTTGCTCCTCACACAGTATTGGGATGGGGCAGGTTCATGCTGGCCTGCACCTAAGAGCATGACTAAGCCAACAGTTCAGAACACCTCAAATGCAGCTTAATCTAGTACAAAGCCAACACATCCTTCCATTTATAGCTAATAATGGTCTGGCTGCCCCAACACAGCAAATGCTTCTGGATTTTCACAGCTAGTCTGGTATGGTTGTTACAGCAAGTGTCTTTAATTTAGAACTGCCATAACTCCATTGCACCAGCGGTGTCCTTCCTGTAAATTAGCTCCTTTAAACATGGCTTCTTCAATACAGATGCGCCCCTGTCCTTCCTCCTGTCTTTTTTCCCACCATGCCCAACAACTTAGGGATATTATTCCTCCTTTAAAGAGCCAGGCAATTTGTTCAGTCTGCAAGAGTCAGGCTGTACAGCCTCACATGTATATTAACAGTCTCAGAAGATGAACTGGATAGAGCTTTCCTGTGAAAAGTAACTAGTTAATCCATTTCTATTGAATCTGCAAGACTCTTAATGAACCACAACCAGCATATGAAATAAATAGTTACAAGAAAAAAAGGGCTCCTCATGCTACCTGTAGCTGTGCTGAGAGAACAAGTATTGTCCCTCTCTAGCCAGTCAGGACTAGTAGTGAGCTGCTACTAGCTGAGCTGCTTCCAGCAGCATAGGGTAGATCAGACCCACTTCTCTCTTTTGGAACCCCCAGCAGTTGTGGGAAGCTCTGTGGTTGCTGCCTTCAGAGTCCAGCTCTAAAGACAGCACAGAAGCAAAGGTAGCAATCCCAATACCTCCCTACAATAAGTCTGAACCTTCCCCCCACAATCTCCTTTTGGGTTGGGACCTCACAGTTGCACTACTGTGAAATTTCAGTTTTAAGCAGCTGAAAATGTGAAATTTACCAATTTTCAAAGCCCATAACCATGAAATTGGCCTTAATGGACTTTGAATTTGGCCAGGCCCTACATATGTACCTCAATCACACCAGACACAGAGATGGAAATAACACGGAGAAAGTTATCATGGAAGGACTGGTGGGGGGTAATCATAGTAGAGGACAGCCAGCGAGGAGATGGCGAGATGGTGTGTGGCAGATCAGTAGAAGGTTGGCTGCTGAGTCCTCAAAGTCAGTGATGGGATAGAGAAGGCTTCTGAAAATTCTGCTGTGAGGTCACCAATATTAAGACATGAATAAATAGATTTTATTTCCTTTTTAACTCCAGCACATAGCCAACAATGATCATGTGTGTGTGTGTGCGCGCACGTGCATGCAGGAGTGGGTGCAATTAGAACACACTGAATATATTTAAGTACAGTGCCTATAGAATGGTTCTACAAATGCCTAAAATAGCTTCAAGTAACTTTGCTGTCTAAATGACCACATAAAGATGTATGTATTTTCTGGGTTAGGAGTCACATGTTTAATCCTGAGCAATCATGTTATTGCCACCTAAATTTGTCATTTAAATATTGAACTTTCAGGTTAACCTAGAGCCATAAGGGGTTGTGTCACCACTTGCCCTGTAACCCTGGGTGTCTCAGTGCTGTGAAGCCTGGCTCAGAGCCCTGATACCACCAGTCAGGTCACAGCCCGCCTCACCCTCGCTTTCCTCAGCCTTAGTCACTCCTTGCTAGGTAACACTAGGGCCTAGCTTCCCTGCAAATGTCTGCCTTGTAACGTCCAGCCCTCTTCTGGAACACTCACAGGAGTTAAGTTCATTGTACTTATAAAGAGACAAGATTCAGAAGCTGTTGGCTTAACTGGGGCTAACACACCTCTCTTTAATCGGTCGTAGCCTAAAGGTGTTTGCTAGATATGTTAAAGGATATGTTAAAGCAGTAATGCAATGAGCCTATCAACCTCCAGGCCTGCGATGCAATAGTTTAGTGAAAGTAATCCAGGCCTAAGTAGTTAACCAGGAGTAACGCTAGATCATAAGATACCACAGAACAGAGTGAAGTAAAGACTGAACTGCTGACAGGTAACCACAAGATGCTAGCTGATATCAGCTTTACATGTTTTTAAGTTAGAAACATCACTAGATATCTAACCACAAAAATGCCATGGTTTCTAATTGACGTCAGGGCTGTTGATAGACTTTGTCAGTCTCTGGGCAAGGTGCGGAGGGGGATGGGAGGACAACTCTGGGCCCATGGAAGGGACAGGGTCCTGAGCAGAAGGGGCAGGGCTCAGGCTAGCCTCCCCTAGCCAGCCTTTCAGCACTGTCCAGTGCTCCAGCACAAATGTAAAGGGCCCAGGACTCCAGCCATTGCTGCTGTAGTGGTGGCAGGGGCTGGAAGCCATAGGCCTTTTTAAATCACTGGACCCTGGGGCAGCTGCCCCATTTGCACACACACCCTTCATCGGTGGGTCTGACTAATGTACATGAGGATTCTTAAGTAATCAATATAATTGATACATAATCAGTTAATCAGGAAACACAGTGCACTGAATTGGTTAACAATAAAAGTAAAACCAGTCCATTAAACAAAAAGATTAAGTGATACCAAGTATAAGGAATACAGATAGAAAGACTTACAAGCATGCCAAAGTAAAAGTAAGCTTCTAACACCATAACCTGATTTAACAAATTAGACTTTTGTTCAAAGAGGTATTTCTCACCAATGGTGCGTCTACACAGCACCCGAAACTCGAAATAAGATACGCAATTTGCACTACACAAATTGCGTATCTTATTTTGAATCTATTGTAAAGTAGCTTATTTTGAAATTTGGTGCATCTAAACATGCCAACTTTCAAAACAATATGCTATTTTGAGACATCCCTTAACACTTGTGGAATGAGAGTTACTGGGATGTCAAAATAGCATGCCTGTTATTTTGAAAAATATTTTGAAATAACGGGTGGCTTGTGTAGATGTGTAACCGCATGACATTTTAGCAGTTACATGAATATTCGATAGCCCTTGGGGTGATGCCAGTGATCCAGCTCAACTTTCAAGGAGTTCCCTGCCATTCTGCGCTGCTGCCTCTCTGTATCAGAGGCAGCAGCGCAGGGTGGCAGGTGGGAGCTGGTCCACAAGGGGGGCCATTGTAAAAACCAGCTCCCAACGGAGACCAACTGCCTGTTACCCCATGCTTCTGTGTCTGATACACAGGCAGTAGTGTGGGGTGGGAGCAGACCCTGTCTAGGGAGGGTCCACGCTCCCCGCAGACAGAGGCTGCACCTGCTATGGAGCGGTTTCTGTCCGTGGTGAGCCTGGGCCTGCTGCTGACAGAGGCTGGTCCTCAGTAACAGCCCCTGTCCACAGGGGGGTCCGAGCTCCCCGAGGATTGTCTACGGAGCTCAGACCCACACACAGGCAGAGGCTGCTGCTGCAGACCAGCCTCTGTCCATGGGGAGCTTGGACCCTGTGTGGACAGGGGTGGCTGCTGCAGACTAACTTCCCCGGACTAGAATGTGGGAGCATGCGTAGGGAGCCTGCTTGAAAGTCAGCTCCCCTGGTGTATTGACTCCAGCCTGCCCCTCACACTTCGTGCTGCTGCTTCTCTCAGAGGCAGCAGTGCACAGTTGGGGGGGGGGGGGTGGATCTGGTGCTCATGGGGAGCCTGCTTAAAGCCAACTCCTCATGGGCCCCAGTTACCACTGTCCTCCCTCTCACTGCCTCTGTGTCAGAGGCAGCAATGAGGGGGAATGCCTGTAGTCAGTAGGATTAACTGATAAGCCCTGGTTTATTGGTTAATTGTTTACTCAACTATACGCTAACATCCGTATTACAAACCAGCCTGTATGACTATCATAAGGACTGTCTTTATGTTTTTGCTTCTCTGATGATTCTGCACCAAAACACTGTGTAGTGAAAGGTGCTGTAAAGCCCTTCTGGTGAGAAGGAAACCCCCTGTCTTTTGGTTTGGAAATTGAACTCCATATGTAAAAATCAGAACTAGTGGAAGTAAGATTAATTTACAGTAATTTGAGAAAATGTCTATGATTATGTCTGAGCATCCCCTCATTGTCTGTCTCTGTTAGATAAATCTTGGCATTTGAAAGAGCATCAGATTCTGCAAGAATGCTCTCTCTGCTTCCTTATGGAGAGGGAAGGCCTCAGTGCTCCTGTTGTGGTATCGTGAAATGGCAGATCTGTTACTCTTCAGCTTTTCTTACGTTAGTGGTACTGAAGACTTTTGGCTTTCACAGTGATAGGCAAAAATCAAATGCAAATCACAGCTGGTCAGCAATTGTGCCGATGTTCCCACAGCATTAATATTTCAGCATAGCAAGAATGGATCTCCTCCATTCTGACTGTATTTTGATTTTGTTTTGTTTTTCACTGGCGAACTTTTTACATCCTATGTACTTCAAAGCACGAGGTATATGAAGGTCTGCCTGCTGGGGGTGAAGGTGGAGAAGTAACGACACAGCCTACTCTGTCAATTTTTCTCTAGTTTCTTTTCTAAAGAATTAAATGAAAGTTCTTAGCTGGACGTGGAAAGGAAATATTTAAAATGTGACCCAACTATAACCAATGTCTTGAATTTAACCAGAGCGTGAAAAATGCACTGTGGCATGAACTGCCCTATTCATTACAATCTATTAACTCATATGCAAATGATACTTTAAATATCTACACTGCTAAATATTTTGCAGCTCATCAAAGCATGTTAAGAAAGAAGAGGAAGTATAATATGAAGATGTACACAATGTGCACTGAGAAACTTCTTGTTTTGCATTGGCTTTTAGCGACACACAATAAAGCTGAAAAGGATATGATTTGTTTCATTTTTCTGAAGAGGCAGAACTCAGCTTCGAAAAGTTCAGGCAATAGTGCAGCACTTTTTTTCTGTTTGTCTGTTTGACTGCCAATTGAGAAGGCTAGATATTGTGTGGTTATCATAGCTATGTGCAAGGTATTGAAATTCTTGAGAGTGGACTAAGCTCTGTGCCCAATACCACCTTCTCAGGGATTCAGTGGGTATGGCTAGACTACATGCCTCTGTTGTCAGGGGCATGTAGATTAGGCTACCCGTCATAGGGAAATGAAGCCGCGATTTAAATAATCGCGGCTTCATTTAAATTTAAATGGCTGCCGCGCTCTGCTGACCAGCTGATGATCAGCTGTTTGTTGGCAGATCGGGGCAATCTAGATGCGCCGCGGTCAACAAGAAGCCTTTTTCGACCAGCACAGGTTAACCTGGTTTCACGAGGCTGATATATAACATAGCCATTCACTTTCTTGGCGTTGGAAAAATAAAGAATAAGAAGGCGAATCTTCTGGGAAGGGTATTAAATAGGCTTAGTACTGAACTTTCTTTGCTCAACTTTATCTTCTAGTACCTTGCTCTGGTATCCAGGACAGTCAATTCATGGGTCAGCCAATTTACTTGTAAGCTTATTTAAAACAGGCTTCCAGGAACGTTCTTGCTTGGTTGCATTCTTCAGACTCTATGGTTCTAAACAAAATGACAGCTTTCCTGTTTGTGGCTTCTCTATTCCCACCATAGACTGCACCTTCTCTTGGGGATCATCTACCTTGAAAGTTACATCTGCTTTTTCCATCCTTTAGTGTTCCTATGTGGGCTGCTCTAATCCAATAAATATATCTACGTATTCTCTCACCCAGTCATCTGTATTGTTAATGCCACTAACAGCAGCTACGTTTCATGATGGCGTTATCAGTGGTTCCAGGACCACGTACTGGTGGTGCACATATAACTGTAACCACTCTGTTCCACTGTGCTTACGGATTACACTGAATTTCTTTGCCCATTCAGTGGTTCACTTCCACAACAGAAAAATGTATAGGAATTGGCAACTATGCAAATGCTTTTGTGCAGTGTATATTTCATTGCCTTGTGCACCAACATTTAATGGCAAGATAAAGGGGCAAGATTAGTCACTCTCAGTACCCTGAATGAGCACATGCTCTGGTTGGGCCACTCTAGCTGAAGGTCCATCATCATCTGCTCATTCATGGGTGAGTATTTCCATAAAACTTATTTGTGGTGCATGGTGGATGAGTAGCCACAATACCTGTCCTTTTGGGCATGCATGTTTCTGCATAAGTTCTTTACTGGCTTTTGTAAGAATTTTGCTTGAGAAAGGACTGAATAAAAACTGATCCAGGCCTTTTAACCCACTCTCCAAGCTCCATACAAGATGAAAATGATTCTAATCATAAGTACTAATGTTTTATTCCTGTAACAGTCAAGGCGCCATTGAGCATAACATTACAGAACTGTACAAACTGACTGTTTATGCCTGGGTTTGTGTTTTTTTCCAGAAATTTTTATATTCAGTGTATTCTGTGTTTTGTAAGCAATGGCAGTGCAGTTAAATCACATGGGAATTTCTCTTCCTCTTCCGTTGGCTTGAATTTCGCAGGCATTAAGAACCACAAGTCATGTGTAGTTAAGAAAAAAAACAGTAAACCGATTAGTGCACACAACTATTGCAAGATTAGGTGGGAAGCACTCTCAATGGAAAGTCTGATTATTCTGTAGAAAAAAATAGCACTTCTCAACACATTTCACAGAGTTTTTTCATGCCACTCTTGCTGTCATCAGAGCCCCCTTCATGGTAATCTGAAATGGTTTGGATGATTTTTCCCCCTCTCCCAGGAATTGGTACAGACGGTTATTTTAGAAATTATCATTCTAAGATAATACTAGTCAGCTGCTTGAGCGGGGCAATGATGATCTGATGTAGCCAAAATAAACCCAAGTCAGAGCCAAGTGAAGGGTCTGGCTTGGCTGTACTGTACAGGTCCCGTCCCAAACACAAACCCAGCCACTGGAACCAAATACACACAGATGAAAAAGAAAATTCATAATGTGATAGATAGAGCTGCTCCAGCTGCCAGGATGTAACGCCAGAATTGTCTCACTGGCTTGGCTCTGCCTGCTTCATAGACACAGAGCCGAATGAAAGCCTGTGACTAGGCTCAAGTCTGGCACAAACCTCCTTTGGCTGCACCACTGCCATTGGCTATTGATCAAGGTCTGCTGCATCCTGTGGCTGTATACTGGGTGTGCATGTCGCTTTGTAATATCACACTATATAAGGCACTGGAGGGTATTAAACCTTACTCTGGAACGTACAGACAGATTAACTGTCCACATCCTTGACACGTTATCCCACGCAAGTCTTAACATTGATTTTACACTTACGTTTGCCACTGTTTGTTGTAACCTGTGGAGCTATTAAAAGAGGCAGCTTTAGCCCTCTGTTCTCCTCTGGGTAAAAGATAAGTGAATTGGAAGCCCACTTTCCAATACAAGATCAAGCCTGTGTAACTGGTTCCTCTTTAAATTGTCCTAGGGAGTTTCTGCTTTTCATGATGAGGTTTGAGAAAGGAAAAGCATTTCAATGAGCTGAAAGCCTTGCATTAGAAGATGATTTTGATGAGGGTTTCCTACTTCACTCCACCTCTTTAACTGAGCCACTAAGTCCTTGAAAGCACTATTATATTTTCAGCATACCGAGGTAATCTTGTAACAACTGACAAGTACAGCACACTTCAGATGAAAAATGTATTTTGCTACCATCTTTTGCAGAGCATTACATGTTGGCTCCATTTTCTGATGCAGTAAAAACCTGGGATAATCAGCTTAAGGGCTGGGCCAAACTATCTTGCAGCAACTCCTGGAGTGCATTAACAACAATAGGGCCATTTTTTTTACATCCTTTAATACAGAGCGGTATGTTCTTAGATAATGTGTGTTTTGGATATGACTGAGACATCTGATTGGAAAGTTGCCTAATGTGCTGTTACAGACATATAATCAACAGTTGGAACTCTGGTCTACATATCTATGGCGATGTTAACGTGAGGTCTTTTTTCTTTTTGAGATCAGACACAACTTTTGTCTTATAGAAACTTGGTAGAAAAACACTGAGTTGATTTTCATGAAGATAATTACAGCCCCACTTAACAGCTTTTGGGTGGGATGGGCTTTTTTGTTTTGTGTTTGTGTTTTGTGTTTTTGTGTTTTGTGGTACTTAAAAAAAATACTGTCAGAAACATTTAAACCCTAGTGTCCTGTCTAGCTAGATAACTTTCCTGTATACTATACTTTTTCAGGAGATCCTAGCAGCCATACAATTTAGGCCCAATCCTCATCTGAGAGAAATAGTGCAGCTCCATTGCACAATAGTGAGCTGCCTTGTTGTGAATCTGGTTGTCTACATTCACAAGGGGTATTGTGTGATCTTTTGATCAGTGATCCTCTTTAGCTCAGCCTCACAAACACATAAAAAGGGGTGAAACTGAAACAACATATTTCAAAGCAGTGGAGATTAATGTCAGAAGAGGGAGTACTGAGTGGTGGGACTGTATGTTTTCATACCGAGTTCTGTAGCGATTTAAAATGAGATCAGACTTACCATACACTTGAGTGTATGGTAAAACACAATCTTGCCATGACAATAGAAGAGACAGAATTGCTCTACTAGGTCTTTCTTAGCTCTAATTTCTACAGCACAGTATGATTTATGATCCAATCCTGCCTTCAGCTACATGGACTCTCAGCCCAACATACTTTGTAAAACTAAATAAAGACCTTGTGTAGATGAAGGATCAAGTTCTCAGGGATCCAAAGTCAGGAATCATCTGGATCTGATTAAAGAAGGTCAAAATCACAATGTTCAAGATAGAAGGATAATATTTAATACGCTAGGATATTCTTCATATTAACAGTTTTCCCTGGGTGTAAGTAGGACCCTCTATTGTTAGAAGCACATGCCTGTTCCTCTCCCTCTGCTCCCTGTACAGATCTAAAACAAGATTAAAGGGGAAGAAGCTAGGAATCTTCACTCCATCACCATGTACTCAAATTCTTATTCATGTAAAAATGGCAGATGATGTAGTAGGAACTTACTCCCCTCTTTCAGGCAAGGATGGGGGTATTCCCTCACTCCCTCTCAACCCTTTTCTTTACTTTCCTCTGGTCTAGGAAAATAACTAAAAGTCTGCTAAGTGCCATCTTCCTCCATACCTCCTTCCCCATTAATTTTTTCTGTAAGATCTGAAGTGGTTCTGTACCTCATCGGAGCTACATATTAATTTATCCACCTAATAACTCACGTGTGATATATATTGAGAATCCAGTAACTTTTCAGGTAAGCGAAAAGGCTAAGGACAGACAAAAAAAAAAAAAAAATCATGCCAAAGACCACAATGAATCCAGAACCCATTGACCTGAAGGCAACCCACTTAACAAGTGGACTCCACTGCTTGTGGGGACCGGGGGGCTAATTTATCCATTTTCATGGTAAAAAGGCTGACAAAGGGGGTGCTGTAGTCATGAACAAGATAGACTCAGAATAGGAGGCTGCCAGAAAACTCATCAACAATACATTCTACATGCCTTTTTCCTTTGATCCCACTGAGGAATACCAAAAGAAACTACATCATCTGCTCATTAAACTTCCTGCTACATCTTGAGACCAAATCATACCAAACACCCCCCCAAATGTCTGACCAGGAGTTTTCTATCTGCTACCCAAGATCCATAAACCTGTAAATGTGCCATCATCTCAGGCACTGGCACCCTTACAGCCAGATTATTTGGTTATGTTGACTCTCTCCTCAGATCCTATGCTACCAGCACTCCCAGCTATTTTTAAGACACCACTGACTTCCTGAGGAAACTACAGAACATCTGTAATTTTCCTGAAAACAGTCCTGGCCACCATGAATGTAGAAGCTCTTTACATAAACATTCCACATGAGGATGGACTATTAGCTGTCAGGAGCACTGTTCCTGATGATGCCACAGCACACCAGTTGGCTGAGCTCTGTGACTTTGTCCTCACTCATAACTATTTCCAATTTGGGGACAATTTATACCTTCAAGTCAGCAGCATAGCTATGGGCAACCGCATGGTCCCACAATATTCCTTGAACAATGTTTCCTCAGCTCTTGTTCCCTAGTACCTTTCCTCTATTTACACTGCACTGGTGACATCTGTATCATATGAACCCATGGGAAGGAGACTCTTGAACGATTTCACGAGGGATTTTAATTTCCGCCCCACCATCAACCTCAGCCTGCACCAGTCCACATAAGAGATCCACTTCCTTGACACTACAGCACAATTAATTGATGGCCACCCTATACCAGAAACCTACTGACTGCTATTCTTATCCTCATGCTTCTAGCTTCCATACAGGACACATCACATGATCAATTGTTTACAGCCAGGCCCTAAAATACAAGCAGATTTACTCCAATCACACAGACAGAGACAAACACTACAAGAACTTTATCAGGCATTCTTAAAACTTAAATACCCACCTGTGGTAGCAAAGAAACAGACTGACAGAGGCAGATGTGTACTGAGGAATCTGCTTCTTCAAGACAGTCCCAACAAGGAAAACAACACTAGTAATCACTAACAGCCCCCAACTTAAACCCCTCCAGCGCATCACTGACAATCTACAACCTATCCTAGAAAATGATCCCGAACTCTCGCTGGCCTTGGGAGACAGGCTGATCCTTGCTTACATATAACCTCTTAATCTGAAGCAAATTCATTCCAGCCACCACACAACACACTCACCCAGGAACCTATCCATGCAATAAACCCCAGTGCTAACTCTGTCCACACATCTATACAAGCTACACCATCACAGGACCTAACCACATAAACCACAACATCAGAGGCTCATACAACTGCACATCCTCTAATGTGATCTATGCCAGCAATGCCCCACTGCCATGTATATTGGCCAAACTGGACAGTCTGTATGACAAAGGATAAATGGACACAAGTCTGACATCAGAAATGGTAACATATATAAACCTGTAGAAGAATGTCTGGGCAGTCATTTGTGTATTTAAGAGTAGCCATTCTTCTACAAAGAAATTTCACAAGCCATTTGCGGGGGAGGGGAGGAATTGCTCTTTGTATGCAAATTTGACATTGTTTCCCTGGGCTTGAACAAAGACATTAACTATATGTCTCTTTATAAAGCCAGCTTTCTATGCATTTAACACCTCACTGACATAAAAAGCTAAGTATAGGACACGTCCTGCCCACTCAGTTAGCCTCATTAGCACCGGTCCTACTATTGACAGGTACCATTTTTTCTTCCCTTCTTTTTCTGTTATAAATTCTGCATTCCTGTCATTTCCAGTCCAGCTTTCAGCTCATCTGAAGTAGTGGGTTTAGCCCGTGAAAGCTCATGATACTATATATATTTTTGTTAGTTTTTAAAGTGCCACTAGTTGTTTTTAAACTTTTCTTCAGTTCCAATCGAATAGAGCATAAAAATATGGAGAGGAGAGGCTTGCTATTATTGTCCGTGTCTTCAGTTATTGTTTACAGTTACAGTGCCATTACTTGGCATGACACTTGAAAAAGAAGAAAAGATTATAGTGAAAGACCCCATCATACATTCAGCTCAGCTCAGGAATTCAAAGGTGCTCTCTGCTGGCATACACCTGTAGGAAAAAACCCCTCACCAGCAGCCAGGCTTCCCTCTCACACAACACCTTCTGCCACAACACCTCCTGCCCACCAGTGGCCTGGCTGATCAACTCTCTTCCCCCTCTTTCCCAGTGCCTCCCACACCTTGTAAACAACTCTTTCACAGCATGCAGAAGGCTGCGGGGGAAGCACAGGATTGGTGTGCTTAGGGGAAAGGGCTGGAAAGAGGTGGGGCAGAGCAGGGGTCAGAAGGGGTGGAGTAAGAGCGGGGCCATAGCAAAGGGCGGGGGTCAGCCCCTTTCCTGCTAAAGGGGAAGTTGGTCAAGGTTCCTTGTAAGCTGTGCGCCCGTGCAGGCATGCAGCCCTTTTCTGATCCCTTCTCATCCCAGGGGATGAAGCCAGAGGGGCACTTTACATGCTGCCTGTCCTGCAAACATGTGAGGAAAGGGACATGAGGTTTACCCTCCTCCCCACTTACACACCGTTACTTTGAGGCAGAGAGTAAGGTTATTGGTGTTGAGGGAGAAGTATGTTTTAAGAAGGGACTCAAAAGGACAAGAAGGTAGAAGCATAATAGACAAGGGTCAGGAAAGGGATCCCGGGTGTTGGGAACTGAACAGGAGGCGGCCCAGAGATAAAAGTGAAGGAAGAAGATGAAGGAGGCAGTTAATAGGCTGGACTGGGTGGAATGAACTGGGGCAGGGTATGGAATGAAAAACAGCTGCGCACAGAACAGTTGGGCTAAATCATGCAGGGTCTTGAAAGCAAGGACAGGAATTTGATGTGGAATGAAGCCAGTGAAATGATATAAAGTGGGAATGGACATAAAAAGAAGTGGGCAAGATAGAGTTTTGCAGCATCCCTCTGGATAGTTTAGTGACAAGCAAAGCTGAGTGGCAGAGAAGAAGCCAGAGTTAGTGAGTAATAATAAAAATTATTCATTTTTAAATCCTTGTTTCTCTAAAATCAAGGGAAACTTTACAGTGTGTTCATTGCCTGCTGTCTATTGTCTATCTCCAGAGTTTAACTGGATCTATGGAAAATCCTGGTCAAACTTTGGCTTCTTTATTCTTTGAAATGACTGACAATTTAATTGATGCTAAGGAAATTACATCCAAGAACTCCCTTTGGAAAATTTCTGTCAGTCAAACCTGGAAGCTCCTGCTTGCTTTGAGGACAAATCATAAGCAATAGCTGGAAGAAGAGTACACAATGAAGGGAAGACATGAAGTGAAATATCTGAAAAAGGAAATGAAGCTCATCATGTTTGCAGCAGTAAAGTATCATGGCTGGAGACATGGAAACATTATATAAAATTTTCCATAGTTGATTTTTAAATTTGAATTCATGGCTGGAGACATGGAAACATTATATAAAATTTTCCATAGTTGATTTTTAAATTTGAATTCATGGCTGGAGACATGGAAACATTATATAAAATTTTCCATAGTTGATTTTTAAATTTGAATTCATGGCCTGTGCTTGAAACCACTTCCCTCATTTCTTCCTAAACATGCCTTCAAATCCCCCTTGGTTCCTGAATTTTGCTGATCTTCACCTCTTTGGAATCGAGTGTCAGGCTTTGGCCTTTCTGAATTGGGTGGCCAAGCACCCCAAACTTCATCTTTACTGTATTTGCAAACTGCCATGACAAGTTTTACAAAACTTTTCAAACAATTGTTAAAAGGATAGGATGAAAAACCAACACAAATGTTATTTTTTTGCATAATTTGTTGGGGAAAAGTCAACATGGTTTCTGTCAAGGGAAATCATGTCTTACTAATCTGCTAGAGTTCTTTTGGGGAAGGAGGGGGTCAAACATATGGACAAGGGGGAATCCATTAGATCTAGTGTACATAGATTTTCAGAAAGCCTTTGACAAGGTCCCTCACCAAAGCCTCGTAAGTAAAGTAAGTTGTCATGGGATAAGAGGGAAGACCCTTTCATGGATTGATAACTGGTTAAAAGACAGGAAACAAATGGTAAGAATAATTGGTAAGTTTTCAGAATGGAGAGAGGTACTAGTGGTGTCCCCCAAGGGTCCATACTAGGACCAATCCTATTCAACCTATCTGTAAACAGTGAGGTGGCAAAATTTGCAGATGATAATAAACTGCTCAAGATACTTAAGACCAAAGCAGACTATGAAGAGCTTCAAAAAGATCTTACCAAACTAAATGATTAAGCAACAAAATGGCAGATGAAATTTAATGTTGATAAATGTGAAGTAGCGCACATTGGAAAAAATAAGCCCAACTATACATACTATATTATGGGGACTAATTTAGCTATAAATACTCAAGAGAGATATCTTAGAGTCATTGTGGATAGTTCTCTGAAAACATCCACTCAATGTACAGCGGCAGTCAAAAAAGCAAACAGAAAGCTGGAATCATTAAAAATGGGATAGAGCATCAGACAGAACATCTTACTGCCTCTATATAAAACCATGCTACACCCACATCTTGAATACGGTGTACAGATGTGGTTGCCTCATCTCAAAAAAAAAAAATATTGGCTTTGGAAAAGGTTCAGAAAAGGGCAACAAAATGATTAGAGGTTTGAAACAGGTCCCATATGAAGAGAGATATAAAAGACTGGGACTTTTTAGCTTAGAAGAGTAGACTAAGGGGGAATATGATAAAATCATGACTGGTGTGGAAAAGTGAAAAAGGAAACGTTATTTACTTTTTCCTATAACATAACTAGGGGTCACCAAATGAAATTAATAGATAACAGGTTTAAAACAAACAAAAGGAAGTTTTTCTTTACACAGCACATGATTGGCCTGTGGAACTCCTTGCCTGAGAATGTTGTGAAGACCAGCACATTAACAGGGTTCAAGAAAGAGCTAGATAAATTCATGGAAGTTAGGTTCATCAAAGGCTATTAGCTGGATGGGTAGGAATGGTGTCCATAGCCTCTGTTAGAGGCTGGGAATGTGATGGGAGAGGGATCACGTGATGATTCCCTGTTCTGTTCACTCTCTCTGGAGCATTGGCCACTGTTGGAAGACAGGATATTGGACTAGATCAGAGTCTCCCACCTTTTTAATCATGAGATCGTTTTTTGAATTTAAGTGCAATCCAAGATCTACCTCAAGTATAAATAACCTTGCCCCACCTCCTTCCCACCCCTTCTCTGAGGCCCTGCCCCTGCTCACTCCATCTTCCCTCTCCTGCCCATCCTCTCTGACTCATCAGGCTGGGGCAGAGGATTTGGGTGCAGACTATGGTCTTGGATTAAGGGATCTGGAGTGCCAGAGGGGCTGTGAGCTGCTCTGCGGGAAGGCAGTTGGGATGTAGGAAGTTCTAGGTGCAGGCTCTGGGATGGCGTTTGGATACAGGGTTGCTTGGGGCTGGGGCAGGAGCTTGGGGTGTAGGAGGGGTTCATGCCTGGGGTAGGAGTTTGGGATGTGGGCTCCAGTTGGGCACTGCCTAGCTCAGGTGGCTCCTGGTTGGTGGTGCAGTGAGGTTAAGGCAGGCTCACCCCTGCCCTGGCCCTGGCCCACTCCCAAAAGCAGCCAGCAAGCTCCATCCCAAGTCCTGCTGTGCCCCCTCTCTGCTCTGTGGAGACAGGATATGGAGTGGAAGGGGGCACCTAGACATCAGCACCCTGCTCTCCCTTTCCTGCCCTGCACAGAAAGCAGAAAAGCTTCCAGGGGGAGGGGCAGCTCCAAGGCAAAGGGCAAGAGATGAGCAGCAGTGGGGGGAGGGGCAGCTGAAGTGCTGACACTTGATAGCCTCTTATCCAAACCAGCCAGGATCACCTGTCAGAGGCACCAAGATCTACTGGTTGGTGATCCCTGGGCTAGAAGGACCTTTGGTCTGACCCAGTGTGGCCGTTCTTATGTACTCATGTACTGTGATTCTGCTGAGCTACTGTGGGGGCAATTCTCTGTAAAAGAGAGAAAAACAAACAGCCACCACATGCAGCGTGTAACAATAATTAGCAATGCACATGGAATAGCAGAGATGACTACAAAACTAGTTTATATACTGTAAACACTGGGCTTATAAATAAAGTCCCATTAGTGAAATGTCAGGAGGCGAAAGGTTTATATATGTGGAATGTTGGTAAACTCTGACCCAACACCAGATTAAATGAATGCATGAACCTGGGAGCTGGATACAGAAATGAAGTGAAACATCAGAAATCTACACAAGTGTCACCCTCATCCTATTCTACATGCTCTGAGGTTTCCATTCTCTTTGCCTGTGAATTTTCTACGAGTGTAAGAGGTGGATTCTTTTTTAAGGATGGAAAAGGGATACACATATGTTGGATTGTTTTAAAATTCACTAAGTGACCATCTGATTGACTGACACTTTCATAGTAGAACAAACTTGAAAGAAGAGAAGAGTGCTATTAACTATATATTTTGGCTACTCGCTTTCTGTGTTCCCCACGGTATTATTCCAGAACTGTGTGTTCAAATAAGTGCTATTCCATCTCACTGTCCAGCTTGACTTTCTGTTTATTCTACAGTGAAATCATACTTGGCGTTTGTGATATCACTATTTGTTGTCATGGTAATGATTCACGTCAGGTCAACTTCATCTGTATGGACAAAATCCAGCTAGTGTTACTCAACAGGTCCCTCTGAAAGCAAAGGGTCTATGCCTATGAGCAAGGTGACCCTTTCAGGGTGAAGCTGGAAGAAAAGATTTATGTAATGATAGATAATTGGCTGAACAAAAATAACTTTAATATTTAACTATCAGGGAAACTTTAATATTTAACTACAGGGAAACTTTAAAAAATGAACAGCGATTCAGATTGGTGGGCGAGAGGCAAAAAAAATAGAATTCACGGATGACACTAAACAGAGAGGTGTTGTGAGCATCATCAAGGCAGAGATATAACAAAGGAACACAGACAGATTAGAAATACAGGAATGAAAGAAAGTTAGCTCATCAATTGTGAGAAGTGAAGGGAATAGGGAAAACAACATGTTACACAAAAAGAGAGAATCCTGAAAGGCAATAATGCCAAGAGATTTTAAGAGTGACAGTAAACAGCAAACTAGATATGGGATATTGCCATGAAAAAAGCCAGTGTGATTTGGCACTTCTCTGTTATTTTTCAGTGATGAAGTGAATTATCTAGATTAGAACCTAAATAATTTCAAGATGGGCACATAATAAGTGTATTCAGTAGATTTGGGGTGATCTGACCACACCTAAAGTATCGGGTCAAAATTCTTGACTATTAGTGACTAAATTTAAGCACCTAAATCCACTTCAAGGTTTCATAGGTGCTGAGCACCCACAGCTTCAGTAACATTTGCAGAAGTTCAACACCTCTGAAAAATCAGTTAGTCTATTTAAAGTCCAGATTCAGAAAGCCACTTAATCACTTACCTAACTTTAAGCACATGAGTGAGCCTACAGATTGATTATATTACTCATGAGTTAAAAGTTAGGAATGTGAAATCCCATTGATTTTAGTCTGAGTTTAGTTCTGGGCACTTCAACACCAGAATAGCACAGACAAATGGAAGAGGATTTCAAGAATAACACAAAATATTAATGAACTACAGGGATTACATTGTGAGGAAAGATTAACCGAACTAAATGTAGTGGGCCAAGTTAGGCTCTCAGTTACTGTAGTGCAAATCCAGAATAATTCCACTAATATCCATGAGAGGGGCATCATGCTGCATTTTGGGGAGCAATTTGGACTAGCAAAGACACACAACTGTGTATCTGTCTTCCCTACAATTCTAGGTGTCTTAAATGCTCTACAGATATCAACAGCCAGTAGACAAGCATGCAGACCCCTGAGTGTCTGTGCTGTGTAGCCCTGGTGCAGCATTCTGACCCTAGCAGCCTGCCCATTGCAATCTTTGCCTAAGGTTTCTCACCGATAATTAGTTTCAAGAGACTTCAGTCCACTTATCTGAAGCAGGAGTGGCAGAAGGTCCTTAAAAGTGTGTGGGGGGGGTCCCTTCACTCACTCCTCTCCGCACCCTCTCCTTTGCTGCTTATTTTTACTGATGGTAAAAAGTGATGGGGCCATGAAGCCCTAGGCCTGAAGGACCTTCTCTTTCTGAAGTCTCAAGATCCTACCCTCTTTAGTTCCTCAAGTGATGGATAACTCAAGTGGTGTTTTGCCCATCCTTTACAGCCAGTAAGCATCTGAAACACACATCTTTCAAAGTTTATGGACCTTTCTCCAAGAGGCAGGCAGGTTTCCTGGGGGGACCATTTCTATCCCCTGTGGAGATGAAGTGGTCATCTTTCCCCACTTGCTGTCTTAATGGCTTTGTTTACCTTGCACGTAATACGGATCCATTGTCTTTGCTGACAATGAATCTAATTAGACAAGACACAGGTCCTGGAGCTCTTGACATTCTGACTCCCCAATTATTTGTGAGCTTTAATGCTTCTGTTTATTGCATATGTAAATTGAAATCCCATTATTAATGGTCAATCCTGCTTCTTTTATATTCAAGATCTGGGCAGATTTGTTTTCTACATTGTTCCAATACAGACTTTAAGACATATCAGAGAACATACATACAAACACATATATTAAATATATACATTTTGCAATGATATTAGTCACCAGGCTATCATTAGTTTTACAGTGATGTATTAATGTAATATAAGGAGATATACCATTTCACAGAATTGGAAGGGAGCTTGAGAGGTCATTGAGACCAGTTCCCTGCCCTCACAGCAGGACCAAGTACCATCCCTGACAGATTTGCCCCAGCTCCCTAAATGAACCCCTCAAAGATTGAACTCACAACCCTGGGTTTAGCAGGCCTATGCTCAAACCAGTGATCTATTCTTCCCTCCCCTCCCCCCCCAAAAGACACCTTTGAGAAACACATCATGATACCAATATGTTGGGGGTATAACAGTCATGCTAGCTGAAACTCCTGTTAGGGTATGTCTAGACTACAGGGTTTTGTTGACAAAAGTGGACTTTTGTTGACAAAACTATACCTGTGTCTACACTACCGCCGAGTTCTGTCGACAGTAAGTCGACAGAACACAGCAGTTTTGTCTACGGCAGTAAACCTCATTCTATGAGGAATAATGCCTTTTGTTGAAAGAGTTCTGTCGACCAAAGGCGCTATTGCATCCACGCAGGGTTTTTCAAGAGAGAGCATCCAGACTCTCTGTTGAAAAAGTGGCTTGCTTTGTCGACAGAACTGGCTGTAGTCTAGACACTCTTTGTTGACAGAGGCTTTGTTGACAGTATCTGTCAACAAAGCCTCTGTCAACAAAAGCCTCTACTCTAGACGTACCCTTACATACAAAGGGAGTGTCTAGCCTCTGGGATTAAGATGCTGGATGCTTGGGGACAGAGATGATTACTGTCCAAAATCATCAAATGATTTGGTTTTAGTAGCAAACTTCTCTCGTTTCAACTTTGCTCCAGTATGAACATCCTACTTTAGTCACCCAGTGAATTTCCAAACATGACAACATTTGTGTATATCCCTTCTCCACCCTTTGGAAAAAAAATTATCCAGCTTTTACTCAAAGGGGAAGAACTCAGATGCCAAAGAGAATGGAAATCTCACAGCACATACAACAGGATGAAAGAGACAGCTGTGCAGAATATGATGTTTTCCTTCATTTCTGTATCCCTTCCAATCAGCTCCATGCTTAAAGTTAAATTCTGGCACAAGAGCAGATTAACAAGATTCCACATGAAGTCAAAGGAGTTACTGCAGATTTATGCTGCTGTGACCTTCCTAGAATTTATGAAAAACTTCCTAGAATTTGAGAAAGGCAAAGAGGCAAAATGTGCAGTGAAGCTGCACAGTATTTTGTGGGTCTAATTTACTTAACATAGTATGGGGATAGGCGCAATACGAAAATCTAAGAGATAATAGAATTTGACACAGCATAAATAATTTGACTAAGTACCAGCTGTTTGGCAATATAACTGTATACAAGGAGTTGAAGGTTAAACACCATGAGGGAGAGGAACTATTTAGATATATGAAAGAATTAAAATTAAATTGTAAAATGTGGTAAATGTAGGTTGATTATGATGAGACATTTCTTCGCGGTAAGACCTGTTTTATTTTGGAATAGTCTCCCCAAAAAAGTATTGTGTGATGTCACTTGAGACATTCAGAACCAGATTGCACAAAACACTAGATAAGATACTATCCTGTAATAGCAGAGGGAATGGGTTGGATGACCTAATAAAAGTAATGTGAATTCAAGTAATGTAACTTCACAAACCAAACACTGTATTTGCCATGTTTATTTTAAAAAACAGCTCAACACTTTTAACTTGTATTATACGCATGGGTGACTGAGAGAAGGGAGTGGGCGAATGCCCTCAGAACTAATGTTTTGTCTGCATCCCCTCCTTTAAATGATTTGCTATTGACACGTTTTCTCCAAAATGAAGAGGATTCATCCGCCATTGTTACTATCACTGGTGGTTGCAGACAGACAAAATGCAGAGCAAAGATATATTTGTCCAATGTTAGCTAAATGGGTTTTAATTTCACTTAAATGTCAGTTTCTTACATCATATTGACTTTTAGCTAGTAACTAGGCTATCCTCTATTTTTCCATCCACTGAAAGGCATCCTATGGTGAAATATGATATCCAGCTTTATTCTGTGTTCTTAACTTATTTTTTAATTATTTTTTAAATTTTTAATATTTCCATCTTTTTTGGTTTACACCTCAGTAAAAAGATCCATAATTGGTAATATGTTAACTTGTAATAGTAAGAGATTTAAGGAAAGTCTCTAACACTTATTCCAAGTGTGCTGTCTGTTTAAGAACTTTCATGGGTGGAATATTACCAAACTTCTTTCTTTATCTGTAAATGTCTCTTGCCTTTCCAGCTATAACCCATAATTTATCCTGAAATTATACTGCCTCAAAAGGATCTTTTAAATTATTTTTTCCTCCCGAACAGATGCAATGTCTTGCTGCTCTATTCCAAAAATCAACCTATTGAAATATATTGCAGTTTTAAAGGGAGAAAGCTACTGTTGCTTTGTCTCCATCAGAATAAAATTTCTCTGTAGAAGTGACTGTAATAGTATTTTTCTTCTGTCCCATAAAAAGTGAGCACACTGTGTAGGGCTGCAGCATGAAATCACCCTTTTTAATAAATTATATCTACCAATGCGACATTATGTATATAACCTCATGAATTGTGGCTCAATTTTTATTAATGGGCTTTTGATGAATTTGATAGTATCCTGTTAAGAATTGCCTTTGGAGAATCTATTATTGTAACTTTTTGGAACTTTTAATTTTTTTTGTATATATTGTAACTAAAACCCCATGGCTGAAGAACAATGTGAGCGAGCCCTTCCAAAGAACCTACCCAAGAAAGAGAAACAAAAGCCCCATCAAGAAAAGAAGATCAAAGTCCCATCTGCTGTTAACTGATGATTCATGGTCATAGTACCCCAGAGCGGTGGGGCAGCACAAGACGGGAGTAAAACATAAAAAGATGAGCACAAAACTATAGAATTGGGTCTTTCAGTACTACAACCATTCTCCAGGAGCACCAGTGCGTACTGACACAACCTGATTCCCTTCCTCGTGTCTAGACTGCCTGACCAGTGGACCAGCATGAGCAACTGAGGCTGGTAATTATATCCCATCTGTAGTAGTGTGTGTATACATGGTGTATAATTTTAGTAGCTAGGGAAGGTATATGAATTCTGCATTCACAATAAATGTGGCACGTTGGCTTATCTCCCTAACAAGATTCTGCTAGTTCTGTTTCTACAAGTATAACAACTGGTGTACTGCCAGTTTAGGCCTATTAGGCCCCAAGCTCAGGCAAGCGCTGTTGCATGGTGACTAATCTCAAAGACCTGAAGAGTTAAAGATATTTATAAACTTTTTCACCAGTGACAGGTAAATTTGGAATTAATTTTAAACAGAGCCCTTGGTGTTACAATTACTTGGCAAGATCCCAAAGTATTCATTATTGCAAGAAAAAGTGTCACAGAATATTAGGCTCCCTCCCTCCTGCCACCTCCTCATCCCTAGGTGCAAACACACTAGTGATCCCAAGTCTGATGCTCATCTCAAGACGACGTAAATCCAAAGTAACTCTAAAATTACTCTGGGTTTATACTGGCCTAACTAAACAGATGATGTCCCACACACTGTAAATCTGCCACCACTTAGTGAGGAAAGGCTCTGGGAGCCAGGGCTAGCCTTACCATGAGGCGAACTGAGGAGGCTGCCTCAAGTGCCAGACTGTGTGGGGGTGCCACTAGGACCCAGAGTGTAGAAAATTGTGCCTGCTGCTGGTTCATATGTATTCTCTCTGCAGTACCATGAAAGGAGTAGAACAGAAAGAAGGCAGAATTGAGACCTTTCAAAGTTTTGGCCCAAGCGAGGGGACATGGAGGCGTCATTTGAGCTCCCTGCCTCAGGTGCCAAAATGTTGTGGGCCGGCCCTGCTGGGAGCACTAATAAAAATTAGTCTCTTAGTATCAGGTTTGTGTTCCAATAGAGAAAAATGTCCGTGAAGTTTTTAAGGATGATTTGATATTTGTTCATACAGTGCTTTCTGCCTCATATTTTTCTTTAATGGCATAGAGTCTGCCTTTTATATCCGTTGCTTGCAGAAAATCTGACCTCCTTTGGCTACTGACAAAAGGATATTTCTCTGAACCATAATTTTGTACCTATCAGCCATAATTAAAAGATTTACCATATAGCTGGCAATTTTACCTAGTAAAACTGAAGGCTGATCCTTAAAGCTGCAATGCAGAAAATCAGTTGGGTATCTATATGTGATTTCCCAAAATTGGTGCATCAGTTCCCAATTCAAAAAACACAATTCCTTCACTTCCCCAAGTTTCACTGTACTCTATGCTATAACAAGCTTTGTGAGATCCCAGCTTTCCCACAAAGTAAATGAGACTACTCGTCTGAATAAGGATCACTAATAGGACTGAATCATTATTCTGGACGTGTCGGCACATCTGCAAGTTTTGATCAAAGCTCATTTCCATTGAGGGCATTTCCTTTACTATGGGATGCGAAGGCAGAACCTTTCCTTCACAATAGTATCTGCTGCTCTCTGCATGAGAGGATGATCTGGGCTGTTCCTTTCAGTTTGATTTCACTTTAGGGTTAGGCAATGCTTTGCTACTTTGCCTTGAGTTAATATAACAGACAAGTTTTCACTTTGGCTTATGGGTTTATAGTTCTACTGGGAAGCTTTTAAGAGCAGGAGATTTTTCTGACTCTGATAACTAATGCTCTTTAGTTGTGCTAATCATACATGTCCCATGGCATGCCCCAAAGCACCTGAGCACTTCTCATGCGCCTGTGCTGGGATTTCAAGAAATACTCATAGGTAAGAACTTCCTTTTCCTCAAATTTTTATTCTGTGATCAAAAGGTCAAGCAAGGCTGTAAAGTCCCAGTTTTACATAATCTCAGGCTAGCAGAGAGGCCCCAAACCCTATAAGTCATTGCTCAGTCAAGATTTTCATGGATTACACTGGGGATTTCTGGAGGGTTACTCAGTTATTCTCAAGATAATTATGGTGTGCATCATCATGAACCATACAGTGGGACCATAAAACCCCCGGTAAATTTTAGGCACACTATCAATATATCTGGCTTAATCAAAATCAATTTGTGACTATTTTCAGTGGTGAAATTCTAACCGCTCTGAAGGCCATGGGGGTTATGCCATTGACTTCACCGCAGCCAGATTTCACCCAGCAAATTCTTTATTCAGTTTTTTTGTGGGATCATATTATTCAGATGGTCACTGGTTTGTTCATGAGCATGTTTGGGAATACCAATTACTCTGAACCATTATGACACAAATGCATTATTTACTGGGGGGGGGGGGAGAGAAGATTGTTAACTATTCATCACGCCTCATTTTAAAAGTTTTAGTCATGTACTCAGAGAATAAAAACAATAAATGTGACTTAGTGATCAATCACACACCTTAAATAAATGAGGCGGCAACAAGCAATCCACCAGCTGACATTTGCATAAACTTATATCGTGAACACTCATAAGTAACAAATACATTAAAAAAAATCAGAAATAGTCTGCAAATGACTGGCAAACCAGAAAAAAAGACCTAAATCTGCTAATTTGTTTGCAATGAATAATTCAGCCATCTCCCTCAATGCCAGTATGTATCAATTCAATGTTGGACATAACCTGAATCCAAGTTGTATTACCACATCTATTCTCTATCCTCCCTATTATTTTTCATTTTACTTTATTTAAAATTAAAATATATAACCATACCACAATACAAAATTATTTACAGAAAACCGCCTCTAGAATAATATTTGGGTTTTTATCATCTATGACACCTTTACTTGACATTAGGCAAAGCAAGAAAATTAATTTTCAGTTTGATTTTTTTCTCACCAATATATTATGCCAGCAATTCTTGCGTTGTCCATTTCTTATTCTGCCAAGGTCCCCTCAGGGCTCAGTGGTAGCAAAGCGAAGTGGAATCAGAAGGAAGTACCAAAATTCTCAGTCATGTAGTCTCCAGCTGGAATTTTCACATAGAAAACAATCTTAAATCCAAATACAGATTGAATATTCAGATCTATCCTAAATTTCCAGAAAGAAACTGGGCTGTTTGTACCCCAAGCTTCATCTAAAAGAAAAAAAGTGTGGAGAAAGAACTCTTGCCATGTGTGATAAAGAAAAATGCCTAAGATAAATTGATCTAAACATAGCATCTTATATCAATTTTCAGAAATATTGTAAGCAGAGAGATAGCTAAGATTTTGCCAGCTACTCTTCCTTACATAGTAGTATGAAGACCAGACACTAACCTATTAACCATTCTCCCTAGTGCCACTTAACTTATCACAGAAATGTAGGGCTGGAAAGGACCTTAAGTTGTCAAGTTCAGTAATTTTTGGGCTGTGGCAGAACCTCATAAATTTTGACCATCCGTCACTGGTGTTTATCTAACCTGTTTGTAAAACCTCCAATGAAGGGGATTCCACAGCCACTCTTGGAAGCCATTAGTTATATCCAATAGCTCACCTACATCTCCTTTAATCTCTGTTACTGCAGATTTGCCTCATTATTTCTTGTCCTGCCTTCAGTGGGCATAGAGAACAATTGATCTTCATCATCTTTATAGCAATTCTTAAAATATTTGAAGATTTATCAGATCCCCTCCCCAAAGTCTCCTTTTCTCGAGATTAAACATGCCCAGTCTCTTTAACCTTTCCTCACAGGTCAAGTTTTCTATACCTTTTATAATTTTAGCTGTTCTCCTCTGGACTTCCTCCAAATTGCCCACTGTTTTCCTCCAGTGTGGCACCCAGAACTGGACACAGTACTCCGTCTGAGATCCCATCAATGCCAAAAAGAGTGGGAGAATCACCTCCCATGTCTTGTACATGCCTCTTCTGTCATTAGCCTTTTTCATAGATGCCTACACCACATTGTGACTCATTCAGTTTGTGATCCACTATAAGCCCCAGATTCTTTTCAGCAGTTTTACTTCTTAGTCATTATTCCCCACTTTGTAGCTGTGCATTTGATTTTTGGCCCTCAGCGAAGTACTTTGAACTTGCCTTTACTAAATTTTATCCTGTTGAATTCAGACCAATTTTTCAAGGTCATTTTGAATTCTTACTTTGCAAGCATTTTGGAGGACAGGCTAACTCACACTAAAAATACCAATGGGAATGTTGCAGCACCGATAGCGGGAATCAAGCACGTTTGTACTCAAAGAGCTAGCTCATTTCACCAAATCCACATTATTCACATCTGTCTACCTCGCCTGGCAAGTATGCCCCTGGCTTCGTTGTAGACATATGCCTAGAGGCCTAACTAAGCATGTTTCAAGCAAGCCGTGGTTCCTGTTTCTCTACAGATTCAGGCGACAGTAACCCTTAACTAAAATGATTGGTCACAAAGATCTGTATTTTTAATACCTAAATATGTCTCATTTCAAAAGGGCCATTGTGAGGTTCAGATGATAGGTTTTGCAAAAAGAAACTCTTATAAAACTTAAAACTATTAGAAAATGTTTCCATGAATTTGTTTGCTTTCTTAAATTCCAATTGGATATCATATCTAATCTTTTGCATACATGTAATAAAATGGAACACAACCACAACTCAAACACAGTTGGAAAATATGCATTTTCCTCAGATAGGTTTGTTCAGCTGCTGCCATTATTTAAAAACTTCTGTCTCTATCTAGAAAGCATTTTTTAAATGTCTGAAACAGTTTATCTTTTCAAATAAAAGGGATATCCTTCAACTTTGGCTGGGCTTTTTCAGTAAGAAAGTCGAGTATAGCAAATCCTTTTTCTACAAAGTGTGTTAGTTTATTGCTTTCAATGAGATCCACAGATTGGCTGAAATTATTCAAAGTGCTAGAGGTGTGATGCATGCCAAAAACTGAAAAAAAATTACTCTCTCTATATGTAATTTCTGGGTAAATTTAAGGCACACAAAACAACATTGGTTGTTAGGCACAAAGAACGCAAACAAACACACCTTCATCCTGACTGCTAACACCCGAGAATACACTCTTGGGATACCTCTCAGAGAAAGAGGGACAACACAGTATGCAAGCTTTGGAACATTTAAACTCTAAAGACCTGATGACTCAGTGGTTTTTATGCTTGTTCTTTAGCAGCTTTTTAGAATATGTATCCTTTGTGGACCATGGTTCACTGTAAAGGATTTCTACTGCATATATAACGTTGCTCACCTCTTAGGAAGCCAATTTTCCTTGCCTTGTTTTAATTTAATGCTGGCCAATTGCCTTTTACTCGTTGAGTATGCTGGATTTTTCCCCCTTCCCACTAGTAACACAGCAACCATATGTGCATTGAGTGCGTAGATCTAAGCAAGTTGTTTTCCTGTTTCTTTTTTAAACTTTTGGAGCATTAGAAAAACGGTTACAAGTTAGCTCAGTTCAATATTAGAAAGGATAAACTTAGTACCTTAAAAAAGGACTGAACCAAAACCAGCCTTATGACCACAAAAAGTATTCTGGCGCCAGAACTATTGAAAAAAATGAAGAAGTAGTGGTGGGTTGTGGGGAAGGAGGGAGGGGACAGCCTGCCTGGTTTTATGCACTGGTTTATATTGGCTCATACTGTATGGAGTGCTAAACATTTTCCAGTTTGTTCAACAGTGATCAGATGAAGAAATCTTAGACAATGGAATAAACAGGCCAGGTTAGGATGGTTTGGAAAGCCACTAAAGATCTGTAAATACCTCCATTTTATTCTCCCCACATCCTCCCATTGCCAAAAGCCCATCATCACCACCAGCCTTGTTGATCGTAGCAACATAGCAGTTCTGTTTATGTACAGCACCAGACATGCTTTCCTCAGAATCTTCTTTTGAGATCTGTTGTAAAAGGTTCATGAGGAGGACACTGATGTTATATTGGTAATATGCTAGCTGTCAAAGAGAAAGATCTATCGTCACTTTATGGCCTATGCTCAATATACACTTCACTTCCTTTCAAAATGTAGCCACCTGCAGGATTAATGTTAATGGAGCCAGCAATATGAGGGTGCATCTACACAGCACTCTTACCTCGAAATAAACTACACAATTTGCGCTACACAATTTGCATAGCTTATTTCGAGGTAATTTTGAAATAGCTTATTTCAAAATTTGGAGCTGTGTGCATAACACCAAATTTCAAAATAAAGCACTATTCTGAAATGTCCCTTAGCCCTTGTGAATGAGGTTTACAGGGACGTCAGAATAGCAAGCCTGTTACATTTCGATATAATGGACTTGCTCTTAAGATGCAAAATAGCTATTTCAGGATATCAGAGGTATAATGAAATAGCTCTGCATTGCAGACATCACCTGAGCGAGAAGGCTGGACTAGAAGAGAAGAATAATGTATTCAGTTGAGACTATGTGGAAAATTTTCATTAAGGAAATGCTTAACATTCAAAAAGTTTCCCAGCCCTGGACTATACTGGGGAGTTATTTCAAAATAACTCCCCCTTATATTGAAAGAACAAGCGGAGTATCCACACTACCAAGCCCGTTATTTCTAAATAAGGGGCTGGTTATTTCAAAATAATATCTTCTGCTTTCCACGAGGCATAACGCTTATTTCAAAATACTTATTTTGAAATAGCATTGGTGTGGATGCTCCACTGCTGATATTTTGAAATAACTACTCTCCAAAGTCATTCAAAATAATTACTCCCCAGTGCTTCCTGGGGCTCTAAGTTGAGGTAACGCATCCACAATAAGGACACCTGCCTCGGACTAATTTCAAGGCTTCCCTGTAGTGTGAACACACTATTTTGATTTTGTTATTTTGAAATAATAACCCCCAAAATAAGATATTTCAAAATAATTTCCTAGGGTAGACGTGCCCTCAGGCTGCTAGTACTGTTCACATCAAACATAACATTGATCAGATGCACTCTGTATTATGGACATTCTCAAACATGGAAATCAGTTTGGTGCTTCAGGGAGCTGCCCCGGGACATAGTGATGTTTGGGTGATCCTCCAGTCAAAGTTAATCTTGGAAATATGTCAGTTTAGCTGACTAACTGCACCTCTCTGAATGTACCCTCTCAGGTCTCATCCTTTGCCTCTCCAGGAATGCAATCACATGATTCTCACATTCCTAGACTGGGCTCTGTGTTGAAATGCCCTGAATATCAACTGTGCCTACCAGGCAAGTCTGAATGGATCAAGCACCTGCAGTTCTTTCCTTCAGAGGGCTATGACAAGAGGTGAATAAAGTCATGAGATACCCTTTATAAAACCAAGTATTGTTTCATTTTAACAGAAACAAAGCCCCCACACACAGCTGTCTTACCTAATGCCTACACTACATCAGATAAGCCAAGCCTAACTTCTTCAGACACTTGGCAAGTCCTGAACATCAGTCCGCTCATCCTGAAAAGCTCCCCAACACTTACTTCCCCTTTGAAAACAAGCCATCTTTTTATCTAGCCAGAGTTCCTCTCTTCTTGTCGGTTTTTAGGCTTTGGCCTTGCTTGTTAAACCCAGGTCTAGCCAGACTTCTCAGAGCCAATCATAGAACTAGGAGGAATCTTGAGAGATCATCTAATTCAGCCCCCTTCACCCAAGTATTATCTAGACCGTCTAGTATTATCTAGACCTTACAGATGTATGCCTAACTTGCTCCTAAATATCTCCAAAGATGGATTCCACAACTTCCCTGGGCAATTTATTCTAGTACTTAACCACCCAGACTATTAGGAAGTTTGTTCTAATCTCTAACATGCCCCCACATGCTTGATGAAAATTAAATTAAAATAAAAGGGTGTTACAAGGAGGAGGGAGAAAAATTGTCCTCGGCCTCTGATGATAGGATAAGAAGCAACGGGCTTAAATTGCAGCAAAGAAGATTGCAAAGTAGAGCAGAAGAATTACTTCTCGTGTCTTGCTTACAACACGCCTGATAATACAGCCCAGAATAATGTTTGCTTGCTTGCTTGTTTGTTTTTTTACAACACTGTTGACTCATTTAGCTTGTGATCCACTATGGCCCCCATCCTTTTCTGCTGTAATCCTTCCCAGGCAGCATTTTGTATATGTGCAACTGATTGTTCCTTCCTAAAGAGAATACTTTTCATTAGTACTTATTGAATTTCATCCTATTGACTTCAGACCATTTCTATAATTTCTCCAGATTATTTTGGATTTTAATACTATCTTTCAAAAAGCACTTGCAACCCCTCCCAGCATGGTATCAGTTGCAAACTTTATAAGTGTGCTCTTTGTGCTACTATCTAAATCATTGAAGAAGATATTGAGCAGACCCAGACCCCAAAAATGATCCTTGCTTCTTTGCTCCTGTCCTCTAATTACTCAAAAGTGTTGACTGAGGGGTGGCTTATTTTGATCTATTCTTCCTTCCTGTTTGTTTTCTTTACAGCCTGGTATAAAACCAAGCCAACATATCCATACAGTAAAGATCCCAATAACCAGATCAATATATAGTAGTCATAAATTATTGCAGGGCAGCCACATCAGGACATCTTTCCTCTCGGTTTGCTCCCCCTCCCTATGCTTGCTGCTCCCTTTCCTTCCTTCAGTTCCTTTTTGATCACTATGCCAGTCTCCAATTTACTATGTCTCCAGGGGTATGTCTACACTACAAAGTTAATTTGAACTAACAGACGTTAGTTCGAATTAACTTTGATAGGTGCTACACTAGCGCTCCGCTAGTTCGAACTTAATTCTACTTAATTCTAGGTAAACCTCATTCTACAAGGACTAAGCCTAGTTCCAACTTACTAGTTCGAATTAAGGGGTGTGTAGCCCCTTAATTCGAACTAGGGGGAGGCTATCCCTCCCCAGCTTTCCCTGGTGGCCACTCTGGCCAACACCAGGGAAACTCGTATGCCCACCTCCCGGCCCCGGACTCCTTAAAGGGGCACGGGCTGGCTATGGTGCCCATGCCAGGTGCAAGCCTGCCAGCACCCAGCCAGCAGACCCTGCACCTGGCACGGCTCGAGACAGCCACCCGATGCCCCCCAGCCCTCCCCCTCTTCCCGGGACCAGGATGGAGGCTCCCGGGAGCTTGCCCGGGACCGCAAGAGGCGGGCACCCGCCTGGTCTAGTGCAGACATCGTGGACCTCGTCCACGACCTCCACACTAGGCACAGGAAAGTGGCCGTCTAGGGCAGGAGAGCTGCCAGCCTGGCCACCCAGGAGCAGGTGTACATGAAAATCAAAGTGGTCCACTGAGACCCCCGACCCTGAGCCCTGAGCTTACAATGGCCGTACTGGTCCAAAGGTCCATCTAGCCCAGTAGGCTGTCTGCCGACAGCGGCCAACCCTAGGGACCCTGGAGGGGATGGACCAAAGACAGTGACCAAGCCATTTGTCTCGTGCCATCCCTCTCCAGCCTTCCACAAACCTTGGGCAGGGACACCACTCCTACCCCCTGGCTAATAGCACTCCATGGACCCAACCTCCATGACTTGATCTCACTTCCCTTTAAACTCTGTTCTAGTTCTAGCCTTCACAGCCTCCTGCAGCAAGGAGTTCCACAGGTTGACTCTTCGCTTTGCGAAGAACTTTCTGTTACTAGTCTGCTACCCATTCCTTTCCTTTGATGTCCTCTAGTCCTTCTATTATGGGAACTAATGAAGAACATTTCTTGATGCACCCTCTCCACACCACTCATGCTTTTATAGACCTCTATCCTATCCCCCCTCAGTTTCCTCTTTTCTAAACTGAAAAGTCCCAGTCTCTTTAGCCTCTCTTCATATGGGACCTGTTCCAAACCTCTGATCATTTTAGTTGCCCTCCCCTCTCCCACCCTCTCTCTTCCCCTCTCCCAACTCCTTTTCCCAGTCTCCCCAAGTTTTGTTCAATAAAGAGAGATTCTATTTTTGACCACACGTTTTCTTTATTTTGTACATCAGGAAGGGGGGCTAGGGAAGGGTAAGTGGAAGGTGGTGAGGGAGGAATGGGGCACGAGCCCCGATGGGGAGGACTGGGCTGGCTCTGCGGGCTTCTGGGGGTGGAAGCTCTCCTGCAGCTCCCCAATTGCCCCCTCTCCCCAGATGGCAGCCTGCGGCAAGTGCAGCCGGTCTGATGGCCGAGTGCTGTGATGTGCCCAGTGTGGGCACTCAGGGCACTCCAAGCCAGGACTGCTTTGCAAGCGGGGCACCCCTGAGAACAGTCTGTCCGGGGTGGGGGTCGGGTCCCTTTAAGCACAGCCCTTGGCTAGCCTGAAACAGCATCTCCACGCTCTAAGTCCTCATCTGATGCCCTGCCGGCACTGCTTCCGGCCATCCTTAACCCCGGTTCAGGGTCCACTTAATGTGGACATGCTAGTTCTAATTAGCAAAATGCTAATTCGAACTAGTTTTTAATTCTAGATGCGTTAACTAATTCGAACTAAGTGAGTTCGAATTAGCGCTGTGGTGTAGACATACCCTAGGTGACAGCACCACCTACAGATGGAGGTTTTGAGTTGAGCGCCTCTCCGCCCACCTTCAGAGCTTGCAGCAGGAGCAAGTTGAGAGGGTAGGGATTTCTTTCAGTTTCTTGATCCACTGAAGCTCCGCTACTCACTGCAGGTCTCTGCAGCTTCATCTCTTCCCTGCTTGGTACTGCTTCTCTTGGTCCTCCAACCAAAAGCAGCATCAACCGGTAGCTACCCCAGCACAAGAGTTCATTCCTCTAGTCTAGCCAAAGTGAACACTGAGGGCTTGCTATTGCTACCAAAAGAAGACAGGAAACTTAGTCCAGCTTGTCCTTTTCTGGTTATGTAGGCAATGCTGCCTTGTGAGAAGACTGGAAAAGTGCTGGGAAAATGTGATTGCATGACAAAACGTATGAGAAAAGATCCCTGGCATACTAGTCACATGGGTACAGTTAAACAGTTTTTTAAATTCAGCAAAATCATGGTAAGTCTGTTGCAGTCTGACAGTCATACACTACAGCCCAATTTCCCAGAGAGATTGAAACCATGTGTGAAAACAGCCATGTTGCAACAGGCCATAATAGGTCATGTGAGTGGGACCTTAAAGCCTAGCCCTTCTTATCTTGTGAGAATGAGATCACAATGGATGGTGCAGGACATTTGAATGACTTGCTAAAGGCTGTGTAAAGAAAAGGCTTTAAAGAGAACCAAGGATCTCTGCCTCAGTTCCCAGAGCTTTTGGCTATTGTGTTACAATAGTGCACTGTATGTGTAGGAGGAATTTAGGGTGACATTCAAATGGTTGTTTGTCCCAAATTATCACAGTCATCTCACACAGCCAGCAAAAATTTCTGATTGTGGGCTGACTTGATTACTAGTGGCAAGATATTCCCACCTGTCCCTATGATTGAGAGAAAACACAATGCAGTTTGAGATTGCACAATGTATACACATGAGAAAAGTCACCTGATCCAGACAGTGGTAGCATGTGAATCCTGTTGCAACGATGTCCCCTCCACTCACTGTTAAAGCATTCACTAGAACAGAGGAGGCATATGCCACAGAAACCTGCATCACTTAAAATTATTGAGTCTATAAATTATTCAGGGAAGTCTCTGTGTGTAAGAAGTGTGTAACATGATGGCACTCCAATCCCAATTGTCTTTGCTACTAGCTATAAGAGCAACACAAACATTTAAAGACATAGAAAACTGAACAAGATCCACATGTTAGTTTTATTTATTTTTACAGAAGAGCATGTACATTGTATGTGTAGATTCCCTTTTACTAAAGGAGCCTCTGACTTTTTACTGGGAGGATCCTTTGTGCTGAAATTTAACCCTAGAGATTCCCAGGATGCCTTGGGAAAAAGGAGGGAAACAGTTGCTCTCTTTCTGGCAGTGCAAGGAAAGAGCTGGTGGGCTCCAATTGCTGATGTTGAACCTTTTCCAGTCCAGGAGCTGTTGCTAGAAGCTAGAGCCTGTTACTGAGAGCCTACTTGAGCTTTGATCTAGCAGGCTGCTTCAGGGATTGCTGGTGATTGTCTCTGGATGGGAGAGACTCTGACTGTGCCTGTGACTGATTAGAGGCTGCACAGAGGTAATTGTGAGTAACTGTCTGTTTGGGAAAGTACCACCTGGGATGGAGCACAGAAGACACACTGACTCTGGGTCCAAAGAAAGGCAGAGTGATATGCCCTGGGAATCAGAGCTGCTGGACTGGCTGCCTAGGTTGGACTGACACTCTCCACTCCAGCTGCAGATCTTCAAGCACACCCATGCAAGAGTCTGGGACTCTGAGATCCAGAGGAGTGCATACTCTAGGGTGGGAAAAATGGTGGCAAGGTAAATGACAGTTATATAAGTTTCCTTTATTTCTGTGCACTTTGTTAATTGCTTTTATTCACTGTTAGTCTGTTAAACCCAGTTCCTTTAAGTTGTTAAGCAAAGGTATGTAAATTCTAATTTAATCAACGAAATGCATATAATTTGTAATTCTTGTTTTTTAATTAGATCCAGATTATTACTGGAGGATCCCAAGGCACACCATTAAGTGTGTACAGGAGCCAGCCAGGTGGAGGCACCATCACTATATATTCCTTTAGAAGCAAGAGCCTACAGCAAGGGAGTGGACAGGGGATTCCCCAACTATCCAACATCACCATTGGAATACGCAGGATCTCCTTTAATGTTAAAACCATCAGATTCTCAAGCACACAGGTGAGCGTGGCCTGCTCCTCAGTAACCCAGGGATCAAAGAGGGGGTTACATATGGAACAGTTTGAGATTTCACAAACTGTAACTACTGCAGTAATTGTCACTTTCCTGCTCCTCTCCCCTTAAGATTGTTGCTAAATGGAGCTTACGTCCCGATACAGAGAGGTTGATGCAGAAATTTATCCAGGCTATATGTGGAGTGGGTTGGATATTTTTCAGAAGTATGGAAAGATGGTGAGGTGGGAGGAGGCATGTAATAAAGGACACGATGCAGTGGTGGTGGTATTGAATCACAGGTAAGATGTAAAACCAAAGTCTTGATCATTAAAAAACAAAACAAAACAAACAAAAAAACAAACAGTACATTTCTCTCCAGTGTTTTTCCTTGACAAATTTCAAATTGGGTAATGACATTAACTTGGCTACCTAACATTCCTAAGCAACAGATTTAGAGGGGTAGCTGAGTTAGTCTGTAACTGGAAAAACTTAAAAAACAACCAATAGTCCTGCAGCACCTTAGAGACTAACAAAACACGTAGATGGTATCATGAGCTTTCATAGGCACAACCCACTTCTTCACTCATCAGTTCTCTAAAAGTACTTGGACACTGCTTCTGATCCAGAATTGCTGCAGTGTTTCCTCTCAGCAGTAAATACATATCAGTGATGGTGGAGAAATAATCTCTAGAGTACTCTGGGACTTCCTCAAGATAAGTTCGTCATCACCACTCTGATCTCTGCATTGTTATGCACCTGCCACAGCAGTAATTTAGACACCATTTAGGGAATGAAACATAGCCACTTTTCTTCTGCAAAGATTGTACTCTCCTCCTTCATTTTAAGATGCTTAATGATATTTTAGTTATATCTACTATTTTTATGAGAAAAGGTTATCTAGTTAATCTGCCACCATTCTCCTGAGGGGAGGCTCTGGCAGAAATGAGAGTTCTGTAAAAATGGCATGACTAGAGTGCAATCTGATCTCAGGTGACAGATATCCACAGCCAGGAGCCTTCCTCTGAGAATGCTCTTCTTCCATTCCCCCTTTGTAAATTTCACCCTGGGGTCTGTCATTGTGAGCTCAGAAAAAAGATTATTCTTAAAGATGTCATCTTTCAGTTGCTTTCCCTAAGAGATGAGCTACTCTCTGACGAACTGCTAAAGTGGCAAATGTATGCATGCTTCCCCCAAATTTGCGCATTTCTCATTATCATGTATCATAAATGTTGCCACGTGGATTCTCTAATTAGCTACTAGAAACTGACTGCTCAATCCATCATATGGTATCTTAAAATAGCTTGCCTTAATTGTTTCGGAATAGTACATGTTCTGGCAGCAGAATCTTCCTCCGCCAGCAACTGCATGTTTAATTGGTGCTCTTGAGGTTAAAAAAACAAAAACACTTTGACTCTGCCTCTATGTTTCCCAGTCACCCTGTTCCCCCAACACATGGCTCAACATGGGCAGCAGAGCCTTGACCATCAATGAAATGAAGAATTGGCTTCAGGGATGCTGACTCAGCAGCACAAGGAGTGTGTGGGGGAAGAGGCAGAGTCGATAGAGGTACACCTACAGTGGAGAGTTGAGGGGGAGAGATCCCAGAGACAGGAAGAGTGGTACAAGCCAAAGAAGGCTGTCAAAAATAAAAATGATGGGAAAGAGAAATAAAGACAAGAAGAGAAGACAAGAGAAACAGCAATGAATACAGAGAAGGAAGAGGAGAGAAAAAAAGCCTTTGGTCTTCTCTCTACCTGTCTTAAATCTCTGTCTTTATCTTTCATCCTCTCCTCTGTTCGGGCAGCAAATGACATAGTATAATACAATTTCTTTTCCCTAAGAAAGGTAGCAGAATTTTCTTCAGAATATTCATGCACTGAGCATTCTGTGGAGCATGTCATACTCATTCTGACAGACTTCATAACACATCCCTGTGTCTGTATCGTTTACTGGGGAAACTAGCTCTACCAATGGTCTGGTTAAGTTAAGTTATGAAGAAAAGACCTGCTTTATCTTCTGGCAAGACAAAAATCCATTGGGTTTTTTATGGGTGGTGATAGCGTTCCTTCTCTCTTACATTTCAGATGGGTTGGCCCCAGATGATCAAACAGGGGAAATAAAATCCCCCTAAAAAAGAAAAAGGGAGGAAGATGTCTGTCTTTGGGCTAGTAGATAGAATGGAGTAGTGGTAAGAACTGGATATTTGAACACCTAGGTATTTCCCTGCTCTACAAATTACTCAGTGTAAGACTTAGGGTACGTCTACACTACAGCATTAATTCGAGTTAACTTAATTTGAAATACTTCATTTGAATTAAGATAATTTGAATTAACGCATCTACACACAAAATCTATTTCGAAATAGCACGTCCACACTGAGTGGACCCTGAACCAAAGTTAAGCCTGGACAGAACCAGTGCTGGAAGGGCATCAGGTTAGGACTTAGTGTGTGGGGCTGCTGTCAGAGGCTAACTGAGCTCCGTGCTTAAAGGGACCCTACCCCTACCCCGGACAGACAGTTCTCAGGGTTCCCTTCTTGCTTGTCTACCTCGATGAGGGACAGCAAAGCAGTCCTGTCTTGTAGTTCCCTGAGTGCCCGCACTCAGGACACCACAGCACTCTGCCACATGGAGCCAGAGCTGGTGCATCTCGTGGGGTCATTGCCATCAGCCCGGCTGCACTTGCTGCAGGCTGCCATCCAGGAGGGTCTATCAGGGGGTGTCAGGATCCAGGAGGCCCTGCAGGAGAGCATCCATCCCAAGGAGCCCCCAGAGCCACCCCGGTCCTCCCCACCGGGGGCTCACACCCCATTCCTCCCTCATGTCCTTCCACTTTCCCCTCTCTAGCTCCCCTTCCTGATGTCAAACAAAAGACATGTATGTTCAAAAATAGAAACTGGGTTTATTGAACAAAACTGGGGGGGGGGGGGATGAACTTCTGGGGAGACTGGGAAAAGGAGGTGGGAGAGGGGAGGGGGAAACCTGGGAGGAGGGAGCTAGAAGGGGGAAGCAAGGGGAAGATGGGGGTGGGGAAGCTCAGGGCCCAGGGTTGGGGGTCTTGCCGGACCAACCTGATTTTCATGCAAACCTGCTCCTGGGTTCGCATGTGGCCTTCGGTGGCAGGCTGCAGGGGCGGCCCATGAGCCTAGGTGAACTAGGCAGTTGCCTAGAGCACTGCTGGCCCAAGCGCCCAATGATGACGTCACGGGGTGCCGGGGCGCCCCATGATGACATCACGGCCATTGACAGCTGTGCAGGTGGGGGTGCCAATCGTGCCACTCACCTGGGGCACCAGCTGCCGCAGCCAGCCTCAGGCCACTCCTGCCAGGCTGACAGCTATCCTGCCATAGACGGCCACATTCCTCCATTTAGTGCAGAGATCATGGATGTTGGGGGCATCCCCCCAAACCTGAATAAGGTCCATGATCTCCAGCATGGACTAGGAAGGCTCCTGCCTTCCCCGGCCCCTGTCAGGTTCCTGGGAACTGGCAGATTGCTCCTGGGGAGCAGTGGAGGGCTGGCTGCCAGTGGCTCACTGGCTCATGTTTTGGGGCCACTGGGTCAGGGGTGGCCACTGCTGGCTCTGGGCTGGCAGGCTTGGAGCTGGCACAGGCACTGTGGCCAGGGTCTACTACCCCTTTAATGGCTCTAGGGTTGGGGGAGAGGAGAGTAAGTTTTCCTGGTTGTGCCCAGAGTGGCCACCAGGGCTACCTGGGAAGGGCTGGAGGCCCCCTATTTCAAATTAAGCATCTACACAGCACTTAATTCGAAATAGCTATTTCAAATTTGGTATTACTCCTTGTAGAGTGAGTTTTACCAAATTCTTATTAAGCGTTCCACTATTTCGAATTAATTTTGAAATAGCAGTTTGTGTGTATAGACGCTATTAAAGTTAATTCGAAAGAATGGCTGTTATTTCGAATTAACTTTGCAGTGTAAACATACCCTTAGTGAATTTCTCTTAAGGCCACACTTTTTAAAAGCTGGTGCTTAGTGGTTTTAACTTATCTGTGCCTTATTATCCACTTTGTACAGATGAGGAAAGTACTATTCATCTACATCACAGTCATGCTGAGAGATTAATTTTATGTTTGTAAAACCCTTTGACAGACTCATAATCAAGGTACAAGAGATATACAGTGTTAGGCATCTTTTATAAACTTCTGACATCAAAACCAAGGACTAAATACTAAGCTCGTGTGAACTCATGTCAATGGAACTAAATTGCTTCATACCAGCTGGAGATCTATCCTGATATATGTCTGGGAAGTTGGTCTGAGGATTAAAATAAGTGTTTGTGAACATTCAGGACTGTGAAGGTCTTTTGCCTGAAAAGCTAATAGGGCAGCTCAAGGTGGTATAATTTTACCCTCGAGTCAGACAATGTAGATCAGAGATTCTCAAACTGTCATTCATGATTACAAGTAGTGCTAACCAAGGATCTCAGAACGCCTATGATCAGCTTGTAGATGAAAAACATCTGTCTGAACCTGGACCTGAACAAGACCTAGACAACACTAGATGTAAATGCTTTGAAAATATTATACAGGAACCTGCGTTCACAGTAAAGCCTCAGTTCCTCTTCACCTCATTTCTAAGCCTAGACAATCAGGTAGTATCACTGATAATAAAAGGTTCCCACATCTATAATTTTCTAGGAAACTCTACCCTATCTTCCCGGACAGTGGGCATTGTGATCCATACATCCAAGATCTCCAGACTGATTAATTCATTTTCATTATTCTGTTATTAATTCTGATTGTTAAATACGTTGGATGTGTAGTCAGTCTCTCACACTACATATCACTAGCCCAGAAGTGATTCTTCTACACATGAGCAGCAGGGACATTAGTAGTAACTTGAATCAGAATATTACCTCTGATTAGCAGCAAATACCTTGTGTTTCTCTGTAGCCCAGTCAAGGAGTAGGTCTTTGTCCACCAGGGCTCAGCGAGGGGCTCCTCCTTCTTTGTGTCAGTGTGCGGCCACTCTGCCTCACTGCTCAGCTCACTGCTCAGTCATACATGGGGCTGCAGTGCTGGTTCTGTGGCTTAGACACGCAGTCAGGCTGAGCACATAGTCAAGCAGCACTGGCCCCTCACTCAAGGTGGGCAACACTAGTCCAGGGACTCAGGCCTGTGGTCAGGGCAAGTGCACATTTAACATGCCAAGCCCTCACTCAGGGCAGGCAACAATAGTCCAGGGCTCAGGCCAGTCATTGGGCTCAGCCTTTTAAAATAAATAATCATTAAGCTCCGGCCTTAGCTAAGGGTGGGGCAGCAAATAGTAGCACATGGTTCCGGTGCTCAAGGCAAGTAAGAGTCAACTGGGCCCCAGGCCCTGGTACACCACAGGGCACCAAATGGTTGAGTCTCCTAGCTCAGGCAGAGAGTTGACAATTTGCCAAGAGAAGCGGGGGGGAGACCACTACCCATGGGGTTAGGTGGTAGGGGGCACATAGGCCCACCCACTCTACTGCGTCCCAGACTAGGGGCCTAATAGTGGTCAGTGGGGATCCTGGACACAACACACTGACTCCCTCACAGGTTCTGGTTCAACTAGACTAAGGTTACTGGGCTTTTTACAACCTCCCCCTCCACGCAGAACTCATTAACAGGTCTTCTAGGTTGGAAGCAGTGTTCCCTCTAAACTGCACAGCAGCACAGCTTCACAAGGGATTAACCAGCCCCGCCCAGTCAGTCAGCCCTGAGCTTCTGTCTGGGCGGGACTGATTAATCACCTGTGAAGCTGTGCTGATGGTCCTGGAGGTCCTGGCCAGTCCTTGGCCTCCTTTAGGTTCACAGCAGCATCCCAGCTTGGGCATGTATCTGGCTCCTGTGGCAGCTGGGGCCTCACTGGGCTTCTAGGCCTGCCTTTTATTCTCCTGGCCCCTCCTCCTGATTTCCTTCAACATGGGGGAGTGGGGAAGGGCTCTGTCTACCAGGGTTCGGTGAGGGCAGCCACTCCTTTCTGTTCACACAGTAAATAAATAACCTCACTACTTCAGACAAAATGTAAGGAACACTTCTGAAGTGCTCTCTATGCTAACCCTAGTTTAATCAATCAATTGTTTCTATTCTTTCATTTAAAATAGTCTGTTCTCTGTTGTTTTCTTTCCTCACACTCATTGGGTTATCTTCCACTCCTCCATCATGTCCCATCCCACTGGGTTTCTCTCATGCACTCCCTTCCAACATCCTCTTCCACCTTCTCCCCAACGTTCCATAAGTTAAGATCAGGTAAAGGTAGTATCTGGCTGTTGCGTGTGGTACAGAAATTGATAAAGCATTTATATCTAAACTGGAAATTATTTGCAGAAGATTAACTGGACTCTCCCCACCAAAGATAATCCCTCCACCCAGCATGATAGAGGTCAACTTAAAAGGGCTATAGATAGTGACAAATCCACCTCTCATGGCATATTCACTTTAAGACACCACACACAGCAACTAGGAATTTATTATTGAAACTACAACCATCTTTCTTTGCTAAGTGTTCTGGAAAGCTGGAACCAATTCTCATTTTAAGCAGAATCTTTGGAATACTCAGAAATCTTGCCAGGTATTTAACATTTTGACTACATCTTCAAAGATAATTAAAAAATTGAATTGAATCACTTGTTGTCAGGTTCAGGTCTGTTTTTTAGAACTGTTTGGCTATATTTTTTAGTTGCCACTGCTTAAATACACAGTATGCATAAGAGGAAAAACAAATATGAAATGGACTGCCAGTCAGTATACAAACAATCACAGAAGGTCAAAGTGGTTATGATGATGATAAATCATCTATGTTGGTAATCCAAACAAGCAAATACGAGGAGTAGGAATTTGAATAGAATAGAATACAGAATAGACAACCAGATTTTAAATTTGCATGCTCCACTTTGTGTAATTGAAGCTGTATTTTTTTTGTGGAATGGGACATTGTTTTGCATGTCAAGAGAATATAATAATGCCCATTTTTATACAGTGGTTTTCATCAGTGGATCTCAAAATGCTTCACAAAACTGAGTGCCTGAATTTCACCAAAAAGACTGTGTGAACAAAGGCTTTGGAAGCAAATGGACATAACATCCGGAGAGAACAGTTTACTCTGCTCCTAAGTGCTTGTCTGTATGCGCAAAAGGTATAGATACAAGTTGACTCACAATTCAAATAGCCAGTTTTGCAAAAATGCCTCTGTTGTTTTTGATGCAAAACAAATGGCTAGAGCTTGGCTTCCAAAATTTTACCTCCTGGCACACCTGTGGAACATCAACCACAGTAATAATTTCTTTTGCACAGTCACAAATCTAATCCCCCTTTCCCATTCAAGAATCACCTTGGAGTCTGACAAAAACCAACAGAGACAAGTTAGTTTCCAGGTCAGTCAGCAATATCTGATAACAACGGAGCAGAGCTGAGAAACATTTATGTAGCATCTCATTATGACTTGTTGCTGTTGATTTATTGGGAAATTCCTAGACTGTGTTGATTTCTTTTCAGAGCTTAAATTTATTATGATACAAAGAGAGAAGATCTTGGTGCAGGGAAAAGATCACTTTAATACCGAATACAAATCCATATGTAACATATTCCCCATGCAAGCAGGGCATAATCACTCTCACTGGTATCGTTCTTCAGCTATACATGCCCCTTTGTCCCCACTTGTCATGCCAACTGGATTTAACCTACAGGAGAGATCTTAAATGCATTGCTAGCAGATTCAGAACGCAAATGCACTAGCAGCATTCTGCTGACATTTATTAAGCACCCTAGTCCCTCAAGTGTCTGGGCGCTAAGCCATTGACGTCACTGAACAATAGGCAAAATATTTCCTCCTCCTCCATAGCCCTGAACTGTAAACAGCCAGCTTGCACACAGCAGGCTGAACATTTGGGAAGAGGCGGAGAAGGAGAATGTGAGAAACTCTCCAGCAATGCTGCTGAAAACAAGCAGCTGCTGCTGCATGACCAGCTTCTCCATCTCCTCCCATTATGCCACAGAAATTACTGGTGTTCGCTTTGTGGAGACCACATAGTAAAATGGAGCAGATGCACTATAAATAAACTGCACCTATTGTACTCACAAGGAGTTATTACAGGTGACATTCATTACATTGAAAGAAAACCTTACCTTACTTTCCTCTGTGAGCAAAGTATTATTACAAATTTACTGTGTATTTCAAGGAAATGAAGGTGGGAGAAAATATAGCGGGGAGAATTTTATTAAAGTGCATTCATGCCTCCAACCCACTCAGAAAAAGGAAAGCAATTTTTATGTGAAGCGGACTGTAGAAGGGAAACAGGACTGTTTGGAAATCTTGGTAGCTGCCTCAGTTCCTTGATGCATCTCTCAGATCTTTGTAACTATCTTGCCACTGCATACGCCTAGGCAAAATTATGGAGGAGTGGAGGCTGTCAGACTTGTCGAGCCAGCCAGGGGGACAGGGAGCTCTGCTCGCTGAGGTTTCAAACTCTGCTGTGGCCAGAATAAGGCCAGCCAGAGAGAAGTCCTGCTGGCTGGAGCACAGAGCCCTGCTGGCCGGAGCTGGACTGGTGGCCAGGAGAGGAGCCTGGCGGGGGGCAGAGAGACCTGCTGGCCAGAGTGAGGCCGGTGGCTTGTAGAGGAGGCCCCCAGAGGGCTGGGGGCTGTGCACTAGCCAGGGCCACGGCCAGGAAGGGGACTCTGAGAAAGTCTGAGGCCTGACCTTCCTTGGTCTGGCAAATTCCTTAGTTGAGGACCACTCAGGTTCCCAAAGGTGCCGGACCAGGGAGGTCCAACCTGTAGTAAAATCATCAAAGCAGCCAGGAACTTTGGTCTTCTTTGCAAGACACAGCCTGGAGCAATACACAAACTGTCAAAGTGAAAATCCATATTTACGAGACATGTCTTTTATTCACTCTCCTATATGGACAAATTGGGCCAAACATACCAAAAGACTAAATAGTTTTTGTCTCAGATGCTTGCATAAAATTCTTTGAATAAGATGGCAAGTCAGAGTGACAAATGGGGAAGTGTTAAATTGTGCTGGTATGTCGTTCATGGGACATTGATTAGTAAGAAAAGACTCAGGAGGCGTGTACGCTGAATCTCATGTAGGGTCTAGAAAGAGAGGCAGACAGCTGTGCAGATTTTGGGATGCTTGCAAAGATGATTTAGTACCCTTTGGAATCTCTGTGGATGATTGGAAAAGGAGTGCAGAATGCTGCTCTGGTAGAGATGGAGTGAGGCAGTGCTAAGGGAACTAGCTCAAGCTTTGTGATAGTCAGTGTCAGAGGAGGAAAAAATTCACTGCTCAGACTGAGAGCATTGCTAGAGTGTGATTTGCCTGACCTGTGGATAGGACTGTTATTCCTGCATCAGGCTCAGCAGCCATCAGAGAATGTATTGACATATACACCATGCTCTGTAAAGAGTGATAGTGCCATTGAAACATAACCACAGAGGCAGGGCATCCAATTTAGAGGAGTCCTAAGGGCTACTGTAGCCTCTGCTTGGTGCAGAACTACTAGCCTTGTCAGCACCAGGAAAATGGAGGCAAATTATCTCCCTTTTATATATGGGCGAATCTCTGCCGAGGAATAAATCTGTCCTAGTCTTCAGCCTTGAATTTTTAAAACTCAGGAAGAACTATGACAAATGAAGAAACAAGCCCCATATACCAACAAGCTTTTTTGAAGAAATCCTAGGAAAACATCCTACAAAGATCAGACAAATTCAGTTTTTAAAGGCTTATCAGAAAAATCTGCACAAACTGCATGAAACTCAGGTTTCTCTATCATCTTCTAGAGGTTTTAGTGAACCCTGCCCAAAGTTGAAACAATGACATTAAAGAGACTACAGGTTGAACCTCTTTAGTCTGGTACTCTCTCATCTGGTAACATCCATAGCCCGGCATGATTTCAGTTAGTTGGATGTCCACTTATAATGGGTGCGGCCAAGTTTCCCGCCATCTCATAAAGTTTGTTTACAGCTGCCAGTCCTGGCTTTCAGCGTTCTGTGCTGTTATTTAGCTCTAATTTACCCCTAAATGTCTTCTAACTGCCCAGTATGCAGTGAAGTGTTGCTAATGCTGCTAGACAATATTGGGGACCTACCATAGTCTGGCAAATTCTCTGGTTCAGCTCCAATCAGGTCCCAAGGGTAACCTGTACATTTTTGCAGTAGACAACTGAGACAAAGTGCTCCCTGGTGACCTTATGGTCCTTTCTCTTGTTTCATTTGATTTTTTTTTGCTTACTTCTCTGCTCACAGAAGATACAAAACTATCCCCCTTCCACTCTCTCCCCCATTCCTTGTCAAGCAAACATCCTGAGGATCTCCCAAGCCATCAGACTTTGTGGAAGGCAGGCTTGAGAATGCAGGGAGAGATGTTTGTTTTCTCTGTGCAATGCTGCTCTCTGTTGAATGAAGCTGCAGGTGGCACCTCATAATACTTACAGTGTGTTCTGATTTATGTTTTCAAAGTGCTGTATAAACTAGCTTATTTATCTGAACAGCCTGTGAATAATTAATTAGTATCCCCATTTAGCAGATGGCGAAAGAGATCATCGGGGGGTAAGGTAGTTCACTGATTTGCTAGGTAGGCATAGTTTGTCCAATGAGTAATCCAGTGGACCACAATGCCCTCTGGAAAGCTATTTACCCACCTCTATTTCTCAGTTTTCCAGTGACATCTATGATCTGCATATACCATATTATTCTCACTGTCTGAAGCCACACATGCAAGGGAGAGAAAAGTAACTTGTGCCTTGCAATGTCTGCAATAGCTTTCACAGAGTAGTGTCATTTTTGGAATCTACACACGTTGATGTCCTGTCGTGTCAGCTACTGTGGTCTACGAATTGGAGACTAAGTACACATCAATGCGTCAAGAGGCAGCGTTTCTCAGAGCCTGGGTTGACAGATTCCGGCTTACACTATGGTGCTAAAATAAGTTGTGCAGACACTGTGCTTTGTGGGTCTCGTGTTTAGGGAGGCGGGCCAATTGGAGAGCCAGAACCCTAGCTGAAGCTGCAACATCTACACTGCAAGCACCATTGTACAAATCCAAGTTTGTTGACCTAAGTTTGGAGACTTGCTGCTGTGGGCGGCCACTCATTGTGTGATCTACCCTAAGCATCTCACAAGGGACCTAGTGCAGTGACCTAGTGCAGTGTTTCTGAAAGCATTCCATGGAATCACTCTCAGAAACACATTAACTGGCTGCCCAGTGCTTCCCCCAGCTCCCCTTGGCTGCAAAAGGCGAAATGGAGCCAATGGGAGCTGTGAGGCTTCATGGCCGCGGCTCCAGTAAATAAACAAACCGGGACAGCCAGTTAATATGCTTCTGAGAGTGATTTCGCGGAACACTTTCAGAACCACTGACCTAGTGGATTAGTCAGGCATGAAGATTTTTTTTTAAAATTCCGTGATTAGCAGCTTAAAACATTACATGTGTTTGCTTCAGACATTGTTGAACCCCTTTTGTAGAGGCTTGCCACAAACATTGGCATGGTTGAGTTTTACAAGCACAAGGGTCCATAGAAAGCTAAAAAAAATATCAGAGAAGTAGCCATGTGAGTCTGTAATTTTAAAAATAATAAATAAAAAGTCCTGTAGTATCTGAGGGTGTCTCTAGACTACATGGCTCTGTCAATGGAGCCATGTAAAGTAGTTTACCTGACATAGTCAATGAAGCAGGGATTTAAATAATCCCCGCTTCATTAAAATAAAAATGGCTGCTGCGCTGTGCCCACAATCAACTGATCTGGCACAGCACGGCAGTCTAGATGCAGATCAGTCGACAAGGGAAGCCTTTGTCACCCGCTCCTGTAAACCTCGTTTCACAAGGCAAAAGGGAGCAGTCAACAAAGGTTTCCTTTGTTGACCAATCTGTGTCTAGACTGCCGCGCTGTGCTGGATCAGCTGATTGGCGGCACAGCGTGTTGGCCATTTTTATTTTAATGAAGTGGGGATTATTTAAATCCCCGCTTCATTTACTATGTCGGGTAAACTACTTTACATGGCTCTGTCGACGGAGCCATGAAGTCTAGACACACCCTTAGAGACTAACCAAAATACACAGAACCACGAGCTTTCGTGGCAAAATCCAGTTCATTTATATAATTTGGTTAGTCTCTAAGATGCGACGGGACTACCTGATGTTTTCATAGAAAGCTAGAAAGCTAGTTTCTTTCCCTTCCTATACATGAGTATATGTACTTTTTTCTATAGTGCCATCCTTGGTAGTTAGTGCCTCCCCCCCCCGGCATATGCTGGGTTCGGGGTCAGGCAATTACTTAGCTTTTTTCAAAAGTTATTTAGCTGAGCCGAACAACCACTGTAAGAAGTACCTACGTACTATTGCCTCCTTTTTACAGATAGGGAAAGTGGAGCTCACAAACCATCCAGGACCAGGAGTAATGCACAGGATGCAAGTTTCAAGTGAGACTGCTCATAATAGAAAGCTGTGCAATCAGATGTGTTTTGGTAACCAGGCCCCTTGTCAAAGCCAACCAGTGGAAGAGGAGGCAGGAGTTCCCTGCTCTCAGTCCTGTGCTCATTCTTCTAAGACACAAGGACTCTGGGACAGGAAAAAAAAGGCTGAGGAAGTGCCTTGCATATTTAGACAACTTCCTCTTAAATACTTGTACATGCTATGGGCTTCACCCATGTTTAAGATCGCTGCTGACAAGCTCAGGCTCTTTTCTGTGCTTATACAGTATGGCATGTTTTCAAATGTTCATAGCTTTCAGATTTTGCAGCCTTCCACCTTCCACCCCTTTCAAAGTACATACGACTCTCTGAGACTGCGCATGGGGAAAAGTTTAAAAGTTCAATCATTTTCAAATTTTTCCCAAAGGAAGAGGGGGGAGAACAAGAACAATTTTCCTCCTATGGGAAAAATAATGTGGTTCCTCTCATATTTTTATAACTCTAAACCAGCTACAGCTAGCTAAATGTATTCTCTTTGGGCTTTCCACAAAAATTCACCTTTAGGCAGAGACCAAGAATGGAAAATTTCACTCTCAGCAGTGAATATTTTGGAAAGTTATGAGTGTTAGAATAGAGTATTAGAACAGAGGCTGTTTTACAAACTCAACTTTAATGACCATTAGCAGCCACCACTACATTAAAAAGTCTGCAAAATGGAACTCCACATTTGATCCCAGTCTGAGCTAGAACTGTGGAAAGCATACCTTTTTAAATGGAATAAGAGATGCAATTTTGCCCTTTAAACTGACCTCTGACAACTAGAAAAATCAAAGGCAGAGCCAAACCACTGCTTAACTCTCTTACGACAAGACACAAAGCAGAGAGTCATTAGATAATACATAAGACCAAAAATATTGTTGGAAATAACGTGTCACTGCGTTCTTGAAGGAATGCAGAAAACTTACTGGTTTGTCTCTTCCTTATTCTCGGGAACAGATCCGGGCACTCAGCTTGATCATGGTTCAAATTTTCATTGGCTTGCCCATCTCTATTGTGACTTTACAGGAGAGTTTCATAGAATCATAAAATACTAGGACTGGAAGGGACCTCAAGAGGTCATCGAGTCCAGTCCCCTGCCCTCATGGCAGGACCAAATACTGTCTAGACCATCCCTGATAGACATTTATCTAACCTACTCTTAAATATCTCCACAGATGGAGATTTCACAACCTCCCTGGGCGATTTATTCCAGTGTTTGACTACCCTGACAATTAGGAACTTTTTCCTAATGTCCAGCCTAAACCTCCCTTGCTGCAGTTTAAGCCCATTGCTTCTTGTTCTATTCCCAGAGGCCAAGATGAACAAGTTTTCTCCCTCCTCATGACACCCTTTTAGATATCTGAAAACTGCTATCATGCCCCCTCGATCTTCTCTTTTCTAAACTAAACAAACCTAATTCCTTCAGCCTTCCCTCATAGGTCATGTTCTCTAGACCTTTAGTCATTCTTGTTGCTCTTCTGTGGACCCTCTCCAATTTCTCCACATATTTCTTGAAATGCGGTACCCAGAACTGAACACAATACTCCAATTGAGGCCTAGCCAGCGCAGAGTAGAGCAGAAGAATGACTTCTCATGTCTTGCTCACAACACACCTGTTAATGCATCCCAGAATCATGTTTGCTTTCTTTGCAACAGCATCACACTGCTGACTCATATTCAACTTGTGGTCCACTATAACCCCTAGATTCCTTTCTGCCGTACTCTTTCCCAGACAGTCGCTTCCCATTCTATATGTATGAAACTGATTGTTCCTTCCTAAGTAGAGCACTTTGTATTTGTCCTTATTAAACTTCATCCTATTTACCTCAGACCATTTCTCCAATTTGTCCAGGTCATTTTGAATTATGACCCTATCCTGCAGATTAGTTGCAACCCCTTCTCAGCTTGATATAATCTGCAAACTTAATAAGCGTACTTTCTATACCAATATCTAAATCGTTGATGAAGATATTGAACAGAGCCGGTCCTAAAACAGACCCCTGCGGAACCCCACTTGTTATGCCTTTCCAGAAGGATTGTGAACCATTAATAACTATTCTCTGAGTTCGGTTATCCAGCCAGTTATGCACCCACCTTATAGTAGCCCCATCTAAGTTGTATTTACTTAGTTTATGGATAAGAATATCATGCGAGACTGTATCAAACGCCTTGCTAAAGTCTAGGTATACCACATCCACCGCTTCTCCCATATCCACAAGACTCGTTACCCTATTAAAGAAAGCTTTCAGATTGATTTGACATGATTTGTTCTTTACAAATCCATGCTGACTGTTCCCTATCACCTTTCCACTTTCCAAGTGTTTACAGATGATTTCCTTAATTACTTGTTCCATTATCTTCCCTGGCAAATAAGTTAAACTGACTGGTCTGTAGTTTCCTGGGTTGTTCTTATTTCCCTTTTTATAGATGGGCACTATATTTGCCCTTTTCCAGTCCTCTGGAATCCCTCCTGTCTCCCATGATTTTCCAAAGATGATAGCTAGAGGCTCCGATACCTCCTCTATCAGCTCCTTGAGTATTCTAGAATGTATTTCATCAGGCCCTGGTGACTTTCAGGCATCTAACTTTTCTAGGTGATTTTTAACTTGTTCTTTTTTTATTTTACCTTCTAAAACTACCCCTTTCCCACTAGCATTCACTATGTTAGGCGTTCCTTCAGACTTCTCGGTGAAGACCGAAACAAACAAGTCATTGAGCATCTCTGCCATTTCCACGTTTACTGTTACTGTTTCTCCCTCCTCACTGACTAGTGGGCTTACCCTCTCCTTGGTCTTCCTCTTGCTTCTAATGTATTTATAAAAAAAGTCTTCTTGTTTCCCTTCATTCCCGTAGCTAGTTTGAGCTCATTCTGTGCCTTTGCCTTTCTAATCTTGCCCCTGCATTCCTGTGCTGTTTGCCTCTATTCATCCTTTGTAATTTGTCCTACTTTCCATTTTTTAATAGATAATCCAGTTGGTTGGATTATCTCCTGTAGGCCTCACATTAGGATCTATCTGGACTGAGTTTGAGGGAAGTCTTTAAAACAGAGGTATCAGGAGGAAGAAATTACCAAAGCTCGGTAAAGGATTGTAGTATCTAGGGAGAAATTATCTGTAAATCACTGGAAAAGCCTACATGCATTATAGATGAGGCTCCATGTACCAGATAACCACAGTCCATATTACCAACTCCTACATTCTTCTGAAATGTTGATTTATTCTCTCATGAAATAATTCTTCATGCCTATCTCCTTATATTATACACACACTAACCTGAAAATAATCATTGGTGTGAAATTTGCCAGATTATTTTAGATAGTGATTATAATCAAGTATGATGGATTTTTGTGTTCCTATCTTAAGCAGCAAGTTCTGTTCCCCAGTGCTTGAATCCTGTGATGATGTTCTGATAGCCCCCTCAGAACTTCCTTTCACCTACTTATCCCGGGAAGGAGGAGAAAATTGTAGCCAACCTCCATGGCCCATGTCCTCTGTTTCTAGTGCCACAGCCTATGTATAGTGTTGCCATTATCACAGCTCACCTGCCTACACTTTTGGTCCCCCACACCTGCCTAACTCCATGGACCAGGTCAGCATGCACTGCAATTCATTTAAATTCACCTTGTGGGGAAAGCTAAAGAATAAGAGGCAACTGCAGGCAGGGACCAGTGGACCATGGAGACGGAAAACAAGATGCAAATGCCTGGCTGCTTCACAATGGTGAATTCCACAACAATAATATTGAATGCTTAGGCATCTTGGGAACATGCCAAATTCCACAGAACTGGTTGAGACAAATGGGGCAATTCAAGCCTCTCAGAGCTACTGTTTCAAGCTTTTTCCAGACCAGCAGGCATCACTGCCTTGTCTGAACTTGGATCACATTTTCAGTGTTACCTGTAGAACTATGGGCACTAGACAAATTTATATACCACTTTTTAGAATGCTGACAGAGATTCTGGAGCACTATGCTATAGTAAATTCCATGGAAAATTATGCAACACGGAACTGCAGAATTCACAGGCCTCTGATTATAAACAAAACACAACTATTTTAATTAAACTCATCAAACAAACAGTGACAAAACATGCAATGCACCAGAGATTTTAAAAGAGAGTAAGACCTCACAAATTTGTATTGTTTCAATGAAAAAAAAAAGAAATAAGAAAAAAGAAAAAAGAGCTTGTTAAATAAGCTCATGTCAAAGCTACAAACATCAGCCAAGGCCTGCACTGTGTCAAACCAAGCTATTATTTCTGGACTGCTCTTTCTTTGCCTCTGTTAGGGTTTTTCTCCATTCTCTTCTATGTACACCCTTCCCTCAGAGCCATGACCAGTGTTCCCTGTAAGCTGTGCACTTGGGCGGCCACCCAGGAGAGATTCAAATGCTGCCCAGCTGATTAACAGAGTGCCCACAGCAGGTAACATGTATCTCTACTGGTGGTGTACATTCACATATGCCTTAGTGCATATAACACACTTTTTTCTGCACATGGATGGAAAAAATTAGAGGGAAAATTGGCCAAGACCCAAGGCTTTCATTTTCTGCCTCCTTTTTTCCTCCCCTCCCTAAGGTTAGAAAGTGACAACAGACCTCGACACAGCAGCGCCCATCTGCTGCCAATTTCCTGACTTTATCATAGATCCACATGGTACAGGGCTCAGATGACTCACTATTCTCTGCCTTCCTCTTTGGGTTTGGCTCCTTTTTGACTAGGGCATATGAAAAAGCAATGTTACTCTCCCAAACCATCTCTGGTTGTGCAAAAATGTGCTGTTGCTCATATTCAAAGCTGTTGAACAATTGATTTTTTTGTTTCAGTGTCTGAACTGAAAAATATACATGTATCATTTTGGGCTAACCGGGAATTACTTAAAAAAATTGGCAAACAGAAATATTAATGTCATGTTGATATGAAATGTTTTATTTCATTTTTTAACCTTCTAAAATACTATCAAGTAAAATTTGAAAGAAAAAAGGAGTTTCAAATTGAAACAATAAAAGATTTTATTTAAAAAAAATGAAGTATCATGGTATTTTGAATTTTCTTCCTCCTGATAAAAGGACTTCGGTGAGTTCAACACAAATTTCCTAAATGTTTCAGAAGATTCAAACCTGTGTTCTTTGGCAAAAGTAGTTTGAAAAATTTCACACAGCCCCAGTCATAGAGGATGATACGATGTTCATAGTATGCACATGATTCAATGAGCAGTGAAATAGACAATGTGCGCCAACACTGTTATCATTGGGCATCTGAATGAGAGATGGAAGGGACAGGTCTCAGGTTTCAGAGTCACTGGGTAAAATTCTGATCTCCTTGGTCTCAATGTCTAACCTCTCACTGACTTCAAGGGGACCAGAACTGCAGCTGCTGTGTCAGATTCTGCAAATGCAAGCAGGAATCACTGTATCAGAAAGGCTCAAAAGTGTCATCCAAGTGTATTTTCATAACAGTCACTCTAATGTTTGTAAAACAAAAATTAAATTTTAAATTTGATTCTGGAAAATAAGGCAGCAGCATGAAAGAGGCACCAGTTTACCTTATGTACTTTATCATCTGCCAAGCTGAAACCCTTTCTCTATTACATTTACATATTGTTCCTTTCCTCATCTGCCTCATGTTGTTTTAGAAACTGAGCTTCTTTTTGCCATCTTTTTTATTAATCTGTGGGTCAGCATTCCTCGGGTCCAAGATTTGGTATAAGTAGGTTCCTGAAGTTAGGCTCATAAATCCCTATAAGGGTAGACAAGATAAAAAATAACTACACTCAGTCTCTGACTGTAACTATAATATGTCAGAAGGGTAATAGACAAAGGATAAAATAAAGTTATGTGTTTTCTATAGTAATAATAATGGACAGGTCTCAAAAATTCAGAGATTTGGTTCAGATCAGCTTCCAAAAGCTGGTAGAGTTGTCTGATCTATCCAAATGTAGCTTGTACCCAAATCAGCTGGCTTTCTAGTAAGATATCTACTTCTTGGGATGGTTGGGATTATTAGGCTTTGTCTACACTACATGCTTATCTAGAAATAACTCATGTGCGCATCTACACAACAAGCATGTTATTTCAAAATAATTTCAAAGTAACGGGCTTCTTACTCTCACTTCTGAAACCCTCATTTCATGAGGAGTAAGGGAAATCAACTTCCTGCAGTGTAGAGAGTGCCAAAAGTTGAGTTAAGGTAGTTCGACTTCAGCTATGCAATTAACATAGCTGAAGTTGCATATCTTAATTCGACTTTAGCCCATGGTGTAGATGTACCCCAAGAGTAGGAAATGTAAGATGAGTCAACTTGGTGCATCTGGTCTGGCTTACAAGATGTATCTGGTCTGGCTTATAAAGGCCCCCAAAGCTGAACACTTGCCAAAATGCATAGCATGAACAAAGCTTTATTGTATCACAAAAAAAAAAAAAAAAAAAAAAAAAAAAGTTGAATTCAAGGCAGCTCTGTCTTTGGGTAAATACTTGAGTTAGTTCTTTTCTGATCCACAGTGATCTTTCTACCTGCATCTGCTCCAACCCCCTTGAATTCAACAAAGCCTAACAAATAACTTACGCATCTGCCTAATTTTAAGTGCATAAGCGGTCTCATTTTTTCCAGTGTAGCTATTCATGTGCTTAAAATTAGGCATGTGCTTAAATACATTGGCAAATAGGGACCTAGGAGATTTGCTGTTGTCCAAGTGTGTGCAGAACTGCTGCAGAAGGCAACCCCCTCACATACAATTACCACAGAGGGTCCAGATCACACCAAATTACAATGTGGCCACAGATGTTCCCGTCTCCCCCACTTTGGAGCAAATAAATGTAACCCTTTAACGTATCAGTATCACGGGGCCACAGACCAGGCAGAAAGACAGAGGACTTCCCAGTGGGCTTCCTGCAGCCTGGAAATCTCTCAAATATTTTTTCTTATTATATAAGTACTAGAGGACACAAAGTGAAGAAATGAAATAAAAGCTAAGTAAAACCATGAAAGTAGTAGCAAAATTTCACTTTGTACACAAACTAAATACTGATAATGTTTAAACTGCTGACACACAAGGTTGCAGCAGCTGTACAAAGACTTGGCTCATACCCCAAGGTTGTCTTGACATTCCTAGTGTTATTTATAATGCTGAAAGTTAAGAGTAGCTTCTATTTACTTGGTATGAGGCTCAATCTATAGCTCCCAAACTACCGCCATAGGAAGCACTCTACATCAAGTGTTGATGTTCACGAATGACTGAAAACATAAAGGCAAGCAAAACAAACAAACTCATCAAGAGCTTTGAAATGTACAGGTAAAGAACAAAATGCTTCTTTTGGCCAGATACCCACTGTCAACTGAGACTAAGAACATGATTTGGTCCAACATTTTTGCGGTTAATTTGCAGTCAGGATGTTTATATAAAGTAAATAGTTGAGAGTTGGAAACTTGATTCTTTGCTTACCGGTAATATCTCTAATCTTCATAAAAAGCATTTCATGAGTTTAGTGCAGAATTTGGTTTACACACAGTTAAGATTTTGCATTTATATCGACAATTTAACTCAGTTGATTATCTACTTTTTCATGGCCTTACACCCCAATCCGTCATTTACACCTGTGCAAAAGAAATACAAAGAGGATATTAGATACTACCAAATTGTTTTTTGGTAATGCCAATACCAACATGAAATATAAAACAGTGAAAAATCAGGTTCCTACAGTTTAATCTTGCCTTATTGGAATCCTTCTGGGTACTACAGTTCTTTTGAAAGGTGCCATGCTTAGGAATTCCTCCTAAGAGTGGTGTCATTCCAGGATAAACCTGCACCTGGTTTCACTCTTAAATAGTAACTGATGTAGCACACAAAATGCCATATTGGAAATAAACAACAGGAGTAGAGAAATTTAATGTTGGGTGTATGAGCTAGGTCAGATATTGTAAAAGTTTTGTTTGCATGCAAACTTTCTACATGATAGAAAAAGGTGGAAGAGTAGCACCAAAAATAAATTAAAACCTATTTGAAGAGCGTTTTTCATAGTTTCCCATTAAAATGTCAGCAGCCATATGGTGGTTTCTACCTAAAAATAGTCTGAAATTTTAGCCGGGAAGAACATATCTGGCAGAAGACATCTTCATAAGAAGAAGCTGCATGGAAGTTGCAAGCTGCATGGAAACTAAAAAGACACCATAACAGAGGCTCAACTTATACGTATATACCAAATTAAAAAAACACAGAAAAAGAACCAAAAAAGTGCCACTGTGGCCTAACAACAAGGTAAAAGCAGTAGAGAGATTAAAAGGCAGCATTTAAAAAGTAGAAGTTAAATCTTAGTGAGGAAAATAGAAAGGAGCATAAACTTTGCCAAATGAAGTTTAAAAATATAAGTAGGAAGGTCAAAAAGGAATTTGAAGAACAGTCAAAAAGTAATAGCAATTTTTTTAAGTATATCAAAAGCAGGAAGCCTGCTTAAGCAACCTGTGGACCCACTGAATGATTGAGATGCTAAAGGAGCATTCAGAGATGAGAAAGTCATCGCATAGAAACTAAATAAATTCTTTGCATTGGTCTCCCGGCTGAGGGAGATTCCCAAATCTGAGCCATTCTCTTTAGGTGACACATCTGAGGAATTGCCCCAGATTGAAGTGTCATTTAGAGGAGGTTCTGGAACAAACTGATAAATTAAACAGTAACAAATCACAAGGGCCAGATGGCATTCATCCAAGAATTCTGAAAGAACTCAAATGTGAAATTGCGGAACTACTAACTGTGGTTTGTAACCTATCCTTTAAATCAGCTGGTGTACCAAATGACTGAAAGATAGCTAATGTGATACCAATTTTCAAAAAGGGCTCTCGAGGTGATCCTGGCAATTACAGATCAGTGAGTCTGACTTCAGTACCGGGAAAACTGATTGAAACTACAGTAAAGAACAGAATTGTCAGACACCCAGATGAACATAATTTGTTGGGGAAAAGTCAACAAGGTTTCTGTAAAGGGAAACCATGCTTCACTAACCTATTAGAGTTCTCTGAGGGGATCAACAATCATGTGGACAAGGGGGAATCCAGCAGCTATCATGTACTTAGATTTTCAGAAAGACTTTAACCAAAGGCTCTTAAGAAAAGTAGGCTGTCATGGGATAAGAGGGAAGGTTCTCCCATGTATTGATAACTGGTTAAAAGATAGGAAACAAAGACAAGGGATAATGAATACTTGGCAAAATATGCATCCATAATTCTCAAAATAAGCAGGGAAAGAAGTTTTAGTGAGTTTTCAAATTTCTATTTCTGCCAAATATTGCCATGAAGGGTTTATATTAGTTCTTTCCCTGCTTGATTCTCCCTCTTTCCTTCTACTCAGATGCCTCATGCTGCCCCTGGCAATTATGGTAGCTCCAAGGATATGGCCAATGTCACTTGACAGATTTCTAGGAGGAGTCCTAAGGATTCAAAAGTTCAGCCCACCACTTTTATTTTGTAGTGGCCTATGGCTCTGCATATTGAGACACTATGGCTAGTGGCTAGCCATATGTTTCAGATTCTGAATGTTAAGATATCTTGTACCAAACACCACTGGCGTTACTTAAAGAGGGAAAATGCACCAGCGAGCAGCAGTCAACTGAGGGAAATACATATTGTTCCTTCATCAGAATCACTAAACCACAGCAGGCAACTGCTGACCCAAAATGAAATGATTCCAATCTGTCCTAGGTTCTTGCAATGGAAGGAGCACAGCCAGGTATATAAAATTGCAGAAATCCTCCAAAGTTCCTTATTGTCTTGTCCTAATTATCAAGAAATAGGACTCTCTATGTATGGATAATATTAGTAGGAAAAGTAAGATAGCCAAAATCTGAATAGCTCTTTTTCTTCTGAGAAAAATGAGAATGATGTTGAACTAGTAATCAAATTATTTCCCGCCAATTCTGTTGTTCTCATCCACACGCCCCTCTTTATGTGTTTTTTTCCTCCAAACAAGTGACCTCTTTACTAACATGAATATTTCTCATTAGAAACCACAACAAAGGTACTCTTGTTTAAATTCATTTTCTAAAAATCCAAGATTAAAAACGGGTATGTTTACCCATTATCACAAACCTTTGCTAATAAATTAAGATGTACCTTTGGGTATAGAACCAATATTCTTCATTTGGCTTCCAGGGCATGGAAACCCCATCTTTTGTTTAATAGCCTAGTACCGCCAACCTTCCAGGATTGTCCTGGAGTCTCTAGGATTGTCAGATTAATTAAAGAGTGTCATGTAATGAAACCTCCATGAATATGTCCAACCAAAATTGCCAGCCTAAACGGGAGGAAATATGTCAGACTTACTTATGAAGGAGTGGAACTTACCTCAGTGGGAAGCAGTTGGTGTTTTTGGAGCCAAAAATCGTCAGATTCTGACTCTGATGAAACCAACATGTAGTTGGCTTTTTTCTGCAAGCAGGAGTTTGGTCATTGTAACAGATTAATCAACTGTATTATGTTCATCCGCTAGGTGGCACTACATATAATATCTTATTTAAACAAACTACAGCCATATCTGGTAGGGCATTAAAGGATCTTATGATGAACACATCTGGTATGGTTAGGCAAGCTTTATAGCCATATCTGTGACAGAAATATGTGACATGGTGTCAGGAGTAAGCTAAGAACAGAAACAGAAAGAAAATAGCAAGAAAGGTTTCAGACAGAAGAAACAAAGCAACAAAGGTTGCAGGATCTCCATCAGCATCCTACTCTTCAATGCCCCGAAAGACTTCAGCTTTGACAAATGGACAGACTGAAGTGATACTTTGCAAGATTTTGTCCTGCAAACAAACTCCACAAAGAAACTCGAGATATGCAGGTATCCTCTTTAATTTATACTAAGGGGAAGTAAGCAAAGCATATCTCGAAACCTTTGACTTGATAGAAAACAGTCACAAAGAGGACTATAAAAAAGTTTTGGCTATGTTTGATGCATACTTTATATCCCAGAAAAAAACTGCTTTATGAAAGAGCATGTTTTTACTCAGGAATTCAAGAACTTGGGGGGAAATGTCTGGTCTAGAATCTGGTGACCTTGTTCTTATCAAGGATGGAGAAAAAGGATGGACAACTCCAACAATTATAAAGAGAAAGAATTCAGTGCCCAGATCATATGTGATCAAGATCGACAGTGGAGAATGCAACAGAAACCATCACAATCTACAGTTTGTTCCTCAGAAAGAGCAATCGATAGAGCAATCTCTAAAGATTGCAGAGGCAAAACAAGAAGACTCAAGAATTCCAAACCAACCATAGCCAGTTGTTATAACGTATGAATTATCAAATGACCAAGTTGTTACACATCCAGATAGTGTAATTAGAAAACCAGCATGATTCACAGGTACTTTTGAAACTGGTCTGTATTCGTTTTTAAAAACTTAAAATACAATGAATAGTCTTGCAGCACCTTAGAGATGAACAAAACATGTAGATGATATCATAATGATGATACAGTTACAGTTTCCAGTTACAGACTAACCCAGCTACCCATCTGAAGCTTTCAATTTTAAAGATAGCATTAGCACGATAGTATATATTTTGTAAATGGTAGAGATTTAAAACAGGGGGCAATGTAATGGAATGCTGAGTTGTCTTATGAACCTGGCAGAGCACTAAAGAATCTTAAAATATACATTGGACGTGTACAATCAAGCTCTGTAGCCAGTTCATATCTTACACAGTTATATGACACTCATGTCTCTTCAACACAAATACAATGTTAAATGAAATAAATGCTAAGGCTGAATGATTAAGCACACAAGCATCAGAGAATGACAGCAGTAAGGTGAAACTCGCCTATGCCTCTTTGTACAAATGCTTTCTCACTGCCATTTTCAGTTACTCAGACACACAATATATTCTTCTCAATACAATATCCTCTCACCTTTTGCTGCATTCCTAATGTGGGTAGCCTCTGCTACCATTTATGACACTGCAAATGCTCAGGACCCAGACCATGAAAGTCATTGGCCTGCACCATGGGAAGACTTGCTTCATGCCCTAAGCCCTTTTACAATATCAAAGGTGAATGGAGGATGGGCTGGAAGCAGCAGCATGTACACATCAATAACACAAAAAGCAAGCAAGGACTCTCTACGGCAGCACGGCACTCAGTGCCTGCCCATCATCTAAGATAGCAGCAAAGGAAAAGCCCCTCTATCTTCCATGCTTTGACAAAATGTCTCCATGTTTTTAACTTACAGATCTTCTTGGTGAAGGCTAACTTATTCTCAATCCAGTAGAGTGAGCTTTCACAGTATGGGTCAGGAAAAAGTGTGTGGAGTAGGGAAATAAACCATTTCTATCTTTCATACTTCCTTGTTACCGGATCTAACCCAACTACCCATGCTTGAGCCGGAAACCTCCTTCCCCATATTTAGAGCCCTACTCAATTCATGGCTGTAAAAAACACAATCACAGACCATGGTGTCTAGACTCCCCAGTGCAATCTGGTCTTTTGTGTGTGTTTTAACCTATAATATAGGATATGTCTACACTACAGCGCTAATTCGAACTAACTGAGTTCGAATTAGTTAATTCGAACTAAGCTAATTCGAACTAACGCGTCTAGAACTAAAAACTAGTTCGAATTAGCGTTTTGCTAATTCGAACTAGCGTGTCCACATTAAGTGGACCCTGAACCGGGCTTAAGGATGGCCGGAAGCAGTGCCGGCAGGGCATCAGAGGAGGACTTAGAGTGTGGAGATGCTGTCTCAGGCTAGCCGAGGGTTGTGCTTAAAGGGTCCCGACCCCCACCCCGGACAGACAGTTCTCAGGGGTGCCCCGCTTGCAAAGCAGTCCTGGCTTGGAGTGCCCGGACTACCCACACTGGGCACATCACAGCACTCGGCCATCAGCCCGGCTGCACTTGCCGCAGGCTGTCATCTGGGGAGAGGGGGCAATTGGGGGGCTGCAGGAGAACTTCCATCCCCAGAAGCCCGCAGAGCCAGCCTAGTCCTCCCCATCGGGGACTCGTGCCCCATTCCTCCCTCACCTCCTTCCACTTACCCTTCCCTAGCCCCTCTTCTTGATGTACAAAATAAAGATAACGTGTCTTCCAAAATGGAATCTGTCTTTATTGAACAAAACTGGGGGAGACTGGGAAAAGGAGGTGGGAGAGGGGAAGAGAGAGGCTGGGAGAGGGGAGGGCAACTAAAATGATTAGGGGTTGGGAACAGGTCCCATATGAAGAGAGGCTAAAGAGACTGGGACTTTTCATCTTAGAAAAGAGGAGACGGAGGGGGGACAGGATAGAGGTCTCTAAAAGCAGGAGTTGGGTGGAGACGGTGCATACAGAAAAGTTCTTCATTAGTTCCCATAAAGAAGGACTAGAGGACACCAAAGGAAAGGAATGGGTAGCAGGCTTCAAACTAGTAACAGAAAGTTGTTCTTCACAAAGCAAAGAGCCAACCTGTGGAACTCCTTGCTGCAGGAGGCTCTGAAGGCTAGAACTGGAACAGAGTTTAAAGGGAAGTGAGATCAAGTCATGGAGGTTGGGTCCATGGAGGTTGGGTCCATTAGCCAGGGGGTAGAAATGGTGTCCCTGCCCAAGGTTTGTGAAAGGCTGGAGAGGGATGGCACGAGACAAATGGCTTGGTCACTGTCTTTGGTCCATCCCCTCCAGGGTCCCTAGGGTTGGCCGCTGTCGGCAGACAGGATACTGGGCTAGATGGACCTTTGGTCTGACCCAGGACGGCCATTGTAAGCTCAGGGCTCAGGGTCGGGGGTCTCAGTGGACCCCCTTGATTCTCTTGCACACCTGCTCCTGGGTGGCCAGGCTGGCAGCTATCCTGCCCAAGCCGGCCACTTTCCTGTGCCTAGTGCGGAGATTGTGGACGAGGTCCACGATGTCCGCACTAGCCCAGGAGGGTGCCCGCCTCTTGCGGTCCCAGGCAAGCTCCCTGGAGCCGCCAGCCTGGTCCCGGGAAGAGGGGGAGGGCTGGGGGGCATCGGGTGGGTGGCTCGATCCGTGCCAGGTGCAGGGTCTGCTGGCTGGGTGCTGGCAGGCTTGCACCTGGCACGGGCACTGTAGCCAGCCCGTGCCCCTTTAAGGGGGCCGGGGCCGGGAGGGGGGCAGTAGAGTTTCCCTGGTGTTGGCCAGAGTGGCCACCAGGGAAACCTGGGGAGGGCTAGCTTCCCACTAGTTCGAATTAAGGGGCTACACACCCTTTAATTCGAACTAGCTAGTTCGAACTAGGCTTAATCCTCGTGGAATGAGGATTACCTAGTTCGAACTAAGCGCTCCGTTAGTTCGAATTAAATTCAAACTAACGGAGCACTAGTGTAGCGCTTATGAAAGTTAGTTCGAACTAACTTTGTAGTGTAGACATACCCATACAGATTTCACAGGAGAAGGCTAGAGTTGCTTAAACTGGGAGTCTTGACTCAAAAGGGGGCTAAGGGGAGGACGTGCAAGGCTATTGTAGCAGGGTCATGGTATGTATTGCCATCCTTACTTTTGTGCTGCCTTCAGAGCTGGGTGGCTGGAAAGCAGTGGCTGCTGGTCAGGCACCCAGTTCTTAAGGCAGCAGCACAGAAGTAATGGTGGCGCTATCATACCATGCCATCTTTTTCTTCTGTGCTGCTGTTGGCAGTGGCACTGCCTTCAGAAATGGTCTCCCTAGCCACAGCTATCACTCTTTGGCTGCCCAGCTCTGAAGGCAGCAACAGAAGCAGCAGTGCAAAAGTAAGGGTGGCAATACCGCAACCCCCCTATAATAACCATGTGATCCACTAACAGCACCCTTTTTGGATCAGGACACTTCAATTACACCACCATGAAATTTCAGATTTGAATTCATGAAATTTGTGATTTTTAAAATCCTATGACTGTGAAATTGACCAAAATGGACCATGGATTCAGAAGAGCCCTACCCATACTGAACTGTTCCTAAGGAATTTAGAAGAAAAAGACTTGAAGCCCTGTTTTTTCTAAGCAGAACAGAAATATATTTCCACCAGCCAGGGAAGATGAAAGATTTATTTTTGGATTAATACCAGAAAGCCTTATTGGCAGAAACAATGTTGAATTGGAACAGTTAGAGTAGCAAGGACCCTATCCCATAGCCATGACTAGGACAGCTTATTGTATAGCTACTCCTGACTATAGGTATGTAGGTCATCTCCTGTGGCATCAGACCACTACTAAAATTACGCATAGCCTCATGAGCTACATCCGGAACCACTTTTGCTAATAATCATAATCTGCATGTACGCCAGTAATTCATCTTTCATCCGCAACCAAAGTTGTAGCTCACAATTGGCTGCTTTTTGTCAGTCTGAGTTTAATGCCACAAAGCATTGAAGTGACACCAGTGAGCTCTTCCTAGCTGGGACTTGTTACAAACTGAAAAGATTCTTCTTTCCCATGTCCGGGAGACAGCACAATGCTCAGCAATTCCCTTGAACCTCAGTGGGCACAATGAAGAAATATAATCAAATGATTTTTTTCTGGGGCTGGTGGTTTTGCTCTACTCTGGAGCAAAAACACTAATAAAAGTAGTGATAGAACTAGCCTATGTTTTGCTACTGGGGAGTCAAAAGTACAGAAAGTACAAACAGAACATATTCAGAGACCTCAGACTCAGAGACGTGGGTAGCCTAGCGTTACCGACTGAATTGGCCAGTGTAACTTGTCTGTTTGAAAGGGCTCCACTCAAGCGCCTTTGAGATTTGTTCCTATAATTTCAAACCACAGAACAAAACTAAACCGTTCCGATTTTTATTTTGCTGCAGTAGTCTCATGATTAGAGTAGGTCTGTTTGACACGCACCTATCTGTCCTGACCAGGTCCTTTAGCATTCCAGCAAGCCAGACGCAAAGCTTTTCCCCACTTGTTCAGACTGGATTTAATGCTTTCTGCATCTGGTGTTATGTGAACATATTTTTCTTCCTTTTCAGCTGAACTTCTTCATGTAGAGAGTCTCATTTTAAAAATGTGATTATTCTCTGTGTATTGAAATACATAGGAAACAGAAAAACATCTAGAAGTACACAGTGATTCCATTGTTGTATCACTTTTCCCACAAGCCCATTTTGGAATCAAAGATGAGATCCTGGGGCTTACAGCTCAAAACCATTCAACTTGCCAAACTGACTGTCCTTGCAGTCCTTCCTTTGGCTCTCAGCACAGTGCAGAGGAGTCAAGGAGGAGTTTGGGAGTGCATTGGGTGCAACATTTCACTGTTGAGGCATGGGATGTTGCCTTGATTAGTGATTTCCTTGAAGGATTAGTGATGGTATGATAGGAAATGCAGTGAAACAACCTTAATTCTAAAATAATTGAATTATGTGCATGTAGGGTGACCCATGCCTATGGGGAGACAGGGGCGGAGTGAGGGTTGCCAGCTTCAGCAATGTTCCTGAAGATGCTTAGTTTGTGTGAGCATGCTCAGTACAATCTAATAGCGAATCCAGTGGGGGGCGGGACATGTGGACCTTTCTAGGTGGGCAAGTGACTTCACATGTCTCCCTTCCCTCTCCCACACATCTCCTTTGCTGTATTGATGTCACTTTAAAAAACATTTTTTATAGAAACAATGGTATTCTTTCCAAAGAGTCAAAGGTAAGTGCTGCTACCTGTCAAATTTTCTAATGTGGTCAGTGTTACTATGAGATCTGCTTTTAATGTTCACGCATTATGAATAAAACTGAAACCCTCCGCTCTTTAGAAGTCTAGATGCCTCACTGCTCCTAAATTCTTCCCCTCGTTTCACTTCTTAATTCTGAAAAATCATCCTGAATTTCCTGTTGCTAGTCTTTGGAAAGTTCATTTAAAAAATTAAAAACATTTAATTGGGGGCAATTTCACCTCTAAAGCCAAATGAAATCCAGTCCAGATCCATAGTGATGAAAAATCATTTTATCCAGGTCAAGTTGTGTATGTAGCCCTCATTCCTATAGAACCTGAGCACTACTAAGTACTGAAAAGCAGAAATAAATCCATCTCTTGTTTCTTTTCTAGCACAGCCCAAGAGAGCAGAGAAGGTGCAGTGGCATAGGCTGTATAACCATGTCAGGACCCTCAGACTGTGTACTTATAGCTTGCGCCAGGGTCCATTTTTGGCCACCCTAATTGGATTAAAACTAATGCAGGTATGCCTACCTTAGTTGTAATCACACCTCGTACTGCAGTCTACACACGCTGTCTGAGGGACAGCGAAGTTGAAAAATGAGTTTTGCATAGAGTTCTGAAATTGGTACTGTGATCATCTTCACACCTCCTGGAACGTACACTTACAATGCTACAGCAGCATAGTCACATGGCTTTAGTAAAGACACTTACTACATGGGCAAGAAGGGTTCTCCCAGATCTGCAGTAGGTCATCTACCTTCCCAATAAGCAGCAACTAGTCTGACAGAAAAAATCTGTCCACCTGTCTACAAAGGAAGTTAAATTGGCATAGCTACTTCTCTTAGAGATGTGGATTTTTCATACCCTTGGGCAACATAGTTATACCAATATAAGTTTTCAGTGTAGACCAGCCCTGAGTCCCTTAGGACTTGCCTATATAGTGTGGCAAAGTATGCCACATGGGTGTGATTTGTAAAGCACATTAAAAGTGCTTATAGACCCTGTTATAATACTCCATATAACTATTATCTGAGGTCATTCTTGCAAAGGTAGAGGCTTCTTTTTACAGAGCTATGGCCAAACTCCTGAAAAGTGTTCAATACCAAACCAAATACCTCATACTGGGGTGCCTTATATTCAATGGGAAGACAGCACAGAGTGCAGAGCACCGGTGATGTGTTCATACTAGTCTGTGTTGTTAAGGAGACTGGCTTCTGCTTTTTAGAGAGCACTTTACAGACTGTGTCTATTTCTATGTGAAATGTGTTGGAATAAACAAGCCCTGCATGTGGCAAAGGCACAGATCACGGTGATAAGTTCTGCGTTTGATAGATGAACAGCAAAGCTGTGCCCTGGTTGCCTACAAGAGAGCGTTGTTTTGATGTCTTGGCTAAGTGGGTACCCAGTAGCACCAAGGAAGTAAAAATGTTTCCAAGACAACAAATTGATTTACTAAGTAGAGGCCAGATCCCCAGAATGGGGGAGAGGTTGCTCTAAAGGAGGCAATTTTTTCAAAATGCTTTCCTCTTCCTACAGCACTTAGTCTTAACTCATTCATCTTTAGCTTCTAGTCCTCATACAGATTCCAGTGAGGCACTGAAAAAGCTGTTCACTGAAAAAGGTATTGAAAAAGATGAGAAACAGATCAAGTAGATGGACAGTATGAAGATTATGTAAGTTCATGAGTCTTTGCGTGATTAGAAAAAATCCAAACACATTCACAATGGGCACCTCTATTTGTCAGCCTCAGGAGAGAAGCTAAAGACTGTTTGAGCATGGAAACTGACAATCTCTCATTCTTAGAGGTGGTTTCTCCAGAAAAGATTAAGACATTGGTGGACTAGGAAAGTTTGCCCCAGTGCTGCTAATACTATATCTTACTCCTGTGGGAATTCTACATCAAAAGATTAAAATTCTGCCCACAATATTTTAAAATTCTGCATATTTTATTTGTTAAAATAGTGTAATATAATCACATTGGTTTAAATTATTCTGGACATTTATTTAAAATACAGTACAATAGATGGAGAATGGTGAGTACTGGAGGAAACCTCCAAACCCGTCTATCTAATAGTAATATTGCTAGGAATGTAGCTAGTATTGATCCTTTGCTTCTAATTATTAGTCAACAGATATATGCAGTCATATGCTCAGTGCTACATCATGGGCAATTATACAGCAAGTGAGGGCATGGGACTCCAACTCGCAATTTATGCTATCAACTGACCATCTCCAGAAAAGTCAGTAACAAACAGTTCACAGAGCATATTTTGATATGATGTTTTTTCAGTCCCAAAATTTGGACTAGTTTTAATTAACTCACCCTAAGTATTTTCAAGGCCATATTGTCTTTTACACCACTCTGACAATGTCAAGGAGCCTTAAAACTTTACGTCTGTTTTATACTCCTCGGAGAATTCACTGAGAACAATGGGACCAATTCACTAAGCAACCAGGCTACTAAGTTCTGCTCTGCCAGAGGAGACAGAGCTGCCACACACCTACATCCTCAGAAGCACCCCAAAGCCCTGCCCTTCCATGCTGAGCATACCACAATTATGAGCAGGAGGGTCAGAGTGTCTCTGTCTCGCACATGCATGACTGTCCAACACCCATGTCCTGGCAGTGATTTACATCTTTACCAGCTGCTCTGGGCACCCAAACCAATACGTCTGCACTGCTAAGAAGGAGCGCATGACCACTTGTGGCTTCCCTTGCTTCCCCATCAGAAGTCATATTTCTGATGGGCCATGAATTCTATGCACAAATAATTCCCCCAGGAGTATACATCTGTTACGTTGATAGAGAGAGCTCTTGTCCACACGATTGCTAATCCAGCAACTTTTCTAGGCACTACATTCACTTTGTATTATACGAAATAATCATAACTGATATTTATAATCAAGAAACAATAGCTCCGCTTTTTTACCTCTCCAGTGTAGACACACACAAGCCAGGATCTGCCTAGAACAGGGAGATAGACTTACCAAGAAAGGAGCTTGGTGTTACAATTTGTAGATGTTCTCACTGCAGATTTGTACTAGGGCAGACACATCAGAATGCTGACTGTTCTCCAAAGATTTTCAGCTTAATGTTGCAGGCATTAAACTACTTATATTTCAAGTAAGTAGCCAAAGATTTAGATGCATACTGGGATTGAGATTCAGGACCTTCTGAGATTCTCCCATCAATAGGAATGATTCCATCTGAATTTTACAGTAAACCAAACAATATCCCTGTATATATTTGATCTTCATTCAGTTGGTATTTGAGTCTCATCTAGAAGCGGTCCCAGGGCTGGCTTTAGGCCGATTCACCCGATTCCCCCGAATCGGGCCCCGCGCCCTAAAGCCAGAGGGCCTCATGCCCTAAACCCTCAAGTGTGCTGGGCGCGCTGCGGGAGGGGGTGTCGGCCCCGGAGGAGGAGCGCGGAGGCTTCTGTGCACCGCGGGAGGGGGAGTCAGCCTGTGGGTTTGGCTGGAAGGCAGTACTCTGCCCTGTAGCTGGAGCTTTAAAGGGGCTGTGAGTTGTTTGTTTGTGTTCTGGGGTGTTTTTTTGGTCGACCAACATTTGGTTCGAATTGGGCCCCACACTTCCTAAAGCCAGTCCTGAGCGGTCCTATGACGTGCAACATTTTCACAGGTTACTGCAACAATGAATGAGAGAGACATGGGATTGATTTTGTTCCATTGAGCACAATGAGAGTTTTACCACTGAATTTAAGGGAGCAGGATGGGGGCCCACTTCTGTGGCCTCAGTCCAGCAGAGTTCCAACAGGACCCTTCATATGCTTAAAGCTATGCCCGTGCTAATTCTTTGCTGGGTCCCATATGAAAAACCCCCCACTATAATGTAATTGATTCATGTTGATCTTCATTGCAAATGTTAAAAAAAAGCCACGATGACCTCAGCATTGAATTAATGGATTTCTCTCATGTTTTCAGCAATAAAGAGAATGCTCTGAACTAGCTTCTAGTAAATTTGGTGGACAAGCAGGGAAAAGGGCTGTTTAATCTTAGCAGCCCAATCAGCTTCCAAATTTCATGGACTGAACTAAAAAGACATGACTGCTTGCAGAAGAGACTTCTCTAAACAGGAAAGGATTTGGGGTAAAAATTTCAAAAGCACCTAATTGACTTAGCCCAAGTTCCACTGACTTGTAGTGAAAAGGAAGCCCCTAACTAAATGCTCAAGTTGCTTTTGAATATGGGACTTGGGTGCTTCAGAAAATGTTACCCTGATAACTATTTTCTCAAGCAAACACTGATGGATATAGTCTTGCTGCAATAGGATTCTCATTTGTATCAATAAGATTTCAAGTAATAATCGCTCCCCTTTCCTAACTATGAAAGTGGATCCAAGTACATTACTCTCTGCCAGTAGGCATTGCCACATAGTTGACTAGCAAAAACAAGGTATGAAAATTGGAGGCAGACTGGAGCAATTAGCATAGATTAATTTAAATACCTGAACAATAAAGCAACTGAAGGAGAAGAGAAGAAGCATCCGGCCAAAGTCTTCTTTCAAAATAAAATTCCTTCCCACATAGCACTTTGTTTAATGTTAAACATTAAACATATTCAAAAAACATGACATATAAGTAAATTCAAAACTAAGAAAATAGTTCTGGACACTGCACACTTTTTGTTAATGGTTTCTGCAGTACCTTCTTTGAATGGAAAACCCACTCTGTGTGTAGGTGGTGGGGAGAAAACGGGTTGAGCGTGTGTGTAGCTTTTCTGCAGTAATGGCTACTCCAAGTTATCCAAAATGTCATTTCCTTTAAATGTTTATCCATGGATCACAAAGGCAACTTTGGCCGGAAACTCTGCTTTGAACCATTTACAAGAATCCAGCCATGATTGGCTACTACCATTACCATTGGTCTTAAGTGCGCTTAATTGTAGCTTGGAGCTTGACTACTTCAAGGTGCCTAACCAAAAAAATGTTGCGTCTTTAGGAAAGCATCTGGAAAAAGAAATGTTCATGCTGTGTGTTTTTTGGCAGTTTTTTATGCCTACTGCCATGCCATTTTAGAATGAAGTTATGCAGTAAGTGTCATTACAACAGCACAACAAAAATGTTTCCTAGGATGCTGACAGCTCTAACCTCCAAACTGCTCTGACCTTTAGCTATCATAAGATTGCGGGGGGGATGGGAGGGTGGTCAAAACATTATTATGCTTGGATCAGGGCTAGTTGATGTGGCTTATCCAATTAATTTGTTGTGTTTCTGTTGCCCATTATGTCTTTAGTGCAACTGAACTAGAAATAACACAGTGTTCTAAAGGCCACAAATCAAACATAAGCTGCTAGAAACTAGAACTGGTTGGAAATTTTCTGACAGAAGGTCTTTCTGTGAGAAAATGCCAATGTGTGAACAGCAAAACATTTGGCAAAAATGTGATCTTTCAATAAAAATTAGTTGTGAAAGAAAAAATTTAAGTAGCTTTTCAATAAGTTTGGAACATAATGTTTCAACCTTTTCATAACGGGATTTTCTTTGATTTTCCATTTCAAAATTAGTTTTTTGTTTCAATTCAAAGAATTCTGTGATATGTAACCAAGTCAAAGTCAGAAAAATATGTCAAAATAAAAAAACAATGTTTCAAGCTCCCTGAAACACTTTTTCCAGAATTACTTTTTGCAGTAATTTTAGAATTGTTTGTTTTCAGTCCATTTCTTTCTGCTTGAAAGAAATTCAAACTTGTAGAATTCCCTGCAAAGTGAAAAAATAGAGTTCCTGCCAGCTCTGCTAGGGTCATCATATTTTTTGTCCGTTCTGTGACATATACATCATCATTTCAGATTTCAATGATTGGTTTTAGTCTCAATATTTACCATATTAACTCTTTCAAAGACAAATATATTTTCTCTCTCTCTTCCTCTCTCTCTCTCTCTCTCTCTGTGTGTGTTCAAAAATTTGCTAACTCCATCAGAGGAAAAATCAAGGCTGTGTGATGGCGAACTAGGTCTGTAACTTAGTACCCTTGATGCGGGTGGCCTTGTGGCTGATTAGACACTGCAATTGCAAGGGAGTTTACTATAGAGATCAGGAGTCTGTGAGAATGTTTGGGTATTATGATGTTGAGTGTTAAGACATGAATGAAGATTGTCTTAACTGGCAATTTCCTTGATTTTTACAGATTGCATTAATAGGAAATGCATTTAAGCTACTTTGGGTTCAATTACTTTTTTTTCCCAGTAGAAAGAGAGGGAGACAGAGGCAGAGAGAACACTTGGAAAGTGCATGTTAAATAATATTATTGATAGTTGTCTGGGGGTGAACTGCACAAGCCAGCTCACGAATTTAATCACTTGTGAGTAATACAACCATCTACAGTCATACCACTGAAACCTTTATACATGATTCCTACAGTCTCTCATTTATTAAATAAAAGTTTCTCTCTGACACCATAGATATATATCTACCTCTGTAATGTCTATAAACACTTACACCTTAGATACAGATGTACACACACAGTTCTTTTTTATTTATTTACAATGTACCCATCCATAGCTCTGGTCACTGACTGGTGCATTTGCATGTGCTTTTGCGTAGCAGTTCTGGCAACACACTAACAAAATACCAAAAGTTCAAGCTGTGCAGCAAAATCAATAGCCAGGCAGTATAGGAGGGTATAGTAGTTAGGGAAAGTCTGAATCCAACGAAGGGAAGAAATGAATGAGAACCAGGAAGAGAAAAATATGAGAGAGAATTTAAAGACCAGTGGAAGGAAGAAATAGAAAAAAGAATTAATTGAAAATACATGAGAACTTATCACCTATTGTAAACACACAAGTTCTGTGCCACTATTACCTAGCCAGGGGCGGTGATAATATTAATCTTATATTTATATAGCACCTTTAATTTGGCAGCACCCTACAAAGATAATTTACAGTCCACAGGGGGCTCTTTATTCACTGTTGAAGCAACATCACATGCTACACAATGGTGGAGATATAGTATACTTACTACATGTGGGAACTTGTTTCCAGAGGCTATTGTGAGGGCCAAGAGTATAAGTGGGTTAAAAAAATTATATAAGTTAATGGAGGAAAAGTCCATGAATGTCTAGTAGCCAAGATGATCATGGATGCAACCCCATGCTCTGAGTGTCCCTATGACTCCAGCTGCCAGGAGCTGGGATTGGATGACAAGGAATGGATCACTTGATAAATTATTCTGTGCTGTTCATTCTCTCAGAGACACCTGGCACTAGTCAGTGTGGAATGACAGGATACTTGGCTACTGGCTAGACAGACTACTGGTCTGACTCAGTATGGCCATTTTATGTTCTTATAAGCTTTGGGAGATGCTGACCCTATATAGAAAAATTTAGTTTTCTGCTGCTGGTGGCATAAATCAAGTTATTGGAGGGTGAGGAGTGTATGCCTGTGGTTATTCTACATCTGGTCATGGGTAGTAAATATTATTTACATATTACAGTAACCCTATTATTCACATAGAACAGTCACAGGCAAATCTGGGTTACTGAGATTCTGTAAACTGAAAATTGTCTTTGTGGCTGTATGAGGAAACAATCTCAGAATGAAACTACATATGAATACTTTTAGTTGGGAATCATTATCTGCAGCTATTGTCATAATTTGATTAAGTGGCACATTATGAATTGTACTAGAAACAATGAAGGTTACACACATCACAGAGACCAGGAAAAGTAAGGTACAGTAGCACATACAAACTACATTCTCTTATGAGAACAATTTATTTATATTTCCACTTTTGCACCAGAAACAAAATTAATTGCTGAAAAAGTGATAATATGGAAGCAGTAATGATTTTAGTGGTTCCATTTACAGAAAGCATGTAGCTACTGAAATAAGAAGATAAAACATTTTAGATGAATATCTTTTGCCATAATAAGAGGACCAAAGACTTTTATCATAGATATATTTAATCCAGTAATAGTTCAAGTTTTAGAGAGGAAACTCTGATAGGATGTATAACATTACACACATTACTGGACACATTAAAACTTTTATGATGATTTAAAAATGGCTAAATCAGTGTAGAAAATTAAGAGCCAAAAATAATCTTTGGTAAAATGAACTGAAGCTGTTTATAATCTATACTATTATAAAAGGAAATGTGTTTGTCACACTGTCTCTCATAGAGAATATTTGAGAAGGCTTGAGAAGTTTCTAGGAGGAGGCAGGCCCCCAGCCCCACCCCCTCTGCTGAGGACCCACCCCCACCATGGGAAGGGGAGGAGGAGGAGCAGCGCGACCAGCTTGCAGGCATCCCCACCACCACGGGGAGGGGAAGAGCATGCGTGCATCCCAGCATCCCTGGAGCAGAGGGGTGGGAAGAGGACGCATAGCCCCAACCCCTCTGCCCCCAGGAGCAGTGGGGAGGAAAGAGGCTGCACGGCGCAAGTCTCTCCGTCCTTGGGAGCAGTGGGGAGGGAGGACGTCACAAATACATCTATTGTCACAATGGGAGAGGTAATGCTAGTGAACTTAAAAGTTCCAGTTAGCTGCTACTTCTCCATTTCCCCTGCAGGCTTTCCTTTTTTATCCTTCCTGGGGTCCCATGGGTTCTCAAAATCTCTGCTAGGTTGTTTACTTCACTTCAGATCGAAGGAGTTCCTGTGGAAAGGGACAAGAGCATTGCATTGTAGGATGGCTCTGGCCTGCGGCAGCCTTGGAGCATATCGATTTTGAATAGAGCAGTTGGCCGAAGCACCACAGAAAGGCTTTCAGAAGTGTCTGCTCCCTAGCCTCCTGGCAATATCACTAAGGTAGGAAATGATATCAAGGTTAAAAGAAAGGTCAGGAACCTGGTGGCTTTTGGGGATCCTGTTGAGAATCAGGAAAAACAATGTTTGGATTCAAGGGAACTGGGCTGAGCAGGAAGGAGATCTTGGGTCTAGGGAAGGGTAGCATGCTGATGAACACAGTTATTATTTGTTATCATTATTATCACACCTGAGAGTCTCAGTCCTAGACCAGGACCCATCAGAACAAAAAGGCAGTACCTGCCCCAAAGAGCTTATAATAGAACTATGACAAAAGATGGATAGTGGTGGTGCGAAAGATGGGGGATGGAATGCGCAAGGAAACAATATTTGTTAGAATAATAGGCTGTGATCACAGCACACCAACAGCTTAAACCATTGTCAGGATTTTGTAGATGTCCCAGCAAAGGAGACTTTTGAGGAGGGTTTGAAGGAGGATAATGTGGAGATGTTTACAGTGAGCTCATTCCAAAATGGCACCATAGCAGAAAGCACAGAAGTGCTTGTTAGAAAATTTGAAAAGTGGGTGATGGAGGCTTGTAGCATGAGCTGATCAGAGGCAGATGTCAACCATTCCGTCTTGAACGAGAGATGATAGAGTGGGGATAAATCATAAAGGCCTTGAAAGGGAAGATAGATCGCTTATATGTTTGATATGATAGAGAAGCCAGTGAAGGGATACAAAGAGAGGGATGACATAGTCAAAGGGAAGGGGTCAGAAAATGATCTTTGCAGTAGGGCGTAAAAAGATTAGACAGATTTGTTTGGTTTGGGAAATGAGAAGGTATCATAGGGTCAGATGAACACCATGAAGAGCCCCACAAGCAGCAACCATCAGTAGATCCCCATCTACCAGACTGAACAATAGACTCTACCAATCACTTCTTGCCTTGCTCATACAATAAGCTGTATGACCCCCAGACAGCTTTCCCTACCAGTTTCACCAGAATTCCTGGTCAGAAAGAGCTCAGCTCACGTTGCTTGTAACACTCTTTGTCTAGCATATGGGCTAGAATTGAATGTTATGCAGCTGGACATGTAGGCCAAGATCATGGTCAACCATTAGCCCCTGATTTTTAAAGGTTGGGTGCAGGAAAGACCTCTTTTGATAGTTTCTGCCCTTGTAGACTAAAGGCTTGGATGTTAGCTGGCTAAAGGTCAATCCAGTTAAGATTGATGTGATATTGGTAGGTTGTAGGAAGCAACCAGAATATAGGACAGGGATTATATCTGGCCTTCTTACTACAGGAGTGTATTGGCTGCTAGTTACTTGAGTTTGCAATGTGAGGTATTTGTTGGATTCCCAGCTGTTGTTAAATGATCACATAGCAGCAGTGCCAAAAAAGGTGCTTTTTTTTTAATCTTCTCATCATTGTCTGATTTGCAGATTACATCTGATTCTTTTAAATGCAGACCAGGTTCCTGTGATCCACACCTTTTCCATCTTAAAAGTAGATGGCTTTGTGTGCTCTAATTTTGTGGGTTTTCAGTTCAGGTGCGGTATGTCTGCACTGCAACTGAAAACCCACAAGCCAACTAACTAAGGTATTGTTTAATTGTGATGTAAAGGTTCAGGCTTGAGCTGGAGCCTGGGGTCTAGGACCCTGCAAGGATCCCAGAGCTTGGACTGCACCCTAAGTCCAAACATCTACACCACAATTAAATAACCTTTTAGCCAGAGCCCCTCTAGCACGAGTTGTGGGCCCACTGTGGGTATCTAATTGCAGTATAAGCGACTGTGGCTGTTTTGATCTTATCTGTAGTGTAGACATGGCCTGAGAGGCCTTCAGCATAGGAGTCTACTTCCCTTACTTGATCTGAAATACCCTGAATTTGGTGATCTTTGGAACATGCTGCAAAATTAATCTATTTACCCAAGTCTTTGTAGGGAGAAGTGACAATAGAAAATGACATTTGTGTAATGAAAATAATACTGTTTGATTTTTACTGTGGAGTCTTTTATTGACTTTGTGGTATGGAGTTTATACTATTAGCTTGGACTATGGGGACTGGCTTCACTTTTATTTGATTGTATTTTTAAAATTTTGGCAAAGCCACCTCAGGTACATTTTCCCTAAATATTATGATACATCCTAATATGATAACATTTTTTCTATCTTTATTTGATCAATTCATGAATGGTGGAGTCCCTGGCAGCTCCAATTATCACTATTTCTCTTTTCCGCAAGACACAGTGTCAGTGGTCACTCCTTTTCTCCTGTCTCAACATTAATACATTCCTTAAAATTCAAATACAACGCTTAAGAAACCAAAGAAGCTACATTTTATTTTCAGATTCCAAGGTGTCTTTTATTTCTTTTCAGTTTAAAAGCAAAGATTGCCCTTGTCTCCCTATGCATAGCAAGGGTTTGAAGCAAGAGATGACAAATAAATTATAAAGCTTGAGAAAATTGCTCCCAGACAGCATCAGCAAAGAACAAAAACCACTGAAACCATTTTGACTCAGACTTGGACCTTTATAATGAATAAAAGATTTCCAGCTGGGTTCTGAAGAAGACAGAACATACTTTAGAATGAGCTGAGATATGGAGAAGAATGAACTGCAGGCTAAATTAAACTTTATTTTGATTGTATCTTTCTTTTTACCTTCTCAGTGGGGAAAAAATCCTAAAGGAAACCTTTTGAGAGGGTGCTATTGCTTTAAGAAAAGTACTGTTTTTCTTCCACCTCGAACTGCTTCTCCATGGTGTGCTAGATATAGAATGAAAGATGAGCTTTTCTGAGGAGGGAGAGAGAGACCACAACAACAGATCAGAGTTGTAGTATCTTAATATGCACAAATTGTAGTCTCTTCAGAGCACTGCTATCATTATTAGATTATGGTAATGCCCAAAAGTCCCAACCACTATTGTGCTAGACATTGTGCAAACATACAGTAAGAGACAGTTCCAAAGAGCTTATGCAAGACAGACAAAGGGTAGGAAATAAGAGAGATGAAGAAACTTGTCCAAGGCCACACAGCAGATCAGTGACACAAAGTTTTGAATAAAACTTCCATCCTGTCTCCAGTCAGTGTACTGCTGGGCTATGTCTACACTACAAGGTTTTTGTGCAAAAACGAGTGGAGCGTCCACACCTCAGGTGCATTTTTGTGCAAGAAAATTGACAGAAGTTATTCCTCCAAAAACTCTTGCGCAAAAGGCTTCTTGTGCAAAAACCCTGCAGTGTAGACCAGTGGTCCCCAAACTTTTGGGGCTGCTGGGAGCATGGGGACGGGGCCTCTCACACGCTGCGCACCCGGGGGCGGGGCCAGCATTGGCATGTGCCACGACCCCAGGCAGGGGTTACCCATGCGCCTTGTGCCCGGGGCCGGCACCAGCACTGGAATGTGCTGTGCACCTGAGGCAGGGGCCAACCATGTGCCAGGCGCCCGGGGCTGGCACTACGCTTGTGACGCATGCCCGGGGCAGGAGCCACCCATGCGCCCCACACCCAGGGCTGGCACCGCACATGTGCTACGCGCCCAGGGACAGGGCCAGCCCAGATTGTTTGGTGGGCGCACATAAATGGCCCGGCAGGCACCATGGCACCCGCAGGCACCGCATTGGGGACCACTGGTGTAGACTAAGCCCTGGTGTTTTTTTTTAAAAGTGCCTTTTGGTTTTGGCAATGAAACTGAGACAAGGTATTTCAGAAAGCTGTCCTCATTTGTGCAGACTCTGGCTTGGTTCAGTTTGCAACTAACCACGGTTTTCAGGGGTAACATTTAAAATATATACAGGTATAAGGTAAAACTAATGAAGGTGCAAACTGAAAAATTCTGTTCTTCTGCCCCTATTTCACTACAAAGGCAACTGAGAAGTGGAAGTTTTTCTCTCAGCCTACCCTACTCAAACCCAGAGGACGTTTCAAAGTGAAACAGTGCTGCGGGTTCCTTCAGAAGCAAAAGGCCTCAGGCAAAAGAAAGAGTTCTGGTGCTGCTGCTTTCATCTTGTTCGCTTCAAGCAGACACATCACTCTGCTGCGGAATGTGAGGCAGTCACCTCAGGGTCAAGCAGTTGGGAGGCAAGCGTAGGCAGAACCCTTTCACTCTCTACTTTCACAATGTGGTGAAGGAAAGACACACATACGCACACTCCTTCCAGTGCTTGCCAAATTACATAACCCTTTCACTTTCATCTCCAGATGGAGTTTCTTATCCTTTTTGTACTCCAGCTGAAACTCACTTTTCTGGAATTAGAGAAGAAACATCAATAGCAACAAAGGGAAAGAGTTTTTGTTTTACTAGAATTTGACTCAGAACAATCACTGGTCCAACTGTCTCCTCTGTGTGTATAGTCTTTCCTTTAGCCAAAAATTCCTCTTTCCTGGGTCCATTCTTTGGGCACAGCAGTTTCCATTGTATTCTCTCACCATCCCATCACCCTGAATTGTAATCTTTCCAAAATGAACAGAAATGAATAATCTTCATTAAAAATGCATTACCAGTTCAAATTAACCTTTTCTGATGCATGAAAAAAAAAGATTTAAAAAATTCTGGCAGATAAAAATAGCACGTTTCTTATGAATCGCAAACTGTGACAGAGGGGAAGCCACATATGATAGAGGGTATAGTGCCACTTTAGGCTGAGACACTGTCCATCGTAATAGTCATCGGACTCTCCTGTTAGTTTAGTTCCTCTATTGAAGTGGGATGCCTCAGAAGATTCAGATAAATATCAGAATTTGGAAATGCTTATCTGAACTAAATTGGTGGAACTTTTAAAGGGATGCTCATACTCAGCACAAAACTATCTGGGTAGTTTTATGATATCACAAAGCCCTAGACTCATTATAAGAATTCATCATTCAAGTGGATATTAATTTAGCACCCATCAAACTCAGGGTGTTTCAAAACAAACCATCCTAAGATATGTCACACTTCAAAGTTATACCCATTTTCATTGCTTTGACTTTTTCACTTTTCTCTTTCCCTTTTTGCTAGCAGATGAAAGATATTTCTGTCTCTTTCTATTCCGTTTTTGTAATAACCGTTTGGTGAAGCTCTAATACTAAGGTTGTGACCACATCACAGTTTTTGCCATGGCAGCCAAAGATAGTACCATAAAACAGAGAATTATTATTTCATTACAGGTCAGACAAAACTAGCTGGATGCTGACTGAAGACAGAGATGCCATCCAAACTTTCCTCTTCAAAGCCAAACATTAATCAATCTTCAGAAAACACTTGGGAAATATTACCATCCTCATTTACAGATGGACATACGGAGGGAGGAAAATTAGGTGACTTGTCCAAAGGATGACAATGTCAGAGCTATGATTAAAATTGAGAACCACCTGGTTCTTATACTCAGCCCATAGATGTAGCCCTCATATCCTATATTTTGAACAACTTTGTGGTGGAAAGAGAATATCTCAAATGAAGCTTGGTGGTTTGGTTTTTGTTGTGTTTCTTTGTGGGGTTTTTTTTTATCTGATTGTTATAGTTTTCTCTTTCATTAGGATAGAAGCTACCACCATTTCCCCCCAGTTTACAGACCTGACCCAGAACCTATGAAAGTCATAGTCCTATTGACCTCACTTGGCTTTGAATCAGACTTGAAATGAGTGACAATAGGGTTTATGGAATAGAGGATTTATTTATTTATTGGCTTTAAAGCAACTGGCATTGATTGATTAGGATTTGCTGCAAGATGTCCAATGACATTATGCTCCACTGAACTTCTATTCAAACTGCTCCACCTGGGAGGTTTAGATGTTCTTATTCTTACATGCTACTGGACCATGAAAATTTATAAGGGATTGTTTGGTTCAAAATTAATGCTTGACTTGAATGAAAGAAAACAGCAAGCCACATCCTCCATGAGTGAACTCAATAGATTGATACCAAATTACTACAGCTGAGGAACTAATCCCCTATTCTTATATAGTCTATCATCAAGGGCAATAGTTTTCAAACCTTTTAGGATGGTGGGCCCCACAGTTTGAAAACTTCTGATTCTGAATTACATAGCAGAAAGAAAATGTGCACCAATGCAGCTGCAGTTTGAATTGAAAGGAGATTATATGTTAATTAGTTTGCCAAAACATACTAAAACACATTGTGTGCCATTTCAGGATTTTTCTCATGTAGCCCCCGACGAAAGTATGTGTACCCCAGTTTGAGAACCATACTTTAGAGATGGAAGAGTTATTTCCCAGGTTATGATTTTTAACTTTAATATTAGCTACTGGAGAACTACTGTTCACAGCCTTCTACCATGAAAGTGGGTGATGCTGGCACTGTTAAACACAAATGACATTGGCTGACTCCTAAAGAAGCACCCCTCAACATCTTCCCCCCACAATTATAAACCCTTAAATAAAACAGGAACAATCTACACAAAAGATCATCTGTTGCCCTATGTATCATCGTGATGATTAAGAGTGGCAGTGTTGGATCTGCTGCTTAGTCTGTGGCATAATCTCAGATGTACAGAATTCATGATTCTGGAATATTCTCCCTCTCAACATGTGTCAAAGCATATTTGTGGGATCATTCCAAATGGAACACAAGAGATTTTTGTTTTCTTTTTTGTTTTATTGTTATGGGTAGATAATTTTTGGTGCTTGAGGTTAGGTTGCGCAGAGTGAGTAAGAGATATAATTTATGCATATTTGATATTATATTTGTTTTTTGACTCTGCGCCTACTTTGGTGTTTATTTATCAGACCACATTGCCCTGGGCTTTTTAAAAATCTGTTTTCAGTTAAAGTATGTCAGAGTTTGTCTACACTGCCCACTGGGATCTGACTCCAGTTTGAGCCCAACTTTCTCCTCCTCCTACAAATCAGTCTGACTTGGGTCATCAAGTTCTTAGACCCCAGGTGCTGGGACCCACTTTGGAGGGTGGATCAGAGCACAAGTCCTGCTGTGACAAGTCCATGTTGAATGGCCAATTTTTGGATATATTTCTGGAGGCTTCATCACATGACATAATATGTAATTAAAGATTAATCTTTAAATCCTGGAGACTCCAGAACAATAGTGGAAGGCTGGCAACCATCAGTCCAAGCTTGGGCATTTGGCAATGTGGATGCAGCTCAACCTGCAGAATGACTTAGAAAGTCTGTGTAGAGCAGTCTGCTGCATCTTAGCATGGCTGTGAGATGCCGTTCCAGCACAAGCCCGGGTTTATAAGTGCATGTCATGAATTAGAATCATTTTCAGTAATGCAGCTGAAAAAGAAGGATTTGTGCTGCCCAGAAAGCTTACATGTCCCTTCCCCATCCCCAGAATTTGAAGACATTGAGGAATAGGTTTGCAACAGCACACTGATCAACACATCCTTTCAGTAAGGGTCTATCCAATGCCCACTGAAGTCAATGGATAGACTCCCACTCCTCCACTGAGACAATGAATTGACAAATCCCACACCTATTGAAGTCAATGAGCATTTTGTCAATGACTACAGTGTGAATCATGACTGCCAAAGAGAGAAGAGAAGGAGGCGGCAAAGGGGTGAGCTGTCTGGGGCCCCAGTGATTTAAAAGGGCCTGGGGCTTCCAGCTGCTGCCAGCAGCAAGGGCAGTAGTAGGAGCTTGGGCCCTTTAAAGTGCTGCTGGAGCACCAAGCAGCACATGCTGGGCAGTGCTGAAGGGCTGGTTGGGGAGGACAGACCCCAGTCCTTCTCCTCCTGCCCAACGTCCTGCCCCTTCCAGGGGCTCAGAGCAGCTCCCCATCTTGCCCAAGGCCTGGCAAAGTCTGTCAGATGCCCTCATGTGAGCAGCATTAGTTCCTGATGTGTGCCCTCTCCTATTTGCATTATGGAAACAATCAGCGGGGTGTGGGGATCTTTGTAACAAATAAAAGCTTTCCTTTGACTTATTCCAAGACCAGTTTTTCTTTTAACTACAAATGTTTACAAATTTCCGCTCCAAATTCACTTTAATTCTTCAAAGATGTTCAGTGAAGTCCTGCTCTCCTTGAAGTCGATAGGAGTTTTGGCCTTGACTTAAATGGGGCCAGGATTTCACTCTTGAATTGTGGTTTGTTCATGTCTTCTATGCCGCTGAAATATGTACACCTCTAAGCAAGTTCCCAAACTAACCTCGGCCTTTTGTTATATACCAGCAGTCGCCAAACTGTGGCTTGTGAGCTGCATGCAGCAATTTTACAGTGTGGCCCACTGTACCCATCCCCCACCACTTCACCTTCACCCATTCTCTGCCTACCAGATGGGGGAAGGCTTGGGATCTCAACCTTGCAGAAGGAAAAGGGGTTTCAAAATTTCAACAGGAGCAGGGCTGAAGCCCCAAGTTCCAGCAGGTGCTTCCTGCTCCAGCTCTTGAACTTTCGAAAATTGTTGTATGTGGCTTGAAGAGGCAGTAAGTTTGGCCACCCCTGCCATATGCCACGCCCAGAGGTTAAGATACTTGCTTTTCTCTTTTCTTCCTCCATGCAATGGAACTAATTACCAGATGATCAGAGTCTACACAGAGTGGGTGAAAAGGAGAAGATATATTTTTTGTGGTTCAAGGGAAGGAGTTGACATGCAGGATCAGTGGCTCATCAAAGGAAAGGGTCTGGCTATAATAGAGAAGTAAGTAGTAACTAAGGGCTCAACAAGAAGCCAGAAGAACTAGCAATAACAGTAGGACAGCGTCTGGGTGAACAAACTACTTTGTAGTGATGGTGGCAGATCATATAAATGTTAAATGTGGGGAATAAAAGTTAAGATTAAGTCATTACAAGATAGGTGTAATCTCCTCTCCTGGGTTTTGGTTAACTGGTAAGCTTTGGGAGATAAGAGAACTCTCTGTGTGTACAGTATGACCCCTAGAACATATAAGAGCTCTAAACGAGATCAGCTGCAGATAGCCTTATGCTCAGGGAAGCCAGTGGACTTATTTGTGGAGAATGATTATATACAGTGTGAGTAAAGGTATCAGAATCTGCTTGCCCCCCACAAAGAAAAAATAATAATAATTATTATTTCAAATGCACATTTCTAAATCAGCACCTAGATCTAGCTGCTGACACCTTATTTATAACAGCAACACAGTAATTAAAAGGACATTGATTTGAACACTAAGTAATGCTGCAAAATATGTAGTGGTTAAACAAACTTAAATGTGTACCCATTGTATATAATGGTATTGCTATAGCTTTCTATCTTGCATATTCTTATGGCAAAAGGATTAATTATATTCATGTTTCTAATATGTTGGGCATTATACTTGTGTGTCAGAATGAGACTATACTTTCTACCTACAGGAAAGGTCAGATTTGCTTAGGGCTCCCAGTGGTTCCTTACAGGCAACCTATATGCTGTATTCACAATAGTGGTATAGAGAAACAGAACAATTTTTCTGTGGCTGATATTATCTTAAAGCTATGCAGGAATATAAAAAAAAAAACTGTCCGTCTCCAGGCACAGCTAAGTTTGAAAACTAACATACCACTTCCAGCTGAAATCAAGCACTGTGAAAAAGAAATGGATACTTAGCCAAGCAAAATGTATATGCTCTGCAGTTAGTCTGTTTCTGTGGTCCCTTTGGTTCAGTATGTTTCATATGCTTGTTACAGGCTTCATTCAACTCTGTTTGCTTTATCCGTGCATTGGCTTTGATCAGTTCAGTGAGCTATATATCAATTTCATGAAGCATTTTACTCTGTTCACTATGCTTGGCGCTCATTATGTTATGCTACCTCCATTCCAGTGCATATGATATCCATTCTGTAAATTTATTCTGCGTATTATGTCAACTCTATTATATGTTTAATCTATTTCTTCGTAAGTTATATTCCTCTTGGAACATAGCACACATAAAAGTTTGATTTGTTGCCATTTAGCGCCTTCCCCTGTATAATTCACAAGATCTATGCCTCCTACTGCATGTTATTCTGTCCTTTGCCACCTCCCGTTTCCACTGCATGTGTTTTATCAGTTCCACACAATTGTCAATTAAATGGCTCCCCAATGAACAAAGCATTGAACATTTTTAAACAGATGTGGAGTGGAAATTAAGTGCGTCTAATCCGTTTAGAAAAAAGTAATTTGCTAAATCTGGCTCCAGTGCCAGGCTCGCTGCTTTATTTCTTTTCTTTTAATATAGCGTTTATTTAATTTATAAAGTTGCAGGACGCAGGCAGTAAGAGAGCAGTGCTTCTGGCATACCAATTGTAGTAGCCCAAAGAACTATTTGTTCATCCTGATGCAGGCAATGGCTCCATCTGGATTCTTGCAGAGCTGAAAAATTAAATAGGGTTGTCTAAAACAGAGAAAAACTTCCCAGTTACCTAAATGCTCAAAATTGCTCTGACTCATTGAGGCTGATCACTACTCTCACGTTACATTGTGTAATGTTATTGGAACCATGCTTCATACACTGACCTGGAAGAAGCGACTGTAAGGGTGAGCAGGAGCTATGTCCCTTGAGGCCTTGACAGTTAATACAGGTGCCACTTAATACTACACATATTCATTGGGGTCTCATTATCAATCTAGCTGAATGTGCTATACTTTAGATACTACTCATGAGGGAAGATTTAGCGTAAAGGAAATGCAAAGACCATCGTAGGATTGATAAGGACTTCAAAGAATTGTTTGTGCCCTAACAGACATCTGACAGATTTGGCAATTTTGGTCTCAATTCCCCCATCTGTGAAACAGGGATAATAATACCATCTTACTTCATTTGAGTGCTGTGAAGATTGTTTCTGAAGCACTTAGATACAATAGCAATGGATGAGACAAGGAAATTAAAATAAGGTGTGTAGATGGTATGCCATGAATAAGGCCTGATGTCACACATGGAATGAGCAGGATAAAATGGTACTGAATAGTATGGATTCAGACAGCAGTTTCTGTGCACTGACTAAGGCAGGGATCTTGTATCAAAAACATCATGTGACCGCACAATTATTATACACATGCACAAGAGGCACATATTAAGGGGGACAAATTAAGTTTGCACTGGGAACCTTGCTTCTGGAATTTTCTAACTTTTGGAATTTTAATTTAATTTGTTTATATAGTAAGCTCATGAGGTCAAGCATCCATGACAAAAAAATCAAGGGAGGCTTTATATATGTACTATATTTTGATATATGATTTACACCATTACCTGACTAAACATATACAAGTCTGAACAGCATTTGCAAGCCTGACTCATGTTGCCCACAAGGTTTTGATGTTATTGGCTCAGTCAGCACGCTGCCCTTGGGGAAGTACAGAATGTTCATGCAGTCCACTCCAATCTCATGATATGAATTAGTGAAAGCATACTGATAAAATACTTTCCTAAGTCAATGCCTTTTATAACCTGAAGTGGATTTCTAAGGGATAGATAAGGGAAAAGCATCCATTCACGTTTTGCAACTTTGTTTTAAGAAGGATTTTCAAACATGATGGGGCTTCTGTGAAATCCAGAGTCTGCAATTTGTGTAGCTTTTTCCGATCACTTTTCCAGAAGAGCTCAATCTAGATGGAGCCAAATGGAGGAAAAGCCTCCTCTTTCGGCAGAGCCTTTATCCCTCATGGAATGAGGTATACAGGGCGCCCTGAAAGAGCGCATTTGCTCTTCCACAAAAAAAGTGAAAGAGCAAACATGCTCCCTGAACGAGGCAGGGTTTTTCTGGGATACCTCTGGTATCCCGGAAAAACACCGTAGTCTAGACGTAGCCTCACAGAACTCCCTTAGACATCAAGGTTAAGTATACTGAGCTGGTAGAATTTCCACCAAACTCTGAATAGAGCATACATAGGTCAGGACTGATTCTCCACTCTGTTACTCCCAGTTTGTTCTGAGGTGGGAAATCATTCCCCTAGTGTATATCCAAAGCTTATTCAGCTATATTGTCAGTGAGCACAGTAATTAAGCCTCGGCCTAAGCTTTCCCCTAAACTTGGCTGTTTCTATGGATTTTTCGAAGAGACTTCTCAATCCCAGACATTAACATCCTCTTTCTAAAGAGCTTCCAAGGGGTAACCATGTTAGTCTGCAAGGGTGCATCTACACAGCACCCTAAACTCAAAATAAGATACGGAATTTACGCTATGCAAATTGCGTATGTTATTTTAATTGTATTTCAAAATAGCTTATTTCGAAATTTGGCACATCTACACAGCACCAAATTTCAAAATAATGCGTTATTTCAAGACATCCCTTAATCCTCATGGAACAAGGGTTACAGGAATGCTGGAATAGCATGCCCATTATTTTGAAAAATATTTCAAAATAAAGGGTGCTTTTGAAAGACGTGGGGTAGCTATTTTGGGATACCCCTGGTATCCTGAAATAGCCCCACTGTCTAGACATACCCTAACTGAATAAACTTTAAAAACTATCAATTGTCTTGCAACACCTTAGAGACTAACAAAAAATGTACACGGTATCATGAGCTTTTGTGAGCACAATCCATTTCTTCAGATGAATAGAGTTAAAGGGTTCAGGGGACAAATACATAGCAGAGAAAGAGAAGGGATGGGGTGGGAAAGAGAAGGAAAGAAATGTATTGTCAGAGTGTCCATGGTAAATGAGACTGATAGAGGGAGTTCTAAGTACTCTAAGTACCCAGTGCTTTGCTTTTTATGTCATTAGGGTGTAAAATGTAGCGGGCCATCCAGTTAAGATCTTTGTTTAACCCTCTATTGCAGGTGTCAAACTTGTAAATGAAATCAAGTTCTGCAGCTTCTCTCTCCAGCTGGTTTTTTAAATTGCCTTGTATTGTAATAATATTGTCACCTTTAGATCCAGTAGTGAGTGCCCAGGCAAGTTAAAATGTTCCCCAACAGGTTTCTGTGTGTTACCATTTCGGATATCTGATTTGCGCCCATTTTTCCTTTATCGTAGAGACTGTCCAGTTTGGCCAATATACATGGCAGAGGTACATTGCTGGCACTTGATGGGATAGGTCACATTGGTGGATGTGCAGTTATATGAACCTCTGATGTGGTGGTTTATATGGTTAGGTCCTGTGATGATATTGCTTGTATAGATGTGTGGACAGAGTTGGTACCGGGTCTGATTGCCGGGGTGGGCTCCTAGATGAGTATGATGGAGGTGTGCTAGGTGGTTGCTGGAAAGAATTTGTTTGAGGTTCACCTTTAGAAATGGGAATTTTACATATTTTCAGCCAAATGAGGGCCAAGGCATGGTTCAGATATTCCAAAGAGTTAAGATGAAAAATGTTCTGAGCTAAGAAGAATGCATGTAAGAGATACCTTTAACAGTGGAGAATCTATGAAGTTCATCATGTTTGAGGTAAAGAAATGTTTTTAATGCATCTCCAGTGAGGTAGCATGTAGGAGTGAGAGTATGTTGACTGAGGTGTATATGGTAGAAATTTACTATTCCAACAATTATGCCCACATTTTCATACAGACGACAGACTGTAGTAAAAATCTTTGCTAAATGCAGAGAAGATAGCATAGCATGCAGCACAGTTTGTGCAAATTTTAAATCAATTAATGTCTCCATGTTCATGCCTGCTGTGCCTGCTTTCCATGAATATCAAAGTCATCATGTCTGACTGGCATGGAGGTCCATCAAAAGCAAATATCGAAGCTGAGTGTAGCAGAGTTGACAGATTTTGATTAATTTTACATCGCAAGAAGAATATTTGGTGCCAGAATTTTCTTTTATGCTCATTCAGTTTTGGAATGGAAACAATTCCATATGATATATCTCGGGGTTCCCAAACTTTTTGACACGGGGGACCAGTAAACCCATTCACGAGCTTTCGGAGGACTGGTAACATTCATTTGCATATTTGCATATTCATTAAGCAATTGACAAATATGCAAATACATTGTTTTTGGTCCTCCCAAAGCCCCCAAAGCCAGCTTTAGCAAAGCTTTTGATACGGCCACCCACAACATTCTAACCAGCAAGTTAAGGGAATATGGATTGGAAAAATAGACTGTAATCCAATAAAACCCTGCACCACCACATCGTGTATTGAAAAGGGGATCATTTATTTTCAGAAAACTGATACCATCTTTGGATTTTTTTATCCATATTCTCATTCCAGATGGTGAATGCACCAGGTTCTCTCCATTCTGACACATTGTAGTGCCTTTAAACCTCACTGTCAGCAGTGGGGATATTTAAAAGGCACTGCTTTTACATTTTTATTCAGGATCTGCGTGCGCCCTGGACTGTCCTGCTCCCCGCTGGCTGATTCTCTCCCCCCTCCGACCCCTCCACCCCCGCTGTCCCCATCAGCCGATTCTCTCCCGATCTCTCCTGGCAAGCCCTGCTGCCCCTGCCAGCCCTGCTTCCGCTGGCCGGTTCCCCAGCCAGCCCTGTGATCTCCTCCAGCCAGCCTCACTGCCCCCGCCAACCGGTTCCCCCCCCCCCCGGGATCTCCCCTGGCTAGCCCCACTGCTCCCGCCCCCTGAGCCAACCCTGCTTCTGCCAGCCAGTTCCTACAACCAGCCCTGCTTCCGCCGGCCGGGTCCCCTCCCTATCTCCACCGGGCAGCTCCACTGCCCCGACCCTGCTTCCCTGCAGCCCGTATCCAACCCCTGCTCCCTCCTCCACAGCCAGCAATAAGAGCTCACCTGGTAACCCCTCACTATGCCTCTGCTGGAAGCCTGAAACATATGGCTGCATCCGCCCAGCCCAGCTGAGGGCTTGGGGAACCCAGCGCTGAACAGGCAGTCCGGGAGCCCAGAACACCCTGGCAGCCACGCTGAGGCCCGGTATTTTTTTTCTTGTGGCCCGGTACCGGGCCGCAGCCCATAGTTTGGGAAACACTGATATATCTGATCAATCAGAATGAAACAACATATTACTACCGTTACCAACTAACAGAAGTGGTACGTGTCTGTATTGCAGTGCTGACATATCTGGGTTCACCAATGATGATGTGAGGGTAAATCATTATGCAAAGTATTTTCTGTATACCTATATATGTTTTTTCAAAGCTATGAAATAACATTCACAAGAGGGATTATTAAACAGTAGTAACTCCCCAGGAGCAATGGAATTCACCCAAGATTTCTTAAAGGAGATTCTCAAATACTAAGCTGCAGAAATACTAACTATGGTAAATGACCTATTGCATAAATCAGCCTCTGTACCAGATGACTGGAGGATAGCAAATGCAATGCCAATTTTGTTTAAAAAAGGCTCCAAAAGTGATTCTGGCAAGTACCCTTCAGTAAGTCTAACTTCAGTACCAAGCAAATTGGCTGAAACTAAAGAATTATCAGACATATAGATTAATACAATATGTGATGGAAGAGTCAACATCACTTTTGTAAAGGAAAATCAGGCCTCGCCAATCTATTAGAAGCCTTGAGAATGTCAACAAGCACATGGACAAGAGTGATCCAGATGATTTAATGTTCTAGGGCTTTCAGAAAGCCTTTGACAAGGTGCCACACAAAAGGCTCTTAGGCAAGTAAGCTGTCATAGGATAAGACAGAAGAGTCTCTTATGTATTGGGTAACTGGTTAAAGGATAGGAAGCAATGGGTAGGAATAAATGGTTGCCTTTCATAGTAGAGAGAGGTAAATAGCAGACTCCCCTCCCACCCTGCCAGCAATCTGTATTGAAATGAGTGCTGTTCAACATATTCATACATGATTTGGAAAGGGGGCAAACAGTGAGGTGGAAACATTTGCAGATGATAAAAAAATGTTCAAGATTGTTAAATCCAAAGCTGACCAAACTCAAGCTGTTTGGATCCCATCAAACTGAGTAAGTTGGCAACTAAATGGCAGATAAAATTCAGTTTTGATAGGTGGAAAGTAATGAATGATAGAAAATAATGCCAACTATACACACAAATGATAGGGTCTAAATTTGTGCTACCAATCAAGAAAAAGATCTTCAAGTCATGCTTGATAGTTCTCTGAAAACATTTGCTCAATTTGCAGAGCTGGTCAAAATAGCTAACAGAATGTTGGGAACTTTTAAGAAAGGGATACATAAGACAGAAAATATCATAATGCCACTATATAAATCCATGGTACACCCACAGCTTGCCTGCTGCTTGTAGTTCTGGTAGTCTCATCTCAAAAAATATATATTATTTAGAATTGGAAAAAAGTACAGAGAAGGGCAACAAAAATGATTAGGGGGGTAGAACAGCTTCCATACGCTGAAAGATTTAAAAAAGACTGGGACTGTTCAGCTCAGAAAAGAGATGACTAAGAGGGATATGATAGAGGTCTTTAAAATCATGACTGGTGTGGAGAAGGTGAATAAGGACATGTTATTTATTCCTCCACAGAACTCAAGAAGCAGATGTCATCCAATGAGATTAATAGGCAGTAGGTTAAAAGCAAATGTGAGGAAGTATTTCTTCATACAACGCACAGTCAATCTGTGACACCCATTGCCAGGGAGGTTGTGAAGGCCAAAAGTATTACTGTTAAAAAATGATTAGATACATTCACAGGGGATAGGTCCATGTATGACTTTTGGCCAAGTTGATCATAGATGCAACACTATGATCTGGGCATCTGTAAACCTCTGACTGCCAGAAGCTGGGACTGCATAATGGGATAAATAATTTAATAATTGCTATATTCTAATAATTCCCTCTGAAGCATCTGGCTTTGGCTACTGTGAGAAGATAGAATGGTGAGGAGTCCTGTGGCACCTTATAGACTAACCGAAGTGTTGGAGCATAAGCTTTCGTGGGCAAAGTCTCATTTTGTCAGATGCATGCATCTGACATGCATCTGACGAAGCGGGTCTTTGCCCACGAAAGCTTATGCTCCAACACTTCGGTTAGTCTATAAGGTGCCACAGGACTCCTCGCCGCTTTTTCAGATTCAGACTAACACGGCTACCCCTCTGATACTTGTGGGAAGATAGGACACTGCATTAGATAAACCATTGGACTGAATCAGTATGGCCATTCTTATGTTCTTATTGTATCCTGTCATCAGTTACCAAGCAAAATGGGGAAATCAGGCTGGAATGATGGGCTAGTCTGATTAATTTTTCAACTCAGAAGTTACTAGTCTTTGCCAAGGATACTATCTCTGAAGGATATAGATAATGTGTGTGTGTGTGTGTGTGTATGTAAATATATATTCATATGTATGTGAAAATGGTTATAGATATTTAGCAGTCATGCTTGAGTTGAAGACCCTTGAAGAATCCTTGCTAACTTGAAGGGGGCTCTCATGCAACACACCCTTTAAAAGGGAGTGTGCTGTCTCCATGTACCAACTCAGTTTTTCTGCCTGGTGCAAAGGAAAAGAGGGAGCTATGGTGCTGCCTTTACTCTTCCTTTCTTTCACCTGAAATAACTTAATGAAGCCCAGTTGTGACTGGCCCTGTGAAGAGGCAGAATAATAAAAGAGAGAAGCCCTCTCCAGCCATCATTGTATGCACACAAACCCAGTAACAATCAAGGTGAAGGTCAAAAATGAAAGTCATTCTCCTATTTGTTCAGTGTATTATGTCATTTGTACACATGTGCATAAAGGCACACAGGGCAGAGCTTTGTTAAATTATGCAGCCCTTAGAGCTGTGTGAACCTTGGGCCCAGTGTGCCTGACCACAGAGACACATAGGCCTATAGATGTTGCCTATTCAGAGAAAAGGCAAGGAAAGGCTCGACATGTACCATATAAACCAATATTTTCCTAGCAAATGTAAACTTAGGTGTCTACTCCCACTCTGATGGATATGTGTAATACCCATTGATGTTAGTAAGAGTCGTGTAGTTACATCAAGGGCAAACTAGACTTATTTGTGTGTGCCAAGTTACATTAAGCCTTCCTTAAAGGGGCACTGTCATGTTAAGTAGCTCTAAAAAAGTTATACATTTAAATTATCTACATGTTAGAACAAATCTTTCATTCTCTAACTCATCTTCTTTTATTTGCCTGTACATCTGGATTCTCTTGTTTTTGTTTTTTAAAATGATATTTAGTGCAGAGAATAAAAACATGCCCTCCTCACAAACCCAGTGTGGAACTTTGCCGAGTGATTTTGGTGGTCTGACCTCACAAGACCCTAGCCACCTTTGCTGATATTTTTTGTGGGGGGTCTCAGCAGAAATGTCAGGGATTGAAGAAAGAAATTTGTTCTCATTCTTAAAAGTGATCCCTCGGTGGTCAGACTCTGCCTGCCTTATTCACAATGAATTCCTTGTAGTGTGAGTAGTCTTTTTTCAACAGGACTATACGTGGAGAATCGCACTCACTAAAGGAAGAGTAGCAGAATCCTAAACGCTATATTAATACACACATTTGCGAGGGAAGGAGAGTTTACAGGGAATCTTAGTATCAAATATATCTGTGTATACATGCTGAATAAAATCCTGGTCCCATTGAAGTAAAGGGCAAAACTTCTAGGCCAGGACTTTACCCACTGTGGGTCTCTCCAAATTATGCTTGTGACAATATAGGATATTTGCCACATTTTAGAATCCAAGTTCACTCAATTACGGTGAGGCACTGTTGTGCTAATCACAGTACAAACACACAGGCAGAGATGTATTTATGTGCTTGATTTAAAGTATACAAGTATGCTACATGACAAGTCTGCTTTTGAATTACTTAATATTTACATGTCACATCATCAGATTATGCCTCCATCTTCTGGTTCAAAAATATCCATATGGAGCTCCCCGTACACACACCTACTTTCCCTCCGACTTCATAAGCCAGGGGTGGGCAATAATTTTTGATGTGTGTGGAGGGGGTGGAACTCCAAGATTTTCGTAAGTGGTCAAGGGCTGCATTTTTCTATAGAGGAGGTGCAGGGTCTGTGATGAGATTAGGTGCAGAAGAGAGCTCAAGATAGGAGACTGGGGTGCAGAAGAGGATGTGGGGTCTGAGAGGGACTTTGGGTGGAGACAGTTGTGACCCAGAGCAGATCGGGATGCAGGGTCTCGGAGGGGGTATGAGTGCAGGAGAGGATTCTGGCCTGAGAGAAAGGCGTAGGAGGGGATGCAGAGTCTGGGAAGAAGTTGGGATGGAGTGCCAGAGACAGGCTCTGGCTGCAAAATGCTTAGCTAAGCAGCTCCCAGCCAGCAGCACTCTGGCTTCTCTGCCTGCCATCCTCTGCTGGCTGGCTGTTCCATGTGCCTCTCTGTACGGGGGGGAGGGAGGAGGAGAGGCTTTGTGCACTGCCCTGCCCCCAGCAAAATCTCTTAGCTCCCATTGGCTGTTTTTTGGCAAATAGGAGCTGAGAGATTTTACTGGGGGTGGGGTTAGCACGTGAAGACTTCCTCCCCACTGCAGTGCAGAGAGCCAGAAGGAGCATCTAGCTGTTTTGAGCAGTGCTGCTCTGTGCCACGGGGGTGGATGGGCCAAATTAAAAGGTGTGGTGGGTTGGATCTGTCCTGTGGGCAGATCATACCCACCCTTGTCCTAAGCCAACCATAGAGGGCTGAGCTCTTATGCATGATATTTAACACAAGGTCTGTGGAGCACTCACTGGCCAATAGGCCTCGTGCTGGACTTCTGTACAGAGGTAAGAACTCCTAAGTGACTAAGATTTTCAGCCCTCCAGAATTGTCCTGGAGTGTCCTGAAATGAAAGATTAATTTTTAATTAAAGATTATGCCATGTGATAAAATCATCAGAAATTTATCTGACCAAAGATGGGAACTGTACAAGTGAAACAGAATTGAACTGTGTCAGCTCAAACATGGGCTGTTGCAGAAATGTTGCTGGCAATTCAGATTGTGGTACTCTGCAATGTCCCAGAACAACTTTAAGTCACACTATGCTGCTGATGGCATAGATTTCCATCTCAAATGTAAAAAAAATATCCTGACCACCTGTAGATAGTTAGGATACTATTACTGTTTTTGGTAAGAATAAATGTGTTAACTTCAATGTAATTACATTCAATTTGATTAATTCCCAAAAAGTCAGGGTTTCATGCAGAAAGAATATATTCTTCACTTCCTACCCTCAGTAAGTACATTGTGCTACTTGGCACTATTCAATAGTTGGCAAGTTCCATCACAGAAGTGGCTGCATTTCAATAGTTCTTTGTAGGAATAGATGCATGTGTGTGAATATTATCATGTTTATTATTGTAGTGCTTAGGGACCAGCTGAGAAGGGAGACCCCATTGTTTTCGATACTGTACAAATGGAGTAAGAGACAGTCCCTGCCCCTGAAGAGCTAACCGTCTAAAGAAAAAAGACAACCAAAAGGGGGAGGAAAGGATAAGTCATATATAAGTAGAGTGAGTAGTGTGATGGTTGCAATGCCATGTTAGTGTTGTCATTTTCGTTTTGTTATTGAAACATCTTCTGTAGGGTTATGTTAGGAGATTAGCTAGATGGAAAGTCAAAAGAAGGCAGGCTATTCAAACTATGAGCAATGGGGCCATCATGATCATCTAATCTGACTTGCACGTTGCAGACCAGAGAAACTTGATCACTCCTATGGGAGCCCTGACCTCTGGCTGAGCTACTGAAGTCCTCAAATCATGGTTTGAAGACTCTGCACCTGCTCCAGCTCAAATTCATATTTCTTAAACATGGGAAACCAGCAGTGCACACAATACTTCAGGTAAGGTCTCACCAGTGCCTTGTGGAAATACCTCACCTGCTGCATCCCATCAGCTCCTTCCCCCCTGCACTTTCCTTTTCCCTAGGTAGACAGGAAGAATGGCTTTGGACCAGATAGTGATTGCAAAAAAGCACCCCCAGGACTTGAATGTGGATCCACATGTGAAACTGGCAGTGACTGCTAGTAGTTAGAGCTAGATGCAGGTCTGGGAGGGACTTCTAGGGTAGCAGCAGCAGGACACGGAATTGAAGTATTAGGGCATGAATCAGAGGCACTCAGGGTATGTCTACACAGCAAAGAAACCCCTGTCACTGTTTCACTGCTGTGTGGAATTCTGGGTTTGGATTGGAGCCTAATTTCTGGGATGCTCCAACTTCACTTGGTGCTATAGCCTAGCTTCATTCCAAGCCCAGAGGACTACACAGCAGTAGAACAGCCCTACAGCTCGCATCACATGATCCCGAGTCAGCTAACACAAGCCAGCGGTGAGTGTCTAGTTACTGAGTAAACATAAAGGCTGGGATCAATTAGGGCAAGGGTAGAGACTGGATCTGAGGCAGCCACCAGGCACTTGACATGAAGAACCCTGATTCTCAGTTGGGTTACCCCGAAGACTCAAACAGGAAATGCTATTGCTCACTTTGAGCTGAAACTATCTAAGCTGCTGTATATGGGGTATCGGCCACTTTTCCATTCCTAACAGCCCTAGTCAAATACCCTTTCTATTAGCTAGGGGTACGTCTAAACTACATGGCTCCGTCGACGGAACCATGTAGATTAGTTTACCTGAAAAAGGGAAATGAAGTGGTGATTTAAATAATCGCCGCTTCATTTAAATAAAAATGGCCGCCACGCTGTGCCGATCAGCTGATTGTCGGCATAGCACGGCAGTCTAGACGGCGATCTGCCAACCCCAGAACGCTTCATCAGCAGATCCTGTAAGCCTTGTTTCACACCCTAGGTATTTAATGGTTACTGAGACCCAGGGCAAGTATCTACATGGCTGAGCTGCTCAAACTTCTATAGCCCTTGTCTCTTAACCACAATGCACCTGGCATGTTCATGGCACACAAGGGATTTGTAATCCATCATGGAGTAGCCCCAATAATTACAATTGTTCCACTAATTAATAGCCTCAAATGTATCTTATTTCCAATATGAATTTGTCTAGCTTCAACTTCCACACATTAGACATTATATCTTTGTCTACTGGATTGAAGGGCCCATTATCAGATATTTGTTGCACACATAGACATTCATGAACTGACTGAGTTACTCCTTAACCTTCTCTTTGTTAAGCTAGATAGAGATCAAGCTGAGTTTCTCACTTTGAGGCATGTTTTCTAAACTTTTAATCATTTTGTGGCTCTAAACCATCTCTAATAGATCAACATCTGTCTTAAACTATTGACAGCAGAACTGGACACAATATTCCAGTAGCAGCTGCATAGACTACGAATGAAGAACTAAGCCTGCTACATTGCTCGGTCTTTTATTTTGTTATTTACACCAGTGAATGCTAAGTAGGGGTGAAACACTACCATTCTTTTGGGTAGCAATTGACACATGCTGTGCAGTCACTACACAACATGAAAGGAAACAGACCCAACATTTGTAAAAAGCTTTGGCATTTAAAACACAAACCAGATTTTATTGTTCTACGTGTCAACTTTACTCATTGGAGCATATATACTACACACTGATTTCATTTAAGGTTTGGTACAATACCTCAATTCCTAGAACATAAGTCTGAAGTACAGTACATGAACAATGTGATTGGAAACATTGAAGATTCTGTTTCCAAAAGGTCAAGGGAATTTGTACGCTAAAGTCAGGCAATGGTTGTTTGTCTGAGCTACATGCTATAAAAAAGTCTGTGTATTATGTGTATGCGCTACAGAAATGCAGTACAAAATAAATCACAAAGAGGTACAGTTTTAATAGTGTGCGTCTCCATCTGGCAGCCATATTCAGTACTCATCACCATCTATCTTGGGCCTCAGATTTCTTCTGCTGACTCCAATCTTAACAACGGAATGCCTTCCAAGGCATGTTTTCATTAAAAGAACAGTTCTTGTGCTTATACACTTCTGGGCCTAAAACTGTTCTACATTCAGTGAGTCCCCCTCTGCACTGTTGAATTTGGCAATTCCCCTTTTTACAAGACAAGTGCTGGGGTTGATGCATGGTATGGGATAGTTAAAAACACAATACATAATTCAGATGTGGACTCATAGCCACTAGAACTCAAGAGCCTATGAGCAGCAGCAGAATCATGTGACTATGATATAGTTGTGGTAGTGATTAGAATGGACAGTCATCTTGAAAGGTCTCTAGCTAGTCTTTTTCCTTAGGTAAGAATGAATACGGTAAGATTTCAGCTTTCTTAAATCCCTCAAAATTGCATTTGCCAACCTCATTTTTGTTTGGTCTTGGTCTCTATTTCCTTCAGCCACAGCTCTAAAAACCATCTGCCTAAATGACCCCACCCTTGCTGTCATCTTGTTCTGAACTGCTCCAAGACCACAGCTTGCTAAGTTTGACAAAGCATCACCTCATTTGTGAGGAATTAAACCAATGCTGTTAAGAATACGCCGTAACTTTTGACACCGCAAAACTGTTTCGTTTCTTTTCCTGCACTGTTTTTAGTGGCCATATTTCTGCTCCATAACACTGCTGCCTTGAGCACTCATATCTTAGTTGCCGTTCAGACATCCTGCTATGCAGACACCTTTGAAGACACTGAAATGCCAATGACAGAAGACTGATCTGACATGTGACTTTAGCTATAGACTCTCCTGCTTTCAACCAACTATCCAGAGAGATAAAAACTATTCACTGTCATTGCCAACTATAGGCATCATGGTTGGAAGCATGCATAACCTCTCCATAGTTCTCCATTAATCTTAAATCCTAGAAATTCTGCAGTCAGCAGGATTAAAAAAAAGTGTGGACATTTATACGGATAATAAAAACATCTAAAGCTAGCATTTAAAGAAAGCCCACAGGAGGTTGTAAAAGAATATATAAACCCTCATGCTGCAAGATAAGTCAACAACTGATGTGTTTTCTTCACTCAGCACACAGTCAACCTGTGGAACTCTTTGCCAAAGGATGTGGTGAAGGCTAGGACTTTAACAGGGTTCAAAAAAGAGCTAGATAGATTCTTAGAGGTTAGGTCCATCAATGGTTATTAGCCAGTATGGGTAGGAATGGTATCCCTAGCCTCTGTTTCTCTGGAGGTGGATGACAGGGGAGGGATCACATGAGGATTACCTGTTGTGATCCCTCTGTCTGGGACATCTGGTATTGGCCACTGCCGGCAGACAGGATACCGAGCTAAATGGACCTTTGGTCTGACCCAGTATGGCTGTTCTTATGAAGAAATACTCTGTGGCCAGATTATTCCATTGCTGCTCTTGAAGCAACCAGGGTTGGTTGCTGTGAGAGACCAGACACTGGAATAGATGGACTTCAGGTCTGATCCTATAGGCCAGTTGCTAGGTTCCTCTTTGCAAAATTGAGATCTGCATTTTAAATGCTCTCCTCTCCCTCCCCCCAATTTAAAATACTTTTTGCTAAGGACTAGATTTGGGGAAATCATTCACACTGAATAACTTGATAATTTCTCTTTTTTCCTATTTGTAAGTTTTCTACAGACAAATTGTGAAATTCTCTGTCAGAAATTATGATTTTTTCCAGTGCCTTGTTCTTGGTCAGTAGGTGGTTTATGAACAGGTCACTGTAAATGTCTAAAGTTGAAATGTAAAATATTCAGTGTTGATTAGGGGCCTAATTTACAGGTGTGTCCCCTCTCTATGTTTTTTGCTCCAAGTTTGGCTGATTTATGCAATTAAGCAACCATAGCATACATCTTTTATCTGGATAGGCAAAAATAAAATGTTCACTGTTCATGCAATCTGAATTTGGTTTTGGTTACTATTTGATAACTGAAGCTTAAAATCAGAATAGTATTTGTACTAGTAAAACTTATTCTAGAACTGCAATTCCCAAGCTGTGATCTGAGACTCACTTGCTCGTAGTCTGTGAAAGTTGGCTAGTTACATGGGGCTGACTCTCCTCCTTGTTACCATCTGTTGAGTCATAATTTAATAAAAACTGAATAAGCATTTGATGCTCTTCTATGTAAACAATTGAAGTGGATAAAGGGATGACGCATGGATTTGATCATAAATTGTGTGATGTGGTCAGAGTGATCATGAATGGCAGCCCATGAGAGTACTCTCTCTTCTATCAGGGGGTCTAGGCTAGAAGAAAGTTTGGAAAACCTCTGTGACAAAGCCAAAAACCCACACCAAAAAAGGCATAAAGACCGTCAGACAGGGTCTGATCCAAAACCCATTGAAGCTGGAGGCTTAGACAGGGGTTTTTATTTGTACTACAGAACTAATAATGTATTCAATTAAATTAATTTTAAAATGTACACAAATTTTTTTTTTTTTTACAGTATCTGGCAAGCTCTGTTGGGGTACAAATTACTCCTTCACAGAGGGACAGAACACTTTAGATCTCTAAAATGGGACCAGGGAAGGGGAGAAAATTTCTGTCTAACACCTTGTGAGGGGGGAAAAGAGAGAGAGAGAGAGAGAGAGAGGTTTCTTGTATTAACAGCTTTAAACAGTGAAATGTAAGAGTGCTCAAAATTCAACATCTCCTGTCCAGCTTCCTCTCAAAAACGTAACTCACTCTTGACACACATAAACCAGCCAGTCCTCAGGGATGGAGGGAGTAGTGTGACCAATGCATTCCTTTCAAAATACCAACTGTGCTAACTAATGCAATAAATAAAATGAAAATAAAAATCTGCGATGGACCCTGTCCTGAAGAATCTCAGCCAATGTGAACATCCTGTGAACTCTGAATGAACAGTTCATTTACATCTGGATAGTTTGGTTTAATTGGAATAGTCAAAGCTGGGCTCCCAAGAGCTAAGGATGTAATCTCAGGTCTGTGCCTTTTTCAAATAAAACCAAAAAGAACACAAACATTTTTGCACAAAATAATTATATCTATATTATAAAGGATAGGTCAGATTCTGCTCTCAGTTACTGGTACAGAATCTGACCAGTTGTGTTTTTCTTCCAGGAAATAATGGTTTCTTTTAAAACTCTGGAATGAAAAATGATCCTTTCAGAGTTGTTGCTTTGGAAAGAGCCACTTGAAAGGGGTTCAAAGCACTGAGACATGTGAGGTCAGACCTTTAGTTGCATGAACTGCAGTGTTTTATATCTGCCATATTAAGTTAAAAATTAATTATCTGAATGCAGCCCTGATATAAATGAATACAGTTCCGCTGAAGTCAGTGGAGTTGTGTCTACTTACAGCAGAGTTGAATTTAACCCTTGAAGATCTCTAATAAAGCATTAGACCAACTGCCAAACTGTTTAAATGAATCTTTCAAATATCATGGTCAGTGATACACAAACTGTCACTCCCCTGCAAGTCACTCTTAACAGTAAAAAGTACAGACATTTTAAGGGGAAAAAGTGATTTGCTACTCCCTCTACACTTATTGCCAGTAACCCACCCAACTGAGCAAACCACCTGAACAGGTAGGGGGCTTTTCTCAAGATGTTCTTGTTCAGCTGTATGAACCCAGCTATGTTAGGGTGTATCTTGAAAAAATGTCTTCAGTTGCTAATATCTTTGTGTGGAAATTTCCCATGCTGGGTTCTGCCTTGGGTTGATTTATTTACATTACCCCAAATTGCTTTAACCATTTCCAAGAATGAAACTAGAGAAAAATGTTTACCCATATTAAAAGAAAAGTCAGTGGACCTTTTCTATGATATCCGAAAATGCACCCATGCTTCTGAGAAGTGAAGATACAGATAATGGTGAAACACTCAGCCATCGTGAAACTGACGACTGCTAACAAACTGAATAGTCAATGGGAGGAAGCTGAAGTCCGTGGGAAAACTTGAGAAACTTCTGGGCCAACGAAAATCTATTAAAAATCAAGCTACCATAGATTTTTTGTCAGTGTAAACAACTAATAATTGACTCCAGATTTATATGATAAATACTTCACATTTTATAGTTCATCTTATATGAGAGAACCGAAAACATGCAAGTAACAATTATAAATTAAGCCATACAAATTAATCCAGATTTAACAGATGGGAAAGGGGAGAATGAAATAGAGAGATTATTCAGCTTGCCCAACTACACACATTAAACAAGACATTAGAAGAGCTCGGAATAGAACTCAGAATTCTTAACACCCCTCTCCCCATCCTTTCTGGGAACCAGAAAATCATGCTCACTCCTTCCCATTTCCGTGATTCTAGTTTAGTGAACTACATATATTCCACTCCTGAGTTTAAACTAGAGCCACAGAAAAAGCCACGTTACAAAGAAGAATTCTTCCCACAGAGAAAAGATACAGATGAAATACCACTTGGAAAGCTGAGAGAACACATTTAGAAGTAACACCAAGCCACTATAATACAATTAAAAAGATGCAACCAACTCTATTCTCTGACACACAATGCCATCCTCCATTCACATATTAATGAAAATGGGACGGCATCTTGGACCTAGCAACCATAGAAACGTAGGCTTGCAAAGGACATTAAGAGAGAGGTCGTTAATTCCAGCCTCCTGCACTGAGCCAAGTAAATGTATACCATCACTGACAGGGGTTTGCTTAACCTGTTCTTAAAAGCTTCTAGTGATGGGGATTCCACAAACTCTCTTGGAAGCCTATTCCATAGCTTAACTATCTTTGTACTTAGAAAGTTTTCCCTAATATCTGACCTAAATCTCCCTTGCTGCAGATTAAAATAATTACTTCTTGTCCGATCTTCAGTGAACATGGAAAACAATTGGTCACAGTTGTCTTTATAACAACCCTTAAAATATTTGAACATGTTATCAGGTCTCCCTCCCCACCCCCAGCTTTTTTTCCTCAAGAATAAATATGCCCAGTTTAAACCTTTCTTCATAGATTAGGTTTTCTAAAATTTATTACTTTTGTTTCTCTCCTACACTCTCTCCCATTATCTTTCCAATAGTGCAGCACTAACAACTAGAAACAATACTCCAGGTGAGGCCTCACCAGGGTATCGTAGAATTGGTGAGTTACCTCCAGTAGCATACATATTTTCCTGTTAATTCACCCCAGAATATTTGTCTTTTTTTTTTTTTTACAGCTACAGCACATTGTTGACTCAAATTCATTTTTGATTTGCTATAATCCTCAGATCCTTTTAAGCAGTACTGCCATCTAGCTGGTTATTCCCCATTTTGTACTTGGGCATTTGATTTTTCTATTGTCTTTACTGAATATCATGTTGGTTATTTCAGACCAATTCTCTAATTTGTCAGGGTATGCCCATCCAATATGCTCCCACACAACCAGTCACATCCCATATACAGAAATGGATCACCACAGGCCATGGCAGCATGATCCTACTTCACACTCAGGAAACACAAGGGGCCTCCTGCTGAGCATATATGTAAACGGGTAAAATGGCTTCATGACGGCAATGAGTTTTTAAACTATAAGTTTGGAAAAAAGAAGATTAAGGGGGGACATGATAGCGGTTTTCAAATATCTAAAAGGGTGTCACAAGGAGGAAGGAGAAAATTTGTTCCTCTTGGTTTCTGAGGACAGGACAAGGAGTAATGGGCTTAAAGTGCAGCAGGGGAGGTTTAGATTGGACATTAGGAAAAAAATTCCTAACTGTCAGGGTGGTCAAATATTGGAATAAATTGCCAAGGGAGGAATCTCCCTCTCTGGAGATATTTAAGAACAGGTTAGATAGACACTGTCAGGGATGGTGTAGGTGGAGCTTGGTCCTGCCTTGAGGGCGGGGGGCTGACTCGATGACCTCTCGAGTCCCTTCCAGTCCTATGATTCTATGATTCTAACCACTTCTACTGTTGTTTTTCCAGTCACTCTTTTCTCACATCTCTCTAGTCTATGAGATACACAGGGCCTTCCCCACTGCTTTCCACCTATGCCAGTATTCTGCTACAGTCTTGACATCTTCCCATGTTTGATAAGTTTCAGCTCTGCTTCTATTATGTGTTTCCATGTTATCCTTGATCTACCTTGTTGCCTTGTTCCCTGTGGTTTTTAGGCCAATGGTTGTCTTGTTATGTAATTTGGCTCTTTCCTCCATGCATTTCATAGACATCTTTGTTTCTGTTGGATAATTTCCTGACCCATTGCTTTCTGTTTCACTCTCCTAGACTCTCTGGATAAGGCCCTAAGACAGAATAGATCAGACACGTAATGGAGAAACACTGATTTCTCTCAGCTGGGATCTGGTCTGTGAAATACCAAGGAAATCGGAAAAATAACTTGACAACCAAAACATTAAGAGCAGAAAGTGAGACTGCAGCACTGCCAGCGGCACAGCACATGGTATGAAGGAGAATCATTCTGGAGAACTTTAGTCTTCAAGGCTCTCATCCACTCTGGGGCTTTTCTTGAGCTTTAAGGTTACTTTTATGCCTGTTAGAACTAGCAGTAATATTTCCAGAAAACTTTCCTTTCACCAGAAAATGCCAGTTCACTGAAGCAAAACGTTTAGTGAAATTGATTACAGATTTGACAAAATTTTAGTTGACATTTCAGCTGGGTCTCCATGGCCCACGGTGCTGCAGCAGAGAGCCTGCAAGGCCCTGACAACACCTCTCTTGGGCTAGGAAGGCCCAGGGGTCCCCTGCTGGAGTTAGGACTCTTAGGCTACCTCTAAACTACAACCCTCTGTTGGCAGAGGGATGTAAATGAAGCACTTCAACAGTGCAAATGAAGCAGGGATTCAAATATCCCACACTTCATTTGCATAATCGCATCATGGCACTGTTTCGAAATGTGCTTGTTCGAAACAGCGCCATGATGCAATTATGCAAATATTTAAATCCCTGCTTCATTGGCACTTTCGAAGTGCTTCATTGACATTCCTCTGCTGACAGAGGGGTGTAGTTTAGACGCACCCTTAGGGTTGCTAGGGTATCTGGTGTGCAGCAGCATTACCAAGTTCCCTGAGAGGAAGTTACTCTGATGGCCAAGACTCCAGCCCATGCACACTGCTTGGGTTGGTCCTGCTTTGGGCAGGGTGCTAGACTAGATGACCTCCTGAGGTCTCTTCCAGCCCTAGGATTCTATGACTCTATGATTCAGAAACCTGAAAGCCCTGGATACCCTGCTCTAGCCAATGCTGGGCTCCCAACCAGGGAATCCTAGCAGTGAAAATTACTCGAAAGTCAATTTCACTTTTTTTTCCAGGAGCACCACGTGTCAGTGTTTCCAAAACAAAAGTTTTCAGAGAAATTTCAAGATTTGGTTTCATTCCAAATCAGAATGTAAGCAAATTCCAATGTTTCAAAGCTTCTCACAAACCAAAACTCCCAAGCGTTGGCCAGCTCTAAAAATAACCACAACCAGCAAGATCCTTTGTTGTCTGAGTGAGATGACGTGAGTGGAGCTATCTTGATTGATCTAAGTCCAGAAATGAACCATAAGACAAACTCTGAGAAAAAAAGCTGTCTGTACCTACCCTCTAAATGTTTTTTATGGTGGGTAGGGGAAGCTAGGGAGTAGAAGAGCTTTCTCATCAAATCATACAGTTAATTAAATACAGGAACAGTGATTGCTTTCAAGCAGGACGGCACAGTCCCACTTTATGTGGGGTCACCAAATCCTCTTAGGCTTTGAAAATTTGCTTTTACTGGCTGCTGTTCTCACGGTGCCACCTCTAAAACCAGGAAGCACATGGAGCTTCCTCTCCATCCGGCTACTGAACAGGAAACGTTAGAATCTTGGATATCCACGAATATGCAAGCTGGAAAGTTTGGTAGACAAGCAGTAAAGGAACTGACGCACCCTCCAACAGCATGATTGCTTCCGACTGGCAGGCCATCAAGATTTCATGTGTTTTCCCCCATTAGCCTCCAAACTGAGTCAATATTGAAAAATTAGTGTGTTGACCTCATACACAAATACTGGAAATTGGACTAATTAATCTGAAAATCAGGCTTTAGGAAACCACTCGTCCATAGTGCACGCACCCCAGCTGTGCCACTGTTTCTGTGATACACATTCACTATCTGGAGAGGCAGTAATTTTAGCTGATTTGCTGATATAGAAACTTGGTTTTGCTGTATTGTTTCATCAGCATTACACAATGACATATGGCTTGCTCAATGTGCCAGCGTGTATATAAAATGGGATGGATCCTTCTCATTTAGTCATCAGTTGGCAATACAGTTCAGCTTAGAAATATACCACATACTCTGCAGTGCGGAATATTTTCCAGGTTCTGTTCTGATTTTTCAGCTTTTTTCATTATTAATTTTAACAACAAGCAGATATTAAAATTTCATACCAATGTGGATGTGTGCATACCCAGCATTCAATATTTAGAGAGACAACAGAACACAATCTAACCAAAATGAGGGTTCCAAACTTTGCATGTCTATAGGAGGATTTTATTTAATCAACCCTCTGCTCTTCTTAATTATTATGCAAAACCTGCACTGTTACAGGTGGATACAAGCCAGTAGAGCAGAGAGTTGTATACATGTAATAATGAAAACTCTGATAAAGCACATCACATTCACCTTTAGAAAACTTGATATTAATATTTCTAGACAAACTCACTCAACACCTGCAAGCTATTCTGAAGCCTCCAGCAATAATAATGTAATTGACACCATTATGGAAATGTCTGAGTTAAGTCAATAACAACCCATCTTCCTGGAGTGGTGAAATGGAAGATGTGAAAGCAAGGCACATTTGGCAATAAAATTAAAAATAGCAAAGGGTGAAAAGTTAAACGCTGTAAACATACTGGCAATCAAAAAGCCAACAGGCAGATATGGCTATAGAAAGCTAATGAAATAACTAGAGAAAATAAGAAAGATTCACAAATTTGGCCAAAAGTATTATTAGATCATCTAGTCCAATGGTTCTCAACAAGGGGTACACATAATCTGGCAGTACAGAGAGTTCTTCCAGGGGATACTCAGCTCATGTAGACTAGTGTTTCTCAACCTAGGAGTTGCAGCATCCAGGAGGATCATGGTACATGTTTAATGGCATTGCAGGTGCAGGACTGGAGGCAAAAGGGGCAATTATTAGGGGTCACCAAATGAAATTAATAGGTAGATGGTTTAAAATAAAGTGAAGTATTTCTTCATGCAGCACACAGTCAACCTGTGGAACTCCCTGCCAGATGATGTTGTGAAGACCAGAGCTTTAACAGGATTAAAAAAGAACTAGATAAATTCATGGAGGTTAGCTCCATCAATACTTATTAGCTAGGATAGCAAGAATGATGTCCCTAGCTTCTGTTTGTCAGAAGCTGGGAATAGGTGACAGGAGAGGGATCACTTGATGATTATCTGTTCTGTTCGTTCCCTCTGGGGCATTTGGCATTGGCCATTGTTGGAAGACAGAATACTGAGCTAAATGGACCTTTGGTCTCACCAAGTATAGCCATTCTTATATACGTGGCGCCCCATACCACAGGTGGCCCTATGACACAAAGTTACATGCTTCTGCCCTACTGCCTGGGTCTCAGGCTCCAGACAAGGCTCACAAGTGAAAAAAGCCAAGCTCGAGTATCACACTGACATTGAAGTCGAACATTTATATTCCAATCAATTTATTTTATAATTATATGGTAAAAATGGGAAAGTCAGCAATGCTTAAATAATAATGTGCGGTGACACTTATTTTAATATCTGATTTTTGTGTAGTTTTTAAATGAGGTGTAACTTGGGGGCAGAACCACAGAGATAGCCTGACCTCCTGCATAACCAAATGAAATTTCATATCCTATGTTATCCCTCTCTTAAGCCCACTGATATATGTTTGACTAATGCCAATCTTATCAGAAAGGCATCTAGTTTTGAAAGGGCAAAAAAGGTAAAATATAAATCTTGCATCTCATACTTGTGTGTGTGTTGTCTACTTAAGATGGAAACTCTTCAGATCATTGAGTGAAGAGCTGAAGTTGTTTTCAGAACTATCTAGTAAATTCACAGCTTGTGTATAGATAGTGATACCCCACTAAAATTGATATATATTGGTCTCAGAGTCAAGTTTTTCTCTATTAAAATGTGATAGGAGCTTTTTTAATGTATCAGCTTTGCCAGACTGTTCCCCCATTCATCTATGTACACATCTCCTTTCATTACATCAGGTTTGTGGCAGCTTAATCATGGAGAATAGAGGTTCTAAAAAGGTAGGTAGCAATTTCTCATCAGAAGTATGAAAATGTATTTCCAACAGCAATAATCAGGTGAACAGAACCATCAATCTAAGGTTAGCACTAGAAGATTAGAGGCAAAAAACTATTCAGGGCAGTTTACGGGACAAGAAAAGTTAACAAATGAATTTAGTGTTCTGGAACACTCTTGAGTGAGAGTCCTGGAGACAAATGTCTTCCATCAACCATAGTATAGGTCAGTAATGGGCAACCTGCAGCACAATGGTCATGTGTGGCCTGTCAGGGTTCTGTGTGTGGCCCATGACGTATTTCTTTTGCCGTGCTCATGTGCAGGGTTGCCAGATGCTGCTGGTTTCTGGCCATGTCTCCTCCCCTCCCTCTGCCCCCAACTAGTATTACTAAATTGGTGATGTTTACCAATTCCGTTAACCAGTGCAGCCTGGGCAGCTCCTCTCCTACTACAGGCAGGGGCTGTTTCCCCTTTAATCGGTTAACGAGTTAAACATCATGTATTTTACATCACTAAGTTGGTCACTTATGTTATTCTTTCTATTTCCTAGCAATATGGGTAGCTTCGCCAGTAGAACATGATAACTGTGGTGAATCTGATTCATTTGTCTAAAAACAAATCCCTTTGGGGGTGGGGTTTCCTTCCCCTATCCTTTATTGGTCTGTCTGAGCCTAGGCACTGTCGTGAATGTTTGAAAAACACCCATTACATAGTGGGCATCACCACAAATAAAAGGGAATACTTATAAAACAAGAACATATGACATTACTGCTCTACCTGGAATATAACTCCTAACTTTCATACCACCAAGTCAGTGTACTTTACACATTACCATAATGCTTAGATACTGTGAGAGACAGAATGGAACTCTACCCACTCAGGGTGCCACCTGATATGCTACTGAAACCCACACACCTAGTGTGGTTCACTGTTCCATGTAGGGCACTTAAACCACTTACAGTGAGAGATAAGAACAAGGGAGCTCTACAGTCTAAGCTCAAGCTGTAGCGGCTCCTATACTGAGGTCCCAGGTTTGAATCCACCCACTGATGGTTACACTAGTATCCCACTTAGTCCTCTGGCCCTATCAGCCTGGGTTTCCCTGAATTAAGTTACTGTGCCAGGCACTCAAGCCCCTTTCCAGCACACATCTATGCAAGACCATGCCTTGCTACAGGCAGATCTCTGAGAGAGGATTCTGCCAGTACTTACGTGCTCATCCTCTATGGAGGAGTAAACACACAATTAATATTGTTGTGCACTCTACAGAGAGATCTGCACAATGCAAGTTCATGAAATTGCCCTCTCCCTCAAGGTGGCAAGAGATAGGCACAACTTCCTGCCCCCCAATATGAATTGTAAAAACAGAGGTGTTATAAACAAGAAATAAGTTTAATTAACTACAAAAGGTGAATTTTAAGTGATTATACGGGATAACAAACAGACCAAAGCAGACGAGTAATAAATAAAACAAAACATGCATACTAAGGTTAAGATCTTTAAGAAACTGACTACGCATCCTAAATGTTGATTTTTAGCAGATTGCAAATTCTTAAAAGTTAGCTACACTGCTTCCAGCTTAAATCTTCAGGTATCTTATTCACAGAGCAGACCCTTTTTCCAGCCTGAGGTCAGTACTCCTCCCCCTTTTCCTTTGTCTTTGTTCCTTAGGGCTACATCTAGACTACATGGCTCCATTGTCGGAGCCATGTACAATAGTTTATTCGGCATAGTCATTATGCCTTGTGAAATGAGGTTTGCCGGAGTGGTCGACAAAGGCTTCCCTTGTCGACCGCACCACGTCTAGACTGCCGCGCTGTGCTGGATCAGTTGATCGTTGGCACAGCATGGTGGCCATTTTTATTTTAATGAAGCGGGGATTATTTAAATCCCCGCTTCTTTGACTATTCCGAATAAACTATTTTACATGGCTCTGTCGACAGAGCCATGTAATCTAGATGTAGCTTAGGTGTTTCCAGCAGTCATCCTGGGGGGCGGGATTTAGTGACAAGTGAAGGCAGATTAATTTACTCCCCAGATTTACATAATCAAGTCTTGACCTCTCCTTCTTTTTAGTGGAAAAATATTAGAAGTCCAAAATAGTATTCAGTACCAGGTGACAGAACCACCTTACTTAGTAGTGTCATAATCACCTTACTTAGTAGTGTCATAACTACACCCCAGGACACCTATCAGAAGGGTTAGTATCTTCATAATCTTGTTTCTTCCTAATGGCCCGTTGTCTGGTAGGTGTCTACCGCATACACACCCAGCTATAATTAAACACAGTCCATATTCCCAACTTTAGATACAGAAATGATACGTGCCAGCAGCTTCAAACCTGGGACCTCTGGAGCTTAGTGTGTAGGAGCCTCTATAGTTTGAACTATCAAACCAACTGGCTCTCAGCTTTGGCTTTAGAGCTCACTCATTCTTATCTCTCGCTGTAAGTGCCACTGCATGGGATAGTGAAACACACCCACTAGGTGTGTGGATTACAATCACACTGAGTAAATCATAACCTTTCCAATGATCTCTCACATCTGGCATAAAACAGCTATGCTATATTCATACATCATATTTCTATGAAGTATTTGGAGTGTAATGTCACACTGCAGTAATGGATAGTGTAGAAAAACTTTAGTTAGCTGAAGTGCTAGTGTCACGCAATTAAGGAAACTTAAGCTCTTCCATTCTAAGTCTATGTAATTTTTATGAAACTTTTACATCTTGAGGTGAAGTTCTCCACATTTGGTGTTTACCTAAAGGAGAACACTTTTTGGAAGGCTTGAGCTTGAAGGAAAATGGTTCAAGCTATATTATAGTCCAAAGAGAGTGCACAGACACACATTTCAGATTATAAAATAATCCTTTCACTTAAAACCACCCCCAAAACAGCTCTACAGCCAAAGTGGCTGAAGGCTGAAAGATGAGATTTGGCAAAGAAATAGCAGCACAGTGGAGATATGCCTTGGAGAGTCACGAGTCTTCGCAAACTACTTTTTGAGTTTGCACAGAAAGCATTAAAGGAATAGCAGTATTTCTTATATAAATATGGAGTAATGTTTGGGGGGGTGGGGGGAAGTACACATGCATGTGCCTGGTAATTTAACTCTATAGTAAAAAATGTATTAAGATTACTAGTGAATGAGGCAGATTCCACAGGAGCCCAGATTTATTCACACCACCTCCTTTCTGTTTTATAGCAATTCCTGGTATAACACACAGTATAAGCATAATTTCACTGTCTCACTGAAGGGCCCTTGACTCTTAAATTCTGTGAAGTTTCAGAAGGATAGGTCTACAACACAATTGGCAGGCGTGACTGTAGCAGATATAGATACATCCACGTTCAGCTATGTAGCCAGGCTATGTCTGCACATGCTACAGTCATACCTCAGGATTGCCATGTAAAAATAGAAGAACATTTCCTGTTCTGAATTTCAAAAGATGTGAGAAACAGGGAATTACAATTTACAGCTTGTGTAGCATTAGCTCTGTCCCCCTATATGAAAAAGCTAAGATAGTTTAAAAAGACTATGATTGTTTAAGTAAAGATGACTATTATGTTGTACAACTTCTTTCCTACATTCTTGTATGGTGCACATTTAATATAGCCAGGCTCTGCAAAAGCTCCTGCCCCATTGATCACATTTCTTGCTGTAAAGCAGAACTCCATGTGTACTTAAGGTTGTGAAAACTATTGTATGAAATATTTATTGGTTGGGCAACCTCAATGTTGGCATGCTCAACTTAGGAGTACTTAATCATGCCATTGTAGTAGTTTTTTGCCAAATTTTTGTGCGTGCTTAGAGCTGCACTGGACACGAGAGGAAGACAAAATCCTGAGATTTCAAAAATGTAGCAAAAAAAAAAATCAGCCCACGACTACCTGCAGAAGTGAGAGAAAGTTACATAAGAGGCTTTTTCATAATGTGGAACAATATTTGGTTTCCAATAGTAAGTGGGATCTGAATGACAAGAGAGTGGGTTCTTCTCTCGAAGATAGATGAAGAAATATAATTCACACATGAAAAAAGTCAAACTAGACGAAAAAGAGTTCAGAGCTACTGTTTTAGTGTCCTGTTAGCACAGAGACACAGAGATTTCTTTGTAGATTAGCATTAGGACAGTGTCAGAAAACAAGTCAAGCCACCAAAAATAATTTAAGTTAAATGGGGATATGATTGATGTTTGCCTAATTCACCCCTATCCAACTTGAACTCTTGAATGGAAAGTTTGAATCAGTTGCTGAGAGTCTTTCCACTCTGCATGATGTCACTTCATTAAATCCATTTCTTGCTTCATGTTTTGGCTCTCTGAACCACTGTAGAGTTCAAGCCTGAGCCTCAGGCAGTCTTCTGATTTCATCTAAGCCCAAGATAATTGATCTGTTTAGGTAGGTCTGCAAATCCCATCACCAGAAAGTTTGATCTTCATGCGCATTGCACAGCCATTCTCTAGGGTACATCAGTCTGTGAACATAGGGCCATAGGAAAATACACAGAACTTCTCCATGCAGATAGCAACCACTCATCAAAAACTTGAACAGGCTTATTTTCCAGAGTCTGAGCCTTGCCAGAATTTGCATGATAATAGAGGAGATTTCTATGTTCTGGTTAACACAGAGAGACAAAAATCATACTACATTTGCAAAGATGTACATACGAATGTGCCAACTCATTGTCAGCCCTCTAAACAGTTCTCCCCTTCCCCCAATTCTATGTTTAACACAAAGCTACTGTGTGAAAGTATAAAATAAGTGTATTCCAGAGGCACTGAGACCACTGACAAGGGAGCATGAAGTCTGCTCTACAGCCTTAGCTGAGAACTAGTTGGTGTTTTTAGGTCATGCTGTAGAGGCATGTGGCTTTAGCCGTGAAGGTCAAAAGTTCAATCCTTCCCACCATCAACTAGATCCGTTGGCTTTATATAAGCACCACGTCCTGCATTTTAAATTTTCATAAAACTGCCTTTAAAATGAAGTAGATGAATGTCTCTTGTCTGTGAAGTTCCTTGCAATTAGACCTAGGGCACTGAGTGAGTAATCAGTCATCATTGGCCCCTCCCACTTAATAAACCACACTATGACAGCTGTTCTTTAATTTACACAGATTGCAGACAGACAATTGCATGTTTAACTGCTGTGAATCATTAAGGGCCCAACCCTGCCTTACTCCTCAGAGTAGTCCCTTGGAATAAGTGTTAGAGGCATTCCTTAAACCTTCTAGTATCACAAGTCATATTAGCAAATACAGGTCTTCTTACTGAAGTAAACCAAAAGAAATATTAAAATAATTAGCTTGATTTAGATCTAACTTAATATAGTTTAACTACTCCACATAGCCCATAATAAATGAGAGTGGTAAAACAAACCAGCCCACTCCAGCTAAAAATCAACACATTTTTATTTCAAAAGTTACTTTGTGAGAGACTATGGCTTTCATATTTAGGCAGGTAAATTTTTCATTAAAAGTACTATTTTCCTCAGTAATATACAAGAACATGTATATGTGTGTCAGTCTGAAAAGCTCTCTGCTGGAGGGCTGACATCCTGAATGGCTTTGAATAAACTCACAGGGGGCATCAAAGCAACCTTTTATGATAGCTCCAGAGCTATCAGCCTGTTCCTAGAAAAACCTAAAAAACAACAAATAGTCTTCCTGCACCTTAAACTGCCAGATTATCTGTTGTTTTTTAAAGTTTTTCCTTTAAGGATAGAACATTCTAGTGTCAGGCCTAATGTTTTTTGCAAGTCAAAATGGAGAACCCATTTAAGATTATTTGTTTAAAAACAGAGCTGTCTTGATAAAGGAAGCTATATATTTGCGTCATACCGCAACATTAAGCCGCACACCAACCTTTCCATTTGAGAGGTTTCACCTTCTTGTTCTCAACCCTTATCAACATTAAAAAAAAATATGAAAGCCTGCAACTGATCTTCAGCAAAAAAAATATGCAAAATAAGCAAACACCTGTGGTTTAATCAATGAAGTCAGAGGCTTCGATACAATCCTTTTAAGCTTCATTACAGAAAAGAATTGGGGACTTTCCTTGTAAATAGCATCCCTAATTCAGGGCAGCAATGCTGAAATCTGTTCCTGTTAAGCATAGGTTATCCTAAAGAGATAACCTTAAGTTGGGGTTACAGCAAGAGCCCTGCCCGGATTCCTCATCCATCAGGCTCAACCCTCATCCACAGCAGCAAGCCATCTAAAAGGGAGGAGGGAGAGAACACAAATGAGTGCTGGAAGCAGGGGGTTTACAGAGAAGAGGCAGCAAGAGAGTAGGGACTAAAGATGATTTTAAAAGTATGAGTGCAGATAAAAGTTGCATAAAAGCCTTTTTTCTATAATGTGGGATCAGCAATGAAAGTAACTTAAAATTTCTTACAGGTATTGTCTTATTGTAACCTGGGTCCCTGCTCACTCTTTAAATAGCTCCCTGCTGGCTTTTGCTGCACCTTAGGCAGTTCTTGCTGGAGCTGCACACCTGGATGCACCCACCTAACTTTCACCTCTCTGTGGGATAGTAAATAAGTATGTAAGGGGTAGCGTGAGGGTCTCAAGAGGAGGAGGGGAAGGGAATAGATGTTGCATCATGTGTTGTTGCTACCAAAGGCTTGTGAGACATGGAACCCAGCAGCAGCTTTTGTTTGGTCTCATCACAGTGGAGCGGAGAGGTACAGCATTGGGACCCTGCCTACTCCAATTCCCGCAGCAGCAGGTGAGCCCAACTGCCCAGGAACTGGCCCATGCCCAGGGAGCTGCCCCCACTTCCCCTGCAGTTTCTGCTCCACGGAGCTGAGCCCTTTCCACATGCAGAAGCACAACTCGCTAGCTATCCCCTTGTCCAAAAGCCCCCTCTTGTGAGCAATGTAGGGGGCTTGGCGACGGTGGAGGCTGGAGTAACCCAAGAGTCTGCTCCACTCTTCCTCACCACCCATTTCCTGGCCCACTGTGCTCTGTTTCACTGCAGCATCAGAAAGCAGAAAGTCCTGGGGCCGTCAGAGTGCTCCACTTCCTGTTGCCACAGTGAAGCAGAGTGCAGCAGGCCAGGAGATGGGGAGCGGGGCTAGGGTTGCCAGATGGTTTAAGAAAAAAAACAGATAAAAATTTGTCGAGCAAAAAAAAAAAAAAACACCGGAGAGGAACCAGACCTGGGACGGGTGACAGATTCAGGTCAGGCCGAAATGTGGTCCCGAGTGTGGGCTTCCGTCAGGCGCCGAGCTGGACCCAGGAAAAACTTATTTAATTAGAAAATACCGGACATTTCTATGTCCAGTATTTTCTCAGTTTGTTTACTGAACACAAAGTCCAAATACCGGATACCTGGCAACCCTAAACAGGGCAGAATGGAGCAAGCTGCCAGGTCACTCTAGCTGCTGCCACTGCGGTGAGGGTAGAGCAGGGAACAACTTCTGCTGCCATCTGGCACCAGGCCCCCCCAGTAATCCCCCACCATGGGACACTTGAGGTGGCTGCCAATGGGCTTGGGCAGCAGCCCCAAACAGTCCTATGGATGGGACAGCTCTGCTCCTATGTTTAGAATTTTACAGTGGAACATACATATCCCCTGTTAATAACCAGCAAGTGTCCTCAAGAAATGCTACATCCAGAACTTGGAATTTAATAAAGTCTCTTAGAGACAGATGTGTGGGAAAAGAGATGAAAATAGAACTGTAAAACTAGTTTACATTGAAACACACAGGGTCTGTGTGCTGATAATATAACCATCCTGATAACATAAGCATAGTTCAGATTACTCCTATTTGAATCTCAAATAAGAGATCAACCATCAATTACCTGAAGCCTAATCAGGAGTTGATAAAACCAATGACCTTGTTAATTGTTCTGTTTCACAGTGTTATGATAGCTTCCCAATGGGATGCATTACAGCATGTTTATGTAACACCTACGAACTCTATGTTAGAGAACTCTACTTTCACAAAGTGCTAAATGAGCTTACCTCTCAATCCCCACCTTCTGAAATGAGGAACAACACAAAACTCCTTGAAATGATCAACATTTTTTCTATTAGACATCGTTATTAAAACAAATATATACAAGCACGCGAAGAGCCCAGAATTTATTATCATAAAACTAAACAATGATTCTCTGTGCTAAAAGCCACTAGTTACAATAAAATTGCAAGTCCATTTTCTCTAATGTTCAGTTATTTTATTCTTTCATTGCAGCCAGTAACTGGGCTGCCTTGGCTCTGTCTCTGCAAGGTCCACAAAGTCACTACGAGACCTCGGATTCAGAAACCCACCAGTGCAGTTTATTTACAGTCTTGTTCCCACACCACCATTTCACCCTTTACAAGGAGCCCTTCAACATCTGCAGGTGGGAGAGTTAACTCCCTGCTTTTCTCCTTTCTTCCTGCTCTCTTCCCCCAGGGGCTTTTAGGCAGCCCCAGCCTAATTAGGTAGCAGCTGTCTCTGCTTCCCAATCAAGGCTAGTTATCTCCAGTATGCTCTATTTTGTTCCTCTAATAAAGAATGGGCATGAATTCTGGATCTGCAGACCTTTGTCCCGCATCCTGTCACATAGACAAAGCCCCATTAGAACCCCTTCAGAATGGAGAGTGAGGCCTCTAGCATCCCCAGAGACTGCCTCCTCTGAGTACATGAGGGCAGTGTTTGCTTCTAGAAATCCTAGGAGTGCGGGGGAGGCAACACCAGCCCACACACAGGGCAAGTACCCAGCCTCTGGCCATCTCAGAGCCTTCTCCCTGCAAATATGAGGACAGAGGAGAGCACTCCCCAGAAGGGCACAAAAGGGGGATGTCTTTTGAGCAAAAGGCTGTCCATTTGCAAAGACTAGTCCATTTGCAAATGAATAAAATGGAAGACAAAATAATTTTAAATAAAAACCACCACACTGTATCAGACACTAATGGACAAAATCTGCCATATGCTCCATCAACATATAGCTGTCAGCAGCAGAATGCGAGGACCCATGGAAAATGCTAGAAGCACTCAAAAGCTGTTTTTGACCTGCAAGGAGTACCATATGCAAAGGATCTCTTTTCTACAATTCATCAAGAATCTGGAGAAATAGCTCAGTATATTGCCAAGCTGTGCAAGGTGCTTGTCTCATGCAGTAATCAAACCTTAAGAGATGAACTATTTAGCAACGGATTACTTATAGCAGGCCTGCACAACATACGACCTGCGGGCCGCATGTGGCCCATAAGGGCTCACTGTGCAGCCCGTGACGGCTACGGATGGTGCGGCCCCATCTGATCCACCGGCCGGGCGGAGGAGCAGAGCACCGCCGGGGAGGGGGAAGTGCGGCAATTCTCGCTGCCGGGCTATGCAGCTAACCTTATTTGGAGATAAACCTGACTTCCAAGGATATTAGAAGCAAAATAAGGTAACCAATCATGTTAAGGCACATAAACCAGGAAGGATGTTAACCCTATAAGACCCCTTGCTTACTTGATGCTGGGGGTCAGCTTTGCTTTGAGCACTGAGCTCTTTAGCCGAACCTTGCATGCAAGCAATAAAATTGAGTTGGACCCAGCCTGAAAGTGTGACTCTTTTCTGTGGGCAAATTAGACTAGCCTCCAGGGGACGAACCTTGCAAATTTATGCAACAGCTGCCTACGTGCAGCTCCGGCGTGAGGAGGCGGGGTGAGAGCCAGAGGGTGGGATGTCAGCAGACGCCAGGACGCTAGCGTGACATGGCATTGTGACATCACGGCCAGCAACCGCCAGATTAAAAAAGGCTCTGGCAGTCCCGCAAACTGGAAGGCAGAAGCCAGGTAGGGGAAGGAAAAGGGGAGGGGGGCAGGTCAGGAGAAAGGGGAAGGCACCAAGGGGCAGGGTGCAGGAGAGACAAATGCCAGGGGGCCAAGTGGAGACAATGAGGAAAAGGGCAGGAGGGGAGGTGTCAGTGGGAGGGGGGACAGGGTGATTCTGGGAGAGGAGAGGCTAAGGGCATTGGGAGCCATATGTTGTGCAGGCCTGATTTAATTAAAAAATTCTTAATAAAGTATCACCACTCCCTCCCCCGCAAACCTACCCTTGCGGCCCGCAGCTGTTTTCTTTGGAGTAATATGGCCCTCGCCGCTTTCTGAGTTGTGCAGGCCCGACTTACAGGCATGAAAGATACAACTCCACTGAAAGTGCTGGGAGAGCCCACACTACTCTGAGAGCTGCAAACACAAAAGTAGTGAACAAGCTCACATCCCTATGCACAGCAGAGAGATAATTCAAGCAGTAGCACAGGAAAGAATAATACTACAAGGAAATAAAAGCCAAAAATTAAGCAAAACTTTTGTGCAGAAGCAAATGCACAGAAGAGAAAAAAAATGTAAAGACAGACTTGTGGTACTGTGTTGCTAGAACAAGAGGTTAACAGAGGAGGTTCCGTATGTTGGGTCATATGCAATAATTGTGACAAGAAAAATTATAATGGCAAAGCTTGCAAAACTAAAAATAAAATGCACCATATCAAGGAAGAAAACAGTGAAATAAAAGATGAGTTTTTTGCATATATGACATTAATGCAGTGGAAAACAATCAACTTTACAAGCCTTTTTTTTCCCTCCTTTTGGCTATCACTAGATGCAAAGATGAGACAATAGCATACAAACAGGAAATTGAACGTCAAAGAGAGAGGGGGGTAAATGAATGTGCTAGGTTACAAGAGACTCTCTCAGCAAAGTACAAGAGAAGAAAGCAAAGTTACAATCCAACCAAAGCTAAACTAACATTTATGATGGCATAACAAGACAAAGTAAGTCACGAGCAGAACACCCAAGAAAAGTATACATGAAAATGCTACAGAAAACAATGCTTTCAGCTACAAAGAAATTCATAAACCTGGCGACACTAAATCTGAGACAAATAATTCATATACAGATGCATAATTTTTTTTTGTTTATCTAGAGCAGACAGAAAATGCACTGGGACTTCCTTGAAGCAAAGCTTATAAAAGGTTACCAAGATGTTTTAGGATGGAATGTCATCCAGGTATGTTACACCTAGAAATAGATTAAATGATTAAGTCAGTCCCCAATGTGTTGTAGCTTATCCATTTGATTAAAAGAAAAACATGAGAGCAATAAGGTAAAGAGTGAGCAAAGGCATCATTGCAAAAGTCACTGAGCTCACAAGTTAGATATGCAGCTTTCTTGCCATTGAAAAGCCAGGCAAGTTGTGCATAGGTATAGACCCAAGCAATTTAAACAAAACCACTAAAAAAGACGTCACAGCAAAATGCCTACAACCGAGGAAGTTTCATCTGACTTAGCAAAAGAAAAAAATATATGCTCAGTGTGTGATGCTAGAAGAAAAATACTGGCAAGTGCTACTGGTACTAGGAAGGCAGCTATCTCACCACATTTTTTACACCAACTAGTAAATTGATTGAGAATGCTGTTTGGAGTCAAACCTTCAGTGGAAGAATATCAGTGCTGCCAGCAATGTGTATTAACATTGCTCACAGGAATCAGCAATAGCTGATGACATTCTGATATCTAGATACACAGACCTTCATCTACCACAACTTCATCCGTCTGCTCAAAAGAGCCAAAGAATAAATCTATAATTGCATAAAACCAAGAAATGGCAGTTATGTACAGTAGTACACAGGTGAAATTTGACTTCTCAAGTGATGCCAGATGACCCCAAAAATACTGCAGATGCACACATCTAAAAGATATTAAAAGAGTTCAGAAGCAAATAGGGTTTGTAAGAATGACCATTTCTTCCCAGTCTCTCAGATGCGTGTGAACCACTGAGGCAACCACCAAACTAAGATGCATTATGGACACTGTTACCTCAACATGATGCAGTCCTCAGATATATCAAGAAGCTGGTGACCAACTACGCCATTACAAAATACTACAATGTGAAAGAATGAGTAACCCATACAACGTGATGAAAGCGAGAGGAAGCCCAGGGCATTATACCTACTATAAAACAGACAGCTGGTAGCTTTCATGTCAAGATCACTATTGCCAACAGAACAAAGATATGTCTAAGTAGAAGAGGACAGTCTTGCAATAGTGTTCTCATGTGTGAAATTCAACCAGTATGTTCATGGACAGGAAACAATTAGTGGTATATCACTTTCTAACTAAAGAAATATTTTTAAAAAGCCACTGCCAGCAGCCTCAAAACACCTTCTGCACACGCTACTGAAATGACAATATTACAATTGACAGGAATAGTATGAGAAAGGGACTGAGGTGTACATAGTTGACTTTCTATCCAGAGCAGTCCTACAGCACAAAGAGCTGGCAACTATACAAGAATGTGACAGCCTGACAGAGGCCTCAGCTGAGCCAGTTATGTGCCAGATTCAAGGCAGGAGCTGGAAAGAATCCGAGAGCAAACTATACAAGACAAAGATTTATGATGTGCTCACATTCATCATTCTGTCAGAATGCACAGACATCAGGGAAGAAACTCCACCTGTCTCTCATGAATACTGGAACTAACCTGACGAGATGAACAAACAACAATTGAGGCAATTAAATCATAATACCTAGATAATTGAGAACAGAAACTCTCTTGTGAATACATCAGAGCCATTCAGGAATGGCAGTTGGATCCAGAAAGCTAGAGATGCTATATACCAGCCAAACATGACAAAGAGTATCCGAGACCTGATGAGCAGTTGTGGTCCTTGCGGGGGGAATGCAAAACAACCAGCAAAAAGACAATGAAATTGCTCTTCATCCTCTTCAGAACTTGGACTTTTTCACCACAAATCACACAAAGACTTACTACAGACTTCTATTCAGACTTCTGGAAACTAGATGAACTATCAATTGCTAACAGAGTAAATGTCACAGAGCAACAAAGCATTTCAGTGGGCATGGTATCCCAACCTGTGCACTTACAGACCCAAGTTTACTTCCAGCGAGTTTGGTCATTTCCACAGGAATGCAAATTCAGTCCCACAGCCAATGAAATGGCAAAGAAAATTCAACAGTTAAGATTGCTAAAGCGATTAAAGCAAGTTGCAAGAATCAAGAGGAAAAATACGAGAGTTGGAAAGCCTTTCATGAATGGATAAATACTGCCAAAGAAGGCCTTCAAAGCAGCCTGATATCAAGACACATGCATATTTTGGTACTTATAGCCTTAACATTACTACCACTGACAGTGGTAGAAGCAACAGATAAAAGAGAAAGACCGACAATGGCCAAAGTCTACTATGATTGACCTGCTAAAGAACTTCATATAACATAGCTACAGAGGGGCATGTATTTCACCAAAATTCACAAATGCATATGCTTTTTACAGACATCTTAAAAAACATTATGTGGAGGATGTTGAAATATGCAGTCCAAGGAGACTACATCAGCAGGACACAGAAGAAATGAGTGCCTGATACTTATCAGAACAGATTCTGAAAACACCACTCCCCCTCCACCAGAACTAAGTGCAGGCAGTCTCCTATTATGACAAGAAAGACTTGCTCAGGCATCAGGTCACCAGCTAGGTATATACAAAATTTTGTATAATGCCATGAACCAAGCCTCCCAAATTCATAGGAAAATACCTTAGTTGCCAAGCCAGAGTGTTAACGGGGGAGAAAAAAGAAGAGTTGGTGTTCAGTTTTGTTAAATTCATATATTATAGTGCCACAGCTGCAATACTAACTAAGGTTGCTTCATGACATCAATTTAAAGCTCAGCCTTTTAAAATCCTCTAAAATCAGAACACTTAGTAGGATTTCTTTGAAATGTAGTATGCCTAAATAGAGTGCAGGACATGCTTGATGACACAGATTTTTGGAGTCATTTGAGCCAGACTTTCTGAAGATAAAAAATCCTGTTTTGGGGTTGGGGGCTCAATAAGTTTCTAGGTAGTTTTTTGTTTTGTTTTTGTTTTTTGTTTTGGCCCAGAGCTAGAGTTCAAACTGCTGATACGAGGCAAGTCTAAAAGGTTGAGTTTTACCCAAACTCAGTTGAGTTTTACCCAAAACTCAGTTGAGTTTTACCCAAAACTCAGTTTTATCCAAAGAAGTACATAGGACCCAGTAAGTCTTTGCAGGATCCTGAGATCAGTATTTAAGATAATGTATGTTTGTTTTTAAACTGCACATTTACCAACTCAAAAAGGCTACAGAGTTTCCATTCCTGCCACTTCATATGCTTTAAAGCTTGACTCTTGTAAGTGCTCAAAAAAACCCAGATAACTGTATTGCCTTGACATTTAGTGTTCCCATGATAGACACATGGTAGCATTTGTGATCCAAATTTGGAGTCATTTACCCAAGGTCTGTCCAAAGTGTAGACTCCCCCACAAAAAATACTTTCTTTTTGCTGCCTTTTACTGTTCCACTGAGAGGCACAACGACCAGACAAATTATAGACCACTTGAAGAAATTAATGACAAGCCCCCAACTAAGACAAAGGGAGTTTTGCACTCAGTGGTTAGGGGTTGCTACAATTCAGGAGTGTTGGGGAGTTGCAGTTTTATTTTGGGAGGAATGTAATCAAAGCATTAGGGAAGGGGGGGGGGGGGAGAATAGATGTGAATGCTTCCTGGGAGGTTGCAAGAATGAGGACCATAGGGAGAGAGGCAGTTGGGACTGAAGTGAGGACAAGGGGATATTGGTGGGGCAAGGATTTGGGGGCTCAGGTGGGGAGAATTGAGGGCAGGTGGGAGTGGAGGGCATGTTAGCCCTACATTCTCCACAAGGTGCAAATAAGTGATAGTCACATAAACACCACCCTATACTGAAAGCCTACCGACCGCTATGCCTACCTTCATGCCTCCAGCTTCCATCCCGGACACACCACACGATCCATTGTCTACAGCCAAGCACTAAGGTACAACTGCATTTGCTCCAACTCCTCAGACAGAGACCAACACCTACAAGATCTTCACCAAGCATTCCTGAAACTACGATACCCACACAAGGAAGTGAGGAAACAGATTAACAGAGCCAGACATGTACCCAGAAACTTCCTACTACAAGACAAGCCCAAGCAAGAAACCAACAGAACACCACTGGCCATCACCTACAGTCTTCAGCTAAAATCTCTCCAACACATCATCCTTGATCTACAATCCATATTGGACAATGATCCCTCACTTTCACAGGCCTTGGGAGGCAGACCAGTCCTCACCCACAGACAGCCTGCTAACCTGAAGCAAATTCTCACCAGCAACTATGCACTGCACCGCAGTAACTCTAACTCAGGAACCAATCCATGCAACAAACCTCGGTGCCAACTCCATATCTACACCAGCGACACCATCACAGGACCTAACCAGATCAGTCACACCATCACTGGTTCATTCACCTGCACATCTACCAATGTAATATATGCCATCATGTGCCAGCAATGCCCCTCGGCTATATAAATCAGCCAAACTGGACAGTCCCTATGTAAAAGAATAAATGGACACAAATCAGATATTAGGAATGGCAATATATAAAAACCTGTAGGAGAACACTTCAATCTCCCTGGACACACAGTAGCAGATTTAAAGGTAGCCATCCTGCAGCAAAAAAACTTAAATACAAGACTTCAAAGAGAAACTGATGACCTATAGGTCATCTGCAAATTTGACACCATCAATTTAGGATTAAACAAAGATTGTGAATGGCTAGCCAACTACAAAAGCAGTTTCCCCTCTCTTGGGCTATATCTACACTGGCAGGTTCTTGCACCAGAAATATGCAAATGAGGCTAAGCATGGAATATCGCTGCTCTTTTTGCATGTGGATACTTGTGGATTTGCAAAGCTCTACCCATTGATCTGTGCTCCTTCTGTGTCCAGGTTGATCTAGTCTCAATGGAGCACATATATTCCCATTCTCTACCCCTTCATGTGAGACAGGTTCTAGGAGGCTTGCTGTTTTGAGAGGGTCTGAGGCCCCCACCTTGCTCCCCAGAAGCAAGCCAGGGTTGTGATTGCAAGTGGGGAGAAGGTCCTGCCTCTAATGCACTCTGGCAGGGGATGAGAACACTCATGGCATTGACTGAAGTAATGCAAACATCTCAGAATTATTAGTTCAGGCTGTATTAATCTCCGTGAGCATTCACATGTAGCCAAAAACACCACAGTGAGATGAACAAACCCCTTCACACATTTCAGAGCCTCCTACATTGCAGATGGAGGTGTTGAGGAGTCTTATCTCTAGCCTTATTTAAAGGATGACACTTAGAAGTGCTCTAAAACCTGGATTTAATTGTCTGTGCCTTGTAGGCATGCAGAGTAGGGTTAGTGACACACTCTGGGGTTCATTTGAGCCATGGCTTCTGGAGCTATAACCCTCTACTCCCCCCCCCTTTTTTTCCCCCACAGAACTAGAAATAAACCAGTGCTGTAATGTAGGTCAAAATTATCTCAGTCACTCCATTTTTACCTAGGGTTGCATGTGGCACTGTTTAAATCTTTGGGGAAACCAAAGTGTCAATGGTTGTCAAGGGGTTCTTTCACATCCTTGTGACCAGGCGTGGCGTAGATGCCTCCTCTCTCTGAATACTCAGTTGCTCTTGTGGTTTCTCTTCTCACAACTTCTAAAGGCCTCCACCACCAACTCCTGTTCTCTTAGGACTGGTTTCCCTGACAGGCTCTTCATTGTCAGCTCCTGGCCCCCATTGGACTCAATAACCATTTGTAAGTCTCTACCAAGTTTACAGCCATGAAAAACTGTCACAGGCCGTGAAATCTGGTCTCCCAACATGAAATCTAATATTTTGTGTACTGTTGCCCTGTACAGATTTCACAGAGGAAACCAGCAGGAGGGGTCCTGACCCAAAAGGGAGATGCACAAGGGCTCACAAGATTATTTGGGGGGGGGGAAGAGAAAACATCACACTACTGCCACTCTTACTTCTGCACTGACTTCAGGGCTGGGCAGCCAGTCAATGGTGGCTGTTGATCAGGCACACGTCTTTAAAAGCAAAGCCCTATCAGCAGCAGTTCAGAAAGAAGGATAGCAATAGCAATACCATACCATGCCACCCAACTTCTGCACTGATGAAGGTGGCAGCTCTACCTCCAGAGGTGAGCTCCCAGCTGACAGCCACTGTTCTCTACCTGCTCAGCTCTGAAGGCAGCACTGCCACCAGCAGTGATGCAGAAGTAAAGGTAACAATACTCCCCTTCCCACTCGCACAAAAACCTTGCGCCCACCCACAATTCCTTTTTGAGTCAGGTCCCTTACAATTGTTAACACACGACGTTTCAGATTAAAAGAGTTTAAATTGTGGAATTTACTATTTTAAAAAGCCTATGATTGTTAAATGTGCCTAAATGAATCATGAACTTGGTAGGGCCACAACCATGTGCATTGACAATTCAAAGCAGTTTATATTACTGACCACAGTTGGTTTGCTCCATGCTTCTTCCCCTTGGGTTTATTGAGCAGTTGTAGCATTCACTGTCTCCAGCAGAGCTGTCCCCTCCACAAGATAGTTTGGGGGTGGCCACCAGGCCCCGTGCTTTGGGGGACCCTGCAGCAGCCACCTCAACTGTCCTATGGATGGGAACCAGGGGATTACCTGGAGGCCTGGGATGTCCCACCCCCCTGCACGCAGCACAGCAGTGGAAGCCAGAGTGGACTGGCAACCTGCTCTACCCCGCCCTGCTTTGCTCCCCCCCACCCTGGCTGACTGCAGCAGCAGGAAGCAAAACAGCTCACTCCAGGTGCTTTGCTTCCTGCTGCTATGCAAAAGCAGAGTGCAGTGGGCCAAGAGAGTACAGCGGAGTGGAGCAGGCTTCTAAGCCGCTACAGCTTCTGTGGTAAGTGCAAGGGTAGGGGAGAGTGACCCTTGTTGCTGCTCTGCACCAGGCCTCCGGCGGCCCCTTGCATCACACAGGGGAAGGAGCAAGGGGTTGGAAGGAATGCAGTGGGAGCAGAGCAGGGAGCAGAAGCAAGGCAGGGCAGCTGCCCCTGGCCCTGCACCTTTGTCCATCAGACATCCTCTTTCCTCTCCCATTCGTAGGGCTTCTGCATTTCTTCCTGCTGTAAGTCTACCTCTTCAAAAAGAGCAAAACCTTTTTATGAGGCCTACTTCTCCACAATAAAAAATAATAATTAAGCGTATGTCTCAGCCACTGAGGATGTGTCTACAGTACAGGACAAAGTCGAATTAAGATATGCAACTTCAGCTACATTAATTGCGTAGCTGAAGTCCAAGTACCTTACCTTGGCTTTTGGCACTGTCTACATAGCAGGAAGTCGAAGGACAAACACTCTTCCTTCGACTTCCCTTACTCTTCATGAAAACAGGGTTACTGGCATCAACCAGAGTGCACCCTCACTTCGAATTAGCTGTCGTAACTAGACTGCTAATTTGAACTCTGGAAGATCGACAGCTGCAGCTTCGATCTTCCTCGGTAGTGTAGACGTAGTGTAAGAGCATTTATGGCTTTTCCTGCAGTTCAGTCTCCCTGTTCCCCAATTCACCCAATGACAAGCCCTTCTTAGATATTCCATCTGGCCACAACTGTAACATCTCTTTAGCCAAGCAACAGGCCTGCTGGATCTCTCTTTTCTACTTAGTGCCTGTAGCCATTGCTGCTTCTTTCCCAGAGGATCCATAACAAGTACTACTGCTTCTTTTTTGCCAGGGCTAGCCTTTGTTGTGGTTCCAGCTGTACTCCCTTCCCCTCTCACCAAGAGGCTGAAGCAATACCCAAATGTGCTTCACGGACCCAGTCCTTTCCAGAAGTTAGCATATTAAATTCTGTGTCTCTGTCTGTCTCTGTACACACTTGGCTACGTCTAGACTGGCAAGTTTTTCCACAAAAGCAAAAACTTGCCAGCTATCTACACTGGCCACTTGATTTTGTGCAAAAGCACGGACGTTCTACTGTCCTAAATCAGTGCTTCTTGCGCAAATGCTTTGACATTCCCGTTCGGGCAAAAGCCCTTTTCCGGAAATGTTTTTGCACAAGAGGGCCAGTGTAGACAGCTAAAAACTGTTTTGCGCAAAAAAGCCCCGATGGCGAAAATGGCGATCAGGGCTTTCTTGTGCAAAACCGCGTCTAGATTGGCACGGACGCTTTTCCGCAAAAAGTGCTTTTGCAGAAAAGCGTCCGTGCCAATCTAGATGCTCTTTCCCGCAAATACTTTTAACGGAAAAACTTTTCTGTTAAAAGCATTTGTGGAAAATCATGTCAGTCTAGCCACTCTGACTAAGTACAGAATTTGGGGGACATTTTAGTATATTATGAACAGCGGTGAAAGTAACTTAAAATTTCTTACAGGGACTGTCCTATTGCAGCCTGGGTCCCTGCCAGCTCTTTAAATAGCTCCCTGCTGGCTTTTACTGCAGCTCAGCCAGCTTTTGCCAGAGCTTCGTACCAGGGCACGCCTACTTACTTTCACCTTTTATTGTGAATATCAAAATGTAGAATGGCAATGAGTTATTCCAGATATGCCATGTAAGATTTCTGAAAAAAAAATTGTAATCTGCCAGAAATGAACATCTCATTTATATGTTTGTATCACCTTTGCTTTTTGGGTTATATATACATGTGTGTCTGTCTGTCTTACAAAGCTTGTGCTATGCTTCTGGATGATACCCACAGACAGTTTGATAATGCACTGCCTCGTTTGCTTGATGGCCTATCAAGAACAATCAGCTACTCAACTGACACATTGAGGGAAGGCAAGTAATATACTTTATGACTCAGCCCAGCATGTTGGTTTCTCTAACTTTTCGGTTGTAATGTAATGCTTTTAATTTATGAGAGTGCTGACTGTGAATACAGCAGAAGGGAGCAACCAGTCTAATAACATTTTAGTTGTGTTACGGAGGGAAGAGCTGGAGACAATGACTTTGTGGGAATTGGTGATGGGGGAGGGGGGAAGAGAATGACAGGAGGGTGTGGAATAGGTGGCTAGTTCCTGATCTTGTGGAAGATTAATGTGGTATTTTCATCAGACCGTGTGGAGGTTTGGAACCGACAACACAGATACTTTGATTGCTGAGGAAAAAGGAATATGTGCTGCCAGGGTTGCCAAACTAGCTTCTGGGACATTTCTTGATCATAAGGTTGCAAAAGTTTGCAAGAGATCAACATTTTTGACCTTTTCTCTCTTTCAATAGTATTAGCTGGAATCCTCTAGGTGAGAGTTAATGGGTTATAAAAAGAGGTGAAGGGCTTGTATGTTTTAGCAGCTGTGGCATCAGCAAAGGAAACGTGTGTTTAGGGAATTAATGGAAAAGGACAGAGTTAAGGCTGCATAGGCAAGGTTAATGGGGTATTTCTTGGTTTTCAGATATTTGAAGTTTTTTCAACTCAGCATTCTGCAAGAGGAGTGACATAGCATCAAGCACACTTATCTCTGCATTAACATGTTTTTGCCATTTAATATATAAATCAAAATAGAGTTTTAAGGCAGTATGATAGAGGGTTAAATATGTAAATCAGGTTATATCAAAATTAAACACAAATACTATCTCAAGAGGGATATTATGATAGAGACATCCGTAATAAGGGATGCAGTCATACGAAAGTAGGCTTAAATAAAAATTAGTGCCTAAGAATGCAGAGATCTCTGTTTTCAGGAAGTGCTTAATGAGAGAGGGCAGTCGAGGTAGAGGAAAGAATAAAGCCTGAAAAGTTGCACTGTCTTGGCTGTCTATTTTTGAGAGTTCAGCTTCTTAAACATTTCCTCAATTCCATTTACAGTCTGTCTTTATTTAGAATCTTTCACTTCTCCTGTTCCTCTTAGTTTCTGAACATCGTAGTCCTAGACTTACTTCTGCATTTCTCAGCTCCGGCCTTTGAACGTTTCATACCAGAGAGGCACAAGATATTCATAGCAAAACATTAAAGTGCTAAAAATGGAACCCCTTTCAAGTCTATGATGCTTTATTACAAATGCAGTGTTTTGCATAGAATTTGCTGGTGCTGCCGGCATTGTCAAGTTCAGTGTGGAATTGTTTTTACTAAATAGATAGTTGTGGAAATGCGGAGACAATTTTTCTTCCTTATTTTGCATTTTGAGTTATTAGATGGATTTAGCTGCTACCGTCATATGGTAAAGCATCCATTCTTTTTCAGAACTAACTGAGCCTATGTTGTGTGCTCAGGAAAGTTTGTAAAAGCTATTTTGATTTGGAATCTCTAAGGAGGAAGCTGTATTCACAGCTCTGAAGCGCTCACTTTGCTATGCAACTGCTTTCAACATGGTGAGGGGAATTTCTGGGTTTTCCTCTCATTCTTATCCCTCCCTCATTCCATTTCACTTTGCCTTCCTCACTTTGCACTTGGGGAGTCCATCATGCACACACTACAGAGCAGTGGCTCCTCAACTGTGTCTCAATCCCAACCTCAGGGAGATCACTTACTGTACAGAGAGATGAGTTAGTTCAGTGCCCATGAGAAACAATTCCTTGATATCTTATGCCAGGAAAGCTGTTGTATCACAGGTCATTAAGACTTTGTTTCAATTACAGATTTGATTCCTTGAGCCATATATTTTGTCATATCTACAGTACATGAAGAGCCACACCCTATTGACTAAACTCTTAAGAGTCTTGTTTTAATATGCACCGAGCTTAGCATAACCCATGGTGTATCCTCTGAGACCATCTTTCTCATGCAGCTTTTCTAAAGGCATGCGTAGCAATATCAGAAGGCTTGTCCCAGGATATTACAACTGCCTTCAAGAGCTCCATTTCTGACTCTTGTTTTTGTGAGGCGAACATCTGGGGTGAAATCCCATCCCCACTTCAATCAGTGGCAAAACTCTCATTGACTTCACAGGAGACAGGATTGCACTCCCAAGTACTAGTTACTGGGCAGTGACCACTTTACTAATTTCTCATTGATGTTTGCCACTTGGCTGAATCTGAATCCTGAACTAGAAATGAAAACCTTTATAGCCAGCTACAAAATGCTGATTCTCAGATATTAAGCACAGTCTTTATCCCCTCTGCCTATTGATAAGATGATAACATTTCCTTCCTGACAGTACAGAAGAACACTTTTAAAGATTCAGACAGTTCAAACAAAGCATAACACGTATAGAACTGTATTGGGGTGGAGAAGATTTTTATGGGCTGTGCATTTTGGCTGTGTCTACACGGGCATGATCTTGCACCAAAGCGGCCGCTTTTGCACAAAAACATGAACCTGTCTACACTGGCGGGGAGTTCTTGCACAAGAACAGTGACGTTCTAATGTGTGAAATCAGTGTTTCTTGCACAAGAACTATGATGCTCCCGCTCAGGAAAAAGCCCTCTGGTGCAACTGTTCTTGTGCAAGAGGCCAGTGTAGACAGGCAACATGAATTTCTTGCGCAAGAAAGCCCGATGGCTAAAATGGCCCATCGGAGCTTTCTTGCGCAAGAGAGTGTCTACACTGGCACGGATGCTCTTGTGCAAAAGCACATGCCAGTGTAGACGCTCTCTTGCGCAAATACTTTAACACAAGAACTCTCGCATTAAAGAGTATTTGCGCAAGATCATGCCAATGGAGAGACAGCCTTTGTGTTTTATTGCCATACCTTTGCTCTGACCACATTATTCACGAGTGATACAAACAAAGAATGAGTTGGTTAAAGAGTCTTTCTAAACAGCTGGCAATGTTTCAATTGTTCAAATACTCATGTGATATCAGCAGACCAGATGAAGGCTTTAGGCCTCAGCCAAGCATTGAAATTCTTTGCTGGAAACCAGTCTGTGTGTTAGCATGGTGAGGATTTATAACAATGCGCTTAGACTTTATAAAAAGTTGTGTTGTACATTAATTTCACATATATTTTATTACATGCTATAAAGAAATAATTACATTTTTGTTTTATAACTGTAAAAATGTTTTCTGTGAAACTATGAACAGAGAAGGGACTGTCCTCTGCCTATCAAGAAGGCCTATTAGAACGAACCAGGACATCACACCACAAGGACTTTGTTAATTGCTCCCTCACCCCCATGAAGAGGCAACATGCAAAAGGGCAAGACTCACTAGCCTGAATTCTGGAAGAAGGAAATAAACATAGCAGACTAGAAAATATTTCATCTTTTTGCTGCTTAGAGTGGCACAAGGCTGGAGCTACAAAAGAGAAGCAAAGATCCCTTGGGTCAACCCAGCTTATCCTTAACAGATATTCAGAGCTGACATATTGCGATAACTCTGTCACCTTTTAAAACCATAGATTGTCACTCATTTGTGTATGGCTGTGTCTACACTGGGCCACTTATTCCGGAAAAGCAGCCGCTTTTCCGGAATAAGCTGTGAGCTGTCTACACTGGCCCCTTGAATTTCCAGAAAAGCAGTGACGATTTACTGTAAGAAATCAGCTGCTTTTCCGAAAAACTAGGCTGCTCCCGCTCGGGCAAAAGTCCTTTTTCTGGAAAACAGTTCCGGAAAAGGGCCAGTGTAGACAGCACCATAGTCTTTTCCGCAAAAAAGCCCCGATCACGAAAATGATGATCGGGGCTTTTTTTCCGGAAAAGCGCGTCTACATTGGCCACGGACGCTTTTCCGGAAAAGGGGCTTTTCCGGAAAAGCATCTTGCCAATGTAGACGCTCTTTTTCCGGAAATACTTATAAGGGAAAACTGTTCCGTTTTAAGCATTTCCGGAAAAAGGTGCCAGTGTAGACACATCCTATGTGTTTGCCCGGTGATGTTATTCATTTCTTAAGTTAATAATTCCTTTGATAGTTTACTCCAGCATTGGCTACAAGCATTGTCTTTGGTGAGAGATCGAAGGCTCAAATTGATCTGGGGTAAGTGATTGGACTTGTTGGGATGAGGAGCCATCTGAATATTTTGGGGTCTTTGGTGTACAGAAAACAACTGCCACTAAATACAGCATGCCTGGGTGGCAAGATAGACTGTAATGCTCAATGTCTGAGACTTCATGGTTAGACTGTTGTACTGCTTCAGGAATGCACATTTCTTACTGGGCTGATAAAAATCTAAATTATAGAGCACTCTGCCAGGTGAAGTCTCTGTCCACAGCCTGTCCTAAGGCTGGCACTCATGGTCATGTGTTGCTCTCATCACCATGTCACCCATTATCTGAACTTTCCTTTCCTAAAGCTGAGCAGTATCTCTAATGACTTTTAGTTAGCCAGACACTAGATTATCTTCATCCAAATAGGGAATAGCTTAGATCATCTGATATCTATTGTAATATGTCATTATCAGAGCCCTGTACAAGCACTATTGCTCACCAAATGCCAATGAAGGAAGTTGGCAAGTGTAATTTCCCCCACTTTATAGCTCTAGAAACAGAGGGACAAACTTATTCCTAATGTGACAGATAAATCTGAGCAGGGCTGAGGCTGTCTCAGTGAGGTTAAAACCAATATTTTCAAAAATTACTACCAGTTTGGAGGGGTGTCTAAATTTGTGACCTCCAGTATGATCATCTGTCATGCTGAATACATAGGAACTCAGTATCTCTAGCAAAAAACAAAAAGATGGGACTAAAAATACCAGTGACCACTTGTGAAAGTTCAGCAGCATGTAACTTCCCTAAAGCCCAAGCCACTTAAGGGTCAGATCAGGCTCCTATTGAATTTTTCCACTGGTTTCAGCAGGACTTGGATCAGACTCAGGGTGAATTGTGGCATGACTGGGATAGAAGAACAGGAACTCCTGTTTTTCAATCCCATGCTAGTCTCCTAAACCACACTGTGTCCTTCTTCAGAAGTCTTATAAACATACCATACCACTAAGCTTTGTGTGTAAGACATGGGTTTTGCTAAGATTTTATTGGGATTTTAAGTGTTTATGTTTTTTCCATTTGAAGTCTTTTAGTTACTATGAAAACAATCTGCGATTGCTCTGGATGGAATTTAGCGTCATCCGTTGTCAGTTTATTCCGTGGATTTAGAAATAATGAAGTATGAGGTAGTTATTCTGCCCACACACACACATTGTGTACATTAATCAGTGTCTCCCACCTAGCACCTTATGAAATTATACATATTTTTCTTCCAAAACACACTGCTTTGGCTCCTGGCTATGTTTTGACAGTCTGCACTTTAGTCTGAGTGCGGATAGTCTCATCTTACATCAGGACATGAGTCCCATTGTTGCAGCTACAGCAAGTCTTTGCATTGTTGAGTTATTCAGTATCTTCATTCCTTGGCTTGTAAAGCAACCCAGTAAATCCTGATAAAATCAAGGGCAGTTGATGGGTCCAAAGAAAAGATCCAGGTTAGGCTATGCAGCTGATCCAAATCTTTTTGGTCCTGGCTGTAACTAAACTGAAAGGGCTTCAAGAACACATTATTTCATGAGATTCTGGCACTTCTTGTTAGTTGCAGGCTAAGGAAGATTTTTCCCCCCTTTTGTGGCATTTCAATTTTGGCCAAAAAAGAAAAAAAAATGAAAAGGTGCGCAAAAACAAAACATTAAACTAAACTTTTTTTCCAATAGCCTTAGAAGTCTGAGGTTAGGATAATATTTCAGACCATTGTTAATCTACTCGAATTTCATTAAAGTAAGCTGAACACAAGTGACTAAACTTTTATAGGATAAGCTGAGCTTTCACAAGGTCTTCAAATCCTGACCTGTGCCTGGTTTCCTCCCAAATGGAAAAAAAAAAATCCAGGGACATCTAGTTCAGGGATAATTGAATCTCTAGGCACAGCAACTAGAGAACATTGGGAACATTGTCAGGGAAGTGTAAAAAATCCGTTTTTCCTCAGAGTAGACAAACCTAAAGTGAAAGGGTGATGTCATTGGCTTTGTAGAGGCAAAGTACCCTGGAGTGGCTTTGGAAGTGACTAGGAAAGAGGCCACACCCTGATGTGGCTCTCACTGCATACGGAAAGAAACCTACTCAAGACAACAGCTGCTGTTAGAAAGACTCTAGTGCTAGAGTCTCATCAAGACCTGTAAGAATTTCTCAGCTAATAAGGGAGAAGCCTGGGGCACTATGCTGAAGAAGTCTGGGAAAAGGCTGGTTTGGAGGTCCAAAAGGCAAGCAAGCATAGAAAGTTGATCTGAAGGGAGAATAAATTGGGATGTCTGAGGACAGAGAAAGCGTAAGCTTTATAATAGAGAAACATTATTCTATACTGGTAAGGCATAAATAGAGGGATAAAAGACAACCAGGAGACTCAGATATTATTACAATCTCAAGTTAGGAAGTGAGATTTTTCTCTATCCACCATTACCCTTCAAGGACAAATATTAAGAACTGACATACTGAGTCAGACCAGAGCTCCATCTAACTCCAGTATCCTGTCTACTAACGGTGGTAGATGCTGGATGTGCCTCGGGGGGAAATGAACAGAACAGGGCAATCCTCAAGTAAGCTGCTCCCCTGTAATCTACTCCGAGTGTCGTGCTGAAGATGTTATGACAACATGTTACAAGGACAAGCAGCAATGGGCTTAAACTACAGCAAGTGAGGTTAGGTTGGACATTAGGAAAAACTTCCTGTCAGGGTGGTTAAACACTGGAATAAATTGCCTAGGGAGGTTGTGGAATCTCCATTATTACAGATATTTAAAAACAGGTTAGACAGACATCTATTAGGAATTATCTAGATGGTGCTTGGTCCTGCTGTGGGAGCAGTGGACTAGACTCGATGACCTCTCAAGGAGGAAAATTGTTAAGGGGACTGGACTTGATGATCTCTTGAGGTCTCTTCAGGTTCTAGTGTTCTATGATTCTATGACAGTTGAGAATAAATTAAAAGATTGTGATTTGGCCCCAGCACCCAGTATTATTCTCCACTAAAATAATATCTTCACAACCCACCTGATATCCCAGGTAAGTAAAACTTAACACAAATATAAGGTGAAAACAAAATGTTATTTCTGAAGGGAAGTAAACACAATTAAAGGAAGAAATAATAAGTAGACCAAAACAACACAATGATTAGAACCAGTTGGGCTTGAAGCCCAGCTCGCAACTAACCCTTAGCAAACTATGGGTATCCCTAATTAAAGTTCTTTTTGTACTTGCTGGGCGATTGTGATGACTGGCAGATGGACATCAGACAGTTGACCGGAAACCTGGCCATGGCAGTGGCTTTTGGGCTCTGGACCCTCTGTGTCTTAAGGTGGAGTTGACAAGTGGAACTTGGAACCTTGCTGAGTTGGAGCAGATGATATGGCTCAGGACAAACTCAAGATACTCCTGGATGGTTTGCAGGTAAGTGACACTGACTATGTTGATTCTTGATATGCAGGCAAAGTGACAGGTTCACAGGCTGCCTCTATGGCAAGCAGCAACAGTTGCTGGCGCAGCATCCTTATACAGACTTTAGAGTGTGAAAATTGTGTTGTGTGAGAGTCTTTGGCACCTTCTTTTCTTTTCTTGAATTTAGGGGAAAAGGGCACCAAAGTTTGATACAGAGGAGATTTCAGAATGCAACCCCTGTTGTTTGTTCCTATTCAATATGGTGATGTCAACAATATGGTATCCAAAATTATGACTATGCATAAGCAGCACACAAACAGCATAACATTAACCCCTTATAACAAGGATTCATATTACACAACAAAAACTTGAAAAATAAGGCTACACCAGCATCTTGCAGTTAGAGTCGTAGAGATACCCACAGCATAGAATTGCATCCCTGGTTATCTTGGCTAAGATCTGTAGATGGAACGATCATCCATTAACTTATCTAATTCTTTTTTTAACCCAATTATACTTCTGGCCTTCAGAAAATCTCCTGGCAAGGAGTTCCACAGGTGGAGTGGATGTTGTGTGAAGAAGTATTTATAGAATCATAGAACACTAGAACTGGAAGGAACCTCGAGAGGTCATTGAGTCCAGTCCCCTGCCCTCACAGCAGGACCAAGCACTGTCTAGATTTCTTTATATTTGTTTTAAATATGCTACCTATTAATTTCATTGAGTGAATCCTGGTTCTTGCATTGTGTCAAGAGGTAAATAACATACCCTTATTCAGTTTCTCCTCAAAATCCATGATCATATAGACCTCTATTATATATCTCTCAGTCATCTCTTTCCTACGCTAAACATTTCCAGTTTTTAATCTCTCTTTATATGGAAACTTTTCCATTTCACTAATAATTTTTGTTTCCTGTCTCTGAACTTTTTCCCTTTCTAACACATCTTTTTTGAAATGGTGTAAAGTGGCATCAGCTAATTTAGACTTCAACATTTTGTATATATAGTTGCTATGTTTTCCAAAGTACATGTATTTGTAATAATCAGCACTGAATTTCATGAGCCATTTTTTGCATTATACAAGTGGAGCAGATCTGCAAAGAAATTCCTCTGTCAACTGTCTCAGTGGCTAGAGCATTGCCTAGAGAAAATTGCTACTATGACTATATTTTTAGGAAAAAAGTCTTCAAGTCATCAGGACCCATCCTAGAATACTCAAGGAGAGGTGGTATCTGATTGAGGAGGTATCTGATCCATTAGCTATCATCTCTGAAAAGTCACAGAAGAAGGGGAGATTCTAGAAGACTGGAAAAGGGCAAATACAGTGCCCATCTATAAAAAGGGAAATAAGGACAACCCAGGAAACTACAGAGCAGTCACCTTAATTTCTGTGCCAGGAAAGACAATGGAACAAATAATTAAGGAATCCATCTGCAAACATCTGGAAGATAATAAGGTGATAGGTAACAGTCAGCATGGATTTGTAAAGAACACAGTAGATGTGGTATACCCAGACGTTAGTAAAGCATTTGGACTACCATAAGCTTTGTGCATAACTGGTTGGATAATCATTTTCAGAGATCTGCAAGTTTGACACAATCATCTGCAAGTCAGGATTAAACAAAGACTGTGAATGGCTAGCCAACTACAGAAGCAGCTTCTCCTCTCTTGGTATTCACAGCTCCAGATCAGCTGCTAGAAGTGGGCCTCATCCTCCCTGATTGAATTAACCTTGTTATCTCTAGCCTTATTCTGGCCTGCATATTTATTCCTGCATCTGGATATTTCCACTACATGCATCTGACAAAGTGTGTCTCTGACCGGGAAAGCTTAAGCTCCAATACATCTGTTAGTCTAGAAGGGTATGGCTACACTAGCCACCCTAGTTCTAACTAGGGTGGCTAATGTAGTCATTCAAACTTGCAAATGAAGCCTGGGATTTAAATATCCTGGGCTTCATTTGCATGTTCCCGGGCGCCACCATTTTTAAATGCCTGGTAACTCGAATTACCTGCCTGCGGCTACACGTGGCACAGGCTAGGTAGTTCGAATTAACACTCTTAATTCGAACTACCATTTCTCCTCCTGCAACGAGGAGTAACGGTAGTTCGAATTAAGAGTGTTAATTTGAACTACCTAGCCCGTGCCGTGTGCAGGTAGTTCGAGCTACTGGGCATTAAAAAATGGCGGCGCCCGGGAACATGCAAATGAAGCCCAGGATATTTAAATCTCAGGCTTCATTTGCAAGTTTGAATGACTACATTAGCCACCCTAGTTAGAACTAGGGTGGCTAGTGTAGCCATACCCTAAGGTGCTACAGGACTACTTGTCGTATTTTCAGAGAGTAATTATCAATGGTTCATAGTCATGCTGGGGGGGCATACAAGAGGGGTTCTTCAGGAATCAGTTTTGGGACCAGTTCTGTTCAGTGTCTTCATCAATGATTTAGATAATAACAGAGAGAATGCTTATAAAGTTTGTGGATAACACCAAGCTGGGTTGCAAGTGCTCTGGAGGATAGGGTCATAATGCAAAATTATCTGGACAAACTGGACTGAGGTAACTCTGACAAGTTCAATAAGGACAAAATACAAAATATTCCACTTAGGAAGCAACAATCAGTTTTACACATACAAAACGGGAAGTGATTGTCTAAGAAGGAGTACTGGAGAAAGGGATCACAAACTATGAGTCAACAGTGTGACACTGGTGCAAAAAAAGCAAACATGATTCTGGGATGCATTAATAGGAGTATGGTAAGCAAGACACAAGAAGTAATTATTCTGTTCTATTCTGTGATAAGGTCTCAACTGGAGTATTATGCCTAGTTTTGGGCACCACATTTCAGGAAAGATGTGGAGAAATTGGAGCAGATCCAGAGAAGAGCAACAAAAATGATTAAAGGTCTGGAAAACATGACCTAGGAAGGAAGACTGAAAGAAATGAGATTATTTAGCTTGGAAAAAAGAAGACAGAGAGGACATAACAGCTTTCAAGTAATTAAAAGTGTGTTACAAGGAGAAGGGAGAAAAATTGTTCTCCTTGGCCTCTGATGATAGGAGAAACAGCAATGGGCTTAAATTGCAGCAAGCAAGGTATAGGTTGGACATTAGGAAAACTTCCTAATTGTCAGGGCTGTTAAACACTGGAATAAATTGCCTAGGGAGGTTGTGGAATCTCCTTCACTGGAGACATTTAAGAGCAGGTTAGATAGACATCTATCAAGGATGATCTAGATTGTGCTTGGTCCTTCTGTAAGGGCAGGAGACTGGACTTGATGAATTTCTCAAGGTCCCGTCCAGTTCTAATATTTTATTATTCTATGGTTATGGATTTAGTGTCCAGAAAGGCAAGATGCAATGGCAGTAGCTGAAGTATGTATCAGAGATTCCCAAATTTTAACTGCTACCTTGGATTTCAGACAGTGTAGCTGTTCCAGCAACCATCATTCCTCTTTTCTGTCCCAGATGTGCAAAGCCTTCTACCTATCATTACAGTAACAAACGCTTCTTGGTTAAAAATCTGTATGAATGTACCATGCTCAGTACCCTATCTCACAGACTTTAAGGCCATAAAGAACCACTGTTATCTTCACCATATTATTCCAAAGACAAAAAACTTCATTAAAAAGAAAACAGTGGAGGTTACTAAATTACAACAGTGCGCTTATCTGTCACATCATTTGAAAGCAAGGAATTGAATCATTAAAGCCACATTAATCCTACTCTCCTGCTGAGGCAAATCAGTGAAATGCTATCTTAGTTAGGTGATTATTATGTATTATGATAATGGCCACTACTGAAAAGAGATATTTTTAGATGGGATGTGGAAGGAGAAAAAACCATGGTTGATAATCCTTTGCACATATATAATGATTTTTCTTTTAAAAATCACTTTCAGAGGTAGGAAACCAATACAATTGGCCTAAGCACAGATTTTGAAACAGCTTGCATGAAGACACATCTACTGGCTGAGATGGGGGTCTGTTGTTGCAGAGGGCCCAGGTTCTGTTCCTTCCTCTAGCCCTGACTTCCTATGTAATCTTTGATGCGTCATGGAAATTCAGTTTACTAAAATCTCCTTGAAAACTCATGCACTAACTACATTCAAAGAAAGGAGATATGTAACATTTCCCCCTCTTCTCTGAGAGTAGTTTTTGGCTCAGTTTTGATACTGTTGATACTAATAATCAACTTTTTTGGCTTTTACTTCAATGGGAGCTGGCTAGATCACTGTAAGGTATCTGTCTGAGTCTGTTACTCAATATAGGTTGTTTACAGCTCTAAAACATACAGGCTTTTTTAACAGTTGACAGCTAATAAGACTCTTGTTTTATCAACATTGGTAGAGGCATGCGTTTTTGGAAACGCAAGCACTGGATACTAATCCTGGCTATCTAGGTCTCTATGACATAACCGTGGCGGCTATCTAGGTCTCTATGACATAACACAGCTCCATGAAGGCTACAATACAGTCTCATTATAAGGTAATTTTCATCTCCCTTTTAGCTTTAAAATGCTCATGTTTTCAATGCTTCAGAGTTAAGCATCATGGTAGAACTAGTCAAAAATCTTAAGCCTCATTTTTCCCCCCCATCATACTGAAAAATGGCTAGTCTCAAATTTAAAATTTTCACAAAAAAGCTCTTAATTGAAAATAAAAATAAATCCAAACATTCTCTAATTTCATATTCTGAATTTCTGTTTTATTCTTCCCTCCTCCCTCCCCCCCATATGAATACAGACAGAAGAAATATGTTTTCTCTGCCTTCTCTTTTTGCTCCTCTGTAGTTTTTGAAAGCTCTCATATCTGTGGAAAAATCAGAGCGGCAAGAGGAAAAAAAAAAGAGAGAGGAAAATAAAAACCTTAGACATCATTCACTGTTCTGCACTTGTGGGAGAAAAGACGGGAAACTATAAAATTAAAAAAATACTCTTTGAGGCTAATAAATTGAAATGCCGCCCCATCTAAAAATATTTTATAATGGCCCAACTCAACAGTAATATATTTTTTATCAGACTTTGCAGAAACATTATTTACCCTCAGAGAAATTCTGGCAGTTTTCAGGCTAAACACTTTTCCAAATCCAACTTATAGGATTGCTAAACTAGGAAACTAGTTGCAATAATGACCATGAAGAGTCTGCTTCCTTTCTATAACACATTTTCTTCAACTGTGCTTTCTTTCATACCCTACTCTTAAAACTTACCTACAAAAGTCTTCGGTTGTAAATTTGACATTGCTGTTTCAGAGCTGGTATACCTGGGGACAGCTGTGATAATGTAATAGTATAACTCAGTTTGCTGGTTTACAGCCTAGTCTGTTACTCAGATGTATGATGCTGTGCTATGTTCAATTAGTGATCACTAGGAACACGATCCTTGGCAGAAAGGAAGTTATCAGATGGTGTCAGGCTTTAATATCTGGTTTGAAGATGTTAATCTGACTTTGTACGTGACTATGCTAAGTGAAAGTAGTTAGTAATACAATTTTAATTCTGCTTTGTGTGTACGAATGATCTCTATTCTGATAGAAGTGAAGACAAAATAAGAAGATGGATAAAACTTAGCATAATGAACCAGAAAAGGCATCTATCCTCTGGTTTCATCCAGAAGCAGGTAATGCATTTATTAGATCATTTGTACTATTCTTCATGGAAATATATATCAGTAGAGAAGAAGAGCCAAAGGAAGCTATTTTCTTATACTAAGTAAGAATGAACTAATGAGAACCAGAAGGAATTAAACTATAAAAAAATCCTGATTTATCATGAATCCTGCAGGTGTTGGTTGGTTGGGTTTTCTGGAAGAGAAGGGGGAAAAGAATAGGTAACTTTGAACTCTCTCTTCCCATCCTCCTTTCTAGTCTTTTATTCGCCTTCTAAATGCCTGTATCTCTTATTCACTTCCATATGCTATCAAAAATGGGACGTACTGCTATCCAGGGAGTAAAAACACAAATTCAGGACCAAACCTCAAATTTCCAAAGGCTAGTGAGCCAGCCCTTTGGAACATCTTGATAATTTACATAATGAGCATTTGAAAATCTACCATCTAAAATTCACCCTGCTCCTGCCCCCTTCATGAGAGAGTTGGGATGGAGCCTTGTATTCTACCTATATTATAAAGATTTTAGCTGCAACTATAGTTATGGAAAACGAAATGCTTCCTATATAGTCTGGTCTACAGTAGGACCTTAGTATGAAATTAGCCCCCCCTTCCAAAGGTCAAATTTGTAAGCAATGCATCCATACTACTCAGCTTGTTATGCCAGAATAAGGGCCTGTGGAAATGGAACTCTGTAGTCCTGCTTTTCATGAGGAATAATACTATTCCTAAATTTGTAAGTCTGACATGACATAAGTGTGGATGCTCCGGTGCTGCTAATTCAAACTAATTGGCCTCCAAGAGGCCTCCCACAGCTCCTCAGAGTGCTTCCTGGGGCTGTGCATCTGAGGTAATGCATCCACATTAAGGGAGCCTGCCTCGGACTACATTCTGTTCTTCCCCATAGTGAGGACACGGAACTTCGAATTTGTAAAAGTGGGTGCCTAGAAGTCAAACTTAGTAAATTTAGACTAATCTCCTAATATAGACACGGTCTATCTTATTTATATTTCTAAACGTGTATTAAGTGACTGTTGCACTTAGATGTGACTTAGGCTAGCTTCCTATTCTACTACCTGCATGTTTTTCCAGGTTGGCTTCAGGTATTTCAAGGAGCCGAGCTAGACATACTAATATATGCCACACACACTGAGGACAGATTCCAAACAGCAACATCAATCTGCATTGAGGCTAACAGCATTAAAAAAGTACTCTAATACTGCTCCCAGATATATATCCAGTAGCTAAGATTCTGAGTAAATGCATATCTTGTGTGGGTATCTTTTTATTCTATTGCAGGTCAATTATGGTGTTTGCTATCATCTCCCAATCTTATCAGACATATTTTTGATATTCAATCATCTGGGTCATTCATATATTTAGTCACAAATTTCTTTACCTCACCAGAATTGACCTAGGTTTTGTAAAATCCGTTCCATTGACTTATGTCCCACATAAAATTAATTCCAGATGCCTAATGTCAGAAGCATAGTGACCACATTTTGTTTTGGGAGGATGTGGGCAGAAGAGGTGGTACTCCCCAAATAGTACCAGTGCCCACCATTGAGACAATGAACAAAATATACAGATAAGAATTTAACTCATGGTGTGACTTGTTGACCTATTGATGTCAACAGGAATTTTGCCACCTCATTGAAATCAATGGGAATAGTGCAAGTATAACAGTAGAATTTGGCCCATTATATGCAATTAGTAAATCATACCAATACAGATTGCATCTCTCCAGGCCGACACCCTTGGGACCTGATCGGTTCTGAAGCAGAGAATTTTCTGGACCACAGGATGTTAATATTGTCTAGCAGCAGTACCAACACTTTTACTGTTGACTGGGCTGTTAGAGAACTTTTAGGGTAGATTAGAGCTAAAATAATAGCACAGAACATGGAGATAGGACTGGTGATTGTAAACAAACTTTATGGGATCATGGGAAACTTGTCCACACCCATTAAAAGTGGACATCCAGCTAACTAAAATCATTCCGGATGATGGATGTTTCTGGACCAAATAGTTCTGGACCAGAGAGGTCCAACCTGTAAAATTTGTTACCCCAAACTTAAATCTTAGTTGAGGCAATCTATTATTGTGCGCATCACACATATGGGAAACTACCTTTTTTTTGGTTCTGTGAGGGGGGGGTGCACTCACCACCGTAGCCCCCCCTGCCATCTGTCCTCAGGAATTGGCTCCCTCGGCGGGTAGGGTGCCTTCTCTGGGGTGGTGTTTCCCCTCTTTACTCCGGGCTGCGGCGTCTTCTTCACCACACTGCCCTCCGGCAGTGCCCAAGTCAGTCTCTGAGCCCCCCTTCCGGGGGGTAGTTGTTCCTTCATCCGGCCTTCCTTCAAGCCCTGCAGTCTGGGGATTATGCCGGCCAGAGCTCCCCTAACCCTGCCTGGCCTCCCCAGCCCTGCCCTAGCTCCAGGGAGCCGCCGCCGCCTCCTCCTCCTCCTCCTCCTCCTCCTGCTCCTCCCCCAGCAGCCAGGTTCTCACTGCTCTCCCCATGAGCAGCAGCCCATCCTCTGTTATAGCTCCCAGCTGGGCCCTAATGGACTAATACAGGCTCAGCTGGGGCTAAACTCCCCGGCCCTGCTTCAGGCTGGGGTTTGCCCTTAAAGGGCCAGTGCAGGACAAACGCCCTGTCACAGGTACCATATATTCAGAACATGGGTAGAGTAGTGTATGGGCCTTGTGATTACCTTCAGCAAAGAATTTTACTCATAGTGCTCAGTTATTGACAACAGTAGCTATTGATTTGCTATTATTACTTTCTTGGGGTAATCTATTATTGTGCATATCACACATATGGGACAACTTTTTTGTACCATATATTCACAACATGGGAAAAATGTGACCTACTATGATTAGGCTCCTAAGTCTCACGGACTTTCAATGGAACAAAAGTCCTTGTTTACTCGGGAAAGATTTCCAGTTGCAATGATATTGTTACAGATATAACCCCCCTGCATGGGCACTCATTCTAAAATAAGAGTGGCTCTCTCCTTTCCTGCCACTTCCTAAGAGATAGAAGTTAAAAGTCAGAATAGGAAAGAGAATGGTATGAGTTTCAACTCACAGGTTAGGTTACATCAAAAATTCCTATGTAGTTAAGGGCTTAGATTCCTGACTCACTAGGGGAAAAAATTTGAAAAGCACCCTCAATCTGCTGCTAGAAAGATACCCTACAAAAGTATGCATTTAAAGGGAAGAGTTTTGTAGTCTTCCCCAATAATTCATTTGTACTCTAACCAAAGAGTGACAAAAAGTTCTGTGGGTTCATTATGTTTCTTATAAATGCCATACTTAGGATATTCTTTAACTCATTTCCCCAACCCTACCCCAAACACAGCAATTGTACTTCTCAGAGAGGGTGAATTCCATTGACAGATTTGAAGTTTTAAAGTGAACATGTATTTTTAAGACATTTTCTGAGTCTTCCACAGGCAAAAGAAAGTATTTTTTGCTAGTAAACCATGTCACTAATTATTTATAGTGCTGAAGTATTTCAGGTAGATAGACCTGCTCTAGATGATCAAATGCTTTTTCAGCATCTTATGAAGCTATTCTGGGGGAAATGGGCCAAGATATATAATTGTATAAAACAAATGCAATATAGTTGCTACAAAATCCAGATACAAAATTAGTTAAATCATTAGATATTAGTGGAATCACCATTTCCCCAAATATCACTAATTATTTTTAAAATCTAAAAAAGCAACATTACTCTATAGAAGGCAGAGTTAGTTGGGGCCTGTCCTTTCTCTAGGAGGAAAAGATGTAATGTTAACAAGACTCCATGCCATTGTGTATTATTATTTAGTGGTTATACCACACAAATTCAGAGAGGCCCCAACCAGAACTATCACAGGACTGTGCAAGTTGCTAACTGACACATATTGACAATCCCTCCCCAAAGATCTTACAATGAAGGTAGAGTGGAAAAACAAAGTGGGAGGAAGGGGGGAGACAGCAAGTCACTTTGATTGGAGAGGTGGGAATAGAGCCCCATCCAGAGCTCTCTTCTGTAGAGTCTTATTAATCTATGGCACATGGAGAGAGATGATCTTTTATTTCAGCAGTGATGGAATACTAGCTGCAACTAACATCCTAATCTAGCATATGTTTTTTGAACTCTACATCTCACCCTGACGCTTCCTCTCTATTGTACCTCTGTCCCCCTCCCCTCCATAAAAAGAACACACATTTATACTAACCTTTTTAATTGACCTCCTGCACAACGAACAGGGGGTTGATGTGGATTTTGACAGTTGATATATGTTCAATAACTGCCCTACAGTCATATATTAACATTTTAGTCAATACTAATTTGGTAAATTTATTCCAGGAAATCCTTCTATTCACTCATAATCTCCAGAGGTGGATGAGCTGGGTGTGGGTTCAGTTAACTGATTTCAGGGAAGTTGTATACTCTGCAGACTGATGCTTCTGGTGAAAAAACTCTTATAGGAATACTAAAAATATCACTCTTATCCTGTGCTCTTAGCTTCATCAGTGACATGTTCTCTCTCTCAAACACATACACGCACACACAGAGGAGTGAACACCCTCACTACATGAGTTTCCCCTCACACTCCACCCTTATATTTTAGTCTTCCCAGTTAGAACATTTCCAGAAGAACAGCAAGAAGAGTTGTAGGAGACGTTCTGTGCATAGATTGCCCCATCCTTCATGAAAGGAGGTTTTAGTCACCTCTACAGCATCACCCCCTAAGCAAAGAGAGATCTCTGTGTGTATCTGGAAAGCTGCAGAGGAAAGGGATGGGGACCTGCAGGCTGAAATGCCCTTCGCTCAATGCCAGGTTTCAGGATAAGGTAGTGCACTCTTTTTCCACCAACCCCACTTCACTCCCAATTGGACAATATTGTGAAATCTCTCTCAGGGGACTCTTGTGTGGATTGCCTCTCACATAATCCACTGAAAGGAGCTCTACTGAAGGCAGGACCAAACCATTCCTATATTCTTCATTCTTTTGAGCATAGGAAACAAAAATCTTTTAAAAAATATATCTACACACAGAGAGAGAAAAGCTATTTTATTAGTGGTGAATGAACTTACATGGATAAAAATGGCCTAAACATTAATCCTGTCCTGAACTGAAAGTCACCTCAACCTTTTAGAGATTACATACTGAAATGTAGTAAGTTCAGTTGTTTTCATTTCCTCACGTATCTGCATCTCCAGGTGCTAGCCAGAAATAGAAAGAAAGTATGTAGTTAGGACAAGAAAGAGAAAAAAATTGGAAGCTCTTTTCCTTTAGGCTCCTGGTATATTTTGTGTCACAGGGGAATCCTCATTTCCCCCCATCCTCAAGAAAGTCACTGAAAATATATAAATATGCTTTACAGGATTAGAGAGAATGTGAAGTGTGAGAGAATTACACTTGCTTAAAACCCAGACTACCTTTTCTGAATTTTGTTTTGAGCAGGCTCTCCTGTAACGGATTAGCACCACTCTGCTCAGATACATGTTTTTGCATCATACTATGCAGCTTTACAATGATTTATAAAATATCCTTTTGGGGTAGGTCTGTGTGTAATGTTAGAGCTGGTTGTAAAAGTGCAACACTGTGGGTGAAAGTTTTACTAATTTAGTAAAATGTTCCTTGTCATTAAACATTTTCAACATTGAAGTTTTTAAGCGAGCTTTAAGTTTTTGTGACTAGTGTTTTGATGTTCAGCAGTCATTAACAATCCTATGGGAAATATAGTGATTCAGATTCAGCAGTACAATCCAACACTGTCAAGATGGTTGTGAAACCACTCAGTTCTGGAAGTTCTACCATAAAGGCCAATAAAATGGTCCCCCAGAGCTGAGATAGGTTTTTCCAGAGGTTGGAGAAGTCCACAGGGTTTCTAGCACAGGATTTTGGTGTAGGCACACCCCTAGCAGGAAGCAACAAAAATTTCTTCCTGACGGGAAGAAATGCTAACCGTTGGTTTTAGATCATCCCACATGTCCTGCCAGAGTAGAAGCATAACACAACTGAAGAGTTCCCGCTCTTGCAGGCCCAAAGGAAAAAAAAGGTAGTTCCTTATGAAAGTGATCCACTCCTGGGTGGGGGTATGGTTCTTGGTTAATAATGGCCATCTCACTGGGTGGAATTCCAGAGGCAGAATGTATGAGCATTAGCAGGTGCTGGCAGTTGGGCATCTTGAGGAAATTATGGGACTTGAGCTAGATCCAAAATGCTGTTGGTGTAAGTAGGGCCAGCAAGCCAATTGGCTGCTTAAGGGTTCCACCAATAGGACCTCAAGTATGAAGCCTGAAACTGGGGCTGGACTTCATGAGTCCTAGGTAAACAGTTGCTAGATGGCACGGCTGTTCCTGTAAACCCTGCAGATCCAGAAGCGAGGTCCATGGGTCAAATACCCTAACTGAAACAATTGTGTTTGCTTGTGCCTTACTAACATAGTAGTCCCAATTGCTTGGTGTCCATGACTTGTCCTCTTTATTATCTTCCAGTCCTCCAATCTTTGGGTCACCAGCAAATTCTCACTAATAATTATATTTTCTTCCTAAGGGACCTTATTCTAGTGGAAAGAATTAGTTACAATAGTTTAAGAGATACTCTAATACTGGACACTGTACTGGTGCATATCAGAAAGATATAATTGGCTCCCTGATGCACGTTCCACTCCCCTACAACAAAATGAGTACAGATGCAGGTGAGACTTGAGCCTGTGGCTTTACATTATCCGGTATTGAGAGCTGTGATTTAAAGGCCCAGTAAATTGATGAGAGATTCAGGAAACATCATCTCAGATACAGACTCAATAGACCTAATTCTTCACTTATTCATGCCAGTGCAATACCACCAATTTTAGTGTAGTGTCACCCAATTTACACCAGAGCTATGATAGAACAATCTGTGGAGGGTGCAGCTCTGATCATAAACATGTCCTTACCACCACCTCCTGCTTTGGTGCTAGCCGAGAGTAGTTCTTTAAAGCACCAAGACTAGAATAGGTACTAGAGCCTGCTTAGAAGTGCAAGGTGGAAAGAAGAATGTTATTTTTAATTACCATATTTTCCTGATTCTAGTTCACTTGAACATGACTAATGACAATCTAGCCCATGGATGGGGAACTTTAGGACTGGGGGTTGCCTGGATCTGGCCCCCAAGGCTAAGGGCCTCCCCCTGCATTGGAGAGCCAGGTCCTGTAGCTCCTTAGAGACTAATAAAAAATATAGACAGTATCATGAGCTTACATGGGCCCAACCCACTTCTTCAGATGAATGAAAAAAAGGGGTCCAGAGGTACAAATAAATAGCAGAAAAAGAGGGGAGAGGAGAGGGGGAAAAACTTGTCAATAAAAGTGTCTGTGCTAAGTGAGGCTACAAGAGTGAGCTGTAAGTGTCCAATACTTAGCCTTTGATGTCATTTGGGCATTGAATATAATGGCCCGTCCAAGAAATGTCTTTGTACAAACCCTGGCTAAAAGTGTCCTTGGAATTGAGTTTAAAGCCAATAACCTCATTTCTCATAGAAAAGACTCCTCAGCCATTAGACAGTGACCATACTAACAGTGACACTTACAGTTCTGATTATGAAAACTTTCTACCCATAAATGACATTTCAATGCCACTGCCTCAAAACGAGGAGGTCCTTAATCAAGACACAGAAATGCCAACAGTAGTGACAGATGCAGAATCTACGCTCAATTTAGAGACCGTGCAGGCGGAAAATGAGGACCCTGGAGATGCTGTGCAGCAAAATAAAGAACTTACGACAAGGACAGGACACAGTGTAACAGTGGCATCAGAACCTGATATTGGACTTCTTGATAAGAACAGTGTTGCACACATGCAGTCACTTCTCAAAGTTAGTTGTTTTCAGATTCCAAGTAATATACTGAAAGATGCTGATGATTATGCTTTTCCCACTTCTCTGCTGACAAAAACTCTTCCAAATGGAGAAATCTACACAAGAGACTGGCTCTGTTGGAGCATGGAAAAGCAGGCTCTGTACTGTGTACACAGTTTCATTTTTAACAGTAATACTTCAAATGCATCAGTACTGTCTGATCCATCTGGTTCGGGCATCAGTAGAGATTGGAGGAAGTTGAAAGACTGAATACCTCCACGTGAAACTTCAGTATTGCATAAAGATAACTGTTACATGGAAATCAGCTAGTAGAGCAGCACTAGGTGACAGTTCAATTGAAAATTTACTCCTGAGTAAAATAAACACAGAAACTGATAATTGGAAAAAAATTCTTGAGGGCATTCTTTTTTTTTCCTCAATAGGGATTGGCTTTGTTTAGTTCCAGTCAACATATCGGTGACCCTATATACAGAAACTTTCTTGATATACTTGAGCTTCTTAGCAAGTATGACCCACTTTTATCAAGCCATGTTAAGTATGTTCATGAATCACAAGAGCGGAAAATGCATGCAAGTTCATTATCTGTCTACCAGAATACATAATGAGTTTATCGAGCTGGATGGGACATTTGTGCAAACAACAATTCTTGAAGAGATACAACATGTGAAGTATTTTTCAATTATTATTGAGGCAACTCCAGACTGTTCTCATAAACAACAGATGTTGGTTGTTCGAGATGTTAAAGTTGTAGGAAGTTCAAAGGTTTCAATTGCAGAACAATTCGTTTTGTTTGATAATTTCATGAAAAAATGGAAAAGAAATGACTGCTCGTATATTAGAAATTCTGGAAGGCTTCAAATTAAATTTTCAAGTCTGCATTGGCCAGATCTATGACAATGGATCCAATATGGCTGGGAAGTACAATGGAGTACAAGCCGTTCTTCTTTAGCAAAATCCAAACTGTGTTTTCTCCAGCTGCGGCAACCACACATGAAATCTTGTTGGCATTGATTGTGCTGAATCATGCAAGGAAGCAATTGTATACTTTGGAACAATCCAGTAATTGTACAACCTCTTCAGTAGCAGTCCTCGAAAGTGGGAAATTATGAAGCAATATCTGCCTGTTTCCCTTGATGATTGTTGACAACAAGATGATCAGCATGAATTGATGGTGTTAAACCAGTTGCATAGCATTTGGATTGTGTGAGAAAGAAATTCAAGCTCACTTAAAGCCTTACTCCCACAGCACAGGCTCGCACTGAGTTTAAGTCAATTCGGAAGCATACATCCAAATTTGAATGCATTTTAATGTCATCCATGTGGATGAAGTGGCTAAAAATGATCCAGGAAACTGATCTTGTAACTGAAGCTCGCAATGCTACATTAGATGTTGAGAGGGATACCACTGAACAACTTCTTAAAGATATTCAAAAGATTTGTGATAAATTGTACACCATCTTTTCTGAGTCCAAATTAGTAGCACATTTCATCTCAAACATTTCATCTGAGTTTCCCACCAATCACAGCCTAGCATCTCAATCAGATGCAGAAAGGCACTATCGACACAATGGTTTTTTTTTTATTATTATAGACTCCATGAAATCTGGTCTTACACATCGATTTGAGTCACTGTGACAAATCTGTACCTTTTTGGATTCCTTTGGGAGTTCAGAGAACTAAGTGATGAAGATCTATATTCAGTGGCTGAACAGTTTCAAACACACAACAATGAAATTTCAACAGATATCTGTGACGAGATGATCTTCCTGAAATGTATACATCGCACTCACTTTAAATCGGACTGCAAGCCAAAAGAACTGCCTGTTGACTTTATTTTCTAATATCACAATTGCATTACATATTTTTGTCCCTGCATCAGTGAATTTGGGTGAATGCACATTCAATGAGTTAAAACAAGTAAAGAACTATCAGCATTCTAAAATAGGACAAGAGCATTTGAATGGACTAACAATGCTTAATGTTAACAGTAATTTACGTGCAACATCAGACTTTTCTTCAATTATAAATGAATTTGCACACAAAGCCAGAAAAGCATTCCTAAAATGAAGAGTTTTGTGAGTTTCCTCTTTAAGCAAATTACATTTTTAGTATATTGGTGTAAAGAGTTAATTGTTAATAAATGTCTCGTGTTCATTTTCATATATTCTTTTGGTTTTATGATGACACTCTGGGTAAGAAGTTATATATGTGGGGGATCTGGGGCGAGCCAGGGCCTTTAAACTCCAAGCCTACGTCTAACACTGCAGAGTTTTTATGCAAAAATGGTCATTTTTGCGCAAAACCTTGTGGCACGTCCACACTACAAGCGTATTTTTGCGCAAGAAAAAGTACAGTAGATCATCAGAAGACAAGGCTTTTTGTGCAAGTTTTATTCCTCTTTCTACGAGGAATAAGCCTTGTGGTGCAAGAAACCCCTATCAGAAAAAGCACTGGTGCTCTGATGGCCATTCTGTGCATGACCATCAGAGCTTTCATAGAATCATAGAGCTGGAAGAGACCTCCTAAGGTCATCAAGTCCAGCCCGCTGCTCTAGGCAGGACCAATCCCAACTAAATCAACCCAGCCAGGGCTTTGTCAAGCCGAGACAAACATCTCTAGGGATGGAGACTCCACTACTTCCCTAGGTAACCCATTCCAGTGCTTCACCACTCTCCTAGTGAAATAGTTTTTCCTAATATCCAACCTGGATCTCTCACACCACAACTTGAGACCATTGCTCCTTGTTCTGCCATCTGTCACTACTGAGAACAGCCTTTCTCCAGCCTCTTTGGTACCACCCTTCAGGAAGTTGAAGGCTGATATCAAATCCCCCCTCACTCTTCACTTCTGCAGACTAAACAGACCCAACTCCCTCAGCCTCTCCTCATAGGTCATGCACTCCAGCCCCCTTATCATTTTGGTTTCTCTCCACTGGACCCTCTCCAATGCATCCACATCCTTTTTGTAGTGGGGAGCCCAGAACTGGACACAATACTCCAGATGTGGCCTCACTGGAGCCAAATAAAGGGGAAGAATCACTTCTCTGGATCTGCTGGCAGTTCTCCTAATGCACCCTAATATGCCATTAGCCTTCTTGGCTACAAGGGCACACTGTTGACTCACATCCAGCTTCTCATCCACTGTAACCCCCAGGTCCTTTTCTGCAGAACCACTACTTAGCTGGTTGGTCCCCAGCCTATAACTATACTTAGGATTCTTCCGTCCCAAGTTCAGGACTCTACACTTGTCCTTGTTGAACCTCATCAGATTTCTCATGGCCCAATCCTCCAATTTGTCTAAGTCACTCTGGACCCTATCTTTGCCCTCAAGCGTATCTACCTCTCCCCCTAGCCTAGTGTCATCTGCAAACTTGCTGAGGGTACAATCCATCCCCTCATCCAGATCATTAAAGATATTGAACAAAACTGGTCCTAGAACTGAACTTTGGGGCACTCCACTAGAAACCGACTGCCATCCTGACATCGAGCCGTTGATCACTACCCGCTGGGCCTGGCCTTCTAGCCAGCTTTCTATCCATCTTACCATCCATTTATCCAATCCACATTCCCTTAACTTGCTGGCAAGAATATTGTGGGAGACCATATCAAAAGCCTTGCTAAAGTCAAGGTATGTCACATCCACTGACTTTCCCATGTCCACATAGCCAGTTCTCATCATTGAAGCTAATCAGATTGGTCAGGCATGACTTGCCCTTTGTGAATCCATGCTGACTATTCCTGATCACTTTCCTTTCTTCCAAGTGCCTCAAAATGGATTCCTTAAGGAACCCTTCCATGATTTTTCCAGGAACCGAGGTAAGACTGACTGGCCTATAGTTCCCTGGATCATCCTTCTTCCCTTTTTTGAAGATAGGCACTCCATTTGCCTTTTTCCAATCATCCGGAATCTCTCCTGATCTCCACGAGTTTTCAAAGATAATGGCCAAAGGCTCCTCAATGACATTTGCCAACTCCCTCAGTAACCTCGGATGCATTAAGTCTGGACCCAGGGATTTGTGTATGTTTAGCTTTTCTAAATAGTTCCTAACCTGTTCTTTACCCACCAAGGGCTGTCCATTTTTATCCCATCTTTCGTCACTTAACACATTAGTCCAGGAGCCGATCTTGTCCGTGAATACAGAGGCAAAGAAAGCATTGAGTACTTCAGCTTTCCCTACATCATCTGTCACTAGGTTACCTCCTTCATCCAGTAGGGGCCCCACACCCTGACTGATCACCTTCTTCTTGGTAACATGCCTGTAGAAACCTTTCTTATCCTTCAAATCCTTTGCCAGCCGCAATTCCAATTGCGCTTTTGCCTTCCTGATAAACCCCCCAGCATTCTCGAGCTATGCATTTAAACCCCTCCCTGGTCATTTGTCCAAGTTTCCACTTTTTGTAAGCTTCCTTTTTGTGCTTAAGTTCACCAAGGATTTCCCCTGTAAGCCAATCCGGTCTCCTACCATGTTTGCCTCTCGTTACACATTGGGATGGTTTCTTTCTGTGCCGTCAATAAGGCTTCTTTAAAATACTGCCAGCTGTCCTGGACTCCTTTCCCCTTCATGTTAGCATCCCAGGGGATTCTGCCCATCAGGTCTCTGAGGGAGTCAAAATCTGCTTTTCTGAAGTCCAAGGTGTGTATTTTACTACTCTCTTTTCTTCCTTTGGTCAGGATCCTGAAATCTACCATCTTGTGATCATTGCTTCTGAGGTTGTCACCCTCCTCTACTTCCCCTATTAGTTCCTCCTCATTTGTGAGCAGAAGGTCAAGCTGCACACGGCCCCTGGTCGGCTTCTTCAGCACTTGTACCAAGAAGTTATCCCCAACATTCTCCAAAAACTTCCTGGATTGCCTGTGTACTGCCGTATTGGTCTCCCAACAGATGTCAGGGTGATTAAAGTCCCCCGCGAGAACCAGGGCCTGCAATCTGGAAGCTTCTCTCAGTTGTCCGAAGAAAGCCTCATCTACCTCATCTACCTGATTTGCTGGCCTGTAGTAGACACCAACCACAACATCACTGCTGTTGTTTGCACCTCTAAACTTAACCTCTAGACTCTTGACAGGTTTTTCTTTCTCTATATACTGGAGTTCAGAGTAATCATATGCTCTCTTACATATAGTGCAACTTCTCCTCCTTTTCTCCCCCTGCCTGTTCTTCCTGAACAGTCTATACCCTTTCATGACAGCACTCCAGTCTTGCAAGTCATCCCACCAAGTTCCTGTAATCCCAATTAAATCATATTTCTTGAAGTGGGCCAAAGCCTCCAGTTCTTCCTGTTTGTTGCCCAGGCTTCTCGTATTAGTGTACAAACACCTCAGATAACCAGCTGATTGCCCTATCTTTTCCATTTGAATCAGGGGTCCTTCTCTCTTGCTCGTTCCTCTTCGCATTTCCTCCCGGTATCTGACTTTCCCACTCCCCTCAGGGTTTTGGTCACCGTCCCCCAACAAACCTTGTTTAAAGTCCTCCTCACTAGGTTTGCAAGCCTGCCCACAAAGATGCTCCTTCCTCTCTTGGTTAGGTGGATCCCATCTCTTCCTAACAATTCGTGTGCCCGGAACAGAGCCCCATGGTCGAAGAAATCAAAGCCCTTTCTGCAACACCACCTGCGCAACCACGCCTTTACTTCCTCAATTTGATGATCCCTGCCCAGTCCTTTCCCTTCAACAGGGAGGATGAACGAGAATATCACTTGCTCTCTGAATTATTTGATTCTTCTTCCGAGCGCTACATAATCCGCAGTAACCCGCTCAAAGTCATTCTTGGCCATATCGTTAGTTCCCACATGGAGAAGCAGGAAGGGGTAGCTTTCTTGTGCAAGAGCATCCATAGTTGTGTGGACACTCTCTTGCGCAAAAGCACAACTCTTATGCAAAAGCACATGGCAGTGTGGACGTGCTCTTGCACAAGAACTTTTTGTGGAAGATCTCTTCCACAGAAAGTTCTTGCACAAGAAACGTGCAGTGTAGCCGTAAGCCCAAGTGGCCCAAGCCTCTGTCTTTCTCTGACAAGGCTTGTTAAGAGGCCACTTTTATAGTCTCTTCTCAGGCCAGAGGCTCACTTCAGGCTATAGAAGGAAGAATGAGCAATGTATAAAAGTTAAAGCACATATGATGCAGGGAGATAGGAAGGTATGTGAATAAGCCAGCAGAAGTTTTCTCCAATTGCTCTGGATGCTGTTTTTGTATTTGTTTACTGTGAAATAGTGACTTTTGGTTAATGTTGCTGCAGTAGTGTTTTGTCATTGAATTTTATCCATGTCCTCACTGCAGTGGGGGAAGACTTGGAGAATCTTTAACAACTATACAGATACCACATGGAAAAGCAAGTTACACTAATCAATTTCTTGATGCTGCTTTAAAGAGAATGATTTTATATCTTCCCCACCTCACACATACAGTATGCCAACAAATGAATGAATGTTATGGATTAGCACTTTATCCATCTGTCCAAGGACCTGCTGACTAAAGCAATAGCCATTTGGATAGCGCCCAATTTTTAACGATTTTTCCATAATAGACAATCACATCTTTTTACCAATATACAATTTACATGACATGCCAAATGTACAATTACTGAAGTCAGAGTAAAAAAAATCGACAGCTGGTTATCAGGTAATCAGCAATTATCCATGTCAAAGTGGCAGGATTCACAAGAGATATCTAACTGTGATTTGTAATTTAATACTTTTAATATATATTTTTCACAGTTGCATAAACATTCATTATTTCATATTTTTCAGGTGATTGTTGCTGATAACCTCTCAAGTTTGCACAGGGATCCAGGCCTGAATCCTCCCACAATCATCTACAAATATCCTAGGAAAATTAACAGGGCCATCATCAGAGTCAAATGAAGTGTTCAGGCATCTGTCTAAATTTGCTCATGCATTAAAATATGCTGACATAAAAAAACCCTCTAAGATATATTGTTTGCATGCTACTTAATTTATAATCTTGAGGATCCCAACCACAGACTTTGGCACCTTACTCCCAGTTTTGGCTCCACTGTGATCCACAGAGTTCCCACTGAATCCTGTAGATGCCCAGACTCACTCAGCACCTAATTCTGCCTCTGGGCATGGACCTTGCTGCTGCACTCTAGGTATCTGGATGCCTCAGTCTCAGAGCAGTTAATGAACTAGGGATCAATAAGTGTTTCTCCACCTCAGTCACATGATGAGCCCAATTCAGTAAGTGTGCTTAGAGATTCCCAACTGAATAAATTCTCAACCAAAATCCAGCTGGAGCTGGTACCATTACCCTGCCTTATAATTTGGAGGCCTATAACTTGGGCTGTGGTAGACCCGAGTTCTGTTCTACCCTTAAATGCACTGAAGAAGAGGGTTTGAAACAGGAATCTCCTATCTCACAGGAGAGCTCACTAGCTACTGAGTTAAGGGAGACTCGGACATGGAGCTACCTCCAGCTCTCCTGTCCAGCTTCAAATGAAGCAGCCTAGGTCTCTCACATCCCAGGTGAATTCATTAATCTCTGAACCCAGAGTTATAAGGTGAGCAGCAGCACCACCTCCCCTGGAGGTTTTATGTGGATCGTTAGCAAAGATAGGTGCCTAAGCCTGGGCTGCAGGGAAGTTCCAATCTCAGTCAGGGGACAGGCACAGTGCATACTTTGTTGTCGGCATTTCCCATTGGTTGTTGTAGGTGGCTCCCCAGCTATTGTCTTGGTTTTGTAGATCACATTCTAAAGTGCCTACTTCTCTCCCGTCATTGAACCAGGCACTGAACTCAGGCTTTGGAGATTGCAGTGTGGTTCCCGTGATTTTTCTAGGCACCTGTCTTCTAGAGTCGTAATACCTAAATTCCTTTCTGGAACTGGGCCTAGGTGAGGGAGTAGGAGACCCAATCCTGGAAGGACTTATTCACACACTTAACATTAAGCACATTAAGTGACCCCCATTGACTTGGAATGGGACTGGTTGTGGGTTTACAAGTGAGCATGTGATTAAAAATGATTAAAGGTCTAGAAAACATGACTTATGAGAGTAGACTGAAAGAACTGGGCTTGTTTAGTTTGGAAAACAGAAGACAGAGGGGACAGCAGTTTTCAAGTACCTAAAAGGGTGTTACAAGGAGGAAGGAGATTATAGGATAAGAAGCAATGGGCTTACACTGCAGCAAGAGAGATTTAGGGTGAACATTAGGAAAAATTTCCTGTCAGAGTGGCTAAACACTGGAATAAACTGCCTAGGGAGACTGTGAAATCTCTATCATTGGAGATATTTAAGAGCAGGTTAGATAAATATCTATTAGGGATGATCTAGATGGTGCTTGGGGCAGAGAACTGGACTTGATGACCTCTCAAAGTCCCAGTATTCTATGATTCTATGTTCATAAGTACTTGAGAGATTGGGGCCTAAAAGGAAAAAAAAAAGTTATTGGTAGAACAGTAACAGATTGCAAAGAAAACCAAATAGAAGCTAATTCAAATTGTTTACACTATGGAAGAGTAATTTTGCACCTGGGGAATGGAACAAATCTGCCTTAACACAGCTCAGAATCTTATCCCCAAATGTGTATTGTTTACTAGATTTATCAAGGCGTCCCCTAAACTTCCTTTCCTTATTGAGCAAGAGCAAGTTTTGTCATTGACTTCAAGAGTCTCCGAGTGGAGCAGGAGCAGGCTTAATAGGTATGGTAAACCCCTTCTTTTTCAAATGTAATTCTCACATAGACATTAAAGCTTTCCCACCAACAGTGGTAAACTCTGTGTGGGAAAGGATCCAAGCTCAGAAAATTAGTGTAAAGCACTAGAAGTCAGAAACAAGACTGGTAAAGATCATTCACATTTTATTTGGGGATAGAGTTGAATGTGCTTCTTTCATATTTGACAATTCAAATCAACAGTTGCAGATTAGTCTAGGACTATGATTCTGTTTGATGAGCTTTTTTACAGGAAGACTTTATACACTCGCCTATGGACAAAATTCTTTGGAGGCAAGGTTCGTGGTTCTCACACTAGCTTTTCTCTAGGTCTCTGATCTATGGCAACAGGGAGAGAAAGATTTTAACAGTGTGCTTCAGAGGTCATCTTAGTTCTCTCTACATCTAGAATGCAAACTGTCTTGCTACCTTTGCATAATCTGTAACTTACCAGTATCTGCAGGAAAGCCACAAGAGAAACCTCATTTACGCACATGTTCACCACAGTAAAACCACGTGAGCAGCAAGGTGGAAATAACAGACTAAGACTGATACAGCTGGAATACACTTGTGATATAAATAGCCAGAGAAACTCTGCTCCTTAAAAAAAATGCAACCTCTAGAACTACTTTTTGGTAGGCATTCTAAATACATTTAAAGTTACTTTACAATATAAAGTTTATAAATATGTATTATATGCACACCTACAGAAATATAATGATACTGCATGTCTAAAAGTATTTTTTTGGCCAACTTGAGATCGGGTTCTTTGACTTTCGTCATTTGTTCTATTAAATTCTTTACATATAGCCAGTTTATGCAGTTGTTTTTTAATAAAAATCACTAAAATAGTTTGCAAGAGAAAATTGTAAGCCCCAATTTAATGTTACAGGCCACTTTTTTTTTTAACTATCCTCATGGGGATGCAAGTATTTTTAGTCCTACAAAGAGGTGTTAGATGATGATTATTTTGTTGCAAACCAATATAACAGACTTATGTCAGAGTTTTATAAGGGAGAGCTTTATAAAAAAAACCCAACAACATGGGCTTGACTTCAAAAAATGGCACGTTAGTCTTTAATTGTGAACAAAAATATACCACAGGACTAGGGAGGGGTGAAGTGGTTTAAATAAATCAAGAGACATTTGACCCAAGCCTTCGCCCACAACTCAAACCAAATATGAACCTTTTTTGAGGTTTGAAAAGGTTCCATTAACTTTGTTTGTTTGTTTTCATTTTTATTCACTGTGGCACTTCCTGGTTCCAGCCATAAGCAGAAATATCATAATACAGTATGAAGAGAAAGACGGTGCCTCTGGTACTGTATTTCTGGCCCGATGAGAAACAGGAAATACTATGAGCCTCCTGGGAATCTCTGTTCTCAGAAGATCCTCAGCCCAATTTTGGATCCTCAGCCCAATTATAAGAACCCATCTGAATGTCAGAATCTTTTGAAGTGTGCCCATTGCTAATAGGAAGATAAAAATCATTGCAGGAATTCAGTAGCTTTGTTATTAAAAATAGAGTGATTCAGTTATAGTTATAAGCACAATTGCTTGACAGAGCTCCCTGCAGCAAGGACCCACTTGACAAATGCTGAATCACAATGGTTGAAGACACTTATAAAAAAGCCACCAACATATATGGCCCTTTACAAAACAAAGCTCAAGGTGAAGATTTTCATAACTGACTAAGAATTTTTGATGCCTCAGTTTTGGGTGCCCAGAATCGGGCACTTGTAGACTTTCAAATTGGACATACAAAACTTCAGACACCCAGAGTTAATATTTTTGAAAATTTTGGCCATAATCCTCACCTTCACCCTCCCATTTACCATGTAATTAAGTCAGCAACAATAAGGGAAGATAATGCAAGAAGGGATCGGTATAAGAAGAATTAAAACAAAAACACCAATACATTTTTTCCTGAAATTTTTCCTATGTAATGCTCAATACACATATAGTACTCTCCCAAGGAACTACTACTTTTATGGTTTTATGTGTATACATAAGACTCCTTGAAGAAGTGTTTTTGGAAAACACTTAAAGGGGAAGAAGGTGACAGACAGGATCAGGGAGGCAGTTCCAGGCATAGGGGTTTCATCAGAGAAGGCCTAAGGACATAAAGAACCCTAGATCCAAAGCCATTATCTTCAGTGGGATTTTGATGATGAGGCCCAAAAAAAGGCAATCAGACAAGCATCTTGGGCTGAGTGAAAAAGCATGAGATTTTGGGGATAGACAAGGCACGGGAAGGAACCAAGCGGTGGAAAGCAAGAACAACTGATCAGTTCCTTATGATCAGCTCATATAACACTAAGGGCCATCTACTCCCATAGACTACAACAGAAGCAGAATCAGGCTCTAAATCTCCTTGCCTTAAAGATATTACTTTGTGTATGAAGACTGTTGTGTAAAAAATAAAATCCCTGTGAAATTAAATTTAAGCTCTTTTTTTTTTTTTTTTTTTTTTTGCTGAAGTTGTTAAACTGGAAATCCCCAAAGCTAATATGGATGAAAAAGAAAACACTGTACTTTCAGTTATGTTGCCAGAGAGAACTGAGCTGTGTTCTTGGTTCTGTGCACATTGTGCTGCAGCAAGTCTAGTCTGCATCTAGACTGCACATGGATTTAATTACCTGGGTTCACAGGTTTTGCCTTATCTGGCAGCATGAGTTACGGATGCATTGTGAATGGAGACACAACTACACAGTAGAGGGGCCGAGATGGAATCCCTGGGACAGACTTGCCCATGTGCGGGATGGGCAGCACCCCTGGATCTGCGTGTGCCCGGGCCATCCCTGCTCCCAACCGGCCGGTTCCCCACACCCTGGCCAGCCCCACTCCCCCCGACCTCCTCCCAGCCAGCCCTGCTCCCCCCAAACCTCCCCCAGCCAGCCCCGCTTCCTCCCTCCTTCCCCTCCCTCCCAGCCCCACTCCCCCATCTGAGATCAAGTGTGCCCGGTATTTTTGTGAAGCCACGTGGTAACCCTAGCCCTATTGCCCAGGGAGCTTCAACCCCAGGCAGTGGGGCTCAGACTTTGGGCTTCAGGAAGTCTAAGCCAGCCACTTTGGGGTCCTGACCCACAGTTTTAGAATCTCTGGTCTAGTGAATGGCTGGTAAAGTTGACAGAGGCCTATCAGCTTTGGTGTACATGAAGCTCATGGTCATGGATTCACAGAGAATCAAGTTAAAATTAAAACTGAAAGTTTTAGTTAGCTGAAGTATAGGTTCTAAGGCTTTGATGGAGAAATTACTTTAACCTTAATAAGAGTTACCTGTAATTCTCCTCTCTTGGTATTCACACCTCCAGATCAGCTACTAGAACTGGGCCTCATCCACCCTGATTGGATCCACCTCGTCACCTCTAGCCTGATTCTGGCCTGCATATTTATACCTGCCTCTGGAAATCTCCACTACATGCATCTGACAAAGTGGGTCTTTGCCCACGAAAGCTTATGCTCCAACACTTCAGTTAGTCTATAAGATGCCACAGGACTCCTCGCCGCTTTAGCTAACCCTTAAATACTGGAGCAACAACCCACTAATGCTTTCATCCATTGTAGTCATCTGTGATTTGTATCAACATAAAAAGGAAGAGCATACTCTAAAACTGTACATAAGGGGTTTGGATCAATTCATAGTAAAGTCCTGGCTACTAATACCACTGAACATAATTATAACTCAGTTCTTCTCACACATTTTAAAGGCTTATTTCCTCAATGGTTAATATAATTCCAATTCACATAAAACAACATCTTAGATTTTTTTAACTATCCCACATCTGTATCTTCTCTTCCTCCACACAGAGTCAACAACAGAGGCTCAGCACCACTCAGAAGTAGAACCATTGTTCTCCTTATCTGGACAATTTTCATTTTAAAAGCTGCAGGTTGAACCTCACTAGTCTGGCATCCTCGGTGATGGACCAGAGAATTTGCCACGCCATGGGAGGTCACTATTGTAGCAAGTGTGGTCTCTTTTTATTTCGCTTAGGCAAGTAAATGGAACAATGCTTGCAATGCTGCTTAGTAATATATGACATTACTGATACACTCTATATAAGCCTATGCCTAGCCACGGCCTATAAGCTCTCTTCATAAAATGTTAGTGATGTTATACAATTTTATTGTATTGGCACAAGGAAATGAATAGATAAATCATAAAAACCATGATTATAATTATGATTAAGAGCATTGTTAACACTTCTCTTGCTTCCTGAGCTCTTAGAAAATATTTAGGGGTAAGTTATTTAGCTCCAACGGCATAGAACACTGACAGCTAGAGCTGATGACTAAACAAACTTTATGGGACCATGGGAAACGTCAACACACCCATGATAAGTTAATATCCAGCTAACTAAAATCAAGCTAGACCACAATTGTTGCCGGACCAGAGTGTGCCGGACTAGAGAGATTTAATCTGTACAGGCAGTCCCTGAGTTACGCAGATCCAACTTACGTCGGATCCGCACTTACGAACGGGGCTTTCTCGCCCCGGAGCTCGCAGGCAGCGGGACTGCCCAGAGCGCAGCGGTCCCACCACCTTGACCTCCGGGGCGAGAAAAGCTGCTCCGGGTGCCCCATGTCTGCTGGGGACCATCTCCAGAAGACCAGGAACACCTGGGGCAAAGCTGGGGAGGCGGAGGGGTCCCGCGCCAGAGCAAAGCCTCAGAGGCGCGGCACCCCGCCGCCGCTGCGGCTTCGCTCCCCGTGTCCCTGGTGTGCTGGGGGGGGGCGCAGCTAGTGCGCCCCCCCCCCCCAGCAGACCAGGCTTTTGTTGTGGACCCTGGGGTAGAGCAGCTGGGGTGCTGCCGGGTTGCTCCTGCAGGGACCTACCTGGCAGCCCAGCTGTTCTGTCCCACGCTCGAGATTCAGCCGCTGTTGAAACTGATCAGTGGCTGATTCCAGGAAGCTGGGGGCAGAGCAATTCTGCCTCCAGCTTCCTGTAGTCAGCCCCTGGTCAGTTTCAGCAGTAGCGGCTGAATCTGGAGCCAGTTCCGACTTACATACAAATTCAACTTAAGAACAAACCTATAGTCCCTATCTTGTACGTAACCCAGGGACTGCCTGTATTGACATTTCCAAATGCACAAGATAAAATCTGTGTATCCTATACTTTTTTCCAAATTGTGATGAGGTTTACAGAACCCACACTAAAGCAAAGGGAGCTGTGGAGCAGTACTGGGGCAAGAACTCCCAATGCAGAAGCTGCTTCTAAGGTGTTTCTGGTGCCTGCACCCAGCCTCTCCAAACACAAGAGTCACACAGCATGGCTGTGTCTACACTGGCATGAATTTCCGGAAATGCTTAAAACGGAATGCTATTCCGTTTTCAGTTTTTCTGGAAAAGGAGCGTCTACATTGGCAGGCTGCTTTTCCGGAAAAGCCCTTTTTCTGGAAAAGCATCTGTGGCCAATGTAGACGCGCTTTTCCGGAAAAGAGCCCCGATCGCCATTTTCGTGATCGGGGCTTTTTTCCGAAAAAGACTACTGGGCTGTCTACACTGGACCTTTTCCAGAACAGTGTTCCGGAATAAGGACTTATGCCCGAGCGGGAGCAGGATAGTTTTTCCGGAATAGTGGCTGATTTTGTACAGTAGAGCATCGTTGCTTTTCCGGAAATTCAAGGGCCAGTGTAGACAGCTCGCAGCTTATTCCGGAAAAGCGGCTGATTTTCCGGAATAAGTGGCCCAGTGTAGACACAGCCCATGTGTAATGACTCAAGCAGCGGAGCTAAGTGGGTAACAATCTGCCACTGAACCAGATTTAGTGAGACAAGGAACAAGTCTCCACTACAGAATTAAGTTGACATAAGTAAGGTTAACCTACAGCCACGGCGGAAATTAGCTCAGCTGTTCATGTTACACTTTGCTCCTTTTCTTGGCAGTGTGCATCCTCACCAACAGTGCTTCCACCAACCTAAATGCTGCATTGTGGGGCATTGTAGCCTGAGCTGTCAGCCCCGCTTGGAGCAGCAGGACTCTGGCTTTCAGCAGCAGCAAGTGATGTAAGTAATGCAGTGTCTACAAGAAAATGTGTCAACCGAACCACATTGACTTAAACACTGTGCCTCTCCAGGTATTAGCAGGCACAGTGGGTGAGTTAAATCAGCAGAAGGAACATTGCAGTGTAGATGCTTACAGAGTTAGGTCAATGTACACTGCCTTACATGGATCTAGTTCAGTTGCGTAGACCAGGACAAACTTCTGAGCTTACATAGAACTCTTCTTCAGGTGTGGCAAACATAATCAGAATGTCACAGCTGGACACATCATGGAATAGATTGTTTATCGTAAGTAAATACATATTTCAATGGCCCATTCATGGTGAAATGGCCTGTTAACATCCTTCCAGTTATAGGGAGGATAGTGAAGGTGGGAGCAGCTGGCAGGAGATTGTTAGTGGGTTTTGCATTGTAATAAAATAGAAAATCAGCATCTCTGCTCAGTCCATGATTTTTAGTGCCTAGCAAAGTTATGAATTGAAGCTCCCGGGCTTGTCTTCTCAACGGTTGTGGAGGTTTCCTTTGAGGACGACTGCCAGTTCAGATATAGAGTGTACATAGACTATCTTTCTGACCACATATGGGTGGCCTGACTCCAGTGCCTGCAAGAAAGGGCCACAGAAACTACTAGTGCCTGTAAGAGTCAATGGCATGAAAGTTCAAGGATTGACAGTCAGGCTGCTGCCAAACTCTGGTGAGGACAAGTCTATCAAGACCTGAAACAGTTCCCTGGAGCACACGTATTTGCCATTCATCCATGGGGATGTGCATCTTTACCCAACAAAGTGCAGCTGAAAGTGCAGAATCACAATGAGGATATCTGCAGGGAGGTAATTCCAAATATCATGTACCCTCTGAAAATCTGGTGGGATTGGAGGTTCTCTCAGAGACCTAAAAAATCAGGAGCCCATGGAAGGGATGTGCAACAATGTGGGGATGGTGGGGTTTCAAGCCTTACTGGGCCAAAATGAAGAGGAAGACCTGGGGAGACGAAACATTAGCCCACTGATGATGTCCCCACACGGACAAGCAGAACTTCCCGCAAGGGGGATGAATAATAGGAGGGATTTTACTAGCTAATGGAATGTACCTAGTGTTGATTTGGCAGAAGAGTAGTGAAACAACCCAATGTTAAGTGAAGCCTACAAACAAGCTCATCTAGGTTAATGGGGAGGTAGAGGAGTCCCAGTTCCTGAAGCAATGGCAGCACTCTGTGTCAGAGGGAGATAAAGTGTATAGAGCAGAGAAGGACCAGCAGACCAGAATGGTTAAAATGAAGTTTCCCATCCAAAAGAAGTAACGATAGGAAATATTACAACTGCCACACACTGAGACAGACTTCTTGGTTGGGAGAAAATGCTGCACTTTTATTGGCCAGGTGTTCACCAAGAGATATGTGCAGAATGCCAGTGGAGGAGTGAAAAGAAGGTAGGTAGGCCTCCCTGATATCGCTGTAATGGAGGCATGGTTTGCAATGATGTAGTTGTGAATGAGCTGTACCCTAGGAGAAAGACCCTGTGTGTTAGGTCATGCTGTGCCAAGTATGCAATTTTCCTCTACAAAATTGCATCATCCATGTAGCATTACTGTTGCACTCGGTGAGGGACATCATTTTGAGAGCAAGGGGGTGTCCTCCATCTGGTGAAAGGTGAATCTCCACTGCACCTGTGACCATTTGAGAGGATCAGCAAGAACGTGTTGGGCCCCTTAGAAGAGTGCAGCAGGTTTCCAGCATGTATCGGTGATACTAACATATGCCCAGAGACAACTCCGCTCTGCTCCACTCCACCAAGTTGATGGCCCTTGCCCCAGAGCTCATGAGAGTATTCACCTGGGAAGGATCCCTTGGGAAATAATCACTTAGCAATGTCCCGGTTTTATGAGGGAGATATGTAGCCTGCTGAAAACAAAATCTTTACAATTTTTTGTTTGTACCACCCCTCAATGTAATAGGTTGATTAAACAATTCAATAAGATTGAAAAGTATGCTATGACAGTTCATAGCTCTAAAACCTTGCCACTGCCACTTCCTCTTGGTCACCATCAGGGAAGTCCCATAGGCATTGACTGGGTTCTTTTTCTTCAAATTACTTTATGGGAGACAGCTGAAAGGAATACTAGACCTCCTTCATAAGGTATGGGAGGAACAGAGTTCCAAGGCCACTAATTCAGTACAGTATGTGTTATGATCGAAGGAGAAATTAAAGATCTTACATGATTTCACACAGGAGAATCTAGTGAAGGCACTACTGGGGCAAGTGCAAGCCTACAAAGTAATGTACATCCAGGAGTTTCAACTGGGGAATTCGGTACTACATCTGATCACCACATTCAAATCCAATCTGTTTCACCAAATGATTTTCACTTTCATCCATATCTCTATTTTTTAGCTCTGGTCAGATGCTTGTGGCAATACAGAAAAAAAAAAAAAAAAAAAAAAGAGAGAGAGACTGTTCCCATAGAATCATTGGCTTGGCCAGAAACAAGAGTAATTGAAAATTACAAGAAAGCCTGTTCTCATGAGAACTCTAGCTCAAGTTTCCAGATCCAAAAGATTCAGAAAATTTGGGTCAGGTTCAAAGCAGCACTGGAAATATTGGCTGCTTATCAGAATGGAAGTAAGATTTGCAGTTTTCCACCCTGTAACCAAAAGTCTCATGACTTTTTCCCTTTTCTTTTTCCTCTCTCAGATGTCTTTGGTTCTTTTTGTTTTTCAACCCTTTCCCACTTATTTGCTAGTTTAACCTTTTGACCTTATTTACATTCTGCAAAGTACATATCCAGATTTTAATGTATTTTTCTGCTCTCATTTAATTACGAAATCAAGCACTGACTAAAAATAAGAATCAGAACACTTTTTCATAATCCTTTTATAGTCTCCCGTGATAAACATATCATTTGTCATCCTAATAGTGTTCTAATGCAATATTATACTCTTCTTTGCTACCTACATGAGTAGGGCCAAACAAATCAGACAAAAGGTGACATCCTGCACTAGAATCTATAGTACTCATAAGATGAAAAATAATTTAAATGTTCCTCATTATGTATTCTGTAATGATTTTGTGGTAATGAGACAAGTATAGCTAATATTGTGACTGGTTAGGATTCATTAATAAAGCAATAGTGTCAAAGTAGAACATGAAACTAATCTAGCAATCAGGGGATAACTCATCCTAGCAGAAGGATAGGGTTCAGTAACTAGGGCCAGATCTACACTACAAATTTTGGTCTGCATAGCTACATTCGTCAGGGGGTGGGGGTGAATGTTTGACTGACAGAGTTGTACCAGCAAAAGCCATTGTGATAAAACTTTACTTCAGCTTACTTCAGTCCTGGGGGAAGGTAAGGGCTCCTACCATACATTTGTCTTAGGAGAGAATGTGCTTATGCTTAGAAAGGTATGGGAGAAACTGTAATAATAAAGTAACATGTCCTAAAAGAAGGACGGAGTTTGGAAGAGAAAATATATAGAGAGATGGAATTCAGTAATTAAAGCAAGAGAGCCCCATCTTTATAGCGGGTAGCTTTTGTCATATGTTTTCATGGCCTATCTAAAGGAAAGACAGAATGATAAACAAAGGACCAATTCTCCCATGTCATATCTTCAGGCACTTTTTAAATAGTAAGTCAGCCCACGTGCTAGATTTTGGACATGCAAGACCATTTCACGCTTAAACACATATTATGGAGCGTGTATTTAAGTTGTTTGTGCAATTGGATGCACCGACTGGCATATTTACAGTTATAAAATAAAATGTTTCCCATTGTTTAGTTTTTGTTATAGTTCCTTGAGGTTTGTTGCTAGCTTAGGCCTGGTTAACACTGGGAGTTTAGGTTGAACTTAGTCACAATAGACCAATTTTCTAAACAAGGAGTCTGCATCACCAAGCCCATTCCATCAGCTTTAAGGGATGTTAAAGTTGATTTCTGTACTCCTCCTTTCATGAGGAATAATGCTAAAATTGACCTTGCACAGTAGATTTTACAGCAGTGCAGACACAGTACCCTGAAAGTCAACATTCTTGGCCTCCGGGAAATGTCCCACAGTGCCCTGCAGTGACTGTTCTAACCAGGATTTTCAATTCTACTGCATTCCAGGTGAACAAGAAAAGCCCTGGGAAAATTTGGCCAGGATGCCCAGAAGACCTCAGAGCAGGCAGCACAATTGATCACCCAATTGGAAAAAAGAATTTGGGCTGTGTCAATTTAGGTAAATATTATACATGGTCTTTCCCCATTTTTATATTTCCAATACATTTTAGCAAGAGTTTAGTGTGACTGTAGGGCAGGCTCATTGAACAAGGGTGTTTCAGAGGGCAAGCATTTATACAAGATGCATCACCAAGAGATCTGAGCATAAAATACTCACTTTTGGAAAGAAGAGAATTTCAGTCACTATAAAGTGTGCAAGCTTTGTGCTAGCAAGAGTCTTTTGTTTTGAGTCTCAGTCTCAATATTTGGTTTTCTTCCTGTAGGCAGAGTGATTAAAAGCTCATCTGAACTTTGACGACTATGTGAGTTAGACAGATTCCCAGTGCATCAATCTAGGTTAGGAACCACTATTTGTAAAGCTCATTGAGAGTGAAAATACTATTCAAATTTTCTTATTTGGCTTGCTGTGTAATATATACAATGGAATTCATATTTAGAACTGTAAGAAACTGGATACCTTTGTAACCAACTCTTTTAAAGTTCTTGTAAGTATCAAAGAGTTCCACAGGGAAGGAAATCTTTCTGATTCTTGGCCAAAAGACTTTGTTTTATTACTATTTAACACAGACATTTAGTTAGGCCACATTATAGTTATCTGAGAATGAGGCAGAAGAGCGAGAGGTATCCTCAAATTAAAAAGGAAATTCATAATTGTGTGTGTGTGTCTTGGTTACAAATGACTGTTCAAAATTTAAATTTAACAAAGTGAGGAAGTCTGATCTGACAAGTCTTAGATAACATTAGGTAAAAAACAAACACCGTTGTACGTGCAACATGTTATTCTCTTTTCTGTTTCAATAATATCTATTTTGTATGTCTAGTAATACACTGAGAATATCAAAATAATGCATTTAGTGGGATGTGCAACAATTTGATTCTTGGGACAAAAATGAAGAATTTCCCCTAACAAAGTAAAATTCACTACACCATTTATATAAACCCCATTCATACAAACATGTACTCAATATCTACTTCAAGAGGTACTGCAGATTTAAAATGTTAGTCATTTAAAGCCAAGTGTTTTCTCTTTTGTATAAACAGATATTTCACTTCAGAATGAAAACCCTCAGCAGTTTCATGCAAGCCAAAATCTTGCGTGCAACCTCTGAAACAACAAAGTGACATACTTGTTATGATAAATCTAGTGACTTGCAGGAAGGATCGAATCAGATTGATTCTCGGCAGCAGTTCTCGCTCTGTTATCTTAGAGGCCAAATCCTGACTAAGTTCTGGAAACGTGGGAGAAAAAGTACAGTGACATTCTTAAATTAAAAATATACATAACACAGCAAAAAAAGAAAAAAGATACTATAATTTATATCAAGTGTCCTAATAAAAGAAAAAGAGCTTGTTTATTCCACAATGTGTTATTTCCAATAGTGTAAAGAGAAAACAGAAAGTCTGTTTTTATTTAAAAATGTCAATTACTTTGATTTCTATAAGGCCTTTCACACTTAATTTTAAACTGTTCTGAATGGTAGTGAGTTAAAAAGCAATAGTGAGGTGACTACAGGGAAGATAATTCAAACATTTTAGTCTGAACATTTTTTTTTTCTAAAAGTCATCTAGCATCCATTCAAAATTAGATATGCTCATACACATGCTGGATACTTATACACTCAGGCTCAATTTTTGCAGGCATTTGTGTAAATCATGTAATAACTGGTCATGTGTGCAGATGTTAGCTATGTAGATGCATTACTGGACATAACTGTTTTGAAAAACAGACTATTTTTAAACATGATAAGCACAGTTCTGGACATAAGAAAAAATCTGAATGATTAAGAAACACATCCCCTTGCCTACATCTTTCAGAGACTGCCTTTGGATCTTCAACATCCACTAGAACACAGCCAGAGTCTTTAGACACTCTACCTAAAAGAAAACTCCTTTAACAATACAGCATTCTCTTTAGTCCTGTACTGGATCACGATTAATACTGGCGTATGGATGAAACTATACCACAAAGCTACCCTAAAGCTCTGAACTTTGCAAGACTTAGTTATAATTTACACTAAGGTTCCTTTACACTACTCTGGCAGTAATGGGGAACAAATGTAATTTACAGTGCCAGGGGTGGTGTAAAGGAACCTTAGTGTACATCAGGCATGTCCAAAGTCCGGCCCGCGGGCCAATTGCGGCCCGTGTTCCGGTTTAATACGGCCCCACAGGTAATTTGGCAATATCTATCTTTTATGGCCCCCAACGAATCCATATGTATTGAGATGAATACATTGTAAAATCTCAGTTAATGTCAGTTGGTCTAAATCAGTTATAAATATATTTGGACACAACATGTATACTTGGTGTTATGTTCCTGTTCATATTTTTTGAACTTAAAAGTTGACAGACAATCTTTATTACCAATAATATGTAATGTACTTTACAATGTTCCTGACATATATTTCAGCTTCCTGGATTTTTTTTTCCATGTGGCCTTCAGATATGAAAGGCAGAGTGATTTAACACCTGTTTAGATTTGTCATCCATGTGATGAAATGAAAAGTATGCTGTTTGCAATAAACTTTGCATAAAATAGTTAATTTGCATTTAATTTTAATGGTTCAAAGAATGTCAGGCAAAATGGTCGGCCCTCACGCATGTTCACTTCATAAAATCTGGCCCTCTTTGAAAAAAGTTTGGACACCCCTGGTGTACATGAAAATGAAGTCTTACAAGCCCAAAATTAAAGCAAGCTTCATAAAGGCTCACAAACTTAGGCAATTAGGCTACGTCTACACTGGCCCCTTTTCCGGAAGGGGCATGTAAATTTCACTAGTCGTCGTAGGGAAATCCGCGGGGGATTTAAATATCCCCCGCGGCATTTAAATAAAAATGTCCGCCGCTTTTTTCCGGCTTTTAAAAAAGCCGGAAAAGAGCGTCTAGACTGGCCCCGATCCTCCGGAAAAAGTGCCCTTTTCCGGAGGCTCTTATTCCTACTTCAAAGTAAGAATAAGAGCCTCCGGAAAAGGGCACTTTTTCCAGAGGATCGGGGCCAGTCTAGACGCTCTTTTCCGGCTTTTTTAAAAGCCGGAAAAAAGCGGCGGACATTTTTATTTAAATGCCGCGGGGGATATTTAAATCCCCCGCGGATTTCCCTACGACGACTAGTGAAATTTACATGCCCCTTCCGGAAAAGGGGCCAGTGTAGACGTAGCCTTACAGTTTAGGGTTAAAAAAAAAAACCACCACATGAAACTCATTGGCTTTGTATAACTGACTCAGAGGCAAAGACTATCTTCAGGTTATTTTAACTATGCAGTTTGAATAGGAAGTTCAAATCAAAACACGGGATGAAAACCGTATGAGCCAAAACTGGAAGAAAAAGGCTTGCACAAATCCATTAACTGAAACAGCAATAGTTGAGAATCTGCATTGCACCCAAGCTGTAGAGAAACAACAAGCCACCCTAGGAGGCTCACACAAATATATTTCAGCAGGAGATATAGAAGTTCATTCTTAGGCTCTTTATGCCCCTCAGGTTTTTATTAGAACTGTCAAGTGATTTAAAAAAAAAATCAATCGCAATTAATTAGATGACTAAAAAAATTAATTATGACTAGTCACATGATTGTGCTGTTCAGAAATAGAATACCATTTATTTAAATATTTTGGATATTTTCTACATTTTCAAATATACTGATTTCAATTAGAGCACAGAATACATAGTACACAGTGCTCATTCAATCCACCTAATACAAGCATTGTAGTGCAATCTCTTCACCATGAAAGTCGAACTTACAAATGTAGAATTATTTTTAAAGTTAACTACTTCAAAATAAAACAATGTAAAGTTTTAGAGCCTACAAGTCCACTCAGTCCTACTTCTTCAGCCAGTCTCTCAGACAAACATATTTGGTTACAATTTGCAGGAGATAATGCCGCCTGCTTCTTGTTTACAGTGTCACCTAAATGTGAGAACAGGTGTTTGCATGACACTGTTGTAGCCAGTTTTGCAAGATATTTATGTGCTAGATGCACAAAAGCTTCATGTATCTCTTCATGCTTCACCATTCCAGCAGACATGCATCCATGCTGATGATGAGCTCTGCTCATGAACAATCCAAAGCAGAGCAGACCAACACATGTTCATTTTCATCAAGTTAGATGCCACCAACAGAAGGTTGATTTTCTTTTTTGGTGGTTCAGTTCTGTAGTTTCCACACAGGAGTATTGGTCTTTTAAGATTTCTAAAAGCATGCTTTCAGATTTTAGACTGCACTTCAGATTCTTAGACCTGCTGAAGATGTATTGTTAAATCTCATGTTGATACTATCTTTGTCTTTTGCCAAATCATCTGTGAAAATGTTCTTAAAATTACCATGTGCTGGGTCATCATCTGAGACTGTTATTACATGAATGTAGATAAAAACAGAACAGGAGACATATAATTCTCCCCCAAGGAGTTCAGTCATAAATGTAAGATGCATTTTTTTTAAACAAGCATCATCAGCATAGAAGCATGTCTTCTGGAATGGTGGTCAAAGCACGAAGAGGCATATGAACATTTAGTATATCTGGCATGTAAATATCTTGCAACTCTGGTTATAAAAGTGCCACGTGAACATCTGTCTTCACTTTCTGGTGATATTATAAATAAGAGGTAGGCAGCATTATCTCCATAAATGAAAACTAATTTGTCTGTCCTCGCAATACACTGAACAAAAAGTAGGACTGAGTAAATTTATTGGTGCCAAAAGTTTTACATTATTTTGGTTTTGAGTGGAGTTATGTAACAAAACACATATCTGTAAGTTGCACTTTCACAAAAAGAATTTGCACTATACTACTTACCTGCGGTGAACTGAAATACTATTCAATCATTTTAGTGCTAATATTTGTAATAAAAATAGTAAGTGAACACTGTATATTTTGTATTGTGTTACAATAGAAATCAATATTTGAAATCCAGAAAAACCATCCCAAATATTTAATTTAATGAATTTCAATTGATAGTCTATTGTTTAACCATGCAATTAATCATGATGGATTTTTTTTATCAATTAATTTTTTTAGTTATTCGCTTGTGTTAACTGCAGTTTATTGGCAACCCTAATTTTTATAAACATTTTGTACACCAGAGGGAAAAACCCACATTCAACCATCACTAGGCTTTTCCTGGCCTCCAGGGAAACCTGACCAATATCCCCACCTATGAAGTGGACAAATAACAAAGATTACTTTCCCCTCAGGAAATCCTGATCACGCCTTTCCACTTTTTCAGTCAGGTTTTGTTCCTCAGACTATTTGGTGTCCAGGAGGTGGGTGGGTATTAGCCCGCCCACATCTAAAGGACTTCCCCCCAGCCTGCGGGGAGGGTCAGCAGAACCCGGAAAAACCAACTAATTACTGGGGACATATAATGGAAAAACAGGTACAGGTGTGAAGGTCAAAGGGTTAAAACGAGGGAGCCGGATGGGGATACCGAGCAGAGAACCCTGGACAGCGCCCACTGCCCCTCAAATTTGTTCCTCAGGCACCTGAGGTGCAATGCTGCTCAGTCTCAAAAACTAAAGGTCCTTTCTCTGCCAAAGCAGCTAGCCCACAGCTAGCTCTACTTCCTCCCTTTTATTTGCTGGTTTCTTTCCTGTTCATTCCTTCCAGTTGGAGCCTATCTGGCAGATGACTTAACATAAAGATGGCTGCAGGTTAGACCATTGACTGTTCCAGCCCTGGTCCAGGGCACTGTTTATACATGCTAGGAAAATACCAGCTCGAATGTAAGAGGTTATACTGCTAACTATATCTGACATAAAGGGCTAAACCTTCTATATCTTTGTCATTTGAGTAGTCTTACTGATATCAATGGACTGTTTGTGTGAATAAAGTGAGAAAGACATTACTACCAAATATACAGATACTAATTAAAAGCAGAAAGCAAAAAAAGCATGATGAAAAAGTAAGTGTAAAAATGAATGCAATATTTTATGCTGTTACAAAATATATTTTTCTAGCAGACCTTTACCATTCTTTGTTAAGGTTCCCTTTTTTAATTGGCCAGCAATGCTTCCAATCAAAAGAAAAGACTGATATGTAACCCAGGACAGGGGCAGACTGGCTCAGCGGGATACCGGGATTTCCCAGTGGGCAGTCGTCCGAATGGACCATAATATCTACTGTAAAGCTTCTAAGAGTATGCAGTGGTTGGATGGGTAAATGCCAAAGTGGGTGGGAATTGTAGTTGTTGCTGTCTGTACATTCCGTGAGTCTTGCAGTGTAACACGATGTGTGATGTCACTGTACACAGTTGTTGTTGACAATATCAATTGGTGCTTGTATGTTGTTCCGGTTCCGGTTGTGGATCTGTCGACGTCCTTTGCAGCCATTGCAAACATCACCACTGTTCCCGTCAACCTGGTGTTATTTACAAGAAGAATTATAGCAGTATATAAGATAAGTACAACAAAAATAATTTAAAATATTTCAAAAAGAAAAGTGCAAGGTGGTCAGGAGAAGTTAAAAAAGAAGAAACAGGCAATCTTACAAGCCGAAGTGAAAAAATGTCAGAAATTAACGGACATATTTTTGAAAACCACTTCTCAATGAGATGATTCTTCCATTGTGGCCGTCCAGTCTTCCTTGTTGCCATCACTGAATGTAAATGTTGCTATACACATTGTTGGTACTGGTACTTCTCAGTTTGACAAAACACAAACATTCGATTGTACAACTGCATAATCTTCACGTTCTGAGTTGTCATCATCAGCATCATTGATAAATAAGAATTCAGACTCTACTCTCAAAGTTATTTCTGCCATTCCATCGACTTCACAATCTCCTGATAATTCCATTCTTGAACCCGAACAATTGTTGAATTTACAATCCTTAACTGGTAACCCTAATGATTTTGTTTCTGTCACGCTGTTGACCTCTTCCTCGGATGAATATGGGGATAATGAATCCGAAAGTATTTATTTCTTACGACCAAAGCAAGAAAATTTAAATCATTTTCTCAAGTTTCATCCAAAACAACCCAATTTTAATGAAAAATTAAGTTAGAAAAAGATTTATTTTCAACAAGATGGTTTACGTTGTCACTTGTTGACATATAATGTTCGATTGTTATAAGATACAAATACTTTCCACGAATGTTTAGTGGCAGTAGTCAACTGTACGTCAACAACTGGGAACACATTGCGCGATTTAGTTTGCAATGCTTTAAAAAACCTGAATATCGATGTAAGAAAATGTATTGGTAACTCGACTGATGGAGCAGCCAATATGCAAGCTGAATGTAATCTGTTTTCTACATGGCTCGACAACGCTGCACCTGGCCAAATGCATGTGTGGTGCTATGCACATGTTTTGAACTTAATTATAAGTGAAATAACACAGATTATGGTGGAAACTATTTCTCTCTTTGGGATTATTAATACCTGTGCAGTTTCTCTCAGAGAATCGTACCTACACATGAATGTGTGGTGTGAATTTAGTAAGATGAAGTATATTTCAGTTCTTGGAGATACTCGCTGGTGGGCGAAAGATAGAGCTTTAAGAAATTTTTTTGGCCCTTTTAACACTACAGATGTTACATTTTATTGTGATAGGTTACAAACATTTTACAAAATTTCAGAATCCATTAAATTTAACAAAGATGTGCATCACAAAGCCAAAACTATTTTGGATTCTCTGACCCATTTTGAAACAACAGTAACCGCAAAACTATTTTTACAGATTTTTTAGCACACTTCTCCTTTATTGGAGTATTTACAGTCGAACAACATGTACATAATAAAAGTGTATCATGTGATAGTTCTTCAGATGTACTTTCAGTGTAAAGTATCAAGAAATTTTGAACAAGTCCTTATTGCAGCTACAAAATTTGTAACATCGGCAAATGAAGAACTAGAAATCAGAAACGTAGATGTGTTTGTTGAAACAGATTTTAAAGAAAAATGGACTAGAATACAGAAAGAGTTACTTGGGGAATTTGGTTTGAATGAAACGCAAAAGAAACTTATCGCATAAACGTGTATAATGTTACCATGGATAGAGTACAGCAGTTTCAGTACAAGGTATCTAAAACACTGCAATCCTTACAAAGAATTTTATTTGGATCCGAAGAATTTTGAAAATATTCTAAACAATCTCCTCAAAAATGCATTTGATAAATTAAGTGAGTTGTTAAAAAAAAAAATTAGCAACACTAGTGTTGTAAAGCAGGCTTTTTCTGTCCATAGCCTTCGCGTATAGCCCATCCTGCCACACAAGGCCCCTCACACAAAACCCAGATACTCAGAGAAGCATGGGCAGCACAATGCAGTTTTGTGAATGGAATTTGATCTTATAGGCATTCTGGGACTCACAGGCACCAAAAAAATAGGGAGGTGAGCATGACTAGATAGTGCTTACAGATAAGCCTCATTTGACCGTAGCTTGACCAGTCTTAGGGGCAAGGGAAAAAGTAAACATAGGGTAATAAAACATAATTGTCTAACACTAACTATGACCCATCTGGTCCTGTCCACGAGGGGATCACGCATACATCACGAAAATTTCTATAGGGCAGTATTGTCATACTACCTCATCACTAGCCTATCAGGCCCTGCCAAATGCAGACCCTAGCATGGCACAGACACCGAAGTTTTGTATAAAAGACCCTCAATCCCTTTGTTCGACGGAGGTTCCGTGTATTGAGGGCACGTGGTTTTTTTTGCCCGGCTAAAGGATTGATCACCCTGAGGCTGCCTCCCCACCCTTCGAATCATATATAGGGGTGCACGAGTCCTGAGTATGCTCCGAGTTCTAGTGTGTCTTTATGTTGTTATCGTTTCTGGATTTGTGAGTATTGCTTAAATTTATTAATTGGTGGTTTAGTTAATAGTTAAGCTGTATTAATTATATCCTATAATCCTGTGAAGTATAAGTAAGTCATATTAATTGTATTGTATAGATAGTGTGATTTTGTGCTATGTGAAAGGGTTAAGCTTTAGCCCAGGTATTAGTGTTAGAAGAAAAACCTTTGAGTTGTCAACTTGTAACAGTAAAAAATCAATGACTAACTCCACCAGCTGTCCTAAAGTGACATTGGAGGGATTGGCTGTGGGTAGTTCTTTTATTATCATTATTTTGGCTTTGTTTTTTGTATTTTCCATTTGTATGCTACGTTGTCTTAGGCGAATTAGGGACAGTGATTTGATATAAGTGAATTGTAATCAAAGAATTGTAATCAGTTGGGTATAATTGTGCCCAAGCTTTTCTACGCTGTAAAAGTACTAAGCAATTGCTAGTTTAAACACCTACTTGTTAATTGCTGGTTTTGACCACTTAATAAATATCATTTGTTTCACCATCATCCAGTAGTTTTCACTGGGTAGTCGGCTTTAACCCTTGAGGATCCCATCACATCACCGAACCAAGGTGTAACAACTAGCTCAAAAGAAATAGTGCATACAGAGATGATGGATTTCACAAGGAAATGGAGCAAATTCAGGTCAACTCTTACCGAAGATGTCTTAAATGACACTATTGAGAATAGTGACGATTGCAACGAAACTGCTCTTGAAAAATGTAAATCCTGCAAAAACTGCATGGCATGTTACCGCCATGTTTTGCACACAATGGCATATAGGCATATCTTTCTAGCGTACAAATATGTATTAACCTTGTCTGCAACCCAGGTATCCTGCGAGAGGTCTTTTTCAAATCTGAAGTATATTCTGAACAAATTATGAAATTGTCTTACAGTCACATCTTGAATCCTTCATGTTAATGTCATGCGAGAAGGACCTACTGTCCGAATAAATAATGAGGATGTTATGAACGACTTAGCGTCGAAGAGTAAATTTTTAAAAAATTCTTTGATGTGAAAAAGTGGGCAGTTCTCAACCCATTTCCTGGGCCTATTTTGATTGCCAGTCTACCCATGACCTGAAAGAATGCTCCAAACAGCTAGCTGGAAGAGGGGAGAGACTCTGGGTGTATCTTTGCTCCTGCTTTGCTTAGATTTGCTAGATATTCAGCAGATGGAGTGGTATTTTGCTAATTGTAATCAACTTAATTTGAGATCCAACACCAGCTCTGTTTGTATTAAATGTAGGGATAGCTAAAATATGGTAATGAATGTTTGTAATTATTGTGGGAATACAGAAAAATGGGATTATGCTTAATCTGTTCCAAAGGAAAGACTTACAGTTTGAACAAGGAACCTTGCTGAGCAGGTGCTCAACTTTCAGAACTCTCTTCTCTTGTCTACACTAAGGAGTTATTTCGAAATAATCCCCTTTATTTCAAAATAAGGGGCTGGTCGTTTCAAAATAACTCCTGCTTTCCACAAAGAACAACACTTATTTTGAAATAGTTATTTTGGGAATTATTTATTTCAAAATAATTGTCTAGTGTAGACATGCCAAAGAAGAATAAGAGGGGCAAGGAAAGGTTATCCTGGTCAGGAGGCTATATACCCCTCTCCAGGGGTACTGTCTTGATTGGTTTGACCTGTCTTACCACACACTGTTCAAAGAATAGAGCTAAAAATACATCATTAGAAGCCTCTTTTGCATGTTAATTGTGATGGAACTGTGTTTCTTCTACCCTGCTTGCTAGAATGAAATCATGGGGAGATGAAATCACTTGAGACTGATGTGCAGAAGTCACAGCCAATGAATGGATGGCAGCAGAGGGTGACTGATAGTCAGCAGGGTGGTGGCAGAGAGCCATGAAGAGCAGCCAGCAGGGTGGCAGTGGAGAGCAGTGAGCAAGTGAAGGATACGCAACTAGCAAAGCAAATAAGAGGTCTCTTTACCTCCGCTCCGCCTCCCTGCCACCCAAAACTGGAGGTGAGCACTGCAGATGCACCTCTGAACTCTGGGTCTGTGCTCACAAAGGGTAGCAACTGTGAATGGGGTGCAGAGAAGGGTTAAGCATGTGAAGGGGGCATTTACATTGCTTGACTGAAGAACCTGAGAGGAAAATGACATTGCCTAACCTACTTGGGGTGGGACCTTTACTCATGGTTTACATTTATAAATGCTTTCTGCAGTGATTTCCCAAATTAATTCCAAGATACTACCTTCCCTTTTCTTTTTCCATGCTCAGACTCTGTGCTTGTGAGTGGAGAAGCACTGCCACTGAGAGGTGCCCAGCCATGGTGTGTGAATCTTCTGTGTTAGTGGGTGAGGGCTCAAGCTGGTTCTGGTTCTTTGATTAAAAGAAAGAAGTTACTCACCTTGTGCAGTAACGATGGTTATTCAAGGTGTGTCCCCCCATGGCTGCTCCACTGTGGGGATCGGGCTCGTCCCGGCGCCGCAGTTTGGAGATCTTTCAGCCGTTGTCTGTCGGATCATGCATGCACAGCAGCCATCTTGCAGCTTTTCACGCTGTTTCTGGTTGTGTGCTCTGGCTCCCGCCAGTTCCTCCTGATCATCAAGGTCTGGAAGACAAAAACAACAGACTCCAAAGAGGGGAGGAGGGTGGGTCATGGAGCACCCATGGGGGGACACACCTCGAAGAACCATCATTAATGCACACGGTGAGTAACATCTTCTTTGGGTAGTGTCCCCATGGGTGCTCCACAGCAATAGCCAACATATGGCGGAGGGTGCAGAGTCAATTTGTTGCCACTAAGGAGAGGACCACAGTGGCTACTGCTGTGTCAGAGATGATGATCTTTGTTAGCGCGTAGTGGCTTACGAACGTAAGGTCAGAGGACCATGTTGTCGCTCAGCAAATGTTTTTGATGGAAACTCCTTTGAGAAAGGTTGTTGAGGATGTCATTGCTCTGGTAGAGTGAGCTCTAACCATATGAGGTAGTGTGACGTTTCTTAGTTCATAGCATTTAGCAATGCAGGACACTTATTTTCGATATTCGCTGTGACGATAACGGGCGACCCTTAGATTGGTCAGATAACGAGATTAGTAGGCGTTGAGATTTTTGTATATTGTGGGTTCTGTCAATATAGAATGACAAGGCCCTGCGGATGTCGAGCGAGCGAAGTCTTGCATGGTGTTCACAGGAGTGTGGTTTCAGATAGAATATGGGTAAGATGATAGGTTCATTTATATGGAAACTGGAATTGACCTTGGGCAAAAACGATGGTTGTGTTGTAAGATGACTCCCTGTGGTGTGAAAAGGGTGTAGGGAGGTGATGCCGAAAGGGCTGCCAGTTCTCCTACCCTGCATGCAGATATGATTGCTAACAGGAACACAACCTTCATAGTAAGAGTGTTGAAGATGGCTGTGGCCAATGGCTTGAACGGAGGCCACATCAAAGTGTCTAGGACCAGCTATAGGTTCCAGGGGTCTGGAGGTTGTCTGTGTTCAGGGAACAGGTTGGTCAACCCTTTGATGAATCTTCTTGTAGTGGGGTGCAAGAAGATGGTATGTCCTTTGATTGGTTGGTGAAAGGCTGTGATAGCTGCTAAGTGCGCCTTGAGAGATGACAGAGAAAGACCGAGATGTTTGAGGTGCAAGCTGTATTCCAGAATGGAGTATAGAGGTGTTCCAGGAGTGTCCGAGTTAGTGTGTGAGCACCATTCACTGAACCTTCTCCACTTATGAAGGTAAGTTTTAGGGGTAGAAGCTTTTCTACTGTGTAAGAGCACGTGGGCGACAGCATTCCAGCAACTTATTCTTTCTTGTTGGAACCCGTACGTTCTGGGTGTCGGCTACCCACCTGAATAACTCCTGAAATTCCTTCAGGTCATCTGACGGTGAGGTGTCTCCAGTGAGGATGGCATCGTCTGGTGAAGAAGATGCCACATCCGTAGGGGATCTGTGATGTGATGCTTCTTTGTCAGAGGTGTGTTCTACTTCTATGGTGGGCTGTTCCATTGGTGGTTGATCATTGGATGGAGTAAGTGGGGGATCGGCTCTTGTCACAAGTTGTGAACGAAGGAGCTGGTGAATGTGAGGTGCAAATTGAGTGGGAATATTGCTCTCGATGGGTATAGTATCTATGGTAGTGATCATCGTAAGAAGGTTGGTATCTACGCCTGTGGTCGCCCCTGTATCTAGAGCTCCTGGAATATGAGGGAGACCTTGGGGATCTGGATCTGTACCTATAGCAGCAAGGAGACGGCGAATGATAATATCGGTGGTAGTAGTGTCTTGGTCGAGGGGAGACACTAGGTTGGAGCCGTCTGGATTCATACCAAGTTGGATGTGGAGAAGGGGATTTGGGGGAAAAGACCCCTTGTTGTGGACTCGCTGCTCCTCCTCTGTCAGTGGAAGAAGGGGAGAGTTGCATGAGAGGTGTTGCTGGTGTTGTGCTAGGTATTGAAATTCGGCGCGAGTATGGCGGTGTTAAAGAGTGCTGCGCTGGTGCTGACGATTCCGGTGCTGAGTGTATCAATGCCGACTGCACCGATTCTTTAGGTGCAGGTGGAGCTGTAGCTCTGTGCGTTGGTACGGTGTACCCCGGTGCCTGGGAATGTGGTACAGGCTGCACCAATATGGTCTCCAGTGTTGGCGCCAGTGCTGGTAGGTCAGAGGGAGGTGGAGCAGGTGCTGATGGTACCAGTGCTGCAGCTGGTACTAACGTCGGTGGCAACTTAAGTCTTGGTGCCGAGCACTCCGCTGGACTCTGTGCCAATGTATTGCACAACTGTTTGTCTTGATGCGGCTTTCAGGCTGCTGCTGTCCCAGAGGTGCCTGGCTTATCTCCTGTGCTCACTCTGAACGCTGGTAAGGAGCAAGACAGCGATCGGATCCTTTCTGAGCTTGTTGCCTTAAGGAAAGGCCAATGAGCTGTAGCAGAGAGAGATAGCGGTTGAGCTGGGGTTTCCGCCTGCGGTCGAAGTGCCTTGTCGAACAAGAGCATCTTGAGCTGCATCTCTTGGTCACAGCATGCCCTGGCCATCAGTTTTGTGCAGTGGGAGCACTTTTGAGGAATATGTCCTTCCTCAAGGCACTTTATACAAGAAGAGTGCTCGTCTGACACGGGCATTGACTCCCGGCATGTCAGGCATTTTTTGAAGCCTGGTGACACAGGCATGGTGAGAACAAAAAAAAAAAAATTTTTTTTTAAATGCGCTAACTAGAATCTAACATTTAACTATATACAAATTCTCCTCTCTGAGTCCTGACAGGATCAACGCTAGGGGGAGCTATTTTTCTGTCTGCGCCTGAAGACGGTCAGGAAAAACTGGCAGGAGCCGGACTGTGCAACCAGAAACAGCGCAAAAAGCCACAAGATGGTTGCTGCGCATGCACGGTCCAGCAAACAACGGCTGAAAGATCTCTGAACTACGGCACTGGGATGAGCCCAACACCCACAGTGAAGCACCCACGGGGACACTACCCGAAGAAGAACACCTAGATAATGAACTTGGCCCTGGCTGCTGCTGGCTCCACCTGGCAGAAGGGTTGCAGATATTTTCCCACAGGGATAAATATTGGCCTGATCCTGCCACGGAATGAACATTGTCAGCTTCCATAGACTCCAACGATGATCGCACAGCACCTTACTGAAATGGATCCTAAGATCAACAAGTATACGATAGCAAAGATTTGTTTTTTATCCTTTCTTGCTCAAGTACATGGCGGCATTGTACCTATGTAATGGTATTTTAAAAAAATGGAAGCCAGAACTCTTGACTCTTCACAATCTATGACATTGAAGTATCCTATCTTTATTAAGTTACAGGTGATAGTCAATCCACTAATAAAGGCAGATATTTCAGATATATAAGAACACAGAGATTTTCCTATCATAAAGTGCTTTTGGCACAGTCTTCTTTCACAGGGTGACTCTGAAAGGAGACCAGGGCATCCCTCTTCCTCCCCAAACATAGTTTTGAAGTTCACAACTGCAGTGCATCCCTACTAGATGGAAGTGAATGCTTTTGACTGGCTTTGGTCAGCAAATCTGATTAAACATAGCCTAGCAGATAGAAAGAAATAGACGAGGTTTCATCTACATTGAAGGTACTATTGCACTTAGACGGTCTAGGGACCGTTATTAATGTTTTGTGGGCATCTACAGGCACATAATTTTACATACTAGCCCAATTATATTTTACTATAACACTCAGTGATTCAATTGGGTTTTTTAAAGTGAACAAATATGGGCTAAACAATTATTTTAGGAAGATCAGCAGACATATTCCCCAAATAATTGTGGAACAGCAGAAGTCAATCTAAATTCTTCTTTGACTAGAACATGCTGCAGTTTAGGAAGTTATGGAAGGAATATCCCCAATCAGCAGTGCTTGTACACATGATAACTATTTAACCAGCACATTGCTCAATTTTGGAGGCTACCGTTAAGAGTTTGTTGTTGCTACTGTAGGAAGTTTACATTAATAATCGTGAACTAAAATTGCCAGAGGAAGCACACTTATGTATGCTGAAAAAAAACTAGAAAACAGAAAATCTGAAGGATTATTCCATGACAGATTATTCCATGACAGATATTTCCTCAAATTATAATTTATTCAGAAAAATCTTGATTCTCTACTGCAGTATACCTGGTATAGTCATTTATGCCTATTCAAAGTGAGTACAAATGCTACTTTTCTGGTCTAGTAGCATTTTACAGTGGGGTAAATGATTATACAAGGTCCAATGCAGTGGAGAACCAGGTTCCAAATATTGTTTTATCTTTTATGTTTGGTAAAAAGGGGAATATGATTTCGGACAACAGCAGAAGTGGTTGCCAAATGTTGTGGCATATGTAATCTTTTCACTCTATAACTCACTTAATTAGTGGTTAGGAGATGCTAGTCAAGCACTTGCAGGTCACAAAGTGATACAAGCAAATGGCTAAAGCCATATGAAATCACTGGTACCATTCATGGTAATGGACACTGAAGAGTGAAAAAATATATCATACCACAACCATCATTTACAGCAAGAATTCCAAAGAGTTACATGTGAGAAAGGATTCAGATATTCTTCAGAATCACCCAGAAATTCACACACAAATGATTTGACAAGGAAGATATCGACTGTTAAAAAGGAGAAAGAGCAAGTTGGCAAAGGAATCCAGATTGTTTAAAAAAATTGGGGAAAATGAGATATGACCCAAAGGATTACATGTATCAGTATACTGGAGACTGTTACAGATGAATTACTCTGTAGATGATGTATTGTTTGCCAACTCGAATATTAGCAAATGGCTTATTCAGTACAACTTACAGTAGCCAAACTATAGACACGTGTCATAGAGAATCATCCGTAGACTAAAGGGGAACGAAAGGCCTTAAAAGAGATTCAGAGATGACTCAGCATGAAGTGGAAGAAAGTCTCAGAGAAAAGGGACAAAAAGAATTTTGCCAACTGTGGAAAACTATAGGAAGGAGATGGACTGAAGATCAAGACAAAGACCAGAGAGATTGAACAGACAGTGAAAACCAACAGGGCAATTTTGAACTGGAAGTGGAAACGGACAGGAAGCTATTGAAACCAGGTAGAATGGTGATGGTACTCAAAAGTACCCAGGACTGAGAGTCATCTTGTTATCCCTTGCCTCCAGCATGAACAAGTCTTGCTTGTACTTAACTGGCGTCAGCTAGGGTTGCCAGATGGCTTAACCAAAAATATCGAACACGCCCCCCCCCCCCCCCCAAAAAAAAAGCATCGGGAAAAAAATTCTGTTGAGAAAAAAAAGGGGGGGGGGGGAGAGGGAGACCAATGTTGTTGAGCAAAAATTTTTTAAAAAAAATCAGCATAGCCCCTTTAAGAAGAGACTTTTCTGCTGGTGGCCATTTTGTTTTTCTGTTCCAGCCACAAGACAAGCTCCTGCGGAACCAGGTAAGCGGGGGGGGGGGGGGGGGGGGTGGAAATACTGGACATTTTAGGTGTCTGGTATTTTCTGATTTTTTTTTACCAGATAGGAGGTGAAAATACTGGACTGTCCGAGTCAATACCGGACACCTGGCAGCCCTAGTGTCAGCCCCCTAACACCAGCCTTTTAGACACTCAAGCACTATCCTCTGGGCAAAACCTTTGTGTTACAAGTTAACAATATGTGAATTCCATCTCCCAAGTCCCCTTGGAGAGCTCGCCTATGACATTCAGCTACTATCACTGACAACTCACAGAAATACCAAAGGAACAGAGTACACATCAGCTTGCAAGATTGTAACTTGAGCCCCACCACCCCATGCAAAAGCACTCAGGCCTCGGAAGTTTAAGCCATCCCTGACAACCCTGTTAAAAGTTTAACCCACAGTTTGAGAACTGCTAATGTAAACATACTACTGTCTTACTTTCTAGGTGCAGAATGAGGGGGTGTCTTTTCCTTCTACTTAAACTCCCAAAGTTCATTGTCTTTACTCAGAGATGCAATAGCTATCTATGTTTTTTTTCTGTGTGCTGTTTTTCTGCTGACTTTACTTCTTTGTTAAGTTTGTATGCAAAAGATCATCCACTTTGTAACTTTATAATGCTTAATTTAAATCCCATCTAAGAGATAGGTGAATAAACATTTGTGACACAGAAACCCTCTTTTGTCACTTCTGCTTCTGACTCATTCTCTGAGAAAGAGAGAGACTGAACATATTTTCAAGTCTTCCTTACATAGGACAAAACTCCTTACATAGGATCTTCAGATACATTTCACAACATTAATGACCAATATGACCCTAGCTTTCATTTCAGACCTCACATGACATTCTTTGAATCAGAATGTACATAGCTGAATCAGGAAATTCCTGTAACCGCCTTGCCAATTGGCATTAAGGAGTTCTGGAGTCACAATTATTAAATACAATGTAAGAGGAAAAACTTGCCAAAAAAGAAAGTGTAGAAACCAAAACATATTTTTACCAATAGAAACATCTAGTAGATAAACTAGCAAAAGCACATCTAATAGATTGACTCAGTAATAAGTCAATGAATTTTGGTATTTTCCCTTTTGCAATTCTTTGGTTGGTGATGTTTTTGAAAACTAAGTTTTCCATTTGCATTGTTTTTGCATATATAAGGTTTTGATCACAATATTTTTGCATCCTATACTTTTGTCTTTGTGGTTTTATTATTGTGTTTTTGTCCCACACTGGGTTTCTTTTTTTGTTTTGTTACTGTTGTTTGTTTTCGCCTGCTTTGTAGTGATACAGAAACAGTAACAGAGGAGAGTGGTAATAAGACTCTGCTTTCTGCAGCAAGAAGTCTTCAACTAACACCATTCTAATTTCACTAACTATTCTCTTGCTCCTTTTAGATTATCTGATGTTTATAAAGTGGGGATATAAAAAAAAACACAGAAAGGAGCTGTAGTAGTCAAGAAGGAAAGTGGTAATAGCAAGGCTAAGAATTTCAGGAGGGGCAAGGACAAATTCAGAGAGTCTTCCAAAAGCAATTAGAAAGAGTTTTACAGATAAATGGAATGTAAAAGATAAAGAGAGGTGGGAGGATCAAGGATGCCCCCTAGATTTCTGGCTTTAGAAGCCATCCATGTTAATAAAGAGAAAAGTGAAATCAGAGACCGGAAAAGAGAATGTTTTTCTTTTTTGCCAAGAAGGATTTAATTCTAAACAGGATTAAATAGTAAGAAATTATGGTTGCATTCAGATGACAGTCAAGACAAACACACGTGGATGATATAAAATGCTGAAAGAGTTATGGAATTGAGCTATAGTGGCACACAAATGATGTACACCAGAGAGACCAGTGATAAAGATACCACCGAAGGCCAGGATATATGAGGAAGCCTGCCAACAGTAGACCTTTCAAAGCTATTCATAGAGGAGAAGTGAATGAAAAGTTGTAAAGATTCTGAAAAAGAATGAAAAGTGAGCAGTGAGAGAAGAATGTTTCTAGCCACAGGAGTACACATTTTTTGCTTAAGATGATAAAACAGGAGGAGGAGGAGGAGGAAAAGGCAAAGAGTGAGAGAGAGGTCTTCTTTACAGTGGGAATGGGCACTGGTTATAGGGTGGGGTGGAGGATTAAGACTATAAGCATTATTAAAAATGCTTTCCACAGAAAATTCCTCCCTAAAAAGATGCATTTTGTTCAGTTTTATTCTCATTGATTCTTTATTTCATCTAACCAGATCTATTTAAAAAGTCCTGTAGTAAGCCAGATGCAGTCTTCACCAAATTTTTGCTTTGAGTTTTTTACTTTATTTGAATCAAATAAAGTTTGGAAGTGCCAAACTACATTTCCTAAAAGTCACAGAATCCTCACAATTCTCTTATGTTTCTTTGGCAAGATCAGTTGTTTTAAGAAAATCAGCTAAGGAAATGAAGCCTTGGCTACAGGGGGGTTTTCAGGTTTAGTGGCCAGACATTGAAGTATGGGGCCACCACAAACTCCGCTAGTGCAGGGATAGTGCCAGTAAAGGCTCTCTGCTGCATAGGCTTATCTCTGAGGTCACAGTTCAGCCTAGCCACATGAAGTTTTGAGTTGACATTTCACTCTGAATTTCACATTTAGATGAACTCAACATCTCAAAATGAAACTTGGTTCAAGATGCAGAGTTCAGCCTGGTTTCCCAGCCTGCTCCAAAACACCAAGAAACCCAACCAAAACTTACCCTTGCTTTTCTGGGTTTTGGCTACACTAACAAGTTAATATAGCTGAAACAAAATACAGGACTATGTAGCACTTTAAAGACTAACAAGATGGTTTATTAGATGATGAGCTTTTGTGGGCCAGACCCACTTCCTCAGATCAAATAGTGGAAGAAAATAGTCACAACCATATATACCAAAGGATACAATTTAAAAAAAATGAACACATATGAAAAGGACAAAGTTAATATAGAAAATCAACATACTCTCCAGCCCAAGCCTTCTCCCCAAATCTGGTGGTTCCTACCTATTTAAACCCAATTTACTGTCTATAAAGAAAATGACTCCCCCCATTGTACCCAGATGAAGTTCCACTTGCAAAAAAGAAGTTGGACTCAGTTTTTCCCAGATAGAACAACTATCAGAGTGAAACCATAGACAATAAACATACTTTCCAACCCTGGATAGCAAATTACATAGACCCAAGGTGCTGAGGAACAGTGCTCTAAGCTGTGAGGTTCAATGCAGTCAGAAGCTCAGGGTTCTATGCAGGGAGCTGACTCACTGGGTGGGGCTGATTAATCACCTGTGAAGCTGTGCTGCCACACAGGTTAGAGGGAACACTTCTCAGGAACCATGAATATTCAAGGGTTAGGGACTGGGCTCCAGCAATATTAACTGCAACACAGCCTGAGTGAGACTCTGATGATTTGACCAAAAAACAATTTGAAGAATAGCAAGCCAAAAAACTCAAAAAGTAATATCATATGTTTAAAGTACATCAGAAGCAGGAAACCGGCTAAACAAACTCCCTCCCAGAGCCTTAGACAGGTGGGTGAGGGGGAGTTTGAATGGAGGAGGGGTTTGGGCTCTGGGCACCACCAACATTTCTGCAAACCTGCCACCCCTGCTTCCAACAAAGGTGGGCTGAGTATAGAGTTTGTAATGAAACCAAGTATATTCATAGGGTTAGGTTTCATTATTAATTTTTTACTGAAGCTCTAATAAGATTCCACCAAAAACGAATAAAAAGTCAACAAAGACAGGACTGCATTATAACAGAAATACAAAAGTGCTTCCAAAGTTAAATACTGGGATCCCTGTTTGTACATATTAAAGTCAGTTCTGAATGCAAGTGACAACTTAAAACACATCTTACTGAAATACCAAAGAATGAAATATTCCAGTGCACTAGACAATGTGACAGGATTGAAGGGTTATACTAAAGAATACCTGTGAAAAGGAAAGGCAAGGAAAGAAACGCTTAAGACCCACAACACAAAATGCATCCCAATTACAAGAGGATTAAAAAAAATGGAAGATCCTATTGAGATAAAACAAAATAAACAAATACAACAGAATAAAAGAGTACCTTTCTTATTTTTTTAAAGAAAGACTGCGTAGTGGGAAGTAAAATAGAAAGGAAATGTTAATTATAATAGACAATATGGAGATAAAACTTTCTTCATAATTAGTTTCCCTTAAATGATATAAGGAATGTATGATGAAAATAATTAAAATATATCCACACTGGCAGTATGACATGTTAATTGTATAAGTGAAATAGTAATATGCTAAAAGATCAAACATGGTAATTTTATACCTAGCTATTGCAAATAAAATTTAAAAGTGTTAGGGTACTATTTGAGAAATTAGATGAGATATGTTGCTATACTGCCACCTAGTGTTCAGGTGGATAATTGTGTGTTAAAACCATGCGTTAGCCTCTTGATTTTTGCATGCATGTTTCCAGGACTGACCAGTTTCTTTCAATGCTGCAGAAAATGAAGGAATTAGAAGTAGATGAGAAGTCAGAGGTAGTGTTGTACAAAGATTTTGCCACCAAGCTGTAGGAGTGATATGCTTGGCAGATTCCCACGTTGTACTCTTGGACCAACTATTCAAAGATGTTCTGTATTGTGTAACATTTGAATGTACTCTTTGAACATCTTGCACTAAATATGTTTGTTTAGCAATCCAGTCAATGCTTTAATAATATTCTTAACCCTAACATTACTATTTTTGAACTTTGGGTCTACAAAGTTGCAGCAGCATGTACTGACTTGTGGCAAAAATTTTCTCATCTACAAATAAAATCCTTCACCTTTACTCCTGACTTGTGGAGGGAGAAGCACTTAGATTCTCAAAAAACAGCTGACTTTACCTCGTCCACAAGTTGATGAATGTCTGACAAAAATGCTTTGTCTGATTCAAATAGTGCTTGCAGAAAGAATTGGATATAGAATCTTCAGAGTGTTATGATCTATAACATCATTTAAAAAAACCTTTCACATTCTCCATTTTATGTTGATAGTTTCAGTGTTATCTTATTCTTACCAGAGCTTTTTTCCTGCTTCTTCTTTAAAGATTGCAATTACAATATGAACATGGCTATGTCTAGATTGCATCCCTTTTTCGTAAAAGGGATGCAAATTAGACGTATCGCAATTGCTAATGAAGCGGGGATTTAAATCCCCCCACTTTATTTGCATAAACATGGCTGCCGCTTTTTTTTTGGCTCAGAGCTTTGCCGGAAAAAAACGCCAGTTTAAGAGGAATAAGGGATCTTTCAGAAAAGGCTTTATTTTCCGAAAGATCCATGTCTAGACTGGCGCTTTTTTCCGGCAAAGCTCCGAGCCAGAAAAAAGTGGCAGCCATGTTTATGCAAATGAAGCAGGGGGGATTTAAATCCCTGCTTCATTTTCAATTGCGATGTGTCTAATTTGCATCCCTTTTACGGAAAAGGGATGCAGTCTAGACACAGCCCATATGTTCATGTCTTATAACTTGCATTGTTCTTTTTACAGATCTTTTCAAGTGTGCCTAACTGCATAAAACCATTTAAAAGCTGTTTTAGGCCATGGAAAGCACATGCTGTTGCAGTATAATGTGGATATTTATCCATTATGGTGTCCCATGCTATCATACTACTGACATTGTCACTCACCAGAGTATTTCGGGTGTGTCTAGACTACAGGGTTTAGTTGACAAAAGTGGACTTTTGTCGACAAAACTATACCTGCATCTACACTACTGCCGACGTCGACAGAACTCTGCAGCTTTGTCGACGGTGGTAAACTTCATTCTACGAGGAATAACGCCTTTTGTCAACAGTTCTGTCGACAGAAGGCATTATTGTATCTACACTGTCCTTTGCGTCTATACTCTCATGTCGACAAAGCGGCTTGCTTTGTCAACAGAACTGGATGTAGTCTAGATGCTCTTTGCTGACAGAAGCTTTGTCGACAGAATCTGTCGACAAAAGCCTGTAGTCTAGATGTACCCCATGATTTCCCACTTCCAATCTTCCCTAATACCTCACATATTTCCCTGCTAATATTCTAGTGCAGTTTATGTAGTAGTTAGTTGTTAGATGTTAGCTCATCTCTTTCAATGCTCTTGTAAAAAAATTGGTTGAGGTGTTTTATGATTCTTTCCCCCTGTATATTTGTCCACCTAGCTGTAAATATTACTAGACAAAATGCTTCGTATTTTTCTTGAAAAGTTTGCTGACTGGAGACTGTAATATTCCCCAAAGGATTATATAGATAACTATGGTATACAGACCTATTAGTGTATCATTACAATCAGGAATTGTAATTACCTGATACTATCATTTGAATTATAGTAATTTCATTTGAAATACTCATTAGTTTTTAGACAGCATTTTGAAGGACTGAAGTGAAGCAGTAATACATAAATATTACTCTAAAATGTCTTTCACTGTTCATTTTGAGAGAAAATATTTCAAACAAGTTTTTTTCAGTTTTTTTCCAAACTTTCTAATTTTCCTATACTGGGCTGCTGGGGGAGGGGCTTTTTTCTGAAAGTTTACAGGGTTTTACTGGACTCTCACATCTCTAGTAGGGATGTTAAATGTAGTTTAACCAACTAATTGACTAATCGATGGATTTTCTATTGACTAATTGATTAGTTGATAAGCAGGGGAATCACAGTGGGGTTAGCTGCTGGTCTCTGCAGCTAACTCTGCTGCCGCTCTGCCTTTTAAGGCTATGTCTACACTACGAGATACAAGATGCGGAAAATGAGGGTTTTGCACAAAAAGAAAACAGGCAGAAAAACTGCTTGTTTTTGCGCAAAAGCCCCAGCGCAAAAATAGATCGGCAGAAAATATGCAAATGAGATTGCGACTCTTGCAAATGAGTCTTTCATTAGCATATTTTTTCTCCGAGAAAACCCCTAGTGTAGACGTAGCCTAAATGTATTAAGAGCCAGCAGTCTGAAGCAGAGCAGGGGGACCCTGCACAAGCCGGGACAGCTGATAGGCAGCTCATAGAATCATAGAATAATAGGACTGGAAGGGACCTCGAGAGGTCATCGAGTCCAGCCCCCCGCCCTCAAGGCAGGATCAAGCTCCGTCTACACCATCCCTGACAGATGTCTATCTAACCTGTTCTTAAATATCTCCAGAGAGGGAGATTCCACCACCTCCCTTGGCAATTTATTCCAATATTTGACCACCCTGACAGTTAGGAATTTTTTCCTAATGTCCAATCTAAACCTCCCCTGCTGCACTTTAAGCCCATTACTCCTTGTCATGCTGGGTCCCCCTGCTGGACTTCTGATTTTTCAATGTTTAAGAGCCCTGCATGGAGCTCTGAGCCTCTGACTGGGCAGGGCTGATTAATCATCTGTGGGGAAACTGGTCCTGGGTCACCACTGGCTGGCTGGCTGGCCTCTGCATCACACAATGTCAATGGTCCTTCAGTAGGCAATTGCTACACACCTCCTTTCTTGTTGGTAGAAAGCCCTGAATGAACTGGGCTGCTCCCTTTAGGGTATGTCTACACTGCAAAAGAAGATCAAAGCTCCCACAGAGGGAAGAGAGACCTGGGGAATCCTGGGACCACCAGCCACTGAGACATGTGGTCGAAATCCAGAGAATTTTTGTGGAGAGGTGGTTGGAGAACCAGAGACTAGATCAGTGCGTTTCGGCTAGATTCCTGCAAAGCTGGTAACCAGCAACTCTGCCACCAGCTGGGCCCTAAGTTGTGGAGAGAGAGGACCTGTGTTCCCCTATCCTGGCTGCTGCCTACTCTGAGATTGCAGCCCACTTCACCACCCCCACCGACTCTGGCCAGTAGGGTGCCCATCTCTTATTGTGAGGGTGAGTACACTGATTTTGGCTGTTAGGCCACACTATTCTGGGATCCAGAGGAGGGTCATGCAGACTTGGTTATGGGCATATAATAATCTTTGTCTCATCCCATAGCATAGGGAGATGAGACATGCATCATCTGCGACACCATGGCATCCACAAAACGGGGAGAACAAAGGAAATGGATTGGGACTGGGGGAAGAATCCTGACTGAAAGAAATTGAGCCAGTAGGAGTGCTGAAAAACTTGATGAGAGAGACAATTGAAGACAAGATGGAGAAGATGCAGCTGCCTTTTCAGAGGTGTAGCGAGGGTGTTATGCGCCCAGGAGCAAAGGAGCCAAGCAACCCAGCGCCCTTACAACCGAATCGCCTCCTTCAGAGCCAAGCAAACCAACACCCCGCCCCCCCCCCCCAACCAAATCCCCCTCCTTCAGAGCCAGGCACCAGAAGACCCAGTCAGTTAAGTTCATCTTACTTTTAAAAGAGGCCACTCCTGCCAGCTGCCTCTGCTCGCAGTGTGTTCCGGGTGGCAGCACGTGGCCCAGCTGCCAGCTCACTGATCTAAGCGTCAAGTGGGCCTGCGTGGTGTGTGCTCTGCTCCCACCCCGGCCCGGTGCCCCTCTAGCATGGCACTGGGGGCAACTGCCCGTTCCTGCCCCACCCCTTCGCTACACCTCTGTGCCTTTTATATTCTTTTTGCCATGTGTCTTCTACATCCTCTGTCTCAAATACAAACACATAGTTTGAAAGCCTTAGAGTTCTGTCCATAGAAATGCCCCCCGGCCTCATGCTTTATGAAAATTAGCTTATTACTATGAATATGCATAATGCAACATGCAACATAAAACATCATGTAACAAGTTATCTGCTGAATATGTATATTCTATTTGTATGTATCATGTGAAGTTAGAAGTATGTAGCTTTATGTAAGTCCAAATCATAACTTGTCTTAGAAAGACATGTGACCGTGCCACCAGCTCTAATATTAACATGTTCTGACATCTTGTGGCAAGTCACTTAAGGAACAGTTGTTAATCTTAAAATATTAATATGTATCCTTACTTTGTTACCAACTTTGCAGGGAGACACACAGTCAGGACTCTTGGGCTCTATCTCAGCTCTGGAAGTGAAGTGGGGTCTAATAGGTTACAGCTGGGGGCAGATATATTTGGCATCTATATAAGATCAGAATGGCGATCAGACTAATGATCCACCTAGCCCAATTTCCTCTTTCAAAAGTGGTCAATGCCAAGTGCTTCAGAAGGCATGAGCAAAAGAGGCATTTTTCAAATGATCCAACCCGTTGCCCATTCCCAGCTTGTGGCAAAAAGAGGCTAGGGATGCCATCCCTGCCATTCTAGCTAGTAAACATTGATGGACCTATCCTTCTTGAACTTATTTTGTTCTTATTGGAACCCTGTTATAGTTTGTGTCTTTTCACCATCTCCTGACAAATACTGAAGAAATATCATCATAATCATCATCAACCACCATGGGCTCAAAGCCCGTTAGTGTCCAATGCCTCCCTCACTATTTCCTTCCATCTTTCCCTGTCCAGTGCAGAGTGGCTTAGTTTCTGTAGACTAGCTCCGCAACAATCTACTATATCATCTACCCATTCTCTGTGGGGTCTACCTCTCCTATTCGCACCATCCATTATGCCAAATATCAGGGTCTTAACTTTTCGGTCGTCGTTCATTCTGCAGATATGCCTGAATATCTGTAACTTCCGTTGTATAACCTTCTGCAGTAGGTTCTCTTTTGGCTGTATCTTCCTATATAATTCCTCATTGGTAATCTTCTGCATCCATTCTATTCTCAGGATCTTTCTATTACACCTCTTCTCAAACACCAATATCCTTCTCTTTGAATCTTTCATTATCACCCATGTCTCACATCCATACAACATGCTGCTAAATACACACATTTTGTTTTAACTCTGTCTATAAATTTAATTGGGTGAACTTCTTCTGTTATGTTAGTGCAGGAATAAGTAACATTTCCTTATTCTATTTTTTACACCAATCATAATTTTCTAGACATCTAACACATCCTCTACCCTTTAATATTTTCTTTTCCAAGCTGAAAAGTCCCAGTCTTGTTAATTTCTCTTCAGATGGAAATCATTCCTGTTGCCCTTCCTGTACCTTTTCTAAATCCCATATATCTTTTTAGATGGGTTGGTCAAATCTGCACACAGTATTCAAGATGTGGGCATACCATTACTTTATATAGAGGCAATATAGTTTGTCTGTTAGCCTTTCCTAATGAATCCCAATATATGGTTAGCTTCTTAGTTTTTAGACTGCCACTGCACATTGAGCAGATTTTCAGGCAACTATCCACAATGATTCAAAGATCACTTTCTTGGGTAGAGGCAAGCTATTTTAGACCCCATCATTTTTGTATGTACAGTTTGCATTATATTGTTCAATTTGCATTATTTCGCATTTATCAACACTGAATTCCATCAGCCTTTGTGTTGTCCAGTCACCCAGTTTCGTGAGATCCCTTTGTTACTCTTTGCAGTCAGCTTTGGCTTTACCTATTTTGTGTAATTTTGTAGTATCTGCAAATTTTGCTACCTCTCTGGCTCTCTCTTTTTCAAGAATATTTGTAAGTGTAAAAGTACAGGTCCAAATGTAAATCCTAGCAGTACAAAACTCATTCCTAGGGATGTCAAATTTAGATTAATTGGCTAATCAACTAGTCAACACAATTTGCATCAACTATTTGATTAGCCAATATGGGTGTCTTGCCTTTGAAGTGTAGCAACACCCCCCACAGAGCCAGTAGTTTCCTGCTAGCCCCATGCTCCCAGTGGTGTTTCAAAGCAGCAATGCTACAGGGAGCCCAGGGTTAGCAGGGGAAAGTGAGGGGCCCCTTCCACTGCTGCTTTGAAGCACCTCCTCCTCTTTCCCCCGTTACTGCCTCTTTCTCATAGAGGCAGGGGGGGAGTAACTAGTCAATTAGCCTGTTAGCTAGTCATTCACATTCCTCCTTTCTTTTCTCCTATCTTTTAAGTACTAGTCCCCAACTTACAAACACAGCGACGTACGACCCGCCGCACTCACAACCAACCTCCCATTAAGCACGGCCCCGATTTACAAACAGCAATCCACGCTTACGAACAGCATGGTCCCATTGAAATGAATGGGGTCCAACTTATGAACACGTCTTTACGACCAAGTGCTTGGTGCTTAACTCGTTAGTGAGTTGGGGACTACCTGTAGAGTGCCTGGCCATGTTTTCATGAAGATCTAATGAGCTTAATTACTGGAAGGCCCAGCCTTATGCTTAAGCACCTGCCTCCCTTCTTTTTATAACAAACTCCCTGCCCCAAAGGCAAAGCTGCGAGCAGCTCAAAATCTCCTTGCGTTTACGAACTGCCTCTGGGAGCAGGACATGCCGCTTTCAAGTGACCTCAAGTTTGAAATCCAAGGGGTTTAACTTTAAGGAGGGGTCTCTGGCGCCCGCGGCTGAGAGGCCAGTTCTCCACTCCTAAGCCAGGTGGCGGGCTCTATTGCAGGGAGCGCGCGGGTGAAACTGACCAGACCCCCGGGCAGGGCGCCATGGCAGCAGGGAAGGGCCGGGCAACGGGCCCGCTGGTTTCAGCAGGAGCCCTCCCGTCGCTTACTAGGCTTGGGGCAGGCCCAGAACGCCCGGCCCCTCCCTTCACTCAGCCTCGAACTCGACCCGTGCCAAGGCCAGAACCGGCGGCAGGGCCCTTAGCCTGGCGCACGGGGCGAAACCATCTCGGCGCCCTGCACGCTGGCATCAGAACGCCCCACTTCTTGCGCGCGCGCGCCACGTCTCGCCCAACTCCTTCCCCTGCCTCAGTCTCAAGCGCATGCGCCTTGCCCCTCCCTCCCGCAACGGCCTCCCTTAATTTTAAGTAGCGCGTGTTCGTGCCGTCTTCAGGACTCAGCAGTGACGCGTGTGTTTCCGTTGCATTTTTGGTGGGGGGCGGGAGGGGAGAGTGACCTCCGAAGAAGTCCCGGATGTGCGTTCCCCTAGTTCCTTCCCGGCGTGTAAAGCGATCATTCAACACGTCGCGTCCCGCTGTCAGCGCAGGCGCAGTTTGCCAGGCGTTGTTTCCTTGGCAGCTGACGCTGTTGTTTGTTGTCGGCGAAACTATAGCGCGCGAGGCGGCGGAGGGGGATGAGGGAGAAACCAAGTGGCGGGGGGGGATGGAGAAGGGACCCGCCGCGCCACTCCTAACTAGAGACGGTGCAAGAAGCCCGGCCGAAGTGAGTGAGAGCCCCTGCCCTGCGCGCGCTGGCGGGGAGGGAAAGTGGGAGGGGGGCGGAAAACTGGGTCTCCACCCTGGACGCGTCCCCACGCCCGAGCTCGGCCCCGATCCTCGCAACTGCACCCGCGTCCCTGGCGGCGGGAGGCGCTGGCCGGGCGCTGCTGGCCGAGGCACCCGGGATGAGCCCGTATGGGGGGGGGTGCAGCGACTCCCGCGGGCTAGGGCAGCGCTCGCACTTTGCTGCCTCCCCTGGGCCCTGCGCTTTCCCAGTCCTGGGGCAGGACTCCCTGGAGGCGCGTTTGCTCAGCGTAGGGATGCCTGGCACCGTGGGTAGCTGGTGAAGGGGGGGAGGACTTGGGGAGACAAGCCCCCACCCCACCTGCAGCCCCGCCCCTTCTGCTGAGGCCCTGCCCTTTCCCTGCCCACATGGGGAGGTGGGGCAGCCCAGCCATGGGGAGGGGGTGGCTGCTCGCCCTTGTCTCCCCTAGCTGTGGAGTGCTGCAGGGAGGATGTCCATAGGGGCAGCAGCGCTCCACCCCCAGAAGTCCTAGCGTAGACGTTCTGGGAGCCGAGTGTAGGTGGGGTCAAGCCTGGTGGTTTGAGAAGGTAAAGCCTTCCCCTGCCTTACATACCGGATGTCCATTGCTGGCGCCACCCCCATAACCTGGGCTGTGGGGCAGAGCTGTTCTCCTGGCCCCAGATAATTTCCAGTGAATGAATGGCTGGCAACGCAGATTATGCTGCAGAGCCAATGTTTTAATAAGGCTCTGGAGATGCTCCTGCCTGTTACAGTACAGGGCAAAGTAGTTGAAACTAATACAGAACTGAATTATGAGACACATCGGTGAACACGGTTTGAAGAAGAATCAACATGGCTTTTATCAAGGAAAATCACGTCTTGCCAATCTGTTAGAATTATTTGAAGGAGAGATGCGGGGAGGAGAGGGGGGATCAACAAACATGGACAAAGGTGATCTGGTGGATATAGTGTATTTGGGCTCCCTCACCAATGGTGCTTGAACAAAATAACCAGTCATGGGATAAAAAGGAAGGTCTTGTCCTGAATCAGTAACCAGTTAAAAGATAGGGGGGAAAGGATAGGAATAAATGGTCAGTTTTCAGAAAGGTGGAAAGTTAATAGTGAGGTCCTCTAAAGACCACTAACTGGGTGGTAGGGATATAAAGTCCCATTTAATTAGTTAACCAGTTATAATAATTGTTTAACCAGTTAACCGATTACATGGAGGGGGCCTCCCGCTTCAACCAGTTAACTGTAGCAAATGGGTGAGGCTTACCTGTTAGCCGGTTAACCATCCACATTCCTACTGGATGTGAATTCACATCCCCACTTTCAAAGGACAATTAAACCATTAATTTTTGGTGGAGAAAACATTTTGAAGGTCTTAATCGTAATTTCATGGTTGCAGATGAAGTTCTTGGGCAAATCCCTCAAAGACCTAGGAATGAGCTTGGAGACTCTCCCAATTTGCATGAGATATACAGTGCCATTAAGCAGATGAAGAACAACAAGACAGCAGGTCCAGATGGGATCCCTGCTGACAACTTTAAAGATAGTGGACCAGAGTAAATTCAGCAGCTAAGCTTGCTTATCCTGAAAATCAGGATAGCAAGTGAAATGAGGGACACCTTGATTGTTACCCTTTTTAAGAAAGGGGATAAAGTGGCCTGTGGAAACTATCATGGAATCTCTCTCCATGCTGTTAGAGGCAACATTCAGATCCTTGCAAACTATCTTTTGCACCTGTCAGAATTTTTTTTACCAGTGTCCCAGTGTTACTTCCGACCATACTGCAGATATGATCTTTGTTGCATGACAGCTAAAATAAAAGTGTCAGGAGCAAAACCAACCACTGTACTAGGGATGTTAAATATCAGTTAATTGAATAGTCAAGTACAGGCAGTCCCCGGGTTACATACAAGATAGGGATTATAGGTTTGTTCTTAAGTTGAATTTGTATGTAAGTCGGAACTGGCTCCAGATTCAGCTGCTGCTGAAACTGATCAGCGGCTGACTACAGGAAGCCCTAGGCAGAGTTGATCTGCCCCCGGCTTCCTGGAATCAGCCGCTGATCAGTTTCAACAGCGGCTGAATCTGGAATCCTGGGACAGAATAGCTGGGGCACTGCCGGGTAGGTCCCCGCAGGACCAACCCGGCAGCACCCCAGCTGCTCTACCCCAGGCGTTCCGCAACAAAAGCCTGGTCTGCTGGGGGGTGGGCGCACTAGCTGCTTCCCCTTCCCCCCCAGCAGACCAGGGAGACCCGAGCAAAGCCACGGAGGCGCAGAGGTCCCGCCGCCTCTGCGGCTTTGCTCCTGTCTCCCTGCTGTGCTGGGGGAGTCCCCCCCAGCACACCAGGGAGACCCGGAGCAGCTTTTCTCGCCCCAGAGGACGCGGTGGCGGGACCGCTGCGCTCTGGGCGGTCCCGCCGCCCGTGAGCTCCGGGGCGAGAAAAGCCCCGTTCGTAAGTGCGGATCCGACATAAGTTGGATCCGCGTAAGTCGGGGACTGCCTGTAACCTCATGAATTTGTATTGGCTACCTGACTATTCTATAGTTGCTGGGGAGGGAGGGGGGGAGCCCCCTGCCACTTCATTCTGCTGCCTCTGTATCAGAAGCAGCAGCGCAGGGTGCTTAGGTGGGAGTTGGTCCATGAGGGGAGCCAGTTTAAAAACCTGCTCCCCTCGTGGACCGGCTGTCTGTCACCCCCCACTGCTCCCTCTGATAGAGAGGCAGCAGCACAGAGTGTCAGCAGTCCCTGTCCAGGGGTCTGAGCTCCTGGACCCAGCACGAGCCGGAACTGTGCCGGGCTGCCTGCCTGGCTCCTAATATACTTTAAATGCAGAGCCTCAGTGAGAGTTGGTCCTGGATCTGTTGGCCAGCCTGCTAAAGAATTAACTGGCAAATGGGGAGATGGCAGGGGGGAGGGGGAATGCATGTAGTCTGTAGCATTAACCAGTAAGCTTTTGCTTGTTGGTTAATCGGTTAATTGACTATACAATTACATCTTTTACACTGTACCTGACTTTTACTGATCTAACTAATGACTTTGACTCAGTGAATCGCTGTGCCCTTTGGACTATACTTTTGAAGATTGGATGTCCTGATAAATACATCAGTGTTCTAAAGTTGCTTCATTATAACATGAAAATGACTGTTCTGAGCACCTCTGGCTCCCAGAGTGAACCTTTCGAAGTACAAACAGGAGTCAAACAGGGCTGTATCATCCCCTCCAACCATGATTGCGGTCTTTATTGCTGCTATTTTTTATGTAATTGCTAAGAAGCTTCCAGATGGCATTGAAATCATCTTCAGCAGCGGTTCTTAAAACTGTGTTCCGTGGCACACAGGTATGCAGTCGGAGGTGTGCCGCGGAGATATGGTGACCAGAACAGTCCCATATTTAAAGACACCCAGCGCTAGTGTGGCACAGCAGCAACTCCGCGCCTCCACCCAGCATATAAGCGGCTCCCTTGGTGCTTTTCGCAGGCAGCCAGGGCTGCTGCCAGTGGCGCACAGTGTCCAGAGCTCCCATGGAACACGTGCCGCCGTCCAGCAAGCCCCTTCCCCCACCACATGGCCCTTCTCTCCCGCTGAGGGACTGCCTCTGCCGTGCGCTGTCAGCCTGGCCTCCTCCATCCACAGGCGGCCGCCACTGCTGCTGGTGGGGGAGGGTCACAGGTTGGAGGCCAGTGTGCTTTGTGTACGGCTTTCTCCCCTGCCCCTTCCCACTTCACTGGGGGAGCGGCAGTGCATGGACTTGCTCGCTGTGCCACACTCCGCAAGCCAGATCTCGGAGGGTGGGGGCTTCTTCCCCCCCCCCCCCCCACGTTCCTCCTAATGGGAGCCAAAGCTGGTGCGGGGACTGGAATGCGGCACTATCATTAATACCACGGGCGACCCAGCTCCAAGCCCGGCAAGCGGTCCTGCCTTGGAAGCAACTGGGGTCAGGGCTGCGGGGACTTCTGAGGCCTGACCACAGACTCCAGCCCCGCAAACTGGAAGGCAAAAGGTGGGGGAGGGGCTCCGAGAGAACTAGGGGGAAGGAAGATGGAGAGGAAGGGCTTGTACTGAGGGGAAGGGGGCAGGGCAGGAGAAGGAAGGGGAAGGCACCAAGGGACAGGGTGGAGGAGAGACATGCTAGGGGCCAAGTGGAGACAATGAGGAAAAGGGCAAGAAGAGGGAGGGGAGGTGTCAGTGGGGGTGAGAGGGAGGAGGGGACAGGGTGATGCTGGGAGAGGAGAGGGGAAGGGCATTGGGGGCAAGAGGAAGCAAGGGGAGAGGGAGGTACTGGGAAAAGGGTTGAAAGGAGGGGTGGGCATGAGGAAGGCGGAGATGGAGCAGGTCATGTGTGAGGGCACAGAGGGGCATGAGAGGAACTGGCGCAGAGGGTGGTGAGGGGATGGTCATCAGAGAGAAAGAGGGCAAGGTGGCAGGGGCAGTGAGGGAAGGAGGAAGCACCAGGAGGCTGCTGGGGTAAGGGAAGGTGCAGGTGCCAAGGGATTCTGGGGGTGAAGCAGAAGGACAGACACCTGCAGGGGAGAGACCAGCATCAGAGGAGAGAGGGTTTGGTGGGTGGGGCCAAACTTATCCCCTATTGGTAGGAGGATGGTGGAAAAAGTTCTTAGAGGGGGTTACTTTTACTTCTGGTTATGTGTCCATCTTGACCCTGAGAGTCATGGGCATAGTAATCAGAGATCAGAGGGTGTAGGTAATGTGTCCCTAATTTTGATTCAGAAAATATGGTCACCATACATAGAGAGAACAGAGTTCAAATGGCTGTCTTTTTTTTCTCTCTCTCAACAAAAATCCTCAGTGTTCCCCATAAAAAAAAATATTGTTTGATGTTCCGCGGTCTTAAAAAGTTTTAAGAAACACTGATCTACAGAATGGATGGAAAGCTGTTTAGGCTTAGCAGGCTGATAGCCAAGAATTCCACCTCGTCTCTGGTGGAACTTCAGTATGCTGATGACAATGCAGTTTTTGCCCATTCTGAGAGAGCTCTCCAAACTATCTTGAATGTGTTTGCTGATGCTTACCCATGTCTTGGTCTCACCTTTAACATCAAGAAGACCAAAATGTTCCATCAGCCCTCTCCAAATAGGTACCAAGGCACTGGAGAATGTCAATCGTTTTCTCTACTGTGGAAATTGTCTTTCATCCAAAGCAGATATTGATGTAGAAATCTAACATTGTCTGAGGAGTGCCAATGCAGTATTTGCTTATTTATGGCACAGGGTTTTTGAAAATCACGACATTCGAACAGACACCAAGCTTCTTGTCTATCAAGCTGCCATTCTCCCAACACTATTGTTTGGTTGTGAAATCTGGACAATCTACAGACATCATTTAAAAGTCCTTGAGAGATATCACCAACACTGCCTCCACAAGATCTTGACGATCAAATGGGAAGACAGGCACACTAACATCAGTGTTCTGGAAGAGGTAAAGACTACCAGTATTGAGGCAATGATCATCCATCAGCAACTTCGCTGGACTGGTCACGTTCAGATACCAGACCATCTCCTCCCAAAACAGGTCCTGTTTTCTCAGCTGAAAGAAAGATAGCATAACGTGGGAGGACAACGTAAGTGTTATAGGGAATTGCTAAAGGATAACTTGAAGAGCAACATTGACACTGACGCTTGGGAGACACTCACCCAGGTTCACTCAAAATGGAGAGAAGTCCTATGCAATGGCTCCCTGCATTTTGAATTTGCCAGCCAACAAGCTGAGGAGTAGAAGAGGCGCAGGATAAAGGGGAGACTGGCTTTTAGTCATGGTCAGCAGCCTTCAGCTGTACCTGGAAACATCTGTCCTCATTGCAGTAGTACTTGTGGTTCAACAATAGGCCTTATCAGCCCCTAAGGTCCAAAGCTCTCACGGAAGATGATCATACTTAGCAACAAGTCATCGTCCATCTTGTGAATGCTGTACAACATCTTCATAAACTATTTGGAAAAGGAGATAAATAGTGAGGTAACAAAGTTTGCAGGTGATACAGTTAGTTAAGTTCAAAGTAGACTTGAAGAGATAAAGAGTACCTCACAAAACTGGATGGTGGGGCAACAAAATAGGAGTAGAAATATAGTGATGAGAAAAGCGAAAGTAATGTGTATTGAAAAACATAATCCCAACTGCATATTCAAAAAATGATCTAAATTAGAGATGTGAGTGTAACCGACTAACCGTTCAGCTGATAAGATGGTGCTTATTAATGGTGTTGGTTAAACTTAGCCATCTCCTGGGAAAGCAGCTTTGCAGGGCAGTGAAGCCTCCTTCCTAGGAGCCTGGTGGGCAAGAGCTGTCTACTCCACTTCCGGGAAGGTGGCTTCACTGCTGGAGCAAAGCCTCCTCCCTGGGAGCTAGGCAGGCAAGGGCTGCCTACTCCGCTGCTGAGGTGGGCATTTTTGTTGCAGAAGTGGAGCCATCTGACTGAGAGCAGAGCCGGCAGCCCTTACTGGCCTGGCTCCCAGGGAGGAGGCTTCCCTGCAGCAGCGAAGCAGCCTCCCTGGGAGCTGGGGTGGCAGGGGCTGGCAGCTGGCGATGCTTCACTGCAGGGTCTGCAGTATAAAGTTTCTTTAAGATTTGTACTGGAGAGCCCACATTATATGACTGTGTAATGGCTGGGATTTTTAGTAGTTACATGGTTACCTATTTAACTTTTATAACATCCCTATTCTAAATTAGCTGTTATGATTCAGGGAACAGATACTGGAGTCACTGCTGATAGTTATCAGATCTTCCCAGTGTGCAGTAACAATCATAAAGACAATTGTACTAAGAAGGAATGTGATAGTGGACTATAAAATCCTGAATAGAATGGAGAAAGTGAATAAGGAAGTGTTATTTACCTCTTTCACATAATAGAAGAACAAGGGTCACTCACTGAAATTAGTAGGCAGCAGGTTTAAAACAAAGAGAAGGAAGTACTTCTTCACACAATGTGTGGTCAACCTGTAGCTCATTAAAGAAGATTAGATACATTTATAGAGGATGTGAGCCTCTGTGGCAATGAGCCAGTATGGTAAGAACACAATACTATACTCTGAGTATCCTTAAACATCTGACTGCCAGATGTTGGAACTGGACAACACATGGCACACTTGCTGATTGCCTTGTTCTGGTCATTCCCTTTGAAGCATCTGCCACTGGCCAGGGTGGATAAACAGGATACTGGGCTAGATGGACCATTGCTCTGACCTCTTCTGGCCATTCTTATGCAGAGCAACTAAAAAGTTGTTAATCTGTTTTGAAGGAGTGCCCCACGTGGTCTTCTAGTTCTATTGTTCTTGGAATTTATATTTCAAACATGAAACCTAATTATTCCTACCAATAATGCCAATAATAATAACTTTTATATCCATTGTTTTTCTGATAGGCAGCTGCTAATTCTGATAAAAAGTGCATAAATATTAATTTTTATTTTCTATTTATAAATCAGTGACTTTACATTTGTCCATATCTGCTACATATTTTAGAGAGTTTGTCTGTGTGTTTATCTGTTTATTCAACAACTCTTTCTAAGTGGTAAGAGCTAAGACCACCAAATTCAGTATACAGCTTCCTTTTATCATAACTTAAAACAAGGCCAGGGTTTCATTGTGCCAGGAAAATGGGATGTGCCTGGAATGGGATTGCTTCTCATAAAACCAAACAGAAAAGAGAATCACCAGTCAGGTGAAAGTGGTGAGCTGGGGGTATTCCCCCCCTCCATCCAGGACTCCCCCCGCCCCCGTGCAACACCATTTAGGGAGGGGAATGTTCAAACTCCCTCCCCACCCTGCAGATTCATATGTGGATGTTGCTGGCTGTTCCCCTTCCTAGCTGTCAGGGAGCGAGGGGAAAATGCAGTTTGCTGCATTCCTCACTCTGGCTGGAGAGGCAATGGTCTCAAGTTGTGGTGGGAGAGGTCCAGGTTGGATATTAGGAAAAACTATTTCACTAGGAGGGTGGTGAAGCACTGGAATGGGTTACCTAGGGAGGTGGTGGAATCTCCATCCTTAGAGGTTTTTAAGTCTCAGCTTGACAAATCCATGGCTGGGTTGATTTAGTTGGGATTGGTCCTGCCTAGGGTAGGGGGCTAGACTTGATGACCTCCTGAGGTCTCTTCCAGCTCTATGATTCTATAAAGGGGCAGTAAGGGGGGAAGAAAGATGGGGTGCTGGGGAGAGCTGACTTAAAAGCTGGTTACCCTCCAGCTCCCTGGGAGGGGGGAGGGGCACAGAGGTGGCATTCCAACTTTGAAATGTACCAGAGTCCCCCGCTGGGGCTCTTGTACATTTCAAAGCAGAAGCGCTGCATGGAGCCTGGGGCCAGCAGGGGACTTTGAGCCCCAGCAAGGGCTCTTGTGCATTTCAAAGATTGAAACGCCACATGGAGTCTGGGATCAGCAGGGACTCCCTGCTGACCCTGGGCTCCACACGTCATTTCAGAGCCTCTGCTGGGGCACTTGTACATTTCAAAGGCAGAAGACCCCACAAGTCCTTATCATTAAATCGATAGTCAGTGGAAATCCCATCGACTGTTCAATTAGTTAATCAAAATTTAACATCCCTAATCATTCTTAAAGCTAGGGATGTAAAGACAGGTGAAAAATGTTAATTGTTTAAGCAATTTAATTTTAGGCATTATTCAGTTAACTCTGGTCGTGGGCTTCTCCAGGCAGAGGACCCTGGCACTGGGGTTCTGCTAGCCAGCCTAGTGCGTTAGGGCACTGCTGTGGTCCCACCATGCTGTGGGTAGGTGGGCAGGGAGCTGCTCTGGCCCTGCCATACTCTGGACAGGTTGGCGGGGAGGTTGCTCCAGCTTCAGCTGGCCCCACCACTCCCTGGGCAGTCAGGCAGGAAGCTGCTCTGGCCCCACTGCTTTACGTACAAGTAGGAACTGGCTTTCTGGTTGGACGGATGGGGAGCTGTTCTGGCCCTGATATGCCCTGGGTAAGCGGATGGGCAGGGATGTTCCAGCACTGGCCAGTCCCACCACACCCCAGGCAGACGGCTGGGGAGCTGTTCCAGCCAGGGACAGCCCTGCTGCGCCCTAGGCGGATGGGTGCAGAGCTGCCCTGGCCTCACCATGCTCCAGGTGAGTGGGTGAAGAACTGCTCTGGCCCTGGTTTGCCCCAGGTGTATGAGCAAGTAGGGAGCTGCTCCCTGGCTGACCCTCCAGTTAACTGGTTACCCCATCAGCATAGCAGTAAAGCTAGTGTTTACAAGTTAACCAGTTTACCAGTTAATCTTTTACATCCCTACTTAAAGCAATGTAAGGGTGCATTTGTGCCAGGAAAACAGGATATGCCTGGAATGGGATTGCTTTTCATAAAACTAAACCGGAGACAGAATAATCACCGAATCAAATACAGTCTTCAAAACTGAACAAATGTTGAAAGAAACCTAAGCAAGATGAGCCAGAAAAAATAGGCTGAAGCTGGAATAGTATTGCTTCTCAATGAACCTCACAGGAAAGGGATAAAAGAGAGAGATTTGAAGTAGTGGTCTGTTTTGGCATAGCTAAACCAATGCTTAAGGCTTGAAAACTAGATGAAAATGTTATTGTAAACCACATTGATTATAGTCCATTTTTGTTAAAATATAGCAAATGAGAAGTCGATAGGGATGAAAAAACTACACTTGATGCAATTTCTATTTTAAAAAATTCACTAAAAACAATTAAATGGAATCATTTTAACAACCATATTTTTAAGAAATCAAAATAAAAATTAACTTAATAAAAACAGCACTGTATTTTTGAAAAATACAATCATTTAAATAAAGAATACAGGCAGTACCTGGGTTACGTACAAGATAGGAACTGTAGGTTTGTTCTTAAGTTGAATTTGTATGTAAGTCGGAACTGGTACATATTGTACCCCAGGTGTCCCCGATTCAGCTGCTGCTGAAACTGACCAGCGGATGACTACAGGAAGCCCGAGGCAGAGCTGCTTTGCCCCGGGCTTCCTGGAATCAGCCGCTGATCAGTTTCAGCAGCAGCTGACTTGGGGACACCTGGGGTAGAGCAGCTGGGGCGCTGTCAGGCTGGTCCCCGCAGCGCCGAGGTGCGGCGCTGTGGGGACCAACCCGGCAGCGCCCCAGCTGCTCTGTGCCAGGTGTCCAGATTCAGCCGCTGTTGAAACTGACCAGCAGCGGCTGAATCGGACACGCCTGGGGCAGAGCAGCTGGAGTGCGGCTGGGTTGGTCTGGTAGCGTCGACCCTTGGCGTGGCGGGACCAAACCGGCAGCACCCCAGCTGCTCTACCCCAGGCGTCCCCAAGTCAGCCGCTGCTGAAACTGATCAGCGGCTGATTCCAGGGAGCCCGGGGCAGAGCAGCTCTGCCTCGGGCATCCTGTAGTCAGCCGCTGGTCAGTTTCAGCAGCGGCTGACTTGGGAACGCCTGGGGCAGAGCAGCTGGAGTGCTGCTGGGTTGGTCCAGTAGCGCCGCACCTCGACACTGTGGGACCAACCCGGCAGCCCCCCAGCTGCTCTACCCCAGGCGTCCTGATTCAGCTGCTGCTGAAACTGACCAGCGGCGAGAAAAGCCTGGTCTGCTGGGGGCAGGGGAGGGCACACTAGCTGCGCCCCCCCCCCCCCCCCCAGCAGACCAGGCTTTTCTCGCCGCAGAGGACGGGGGCGGCAGGACAGCGGCACGTCTGTGCGGTCCCGCCGCCCGCGTCCTCCGTGGCGAGAAAAGCCTGGTCTGCTGGGGGCGGGGCGCACTAGCTGCGTCCCCCCCCCCCCAGCAGACTAGGGAGACATGGGTGGTGGGACCACTGAGACACGCTGCGGTCCCACCGCCAGCGTCCTCTGCGGCTTTGCTCCGCGTCTCCCTGCTCCGCGTCTCCCTGGCCCCCCCCAGCAGACCAGGGAGACGTGAAGCGGCTTTTCTCGCCGCAGAGGACGCGGGTGGCGGGATCGCAGTGCATCTGGGCGGTCCCGCCGCCCATGTCCTCCGCGGCGAGAAAAGCCCCGTTCGTAAGTAGGGATCTGATGTAAGTTGGATCCGCGTAACCCGGGGACTACCTGTATACATTTTCTGTTAATTAAAAAAAAATGTAACTGGGTTAAGGACCCGAGCAATGCTGGGTAAATCTACTAATTATTATCATAACAAATGTGTCATAGCACCTGGAGAACATGAATCCCTTTTTTTAGGGATAATTATAGAACAGAAATATAGTCTCTGCCCCAAAACTTTAGACTAAGTAAAATGTATTGTTTACTTTAGAACTTAAGTGATCATAAGAACAACCACGCTGGGTCAGACCAGTGACCCATCTAGCCCAGGAGCAGGCAAGATATGGCTCGGGGGCCGGATCCAGCCCGCCAAACCTTTCATTCTGGCCTGCCACCACCCCACTGGACCCACAGGTAGGGAGCAGCCCCAGGGACTCAGAGCAGCTGGCTGCTCCATCTGTCTCCCTATGTTTGGAGAGGAGGGGGAAGCTTTGCATGCTTCGAGTCCCCTTCTTTACCCAAACTCCCTCGCAGACCCCACACCCTCTCGTGCACCCCAGCCTCCTGCCCTGAGCTCTCTTCTGCATCCAACCTGCATCCCAGACCCCACACCCACTCCATAGAAAAGTGTGGTATGGCTCTCCAGGAAAAGTTATTGCCCACGCCTGTATTAATTATTAGATTGATCCCAAGGAAAACCCTATGGTTAGTCATTCTGGGATTCTCTGATTGCTGAGCTTTAACACAAGATTAAATCTCTTATTTAAAGATGAGATTATACAGGGTAAATGAACATCCTTGTTCTTATCCATGTTGATTAATGGACTATATTTACACTTCTTATACCAGGCTGATTAAAGGCTCTCTGTCAAATGTTATGTAATTCTTCTTTCAGACTATAGTGGTATTGCTATTATGGGTTTTAATTAGCCTAGCCTATAGAGAATGCTCTGCAGGATGATCATCTGTGGGCAAAATTAATTTGCCCATTGGCCCTTTTTGTTGTGAATTTTTGGATGCATTTAAAAGGTTTTCAGCCATTAGACGGAGATGGAGAAGGTATGCACTGCACATTTTTATTGGTTATTTTCCCCCTCTGTGTTACTTCAGTTGTTCCTTTTATAAAACTTGAAAGTATCTGCTCTCTTGGTCCTTGGTCTATTGAGAGGATAAACTCAATCACAAAAAGTAGCCTTTTCTACTCTCCAGAAGAAAGACGTAATTGATAAACTCCAGCATATTATAATTTAACAGTGTTTTGGTTTTTACCTTAAAATAGTAAAAGTTTTCTTTTTCAATCTGAGTATGATTTTTAATTGTCTTCAAAACAGCAGTAACCTGTTCAGAAAGATACGTCATAGTGACTAATAGTGTCAATAAATCTAATTTTAATATCTGATTTTTTTTGTAACTAAATCTTCCACAGGATATAATTATTTTTTAAAATTCTCTTTTTTTCATTTGCTTTAAGTACAGGTTGAACCTCCCAAATCTGGGATTTTCTGGACTGGCAACATCCATGGTCTGGATATTGCTGCACCAAAAAGCCTGGGAGGCTAGGAGCAGAATCCAGCCATCAGAACATAGGGCTGGGGAGGCCTGGCTGGGCCAGCAGCAGGTGGTGGTTGCGGAGCCCCAGCCAGGCTAATGAACCCCTGGTGTCAGCAGGACTTGTGGGGTGGGGAGCCCCCAATACCAGTGGGGCCAGGCGGTGAATGGGGAGCTTGTGCCCTGACCAGGGAACCGCCCCCATGGCAGCATGGCCAGGCAGCAGGGGAGTCTGAGGAATCCTCAGAAACAGTGGGACAGAGGTGGCCAGACAGCCCCGGCAAGGGAACCTTTGGCGGGAGCAGGGCCAGGTGATGGCAGAGGAGCCTTGGGGAATCCCCAGTGGTGGCAGGACTGGGCGGCCGCAGCAGAGGAATCCTGTGGAATCCCTGGTGACAGTGGGGCTGTCAGTGGTCAGACAGTCTGAGCCGGGACCCCAGGGAACTCTGGTGGCGAGTGGGCAGCAGGATGGGAACCCTAGCCTTGGGAGCTCCAGGGACAGGAGCCTGGGAATGGGGCACCAGCAGGGGAGCATTGACCTCCCCTGGTCCAGCAAACTCCCTGGTTTGGGACCCCAGGGTCAGACCAAGGAAGTCCAACATGTAGTATGACCATAGGGATGCATAGTTTAACAATGTAGTTTTGTTTCTGAGCTAGAAATAAATGATACTTTTATTGTGGAAAAATATTACCAGATGAGAAATGACAGCCTACATTTTTACAACAAAAGATGCTCCCCTCAGCCCACCATGTGAAGCAGGGATGGGGAACCTAAGGCCCAGGGGCCAGAAATTGACCCTGGCTTGCTGGGATCTAGCCCCTGAGGCTCAGAACCAGCCCCCCATCATTGGGGAGCTCGCGCTGGCACTCCAGCCCCCCCTTCTGCTCCACTGTGGGGCTGGAGCACACAAAATATACTGACCTAGGTCTCCTTAGGCCATGGGCAGGGAAAAGGGCCTCTGCGGGCCAGATTTGGCCTGCCAGACGGGTGGATCTGGCCTGTGGAGGCCCTGCCGCTCGTCTGCTTTTAAGTGCTGCGTACTGCTCACAGGGCAGGGGCAGAGCAGAGGAGGCTTTGCGTATTCCCCTGTCATCAGGTCCTAATTGGCCGAGGAACAGGGGAGCATGGAAGTCTCCTCCCACACCAGGGGCATGGGCACCTAAAGGGAATGGGGGGAGGGGAAAGGCACTTTCTCACCCCCAGACCAGTCATTGTCTGAGGGTGGGGAACCGGGAAGTATCTTGGCCCCACCCCTTCTGCTTGATGCTCTGCCCCTTCCTGTACAGTCTGGGGTTACTTCAAAAATTTCCAAAGTGACGCCCAGCAAAAAATTATTGCCCACCACTGCCCTAAGCTCTGGTGTTTGAGGGAAATATGGAGAGTATCCTTCTCCTTCTCACACATCATCAAGAGGTTTTTTTCCGCTTCTCACTTGTGAGCAACCCCAACCCAAAAAAGTTTCCCCACCCCTTATGTAAAGCAACTTTTGGTCATCCATGCCAAAATTTCAAACAGCTTTCAGAATGTAAAGAAGTTGGCAAGATTTCACCTCAAAAGACTACTTAGCAGCAAGAGGCAGAATTGGTGTAAATAAATAGATGCTGTTGCATAGCTTCTCTCTGTCTGTCTGTCTCTCTTTCTCTCTCTCCCTCCCTCTCTGTCTCTTTTTTTTTTGGGGGGGGGGGGAATGTTTCTAGTGCTGTGAAAATAATGGAATTTTGGTTCACTGCAAGTTTTGAAAAATAATAGAATAATAAGATTTGGGTAGATTTGACATTTTTTTGAAAATGTTGATGTATCAAAAAGTCATTTCATTTCAGTGTAATTTTGAGCATTTTATTGTTTTTATTAATAAAATAAAATTATTGAACAGAAAAATCAAAACACTTCACTTAGAAAATATCAAAACAAAATACTTTGATATTTTTCAGACTTTTTATAATTGTTTCATAAAAAATATTAGTGGAATCAATACAGCTTTGCAAAGTGTTTTGGTGTTGCTGAGTTTGCATATTTTGTTTTGTGAGAGGGAGGAGAGTTGACCACTACATTTCACCCTATGCTATTTCGTACATTGTGACAGTCCAATAATTGCTAAAACTGATTCTTGGCATAGCCATTCAAGTGTATCTTAGAACTAGGACACCTCACATTTTGTAAGAATCAAGTTGGGACCCAGTCCTATGATCTTTACTCGGTCAAAGCTAATATTGACTTCTGTTGGAGTTACATCTGAGTGAAGAGTGTATGCAGGATTGACTCTTGGTTTTTTTTTTAAACAATCTATCTGTAAAATATTTCTATAGAGCTTGCCATAAATTAAAGGGAAATGGAATCTATTTAATTTTGCATAGCACTGTTTATATCTTGATAAGTATTTCTTGCATTGCTCCATATAAATGGAATTGAATTTTAGTTCCATTCAGATTAGCATTTTTTATTATCAGCCCAGGCTTTTGTGCTGGCATACATTTATAAATTTTACAACTTAGTTTTGTTAGTTAAACTATTCTGAATGTTAGTATATGTTTTACAGAATGCTGAACTTTGAGAAAGAAAGGTGTAGTGTATTGAGCCACTCTTAATATAGAACTGAAAATGCCACCAGGTGAGAACTTCTTTTTTAATTTCCAACATGCATTTTATTCTTCGAATTGGGTATGAATGCTCAATAATTCCATCTGTTGATCTTTTGTGCTTCCTTGGATTAATTCTTGGTCAGTGCTTATAGCTGTTTTTATGTTATGTTTTATGAACTTTTTTATATATAGTTTGCAGGATTTATAAAATTGATAGTTAATATGATACACAATGTATTTGAGATTTGTCTTGACATGTATAAGAGATAACTGATTAAATAGGATTTTACATTCCTAGTAATTTAATCAGCATCAGGTGGGGGTTGGGGAGGAGAGGGTTGTTCTATCCCCTGCTGGTTAATTGGAACCAGTTAACCATTCACATCCCTATGTCCTACATTTATTGCTGCTTTGAGTTAGTCTTCATTGGTTGCCATTGTAAAGGGGAACTTTTTCTTAGTTTTAAGGTAAAACTTAAGGTAAAGTAAAAGTCCTGATTAATGTAATTCATGTATGGTGAAAATGCTACTCTCCTCTCCTAAAAGTGTGATCAAGTGCTGTTTAGTGAACCTAATTATTAAACCAAATCATTTTAACTTTTCTACTTTTCTTTTTTCCAGTGGAGAGTGAGGCAAAGGCAAAAACGAAGGTTCGCTTTGAGGAAATATTCAGGAGTCATTCTGGGCTGACAGACAAAAAGAAATTAAAGAAGCAAAAATTTCACTCTCATGAGACTATTTTGGTGAGTTTGGCAACCTTAGAATGCTGATTCTCATTGCCTTGGTGGAAAAAAATCATAAAATCATAGAACACTAGAACTGGAAAGGACTTCGAGATGTCATCAAATCCAGTCTCCTGCCCTTACGGCAGGACCCAGTATCTCTTAACTATCTCCAGAGATGGAGATTCCATGACCTCCCTAGGCAATTTATTCCAGTGGTTAACCACCCTGACAGGAAGTTTTTCCTAATATCCAGTCTAAACCTCCCTTGTTGCCATTTAAGCCCATTGCTTATCCTATCCTCAGAGGCCAAGGAGAACAATTTTTTCTCCCCCCCTCCTTGTGACACCCTTTTAGATTCCTAAAAGCCACTATCATGTCCCCTCTCAGTCTTCTCCTTTGCAAACTAAACAAGGCCAGTTCTTTCAGTCGTCCTTCATAGGTTATGTTCTCTAGACCTCTAATCATTCTTGTATTCATCCCATAACTGTCAGGGTATACTTCATCCCTCTCTACAGAAAGGAGATGCTTCAGCAAGCACTATGGAAAAAAAACCATGGTGTTTGCTTCATAACAGGTGCCTTTCATTGTTAATGCATGTCCTTTATTCATTAATGTCTATGCTGATCAATAAGAGTAAATAGTAGGGATATGTCTACACTAGCCTTCTAGTTCGAATTAGGGAGGCTAATGAGGGCAACCAAAATTACAAATGAAGCATGGGATTTAAATATCCCACCCTTCATTAGCATGTTCCCGGGCAGTCGTCATTTTGGAAATTGACTAGCCCGGAATAGCTGCCCGCGTCTACACGTGGCAGTGAAACAGGAGTTCGAAGTAAAGCCCCTTACTCGACTTAGCTGTTATTCCTCCTGGAATGAGGTTTAACAGCTAATTCGAATTAAGGGCTTTACTTCGAACTCCAGTTTAGACGGGGGCAGTTATTCCGGGCTAGTCAATTTCCAAAATGGCGACCACTCGGAAACATGCTAATGAAGCGTGGGATATTTAAATCCCGTGCTTCATTTGCAATTTTGGTCGCCCTCATTAGCCTCCCTAGTTCGAACTAGGGGGCTAGTGTAGACATACCCTAGTTTACAACTTACAAGTGACCTTGATATACTAGTAATGTAATTCAAGGTTAATGTTAAATGGTGGCTATTGACATGCCTATAGTTAAAATTGTGTCAATCTATTTCTTATCCATCATGTTTCTCAGAATTTTGGAGGTCATCCCTCAAGCTTTCCAAATTCACATTAACTTCGGTGCGAGTGTGATATGTGAAGATTATGTGTGATGTGTGCAAGATTATTCCCACAGTACTAGTATTAGTTAGCTCTTAGAGCAACTCTGTGGCATAGGCAGGAAGAAAATCTATTTAACCAATGTGGCAATTAAGTGCCTTAACCATGACACCATATTTATTACATACCTTCCAACGTGTAGAACAAATGAAGTGCAGGTTCTACAGATAACAATTTCCTTCACTGTATAACCAAGATTCATCCCTAAAGAATCATCCTTTCTGCTCACTGAAAGAGGCAGGTGTCCTGTGAATAGAATAGTATGTGATCATGTAATAAAAGTCATAATGCATATATCCTAGTGTCATGAATTAAGGTTCTGCAGGCTGGAGCTCTCTGAGGAACAAAGGTAGGGGTGGGCAATAATTTTTAATGGGGGGTCCACTCTAAGATTTTAGTAAGTGGTTGAAGGCCACACTTCTATGGAGGGTGCAAGCGGCCTGGTGGGGTGTAGAAGGAAGCTTGGGATAGAGTACTGCGGAGCAGGAGGGGGTGTGAGGTCTGAGAGGGAGTTTGGGTGAAGGAAGGGGTTATGATCTGGGGTTGAGGATAAAGATGTTAAATACCAGTTAATTTACTAGTCGAGTAGTTGGTGGAATTTCTGTCAACTACTCGACTAATCGATAGGCACTTCGGCATTCCTCCTTTGAAATATATAATTCTGTAGGGACTCTTACATTTCAAAGGAGGAATGCGGAACTCTGCCATGGTGTTTCACAGTGGGCTCTGTGCTGCGCTGCTGCTTTGAAGTACTCCTTCTCCCCCCCTAATTTGCTGCCTCTATATGATATATGATAGTGGCAGCAAAGCGGGGAGGGGAGCGACTAGTCAAATTGGTTCTCCGATAAGCATTTGCTTATCGGATAGTCGACTAGTCCTTAACATCCTTAGTAGGGGATTATGTTGCAGTGGCTGGGAGGAAGTATGGGTGCAGGAGAGGATTTTTGTCTGTGGGAAGGGTGTAGGATGGAGTACAGGGGCTGGGAGGGAGTTGTGACCTGGGAGAAGGGGGGGGAAGAGGGTGCAGAGGGTTTGGGTGATGACCTAGGGCAGGGGAATGGAGTGCAGGTCAGAGAAGGGTAGGGGTGCAGGAGAGGTTCTAGCCTGGAGGCAGGAGATAGGAGGAGGTGCAGGGTCTGGGACGGAGTTGTGACTTGGAGGAGGTGGGGAGAGGAGTAAGAGGTTTTGGGTGGTAACCTGGGGCAGGGAGAGGTTGTGGCCTGGGATAGGAAATTGGAGGAGAGAAGGGGTGGGGTGCCAGACGCTGGCTGTGTCTGGGAGGCGCTTAAATAGATGTCTCCCAGCCAGCAGTCCTGCAGGAACCTGAGGCAGGCTCCATGCCTGCCTGATGGGTTAGCTGCTCCACATGGCACTGGTCTAGCATGGAGAAGGGATGTGAGGAAGGCTTTGCTCACTGTCTCTGCCTTCAGCAAAATTTCTCAGCTCCTCTTGGCTGGAAACAGGCCAGTGGGAGCTGAGGGATTTTGCTAGGGGGCAGGCACTGTGTGCAAAGCCTCCCTGTCCTTCCCAGCTTGCAGAGCAATTAGCAGTCAGCTATTTAAAACAACATGGCTGTGTCTAGACTGGCAAGTTTTTCCAGAAAATCAGCCGCTTTTCTGGAAAAACTTGCCAGCTGTCTACACTGGCCGCTTGAATTTCCGGAAAAGCACTGACGATCTCATGTAAGATCGTCAGTGATTTTCCGGAAATACTGTGCTGCTCCCGTTCGGGCAAAAGTCTTTTTCCGAAAGAATTTTGCGCAAAAGGGCCAGTGTAGACAGCACAGTACAGTTTTCCGCAAAAAAGCCCTGATCACGAAAATGGTGATCGGGGCTTTTTTGCGGAAAAGCGCGTCTAGATTGGCCACGGACGCTTTTCCTCAAAAAGTGCTTTTCCAGAAAAGCGTCCTGCCAATCTGAACGTGCTTTTCCGAAAATGCTTTTAACGGAAAACTTTTCCGTTAAAAGCATTTCCGGAAAATCATGCCAGTGTAGATGTAGCCCTCGAATTGCTATGTATTAAGGGAGGCTGCCATAAGCTGGATCCAGTGGCTTGGATAGCCAAATTCGACCTGCTAGCCACCTCTTACCCATCCCTGAACTAAGGTCTCAGCCTTCCTATAGGCAGCTTTTTGTACCACTAATAGAGTTTGTATGTTCCTGTAATTTGCTAGCTTTTGTGGAACAGTGTTTGATTATACTTAGGAGGAGCTTCTGTTTTGCTAAGAGGGTTGTGGATAAAAGGTTTTGTCATTCCAATTAGGCATATATCCATGTGTGGATGCCTTAGATGTTGAATTGTTCAAAGTTTACAAATAATGGGTCACACCTGTCAAAATAAGTGTGATTCTTTGGTGGAATACTTCTTACATATCAGAATAATTACAGAAAATCAAATATATGTAAATGATTAAATCCAAATTATTTTCGGAAAATAAACTGCTTCTTCAGCCTATAGGGAAAGTATAAGGTCCTGTCAAAGACAAGAATGACACAATCTTGACTGTGGTGTCATTGTAGATCCTATAATTAATTGTCTGTTAAATAGCTTCATCCATTATGCTTTATGGGTAAAACCTGCTCAGTAAAAATGCAGATAAAGAGGTTTGATAATCCATCCATAATCAGCTGAAGTTTTTGTATGCTTTACCTTTTTTCATTTTATGTTGTATGTAATCTGGTGCATTTTTAGCCACTGTATACATATGTTTATTTTCTTTCCTTTACCCGTCACTCTTAATTACCTGTATATAATCTGCCAATCTTTTTAGATTGTTGGCTTTTGTATAGAAAGGATGTTATTGGACTACCTTAGCAGAAAAAAATTAAATTCATATGATGATGAGTATTTTCATAATTGAATCCCACATAGTTTTAAGTATGCTCTGTGTACTTAAAAATACGTATGCCTACTAAAAAGGTGTGTAAATACAGGGCTGGCCTTTGTTATTTTGCTGCTCTAGATCAGTGGTGTGCAACCTTTTTTCAATCATGACCCCCCACAGCTGGGCCCGGCTGTTGGCGGCAACATGGTGCTTAGATCAGGGCGGCCAATGGCTGGGCCCAGTGGTTGACGGCTGCGTGGCAAGGCGATCCCCCAGGAAGACATCCATGACCCCCTTGGGGGTCACAACCCACTGGTTACGTACCACTGCTCTAGATGATCATTGCATGCAGTCCCATTCCTTGTTCTTCCATTCATGTACATCCCACTTAATTATTTATTTTAATATTTTAGCATAATACTTTCTTTTTGAGTAATACATTTTTACATTTATCTCTGGATTTGTGCTTCTCTTTCCTTTCCCTCACTCCCTTTTTTTTTTAAACTCTGTGTTGGTGAATTTTTTTCTTCCTGTTCTCTGTTTATCCCTCTAAGTTATTCTTCTATTATGAATAATATTTTTTCTCTCTTGACCTCCCCCCCTTCTTTCTTTAACATCTTCAGTGTCTTTTCTTCCTCCTTATTTAATCTGTTCCCTCTTATTCCCACTCTTTCCCCCTCCCCCCCACGGTATCAGTTCTGGCTAAAACAGACTTCCTCCTCATCTCAAGGGTAGAGTGGAAGATTTGGCAACTAAGATAGCTGAGGTGAAACTTGTGATGGTGACAGATAAAGCGTGATCAACTTTTCTTGCTTAGCTATATGAAAAGTCAAGCATATACTTCTTCCACTCTTCAGAGATGAATTTCTAGGACCTTGTCTATACTGGCAAGTTTGAGTGCAGTATATCAGTTCCCAGAGGTATAACTCCCAAGGTGTCCACACTGGTAAGGCATTTAAATGTGCACAAACTCTACAGTTTCACCGCCCTTAAGAAAAATACCTCTACCAGAGGCAAACCCCTTTCTGCAGCAGGCTATCCCGCTGAGGTGCGAATGTAAACACTTCAATTGCTTTCTGAGTAGTTAATGACCTCTGGAAGTGTCCCATAATCCCTCAAGTGCCCACTCTGGTCATTGTATTGAACTTTGCTGGTTGCCCTGGTGTGCCTTTCCGCTTTCAAGCACTGTTTATGACAGCCTGAAAACTGTGGTGATCTGCTCCAGGAAACAGAGCAAGTCATTCTAGTGGTATGCTTGTACCATTGAACACAGAGGTAGGAATGTGTCTGTGAGACAGATTGCTGATGTCTGGGTTTCTCTCTCCTGCTGTGTCCTGCCATTGACTGAACTTACAAGACAGAAGGTTGATGCCCTATCTGTTCCCCCAAAACACACAATTTCTCCCTTCTCCCCCATACATGCACACACTCCCTGTCACACACTCTACCCGCTTCTTCTGCACTTCAGTTGAAAAGCAGCTGTCAATGTAGAAGGATGACCATGGAACAATGGAATTAGGAAACTGCATTACATTATGCTGTCTGCCTCATGCGGCATTGCAAACCGTTCCCAAAGTACTCTGTGGCCAGTTACCCCATGGGATAGCTACTGCAATGCAGCGCTCTCCGTGCCATTTCAATAGCTGCTATTATGAATATGCTCCACTATCACAAGGAGCACAGTATGAACACGGAACAACAGTTTAATTCCAGCACTTTAATAAAACAAATATAACTTGTGAGTGTAGACAAGGCATAGAAATCAGATTCCAAAAGTTCGTTTGCCTTTGTAGCCGCATGCTTTAGCCACATCTAGGGTTGGGTCTGCCTGCCTCCTAACCCCTTCGTCGGTCCCTGAGGATGATATTTCATGGCGTTATCTAGACAGACCAGATGAATATTTCAATTTCCCTATATAATATCCTTAAGTATTAATAAAAACATGAAACAAAAAAACAATAACCCAGAAAAGAAATAAAAAATATAAGTTATTTAAAGGGATCCCATCAATCTAAAATTAGTTTGTCTTTTTATCTGCTGTTCTTATAAGTACACTTGTGATAGGGGTCCTCAAAGTTTGTGAAAAGTTGTCAAGGGTGCTTTGGCCGCTGTGTCCTTCTTAGCCAGATAGAAAGAGAGTCTCAGGATTGTCTCACTTTTGAAAAATATGGTAATGGCAAAGAAGATTTTTTTCCATAGTTTTATAAGAGCTGTCCTCTTTAGAGTTGTCCGTTCTTAAATTTTATCTGGTTTCTTTTGGAATGTGATTTCCTTGTCAAACTTTGACAGATTACTCATGATAAAAAAATGAGTCCAGACAGTCATTGGTACCTCTAACATTAATACTTCCTTGTATTTGAGACATGTTTTGGTTCTGCCTTTCATTTTTGCGGATCTTTCAAAATATATTAGATTGACATCATTATGGAGTAGTCCTGTTCATAAAAGTAGTTTAGAATTTTTACTGTGTAGTGAATATAGATGTAAGATGTTTGTTTAAAAAGAACATTGGAAGTACAGCACAAGTACAATCACTTATTTTAAGCATGAATTATCTGTTACTGTTCCATCTGGTACTCATTAGGTTTAAACAAGACAGTGATTAGATGGCTAGTTTCATTTTTACATTTCACAATATAGTGTAAACTGATAATGTACTAAACTATTTTAGTAACATTACATAGGATTTATACTTAAAATTATGTTCTGTGTTTTATTTCTAGCTTGACACTTTTAGAAATAATCTTGATCTAGCTAAAGAAAGTGGAAATGATGAGGTAATTATAAATAACACTTATAATCCTGAGGAAAAGAGCCCCCGGTTTACAAAAAACAAACTAAGAGACAAAGCTTCAGTTGCAGAAAAACTAAACAATGATATTGTTAGTGGAGAAGAAAACAATCAACCAAAGTCTGACAAGAAAAAGAAGAAAGCAGTGTTACAAGAACAATTTAATGAGGAGGAAAAGATACATGAAACTAAATTGGAGACTTTTGAGAAACAGATTTCTGATTTTCCAAAGAAGAAAACAAAAAGTAAATCACAGACAGATGCATCTTATCAAAAAGGTGACGACAAGATAAAAAGTACCTTGAATGAAGCAAGAGATGTAACTGAATTAGAAGAGGAAGAACAGCTAATTCAAGCCTATCAGCTGCAAGTGGCTGAAGATGAGGCAAGTGCAATTAAGGAGAAGATAAGAAAAAAACTTAAACAACAGATGTCTGAATTTACCTCCAGTGTTCAAAGCCAAAAAGTTGTATTGAACAATGAAGTGGGCAAAAAGAAGAAAAAGAAGAAAGAAGTGCCAGTTGTATCTGAAGCTGAAACAAGGTATAATGGTAAATTGTAATCAATGCATGTATACTTCTTTTTTAAAGTGTTTGATTTTCAGGATGGGGAAAGAATGTTTTAATGGAGCTGCAATATTTTTTTAATTGTGAACTAGCCCGATGATTTTATTTTGTGAGGAGGGAACCTCTCCTCTCCCAGCCCCAGAACCCTTTCTATCTCATATCTAAAAATGTTGCCAAGAGCCATACTAATTTGTAAGAAATTACAAACTTGAATAACCTTTTTTTAATGTTGCAATACTGTATTTAACTTATCAGTTATTTACTGTGGATGCCATTCCTTGACTAAGGATGTTAAAATGTGATTATTTGGCTAATTGTATAGTCAATACAATTTGTACTGACTATACAATTAGTCTATAAGTGCCTCTGCAGAGCCGCAGTGGAGGAGTTTCAGAGGAGCCAACTCAAGCCAGTACTGAGTAGTCCTGGCTTGTTCCAGCTCTAGAGACACTGGGCTCTTACTACATTTAAAATGCAGAGGCACAGCAATCAGCGTGAGCTGGAACTGCTTGGTCCTGGCTCATGCTAAGTCCAGCAGCCCGTGTTCATGGCGGACAGCCCTGTCCACTGCACACAGTGGCTGGTGCCGCAGCAGCCCTTGTTCACAGCGGCCAGCACTGACTGCGGGCAGAGCCTGCTTAGGCAGCAGCCCCTGGCCGCTGTGAACAGCGACTGCTCCAGCACCAGCCCCTGTTCATGGAAGCCAGAGCTGGCCGCAGACGGGCTGTTGCCTAAGCAGCCCCTGTCCATGACCAGCCTTGGTTGCTTCAAACAGGGGTTGCTTTGAGGTAACAGTCCCTGTCCACGGAGGGGCCCAACTCCCAGCTCGGACCCCTCCGGACAGGGGCTGCTTCACAGCAGTGTCCCCTCTCCCTCCTAGCTGCCTCTGATAGAGGCAGTGGGGGGGCAGGCAGCACCCCGGAGGTGGTGCTGGGGTGAACTGGCTTTTAAGCCAGCTCCCCCCAGCACCAGCTGCTGCCCTTCCCCTTGCTGCCTCTTACAGAGGCAGCAAGGGGGGGGGGGCACCACAGAGAGCACAGTGCAAGCGGGGCTGCTTGAGTCCCTGCTTGCCCTGTGCTCCCTGCGGCGCTTCTGCTTTTGAAATGTACAAGAGCCCTGCAGTCCCTGCTCGCACAGTTTCCCACTGTGCCTCTACTTCCCTTCAGAGATGGTGCTGGAGGGGAACCAGCTTTACCGGTTCCCCCCAGCACTGGCTCCTGCTCCCCTCTGCCTTGCTGCTTCTCTCTGATAGAGGCAGCAAGAGGGGGGAGCGACTAGTCGAGGCGACTATCCAATAAGCATTTGCTAGTCGCTTACATTCCTATCATTGACTGTGTGGCCTTTGGCTCAAACCTGATTAAAATCAGGCATTAAGGAATATTGTCTCAAGTCAAAAGTATTTATTCACTCAATTAAAAGAATGTATCGTTCTTTAGTATCTATTTCATGTGGACTATGGGTCTGATCCTGCAATTATCATGTTTAAATTTATGCACATGAGTAGTCTTGTGACTACATGAAAACATTTTACAAGGTAAGACTTAGGATAATAAAATGGAGCGATAAAATATGTGTCACCATATTAGCTAATCAAACCAAAATATATTTTCATGGGATTGAAGTTGGGGAGCTAATGAGTTCAAGAAACAAGAAGAGGCTGTTTCAGAAGTCAAGTCTTTTTTAATAGATTAACAATGGAAACAGTGTATACTTGCTGATAGTGTTGTACGTTAAATTACAGTGTGATGTCCCTTGCTGAACTACAGCCTAACCCAGTGGAAGATAATAGCAAAAAAAAGTCACCAGGAAGATTGCTTGCATCTGCCTTTAAAGATGAAATGAACACAGAGGAATACAAGGAGGAGGAAGATGTGGAAAAACTGAAACCTAAAATAAAGAAAGCAAAAAAGAAATCTAAAAAAGGTTTGTGTACTCAAAATATTATACACATTGAACCTCTAAAATATGGGACTCTGGTCCGGCAACATATATGGTCTGGCAGGACCATGGATATTGCTGGATCAGAGAGCCCCAGCTGGCCAGGTTCAGAAGTGCATCCCAGGCTGGGCTGGCAGTAAGGAGTGCTGCCCCTGCAGGGTGGTGCAGTGGGGCATACAGCCCTAGCCAGGGCTTATGGCCAGGAGAGCAGCTCCCAGCCAGGGCTAGAGGCAGCAGTGCCAGCAGCCAGGAGCATAATATGTGGGGTGTGTGGCCCTTGCTGGGGCTGGAGGTAGCCGGTGCTGGAGGTAGTCCCAGCCAGGGCTGGCAGTGGGGAACACAGCCCCAATCGGGAGTAGAACCCTACACCTGGGTTGGGAAGCATTGAACTTCCCCTTGTCCAGTAAATTCTGTGGTTCGGGACCACTCAAGTCCCGAGGGTGCCAGACAAGGGAGGTTTGACTGTAGTCAAATATTTTCATACTGGAAGACTTTGCTGCTGCTAGGAGATGCTTTTTCCTATCACTGAGAAAAAAGGTGGGTTAGAATATTGTATAAATATTTAGTAGCAAAAAACCGTCAACTCAAAGTTCATGGTGCTTGGCAATATGTCATCTCACGGTAGAGTGTTTCATTAAGCAAGACTGAAATTTCTGAAAACCAGAAAATGCCGTTAAGGTTGCCCATGCAATCTTAACCCTGCACTCTTTCATCAGTTATTGTTATGTCCCATTAATACAAATACCTTTACTCTGCCACCCCCACAGTTGCTGAAATGTAAACCCTCTTCACCTCCATTCATTCTCACCCACAGGATTCTAAACCATGACCCCTGAGCCATTCACTGCAATCCCCACTCTAAGACCTCTCTCCACTGTTGTACCTAGTCCTCCCTACTGCATGCATGGAATACCTGTGCCTTCACACTCTGGTTTACACATGTTTCTGCCGCTGTTATTTCCTCCCTCTATAACTCGACTTACATTACATGCTTGGAGTGAAGGACTACTATGTTACAGTGTAATAGTGTTGGGGTGCAGGGGGTTGGGGTGCACTGACAGGTCAGTCAGGGTGCAGGGAGCTTGGTGTACGCTGGCATGCAGAGAAGTTGAATTCCAGAGGACTGAGCTGCACTGACAGAACTGAGGCCATTTGGAAGGGGTTAAGATGCACTGCCACAGCTGTAGGGGCAGTTCTAGGCTCCTGCCTGAACCCCCAACCTCTTTTGCCTCCCTAATCATCCATCACCATGGCCCCTTTTCCCTTGCTACAGCCCTAAACCCAGTCTCCAAATCTCTCCTCCAGTCCCCCACTCCTCCATCCTATAATTCCTCTCCCCTCCTAGGAGACATTTACACATCTATCCTCTTCTTCCCTCCACCCTCTTGGGTTTTGATTACATTCCCCCAAATTAATTTTGATGTCCACAACTCACAAATTATAGCAATATCCAGCCTCTCAGTCTAAGACTCCTTAGGGATGTGTGATTAATTTATCCTTTATGTTAAATAAAGTGTGAATTCACAGCCCTGAGTCTCAATAGGGTTTGTGGTTCATCCAGTCATAATTGTCTCTCAGTTTAACAGTAAAAGACAGCAAAAGGAAACCAGTTTCATAAGAGGGCCTGTAACTCAGAAGCCCCTCTGTCAAATGACCCCAAATGTGGTCTTGAGTGCTACCTTGCACCTTATGAGGCATAATCAATTTAAAAATAATCCGATTAGCTGTTTAGATGTTAGGACATTTACAAGAATTGCGATTCAAAGATGTAAAATGATGAGTCTGGAAACCTTCTAGCCATTTTTCTGTATTGGTACGTGCACAGTGTAAAAATTGTACACATTCTTACATGCTGTTCTCAGTTTCAAAGATTTGATGAGTGTCTTCAACTGCGTTGGTGTCAGCCGACGGTCAGGGCTCCCTATATCTGTCCCTTAAGACCGGCTGAAGTTCTTTTAAATTGTGCTTGGTTCTGTTACAGCAACTGAAAGAGTCAGGTTAAAGCTTAAACAGTTACAGGTTTATTAAAGAAGCTTATAAATCATATGGTTACAATGGCTATTGCTCTATTTCTTAACTACTAGCAAAATATAGATACTGCTAGCAAAATATGGATCTTAAAAATGGTTACAAAGAAGATAAAGATAGAAAAATAGAAATAATGGTACCAAGTAACAGCTTACTCTTTCTATGTGTACACTTAAGACAGAGGACCACATCCAGGTAAAATTTTTACCCCCTTCTGTGCCTCTCGACTCCAGCATGTCAGGCCAGGGCCGGTCCCTCAATTCCTAGGAAAGACGAAAATACGAGGTGGGCGTCCCCATAGAACCTCGGGAGGTCAAACACCTAACCCGACCAGCAGGTAGAGGGTAGAATGACACTCAAAGTGAGTGTGTGCTGGGCCCATCTTTTATACCCATGGGGGTCACGTATTTTCTCTTTCTTATCTGTAATGCCAATTGATGCTGGTCTGTCTGCTGTGAGACCAGTTCTTACAAGGGAGTTGTGAACTTAATTTACACTTGTAAGAGAGATTTGAGATGATTAAATTGGAAGTACGGGACATTGTTTTCTCAGTGGGAAAGTCCCCTTCCAGGGACTGTGTGTGTTCGAATCAACATAGGTGCCAGCCGCAGCCTCGAGGCCAGCTTATTGACTTAACTGCTCTCTATCCACATATCTGTGTTTCAGCTTCTCAGGATCAGATCAGCCAGCATAGACTATGCTGATATTATTGCTCCTTCTCTGCCCTGTGCTTCAGAGAGGCAAATAAGATGGATGATATGGGGTTAGAAAGATATGGGGTTAGTCTGTCTGGCCACAGTTGGTTAAAATTTAACTTATTGAGACATTTTGACCTGTATGACATCAATAGTTTAATCTCCAGCTATAGGCAAGAGAAATATCCACTTAGCTATTTTTTTTAATTCTGTTTTTCCCAGAGCATACATCTGTACACATCTGTCTCAAATGACTGCAAATTTGATTCATTAATGCTATCATGCATCCATATGAGGCACACCTTATTTCAAAGAACTCCACTAAGTATGTTGATTTTAGAAGACTTTAAACATGCGAGGTGATGCAGACTTGACTGTAGTGGTGCTACTGTGCCACTATAATACTACAAAATAGCAAAGGAGGCATATGGCATATTTTCTGTTTCCTAGTTTTGGGTTGAATTAATTGAGAACTAGATGGGGGTACCAAATTAAGTCACAAGTGCCTATTGTAGTATAAGGGATTCAGCTAATTGTGCCAAATGTTCCTGTGCTAGTCTTACAATTTGTGAATAGTAAGGTATTTTTAATCACAATAACCATTCAACAGCCTATTGTTCAGTTATTGAAATCATAAAAGCCAGATGGCATAGATCCTGTAGTTTACTCTGGATGACTACTTTTATGCTGAAATCTCAGGAAGACCCTGTGCAAATCATGAATAAGGGTTATGGTTCAATAATTTTTATTTGATAATAAACATTGTTAGAGAATTCTTGTATTAATATACATGCATATAGACAAATATACATATGAAAAATGCTGTAAATCCACTGACGTTATTTTAACTATGTATTGCATACAAAAAAAGAACTAAACATAATTAGCTTAATGTAAAATTTGCTATGAAAATGGGATAGATTTTTATCCCTTATAATTTGTCACTAATCTCTATTTGAAGGTGGTTGTTGCTGTTATTTTTTCTTTGCTTCTAGCGTTAGAAGAAAACACAGAAATTGCAGAAAATGTCCAGGAAATGAACAGTCCAGAAGTTTACATTCAATCCAAACCTGCTTTTGATGACAGTTTTGTGTTAGGGGTTTACATCCATCGAACTGATAGGCTTAAAACTGATCTCATGGTTTCACATCCAATGGTCAAGATTCATGTGATTGATCAGAAAACTGGTTTGTATGTCAAGAAAGAGCACAGGTAATTTTATTGATTTGCTCCCCCCATTTAAACAAAAAAACAAAAAACAACCCTTTGTGTTCCTGCTTCCATATGCATAAATGTTTAACTTTAAGCATGGGTGTAGTCTTATAGACTTTAGATTAGCATTCTTAAAATTAGGCACATATATAATTGTTTGCAGAAATGGGGCCATTGTTTTTTCCACACTTGGAGCACATGTGTTATCAGAGTAACAGTGTAGCTGGTCAGACACACATTTGCTCTTGGGATGATTGACTTCTCTGAAAACAAGTCCGGAGATTGCAGAATCTTCAGAAGCCTAGTTGAGAATAAGCAAATAATCATACTGAGGCTTGAATAAGGTATTTCTTTTTTTTATTGATAAAATATCCATAATAATATTGAAATGAAGTTGGGCTCTACATTCAGACTAACACAGCTACCCCTCTGAAACTATTTTTCTTACTGTTTTGCTTACCTTTTCTCAATCTGCTAATAATTCAAAGCCCATTGAAGTCAGTGGTACTTGTGTTGGCTTCCATCAGCTATGGATCAGGTGCAGTCAAAATGTTTGATTATTAGAATTTGGAACTCCAGCTATGCTTATTATCCTGTACATCATCAACTGCATTAAGAATTGTGGTGGTTATTGAGTATTCTTTCTAAAGTAAAGAGAGAGGCTATCTTGTCCTTTTTTTTTGTTTGTTTACATTTGTTGAACACGGTCACAGTATTTTGTTCTTTGCTTACTATTTTGATTGAAAATTTCAATTTGTTTTTAAACAGCAACCGGGCGGTTTCATCTTTTTATGAACAAGAACGAGTGGAGCACATTCTTCCTATTATGACCCAGCCTTATGACTTCCGACAATTTAAATCAACACTTCCAGAATGGGAGGAACAAATCATATTTAATGAACGTTTTAGTTATTTCCTTCAAGATGCTGAAGAAAGCCCCAAAGTAGTCCTGTTTTTTGAGGTACAGATGAAATACTTTACAGTAAATTTTTTAAGTTGCAGTTTTCTGATCATGTGTTTCTGGCAGCACTTTATTATAAGAATGGCCATACTGGGTCAGTATTATGATTCTCAGTAGTATTGCTTGAATACCATAGTTCTTTAAAGAGAACATATATTATGGTGGAGATTTTAAAAAAAACATTCAGCATTGGCCAGCTGTTCTCCCATCGAAGGGAACAGGAATAGAATTATACTAATACTAAGCAGTTTTTAAAATACCTTCCTCAGTTAGATTTTATTCTGGGTAATAAATAAATACCTGGTGAATGTATCTTGTTGACACAATGAGAATGCTTCTAGAAAAGATTGAGAAGGATTTGCTAGACTGTGAGCTTTGATACTCTTTGAGAAAGGTGTAGCATATACTCCTCTCATTGCATTAGCACTTCTTGCTGACAGAAAAATAGATTAGGGGCAGTGTCATTTTTTGGGTTCATATCACCAGCAGTTTAGAGGCTGATAATGACTGTCCCCGTAGTGCTGCCACCTCCTACTTTTGTACATAAGCAAGAATAGCCAACATGTAGCCCTCAGACTTTTTGCATGTTAGCTATAATAAAAAATGTAGACATCTGTTTCCCCTTAATCATTCCTCACATAGCAATAACTGCCTCAGTCTCAAATACATTTATGTTTATAGGAAAAAATATAAAGCATGTTCTCAACATGTAACTGTACCTGCTATTTATGGACAGTTATATACAAGGAAGATTATATAGTTTTAATGTGGAAATGGAAACCTAGTGCAATCAGTATTTTTTGAACCTTCTCATATATTTTTAAATACATTGTGCATATGCAATCTGATAACAGTTCCAGATGTTCCTTTATGGTCTGCAATGTTAATAAAATTACTACATGCAAAGTACTAAAAGAAAATATTTTTGGCTTATCACAAAAGTGATAATAGTAGCGTATAGAGGCTCTTCATAGAACTCGTTTTAAAATTTGAGAGAAAAACTGCAGATGAAAGTCTGCAGTTTCTATTGATTTCACTGGAGTTACTTAGCCACAAATCGGAGGATGAATTGTACCTGTAACATTATGCATGTCATGTACCGTTGCAAAAGTTGTTGGATATGAGGAGATTTTGAATGCTGACCATGAAAATCAAGAGAATTGTATTTTAAAATGACGAAGCTAGGAAAAAAAATCTTTTAAACCACATACTTCTGTCTGGGTTAAATATTCAGTCAGTTTGGGGACATTTGAAGGGTTTGTGAAGAGCTGCTTTTATTCAGTTGTTTGTAAAAAAACTATATGAGACTGATGTGAAATAAAAAGCTTTTTGTAAAATTGAGACTTGCATTGTTGAAAATCATATCAGTGATATGGTTGTGCGTATGTTTATCATTTGGGATAGATGTGCATGTGGGATAGTTCGTAATTGACATTTTTATAATATTAAGTAAAATGAGAATTCTGTTTAAAACCACGAATTATATGTAAAATACCCACAAGAAGTACACTCTCAGTGGTAATGTATAATATGTATTCCAATTAATATCTGCAGATTCTTGATTTCTTAAGTATGGATGAAGCAAGAGCCAACTCTGAAGTACTAACTCAGGAAAGTGGTTTTCGCAAAATCTCCTGGGCATTTCTAAAGGTATTGTGAACTTAAATGATATATATACCAGAAAGAGTAAAAAGCCTGCATAAAGTAGCTAAAAGAAATTGACAAAGCTAATTTTTCAAAGAAATATATTGGTGGGAAACTTTAAAAAAAAAATAAAAGCAATAAAACCACAGGTATAGAGACAGATTCAGATAGAGAGAGCTTGTGCTGTTAAAAGATCATGTAGTTCTTATTCAAGTGCTATTCCTGTGTGTACTCCACTCTAGGGGTATGTCTAGACTATATCCCTCTGTCACCAGAGGGATATAAATTAGACATACCGACATTGCAAATGAAGCGGGGATTTAACTATCACATGCTTCATTTGAATAAAAATGGCCGCCGCGTTTTGCGGAGTCAGCACTTTGTCGGCAAAAAGCAGCTGTCAAGATGGGGATTAGGCGACAAAGAAAGACATAGTCGACCAATCCCTTATGCCTCATAAAACAAAGTTTAGAGGATCGGTCGACAAAAGCTTTCTTTGTCGCCAGATCCCCATCTTGCCAGCTGCCAACAAAAAGCAAAACGCGGCAGCCATTTTTATTCAAATGAAGCCTGGGATATTTAAATCCCTGCTTAATTTGCAATGTTGGTATGTCTAATTTACATCCCTCTAGTGACAGAGGGATGTAGTCTAGACATACCCCAGGTGTCTGTGTGTCCTCGCACCAGAGATCAGAGATTTTTCCTAGCAGTGTCTACCAGTGCCACACATGTGTAGTAGCAGTTTCCTGGTGTCATTGGCATCTGTTGACAGCACATGTGGCATGGCTTCCTTAGTTCCTACTCTACCGTCCTTGGCAGAAGACGGAGCACCTCACAGTCCAGACTCTTTTGCCTAAAACGAGAGAAGAAAATTAAAACTCACTCAGCTCCTTCCCTAACTGCAGTCTTACTTTCTAAAACAAAAACAAACACATTTCTGTTTTTAACTTTAATACCCCAACAACCGTCACTATGCCTTGCTTCCCTGAGTTTAAAAACATGATACTTGGAGAGATACACTTTGTCAGATGCCACAAAGAGAGCCACATCTCACAGAAGTGTTCCTACTATAACAACCTAAGAGCCAGTTCCAGGCATGATAGAGAACTTTGCCTTAAAATTATTTAATTGGAAAAATCATTAAAGCCCACTGCGGAGGACTCTGCTATGAACTTGGAGAAATCAAGACTGAAAGACAAGGCTTAGACTTTCAGTTGCTCCAGGGTTATCATCAGACTGGAACTCTCACAAGTTGAGAGCTTACCTGGTAAGATCTCTGCCCTTGGTATCTAGCTCCACCAGACTCAGCACAGGTGAGAAACAGGGCGCCTCCGGCACTACCTCAGCACAGAAGCTGACAGCACACAAACAGGACAAGTCAGAGCAAAGACACAAAGTCTTGCTATCGGCACTGCTGATGCCAATGCGCACAACAGTGCCACCACCAGCACCAACATGGATCTTGGCACTAACACATAAGGTGCAGTTGGCACCAACTAACTCCATTAAGACGGGGTTGAAGCACGCCATGGTGAGAGGATTATTCTAAGAGGGGTGGGCGAGATTCTGTGGCCTGCACTGTGCAGGGGGTCAGACTAGATGATCATAATGGTCCCTTCTGACCTTAAAGCTATGAGTCTATGAGTCTATGCGCAGATCTTCATGGCTACAAGCCTCGGGGATTCCTAAAGATCTGCAAATGAAAGTGGTGGACCTCCCATTTGACAGGGCACGTCTGTTTGTGTCCAAAACAGACAAGGTCCTCCATACACTGAAGGACTCCTGAGCCACACTAAGAACCCCAGGCATATATATGCCATCAAACAAACAGAGGCAGTAAACAACATATCAAAGATCTTGGGACACATACAACAGACACCAACAGAGACCATTTGAACATAGGTCAAAACAAAATGACCATAGAGAGCGATCACAACACACCCAGGTCACAATGAACCAAACTTCAAAACAATTTCAAAACATTGGTTGAGGATCTGAAAGAACTCTCCCCAACGCCAGAAATACAGACATCTTCCAACTACATATTTGGCTACCATCTACACCGCTTTTTCCTGGTATGGGCCAACATTACAACAGACCAGTGGGTCTTGGAGATCATCCAATCGGGATACTCAATCCCTTTGCTATACAAGCGCCCTCCCCCATTCATCTTCAAGGACCTCTCACATGAGCACCTTCTATACTTAGAGGTACAGCATCTCCTTCTAATCGGAGTGGTAGAAGGGAACCGCTACTAAGGCAGTGGTTTTTGTTCCAGTTATTTCCTTACCCAGAAGAAAACCAGGGGTTAGAGACTGATTTTTTTATCTCAGAAGGCTCAACAAATTCATACGCAGCCATAGATTCAAGACGGTCACTCTTGCCACAATTATTCCGGTGCTATACAAGGGAGACTGGTTCTCAGCCCTTAACCTTCAAATTTCCATATCATAATTCACCTACCACACAGATGCTTTCTGTGTATCACCGTGGGTTCTGAACGCTGTCAGTATAGAGTGCTGCCATTCAGCCTTTCTGTGGCCACAATGTCTTTTCAAAGACACCAGCGGTGGTTGTAGCACATCTCCAATGACAAGGGGTAATAATTTCTCAACAGTTGTCTCATCAAGGGTACAACATATGAAGAAACACTAAACATGATACAAACAACAAAAACTCTATTCCAGCACTTGTGTCTACAGATCAGTCTACAAAAATCAATTCTGGAACCAACTCAAAAATAGAATTTATAGGAGCACATTTAGATTCTACACAAGTCAAAGGAATGCTTCCCCAACACAGATTTGACACATTTACCATTCTCATTATGATAGTCCAATTCAGCCCCTTCACCACCACAAGAACCTGCCTCCAAATCCTGGGACACGTGGTAAAATATGGCAGACTCCACATGCGTTGCCTCCAGAGTTAACTTGCTACTGAGTATACTCCTTCCTGCGATGGACTAAACAAGATTCTCGGTCCCACAACATATCCTCACCTCCCTATATTGGTAGGAACAAATACAACATATGATGCAGGGAGTCTCTTTTCATCAGGTACCTCCAATGTGTATTATAACTATGGATGCCTCCCTCATACGATTGGGAGTGCATCTGGGCGAGCACATCATTCAAGGCAAGTGATCCTTTCAAGAGTCCTGACTACATATCAATCTGCTAGAACTCAGAGCAGTACATAATGCCTATCACCACTTTTTATACCTATGATACAAAACCAAACCATATGAATTCTCATAGACAGCACTGTATTTATGTTCTACATCAACCAACAGGGTGGAGTACAATCTCATTCCCTCTGCACAGAAGGCCTCAAACTATGGAATTAGTGCTTCCGGCTGTGGTGCTTAAAAGAAGCACACGGGATCTTTTTCAGGGGGATAAGGCAATGTGCCACATCATGTCCTGCTGATGTGATAGTTGGCCAGATAAGTTGAGTATGAGGAAGGAAGTCTTTCTTTGTCGCCCAGCTGCTCTTGGGGACACCTGGGGCAGAGCAGCTGGGGTGCTGCTGGGTTGGTCCCGCAGTGCCGCTCCTCGGCGCTACTGGGCCAACCCAGCAGCACCCCAGCTGCTCTGCCCCAGGTGTCCCCAAGTCAGATGCTGCTGATACTGATCAGCAGCTGACTCCAGGAAGCCCGAGGCAGAGCAGCTCTGCCTCGGGCTTCCTGGAGTCAGCCGCTGGCCAGTTTCAGCAGTGGCTGAATCTGGACGCCTGGGACAGATCAGCTGGGGTGCTGCCGGGTTAGTCCCCACAGCGCTGCACCTTGGCGCTGTGGGGACCAACCTGGAAGCACCCCAGCTGCTTTACCCCAGGTTTCCCCAAGTCAGCAGCGGCTGAATAGAGGAAGCTGGGGGCAGAACAGCTCCAATGGTCAGGTTGCCCGGAGCACTTCCGGGTTCCTGATGGTGCTGGACCATCAGGAGTGCCGGACCGTCAGATGCCGGACCATCGGAGTTTTACTGTACCTACAGCAGCCTACTTACGAACTTCTTAGAACACCACAGAAGACAGGCTTGGCCACCATTTCTCAGAGCAGCACAAATGGGACATGAATCCCTTAGTCACTCAAATGACATTTTGCAAGTGGGGATACCAGCACTTTGATCTCTTCAGAACTCACAAGACTCACAAATGCCATCAGTTCTGCTCCAGAGTGGGATCCAGCCTTGTGTCATTCACATGGACCGCACTGCTCCTCTATGCCTTCCCATCCACCCCGAGTAATTCAAAAGATATGCCAAGACCAAGTGCAAATCTTCCTCACATACTAACCTGGCTCAGACAAATTTGTTTCCCTTATGTCAATCAATTGGCACTCTGCAGTTCTTATTTACTACCACAGTGACTGGATCTCCTGTAGCAACACTACTGGTGGATGGTACACCTGAATATGGAAATTCTTCAACTCAAAACTTGGCTGCTCCATAGTTCTAGCATGCTGAAGAAGCCTGTTTCAGCTGAGTAAAACACACAGCTGCTGCTCTACAACCAGAAAAACTTATTTGTATAAACGGAAACAGTTCTCTGCATGGTGCCACCAACACCAAATGTCATTTATCATGGTGCCTATTTTCACCATACTAGAATATTTTCTGGACCTGAAAGTCTATCATCTCCCTTAAAGTCCTTCTAGGTGCCATTGCAACATTCCATGAACTGACAGAGGGCTCTTCAATTCTTTCCCACCTAAATACCAAATGTTTCCTAACAGGGATTCACAATATATATCAAGTAGTGTGAGGTCCCACACCACCTTGGGACTTTAACCACATTCTCAAAAGTCTTACAAGGACTCCCTTTGAACCTGTAGCCATGTGTTGTCTTCACCATATGTTTGTGAAGATGGCCTTCATAGTAGCAATCACATCACCGAGACACGTAGGAGAGATGGCAGTCCTTATGGCGGATCCCCCCATCTTTGCTAAGGATAAAGTGACACTCGTCCACAATCCAAATTCTTACCAAAAGTGGCCTCTACCTTTCACATTAATGGAAATATACACTTTTCTGCCTTCTTTCCCAAGCCACACAAAGATACTTTAGAGACATCCCTTCACACCTTTGATATAAAATGGGCCATCACTTTTTACCTCAATAGGACCACTCTTCTGTAAATCCACATAGCTGAATGCTCAAAAGGCAAAGCAATCTCATTCCAGCGGTTCTCCAAATAGTTAGCAACTTCTATGCATACCTACTACACCCTGCATAATAAATAACCACCACAAAGAATAATGACACATTCCACCAGAGTTGTGGCAGCTGCCACAGCATTCCTGAAAGATGTCCCATTAGTGGACATGTGCAGAGACACAGTGTGGTCCTCTGAAAATATCTTCACAAAACACTATGCCATCGCAAGTGGTCCAATCCCTACTGCCACAGTAAGTCTAGCTGTCCTGTTGTCCATGTCCAGGACACGCTCCAAAGCCTCAAGGTGGATGTGGCTTTATAGACACCTAGAATGGAGTACCCACAGTGACAGCACTCAGAGAAGAAGAAGTTACTCACTCTGTGCAGTAATGATGGTTCTTTGAGATCTATATTCCTGTGAGTACTCTCCTACCTACCCTCCTACCCTCTACTTTGGAGTCCATCTACAGGATTCATGGTAGAGAAGGAAAGGGGGCAGCCATGTTGCACGCACAATCAGTGGATGCCAATGGCACCATGAGATGGCTACTGTGCATATGTGGCATGTCCAGGCTCTGCTAGGAAAAATTTCCGATCCCCTGCGCAAAGATACATCAACAACTAGCGTGGAGCACCCACAGAGATACAGATCTCAAAGAACCGTCATTATTGCATAAGGTGAGTAACTTCTTCATATACAGAGAAATAAGTGTGACAATAGAGAAAATAGTTATTTCTCAGTGAAGTGTACAAAATGCATGAAAAAATATATTTTCTTTTTCAAGTGCAGCACTTGGCAGAAAATCAGAAGCTTCTGAATAAAGGCTAATCAATTGATAAATTTCAGTGGGGTAGCTGTGTTAGTCTGTAGCTAACTTTGGATTGTGTCCATGAAAGCTCATGATACCATCTACATTTTTGTTAGTCTCTAAGTTGCTGTAAAATTATTTGTTGTGTTTTAAGTTTTTTCCAATTGATAAGTGTCATGGGTGACATCTCCATGCACCTGGACCAGAAGTTTTTATTTTAGCAAATTCTGTTTATTCCAAATTCTAGTGGAGCTTTTAGTTGAATCCCAATATTGAGGGGTTTACTGTGGGTTTTTTCTCACCCTTGAAATAATGAAATTGTCGTAACTCCTCTTAATGCTACAAAAGGGGAAGCATCCTGACAGACAGAGGTTTATCTCCTGTTCCTAGTAGGCAAAAAACGTAACTTATGGAAGGGATAAGTTCAAGAGCTTACTTATTTCCTCTTTGCCTAATAGCATAGCATTACTTAGGGTTGTTTACAGGACAGATGCTACAATGGTGCAGCTATTCCACTGTAATGCTGTATCATATACACTTGTGACAGTGATAGGAAAATGCCAGTTTGGAAAAAGGCATAAAAACTAGCACTGCTTTCTGAATTACAGTATGGTTTGATCCTGCAAACATACTGATGCAGGATGGTTTATTAGATGATGAGCTTTCGTGGGCCTGGAAGTGGGTCTGGCCCACGAAAGCTCTGAGGAAGTGGGTCTGGCCCACGAAAGCTCATCATCTAATAAACCATCTTGTTAGTCTTTAAAGTGCTACATTGTCCTGCATTTTGCTTCAATTACCCCAGACTAACACGGCTACATTTCCATCACTATACTGATGCAGTGCTTGCTTTCTCTCAAGAGTAATGAAGTGTCTAGAGTCAGACATCATTCATGGTAATAATAACTATCCCCAATAGTAAGTTGAGCCTCTTCTTGGTCTAAAGTGTCAATGTCATCAAGGACTTGTATGAATTTTGAGTTAAAGTAACATATGTCTTTAATTTTTCTAAATTATCCTTTTAGCTAGTAGGTGCAAATGGAGTTCTAAACATTAATGGGAAACTGCGTCTGCAATTATATTATCCACCTCCAAGGACCAGGACACAGTCAAATGTTATTGAGGTTTTTGATTGGTGGGCAAAAGGTCCTAGAAATCGTTACCCATCAACATTATATGTAACTATAAAAGGCATAAAACTACCAGATCATGTAAGTTACACACATTTACATATTTATATATAAACAGAAATACTTAAGATCTATTCAAGCTATTTATTCATAACCATGATCAGATGGAAAGTTAACATTTTTAGGGTTTTTTCTTTAACTGTCTTTTATAACTTGCTATACCAAGGATACTAGATCTTAACATGTCCTCTCTTTAAAAAAAATCTAATTAGCACTTTACAACTTTCTGTAAACATTTTTTCCTGCTACTCTGAATGTAACATACAGTCAGTCATGTGTCATCTTTAACCTCTTTCTCCTCTCATATTAGTGAAAATTGGGCCAAATATCATTAAAGTTAATTGATTTACATGGTGTAGATATAGTGTAAGTTAGAGGACAATTCAGCTCCTAGTTTTTATTTTTGTTCTAAAAGCTGTATAAGAAAATGTAATTTTTTATCAGATTTAACACCCTTTAAAGAAGATGAAATCTTAAATTCAAAATAGCTTGAATTATTTGCTCCAACAACCCCAAGATGGAGTGTTAAAAATAAAATTTTGTTAAATACTGTACATATTTTTTTACTGGCTTCTTTATCTATAATCTTGACAGATACCTTATTTTTGTTTAATAGTGACGTGGGTGAATTGTGGCATGGAACATACATGGATGGGCACCTCCACATGGCCAGTCCACTCTCAGTTTTTTTGCATGGCCCCACATAGTCTCTGAGTTGTGGAAAGTGTCTTGAACTGTTTCACTGAACCCAAAGTGAATTTAATCCTTTCCATATTTATAGTATTTTTAAATTGTTGTTCTTGTTAAACATTTTTGCCTTTCCCAGCTTTCTGACTTTAGGGAATGATCTTGCAGTCAGTCACTACTTCATGGTTTTTATTCCTTCATATATTCCTTCTGAAATCTGGAGGTCTAAGTGCAATAGTGACTGTTTGTTATACATGGAATAACGTGTGCATTGATAACTAGTTATCCAAACAGTTTTATTAGTATTATAGTAGTGCCTACAAGGCCTCAGTGTACTGGGCACCATGCAGACATAGAGTAGGAGTCGGTCTTTGGTGTGAGTTATAATGTAATACACACGCCAGACAGAGCAGGAAGGAAAACAGACGCATAGAGAATGGAAGTGACTTGCTTCTCCATGACATTAAGGCATGTTTTTGGAGTGATTTCATTGTGTGTTTCATTAAGATGTTTACAGCTTTTCCTCATGAAAGTTGTCAAAAGACAAACCTGAGTTCAGTAGCCACTATGGCAGTCAGCCTTGATAGGGATCACATATGTTGCTCAAATGTGCTATATAATGTTCTGTCTCTTTTGTGAAATTATTAGATTCTGCTCAAATATTAGGAGATGTTCATTAAGCATGCTTAGCAGTGACTTTTCAGTCACTTTTAAACTTCAGTCTCCCTCACAATTAATTCTACAGATATTACAATGCACTTGTCTACCACTTAAGCACTTATATAGGGGTTTAATTAATTCGGTGACCCTGTGCTGGCCCTTGGCATCAAGTGTGAATTTCAGTAAAGTCTGTTAGATTTGGGGTTGGTAGTTCAACGTGAGTGGGAAAACTCATGCTTAAACAGAAGTGGGCCCAATTGTTGTAAAAAGGCTAATAAAACAAAAAAGGATTAGTCAGCTGTGTAAGTAAAAGATTTTTTTTCAACCATCTGACAAAACTTTACCACCATAATTTATTTTTCACCAATTTTAGGTTTGGTTATTTTTTCATTAAACTTCTTTTAGATTTGATAATGAATGTCATTTATTTTTGGTGGAATTATTATGTATAGGTTGAACCTCCTAAATCCAGAACTCTCTGGTCTGGCAACATCCATGGTCTGGCAGGTTCATGGATGTTGCTGGACCATAGATCCCCAGCACCTGGAAGTGCAAGCTGGTTGGGAGTCCAGTGGTGGGGAGCCCCATCATTGGGAACTGGCAAGCCCTGTCCTGGGGAGCCCTCGCTGGGCATGACACCAGTGGGGGCAGCTGTGGAACTCAGTCCATGGGAAGCCCTGGCTGTGCACGGCAGCAGTGGGGGCACCTGCGGAGCCCCATCTCTGGGAAGCCCTAGCCAGAGGGGACAGAAGTGCGGCAGCCATGGAGTCCTCTCCCCAGCAAGCCCCGGCTGGGTGGGACAGAAGCGGAGCCACAGCGGCTGAGGAACTGCATCCTCAGAGAGTCCCAGCCAGTTGGCAGAAGTGAACTGTAGCCAAGTCCAAATCCTGTAGCAGCAGGGCTGGAGCGGAGCCAGCTGGAGGGAGGGACAGTGTCCTGGAAAGCTGTTGGCATGGGACCTTTACTGATCTAGCAAATTTCCTCATTCAGGACTGGTCAGGTCCCAAAGGTGCCAGACCAGGGAGGTCCAACCTCTGTTACTTTTTAACAGCATGTATTACTATACTATTCGGTATTTTTTCAGATACAAGGATTTCCCCCTTTTAATTTTCTTTGTGTTTACACAAAATACATTTGGATCTTAACATTTTTACAGACATTTCAGTTTTGTGAAATATGTCATTGTACTTAATATTTTGTATTTTCCTGCACTTATTTATTTTGCTATTGCTATTCTCTCTTCAATTAGGTAGATCCTTCTTTCCGTTCTATGATGGCTATTCAGCAGGAACAAGGTAGCACATCATTCAGTGAGCTTCAGAATGAGATATCAAAAAAATCAAGAGTATATAGTCCACATGAGAACAAGGAGCAAGTGAAATGGACAAGATTGCCAGGACAGGTGAAGGTTTTTTAAATGTATAAAAAAAAATCTACTGTCTACTAATAAGGTTATTTTATGGTATAATTACTATGAATCAAGTCTTGTTTGGGAGGGATGGGTTGGTCTCAGGAAACTGTTGCAGGGCAGGCCTCTTTTCATGAAGACCCCGTGCTCCCATTCATCATCAGGGTCCTCTGCAATACTTTCCAGTTCATTGACATTATTCTTGGGACTCTTCATTCAACAGATGTTTCACCAGTTTAGTGGGGATGGAGAGAAGTTAGTGCAGCTCTATTCTTGGGGCTTCTGATCCTGCCCACTCCATCATGGATCTTTACCACATGTAGGAAAGTGGACCTTCTTTCAGCTGATTATTGTCCCTATAATCATTCACTTTATTCTCCAAATGGGAATAGAGATTATTTCATTGCTGGATGCAATGAAAGTCTGTAAGAAACACAAATTCTATACAAAGTGCATTTGTTCAGAAGAAAATTCCAATTTAATTTTAGATGTAAATGACTTTTATTTGATTATATACCTTGATTTTGTGATGTTATATTTTTATTAAAAACTGCCAGTGGTGTGATTTCTTTCATATTGAATAAAAAGCAGTGATTTAAGTAGTAATAAGGAAATGTTAGAAAAATCAACAGATTGTTTTTTAAAAAAACAAAGATGAAAAGGGTGTAGTAGCTAATTGGTTTTTTACTTTTTAGGATGAATAAAAATTGTGTAAAATTATATTAAATTATTTTTCCAAAATTTTATGACTAATTTTTGCCATTTTGCTGAAAGGCAGATAAATGCAAATTCCAAATTAAGTGACCTGTATACTTGAAAATACTGTCTAGACATTCTCAAATATTTAATTTGGCAACTATTAATTATGAAATGTGTACATGTAAATGCTGTAGAAGTTGTGTTTTTGAGAGAGAGAGGTATTGACAACATATTTTTGCTGATTTTTGGCTTGTGAAAAAGTTCCAAGAGGATAAATATGACAATACATATCTTGCATTTCCTCAGATTATTTGTTAAAATGTAAGAAGATCAATTAAAAATTAGTATTCAGTTAAAATGCATATTTTACATATGCACTAATGGTATTGCTTAAAATCCTTTCCCTTACTTATTTAAGTTCTATTGTTGAAGTTGTGGAATAAAGAAACATTTTCAAATCAAAATAACAAAAGTACAGGCAGAAAGTGGTTTTGTTTTTCCTTTGTTGTTTTTAGAACCTTTTAAATGCTTATATTTTTACTACAGTGTAAGAGTCGTTAAATACATAACCAACACACAAACCTTAAAAGATGTTAACATTCACAACTATGCAATAACTGTTTTGTATTGGAAATGTAGGCTTGTCGAATACCAAACAAGCATCTCTTTTCACTGAGAGCAGGGGATATGGGATGTTTCTGTATTCGTTTTTCTCAAGATGGAAAAACATTAGCAGCAGCATGTGCAGGGAGGGATGGTTATCCCATTATTTGTAAGTTACAGTTTATTACTTATATTTTAACATAGCTATTAACAATTACGACCTTGTAATAGTTTTATTTAATAATTCAGCATTTTAAATATTCTTTGCTGTATGGCCACTTTAGCAAAGTGATTGAAAATAGCATTGTTTTTCATATGTTAATGTATATATGTCCAGATTAAGGATCAATATTTCAATATTTCAGCATCCAGTAGAGATTCAGTAACCTGAGAGTCTGGATTATGATAGGAATGCAAGTTCTGGTCATTTTTAAGTGAAATAACTTACCCTTTTGTAGATTTCTTTTATAGGGGAAAAGGAATTTGTGAATTAATTTAGTTTTCATGAAAGTGAATAATCAATAATACTAACTTGGGCCACCCATAATGTTGGAGATGTCAAGCATTCTTATTCACTGGACTGTGGGTAAAAGGGCCTCCACAGGCTGGATCCAGCCAGCCAAACAGGTGCATTTGGTCCACGGAGGCCCTGCTGCTTTCCTGCCCCCTGGCCAATTCAGGCCTGGGACCAGGGGAGCACACAAAACCTTCTCCGTTCTGTCCCCTCCCTGCCTTTTATTATAGTTTTGCTTCAAAGCACCATGCGCTGCTCACAGGGCGGGGACAGAGTGGAGAAGGTTGGGGGCAGAGGAGCACGCAAAGCTTCCTCCCACCTTGCCTGGAGCACGTGGTGCTTTGAAACGCTGCGTGCTGCTCGCAGGGCGGGGGTAGGGTTGGAGGAGGCTTTGCGCGCTCCCCCACCCCCATTCCAATCAGGGGCTGGGGAGATTCGTGAAGTTTCCTTTGCCCTGCCCCAGCCCTTCAAAGTGCCACAGGCTCCTTGCAGGGTGGGAGGAGGCTTCCCGTACTCCCCCACCCCCAGGCCCTGATTGGTGTGGGCGTGGAGGAGTGTTCCATGCCTCTTATAGAGCATGGGTGCCTAGTGAGAAGGGGGGGGCAAAGGGCTCCCCACCCCCAGACCAATCATTGTCTAGGGGCGGGGTATCCCACTCCTTCCTCTTTAGGCCCCGCCCCTTCCAGGGTGGCCTGGGGCTACTTCAAAAATTTTTGAAGTGGCCCCTGGGAAAAATTATTGCCCACCCCGACTTAAAAAGTAGCTATCAAGGTTTTATTGTTTATCTACAAAACTTGCTAATCATCAAAAAATTGGCCTCATCATTAACAATCTTATGTAGCTGGGCAAATGGCAATCAAATTTTTAAAAAATTAAAGGTTTTTTGCTAGATATATTAGGTTCATCCTGGGTATCTTAAACGGTCTGGTCCAATTTTTAAAGGGGTTAATGCACTTGTGACATATCCATGAACCACTAGATGGAAGTAGATGCTTGCAGACTTGTGTTTAAGTGATTATCAGTGCATTCTCCCTAGCTATATGATTTTGAATTATGGAAATTTGGAGTCAGTGGAGTTGATTTCACTTATGCAGCAATAACTTGGAATGTATCTAGCTTTGTAGTAATTATATATATTGATTGCATTAACATCTTTCATATCTGAAGTTTTAAATTTGTATAGGAATATGCAGTTATAAGTTCTTTATATAAAACCATGGCCCTAAATGGTTTTCTTTTGAGAATCAATGTTTTATTATTGGAAACCAAGTTTTACCTCCAACTTTAACCTTTTTATTTACATTTTCATTAGTGTATGAGATTCCTTCTGGACAATATTTAAGAGAGTTTTATGGCCACCTTAATATTGTATATGATCTTTGTTGGTCAAAAGATAATGAGTACCTTCTTACTTCATCCTCTGATTGCACTGTCAGGTCAGTATGAGTGAAATGTTATTACAACTTTTGTCAAAAGTATAAGTATATTTTGTGAACCCAGCTATGTCTTTACATAAACCGTGCTGGACAACTTTTAACCATGGATTTGATTGTAATTTGAGTTATTTGTTAATATTTTTGGAAAACTGTGATAGAATTAGAGCTTTGAGTGAATAGTTGTATTATGTTTGGTTTAAAATGTATGGTGGTTTTGGTCCAAGTTTTTAAAATGTAGTTGCCTAAATATAGGCTCTTTAAAAAATGGCCTTATTTTCCAAAAGTGTTGAGCACCCAATAGCTATTACAATAATCAGTATGACTTGACCAACATTTAATCATTGAAGAAATTACCATATTCTATATGCAGAGTCAATCTTAATGCCACATTAAGGTTGCAAATTTGAACACACAAAGCAAAAAATTGAAAATTTAGAATTCAGATATCAACTTTAACTTTACTGCATTGCAATTACATATAGTATTTTGAATTCTTGGCTAGGTTGTTAACTGTGGAACTGAAGATTAATTACTGTATCTGAATTGTGAAATCTTAACTCTGTCTTTTTTCCCTATTGTATATCCATTTTAAATATTACATTAGTGTCATATTTAAGTAGTAAGTATAGAAGTACTTAAAGCTCCTTCATTCCTCCAAAAACAGACAGACAAACAAACAAATCAGAACACCTAAAACACAGCAAGAAAAAATATGGCCATAATATATCATAAATATGTTATGGGTAACAGTTTTTAATCTTCACTGATGTATAGATAGACAAAACCTCCTAGTTGTTGCTTTTGTTGTGCAACTCCATATTGCTAGACCGCTGCATAGTTAAAATCCCCAAAAAATTCTGATTGTCATATTGTATGTGTTGAAAGAGTTAATTTTAATTGGTTTTACTTTAATTGGCAGAGGAGAAATAGATGTGGAGTTCTTAAAGTGTTTATCTACATTGTTTCCATTCTTGGTATACCTGAATAAGAAGGGTTTTTTTGTGTGGGGGAGAGGTGGTGGCATCTGTATACATATTATTTGCCCTGGATGTTTTTGCATATTTCATCCAGGTCTAAGGGCATAAAAGGCAGAGTGGGCCCATCTTCCCCTCAGTTCTATCTTACCTCTTGTAGCAGGAACGTGAACTCAAGTAGTGTTCTCCTTCTCTTCACATAGTGTTAGAAGTACCATAAAATCTCGAGTATAATGCGCAATTTTTTCAGAGTCAAAGTCGGGGTGCGCATTAGTTAGTAGTCCTACTGCATAGTTACTAGTTAGTTAGTTCATATAATTTGTTAAAATTACATTTTCTTAGATAAGTAAGTCTCAGTATAGGCTAGACTTCTTGCCTGTACAAGAATGTTAGAAACAGGATAGAAGCTAAATTTCCAGAGTTCAAAATCTGTGTCACATATGAAATTTAGTTCCCATTGAAATGTTCCACATGAAACTTTTCAGTGTAGCTGAAAAAACTCAGTAGATTGGATTAGACCCTTAAGTATTTGCATGTATTTGTTTCTCAAATCACTAGTACAAAATTATTAGTCTGTATAATAATATTTGCTCGAAAGCTTTACGTTATGAGACAGTTATCCTAATTTCTTTTTTAAAGAATGTGGAAAATTGAGAACCAGGCTACAACGTCAGTGAGCGTTTTCCCTCATCCTTCATTTGTTTACACTGCAAAGTACCATCCAGTTGCTGACTATCTTGTGGTAACAGGATGTTATGACTCTGTGATTAGGGTATGGAATGCAAAAGTGAAAGAGATCCATGGTCAGTTGTTACAGGAGTTTGATGGTCACAAAAGTTTCATCAATACACTGTGTTTTGATGCAGAAGGTATGTTCAAGCATGTTCATTTTGGTTTATTTCATGCAAAAAGATGTTAAAAAATTAGGATGTTTTTATTTTGTTACAGTTATTTTATTGAAATGTCTCACTCAGATCTACTACTAGCCAGTGTGCTCCTGTCTTACATAATCTTGGCATATCTACAATATGCTGAGCACTATACAAACTTATAGGGAGACATTACCTAGGCTGAAAAGATAAATATGCAGCCAACAGACAGGAATGGCAGGTATAACAATGTAAAAGGGTAAAGTAGTCAGTCTTGATATGTTTTTTTTAAACTAGATATATAGATTATTTACAGTTGACCCTCTTCCTAGCTCTTTTTAGTTGGCTAATTTCTTGTAAGTGTCATGACATAAAATGGTATGGAATAAAGAATGGAAAGTGTTGGGGGAGAAGTAGGCAATGGTGTGTTAAGGCTACCATTGCGGGGTGAGCAGAAGTGTGGCAAGGCTCTGTGAAAAAAGTAGGGCTGTGAAATGATTAAAGTAGTAGTCACAGTTAATCAGTTTTAATCTCACTGTGAATGCTAGACAACCATTTATTTATACATTTGTGGCTGTTTTCTACATTTTCAAATCCTTACTATAAGTCAAAGATATGTTCCAAAAAACTTGGACTTATTGTGAAACAACTTAAAGTGGTCAATTTTTTTCCCGCGGCTGACTTCCATTTAAGCAAACTGGGGGGAGTGTTATGTGTGACTTATAGCGGGGAATGGGAAGACTTATAACGCATCAGTCCAGAAACATCAACGACTTTAGTGTGGAACGGATGTATATTGGGGCGACTTATCATGGGGACCCCCTGTATATTGATTGCAATGACAACACAATATAAAGTTGTCAAGACTGTTCCCCACATTGGCATGACAAATGCAGAAAGCATTTCCATCCCAAAACCTTATCTCTACAGGCTTTGGTACAAAAACTTCCCCCCAAAAATCCTAATACCTGGACTTTGGGGAATATTTACTGCCACCACTCAAGTAATTGTAAGAAAAACAGGAAAGAGATCACTTGGGAAACCTCCTCCCTAAAACCTCAGGGGTAACCTCAAGTTCTTTTTCCCCAAAGAGATTGAAAAAGAAAAGAGAAAACAAGCTGTAGTTTGTAGTAGCTGACTCCTAGTCAGACAGATAGACCTCCCAGGACACAAAAATGAACCAATACCGGTTAATAAGAAAAAGAAAACAAACTTTTATTATCAAAACAAAACTCTGTTGCAAGCGTAATTGAGGTGGCTAGATGGTAAGAGCCACCAGTTAATATAATCAGAGAAAATTCCCTGGGTTAGAAAGCTTCATTACAAAAGAGGAGAAAAAAACACTTTTAAAGAAAGAAAAAAACATTTTTAACAGCACAGACCTCAATTCCAGATTCCCAAACCAGAAAACAATAAAACCTGATGGGGCTATCTATACTTTGCCCTACTTACATGTATAAGAAGACTTTTCTTGGAGAGAGAGATGGCCTCCCACCTCCCTGTTACCTGAAAGAAACCGCTCTGACTCTGACAAAGGAGAGAAAAGATAAAAATTCCTTTGCCCCAGTTTGAAATCCCAACCTGCATTATTATTGGCTGACCAGATACCTGGCTGGGGACAGGAGACATAATTAACCCCTTAGCCACCAGGTTACTGGTCAGCCCTCCTGGTTATGACAAAAGTATACAGTGCTTACTTTATATTATTTTTATTATAATTAGTTGCACCGTGGAAAAGATTAAATAGTGTTTTTCAGTTCACCTAATATAAATATTGTAGTGCAATATCTTTATCATGGAAGTTCAGTTTACAAATGCAGATTTTATTTTTGTTCTATAACTTCACTGAAAAACAAAAAATAAAATGTCAGGGCCTACAAGGTAATTCAGCCCTACTTCTTGTTCAGCCAATCGCTAAAACAAACAAGTTTCTTTTCATTTACGGGAGATAAAGCTTACCACTTTTTATTGACAGTATCACCTGAAAGAGGGAACAGGCATTCACTTGGCACTTTTGTAAACAGCATAGTATATTTACGTGGCAGATATGCTAAACATTCATATGCTCCTTCATGCTTTGATCACCATTTCATCGGACATGCTTCATGCAGCATTATTGCCTGTCAGTGTAAACAAACTTGTTTGTCCTGGTGATTGGCTGAATAAAAAATAGGACAGAGTGGATTTGTAGCCTCTAAAGTTTAATTTTGTTTCATTTTTTGAATGGAGTTTGTGATATAACAGGGCTAGGAAGCAGTGGGAGAGTGCTAAAGGGGAAGTATACAAACCCTAGACTAATGAAGTGTGGGTCCTGTAGACTAGGAAAGGCTATTCTAGCGTATTTGAAACACCTGTAGCCAAATAAGGCCCTGTCCTGAACCTAACTACACTCCTCTGCTTCAGGCAATCAGGGTGGAGTGAGGAAGTACAGAGAGCTGAAAATTGAAGGTACGTTGCTGAGATTTGAAATACCAGAGAAGTGGAGGAAGAGAGACCCTGTCCCAGAACAGTAGGGAGACTCCCTTCCCCAGCAACAAGCACCAAGGGTAATCTTACCCAAAGCAGAAAGAGGGTGAGAAATGTTCAGAGTTTGAGAGGAGCTGGGGCTTAGATCTCTTCCCTGCTTTTCTTTCCTACCACTTACATGGACCACTAGTGGGGCCTCAGCATCCCAGGAGGAGGGGCAAGGGATAATGTCCTAGCTGCTGCCAAGAAAAGTGTGGGTCCCACCATCGGCTATATTGCTACAAGTTACATAACAAAAACAAAAATCTACACTTGTAATTTGCACTTTCACAATAAAGAGATTGCATTGTAGTACCTGTGGGTAGGTCTACACTACCCCGCTAGTTCGAACTAGCGGGGTAATGTAGGCATACCACACTTGCAAATGAAGCCCGGGATTTGAATTTCCTGGGCTTCATTTGCATAAGCCGGCCGGCGCCATTTTTAAATGCCAGCTTGTTCGAACCCCGTGCCGCGTGTAGCCGCGCGGCACGGGGTTCGAACAAGCCGGCATTTAAAAAATGTCGCCGGCCGGCTTATGCAAATGAAGCCCGGGAAATTCAAATCCCGGGCTTCATTTGCAAGTGCGGTATGCCTACATTACCACCCTAGATCGAACTAGGGTGGTAGTGTAGACATACCCTGTATGAGGTGAATTAAAAGTACTATTTTATCTTATTTACAGTGCAAATATTTTCAATAAAAATAGTATAAAGTGAGCATTATACACTTTGTATTGTGTGGTATAATTGAAATCAATATATTTGAAAACAGAAAAAATTCCGAAAGTAATTCATAATAATATTTAGGTAGTCTACTATTGTTTTATGGTGTGATTTCAAACTGTAGTTTATCATGATTAATTTTTAAAATTTGTTTACTGGTTCTCAAAAATTTACCAACCCAAGGATCCACATTTTGATTTAAAAATGTTTGGGAATCCTCTGATATCCCCCTTCTCTGAAGCGCTGCCTGCTTCATCTCTCCTTCCTCTGTTGCTCACTCACTTTCACTGGGCTGCAGCAGGGGTTGGGATCCCAGTAGCACATACAGTGGTTCCTGGAAGTATCCGTCAGGACTCTGCACACCCTATGTGCAGGAGTGGCCAGAGAGGCTCAGTGTGCTGCCTTGGCACCTGCAGACACTACTCCTGTAGCACCCATTAGTTGTTGTTCCTAGCCAATGAAAGCTGTGGAGTCAGCACTCAGGAACAGGGGCAGCACACGGATCCTCTCTGTCCACTCTATGCCTATGGGGTCAGAGATCTGACGGCCTCTTCTGGGAGCTGCGCAGAACCAGGGCAGGTAGGAAGCCTGCCTTGACCTCTGACTGCAGGCCCCAGGATGCACCAGAAGGGAGGAGAAGAATGTGTTCAGCAGCTAGATTCCCTGGAGTTCTCACACAGACCCCAGTTTGAGAAATGCGATCTAGTTAATTTGGTTTGAGTTAATCGTTAGAGTTAGGTGCAATTAATTGACAGCCCTAGAAAAAAGACAAAGTGGGATAAATAGGAAGAGGCAGAATGATGTAGTAACTTCAAGGCAAAGACCAGAAATTTAAATCTAATATGGTGGAGAAGGAGAGAACCTGTAGAGAGATTTAAAGAGGAAGATGACCGGGTCTGAACATAGATAAGAAAAATCTTAGTGGCTATATTTGATATGGATTAGATGAATAAGTGTGATATAGGGAAGCCAAAGAAGAAGATGATGCAGTAATCAGAGTGAGAAATGATGTGGCTCACTGATTATTTTAGCTAAAGGGACACAGAGAAAAGATTGGATTTTAGAAATAGTATAGAGGAAGATAACTTAAGAGCTAAATATGGCCTGGTTGTGAGAGAGTGTGTGTATCTGTCTTCATTGTTGGAGAGAGAGATTGGAGTCTGAGATGACTCTTAGACTAACTCTATACTACATTACTAATGGTAGAGACTCTATAACCCAATGGGAGAAATATCTCATCAGCTTAATAACCCCTGTCTCCACAATAGGGGTTATTAAGCCGTAGCTTAATTAAGCCGTGGAATGAGGTGTACCGGTAGTTCGGAATAGGAAGCCTAATCCGAACTACCTACTCCATGCCGCGTGTAGCCGCGGGCACGGAGTCCGAACTAGCGGGGCTTTAAAAATGGCGGCGCCCGGCAAGATGCAAATGAAGCCCGGGAAATTCAAATCCCGGGCTTCATTTGCAACTTCGGTTGCCTACATTAACCACCCTAGTTCGAACTAGGGTGGTAGTGTAGACATATCCTCACTGCTTTGTCCTCAGTAGGGTTCTTTACTGGATAATTAGGAGTAAAGAGTCTGATCTAGAGTCCACTGAAGTCCGTGGAAAGACTTCCAATGATTTCAGTGACCTTTGGATCACAGAAGACAATATTAAAAAGCAAAGGCATTCAGTAAACCCACCTTAACATCTAAGGCTGTGTCCAGACTCCATGCCTCCGTCGACGGAGGCATGTAGATTAGCGAGATCGGAAGAGGGAAATGAAGCCGCGATTAAAATAATCGCGGCTTCATTTAAATTTAAATAGCTGCCCCGATCTGCCGATCAGCTGTTTGTCGGCAGATCGGGAGAGTCTGGACGCGATGCCCCGACAAAGAAGCCTTTCTTCATCGACACAGGTAAGCCTCGTGAAACCAGGTTTACCTGTGTCGATGAAGAAAGGCTTCTTTGTCGGGGCATCGCGTCCAGACTCTCCCGATCTGCCGACAAACAGCTGATCGGCAGATCGGGGCAGCCATTTAAATTTAAATGAAGCCGCGATTATTTTAATCGCGGCTTCATTTCCCTCTTCCGATCTCGCTAATCTACATGCCTCCGTCGACGGAGGCATGGAGTCTGGACACAGCCTAAGTGAAAAACAATCCAAGTATTCATTGTAAGTGATAGAGAATTTAAATTGTTATTCTGTTTGGAATGTATGGTATTGACTTCTGTGATGCATATCAACAAAATTAAGGTTTTTTGACTACTTTGCATTAATTAGAGAAAATGGAAGCAAAGCATTGCTGTTCAAATATTGGCTGTAATAATTCATTTTTAACAGGGGTGGGGAATCTTTTTTTGGGTCGGGGGCTGCTGACCCACAGAAAAATCTGTTGGGGGCCACACACTAGTGAGAAGCCAAAACAAAACAAAAAACCCTCACTGATGTCGCCCCCAACTGTGAAGAAAGACACTTCCCATATTTCCCTTGTACACCAGAGACTAGGGTCCCAGCCTAGTAAATTTTGTACTTCCCTCCCCATGTTGGGGCAGGAGGGGGGCTGGAGTGCCAGCACAGGCTGCTAGGATTGCCAGGTGTCCGGTTTGAACTGGACAGTCCAGTATTTGAGCTTTTTTTTCGGGAAACAAATTGAGAAAATATAAATGTCTGGTATTTTCTAAATAAGATGTAATGTAGATTGTGATGTAATGTCAAGTGTGTCCAGTATTTTTGTTGAAACCATCTGGTAACCCTACAGGCTGCCCAATGTTGGGAAGGGGCCGTAAGCTTTGGAGGCCACATCCAGGCAAGAAGGGGTCTGCATCTGGCTCCGGGGCCTGAGGTTCCCCACGCCTGATTTATAATATATCGATGAATTTGGAAGTTACTATAAAACTGTTAATAGCACTGATAAGATCAGTTTCCAATGTATATTTAATTTTGGAAATATTTCCAGCTCACTGTTGTTCATTTACTCTGATTTCAAAATCTTACTGTTAATATCACAAAATACATGAAATTATTATTTTACAGGACTTCACATGTTCTCAGGAGATAGCTCAGGAATGATTATAGTTTGGAATACCTTTGTCAAAGGAAGTTCTCAACATCCACTCCAACAATGGGGTATTAATAAGGTATACAGATATTTTTAATTATCCAGATAACTTTTTATGTAAAGTAATTTCAAATCTAGCCATCTAATTTGCATTTAATTGCTTTTTCATGTTACTTTTGTACAGTTGGAAAGTAAATTTCCCCTAAATGTCTTGTTAACACTTTGCAAACGGTTGATAAAACATGCTGTGAATCACTGGCTGGGGATTTCTAGGTTTTGTCACAGTTTTAGATATGATACAGTAAGTAGAGAATGTAAATGCTTATTCCTAGCACCAGTTTCTACAATAAATGTTTGAGATTGTTAGCATTGTACTTGCACACAGTAACATGTTGTTTGTACTTCCATAGATAGAATTGAAATAACAGACTATGTATCTTGTCAAAGCAGCTTTGTTCACACTTCTATGATTAACGTCTTGTCAGCATTTTTGTTATCAACCCTGTTTTTCAGGATGTCATAGTTGTTATAGGATCTGTCATTTGGCTCTGAAAAATCAATCTGTGCTAAAACTTGTTGTTCTTTGAGAGATGTTTCTGTGGGTGCTGCACTGTAGGTGTCAGTGCACTCCTGCACCGTTGATTGGAGGCTTTTAGATCAGTGTCCCTGCAGGCCATGCAGGCGCAAGTCACACATGTGCCTATTTCCTGCCCCCCGCCATTTGTTTTCTACTGTCCTCATCTGGAGTCTGAGTTCCTCTGTGTTCCTCAGAAAATTATTATCTTTGTTACCATTCTTTACGTAGATAAGTAATTGGTCTTCTCTTACCTAAGCAAGTCTCTATTACCCTAGTTCTTCCTTGTTTAAAAAAAAAATCTTCTCTCCTGTTTCTTTCCTATAGTTAGATAGGATGCCTGGTTCACCAGGTTTTAAGTACTGCACATCATGTAAGATTGCTATCCCTATTTCAGATGGACACTCGCAATGCATCCGTTGCTTGGGGGAAGTTTATGTTCCCCAGAAATATGCCCACTGTAATAAATTGAAGGCAAGGGCGCAAAGAGACAGGGATCTCCAATTAAAACGTATCCTGATAGAAGTCCCTTCACCCTGCCTTGCACCCTAGGTTTGAACTATCTACAGCCCACTCAGTACTTCAGCCAGCAAAGGACAAGAAAACTTCAAAAAAGTGCACAACTTTGTCTTCTCAGAAGGCTTCTCTGGCCAGTAAGTGCTCTCCGACCACTTTGGTGCCGATTCCGCCAGCTGAACTGTGTTTAGGTACTTATGACGTGCTGGGCGTCTCCAGCACCACTCGCACTGTTATTGAGACCAGTATGCACTGATCCGGTGCTGAGGTAAAAGGCTTGAAATTGTCTATCTCTATTATAACTGAACTGTCCCTCACCAAGAGTGCTGCACCAACTGCACCATTATCAAAGCCAGTATCTGTTACTAATACGGCCCTGATTGGCATTGCAGACACAATAATAGCCTCTCCATTGCTCTCTGCACCAAACAATCCTGTGGCATTGCCATTGATTGTGGTACAGCACACTACAGCACCATCCATGCCGGCACTGCAATTTGTACATCACCGGGGCTGCTTAGTATTTTCTACGGTTCCTCAGCACCGTTCTATTTCTAGGCATGCTGGCAGTGTAGCACCCCCTATCTCACACCCAATTTTCAGGTGAGGAGAAGGAGGATATTGAGGCAGTTTTTTCACCTCAGACTTCCCCTCCCACCGAACCACTGATTCCCTCACCATGTTCACAATCCAGGTCATCCTATACCAATATGAAAATTGTGGTCACGATACCACAATTTTCTTGTGTGGTACCGTCAACTGTGCATGGGTCCACCAGGACATTGACAATATTGGACCCATAGAGACCTACCCCATTGTAGACATCCACTCCACCAAGCATAACGTGCAACAAAATAAATCTCCTCAGCCACACCAATCTTCATCTATAGAGCACCAGGAGGAGGTGACCCCCACACAAGCACAACCAGTGGGTACAGATCCCTACCTAGACACCAATTCATCCGTTTCACCGGATGAAGCCATTATACGACCCCTCCCCCCACCTATGGCAGCCGATGACTTCACACACATTTTCTGAACCTTTTCAAAAGGATGGTTGTAGAGCTCATTATTACTCTTGAAAAGATAACAGAAAATCAACATGAGCTCACCAATATCCTACAATCAGTAACATCTTCTAAGATTGCCCTGCCTATTAATCCTACAGTTATGGACCAAGCCAAAACAATTTGGCAAGCACCTGGCACTATAACACCTACCTGGGAATGGGCAGATAGACAATACTATGTCTCATGTCACCCAGGGGTTCGTATCTTTTCTTCACACATCGTGCTCCAAAATCCCTGGTTGTGGAAGCTACTCACCAAAGGAACAAGCAGCAACATTTTCACTCTACCACTTCAGTCCGCAGCAGTAAAAAGCTAGACGTCTTTGGCTGAAAAGTTTGTTTCTTCTACCCTCCAATTTAGAGTGGCCAGTTATGTAGCTGTCTTTGATAAATATGACTACAAGAACTATTCAGAATTCAATGATTTTATTAATGACATTCCCAAGGCGACTGCCTCCTGAAGGCACATTCCATGCAGGACTCCCAATGGAGCACCTCTGTAACCATCTGATATTTCTTCTCCCCGGTCTACAAATAAACAAACTAAAATCAGCACTCACTCCAATACAAAATATACAATTCATAGGAACTTAACTTGACATAACAACCATGAATGCCACTTTGCCACTTAACTGTTTTGAAAACATCAAAGCACTGGCAAATAAACTGCAGCACAGTCCCTTGGTTATAGCCCATGATTGCCTCCAATTACTGGGACACATCGCCGCTTGCAATGCAATTGTCCCAAATGCGTGCCTATCTATGCGATGCTTACAGGGATGGCTGAGCACAGTTTACAGGCTGAGCATACATTCTCTCACCAAGTTCCTTTCCATGGCCTGTTAGTCAAACACTTGCTTGCATGGTGGACACTTGCTCGCAACCTTTGCTCAAGGGTCCCATTCACTTGACAAGATCCATCTGTGACTATCACCACAGCTGCCTCCCTTACTGGTGGGAAGCACATCTGGGGAACTATGCCACCCAGGGTCTATGGTCCACCACAGAAAGAGCACTACATATAAACGTACTTGAGCTCTGAGCAGTTCTGCAGCCAATTTCTTCCTCTCATCGACAACAAGTGTATTAGAGTCTACACGAACAATGTAACCTGCATGTTTTCTATCAACAGACAAAGTGGTGCCACACCCTCTGCACAGAGTCCATGACACTCTGGAACTGGTTCCTCCAGCACAGCATAACAATATCTGCTTTTTGCCTTTCAGGAGTTTTCAATACTATATGGACGCATTCGGCACAACACTTCTCCCAGAGCATGAATGGGAGATAAATGACAACATTCTTTGACAACATTCAAACTAATCTTTGACCTATGAGATCTCCCCAGAATCCACCTTTTTGTCATTATCAACAAAAGATGCACAGACTTCTGCTCCAGAGCAAGTATAGGCATATGATCCCTGGGAGATGCACTATTAGCCAATGTGATTTCTGTCTCCCATACACTTTCCCTCCAAAACCTCTCCTCCACAAATTGTTGCAAAAAATACGGAGGAACAGAGCTGTGGTTATATTCAGAGCCCCCTCATGGCCAGACTGTCTTGGTACCCCTTCCTCACCAGAATGTCCATCTTTCCACCAATCACCCTTCCACCAAACCACAATCTTCTATCACAACAGGGAACGCAGGCACAGCACCCCAGCCCTTAAATTCTACATCTCAACCTGGAACCTCAGTGGTCCTCTGCTCAGGAGCTAAAATGTTCACAACCTGTCCAAGTAGTGTTACTCCATAGCAGAGCTCAAACCACTCAAAAAACCTATTTGCAGAAATGGAAAAGATTCTCATCATTGGTGCTCCAACAGACACATTCCACCAGCCGCTGCATCCCTCCCAACAATCCGCAGTTATCTTTTACACCTTAAGCACTTGGTCTCTTTAGTTCTGTAAAAGTACATCTCACAGACATTGCAACTTTCCATCTGAAAATTGACACTGCCTCTATATTTGCACACCCAGTGACAAAGAAATTTCTTAAGAGTTTCCAAGCCCTGACATTACACCATGAACTGAACCTTGGGACCTTCACCTCATCCTCTGTGCTCTAACACACCAACTATTTGAACCAATGGCAACACGTTCCTTCTTGCATCTGTTGATGAGAACAGCGTTCTTAGTATCTGTCACACCTGCAAGATGAGTGGGAGAAATCGTAGAACTCATAGCAGAACCACCATGCATAATGTCCTGTAAGGACAAGGTTTCCCTCCGCACTCATCCCAAATTCTTACCAAAAATTAGTTCAGCTTCCCATAATAACCATCCACCCTTCCGACTTTCCTTTCAAAATCACACACCAGCTCATTTGAATCCACAGTGTACACACTGGACATGCACAGAATACTATCCTTTTTCCTCCATGGGGCAAAACTCTTCAGATCCTCTCCCAAATTATTCATATCAATAGCAGACTGTGACAAAGGTAAATCCATTTCCTTGTAGAGGCTTTCACAGTGGATATCAGACTGCATCCAGTTATGTTATCACAACATCAAGGCCAATGCTCCTACCTCTGTCCAAGCACACTCCATGAGAGCTGTATCCACATCGATAGCATTCCTACACAAAGTCCTGATTACGAACATTTGCAGAGCTCCAATATGAGATAAACACTTTGCACTCACTCATGGTCCATTCTCTGACATCATCATGGCTAAAGCTGTCCTATTCACAGCTTGTCTACCGGATCCAAAGTCTCTAGCTGCTTAATACATACAGCTTTGCAGTCACCCATGGGGACATCTCTTAAAGAAGTAAAGGAGGAAGTTACTCACCTGTGTAGTAACTGATGTTCTTTGAGATGAATGTCTCTCTGGGTGCTCCACTATCCACCCTCCTCATACTTCGGAGTTTTAGTGTGGTCTCTGTTGCAAAGAAGGAACTGAGAAGGAAAGGGGCCACGCATGTGTGAGGTCAGGACACTGAAGATGTGCGAGCCAGGCACTGTGCTTGCACAGACCACAAGAATACTGCTCTAAAATCCTCTTTCAGGGTGAATCGACACCTACAGTGGAACACCCACAGGGACACTCATCTCAAAGAATGTTAGTTACTGCATTGGTGAGTAACTTCTTCATTTGGGATATGGTATCTTGTCTAGGAATCAGTGTTTGCTTTTTAAAATAGATTGTTGTTGTTTTTTTAAACGACATTTAATCTTTATTTGCTCCTCCCCCTGCCTGCCCACCCGTTGGATGAGTTAATATCAGAGTGATCATCTTTGTTTCCTGTAAAAGTAATCTTGCGTTAAAATAAACTTTTTCATTGTAGGAAATAAAAGAAAATGATATTAAAGGGACTCCAATAAATCATTTAGAGGTACATCCAAATGGAAGACGTTTATTAATCCATGCCAAAGACAGCGCTTTGAGGATAATGGATCTCCGAATGTAAGCAGGTTTTTGTACAGTGCATAGATTTCTGGGTTTCAGGTTAACTTATCATGGCAATAAAATGTTTTAAAATTATAAAATACATACTTAAAAAGAGGAAGGATGGTCCAATAGTTACAGAGCTGGACTGGAATTTGGGAGACTTCAATATAAATCCCTGCTCTGCCATAGGCTTCCTTTGTGACATTGGATATGTTATATAAGTTAGAATTTCCAAAAGTGCCTAAGTCCAATTTACAAATTTAGGCACTAGCCATTGTAATTTTTTCAGTATAATTCAGGAAGTTCAACCTCATTTAGGAAGTCTGCAACAGAGCAGGGATTTTATTTCAGGTCTACCAAGTCCTTTTAAAAAAACTGGACACTTGGCTTGGTTCATTGACTTTCAGTGGGATTTAGGAGCCTGATTTACTTAAGACACTTTTGGAAATGTTATGTCTACACTTTAAAGCACTACAGCAGTGCCAATCTTATGCTCCAATAAATCTGTTAGTTTCTAAGGTGCCATAGGACTCCTTGGTGTTTTTGCAGATACAGACTAATACAGCTACCTGTCTGAGACCTCTGATAGGAAGCATTCTCTAATTGGCATAGGCAAGCCATCTTCCCAAGAAATGGCAGGTAGGTTGACAGAAGAATTCTTCTATCAACCTAACATTGTCTATAGTGGGATTTTTCACATCCTGAGATGTAGCTATACTAATGTAAGTATCTAGTATAGACTCAGGCCTTAGGGTTAGTCTACACTAGAATCACTAAAGCAGCGCAGTTGTACCCTTATGGTTATGTTTCTATAGTACTGCTAGTGTAGGTGGTCTGTGCTAACAGGAGAGAGCTTCTCATGATGACATAGTGCTATCCATACCAGTGCTTAGGTCAGTGTAACATACATCACTCAAGGGTGCCTTTTTCACAACCCTGAGTGACTTATACTGAAGTAAGCACTAAGTACATGAGATGCATGGGTGGAGAATATAGTGGTAAAGTATAAAATCTATGTCAATTTTCCCTCTTTCCTATACAAACACAGACTCTCAGACGCTTCAGTGGGTAGCCGAGTTAGTCTGTATAGCAATGTTTCTTAAACTGTGTTCCGTGGCACACCGGTGTGCCGCGAGGCAGTCGGAGGTGTGCCGCAGAGAACAACAGAGTTCAAAATGGCTGGCCTTAAAGGGGCAGGCGACCTTTTTATTATTTTTTTTGCTCAATAACTTTTCCCCTGACTCTTCTTTTCCCTCTTTTGCTCAATTACTTTTCCCCCCAATCTTTTTTTTTTTTTTTCAACAAAAAATCCTTGGTGTTCCTCATAAAAAAAATTGTTTGCTGTTTCTTAGTCTTAAAACGCTTAAGAAACACTGCTGTACAGGATAAACTTAAAAAACAATAAGTGGTCTGGTAGCACTTTATAGACTAACAAAACGTAGATTTCATGAGCTTTTGTGGGCACAGCCCACTTCTTCAGATGATACCTTCCAAGCATTGACAGCATAATATCTGAGGTCTAGGGACATTTTTTTTCACAATGTACATTGATTTATAATGTAGCTCTATCCTCATATCATTCTGCTTAAATTTCTTGTATTGTAATAGTTGGGGCTACCAAAAGACTTGGCTTTTTTACAGCACTTTTTCTGTTGCTGGAAAGGAGTGGACCCTTGGAATGGTTTTGATGGGGAGGCCAAAAATCAGACCCTGGGGGCAGTATGGCTGCTTTGCACTTAACTGCCCACAAAATCTGTGTGCGGAGTCATTGTAACAGCCCCATTGAGGATCATTTTAGTTTATGGTTTTATAGACCTTTATCATATCTCCCCTTAGTCTCCTCTTTTCTAAGATGAAAAGTCTCACTCTTTTTCATCTCTCTTCATATGGCAGCCATTCCAAATGCCTAATAATTTTGTTGCCCTTTTCTGAACTTTTTCCAATGGGAAGATACCTTTTTTTTCAGATGAGGCCACCACGTCTGTACACAGTATTCCAGATGTGGGTGTACCCAGGATTTATACAGAGGCAATAAGAAACTCTCTGTCTTATTCTCTATCCCTATTTTAATGATTCCTAACAGTCTGTTTGCTTTTTTGACTGCATATTGAGTATTTATTTTCAGAGAACCTATCCACAATGACTCCAACATTTCTTTCTTCAGTGGTAATAGCTAATTTAGTCCCCATCATTTTGTATGTATAGTTGGGATTATTTTTTCCAATGTGCATTACTTTACATTTATCAACATTCAAATTCATTTGCTATTTTGTTGCCCAGTCATCTAGCTTTGTGAGATCCTTTTGAAGCTCTTCATAGTCTGCTTTGGTCTTACCTATCTTAAGCAGTTTAGTATCATCTGCACACTTTGTATCAACACAGGCATTCCTGCTGAGTATGTGCAGCCGATGCAAGCAACCATGTATGCATGTGCCCAAATGATATACAAACTTTGGTGGCTCTCAGCCAATAAAACTTGTCACCCAAAGTTTGTAGTATAGGCATGGCCTTCGATTGTAATCTCTGGTGTGGAGGGACTATCTATTGGTTCTTTGTATAGACCTTAGTACAGTGGGATGTTGGTCCATGACTGGATCCCAGATGCCATGCTGATACAGGCTAAGCCTCCCTGATCAGTGCTGAACCAAGGAATTTGCTGGTCCTGGGAAGGTCAGTGCAGCCGGGGGCTCTGCTTTTCCCTAGCCCCTTAGTCTGGCAACAGTCCTGGGTTCAGCCTGCCAGTTTGTTCCCATGAGTGCTCCCACATGGTTACCGACAATGTTGGACCAGGGTGTTGCTGGACTAGGGAAATCCAGATTGCGGAGGTTCAACATGTACAATTTTTTTGTAATATATATACATATTTACATATGTATATAATATATATAATTTTGATGTCATATGTAGTTGGGGTTTAAGAGTATAACCACCTTCCCACCAGTTCCCCAGTCAAAAAGGAGCCAATTCCAAGGAATCCAGCAAAGCTCCTGGGCATATGTAAGCCTCACTGAGGGAAGGAGGAGCCAAGCTCATTGAACTGCACGATCATATTTTCATTATCTGCACAGTCTACTATTGGGGCCGCTCATTTTGGCAATTTACATGGGTACAACTTATTTTGTTGGCAAAAGTGGGAAAGGTAGTCCACATGTTTTCTACTTGGCCCAGCAAACAATCTGCCCAGAATTAGGGAAATGCAAAAACAGCTTTTGTACCCCTGTCCAGATCTGGGTATTCCTTTGCCATTTTCAAAGGTACCGGTTTAAGTGTTTCTCTGTACTGTTGGAGTTAAAAATGCCATTATGGAAGTCAGGAAAGTGAACAGTTTGAGGGAGAACATAGAACATGCAATGAATAAGTGTGAGTGCATTGATGCCTACTTTGGATATGAGATATTGAGCTAATGTTATTTATTCAGTGGAAAATTCATAGATGAGTTACGGGAGATTTTTGTCTATTATGAAAGTAACTGCCATACTCAGACTATTCTTTACTTTTAGCTTGGCTACAAAGAAATACATAGGAGCCACAAACTATAGAGAGAAGATTCACAGTACCTTAACACCATGTGGGACATTTCTTTTTTCTGGAAGTGAAGATGGTATAGCATATGTTTGGAATCCAGAAACAGGTAACCAATCACTTATTTTACAGTATTAGGCTAGGTTGTCAAGCTCTCTGGAAGAGTCTTATTAAAAAAACAAACCAACAAACAAAACCCCCTTTTTTTTCCCTTTAATAATTTTGGTGCAAAATACAATTCAGGTTGGTGTCCTTACATGTAAAAATGTAAGGTCTGCCTTCTATATCAATGTTATTAGTTATGTGCTCTGAGTTAACAATTATTGTTTATAGGAATAAATCCCAGTCACATGTAGGATCTCAGAATTATAATAGTAATTAAAGATTTATAGTTTGGTGTTTTGTTCTGTTGTCCTTTCCATATATAATACCAAAGCATTTATGTATGCAAATTAAGATTCTGATCCAAAGCCCAATGAAGTCATTGAGTGTCTTTCTGTTCACATCTGTGGGCTTTTGATCAGGCTATTGAGCTATTTATCTTATATGCACAATTGACTGATTGAAGACCTCTAATAAGGGAATGATTGATATACAGAGCCATGTGGATGTTGGAGTACTAGGCTTCCTAGTGAATTGTTCCCAAAACTAGATAATTCCCTCATAACCACTAAAATACAAAAGAATCTTTGTGGACAAAGTTCAAAAAACACACAATTAAGTAAGAGCTAGAGATTTTTTTTCTAAATTAAGCTTATATACTTATTTATATATAAACTTATAAGCTTATATATATTAAGCTTAATACTGGGTTTAGCAGAGAAGAAATTAAATTTAATGATTAGTAACAGAATTTTGGTGTTGTTGACTTTCTGTTTTGTTCTTTTATATCAAATCACAACCTAGGTATTTAAAACTTTGAATATTTAAAACCTTGCATTAGGCTTTCAGGTCTATTCAGAAGATTTTTGAAGGCATTTTCATTAACCCTCAAAAATAGGCAGAATGTAGGAAGAGAATGTGTAAATAGAAGCACTGACCCTAAAAGGACTTATGCAGTTGTTTAATTTTAGACATAAATTGTTTCATAGAGTCCAGGATCAAGGCCAAAAGTTTAGAAACTAGTGGTGTCCTCAGCTTCCATTTCCATTGGTCAGTATAACTGAAGCCGATGACGAAGACGACAAGTATTGTCCAAGAAAGATACAAGCACACATACAGTATTATGTTTATGTGCCATTTAATTTTTAATTAAGTAGATAATTCTTTCCAAGTTATAAACTAGTTTAATATACAAAGGATGAAATCCTATCCTCTAAAATTTTGTTAATATAAATATAATATAGAGAGATGAGTGGATATTATATTAATTTGCAGCATTATGTCAGATTTTCATGAGAATACAAATTAAGAACACCATTTTTCCCTTTGCAGGTGACCAAGTAGCCATGTATTCTGACCTCTCTTTCACGTTTCCAGTTCGAGATGTCGCCTTTCATCCACATGAAAACATGGTGTCATTTTGTGCCTTTGGTCAAAACCAGCCAATAATTGTGTACATTTATGATTACAAAGGTACTGTAGAGCATTTATTAATTTATAAAAATTTTGGTAATGGTTTCTTTAGTTTTTTAGAAGTGACTTGCAAAGGTTCTTTTGAAAAAAACAAACAAAACAAAAAAATCAAAATCTGCTATGCAGGAATTGTTCTTCAATCTCTAAATCAGTTTGGGTATGTCTACACTACAGCCTTATTTTGAAATAAGCTATTTTGAAATAGCTTATTTTGAAATAACACGTCTACACACACAATGCATTTCGAAATAGCATTTTGCCATTTCAAAATAGCGTGTCCACAGTGAGTAGATGCTGAATCGCATTTAAGGCCGGCCGGAACCAGGTCTGGCAGAGCATCAGGTCAGGAGTGTCTTTGTGTGGCTGCTGCCTGAGGCTATCTGAGGCCTGTGTTTAAAGGGACCTCCTTGGAAAGCCACTTCTCAGGTTTCCCTACTTGCTTGCCTACCTCGATGAGGGACAGCAAAGCATTTTGTCTCTGCATGATCTGCTTGACCTCACTCGGGGCACCACAGCACTTTGCAACATGGAGCCGGAGCTGCCCCCAGGCACTCTGGTGTTTCTCTTGGACGCATTGTTGCGAGCCCTAGCTGCACTTTCTGCAGGCTGCCATCCAGGAGGTCCATCAGGGGGCTGTCAGTATCCAGGAGGCCCTGCAGGAGAGCTTCCACCCTGAGGACCACTAACAGTCTCCCTGGTCTGTTCCACTGGGGGCTTGTGCCTCATTCCTCCCTCACATCCTTTGACACTTCCCCCCCCCACACACACACGCTTCCTGATGTAAAATAAAATACACATTTTTTCTTAAACACAAACTGTCTTTATTTATCAAAACTGGGGGGGGGGGGGACGGAAATGAAACTCTAGGGAGACTGGGGAAAGGAGGTGGGAGAGGGGAGGGGGAAACCTGAGAGGAGGGAGCTGGAAGGGGGAAACAAGGGGAAGAAGAGGGAGGGGAAGTTCAGAGCTCAGGGGTGGGGGTCTCGCCAGACCAACTTAACTTTCATGCTAACCTGCTCCTGGGTTCGCATGTGGCCTTTGGTGGCCAGGCTGGCAGCTATCCTGCCATAGACGGCCGCATTCCTCCATCTAGTGCAGAGATCATGGACATTGGGGGCATCCCCCCCAAACCTGAATAAGGTCCACGATCTCCAGGCCCTGGCAGGCTCCTGAGAGCTGGCTGGAGGTCTGGCTGCCAGTGGCTTGCTGGCTCATGTTTTGGGGCCACTGGGTCGGGGCAGTGACTGCTGGCTCTGAGCTGGCAGGCTTGGAGCTGGTACAGGCACAGTGGCCAGAGTCTACCCCTTCAAGGGCTCCAGAGAGTGGGGGAGGGAGAGGAGTGTTCTTGGTTGAGGCTGGAGTGGCCACCAGGGCACTCTGGGAAGGCTGGAGGCCCCTATTTCGAAATAAGTGTCTACACAGCACTTATTTCAAAATAGCTATTTCGAATTTGGCGTTATTCCTTGTAGAATGAGGTTTACCAAATTCGAAATAAGTGCTCCGCCATTTGGTTTGGCTGTGTAGATGCTGGGAAAGTTATTTTAAAAAAGGAAAAGCGACGAGGAGTCCTGTGGCACCTTATAGACTAACTGAAGTGTAGGAGCATAAGCTTTCGTGGGCAAAGACCCACTTCGTCAGATGCACATGCATCTGACGAAGTGGGTCTTTGCCCACGAAAGCTTATGCTCCTACACTTCAGTTAGTCTATAAGGTGCCACAGGACTCCTCGTCGCTTTTGCAGATTCAGACTAACACGGCTACCCCTCTGATATTTAAAAAAAGGGCTATTATTTTGAAATAACTTTGCTGTGTAGATATACCCTTTAAGACCAGTACAGAATTAACATCAAACTTTCCTTTCTGTCATGATTTTGGATGTCTTGAATCTAAGACCTATCATCACATCCCACTCCAGGTCATACCCTCAACAACTTACGTTGTGCTAGTGATATCATATCAGTCATTCAAACCCCATTTCAATCTTAGACTGGATTATGGAGTCAGGCAAATTTGCATTTTCTCAAAATACACAGTTTAATGAAAATATTAATGTTTTATCCTTGATAGGATATAAAATAATTTTTTAAATTTAGAAATGGTTTAATTATTGAGGAAAATGTAATCTCATTTGGTCCCCTATAGGCAATCTCAAGCCTACAGCAGAATCCAAGGCAAGTGTTTTATCACCAGGGATCCTGGAAATCTGTTTCTATGGAAAAATATGGAATTTGTGTTTTTGCAGAAAATCTTTTAGTCTTTATATTTTGTAAAAAAAAAAAAAAAAAAAACCATACACAGTAGAACCATGTTTATCCAAGCCTCTGTTATTTGTCTCATCATATTAACTAAATTGGTACTGTCAGCCCTGAGCAGTAATGTTTGGGTGGCTAGCCCCTGCAGTGGGACACACTAGTATGCAAACTAGAAGTTCAGCATTGTATTGTCATCACAGAAAATCTCCAATTTTTGTGGAGAATTTTTTTTTGAGGGGGGGTTATCACAAAGAACTAGGAACTATCGCTAGTGTAGAGTTAATTGGGACTGAGTCTTCTAAACTGTAGATTCCTTGATGTTAAATTTTGTTGGTTACTATTCAGTAGCACCACCGTTTTAGTTGAAGAGCTTTTTTCATGATGTCAGACACAACAAAGGTGTATAAATAGTATATTATACACCCTTGTGCACACAAAAATATATTTTGGATTTTTTCAATTTTCATCCACTGTTAAGTAATGACTGCATTTTGTGCTAACAAGGGGACTGTGCCCCCAGCTTCCTGCACTCGCCAACCTCCCTCTTGTGGGGAGTAGGCAACTCTGGCTCTCCCCTCCAGCCACCAGTGAGAGCTGATCTGTGGTCGCACCAGCCCGGGTCCCTTCTCCCTTCCCCACCTCTAGCCCGGATCCCTTCTCCCTCCCCTTCCCCCACCAGTCTGGACCCCTTCTCCCTCCCCAACTGTGCCAACCCAGGCCTCTTCTCCCCCCCTACCAGCCCAGGCCCCTTCTCCCTGCCCCCACCAGCCTGGGTCCCTTCTCTCTCCCCTGCCATACCGGTCCAGGCTCCCTTCTCCCTGCTTCCCCTGCCACATCAGACTGGGCCCCTTCTCCCCTGCACTGAACCAGCCCAAGCCCCCCTTTTTCCTCCTCTCCCTGCCCCACCAGCCCTGACCCTTTCTTCCTCCTCCCCAGGCTCCTTCTCCCTCCCTCACCGCGCCAGCCCGGGACCCTCTTCTATTCTGTCTGCTGTGCCAGCCCAGTGCCGCCTCCTTCCTCCTCCCCCCAGCCTCACCCGTTAGGGTCCCTTCTCCCTCCCTACTTCACTCCCCACCCCTGTGAGCCAGGGTCCTTTCTTCCTCCTCCCTCCATCCCTCAGCCTGGGCCCTTTCTCTCCCCTGCTAATCCTAACCCTCCCCTCCCGGCCGCGGCATGCTCCAGGCCCAGCTTCAACCCCGGCAGCCAGGAAGTTCATGGGGTAACTGTCCACCCTTTATGGGGTGCAGCAAGGCGCAGGTGGTGCCATGTTCATGCAGCACTCTGGGTCACTGCAGCCTACCGAGGTGAGGAAAGCAACAGCATGGGGGCTGCTGTACTGACCTCTCTCCCATGTGGTCCTACCTGCACTGCTCACTGCCCCAGCCCTGCCCGCAGAGCCCAAGGCTGCCTGCCTGCTGGGAGCGGCAGGGAAGGGACAGATAGATTTTTGTGGAAGCTCCCCCAGCCAGCTCGGGGGTTCTCTGGCAGCCTTGGTAAATGCAGCTGCTGGGGAATGGGTGAGTCTCCACTGAAGCAGCCGGACTCTAGGTGGTTAAGCACTGCACTTTGGCTCCCAAAAAGCCTGGTGGCGGGGAAGCCCCCAAGAGCCACTGCTGGCACATAAGCCCAGCTGGGACCTCCGCTACTAGCACTTGTCCCCGGGCTTCTGTCCCATGCACCGTAACCTCCCCCCTGCCTGTCACAGCTGCAGTGTGGGGTCTGCTAGCTACTGTGCCATGTTTCTTGGCATTGAAAGCCCTGTGGGGTTGGAGTTGCTGAAGGGGAGTAGGGGCTTGGTTTGAAATAGCAATTCTAAGTGGCAAGAGAGAGCAACGAGGGTTGGGCTCAAGCTAGGAGAGAGGGAGGAGGCAGATGGGACTCAGAGTGATATGATGACATCACTCTGTCGTCCCTCCGGAAAAACTTTTTTTAATATAGAGAAATAAAGATGATTAGCCAATGCAAAATATTAGATTTTCCATTTAGTTACTCTTTTGATAATACAATGAATAATATTAAAAAAAGCTCACAACACTCCTAACTTTATATTGAGGTTCAGATCCTCCATATACTGTATTTACATGATTTTACTGAAAACATTAAATTGACATAATTAATTATCAATATTTAATGCTAACCTGTGATCCATTAATAAATGTATTCCATTTAGCAGTTTCACTAGAGAACGACAGATAATTATGTTTCCTTGATTTAAAAACTGGCTGGAGGCTGGGTTCAGGAAAACACTTAAGCATATTCTCAAATCTGTCCCTTTTGAGGACAGCACTTAAGCATGTGCTTTAGTATTTTCTTCAGTGGGGATGCTTTCCTAAATTGTGGCCCAGCACTGTTCTGGAAAGCATTCATAGACTCATAGACTTTAAGGTCAGAAGGGACCATTATGATCATCTAGTCTGACCCCCTGCACAGTGCAGGCCACAAAATCTCACCCACCCCTCCTAGAATAATCCTCTCACCTATATCTCAGATATTGAAGCCTTCAAATACTTTGAAGACCCCAAGATGCAGAGAATCCTCCAGCTGTGATCTGTACCCCATGCTACAGAGGAAGGCGAAAAACCTCCAGGGCCTCTGCCAGTCTACCCTGGAGGAAAATTCCTTCCCGACCCCAAATATGGCGATCAGCTAAACCCTGAGCATGTGGGCAAGACTCATCAGCCAGACACCCAGAAAGTTCTCTATAGTAACTCCTATCATCCCTCCATTGACCTATTTCCCACTGATAATGAATGGTCAATTAGTTACCAAGATCATGTTATCTCATCAAACCCATCCCCTTCATAAACCCATCTAGTTTAATCTTGAAACCAGATAGATCTTTTGCCCCCACTACTTCCCTTGGAAGGCCGTTCCAGAACCTCAGGGTATGTCTACACTACCCCGCTAGTTCGAACTAGGAGGGTAATGTAGGCATACCGCACTTGCAAATGAAGCCCGGGATTTGAATTTCCCGGGCTTCATTTGCATAAGAGGGGCTCTGCCATTTTTAAATCCCCGCTCGTTCGAACCCTGTGCCGCACGACTACACGCGGCACGAACTAGGTAGTTTGAACTAGGCTTCCTAGTTCGAACTTCCACGAGGAGTAACGGTAGTTCGAACTAGGAAGCCTAGTTCGAACTACCTAGTTCGTGCCGCGTGTAGCCGCGCAGCACAGGGTTCGAACGAGCGGGGATTTAAAAATGGAGGAGCCACGCTTATGCAAATGAAGCCCGGGAAATTCAAATCCCAGGCTTCATTTGCAAGTGCGGTATGCCTACATTACCCTCCTAGTTGGAACTAGGAGGGTAGTGTAGACATACCCTCACTCCTCTAATGGTTAGAAACCTTCGTCTAATCTCAAGTCTAAACTTCCTACTAGCCAGCTTATATCCATTTGTTCTTGTGTCCACATTGGTATTAAACTTAAATAATTCCTCTCCCTCCCTGATATTTATCCCTCTAATATATTTAAAAAGTGCAATCATGTCTCCTCTCAGCCTTCTTTTGGTTAAAGTAAACAAGCCAAGCTCCTTGAGTCTCCTTTCATACGACAGGTTTTCCATTCCTCAGATCATCCTAGTGGCCCTTCTTTGTACCTGTTCCAGTTTGAATTCATCCTTCTTAAACATGGGAGACCAGAACTGCACACAGTATTCCAAATGGGGTCTCACCAATGCCTTGTATAATGGCACTAACACCTCCTTATCCCTACTGGAAATACCTCGCCTAATACATCCCAAGATCGTATTAGCCTTTTTCACGTCACAATGGCGGCTCATAGTCATTTTATAATCTACCAGGACTCCGAGGTCCTTCTCCTCCTCCGTTACTTCCAACTGATGTGTCCCCAGCTTATAACTAAAATTCTTGTTATTAATCCCTAAATGCATAACCTTACACTTCTCACTATTAAATTTCATCCTATTGCTATCACTCCAATTTACAAGATCATCCAGATCTTCCTGTATGATATCCTGATCCTTTTCTGAATTGGCAATAGCTCCCAACTTTGTGTCATCTGCAAATTTTATTAGGATACTTCCACTTTTGGTGCCAAGATCAGCGATAAAAAGATTAAATAAAATTGGCCCCAAAACTGATCCCTGAGGAACTCCGCTAGTAACCTTCCTCCAACCTGACAGTTCACCTTTCAATATGACCCGCTGTAGTCTCCCCTTTAACCAGTTGCTTATCCACCTCTCAACTTTCATATTAATCCCTATCTTTTCCAATTTAACCAATAATTCCCCATGTGGTACTATATCAAATGCCTTACTAAAGTCGAGGTAGATTAGATCAACTGCATTTCCTTTATCTGCTATACAAAGTAACAAAAACTATTATTTTCTGAAAGCAATACATATCCTATCGTGTCAGATTAAAGCTGAGAACTAATTTGCATTATGGTTATGTTTAATGTGCATATAAATTATGTTAGAAAAGGTGAACTATTAAGTATCTGAAAGCATTAAACAAAATTGCATTCTTGAATTAGACAGGTTTCATAGGTATTTAACTGTGTACCTCTTGGAAATTCATGTTCAAGTTAATGGAAAATGTGGTTGAGTTTTGAACACTTAAATAGGTTATGTAAAGATTGCACTGAGATTTATTTCATAGGTTTCAATCTTTGGGGCATAATCTACATGGCATCCCAGGTACAATCCAAACTAATGAGTAACTATGGCAGCTCTACCCTTGATCCTGTGGTGCTCTTTACAATGCTTTGCTACTGTAGCCTACAGTCTGTATTACTCACAAAAAGCTTTCAATATGTAAGTCTCACAGCAATGTCTGTGTGCTGCAGCCAGCCAGCGCGCCACACATTCGTTCTTACCAGTCTTGGTCATACTTCACAGTGACCCCAACACTCCACCAGTCTTAGATTTTCTCCTAGAAATGTGTATCCTGTACTGCCTAACTCTCTCCTAGACCAAACAGGTGTATATAAGATCTCTTAGTGCTTTAATAGAAATAATATGAATTCATCTTGTTGCCCCCAAACACAGATTTAAACCGTTCAGTGAAAACAAACTGGATTAGCTAAACAATGAAATGAATTTATAAACTGCAATGAGATTTTTAAGTGACTACAAATATTAAGTTATTAAAGTCAGAAATTGTTACAGGATAAATAAAGATGAAATGCAACTGGTGCCTAACTTAAACTTAAGTTAAATTGAAAGTGAAGTTTTTTCACCACATGGACTTGGCAGTCTTACTGAACCACTTCTTAGGTTAGAACCCCATTTTCCAATTCAGTGGCTGCTTCCTTTTTCCCTTTTGATGCAGTAAATGTAAGGATATAGAAAAAGGGAGCAGAGGGGTGTCTTGGGATGTTTGTCTTTTTTTTATAGTGTCAGCCCCTTTCTTGAAAAACATTTCCAAATAAGAACCATGGAACAGAGAATCTATAAAGAAGGTTGTTCCCTGCTTCTTTTTCCTAACTCATTGGAGCTTCTTTTGTTTTTCTTCCATCTTGATAATTCTGTTTACTGCTGAAATGCAAATTCAGTAGAACACATTTTCTTTGTTTGCCATCCTAAATTTGGAATATGTGTGAAGAACACCATACAGTGGAATCTTATAACTTCATGTGCAGTGTTACCACACACATTTTATTAGGACAGTTAAAACCAGAAAATTATGAGTTTTCAGATAATACCTCAAAAAGCACATGTTGAACAAAGATTATTATAATAATGTGTTGGTTGTGGGCGTGGGTAGATTCTGACATAGTTTGCTACTAACTTTTTAGTCCATTTTGGACTAAAAATATTTGCTTTACTTGGAGAAGACAATTTTATTGCACTGATGTTAAGGAGTTAATTATACAGTAAAATTAATTGTACAGCCACTCCTCAAGTTACAACCACCTCCACTTACGACCATCCGCACTTACAACCAAAGTGGTAGTAAATGCGGATCCGAGTGATGAACGGCGATCCGCTCTATGAACAGTGCGGTTGCCATGTAACTCTATGGGATCCGAGTTACGAACACTTTGAGTTTCGGACCAACTGTTGATCCGTAACATGTTCGTAACTCAGGAAGCGGCTGTAGTCACTGGTACCATTTTTAAGATTCTCATAGTTCTAGAATTTGACTTAGATCAGCTGTTTTACAGATATCTTTTAATGTTTACAATGGGCAAAATTTAAATAAGGAATACTGAAATCCTTTGTCATCCTGGTGCCTCAGTCTAGAAACTGTAAAAGTCAAGTGTGTGGTTAAAAGGCAAATGGGCTCAACTTTGATCAAGATAGTATCAGTTAACGATGGTACCTGGCAGCTTGCCCATGTGGTTGCCTAATTGGACCCTAATGGCCCTGCAAAGGATATTGCCAAAGTCTTTTCCCAAAACCTGAGTTTCCCAGCCCTTGAGCTGTTTTGCTGAAATATCTTACTCTGCATGACCAGGCCTGCTTCTGCAGGATATCTGCTATATCTAAAGTGTTCAGTTGTCAACTTTAGACATTTTTCTCAAAGACAGTTCTCTAAATTATCTGTGCGCTGCTAGTCTGGATAAACCTCAGGGCAGCCTTAGTATAGGTTGAACCTCTTTGAACTGGATTCTCTGATCCGGCGACATCTGTGGTTCAGCAGGACCATGGATGTTGCTGGACGAGAGAGTCCTGGAGGCTGGGAGGGGAGCTGGCGAGAAGGCCAGCAGCAGAGAAGCTGGTAGCCAGGAGTCCAGCCAGGGCTGGGAATGGAGTTGAGACAGCAGCTGGAAGGCCAGGAGTGGAGCCCAGTGGCCAGTGTCAGCAGCAGTGAGGGGAGCCGTGGCCAGTGGCCAGGAGAGGAGCCTGGGTGGGATACTGGCAGCCCTTCTGGAGAGCCTGGACCCAGAAGCATAAGAGCCAGAATTGACATCCCACTGCAAACTCTTGTTCAGGACTGGTCAGTTCCTGAGGGTACCAAACCAGGGAGGTCTAACCTGTAGAAAAAGAAGTTAGTCTTCAGAGGGAAAGAAATAGTAGAGTCTACTGGCAGAAAGAAGGAATTGAATTATAAACTCAGAATCTACAGTCAAGTTGCCAAGCTGTACCACTTGGTGACTTCCGGGAGCACTTGCTAGACTGGACCCAGCAAGTTAGTAACTTCAACTGATCTAGAATCCTGCACTTTTAATTAAATCTTCATCCTTAATCTTTTAGTTTGTGTATCTAAATGTACTTTGTGTTTTCAATTTTATTTTTTTCCTTAAGTGTTGGAAAATTGACTTTTTTAAAATGAAAATGATCTGCAGTAGAACCCTTGTTTATCCAAATCCATGTCTGAAAACACTTTTTCCTGTATGTTGGTAGTTTTCTGAACATGAATTAATTACTGGTACATAATCTCTCCGGGTATGTCTACACTACAAAGTTAGTTCGAACTAACAGATGTTAGTTCGAACTAACTTTCCTAGGCGCTACACTAGCGCTCCGTTAGTTCGAACTTAATTCGAACTAACGGAGTGCTTAGTTCGAACTAGGTAAACCTCATTTTACGAGGACTAACGCCTAGTTCGAACTAGCTAGTTCGAACTAAGGGCTGTGTAGCCCTTTAGTTCGAACTAGTGGGAGGCTAGCCCTTCCCAGGTTCCCCCTGGTGGCCTCTCTGGGCACAACCAGGAAAACTCTTCTCCTCTCCCCCAGCCCCGGGCCCTTAAAGGGGTAGACTCTGGCCAGACGGCACTAGAGTCAGCCAGCCCTGCCAGGAGTCTCTGCCCCGAACCAGTGGCTGCAGGATGAGCCAGGCAGCCAGTGCCAGTGAGACGTCCCCTGCCCAGTCCCCCAGCACCCAGGGGCCAGCCAGGGGCCGTAGACGGCGCGCGGCCTCCTGGTCTAGTGCAGAGGTCATGGACCTCATTGAGGTTTGGGGGCAGACCCCCAACGTCCATGATCTCCGCACTAGGAGGAGGAATGCGGCCGTCTATGGGCGCATAGCAGCCGCCATGGCCAGCAGGGGACACAGGCGCACCCAGGAGCAGGTGCGCATTAAAATTAAACAGCTGCGGCAGGCGTACGCCAGGGCCACAAGAGGCGGCGCCGCTGCAGGGGCTGCCACCTGCCCCTACTTCACTGCCCTCCACCAACTATTGGGGGGCAGGGCGGTCCGTGCCAGCCCGGGGGACATCGAGCCGGAACCAGAGGGCCCTGACCTGGGCACACCAGAAGGGTCACCGCCAGCAGCGTCGTCCAGGGAGACCGTACCGGGTAAGTAGTTTGAATTAAGTAGTTCGGGGGGGAGGTGGGAGGGAGACCAGAGACCACGCGTGGGCCATGCCTTCCACGGATCACGCAGACACCTGTGCACGTGCGAGCACATGCCATGCCACCCTTGGGCAGGTGGCTCCAGCTGCGTGACACCCAGGGGCCATTGCCCAGTAGGCACATGCTTGTGCAAAGAGACGTGACATGCTCCCGACCCCGGGGCAGGACCCAGCAGGATGATTTCCCTTCACATGTCCCCTCTACACGGAGACAGGGGACATCTTCCCACCCCCCACCCCCCGCCGCCCCGGCCACACTATACATGGCACAGGGACATGGGCGCGGTCTTGGGGCAGCTCCCAGTCCCGGGGAGAGCCAGACATCCTGACCATGGCCTCTGTACAAGCACAGCGGCTGTGACGGTGCAGGACATGGTCACCCTCACGTTGCGGAGTTGGGGAGGGGGCTGGGCATCATCCTCTGCGTCCCCAGGGAGAACTGACCACTTCTCTTTTTTCTCTACAGCTGCACCAGCTACTCGTGCAGGGCGCACCACCCCGCCCGGGACATGCTCCCGCACCCGCGGCCTGCTCCGGACCGCCAGCACGGAGCAGGAATACTGGGACCAGCACCTTGGGGCCCTGCAAGCCGTGCACCGCACACTACGGGCGTGGATGCGGGAAGACCTGCAGGTCCGCCACGAGCTGCTGGCTGAGCTCCGAGGGCTGAGCACCAACCTGCAGCTCCTGCTGCAGAGCATGGTGCCCCGTGCTGGTCCTGCACCTGCTGCCCCCCCAACTGCTGTCCCTCCTCCCACTCCTGCTCCCCCTTCCACCTCTCCCTCCTCAACCCCCACAACCTCTTCCTCAATGTCCACACCCCCCACCTCAACCTCCGCACCCTCCACCCCATCCCCCCGGGGATGCCGAGGCCCCCTCCCTCGCTGTACTGGGAGGCGGTCGGCCCGGCGAGATCCCCACCCCTGATCCTTCAGTTTCCCCACCCCCTCCTTTCCCTTGCTTCCCCCTTTCAGCTCCCTCCTCCCAGTTTTCCCCCTCCCCTCTCCCAGCCTCTCTCTTCCCCTCTCCCACCTCCTTTTCCCAGTTTCCCCAAGTTTTGTTAAATAAACAGAGTTTCTATTTTTGAACACACGTGTCCTTTATTTTGTACATCAAGGACTAGGGAGGGGCTAGGGAAGGGTAAGTGGAAGGAGGTGAGGGAGGACTGGGGCACGAGCCCCTGATGGGGAGGACTGGGCTGGCTCTGCGGGCTTCTGGGGGTGGAAGCTCTCCTGCAGCCCCCCAATTGACCCGTCTCCCCAGATGGCAGCCTGCGGCAAGTGCAGCCGGTCTGATGGCCGAGTGGTGTGATGTGCCCAGTGTGGGTAGTCCGGGCACTCGAAGCCAGGACTGCTTTGCAAGCGGGGCACCCCTGAGAACTGTCTGTCCAGGGTGGGGGTCGGGTCCCTTTAAGCGCAGCCCTGGGCTAGCCTGTGACAGCATCTCCACGCTCTAAGTCCTCCTCTGATGCCTTGCCGGCACTGCTTCCGGCCATCCTTAAGCCCAGTTCAGGGTCCACTCTGTGTGGACATGCTAGTTCGAATTAGCAAAACGCTAATTCGAACTAGTTTTTTAGTCTAGATCCGTTAGTTCGAATTAGCTTAGTTCGAATTAACTAATTCGAACTAAGTTAGTTCGAATTAACGTTGTAGTGTAGACGTACCCTCCTTTATCTCAACTTAGGTTTATTTTACTATCTCCCCTTACCATGTGGAGAAACAATATTCTTCTCTATTGCTACTTGCAGCTATGTTAATCAGTTGTAATATATCTTTTTTGTGTAAAAAATATAATAATTGGAAGTTAGAAAATATATTAATTGTGTAAATTCAGTGCCAGTTGTCTTTCTTGACTTGTGTAGGACAGCTTTACTAAGGTCATGTTTTACTAATACTACAATCTAGAGAAAACTACTGTGGGCTAAGGGTTGTGCTGAATCAGCTCAGTATAAGAATATGGTGAATATCAACAGTCGGAGGAAGTCAGGCTTGTGTGTGGGTAAAGGGAGAAAGAGGGAATTATGGGATCAAGACATGAGAAAAGCTGCTCTGTTTGGAGGTCTTTGAACAGGGATGATAGGGAGGGGGAGAGAGAGAGAGAGAGAGAGAGAGAGAAGTCAAATCTATAGAAGTAGAGCCAACAGTGCAATGCTGTTGCAAAAAAAGCAAACATGATTCTGGGATGCATAAACTGGGATGCATAAACAGGGAGTGTTGTGAGCAAGACATGAGAAAGTCATTCTTCCGCTCTACTCTACTAACTAGGCCTCAGTTGGAGTATTGTGTCCAGTTCTGGGCACCACATTTCAAGAAAGATGGGGATGTGGAAGAATTGGAGAAGGTCCAGAGAAGAGCAACAAGAATGATTAAAGGTCTAGAGAACATGAGCTGTGAAGGAAGACTGAAAGAATTGGGCTTGTTTAGTTTGGAAAGGAGAAGACTGAGAGGTGACATGATAGCAGTCTTCGGGTATCTAAAAGGGTGTCACAAGGAGGAAGGAGAAAAATTGTTCTCCTTGGCCTCTGAGGATAGGATAAGAAGCAATGGGCTTAAACTGCAGCAAGGGAGGTTTAGGCTGGACATTAGGCTGAACTTGCCTTCCTAAATGTCAGGGTGGTTAAACACTGGAATAAGTTGCCCAGGGAGATTGTGGAATGTCCATCTCTAGAGATATTTAAGTTCATGTTAGATAGATATCTATCAGGGATGGTCTAGATCAGTGGTTCTCAACTTGTTTCAGTCCATGGACCACCAGGCCAATCAAAAAATGTTCATGGACCACCTCCAGCACATGAAGCACAGGACGAACGACACAGCAACCACTCAGCATGATGGCGGCAGCTACACTGACGCCCAGAGCCTCAGACGGAAGTTACTGGCAACACAATGCGGTTGCGTCCTAGGTGACGCTATGGATGATGCTTGTGAAAACGGCGTAAAACAGCCTAACGGCACCTGCTCACACCGTGTGACTTTGGACAGTGTTCCTGTGGACCACCAGTGGTTCATGGACCACCAGTTGAGAAACACAGGTCTAGATGGTACTGGGTCCTGCTGAAAGGGCAGGGGACTGGACTTGATGACCTCTCGAGGTCCCTTTCAGTTCCAGCATTCTATGATTCTATAAGCACACTATAGTAGTAGGAGAAGGTGGCAGGAGGGAGCCTGACACGTAGGGCCACAATCTTTTGCATTGTTAATCATGATATCAGGGAATTTCCCCTAAATTTTATATTTGACTTCTCCGGTAGCATCTCTATTATAAATTTGATGGAGAGTCAATAGAATCAGAATATGAACACGTGATAATTGCCAGCTAAATTCTTTATGTTTTGGCACTGAATTTTACTACTACATTGTTGCTTATATTCTGACACTAACTGAACTTAAATTATAGATTCATCAAATCCATACTACTGACACCTTCACAATACTGCAGCTAGCTTTTAAATTATTTCACTGAGGTTATATATAATTTATTCTTCACTTGTTCATATCTCTATACATTAAAGCCCTGTTTTTCTAGGCAGAGCTGGTAGTGACCTTTATATTTAGGTTACTTAACACTTTTTCCATTTTCAAAGATTCTTGTGTTTCTTTTTTAGAAGCTCATAACATCTCCATTGTTTGCAGAAGGGCTGTGAAATTTGACAAAGTGAAAGCCCTCAGGCTAGAGAAGTTCCTTTTCTTTGTCCCATGAAATTCCATCTGGGTTTTGCTAAATTATAAACTGTTTAAAATTGTCACTTCCCTTTTCTTGCTTATGTGTGTCAGAAGAATTTTCACAGCATGATAAAATAACTGAATGTTAAGTTTCTAAAGATTTACCTAGGCCCTTAGGCCATGCCTATACTACGCAGAAGATCGATGCTACCATGGTCGATCTTGTGGGGTTCGATTTAGAGGGTCTGGTGAAGACCTGCTAATTCAAACTGAAAGGACCTTCCCCCGATCAGTGCTGGTATTTCTGCTGCTCTCAAATAGTAAGGGAAGCCAATGGGAGCATTTGCTCCCATTGACCTCTCACTATGTGGACAGTGATTTAAGATACAGTAATATAGCTGGAGTTGTGTATCTTAAGTCAACTTTCTCCTTTAGTGTAGATGTGCTTTTACTGTGGCGAAGCAGCAGCAGCAGATTGTGAATGGGAACACCAAGGAGCTGCCAGAGCAGATGTAAAAATGGTGTGGGGAGAGACTCTGGCTGGGATACTCCCCCTGGGATATCTCAGGGATCCAGTAAATTGCCCCCTGACCTATCCACCTTTCTGGAGGTAGCATGCTGGACAATAACCCTAACCACATCTGGTATAGGGAGGGTTAGAGGGTACTAAATTGGGCCTGCCTTCTCTTGGACCCATGTCATGGTGCCATTGGGTCATCAATGCTTCTCTTTTTCTAGGGAGAACAACTTGCTTCTTTTAACAGCTCCAGGGAAAAGTCTGCAGTAGTGAAATTTCAGGTTTCAGTCCTTGTGTTGTAGGTTTTGTTACATAGTGAGACATAATGAGATTTGGTTTTACTAAATTACATGCAGAGAATAAGTTGTTTAGATTTCAAAGTCATGCCAGCTTTACAGTTGCCCATGCAATTTTAGTTTTGCACTCTTATTGAATGCATTGTGATTCAATCTTTAATGGCAATAATCATGTGCTATTCTTTTGCCACAAGATCTCTGCCTCATTGCACGCATCAGGGATGGAATTAAGGTTGCCTATGCAATTGTAAAACTGTCCTTTCTTAGCTTAACTGTATAATCTAAAATAATTTCTTTTAATGTAGAGCCCCTGGTATATCATTGTATCTTTATCTTGTTCAGCACAGTCTTCGAATTTAATATAGCCTGTAAACGTAGTGTAATTTGTTTCATGGAACTACTAAGGCTTGATCTAAAATGTTAATGTTGGTTATTTCTGCAGTTGCACAGCAGGAGGCTGAAATGGTAAAAGATCTCAATGGGTCACTCGCATCAAAAACACTCAGAGGGCCACAATTTCTTAGCAATTCTTCTCATATTTCGGCACAGAAAGATTCAACAGTGTCTCCAGCAGATCAATTTGTCAGTGTTGCAAGAGTATCCATGAGAATGCAGAAAGTGAAGCAGAAACTTGACTCTGTTATGGTATGTCAAATTTATTTATATTTCCAAGTAAATTGTAAAATCTTTTCATACAGTGCCTATATTCTTTATAGCACAAGCACATATTACAGAATATCTGTACAAAGTTTGTAAATCTACTCTCCTTTTAATGAATGAATATAATTCCCATTATTGCCAATGCACTTTTCGTGCTTGTTCAGAGACTACATCATGTAAATGTAAGTTATTTTTAGTATCTTTTTTTTAACCACCCATCAGTGACCACGGGTTCTTTTGGCAACAACTATTAGCATTACTGTGATTTACATACTTACATATATTTACTGTCTTAAAGAGCTCCATCTTCATCATATTTTTGTTTGTTAGAAAACAAAATTTGGTGGATTCTCAATTTAACTAGTAATGTCTGGGATCCACAGCATTTCCAGAAAATTATTTTCTAACCTCAGTTTTAGTAATAGTAATATTTCTACTTAAAACATAGGCAAAAATAGTGCCATTTCTAAGACGTGCATAATAGTTACACAAAAAGTATTAATATTAATTAGAGAAAATTATTTTGTGCTCCATACTGTTCAAGACACACAAAAGCTAACCTTATATGGAGTAACAGTTCTTTCAGATTTGCTTCGAGGTCTATGCCTAGACACATATATATGGCTTAGTTCTATTCGACTATTGTTAATCAGAGATCAGAAATTAAATTTGAAAAACAAAGTTCTACTGATATGTAAATACTCTGATGTAATTGGAGGCAAAAAACAAATTGTGAAGCTACCACACATCTCTGGCAAAAGCGATTAACATCTTTCCATTAGAACCAGGAAAAGAACTTTGCAATTCTTGAATGAACACACATAATTGCAATTTTTGACATTATTTAAAAATGATAAATGTTTATATTATGTTTCTGGCAAGTTACATAGTTGTGCTTTTTAAAAATATCTCAGAGGTTAGCCATGTTAGTCTGTAACTTTAAAAATGAGTAGTCCTGTGGCACCATAGAAACTAACTAAAATATATAGAATTATGAGCTTTTGTGCATAAAACCCTCCACTCCAATTCATCTGATGAAGTGGATCTTACCCATGAAAGCTTATGATTTTATATATTTTGGGAAGTCTTGAAGGTGCCACGGGACTGCTCATTTTTATAGTTATGCTTTCTTTTTCAAGACTGAAAACTCACATGACTAATACTAATCCTATATATAGTAGCCCAGTGTCTGAGAGTCTGTAACGCCGAAATGCTGGCTGTTCCCTCTGGGCGGCACTGAAATGCTGGCTGTTGCCTGAAATGCTGGCTGTTCCCTCTGGGTGGCCCATGCTGCATGGGGAGCGCGGAGCCCAAACGGCCGCTTGCGCCGCTTGCTCCCCCGCGATGGCACGGCTCAGCGGTGCAGAAGTCAGCCGAATGCCACGGTGGGAGGCGAAGGGGGTCAGGGCGGTGACGTGCGGTGTGACAGCAGCTCCAGGCCCTGCCCCCTAGCTGTGAACGTCACCGCCCCGCCCCCCCCTTCGCCCCCTGCCGTGGCGTTTGGCTGACTTCTGTGCTGCTCAGCCAGGCCACCGCGAGCGTCCGTTTGGGCTCCTCACTCCCCATGCAGCATGGGGAGTGCGTAGCCCAAACGGCCATTTGGGCTCCGCGGTCCCCCTAGTGAGAGGCAGGAGGGGAAGGAGAAGTGAAAGAGAGAGACAGAGAGAGAGGCAGGAGGCGGAGGAGAGCTGAGAGAGAGGGGGGAGGCAGTAGAAGGAGGAGGAGAGAGAGAGAGAGAGAGAGAGAGAGACCGGAGGCTCAGGAGAGAAGACCGACGTGGAGGAGAGACCTGAAAATCCCGTCTTATGATGGGCTAATTGGCTAGTCATGTATATAGTAGCCCAGGGTACGTCTAGACTACAGGGTTTTGTCGACAGAAGTTTTGTCAACAAAGTTTCTGTCGACAAAGAGCGTCTAGACTACATCCAGTTCTGTCGACAAAGCAAGCTGCTTTGTCGACATAACAGTGTGGACGCAAAGGACAGTGTAGATGCAATAATGCCTTCTATTGACAGAACTCTGTCAACAAAAGGCGTTATTCCTCGTAGAATGAGGTTTACATACGTTGACAAAACTGCTGAGTTTTGTCGACGTTATGTCGACATAACTCAAAGGCAGTGTGGACGCAGGTATAGTTTTGTCGACAAAAGTCCACTTTTGTCGACAAAACCCTGCAGTCTAGACACACCCCTAGTATCTGAGAGTCTGTAACACCAAAATGCTGGTTGTTCCTTCTGGGGGGCGCTGTTGCCTGAAATGCTGGTTGTTCCCTCTGGACGGCGCTGTTGCTGAAACGCTGGCTGTTCCCTCTGGGCAGCCCGTGCTGCATGGGGAGTGCAGGACCCAAACGGCCGCATGCTCCCCCATGGCAGCCTGGCTGAGCGGTGCAGAAGGCAGCCGAGCGCCACGGTGGGAGGGGAAGAGGGGCGGGGCGGTGATGTGCGGCGTGACAACGGCTCGAGGCCCCACTCCCTGGCCATGAATGTCACCGCTTCGCCTCCTGCCATGGTGCTTGGCTGACTTCTGCGCCGCTCAGCCGGGCCACTGCATGAGAACAAGTGGCGCAAGCGTCTGTTTGAGCTCCGCACTCCCCATGCAGCACAGGGAGTGTTGAGCCCAAAAGGCCATTTGGACTCTGCAGTCCCCCGAGTGAGAGGCAGGAGGGGGAGGAGAGCTGAGAGAGAGAGAGGTGGGGAGAGGCAGTTGGAGGAGGAGAGAGAGACATGGAGTGAGAGACTGGAGGCTCAGGAGAGAAGACCGATGTGAAGGAGAGACCTGAAAATCCCATCTTATGATGGGCTAATTGGCTAGTTCAGAAATATATGTGCAATTGTTAAATAGTTTTATGGAGATTTCATTTTTAATTAAAATGCATTTGTCAGTTTGACATTGCTAATATTTAGATTTTAAAATATTTTCTGTTACAGAAAGTTTACTATTATCTCACCTGCTTTTTCTTTTGGTAATCATTAAATTGAAGAAACTTGTTCAATTATATGTTTACACATAAGATCATGTTTACTTGAGTGTTAGGAAGTTACAATAATTATGGTTGTTTTGTAGTGTTAAACTTCATTATCATTTAAATCAATAATTTTACATGTGATTAGGGGTCTACGTGTATCCTGATAATCTAGTTTATGTAAATTTCCTACCATGTGTGTGTTGCAGATGCATACACAAAACTTATAAATAAAACTACCCATTTTTCCATACGTCAGCAAGCTTTTCATATATAACTTGCACATGCCTGCTTTTTGCCTGTACAAGTTAGGCATCAACACTTAAAAAATTAACCATATGGGCTAGGTGTTGATCTGATTTTATATATAAGCATATATTCTATTTATTCCTTTATATGTCTTCTCCATTCTTGGGATATTTTTTCATGAGCTTTGGAATAATTTTCAGTTATGTCGTTGTGGCCATTACTTTTTTTGCTACTCTCTTTTTACCCTGTCAACTTTGCTTCTGTCTTGTCAGTAGGAGAGTATTAGCGAAGAAAACAAGAAGTTTCCTTTTCTCTCCTTTTCCCCTGGCAAAGCATGCAGCCTTGGATGCATTCCTATCCTTCTGAGCCCAGGGAATGGGAGACTAGAGCAGAGAATTGAATCTTGGTCTCAACTTTAGCAGTGCACAGCACTAGGATGAGGCGATCAAGCCGGACTGTATTTAGTAAAATGAGTTACTATATATTCTCCTAAGCTTAAGAAAGACACCTGAATTATCTTTGTGAATCAAACATTGATGGTTGGCTTCTGCCTCTCAGAAAAATTGGATTGATATGCATTGGCAGCACTTACTATTTATCTGTGCTTCAGGGGATTAATGTTGATAATTTATTTCCATTCAAAGTAAACTTCAGCGACAGAACATTTAATTCCTAAGTGTGTGTCTACATAGCAAGTAACTAAAAATCCTTTGTACTGAATTTCTCTATGTAGTAAAATTCCCACTGTGTTAGCAGCAAAAATACCAATTTATCTTTTTTCATTATCAGAAGAATGTGTAGTATTTCTTACTATGTGGTTATGGGGAGAAGATTTCATACTACAGGCAGTCCCCGGGTTACGTACAAGATAGGGACTGTAGGTTTGTTCTTAAGTTGAATCTGTATGTAAGTCGGAACTGGCGTCAGCCGCTGCTGAAACTGATCAGTTTCAACCGCGGCTGAATCTGGACGCCAGTTCTGACTTACATACAGATTCAACTTAAGAAACCCAGGCGTCCCCAAGTCAGCTGCTGCTGAAACTGATCAGCGGCTGATTCCAGGAAGCCTGGGGCAGAGCAACTCTGCCTCGGGCTTCCTGTAGTCAGCTGCTGGTCAGTTTCAGCAGCAGCTGACTTGGGGACGCCTGGGGCAGAGCAGCTGGGGTGCTGCTGGGTTGCTCCAGTAGCGTGGCTCCTCGGCGCTACTGGAGCAACCCAGAAGCACCCCAGCTGCTCTGCCTCAGGCATCCTGATTCAGCCGCTGATGAAACTGACCAGCAGCAGCTGAATCAGGACTCCTGGGGCAGAGCAGCTAGGGTGCTGCCGGGTTGGTCCGGAGCAGCGCTGCGGGACCAACCCAGAAGCCCCCAGCTGCTCTACCCCAGGGGTAGGCAAGAAAAGCCTGGTCTGCTGGCGGGGGGGGCGCACTATCTGCATCCCCCCCCCCAGCAGACCAGGGAGATGGGGGTGGGGACGCCCAAGTCCTCCACGGCTTTGCTCCGTATCCCTGGTCTGCTGACCTGGGAGACACGGAGCAAAGCCGCAGAGCACGCGGGCAGCGAGACAGCCCGGGTGCGCTTGAGCTGTCCCCCTGCAGGCGTGCTCCGCGGCTTTGCTCCCCGTCTCCCTGGTCTGCAGCTTTGCAGACCAGGAAGACGCAGACCAGGAAGACGCGGAGCAGCTTTTCTCGCCCCGGAGTACACGGGCGGCGGGACCGCGAGGTCCCACAGTCCGTGTCCTCCGGGGCGAGAAAAGCTGCGTTCGTAACTGCAGATCCGACATAAGTCGGATCTGCGTAAGTTGGGGACTGCCTGTATAACATTAGGGCTGTGAAACAACACTTTCAAAATATCCAAAATTAAAGTACTAACTTTCTTGCTATAATTTTAAAAGTAAGAAAATCCTATTTTTTTACAATACTTGTGACAAGTCCATTTTTCTTCCTTTGTGCCAGAGTCATTTATATATTGGCTGAGTTGCCTCTGGTACCAAAATACTCCTGAGCAATATTATCTTCTTTTTTCAATTTTTTTCATACACTTTTCTCAATATTTTTTCTGAAATATTTACTGAAGATAATTGTTGAAGTGGTAATTGAAAATTTTCATTTACTGAAGACTTGCCACTGTTATAGATTTGAAGGCTTTTAAGAGCAGCACCAATAGAAGGGTAGGAATTAAAATTAAGAGACTTCTTTGTACAAACTGTAAAAATCATTGTGGTTTTTGTGGTGTTCCAGAATATACTTACCTCAGAAAACCTTTAGTATCAGAAAAATTAGGAGCTTTTTATTTCAGGTAACATCTAATCATTTCTAATGTGCTAGTTCTTAGCATTATTCTACATTAAAAGACTCACCCAGCGTTGCTTGGGTCCTTCAGGGCAGGAAGTTGGTAGTGTGGGGGTACAGGAGTCAGGGCAGGACCGTAGAGAAATGAGGTTCAGGACGGGAGGCCAGGGATGTGGGGGGAGTGAGGGTGGTGGGTTGATGGGGCTTAAGGCAGGGGGCTGAGGATCTGGGGGCGGGGTGCAAAAGTGAGGAGTGAGGAGGGGCTCAGGGCAGGAGCAGCGGGTGCAGGAATCAGGGCACGGGTTTGGAATGAAAGGGAACTCAGGGGAGGAGAAGTGGGCTAAGCAGGAGTTGGGGTTGGTCACAGGCTTGTCCCTGGAGTGGTGTGGACCACACACCCTGCCCGCTGGCTTGTTCCTGGGCCGGGGGGTGGCTGCACACCCTGCCCACTAGCTTGTCCCTAGGGGCTAGAGTGGGAGGACATGCAGGCTGGCCCTGCAGCAGTGCACCCCAGGCTGGGTGGGCAGGAAGACCATCCCTGCCAGTGCTCCCCAGGCCAGATCAGGCCCCCACTCCAGTCAGTGAGACTTTCTCCCTTCCCTCTCCCTCCTGGTCTAGCCAGGTTTTCTCCCCACACCCACCTGCCCTGTGAGACTTCACCCTCTCCCTGCTCCGACAATGTGGCCAAGGGTGGGGGGAGGGGCATTGGGCAGGGAGACGATTTATCTGGTGGCTAGCAGGATGGTGAGCCATCAGCTCAGCTGGTGCAGGTGCTTCCAGTAGACACTCAGCAATATAGCTCTTCTCCATGCTCACTGCCCCCACTGGTCACCAGTGTTCTCGCTAAGTTTTTCCATGCATGCGTGGGATGAATTTTATCATGTGCACCAATATAGAGGTGTACCACCATAGCACCCACCAGTTACTAACAAAAAACCTAGATATATTTAAAATGCTATGGAAGAAGAAAGAATACTGAAACAATGGATAATTAACAAGGTTCATGACTTTAAATGTTTATTTAATATGAGATCAAATAAAAAGAAATTTGATTCTGCCAAGTTTTCAGTAGCCATTTGGTATCCTATTAAAAAGGTGTCTATTCTTGTTGTCTTTGCCAGGAAAGTTGAAGGCACTGGAGCCTGAGCTGGCAGTGATTTGGGTTGGGCTGTTGTCATAGATGTTTTAAATTATTTTCAACTGTAGTTTGGACCTCCATGGTCCAGCAGCCTTGGGACCTGACCAGTCCCAAACAAGGGAATTTGCCAGACCAAGGGATGACCCCTGTCACTGGCCTCCCGGGCACCCACTGGCTCTGCTTCTGGCCCCCGCCAGCCCCTACTGCCATCAGCTAGCTGTGCTGCCAGCCCTGGCTGGACCCCTCATCCCTGGGACTCCCAGCTGTGCTGCCTGAGCCCCCTGGAGCTGGGCTCCTTGCCATGCTACAGGGCTCCTTGCACTGCCGAAGCCCCTGCCACAGGGCTCTTGGCTGCCCCACCAGAACTCCTCTCTCTAGCCGAGTTTCCTGCCGCAAGGCTCCTTATTCTACCAGAGCCCCCTGCTCCAGGGCTCTCCTCCACATCACGGGACTCCCCGCGCCACCTGAACCCCCTGCTGCAGGGCTCCTAGTCACACTGTGGGCTTCCTTGCACTGCCTTGAGTCCCTGCTGCACTCCTGGCTGCACTGCCGGTGGCTCATGCAGAGCAGCTCCCTGTAGCAATGTGCTACCAGTAAAACCCTAAGTTCTCTGTAAGAGGCACATCGCTACAGAGAGCAGCTCTGTACGGAGCACCAGAGCTCCCCACGCCACCTGAGTCCCCTGTGCCATGGGACTTCCTGCACCACCTGAGCCCCTCCTGTGGGACTCCAGGCTGCGCCACTGGCACTCCCTGCCGCTGACGAACCCCTTGTTGCGGGGCTCCTTACACCACCAGAGCCCACTGTTGCATCACCTGTGCCACCTGAGCCTTCTGGCACTGTGCTCCCCATGTTGCCCGAGCCCCCTGCCTACCACTGGCCTCCTTGCCCTTGTACTCTTTGGTCCAGGAACATCTGTGGTCGTTGCCGGACCACGGATGTTACCAGACCATAGAGTCCCGGTTTAGGGAGGTACAACCTGTCCCTGCTAAGTGTTATTTAATGGGCTCACTTCTGAACACCTTTTGTGCACATATTGCTCCCTATGGATTTTTGTAATATTTCAGTTCTGTTTATATTTCTCAAATCATTCAATTTGCTAGGGCTGTTTAGGACTTTCTTCTACAGCCTCCCACTGACTGCTCCTGCCTTGTACTCTGAACAGCAGCCAAACAACTTGGAACTACTTGGAAAGGGGAAGGGGGGAAGGGACAGGGAGGTACCACTGCTTTTACTCAAAACAGCCCAGCATGTAGGGCTGTCTGGGAAGGAGAAGTGATGGATGGGACAGGGAGATGCCACTAGGGATGTTAAATATTGGTTAATTGAATAGTTGACTAACCGCATGAATTCCTATTGGTTACTCAACTATTATTCTATAGTCCCAGGGGTGGGATTGACAGTACGCTCTGACCCCACTTCTGAGGAGCCCCCTGCCACTCTGCGCTGCTGCCTTTGTATCAGAGACAGCAGCACGGGGTGACAGGTAGGGGCTAGTCTGTGAGGGGAGTCAGTTTAAGAACCAGCTCCTCTCTTGGACCAGCTGCCTGTTGCCCCACACTGCTGCCTCTGATACAGAGGCAGCAGTGCAGGGAGGCAGCAGCCCCTGTACTGGGGGTGGGGGGCTGAGTTCCAGGACCTAGAGCAAGCTGGAATTGAGCTGGCCTGCCTGCCTGCCTGGCTCCTAATATACTTTAAATGCAGTTTAAAGTGGGGGTAGGTCCCGGACCTGGCGTGAGCCAGAACTGAGCTGGGCTGCTAAAATATTTACTGGCAAGGGCAGGCAGGAATTAGCGTAGTCTATATAATTAACCTATAAGCTTTTGCTTTTCGGTTAATCAACTACAGTTACATCCTCAGATGCCACTGTTTTTATTCAAAAGCAGGCCAGCATGTAGAGTTGCTGGGGGCGACAGGTGGGAAGTGGAGGGGAAAGAGAGATGCCTATTGTCAAAGCAGCCCAGCACCTGGGGCTGCCTGGGAGGGGGAGTGGAGGACGGGTGCTGCTTATATTTGCAAGCAAGGTGACGACAACCCACTGTTGCTGTCCTCCAGTCAGCTCCCTCTCTTTCCATGTTATGGAAGACAATACAGTTCCAGGCAAATCCCATTTTTTGGCACAACCAAACCCTGACCTTGCTTTAAGTTGAGATAAGACAAAGCTGCATACCATATTTGGTGGTCCTAGCTCTTACCATTTAGGAGGAGTTCTTGAACAGACGTACTCTCAGAGAGACAGACAGAAAGAAGCACATTTCTAAAATATATTGATTTTATATATATACACACACACACACACAAACACACACGGCTCGACAAATAATGTAATCTACTCTCCCGTGGTGAGTAGATTGCAACCTGGAAGAGCCGGGTTCGGGTGATCTGCGCATGCGCAGATCGCCGGACAGCGCAGCTGGCGACTGGGGCTCGCCGCGGTTTGGCGAGCCCTGTATATAGATATGTAAAAAATGATTACAACATCTGAAAAATACTTCAAACTGTCCCCTTATAGAATATACTTGAGATGTAGAATATCTCCCTATTGGTAACCGCAGATCTATAAAACTCGTTGCACTATGTCTCTGAAAGAGCATGCAGCCTTTTGAATGAATATTTGAAGTGCTGCTGAAACATGATACGGATAATATGATCTAAGCTATTGGTTTTCAATCTTCTTTCATTTGAGAACCCCTCAAAAACTTTGAATGGCAGGGCAGATTCCTTTCAAAACCTTAGGCATAGTCTGCAGACTCCGGGGATCCATGAACCACAAGTTGAAAACCACTGTTCTGTGGTAATGACTAAGGATGTAAGTGACTAGTTGACTACCCAATAAGCAAATGCTCTACCAGAGAGAGGCAGTAAGAGAGGGAGCATGAGCCAGTGCTGAGGGGAGCTGGCTTAAAAGCTGGTTCCTCCCCCCAGCACCATCTCGGCAGGTTGTAGGGGCGGCAGGGGACAGCAGGGAAATGGCGTGAGCGGGGATTGAAACAGTCCCACTCGTGCTGGTCCCACTGCTGCGTCTCTCCCTTTGGAATGTACATGAGCCACCTTCGACTCTTGTACATTTCAAAGGAAGAGGCACAGAGGGGAACCCATGCCAGCGGGGACTGCTATGCTCCCTGCTGGTGCAGGTTCCTGCTGCCTGTCTCCCTTTGAAATATACAGAAGCTGTCGTGATTCCTGTACATTTCAGAGGGAGAGAGGCAGAGAGAACCCACTGCTGGCTCTGCCTTTGAAATATACAAGAGCTATGGGTGCTCCTGTACATTTCAAAGGGAGAGGTGCAGTGGGATAGCAAGTGCTGCCCCCCTTTTTTGTCTAATCGAGTAGACGATGGAAATTCCATCAACTACTCGATTAGTTGATTAATCGAAATTTAACATCCCTGAAATGAGAACCTTTCATGGACCCCATAGACATAGTTTCAGACTCCCAGGGATCCACAGGTCAAACCACTAATCTAAGTGATCAAGTGGAAGAAGCTGGCAACTTGTCCTTTTTGTTTGCATTAAAGAGCAAGAGACAGATCCTCAACTTGTGTAAATTGTCATAGCTCTATTGCCAATTTACACCAGTTGAGGATCTCCCTCCACTTCCTCTCCCCTCCAGGCCTTCTATAATTTAGTACATCCTGGAATACCTTGTGTAACAATTTTGATTTTGAATTCAGATCAGAAAGATAGAGGTTCCTATAACAGCTATTACAAGTTTCCTTGTGGAAATAGAAAATCTCAAGATGACTATACACCAAAATATCAAAACTTTGTAAAAGCAGTGTTAGTCCTGAGATATTTCAGTATCAGTACATGCAGAAGGAGTGGAGCCCCTGCCGTTGATTAACTCTATTAGAAAATCTTCATCTACCGCCTCCCACATGTGCTATTCTGTAACGTATGGCGAAATCGCCCCCTTTCTGTTTCCAAAGAAGCTTCAGTTGTCCTCCAAAATAACCTTAAATTCACAGTTTCTAGGGAGCCATTTTTATTAAACTTGGCTTCCTATGTTTGAAGTAGAACCATATATCTAACGCTACGGTAATAAACTATTTTCATCCCAAAAATAAAACTTTTAAATCCACAAAAATGGAACAGTAGTACATACTCTACTCTAAATATGCCCTTGGTAGAGAACAGGATGTAAAATGATATTTCAGTAGATTCCCACACCTAAAAGGATTATTGCAGGCATTTATTACATTTATTTTACCTAGACACACACTGTAATGAGACAACTTTGCCTTAATATGTTCTCCTGGCAACCAGTTGAATTACAAGGTAATACTCTACAAACACACTGTATATAGTCTGCAAACAATCAAATGCCTAAACTGGTAAAATAAATATATGTAGGAGGAACATTTGAGATTAAAACAAAAAAAAAGAGAGAGAAAATTTATGAAAAACTTGCAGAGTTTATTTGTAATTAGACTATTTTTTTGTTAATTGACAATAGATTAGAGAGGGAAAGCATTTCTATATGTGACCTTCTGTATATTGAACAGCTGTATCCCCTCAATTCTGGGATATCTTTCTATACTGCTTTGCTGGAAGAACTACCATTCCTGTTCTACTCTCACTCAGCCTCTAACATGTAAATCATTCCCAAGTGTATTATATTTGAGTGCCCTAGCCATTGGCTCTAGAATTATATTATAGAGCACCACCATCAAATTCCTAGTCCCAGTTTTTCTCCAGAAATCTGTCTTTTACTGTCCAGTGCTCTCCTGGACAACATAAGCTCATAGAAAGTCTGTCATTTTATTAATAGAAAATTATATGCATAAACTCTCAAATGGAATTTCTCAAGTACTTCAGTCCATACACAGTTTCAGATAAAACAAACAAGTACATTAACTACAGAGAGATTGATTTTAAGTGATTACACGTAATGAGGCATAAAAGTCAGAATTGGTTATGAAGAAATAAAAATTAAAACACAGATTAATAGATTAACAAGATAAGTTAATTTAAAGCAAAAGGGTTTCTCTCATCACCTGTTCTTTTTCAATCTGATTGATTGGATGCTTTTTTGCCAAAACTCTTTACCCAGTAAAATGCTACTTTCCTTATCCTTTACACATTGTGGCTGTTGTGGACAGAGAGAAAGGAAAGAAAGATGATATGTGTCTTTTCAGTTCCTACAGTTATTTTTCTCTTTGAAAATTATCTCCATCTGAGTCTATGTCTAGACTATGGGGCTTTTGCGGGATACTGAAAGTATCCCGCAAAAACCCCGCCACATCCAGGGAATGCATTTGCTCTTCCACTTTTTTTCGTGGAAGAGCAAACACGCTCTTTCGGGGAGCCCTGTATACCTCATTTCACGAGGCATAAGGGCTCTGCCGAAAGAGGAGGCTTTTCCGCCATTTGGCCCCATCTAGACTGCAGTCCCATTGCAAAGTGGCGGAGTGGAAGGAAAGAGGCTGAGGCCCATCAATGGGACTGAAGCAGTCACGAGCAAGCCATGCCCGGGAGCCATTCTCCTGTCCATTGCTGGTGCAGTGTTGCTTCAGGCATGCTGAAATGCAGTCACCTCTAGGGTGGGCTGGACAGCTGTTTAACACCTGCACAAGGTTTCAGGAAGGGGGCGTTGCTGGCTGCCTTCCTGCAGAGCCCCCATCAGAACTTCCATGCCCTCTTGACTTCGGAAAAGAATGAACAGGAGGATTGGAAATTAACCCGCCCAGTCTCACGTCCCTTAGGCAGGGAATGAGCCATCTACATTAGGCCCCAGCTGGAGAATCATGTCCAGTTCTGAGTGCCACATTTCAGGAAACGTAGAGAAACTGGAGAAAGTCCAGAGAAGATCAACACAAATGAGATATGAGGCAAGGCTGAAGAAATTGGCCTTGTTTACCTTGGAAAAGAGAAGACCGAAAATGGACATGAGAGCAGCTTTCAAGTATCTAAGGGTATGTCTACACTACAGCACTAATTCAAGCTGACTTAGTTCGAATTAATTAATTCGAACTAAGCTAATTCGAATTAGCACATCTAGACTTAAAAACTAGTCCGAATTAGCGTTTTGTGGCTGCTGTCTGAGGCTATCTGAGGCTCGTGCTTAAAGGAATCCCCCCAGACAGCCGGTTCTCAGCTTTTCCGCTTGCTTGCCTACCTTGCTGAGGGACAGCAAAGCGTTTTCCTCTCCGCCTGCCTGTGTTCGAATTAACTGTGTTAATTCCCCTTTCCCCCCACCGCCTCCGCCTCTTCTCCTCCCCTCAAGCCCAAGCCGCCACTGCTGCCGCACAAGCCCATTCCCTACCTTCTGCCTTCCCCATTGTGGGGCCAGAGTTTGCGCTCCGGAGGCTGAACCCGCAGCCAGCCAGGCCCCGCAATGCGCTTCCCGGGAGTTTCAAAATCCCGGGCCGTGACGTCATGTCATGCCCAGGCGTCCTCCTCGCCCACCTGTAACGCCACACATGGGCTGCAGCAGACGGCGAGGAGGAGCCGCGCACGGCAGGGACATTCCAGGACCGAGGGGGGTGCTCTGGGGGCGGGGGGGGGAGGATGCGTGGGGGTGGGCGGCGGCAGGGGGAGTCTGGGGCTCGCTCCTGGCAGAGCCAGGGGAGAGACCCAGCTCCACATATTGGTGGAGCAGGGCCCCGGCTCTGTAACTCGCCGGCACTTCCAGGTTCAGGGGCGCGGGGCATCCTTAGGTGCGGGGCCCAATTCGACTGAATCAGCCTAAGGCCGGCCCTGTTGAGGCTTTCTTCAGGCAACTAAGAGAAGCCTCCAGATCACATGCCCTGGTTCTCTTGGGGGATTTTAATCGCCTGGATATCAGTTGGGAGACTAGTACAGCAGTACACAGACAGTCCAGGAAGTTTTTGGATAATGTTGGAAATAACTTCCTGGTACAAGTGCTGAAGGAGCCAACCAGAGGCCACGTGCCACTTGACCTGCTGCTCACAAACAGGAAGGAATTAGTAGGGGAAATAGATGTGGGTGGCAACCTGGGAAGCAGCGATCATGAGAGAGTCGATTTCAGGATCCTAATGAAAGGAAGAAAGGAGAGCAGCCAGATACATACCCTGGACTTCAGAAAAGCAGACTTTGACTCCCTCAGAGAACTGATGGGCAGGATCCCATGGGATGCTAACATGAAGGGGAAAGGAGTCCAGGAGAGCTAGCAGTATTTTTAAAAAGCCTTATTGATGGTACTAGAAGGGTGGTAAAGCACTGGAATGGGTTACCAAGGGAGGTGGTGGAATCTCCATCCCTGGAGGTTTTTAAGTCCCTTGAGAAAGTCCTGGCTGGAATGATTTAGTTGGGGTTGGTCCTGCTTTGGGCAGGGGGCTGGACTCAATGACCTCCTGAGGTCTTCTCCATCACTGTGATTCTATGATTTCTAGTCTGCATATTGCCAGTTGTCAACAGGGTGCAGAAGCACTTTTCAGAGTAACGTTGTTTGCAGATTTAATATATATGCCTTTTTCCCCTCAAGCTGAAGATTTTGCCCATGAAACCTGTGATATGTAGTTCAATTTTTGGATCCCTACGCATGCTGAAAATGTTTTTTTCCGCTAAGGGGGAACACCACCTGGGTATGATACTCCTCCAAATAGTCTCCCTTAAACACAGGAATGCAATGCAGAGTAGGCAGTGCATTTCAGACATGAAGAAGTATTTAAGTTAACAGAAAAGATATATTTCATTAGAAAAAAAGTTTATTACAATATAATTTATTTAGTTAATTAGGATTTAATAGAACCCAACAGTTCTAATATGCACAGGAAATATATGTTGTGGCTATAAAAAGATTACATGGATTTTAACTAATCAATATGTGAGATTTACAGAACCCTGATATATCCTATAGCTACAAAATTCTGAAGCATTATATTATTTTTTAAGGTTTAATTTTGGAATGGCAACTATACAAAAATAGCACAAAGGCACAAACATACTTCAAAATCATGTGTTATTAAACTAAACAACTAAATAACCAACTTACGCTTTCACTTTTGTTTGACATTTCATTTTTGCATGTCATCATAAGGTGCAGTGCAACACGATATAGCTTTATTTTATAAATTGTTTTTCATATATCCTGGTTAGGTCTAGATTTTTATCTCTGATCTGGCTCCTCTGTGCTGTGTAGACTTCTGTAATTCCTACTGAGACGATTGCAAATCAATCTGCAGAATCCATGAACTGTAACCAGTTCTTCATTTCCCCTAACTCCTCTGCCAAATATATCTTAGCATTGGAGAGAAATATGCTTCTTACACAGTATCACTGTAAAATTTAAAATAATAGCAGAAGGAAAGCTAAATGAAGTAGAAAAAGTGTTTTCAGTTGAAAATTGAAATTAGTGAGTGAGTGTATGTGTGTGAGTGAGAGAGAGAGAGCCAGTCTTTAACCTTAGCACTGCTTGATTGTAGCTATCAGAACTTGAATTGTACTCTGATCCATTGTATGTAAGATTTAACTGCTTGTAAATTAGTCACAGAGATTACTAGAGCAGTGCACTGTAGACCAAATCCTCTTCTCTATTCAAAGCTTGAATAAATGGGCTTTGTGCTTCTGCCATCCTATACTTAAGTTAGAGGAAGTGGATTGAAATCAAGTCTGTTTATCAACTCACAGGACAAACCTAGAGATGCTGTGAGTGCCAGGTGATCAAGATGGTTCCCATTAGAATGCGGAGGGTATTTTGACAAGTAGATCCACTATCTCTACTGATACACTATGATCTTATGTATCAGTTCAGGAGCGTGTCTGTGGGTTATTAACTGTCCTATAAAGGCTTTTCACAGCCTGCCTCCTGTGCACAGTAGAACGATGTCAGCGCAACTGTTTTTGGGCCCAGCATGCCAACAGAAACATAGATGAATGTCATGGAAATTTGCGAGATACAGTTCTCGAAAAAACCAAGCGACTGAAACCACCATAGAGGTTGTATTGCTGACTGTTTCTGTTCGTCAGGGAGTGAGGGGAAAGTGCACTGTTTGCTGCATTCCTCACTCTGGCTGGGGAGTACAGGGGGTAGACAAAGCTGGGGGACATGCACCCCTCCCCCGGCTATGCCTGCTGGAGCTACAGTGGCCATAGAGGGGCACTTCTCATCTGGCCCGAAGCTGCTGATGTGAGAGAGGTCTCAGATAGTCTTCTCTCCCCAGAGCAGCCTGTGTACCCCTCATCCCCGGCCCCACCCCAGAGCAATGTTTTAAATGAAGAAAAAAAAATTAATTGGGTTAAGGACCTGAGCAATGCCAGGTAAATCTTTTAGTCAATGTATATTACAGATTGGTGTTGTAATTTTTTTTCTTTGTTCATTATCTCTTGGTCTTCTTGTTTCTCTCTGTACATGTTCGTGCAATATTTACAGAGAAAAGTTCTTCTTCGAGTGATTGCTCATGTGCATTCCAATATAGGTGTGTGCACACAGCGTGCACGTTCCGTCAGAAGTTTTTCCCTCAGTAATACCCTTAGGGCCAGCAGGGAGCCCCCGGGAGTGGTGCCGGTATAGCAGCCCATATATATCCCTGCTAGCCCCATCACCCTCTCAGTTCCTTCTTACCGCCATGACGGTCCTTGGAACGACCTTCAGCTCCTCAACGTGATCGTTGTTTTCTTTGTTCTTCTTAAGTTTTTAATTAATTTTCAGCAAAGTGTCTGCAATTTAAGTTAAAGACTTTTTTGTTGTTTTCTGTTGATTGCTCCCCGCCGCGGCGTGCCGTGCGCCCGCAGCAGAACATGCCCGGCCTTCAAGGCTTTAAGCCCTGCAAAAAGTGCAATAGGCCTATGCTGTGTGGTGACCCGCACTCATCGTGCTTAAAGTGTCTGAGAGAAGCACACCTTACAGAAGCCTATAAAATCTATCAGGCCTTCAAGCCCAGGACAAAACGTGAGAGGGAGTCACGCCTTAAGATCTTCCTCATGGAAGCAGCTCTCTGATTGGCACCAGCACCGGATTCGGCTCTGGCCTCCCGGAGCGCACTGTGCCTCTCCGGCACCACAGGGGCCCCAGCACTGCTCTCAATCGCTGGCACCTCAGAAGAAGAGGTGGCCTAACAGGGGTCAGTCTCCACCGAGGCATGCGCCTTCCGTGTGCCCTCCAGTGGGGCATGCAGCGTCGACGAGCCCAGAGCCTGGACCTTCTAGGTTGGGCGGGCCTGCCTCCCAGTGAGGGGACATCAGCCCTCTGGAGGACTTCCTAGAGCCATCCACACCGGAGGCCTTGGAGGCAGCGAGTGTTCTAATTGAGTCCTCCCCGTTCCCTCCTCCTCCAACTCTGGCACCCTCTAGGCGGCACAGGGACGCTTGGCACCAATCGCCTTTCAGGACAACAGAAGATATGGTTCATGAGGGCAGACATCACCCCTCCCCGACAGTACTGCATACAGCACTGGCTATCGAGGCACCAACACTCCCGGTACCGTCCAAAGACACGGCACTGGACTTGGTGCGGCAACATCGCCCAGGGTTGTCACTGCCTTGGGGCCCATCAGCACCTACCTCCATGCGGGACCCCCGCACAGCCATGCCTCCACCACCACCATGGCAAGCCAGAGTCCATGTCTCAGTGCACCGCAACTCCTTCAGCACCCGCGTCGGCACTGCCCTGGTCCGCCTTGGAGTATTTGTCTGACTCCGAGGCAGAATCCGGCCGGTCCTCGAGAGCCTCCAAGTCTCGCTCACGGTGCCATTCCCAGCACCATAGTCCTCTGCTCCTGTACCAGCAACAGTGGGCTCAGCCGGTTCCGGTGCCCATGGTGCAAACATGGCCCCCTCAGCCTCCAGGGCAATGGCCTTTCTGGACTCCCTGGGCTTATCACCAGAGCCAGGGTGCAGATCCCCTCCAGACTGGCTTCTGTATCTTCGGGGCCACGAGTTCCTTTGTCTGCGATACCTCTGGTCAGTTCCCCCACCTCAGGATGTTTTTACCTCCGGGACAGTCATCCTCAGGTCCAGAGGGAAGCGCAGCTCCGGTGAGCCAACCTCCCCCCTTCTTCGTCCATGGAGACCTTGGATGATCCAGGTCGCGAGGATGCCCCTGTGGGTGAGGTCCAAAAGGGGTCATTGTGCTCCTCCCCAGTTGAGGCGTTAGCCGACTCCACCCCGTCCATGCCCTCCATGGACGCTAGAACCCATCAGGACCTTCTCCGCCGCCTGGCCCAAAGTTTGGGGGTTCAAGTGGAGAAGGTTTCCGACAACTCAGATCCTACTGTTGACATTCTGCATGCCGACAGCCCCTCTAGAGTGGCTCTACCGGTCAACAAAACGGCCAAAATCTCCAAAGCTTTGTGGCAACCCCTCTCCCCCTCCATTCCTCCAATGGATAAGTGTGCAGAAAGGAGGTACTTTGTCCCCCAACAGGGTAACAAACACCTCTTCTCTCACCCTCCCCCAGGCTCGTTGGTGGTGCAAGCCGTTAATCAAAGGGAGAGAGTAGGGCAGCCTGCTGCCACCCCTAAGAAGAGGGAGGCCAAAAAGTCTGACCTGCTGGAATGGAAGGTCTGCGCGATTGGGGGCATCCAATATCGCATTGCCAACCAGCAAGTCCTCTTGTCCCATTACGTATACGATACCCGGGTGTCCATAGACAAGTTTACGGACTTGCTCCCTAGGGACTCCCACTTGGAGTACAAGGCTCTTCACGAAGAAGGGAGAGCAATCTCCACAGCAGCTCTCCAAGCGGCTCGCGATGTGGCGGACGCCGCAGCTTGAGTGATGGCCACCAGGGTGGTTCTGCACCATAGCTCATGGCTCCAGGATTCTGGGATGCCGCTGGAGCTCCAAAACACCATTCAGGACCTCCCGTCCAAGGAACCCTCGCTCTTTTCGGAGCAGACCGACCAGAGGCTTCATGGCCTCAAGGATACCAGAGCGACAGTAAAGTCCTTACGCCTTCACACTCATAAGAACAGAAGAACGGCCATACTGGGTCAGACCAAAGATCCATCTAGCCCAGTAGCCTGTCTGCCGACAGTGGCCAGCACCAAGTGCCCCAGAGAGGGTGGACCGAAGACAATGATCAAGCGATTTGTCTCCTGCCATCCCTCTCCAGCCTGTGACAAACAGAGGCCAAGGACACCATTTTATCCCCTGGCTAATAGCCTTTTATGGACCTAACCTCCATTAAATTATCTAGCTTCTCTTTAAACTCTGTTATAGTCCTAGCCTTCACAGCCTGATACCCAGAGGCATACCTGCTCAAATAGGAATGTTCCTAGAGTGCCTCCCCAGAGCCCACGTCCCAACTTCGCCCGCCATAGGAGCAGGACTGGTAATGGCAGGAATGACAGGCACTAGCCATGCCCAGCCCCCAATAATAACCATGGGCCCCCTAACAAGACCCCGGGGCCCCATCAGGGGTTTTGACGGGACCCTCGAGGGCATCTTACCACTCTTCTCCCTACTTTTCCGGGACCATTTATCCCATTTCCTTGAGGCTTGTCAGTCTTTACGTCAGACTGATGGGTGCTGGAGATAGTGGAAAGGGGTTATGTAATCCCTTTCCACTTGCCCCTTCCTTCCCAAACCCCTATCCTGTCCCTTTTCAGGGACCCCTCTCATGAGCCTCTGCTACAGGAGAAAGTAAATCATCTCCTCATGCTAGGGGCGGTGGAACGCGTTCCCCCTGAGTTTCAAAACAGGGGATTCTATTCCCGTTACTTTCTGGTTCCAAAGGTGAAAGGGGGCCTTTGACCCATTCTGGACCTCAGAGCTCTAAATTCCATCATCGTCAAGGTATTTCATAACACTGTTTTACAGTTTCCTTTTAGTCTTTATATATTCATTTGAAACAAGGAGAAATATCTAGAAATGATCACCACTCGTTAAAATTAAAAAGAAATCCACTAGAAAGAATCTTACAGATTTTCCATCCAAAAAATAAATGTGTTGCTTATTTTGGGTAGTTTATTTTATTCAAAATCCAAGCTGCCTTGTAATCAATCATTAGGAAAGGCAATTTAGGCCTTGTCGACATAAGAAAGTTCATAGAATCATAGGACTGGAAGGACCAAATGCCATCTAGACCATCTCTGACAGCTGTTTGTCTAACCTGCTCTTAAAAATCTCCACTGATGTAGATTTCACAACCTCCCTAAGTTGTGCTGGTTTAACTGAAAATGTGTGGTGGAGATTATTTTTGCTTGTTTGTTTTTTCTTTTTTGGCGGGAAGGGGTAAGCCATTTTAATTAAATCAGTTCAAATTGGTTTTGCTTAAGCTGATTTCTAATTGAATTTTGCAAAAATGTTGTCCTTTTTTAAAACATAACCACTATTAAGTTGCCCAGTCTGGCTAAGGACTCTCACCTTTTATTGAGGAGAAAAATGCAGGTGCCAAAGGGGTTAACAAACCTGCAGACAAGGGGAATCCAGTAAATATAGTATACTTAGATTTTCAGAAAGTCTTTGACAAGGTCCCTCACCAAAGGCTCTTGTGTAAATTACATTGTCATGGGATAAGAGGGAAGGTCCTTTCATGGATTGAGAACTGGTTAAAAGACAGGAAACAAAGGGTAGGAATAAATGGTAAATTTTCAGAATAGAGAGGGGTAGCTAGTGGTGTCCCCCAAAGGTCAGTCCTGGGACCAATCCTGTTCAACTTATTCATAAATGATCTGGAGAAAGGGTAAGCAGTGAGGTGGTAAAGTTTGTGGATGATACTAAGCTGTTTAAGATAGTCAAGATAGAAACAGACTGTGAAGAACTTCAAAAAGATCTCACCAAACTGAATAATTGGGCAACAAAATGACAAATGAAATTTAATGTGGATAAGTTTAAAGTAATGCACGTTGGAAAAAATAACCCCAACTATACGTGCAGTATGATGGGGGCTAATTTAGCTACGACAAATCAGGAAAGAGATCTTGGAATTATCCTGGATAGTTCTCTGAAAACTTCCACACAGTGTGCAGCGGCGGTCAAAAAGGTAAATAGGATGTTAGGAATTTTTAAAGAAAGGGATAGAAAATAAGACACAGAATATCTTACAGCCTCTGTCTAAAACTATGGTACACCCACATCTTGAATACTCTGTACAGATGTGGTCTCCTCACCTCAAAAAAGATATTTTGGCCTTAGAAAGGGTTCAGAAAAGGGCAACTAAAATGATTAGGGGTTTGGAACGGGTCCCATATGAAGAGAGGCTAAAGCGACTGGGACTTTTCAGTTTAGAAAAGAGGAGACTAAGGGGGGATATGATAGAGGTATATAAAATCATGAGTGATGTGGAGAGGGTGAATAAAGAAAAGTTATTTATTAGTTCCCATAATAGAAGAACTAGAGGACACCAAATGAAATTAATGGGTAGCAGGTTTAAAACTAATAAAAGAAAGTTCTTCTTCACACAGTGTGTAGCCAACCTGTGGAACTCCTTGCCAGAGAAGGCTAGAACTATAATAGAGTTTAAAGAGAAACTAGATAATTTCCTGGAGATTAGGTCCATAAAAGGCTATTAGCCAGGGGATAGAAATGGTGTCCCTGGCCTCTGTTTGTCAGAGGCTGGAGATGGATGGCAGGAGATAAATCGCTTGATCATTGTCTTTGGTCCACCCCCTTTGGGGCACCTGGCGCTGGCCACTGTCGGCAGACAGGCTACTAGGCTAGATGGACCTTTGGTCTGACCCAGTATGGCTGTTCTTATGTTCTTATAAATTAATGTCTTAGAGGAAGAGGGTTTGGGGTATGAACTTCAGGCTTTTGCTTGGTCTCCTGAAAATGTATTTAAATTAAAACAGACAATTATGCCACAATGTTTTCTGTCAGCAGTAGGGAGGAGCAGAAATAAGGTTTTGCATTATTTGTCTTGAAGCCCCTGAGTTATGAGACAGTACTGTATTGCATCAGTCAGAGGGCAAATGCAGTTATAGGAAAGATTCAGTGAGTCAGTTAAAAACAAAAAGCCTTCTGACCTTAGATGTTTAAGTGAGACCCAACTTTGAATGCTCCGTTTGCCATATCTCTTTGCAAGAAACCAGACTGGAGCCAATGGAAGCTTTTTCCTGTAATTGTTGAAGAAAATGTAGTATTTTTCCGCATAGACCCTTCAATAGTATGAAAAATAATCAACCTTGGGGGAGACAAAGGTTACATAATCCTCATAGCCTTTATTAAGCAAGACTTCCCACTGCTGTTGGTGATTGCATTAGCCAATCCCATTAAAATGGCAATACCTCTCTCTGCATTTTTATTATGTAGAAATATCTGTCTTAAACCTCATCCAAGAAAAATTACTGTTTCTCTATATGCCTTGTAAAGGGAATCACAAGTTCTTATGACTACAAGGGAGAAACCTAGTAGATGCTTATAGAAATGTTTATTTTTTAACACAACACAAAGAGAAAGAGTTGCCTTGATGTTTAGCCATTGAACTGCAACTTGAAATATATTTGTGCAATTCCTGGTTCAATCATAAACTTCCTGTGTGACTTTAGGAAAGTCTTGTGATCTTTCTGTATCTCAGATCCTGATCTGTATACCAGGGAATATACTTTATTTCACCTGGCTTGTGTCTGTCTTGCCTACATAGCCTGGAAGCTCTTTGAGGCAAGGGCTGGCTCTTACTATGTGTATACCATACCTACCACAATGGAGCCCTGATCTCAGTTGAGGACACAATGTGCTACGATAATACAAATAATAAAAGAACCTGTATATGAGATGTAAACTTGAGACTTGGATATCACATAAAAATGTAGCATATTTTTATTTTATTCTGAAGTGTTACTACATATGGATCGATTCTCATAATGAACAAAAGAAATGGTTAAAAAAATACCTGGTTGCATTTTCAGCTTCTTAGACCCACAAAATCATGATTTTAAAACTACTTTTAAAGTTTTCTTTAAAAGAGTGTCCTAAAGACACAAAACTTCAAAAAGAAAACCTAAAAGGATAAGAAATAATACAGACCTAGCCAACTTAATTTGACTTGCAAGTACATATGGAAATTTTAATTATATCAGTTGCAAAGGTCATCAAACTGAGTAGTCAGGAAAAAGAAAACTTGTTTTTGTTAGCTTGTCAAATCTCTTTTTTTTTGTCACAAGCAATTTACTTTTTTAACATGAAAACTAGTACCATTGAAAATACGTATTTGCATAATTTGCATAGAGCTGTCCTAACACAAAAAAGGGAATGCAAAGCAGCATTGTTTAAACTTGGCAAACATTATTGTGGGTTTCTTTTTACCTCTGCAAAAACTTTGAGTTTTATAACTTTTAGCTTTACTCAACTTATGGGTGGTAGTAAACCGTGTCTTTGATAAAGCTGTGGTTTTTGCATGAAGCAAGCAAAGTAAGTTGTGAAAAATGAGTAGATTGGTGTTGGCTATCTTAGCCAACCTTACTTGTGGTTGTAAAGGTATTTAGCAATCCCTTCCCACAGTATGCATTTCAAAAATTTGTGATTGCTTCACTCTTATTTGTTCCATAGGTATTATTACATGTTTGTCTATTGGAAAAAGTAGAGAAAAAAACGTAAGTATTAATGTGCTTTTAAAGTATACTTTTTTAGCACATTCATACTTCAAATTTCAAACAATACTAATAACAAAATCATTAAATGTACCTAAATTTGACTTCTCCAGCCCTTTGTAGTGCTTTTCTTCATTGTATAAGAATTTTTTAAACCAGACTTTTAAATAATATCAGAAACCTAATGGCCAGGAAGAATATGTAAGACCTGATTATTCAGTTATTTCTTATGCCTGCACAGAGCTCGTTTTTCTAGGGGCAGTCACTGTGTAGGGGATCTTCCCACATGGAGTAATTTGCAGAATTGGGACCTTTGCTGTAATATTTTTTTTCAAATGAAAGTTTTTAAATTAACAAAAAATATCCATCTGTCTTTAACAAAAAGTAAGTGCCTTGCTGTAAGGTTTTTTTTTAAGGGAGGATAATTGGGAAGTGAATTGTTTTGTGGTTTTGATTGCATTTTAAAGAAGGGCCATTTTAAGAGAAAAGTGGGAAAAGATAATTTATATATTTAATGTAAATCCAGACTAACTTTCAAAGCATATGGTCTGGTATCTACCAAGCTTGTTGGGCATACAAAAAGAAACCTGAATTTAAAGAGAGAAGTGAACTAAATAAATATCGAAGGGTATGTCTACACTACCCTCCTAGTTCGAACTAGGAGGGTAATGTAGGCATACCGCACTTGCAAATGAAGCCCGGGATTTGAATTTCCGGGCTTCATTTGCATAAGCGGGGAGCCGCCATTTTTAAAACCCCGCTGGTTCGAACCCCGTGCAGCGCGGCTACACGGGGCTCGAACTAGGTAGTTCGGACTAGGATTCCTATTCCAAACTACCGGTACACCTCGTTCCACCTACCTAGTTCGAGCCCCGTGTAGCCGCGCTGCACGGGGTTCGAACCAGCGGGGTTTTAAAAATGGCGGCTCCCCGCTTATGCAAATGAAGCCCAGGAAATTCAAATCCCAGGCTTCATTTGCAAGTGCGGTATGCCTACATTACCCCCCTAGTTCGAACTAGCGGGGTAGTGTAGACATACCCATAGGGTATGTCTACACTTGCTCCCTAGTTTGAGCTAGGGATGCAAATGTAGGCAACCGAAATTGCTAATGAAGCGGGGATTTAAATATCCCATGCTTCATTAGCATGATCTCGCTGGCACGTTACTCCGCTGAACAGCTGATTCGAACCAGGAAGTGCGTGCCGGGACTCATTAGTTTGAACCAAACCCCTTGGTTCGAACTAATGTTACTCCTCGTTTTCAATCCTAGGATTAAAAATGAGGAGTAATGTTAGTTTGAACCAAGGGGTTTGGTTCAAACTAACGCGCACTTCCTGGTTCGAATCAGCTGTTGAGCAGAGTAACGCGCCGGCAAGATCATGCTAATGAAGCGTGGGATATTTAAATCCCTGCTTCATTAGCAATTTCGGTCACCTACATTTTCATCCCTAGCTCGAACTAGGGAGCAAGTGTAGACGTACGTACCCATAGTGAAATAAATTTACATGTGACATATTTCATTTAATCTCTAAAACTCTATTTAGGGTTGTCACAACTGAGGCAAGTTATTGAAACAGTACTGATATATGCAATTTTTAAATTTGTTTTTTCCTAATTTTTACTTTTATGTACAAAAAGTAGATTATGGAAACATTCTAATCAGTACTTTGATCAGAATCAGAGGGGTAGCCATGTTAGCCTGTAACTGAAAAAAAATTAAAAAACAACTAATGGTCCTGCAGCACCCTAGAGACTAACAAAAAATGTAGATGGTATCATGAGCAATGTTCCTGCTAAGCTGCGTGGCAGCACAGCTTCACAGGCGATTAATCAGCTCCAGGCAAGGAGACCTGAGCTTCTGACTCAGTGGAAATGAGTAATCACCTGTGAAGCTGTGCTGCCTCACATCACAGAAGGAACACTGATCATGAGCTTTCATGTACACAACCCACTTCTTTGTGGGTTGTGCCCACGAAAGACCAGGATACCGTCTACATTTTTTGTTAATCTCTAAGGTGCTGCAGAACCATTCATTGTTTTTAAGGGTTTTTAGTTTGTTTGTTTTGGAAGAAGAATGTGTATGTAGGAGAGAAATCAGGCTGATTTTTGTAAGGAGGGGAGAATTTGTCTTCACTCTGCTTAGATTTCAGGAGTATTACCATACTTAAAATGTACATACAATTGAATTCTCATATTGCAGTAAAACCCAGATGCTTCAAGTTCTTGAGTCATGCTCCTTGGTTGGTCTAATTTTATGAACTGTGTGTTGCACTTAATCCAAAAATGAGCAAAACAGATTAGCCTGTTTTGAAAAATATTACAGTAGTATGTAGTTGCCAAGTCAAGGCCACATTGGCATTGGTGTTCAGACAAATAATAAAAAATAGTCCCTGCTCAAAGAATTTACAGTGGGATTAAAGCTATATCAGCTTTCTTTCTGTATCAGAAGAACCACAGAATATGTGAAAAGCCTAGTATTTCAGTGATAATTAAATATTTGTATCACTATTTTGTGGCTAACATATCACTGAAATGTACACAGAATAACTTGAGTGAAGAGTATGGAATGGCAACCTATTAATTGCCTGCAACTGAACATCAAGGCCTCAGTTCAACAGAGCACTTAAGTGAGTGCTTATGTTTAATTGATTTTAATGAGCCTATGTGTGCTTAAAGGGCTTCTCTGTGGGAACAGTTAATTTGTGGCAGGCTGGGGTGTAAATCCTCTCTGCTCTAGCCTGCTGAGCACTAAGTGTTGGCGTGGATCCTGGTTCTGCACACTGAAAGTTCTGTCGTTCACTTTGATCTATTCCAGTTTCAAAGCAGGGTAAACAAAAATACCTTACAGAACTTTCAGTGTCCAGAATGGATTCTTAGTGCACTTCAGGCTAATGCAATGTACTTTTGCACCCCAGCTTTTGTATACACAAGCTCAAAGTTAAATTCATGCATACTTTTTTTTTTAGGATCGATGCCTAGGGAATTGTTGAATATATGTTGTACAGGTTGGACCTCCCTCGTCCGGCACCCTCAAGACCTGACTGGTCCTAGATAAGGGTTTTTTCCAGTCCAAGAGAGATCATTTCAGTCCCCTCCCACCTCCAGCATCCTGCCCTCCTCCCCCCTCCCCCCCAAAAGCCCAGCTGAGCTGCGCGCTAGCTCACCCTCTCCTCCCCAACACAGCTGAGCCATGCACTGGATTTTAGAGGTGCAACCTGTAGTTTATACAACCAGTGCTTATGTCACTGTACTACTTCTGAAAGCAAGTGACAGCTTGCCCTTTCTTGTAACTGGCTATTTCTATTTTTTTAAATAGAATTTAGAAACTAATAAAATAGAAGTAGGCTAAGTTTGTCATAATTATTCTCCACAACTAAAATGTAAGGGTCTGATCTATAACCCACAGAAGTCACAAGAAATATTTCTATTGACCTGCATAGGCTGAACATGATTGATGATATAATTATTGGCTTCCTTTTTTTTGTTTTTATATGTGTTACTGGGAAAAACCAATTTCAGCCAACTAAACTGATTTTATTTCAAGGAAAATAAGTGAATATGGTCACAGGCATTTATGCAATATTTTCTCACCAATTTATGATCAAAAGCAGTCAATGACAATAGGTGTAACTTATGTTTCGTTTGACCATATAAATGCCTCAGATTCTCTTCATACATTTTACCTGCGTTGTCTAGGATAATACATTAGTAATAGTTTGAAAAGGGATAGAAATGTAGCCGTGTTAGTCTGGTGTAGCTGAAACAAAATACAGGACTATGTAGCACTTTAAAGACTAAAAGATGGTTTATTAGATGATGAGCTTTCGTGGGCCAGACCCACTTCCTCAGATCAAATAGTGGAAGAAAATAGTCACAACCATATATACCAAAGGATACAATTAAAAAAAATGAACACAGTTGAAAAGGACAAATCAAATTTCAGAACAGAAGGGGGATGCGGGGGAGCGGGGAAGGTAAATGTCTGTGAGCTAATGATATTAGAGGTGATAATTGGGGAAGCTATCTTTGAAAAGGGTTTGTATTTGTGGTAACTGCAGGTATGCAAAGAAACTCTATAGCAAATCAGATTGCAGCTATTTTATCTATGTCATTATGGAAATAAGCATGTTTGCTACAGGTGTCTTTTGTGTAATCTTCATAAACAAGTACCTGGTGTTTTGTGTAAATATGTTGCACAGTTTGCAAAGAATAATTTTCACTATGACTATATTTAACCCCTTTCCTCATAAGTGCTCTCTTTAAACGCAGTTTAATTTAAAATACCAGAATGGAGTGTTATTTTCCATTTCTGAATTTGGTCTAGCATATAAATAGTTTGTAGGCCAATATGAATAAGAGTTACTACCCATATACATAACTGTACATTATATTTGTGCTCTGGGGTGTTTTATTTATTCTATCAGTTTTTTACTACTCTGTTTTTGTTAAGCATTTAAACTTTCATGTATATGTCAAACCATCTTTTTTCAACTTTCTGTTCCTAAATGTTTTCCCTGCAAAAGCATGATGCCTTCAATTTGACACTCAGTGTGTCTCGAATTTAATAATTATTTATGGTAAGTAAATACTTACATACAATTCTTGCATCAGTACGTAACCCAGGAAATTACAACTTACTTTCTGATTTGCCTTTCCTATTACAGACCGGCTCAAATCTCATGCTTCCGGCTCCATCACTGCTCTCGCCGCACTCCAAGTTAAGATTGCCCAGTACTCTGGGCACTTCACTGATTCCTCAGTATCCTTTCATTACTCAAAGTGGTGAGTCTCTTTCCTTATCTGATTACTGTCTCTAATGTATGGATGCTGTTTTAGTTGATGAGTATTTTTCCTTTGTTATATTAATCAAGTATGCAGCACTTCATGTAGTAGTAAATATGTCATATGTGCCATTATTTGTTCATTACATTATTTACTATCATTACCTCAAACTGTTTTTTCTTCAGCTGGACACATTGTTATGCTGCATTTTTAGAACACGACATTAGCTCTAGATTTTCTTAGTTTTTATCATCTTTAGTGTCAAGGTACTTTAAACACAATAAAAGCTATTAAATGAGCAATCACATTTTAAAATGCACAATTGTTGAAAGAAGATAAGGAGAAATACAGTTTGTTTACAAATTGGGAATGGGCTATTTACAGGGTTTAGATTTTAAACTTATCTTTAGGTTTAAAAACAGCATTTAAAAAAAATGCTTAAATGAATCCACAGACTTCAGAAAAAAGACTAGAAGCAACAGAATTGCATGTTTTCTGAAATTCTTGCATCTTGGTTTCAAATTGCAATTGTGATCAAAATAATAATTTATTGCAAAATAGCATATTTGATGTCTGTTTGGACTGCCTGGTAATATGATACATAAAATTATTAAGTTATTGTTATTAATCCTGTTCTAAGGACTAACAAAGAACATGGCCCAAATGTGCTAAGTATTGTTATGAACACAAAGTATGTTAAAAGTACTTTTATTTTGTAACTTTAGGACAGAGCAAGAGGTAGAAGAAAAAAGGGTACCATATAATGAGAAAGAAAATTGAGATTTAAAAAAAAAAATGTTTAATGTAGTTTGGTAGAGAAAGATAAATGAGTTCTGTTATTATATAGAATTAGCTTTAAAAGAGGTACTAATAATTATACTAATAATTATATGTAATATGCTTTTTCCTTATGTGAGCTAAAAGACTGACCACAAGGAACTGGGAGATGAAATTCTAATTTTCCTCTGCTACTGATTCGCTGTCTGACTTTGGCTGTGTTGGTTAAGCTTTCTGGGTTTCAGTTTCCTTATCTGTAGAACAGTTATAACAGTACCTTAGCAATAACTGATTCCCTCACAGGTATATGATGAGGCTAATTAATATTTGTTCAGTGCTTTGAAGTGTGAAGATCTCAGAAAAATAATAAGTATTAATATTTCAGCTCATGGAATGAACATTTTAATTTAGTGGAGTGGCTCTTTCAAGAAAATAACCAGACACTTTAAATCTAGACTGTAATTAACTCTGTAAGTAATCACTCCCAAATTATATTGTCCTGTATCTTCCTTTAGATCTAAGCAAGAAAAAATGTTTTGACTAGGGCTTCTTACATAGATTGATAAATCATGAATGCGTGCTACCACTGTGCATGCATGTGTGTCTACAGTCCCATTGTTACCAAAGCTTTTCTTAAATGCAGAAAATTCTTTGTGGGGAAAGTATAGCCAAGAGACTACAAACACTACGGAACATATGCTTCTAAAGTATCTTTCAAATATACATTTGGAACAACCAGAAAATCAAGATTCTTGGGAATAACACCTTAGATTACAGGATACATAGGCAAAATTAAGTTTCCCATGAGAAAATTTGTAAGAATCCTAAGTGATCCAATTATTTTATTTTCTGTTTCAGTTTGTAGTGCTGTGCTAGAATTGTTTTAACAGAAATGTAAGGAAAAAGCTTCACGCATATAGTTTATTTTTCACCATCAGCTATCACATATGAAGAAAGATACTGGTGTTATTCAATTCAACTTATTGTTGTTTAGTTTTAGTATTGAATACTACGGAATTTGCACTACAATAGAGATACTTCACCATATGAGCATGCAACATAGAACCTGTGTTTCCCTGATTACCTTGTATTCCTGATTGTGTACTATCTTTTTAAAAGTCTGGATACTCAAATTCATCTGGCATCTGAAGCAGCAAATCATCCTCTTAGAACAGAGATTCTTAGTGTCCATTGGCTATGAAAAGATTGCTCAAGGGCCTAGTCCACATTTCCTCTCCAGTATTCCTCTTTCTTCCAGAACTCCTTGACAAACAGATCTTCATGTGATTTTAATTTAGAACTGAAAATACTCAGAGCAGAATTCCTGAATGACAAAAGTGCAACAAAGCACTTAAGTACATGGACAAAGAGTTCTTTTAAGCATTTGGTTAGTATGGTTGCATATTCTGCTACCTGTGAAATGTTATTGGTGATGAAGACTATATTGCAGCACTGGCATATGTATCCATCTCTTCTTTGAAGAAGCAGATGTTGTAATCCAGCTGCTCCCCATAGTAGAAAACAGCTGGGTGTTTCATCTTGTGGTTAGTGACAATGAAGGTAATACTAAGGATTTGTCTTGAGCTTGCAGGGTCTTTCAGAAGTAGCTATGAATGCTCTTTTTTTATTGCTGCAAAAAGAAAACTTGAACTGCTACAGTTTTTTTATCCAAATGTCCCCTAGCAATTTTAGTAGCTGTCCTACATGAGTTACTATACATGTAGCAATTCAGGTTTTTTCCCCACGTGCATTTGGTGTCTTAAGCCTGTTCTGACGCAAACTCTACTACTCTTACTTGAGGAATGTCAGTTTGGCAGTGTTTATATTATTGAGCTGGTAAGAATTTTAAAATGCTTAGCATCCTGTAACTTGTAGTGCTGCCATACTTCATGTCATGTTTATTAGTTTTGGGTGCTGAGGCAAATGGAGACTCTCTGAAGCTTTTTACAAGCCATGATCAGAATAAAAATAAGTATTGGTCTCTTCTTTCTCTCCTCCAAAAATCACACTAATAGAGAATATCAGTAACATATGTCACATACTGTGTGTTATCAATATGGTGATATGATTATATGATATTGTAATAGGATCATTGGAGGGTTGGATGGTCTAGTGGGTAACTCCCACCTTGTCATTAGGGTAGTGAAATACAGGCAGTCCCCGGGTTACGTACAAGATAGGGACTGTAGGTTTGTTCTTAAGTTGAATCTGTATGTAAGTCGGAACTGGCGTCCAGATTCAGACACTGCTGAAACTGACCGCCAGTTCTGACTTACATACAGAATCAACTTAAGAACCCCAGGCGTCCCCAAGTCAGCTGCTGCTGAAACTGATCAGCAGCTGATTCCAGGAAGCCCAGGGCAGAGCAACTCTGCCTGGGGCTTCCTGTAGTCAGCGCTGGTCAGTTTCAGCAGAAGCTGACTTGGGGATGCCTGGGGCAGAGCAGCTGGGGTGCTGCTGGGTTGCTCCAGTAGCGCCGCTCCTGGGTGCTACTGGACCAACCTAGCAGCACCTCATCTGCTCTGCCCCAGGCGTCCTGATTCAGCCGCTGCTGAAACTGACCAGCAGCGGCTGAATCAGGACCTGGGGCAGAGCAGCTGGGGTGCTGCCGGGTTGGTCCAGTAGTGCCCAGAGCGGGCGCTGCAGGACCAATCGGCAGCGCCCCAGCTGCTCTGCCCCAGAGTCCAAAACAAAAGCCTGGTCTGCTGGGGGGGCGGGGAGCACACTAGCTGCCCTCCCCCCCCCCCCCCCAGCAGACCAGGGACACGGGGAGCAGAGCCTCTGAGGCTTTGCTCTGGCAAAGCCTCAGAGGCGAGGGACCCCCCCCGCGGCTGCGGCTTCAGTCCGGGAGCCTGTGGTCTGCTGGGGACGGTCCCCAGCAGACCACAGGCACCCAGATTGAAGCGGCAGCAGCGGCGGTTCCCCGCGCCTCTGAGGCTTTGCTCTGGCAAAGCCTCAGAAGCGCGGGAACCCGCCCGGTGCCCCTGGTCTGCTGGAGACGGTCTCCAGCAGACCAGGGGCACCGGAGCAGCTTACCAACGGGGCTTTCTCGCCCCGACTTCCGGGGCGAGAAAGCCCCATTCGTAAGTGCGGATCCGACATAAGTCGGATCCGCGTAAGTCGGGGACTGCCTGTAAAGAACCTGAGCCTGCCCACTCTATCAGACTCTAACCCAGAGACCTAGGTGGGTCAACAGTGTTTGGCCTCCGAGGGGGCCTTCTGAGTTACCCTTCCTGGGTTCTTTCCTGCTGTTGCTTTTCTCCCTCAGCTGCTGGTCCCAGATTAAGGGGGGGGGGGGGAGGATATAGAAATCAAACCATCAGCCCCAATCAGCCTCAGCATATAGTCATGTTCTCAAAGGGAGGCTTCTTCAGCCCCTTTTGTCTAGAACCATTAGGGTAGGTCTGTCTTCCTCCCCCAGCCTCTCCCTTCTGAGCTGGGTTGCTCCTTTTTCAACTCTGTCTCTAATTGGAATATGTTCTGCAGAGCTGGAGATGGGGCTAGCTGGGTCTGGTAATTTCCTTTAATCCTTTCCAGCTCTATGTGGGGGTTGTAGATTATCACAGATATAATCTCAAAATTTTGATAAAATACAAGAAGCTGCATAAATTCTTCATTTGTACAAAAACTTAAGTTTATTCTTGATTTGGCCATGGTAAATACATTCCTGAAAGAACAATCAGATGTACAGAAAGGATATTTATCTCTACCATTGAAGGCAAGTCTTTGTTCATAACACAGTGTAAATATTGTTCAAAGCAGTTTATCATTCTTCTTCACGTGATTGCTCATATCCATTCTAGTTAGGTGTGTATGCTTGCCGCATGCACCAGTGTCAGAAGTTTTTCCCCTAGTAGCATCCAAAGGGAACGGTTTGGTGATCTCTGGAATGGCACCATCATGGCACAACACACTCCCCAGCCCTTTGACTCCTCTCCTTTTTTAGCAGCTCTGTAGATAGTTATTCAACCAGTTAATAAGTTAGTTTAGCAGAGTTAAATTGCCCTGGTTGGGACATTTGCCTAAGGACAAGGCATGCCTTGATTCTCAGGCTTCAAACCTTGTGTACTGTGCAGGCATCCTATGCTCATGAACGACTCACATGATAATTGTCTGTGATGTGTCAGTGAGGGGCACATTAGTGATAGGTGCCAGATTAGCAGATAATTCAAGCTCCATACCAAGGATAGAGACATTTGCTTGAATGCACACTAAATGGAATTAGCATTGTCCCCAGCAGGGGAGAAGGTGCCTGTCTCCACCTTAGGCATTGTGCTTCTGGTGCGGAATGCTCCTTCGGTTCCATCCTTCAGTCAGCACCACTCGCTTTCACCATTCCCAATGAGGAAGGCTTCAGCCAAGGACTGCTCCTCTCTATCCTAAAAAGCCAAGGACAAGTAGGGAGGGGAAGCTGGGCCTGTGTTTGGTGGCTCATTGTCTCCACCAGGAAGTCGAACTTTGACTCAGGTGTAGTGGTCCAACCCTGCCCAGCCCATATCATCAGCATTGGGCAGCAACAGTGACCTCTAGCACCTAGAGGCACCATTGACTGCAGAAGCCCTGTGAACGGCAACGTTTATTCTGGCTATGACAGTACTGGTGGCACTGATGCCAAGTGTGCCCCAGTCTCGAGGCAAGTCTGCCTTGGTTCAGGGTATCATCCCTACAGTAGTGCTTGTCCCCAAGGGGATTGGAATGCCAGCACACTCCCATGCGAAGCCATCAAGTCTCAGATTCTGAAGACAGGCATCGCAGACACCCCTTCGTTCTCCTGATATGGGACAAAGGCAGGGTTCAGGATAGCACTCGCCAGTGCAGTCTTGCTGAGGCTCATGTTCCCTGGATTGCGAACCATGAAAAGAGATCAGTGTCACTGAGGCCTTAGTACTGTTCCTACGACCGCTCCCCAGAACACAGGTCATCTCCAGAAGACCGGCACCTGTCCCGGTCTTGATGGTCCTCATAGTCTGGATACTCCTTGGACCACTTGTCTCACTTCTGCTCTCAGTCCTGTTCCAGATCCTAACACTGAAGGGGTAGTGGGAGGCATAGATTACTGAGTGACTGCTGAAGAAGAGTCTTTTCATGGTCAGAGAAACACTGGCCCAGAGTGTGTACCACAGATGTGAGCCCTGTGTTTCCTGGTCACCAGGAAATGTATTCATACAATTAGAGGCTGGCACAGAGCAAGGGTTCCTTCGCCCGCCTTGGGTGCCACCCCAGCCCTCGGAATTGCAATTGCTAGTATGTCCGCAAGGACAGTGGCTGGTGCCCTGGTTCCCGTGAGAACCCTTGGGAGTTTACAAAGCAGCCCGGGTTTCCAAGTCGGTGTCAGGGATGTCAGAGAAACTCTTGGCCTCAGCATCTCAACCACCAAACCAGTGCAAACTGCTGGAGAAAAAAACCATGCACTCCAAAACCCCTAAAAAACCCCATGGAGATACCTCAGGGACAAGGAGTGGAAACTCCGGCACTGGTCTCCTCTTCATCTTCCCCAGATGCAGCTGTTTCACTCGCTTCTCTCCCAATGCCGCAGGATGATAAAAGAGTACATCAGGAGGTCCTAAGGTGGGTAGTCTAGAACCTGGGTGTCAGGCGGTACGCCCCTGACGGGGGCTCCTGCCCCCTTCTACTGGCCCGCGTCTCAGTCCGGGCCTATACCGCACCCCGAAGTCCCCAAAAGTCCAGGCCCCTCTATCAGGGGATATACGGTATCAATGTCCCAACACAAAGTGCAGGCCCCTCTATCAGGGGATATATGGTATCCGAGACCTAATCCCTTGGGGAAGCCTCTCCTGGCCCCAGGACTGGTTATCCAGGGGGGGGGGTCTGCGTGGTAGGGGGACCCGGGCCCTCCCTCTCCACCGGGTCCCAGCCCAGGGCCCTTTAGCAGGGTCTGTGGCTCCTGCCGGCTCGGCGGGGAATCCGGCTCATACACGCTGAGCCAAACTTTATATCCTTTGCCCTGGGCTGCTTCCTACCACGCCCCGGTTCCCCTGGGGCCCATTTGCCTCTGAGGCAGTACCTGCCGGGGTTGTGGGTATGCTTTGGTCTCCTGGGGTTGGGGCCTGATTCCTCGGTGTCAGGGTCCGGCACAGGCAGCGACTTTGATCCCAGCGGCTGCAAAAACACTGGCCTGGCCTGGTCTCCTCCCTCACCCGGCGGTCCCCCTGCCTGCCGGGCTCCCTCTGCCTTTATACCCGGCCTCTGCTGGGAGCATGCCCAGCAGGGCCGGAAGGGCGGGGCCCTCTCCGCCAGCTGGGCTTGGGCTACTCCCTGCCCTGCAGAGTGGGTCCTGTTCGCCCCGTCACACTGGGGTTATGGGCAGAAGAGATGGAGGAGACTGCAGACATCCCTTTGGTATGCTCAGTGCCTCAGCCTCAGGACATGTTGCCCTACCATTATACGAAGGAGTCTTGAAAATAACCAGTTTTCATTGGCAAACTCCCTCCTCCCTGACCCGCATTTCTAAGAGAGCTCAGAGAAAGCAATTTGTGCCTGCAAAGGCCACTAGTATCTCTACTCAAACCTCTCCTGTAATAGAAGCTGTCAATCACAAGAAGAGACAAAGGCACCCAAGGGTACACCAAAAAATAAAAACCTGAAATGGCTAGATTTATTTGGACATAAATTTTATTCATCGGCTAGCATTTAATTATAGGTGACTAATCACCAGGCCATGTCCCTCAGTGGGATCTTAGCCTAGTCCTCTCCTGACTCATAAAGCCACCCTTAGAGATGCTTGGAGTCTGTTCCCTCTTGCATTTATCCTGGATGGTGGTGTTTTTGGTTGTGGTGACATCAACGAAACATGTTTCAGAAATTTGAGCCTTAACTTCAGAACCTTCGAACACTGTTTTCTTCAAGAACGAGGTCCATCTCTGCCCCCAACCACACTTCCTGGTGAAGGTGGGCTCCTCCTTCCACGTGAACCAAGACATCTTGCGTGTGTTCTGCCCCAAACCTCACAAGACAGAGGAGGAGGAGTAGTGGTGGCAGCACACCTTGGATGTCAGGAGTGCCTTGGTCTTTTATCTGAAATGGACTAAGCCATTCTGCAAATCAGTCCAGCTTCTTATTGCTATAGCTGACAGGGTGAAGGTCATGTCAGTGTCCACGCAGCAACTGCTAACTGGATTACCTCATGTATTTGGACCTGCTTTGACCTGGCTAGGGCTCCCACTGCAGATCGTTTGAGCTCATTCAACAAGGGCCCAGGTGGTTGACTGCTTGGAGTCACATCATTTGGAATGGATATGAGCAATCACTCGAAGAACAAAAAATAGTTACTTTTACTGTAACTGGTTTTCTTTGAGATATGTTTCTCATGTCCATTCCACAATCCTCCCTCCTTCCCCAATTTTGGAGTTTCTAGCAAGGAGAAATTGATGGTGAGGAGAGCACGCAGTACCCCTTATACTGCGCCATGGTGGTGCCACTACAGGGTTCACCAGACCCGCTCCCCTATGGATGCTGTTAGAGGGAAAATTTACAATATTGGTGCATGTGGCAAGCACGCACACCTAAAGTGGAATAGACATGAACAACACATCTCAAAGAACACCAGTTAAAAAAAGATACTTTTTTTTTTTCTGAAATATGCCTTTTGCTTTACTAAATCTACTGCTGTAAGAGCTAACTTGAATTATTAGACATGTCACATAAGCTTGTCTATGTTCATACCTTTTGAACATTTCTTAAATGAAGAGGAAAGATCCCTTTCTTGTACTTGCCAGTTTTTTCCCTTCACAGCCTTTTGCCTTTTATTCATTATTTTACATTAATTGAGGATTTCCTTTTGTGCTGTAGCTCTTCCTTACATGTATTGGTCAAAAATTTGTGAAATATCTATTGCTAAATTTGTGAAATTGCTCCATATTCCCTAAACGGATCATAACAATAGAAAAAGAAGCATTTAGTATCATATTATAGGTTAAACATTCTCAGATTAAGCATTGCTAAAAATTCCAACCAACAATAATTATGATTTTTTGACTTTCCTTGTTTATGGTCTTTTTTTATCCCTAACACATGCCATGGATATGATAGTCATAGGACTGGATAGAAAGGTCAAAGGTAATCTATCTGTTGGTTATCCAGCAAATACAGTATTTGAGAGTTTCCCCTCTTCTCTCTTCACATATAATGTAATATCCTTGACTCCAAAGTAATGTTTAATATTTGTGCATCTTCACAAACTCTAATATGATAAATGTCACAACACTTACGTGATGTATATAAAAGTTCTTATTCTTATTTCACAGACAGGGAAACAGAGATAACTGAGGGTATGTCTACATTACAAAGTTAATTCGAAATAACAGCAGTTATTTCGAATAAACTTTAATAGTGTCTACACTGGCAAACCTCTATTTCGAAATAAATTTGAAATAGTGGAGCCCTTATTTCAAATTTGGTAAACCTCATTCTACGAGGAGTAACACCAAATTTGAAATAGCTATTTCAAATTAAGTGCTGTGTAGACACTTAATTCTAAATAGGGGGCCTCCAGCCCTTCCCAGGGAGCCCTGGTGGCCAACCTGGGCACAACCAGGAAAACTTACTCTCCTCTCCCCCAGACCCGGAGCCATTAAAGGGGTAGACCCTGACTGCAATGCCTGTGCCAGCTCCAAGCCTGCCAGCCCAGAGCCAGCAGTGGCCACCGGGACCCCTGATCCAGTGGCCCCAAAACATGAGCCAGCAAGCCACTGGCAGCCAGCCCTCCACCACTCCCCAGAAGCAGTCTGCCAGCTCCCAGGAGCCTGACAGGGGCTGGAGAAGGTAGGCGCCTTCCTGCTTCAGGGTGGAGATCTTGGACCTTATTTGGGTTTGGGAGGGATGCCCCCAACGTCCATGATCTCTGCACTAGATGGAGGAATGCGGCCATCTATGGCAGAATAGCTGCCAGCCTGGCCACCAAAGGCCACATGCGAACCCAGGAGCAGGTTAGCATGAAAGTAAAGTTGGTCTGGTGAGCCTCCCAACCCTGAGCTCTGAGCTACCCCTCCCCTTACTTCCCCTTCCAGCTCCCTCCTCCCAGGTTTCCCCCTCCCCTCTTCCACCCTCTCTCTTCCCCTCTCCCACCTCCTTTTCCCAGTCTCCCCAGAGGTTCATCCCTCCCCCCCCCCCCAGTTTTGTTGAATAAACCCAGTTTCTATTTTTGAACATACGTGTCTTTTATTTGACATCAGGAAGGGGGGCTAGGGAGGGGTAAGTGGAAGGACGTGAGGGAGGAATGGGGTACAAGCCCCCAGTGGGGAGGACTGGGGAGGCTCTGAGGGCTCCTTGGGGTGGATGCTTTCCCGCAGGGCCTCCTGGATCCTGACAGTCCCCCCGATGGACCCCCTGGATGGCAGCCTGCAGCAAGTGCAGCCGGGCTGATGGCAACAACCCCACGAGACACACCGGCATGCCCAAGGGCAGCTCTGGCTCCATGAGGCTGAGTGCTGTGGTGTCCCGAGTGCGGGCAGTCAGGGCACTCCAAGACAGGACTGCTTTGCTGTCCCTCTTCGAGGTAGACAAGCAAGTGGGAAACCTTGAGAACTGTCTGTCCGGGGTGGGGGTAGGGTCCCTTTAAGAACGGAGCTCAGTTAGCCTCAGGCAGCCGCCCCACACACTAAGTCCTAACCTGATGCCCTGCCGGCACTGGTTCCGGCCAGCCTATACTTCGGTTCAGGGTCCACTCAGTGTGGACATGCTATTTCGAAATAGTTTTTGTGTATAGATGCGTTATTTCAAATTAGCTTTATTTGAATTAACTATTTCAAATTAAGTTAATTCTAAATAGCACTGTAGCATAGACATACCCTGAGAGATTAAGCAATTTCCCTACATTCAAAAGGAAGCTTGTGAGCGATAGGAATAAAACATAGGTTTTCTTTCTCCTAGTCCTGTGCTTTTGCTGAGACTTTTTTCTTTCCCCATAGTTGGTCAGTAAGAATATGTCCTCTAATATGTGATTTATCTGGCCTTATCATTCTGATCTCCTGGGGGACTACGGTATGTTACACAGTAATACCGACTTCTTCATGGATGGCTATTCCAGTGGCCTGTGAATTATCTTTTTTTTTAATAACCATGCACTTTAACACTTTTGCTAAAATGGTGAGGGTTAAGTCTTTTAAAGAGTCCTTAGAAGATGTTCACACTACTAAAGCAGCTGCTTTTTCAAGACTAAATCCAGCTCTCTCACCAGGTGCAAGGGGGTTTCCCCAACTCCAAATCCACAGAGAAACAATGAAGTAAAGACCTTTACTGTTCTTGTGCCTTTGCTGGGTGCTGAGTAAATGGAATTTCCTCGTTGAGCAATAGGAGAGAGATTCTATGATCTATGCTAGATCTACATGAAAGCTTTAAAGAACATCTTTAATCCCTGCCTTTTGCAGTCATGTGCAGACTTCTTTTACTTGCCTTCCTCACTCTGCATATCTCTGCTCCTCTGCAAATTTCAGTGTTGAAACTCTCTCATCGTACTTTCCTGCACACAGTACTATCCAAGCCCTTCTCTCTTAATTACACCTTTGATTTCCTCATCATGCTCTCATCTTTGTACTGTCTTCCATGATGCCCTATTTTCTTGGTCATTACTTATTAAAAACTAATAAATTCAAAACCAATGCCCTCAGCTTTTAAACTTTAATTCCCTGGAGGACCTATTACAATTAAACTTAAAAAACAACAAATGGTCTGGTAGCACTTTATAGACTAAACAAAACATGTAGATGGTATCATGAGCTTTCGTGGGCACAGCCCACTTCTTCAGATGACCGGAGTTCTTCAGATGCCCATGAAAGCTCATGATACCATCTACATGTTTTGTTAGTCTATAAAGTGATACCAGACCATTTGTTGTTTTTTAAGTTTGTCCTGTACAGACTACCTCGGCTATCCCCTAAAGCTTGTATTACAATTAGTAATTGGTCTGATAATTAACACTGGCTTTGTGAAAGATCACTGTTTAACTGTGAATACAGCCCAGCTACTTTCACTAAAATATTGACTTAATTGCAATTAATGAATTAAACCTGCTGTTAAAAATAAATTATATCTGTCTTAGGAACATGATGGTTCTTGTTTTTAGGGAGAAAAATATGTTGGCAAAGATGAGAACAATTAGAATGTTTCTCTCAGTTAGCACAGCTGATAGACAAGGGGGTTTTCCAGCTAAAGAAAGTGAAAGCAACTTCAAAGGACTCTTTCTTTCTCTCTTAAGATATTAGCCAAGCTGATTATTGCAGTTAAACCCTCCATTATATTTGAGGGACTACTTAAAATAAATTTTAAGTCTCAGATAAATGATAATATCAAAAATCTTACAGCTTAAAAAGATACCAAAAATGAATTCTGCTTCTACATTTATTAAATACCCATAAAATAACACATTTTCTCCCTTTCTTGTTGAAGGGGGAAGGCAAAAGCTTTGTAACAAAATCCCTCTCCTATGCAAAGATGCTCACTGTTCATGACTAATATGCATGTTTACATACAAACTCTCATGATTTTTTTCTTCTCTTAGAATTTTATTTTGCTACCCATCTTTGTAGTATGTGAGCACCTGCCACACAAAACCAGTAGCAATGGTGAAATTCCTGTGTGATTTCATGGAATCTCTTCTTCCTTTTCTGGGTTAGAAAATAATTTCTTTCTGTTAGTAAGCATATAGTCCCACTTTATTCTCTACACTTTTGTAAATACTACTCCAGTTGCTTATTTGATTCTGATTTACAAGCTGTTTTAGATCACATGCTTCTCCAACTCTTTACATAGACTGGATTTTAATTTTAACTGTAAAATTGCATTAAGTCACTCTGAACTATACATTCACAAAGGATTTGGATAAGAAATTAGATTTGTTTTCCAAAAAATAATGGTCTTTTTTCTTATGTTTTTACCTGGTTCTTAACTCAAGTAAGTTTTTTCTTTATTTAAATCTTTTTTCTGGGTTGGAGCTGGGGATGAGGGCTTCAGTATATAGGGTGCCTCAAGGATAGAAGACAACCTCTGCTCCATCCCCCTTACCACTGCAGTTTGGCACTACGTGAGAAGTGTCTGTTTATGGCCTCTATAGCTACTGCGGGCACAGCCAGGAGAAGGGTGCATGTCCCCCAGCTTGGGGACAGACAGATACACAGACCGGCAGACATACAGACAAACTCTCTGAAATATATAGCAGATAGCTGCCTCTTTCTCACCCCCTCCTGGCCAGGTGGGATTATAGCTGCCCTGGTCTCCATCTCTGGCCTCTTGCTGCCCCCTGTGGTCATTCTTAGGGATGTTAGCTATCAGATAATTGAATAGACATGTAATCGCATGAAATTTTAGCGGTTCATGACCATTCAGTAGTCCCCGGGGGCGGGAACAGCAGCCAGTGCACTCCTAGCCCCGTTCCCAGGGAACCCCCTGCCATCCCATGTCGCTGCTTCTCTATCAGACAGCAGCGCAGGGTGGCAGGCGGAGCTGGTCCACGAGGAAATCCAGTTTAAACCAGTCTGTTTAAACTAGTTTAAATGGAGGGAGCAGCATGGGTAGGGGGGGCCAGGCGGCACTGTGGAGCTGCTGCTGGGGAGAACTGGCTTTAAACCAGCTCCTCCCAGCACCAGCTCCTGCCTGCTCCCCGTCACCTCTGTAGGAGGCAGCAAGTGAGGGTGGGCAGGTCCTTGGAGCTGGCATGCACTGGGAGCTGGTTTGAAAGCAGACTCCCTGCATGTAATGGCTCCAGCCTGCCCCACTCACCCTCCATACTGCTGCCTCTCTATCAGAGGCAGCAGTACAGGGATGGGAGGGGGAGCAGGCAGATTCAGTGCTTGTGGGGAGCCTGCTTAAAGCCAGTTCCTCATGGGCACCGGTTCCTGCTCCATCTCCCCTCCTCCCCCGTCCCCTCCCCCTCCCATGCTGCCTCTGATATAGAGGCAGTGGGCGGGGGCAGGAATGCATGTAGTCAACAAGATTAACTGGCAAGCCTAAGCTTAGCAGTTAATCATATAGTCGACTACACTTTGACATCCCTAGTCATTCTGCAGTAATACTATCCCTCCTGTCAGACACTTCCTTTTCCATTTTATGAGAAACAGTCGAATTCTAGGCACATCCCATTGTTCTGGCACAACCAATCCCTTACCTTGCTTTAAGTTATGACAAGTGGAAGCTTGCAAACCAAGTGTGATGGTCCTAGCTATTACCATTTAGGAGAAGTTCTTGAACAGACTCACAAACAGACAGACAGAAACATATTTGTAGCATATAAAGTAAGATAAAAAAGAATTGGGGAGAGTCATAAAGCACTTATTAAAAGACTAGAGGGACAATATCCGCAACTGCTCTAAATCCCCAAAGATCAGGCTCTTCGTTTAAGTTTTTCTTTATCTCAAATTTTGATTTTTTCCTGTCAGGAAAAAAGAGACATAAGAGACCCCATGCCCCAAAAATACAAAAGCATTTTGTTTCAGTAAGTTTTTTTTTTTAAATTTTTCCCCAAAAAGAGAAAAAACTGAAAATACTGAACAAGAAAACTTAATTTTCTTAACACCTCTCCACCTCACAAAGTTTAATGTCTGTCTGACCATTATTTCCATACCAATACATTCTGTAGTATTTTTGTCCATAACATTATAAAATTCACATTGACTTCAGTGGAAATTAAATACCTGGATTTAATCCTCAGATGCAGCCAAACTGTTTGTGCTACCCTCATACTGAAGCTGCTGAGGGCCACATCAGCTCCCTGTGTAATTTAGAGTAGCCTCTGGGATGCACTGAATTATATTCAGCTTTAATGTGTCCCAAGAATTTGTTTGGACACGTGCCCTGGCCATGCCTCCTCTAGAGTATTATAACTATAAGGCTACGTCTACACTGGCCCCTTTTCCGAAAGGGGCATGCTAATTTTACAGGTCGTAATAGGGAAATCCGCGGGGGATATTTAAATATCCCCCGCGGCATTTAAATAAAAATGTCTGCCGCTTTTTTCCGGCTTTTAGAAAAGCCGGAAAAGAGCATCTACACTGGCCCCGATCCTCCGGAAAAAAGCCCTTTTTTAAGGCTTTTTTTTAAGGCTGGGGGATATTTAAATCCCCCGCGGATTTCCCTATTACGACCTGTAAAATTAGCATGCCCCTTTCGGAAAAGGGGCCAGTGTAGACGTAGCCTAAGTGTTTCAACATATAAAAGGAATAGTAAAAATGAATGATACAATATTCAATTTGAAAAATCTAAGATCTTCATAAGTAGACTCATCTAACCACAAACATGTTTTGACATACTATAAGAATAAAGTTAATTATTTTTGTGTGTATTACTTTACTAATGAGAACGATCTATTTATTCAGTTTTTAAAAGTTGCTTATCCAGTTTTCTCTGGCTGATTGATTAGATGTTATATATAAACATAGGAGTAGTTTGTATTTTCTAGTCCAGCTCAGTGTACTTCTTTATACTGAGATCATGGGTGTGCACGTTCCTCTATTATGTGTTCTTTTTCATGTTACTCCTAGGCATATTAATTACAATCTATGACTGAAAACTACAATAAATACAGAGCATAATAACAGCAGTCTTTGAAGATTCCAAAAACTTTATCAAGGGAACATCATTTATATTTACTTAAAATTGGTATATGTTAAGATAATTACTGCTGTGCCTTCAGGGTAAAGGAAGTACTTTCAGCCAAAATTATACAAGGGTGCGGATTAAATGAAGCATTACTCCCTGTTTGGCAGCAATGGATGTAGGTTGCAAAATCAGGGTATGACGTAGCATTCTGGAACGAATCTGACAAAAATTATTTGGCCTGAAAATGCTCTTATTTTTTTCAATTGTGCACTACCCTAAAAGAACCAAATGTAATTTGGTCTTAAACTGAGAAATCCTGTTAACTACTTTTAGTCCTTTGAAAATAGAGCCACTATATATTTTCTGAAGATAGAGATCCACAAGGCAGGAAAGCTCATAAGATAATGCTTTGAGACAAATCCAGATGCTCTTGGCAGTGGAACCAGTACAGTTTCACTGCCCAAGGGCTCTGCAATGGAGTACACACCCTCTGCACAACATAGAGTTTAGGTTTGAAGGGGGACTTCCTTTTTGGAAATGAGCATGAGGTGAACGGGGAAGGAGAATGCCCTTCTTAATATGGAGACATACCTATCTCATAGAGCTGGAAGGGACCTTGAGAGGTCATTGAGTCCAGTCACCTGCCCTCATAAGCAGGACCAAGTCCCATCCCTGACAGATTTGCCCCAGATCCCTAAATGGCCCCTCAAGGATTGCGCTCATAACCCTGGGTTTAGGAGGCTAATGCTAAGACCACTGAGCTATCTCTCCCACCAGCTGAATAAATATATTGTTCTCATTAGTAAAGTAATACACACAAAAATAATTAACTTTATTCGTATAGTATGTCAAAATATTTTTGTGGTTAGATGAGTCTACTTAAGAAGACCTTAGATTTTTAAAATTGCATATTATACTATTCATTTTTACTTTTACTTTTATATGTTGAAACACTTATAGTTATAATACACTAGAGCTAGTGTCTGTATTCATGCCCTAAGGTTAAGCCAGATCCTGGACCCCAATATAGCTATTTTGTGCTGCTTCAAAACAGACCAGGCTTATTTGACTCTCTGGAGATTCTCACTCTTGGTCATTCCCACTCATAGCCCCTGAGGGTATGTCTACACTACCACCCTAGTTTGAACTAGGGTGGTTAATGTAGGCAACCGGAGTTGCAAATGAAGCCCGGGATTTGAATTTCCCGGGCTTCATTTGCATGTTCCCAGGTGCCGCCATTTTTAAATCCCCCTTACTCAATGAGGAGTAACAGTTAATTCAAACTAAGGAGTTAATTCGAATTAACGTTTAACTGCCGCGTCTAGCCGCGGGCAGTTAGTTCGGACTAAGGGGGATTTAAAAATAGCGACGCCTGGGAACATGCAAATGAAGCCCGGGATATTTAAATCCTGGGCTTCATTTGCAATTCTGGTTGCCCTCATTTGCCTACCTAGCTCGAACTAAAGAGCTAGTGTAGACATACCCTCCCAGAGTGAGTGGCTTTCAACTTCTGAGGGATGCAAATGTTGATGGCATGTGCAGTTTGATACCTAATATTGGTGGATCTCTTTGTGGGGGTCTCTTTTTGTGTTTGTGTGCTTTAGAGCGTGCACAAACTCTAGAGTATGCATGGGACATACACACCTCTCCCAGCTGTGCCTGCTGTAGTGGCCATAGATAAGGTGCTTCTCACCTGGTCCCAGGCTGCTGTGATTAAAGAGGGCTGGGGTTGTCCTCTGTCCCCAGGGCTGCCTGCATCCTAAGCCCCTCATCTCTTTCTCTCTCTGTGTATATAAATAAAATTATAATTATAATTGAAGGACTAATTAGAAGCCCTGCCTTTTCCATATGGTATGTATGTTTCACTTCAAAGATGCTCAGAACCCAACCAGCTGTCCCAGCCTTTCAGGGTCTGAAATAGTGATATATCTGCATAAACACTCCAGCTATGTCCTCCAAGTCCAGCCTACGCTGTAAGGGGCTTATTGATGAGTCTTGTTGATCAGTAGGATCTGGTCTCAAACCCTGAGATCAGAGACTGATTCTGAGTGATTCTATTTCTTTTTTCTAGGACACCTCTTCATGGGGCCTCACCTCTTCATGGGGCCTTCCCTAGATAAGCCTATTTGTTCCTCGCCTCTCATCTGTGGTTTTTGGACTGTCAAATACAGACAGAACCTTTGAGAGGTCACACTGTATTATAAGGAAGATTTATTATGCTGCCAAATAGTCTTATTTTTGCTCACTGAAAGAAATTGTAGGATTGTTTCTGCATTAAGGAAGGCACAAAGTTCTTTCAATTCTTTAAAGGATGGTAGCTGGTCTATTCATTCTAACACAAAGTTGTTCTGTCTGCTGTCCTGTCTGTAATTGTATATTTGTAGAGAGGTAAGCCCATGCGTCACAGTAAATGCAAAAGATATTGGAGGAATAATCCACATAGTGGGGCATCTACCCCTACTTTAAATCAACATGTCCCTTTACAGTATCCCCATTGTTGAACCATTATTGCTACTACCTCAAGTGTATTCCACTGAGAGGTTTTGAATGCACCCTATGCATCCAGAGCCAGAGAATTTGAAAGTGCATTATTCATTGATCCATGCACACGCCCATGGCATGCCTCAAGGTTTCATCTAATGTGAGAAAGGATAGTGTAGGCTGATGGCAACTCCAGTTCCTTCTCATTGCTGTCTAGTTTGATCAGTGTGTAATGCACTTTTAAAAATATATAGCTGTGTATAGTTTTAGAGTATTTTACTGTTTATACAGTAGTTTGCTAGTTTTAGGAGTAGAATTACGATGCTGGGGAATTTCTTTCTAAGTAAACACACCTTTCTTCTCCCCATACCCACTTCTGGGTACTAGAATAAGCTGAAGATCCAGACTTTCAAATCTGTACCTACTGCCCATGTTCTTTCTTGGGCAGTAATGAACATCAGTGCTGCTTCTGCTGCTTGGGAGATACCTACATTGCATCTAGTTGCATTATTTGCCAGTCTGTCTCCAGCCATACCCATATCTCCCCATCTCAGGTGCCTTCAAGTAGATGCTGTATGCATCTGGAAGCAACTGAGGGAAATCATCATGAGACCTCATCTTGACTCAAGTCAGGCAATCCCCTTGTACGTGAGCCTGAAATAGCCAGGAGCATGCCTCCAGATACAGAGTCAAGAGTCCAGTACCACCACTGTTAACACTTGGCTGGAATCTAGTCGGTGGCTGGGATCTAGTCAGTGGCTTGGGAACAGACACAAAAAGAGATCCCATGAACAGATCCACCAATATCAGGTACCAAACTTCACGTGTCAGCCGATGGTCAGGGCAGTGTGTGTGTGTATGTTTCCGAGAAAAGGTTTAACGTCCGTGTCTTTACTGCTAGGACCGGGGTCCCATCGCAGAGGGTGGCCAGCAGGCCAACAGACGCCCCGTTATATAGGAAGAGCTTATTACACCTTAGATTTTAGCTGCTAGAACACAGGGGTTCCTTTGCAGCGGGCAGCCTAGGAAAGGCTGAAAAGGTGCCCCAACGGATCTTGTCACCTGGGAGTGACACAGATCTAAATGCACAAGCTCTCCCTATGTCTGACCCTTTATGACCGGCTGAAGTTCTTTTAAATTGTGCTTGGTTCTATTACAGCAACTGAAGGAGTCAGGTTAAAGGTTAAACAGTTACAGGTTTATTAAAGAAGCTTATAAATCATATGGTTACAATGGCTTTTGCTCTATTTCTTAAATGCTAGCAAATATATATATATATAGATCTGAAAAATGATTACAGGAAAAAGGTAAAGATAGAAAATAGAAATAATGGTACCAAGTGACAGCTGAATCTTTAAAGAGCTCTAACACTATGTATATATATACTTAAACAAAGGACCACATCCAGGTACAGTTTTTACCCCTTTCTGTGCCTCTCGACTCCAGCGTGTCAGGCCAGGGCCGGTCTCTCAATTCCTAGGAAAGACGAATACGAGGTGGAACCTCTGGAACCTCGGGAGATCAAACACCAAACCCGACCAGCAGATAGATGGTAGATTGACACTCAGAGAAAATGCGCTGCTGGACCCATCTATATACCCCTGGGGGCCCGTATCCTCTTTCTTATCTAAGATGCCGAATTGTACTGGTCCGTTTTGTGGCGCCAGTTCTTACAAGCAAGTTTCAAGTTAATTTACACTTGCAAGAGAGAGAACTAAATTGTGTGTTCTAGACATTTTTTTTACTGGGCGAGAGATTCCTCCCCCCGCGGACGGCTGTGTGTTCGTATCAATATGGGTTTGAGTCAAGGACACTCCTTGGCAGCCTCTTGGTCAGCAATTGGCATATCTCTGTTTACAGCTATTCACAGTCACACAGCCTGGGCCTTCTGCTATGTGTGCCCTGTATGCTCCAGGCAAGCAAAAATTGATGTTATAAGGGGGGTTCCTGTCTGGCTACAACATGCCATCAACATTGGCATCCCTCAGAGTTTGAATGCCACTCACTCTGGGGAAGACCGTCCTTCTGTACTGATTCCAGGGACAGAAGGAGTATTTTTCACTCAAGATAGATGAGAAAAAGGGCCAGACCCCCAAGAATGGTTTGCCCCGAGAAAGCTGAAATCTCCACATCTTCTGGGACCTCCTATTTCCAAGAGAATATATTTCTTACTCATGACATACCACAGGTTAGGCACCTGTCACCACCTGCTTCTGTGATATGTATGTTTCCAGTGGCTCTGCTTGTACCCATGAGGAAACCAATCTCCAGATTTTTGTCTTCAGAGTAATTGGATGAGGGACAAGAACATCTCCTCCCATCACTACAAGTACCAATACAAGCCTTCTGTATCCTGGCAATATACCACACTCCAGCTACCATGGTGTCACTGGTTCTCCACAATGTGCAACCCACTGTCATAAGACTCTACCGGAGATCCTGGCACCAATATTCACCTTCAGAATCCATCCATTTTGTGAGAGAAACTTTGCCCATCTCTCTGTGTCAGACATCTTCAAGTAGATGCTTGGAGCTGATGAGGGAAGAAGAATTGCCCAAATCTGGTTCCAGCTGTATCTCTGGAGCAGGACAGATTCCCATCCTCCACACGTGATGTGGTTGTGGTTTCAGCATCTCTCCCATCCACTGATGACTACTGATAATGCCAAGGTTTCCTGTGTGAGTGTCAGCTACACGTTCCCCTGGAGTTAATCCAAGACACTCAGCATTAGCTACTGGACATATTTCACACATTGGTGCCGGTTAGAGTTGCTCTGCCAATCAACAATGCCATCCTTGAGCCAGCTAGAACAGTTTAGCATACACCAGCCACATATGTGTCCACCCCTAAGGGTGAAGAAAAATATTACTCTCTGCCATATAATTAGGACTAAGCTTCCTTTCTCACCCACTCTCTCAGTTCACTTGATGTATAGAGAGGGATCAAAAAGGCTAGACAACAGCACACATCCTCCACCCCGGCCAATAAGGAGAGCAAGCAGTTAGCTTTTTGGGGCTGCAAGATCTTCTCCTCATCCAGTCGTCAGTTCTGGATTTTGCCAAATACAATTTCCTGAACTATAGCAAACTGGAGGCCTTTACTGAAAAACTGCCACAAGAAGACTGAACCTATTTCCAAGCAGTAATAGAAAAGAGAAAGTCAGTAGCAAGGACATTGCTTCAATGAGCAGTGGATGCATCAAATACTTCTTTGCACTCTATGGCTGTGGGCATAGTCATGCAGAGGGTGGCTCCATTCATCTGGTTTTCCAAAGGAGATAGAAAATACCAGCAAAGATGACCCTTTTAATGAATTCCCTCATTTTAAACTGAAAAAGGAAGATTGCCTTCACACCTTGAAGGCTTCATAGTATCACAGCATACTAGGACTGGAAGGGTTCTCAAGAGGTCATCAAGTCCAGTCCCCTGCCTTCACAGCAGCACCAAGCACCATCTAGATCATTCCTGACAAATGTTTATCTAATATACTCTTAAAAATCTCCAATTATGGAGATTTTACAACCTCCCTTGGCAATTTATTACAATTTTCAAAAGATCCCGCTACTCAGGGAATAGGGCATTCATGAGGCGTACAGGATCTTTCAAAATATTTTTTTTAACCGAAAGAACCACATCTAGACAGCGGTTTCACTTTCAAAATACTTTTTTTTTTTTGAAAGAACATTGTGACGCTATTGTGCAAATGAAGCTTGGGATATTTAAATCCCCACTTCCTTTCAAAAGAGGGATGTAATTTAGACATGCCCTATGTGTGTACAGGGCTAGTCAGGTGGAGGCACTGCCATTGAATATTCCTTTAGGAACAAGGGATTGCAGCAAGTGGGGGTGAACAGGGAATCCCCAACTATACAACATCACCACTGGATCTCCTTTTATATTAAAAACATCAGGCACACAAGTGAATATGGCCTGTTCCTGAGTAACCCAGGGAAGAAAGAGAAGTTATATTTAAATTAAGGACTAATGTTGGCAGAAGACCAAATGGATGTAAACTGGCTGTCAACAAGTTTGGGCTTCCTAAAGATGTGGGTTTCTAACTACTGAGGAGTGAAGTTCTGGAACAGCTTTCTAAGGTGAGTACTAGGGACAAAAACCTAACCCATCTCAAGACTAAGCTTGATAAATTCATGATGATACTGCCTAGAATGTCATGTGGTCCATCCACATATGCTCCAACATCTATAGATGTGACGCTAGATGTAGGGAGTGTTTTGAGTTGGTGTCTCATCCACATATTACGGATCTATCTGGGCACCACACTTGCAGTTGGAAAGGAATTTTTTCACAGGTCAGAATGACAGACACCCTGGAGTTTTTCACCTCACTTTGCAGCATGAGGTATGGGTTGCTTGCTGGTTTAATTTAAAGATTTCAAGTTACAGAGTTGAAATCTTCAAGATTTGAGGATTTCAGTAACTCAGTCAGAGATTATGGGTTTATTGCTGGAGTGAGTTGGTCAGGTTCTGTGGCCTGCAGTGTCCAGAAGATCAGACTAGCTTATCATGAACGGTTACTTCTGGCTTTACAGTCTATAAGTTTAAAAAAAGAAAGCAAAGTATCATAATCATTGAGAAACAGCACAGAAGCAGACTTGGTCTGATGACAATGTTGATAATTATCTCAAGCCATTCAAGAAGGTAAACATTATAAAATTACAGTCCTTCAACTTTTCTTCATTCGGGACTTGATAAGGGACTTGCCGTTTTCTAGTAAAAAATGGAGATAGGTGTAGATGGCCCAGGTTGAAATGGGGCTATAGTCACTTTTGAAATTGCCAGTTAGTATCAGATTGGCTGATTGGTTTGGCCTTGTTAGTCTTGAAAGGCTAAAACCACTGCATCTGCTGTGCAGCCGTATGAGCTTAATGTTTAGTGGAGCAGTATGTGCATTAGTTGAACCAGGGTCGTTTTGACTGCTTCTGTTGATTCTACACCACAGCTTGCTGTAGTACTATAATACCCAATTTCCACCCTGGTCTTTCTTTGTTAACAGAGCGTTTGACATTCCATTTCTCCCGTACCAGGTTGTCACAGTGCAGACATTCCTTCTCAAAACTAAACTCTAAAGCTTCCCTTTTGGGGAATGTAGCAAACTGGTCACCAATGCACCGTTCTTCCCTTTCCCGGGGTATACTAAAAATTCAGTTTTAAAACATAAGTTCTAGAAAGAGAGCTACATCTACCCTTGTCTTCAGCCTCATCTTCATAGATTCTAAAAGGGGCCACTGAGGCAGTGTTGGGAGGCATTGTGGACTTGTAACTAGATAAAAGGATTGGAAATTAAAATTCCCAGAGTCATTGGCAGATCTTTTTTGACATTAGACAAACGAGTATGGATGGGCCCCAGCTCATGCTGGATAGGCAATGATCTGAGATCTTGGCTGGGCCCTTTGTTGACTCTGGCATCTTGGGCCTCATTTCCTGTCCCAGTTACCCAGTTTTTCTAGTACAGGTTGCATCTCCCTTGTCCTGAACTCCCAGACCTGAGTGGTCCCAAGGAACCAAGGAAGGTCAAGTGTCCCCTCCAAGCTGTTAGTCTTGCTCCCCAGTGCCAAGTCAGGCCACTAGGCTTCACTCCCAGCAGCACTCCCTGCGGCCATCCCTGCTGCCTTCTGCTCAGCTGGAGCTCCATTTCTGACCACTGGTCTGGCTATGCTCCCTGTTGCTGGCCTTGGTTGAGGCTCTGCTCCTGAACCTGGCCAGCCAAGAGTTCTCCGGTCCAGCAATATCTGTGGTCCTACCAGACTATGGATGTTGCCAGACCAGAGAGTCCTTCTTGTTTAATGTACTGTTTCCCACACTGAAGAAGTAGCAGCTTCTGTTTACTTCTGTCCTTTGGGTGCAATGGCCTGGCTCTGACCAACGCCTGCAGTCCCAGGCTATTTCTTCCCCATCTGTGTTAATTCTTCCCCATTGTTCCACCTAGTCCCTAGTTATGTGCACTCTTCCTCCTTGTTGCTGCTGTTGGAAGAGAGACAGGGACAGGATAGTTATTGATTGATCTGAAATGGCTGTGGGAAGGGGAGAAATGAGAGTTCTCCCTCTCCCTCCCCAGCCCTTAGAGCAATCTGCTGATTTGTTGTAGAGGAGGGTGGAGTGTTCTCACAGGCTCTGATTCTGGTGGGCTTGGGGCTAATTTGTATAGACCATGGCCAACCAAGGCCCACTTGTCACTGCATCCTTAAAACAAACGATTTTACTTCTCTGCTTCATTTTTTTCCTAAAATTGGGATAATACTAATGTATCTCACAGGGTGACTATGATAGGTAGTGGACTTTGAGACTTTGTTGTAAAAAGAAAGAGTAACGTACTTTGAGACTTTCTTATAAAAACTTATAATTTCCAATTATAAAAGGAAAAGAATTAGAAAGCACCAGTTTTTATTGCATGAATCAATGATGAGAATGGATTTCCTTAAAATATCATAGTTTGTAAAACATCTTAAATTTTGAAAACATTAACTCTTGCCTATTCTTGTTCTCAGAATATCTGATAACATAAAATCTTCACATAATGGAAAACTACATGGATAAAAGTCCATTTAAGAATTGTGGCCTTATTTTCTGAATATATGGTAGTAAGGCATATCTGCCATACACAGATATTTTCTATTCAGTTACTCTTGGAAATACTACAAATATGGCTGACTTGTTCTCAGCCTGTAGTCTTGCATTTTTTAGGTTCAGTAAAATACTGATCTGGATTTTTGGCAAGTTGTGATGTCATAGGACTTCCTGGTAGTGCTGTCTGGAAATGAATATTCTGTACTTGCTGAAAGTGCTAGCTCAAGAAGGAAAATAGGCTGAGGTGTGAAAAGTGGTGATTGTGGTCACAGTAAAGATCTGAAAGATAAAGCTGATTTATATTTTCCAGAATACTGCATGTGGGTTTGCTGGAAATCTTTTCCTTGAACAAAGATGAGATGAAAATGCTGCATATGTTCTTCAAGTGCTTTTGGTTGAAAGGTTCATCATTTTTATTTGTTTTTAGTCAACACTCAATTCACAAAGTAAAGCTGGTGAGCAATATAGAAACTCACAAGTTGGCTGTGTGCAGTGACTGGTCAGTTTCTGTATTGAGGAGCGTGTGTTGCAAATTTTGTAATGGGTGAATCTGTAAAGTAATCAAGGTGGTCTACGTTCAGCCAATGTTGGATTTTAGCTATAACTACTTACAACATGATGAGCTGTTTATCCTAAGTGTGACGGTGATACCGAATATAATTTGAAATTTTACTTCGACTACTGAAATGTTACCTAGCTATTGTATTTTTTTCAGCTGTGGAACAAGTAAGCTAGATTATTTTGGTCTTCCTTTCGTACCTAGTTTTCATTCTTCCATATCTCTTTTTAATGTCATCCCTGATCCAGCAAACAGTTTGAGTATGTGCTTAACTTTAAGCATGTGAGTAGTCCTACTGAAATCATATGGCCACTCACATGCTTAAAATATGTGCTTAAGTCAGCAATGGGCAATCTACGTTAGTGAATGGGTCATATGAGTGGCCCTCCATCTCAGTGGGCCACAAAATTGTCATAACCAAGGCAATCTACTCTAATTGCGTTTCTGTACCTAGAATTTGCTAGATGTGCCAATTGAATTGTGGTAGCGACGAGGAGTCCTGTGGCACCTTATAGACTAACTGAAGTGTAGGAGCATAAGCTTTCGTGGGCAAAGACCCACTTCGTCAGATGCATGTAGTGGAAATTTCCAGAGGCAGGTATAAATATGCAGGCCAGGATCAGGCTGGAGATGACGAGGTGGATCCAATCAAGGAGGATGAGGCCCACTTCTAGCAGCTGATCTGGAGGTGTGAATTCCAAGAGAGCAGAAGCTGCTTTTGTAGTTAGCGAGCCATTCACAGTCTTTATAGTAGCCAAAAAAGGCTTGTTTCAAGCATCCAGTAAATGTCATTTACATAGTTTCAATAGGAGGCACTTTAACACAGTACAGCTGAAGCAGCAATATGACCACACCCAGAAATCATAAACGCTGTGTGATGCATCTTCACTCCACAAGCCCACAGTCTCTGTGTAACTCTTGAACACCTTACGCACAATAATGCTAAGCACTGTCACTGTAATACACAACTAGCTTCATATATATAAAAAAAACCTTAAAAAACAACAAATAGCACTAATAGTCTATTTGTTGTTTTTTAAGTTTTTCCTGTTACAGACTAACTCGGTTACCCCTCTGAAGCTTTTCATATAAACATGCTTTCTCCCCTTTTTATTAATCTTGTTATATCTAGCAAAAGGATAATTACTTCTCAAGATATTTGCAGTTTTGAAGGGAAGTTTTCAGTTGTTTAAAAATAAGTTATGTGGCATAATTAAATTTTTCTTTAAACCTTTTGTGAAAATGATTGTAACAGTGGTATTATCCATTCAGCACCCTTACCCAAGTTTTCTGAAAGTAGAATTTGTCATTCATTTTCCCTTAATCACTTTGTGGAAAGAAACAGTTGGCAGAGGTCATAGTGTGTGTTGGCGTAATGATGTAATGGTCTATACTATTAATTGGCATGTTCTTGATTTTTTTAATTAAAAGGCATTTTATCACCAGTAACTAATAATGTACAATTAAAAGTGCTGTACTTCAGCTGTTTGTATGACAACTAAATCAAAACTACCAGCACTTCCCTAATTCTGATTTTCTCCTACCTTGAATTCAATTTGCTTTATGACTTATACCCTGCAACCTAATTACCCCAGTTTGGGGACTCAGTGTGTGACTAAGACTCACAATAAGGATTGCACAAAAAGTATTACCAGGAAAAGATTAAAACAATGAGAAATATATTCTTCAATAGCTTATCTACACCTTGTAGTATTGTGCACTACAGGGATGTGAATTCTGAAGCATAACAATTTGTTTCACAGTAACTGACCCATTTAAAGTTTCATAGTGCTCATTACACATACTTTCCATAAGCTCACTTAAGAGTCTGGAATTTTATGCAAATAATTTATAACAATAAAACTGGAAGGGAACTGCACTTGTATGGTATATGAATGAGGGACTTATCAGAGATGTAACTCCTATGCAACATAAAAGGCATTTATGCAAACATGTCATATGTGTATTTTTCCCCAAGAAGGGGTATAATATGCAAGATTGTTTTTTATTAACAATATATAGTTAAAGGGAAAACATGCTTTGTCAGTGTGGGGAAATCGGTAGTATCTTGGGTATGACTTTTCAAGAATTACAGGTGTAAAAAATAGAAAAAAGTATGGTGGAAACACTCCAGCAAACCTTACTCTTTTCTCTATCACACACAAATTTTTGTGGTGGTGGGGTTTTATTGTTTTGTTTTTGGGAGGCGGGGTGGTTCTTGTTCTTTTGATGCACTGGTGGAATTCAGAGCTCAAAAAGAGGTAAAGTTAAAAAGGGCTTGGTCTGAGCAGAGTCTGATCAACACACTCATTACTGAAGGGGATGAAGTATTACAGAAAACATCATCAGAGCATCTTTTTGTAGCACTCTCCTTCAGTTTATCTGTTTCCCAATGATCCAGTCCCCCCAATTCTTTTGGGAAATGATTACTGTTGGTAGGAAGGAGATCTCTTGGAATAGTTAAATATGCTGAACAGCTCTGAATTCCTGCCAACTGCTTATCAGGTCAGTGTATGTTTGACCATTGGATAGTGGAGACTGATTTTATTAGAATGTATTCCATATATGCTCTTTACTTTAAAACAGTGTGCTGGACTCAAGCTACTACTTGAAAGGAAAACTACATCACATTAGCTGACATTTTGTAAGAGTACTAAGAAATAATGATTGGATGTATAGTTTACTAAATCTGTTTGATTTTCATTTCTAATTAAAATGTTTTGTTTTGTTTTGGGGGTTTTTTTTGTTTGGGTTTTTAAGATATAGCAGACTTAGATTAGTTGTATGTTAGGCAGAGTCTTCATATTGGTTGTGCCTGTGTGTCATGCCAGTAAATCCATGAGAAAAGGGAAAGCACAGGACAGAAATTTTCTGGTTCAGATTGCTCTCCACAAAGCCCTGGAGACCTGGATGATGTACTTGAGCCTTCCAGGGATGAGAGAGGGAAGAAGATTAAAGGGGATAGTAATGGTGTCATCTACTGTATTCTGTAGAGGTAAGAATGGTAAAACGCATTTTGCAGATTTATAGGACTATATTCTGGGGGGGGGGGGGGTTGAGTACAAGTAGCATCTATTACAACCTTTATCTATTTAGTTAAGGGTGGGGTCTTGATCTAACAAAGAACTTAAGCATACACAGTTATGGACATGCTTAACATTGAGCGTATGAGTACCACTGACTTTGAGGATGACTCAAAAAACCATGTTTTTAATGGCTAGCTGGATTGAGGCCTATGATAGTTAATTTTTTTACCTTGTTTTTGCTATATGTGGAACTTTAAATAGTTGCTAGAAATTTAGTTTTGAACTTAGAAATCCAATAGTTGTGACAGAAGACTAACGGTGAACAAAGCTAATTACAAAAACTGTGCTGAAATGTAAATGTTGTTGAAACAGTTTTTGAATATACTTTATCCTGGACAAACTACTGTGTCCAAAATCATGTTATAAGAAATTTAGGTTGGAACTATATATGGCCACTATTTTAAACAGATCTCAATCTGTAGCAAGGATTGGGCATTAGAGTACACACTCTATTTCTTCTCTAGCAAAATTAAGTGTTAGGTTATGTCAACTGAGTGATTCCAACTTTTGATTGTGTATGAATCATACCTGAAAATATATGTATGCAGTGGCTGTCAAAGACTTTGTGATCTTTTAAGTTAAGTGAAGGAAAACAAAATTTCTTATCCAGTAAATCTGCAATTTTTTTTTAATTTAATGAAACCTGTCTGGTATGTAACAACATAACTGTGGGGCAAAGGGGCGGGGGGAGGAGGGAATGTGTATCTGCATAGTTTCATGTGTATTTTTCCCCTATGCTGCAACTAGTTAGAGAATATATCTGCAGTGTGAGATGCTATATTTCTCTTATGAATTTGATTTTTAAAGTGCCTTTCTGTATCAAGCCTGAATTAGAGATTACCCTGCTTAAAGAGCTTTTGCATCACATTACTTAATGATTAAATGGAAAATATGCCTCTGTTCATTGGGAGAAGTTTAGGAATAGAATTATTTTCTCTATAGGAGTTTGCATTGGATTTAGTGTATTGATTGTATCAAAAATGAAAAATAGGTTGGGGAAGGACACCTTTAACAGATCTATAGACATCCAACTCAGATCTTTCAATATCCTCTTTCAGTGTTTTCCTTCTACCTAAGATGTGTTTGTACAGCCCAACACAGCAAGAGGACACAATGTACATTAAACAAACAAAAAAAAACCATGTCTACCTAAAGAGAGGAAGTATACTGGAAACAGATTTTAACCTAAAGATTTTCTATGAGACCACTGTTGATTAAAAATAAACTTCAAATGCAAATAAAAAGTGAGTCAAGACTCAGAATTATGTGTGAAGCAGCTTTTTAAAATCACTATGCATATTTGTTTTAATTTTTGGAGAGAAAACACAGAAATAGCTTTCAATTTAATTTTTCTAAATTCTCTTCTCTCTGGAATTCTCTTGATAGTCTGTGGTTCTGTAAAGATTTTTGAAAATATGTCCTGGATGATGCATTTTGGTTTCCGTGGGGTTGCAATGAATCCTTGGAGATTTTTGATGTCACAAAGTAATGCATTTTGAGATACTTTTAGAGCATAAAGAAGTGAGGTGCCCAGAAATTTTCTCCAAAAAAAAACCCCTTTAAAATGTTTAGTTAAGACTTAAGGGATGTCTACACTATCAAGTTTTGTGAAGGAAACTAATGTCAATATACAGAAATCAACAAAGCAAAGTGTTTGCATTTGCCCCCTCTGTTGACAGATAGTGTTCACATTGGAAGCTTCTCTGTCAACAGCAGGAGCTATGCATTGTGGATATGTATCCCACAATGCATGGCAACATCATCTGTCGCTAAGTGCTGTGGGACCATGGAACAGAGCACAGGGCATCTTGGGACCATTCAAAACTTGCTCAGGGGTTCCAGCATCCTTTCATGCCTTTTTTTCCCACTGACATTTTCTGTTGTGCACTCTGGCATCTGCAGCAAGAATGAATCTTGCACTTCTCTCGCATGCTCTGTTAATTGTCATGAGGACCTCGTGTATGGTGGTGGAGATAATCTTGACAGAGGAAGATGACTCGGAGTTGCCTGACAGTGTGTGAGACATGGACTGCAGCAACCTATCATTGCATTTGAAAGTCACAGAGCAGTTGTACAGGGTGGAGTGGTGCTTTTAGACTCGTGATTGTTGGTGGATTTGCATCATCATGCAGGTGTGCGATGGAGACCAGTGGCTACAGAACTTTTGGATGCGTAAAGCAGCCTTCTTAGAGCTGCATACTGAGCTGGCCACTGACCTGTGACAAAAGAACATCAGAATGAGAGCTGCCCTCTTTGTTGAAAAGCATGTGGCAATTGCTTTGTGGAAGCTTGACAATTCCCGATTGCAACTGGTCTGTTGCAAATCAGTTTGGAGTGGGGAGGTTTGGGGCCGTAATGCTACAAGTATGCAGGGCAATAAATCACATTCTGCTATAGAGGACTGTGATTCTGGGAAATGTTCATGACATATAGGCTGGCTTTGTGGGCTGGGATTTCCTAACTGGAGGCTAGGGCCAATAGATGGCACACATATTCTGATTTTAGCACCAGCTCACCTTGCCACCAAACATATAAACAGGAAGGAGTACTTCTTGATGATAATGCAGGCACTTGTGGATCACCATGTGTGTTTCACAGACATCAAAACGGGATGATCTGGAAAGGTGCATGATGTACAAATCTTCCGGAACACTGGCCTATACAGAAAGCTGCAGATGGAGACTTTCTTTTTAGACCACAAGATTAGAGTGGGGAATGTGGAAATACCCAATGTGATCCTGGGAGACCCAGCTTACCCTTGCAGCCCTGGCTCATGAAACTGTACATGGGGCACTTGGGCTATATCTAGACTGCAAGCCTCTTTCAAAAGAGGCTTTTTCGAAAGATGCTTTCGAAAAAGCCTCTTTCGAAAAAGAGCGTCTAGACTGCAAGCGGAACTTTCGAAAAAGCAAGCCGCTTTTTCGAAAGAAAGCAGCGAGTGAGTCTGGATGCTCTCTTTCTAAAAAGCCCTGTTGGCATTCAAAAGCCCTGTTGGCATTCGAAAAAAGGCGTTCTTCCTCGTGAAATGAGGTTTACCGCCGTCGAAAGAAAAACCACGTTCTTTCGATTTAATTTCAAAAGAACGCAGCTGTAGTCTAGACGCAGGTGAAGTTTTTTCGAAAAAACCCCTGAGTCTGGACACAGCCTTGGACAGCAATGAGAAGTGTTTTAACAACAGGCTGAGGAAGTGCTGGTTGGTGGTTAAATTTGCCTTTGGGACAGGGCTGGGCAAAATATGGCCTGGGGGCCGGATCTGGCTCGCAAAACCACCGAAACTGACTCGTGGACCACCCTGCCAGGACCCTCAGGCACACAGCTACCGTGGGTTTAAAGTGCAATCTGGCGGCTCGTTGCTCTGGAAGGAGGGGGAAGCTTCATGTGATCTCTCCGCCCCAGCCTAATCCTTAGCTCCTAGTAGCCAGAAATAGCTGGCCAATAGGAATTGATCCCAGCCTATCTCTCAGCTCCTATTGTCTGGAACAGCCAGCCAAGAGGAGCAGAGAGATTGGGATGGCGGCAGTGCAAGACTCTCCCCCCTCCAGGAGCTAGAGCCACGTTGAGGGAATAGCCTGCAGCTCTAAGTGATCTGGGGCTACAGCAGGCAGGGAGCCCAGCCTTCCTTGGGAGTGCTGGCCAGGAGATGCTTAGTTAAGCGTCTCCCAGCCAGAGCCTGCCTCCCGCACCCCAATTCTCTCCCCCAGGTCACCATCCAAACCCTTTGCACTCCCCTGCCCCAGGTCACAACTCCCTCCCAGGCTCTTTACCCCTTCCTACACGCCTCCCCCAGGCCAGACTCCTCTCCTGCTCCCAAATACCCTCCCAGACCCTGCACCCCAATCCCCTGACCCAGATCACAACCCCCTCCTTCACCCAAACTCCCTCTCAGACCTCACATTGTCTCCTGTACCTCAATCCCTTACTCCGTGCGCTCTTCTGTTCCCAGCACCCCCTCCACAGAAAAGTGCAGCCCTTGACCACTTTCCAAAATCTTGGAGTGGTCCCTCATAAAAAATTATTGCCCACCCATGGTTTGGGAGATTGAAGGCAACATGGAGGTGTCTCTATGGCATGCTAGACCTCACTGAGAACAATATTCCCATGGTTATCACAGTATGTTGCACTTTCAATACTTTGTGTTAATCTAAGGGAAATTTGTTTGCTCGGCCTTTAAAGCCTACACTTGGGATTGTAATGATTGCTCTGTGACATTTCTGAACAGTAAATAAAAGCATTATACTGTTATATTAGCGTGCCTTTATTCATCAGGAAACTGTGATAGGAAATACAATAAAGCACCCCCAACAGCTGGTAAGGGAGGTGCTGACAAAAATTTCCAATCACAGGTATGTGTATGTCCAGGTATCGTAATCAAAGTTGAGAGGGGGGGTGGAGTGCATGGGAAAATGAAGACTCCAGAGCAGTGTTTCCCAATCAGGGTTCCGTGGAACCCTGGGGTTTTGCAGACCATCATCAGGGGTTCAGCGAGAAATCGTGGAATAAATAAATCAAAAAATTGTTTCTTACAATATAAGCTGACATATATATAACAGCTCTTTACAAATAAATTTTCTTGACAATAATTTAGCAGTAATTTAATTGCGCTCCCTGCTGTCAACTTTTTCTGGCCAAGCAAACATTTTCATAGGTAGGGGTTCCTTGGGATATGAAAAATTATTTTAGGGGTTCCTCCATGGGAAAAAGGTTAGGAATCACTGTTCCAGAGAGTGAAAAGAAATGTTTATAGATGTAGGGGGAGGAGTTGCTGGACACAGAATGTTTAATCTGCTGCAGAGAGGAGGATGAATCCATGTTGGCTCCCTGTGCTGCTTGACTAGACACTTGAGGAGCTCTGTCTGTTCCTCCATCAGCCTGATCATGCATTCTGTGGCCTGCCTGGCAAAGACCTGGTTGTCCTTGTGGTTCCGCAGCTCCCTTTTCAAGCATTGTTTCCAATGTCTGCAGGCAATCAGCAGTTTGCAAACCAAATCCTCCCTGTTTTCTTTAGTGAGCTTCTTTATCAGTTGCAACCTTTCCGACACTGTCCGTGGTGGGGCTGTCAAGGTCTCTGCTAGTCAGCTCAAAGCAGAAAAAGGAGTCTGTTAACATCATCTTACATGGTAACATTTCACTTAGAACCTCCTTTTCCAACATTTCCACTCGCTTTCATGCTGACTCTTCCAAGGAACTCATCTCAGCAAACATTATGATTATGGTGAGTGAGGGAAAGTGGTGGCTGGTGTCTTATCTATACAAAAGAAATTCCACGGAGGTGAGAAAATTCCCTTTTCAGAAGTATATTTCTAATTTTGCCACACTTCTTCACAGGTGAGTAGTAAGCTGGCAGACATCTGCCTGGTCTGGATAAGCAAGTAAATCGGCCACAACTTCTCCAGGCTGTGGCTTTTGCCCTGATCTGTATGTTGCCCACCTGTGTTCCGCTTTGGTTTGTGCACAAATGATTGATTAATAGTATGAGCTAGTGTCCTGCAGTGGGAGAGGAGACAGTATAGATGAAGAAGAAATTGCTGTGGATGAAATTACTAATAAGACATGTACAACAGACAAAAAGAATCAAAGAGCAAATCTAGAGAAAAGAGGTGGAAGTGACCAAAGAGACTCAAGATTAGATGGAGGAAATTGAATAATTGCTTCAGAGAGGCAAGGCCTGACCACTGCCAGCAAATAATGTTGACTCCATGCAATAGAAGGAAAAGTGCAGTGTACAGTTTACCGTTGTGTTGGAAGCAAAAATTACATGAATTAACTGATTATTTTGGCAGAGGCTGTAATAACTCATAGAAAATACTTCTAATCACTGAGTAATTGGAAACATTTTTGGCAGTGTATTTGTTTTATGCTCGTATAGTAGCCTAGTTGTATTGGCTGTCATTAGAAGGCAAACTTTTAACATACAACTTTATGAGCCTTATTGTGTTTATAAGGCTAAAACAAATACGGTGTTTGCTTCATTACTGTTAAAATAATATAAAATGACAACACTAAAGGTGACAGCTGCCACAGTATTGAATAAAATAAATTATCAACATTAAAACTCTGTCAATAATAAGCCACGGTTTTGTTCATACAATAGTTTCTTCTTTGAGTGCTTGCTCATGTCAGTTCCATCCTAGATGTAAGTGTGCCTTCGTGCACAGTTGTTTGAGATGTTTAGTAGCATCTGTAGGGTCAGCTGTGATGTCCTCTTGAATGCCACACTCATGCATCAGTACAACATGTACCACTGGCCCTGTGCTCTCTCAATTCTTCATACCTGTAATGATAACTTGGAGCACCTTTTTTCCCTTGCCTAGCAAGGGCCAGCAGTTATCCTATCTTTGAGCCTTAGGGCCTAATAAAGAGTTTATTGACAATAGTTAGCAAGTATTTGTCAAGTAATGGAGTTAAAAGTTAGTGTCTTAGTGGGAACTGCCCTAGACAGGATATGCCCAGGGCTCTGGGTTTTAAGTCCTATTCTGATAGTAACAGGCCTGTGCCTATTAGTGACCATCATAGCAGCTGCTGGCAGACTCACATGTGAGGGACAAATATTGCATCTGTAAGAACTTTCATCCAAGAACACAGAAGAAGCGCAACATCTTTTGAGGACCCTCCTCATAGAGGCCACTCTCTGCGCAGCCTCAAACCCATTCCAACTGGATTCTCCTCCGGGTACTTCACCCCTAGCACCAGGTTCTTCCTGGAACTGCTCCCTATCACTGCTGCTCAAGAAGAAGTCAAAGAAGTGTCATTCCTGGACACAGAGCAAGAAGATCCAGAGGACATTGGGTAAAGGACCCAGTTCAGGCCACACACCCATTACAGAGCTCCATGGGGATGCCTTCCCGATGGGGCCTCCTACCTCCAGATCCACCACCTACTCCCAGGAGTAGTTGCAGACCCAGATTCATGGCAGGGCTGATACCTTCCAGGCCCTCTCAACACCCAGAAAGCAAAGGCTTCCACTATTACCAGCATTATGCACATTGCAATAAACAGCAAGGGTCTCCAGATAAAAGATGACATTCTTTGTCTACACACCTCAGATTTCTTGCTTCTCAAACCAGATCTCCCGCAGGATATTCCAGGTTTCCAACACTGCGATTGTGGTCTTTGCCCTCTCACTGAAGATCACCCAAAAGGAGACATTATTGTCAAGGAGACAATTCCTCCCCCATGCTTTATGAAATGGGCATATGGACATAAATATGCATGACTCAAAGATGCTTTGGACAAATTACCTCATGTAACCTATCAATCACTGCTAAGTTTGTATATCTTATTTTGGTGTATGTATCATTCTTGTGTGTAAAGTATGAAATGGTTTATGGTTTTTAAATGTGCAAATGAAAGCCATCAAGGGTGTTTCCCATGCTGTGTCTGGGTAGTCATATGTAAACAGCCTCTTTTATCCTTTAAGTATTAGCAGTGGTTGGTCTTAAGAAGTCACATGGCCTCCCGAACTGGTAGGGACTGGCCAGGTAATTTCCCATGTAAATGAAAATCTATACAACAATAGGAAGCATAGGAAGCAGAGTCTTTGTCTTTGGCTGGCATGACACTCCCAAGAAAGAGAACCACAGACCCCAGGGAGAAGAGCTGCCCTGGTGTGGAGGCTTAGCTGGAATAAGAACAATTTCAGGGTGAGTTTGTAATGAGTTTGTACTGAGGTTTTAGTGTTAGAATTAGTGAAGCATTTTCTGTTATTTTAAGTTTGTAATCTACTTTGCTCTGCCTCTTCTCACTTAAAACCACTTAAATCCTACTGCTTGTACTTTATTTACTATCGAGCCATGTGTAAATAATTGTTACCTAGAGGAGCAGTGTATACATCTTCCTTCCATTGTTAAAAGGGGGATACCTAAATAATTCATTTGGGATTCTGATCCCATTTGAGGAGTGGTATCCAAGGAAGTTGGACCCAAAGAAGCATTTTCCTTGGACCTGAAGAGTATCAGTGTCTGTACTGCTCCTTTGGGGGACAGTGATCTCAGCTCTGTGCTTGGCTGTGGGAGACCAAGAAGCTGGCCCAGCAGGACAGGGTAACAAGACCCCCCAGAGAGCAGGAAGGCGAGTGGCAGTGGCCCTGTCAGCACCCTGAGAAGCACCCCAAGGGGTATTCTGTGACCGCACCCAGTCACAAACATCATGCACCATATCGCCAGCATCACTTTTGCTCCCACCAACCGTCTCCTCAATACAGTCCCTACTCCTAGAACCGTGGTCACCAACCTGTTAATCATGATTGACTGGTTGATTGGTTGGGAGGGCTCAACCAGTCAATCGCGAGGTGTTTGGGCCCCCCCCCATTTCCCTTCACCCCCAAGAAGAAGCCACCCACCAACACTACCTCCAGCAACAATAGAGGTAGTGCTGGCTTCTTGCAGGGTGGGGTGGCAGTCCCACAGCTGTGCGCCCCTACTGGGATTTCAGGAAGTGTGCAGGCTGCTTCCTTCTCCCCGAAACACCCGGAGTGTTTCCTGAAGCCAGGTCTGTGGTGTGCCGGGGACTCCCTTCTCCTGCTGCCTTCCTGCGCATGGGAGGGGGGAGAGGGTAGGAGTCCCGGAAGGAGGTGCGCACCGGGGACTCCCTTCTTTTGCTGCCTTCCTGCGCATGGGAGGGGGGAGAGGGTAGGAGTCCTGGAAGGAGGTGCGCACCGGGGACTCCCTTCTCTTGCTGCCTTCCTGTGCGAGGGAGCGGGTAGGAGACCCAGGAACAGGTGCATGCCCGGGACTTCCTTCTCTTGCTGCCTTCCTGCACAGGGCGGGTGAGGGAGAATGTAGGAGTCCTGGGCACCAGGGAACTCCCTGTCACCTGCCCCAGCACCCACTGGCAGCCTGCCACCTGCCCCGGCAGCCTGCCACCTCCCCCAGCACCCTGTCCCCTCCCCCAGCACCCTGTCGCCTGACCCAGCACCTTTGCACCTGCCCCATCACCCTGTCCACTAGCCCCATCAGCACTCACCAGCACCCTGGTCCCTGCCTCAGCACCCTGCCACCTGCACCAGCACCGTACTCCAGCACCCTGTCCCCTGCCCTCACCAGCACAGTTAGGGCCACATTAGTGAAGCTTAGGGGGGAGGAGCGCTGGAGGGGTTGTTTTTTTGCATCTCACTTCTGTGGCCCCAACTTATTATTCTGTGGGCCAGTGACCCCTGACTCAAAACAAGTTCCCTGCCCTTCTCATTAATAAAGACAATGCTGAAACTTTTTGTGGTGACAAAATATCTTATTTAAAAATGAAGACTGTCCAACAAGCCCCCAATTGGGGCCAAGTCCCCATCTGGTCGCAGCATTATGCCTGTACCCCCACCCCAACTCCAAACCTGAGCCTATCATACACTGAAACCCCCTGTCCTGAGCCATTGTGAGACATTCCCAAACTCCTGCACCCCTCCATTCTCAGTCTTTTGCCACAACACTCCTGCACCATCCATACACTGCAAACCTGTATCCTGAGCCCACCATACTCCCAGCCTCCCTGCCCTGAGCCCTTCACACATCCCAACCCAAATTCCTGCACCCTCACATCCACAAGCTTGTGGCTTGCTCAGCACCCCAACCCTCCACCTGACCCAAACACTCCCCAGTCTGGAGCCTCCTCCCCAAGCCAGCATCCCCTTCTCCACATCCTCCTGCATCCAAATTCGCTCCCAGAACTTGCACCTCTCACCCCTACCCACACCCAAATCCCTCATTCCCACCCCAGAGCCCACACCTCCTGTCTCAACCCAGTGAGGGTATGGCTAGACTACAAGAGTTTTTTTGGAATACTAGAGGTATCCTGGAAAAACTCTTCCACATCCAGGGACGTGTTTGTTCTTATGCTTTTTTTAGTGGAAGAGCAAACACGCTCTTTTGGCAACTCCTGTATTCCTCATTCTACTAGGAATAAGGGGGCTTCCGAAAGAAGGGGTTTTTCTGACATTTGGCCCAGTCTAAATGCGCCAAATGTTGGAAAAACCTCTTCCGACGGAAGGATTAAAAAAAAAAGTGGCAGTGTAGCTGTACCCTGAGAGTGTATAAGGGCTGGGGGGATAGCAAGTGAAAGAGAGGAGGGCCGTGTCCAGACTCAGGGGTTTTTTCAGGAAAAGTAGCCTTTTCCCGAAAAAACTTCCCCTGCGTCCAGACTCAAGCCGCGTTCTTTCGAAATTATTTTGAAAGAACGCGGCTTTTCTTTCGATGGCGGTAAACCTCGTTTCACGAGGAAGAACGCCTTCCTTCGAAAGTTCCTCTTTCGAAAGAAGGTGTTCTTCAATGTAAAGAGGCCGTCTTTGAAAGAGAGCATCCAGACTCGCTGGGTGCTCTCTTTCGAAAAAGCGGATTTCTCTTTCGAAAGATCCGCCTGCAGTCTAGACGCAATCTTTCGAAAGAGGCTCTTTCGAAAGATGCTTTCGAAAGAGCCTCTTTCAAAAGAAGCCTGCAGTCTAGACATAGCCGAGGAGAATAGAGAGTGCGGGGCTTCACGGAAAGGGTGGGGTCTTGGGGAAAGGATGGGGTAGATTGTGGCTTGCTCTGACATTTAAAAAGTGAAATTGGGTGTAAAAATGTTGGAGACCACTGTCCTACAACATGGGAAAGGTCTCTGAAATGGTACCAGTACTGATTCATCTGAAATGGTACCAATACTCCTCAGTACTGATTTATCTACTCAAGATACTGGTCACCCTCACTGACAGTTAGCCATCAGATGCCAGATTTAATGGCCCCATTGTGGTCACAGGAAGGAGATTCTCCAGCATGGAATGGGAGTTCAGCTCTTCACCAAGTCAGCACTAGCATGACTGGGCAGCTGAGTCTTTCTCAGCCTCCATGATGCCATCTTGATAGCAGAACTGATGTTATTGGTGTTTCTTGTTTTCCCTCTTTAGTAGATTTGTCTTTATATGGACCTGTAATTATATCAAAAAAGTATCAATACAAACATTTCCTTTTACTATATCAAGCTTTTCCTTCCACTCTTCTATGTGCTGTGCCTCTTCAGCCATAACCTTGACTAAGCATCTGATTCACGATATTTCAAAACCAACTGAGTTCTACTGTATTAAAATTTCTTGGATTAATCAACTTAGATTTTATTTTAACAAATTTATTCTTAAATCAGAAAAGCATTAAATATATACATATATACTGTTACATTATTTTTATTTTTAAAACTTTACACCAAAAAGCTTTGTTTTGAAAGGATTTTTCTAAATAAAATTTCACCTTGTCTTGGACTTCTAAGCTAAGATTCAGTCAGTTAGTTTTCTTTACAGCAAATTTACAATAAATTCATTAAAATAAGGGAGTAAAATCTTTCAGAATCCCAGTTTGGGCCCTGCTCTCCTCTTCAGGCAGTGCAGCGATGTGCTACCCTCTATTCAGGCTGGATTCTGCAAACACTTGCGAACTGAAAAAGTTTACTAATCTTTGTAAGGTTGTGAAGTATCAAGCCCTAAGAGGGTTGCCTTAGTATCTGACAAGTAATATATACTTTCCTTTAAGGGGCACTGAGATTAAAAAAAGGACGTAATTAAAATTTCATATTTATTATAAAAATATCTTAAATTACTAAAATTGAAAGAATTTCTTTTCATTGCATGTTTTTTACAGTTCTCTCATCTTGGAAAATTAAAATTTCATTTGAATTCATATAACTTTCAGATTCTGAAACTAGCACAATGCTGGTGTGTTTTACTTGAAAAAAATAGCATTAGAAAGTTTAAATTGGAGACATTTTAGCTGGTCTTGAGTTTTGCACAATTTTTTTAAACCATAAACTGTCAAAATTAACTGTATAAATCCTATGTATTCTTTACGTGGATTCTGTATGTAATAGGGATTACATTTTACTCTTGATACCCGAAGGCCTTGCTCTGGTAAAACACATAAACACATGAATGACTTTGCTGTAATGACTTTGCTCCCATTGACTCAGAGACTTCTCACTTGCATAAGTGTTTGGGTAAACCTTGTGTGGGCTAGAGTTTACTTATCTACACTTTTCTAGCACCTAAAAACTCTATTTCACACAAAAGCACCCGGAGACCAAGAATTCAGTTACTAAGCATTTTCAGCAAGGATTCTACAGGGTCAACCTCCCCTCATTCAAATCCAAAAAGAACAAAAGGAATGAGCTTAATACTTAAGTTCCAACTTGATAAAATCTTATAATAATTTTATCAAGAAAAACTTAATTTCTGCAACATAACATAGCTATTTTATAATCCACATAATATTCACAGTGATACATAAATATTCATAAAGAAATTAAATCTAAACAGGTTAGTTCCCACAGAAACACCATGAGAAGAAATTCTGATTTCCCAAAAGCTTAGGTTGAGTTCATCTGAGTCTCAGTTACAGTCTTTGTTCTCTGAAATCTGTTCAAAATCAACATCATTCTTCCACTTGCTTGTAGAAATCTTCTGATGGAATTAATGCAGATACTTCTTTCTTCTCTACTGAAATCACTCAGCTAATTAATAAACCAACCACTCAGTTTAAATATATAGAAAAAAACGGTCATAAGAAAACTACAAACTGAGAATAGCAATATATAAGCAACCTTTTCCCCCATTTAAATAAGAGAAAGGTTGGTGGATCATATTAGTTGAGACAGTTTAACTAAAACAGATTGGCTGAAATCAAACTTTCCAAGTATACAATAAAAATTAGTTTTCCCTCCCAATTTCCCCTTTCTGTATTTAATCCTATCAGGATTTCCCTGTTGGAGGGTTAGCAGTATAACCTGCTGCAAAATGCTTCAACATTAGGGAGAAACAGCCTGTTTTCTGCTCCTCTGGCTTAACTTCTTCCAGCCCACATATGGCAAACGGCCTTTTGCAGAGCAGCTGCCCTGACTTCTTACCTTCATGGAATCTCAGTCAAGCTACAGAGAATCTGTTAAGCATGCCCCAAATTGTCACACCTAACTAAGAAATTTCTGAGTGTTGAGTACTAATTATGCATCTGCCTAGCAACAATGACCCAGACACAACTCACCTTAAATTTGTCAGATCAGAGTCTAACAAATTGTAACTCCTTGAGCTTGCACCTTTCAATTACATATATCAATATCTTCCAGTGGTTAAACATTTACGAGTAAATCTCTTATGACTATGACTAACACCACTGGCTTACCAGGAGTATAGTGCGGGTAGAGGTTGTGGAAGGTTTCCCAAAGATCTATGCATCTGAATCTTAACCAGAAAAATCCCCATTACTCAGAGTGTTGGCTCCTTGTTATGCTAAACTGAGTTGGGTTTTGTGATTGAAGACTAGAGTGAGACCTTAGAACTCATTTTTATTTAAAACCTAAACTAGGATATGAGCCCTCCTCTCTCATGGCAAAAAGCTGGTGAGCTTAACTCTATGATATTTGGCCTCCCTCTGCTCCATCTTCTTGAGGGGAAAAAAAGAAAGATGAAATATCTTGAGCAAAGCTATAGCATTTTGTATTTTCATGATGTCTCTATCTTTTAAAGATGTTTTCTTAGGTGTTATACAGTAAAAGAAACCAATAACAAAAAGATAAAACCATAGATGATAAAAGGATTTTCTTGAGCTTAGCCAATGTAATAATTTCAAAAGGAACAAATTTACAAGTACCACTTTTTCAAATGCACCGAATAAAAAGTGAATAAAATAAACAGCAAGATGTGTTGTGGTAGGAAGTCAGATGATGAAAGGGAAATACTGAATAGACATACTTATTCTTTCAGATAAAATGAAGTAATTCCTTTGAGAGGTTTTGTGATCATTTCTGACTGAAAACTTTGTATGCGCTACTCAGAAATACAATGAAAAAAAGGCAGTGTAGCCTACATAATAGTATCTGTTATGAGCATGAAGTGGCATGTGGACATTGCTTATGCTATTGCTCCGAATCATTTGAATGAAAATATTGGATTAGCTAACCTTGTGTCCTGTCTATTAGTTAGATAAACCCTCCAACTGTTCCTGACTGAAGGTTGTGTAGTTGCAACTGAAAGATGCTGCTGCTTTTCATTAAAGTTTTGTGATAAATGTCCTGCTAGCATAATGTTTTTAAAATAAAGTGGTTTATTAGATAGAACAGATAACAAGCAAAAATTCACAGCTTTGTCTTTTCACAGGGAGTTTCAGCCCAGTAGGAAGTCCTCTTAGCCGAACACCATCAGTCAGACTACAGACGGTAAGGAATTCTATTTATGCATTTTTTAAAAATTGATGTTAAACTATAAAATGGCATTCTTCACAAGTGGCTTTGTAGAATAGCTTTCTAACCTCCTTTTATTCACAAAAGAAGTATCTTCAAGGAAGCTTTCCTGGCTGTGTGGGCTTTTACCTCATGTAGTTGACATAGAGGTCTGAATTTTTTTTAAAGGTAAAATATAGTCCTTTCTCTCTCACTTGCTGTGTGTGTGTCTCTCTCTCTTTCTTGTTGTTTAGAAATTAATATGCCAGAATCACACTTCTGTATTTTTTATATTTAGCAGAAACACAGGCTATGCTAAAGAGGGAGAAATGTGGTTGTAAATTAAAATTGGCCATTGGATCAAATTGCAGTTGTTTTTTTACGCTTAGTTCACCTACATCTTATTTCGAGCATTGATTGTACCAATTTCCTTATGGTAACCAAAGTGAAATCATAAATATCTTCTATGTATTTCTTTTATTGTTCATATAGGAATCAGTTAGTGATGATGTATGCTCCATCCTGATAATTCGCCCCCAACCCAAAAGAGTCCTTAAATTCTGTAAACTTAGTTAACGTCAACCATACAATCAAAAAAGTACATATTTTTAAAAATACCAGGGAGGGTAGAAGAGGTAATGTTCTGAACGCTTTGTGTGTGGCCCCCTGACAAAATGGGTATTTTGCTCTGTGACTGTAGCCCCCTTATGTCCGCAGTTGAAATGTCCTGCCCTCATGTGTTATGGTAATTGCCTGCCAGTTGCTGGCCCCCAGATGGTTCACCAGAAAGAAACATAAATTAGGTTGTTCCCTTAATTCTCGGAACCTGTTCCACCATTTTGTTTTTGTCTCATTCAGACCTTCATTCGCAAAATCTTTTAATGCTGTCTTGTATAAGGCTGATATGATAAATAAGACTTGTCTTGAAAAGCAGTGCTGAAAATATATTTTTACACTCATCTTTTTTTCTATTGGCAAAGTGACTATTGTAGTTGGACTATTTTATATGTATTTAATTCTAGCTATCAGCCAATTATTAGGAAAATATGAATTATCAATATGTATGTCAGTGCTTTTTTTGCTATAACAACCCTTTAGAGTATCTATAATGTTCACTTGGTATGGGAAAGGATTTATAAATAAATTAGCAGCATTCTGTTAAACTTGGGGGAATTGAGTATATTTTCATTAACCCTTTTTCTAGTGGTGCTATAAATAAAGATGTAATATCATGGAAGTTATATCCTTTTAAAAAAGAAAGTAAATGTTGCCAATTAAAGACAAAACAGATCAAAATAGTTTTGCTGTGTGTTTGATTAATCTTAGGAGTTGGACTCTTTCACATACTTCTGAATTCATTTTGTCTTGCTTTCTTTATCCCTGTAGGCTTTGCTGAGGCAGCTGTGTTTGCATTTCTGTTTTCTGTTTGTACATTGTAGGATTCAATAAAGTGCAGCCTGGCACAGGTTTTTTTTCTCTAGGCAGATTATGGATTCTCATGCTCATTAAATGCTGAAGGACTATAATCAGATAAGGATCATATTCATCTGAAACCCAAGGAAGTAACATTTACTGTGGTTTCAGGATATTAAATTTATTAATTAACACTAAAGTCCACTACACTATTTAAGATGTTACTGCTTTTTCTGAACATATAGGATTTTATTGTAACTATTAATACTTTCCCTTGTTTTTTCTCTTTGTGTATATATGGAATGAATACATTAAGATTCAATATTAACCGTTAATTTAAGAGTGCTTTCCATTTTGAAGGCATTAACCTAACTTGGATGATATTTTTCATATTCTCATATTTCATTTTGAGAATCATCAGTCATTTTGAATTATGGTCCTCTCCTTGAAAGCACTTACAACTCCTTCCAGGTTGGCATCATCCAAAAACTTTATAAGTGTACAGTGTGTGTCATTGTCTAAATCATTGGTGAAGATATTGGTGAATATCTCATTGGTGAACACAACCGGACTGTAGAACCCCACTTGTGATGGCCTTCGAGTATGACTGAACCATTGATAAGTACTCTCTGAGAACAGTTATCCAGCCATGCACACACCTTATAGTAGTGCCATCTATGTTGAATTTCTCTAATTTGTTTATGAGAAGACAATATAAAGAGGTTCATGCAAGACAATATAAAAAGCTAAGATAAAGGCAAGGACACTGCAGGTCCAGGAGAACGTGCAGGAGCAAGCCACTAAACCATTAATGGTTGCAATTGATCCTGTGGCACTGGCATTTTCCTTGTCCTTGCCAGACAAAGCTATAATGGGGCCCCCTTCACCAGTACCCCAGGATCATTCTAAAGTGCACCAAGAGCTGTTCAAGAGGATAGCTGCCAACCTAGGCTTCCAGATTGAGGAGTTAGAGGAAACTTCAAACTCCCATTTTGATGTCCTCTGCTCCACAGCACCAGGGTGATATTGCCCCTCTGTGAAGGAATCTCTAAAATCACTACTGCCCTGTGGCAGGTTCCCTCTTCTGTGCCTCCTATCTCCGAGAGAGTGGAGCACAAATACTTTGTGCCATCCAAAGGCCAGGAATACTTGTACACCTGCACGGTCCCTATTCCCTAATGGTTAGAGGCAGTTAACCACAGAGAGAGAACCAGTCAACCCAGAGCTATCCCTAAGAGCAAAGGCTCGAGGAGGGGAGATTTGTTTGGACCTAAAGTTTATTTGGCCTCTAGCCTCCAACTGAGGGCAGCCAACCATCAGCCTCTCCTAGGACACTGTAATTTTAATGTCAGACCATGGTCAAGTTTGAAAACTGCTTTCCTGAGATTTTGATGAAGGAGCTCCAGATGATCCTGGATGGGGGCACAGATGTGGCCAGAGCAACCCTCCAGGTGGCATCGGAGGCTGCAAACACTACTGTCCGATTCATGGCTTCATCCATCACACCGTGCCAGGCTTCTTTGCTACTCCTCTCTGGTCTGTCCACAGAGGTTCAGCAGTCAATGCAAGACCTCCCACTTGATGGGCAAATCCTTTTAGCAGAACAGAGAGACAATAAGCTCCTTAAGGACTCCCACATGACCTTGAAAACACTGGACCTGTAAGTTCCCAGCCCTGCCTACAAGCAGTTTAAGCTGTAACAGTTTAAGGGTCAGGTGAGCCACTTTCACTAGGAGCTTCCCCATAAGAAATCTTGGGGTTGTAATTAGTGTCTTAGCCTTCAGCCCCCATCTGCATCCAAGCGAGACTTGACCCACAGCAAACAGGCATGCAAACACCCATTTTGAGGGGTTGCTTGAGGGTGGCTTACCAGACTGTTCTCTGGACCCTTCCTTCATTTGTCAACTACCTTTCTCTCTTCCTGGGCATTTATAACATCAGGCTGATGGCACAGGGTTACACCCTTTAGCTGCTTTCTTACCCTTCTTACCAGCCCACCTCCCTATCCCTCTTCAAGGACCCTACTCACAATGGTCTCTCCACACAGGAGGCAAAGGGATTACCGCAGGTAGGTGCTGAGGAGGTAGTTTCTCTAGAGTATAGGAACAAGGGATTCTATTCCCATTACTTTTTAATTCTCAAGGGCAGGCTGCGGCCCATTCTGGAATTGTAAAACTTGAACACCCACTTAGAGGAACTAAAGTTCCAGTTGGTCTCCCTGGCCTTCATCACTTACTCCTCGGACCCAAGAGACTGAAATAGTGCCCTCAATCTGAAAGATGTGTACTCCCACATTTCTATGTTCGAGGGTCTGAGACACTTCCTCTGTTTTACAGTTTGTCCTATCCACTATCAATTTCCAGTCCTCCCATTTGGCCTAGCAACAGCACCGCTGGTATTCACCAAGTGTATGTTGGTGGTTGCTGCTTACCTCAGACATTGTGGTATCCAGATCTATCCAAACCTCAATGACTGGCTTGTCACAAGGCAGCTCTAGGCCCTGAGGGATGTCACAGTGCTGCTGGCTACATTGCCTTGTTGGTGAACAACAAACAAATCCAGTACAGAGGATAGAATTCATCAGGGCGGTGCTTGACTCAACCTCTGTCAGAGCTTACCTACTGCAGGAACGTTTCAGGGCATTAGTGGACCTCATCGCAGTAGTTTCCACATTTCTCCTGACCATGGCCAGGATTTGTCTATGCCTCCTAGGTCATATGGCACTGTGCATTTATGTCATGCACCACGCCAGGCTCCAGATGCGACCCCTGTAGCAATGGTTGACTACAGTCTACTCCTAGTCCAGGCACCACTTGGAGAACGTCATTACCATATTCGTGGTGATACTTACCTCACAATAATGTTGAACCTATCCTGGAATGTCCTAGAAGAAGTGCCTTTTGACAGCACTCCTCACTCAGTCGAGTTGGTCTTTTATGCCTCACACCTTACTTGTTGTTGCAGGATCACAGTTATCTCTCTAACCCCAACTTCATATCCCTCCACCTCATGACATGGATATGGCATAGCTGAACCCCAAGGGACAAACCAATTCAGAAGCAGTCCAGCAGGTCCTTCTCAGGAATAGAAATCCCTTGACTAGACTGACTTACCTGCCAAAGTGGGCAAGGGTCTCCTACTGTGCAGGTGAATGGGATATATCCCCTTCACATTTTTTGTTTCAATTGATTTTGGATTACAAGTTTCATCTGAAGAACCAAGGCTTGGCACACTCTTCTGTCAGAGTCCATCTGGTGGCCATTTCTGCCTTTCATCCGCCGAACCAGGGTCAGATGGAGTTCTCACGTTACATGACAGTCGGGTTTCTAAGAGGGTTTGAGAGGCTTTTCCCACAGGTGCAGCTCAATCCCTCAGTGGGATTTTAACATAGTTTGGCCAGGCTCACCTGCCTGCACTTTGAGCTTTTGTCTTTATGCTCCTTGTCCTACCTATCAGGGAAAGTAGCTTTCTTGGTGGTGGTGACATCAGTGAGATGAGTATTCAAGTTGTGAGCCTTGACCTCAGAGCCACGGTACATGGCCTTCTATAAGGGCACGGTTCAACTCTGGCTCCACCCAGCCTTTCTTTCCAAAGTGGTAAATATTTCTGCATGAGCCAGGACATCTTCTTTCCAGTCAGTTACCCTAAACACCATGGGAAACAAAGAATGGCCCTGACTTTCTACCAAGACAGGACAAAGCCTTTTCATAAGTCAACCCAGTTTTTCATCTCTATGGCTCCTACGATGAAAGGACTTCTAGGGTCAATTCAGAAGATTTCAAACTGGATCATCTTTTGCATTCAGACTTGTTATGAGTTGGCGGCAGTCCCTACTCCACTACCATCGGAGCCCACTCTACCATAATGCAGGCACCTCAGCAGCCTTTCTGGTGCATATCATAATCCAGGACATTGGTCAAGCTATGACGGGCTCCTGGGTACATATATTCATTGTCCAATATGCCATCACTCAGCAGGCCAGAGAGAACCCTGGGTTCAGCAGAGGTATGTTGCAATCTGGGTCTGTGAACTCCTACCCACTTCCATTGGTACTGCTTGGAATCACCTAAGTTGAATGAACACAGCCAAGTACTCGAAGAAGAAAAGATGGTTTCCTGTTTCCATAACTATACAAGATGTGTTGCTGATGTCCATTCCACAACCCACCCTCTTCCACTATTGTCATATTTCCAGCAAAAAGGAGCATGGCATTTTTTGATAGCCTCTGAACACAACTATCCTGCACTCCAAAAACAGCATTGTCATGGAATCTGAATTCAACATGATTGAATTGTTTTCACTTTGCAATAAAGGGGAGCTCTAATAGTATGTTTAATCATGCTAGAGCCACATCTGCCCAAAGCTTCAGGACAGTTTTGAAAAAAATATTTTATTGACATAGTGAAAAGGAGTCATGTTTTAAAAGTATCGAAGAAGCCAGCTATATCTCAATTATATTATAGTGAAGTGTGGGAGATTAAGTGTACTGGGAAAATTACTTATTCACCACAGCAGATCCGAACCTTCTACCTTAACAATCCCTGTGTTTCAAGAGTGCAGCTGTAGTCATAAATCTCAATCTGCCAGCTCTTGAGTAGGGTCTGTACATATAGGCTACGTCTACACTGGCCCCTTTTCCGGAAGGGGCATGTTAATTTCAGCTATCGTAGTAGGGAAATCCGCGGGGGATTTAAATATCCCCCGCGGCATTTAAATAAAAATGTCCGCCGCTTTTTTCCGGCTTTTAGAAAAGCCGGAAAAGAGCGTCTACACTGGCCCCGATCCTCCGGAAAAAGCGCCCTTTTCCGGAGGCTCTTATTCCTACTTCAAAGGAATAAGAGCCTCCGGAAAAGGGTGCTTTTTCCGGAGGATCGGGGCCAGTGTAGACGCTCTTTTCCGGCTTTTCTAAAAGCCGGAAAAAAGCGGCGGACATTTTTATTTAAATGCCGCGGGGGATATTTAAATCCCCCGCGGATTTCCCTTCTACGATAGCTGAAATTAACATGCCCCTTCCGGAAAAGGGGCCAGTGTAGACGTAGCCATACTGTCACTTATACTATTTAAAACCGTACCCCACTTACTCCTTCAAGTGGAAACTCTTCTTGGATTCATGTTGAAATAAATGTTTAGTACAACATCTGAGTCTATTCTGTGGGGTGGCGCATGGCTTTAACAGCTCCCCTCACTTTAAGAACTTAATGAGACCCACTTTAGAACACGAATGAATTATGAGAAAGACATAATCATTCAATAAGGTAATGGGGGCTTTATAAATTCGTTAACTAGTTATCTAAATAATATTAATAATAATCCTGATGAATCATTGTTGAGTAACAACTCCCATCCTCCAGGCTAAGCACACTGCCTGCAGAGTTCTCTCAGCTTAGCGATTAAAAGATGAGGAATAGGCTGAAACCTGCATGGCTGGGTTAAGTACCAATATGCCATTTACAAGTTCAGTAAACTGTACTGTAATGCAAATGTGTTATGTACAGAGCATGTATATTTATCAGATCAGATTTAAAGATTTATTATTGTGTGTGTACTTTACAAAAATTCAGTAGCACATTGGTAGTAGATATGCTAGTAAAATGTAAGATGGACTGCAGCGGTTTGCTTTGATACTTTATTAGTATATGGTTAATGTGGTAAAAGTCATATACTGAGTCTCATAAATTAGCTGAAACTGAGGTTAGAAAAGCTAAAGTTCCATGGTCATCAAGTATCCCTCTCCTAGATGAGTTAAAGGTGAGTCATCATGTGAAGGTGCATTATACTTTAGTAGGGGCAGGAATGCAGATCACTTGAGATTTCAGAGATGACCACAAATTCTGCTCTCCTTGCTGAAGTTTGCTAGAATGCTGATCCTTTCAAAAGGACATAGGGATGGCTTAATGGAAATAGTATTGGGGGAATAAAAGCAGCATCAACTTTAAGATGTGCATGCATTTGTTTGGGATAAATGAACATTTTTAAGAGACAAGGAAAGAGACAATGTTATTGGTACCAAAAACATTTGAACTGAGTGTGAAATGAAGGAAATAGAAGTTGAATGTGATTTCTCATGATTTTAAACTGGTTTGTAATTTGGCAGAATCTATTATGGATGGAAACGTCACTTCCAAATGCCCATAGTTGATTCTTATATTAAAATATCTTAGTCCCTTTTATTCTGGTCACATAATGACATACATATGCACAATGTTTCTGTTCTGGGTTGTAGTATGCACCCTTTGGCACCATGAGCCACCATGTAATGTAATGCAGGCAAACTCAGAATGAGTACTCATTAGCAGCCTTTTTTTTTCTTACCACAAAGGGTTGTCTTTAGTGGGGTACATATAGCAAAGGAGTTTTAATTAAATCTTCTCCTAAATATCTTTAATCAGTAATCAGTATATTATCTAACATCATTTGCATTTTGCCTCGGAAAAACAAAAAATAATATTACACTGTCATGTTTACAGTATATGACAAATGCTCATTTTAAAAACTGTCCTTATCAAAATATTGCAGGTTAATATTCAAATAATTTCTTCTTTTAGAGTGATAATCTTCTGGTTACATCTTATATGAAAGGAGCAAGTAGTTCTACACCAGTGCAAGAGACAGTATGTATTGTGCAATTGTTTATTATGTCAATATTTTTGGAAATATTAATCTATACCAGTATTGTCACCACCAGCACTCCTCCTCCTCTGACCACGTTGTAAATCTAGCCCTTTAAAAACGCCTGGAAACCAAACATTTTGGCTGAAGGACATGGTTTTTTTTCCAAAACAGAATTTTGGAATTTGGTGTCTAGTTCAAACTAAAGGGTTTTTTTTCTGTCAGCGAACCATAAAATCAGTTATTTGCCCAGCTCTAGTTCAAATATCTCTAATGGGATAATAAAAATATTGGTGACTTCCACTTTTATATTTAGTCAGTGATTCCCTAATTTCCCTAAATCAGTCACAATATGAGATACAAATTTTGATTTCCCTTGCTTTTTTCTAAGTATATTGCAAGTTTGTAATTTCAGTTTTGTAATTTTTCAACCACTGAACATTTTATTGTAAGACATTGCAAAAATGCATAGCATTGTCAAGTCTGCCTTTTATCTTGTGCATTCTGCAGAATATTTACCTTTCACTTGTGACTTACTGGTTTTCACAGTATTATTTCCAAGGGGTCCTTACATTTTTCAGTTAGTTGGTATTCTCAGAGCACCCCTTCCTGGATGAGATTGTATAAGCCGCATCCATATAAATTTTACACTGGTAGTGATGTTTTTGATTTTATTGTTGCCTTTCTTGATGGGGAGGACAGGTATGTTTGAGAGGTAGGTATTCAGTTACTCAGTTTCTTTGGTCCTATAGGGTATGTCTACACTACAGCATTAATTTGAGTTAACTTAATTCAAAATAGTTAATTCGAATTAAACTAATTTGAATTAACGCATCTGCACACAAAATCTATTTTGAAATAGCACGTCTACACTGAGTGGACTCTGAATCAGAGTTAAGGCTGTCCGGAACCAGTTCCGGCGGGGTACCAGGTCAGGACTTAATGTATGGGGCTGCTGCCTGAGGCTATCTGAGGTCTGTGCTTAAAGGGACCCTATCTCCACCCCAGACAGACAGTTCTCAGGTTTCCCTGCTTGCTTGTATACTTCGATGAGGGACAGCAAAGCATTTGTGCCTCTGCGTGCTCTGTTTGCCCTCACTCGGGATACCACAGCACTGCCACAGGGAGCCAGAGCTGCTCCTGGGCACTCTGGTGCATCTTGTGGACACGTTGCCATCAGTCTGGCTGCACTTGCTGCAGACTGCCATCTGGGAGGTCCATCGGGAGGCTGTCAGTATCCAGGGGGCCCTGCAGGAGAGCTTCTGCCCTGAGGAGCACTAACAGTCTCCCTGGTCTGCCCCACTGGGGGCTTGTGCCCCATTCCTCCCTCACGTCCTTCCACTTACCCCTTCCTAGCCCGCACTTCCTGGTGTCAAATAAAATACCCTTTTTTTCAAAAATAGAAACAAAATGCGGGGGGGAGACTAGGGAAAGGAGGCGGGAGACGGGAGGAGAGAGGGCGGGAGAGGGGAGGGGGAAAACTGGAAGGAGGGAGCTGGAAGAGGGAAGCAAGGGGAAAAAGGGAGGGGGAAGCTCAGTTCTCAGGGGTGGGGGTCTCGTCAGGCCACATGTCTCCCAGCACAGTGGGTGCGGGGGCCTCAGCGTCCCCGGGAGGATGCAGAGGACGGTGTGGAGGTTGAGGTGGGGGGTGTGGAGATTGAGGAGGAGGTTGAAGAGGGAGAGATGGGAGGGGGAGAAGAAGTGGGAGGAGGAACGGTAGCTGAGGGGGCAGCAGGCACTGGAGCGGCACGAGGCAGCATGTTCTGCACCAGGGTCTGCAGATGGGTACAGATGGCACAACCCTGGGCAAGCAGCTCCCTCCGGAACTCCATTCTTCATGTGCCCGCTGCTCCATGATGCGGGTCAGGGCTCACAGGGCCCCAGCTGCTGCTCTCGATACCCCTGCTCGCTGCCCCCTGGGGTGCCACGGACCACACCGCCCCCAAAGATGCGGTCCAGTGCCTCGAAGTAGGGGCAGATGTCTGCCCCTGCTGAGGAGCTGCCCTGAGTAACCCTGGCGTACCCCTGCCACATCTCTTTAATTTTCAGGCACACCTGCTTCTGGGTGCGCCTGTGGCCTTTTTGAACCATGGTGGCAGCTATGCAGCTGTAGACGGCCGCGTTCCTCCATCTACTGCGGAGATCATGGACATTGGGGGCCTGCCCCCAAACCTCAATGAGGTCCATGATTTCCTCACTAGTCCAGGAGGGAGCTCAGCATCTACGACCCCTGGCTGGCTCCTGGGTGCTGGGGGACTGGGCGGGGGACGGCTGGCTGGCACTGGCTGCCCGGCTCATGGTGGGACCACTGGATCAGGAGCAGAGACTGCTGGCAGGCCTGGATCTGGCACATGCAGTCTGGCCAGAGTCTACCCCTTTAAGGGCTCCGGGGCTGGGGGAGAGGAGAGGAGTTTTCCTGGTTTGGCCCAGAGTGGCCACCAGGGGAAACTGGGAAGAGCTGGAGGCCAGCTAATTCGAATTAAGTGTCTACACAGCACTTATTTCGAATTAGCTATTTCGAATTTAGTGTTACTCCTCGTAGGATGAGGTTTACCAAATTCGAATTAAGCGCTCCGCTATTTCGAATTAATTTCGAAATAGCGGTTTGCATGTATAGATGCTATTAAAGTTAATTCGAAATAATGGCTGTTATTTCGAATTAACTTTGCAGTGTAGACATGCCCTTAGATATGTTAGTGGCAGCTAAGTGAAAGTTTGGATAGATTCATGTCTAATTAGTAGCTAAGCTGATCTTAATGGTTTGAGGCTGGCCAAATGACAAAGTACCACACTAAATTCACAATTATAGAAGCATTCTCTTTTCAATTTCTTTAATATCCCTAGTTGCTGTTTGTGATATACAGGTGTGCTTTGCTGGGAAAAAATAGTCTGTGTAAAATATACTATAATTGTGTCTTTGGGAGAAGGGGGAAGATTCCTACATGTACAGATGTTCTCTATTGTTTTTACTCTTTTCTATTCTCTTGGTCAAAGTGGGACAGAAACCACTCCCTGATCATATAAGTTGTGAAAGCTAAATAAGAAATGATCCCTGGTACTTTTATTTTCAGGGTAGTTGGAAAGGCTGTGATTGGTGGTTGTGTATTTTATGTAGTATGAAAAGGGGGAGAAGCCTATTAAAACTTTTCTAATGAAGCATGATGCAGCAGTGAAGAATGTTTCAAAGGCAAATGACTTTATTATATAGGCAATATGTGGACCCAATATTCAAATGTTTATAAGAGATATTTGATTCAAAACAAAATATTACAAATAAATGAAAGGATCAAAACAAAGCTTTATAATGAAATTGTTGTATTGGAGTTTTCCATCTAGTAAAACAGTCACATTGTTGGAGTATTTATTCAAACATACATGTTTCGTGCACGCATACAAAGAATTAGATCCAAAAGGGGTGTAACAATTCTGAGAAAGTGAATGTATTAAGTATTTTTTGTTTTGCTTAAGTCAATTGCTTATAAAACTAGCAGCTGCTGTTTTGAAGCTAATCTTAGTGTATTGAGTGTTCTTAACCATTTCTACAATCCCACAGTCCTTTATCTTGCTTCTCCTGCTGCGTTCCCACCACCCTGATCCCATTAGCAAGAATTGAGACAGCCTCAGCTTTTACCAAAGTGCAGCTTTGGTTTCAGCTGCTTTTCTGCAAGAGGAAGTGAATGTTGGGCTTTTTTCTCTGTGGCACAGTTGTGATAAAGATGTGGTGGTCTTATCTCTCTTTTAGGTAGTGGCTCTCTATGACTACACAGCGCATCGATCAGATGAGCTAACCATCCATCGCAGTGACATTATCCAAGTGTTATACAAAGATAATGATAACTGGTGGTTTGGCAGCTTAGCAAATGGACAGCAAGGCTATTTTCCAGCTAATTATGTGGCTGGTGAAAGTAAGTTTACTGCTCTCTTCCTGGTATACCGGTGTGGGTATAACTGATGGTCCAAGATTTTGCCATGCTATTGTACTTTATTACTTTGAATACATGTGTGTATACAATGCACATGATAAGTCAAAAACTTACTGTGATGCAGAAATTGTGCATAAAATAGCATGTTAACATGTAGTACTTTGTTTTTTTCAAAAGTATCAACACTGCAGTCTCACGTTCCAGTTCACACAGTATCTCCACATTTACCAACCACCTCCTTCCTCACTCACCCTCCACCCCCCTCACACAAACACCTGGTTCACATAGTATCTTGGCAGCTCTTTTGGGCTCCTGCAGCATCTAGACAGCTCACAGCCATCTGAGCCTTCCACTTTGTAGTTACTCCTAGACTCAGCCGTCTCAGGCTCCTAAACGTTAACTTTACTTGTGGAGGTTACATAACTTTTACCCTTTCCAGTGGCAATGTTTCATTTCTCGGTAATTCGATTCTGTTTTATAGATTTAAAAGAGGAATGTCAGTTAAAGCAGTGGAATCAGATACAAGTTCTGAATTTGCCACTGGGTCCTACCCATTAAAAACAGCTTCAGCGGAACATGGATGCAGCCTTAATCTCAAAACAAAATTAAACTAAAAGCTGATTGTAGAACACAGGGAGCAGTCTCTGAAGCCCCTCTGGCATAGTGCTGCTAGGGGTTCCCGGTCAGTTCAGAACTTTCCAGTTATGGGACATCTGCAAGCATCTCAAGGTGAGAAATCCACTGGGATTATCTCATCAGAGAATAAGAATTACAATTATCTAATTTTATTTTCTAAATAAGTGATGATATTGTGGTATAGATCATAGGCATTGCCCAACCAAAATAACCTAAAGGTTGATATCTGGGATTTAATCTTCAGCAGCAGCCTTTACCACTGGGGAAAGGTGAAAAATAAATCTTATAACTAATCTTACCAGTTGTGCAAAATAACTTCAGGAGATGTGTCCTTACCTTATCTGGTGACTTTCTGATACAATTCAGTGGTATTACACATCACTAACAGTATTTTTGATAGCCTTTGAAACATTGTTGCTATAACCACAAATGCTACTCTTTACTCATACATGCCTAATCCTTTTTTTAATATTTCATGAGTATTTATGATTGTAATGGTCCTAACTATGCTACAGTAAATAATTATGCTAAAGACTAGAGTTTATTGGAAAATTTTAATTAAAAAGGAAAAAAAAGTTCTAATGAAAAAAAATGTGAAAAATATTTTCTGACAAGCTAAGTTAATGTCTCAGAGATAGATAATAATAGTGTCATTATCATTCACATAAAGAAAGGTATACATGTTCATTAACTTCAATATAAATTACATAATTTTCATGATAAACATAATGGTAAATTGAATCATGTGTTATATTTTTAGCTGAATATGAAAAGGAACAGCCTTCGGGATTAGTACCAGATTCTACTCCTCTTCTACATAGTAAACAAACAGAAGCAGAAGTAAGATATCCAGCTCTACGTGGGGTAATTATTTGAGAAGAAGGGATGATAAACTATAAAATATGAATTTTAATTTTCCTGCTTTTTTGATAAAATGCTGAACAATCAGAGCCTTTCCCCATGCAAACATCTGTGTTTTCAGCTGGTGTTTAATACAAATTTGTTTCCTAGATCCAATTACTTCCATGTTTTGTCAGTTAAATGGTGTGCCTGCTCCTACTCTCAATGAAGTCAGTAGCAAAGTGTTATTGAAATGAATGGCAAAGCTCCCATTTATTTCAGAGGGGACAGGAACATGAACACAGGTACATAGAAGCATGAGCATGAAGATGAATTTATAGTAAATTATCTCATTTTTTTTACTTTTCAGATACTTACATTCAGCATTTAATCCTAGGCAACACAACAGCCACAGTGCATATATATATATTTTATCATCTTCCCAATTGTATTCCTTATTCTGTAAAATTTCTTATATATCAAATCGCTTAGATGAAACCTACATGACATGACTGGTGGAAGAAGTTATTTTCAGTCCCTGTAATAATTTCCTAATTTGCATTCATTTTTGAAACCATAAAGACTCTACACCAAACAGCACAATATGCCACATCAAAATCTGTAGTGGAAATAATTTCAGTGAATATTAGTGAGAATTTAAAAGTGATTTTTGAATTGAACATGTTTATGACCCTTTTCTGTTTGCCTTCCACAAATGTTCAAATAATCAAACTTCACTAACAAATACTTACAAAAAATTTGACTTCGAATTTTCAAATATTTTTCTAAACTGAAATTCAAATTTTGTTCGATTTGTAAGATTCAAACTACATATTGTATTGCTTAGTTAAGTAAATCATCCAAAGAAAATATCATGTAATTTGTTACCAACATATTGCAAAGTTTGAGATTCAGATATTCAGATAAATCCACTTACTGAGGACTTCTAATTATATTTTTTGTAAAATTAGTCATGATATTAATTTCTGCTGCTTCTTTTTTACACAAGTATTCCACTATAAGCATTTGTGAGAAACTGATAGCCAAACCAGTATTCCAAATAACAAGCATAAATTAGATGCAAATGTATACTCTTATTTAAAAAAACCCCCCACAAATGTAGGAAATGGTATTATATTACTAGATAGTGAATAATTTCTGTTTGTATAGTCTAGCCTTGATTTTCCCAATATCTGCATTGCCATTTTGTTGCTTAATTGCACTGGGAGGCATTTTAAAATCTTAGCCCATTTCCACTGTCTTCTTATACTAGCTGTAGATTAGCCTAATCAGCTCATCAGTGATACCTTTAGAAACTCTGCTTATCAAAGACACACAGAAATTAGAAAGGGAAAAGAGCTATTGTAGTTAGAGTTAATAGAGATTGTTTTTCTGTTTGTCTTAAGTTTTTTTTATCCAGAGTAAACCTAATTAGATAATTAAATAACAACAACCTTTCAGTATAACAATGAACATCAATCACAACCAATTTGTAACAAATAACCAAGTTGGTAAAATAGTGATTGAAATGTAGCCGTGTTAGTCTGGGGTAGCTGAAGCAAAATGCAGGACAATGTAGCACTTTAAAGACTAACAAGATGGTTTATTAGATGATGAGTTTTCGTGGGCCAGACCCACTTCCTCAGATCAAATAGTGGAAGAAAGTAGTCACAACCATATATACCAAAGGATACAATTAAAAAAAATGGACAAATATGAAAAGGACAAATCACATTGCAGAACAGGAGGGGGATGCCGGGGAGGGGGGGAGGAAGGAAGGTAAGTGTCTGTGAATTGATGATATTAGAGGTAGGGAGAGTGGGATGTTTGTGAGTTAATGGTATTAGAGGTGATAATTGGGGAAGCTATCTTGGTAATGGGTAAGATAGTTTGCGTATTTGTTCATTCCTTCCCGGAGAGTGTCGAATTTTAACATGAATGACAGTTCAGAGGATTCTCTTTCAAGTGCAGATGTAAAAGGTCTTTGTAGCAGAATGCAGGTGATTAAGTCATTGAGAGAGTGTCCTTTCTGGTTAAAATGGCAAGACACTGGTTTTTCTTTGTGATCTTGTCTGATATCTGTTTTGTGGGCATTAATCCTTTGGCGAAGTGTCTGAGATGTTTGTCCCATGTACATAGCAGACGGACACTTTCGGCACATGATAGCATAAACTATATTTCTGGATGCGCAGGAATATGTGTTCTTGATCTTATAACTCACTTGGTTAGGTCCAATAATGGTATCAGCAGAATGAATATGTGGACAAAGCTGGCAACGGGGTTTGTTGCAAGGGAAGGTACCAGGGTTGGTATTAGTGTGGTATGTCCTGTGGTTGTTGGTAAGAATCATCTTGAGGTTAGGTGGTTGTCTATAGGAGACTATGGGTCTGTCTCCCAGAGCCTCTTGGAGTATGGTATCCTGTTCCAGTATAGGCTGTAGTTTATTGATAATGTGTTGGACAGGTTTAAGTTGGGGGTTGTAGGTGATGACAAGTGGTGTTCTATTGTTGGTTTTCTTGGGTCTGTCTTGAAGTAGATGGTTTCTAGGTATTCGTCTGGCTCTTTCAATTTGCTTTTTTATTTCTCCAGGTGGGTAGTTGAGGTTTATAAATGCTTGGTAGAGATCCTGAAGCTTCTGGTCTCTGTCAGTGGGATTAGAGCAGATGCGGTTGTATCGAAGGGCTTGGCTATAGACGATGGATCGTTTGGTGTGTTCTGGATGGGAGCTTGAAGCATGTAGGTAACTGTATGAGTCACTGGGTTTTCTGTAGAGAGTGGTGTCTAATTTTCCATTGTTGATTTGTACTGTGGTGTCCAGGAAGTGGATCTCTCGTGTAGAATAGTCCAGGCTGAGGTTGATGGTGGGGTGTAGGTTGTTGAAATCTCTGTGGAATATCTCCAGTGTTTCTTGGCCATGCGTCCAGATCATAAAGATGTCATCGATGTGGACACCACTGCCAACCTGATATCAGACCTATGTAACTTTTTCTCACCCACAATTATTTCCAGTTTGAGAACAACTTATACCTCCAGATCAGCGGCACAGCCATGGGTACACGCATGGCCCCACAGTATGCTAACATCTTTATGGCTGACCTAGAACAATGTTTCCTCAACTCCCGTCCCCTTTCACCCCTTCTCTACCTACGGTACATCGATGACTTCTTTATGATCAGGACGCATGGCCAAGAAACACTGGAGATATTCCATAGAGATTTCAACAACCTACTGTTCTGAAATGTGATTTGTCCTTTTCATATATGTTCATTTTTTTTAATTGTATCCTTTGGTATACAGGCAGTCCCCGGGTTACGTACAAGATAGGGACTGTAGGTTTGTTCTTAAGTTGAATCTGTATGTAAGTCGGAACTGGCGTCCAGATTCAGCCGCTGCTGAAACTGATCAGTTTCAACAGTGGCTGAATCTAGACGCCAGTTCTGACTTACATACAGATTCAACTTAAGAACCCCAGGCATCCCCAAGTCAGCTGCTGCTGAAACTGATCAGCGGCTGATTCCAGGAAGCCCGGGGCAGGGGCTTCCTGTAGTCAGCCACTGGTCATTTTCAGCAGCTGCTGACTAGGGGACACCTGGGGCAGAGCAGCTGGGGTGCTGCTGGGTTGGTCCAGTGGCACCCAGAGCGGCGCTACGGGACCAACCGGCAGCGCCCCAGCTGCTGTACCACAGGCGTCCGGAGCAAAGCCGCGGAGCACGGGGGCAGCGGGACAGCCCAGACGCGCCGTGGCTATCCTGCTGCCCTCGGGCTCCGCGGCTTTGCTCTGCTCTGCTCCCCGTCCCCCAGGTCTGCAGACCAGGGGGAGGGGGAGCAGAGTAGAGCAGAGCGGCGGAACGCGCGGCCAGCTGACAGCCCAGACGCGTCTGGGCTGTCAGCTGGCCGCGTGCTCCGCTCTGCTCCCCCCCCCCCGCAGATCAGGGGGAGGGGGAGCAGAGCGGAGCACAGCAGAGCGGCGGAACGCGCGGCCAGCTGACAGCCCAGACGCGTCTGGGCTGTCAGCTGGCCGCGCGTTCCGCCGCTCTGCTCTGCTCCGCTCTGCTCCCCCTCACCCTGGTCTGCAGACGGGGGGGGGGGGGGAAGCAGAGCTGGCCGCGCGTTCCGCCGCCGCTTTGCTTCCTCTCCCTGGTCTGCTCGAGACCAGGGAGAGGAAGTGCCCCGTTCGTAACTGCGGATCCGACATAAGTCGGATCCGCGTAACTCGGGGACTGCCTGTATATGGTTGTGACTATTTTCTTCCACTATTTGATCTGAGGAAGTGGGTCTGGCCCACGAAAGCTCATCATCTAATAAACCATCTTGTTAGTCTTTAAAGTGCTACATTGTCCTGCATTTTGCAAGTTGGTAAAGGAGCAGTGCTCACAATTGGAATGGTCATTTACTTCTGTTTATGGCCATATTGTTGAAAGTAAGTCATTTTTATATCTTCATATTAATTTGTTCTGTAATAGTAGATTCAGTAATATTTTAAGGGAAAATATTTAAAATATCCAAGTGTGTGTATGTTTGTGTGTTTAATCTTTAGCATCTACTTCAAAATTAAATTTACCGAGAATGTACTAATAGTGAACAGGGCATCTTTGCAGACCATTCAATGTCCAATGATAGTCAAAAAAATCCAAACAAAATGTTATTGTATATATATGAAAAATGGGATAAAAATGCAATATTGAGAATATTAAAATACTATTAAATATCTGATGTCCTCCCTGGAGCACTGCATTCCATTCTTGAGATCCTGTATCAAAAAAGATACAGCAGAAAGAAAAGGAGTTTGCTTCAGAAATTTAAAAAAAATGTTTAAATAGAGGAAATTGTGAGTAAGGCGATTGTGTAAACTGTTCAGAAAGTTGTTTGGATTGTTGTAGCCTTGTTGGTCACAGAAATATTTGAGAGGTAAGGTGAGTGAGGTATCTTTTATTGGATTAACTTCTCTTGGTGAAAGAGACAGGCTTTCAAGCTCTTCTTCAGGTCTAAGCTCAGTATAAGCTCAAAAGAGGTAATAGAGGTATAATACCTCTCTACTCCTACTGAAGATCCTTCTGTTCATGTATCCAATGATTTCATAAGGCCTTTTGGCCACAGTGACTCTCTTTGAGAACATACTCAGATGAGTATCTACCAGGACCCCAAATTTTTTTCAGAGCCACTGCTTCCCAGGATAGATTCTCCCATCCTCTAATTGCCTAAACCAGTATACTTCAGGACATTAGCCTGCCACGGATTAGGGAAACTTAGAAAGATAGTTCTCTATGGGAAGGTTATTCTTTAACAGTTAATCTTGGAGTTTTTTGTACTCTCCTCTAAATCATTTGTTAGTGACCAAAGAAAGAGGATACTGGACTAGATTGAACATGTCCTAAATTAATATGCAATCTCTATGTAACAGAATGTACACAGCGCTTATTCTGGCTACTTTTTTTATTCTCTTCCTAAGCTTTCTAAAGATGTCAGTAAATATACCAATTATTAGAGGAGATCAAATAGTGTCAATTATATTTCACAGGAAATGTTAAGGAAAAAGTTTTTTTAAATATCATATGAATTTTGTCCCAAAACAAACAAAAACAGCAAAAGCCAAAACAAAAAATAAACAAACAAAATAACCATTCGCACTGTGTGAAAATGTTTGACAACCCGCCTCCCCCCAAAAAAATTGCTGAAAATAGTTACTTTACAGTTTGTTTTTTATTCCACTGAACACTAGAAAACTATTATTGAAATTATTTCTTTTGTGTTTGGCTAAAAAACCACCTTATTTCAAAAATGTTTAGACAGAGTTTTGACTAACTCTACCATTTATGTGCTTTATGATGTGCTTTTTGAGAAAAGCTCAAATATATCGATTAATTCTGATTTCAAGTACCATTAATATGAGCGTTATAAGTTTGACTGTTTTCTGTTATTTTGAAGTCCTAAATGGCTGATTAGTATTGCTTCAAAAAAAAAATACAGGTGACAATTAGTGTGATTTTGGTCGCACAGGATTCCACATATGGCTAACCGTTTAAAAAAATACCACTGAGATGGTTTGGTAACTGGCAAGAGACAGTTTAAATGTATTCCAAGTTAAATTTCACGAGGCATACCAGAGCGGTCGACAAAGGCTTCCTTTGTCGACTGCGCCGCGTCTAGACTGCTGCACTGTGCCGAATCAGCTGATTGTCAGCACAGCGCAGAGGCCATTTTTATTTTATTGATTATTTAAATCCCCGCTTCTTTGACTATGCCAAATAAACTATTTTACATGGCTCCGTCAATGGAGCCATGTAGTCTAGACATAGCCTAAAGTCCAGGTCTCTCTATTCCAGCAACATCTGTGGTTTGGCAGGACCACTTATAATGTCAGACCACAGAGCCCCAGCTGGCCAAGTTCAGGCTGGGCTGGCGGTGGATGTAGCATGGTAGGCATTACAGCCCTGGCCAGGTTGAAGGCAGCAGTGCCAGCACCTGGAAGCTCGGCATAGGCCAGTAGGAGCCAGGAACACAGCCCTAGATGAGTAGGCACAGAAGGACATGCAGTCCCAGCCAGGCCAGAGGCAGGGCTGGCAACTGGGAGAGCAGCCCAGACTCACAACCCCCCTGGTGCGGAGCACAGCCCTGGCTCCACCAGGAGTGCAGCCCTGGCAGGCTGAGGAGACTGGGGCCAGCAGTGGAAAGCAGCTCCAGAAGGGGAGCCTTGACCTCTCCTGGTCCAGAAAAGTCCATGTTTCGGGCTAGCTCAGGTCTCAAGGATGCTGGACCAGGGAGGTCCCACCTGTACAATCATTAATCTGCATCACATCGGTAGCAAAGTATATTATGTTTTAGAGGTCACTTTGGCTACGTCTAAACTACACCCCTCTGTCAGCAGAGGGATGTAAATTAGACGTATCGAAAGTGGGATCCATGCTCCTAGGTGCACATGCAGGATAGGATTTAGTATATCAGGCCTCCTAATTGAGAGTTATTGGAACATTGTTCAAGACTATTTTGGCATATTATAGTTGGAGTTTTTCAGTAAATTTCATCAAAAGTAAAATATAACCCTCCCTTCCTTGTGCCTTTTCTCTACTGAACAAGGAATTACCTCCATGACTTAATTTCACGGCCCTTCTAACATTAATCTTTAAACAGAACAAAAGATTTGCAAGTTCATGGAAGTTCTTCATGCATTTTGAAGAGGCTAAGAATAGGCTGAAGCACCACAAAGATGTGTTTATCTGATCAGATTAAAATGTGTTTCAGTAATGTTTATAATGCAATGGCCCACCTTATCCAGTATACTTAAAGTTTTATTCTTGAAGCAATACTATCTCTTAGATCAGGGGCAGGCAATAAGTGGCTTGTGGCCAGAAAAGGTTTGCCACTGGCTGGCTGCCACACACTTTATTTACCAGTGCATCCATAGGTATGGTTGCTCACAGCTCCCATTGGCTGCGGTTCGCTGTTCCTGGCCAGTGGAAGCTGCAGGAAGAAGTATAAGCCAGACCACCACTTACTGCAGCTCCTATTGAATGGTGGCCAGCGGGAGCTGCGAGCAGCTGTACCTGTGAATGCACAGGTAAATAAAGCATTTGGCGGCCTGCCAGCAGCGAACCTTGGCAAATTGTGTCCAGCCCACTGGCCACTTTTTATATTTTTTAACCATCCTAGACTGACAGAGATTGTGTTTCCCTGGAATAGATCTGCAAAGCTGCTGCGTGGTCATACACACAAATTACTACTAGACATATAGAACAGACACACCTCAGCAAATTCAGTTCTTGACAGAAGTTTCCTTGTTCTTGAAAAAATAATCTGACTTTTCGAAGGGAATGATACTGAGATCCATCCAGAGAGAACAGACATTTTTGTTGCCTGTAAATGTATTTAACTATCACTGGATTTATTTGGTTGGGGGTTTTTATATATATCGTCAACTGGTTTTTCCCAGCACAGAATCCTTGCCCATGGAGAACAAGTTACAGATTACTCAGCTTTTAAGTTTAACAAAAATATTATTTTAAAAATATGAAGAATGCTGCATCAGACAGAATCATAGATTCATAGAATACTAGAACGGGACCTTGAGAGGTCATCTGGTCCAATTCCCTGCCTTCACAGTTGGACTGAGCGCCATCTACATCATCCCTGAGAGGTGTTTATCTAACTTGCTCTTAAAAATCTCCTATGACAGATTTCACACCCTCCCTAAGCAATTTGTTTCAGTGCTTAACCACCCTGACAGTTAAGAGTTTTTTTCCTAATGTCCATCCTAAACCTCCCTTGCTGCAATTTGAGCCTATTGCTTGTCCTATCATCATTAAGGATAATCACATCTACCACTTCTCCCTTATCCACAAGGCTTGTTATTCTATCAAAGAAAGCTATCAGATTGGTTTGACAAGAGATATATGTATATATATACATACATACACATACACCATGAATATGGGGATGTAAGTATTGCCCCATATCTCAAGGAGAATTAGATATTAGCAGGGCTTGCCGAGCCGCGGCGAGCCTTGCTCGCCAGCCACACTGTCCGGCGTTCTGTGCATGCGCAGATTGTTCTGCGCATGCGCAGATTGTTCTGCGCATGCGCAGATCGCCCAGACCCGGCTCTTTCAGAATGTAATCTACTCGCCACGGGCGAGTAGATTACATAGATTGTCGAGCCCTGGCTATTACCAATACTAGACGTGACTCTGGCAGAATTTTATTTGGCTATGCTTCATTCTGAAAAATTCAACAGCCCATTTTTAGACTAGGTTTGCATTTTGCTTCAGTACAGTTTAGTCAGGTTCTCCTGTCTTGTAAAGCTAGCTGTGTGATTGCAGTATTAGCAGAATTAGGAGAAAGATTCTGTTATTAAACACTGTTGTTTTTATTTACCTTTTTTGAAAATATGAAAGATGAAAAGCCTTAATTTCTTTCATGTAAAAAACTCCAAGAGAATGACCTGACATAGTTCTGATTACAAGAAAAGGGAGTGTAAAAAGGAAAAAATAAACATCAGGAGGGTGTGAACACTGAAAAATGTAGTAATCACTCAGTTGCACTCCCTTTAATGCACGCCATTGTATGTTGTTATCAAAGAGTGACAGTATGTTTCCTCCTTTTGTGTACAGTCCCAAATTTTATGTTATGTTAATGTAGATTTATGTGTTAATTTAACATAGAGAGATTTTTTAGTGTCATAACCAATACTCTTACACATTAATACACTGACTGGGTAGGGTGTTTTCTAATGCTCTTATCCTATCTGCACCAGCCAAAGAAACTGTTAGAACCTCTTCACAAGTCGTGTGTGATGATGGCTCATGTTTCAATGTGGCTTTTGTTAGCAATGTGCATGCATTAATTCCTTGGCCATTAGGGACTTGATACTGCTCCCCTTTAAGTTGATGATAAAAGTTTCATTTACTTGGAGGGAGCAGAATCAAGCCATAGAATTAGGGTTTTACACATCCCCTAGTAGAGACTAGAGTTGTTTACTTAGATTTAATTAGTGTTATAGGAAGCATGTTCTAGTAATTTCACTGGATTGGAACCCAGGAGATCTGCCAGACTTACCATGAGGCAAGTCATTTAACATCCATGCTGGGTTTTCCCAGCTTCAGAATATGAAAGATAATACTTGACTAGTGAGTTGAGGCTTAATTCATTAATGTTTCTGAAGGACTTCAAGATAATTGATAGAAAGCTTTATTATCCCTGCTGGTAAATTTTGTGGAAGACACAGGGATTTGCAGAGGACAGCACAATTATAGTTACCTGGATTACATTTCAGGTAAATTGGAACCATTCAGACAACACGTATCATAGAGAAAATGCCTCATAGTGGGAGACTTAAAGGAGCTCAGTCTGTTTAGTTTATCAGAAATAAGATTGAGAAGTAACTTGATTACATTGAATAAGTAGCAGTGTGGCTGTGGGGCTTGAGCTAGCTGTCCTCTGAAACCCTAAGTATGTGGCCTAAGTTGCTGCCCTTGCTACTACAGTAATGCTGCTATTTTTCGCACACAAGGTTGATCAGAACTAATATGTGTACACAAGCCCTCTCAAAGTGACAGAAGCCTGGGCCACTTTGAGTTTAGAGGCCCCAGTCCAGCCCCATATCCCCGACATATCAAACTTTTCATACTAAAACCAAAAGAATACATTAAAATGAACACTTGAGACATTTATTTATCAACAATTAAGTCATTATACCAATGGCATGTATATTAAAAATGTAACTTTAATTCTGAGTTTCCACTACAAGCAAAACTCTTCATTTTTGGAATGCTTTTCTGGCTTTGTTGTGTGCAAACTCATTTATAATTGAAGAAAAATCTAATTTATGTGCAACATCACTGTTAATGTTAAACATTGCAAGCCCATTCAAACGCTCTTGTCCCATTGAAGAATGCTGATAGTTCTTTACTTGTTTTAACATGTTGAATGTGCATTCACCTGAAGCCACTGATACAGGGATACTGGCAAAAATACGTAATGCAATTGTGATATTAGGAAATACAGTTGACAGGCCGAGATCAAATATTTCTTGAAGCAATTCTTTTGGCTTGGTGGAATGGATACGTTTCTGGAAGAAGATATCATCAAAGAGATCTCTTGAAATTTCATTGTTGTACCTTTGTTGAAACTGTTCTGCTGCTGGATATAGATCTTCATCACTTAATTCTCTGAACTCTGAAAAGAATCCAAAAAGGGTACAAATTTGATGCAGACACTCAAATCGACATGTAAGCCCAGATTTGATGGAGTCAACAATAACAAAAAAATTTGACTCGATAGAGCCTTTCTGCGTCAGATTGAGATGTTAGGCTGCAATTGGTGGGAAACTCAGATGAAATGTCAATATGTTGTGCTATTGATTTGGGCTCACAATAGGGATGTGATAGTGTAGTCAATCAATTAACCGATAAGCTAAAGCTTATAGGTTAATGCTATAGACTACACGCATGTCCCTTCCACACCTTGCCAGTAAATTTTTTAGCAGGCTGGTGAGCAGCCCAGCTCAGTACTAGCTTGTGACGGGTCTGGGACATACCCCTGCTGCCTCTCTACATTTAAAGTGTATTAGGAGGCAGGCAGGTAGGCAGCCCTGCTCAGTCCTGGCTCATGCTGGGTCCAGGACCTATTCCCGCTGCAGCTCTGCATTTAAAGTGTATTAGGAGCTTGGCAAGCAGGCAACCCAGCTCAGTTCCAGCTTGCACCAGGTCCCGTGTGGGGAGCTGAATTTTAAACTGGCTCCCCTCACGGACCAGCTCCTGCCTGGCACCCCACACTGCTACCTCTGATACAGAGGCAGCACCGCAGAGTGGCAGGGGGTTTCATAAGGCATAAGGGATCAGTCGGCAAAGGCTTTTCTTGTTGACCAATCCCCATCTTGACTGCCGGTGTGCGCCGACAAACAGTTGAGCCAGCACAATGCGGCGGCCATTTTTATTCGAATGAAGCGGGGGATATTTAAATCCCCGCTTCCTTGACTATGTCGGTATGTCTAATTTGCATGCCTCTGTAGGCAGAGGCATATAGTCTAGACATACCCCAGGAGGAAGAGCAGTAGAGCCCTCTGTTGTGAAAGACTTCAAACCTTGGGTAGAAGAAGTTGCAGGCCATTGAGCCATTCCTTCCCACTGCTTGTGGTAAGGGAGGGTCTCAGTCCTCAGGATTAGAGGAGGTCTATGGATGTGGAGTGCAAACTAGGCTCAAACTCACTGGTTTCACAGGAAACTAGAGAATTTTGTATACATTCACTAAGTTTTGAGTCTGTACAAACCCTAAATTCCAAACAAACTCAAAGAGATTTGAAGCACTTTGAATGAAATCTGCAAGGCTAGATTAACAAAATGAGGCAGACTGCTTTTGTAGTAGTTAAAGCTATGAATCGGATGACTCTTTGGCATTCTTTAATTAGTAATTCAGTAACTGAAATAAACTTAATCCCCTATAGACTGTGTGCATTTTAAGATTCATTCATGCAAAGATTCATAACCAGTTGTTTTTTGCCGCACACCTGAAAATTGTCTTTGTTTGCAAGGAGTAGTTGAAGCAGGGGGCTGTTTCCTTGTTTTTAACCACATAGGAGTGAACACTTTATGCCTGATAGACAATCTTTTTTTCAGACTGGGTATATTCTCTCCTTATTCAGGAAGCTGGTGGCTTTTCAATGTACATGTGTTAGCCCCATTGTCTTTCTTCTTTCTACATTTCTTCTTGTTTTCTTTTGCAGATGTCAGCAGTCATCACCAAGTCAGGGGACCTGAAATTTATCTCAGAGCATGACACAGATATAGACTCACCTGTGACACAGTAAGCAACAAATCATTCAAAGCAATTTGCAGTGTTACTTCTACAACTGCTCTTAGGAAACTGAGATATTTTGTGGGGTGTTGGGGAGGGGTTGTTTTGTTCTTTTAAGCAAGACAGCAAAACAGGAAGTTAAATTTAGGATAATTGGTCTAGAGAAGTGTTTAAGAAAAATAAAGTGAAAAGGAAATAATGGTTTGTTGTACTTTTTTCAATAGGTGTGTTACAGAGATACTGTAAGGAGTACAGAGTAAGGGAATTGAACTGTAATCCCGAGGTGCAGGATTGCCATACAACGTCCCTCAGCTCTTTTGATTAACCCATATTGTTATGAGCTGCCAACTACTTTTTGCACCTTCTAAGAATTAATTAATGTAAATTGAACAAGTTTGTCACATGTAAGGAAGACAAACAAGCCAGCATCTTTCATTACTACATTTGCATTTTAAATGTGTGTATATACATATATGTGTGTGTACATATATATGTCTCCATAGAATGTGAAACTTTGAAATAAATAAGATCTAAACATTTTGCATAAGATCTTCCATGTGGATGCTTAAATGCTTGATTTCTCATGTCATCTTAATCTTACCCTAACCATTATTTGAAGTATTTGCATTCATTTATTTTTGAAGAATACCTAGAAAATACTTATGTTTTTTGTCATAAACTTTGTTAGCCGATACAATATGAGGTTGCAGTTTGAGCATACTGTATTAACTGGATTGTGTTTAAGAAGAAAATCCATGGTTTAGTATGAGTACACACAAACTTGTTACATTTATTAAAGACAGGACTTGGACCACACTAAGACAGGATTGTATAATTAAAACTTCATCAAAAAGTGATTTTTAGTGTTTTGAGGCGTATTGGACCAGGGGTTTATAAAATATGGAATCTACAAAGAATATGATCTAATTTAGATATGGGGGGAATATTACTGGGTATAAAATGTTCATTAAAATGAGAAGTAAATGTGTCATGAGTAGGGATGTGAAAACGTAACCATGTACATGGTTAACCAACCCCTTCATGGTTACACCCAGGCTCTCAGTATGTGCGGGGGGCCAGCTTAAGAGCTGATTCCCCGCACACACCGGCTCCTGCCTGCCCCTCCCTCTTCTCCCCCACTTCTCCGCCCCCCTGCTGCTGTATGTAACCGTGTAACCACTGAAATATTCAGTGTTACATATTTACTTAATTAAACACATTTTAGTCATGAGAATAGGTCCATCTGGTTGCTGGATCATATCTGGGAAAGAAAGAGCCTAAGAAACCTTTCATCTATAGTTCAGAAAGAAATGGATATTTGAGTCATCAGAATTTAATTTCTAACACCAGCACAGCAGGGAGCAAGAGTGTCACAGAGATGCCACTCTAAACATAGGAGGGACTGAAGGCCTTGCTTTATGTCATTACTCTCCTGTTTGGGCAGGCAGCAGTGCTGCAGAGAGGTTTAGATATCAGGCTTTGAGGATGCTGAGGCCACTTGAACCTGGTAGTAGGAGAGAGTCTGGCTCAAAGTCTGCTACTGCACCTTTGTCAGGAAGTAGCTAATTTAAAAGGGAAGGGGATTAAATCAATAGATGGGCAGGCAAGTTTTGTTCGGTGCTCTTTTCTCAGGAACACATTAGGGTTTTTTAAACCTTTAATTTTCTTTCTGTTGTTTTGCCTTGTCTGACAGAGCTGCTTTTGAGCTTAAAACAACATTCTTCTCGTGCTCCCATGCCATCTTGAAAGAAACAGGATAGGAGCCAGTTGTGTGTGCAAAGATAGCAGCCAAGAGATTGCAAAGATATGCTGTAAAAAATGTCACATCGTAGACAAGAGTTCAGTCATGAGAGAGAAAAACATGGGCAGTTTTAAGCAGGATTCATGAAATTGAACAAAGGGTCAGAATCCTTGAAAATACGTTATCTGGACTGGAGGCCACTAATTCATGATGTCTTAAGATAGCAGTGCCTATCTTATTAAGACCATATGGAGGGATAATGTCCTTTATGAATTTCTACTTGGTCTTCAACTAGTCTTTGCGTATTCCTACTCATAGGATGCACTGGAGTACAGCTCCTCATGGTGGAACATTTCACAACAATTTCCTCTGGAGCACTTTCCTGCCCCAGCCCTCGCTATACCTGAATATTTTGAGAGGGAGGCTATAAAAGGCATTTTGACTATCTCAATTCCTTCCAAACACAGCAGCAGAAAGACCAAGAACCTCTCCAGATTGATTCTACTTCTTTGAAGACCCAGTGACTTAGATTTCCTAGTTAGGATTAACAGAAATTAAACTCATTTGTTTTTCCTTACAAGTGTTTTATTTGTTTTGTTAGTTCTGACACCTCAGTTCAGGCTTCAGGAGCAGATCTGAAGAGGAAGAGACCAGTAATTAAGAGTTGTACCTTTGTCCTGCTGTATTCCCACTTTGGATGCCTATGTAGGTGGCTGACTCACTTGGCTGTCCTGCAGAGTACACAGTCTGCAGCACCTTCATCCCAAGAGCTCACAAAGAGCATCAAAAGCAGTACTAAGCCTTAGTACTTCAGGACGCACTAGCAGCCAAACCCTAATCACCTCTGTGAGTACAGAGATACCCATGTCATCCCCTAGCTCCTCAGGGAATAGAAAGCCCAAGATCCAGCTAAAGGTACTATCCTCTGTTCCTGGAATGAAAGCAAAACCTTGGGTACCAAAGAATCCTAAGCCATCAGATCATACTTCAAGACACAGTGGAATCACGTGTATCAGCCTGTGTTAGCAGAGCAAATCCAAGTGGGAGCACCTCTTCACATCCAGCAGCTTTGTTCCAGATAACTTTGTGGTGCGAGATATGGCACCTGTTAGCAAGGCAGCGCACAATTTCATATCCCTCCTGGACCCTCACCCTGGGCCAGAAATTAAGGCTGTGGCACAGTGCAAATGCCTACAAAAGAGTCATGCCTCTAATGCCACAGCCATAATGGTTCTGGATTTTGGAACTGACTCCTTGGTGTCATCAACAGAGATCAGATCCCCAATCTAACAGTGAATTAGACTGTGAAAGACAAGCTAAATTACCATTTCTTTTCCCAAGAAAGCCTATCAGAGCAAATGCTACATAGAAGCTCTACACAGTTCACAAAAACACCGACCGTGCCCTTACCCCAGTAGGTACTATGATAGGAAACCTGATGCAGAATATTGGCAGGACTGGCAATTCCCTCCTTCTGCCGATGATTCTCACTTAGATGTTATGAGGGTGTTCAACACACACCTTACAGGGATCAGTCCCTTCCTAGGGCTCAGAAGAAAGTGTCATACATTGAAACTGCATCACTACATATCAATCTACATCACTGGACTATGGAGACCACTTCCCATCCGTAGTCCCAGAAACACTTTCAGAGGAAGAACCAGAGGGACCCATGGAATTCCAGAACACACATCCAGAGCCTGATGATGAGACCTCTCCTGATGATAATGGAGAAGTTGCTTCAGCATCTTCACAATCAGAAGATACAATTCAGTTTCATAAACTGTTGGTCACAATGACTTCAATTTCAGCTCTCAAGGGTCTGAGTGTGAAGATATGGAGCTTTGTACACATGCTTACAAAACATGATTCCGTAGACCTAGCTTCCCCTTCAGATGCTCACTGTGATCAAATGGTTCTTCGGTCATTGTTTAATTAGGATTCCATGTCCCACCTTCCTCACATGTCAGAATAGCATATCAAATGATTCCTTGAGTGGGTCTGTACACTTGAAGAAGATGAAAAATGAAGGCCTTTCACCTGGAACGGGAGATTTTAAAGATGGACCCTGAATGCCCATGCTCCCTGCCCACCATCCTGTTTTCCATCAAGCCCTCATGTAATCATGGATTTCAGGAAGAGGTGGTGGAAAGAGTTGTGGTGGCCAGAATGTCTTGCCCCTTTTTTATAGCCTCCCACTCAGAACATTCAGAAACAGTGAGGGTAGGGGCAGGAAGGAGCATAAAGGTGCTCCAGCGGGCACTGCTGTCAAACATTTCATGCTGAGAGGCAGAGGCGCTAACTTGATGGGTGCTCTGGGGCTCAAGCACCCACTGAAAAAAGGGGTGTTCAGCACCCATAAGCCAGCAGTAGGTGATAGGAGCATATACAGGGTGCACAGTGAAACTGGAAGGCATAAAGCACCCACCTGCGAAAACAAAAGTCAGTGCCTCTGCTTGGAGCTGCATTGCCAGCACATTCCGGGGGGGGGTGAAGAGTTTACAGAATAGCCTTCAGTTTGTTAGCAAGAGTGCTTATTGCACAGGAGCAGAATTACCAACATCGGCTATTGTTCTGCCTTGCAACTTCCAGGGTAGCTCCATGAAGCTCATCACATGCTTTGGATTTCAGACATCCACACTATTTATTCCTATGTATTGTGGTAGCACTTAGAGACCCAGTCATGGACCCAGACCCCATAGTGCTGAGCACTATGCAAACACAGCTGAAAGAGATAGTCCCTGACCCAAAGAGCTTACAGTCCAAGCTAAGTCATGATTTAAGTAAGGTTACATCAGCTTCTGCCCAAAACAGCAAATCCATGACTTAGCCTTATTGAGGATTGCAGCACAACAGTGCACACAAATCCCTGCTCCATTGGGGGTCTGCAGATGGCCAGCACAATCCATAATTGGGTGGCAGCAGTTGGGGAGGGTACATAAGGAAACGGGCTTAATTCATTGTGTTTGGTGCTTATGTGAGGTGCCCAGTATATTAGTGGAAATGAAATGAAAACAGCTTGCATTTCTGTAAACACATCATAGTTCAGATACTTTAAATGATCCAGTGAGTTACTCCATTGTGCATGATTTTTGTAGAGTGGGTGAATAAATAAATAAACCAGAAATCTCTTTTCAACTGAAATATTGTGGAAATCAAACTTGTAGGATGAAAAATATTCTGTAATGACTTTTTAGAGAGAGCCAGAGGATTGGTAATTTAACACTTTTAAAATAATTAAACTTATTGATTACTTGAGGCTCTAGTAGTTGATTTTAAAAATCGTGTGCAGCTGTCACCAGACAGGACTGCTAGAGCATATGTTGCAAAGCAAACCATTGGATTTGTAATAGATTCTACCATATTTGGTTCTAATGCTTTTGTCTGTTTTGGTTCTGCAGTAGCACAGTAGTACTTATAACAGTTTCAAAACCATACTAGAGGGGGAAAGGCAATAAATGTGTGTAGCATTGTTTTAGCATGTCAGCTGTGGGTAGAAAAAGCTCTAAATGTTGGCTAATTCTGTATGTTTCTTATCCTCCTTCTCTCCCCTGTCCCCAAATAGAGGTACGAAGAAGAAGAAAAGAATACTGAAGAATGAAACAGAAAATCAGCAAAATGTAATTGCATTTGACACCCCTACATCATCAATTACCACTGATAGTGTTGAAAACAAACCTAGAGCCCATGAGGTAGAACTGAAGAAGACGAAGAAGAAAAGAGCAGTGAAAAGTTCAAGTGCAAGTGGAAAGACAAATGTTGCCTTTGAGCCTGACTGTTATGAAATTTAGTCATCATTTAACTTCAGATATAGGGGTCACCTTCGGAATATTATATGCAAACAATTGATTTGAATGGGATTTATACTGAAATGGTAACCTTAATTTCAGTATAAGAAAATCATTGAAAAATAAAACGTGAAACATAGATAAACATATACAATTCCCCCATACTCCTGGCAAGATGAGCCATATAATGTAAAATGTAATTCTGCAAGGAATCTGGCATCACCGGCTCTTACAAAGGTTAACAAGTCTTAAATAGCCACCAGTTCACAGGACTGGGCTGCTGCGCAGTTAAAGCCAGAATTTTGACTTTCATATTTCCCCAAAATAGCATTTACAGATGCATTTTGAAATAGAGAATCTAAGTCCTGGATTCTGCTACCTTTCTCATGCTGACTAAAATTTTAATCTTGGAAAGATTCCCATTGACTTCAATGGGCTTTGGGTCCCTGCCACTTCTGTACAGTCCCATTGAAATCAGTAGAACTGCTCATCATGGGCAAAGGTGGGCGAGTGAAGTCCAAAGTTGTTAGTACTCTGGGACTTAAAGTGAAATAAGCTTGACCAAAACAGAAGGTTTTGTGTTAGCCATTTTTATTTTCTTATAAGTAAAAAGACAGACAGTATTCTGTATGTAGCATGTGATCACTCTGACAGAATCCTACTCAGGTCTACATGAAAACACACATTTTTTGTATTTTCCTGTTGTGGCATATTCACTTTGGACTACATTTTGCAACCTTTGTTTATATTGAACAGATACCCCTGCAAGTAAATTGTCTTCAGTTGAAATACTTGTGAGTAAAACTCACCAACATGAGTAAGAATTGGAAAATTCCTCTTTTGGGTACATTGATTTTTTTCAATGAAGGCTTTTTATACATATTTAAATATGCACTAAAACTTTGTAAAACTCAGTTTTTGCTGCACTGTTAGCAGCATTGCCAAATGTATCTTACTTTATTTTGAAGAAATATTTCATATCAAAAGCTTTGTTTTATGCTGTGTGTTGTATTTATTTCTATTAAATGTTTAGTTTATTTCTTTTTGAAATTAATAGCACTATGTTGTCAACCATTATTAATTATTTCAGTAATTTCTTGCAATACTGTCATTTGACATTAAATGAAATATTTTCCATCAGTTAATGCTGGTATTTTTTCTGACTGATGGTGTCCAATTTATTTTTACTCTGCTAGGAAAAACTTCCCCCTCCCCCTCTGAAGCAATAAATAACATAAAATTAGAAAACCCTTATTTAGTAGACAAGGCACTTGATTCCATTAAAAAAAGAAGTGAGAATAACCATGGTGGGCGCTGATGTGTGAAACTCACCCAGATGCAAAGGACTAGTTGCCATATATTGTAGCATCATCCCTGCACATGTTTTGAAGGCATAAAAAATCTGTAAACATGTTTCTTTTGAGTAAAACTCCCCATGAAAAAATCCTTTATTCAGGGGCATTGTTAAGGGCTCTGTTTGCCCAATGTGTGTGTGTGTCTAAGTTACATATGTGCACTGAGTGGTAATTAACTCCTATGTGTGTGTTTCTCAGCCATATATTCTAAAAGCAGATTATTCCTGCATAGTGAAATTGCTTCATATTTTAGGCTGGGTTCTTGTCTGCTGTTGAAATACAGCCCAGCTAACAGTTCAGTGAGGTGTGTGGCATTTGATGTTTAGAAAAGGACAACTTCAGCCTCTTATGACTTTAAAATATCATTGGTCACTTTTAAAGGGCAGAGCATGACATCAGGCTACACGTCAGGGAGAGCAGAGCTGTAGCCAAGAGCTGAGTGCTCATTTGGAAAGCCTCGTAAAATGATAATTTGGCACTGTGGCTGCTGAAGATAAAAATAACACTTCACATACACACCAGAGAGAAATGGTTGTTCTAATCAAAGGCACAGTGCTTCCTTTCATGCTTGCGAACTAGGGCTCCAATTATGTTCACTGCTCTGAAGCTGAACAGAGCTGCTTTTGCCACACTTTCCAAATTGAGAGCAGAGAGGCAGAAGAAGTGTCTTCCAAGGCACAGTTCGAAATCAAATAAAAGACCCAACATGAAAATTTATGGAACTGAAAATATACTTTTAAAAATTGTTGTGTTACTATTCTCATTACTATAAAATAGCTGGCTTTATTTGCATTATCCTTTTCTCCCTGCCTCATGGAGGTTAGATTCTTTTACTGCTTTGTATTCCTTCAGTGCAGCGTTAGAGGGAACTGCATTTACTTCAGAGGAAAAAATTGCATTTAACAAAACTACACTTCAATATCCAATTTAGAAGATTCGGATTAAGATTATTGATCTTTTAAAATAGCACATAATATCAGGGACTTGAAATTTTTGCCTTTTTTTTTGGAAATGTAGCTGATACATTCATTTACAAATATCTCATTTTTGCTTTCAGTGGTGTTGAGGTCTGAGAAATGGCAATGCTTCTCCCCTCAGGCATTCAGATTTTGTTTTACATGTACATATACCCATAGACAAAAAAGTGATTTTTCAGGTATGCAGCTTATATTTTAAATATGCTTGTAGTAATAGAAAAAAGTTGTCTGTCTCAAGTCAGTCTGCATTAGTAGGGGCATTAGTTTAGTAAACTAAACTTGGATGTGAATCTTTGTGTCCTTGTGTAGCATGATGCTTTTTTCATGGTAATGCAGCAAAAAAAAAAAAAAAGTTATTTTAAAAAATGGTAAACTTCATATACTTGGTGGTAACTTTCAGACATTTAGAGGAACTAAATCTTAATTTAAGGAGGGAGCCCAAATTTCCAATGCAGATTACACAAGTGATCTGAAAGTTTTTCCTTCTCCCCCCCTTTTTTTTAATAGATAAACATTAAACATCCCAGTATGTGGGTGAGCTGTGATCTTGTTTATTAAAAAGCTACAGTCCAGAATGACAGAATTATAAATACCTGCATGAAGGGTTTCTACAGGAAACACAGACTTAACCTTGAATTAGTGGTACACATAGTGTCAGTGTAATAACGGTGGAACAAAGCAGGTAGAAATCTATGATGAAGGAGGTTAAATATTACAGAATTTTATAACTATCTGGACAGTGGGAATATAGTAGTTTCTTTTTGGGTTCTACTATATATTTTTAATGTATACATATTTCTCCTTCTGCATCATGTGTTTGTGGTTCCTCAAAGATATGATGAACAATACACATGTGAAAAATTAAAATAGGAAGAGACAATTCATTTTTTTCCTTGCATTCCCCCCTAACTATCCATTTGCATTTGGGTTTTGAAGTAGCACTTTAAGGAATGGACATCATAAAACATAAATAGTTTATTTGTAGCATCATTTATCTCAAAAGGCAGTAGGCATTGGATCACAGTCAAACAAGGGCTAATGAGAACACAGAAGAACATGACAATTGAAAGTCTCTGTTGACTAGTGAACTAAATCTGCCGGCTGGACCCGATTGTCTGATGGAGAATTGAATGTCAGTATCATTTAGGGTTAACAATGGTCCAACACAAGCAAAAGCAGACAGCTATGAAAAATAGCCGGCATGGTAGCCATTCTGCAGTGACTGTGGATGCAAACTTGATAATGAGGCACTTCATTCACCACATCTTTCTGCTCTAATTATTAAGGTGAATGGGAAATACTTCAAATAAGGCGGGAACAGGCTCAAGCAAAAACACTTGTTTGGTAAACACAAAATTATTTTAAATTATTCTTTTTAGTGTCTATGAAATTAGTATGAACTTCAGTGTTATATTTACCTTTGCATCACCATCTGTGCCTGTTTAAAAGTTTGTCTTCATATACTATTCATGTTAGACATTATCTCTGTCTTGGTATTATTTGTTTGAAATTGTACAGCCTCCAACAGCTTAAAACAAAGGAGTTTTAAACTTCTCCAACTAAATTGTTTGTTTTCCACAGGGCTGGTGTAACAGCTTAACTAGTTTTCCACCATTGATTTAAACTACCAATTTAGTGCTTATCCTAACTATTCATTTTCATAAAAAAATGCTCTCTTCAATTGAAGGGATTATCTAGAGTGCCAGAAAAAGTTACATCACTAAGAGAGTAAAAATTGGGCATGCTTTCAATGCCTATGGTACAGTCATTTAAAAATTAGTTGTAATCTGGAAGTTGGGGGGAGTGGGGGAATGAGATGTATTTGCTGAATGTTAAAGGAGATGAAAGGTTAATTTAAAGGGTCTTTCATATTTTTTGCTTTGCATTCTGTCCTAAAACTACCTAAAATGTTTTTGAGAAAATAATTTATGGATGTGCAACTGTGCCTGTAAAAACATACCGCATTAGTTCAAAGGTTTGTATTGCTTAAAAGTATCAATGTGTGCATTTGCAACAGAACTACTGAGCGTAAGGAATAAAAGGGAGAGGAGGTTTGAAAGAGGCAAATGAGCATCTTGAGAAGAAAACTGCTGCCTGGGGCAGGCTTAGGAGATTGTAGCAACTCAGAATTGGAGCTCGGGAAGAAGGAACAGAAGAGCATGGAAAGGCTCATTATAATGGAGCTTTGGTGGCTTCCGGCATGTTTTTTAATCTTTTAATCATCTCACCAAGCTCTTCATCCTTCTGTGGTGTGTACGCTAAGTCCCAGGCTATTGCTGAGGTCCTTCAGACTAAACCTTAGAAATTATGAGGGAGATTCAGTGCCAGACCTCTAAGAGACACGGCGTGGAACTCACAGCCCGGAGAAACAGGCTATGTTGGCTTTCAGCTGCCTTTGTGGCCTCCCTCTCCTGGAATGCTCAAGGGGCTGGAGAGGCACCTGTCAAAACTCAGAGGGGAACTGCCAGTAAGTGCCCATGCCCTGGTATCTTAACCCTATCCCCGACATGGTCCTCCAGCCCCAGGCCTGGCAGATCCCCTACATAGGCACTTGAGTGGTGGGCCTCAAAGGCTAGCTTTGTCTGCTACAATGCCTGCACCTTGGAAATCTTAGTCCTGACCAGATCTGGGACTTTTTGCCATAATTCTTCCTTGTGTTCTATCTGCTGTGTGCCAGTTGGAGGCTGCCTTACTCCTCAGAGCTGGCTGCATCTCAACGGTGGGATGGAAGAGACCTAATCCTGCAAAGCTATTTCATGTGAGCAGACCTCTGTGCCCAAGTAGAATCCCAGTGAAATCAGAGGGGAGGGCAGTGTGTGAGCCAGGTTCCACATGGCTGGAAAGCTTTGCAGAATGTGGGGTTATGGTTTACACATCACTTTGCAATCCTTCAGGTTCAAAAGGCGGCATTTTCATTTTGCTCTGATAAATGCGGATGGCTCCTCTGTATTTCATCTAACAAACTCCAACCACCTGGCTGTATTTTGTCACTGTGCACTTTGCACTATGGTTGGCTGTGGCCAACCAGTTTTACAATTCCTGTCTAATACTCAGACGTGAGTAGAAACTGCAGATGCCACTTTTAGCGGAAAAAAGTTTCCACACCGGTAAAGAAATATCAGCAAAATCTATGCACCGAGAAGACATCAAATTCTTGTTACACTTTTATATCTTCTGCACAGGCAGGGAGTATAATAAACTAGTCTGCAGCAGCTGTAAATTTTCTGAGGATTTATCTAACCACAAATACATTGAAATGGGGAAATGGGGCTATATTAAACTGTGCAAGATGCTGCTGGAACTTAGCCATTTCTGCAACATCCTGTAATTAATTTATTATGACAGGTCTGGCAAACTGAAACACCCAATACACTTGCGACAGACTGTTATGATATAGCTGTTTGAAAACTCTGTAGTCACAGAACATGCAGGTATCACTGAAAAATATAGCAGTGCAATATTAAATTGATACATTATTTCCAGAGGTAACAATCGTTCCCAGAACTACGTTCTTCAAACCCTTCAAATGGCCCTGGGTAGGTATATAGAGATGGAGACTCTGACTAAGAAAGGGATCTGCCCCCTGCAGAATGTATAGACTTGTATCCTGATCCTTGAGAGGCGAAAGAGACACACCAGGCAGAGGTACTCATGGCAAGGAATCATAAAAATGTAGGTTTGGAAGGGACTTCAAGAGGTCGGCTAGTTCCTCCACTATGTTCAGCAGAAGCAACTATACTCTACACATTTCGTAAGTCCAGGCTGTGCAGATTGCTTTTTCACATCTGGATGTCGGACACGTTCAGTAAGTGGTGCCCTCCCTCCTTATTATTTTGTTTCAAGAGTTGAAAAAAACTTACTCAAAACTACAAAAGGATTTTGGGCATATGGCTGGTCCAGTTTAGAAACACGGTCTGAATAGGCGCTGCTTATCCAACTGCACCGCTTGTCTTCATCTCATTGCACAATGTTAGCCAAGGAATTTTGAACTTTGTCTTCTCCCAGGACTCTCAATACAGGGGTACAAACCCCATTGCTGGAGCTGATCTGTCCAAAGCTATTAGACCCTGAAGCTGTCACTGGTCTAGAACCCCCCTTCACCGCAGAAGTGTGTGATCTGAAGGGAAGTCGTCTTTCCCTCTCAACATGTGAGAACATTTTTAGCTGTTTTGCTTGTTTGCTTGGCCAGCTGTTGTGCTTGGTTGGTTTATTGTATTAATGGCAGCAGTTTGAATCTGTTCATAGATTCGAGTGGTAGAGTAAATCGCACCACAGGTGCATTCATAGACAGAGTGCAGGTGAGGCAACCAGAGATACATAATAAATGCTACCTCTTATATGAAGATTACCACCATGTATTTATATCAATATTCATCTAGGATTGGTTATTTGTAATGGCCCCTAAATGCACAGTTCCACAGCATACTATCAATTTCACCAGTGTACCATCAGCCGTTCATTTCACTGCTATATCTGGCATTCATATTTTAACAGCATCTTTGCATAAACAATGGCTGTAGCTGCTTAGTTCTATGTAAGGCATTAATTTTCACTTGTTGGGGATAACTTGCCACCACATACGGCTGCCGTAGCTGCATATGACATCAGCCTTCTACCTATTAAAATAAATGCCGTCCAAAGCTAAGCTATAACAACATGCATAAGCCTATAATAAGCTTATCAAAGTGGATGGCTAATCCTCATTATGGTTTGGTGTTATGTCATAAGGAGAAAGTACCATCCAAAAAAGTGCATGAAATACTCCCATGCTCCCCCCTCCCCCGTGTTTGATGGCTAACTCGGGGTGGAAGGTGAATCAGAAGGGTCCCTCCCATCATTCCTTTTTAAGCAACCACAGTGAGGACATAGCTGATGACTGCAGGCTTTAACTGATGACGAATTGAAAGATGCATTTTCCATTCACCTGGGCAGAATGAGGAAAGTACTCGCATATCTTTTTGGCTGCTGCTGTTTGCTGGAGGCAGTGTGGGACCATGATTAGAGCAGTGGGGACTAGAAGTCAGATATCATGGGTCTGCTGCCATGTCACTGTAAATATTTCACCTTAGCCAACATGTACAAACTTGGCTGCCTAAAATGAGGCCCCCTCCATTTTTGCAAAGAAGTGGTCTGATTTTTCCCCACAGTTAACAGTCTAATTGAGGCAATGTGCCGGAGTTCACCGATGGAGGCAGCTTCACTCCTAAGTAAAACAGGGTTTTGACATCCTCTCTTCTGCTCTAACCATCGGGCCACACTGCCTCCATTACTCCTGACACATTTGTTAGTTCTTTTAGTGGGACACAACCAGTCTTAACTGGGGCATTTTGGGGCTGTTGTCCTGATGATACTGAGCATCTGGATTTTAGTGCTGGTCAAGTGGAGAGCAATAAAGCTCCACATCCTGTCCTCAAGTGGTTTGAACCTGAGCCATCACTGCCAACCGAGATCGCCTCAGGGCAGAGGAGAACAGAGAAGTTGCTGGAAGAATGTTTTAAGGGTAAAGTCCCCTGATGAGCTCCCTTAGATTGACAATGGTTTGTGGCCCAGTCTACTTATGCCAGCAAGGATTGTTTCGTGGCAGGGGAGGGTCTGACTACCTGAGCACATCAGGCTGGTCTGTGTTTCAAATACAGTCACAGCCAGATCCTGAACTGTTCTAAATCAAGGTTGTTCCACTGGTGTCAGTTAAGCTGCTTTTACCTCGCGAAGCGGGTGTATTTTAGAGTATGGTGTTTACTTTCCTTTTGGATGTATGGTTCTGCATGTTGGTAACTTGCTTTGGCACCATCCAGGATCGATTAAACAGTTGGCATTTTTCTCCAGAGGAATTTCTTATCCCACCACACTTGAGATCAGTCAGCTCCAGACATAGACCTTCCTGGTGCCTGGTTGTGTGACAGCAGCACAACAAATGCAAAGGCATAGTTGTTCGATAAATTTCTGGTCTTGTTCCTGCAACACTTGTGCACATGAGTATCCCAGTAGTTCTACTGATTTCAATAGAATTACTTACATGAGTAGTGTGGCAGGGCAGGGCTCAAAGAGAAAAAGGGCACAAAGAGAGGGGCAGAGAGAATCCGGCCCTGCTTCTGCACTCCCCAGTTCAGAAACAGCCTTTGACACCCATTTTACACAGATGTAAGTGTCGACCCACTATGCCGTGCAACTCTGTGTGTGTGTGAATGCATGCATGTATGTTTGTGAAGGGCATCACATTGAATTAGGGAGTTCTGGGGTACCTGAACTGTGTCTTTTTGCTCCCCTTCTCAATCATCTTCTTTCCGTTTTCTTGCAGCTTCTTTAAAATTCCAAACTCTAATTGTGCAAGCCGAGGGGTGGCAACCTGCCAAGCAGCCACGCAGCAAACACCCTTTGACAGACACCCCAGCATCCATGGGCTGACAAACTTCTTCACACGCTCACGCCTTCTGTAACACAGGTCATTTATTCAGTCCAGGAGGAATTTATGTAAATATTTATGTTGGTGCTGTGTTCGTGTGAGGAGATGTTGTTGTGTTGGTTTATGTATTGTAATCTTTCTAAGCAGGCACATGAATGCACAAGAGGTTTGTTTGCACTATGATAGTGAGGTGTGTATACCAGGAGGAAAAATATTCATCTGAATTAATGCCTAACATTACTCTTTAGAATCCTACAGCTGGTTAAAAATCAGCAAGACAACAAAACATGTTGAAAGATGCTTCCATTTTGCAGGGTTTGAATCCGAGCTGTTTTTCATGCTATTTTTAATTGCTGTCAGAATCATTATTCACACATTTTTCTTTACACAAAGCCAGGTTTTCTGATTGATGTAGTTTTTGGTAAGAGAAAAACGTCCAGTTTGCTGTTGAAAATGATGATGAAATATTGATAAAAATGTCACCAAAACATCAATAATGTTTCTGGGGAAAAAATGTGCGTGAGAAAAATATTGACGTCCACTGAGTATTTATATCTTTCTCTTGGGGTACAGTTTAGAGATTATCTATTTTTTTTTCTTCTGATATATTCCAGTTTGTCACGTATCACCCTTTTTCGTACTGTGAAACAGGATCTACAATTTCCACCAGTTGTATTCTGATGGTTAATTGCTAATCTTAGGATGGGTTTGTTCAGAAATCTATAATTTCAACACTTAATTACCAGTAGTGAAATTCTGACCCCCTTGAAGTCACTGGCAAAGCTCTCATTGGCTTTAATGGATGTAAGGCTTCACCTCAGACTTTTTCAGGAACTCAGAGGCCAGTATTTCCTGAGTGCTAGCCCTGCTCTTCCATTGATTCACTGCATGAGCTTGGGTAAGTCAAGCCTCTTTGCCTCAGTTTCCCTAGTCTTAAGGTGAGGACACTAACACTTCTCTCAGGGGTATGGTTGAAGGGCTTTTCAGTTGATGGACATACAGTATTTTGACAATATATGGTGCCTGTTAGTACAGGGCATCCCTGCTATCTGTCCAAGATATATTCCAAAAAACATGGACATATAATAAAACGACTTAAAGCAGGGAATTTGTTTCCCACGGCTGACTTCCATTTGTGCAAATTGGTGGGGTTTTTAGCATGCCGTAAGAGCAAGGAACGGGAGGACTTACAACGCAACAGTTTTTACAAGCGTCAACGATGTTAGTGCGGAACTGACATATACCGGGACAACATATACTGGGGACACCCCGTACTATTTTTATTGTTGTTAGAGTCCTCTCTCCTTCCCCACAGACATCTGCAGAGATTGCAGATTGAGGCTTTCTGAAGCCCCTAGCAGACAAGCAGTGATGGCAACATTTTTGATATTATCACTATTTGGTGTTTTTAAAACGGTGGCTCCTGGATTAAGTGATGGAATGGACATTTCAACTTTTATTGAAAATAGTTTCTAGCCCTCATGATTACAAAGAGGATAGAAAACATGGCCAGAGGGAAGCCAAATTTCCAAGAGGCACCAAAACCCAAAAGACAAATAAAAGGATTTAATTAACCAGAATTAGTTGTTAGAGAAAAAAAAAGAAAGAAAGCTCATGATTTTTAAACCAATCTCATGATTTTGGGGAGCTGACTGAATCTTTGTAAACTTGCGGCTGGCAGAATTGGACTTGGGATGAAAAGTCCTTGTGAAGTACTGCAAAAGCCATTGCTTTGCAATATGGATTCTTCAGCTGTACATGGAGACTCTCCTGTTATTACAACCCAGTCTCCCCTGGCAATTGCAGCAGACTACAGAGTAGCATTCCCCCCCACATTCCCTGAAACTCCCCAGAAAAGCTGACAGACCTGAATTGTGTTCCATTTAAAAGCAAAGGGGATTTGCCTTTTCCCTCAGGTTTTCTTGCACTCTAAACTACATGCCTCTGTCGGCAGAGGCATGTAGATTTGTTTGTTCAGCAAAGGCAAATGAAGCCGCGATTTAAATGATCGCGGCTTCATTTACATTTACATGGCTGCCGCGCTGAGCCGACAAACAGCTGATCAGCTGTTTGTTGGCTTGCGCGCTAGTCTGGACGTTCCCCCTGTCGACATCAAAGCCCTTTGTCAGCAGCCCCGTTATTCCTCATAGAATGAGGTTTACCGGGGCTGCCAACAAAGGGCTTTGATGTCGACAGGGGGAACGTCCAGACTAGCGCGCGAGCCGACAAACAGCTGATCAGCTGTTTGTCGGCTCAGCGCGGCAGCCATGTAAATGTAAATGAAGCCGCGATCATTTAAATCGCGGCTTCATTTGCCTTTGCTGAACAAACAAATCTACATGCCTCTGCCGACAGAGGCATGTAGTCTAGACACAGCCCTAGAGTAGTGATCTGGAGAACACTAGAGGAGAGTACTGAAGATACCATCAGGGGAGAAGACAGCCATTCCCCACACATGGGACTGTGTGTATTTCACACTGGATGAAGTGGGTGAGGTAATATCATTTATTGGACCAACTTATGTTGGTGAGACAAGCTTTTGAATAACACAGCTCTCTGCTTCAGGTCTGGAAAACTAACTCAGTGTGTCACTGCTAGATACATGGTGGAACCAATAAAAGACATTCCCTCACCCATATTGTCCCCCTAATATCCTGGGATCCAAATGGCTATAACAATACTGCATATGGCACTGGATCAAGTGTTCATTTTACACAAACAGGGCTAAGAAGCAAAGAGCCAGTCTGCTCGTTATGTCAGGCATGAAAGTGATCCAGCCTTTCCAGTCTCAGTTGTAACAGAGCAATGGGACTCCTTCAGGCTAGAACATGGCTAGCAATGGCTCTGACTTGGTCGTTTCTTTAAAATATGTTGCCTACTCTTGTAATCATGGGGCCAAATCCTGAGCGGTACTGAGGTGTGCATCTTCAACTGACTCATTCATTCAGCAAATTATTAAATAAAAAAACCAAATTGATCCAGTCTGTGACACTTTGATACTGGAGTGCAAGAATTACATTATTTTTTAACACCGTCCCCTTTGTTCATTTGTAACTTGAAACCAGCTTTTTTAAGGGTCAATGATCAGATTATGAGAGCGCATTTTTTTCTATTAAAAAAAATCCTACGTTTCAGACCCAAAGATAAATCTGTTTGGAAAATGTAGTTAGAGAATGCAACAATTTGGGTGAGGGGTATAGTGGAATAGAGGTATAGTGATCATAATGTTTTGGTTGTTGGTATTTCCTATCCTTTCCAATTCTCACAAAACATGTACAGTGGGCAAATCCATTCCAAAGACTAGATTAGAGTCCATGATTATGTTTATTATCATTCTTAGTTTTCATCTTCGCAAAATGCGCTTACCCCTGCTGTATTGTCATTTGCGCATGGCACTAAGTACACACCGATATGACTCTGAACACTACAAATAAAACCACTGAACCATTTACTTCTATTCAAACCTTCATTAAAACAACTAGGTGCCTGATAGAAAACTGCAAGAGCTGGACATTGCTGGCTAAGGGACCCATCTAAAGTCCAATTAACTCAATAGGAGGTGGTTGTTTTTTCCCCATTGACTTTGATTAGCTTTGGACTGGGCCTGGTGTAAAGCTCTTCCAGTATCCAAGTTCAAGTGCTGGAGTAGCTGTCGCTATTATTTTCCCTGCTCAAAACATTCCAGTCCTTACCAGACCAAGCTCCCAAAGCGTAAAGGGTACGAAAGTGTAAATATGTAAGTAGTTCATTGTCATTCAGGTCCCACTGAAGTCAATAAGGATTGCTAGCCTGATGTACCATGCAATATTTTAAACATAGTCTAATCTACATCATTGGGAGTTTTAGCATAGGCTTTAGTGGGAACTGGCTCAGGCTCCTAGTCATTAGTATTCTCTTTGTGCAACTTTTGCTTGGTAAATAGTAAAATATTGTACTTACAGGGTGTCCATAAGAGAGAGGGAGAGTGTAACGTCAAACCTTGCCTTCCCAGCCATTAGAACCTTGCTATGTCACAGCTTCGACAGTCCCTATTATTCTGATGTAAATGAAGGGCGGACAAGTTTTTGTATCATTAGACTGTCCTCATGGTGCTAAGACTGATGTCCCTGAATAACAGAGGAGTTTAACCTTACCTACTATTACTGTGCTGTTATCTGTGACTTTCATCTAATCTCCATTAATGAAATAGAAGATTATGTCATAGATTGAATGGGCCATGTGGGCAGACAAATGTATGCAAAATGATTGAAGAACAGGAGGAAATGGTTCTACAAGCACAGAGTTTCCTTTGCTATGGAATTCCACTCTGACTCCTGAGGGTCCAAATTAGTCCGTGAAAGCCTGAATTATTAGAGTATTATTTTGCAATCAACTAATAATAATAATGGATATAACAATCATAATGGCACTTTGCAATTTCACAGCGCCTTTTAGCTGAAGATTTCTAAGTGGCTGATGAATTAAAGCTCACCCCAATTTATGAGGGTAGGTACAATGTTAAATATGACCAAGAAAGTGTCCAAGCCTCACTGTTAAAAATAGGCCGGCGGATGAGGTGGGTTTCACTTTCAGCGGTGCGCAGTGGAAAGACTTTGTGCACTGCATGGGCATTCCAAATGAAGGCTGTTGAGCACAGCTGGCACAGGGCTGCTGCCTGAAAGTTTCCTATCCATTGGTGAGGCAGCAGAAAGAGGAGAGTTACTGTGGAAAAAAGGAGGGAGGGGAAAATTATCCAGCCCATGTGTACTCAACGGGTGGGAGGAATTGTGGGTGTGAGAGCAAAGCACAAGTTAGCAACAATTTTACCATGGGATATGGCAGCACAAAGGGCCAGTGCAATTTTGGTCTGGCCGTGGAACGGCTTCATTGCGCAGAAGTAAAAGTCCCACTCTGTGTGGTTCAGGGCAGCTTCGCCTGGAATGTTGAATACATTTTGGGGACCCATGTTACCAGAAAGCCATCTGGAAAAGTTGAGGGTATTTAGAACGGAGCAGCCCAAATTATCAGGGGACTGGAGGAACCTGGGGGAAGTTTAATGGAGCTAAATATATGTATTTTGGCTTTGTGCCAACTCATTAGATTTGGCTGGGCATGACAATGTGTAAGAGTTATAAACACCATGTATAGAGAATTACAATTTCGTCTGCTAGCTGGGAGCATACCTTGCCAGAAGTAGATGAAATTAAAAGTGGGAAAATGTACACGGATTATCAGAGGGAAAAGCCTGACCTTGAAACTGTGGAATAGAGCCCCCAGGGGAGTAATAGATGTCCCATCGGTTGGGACTTTGAAAACTACTAGCAATTGCACTTTCTAGAGATCCTTCAATCAATCAATCTCCAGTCTGGGAAATTCCTATCTGCTCCATAAATCCTGCTTTTATTTTAAATTGTTTATATTCTTCACTTCCTGTCCCAAAGTGCTCATCTGAAATTACAGTACTATGTAGTTTTACTGTCCTCTTTTTAATGACTGCTGCCTTCTACCCTAGGCGGCTGCATTTCAGTGGGAATGAAGTGACCTCGGCATAGCTTAGCTATGGAATGAAAGTTTTGCAATTAATTGGCTACTGTTTGCAAAGTGTTCTAAGAGCCTGAGAAGAAAAGTACTAGGGAAATTAAAAGAAACTGTGAGGGTACATATAGACTGCATCACTATTTCAGGATTCTGGAAGTATCCCAATATAGCAGTGCTGCGTCTTTAAACACACCCTCTATTTCCCAAAATAATGGGTGCATTATTCCAGCATCCCTGTAGCCCTTGTTCCATGAGGGTTAAGGGATTTGTCAGTATAGTGCCTTATTTTGAAATTTGGCGTTGTGTACACAGCATCAAATTTCAAAATAAGCTCTTTAGACCTTGACCTAGTGCAAATTGTGTAGCTTATTCCGACAGAATGGTGCTGTCTAGATGCACCCTGACTGTGCTATGATTAAGCTTTTACCTGGGTGACAGATTTTGGACAGGGCATCACTAGTTTAGCTATATATGTATGCAATTTTTACCTAGTATTTGTTGAGGTCCATGTTGGGGAAAAAAGGGTTAACAAGTCTCAGTAAAACATTGACAGTCACTAGAGACTACTAAACTGAGATGAAAAACAAGGCTGCACCTGTATGTTAGCAATTTCAGCTAGATTCTGGTCAGCTATTTTTCTCTAATGCTTTGTTCTGCCAGCTGCCTCAGTGCTTTGGATGCAGGTGGAAGGATGGACTTTGCTATCTATAAAAAAATTTAATGGTGAAGACCAACTTCCGCTTCACCTCCCAGGGGATCAAAGTTACTGTATTGCTACATAACATGGCAAAGCAGCATAGTGCAGGCTGCACACCTAGCTACTGTGTAGGACGCTTTCTCCAAAGAAATAGCTGAAGATATTCCTCTTCTTTTTTTTCCTTTTGAAAGACACAATGGATACATGGAAGGAATCCCAAACTGAGCAACTACACACAGAAGGGACAGCATTCACTTCAGATCAATGCCTAGCAGTATCAGTACTGTACTTCCTCCACTAAGGAGCTGTTGTATTTGTTCAAATAATCCCGTACGCGGAAATGAAGTGTTCTCAAGCACTGTGTGTATGTTTGACAAAGCAGCTCTCTGAAGGACCCTATGGAGTTAAGTCATAATATATGTGCTGGCATATAATAAACAATCCCACCTGCTTCTAGAGGCATCTTCATGGCCTGTGGTAGAAAAGCAAGCTACCGTCCACACTTTTCAAAGGGGTTCGACCTATTCTCCGATTGTGAGAATAATATTTTGAAGTAAATCTTTTCATTGAGATTTATCTCATCACTTGATCCTATGAGAGCTCTCTGGGGCAGTAACTGTCTTTGTACTATGAGTTTGTATGGTGCCTACAATAAGAATGATAACAATATGAGCTCCTATAAAGTGCTTTTCATCAGTCGATCTCAAAGCATTTCACAATCAGCACCCCTGGAAAGTTTATTCCCATTTTACAGATGAAGAACTGTGGTTTGCACCAGGTCACAATCCCTGATTGGCTTATTTAGTTGCTACTGTAAGAGAAATAAATAATCACCAGCAGATAGCAATGTAAGAACTCAGTGCAAGTCACAATAAATATAAAGAATCTACATGAAAACTCATTAATAAGGGGGAGAACTCTCAGTGGATGGAAAGGTTAAAGACAAGAGCTGTGTGACAACTGAGGGGGCTTTGTACATTCTAGTAGGAGCAGAGGACATCTGCTCTTTTTTTAAATTACACAAACAGCTGCTCAATTTAGGTTGTTTTCTCAGGTTGTTGTTTTACATCACTGCTCTATGACCCCACGCCTCCAAAGTGACAGAAAAAGAGGAAAAAATACAGAAGTTGCTAAATGGAGATCAACGGGTTACAGCAGCTGAAAATAACCCACATACGTATTTTATTTGAGTATGGGGGAAGGGGATTGATTTCTCTTAGAACTGGCTGTGTAGCTGACCTTCTATCGTGTCTCTGTCTATTCATCAGTGTATGCCATGACAATCACAATGTTATCTAGGGAACATCGCATACCCCATGTAAGGATAATGACATCTTTTGTTTCAGGAACACCCAAAACACCAGAAAGCACCCACAAGGAATTAGTTGCATCATGAGTGGAGATTACCTTCTGAAACAACAGGTATCGCCTGCTGTGAAAGGCAAGCTACCAGACTGGAGGGACCTACTGTCTTATTTGCTTTAGTAAATGATATGTTCTTATGCATTCTTAGATAACTGGCCATTTTGATGCAAGTATAGAGGATGCTGCCACAGCTCTGCATGTAGGAGTGTTTGTCAGTGGGCTTGTCTCAACACTAGTTCCGTATGTGGTCATGGGACAACTCTTACTTTTCCCATGCATGGCATACAATAAATGAGTCATGGTGCTACCACCTATGGCAGATGAGAGCACTTTCCTGACACATGATTCTGGACTGCATGAAGCGTGAACAAACTGCCCAACTTTCCATTAATGACCTTCAGCATTATCTTATGCTTGACAGAGTACTAGACTTTGGTGGAGCTGTAGCGTGCAGGCACAGAGGCTCAGGAGAGCTTATTCTCTGGGCCAGATTTATCTGTGCTTCAATGGAGTTACAGCCAGGATTAATTTGCTCTAATATGCTTATGCTTGTCTAAAGATAATAAGACTGTCCATTTCACTGGACTCTGTGTGCGTGAGTGAAATAATTTCAAAATATTTTCCCACTGCAGGTACAGATTTTGATAACTGATACTTATTGGTCTGTAGGGCAGGCTGGGATTTTCATCTAACTAGCCCACCTTACCAGCAGGTGTGGCTGCTGCTGACATGGAGGTTATTGGGTTCTGCTCACTGACTAAAACAGGTGACTCATGATCTCTCTCAGACATAAGTGAAAAGGTGGGAGAGGTGTTCTAAAGAGAGCGGAGGACTGAGCAGGCCTGAGGTAGGAACTCTGAGTGGCCTCACCTGAGCCCTCACCTGTGTTGTATTATTGTTAATTTCTATGTTAGCAACTCTCCAGAAAGAGCTAAGTTAGGACTCTCCATCATGTATGGACGGGGTTTGAGAGCAAATTGGGAATGGCCTTGGTCACAGCCTTTGTTGTAGAGAATGTGGGAATGTATTCTAGTCCTGGGTTAATGGTTATATATTAGGAAAGGTTTGACTAGGTACTATGCCCATGGAGCAAATTAATGGAATCTTTAGTTTATTTGAATATAGCCGGTCCCCGAGTTCCGAACGGTTGACTTACAACCGTTCGCAGTTACGACTGAAACTGTCGTAAATGACAGACCCAAGTTACGAACACGATCTGCACTTATGAACAGCTCAGTCGCATGTAACTCTATGGGGTCCATCTTACAAACAAACCAAATTACGACTAATTGCTTGGTCTGTAACCAGTTCGTAAGTCAGAGAGAGTCTGTATATATTTGTTGGCTTCTCACTCTTTCATTGCTACATGGCAATACAGTACATTACAATTGCTCTTGTGTTCGAGCCTGACTGGTTTTTTATGCTCTTTGAACTCTCTCTGGTTCCCCACAGTGATGGGGCAACTGCCCCACACTGACCAGGAAGGGGATAAGGCAGGCAAGAGGGAGCCTGTGCAGACTCCTGGCCAATCAGGGAGAGGTTTTTAAAGGTGGCTTGCTGGGGCAGCCCAGTATATAAGGAACTGCCCAGCAGAGAAAGAGTCAGTTAGGCCCTGACCAGGGAAGGTGCAGAACTTGGTTCCCAGAGAAAGCATCTTTGATGGAGAAGTGCTGGGCAGGCTTGGGGGGGCTACAGAGGGAGGCTCCAACCTGATACCTGTCAGGCTGCTGGTCTTGCTATAAGGGTCAGGAGGGTGAAAAGGTCATAGGGGAAGTGGCCAAGGGAACTAGAGATAGTAAAGGGGAGTAGAGGACGGGAGGAAAAGACTGCTGCCAGAGGGTCCCTGGGTCAGGACTCAGAGTAGTGGGCAGGTCTTGGCTCTCCCTTCCCTTCCCCCTTGCACCATGTCTTGCCATCACTGTTGTATGGCCTGGAAGAACTGTGGCTTGCCCCCCTGAAGTGAGGGGATAGACTGAGGCTGCAGTTAGCCATAGCAGCAGGCACTAGACAAAGCACTGCTGATAACCCTCCTGGAAGGGGGACAAGAGACTATTGTAGTGGGCACTGCCAGAGGGTAGTGTCCTGAAGAGGCGCCGTGGTCAGGGAGTGACGCAAATCTGGAGCAAGAGTATGGAGCACACACAGAGAGACACCGGTCAGAAAAGGATGCCCTACTGAGAAACGACTAATTCCCCAGAGCTACCAGCAGGAGACACCGCGGCAATGAGTGCATGACCCCATGACAGCCTCCCTTAGCTGTAAAATGTGTGAGATTTTTCTAAGTAGCTGAATATCTAATCAATTGACATGGGGCCAGATTCTGTAGTTCACATTCACACTGAGCAATGTTTGCCAAGGGGAGTGATCCCTTGAAATCTTGGAACTATCCACATGAGTGAATAATGCTACTCCATATGAGTGTTATGTAATCTAGCCATATAGTGATAAATTAATCTATGTGCATTTGCATGGCTCTCACCACTATAGCACCTGAATTAAGATAAATTGAATGATAATTGTCACAGATCCTAATGAGCACCCGTCTTGGTGTTCCACTAGGACTGCCATGTGGGGAATCCAAGCCTCTGTGCACTGGATCCCTTGGAGTGTATTAAGCTTACATTCTGAGTGGACTGAGGCCCTATTTGTACCCTTGGCCTCTCTGGCATATTTCCTGGGCTTGGATTCTGTCTGCTACCCCTACTTGAACATGGAGCTCTTCAGCTGCCTGCTCTAGGCCATAGGACTGAACTCCAACATAGTTTATTTACTTACTTCTTTCTCAGAACTCTTCCCCGACAATGTAAAGCTCCTTGTTTATCTTAACCAGGTTTACATGACAGGGAAAGGTCAAATTAAGATTTGCAGCTCCAGTTACGTTAATTATGTAGCTAGAGTCGACGTACCTTAATTCGAGTTTCTGTGCAATCTTCAGAGCAGGAGCTGGAAAAGAGCAAATTTTCCTGTCAGCTTCCCTTACTCCTTGCAAAGAAGAGTATCGGCGCCAACAGGGTTGCCTCAGCATTTGATTTAGCAGGTCTTTATTAGACCCACTAAATAGAATTCCAGAAGCTCAACAATGGCAGTGTTGATCTTCCACGTAGCGAAGACAAGTCCTAAGTCTCTCAGGGGCACACAGCAACAGCTCACACACCCTTTGCATGCAGTAGCAGCTAACACATTTATGCTCTTGTATTCTGAATCATACAAAGCCCAAGAGCGATGATACAAAACCAAACAATGCCACTCACATTTCCCTGTCTACCTCACCTTTCTCTTGGGAGTCTTTGGGGGCTATTGAACTTCATGAAGGCAAGTGGGGGTGCCTCCTGCATCAAGAGGTTGCCATATGGTGGATGGTCTTTCCTTCCCTGAGCCCAAGCACAACCTTGCTCTCTCCTGCTGCACATTTCCTCTTCCTGTTCTGACTCCCTGTTCCTGTGTGGCTCTCTTATTCAGAGTCCTCTTGATCACTTGGCAGCTGGTTGATAACTTTCTGTTGCTCCTACCTTCCTCGCTCCCTTCAGAGGGGTTGAGCTAAACCTGGATTTCTATGGAGGCAGCTGTTTTTTAGCATAATCTTTGTGCGGTCTAAGAACCATCATTAATAAGCATTTCTTACTGTCCCTATCTGGTGTGTCCTGTTCCTGATCCTTTTGGCAATGCTGGATCCACTTGCATGATATTGCCATTTTTCATATTACACTTCACCCTATCAATCAAAATTCATAAGATGTGCAGGCATAGCCCCAATGTGTCCCAATAGTGCTGTAGGGATGTTGTTGAAGTTCAGAATCATTCCTTCAACTGCCTACAAAGGGTCACTGCAGGGTAACCGAGACCACCCCTTCTGACAGAGTTTGTTTGCAGCACTCCCTGGTGCTGCTCAAAAGCCAAGGTCCAAACTGAAGGCTAATTTGCATATCTAAGAGACTGTAAGGGGGACAGCAACTGTGTGCTCCAGGACGTGATGAGCTTTTCATCCTGTTCCCTGGATGCTAAGGGAATGAAGGGAAAGTGCTTGCATTCCATGCATTCCTCTTACACCTGGCTGGTGAGCTCCCTTTACCATCCAGGTATGAGAGACATGTGCAGAATGCAAGTACTTTCCCCTCACTCCCTTAGCGTCCAGGGAACAGGATGAAAAGTTCGCTGCATCCTAGAGCACACAGCTGCTGCCCGCCCTCTCACACATCCAAAATGGCACCCTTGGTTTACACAGCAGGACTAAAACCAAAATAATCTACGCAAATTGAGCTATGTCAATTGCGTCGCTTAAGTTGAAATAGTTTATTTCAGCTTTTGGCGCTGTCTACACAGCAGGAAGTCGAAGGAAGAACACTCTCCCTTTAACTTCCCTTACTCCTCATGAAAGAGGGATACAGGAGTCAGAAGTCCTCCAGCTCGACATTATTTTGAAATAATGGCTTGCTGTATAGACGCTTCTTTATTTCAGAATAACGCTTCTGTGTATTCATAGCCTAAGTGATCTGAAGCTGCAACTTCTCATAATGTTATGAGGCTCATAACAGTCTCCAAATAGGCAGTTTTATTTAGAAATGCCTTATGAATCTCATCCATAACCTGTATCTTCCTCTACCCCTTTCCTGCATGAAGCTTTATAAGAAGTTGTCTTGCCTGCTGTTCTGTTCTCAGTTCCCCTGCCAGCCTCCGGTGTTTCCATTGTCTGTTGCCAATAGGAAATGCACAATTCTCTTTTCATGCAATTAAATTTGTTCCTCCAGACTCTCAGGTGATTAATAAGAGAGGAGTACCAAGAATGGATGAAGAAAGAATCCCATCATCAATGATGTAAAATACTTGCACAAAATAAACATCATCCTGGTTAAGTAAATTTGCTTTTATGCTTTACTTGTAATTAGCTCGCATATAAATACCTCATAACCTATCATTAAAGGCACGTGCATCTTTTCAGTTACTCTTCTGAACTTGAATGAACTCTGGAATACAGTATTCCCCTTGTTAGGATTACATATAGAGAAAAATTCACCCAAAATACTATGTTAAAAGAACACTGAGATTGCAAAATCAAACATTCAGAAGATAGCACAGTTTTGGCCCCCCGTGCATGTATGCATTATGATACAATTTTAAATTACAGGATCATACTCTGTTATGTCCACAGGATACCTTCCACCAGTTCTTACCACTCTGTTTATCCTTACCCCCACTTTGTTCTTCATTCCTCAGTACTTGAGTGAGGTTGCTCCCTCCCTCTCTTCTCCTCTGTCTTGAACATAAGAACATAAGAACATAAGAACGGCCGTACTGGGTCAGACCAAAGGTCCATCTAGCCCAGTATCCTGTCTACCGACAGTGGCCAACACCAGGTGCCCCAGAGAGGGTGGACCGAAGACAATGATCAAGCGATTTGTCTCCTGCCATCCCTCTCCAGCCTCTGACAAACAGAGGCCAAGGACACCATTTTATCCCCTGGCTAATAGCCTTTTATGGACCTAACCTCCATGAATTTATCACGCTTCTCTTTATACTCTATTATAGTCCTAGCCTTCACAGCCTCCTCTGGCAAGGAGTTCCACAGGTTGACTACACGCTGTGTGAAGAAGAACTTTCTTTTATTAGTTTTAAACCTGCTACCAATTAATTTCATTTGGTGTCCTCTAGTTCTTCTATTATGGGAACTAATAAATAACTTTTCTTTATCAGCCCTCTCCACACCACTCATGATTTTATAGACCTCTATCATATCCCCCCTCAGTCTCCTCTTTTCTAAACTGAAAAGTCCCAGTCACTTTAGCCTCTCCTCATATGGGACCCGTTCCAAACCCCTAATCATTTTAGTTGCCCTTTTCTGAACCCTTTCCAAGGCCAAAATATCTTTTTTGAGGTGAGGAGACCACATCTGTACACAGTATTCAAGATGTGGGCGTACCATAGTTTTATACAGGGGCAGTAAGATAGTCTGTGTCTTATTTTCTATCCCTTTCCTAATAATTCCTAGCATCCTATTTGCCTTTTTGACCGCCGCTGCACTCTGTGTGGAAGTTTTCAGAGAACTGTCCACGATAACTCCAAGATCTCTTTCCTGATTTGTCGTAGCCAAATTAGCCCCCATCATACTGTACGTATAGTTGGGGTTATTTTTCCCGATGTGCATTACTTTACATTTATCCACATTAAATTTCATTTGCCATTTTGTTGCCCAATCACTCAGTTTGGTGAGATCTTCTTGGAGTCCCTCACAGTCTGCTTCTGTCTTGACTATCCTAAACAGTTTGGTATCATCTGCAAACTTTACTACCTCACTGCTTACCCCTTTCTCCAGATCATTTATGAATAAGTTGAAAAGGATTGGTCCCAGGACTGACCCTTGGGGTACACCACTAGTTACCCCTCTCCAATCTGAAAATTTACCATTTATTCCTACCCTTTGTTTCCTGTCTTTTAACCAGTTCTCAGTCCAAGAAAGGACCTTCCCTCTTATCCCATGGCCATGTAATTTACACAAGAGCCTTTGGTGAGGGACCTTGTCAAAGGCTTTCTGAAAATCCAAGTATACTATATCTACTGGATCCCCCTTGTCCGCATGTTTGTTAACCCCTTCAAAGAAATCTAACAGATTGAGACAATCAGTGAGAGTATCTTGAGCCTACAAGAGCTATGAAATTGCACTTGTCATATACATTTTTTTTCCAGAAGGCCATCTACATATCTGTAGAGGAAACATTGTACAAGGAAACATTTAAGGTGAATATGAACCAACCTTCCCTAACTATGTTTTAAAGCCAACATGTATGTGACCAGGATATGTAAGATACAGAATATTTGTTCTGAATTGTTCTATCCTTGCTGTCTCCTAAGCCCAAAATCAACATGCCTTTAGCTATACAAACAGATTTGCCATCTATGTATTGCAACATTATTAATAAGTATTTTCCAGCCTCATGTGTGTTCTTTCACACTGTGTGCTCTGAAAGGTTGTAGAAAATAGAGGATGTTGTATTTGAAACCACGTAACTCACAGAGGAAAATACTACATTAATGGAGCTTGGAAATCTATGGCTTCATGGACATTAAAACCTTCAGGGGAAGCCAGATATTCACAGGATATTTCTGAGTCCACTATTTTCCCTGTGGGTTTCTGAAACCTCGGGAAGATGATAGCTGCGACACAGGTTGCCTCAGCATATTGCCAGATCAGCATGGACAGCTGTGGCTCTCAACAATAAGAAGCATTGTTAGGTCAATTTTAAAGTAGGTCCTTGAAGTTAATGTGATTATGCAAATGCTATCCTAGCTACCAAGGCTCTCTTATATCCTTCACAAATGAATGCATTGTCACATTTCATTATGTGGATACAGTCCCACTGGTTTGGTGGTATCATTATATCTCTTGGAAATGGACCATGTAAAGGCCATTCACTGTTGGCATTGCATTGTGCCTATCTTCAAGCAAAGCAACTTTGACCCACAAATTAGAGTGGTAGTGATTTTCAGGCCAAATGGTGCTTGCCTTATTCACATGATTACTCCCATTGACTTCACTGGGACTACTAGAGTAAGGCAAGCAAGAATTAGTTAGAGATAATTCTGTCATTAAGTCTAGTTTGCAATTTACACATGATGAGGCGAAGATGTAAAAATCTTTAAAACCCTGAATATATCTGAACAGGGGCCAAATAAATGTTAATCGTTTTATTCAAAGTCATTTGCAACACAAGTGCTTGAAAATTACTCCGGAATCACTTGGAAGAGAATAATTTGGAAAACTTTAGTGCTTGATTATGTATTAATGTATTTGATTTTAAGCACAAGACATCTTACCGGGAAAGGTGTGATAGCAAATGGAAGGAGTATACGAATCCCAAGACCCATGTGTTCTTGAAGATGGCAGGTTGCAGGTAATGTGTCAGTTTAGTGATATGACTGATTTCAGACCTTTGCTTTGTCTGCAATGAAGACTGATGGCCAGCCATTTCATTTTCCATAGCACATTGTTCGCACATCAAATCTCTTTTTTGGAGCGGGGTCTGCTAGTTCACTCCATTTTACCCTTTTCCCTTTTGTTAGCCTTTGCCTTTCTGACAAAGAAGGGCTAGGAACTGCTTCCTCTGAGGAGCATCAATGCTGTCTCTGGATTGGCTGGAAGGGAGCTCTCCTAGGAGAAATATGGAATGCAAATTCTCACTGCCTCTGGAACTGTTATAGTCCTTTGCAGTTCATGGAGATGGTGAGTTGTACGTGGAGTGCCACATCTCACAATATATTCTTCTCTTCTCTGTAGTATCTCATATCCATTGATGTATTATCTGAATGGTACTAGAGCAGCAGTTCCCAACCGCTGGTCTGCGGACTGGCGCCAGGCTGCAAACCACTGGCTGCTGAGCCACGGCCACTCTGGGGGCTGGGGCTGGGATACACTGCCCCACGCCTGCTCTCTCACTGCGGCTGTTGGGAGAGGAGTGTCCTGCCCTGCCTCTCAGCCAACCAGTGCCGGGCAGAGGCAGCGTCTCCTCCTGGCTGTGGAAAAGCGGTTCGCTGCCCAGCAGGAGGACTGCACAGTGTCTGGCCCAGTAGCCTTAGAGCAGCCATGACCCAGGCAGCAGCACTCAGCTGTTGGCTGGGAGGCACCACAGGGCTAGGCGAGGGAGGTGGGACAGGCACTGGGGATGCCGGGGCTAGTGCTGGCGGACTCAGGGGTGGGGGGCTCTAAGAGACGGGGGCTGACACTGGAGGGTACTTGGGCTTCCAGGGTGGTAAGCTGTGGGAATTCTGGGGGTGGAGCTAGTAGTGAGGGGTGTATGGGGGCAGGGCTGGCACTGGGGGCTTTGAGGATGGGAGGCTGGCACTGGGGTGAGAGTTGGGTTCAGAGGATTCTGGGGTCAGTGGCCAGCACTGGGGGTAGTGGAGTGGTGAGGAGCTCTTCTAGGGATTAGTGCTGGCACTGCGGGGCTTAGGGGGTTGGAGCTTTTTATACTGCAGATGGGCAAACCCCTTCACAAACTTTTGGTGGACCGGCAACATTTTATTTGCATATTCATTATACAAATAATGAATATGCTAATAAAATGTTAGTGGTCCGCCAAAAGTTTTTGTGAATGAGTTTGCTGGTCCATGGTATAAAATAAGGTTGGGAACCTCTGTACCTTAGAGTGCTAGATAGCTCAGCTGTGTCCCCACTGATGTGCATAAGTAACAGAAAGCCTGTTTTACATGGTTCTAAATGCAGTGAAATGGACTTCTTCTTTCTTCCATAAATGTCAGTTCCCTTGTGAACATTAGACTCCACCCAAGCAAGTAACCTCAATGTAACAAAGCTGCAATTCCAGCCTTATGAGTCTCCCCAATACTACACACAGGTACCTGAAAGTTTAAAAAATGTGGACAAATTGATCTTTCAAAATGAATTTCTTCATTTCAAGATACAGTATATTTATTTAACAAGAGTTTAGTTCTGATTTGGAAATTTTTTTGAATAAAGTCTGTTAGGGGGTGTTAAAAAGGAAGCAAAAGGAGCTTGTCAGTCTGACAGAGAGGCAAATCAAAGTATCACTTTAAATGTAACACTCCATCCATTCAAACTGTCATAGTAATAAGGTGGTTGTTCTATTCATATGATGCTGAAGTGGATTGCAACAGAAGTTTTTGCATATCATATAGACACCCAAATCTTGACAATAGGAGACTAATCTGGTGGGGACACTATTTCATGATGCCTAAGGCCAAACTATAGGGCTGGTATGAGAGATTTATCCCTTTCTCCTCACACTGCTCTTGGGATTGACATGTTCAGACTATGCTACTTTTGGTCAAAGGCACATTATCAAAAGCTGAGTTAAAAGGAGTTGTATTTGCAGTTGAGGTTTAGGGTATATACACAGTAGTCTCCAGGGGCATGTCCACACTAGCAAATTATTTCGAAGTAACGTATTTCAAAATAATAATTCTCAAAATAACTATTTTGAACTAAGCATTATTCCTTATGGAAAATAGGAGTTATTACTTTGAAATAATCAGCCCCTTATTTTGAAATAACAGGCTTGGTAGTATGGATGCTCCGCTTGTTATTTCAAAATAAGGGGAGTTATTTTGAAATAACTCCCTTGTGTAGACCAGGGCTAAGGGAGTTTTCTTTCACTATATGAGCTGTATTTGTATTGTCATGTAACAAAGTATATAGATTCCACTCAGAGGATGGGAAGGGTTAATCCTATCAGTTTGGTTAGTGGAAGCTATGGCTATGTTTTCATTGCAGAGGTAACTGAAGTTATCTGCACTCAAGTGTGCTTAGCTCTAGTCAGAGTGGCCACGCTAATGAAAGAACACACCAGTTGCCACTCATTCAGATGTGGTGCTAAGACATTTAGTCCTAGTTTACACTAGGGAATTATTTTGAAATAACCTTCCTTATTTCGAAATAAGTGGAGTGTCCACACTACCAAGCCCTTTATTTTGAAATAAGAGGTTGCATGTTTTCCAAAGGGAATAACGCTTACTTCAAAACAGTGGTACGGTGAACGCTCCACTGCTGCTATTTTGAAATAACTACACCCCAGCATCAAAGTAATTTATCCCCCATGCTTCTTGGGGCTCTAAGTCGAGGTAGTGCATCCACAATAATGGAGTCTGCCTCAGACTAATTTTGACACTCTCCCATAGTGAGGACACGCTATTTCGATTTTGTTATTTTGGGAGTTAAGTTGATTTGAGTGATTTCAAAATAATTTCCTAATGTCCATAAATGCCCTCAGAGTCACATCCCATGGTTCCTAACACTGCAGCGAGCTGAGCTGCTCTAAGAATGATTTACCAGGCCACTGCAGGAGAATTAGTCTGCCCTTTGTGAGCACACATAAGTAGGGGGATTGTGGGACAGCACTGAAGGACGAGCAGCACCCATATGTCGTTAGCCTGTGTCCAGTTTTCAGGGATCGTTGTTTAGCAGCTGACAAGTTGTGCTAACTCAGGCTTTAGCCTACAAACTCTGATGGACCAGTCAATTCCAGTCAAGGGTTTTCATGTGGGTTTTGGATGCGCGCTGGGGCAACACCTGATTTACAACTCAAGTTAACTTTGTAGTGGAGACAAGCCCTAAGAAACCAAGATAAGCAGCACTTTAGAAATACCATATCAAGCCTCACACTCCTTCCTTGAGTGCAGAGCTGGGTCAGCTGTGGGCAATTAATATTTTCTAGTTCAGTAGTGTGCCATTGAAGTCATTGTCATTTTTCATTGGCCTCACTGGGATTTGGCTCAGATCCTATCAGATTGATGGTCTGTGGTGGCTAAATTTACCAGCAGGAGTCAGGGAGAAAGGTGTGCTAGCAAGATAACTGGTGCGGAAAGGAGAATGAAGAAAATATTGCTCTTCTTTATTCCGTGTCTGAAATGAGATCTACCTTTGCTTTGGCTGGGGCTGAAGTAAGCCATGGTTTGCCTTTTTGCTGGCCAGGGTAATCCAAGTTGTATTCTGTGTGGGTTTTTTCCTCTTTCTCTGTCATTATATCTATATAAAATTCCTGTGGGATGACAAAGAGACATCATCACATCACTCTGTGTCCCACCTGCCTCCTCCCTTCCCCTTCCCCCAGTGCTCAGGTGCCAGGGCTGCCTGCTGCAGCCTCCCTCCTTCCCTGACCCCGGTGCAGGGGTGGGAGTTGGGGCTACTGAGCCATGACCTTGCCCTCCCTGCCCCGGTGACAGGCAGGGACAGCGTGGGGCCTGGCATGGCTTCGGACCTCCTCAGCACTCGTGGGGAGGGGGAGAGCTGGGGCTGGTGCAGCCTTGGACCTCCCCAGCAGCTGGGGGGCATGTGGGAGAGAGTGGGTGTGGCCGACAGCTGGGGGGTGGGAAAGCTGGGGCTGGTGTGGCTGGAGAGGAAGGGAAGGGAGCAGAGCCAGGGCTGGCGTGGCCTTGGAGTGGCCAGGGAGTAGGAGAGCCAGGGTTGGGCCAGTCTCGGGCCCAATGGCTGGGAGAGTTTGGGGGCAGGCAAGGGCTGCCACTCCTCAACCTGGCCCTCACCAGTGGCTGGGGGAGAACCTACCCCCAGCAAGAGGGAGGTTGGTGAGTGTAGCAAGCGGGGGGCACAACCCCCTAGTTACTCTTTACTCTTTAAAACAAGCCACACTGCAGAGGGGTTGAGGCGCTGCTGAGGAGTGCAGAGCCTAGGGATACTGGGTTTAGGTGATCACAAGATGCAGACTGTGCCAGGGAACACCACCCCAGCTTCATAGTCTTTTCTCATTGCTGCTGTGCTAGTGACCCCAGTCACGTGCCCATGTTCAATGCTAAGAGCTTTTATTGTATTACAGTATTCAGAGGCTGTGGTAAGAACTTCAAAAGAGGTATTTCCTTTCCCTCTCTTTATCATTCAGACCTAAGGATCTCAAAGCACTTCAGAAACTGTTTATACAGAAATGAGGAGTCCTGTGGCACACTAGAGACTAAGGGTATGTCTACACTAGGGAGGCTAACTAGGGAGGCTAATGTAGGCATTCGAAGTTGCAAATGAAGCCCGGGATTTAAATACAGGCAGTCCCCGGGTTACGTACAAGATAGGGACTGTAGGTTTGTTCTTAAGTTGAATCTGTATGTAAGTCGGAACCGGCGTCCAGATTCAGCCACTGCTGAAACTGATCAGTTTCAACAGCGGCTGAATCTGGACACCAGTTCTGACTTACATACAGATTCAACTTAAGAACCCCAGGCATCCCCAAGTCAGCTGCTGCTGAAACGGATCAGCGGCTGATTCCAGGAAGCCTGGGGCAGGGGCTTCCTGTAGTCAGCCACTGGTCAGTTTCAGCAGCGGCTTACTTGGGGACGCCTAGGGCAGAGCAGCAGGGGTGCTGCTGGGTTGGTCCAGTAGCGCCGCCGCTCCTCGGCGCTACTGGACCAACCCAGCAGCACCCAAGCTGCTCTGCCCCAGGCGTCCTGATTCAGCCGCTGCTGAAACTGACCAGCAAAATGCTCATAAACATTTCATTTTGGGTGCACGTTTGTGATTAATCAAAATTTGTTTTCCCCATGAAATGAAATTAGTCTCTGACAAAAGTCAAAGTAGTTTGTAAATGTTAAGCTAGTCAATCAAGGAACAGAAACAGCAGCACCATGTAACTTAGGTGACCAATCACAGACCTCAATTCAAGGAATTCTGATTAGGTGCCCAAATGCTTTCTTTGTACAATTCACCTAACCTTCTTAGACTCAAGTATGTTTGTAAAGATGACCTGTAGAACCTGTGCCGAGGTGCGATCACAGAGCACCTCTTGGGGGTGCTTCCCAGAATGCTGACAAAGCCACTGACACTCTCTTGCTCTCTGGTGCTTCTTACTACCCTATCGTGCTGGGCTAGCTCAGCTGGTCTCCCCCAACCACGGCACAGAGCTGAGATTACCACCCTCCTCAGGAGCAGTACAGACACTGAAAATCTTCAGGTCCAAGGAGAATGCAGTTTTGGGCCCAGCTTCCTGGGATACCACTTCCCAAATGGGATCAGAACCCCAAATGAATTTTTTGCGTAATCCCCTTTAATAATGAAAAGAGGATGTACACGCTGATTGCTCCCCCAGGTAACAATTATTTACACTGGGCTTGCTAGTCAATAAAAATGATTTTATTAAGTACAAGCAGTAGGATTAAAGTGATTATAAGTGTAAAGAGGCAGAGCAAAATGAATTACAAACAAAATAACAAACACATAGCTAATTCTAACACTAAAACCTTAGTACAAGCTTATGCTAAAATTATTCTTACTCCAGCTAAGCTGCCAAACTAGGGGAGTCCCCTCTTCCCTGGTGTCTCGAGTTATCCTCTTGGGTGTGCCATGTCAGCCAAAGACAAAGAAGTTGCCAGTTTCCCATTGTTTTATAGATTCCACTTTGGGCAGGAATTCTGTTTCTACATTCCATCTTTACATGGAAAATCACAGCTGGTCAGACCCTACCCGTTGTGTGTGTGTGTGTGTAGGGGCGGGAAGGGGAGTCACTTGACTTCCTAGGACCAACCACTACTAAGACTTAAAAGACAAAGAAGGCAGTTTACAAGTCATCTAGACATTGAGGGTAACTCCGTTGATGGTTTTTATTTGCACATTTAAAACCATAAAGCATTCCATATGTCATATTTCCAATCTTACATACAAAAATGATACATACACGAAAATACAATTTACAGACCCAGCGAATTAAGACATTAAGATTGATAAGGTTACATGAGGCAATTTGTTCCAAGCATCTTTGAGTTACACATATATGTCATAAAGCATGTGGGGGTCCCATCACAGAACCATATTGAATATGTAACAAATTGGTAACATATTTAATTTGATTGCAGATAACTGAAGAAAAAACTTGTTGACTAACTTGCTAACTTTGAATTTGTAATGAGCCCTATTGATGTGCCTGCGTATCTGAGGGCAGACTTTGTTTCTGGATGATATATCTTCACTCATTTAAAACTCAACACTTCTTCACAGAAGTTCTAGCTGTTCCTGTTTAGTAGGGAAAAAAGGTGTTGAGTTCACATTGGCATCAGGGACTGCAGTGAAAAACTACCTAGATGCCTATGTCATGCTCAAAAGAAAGAAGCAAACAACAACAACAGTTGGTTAAGAATGAGCACTTTAATTTGAATTAAGACATGAGTCCTAGGGATTAAAAGGAATTGGCCAGGCTGCCTCTATTTGGCTGCTCAGCTAAAAGCATAACTTAGACTACCGCTGACTCTTGGCGATGTTGGTCTGCTCTGCTGATTGGCTCCTCTCATAGGAAAAGGAAGCCAAGCAGGATGCAGAGCAGTGTTTAAAAATCAGAATATTTACTCTCTTTATCTCATAATTAGAGACTATTTGTTTCTCAAGTGGAAACATTTAACAAGTTTTCTTCTTCCTAGTAGAAGCAGTCTAGTTTAGCCTCTACCCCCAACGTAGGAGAATGATTTAGATATAGAATTTAATCTGGGAGAATTAAGGGGAGCAGGATAGAAAGGGTGGATAAACCACCCTTCATTCCCTTGGATTAAAATAAATGATTGACAATGAGGAGTTGAGGTTCTCTCTAGAGCAGCGGTTTTCAACCTGTGGTCTACAGACTCCAGAGGGCCCTCAGACTATGTCTAAGATTTCTAAGGAGGTCTGCACTTCCATTTGAAAATGTTACAGGAGTCCACAAGTGAAAGAAAAAAGGTTGAATATTGCTGTTTTATAATTACAGTGACCATGTTTTCTGAACAAAAATGGGGACACATAACACAACAGCCCTACCATCAATCAAACATTAGCCACCCCCCAACCCTATTAGCCTCACCCCTTGACCACTTAGGCCTTGTTCACCTGCCCACTCCTGATGTAGTACTTCCAGGGTCAAGGTGGACACATGACTGGAAGTAAAGGGTGTCATGTGACACACATCCCTCTAAGAACGCCTCCCACTGTCCTCTACCAATAGGGATGGGTTTAAGCCCCATAGGACAGCCCTGAGAGTGGATTAGACCAATCAGGGGGAATTCCGAGGTGGAATGATTGATCCGGAAGTGGGTCGTGTAACCCCTCTAAGAATTCCTCCAACCAACCTCTACCAATCAGGATGGATTTGGGCCTCTTTATGAAATGCTATCTGTGGCAAAAAGAGCAGGAGATAAGAGGCAATAGAGAAGCCTGATGGTGCCTGCTCCCAGCCATAAACGTTTCCCAAGCGTGTGCTTCACGCTTGGGTCTCGCCGTACGCAATTAGCGATCGGAGCCCTGCACTGAGATTTAGAGTGTCACAGCCCGTTGTGGGATTTGCTAGTTTGCAAATGGGGAAAATTGGTCATGCCAGTGGCAGGGCACATCAGCTCTGCCAGTGCTGAGACCTCATGTGGTCATGGGAGACTTAGCAAGAGCGAATGTAGTGCAGAGGGAAAACCACCTGGAAAATTGCAGCTTCTGGTCCATGCTGCAGAGCCCTCGTATCTTCATGGGGAAAGAGAGAAATCTTACCATGGACTCCGCAGGGTGATCCCTCCTTGCAGTACTGCTGCTAATGCCCATATCCTCTGAGAATGGGCGCTCCAGAGGGACTGTAATGAAGGCAGCGATCTCCAGGAGCTGAAGACAGCCTTTGGCTGTTTTTGTGGCCACATAGTAAATAGAGCTGTTTCTCCCACACTGCTGCAGCTTTTCCTTTTCAATGTAGTAAGAGCCTGGCAGCAGTGTTCCCACTAAGCTGCATGGCAGCAGAGCTTCACGGGTGATTAATCAGGCCCACCCAGTCAGCTCCGTGCGCAGAGCCCTGAGCCTCTGACTGGGCGAGGATGATTAATCTCACCTGTGAAGCAGTGCTGCCATGCAGCTTAGAAGGAACACTGCCTAGCAGCAATTACTACATTTGAAAGGCAGAGCAGCATCAGGGGACATAGCAGTCCCAGCTCACACCGGGTACCAGCTGCTCTGCCTGTTAGATCTTACTACATTTAAAAGGCAGAGCAGCAGCAGGGGACCTGGCACTAGCCAGGACACAGAAGTCCTGGTTTGCGCTGGGTCCCACACCACTGCAGCTCTGCCTTTTAGTGGGGGTGCAGGGTCTGGGCATGAGGGGAAGAGGAACCCTCTTACATGCTTTAGGCTATGTCTAGACTGCAAGCCTCTTTCGAAAGAGGCTTTTTCAAAAGATATTTTCGAAAAAGCCTCTTTCGAAAAAGCGCGTCTAGACTACAATACGCGGATCGCAAAATCGATCCGCTTTTTTGAAAAAGAGCACCCTGACTGCTGGACGCTCTTTTGAAATTCAAAGCCACCCAGAACTGCTTCTGCCAGGGCATGGGGGCAGCATTTCCTTCCGGGTGCTGCTGCCTGCCTGCCCTTTGCAGAGATGCGTGGTTAAAGGGACGCCCCTGAACACCCGTTGCTCTGCTTCTGCAGCTGCCTTTGCTGTCCCTCTAGGAGGTAAGCAAGGCATTGCAGTGCTGGTTTGGAGTGCTCAGCTTCCTGGGACACCCCAGCAGGTTTTTTGTGTGGAGGTTTTTCTGTTTTAGACCCATTTTTTTGGCATGGAGCTGCATGACACAGTGGAGGAAAAGAGGAAGACACAACCAGTCCTAAAAAACTGGACTATGTAGCACTTAAAATACTAACAGGATGGTTTATTAGGGGATGAGCTTTCGTGGGCCAGACCCACTTCCTCAGATCAGAGTAACACGGCTACATTTCTATCACAATCAGTCATGTGTGCAACAGCTGTCCAAAAGGGCATGACTTCTCCTTGAGACAGGGGAATCAGACATTCTGAAGGTAACACCGTGTGTGACCTGGGCATCAGCCTGAGCATGACAGGTTTCCCTTGTGCATCACCCACTGTGCACCCACCTACCTCCCCCTCCCCCGGGTGTTACACAACCTCACTGCACTCACCTGCTGCTTCATCTCCGGTGTCAGATGACACCTGGGAGGCCTCTGGGGTCTGTGTGACTGGCTCCAGGGTGAGGGTCGCCGTCTCCTCACTGTCCTCCTCTGGCACCATGTCCCCATCTCCTGACTGCTCTGGGTCCTGCTCTGGCGCGTCCACCACAGGGTCCGCCAAGCCTGACTGCACAAGCCTGACTGCTTCACCACCACCCAGGATCTGGTCCAGCTCAGTATAATAAGGGCAGGAGTGGAGGGTTGCCCCAGAACGGGAGCTATCCTCCCTGGCCTTCACATACCCTTGGTGCAGCTCCTTAACTTTGGAGCGCACCTGGTCCTGGGTGCAGGGGTAGTGTCCTTTCTGGGCCAGGGACTCTGCCATGCGGCCATAAATGTCCGCATTTCGCCGCCGGCTTTTTAGGGCTTGTAAGGCCTCCTCCTCTCCCCAGAGCTCGAGAAGGGTCTTGAGCTCTAGCCCAGACCATGACGGTGCCCGGCGTTTGGAGCCCCTGGTTGGGTCCCCAGAAGGCTCTCTAGAAGGGCCAGGAGGGTCTTGGGGCTGGGACATGCTGCACTTCACCAGCCGTGTGCTCTGGCTGCTTTGCTGCCACAAGTGGCTGTGAAGGTGCCTGTCCCTTTAAGAAATGGCTGCAGACAGGAACCAGAGACATGCAAGCCATGCCCCAGACTGTCCACCAGGGCTTCTTCCTGGAGGCCATTATTTTCGAAAAAAATGGCCTCCCCACGTCCACACTCATTTTTGACGGATCTCCGTCGAAAAAGGCGTTCTTCCTCGTGCAATGAGGTTTACCGCCGTCGAAAGAAAAGCCGTGTTCTTTCGATTTAATTTCGAAAGAACGCGGCTGCAGTCTAGACGCAGGTGAAGTTTTTTTGGAAAAAGGCTACTTTTTCCGAAAAAACCCGAGTCTGGACACAGCCTTAGTGAGGCTCCTAACAATGTGTCTCAGGCTAGGCACTGCCTCCCACTGCTCCTATTGGCTGGATTCCGGAGCAGCAGGAAAAAGCCTTCACAAAGCGTCCCTGCACTCCTGTTCCCCCAGCCGGAGGTGTGGGAGGGGAAACATTGCACAGCTGCTTCTAGCTGTGCTGCTCCTTTCCGGCACATTTTTAGTGCTTTAGGGAATACTGGGACAGGAGATTTAAAATTGGGACTGTTCCGGAAAATCTGGGACGTATGGTTGGCATATGTATAATCCACCATATGCCTGGCCTAATAAAGTAAAGGAGCAATGCCAAAAGAACGGTTAGGGAGAGTACATCTGGGCCAAGAGAGGGTAAAATCATATGTGGGAAATATTTTCCCTGAAGCTTGTTGTAGTAAGATGGTGGTCAGTGATCAGTTTGTGTTACACATCTCCTGCTGTGTCTGGTCCACTGCAGATGTGAATCTGTTGCAACTACAAGTTGGACCTCTCTGGTCCGGCACCCTTGGGACCTGACTGGTCCCAGACAAGGGGATTTGCTAGACCAGGGAAGGTCCCTCCCCTCATGGCCATGCTGCCACCAGATTAGGCCTCCAGCCTGCCCCCACTGCTGCCTCAGCTCCCTGGGGCTCTCCTCAGCCCCACTACTGCCAGGGCTGGAGTACCAGAACAAGAGCTGTGCAGGGGCAGAGCTCCACAGCCACCTGGCTCTGCAGCTGGAGCCAGAGTTTTGCAGCCGGGGCGGAGAGACAAGGCTGAAGCTCCGTGGCCTGGGCCAGAGCTCCCCAGCTGCCACTGGGCTGGGGCGGGAGTTCACTGGCCGCTGGAACCAGAAAGAAGCCAGAGCTTCGCGGCCAGGGATGAGGCCAGAGCTCCCTGGACGGGGCCAGAGGTCCACAGCTGCAGCCAGGCTAGAGCTCCCTAGCCGCTGGGGCCAGGGAGCTCCGCTGGGGCCAGAACTTCCCACCATGCCGTTGGTCCTCCCCCTGCCCACACACACACTGAGCTCCTGGCTGAGTTGCCAGTGCCTCTTACGGTGCTCCTGCCTCCACCGCCAGACCTCCCTTGTTTCTGGGTTCTGTGGTCCAGGAACATCTGTGGACCATGGATGTTGCTGGACCAGGGAGCTCCGCTTAAGGGAGGTACAACGTGTACTAGCTCGGAGAGACAAGGAGTCCTGTAGCACATTAGGCTATGTCTAGACTGCAAGCCTCTTTCGAAAGAGGCTCTTTCGAAAGATACTTTCAAAAGAGCCTCTTTTGAAAGAGAGCGTCTAGACTGCACGTGGAACTTTCGAAAAAGTGGCTTGCTTTTTCGAAAGAAAGCACCCAGTGAGTCTGGATGCTCTCTTTCGAAGAAGCCCTATTTACATTCAAGAACGCCTTCTTTCGAAAGAGGAACTTTCGAAAGAAGGCGTTCTTCCTCGTGCAATGAGGTTTACCGCCGTCGAAAGAAAAGCTGCGTTCTTTCGATTTAATTTCGAAAGAACGCAGCTGCAGTCTAGACGCAGGTGAAGTTTTTTTGAAAAAAGGCTACTTTTTTCGAAAAAAACCCCGAGTCTGGACACAGCCTCATAGACTAACAGATGTATTGGAGCATAAGCTGGCATGTTACATCTGACGAAGTGGGTCTTTGCCCACAAAATCTTATGCTCCAATACATCTGTTAGTCTATAAGGTGCTACAGGACTCCTTGTTGCTTTTGCAGATGCAGACTAACACAGCTTCCCTTCTGATACTTAGCTCGGAGAGAGTGGCTCTTTAGTTCAAGCTGTACAGACTTACACTTTTAGCTCAGGAGATGTGCCATCCAAGATGGTAGCTCTCACATAGTTGAATCTTGTCCAGGACTTGAATCTGGAACCTCTTAAATGGAAAATACACTATTCTGGAACAATGCACTGAGGAAAGTTAGAGAATTACAAAACCAGCTGTAAAACTGCTTCAGGCTCTGGTATTGTCTGTTCCTGTTTCACTGCTCCTCTGCCGCTTTTTAAAATAAAAGCAAACTCAATAAAATAACACCTTTGAAATTAGTGCCACATGCTTAAATTGTATATGCTTGGGTACGTCTACACTACAGCGCTAGTTCGAACTAACTTAGTTCGAATTAGTTAATTCGAACTAAGCTAGTTCGAACTAACGCATCTAGAACTAAAAACTAGTTCGAACTAGCGTTTTGCTAGTTCGAACTAGTAAGTCCACATTGAGTGGACTCTGAACAGGGCTTAATGATGGCCGGAAGCAGTGCCGGCAGGGCATAAAAGGAGGACTTAGAGCATGGAGATACTGTCTCAGGCTAGCCGAGGGCTGCGCTTAAAGGGTCCCGACCCCCACCCCGGACACACAGTTCTAAGGGGTGCCCCGCTTGCAAAGAAGTTCTGGCTTGGAGTGCCCTGAGTGCCCACACTGGGCACATCACACCACTCGGCCATCAGCCCGGCTGCACTTGCCGCAGGCTGCCATCTGGGGAGAGGGAGTAATTGGGGGGCTGCAGGAGAGCTTCCACCCCCAGAAGCCCGCAGAGCCAGCCCAGTCCTCCCCATCGGGGGCTCGTACCCCATTCCTCCCTCACCTCCTTCCACTTGCCCTTCCCTAGCCCCCCTTCTTATTGATGTACAAAATAAAGATAACGTTTCTTCCAACATTGACTCTGTCTTTATTGAAAAAAACTGGGGGAGACTGGGAAAAGGAGGTGGGAGAGGGGAAGAGAAAGGCTGGGAGAGGGGAGGGCAACTAACATGATCAGGGGTTGGGAACAGGTCCCAGATGAAGAGAGGCTACAGAGACTGGGACTGTTCAGCTTAGAAAAGAGGAGACGGAGGGGGGACAGGATAGAGGTCTCTAAAAGCAGGGGTTGGGTGGAGAGGGTGCATTCAGAAAAGTTCTTCATGAGTTCCCATAAAGAAGGACTAGGGGACACCAAAGGAAAGGAATGGGTAGCAGGCTTGAAACTAGTAAGAGAAAGTTGTTGTTGTTGACAAAGCAAATAGTTAACCTGTGGAACTCCTTGCTGCAGGAGGCTGTGAAGGCTACAACTAGAACAGAGTTTAAAGGGAAGTGAGATCAAGCCATGGAGGCTGGGTCCATGGAGTGGTATTAGCTAGGGGGTAGGAGTGGTGTCCCAGCCCAAAGTTTGTGGAAGGCTGGAGAGGGATGGCACGAGACAAATGGCTTGGTCACTGTCTTCGGTCCATCCCCTCCAGGGTCCCTAGGGTTGGCCGCTGTTGGCAGACAGGCTACTGGGCTAGATGGACCTTTGGTCTGACCCAGGACGGCCATTGTAAGCTCAGGGCTCAGTGTCGGGGGTCTCAGTGGACCCCCTTGATTTTCATGCAAACCTGCTCCTGGGTGGCCAGGCTGGCAGCTCTCCTGCCCTAGACGGCCACTTTCCTGTGCCTAGTGCGGAGATCGTGGACGAGGTCCACGATGTCCGCACTAGCCCAGGAAGGTGCCCGCCTCTTGCGGTCCAGGGCAAGCTCCCGGGAGCCGCCAGCCTGGTCCCGGCAAGAGGGGGTGGGCTGGGGGGCATCGGGTGGGTGGCTCTGTGCCGTGCCAGGTGCAGGGTCTGCTAGCTGGGTGCTGGCAGGCTTGCACCTGGCACGGGCACCGTAGCCAGCCCGTGCCCCTTTAAGGGGTCCGGGGCCGGGAGGGGGGCATAGAGTTTCCCTGGTGTTGGCCAGAGTGGCCACCAGGGAAACCTGGGGAGGGCTAGCCTCCCACTAGTTCGAACTAAAGGGCTACACAGCCCTTAGTTCGAACTAGCTAGTTCGAACTAGGCGTTAGTCCTCGTAAAATGAGGTTTACCTAGTTCGAACTAAGCGCTCCGCTAGTTCGATTCAAATTCGAACTAGCGAAGCGCTAGTGTAGCGCATAGGAAAGTTAGTTCGAACTAACGTCCGTTAGTTCGAACTAACTTTCTAGTGTAGACATACCCTATGTGTGTGTACAACTATATAATTATTTGCAAAATCCTTCATACGAGTGATGTTAAACTTGTAATTGCAGGGCTGTAAAAAGTTCATGGATGTTTCAGTTAAACTAGACATGCAGGCTCTCTTGACTGGATCTCAGAGAGCTAAATTCTACTTTAACATACACTACTGAATTTGCTGGAGTGACTCCAGATTTCCAACAGTTTAAGGTAATTTAACCCACGTGCAGAAGTCCAGCACAAAGCCAATTACTTCTTACCAAGACCACTTACATCCTGAAGAGAAGGTTTGAATGCATAAGGCTTTGGTTGAGCCTCTGCAAAGGGGTTTATTTTATCCTGTGAGCAGAATTTGACCCAAGGGAAATGTGAGCACTGCAACCAGGATTTAACCCTTATTTTGCAAAGCACGCATAGTGAAAATTGGTAGAAGAAAAATAAGTAATCAAGTATGTGAGCCATAGCATTCAAACAAAGCCTGTTTCCTAGTTCACTCCATGATGCAAATCAGGTTTAATCTGCATGGTGTTTTTCATTTTCAATAAAAGGAGTAAAAAGAAAGGAAGCATTTTCCTGTAAATGTCACCATAAATAAAGCACCCATTAAAATGGTTTTTGCATGTGATGTTAGGGAGATTAGGCTCTGCAAACAGAACATTCCAGTGCTAGGTATTCCTAGTGCAAACCTCCAGATTCTCCATTTAGCTAAATCCTGGATCAATGGTTACATTAAAACAATCTCAAAACCCAGCAGTACTTTGTGGTTAAGACTTCACATCTTCATGGCTGGGGCAGACTTCTCAGTGAAATGAGAGGCCAGTCATAAGCCTGGGGTAGTTCTGTTTCTACCATGCTTTAAGCTGTAGCATGCCACAAACAAAACAATTTACCTTTGCTGAAGCAGCAGCCCCCACTCTCATTTTCTATACATAATTTCATGCCCTTGAATCTACAGTGGAGGTTCATTGCTATCTAGCAGACAACAAAGACAGTAAATAAGCCACAGGAGACTGAACAATTCCCCCAGTGTGTTGGAAATGTAAGGCCAACATAAGCAGTCCTATGCTGGCCCACAACTGCTCCTGTTTATTCCAGGAGCCAAAAGCATCCAAGAAAGAGGGTCAGCAAAGCGGCTGAAAAGCCTCATTTATCCCCTCCTTTTCCTGGACTGCCCTGCTAGAGGTGCATCACATGACCTGCGTAAAAAACTGGGCTACATGTCTTAGAGTCACAGCATAGAAAGTAGGCAGCTAAGGTAGCTTCAAGTCATCTTTTGACCTTTCTAAAGGTGTTTTGGGGACTGGAGGAGTCTGTGAAGGTAACTTAGGCAACCTGTCTAAATCATGAGTCTTGCTGAGCTGCCAATGGGCCTGTAGCACCCCCTGGAATCTCTGCAGGGCTGATGTCAGTGGCTCCCCCAGGTGCCAGGGCTCACAAGGAGGGTCACTGAAGGGCAACCTTATAGCTACCTACCACTGTGCCTGTACTGGGAGAATCCTCCTTCAGGAGATGAGCCTCTAAGAGCTCAGCTACACTGCTCCAGCCCTTGTACTTTGAGAAAAGGGACTGGAGTCAGGGTGTGGCTCTTATCCCTGGTTCTTAGAGACTTAGTAGGTTGGGCCTCAAATAATGTTAAATTATGTCTCAGATGGGTGGTCACATTCTGCTACTATTTACACCAGCCTCGCTCTGGAATGACTGCATCGACTTGAATTTTAGCACATGGTGTTCTGAAACTGGTAAGTAAGATGAATAATAGTTTTAATAACAACTTATAAAAGAGTATTTATTGAAAAGCTATTAGAGCAAGGTGCATTTGCCTTCAATTTCCAGCTAAATCTAAGGCAGGTGATTCTCCTCTGCACTTTCCTGGCTCTGACTCAACAGCCTTGATCACTTAGCCGTGAAACTCATTATTAGTTTGGGGTTAGATTTTGATCTCTGATTTGTTGAGCCAGAACAGCTAGAACTTCTCCTGTGACTGTCCTGCTGCAGCATATAAGATCTATTTTTTTTATTGTGTTTGGTATGTCTGTCTCATATGGGAAGACACACAAATAAAATGGTCAATATACCAGCAGAGCACCAGTTTTGCATATAAGTTGCCGCTAGCTCCTCAATTGTCAAGATCAATCTGTTTTTTGGTGTGGCTGTGGATTTTAGGCCTGAATTGCTGTTAACTGAACACCTTGTCTCCCATAAAGGTCAATAAGTTGAATGTGTACCAGGAGGCCCTTTACGTCCGAGTAAAGTCATACTCTTATGCTACTAAGAATATACTACTACTCTATCCTGAAAGGAAGGAGACAGAGCCCAGCCTGCCAATGCTTACTCATCTAATTGTCCCCTTGGCCTCAATAGAAAGAGTCCCATTGACTCGGTGGCGGTTATATTATTTCTGACAATGTATAACATGAGCAAGTTTCAGAGACTAAGCTAATTTATGTAAAAAAAGGACACACTTTATTTATCTACAAGGCAGTACATTGTCATATCAAAAATTAAGTGCAGATAGAGCTGCACCAAATGCTATTAAGGCAGCAAAGTCAGAGTCTTATTCAAAACAAAACAAAACAAAAATCAGTGTTCTTGCCATATCGGTAAAGGTCTGGTATGGCAGTACAAAGAACCATACATTTCTAAGAACCTGATTCAGTACATGGAACCCAAGTTACAGAACAATTAGGCTAAACATGGAATAAAACAGACAACATGAACAGGACAGCGTTCTCCCAAACATATGAAGGTGCAATGCATGCTCTTACAAACCAATGAGAAACAAAACACAATCAGACAAAAAATATCTCCCAGGAACAGTGTTCAAAAGTATTGCTTATAAAAAAAGGGGGGAAAAGTAAATACATAAAAAAATAAAATAAGAAGGTCTGAAATGCTAGTGCATAGTCAATTAGCTAACACCAAAGTTTGTTTTCTTTCCATATAAAGCTCTACTGCCCCTCTTACACTAGCAGCACGTCTACATGCTAAAGTCCATAGCAGCAAAACACAGTATCCATTTGGCATTTACAAAATTAAATTACTGAATAAAAATATAATTTGTTCTCATAAATCTATGTTTCATACAGTAATAATTTTTAAAGCAAGCTAATAAAAATCCCCTCAAAACAGAAACACACAATGTATATGTGGTCTAGAACCATAACAAAATCAAATAGTACTTCAAACATATGGATTTTTGAGCATTCACAATCTTGATCGGTTTTCCCCTTTGTATAGACTAGCGTTTCTAGTAATGCTTTTTTTACTGCAGTATTTCATACCAATGTATTTTGTTCAGTGATTAAGAATAAAACTGCCTGAGTACCTGCTCTTTATAACCCCCCCTCCCCCCCACATTTCATCACTGAAATAACAATACTGGTGTATTATGTCTACTTGATCTCAAAAAGTACAAAAAAAATCATTATTTTAGAAAGTCTGCATTAAGATAATTAATAATTAATTGATTAAAATTCAATACCTAATAATTTAGGCAAGTGTCATTTATTTTAAAAAAATCCTTTTAAGTTGGGTGAAATCCAACAAGAATATGCTCAGTGACTAAATGCACTTTGTGCTGCTCCCAACTGTTGTACCACAACAAAAATATGTTCTTCTCCCATTCGTGAAAAGTTTTCATGTAGAGGAATGGTGAATTCCACGTCAACTGAAGTGTTTTGAAAACCATAATGCTTGTCCGTAGACCCTTTACATGACCAGAGTCCGGGCTGAGAATGCATTAATATATTTGCGTGCCGGCTCGGTGAGGATCATTTGATCCTCTATCTTTCCACAGGATGCAGATTCCCAAGTGTTGCTGAGATGCTAAATTACATATAAAAAAAAAAGAGAGATGTTAGGGTCTGGTAGCATGATTTATTTTTTTGTTTCATGATAGCACCTCCGAGGCTCAACTGAGCTCAGATTCTGGGGTGCTAGACACTAAGCAAACATACTAGAAGACAGACCCCACCCTGAAGAATTTTACATCTAATAAGATAAGCTATACAAAGGAAATATTCCCATTTTACGGCTGGCTAACTGTCAGAAAAAGAAATATGATGACTTAAGATCAAACATGCGGAGAAAGTAATAGAACTCAAATGCCTTGAAACGTAAGCAGCTCTCTGAACCAGAAGGCTATCCTTCCTCTGTACAAAAGTATTTTCAGAGTTCCCTTAACTTGCCTTTCTAGTAAAGGCCTAACTAGAAAACTTCTTTGCAGGTTAACCTTAACACCATTCCAGAACTACTCAATGTGATACAGATTAAAAAGTACTAGTACCTGTAAATTCCTGCTACACTTTTATTCTCTAAAGATAGGTTCTGCCTACTTCTGCATTCCTGTACTAGATTTGAGGATCATGACAGCAATTAACAGAAAGCCCAACTTTCTTAACCATAATTGTCTATGTGTAGATCCAGTTTAGGAAAGAGAGGAGGGGAAGAACAGCCTTTCAGCAGAAACAACATGCTAATTATGATTTAAGACATTTCAGTTCTTGTGTCATCTACAGGGATTAGAGACTCTACTCAGTACAGTGTGACACTGAGATGCACATAACCATGGGGAGGGCTGTGCAGTGTGTTTACTCATGAAATGTTGTTTATAGGCAACATGTTTTTCATTCCCTTGAGCCATAAGAAGCATAGATATTTCAACTCCTGGAATTTAGTAACACACATTTTTCCTCTGAACTATTTTTGTTGTTCAAACTAGCACTTTGCCAGAGCAATTTATCATCTAAACTCACAACTGCATTATTAGGCAGTGCTAGTCCTACAAATTTCCATGTATTCCAAACATCTAAACATAATTACTTGATTCAAAATTGTTTGCTAAGAGAGGAATTGTACTGTTGTTGACAAGTTGGTGGATCTCCTGATTGCCTGCAGATCTAAAAGTGTGGCCAATCCAGCAGAAACAAACATGATACCTCCTTTGCCTGCAACATCTTCTACATTTCAAGATGAACGCTGCTTAGTTACATGCTCATTATCTGCCCTACTCCTAGGACTCTAGATTAAAGCATGTGTTGCTTAAGATACTTGTTTTGGGCTACTGAATACATATTAGTCTTTAACCTGAATTTATACAAAATATCATCCCAACTGGGAACAAAAATGTTATTTGAGACACATTTAAGTTTAATATGAAAGCAAGTGACACAGTTTATAATTTGAAAGAATATATAAATTTAGGTTATCCTAGGTAATATTTCACAAATGTCCCCAATAAAAACCTTGTCGTGGTGGGTGCTGTATAAACATATAGGCAGACATATTCCCTTCCCCAAAGGGCTTACAATCCAAAAGAGATTAAAAAAAATAAACAAGGAAGGGACAGGGATATAGCATAAGTAGAGTATTCAGGGTGAAGACTGGCATACATCATATTAGAGTTGTTTTCTATAAGGCTAGATTATTCTTTAATTTATTTGTTGCCTTTGACCATTTATTTTTAGATTCTAAATGTTGAACCTGATCCTACAGTCTTTTTTCATGCAAAATTCCCATGGACTTCCAGTAAAGTTCCACACCCAGAAGCAATGCTTGGTCAGGCATGAAATCATTAAGCTCTGCATGTATCTGTGAAGATATATGTTATATACCTAACTGGGCCCAACCTCATCTTGTCATTCACTCCCCCTGTGGTGGAGCTCCGTCTTGATTACATACCACAGCCAAAAGGCAGGTGTGACATACTTTTCACTTCACAGCCAGGCATGTGACATGCCACAAAATGCTGCAACTTCCTTGTATGTTTTAGGTAAACAGCTTCCATTGTACAATTTTCAAGGCACTTAATTTTTTTACAAGCCTAAGTAATATTGACTTTCAATGGGATTTAGGCACCTAAGTTCTTACCCCAATAGGCTGCTCCATGTCTGTTATTCCACTTAAAGGCATTAAAAAACATTTTCACCACACTGGCCTTCATTTAAGTGAGTGTTAAGACAGAAGAATCCAGTGAAACAGTATCAAACCCTCTTTTGGTGTCTTGTCTCCCATGCCACAATCAGGAACAGAGCTGGATGAGGCATATATTATGAGGAGATAGGAGAATTCAATGGATTCATAATATGCTTCAGTTTAAATTGATTTATATGAACTATGCTCTATAGACACAGTGGCAGAATTTGGCTTCTAAAATGTTTTCTAGAAATGTTTTAGACTTCATTTATTTCTCACACACACTCCAATTTAATACGAACCACAGAATCTGTTCCAAAGTATATATGTGATTTCTATTTAAATGTTCACACTTACTGCTTGGTACTCAGATAATAGTTTGAGAAAGTTACAACAAGCCCCTAACAAAGGACAATGCCTTTGCTCTGCTAGCTTTGCAGCTCACTTCTGGAGGCATGTGTTAAAGTCATGAACTCGAGCAACTCTACTTCCACTCTTGGCACAGATTGTTAGGTCTCACAACCCAGGCAGAGCATATTTCTGGATGTGAATGTACCTGTCTAAGACACCACTTTGTAAAAAGGGAAAAGCAACTTGGAAGCTGAGAAGCACAATGAATGGCTCTTTCCATGCCATCCGATCAGCAAAAGTGTCAGGTGGGGCTCAGCTGCATAAAAATGTCAGTGTAAGTGAAGAAAGCAGAGCCTGACAGTCACATCAGAAAAAAAGGACAGGGGTTGAGCAGAAAGTTAGAGACATAAAAGAAGCAGTTCAGACTCAGACACTAAAATACACCTTTAGAGAGTCCTCGTGATCCTCCTTCTTTCAGAACTCACTTAACAGTGCCTAACATTGGCAAAATTGTTTACATCAATACGAGTTTTGAGGCACAAAGACTAAAGGATTGGGCCCATCATTAGAAGCTTTAGGGTATGATCCAAAGCCCACTGAAACCAAACGAGCTTTGATGAGGCATTTAGTCTACACGTGGGTAAGAATTCTTTCAGTCTTCTATTACGAATATTTCTGTAGCGGTTTTTTTGTTCTTTTTTCAGTATTGCTATTTTTTCTTTAAAGCAGAATAATAGAAAAAAGATACAATATGTATGCTGCCAGAAGTTCCCATACAATTCCCAACCTATGATACAATTCTAGCCATGTCATTCTCCTGGATTCATTTTTTGCATCAGTAATCCTACCAGCACATCCTTCTCTTGGCAGAAGAATTATCTCACTTATCCTGTAACGTGCCTTCAGCTGCCCTAGGCAGAAGTGAACTGTAAACAAACTGTTACAGCTTTAACTGGGATATCCAGTTAAAGCACTTTACATAAAAACTTGAATCCTTTAAAGAAAACAGAACAGTAAGGCAAGACAAGGTGCTTTTCTGACAGGACTAGTCCTTCTGCACGTGGGCTGTGTCTACATTAGCAAGATTTTGCGCAAAAGTGGTCACTTTTGCGCAAAAACTTGCCGACTGTCTACACTGGCCGCGAGTTCTTGTGCAAGAACACTGACACTCTAATGTAAGAAATCAGTGCTTCTTGCGCAAGAACTCTGACGCTCCCGCTCAGGGATAAGCCCTCTTGTGCAACTGTTCTTGCGCAAGAGGCCAGTGTAGACAGGCAACGTTAATTTCTTGCGCAAGAAAGCACGATGGCTAACATGACCATTGGAGCTTACTTGCACAAGACAGTGTCTACACTGGCATGGATGCTTTTGCGCAAAAGCACATCTTTTGTGCAAAAGCACATGCCAGTGTAGACGCTCTCTTGCGCAAATACTTTAATGCAAAAACTCTTGCATTAAAAGTATTTGTGCAAAATCTTACCAATATAGACGTAGCCCCAGAGTATAGGTAGCCTCATATTATGCTGTATGTGTATTTTTAGCAAGTCCTTTGGCATTTCCACACTATACCTGCTCACAACAATCACTCATGGAAATGTAATAAAAATCTTTGGGCAAAGGCACACGTATTGAAAGATATCTTTTAAAGTCCCTGGGCAAGATTCTGATCTTAGGCCAATGAAAATCTGCAATCACTTCACTGAAGTTATAGATGTTCCTCTACGTTTGCATAGGTGCAGCTGAGCATCATTTGGCCTAGTTGGTCTAACATTACAAAAAAAATTGTCAAAGACATTCTAAGGGATGAGACTACTCAGAGTGTTTTACTTTCCTTCTCTACTTAAAGAGTATGTAGGGCCCCGAGACCAAATGCAACCTGTATTTTATGGCTGAGTTACAGTATGCCATTAAAAGAAGAGTTGTGGTAGAAATGCAGAGTGCCTTAAATAGTAACAGCATAATAGATACCCTAATGAATTATTTCTCTAATAACCATCAAATATAACTTTAAACTTTCCTCTTTCCTCTGTATTTGGAATCAAGGCATGTGCTTTCAATGCTATTTATCAGTCCCCTGCTCATGAAGATTAATGCAGATGTCAAATTACCGTAAATTAATTCTACTTCATTTTCTTAGGGAATAATCAGTTCTAATTTACTTAAGTAGCAGCAATAAAATAGCACGTCTACACTGTAAGTAATTCCGTGGCTGGACTATGATAGCCTAACTGAGGTACACATTTGGGCTCTGGGAGAAGCCTGATCTCTGGGATCCTACAGGCTGTAGCCTGAGCCTCAACACCTATACTGCCATTTTACAGGTCTGCAGCCTAAGCCCAGCATGTCCAAGTCAGCTGACATGAGCCAGCTATGGATGTTTAACTGCAGTGTGGACAGTGCCTCTTACAAGGGCACTAAGCAATCCCCTTCTCAACTTGGTATTCTTCCAGTTGTACAGATGTATAGCCCACTCCTGCTTAATAAAAATAAAAACGTCAAGGCTCCTTAGCTTTTATTATTATGACGATGATATCAATGTCAGGAAGGGGAATTTGATAGGGCCAAAATCTTGAAAAAGCCCAGCTCCCAATGCTGTAATGGCCTCTCTACTGCCATGTGCCTGCATCCCATCTGCAGACTCTGAAAACCACATGAAGGAATCACAGCTGTTAGGGCATCAGTCACTTCTGAGGCATTTGGCACCTAAATTCTACTGCCCAGAGAGAAGACGATGTTGCAGATTGACTGTCCCCTGACTTCTGGCTTCTTCTTGCTTCCTTCTGCAAAGCAGAGTGCCTGTGTATCAGCTATACAACGGAGCGGGGGAGCTACCCAACTAGCAAAAATTTACTACAAATCATGGCCACATTTCCCTTCTGTACAAACATCAACGCTTCTAGTGGGGATTAGGGCTGTTCTCGCTCCCCTGCTCCCTCTGGGAACAGAGGAAAACATATGGCCTTATGATCCCAATATCCCCAGAAAGTCAAGGATGAAAGCCAATCAGCAGGTTCTCCACACAGACTTCTGCTGCAAGTTAGATATAATGTCTCAGGAGTATGTGTTTCACTTTCTAGCCTAATTTCATTATGCTGTAAGAAACTCCAGAAATTGAAAAAAAAATAGGAGAAAATTAAAGTTCCTGTCAACTCATAACATTGGTTCTTGGAGAAGACTAACATGGCCCCAGAACAGAAGTAACTGTGTTTTTAACTTACACTAAACTCATTCTTTAAGAGAAAATTCAGATTGTGACATAAACCATTGAAAGTCAGGAAATTCAAACTGAAGGGTGTCAGTCTGTGGTTAAAAAGAGGAAAGTGATGGGAGCTAAATGTTTAAGAATGTGCTGTTTTAAACTCGATGGCTTATACAACATGTAGTTTCCTTTTGTTATTTCTAAACAAATACATTTTTAGAAGTTTTGTTTTTAAAAATGGCTGCTATGAATTAATGTGTTTTGCCAGAATGAGGACTACAGGCACTGGGTGTGCAGTCTATGATTTATCCTAATTTTCTTTCCCTGGTATTGTATCTGTTGTGATCATTCTTCCTGTTATCTGATTGACTAGTGGATATGTTAGTCTGTTTGGTGAATATATAACTGTTCTGTAAAAGCATGGGTATTACATTTGAACAGCCAAATCCTAACGTCCTAATGGTGTGTCTACACTAGTCCCCTAGTTTGAACTAAGGAGGCTAATGTAGGCATTTGAAGTTGCAAATGAAGCCCAGGATTTAAATATCCCGGGCTTTATTTGCATCTTCCCGTCCGGGCGCCATTTTTAAATCCCCTCAGTCCGAACTAACTGCCCGCGGTTACACGCGGCAGTCAAACGTTAACTCGAACTAAGTCCTTAGGTGAAACAAAATACAGGACTATGTAGCACTTTAAAGACTAACAAGATGGTTTATTAGATGATGAGCTTTCGTGGGCCAAACCCTATTTGATCTGAGGAAGTGGGTCTGACCCACGAAAGCTCATCATCTAATAAACCATCTTGTTAGTCTTTAAAGTGCTACCTAGTCCTGTATTTTGTTTCAGCTACACCAGACTAACACGGCTACATTTCTATCACTAAGTCTTTAGGTGTAACAGTTAACTCGAACTAAGGACTTAGTTCAAGTTAACGTTTGACTGCCGCGTATAGCCGCGGGCAGTTAGTTCGGACTAAGGGGATTTAAAAATGGCGCTCAGACAGGAAGATGCAAATAAAGCCTGGGATATTTAAATCCCGGGCTTCATTTGCAACTTTGAATGCCTACATTAGCCTCCCTAGTTCGAGCTAGGGGGCTGTTGTAAACATACCCTTACAGAGCAAGCTTTACTCAGACAAAGTCTCACTGAAGTGAATCAGTTTGTCTGAGAAAGGATTCTAGGATGTATCCCAAAATCTTATCCCTTGAAGTCCTCACTCGTGCAAAATTCCATCTGCAGTGAACGGAGTTTTGTTTAAGTGGTGGCAATGAAAGGACATGGTTGTGTGTGTGTGTGTGTGTGTGTGTGTGAAATTTACCAATCACACAAGCCCAAGCACAGTACACTCTGAATGGCATGAGACACATCTACAGATTGTCAATAATTATTCAGCTAAACAGGTGTTCATTTAAGCTGGGATGTAGCTACAGACTGGGCAATAAAGATTTAGGTACAACTAGGAGTGGCAGGCTGAAAAGTCACACAGGGGCAGTATATTACCTGGATTGCTACTTCCACTGCCATTTCATGCTATGAGTCAAGGAATGGTAGTGCTCTGCAAGTCAGCCCTTCCCCTAAATATCACACCCACCATTTGGCTCACCAGATTCATGAGGTGCCTTCTCTGGGCTGCGGCTGGACGCAGCCCCTCCAGTAACGAATACACGTCAGACCCCTGCTCTGCTGGTCAGTGTTTCCTGTGAGCTATGCACTTGTGCAGCCGCTCAGGAGAGATTCAAATGCTGCTCAGTTGATTAGCAGAGCGCCCAAGCTAGGTTTTTTGTTTCTATGATGGTGCACATTAACATAAGCATCAGTGCACACAAAAATTATTCCACGTCTGGATGGAAAAAATATGCATGTGGATGGAAAAGATTAGAAGGAACATTGTTGCTGGTCACTAGGAAAGACCATGTCCTGAGTTGTGGGGCTCTGTGATGGGAAAAGAGCTCTGCATAGAATAAATTAGACACATCTTTAAGGTGAAGGATATCACTGCTACATTCTGTCCTTGTGAACGTACTGCTTGCAATCTGTAGTGCAACATGAGGGATTCAAATAACTAGGAATTTATGTGGTAGAATGCTAAGAGGAGAAATCCACCATGAGACAAAGAGAGAGGGCTAGTGCAAACCCCTTCAACATATGCCACTACTGCCTCCAGGGCAACCAGTCCACAGTCCCTGCACATGTCATACTGGATACTTGGTTCACTGGATCACAGACATGGATCCCCAGCCCGTCCCTTGGCTTGCACCCATCTGATCTTCTATACTGGATTATAGGGATCTGGCACAAAGCAGTATCTGGCAGTATCCACACAGTTAAAAAACCCCCAAAAACCTTAACAAATTGTTCGGCACATTTTGTTACAAGAAAAGCAACTTTCTCCTCTGGGATTTAATCACTCAGAAATACTGAAAGGGGTCAGATCATTTTAGTGCTAGTTGCTTGTCAAATGCCATTGTTTTAAAAGCAAATGCATGTAGGAACTATGAAAGCAATGAAAAAGGTTGCAAGCAGGTACACTTACTGCGTCTCACTTACATAAGTGTAAAAAGACAAACATAATTTTAAAAAAAATGTATGTGTGGGCTAAAACTTTGTGCCAAGGATGTTTTAGGACAAAGAAAATTATTTTTGACTAATTTAGAACACATTTAGAACTAATTTCGAACATGTCCATACCTATGGAGCCTTGTTGCAACCCTTGGCTGGAACTGCAGCCTCTGTGGCTACAAACATATTAAAGTGGCGTGGGCCCACCAGAAACTTACCCTGGTGGCCCTGCAACCCAAGTTTGAAAAATGTTGATTTAGATATCAGCATAAAGAGAACACTTACAAAATTTGTGCCCAATACCAAACTGGGAGAAGCTGCAAGTGCTTTGGAGGATAGAATTATAATTCATATTGATCTGAACAAACTGGAGAAATGGCCTGAAGTAAATAGGCTAAAATTCAGTAAAGACAATTGCAAAGTACTCCACTTAGGAAGGAGTAATCAATTGTGCACATACAAAATGGAAAATGACTGACTAAGAAGGAGTACTGCAGAAAGAGATCTTGAGGTCACAGTGGATCTCAGGCTAAATATGAGATAACAGTGTGACATTGTCCCCAAAAAAGCAAATACCATTCTGGAACATATTAGCAGGAACATTGTAATCAAGACACAAGAAGTAATTTTTCCACTCTGCTCTGTGCTTATTAGGCCATCTGTGTCTAGTTCTGGGCACCACATTTCAGGAAAGATGTGGATAAATTGGAGACAGTCCAGAGAAGAACACCACAAATAACTGAAGGTCTAGAAAACATGATCTTTGAGGGAAGACTGAAAAAAATGGGTTTGTCTAGTTCGGAGAAGAGAAGACCGAAAAGGAACATGATCACAGTTTTCAAGTACTTAAGAGGATGTCGCAAGGAAGGAGGAAAAACTGTTCTTGTTAACCTCGGTATAGGACAAGAAGCAATGGGCTTAAATTGCAGCAAGGGACATTTAGGACATTAGCAAAAAATTTGTAACTGTCAAGGTGGCTAAGTACTAGAATAAGTTGCCCCAGGAGATGGTGGAATCTCTGTCATTAGAGATTTTTAAGAACAGATTAGACAAACACTTGTCAAGGATGGCCTACATAATGCTTAGGCTATGTCTAGACATCTTCCAGTTCATTTTTGCAGTTTTGCCACTATAAGATTGCTTGCATAGCTACTCTATGTCGATGGAATAGATCTCACCATCAGCATAATTAATCCACTCCCAAAAGAGTAGCAGTAGTTAGGTTGGCATGAGACCTCTCCCACCAACAAACATACTGCTGTGCACACTAATGCTTTTGCTGCCATAGTGTATGTCACTCAAAGAGATGAAATATCCACACTTTTGAGCAACAAAAGCTTTGCCAACTTAAGTTGCCTAGGCATAGCCTTGGTCTTCACTTGAGTGCTATGGACTGGACTAAAAGATCTTCCCTTCCAGTCCTATGATGATTAGTAAATTTACCTAGGGAGATAACATTTAGAAAATGGAACAGGGAGGGGAACAATGTAAAGGTAAAGATTACTGAATATAGTTAGGCACTAACAAGTTGCAGCTGTTTTATATTTATTAGGGATGTAATAGTGTAGTCGACTAAACAATTAACTGATAAACGGGTGCATATCAGTTAACATTATTGACTATATGCAACACTCCTCCCCACTCCCGCACGTACATTTTTTAGCAGACTGGCTGACAGGCTCTCTCAGGGTATGTCTACACTACCCTCCTAGTTCGAACTAGGAGGGTAATGTAGGCATACCGCACTTGCAAACGAAGCCCGGGATTTGAATTTCCCGGGCTTCATTTGCATAAGCGGGGAGCCGCCATTTTTAAAACCCTGCTGGTTCGAACCCCGTGCAGCGCGGCTACACGGGGCACGAACTAGGTAGTTTGAACTAGGCTTCCTAGTTCGAACTACCGTTACTCCTCGTGAAATGAGGATTCAACTACCGTTACTCCTCGTGAAATGAGGAGTAACGGTAGTTCGAACTAGGAAGCCTAGTTCGAACTACCTAGTTCGTGCCCCGTGTAGCCGCGCTGCACGGGGTTCGAACCAGCGGGGTTTTAAAAATGGCGGCTCCCCGCTTATGCAAATGAAGCCCGGGAAATTCAAATCCTGGGCTTCATTTGCAAGTGCGGTATGCCTACATTACCCCGCTAGTTCGAACTAGCGGGGTAGTGTAGACATACCCTCAGTCCTGGACCGTGCTGGCTCTTAGTGCTTGTAGTGCTGAGCCACAGCAGGGGTAGTTGCCAGACCTGGCAGGAGCCGGGATTGAGTGGTAGCACTGCTAGCCCTTATCAATTAATCATATAGTCTACAAAATTTTGTCAAGTACGTAATTAACAAGTTATATGCTTTTTAACATCCCTAATATCTACTAGGAAAATTCTGCTTTTACTTCATACACAGGATCCTCCTATAGTGGACAAAATGAAGTTGGTGAGAGTAAAATTGTCCTTATACATTTAAGAAAGAAATATTGGCCCAAATTCATCACTGATATAAATCCACTGATGTTAACAGTTACACCAGTGATTAATTTGGCTCTTTTTTCTTTATCTGCATAACACGAATGCTAATTTGGATGTATTATGATGACCCAAAGTCAAGTCCTGATGCTATATTACTATAAAATGGCTATATATTGAAAAAAAAAAGATGAGTCACAATAAGTAAGCATTTCAGCCTGCAGCCTCATTCTTCATTTTCATTTTATATTTGAGCTGAACATTCTTCATCAAGTTTGTGAAAAAAAGTTCAAAAAAAGATCTGGATAAATTCATGGACACTCAGTCCATTAATAGCTATTAGCCAGAATGGGTAGTAATGGTGTCCCTAGCTTCTGCTTGTCAGAATCTGGGAATGGGTGTTAGAGGAGGGATCATTTGATGATTACCTGTTCTGAGGCACCTGGCATTGGCCACTGACAGAAGATTGAATATGGTGCTAGACAAACCTTTGGTCTAACCCTGTATGGCCATTATTATGTTCTTGTGTCAGCTATTTTTTTTTAAACTACTATTCCTTCTTTCAGTTTTGTAGTTAGTAAATATTGGGCTAAGGTATTAAGTCAGTTTTTATTCCATCTGTACCAAGTAAAATGTCCTTTTGGCCAAGTCCTTAGAGACGCTGAACACTTACCAATCATCCTTAATGCCCAGGGAAGTCAATACCATTTTTGATAGAAAGGTATCAAGATTTTGCATTGAAGTTAGTCCAAAGTTAGGCTGATATATTTATCTGTATATTTAGCAAAAATTCCCACTGATATTGAGCAAGGAGAAAAAATAGTATAAAGACTTCGATAGATAGAAGTTTATGAAGAAACTTACTTCAACAAAACAGGAAATGTAATTTGGATTTAATATATCCACAAATCAAAATATTCTATTCACAGTAATGTTTTCTAACTCACTAAGGCCTTGTCTAGACTAACCACCAGCGTCGATCTAATCTACGTCACTTCAGCTACACAAATAGCGTAGCTGAAATAGACATATTTTACCGCAGCATCATGTATGTGGTAAGGTTGGCGGGTGGGGCTGCTCTCCCACTGGTGTCAGCTACTCTTCTTACTGAGGCTGAGTACCGGCATTGACAACAGAGTGCTTGGAGATCAATTTATTGCATCCAAGCAGACGCAATACATTTACGGCCTGTAGATCAATCCCTGGTGTAGTGGAGACAAGCCCTAAGGGAGGGATTTTCAAAAACAACTAGAACATTTCTGCTCCTATGTCATTATGGGAGACAAGGTGGGTGAGATAATCTTTTATTGGACCAACTTCTGCTGGTGACAGACAAGCTTTCATGCTACACAGTGCTCCTCTTCAGGTCTGGGAAAGGTACTAAAAGCCTCATAGCTAAATACAAGTGCTACAGGTAGTTTAGTATAAGCAGAGTGGCCTATTAACACCCCTGTAGTCATAGGGGTTAGTGAAATACAGAGTTTTGTAACAAGACATAAATTCAGTTTCTCTATTCAGTCCACAATTTTCAGTGTTTGCCTGAGTTATGCATTTAAGCTCCCAAGCTAGTCTTTTCAAAGTGCTGTACAAGATCCCTATGGGTATGTCTACACTACCCCACTAGTTCGAACTAGCGGGGTAATGTAGGCATACCGCACTTGCAAATGAAGCCCGGGATTTGAATTTCCCGGGCTTCATTTGCATAAGCCGGGCGCCGCCATTTTTAAATCCCGGCTGGTTCGAACCCCGTGCCGCGCGGCTACATGCGGCACGAACTAGGTAGTTTGGACTAGGCTTCCTAGTTCGAACTACCGTTACTCCTCATTCCACGAGGAGTAATGATAGTTCGAACTAGGAAGCCTAGTCCGAACTACCTAGTTCGTGCCGCGTGTAGCCGCGCGGCACGGAGTTCGAACCAGCCGGGATTTAAAAATGGCGGCGCCCGGCTTATGCAAATGAAGCCCGGGAAATTCAAATCCCGGGCTTCATTTGCAAGTGCGGTATGCCTACATTACCCCGCTAGTTCGAACTAGCGGGGTAGTGTAGACATACCCTATGTCATTTAAACATTTTGGAAAAACCACTCTAGAATCTTAAAATTCAGTGGGGGAAGAGGGATTTATATTTCCACAGAATTGTTCAGGATTTAGCTAGTCACCTTTCAGGCCACAGCTTTACTTGCTGCGCCAGAAATCGTTCTTCTAGTGAAGACCCACTAAATCGAACACTGAGGGTGGCTCTGGTCAGCATAGGTATTCCTTGCAGTCGTGAGGAGTCACGGCTTGCCTTTACTAGATGGAAGATTGCCACTGCCATGATCAATCTTTCAGATTTTGATTTAGCAAATCTAGGACTCACTAAATCAAACTCCAAGAGCACCTCTTTCCCTCCACCCAGGCATCTGGTACTCCTCCTTTTTCAAAGAATAAGGGAAGCCAATGGAAGCTTTTGCTCCTGTCAGCCTCCTGTTGTGAGGATGCCTCCAAACACAGATTACGGTAAGGCAACTCCAGCTATGTATTCTATGTTACTAGAGTTGGGTACCTTAAGCTGAGCTGCCAGGTCTAATATAGACCTGGACTAAGGGAAGTCAACAGAAGTGTTTGCATCCTCTGTGAAGATGGTGCCAAGCTCATATTTTACATAGCTGGAGCTGCGTGCCTAAACCCAATCTTCCAGGTCTAGTGCAGGCCCTGCTTAAGCAGCAAAACTTGATCTTATACATATTGACTAGAGAGGGGTGATTTTTTTTTTGCATGTTAAAAGTTAAAAATGTATGTATTTGTTAAAATTTTTGAAAATATATATATGTACACACATAGTAATCTAGACTTACTCAAATTCAGTTAAACATACAAACATTTAATACAGCTAAGAAAGACTGATACAAAAAGCTGGACAAAAGATTTGTGGAGGTAAGAGGTTTTCAGATGGTAGAGTTAAACCTGCCTCTCTGATATTATCTTATTTTCATCTAAGAAAGGACTAACTTGACTATGCCACTCTGCTACATTAACATATACAGAGCAACACTGAATGCACCCCAGACAGTGATGAACAGATCAAGTAAGGCTGGCAGTTTGCTAAATCTGGGTCAATTAATCTTAACATATCACCTTCCTGAACATGAAAACTTGTTAAATCATACTGTAAGAGATATCTAGAACTCATGTAAATAAAGATTTATAATTGAAAAGCAAATACCTGCAATGGACTAGCCAATGGCCTGTTTCTAGGTACTGCAAATGTTTTGTGAATGCTTTCATCCTCCTCTGACACTGGCATCTTTAAAACGGAACTAGTAAGAAGATTCTAAACAAAAGAAGAAAAAGGGAGTATTTAGAAGAATTTTCATAACACTAAATTTACAAAGACCACAAATAATAATTAAAGGGTTTTAAAAACCGATCCAGCCCAAATGCACAGTGGATAATATGATGCCCTATCACATGAGGAGTTTGTGCCCTCTCATCCCTGATGCCTGATTATAGAGCAGCATTATAAATGTAGAGTAAAGGCCTTGATCCAGTAAAGCACTTAAGCATGTGAGCAATCCTAATGAAGTCAATGGAATTACTCAGAGGCTTAAAGCACCTGCTCTGCCAGAATGGGACCCAGGTGGACTTTCTTCTCTTTCACCAGTTGTAACTCTGTGATCTAGGCAATTTTATATAGAGGTACCGCGCTATTTTAAATGGATGCCTTTTACAAAGTCAACTGCAAATGCCACACCTATATCTGAATGCCTGCAACTCCCACAGTCCCCAAGGTCTAATTAAGATCAACATTGTCACTTGTGTTTCATATATGCATAATATATACAAACACACAGATGGCACTACATCCATAATGAATCAATACCTCTTCTGTTAGGAAATTCAAAAATAAACTATTCTATACCAGGCCCTTACAAATATTGGATTAAATATTAAGAAAGTTTTTGAGTTAGAAAACTTGTACATACAGGCACATCTTCCATAGTAGATGCATGTGTGAAGAGCTGAGTGTTCAGGTTCGCCCCTTCCCAGTGATTCGAGCAAAAGAAGTTTCCAGCTTTACCTGTTGGTGACTCCACCTGGAAGCAGAAAAAGAACAATGAATTTAACTCATCAAGAGACTATCTATCCTTTAAAGTTACTCAGCAAGCGGACTGGTCTGCAAAGGCTGGATGTCCAAAGACACAATTTAGCCCTTGGTAGCAATTTCACCCTTTTCATCCAATAATTTCTAAATACTCAATTTAATAATAACAGATCTTTGAATACAAGAACTCAGATGCACACTACTCCCACTTTCAGTTATTTATGTAAGTTTTAATCCTTTTTTTAAAGTAGTGACAGAACATGTATTTTGTGGCTTCACAATAATGATAAATTATGAAATGGGATATTTTCAAACCACCGGACTTCTAAGTCACTCTGTGTAATTTGGTTCCCATTAGGCTATTTTATATATTGCACCAAAATTAGAAAAATTAGTCAAAATTTCTGGATTAATTTACCTTTCATAAAATGCAAATAATGAACATTATCCTAGCCTGAACCCACTCCCACTGGCATCAGCAGAAATACTTCCAATTAAGTCAATGGGAGATGACTTGGGTACTAATAGCATATTATTTAGCTCAGGCACTAAGATCTTGGAATTCACATGGGGAAAAAAAGCTACATCTGATTGAAAATAAATGGATGATAGTTTCATAGCAAACAGTGCTGATTTAGGTTACCCCATGTAAACTTTTATGCCATACCTCTTGTTTGATTTTTTTCACCAAAGGGATTCCACTTTCATGTAGACCAGACACTATTTCAGATTCATCAGCTTCTTGTTTGATAACATCGTGCAGGTCTTCTACAAGATGAGTTGGAGTCTGAGGCTGAAAGAAAAAAAATGCACAGTTTTCATCGAAGGCAACCCCTTCATACTAATAGCAAAGTGACTTTTATCACCATTTCTGTCTTACCAGCATCTTCAAGGGGCCATATTTGATTTCTTGAGCTGCAAGTGCATTTTTGAATGGAGTAGGTGTTCTTGGAGAACTCTCCAGTATTGACCTCTTGATGGCTGGTGTTCTGAAACTTTAAAATAAATGGGAGAAAAATTCTGTTACCAAGAACGTGTTTGAGCAACTTTATTCTGACTCTATAATTCAATGGAAAAAAGTGACCTACTGTTATAGACTGATGGATTTTATTAAATATTATTTTGTGATAATGCCATGAGTTCACTCTATATTCTTTCACTATTATGGAGGAAGCACGTTTTAATAATTTAATTACAATAATCTAATAAACGGATGACTGTATATACATGATTATTTTCTATTCAAAACCTCTATAATGAAAAAAACCTAGGTTTTTTTTAAATTAAAGAAAATCCAAATCAAATGCATCAACAAGCTGAACTGTACCAAACAGTTCAGCGTTTTGTGTTGGCTGTGTCCTAATAACCTGCCAGAAGTCTGAAAATACTATGTTAAAATAAAAAAGGACTTACTTATTGTTTTCCTTCTGAGTCTTAAAAGTTTGGTCTCTGTGGAGTGGTGTTGTAACAGACACTTTATGACCACAGAGTGGAGTGGAAGTTAAAGTAGGATTGTCAAGATCCAGATTTTCATGGTTCGCTGAGGTGTTTAAGAACTGCAGTTATGAAAAGGAAAAAACAATATGAACAACTAGATGATGATGTTGCCATTACAAGTTAGTTTTGATGAGCAAAAAAGAAAAAAAAATTGTCTTTCTAGATAATTAACAAGAATATTTCTATTGACTCACAATATAACTGTATGTGTGGTTATTAGTGTCTGATTACATGATAACGGTGTTACTGCATGAGCAATTGGTTGAGATGAAGCAAAAATTAGCGTTTTTAGCACTGGTAGTATGAACAAAATCACTTTCTGTTATCACTACTCACAGAGATAAATATTAAGAACTCTACTCTATTTTTAATCAAATTGCAAATGACTCCAACAACCATTTGCCTAAATAAGGCCTGAGTACTAATAGGTAAGGACTTAAAAAGCTGGCATGAAGTATGATGGCTAGATTCCATTAAGTTTTAAGTAACATATTTAGGCATGTATTAAATTAGTAAATAAAGTGTTTTTATAGGACACTGAACTCCCAATCATCTCTCTGAAAATGGAGTACTCCATTTTCAGAGCACAAAATGAAAGTTATAGCATGCTACAAATGCACCAAGTGTTCTGAAATGCAAGTATTGGACTGATTAATTAAAATGGACTCTGTTATATTATTCAGATAAAAACTCTGCATCAGGAGGGTATTGCCTTAACCTCATTTCCATATCTAATATTTATGATTCTATGAATTTAGTGACATTGTTTCCCTGTTAAGTTAAAGTTTTGCCACAACATATATGGCTCAATAGGCATACTTGTAACAAATTAAAAATATTAAACATAAACATATGTTTTAAAAATATTAAACATAAAAAAACCTTAGTACATCTCAAAATATGCACTTAGTACGCAGTCAATAATATATGTTTAAATATACTTAAGTGCAAATATAGCAGGAGACATTGTGATAAATAAAATGCATTATATAACCTCCAATAATTTTTTTCTCTCTTTAAAAAATAACAAAACCCCATGCTAACGTAGTGATACAGCTGTGACACAAAGCAACAAATGACAGGAAATTCAAAGTGGAGAACAAGAGAACCTTCATGTACAAATTTTCTCCTTGTCTCTATCCCATCCCATTTCACCCCAAGAATCATTTCGATTTTCTGACTGTTGTCAGTTTGTCTCACAACCAGCATACTATTTAAATAACAAGATTTTTGGTTTTTCTGGGTCAGTGAATCACACTGTAAATGGACAGAGATGGGAAAGTGTTATAATGAATAGAAATGTTAAACTCTGGTAGTTGGAGGAATTCAGAGCAAAAGAAAGCAAACAATCATCATACCATTCAAAATCACCACGAATTAAAGAAACAATAAAAAAAATCAGCAGTTAGCTTGCTGATAATCTAAACTCAGTGGTAAAGACTAACAGCAGTGAGACTATTCAAACATGGAGTGAAATCAACAAGTGCAACAGTAATTAGTCATTTGTTCCAAAGGATTAGTTTCTAAATTGTTAACACTCTGGTGACTTTTGAGAATTAGTAACATCTGTGCAGAAGACTTGATCTACCTGTGAGGGAGAGAAGGGTAGGCTTTTGACAGGGGAGCGCTTAGGAGTTGAACTGCTGACGTCAGCAAATATGAAGGAGCTACTGTGGCCACTGGCTAAGTGGCTGGAATGCCCTCTCTTTTTGCGAAGAATGACCAACGGAGCTGTGCTGCATTTTGAGGCAGATAAGGACTTTGGTGAGTCAAGAGCACCCTGACTCAACATGATTTTGCTCAAGTTTGTACTAGGGTGTCCTTCAGGTCTACACGCATTGGCCTCTCTTTGCTGAAGCTGTAAGACTTTGCCTGAGGGAGTTTTGCTAGGCGAAGTGTCTGCTTCTTCAAAGAATTCAAAACTGCTGAGATCACCCCATGATGAACGATCCTGAAACAACGTGGGAGGCACGGAACTATAAGACAGTATATAGTGCCACCTCATGAAAATACAGCATCATGATATGCCAGTAAAAACAACAACAACAACAACAAAGCCATTCCCAATTTATTTACTTTGACCTTGGTGTTTTTAGTAGCATTATGAACACCTACTCATGTTTTTAATATTAAACCAAATATTGGTGCTAGAAACCAAAATTCCAGAAAATAGCAACGAGTCGCATGATATCCTACCAATATTATCCATATCAGTGTAGTGATTATTCCTTGTATTATGTAAAAATGTGTTAATCAGTCTCCATTTAAGCTCATCCACTCCATAACCAGCATGCCTGCAACTACGTACTGAATGAATGTAGTAAAATTTGAGATGTACACTCTTGTTGTTATAAATTGACACCTAACAACTCATTACAATATAATAGTTCTATTGCAACTGTCATACTCAGAACTCACAGTGAAAAAAGGCCATTGTTAAATGCTGTAAGCCACTCAGTATTAAATCAATGTTTCCAATTCTTTAAATATGCCAGGCAGGCTTGTTAAGCTCTGAAAAGAGGCAGCTATTGATGCTATGTCCCACAGCAAGGAAGAATTCCAGAAAAGCATATAGAAACAAGCATGCACAATCACACATAAGCCTACAGGTTCCTGACACTGTTGTCATAAGTGAATATCACTTACACCATTAAGCTGGTTTTGTTATCTCTAATCTGATTTCATTTTAAGAGAAAGCATATTATTAAGAGTCCATTTAAACTACAGACTTTTATAGTTTGATGAAAATAACTCCTCCCCCCCACACAAGTGGGGGGTGGGAGGTGGGAAAGAAATCTACATATTATACAAGATTAAATCACTCTTTGGGACTTGATACACAGAACCATGTGTTATTTTAAAAATAAGTTTCAAATCTTGCAATTACGTTATTTGGAAAATATAAATAAATAGCTCCCAGCTCCACTCCCCTTGCACCCAGAACGCACACAAATTCACCTGAAGTGACAGTTCTACTTACGGAATCTATTAACTGAAGTGTTTCTGCAAATTCTAAGAGATTCTTAACATTATCCAGGATGTTGCTCTGATGAACAATCATGCACCGTGCAGGGGATGCGCTTTCTTCAGGTAAGCAGCCATGATCCACTGGTGGAGATGGAGTACAGTGGTGATGCTCTCCCAAACAGGAAACAGGTGCACTGTCGCCACTAGTTCTGGTATTGTCAGCAACTGTGGTGCTGTGCCAGCCTGGGTAGCTTGTTGTGTGGTTCTGTGTCTAAGGGAAGAAGAAAAAAAAAAAGGAGGGAAAAAAGGCAGAAGGAACTTAGCAATGAAATTGCACAAGGTGTCAGATGCTGCTGGAGGAAAGATAAAAGGAGTTGCATCATCTAAAAAACTTACGCCTATGAAACAATTGTCAAGATGTTTCCTTTCATCAATGCAAGATCTTATATTGGTGCATTTTTATTTGTCATCTTGAAAGTACCTCATTTAGATCCAGTACTAGGTATCATGGGCATATATATGGTATATCCAATACATTTCAAACTACTGTTACTCCAAAAGTCCCATTAAAAAAATCTACAAGTCTTTTGCTGTGTGAAACAATTGGCAAGAATTCACTGCTTAACACTCAGCCCTGTAAGAATCTAAAGGATTTAAGAGTTAGAGTTGCTTTTGTTTGCACATTTCATCTTCTTCTATCCCTGTCTAATGCTACAGCTTACACCAATGCAATGAAGAGGCTGTCAAATCAACGTGGTTAGGAAAGCAGAAGAGCAAATTAACAGAAGTTTCTTTCCAGTGTGATCATGCAACAGAAGAAATTGCAAAACATTAACTAAAGTTAAAAGTGGCCAAACTAACATATCATGCACAAAATTGTTTTATTATTAACCAGAAAAAATTACTCAAAAGTATCTGCTGGCTATCACTTATCTTCTAGGATGATTTTGGCTTATTTGCTTTAACTATATTATTACATAGAATAAGCTACTTATCTATTTTACCACCTATGCATGATAAAATGTGAGAATTCAGTAATAGCCAGCATGGGTTGCACACATGCAGCTAAAGGTCCTAACATTATTCACAGAAAAGTAAAACGAATTATCAAACATGCACCAAGTCTGAAGTTTACGAAGTATGTAATACGCAGCTGAAGTAAGGAATGCAACAGAGAGGAAAAATCTAATGAACAGGCACTACATTTTCATTACATGAACCATTGCACACTTTCAGAAATACTTTCCCCAGTAATATCAGATCTGGTAGGATTTACTCAGTTAACTTGAGTGTTTACACCCTTGCGGTAAAATGTAGAGCCCAATCTTGCTCACGTTGACTTTGCAAAAGTAAACACCTGTAGTTGTTTAGTATTATAACAAACAAATTTACAAAGCAAATGCATATTAAATATGTGCTATGTTTCATTCTTTTAAAAACGGAAATATAGAGCCTTGATTAGTGCCAGAGGCAGAGGGGGAGTAAAAAGGTAAAGAGACAAGCACTGGGGTAAAGCTGCTATCCCTCCATCCAAGCACACAGTGACAGTCTTACTGGTAATGCCTGCTGCCCTTTCAGTTCATTCTCAGTCGACATTAGTAGCAACTCTAATTCCTTTATTCGTTTTTCTTTCTCAGGGTCTTCATCATTATAGTGTCTCTGCAATTAAGAGTTAAGGGAAAAGAAAAGATAAAGGTCCGATTGAATGTTGCAACTAAAATGCTTGTGGCTTGCCATCCTGTGGTATCACAGCCAAATTAGCCTCAGAGGTAAAACAAATGTCAATTGTGTTTTCCACTGTAAAAAATCCCTATTCAATTTCATTACAGACATTGAAATAGCAATGGTGAAAGGCATCACACTAAATGTCACTTAATGTGTTTTAAATTTACCTCAAAAGAACTATTAGCTTTGTCAGAACTCCCTCCCCTTCCCCATTTTCTCTCTCCATCCCTTAGTATGTTAAAAATGTTTTTTAAAGGTAAGAAGTTTCCACATCATATGTTTCACAAACTGAGTCTTGAAATGATCTTTAAACTATCTACCTGAATAGCTGCAGCGGCTGGCTGAGGGACATTGACAATATTTACATGCAGTGCTACTGGATATGGGATTTGACCAGGGACCTAGGCCAAAACACAAAAGACACTCAACGTTATTAATTCCATTATATGAGCTATCCTGCAGTGTGTGTTTAAACTTAAGCACTACTCTTGTATCTTGCACTGTAAATTTAAAATCCATAAAACCACTCTCTTCTAACTTGCAAGAAAACTGAACAGCCTTTCATAAGTAAATAGGACACTAAGCATCAGAGGAGGAAAGAAGTTCAAATACGAAGCACCTGCCAGTTCTAAAAGTTGATGAATAATTCAAAGAAAGTTATGCTTTTAATATGGTTTACATTTTTTTAAACTGAAGTTCAAATGGGAAACAGATACATTTTATTACAATCTAAGGCCCCACTACAATCTAAAATCCATAACACAATTGTGTTTAAATGTAGTAATAATTTTCATGTTAGTTTTTAGCATAAAACTAATTTGGATTAAAACCAATCAGAATTTTACCCTGCAATCAATACTCAAACAGAATAAATATTGACAACAATAGGAAAGTGACATAAAAGGGGGTCTGCGGAATTAGGCCTAAGTATAGTTGAATTTCAACAAATGCAATACTCACCACCATAAGAAAAGCTATTTCACGTGCATTATAGTTAGTTAGTTTGTTTTAAAAATTATAATGTTAGAATGCTGCAGCACAGAGGCATGAAAACAGGTTTACCTATTTTAGGGTTATATATGCCCTAAAACACTCCAGAGTTCTGCAGAACGCTTGCTTAACTTTGTGTGTGAAGTCCCAGTGACTTCAATAAAACATAAGTAAATTCTTAAGGTTAAGCACAAGCTTAAACAACTTGTAAAATAAAGGCCGGAGTGTCTAAGCTCAGCATTCCTTATCTGCCCTCATTCCTCCATCTGCTCCATGAAAGCAATAACAAAAACATCACTATGCATCAATTTAAATGCAGATAATCACAGATAGACATATTCAACCAAAAATGTTTAAGTAGCTTACATTTTGTGGCTCAGAGATGTGGTAATAGGAGTAGTCATTGTTAACTTGGGTTTGGGTGGCTGCTTGAAGCTGTGCAGAAGGTGGAGTGTGAGCAAAGCCCATTAAATGATTGTTTTTCTGAAAACTTGATGCTAATGATGACTGGTTGGCTTTGGAAGACTCCTGAAGATAACCTTCCTGTTCAACCTTTCGACGCATTGTAGAATTCCAGTGGTTCTTGATAGCATTATCAGTTCTACACAGGAATACATGCATGTAACTTTCAGTTCAAATTCAATAGCCATGTCATTTCCAAGTTATTAGAGACAAGGAGTGTGATGTAGTATCTTTTATTGGATCAACTTCTTTGGTAAAAGAGAAAAGCTTTGACCCCCACTGTAGCCTTTCACGTTAATTCAATGAGAGACATTACCTCACCAACACCGTGTCTCTAATTCATATTAAAGTTAATTGATAGGAAACTGTCATTAGCATAGGGCATCTATGGGTATGTCTACACTGCATCAATTGCGTAGCTGAAGTTGAAATAGCTTAATTCAGATTTTGGCCCTGTCTACACAGCAGGAAGTCAAAGGAAGAATACTCTTTCTTCAACTTCCCTTACTCCTCGTGAAATGAGGATTACAGGAGTAAGAGTAAGGAGTCCTTCAGGTCGACATTATTTCGAAATAATGGCTTGCTGGGTAGATGCGCATTTTGTTATTTTGAAATAACGTCAGTTATTCCGAAATATTGTTGCTGTGTAGACATTCCCTAAGAGTTCTCAAGAAATGTTACAATTCAATGGTATGTGTAACAGATGTACTCTCCTCCTGCTAACCCATACTTCTTTAGCACAAATTTTTAACAATTCTAAAATACAAGTCAGCTCTCTCAGGTCATTGCAATTTGAAATCAACTACCAGTGGGAATCTTCACGATAAGAATGTATGGGATAAAAAGCACAAATCTCTGCTATGAATAAGATTTATGGATCCAGTTCCAACATTTCTTTTCAGTTATATCTCACTGAGAAATTAAATCTCTTGAGGTCCATCTCATCCACTGGATGAAGCAACTGGCATGTGGTACTCTAACTGGGACAGTGAAGAATTATTAGGGGAAGGCTTTTTTTTATTTCAGAAAATAAATAGTTTCAAGTATTCAACTGTGTAATAAGACAAAAGCCATGAAAACTGTATTAATCAGGTTGTGGGTTAACTCAAATATAATTTCTCCCTGTTATTAACTGTGGGTATCTATGGTTTGAGGAAGGCTGCAATGAAACTATAATGCTCTCCAAATGACAAGCCTATTTGTAGTTCTTCTGTCTAGCCAAAAAAAGGCCATCACAATTATGTCTTGGAGGTATTTTACCAACTACTGGAGTCGAGAGGAAAAAAATGTTGCTTATTTACTTTGTATATTATATAGCACTTTGTGTTTGGGCATTTTCACTGTTAACCCTGCAAAGTCAGTAAATCCATCCCCAACCCTGTACACTGAGTAGATTAGTCCCATTGAAGCCAACAGAACAACTTGTATGAATAAAGTTACTCTTTCTGCATAAGGGTTTTCAGGATCAGAGTTTTAGTCGGTCATTTTCCCTTAGGCTATGTCTAGACTGCAAGCCTCTTTCGAAAGAGGCTTTTTTGAAAGATACTTTTGAAAAAGCCTCTTTCGAAAAAGAGCATCTAGACTGCAAGCGGAACTTTCGAAAAAGCAAGCCACTTTTTCGAAAGGCAGTCTGGATGCTCTCTTTTGAAAAACCCCTGTTTGCATTCAAGAACGCCTTTTTTCGAAAGAGCACTTTCGAAAAAAGGCGTTCTTCCTAGTAAAATGAGGTTTACCACCGTCGAAAGAAAAGCCGCGTTCTTTCGATTTAATTTCGAAAGAACGCGGCTGCAGTCTAGACACAGGTGAAGTTTTTTCGGAAAAAGGCTACTTTTTCGGAAAAAAACCCTGAGTCTGGACACAGCCTTAGTTTGTATGTGGATCATTCACAAAGACACAGAGAAGAGTAAAACACTTTAAAATATGGGGAAAGTGTTAATGGAAGGCCATCAAAATGGTCTTGAGGACACAGAAGCAGATGTAGCTTGTGAAACAACCTTTAATTCATTGTTTAAAATACTAACTAGATTTCAAGTTGACTGTGTCCCTTTAGCTGAATGTAAAGTAAGTTTCACTTGTAGAGTCTGATTTTGCACCAATAAGTCAACAGGAGTTTTGACAAATATTCCAATGCAAACAAGACTATACCTATACTTAGGAAAGCCCAGATAATTTACTATGGTTACTATTTCTTCATCCATTGGCAAATACTTAAGTAATATATATTTATTTATCTATATACCTGGTCCTCTTTAGATCAATGGTACAAACACAATGACTTCAATGGCACTGGTATTTGGCTCAAAGCATTTTGATTTATAATATGCAATTCTGAAACAGACTGCTCAGACTCAATGCTTTCTCTTCGTTATGTAGGAACTACTTATATGTCATTACCGTCCAGGCAGCAACTTTGCAATTTCTGCCCATCTGTTTCCCAGCCTCTTGTGTGCCTGGTAAATAATTCTATCTTCTTCTTCAGTCCAGGAGGTTTTCTTTACTTCTGGATTCAAGTGGTTGTGCCACCTCTCCCTGCATTGTTTTCCAATCCTCCCCTTCAAGTGCTTGGCAATAACTGACCAGCGCTTTGGGCCGTATTTTTGCACAAGTTCTATCACCTTTAAAGAAACACACAAGACCCGCCCATGTTTTAGTGTTACATAATGAATCAGTGCAATCGTTCTGTGATGCTGCAATATTTTCAATGAAGTTTCTCAAAACCGCTGTAGTAGAGCTGATGTGTAGGCACTGTTTCATATTTTCTATTTCTATATTTACACAAAGGAAAAGGCTTTGGTAATATAAGGCATTTCTAGTATCCATTTAAATGTACAATGTTATAAGTATTATTACTGGATCTGTGTGGAGTACTTTGAAACTGTACCAGGAAGCATTATATAAAGTATTGATATTACTGGGGCCAGTCTTCAAGTCCTTCCTCAGGTAGTACTCCCACTGAAGTTATTGAAGTCTAGATGAATTTTATCCCAGTTATGACTGCAGTATTGGGCCTATGGTTAAGCAGAAGGAAAAGTTGATTACCCGCTGATCCTCTTCTTTAGTCCAAGGACCTTTGATAAGTTCAGGATTTAGTACTTTCTGCCATCGATGCTGGCACTGCACATCCGTCCGATTCTGAATGCACATAAAATATACAAATTAATCCCTTCTCAAATAAGATAAACGAATTGTGATATTTCTTCCTAGATGCACTTGCTTCCCAAACAGACCCTCCAAGTATCTCATTGCCAGTTAATACAATTAAACTGCAAGGGCATGACTGAGACAAGATTGAAATGGGGGTCCTGAGAAATGGATAGTAAGTATTCTGCACATTGAACTAGAAAAGCCTACTTCCATAACTGTCACTGTATTATGGCAACCAAACATACTTATCCTTTGACATCTATTAACATAACACTTATTCTTTTAAATTTATCTTTATCTATTGATTTTGAACAGTAAGAGATCACAAAAGATATATCATAAGTAGCATTTACTTTTGATCACAACTAGAGTTTTTTCCCTGGACTGAGAAATTTTTGTTTCACTGGCAGATCAACCATCTGCTCTATAACAAATCCCCCAAAAATTCTTTACATTTCTCCTCCCTTATCTGAGATGAGTAGTGAAAGAAATAAAAATAGAGCATAAAAGATAAGGTATTCAACAAGGCATTCTACTGTATTATAGCTGTGTTTCTCAAGTTCCCAATCATGGGGGGAGAGAGCTGTATATGACATGAAAACATAGTTAAGAAATAATGTCTCACATCTTCCCTTACTTAAAAATGGGTGAAGCAGTTGTCATTTCTACAAATGAAAAGAGAAACAATGTCCACTTACAGGAAGGAAATTGGCAATAACTTTCCAGTCTTCTGTACCATTCTGTTCCACGAGTTTCTTTAGTTTTTCATCCTAGTTTTTTATAAAGAAAACATTATCAATGCTCGAATCACTTAGTAATGCAAATAAAATATATCAGTCAAGCTGAGGTTAAAAAAAAGAAAACATTCCATGCTGCTGAATTTGTATCCTCTTCTTTCAGGGATCCAGTACTGACATAAAAGAGTAGTCTCTGGCCTGATTATGGTTTTTTTCTTGCCAAATGCATCTCCTCATTAGGTAGATTTTTTTTTTATTCAGTTATGGGAAGGAACTTAAATATATTATTTGGGCTTCTTGACTATGCAAATTATGCTGATCTGCACTTTATCAGCCAAGGCAATATAAATTACTATTTTTGGACAGGGATTTTCAAACAAGTCTAAAGGAATTAGGTGTCCAATGTCCACTGAAATTCAATAGAGTTCAGGTGTCATAATTTCTTAGGCTGTCTTCAAAAATCTTTAAAGATTTTAAATGCAATGTTAATCATGATACCTCACACGATTCTATACTGAATGCACAAGTAATTTGCCATATTTACTGCTGGTATAAATGGGCAAAACGCCTAAATGAGTGAAGCTCCATTTACTTCAAAAGAGTTCTGAATATTTTCACCAGCAGAGAACATGGCCCATTATCCTTAATGGAAGATCCAGTAATTTAGGCCTTAAAGACTAAAACCAGCCAATTCAAACATCAAGAATGGTAAAGGTACTATAATAACAATTTGAGCTTTTAAAAAATCTTAGAATAAGTGGCCTACTGTTTATATATCAGTGTGAATCACTGGTGTTGAACAAAACCACGTATCATTCAAACAACTGAATTAACACATTTCACACAAAAAAATTAAACCACAATAAATGACGATGGATTATCCACCCCAATAAATGATCTCTTTAACATGATAATTTACACAGAAAATAGACAAAAGAGCACAATGACTAAAAGCTACCAATGCATACTCTTATACTTAGTCTTTCAAAAGGGACATGTTTAATGTCCGTTTGTGGTGCTGAATAATTGTTTCTTCCAGATATTAGATATTGCCTCTTGGAATCACAATCCCAGTATTAAAGTACAAACTGCAACTGACCCCTTTAAGAGGAGTGCAAAAGTTTGCACCATAATTGTTTGCAGCTGTCAAGATAGTGACTAGACGTCATTTCTTACATAGCAACCATTTTCAAACAAAAAGGGCCAGCAGTAACAATCAAACATTGCTACAGGTAATTTTAAAATTAGTTTTAACTAATGCATAGTTTTAACACCTGTATTGCAAACAATCTTGCTGGAGTCAAGGATCAGTATTTAAACTTTTTTAAAAAAAATAATAACCTTCAAAGATACATCTAATTTTATGTATATAATCAAGTTCTTCCCTCATACATATACATAAGATTCATCCTGAAGTTGATAACTAATTAAATCTGCACGAGAGAAGAATGTGATCAATTTTCTCTCTTTTTAACCCAAATGTAGTAAGTGAACCTTTTCTTACCTCTTCACGGGTCCACCTGGTTTTTCCTAAATGACGTTTTCCAGCCTTTGGAAGCAGACCATCGTAGTCATGATCATACATCTCAACATCTTCATCGTCATCATCACTACTATATATACTGCAAAAAGAAACATGAGATGACTTAGACTGGAACATGAAGATTTAAGTTACTGAATTACAAAATATATGAAAAACAACAATCTTCACAAAGGTTATACAGATAAAAGTTTGAAAACTTGCACAACGAGATTTTGTTCTGCATTCTGTTCTACTATTCTGAACTGGTTCTGCTGTTTTTGGTATCCACAGATACAAGCAAAGGGCTGGCAACCTTCTTATTACTGTACATGTTTAGACCTGCTCGTACTGTTAGATCAGTGGCAACTTACACACTTGGCAGTCTTTCAACCAATGAAAGTTTCAAATTAAAATACAGTGTTTAGAACAATAGAGAGAACAAGAGGCTATGTCCTTTTCACAAGTGCAGAAGCAAAATCTTTAACATGTTCTATACATTTTGAGTACTTACTCAAATCTGTATATTTGGTATTTTATATACAAATAGAAAAATAGAAAAATTATTCAATAATATATTTAGTCATGATTTTGGGATTAGAAGACCAAAATATTGAAGGGCACAGGTTTTTCAACACTAATTAAAAAGAAGGCCATCAAGTGATCACACTATTTTGTAAATAAATTCTTATCATATGTGCCACAGTTCATGGTTGATACAGACAAAGCTGAGGTCAAGTACAATATAAGATTTCCATAGTAATCATATGAATGATCATCTTATATAGAGTATTTTGCTAACTTTATAGCTTTATTACCTTTATCCCATTTCTGAATACTCCATACTGTTTCTGAAATATTCTAGTCCTCACCTAATTCATGACTGAGGGATTTCCCCAGAGGCTATGTATGGGTAAAAAGAAATCTACTGCTGTTTTCACAAACAGCAATCACTCTATCCTGCTAGCTAAAACTGAAGTGTTTTGCAATAGGAGTTGTCTTTCTGTTGGGTAATGTAGCTTTTCCAACTCCAAGATATAAACATCACTTTTGAAACTTCAACAAAGAGATGACATCTCCAGTACTATAGAAAAAACAATATAATATTTGATTAATGGCTGTGACATATGGAAGAAAACTTTAGATACAATTTCAAAAACCTTTTGTGGTAAACAGCCTTATTAAATAATCCACACTAACACTTCCATTAACAATAGACCAGGCACTAGTCGTCCTGTTAATCTTGATTTTCAGATTGCTTTAATTTTAATGTATCAAAAAGCTTAAACTTTTGATATATTAGATTAAAATATCACTAAGTCTTCAGCTATGTCTTCTAGCACATGTTGCCTATCAAAGAAAATTGCTACTTAAGAGGTTTTTCAGCATCTCCAGTGATGCATGTGGCCTATTTGAGAGCAAGTCCCAAGCAGCTAACAAACTGACAAAACAATAATTCCATTCTTAATTAATTAACACTATGTCTAGGTAGAGAGGACCATGTGACAAGATAATTAACTCACAAAGACTTATGGAATATTTAGGCACTGCTAGTGACTTCAACTCAGCCCAATCCTGCAGCTCAAAAGAGTAGTTCTTCACAGTACAGTAGTAGTCTCACTGAGGAAGTGGGTCTGGCCCACGAAAGCTCATCACCTAATAAACCATCTTGTTAGTCTTTAAAGTGCTACATAGTTCTGTCTCTTGTTTCAGCTAGACCAGACTAACATGGATGCATCTCTATCACTGACTCCAGTATGACTACTTATATGAGTAAAGGTTATAGAGTCCTATTCATATGTACAGAGTGACAGCTGTAACTCTAGTTCTTTGCTGTTATTTTTTTAAAGTCAGATTTCTACGTGACACATGAAGACAACTGTGTGATTGCTGCTGATGTTAAAGGAAGTTATGTAGCTAAATCACCAGGTATCATCTGAAAATTGGTATCACTGATATTGAAAGTACCAGGTATAACCAGCAGGGTGACATTTACCAGTGCTGCCAAATGTTCTAGGTTCATCAATGGCACATGGCATAAGTGAAATTGTAGTAGAATATTAGCAATGAAAATTTTAATATTATTTTAAGGTAATGCTTATGATCTAAATTCCTTCTTTACCTCGGAATGACCTCATAGTGACATAAAGAATGAATAACTCACACTCTGTGTCTTTTGTGGCAGAAGAATAAGAGGGGAGGGGTTGTATAGCACCTTCTGCACCATATTTTGCAAATCTGGTTTCTAGCAGATGTCTGAAAAATTTCTGAACATCTGCCTAAACAAAATCTGACTCCAACAACAAATGTACTTGCCAGTTACCAGTGAAATGGACTAAGTCAGTGAAAGGGTTAATGATGCCCCCACATGCTGGCTTTCTGTGCCGTTTAAGTACTCTACAAATATGAATGCTACATTTTTGGTCAAGGAAACCAAATTGTGCAATGATAAAAAGGGGGGGCGGTGGAGAGGAAATGACTTGCTGCTGTTACTGTGATTGAAGAAAGTAGGCACAAACAACCCAGGGGAATCCACTTTCGTTGTTTTGACTGATCCACCTTGCCGATTTCTCCTTGCAGAGCACTCCACGAAGCCGCTTAAGCGTTGCAGTCTAGAGTTTCCCTTCTTTCACGAGCACATTCCCTATGCAACCAGAGGGAAGGTATCTGCTGCTCCGCAGCCCTCTGTGAACACAAACCACCTGGCTAGCAAGGACCATTCTGAAAGCTGCTAAGCAACTCCACTTTCCTCCCGTCTCTCCCGCTCATTCAGTTCCTGTAAAACGCAACTGACCCTTTCGTTTTCAGGCCTGGCTTCCTCCACCACTCCTGACAGGCTCATTCTGCCGCTCTGCAAAGTCAAAAGAAAATACAGACTACCCACTAGGCTCGCTCACCCCCACTCCACCTCCCGGCTAGCCCCAAAGAGACAAGCGAGGCGGAGACAGACTGTGTCCTCTCTCTCTCTCTGGAGGGACAGGATGAGTAATTCATAGCCCGTCCGTCCTAGTAACACACTCGCTCTCATTCTCAAGTAACAACCTACTTTGCACGGAGCCCCCAGCCCGAGCCTCCTTCTAGATTTCACACACTGGGTAATTTAAGCCTTTTCAAAAGCCAGCGATCGGCAACAAGAGGGGGAGAACCGCGGAGGGGGGATTTACTTTTCTGACCCAAGCCCAGGAGGCGGGAGGGGGTGCTGGACCGAAAGGAGAACGAGACTCTCCACGTGTCCGACCGCCAGTCCAGAGATAATTGGAAAACAATCCTGCGCTGTGTCTGTAACAGCAGCCACCACGAGGCGCTCAGACCTCTCCCTTCCAGTGTGCAGCACGCCACCCCCAGAGGGAAGGGAGCAGCACAGGATTCAGTCACCCTCGGCGCACACACCCAGCCACCATAGCACAACTTGGGGTCCCCCCCTTGCCCTATGCAAAAGCCCATTCCCCAACAGGAGGAACGGGCCTGCTCCCGGCCACATGACAGCTCCTGCCAAACGCCTGTCTCCTTCTTCCCTCCTCACCCCACCCCCCTCCTGCCAAAGTCTAAGTTGCTCTCAGCGTGCTGCTAAAAAGCTTGCTCGGGCTCCGACATGTGCAGAGCGGCGTGTGCATTAAAAATAAAAGCCTTGCAGGGCATAATTATAACCCGAGAGGTGAGCGGGGCAGGGTTGGAGTCATTAAAAGAAAGGCTCTGCAACTGAGGGGGGGGGGGGAACTTTGCTCCCTCCCCAGTGCCTGCTTTTCACGCCGCCTGTCTGCCACCCACCTGACATCCCACCTCCACAAAGAATGAATGAAACGGGAATGAAAACTACCTGCAGCCACTAAACAAGTCCGACATTTTTGGGGCTTACATCTGCCATCTGCTTAGCTCCTCCAGCCCGAACAGACCGCAGAGCAGCTCGGCACAGATCGTTAAAGGCAACAAGTCCAAGTGGGAATCTTGTGCCCATTTTTTTTTTCTAATGTGTAACCACGCGTGCCACGCACGGCCCTGGGAGATTTCTGTCTGAGCAACTTGCAAGATGCACTGCAAAATGCAATCTTCCCAATCTCCTGAGCCTTTTTGGAAGGGAGTGCGGGGTAGCACAGAAGGAAGAAAGGAATTCCTAATACGTTATTCATTTGGTCTTGCAAGGTCTGTTTAGGTTTCCATCTCCACTTCCCTGTGCAGTCTGACAGGCGTGGGAAGGCTCTAGCAAACCACTCCTGCAAAACTTAACCAAAGCAACCAAACAACCCCCAAACACCCCCTCCCCAAATCCCCACTCGCACTATCCATAGGCTGTTAAACATACGTACAAACACGCCACATGCAAAGAGTTTACCTGTGCCTGGGTCTCCTGGCCATCCTCGGACTAGCCACTGGGAAAGGAAGGGGGGACCTGTGCTGGCTGAAGTGCTTTGCTTTCTGTGCTGCTTAAAAGTGCTCCACCGCCGCACAGCGAAGTTTTCAGGAGCCGCAGCAGCAGCAGGAGGAGGAGGAGGAAACAGGTTGAGATTAAAGAGTAAACTCTGTAAACAGAGATGCCATCAAACAAAGGGCTTTCTTGGACACTCCCCCTCCCGCCAAATCTGGCGCCCCTGCAGTGCGCAAGCGCCTCGCCGTGCACAGAGGTTCCAGCCTCGGCCGCTGGGGTGTATCATCGCAGTGCCTGTGGCTTCCCCGGCTGCCCTGCCGCCTTTCCCTCTGCGTGGCTGGCAGCCCGCGCGGTGGCGGCGGCCAGGAGCGGCGCCAGAAGCGGGCCAAAGGAGGGGGCAGGGCGGCAGCAGCAGGAGAGGCGCCGTTTGCTGCACAATCCCCGCTCCGCAGCCTCAAGTCCCCAGGACTCCTCCTCCTCCCCCCTCCACACACAGACACCGAGTCGTCACCAGCCCCTGGGCTGCAGAGCTACGAGGGGCCGCTTTCCTATGCCCTGCCCCGCGCCAGATCCTGGAGGGGAGACCCGTGTAGCGCTTAAACCGCTCCCCCTCCCATATGCCCCCGAGGAGCATGTGAGAGTTTCAGTGCAAGGCTCACATGCCCCTCGGCCAAATGGCCACAGCCGGAGGGGAGCCCACGCTGGGGTGTGACCCTGGCACACGTGTGGGGACGGGCAAGGGGTCGAGCTGTGCGTGGGTGGGGTTTGCGGGGTCCTGCTCCTGCAAGCCGGTGCCTGAGTGCATGGGTGTGGTGACTGTGACTCTCCCGTGGGTCTGAATGTGCCTGCGTGGCGCATTCAGACCCACGGGATCAGAGTAGGATTGACTGTATAGAGCTCTTTTGTGTGTCTGACGGTCTGTCTCTGGAAGGCGGTGACACGTGAGTCTGAGCGTGGTGTGTTACTCCCGAGTTGTATGTGTGTGTAGTTCATTCAGTGGAAGGGGGAAATGTCCCCCGCTCACACTGCACCTGTTTTTTGTTTGCTTGTTTAGTTTACTCTGGTTCAGCAAGGTTTGCACTGAAAAAACCCAAACGAAGGGGTCGAAGCCCAGCAGTTTGTAAGAGACGAATCACAGTTTGTTTGGGTTTGTGTAACTGGAGGTAGACTTTTGCTGGAGTCTGTCATGCAGTCCCGCTGGGGATTTTTATTGTTCGCTTGCTGCTCTCGGGACCTGGACTGTGTCTGTTTCTGCAGCTTGCCTTCGCCTTTTTAGCAGAGGTAGTGGGTGTCCGATGAGCTCCAGAAAACTTTTTTTTATATACATAAATGAGTCACAATTTGAAAATGGCGAAACATGCAAAGTTCCCAGGCTACTCTGCAAGTTACAACTGAGACACCTGTGGTTCCTCAGTTTATGGACCCTTCCATCAAAGGCTTAGTTTATGAATGAACGTTTCTTGCCTTCATTTGGTCAGGGGGACAATGGAGCCATAAGCACCCTGAGCACTTTCAGTTTTATGGACTGTAAAGAGTCAGGCTATTTTTAAAGTACAAGACCACAAAAGATCCAGGTTCTAAGATGTGCATTTTAAAATTACACAGGCAAATCACCAGAAGGAGACTCAGACTGAAAGCGCACCCAAAAGAAGATAATTTATGAGTTCTCAGTGGCGGTGTTCTTCTCTGAATCTAACTGTGAACTCTCCAAAACCTTCCAAACATGCTGAACCAGTGGCCTGAGTTCACTCTTAAGTCCTTCAGACTTTTTAGAAGTGGAAGATCTCTTAATATACTTATGAATAAATACAAAGGTAAAATATATACTGTAGCAAAGTAATTTGTAATACACAGCCACATACTGTAGCCCTGGCAGTTATATAGAGTTTTTAATTGAAGCACTTAACACACAAGTAACAGCAGTGTTTTATATTTACATATGTGCATATTTAATTCTGTATATAATTTATTATTTAAGTCTTAATATCTGTGTATGAATTGTCTGTCAGGAGCGCTCCCTGTATTTTTAGAGGAGTCAGAAGTCATGGTATAAACATGAACTTCACTAAACTCACAGTAAGATATTCTCACTGCAGCTTAGCTATTGACTCACTATGTAACTGGGCAAAACCCTTGTTTGCTATTTAATGCTTCTTTTGGCCATCTCATAATAGATCTAATTTCCTGCTTCCCAACTTGGTTGTTAGGCGTAACATATAATTTTTGTAAAGTACATGGAAATTCTCATATAGAAAGGAAATGATAAAAACAATTAATGCTGACATACTTTTTAAAAAGGACTAATTCCAGTGTCCTTTGAAGCCAGTTCCCATTGACTTCAAGAACAGTTGTATTGCGATTCTGGGGAGGGCAACAAATAGGGCCTCAGTTTCTTCTGGAAAACAAATCCTTTTGGAGGTATGTCTACACAGTAGTGTTATTTCGGAATAACTAATGTTATTCCGAAATAACATAGTCCATGTCTACACACAAGCAGTTATTTCAACATAATGTCAAAATAATGTTGAGCTGGAGGACTGCTTACTCTGACTCACGTAACCCTCATTGTACGTGGAGTAAGGGAAGTCAGAGGAAGAATGCTCTATCTCAAAATAACTGATGTGTGGACAGCACAAGTAGCAAGTTGATGTAATTAAATTGGTCATGAAGAGAAACATTAAACTGTCAGTATTATATTCTCATGCCTGTTGTGTGTTACAGAGCGAACATCTCTTATCTGTAGCAAAGTACCATTATTTATTATCTTGTATAGTCAGAGTTTGTCAGCTTAAAAATTAAAACTATTGGCAATCCACAAGAACAACATTTTATTTGGAAAATGTATGTAGGGTTGCCAGGTGTCAGGTTTAGAACCGGACAGTCCAGTATTTGAGCATTCTGTTCGGGAAACAAATTGAGAAAATATAAATGTCCGGTATTTTCTTAATAAGATGTAGTGTAGATTGTGATGTAATGTCAAGTGTGTCTGGTATTTTTGTTGACACTGTCTGGCCACCCTAAATGTATGCAGCACTTTTGTTCATGGGGGTGATACTTATTTTACCTCGCCTGATTTTTAGGTCTAATCCTGCGTCCCTTTGCACAAAGCTTTCCATCAGTAGCACTTGTATGAATAAGTGCTATTGAGTGGGAGTATGGTTTGCACAAATGGCCCTAAGGTAGGCCTTAGCCAGACAAACATAAAAATGGGAGTCTGAATTTGATGGACCCAATTGTGTAAGTATTACTCAACATGACTTAACAGTAAAAATTGGACATTTCATGAAATATGTGCATATTGTCTAATATGCACATGAAATACCTCCTAACTATTCTGTTTCATGTTCATTCCTTCCCTTATGGAAGATGTTCCCCTTTTTTGACTACTTTCAGATACATAAAGAGTGAATGTTAGTTAATACAAACTCAACACATCCCTAGTCTATTCATATCTAAGTTTCCACAAATTAATTTATTGAATTTCTGTTATTGTCTGCTGAGTTAAGTAAGTGGGCGGTTATTTGTTCAGGTTTCCTTGAAGGTATTATCATTTATGAATACATAATTCTTATGAACCCTAACAATCCTAAACATTTTTCTTCTCATAGTCATAATTAGTCAAGCAAAACTTCCATTGATTTTAATGGAAATTTATCATAAAGAAGGATTATAGGATTGGGCCCTTTAGACTACATCTTTCAACAAGGTTAAAAATTGATGTTTAATTTTCTTGGCCCATTTTGCAAGTACCAGTCTTAATTCTTAACTATTATTTGTTTCCTGCATTTTCTGAGTTTGTTAAAAATCTTGAAGGGACACTACCAACTTAGAATTATATGTTATAAAGCAACACCTTCCTTTACCTATTTTACCAGAAATACCTTAGATTATCAAAAGTAATATTTTTAAAATAATGTTGTTATTTGTGCTGTTTGTTTGCTGTTTGCATTTCTCTTGCATTTGACAATGAAAACCAAGTAGGTTTTATTTTCATTGTTTTATTTTTGTGTTCTTGTTTCTGTAATGTTTGGGTTTTGTATGCTGCAGAGGAATATTTATTGCTTAAAATCAGTTGGTTTTAAAGGACTTGAAGTATAGAAATAAATTGATATTTTATATAAAAGGTTTGTTATAACATTTAAATGTGAGGCTGAATTTGAATTGACGGGGTTGCTTTAACAAACTCAGATATAATTTTGTATATGTGGTTAAGAGAAGAGTGGGTAAGACACAAGGGGAGCAATCAGGAGGCCTCATTTATAACACATGCCATGCCACAGACTTCTTGCATATCAAGTCACTGAGGGGTATATATTTTTAGTCAGATTCCAGACTCCTTTAATTGTGGGTACAATTTGTGACTGAAAATCTGAACCTGGTTTTTTACTCCTGAAAAATCAGTTGTGAGTGTAAATCCGAGAAGGCAGGCTTGTAACTTTTTGTACCTGCAGTCAAAGTTGTTAAAGGTTTCACAAATTCACTACTCAGATTTATAACCACAAGGAAACTACAGAAACAAAAAGGTAAGTCTAAGGCTGGCCACCCTCCTGAAAATTTTGTATTTTAATTAAATCTGGAAGGGCCAAACCAGATCATGCATGAGGGTCTGTATAAGGACCCTTTTCATATGTGTTCATTTTTTTAAATTGTATCCTTTGGTATATATGGTTGTGACTATTTTCTTCCACTACTTGATCTGAGGAAGTGGGTCTGGCCCACGAAAGCTCATCATCTAATAAACCATCTTGTTAGTCTTTAAAGTGCTACATTGTCCTGCATTTTGTATAAGGACAGACATTCAAAAAGAACACACAAATATTTAATTCCATCCCATTGTTATCTCCTTCTCCATTGTCCTGTGGAGAATCTTCCAATGAGCTGGAGGTCCATGAGTGAGTAGACAGAGGAACAGTAATAAGGCTAGAGGGAAGCCACTCAAGAGTTAATGAAGCAGAGCCTCTCTATGCAAAGTAGAGCCCCTCTGTGCAGAGGAGCTCAGGAATACATGAAAAGGATCATCACCTCATAGTTTCCCATCACCCCTCACACTCTGGACTGCATGTAGGTAGCTCAGCCAGTAGCAAACATTAAGGTCTAAGTCACCTATGTGGAAGTCAATAGGAGTTTTTTATAAAAGAGGACTGCAAAATACAGAGATTCAGTTGCATTCAGGTGTAAACTAGATTTCAGGTTCTCATGGTGGCCCAATCTTGGAAGACCCTACTATAAGGTCTAAAACAGGGGTCTTACACTCAATTTACTTAGGGCCAGGGCCAGTCCTCAAATCTTCCTGGCAGGCCAATGGGCACCCCCCTCTGGCAGGGCCCGGGAGGAAGGAGGATGGGGAGTCTCTGCTCTTACCTACCTCCCTGTGGCGCTAGCCCTGCCTGGCATCCCTTGAGTCCCCACCAGCAGCGCACTGGGGCTAGAGTGGAATCTGGTTGCTACTTCTGGCCTGTCCCTTTGGCCTGGGGAAGGTGTGTGCAGAGCCATCCTGTCCATAAGATGGTTGGAGCAGCCACCCTAGCAACTGTGCTTTGGGGGGCTCTGCAGAGGCCACCCCAACTGTCTTATAGTGCGATGGTCCCCCATACTCAGGCTAGCCTGTGGGGCCCTGTGTGGGCTGAAGTTGCAGGAGATCCATCCCCCTACAGTGTACTTACCACGACAGTGGAAAGCAGAGCGTCCCAGACAGCTGTATTCTGCTCCACAGCATGGTGCAGCACTCCGCTTCCCACTGCTGCAGTGAAGTGGAGTGACTAGGATGGCCTAGGACATGGTGGTGGATCAGAGAAGAGGCTGCTGCATCGCTCCATTACCCTGTGGCTCCCACAACTGCAGTGAGTGCATGCGACGGGGGGGTGGGGGGATCAACCCCTGCTGCCACCCAACGCCTAGCCCTCCAGTAATCCCCAAGGCTGCATCCCATGGAGGAGCAGGTTTGGAGAAAGAGGTGCAATGTGCGGAGAGGGTGGAGCAGGGATGGGAAGAGGCAGGGTGGGGACAGAGCGGGACTGGACTTGAGGGAAAGGCATGCACACCCTCCTCTCTTAGGGCTGCAATGACTTGCACGATGGCAGCCAAATGCATGCCAGATTGTGGAACTGCTCAGGCCATAAGTTTGAGACCTCTGGTCTAAAGTAAGTAATGATCTCTTTATCAGGGTAAAGGAAAATCAATAGTAACCTGAGTGCTTCATGCTGCCAGTAGGAGAACACTATAAAGTGCATCAGTATAGTATCAAGATGAGAGGAAAGAGGCATAACTCGGATGTAATTATTATCTTGGATGATGGAAAGTTGTCCGTATTTGAGTAGCGGTTTTGTGGCAACCCCTCTTTCTTTGTATATGGTTTGGAAGGGAGAGCTATGCCTGGGGCCTCCCCAATTGCAAAAGCAGAATACTACAGAAGCTGAACATGTGTTCTACAAGGGCTGTTATTTCATTAGTTCTGAAACAACAGCACTGTGTTTGTTTCTACAGAGTGCAGTAGGGTCAAATTCAGCCCTGGGGGAAGTGGGACCAATTCTTTGGCCATCGGCAAAGTTGCATGTGCTTAAACAAGGGCTGTTTTTGAATATTACACTTTCACCCTTTGCAGAGTGTGTTGGACTCTAAATTTAGCAGTGTGAGCTTGATAATACAGTGAACACACATGGTTCATGTGATGAAACACAACACTCTCATAAACAAGTAAAATTATACTCTTTTTTTCCAGGACACAGTACAGAACATAAGAAATGTGCGCATCTTTCTAACCAATAGTAGGTTATTTACAATTACATCACATCCTTAAGAGTAATACAGGTTGAACCTCTGTGGTCTGGGACTCTCTGGTCCAACAACATCTGTGGTCTGGTCAGACCACGGATGTTGCGGGACAGGAGAGCCCCAGTGGCAGAGGTTGCTGGTAGCTAGGAGTGAAGCTGGCTGGCAGGCTAGTGGAGCCCATAGGACACCAGAGCCAGCAGCCGATGGGACAGGGAAGCCAGCAGGGAAGCCAGGCTGTCAATGTCTGGCGGGATCACTGGGAGCTCTTGTGGAGCAGTGGGGCTGTTATAAGGCCACTGGGGCTGCCACAACCCCTGGCAGAGTGGTGGGGTTGCTGCGGGGCCGGTGGAAGCTATGGCGGGACTGCCATAAGGCCAGCAGGGTGATGGGGCTGCTGCAGCTTTGCAGCTTGCAGGGCTGGGAGGCTGGGGAGAGTCCTGCAGAAAGGCTGTTGTCTCCTATCCCAGAGCATGCCTGGTGCAGAAAACTCCTTTGTCCAAGACCAGTAAGGTCGTGAGGGTGCAGGACCAGGGAATCCAACCTGTACAAAGATAGCAATATAGCAGGATATTAGTATTGTATGCTTTAGGTCTGCACAATACAAAATACCTCTTGCACATAATCTTGTCTCTCTGCAGACTATAAGTTTCCTTTCCTTCATGTCAGGTTCTGACAGCTTGTATTTCCAAGGTAATAGTTGCATTTCTTTATTTTTTTTTATTAAGTGATTTGAAATACAATGTGGTAAAAGTATTAGACAAATCAGATTACTGATAGTAAACAAGACAAATAGACCTAAACACAGACAAACTTGTTTTTAATGGAATGCTTCATTTAAAAATAATAATATGTCAAGAAATAGCTCTGTGCTTCTCAAAACAGATACTACACACAGAACATGATTTGTTCTATCTATATATGTGATTTGTCCTGGAGGTTGTGGTTATTATAATGCTGGCAAAGAAAGACACTTTTGCTGTGTGGTGTTGCTTTTAAATGTGTTCACTGACTGAGATACAACTTTAGACTGACTTCTGAAGTCCAATTTTTTCTCTCATTTACACTAGAACAAACCAAAAGTAATGCTGCTGATGTCATTAGTGGTATTCTGAATTTTTGTTGTCATACATGAAAAAATAATTTGGTTGCTAGGGCCTGATTCTTCATTCATACAGGTTGAATGTCTATTGCCCAGCATTCTCTGGTCCAGCAACATCTGTGGTCTGGCATGATTATAGTTAGCTGGATGTCCTCTTATCATAGGTGTGGCCAAGTTTCCCATGGTCCCATAAAATTTATTTTCAACCACCAGTCCTGGCTCTCCGTGTTCTGTGCTGTTATTTAGCTCTAATTTACCTCTAAATGTCTTCTAAGAACCCAATAAACACTGGAAGTGTTGGTAATGCTGCTAGACAATATTGACCTCATGTGGTTCAGTAAATTCTCTGTTTTGGCACTGGTCAGGCCCTGAGGGTGCTAGACTAGAGATTCAACTTGTACTAATTTTCCTCTGGTGTATTTCTAATAAGGAGGATATGTGGTCTCGTAGACAGCTTACTGGAGTGGGACTCAGGAGGCCCGGGGTTCTGCTTCCCCTCTCTCTGGCTTGCTGTGAGATCTTGGGCATATAACTTTCCCTCTCTATACCCTAGTCTCATCTTTCATAATAGAGGATAATGAATGTAACTTTCCTTTGTAAAATAGTTTTAGATCTATTGATAAAAATCACTAGGGAAGAACTCATATTATATACTAAGGTCCACCTTATACAGGTCAGACCATATGTTCACAATGATCTCTTCTGGCCTTAAAATCTGAATCTCCATTTACTTTAGTAACTTTAATGAGCTGCTCATGATTTACAGCAGCACAAGTGAGCGGCCCATGGGGTCTAATACTCCACTGCTTTGCAGTTTCTGTAGTCATTTACTTGATGGGTGGAGAATCAGGCCTATTGTCTTTAAAATGCATGAAATTTGACTAGCTGTAAAACAGTGATAAATGGCTCTAGCCGTGGTCCTAAATCACTGATCCTTGTCCTTTACTAGAGGTTTCTTTTTATAAATGACCTGTAGTTAATACAGCCTTGTAAAACTGTCTTGGGCACTTAATCTAGGCATAAGATTTTCCATGATGATGATCTACATTTTCCATGATGATGATGATTGATTATAAAATACTGGAGTGGTATTTTATTTGCTCATTTAAAAAAAAGAAAATCTCAAAACAAATGCAGAAGTAGAATTTTTCAGAGGGGCATAAACTCACTCCTTGCTGTTCTGCTTCCCTTCATTTTGATCTCACTATTTAGGGAGCTTACTATAGGATAAATGGCAAAACTTCTTATGTGTTATATAGTTCTTTCGTATTGGACCCTGTTTGGCCCTTTTTATTATGTCAGCGGACTGGGCCAAAAGAATAGCAAGAAAAATCATCGTTTTTGGTCAAGAGAAAATTCATCACTTCCATTTTACACACAGTAGTTCTCACAGTGTATGGACAGAAATTCAAGGGTTTATCAAATGACCTGTTCAACAAAGCTGTGATTACCTACAATGTCTTATTCCTGAATCCTTTATGTCCTTTGAAGTCAATAGAACTATACATATATTGTGTCCTTAATTCTGAAAGAATATGCTGTTCCTTTTCAGGATTGTAGAATAAGACAAAGAAATAAACAGGTGACAACAATTATTTAGACCATTTAAGGACAGACACTATTTTAATTCCAATATTAGTACCAAACACATTTTCTTTCAGTTTCTAAATGCTGATGAAAATTGTTGATGTAAAAATAAATTACTTTTATTGAAAATAACTTTTTATATTACATGCTACATTGCTTCTGAATTCATCTGTGTGGGAGTTTTTGTGATGCAAGTGTTTTGGGGCCTACATAAATATTTCTGTGTTTCTTTTGCAAATGTTAACAGACAAAAGTCAGAAATTTGCTGACTGAGAGTACAGTCTGATAAAGGTGAGTCAGGCATTCAAGGATTTAACCTAAATAAAACAGGAGTAGCTCCAAGGAAGACAATGGCATAAGTGAAAGGAGAATCAGGCCCATTATACCAAGACTTTCTTGCAGCAAAGAATGTTTTTGTAGCTTTATGACCAGTTTGTCGTGTAGTTGCACATATACATTGTCAAAGTGAAAACAAATTTTAAGACTAGATTTCAGAATGGACGTTTGCTGTGCTTTCCCTTTCATCTGTGTTAAGTGAAGCATTGTTAGGTAACCAGGGGATTTGTCCCACTATAGTAGGGGAATTTCTCTATGTTCACAGCACCCCAACTGAATTGAGTGAATTTAAATTCACTTCACCCAGAACCTGACCACTTTGACGTTTCATCCCAGTCCCATGTGAAAAGGACATCATACACACAGGTTAGACAGATCCCAGGAGTTCCTGGGTATTTTACTTCAGTCTTTCACGGGTACCCTTACTATAGGATATTCCTGACTCTCTTGTTATCTTTTTAACCGGTAATCGCAGCAATTCACTTAAACATATATAAAATTTAGTTACACCAAAAACTATTTATTTGGGGTTTAAAGAGTACTTTGCAGCATAAGTATTGTGAGGAAATGGCTTGCATAAGCCCGTCTGTGGCTCTGCCTCTACTTGCCTCTACTCTTCCACCTGAGGTTCCCCCACCCCCACTTTCTGCCCAAGGCCCTCCTCCTCCTCTTCCACCTTAGGATCTGTGGAAGTAAACATGAACTGGGAGCTGTGGATGCTGCACCTGGTTGGGATGGGGAAGTCTAGAGCAGCCCCTGGCCTATGTCCTGCCCTGCTGCTGCCTCAGTCCCGCCCGTGGCAGGAGAGTCTGTAGTCCCCCACAGCTACCAGTATAGCTCTGTCTGGAGGACCATAGCCTGTCCATGGTAAATGTTATATGGTAGGCAGTTGTGGGAAGTTCTGGACCTTCCACCTGCTCTGGACAGAGGGTCTATGGGGCAAGGACATGGGCTAGGCACTGCTCTTAGCCCCTGATCATGGGCAGGTGGTTGGTTTGTGTTGTGTCACCCTACAGCTACCCAGGCTCCCTGGCTAGGCTCTAGCTGCTGGTCTGGCTGGAGCAGCAGGGCCCTTGGGGGTCAGGAAAGAAGAAGGGCATAGCCAAGTCAGTGAGAGAAAATGGGAGGGCCATGGTGGTTTGCCCCCCTCGTTCCATCACCCCTGCTCTGGGGTACTGTTCTGGTTACTCTGACTGTTCAGGCTGTTACATTGTCCTTGGCTTTGCTTTGACCTGCTGTATTCTCCCTTGCTTTGCCTCACTGTACACTGGCCAGCTCCAGCTCATATGGAAGATGGGTTTTGTTGTCCCTCATTGGCCTGCCTGTCCTATCTATCTGGCTGATATGGAGTGCTTCCCTCTTCCCACTGGCCCTCGGGACTTATCAGTCTGATCCTTATTCCTCTGAGATTGTAAGAGGGGAAACAAAAACAAAACAAAAAAATTCTTATACCCATACATTTTTTTCTGTTTTGAGCTACTTTTTATGCTTTGCTGAGAGCACCTTCACAGAACACTTTCAGTCTTTCATGGTGACCTTTGATCCATTCATCAATGTTGGTCATATCTTCCTCCTCAGAGCCTTCTTTAGGTAGGATGTCTAGTGGCAACTAGGGCTCTCTGCAGAACATGTAGTAAAAAGGAGGGTAACCTGTGGAAGAGTGAACATGACATCTGTAAACCAATACTAACTTGGGGAGATGCTTCTTCCAGATTCTTGTCCTTTTGGGTGGTAGTATCTTTAACATCTCCTGCATGGTCCTGTTAAATCTCTTACACTGAATGCTTCTTTGTGGCTGCTAGCATTGTCCTTAGCTATGGTTCATTGCTTTCTTTGCTAACCTTAAAACTGGACATCCCTAACCAGTATGGTCCAATAGTAACTTCTCTTCATCATCTCCTCCTCATATCTCCACAGTGCTGTCTCATATCTCCTCATAAACAGTGGAGTTGACCACCTCTGTGGGCCCCTTGGTAAGGTGAGGGAAGGGGCATAGCTCTGCGCTCCTGGAAGGGGTGAGGCTAAGGGAAACTGGCCCTCAGCACTGCCCAGAGTAGGGCATGGCCTTCTCCCCAGCCCTTAGCACTGAATGGCTCTCCAGCAGAGGTTTAAAATATCTGGGTTACTTTGGTAGCAGCAGTGGCCAGAGCTCTGGGTTCCTGTGAATTGCCAGGCCCCAGGGAACTGCCCTCTTTGTGCCTCCCGTGCTGCTCCCACCCCGTTGGCAGGCTTGCTTATAAACTTCCTTGTATAGTGATACCGGCACAACCAGTTGCCACCCCTCTTCTCCATCTCTTGAGTCTCATATCAGCGAGAATGCTACTCTATGACATAATTTAAACTATTCCCACTGCTGGATTAATTTCTTGCATTGTGGGTGCTTGTTTCCAAGTGTCCAGATAGAACTTTTTTGTTTCATGGCTGTTGGTAGGATTGGTCAAGTATCATTCCATTGCTGCAGGATTCCAAATCTTGTCCCAGGATTACCCTGAAATCATTGCACCATTCCCGGAAGACACAGGATTCCTCCTTCCCCCCCGCTGCATTATACCTTTATCACTCAGGTTGTCTGCGCCAGTCACAGACAGGCTTGCATGACATCTTCAGGGATTACTAATACATTTCTCTCCTCCTGTTCCTCCATTAGGAGTAGTTGAAATAGTGTGTCAGCACTGGTGTTTTGTCTTCCCAGCTTGTAATTCACTTCAGAATCAAATTGTGCAAGCTGGGCCACCCATATATGTTCAACAGCACCCAAGGTGGTAGGTTTGTGGTCTGATACTACCATGAACTTCAAATACATTAAATAGTCATACTTTACTGTGATTGTGTGCTTAAGGACAAGCAGCTCTAGCTGAAAGGCAGTGTTCTTGTAGTTTTTCTCTGAAGACCTTAACCCATGGCTTGTATACACAACCACACTTTCAGCCCCCTTTTGCTTTTGACTGAGTACCATGCCCAGGATGGGAAGACTCCTATCTGTGGTCACTATGAAAGGCAAACTGAAATCAGGTTTTGTGGGTAAAGGTGGTGTCATTAACTGTCATTTGAGCTCATTGGTGGCTTTTTGATGTGTCATCCCATGCAAACTGTAGAGCTTGGCCTTTTCCCTTCTTTTGGTTTTATTGTCCCACTAGCCAAGGTAATGGTGCATCACTGTGTGAGAATTTTAGGACAAATCATCTGTAACTACTCATGAAATCTACCGCCTGTTTCACTTATTTGGCATTCTTAGGGACAGGGCAGTTTTTCAATGCCTTGATCTTCTCTTTGTTCACCTAAATGCCTTCTCTTGAGATCACGTAGCCAAGAAATTTGACTTCAGTATGTAGGAAGCAACACTTGCTAAGTTTAGGTTTCAAGACATGTTCCTTCAAACACATGAAGCCCAAATCCAGCTTTTCCATATCACTTTTGAAATCTCTGGAGAATACAATAATATTATCTATATTTATCAACTAGTTGTCCAGAATGTAGTCTCCCATACTCTCTCCATTGCACAACCCAAATGGCATATGTATTCATTCAGACAGCCCTACATGCATCATCGCTGAAGTCTTCCCCCTGTTTTATTTCTCCGCTGCTACTTGGAAATGGCCCAAAGTCTGATTGCTTTGGGAAATACAAGCTTCGTCCAAGGGGTCTTCCACCTGAAGCAGTGGGTAGGCACCCGTGCATGTCACTTCATTCAGTTTCCTGAAATCACGGTAGAACTGCACACCACCATCCTTTATTTATCACAGTTACTGGAGGCATTGGTCAGGGACTGTGGTTTACCTTAAGAGCACCTTGTGATATCAGATCCTGGACATATTTTTTTACCTCTTGAAATACTTGTGGCAAAATTCTTCTTCATTGAGGTGGCATCTCGAGTGATATACAATGCCTCACAATGGTGATATAATCAAAGACTTATTCATCTTTAGAAAAGACTTCTCAGTGCTTTACTAGCCATACTCATAAATTGGCCAACTGTGCAAGAGTCAGCCTTTGGAGCTCCTCTTGAACTCGAACTGGAAATTTTCTTGCCATGTCTTTCTTGAGAAGAGGCAACTATTTCTCCCATCTCTCATCTTGTCACCCACAGCTCATCTCCATTCTCTTCAAAGATCACTTCCACCCAAGGGACCACTTCTCCTGGTCAATGTACCTCTGTAACTCTGGTTTGAGTTCACAGCCTTCACACTTGGGTTTAGGAGTCTGATTGGTATACTTCCTTTGATGGATTTGGCCAGTATATTGGTGAACAGGAATTATTAGCCTCATATGAAGGCTCTACAAGTACTTGATATCTGTCAGTGTTTCCTGGTACCCAGCAGTGTCCATCACTGATCTTCTCACTCCACGAAGAAATGACCACTTTCTTTTCATCTTTAACATATTCAGCAGGGCCTAGGAAATGGCTTTGTCTCTCCACTTGAGACAATCCTCTATTCAGTATAAAATTCTGCTTAGACTGCCCGTGCTGGTTCATCATCCGGGTTCCTTTTCTTGGCCCCTTGAGCCCACTATTGATGTTCATCCATGGAATCACTGGTACTCCATAGGATTTCCTTCAGAGACTGTGTCTTTCAGTATGAATTTGCATTTTCCTGGCAGTGTCTGGACACGTATTCTACACCTGCTTTGAGGCATCCCACTACAGGGATTGCCAATCCATTAGCTGTCATTAGTCGTACAAATCATGAATTATGCATTTGGCTCTTTATCCTTGAAATACTTTTGAAAATATGACTCAGTAATGGTGGTGACTAGTGAGCCAGGATCTATCAAACAGCTGGTGTTCACCCCTACTATAGATACATCAGCAGTTATGCAGTCTCCAAAGCTCACTCACAGATGTTGATAGAGACACTAGTGTTGTCTGAGTTCCTTTCAACAGTGTTCGCAGGTTGATCTTCCACCAAAGACTGGCCTAGGAATCCTTATGTATGCTTGGCCTTCTAATGTAGTAGATAGAATCATAGAATCATAGGACTGGAAGGGACCTCGAGAGGTCATCGAGTCCAGCCCCCCACCCTCAAGGCAGGACCAAGCTCCGTCTACACCATCCCTGACAGATGTCTATCTAACCTGTTCTTAAATATCTCCAGAGAGGGAGATTCCACCACCTCCCTTGGCAATTTATTCCAATATTTGACCACCCTGACAGTTAGGAATTTTTTCCTAATGTCCAATCTAAACCTCCCCTGCTGCACTTTAAGCCCATTACTCCTTGTCCTGTCCTCAGGACACTTGTTCTCAATGCTTCACTGTCCCTACGCTCTGGAGATTTTGATTTCCTTCTTGAAAATCCACTAGTATGCCTAAGCTTCTCAAACATGTAGCAAATGTACCATCCCTAATAGTCTTTCAAGGAGACTGATTGAATCCAGATGATTTCTGGTACTTCAATACACTTCTTGATGTTTTCTCCTTTATTACCTTCATCACCACCTCCAGTTTCTCTCCCTTCTCTACAAATAGTTTCTGAATAGCTTCATGTCAATTTTCATATGTTAATTGTGTCTTTTCATGGCAGCTGTTTCATGACCCCTCCACTCCTTGTGTCGGGGTTGGTACCAGCGTCATCCTTCACAAAGATCTCATCTTCCACAGACCACACAATGGCAGCTTATATGAAATTGTGGAATTTCTCATTGGACCTCTTCTCAGCTTTCATCTTCATTTCACACATCAAGGAATCATCTCTGAGCCCAGTCACCAACTGCTTCTTGCAGATCACATCCCCGTCTGGAACTTGTTATGGGTTCTGGCACTCCACCTTGCTCATTTGAGGTCAGGCATTCCTGGGTGTTTACCTCTGCTTCTCCATGGGCAATTCTGGGCTTGTTATCCTTTTAACCTGTAATCACTTAAACATAGATGCAATTTATTTACACCAAAAGCTATTTCTTTGGGGAATAAAGAACATTCTCAGTGTAGGTACTTGGAGGAAATGGCTTGGATTAAGGTTCAATGCAGCAGTCTCTAAATTACAAATTTACAAGTCTGGTATCTTCTTCCTAGAGCTGGATGTGATGCTGTGGGGGTGGCGTTTGCCAGAATGGGTTCAGGCTCTGTGACAGATCTTGTTCTCCACCATCAGTTCTAGTCTCTTTGTCAGGCTGCATCCCTTTTTGGTCTGGCACTTAATGCCCTCTTAACAGACTTTGGGAAGAGGCTTATCTCTTCCTCTCTTGCTAGAACAGCACACACAACCTGGATATCAGAGCAGGAGATTCACCCCACCATTATCACACTCCAGTGCCTCATTCTCTCCAGCTGCTGCTCTGATGGCCCAGGCTGTTGCACTCTCTCTGGCTCTGTTCTGGTAGCCCTGACTAACATGGAGAATATGCCTTGGGCTTTCAACTTCTGCAATGGCCTGCTTGCCCTATCAAACCAGGTGACTTGGAGCACTGGCTTACTCCCAACGGTACTTGGGACTTTACTTTGTCAGGATCCTGGCTCCTTTTCAGTTCTCCCCCTTTCTCCTAGTATTGCAAGAGAGCCAAACAAACAAACCCAAACCAAACACTCAGTTTCAGTACGGGGTCAACAGCCCCGTTATCGGTAATTATATAAAAATGATACTTAGGAAGACTTCCAGATGTTTCTTATTTAAGCATCTCAGAATCTTTCCATGCATTCCTTTCCAAATGCAAAAAAAAAAAAGGACCTTCAGCTTTTGTGTTCAAACTTCTGCTGCTTTCATTATCTTCATTACTAATGGTTGCACCTTCTGTTGGTTTTTGTAGTCCTTGAATATTTTATTACTTCTGTTTTTGTGCTTTCCTTATGTTTCTGCGGAGAAGTTGTCTCTTTCTTTTACTAGTCTTGTTTCTGCATGCTCTTTTTCATGGATGCCAATTAATAATGAAGGCTGTGTGTGCTTCCCCTCCCTATGGCACAATGTGGCTTTCCCTAGGTCTCACTTTCTGTGAGAAGTAGGCCATCTACTGTTGCTTTCTAGTATGGATTCTAAACTATCAGTTTGCAATATAATGCCCAGAAAATGGCAATGTTACATATACAGCCCCCCCAACAGTAAATGCATCCAAAGGTAGAAAGCATAGATTACACTATTTATTGGACACTTACTATTTTAAAATATATTTTAATATAGTATAACTTCTCCATAAAACACTGAAACCATACCTAGTTTTTAACATGTTAAATTATGTGTTTGGGCTATATGCCAAAAAGTTGTATTTTGCTCCTAATTTTATTGTTTTCTAGCTTCTGATTTCAAGGGATTTACTTTTTATAAAATAAACTGTTCAGTGGGCAGTCTTACAAATTTAAAAGTCTTTCCAGAACAAAAGTTTTTCACGGTAATACATTTAAAAAAAACTAGGTTACAGGACAGGAGGTGGTTGCTAACAGCCAAGAGAAGATGCGTTAATGACAGTTTGCAGCAGTTTAGCAGTTTTTGTGTGTGCTTTTTTTTCTTAAGTGTGGTTATGAACAGAAAAGTGACTCTTTAAAAATGGCATCTCTACATATCTGCTCTCCATATGTCTTCTGAGTCATATCTGGATAGTATATTGAAAAAAAACAAGCTCTACTACTGTTAGCACTGCACAGCCAATATAGCTGTGAAAATGGAGCTGGAGCTGCTTTCTGTTCTGCCTATTGCATGATCACGAGTGACCAGAAAGATTCTGATTCCTGAATCGTTATTTCTGGTGGTGATACAGAAGCTGACACAGCACAGCTTCATCTTTTAAAGTTTTGTAGCAGTGAGCCTGTAGTACAGTCAGATGTTTGGAATTTGATTTGGTTATCATTGCTGGAAAATAATGAAGTACAGTTAAATAACATTTTTTGGACCATCACCACACATTCAAAGTCCCTTTTTTTAGGTTGAAATCAGATACTTCCTCCTTCTCTTCCTACATTTACTAACCGAGTGAATTCTCTACTACATTATCAGTGGAAAAACTGACTATCAAAGGGGAATAAATGAAAAATATATAGTGGCTGGTCACAAAGAAAAGATTTGCATAGTAATCTAATTGCATGTGTATATTCTTTTCCTATAGTCCAAAGGCCTAATTATATGAAAGGAAGCTTGAAAAGTAGTTTTACAATCAGCAGCCAAATGCTGTTCACATAACTAACTCTAAACATGCATCTGACAAAGTGGGTCTTTGCCCATGAAAGCTTATGCTCCAACACTTTGGTTAGTCTATAACGTGCCACAGGACTCCTCGCTGCTTTAACTCTAAACAGTGGTTTTCATGTATTTCAGTTGGAATACTTGCATGAGTCAAGTGAGCAGAATTTAGCCCAGTCTCCAATAAAATATTTGTCATGAGGTTCATTAATAAGTCAATAGCAAGCTTATATTATTATATGCAGTTCATTCTTTGGTAAATTCTAGAGAATGTAATGACCTAGGGTATTACTGTTATTTACATAGTTTTATGGAATACAGTAGTGGTTGCACTTAAAACATTAGTTTTAGAGAGATTCAAGTAGAATACAACTTGGATGGTAATATCTGTGGAGCTGGAATGAACTTTTAAAGAGTGCATGAATAAAACTACAAAACAAACGTCACCCCTGGGGTATATTATCCTATTTAAATTGAACAATAACAGAGATCCAGTACTGTGGTGGATATTATGATTACACAGAAAATCAAAATTACAAGTAAAAGCACATACCATTGGAGCATGGATAGCTCAGAGAACGTAAATGTGATATGGAGCCTTACATTTCTAGGTCAGTGGATGAAAATGGCAAACAGAAGAAATGTACTTTTCACACAGATGCTGTGCCTTTGAAAATTGTCTTTTAGACTGAACTCCTGCTGTGACAATATTTTTTCTTTAAATAAAATATTTTATGTTGATGTTTCTGATTGGGAAGGGCCCCCAATATTTACTGTCTGGAATTGTTGCCGTCAATGTGGTTCTTTTTGTGTTCTTGACAATGAATCTAGTGAAAACAAGGCCTCATGTATTTCCTTAAATTCTGTTGAATCAAATATTTCCTTAAATTCTGTTGAATTGAACAACATAATCAGTATAACAGTCCTTGTGATATCTATTGTGATATTAAATTCAATTAATTTTACAGTGCTCCCACATTTATGTTTGTTGATATTCCAGAGACTTCTGTATTGACAGCTTATAAGAATTAATTTTTATAGTAGTACCTGGAGGCCACAACCACAGTGCTAGGCATTGTACAAACATGTGCTAAGAGCCGGTGCCAGCCTCAAATTGCTTACAGTTTAAATAAACAAGGTAGACAAAAGTTGGGTGAAAAGTAGAATTATTATCATCCTCGTTTTATCAATGAGTATATGAGCCACAGAGACCCTTTCAACTTACTTAAATTCATACAGGAAGCCAAAGGTCACAAAAGATGGAGAATCAGGAAGTTATCTAAGATCTCCTGAGTCCGAGCTTAAGTGTCTTAACCACAAGGTCTTCTTGCTACTCTGTTGCTCTTGTATTCTAGAAATTGTCAGGAAAGAAGCTGAATATTTTGGCAGTTAACTATATGGCATTTTGGGGCTTTTGGCACCTAGAGAGGTTTGGGAGGATAGTCTGGGATTGTCCGATGACCACATTAGTTGACTGTTTCTGCTAAAATGATCAGCAGTAAAATAGCTGACAGTGTCACCATTTACATTTTCATCTTTGGCTTTCAGACTTAATCAAGTCAGAAGAATGGGGCAGATCTCAGAGCTATTACTTCAGATTGCTACAGATTCAGGAATGATAAACTGTCTCAGTGTACATTTGGCTTATGTTCTCAAGAGGCTTTTTTGATTAGTTGTTTTTTCTTCTCCTGAGTCAGAAGGTATAGAAATATATTTAAAAAAAATTAGAAGCTTGAATTTTGTGGCATAGTTCTTCCGGGAGAGGTGGATTCCTTGGTAAATTCTGTATCAATCGAATTTTAGCATGCTTGGCCCTGACACCACAGTCACTTTTTCAGTTTAAAAGATTGAGGCATTCCTGGCAATAATGTCATCATTTTCTTAAGCGAACACACTCTTGCTTTTTATTTGTTACATGTGATCTCGGTGAGATGCTTTTCTCTTTGACTACTGCAAATACTGCTCATCTTTGCTCCCCATCTAAAGTCTGTGAAGGTTTGCAGGCAATTTGCACTAATCATAGCAATGCTTTTATCTCCTTCCTCTTTCTTATGTATGCATTGGATTTGTTTGAATATTGGCCATTTAAATTGCAAACTCTTCTATAATGTGGGAACCATAGCTGAGTTTGTCTACCAAGCATCTCTGACTTATTTAATGTGTAGGGGGACTGAGTTAACAGTGCCAAGCATATGATTTTTGTAGCTGACTGCAAATCTTTCAGCCACTTCATTTGCTTGGGGATATTGGGGACTGATGGTAGTGTGCTGGAAATCATATCTTGCCATGAAAGCTTTGAAATCTTGCCCTATAAATGGTGGCCTATTTTTGGTAACAGTTCCTCTGGAATTCCCCAGTAAGCAAACATACTCTTAACCTTTCCAATAACACTCAGTCTCATTATATATAGCACACATGCAATCTCTAAGTATCCTGAGTAATACTCTATTGCACCGAGATACTTCTCTCCATTTAGCTCAGAGACTGCCACCCACTCTTCTCCCATGGCATGTCACACCCCGCAGGGCTGAATTAATTGTTTTAGCAGCCCATAGCTATTAGATTTTGTGGAGCCCCCTAGATTCTGAGGTGGGGCCAAAATAAGGGATTCAGAGTGTGGAAGGGGGCTGTGGGTTAAGGCAGGGTGTTGGGTAGAGGAAAGGATGCAGGCTCTGGGATGGGTCTTAGGATGAGGTGACTTGTTGAAGGGGGCTCCAGGCTGGGGTTAAAGTGGTTGGAGTACAGGAGGAGACTGAGAGCAGAGGTTGGGTGAGAATGCAGGATCTGATGCAGGAGGGAGCTCAAGGCTGGGGCAGAGCAATGGCGGTGCTTACCTGAGGCAGCTCCCCTTTGGTGTTGCAGGCCCTGGGGAGGGGGGAGGGAAGGTGGCTCTGTGCATTGCCCTGCACTCACCTGCAGGCACTGCTTACACAGCTCCCATTGGCCACCATTCCCAGCCAATGGGAACTATCAGGGCGGAGCTTGCAGGCAAAAGAAGCGCATGGATGGAGTTTACCAGCACTTGCAGCTCCAGCCCAGCATGCGAGGGAGGAGAAGACAATGTGCAGAGCCATGTGTATTGGAACGCAAGGGCTTTAGTGGCTGCAACCCGGGGGGGACCCCATGAAAAAGATCTGTACTTTTGGCAGCCAACAGATCTTTTTGTTGGGTTCCCCTTAGACCAAAGCCCGGGGATACAGCTCTTTTAGGCCCTTTCTTATTCTGGCCTTGAGACCCAGGTGATGCTACCAAAGAAAGGCTCTTCCCTTCTGTGTTGGCTTATTGACCTGGCAGAACCCAAAGGTTCTCAGATTTCTTTACTTGTTACGGGTTAGTATGAAGTCAAACTGAAGAAATGACAAATGCAAAGTACTTTGCTTAGGAAGGAACATATACAAAATGGGAAATGACTGCCTAGGAAGGAGTACTGCAGAAAAGGATCTGGGGATCATAGTGGATCAAAAGTTAAATATGAGACAACAGCATAACACTGTTGCTAAAAAGGCAAACATCATTCGGGGATGTATGAGCAGGAATATTGTGAGCAAAAAACAAGAACTAATTCTTCTGCTTTACTCTGTGCTTATTAGGTTTCATCTGGAGTATCGTGTCCAATTCTAGATGCCACATTCAAGGAAAGATTGGACAAATTGGAGAAAGTCCATAGAAGAGCAACAGAAATGATTAAAGATCTAGAAAACATGACCTGAGGGAAGCCTGAAAATATGTGGAATAGTAATAGAGATGTAGCCGTGTTAGTTTAGTCTAGCTGAAACAAAAAACAGGACTATGTAGCACTTTAAAGACTAACAAGATGGTTTATTAGGTGATGAGCTTTCGTGAGCCAGACCCACTTCCTCAGATCAAATTGTGGAAGAATATATATGGTCATGCCTATTTTCTTCCACAGTTTGATCTGAGGAAGTGGGTCTGGCCCACGAAATCTCATCACCTAATAAACCATCTTGTTGGTCTTTAAAGTGCTACATAGTCCTGTTTTTTGAAAATATGTGGTTTGTTTAGTCTGGAGAAGACAAAGAGGGGACATAACAGTTTTCAAATACATAAAAGGTTGTTACCAAAAGGAGGGGAAAAAACTGTTCTTCTTAACCTCTGACAAGGGTGCTGACAGGTGGACAGGGAGGGTAATGGGGGCAGCTATCTTGGGGTCTGGCAGTTTAAAAGGACATGGGTCTCTCAGCAGCTGCAGCTTCTACCTTGGCAGTAGCCAAAGCCCTAGGCCTTTTAAATTGCCAACAGAGTCCCTGGAGGCACACCCCTTGCGGCCCAGGCAGCACTGAAGGGTTGACTGGGGAAGGTTAGCCCCAGCATACCCTGTCCTCCCAAGGGAGACTTTTGTCAGCCCTGACCTCTGAGGATAGGACAAAAAGCAATGGGCTTAAATTGCAGCAAGGGCAGTTTACGTTAGACATTATGAAAAACTTCCCATCAGGGTGATTAAGCACTGGAATAAATTGCCTACGGAGACTGTGGAATCTCCATCTTGAAGATTTTTAAGAGAGGTTACACAAACACCTTTCAGGAATGGACTAGTTATTACTTAATACCTCCATGAATGCAAGGCACCAGACTAGCTAATCCCTTGAGGTCCTTTCCAGATTCTATGATTGTGTCTGTTTTATTTGCACTTCCTAATGCCCTGGGGACCAACCTGTATTTTTCTTACAATTTTCTCTCCAGGTTTATTACTATACAGGCAGTCCCCGAGTTACGCGGATCCGACTTACGTTGGATCTGCAGTTACGAACGGGGCTTTTCTCGCCCCGGAGGATGGGAGCGGTGGGACGCCCAGATGCGCCGTGGTCCACCGCCCCCGTCCTCCAGAGCGAGAAAAGCTGCTCCCCGTCTCCCTGGTCTGCCCGGGCGCGCTTGAGCTGTCCCCCTGAGGGCGTGCTCCGCGGCTTTGCTCCCCGTCTCCCGACCAGCAGACCAGGGAGATGGGGAGCAAAGCCTTGGAGCACGCCCGCAGCGGGACAGCCCAGGTGCGCTTGGGCTGTCCCTCTACGGGCATGCTCCGCGGATTTGTTCCCCATCTCCCTGGTCTGACCAGTAGACCAGGGAGATGGGGAGCAAAGCCTCGGAGCACGTCCGCAGTGGGACAGCCTCAGCGCGCCTGGACTGTCCCGCTGCCCGCGTGCTCTGCGGCTTTGCTCCGCGTCTCCCAGGTCAGCAGACCAGGGAGACGGGGAGCAAAGCCTTGGAGCACTCCCGCAGCGGGACAGCCCAGGTGCGCTTGGGCTGTCCTGCTACGGGCATGCTCCGCGGATTTGTTCCCCATCTCCCTGGTCTGACCAGTAGACCAGGGAGATGGGGAGCAAAGCCTCGGAGCACGTCCGCAGTGGGACAGCCTCAGCGCGCCTGGACTGTCCCGCTGCCCGCGTGCTCTGCGGCTTTGCTCCGCGTCTCCCAGGTCAGCAGACCAGGGAGACGGAGCAAAGCTGTGGAGGACTTGGGCGGTCCCGCCACCCCGTCTCCCTGGTCTGCTGGGGTAGGGGGTGCAGCTAGTGCCCCTCCCCGTCCCCCCCCAGCAGACCAGGCTTTTCTTGCCTACCCCTGGGGTAGAGCAGCTGGGGGCTGCCGGGTTGGTCCCGCAGCGCCGCTCCGGACCAACCCGGCAGCAGCCCAGCTGCTCTGCCCCAGGCGTCCTGATTCAGCCGCTGCTGGTCAGTTTCAGCAGCGGCTGAATCAGGACGCCTGGGGCAGAGCAGCTGGGGTGCTGCTGGGCTGCTCCAGTAGCGCCGAGGAGCCGTGCTACTGGAGCAACCCAGCAGCACCCCAGCTGCTCTGCCCCAGGCGTCCCCAAGTCAGCCGCTGCTGAAACTGACCAGCGGCTGACTACAGGAAGCCCGAGGCAGAGTTGCTCTGCTCCAGGCTTCCTGGAATCAGCCGCTGATCAGTTTCAGCAGCAGCTGACTTGGGGACGCCTGGGTTTCTTAAGTTGAATCTGTATGTAAGTCAGAACTGGCGTCCAGATTCAGCCACGGTTGAAACTGATCAGTTTCAGCAGCGGCTGACGCCAGTTCCGACTTACATACAGATTCAACTTAAGAACAAACCTACAGTCCCTATCTTGTACGTAACCGGGGGACTGCCTGTACTGTCCTTTATAAAGAAGTATGCCTTTAATTTCTAGTAAATGGTTGTTTTCTGTTTAGAAGATACATATTTTGAGGATTATTTTAATTGCCCCTTTATTCCATTATGAGTTACAGCAGGAGATTTTGGTCTGTTTATGTAGTTTGCCTGTTTTTACACTTTTTTTTTTTGTAAAGAACATTGATTGGACTATATATTTATATTTCTGTAACTCCTATAATTGCTGCTGCTGCTTCTAGCACGTGAATATCTTTTTAAGTTTGTTGTAGTTTTTTCTTTTGGCTGGAATATTTGCTATTATGAAATCTTTCCCTAAGACAAGCTCATTTCCTCACTCCTGAGTATTTAGCTGTACAATCATAACATTTTCTTCAAGATTTTTGTATAGAATGATTCATAAAAAATTAATGTTATTACATAGAATAATATTACAATCTATGAGGAAGGCATTAGTACAATGAATACTCTCCTTTATATGACTTAAAGGGAAATTTGAGATAGCTAGTGCATTATATAATATGTTGTTTTGGAGAACAAAAGAATAAACATATTGCTTTCTTTTTCATTCTGGCACAACAAACCGTGTACTGTTAATTATCTGTAGAGATAGCCTTACTTTAGGGAAACAGTGAAACTCAAAGGATTATTAAAGGGTAGAATCATCTTCATATGTTTTATTTCATCCAAGAACAGTCATAGGAGAGATAAGTCAAATACAGGACTATGTAGCACTTTAAAGACTAACGAGTGTTTCTCTTATTTCCTTCAGTGTGAGCATAAAACAACGTTTGTTGTTCCTGCATTACTCTTATATGTTAGGCCCTGATTCAGGAAAGCACTTATGCATATGTTTAAGTCAACTCTATTCAAAAGAACACTTAAGTATATGCTTAAAGTTAAGCAGGCATGAATTTCATTTTAATTGACATTTTTATGCACTCCCCTGAATAAGAATTGTTTTCTGAATTAAACCCTTAGTGCTGAAATATTTTGGAAGCACTGCTAATATAAAAAAGCTAAATGACAAAACAAAAAAATAAAAAAAGCGCTTGCCAAAATAAGTAACAAATTTGAATTTGGCATGTCTGGATTCAGTAGGTTCTACCAAAGTTTCTTGAAGTATCAATTAATGGGGAAACATGCACACTGTCTAGCTTTGGAATGATATCCTCAACTGTTAAACAAGAATATCACTCCTATTTTCCTGTTTTGTTAATTTGTTTTTGGTCAACATGTATTTTTACGTTTCTAGCCTGGTCCATTGTGTAAGTTCTTTCAATCTAGTTTCTCCTTGTTCTTGAAAAGAAATGAGATTCTGTAGTCTTTGTTAATACTATAGGGAATTACCCCTTCAGTTTTTTCCTTACTGACTCAAAATTCAAAAGACACCCATTTCCCAAACACTCCTTCCAATCTCGTGTATCAGCTCTATTCTGAAAACATAACTCCACAGGTTGTTAACCTATGACCTTATTATACTCTAATCTGGACAAACAGTCATTGTATGTTGTCTCATTTATAAACTGCTCTTTCAAGTCTAGTATGTCCACTGGGCTATCCTGGATAACATTTGTGATTTTAGCTTGGATTCGTAATGAAGACCATTGTATATTGAGTGACAGTCAATGCATTAGTTCCAGTGTCTATTTTAAATCTCAACAGTTTACCATGAATTAGCAAATCCATTTTCCAGTGTTCATCAGTGTTATCAACACAAGTAATTGAACCTTACAAGAATGTCTCTACATGCTACCACTTAATACCTTTTGTTCAGCACACAACTGCAAAATGGCCTTTTTTTTCTATGGCATTTTTGCATTTCTGGCTGGATATTCAGCTACACACATGAGTAGCTTTTGTGAATTCTTTGTGTATTTAAGGGCACATGCTTGCTTTGTCTGTGCCCTTTTTCTGCTTAGGAATATTTTAATAAGGTCTGCTTCAACTACTAGGGCAGCCTCTTGACCTGACTTCACCTTTGTAGTGATATGTCATCTCAGTGGCATGCTCTAGGGTCCAATTTGTTTATGACTGGAGATCATCCCTTCAATCCTTTTCAGAAATACCCATTACCAGTCTGTTTCAAATGTGTTCACTTTTAGTAATCTCAAAGTTACAGCATTATGGCTTGACAGATGCTTCGGTGGGTTCCCTTGTCTTTTGTTTATGCTAGTAAAAGCCCAGTTATGTATGCCATCTGTGGGCAATGTAGGTGCATCCGTAACCTCTAGAGCGCTTCCCTATGTCCAGATGTGGTGCTGCAGGGGTCCTTTCATTCAAGTGCCCCCTCCGCTCCTTCTGACATCAAGACACTTTGTTGTCTTATGTAGCTCTCCTACTAAATCACTGCTCAGTATGTTTTCTGGTTAACTGAAAAGTCCAAAATAAGAAATTCAAAGACCAATGAACTTAGATTCTCTTCCAGCTGTCGAGCAACCCCCAACCTATATATCTACATGCCCTCCTCCCCACCCAAGCCCATCTGTGATCCCCTCTGGAATACATGTCCCCACAACTATCCTCTACCCCTGAAAGCCCAGGGATCCAGAAGGACAAACAGCCTGGTGTTTGGTTCCAGGCTTATGTGAAGTTTCTTGTGCACCATGGTATCCCTCCCTCATGGTGTGTAAGGAACTGCAGCTGCCAGAAACTGCTACCCCCAGCTGTGTCCTCCACTGAGAGAGCTGGTTTCTGCCAGATCCAGCAGCCCCTAGTGGTGACTAGCAGCACTGTAGCCCATTTCTCTGAGGGTATGTCTACACAGCAGCATTATTTCGGAATAACTGACATTATTTCAAAATAACATAGTGCACGTCTACACAGCAAGCCATTATTGCGAAATAATTTCAAGATGAAGGACTTCTTACTCCATCTCCTGTAACTCTAATTTCACGAGGAATAAGGGAAGTTGAAGGAAGAGTGTCCTTCCTTCAACTTCCTGCTGTCTAGACAGGGCCAAAAGCTGAATTAAGCAATTTCAACTTCAGCTATGCAATTGACATAGCTGAAGTTACCTATCTTAATTTGACTTCTGCCCTACTATGTAAATGTACTCCGAGGGAAAGGAAATTCTGCACATACAACATTAGTTTTGCACAGCAGAATTTACCAGATGATTCAAGAACTACAGCAAAAGGACATAACGAAGAGAATTTGGACCCCGAAAGCAAGTGTTAGTGCTGTTACTCACATTGGAAGCTAAGTTCTTGGCAGGTGGGAAGGGTCAGCCCTGTGAATTATGAAGTTTGTCAGCCAGACCAGAAGAAGAAAAAACAAACGTATCATGTCAATCTGTTAAAACCCTGCACACCCAGGATACAGCTACACTGTGGGGGGTTTTCAAAGAAGGTATGCAAATTGCACTCACCTTTGCATATCTTCTTCTGATTCTTTTTCCAGAAGAGGATTTTCTGATATTTGGCCTATCTACACAAGGCCATATTTTATGAGGAATAAGGGGGCTTCTGAAAGAGGGTTTTTTTCTGACAGTTGGCCCTGTGTAGATGGGCCAAATATCTGAAAATCCTCTTCTGGAAAAAGAATCGGAAGAAGATATGCAAATGTGAATGCAATTTGTATACCTTCGAAAAAAACCAACACAGTGTAGCCGTACCCCCAGTAAAGGGGATCCTTATATCTTCATACCTCTATAAACCAAAACTAGGACCATCAATACCAACACCTGTTACAGGCTCAGAAACCCAACTGGAGGAATATTTGAACCCCAGGCAACAAAGGCAGACCAAGCTCCTAAGTTCAAAAACATCTTCTCAGAGAGTCCAGAACAAATGAATCTGATATTCTATCACCTTAAGACAGATCTTGGGAAGATGGTGCAGGAACTATACAATTGCCATCTAAGAAGATGCAGGCTCTAGTCAAAGATGAACTGGAGAAGATGCAGAAGCTGGGATGCCATCATGGAATTTCAAAGCACTTTGTGTAGTCCAATACTTCTGGTTCGCAATCCCAACCCCTCAGTCAAGCTTTGTGTAGATTTCCGAAAAGTAAATAAGATCTCTGCATTCTATGCCTACCCTATCCCTCATGTAGATGACATCCTTGAGTGTATAGAGGAATCCCAGTATATAACAATGTTGGCTCTGAAGAAAGAATACTGGCAAATTCTTCTGAAGATAGTGCCTTGGGAAAAGATTACCTTTGTCTACGCCCTGGTGACTCTGAGTTTAGAACCATGCCTTTTGGCCTATATGGGACAACAGCCATCTTCCAAAGCTTGATGGATGAAATACTACAACTACATATGGATTAGATGGCCAGTGCCACCTATTTAGACAATATAGTAATCTTCAGCCATGACTAGGAGTTTCATTTAGAGAAAGTAACAGCTCTTCTGTGCTTCTTAAAAGCAGCTGGGCTAATGGCAAACCTGGCCAAATGTGTTTTCAGCAAGGAGGAGACACAACACCTAGAGTACCTTCAAGGAGATGTGGTGATCAAAACCTTAACTGATTAGATGCAGGCCTTAAGAGATTCTCCGGCCCCCCCATGATAAACATACCAGATATGGTCCATTTTAGGCCTAGCTGGCAATTATAGAAAATTCATAGTGCTATTGATTTGCCACATTAGCAAAACTCCAGAAAGTATGATGGAGTGTTGAATGCCAGGCAACAGTCCAAAAAATTAGAGATTCTGTGCAGCCAATTGGTCTTACAGACCCCAGACTTTGAAAGGCTCTTTATATTCCAAACTAATGCCTTAGACTAATGGTGACTAATGCATCACCATAGGGGAAGTACTGTCCAAAGAATATGACATCTGGTGTTCTACTTCAGTCATAAGTTGCTTGTTCATGAACGAGCCTATGCAGTAATTGAAAAGAAGTGTCTCATAGTAAATGGGGCCACTGAAACACTTCTATTTTCTACTATGCTACCACTTTCAATTAGTCTACCATGCTCCACTGAAATGGCTGAACTGTATGAAGGACATGAGTGCAAGACTTATGAAGTGGTATCATAGCCTGCAGCCTTACTCCTCTTGGTGGCGTATCACTCCAACCATCAGAATAAGAATGCAGATTTCTTCTCCCAGGAAAGAAGAGCAGTATTTCCACAGAAAGTGTTCCCATTTAATTCCAAAAAGAGGAGATATCAGAGCTGAGCCCTGGTAAGACCAGGTGCTGGCCTGCTCCCTGACTAATTTCATTGCTAGGTAACCAAAGAGCCCAGCTTCACTGTCTTGGAACTGACAATAACCACAACCCTTGAATGGCTACTATTATAACAACTCTGCATATTAGCCCGGCTGTTCCTGGAGGATTCTGTACCATCACACAATGCAACATTTGGCAGAAAGCATGTAAATCCTTCAAGTGGTCCTTCAGCTGTAAAACATACTGTATCGCATTTGGTGTTATATTGACTTTTTCTACACAATCCCAAAAGCACCACAGCTTTTGTAATTCCTACTCATTAACCTATTCCACTGTTGTTAATTTTGGACTGGCAGATGATTAGTTAAGACTGGAAGAGTTTAACTCTGTTCCATAATTGCATTCCAGAGTTGGACAACCTATTTTGATATGTCCATTTTGCACACAATGGAAACAGATTACTTCTTGTGATGAAGTATGAGGTGGCATAGTGTATGAGGCATTGGTCTGACCATGCCTCCAGGTTTAGACTTTGGAGAGTCTGGGGAAAAATAGATTAGAGCTAGTTCCTGTTGTATGGTCTGTCTGCCCAGAGTGAAGAGAGTCCCCTGGAAGTGTATGATCTTGAAGTGGCCAAATCTCATATGGACCCATGGGCCATGGAGAGATGGGATCTCTTTCCAGGCTGATCTTGTAAAGTGTCAGTCTTTAAGTAATTTTCAGTGAGCCTCAATGCTTCATCTAGAGTCTCCAGTTGGTGTTTCTACCTCTGCTCTCATATAGGAGCAGGGAGAATTCAGAAGAATTGCTCCATAGTTATAAACTCAGGCTACGTCTACACTGCAGGCTTCTTGCCCAAGAAGTTTTTTGCAGAAGAGATCTTTTGCAAAAACTTCTTGCGCAAGATTGCATCCACACTGCAAAAGCTTATTGGAAAAGTGATGTGCTTTTGTACAAGAGAGCGTCTAGACTGCATGGACGCTCTCTCACAAGAAAGCTCTGCTTGCCGTTAACAGAACGGCCAGCAGGGCACTTGTGCTTGTTTCGATAGCTGTTTTTGTGCAAAAACTTCCTGCTGCTCATCCACACACACCTTTTTGCGCAATAACTCTTGCGCAAAAAGGAGTTATTCCTTGTAGAAAAAGGAATACCTACACCTCAAAAACTCCTCTGTTCTGTTGATTCGCTGTAAATGTTATTGCATAAAAATGTGCTTGAGGTGTGGATGCTCCATGAGTTTTCACGCAAAAACTCTGCAGTGTAAACATAACCTCAGCCACCTGCCTGCCTGTCCTTATTTCTGGTTTCATCTGCTTCCATCTGATGTCTTTAAGATTCAGTGCTAGCATCTTATGTTGTATGGACAGGCTAAACTTTGGTTTGCTGAAACCATGACAGTAAGTCTCCTCATTTATTTTGAATATGGCTGCCTTTGTCATTTGATAGTTGAGAGAAGATTGATGATCTACTGTGCCGAAGGCTGTCTATGATGCTCCCGTCAAGACATCTGCCAAGCAGATCGCCCTCATTTCAGGATTCCAGTAGGCACAAGATGCAGCACATTGAAAAGTCTCTAAAATGGCCTCTGGGTTATTGCTGAGCATCCTCTTCAATAACATAGGGATGTCTGACCAACCTCCCACATCTATCTAAACATCAGCCATCAAATGTGAATGTCTTCCAGCCAACACTCGAACTAAGTTATCCAGATGCTTTTGCTGAGCAACTACCATCACTAACATTTGCTGGTTTTGATATTGAGCCAGGGTTTGGGCTTCTTGTTGCTGGGCCACCACTTGCAACTCATTTATAGAGGGCCTTCAAGATGTTGTGTCAGAGCTTGCATATGTTGATGTTGCTTTTGCATGGCTGTCTGTTCTAAAGGTGTAGTGCATTGTGGGGCTAATAGTCAAAGGCTTCCTCCGTCTTCAAATTCTTTGTGGATTGAAGGGTCTTATGTGTGATTATATGCAGACTCCCACTTCAGTACTACATCTCGGTGGACACCCTTGCATCCAGAGCACTTCCTCCTGTCTAGGTGTGGTGCTACACGTGTCCTTTCACTGTAGCATGCCCTTCTGGCTTCCATGTAGTCTGTCATCTTATGAGGCCTAGCTCTCCTGATAACAGTGCAATCTGGCCTCTTTTGTGGATAACAGAAAATTCCAAAAGTAAGGAACTCGAAGTGCAAAGGCCTGAAAGCCTCTCCTCTGGTCTTTGTCTGACACTCATAGTCCTTGGCTTTCCCCCAGTCCCAAGGAAAGGATAAGGGAACCCAAGTCCACCTGTTCTATTGGATTCCAGTTGAGGAAGCCTTTTTCAGAACTGTCAAAATTAACCTTTCCCTTGTTATACCCCTCAGCTGCTTGCTACCTCTGTGGACTTTCTAGCTGTTTGTTCTGTTTCTCTCTCTGGAGTGTTGGAGTCTCTGGCAGCTTCTCACTAGTTTGTTAGCAGGAGCTTCTTTCCATAGTTCCTCTGTCAATGGCAGCTACCCGATATTCCTCCCTTACAGCCCTTTTATCCTATGCTATGGGGCTGCTAATCAATTCCAGCTGAGCCACGCAGGCAATTTCTGTGTTGAACATTGATTGTCAAACCAGCATGGGTTGTACAGATCCCATGACCTGCAGGAAGCAATAACTGACTTTTTTTTAGGACTATAGCAGAGTCATTCAACTTCCCTTTCTCTCTGGCTGTGTCCAGACTCAGGGTTTTTTTCGGGAAAAGTAGCCTTTTTCCAAAAAAACTTCACCTGCGTCTAGACTGCAGCCGCGTTCTTTTGAAATTAAATCGAAAGAACGCGGCTTTTCTTTCGACGGCGGTAAACCTCATTTCATGAGGAAGTGCTTCTTTCGAAAGAAGGCGTTCTTGAATGTAAATAGGGCTTCTTCGAAAGAGAGCATCCAGACTCACTGGGTGCTTTCTTTCGAAAAAGCGGCTTGCTCTTTCAAAAGTTCCGCGTGCAGTCTAGACGCTCTCTTTCGAAAGAGGCTTGCAGTCTAGACATAGCCTCTGATTGCCAAAACATTGAAAATGTGCTTAGCCTCTCATCCGATTGCGGATTGAGTGAGTTCACCAATGTTTTAACTATCCTTTTCTTAGGCATTGATAGCAATTGAAAGCATCTGGTTATCATGTTTGTGCACATACATGTGCACATGCTTAATTTTGAAATGTTCTGGAGAACTAGGGTCAGAGTTAGGCCTTCTCCTTGTCAAAGTTGCACCAAATGTGATTTCAAGTTATTTAGTTAAAATGTTCCAAACTGCCATGTGGACATTCTTCATTTGACCAAAACTAACCTATATCAACTTAGCTTATCTATCAAGTTAAGGTGAACTGATTTGAGCCAAATTTTGTGCACACAGGGATTGTACTGTTTTAATTAAATAGGTTTAAAATCTCGTTTCCAGTTAATCTGCAATTTTGAAATTTACTCATAATATTGTTAGTTACTTTTCTCATTTCACTCATATCTTTTGTTCCCCAACCATGTGAATTACCCCATCTTAAAATCCATTAGATCTACTGGGACAAATTCAGATGTGAGGATGTTTAAATTACATATTGGGAAATGAATAGAAATCTAAATTGGTGTAAACTGATGTTACTTCCATGGACATCATAGATTTCAATAAGAGCAAGGCATTGTTCCATATCATAACACATGAAGCCAAAGGTCTTCTTAAACAAAATTTGTTTAAGAACAATAGCAATCTGCAAATAAAACAGCTAAAACTTCTTCTGGGGTGTGATCTTGTTGTTAAGGCATAGCACTGGGATTTAGGATAAGAAAATTAAATTCCTGGCTCTGCCAGACTTTTACTCTGTGATCTTGGGCAAGTCACCTAACATGGGCATCATAATATTTTCCTGCTTTAACAGGTTGTTGTGGGAAATCATTCATTAATGTTTGGATGGTCTCTGTTTCTGTGGTGATGGAATCCAAATGAATACCTACATAAAATAAAATTTGCAAATATACTGTCTGTTCTGTTTATAACTAGAAAAGAACTCTCACTATTCAGTAAGCAAACCTTAATGCTGGGAAGATTTCACTTCTGTGGCTGGTTGATAACACCAATGCTACCGTTTAAAAAAGATGTCCCTCGTGTCTTTTGAAAATTCATCTTTCAGTATTCATACTTAGCATATATATTACAGGTTTTATAACTAATTACCATACTGTTTTTCTATACGACAAAGTTATGGAATTCTATCTTTTGATTGAACACACTATGTTACTGAGAGATAAGGTATTCATCAAAAATACAAAGCTAGAGCACATATTTTCAAGCTGATCATAATATAAATAAAGCAGGTCAAATTCACTGCTGGTATATTCTTTGCTTATTTGCTTTTGCTTACACCAGCAGAGAATGGATACTATTATCCTATTGATTTTGTTACCTCATATTTTACAAAGTAAGTTTACATAAAGTCCACTAAATCACTCATTGGCTACAGTTCATTAATTTCCTTAATCGTTTAAGCATCAGAATGGGACCATTTTCATAAACACCTGTGTTTCTAGCTGAGGTTGTCTTGGATTCTAACGTACATGTGTATATGACGGTGGGTTTTTTTAAGTTGAAAGAAAGAGTGATTTTTAATGGGGAGGAAGTTAAATGTTACATAACCACTAATGTAACAGGAATTAAGATGATGGCATCAATTCACAATCTGAAAATGTAAATATTTCTTTAAAACCATGGAGAATCAGAATTTTAGATAAAGAAGAAAGATCAAAGTAAAGTTTTCAAAAGCACCAACTAATTTTAAAACCTCATTCCCATTTTTAAAAGTGATAAATGCACATCATAGCCTAATTAACTTTTAATGAGACTTAGGCTCCTCAGTGCCTATGCCATTTTTGAAAATAAGCTTTTAAGCTTCTAAGTCACTTAGAGCTTGTTTATACTGCAGTTGGGAGCATGCTTCCCAATGTGGGTCGACAGACGTACGCTAGCTGCACATGAACTATTGCAATAAAAATAACCATGTGGACATTGTAGCATGGGTAGTAGCATAGGCTAGCTGCCAGAGTCCAAACCTGCCTGACTGGCTGGGTGCCTCACTCAGTCCATCACTTATGCCGTAACATCCACAAGGCTGTTTTTTGCACACTAGTTCCTGCAGAAATGGCATGAATCTGTATACCCAGGATGGGAGGCATGCTTCCAGGTGCATTGTAAACACGGTCTTGGGTGACTTTTGAAAATGTTGCCTCCCCACACCACTTAATATCATTTTGAAACTTATATCACATCCAGAAAGGTCAAGCAGAAAATATACTTACTACACTAAAAGAGACGAAAGTCAGATGGCCAAAGATTTTTTTTTTTTAAAGTCTCCAGATATCTTTTCCCTGGAGTAGATCCTCTTATTTTCCCTCTTCTTTCATGCCAGGTGATGTCATTGTGGACAGGGCCAGCTAACATGGCTTTTCTGATCTCTGTATAGATTGTATTCAGCAGTTTAAAGGTACAGTAATTGCTAATGTAGTGAGAACGCTTGATTTTTGTCCTTTTTTCCTTTTAGCATGTGTAAAAACCTTAAATGTTTTTGAATCTGAAATATTTGTTTTCTTTCATTAGAAATCCTAGTTTCTCTTGGAAGACTGGAGAATGTACAGAATGGTAATATTAGAGAGGCCATGCAGGTGAAACTTGATAAAATTGGAGGGGAAATTATTTTTATGCAGTCTATTAAAAATTGTCCTTGAATACTCAAATACTCAAACTGTTGAGGAAAAGCAGACTTCATTAAATATTTAACAGTCTGACCCTCTCTTAAGGCTAGGGAAGCCACAAAACACATCTAAGACCTATAACAAGTCCTTCAGCTACAGAAGAGACCTTCTGATGAAAGAGAAAATGTGGGGTGAAAAGTGGCTTCATTGAAGTAAATGGTTTTGAAAAAGAAATGTGGTGTTTTTATTTATATATAATGAAGAAACAAAAAAGATCACAAACCTGAATTTTATTCTCTTTTACAAGTTAAATTAAAAATATCTAGAAAGTCAATAAAAAAAATCATTTGGGGCCTGATCCAACATCCATGGAAGTCAATGAAAGGACTTCCATTGACTGCAATGGACACTGGATTGGGCCCTTTCAGGAAGCATTTTGGGCAACTCTTGCCAACCGTTATTTCATGTAAGAGAAATGGGGTTATCTCCCTTGTGCACTCTAGGCTTCTATCAGCAACATGGCATGTAAATAAGTGAGCTAAAGTAAAGGAAAAGCAGAAACTGTTCCTATAGTTCAGTACAGGGGGTGTGTTTGTTGTTAAAGAATATCAACAAAATGACACATTAGAGAGAGAGAATAAATCACAGAATGAGACTGGGAGGCAAAGCAGTAGAGAGGGTTGGAAGCAATTCCACAGTTTGTCTAAATACAAAAACAGTCCAATCATGTTAAGACCTGAGCCAGTGGGAAAATACAGTTTCACCATGTTAAAATTTTACATTGTTTTTCAGCTGTAACAAAAAGGAGAGCCTTCTTTTAAAAAGTGAAAAATGTTCCAGCAAGATTAGGAACAGGAAGCTAACTCTATGCCAAATTATCACTGATATTCAGCCTTTACAGCTGTGTTCTCTCCCTCACCTTAATTCAGAGATGGGAAATCCCCTTACTTTAGTTTCAGAAAATGTAGAAGTATGAATCTCAATAACTGTCTCAGCATGTGTTCCTTTCTTTAGACTCTGGAGACTGACCAATGAGATATAAATGAAGACCTCAGTCCGGCAACTGGCTTCATGTGGAAAAATCCTGCGTTTGCACAAAACTCCATTGATACCACTTGGGTCCACAAGGATGTAAGCGGGAGACAGTTGCAGGATATCAATTAGATCTTTTCCTTTCTAGAAAAAAATTTCTTCACTTTCTCAAAATGAAACATTTCAGCATAAATATTTTAATATGATAACACCATTTCTGAAAAACCCAATGTTTTAGAATTTTCATCTGTGGCAAATTTTCATTTTTTGTCCTAATTCAGAAATTCTTCTTTGAGTGCTTCTTCATGTCCATTCTTTATAGGTGTGTGCGCACTGCGTGCACAAGTTCCAGAAGCTTTTTCCCTCAGCAGTACCTGTCAGGCCAGTCAGGGAGCCCCTGGGAGTGGCGCCTGCATATCAGTGCATATTTACCCCTGCTTGCCTTCCACCCCTCAGTTCCTTCTTACTGCCCCTGATGGTTGTTGGAACTCTTCTTGCTTGCACTTGCAAGTGTATCCTTAGCAATTCATCTGTAAATAGTTTTCATTTAAATAGTTAGACAGTTGTTAGTAGAGTAGTTTAGTTAGTGTTGGTGGGAGTTTCCCGTGATCATTTCCTCTCCTCTGCCTGGGCCGCATGGCTTCAGTCCTTGTTTGGGTGCTTGAAACTCATGCCCTGTGGCAATCCCCACAATGACTGTTCCAAGTGTCTTAGGGAGGGACACCTAACTGATAGCTGCAAGATTTTCAGAGCTTTTAAGGTTAGGACCAAAACAGAAAGGGATGCCAGGCTTACATTTCTACTTATGGAGTTGGCCTTCCAACCTCCGGCACCAGCTTTGGCTCCCGCAGTTTGAAGTGCACTGGCATCGGTGTGTGAGCCGTCAGCAACACTGAGACCTTCTGCAGCACCAGGCCCTGATATGGCACCTTGGCACTGCTCTCAATCACCGGTGCTGCAGAAGAGGATGAAGGCCCGCAAAGGCAGATCCCTGAGCCACCACGAGCACAGAGTGCATCTGCAAGTAGGATACTTAGTGGCTCGATCATCACCAACACACCGGGGTACTCCTGCACCCGTTAGGTGCCAGTCAAACTCGGTGCGGGCAGGCACTCTGGACTTGCAGGACATGCCTTTGGAGGGTGTCTGACAACCCTCCACACCGGATCCCTTTGACCCAGCTCAGGACTTAATAGAGCTGACATCTTCACCAGGCTCGGCACCACCAGCAGAGTACTGTGATGAGTCCCGTGCCATGGCACCACCAGACATTTGGCACCGTGCCCTTCGTCAACATGGGCACTGGCCATCTCATCTACCCACCTGGCACCAGCGCCTCCAGCACGACCACAGTCCCCAGTACCAGGACCTCCTGAAGCACACATGCCGCCTGCTCTTGCTTGTCCGCCTCCAGGGCAAGCCAATGGCTATGGCACATCACCAGGCTCAGCACCACTCACAAGCACCATCGTCTGTGGTACTGCCTTGGTTGGCCTCAGAATGCTCTTTGGAGTCAGAGGCAGAGTCAGTGCTATTGAGAGCCTCGTCCTGCAGGTCTTGATCTCGGCACCACTCGTGCTGAAAGCACCGATCATGGCACCATAGCCTGGCTTCTCACCAGGCATGGCCTCCATAGTGGCAACCTCAAGTCCAATGGCCATTCTGGACCCCATGGGCTTATTATTAAACCCAAGGGCAGACAAGATCTCAGAGGGGTCCACTTACTCCTACCCCCAAGGCACCCCATCAGCTATACCCTTTCCTCAGGCACCAGTGTCAGACCGCAGGCTGAGCTCGCAAAAGGAAGAAGGCAGACTACCTGTAGAGGGTGAGACCATGTCTAGCCTGCTGACAGTCTTGGGCCCTCCCCACACCCAAGATAGTCATCAGGGTGGGGAACAGCTGCCACCCAGGGACCACCTTTGTGGTCCCCTGATGAGGCCCTAGCTGACCCTTCACCTTTTATGCTAGCCATGGACATGACAGCCCATCAAGAGCTCTTGAAGAGACTAGCCCAGAACCTAGAGGTCCAGGCAGAGGAAGCTGTGGACAGGGAAGTTGTGGATGAGAGTATTGCAGGGCCCAGGGCAGCACAATTTCATGGGGCCGCTCTCACCAGGCATCTCCTCTCTCACCTGTGTTGCGCGGCGTTTCAGCACGTCGCACACGCGCTCCTCCACCGTGCGGTGCGCGGCACCGGGGAATTTAAAGTGCGGTATCCCGCCGGGCCATTCAGCCCCTGAGTGCAGAGCCCAGGGCAGTTGCCCCGCTCGGCCTGCCCTATATCCACAGCTGGTTGTGGAGGATTTGGTCCCTATGGTAGATATTCTTACAGCAGATGCTCCTGCCAGGGTGACACTCCTGCTAAATAAGACAGTTGCCAAAATCTTCAAAACACTGTGGCAGGCCCCTGCTCCGATCCTCCCGACACAGAAGGGGTGGAATGACGATATTATGTGCCCCAATCTGGCCATGAGCACCTATTCGCCCAACCTCCCCCGGGGTCCTTGGTACTGGAGGCTGCCAACTATAGGGAAAGGCAGGGACAGCCAGACCAACTCCAAAAAGTAAAGAGCCCAAGAAGCTGGACCTTGTAGGCCACAAGGCCTATGCCACAGCAGGCCTACAACTAAGAATTGCCAACCAGCAGGCAAAGCTCAGTATGTACTCTTACAAATCTTGGGTGACTATGGACAAGTCCAAAGAACTATTTCCATGTGATTCCCAGCAGGAGTTTGGTGCACTGGCAAGAGGCAAGATTGTATCTTGCACCACACTTCAGGCAGCTTTGGATGCTGCATACTCCGCTGCCTGTTCCATGGCTATGGGCATTGTCATGTGGCAGAGTTCCTGGCTGCAAGTCTCAGGTATCCCACCCGAGGTGCAAACCATATTCAGGATCTTCCGTTTGAAGGGTCTAGACTGTTTTCTGAACAGACAAACAGCAAATTGCATAGCCTCAAGGACTCCAGGGTCACATTGAAGTCTTTGTGCATTCATATGCTGGCCCTACAAAGGCATCCTCTCTCCACCCTTATCAGCAGGGCCCAGAGGTCGGACTCCAGCAGGAGGAGGAACCATAGTAATAACAGAAGGGACAACAGGAGACAGTTCTGTTCTACCTCAAACCAGGGCGCAGGCCTCTCTAACAAGGCACAAGGGCCTGGGTCAGGCTTTTGAAGGTGCGCCCAAGGATGGAGTTACAGTCCCAACACTAGATCATCCCTTTGTCAACTGTTTATTCCACTTTCACTGTGCCTGGAGCAGGATCATCTCGGATTGGTGGGTCCTAGACACAGCAGTGGGATAGTCTATCTCATTCCTTGCTGTCCTATCCTGCCATGCTCCTCCCACAGTCCCTCTTCAGGGACCTTCTCACAAGCACCTTCTTCATCTGGAAGTTTGTTCGCTCCTGCACCTGGGGGCAGTGGAATTGGTTCTGCCAGAGTTCAGGGGAAAGGGGTTTTACTCCTATTACTTTTTAATCCCAAAATCCAAAGAGGGTCTTCTCCCCATTCTGGATCTCAGAGAGCTCAATGCCTTCGTAAAGAAGACAAGGTTCAGAATGGTCACATTAGCTTTGATCATTCCCTCCCTTGATCTAGGGGACTGGTATGCCACCCTTGACTTAAAAGATGCATCTTTCCATATTTCTGTTATTCCACCGCCCAGGAAGTTCCTCCGATTTATGATCGGAAGAGACAATTACCAGTTTGTGGTCCTCCCATTTGGCTTGTCTGCAGCCTCCAAGGTCTTTAAGAAACATATGGCAGTGGTGGCAGCCTTCCTCAGGAGGTGCAGAGTGCAAGTTTCCCCCTACTTAGGTGACTGGCTAATCGGGGCATACGGACCTGGTCAAAGATACCTTTATTCAACAAGGTCTAATGCTAAATGAGGAGAAGTCCACCCTTGTCTCACAGATAGTAGAGTTCATGGGAGCACAGCTGAACTCAACAACAGCTATGGCATCCCTTCCAAGGGCCAGGTTCATAGCCATAACAGACATTATTCTGGGTCTATGGGCATTGCCTCTGACAATAGCCTGGAATTGCATGAGGCTGCTAGGCCATAAGGCATCATGCACATATGTGGTGCAGCATGCCAGGCTATGCCTCGCCCCTTGCAGGTGTGGCTCACTCAGATATACAACTCAGCTCATTCACCAACAGATATAGTGGTCTCACAACCCTCAGAAGTCCTGGTCTCCCTGGACTGGTGGCTTCAAGAAGATGTGGTTTGTGGATGCGGTCCCCTTCACCAGGCAGACTCCATCAGACCAATTAGTGACGGACACTTCGGACATGGGTTGGGGAGTGCATCTCGTGGACCTCAGGACACAAGGTATGTGGGCATGTGCCAAGCAGTCACTGCATATAAACACATTAGGGAACTGACAGCAGTTTGTCTTGCTTGTCAGGTTTTTTTGCCTCACCTGAAAAGCAGATGCATTTCGGTGCTGACAGACAATATGGCAGTAATGTTCGATATCAACAGACAGGGTGGAGTTCAATCTTCTCCCCTGTGTTAGGAAGCCCTGGCCCTATGGGAACTCTGTATCGCACATGCAATTCACCTGGAGGCTACATGCCTCCCGGGGACATGCAATTTTCTGGCAGACCACGTGCGTCTTTCAGAGCACCTGAGTGGTCCCTCAGGCATGACATAGTCCAAGATACCTTCTGTAGGTGGGGGTTTCCCCACTTAGACTTTTTGCTCTGCACAGCAATAGCAAGTGCCAGCGCTTCTGCTCATACCTGAATCACAGACTAGGGTCGGTGGGGGATGCGCTTCTCATACACTCGCTTCCATGCCCCCAGTATGCCTTTCTCCCCTTCTTGTTAACACACCAGGTCCTCCTCAGGGTGCGGAGGTACAAGGTCTTAGTGATCTTGGAAGCTCCAGTGTGGCCCTGCCAGCACTGGTTCCCCACACTGTTGGATCTATCAGTAGAGGGGCCGTTTGCTCCCATTGCTCCCCAACCTGATTACCCAGGATCTAGGTCAGGGCCAGCTCTGTCACCCAAATCTCCAGTCCCTACATCTCACAGTATGGAAGATTCGTGGTTGAGGAGAGTGGAGTGCCTTTGTTTGGAATTAGTGAGGAGAGTGCTCTTGGAGAAAGGAAACCCTCCACTAGAGCCATGTATGTGGCTAAGTCTCATCATGGGCATCGCAGAAGAGGGTTGACCCACTCCAAAGGCCTATCCCACTTTTTCTTTGTTAGAACTCAGGCATCAAGGTCTGTCTACTTCAGTGTTGGTCCACCTAGCAGCCATTTCGGCATTCCACCTGGGAAAGCAGAGTCGAATTTTCACTAACGCAACAGTTAAGCGGTTCCTGAAGGGGATGGAGAGATTGTACCCTCATGTCTAAGAGTCCCATCACAATGGGACTTCAACCTGGTTCTCATGAGACTCATGGGCCCCTGGCAGAGCTGTTAGCTACATGCTCCCTAATGCATCTCTCCTGGAAGGTGACATTCCTGGTGGCCATCATGTCAGCTAGAAGGGAATCAGAACTAAAAGCCCTCGCATCAGAGCCCCCATACACCATATTCTTTAAGGACAAAATTAAACTATGTCCTCACCTGATGTTCCTGCCCAAGGTGGTATCACAATTCCATACCTCCCAGGACATTTTCTACTTGAAACCTCACTCCACTCACAAAGAACAGATATTACGCTCATTAGATGTGAGGAGAGCATTAATGTTTTATTTGGAAAGAACAAAGCCAATCTGTAGGTCCACGCAGCTCTTTATTTCAATAGCAGAGAGGATGAGGGGCCTTCCAATATCGGCCTCGTGCCCATCTTTGTGGATTGCATCATGTGTTAGGACGTGTTATGGCCTTACAAATAGACTGGCTCCTCCCATCACAGCCCATTCCACAAGGGAACAAGCCTCATCCACAGCCTTTCTGGCACAGGTACCCATCTTGGATGTCTGCAGGACAGCCACTTGGTCGTCAGTGCACATGTTTACCAGCCTAATAATTGCGCATTAGGCAGGGATGATGCAGCCCTTAGTAGGGCAGTGTTTCAGTCCATGTCATTTAGTCTCCAACCCCACCTCCATAGATAGAGCTTGGGAGTCACCTACATAGAATGGACATGAACAAGCACTTGAAGAAGAAAAAATGGTTACTTACCTCTTGTAACTGTTGTTCTTCAAAATGTGTTGCTCGTGTCCATTCACAATCCCAGTCACTTCCCCTTCATTGGAGATCTCTGGCAAGAAAGAACTGAGGGGGTGTAGGGCCAACAGGGCTATATCTGCGTTGATATACAGGTGCCATTCCAAGGGGCTCCCTGGCTGGCCCAATGGGTACTGCTGAGGGAAAAAGCTTCTGGAACTTGTGCGCATGGCACGCATACACCTGCATGGAATGGAGATAAGCAACACATCGAAGAACAGTTACGAGAGATAAGTAACCGTTTTTTCCATTTTCTGACCAGTTCTAAAGCATATCTTCACATCATTCTCCTCTCACTTACACATGATGCATCTCAGTTCAGATATTCTGCTCTTCTCTCATTTAGTGTTCTCTAATTCACTCATACCCCTCCTCAGCCAGAGAGCTTGTCCCCTGGGCTGATCAGTGATGTTCTTCATCTTCCATCCGTTCTAATACACTTATGCAGACAGAACTATAATTAAAAACTGAGTCCAACTCCAGTAGAAGTCAATAGGACATCTCTTATTGACCTAAATAGGAATTGCCAGACCCTTAATTATGTGCTCACTGTTTTTAAAATAAACTCTAGTGTAGTTCTAGAAAAATTTTAGCCTCTGGCCAAAAATTCCAGAGGCTAAAGTTTTATCCACTGCCTAGATACAGCATTGAATATGGGTATTAACCTGCCCAGCCTACTGCATCATGGTAGTTCCACTCTATGTTTGTATTAGTCAGCAGCAGTGTGATGCATCAACAGCATACTGGGCCCATAATCCAGAGGGTAATAGACTGAAATAATTGTTTGCTCCACTGTTTTAGATGCTCAGGTTCCAATGACCTGGTAAAAGAATCTAGCTCAGCAGTTCCCAACCTTTTCCAGATGGGGACTCATTTTGACAATTCAGGAAGACTTGGTGACCCAAGGCAATTAAAAAACAGTGGTGGGGGGGACGGGGACAGAGCCCCCTAGGGAGACATTTGGTGATCCTTTTGAAATGTAATGGCAACCCGTATTTGGGACGCGACCCATAGGTTGGGAAACTCTGCTAGATGGAACAAAAGGAAGACCATATCAAAATTTAGTAATGCTTGTTTAATTCTGGTGAGATGTTTTCTTTAGGTTTTCTAGTTAACACATGGATTATTATTATGATGGAGAGAATGAAAGCTGTATAAGCCAATACACTTTAGTCCTCATCATGTAAACCTACCATTAAGGAAAATATCTATTTCATTGTATTATTTGATAGCAAATAGAGATATGCAGTGCTGCCTCTGAGTGTGCAATGCAAATGTATGACATATTCCTATATCACTGAATTAAAAAACATGCTTTGTTGAAAATTATATTCAATGGCTAGTTAGCTAGATATCAGTATTTCATGAGTTCTGAAGTCTCATCTACAACAACAAAACAATGTAGTATCTTTCATTCGTTTTCATTATTGCTTTTTTTAAACATAACCATTAAGTTAATCAAATGAAATGCTGAAATGAAATGAGCTATACAACAAACTAGAACAGGCCTAGAGCAAGGAACACATTTTAAATTATTTTTGTATTAATTTCCATCTCTTTAGTCTCTGATTGTGATGAATGATGTAACAAAAAACTCTAAGGGCCAGATCAAAAGCCTATTGAAGATAATAGGCGCTGTCATACTTTTATTAAAATCAATGTAAAGGTCTCACTTCAGGGGGAGAAAGGTTTAGAGTCTGGGGAACACTGAGCATGCTTGAAAATCCCATGCTACATTTGAATGCAATGTGCCAATTCTTGCAATTAGAGCTGGTGAAAAGTTTTCTGATGGAAATTTTCTGTCAAAAAATGTTGATTTAACTAAATTGAAATGTTTTGTGGGAACGTGTTGATTTAATTGAAATGTTTGTGGGAAATTATCAAAATGTTTTGTTTCAGTAAAGCCAGAGCATTTTGTTTTGATGTTATTGTTTCTACTTTTACAGCACATATTGTGTTACGTATAAATAGTATAATTATTATTTCAACTTTTTTTATATAAGGAAAACCAATGAAATTGAAAAAAAGTGTTTAGATGCTTGTCAGTATGTGTTCCCTTTCTGCTGGCTATCTGTCCCATGCACCAGAGATCAGAACACTTTAGTCAGACTTTCCATTGGTTGCACCTGCATTCTTCACATTGTCAAGCCCCTTCCTGAAGGCAAAAGTGGGACACAGCAACAACCCAACCTTCAGTTTCTTTCTGATCACCTATGTTCTGTGAAAAATTCTGAAATTTCAATATTTTGTTCTGATTTAGAATTAAACCAGATTTTGAAATCTTAGAATTTGCCAAAGCATTAAAATTCCAAATTTCAACTATTTCTATCTGCAAATTTTTCTCTGAGTGGTCTGGGTTTACAATTAACTGTAATGGGACCAGAGTCATGGACTTTGTTTTTTTTTATAATAAATATACATTTTTCCTACATCCTCCTTTCACTACTTCTTCACCGTCTTTTCTCTTGCTTCTCCACTGCCATTTCTTATTTTACACTTCTCCATTATAAGCCCTATAAGTCCACAAAACTTACATAAGCCAAACTAGAACTCAGGAATTTCAGGCTCCAACTCTTGTGCTTAGTTAATGCCTTTCTGTCTCCCAATCGCTTTTTAAATGCTTAGCCAAGCCCCATTAGACCTTAGCTCCTTGATCAAAAATATGTTCTTTGACTAGTCAGAAGTATAGGCTGTTAGCTAGGGTGATAGCTTGGGACTCTGGAGATGCGGGTTGAGTTCCTTGTTCTATCTCAGGCTCCCTGTGTGATTCTGAAAAAAACACTTAAAAGTCTGTCCATGTCTAAGTTCCTTATCTGTAAATCAGGGATAAAACAGCAATTTTCTGCCTCAGAGGGATATAATGAAATACACGCATGATACATTCTGAGGTGCTATGGTAATAGAGGCCATATAAGGATCACAGATAACAGACTCATTATTCCCTTCCTCAGGTTCTAATTGACTTTACTCAAGTCATTACATATCCAAGGATTTCTGCCATTAGGTTTCTAGTAGCTTTGATTCATTATTCAGGTTTTGTTTTATCGCAACTTAATTATTGTTTGATAATGAAAAGATACTGTAGCTGCTTTTCTACAACAACTCAAGGCTGCCTAGTGATATGCTCTACTTAAGCATGTGGGAGACCTGGAGTCAATTTTCAAGCTATTCTCTCTCAACTCTCCTGGAGAGAAGAAAAAAAAAGCATTTCTTGTAATTAAAACATCACTTTACTTAGCCTAGCAGATTGAAAATTCTGAATTAAGAAACACTGGTCAGCATGATTAAAATCTAAACATATTTGGCAATAACTAGCATTTCTGAGCCTACTTGTGATGGCCATCTTGCTAAAAATGTTTAACAATGAAATTACATTTAAACTGTTACCTTTTAAATAGCCTCTAAAACCTCTCTACCATAGATTCTCCTGGTGACATCAATTAGGAAAATGCAGTCTCCTTCTTTAGGTTTTTTAACTTAGGTTAAACTAACCCATATTGTGATAAAATTCTAGTGATGACAAGACAGTTGTAATTTAACTCATGTTATTGGCTGTTGGGGGTCAACCCTAAAGGGCATTAGAGGACTTTTAATAGAACTTTTAATTAAAAAGGTTATTATTATTATCTATTATTATTTATTATTTAAGTCATAACAACAATCATAACAAAAAGTATTAGGTACCATTGAATATCATGGGTTCTACTGTAATTCACTTTATATGGTGTCAGACCATAATTCAATAGTAGTGTGCATAACTGAGTCTATGTTTTCACTGATATGTAAAGCTTACCCAGACTGACCAAAAAGGTGTCAACATGGGAGAGAGGGAGTAATATATCTTTAGTTACCTGAAAAAAGTAGCCCTTCCATTTTTTTCAAAGGTCTCAGATACTAGTTTAGTTATGAAATAACTATGAACTGGAAAAACAATAATAGGTATAAATGTGAAATGTGCATCTTATTCTGCCACAAAATTTTGTATTTCGTGTTCTGTATTTTGTATTTTACCACAGAGTGACTATCTGAGCCAGAGACTAGGGGTACAGCTTGACTACAAGTTTTTGTCGGAAAAATGTATGCAAAATGCGTTCCACATTTTGCATACCTTTTTCCATTTCGTTTGTTGGAAGAGGCTTTTCTGACATTTGGCCTGTTTAGACTGGGCTAAATGTCAGATAAAACCTTCTTTCGGAAGTTCCCTTCTATCTCGTAGAACAAGGAAAACGGGGGCTTCCAAAAGAGCGTGTTTGCTCTTCCACAAAAAAAAGCAGACAAGCAAACGCATTCCCCAGATGTCGTGGAGTTTTTTTGGGATGCCTACAGTCTAGCCATACCCTAGATGTCAGAACTCTTAGACTCTGATCCAAAGCCCACTGAAGTCAATGTGAATCCTAGAACTGTCTTCAATAAGCTATGGATGAGGCCATTGCTTTCCATTTCTGAATCTGCTATTGACTCACTGAAAATCCTTGAACGAGTTACTTAGAAATTAAAAAAAAATCTCCTGCTTTTGTTTTTAGAAGTTCATATTTAGACACCTACTGATAAGTGTCTCAAGCCAGACAACCATAAACAGGAGCATGCAAAATCAGTGGACACATTTGACCATTCTCTGTGCCAAATTCATCTCTGGCATAACTCAAGTGACAATTGAACTACATCAGGGCTGAATTTGCTCTTCTGTAACTCAGTTCATCAATCTGTAAAAATCTCAACTAACTCAGTTACTCTTAAATTAAATCAATGCTTATAAATTCCTTTAGATGAAAGGAATAATAAATAGCAATTTCAAATTTGAGTGTCTCCTGTTAGACCCCTAAATAAATGGCTTGATTTGCTGAGTCTCTGAAGCTCCCACTGGAGTTTGCTTCATCAAGATCAGGAATGCAGTTGGAGGCATGTATTGCTGTTATGAAGCATAACGGGACTTTTTTTTTCACAAATCTCTGTATAAAGTGTATTGTTTTCAAAATATTGTGTTAGATTATTGGCTTCTTTCTTTCTTGGTGAGGGGAAAGCTTAATTTGGTGCTTGACTATTCTGCTACTGTTCTTTTCAATATTACACAGATATTAAAGTAAAATCAAGAACCAAAATATACAAAACAAAGAAATCCACAAGAAAAAGAATTTGACTCATGAAAGGGATACCCCTACTTTCCCTCTTGGTAAAAATGAATCACTACTGAATATGAGACTTAGGTACAAAAGTTTAACTGTAAGTATTTGCTTTCTTTTTTTACCCCTTTTTCTGTTTTAATCTTGCACCTACATGTTTGTGGTTGCTATGAAACATAAATGACATTTACTTCAGTGGTATCCACAGAGGGGAAGGAGCTTTACTAAACTCAACCAACAAACCTGGAAATTATTTTATTTCCCCCTGTTTTGCTCAGTTGCTTTGACACTGATCCTAATAGAAGACTATCCCTTGTAAAGACTCAGGTGATTTGTGTTGAACATGGAACCAATATTTTCACATTTGAGACCTAATCCTGGCCTCCATACCTAGCCAAATTTCAATAGGAATTTTGCTTGAATAAACAGCTCTGGATAGGGACAAGTACAGATTTTGATGCAGCACCCCGCTGGTATTTTGTTTAGCATTCCAGTTGGATAAATTTATAGAAGCCCCTCCCTCACTTTGGTACTCAGATGTGCTCCATGAATGAGCATAGTATTTTTTCAACACAATCAATGAAAGTGCAATAAAGATTATTTAAAACTAAAGATTGTTTGCCTGGAAAGCTGACAGAAACTGTGGGCCTATCCAAAGCTCACTGATGTCAGTGAGAATTCTTCCCACTTGCTACAATGGGTATATGATTGTAGGCCAAACCTCTAGGCCTCAACACAGACAATATAATTTACTGTGAAATACACAAGTAATGAGCAAGGCACAAAGAAATTAACATTAGTAGATTTTTCTGATAAAAGATCCTATGTAACCCAGAATTCTAATTTTTCTGTCCTTATTTTTACAAACTGTTACAAAACTCAGCAAGTAATTATAATAAGGCCACATATTTATTCTGGCAAAAGAAATGAAAATAAGTGAGCCAAAACCTCAGTTTATGCAAAGTTAGTCAGTTTACTCCAACTGAGGATCTGGTTTCTTGTGTTTAAATGACCAAAATATAAATTAACGGATAAAAATAATATCCAAATGGTAATATGCTGTTGAGATTTGACTGTTATATCTGCAGAAGTTCTAAACCAGAGGCTAGGAAGTATGAGTTTAAATTATCTTTTTTGGCACACTTACAGAAATAAAGTTTCAAAAGTTATGAAAGTTGAAGTGAATGGGAAAGAGATTAGGATCATTGTTCTGTCAAGCAAATGACCTTTTCATTTGACTCAGAGAGAAAAACAAAGTTTTTCAGCAGCTTTCTGCAATATGACATTGTGTTTGCCTCATAAATGTGAGACAAACTTTTTATGACCTTTAATCCGTACCATTCAGAAATCAATTAAACATAGAAAAAGTAAAATGACTGAACATTGCTAAGCAAAAATTTGTTTATAGCAAGCAAAACAGCATTTAACAAGATCTATTATATTCCTATAACAAAAATTTAGAATTCTATCCTGACGGCTGTTAGTAATAATTAGGGTTGTAGGTTTGGAATGGAGAAATCATGTTCTGATAAAAGTTGGGGCCATCATAAAATATAAGACAAATATGACATGTTGAATACCTTTCAAAAATAGCTTTTCTGAGTAGTGTTCATTCCCTTGTATGCTCAATCAGGTTCTCTGTTTCTGCTTAAAATCTCAAGTCTTTAAAAAAGCCCATGTGTTTTCTTTTTGAGAGGTGCTGGAAAGTAACTCTAGTTTAGAGTGTTTGTTTTTTGTTCATCTTTAATTCCCACTTCATTGCCATAGAGCTGAATCATGAACCCTTCACTGATTCCAGCTACTGGATAACATTCAGTGGGGAGAAAAATCACTCTCGCTGGGGGTGAGGAGCAGGAGACAAGGAAGTTTAGGGAGCAAAGTGTGTGGGATAGAACAGATGACAAAATGGAAATGAGCAGGTTAATTAGGTAGAAAAAGAGAAGATGGGGAAAGAGAGGAGGAGCAGGGAAATGACAGAGAGGTAGGAGGGTGAAAAAGGAGCAGAACATAATTGTCCAACATCAGCCTTTGAGGGAAAGGAGGGGATTTCACTCACCCTAAGGTCTGTCTCCAAAAATCCCAGATTTTTAGCAGTATTATGATAATGGGGATCATGGTCGCAAATACTACAGCGATGATGAACACAACAGAGGAAAAGCACTGAGTCTGTTACAGTACAGATGTGTCATAAAGAAGATGATGCTTGAGCCTACTCATGTTTGCTTTCACATGAAATAGAGACTATATTATTGCCCTGTTATTTACAGAGGAGTTTTCAAAACTCACAGAAGGCAGTGAGCTCTCATGGAAAGTCAAGGTATTTGGACATCTCAGTGCTGCTTGTGCCTTCCCTCTATTATTTAATCAGCAAAGAGAAAATAAGGTGAGAGAAGAGGTCAGCCAAAAGAAAGTCTCAGATTTTTCAGTTTTGCAGGTGTAGAGAGAATGTGATGGTGGGGGAGGAGTGAAAAGAGGAAGGGGGTTGAGATGAACAGTAAAACCTATTTAGAGCCTGGGGCTACGAGGAGCTGGCAGTAGGTTGTGGGGAAGGGAGGTTTGAGAGCAGCCAGGGGGATGTCTGGAGAAAGAAAACATGTCTAAGGCCTGAAGTAAAAAAGAAAAAAATAACAAAGGGATATTATATGTAATTACAGGGTTCATATATTAAAACTATTTATTTCTTCATTAGGGAATCTTGCAAAGTGACTGGTCAATGACTGTAATTTGTGAAAGTGCACTAATACCTTTTGTTATACAGTCCAAGCAGTTCTGTCTGACCCAAGATGTTGGGTTCAGGGTATTACAATAGTTATTGACAGGTAGCCACTTTTTATACAGTGCAGTATATCACTTTGTCAAAATGGAGGAGAAGGGTAGAGAGAGGAGAAAAGAAGAGGGATAGTGACTGACAGCATAATGTTTAAACTGTCAAATTCCTTATGAACAAATTAGATGATGCTTATCTAATTGATGTTTTGGAGGCAATCCAGGGTTTCATTTTATTTTATAAAATGTGATTTTTTTTATTGGAACTGAAACAACGACTCCCCTGCCACTGATTGTATTCTCCTGACAAAGTGTTGTATCTGGTTAACAGGGAGTAAATGCCTTCCACAAGTTTCCACACCTACTTGGATGGAAAGGATCAGGATGGATTAATAACAGGCTCTTTTCTGAGGATAAGGGCAACCTGGTGTAAGCCTTTATGAAAAGGACTTATTGGGAAGGCTAACTAGGTTCAATCAGCAGGTCCAAGCTAGAGCTAGGCCACAATACCAAATTACAAAAGGCGGAATATGCTAGCACAAGCAGGTCCTTTCTGCTATTCCATTTACTTTGAATCATGTTGTGTTTTCATTTTGTTAAAACCTGTTGAAGTCAAATCCCTGACAATAAACACACAGCAGAGAAACTCTCTTTGTGAAAGACTGTGGCTGTTGAATTGTTTTGAACAGTTGTGCCAATGTACAGTTTTCAAAGGCAATTTCCCTTGGTGCCTCTGAATGCTTTAAATGTGTTGTTTGGAACAGCTTTTCAGAAGACCATAGGCAAGTTTTGTTCCTGTTCCAGAAGGCTGATCCATCAGTAGAAGATTTTAGCTAGAGAATGAACAATTTGTTACTTCAAATACCTTTGGGTTATAGATTGTCTGGAAGGTTTTGGCTGAATATCAATGGGTGGTTAATGGCACTGTGGACGTAGGGGATACTGTTGCCTGGGAGAACCCAAAGGCCACAACCAGAGGGAAGACAAATAGTCTCACTTCCTCTGTTCAGAAACAAAGACTGAGGAATATGAAAACCTTTGAAAATTTAAGAGTTACAGCAACCGCATATTAGAGCTAATTGCCCGGACACTTTGCGAAATTTGATTTCAGTGTGGGGGGAACTTAATTTGCTCTTGGCAAACAAGGCAGAATGCTTAATTAAACTTAACAAAATACGTTTTTTGAGAGAGGAAACAGGACTGACAGAACTTTGGCTTATCAACAAAAAGAAAGAACACAAAGAGAAAAGGATTAGTGAAAATGAAGATCAAGAGAGGATCAGAAATATATTGGCTAAAATCCAGGAAACATTTGTTACACTTTATAAGCAACTCTTTTTCCCAAGTGTGTAGAAAAGAGGAACCAGATGATCTTCTCCTAAAGGGATATTGACCCTCTTCTCCCGCCCCCCCCTCCCCCGCAAACCTCCCTATGTGTTAGTGAACAGATGCCCTCTAGCTATCAAGGATGTGTTGGTGGCAATAGTCATTGAAATGTAAATGGGAGGTTCATAAAGAATTTATACAATCATGTTGATTAATATAGAGGATGTTAATGTGCGGAACCTTATGCATGATAGAGCGAACTTGCTCCATGATTAGCAGAAGCTTTTTTGGACCTTTCTTTTTGGTTAGCATGGGCTTGATTCTACATGGCTTTGCCCTTGGTACTTTTTACACTTGTGAAAATTAGATAAAATATGTTACCTTCTGATCTGATAGCATTTTACACTTCGGCTGTGTCTACACTGCACCCCTTTTCTGGAAAAGGGATGCAGATGAGACAAGTCAGAATTGCAAATGAAGCAGGGGATTTAAATATCCCCCGCTTCATTTGTATAAACATGGCTGCCGCTTTTTTCCGGCTCGGGGCTTTGCCGGAAAAAAGCGCCAGTCTAGATGGGGATCTTTCGGAAAATAAAGCCTTTTCTGAAAGGTCCCTTATTCCCCTTAAAATCAGGAATAAGGGACCTTATGTAACCCACACACCTATTGGGGCTATGTCTACACTACAGAGTTTTTTAAAAAAACCCAGCCATTTTTCTGAAAAAACATAAATTACGTCCACATTGCAATCGTGTTCTTTCGAAAGAAAATGGAAAGAATAGAGGGATTTTTCTGACATTGGTAAACCTTTTTCAACGAGGAAGAAGCCTTTTTCTGAAAGAGCTCTCTCAGAAAAAGCCGTGTGTGGACGGGGAAGAGGGAGTTCTTTCGAAAAAAGAGGAAAGAGGAAAAAGCACAGGTGCCCTCATGGCCACTCCGTCCATAGTAATTACAGCTTGAATGCGAGATAGCATCCACACTGAATGGATGCTATCTTTCGAAAAAGCAGATCGCTTTTTCAATTAGCTTTTGTGTGTGGATGCTCTCTCTCTGAAGTTATTTTGGAAGATCTCTTCTGAAAAAAAGTTCTTCTGAGTTATCGTAGATAGTTCTCTGAAAACTTCCACACAGTGTGCAGCGGTGGTCTAAAAGGCAAATAGGATGTTAGGAATTATTAAGAAAGGGATAGAAAATAAGACCCAGAATATCTTACTGCCCCGTATAAAACTATGGTACGCCCACATCTTGAATACTGTGTACAGATGTGGTCTCCTCACCTCAAAAAAGATATTTTGGCCTTAGAAAGGATTCAGAAAAGGGCAACTAAAATGATTAGGGATTTGGAACCCATATGAAGAGAGGTTAAAGCGACTGGGACTGTTCAGTTTAGAAAAGAGGAGACTAAGGGGGGATATGATAGAGGTATATAAAATAATGAGTGGTGTGGAGAGGGAATAAATAAAAGTTATTTATTAGTTCCCATAATAGAAGAACTAGAGGACACCAAATGAAATTAATGGGTAGCAGGTTTAAAACTAATAAAAGAAAGTTCTTCTTCACACAGTGCGTAGTCAACCTGTGGAACTCCTTGCCAGGGGAGGCTGTGAAGGCTAGGACTATAATAGAGTTTAAAGAGAAACTAGATAATTTCATGGAGGTTACGCCCATAAAAGGTTATTAGCCAGGGGATAGAAATGGTGTCCCTGGCCTCTGTTTGTCAGAGGATGAAAAGGATGGCAAGAGACAAATCGCTTGATCATTGTCTTCGGTCCATCCCCTCTGGGGCACCAGGTGCTGGCCACTGTTGGCAGACAGGATACTGGGCTAGATGGACCTTTGGTCTGACCCAGTACGGCCATTCTTATGTTCTCATGTTTATGGAAGATCTCTTCCAGAAAAGCTTCTTCCGAAAGTAGCCTACAGTCTATACATAACCTGGGTATGGCTTACTTTCCCATGTAGTGGCACTTAGACCACTTACAGCAAGAGATAAGAAGTGAGCTCTATAGCCTAAGCTGTGAGCTATCTGGCTTTGTAACTCATGCTGTAGAGGTTTCACAGTTTCTGAGGTCTCAGGTTTGTTCCACCTGCAGATGGTTATACAGGCACTGGAAAATCAGACCTTGTTCACAAAGACTGTGTCTACATTGGCACCCCTTTCTGGAAAAGGGATGCTAATGAGACACTTCAGAATTGCAAATCCACAGGGGATTTAAATATTCCCCGCGGCATTTGCATTTACATGGCTGCCGCTTTTTTCCGGCTCGGGGTTTTTGCCAGAGAAAAGCGCCAGTGTAGACACGATTTTCCGGAAAATAAGCCCTTCTTCAGAAGATCCCTTATTCCTACTTTCAAGTTGGAATAAGGGATCCTCCAGAAAAGGGCTTATTTTCCGGAGAATCGCGTCTAGACTGGCGCTTTTCTCCGGCAAAAACCCCGAGCCGGAAAAAAGCGGCAGCCATGTAAATGCAAATGCCATGGGGGATATTTAAATCCCCCGTGGATTTGCAATTCTGAAGTGTCTCATTATCATCCCTTTTCCGGAAAGGTATGCCAATGTAGACACAGCCAAAGTGTGAAACAGAACAGTCATGCAAAGTTTTAAGCACCACTTAAATATCATATAAATGATGTAAATGCTACATAATGCAATGCAGTCCTTCTGCAGTGGGACAAATTTCACCATGAAACTCATTTAAACCCATCTTTTTTTTTTAAACACCAGTAATAATAGGAGCCTAAAGTACTTGAACCTCAACAGAGAAGAATGAGAATAGTATTCTTAGTGAACAGGTGACAGTATATCAAAGCCTTCTGTAATAATCTAAACAGATTCCTAATTTAGTAAAAATTTGCACAGTAACAGCAGGGTTTGCCCTCAGGTGGTGGAGCCTATAGCTTAGGCAGCACAGATTACATGGTGATCATCACCTCAAGGAAATCAAGTGATCCCAGGGTCAAAGAGTAAAGGACAGGGCTTTGAGAGTATAATTGTGAGTAAGAGAAGGGAAAGATGGGCAGGAAGCCTGAGAGAAAACAAGAGAATACTTTTTAGGCCGGGAGGCCTTGGTTGGGAGAGATTCTGCTCAAGAAGCAGAGACAAGACAGACAGACAGACTAACCCACCCTCAGAGAGGAGGGGGCCGTGTCTATCGGAAACTGGGGTGAAGACTGTATAAATTTGCATTTTGCTTGGGAAGACTTTGCGTTAAACTACCAGGAGACACGGAAGGTGTGTCAGGGCCGGGAGGGCTTATGTGCACTTGAAGACTAAATCAAAGGCATCCCTGTGAACTGTGAATTCTTAAAGGGTCCCTGAAGATGGGATAGTTAAGAATGGCAGGGTAGTAGAGTGACTCCTGTCCACAAAGAGGGCGCCTAAGTGCGATCAATGGCCACACTGCTGTATGTGTAAAAAAAATTCAGGGAAGTCATTTTCTTTTTCCATTTTGTCAAGTCAATTCCAATTAAAACAGCAAACAATCACAAAAACCTTTTGAGGCTCAAGAAATTTGTGTCCATTTTGTTGTGGTTAAATCCCCCACCCCTGTTAGGGGATAAGGCCCAGATTTTTAAAATAATTACATGCTTATAGGATCTAGGCACCTCAATACCTTTAAAATCTGGGCCTAGGGGATTGATCCTAAATTCAGTAAGGTTAACTGGAAAACTGTCATTGATTTAAATAGGGTTTGGATCATTCAATAAGTAATAGAAGGTAAGAGGGGTATGCGTATAATATCTGAAACATTAAGTCTTTCTTGCACAATTTTTGCAGGGCTTATAAAATATATCAGTTAAGAAACCAATAAAGGTAAAACAGTAGTATTTCCTAAGACTGATACAGCTATAAACTATAAATGTGTTTATTCTACTGTAATATATTCCCCTGAATGCACAAAAACATGCAATCAGTACCTTTTTCCTGTATAACTGCATTCCCACTAGGAGCTGTACTGATTTAACTATAAAATCACAGTCCTAGCTGAAATAGTTAAATATGTACAGAAACTATGTGTAGACAAGATCTGATCCTGGATTGGGAGACTGTGCTCTGATGCCACATACATTTTTAATTAATTTTGAGAATAAACTTGCACTTTCTGAGGATTTCACCCTTTAATCCCTATCCTCCATCCCATGAGGAAGAATTCCTATATGTAAATTCAATCGGGTAGAAGCTCTGTTATTGAAGGCTATGTTAAGTCACTCTGTGGAGAGTGATTACAGTATTTCTCCATCAAAAATAGTACTTCATCAAAGTATATAAATATTTACGTTGTGGATGGACAGATGGACTACAGTATTTTAGAAAACCAATGTGAAACTTACTTATAACTCAAAAGGAAATCCCGAACATTTTTGAACTGTTACAAAGGAAGGTACATATTTGCACCATGTAAACATCCTGGTTTTACCCAGGAAAGGAATCAGATCCAGAGTACTCTAAGAGAGGGTTGTCTTGTGGTATCTTTGGCCTCCATCTGCACTCTTGAAGCACTAATGATCTTGCAGTTAGACAGGGCTAAATCATTTTTAAAATGTGTTTCTGAGCTGTGCAGCAACCATGATAAATATCATAGGTGTAGCATGGTTCAGAAACATGAATTAAACACACAGTTCAGTCTGGCCTTTACTGCAAACATTAACTGTGTTTAACTGTAAGTGAACTATAAATGTAGGTTCTGGACTGTGGACAGGACCCATGAATACTGTAAAATGATATCAAGTTGTACTGGACATCTAATAAGTGATCTTCATCTCATAAGATTTCCAGTTTTACTTCCAAACCAAAGAGGGGTTTTAGCTAATTCAGTTGCTTATGCACATTAAACTTGTTATAGCTAGTTTATAAGACTTGTCATTTGGAAGAGGTAGGACACAACACAGCGGGGAGTGGGTGGCTCAAGGGATTAATGCCTCACCAGTCTTTCTCCTCTAAGGCCTTGTCTACACAGGCACATTTTTTTCAGAATAATCATTCTAAGTTGTGAATTTAAACAGATATTGTTATATAGCATGTTCAGTGGCATGTCAACAAGAGTTCTATGGCCTCAGTCCAGTTCCTAGAAAGTAGATGACCACTGTCATCTGATTTAGTACTAGATCACAGTGTGAGGCTATGTTTAGACTGCAGGCTTTTTTCAGAAGAACCATTTTTCAGAAGAGATCTTCCAAAAAAACTTCAGCGAGAGAGCATCCACACACAAAAGCTAATTGAAAAAGCGATCTGCTTTTTCGAAAGATAGCATCCATTCAGTGTGGATGCTATCTCGCATTCAAGCTGTAATTACTATGGACAAAGTGGCCATGAGGGCACCTGTGCTTTTTCCTCTTTCCTCTTCTTTTGAAAGAACTCCCTCTTTCCTGTCCACACACGCCTTTTTCTGAAAGAGCTCTTTCAGAAAAAGGCTTCTTCCTCATAGAACAAGGATTGCCAACATCGGAAAAACCCCTCTGTTCTTTCGATTTACTTACGGAAGAATGTGATTGCAGTGTGCATGCAACTCAGGTTTTGTCGGAAAAACGAACGTTTTTCCGATAAAACGCTGTAGTGTGGACATACCCTGAGTCTCAGCAGTAAAGCAAAGAACTGAACCTGCCATAGAGACTGACTGTTCTCTTTCAATATTAGAGAAAGTCAGTATTTGAGGAGTACTGCCAGGAAGTATCAAGAATCTTATCCCACTGCTGTCCATGATAATACCTGTTCTGGGGATTAAAAATAAAAAACAAAAGACTTCAGAATTGGAGGCCGTCAATCTGGAAAACAGCCCCAAGAATTGAAAAAAAATGTTTCTGGAAATAAGTGAAGTATATACTAACTAGCAAAGATTATCATCACATTTTTTACAAAATAATTAGCGTGAATCATAAGGGACTATTTATAATGAGTCATGCTGTGGTCAGAATTTTCATGTATCAAGCAGGTATTTTTCTCAAAGAATACTTTTTGGTGGTTTTCTTAGTTTTCAGTTATTCAGGATATATAGTTTCTTACCAGTATTGAGAGTTCCAAAGCAGTTGATACTATGAATACTTCAGATGCAGATTGTCAGAATTAACTGATCACGCAGCGCTATGTTTCTCTATCCAGTGCAGCTCAGTCCTTGCAAATTTTAAACCAGCTGAAACACAGACAGTTGAATTGACTTCAGTGTTAATGTGTGGTGAGCAGGAAAACGTGCAGGTATGCAGAACCACTTTCCTGCTGATTGTTGTATCTGTATTGCACAGACTTCTTCCCTTAGCAGAGTTTCAACTGAACCTCTCTGCTCCATTCAACATGGGCCTGACCCAAAGGCCATTGAAGCCAATGGAAAGACTCCTACTGACCTCACTGCACTTTGGATCAGGTTTCTTGTACAGAATGTGTCAGTAGCCTTGCTCATTTACTTAACTGCCTATCATGAAAACAAATTGTTTTTAGGTGAGAGGTGGCACAATATTAAAAACTCTGAATACAGAGAAATGTGATCTCCTTAACTCTCATTCTGGTGGGCATCCACGCTCTGACACCTTTTAGAGGTTCAACAGTAGCAGTTTATGTAGGGAAGTGACTCAGACTTGCTGAAGTACATTTCAGCATGTGGAGTTCACTCATTCTGACATCAACCTAAGATCACTCCTTCCACTTCAAAAAACAATTGGAAATATTTGGTAGAGTTTTCTGTTTCTACTATCCATTTTAATGATGCCTCTTTCCTTGATTTTTTTTACTTATTTTATACTATGTATTCTATGCTTCTGATAATATTTCATTATTTTCACTATTTATGTGGTAAGATAAGATGTTTTATAAATATAATTTATTGCTATTATTCCATTTTATAACAATCAGAGGTGAGCCTGCCCCCATGAAATTTCTCAGGATATTTATTTCCTTAAGAGCTAAAAAATATTTGTAAATATTGTGAATAGCAAAAACTGACTTTTTAATCCACATACACTATTTAAATGCTGCCTAATAATTGTGTAATGTTTGCAGCTGTGAGGAAAAAATACAGGTTTTTTTCCAGTTACTGCATATTTTTAATATGTAGAGCCTGATTCTGCATATAATATTCCCTCTGAAATGATAGTTTGGGGTATTGCAGTTCAGGATCCATAAAGTAGCTTTTATAGTAGCTGCCTCCTCCCCACCCTTGGTTTCCCTAAAGTATGGGGTGTATTGTGGGTGTGATGGGAGCATTTTGTGGAATAGCTGGGGGATCATTGCAGCCATCATAAATTAGCGGAGCACAGAGTATGTGCTAAATTACACCTGTGGTCACAATGGACCCCAGTGCAAAAGTGACTTTAAACCAGTTTTGTCAATCTTCCCCATCCCTCAGGTCCTGCACTGCGTGTAAATTAGCTAGATTAGAGGAACTGACCCCAAATGTTTCATCTCTTCTACTATATAAGTATATATCAATTGCATGTATGAAACAATGTGGTTTAGAAATGTATTATCTCTTTTTTGTTTTTTGACAGACTTTTGATCCCTTGCTGACTCATAAAAAGAGACTTGGCAGGGGTGGAGAGATGGCCCATGTCAACTTGTGCCCCAGTCTTGATAGCAGTGAAAAACCAATGCCTTGAACTGAAAGTCTGTTTCAGCCTTTGTTTCAGAAGATACCCTTTCGTTTCTTAAAATAAATTGAGTGCAAATTTTGGCTTTGCCCCAATTTCATATGTGTTCCTTTAGCAAAAATATTTTGTTTCTGGGACATTCTTACAGTTTAACTTTTGAGCTTTTTCTGCCAGTATATTTAAGAGAGTTTATATTGTGTCTCAGACTTTCAAAACCACCTACCTAAATGATATCTGCAAATTCTGCACAAAAAAGTTTTTGTTTTGCATATTTAAAGAGGTTTTGCATATTAAGATGGGTACATCCATAGGTAAATATGTTCATTTATGCATGCAGATGCAGCCCATTTTAAAATAAATGTATACCACTTTGTATTCACTGTGCACTGAGGGTTTTTCACAGCACAGTATACATGGTGATTTCAGAGTTATCAAATATATGTCAAATCACAATAAAAAATAGTCCTTGGGCCAAACCTGTTCCTATTCATAACCAAACTCTTCAATATTCAGTGACTCTAAGATCGTGAATTTGCCACAGAATTCAACTCTGGAATCTAAGCTTACATAAGGGACTGGGGGAGGGTTGCTTATCCTTATGATTGTGAAAAAACTTACCAAATGTGAACTAAGAGCAATAGGTACAGCATTGTCTTTCTGATTCTGCAGAGAGCCTAAAATTATTGCTCTGACTAGTGAGGAATGGGTTGTTAACTTTGAAATCTAATGAGGATAGTAGGTATAAATATAAATTTATAGCATGGCATCATTGTAGGCTTTTTAATTCAACACCTTAATACAACTTTTTCCAGTCTATTCAGGAATGAAATATTCTTTCATTGCTTTGGTTTTTTCCACCTTAAAATTGTTTTGCAGTGTTTTTTGATACTCTTATATCTTCTTGGCCTGACTTTAGTCATTTCTCAATTTCTGGTATATGGAATCTTTTAGGGTCTTTAGCACCTGTTGGTTGTATTATTTCCCACACTTTGTGAGGTCATGTGATAACACCTGCTGCAGAATTAAAAGGCTTCTACTGAGACACCAACCACAAAAGCAGACTGTGGTTTTGAGAAAAGCACATCATGCTGAGGGTGACATCCAGCACTGTTGTGACACCACCTGCTTCCATGTTTGAAGTAGTCTCTTAAGCAGTGTGAATCATGTTCGACATGCTAACGCCAAAGGGCCAGTGCAAAACTTTGACAATAGTGTAAATAGTTTAAAAGGAAAAAAATAGATAAGGGAAATTTTTAAGCAACAAAGTTTATATTTATAGATTTGAAGGATGCACAAAGCTAGATTAAGTCAATCTGAAACCCTAAGCATCCCCCAACATAGACCTTCCTTTTTAGGGGCTCTGCTCCTTTGGTATAGCCCTATCTCTGCTTGGGGTGGCAATGGCAGGGCTAGCAATAGAAAGTCTGTCTGGTGTGTTTGTGGGAAACTGAAGTGTTCTTCTTTGGAAGCATGGAAATTCCCTTCCTCCTGGCTCACTGTTCATTGACTTCAGATGACCTGAGGTCAGAAGGAGGGGAAAAATAGCCCTCCTCCTGAGGGCTTAAACAGAAAACTTGAACAAAGAACTACCTACCTCCATAGCAGCGCTCTAATGAGATAGCAACAGTGAAATCCCTGTATTCCCCACATACAATCATCTGCTGGGATGGCCTCAACTGGAGGCTCCAGCAGGCAGAAACCCCAGGTCTCCCCCCCAGCCAGTGTTTGTGTAGCTACACAATAGTGTTTGAGAGATACACATTGACAAAAAACCATGAGAAACAGTCACAAATTTCAGAGACCAATAAAATTGAAGGTGCTTGTCTGCATCTTTAGATGCCCAAATACCTTTAAAATTTGCCCCTTGGTTTCTTTGTGCCTCTCTGATCCATTTGTAAAATGTGGATAATACTGTCTACCTTAGGGGGATATTGTGGGATAAACATACCAGAGATTGTGAGGAGCTCAGTTACTATGGTAGTGTGGTCCATATTTTGTATCAATTAAGGCAAGTGGAGATGAAGGCCTGCCTAAAGTTTTTAGCATAAGTGGAGTAAAGGCAGTGTAGGACAAAGGTGCCCTTGCACAGCTAGTAATAAGCACATTGGAGATGAAGCCTATTCTAGGACCTTTTACAGGCCATTTATTTTGATGAGCACAGAGCCCTTATTGCAGGTAGTGTGCAAAACCATCAACAGTTGTCACAGTAAAATTGCATAACCATTCATTTAATATTGTGGAGGAGAAGTTTCCACTAATGAGTGAGATTCGTTGAAAACACTGTAGCATCTACAGTATTAGCAATTAAATGAACCAAACAATTTTTAAAAGAGAAAAATGTAGTGTATATTAAGATGTGCTGAGTCCATTTATTTTGACATCTATGGTTTAGTTGTAATTTTTTATGTTCAAAGGGAACCATGAGTAATAACCAGAAGTTGCAGAGTATGGGATATGCTCTTCTTAAATAGGTGTATTTTGATGTAGTATCTCAGGTCACCCTCATCTCTCCCACAACTGAGGCTACGTTTAAACTGCAGGCTTCTTTGAGAAGAAGCTTTTCAAGAAGAGATCTTCTGTAAAGCGTGTATCCACACTGCCAAAGCGCATTCAAAAAGTGATCTGCTTTTTCAAAAGCTAGCGTCCATTCAGTGTGGATGCTATCTCACCTGTAAGCTGTGATTCTTATGGATGGAAAGGCCACCAGGGCAGTTGTGCTTTTTCCCCCTCATCTTTCAAAAGAACTCCCTCTTCCCTGTCCACACATGCCTTTTTCTGAAAGAGCTCTTTTGGAAAAAGGCTTCCTCGTAGAAAGTGGTTTACTAATGTCAGGAAAAACCCTCTGCTCTTTTGAAAGAATGTGATTGCAGTGTGTATGTAAGTGAAGTTTTTTCAGGAAAATGTCTGTTTTTCTGAAAAAGCTCTGTGGTGTAGCAGCCTCAGAGTAGCACCTTGATTCCCTGATTCTTACTCTGTAGTCCACTTCTGCTATGAAGTCAAATCAACATTTGAATTCTTCCATCCATCTTCAACCATCCCACTCCTGAAAAGTGGTGCTCTGGCTTCACTTCCTAACCTTCTGCTCTATGTTTGGTTTTCCAGATGCTGCAGAGTTTCTGTAAACAGGTAATAGAGCACCAGGCTTCACTACAGTATGCAGGAGGTGAAGCAAAGATCACATGCAAGTAGCAGGAAATCACCAATGACAAGAACAAACTGGAAATATAATGTACCATCTTGATAGACATTTAAAATACAGGTAAAACATCATAGATGTTTTCATCTGCTAGATGGGGCCAGCAGCAGCCAGGGCCAAGTTCAATATATAGGGGTTCCTTTCCAACCATCCCACACAGATCTGGCTTGAGTTCACACCCAGTAACCTGGGAAATTCATACTTCATGACAGGGCACCTTTGAGGGCCAATGCTTTCCCACTCACAAGCACAGAGTCTGAGTGTAGAAAAGAAATTTTAATAAAGGGAAAGGAAGTAATTTGGCATTAATTTGAGAAAATACCACAGGGTTCATAAACAAAAAAAACATGAGTAGAAGTCTCCCCCCTGCCCAGTAGGTTAGGTAATGACTTTTTCCTCTCAGGCTCTTAAGTCCAGTAACCTAAACATCCCCTTCACATGCCCAACCCTTCTCTTCTCCCTACTCAGTCATTGCCTTGGTCATGGTAGACCCAGAGTTCAGGGGTGCATATGCAGAGGTCATCCTGTGTGGGAGGAGATAGAGAAGCTTCTTATTCCACTGATCACTCGCCATCTACCTGTTCATTGCTGCTGCCCTGCTGGCTCTCAGTCATCATCCACTGCCATCCACTTCGTGGCTACGACTGTGACCATCAGTCCAAATGATTTCAGCTCCCAGTGATTTCAACTCTTAGCAAGCAGGGTAGAACACAACTCCAACACCATTAATATGCAAAGAGGGGCACCCAATCGTGCCTATTTAGCTCTGTTCTTTGATCTTTGGGAGGGAGGAGGGTTGTTAAACCATTCCAGCCATATAGTCAGCTGACCAAAATAACCTTCCCTTGCTTCTTCCCCGATAGAGCTCTGAAACTCAAGCCTGTGCATTTGCAAGATTCTGCTAACTGTGCACCCTTCCATTTGGAACAACTCAGCCCAGTCCTACTTTTCTGTATTTCCACAAAATTACAAACATTGGTAACTATATTTAGCTATCCCTGCATTTAATACAAACATAGCTGGTGTTGGGTCACAAAATAAGTTGATTACAATGAGCAAAATACTGTTCCATCTGGATATCTAACAAATCTATGTAAATACAGTTTGTTCCTGCTTTGCTTAGACGCACCCAGGGTTTCGCTCCCATTCTAGCTAGCTGAATGGAAGCATTTCTTCAGACCCTGCTTACACATCCAGGGAAGATGAGCCATACGTCTCTACGGCTTTGTATACACTGCAAGTTTTTGCAGCAGAAAATATGCTAATGAGGGACTCATTAGCAGGGCTCAACAAATAATACAATCTACTCGCCACAGGCGAGTAGATCATAACCCAGAAGAGTCAGGTTTGGGCGATCTGTGCATGCGCAGATTGCCGGACAGCGCAGCTGGTGAGTGGGGCTTGCCGCGGTTCGGCAAGCCCTGCTCATTAGCATGAGTCATGATGTCATTAGCATATTTTCTGCCAATTCTTTTTGCACAAAAAGCAGCAGTGTATCCGTTTCTGTTTTGCGCAAAAAAACCCCCCCAAAACAAAAAACCCCCACCACATCACACCTTTTGTGCAAGATCCTTATGCCTTTCCGGTAGGCACCCCCTACGCCCCTGGTTCTGACACCTATGGCTATGTGCACACAGTTTCCATTGGCTTCACCAAGTTTTTCCACATACTCAACCAACAGAATAATGTATTCCCAAATTCTAAAGTACACTTCTACTGTGTCCCAATGCTTTGCTGAGCCATACCACTGCACTTATACAAATCTATATACATTTTGGTTTTTGCTAGGATTGGGCCGCCTTTTCAAGTCATGATGGGAAAAGGAGTATTAAGCAAACAGATTGGCTGAGTCTAGACTGGCAAGTTTTTCCACAAAAGCAGCTGCTTTTGCGGAAAAACTTGCCAGCTGTCTATACTGGCCGCTTGAAGTTCCTCAAGAACACGGACTTCCGACTGTCTGAAATCAGTGCTTCTTGCGGAAATACTATGCTGCTCCCGTTCGGGCAAAAGCCCTCTTGCGCAAATGCTTTTGCACAAGAGGGCCAGTGTAGACAACGCGGTATTGTTTTGCGCAAAAAAGCCCCAATGGCGAAAATGGTGATCGGGGCTTTCTTGCGCAAAACCACGTCCAGATTGGCACGGACGTTTTTCCGCAAAAAGTGCTTTTGCGGAAAAGCGTCCGTGCCAATCTAGACACTCTTTTCCGCAAATGCTTTTAACGGAAAAACTTTTCCGTTAAAAGCATTTGCGGAAAATTATGCCAGTCTAGACATAGCCATTATGTATGCACTGTATTTATGTTACAGAAATGACCATTTTAAAAATACCTGATTGATTCCAGGTGCAAAATTGGTTATAATTAGAAGATTAGGCCAAACACCACCTAATATTACCTACCTGTTTCCTGTTCTTTTTGGAAGAACCTTTATCAGTGTGAAAGTCCTTCAAGTGCTTCTGTTCTGTCTTCCATAGTAGATGTTGCATTGGTTCAACCTATCAAATAGAAATCATTTGTGAGCCTGATGCAAAGCCCATGGAATTCAGTGTGAGCTTTTACAGTGACTTTAATGGGATTTGGATCAGAACAACAAAGCAACAAGACCATAAATCCTATAAATCTCAGTTCCTTAAAATAGAAGTTGCCTTATGTCTTTCAGGGTTTGTCTACCCTATAGCCACTTCAGCTGCTTAGCTGTAGCACTGCAGGTTTTTTCACCACTCCAAGGCTATGTCTAGACTGCAAGCTTCTTTCGAAAGAGCCTCTTTCGAAAGAGAGCGTCTAGACTACAACACGCGGATCGGAAAATCGATCCACTTTTTCGAAAAAGAGCGTCCTGACTGCTGGACGCTCTCTCGAAATTAAAAGCCACCCGGAACCGCTTCTGCCAGGGCATGGGGGCAGCATTTCCTTCCGGGTGCTGCTGCCTGCCTGCCCTTTGCAGAGACGTGGCGTGGTTCAAGGGACACTCCTGAACACCCGTTGCTCTGCTCCTGCAGCTGCCTTTGCTGTCCCTCTAGGAGGTAAGCAAGGCATTGCAGTGCTGGTTTGGAGTGCTCAGTTTCCTGGGACACCCCAGCAGCTTTTTTCTCTGGAGGTTTTTCTGTTTGAGACCCATTTTTTTGGCATGGAGCCAGAGCTGCCCCTGGGCAGGCGATGGCCCCACACCATCATACTGCAACTGTTGCTGCATCTGCATGACACAGTCATGAGGCTACTTCCCCATCTGGACCCAGACCAGAGGTACGAAGGGCTCCTCCGTCAAGCAGCCGCACTGCCCTTGCCTCCAAACTTCTTTGTGGACAGGCGTGTTTGGAGGCTTGACACCAGCTCTGACTGGTGGGACCGGCTCATGAGGGAGATCTGGGATGACCAAGAGTGGCTACGCAACTTCAGGATGCGAAAGACCACTTTCCAGGAGCTGTGTACCTGGCTCGCCCCTGCTCTGCAACGGCAAGACACCCACCTGCGGCCCGCTATCCCCCTGGAAAAGAGAGTCGCCATTGCCCTCTGGAAGCTGGCAACCCCCGACAGCTACCGCTCCGTGGGACACCAATTTGGAGTGGGCAGGTCTACCGTAGGATCCATCCTGATGGAGGTAAGTCATTGTCTGGGGACAGTCACAGTTTGGGGTGGGCGGAAGGGAGACTGTCAGGAAGGGCCAAGTGGAGTGGGAGTGGGAGGGAGCTCCTCCACTCACCCTGAATTGTTGGGGGGGGTTCTGAGGAGGGGATTCCCGGGGTGTTTGAGAGGGAAGGTGGGTGGTGGGTTCTCCTCCTAAGAGATAAGGCACCCCTTCTAACATTTTGTTGTCTGTCTCGTTCTGCAGGTGGTGAGGGCCATCAATTCGGAGCTGCTCAACAGGCTCATCTGTCTAAAAGATCTGGACAGCGTCATGGCCGGCTTTGCTGCCCTTGGCTTCCCGAATTGTGGAGGAGCGCTCGATGGGACACACATTCCAATCCGTGCACCGCCCCATCGAGCAGCCCAATTCATTAACAGAAAGGGCTACTTTTCTATGGTCCTCCAGGCCCTGGTCGACCATCATGGCCAGTTTTCTGACATTTGTGTTGGGTGGTCAGGGCGGGCACATGATGCCCGCATCTTCAGGAACTCGTACCTCTACCGGAGGCTTCAGGCAGGAACATTTTTCTCGCATCACGACTTTGCGGTTGGGGATGTGCACATGCCGGTGTGTATAGTGGCTGATGCCGCCTACCCCCTGATGCCGTGGCTGATGAAGCCCTACACCGGCCACCTGGATGCGAGCAAGGAGCAGTTTAATGCTCACCTTAACCAGGCTCGCAACCAGGTGGAATGTGCGTTTGGACGTTTAAAAGGCAGATTCCGGTGCTTGCTCACACGCCTAGACATGGGGGTGAGCAACATCCCTGAGGTGGTGGCTGCGTGTTGCATTCTCCATAACCTGGTGGAGAGGAAAGGGGAGGCCTTCCTACCAGGGTGGGGTAGAGGTGCTGATGGCCAGGAGAGGCACTTTGCCCAGCCCCGGACAGCTGCCATCTGCCAGGCTCACCGGTCTGCTGTTGGCATACAGGAGGCCCTACGGGAGCAATTCTCAAGTGGAGGCCACTGACTCTACTGAGGGGCTTCTGCCCGGGGACTGGGCCCTGGCCCAATAGAAGCTTCCCTCCACAACCCATCTCCTGACCCTGTTTGGACAAATCATTAACACCAGGGTTTGTCTCAAAATAATATGTTCTGTTTAATTTTTTTAAATATCTCTCAAAAAATAGTATAACTGTTGCAAACATAAAAAAGCTTTTGTTCATTTTTGATGTTGACAAAACTATGTACAATAAACATTTTTTTGAACACTTTCTTTGTGATTTAACTGGGGTGATGGAGGTGCTTGAAACCTGGAGGGGGGAAGGGGACTTGAAACCTGGAGGGTGGAAGGGGATCAGGTTGCACGGTGCTTGCCTGATTTCCCTCTCCTGCCTGGGCCTCGTGTTCGGGGTGCACCATGGCCACGGGATCGGGTGGTGTACCTGTCGGTTGGCTGGCTGGGGTGCTCTTGGGACGTGGAGGCCTGGGGGAGAGGAGGGCCAGGGGGGGAAAGGGATGCTGTTGTGGAAGGGGGGTTTGGTGGGGCGGAGTCATGGGGTCCTGGAGGAGCAGGACCAGGCACAGGCGCAGGCAAGCCGCAGACCTCCCTGAGAGTGGCAGTCAGGGACGTGCGCTGCTGGACCAGCTCCTCCATCAGCCGGTCACGCCACCGATCCTCTGCCTCCGCCCTCTCTCTCAGGATGGAGTTGAGCTCCTGCACGGCCTCCACGTGCTGCCTCAGGATGTCCGCATAGACACGCCTGTGTCTGCGGCTCCCATGTCCCCGAGATGGAGATGGAGGTGGGGCTGGGGTGCTGCGGCCCTCTTGCATGGCTGGTCCGGCTGTGGAGGAAAAGAAGAAGACACAATCAGTCCTAAAAAACTGGACTCTGTAGCACTTAAAATACTAACAGGATGGTTTCTTAGGGGATGAGCTTTCGTGGGCCAGACCCACTTCCTCAGATCAGAGTAACACGGCTACATTTCTATCACAATCAGTCATGTGTGCAACAGCTGTCCAAAAGGGCATGCCCTCTCCTTGAGACAGGGGAATCAGACATTCTGAAGGTAACACCGTGTGTGACCTGGGCATCAGCCTGAGCATGACAGGTTTCCCTTGTGCATCACCCACTGTGCACCCACCTACCTCCCCTCCCCCCCCCGGGTGTTACACAACCTCACTGCACTCACCTGCTGCTTCCTCTCCTGTGCCAGATGACACCTGGGAGGCCTCTGGGGTCTGGGTGACTGGCTCCAGGGTGAGGGTCGCCGTCTCCTCACTGTCCTCCTCCTCTGGCACCATGTCCCCGTTTCCAGACTGCTCTGGGTCCTGCTCGGGAGCGTCCACCACGGGGTCTGCCAGTCCAGACTGGACGAACTGCCGTGGTGTGCGTGCTTCTCCACTGCCACCCAGGATCTGGTCCAGCTCGCTGTAGTAAGGGCAGTAGTAGGGGGCTGCCCCAGAACGGGAGCTCTCCTCACTGGCCTTGACGTACCCTTGCCGCAGCTCCTTAACTTTGGAGCGCACCTGGTCCTGGGTGCGGGGGTAGTGTCCCTTCTGGGCCAGGGCCTCTGCCATGTGGCCATAAATGTCGGCATTTCGCCGCCGGCTTTTGAGGGCTTGTAAGGCCTCCTCCTCTCCCCAGAGCTCCAGAAGGGTCTTGAGCTCTGGCCCAGACCAGGATGGTGCCCGGCATTTGGAGCCCCTGGCTGGGTCCCCAGAAGGCTCTGTGGAAGGGCCAGGAGGGTCTTGGGGCTGGGACATGCTGCAGCAAAGTAGCCGTGTGCTCTGGCTCCTTTGCTGCAACAAGTGGCTGTGAGGGTGCCTGTCCCTTTAAGAAATGGCTGCAGACAGGAACCAGAGACATGCAAGCCATGCCCCAGACTGTCCACCAGGGCTTCTTTCTGGAGGCCAATATTTTCGAAAAAATGGCCTCCCCCCGTCCACACTCACTTATTTTCGACGGATCTCCGTCGAAAAAGGCGTTCTTCCTCGTGGAATGAGGTTTACCGCCGTCGAAAGAAAAGCCGCGTTCTTTCGATTTAATTTCGAAAGAACGCGGCTGCAGTCTAGACGCAGGTGAAGTTTTTTCGAAAAAAGGCTACTTTCTTCGAAAAAAACCCTGAGTCTGGACACAGCCCAAGAGGCAGATGCTAGAAAAATCCTTTTGGTAACCTTCTAAAAACTACATAGGAGGTTAGATCAACTAACTGTGGTGGTCACAGCATGAAATTTTTTATAGCCCCTTGTTGCAGAGCTGACTCACCACCCTGGCACCTCCAACCAGTTGTCCTGGGAAGTAGCTCTCTTGCCTCACTGGACGCCTCTCTCTAGGTGGTGTCTTCCTGCATTTCTCCTTGGTCACGGCATCTTCTTCCAGGCACTGCCCTCTGGCAGTGTCCACATCAGTGTCTAAGCCCCTTTTCCAGGAGTTCATTATTTACTGCACTCACCCTGCAGGGTCCTCTCTTTCCCAGGGCACCCTGCTCTCTAAGGGTACGTCTACACTACAGCGCTAATTCGAACTAAGCTAATTCGAACTAGCGCATCTAGAACTAAAAACTAGTTCGAATTAGCGTTTTGCTAATTCGAACTAGCGCGTCCACACTGATTGGACGCAGGGGGGCATTTAAGGGCAGCTGAAACCGGTTCTGGCAGGGCATCAGGTCAGTAGTTGCTTTGTGTGGCTGCTGTCTGAGGCTATCTGAGGCTCGAGCTTAAAGGGACCCCCCTGGACAGCCGGTTCTCAGCTTTTCCTGCTTGCTTGCCAACCTCGCCGAGGGACAGCAAAGTGTCGGTCTCTGTGCCCGTCTGTGTCGGTGCTTCCCTTCGGGGGGGCCGCCGCAGGTGGCAACATGGAGCCACGGCTCGCCCTGCACCTTCTGGTGCACGTTCTGGACTTGCTGCTGCAAGCCTGCCAGCAATGGCTCGAGGCTGCCTGGCACCACCTGGTGAACGTCAGCCCCCTGCCTCTCCGCCTGGCCGCCCTGGGGGCCGTGGAGGAGCCGCCGCGGTGCCCCAGCACCGGCGTGCCCCGCCGCATCTGGCGTCTGGACACCAGCACCGACTGGTGGGACCGCATCGTCCTGGAGCGCTGGGAGGACTGACAGTGGACCCAGAACTTCAGGATGAGGAGGGACACCTTCCTGGAGTTCTGCGAGTGGCTCGCCCCTGCCCTGCGCAGAAGGGACACTCGCATGAGACCCTCCATCCCCCTCCAGAAGCGGGTGGCCATCGCCCTCTGGAAGCTCTCCACGCCGGACAGCTACCGATCCGTCGGGAACCAGTACGGCGTGGGGAGATCCACCGTCGGAGCGGTGCTCATGCAGGTATGGCACTCGTCGGCCACCGAGCCAGGAGGAAGGGGGGTTGCGAGGAGGGGATGGGCCGCCCCAGGGACAAAGAGGGGGCGGGAGGAGGCGAAAGCGCCCCGCACCGGAGGGGTCGGGCTGTCCCGGCCGTACTACACGCTGCCAGGGGGGTTGCTTCCGGGACAGGAGCATGGGGCACTGCCAGGGCACGCACGCTCCCAGCCACCCGGGCGCCCCACTGATTGGCGCTTTGCTGTGTCTCTCTCCGCAGGTGGTCAAGGCCATCAACCGGGTGCTGCTCTGCAGGGTGGTCCGCCTCGCCGACCCGGACGCCGTCATCCGGGGATTCGGCGCCTTCGGCTTCCCCATCGACGGGACGCACATCCCCATCCGTGCCCCGGAACACCAGGCGTCCCGGTACGTCAACAGAAAGGGGTACTTCTCCGTGATCCTGCAGGCCGTGTGTGACCACCGGGGCCAGTTCACGGACATTAATGTGGGCTGGTCTGGCAAAGCACACGACGCCTGGGTGTACCGCAACTCCTCCGTGTGCCAGCGGCTGCAGGCCGGGACCTTCTTCCCCGACCGCCACATCAGGGTCGGGGACGTGGACATGCCCGTGTGCCTGGTGGGGGATGCCGCCTACCCACTGCAGCCGTGGCTGATGAAGCCCTACACGGGGCACCTCAATCCCTCCTGCCAGGCCTTCAATGCCAGGCTGACCAGGGCCCGCATCGTGGTGGAGGGGGCCTTCGGGCGACTGAAAGCCCGCTTTCGATGCCTCCTCACCCGTCTGGACCTGGCCGAGCACAACATCCCTCCCGTGGTGGCGGCATGTTGTGTGCTCCACAATTTGTGTGAGCGAAAGGGGGAGGCTTTCCTGCCAGCCTGGATGGCTGAGGCTGACCACATGGCTGGACACTACGGTCAACCCCACACCGCCGCCATCCGGGAAACCCAGCGGGGGGCCGTCCGGATCCGGGAAGCCCTGCGGGAGAGCTTCCTGGTGGAGGAGGAGGAGGACTGACCTCTCCCTGCATGCCCCACTGGGGCCTTCTTCCACCCTACCCCCCTTCTCCTTTCCCCTCCCTATCTACTGTAAAATAAAGACACCTGTTTTTGAAACAAAAACGTCAGTTTATTTAACATAACTGGGTGCGGGAAGGGAGGAATGAGGGTTGGAGAGGGGAGGGGGAAACCTGGGACAAGGGAGCTGGAAGGGGAGGGAAGGGAGGAAGGGAAAGGAAAGCTCAGGGGTGGGAGTCCGGCTGCCTCTCCCGTCTCGCCACACTGTGGGTCCGGGGGCGTTGGTGGGAAATGGTTGTGGAGGGGGGGGCAGAGAGGACAGGGGGTGTGGAGGAAGCAGGAGCGGAAGCAGGAGCGGGAGCAGGAGGAGCAGGGGGAGCAGGGGGAACAAGAGGGGGAGCAGGGGGAGCAGCAGGAGGAGGAAATGGGAAGCGGTCGAGCAGGCTCTGGAGGTGGCCTCGCAGGGCACGGCCCTGCTCCTTCAAGGCCTCCAGACTCCTCCGGCGCAGCCTCAGGTCCTCCTGGACCCAGTGGTCCTGGAGACGGAGCTGTTGATCCAGGAACTGGAGGTGCCGCCTCTGGTACTCCTCCTGGTTCCTGGCTGTCCTGCTTGCCCGGGCGCGGGCGGCTGCTGCAGGCGGGGTGGTGTGCCCTGCAGTCCCAGGTGCTGCGGCTGTGGTGCAAGAAGACCAGCGGTCAATTTCCCCAGGGGCCCAGGTGTGTGAAACCCAGCTCCCCTCTGCAAGGCCAGGGCCCCTGCAGGATCCCCAGCTGCTGCTCCTTGGTGGGCAAGGCCCAGGCGCAGGGTCCCGGGGCTCCCTCTCGCCCCAGCCCCCCGTACACATAAGGGGAACATGAGGGTACTCACAGGTGGACGCCTCCCCGGCCTCAGACGACACAGGCGAGCGGCTCTGTGGCGTGCCTCGGGGGTCCCGGGTCCTGGGCAGGCTGGCGGCAGGCTCCTGGCTCTCAGAGCCCTCTTCCTCCTCCTCTGTCTCCAGGAGCGGTCCCTCTGCCCCGGGGTCAATCACGTCCCGGGGGGCAGGGACGGCATGAGCCCCCAGGAGGCGGTCCAGGGCGTGGAAGTGGGGGCAGGCCTCTGGGTCGGCCCCTGGCTGGCAGGCCCGGGAGTAGGACTGCCGCAAGTCCTTAATTTTGCAGCGGACCTGCTCCCGGCTGCGCTGGTGGCCCCTGGCGGCCAGGCTGGCAGCCATGCATCCGTAGACGGCCGCGTTCCTGTGGCTAGTGCGGAGATCGTGGACATTGGAGGCTTCCCCCCAAACCTCGATGAGGTCCACGATCTCCGCACTTGACCAGGCGGGCGCCTGCCTTTTGCGCCCCCGGGCAGGCTCCTGGGAGCCGCCAGGCTGGTCCTGGGGAGCAGTGGAGGGCTGGGAGCCCTCGGATGGCTGGCTCATCCTGTGGCAGGTGCAGGGTCTGCTGGCATGGGTGCTGGCAGCCTTGTAACTGGCACAAACTGTGTAGCCAGCCCGTGGCCCTTTAAGGGCTCCGGGGCCGGGACGGGGGCAATAGAGTTTCCCTGGTGTTGGCCAGAGTGGCCACCAGGGAAACCTGGGAAGCCTTAGCCTCCCACTAGTTCGAATTAAGGGTCTACACAGCCCTTAATTCGAACTAGCTAGTTCGAACTAGGCTTAATCCTCGTAAAATGAGGTTTACCTAGTTCGAACTAAGTGCTCCGTTAGTTCGAATTAAGTTCGAACTAACGGAGCGCTAGTGTAGCGCCTAGGAAAGTTAGTTCGAACTAACTTTGTAGTGTAGACATACCCAAACTCAGGACTCTCAGTTCCCCTGCCTATGATGGCTGCCCCACTACAGCCCTCATGGCCCTGGGCCTTGCTCCAGGCCCTCCAGCCTGGGCGCTCACTTGGCGGGAGCTCCCCTAACCCTGCCTTGCTTCCCCAGCAATGCTTCAGCTCCATGGAGCCACCTACTTCCCTAGCAGCCAGTTTCTTTCTGTTCTCTCCCCCTGAGCAGCCCACTGTTCTCCTTTATATAGCCCCCAGCTGGGTCTTCCATAGCTCTAACTGCCCCAGCTGGGGCGTTACTTTTAACCACTGCTTCGGGCTGGGGTTTTGCCCTTAAAGGGCCAGTGCAGGGCAAACGTCCTGTCACACCGCTATTGAAGTAGCTAGGTGGACCTATATTTTAGATGTAGGTCAGGCCTCAGCAAATACTCTTTGCCATGTGGCAGTGCTTACAAACACTTTCTTAACCTAGTAGAGTATTTACTGTTCACAGAATTAAGTGTGTTAAATATGCAATAGGCTTAGACTATAAATAATCACAAGTGCTTATACCTGGAACAGATTGTCAGATTAAGCTTTCTCATGCATATACAATGTGTTACACTGAAGCAACATTTGCGTCCATTCACTAGCTAAAACAATGCAACTTTCCTCTCTACACTGCTGATGTAAAGAGATCAAGGGTTCAACTCTGTGTATCCAAACTGTACTGTTAGTTACTGCTATGTAATATTTTATAAGAGAAGTTAAAACTCATAGCAAAAGGGTACAAGGTAGTTAAGTGACTAACGACCCATTCATTGGCATGGGTGGATAAAGACTAAGGCTACATCTACATTGGCATGATCTTGCGCAAATACTCTTTAATGCAAGAGTTCTTGCATTGAAGTATTTGCGCAAGAGAGCGTCTACACTGGCATGTGCCTTTGCGCAAAAGATGTGCTTTTGCGCAAGAGCATCCTAGAATCATAGAATCATAGGACTATAAGGGACCTCGAGAGGTCATCGAGTCATCCAGCCTCCCGCCCTCAAGGCAGGACCAAGCTCTGTCTACACCATCCCTGACAGATGTCTGTTTAACCTGTTCTTAAATATCTCCAGAGAGGGAGATTCCACCACCTCCCTTGGCAATTTATTCCAATATTTGACCACCCTGACAGTTAGGAATTTTTTCCTAATGTCCAATCTAAACCTCCCCTGCTGCACTTTAAGCCCATTACTCCTTGTCCTGTCCTCAGAAACCAAGAGGAACAAATTTTCGCCTTCCTCCTTGTGACACCCTTTTAGATATTTGAAAACCGCTATCATGTCCCCCCTTAATCTTCTTTTTTCCAAACTAAACAAGCCCAGTTCATGAAGCCTGGCTTCATAGGTCATGTTCTCTAGACCTATAATCATTCTTGTCGCTCTTCTCTGTACCCTTTCCAATTTCTCCACATCTTTCTTGAAATGTGGCGCCCAGAACTGGACACAGTACTCCAGCTGAGGCCTAACTAGTGCAGAGTAGAGCGGCAGAATGACTTCACGAGTTTTGCTTACAACACACCTGTTGATACAACCTAGAATCATATTTGCTTTTTTTGCAACAGCATCACACTGTTGACTCATATTCAACTTGTGGTCCACTATGACCCCACTATGACACATCCGTGCCAGTGTAGATGCTCTCTTGTGCAAGAAAGCTCTGATGGCCATTTTAACTATAGGGCTTTCTTGCGCAAGAAATTAATGTTGCCTGTCTACACTGGCCTCTTGCGCAAGAACAGTTGTGCAAGAGGGCTTATTCCTGAGTGGGAGCATCATGGTTCTTGCGCAAGAAGCACTGATTTCACACATTAGAACGTCAGTGTTCTTGCGCAAGAACCCATGGTCGGTGTAGATAGGCAGCAAGTTTTTGCGCAAAAGCGGCTGCTTCTGCACAAGATCGCGCCAATGTAGACACAGCCTAATTGTAGCTCCAGCTCATCAGACCTTTGTGCCTTCTCCTACTCTGGCACATCCCTTTAGACTTCCCTTAATTATTATTCTCTTTCCTGAGGTATATTCTTCTCATATTTCTTGTGTACATAGTTATCATGCTGTCCATCACTATAATTTGTTTAATCATACTGTCCATCACTATAATTTGTTTAATCTTTTCCCTTGTCACTTTCAAAATAAAGATGAAGCCACCATGCCTATGAGACTGGAACGTGAACTTTAATCTGTGATCACCCTATACTAACTAATTAATAATTAGATCATAAAAGACATGTTCCCATCAGATTGGTAGTGGTTTTATTTGATTCTGGGGCTATTTGATCCAGAGTTACTTTGATTTTAAATTGAATAATTATTCAATAAACAAGTAAATAAATATTACCACCATTATTTAGGGCCTGATTTTGATCTAAGTCATGTTGGTTTAAATCAGAAGTAATTAATTTAAATAAAGTGTGTTATGCAGGTGTAAAATTACTATCAGTTTGGCATTAGGGCCTTTACATATTAATATTCTCTAGGTATTATACGCACACATCTAAGAGCAAAGGCTGATTTCAGTATTCTGCAAACAGTCCTAGACTGATTTCTAAGTTCCCACCTTTATTAGGGTGTACTGCTCTGAAGTCATCTAAAGTAGAATATCCATAGGGACACTATCCACAGAAGAAGGCACTTACTTTGTACAGTAACTGGAGTTCTTCAAGATGTTTTGTTCCTGTGGTTGCTCCACTAGCATCCTTAATTTCTTTTTGCTTTGGAGTCTAGTTTTTCAGGACTTTCAGGAAGAGAAGGAACTGAGGGCAGATTCAGCTGACAGTGCTCTACGTATATTGGTATGAGTCAAGACGATATATAGGGTGTTTGTGTAGACCAAATTAGCATTGCTACCAAAAGTCCAAATCAAAAGTGCATAGTGCACATCTGCTCCTGAAGTGGAGCACTTATAGGATACGTCCATACGGCAGTGTTATTTCAGAATAACAACGTTATTCCAAAATAACATAGTCCGCCTCTACAGTACAAGTAGTTATTTCAACATAATGTAAAAATAATGTTGAGCTGGAAGACTTCTTATTCCAACTTCTGTAACCCTCATTTTACAACGAGTAAGGGAAGTCTGAGGAAGAGTGCTTTTTCATGGACTTCCTGTTGCGTAGAAAGCGCCAAAAGCCGAAATAAGCTATTTTGACTTAAGTTACGCAATTGACATAGCTCAAGTTGCATATTTTATTTTGGCTTTAGTCATGGTGTATAGACATGCTCTTAGGGACAAACATTCTAGTTCCTTTGCAAGGTAAGTAGTTGGCATTGTCTACACAGCAAGAAGTCCAAAAAAGAGCACTCTTCCTCTGATTTCCCTTACTCCTCGTAAAATAAGGGTTACAGCATGATTTTTTTAAAAAATGCAGAAATACTTTAGAAGCCTTCAGGTATTCATTTTGCAAACTATGTGGTGACTGTTGATCCTGTGTCTTCTTAAATTTACAATGACACTAACCTTCCATTCAAAGCTGAGAGTGAGGCAGCCAATGCACTACTGGGATATTATGTCATAACCATAAATTGTAGTCTCAGAATTAAGGTTCCAACTCCAGCAAAGCACATAAGCATCTACTTAGGCATCTATTGTAAGTACCTTGCTGGAGTCCGACCTAACTGGGTAGTAGCTATTAAAATCTGAAAGTGTGGGGCCATATTCAACCCTGATGAGACCTCACACTGAAGTTACTTCAGGGACGAATTTGATTAATGGTTCCTATCTCTAATTGCCAACTAAATGATACTTATGGCAGTTCTGCTAAATCTACTTAATTATTAAACATAGTAATAAGGACCACTGTATTGTCCCCTGACTCTCCTACTACCAGCTTTTGTATGACTGACCATATACAACACTTCAAACGTCAGTATTAGTGTCTGACAATCAAAAAAAATTTTGGTTTAAAGTCTTGACCAGGCAAGATTTTAGAAAGAGAATCAACTTAATTCCTGAATAATCAGAAAATACACAACAATGAGGGACTTTATTGCTCTTAGAAACTAAGGCCTTATTCACTTTAGGGAACAGAATAGGACTAGCCACAATTGTTGTTAAGCATATTGTAGTTATTGGTTGTGAGGTTCTACAGTTGAATTTAAATGCTATTAGCCATGAAGGAAGATATCTGCAGTAATCATCAGTACAGAATACACATTCAACTTGAGTTTTGGCGAGAAATTGTTATTTTGTGTATGATAAGGGAAGGGATGGGTGTGTGTCCTGTCTCTTTTCTATTGTGTACACATTTTGGGGAGAACAACTTGAATTCTGAAAAAAAAAATTGTGTTATTATTTGTACTTATTATTTGTGCCTTTCTCACTGAATTATTCATTTAAACATAAACATGAAAAAGATTCCATACATGTAAGAATCTAATTCAGCACATCACCAATTTACAAAGAAATCAGATACCGCAAATTATAAGTTTTAGATTACTGCTGCTTTGCACAGTGTTTATACAATTAGTGTAGTGTCACATATAACTTAATAACTAACACTAGTAGACTTTTAGGAAGATGGCATAAATTTGGAAGTATAATGTACAATTGTACCTATTAATTACTATGACTAAAATAAAATATGCATTTGTAATGTCTAGTTTATTATTTGTTGTAATAAATTATAGAAAGATGAAAGTGGAAAAGATTCATAGATATCTATAATAGATAGCAATAATGTAACAGAAGTATAGCTAAACAATGCAGTTTTTGTGGCACCAAAAGAATGCATGTGTCTCATTGTGTCATAAAGGCTACAAAATATATTAGGAAATTTTGACTATAACTTTTTAAATTCATGTACCTCCTTTATACTTTGTGGCTAATATTTTCCTATTATCAAGACCTTGCATATTTTCAGCACCCACCCAGCCCCAGGGTATTATTATTATTTTTAAAGGTCTGAGTGACAAGTACATTGATATAAGTGAATCATCATTGTGCAGGCATGAAATATTATCAGATTGGTTTTCAAGTAGATTTATACATTTGAGAAAGTGCATCTGCCATAGAAGATTAGTCTCTGGAAGATAGAACATTTGTTCTAGTAATGGGTGATAGAATTTTACACTTTAGACATGTGAAGCAAATTAGATAGTACACTGACATCTTGTTGAGTAGTTCCTGGTTATCAGATCCAATGACAAAAACTAAGCTTAAAGGATATTATTGTGCAAGATTGTTGGTGTAGGGCCAAGTTTCCATTCTCTGCTGGTTCCACTGCTTCGTGTTCCAAAACTGCAAATTTGGTTCTAGCATCTGGTCTTAAATTAAGCTAGCTGAACATGAAGAAGGGAAGTAAATAAACCCTCAAAGTGCCGGATTATCCTGTTATTCCATGATAAAATGGCAATGTCTGCTGTAGACTTCTTCAAGGGCTACAGTAAAAGAGAAAGCTAGCGGGAACAGAGAAAAAGATATCACTTTGAACTCAAAATTCTTCTGTAGCAACCTTAAGGACTTTAGTCACAGGCCAAAGTGTAATGTTATCTATTTGAATGTGGTCACATACCTCATGGCAATTGTGATGCTCCATTTCACACTTAAAAATAAAATAATTAAATGCATTATATATGTCAAACACATATTTCAACCACAAATGCTACACAATTCCATAGGCTTGATCCTGTGCTCACTTATGCAAAGGAAGTGATGCACAATCACAATGATGGTGGTTCTAACTCCACAACTTTTACTCATAACAGACTGCATATATTCTGGGAACTGCTGTTTTTTATTATGTTTTCCATACACAGAACAATTATATTTCTGACCATTCGTATTTAGAACAGCAACAGAACAAGAAAAACAATGAAGAACAAGAGTAAAGTCCTCACAAGACAGCATTATATGGTTTCCTTGGTAACATGATGGTTCCGCTGAATTTGCCAACAGCAAATTCCCAGAAATTGTATAGTTCAAAATACAGAAACAAAATCAGAATAATTACCAGCTAAAATCCACCATAGTTTAACAAGCTACTCTCTTAACAAGCAACTAGAATGATACATTCTCCCCCCCTCTACCCAAGGGGATATGTGTGTTAACAAATTTTTAATGCTAAGTGTTGTGTCAAAAAGTTGGTAGTGAGAGATCTTAAGATGGCTAGTATAATCAATGGTTGTGTCCAAATGAGGTGATTTTAACTTGTGTTCATCGTGCAGTGAGTCTCACCTATGAACACTTGTGCAATGCTTCTGAAATAGAATTTTTCAGTCACCTTTAGATTCAGAATCCTTTTCTTACTGAAGTCAATGGAAAAACTCTCACTAATTTCAGTGGGATCAGGATTAGGCCCCTGTGATCCAGAGACATATTGTGCCATAATCATGCTATTGCACAGATACTATTTATGCTGTGGTAGTCAGAGCCTGTTAACTATCAGGCTGTGTCTAGACTGGCAAGTTTTTCCGCAAAATCATCTGCCTTTGTGGAAAAACTTGCCAGCTGTCTACACTGCCCGCTTGAATTTCTGGAAAAGCACTGATGATCTCATGTAAGATCGTCAGTGCTTTTCCGGAAATACAATGCTGCTCCCGTTCGGGCAAAAGTCTTTTTCCCAAAGACTTTTGCGCAAAAGGGCCAGTGTAGACAGCACAGTACTGTTTTCTGCAAAAAAGCCCCGATCACGAAAATGGCGATCGGGGCTTTTTTGCGGAAAACCGCGTCTAGATTGGCAACGGACGCTTTTCCGCAAAAAGTGCTTTTGCGGAAAGGCATCCTGCCAATCTAGATGTACTTTTCCAAAAATGCTTTTAACGGAAAACTTTTCCATTAAAAGAATTTTCGGAAAATCATGCCAGTGTAGATGTAGCCTCAGTGTTTTAATGCTGCAATGACACACACATATACGCAAACACAGAATTGTATACAACAGAATGTTGCTGGTATATATTGTACACAAGTTGCTATAAATTGTATTGGAACTCACATATGCATGACATGTTGAAAAATAAGTGTAAGACTACTTGTATTATACCACCTTAATATCCATTATTCTAATTAATGCAACTTTTCAGTAGACCTGTTAGAAGCTGGCTTGTGTTCTAAACCCTGAAGGTTTACATCACTTCCAAAACTCTTGTATATGTGTTTTAAATATATTTACTGTCATAACTCTAAATATATTTGTTATCCATATACAGTAAAAATCCGATGGTCCGGCATCTGACGGTCCGGCACTCCTGATGGTCCGGCACCATCAGGAACCCGGAAGTGCTCCGGGCAGCTGGACCATTGGAGCTGCTCTGCCCCCAGCTTCCCCGATTCAGCCACTGCTAAAACTGACCAGCGCTGAATCCAGGAAGCAGGGGGCAGAATAGCTGGAGTGCTGCCGGGTAGGTCCAGTAGCGCTGCCCCTCGGGGCTGTGGGACCAACCCAGCAGCACCCCAGCTGTCCCGGATTCAGCCGCTGCTGAAATTGACCAGCGGCTGACTCCAGGAAGCCCGATACAGAGCTGCTCTGCCCCAGCTTCCTGGAATCAGCCCTGGTCAGTTTCAGCAGCAGCTGACTTGGGTACACCTGGGACAGAGAAGCTGGGGTGCTGCTGGGTTGGTCCCTGCAGCGCCGAGGTTTGGCGCTACCAGACCAACCCAGCAGCGCCCCAGCTGCTCTGTCCCAGGCGTCCCGATTCAGCCGCTGCTGAAACTGACCAGGGCTGACTCCAGGAAGCCCGGGGCAGAGCAGCTCTGCCTCTGGCTTTCTGGAGTCAGCCGCTGATAAGTTTCAGCAGCGGCTGACTTGGGGACACCTGGGGCAGAGCAGCTGGGGTGCTGCTAGGTTGGTCCAGTAGCGCCGAGGAGCAGCACTGCGGGACCAACCCGTCAGCACCACAGCTGCTCTGCCCCAGGCGTCCCCAAGAGCAGCTGGGGTGCTGACGGGTTGGTCTCGCGACACCAAGGGTCGGCGCTACTGGACCAACCCAGCAGCACCCCAGCTGCTCTGCTGCAGGCGTCCCCGATTCAGCCGCTGCTGAAACTGACCAGCAGCGGCTGAATCGGGGACTCCTGGGGCAGAGCCGGACTATCAGAAGGGAGGGCTATGAAGGGTCTGGGGTAGCATTCCCCCCACCCCACCCCAGACCCCTCATAGCCCCCCCTTCTGATAGTCCAGCATATCTGATAATCCGGCACCCCCTGGGTCCTAAAGATGCCGGATTATCGGAAGTTTACTGTAAATGGCTAGTTCATTTTTTAAGCCTGCTAAATTGCTGACCTCAGTCAGAATGAGTTTCACAATCCAAGGGTGTGTCTACACTGCAGGGCTTAACTTGAAATAAGCTACGCAAATTGAGCTACATCAATTGTGTATGTTATTTCAAAATAGCTTATTTCGAAATAGGGAGTGTCTATACAGCACATATTTCAAAATGGAGCACTCTTTCTACAACTTCCCTTATTCCTCATACAATGAGGGTTATAGGAGTCGGAATAAAAGGTCCTCCAGCTTGACAGTATTTTGACACTATTTTAAAATAACTGCCTGCTGTGTAAAGTGGATTAAGGTATTTCAGAATAGCGCTAGTTATTTCGAAATAGTGTTGCAGTGTACATGTACCCTTATTCTGTGTTGCATGCAAAATAATTCCCTTTATCATTTAAAACTGTTTCACTTTTCTGTTTCATTGAATTCTCACTTATTATTTTACTAAAAGTAAAAATGGACATTTCTGATCTAACTTCTGTATGACTTTCAGTACTGTATATTTAGTTTTATCGTGTCCCTTCTTCTTTTCCTCTGTAAGGTAAATACCAATCATTTCAATCTCTTTTCATATAAGATTTTTCATGCCCATAATAATTCTTATTATCTATTTCTGAAACTCCTTTATTTGTGTGATATCTTTTTCAGGGTGTAATAGCATTACAATATTTCCATATAATTTTCTGTCCCAATTGTTATGCATCCTAGAGTATTATTTGTTTTTTAACTGCTGAAGTACTTTGAGCAGAGGGCTTTACTGAATTCTCCTATGATGGGGTATATTAGGCCTGTATTTGATAAGAAGGGGTTAACCCCATATTGTGGGCAGAGGAAGCCTCACAGCCATGCCACTGCTGGGCATGCTCCAACTGGAGCTTCAGTATAAAAGGGAGCAGCCCAGCTCAATAGGAGTTGGTTGCCAAGGAGGGAGGATGCATATTGCAGGGTCCCTTTTGGGAGCTGCTAGAGCCCGAGGCTGTAGTTACCTGACTGCTTGCACAAGCCCAAGACGGAATGGAGTCATTGAGATTTCTCAAGCTGATGAACCCAGGGACCCAAGAGACCTGCGGACAACAGTGCTAGAAAACAGCATTTGAAGTAACCCCAAGGAGCTAGACACCATGGCTACGTCTAGACTGGCATGATTTTCCGGAAATGCTTTTAACAAAAAAGTTTTCCGTTAAAAGCATTTCGGAAAAGAGCATCTAGATTGGCACGGATGCTTTTCCGCAAAAGCACTTTTTGTGGAAAAGTGTCCGTGGCCAATCTAGATGCGCTTTTGTGCAAAAAAGCCCCGATCGCCATTTTCGCGATCAGGGCATTTTTGCGCAAAACAAATCTCAGCTGTCTACACTGGCCCTTTTGTGCAAAAGTTTTGGGCAAAAAGGACTTTTGCCCGAATGGGAGCAGCATAGTATTTCCGCAAAAAGCACTGATTTCTTACAGTAGGAAGTAAGTGCTTTTGCGGAAATTCAAGCGGCTAGTGTAGACAGCTGGCAAGTTTTTCCGGAAAAGCGGCTGATATTCTGGAAAAACTGGCCAGTCTAGACACAGCCCATCTGGTTATGGAAATGGGATGAAGGCAGCAAAAGTTGCATATAAAACAAAAATATTTAGATTAGTCAAAATTAGACTAACTTTAGAGGGACCTAACTAAATTGATGAATTGGCAACATGATGGCAAATGAAATTCAGTGTTGACAAATGGAAAGTAGTGCATATTTGGATGAAACAACTAGATCTCTGCTGCCCTATTGGTGCATCTATTTGATGCTACAAGGGTTTTAGGTTGGCATCTGGTGCAGTAGGGAGGGCCCAAGTCTCCCTACCTCAGACACAAACCCTACTGTTGTGGTTCATTTTCCCCCCTTGGCCACTAGGCCATGCAGTCCCACTGAGGAGGGCAGCCATATTAACTCTGGCCATTAGGCCATACTTCCTTAAGGCTAAGGATGGTCATTTGGACTCAGCTGAGGGGCCATAATACCTCTCCCCCTGCCCAGAGTGTAATGGGGTCTACAGGCCCACAATGATGTCCAGGTCTTTTTCCTGAGTTGCTGCTGTTAATTTAGGATCTTGAAAGGTGTATAAATAGTTGTTTCATCCAAATATGCACTACTTTACATTTGTCAGCACTGAATTTAATTTGCCATCATGTTGCCAATTCATCAATTTAGTTAGGTCCCTCTAAAGTTAGTCTAGTTTTGACTAATCTAAATATTTTTGTTTTATATGCAACTTTTGCTATTCTGTAGCTCATCCTATTTTCCAGATCATGAATACAACAGTGATCACAATACGCAAACTTTTGATGCCCATTGTAAATTCTTTTACTGTGTTGCAAAAATGATTTATTCCCATTCTGTTTTTGTCTTCTAGCCAGTTTCTAAGCTAGATAGTGTTCTTTTAAATAAAGATATGCATGCATTTAATGAGTACAGATCTTTTCAGAAGTTCAGATAATTTATCAGTCAAATACATATTTAGTGACTGTCACGTTACTGGAATTTGAGGGAAGCAGCCGGATCATGGCTGTACCCATAGGTGGGGGTGCTGGCCCCAACAATGATAGAGAAGGGGGCCATGTGGGGTATTGAATGGGAGCTTGTTGTTTTCTGATCCTGTGTATGCTATTTTTGTGAGTGTATAATGTCTGTGTGAGCAGATAGGAATCTGTAATCTGTGTGGAAGCTGAATATTTCTCTGAATGTGATTAAGCATTGCTATGGACAGGCTGAGTAGCGAAGCCCTGTGGAACAATGGCACTTGATGGGCCAAGGACACACCTAAAGCATGAGGGCCGAGACCTAAGAGCTGCCAGCAGAGAGAGGCTGAGGACCAGAAGACCGACTGAGACCAGAAGAGGCCAGGAAGGGGGTATAAAGAGGCCATGTGGTCAATGCCATTTTGGCTTGAGCTCAGCACTTCATCCCAGAGGCAGCATTGCAGGGATTGAAGGGCCTGAAAGACCTGTGGACCCATCCTGATCTTAGGATGCGCAATAAGAACTTTTAAACCAGCAGCTGCAACATCTCTGCTAGAGCCTGCACCGAGAACTGGGAGATTCGGCGCATGTAACGTACTGTACTTTAATAACCTTACTCTCATGCTTTTCTTTCTTGTGTTAATAAACCTTTAGTTGTTAGATGCTAAAGGATTGGCCCAGTGTGATTTGTGGGTAAGGTCCAAGGGATAAATTGGCCACAGATCTGTGGCTGGTTTCCTGGAACCGGACAGAACTTGTTCGGGGTAGGTGGGATTGGGTGCTAGGACCCCCCACCTGTGTATGAGGTCTGGGGCCATCTGGGGCACGGTTATTGCTGGGGTGTCGGAGGGGTTTTGCTCGTGAGGCTTCAGGCAGGCTGCTGAAGCGCTCTGTGGGACTGGTTTGTGGCCTGTGTGGAGAGGTCACCAGTCGGGGGGCTGTAAGGAGCCCCGGATTCGAGCAATTCACCCTGAGCGGACGCCCTCAGCTGTGCCCAGACACGGCCCGGTCTGACACAGTGACATTGACACTCTATTTTAAAAGTTAACCCAAAAGTGACACACTATGTCACCTGGAATTAACTTTCTCCAAACCATGCTCTGTTTAGTTGTAGTTTTAAACGAAGTAGTGTTTAAGTACAATCTCTGTATAGAGTATCACTTGAACTATCTTACACATTATCAAGATAGCTTTCCCAATTATCACCTCTAATACCATTAACTCACAAACATCCCACTCTCCCCACCTCTAATATCGTCAATTCACAGACACTTACCTTCCTTCCTCCCCCCGCCCTGCATTCCCCTCCTGTTCTGAAATGTGATTTGTCCTTTTCATATGTGTTCATTTTTTTTAATTGTATCCTTTGGTATATATGGTTGTGACTATTTTCTTCCACTATTTGATCTGAGGAAGTGGGTCTGGCCCACGAAAGCTCATCTTGTTAGTCTTTAAAGTGCTACATTGTCCTGCATTTTGCTTCAGCTACCCCAGACTAACACGGCTACATTTCTATCACTATTCTGTATAGAGTATTGATACCTAAAGCTTTTTAGACAGTTACGAAGCTGAGCAACGTGTATATGATTGGGGACTGTTCTCCCACTACAAGCAAGTAGAAAAAGGCAGCCGCTACAGTATTTCATAAAATTGTTCCTGTTCAGAAAACTAAAGGCCTTGTTAGCCATTTAAGCACAGTTGACTTACTGAATAATCTTGCTGTGAATCTTCTGAGGACTGGGAATTATATAAAGTGAATAGAAAAGAGGTTCTTTTGAAAATGTGTTATGAGATTCCCAGAAGACATTTTACTGGTCAAAAAGGGTATGTCTATGTTGCATTCCTCCTTCAAGAGAGGAATGCAAATGCAGACAAACGAAATTGGAAATGAAGCGTAAATTTTAATTTCCCGCGCATCATTTGCATAATTGCAGCCAGCCGTTTTTCCGAAATATCATATTACGAGGGGAAAAAGTGGTTATTTCGAAAAGAAACCCTTCCTTTGAAATAACCCTTAAACCTCATTTTTAAAGAGTAAGGATTATTTTGAAGGAAGGATTTCTTTTAGAAATAACCCAGTTTTTTTCTTGAAATACAGTATTTTGGAAAAGTGGCAGGCTGCAATTATGCAAATGAAGCATGGGAAATTCAAATCCACGCTTCATTTGCAGTTTTGTTTGTCTGCATTTGCATTCCTCTCTCAAAGGAGGAATGTAATGTAAACATACTGAAAGAGAACTACACAAAAAAAAATCACTATCCAGAAGCTTTATTCCTTAAAATGTGTAAATAGTTTTGAAATGTTTCATTAAATGATAATTAATTTTTTTTTAAATGTACTAACACAGGAAGCTGGAAGACAGATGATTACTGATGGGTTTTGGATACTTCTAGGTCAACAGTTCTGATCAGCCACTTGATGATAACCAAAGTTATTACTATCTGCTGGTTGTTTAGCCTCTGAGAAATAGATTGGTTGTCTCAATTCAGTTCCTAGTACATATATCTTTACATAAGAAATATCTTTTTAAGGCAGTCTCAGTGAAGGGAGTAGGGTCTGAATGATTATAGAGAATGAACTTTTTCACCTCAAGAGGCACTATCTTTAGGCTAAAGATGTTGAAGGCAGATAGGCAGGATACTGTCAGGCTGTGTCTACATTGGCAAGATTTTCCGCAAAAGCAGCTGCTTTTGTGCAAAATCTTGCCACCTGTCTACACTGGCTGCGAGTACTTGCGCAAGAACACTGACGTTCTAATGTCTAAAATCAGTGTTTCTTGCGCAAATACTCTGATGCTCCCGCTCAGGGATAAGCCCTCTTGTGCAACTGTTCTTGCTCAAGAGGCCAGTGTAGACAGGCAACGTTAATTTCTTGTGCAAGAAAGCCCAATGGCTAAAATGGCCGTTGGAGCTTTTTTGCGCAAGAGAGCATCAACACTGGCACCAGGGCCGGCCCGAGCCCTTTTGGTGCCCTCAGCCCAGGTGCGCGGTGCCGCTCCTGGGTGCAGGGCGCATGCGCATACCGGCCACGGCCTCTGGCAGGGCCCGACAGCCATGGGAGGAAGGGCGCTGCTGGCTGGTGCCGTGGGGATGCAGGCAGGTCAGTGCTGTGGGAGCCGGGCGCGCAACTCCTGATGGCAGCTGTAAGGGACACCATCAAGTGCCTCTCATCGGTTGGCGCCCTGGGAGCTGCCCGGCTCGCCCATGCCTCCGTCCAACTGACTGGCACGGATGCTTTTGCGCAAAAGCACATCTCTTGCACAAAGGCACATGCCAATGTAGACGCTCTGTTGCGCAAATACTTTAATGCAAAAACTCCTGCGTTATAAGTATTTGCGCAAAACCTTGCCAATGTAGACGTAGCCTCATAGTGCTCAAATTGCTGCTACAGTTTAAATCTCTTTAGTGTGGTACCCTTAGGTCCCGATTGGTGTTAAACTAGAAAATTTGTCATATCATGGGGGGGGGGGGGGGTTCAATATTGTCTAGCAGCATTGCCAACACTTCCACTGCTTACAGGGCTCTTAGAAGACATTTAGGGGTAAATTAGTGCTAAATAACAACACAGAACACTGAGAGCCAGGACTGGTGGGTGAAAACTTTATGGGACCGTGGGAAAGTTGGCTACTCACGTAAGTGGACGTCAGCAAGATTTTACTAATGTTGCCAGACCAGAGTGTGCAGGACTAGAGAAATTCAACTTGTATCACATTGCACATGACCGGTGGCTTGACAATCTTCATTTGTATTCTTTGCTGTTAGGCGGACACCTTTAGCTTGGTCTACACCAGGGGTCTCCAAACTACGGCCCGGGGGCCGGATGCGGCCCGCGAGGCCCTCTCATCCGGCCCGTGGAGACCTTTTTGGATTCAAAGGCAGAAGAAGTGAGATTGTTTCAAAACCCATTTGAAGCAGATGTGGCCAGTTGCCCAGATGAACTGCAGCTGGAAGTCATTGAGTTGCAAGCAAATGACCTCCTTAGGGACAAGTTCAAAATAGGACTGGTGGGTTTTTACCAGTTTTTGCCCAAGGAAGACTTTCCTAATGTCAAAACTTTTGCATCAATGTACCTTTCAATCTTTGGAACAACATACCTGTGTGAACAAACATTTTCAAGAATGAAATACGTGAAGAACAATTTGAGAACAAACTTGTCCGATGATAATCTCAGGTCACTGTTGATGTTAGGGACAACAAATCTAAAGCCAGAAATGTCTGCTATTTTGGCATCCAGGAAACAATTTCACCATTCACACTAATACAGGTGTTCATGTGTAGTGTATGAATGTGTTATTAAATAATAACTGAATAAAATAATATTAAATAAATAATTAAAAACAACATCCATGTTTTGATTGTTTTTTATTTGGACCTCAAGTGTGCAGTCGGCCCCGAACTGCTGTTTGATAGTTAATGCGGCCCTCGGGCTGAAAAGTTTGGAGACCCCTGGTCTACACCAAAGTTAGGCGGACACAGATACCTAACTCAGCAATGTGACACACCTACGTCCTTGAACAATGCCATTCATCTGATTGTCAGTATGAATGCCAGTGAGGTACTGGGGGGGGCACTGATGACAAGGGTGTCAGGGCAGCGGCACAGCTGGGCCAGTCTGGGGAGGATGGGCATGGCCAGTGTGTGCAGAAGGAAGCGCGGGCGGGACGCCGTGGCCAGAGCCTGGTTACTGGGGTGCGGCGCAGGCAGGGGCCCGGGGCAGGGCGTGGCTGGGACTGGCGCGTGGGGAGGCGCAGAGAGCGCGGCGCTGGTGAGGGGGTGACCGGGCTGGGGAGGGACCGCGGGGCAGGGCGGGAGGCGCGAGCGCTGACGCGACATTGGGCAGGGGAAAACTCGCACTCGGCGCACCACCTTGGTTGGCCCGACCGGCGGCGCATGCGCAGACACTAAAGGAGCGCGGGGGGGGGGTGTTTTGCGCCTGCGCACAGCGATTCGGAGCGGCCAGGCGGAGACCAAGATGGCGGCGTAAGGCTGCGGCCACCAGCGCCACCGAGTGCGAGCGACGCCGCCGCCGCCATGTCGCGGCACAGGAACGTCCGAGGCTATAACTACGACGAAGGTAGCGAGACGCCTCCGCCTTTCCTGTCCCCGGTCTCTCCGAGTAGCTGCCCCTCGGTCCGGCCTGGCAGCCTCAGCGGCCTGAACGCGTCTCCTGGGGCGGACCCGCGTCCCCGCCAGGCCATGGGCCGGGCCCCAGGGGGCAGCAGCGTGTGTGAGGGGGTTAGGCCCTGGGGAGGAGGAGCTGGGATGGGGGCTTACTGGGCCCCATGGGAGGGGGCTGTTTCCCTTCCAGTGCCCAGGCAGGGCTTGTTTACGAAGCGCCGTGCGAGGCGCGTGGGTTTAACTCCTTCCCTTGCAGCTCACCCATCCCCACTCTGCGCGGGGCTTTCACAGCGCGGCGGCGGCGGGGGGGGGATACTAAAGAAGTAGAAAAGCATTTTAAAAGCACCTCATCTGGCAGGGGTTGACGAGGTGGGGGGGGACGGGAGCGTACTGCTTTCTGCTCTCTTGGAAACTGGCTGCGTCCCCAGCGGGCAGCGCTCCCTTCCCACCTACTGCGGACAAGCTTGTTTCCCCCCAGCCCGGCGGCTGGGCGCTGCGTGTTCCCTGTGTTTCCCGGCACCGCGCGTGACGTCACAACCACCCGACCCATCCATCCAGGCGGCCTGTTGCTCTTGGGCAGGCAGGAAAAGAGGGGATTTGTAGGGCCGGTAATAGAGCAGCTGGTTTCTAGACACTTTGTCTTAAGATGGAAATGTTTAAGGCTCTGTGTATCTTATGTTTGCCTTCGTATAACTATATTATTACCAGCTCCTGTGTCAGAGTAGCTTAGCTGGATATACTAGCGTTCTTTGATATTCTGTCTCATTTACTTAGGAGCTCACTTATCAGTGATTTGAAATATTGATTTTGCACCTCTCTTTAACCAGGGTGTGTAGCTCCTCTTAGTAGTTTAGGTCTAATTTGTATCAGTTTATCTTCCAGCTGTGTTATTACAAGAAACTCAGGTCACTAAGATCTTTTCCTTATTTTTCACCAGCGTAGCTATAGTAATCCAGTCACCTCAATGTAGATATATTGCACTCATGTAAAATGGGGTTTGTACTATTAGGGTTTATTAAACTACACGAATGAAAGCAACACTTCATTAATCCAACATCTACATTAGGGCTACGTCTACACTGGCATGATTTTCCGGAAATGCTTTTAACGGAAAAGTTTTCCATTAAAAGCATTTTCGGAAAAGTGCATCTAGATTGGCAGGACGCTTTTCTGCAAAAGCACTTTTTGCGGAAAAGCAGCCGTGGCCAATCTAGACGTGGTTTTCCGCAAAAAAGCTCCGATCGCCGTTTTCGCGATTGGGGCTTTTTTGCGGAAAACAAATCTCTGCTGTCTACATTGGCCCTTTTGCGCAAAAGTTTTTCGGAAAAAGACTTTTGCACGAACGGGAGCAGCATAGTATTTCCACAAAAGCACTGACAATCTTACATGAGATCATCAGTGCTTTTCCGGAAATTCAAGCGGGCAGTGTAGACAGCTGGCAAGTTTTTCCGCAAAAGCAGATGGTTTTGTGGAAAAACTTGCCAGTCTAGACACAGCCTAGGAGTTTGGCTCACTGGTGAAAATTAACCTAAAATAGACATGGGTGTTCTCTGCTTGATTATTTCACCCTTTGAAAATTAAATCAATTTCACCTATTCTGTATTAGGGTTAAGATCTACAAATGTCCCTACTTATAAGTGGTTTTCAGTTTCCTGTTAAAAACTTGGGTCCCTATCCTTCAAACACAAATGAGTAGTTCTGCACATGATTAATCCTTTTCATTCAGACTACACTGCTTATGCAGCTAAAGTTATTTGCATAAGTGTTTGCTGGATTGGAGCCTTTAATTGCTATCTGTGTATAATGGCCATCTTATGTACACCAGAAACTTAGTCTACAATTCATGTTGTATCTAAATTTGTTCTGTGTGTATGTATATGTCTGTACACATAAGTATAAATATACATCCAGAGAGACATACATTATAGAGACATGTTGCCTGTACCATAAAGTTTTGGTATGAGTTTATGTTTTCGGTTGATGATGCAATTTTCTATGTTTGTATCAGTAAATAAAATGAAATCACTTCTAGTGCTGGACAGGGCATATCAGATCTTGCATTCCTACAGCAAAGGTGGTTAGTTCACTGAAATTAGGGACAAGAAAGACCATTTACACATCTCATATGTATTTCCTCGTTTTTGTCCAAAATTTTGCTGACGTTAATCTCACTGCGTTAGCTCTGCCAGGAATAGCCATGGTGGAGTGTTAGTGCATATCTAATGATGTCATGGCTAAATCACAGGCAGTCACTTGTGCTTTCACTAGCTTGCTCATCATTGTTACCTCTGCTATAGCTATGCTGACTTGGGAAAAATTGGGAAAACAAAAGGAGAAAATGCATCTCCTTCAGTGAAAAATCAAACCATGCTTGTACTGGTATGATTCCATATGAGTTATTGTGGGTAGTTTTTCTTTTTAATAATTTTGCTGTTCTTCCTCTATCCTCTACAATTAAAACTCATAAATACAAAAGGAGGGGGAATAATTTTTCAGTGGCTAAAATGGATATAGTAATAATTGCCACACTTATTTATAAATACATCTGGCAATGTCCAAAGAGAAGATCAATACTATTTTTCGGGGTGTAATACAATTTTGTTTTAGGTATGGATATTAAATTTTGATTAATCAGCTAATCGAGTAGTTGATGGAATTTCCATCGACTCCTTGATTAGTTGATAAAGGGTGGAGGGTGCTTGCTATCCCACTGTGCCCCGTCCTTTGAAATATACAAGAGCGGCCCACGACTCTTGTACATTTCAAAGGGATAGGTGCAGTGGAATGTAAGTGACTAGTTGACTATCGGATAAGCAGAAGTGTATTGGATAGTTGACTAGTGATGCGACTAGTTGCTTCTCCTCATCCCCCCCCCTTGCTGCCTCTATCAGAGAGAGGTGGCAAGGGGGCGAGGAGCAGAGCCAATGCTGAGGGGAGCCAGCTTAAAAGCCGGTTTCCCCCCAGCACAATCGATGCGGGTGGCAGAGGAGGTAGAGGCACAGTTGGAAACCGCGCGAGTGGTGTCTGAAGCAGTCTTCACTTGTGCCACTTTTGCTTTTCTGCTTTTCAAAAGCAGAAGCTCTGCAGGGAGCACAGGGCCAGTGGGGGAGTCCCTGCTGGTACCCCGCTCTCTGCAGTGCTTCCTTCTTCTCAAGAGCCCCACAGTGGCTTTTGTACATTTCAAAGGCTCAGGAGCTGCAGGGATCTCTGGGCCAGTCCCCTGCTGACCCTGCACTCCCTGCGGGACTTCCTCTTTTGAACTGTAGCAAGAGCCCAGCAGGAAAAATCTATGGAAATCCCATTGACTATTCAATTAGTTAATCTAAATTTAACATCCCTAGTGCAGCATTTGGGACCCCACGCAAGTGGGACTGCTTTGGTCCCTGCTTGCAATGTTTCTCCCGCTGCTTCTCTGCCTCCCCTACCCTCCCACGGGGATGGTGCTGGGGGGAACAGATTTTAAGCTGACTCCTCCCAGCACTAGCTCCTGCTCTGCCCCCTCAATGGGTGCCTCTGATAAAGAGGCAGGAAGAAAGGGGTAGGAAGCAACTAGTTGAGTAGTGACTCAGTTACCCAATAAGCCTAGACTTATTGGGTTGTCGACTAGTCACTTACATCCCTGGTTTTAGATTTTGTATTTATGTAAAAATTGATATACCTGTTGTTTATCTGGGAATGATAGGAACACAAGAATTACCATAAGAGATCATACCAGTGATCCATCTGTCTAGTTCAGTATCTTGCCTTTAGCAGCCTGTATCCAGTATCGAATACTTCAAAAGAAGATGTGGGCAATTCCAAGGTAGATAACCAGCAAATAACAAGTTTATAAGAGAAGCTTCTTAATACCTGGTTTATGCTGTGAAGCATGACAATTAATACCTTTTCTATTTTTCTCTATTTAATGTAACTATGTTACATTCTCTATAGAGATAATGTGCTTATTATACATGTATACGTCTGAATCCTGCTAAACTCACATCCTTGATATTTTTTCAATGAGTTCCACTGGTTAATTAGTATGCTTAATTTCAAAAAAATTAATTTTTTTGACTTTCAAGGTCAATGAATGTGCTTTGATTTTTCATTATGAAAGAGATAAATAGAGCATACAATTTATCAGCACTATACTATTTATCATGTTTTAATCTTTATATAGCCCATTTATTGTCTCCTGTTAAAAGGAAAAAGTCCCAGTCTTTTCAGGCTCTCATTATACAGAAGTCTTCCAGGCCTCTGGTTGGTCCCTTCCCTCCTCTTCGCCCCTCCCCCGCTGCTTTGGTTCTTCTTTCAACCTATTCTGTTTCTTCTGTACCCTGAGATGTGGCCAGGACTGAAGGCAGTATTTCAGACAAGGGAGTACCATTGGACTACAGCCTACAGCACGTGCCGTAAGTGGCACACGAGCTGAATTTCTGTGGCATGTGGGGTGGGAGCTCAGCCCCGCTAGCCTCAGGATTGCCGTGCAGCTACAGGCTGGAACACCAGCTCCGGCTTCCTGCTGTGGGAGGGAGAGGGGCAGGATGGGAGAGGTGCACTGCATAGGGTCCAGGGCCTGGGCGTGCAGCTACTGGGAACTATGGGATTAATCTTGCTCCCAGTGCTTCAGGCTCTGCCTCTTGCTGTGGGAGGGTGGGATTGGGGCTGCTCTACAGATCTGAGCTAGGTAGCTGGTCACACATGGAGTGCAGGGCCACACCCTGTGGGGTGTGCACGGCGCTGCTCCCCGTAGGGTGTGTGCGGGGGGTGGGGAGCCCCTTCCTCAGCATCTTCCTATGCCTGGCTGTTCTGGAATCAGCCTCGGGCTCTGCTTGCCCCAGCCCCGGAGCTGCAGGTCAGGGGCAAGCCCTGGCAAAGGGCTGTGCCAGGCAGGGAAGTGACTCTGCCACCTCCACCCCCTAGCCCCTCATTACCCTAGTGCTGCTCCTGGGGGGCTGTGAATCCCAGCGCTGCTGCCCTGCCAGTGAGTGTGCTGGGAGCACAGGGATGTATGGGTAAGGAGGATGCAGGGGAAGGATGGGAGGGGCAAGGGTTGCAATGAGGGGAATGGGATGATGCAGGGGATCAGCTTGGGCAGGGACCATGGGCTGAGGGGAGTGAGGCTGGAGTAGAGAGATGCGGAGGAGGGGAATACAATTTTTCTTTGCAGAAGTTGCATTTTCCTTTATTTCCCCACTTCTTTGCCTTCCTCCCCAACTGATGTGGCTGCATTCTCACCCTCTTGCCTTTTCTGCGTTACTCCCACCCCCAAATTCCCCCTTGTACTCATATCCCCACTCCACCCCTCTCCTGCTGCCAAACTCTTCCAGACCCTGCCCTCTTCACCCTGTCCTACACACCACCTCTTTCCCAGATTCAGCATCTCTATTCCTCTCGCTGGATAAAATAGGCAGTCCCATCCCGCACAATGAACCCCTCATTTTTGTTCCATCCCAGAGCCAAAAATGTCCATAAAATCCACTAACTTTGGAACCCCAGAAAAGTGAATCTGGTCTATGGGAAGCCATGAATCTCAGTCCTCCCTGTTCCTTCCTCTCAGTCTGAGGCTGGAGTATCAAAGGAGTGAGGTGTCTCAGTTGAGGGCAACATTAATGAGGGTTGGGGTTTTTTGGAGGAGTTTTTTTGCTTCTCACTTATGTGGTCCCCAACTGATTTTTCTGTGGGTCAGTGGCCCCAACCCAAAAAAGATTCCCCACTCCTGCCATAAATAAAGAAAACATTGAAACCTTTTGTGTTGGATATAAATTAATAATTTATTTAAAATGAAGTTTGATAAACTAACATGAGAAAGTTAAAATGCTTAATCTGTTTAATAATTTAACTTAAATCATTCTCCCTAGCTGTAGCACTAGCAAAATGGCTCAGGCGTAAGTATGTAATTAACAGTGAGTTTCTGTTAGCAACTAGTGGTCTGTGGAAAGGTTTGCATTGAGCCAGGTGGTCCACAGGGTGCACTGAGAGACCCTCCTCCACTTCCAGGAGAGTGGCCCAGGGCAAGAGGGTTAAATCTTGGCACACCACTTCAGAAAGGTTGCCAACCCCAATTTACATAAAGTCATTCTAAAATGTCTCTATTTTCAGTCTTGTTCTTCATGAATTTTAACATTTTATTTCTTCATGTGTTTTTTTTTTAATTTGATCATCTCTGCATCTTGAGCAGATATTTTCATTAAGCTATTTAATCTTTTTTTCCTAACAAGTTCCATTTGATTTTAGGACTGAATAAAGGAGCGCATTTAAATTTTTATTTCCGAGTTGTTATTTTTCATTTGTCAACATTACAGTTGCACTTACCAGTGTGCATTAGTTTATTTCATTTGAATTTCATCATTAATTTCTCTCCTGTTGGCTAATTTAGTAATTTTGTTTCATCTGCAAAATTTACCACATCACTAGCCAGTCCCTTTTCCAGATAGATAGGAAGTACTTTAAAATACTCAGTCTCAGTGAGGAACCATGGTACACATTTCTGTTAATCTTTGATCATGTTAAAAAATGATTCCTTCTCCTCAATTAAACAGTTTATAATCCATGGTAGTAGTTATTTTACTGTTACTTAGTTTCCTTAGCAGCTGTTTGTGACAAACTTTTGTCAAATGTTTAATGAAAGCCCAAATAATTATGACAACCAGTTATCCATTACCAATGGGTTATTATTGACATAACCAAGGAATTATTATAGATTGTATAGGTATGATTATTCTGTACAAAAGCTGATTTGTCTATGCCACCTCATGTAGTTAGAACAATAAGCCTTTAATTCTCCAGGTCTCTGAGTGCTCTTTGTAGGGAAGAGTACAACATTTGCTTTGATGTAGGAGCTGATCTTCAGGACTGTGCATTGTTTTGTTAGCACGCTAACTACTTCATTCTTCATGACTTTTTGAAACAAATTATATAAATATTTTAAACTGTGTGTACACTAACTTCCTGTAAACAATATTTTAGCATATGTTCTCTGTATTTGTTCACTATCTACTTGTAAATACTAAACCTTGAAAATGTTTACCTTTTTCCATATTCTTAGTATGATTTCTTCCTGTAAATGACATCTGAGAGCCATATCCTGATCTAAAGAGACATCAACTTATTTATTAGAAATAATTAATATTACCGTTACATAGCTTTACATGTCCATTGAACTGTAATGTTAATCTTCCGAATACTGTTATAAAATTTACCCGTTTTATAGATGGAGAAATGAGGCAAGAGATGGAACAGTCATTGAAAGGGCCAGGACATGTTGGCTCTTAATCTTATGTTAATTCCTTCAAAATAGATCATGCTTCTTCTCAAGAAGGCCAATGAGTTTATTCAGTTGAGGATAAGGTTGTTACTTAATGACATTGTAGTTCACATTTAAAAGGAAACGGAAGGAAAATCTACATGACCAGTAACATTGCTGCAGCAAGGGAGGTTCCTAACTGTCAAGGTGGTTAAACACAGGAATAAATCGCCTAGGGGGTTGTGAAATCCCCATCACTGGAGATATTTAAGAGCAGGTTAGACAGACCTCTATAAGGGATGATATAGACCATGCTTGGTCCTGCCATGAGGGCAGGGGACTGGACTTGATCTCTTGAGGTCTCTTCCAGTTTTAGTATTCTATGATTGCTGGACAGATGCTTACTCAATATTAAATGCTTTCCATTCCTTCTCTAAAAGTCAGTAAAATTCTTATTCTTGGAATAACTAATAGGAAAGGATACATTTTCATAAATGCAGAACTGATAATGATTTTTCATGACTGGGAGAAGGAGACACACAAATATGGGGTAGGTGTTATAAAATAGATCACAATATAAGGGGAAAAGATAAAAATATGTAAATAAATGCAGAGAACAAAAAGGATGCGAGGGAACATCATACTTAAATGGGATTTTACATCCCTAATATTAATTGATTAACCAGTTAAACTTAAAGGGGGAGAGGGCTTTGCCTTAGGGTTGGATCCAGGGTAGGACCGCCGCTAACAGGGGCTCCTCTACTCAGGGTGGAGTGCTCTCCGCCTGTAGTGGGCCTGCAGAGGGTGGGAATATGCTCAAGCCCCCACTGATTAACCCGAACCGGTAATCCTCGCCTATTAAATTAAATTAAATTAAATGAGGCTTAGTGGTTAACTATTCTCATCCCTACTTAACAAATAGGAAAGAGACCCTTCTATAAGAGAAAAAGAAGTATAAATTTAATATAGGAAAGAAATTACATTATATTTCTTAAAGTTGCTCGTATAGAAAGTAGGTAATGCCGTGGGGGGGGGTGTGTGTGTGTGTGTGTGTGTGTGTGGGTGTGTGTGTGGGTGTGTGTGTAGGTGTGTGTGTAGGTGTGTGTGTGTGTGTTTTAATTTCTTTAATTTGAAAGGTTGTGGATAGCTGGGGGATGGCAATACTGGTATTCTTTACCTGCTAGTGAATACTAGGGAAATCTTTTAAACTCTTCAGGTTAGACCAAATTAGATCTGTTGAGAGTGTGTAGAAATTTTTAAATGGGAAAATGTACTTTGTATGTCAGTAGTGGTATAAGATACTTGCTTTTTGGCTGAAATAATGTCTGTACCATTTGTTATATAATATAGTTCAGTAATAGAAGTACAGTTGTAGTTACTTTTTCTTTTGGGTAAGAATAAGGCAGGCAAAATATGGCCCACCAAACATTTAGACCATTGAACTCCTTGGGCAGGCTTCCTGGATTCTGTGGCCCCGCATGCCACTCAAAAGCAACTGGCTGCTGGGACAAGCATGTGTGTCTCCTCTCTATGTGCGCCATTTGGAGAAGGGGGAGCTGCGAGTCTTTTGCTTATGAGAGACTGTGTAGCTAGGAATGGGGGCAGGGTGTAGAGACTTCCCCATCGCCTGTGGGGTGTACAGGGCAGAGACATGCATGCTGGTCCCAGTAGCTGGCTGCGTATTGGACCACGGCAGCCAGGGAACCTGCCTGAAGGTCCCACTGGACCACCTACTGGGAGTCATCTATGGGAAAGGTCTCCTAGAGAGAGCCTATACCTGGCACCCCTTCCTGCACCCCAGTTCTCTGTCCCAGATCACAACTCCCTCCTGCATCCAACTTCGCTTCCAGGACCCCTACTAGGGATCTAAGCAACCATTAAAGTAGTTGATTACCCGATAAATATGCTTATTGGGTAGATGAGTAATGACTCGATTAGTTGCTGCCCCCCCTCTGCCTTGCTGCCTCTATCAGAGAGAGGCGGGCAGGGATGGGGAAGCCAGGAGCTGGTGCTGGGGGGAGGCTTGATCCCCGGGAGCTCTTCATACATTTAAAAGTCACAGCCACAGCAGGGTTATCTCCCGGGCCAGGAACTAACCACATCTGGCTTTTCAGTGTTCCCTCCCCCCTTGTTGACTAATCAAGTAGTCAATGGAAATTTCATTGACTACTCGATTAGCTGATTACCCACCATTTAACATCCCTAACCCCTACCCTAGGTCATAATGCCATCTTCACGTGTACCCCCAGCACCCTATCTGTACCCAAATTCAAACTTCCTCCTGTACTTAAAAGCCAGTTCCTCCCAGTACCATCTGCACGGCAGGACAGGGAAAATAGAGGTGCAGCGGGGAAATGACGGGCGGGAACTAAAGCCGTCCCTGCTCGCTCCAGTCTGACTGCTGTGCCTCTCTCTTTGAAATGTAGAAAGAGCCCTGTGAGAGAGGAGGAACGGGAGGCGAGTGGGGACTGCTTCTGTCACTGCTGCTCTTCTTCAATCAACTCTTACTACATTTAAAAGGCAGAGGTGCAGCGGGGATAGTGCTCGCTCCCTCCTCCCTTATCAACTAATCAAGTAGTGGATGGAAATTCCATTGACAACTTGATTAGTTGATTAATTGAAATTTAACATCCCTATTTCAAAGGGAGAGGAGAAGCGGAGAACCCGGCCAGAGTGGGGACTGAAGCAGTCCCCATTTGCCCCGGATTCTCCACTGTGCCTCTGCCTTTGAAATGTAGGAAGAGCTGCCTGCAACTCTGACTACATTTTAAAAAGCAGAGGCGCAGCATTTGTGATCGGGTGTGAGCTGGGACATCTGAGTCCTGGCTTACTCCCAGTCCCCCGCTACACTTCTGTCACTCTTGCCCCTGTGGAGATGGTGCTAGGAGGAACTAGCTTTTAAGTCTGCTCCCCTCCAGCACTGGCTCCTTCACTAGTCCTCCTCCCCACCCTACCTGATAGAGACAGCAAGGCGGGGTGGGGAGCAACTAGTCAATGACCCTAGTTAGGGACGTGAAAGTGTAACCATATACATGGTTAACAAATGACCCTGGGGTCATCAGTTAATGTTCATTATTGCACATGGGCTCCCGGTATGCACGAACCCATTCTCGCCAGCTCCCATGCGCACCGGTTCCTGGGGAGCCACCTGCGGCCCTGTGCTACTTACTGCATCTATATCAGAGGCAGCAGTGTAGATGAGGGCAGATGGGTGCTGGGTTAAAAGCTGGCTCCCTGCACTCTCTGACTTCCATACATGTGTAACCGCTGAAATTTTCAGCGGTTACATGATTGCGTAATTAAATATATTTTGACGCTATTATATATACTACTATTCTTACTGATTACTGAGTAAAGATTCGCTGTTTGTCAGTGTAACTTTAGAAATATTGAAGTGGAATAATTCTAATATAACTGGGGAGAGGGTTTTAAAAAATACTTAAGAAATTGTTTCTAAATACTCCTTACTTGTTAAATATTTTAAAAAGTGTATGTAGATTAATTCTTATTGTTTCCTGTTGCTTAGATTTTGAAGATGATGATCTTTATGGCCAATCGGTAGAGGATGATTGTTGTATTTCCCCGTCAACAGGTTAGTTCAAATGTTTATTTATGGAATTTTCACTTGGAAAAATATGGACAAATATAGATGACAAAATATAGGGAAGATTGGGATTTGCTGGTTAAATCTAGAAAGATAGCTTTGCAAATAGTTGTGGCAACTAAAATGATTGACTATCAAACATTGGATGATGAGCATTTAAGAAACATTTGATAAGATTATAACTTAAAAGATGAGATTATCAAATTGGTAAGTGTACAGTATAAAAGTTAACTGTGCGAGTATTAGGGGTGTTAAAAAGCTGAACTGCTGAACTTTACAGCGGTTATATGTTTACAGGTGACGGGGGGGCAGGTTGGATCTGGCTTTAAAGCTGGCTATCTACAAGTGTTGGGGCTAGCAAGTACCGGTTCCCGCCTGCCACCCCCTTTCCTGTGCTGCTGCCTCTGGGAGGCAGTAGCATGGGGGAGGGAGTGTGCAGCAGGGAGGGCGGCTCTGCAGGCGGGGTGGCGCATAGTTCTGAGGAGCCGGCTCCCCATGCATACTGGCTCCTGAGCTGGTACGTGTGGTGTGCAGGCTTTTAAAAGCTAGTGTCCCATGTACACCAACTGCTGCCTGCCCCCTCCCATCTGTCTTGTGATACCGAGATTGGGGGTGAGGAGGTGTGTGTAACCCTTAGGATTAACTGATGAGCCAAGGCTAATTGGTTCCTTAGCGAGTATAATGTAATGGGGTACGAATAGCTGTTCACTTTGTAGTTACTGTGTGTGTTTGCTATTTTTGCACACTTCTGTGGAAATTATTATTGCATCAGCATTTGTGGAATCACTACATTGTTTTTGCATGGAAGCCAGAATATTTGCATGTGGACAAGATTTGCTTTTCTCATTTAAAAAGGTTCAGCCATCCAGTGATAAAGTAGCAACAAACCAAGTGTCTCAAGAATCTGCTTACACACCATAAATACAATATAGCAAATTGTAGTAAATGTTCACAGACAACTCCTAAGCTGAAATTTCACATAAACTTTGAAAATTATGAGTAATGACTAGAGTCTAAATTTCGCAAAGCTTTTAAGCATATAATTTAGGCACCTTTCTTATTAAGGATGGGGTTTATACATTTTTCAAAAATGTAAATGTGTGCTAAGGTACTTTGAATCATGGCCTGAATTTGTAAAAATTAAAGCTCAAGAACAGAAAAATTGACTGAATTAATTGAATAAATGTTTATGAATAGGTAGTACATACAGGTTGACACTCTGTAATCTGGATTTCCCTATTCTGGCAATACCTCTGGCATCGTCAGAGTGACCACTGGGAACACTCATGGGAATAAGCTAGTGGGTTGGTGCCAGGAACTTTGCCAGACTAGAGGGCTGAGAAAGAGGAGCCCTGGGCAGCAGCAGTGCCACTGAGCACAACATGGAGCCCCTAGTCATCTGGGATAGGGTGGCAGCCAGCAGATCAGCTGGGCAGTATGCAGAGCCCTGAGCAACCGTGGAACGGCTGGGTGGGAGTGGCGCTCTCACACCCCAGAGCAACAGTCGAGCTGCTGGGATGGGAAGAGTACGGAGCCCCGGGCGGTACCAGGAGCTACTGGGGAGACCACAGAGCCCTGGGTGGCAGTGGGAGCTCCCTGGGTTTCCCAAAGCTGCCCTTGAATGAAAATGGCGAACTAGAGCCAGCGGCAGCCATAAAGCTGTATGACTACAGACCTTTTAGGAAAACAAAGCGGCGCAGGCCTGCTAGTAGCTTTCTCAAAGTGGGCCTGCAGGAACGATGCTCTGAGTTAATGATTGCAAAATAAGATTTTTTTCCATATTAATTGATGCACGCTGTTGTCATTACATGTTTTCTTTTGCTAGATTCTGTATTCAAACAATGGGATATTTATTTCAAGGGAAATTATTTTTAATATACTGCTCCTGGTTGTTGTAGCTGCTCAGTTTATTTACTCAAGACGTGATAAACCCTCAGCACTTGCTGAGCCATTAGAAGAAGAGTATGGCTATGAAGGTGCAGAAGAATCTGCCAACTGTTTTACATCCAGTCACCAGCTAACTGGAGTCGATCAAGGTAATTGTTAAGAACAATCAATCTTATTTTCATTCTACTGTGATTTAAAGACCCGAATATAATTAGGTAATTAGGAATAGTTAGTCAACCACAAACTGAGTCCAGTGATTAATTCAGATTTATTTACTATAATGAGGTCCCAAGTAGTTATCTTATATGAATGCAATACTTTCTGTATTTGTAAATAAGTTTGAGAAACTTTAATATTTTGCTAATGGTTGCATGAGTCTTCCAGCATATATTTCCCAAATTGAATTATCCATACAAGTTTTTCTTTCCATGTGTTTCTGAGGAAGAGTCTAATTAGTAACTCATCCTGTTCTCTGGTTTGATTTGGTGGTCTGTGAAGGACCCCCACTATTACGCTCTCCAGTACTTTGTTAGCACTAGCTAATAATGGGGAAGATAGGGCTTCTACAGTATTGTTCAATTGGCCACATTGCTTATACAGTACTACATATATCATTGTTAGTTGTTTTGTTAACTAACCTACAAAAATGCATATTTATCATGCAGCACCTATCTTATCGAATATATCTAAGTTAACTTTGGCCTGAATACTGGATCCTCTTTTTTGAGAGCTTCTGTACATTTCTACTTAAGGGGATCCGTGCTCTGCTTGCCTCAAGTTCACAAACCCTGTTGAAAAATGTGACAATGACATTGCGTGAGTAATGCCATTTGGTACTTGTATAATAGACTGTATGAATGAGTATGGTTGATCGTAACGTGATCACATTTGTAATGTGCAAGCTTAATAAAGTGCAGAGCAGTAATATGTATGGTTGGTGTTTTAATAGGGCTAATTTTGCAAAACTGAAAACAGTTATAAGCTAAGTCAGCTAGGTGGAAGAATTTAATCAGAAAAATGTGAATGAGAATTGGGAATAGTTTAAAAACACCGTACAAGATGAGTGGGGAATTGAAGGGAGTTATAAATATAACAAGAATAAGAAAAGAGAAACTAGAAATTGTAAAATGACGACAAGAGAAACAAGGAAAAATCTATGGTCAGCAGTGTTAAGGACAGCAAGGAGTTTTTAAAAACTTAGGAACAAAAGGACTCTTGGCAATGGTATTGGTCCATTATTAGATGAAAATGGTAGAATTCTTAATAATAATGGAGCAAAGGCAAAAGTGACCAATAGATATTGAGCCTGACACTAATGTTGGGCGAGACAAGGGAGCAGCTGGTGTGGGACACAATTAATAAAGAATTAAAGGAGGGTAATGTAATTAATACCAATCATCATGGGTTTGTGGAATAGATCCTGTCAAACTAATTTGGTATCTCTCTTGGATGAGATTACAAGTTTAATTGATAAAGACAATAGTGTTAGCATACACATTTCTCTTTCTAAAATGGCATTTCGCATGATTGTCACTTCTATCAGGAGAACTAGTGAAGAACTACAAATCCTAATGACTAATTTGCTATACCACGTTATATAAGCACTTTAAAGACTAACAAGATGGTTTATTAGATGATGAGCTTTCGTGGGCCAGACCCACTTCCTCAGATCAAATAATGGAAGAAAATAGTCACAACCATATATACCAAAGGATACAATTTAAAAAAAATGAACACACATGAAAAGGACAAATCACATTACAGAACAGAAGGGGGATGTAGGGGGGGGGGGAAGGAAGGTGAATGCCAGTGAGTTAATGATATTAGAGATGGGGAAGGGGAAATGTCTGTGAGTTAATAGTATTAGAGGTGATAATTGGGGAAGCTATCTTTGTAATGTGTAAGATAGCTGGGGTCTTTAAGTCCCGTGCGGAGAGTGTCGAATTTTAGCATGAATGCCAGTTCAGAGGATTCCCTTTCAAGTGCAGATTTGAATGTCTTCTGAAGTAGGATGCAGGTTAGCAGGTCATTGAGACTGTGTCCTTTCTGGTTGAAATGACAAGCAACTGTTTTTTCTTTGTGATCCTGTCTGTCTGTTTTGTGGGCATTGATTCTTTGGCAAAGGGTCTGAGACGTTTGTCCAATGTACATAGCAGACGGACACTTTTGGCACATGATATCATAGATTATATTTCTGGAGGCGCAGGAATATGTATTCTTGATCTTGTAACTCACTTGGTTAGGCCCAATAATGGTGTCAGCAGAGTGAATATGTGGACAAAGCTGGCAGCAGGGTTTGTTGCAAGGGAAAGTACCGGGGTTGGTATTAGTGTGGTATGTCCTGTGGTTGTTGGTAAGAATCATCTTGAGGTTAGGTGGTTGTCTATAGGACAACTCCCATCCAGCACACACCATACGATCCATCATCTATAGCCAAGCCCTTCGATACAACCGCATCTGCTCTAATCCCACAGACAGAGACCAGAAACTTCAGGATCTCTACCAAGCATTTATAAACCTCAACTACCCACCTGGAGAAATAAAAAAGCAAATTGAAAGAGCCAAACAAATACCTAGAAACCATCTACTACGAGACAGACCCAAGAAAACCAACAATAGAACACCACTTGTCATCACCTACAGCTCCCAACTTATACCTGTCCAACACATTATCAATAGATTACAGCCTATACTGGAACAGGACACTAAACTCCAAGAAGCTCTGGGAGACAGACCCTATAAACTTGATAAACTGTTCCTTGAACTTAGCTTCATGCTCTAATGATGGGTTTAAGAGAACTGTTTTATGAGTCTTGACCTGAGAATTCCTAAGGCTTTATTCCACTGGGGCTGTCCTGCTCACTAATCCCACACCAGTCAGAATATGCAGGGGCCATTGAAGAAAAAAGCATTGATTAGTACCCAGAATTAGCGATTATTTATTTGAAAGTTACTTCTGCCCCTTCACGCTTTCCTCCTATCTTCTTCTTTACCTGATAGTTCTTTATGTACATAGGGCTATGTGGTTCAGGAAAAGGAACTGAGGTAACTGGGAGCTGCACTCCCTTATGGAGACTGAATGTTTGCCAAAAGAGGGTGACCATTCAGCCCCAGCAGATAGGGTTTTCAGGAGAGGATCATAAGTTTGAGGTGACAGATGCATCATCCCCTCCCCCCCAAGTACAAATGCACAAGGTGGCCACAAATAGCCTTTCTGTAACCCTTGATATATGAAATATTTATTGTGGGACATGGATACTATATTATCTTAGTTTTATGCATTTAATTTCTCTTAAAATGGCTATTCTTAAAAATGAATATTTTAATTCTTTGTTAGATTTAGGAGTATATGCTTGCATGAGAACATTTGTCTTCTTATCTTTGCTACTGTTTGTCTGAAGGTTGTTCTTTGGCATGCCGGATGAATGGGACAGATGTGTATTGATTTACATTTTCCTTCCTGTAACTTTGTAATGGAAACATGATTTACATGAAATTCTGATTCTATAATTTCATATTTTCCTCTGTCATCTCAAGAGTTCTTGTCCATCATGTCAGTTTCAGTCCTGATTGGCCTGGAGATAGGGGAGTACAGGAAATCTTTTCCCACAGCTAGGGGCATGGGAGCTTAGTGGGAAGGGGGAGCAAAGGGGCTCCCCCACACCCAGACCGATCATGGTTTGTGTGTGGGGAAGCTCAAAGTGTCCTGGCCCTGCCTCTTCCTTTGGAGGCCCTGCCCCCCCCTTTTTTTCTCCATTATAGAATTTTACCTGTTGTCAGAAACTTTAATTATTATTAATCACTAGGGGGCTGCACCCCTTGCTCACTATGCTCACTATGCTCACCAGCCCTCCTTTTGCCTCCTCAGAGCACCGGGACAGGGGAGGTCATGCAGCTCCCTCCCCTCCAGAGCACTGGGGAGGGGTGAGGCTGCAGGCCTCAACCTCTCCTCCCTCTAACACTGGGGAGAGGAGAAGGGAAAGGCCATGCAGCTCCGGCTGCCCTCAGCACTTTCTGCCCCTCTCCTCAGCCTGCCATGCCTTCTCCCCCTCCCCCCACCTGCTGCAGCCAGAAGAGGCTCGCAGCTTCTGCTCCTCTCCTCTGGAGCACCGAGAAGGGGAAAGGGGAGTGGCTTTGTGGCTCCCAGCTTCTGCCCTCCCCTCCGAGCACCGGGGAGGAGGGACTCGTTTCATGTCCTGGGGCTGTGTGGCTTGCAGCTTCTGCTCACCCAACCAGAGCATGGGGAGGGAGGCTGGGGCAACGTGTTGCCCCATCCTCCCACTTACTTGAAGGGCCTAGGCTTATCAGGTAGTCAAGTCGGCTGCTCACATCCCCCTCTCCCCCCGCTTTGCTGTCTCTGCCCTCCTTGCTCCTCCTATTTTTTAAATGCAGAGCTGCAACAGGTTCTGCATTTACAATGTTGTAGGAGCCGGACTGACAGGCTGCCTGGCTCAGTCCTGGCTTGTGCCAGTCTGAGACCACATCCTGCTGTGGCACTTGAATTGAAAAGGCAGTAGAACCCTGGGGCAGGCTGCTCGGCTCCTATTACCTTTTAAATAGCAGAACCACAGCAGGGTTTGGATCCGCATACAGCATGAGCTGGGACTGAGCAGGTTGCCTATCAACTAATTGAGTCGTCAATAAAAATTCTGTTGACTACTCGATTAAATACCCACCTCTTAACATTATTAGTCTGTAGTGGGGTTCCTGGCTAAACAGCCAGATGAAGCATATTTCTGACCTTTTTAAAAAAAGTTTGATCTAATAAAATATACTGCCTTACTCACTTTGTGTGTCTTTTAAAAATAAGTAATTTATGCTCAATTTTAAACCGGTACTACATAATTTTTGGGACATTCATTCATTCTGTCATTGGAGATTTTTAAGAGCAGGTGAGACAAATACCTGCCAGGATGAAGTAGATAATATTTAGTCCTGCCATGATTGGGACTGGACTGGATTACCTGTGAAGGTCCCTTTCAGTGGAGCCCTGCATGGACACAAAAATTGTATCTGAATCTACACCTGGATCTTGCAAAAATGAGTGGATATCTGCATCATCAGATACCCACAGATAAAAAGCAAATATCTGCATTTGCCAGACTCTGCCTTTCAGTCCTATGGTTCTGTGACTTTAGTTTATTGTTTACAGGATTGTCCATCACGTTATTCTGTAGTTTCCATTCATTTCCTTTTAACTTCTGAAATGTATGTAATGTCAATAGAAAAGTCTGGCTTTAAATCATGTCGATTTTTACATTCAGAAACATGTCTCAAATCTAGGAAACATAAGATTTCGGATAGCTTTAATGTTAAAGTGTTCATCTAAAGCTGCTAGTATTTATGGTTATTCAGCTGCTAAGTCCCAAGGCTTGAAAAGATGCTGTTTACCATAGACATTAAATAGTGTCTGCAAACACTTAAAATGTTCTGTTAAATGGATATAATATGGGCTTATCAAATTACTTTGACTAATTTTAAGTTGAATAATTGCACTCTTCCATAATACTGTTCATGTTGGTAACACTTACTAGTTAAGTGTTCAGCCCTTTAAAGACAATTTAAAATCATTTCTCATACTAACGTTTGCTGAAATAATTGAAAAATTCTTCTGTGCTCGGAGTAAGAGAAAATGCCAGAGAAGAAATCAGGTTGCAATGATTTTTCTAATTACCATTCCTGCCTCATCCCAAATATGTTTTACACATTTTATAATTTTATTTTGTAGCTCATCTTTATTCGTGTCTTGACCAGATGAGAGAAGTGCTGGGGGAAGCTGTACCAGAGCGGGTGATGGTGGAAGCAGTGTTGAATAGTAAATTTGATATACAGAAGGCTTTGGATCTTGTGCTTTCACAAGACAGTAAGCAAAGTATGAAGACCAAGAATGAAGAAGCTGTGATTATGGGAAAGACAACAAAAGGTATGCTTTTATTTATTATGTTTTGGTTCACTGTCTGCATAGGATAATTCTGACTCGAAAACTGGAAGATACTTGGATACTGAATGATACCCATTGACTAAACAAAATATTTCTAAATACATTTCAGGATTTTAAGAAATATACAGAACATCTTTTAAAGGAAGCAGTAGTTTTTACTAAAATTAAAATCATGTTTTAGATTTGGTTCGGTCCCCTAATTTAAAATGTAAGCAATCACAATCCCCGTTTTCTAATATATACCTTAGATATGTTACTACTTAAATTATCCATCTGTTAACTTTTTTTGTTTTTTAATGTAAGACAGCAAATTTTAAGACATTTTAAATGTTTGCTGGTGATAGAGCTAGCACAATAACTGTGTGGAGTAAGACATCTTAAATGTTGATACCCATTTACTAACTTAGTTTCTTTTGGTGGATAATTGTAAATAATTTTGCTAAATGATTGAATATTATTACCTTTCAGAACTCACAAATTTGATTATAGCAAATTTGATGCAATGCAATTTTCAAGTAACATTTAGTAATTAAATGCCTTTCATGTTTTTTCTTGATTTTGCTCTTGCTGCCTCCTTAAAAATGGAAATTTTCGTTGTGACCATACATCTGTCTGAAAATTATTGGCTATTGTAAGGTAAGGAGACTTATTTTATTCAGAAACTTCCACTAATTCAGATAATTTGTCTGTCTTAATAGAAGACACTTCAGCAAACTCCAACATATCTGACCTCAGTAGCTTGACAGTCAAAACTAAATCACCTTGTTACTTTTCAACTTTAAGTGACAAAATGCTCTTCAAAGCTAAAAATTCTAATATATCCTCAGTTGAAAAGCAAATATTTGAATCTTTTCATAAATCTTCAGCTGTTCTATATTCTTCCCTCAGTAATGATTTGTGTGAGGAATCATGTTATGACTCTGTCAGTAAACATGTGGCAGAACAACTTCAAGACAATACTGGCACAGTAAGTTTGATTTCCAGCAATGAAAGCAAACTTTGCTTTACTGTAGGTGCTGAATTATTGAAAGCTAGTCATTCTGACAGTCCTCTCTGGAAGCAGTTGTACTGCAAGGAGCCACAAGACTTGAAATCTTTGCTGATGCAGGATGATTATTTAAGTCTCCAAGACAGGGGACTATTTAGGGTCCAAAATTCTTCAGATCATAGTAGTAAGAGAAGTATGGATAGTTGTCCTGGCTTAATGAGTGCTGTAGAGAAGACTGAGCTTTTTGAAAAATTTCCTTCGTTTCTGTCAAGTACTGGGCAAAACATCTCATCTTCAGAAATGAGTAGTTTGCCATTTTCAAAGTCTGGAGGTACATCACTGGCTGATCTGCTTCAAGAGCCCAAGGAAAGTAATTCAAACCACTGTTGTTCTTTGTCTGATCTTTATAACCAGTCATCTACGAGTTTTACAGATTTGAAATTTGAATCCTCACCATGGTCACAACTAGCTGGTCAACATCAAGCTGCAGCTGGGATGTCAGAATTAACAGGATCTCTGTCGTCTTTGGCATTTTCTAAGGCTTCTCCAGTAAGAGAACTGGAGAATTTATCACTTTCGGATTTAATTGCAGAAACCATTGAAGTAGATAAACCTCAAGATGCAAAAGACTGCTCTAGATTCAGTATAGCTGAAACGTGGCCTTCTGCAGGAGTAAATACAAACATTGATTTAAGTGTCCTTATAAAAAATCCAGAAATATCTTCACAAGCTGTAATAGGCCAGTCAAATACTATAGTTCCAGAAATGAAAGTTTTAAGTTCAAAGCAAGGAAAAAATACCATTTTAGCTAAAGGAAATAAAAAAAGAAAAAAAGGACACCTTTCTAAGAGCCAGGATCTTTCTCTCTCGTGGATGAAGGGTCTCTGTGCTAGACCTTCAGCTTTTGCTTTAACTTTGTGTCTCCGTTATCCTACAAAAGGCTGTAAACGGCACACAGTTGATATACACAAGACTTTTCTATATAGTAGGCAAGTACAAGAAGTAAAAAATAAGGAAATTAGCCCTTCAATAGTAATAACACCATTTGACTTTAAATCAGCATCTCCTGATGACATTGTGAAAGCTGGACAAAAAAGAGCCTTTACAAGAGAATAGTGCGAAGTAGGGGAAAGAATTAGTAGTTATCCTTCAGAGTCTTTTAAAATGATTTTTAAAGTTTTGTATAGACAGTATATTCTACATTTGATAATTTTCAACAAAAAGTCAGTGGTAATTTTTTTTGTGGACTTTTAAACTGTTGCACTGAGTGTCTATATATTTTTTTTCATATTTTTCATCAACCAAGATAAAACACCTTAACTTTCACAAAGTCTTAATCTTTAATATGTAAGAATTGAACATATTTAGGATGCTACTATATAAAAATACATTTCTAAGAAAGAAAAAATAGGCTTAATTAAAAAAAAAAATCCTAGATTTACCATTCAGTTTTCCTGTTTTGTTATACTGCAGAACAAAACCTAAAGTAGTTACGGCTATGAATTAATTTGATTATGTGTACTTAAATTTAAATTTTAAGATTTCTGGTACATTTCATAATTAAATTATCTTGTGGCATGGTTTAATGCCTAACTGTTGCTAATTGCATTCTCAGTTTCATTATTCTTTTTTATAATTGTTTGGTCGTAGTGATGTTACTAATCTCAGAACTTTATATCATGTACACACTAACTCCTTCGTTTAAAAGAAATAACCCCAGAAAAATCAATATTGACCTCTATATCTAATTTTAAGCCATTTGCTAGCTTTTGGTGGGACCAGACTTTAAGATGGCAATGGTAGTGTAAGTTAAATTTGCAAATGTATCTGTTAAAACATCCAGGTATTAAAACTGGGCATTTAAGGACATTGGAAAAGGGGGGGGGGGGAGAGAGAGAGAGGTTTTTCCTCAAATTTTTTCCAGTTTGAACCCATCACTTGTTTTAAGTTTGTTTGAAGTGGGTTGGAAGAAAAACTGCTCCCCCCACCACCCCCTGCCTAGTGAAAAGCCCAAGTATCAGGACAAGCTATAGGTGCTATTTCTCCTTTTAGGAAAAAGTTATCTTTAAGCAATAGAAATGTGGTAATTTTACATTCTCTTTATAGTTTGAGCCAGTGTTCGTTATTTTGAGCCTTAATAATTGAGGCCAAAGTTAGGTTTTGAACTTTATCTAATTGTCACTGGATTCTGATGCTGTCTGTAAGTAGTTTGTATCTGTACACAGGTGTTTGTGTTTGGCAAATTGTAGTACTTTTACACTTGAATCTATGAGCAATCAGTCAGTATTTTCAACAGTCACGCTGCAGTATATCCTATAACCCCAACTGGAGCAGTTGCACAGTCCAGTCTGGGAGTGGAAGTCTGTTCCCATCCCTTAAGCCCTGGCCCCTTCTTGCCACCTCCCCATCTGTACCCCACATTACACCCTGTCTCCCAAGAGATGTGGCTTCAGAGATTACCAGTGGGCCTGGTGTGGGACAACGGCAGTGGGCAAGCCCCCTTGCACTCTCTGCAGTGGCGGGAGCCATATGGAAGCAGAGTGTACTCGGCAGGCATACTCACTTCATGGTGCTTCACTTCCCTGCATCTCCCAACACTGCAGGAAGTGCTGGGAGGGTCCCTCCCCACCTCCAGGAATCTGAGGCTGAATCCCTTGGGGGATGAGATACAATGGGAGTAGAGGCCACGGTGGTGGCAGAAGGGAGGGTGGGGGAAGGTTTGGGGGACAGGAACAGACAGTCCCCTCTCCAGCCTGCTGGTACTCACAGTCTGGATTGTGCAGCTGCTTTGGCTAGGGGTGGTCCGTGGGCTGAGAGTTTTAAGAACCCTGCTATAAAGGTACTATTACTACTAGAAAAATAAGCTTGTTCATACTTTACCATATCTTTTCAAATATAACTAGGAAACTATTATTTAAATAATAAATTAAATCTTAATAGTAGAGCTTTAGTAAGTTGACTATAAAAAAACCCTTAATATTTAGAATTATTCCTTGCTTTAATTAACTATATCAGTTTAGTCATAAAAAGCATTTGAAAGCACTGGAATGCAGGTTTCATTCACTATATATTGTTTTGTTTAGCTGGTAAACTGTAAATTGTCACTCTTTAGGAAATTCTTTTAATATGTATCAGACTTGTTTTTATTGAAGTGTTTGATTTTCTAACCTCCAGAATAGAGTTTGTGGTTCTAGTGCCTTGTAATAAAGATGATAGCACTGTAGTGTTAATATTCTGACTAGTGATCTTGCTTTATTTTTGTTTAGGCTCCCATATCCAGAAGATTTTAGGGGCTTTAAGTACTTTAAAACATCATTCCCATAAAAATAGGTAGTTTGTTTAGATAACTAAAAGAGCAGAAGCAAAACCCAGCATCCTTCTATTTTGCTTACAAATTGTTTTCTCCACCATAAACTAACATGGAAAGAATTTCTCAAGCCTTGTCCAGAACGATGTCACATTCTCTCCAATTATGAGAAGAACTTTCCCATTTTATACCAATAGAGAAAACACTAGATGGCTTTTGTTGCCATCACAAGGTAATCCCTCAAGAATACTAACTTTTATCATTTAAGATTCATAGTAGAAGCTTCAGTTTTACTTCCTGAACAATAAGTAAGCAAGGTAGATCATGGTGAAGTTGTTCACTGGCTCAAAATACTGACTGAATAGCTCAAAATGTTTTTTTTTAAAAAAATCTTCATTCAAGTTAGCTGTTTTCTGAAGTCTCTCTAAATATGAACAGCTTTTTACTTGATACCCAGACTCTATTTTAGATTTTAGGTCTTACATGAAGAAATTTGTGCAATAAACGTATCTTCAAATTTATTCTAAATGGGACAGTGAGAAAAAAAGTTTAATGTTTTAATAATTTTTTTAAATGGCCCAGTGCTCTTTAGTTTAAGTGATTGGGTCTTTTCTTGTTCCTGCTGTTTCCTGATGGTCTGATTTTCTTATGGAGGTGTTATCAGTTTCTGGTGGAAGAAGTGCTATTATATTTAGTGGAATAAATTGTTTCTTAGCTTATGTCTTGTCTTCCCCCTGCTCTAGCTAGTCTTACTTTGCTGTCTCTGTTCTCTCATTTCCTCGTTGGTACTCTTTTCCTAAAAATTTTTTGAACGTTAAATGCTATTAGCAGTTTTAGAGCCAAATTCTGCACAAATCTTACCTGCACTAAACTCCTGTTGATTTAATCACAGATTATGTGCAAGTCCCTGAAAGAATTCAGCACGTAGAAACCAGTTCTGCAATGATATCTGCAGATAGTCCAATGGGCCCACGCAGAGCCTTATTGAGTTCAGTTGGATTCTAAACTCTTGTTGGAGTCCACCCACGCAGATGTCATTGCAGATTGGGGCCTCAGTGCTTACCTTTACATGTAAGTAATATTTCTTATGTCTGTTGCATTGGCACTGTTGATGATCCTGAAGATGCAATGCATAATATTGTTCAGAAGGATAAAAATTATGCAGCATGTGGTGGGAAATGTCTGCACACACTGTAAATCTGCAGCCTAAAATGATCTTTTAATAAATATGAGCAGAGTAAAATTTTCAAAAGTGACCAAAGTGATACCCTGCATCACTTAGGAAGCTATCTCTTATTGAATACAGTGAGATTTTGGGTCCTTTGCCAGTTAAGCACTTCAGAAAAATTTTACCCACCATATTGATTAACTAAAAGATAGCCGGTTCCTGTATTTCTGAAGCTGAAACTGGTGTACAAATGAATTACTCAATAAGAACTATGTTTGTGGCTCACAGAAAAGTCTTAATTTTCTTAAACTACTGCATGGTATTATGGCACCTTGAATTTTCATATAGGATATGTTTTTCGTTGATTGCAAAAGTTTCTAGCTAATTAACCTTAAAATCTGTTACTGAAATCCCTTTTTGTTTACATTTTATATAAAATAGGGTGGTGGTTTGTTATAAATATTTCCTTAATAGTTTGCAGCCAGTCTGTAACTTGACATGTGTATATGGGTCACCTGTACTAATGTCTTACATATTGATATTCAGATTTTTAAATAGTAAAGTATGTGTGTGTCTGCACACAATGTAAACATGAAAGGAAGCATTAAGCTACGTGGAATGTACTGCTTACAGCTTTCAGACTGTTGTAAAGTATACATCTTTTGTAAATTGTTTTACATGTATTTTTTTAAAATTAAATAAGTCATTTAGTATTTTTAATTAAATTTGTAAATACTGCTTTTCATTCTGTAAAAAACACTTTGTAAAAGACTGATTAAACACATAATTTCTTGCTAACAGTCTGTTTTGTACATTTTGTCACTATTAGGAGTGTACTAGCCACTTATTTTGAGGGGTAGGCTCTCTAGAATGTGAGTTGATTTGGACAGATGCCCCTGTTTCCATAGAAGTTTCCACAGAAATGGCCAATACTATGCAGACAAATATATCCACACATGTGGAATCCAGATGCAATAAAGGTGTTAGTGTTTTTTTTAGAAATATATTTGAGAATATTTGCACTGTTAGATTATGGATAGAATTTTTAGGCTTCTCTAAATTCTAAATAAAAAGGGAACAATATTAATAAAATAACCATCTAACTGTAAATGCCAGGTATAGAACCTTTTCTTTGTTCTCCAGGCTAATCTATACTTCAAGCTAAATCAGCATTGTTGCGATCAATGCAACAGTGTTGATTTTAGTGGGTGTGATGAAGACCTGCTAAATTGATGGGAGAGTACTCCAGCTTCATGAGACGTGTGAAGTAGGCCAGCAGACAAGCGTTCTTCCATTGACACAGTGCAGTGTAGACACTGCTGTAGGTCAACCTTAGTTATGATGGCTTCAGTTACATAAGTTATGTAACTGAAGTAGCATATCTTAGGTTGACTTCCAGCTTTAGTGTAGCCCAGCCTTCAGCCCCCAGTGTAATATACAGTGTATCAGTGCTATTACATTTAAGGTTGTACAGATGTTCAGACATTTATAACTGTCAGACACTTTCATCTTGTAGGCTTACATTTTCCAGGCTTTTGTGTCTGCCTCTGGGTGTATTTGTTTTGGAAAAATTGAGCAAAATTAAGAGTACAAAGCAAGTGGAAAACTAACTTTCTCCATTAATTAAAAAATAGACCTCTTTTAACAGCCTGTGTGTAGTTCAGGAAGATTATATTACATATATATAGAGACCAGTTATAGTACTTGCCTCATTCTCTATGCATTTTGCAGGGTAAAAACTGCACAGCTCCTAAGGTGTATAGACTCATAGACTTTAAGGTCAGAAGGGACCATTATGATCATCTATGACCCCCTGCGCAATGCAGGCCACAATCTCACCCACCCACTCCTGGAATAATCCTCTCACCTATATCTTAGATATTGAAGCCTTCAAATAGTTTAAAGACCCCAAGATGCAGAGAATCCTCCAGCTGTGATCTGTGCCCCATGATACAGAGGAAGGTGAAAAACCTCCAGAGCCTCTGACAATCTACTGTGAAGGAAAATTCCCTCACGAACCCAAATATGGCGATCAGCTGAACCCTGAGCATGTGGGCAAGACTCACCAGCCAGACACCCAGGAAATGAGGTGGTTGTGGAATCTCTAAAGTGTGCTCGGGCAAGATTCCTTCTTTCACATTTTATTATGAATGTGATACAGAGCACTTCATATATCTAGTCAAATGCAGTAGTTGCATGTCATGGAATCTTTTTCTCTGACAAAACTTAAGATTTTCATCCAACTAACGAGAAATTAAGGTTGCATGGTGAAGCATTCAAAAGCCAGGAAATAATAGATAAGATTGCACATGCATCCTTTCCCCCTCTCTCATTCAGAACCTCATGACTTTAGGTCAGCTCCTGCAGGGAGCCCCAGTTGCCTTGCCCCACCCACATGCTGCTCAAAAACGTGGCTGTGGGGTGGTTTCACTTTAAAATCTGTGAGCCCGGAGAGGAGGGGGAAAAGCTTTAGGAGCTGCTCCCATCCCCAGCACAATTGGCTGGCTTCCGGCCAGAAACTGGCCAATGGGTGGTGCCTGTTTCAATAACAGGCAGCCATGAAGCACAAGGAGCTGGTAGTTATTCACCGGCTGCAGCCATGTGCTTTATGTGGCGGTGGAACAGACCGGGAGGCTGATTCAGGAGTAGGCTGTTAAGTCTCCTGGCCAGATCCTGCCTCTGGCACCCCAGCCCCTCCATTCCTCAACCCTCTGCCCCCTACTCCACATACCCAAATCCTCTACCTACTTCCTGTACCCATATCTCGTCCCAGATCTGGCACCCCAATCCCCTGCTCAAATCACAGTCCTTTCCTGCCCTAGCTCATGCCCCAAACCCTTGCATCCCCTCCTATACCCCAATTCTCTGCCCTAGAACACAGTCCAACCCCCTGCACTGCAGTCCAGTGCAACAGGTCACAACTGCTTCTTTCACTCAAACTCCCTCCCTTATCCCAAACTCCCTTCTGCACCCAGCCCCCATCCCAGACCCCGTACCTCCTCCATTAATATCATGGAAAAATGTGGCCCTCAACCACTTTCCATATTCTTGGAGTGGCTTCCCAACAAAATTGTCAATCCCTGCTTTAGGTGCAGAATCTCTGCCACTCTGCCATTTGATCCACCAGTTATTTTCAGAGAGAGATTGGTAATTTTGCTTTTGGGGTCTTAAGTTACGGTTCAGGGGTATTTTGATGGGGCAACATTCCTAAATAGGAATAGAGTATCATTGACATGATTGTCAGTTTTGTTGCTGTCCACCAGACTCAGAGTAACAACAGTGAAAATGGTTAGTGTCTTCATTTTCACTGTGTTGCTGCTCATAGTCCAGGGACTGGCAATCTTTGACACAAGGCCTATCAAGGTAATCCACTGGTGCAGGCTGCAAGACATTTTGTTTGCATTGACCATCCACAGGCACAGCCCCCTGTAACTCCCAGTGGTTGCGGTTTGCCTCTTCTGGCCAGTGGGAGCTCTGGGAAGCAGAAGTCAGCATGTCTTTGTGGCCTGCACTGCTTCCTGCAATTGCCATTGGCTGGAAATGATGAATTGCAGCTATTGGGAGCTCTGTGGGAGGAAGAGGGGGACCTGTCTGCAGGCAGTCAATGTAAACAAAATGTGTAGCAGCTCGCCAGCAGATTACTCTGATGTGCTTTGTGCCAAAGATTGCCGACCCCATCGTAGCTCTTCAACAAGCAGCAGCATAGACACTGGAGTGGTTTTTAGGCCTAACAAGAAAATGAAGCAAACATAAGGGTTATAAACTTTTTTTAAATGAAAGTTCTAATTTTACAGAAATAAACATCTCTTTTCACATAGGGAGGGTTAATCTGTAATAGATAATTGACTTCTGAATGCTGTCCCAGAGTTAGGGTCCTACCAAATTCATGGTCCATTTTAATCAATTTCATGGTCATCAGACTTCAAAAATAAACATTTAATTATTTCAGCTGTTTACATCTGAAATTTCAGAATATAGTAATTGTAGGGGTCATGACCCAAAAAGGAGTTGTGGTGCAGTTGCGAAGTTATTGTATAGAGAGTTGTGGTACTGCTATCCTTACTTTAGTACTTTTACTAGCAGCGAGACTTTCTTCAGATATGGGCAACTGGAGAGTGGTGGCTGCTGGCTAACAGCCAAGTTTTGAAGGCAAAGCCACTGCCCAACAGCAGCGCAGAAATAAGGGTGGCATGGTATGGTATTGCCATTTTTCTGTGCTGCTGCTTCTGGTAGAGCCTTGAGAGTTGGGTGCCTGCCAACAGCTCAGAAGTAATAGTGGCAGTACTGTGACTCCTCCTCCCCTAAATAATTTTTGTGATCCTCCCATATTTGCAGAAATTAAATTGACATCATATTTATAACTTCTGAGAAATCTTGAAAAAAATCACACTTTAAGCATATTTCTAGTCTGAAAGCTGCTGATGTAAATATGTCTCTCTCTTAGTCAAAATGATATGCTCCCTAGACATATTCATTTTCATTTCTACTTCTACCGTTTAAGTTGTTTTCATTGCGTTTTTTACTTGTTAGCACTATAGAATGAACATGCACGCATACAAATATATACACACACACACACACACACACACACAATTCTATTGCATCTTGGCCCTCAACAGAATTGTAAACTGCTTTCTTATTGTAAGATTTTCAGTAATGCATGAACCAAAAAAGGCAGATCTCTGGTTAAATTTACAGGATTGCCCCCACTCTCAAAATCTTGTCAATCTTCTTGTCTACTCTTTTCTGCTTCCTCTATCCAGGAAGCACCTGTGATTGGCCATTGGAGAAGTAGTTCTTTCTGCAGTTTTATCACCAACTTCAGATTCATGCTACAAGCCTTGTTTGCCAAACTGTTTTGTCCCAACTGATTTGTTGGCCCAGTAAAGGACCTCACCTGAGTATTGAGCTAGTCACTTAGCTATAATTTTTCAAAAGTTCCTATGTAAGTTTGGTGTCTATATTCCATTAATAACTTCTTGCTTCACCTCATCTATCCGTAAAATGGTGATATTAATTTGTGGATCAAATCTGCTGTGATTGAAGCAATAAAATTGTAATAACACTGTATCTATTTTGACAAAATGACTTTTTAAAGTATATTTTCACTTTAATATGCTGGTTGAAGGTATTGTGTTAATGCATAATAATTATTAATGTATAATGCTCTAGTATGTAGCACTATAAATTGCATGGTAACAGACAATTCCTACACTAAAATACTTAAATCAAAATAGAGAAGACAAAGGTTTGGCAAGTAAATAGAGAATTGAAGAGGCTTGCCCCAACTTCTGACAGCATGTCATTAGCAGAGTTGGGAATAAAGCCAAGGTCTTTCTTTGCAAACCAGTTCAGTACCCTATTCACTCATTCTCAGTTCTTCTCCAGAAAAGATACAGACTTTACAGGGGAGACAGTTCTTCATTTATTAGTATAACTAATTATTTTAATTATTAAGTGTCAGGTATTCTGGGAAATATACAGACATATTGGAAGAAACATTTTCTTCCAATATGTCTGTATATCTCCATCATACAGATGAGGGTGTGGCAGTGGGGATGGACTGGTCAGAGATGAGGATGCAACATAAAAGCAGAGTAAGCAGATGTGAAATATTTATAACAGCCTTCCTCTGTCTCAACCCCTTCTCTTCCTCTTTCTTTATATCAAAACCAGTCCCAGTTCTATTCCATAAACCATTTCAGGCATATCAGCATAGCCTACATATGACAACACACTAGAATAAGAAACAGCCAACTAAATATCACAGAAGAGCTTTGAACAAATCCCTGCTGCTTACCATAGTGGTTCTGACTTAGCTGCCTGAGGGGAGTTTCCCAATCCTGGGACAGACACTTAATGGTCTGGCTTTCATGTTTCTGTATGTACATTGCAGTTGCAACAGCTTTCTATTCTAAAGTGCAGTGTAGTGGAATGCAAGCTATCTTTTACAATTTGGGAGTTAATATGCAACTTAAAAGGTGGATTAAATGGTTAAAGGGGAGCCTAAAATGTGTTATTTTAAAAGGGAGCTGTATTCTGGAGGAAAGTATATAGTGAACTTCCTCAAGGATTAGTATTGGGATCAATCTTTTGCATTTTCATTATCTTGACCCAAAAAATGGGAGTGTTCCAATCAAATTTGCAGATGACACTAAGTTAGCAGTCACTGTTAATGTGGAGGAGAAGTGGAATATCATGGAAGATTTGAATGAGCTTGGAAACTGAAATTTTAGAAATGTGAACTTTGGTAGTGCAAGGTCATGTGCACAGTTAGAAACTAACAACAAATTTTTTTTAATAGCAGTTGGAAACAAAATAGGAGGAGAAAGACCTGGTTGTATTAGTATATCACAGGATGACTATGAGCCATCACAGTATTGTGGCCAGGAAAAATGCTAATGCAATCATAGGATGCATCAGGTGATTTATTTGCAGTAGAGATAGAGAAGTGTTAGTACCATTATATAAAGGATTTGGTGTGATCTCATCTGGAATACTGTGCAATTCTGATCTCCCATGTTTAAAGAAGGTGACTTCAAACTGAAAAATGCATAGAGAATGGCTTCTAGGATGATCAGCGAAATGAAGATATAATCATATGAGAGGAGGCTTAAGGAGCTTGGGTTGTTTAGCTTAACCAAATGAAGGCTTAGAAGAAATGATTGCTCTCTACTTATATGTCAGAAGAATAGACTCAAGGGATGGAGGGGTCTTATTTGAGTTAAGGGCTAGTGTTTGCCACATGAAGAAATGGATATAAACTAGACATCAGCAAGTTTTTAGGCTTGAAATTAGACATCGGTTTCTAACCATCAGCAGGCTAAACATCTGCAACAGCCTTCCAAAGTGAGTAGTGTGGGTGTGGGAAACTAACGTGTTTCAAGACTGAGCTTATTACATTTATGGAAGAAATGGTATGATGAGGTTGCCTACAATGGCATATGGCACGGTTGCACTTACTGTTAGCAAATATCTCCAGCAGCTGGGGATGGGACAGTAGTTGTGAAGGACTCTGTTACTAAGGTAAATTCTCTCTCAGGTGTCTGACTGGTGGGCCTCTCCCACATGTGCAGGTTTTAACTCATCAATATGTTTGTTGATCACGATGAAGTGTTCTCCCCATGTCAGATTGCCAAAGTTGTAGAAGGTTTTTACCTTTCTCTGCAGTATGGGACAGAAGTGACTTGTTGGTTTCAACTAGAATAAATAGTGGATTCTTTGTAACTTACAGACTTTAAAATCAAAGATTTAGGACTTCCAAAATTCAGTTATAGATTATGGAGCTATTACAGAAGTGAGTGAATAAGGTTCTGTGGCCAGAAATGTGCAAATCAGACTAGATAATCATGATAGTTCCTTCTGGTATTAAAGTCTGTGATTAATTTTTGGCATGCTGCTTTGTGAGTCCATAATCGGTGGGCGTGTGTGGGGTGGGTTGGGGGGTGGGGTGTCTAAAAATCTAAGTCAAATTGGAAAATAAACATCCAAAAGCTATACTTCCACATTCCATCCCTAGGGAGGATTCTCAAGAATTACTGGAAAAAAGTGTTCTGAAACTTATATTAATAATAGTGAATGGTATATTTTTGTTTGCTTAAGATGCCCACAGCTTTTGTTCAGGATATAGGAACTATCATGCTTGATCGTTGTATTCTGATGCATCCCAGTCTGCAAATCACTTTCCTATTTACATCTAAACTGCCCAGTAGGACACTAGAAAGGCCCTGGTTTTTTACTGGTCACATTTTTATTTATTCAACATGTCATGGTTGCATCCAGATGCCTCAGTTAGTTAGGGTTGAATGAGGTACTATGTAAATAAATATTAAAATGGTTCCTGAGCAACAGTGTTTTAGCTTTGATATAAAGTATTTTAAATATAACTGATTATTCAAGAAGCTTTTAAATCATGGGATATAATGACAAACTTCAAGACTTTGTGTTTTGTGTACTAAAAATATGTCTCCACAGACATTAGGACGTATTGAATCTCTGCACTAAAATACTGTGTGGGCTTTAGAAAGGAAGTGGCTTATTCACAGAAAAATGTGTCATCAGCAGTGAAAACCTTTTAAAATGTTCTGAGATACTTTTTTGAGATTCTCTTCATATGTACTGTACACCTACACAGGAAAAAGTGACACTCCAGTCTTTTTTCTGAGAGAAGTTTTGCCTTGCAGCGTTTTAACACTAGTATAGTTTATTTTTTGAACAAAGAATAGCCGTCTGTACAAAGTAGGTCATTTAGCTAGCTATAGCACACATTAATATTATGTATTTGGTTTAGAAACCTGGATAAAATTTAAATTGATACCCAGTTTGAATTCTGTACGGTTCCATAGAAGACGGCAATAGAATCATAGAAATGTAGGTCTGGTAGGGACCTTAAGAGATGTTCAAGTGCAGTCCCCTGCCCTGAGGCGGGACTGAATACACATAGTAGACCATCCTTGACAGGTGTATGAGTAACTGTTTCTATTTTTAGAATAGATCATGTCCTCAGCAGAGGATTAGTATGTTTATCAGCTAAATTTCTGTTTGTCTTAGGAAAACTAATATTTTTATTTTATTCTGTACATTGAAGTGAAGAATCAGTCTGATCTCAGATTTGTAGGATCTCTGACATTCTGCAGCACTGTGGAATTTTTCTTTAAGACCGTGATATTCTGCATCCCAGTTTGATGTCAGAACATGTGTGGAGTAGGAAAAGTAAACTTACATTTTGTATGTACTTGCATGTTGTTTGTCTACACATTCCAGTTTAAAGCGCCGCAGCAGCAGTGCTTTCACACTGCAGTGTTGATCATGGCAAGAGCACTGGAAGAGAACTCTCCCAGTGCTTTAGGCAAATCAGCTCGCTGAGGGGAGTAGCTAACAGCACTGGGAGTTTGTTTATACTGACAAACAGTGTTGTAACTTGCTGTGCTTGGAGGGAGGGTGTTTTTTCACACTCTTCACTCAGAAAGTAGCGCAGTAACTTTCCAGTGTAGACAGACCCTTACAATGCACAGTGAGCATCTGAACATTAATCTTAAATTCCTGTTCTCTTAGGTATACCTTATGTTGTATATCCTTACAGCTATAGAGAGAGAATCTTAGTGGACTGTCAAAATACATTTTGATAAGATTTTCCTGGTTCAAATACCAAAGAATAGGTTTAGCAAGATGCACAATGGGGGAGAGCTAGGATATAGTCACCGTTATTTGGGGTGCCCCAGCCCTATTTTCATACTTTGTTTAAAACATTAAACTTAATTAAGTTGTTTTTAAATCTAATCAATTCCAAAAAAGTTAAAATAGTTTCAAGTGCTAAATCCATTTTTGAGTCCTTTCTTTTACTTTCTGTGGTTTTACAATCACATTTTCCTATATATTTAAATGTTTTTCTCTTCCCTGTTGCTGACCCACATAAACAGAGGAAAATGAGTAACCTCATGTGACAAAACAGAGGAAATGATGAAACTAACTACATATAGGACTATTGAATGCACAAAGCAAGCTGAAAAACAGAATTGTTTCCCTTGTAATTTTCCTGTTATCTTCTTAGCAGTTGCAACATTTAAACATTTTGCATGGATAAAAGTGATTTGAATTGCCCAGCTTCTGATATTGGATGTTTTAATTGCCATGTTTTATTAGAATTTCCTTCCCTAAAGTAATATACCTATAGCATTACAAGCAGTTTATGGAAGCCTTTTCTTATTTCAGCACCTGTGAATAGAGCTGTAAGTGTTCACTCTAGCTGTTTGCTAATTTACCTCATTTTACTAGTTTGTTCATTGTACTTATTATACAATGCTATTGGATTTTGTAAAACCAGTTGTTCTGGGTAGAGTCTCACAGCTCAGTTTTGTTTCTGGTCTGAAGGTAAATATTTTGTTTTTATTACCAATAGAGGGTATTATCCGTGCTTTCACCTAATATATTTGCACATATCTTCTTACTAACTATCAAACACTTAGCTACTACTAAGTAGGAATGTAAAATCCCAGTTAATAATTTAACTGGTTAAACCTTAGAGATAACTAGTTAACGGAGTAAGCAGGCTTTGGTCCCTCTCCCCCGTGTAGGGCTGCAGCTGCCAACACCTCCCCCCCGTGTGAAGAGGGAGGGTGGGGGGAGAGTGCGGTGGCTTCTACTCCTCCTCGCCTGCCTGCCAGCCCGCAAGGCTCCCATCCCAGCTGCTGCCACCGCCAGCAGCCCAGCGTGCGGGGGATCAGCTCCTACTCCCCATCCCTGCCGGGCTGGAGCAGCACTCCACTTGCAGCGGGCTATGGGTGGGAGGATTGCTCATGGGTACCAGTTCCCAGTATGTATTACTAGCTAAGGGTGATGCTTACCAGGTAACTGGTTACCTGTTCACATCCCTGCTACTGAGAAGGTGGAAATGTCAGTGTCTGTCCATCCTGATCTACTGGTGTCATACTTGGGAATCTTAAAAGATTTACACAGATGTTTAATCATTGTTATTTTTCTTCAGTTGCTCTCTTCTCTCCCTCTCACTCCCAATGCCTAGAAGCTGGAGAATGAGGAAGGGCCGAAGAAGATGACTGGGCAGAATATGTGGCTGGCATACAAATTACTCAGTTTTAGAAATATGTACTATTATTATGGAAATTGATAATAGGTTTGTTTATTTACACTGTATGCTCACAATTCTGTTCTTTCCCTGTGATCTGCCAGAAGGAAAAAAAGTTTTCATATTTTTCTCTTAGGGCCAGAAAATTGATAACTTGCCTTTATCCTTGATAGCCAGCAGTTTTTTCCATCTGTCATGTGCTAACCAGGCACCAGGTAGTTTATATCTCATTAACAGTCTGTCTAATATTACATAATTTTTGATATCCTCTTTTTCTTCTGCATCTAGTTCACTCAACTTCAAATATTTCCAGCAGAATTGCATGAACTGGAAAATTGGATAATAGTTTCATGAATTCAGAGTCAGCATAAAGCTGTATTAAAGTTATAGCATAAACTAATACGGCGATGTTCAAAAAAGAAATGCGCAGTTTTGTATCTGCTACAGGAAATTTGTTAGGATACCTTTTTTCCCGTGCCTTTTATTTTTTCACTTAAGGGATTTAGGAGTAAAAGTCCCATGGAAAATCTGCGATTTTTGCTCTTAACTTTCTCAGTTGCTTTTGAAAATCTCTGTTAATTCCTGCTTCTGTTTTTCACAAACTTTCTGTGTAGGGATGCAGTTTTTGTCCATATTGTCATTATATGTTAATACAATCACTTTATATATATATATATATATATATATATGAAAAGGACATCAAAACTGTAAATGACAAGCTTTTACTGTTCAGCAAAATACTGAATATGAAAAAGCCAGGAAGCTGGAGGAAATTTTATCAGGTAAATTGGAGAGAAGAATGTGAATGAGTGCACTAAATATGGTTTCAGTATTTCTAAAGTAGCATCACATGTATTTTAGTTTTCCCGTAGTAAGTTAATTTAAATCATTGATAAATATTAGGAAATGGGAGGATTCGTGGGATTTTAAAGGAGCATGAGATTGTGTGGGGTTTGGCTTTGAGTCCTGACTTCAATTTTCCAAAGAGTAAAAATACAAACTACTGCAAGTTAATGTTGAAACTAGAATTCCTATGAGTTTGTGTTCTTCTTTGAGACCTGGGTGGAACACTACTTTTTGAGACTGCTGCTGATTTAGGTATTCTCTGGGATGTAAGTATAATGGCTTTATTCTCAAATATTTGCTTATTTAAAACCGGGCAAAATAACACATTTTTGATAGAGAGTCACTAACAGTGTCATTATAATGAACAGATGAAGAGAAAGAAAGTGTGGGGGAAAAATAGTGAAGTGGAAGAGGAATTCTGGCATTTTTTGCAGGCTCTTTAGCAAGTAAAACATCTGGGGGTACACAGCAGCAGGAAGGAAGTTGTAATATAAGGGCAGAACAGTAGAGGTAGTAGTGATAGAATAAGGAGGCAACCATCCACAAAGCTGAAAAGAATATTATAAATTGCTTTAGTTAATAATCCTAAAGCCATACATCTCTGGTATATTTTCTAATGTTTTGGTATGTCCATTTTAAAATACCCTAGTGTTTGGATTTTCATAGCGTAGTAAAACTGTCAGGGAGCTTTCCCTAATACAGTAAATTTACGATAATCCGGCACCTTTAGGACCCAGGGGGTGCCGGATTATCAGATATGCCGGACTATCGGAAGGGGGGGCTATGAGGGGTCTGGAGTGGGGTGGAAGGGGATGCCACCCCAGACCCCTCATAGCCCCCCCTTACGATAGTCCGGCTCTGCCCCAGGCGTCCCTGATTCAGCTGCTGCTGGTCAGTTTCAGCAGCAGCTGAATCGGGGATGCCTGCAATAGAGCAGCTGGGGTGCTGCCGGGTTGGTCCCGCAGCGCCAAGGGGCGGCGCTACGGCACCAACCCAGCAGCACTCCAGCTGCTCTTGGGGACGCCTGGGACAGAGCAGCTGGGGTACTGCCAGATTGGTCCCGTAGCGCTGCCCCTGGAATCAGCTTCCTGGAATCAGCCGCTGATCTGTTTCAGCAGCGGCTGAATCGGGGACCCGTGGGGCAGAGCAGCTGGGGTCCTGCCGGGTTGGTCACGCAGCCCCGAGGGGCAGCGCTAGGAGACCAACCCAGCAGCACCCCAGCTGCTCTGCTTCCGGCTTCCCCGATTCACCTGCTGGTCAGTTACAGCAGCAGCTGAATGGGGGAAGCCTGTCCGGCTGCCCCAGCACTTCCGGGTTCCTGATGGTGCCGGACCATCAGGAGTCCTGGAGCATTGGATGCCATACTAATGGAGTTTTACTGTATTCAGAAGCCTGCATTTTTTCTTCATATTGCTCCTAGTTAACCATTGTACAATTCTAAATAGTTCTTTATCTCTGTAGAATAGAGATGGTAATGCTTCATCCCAGCTTACAAATTGGAGGATATGTCACTTTGAAGATTTGGTCTTAGTTAAGTGCAGAGAGTGTTGGTTGTTGCTCACGTGCCTTTTCCTCCCAAGTTTAGTATAGCAAATTTTAAAATTCTGTTGTCTTATAGTTTTAAGTATAAAATTATGTTTATGGGAAAAATATGTAATGTAGTAATTCAAAAATCTGTAAGAATTTATTTTTAAAAGCATGTAGTATGAGACCATGTATGTGAAGTATCCACCCCAACATTTTCTGAAATTTCAGTTTAAATAGGGTTATAATAACAAACAGGATGGTTCTGTGGTGGAGACTGTACAAAAATGTTACTGGTTTTGTTTTATACAAAAGTGAACCTGAAATTTGTTTTGAATATGATAGTTAAAATGGCAAATGACATTTGGTGCTGGCCATTTTCAGCATAGCCTAATATCTTCTGGCTCCATCCTCTGGATAAATTGGGTAAAGAATGTGAATGAGGCCAAACAGCAAAAATTAAGATGTTTGTACACCAATGCGAGGAGCCTAGGTAACAAAAAGGAGGAACTAGAGCTATTGGTCCAGGAAGTGAAACCAGATATTATAGGAATAACAGAAACATGGTGGAATACTAGGCATGACTGAAGTGGAGATGAACGTAGGAGATAGCTGTGTAGAGAGTCTCTGGGTTAAGCTAAAAGGGGTAAAAAACGAGGGTGATATCATGCTAGGAGTCTACTACAGGCCACCTAGCCAGGTGGAAGAGGTGGATGAGGCCTTTTTTAAACAATTAACAAAACTATCCAAGCCCAAGATTTGGTGGTGATGGGGGACTTCAATTATCCAGACATATGTTGGGAAACTAACACAGCGAGGCACAGGCTATCCAATAAGTTTCTGGACTGCATTGGAGACAACTTTCTGTTTCAGAAGGTTGAAAAAGCTACCAGAGGAGAAGCTGTTCTGGATTTGGTTTTAACAAATAGGGAGGAACTAGTTGAGAACTTGAAAGTGGAAGACAGTATAGGGGACAGTGATCACGAAATAATACAGTTCATGATCTTAAGGAAAGGTAGAAAGGAGACCAGCACAATTGAGGTAATAGATTTCAGGAAGGCAGATTTTGATAAGATCAGAGAACTTGTAGGTAAGGTCCCATGGGAAGCAAGACTGAAGGGAAAAACAACTGAGGAGAGTTGGAAGTATTTCAAAGGGACGTTGTTAAGGGCCCAAAAGCAAACAATTCCGCTGTGTAGGAAAGATAGAAAATATGGCAAAAGACCAGCTTGGCTTAACAAGGAGATCTTGCATGATCTCAAAATAAAAAAGGAGTCATATAAAAAATGGAAACTAGGACAACTAACAAAGGATGAATATAGGCAAGCAACACGGGAATGCAGGGGCAAGATTAGAAAGGCAAAGGCACAAAATGAGATCAAATTAGCTACAGGCATAAAGGGAAACAAGAAGACCTTTTATAAATACATTAAAAGCAAGAGGAAGACCAAGGACAGGGTAGGCCCACTGATTAGTGAGGAGGGAGAGGCAGTAACACGGAACTTGGAAATGGCGGAGATGCTCAATGACTTCTTTGTTTCGGACTTCACCGAGAAGTCTGGAGGTGTGCCTAACGTAGTGAATACAAGCAGAGAGAGGGTAAGTTTAGAAGATAGGATACACAAAGAACAAGTTAAAAATCACTTAGGAAAGTTAGATGTCAGCAAGTCACCAGGTCCTGATGAAATGCATCCCAGGATACTCAAGGAGCTGATAGAGGAGGTATCTGAACCTTTAGCTATGATCTTTGAAAAATCATGGCAGACAGGGGAGATTCCAGAAGACTGGAAAAGGGCAAATATTGTGCCCATCTATAAAAAGGGGAATAAGAACAACCCAGGAAACTACAGACCGGTCAGTTTAACGTCTGTCCCAGGGAAGATAATGGAGCAGGTAATTAAGGAAATCGTATGCAAACACTTGGAAGGTAATAAAGTGATAGGGAATAGCCAGCATGGGTTTGTGAAGAACAAATCATGCCAAACTAATCTGATAGCTTTCTTTGATAGGATAACGAGCCTTGTGGATAAGGGAGAAGCGGTGGATGTCATATACCTAGACTTTAGTAAGGCATTTGATACGGTCTCGCATGAGATTCTTATTGATAAACTAGGCAAATATAACTTAGATAGGGCCACGATAAGGTGGGTGCATAATTGGCTGGTTAACCATAGTTAGAGAGTTGTTGTTAACGGTTCTAAATCCTGCTGGAAAGGGATAACAAGTGGAGTTCCTCAAGGGTCTGTTTTGGGACCCGTACTGTTCAATATCTTCATCAATGATGTAGATATTGGGATAGAGAGTATGCTTATTAAGTTTGCAGATGATACCAAACTGGGTGGGGTTGCGACTTCTTTGGAGGATAGGGACATAATTCAAAATGACCTTAGCAAGTTAGAGAAATGGTCAGAGGTAAACAGGATGAGGTTTAATAAAGAGAAATGCAAAGTGCTCCACTTAGGAAGGAACAATCAGTTCCATACATACAAGATGGGAAGCGACTGTCTAGGAAGGAGCATGGTGGAAAGGGATCTAGGGGTCATAGTGGACCACAAGTTGAATATGAGTCAACAGTGTGATGCTGTTGCAAAAAAAGCAAATATGATTCTAGGTTGTATCAACAGGTGTGTTGTAAGCAAAACTCGTGATGTCATTCTGCCGCTCTACTCTGCACTAGTTAGGCCTCAGCTGGAGTACTGTGTCCAGTTCTGGGCGCCACATTTCAAGAAAGATGTGGAGAAACTGGAAAGGGTACAGAGAAGAGCGACAAGAATGATTATAGGTTTAGAGAACATGACCTATGAAGCCAGGCTTCATGAACTGGGCTTGTTTAGTTTGGAAAAAAGAAGATTAAGGGGGGACATGATAGCGGTTTTCAAATATCTAAAAGGGTGTCACAAGGAGGAAGGAGAAAATTTGTTCCTCTTGGTTTCTGAGGACAGGACAAGGAGTAATGGGCTTAAAGTGCAGCAGGGGAGGTTTAGATTGGACATTAGGAAAAAATTCCTAACTGTCAGGGTGGTCAAATATTGGAATAAATTGCCAAGGGAGGTGGTGGAATCTCCCTCTCTGGAGATATTTAAGAACAGGTTAGATAGACATCTGTCAGGGATGGTGTAGACGGAGCTTGGTCCTACCTTGAGGGCGGGGGGCTGGACTCGATGACCTCTCGAGGTCCCTTCCAGTCCTATTATTCTATGATTCTATGACTGGAGTACAGGTATTGAAGGGTATGTGTTGTTTAGGAAAGACAGAAATAAGGGTAAAGGTGGTGGAGTCGCATTGTATATCAAAGATGAGGTAGATTGTAAAGAAATAAAAAGTGATGGAATGGAGAAGACAGAGTCCGTTTGGGCAAAAATCACATTGGGGAAGAAAACTATCAGATCCTCCCCTGGGATAGTGCTTGGGGTGTGTTATAGACCACCAGGATCCAATTTGGATATGGATAGAGACCTCTTTAATGTTTTTAATGAAGTAAATACTCATGGAAACTGTGTAATCATGGGAGATTTCAACTTTCCAGATATAGACTGGAGAACAAGTGCTAGTAATAGTAAAAGGGCTCAGATTTTCCTAGATGTGATAGCTGATGAATTCCTTCATCAAGTAGTTGCTGAACCAACAAGGGGGGATGCTATTTTAGATTTGGTTTTGGTGAGTAGCGAGGACCTCATAGATGAAATTGTTGTAGGAGACAACCTTGGCTCGAGTGATCATGGGCTAATTCAGTTTAAATTAAATGGAAGGATAAACAAAAATAAATCTGAGACTAGGGTTTTTGATTTCAAAAGGGCTAACTTTAGTAAATTAAGGAAATTCGTTAGGGAAGTTGATTGGACTAAAGAAATTATGGATATTAAAGTGGAGGAGGCCTGGAATTATTTTAAGTCAAAGTTACAGAAGCTGTCAGAAGCCTGTATCCCTAGAAAAGGGAACAAATTTATAGGCAGGTGTGTTAGACCAAGCTGGATGAGCAAGCATCTCAGAGAGGTGATTAAGAAAAAGCAGAAAGCATATAAGGAGTGGAAAATGGGAGGGATCAGTAAAGAAAGCTACCTTATTGAGGTTAGAGTATGTAGGGATAAAGTGAGAGAGGCTAAAAGTCAGGTAGAGTTGGACCTTGGAAAGGGAATTAAAACCAATAGTAAAAGGTTTTATAGCCATATAAATAGGAAAAAAACAAAAAAAGAGGAAGTAGGACCACTAATTACTAAGGATGGAGTGGAGGTTAAGGATAATCTAGGAATGGCCCAATATTTGAACAAATACTTTGCTTCAGTCTTTAATGAGGCTAATGAAGAGCTTAGGGATAATGGTAAGTTAACAAATGGGACTGAGGATAAGGCGGTAGATATTACCATATCCGAGGTGAAAGCCAAACTTGAACAGCTTAATGGGAGTAAATCGCGGGGCCCAGATGGTCTTCTCCAAGAATATTAAAGGAACTGGCACATGAACTTGCAAGTCCATTAGCAAACATTTTTAATAAATCTCTAAACTCAGGGGTTGTACCATTTGACTGGAGAATTGCTTTAAGAAAGGGAAAAAAAGCGACCCAGGTAACTATAGGCCTGTTAGTTTGACATCTGTAGTATGTAAGATCCTGGAAAAAATTTTGAAGGAGAAAGTAGTTAGAGACATTGAGGCTAATGGCAATTGGGACAAATTACAGCATGGTTTTACAAAAGGTAGATCGTGCCAAACCAACCTGATCTCCTTTTTTGAGAAAGTAACAGATTTTTTAGATAAAGGAAATGCAGTGGATCTAATCTACCTCGACTTTAGTAAGGCATTTGATACAGTACCACATGGAGAATTATTGGTTAAATTGGAAAAGATAGGGATTAATATGAAAGTTGAGAGGTGGATAAGCAACTGGTTAAAGGGGAGACTACAGCGGGTCATACTGAAAGGTGTACTGTCAGGTTGGAGGAAGGTTACTAGCGGAGTTCCTCAGGGATCAGTTTTGGGGCCAATTGTATTTAATCTTTTTATTGCTGATCTTGGCACCAAAAGTGGAAGTGTCCTAATAAAATTTGCAGATGACACGAAGTTGGGAGCTATTGCCAATTCAGAAAAGGATCGGGATATCATACAGGAAGATCTGGATGATCTTGTAAATTGGAGTGATAGCAATAGGATGAAATTTAATAGTGAGAAGTGTAAGGTTATGCATTTAGGGATTAATAACAAGAATTTTAGTTATAAGCTGGGGACACATCAGTTGGAAGTTAACGGAGGAGGAGAAGGACCTCGGAGTCCTGGTTGATTATAGAATGACTATGAGCCGCCATTGTGACATGGCCGTGAAAAAGGCTAATACGATCTTGGGATGTATTAGGCGAGGTATTTCCAGTAGGGATAAGGAGGTGTTAGTGCCATTATACAAGGCATTGGTGAAACCCCATTTGGAATACTGTGTGCAGTTCTGGTCTCCCATGTTTAAGAAGGATGAATTCAAACTGGAACAGGTACAAAGAAGGGCCACTAGGATGATCCGAGGAATGGAAGACCTGTCTTATGAAGGGAGACTCAAGGAGCTTGGCTTGTTTACTTTAACCAAAAGAAGGCTGAGGGGGGACATGATTGCACTTTTTAAATATATTAGAGGGATAAATACCAGGGAGGGAGAGGAATTATTTAAGTTTAATACCAATGTGGACACAAGAACAAATGGATATAAGCTGGCTAGTAGGAAGTTTAGACTTGAGATTAGACGAAGGTTTCTAACCATTAGAGGAGTGAAGTTCTGGAACGGCCTTCCAAGGGAAGTAGTGGGGGCAAAAGATCTGTCTGGTTTCAAGATTAAACTAGATGGGTTTATGAAGGGGATGGTTTGATGAGATAACAGGATCTTGGTAGCTAATTGACCATTCATTATCAGTGGGAAATAGGTCAATGGAGGGATGATAGGAGTTACTATAGAGAACTTTCTGGGTGTCTGGCTGATGAGTCTTGCCCACATGCTCAGGGTTTAGCTGATTGCCATATTTGGGGTCGGGAAGGAATTTTCCTCCAGGGTAGATTGGCAGAGGCCCTGGAGGTTTTTCGCCTTCCTCTGTAGCATGGGGTACAGATCACAGCTAGAGGATCTCTGCATCTTGGGGTCTTCAAAGTATTTGAAGGCTTCAATATCTGAGATATAGGTGAGAGGATTATTCTAGGAGGGGTGGGTGAGATTTTGTGGCCTGCACTGTGCAGGGGGTCAGACTAGATGATCAAAATGGTCCCTTCTGACCTTGGAGTCTATGAGTCTATGTTCTTTCTTTGTTCAGCTCCATTTTTGAGAGAGGCAACCAGAATCTAAGATTATATAGTTTCAAATGAGATTGCTAGCGATAGCCATTCTGTTATATCAACAGTCAAATTAACAGTGGATATACTATATGCTTATGTATGTGACTACCCCCACAAAACTCTGATGCATGCACACAGCAGTCTAGCTGGTGGCTTCTGTGGTATGTTAGGCGTTTTGGTAGAACCATGTATTTTTCATGCAATGAGTCGGTTGCAGCTATGTAAATTATGATGAGTGGATAAATAATTTTAGTCTAAGAAAACTGCCTTTCCAGCTTTTTGGCTAATTTAAGGTTTGTCACCATAGCTATAGTAATGAGATGTGCGAATTTTTCCCAGTGTACTTTTTACTGTTAATATATTGTTTTTAAATACCACAAAAGTTGTTGAGTGCAGATAAACTCAGACTACGCTTAATCAGCCTAATGCATTGATAAAGCTTGATTTTATGTTTTACAAGTTAAATTCAAAGCAGCTTTAGCAGTTTCACACCTAGATTTCAAATATTTTTTTTCTGTAAATGTGTTGCCACTAACACATTTGAATAACAAAGTATACTAAAGCTTGTAGTCAGTATTTATAATGTCTCCCTTCCTCTGCACTTTGCTCTTCATATGTACTGTATATGTATACTGTCCAAGATTATAAGGATTCAAGAAAGGGGAATGGCAAACTCTGGTGCTTCTTCGAGTGATGTCCCCATGTGTGCTCTAGTGTTGGTGTTGGGCTTGTCCCGGTGCCACGGATTGGGGACTTGTGAATCAGTGATCAGTCGGGCTGCGCATACGTGAGCAGAGAGCGGCATTCCCGCTTTTGAAGTAGTGCGCGCAGCCCGCTTTCCCCTCAGTTTCTTTTTCACCGCCCTCGGCTATGGACAGAGCTCAACCCTCCTCCTCAGCTCACTCTGCATAAGAAACAAGAAGATTGAATGCCTTAGCCCTAAACTACTCAGGGCTTCTTTCTTTCTTTAAACAGAAACAAAAAGAAAAAAAGCTGCCAGCGGTGTTACCGCTTCACAGTGGCAAGCCATGACGGCAGCTGCGGCAAACTAGAACAAAGAAAAGAGATGAACAAACCAACTGATAAAATAACTAGGACTTGGCCCACACAATTTGTGTGGCATAGTCACTCTTGGGGGGAGACATGCCAGACTCTTCTAAGAACAAGAGATGTGGAAAATGTTGGAATTCTATGCCAGCCTCTGATGCCCACAGCGAATGTATACACTGTTTGGGGGAGACTCACGTACTGCAAAAATGTGTCCATTGCCGCAGCTGACAGCAAGATCTCGCAAGGAAAGAGAGCTCACAGCCTGCATGCTATCCATTGACAAAGCCCTTGACCCCCATAGCTATAAAGGGGGTAATAAGGGCTTGAGCGCAAAATCTCTTCAGGGCAATACCTCCCGCCCTTTACCTCAAAAAACACAGTCAAGAACCAGCCCCTCACCAGCCCCCTCTCTCCTCCCAGGAATCAGTAAAGAGGTTGAACTGGCACCTTGGGGAAAGCGGGCTGCACGCACTACTTCAAAGGCGGGAATTCCGATCTCTGCTTGTTCATGCACAGCCTGCCTGATCACTGCTTCACAAGTCTCCAATCCGTGGCACTGGGATGAACCCGACACCAACAGTACAGCACCCATGAGAACACACATCTCGAAGAACAATTGTTACTGCACAGAGTGAGTAACTTCTCTTTCATTTTAATATTTACTTCAGAAAAATACCAAGAGACTGAATGAATGGTGGTAAAGATAAAGTTAGTTAACTTGGGAGATAAATACTAAAAACAGGGAGATACTGTCTCTAAATTGAGGAAAACAATTTAGCACTAAACTTACTCTCGAGAGACTCATTTCAAAGTGTTTTCTGTCAGCTTGTTAGCTACCTTTGAGAATCCCCAGACTTCGTACCCTATGAGTTAGGTCTCCAGTATCATGGAAACCAGTTACATTAAATACCCTTTTGTGCATGTTTTGGCGTATCTTTTTTCCCCCCCCTTTATAGCAAGGTCAGGATAAGTTACTTTTTCTAGCTTCTGCCCTCCTGTTGGCGCAACTGGGGGTGATACTCTTTGACCATAATGAAGGGACAGAAGACACTGACGTGGGTTGAATTGGATTGCAACTTCATTATTAGATAACAGTGTACCGTGCTGGTACCCCTCACATTTATTGTGTAATTACTCGGGAGAGGGCTTTTACCAGTCCCCTCCCCACCCCTTTCCATCTCTGTCCCTCCATCAGATTAATTGCCAGAACCTTACCATTTCTAGGGCGAGGGGCTTCCATCTGCTGCCAGTATTCTCTCTAATCTTTTCCATCCATGTGTGGATTTTTTCCATCCATATGTGGAATAATTTAATGTATGTTCACCGAGGCAATAGAGACACCAATAGAACCACAAAATCTAGCTGTGAGTGCACAAAATCTAGCTGGGTGGCACTTGAATGTCTTTTGAGTGGCTGCATAAGCACACAGCTTATGGGGAACACTACCTACTGTCCATCTTTTTCCCCACTGGTCTCTCCAGCAAATTCATTGCCTTACCATCTACCACTGCCTCACAGGAGGGGTAAAGATGGACTATATGCATGGAGGGTTCGCTCGCAGCCATACCACGCATAGGAGTCCCCGGCCACCCCTATTTGTTCCTTTAATGAACACCTCAAAGATAAATGTGCAAATCTGTGTGAAATGCTAAGAAAATATCTCTCACTTTCCCCAGCTAGGTCGACTCTTTGACCATTCATGGCTAGAGTTGATTGTATTGTTACCAGTAGAGTGCACACTTGGGTACAAACAGAGTGGCAGTTCCGTGACTTCACAGGACCTAACAGAAATTAAGTAAGATATTAAAGCTAGTTACGTTAGTGTCTCCAGATTGTGAATTAAAAATCAGTTATGTGATGATTATGTTCTTTACCGTAGCTGTTTGGGACATGATCATGTATCTCTAATTACCATGCTTAGTAGCTTACAACTTTGATGTGCCACTTCCAGATTACATTTCTAGAAGCTGTTTATTGAATAATGTTAGATGAGTTGAACAGTCTAATATTCATGATGGTGTTACTGAGACAGGCTTCTTGACTACACCTTTGTGGATTGCTCAAGGAGTTGCAGAAGACTTCCAGTTTGAAGAGCCCAAACTCTTTCACAGCGAAGACATCTTTCTTCTCCCCAGTCCTGGATTTCTGGATCACGTTATGCTCCCTAGGAATCTGCTGTAGGGCAGATAAGAAGATATGTCTCTCAAACGAACAATGCCCACCATCTCAGCACTGTTTGGGCTATAATGTAAGAGGATCAAGGAAAAAAAATTGGCAGCAATCTGCATCCTAATTCACTGCATCTCAAGCCGCCACTTCTAAGCACTTTGCATGAGGCTGTCCAGAGTCTGAACAATTATATTTCGCAGAATCAGTTGCCATCGACACACCTGTTACACCCATTCAGAAGTTGTCTGTTCCTATTTCACAGCAGTTGTATCACCGCTGACAGATGGGTCCTGGGGATTATTTTGAAGAGTTACGCCGTTCATTCATGCCGCTTCCCCACTCCAGTCCTCCTTCCCCGTTCCCCTTCAGGAACCCTTCTCATGAGAAATTACTTCATCAGGATATATATAAATTGTTATTCCATTGAACCAGTCCTGGTGTAACTCAGGAGCAAGGGCATTTACTCCCATTATTTCTTTGTCCTCAAAATGAAGTGAAGTTGGAGTTCCATTCTACATTTAAAGGCATTAAACAAATACAGGATGGGGCAGATGTTCAAAGTGGTCACACTAATAGCCATTATTCCAGTTCCAGAAGAATGAGATTTCCTACCGTTAACCTTTTGGTCAGGACTGTTATCAGTTCAGACTGCTCTGTCCAGGTTATTCGCCAAAGTTCTCCTCATTGAATCAGAGCACTAACCCCAATACAGTGACCAGAGTTTCTCATGCTGCTTTTGACTCAGTACAAAGACTCAGCACCCTGGGACAGATGCCTTCCTAATAGGCTGTTGAGCTCACCTACATAACCACAAGGTTCAGGACAAATAAGCCTTCCACAGAAGTGATCATCCATGTCAGTCTTTTGGAGCTAAGTGCTGACAGGAATGCCTGTATGCACTTTCTGCGTTTCATCAAGAATACCCACATGTCTGTCATGATGGACTTTAATATGACCTCCCTTTTACCTAAGTCACCAAGAGGGTGCTAAATCCCCTTCCCTCCTCAAGGAAGCACTCAGACTTTGGAAATGGTGCATTCCTCACAATGTGCTCATCATAGCAATCTACCTCCCAGGGATACAGAATATGACATCTGACAGTCTCAGAATATCTGTCATGTCCCCAAATGGGAACTAAACTCAGAGTTACATTCACGTATATTTGCCATTTGGGGAATTCTGTCTACACATCTCTTTACTACTTATCAGAATGAGAAATGTCTTCCTTATTGCCTCAGGCCTGGCCTGGGGAAATATTCACTGGGAGATGCTCTCATCCTCCCATAGCACAGGGACCTCTTGTATGCTTTTCCCAGTTTTCTGTCCAAAGCCTGGTTGAAAATCCAACAAGACAAACTGAGAGTTATTCTGATTATCCCTTTTGGCCAAGACAAGTCTGACTTCTTTATCTGACACAGATGGCAATATGCCCTCCTGTTCCTCCTCGTCCAATTCTTCAACTAATCTCTCAAAACAGTGGCCTGCTCTTTTATGCTAACCTGCGAGTCCTTCACCTACAGGTGTGGCTTTATATTAGCTCCAAAGCTTAGAGGCAGAATACTCTGAGATATAAGATGTGTTGCTACACAACCAAAGTTGACCACTCAATGCATTTACCTACAAAATGAAAATGATTCTAAGTTGCTATTAATCTAAACTCATAGATCCAACCTCATCTTCCGGTCTCTGATTTTACACTACATTTTAGACCTCAAGAGGTCAAAATTCTAACTGAGCTTCGTTAAGGTACATCTTACAGTGAAAATATCCTTCCGCCACTAGGCAGACAAATACTCAGTGTTTGATCACCTGCTCATGCGTAGATTCCTTAAGGGCACTGGACATTTCTTCCAATGTTTGATCCCACCTGCTTCAGCCTGGGATCTTAACCTAGTTCTCAGGGCTTTGATAACATCTCCCTTGGAGTCCTGCTTTCTCATACGTGTCTCCATGAAGACACGTGTACAAGAGATGGTCAATTTCTAATTGCCATTTCCTCAACAAGGTGCATAGGAGAAATAGCAGCCCTGATGGCACAGCTACCATTCATGGCCCTTTTTAAAGGCTAAGTAACTTGAAGGCCATATCTCAAGTTTTTCCCTACTGTGTCTACATTCTTCCATATGAATCAACAGATCCATGTCCCTGTTTTTTCCCCAAAACCACTTTGTGACAATAGCAATCTGCATTTGCTATATATTAGAGTACTACCATTCTACTTGCAGAGGGCTAAGGATGTTAGGAAATCTCCTAAATTCTTCCTTTTGTTCACAGAAAGATCCCAAAGCTCTGTGATATTGGTTCAAAGACTATCCAAATGGGTCTGGTTTATCAGTGTTATCAAGGGCACAGTTTGCTTCCTTCCAAAGTCCGTATGCACTCTATGTGGTCCATTTCTACCTTATTCTCATTTCTTAAAGATATTCCTGTCTCATTAATCTGTAGAGAAGTGACTTAGGCCTATGCCCGTATGCTCACAGAACGTTAATGATCACTGAAGATTCGACCCCCAACGCCATCTTCAACTCCATAGTACTCTATGTAGTAACAGACTGTGCTCTGAAGTCTCAGCCTCCAGTAGTGAGTACTGCTTAGGAGTCTCCTATAGTGGAGCACTCACAGGGACACTGCTCAAAGAAGAGGAGGAAGTTATTTATCTCGTGCAGTAATAGTTCTTCGAGATGTGTCCCCTGGTGGGTGCTCCACAACTCACCCTCCTCCCTCTACTTCAGAGTTCTCTGTAGGGCTCTGTGGCAGAGAAGGAAGTGAGGGGCTTTCACCTAGATCACCCCTAGATATGCTCTTCCTCCCTCATCGTCTGCCTGGAGGCTATGTGCAGACTCAATTGGCACTGCTACCAAAAATCTCTGCTTAGAGGTGCAGGGCGCACATACACCCATATCCTATGTACCTAAACCTACATCTTGAAGGACCATCAGTACTGCACAAGGTGAGTAACTTTCTCTTCTTACATTTGCATAGAGCCTTTCATGTTTGGGTGCGACTGTTACCCAAATAATAAAAATGTGGTATACCTATATATGCATAAAACTGTAACATCTTTGTTTCTAAAATACATTGTCAATACACAGACTGATAGCACCATCCACTGGTAGTGTAATGTAAGTTTTACATGAAACCTGAGATTAGTAGCTGCATTATTTTTGGAAATGAAATCACATTTAATGTACCTGGTTTTTACATATTGTGCTTTCAGTTTTATACACTCATATTGGGCCAGAGTCTGAACAGAAATTCTGTTATTTTGCATTGACTGGATACGTTTCTTTCAATTTAGGTTTCTGGTTAATGGCTCTACTTTTTGGGGGGTTATCTCCTATTTAATGCTGACTTGGTTCTTTATGTGCCCATTTATGGTCAGAGTTAAACTTCAGAAATATTTGGCTGAGTTTTTTCTAAATCCCAATGAAAGTCATATTACAGTCATTTAAGTAAAATACGTTGAATAAGAAAACACCACTAACGATTCGTGGTTGTAGCTCTATGTAAGAATCAGATGTGGTAATGTACTGTTATGGAACAGTATGCAGTGTAAATGTTTAATGTACAAATGATACTTTATAACAAATGATGACTTCAGATAAAATTCAGGAAGTTGCAGATTGAGAAGGGATGTTGTTGAGCTTTACTAGGCAGATTAGCAAAAAAGCATGCATCCCACAAATCATGATTTTCACTAGGTACAGAATTGGTACAGAATAAACTATACTGCCTTGTGATGGAGTTAATTACCGGATTTAAGTCCATTCATTACAGGGATTTGGCACCAGAAATTCGAGTGTAACTTTCTTGTTAGAAAACTATCAAGTGAGAAAATAGTTCTTTGGTTAACACACAACTACTGGATGTAGTGTATGCATTATAATACAGTGTGTAATTATATGAGTACTATATTTCAGGGGTGGGGGCCACTGACCCACAGAAAAATCAATTGGGAGCCGCACCAGTGAGAAGCAAAACCAAACCCAACCCTCACTTTTGTGACCTCTCACTGAGACACCTCGCTCCCCTCATGCTCTAGGCTCAGAGAGGTGGGTAGGAGGGAGAAGGAAGGACCAAGGTTCAGGGCTTCCCCTAGGCGAAATTAACTCTTCTACGAGTATGGGGCCAGTAGATTTTGAGGGGGCCCCTCTATGGCTCTGAGATGGGGCCAAAATGAGTTCAGTGTGCTAGAGTGGGTGGGGGGTGGGTGTTTGGGGTCTTGGAGGGAGGTAGGGCGCATGATGGGGGTGTGGGGCCTAGGAAGTATGTAGGCAGTAGTGGAAAAAATATGCAAAAAAGTTACTTGAGTAAAAGTATTGCTACTTTGAAAAAAATGTAATTAAGTAAAAGTCAAAATATTCTGCTGGAAAACTCGAGTTACAGATACAAAAGTATTGCATCTTAATTGTACTCAAGTATACAGAAGTAAAACGTAGTCATCCTATGGAAATCTATGATTAACCACCCGAATTATCATAGGGCACCCGAAGTACCATTTGGGTCGGGGCCTCTGATCTACAGAAAAATCAAATTGTGTGGGGGCCACACAAGTGAGAGGCAACACCCTCCTCCCCCTCTCACCCATCCCCCTCCCCCCCGAAAAAACAAAACAAACCAAAAAACCTCACTGATATGGCTCCCAACTGAGATACCTCACTCCGCTGGCACTACAGCCCCATGGTAGGGAGGCGGGGGAGAGGAGGCAGGGAGGACCAAACTTCAAGGCTTTCCTCAGGCCAGATTAACTGTTTTGGAGTCCCAGGCTCCCAGTAGATATAGTAGATTTTGAGAGCCCCCCCAGGCTCTGGGGTGAGGCCAGAATGAGGGGTTCAGTGTTCCGGAGGGAGTTGCCAGGGAGTGGGGGTGAAGCTGGGGGTCTGGGTGGGAGGTAGGGTGCTGGAGTCGGCTGGCAGTGGAGGTCTGACTGGGGGGGAAGTGCAGGAGCGGGTTGAGGGTAGGGTGTCTAGAAGGGTGGGAGGGTGTAAGAGTGGACCAGGGCTGGGAGAACTGGGTGGGGGGCATGTGTGGGCGAGATGGGGTGCAAGGGCTGGCCATGGGCGGAGTGGGGGGTGTTTACCTAGGTCCGTGCTCCCTGCCATTCCCCACTGCTCCCATTGGCCAAAATCTGGCCAATGGGAGTAGCTGGGAAACCCTTCCATGAATGGTTTCCAGCACCACATACCCCCAGCTGGGGGATGGTGGGTGGTAGCCTGCAGTGGTAGCATGCAGTGCTGCATTTCTTCTCCCCTACATGCTGGATCTGGACTGTCAGTCTCAGGGCTCCCTACCCCTGCACAGATGGCAATTAAAAGGCTTCTTCATTGTCCGTATCATTGTACTTGTTGATTGTTTTTTTTTTTTAAATTGTCACTGCATAACAATTGGATGCTTTGTACATGCGGCTATATTTTAGCAAATCAGAATGCTGGCTTGCGCAACTGTAGTGGAGTAAAAAGTACAATATTTTCTAAAAAAAATTACTCGAGTAAAAGTCAAAGTATCACAAAAATAAATTACTTGAGTAAAGTACAAATACTGAAAAAATGTACTTGAGTAGCATAACAAAGTATTTCTACATAGTTACTTTCTACCTTTGGATGTAGGGTGCAGGAGTGAGCTGATGATAAAGGGTCTGAGCAGAAGGCAGAGTACAGGAGGGAGCTGTGATGGGGAGTCTGGGCAGGAGCAGGCTGTGAGTGGGAAGGGAGGGGGTCCAGGATGGTGGTGGGCATGCAGGGCCTGGGAGGGAGATAGGGTAGAGGATCTAGGTTGGAGGAATTATTCAGGAGGTGGATAAAAGTGGTGGAGGGCCAGGATGGGTGGAAGAGGGGGCTGTGGGTGCAGCATCTGGGAGGGGAGATATGTGAAGGCAATGAGGAGTGCTTACCTGTGCAGCTCCCTACTGCTCCCATTGGCCATGGTTCCGACCAGGTGAGCCTCCAGGTGAGCTGCTGTTTCCTGATCTGGGGGAAGGCGGGGGGGGGGGGGGGGGGGGGAGGGGGAAAATGGCAGTTTTCAGCTTTCTCCCCCCTGCCAGGAAGAGCCTGAGAGCCAGAGTTGGCCCCAGCCTACCTTGATATGGCCCTTGAGACTCTGACCTTCACCCCCGCAGCAGGGAGCTAGCACTGTCATTCCAGCCACATGGGGAGGCTGTGGGATTGGAGCACCAGCTTGAGCTCCCTGCAGCGGGGGGGGGGGGGGGGGCTGAGTCCCGAACCTTAGGGATGAACCAGAACTGGTTAATGAATGGAGATTGCTATCTGTAGGATCCTTCTTTTTTATTGCAGAAGTTAGGTGTGTTGTAAGTGAGGCAGGGGACTGAAAGAAAAGAAAGGGTGGTGGTATGGTTAATACTGTCTGGGAGGATTGGATTCCAAAGCCAGAAGGGACAATTGTGATTATTTGCTCTGACATTCTGTATAACACACAACATAGTATTTCCCCAAAATAATTCCTAGAACATACCTTTTAGAGGACTTAGGAGAAGAATCCAGTATGACCGTTGGTAATTGATTCAAATAGTTTATTACTCTCACTTATGCTTTATTTTCAGTCTGAATTTGGTCAAATTCTAGTAATTGAATCATGGTATACCTTTTTCTGCTAAATGGAAAAGCTCATTTGTAAATATTTTCCCTGTGTATGTACTTTCAAATTGTGATCAAGTCATCCCTCAACCTTTTCTTTTTTTAACTGAATAAGTTTAACTCCTGGAGCCTATCACAGTAAGGCTTATTTGCTGTCCTTGAATCATTCTCAAGGCTTTTCTGAAACGATGCCAGTTTATCAACATCTTTCTTGAATTATGGACACCAAAATTGGACATAGTATTCCAGCAGCTGTTGCACAGGTGCCAAATAGAGGTAAAATAACCACTTTACTCCTTCTTGAGGTTTCCATATTCATGCATTCAAGGATAGCATTTTGGCCACCATTCTGGGAGCTCATGTTCAGGTGATTATCCACCACAACTACCACACTTTTTTCTTTCTTTCTTTTTTTTTTTAAAAGCATTCCTGCTTTCTAGGATAGAGTCCCCTATTCTTTAAGTGTGGCCTGCCTTCTTTGTTCCTAGGTGTATACATTTACATTAGCCATATTGAAATGCATGTAATTTATTTGCACCACCAGAATGCCATGTGGTCCAGATCACTTTGAAACCGTGAGCAGTTCTCTTCATTATCACCATTAGTATTTTTAGTAGCAAACTGTTAGTGATATTTTTCTTCAATTTAATAAAAATGCTAAATAATGTAGGTACAGTAATTGATCCCTATGGGATTCTAACAGAAACACACCTATTTAATGATTTTTCTTTGCTTATATATACATTTTGAGACCTCACAGTTAGCCAGTAATTCAGATAATATGTGCTGGGTATATTTTTAGCTTTTTTTTAATCAAAATGTCATGAGGCACCAAATCAAATGCTGTCCCTTCTGATTTTGAAGTCTGAGAGACTTACAGAAGTCTATATTACATTAATACAATTACTTTTATCAACCAAACTGTACACTGCAGGGTAGCTCTTCCCTGTGGGCTCATGGCCCACAGTGGCTACTCTCAGTATCATGCCCCTCCAAACAGCAGCTCCTCCTATAACATGTTATGGAAAACAGTCCCTGTCCTAAAGCTTCTGGTTGTCTTGGCACAACCAAACTCTGACCTTGCTTTAAGTTAGGAGATGAGGAAGCTGCATATGAAATTTGGTGATTCTAGTTCTTACCATTTAGGAGGAGTTTTTGAACAAACTGACTCGCAGACAGACACACACCTTTAAAATTGGTCCTCCCTCTACTAAGTCTGGCCACCATTCAAACTATATATTTCCCTCTCCCTATAGAAGGTGGACCATTGTTCTCCAAACAAAAACCCTACACTGCTTATCCAGCCAACGATTTGCTTCCAAAGTCTCCTACCTACTGTTTTTGTGAGACAGGAAGGATTTCAGAGAAGATTGCTCTATCCTTGTCTCTCACGCAAAGTTCCTATGTGGTACTAAACAAATCACATAAACCAGACTTTTAACAGCTGAGCACTAATTGTGTGTTCTTCATATTCTGGGTGCATAACTTGGGACCCTGAAGTCTGATTTGCTGAAGTGCTGAGCAATCACAACTGCAACTGAAATCAATGGAAGATGTCCTTTGAACATACAAAATCTTGTATGATGCTCAGTACTGAGATACCTAGCACCTGATTTTTCAGATAAGGCACTTAAAATTTCTGTATACTTTTTACATTTAATCTTTGTGCCTAAGTTCTCCATATGTAAAATGATAAGAATCATATTCCCTCACTTCACAGGCTTGTGTGAAAGTAAATCTATTTGTAATTTACTCTGCATGCAACTGTGATGAGCACCATAGGAAAAAAAAACCCGAGGAAATGAATAATTCTGTTTTCAGAACTGAGTATGAACAGTGCACAGAAAATTAGACACAAAGTGACACATTGAACTAGAACAATAAAAAAAGACTAGCTGCTTAAGAGTATCCTACATTCTGTGCACTGAATGAGAGGAGTTCTTTGGACGAAATAGTATGTGATTTTATATTTAAGACTGCCTTGTAATTCAGCACAAAGGGGCTGAATTAAGGTTGCACATGCAATCTTAGTTCTGGCATTTTCTAACTTCTAAATACTTGACATTGCAACCTTAGTTATTTTTAATTTATTTTTAAAATGCAATTTCCTTGATTTAAAAAAAAAAATCAAACTGAAAAAAACAAATTTCATTATGTACCTTTACTTTGACATTTGCATGGGTCATTGACAGAGTTGGAATTATTAGGTTTATCATAGATCTCTATTGCTTAAGCTGACAGAGCAATGGTTACCAGTGATAAATTGTAATCTATCCATCACTTGAGAAGGATGAAACACAATTTGCCAGTGGGTTTCACGGGGGTTTGTTGACAGCAGAGGAATGGTGGGATTCTGGAATCCTGGATTCTACACAGGTGGTGGAAGGGCATGTCTAGTCCTTCTACTGATTTCCCTCAAGTCTGATCCCATCAGTCCCGTCCCCTCGAAGCTGACTGTCCCAGTCTTGCAAAAACAACAGATACAGACTAATATGGCTATCCCTCTGAGGCTTGTCCCTCTCCTGTCTGATGTCCACTCTTGTGTCTTCATGCCAGTCCTTTCTCTTCACTTAGCCAATTCCAGTCTCTGCTGTTCAGATTTATCTGGCCCTCTTATGCTCATACCTCCATACTTCCCATCCCAGTTCCAGCCTTAGCTCCTTGTTTAATCTCCTTGCTTGGTCAGTTCTCCAATTCCAGCTCCTCATCCAATCTCTCTCTCCCTCACCCTGGCCTCTAGTCACCTCCCTAGCCTTACTACTGTTAGCCCCCAGCTCTTCTGCATCCAGTCTTAATGAATCCCCTTCTCTTCATTCCTCCAGCCTCTTATCATAGTCTCCCCCCTGCTAATTTCCAGTCCCAGTTCCCTCTCCTACCCCAGATTCTTGTCCTAATCTACTCCCCTCTGTAGGTTTGCCACTTCTCTCCTCTGCATTTGAATTATGCACTTTTCTTCTCCACACTGAGAGTCCAGCAGAGAGGATCATTGAGAGCACAGGAAAGACAGTCTTCCCGCTCTCAACTTAGGTACCTGGACCAAGTATGGTGAGGTGCACAGCAGCTCAGAACAGCAGTTACAGCTTCAGGTTGGGGCATGTTCAGTGCAGATGGAAACTGGGGCATTGTGCTGCTAAAATCTAAATCTGTACTGAGCATATGCAAACTAGAGATGTAACAGGATAACAATTTAAATGGTTAACCAATAAGCCCGTGCTTGCTGATTACCATGAACAGTTACACACAGGCTGCCGCCCTACTCCCAGGAAGCTGGTTTAAAAGCCAGCTTCCTGCACTTACCAGCTCCTGGGGAGTTGGCTGCTGCCCCACACAGTGGGCTTTGCAGTATACAGCTTTTTAGCTTTACTAGGACTTTTTAGATAAGATTGCTGGGATCTTTTTAACACAGGCAAAATGCATTTTTCACTGCAGCTTCTTTGGGACCTGACCAGTCTCAGGACAAGGGAGTTGTCCAAACCAGAGGAGGCTGGTTGGTGAGGGGCTGCCAGCCTCTCTGATAGGCTCCTCTCTCCAGCTACCTGGCATCACTGCCGTTGGTTCCCTGGCTACAGCAGTCCTGCAATTTCTGGTGGCAGCCTTGCAGGTGCTCACAGCCCCACCAACTGTGGGCTCTGCAGCTCTTTCTTCCTCTGAATTGCTAACTTTGGATGCCCTGTTGGCTTCCTGGCCACACCATCTGTGGGCTTGGTGGCTGCCCCACCCATGGACTCCAGCACCCTGCCAGCTTCCCGGCTCACTGCAAGCTCTGTTGCCTTCCCATGGGTTCAGACGCCCCCACTGTCTTCCCAGCCCAGCCGGATGCGGGCTATGGTGCCTTATGGGCTTTGCTGCTCTTCTGGTGACTCTGCTTCCAGCCACTGGCAACCTCTGTGCTGGGGCTGTCCTGTTCAGCAACAGTGGTCTTTCTGGAAGATACCTGGCATGGAAAGTTATTGACTAAACAAATGAAATTTGGCAAAGTTATAAGCAACTGAAAGTAGGGTAATGTACCTGGAAATGTTGGGCAATCTTGATAGTAAGGGATACTTTTGGCTCTGCTTATAATACTGCACTGTGTAATGAGCTGTTCGAAACATAAGTTGTTGCTAGGAGTGATGTGTTGAATTCAAATTGGATACTGTTTGCATTGCTGTGTGTTCTGATAATTCAAACTAATCCTAACAATATTCATGAATTTATTTTCAGTGCCCTCCTTTATCACCTTTTGAATCAGAACCTTACCACTACTGAAATTAAATAGTCCTGTATTCAGGCACAAGCAAAATTATGTGTTTAGCATTTTTCACTGAAAGTGCCCACTGGTAGTTTCATTGAAAAAAAAAATAAAAAAAAATATTTTCATAGATTCACTGACTGAAACATTACAGAGAAGATAATAGTTGTAATAAGCTTTAAGTTACCTGGAAAACCCCTGACTGTGGTTTGTATTTAGGAAATAACCTTTCTTTTAAACAGAAAACCAAAACTCAGTGTTCTTATTTGAGGAATTGTTTTCAATAACACTCTTTGAGTAGCTGAATCAATATTGTAGGACCGACTTATGCTGCCTTTTTTTGGCCATAGTTTAAAATTTTTAAATTTGTCTGTTACAGATGTTCAGTAGCAGTAGCTATACCTTGGAAGTACTTGATGCATAAATTTTGTGTTCAGTTGCAGTGTTGTCACTCTTTTACTAAAATGGCTTAATTATGAATTTGTGTAAGTTAATATTGTAGAAAAAACAGCTTTTTTAGAAAAGCAGAGTTTTACACTAAATATATTGATAGTGTGAAATTTGAGCTAGCTGCTGATGCCATTGACAAGTATAGAAAAATCTGTTACATTTCATGTTTTTAAATTTTCCTTTTCTATAGTCTTTTACTACTTTGGGTATTTACCTAAAATCCACATCCTATTTGTTCCATCTGGTACTTGTTTCTCATGTTCATTGGACATTGCTTTCAAGTTGTCTTGCTTAGTCAAAAGTGCCTTCTGGCGATGAGGACATTGTAAAACATATTTCAGCAGAATGTAACCTTTTAAAGATTTAGGTTTTGCAAACCTTGCAAATGCTTTAGGAAGTCTGGAAGGGACATTTTAAAATCTGAGAATGAGGTAATAGTGGTCTCATTTTGAGGGCAGGTATACACTACAAGCGCAGGTCAATCTAAGCAACACAGTTTAAGTTATGTTAGTAGTGTAACTCAAATCGACATAGCTTAGATCTACTTATCACAGGGCCTATGCTGTGGGGTCAGCAACTCCTGTTGCTCATCTCATTCTGGTGGAGTCAACAGGAGAGTGATTGGCAGTCAGATTAGTTGGTCTTTACTAGACAGGCTAAAATCAACTACTGGTGGATCAATCACTGCAGTGTTGATTCTCCCCATAGTGGAGATGAGCCCTTTGTCATGAGGCATAAAGAATACATGACTGAGCTTTTGAGCTCTATTCCCAAGATCATCACTGACTGGTCTCAATACCTTGTACTTACAGAACACTATACACATTTCTAGGTGGACCTCAATGTATCCCAGTAAAATAGGTAATTGACATTGATGGTTATATGGCATGCTTTATCTAAATCATTGGTTCCCAAACTTTTTGGCATCACGCCCCCTTTTTGATTTTTTGAGAAACCCTCATTCCTTCCCCCGCCCTCCTCCCCCCCAAAAAAACCCAGCTGTGAAACTTGTTGAGGAAGAAAAAAAGAAAAGAACTGACTGGGGACAAAAAAACAAAAATAGCAGCAAAACTTGGAGGGGAGATTGACCGGGCGGGGGGGAAAGGGGTTGGATAGCCTAACGCCCCCCCCCTGGAATTTCTTCACGTCCCTCCCCCCCCAAGCGGGGCATGCCCCCTAGTTTGGGAACCCATGATCTAAATAGTTTAATAAGATTTCTGATTTGACAGCACTCTAGGGGTATGTCTCGATTGCATCCCTCTGTAGGCAGAGGGATGCAGATTAGGCAGGTTGACATTGCAAATGAGGCAGGGATTTAAATATCCATGCCTAATTTGCGTAAAAATGGCAAATGCGTTTTGCCGACTCAGCACTTTGTCGGCAAAAAGCAGCAGTCTAGAGGGGATCTGTAGAGAAAGAAAGCCTTTTTCGACAGCTCCTGTAAACCACCTTGCAGGAGGCATGTTCCGGTTTATGAAAGGCAAAATACCTGGTTCTCAATTCCATGCCTTAAAAATAAGACTCTCTTTTCTCACCTTCCAACTTAACTGACATACTCAGAACCTACAAGGAAGACTGATTTAAAGCTGAAATGATTCATGGCTTTAGAATTTTTTTAAATCAATTAAATCATTTAGCTCTTACTAGCTTTTAAATGATCATAAATTAAAAGCTATTACATTTTTTTTCAAATGTGGCATGTTTTATAGAAGTTATTAAGATGTCAAACCATATATTATAGACTTTTTTCTAAGGGTATGTCTGTGCTAGGAAACTATTTCAAAATAATTTACTTCAAAATAGTAACTCTGGAAATAACTATTGAAATAGCATGTCCACACCACAGGGAAGCCTCAGAATTAGTCTGTGGCAGACTCCCTTAATGTGGATATGCTATCTCAACTTAGAGCTCCATAAAGGACAGAGGAGTAATTAGTTTGAATGACTCTGGGGAGTAGTTATTTTGAAATAGAGCAGTTGAGCGTCCACAGTCCTGCTAACTATTTCAAAATAAGCATTATTACTTGTGGAAAGCTGGAGTTATTTATAAATAACCAGCCCCAAATTTTGAAATAACGGGCTTGGTAGTGTGGATGCTCCATATGTTTTGAAATAATGGCCCAGTGTAGACCAGGGCTAAATCTGTAAGAAATTCTACTTTATATTTGACAAATCATTTATAGTAATATAAAGATTATATTTTATGTCCAACATAAACAGAATTAAGGCTCAGTTTTAACATAACTCTGCATTGTCTGAATTGTTGAATGTTTGATTACCTAGCACTAGTCTTAAATTAATATTAGTTTTTTTCATGTTTTTTCTAAAGATTGGAAATACATAATTTATCTAGACTGGAGATACAGTAATGTATTTATAAGATAATGGGACGGTATATATGTGGGCTTTTAATTTTAGGCTTAAATAAGTATTTAGTGGTAAATGGCTGCTATTAGCAAAGCTGTAAACTATACCAAGAAATCAGTATATGTTGAAAATATCTCATGCAGCTCTTGGTCTCTGCATCTATTCCAATAATCACTTTTGCATCATCTGTATGTAGTCTATTTGAATCTAAATTCATTTAGTGGCAGGGAGGATTCTAGTAATCACTGACAGTTTTCAAATCAAGATGAATATTTTTCAATAAAAACACTGATTCATTTTGTGGAAGTTCTGTGGCCTACACTTTGGCTATGTCTAGACTGCAGGCTTCTTTCGAAAGAGGCTCTTTCGAAAGCATCTTTCGAAAGAGCCTCTTTCAAAAGATCGCGTCTAGACTGCAGGCGGATCTTTCGAAAGAGAAATCCGCTTTTTTGAAAGAGAGCACCCAGCGAGTCTGGATGCTCTCTTTCGAAGACGGCCTCTTTACATTGAAGAACGCCTTCTTTCGAAGGAGGAACTTTCGAAAGAAGGCGTTCTTCCTCGTGAAACGAGGTTTACCGCCATCGAAAGAAAAGCCGCGTTCTTTCGAAATAATTTCGAAAGAACGCGGCTTGAGTCTGGACGCAGGGGAAGTTTTTTCAGGAAAAGGCTACTTTTCCCGAAAAAACCCCTGAGTCTGGACACGGCCTTTGTCAGATTAGAAGGTCATAATGGTACCTTCTGGTCTTGGAATTTGCAAATATATGAATCTATGATCCTACGAACCTATGAAATGGATGCGGAGTTTAGTGCACAAGTGTCCACCATAGTAACTGCCTCTGAATTTGGTAATCTCAGCAGAGAGAGAGAGATCAATATAAGGTTTATAGAAGCACTTGTCTTGTTTTCAGAACTCACTTAGACACTTAAGGTGTGTCTAAACTTCACCCGTCTGCCGACAGAGGAATGTAGATTAGGCACATCATTATTGCAAATGAAGCAGGGATTTAAATATCCTGTGCTTCATTTGAATAGAAATGGCCACTACTTTTTGCCGATGTGGCACTTTGCTGGCAAAAAGCGGCAGTCTAGACGGGGATCGGTCGACAAGGAAAGCCTTTTCTGACTGAGTCTGTAAACCTCGTGAATCTGTGTCCCATTGGCTATAAGTGCTTAAGAGCTTAAGACACATTTGAAAATGGAACATAAGTTCCAAAGTTACTGAAGTGGCTCTGAAAATGTTACCTTCATTTTCTAGTTTTTGTTCTGTACAGCAGTGTTAAGTTTGAGTGAATGTGACTAAAGTTTTCAAGTGCCATTGAAACAAGTAAAATTCTCTGCTGTTTTGCAGAGCCTTTGAACTGATGCAGCAGAGTAAAGAGGCTGTAATCTTGCTGTCAGTATCCAGCAAAGAATTGCCTTGTTGGAGGGGAATTCTCTTGCTGATACAAATAGTACAGGCAGTCCCCGGGTTACGTACAAGATAGGGACTGTAGGTTTGTTCTTAAGTTGAATCTGTATGTAAGTCGGAACTGGCGTCCAGATTCAGCCGCTGCTGAAACTGATCAGTTTCAACAGTGGCTGAATCTGGATGCCAGTTCTGACTTACATACAGATTCAACTTAAGAACCCCAGGCATCCCCAAGTCAGCTGCTTCTGAAACTGATCAGCGACTGATTCCAGGAAGCCTGGGGCAGAGCAACTCTGCCTCGGGCTTCCTGTAGTCAGCCACTGGTCAGTTTCAGCAGCGGCTGACTTGGGGACGCCTGGGACAGAGCAGCTGGGGTGCTGCTGGGTTGGTCCAGTAGCGCCGCCGCTCCTCGGCGCTACTGGACCAACCCAGCAGCACCCAAGCTGCTCTGCCCCAGGCGTCCTGATTCAGCCGCTGCTGTAACTGACCAGCAGTGGCTGAATCAGGACGCCTGGGGCAGAGCAGCTGGGGTGCTGCCGGGTTGGTCCAGTAGCGCCCAGAGCGGCGCTACGGGACCAACCGGCAGCGCCCCAGCTGCTGTACCACAGGCGTCCGGAGCAAAGCCACGGAGCACGGGGGCAGCGGGACAGCCCAGACGCGCCGTGACTGCCCTGCTGCCCTCGGGCTCCGCGGCTTTGCTCTGCTTTGCTCCCCGTGCCCCTGGTCTGCAGACCAGGGTGACGTGGAGCAAAGCGGCGGAACACGTGGGCAGCGGACAGCCTAGACGCGTCTGGGCTGTCCGCTGCCCGCGTGTTCCGCCGTTTTGCTTCCTCTCCCTGGTCTGCTGGAGACCAGGGAGTGGGCCCCGTTCATAACTGCGGATCCGACATAAGTCGGATCTGCGTAACTCGGGGACTGCCTGTATACCAAGCTCTTGTGTCTGTATCCTCTGCTGTTAGGCTTCTTTGCTCCCATCAGGGCTGGGGCAGGCCCTGATAATGAGTCCTGACTCCTAACTAGTTCCTTGATATTCCACATGTCCCTTTTGCCAGGCTGAGCTTTGGCAGGATAGAATTCTGGTCTATTGTGCCCCACGCTAATATTTTTACCAAAGCAGGCTCTATACATTTAATATTATGTAATAGAAATGTAGGGTTGGAGAGGAGCTTGAAAAGTCAAGTCCAGCTCCCTGTGCCAAGGCAGACTTCATAAAACTCTAGTATAGCTTGCAGGTGTTTGTTCATCCTGTTTTTAAAAAATGTCTAGTAATGAGAATTCCACAAATGCTTATTGAATTCTATTTCAGAGCTTAACTGCTGTTATAGTTTAATTTTTTTCTTAATATCTAACCTAAATCTCCCTTGCTGCAATTTAAGCCCATTACGTCTGGTCCAGTTCTCAATGGACCTGGAGAACAATTGGTTACCATCCTGTTTGTAGCAGCCGTTTAACATACTGGAAGACTGTTGCTTGGTCTGTCCTCAGTTGTCTTTTTAACAACTTTTAACTGTTCTTCATAGTTCAGGTTTTCAAAATCTTTTATCATATTTGTCTATCTCCTCAGGACTCAATTTTCCATTTGTCCACATCTTTCCCAAAGTGTGGTACTCAGACTTGGACACAGTACTCCAACTGAGCCCTCACCTGTGTTGAGTAGAGTGAAATATTTACCTCCCATGTCTTTAATATATTTCTGTTACTGCACCTCAGAATATTAGCCTATTTTGTAGCTGTATGATGTTGACTTACATTCAGTTTGTGACCCATTGTAACACCTAGATGCTTTTCAGCACTACTAGCAGCTGACCAGGCGGTTATTTCCCATTTTGTAGCTGTGCATTTGATTTTTTTCCCTTCCTAAGTGAAGTACTTTGCACTTGCATATACTGAATTTCATCTTGCTGAATTGAGGCCTGTTCTTCAGTTTGTCAAGATCATTTTGAACTTGATTCTTCCCCATTTGGTATCATCTACAAAATATGTAAGCACCTTCTCCATTCCATTATCAAGTCCTTAATGAGATATCAAATAGTACTGGAACCAGGATTGACCCATATTGAACCTGATTAGATTTGCTCTCCTGGCTTGACAGTGAACCATTGGTAACTCATTATCTTTTAACAGTCTTTCATCTAGCTTCTCACCCACTTCATAGTAATGTAATCTAGACAACATTTCCATATTTTGCTTATTAGAGTCACGTGGGACTATAAAAAAAGCCTTACTAAATTCAAGATATGTCACATCATCTACTTCCCCACATCCACAAGACCAGTAACCACACCAAAGAAGGAAATTAGGTTTTTGACACATCCATGCTGGCTATTTCGTATAAACCTAATATTCTCCCTGTACGTAGAAATTGATGGTTTAATTTGTTTCGATATCTTTCCAGCTATTTAAGTTAAATTGACTGGTACATAATTTTAAAGGTCCTCTTTGTTTCTCCTTTTAAAGATAGGAATTATGTTTGTCCTTCTCCAGTGTTCTGGTTTCTCATTTGTCCTCCACAAGTTCTTAAAGAAAACTGTTAATGGTTCTGAGATTGCTTCAGCTAGTTCCATAAGTATTGCAGGACAAATTTCACAAAGCTCTGCTGATTTAAATACATCTAACTTAGCTAAGGGATTGTCTTCACTTACCCTGAGATCAGCACCATGGAGATTGATCTTCTGGGGTTCAATATAGCGATTTAGTGGGTTTAGTAAAATCCTTCTGAATCGACTACTGATGACAACTCTGTCGACTCCAGTACTCCACCGGGTCACGGAGAATAAGGGAAGTTGCCAGGAGACTTTCTCATGTTGACCTCCTGCAGTGGGAGGATGCTACAGAAATTTGACCTAAGGTACATCAGCTCCAGCTACACTATTCTCATAGCTGGAGTTTGCATATCTTAGGTTGATTTTTCTCCCCTAATATAGACCTGGCCTGGTCGCAATAGAGTTTGTCCTGTCAACCTCCTACAGGGAGGACGCTGCAAAAATTCAACCTAAGATACGTTGACTCATAGCTATTCTTGTAGCTGCAGTTGCATATCTTAGGTTGACTTTCTCCCCTCGTATAGAACTGGCCTAAGTATTCTTTAATCTGATCATTGCCAATTTTTACTTGCATTCTTTTCCTCTTGTTTTGTTTTCAGTATCTAGTTGCCATTTATTTTTTTTAGGGAAGAGCAAACCAAAAGAAGCATTAAACACCAGAGCTTTCTTGATACCAGTAATTAGCTCTCTTTGCTCACTAAGCAGAGATCCTGTACTACTTTTGCCTTTCTCTTGTGCCTGACAGATTTAAAGACCCTTTTTTAATGCTTTTTATGTCACTTGCTAGATGTTAACCAATCACATATTGGGATACAAGGGTATGCCTACACTACAATTAAAACCAGCAGTTGGCTTGTGCTAGCTCACTTGGGCTTGTGGGACTCAGGCTAAGAGCTATACAGACTGTTTAGACATTGGGTTTGGGCTTGAGCACAGATTCTAGGACCTGGAGAAGTGGGAGGGACCTAGAAGTCAGGCTGCAGTTGTAGTGTAGACATACTCTTGTAGCCCAATATATGTTGAGTTAACACCTAGCAAGGGACATAACAGACAATAAGAAGAGATTTTTTATAGAGAGACACACCTGAATGATACCATTGTTGTATTTGAATATAGTATCCCTTCACAATTTTCTTTAAAGACCATCTCGGAGGGATATCTGTGTTAGTCTACATCTGCAAAAACAAGGAGACCAGTGGCACCTTTGAGACTAACAGAGTTATTAAGACATTAAGATTTTGTGGGTAAGGGCTGCATCCAAAGTTCCTCCGTCTAGTGACCTCATCTTTCCACATGAACCGGCTCATTGAGGTTTCAACTTCTATCCAGAGCCTCACTGTGACAACAGGGAAACTATACTACATACACTTAATGATAGAAGAGCCTTGGAATTTTATTTGGACAGGATAAAGGCCATTAGGAAATCTCCTAAGTACTTCTTCTCAGTTGTGGAAAATATGGAATCCATAGTAAGCCACGAGATCAGTTTCCATGTCAGTTACATTTCTTTAAAATGTTCCCATCTCATAAATTTGCAGAGCAGCGAATTGGACTTCTGCTCATAATTTTGCAGAATACTAATTAGTAGATAATCAGCATATGATGTCATCTTTGGCTATCTGGTATTGTCATCCAGATCCCCAACACTCCTTCAGGGATATTACTCTGGAATCACCTTCTCGAAGAAGAAAAGGAAGAAGTTACACACCTTGTGCAGTAATGATAGTTCTTCAACAAGTGTGTGTCTATAGGTGTGCCTCAATCCACCCTATTCCCCTTTACTTTGGAGTTCTCAATAGGGGCTTTGCAGTAGAGAAGAAAATTAGGGGGTTCACTTGCACAGCACTAGTTAACTTCAAGACAGAGCATGAGGGAGGGAGGGCGTATGTGTGGGCTGAATAAATGCTGCTATCTACAGTCTCTGAATAGAGACATAGATACAGACACACCTACAGTGGAGCACCCAAAGCGATACACATCTTGAAAAAATGTCATTATTGCCCAGTGCGAGTAACTTGCTTCCCCCCTCCCCCCCCCCCCCCACTAGTTTGGAACTGTTTCATCACATTGTGAAACGACTTCTTAGTAGTTTGTCCTATAGGTTTGCTTCTCGAGAGGATTGCCAGGGCCATTCTGTGGGGGCTTCTACAGGAATGCCTGCTGAAAGACATGAGTCTTGTAACATATTGTGAATGCTGATGGAGTTGGCCTTGATCTGTGGTGGTCAAGAATTCCACATTCAAAGCTCAGAGTTCCTTTCTGCTGGCTCGCCCGACTTTGAATTGTGTTCTCTAAGCTGTCCTATTTTAACTTCAGCATTCAAGAATTTACTCTAGGGAGTAGAACATGATATTCCCATGAGAAACTTGTTAGCAAAAGTACATTTTTAAAGTAAGTTTTATTTTTTTGGTTTATTCTTTCCCCATTCTGTAACCACCACCACTGTGTTATGATAAGTCTCTGGTCATCACATGGGTACTGTTGGGTCAGTCCCAATAAATAAATACTGAAGGCTGTGTATTGCTCCTACTCCCAAATTTCTTTTTCATCTGCAGCTTAATTTTCTATGATGCACACAAATACTTCTGGAAAGTGAAAAGAAGATTTTTCTGCTTATTGTGAAACGACTTTAATACCAAATGTACATGCCTCTGCTTGGCATTAGAGATGCAAATCATGCTATGTAAACTTAAATTTGAAATTCCACAGCTACACTACTAATCTGTGTGTGCTTAACATTTGATAGTATCTCTTGAATTCTTAATTAAAGAATTTAAATCAGATTGACCATATTATGAACATTATCATCTGAATTGAAAACCAGATAGAGGATTATAAAGAAAAGGTGGTGGAAAACTGCAGTGAATTGGAGTGAGGATGCTTTGGGCAGCAGAGGGAAAATAATATCTAGGTTTCCAAAGCAGTGCATAAGAAAGGTGGTGCATAAATCCACATGTATTAGATTATATGGAACAGTCTCACAACTGAAAAAGTACTGTGTGCTGTAAATACAGGATATGTAATATGACAAATAATTTACAAAGTTCAGTGTTGCCTCTTTAAGGTGTCTCCAATGACAGCTACATGTAAAAGATTTTGTCAGTTTAAAATGTGAGGATACATTTTTACCCTTATGGGAGGAATATAATGAACAAAATGTGACATTCTGCCTTTTTTTCCTCACTTGTGTTATCAGTGATAGCCCTGACAACTTTTGTTTAAGGACTTGATACTATTGACAAAAATGTATGCAATTTCTGTTCATGTATGATCTAATTCAGCAGTTCTCAAACTGTTTGGGCTCCGGAGCCCTTTACATGTGTAAAAATGTATGCAGAGCCCCAGCGGTCCACTGATTGTATGTGTTGTACCTATCAATGTTTCCAGTTTGTCAACCTTGTGGAGCCCTTGGAGATGTCTCGCGGAGCCCGGAGCACATTTTGAGAAACACTGATCTAATTTATTTTGTTCATCCGTAACATTCGAATACATGAAAGTTAGTGAAACCATGTTATCGCAGTTCCTTTGATTGTGGGAGTATGTGTCAGTTTATGTTTCCAACCTGGGGTCATCTACATCCTCAGATGATTCTGAATATCCATGTAGCAATAGTTGTCAAGAATGCTATTTCCCATATTCCCAGTGAGAAGGCTCCATCCTTTTCTTTCAAATATGAACCTTACCATAGTTGTCTATTCCTTTTGTCATATTGAGGTGTGTTACACTACATTTCTACACCTTAAGAAAACTTGGCATCTTAGTTGGTTCAGAATGCATCTGCTTGTTTAAGAGCATTGCTTTCAGGAATTGATTACAGCTGTGCTCTGTAATATGCATTGGCTTCCCTTTTTTTTTTTTCTCCCAGGATGCAATTTAGAGATTTGTCTTTTTCCTTTAAATGCTATGTGCTTAAATGATTTGGGTCGTGTGTGACACAACAGATGTTGACAGTTGGGGCACTGATGATAACAGCATCCCTGTGTAAATGAGAGGGGAAATAGGAATGTGAATGGTTAACCAGTAAGTATCACCCATTCTCCAGCTCCCCACCCATTGTAGGCAGGTGGCTGCTACAGTCCCATTGGGCCTGCCTCAGGCTGGGGGTGCTCCAGCTTTGCCGCAGAAGCTTCTGGCCACAGTGGGAGGGGAGAGGGTGTAGTGACCCCCACCAACCGTGTTTAATCAGTTAACCAGCCAAACATGATGTTTAATCAGTTAACCATGATGGCTAATTGGTTAACCGTGATGATTAGTTGGCTGGCTAATTAAATGGGATTTTACATCCCTAATGGGAATATAGCTGGCATTTTCAGTGACAGAGCTTACTTCCTCTTCACTTTTCGGCTTTGTCTACACTACAGAGTTCATGCCTCATGTTGACCTAACTCTGTAAGTGTCTACACTAGAATTGTTGCTCCCACCATTATAAGTTTGCAGTACACCGACCTAATAATGCAACTTCCGAGAGAGGTATAGCACTTAAATCAGTGTAGCTAAGGTGATATAGAATCTGTGTAGACACTGTGTAACTTACATTGCCTGTTGGCTGTAAGCCCCATATGGGACCCTCAGGTGGAGTCCTGGGATGAGGCTGACTGCTCAGGGTGGAGGTGGAATACTCAAGCTGTGCCCCACGCAGTCAGGGGGAAGAGCTCCTGCTGAGGATGTACACCAGCTACAGAGAAGGCATAGGACTGGTCTGTACTACGAGCTTAGGTTGATGTAATCAGTGTTAGGCTGAATTTGTATTGTGTCTTCATTGACCAGTCCCTCCCTCTTAATGGGCTTTTAAAATTGACCCTTCTATTCCACCTGGATGAGTGGAGTAAAGTCTGAGGCAACATTTGTGCCTCAAATTAAGGGCAGTGTAATCACAATATATTGTAATGCAGAGTTACTGACCTCCAGGTGATGATATAATGGGCTCCATTGTGACCACTTTGAGCACTTCGAACTCCAAAGCTTTTCAGCCAGGTGACCAATAAAAGCCCTGGGAACTTTTGAGTGTTCATTTCCTGTTGCAGCAGAGTGGAGCGCTCGGCAGCACAGCTGAACTTGCCCGCCCAGAGTCACACACTACCTCCAGCATGGAGCGTTTGTGAGACATAGGATCTGATTACTGGAAAGAGAGGAGCAGTCTGTGCAGGCAGAGCTCTGAACCAGCGAAAGAAACACTGATATCAATGCCAAAATGGAATATGCCATGGTGGATAAGGGCTACGCCAGTTACAGCAATTCTGCTTGACAATAAAGGACCTTAGACAAGTATAGCACAGGGCAAGGCTGGTTCTGAGCCACAGACCTGGGAAGCTGATGATATGCATCCATAACCACCAACAACAATATTTTCATCTGATAAGGCATTGGGACCCTAAGCCGGAATTCCAATCTGCTGCAGAGGTTGAGAGCTACCCACAGTGCATCACTTTTTGAGTCAATACATCCCATGGCAGTGAGGAAGTGCTCATTTGACCAGAGCCAACTCATGGGGACATGCAGAATTGCATTTTTTAAATAAGATGCTCAAAGTTGAATTAAATAAAATCAAACTAATTTTGTAGTGTAGACATGCCCATAGTGTTGACATGAACCACCGCATAATTATTGAAGTGGTTGTATATCAACCTAACGTAGGTAAACTGAGTTTTGTTGTGAGTTTTGTCTGGCCTTTATCTGGTAGAGCCCAGATTTATGTAGCCTCGAAGCACACTGCAAGGAGATTTGTTCCTGCCTTAATTTGAGAGCAATGTTAGTACTGAGTTGAGATTTTCTTGCTAACATTTTATTTATATATTTTCATTAATGTCCACCATCCTTACCCAAAGGGCTCACAGTTCAGTATTGCTCCATTTGCTATACTGTGTATATTATAAACAACAACGGTGCATGCAGTGGTTATATGCTCCTGATCAGTATAAATAATAAAGATGTTAAGAAGTGGGTAATTTGCTAATCGTGTAGTCAATAGAATTTTTACCTATACAATTAGTTGATAAAGGATGGCACTTAAAGCACTCAGTCCTGGCTCGTGCCAGGTCTGGGAGCTACCCCCACTGCAGCTCTGCATTTAAAATGTGGTAGGAGCCAGGCTCCTGCCCACCTGATTCCTACTATGTTTTAAATGTAGAGCTGCGGTGAGATTAGGTCCCCCCCCCCCCCACTGTGGCTGAGCATTTAAATGCGTATAGTCGATAATGTTAATAAGCTTTGCTTGTCAGTTAATCAGTTAATTGACTATACTGTTACATTCCTAATAAATAATAAAAGTAATCTAGGTTATTAGTTGCATCTAGTTGTTTGCTTCAGTACTGTCCTCCTGCAGTTCCATTTGTATGTTCGTTATTTGCTCCAAATCTGCTTCTTGTACTACAGTGGTATTGAAATGCCAAAATTTATTATTTTTAGTTTAAATGCTGGCATGATTGCAAGTTTTTAGGTATCTAAAAGGATGTCACAAGGAGGAAGAAGGAAAAATTGTTCTCCTTGGCCTCTGAGGACAGGGCAAGAAGCAGTAGGCTTAAACTGAAACAAGGGAGGTTTAGGTTGGATATTAGAAAAAATCCAGGGTGGTTAAACACTGGAATAGTTGCCTAGAGATGTTGTAGATTCTGCATGTCTGGAGAGACTTAAGAGCAGGTTAGATGGTCTAGACAGTACTCGGTCCTGCCGTGAGGGCAGGGGACTGGACTTGATGACCTCTCAAGGTCCCTTCCAGTTCTAGTGTTCTATGAATCCTATTTTTTAAGGTTTAAGTTTTAGCCTTTAAGGCATTAACGGGGTAAATAAATACAATTTAAATAATCATTTGGAGAAATGGCTACTAAACAGATGTCAGAATTCAAGTGGGAAGAGAAAAAGTAAATAGTAATCAGAATGATGTAATTTTTCAGGTTTAATAACTCTCACTTTGGATATTCTTTATTTGACCTGTGTATATGCTTCAAAACCAAAAAACAATTTTGCTTTCAACCAATGGTCTGTGACCCATGAAAAGTGGCAAGTTTTTAATCCCCACAATTTGTTTGACCTTGGTGTCATTTATTTTATTAATTGCAAACTATTTGTGTGGGATCTGTAAACTTAATAGCTTTTCATGTATATACTGCAAGTAACTGAACTTTTCATGACTTATCTTTTTTTAATTTAATTATTTTATTTTCTCTTATTTATACCCACTCTATGGGTATGTCTACACTAGCCCCCTAGTTCGAACTAGGGAGGCTAATGTAGGCATTCGAAGTTGCAAATAAAGCCCGGGATTTAAATATCAAATTAATATTTAATTTGAATTTTCCCAGGCGCCGCCATTTTTAAATGTCCCTTAGTCCGAACTCTCTGCCCGCGGCTACTTGCCGCACTGAGTAGGTAGTTTGAATTAGGATCTCTAGTTCCACAAGGTGTACCGGTAGTTCGAATTAGAGATCCTAATTCGAACTACCTACTCTGTGCCGCGTGTAGCTGCAGGCACGGAGTTTGGACTAAGGGACACTTAAAAATGGCGGTGCCCGGGAAGATGCAAATGAAGCCCGGGGTATTTAAATCCCGGGCTTCATTTGCAACTTCGAATGCCTACATTAGCCTCCTTAGTTCGAACTAGGGGGCTAGTGTAGACATACCCTAAGTGTATTGGATTAATTCAAACCCCTTTATTTTTCATATCTGAGTAAAGATTTTTACATTGTAAAATGTGCAGTTTTCCTCAGTAAAATTATATGCATTAATGCTGGTATAATAATATTTAGTTCTTAGCACATTTTACTGATAGCTCTCTAAGTGCTTTACAAATAAAAGTGAGCATTGTTATCCCCATTATACAGGTGGAGAAAATTGATTAGAGAGATTCTCACTTATTAAATATTGAATATTGTGAGCAACTGTGGAATCTTTAAAAAATGTGCATGCTTTTTTGGATTGCTCTCTATTAAAGAGCTGTCTGCGGTATTCTGTTTCCTCACCTAAAATGTATCTTTAAGATCCTTGACCACAATTATATATAACCTGTACAGCGATATGATTGTGTGGTTTTGAAAAGAGACCTATCGTGCTTAAAATACAATAAAAACTGACCATTGACTAGTAGGATCAAATGACTTTTAATACATTTTACTAAAGTCAGGCAGAACAACTGAAACATTTATCAAGAAAGAAGAGTTCATTTGATGTCGAAAACTAGAATTAATGGTTTATTGGGAATAACTATATATCAGAGTCATGATGTAAGAAGGTTGTGGGAATTGTGAGATTCTCCTCTTTCTGAGGTCAATAACCCTTTTGTACAGCTTTCAAAGGAATTTATTGCAAGTTTGTTAGGGTTTTGCAAGACCAGTTCACAAAATTTAAAGTAAATAATAGAGCTGTTCACTGGAAAAACATTTGTTTGTCCCATGGGTAATTATATTGTAGAAACAAAATTAAAATGTTTTTATTTTACTTAATGTGAAATTCACACTTTCTGGGCTTCCAGAAAATGGATTACATAAGGAGTGTAACTTAATCAATGTTCTATTTAATTAATGCTAGTTCTAATTTTAAGTTCATACTTTAATTTTTCTGTTACTAGGAAAACCAAGAGATTCCCAGTCAACCAAAATTGATTCTGAAATTCTGCCGAAAGTTACCAAAATGACAGTGTCTGGAAAGAAACAATCTATGGGATTTGAAGTTCCAAGGTAAATCAACCCTTCATAATTCAAGATACTTTAACAGTTGTTCTTTCAGACTGGTGCACCTGTAGCAAGTTTATTTCTTTTTATATATTTTTAGAGTTTTTAGTGTACACTCTGCAAAACTAACCATCTTGGCTTCTTGTTTGACTCATAATTACTTTCAGAAGAAGGCATCTCACGTTGTGAGTTTAACAAATCCTTTCACTATGAATAGTGTAGAGATATCAACTAGTCAATTATTTAAACATCCTCTTCGTAGAATGCTAACGCTAATCTTTCTGGAGGCTAGTTTATTTAAACATTTTCTAAATGGAATTATGAGACAATACATTAAAACTGTAATTGATTTTTCATTGAAAGAATGTAGCGTAAATATGAGAACGTAATTTATGGGGAAAATAATCATTTCAGGCTAACTGCCCTCCATTGCACATACAACTTCCATTGATTTAAGTGAGAGGACTATGCATATGATATCGGAAGGTAGAAATTGACCATTTTTTGGTGTATGTTTTTTAATATAATACAGTGATTGGGCAAAATTGGGAGAGGCAGTTTAAATTAGAAGTTGTTGAGTAGTCTTTCTTTTCACAGATTAAAAATGGAACAGTTTAAGAAAACAGTTCTGAAAATAATTTCTAAGTTCAGAGAGCTGAACTGTTAACAGTGAGGGTCTTACAGTTGTTGTGCTAAGTGTCATGTTACAATAGAATTTCCTATTCTTTCTTGAATGTATTTAAAATAAAGCTAGTGGAAGATTTAGTTTTAGAAATTTACCAGGAATAAAGGGAGAGTGAAGTTGAGTTATGAGAGCATTGTGTGAGATACTAGCTTTCTTCCATAGTAAAACTCATTAATTTAATAGAAAAAAGATTTAGCAGCATTTTAAAAATGCTTTAATCAGAAAAAAGACATAAGTACCATCAGAACAAACTGCTCTGCATAGTTGATCAGAGTATACAGCTCTGTTCAGGATGGATCATTTTAGAAATGAGTCTTAATGTGCTTTTTATCTCTGCTAAGACTGCCAAGAAAGTTTCTATTATAGGATTTTCTATACTGTCCATTAGTGGTATAAGAGCTTATTGGTTACCCAAGTGGTTACATGCAGCTCATGATCCAACTCCAAGGGAGCTGACTGCAGCTCCGTGCTGCTACCTCTGATACAGTAAGTGGGAGCCAGCTCCCAGCTTCCATGGAGCTGACTGCCGTCCCATGCGGTAGGTGCCTGTAATTATGCAACTGCTGAAATTTTCATTTTAACATCCCTACTATCCTACTGGGTAATTCCAGTCTCAGTGGTGGTTTTGTAATAAGGTATTAAATTATGTGAAATGTGCAGAGACCATAATTTTGTATGCCACTGAATAGTCATCAGGTTATAATGACTATTTTTAGGTATTTACCTAGAGCAAAATATAATCTGTGAGCTGAAGGCTGACTCCAACATGTAACTCCTTGAGCCTTTCAAAATCCTGCCAGTACTGCTGGTGAATCTGTGAAATAGTTAAGATAACCGGTAACATACATCAATTTATAGTAACCAGTGACTATGGGTAAAATCTTTTCCACGTGGAAATCAGTTTCAAAACACTTGTTGACTTCAGTATAGACAGAAGATCGCCCTCCCTCTCTGGAATATCTTATGGCATCCTTTATAGTCCATGGTTCAGCATGGGACGTGGTAAAACTCATAGCTATGAGTAAAAGTTTCGAAGAGAAGAAGTCGATGTCAGTGATAAAACTTTCCATCTTTCAACATTCCTGTAGGGACGGTAGGAATAGCTTGTTTAAGTGCTCAACAAAAGTTATAATTAAAATGTTTCTTCATATTAAAAAAAAAAAATTGGGAGCTGACCATGAATGTACCATCAGTTGAACAACAGCCATATTTTGAGTTCCTATGTTGTTCATTTTGAGGGGAAGTCAGGTAGATAAACTGTGGAAGACTTCTCCTTTATCCAGAGGCTAAAGTAAATTCTGGATAGGCAGCTGGTAGTTTATTTTCTTCTTGGAATAAACAGTAGTTTTGGTAGGGCTGTCTCTATTCCTTTTTCCTCTCTAGTGACCCTTAAGTGGAAATGTATATGCTTCAGTTTTATATTATAGCAGTCCTCAGCTCTAAAGCAGCTGTTTGTCATCCAGCTGGGTTTGAATGCTCATTGTTCTGAGTGAGGTTTAATTTCTCATGCAGGACTTCCTTTCAAATAAATAGCAATATTATAGAAGTGATGCAGCTAATTAGAATGCTTTGTTCTGTGCAAAAAGCTACCATTATTTGAATGGAGGCTGCCATCATAATGGAGCTTTAGTCTAGTGGAGTCATAGAAAGGTCATTATTATGTAAGATCTGAAGAGAATCTTGCTGGCAGGCGAGAGAAGCATCTTGGCAAACAAGGAGCACTTCTCAGAGAGTCAGTCAATAAACATGTGTGTCCTTCTCTAACTTGATACAAAATGGACAGTTTAGTCTTTAGGGTGCTTAGTGGTGATGCCTTCAGCTAGACATTGAGTGGTCAGCCCAAATATTAGAGTGTGTCTAGACTACAGGGTTTTTTTCGAAAAAAGTGGCCTTTTTTCAGAAAAACGTCACCTGCATATATACTGCTGCCATGTTTTTTCAAAATTAAATTGAATTAACACGGCAATTTTTTCGACTGCAGAAAACCTCATTTTACAAGGAACAACTCTTTTTTTCAAAAGTGCTCTTTCAAAAAAAGGCATTATTGAACGCAAACCATGCTTTTTCGAAAGAGAGCATCCAGATTGCCTGGGTGCTCTTTCAAAAAAGTGGCTCTCTTTTTTGAAAATACTGGTTGCTGTCTAGACGCTCTCTTTGGAAGAGGCTTTTTCAAAAAGGTTCTTTCGAAAAAGCCTCTTTTGAAAGAGGCTTGTAGTCTAGATGTAAGCTTAGTGTTGCATTACAAACTTATTGTTGCTTTGCAGCTGTTACACATGTAGTTCTGAACTTGAAACAAACAAGCAACCCTATTTAGAGTCTCTGTATTACACTGTTTTCTTTTGCAGTAGTTTGTCCTGGAATATTGAAAGCCTAACGGTATGTTATTTGAGATTGGGAGAATTACTCAATTTATTTAATACCTATGAAAAATCCTCCATTACCTCTTTTTAGTCACTTTTGCTATCAAGGTTCCATTTATAAATGACTTACAAAGGGTTAATAAATAGATTTAAAAAAATACTCTACTGAGGTGAGCAGCATGTGCATATAGCCATTAGTGCACTGCAGTATTGTACAATGTTAAAACATTTTATAAATATTTCATTAATCCTTCATAAACTCTGTAATTGGAACTTTAGTATAAAGTATGATTCGTTCTTTCTTTAAAGAAGCTTATTAAAATGTGATAATTATGGGCTGTTACGAATTGCTTCTGCTCATCCAGAAATATAATTTATGCTATCATGTGCTGACAATGTCCGTCTGCTATGTACATTGGACAAACGTCTCAGACACTTTGCCAAAGAATCAATGCACACAAAACAGATATTAGACAGGATCACAAAGAAAAAACAGTTTCTTGACATTTCAACCAGAAAGGGCATTGTCTCAATGACCTGATTACCTGCTCAAAGACCTTTTAACACCAGACTTGAAAGAGAATCCTCTGAACTGTCATTCATGCTTAAATTTGACACTTTACACCTAGGTCTTCACAAGGAGGCTAATTACCTTACCCATTACAAAGATAGCTTCCCCAATTATCACCTCTAATATCATTAGCTCACAGACATTTACCTCCCCCTCCCCCCCATCCCTCTTCTGTTCTGAAATTTGATTTGTCCTTTTCATATGTGTTCATTTTTTTTATTGGCTCCTTTGGTATATATGGTCATGCCAATTTTCTTCCACAATTTGATCTGAGGAAGTAGGTCTGGCCCACGAAAGCTCATCACCTAATAAACCATCTTGTTAGTCTTTAAAGTGCTACATAGTCCTGTTTTTTTGTTTCAGCTAGACTACATATCTCTTGCTATTATAGAGTTCTGGTTTTCTTTCTTGGGGTTGATGGATACTTCAGAAGGAGTATCCTGGAAAAGTGTGGTTTGTTCTTTTGACAAACTGCTGCTCTGCTTCACTAACTAAAGACAATATTGCCATTCTCTGTGTATGAACTCATGAAAGAAACCAGAGCAAATATAAGCAAGTGACGACAATCATTTCAGCCAGGCTGACCAAATTTGTACAAATATAATCTGGAGTGGGCAAACAAATTTGAGAGCTTCCTTAATAAATTTAGGTTTCCCAAAAAGAGCTTGCTATATAAAAGAGGTTTAGTATCCATTATGACTGGAAGATTACAAAGAATATTTAACTTAAAAGTCACAAATTGGTGTATGCAAGCATTATTTAAGAGAACCCTCAACTGTATAAGCACTTAGATAATGCTTTGAGTATAGAGGTTGTTGAAGCTTCTTTTCCTTTAATAAATTAATGAAATAGCTTAATTCAATTGTGGTTGAAACGTTTCATTTTTCATAGAGTTTTGCTTTTTGCCTGTTTAGAGGAAAGTTTGATCAATTTAGACAAATTTAAATACACGTTATAAGATTCCAAATCCTGAAACCAGTCTTGATTACAGGAAGAGATCCTTTATAAGGTTCTCAGCTGAAGCTCTGTGAGTATTTGGTCCTATGATGCATCATCTTAATGCTTCTGTTCACATCATGATGATGCATTAATGAGGATGATGTCTCATGTAGCAGTATTATCATATGTTTGATAAAATGTCATTGTGGTGTTTCCTCATCTAGCAATAACGACATCGTACCTGACATAATTTTGGGTCAAGATGAGAACTTGGATCAGAATAACTGAGCCCTTTGCTCTGTTTTCCAGTCTATTCAATTTATCCTGCCCTGTTTATAATCAGGTCCCACAACCTATTTGTCTGACCCTACACTTTACAATGCCCATTTCTCCTTTATCCCATCTCCAATTGCACCATCACTCTCCATTCTGCTTCTCCAAACCTAATCCTTGAATTCCAAAATTTTCCCTCCCCATATAACTGTTAGGTTCGTACCCAAACCAAAATATAAGTACACAAATGAAGATCTTAAGATTGTTACCTTACATGCTTTCTTTCCTTTTCTTGTTTCTTTATTCCTTTTCTATCTTGCACGAGCTCCTCAGTGTACTTCTTCTCCATTCCATTGTTCTTTGTTTCTCTTCCTTTTTCCCTCACCATCTTTTTCCTCGCCTCCTTTCCTCTCTTCCCTATTGTGCTTCTATCTCCTTTTCCAACCCATGCAACTAGTGCTGAATGATGGGAAAGGGAGCCTGGTGTGTCACTCGAGTTTCCAAATATTCCTTTATAAAAATCTTTCCTTTCCTGTGTTTCTCAGTTCCCATCATGCAGTTCATGCAGAAGGGAGTTGAAAGATTTTGTTTAATTGTCCCCGTTTAGATTTGCCTTACCAGGGGAGGACAATCTGGGGAGTCAAGCAAGGTTCTTTGTCATGTGGCAGCAGAACTTTTTTTCTGGGAGAACTTTCAACAGTAAGCTTTTTTCCCCCACTAATTTGAAAGGGAGAAGTCACCCCCACCCTAGACTTAGCATTCTGTTTTTAAATTCTCCTACCCCATGGAGTGTGAACTGTAGATAAAGGTAACTTATGTGACTAGGAATGTAAGAGTTAAACCGAGTAACCAATAAACCGATTCTTATCGGTTCTTGTAACTGGTTAAGCTCCCATGGGAGCCTACAGCATTTAACCGTGTAACTTATTGAATTGTAATACTGAGAAATTAAGACTTCCATACATATTGTTAAGCATATAAAAAGGTTATAACTTTTAATTAATTATTGTATTTGTTCATTGTGCTAGATTTTTTGTCTTTGCTCTAATATTTGGGTAGATTCAGTATGAAAAATCTCTGGAACAGTGCCTGAAAATCTGCAGAAGAACTTCTCAGTTCTACTTTTGGAGTTGCTGTAATTGCAGTTTCATATAGTTTCTTCACTTTTAACTTTTGTTTTAAATTCTCATGGGAAATTGTGCAGACAATAAAGGGGGAGGTAGTGGGTCACTATCTACAAAGTCAAGTTTGACCTTTTTTCTGATGCTAGAACTTCTCTCTAGATCTTTGAATGTCAAGGCTTCAGGAACCTAATTTTGAGACAATATAAAGAATATGCATAAGTGTTTTATGCCCCGTCTGAAACCACTGGGTGCTAAAATTGTGAGGTATAAATACCTGGGAAAAAAAATCAGAGGAAAGGCTAGAAGAGAGTTTTAATCTTGGTGGGAAAAGCATGATAGAGGTTGAACCTATATAATCCAGACTTCCCTGGTCTGGCAATATCCAGACTCCGTGGCTGAAGCACTCACAGGGAAAAAGCGGTGGGCCTGGACCATGAGAGTTGCCAGACCAGGAAGAATGGAGCAGTGACCTAAGCAAAGGGAGTCCTGTGGGGGGGGGGGAGGGTCAGCTGCTAGTGCAGCAGATTTTGTGGAGCCATAGCACCCTTGGAGGCCGGAACAGGGGAGCCCTAGTGCCCCGGGGGGCAGACGGTCAGGAGTGGAGGGGCTAGCACTGACCTTGCCTGATATGGCAAATTCCCTAGTTTGGAACCAGTCAGGTCCTGAGGCTGCTGGATCGGAGAAGTTCAACCTGTACAAATAAAATGTGTAAATATTTAACTCCGAAATAATGCATGACTTCTGTCAAAACTGATTTGGCTTACTTTATGATTTCTGACATTTTAAATCTTCTGTTCAAGTAGTAGGAAAAGCTCTCTGACTACAGTGCTCTCTGCATTTGTATTTGGTGTAAAAAATTGATATGTTTTGTTTTATGAAATAAATGTCTAAACAGACAGGAATTGGGGAAGGTGATTTTCAATGAAATGACTCAGAGGCATAGCTGTGTTAGTCTGTAACTTCAAAAACAGCAAGTAGTCTTGTGGTAGCTTAGAAAATAATTGTCATATATAAAATTGTCATATATAAAATAATTGTCATGGGCTTTTATGGGCAAAACCCCCATCTGAAGAAGAGGGTTTTGCCCAGGAAAGCTCATGGTACTATCTATATTTTTGTTAGTGTCAAAGGGCCAGGGCTAAACTTGATATAAACTATGCAATTCAAGCTACACAATTGACGTAGCTCAAGTCGAAATAGCTTATTTCAACTTTGGGCATGTCTACAGAGCAGTTATTTCAAAATAGAGCACTCTTCCCCTGACTTCCCTTACTCCTCATACGATGAGGTTTACAGAAGTAGGAATAAGAAACCTGTTATCTTTAATTTATTTTGAAATAATGGGCTTGCTGTGTAGATGCACACTATGTTATTTCAGAATGACTGATGTTATTCCAAAATAACGCTCCTGTGTAGACATGTCCTAAGGTGCCACAGGACTACTCATTGTTTTTGAATGAAATGAATATAGTGCTGGTTTATTTCCAGAACAGGCATTGTATATACTTAACATAATATATATTTAAGTAACTTTTAAAAAATGAGGTTCTTTGGGACCCAAAGCAGCATAGGTCCTAGAATATTTTCCAGTAAAAGTAAGCATAGATAGATGGCTGCTGTATTTTTCTGTAGATAAACTACTTTTAAATGCATGTTGTGATGACCCACTACTTTCAGATCTTTAAGCACGTGAAGTGAAATATAGCTTCTTCAGTTTAAATTACAAGGAGGATTTATTTTGTTGGAATGTGATGAACACATAAGTTCTAACACACACCTAAATGGGATGCAGTGGGCATGGAGGTCTTTAATGGCCATCAAAAATGTTTATTATGTGGCAGCTTTACAATCCCATTCAAAGGTAACTGTCCCAGATGACCTATCCAAGAGTCAGTATTCACTTAGTCATAGTTCCTTTAGCTCCTAGACCCCATTCTCCAGGCCACCTACCTAAAATTCCAAGACCTGCTTCTTTCCCACATTCTCTTGCATTCCCAAGTCATGTTTCCTGTGACAGAATTCCCTGCAGTGTTCCACTGACCAGACCTCCCTTCCTGTGACTTCTATCCCTGCTCTGGGATCTACTCTAAAGTATCACTATCAACTCTCTTGTTGGGCTCAGCTTCTCTTAACTAGGTTGTTTTTCCTCTTCTTTGCAAGAGCTAATGAGCAAGCTCTCCTTTAACTCACCAGGGTAGCTCAGGTCTAGCCAGTCCTTATCAACCTTTTGCTCTTCACAAATGCTTTCTGTACCAGCTTGATGCTGCTGCTGCTCCTCCTCCTGGGTTTCTCCTTTCTTCCTCAGGCACCTCTCACTTGTCCTTCTCCTAACTTTGTCAGCTCTTTCCTCTTTTAAGCCCAATTATGGGTACATTGGTGGTGTCTCTCTTAAAAGGCCAGTGTCTCTGACATGCTATATTTTGAAGTAATTGTTCAAAACACTGTAATTTTGGTACTTTGATACATTTGGACCATTATGCTATGATACATATTGTGTAATAAGGGCTTTCATTCATATCTTGCTGTGTGCACTTATGCCTTACCATTGATCCCATCCTTGTTAACCAGGTAGCTTACACACAGGAATACCGAATCATAGGGTTTTTTTTTTGTTTGTTTGTTTTTTTTTGGTCTGAATCTGTCAGCAACCATGGGAATTTTTTCTGTCTTTATTTTTTGTTTACTGTGTTTGGCTTTTCTGTGAGGGTCATAAATATTTGAACAACGCTTATTAATGAATTTATCCTCAGAACACCTCTGTGAATTAGGGACTATAGGCTTTATTTTACAGATGGTAAACTGAATCAAAGAGGAAGTGATGCAACCAGGGTCATGCAGTAGTCCCGTGGTAGAACTGGGTGGGAAAAACCTACCATGCAGATGTCCTGTAGCCTGGGCCATTGCCTTAATCATCTTTCCTCCTCTCTTTTATTACTAATCCTAACTTTCCCAATACAGCTCTCCATAAACATGGCAACTCTGCTGACTTTTGGGAAGGCATTGGAGGGCTACTAGCGGTTGAGTGATTTAGCCTGCATTCATGCAGCAAAGTGGGTGCATTATCAGCCCAAGGATAAGCAGCACTCAGGTTTTAATCTATACCTCAGGAGTAGTCCACCCCAGTTTGATGAGAGATTCTTGTGTATGAACAGGAGCCTGGTTAGGAACAACTGCCGGGTAAGAGTCCAGGTTAATTCTACGGTAAAGACAAGCCCTCGTGAGTCACTTCTCATAACTCTCTCAACATCAAAAGAAGGGGCCACGAAGAAGAGGTTTCTTCTGTCTGAATTTCAAATAGTACAGTGGGTGCTTTCTTATTTTACTTTTGTTCACGCTGCTTTTCAGGCAGGATATTCAGAACCTGTATCTGTCATTTGTGTCTGGTTGTTTATCACTTCCATTTCAGTAGACTCTCACTATTTAGCAGAGATTCTTAATTTGAAGGGTTGGACTGTACGTAAAGTGATACTCCATTTGTTCTCTGATGCTGTAGGGCTTCAATTACTTCCCTATAAATCCTGGTTTTCTCTTTATTTCTCCTAGTATGATTGTTGAAGAGAATGGCCATAATTCTAATACACCCCCAAAACGACCATTATCTGAAGAGTCCAATGTCACTTCTGGAGTAATTGAGATGGTCTCTAAACCAGCTCTTTCATCCCAGACAATTCAGATTTCAGAAGAACAGACTACAGTTCCTACTCCAGTGAAAAAACCTAGCAAGACAAAACAACAAATAAATGTGAAAGCAGAATTGGAGAAGAGACAAGGAGGAAAACAGCTTCTGAATTTAGTGGTAATAGGTAATATTTTTTTCTTTATTTTATTTCAAATATTTTTTGGCCAGAAATATGTGCTTGTTGAGTCTGTGTGTGTTGCAGGAGCAAGATATGCCTCTATTTAGGAAAGAAAATGTCTCAGATTGCACTGAAAACCTCTTGCCCTTGTAGAGTATAACCACTTGTCATCTTCATGGACTGAACTACCAAGTAGGCCTTCTGCCCTTCCCCATATCTTGTCAAAATATAGTATACTTTGAAGTGGACTCATCTTTTTAGCATTTTTCTTTTTAACTTAAGTTTGGCAAAACAGAGGTCATTGTCAAACTTCACCCATTTCTTCTCTCTAGATAATTCTTGTCTGCTGCTGTGTATGATTGTTAGACTCTGAATTGCATGAGCATGAAACAAAACTTCAGGGCATTAATTCCCATATCTACAGTTGAAACAAAATACAGGACTATGTAGCACTTTAAAGACTAACAAGATGGTTTATTAGATGATGAGCTTTTGTGGGCCAGACCCATTTGGGTCTGGCCCACGAAAGCTCATCATCTAATAAACCATCTTGTTAGTCTTTAAAGTGCTACATAGTCCTGTATTTTGTTTCAGCTACACCAGACTAACACGGCTACATTTCTATCACATACCTACAGTGTGTTTCTTTTCCAGCTGTATTATGAAGTCTAAAATTTGTAGTTTAATAATACCGGTCTAATATTTACTTCCCTTCTTAGGACATGTTGATGCAGGTAAAAGTACTTTAATGGGTCATTTACTTTACCTGTTGGGCAATGTGAACAAACGAACTATGCATAAATATGAGCAGGAATCCAAAAAGGCTGGCAAAGCTTCATTTGCTTATGCATGGGTGTTGGATGAAACTGGGGAAGAAAGAGAAAGGTAGGCAAGTTAACGTCTAACATGAATTAATGTTTTCTCTGATTGTGACGTCTGTTACTAACTGTCATTATACTGATTAGCTATGTGCTACTTAAATATTTTAAGAGTAAAATATTTGGTAGAAAATATTTCATCCTTCGTCTACTTAGAGGTATGCTATTGAACGAAAATAAGTATCTTGTCTTGGCTATAGAAATGGAATGCCATTGAGAAGTTGGGTATTTTTTGTTGTTAAAATCCTCAGTATGAAGAGCTGATACAATTTGTTTGATCAAGGCACCAGTGCATGTGAGGAGTTTAAGAAAGGTGAATTTTTTGTCTATTACATCTGACTTGTTAAATTAATATTAGAACACCCTTTGAAATGTCTCTGCCAGCAACATATTAAATTGAAATAAAATGTGTAAATACTTTTTCTGTGTAATGCATTTTTAAATTGTATTACAATGAGAAGGAAGTAATGTGGATAATTTAAAAAAATCATAAAGTCAGTTTTAAAAGCTATATAAATTGGATCTGTGGACAATAACCTTCTGTGTTCAGAAAAACATGAACTAAACAGTAATTTTAATATCTTACCACAGTTTTTGTGGTGTTTGTCAGTATCTTGGGTTTCATTTAAAACCACAGAATGAAATTTGTTTATCTAATGTAATTGTATTTTTATGTCATGCTCATCACCCATGGTATCATGGTATTCAGGCTCCTCTGGTTACAAAGATAACCTTGAAAATGTAAACTGATACAGAGAAATGGGAGTGGGGTGGGCTGCAGAGAGACTAGCTTTTTTAAAAAAAATGAAAGAGAAATGAACTTTAGTTTATTTTCATGAACACTGCAAAACTTCTTCAAATACCAGTCTTCCCCTACATATGTTCAATACAGGCTTTTGTTTGAAAACGACAAAAATCCAATCAACCAAAAATCTTTGTTGCAGACAAAAATGTGAAAATGTTTTTTGTCTCAGAACTTAAAATCCTGAAAATGGAATTTGGCTATCTAGTAATAAAATATTTTTAAATGTTGCTTTAAAACTAAAGTGTTATTAAAGATTAGGATGAATATGTAAACAATGTCTTTGCTTTTATTTCTGTAAATAAAAGAGCTATTCCATGTTTACAGGAAACTTAAATAATTTTCGCCCTCAAACCAGGCTAAGAACTTGGATTATTTTTCCCTCTTCCCCCCCCCCCCCCCACTTTCAAGCCTATATTTTAAAACTAAAGAGTTCTGAAGTGCTCCTTAAATATTTAGATAGTGTTTTACTGTCATTTGGTGTCTCATGGTTAAAAAATGGATAGGACAAGGCGATTTCCCATAGATGCAGTTTAGTCAAATTTGGACTTGAGTCCAGAACTATTCTGCCCTTTTTGAATCATAACAGGCAGATGTGAATGATGTGACATTTACAAAAGTATATCTTAATTCCTATAATTATAGTCAGTAATTTTTTCTTGATTGTGCTTTTGCTGCTGTTGATCCCTATTTTTCAAGGGTGGAGAACTTCAAAATACTGACTTACAAAATGTAACAGCAGCTTTGTGCTTTGCTAGTTAATTCAGAACTGTGTTACTTGTTCTTTGATTTGAGGATATAATCTGTTATGGTATGCAGCTGCCATATTTTCAGCTTCTAGGACTTCAACTGTTTACATGTTGTTCTCTTCTTATCAGCAATTTTTGGCTAACTATACATCTCCTCTCCTACTTGGCATAGCAGAATTAGATTTGGATATCTTTATACATAGCAAAGAACCATATAAAGGGGAAGAGTAAAACTTTTCTTGGCAACACATGTTTTCTTAACTTTTTCAAGATGAAATTCAGATGCAGATAGATAGTTTGTCCAATAAAAGGAAAAGTCATGCCACAAGTAGTCTCCTTAAACTGGCCAAATTTAGTATATGTTCAAATAAACGAATAGTGGCTATGGTGTTCTGATTTATTAAGTCTGCTATTTAATAACTGTGTCTGATGAACTTGACAAGCAGTTGTAATGATGTGTGTTTTATTTAAGGGGAGTAACAATGGATGTGGGCATGACCAAATTTGAGACAAAGACTAAAGTTATTACTTTGATGGATGCTCCAGGCCATAAAGATTTCATACCAAATATGATCACAGGAGCTGCACAGGTAGTAAATATTTCTTAACTGCGCGTATCAAATATAATGTGTTGTTTTATAACTTAGTATTGTACCTTATTTAAATCTAACCTTTTAAACAACATCAATTCCCCCTCAAACCCTTCCCCCCCAGAATCTTTAACAGTTTCTATATATTACATATTAGCAGATAATCTTCTGTTCAAAACATCATACATGTAAATGTATTTTGGGCATCCTAACCTTTAAAAAACGGGGAAAAATAAGTCTTTCATTTTCAGGAAATTTTAACTTTTTGGGGAGGAAGGAGAGGAGAGGGGGAGAGAGTTTTGAGAACTGAAACCATAGAATCATAGAATACTAGGACTGGAAGGGACCTCGAGAGATCATCGAGTCCAGTCCCCTGCCCTCATGGCAGGACCAAATAATGTCTAGACCATCCCTGATAGACATTTATCTAACCTACTCTTAAATATCTCCAGAGATGGAGATTCTACAACCTCCCTGGGCAATTTATTCCAGTGTTTGGCTACCCTGATAGTTAGGAACTTTTTCCTAATGTCCATCCTAAACTCCCTTGCTGCAGTTTAAGCCCATTGCTTCTTATTCTATCCCCAGAGGCCAAGATGAACAAGTTTCTCCCTCCTCCTTATGACACCCTTTTAGATTCCTGAAAACGGCTATCATGTCCCCCCTCAATCTTCTCTTTTCTAAACTAAACAAACCCAATTCCTTCAGTCTTCTCTCATAGGTCATGTTCTCTAGACTTTTAATCATTCTTGTTGCTCTTCTCTGGACCCTCTCCAATTTCTCCACATCTTTCTTGAAATGCAGTGCCCAGAACTGAACACAATACTCCAACTGAGACCTAACCAGCGCAGAGTAGAGCAGAAGAATGACTTCTCGTGTCTTGCTCACAACACACCTGTTAATGCATCCCAGAATCATGTTTGCTTTCTTTGCAACAGCACCACACTGCTGACTCATATTCAACTTGTGGTCCACTATAACCCCTAGATCCCTTTCTGCCATACTCCTTCCCAGACAATCGCTTCCAATTCTGTATGTATGAAACTGATTGTTCCTTCCTAAGTGGAGCACTTTGCCTTTGTCTTTATTAAACTTCATCCTATTTACCTCAGACCATTTCTCCAATTTGTCCAGGTCATTTTGAATTATGACCCTATCATCCAGATTAGTCGCAACCCCTCCCAGCTTGGTATCATCTGCAAACTTAATAAGCATGCTTTCTATACCAATGTCTAAATCGTTGATGAAGATATTGAACAGAGCCGGTCCCAGAACAGATCCTTGTGGAACCCCACTTGTTATGCCTTTCCAGCAGGATTGTGAGCCATTAATAACTACCCTCTGAGTACGGTTATCCAGCCAGTTGTGCACCCACCTTATAGTAGCCCCATCTAAGTTGTATTTACCTAGTTTATTGATAAGAATATCATGCGAGACCGTATCAAATGCCTTATTAAAGTCTAGATATACCACATCCACCGCTTCTCCCGTATCCACAAGACTCGTTATCCTATCAAAGAAAGCTATCAGATTGGTTTGACACGGTTTATTCTTTACAAATCCATGCTGGCTGTTTCCTATCACCTTGCCACTTTCCAAGTGTTTTCAGATGATTTATTTAATTACTTGCTCCATTATCTTCCCTGGCACAGAAGTTAAACTAACTGGTCTATAGAATCCTGGTTTGTTCTTTTTCCCTTTTTATAGATGGGCACTATATTTGCCCTTTTCCAGTCTTCTGGAATCTCTCCTGTCTCCCATGATTTTCCAAAGATGATAGCTAGAGGCTCAGATACCTCCTTTATCAGCTCCTTGGGTATTCTAGGATGCATTTCATCAGGCCCTAGTGACTTGCCAGCATCTAACTTTTCTAGGTGATTTTTGACTTGTTCTTTTTTTATTTTACATTCTAAAACTACCCCCTTCCCACTAGCCTTCACTATGTTAGGCATTCCTACAGACTTCTCGGTGAAGACCGAATCAAAGAAGTCATTGAGCATCTCTTCCATTTCCAAGTTTCCTGTTACTGTTTCTCCCTCCTCACTGACCAGTGGGCCAACCCTCTCCTTGGTCGTCTTCTTGCTTCTAATGTATTTATAAAAAGTCTTCTTGTTTCCCTTTATTCCTATAGCTAGTTCGAACTCATTCTGTGCCTTTGCCTTTCTAATCTTGCTCCTGCATTCCTGTGCTGTTTGCCTATATTCATCCTTTTGTAATTTGTCCTACTTTCCATTTTTTATATGACTTTATTATTTTTAGATCATGCAGGATCTCATGGTTAAGCCAAGGCGGTCTTTTGCTGTATTTTCTATCTTTCCGACACATCGGAATAGCTTGCTTTTGGGCCTTTAACACTGTCCCTTTGAAAAACTGCCAACTCTCTTCAGTCTCGATTCCTATGGAACCTTACCTATCAGCTCTCTAAGCTTACCAAAATCCGCCTTCCTGAAATCCATTGTCTCTATTTTGTTGTTCTCCCTTCTACCCTTCCTTAGAATTGTGAACTCTATGATTTCATGATCACTTTTACCCAAGCTGCCTTCCACTTTCAAATTCTCAATCAGTTCCTCCCTATTTGTTAGGATCAAATCTAGAACAGCTTCCCCCCTGGTAGCTTTTTTTAACCTTCTAAAATAAAAAGTCTCCAGTGCAGTCCAAGAACTTATTGGATAGTCTGTGCCCTGCAGTGTTATTTTCCCAACATATATCTAGATAGTTGAAGTCCCCCATCACCACCAAATCTTGGGCTTTGGATGATATTGTTAGTTGTTTAAAAAAAGCCTCATCCACTTCTTCCACCTGGGTAGGTGGCCTGTAGTAGACTCCTAGTATGACATTACCTTTGTTTTTAATCCCTTTTAGCCTAACCCAGAGACTCTCAACACTTCCGTCTCCTATGTCCATCTCCACCTCACTCCAAGTGTGTTCATTTTTAATGTATATGGCAACACCTCCTCCCTTTTTTCCCTGTCTATCTTTCCTGAGCAAGCTGTACCCTTCTATGCAAACATTCCAATCATGTGTATTATCCCACCAAGTTTCTGTGATGCCAACAGTGTCATAATTGTACTTATTTATTAGCACTTCCTGTTCTTCTTGCTTATTTCCCATACTTCTCGCATTTGTATATAGGCGTCTAAGATCCTGATTTGACCTTGCCTCCCAGTTTTGCCCTGACCCTCCTTTCTCTCTGCCATTGTAGCCCACGCTCCCTCCCATTTCCGACCCATCTCCCAGGTCTCCATATTCTCCACTTACCTGTGGGCTTTGCTCACCTGTCCCCATCGAACCTAGTTTAAAGCCTTCCTCACTAGGTTTGCCATTCTGTATCCAAATAGGGTCTTCCCCCTCCTCGAAAGGTGGACCCCATCCCTGCTTAGCAGTCCTTCCTGGAATAGCATCCCATGGTCGAGGAAGCCAAAGCCCTCCTGGCGACACCATCTTCGCAGCCAGGCATTCACCTCCAGGATGCACCTGTCTCTGCCTGGGCCCCTACCTTCAATAGGAAGGATCGAAGAGAATACCACCTGCGCTCCCAACCCCTTCACCTGTACTCCCAGAGCCCTGTAGTCACTCTTGATCTGCTCAGTGTCACACATCACAGTGTCATTAGTGCCCACATGGATGAGTAGCATGGGGTAGTAGTCAGAGGGCCTGATAATCCTCGACAATGCCTCTGTAACATCTTGGATATGGGCCCCTGGCAGACAACATACCTCCTGAGATGAAATGTCAGGGCGACATATGGGCGCCTCCGTCCCCCTCAGAAGAGAGTCTCCGACCACCACTTCCCTATGTTTCCTATTCATAGTGGTGGCAGCAGACCTCCCAGCCTTGGAGGTACGGGGCTTCTCCGCCTCCGGTGTATGGGGTGATTGCTGATCTCTTGTATAAAGAAGAGCATAACGGTTTCCTAGTACCACGGCGGGAGGGTTCGGAGCAGGGGTGGAGCAGTGCCTGCTGCCAGAAGTAACCAGCTGCCACTTTCCATCCTGAGCCATCTCCTCCTCCACCAGTGGTGTGTCCACAGTCCTGTGTACTGGGACAGCTACCTCAGCTGTCTCCTCATGAACATGGTCCAGGAATTTCTCATGGATGCAGGTGCTCCTCAACCTAGCCACCTTCTCCTGTAGCTCTACCACCTGCTGCCTGAGAGATTCCACCAGCAGGCATCTCTCGCATTGGATGATCTCCCCAGCCTGGATATTAATAAGTGGGAATTGCAATCCACAGTCCCTGCAAAACCACACCAGGATCTGGGTAGAGGCATCCATGCTCAGGTGCTGTTTCTGGAACCTTACAGGCACCGGTGGAGGAGACAGAAGCAGTGCTGGCACAGGTGTTGCGGGTGTTCCTGACCATCGTAGGCCTCCCTCTGTCAAACTCCCCTGTCTGCAGCTCCTGTCCGCTTCGCATAATGTCTTATGCTTTTTTCTAAATTGAATATAAGAACGAAAGAATGACCATACTGGGTCAGAGCAAAGGTCCATCTAGCCCAGTATCCTGTCCTCTGACTGTGGTCAGTGCCAGAGGAATGAACAGAAGAAGTAATTAATCATCAAATGATCCAACCCCAGTCACCATTCTCAGCTTCAGACACACAGAGGTTAGGGACACCATCCCTGCCCTATGTGGCTAATAGCTATTGATAGATCTATCTTCCATTAATGTATTCCTTTTTTAACCGTCTTATAGTCTTGGAGTTCACAACATCCTCTGGCAAGGAATTCAACAGATTGACTGTGCATTGTATGAAGAAATACTTCTTTTTGTTTGTTTTAAATTTAATTTGGTGACCACTAGTTCTTGTGTTATGGGAAGGAGTAAATAATTCTTCTTTAATCACTTTCCATACCGATCATGATTATATAGACCTATATCATCTCCTCCTCCCCTCAGTCGTCTCTTTTCCAAGCTGAAAAGTCCCAGTCTTATTAATCTCTCCTCAAATGACAGCTGTTCTATACCCCTAATAATTTTGGATGCCTGTTTCTGAACTTTTTCCAAAGTCAAGATATATATTTTGAGATGAGGCGACACATCTACATGCAGTATTCAAGATGTGGTTGTACCATGAATTTATGTAGAGGCAATAAGATATTCTCTGTTTTCTTCGCTGTCCCTTTCTTACTGATTCCCAATATTCTATCTCCTTTTTTTGACTGCTGTAACTTTTTTAGGGCAACTGTAGCTGTTTGGAGGGTTAAATATTATATGTTGCAGCTTTAGCTTTCTTGAGGTGTGGTTGGTGGTTAAACAAGAGTCTGATGTAAGTTCCCTGTAACCTATGGGGCTGCTTGGGTATTGGCATAACATTACAGAATGATGCGGTAGGTCTCTGTCAGTTAATGCGTGGCTCAGCTCACTTCATGATATCCTTCTGATCCCTTGTGTGGAAAAAGGGAATGAATTGGGACTTTGATTTGGAGCTAGGGTTTTTGGGCAGGCCTGAGGGAACAGAAAAGGCATTCCCGTTTTCATCTGGAGTCGTGCTGACGGTCTCTTGTTGAGTATAGGTTAAGGTGTGTGTTTGACTAGTCAGGGCCATATTTATCCATAATATATTTATCTTGTACAAATTATTTTCCTAACCATCTTTTTTGTCACCTAGGCTGATGTGGCTATCTTGGTTGTAGATGCCAGCAGAGGAGAGTTTGAAGCAGGGTTTGAGACTGGTGGACAGACACGAGAACACGGGTTGTTGGTTCGCTCTCTCGGAGTAACACAACTGGCAGTTGCAGTCAATAAAATGGATCAGGTACTTGCTTGATCATTTTCTTTACTGAAAGGTTCCGTATCCCTTCATATGAATTCTAAATTAAGAGGATCTGTGTTCCACGGCCAGAAGATTTGTCCTTCCCTTTTTCTTTACACAGTTACCAGTTCTCATAATGCCTGTGTTCAGCAAGAAGAAAATTCTTCTGAAGCCTGTGAATTCCTCATGTAGACCAAGAAGAGGTAGATTTTCAAAAATAAGGGGCAGTTAGATGCTAAATTCCCATTGGGAGTCAATGGGAATTGGATCTGTAACTCCACTTTGTATTTTTTTAAAATCTCCCCAAAGAGTACTGTCTAAGTAATCCTGCTGACATTTACTGGGGTAAACATTCCCCATGAAGATTGTCAGGACCATTGATGGGGGGAAGGGTCAGCTGCAGAAGCTGGAGCCCCAGAGCCTTTAAATCACCACCAGAGCCCTGTACAGCAGGGTCTAGGTAGTGCTCAGGGATGGCTGGGGGAGGCTAGCTCTCAGCCCCACTCCTCTCACCTGAGGCTCCACCCCTACTGGGGGGCCCAGATTTTAGCCCCTCCTCTACCTTGCCCAGGGCCCCTGTAAGTCTGTGGGTCACCCTCGGAATTGCCACCCTGATGACAGTTGTAGAGTCACATGGGGTGCTGATGAGTGTATGTAGCTGCATTTGCTCAAAAACATGCTATTTATTTAAAATTACACTTACTGTACATATTAGTAATACATTACAACTAAATACATGTAAATTAAGAGAAATCCTTGTGGAGTCTGATTTTTGTTTTGCCTTGAACATAAGAACGGCCATACTGGGTCAGACCAAAGGTCCATCTAGCCCAGTATCCTGTCTGCCGACCAGGGGCGGCCCGTGAGCCTAGGCAAACTAGGCAGTTGCCGTTGGTGCCACTGGCCCGGGCGCCCGATGATGACGTAATAGGGTGCCCCGTGATTACGTCACGGCTGTGCAGGTGGGAGCGCCGATCACGCCTTCCGCCTGGGGCGCCAGCTGCCGCAGCCGGCCTCAGACCACTCCTGCTGCTGACAGTGGCCAATACCACATGCCCCAGAGAGAGGGATCACAACAGGTAATCCTCACATGATTCCTTCCCTGTCACCCACCTCCAGAGCAGGTGAATGATACTATGTGAATTTAAAAACAAAAATCAGAGGTACTGTGGTGAACAAGTTCATTTATAGTATCTTAGACAGAAAGTAGAACTGCAGATTTACCCTACAACTTATTCCAGATAGACAAATTTCTGTGCCTAAATGCAGCCCTATTGCATTCAGTTACATTCCACATTGTAGAATAAGGCCTTCAATTCATTTTCTTTCATAATATGCTCAATGCTGTCTTTCTCAAAATGTGGAAGAAACACTATCAACATTTTATTAATTAGGCTTAATCTTTGAACTGAAGTTTTCATGTAAGGTCTTAAGCTGGGTGTACAGTATTAAGCAGTCGATGTAATTTGTATAGAGAAATATGCCAAAATCCAATATTTTTTTTCAAAAAATGTTTTTATTTTAGGTCAGTTGGCATCAGGAGAGATTTCTGGAAATTACCAGTAAACTTGGCCAGTTTCTTAAACAAGCTGGCTTTAAGGTAAAGTAAATTTAAGATTGAGGTTTTTAAAGGCTTGCGGCCTCCCGTATAACAACTCTTCTATTTCTCCAGTTTGTCTAGATCATTTCCAAAGCACTTGCAACCCTTCACAATATGGTATCATCTGCAAACTTTATAGGTGTACTCTCTTCCATTATCTAAATCATTGATGAAGATACTGAACAGAACTTGCCCCAAAACTGACCCTTGCAGAACCATACTCATTATGCCCTTCCAGCATGACTCAGAACCATTGATAACTACTCTCTGGAGATGGTTATCCCATCAGTTATGCACCTGTCTTTATAGTACAGGCTGTATCTCCCTGTCCGGCATCCTTGGGACCTGACTGGTTCAGAACCAGGGAATTTACTGGACCAGAGGAGGTCAGTGCGGCAGGGGCTCTGCTTCCCCCCTGGCCGCCTGGGGGCTCCACTTATCCTGAGGCACACCTCCCTGTCTGCAGCATTCAGAAATTCCTCAAATTATTGAGGAACCAGGAAGCTTGTACCGAGAACCACATTCTATTCATTCCTCAGGCAAAGCTGTCATGCTTTCTCCATCATCTCCGGGAATGACTTTCATCCCTTCCAGGAGCTGGCAAAAGAGTGACTGAAACCCTCCAGACACCATTGGAGGAAGTCAAGGATACACATTCTCTACTCTTTAGCATCCTCCACTATACCTCCTCCTCATAGATGGCCCTCCCAATTAATGAGGCCATTTTAGACCTGGCAAAGATTGTGTGGCAGATCCCAGAATCAGTGGTACCAGTTTGCAAGTGGGTGGACAAAAAAATGCCATGTCCCTGCTAGGGATATCACGTGTATGCGATTAACTGATAAGCCTCAGCTTATTGATGAATCTTATCGAACACGTGCGCGCTCCTCCCACCGCCCACACCTTGCTGCCTCTGTATCATGCTGTCAGCCAATACTTTAGAATCTAAAATCTAAAGGTTTTTTAATAAAAGAAAGAAAAGGGATAGTAAAATTTTTAAAAGAATATGTATACCAATTGCAAAATTATTGGTGCAGGCATGTAGCAGAGATGAAATAAACTGGTGTCTTAGTTTCTGGAATACATCATCTGTTAGGATGACTCAGCAGTCCTTGCAGACTTCAGTTCATAGGCGAGATCCTTCATAGGCGAGAAGTAGGAATGAAGACAAAAATGGAAGAACATCCAGGACCCTCTTTATTATCTTTGCGCATGTGAAGGGATTCCCATTGTTCTGTTTGTGTGAAAGTATGTCCCAAGATGGAGTTTGTCATGAAGTCGCCTGTCCATGCATGATTCAGTCCTTTTCAAGGAGCAGCCATCGCTTACATGCTGGTATGAACGTTTGCATCAAAGTTTGTTGGATGTGGATTGGCAACACCAGCTGTACATAGTCAGTCAAGTACTGTTGTTCACTTCACTAGCAACCGTTTCACAATGGGCTGGCCAAGCGGCCTGTTGAGGTCTCCAGAAGCAAATGTTTGAAATACAAGTACATAGCTAATACTTAAAACTTCAAATGCAAAAATGATGCATGCCCATGAGCAGTATAAACAGAATCTGCAAATCATAAGATTTTCATAGACATCTTACTTGGCCCACTTTGTACAAGATTTGGTGCAAACATATAACAGTGATTGCAACAATGATTTGTACTCTCATCTTACAGTTATGTAACTGTCACATGTAACGTATACTTTCTGATTTTGTCTTCGCTTTGATTGCTTTGATGTACAGTAAACAGAAGGAAGCTTCATCAGCCAAGAAGACCTTCAAATTTTGAATAAATTGAGAGTTCATCTTATTAGAGGCTGGGTATTATCAGGCAAAATATTTTCTTTTTGACTCAAGGAAAATGTGAAATAGTAAGCAAAATGCCATGAATTTAAATATAGTTGTAGTAATATTGTAAATGTGCTCTTTACTGCTGTTTTTTCATAAAGGTACCATTCTACAGATGCATTGTATATGTATTTTTGAGAATTTTTTTTTGTTCTGTTTCTTTAATTAGGAGTCTGATGTAGCTTATATCCCTACAAGTGGCCTTGGTGGTGAAAATCTAGTCTCAGTATGTCAATCAAGTGAACTCACTGAATGGTATAAGGGAAAATGTTTGTTAGAACAAATTGGTGAGTGTGCCATTCTGCTTTATTTTTATTTGGTACATTGTATTCTTGTTTGTCAAAACTGTTCTTTTTGGGGGAGGAAATTGTGTGTGTTTGTGTGTAGCAGGGGGAGATGGGATGAAATATATTCGGTTGCTTAAGTGAAAAATTGTGAGATGATCATTTTGGTCACTTAAATATAGAGAATCTCAAGGTATTATTAATTTATTTTCAGATTCTTTCAAACCACCTCAGAGATCAGTGGATAAACCCTTTAGATTATGCGTGTCTGATGTCTTTAAAGGTTGGTTTTACTGTGTATAAATTTTATTTGATTAATGGATCTGAAGATGTAAATCTATAGCTAGATGTGTGTGTGCATATTTTGACAAATTTTAAATTATTTTAAAATCATTTCTTTTAACTGCTAAAAATCTGACTATAAAATAAGTGTAAAAAGAGACTTCTGTTCAGGGGATTATACTTATTTTATGTGTACAAAGCAGTTTTATTATTGTATGTTTTATTGATGTTTTACTGGTAAAGAAGCTGATTGTGTCATACTGATGGTTACACATGTGGAATTTGCAGATTGGGGTATAGAAATCAGTAGTCTTGGCTTGTGGTTCGGTTCTTATTCCTTGAGAGCATAATTAAGTGGCAGTGTGATCTGAGATTTATTATACAACCTGACATAGTAACCATTAATTTATTGCCACGTCATACGTTCTATTATTTACTGTTGAAACTTTAAGAATTTATCACATTGAAGTATGTTGCATACCAGAGTAAACATCATTACAGTGTTGCTATATGTATACCGTACGTAAAACTATTGAGGAACTTTTCAATAATTAATTTTGTAGTGAGCTCAATTTTACAGCTTTACTAATGAACTTAAAATGAATAATTTTACTAAACCTACTCTATACAAATCCGCATTTGCGAAATATTTTTGGTGGTAGTTTGGGAATTACGTCCTTATTTACAGATACAGAGTCTGTTGTTTAAATAGTAAATTTTTTTCATGCATGGCTAGTTTTGAACACTTATCCAGCTTTGAAATTTGGGCCCTTATATTTTTATTTTAGATTTTTTTTCTAGCACACGTGGTTCTCTCACTTTCCACACTTTTGTGGTGTTGCATGTTTGTTGTTATTTGACCAACACAGTAATTCAGATACAAATCGGTTGTAATAGAGAAGAAAAATGTCCCACTGGTTCATCTGGTAATGCTTCTCTAGATACATATGACGGAGCACCCTAATGAAGAAAGAAATGTTACTCTGTTATTCTATGAATATAACATATATGCATAAAACATTTCTAGATACATGCTGAAACTTAAAAAAAAGTTACGAATTTTTGTCTGAAACCAAACATGTCTTTATAGTTTGGAAGAACTTTGCTTCAAGTATATCTATAAGAGCAAGAACAGTAGCCTACCACTCACTTTTTTAATAAATAACCAGTGAGAACATTTATATGACTAAAATTGCACTCACTAGTTCAGTAAAACTCCAATAGTCCAGCATCCAATTGTATGGCACTCCTGAGAGTCCGGCATCAAAATGGCAAGAGCCTAGTGAGTGAAGTTCTGCAAAAAACGAGTTATAAGGCGGTGGCGGCAGCAGCTGAACCGAGTGAAACCGGACGGGACTGAATCAGTTTGCCACTGGCATTGTGTGACGCTGGACAGTGATTGTGCTACAATAAAAAGGGTTAAAAACACTTTATATACAGTATATACTGTGTTTATGTATATATAAATAAACCTTATAGTACCTCCTGATAGTCCAGCATATCCGATAATTCAGCACCATCTAGGTCCCAAAGGTTCCGGATTATCCGAAGTCTACTGTATATAGATTTTCAAAATGAGAAATATATAGTAAACTTCCGATAATCCGGCACCTTTAGGACCCAGGGGGTGCCGGATTATCAGATATGCTGGACTATCGGATGGAAGGGCTATGAGGGGTCTGGAGTGGGGTGGGAGGGGATGCCACCCCAGACCTCTCTAAGCCCCCCCCTTCCGATAGTCCGGCTCTGCCCCAGGTGTCCCTGATTCAGCCGCTGCTGGTCAGTTTCAGCAGCAGCTGAATCAGAGATGCCTGCAGCAGAGCAGCTGGGGTACTGCCCAGTTGGTCCCGTAGCGCTGTCCCTTGGGGCTGCGTTACCAACCTGGCAGGACCCCAGCTGATCTGCCCCAGGCGTCCCCGATTCAGCCGCTGCTGAAACAGATCAGCAGCTGATTCCAGGAAGCCTGAGGCAGAGCAGCTGAGGTCCTGCCGGGTTGGTCCCGTAGCACCGTCCTTCGGCACTGTGGGACCAACCCGGCAGCTCTCCAGCTGCTCTGCCCCAGGCGTCCCCAAAAGCAGTTGGGGTGCTGCTGGGTTGGTCCCACAGCTCTGAGGGGCAGCGCTACAGGACCAACCTGGCAGCACCCCAGCTCCTTTGCTCCCGGCTTCCCGGATTCAACTGCTGGTCAGTTTCAGAAGTGGCTGAATGGGGGAAGCCTGTCCGGATGCCCCAGCACTTCCAGGTTCCTGATGGTGCCGGACCATCAGGAGTGCCGGAGCATTGGATGCCAGACTAATGGAGTTTTACAGTACTTTGTAAATATAATACTTTTTTATTCATAACAAATGCTAAACTCACCTACTATTGCTGTAAGTTTGAATAGCAAACCAATTTTAATTGACTTTTGGAGAGTATAAAGTATGCCAGTAGAGCTGGTTCATTGGACAATAAATATGCCTGAGTACATGAAGTTGTCTTAAGATACCTCAGTAAATATTTTTGTCTATAAATCATATTGGGGTGCTTAAAATCAAATGGGCTAATGATCTAATGTATCAAAAAACTAAAAGTTGGATTTTTATGCAACCATATTAATTTTAAAGAACTGGGTTTCTGCTCTTAGATTAGAAAAATACCAAATCAAGGGGTTTCAGAATTAATGTTTTCATTATTATGTAAAACTGTTGACTTTACAAATAATGAATACTGACTTAGCTGAGAAAAATGTGTGTTCTCACATTAAAATTAATCTATCTTGCTATTGGGTTAACTTTATATAAAAATGCTTCTTACACTTCTATATAGTTGTTTTATTATTTCAAATTCTTAACATGATTATTACAGATCAAGGATCAGGATTTTGTGTGACTGGTAAAATAGAAGCAGGCTATATTCAGACTGGAGATAGACTTCTAGCTATGCCTCCCAATGAAACTTGCACTGCAAAAGGTACAGTATTCAAAAGCTTGTTTACTTTCAGGTCAATACTGGTCTAGAAACAGTTACTGAAATGGTAACAGGTTGTCAAACTGATACCAACTGTCAAACATATAATGTGAAAGCATAAACGAATTTTAGATGTGCCGGTATAAATATCTGTCTTTGAAAGATATGTGAAAGTGTGTATGGTTTTTCATTTTTTTTATAGTGCAAGTTATTCCATGTGTGTCAGCCTCATGATTTTTTTCAGTGAAAAGAGTTCAGCAGTTCCTAGCTGTAAAATGTATGAAACACAAAGAATCATTAGTAGTCAGACTTCCTAGAGCATTGCTATTTGTGTGTGGGTTTTAAACAGCCCTTGCAGGTAAATCTTACCTTCTGAAGTTTTTCATACCTGTTGTGCTTGAAGACATTCCATTGTTAGGGATGGGAGGCACTTATCAGTCCAACTGTATCCCAGGTGCTTATCAATTGAAAATATATTTCTGCAGTCTTAAAAATTTCAAGGAACAGAAGAATATTAAATCATATTTCCCCCTTTCAATATGCCACATACATTTTCAGCATTTAATTTTATTTTTTCACAATTTTCTTAACTCCTGTATCAGCAAATAGAAGAAAGAATGAGTTTGTGTTTGAAAAAAAGTTTTGTTTCAGTTTATTTTTTGATGATAATAAAATGTTGAATAACTGAGGAAAGTTGTTGAATAGCCATTTGTTTCAACTATTAGTTTTATAGTGTTCACCACTAAGGGAAATTAAAACCTATTTTTCTGATTTGGTTATATGGAAGAGTTGATACTAAATTTATTATTTTTGTATGACTGGCTAATGACTGAACAATTGAGCCGTCATAAAAAAAATTCAAAATATTTGTGCACGATATTAATATGCACACTAATGGCTAGAACATTTAAAGCTGTTAAGGTGAAAATATTTCTTGATTACATGTAACAAGTGAATACATGACACTACAATATGTTGAAACTAAATCTTCATAAAGTTTGCAGTAATAAAGTGCATAGATATGCACTGCTAGGTATATTTAAACTAAATGAAAAATAAAAATGTTTTAAAACATGTTTATGTATGTCTGGTATAGCTAATATTGTCATTGAGGAACATGCAAAGCATCTAGGAAGGGAAGGATGTACAATGGTGGCATTAATCTTTTTACTTCTACAGTGCATTCTGCTGTCCTTGTTCACTAGTACACCTGAAGAGTCGAACAGAAATTTACAGCAGTCTGAGTATGCTAAGTGTGGGGATGACCTGACCACTTTTCTATGCTTGTTGCAGGAGGGGAGGAAGTAGCACAGAAATTGTTAGGTCTATATCATTTGAGTATTTCCCCATCCTATGTTGGGAAGAGCCATCTGGCACTGTAGCATCACATAGTGGCTCAAATGTAGCTGTGGATTTGGAGCAACTGTTTATTAAATACTTACATTTAAGGAGGAGACAATAACATACTTGTATCTCAGTACAAACTTGAGGCATGTTAACCTGTATATGGCTCTGAGCTAATCAATTCTAACAAAAAGAAAAGTCTGAACTTTGTTTATCCTTGTCTGGGAGTGCCACCTTTAGGTGAAGTAATTATCAACATTGCTTAACAAAATAGTCCCTCATGGCATCATGCTTGAATTTGAATAACACTGTATGCCCATGCTGGAAAGGAACAGGAGAGACAGATTTGCAAACTAAGAAATACAGTTTGGTATGTGTTAACGTAACCCACACACTTCTGGGTGTAGTATAATGTCCCATCTAGTGGCACGTAGACCACTTAACAGAGAGAATCGCAAGTTTACTCTACAGCCCTAGCTAATAGCTATCTGGCTTTTAGTTCATGCGTCAGAGGCTCATTACACTAAGCTTCAGAGTTCCCAGATTTGATTCCGCCTACTAATGACCAGGGTCTGGCAGAGATGCATTAATATGAAATGTTTCTTGTTTAAATTGTGATTTGCAGTGAAATGGACCTAATCTGTGAATGTACAGTATTTACAAAATCAAAACTTTGGCTAACATTTTTTTTTTGCTTCAGTATTACTTATTTACAAGTCCCAATGAATTTTTTATTCTCACCAATAAGTCTATACCTATTCTCACAATCAATAGAATACCTACCCAATTGCTTTCTAATAGGTAACATTCAACCCAAAGTCATTTGTTGCACTTTTCCTCTGATAGGGAGAGCACTAACTAACTTACGGTAAATGAAAGTTGACATTTGAACCAGTAAGGAACAATGAAAGGCAGGACGGTGTATGCATGTGCATCAGAGAATGGGTGGGGCAAACACTGTGGTATTAGTACACAGTAATATTTTCAAGACCGCATCATCTGCGCTGTGTGACTAGCGCTGAATCCACTCCCATGACATAGACAAAGCCATATTAATAGGGTGGAGTGAGAGCGGTAAGTCCTTTAAAAAAAAAAATTGTTTCCTCTGTGCTTTTAGTCAAAAGCTTTTACTCTCAGCCCATTCATATTGAAAATTGATGAGTAATGGTTGATGAAGCACAAATGGCCCAAACAGAGCTGTTTGTTTGTAGCACAGAACCTAGGTACTTCACTGTGAGGTTCTGTTCTTACTCATTTCCAGGAATCACACTGCATGATGAACCAGTTGATTGGGCTGCAGCAGGAGATCACGTTAGTCTCACTTTGACCGGCATGGATATTATCAAAATCAAGTGAGTGCAAATCTGAGTTTCAGTCTAAGCAACGGTTTGTTTTTAATGAAAAACCTTGTAACTACTACACTTTATAGTCGGCGGTTTACTTGAAGAATGATTTGGTTACCAGGATATTTAAAACCAAAGTGATGCATATCACCTGGCCTGCATGTACAAACGTTGGAAACATCTGCTGTATGTGCAACGGCAACCTCAGAAGAACACTGTTAGTGTTCGTGATTAATTGACCCTAATGCTGGCAGAAGTGATTGTAAAAGCCTTTTGCTTACGCTTCTCATTCTTGGAATTGCAAAATATAAGTCTTGAATTGCCAAATGGAGCTATATATAATAATATATTCAGAATTTAGATAATATAAAAGGCTTATCAAGACTTCACCATACTCTAAATCATCCAGACAAAAGCATGTCTAAACTGTATGGTCAAACTATTGGTAGTGAACAATTAATTCAATAAATTTAGCCCCTCATTCTGTTTCCCAAAAATTTAAAGAAACAGATATAATTTTTAAATAAATTGATTAATATTAATGATTTATGAAAGCATATTGCAGCCTACTCATTTCTAACAATACGTTTGTCACAGCTGCTGCAATGTGTTTTGGTTATTTGTTAATTGCTATTCATGTAACATGTTTGGAATTCATGTGGCTTCTTTTCTGCTGTGGGTCGAACTGCCAAACTCATAAGGCTCTTTCAAGCTGGCTGCCCAAATGCTACTTGTTTCAATATTTGCGCAAATGTATACTTTCCTTTGCTAAGGAAAAAGACAGTTATTTTGATTTCCTTCGCTGCAGCAGTTGTATTCCTTGACAGTCTCTTCTGCTGTTGTCAAATGAAGTTCGTTTGGGAGTTGTGCTGTCCACGTTCTGTAGGTTGTTTGTCTTGGGTGATGTAAATTTTTGAAAAGTAAAAGTCTTTACGTTTCAGGTCTATTGAAATTGTTGGTGTTCTGTTCTGTTCAATTCCGGGGGCATGGCTGGGTTGCTCAGACACCTTGATCTAAGTTCTTTCTGTGGTCATGTTTGAAAGGGTACAACTGATGTGATTGTGTATGAATAACAAAGTGATGTACACATGGAATAGGGCATTGGTTTTCTTTCTCTGTTTTTGTGTTAGTGTAGGTCTGGTTAGTACTGAGTGACACATAGCAATGCTCCCCTTATCTCCTTTATCCACAAAAAACATGATTTGTGGATTTAACACTACTGGTTGCATATCTTAGCTTCAGTATAGCTCTATTATGAAAGTGGGTTTATTTGTTGTGCTTGAACACATTGCTGATGAAAGTTAAAAGATTTAATGGTGTTGGAGAGAGTAGCCCTCACGCCACAAAACAGGTAAATCAAAGGCAGCAGCACTGCATATTTGCCCACCCCAAAATGTCTTGCCATTGTTCTGGAGAGATGACCTCTGGGTAATAGGCTAATTTATTCTCCTTGGTGTGTCTTCTCACCAAATATTATAATTTAAGAAGAATTTTAGCAGTGGAGGTACTTGTCCATTTGGATCTTGCCATACTTTTCCACACTCACCCACAAACAACTTTTATATCTTGTAGTAATGCACTTGACTTCGTGCATTAATTGTGTGATAGTTTCTTTTCACATAAATCGTATTATTGTGTCACTTCTTTTAGTTAATAGTTACTTAAAAAGTACTGCTTAACATTTTTCCAATATAATATCAGAATATTTGTCTTGTTTCTTCTTGTAGTGTTGGCTGTGTATTTTGTGGTCTCAAAGAACCCATCAAAGCATGCACTCGTTTCAGAGCTCGTGTCCTCATCTTTAATATTGAAGTCCCCATTACTAAAGGATTCCCTGTAAGTCTTCAACTAGTTGTCTCTTTGAACATTCTGATTTTCTTCATAGGTGGCTCAGTATTCTTGTTGATTTAAATAAAACAATTTTGTACTCCTACAGAGGGAAAACTTAGTAAACAGCAATATGTAATCATTAGCATTCTCTTGAAATTCTAGTTTAAAGATGCAGAGTTACAGCTTTGGAGGCAGATTCCTGTTAGGGATGTAAGCAACTGATCAACTACCTGATAAGCATAGGCTTATCGGGTAGTCGAGTTGACTAGTCACTTCCCCCGCTTGCTGCCTCTGTATCAGAGGCAACAAAGTGGGGGGCAGCAGGAGCTGGTGCTGGGAGGAGCCAGCTTCAAAGCCAGTTTTCCCCAGCACTGTCTCCGCAGGGGGTTGCAAGTGGCAGGGAAGGCAGCGGCGCAGTAGGATATGGCGTGAGCAGAGGCAGTGTAGCAGGGGCTCAAGCACTCCCTGCTCACCTCAGGTTCCCCGTGGGCAGCTCTTACTACATTTAAAAGGCAAAGGTGCAGCCGGGATAGTGAGTGCCCCCGCCCTACCTCTTATTGGCTAATTGAGTAGTCGATAGGAATTCCATCGGCTACTTGATTAGCTGGTTAATCAAAATTTAACATCCCTAATTCCTGTTCCTCCTGATTTCTGATAAATTCTGTCCCGATCAAAGAATGTGAGGGTTATGCACACTGGTTTTAAGCAGGCCAGTCACTAATAATACATTTATAGAAATGCACCTAGTTGTAAATCTCAGTACCTGCCACAGGCTTCAAAAATGGACAATAACCAAAAAACTTAGAAAGAAATATTTATTATAATGTATAAAAGTACCACCCTTAAGAGAGGTCTAGTAATCATATCCACAGCTGTCCCATAAAGTCCAGGATATGGCTGCCCAGGAGATAAGCTCTGAGTAGATGAATAGTGTTTATGCCTAGACAATAATTTGATGTGTGATTGCAGCAAGCACAAAAATACCTGAAAAATCAGCGAGGAGTCCTGTGGCACCTTATAGACTAACAGAAGTGTTGGAGCATAAGCTTTCGTGGGCAAAGACCCACTTCTTCAGATGCATGTAGTAGAAATTTCCAGAGGCAGGTATAAATATGCAGGCCAGAATCAGGCTAGAGATAATGAGGCGAATCTAATCACGGAGGATGAGGCACACTTCTAGTAGCTGATCTGGAGGTGTGAATACCAACAGAGGAGAAGCTGCTTTTGTAGTTAGCCAGCCATTCACAGTCTTTGTTTAATCCTGAGTTGATGGTGTCAAACTTGAGGATGAACTGTAGCTCAGTGGTTTCTCTTTGAAGTCTGGTCTTGACGTTTTTTTGCTGGAGGATGGCTACCTTTAGATCTGCAATTGTGTGTCCAGGGAGATTAAAGTGTTCTCCTACAAGTTTTTGTATATTGCCATTCCGAATATTTGATTTGTGTCCATTTATTCTTTTACGTAGGGACTGTCCAGTTTGGCTGATGTGTATATAGTAGAGGGGTATTGTTGGCACATGATGGCATATATTACATTGGTAGATGTGCAGGAGAATGAACCAGTGACCATGTGGCTGATCTGGTTAGGTCCTGTGATGGTGCTGCTGGTGTATATATGTGGGCAGAGTTGGCACCGAGGTTTGTTGCATGGAGTGGTTCCTGAGTTAGTTACTATTGTGCGGTGTATAGTTGCTGGGTATACGTCTGGCTCTGTTAATCTGTCTCCTCACTTCCTTGTGTGGGTATCGTAGTTTCCAGAATGCTTGTAGAAGACCTTATAGGTGTAGGTCTCTGTCTGAGAGGTTGGAGCATATGCGGTTGTACCTCAGTGCTTGGCTGTAGACAATGGATAGTGTGGTGTGTCCGGAATGGAAGCTAGAGGCATGCAGGTAAGCATAGCGGTCGGTAGGCTTTCGGTATGGGGTGGTGTTTATATGACCGTCACTTATTTGCACCTTGGTGTCCAGGAAATGGACCTCCCATGAAGACTGGTCCATGCTGAGGTTGATGGTGGGGTGGAAGCTGTTGAAATCATGGTAAAATTCTTCCAGAGTCTCCTTCCCATGGGTCCAGATGATGAAGATCTCATCGATGTAGCGTAGGTAGAGAAGGGGCATAAGTGGATGAGAGCTGAGGAAGTGTTGTTCCAGGTTAGTCATAAAAATGTTGGCGTATTGTGGGGCCGTGTAGGTGCCCATAGCAGTGTCACTGGTCTGGAGGTATATATTGTCACCAAATCTGAAATAGTTGTGTGTGAGGATAAAGTCACAGAGCTCAGCCACCAGTTGTGCTGTCGCATCATCAGGGATACTGTTCCTGACAGCTTGTATTCCATCTACGTGTGGGATGTTTGTGTAGAGAGCCTCTACATCCATGGTGGCTAGGATAGTGTTTTCTGGAAGATCACCAATGCATAGTAGTTTTCTCAGGAAATCAGTAGTGTCACAGAGGTAACTGGGAGTGCTGGTGGTGTAAGGTCTGAGTAGAGAGTCCACATATCCAGACAGTCCTTCAGTGAGAATGCCAATGCCCGAGATGATGGGGCGTCCAGGATTTCCAGTTTTGTGGATCTTGGGTAATAGATAGAACAGCTCTGGTCGGGGCTCTAAGGGTGTGTTGATTTGTTCCTGTGCTTCTGTGGGGAGTGTCCTGGGCAGATGATGTAGTTTCTTAGTGTATTCCTCAGTGGGATCTGACGAAAGTGGCTATAGAATTTGGTATTGGAGAGTTGTCTGGCAGCCTCCTTTTGGTAGTCAGGCCTGCTCATGATGACAACAGCACCTCCTTTATCAGCCTCTTTGATTATAATGTCAGAGTTGTTCCAGAGGCTGTGGATGGCATTGCGTTCTGCACGACAGGTTATAAGGCAAGCGATGCTGTTTTTCCACAATTTCTTCCTGTGCACGTCAGCGGAAGCATTCTGTATAGAGGTCCAGACTGTCATTTAGACCCTCAGGAGGAGTCCATGTGGAGTAGTTCTTCTTGTGCTGTTGGTGGGAAGGTATCTGTGTGTCAGTGCGCTGTTCAGTGTTGTGTTGGAAGTATTCCTTGAGATGGAAACAGCGAAAGTAGGCTTCCAGATCACCGCAGAACTGTATCATGTTAGTGGGGGTGGTGGGGCAAAAAGAGAGTCCCTTAGACAGGACAGACTCTTCTGCCGGGCTGAGTGTATAATTGGAAAGATTGACAATATTGTTGGGTGAGTTAGGGGTACCACTGTCGTGGCCCCATGTGGCAGGTATGATTTTAGACAGCTTACAGTCCTTTTTCCTCTGTAGAGAAGTGAAGTGTGTAATGTAGATCTCCTGTCTTACTTTAGTAAAGTCCGTTTGTGGGGAAGGTTGTTTTTTTTTTTTAAATACCTAAATTAGCTTGAATCTAGCTAGTTTGAATAACAATATCAGTGAAGCCACAGCAGCATAGGTTGTGCAAATCTACCTTGGAACCTGGATATGTACTCAAGATACTAGCCCTTGTTTTCACTATGTCATTTCTACTGTTGTTTGAACTAGTGCTGCCTCAGGTATATCTGCACGTGCTGCAGTCACACCTCAAATTGCAGTGGAGACACATACCCAGAGAAGAATGTCCATCAGTAAAGCTAGGAATTTTTGTGCTACTATCGGGCCAGTTCTTTATTTTGACATGTGCATTAGTAGACAGAATTTTTTGGAAGTCAAAGTTTAGACTTTGAGGATGTTTCAGGCTCTTAAAATATAGGTAGATGTAAATGTAGAATTTTAAAATGTAAGCTGCTAACTGAAAAAAGGAAGCTTTTGTTATTTTAGGTGATTTTACACTATCAAACTGTAAGTGAGCCTGCCACTATTAGACGATTGCTGAGTATCCTTCACAAGAGTACTGGCGAAGTCACAAAGAAGAAACCTAAGTAAGTATTTATGAAATTAACATTAACTACAATAAACATTTAGTATATTCAAATATGTAAAAATAAAACAAATTGAATCATAGTACAGAAAATATTTTGTTTCAAGATAGTTTTAATATACTTACATATTGTACTGTGTTTCATTTGTAGAGTTCAAAGCACTTTATAAAACAAGATGAGTATCTTAATCCTTGTTTTACAGATGCTATGGCACAGGAAGTGAATTGACTTGCCCAGTCTCACCCTGTGAGTCATTAGCAGAGCTGTGAATAGTACATGTTTTCCCAGATTACTATCTCAATGCCATGCTGTGACGGCACGTTGGGGGTTCCCCATCTCCTGCACCCCGAAATGGCACAAACAGACTGCACCAGCCAGTGGAATTGAGGGTGGTTTATTGCTCCTCCAGCACAGCGCAGCACAGATGTAATCTGGTTACAGGAACTGGGGCTAAGAGGCCTCAGTGCTCCCCCTTGAGATAGGGGAGTCCCAGCCCCCTCCCCAGCTCCTTATTCCCTGCCTTCCAGCCAGGAACTAACTAACCCTCTTCCAGCCCTGCCCCCCAGCCAGGGCAGCATCCACCTTCCTTTGTTCCTCTCCATGGGGGGTGTCTGGCCACTGGTTCAACAAGTTTGGCATTACCTCTGCCTAGTGAGGCTTTCCCTGCTGGGTCTTGCTCCAGACAGCAGGGGTCACCACATCCCAGCAAGTACCCCCACTACGTCACACATGCTCACTAGATTATGCTTTAGTTCCTGAAATAAGACAGAGTCTGTAGTATGATTTGGACACTGATTGGTTAAAATCATATGCTGATTGGCATATTGTTGCATGGCTGTGATGTCATTAAAATTGCTCACTCCCAGAGAATGCATGGCAGGATATCTCACTGAAAGAAATGGAAAGAAAATCCTGAAACCTAGATAGAAGATTGGTGTGTTTTGTGTCTAGAGAAGAGATGATGACCATGCCCCCTCAGAATTATTCATTATTCTTAATCGTCTCATACTAATTTTTATTTTTTCCTGTCACAAGCTAAGCAGAGTTGGGTTGACTTAGTAATTGGTGTGAAGACCACTAAGGGGAAAAAACAAGTATTTCCAGAAGAAAGTTATAGTTCATCTGTAGAAAGCATGATAGTTCATCTGTATAAAGCAGTATTAAATCAGTGCTCCAGTTTGATGGTACAAATTAAACCTCTAAAATCCAGGACTCTTTGGTCCAGCAACATCTGTAGTCCAACAGGACCACAAATATTGCTGGATCAGAGAGTCCTGGCTGGTCAGGTTCAGGGGCTGGGCTGGGAGTAGGGAGCACAGTCCTAGCATGGCTGGGGGCAGTGGGGCTAGCACTGGAGGAACTGGACTGACATTTGGGAGGGGAGCCTTGATCTCCCCATGTCCAGCAAACACCGTGATTCGAAACCACCTCTGTCCCAAATGTGTGGGACCATGGAAGGTTCTACCTTATTGTCATTCACATAAAACTTAACTGAGAGTCTACTGCTTGTGTTCATTAAAGATCCTTTGAGAACAAATGTAGTGTTGTTAGCTTTGGCATTTAACAGTGGCAGTGTCCCACTTGGTAATTACATTCTGCTTGCTTGAATTTAAAAATCCAATCTGTAGTTTAATTGGGCGTAATATTTTCCACTTTCTGCCCTAAACTTGTTGTGTAGGTTGAGGAGTAGTAGTGTGTACTGTGAAACAGTTGTCCCGTGTTATTCCATGTAATAATACTGTGTTCAGTTCTTCTATCCACAGTTCACAAAGGATGTTAATAAATTGATATCCCTAGCCTCTGTTTCTCTGGGAGTGGGTGACAAGGGAGGGATCACATGAGAATTACCTGTTCTGATCACTCCCTCTGGGGCATCTGTTATTGGCCACTGTCAACAGACATAATACTGGACTAGATGGACCTTTGGTCTGACCCAGTATGGCCGTTTTTATGGAAGGGCCTTGAGAATGATTGAAAAACATGCTTTTATAGTGACAGACTCAAGGTGCTCGATCTATTTTACTTAACAAAGAGAAGGTTGGGGTAACCATGATCACGGCCTGTAAGTACCTACTTGGAGGGACAGAAATTTGATTATAGAAGATTCTTCAGTTCAGAAGTCAAAGGTATAAGAAGGTTGAATGGCTAGAAATTGAAGCTAGACAAATCCAGACTAGAAATACTGCACAAATCTTTAACAGTAAGGGTAATTAACCATTGGAACAATTTTCTAAAATGGGTAGTGGATTCTTTGTCAGAATTTTTCAATGAAGATTGAATATTTTTCTAAAATGTTTTCAAACAAGGGATTAATACAGAGAAGTCTTATGATCTGTATTAAATATGAGGTCAATTATCATAGTCATCACTGCTGGTCTTACAGTGTATTAATTTATAATTTGCAGTGGATTAGCTTTTAAATCTACTGACAGATTGTTTTACTATATTATAGATATAGTCGTATTGATATAAAAATTGGGTGTTTTAATGTTTTATTTGCAGGGTCCTGACTAAAGGACAGAATGCTTTAATAGAACTACAGACACACAGGCCTGTTGCCCTTGAATTGTACAAAGATTTTAAAGAACTTGGAAGGTTTATGTTACGCTACAGCGGATCCACTATAGCTGCAGGTGTTGTCACAGAGGTATGATGCTTTTGTAATGGATTTTCTAGAATGTTTTCTAGCCTGTGATTTTTGGCCCTGTAGGACTTGAGTTCTAGTTCCAGTTCTGGGGCCCCCCACTACAAAAAGGATGCGGAAGCATTGGAGAGGGTCCAGCGGAGGGCAACCAGAATGATTAGGGGGCTGGAGCATATGACCTATGAGGAGAGGCTGAGGGACTTGGGTCTGTTTAGTCTGCAGAAGCGAAGAGTGAGGGGGGATTTGATAGCAGCCTTCAACTTCCTGAAGGGAGGTTCCAAAGAGGATGGAGAGAGGCTGTTCTCAGTAGTGACAGATGGCAGAACAAGGAGCAATGGTCTCAAGTTGTGGTGGGAGAGGTCCAGGTTGGATATTAGGAAAAACTATTTTACTAGAAGGGTAGTGAAGCATTGGAATGGGTTACCTAGGGAAGTAGTGGAGTCTCCATCCCTAGAGGTATTTAAGTCTCGGCTTGACAAAGCCCTGGCCGGGTTGATTTAGATGGGATTGGTCCTGCCTAGAGCGGGGGGCTGGACTTGACGACCTTCTGAGGTCTCTTCCAGTTCTATGATTCTATGATAAGGGGATGGTTGGATGAAATAACATGATCTTGGTAACTAATTGACCATTCATTATCAGTTGGAAATAGGTCAATGGAGGGATGATAGGAGTTGCTATAGGGAACTTTCTGGGTGTCTGGCTGGTGAGTCTTGCCCACATGCTCAGGGTTTAGCTGATTGCCATATTTGGGGTCGGGAAGGAATTTTCCTCCAGGGTAGATTGGCAGAGGCCCTGGAGGTTTTTCGCCTTCCTCTGTAGCATTGGGCACAGATCACAGCTGAAGGACTCTGCATGTTGGGTCCTTCAAAGTATTTGAATGCTTCAATATCTTTGATATAGGTGAGAGGATTATTCTAAGAGGGGTGGTTGAGATTCTGTGTCCTGCACTGTGCAGGAGGTCAGACTAGATGATCATAATGGTCCCTTCTGACCTTAAAGTCTATGAATCTATGAATGTTGATTATGGAGACGTGGCAGCTTCTCCATAATAAAAGTTGCAATCAGCTTCCAGGACAAAGCCTCTTTTAATAGCCCTATTACTATAAATCGGAAATTTAATTTGACCTGAAAATTGCTAGGCATGTACTATGAAAACAACATTTTTTCAAAAATTCTCACTTCTTTGTATCCCTCCAACTTAAAAATGGCTTTTTACCATCTCTTCCACATAGATAAACTTGCAGTTAAACAGCATTGTTAATTTTTATTGATAACTTTGGGCCCAGTCCTAGTCTCACTTATCTTAAATGTATTGTAAACCAAATCCTGCTTCCCACTAATAGCTATAGGCATTTTATGCTGTTAATTTCAGAAGGTGCAGGGACAGGCACTATGCAAATGTGTAAATTTTTCCCTGCCATTATCATGATTATGCTTTTGAAAATATAAAAGTTCTTCTAAACTGACAGATAAAGTCATCTTTTTTAAGCCTGTGATTTTTGGCCCTGTAGGACTTGAGTTCTAATTCCAGCTGTGTGTAATGTATTGTGAAAAGGTGGTGGTATCATCCCACTTTTATACAGAGGCTCATGGCTTGATAAGTTATCAGTAATGGAGACTGGATTAGAACTCTTATTCCTCTGTTTAAAACACATTTACCAGAGCTGGTGAGGCTTTGTGAACTATATTACAAAGGTGCCTTAACATATCTTCTTGAACTTCTGAAATCCATGATTCTCTGGTCTGGCAACATCCATAGTCCAGCAGGACCATGGATGTTGCTGGATCAGAGAGCCCTAGCGCCCGGGAGTGCAAACCCTGCCCCTGATGAGCCCTGGTCAGGCAGGGAAGAAATGGGCCATCCCTGGAGGAGCCTCAGCCAGGTGGTACAGCAGTGGGACAGGCAAGCCCTGTCCCTGGCAGGGATCCCTGGTCTGTCTAGGTAGAAGTGGGGCTGTGGAGGTGAGGGAGCTCTGTCCCCAGGGAACCCAGGCCAGGTGAGGGCAGCAGCAGGACCAGTGAGCCCAGTCTCTGGCAAAGATCTCCGGTCAGGCGCGGGAGAAATGGGGCCATGAAGATGGGGGAGCTAGCAGCGGGACTGGTGAGCTGCAAAAGTGGGGCAGCCCACAAGCCTCATCCCCAGGAAGAGCAGCAGCAGAACAGGCGAGCCCCGTCCCTGGCACGGGTCCTTGGTTGGGCATGGGAGAAACAGCCACAGAGACTAGGGAGCTCCAGCAGGTTGAAGTCCAAGTCCAAGCCCTGCAGGCTGGATCCCAGTGGCAGTGGGCCCAGAACAGGGCTAACTGCAGGGAGAGGCAGCGTCCTAGGAGGCCAGTGGCCGGGGACCTCTCCATATCTGGCAAATTCCCTCATTCAGGACAGGTCATGTTCTGAGGGTGCCAGACAAGGGAAGTCCAACCTCTCCATATCTGGACTTACACAGTTTACACAGGACTCTGAACTAGTTTACAAAGGACTCTGAACTAGGACCGTGATCTTATAATCAATTGTAATAATTTAACTTTGCTACTGTGAGGAGTCCCATTGGAACACCTCATAGTAGTAAAGTTATGCATGTGTTGAAATGCCTGTAAAATTGGAGCCTAAATAAACTTGTGGCTGGTTAATCTGTTCTTTGGAAATAACTTGGTAGGACTCTGTGTTAGAATGTATACAGCATGACTTTTGTGGTGCTCTCTGGTTTTTGCTGTAGTATTTTCATTTTCTTATGAAATGACAAAACCTACAGCTTTTTTCTTTTTCTTTTTAGATTAAAGAATGACAGTGGTGCTAAGACTTCAGTGACCCAACCAAAATGCAATCAGCCATTCACACCTCTTTCAGAATCCAGTTACTTCAGCTGAAGGAACTAAGTGCAATTAAATGAAAAAAAAAGGAAAAAAAGAAAATTTAAATTCTATTGGACATTTAGTGAACTTTTTATCTGTCTCTGCCTAATGCAAAACAAAATGCCAACTGACATGGAAATGCTAATGTTGCACATTCTCATTTCAAAAGCTCCCATATTTCTCTGTGTGAAATTTACCCCACACCTGCAGCTCACAGAGCTTTATGGAAACTTGATTGGAAAGATGCATTAGAAGATAAGATGGCGAATCATCAAGAAACAATCTTGCTACTTCCAACCATTGACTGTTTACATTTTTTCTTTGATTTGCTCATTGCTGCACATTAATCCAATAAAGTAACTTAATTGGTCTAATATATTTTAAGGTTTGAGATGAATGCATTTTCAGGGGAAAAATGTTTACTTCCGTTTCAGAGAAAGGTATGTTGTGTCATCTACAAGATTTTTTCCCCCATCCTAAAATTTATTTAAAAAAAGAAAATTTAACCGCATGTGTAGTGGAAGCTGTGCCAACAATGGCTAATTTTATTTTTGAAGTGTAAAAATATAATAAAGTAGCCTGGTCTGAGCATAATATGTCTTGCCTTCTTCAAACCATATTATTTAATTTAAACCCTTTCTAAATTCCATTAAACTGAGCATAATTTTGCACAACAAAATGTTTCTATGTAAAAGTTGTAAAGTAAAACTGGAAACTACATACTGATTATGTTGAAGGTATGTTTTCACTGCTGAGTTAGTCCGGACTATTACTAGTGTGTTGCCCTAACACCCTTCTCATCTAAAATCTACTGATCAGAAAAATCTACTGATGAGATTCTAGTAGTGCTTTCAACTTGAGCTTTCTGTCCTAGGATACAGTCTATAACATGAATGCTGATTTCACCTGTGCTGGTAACCTGTTCATTTTTCAGTAATGATGCATGTGGAACCACTCAAGTGCTGGTAATCCTTCAGTGCCTTCCCACAATTCCCTCCTTGTGCCCTGAAGAACAGACAAATTCTCCCATTGTTCATTGGGACTCAGAGTGACTCAGCTTGCTGCCTGGCAGAGAGCCATAGGATATGACTCTAGAAGTCCGAGCAAGTGCAAGACACAGTAACTTAGATAGGATTTTGTAGTATGACTACTCCTACCGAGGATAGTCTAATTTGGGTGCTTAGACATGAGTGTGATGACCTGGATTATCTCTGCAGTGAAGACATACCCTAAGATGTGAAGAACGCTGAAGATTGGGCTCATAATTCTATTCAAGAAGTTGCCCAAAAAATATTTCTGTAAGCACTTATATATGCTCATCTATTTCTACTTTTCCCATATTGTTGGAGGTTACTTAGGCTGCAATCAAATGCATAGACTACAGTTCTTCAAATATTTATGCATGAGCGTAACTTTACACATGTGAATTATCCATTGATTTTAGTGGGAATATGTACATTCCTCAAGTTAAACAGGTGCATAAATACTTGCAGGATTGAGGCCTCAAGATATGCTTCACTGTTTGTTTAACATGGGTAATTGACACCTGTTAGCCTAGCCTAGGTATGAATGTTGATGCTGTTCTTGCGTTGAACTGTGTCTGTCTTGAGAGCTTATTCCATGGTTCTTTGTGGTAAAATGCTAAGATTCGTGCACTGTCACTTGTATTACTTGTGGGAGTACTTTTCTGTCATCAAGAGGGAACTGTGAGAAAGATGCTATAGTGTTATTAACACTTGAGTGGTTTTGTCTGCATCCTCAGTGTGAAGTGTGCAGGTTTTGGCCCATGTTAAGTCAGAGCTGGGCTCTAACTAGAGAGATCATGTTGATCTCAAGTCGTGAATTTCTGGGCCTGTTACCCTCAAAACAGAACACTTGTTTTGTAAATTGTACTGTAATACCAGTACCTTTAATTAGGGTTTCCAGTAGATTTTTAACAATGCATATACTTAAATTTATACTTAAACCATTATGGCAGAAGTCTGACAAGATTCCAGAGGTTTAATACTCTTAAACAATAGCCGAGTCACTTCAATAGATGTACTTAAAACCAAGGTAACGCCGTTTATAGATATGAAATCACAGGTAAGCCGAAGTGCTGGAGTGGATGAAAAGTATCCTAAAATAAAAAAAATTCAGTCTATTTCCTGACTCTTGTGCATGAGGAACCAAGTACATCATAGTCTCTTTTCTCCTTAAAAATGCAAATTGACCCAAGTGTTAACAGCTGGTTAGTACAAGGGACAGAAATAAATGGTGGAAAAGATGAAGGAAAGAGAAGCTACAACTTTCAGATCTGTTTTTTTTATTATTTTAGAACTACAGATTCCACCACATTATTACTATTTCTCAAGCAGACAATGTCCTACAGTTCTGTATGTTTTGAGCTTTTTGAGCTGAGCCCCACTCCACCCCCACTTTGTACCATTTCAGTTACAATTTTTAGTTATATCCTCCCATCCCAGACACAAATGAATACCTGTCTCCCTTTGGACTTTCAGGGTGAGGGAGGGCATTTGTGACAATCTCTAGTAGTGGAACCAGCATTGGGTGCAGAGGTCAACATCTGCCACACATACCAATTTCTGCACATCAGCTGAGGGGCTTGCTGAGGTGAATCAGGAGGTGGAGGTGATGCTGCCTTTCTGAGCCCAACATGTGGGGCAGTGGGTTGCTGTTGCTCCTCTAGTGTTCCTTTACCCCAGTTTGAAAACCTCTGGTTTGGAAGATGATGGTAAAATGTTTCCAGTGGAGCTTGAGTCAAAATATCTGGAATCCTTAGGTGAATTTCTAGCCTAGCTAATGGGGCCAGGATTTTACCCCCATCTTTTTCTTGTGTTATTGAAGATGGACTTACAAAGCCCTAGCATAGTACTTAAAACAGGTGAATCATGGCTTTTTAAGGGCAACATGCAAGTGTTTTTGTGAGTTGTCTTATTCCCAGTTCTCAAACAAAAAACAGAAATTAGAAGACTTTCCCAGATCTCTTCAGCTCATAGCTTTAGGCTCTCGACATCACTCTCCTCATAGGGATGTCTAACAATACACTGTCTCAGGGATGGAGTTAAAGAAAAATTGTAGGGATTAGCAATACTTCTCACATTGATTACAACATTCTCTTTGCAAAATGTAAAGGCCTTGTACGATGGCTGCATAGGTTTCTCATTAGGAATTTTGTAAAACATACAGTATTTTGTGTGATGCGTTACAAAGATGAAAAAAATGTTCCTCCTAAAAGTAATTTTATTACATCTAATGTGCTCTTTTTCCTTGGGCCCCAAACACCATTTTAACCCTGGGTCAATGAAAAGTGGAGAACTCAGAAGTCGTGTATATGAAAGAACTTTAAGTCCTCTCGATCTTCTCCTCTCCCCACCCCCAAATCTCCATGAACACAGCTTTTACAATAAAATGCAAATGAGCAAGCAAACTAATCTATAAATAAATCTGTATGTATTTGCATTATACAAGTGAGGTGGTAGCCACACAAAAGCCTGACTAGTTGCTGTGCTGTTTGTGTACATGAAGTTTGTGGGGAGGTACGGTCCATCTTCCCAACCAGAGACCAAATTGTGGGGATTTCATTGCATATCCCTTGTAGCAATTGTATCATGTACATAGTCCCAACAATGAAGCTCCTGTGGTCTCTCTACTTTGCAACGGCCAGTAAGGCTTCAGGTTCGACGCCGAATGGGTACAGCAGAACTGCATGGCTACCCAGCTTCAACACAGATGAAGAGGGCATTGTTCTGGCTTTTGACACCAATCTGCATGCTGTGTATGTAGTTCCCTGACCCTATTATTGTTCATTGAATTTGAAATTGTGGTTGTTGAGGAATACATGTCAAATATAGAAATATGATGATATGTATAATGTGGTGACAGGAGTTTTACTGATTGCAGTAATCTGCACAGTTTATTATATTTTGAGAAAAATCTCCGCAGACAGCCATATTTGTATCTGCTTCTATTTCTCAGGGAAGTAAAACAAAGTTGCTTAACTAAACAGGAGAAACTTCCTAATGGGAAGGTGTTTTATACAGTAGAACAGTGTTTCTCAGTCAGTGGCATGCGTACCTTTAAGGGTACATGAGAGAAGTCTGGGGGATACCTCAACACAAGTGAAATTTGGCAAAAAAAGTCCAGGATTTTGTCTTACAAAGAGGATTGGGGAGGGGGTGACAGCACGTGCCTGTCAAATTGAACGTTCAGAGATGCGCAGCCGGACGTTAACAGCCACTCTGCGTACGCTCCCCAGCGCCTGGCGGGAAAAGCATGTGGCTGCAGTGGCGGCTCTGGTGAGACGCAGGCCAGTTCCAAGTTGGGAGGGATGGGAGGAAAAAAAAATAACTTCTACGGCCTCCTCTCTTAGTTTGTTTCCTCTCCAGCAGCCTCCCCAAGGTGCTCCAACGGGGAGGGCGACTGAACCTGGAGACGCGCATTACCCCCACCCCTGCCAGCTGCTCAGTACAACGTATCCCCATCGCCCCTTCCCCATGGCACTGCGGAGATGAGCTAAAAGGTGGTGAAGTGGCACAATAAGCTTTGCTTCTAAGGACCTCCCACATCAGTGGCGTGGGGGGGGGGCAGTTGCCCACGGAGACCACGCTGGGATGTGAGTGCACAGCCCTATGTGGCGAGCCTGGCACTGGTGGGACACTTGCTGTCTGCAGACAAGCCGCTGAGGCAGGGCCAGGTGGCAGGAGCAGGCACTTCAAAGGTAGGGTTACCGTATGTCCCGTGTGTGGCTCTGGGAGAGGAGAGGTGCATTGGGTTAGAGCGGGGAGCTGGAGGTGCCTGGCTCTGGAGGAAGGGGAGGGCATTGGGTTAGAGCGGGTGGACTGGGAGTGCCTGGCTCCGGGGGTACTTATAATTTTTTTTAAAGAGGTACTTTATAAAAAAAGGTTGAGAAACTGCTGTAGAATACTTATGCAAGTGAAGAAGTGAAAGTCCTATTTCCTTGTGATGTTTCAACTAAAAAAAAAATCTAGAAAATATACTGGAGGGGAGCAATTTGCTTTCCCCCCATTTTTTGTTCTGTACTGTTCTAATTTTGGCTCTACATCTTTTTCTTTTTTGTCCTGCCTTGAAAATAGTTGCTGATCCTGCCACCTTGGAACTGAACAGAATATTCTTGGACAGCTGTAGGTAAAACACTCTTTTTCCTGCTCATTTGTCCCTGCTGGCACACAAGGAGTTCTTCCCATTTGTTGGGTTGTCTGTCATTGGAGAGGGAGAAAAAGAAAGGGGTGGAGCTCAGGCCTGAAGTGTAACTAGGTACGAAACTGCAGTATAAACTGACAGCTAAAAGAAATCAGATGAAACCAGCTCTTCACAATGGCTGGCCCAAAGACACTCTTAGTGTTGGAGAACTTCATAAATGGTAAATTTCTTCCTTGTTCCTCCTATATTGACTCCTATGATCCATCCACTGGAGACGTGTATTGCAAAGTACCAGACAGTGGCAAAGAAGAGGTGAGTACTTTAGTTTCCCTAGCAGAAGATAAAGAAAAAATGAGAAGAGAAATAACAGTGCAGTTTATGGGGTGGAATGTGGAGAAAGCAGGAAGAGGATTGTTAAAGTGATTAATTGTTTACATTTAAATGACTAAGTTCTTAACATTACTATAAGGCCAGGGACAAATCCTTTTTGTCACACAGTTCGCTATTAAAAGCTATGCCCTGTCAATCAGTGTAGCTTCAGTTACTTCATTGGAGTCAGTCACATCAGCAGAGGATGGAGTCCTGTCTTGCAAAAGGAAGTCAAAGGCAATGGTCACATCAGCAGTTTGCAGATAATAACACTGGAGTCGGGGGAAAAGGGTCTGTTCATCTCCCCTCCATGAGCAGCCCTAGTGATACTATATCCAATGAATATCTTCTCCCTTATTATCTATTTTCTACTACTCATTCATATGACTTTGCACACTAGGGCTCTATCCATAAAATGTCAAAATCTCACAGCCTTTCTGAGGTCTGTGCTCTGCAGATGGATGTTGAGCATTTAGAACATTGCTATTGCAGATGAAAAAGTAACATTTTAGTACAGCTGCAGGAATGTGCCTCTATGTACAGTGCAGTAGTGTGCATCAATCGAGAGCTGAAATGCAATATTTCTTTTTGGCCCCGCAGGTCAGCTTTGTTGCATATTTTTTGCCACATGACATGTTCAAGTGTTAGGGCTACAAGACATTTGTAGTGAGAATTGCCATTTAGTTTATGGCAAAGTACTGCTTATAGGCAATGAAATTGAAGGTGTGTACAACGTAGTGTGGTGCGTTCAGGAAGAGGACAGATGAACAGAAAAGAGTTTTATATTACACAGCAAGCGCTTTCAAAACTTTGACTAATAAGTGCTCAATATTGTTTCATTTTCAGAATAAGTGGTCTTAAGTCCTGTTACTATAAATGAGTACCTCTTTCACATGTGTCAATCATATTGAGCTTGTTTTGCTTGTTCAGCAAGAACCTTTAGCACCATAATTGTGGTTGGGTAAATATTTGCAAGGTGCTGATGGTTAAAGTGTAACCACGCTGACTTTGATACACTGTGCTTAATGTAAAATCTAGACACTCCAAAAACTCTCTGTGCTTGAAGAATTGTTTCTTTCATGAATAAACACTATGTGGGTCCTATTTTGTTTACTCACACAAGTAGATACACAAATAATTATAACAGTAACAGATTTGTGAATGTGCCTGCATTTTAGGAGAGCTATTAAGCCATATACAAATGAAAATAAGGACCTACTATATTAGAAGCCAGTAATGGATCAGTGGTCATTTGAGGAGGCTATTCATGTTCATAAGTGTTTGCAGAATCAGGCTTACTTTCCCCACCAGACATGCTCTTGAACACAGATATTCAAAGGGCAAACATCAGACTTAACCCCACCAAGCAGGTTACTCCCCCCCCCCCCCCCATTCACACACACAAACACTGGTTCCCACAGACAACTCAGTCTGAGAAAACCCCTTTATCCTCAGGACCACATAGTCTTACAATTCTTGATAGACACCAATTTACCATGTGTAGTTTGGCTAACATAGCACTCAGATTTTTTTTAAATGGTGCTTACTCTCTGGTTTTTAGTCTGTTATTTCTATTTTCTTATATGGAGAAAGAGGGCAGGGGAAGTATATATTAGAATAAGTACAGGTTTGTAATTATGTTTTGATAACACACATTGTCTTTGTTGGCTCAATTGTTTTTTCCCCTTCTCTCTTTGATGCTTTCCTTTAGTCAACTTCAGTCTATTTTCTCTCTGATTCTTTGCACCTTTCCTCTGACCATATTTCTACCTATATATCTTCTTTTTTCTTCCTTCTCCTTTATATTTTCTCCATAGACTAATTTCCTTCTTTTCCATCCCTCCTCCTGGCTTCTAGGGATGTTGGCTATTCAATTACCTGTATCTGAGTAACCACATGAATTCTTATTGGCTAGTCAATTATTCTGTAGTCCCCAGGGACAGGTACAGCAGCCAGTGCAATTTAACCCTGTTCTTGAAGAACCCCCTGCTGCTCCACACTGCTGCTTCTGTATCCGAGGCAGCAGCACGGGATGCCAGGTGGGAGCTAGTCCATGAGGAAAGCCAGTTGAAAAACCAGCTCCCTGCACAGACTGGCTTCCTGCCACTCCATGTTGCTGTCTCTGATACAGAGGCAGTAGCCCCTGTCTGTGGGGGCCTGAGGTCCATGGTGAGCTCGGACACCGCCTCCCCCTCTCTCCACTCTGTGGACAGGGCTACTACCAGGGACCATCCTCTCTCCATGGCAAGTCCAGGCTCGCTGCGGAGAGTCTGCTCTGTGGGAGGCAGAGCAGCCTCTGTCCACAGGAAGCTCCGGCTCACTGCAGACAGAGGCTGTTTGTGGCAGCCTCACCTGCCCCTCACTCTCAGTGCTGCTGCCTCTAATAGAGACAGCAGTGTGGGGGCAGTGGAGTCAGGAGACCCCCCACAAAGCTGGTGCTTGGGGACAGCTGGCTTTTATGCTGGCTCCCCACAGCACTGGCTCCTGCTCCCCCCACCTTGCTGCCTCTGTTGCAAGATGAACCAATAAGCCTAGGCTTATCTGTGAATCATATAGTCGACTACACATTGACATCCCTACTGGCTTGCACATTTTTTTCCCTCAGGATATCTTGCCCTCTCAGCTTATGAAAATCCCTCTGTAGTGCTCACATTCCATCCCTACAAAATCACTGCAGTGTTAAGGCAGAGGGGAATCTGTGGCTGCTATATGGGACAAGTAGCTCTGATTCGGGGAGTTTCTTCCTCTGATGAGATACTTTATTGAGACATAGAAGATGGTAGGGAAGTGTCAGCAGAAAAAGCGAAGCAGCCACAGCAGCACAATGGCACCTAGTGGCAGAAGAATAGAAGAATAGGTCTTTTGAAAAAGGCATTTGAGGATGGTTCACTTTGGTCAAATGAATAGGGAGTCATGAACCTTGTGTGCTGTTACTGGCTTGGCCAGTGATCTGCTGTGTGATGCTGCTCAGGACACTTCACTTCTCTGTTCTCCTATTTCTCCCAGCCTTTGTCTAATCTATTTACGATGCCCTTATAATATATGAAAAGGGAAAGATATGTTCCCGGGGTCTTCAACTGGAGTGATGTATGCCGGATCCAGTCAGTAGCTATGTAGCCAATTAGTGAAAAAAACCAGTAGAATTCAGAGATAATTTCCTAACAAACTGTATTGCACCCATTCCAAGGCAATTCTATACTGGATCTTATGACAGATAGAGATACGTTTATCATAGGATTGAAAATTAATGGTTACCTTAAGAATACATGATCTGAATACATTCAGTATGGGCAGAGAGGACAATCCCAACCAGTGTGTGTAAACACACATCCACTCTTGGTGCTATACGAAGGGCTAATTTCTTAAAGTTGATGGAAACTGGGAAGAAAAATATAGACAGAAAAATGTGATATGAATATTGAGAGTGCTTTAAAAAGAGTTTATTAGATGGCCAAAAGTCATAATTCCACAATCAGGAAAGTAAGTCAATTTTAGTTCAGTGGCAAAGTGAAGTAATTAGATATAAAAGAAAAACCTGTAAGAAATGGATAATAGGGGAAATTGATATTGTTCAATATAAATTAGAAGCTATAAAGTGTAAAACTTAGATAAGGGAAGCTGAAGACATCAGGAAAAATTCCATGGCTAGCAGAGCAAAGGAAAATAGGGAAGTTTTACATATACTAGGGACAAAATAAATTCTAGAAAACTTATACACTCATTACTTTATGGAGATGATGAAATTGTTAATGATGTAGAAATATTTTTTGTATTTGGGGGGGGGGAAGCAAGATCTAATCTACATACTTTGTGAGGAGGAAGACATTTTTTATTCCATTAGTGTTTGTGTCTCACTGGGAATCTTTGGTCTGGTAACATTCAGACCATGGATGTTCCTGGACCAGAGAGCCCAAGGTCAGGGGGCCAGTGGTTGGTGGCACAGTCAGGAGCCCTGTGATGCAACCGGGAACCTTGTGGGGCTGGTGGTGGCTGGGCACCCTGACTAGGCCAGCAGCAGCAGTGCATGGTAGTAGGCTGGGAGACTGCTGGCAGGTGACCTCCCCTGGTCCAGAAAATTGCCTTGTTAGGAACCAGTCAGGTCCCAAGTGTGCCGGACCAGGGAGGTCCAACCTATAGTAACAAAACATCTTTGTGGACAAATGTTTTAAAATTAGTAGATTTGGATTACTTGCTCACAAAAGAGCTAAAAGAAATAGGTCTTTGGCCTGTTGATATCCATTTTTATATCTTGGAATACTGGATAAATTATTGAGGATTGCTCTAATATTCAGAGAGAGCAAGTAGGATAACCCAGTAACTGTAGGCCAGTTAACCTGATATAAATCCTAAACAAAATAATGGAAAAGCTGATATGGCAATCAGTTGCTACAGAATTGACTGATAGGTATATAATTGATGCCATTTTACATGGATTTATGGAAAATAGGTTCTGACAAAAATATGATTTAATTCTTTGAGATTACAGGTTTAGTTAGTTGATAATGGTAAGTGTGTAGATATAAGTGACTTTAAGGCGTTTAATATTGTATGACATTCTGTTTAAAAATTAGCACCATACAATATCAATAAGCACCCATTAAATAGACTACAAATTGACTAGATAGATAAAAAATCGTCATCAGTGTGGAATCTTTTAACTGGGGGTGTTTCTAAAAGAGTTCTACAAGGAATAGTAGCAGGCCTGAGGTAATTCAAAGTTTTCAGCAGTGATCTGGAAGTAAACATAAAATCATTGTTAAAATTTGTGTATGACAGAATAGCCAAGCCAGGACGGGGCAGTCACACAGAACTATCTGGGTTGCTTGGGAAGCTGGCCTTATTCCAGGGTTTCCCAGCCTATGGGTTGGGACCCAAATACGGGTCGCCATTACATTTCAAAAGGGTCGCCAAGTGTCTCCCCAGGTGGTTCTGCCCTCCCTTCTCCCCCCGTTTTTGAATTGCCTTGGGTCACCAAGTCTTCCTGAATTGTCAAAATGGGTCCCCATCTGGAAAAGGTTGGGAACCGCTGACTTATTCCAACAAATGTTGCAATACAGCCAAACGAAAGTTATTCCTCTAGAGATAAAGAATGACGACTTATGCAATGTGAGGCTATATCCAGGAGAGCTGCAACTCTGAAAAGAATCCCGGAGGCATAGAGAAGGAATAACTGAGTGTGAACTTCCAGAAAGGGAAATCCCAGTTAGACATACTGCCTGTAAATGTAAGGAAGGAATAGTCTTCTGCATAGACAAGATAACTCAAAGGATTTTTAATTTCTCATATGTCAATGGCTCTGTTGATTCTTTCCACAAAGAGTCTTTGAAGTTAATCATCTCTGCTTTATTCTTTCAGGTAGACACTGCTGTCACAGCTGCCAGAGATGCCTTTCCAGGCTGGTCCTCCAAAAGCCCTCAGGAAAGATCTCAGATAATGAACAAATTAGCAGACCTGATAGAGAGTGACCTGGAGGCATTTGCACACGCGGAATCAAAAGATCAAGGTAAAAGCAGGATTTGTTTCTCTTTGTCAGTCTGTCCCCAGATGAGGTTATAAAAAAGGGAGGGCCTTGTTAAATGAGTCAAAATGTCCAACCCCTATTCTTGACTCTAATGCGGGCTGTGTGATTGGGTCACTTAGAGCCAAATTTTTAAAGCTCCCACAAATATTGTGTGCCTAACAGTGCAATCCTTGGATTTCATTTATTGAGGTGCTGAATGTTTATTTCAATTAGATGTATAGATGCTTAGCACCTTCTGAAATATGAACTGTGTTTCTAAAGTTGGACACTCAAAACTAGAGATCAGTTTTGAAAATATGGGCCTCTAATTCCACCACATCTCTGCAAAATAAGGATGACAATACCTGCTACACAGAGGGGCTGAGGCTAAATTTAATCAAGACCATAAAGCACTTTGAGGTCCTCAGACAGAGCATGCTGCAGAAGAGTGAAACATAATCAGTCCTATGGAAGTATTATAAATGTATTTATTTGTATTGTGATCATGGGGTTCCCAGCCAAGGATCCTATTTTATGAGGCACAAGGCATGTAGCCTGTGGTGGTGTAAATATGCTTGTAAATATGGATATGCCTAACTCGACTATGCTTTATGTAAAATATTTATTGTAACATGTCATTTTAAAAGTTACAAGCTGCCAAATGTGTATATTATATTTGTGTGCATGCATCATTCCTGTGTTTTGAAGTCAGAAATACGTAGCATAAACCTGTTGACTGATTTAGACCTGCTAAGGGAAGGCCGCTAGTGGTACTTAAGGAACTTTAATTGCCTAGTATTTCTGAATAGTCTTGCTTCTCCTGTGAGCCTGGACTATGGTTGATCCTACAAAAACATTTGACCAGGCCACCTGATGCTGAAAACCATGTTTTGGACTCTGTTCTTCTCCACTCAAGTTGAGAAAAATGTGAATTGTACACAAAGGATTCCCATCTCGGGTAAAATATATACAAAGGCATGAAAACAAATAATAGGAGCTGTTGCCAGATACCAGGAGACTCCTAGTTACCAACTAAGTTGCCTGCTGAAAACATCTAAGATTGAACAGAGGGAAGGATTTGGGAACCTGCCTTGCTTGTGAGAAGAGGTGATTAGAACTACTGTTAGGGTAAGAAATTGCATGCAACAAGTTTCTTGGTGTATTAGGCTTAGCTTGTGTGGTTTTGTTTTATTTTGCTTATTCACTTACTTTTTTTATCCGCCATCAGTTGCTGCAACCACTGAAATCCTGCTTTTATACTTAATACAATTGATTTTTGTTTATTAATAAACCCAGTGTAAATAATTGTCCCTGGGGAGACAACAGCTGTGCATCTATCGCTTTCATTGATAGAGGGCAAACTACTTAGGAGCTCACTCTGTATAAACTTTTTGTATAGTGAGATGGATTTATCTGGAGGCTCGGTCATATTGGGGCTGTGCACCTGCAGGTGCTGTTCCAAGTCCCTTTGAGCCTTCCCAGAGCTGACCACATCTCAGTGTCTGTGTTACTTAGCTGGGGAAGCTGTGACCCCTACGTTGTACCATTGGTGAGGGAGACCTGTGGTTCTGGCCCAGCAGGACAGCATGGTGGGGCGCCCCGGAGAGCAATAAGGTGGGCTTCGTGGTATTTTCAGTACATCAAGTAGAGTCTCAAAGGGACCTCTGCGACTGAACTGTCACATGCACACACAGCACAACCATGTTCTCCACCCCTACGAGCTTATCTAAATGGCTGCTTATTACCATAATTTGTATTTATGTTCTTCATGATGAGTTCCTTTCCAGGCATCAAATTACTTTACCATTCATCATCACCAATGGAATTGTTCCCTAAGTAGCATGTACGAATCCCAGTTCAGGGTTCCAGCTTGATCTGAAAGGTTTTTGGGGCAGAGGCTTGTCTGTGCATAGTGACATTATGTAAATGCTTTCCCCCACAGTACAGTACATGGTAAAGACACAGCGGTGTGCTTGTTACTTTTCTTGTTCAGGAAAAACAGTTACATTTGCTAGAACAGTGGACATCCCACGGGCAGCATACAACTTCCGGTTCTTCGCATCTTCCATCCTTCACCATACCACAGAATGCACTCAGATGGACCACATGGGCTGTATGCATTACACCACGAGAACACCAGTGGGAATTGGTGAGTATTCTCAAAGGGCAAATGCTGAAAAGCTTAGCAGACTGTCTACCAAGAAAGGGAAAAGAATAAGAAAAAGGGGGACCTTAAGCACCGCTGTGTATTATTATTTTTTTTAACTTCAAGCAGCATTCACAAGGACAAAGGGAAAGAATTATTATAAAGTCAGTGTTTACTGCCTATAGATCCATACTAAGCTTGGATGCTCCACTGTGAACTCTAGCACTTTAGTACTGCAAAGTCAATGAGCAATTGCAACATTTACCCTAAAACACACCCTTTTCCTACAGTAGGGCTGGTCCCATCCTTAAAATCCTCTCTGTAATTTTATTTATTATAGCTATGTAGGTAGGTACCATTGGTGTATCTATATACACATACTGTCCGGGTAAGTGGGATTTTCAAAAGCATTCAAAATAGACTTAATTCTGCTCTCGTTGATGCCAGTAGTCAAACCTCACATTAACTTCAGTGGGAGCAGAGCTATGTCAATGGTGAGCACTTTTAAATGTGTGCATATGTATATATAGTACATGGTTTTTGGGAAACTAGCCACAAGATGGCACTGCCCCTTCAGAGAGAGGCTGAATATGTGTGGTGTTTTGGAGCTATGTGAATAATGGTGCAAATATTTGTATATCTGTTTGACTATATAATACATTTGTTTAATAAACTTGACCTGTTTCATTCTCTTCATATGAGCAATTGAAAATCTAAGGCTCACAGCAATTACATTTTAAATTCATTACATATGCTTGTGTTGAAACTCTGTTCACTCTCATTCAGTCTAACATAAGAACAGGCAAGAACACAGGTCCATCTAACCCAGGATCATGTCTTCCAGCAGTGGCCAATGCCAGGTGCCCCAGAGGGAATGAAGAGAGCAGGCAATCATCAAGTGATTGATATGCTATCAACTGTTCTCAGCTTCTGACAAACAGAGGCTGGGGACACCATCTCTGCCCGTCCTGGCTAATAGCCATTGATGGACCTATCTTGCAACAAGGAATACCACATGACCAATCACAATTTGAATTTTGAATATTTGCGATAAATATACAGAGTAAAAAAATACATGAAGTTAGTAATTGAATACATCTTAATAGCTGAGCAACTGGAGGAAATCCATCTGTTCTTTATTATTCTGGACTAAATTCATCAGGTAAATTATTCATTGTGCATGATGCACTCAGCTCTAATATTTGACAAGCCTGAAATGGCAATCGATTTGTATAAACAAAAAAAGTCGAATGGGACTAGTAATTTCAAATTTTCTCTTATCATTGAATTGTGAATCCTCAGTGTCTGGACCTGTCTATAGAGCATGACAAAGCTCCCACTGCAAATATATCTCTGATACACTGGCAGAAACACACAGAAAAATCATTTCTCCAGCTGAGGTGGTCAAATAAATTTGCGCTGGAAACTTTTGGCATAGTTTACATGGGTTATTCAAATCTTCTGTTTCAATACATTTGGCCTCTTAATTTTGTCTTTTTTTTTCCCTTTGTAGCTGGTTTAATAAGTCCTTGGAATTTGCCACTTTACTTGCTAACCTGGAAAATAGCCCCAGCCATTGCCTCTGGAAACACCGTCATCGCCAAGCCCAGTGAGATGACATCTGTCACGGCTTGGATGATGTGCAAACTTCTGGGGAAAGCAGGTAAATTAAAAAAGCCCTCTGCACAGGGACCCTGCTGTTTGTTGCAGAAGTTGGATGGTGTCTAGTCAATGAAGCAAGCAATTGCAGGAGGAGAAAGGATGGTTGCAGGGCTAGGGCAGTTGAATTCTTCACTGGAGAACTGGATTCTATTCTGCCTCTCGCCCACACCGTCCCTCCCTCTGCTATCTTCTCCTCATCCCCATCTGTTCACCTCACCTCTGCGTTCCATTTAGGCTTTCTCCTTCCACAGTGCTTTGGTGCCAGCAGAGGGAACATGGGGAGCATAGGAAAGAGTTTGTTAGTTCTCACTTCCTGTGCCTGGTGCCACATTGGTCCCCAGCAGCTGGGAGCAGCAATTCTAGGGAAAGTCTTGCTCTGCCCCTGCATTCCCAGATTGAAGTATGCTAGGTACAGATGAAAATTTCAGCAAATAGAGCTGCCAAACTTTAAGGCTGTGTCTTTACTTAAAAAAAACAACAACCTGGCTACTTCTAGTAAAATAACAAGGTAAAATCCTAGTGAAGACAAGACACTTAATGGTCCCCACACAAGTTAGCAAGTCAAATTAACTCTTAGGTCATCCATTCAATGTGAAAGCTACAAATGCTCTTGTCTTGACTAGGATTTTAGTTCATGTTTACCAGCTAAATTTAAGAAAAAACTCTCTCTCTTGGTGGAGATTCACAGATAACAAGTCTCCACTGACAATGTTGTGTCCCCATGGGTGCAGTCTTTCATCTGACCAGCATAAGGTACATTTCTGACATCAAAGGGACCTCCCTGGCAAATTTGAAGTCCTTGTCACCAAGTGTGTAGGCACTAGCACAGGGGTGGGGAACCTGTGGTGTGGGTTTTTGTTATTTTTTCTCACTTTTTTTATGCATTACTGACTGATTTTTCTGTGGGTCAGTGGCCCCTAACCTCAGAAATGTTCCCCACCTTTGCACTAGAACGTCCTGAGAAAATGGTTGCAGGAATATCTTTAACTTGGGCAAAACAAGTTTGTTGTTAAATTTAATTCTGAGAAATGGTTGAACTGTTGAACTGTTTTTTGCTGAATTAAAAAAACCCCTATCAGCCTAAAGGAGACCAATATGGAAAAATTTGAGACCTAATGGTTAAAGTTTGGCCTCAGTTACATGCAACTGAAAACTGGGCTTTCTAATGGAAGGTGTCAGGTAATCTTACCCTTTGGCAGGGTTACCAGCTCCACACATAATAATACAAGAACAGATATTGAAACCAAATAGTCATTGTTTCATCTAGTTATTTTTACAGTTTGGCTCAACCACTCTTAAAGCCAAGGGCATCCTTGTTAATGTAGCACTATTAGTTGTTTCCTGGCTTCTAAGAGGAGTGCAACATTCACCTAACTTTCCTGAAGTGAAGGCCATGTGTTTTGTGTGATTGTTCCCACAAGGAATCCCACCGGGGGTGGTGAACATTGTCTTTGGAACTGGCCCCAAAGCTGGAGAGGCTATTGTCTCCCATCCTGATGTGCCACTGATTTCCTTCACTGGAAGCACGCTTACGGCCCAGCACATCAGAGAGAGGAGTGCCCCATACTGCAAAAAGCTCTCTCTGGAACTGGGAGGCAAGAACCCTGCAATCATCTTTGAGGATGCTGATCTGGATCAATGCATTCCTACCACAGTGAGATCCAGCTTTGCAAATCAGGTAAAGGGAGATGTTCCTTTCTTAACCCTGTTACATATTAAGTGTGTAAACAGCAAATGTGTATGCGTGAGTGCACTTTTGGGCTTGTCTGGCTCTTAAATAGTCAAAGGTAAATAAAGACTTCATAGAATTAGCAGAATAGAAGTAGAAGTTTATGAAACTGATGTTTTCATGATCTTAGCACCAGAAAAATAATGATATTAAATAATTTAATCCTCTAAGCTGTGATGTCCAAGTGGCTATTGCTATAGGAAGTTTATCCACACTTAACTTGCCAAATAGCCACATGTGACTAAGTGGCTAACGTGTTGGACACAATGGCTGTATAGTGTCTTTCATTCAAATATATCAACACACTTTACAGTCCTCTCTAGGGGTACATCTACACTACACACTTATTTCAAAATAAGCTATTCCGGAATAGTTATTCCGAAATAGTTTATTTCGAAATAGCATGTCTGCACTGCAGGGAAGCCTCAAAATTAGTCTGAGGCAGGCTTCCCCAATGTAGACTAATGTGCTATCTCGATTTAGAGCCCCAGGAGCTACTGGGGAGGAATAACTTAGAATGGTCATGGGGTGGGGCTATTTCAAAATAGCAGCAAGGGGGCATCTACACATGCCTTATTTCAAAATAACTGTTTCAGAATAGGCATTATTCCTCATAAAATGAGGTTTACGAATTTCAGAATAAGCTGTCCGTTATTTCAAAATTATTTTGAAATAACGGAATGACTGTGTAGACACTCTCATTGTTATCTTGGAATAACAGTGAGCTTGTAGACGCATCCTAGGAAACAAAGTTACATATCCCCCTAGAAAGTAGATAAGTTATTTATCTAGATGGAAACAACTGAGAGGTCAGGTCCCAGAATCAAATGAGTCATTAAAAGAGATTGGAATAAAACTCAGGAATTCCAGTCCTCTGTTCAAACCACTAGATGCTCCCATTCTTTGTCAACATCTTCAGCAATGCCAGCAAGCCTATGAAAAAAAGTTGGGGGGGGGGGAGAGAAACTTTTCTGGGATGTCAAGGGAGTGCCATTCAAATATTGAAAGTAATATTTCTGTGAGAAGTGATGCGGAGGTTAAATAACCAAGACTGAATAATAAAATGAACAGTCAAGACGTCTTATTTAGTGACCACTTGATTTTATTATTGTCCCTTTGTCCTTTTTCTCCTCTTCTCCCCTCTAGTCTGTTTAGAGCAATTTTGAGTCTCCTTTAAATTTAGTCTGTGCTCTTTCTGAGGTAGAGACTGTTTTTATGTGTTTTTTTGTGAGGGGCCTACCACATTTCTGGGCACTTGGAAATAATTGCAACAATTGACAGCATCTTTGTTTCTCTCCTCCTGTTTAATAGGGTGAAATCTGTCTCTGCACCAGCAGGATCTTTGTTCAAAGGGGAATTTATAATGAATTTTTGAAGACGTTTGTAGAAGAAGCCAGGAAGTGGAAGGCTGGAAGCCCCTCAGATCCCACAGCCTGTATGGGGGCACTGATAAGTAAAGAGCATTTAGAAAAGGTAACTGCAAAGAAAATCCTGCCTGAACTAGTCACATTGTAGAGATCCAGAAAAGATTACTTGCTCATGATTAGGATGACGACCATGTAATATTGTGTTAGAACTTTGCCAATCACCTCTAATTTCCTCATAAATGGTCATGAAAAAGTGTCTGATGTGTCATGTGTGTGCTGTGTACGGGCTATGTTCACATTATCACCCCAGGAAAAGTAAAGTTTGTGGACAAAAAATTTTAAGCTAAGTGATCAAGCTGTTGTTGTGAAAGTATTCAAAAGAATCTAACAGTTCTAAATCCAGCAATCGGGCAACCTTTTCATTGACTTACATCTTGGAACATAGTAATGACTGATTTGCATCATTAATAAAAAAATATGTACTATAGTATATCTGCTTTATAATGCAACTAGGGAGGAATGCAAAACCACAGTTTATCTGGGATATTGGGTGGCTTTGGGGGACTTCATAATGGTATATAGAGGGAAACTTTTGTCCACAAGTTTCAGGAGTTCTGCTTAGGTCTTCAGTGGCTAACAATAGTTACCATCTGGTGGCTATTGGTTGGTTGATGTAAAATGAATACAAATGTGTTTTCTGGAGCTCCATTTCCAGAACTGGTGTCCATTTCCTCAAACTCATTTGTGCAAATGGTATAAGCTAGTAATAGGCTGACAGTTCTGCACAGAAGAGAAGGTTCAAATAGACATTCTGATCTCTTCCTCTGGGTCCTAGTACTGAGTCCTCCAGGTCAGTGATGAGACATATAGGTAGATGACCCTAACTCTATTTCTACCTGTCTTTCATGTCGTCACCAAACAGGCACAAAAGTTGAGTCCCAGGGGGAGTCTTGGCTTCTTACACACCAAGCATTTAAAAGAAAGGAGGTGAAAAAAACCTCAGTGATTTATCTGTGAAATTCCTAGAGTGGGAGAATGCAGTCTGTGGTTTCAAAGTGTGACAAAGCTCCTATGAAAACTCGGTGGGTCCTGCACTTCCTGGCAGATTTTGCTTTCCTCAGAGGCTCACAACAGCCCACAGTTTTAGGCATCACACCCATGGCTTTAATTTGCTGTTTGTTGAGCTCTTTTCATCATTGGCTGGCATATAATAAAACAGAGAATAAACTCCACAGTCCTTTTTTCCCTGAGTGGAAATGGGGAGGTGGATGTAGGGGGGAAACCCGGGTCCACCCTCTACTTCGGGTTCCAGCCCAGGGCCCTGTGAGGATCCCTGACACCTGCTATAAGACAGCTCCAAGACCCCTGGTCTACATCCCCACACCTTGCTCAGCACCTTCCTACTCTCCGGTTCATCCTCCTAGTGTTCAGTTGTTATCTCTTTCCTCCTAGCCTAGTGGTGCCATCCTCTCAGCTACATGAGTGACTCGACTGCAGACAAAGCTTCTTTTATAGCCAGTCTGAACTGGTTTTCTTAATTACCCCCAGGTGTCATAATTGGCCGAGGCTGGCCTGACTCTGCAGGCCTGATCAATTAGCCTCGGGTGTTCCACTAGCCCTGATTGCCTCTGCTGGTTCTAAACCAGCCCCTCCCTGTTACTCTGTGAACAGAGATCTCCTCAGTCTGAGGTTTATAGATCTCTCTTCCACTACTTTTTCATAGCCTTCTGTTCTGACCCTGTCACAAAAGCTGTAGATAGAACAAGATCCATAGCATGACCTGTATGCTCAAGATAGCCTATGATGGTGACAACTACTTAAATTGTGTGTTTTTTGTTGTGCTCATCACTGCCTGAGTGCTGTGACATCGTCTAGTGAGCTTTCCTGTATGGCATGGAAATATAATTGCCCTCATGACACAAGGGGAAAGTGAGGCAGGTAGTGGTGTGGTGTGTTGCCCATGGTCATAGAGAAGTCTGTGATGTATAAGGGATTAAAAACCACATCCTCTGGGCTGTAATAATGTGACTATCCTTTTACCCCTTCAAAAAGTATTTAAGGAACAAATTAATGTTTTGGCTAGCAAGTTAATGAGAGAAAGGGAATAGTTGACTTATAGAGAAAAATGCCCTGACTTCTTTTTACATATACTTGGCTGCAAACCTAGGGAATGAGACCCTGTCATTGGCAGGAGAAAAATGTCCCCGTAGGTCACTGGGAAATGCTCCGAGATTCCCTGTTGCTCTATATTGAAAATTTGAAATTGACAACATTTTCAGTTTCTCTCACTGGTGTTTTGCTCTCCCCCACACAGGTAAAGAATTATATCAAGACCGCTCGAGCTGAAGGGGCTAGAATTCTCTGTGGAGAAGGAGTGGATTCTATGGATCTTCCAACTGGAAATCAGAATGGCTATTTCATGCTGCCTACAGTCATTGCAGAAGTCAAGGATGAATCCAGCTGTATGCAAGAAGAGATCTTTGGTCCTGTGACGTGCGTGGCACTGTTTGATACAGAAGAGGAAGTGATTAAAAGAGCCAATGGTGTCAAGTATGGCCTGGCAGCCACAGTATGGTCAAGCAATGTGGGGCGTGTTCATCGTGTTGCTAAGAGACTGCAAGCTGGATTGGTGTGGACCAACTGCTGGCTAATTAGGGATCTGAACTTGCCATTTGGTGGGATGAAAGCCTCAGGGATAGGCAGGGAGGGAGCAAAGGAGTCTTACGAGTTTTTCACAGAGGTCAAAACCATTACAATAAAACACTGAAATTTACCTGAAATATTTAAAATTAAATATTTCAAGGCAAAATAATTGTCCAACATTTGTGCTCACAAATGTCTCTGGGGTATACCAAGAGATCATGACTTGCTGCTTATAATTATTTTTTATAGAAATGCATTAGTTAAGTACCAATTACAGTTAAAGATGTTCTGCCTCACAACTAGCAGCAGAGAGAGTAACCCACTGTGTCAGACAGCAAGACTAATTTGGATTCTGTATCATGCCCAAGCAACAAACCTGATAACTAGGGTTCAAGGAGATGAAGGAGTTAGTCCATTAAAAGTATTACCTCACACATCTTGACACACATATCTTGGGACCTACATGACTATAACCACACTGTGAACAAATATCTGAAAAAAGGCAAATTAGAGACAGAGTGATAAATAATGAAGTGTGTGGTCAACAAATCATTTTGATAAAGACACAAGCAAGTTATGATATAATAGGAATGCACATATGTACTCTCTAAATGGGTAACTGCAATTAATAATGTGTTTTGCACTTCAATTGCATTATCACACTAATACTAATAAAATTCCACACTAAAATTCCCAAGGCAGTTCTGCTCATCTATTCAATTGTGTTAAACTATAGAGCCAGGATATTTCTCTAAGGCACAAATAAAGCAAACATATTTTTATCATAACTCTTTTTAAAAATATATAGCTGTATTGCCATCCTACTGAAATGGTTATTTTGATGTTATAACCTTTTATCATCTAAATTGCGCCTATGCTGTTTTTTTCACATTCCTAAAAGAAATGTCTGGCCACACATAGTCACAGATTTACCTGCTGATGAATTCTGGAAATGACTCCTTTTAGCAGGACTGTTTGAAATTTTTAACAATTTTTTTAAAAAACCCTGTTAAAATTAGCCCATTTTCAGAGCTTCTGTGAAAACGGTGCACCTTGCAAAACTTTCCCATTTGGTGAAAAGGGAGTTGAAGTTAGGCATAATTTCTCTCACACTCCAAGTAAATGCCAGTGAACATTTCAGAAGAGATTCTTAAGGTGTGTTTTTCAGGTTTGGGGCTGGATTTTTTCACTCAGTTGAAGCTGATAGTGATCTTTCAGGTTCTATGGCTTGCTTAAGCTACCCATAAGCTCAGAACAATCAGTTAAAGCCATTTTGACTATTTTTCTCATGAATTAATTGCAGGACTGATTTTTTTTTTTTTGGTCTGGGAAGGAGATATCCTCCCTAAACCCATACAGGTGTTGAGTAACTGGAGATGACCATTCAGGGTAGTAGAACTTATTGCTTCTCTGTCCCTAACAGAGAAAACACAATGGAAAGGATTCAGGATTGTGAAGGGGAGATGGTCTTTTTTTTAGGCTTGTTGGGAAGAGGGGTATTAAGTGGGGATGGAGGGCCAACATGTACCTGGTAGCAGTAACTCAGATAATGTTTGGAGAAGCATTTGACTATTAATTAATAAGTTACTCTGAACCCTTTGAAGTTCCCTTATGAGTAGTTTGATCTTTTTCCATGGTGCTACAGCTGGATTCCTTTCCACACACTGAAATACATTTCCTAAGGATGCTTTTTCCTGAATGTATTTTGGCTATGCTAATGCTAGGATTTGCATGGTTTTTTCCCCTGAAATTCGAAGGGTCCAAAGGCTGCTCTAAATTATTCCAGCCTTTTGCCCTTTGGAGATGGGAGAAGCAGGGTATAATGAGCTTCTTCAGGGTCCCTTTGTATTATTTTGATGGTGTCACAGAGCTACTTCTGGACTTTCTCTGAGGTTGAAAAAGCCTTTCATTCTAGTGAAACAAAAAACAAGACTATGTAGCACTTTAAAGACTAACAAGATGGTTTATTAGGTGATGAGCTTTCATGGGCCAGACCCACTTCCTCAGATCAAATAGTGGAAGAAAATTGTCACATCCGTATATACCAACGGATACAATTAAAAAAATGAACACATATGAAAAGGACAAATCAAATTTCAGAACAGAAGGGGGATGGGGGAAAGGAGATAAATGTCTGTGAGCTAATGATATTAGTGGTGATAATTGGGGAAGCTATCTTTGTAATGGGTAAGATAATTAGCATCTTTATTCAAACTTAGGTGTAAAGTGTCGAATTTAAGCATGAATGACTGTTCAGAGGATTCTCTTTCAAGTGTAGTCTTAAAAGGCTTTTGAAGCAGGATGCAGGTAATTAAGTCGTTGAGACAATGTCCTTTCTGGTTGAAATGGCAAGAAACTGTTTTTCTTTGTGATCCTGTCTATCTGTTTTGTGGGCAGGATCACAAAGAAAAAAGTTTTTTGCCATTTCAACCAGAAAGGACATTGTCTCAACGACTTGATTACCTGCATCCTGCTTCAAAAGCCTTTTAAGACTACACTTAAAAGAGAATCCTCTGAACTGTTATTCATGCTTAAATTCGACACTTTACACCTAAGTTTGAATAAAGACGCTTACCCATTACAAAGATAGCTTCCCCAATTATCACCTCTAATATCATTAGCTCACAGACATTTACTTCACCTCCATCCCCCTTCTGTTCTGAAATTTGATTTGTCCTTTTCATATGTGTTCATTTTTTTAATTGAATCCTTTGATATATATGGTTGTGACAATTTTCTTCCACTATTTGATCTGAGGAAGTGGGTCTGGCCCACAAAAGCTCATCACCTAATAAACCATCTTGTTAGTCTTTAAAGTGCTACATACTCCTGTTTTTGTTTCAGCTACACCAGACTAACACAGCTACATTTCTATCACTTTTCATTCCAGTGGACTGCTTAGTCTGGTGTGTTTGCAGCTGATGGCCATATGGTGGCAGCAGAGTACATGGTTCATTTGTTCTTTTCTCTTATGCTACTTACCTTGCTACTGGAAAAGTAAATAATGAAAGGGATCTGCAGTTGGCTGTGCGCTTGAGTTGCAACCCAGGAGAGACTAAAATGCTGCTTACCTGATTAGCAGAGTGCCCATAGCCAGCAGCATGTGTTTCTTCTGGTGGTGCACATGTGCACATTCCTTAGTCCAGATTGCAAAATTTATTCTGCACATGGATGAAAAAAATAGAGGGAACATTGTACTACTGTAGTGTGTTGAACTCTTCAGAAACCCTGTTTTGAGGAATCAAGCACTCTGAGTCTGAGAAACTACTTACTCTGAGGGCAGATCCTCTCAATTGTGGAGCATGGCACATTACGTAGAAGGGTAGCTTGAACTATCACCTTAGTCTTTCCTGGGTGCAGGTTTGGTGAGTGAGGCTGAAGTAAGGAGAGAGAACGTGCCTGAGTGGAGCTGGGGAGGGGAGCCATGCCAGCCAGAGAGACAGCCCAGCAGCAGAGCCATGCTGGGAGCAGGGCAGCAGCCACAGAACATGAGGGGCCAGAACAACAGCCCAGGAGGTGGGGGAAGCACAGTAGAAAGTGGAGCTGGGTGCAGTGAGCAGCAGGGGAGACCCTGGGAAGAAGGGCCCTGACACCCTGAGCAAGTGTCTGACCTGCAGCACAGCTGGGGCCTGAGAAGGCAGCCTGGGGCCTGCAAGGAACAGACTGTGAAGTGCCCTTACACTCCACAGGCACTGTGTGTGAGGCCACTGTGTCTGAGCGGAGTGATATGCTTTCCAGTCACTTTTTAAAATTTGATTGCTGTTTAATCAATTGAATTTGCTTTGAACTGTACGTGATCATCAGTAGGGCTTGACAAATAATGTAATCTACTCGCCTATGGCGAGTAGATTGCAACCCGGAAGAGCCGGGTTCGAGTGATCTGCGCATGTGCGGATCACCGGACAGCGTGACTGGTGAGCGGGGCTCGCTGCGGTTTGGCAAGCCCTGATCATCAGTGGGTCAGGGAAACATTCAGTAAGAAGAAGGTTAGGGGTCAAGCCCCCAGGAATCCTGGACCCACCCTTACTGGGGTTTTGAAAACCCTGCCACACAGGAGAGTGGAAGGGGAGTGCTCGAGGTCAAAGAGGTCTCTGGATAAAGAAAGTGGGAGCGGCGTAGTGTAGAAGCCAGGAAAGTTCCTCACCATTCTCCTGCTTCCTCCAGGTGTGGGTTTTGGCTGGTGCATTGAGCAAGCTGGGGAATAATGCTGCTTGCGTAGGATGTAAAGGAAGTATAGATCTGAGCGTCATCTGTGTGCTGCTTGTCCTTCAGCCCGCAATGTCTTACGTGCTACAGGCACAATTGGGGAGTGGTGAAAGGTCGATAGAACCTTGCAGCAATCTTCAAATTACGCTGGTGGCGCAGTGCTTGTCCAAAGTGCACGTCTGGGTTCACTTTGAGGAAAAGAACGTGAGCCAGTTCAGAACTTCTTCACTTACCGCTGCAGCTTTTTGAGAACAGAAAAAAATTGGTAATCACTGGAGACAAATGCTATGGGGAGGCTAAGGAAGTCCAGCAGGCTGAGTATATAGGATATTTCCCTTGTTTCTGGCCAGGGGGTGATCATACACCAGAACAATGAATACTGTCTTTAGTCCATATTATCCACAAACTCTAGCTTTCTTCCTCTCACTGCTTTTTTTGGTTGCAGATGGCTGAGACAGGGCACATGGGTGATAATGTGTGTGTAGTTCAGGAGTCCTCAAACTTTTCACAGTCATTCCTCCCCCCTTCTGACCTGGCCTCGCAGGAGGGCATGGATAGGAATAAATGGACCCAGGCTGCTGCTGCTGCTGGGCGGGGAATGGAGTCATGGCTGGGAGCAGAACAGCAGCCAGGAGCTGATGCTGGGGCCAGTGCAGGTGCTGGAGGTCAAGGTTGGTGTGGAAAGAGCCATAGTCGAGAGCCAGGGAAGCAGCAGATCTGGGACTGGGTGGCCCTTCCGCTCTAACCCCATGGACCAGTCTTGTGCCCTCCATTCCCCTCCCCATATTCCCCAAATGTTCTTCTGCACCCACAAAGGGGACCACAATCTGTAGATTAGGAACCACTGTTGTAGCCATAATCAGGAAGTAGTTTTATTTATTCTTCTGTTCCCTGCTCTCTTGGATGAGTAGAGTTTCCTATATGTGTATTCTGGAATTCAGCAGGTGCCCAGGAATTTCTGGGATGAACCATGGTTGGTTTCCTTTTGCCTTGTGATGAGAACAATTCTTATTTCTGCCTGGGGTAAGGTGGCAATTCTTGTGATTCTACTGTCCATCTCCAGTAGGGTTGCCAGATGGTTTCAAGAAACATACTGGACACACTTGACGTTACATCACTATCTACAGTACACCTTATTTAGAAAATACTGGACATTTATATTTTCTGATTTATATTTTCTCAATTTGTTTCCCTGAACAGAAAGCTCAAATACTGGACTGTCCGGTTCAAAACTGGATACCTGGCAACCCTAACCTCCAGCCTCTGATGGCAGTTAGCCAGATGGGCAGCTGCGTGTGGCTCTGAGAATGAGCTGTCAAATGGAAAGTTCAGAGGGGAGGCTGGTCTGCTGTAACAAAGTGCTATCTGTATGGATAGCGAGGTCTCCCAAGCTACTAAACTGTGTGAACTTCATTTCCATATTGAACAGAACTCTCACAGATCTTCCAGGGCAGGTGTGGGGGGAGGGAGGGAGAAGCTGGTGTCTAGAATTTGATAGAGAAATGGGTTGCTCGTGTTTAATCTTACCTCTGGATTCTGATTAAGTGGATGCACTCCGGATTTTCTTTAGAGTGAGCTTTTCCTTTGTTTGAGCCTGGCAGAGAATAGAATGGTGACTCTGATTCCAGATTTTTCTCCCTCTCTTGAGTCTGTGACTTATTAAATATCCTGGAAGACAAGGTGAGCTAATACCAGGCCTGAAACATCTCTCTGCCAGGTTTCTGGGATGCTGTCTGGGTTGGGTGACTTTGAATTTTCCAACCCTATGGGGAAGTTTTATTACAAGCTACCCAGCTGGCAAGGGAAATCATGTGAATGTTATGAGGGTTTGTTTAATTACTTTTATGTAAGCCCTGAAGAGTTCATCCATCTGTTCATTCTCTCAGAAGGGATTAAGTTCAGTTCTACTTAACGCCAGGAGATTATCTCACTAGGGCGAGATGATTCTCCACATACATGTGCAACTGTGTATGCACCATACTGTTCAACTGATTTATTTTAAAATATTTTTACCCATCCTCTCTATTTCAAATGTTCAAGGTGGCTTACAAAATGGCTAATGGAGGCTTTTTTATTCTTCATCAGGGATTTTTTAACATGTTTAGTTCTGGATCTATTTGAACCTGCTATCTTAGTGGTCATGCGTTGCTTGAAAAAACAGGTTTGCTTTGCGATACTCTATTCTGTGTATATATTTTCTGTTTGCAGGAGTGAATTGGGGGGGGGGGGGAATAGGGGGCATACAAGTTTCAAATTTTGTTACATCCATGACCCTACAGTTTTCACCGCGTTGACAAAGACCAGTCCTTTTGCCTGTCTTCTAACTATGAAAATGGGATCCAGCCTCCTACCCAGCAGGCATTTCCTGTCTAAATGCAGACTTGGAATACAATGGCAGGGAAACAGAATCAGAATTAAGGTTGTTTGTGGAGCCTTAACTATAGTTTTCCAGGCTTTCAATGCTAGACTTTAAAATTCATCTGTGGGGCCAAAGCCTGCAACTTTCTTCTTCCCTATACCTGGAAGAGCCAGAAGACTGGTCCCTGGGGACATAGGAAACAGTCTGTTCTAGATATGGGTCACTGTTTGCTTGAAAACCTACCAACCCTCGAGTGAATAGAATTTCAGATGTCTACAGTGCAGGCCTTTGAGCTTGCCAAAAAGTGGGTACACTGCTAAGCATTTGAAAGAGTTTGTTGGGCCACAGAATTCATGGTGTTCTCCTGTGGGATTGGCTGCATTGCCTTAAAAATACTCTTGGGCAGTTGTTCTAACTGAAGAAAAATGCAATAACTTTGGGGCCATTTTCTAACCCCTTCACTGAGGACCATTGGGAATTTCAGCGAGAGCACTTGTGGAGAAAGATCATACTCAACATAAGTAAGAGCAACAGAATCTGCTCAGGGATGAATCAAAGAGGTTTTTTTTCCTGTGGATCTAACTACATCAGCACAAGAGCTAGGCAAAAATTCCTCTTGCTGCCAGAGGAAATAAATGTCACAGATTTGTGTGTGTGTGTGTGTGGGGGGGGGGGGGGGGGGGATTTCCTTTGATTTCTTAAAATGGAACACAAGAAATGGTATAAGTGGCCACTTGGGGTACGTCTACACTGCATTCCTCTTTCAAGAGAGGAATGCAAATGCAGACAAACGAAATTGAAAATGAAGCGCGGATTTGAATTTCCCACACTTCATTTGCATAACCGCGTCCGGCTGCTTTTTCTAACTACCCTATTTCGAAAAAAGAAATGCTGTCTAGATGTGGTTATTTTGAAAGAAACCTCTTCTTTCGAAATAACCCTTAATCCTCATTTTATAAGGAGTAAGCGTTATTTCGAAAGAAGGGTTTTCTTTCAAAATAACTGTGTCTAGATAGCGTTTCTTTTTTCGAAATAGGGTATTTCGAAAAAGCGGCCGGACGCAATTATGCAAATGGAGCACGGGAAATTCAAATCTGTGCTTTATTTGCAATTTCGTTTGTTTGCATTTGTATTTCTTTCTCGAAAGAGGAATGCAGTGTAGACATACTGTTGGACTGAAGAAGATGAATTGTTTGCCTACTGAAAATTCATGCTTTTGTCTTGGGAAGGAATGTCACAGCTTTTGCGGATAGAAAATGCTAAAAATAAATCCTGGATTCTGTTTACCATCTGGTTCTAAAATATTCAAATTTTCAAGTGAATATGTGATAATAGAGAATAATTTTCCCTGTGTTTGATCACCTTGTATTTCAGACTCTCTGCCCCTTCCTCCCCACAAGAACCTGTGACTAGTGTGCTGTGTACAGAATAGCAATGATTACAGTCACGGAAATTTGATTAGGAAGCTATCTTACCCATGCTGCAGTGTTCTCAGAATAGAACTGGTTACTTTGGAGTAGAAAGGATTCTTTGTGGGTCATAATTCTATTCCTACAGTTATTCATTTTTTTTCGTAACTGACAGCTTTGTCTCTTCACATGATCTGTGGGAAAAGTCTGCTTTGACAGAGAAGCAAGTATGTTTTGGCCTTTTCTCTGGCTGAGTCATATGGCAGGTGATGACACTTGGATGTGCTACAGTAATGGCATGCATAAAAGCCTGCACCCTATCAAAAAAGGATTTTGTGTCCATATGTTGCTGCAAGTGTTTTTCTAAATCAGTTGACTCTGTGAATGATTGCTGGCCATTTCCTTCACTGGGACAATATTCACATAACCCCTCTCTTCTATTAAAAAAATTAAAATCTCGTATCGTAATGTTGGGGAGCACCTTCTCCAAAGCCTGGATTATAGAAATGTAATAATGTGCATCTCCGTCCAAGGAGTCCAAAAGGTTTTACCAATAACTACTTAAACCTTTGGGTCAGGTGTCATAGGAGGTAAACTGAGGCATTACTGTGTCTGCGTTGAGAAATTTAGAGGCCACAGACTTTTTCCCTTGGCTGATGCTTTATCTTCTCATTTGTTTTTTCTCTGCCAATTGAAAAAAACAAACCAAAACAAAACACAGCTTCCAATGGGAATTTGTTTTATTTATGTATGTAGTATTGCTATAGCTGTGTTGGGCCCAGGATAATAGAGAGACAAGCCCAGGTGAGGCAATATCTTTTATTGTACCAGCTTCTGTTGGTGAGGGAGACCAGCTTTTGGCTACATGGAACTATATATTTGCACAAGGCCTAGCACAATGGAGTGCCTCCAGGCACTACCATAATGCAAATATTAAGTGACTCAACATAAGAAGATATTTTTATTAAGTTAAGATGCTGGAAGAATTCATGAATGTAGGAACATGGAGCCAAATTCTCAGCTTGAGTAAACTTAGTGAGCTACATTTGATGAGCTGAGATTGAGACCTGTCTAGGAAAAAAAAAAAAACTTCTGTGATGGGACCCATCTCTCTCTTCCTTCCTGTATCTATTCACTGTTACTTTCACAGTTGGGACTAGAGGTGGGCAACTAATACTGAAGTGTCTCTTGAATATTCAGTGGAATAGTGAAATGAGTGTGTTCTAGCTATAAACTTGCTTCTTTATGGTTGCTTTCTATAAGACAATTGAATGATAGCTTTACTTTGCTCTTTCTCTTGTTTCAGGACGCATTCACTTATTCACACGCCTCTCACAAACATACATTTCCAACCACATAGTTTCTGAGGCTTTGCTGAAATATTACAGTTTATGGGATTTTGGCAACAGGACGTGAACATTCTGTCCAGGAGCACTGTCTGCATTTCCTTGACTGAGCAAGATACTCCACTTTGGTCTGATAACACATACATTTTCTCTTTCTTCCTCCCAGCTCTTCATATTTTACTTATGCTGTCACACACTTGGGCGTACTCCTCAGTGTTGTTTTGCAACCATTTCTGACCACTGTTAGTCAATACTGTAAATTCTCTGCTGAAGGATTTACTACTTCTGGAGAAGAGCATTCTTGCCTGGGGTGGGCATGTAGTTTGGACAGAATTATTATTCCCCCTTATTTGTACTGCTGTAGTGCTTAGGAGTCTTAGTCATGAACCTGGCCCTGTTGTACAAATACAAATCACCACTGACCAGGCCATTAAAAATGCAGTTGGCATGGGGCTGGCAGGCTTCCCTAATTGGCTCTCCACAGCTCCCTGGAAATGACAGTCACGTTCCTGCATTTATTAGGTGGAGAGATGGCTGGGGGGGGGGGGGGCATTCCACAGACTGCTCTCACCTGGAGTGCTAGAGCTTCTGGGGTGGTCCCTGAAGGCGGGTTCAGGAAGGGACACTAGCTGGGGCTGAAGGAAGGCATGTGGGAGGGAGCTATGGGTTGAGGAGTGTGTGGGGGGGGGTACAGACACTGGGCTAGAGATATGGGCTGCAGGTTAGGGCCAGAAATGAGGGCTTCCTAGTGTAGGCAGGGTCTCCAGGCTGGAGCAGGGAGTTGAGGGGCAGGGGTGGGAGGTGAGGACTCTGGGGTGGGGCCAGGAAGTGGGATTTGGGGTGCAGACGGGGGTTCTGAGCTGAGACAGAGAATTGGGATGCAGGATGGTGTTCAGGGGAAAGGCTCCAAGTGGGAGTCTTGATGTGAAAGAGAGCTCACAGCTGGGGCAGAGAGTTGGGGTAAAGACTCCTGGCAGCACTTACCTCACGTGCCTCCCTAGAAGCAGAGACATGTATCTCAGCTCTTAGGTGCAGAAATGGCCAGAGCCCTCACCCTTTCATGCAACCCAGCCCAGAGCTTCCTCCCATTCTCTCAGCCCTTCATTTCTGCCCCCCCCCCCCCCCGGGAGCATGCACACCCAGCTGGGGCCTTCCCTCCTTCCAACTTCCTTCCCCAGCCCAGTGAAAATGAAGGAATGAAGGTGCGTGAGAGTGAGCGACAGAGGGAAAGGGATGGAGTGAGTAGGGGTGGGGGGGCTCAGAAAAGGGGTAGGGTAGGTGTGGGGCAAGGGCATTCAGTTCTGTGAGATTAGAAAGTTGGAAAGCAGAACTTCATAGGAGTACCTCAGCACACTAGCGACCTAACTATTGTCAAGCTTTTTAGAGAGACAAGGTAGGATTTTTGGAGAGACGAGGTAATATCTTTTTGTTTCTCTCACCAGCAGAAGTTGGTCCAATAAAAGATATTATCTCCCCCAACCATGTCTTGCTCACATCCTGGGACCAGCATGGTTAAAGGAACACTCAACAGTCATATTTTTGTAGGCCTCATAGCAAAGGAGAGTTTTAAAGGAGGGTCATATAATTTAAGACCAGAAGGACCAACAGCTTGTTGGAATTCGCTTCACTGCAAGGCTCCAGAATCCCTGGCATTTGTAATGGTCCAAATGTGCAAACACCTATTTTCCATGGAAATTTCCTAGCAATATAGCAATAATTAATCTATTGTCCACATCAAGTGTTCCCTCAGAAACCACTTCTCTGACCTGAGGAAGTGGGTCTGGCCCACGAAAGCTCATCATCTAATAAACCATCTTGTTAGTCTTTAAAGTGCTACATAGTCCTGCATTTTGCTTCAACTACCCCAGACTAACACGGCTACATTTCTATCACTATTCTCTGACCAAGATATTGCCAACAAAAAGAAGCTTTTAAAGCACCTCTGAGGCCCCAAATGAAATGTTGTCAAATAATCCATTTAAAGGACAATTCTGCTGATATCTGTTGCTTGTGTGACTTTGGTTTATCTTTTTCATGACAAAGTTTTTGCATACAATAAGGCTTATTGTCTAGCCCTCTGCTATTTAATAATCCTGAGTACCTTCCATCTTCAGAGCTCTGTGTTGTTTTCTAATCCTTCATAAATCCTGGCATAAGGGATGTGCCAATGGGGGGCCAGGAGTTGGAAGAATAGGAAGGGGAGCTGTAGTTTTTATTCCTATGGAGATTACACACAGCAGTCCTTGTGGGAACAGGCTGCAGTGGTCGCTAATGCCCTCTAGGTCTGTTCATGTTACACTGCGGACCTACTCTGTGCCCTGTAGCATCCCAGAATTTGGAAGTTGCAAAAGTGGCTTAAAGTCACTTCAGCTCTGCTTCTCACAGGTCTGGGGAGATCTGAGCTGCTCCATTTAGAAGCTCAGAACAGAATCTCATCTCCTGGCTCCTACCCTTGTGCTATGACTGCTCAGGCAGAACTCTTCTTTAGATTCCACATGAACAGGCCACATCCTCCTTTTCGTGTTTGGTATTGAGCCAACCATATTGTCACCACTGTGAGGACATACTCATAACTAGTTGTCATCATAATCTTCCCTGTAACCACTCGTCAAGAACACAGGATTATGACTTCCACAGCAGAAGTGGATCAGTCCTTAGAATCAAAGTTCCTGGTATTATGTAAATCGCCTTAGGTTTAAAAGGAGTGGGAGAGGAGGAAGGCTAGCAAGAAAATAAACATTGTCTTTAAATAGAAAGGCCTACTTCTCAGTTACATCTGGCCCTTTACACCTATGTTAAAGCTTCTGGGTGAAAAAGAGCCAGAAGATATAATGAAAATCAGGCCCAAATAGAGAAGTTTCACAAGCAGTAGTGGCTTTTTGCTTTGAAACATCCTGAAACCTCTATCTGGACTGGCCCCGGTGTCTGAACACATGAAGAAAACTTCAATGCTTCGCTTTAGTGTGTGAGACAAGAAAAACGCGTATATTTGCAACAATATGGATTTCACAAGAGCTCTTTAATATACTTTGGAGCATGGAATGAGAGATTATGGATATGGAAATCATTGCACCTCATTTAACGGTCATCAAGGACTTTTTGGCATGTGAGGAAGATAAATCTTTAGTGCAGAATGTGCATGGACAGGTGGTGGAGAGGGATTGTATATAAATATGATGTTGAGCTAGCACTACCTCTATTCTTTCTTTGAAGTCCTGGTCAAAGCACTCCTATGGTACCATCATTGCTGTTTCTTCATCTAGACCACTCAAATATCCATTCAGATTAAGCTCAGAAATTAGAATGTCCTTGAGCCACTGATCTTAGCTCAAACCAGCATGCTTTGGATGGCAACAGAAATGCTACATGAGCCGAAAGAAGCCACCTTCTCCCCTTGCAAGTACGAGCTGTGTTTTCTTGTCTAAACTGGAAGTTGCCCTATATATGTCTCACACCATTCCATTCATGAAATCTATTTTCTGTTTACAGATGCTCCATAAATGTTTGCATATACACCTGTGGGGCTGATATCTGAGCTTGCTAATATTGATGCAAAACTTCCAGTGACTGCCATAGGAGCAGGCTTGTGGGCCTAAGCAATTCTTTTTGCCTCTGTAAATGGAGGTTCACCCTTAAACACTGGTAACAGGAAAAGAATTGATGAGTAAAATTCTCCTCTTCCATCTGCACAGCAGAACACATGTCTGGTGTTCATTCTCCCCACGTAGATGGCTCTCTCATTGACATCAGCGGAAATTCTGCTCAGGCAAGGAGAGAACTGTACTGGAGTTGAAAGCCACTGTGTGGATCTGAGAAAAATAGCCCTTTATGGTTTGGTTGGCTTGTTGTTTTGCAATAGCTTGTTCAATCCTATGCAGGCTATAATTTTCCCCTCAGAGCTTCAGCTCTCCTGCTGAGTGGGGTGGAGATCAAGGGGGGTCAAAGAGACAGTCAGGACGTTGTGCAAGCAGCTTATTGTTTAACCATGACTATGCAAACACAGGATTGGTTTAATTTCTTTCCCCCTTTCCTGCAACAAGTCTCCTCCCCGCAGGTTAATATAGTTCATGAGTTTTGGACAGCAGTCACACGAAGCGTACTGCACCCTTTCCTCAGGATGTATCCATTGCAGTGTAATCTTTATAAAGACCAAAGACTGAACTGCAAGGTTAGGGTCAGGCTACAACACGTGGAAAAGAAAAACTGTCCCCCAGGCTTCTGGTAAATGTCAAAGTGATGAGTGCTGTAAAAGCTGCCAGGGTGAGAAGAATCTTCCCAGCCTATCCATGAACCTTTGTCACCGTATTGTGTAGAAGAGAAACACATGCTGCTGTGCATGATAAAAGGAGTGCTTCTATTTTTGCTTTTGGCTGTGTAATTTCCCTACCATGGGTTCCTCTTTTAAAGGGCTGAGAACTCCTGAAACCAAGTGGCTATGGGGGCTGCTGGATGAAGTACAAAGTGGGGCCTCTTCTCATTCCATAGAATCATAGAACACTAGAACTGGAAGGGATCTCGAGAGGTCATCAAGTCTGGTCCCTTGCCCTCATGGCAGGACCCAGTACTGTCTAGACCATCCCTGACTGACATTTATCTAACCTATTCTTAAATATCTCCAGAGATGAGGAGTCCACAACCTCCCTAGCCAACTTATTCCAGTGTTTAACCACCCTGACAGTTAGGAAGTTTTTCCTAATGTCCAACCTAAACTTCCCTTGCTGTAGTTTAAGTCCATTGCTTCTTGTCCTATTCTCAGAGGCCAAGGAGAACAATTTTTCTCCCTCTTCCCTGTGATACCATTTAAGATACCTGAAAACCGCTATCATGTCAAATTGGAGAAATGGTCTGAGGTAAACAGGATGAAGTTTAATAAGGACAAATGCAAAGTGCTCCACTTAGGAAGGAACAATCAGTTTCACACATACAGAATGGGAAGCAACTGTCTAGGGATCTAGGGGTTATAGTGGACTACAAGCTAAATATGAGTCAGCAGTGTGATGCTGTTGCAAAAAAGCAAACATGATTCTGGGATGCATTAACAGGTGTGTTGTGAGCAAGACACGAGAAGTCATTCTTCCACTCTACTCTACGCTGGTTAGGCCTCAGTTGGAGTATTGTATCCAGTTCTGGGCACCACATTTCAAGAAAGATGTGGAGAAATTGGAGAGGTTCCAGAGAGGAGCAACAAGAATGATTAAAGATTTAGAGAACATGACCTATGAAGGAAGACTGAAAGAATTGGGTTTGTTTAGTTTGGAAAAGAGAAGATTGAGGGGGGACATGATAGCAGTTTTCAGATATCTAAAAGGGTGTCATAAGGAAGAGGGAGAAAACTTGTTCATCTTGGCCTCTGAGGATAGAACAAGAAGCAATGGGCTTAAAGTGCAGCAAGGGAGGTTTAGGTTGGACATTAGGAAAAAGTTCCTAACTGTCAGAGTGGTTAAACACTGGAATAAATTGCCCAGGGAGGTTGTGGAATCTCCACCTGTGGAGATATTTAAGAGTAGGTTAGATAAATGTGTCTCAGGGATGGTCTGCCATGAGGGCAGGGGACCAGACTCGATGACCTGTCGAGGTCTCTTCCAGTCCTAGTATTTTATGATTCTGTGTCCCCTCTCAGTCTTCTCCTTTCCAAACTTAACAAGCCCAAATCTTTCAGTCTTCCTTGATAGGTCATGTTCTCTAGACCTTTAAACATTCTTGTAGTTCTTCTTGGACTTTCTCCAAATCTTTCTTGAAATGTGCCGCCCAGAACTGTACACAATATTCCAATTGCAGCCTAATCAGTGCAGAGTAGAGCAGAAGAATAACTTCTCGTGTCTTGCTCACAACACTCCTGTTAATGCATCCCAGAATCATGTTTGCTTTTTTTACAACATCATCCATCTGTGTAAGGTAAACCTCATCGCCACGGAATGGGGAGTTCCTCCTCTTTGCAACAGCTAATTTGTCAGATGTCCTAATCTATTCCTGAAATGAAATGCAGGTGGGAATCATAACCTCTTTCCTCAAAAACACCCGCCTTATCTTTCCATTGCACTTTGAAGACGGGCCTTTCTCTGGCTCAAGGTGATTCTCAGTTGTGATTTTGGGCCATTTGCTTAATGCTGTCTCTCTTATGCACTATAGAACTTTGCCCGGGGGGGGGGGGGGGGTCCAGTTAGGCATTTTGCCCCTAATTGTAAGGAAAATGTAGTGCTACCCCCAAATGCTACATTGCCAGCCTCAGAAACCTAAGCTGACTTTGTGGAACTGTGCAAGCCCCCCCCCCCCTCATTTTTCATCTTTCTGACTGCATAGCACCACCTCCTGGGGTCCAGTATCAACACACAGAGAAACTACCAGCGAAAGTGCCAGTGGTGATTTTTTTTTAATCTGGCAGGAGCTCTTCAGCTCACTTCAGACTAGTCAAAAGTCATCAAATAGTACAAATGTTCTGCCATTACTATTTTGAGTCAGTGACCCTGAGAGGGGCACCATGATCTGACCCAATGTCTTTAGGGGAGCTCCCCTTCTACTAAGAGGAAAATGTAAGGAGATGTATATGGCTGTCTAAATGCATGTAATGCTTCATATATAAACTGTGTGCAAGTGTGTGTGTGGGGGGCGGGGAGGAGAGAATAAAATCTTAGGGTATAAAGTTTTTGAACAGATAAGCCTGGGGGAAAGTGGCGTAAAAATCAGGAAAAAGGCTTTTTTCTATTACATAGTATCTGCTTGCCCTGACTCTTCTTCCTCTGTCCTGCCCTGTCCATGAATAGGTGGTTAGGAGGTGCTTCCTGCAAGTCATTTCACTATCTCTGCTGGAGAATCTGAGCTAGGATTAAAAACAGAGGTTGGCTTGAGGGTGAGGAGTAAGGGTGACTGATCTCAGCTGATGGGAAAGTATGACTCTCAAGTGAACTGGCCTATTTCCCAAAAAGAATCCACCTCCGTGGAAAAGAGATTAATAAACTACATCCAGTGGTTACACCAGGCTCAGGACAGCAGTTTACATTGTAGCCACCGGATGAGGAGTTTCAGTATGTTATAAAGTGATTATTTATATCTTCCATTTAAATGACACATTTGTTTCCCTAAAACAGAATGATTGTATAAAGTGCTATTTTTTATGTTTTATTAGGTTCTAAATATAAAGCAGGACAGAAGGGTGTGTATCTGCAGCACTGATTGATTTGTGCCGGATGGGAGGAAGCTAAGAATCTCCCACCGCTTCTCCAAATGATCTGTTCCCTGGACAGGGGCTCCAGAATAGGGGTGGGGCAGAGGGCCCTATTGCTTTTTACCAGTCATAAGGATGGTGACTGGGAGAAGAGAGTGAGTGGGAGTTGGGGTGTTGGGGGGAAGAGGTAGCCTGGTGTGGGTTTTGGGGGAAGAAGCAGTGTGGAGACAGGGTCTTGAGGAAGGAGTGGTGCGAGGGTGGGGGCTCGTGGAGAATAGTTGGTACAAGGACAATGGGTGGGAGGGATATGGAGAAGGAGCAGCTTTGGGGGTAGAGAACAGTTTGGGCCTCTCTGAGGCCCCCCCCCCCCCCACACTTTTAGGATGCCTCCACCATTCCTGCCTCTGGGTCTATATGTATAATAACTTCTCAGTCTCTGAATGAATTTTCCCTGCTGCTTCTACATGTATTGCTTCTAGAGATGCCCGGGGGTGTTGTGTTTTTCTCAGGTTACTAAGTGGGAGCCTGGTTCTGTGTATTACAGTTGAATAGGAACCCCAAGATCTCAAACCCCGACCTGCATGCCGCCAGCTCCACCTGGCAGAAGGGTTATGTACGTGATTTACTAAACAGACAGTTTGCCTTGATCTACTGCTTTAAGACCTTCCTGAGGCTCCCCTTCCAGGAAGTCACAAAAATGTTCCCATTAAAATGACTTCAGCATAGTGTGTGCTTTTAGTAATACCTAACAGTGAGCACATGTACAAGCCTCACTAGGACCACATACGAAGGAATGTTAAGTTTTCTAACCACATAGTGGTTCCTTCGTGAACTCAGACAACTAATGGCTCAGGGCAAACTTTCCTGGCTGGTTCTTTGCATTCGGAGGAGAGAGGCTTTCTTAATTTGAAGGAACATCCTTTATCTCTCACATAGAGGTATCCAGTTCTGCCTGAACATGGTGATGATGGGCCTTTTAGAAATGCAGAACAGAGGCAACTATGGGTGAGTTTTTAAAAATCTAAATTTTAAAAAGGGAAGGCTGAGACAAACTTGATATTTCCATGACAAGCTAACAATTTTTTTCTGATTAAATAAATTAAGCCCAAGATCTCAGCCAAGTCCAATGAAATTCATTGTTAAGACTGACTTCTACTGTAGGACTTTCCTACTTTAGAGTTGGAATCTCAGGGCTTGTAAGGAATAACTTTTGAGGCTTTTCCATATTCCTCTGTGAGGCCTAAATTTTCCCTATTGTTGAATTTCTAGAAATTTCTCTTTAAACGCTTTCTCTTGTAACCATTTTTTAAAATCTTCTGTCAGGACAGGAAGGATGGGTAAAGGTATAGCACAAGAATAGGGAACCTCAGGCCCAGGGGCCGGATGTGAACCCCCGCTTGCCTGGATCCAGTCCCCAAAGCTCATACCCCCACCCAATATTGGAGAACCCACGCTGGCGCTCCAGCCTCTCTGTTGCCCCATCACAGGGCTGGAGCACATAATCTACTAGGCTGGGCCCTTCTAGGCTCTGGTGTGAGAGGGGAATGTGGGGGATGTCAGGGGCAACATCAGTGCAGAGGTTTTTTTTGTGTTTGTGGCCCCCGACTGATTTTTCTATGGATCAGCAGCCCCAACCCAAAAAAGATCCCCCACTCCTGGTGTAGAGGAAATCTTTCCACAGGCTTGCTTTCTAAATTTCCAGTAGTTACTTGGTTCATGGCAGCCTGAGGACAGTCTTTCATATAGTATTTGAATTCAGATTTTTCTGATCCAGTTGGGATCAGAATTAAAAAGAGCAAAAACCCTTAATCTGATTTTTACTACTTTGGAACTCCAGAAAATGTTAAGTATGAGTACAGAGAACATGCAATTCAGTGTGAGCAGAGAGGACTCTATGTGGACTGACTCTGAGTCAAGCTGGCAGAGTATAGAATATTTGTTTTATTAGACCCATTTTTTTAAACCAGTGGGAATGCTAAGAAAGCTTATCTGACAAATCCCAGTCTCCCAGTTTTCCAGATGAGCAGAATGAGTTTAGTGCAGTAGGTTCAGTACTATTGTGGTACAGTCATATTTTGTACTTGCATTGTACATTCCATCTAGGATGTTTTAAAATACTGCATGAACATTAACAGTCCAAGCCTCATGACATTCTCTCTGAGGTAATGTTAGGTATAAGCCACTTTTTTTTTTTGCAAAAGGAGAAATTAAGCATACAAGCATTAAAGAGCTGATCCTGTTCCCACGGATGTGAATGGGTGTTTCATTGCTGATTTCAGTGGGAGCAGACACAGAGCAAGCCAATGCAGATCCAGAAAGAGAACTTTGATCTCCTGACTTCCAGTTATGTGTTCTAATTGGTTCCTTTCTGTGGCCCTGCAACGCGCCCATATCCAGTGTGTCACTTCTAACATTTTCACTGCAGAACTTGCTATGATGTTGATGCTCTAATTTGGTGATGTTCAAATTTAACCCTCCTAGCATCCAACTTAAAGTATTATCAGTTCTGTATTACAGGAAGGGGAACTGAGGCACTGAAAGGTACAGTGCGTTGTCCAAGATGACACAGGGGGGTTCATGGCAAAGCCAGGTACAATTGCCGTGGCTGTCCTTTTTCTCTGTTAGTAAATTAAAGCATTTACTAAAAGTGCCATATTAGGAAAAGTTAATCATACCAAGATGTGCTGGCTACAAAGAGATCTAGAAAAGTGGAAAGCCCATTTTACTGAACAGTGATAATAGCCGTACAAAAGAATGCCAGCCCTGAAAGCTTCATCTGTTAGTTTTTGAGCTATGGGCATGCGGTATCAAGTTAGTGTTGTTTGTGTCTTGATTAATATTGTCTTCCATACCACTAACCTGCCTAATCTATTGGGATGCCAGCATAACATGGTCTGGAACATGTTATAAGAACCAGACTAGAATAGAACAGAGAAATTAGTACTGGTAAATACATAATATCGAGAAATACTGATGTTACATTAGCTACAAATAGGAGTGTCTAATGGTCTTGAATGCCATCTTTATAGAGAATCTGACTCTAGTGTTAGTTACACCAGTCTCTGGTGTTATTTCACACTGTGAGTTAACATGTTATATTCTATCTTCGTTCAAATGATATCTGGTATATGTTACAACTAGGCACATAATATGGTTCTGACTTAATGGCCTGGACTGTACACAGATTTTGTGCCTGTTTAGGGCTTTGTTTTTTTTTTTACCAGTGTAGTTAAACTCGTACAACCTCTAGTGTGAGTATTGTTATATGGGTATAACTGTTTCTCCTTTCTGTATGGGAATGAACTATACCAGTATAACTGTGTCCACATGATGATGAGGTATGGTGAGACTTTAACTACTCGGGTATAGCTAAAGTGATTCAACTTTTGTGTGTAGTAGACAAAGCTTTAACACAGAGACCTTAAGCCATATAGTTCGACCTGAGAAGACTGCGTTAAAGGTATTTACACTGTGGTGAGTGAATAACTGATCTTTTTTTTTTTTTTTGGTTCAGAGTCCAAAAGGAACGTTTAAATAAAGAGAACCCCATTAGTTCATTTCAATCTAGACTTGAATGTCTTGGGTTTACTCACCAATATGAAAACCAATAAAAACTTCATTTTGGGGTTTCTTGGGGTGTTTTCATCTCTTTTTTTAAAATTAGCAACATTTCAAAATGAGATGCCATTTCCAAACAAAAACCTCAAAGTATTTTATTTCAAAATGACTCAGACAAACCATTGAGACTTGTTTTCCCCTTCCCCCACTACTCCTTTTTTGGGTCATAACTATTTGTTGAATTTGGCCCAAATGCATAATTTGGATGCCCTGAAAAATGCCTTTTTCAGCACTTTTACTATCTACTCAAAAAGTTTCACATCATGAATTAACATCATTGTACACAAATGTCGGCACAACCTCACCAGAAAGAAACTTACTTTCTAGAGCTGGAGTTTAATGTTTTGTCGTATGTCATTTGAAAAGGAATTTCTCCTAGACTTTCATTGAAACCTTCTCACATTTCATATGCCCTCAATATCATGAACATTTGGAACCTCTGTTTTGTGTAATACATGAACTCATTAAAAGACTTAAATTAATCATCCTTAGTATAGCTATTCTTCAGTTATATGCCTACACTTTGAGAAATAAAATGACACTGATGGGGGCAACTGGAAAATACTTTGTAGGGTCAATATCCAACTCAAAAAAGTACTCTTAACTAGTTCCTCTTAGTTGGGCAATCTGACCTACATAATGATATTTTTTTTGTTTTCTCTGCAAAAGACTTAGAAGACCTGTCATCGGGAGAATTCCAACTTTTTGCCTATCTATTCCCCCATCACTGACATTCCTATTATAATGATATTAGAGAGAGTTAAAATTCAGGGGGAGGGAGGGAGACCCTGAGCTATTAGCTTCATTCTGCAGTCCCCACTTAACGAGCAAATGTACATCACTGTCAATGGAATGTTTTGCTTTAATAACCACAGTTTGAGCCCACGGGTCTGTAAATGTTGATGGCAATACACCTAATTCCCCATCAACTTTGGTGCTGTGCAGGAAGTCCCAGTAAAGCTCTTTTCTTAGCAGACTCATGGGTTCTGTGACTTTCAGTAAAATGCCTCATTCATGAAATGTTGCTATTAAGATGATAATGAGCTATGCTGTTAGCTTTCTTGAATATTTCCTAATGTGTTTGAAGGATGATACGTCGTCTATCATACAACGTTTTATGCTTTCCCATAAATATTTTACCCCCATGCACACAATCTGTGTGTGGTGAAACGTGAAATTGTCAACATGGGTATTATTTGCTTGTCTGAACAGTAATTTTCAGCTCATGAAGTTGTTTTGAAATTTCTAGTACCAGTTTTTAGTTTTAAAGCATCATTAGACAAGATGTGATGGCTTTAACACCATTTGGAACAATACCCACACAGCATGGCTGACTAATAAAGAAACAAATAAGCTCTCAGCCATACCTGCACAGCTAATCTCCTTGCAGAATGCAGCTGTCATTCTTTGAGGGAAGGCAATGCTTCCCTTGATGTGCCATTCTCATGCTGTGAGCTCACCTTCACTTTGATAGCCTCTTACATCCACTTCTCCCAGACATCATTCTTTATTTATGGCGTGTAGAATAAAGATTCCCAAAGTGAATATCTCCATTTGCCATCAAACTTACTCCTTGCCCTTGGAACACCTTGCGATGCATGTTGCAAGTCACAAACACTTATTGGAACAAACATCAGGTGTTAATTGAGGCCCCAACCCAGCAAAGCAATTTAAACATACAGTTAACTTTCAGGATGTAAGGAGTGTCACTAAAGTTGTGCCATATAGAACATAGAATCATTACAGGTAACAGCTGCAGATGTGATAACGAAGGGGGAAATGATAAAAGTGAAGAGGATAGATCACTGATTCAGAGCAATCTGGATCTCTTGGTAAACGGGGCACAAGCAAGGAAGGATTGCTAAATGTAAACATGTACATTTAGGAACAAGGAATGTAGACCATATTTGCAGCATGGGGGATTCTAGTCTGGGAAGAAGGGATTGAAAATGATTGGGGAGGTTTTGATGGAGAATGAGCTCATTGTGAGCTGACAGTGTAATGCTGTGGCCAAAAGGTTTAATGCCATCCTAGGACACATGAACGGAGGAATATGGAACATGAGGGAATAAGTTATTTTATCTTTGAATTTGGTGCTAATATGAAATTTGCTGGATTTGTGTGTCCAGTGTTGGTGCCCCCAATTCATTCAGGGTGAAGCTAAATTGGAGAGTGGTCAGAGAGGAACCATGAGAATGATGAAAGGATTAAAAAACACACCTTGTAGTGATAGACTCATGGAACTTAATCTATGTAATTACACTAAGAGAAGGTTAAGGTACAACTTGAGCACAATCTAAAAGTAGCTGGATGGGGAGCAAATATTTGACAACAGGCTCTCCAATCTAGCATAGAAAGGTAAATGACTTGCCCAAGGTCACAGAAAAAGTCCGTGGCAGGATAAGAAACTGAACCCAAGTTTCCCTAAGTCCCAGGCAAGTGGATCACCCTTCCTCTCAGATAGTAATGGTGCATATCAAGTGTCAGGTAAGTGGAAGGCCTTTTTCAAGGCACTCAGAAGCAGATGGATATAGTACTTGGAAATCCCTGACACTAAGCCCTGTGCTTAATCCACTAAACCATGTGGCTGTGTCTAGACTGGCAAGTTTTTCCGCAAAATCATCTGCTTTTGCGGAAAAACTTGCCAGCTGTCTACACTGGCCACTTGAATTTCCGCAAAAGCACTGACGATCACATGTAAGATTGTCAGTCCTTTTGCGGAAATACTATGCTGCTCCCATTCGGGCAAAAGTCTTTTTCTGAAAAACTTTTGCACAAAAGGGCCAGTGTAGACAGCAGAGATTGGTTTTCAGCAAAAAAGCCCCAATCACAAAAATGGCGATCAGGGCTTTTTTGCGGAAAAGCTCATCTAGATTGGCCACAGATGCTTTTCCTTGCCAATCTAGACGCACTTTTCCGAAAATGCTTTTAACGGAAAACTTTTCTGTTAAAAGCATTTCTGGAAAATCATGCCAGTGTAGACGTAGCCTGTATGTATGGAGCCCCCTCCCTCAAGTGGTATTATGACCCCAAGTGACAATAACCAATATTCATTTGCCAACATTGAGATACCCGTGATTTCATAGGATCTTTGGAGAAAATTTTAATTTTTTTTCAAAATATTGCTTCCATCTTTCGTAATTACACAGCTCTAGGTCATATGCACCTTCCTGGCAACAGGCTTCAGTGTGGCCAACTCTTATGATTTTATCATGAGTTTTGCAATATTTGCTATTTTTGAGTCCAAGCCACAGCTCTGTGATAACATCAAAATCTCAGCTTTCGTTCAAAGCAGTAAGCTTGTGGCCCTGGTGGTTGAAGACTGGACTTGAAGACAGGACCCAAGTGCATTCTAAAAGTAAACAAAAATCCTATTTTTAAAAGTCTTGTGATTTTTTTTTTTGAATGAATCAGGATTGGCAATAATACAAGCTATAGCTCTTCTTTCCGTTCATTACATTAACGGGAGTTGAGACAGATGAAAAGTTTCTTTGTCTTGACAGCTGCTGTATAACATTGGGTAATACAGCATTACACTGCCAGCTCGCAATGAGCACTTGGGCAGCCACTCAGGAGCGATTCAGATGCCACCCAGCTGATTAGCAGAGTGCCCACAGCCAGCAGCATGTGTTTCTATGGGTGGTGTCCATACCTTGGTGCAGGTCACAACATTTATTCTGCACATGGATTGAAAAAATTAGAGGGAACACTGACAACAACCAGGTCTCCGTTTACTGACTGTGAAGTGAAATGCAGAGATATCTGCCGGAGCTGTACTGTGTGTTACACTGGCCTCTCGGTTCCGTAAAACACAGTTTCTAGTTGGCTTGTCTGAAACGGGTGAGTTTAAAAGGAATCATACTGCCTGCTGGCTTGTTCACAGCAGGAACCAAGAGGCAGGTTGCATACAAGGTTCCTGTTCCTGCAGAGCATGGTAAAGATGTCCATTACTTCTGCCTACAATTTAATTTACCAAGAAGTTATTTCCTGGAGCAAGAAGGCCTATTAACACCTATACCCTCTCATGCAAGCAGGCTTCTTGCCTGCCTCTACTCCCTTCCACCTGTTGTGTCTTTCAGCAGCATGATCTGTAAATGCTCTTTGAGTTGTTTTTACTTGAAACATTTCATGAGCACAGGGGAGAAAAGAGCCACTAGGTGGTACTGTGACTCTACAGTATATATATTATTCATACAACCTCAATAGAATGGATGTTTGCTTTCAATCTGCATCAAAGACAGATGTGGCTGAGCCAATAGAGTGTGTGGTTTAAAGATTTCCTTCTCTAGTCTTTGGCTGATAATCCTTAATCATTTACAAGGGAGTTTCTTTGGACAGAGTATGGTTCAATACTCTAGTTAGTTCTTTCTTAGAGCTAGTTTCTCCTCTTCACTATCATGAATGGAAAGAACTCAACCATAATTGAAGATCCTTAGAGATTTGATGCTTAGTCTGGGGATAAACTCCCCAAAATATGGATGATGTTTGGGAGCAGTATGAGAGGAGCTCCTAGGACCTACTTCTGTACAAATAATTAATAATGATGCCTGTACATATGTTTACATATTAATAGATCATCATCTGTTGATACACAAACAGCATTCTTCATAAGTAATAAATGTTCCATAATGATGTTGTTAAGCACTGGAAATTGCTTGTGTTTTAGCAGCCATCATCAGATGGTTGACTAAATTTATTTACATCTCTGAGCCTGTACAATGGGACTGGGAATCTCATGAGAAAAGACTCTTATGGCTGTATGACTTTTCCCTAAATGATCAGCATGCAGAAATATAAATGGTTTGCAAAGAGGGAAAATAACATAAATTAAAACATGGAATTAGCCATCACCTTCTTGTGCTGGTTTAAAAGCTTATTTCTGATTTAATTTAAATGTTAAGTGAAAGATTTAGGCAGTGCCAATCTTTTCCAAACTGGTTTAACCAACCTTAATACAGTTCCCTTTTTGAGACTATTTCCCCACTAGTGGCACTTGGATGGTGAGGCTATTTATGAGCCCTTGTTTGCAATATATATATATCATTTATACAAATAAATCTCTCCCCCAGTTGTACAGGTTGGATGAGTGTATGTGGCTAGTGCAGCATAACATCCTGAAGTACAGCTGGTCAAAATAACACTGTGGGGAAAGGGAGAAAACCTTATTTGCAAAGAAAGTTCCTACTACTGTGAAATGTAATGTACATAAAAAGTACAACTCTGATTCACCACTGCCTTTCTCCAATTTTATGTTGATGTGTCACCATTCAAATCCATAGCATTAAACTTGTAAAAGTAGAACGACCCCCTTGTTGCATAATTTCTTCTGTCGCTTCTAATTGGGTGTGCCCATTAATTCAAACTAGTGGCTGCAGCTAGATCCTATGGTACAGGATTATAGCCATCCTTTTTGGGGTAACTTATATCCACAGGTACTTGCTAGACACATTTTCACAATGATTTTATTGTATTTACCCCTTTAGAAAGGATGTAAGTAAATATTCCATTCTACATCTGGCTCATTGCAAGTGAAAGAAACAATACTTTTAGTAACACAGACCATGACTGATCCTCTGTATAGACTGGTATAAAAGGGGTGACTGCAGCCAAGGATAGAATACCTTTAGTCCAGAAACTGAAGAGAAATGATCTATGAGGCCCTTTCTTCCCTCCACCCCAGCCTTGGAGACCCTCATGTTGGAGGCATGCCAAAATAGGAAGGACAGGTCCCAGTACTGAGTGCTATGGCCATTCTGGGTTGCTGAGCCAACTACTGACAGCTACATAGAGGCTGCAGTAAACCTTAGCCAGTCCTCAAACCACTGCAGATTGTGCTAAGGGCCATAGCAGTACAGCTGCAGGCTGAATCCAGGTGGCATAAAAGTGATTTAGTCCCATGATTAAGGCGCATAAAACTGTTGCAGTGTTTTAGCATGGTTTACCTCACTGGATAGGAATAGAAATCTGTTATAACCATGACTGCATTGAACAGAGGCAGATCAAGAGAGGAACCTTGGAGAAACAGAAGAGAGAGCCACTGAAAACCTACCACTTTATTTTGTAGATGATGGGGAGAGGCCCTCAACCACAAGGCAGGTAGAAAGATTACAACCTGTGTTCAGTAGCTAGAGAGGGGAGCATAGCTAGTAAATCATCTCTTCCACCACCCTTTCAGAGGGTTTCCAGAGAGTGTAAGAAGTCTACAAAGTATGTCCCAGTAGCTGTTTTCCTTTATAGTGAGGAAGCATCCATGAAACATTGATGATATAGAACTCTATTTAAGTCCTAACTACAGGCAGTCCCCGGGTTACATGGATCCGACTTACATCGGATCCCTACTTACAAACGGGGTGAGGCAACCCCGCACTAGCTGCTTCCCCCCAGCAGACCAGGGAGATGCGAAGCTAGCGCCCCCCCCAGCAGACCAGGGAGAAGCGGAGCAGCTTTTCTCAGCAGACACCTCATCTTGAGAATAAAGGACTGAGGGAAGTGAGGTGTGGGAGAATAAAACTGAGCTCTGGAGAAATGTTTGGCTAGAGTTTCCCCTACAATATGTACCAGTTCCGACTTAAATACAAATTCAACTTAAGAACAAACCTACAGTCCCTATCTTGTACGTAACCCAGGGACTGCCTGTACTTTAGATTGCAGAACCAGCTACATGATGGTAGAACCCTACCTTAGGGAGAGGTTATTCTCCTACAAAAAGAGAAATCCAAGAGCTATGGTAAGAACAGTGTGAAGTGAACATGACACTACTGGAACAGACTTTGACAGGATTAAACAAGAAATGAAATTGACCCAGCCTTAGAACAGAAAGTGTTATACCAGATTGAGGGGTGAAGGGAAACGCCCAGGCACCTTTAAGCATGGAATTTTAGAGATGAAATGGTTGCATGTGATAAGATTTTATGCTAAGGCCATTGGGGGAGATTTTCAAAGCCCAACTGCCAATTGTGCCTTTGAAAATCTCCCTTGTTGTGTAAATTCACCATGGAATGAGAGTCTGGAAACTAAACATAAACCATGGTGTCTATAAATCTCTGTCACGCCCTTATTTCAGCATCTTTCTATGGGTAGAAGTGCCTCCTTTTTGGGAGGCTTGGTTTGGAGTAATTGTTCTTTTCCGGTGCTTAGTAACTGTGGCAAAACTTCCACAAATGTTTTACATTTCCTGAAAAGGAACTATAATATTGGGTAATAGGATTATAAAATGCAAAGACTCTTCGCTAAATGTAGAATGCTTCTCAGAAGCTGGGGCAGGGAACACTAATTTTGGTGCAAGACAGTTTGCAGTGATCATTCTTTGGAATGTGTGTAATGACAATTCTTGAACAGATAGAAGTGAAGACACACAAGCCTTACCCTAAGAACTGAAGTGTTTTGTATCCCACATTTCAGTAGTAGTTGAGGTGAATTCAGTGAACCTCAGAAATAGGCCTCCAAGGGGCTATTTTGGAGGTTTGGGATTTCCAGAAAGCCACGCCTTATTTCTTCTGGAAATGTGCTCTAAGGAATGTCTGCACTAATTATTTAGAAATAACTAAATTCAAATTAACTCTTGAAATAACAAAATCGAAATAGCTTGTCCCCACTACGGAGAAACCTCAAATTAGTCCGAGGCAGGCTCCATTAAAGTGAACGCACTACCTCAACTTAGAGCCTCAGGAAGCACTGGGGAGTAATTACTTCAAATTTCTCTGGGAAGCAGTTACTTTGAAATAGCAGCAGTGGAGTGTCCACACTATCGCTATTTTGAAATCAGCTTATTCCTGGAGGAAAGCAGAAGTACAGATTTTGAAATAACCAGCCCCTTATTTCAAAAGAATGGGCTTGGTGATGTGGATGCTCCTCTTATTTCAAAATAAGGGGGGTTATTTTAAAATAACTTTCTAGTGTAGCACAGGGCTTCAATGAAGACCAGGAGAATGTCAGAGTTCCTACAGTGGAGTTTAGACTGTATTTTTACTAGACAAAACACAGCTGAGATTTGTAGATGTCAGAACTGGGACTTTTTTCTTGGGCCTAAGCAGAGAACTCTGGAAGGTCTCCAAACTTTTATAACTGTTGTGTGTGTGGGAGAGTTGGGGGGGGGGGGGAGGTGTTTTGTTTTTTAAGGAGGAGGAGTACAAGATGTCTCAAAGAGTTTGGCATGAAATTCACTGAAAACAGTCCAGACTGATAAAAATCTTCAGAACCTCTCTGGAAAGTTTTGCCATTATTATTATTAATAATAAAACTACCTGAGATGCAATGTTTTTCTGAGAATGGGATTCAGTCTGCTAATCCTTACCTTCAGAATAAAGATTGTTTCCAAGGGGAAGGAATGTAGCTTTTTCATTTAGAAGGAATCTGCAATGTTGAATATTTATACTTTAGAGGAGAAAGGGGTTCCATACCCTTCCCTAGCTGCTCATATAGTTATTTCCATCCAAAGTCACTACATTTGAAAGGAAATCAAATAAGCACAATGTCCTTTGGACTGCTTGCAACAATGTTGACATAAAAGCATTGAGAAGACATAACTCAACATGAAATTTTGAGGAGTGATCATTATCTTGCTTGACTATATATTAGGAAAAAACTTCAGCAATAAGATTTTTGATGGTGAACCAAACTGGGAAATGAACTTTATGTACGTATTGTTAGAAATGGTATTTCATGTCACTGAGAGAATAGTTGGGTAAAATTTTTCACTTCAAATGTGACACTAAAATGTTTCACTAATTCAGCCAAATGGTTTTGGTTAAAAAACAAAAAACAAAAACAAAACCTTAAACCTCCCCTCCCCCTTAAAATTGAAATACATGGTTAAGTATTTTTCAAAACAAAATATGTTGATTTTTTGGGGGGGAGGAGGGAGATGAAAATGACTTCAAAATATCCTTAATTTTGAAAAAAATAAAAATGGGTAAAACAATGATTGAAATTGAAACAAAACACTTTGTTAATGATCAGATGAAAAAATCAGTTTAGCCCCACTGATTTTTTTTTAACTTTTCCAGTTTCCAAAAATTTAGAGAGAATAATTTTTCATTTGATCCGAATATTTTAAATTTTTTTTTACAGAATTGCCAACAAACCAAAAAGTACCTTTATTCTGTCTTTCTCTGTAGTGTGATTTGATCATATGATGTTTCCAGAAATCATATGCTTCGTAAATGCAAATGAAACAAAGCAAAACAAGCATACTACACAGAAAGATCCGAGAGAGAGAGAAGAAAATAGCCTCTGTCCTATGAACTAAGGTACTAAATGTCTGCAAACGACCTAAAAAAGAGGAAGCAAACAGGCAGAGTAACAAGGTATTAGAAATATCTAGTATCAAGTGGCTTTGGTGCAATAATGTATTCAGATGTAGGAATTTAGCAGGTGGCTAGATAGGCAAGGTTGATATATATCCTCAGAAGTAAAACTGACAGTTTTGTGTCTTAGACTGCATAGAACTTATAGCAGGGGCCAAGAGCCTGATCCTGCAAATATTTTCAGAAATACTTAACTTCAGGTATATGCTTACTTCCACTGAGGTCATTGAGGGTACTGGCCTACTTTCATACTCAGGGGCAGATGAGAGTTTTGCAGGGCCCAGGACGCAGGTCCTATTGAAGCACGGGGCTCAGGGCAGCACAATTTCACGCATGCGCCATGGCCACAGCTGACAGGTAGTAGCGCATGTGCGGGGCCTATTGAAGCATGGGGCCCGGGGCAGTTGCCCTGCTCACCCTGCCCTATATCCGCTGCTGTTCATACTTAATGTTAAGCATGTGTACAAGTTTTTTGCTGGATCATAGCCCAGTGATGTTTGTATAATGTTAATGATTTGTGTGAGTTTTTCCAGTGACTTCTTGATTTCTTCTTTCCATTATCATTTCATGTGATTATGTACAGTTTTTGCTTCCTTATTGCATAGAATCACTTTTTAGATATTATATGTGAAAATGTTCATTCTTTTGGGCTGAGAACCCTAGGGGAAAAAATGCTAATTTCCTCTTCCTTCAACTTTTTCATCCCTAAGCATCCCTAAAAAAGAGATGCAATGAATATGAAAAAGAATAAAAGATAATTACAAGACAATTGTATCCTTGCTTTCGATACCTGCATGTTACAGCCACTTGTATGTGAGTTAAACAGATAACAAAGGGATGCAAACCAACATAATGCAAGCAAGCATGACATTCCAAGGCTCTGGGTCTAAATTCCTTGCATTAAAACTAATCTATTGCCCACCAGATTCTCTGGGTGAGATTTTCAGTGCCGACTAGAAGGTCTGAAAGTTCAATTTGCATTAAAATTCATGTGCACAGCAGTATGCAAATCCCATAGGTGGCTGTAAAAGCCTGTAGCTTTTAATATTATAAAAGTTCATGAATTTTATATATGAACCATGGACTTTCACTTTGTTTATTTTGTGCTTCTGATTTGTTAATTATATCAGCAAAGGGTGATTTATTGCTAAAGCATATATATGCAATATAAAGCAATTCTCAGATATATGGGCTCAGAACTAAAGTGATCAATTTCTGCCAACATCAACCTTTACAATGGTTTCATTCCAACTTGTTCTGATAAAATTTCTTCCTCTTCCTTTCTGATATTTTTGGGGGATGATGTATTTTCAAAAAGCTCTAAGGAAATGAGATTCCCAATTTCCCTTGAAATTCTACAGGAGCTGAGCACCTAACTTTTACCATTTCCTTTGAAAAATCTCAACATTGATAGATGAAAAAAGCTGAATAACCAGGCCTTCTTCTGACTACAGAGCAATCCATGTTTGAAAACTGGGTTACATTTGAGATTCAGGATACCTTTAGAAAAGGCTGATCAATGAAGGCAGGACAAGAAGAAATCAGCAAATCTGCAGCAAGAAAGTCTTAGTTTAGATATTAGGTAAAACTTTCTAACGGTGAGTGAAGTTAATTTCTCCCCTGTGCCCTACATGTGGCTTCTCCCTGGAGCTTTGCTCTCCCTCAGCCTCATGGCTGGTGCAGCTTCTACTGGGATTTGGGGGCTTCCCTAGAGGTACAGTGGCTTCTCAGGCTGTCTCCTCTCTGCCTCCAGTCTGGCAGGAAGGTGCCCCAGTCTTGACTAGCAGCCAACTGCTGGCCCAGAGGAGCTCAAGGAAAGGGGCAGGAAGAAATGCTGCTGTGCTGGGCATGAGAGAACAACCAAGGGAAGGGGCCAGAGAGGAACCAGGAGCAGAGGTGACAGAGTCATACTCTAGGTATACAAGTACACACAGCTGCATAGGGGTACCTGAAAATTTGGTGTCCCAGATTTTCTGATGCTCGACAGTTGTGTGTTTTGCATATGCCTAGGGATGGCCTTTGTGGTGCAACCTCAGATCATCTGAACTGCTCTCATCCTGGCATGCATCTGGCATGCATGTGTCATTATATTTGTTAAACTTGTTATTCAAGCCAATAGTTTTCCATTTAACAAACGTAAACATCTATTGGAGCCCTCTACTTGCTGTACAATACATCAGTACAGGAGAGATGCAGTGGTGGATCGTTTCCATCTAATTTCATTTCATGTAATCATTTCCAACTAACCCCATGGGCTACCACATGAGATTGAATGGAAAAGCTCTTGTGTGCTCTAGAGCTGTATGAACAGCAGACTGGAGAATGAGGAGATCTGGCAAATCATAGCATTTGTACAAAACACAGCAAGTGCATATTCATAGAGAGCTCTTATCGTAAGCATTTATATAAATTTGGAATATGTGATTAGTTAGCAAGTGCTAGGAAAGGAAAGTAGATCATAGCATCCGATATTCGGGATAATTGTGTATTAACTGGTTAAAAGACAGGAAACAAAGGGTAGGAATAAATGGTAAATTTTCAGATTGGAGAGGGGTAACTAGTGGTGTCCCCCAAGGGTCAGTCCTGGGACCAATCCTTTTCAACTTATTCATAAATGATCTGGAGAAAGGGGTAAGCAGTGAGGTAGTAAAGTTTGCAGATGATACAAAACTGTTTAGGATAGTCAAGACAGAAGCAGACTGTGAGGGACTCCAAGAAGATCTCACCAAACTCAGTGATTGGGCAGCAAAATGGCAAATGAAATTTAATGTGGATAAGTGTAAGTAATGCACATTGGGAAAAATAACCCCAACTATACGTACAGTATGATGGGGGCTAATTTGGCTATGACAAATCAGGAAAGGGATCTTGGAGTTATCGTAGACAGTTCTCTGAAAACTTCCACGCAGTGTGCAGCGGCGGTCAAAAAGGCAAATAGGATGCTAGGAATTATTAGGAAAGGGATAGAAAATAAGACACAGAATATCTTACTGCCCCTGTATAAAACTATGGTACGCCCACATCTGGAATACTGTGTACAGATGTGGTCTCCTCACCTCAAAAAAGATATTTTGGCCTTGGAAAGGGTTCAGAAAAGGGCAACTAAAATGATTAGGGGTTTGGAACGGGTCCCATAGGAGAGGTTAAAGCGACTGGGACTTTTCAGTTTAGAAAAAAGGAGACTGAGGGGGGATATGATAGAGGTCTATAAAATCATGAGTGGTGTGGAGAGGGCCGATAAAGAAAAGTTATTTATTAGTTCCCTAAATAGAAGAACTAGAGGTCACCAAATGAAATTAATGGGTAGCAGGTTTAAAACTAATAAAAGAAAGTTCTTCTTCACACAGCGTGTAATCAACCTGTGGAACTCCTTGCCAGAGGAGGCTTTGAAGGCTAGGACTATAATAGAGTTTAAAGAGAAGCTAGATAATTTCATGGAGGTTAGGTCCATAAAAGGCTATTAGCCAGGGGATAAAATGGTGTCCTTGGCCTCTGTTTGTCAGAGGCTGGAAAGGGATGGCAGGAGACAAATCGCTTGATCATTGTCTTCAGTCAACCCTCTCTGGGGTACCTGGTGCTGGCCACTGTCGGTAGACAGGATACTGGGCTAGAAGGACCTTTGGTCTGACCCAGTACGGCCGTTCTTATTAACAGGCTTGGGGCTTAGCTCAGAGAATCATGTGAAAGACCAGGTCAATATTCTGTGGCAGCAGGGCATAGGAGAGAGGGCACTAAATGGGGGACTTGGAGACTTAAGATCTGATTTCCAGACAGCTCCTGTCCTGCTGTGTGATGTTAAGCATATCACTTCATACTCTGGGCCTCTATTGCCCCTTCCACCTGCTTGTTTGCCTTGGATATTTAGGCTGGAAGCTCTTTGGGGCAGGAACTGTGTCTCATGTTTGTACAGCTCCCAGCATAATGGGGTCTCCAGGTACAACTGTCAGACAAATAGAATGATATTCTGAGCATTCAGACATTTCACCTTCGACCTGTCAACCTTCTTTCTTTCTTCTTCTGTGTGCTTAAAGACAGGAGATGAGTTGGTTTTACATTATTACAGGCTTTCTTCTGCTAACTCTAGGCCATAGACAATATAAATACAAGATAAAATGAGAGAAGAGTGCACAGTATCAAAGAAAAGCTAAGGAAATAACATGGGATCTCCAGGTTCAGTTGCAACTTGTAGAAGAAGGTGTTTGCCTCAGGGTGACGAGGAAGTGCTTAGCAAATTAGCCCAGTTCAAACTTGGCATAGCTTCATTGACATTAGTGGAATTATACCCGGGATGAATTTGGGCCATTGTGCTTTTTGAATTGAAAAAGATACTGAGAACCACGTGCATCATGAGTGGTTGGGGCATAAAATACATTAACTCACACCAGTGTTTCTTTTCTCCAGCCCCAGTAGTTATCAGCTTTGCAAGCCTGATTTTCATTGACACTAGGTGTGTGTCTACATTGAAGTCATAGCATGTGACTGAATCTGATGTGAACATATCTGATATATCTTTATTCTACTCATTTTAGTTACCAGTAACAGTGAAATTGTGGCTACAAGGGTTAGCTGCTCGAATAATTATGCAAGGTATAATTAGTACAAATGTCACTTTTTAAAAATTGGATATTTTTGCAAAACAGTTCATTTTCAAAACAGGCTATCTTTATCCACAAGATCATTTTGTGTTGAAAAATTTTAACCAGCTCTATGTAAAACCATTATCCCCTCATAACTGGGGAAACTGAGGTAAAGAGCATTTTCTGTGACTTAAGGCTTATCTACACATATAGCACCAGAGTGGCACAGCTGCACTGCTGTAGCATCACTGCCATAGCACTTAGTGAAGATGTTACCTATGCCAACAGGAGAGCCTCTTCCGTCAGTGTAGGTACTCCCCCTCCTCAAAAGGTGGTGGCTATGTTGATGCGAGAAGCCCTTCCGTCAACATAACACTGTTTACAGCCCCCACACTGAACACTGGGAACCATGGCCAATGGGAGTTGCAGGGGCGCTGCCCATACACAGTGGCATGTGGAGACACCCCACCCTCCAGACTCCCTTGCCTAGGAGCCGCTGCTAGAGGGGCATAACAGTCATTTTAGGGAGGTGCTTGCAGTTAGCACTGACCTTCTGACCCCCTCTTGCATCCCAACCCCTCAGCCTAGAGCCCACAGTCAAACTTCCTCCCAGAGCCTGCACCCCATACTCCCCCATACCCCAACCCTCTGCCCTACCCTGGTGAAAGCGAGTGAGGTTGGGGGAGAGAGCGCAACGGAGAGATGGAGGATGGAATGAGTGTGGTGCAAGGCCTCAAAGAAGGGGTGAGACAGGAGTGTGGTGTCAGGGAAGGGACAGGACAAGGATCTCTAGGTTGGCCCAATTAAACAGTTGGCAACTCGCCACATGGTCATGTGGAAGCCCTGGCTGTGCTGGCCTCGTTCAGGGCATCAGCTGCGCAGCTGGCAGCTAGCTGCACACCGGCCAGAGAAGTCACAGCACCACCCAGTCGTTAGGGCTGACCACATCTGTGCAGGCATGGCTGGTGCATGTGTGAGGTGGCTTATTGACTGTTCTGCCCTGGGCCCCAGAATTGCTGTCAGCAGGCCTGGTTAGGCCTGAATAACTGCATTGCTGAGAGATGTAGATTTTCTGCATCCCTGAGTGACATAGTTATACCGACATGTCTGTAGTATAGCCCAAGTTTTGCTGAGCATCACACAGCAAATGGTGATGAAGCTGGAAAGAAACCCCGTGACTCCTGACTTTCAGACTCCTAATTCATTTATTGATGAAGCTATGATGCTGACACATAGCAAAACAACAACAGAAACTAGACCTCCAGTGTGTCGTATGCCACTGGTCCCCAATGACTGCACAATTATCATGAGACTTTGTACTCACTCCATTTTACAATGCGGTGCTGTGTTACAAATTATGTGGTTTTTTTACTGTGGGTCACCACTGTATCTGTAGAAATGTGTGTGTGTTGAATAATTCAATTAAAAATTGTACTTTGTTCCTGAGTGGTTTCCTTTATTTCCCTTTTTCTCTTTCAATTTTATTTCAACATCCATGAACATCTATTTAAAAAACCACATAGTGAAAAAGAAAGTGAACTATTTGGGACAAGTTTCTCCTTTTCTGATTGAAATGAAAATTTGAAATTTTCTTTTCCTAAGCGTAATCTAAAAGCAGTTACATATGCTAAAGTTCTCTCTGTTTTTCCTAGTGATTCCCCCTCATGATTTTTATTTGTTCCAATTTTTAGGGACCCAGAAGGCTTGTGTTTGTTCTCTGTATCTCATTAGCATATGTGGGCCTGGAATCTGTGGGAGTTCTCTGTGACATACAGTGTTTTTTTTTTCTAATGATGTCAGCCTTCTGAAAGTGTTTTTAAAGCTCACTTTGAAACGTGGCATGTACTGAAGGAGATGAATGTTGGCTATGACTACCCCTTTATAGATCTATGATCAATTACATACATTACATGTACTCCGTTTCACCCAGCATGGTCCTTGTATACTATTACTTTCATTTGTTGGTTCTCTCCACTAGGGTACGTGGTAATGCAGATTTTTCATGGAACGGAAACAAATCAAAACAAATTCAATTTAGCCTGCTGCTATGGAGTCCACAGGATTATGTCTTCAAACTCATTCAACTTATTCTAATTCTTCTAATTTTCCTTAAGAATCCTTGACACGGCTGTGTGATTTTGTTTTCTCCAGCAAATTGCCCATCACATTTTAATTTTCTTCCAGAGCACCGGTTTGTCTCTGTAAACCTTTGTCAGAGTGATTAGCCTGGTGAGAGGAAAAAATGATAAGTCTGTTCAGTTTCTATAATTCTGTGCTGTTCTGGGAAATGACAGTTAGATAGTCGGCTGGTTTTATCTGTTTTGTGACATTGTCTTTATCTGCAAGCACCACAGTTTGTTCTTTAAAAAAGAAAACAAAGGAAACAAAGCATCTAGCTGAATCTAAAATATTATGACCAATGGTCTCTGGCTCCATCTGGGCTGGGCTTTGAGTAGAAGTGAAAGGGAGCTAATGGAGGATAGAGCCATCTCTTATGCACACCCCACCCCAATTTTGTGTTTCTGCAATGCTGAGGCTGTCCAGAAGCCAGTCGAGCCTCTGGTATAAATTAGAGTAGCCTCAAGATTGCTGTGTCTTACACTTGGTTACCAATGGCCTCCTCAGAGATTGCATTGACAACTGGGGATCACTGAATGTCCTGGCAATAGTGGTCGCCACCTATATATACTAATGTGGTTTCCCTTTAAAAATATGCTCAGTCCTGTAACTTTCAGACAGCTAGCTGTATGTAAGTGGTCACTCTATCTATTCCTTTCTTTCCTGATCCTGGTGGTTTTCAAGAGGAGACGGGTGGCAACTGACAGAGAGCAGCTTCCCATTTTCACATGCTCACATTAGCCCATGCTGGTGACTCCTCATTTGGCTTCTCTGCTCTTTCTCCTCGCCTTTAGACTCCAGAGCTTGGGCTGGGAGCCACTGAGTGACCCCTGGCCAGTGCTGACATCATGCGAGGAAAGCTGGTGGCATGGAGAACCCTGGCATCTCCAGCTTCCTGTTGGCTTTTCCTGCTCAGCTGACAAAAGGAATGCCACGATAGGATCAAGATGTGGCTCTCAAATGGGCCAAGCAACTCTACCTAGCCTTCACCACTTAAAACAACACCATTACCACAAAGACGGCCCACAGCTTAGAAAAGATCAGTTGAGATATCCTCAAAAAATGAGGAGTAACGTCAGTTCAAACCAAGGGGTTTGGTTTGAACTAACGCATCCTGGCGCGCACTTTCAGTTTTGAAACAGCTGTTGAGTGGAGTAACGCGCCGATGAGATCATGCTAATGAAGCGTGGGATATTTAAATCCCCACTTCATTGATTATTTCAAATGCCTACATTTGCATCCCTAGTTCGAACTAGGGTGCAAGTGTAGACATACTCTTAGTCTATAAGGTGCCACAGGACTCCTCATCACTTTTGCAGATTCAGACTAACTCTCTGATAATTGACACAAACCTCCTGACATTCTGCTCGATGAGCAGAGCACATTCCTTGAACTTTGCTATCTCTACACACACACACACACACACACATGTGCGCGTGCGCACGCAGGACAAACATTGCACTGGGGAGAAGATGAGAGAACAAATCCATGATAAATGGTCGTCACATTGCTTAAGGCACTACTGGAAGGTGCTCAGATACTGTGATGATAAATGTGGTGTAAGGGCCAATAAAGAATAGAATAGTTGACAGTACTTCATGTAAATTACTGACCCACAGTAATATCTGATTTTTAAGTAGGTAACTATTGATCCTCTTCAAACTGGGGAAATATTTAGTACTCAGAATATGAACTTTTCCATTCATTGGCTGGCAGTCTGATGAATGTCTATTCTATTTAAAAGCTATCTTTGAAAAATGATTTAAGCTGACACCTTTGAAAACAATTTTATTTAATGAGACAAATCAAATGGTCTGTCATAGATTTCTCTGTTGCTCTTCCCAAGTTTTTAATTATATGGGTATTTGCATGGAGATAGATAGTTTTGGCTTCTGAGTTCCTCTGCTTCACTGCTTAGCTCCTAATTGAACTCCTAATTATAAATGCTATTCATGGTAGGCAGCCATGAAACTGACAAGAAGCATGTCTATTTCATTCAGCAGTTGCCTGGGGAGTATATATGGTTTCAGAAATACTATGTGTTAGTGTAAGACATGGGTTTTACTCTGAAAGTCTCTGGTGTCAGGCAAGATGGTGGCTATCACACCATTAAATGTAGTGTCAGATGATTGATGAGCAGCAAGGGCCAATGAAACATCTTATCTTCACACAAATATCCTTCATGATAAAGTCAAGGAGGAAACAGAAACGCAGGCAACGTATGACAGATCATTGATTCTAAAAAGAATATCTTGTGATGTGTTCCCCACAAGGACAACGGGTCTCTAACATAAGGATGATCATTAGTGGGTGTAATATAGAAACCTGATTTGCCACAGCCTCAGGCCAGTTTGTTCCATGCTGCTGTTTCTCCTTTTCACCCAGGAGACTGATAGGATTCAGCTGAAGTTCAGGTGCAAAAGCCTCAGCAAATGAGACTGTCACTGGGGGCTGAAGGCTCAGGGGATATTTGCTGGGCACATGTAACAGGTGGCTTTTAAACCTCCCCTGCCCTTTTCTGTCCCCACAGAGTTTCAGGTAAAGAAAGGAAGTCCAGCCTTAGGCTAATTTAAAAGGAGGTCTAAAAACAAAATAAAGCTGTGGAATTATGTAGATATTCCACTTGGTTAGATTCTAGCTTCATTTAAATCATTGTAGGAACACGGGCTGGATGCTTGTCCCATACTTCTCTTGTTTTGGCAGCAAGGCCCTCTGAAATTTTTGGTCTACCACAAGGCATCCTGGGAAAGAAATCAAACTATATAAACTACCTCCTTCCCTCAGAGCAAAGAACTGGAACTGTTTGAAGCTTAGAACTTAGAAGCTATAGAAAAAGCCTTGGAAAGGTGGCGATCAAGAAGAGGAAGCCCAGGAGGGGCTCATAGCTTTCTCTTGGGACTTTGTTGATTTATTTGTTTGCTAGTTTGCTAGGAGGCCCAAACATGGAGAGAAGATTGAGAACAAGGTGAAGGAGCAAGCCTTGGTCAAAGAAGCAACATGGACTTGAGGCCTAGACAAGTTCCTGCACCTTCCAGAAGTCCAACAGCTAAAATGTCCCTTTCACTACTGCACCATGACAGAATGAGAGTTGAACACAGACACAAATGAGAAATCTGAGCCCTGAACAGACTGAGGGGAAACTTTATTTATTTACATTGAACTTTTGCCAGCCTCAGAGAGGTGGGAGTTTAATATATGCAGAGGGCTGAGCCACCTGGCCAAGAGAAGGAGACTGAGGCAACAGCTGAATTACCATGACAATCAGGTGAGCTGCTCTTTCCACGACTTATACCTGTTGAGCGGTATTTAAATCACAGGTCCTGGCCTTTGAATCTATTGTATTCAGAAGGTTTCAGACCTGCCTAAATAAAATGTTGGCTGTCCAGTAGCCCTGAGGTTTACTGTCCATAAATCTCTGCAGCATTCACGGGAATTCCTGAACGGGCAAAGGTGGTAGAATGTACTGTACTTTCAGAAGGAAAATTAATAGCGTTCATTCCTTTTTTTTTTAATGCTGCTATTTAGGAAGTCCCAAAGTACACGCTATCTTCGTTGCTTACATTTCCTGTGTAAGCAAAAAGCTCATAAAGTTACTTCATGCCATATTTCTTCCTATTTGTTTGTTGGCAGGAGCAGCAGTCATATGGATGCCTGGAGCATCAGAGTAGTAATCTCTCCTTTGCCTTTCTGCTGTTTCCTGCTCAGCCTTAATGATAACAAAAATGAGTGAGGGCAAAGAAATGGAACTGAAGGAAGAGGATGAAGGTTTCCAAGCAGTGCTGTCCTTCATGCTACATCACCCTGGCTGCCCACTCCTTCTGCCTTCACATTTGTTTTAAACTCATACTGGTCATATAATTGAAGCTCAGCCAAAGCCACAAGTGTGGAATGATGCTACATCTAGTGCTTCCCACCTGGAATCAATTTTGGAATACTCCTTGCACTCACCCCATGTAGCCAGATGCTCAACCTGTTCTTCATGTGGGCCACTGGGTACTAGAATGGCAGCCCTGAAACTGTGCTTCCTGTTGTGGTGGATGTGGCTTAAATTCTAGTTAATCAGGCATCACTTCCCTGCTCATTTATGCATGTGGGCTCTCTTTCCCACCTGTATCTCTTGTAATCATGGACCAGATAAAAGCATCAGTAGACACATGTTTGGTCACCAGGTGCCACTTTTCTGCAGCCCTGGCAGCAGGCGGAGAAGTAGCTGCTGTTGAAAGAATCTGAAATGTTCCCATTTTGCTCTCCTTAATGATCCTCTCTGGTCTAAGGTGTTGTCATCTAAGCACATCAGTCTTGTGATTATCCTGAAAGGGAATTGGATGTTTTTGCTTATCTTCAGGAGATTCTTATCTTGCTTTGAGGGACAGTCTTCCTGGTTTTCTGTCCATCACTCTTTTTTTCAGAATTAGCACCATTATTTTAGTAAATTGTTTTCAGATGTATTAAATGTCAGCCTATCCATATTTATTGTTATTCATATTTTGGCTAACTACTTTTGTCCAATCTGATTAATAAACATTTCTCTTAACAAGTGTTATAAGTCTTTTGCAAAACCTCTTCAAGAATCAGGCCAACACATTCATTAAGGGCATATTTTCACTCATCGCAATGGAGATTGAAGTTCTGCCATTCAATTTAGCGGGTCTAGTATACACCTGTAAATCCAATGTTGAGAGCAACTCCAGCTGGCTCCTGTACTCCTTGTGGTCATGAGGGAAGGGAAGCGTTTGGTCCTGCCGGCCTCTCACTGTGGGGACGCCACGAAGCTTAGCTTAAGGTAACCCGACTCCCGCTACATATTCTTCGTAGCTGGAGTTGCATGTACCTTAAACCACGTAAGTTACTTCTGCTGTTCTTATATTTGTTTGCATTACTTTTTTGCTCCAGTTCTCTTCGTTGCCAAGAGCAATTAAATACAAACAGAAGGCTGCTTTAAAAAAGACTGAAACTCACAATTTCAGAAAAGTGTGTCTGCAGTTTAAGTCTTCTCAAGTGCCACTTGCAAATACACAGATTCCATTTCAACAGTTGGGTCGTTGGACAGTGGTGCCTAGGGAAGCCATGCGCCATTGAGTGAAACCTGAAAGCAGTCTAAATGTATTTAGCTAGACATGGAAAGCCTAAACCATATTGTAATGTTGCATCCCATAATCTTTATGGAAATAGGCCTATAAATTGAACCTAACTCAAATAGTCTTTATGCAAAATATTTCATGTGACCTGTCATTGGAAAGCTTGTTATCCCCTGAATGTGCATATACTGTTTGTTTGCATGTATCATTTCTGTATCTGAAATTAAGACTATTAACTGTAGGTTTATTATCAATGTCTTCATGTTGAGAAAAGCTTGTTTCCAGCCCATCAGGAACAACAATGAAGAAGCCAGACACATAGCTGACAGCTCATGAACAAAAGACAACTGAGTGAATGAAAAATGTTTTCCTGCAAACATGCTACAAAGACGTGTGTCCCATATCACCTGATGCTAGAATCCATCTTGAATGTTGTGCTTTTACATGGAGGTGTGAGAGAATTGAACAGAGGCTTCCTACCTTAGGGAAAGTCTGTATCAAGCAAGGGAAGTAAACAATGATTCTCTTCAGCTGGCTTTCCAGTCTGACTCCCCACCCCGAGAGGATACACGAAAACACCTGGAAACAAAAGGATGGTAATGACAGAGGTGAGGGAGAACTGCTGGGCTCAGGTCAGAAAGGACATCTCTAGCATGAGAAGGACTTTATCTGAAATAAGAACTAGGGTGAGAAATTATAATTTGTAACAAGTTCTTTTAGCGTATTAGGGTTAGCTGGTGTGTTTTGTTTTATTTTGCTTAGTAACTTACTTTGACCTGTCTATTATCACTTGCAATCACTTAAATCCTACTTTTTACTTAACAAAATCACTTTTGTTGATTAATAAACCCAGTGTAAATAACTGTTACCTGGTGGGGAAAACAGCAATGCATATTTCTCTTTATTGATAAAGGGGGTGACCATGTTATAAGCTTGCTCTGAATAAGCTTTATGCAGAGTAAAATGGATTTATCTGGGATTTTGGTCTCATTGGGGATCTGCTCCTAGGTGCTGCATCAAGCCCCTTTGACTGAGCTTCCCCAGAACTGGTTTGATATCAGTGTCTGTGTTGCTCTGCGGTGGGCTGTGATCCCAATTATGTGCCATCGCTGGGGAACCAAAGATTTTGGCAGGACAGAGTGGAGGGGTGCCCCAGAGAGTAGTAGGTAGGCGGGCTCAGTGGTTTTATCAGCACATCAAGTGACAGTTTCCAGGTGATCTCTGTGATCCAATCCATTCTGTGTCCGGTTCAAAAGTCAAAACCAAAATCTGAAAGACAATACAAACTGAAATGGATAAGAAATAGGAAAAGGGGAGGTATGATGAGACTGGACACCTCCTGAAAGGTTTGAAAAGCACCTTAGACTTCCACTGCCATTCCAGCATTAAGCAGGTCCTTGTTAACTATTTACCAGGATGTCTAAGTCACAAGCCCTGTGCCCTAGTTTGGCTCTGGAAGCATCTGAGAATAGTTTCAAGAAAAATCCTCTTGTCTGTCCAAATGAAATAAAATGGCTAAACATAAACACACATGCTTCATCCCCTTATGCTCCAAGAACTAGAGAAAGCATTTAGGTTGTCTTGTTCTCTGTCTTGAAAGCTCAGCAACAATACACAGACAAACGATGTGCAGTAGGAAGACCACTATCTCTCCCGTCAGTTAAAGGTTTTTTATGCAATGCAATTTGTCTTGTTTTGGCAGTGATCAGCATTTTTGTTCCGTGCATGTGTAATGCTTGCTACAGACAATTTGCAAACACCCAAGACACAAAAAAGGGGGCAGTGGGGATTTTTGTATTATCAGAGGCTGCTTGAAAAACAAAACAAGGGTGGTTTTTTTTTTGTCTGCTCAAATTTTTGTGCAAAATGATTGGCCAGAATGATTTGTTAACTCAAGATTGTTTGAATTTTTCTTTTGTTCACCATCATGTGAGAGCGCTTATCTGTTCAGTGATGGGCATGTTTTCATCAGCTTGTGTGAGTGTTTTGGCTGTGAGGAGGGCTGAATAATTGCTATTTTGCATGGTTGGATTGTGAAATGGAAACGTGTACACTATGACATGGCATGAAAGAAACTGAACTGAAATGTGGCTGCACTTTTAGTGAATGGGGTTTTCATTTGGTGGATAATTTATGAACATAACCACAATCCTGCTTTTTATAAGTGATTGTTGATACCTGTTTTATAACCTTTGGCATACACTGGCAGAACTACTGGTGACATATAATAATTCAAGATAGTTCTTTTTTCTGCAGGGGATACCGCTGACCGTAATGTCTGAAGCGGCACCTCTGACTGACAGCCAGTACAGTATGTACTGTATTTCACTGATTATCTCTACTTGGAATCTGGGCAGACAAGACTACATTTGTGTTCCAACAGCAATCATCTATCCATCCAATAACTGAAGTGGAACTCACGATCTTTGGTGTCAGACACAGGCTTCTACTTGCTGAGCTCTTCCAGAGGATAAGCCAGGGGTTAGTAAGCCAAAAAGAAGACACTGTTGAGCTAACACAAGCCAATAGAGTGCAAAACTTCACTAAAAGCCATGCATTTTTGTTGTCTCTGAAGTCTTAAGCTACAATTAAAAACCCCACCAATGGTCTACAAGTCACAGAAAGTAAATGGATCAGAGTCTAAATGTTGTAAAGAGAGACAATGATGAAATTGTGTATCCATTATACAGAATTTGGGGATTTGTATATTTGAATGCATTGAAAATTATATATAAAGGGGAGAGTCACTAGAGGACAAAGGATTATGAGGAGTTGTGACCGAAGGACCTCATGATGCCAACTGGCAGAGGGCACAGGGATACACAAAAGTTACAGGGACCTCCTGGGTCTGACATCTACATAATAGTTTGTCAAAAATGTTGTGTAATGTGTCCAACAAAGTCTGTGTTACATGGATCATCATACACATTGTGAGATGTATGTATGGAAAATATATGAAAAGTTAAATATAGATAGATAGATATACTAAAAATTAATGTTCTCTAGGTCAGCGAGTTAAAGCAAATCACTGAAACATGATTTATGTCTTCTGTTAGGCAGGGGCAAATTATCTTATCACTCCAGTGCTCAGCCTGTACTTCATCTTAGCACCAGGTATTAGAACTGTAGTGAGAACTCACTTATTTTGCATGGGCATAAGCAAATTAAGTATTGTATAGTTCACCATGGATGCCCATTTAAAGTCTGAGCAAAATGCTAATCAGTAGATAGCCATGGCTAGAGGAAAAAAACCAAACCAGCAGGGACGTATCTTGTTTCAGGATTAAGAAAATAAACTTTTGGAACTATATCTAGAGAGGAGAAGGACATTCAGGTATTCCTTCAGTCTGGGAGGACAAGCTGCTGATTTTATGAGAAGGGTTCTCATCCAAGGGTTCTGATTGAGAATGCTGGGAAAGGGAGTTGGGACAAGCCATCTTGTAAGAGACAGGAAATGTCTGATGAGTTAATACTCTAGAAAGTGTGCTATGATTTTGTTTTGAATGAAACTATGGGTCCCATTTTTCTTACTGTCTAAACTTTGGGAACAGAGATTCTGAGCACTGTGGGAGAGGTCAGTGGAACAAAGGTTGAGTTCTCCAAAGGACATTTGGCTGGCTTGGGAGTTGGTATGTGCCCATCGCTAACCTGTCTGGCATGAGCGAACCCAGCAGACACCTGGAAGCCGTGGGTGTGCGGCCAGTGGCTGGTGGTTTCAGGCAGCTCATCCACAGCAGGCACAGACAAGAATTCTTTATGTGGATGGAGGGCATCCCAGAAGGCAAGTGGTGGCTAGGAGCCTCACAGTCCTGGGTACCTCAGGAGGTGTCACCATGGTGTAATCAGCTGGATCTACACCCAGTTTGCTGGTTAGCTAAGCGTCACGCTTCCAGCACTTATTTACCGAAGACTGTAAATGCTAAGAAGTTCACAAGTGAGAAAGTTGGGAACAGGTAGGAAAAAAGTCCTAAGTGGTTAATTGTTTTCTGTTGGTTCATTTTGAATGAGGGAATAGAGCAGCAAAAAGGTAGGATGTAGAAAGAAGCTTATACTAAATACACCAAAAAGCAGTAGGAAGAGTTGCATACAGAGTGTTGCTTGTGTGCTGCCAGAAAAAAATGTGGAGGGGTTGAATGTCCTGATTGTGAAATCTGACAAGCAACATGAAGGGCAGCCAGATTCCCTGAGGATGCCTAAAGACTTGGAAACCCAGCCTGACCCAATTCTTGTTGAGACAGCCGTGACACTTAGGTTGGCTGAGAGAGAGGTCCAGAAGATGGCAATAGCAGGTAGAGAACAGGAGCAGGAGGCAGAGTAAGTTACCCTAGAAGTGGCTTTCCAAGAGCACTGGAACTAGAAGACAAAAAAGTGTGAAACCTGAGAAGCAAAACCTAGAAAAAAGCATGAGAGAGACGGTATGCCCTGAGCCTGCTGGCCTTACAAAAACTGATCTCTTGGCCAATGAGCAATCCCTGCCAGGGCATCACACCTCTGGAACAAGCTGGACCCAAGCTTTAGAGAGACTGACTGTAATTAAGAATATCTAACCACCTTTGAAATCCCTGACTACTATAGAATGGCTGTCGGAATCCCCACACAAACTGGAGAAGCTCTGGAAATATTTAACGATGAAGATGTTAGTGAAATTAATAAATACGGTTAGTTCCAGGGTTCTGTGTTAAAAAGCTTTCCAATTACTGCAGAGGCCTGTTGCCTCTCATTCAGAAACCTCAAGAAAGTTGTTAAATGAAGTCCGGAGGAATATGTGCATATAATGGTGGATTATTTGAGCAAATGCATAAAGAGTAGTGGTAGCTCTGTTTTCTCAGGAGCAGTTCTCTGAGGTTTGCTCTAAGGAAGCTTGAACCGCTGTGTGGGAGAAAACGCCAGCATCAGTGGAGGCAGCTGCCACAGCAGCTGCCTTGTATCATATAAGTGAAACTATTTAGGGAGCACAAGTCCCAAAGGGAAAGCACAACCCTGGCATAAAAGAGAGTTCCCCAGTTTGTTCCAGGGAAAAAGGTGGGAGGAAAGGGAACTAAAGCCACACTACCCCAGTTGCAGTCACCTCCTTGTGACCCTAATGACAGGAGCCCAGACCAAGAGGAAGACCCCTAAAATGTTTGTTTTTCAGGTCACTTGATCACATGAAAAGACAATGCCCTAAGTGTGGGGCTCCAAGTTCAATCTTCTCTCTGTACAGGTAATGAAGAGACCTGTCAGTCAGAGGCTTCAGGGGTAGCAGAAGGGAGTTCTGGATAACTTGGTCAGTTCTGACCTCCCGGAGGTAGGCAAAGAATTTGTTAGGCCAGGATAATGGTACCGTGTGAGGCAGTGGTGCTCAGGTGTGGTAGTCAGGAGGGAGGGGATTCAGGAGAGTGCTCTGCTGCCTGAGAAGGTGGTGAAACTACTAGCTCTAAGACAGTATAATACCATGGTACCTTTAGCTGGCATTGACCTGGAATGGGAAGGCTTAAGGAGTACTTTGACAGTGGGAGTTCTTAAGAATTTACCAGCTGATGTGTGGGCTGGGAATGCCATGCCATGGGTGCCCAAAGCAGTTGATACTGAGGTCTGTAGTGAAAGGAAATACATCTGTGAACTCTGGGAAGCATCTCAGAAGAGGCAAAGACAGCTGAGAGGGAGGGAGAGAACCCACTGCCCCTTATCAACTGGGAGTACTCTGCCCCCTTATCGACTCTGAAGGCAGAGCTGCCACTTATCAACTGGGAGTGTCCAAGGGAAGGGGGCGCAGGAATCTTTAACCCTGCCAGCAACAGCAAATGGCATTTATTGCAGAGCGAGCAGCTGACAGAGAGCATTAGAGAAGCTGTCCACAGTAAGAAATCAGAGGAAGGTTCTGACAGAAGAGGGTAGGCTGTACTGGGGAGGCTCCAATGGGGGAAATAAAAGGCATGGGGGCCCTACAAACAATTGATTGGGCCCTCAAAGGATCATGTGTTGTTAGCCAATGACTGGCCTTTTGCAGGACAGTTGGGAAGACAAAGGACATTAAAAGGCTAAAGAATGTATTTTTTGTCCCAATATTTAAAGTGACGAGGCTTTTCATAGACCCTGTGACATATCAGAAGTGGGAAAAGCCTGTAGGATATTGTAGGGAAACATCACGGGGGCACAATGAAGGCAGAGAGAGATTTTTGTCTGTGAGCCTCATTACCCCCGGTGTGCTTTTAAGCCACACAGAAATTACTGACTCTGGTATCTCACTTGTTCCTTTTCAAAGGCAGGCTCCTCGGAGAATGCCTCTGGAAGCCAAATCCAGGTCACTGCAGCAATCAGCATGAAAGGAGTTAATGGCTGATGAGTCTCCGTACCGCCTACATGTCCATGAGGTGCTAGAGCTGTACTCTTATCTCACAAGGGGGTGACTGGGATTCCTGAGTGACTGCCCCATTGTGACTTATTGGTGGGGAGCCTATGGGAAGCTGCTGTACCCTGTTCTCCACCTCTCCCAGCTGAGGGAATCCCGGCAAGGGGGTGTGTGCTGCACACATGGCCACCAAGAACAGCTGCTGTGCTGATGCTAATGACACCGAAAAAGAGTTCCAAACCGGAGACAGAGGAAAGCAGCCCAGCAGGTCTGAGCGGCCCCCTGTCAGGAGAGTTCTTTGGAGAGGCCACATGTCTAGAGGTACTCTGGCCTGGAGAAATATTTTCCTGTCAGATGTAACAAGACAGGCCATTTGCTGGTGCACATGCTATTGCCACACGAGTGTTGCCCATTCTACTAGATCAGTGTTAACTTCTTGGAGCTCAGTTGGTGCGTCACCTTCAACCAGGGTTGCCAGCTGTCAGGAAATTCACGGATAGTCCATAAACAAGAGCTAAAAATTGGTCCTCTCCATAAAAACATGCATAGATGAGTAACAACCCACCAAGTTTTGCAGCGGATCTGAGGAGTCCCTCCCCCTTGGCCCTACAATTCCCAGGGCAGGGGCAGAGAGGGGAATTTTTCTGGTGGGGGCTGCCTTCGACCTGCTGCTTGCTGGTGGGGGCTTTTCTTTTCCACCTCCAGCTTTTGAACTCTTCTTATGCCAATTTAACCTACTTATTAGCCACATTATTGTCCTCCAAGTTCTCCAGTTTGTGATCACACATTGTGCCAGCCACATTGTCAACCACTGCTGTGGCGAGGTCTGAATACAAACATTGACTACTGTTCACTTTTGTCCTTTTGAGCCATCTTTACATTGCATAAGAATGTGTCCATAAAAAAGTTTGGTTGGCCATAATTTTTTTTGGTGTTGTCCATACAAATCATTTTCAACAGCTGTTTCATTCCTTGACTCACTGCTAGATGTCCAGTTCTAGCAGCACCCACTAAGGTGTCTCCATGGGCATATGTGAGGCAGAAATTGGCCAGTGGTGTGCAAATATTTTATAGTCATAATTCAAAATTATTCAATGAAATTTCTCCTGAATGTTGTTTATTTTTAGAGCCGCTGCTCAAAGTGTGAACTCCAAACTTCAGGTTTTATAGGTTAGGGGTGATTAATGAAATAAGTAACTGGGTATTGTTTGCTCTTCCCCATATGAATGTAATTATAATCTTGGGCAAATGCTTGTAGAAAGACAACTTAAAATCCATGAGGGTTTGAGTGCGTGTGTGTAAAATTTGTTTTCTGTGACCATTAGTGCTAAATAAATGGTGTGTGAATATTTGCAGGAAGGAAACACAAAGGGGGTGTAAGAATATTCATGGAACTTCTTATGTTATATTCACACAGCCCTTCCTCTGTGCAATGACAAATATACACTGGGAAGTTATAGGCTTGTTGTGCACAGAAGGGCAGTGAACTGGCCTTTGTGCTGCTAAATATCAGATGGCTAGTTACACCATTGGATCGAATCATTTTGCTGCCAGAGTGTGACTACACTTTCCATTCTAACATCAGCAATTTGAAATGTGTGAATATTTAACAAAAACTACACTGGCAGATTTGGGATGAAGATTACAAAATCTGGTTGAATGAAGGAATGCTACAGGCATCATTTAAGTTCTGTGAGAAATGGTTTGACATCGAAATTAGACCTCAGTACAGTATTGGCACTAAAACAAGAGGGAACATAGGAACACTGCCTGATCCAAGCTGGCTATGATGCAGACTAGTACTGCACTGAAATTTATTGACCTTGTTTTTTTTATATAAGAGTGATGACTCCACACTAGAACTATGACCTTCTAGCAGCCAGCTCATGGACATCTGTTTTATCAGAAAATGGGCATTGACTTGTCAGATGATTCAGATTGGCTTGTGCCTCACACACCCCTTGTTACTCCCATAAATCACTTGGTCTGGATGAGATTGGCTGTCTGAAATAGCTCTTAAAAAACTTTGGCACTGGTCCCTGCTGGTGTCCATGATCATGAAGAGCATTTATGCATACACAAGTTATGCATGCCCTTGTCTATTTAACCCATCAGGAGGGAACACAAATGCAATCGGAAACAATACAGCACAGACTACATTATTTAAAAAATAGCTCACACATCTAATTCTCTCTGTTTTGCTAAAGTTGCTGTCTGCCCCTTGAGCAATGATAGATGGAGACTGTAGGAGGAATTCTAAGGATCCTCCAACCTTTCAGGAACTCACTTTCCTTAAGCCTCTAATTCCCCTCTTTTTAGACTGCAGTGAATGCAGCACTCAACTTACAGCATGAAAGATGAATGAACTGCCTCCTCCAAAGCCACTCTGAAGATAAACTGGCAAGCACTGAGGAACTGAATGCCGCCAATTCCCAGTGGCCAATAAGTTTCCTTTGCTGTGGGCTGAACTGCTCTGGCCTAGGAGTCAGAGACCCTAAACTATCCCAGAACTCATGCCTCGTCACTGTGCTGCCCTTGTGGCTAATCCCTCTAGCTGGCTGACCTTCAGCTTTCCCGTGCCATTATCTGTTCCATAATCAACTAGACTCAGGCAGGTAGCATTGGTTTTAACAGTTACAAAAAGCAAACAAGTGTTTTGAAAGCAGCTGTTTGTAATATTGCATCAGTGCCTAATAGCCTATCGGGGTTAGTCTGCACTAGTTGGCTTGGATGAAATAAGAAATGACCCAAAATCTCAAACTGAACCATCAGCAAAAGATGCATTGATATTCATGTAGCTTTGTGCTTTGCAATTTTGGCTGGAAGTGCAAACCGGCATTTATAAACAACGAGTAGTCCTGTGGTACCTTAGAAACTAACAAAAATATATAGGATCATGAGCTTTCATGGATAAAATGATGAAGTGGGTTTTGCCCATGAAAGCTCATGATTCTCTATATTTTTGTTAATCTCTGTGTCACAGGACTACTTGTTGTTTTTAAAGTTACAGACTGACATTGCTACTTCCTCAGTATTCATAAATTTTTCAGCTTGATCACTAAAACATGTTTCCAATATGTGCAGCCAGACATTTGATTATCCGAACCAAAGCTCTGAATCTTCTGAGGTTTGCACAGCTCTTGGAACAATGAAGGCAGAAATCTTTTTTATATTATTCTCCTAATATATACATTTTATCTCACTGATGCTTCAAATCATGCTACTGGTTTGGAATTAAAGGTGTGTGTCATTCAGATATTTTGTGCATTAGTTTTCTGCATAGACCATAAATTGGGAATGGATTTGCAAGCGTACTTTTATTTCACTTTTCCCTTCTGGTCTTATCTACATTGGATATATTCTCTGATCACATCCACTGAGTTCCATTCATCAGTGTAATAGTACTCGGACCAATCCCAGGGCTAGGTAACCAAAACTTCTCTTTGTCCCAGGTGGGCACAACCAAGTTTTAAGCAGTGACAAATTGCACCTTTGCAAATTGTGGCTTAGCATGTCTAAATTTGGGGTGCGCATTGGTGGCCACCAATTAATGTTATCAGGGTACATCCCCTAATATAGACACAGCCTTAGTATTTCTGGTAAGAGGGGCCCTCAGGGCATTGTTGTGTACTTGCTGATTATATGAATACTGTATTCATCAGCTGCCTTTGTGCTTTATAGTTTCACCCTGTCAGGACTGCTGACAAAGGGAGGCAAAGGGGGCGGTTGCCCCAGGGCCCAGTGATTCTGTATGGCCCAGGGCTCCTGGCTACTGCCACCACAACTGCAGCTGTGCCTGGAGCCCCAAACCCTTTAAATTGCCACTGGAGTACCACCCAGAGCACTCTGGGTTGCTCTAAAGGCGGGAGGAGAGAGGTGAGCTGTGGTCCAGTCAGCGTTGAGGGCTGGCCACCCCCAGCCCTGCCCCTTCTGCCTGAGGTTCTGCCCATTCTGGGAGCATGGAACCAGCTCCCCCTCCTCCTCATCCCACACCTTGCCCAGGAGCCCGGCATGGCTGTCAGTTCCCTGCACCCTACTAGACTCCAACCACTGCCTCTCCTTTTCAGTCAGATGAGTGGAATAATGTAATGTCTCAAAACTATGTTTTCAGCAAGCATGTGTGAAAATTTTGTTAGAAAGAGTTCTCTGAAACAAGATGGCTGCCTTCAGAACTGTGGGTGTTGGAAGGTTCCCAGAAATATTTTGTGAGAAGCATTATCACATATGTATGTAGGATAGGCAGATAGCTCCTGTGTTTATCACTACCACCGCCACCACCATGATCTGTGACCCCCGAGAGTCCAGTGGAACAGTTCTAGCAAAAGCTGACAAGGGTTCTGTTTTGTGGAAATTTGAGAGATTTACTAATCTATTTTCCTTCCATAGTGGAACAAAATCAAACTGTTTAGAACATTTTCACAGGAATGAAACTGTGTCAAAATGTTGGGTTTTGGCTCGAAACCTGAGTTTTTTGAGATGTAAATGTGCATGGGCGCATGCACGCACCTCTCTCCCTCTTTCTTGTTGAAACTCATATATCTGTGAAACTGCATATTTTGGCACAGTTTCATTCAATTAGAAATGTCCCCACCAGCTCGAGTTCTTGCTGTTCCTTGTCTGCTTTGCTGGGTAGTGCTGCTGATATTGTGGCAAAAAAGCTCTTGTAATAGTAGGCACTCATTTATAGATTTACTAAACATCCACATTAGACAAAATATCTATTTATTTTGCATACAAACAAACATACAATAGCATACTTTCCTCCCCTTCCCTCTAGCTAGTACTCTCATTCCATAAACGTCTGTAGCGAAAACCCTCCTCAGATCATCAGAGACTGAAACACCCTTACATAAGCTGTTTTTTTCCAAGTTTTTTAAATATTTTCCAACTTATATTGCATGCTATTGTCTCCTTGCTGTAAACTCTAGCCAAAACTCCCCCAACAACATTCTTCACTGACTTTGCAAATCATTTAGACCGCAAACAAGCCTTTTAAAGAGTCATTGATTTCTGCAAGAAAGCAATTATGTTTATTATATATGAAATTAAAATAGCTGGAATGCACATTTTACAACTCACAGATCTCCAGTGAAAGCCACACATAAAAACTCCAGTGACAGCTCAAAATGTTATTTTCATCTATGCATTTAAATTTGGGAATTACACCTTTTATCTTCCAGAACTATCAGGATACCCCTTTGTGTATAAAGCGGTTTTAGCTGCTACCTGTTCTTAATAGCCGTCATCCTCTTCTGGCATATAATATAGCAGGATATGTCATCCCATCTATGACTATTAACACATAAAGTAGGGGGGGTCACTAAATAAAATTTATAGGCAGCAAGTTTAAAACAAACAAAAGGAAGTAGTGAGCCTGTGGAACTCCTTGCCAGAGGATGCTGTGAAGGTAAACACTGTTATGGAGTTCAAAAAAGAACTAGATAATTCATGATGAATAGATTCATCAATGGCTATTAGCCAGGATTGGGAGGGATGGTGTTCCTCATGTTTGTTTGCCAGAAGCTGGGAATGGGAGATAGGCGATGGGTCACTTACTAATTATCCGTTCTGTTCATTTCCTCTGTGGCACCTGGCATTGGCCAGTGTCAGAAGACATGATGGTTGACTAGCTGGATTTTTGGTCTGACCCAGTATGTCCCTTCTTATGTGTATGTACTGAACAAAAGCATTGTTGTGCAAAGAAGACATAAGATTTTGTTATGTACATCTTCCCTGTTATAATATTAACATCTCTATATTTCAGTGAGTAATGCAGAAATAATCAGTCTGTACAGATATATGTTAGAGTATTACTACCCCAATAGAAATGATCTAGCAGAACCTAGAACTGAATATGGGTGGAATTTATTCTTTGAATATCTAGTCCCTAATAATGAAGTAGGCACCATTAAAACAACATTCATCTGCCCAAGTGTGTTCGGTGACCATGGTACCTTCTAATACTTAAAGCATAGGACATTGTACTGCAGTCATAGCAGAGTAGTGGATGTTGAGCAAATTGTAATAGCTTGCCGTGTGCTAAATAACGTCACCTACACTTGGGAATCACTGAATTCTCAGCAGACTTAATTCTTTATTGCTTCTCTTTTTGCCAGTTGCACCCTTGCTTTTCTATAGGATAGCTCTTCTATATTTCTGCATACATTTTCTGTATGGCAAGGTTACCACTTTATACAACTAGTAATATACTGTTCGACTGTTAACTATTTGTCTTTTGACCCTCCTTCTGTTTGCCAATGGTATTCTAAAAGTAGATGTATAATATCATGGCTAAAGCACTAGCTAGGACTTGTGTCGCTAGATTTGGGTTCAGTTGTCTCTAATTTTCGGTTGCTTCCATTTTGGGGCCCTCGGTTTGTTCTACTCACTTAGAGCAGTGCAAATCCTATGCAGTTGCTTCTGATTTATGCTGGGGTAGAAAAAAAAATTGGGCATTTGGCCTATTGACTTCAAGTGGAGTTTCTGGTGAGCAGAATCTCTGAAAATGTGAACTGAGGTGTCTTGTGTTGGCCATCTAGAATTGAGGTAACCAAAATTAGAGGCCACTCCTGAGAATTTCAGTCTTCCTCTCTTTCTGTATCAGTTGTATAGTACAAATGTTTGAATGTCTCAGTGGGATGTAGCATGCTGAATTTATTATTTCTTAGAAGTGCTTTGAGATCCTTGAGTGCATATATATCTTTGCTGTAGACAAATGAAATGTGCTCTGTAGTAACATGGGACATTCATTGACGTGTTTCAAACTAAATGTCTAAACATTATAGAGCAGGTTATTCTCTATTTTATCTAGCTAGAAATAAAGCAATAATACCTCCAGGTTCTTTTTGGCGAGGTTTGGATAATGGCTGACGTGGGCTTGTCATCTTTGTCAACAAGATTGATGCCTCTCCCATGAATTGGCTAGCTAAACTACTGATGGTTTTTGTCTGAGTTAACCTGAGGTCACACTTAGACAGCGGTTTCATGCAGCATTGAGGAATGCAGGTTTTGGCTTAATCTGAAGTTTCCAGTCATTGTTTCTGGCTCTTTTGTTCCATATTTGTTGTTAGCACATTCAGCCCAACCATTATTTTAGTGTTCAGTTTTTAGCGTTTAGTGTACAATAATTCCTCATTTAACACTACAGATACATTTCTGAAAATGTTTGTGCTAAGCGGAAAACGTGCTATGCAGGGTCAATTTTCCATTAAAAATAATGGAAAAGGTGGGGGTTGTGTTTCAGGTGGTGGCAAAGTCAATTTTTTGTTGGTGCTGGGTCTTCAAAGTCATATTAGATATCTAGCAGCACAAGATAACTAGCAACACAAGTTGCCACCGTTTGTTAAAACACAAAGATAAATACGTGAGTGAGCGGGGGAGTGCTGTGACCACGTGTATTCATCCACTCATGCGTATTACCACTGTTTTCATCAACTTATACCACTGTGCAAAGTAGTCCACCGCTTGATTATTTTCGTGTTATTTTGGGGACGGTCATGTTACTCGAAAAACGTTCCCTAAAAAAAAAATTGTGCTTTTGCAAAAATGTGTTAAGCAGGCACGTGTTAAACAAGTAATTATTATATTGTAGCTCTCAGTCATTAAGTGGCTCTGGTAGGGTTAGGAAGAGCTAAAGAGCAATGGCTGTCCCTAAAATAATTCTCACTGGAGTGGGTGGGTAATGTAGGTAAGGCAAGGCATTGCCTTCCCAAAACCGCCCATGCTCTCACTGCCCAAGAAGGCTAGGGCTGCAGTGCAGCTGCCCGACTCTCCGACCACTGGGGAACGTTGTGTCTGTAGCATGACTGCCCAGCTCTCTGGCTGGTTGGCCATACCACCCACTGGGACAGTGAGACTAAGGGGGTCTCAGGATGTTCAGGAGGCTGAGGGTAGCAGCCTGCGGTGGGGACTGGGCTTGGTTCCCTGGGGGAAAGGGGGTGGCGGAAGGGGCAGGGCCTCAGGCAGAAGGGGTGGGACTGGTGTTTGCCTTCCCCAGCAGGGCGTTCACCCACCATTCATGCTAGAATGGCCAGCCTATCACAGAAGGCTGGAAGAAGCACACTCTGGCTTGAATGTGGGAGCCCTGTAGTAGAGTGCAGCATTTGATACGCTCCCTCTCATTAGATCAAAACTGCAGGCTGGTATGACACCATCCTTCCCCTCTTTGGGAGCTCTAGTGTCAGTTTTGATCAGAACTTCTGCCTAGGGAATGCAAGGACTGTAATTATAGCTGTTCCCTGTGCAGGGATGAAAGATATGGACCCTTTAAAAAAGGTTTGGGGTTCAGCTCTTGGTTCACGTTCCATCTCTGTTCATTATTTTACCTCAAAAGGCTTCACAGAATTAAATTATGTACATGAACTTTAATTGGCATCAGGTGGCTAAAACTTCATGGATTTATGAAGTAATCAAATTTTCTTACAAATATAAAAGGCAAGTTACAGTATTTCAAGTGCAATTATCTCTCTCTTGCTTATGTTTCCTTTTAGTCTCATATTACTTTTTCACACCTATTACACAGAAGCTTAAAAAGCCCTTCTTCATATTCCTAAATGGTGAAATTCTAAGTTGAATGAAATAACTCTCACCATTTCACTCGGGGGTTGAATAGACTGTTCAGAAGAAACGATACACATGTTGTAAGACTGGTAGTATCTGTTTTATGTCCCTTGTGAGAAAATTTTACAAATAGATCTTATGCCCTCACTGTCAGAGTGATCAATATGCTGTCACCATTCTTTAGTAATCTTGGAATTTGGTTCTCCCACCCACATTGGTGATGGTATCACAGTGTACTTCCTTGTACTGAGTAAGGGACTGCCTCCTCGGGACATGGCCTTCTTAGTCATGAGAATGTATCAAATGTAGAAGTGATTGTATTAAATAAGCCATATGAACTTTTACCACATGCATTCAGCTCTGCATATGAAAATCAATCGACTCTTAGGGTATATCGACACTGCAATTAGACACCCGCGGCTGGCCTGTGCCAGCTGACTCAGGCTCATGGGGCTCAGGTTGCAGGGCTGTTTAATTGCAGTGTTGAAGATGTTCTGGCACAGGCAGCAGTCTAGGGTGAAAAGACACCATGTGTGAAAATTCAGGATGGGGCGGGGGTGAGGAGTAATAGGCACTGATGTAGGACAAAGCCCTGAATGTTGGGACTGTCTCTCTAAAATCAGAACCTCTGGTCACTCTACTGGAGTCCAAGCTCTTGGAAGGGGCAGGGCCTCAGGCAGATGGGGTGGGACTGGTATTTGCCAAGTCTGAGACCCTCCCACCAGTGCTCCCTGTAAGCTCAGAATTTAGGCAGCCATCCAGAAGAGATTCAAATGCAGCCCAGCTGGTTAGCAGAGTGCTCGCAGCTGGCAGTGTGTGTTTCTATTGGTGGTGCACATTTGTACATACCTCAGTGAACATAACAAAATTCATTGCCCTCTTGACAGAAAAAAAATTAGAGGGAACATTGCTTCCCATGAGGCAGTGTCTTGAATCCTGGGCTCCTATGTCTACATTGCAATGACAGAGCCCCACAGCCTGAGACCTAAGAGCCTGAGTCAACTGGCATGGGCCAGTCCTGGGACTTTTGTTGCAGCGTAGCCTTTTGATGCTGATTCTCGTCTCATTTACAGCAACTTTACATCAGTGTAGCTCCATTCACTTCAGTGGTGTGATCCTGATTTACACTGGTGTAAGGGATAGGAAGCTCAGGCCCCCTAATCTCCCGGGATGTATTTTCTTCAGTCTACAACCATGCACACAACAAATAACACCTTATTACCAGTCAGTAAAAAAATATAGCCTCAATTGCATTTAAATCTGAACAGCAACAAGGTAATGTAGTAGAGGGGAAATAAACAGGAAAAAGCCAGAGGAACCAATCTTCAGCTGATTTAAAAGATTGTAATTCTGTTATGGAACTAAGTCAATTTACACTTGCTGTGGATCTGTCCTTGCATCTCTATAGCTTCTCCCCACCCCATTTATTTATGGTTCAGAGGGCTTTTAATTAGGATTTTAGAAAAATTGCCACTTGCTTTAATGTTGTTTTTTCTTCTCTGACTCACCAACAACCTCATTGACTGGAAGAGTTCTTCTTTCTGAGTGTGCATTTCATAACTCTAATATGTCAAGTTAGTCAGAGATATAAAGTGCCAATTTGCTTAAGTTTTTTTCCATGTTGCTGTTGACAGTTAATAAGAATTGATATATTGCCCTGCTTTTCTCCAGGGTCTGCTATCTCCTTTCATATTAATAGGGAATTCTTCTTCGTGCTCAATGAATGCAGAAGATTTCCTCTTGAAAATAACAGCTTTCCTCCAGGGTCTGCTCTCTCCTTTCTGAAGCAGGCAGTGCAAGCTCAAAATAGAAAGGCTGAGAGAGAAACAGCAGCAGCATTAGCCAGGTTCCAAGGATGCAACTGTGCTTACAGAAATCAGACTGGATTAATCAATGTGCACTGTGTACGCTTGTGCCGCCCCCTCCACACCCCCGCCACCGCATCTACCCTCCCCCTTCCCTTTGTTATGACGTGGGCACCTAGGTCAAATTTGAGCGAGTGGCATTGTGACCTGGTGCACAGACTGCAGCATCACTGAGATTTGTCCTGGCTTCTCCTCTGTCATGGTAGAGGAGCAGCTGAGCCAAATCGGAGTGATGCTGCTACCCACCACCAAGCTGCAATGCCTGGTGCAGGAAGCAAGGCCCAGTTCCAAAGGGCAGGCTCACCTTCCAGCCTCTTGGCCTGGGACATCCCCTCTACACCAGGTCAGGATTAGGCTTGCAGTGCCAGGATGAGGGTGTTGCTGCAGGTGGTTGATACCCCCTCAGTAGTGCATGCAGGAGGTCGTGGTGATGTGCGCTCAGTGAATTGGGAGGCCACATTTGCCCCTGGAGAGGAGAGAGACCTATTCTAATACCAGCTTAATTCTTTACAGTTCTCTGAATGCAGCAAAGACTAAAACCATTTCTGTTGTTTACATTTGTTATTTATCACTAGAAGATTTTCCCTTAGCTTGGGTCCTGAATTCGATTCATTTTTATTTTTTCTTCATTTAAATTATTGCTCTGGGGTGGGGCTGGAGATGAGGGGTTCAGGATGCAGGCTGCCCTGGGAAGAGAGGACAGCTACAGCCCTCTCTCACCACAGGCTGCTTCTCCATGGCCACTTCAGCTCCAGTGGGCACAGCTGGGGGAGGAATGCATGTTTCCCGGCTGGTGACAGATACATAGATAAATAGATAAACACATACACAGAAAACTCTCTGAAATATACAGTAGATAGCTGTTCCTTTCTCCACCCCTGCTCCTTGTTGGTCCAGTGGGGTTATAACTGTCCCAGTCCCCATCTCTGGCCCCTTGCTACCCCGCTGTGGTCATTCTACAGTATAACTCTCTCCTGCCGGATATCTCCCTTTTCATTTTACGAGAAACAATCAAATTCCAGGCACCTCCCATTGTCCTGGCACAACCAAACCCTGACCTTGCTTTAGCTTAGGAGAAGAGGAAGCTGCCTACCGAATTTGGTGGCCCTAGCTCTTACTGTTCAGAAGGAGTTCTTGAACAGACAAGCTCACAAACGGACGGACAGACAAAGATGTACAGTTCTTAAATATATAGTCATCTGAAGAAGTGGGTTGTGCCCACAAAAGTTCATGATCCCATCTCCATGTTTTGTTAGTCTTTAAAGTGCTACCAGACTATTTGTTGTTTTTTTCATATATAGTAAGATTAGTGTTACCATAATCCCAGGCAGCTCTAGTCATGGATCGGGACCCCAATGCACTTGGTGCTGTACAGTCACAGAATAAAAAGGTAGGCCCTGTCCCTGAGAGTTTTCAAACTAAATATAAGACAAAGGTGCACCGAAGGGGAAGCACAAGGAAATAACACCACCATAATGGTCAGGAGTAGTGGTCAATTTTCAATACTTCTCCAGTAACATGTTGTTCTGGCAAAAGGAGATGATTTCCTTCTGAGTTTGCCATTATGTTCAGACATCTATGTTATGACTCATATTTCCTCTAGCTGAACTGGAGATATTCATTGATCTGCCGAAAGCCTAAATAACAAATGGACCTCACAACTTTGCAGGACTCCTGCAGATGCTGGTGTCGGGATTTTTTTTAACAGCGCATGCAAAATAAGGGTTTTTTTTCTGGCAGTTATTCACACCCCTTGGCCTCTCTTTGCTAATGTTTAACAGAAGTCTATTGATTACAGCAGCCAACGTGCACTGTAAATGGGAACTGAAGGTTATATTTTTGGCCCATGGCTGGTTTATGCATATATAAAAAGTGGAAGTTACATATTTCACAGACCCATATTACCGTGGGATGCATTCTCAGTCACTGTACTGTGACAAGAAGGTGGGATCTTTTTATCTAGGTACAGAATGGTTTGCATTGCTGTGGTATCGCAAGTGCCACTGGAACAAGCCTCATGAAAGAGGTGAAAATTCAGCATGCACATTGTGCTTGTTCTGTCTGTCTGCAGCCACTTGGTTAGCCTGGTGCACTAGGGGGCCAGCCTCCCAGTCCCCTTTGGCCAGGCTGTCAAAAAATTCACCACTACCATCCCTCCATTGCAAGCTCCCAGAGTCCCTGTTAGCCACTTGAATTAATTCACAAGTCACCTCAAAAATATTTAAAAAGCACATGTATGTCATATACCCTGTCCTCACAGCAAGGTAACAATTTAGAATCGATGCCTCCGGAGAACCCCAATATATGGGGTCTGCCTTCATTTAGCAGGGCAGGAACCTGCTACTGCATTTTCTCCTGTTCAAGTTCATGTTGCAAGCTTTTTGCAAATTGCAGTTTTCCTCCACAAGCTGGTCTCTGCAATGCCAGCCACTGGTGAAAAGGTGAACTTCTGGTGAGAGTCTAACTGCTGCTGCTATCAGCCTCTTCCCTGTTTCTTCCTAGGGGCTTATCCCCAAGATCTCCCTGTTCTGTTTTTCCATTCTGACCTCCATCAGTTCTTGCTGGCCATCTGGATGCTTCTCTCGAGTACACTCCTGTCTGGGACTATCATGTCTTTTCTGGTCCTCAGAATACAGCGGATTGGCCAGCTGTGCCTTTGACAGTTCTTGAGAGATTAGCTATGGCTACCAGATCACACCAGCTGTTGTCTTGGATTGCTCATAACTCATTGTTCCTGCTTATTTTTTCCTCTTTTTTTCTCTCCAGAAAAGAACACGGTATTGTTTTACTCTAGCTCTTCCATCTGCAATAGTTTCTTTTGGGCTGTTGGCACTTGCTGGATCTTTACCAGTGTCACTCTCCCACCAAATATGTCACAGTTACTGGGCTAACTGTCCTCTGACATTTCCAACTCATGTCTAACTTGCTTGTTTCTTCATATGCATCTCCTCCAGGACTTGAGTCATCACCTCTCTTGTCAGGTGGAATCCTATGATTAGCCCACTCTCTGACTGAGCTTTGGGCTGCAGTTGCCTTGTATTATCTCTGGCTAGCTCACCCAGTTCGACTGAAACTTAGGCCAGGTCCACACTAAGGGGGAAGGCTGGCTTACGGTACGTAATTCCAGCTATGTAAAAAACGTAGCTGGAGTCCACATATCTTAAGCCAAGCTTCGGCACTGTCCTCACAAAGGGAGGTCAACAGGAGAAACTCTCCTGTTGACTTCCTTTACTCCCTGTGAGGAGTAAGAGTATTGGTGCTGATGGAGGCGCCCTCAACATTTGATTTAGCGGGTCTTTACTGGGCTCATTAAATCAAACGCTGGAACAATGATCTTCCCGCAAGTGGAGATGTGGCCTTTAGTTCTATTTGCTCTGAGAGCAGAGCCAGTGGTAGCCAGTGACCAAGGCAAGTCTGATTTATTTAGAACCATAAGATGCCTACTTTGCTTTCTCCAAGCCTTACCATTCTCTGGATCCTGACTTCTTCAGACTCCCTTTACAGACTTCTCTCTGTGTCAGCCTGCTTGACAGCTGACTTTCCTTCCATTACTGAGAGCACGGTAGCTGTTTAGCATCATTTGATCTCCAGGTTCCCAGCCTGGAAAAACAGCTATGTGTCTTTAGGTCAGAGCCTGGAAGAAATTGCCAGTGTTTTCTGGGATGCTGCTCCTTACAGTTAACCTTGGTCTACATTAGGGCTTTATTTCAAAATAACTCCCCTTAGGTCAAAATAGTAAGTGGAACGTCCAAACGTAAGCAGTATTTCAAAATCTGTACTCCTGCTTTCTTCAAGGAATAACACTAATTTTGAAATAGTTATCTCAAAATAGCAGTAGTATGGATGCTCCAGTGCCTCTGTTTCAAAGTAATTAATCCCCAGAGTCATTCAAACTAATTACTAATTATTTCCTGGAGCTCTAAGTTGAGGTAACACATCCACATTAATGGATCCTGCCTTTGACTAATTTCGAGGCTTCCCTGTAGTGAGGACACGCTATTTCAATTTCATTATTTTGGGTGTTATTAAATTGATTTTAGTTATTTTGAAATAGTTTCTTAGTGTAGACATGCTGTTGGGGTGGTTTCTTGCTTGTTCTTCCCATAGCCTCATATTAAGCTATATCAATGCTGTGATACAGAAAAGTTTTATAACTAAACCCACAATAACTTCATTGCACTGACCTGATTACATACACAGTGTTCACAAAATCATCTCAGTATTAAAACATCACATGGTAGCTCCACATGCCTCTGAAATGCCTTCATTTCTCTATTCCTATTTTGTGTGGTAATCATACCCTAACTGCGGATATATCCTTCTCTTGACTGCAGACCTAGAGTTAGGAGCCAAGTTACTACTATTGGATAACTGCTTGTTAATATTACTCTGTCTGCTGTCCTACTGATGTCTTCAATATTCTGCACTGAGAGTATCTCACAACAGGAAAATCTCTGAAGCTGAAGTTCTTTTGATATTCAGAATGTGGCTTGGCTTTCTATAGTTGGCTTTTGACTTATCTTTTCCATTGCTCTACCACAGACCATTCAGCAGTTATTTTTAAAGAAGAAAGGTTTTTTTTCCCCCTAACAAGTTCTTACTTCTATTTCTTCTGTCTCTGAGGGTATGGCTAGACTACAAGTTTTCATCAGAAAAAGGTACACAAATTGCACACCACATTTTGTGTACCTTTTTCTGATTCTTTTGTCGGAAGAGACTTTTCCATGGGTACATCTAGACTACATGCCTCTGTCGCCAGAGGCATGTAGATTAGGCTACCCGACATAGTAAAATGAAGCGGTGATTTAAATAATCTCCGCTTCATTTAAATTTACATGGCTGCCGCGCTGAGCCGACAAACAGCTGATCAGCTGTTTGTTGGCTCAGCGCGATAGTCTGGACGCGCAGGTGTCAACATCAAAGGTATTTGTCGACCACCCAGGTAAGCCTCCTTCAAACGTATTCCCTGAACATGGCAGTTTTTTTCAGGATACATCCGAGAAAAACCCTGCAGTCTAGCTATAGCCTTATTAATAGGCCAGCATTTCAAAAGTGACTATTGATGTTGGATGCCTGACCTGAATCACCTTATGAAGTTCTGAGTTATTTCAGAAAAGTCCTGAGTGTCCAGCCCTTCGAGGTTCCTCAGGTTGGGCACCCTAAATTTCTAGCCACTTTGAAAATCTTGGCCATGCTCTAACTGGGCCTGTACTTGTACTTTAATACATTGACTATCAACATCTGCAGTAGGACCTCAGAATTATGAATACCAGAGTTATGAAGTGACCGGTCTACACATATCTAATTTGAAATCAGAAGTATACAATCAGGCAGCAGCAGAAGAGGCATAAAAACAAACAATCAACACCAAATACAGTACAGTACTGTGTTAAATGTAAACTACTAAAAAATTAAAGGAAAGTTTTTAAAAAAGTAACTGTTTCTGTGCTTGTTTCATTTAAATTAAGGTGGCTAAGAGCAGCATTTTTGTTCTGTGTAATAAAGTTTCAAAGCTATATTAGTCAGTAAGCTGTGGAATAGTCTCCCAAGAGAGCTGGTAAAAGTACGAATGTATAGGATATTTTCAACTGGTCTGGGCATAGAGCTAGATAAAAGGTGTGCTGAAGAGAAGACTCCTACTTTGTCAGGTAATTGATTAGAAGTTCAATGTTCAGTTTTAAACGTTTGCAAGAACAACTGTAGCATTTTGTTCAGAGTTACGAACAACCTCCATTGATGAGGTGTTTGTAACTCGGAGATTCTATGGTGTATGAATCTCTTCCTTTATCATAGAATTGTAGAGTTGAATCACCAGAAATAAAAAAAAAAGATCTATTTGATCATCTAATCAATTCCCTGACAAAGTAGGAGTCTTTTTTTCAGCACACCTTTTATCTAGCTCTCTGCCCAGACTTGTTGAAAATATCCTATACATTTGGACTTTTACCTGCTCTCTCAGGAGAGTATACCGTGGCCTATTACCTACCCATGAGAGGAAACTTTTCCAACTATACAAAGTTTTTCCTTTCTTTACTTTGGCCATACTTCCTGGAACCATTCTAATTACCAGGGAAGGAAAATATTGTTCATTCTTAGCTAAACTGTATTAGATTTTAATCTTCCCTGGTTTGACTTTCCCTACATAGTCTTGATCATTCTGTTCCTCTTAAATGAACTCCCTCCAATTTGTCAGATAACTTTCTGCTATTGAGCTGCCCTGGAAGTGGTCACACCAGAATGATACCAGACAAAATCTAAATCTCACTAAAATCAACAGAAAGATTGATCAGTGGCTCAGGGCAGGCCTATAGGAGGAACTCAAAACAGCATTGTGTTTTTGATTTACATGTCCAACTCCTATCTTTCTTGCTGTCCAATGCCGCCATGGTTCTCTTTCAGTGTCACCACTTTCCACATCTCTCCTTCTTCCTGAATATTTTGTATTTCAATATTTCTGATTATTATTGGTTTTATGTGTCAAGCTGAATCTCATTTTTCTAAAACCTGCCCTTGTTTGTGATCTTACTAGGCCAAGCCGTCCACCCAAATGTAACCTCTTCACATGGTTCTGGTGGGACAGAACCATAAATCTGCCCTAGGAGAGCAGCTGGGGAATCTTGTAGAGTGGGAATTACTGACTGTGGCCTATTTACAGTGTTGCCAGCTCTCATGATTTTATCATGAGTCTTGTGATATTTTTTGTGTTTCTTCAAGCCCCAGTTCCTGGAGTCAGGTGGCTACATGAGAATCTTAGATTTAATTAAATAATTAAAAAAGGAAGCTTCCAGCTTGAAAACATGACTTGAATGCACCTTAAAGTCTCACAAACCAGAAGAACTCTATTTTTACTGTTCATGTCAGTGGCTCATTTTTAATAGGTAGTAAGTTTAAAACAAATAAAAGGAAGTATTTCTTCATACAATGCTGTCAACCTGTGGAACTCCTTGCCAGAGGATGTTGTGAAGACTAGGACTTTAATAGGATTCAAAAGAAGAATTAGATAAATTCATGGAGGATAGGTCCTTCAGTTGCTATTAGCTAGGATTGGCAGGAATGGTGTCCCTAGCCTCTGTTTGTCAGAAGCTGGCAATGGGTGATAGGGAATGGATCATGAGATGATTACCTGTTCTCTTCTCTCCCACTGGGCATCAGGCACTGACCTCTGTTGGAAGATAGGATACTGAACTAGATGGATCTTTGGACTGACACAGTATGGCCATTCTTATTTTCTGTTTTTGTAAAATCTCGTTATTTTTTTAAGGCACAACTCATGCTTTTTGAATGGCAGGGGGCTGCAATACTTCATGCAGTTGGCAGGGGTAACTCTACACAACCGCTTTCTACCTTCCCTGGGATAGGGGAGATGTCTCAAACTGTTGCCTGGAATACTATTGTTCTCCAGACACACCCACCCATAGTAACCATCTCTTTGGGTAGGTCTACACTGCCAAAAAGTCTCTGAACCTCATGGCAGCAAGGCTCAGAGTCTGGGTCAACTTGCACGAGGGGGAAAAAAACAGGTTCTGGTGTGGCCTAGGGGATAGAGTGCCTTTGGTTGGGGACAGCAAGGTGGCAAGTTCTAGACCCAGCCCCCAGGGGGCTGCAGGATAAAGGTTGCCCTGAGAGTAAGGTGCTGGGGCAGGTACCAGCATGGCCTTATGAGATAGTTCCTACTTGGGCAGAAGCTCAGGCTCTGAGACCTACACCATCCTTAGGTTTCAGAGTCTGCACTCCAGCCCAAGCAGAAATGTCTACACAACTACATCTAGCATTACATCATGATCCCCACAAGCCTAATACCTACTCTCTGAGACCCACTGCCATGAGATTTTTTTTTAAGTGTAGATGTACCCTTAAGATCCGTGCCACCAGCAGCTGGAGGCTGATTTAGTTCTCAGCATCCATAGAGATGAGGGAACCACAAAGGTGAAGAACAGCTGCTTTAGGCCCACCCCATCCCCTGACCGCAGATTGGCCAGACCCAAGGATCACAGCTTCTGTGTTTCTTTGTATTATTTGTAGCTTCCCCCAGTTCAGTAGCATCTGGGAAGTTCATCAACATATGCCATGTGCTCCCTCCACCAGAATAGGAATACGCATATTATAATTTAAGACTGCACCTGGCAGCATCCTGATTGACATCAAGAGGAAATGCACTCAGGTAACTGACAGCAGGTCTGAGATCAGTAAGTCCAGTTGCAACAGCAAGGGATCTTTTGGATTTTACCATCAAGCGGTCCTATTTCTTTTGCTTTGTGGCTATGGAGGGGTTATGCGGAAGCATGAAGTTGTATAATGAATTTGACTGGGTTAGCACTGTTTTTTCTCATCTGGTGTCCATTTGATGGCAGGTATATCAGCAGCATGACCTCAGGAATCAACAACAGCAGTGACAGTACACATAACGGCTTTATTGAACTTTGCCAAGTATTTTCAGGATATAGGTAGCATAAGGACATCATATGAAACACAGCTGTATTTATGTAATGCAACTTTGATTGAGGAAGGAGGGGAACATCCCCTGTTGACGAGAATGTAGCCCCAGGAGTATCTGTGGACAACTTTCCCCTTTCTGAGCTCCCATTATCGCTGCTATTTTTCAGACCCAGACTTTGTTAAAGACTCATTTCCTAAGGGTATGAGCTGGGAAGATAACATTTCATTGACATACAGGAAGTGTAAAATGCCAAAGAAAGAGTGAGGTAAATTACAAGGTTGTTTTGATAGCTTAGGGTATGTCTACACTAGAAAGTTAGTTCGAACTAACGGACGTTAGTTCGAACTAACTTTCCTAGGCGCTACACTAGTGCTCCGTTAGTTCGAACTTAATTCGAACTAACGGAGCGCTTAGTTCGAACTAGGTAAACCTCATTTTACGAGGACTAACGCCTAGTTCGAACTAGCTAGTTCGAACTAAGGGCTGTGTAGCCCTTTAGTTCGAACTAGTGGGAGGCTAAGGCTTCCCAGGTTTCCCTGGTGGCCACTCTGGCCAACACCAGGGAAACTCTATTGCCCCCCTCCCGGCCCCGGAGCCCTTAAAGGGCCACGGGCTGGCTACTCACTTTGTGCCAGTTGCAAGGCTGCAAGCACCCGTGCCTGCACAGCCTGCACCTGCCACACAATGAGCCAGCCATCCGAGGGTTCCCAGCCCTCCACTGCTCCCCACGACCAGCCTGGCGGCTCCCGGGAGCCTGCCCGGGGGCGCAAAAGGCGGGCGCCCGCCTGGTCAAGTGCGGAGATCGTGGACCTCATCGAGGTTTGGGGGGAAGCCTCCAATGTCCACGATCTCCGCACTAGCCACCGGAACGCGGCCGTCTATGGACGCATGGCTGCCAGTCTGGCCGCCAGGGGCCACCAGCGCAGCCGGGAGCAGGTGCGCTGCAAAATTAAGGACTTGCGGCAGTCCTACTCCCGGGCCTGCCTGCCAGGGGCTGACCCGGAGGCCTGCCCCCACTTCCATGCCCTGGACCGCATCCTGGGGCCTCATGCCGTCCCTGCCCCCCGGGACGTGATTGACCCCGGGGCAGAGGGACCGCTCCTGGAGACGGAGGAGGAGGAGGAGGGCTCTGAGAGCCAGGAGCCTGCCGCCAGCCTTCCCAGGACCCGGGACCCCCGAGGCACCCCACAGAGCCGCTCGCCTGCATCATCAGAGGCCGGGGAGGCGTCCACCTGTGAGTACCCTCGTGTTCCCCTTATGTGTACGGGGGGCTGGGGCGAGAGGGAGCCCCGGGACCGTGCGCCTGGGCCTTGCCCACCACGGAGCAGCAGCTGGGGATCCTGCAGGGGCCCTGGCCTTGCAAAGGGGAGCTGGGTTTCACACACCTGGGCCCCTGGGGTAATTGACCGCTGGTCTTCTTGCACCACAGCTGCAGCACCGGGGCCTGCAGGGCGCACCACACCGCCTGCAGCAGCCGCCCGCACCCGGGCAAGCAGGACAGCCAGGAACCAGGAGGACTACCAGAGGCGGCATCTCCGGTTCCTGGACCGACAGCTCCGTCTCCAGGACCACTGGGTCCAGGAGGACCTCAGGCTGCGCCAGAGGAGTCTGGAGGCCCTGGAGGAGCAGGGCCGTGCCCTGCGAGGCCACCTCCAGAGCCTGCTGGACCGCTTTCCATTTCCTCCTCCCCCTGCTCCCCCTCTTGCTCCCCCTCTTGCTCCCCCTGCTCCCCCTCTTTCTCCCCCTCTTGCTCCCCCTGCTCCCCCTGCTCCTCCTGCTTCCGCTCCTGCTTCCTCCACACCCCCTGTCCTCTCTGCCCCCCCCTCCACAACCATTCCCCACCGACGCCCCCGGACCCGCAGTGTGGCGAGACGGGAGAGGCAGCCGGACTCCCACCCCTGAGCTTTCCTTTCCCTTCCTCCCTTCCCTCCCCTCCCCTTCCAGCTCCCTTGTCCCAGGTTTCCCCCTCCCTTCTCCCACCTTCATTCCTCCCTCCCCCACCCCAGTTCTCTGAAATAAACAGACGTTTTTGTTTGAAAAACAGGTGTCTTTATTGTACAGTAGATAGGGAGGGGAAAGGGGAAAGGGGGGGTAGGGTGGAAGAAGGCCCCGGTGGGGCATGCAGGGAGAGGTCAGTCCTCCTCCTCCTCCACCTGGAAGCTCTCCCGCAGGGCTTCCCGGATCCGGATGGCCCCCCGCTGGGCTTCCCGGACGGCGGCGGTGCGGGGCTGACCGTAGTGTCCAGCCATGCGGTCAGCCTCAGCCATCCAGGCTGGCAAGAAAGCCTCCCCCTTCCGCTCACACAAATTGTGGAGCACACAACATGCCGCCACCACGGGAGGGATGTTGTGCTCGGCCAGGTCCAGACGGGTGAGGAGGCATCGAAAGCGGGCTTTCAGTCACCCGAAGGCCCCCTCCACCACGATGCGGGCCCTGCTCAGCCTGTTATTGAAGGCCTGGCGGGAGGGATTGAGGTGCCCCGTGTAGGGCTTCATGAGCCACGGCTGCAGTGGGTAGGCGGCATCCCCCACCAGGCAGACGGGCATGTCCACGTCCCCGACCCTGATGTGGCGGTCGGGGAAGAAGGTCCCGTCCTGCAGCCGCTGGCACACGGAGGAGTTCCGGTACACCCGTGCGTCGTGTGCTTTGCCGGACCAGCCCACATTGATGTCCGTGAACTGTCCCCGGTGGTCACACACGGCCTGCAGGATGACGGAGAAGTACCCCTTTCTGTTGACGTACCGGGACGCCTGGTGTTCCGGGGCACGGATGGGGATGTGCGTCCCGTCGATGGCCCCCCCGCAGTTGGGGAAGCCGAGGGCGCCGAATCCCCGGATGACGGCGTCCGGGTCGGCGAGGCGGACCACCCTGCGGAGCAGCACCCGGTTGATGGCCTTGACCACCTGCGGAGAGAGACACAGCAAAGCGTCAATCAGTGGGGCGCCCGGGTGGCTGGGAGCGTGCGTGCCCTGGCAGTGCCCCGCGCCCCACTCCCGGAAGCAACCCCCCTGGCGGCGTGTAGTACGGCCGGGACAGCCCGACCCCTCCGGTGCGGGGCGCCTTCGCCTCCTCCCGCCCCCCCCTTTGTCCCTGGGGTGGCCCATCCCCTCCTCGCAGCCCCCCTCCCCCCCGGCTCGGTGGCCGACGAGCGCCGTACCTGCATGAGCACTGCTCCGACGGTGGATCTCCCCACGCCGAACTGGTTCCCGACGGATCGGTAGCTGTCCGGCGTGGAGAGCTTCCAGAGGGCGATGGCCACCCGCTTCTGGAGGGGGATGGCGGGCCTCATGCGAGTGTCCCTTCTTTGCAGGGCAGGGGCGAGCCACTCGCAGAGCTCCAGGAAGGTGTCCCTCCTCATCCTAAAGTTCTGGGTCCACTGTCGGTCGTCCCAGTGCTCCAGGACGATGCGGTCCCACCAGTCGCTGCTGGTGTCCAGACGCCAGATGCGGCGGGGCACGCCGGTGCCGGGGCGCCGCCGCGGCTCCTCCACGGCCCCCAGGGCGGCCAGGCGGAGAGGCAGGGGGCTGACGTTCCCCAGGTGGTGCCAGGCAGCCTCGAGCCATTGGTGGCAGGCTTGCAGCAGCAAGTCCAGAACGTGCACCAGAAGGTGCAGGGCGAGCCGTGGCTCCATGTTGCCACCTGCGGCGGTCCCCCCCGAAGGGAAGCACCGACACAGACGGGCACAGAGACCGACGCTTTGCTGTCCCTCGGCGAGGTTGGCAAGCAAGCAGGGAAAGCTGAGAACCGGCTGTCCAGGGGGGTCCCTTTAAGCACGAGCCTCAGATAGCCTCAGACAGCAGCCACACAAAGCAACTGCTGACCTGATGCCCTGCCAGAACCGGTTTCAGCTGCCCTTAAATGCCCCCCTGCGTCCAATCAGTGTGGACGCGCTAGTTCGAACTAGCAAAACGCTAGTTCGAACTAGTTTTTAGTTCTAGATGCGCTAGTTCGAACTAGCTTATTTCGAATTAACTAATTCGAACTAAGTTAGTTCGAACTAGCGCTGTAGTGTAGACGTACCCTTATTGAGGTAGCAGAAGTGCTGTAATGAAAAGAGAAACAGTTGTGATTAAGGCATAGAGTAGGGAATCTGTCCTATACCCAGACCAACCACAAACTTCCTGTGTCACTTTGGCTATGTGTTTCTGATGTACTTGCCAATTTTGGATGCCTAACAAGGCCTGATTTTCAGAGATGCTGAAGCCAACAGAATCTGGGGCTGCTCAGCGGCTCTCAAAATCTAGCAGAAGGTGTGTCAAGGGAAGCCCTCAAAATTAATGGGCACTTTTGAAAATAATAGTCTAAGTGTGTGTGTCTGAATCAGTTTCTCTTTCTGTAAAACACAGATATTAATATTGTACCTTTGTGGATTAGGAAAGATGCCTTAACTAACCAAAGTCAGGAGTCCCCTAGAAATGCCTATAAATGGCCAACTTTAATTAAATGTAATGGATGTCCAAGAATTTTCCAATAAAAATGTTTATTTTACTTTGTTTCAGGGAAATGTGTGAATTTTCTTTTCACTACAGCTTGGTTTGAGATGTGTTTGTGAAACTGGTTTCCAAAGCGCTCGGACTTAAATTTGTAGGAATACTAATATTATTACTAATAACAACAAAAATGATGATAGTCAGGTGAGGAGATTTTCTAACTGATCCTTTCTCCCTCTCTGACCTCAGTTTGTGCTGTCTAGACACTTCCTCATACTTCCTCAAATCTATTGATCTCAAAAAGCATTCTGGTCACTATCTGGTGCCAAATACACCGATTGTGGGGTTTTAAAAAGTGCTCAGGATTGACCTAACTGTGGGGGAGTTTGATCATTGACTTCCATGGGAACAGAAGCGGCGAGGAGTCCTGTGGCACCTTATAGGCTAACTGAAGTGTTGGGGCATAAGCTTTCGTGGGCAAAGACCCACTTCATCAGATGCATGTCGACATGCATCTGACGAAGTGGGTCTTTGCCCATGAAAGCTTATGCTCCAACACTTCAGTTAGTCTATAAGGTGCCACAGGACTCCTCGCTGCTTTTGCAGATTCAGACTAACACGGCTACCCCTCTGATAATGGGAACAGAGTTATGCATTTGTTGGGCCCTTTTGAAAATCCATCCCCATGCTTCTAAGTCTGCCAAGACCCATGTGTGGGAGACTGTGTGCAACACAGACCCCAAACAAGGGACACAATCAAAGTATTCATGCAGGAAACTTAAAATGCGTTGGGTGTCCAGTTCAGTATTAATATTGAATTTCTTAAATAGCTGCCTATAATCTCAGTTGAATTGTTCAGTATTTCTGATGTAAATCATTGTTTATAAAAATGGGGGGAATTCCAACGTTGTGTGGAACACTGGGGCTAAAATAAATCCATTCCCTTGACTGGAGGAACAGTTGGCTAGTCTGCCCCGACTCCGCCAGTACTCAGCAAGGTCAGAAGTGGCCACATAACAGGCTGTGGCTATGTACACTGTCCCTCTGCCATTGTGATCCTAAATGGAAGAAGCCTGAAGATTTGTCTCTCTCCTCCCTTGCAGAGGATTCCTCTGTCACTTCTTTCAAGTGGAGACTGGTAGGGACTAATGCTCAGTGTGTTAGCTCCAGACAAAAGTACTCTTACTCTATCTTTCAAATCCATCAGTTAATTACTCTTGCCTCATAGCTCCACCCCCAAATTCAGCAGTTTTTTCTTCTTCCCCCCCTCAAATCGATTTGTTCTTTCTTCTCCCTATTCTACTTCACCATGGATTTTTATTTCTTTCCCTTTCCTCAGAAAGAATGTGAAGGAGCTATGGAGGCCTCTTTGCTTGCCTCTTCTTTATGGACATAGGGGGAGGAGTCAAGCCTGGTACCATCTTTTATAGAAGGTATTGATTCTTCAGTGCCTTCCACCTTGTGTCATTACGTACACATGTGCAAAGTGAGTGGAAAACACGATCCGGTCCTGATTTAGTAGTGTTTTAAACTCTTTTTGACCAGCTTTTGTCACAAGTCAGGGGTGAATCAAATTCTCCAGGCCCTAGTCTCTGTCATCTTATTTTGGTGCCATAAAGGGGGCATAAAAGCAATGAGTCTCCCTCTGTTGGAATACCCTGGCACAGGGGGCTTCACAGCCATCATACGCTTTTCCCTCCTGCAGCATCTAGAAGAGCGCGTCTGGCAGGGATGTGCTATGGGAGTGGGCTGGCCAAAATGCCACTGTAGTCTGGCTATGTGAGGATATGTGTGTCCTGAGCAATCCTAAGGTTGTTCTGACTTATGTTGGGGGCTGACCAAGCTCAGAACACAGGTAGAATGAAAGGTGTCTAGTTTTAAAGCCAACTTTATATCTAACTTTCCCCTGTACCTGTGCTGTGTATGTCAGCTGAATTGGAGAACTGGGCCCTCTCTCTTTATGAGGGTGATCAAGAGCCCCAGTTATGGTGCCTGATCTGTCAACACCAGGCCGGCCAATAAGAGCCCAGTGTGAGGCAGTTTTGGTAGCACTGGTTTAGCTTGGAAGTCATCAGTGCTGCTAGTATGACAGAATAGATAAAGTTCGGAGTTGCAGGAAAGTAGATGGTAAAAAGCAATTGGCCCACAGGCCATATAATGAATAGAAACCCTAGCCTGACTTCTTCCTAATTATAGCCAGGTACCAATTTGCCTTTCTCAAACGCCACATACAGGAAGCCAGGATTCTCCCTGAGATTTCTGCTCCTTGGCTTTTTTAAGTGAATCTTTGTAAGCAGCACTAATACTAATTATTTCTGAGCAGTGGAAGTGAGCAGTCTCATAAAACTGTTAGACCTCTACCAGTGTTTACAATTTAGCATGACTGCCGTAAGGCTCAAGATGACTTTTTCCTCCACAACACTGTGATTGCACACTGATAAAACACACTTTCCCTCTCTATGGACTCTTATCCTGTGAGATGGCTGCTGCGTGAGTAAATTACACTGGGAGCTAAATGAAAAGATTTCATACTGATCGTCATGGGCATATTTTAGCTTTCCCTGGTGTTTGGTTTGCCATAAAGCTCTGCTCTAATGCAGCTGTGTATAGTTATACCTCTGCACTGTCCCTCAGCACGAAGGATGTCATGTCTCTTTCAGTGAGCTTCTCAAAGAAGAAGGCAGAAGTCTGCGACCTACAAACATTAAGCTGCACTCTGCTGGAGATATGTATGATTTTACTCCAAAAAGCAACACCGAACATACTGGTAGAATAACAACTTGCATAACAACAAATGGGGATAACAACCTTTTCAGAAGAGTTAGGGACTTTTCTTCCCCGGGCAATCTGATTCCAAATGCAAATAACTTGCTCTTCAGAAATAGTTCTGAGTCCCAGAGATGAGTCATCTCTAGCGAGGATGACACATGGAAATATGGATAAGGATCATTCTAATATCTTCAATTTGGAGTTAAAACTTTAACAAATGGCTTCTGGGAGCACTTCTGCCATGTGGAACGGTTTTATTATATTTTTGTCTAAACTCTCAGATGTGCTGGTATCTGTAGTAAAGTGGCCCTCAAAGGCTTAGGTGGGTTACTCAAGAGTACTATGGCAGTATGCCCTTCCTTTCTGCTTAGTTAGTGTGTGTGTCCCTCCATTTGTTTGTTAGTTAAATAAAGCAGCACATGCTTAGCCAGCAGTCCTGTAAATAGAGTATAGTCTCTGAGCAGCAAGTGGTCCCTTTTACAGAATAAACTAACCATGCTTTCCCTGCTTCCCTCCCTTCTCCATGCATGGTGATTAGCCAGAAGGGAGCATGGGGAGCACCACAGGGAAGGACGCTTTACTTTCTTAAGGACATCAGCCTGCAGTTCTGTGTTTCACCCTTCCTGGAAATGAAAAGCACAAGCTCGTTAGCACCTATGCTTAAATATGCAAACAACTATGAAAGGACTCAGCTGAATTTCCTGTAGCTTGCACATTTGGGTTGCCAAATAGCAGGTTTTTAAAATAAGAAACCCTGAAGCAATAATTTGTGACACCTCCTCCAACAGAGAGAGACAACAATACCTCTGACCTCATCACTGATGATTGCAGTGAGAATAATAACATCAAAATGAGAATATGAGACAAACCAGAGACTGCTTTGCTCCTCACAGGATGGGCTCAGGAAGTGACTTTTAATTGCGTAACTAGAAAAACTGCTTTAGTAGTACATTTTATTGGACCACTTTATTTATACAGGAAAAGATGTCTGAGAGAGCGGGCTCCGTGGCAGGCTTCAGGAGCATCCTGTTGTCTGCACTGTGGTAAAGTTACTGATTACACAAATATTGTGACATAACATGAAGAGAATAACGTGTTTGCTGTATTTGCCTGTTCCTAGGTTTTAACAGGCTAGGGTGGAACTCATCCGACTGAGAGTGCATCCAGCTAAAGCTGTGTGTTCCTAACTCTCATTGGCTCCAGTGGAGGTTGGGGCCTTGCACAATTGGGGTCATAAGCCTCTAAAAGCTTTACACTAACTTATTATCACATTGATGGTGAATAGTCAATTGGCTAACTTCTGACCCAGCTTGTCCAAACATATCTGTGTTGTATATGGTGTATTTTATAGCTGTGTCAGTCCCAGGATATTAAAGAGACAAGGTGGGTGAGGTAAAGTCTAGTATTGGACCAACTTTTTGTGGTGTGAGACAAGTTTTTGAGCCACACAGAGCTCCGCTTCATGTTAGGGAAAGGAATTCCCAGAGTCGCAGCAAAATGCCAGGTGGTACAGACTGTTTAGATGAAATAGTTAACAATGTGTTCCACCTGGTATTTTTGCTGATGCTGGGCATTCCTTTCTGAGACCTGAAGAAGAGCTCTTTGTAACTCGAAGGCATAAGAACATAAGAATGACCATACTGGGTCAAACCAAATGTCAATCTAGACCTGTATCCTGTCTTCTGTCAGTAGCCCATGCCAGATGTCCCAGAGGAAGCCATCTTTGAGTTCTGGTTGTTGGCTGTTTTAGAGGCCTTGTAGATTATTTTAGTATCTGTGAGGCTAATTTAATACTTATAAAGCACTCAGGTAGACACTTTAGAGATGCTATGTATCAAAGCAGTGTGAGATTTTAATATGTATTTACTAAATTGAACTTCCAATCCTGCATAATAATCCCACACGTTGACTGCTAAAAGTAAATGAACCATTGCCTATCCAGGCATAACTGTTGTCATTGGAAAGAAGAGGATGCTTACATAACTAATATATAAATCTCTGATGCTAGAAGATAAAGGATTAAAATGGATATATCTAGGAAGGCACCAGTCCCCTGTGGAATAAAATAGCAAGAAAGATTTTCTGTGTACTCCAGACTAAGGCAGAGATCACCAAGATTACATGTGTCCCAAACTGGACTAGACTACCACACCTGTATGAGTGCCCACAATGCAGCTGCTTGTTTCAAGTGCCCCTAAAAGTGACTGTAAACTGTGAAAAAGATTGGTTGGTTTTTTTTACTTCTGGGTGTACTCATCTGCTTTTCTTCTGTGAGTACTGTCCCTCCTTCACTGCAGAGAGCAGGGAAAGGAGAAGCTGTTTCATTAGTTAGCACGGTCTAATGAAAGCTGCTTTAATGGAGCTAAGCTGTCTTTCATCTCCTCTTTGCTATAAATTCTATACAATTCTTGCACTGGTGTGTAGTCCCCTTTGAGGTGGAGTGGCAGGTTGTCAATGAAAAGAAATGAAATTCTGCTATAATGACCAAGAAAGGATCAGAGCAGATTCTGCTGATGATGTTCCTTAGTCACTCTTAGATGCTTGGACAACTAACTAAAATAATCTATCGGTAAGAAGTGAATATTTGTATACAGCATGAATAGTTTACCACTGGCATCCCCTTACTCTCAGACAATGAGGAATGACTATTATTTCTCTCTCTTAAAGAGATGGCTCAGAATAAGTAGATCCATTTAGCAGCCTCCGCACTGGCTGCAGAAGATGACATAGTAGCAGCGATTCCTGAATGTTACGGTAGCAAAGGAGGCTGGATCAAGATGAATATATTTCAACATGTGGATGGGTGTCATGGACAGTAGAGAGAGAACATCATAATTACCTAGCACAATTGAAAGGAACCATTAAATACTAGGCAAACACTCTATGAATAATAATAAAAAAGTATAGGTTGAACTTCTCTAGTCTAGTAACATCCATGATTTGGCATGATTTTAGTTAGCTGAGTGTCCTCTTATCATGGGTATGGCTAAGTTTCCTGCAGTCCCATAAAGTTTGTTTACAGCCACCAGTCCTGGCTCTGTGTTCTGTGCTATTATTTAGCTCTAATTTATCCCTAATTGTCTTCTAAGAGCCCAGTAAGCAGTGCAAGGATTGGTATTGCCGCTAGACAATGTCACCTCTTATAATTTGGGAAATTCTCTGGTTTGTCACTGGTCAGGTCCAGAGGGTACTGGACTAGAGAGGGTCAACCTGTAATTTCTTTCCTGATAAATTGAGCTCTTGCCTCTCCTATCTAGTCTGGTCAGCTCACATTAACATCACTTGGTCTGTAAATTGACTCTGACAACTGACTTTAGGAGCAAAATGTAGCCTTTTCTCTTAACAATTGAATTGTAAATCCTGAGATGTATAGAAAATTCTTCATTTTCTGTATACTAATTCAGTGGCAAGTTTATCTGGGATTTCAACTTTCTCTCCAATGCTGTAATCCAAACACAGCACTGTTGTGCTAGGCCTACAGTTGTTCTCAACCAGGGGTATGGGTACCCCTGGGGGTATGCAGAGATCTTCCAGGGGTACATCAACTCATGTAGACATTTGCCTAGTGGTGCAGCAGGCTACATAAAAAGCACCAGAAAAGTCACTACAAAACTAAAATATCATATAGACAATGACTTTATATTGCTCTGTATACTATACTGAAATGTGCCTACAATATTTATATTTCAATTGATTTATTGGATAATTACATGGTGATAAGAAAGTTATCAATATTTCTGTAATAGTGTTCTGTGACACCTTTTTTGTATTTTTATGTCTGATTTTGTAAGTAAGTAGTATTTAAATGAGGCAAAACGTGGAGATATGCAAGACAAATCTAACTCCTGAAAGGGGTAGAGTAATCTGAAAAGACTAAGGGCAGGTCTACACTAGGAAATTATGTTGAAATAACTTATTTTGAAATAATAACTCCCAAAATAACTATTCTGAAGTACAGTAAACTTCCGAGAATCCGGCACCTTTAGGACTCAGGGGGTGCCGGATTATCAGATATGCCGGAGTACCGGAAGGAGGGCTATGAGGGGTCTGGGGGCGGGCAGGTTGGCGGGGATCTGCGCAGCGTGGGAGAGGGCGGCACTGCGGGACCAAGCCGGCGGCACCCAGCTGCTCTGCCCCCGGCTTCCCCAAGTCAGCCGCTTCAGGATCTCTACCAAGCATTTATAAATCTCAACTACCCACCCAGAGAAATAAAAAAGCAAATTGAAAGAGCCAGACGAATACCTAGAAACCATCTACTTCAAGACAGACCCAAGAAAACCAACAATAGAACACCACTTGTCATCACCTACAACCCCCAACTTAAACCTGTCCAACACATTATCAATAAACTACAGCCTATATTGGAACAGGATACCATACTCAAAGAGGCTCTGGGAGACAGACCCATAGTCTCCTATAGACAACCACCTAACCTCAAGATGATTCTTACCAACCACCACAGGACATACCACACTAATACCAACCCTGGTACCTTCCCTTGCAACAAACCCCGTTGCCAGCTTTGTCCACATATTCATTCTGCTGATACCATTATTGGACCTAACCAAGTGAGTTATAAGATCAAGAACACATATTCCTGTGCATCCAGAAATATAATCTATGCTATCATGTGCCGAAAGTGTCCGTCTGCTATGTACATTGGACAAACATCTCAGACACTTCGCCAAAGAATTAATGCCCACAAAACAGATATCAGACAAGATCACAAAGAGAAAACAGTTTCTTGACATTTTAACCAGAAAGGACACTCTCTCAGGGTATGTCTACACTAGAAAGTTAGTTCGAACTAACGGACGTTAGTTCGAACTAACTTTCCTATGCGCTACACTAGCGCTCCGCTAGTTCGAATTTGAATCGAACTAGCGGAGCGCTTAGTTCGAACTAGGTAAACCTCATTTTACGAGGACTAACGCCTAGTTCGAACTAGCTAGTTCGAACTAAGGGCTGTGTAGCCCTTTAGTTCGAACTAGTGGGAGGCTAGCCCTCCCCAGGTTTCCCTGGTGGCCACTCTGGCCAACACCAGGGAAACTCTATGCCCCCCTCCCGGCCCCGGACCCCTTAAAGGGGCACGGGCTGGCTACGGTGCCCGTGCCAGGTGCAAGCCTGCCAGCACCCAGCTAGCAGACCCTGCACCTGGCACGGCACAGAGCCACCCACCCGATGCCCCCCAGCCCACCCCCTCTTGCCGGGACCAGGCTGGCGGCTCCCGGGAGCTTGCCCTGGACCGCAAGAGGCGGGCACCTTCCTGGGCTAGTGCGGACATCGTGGACCTCGTCCACGATCTCCGCACTAGGCACAGGAAAGTGGCCGTCTAGGGCAGGAGAGCTGCCAGCCTGGCCACCCAGGACCAGGTGTGCATGAAAATCAAGGGGGTCCACTGAGACCCCCGACACTGAGCCCTGAGCTTACAATGGCCGTCCTGGGTCAGACCAAAGGTCCATCTAGCCCAGTAGCCTGTCTGGCCACAGCGGCCAACCCTAGGGACCCTGGAGGGGATGGACCGAAGACAATGACCAAGCCATTTGTCTCGTGCCATCCCTCTCCAGCCTTCCACAAACTTTGGGCAGGGACACCACTCCTACCCCCTGGCTAATAGGACTCCATGGACCCAACCTCCATGACTTGATCTCACTTCCCTTTAAACTCTGTTCCAGTTGTAGCCTTCACAGCCTCCTGCAGCAAGGAGTTCCACAGGTTAACTATTTGCTTTGTCAAGAACAACTTTCTCTTACTAGTTTCAAGCCTGCTACCCATTCCTTTCCTTTGGTGTCCTCTAGTCCTTCTTTATGGGAACTCAGGAAGAACTTTTCTGAATGCACCCTCTCCACCCAACCCCTGCTTTTAGAGACCTCTATCCTGTCCCCCCTCCGTCTCCTCTTTTCTAAGCTGAACAGTCCCAGTCTCTGTAGCCTCTCTTCATCTGGGACCTGTTCCCAACCCCTGATCATGTTAGTTGCCCTCCCCTCTCCCAGCCTTTCTCTTCCCCTCTCCCACCTCCTTTTCCCAGTCTCCCCCAGTTTTTTTCAATAAAGACAGAGTCAATGTTGGAAGAAACGTTATCTTTATTTTGTACATCAATAAGAAGGGGGGCTAGGGAAGGGCAAGTGGAAGGAGGTGAGGGAGGAATGGGGTACGAGCCCCCGATGGGGAGGACTGGGCTGGCTCTGCGGGCTTCTGGGGGTGGAAGCTCTCCTGCAGCCCCCCAATTACTCCCTCTCCCCAGATGGCAGCCTGCGGCAAGTGCAGCCGGGCTGATGGCCGAGTGGTGTGATGTGCCCAGTGTGGGCACTCAGGGCACTCCAAGCCAGAACTTCTTTGCAAGCGGGGCACCCCTTAGAACTGTGTGTCCGGGGTGGGGGTCGGGACCCTTTAAGCGCAGCCCTCGGCTAGCCTGAGACAGTATCTCCATGCTCTAAGTCCTCCTTTTATGCCCTGCCGGCACTGCTTCCGGCCATCCTTAAGCCCTGTTCAGAGTCCACTCAATGTGGACTTACTAGTTCGAACTAGCAAAACGCTAGTTCGAACTAGTTTTTAGTTCTAGATGCGCTAGTTCGAACTAGCTTAGTTCGAATTAACTAATTCGAACTAAGTTAGTTCGAACTAGCGCTGTAGTGTAGACGTACCCCCAATGACTTAACCACCTGCATTCTGCTACAAAGACCTTTTACATCTGCACTTGAAAGGAAATCCTCTGAACTGTCATTCATGTTAAAATTCAACACTTTCCAACAAGGACTTAACAAACATTTGAACTATCTCACCCATTACCAAGACAGTTTCCCCAATTATCACCTCTAATACCATTAACTCACAAACATCCCACTCTCCCTACCTCTAATATCATCAATTCACAGACACTTACCTTCCTTCCTTCCCCCCCCCCCCCCCCCCCGCATCTCTCTCCTGTTCTGCAATGTGATTTGTCCTTTTCATATTTGTTCATTTTTTTTAATTGTATCCTTTGGTATATATGGTTGTGACTACTTTCTTCCACTATTTGATCTGAGGAAGTGGGTCTGGCCCACGAAAGCTCATCATCTAATAAACCATCTTGTTAGTCTTTAAAGTGCTACATAGTCCTGCATTTTGCTTCAACTACCCCAGACTAACACGGCTACATTTCTATCACTATTCTACATGCTGCTGACCAGTGTGCTCTGCCCCTGGCTTCCCCAAGCCAGCTGCTGGTCATTTCAGCAGCAGTGGACTTGGGGAAGCCGGGGGCAGAGCAGCTGGGGTGCTGCTGGGTTGCTCCCGTAGCGCCGCCCCTCACCTGAGCTGTGCTGCAGGACCAACCCGGCAGCACTCCAGTTGCTCTGTCCCCGGCTTCTCCAAGTCAGCCGCTGCTGAAACTGACCAGTGGCGGACTTGGGAAAGCCGGGGGCAGAGCAGCTCCAATTGTCCGGCTGGCCGGAGCACTTCCGGGTTCCAGCTGATGCCGGACTATCAGGAGTGCCGGACCACTGGATGCCGGACAATTGGAGTTTTACTGTAGCATGTCCACAGTACAGGGAAGCCTTGAAATTAGCCTGAGGCAGGCTCCTTTAATGTGGACACGCTAACTTGAATTAGAGTCCCAGAAAGCACTGGGGAGTAATTTGAATGACTCCAGGAATAGGTATTTCGAAATAGCAGCAGTGGAGTTCCCACACTACTGCTATTTTGCAATAACTATTTATAAATAAGTGTTATTCCTCATGAAAAACAGGAGTTATTATTTTGAAATAACCAACTCACTGTGCTAGGGCAAATGAATCCATAAGTAGAATTAACTGTAAACAAAAGAGGAACTACCTGTTCAGTTCTCATGCTCCTATCTGAAATCAACATGTTATAAAATGTGAAAATAGTGAAGATTTTTAAGGGGTTGTCAACACACAGAATTTATTTCAACATATAGAATTTAAGAATAAAGTAGAGTATGGATTTAAAGTATATTAATCAACTCCAAAAGTGGATTAAAATAATTTGGAATAAGTCTCTTCTATTGTGGAATAAGAGTATCCACAAATGGGGTAATTAGGATGAGTTATTCTGGAATAAATTCCTGTGTAGACAAGGCCTATGTTTTAATAATTTATGGTGGTGGTAGTAGCCTAGGTAAAATAACTTTCTACCATGCTAAAAAAGTAAACTGAAATTTGCTCTCTTTGCTTGTGGTCAAATCAGAATGGCAGTGTTTTGCACCTCCTTTGCACTCACTGGTGTAAATGGTTGTGCAGGAAAAGAGTGAATCGAGCCCTATGAAGGCAATGACTAAAATTAGTTGGAAAATTAGAAAACTGGTGTGAAGGGACACTCAAAATCCAACAGCATGGCTCAGTGTTACAGATGTTCACAACAGCAGAATAGCATCTGAGGAGGATTTGTAGGGCTGTTGGTGAGAAGCAGTGGGAATAGTGACCGGCACTGCTTCTAGCACATAAGATATACTCTAGACAAAGTACTGCTGTCCAAGGATTGTGGATCTGTAAAAAGTCAGATGTATTGCAAATAAGAGATGAGGTCAGAATTTTTTTCCATGGATTATATGGAAAGTTCTAATTTCATGCTAGGCATAGTGTAGTACCTGTTTTCTCACTAGAATGGGTAAAACACCAAAACCCTGGTTCCTTAAGCCCAGGAACTTTAGAGAATTCCAATTTGGATCACAGTTCTGGGGGGCTCAACAACTGTATCTGCAGAGAAATAAATCATTAGAAAAGAATGGCTCTCTTCTGAGCAAGGCTCAGTCTGAGTACAGACCTAATAAAGGGTTTACATAAGCTTCCAGATGCAAATGAATGAAAGCTTGCATATCCTTCCCAATAATAAAAAAAAAAAGTCAATGAAAAACGTCATCCAGGCGCAAGGAGGATGAAAGGGGAATTAGAGAGGACCATTATCCGTGTGTGACAGACCCAGCAGCTGTCACACTAGAAATGATTTGTCATCATGCCAGATTCTGGAAACTGTGCAGGGAAGAGAGGAACAGGCATATGAAAAAGTGACAGTGACAGTTAGCACAGACTTTTGTTTATTTGTTTTTTTCTTTTTTTAAAAAAGTAACCCCTTCATTGCCTTTGGAGGATTAGTACATGTCCTATACCTCTGCATCCATGCCCCCGTTGTACGCAAATTCTGTGCACCATCACCACATTCCTAGCTAGGCCCTGAAAAAGAATGGCATCCTAAAAGTGAATCAACAACAACAACAACAAAAACCCAAAACCTAAAACAAAATTCTCAAATATTATTAGAGGAAAGCCCCAAGACAAATATTGTTGTACAAAGGTGGTGATTTGCCGTTCTGAGTTTTTGTAAACAAAACAAAAACCAACAATAACAAAATCCAACAAGCCTGGCATAGAAACATCTTATTGTATTTGTGCAGTACCTATTTTATTTGACACCTAATAAGGTAAGTATACAGCAACAGTGAAAATTTGCTACAACAAAACTTGTATTGGAATTTTAGTGCTTGTAAAAGGTGCTAGATTGGCATCTCTGTAGAATATCTTCAGGAAGAGGAAGATTACCAGTGACGTTTCTTCTCAATGCCTTGAATTTAGCAGCCTCCACTGTTGGCCCCTTCAATACTTGGCTTCTCTAGTGAAATGCATACTAAGGTATCAGTTCTAGTATGGGGCTAAGATGCCTCTATGTGGGACTGAAAGTTAGAAATTCAGAGTTCTAATCCTGTCTGTGACAAAAACTTCATTGCAGGCTATCTGAAGGTCTCCACAGGCCTTATCCAAGGCTTGTTGAAGGCAATGGAAGGATTCCTGCTGGGCTTTGGATCCTTAATTGCTTTTGCCTCAGCTTCCCTCCTCTTTACTATGGAGACAGTGATCCACTAAAACAGGATTTCTTAATGTTAATGAAGTGTTCTGCTTTCTTTTAGGTAGCATTGCAGAGAAGGAGGCAGCTGTTGCAGAACTAGCTATTTTTGCAACTTAAAACATTTTTGTGACAAAACCAAATATTATTTTTCCTGTAACAGTAGTTCTCTGGTACCTGAAAAAAGATGATGCGAATGGTGGCACAAATAATTATTTATGTGTTTAAAAACCTAGCAACTCACCTGAGCAATCTTTGAGACATCATTTTTTGGTTTTGTATTTTTTTTTGTTTCCTTTTTCAAAACAAAGGGATGATCATACCCATTTTGTATGGGCATAACATGCACTAGAGGAGGAAGGACTGGAAGTTAAGACAAGAACATAACTTTATGCTAGGCCAGGGACTGAGTATATATTTAAAACCAAAATATGTGAAAGATCATTCTCACCTCTTTATCTCTCTCAGTATTTTATGGCTTTATAAAGGGTCCATCATTTTAATATCTTGTCACAGTGCCAGAAGTTGAACCTTGATAAGATTGTGTAAACCCCACAGCTTTCAATATGCATTTGGTTTGTGTATTGAAACCTGTGAGCTTAGATTACAGAAGTAGACAATGAGTAATTTGCCTTGTGCTCATTTAGAGGCTATACGCATTTTTTTCTAGCAGACCTGATTTGGTTGACTGGCTGGAAACTGCCAGAATCCTAAGGGTTAATTGAAAGGCTTTTCCTTTAAACTTCTTACTGCGCTGGTTATGGAGTTACAATTCTTTTCAGAGACTTAACTGTATTTCACCAATGCTGAACAGATGTAATATCAAAGAGATTTAAATAGGCAATAACTGTTGCTTGGGAAATATTCTTTGTTTTCAGGCTGTCATGTAAAGTGCTTCCTGATGCTGTGGTGACATGCAGTTTATAAATATGCATAATCATTATCAAACTATCAAGGGCATAACTTATGGAAGTTGACCATGGTTGCTCAAGGGATGTCAAGTTGCATAATGTCTCGTCATTTCTTCTTAGATTTCTTCTGGGGGCGGGGGAAACTTTATTAAATGAACACACTTGCTGATATTACTAATGGACTGTCAGAGCTGGTCTTAGGAGCGGGCGAGCTGGGAGGTTGCCCCGGACCGCCATTTTCAAAGGGCCATCTACAGAGCCCAACGGACGCTTGCTTGGGACACACAGTATTTCAGCCCGACCTCCGGCCATTTTTTTTTTTGCTCAACTAATTTTCTCCGGTGGTTGCCTAGAGCCAAAGGCAACTCAACACTGGCCACAGGGTATGCGCGGGGTATTGTTTTAGGAGAAGGTTTCAATTATGAAAGCAATCGGGGACATTCTGGCATGGATGCGACAGCACAGCCAGATCTTGAAAGGAAGCCTTCAAGGGCCTGATTTTCAAAAGACCTCACTAAATTGGGGGCTGCTTTTGAAAAACCTGGTTGAAGTGCTACAATGGGAGCTGCTGTTTGCTGGGATTGCTTGAAAATCTCCCTGAAAGATCTGATTATAGTTACCGGTAGCTGTGACAAGCAGTCTATAGGACAAAGTTTTCAAAAGCACTCAGCTTTGGCCTAATTCTGCTTCTGCTGATGTCTATGGAAAAGCTCCTCTTCAATGGGAACAGAAGTAGGCCGACACTGAGTGCTTGCTGCAGGAACATCTCATGAGATATAACTATGAAAATGAAAAGGTAGTGTGGCTCTGTACAATGTACAGGATTCTTGGTGGCAGGGATGTTCCTACAAGTCTATTCCAGGAGGCAGAACTGTATCATGTACTTTTTGGTTTGTTGGGGTTAGTGTTTGGGTGCTGAATGGTTTTGGCAGCCTGTGATAGACAGGAGGTCAGACTACATGATCTAGTATTCCTTTTTAAACCAAGGTATTGTTTGCTTTACACTAGGAACAAAGAATTAGAGAGAAAAGGATTTAAAAAACAACAGACACTCTCCATGCATGGAGACTATCTAATGGCTGATGGAAAGTAGACAGGCCTAACTTCTTCAAACATCCCCAGTGGGGTCTGGTTTTCCTCCCCTGTCATGGAGGAGGGTCTCTTTTTTAACCCCATTATAGTTCTTTTGTGTTCCTGGGCTTTGATCTTATGGTTAAAATCAGTCCTATAGGCTTGAGAGATCAGGAAAAATTGTCAAAGCTAATTGTTCTAGCTCTGTCTACTAACAACTCCCAAGTATCTGCTGAGGAGTAGCTCTCCTGAGACATTCTTTTCTTTCTTGCCTCTTTTTCCAAACAGCCCTTTTTAAATTAATTCAATATATTAATACAATAAACCTCCAGTAACCAGGCCAACATAAGGTATCCATAAACTAATTACAGGGCAGTTCCAAATATGCTCCCATAGTGATCCTGAGAGCAGAATTCTGGAACACACAGCAGAGGTGCTCCATGCCTTCCTGCGTGTCAGGGCGATGTTCTCCTCTAAGGCTACATCTAGACTGCTGGCTTCTTTCGGAAGAAGCTTTTCCGGAGGAGATCTCCTGAAAAAACTTCTTCTGAAAGAGAGTGTTCACACTGCCAAAGCACATAAAAAAAACGATCTGCTTTTTCGAAAGATAGCGTCAACACTGAATGGATGCTATCTCGCATGTAAGCTGTGATTGCTATGGGTAGAGTGGCCACCATGGATGGCATCTGTGCTTTTTTCTCTTTCCTCTTCTTTAGAAAGAACTCCCTCTTCCCTGTTCACACACACCTTTTTCCGAAAGAGCTCTTTTGGAAAAAGGCTTCTTCCTCGTAGTATGAGGATTGCTAATGTCGGAAAAACCCCTCTGTTCTTTCAATTTTCTTTCAAAAGAATGCAATTGAAGTGTGGACGTAACTCATGTTTTTTCAGAAAAAGAGCCATTTTTCTGAAAAAAAACCTCTGTGGGGTAGACATACCCTAAATGTTAACTCCTACTCTGCAATTGCCTTTTTTCTTTTTATACGTTATGCCCGAATGGGAGCAGCTTTTAATGAACCGTCCGTACTCTTCTTCTCTCAGGGCCCATTTGGTTTTGTCAGTCCTTCTCCAGAGCAGAAAGAAGATTCCTTAAGTCCTCAGTTCAGCAAAATTTGAAACCAGTGCCTAATTTTAAACAGCTAAGTAGTCCTGTTGGAGCTAATGGGACTATTTGCATGTTGAAAGGGAGGCAGTACTTACCTCATTGAATTGGGGTAGAAGTTTCCTTGTCAGAGGGCGAACGTGACGACCAAGTGATGTAGCTACAGTACAGCACAGCTTGGAAGAGAGATTAGCATCCCCTCCCCTTTCTACCACAGCACAAGAGGAAATTAAATTCTTCTTAAGCTCCTGGAGGAAGGGATATGCAAACTAATCACCATTCCTCTCCTGCTTGAATCAGAAAGAGAGATAGAAAGACTGTCCACTTTTTCCTGACAACTGATTTCTGTTAGGACCTTTAGCTGTGGCCTGAGTACTGGAGTTTTTTCAAAGTGGGTGGAGGGTCACATGCCTCCTTCTGTGTTGACAGTGTTCAATCAGAAGGGCAGGGTGGGATGCCTGTGTGGTCTCTGCTGGACATACCCTGCTCTGTCGATACTACTAAGTGGTCTGTGCCAAGGGAGGCTTCTATCCCTAGCATTCAAAGAGCCTTCTGAAGAGCAAATGCATGGCCTTCAAATAAGATGTGCTTTTTGGAGCAATCAGAATTTTCATTTGGAATGGACACACCAAACCTCTTAGGAAGGTTTAATTCCCCTCCTTTTTTTCTCATTGCAGGTTACTCAGGGCTTGTTCAAAAGCAAAGCAGTGTTCTAAAAGCTCTGTGAGCAGGCCTCAGAAAAGCTTCCTAAACCAGGCTCTTTCCCTCCAGAAAGAGCTTTTTATATTTTTGAATTTCCAGTGGTACCAATTAATGCTGATAGATGATTAATGAATGAATCATTCTATAAGAATATCTGCTGCGAAGCTCTCCTGACATTAGAGCGGCATTCTATGCATCTGACTCCTAGCAGAAAGTTCCTTCATGTTAGTGTTGAGACAAATAATGTTAGAATTACTTGTGTATTTACTCTGTTTATTGCAAAAAATAAAATAATATAACCCCATAAGAACAAAGAGGTTTCCCAAAAAACTCTAGCCTCAAAATTTGTAAGAGCACCCAACTGGGGGCAAATCTGACATCAGCAAACAAAGGCAACAAGTTATATTTAAGCTGCAAACTTTCCTCATGGGTCTGCCAAGTGTTTTAGCCTGATGTGGGCACACTGTGGAAGGAGATAGCCTGTATGTGACTGATTGTGAGGAAGAAAGGGGATGGTGGATTTGAGTCCTTAATGTGTACCTCTTAATACCGGTAATGTTAGGTATTTATTTAAAACTAGCAATTTATGAGCAGCATTAGAGCATTACAGACTTTACACATATCACTTGATCCTGTTGCTATTACAAGTCTAGTTATTGGGCCAACCATGAAATTTGGATCAGACATCACATGCCCAGCAAAGTGTTAGGGTATTTGGATAAGGCTTGTCTTTAGTTGGTAATGTTACAAATGTATCATACTGTTTTTACTTCCTCTCTTTTCTGAAGTCAATTTAATGCCTGCTGTGCTGTCTTCCTGACAGCACTGGAGACTTTAATTTGGCTAGGGAAGAGGAAAAGCATGGGCAGTTGTACAAGTTTCCTCACATTGCAATACCAATTTACTACAGCCCTCATATCCCTTGGAAACACCAGCTTTAAATGGGAGAGGATAGCAATAGTGACCCACTTCAGTCCTTCCCTCTGTTTTGAGACATCCAGCAATCGGAGACCCAATCGGAGGCTTCTGTGGAAGTGGGTTCTGTACTGTGGACAGTTAGTTATCCCTGGGACCAGGTCTGAGATCACCACCTCATTTTACGTAAACTGTTGAATCAGCTGCTATACAAAATACCAGTGGCAAGTGTAGTGATCTTGATTTGAATTTGAGGCCTGGCCATAAAAGGCACCATAGTCTGCTCAGTCTTATGGCTATCAATCTTATGAATTCTTTGCCCCATTAGGAGCATCTGGGATATGTAAGATGCACTAGTCTTCTGTGCAAGAGATTCAGAGTGCAGGCAGTGCACATGCTGCTTGGGAAAAATTAGGCTGAATCAAGAGTGTTTGGGCTACATTAACTTAGAACATTATCCTTGATGTCCTAGAGTTTTGTCTTAACCTTAGTATTACCTGAACTTTGTAGCAGTTAATATTGTATGTCAATGACAGCATGCTAGGTCTGTATTTAAACAAGAGCTTGCCTAAAAGTTTTGTCTTGTTTATCTATTTGAATGTAACTAGGCTTATTTAAATTTCATAATTGACTCCTGAACAGCAGCAATGAAAACTAACAATTAAACTGCTGGATAAATATGCAAAGAAAATCTATGTGCTGCCATACACTAACCTTTGGGATATTTTCACAGGGAAAGCCCTGCATTCTGCTGTGCCTGGGAAGGTGACCTGTAGCAAAGGACACTGACTATCCCAAACTGGGTACTTGGAGTTTGACTTATAACAACTTGTTCATCTGAAAAACAATGATTTTTTCTGGTAGAGGCACAGGATGCCTAGGTTCACAACTGTCTAGGAGCAGGTGATTTTAAGAAGGGTTTTTAGATGTTGGAGAAGGATTCAGGCTTAATGAGAAGACTTCTTTAGGGTTGGAGCAGGAGATTGAAGGCAGTCCTTTTTAGCGTTGAAGTAGCAGAAGTTTGAAGAATAACAGTTAATTTCTTCACAATGGAAAATTTTTATGATTTTAAAAAATAGAGATTGCATGGGACTTCCTCCTCATGTACATGTGTTGCTGGCATTTATAAAAATTCATTTCCAGGAAGCTTACATTTGAAAATTGGCCAGGGATTGCCAGGTTAAGAACATATGACTGGATGGGATCTCCCCATTCATTGACTCGGGTCCTTTCTATTGCAAGTAACTTCACCATATAATCCCATTCATAAATTTATCAAGCATCATGTTAAAACCACTTATGATGGCAGCACCCATGGCTTATATTAAAAGTTGCAACCTCTTGTATATCCATTGGATTGTGGTGAATAGTGATTTTGGGTGCTTTAGTCCTAGCGGTTGGGTATCTAACTGAGACCTCTTCCAGGGGATTTGGATTTCAGAAAACACTGAGCACCCACTCTCTGAAAATCAGACCCCTTTAAGATGCTTCAGGACGGGAACCAAAATTATTCTCCCATGAACCTTCAGATGATGTATGTCCAAACATCTTAGAAGGCATGACTAGAAATTTTGAGTGCCGCTTTTCTTGAGATGCCTGATATGTCCGAGTTCCATTTGAGCCAGAAATGCCATTAGAATAGCCATTCTCCAGGTATTTTGGCACTTCAACTACTACTTTTAGCTGGAATAAAGAATAAAAATAATCTTTGTTCTAAACTTCTGTGACTCTCAGGAAATATTTGTACTGAATTTTGTATCACAATCCAATGAATTCTTTTTTTATCTGAGACAATTTGCCCATCTATAATTTTTGTTATATTTGATTTTGTACTATCAAAATACTTATGGACTAGATGATAAGCAGCAAATGGAGCCCTGAGACATTCTCTAACAGGGACCAAGGGAGAAGCTCAATGCTGGGCACATTTCACAACCTGAGAGACTTGTAGACTTGTGACTTCTCCTACAATGGAACCGCAAAGATAGTAAGAGATGATCAGCCTACTGGAAGTTAGCATAATTTCTTAATTATTGCGACAGATCCCAATGTGGAAGATGAGGTCAGTTGAGCTGTGCTGAGTCACATCCTCAGAATATCTGGCTTATTATTTCTGAGTTATAAGAGGGTATGAGATATAATCAGGCTCAGTAAAGAATCTGGAGAGGGCCTGTAAAGGAGAGAGTGGACAATCATAGAATCATAGAATACTAGAACTGGAAGGGACCTCAAGAGATCATCAAGCCCAATCCCCTGCCTTGATGAGGTCACTAGTCTAGTGGTTGCCTTTTGAGCAAAGATTGAGTCTGAAAACTCAAGAAAGGGGAAGTTGCCGTCATTGCAGGGAAAATAACCAAAGCTTGGATTATCTGGCTGGTGAAGTGTTGGCTTCAAAAGGAGAGTCATGCAGCAAAGAGTTAAGTCTTGTCCGTAAATACTGCCCCAGCCTATATGCAGTTTGCTGTCTGAACTCAGACATCAGTGCTGCTATGAAATTGCTTGGAGCTGGAAGAGAATTCTGGGTAATGAGGTGTAAAGAGCATACCAAAAGTAAGACTGAAGTGTGTAATGAGAGAGGCAAAGAAACTTTCAAAGATTTCTGCTTTTTGCTTTCAGGCTTTTGGAAGCACTGATGCTTGGCTCTTCCAACTGAGAAGAAAAAAGCAAGCTAAATTGAAAGTTGCTTTTTATGGATTACTTGCCTTGAAAACAAGTTCAGGGCATGTGTTGGGTTGGCATTGGTTTCCTCCCAAAAATATACACTTAGTATTTCTGGTAGACCTTCAAGGTGAAGAGCACCTTGTTCAATGATGAACTGGAGAGATGTCCTTGACGTAAATTACTTTTATTCTTTGTGTTCATTCAAAAATATTTCTAATGAGCTATTGTATAAGGGGCCGAAAGGCCCCAGAATTCACAGGAAGGTGGGTGTCTTCTAAAAAATCTTCACTCCTCCATCCCAGACAGATAACCCAGTTCAATGATGATGCAATACCAATAGACTTATGCAAGTTCATAAAGGGAATTCCTGTCTTGAAATAACTGAAGGCTATGTGGGCAGGAGATAGACATGACTGTGCATGTAAGCTTGCCTTCATTTAAAAAGATGATTTCTGTCAGTAGAACTCATGTGTGTTGACCTGATCTCCACTCTGTTTCGTTAGTTTGACTGTAAGCACACTGGGGTGACATTCATGCCCAATATATTTTGCTGAAAGAAAGTAAATTTTTCTCAAGGAAGTGCAGCTTACTATAACTGCATTTACTATTGATGACTTCTCCTTACCTGATTATGTTCAAACTTGTACTGAAATAACAAAAGATTTGAACTAAAATTGATTCAGTGACTTTGTTGCTCGTGTGTTTGTATATAAAAGTGGCTTGGGTCAATCTACTGAAGGGAAGAAAAAGGGGAATTGGGGGGGGAGAAAGTAAAATTGAAACAAGAAACACGTATTTAAATCAAAATGAAACAAACCTCTGGGATCGGAAAAACAATTAAAATGCATTTTTCATGAACATTTCCCATTTCTTGTGAAAAGTTGTTTTTCATCCGACTCTGTTTTCAAAAAGCTGTAATCCAGGGTTTTTGTTCAGACCCATCTTTAATTTTTTGAATTTGTCTCCTGTGAGCACTGATGATGAGGAAAATTTCCTTTAAATGCTTCCCTGCTAATACTGTAGTGGTGGGATAAGACTTCCCGAAACTGTCCACTGCACAACTTCAGAAACATAGTGCAGAGTTAAGGGTGTGAAACAATGAGCTTACTGTTAACCATCAGTACCTGTTTCAACATGGTTCCAGAACACTGTGATAACAGCAGCAAATAACACCTCTTCCTGGGAAATAAACCAGGGGAAATTTTTGTGTGGTAATAGGTTGTGTGGTAAGTTTTCAGGTGTTGCATCATTCACTTAAAGAGAGGATTCCAAAGGTCTTTATCCAGTTCTCTTGGGTGTGGGCCTAATGTGCACTGCATTGTGCTGAGGCTCAGAAGGCCTCATTCTTCATTACCTTGTACGTTCTGTAGTTACTGACTCTTGGCTAAATGGGTAGAAAATGCTGCTGTTTCTGCACTGGTAGCAGGTTGCGCTGGCTGTGCATGGATGTGGAAGAGCATAGTGATGAAGACACATCCCCTGCATTTAAGGAGAAGAGGCCTTCTGTATTCTGCTGAGCACTAGACTCTTGAACAGAGAGGGTTTGAAGAATCCATCCATGGTTCGATGCAAGACCCAATAAATATACCGACTGTTGCTTTTCACCCTCGTTGGTCAGTGTTAAGCTATGAAGGTCTTTAGCTGAACTAGATTAAATGGATTTCTAAAGTTCACTATTTTAATTCTAATACACGGCATAGTAATCCAAGGTTTTGTGGTGTTTGGGAGCCAGTACTCTGTGATTTCATAGTGGGAGTGGGGCAGCAGTTCAAAGATTGAGAAATGACATGCTCTCATTTTGTGCTCTTGTTTTCCCAGAGCACCTGCCCAAGAACAGTGTTGATGTTGGACCTGATTCTTGGCACAGCTGACTGTACATCTTTCCCTGGCTTCAGGGAACTGAATTTACTTTGCTCAATCTATGTGAGGCTCTCAAATATCCTGGTGATGGGCATAATGTAAAACCTAAAACAGAAAAGTAATGGTTGAGATATGGGAGGACGAAAAGTCTATTTGGAACACAGACTGAGGGGCCAGTCCTGCATTCCTTGTATCCACTGAAGTCAAAGGAGCTTGGGGGCACACACCAGGGAGGCAGGATTGGATCTTAATGTTAAGCTCCTTGGGGCAGGCAGAGTTTTGTTCTGTGTTCGTATGTCGGGGTCCTGGCCCATGACTGGGGGTCCTAGATGATAAGGTAATACAAATAATTGTAATCATGTACATATAGTTCAGTTAGAAATAGAAACAGATATTTTTGTAAATTACAGTACATTGTAGGTGCTCCTCCATTTATTTTTTTCCCATCCTAAACATAGGCACTTCCTTTCCTTTTATTTAATGAGCTCTGAATCAGGCATCACCTTACTCCTGTCATTACTTAATTGGTGACTCACTATACCTGAACCAACAAAAGAATGAAATAGTCTTTCATGTACCAACAAAAGCAGTGACTCTTGCAGGGTCACAGCCTGGAGGTACAGAGCAAGGTGTGGAAACATTCTCTTCCCCACAAGCTCCAGGTTGGCTTCAACAGTTTTTGTCCTGCTCCTATCCCTAGCTCCAGGTGGTTCCTCTTGTCCCCATTGTTTTAGCTGGTCTAATAGCTACCATGTGTTCTGACATCTGTTCCAGTCTATCTCCTCCCATTTTCATTCTTTTAAATTGGGGATCTGGTTCCCTGCCTGATTATTTTAGCTTGTTGTTGCTACCAGCAATTATGTTTAACTGCACTGGACTCCTAACCACATGTTAGCTGCCCCCTTCACTCTATGCTTAGCTGATGCCTCTACCCCACTCCCTGCTGTTTGTCTTTAGCTTGCCCTCAAGCGGCTTCCAATTTTGAGCTGGGCTGTTTCCTTCCCATTTTCTCCTTTCCTACTTTCCCCTTCTACCCTAGTCTGCTTCCTTTCCCCTGTTTTCAGAAGGTTGTGTCTTTTTTTCCTAAAGCTAATTTCCATACACCTACATCTTTAGTTTGTACAGTATATTAGTTGGTCACCTATTTGACTACTGTTGGAAAAAAATAGCACATGACAAGTATGCTGTAAATTCTTCAAGAAACAGGGAGATGCACTGGTGCACTAAACTGAGAGAGGGCTATTTTCCAAAACCCATTAGGTCCAAAGTCAGATTTCACATCATTTACACTGGAAGCTGTATCTCAGCAATGCATTGGAATTACCAGGTGAGCTAGTCAGATCATCTGAAAAAAGAGGCCCATGTCAGGCACTGAATGGATATTTTTTCTAATCATCAAACCTGGCAACCAACGTGGCTCCTTAAACCAAATATTTCAGCCCTGACATAGCTGAAGTTGCATAGCTCAATTTGACTTCTGCCCTGCTGTGTAGACGTACCCCAAAATGCCAGTTGCTTCTGAAAGCTATTGTGTAGGTGTGAGTTTTACTGATTTACATAAATAAATATTAAATTAAAACAGTAAGCACTGCACCGTATGCCGCTGCATTTCACAGAAGTAGAGAGCGATGGTCATCTTCTTCTTTTAAACCCTTTTACTCCGAGTGGCACATAGGTCATCTACAAGTCTCCTCCACTTCACTCTATCTTGAGACAAAACTTCTAGCTGACTCTAGGAGTACCCCAGTTGTTGTCCTTCAATCTCAGTAGATCTTCTCCATGTTGTCCGAGGTCTTCATCTTTTGCATTTTCCTTGCGGGTTCCATGTAAGAGCTTGATGGACTATGCTGGATGATGGTTTTCTGAGAGTGTGGCCTAGCCATCCCCACTTTCTTTTGATTTGAACGTCAAGTGGTTCTTGTCCTGCTCTGTTCCAAAGCTCCTCATTTGTGACAAAGTCTTCCCATTTAATGTGAAGAATGTACCTCAGGCATCTGTTTATGAATGTCTGTAGCTTGCGATTTGAAGACTTAATCTTGTGTGAGACAGGATGGTCACAATTTGGGCAGCTACTCAGGCCATGAAGAAAAGGGCACACCACACACCAAAGGCATGGGCTTGATGTTATCAAGAGTGGCATCTAGTACTTTAAGGGAGTGGACAGCAGTATCATCACACATAATCACAGCTAGATTTTACAACAAAGTGCGGAAGGTACTGATTGTGCACCAACCAGCGAAGCAGATGAGGAACGTAAAACAGACTTCTGTGAAAAACTAGAGAGAGAGATATGGGCTGTGTCCAGACTCCATGCCTCCGTCGACGGAGGCATGTAGATTAGCCAGCTCGGAAGAGGGAAATGAAGCCGCGATTAAAATAATCGCGGCTTCATTTAAATTTAAATGGCTGCCCCGATCTGCCGATCAGCTGTTTGTCGGCAGATCGGGAGAGTCTGGACGCGATGCCCCGACAAAGAAGCCTTTCTTCATCGACACAGGTAAGCCTCGTGAAACCAGGTTTACCTGTGTCGATGAAGAAAGGCTTCTTTGTCGGGGCATCGCGTCCAGACTCTCCCGATCTGCCGACAAACAGCTGATCGGCAGATCGGGGCAGCCATTTAAATTTAAATGAAGCCGCGATTATTTTAATCGCGGCTTCATTTCCCTCTTCCGAGCTGGCTAATCTACATGCCTCCGTCGACGGAGGCATGGAGTCTGGACACAGCCATGGTCCACATGCTTAAATTAAAGGCCCCAATCCTGAATTTGGATCCATGTTAGCAGACTCTAAATCAATGGATCCCTGCGAGGGCAGATAGTGCCGCCCATGTAAATCTTATTCCGGACTGTGGCCTAAATAATAGATACAAGGAAAAGCCCCAGATATTGAACTCTGAATTAACTTTTTCTATTATTGGTGCTGCTTTCCAAAAGGCTATTGCAATTAGCTAACAATTTACATGAAGTGAATTTAATTTCACTGGGGAAACATGACTTAATTTGAGCATTTTGTCTACATTTCTGTTAATTGTATTATTTATTAAGAGAATATATTTTGGAAGGTCACATAGTATCTCTTCCCCCTCCTGCAAAGGATAACCAGTTCTGGCACAGGAAGTAAGATATTCCTATATCTATCCTAGACATTGCTAATGCAACTCTCAAGCTATCACCTAAGTTATCAATAACACACTTTGTACAAATCTAGATCATTCCACCTGAGAATCGCCACACACTTTACAAATGTTAGCAAGGTCAGTTTGAGCAACCATCCCTGTAATTAGTAGCAGAAGAGGGCAGAAGTGATGGAGGGTTGAGTGGCAGGTAGATGTGATGTCACTTCCCTTTCTGTAGAAAGTGAGGGCTTGTCTCCACTTACTGGGAGATTGATGCTGTGGAGAGCAATCTCCTGGGATTCAATTCAATGGGTTTAGTAAGAACCCTGCTAAATCAACAGATGATGGTGTCCCCTCCATACCTCCAGTATGCTACCAGGTCATGAGGAGCAAGAGAAGTCTATAGGAGAGTTTATTCCATTGACATCCTACAGTGGGAATGCTGCAGAAATTCTTCCTAAGGTATGTCCATTCCAGTTGCACTAAACATGTCGCTGTAGTTGCGATCTGAGGTTAACTTTCTCCCATGGTACAAACCTGGCCTGAAAGATCCTCTCTTCCCTCCTACACACTTTTTCACACTGCTGTAAGTACACTCTGATTCTAATACAAATTGTTTATTTCTTTTGAACATTTTATAAGGTTCATGAAAATTTGCTTGGGCTTGCAGGCCTGGGTTGTGTTAGCGAAGTGCCCTGAGCATCAGACTATTATATGTGTACTATGGACATGGTAATTGCAAAGGCAGCTCTTACATATTTTAATGAATAGTAAAGGAGACAGGCATGTGAAACATTTATAAAGCTACTGTCTTTGTATGACTAGCCACTGCCCTCAAGCTGCACTAACCCAGATAAACCCTTCTGGCAACAGGTCTGCATTGTTTCTGTTTTCATAGACATGTGATTCTAAAGTGTATGTGACTAGCTGGGTATCCACACTTTGCATGTTCTTGCTGAACAAAAAAGATATCAGGTAAGTGGGGAGGGGAAGAAGGAACTCTGAAGTGTATTAAATATGTATAATTCAGCTTTGCATTTGTGCAATACTTGCATACTTCATTGAATTTTGGATGATTTTTTTCCCTGTCAAATGAAGAGAAATCCTGGAAGCTTTACTGACCAGCACTTTTCTAAAGGTTGAACATACTTATGAGAGAGGTTCTCCCTGTGCAGCAGTCAGAAATACCCCTGAGGCAGGGAAGTCCACAGGTATATTTCTGTCCTCCACCAAATCCAAGAGCCTGGTTTGGCTCTCAGCAGAAGGTAGAAATGTCACAGGGTAGTAACTTTCACCAGCAAAAATGGAGGAGTTCTCACCCTTCAGTGTTAGCATAAGACCAAATGGATATAAACTGGACATCAATTAAGTTTAGGCTTGAGAGTAGATGACTTTTTCAAACTGTCAGAGCAGTGGAATTCTGGAACAGCCTTGTAAGGGGAACTTGGGGGGGAGGGGGAATCCTTGTCTGCTATTAGCAAATATATCCAACAGACAGGGATGGCACACCATATGGGGAAGGTTCTGAGTTAGTATGGTGAATTCTTTCCAATTAGCCTTGCTACATGCTCAGGGTCTGATTGCCATATTTTGTTTGGGAAAAACTTTCTCCCATGTCAGACTAATAGAGATCTTAGGTGTTTTTTCCCCCTCTTTCTGCAGCATGGAGCATAGGTCATTTGCTGGTTTGAACCAGCATAACTGGTGGATTCTCTGTAACTTGAAGTCCTTAAATCAAAGTTTGAGGATTTTGGTCACTCAGCCAGAAGTTAGTGGCCAATTGCAGGAGGGGGTAGGTGAGGTTCTATGGCCTGCACTGTGCAGGAGGTCAGACTAGATGATCGTGATGGTTCCTTCTGGCTTTAAGTCTGAGTTCCTAACCCAAGAGCCACCACTCCAAGGTATCTAGAGCCCAGTACACTGTGGCCACCATCCCGTCATGTCCCTGGCAGTGGGTGAAGAAGGCAGGGAGCAGGTGGCCTAGGGCTGTCTCTGACAGGAGAGGATTCTTCTATGCCATGAGAATCCAGACCTGCCCCATTAGGGCAGTTTTCCCATCTGTGCCCCTGGAGCCGCCTTAAAAGTTCCACTGCCACCAAAACAGATTGTTGTTATTTGTCATTGGCCTTCAAAGCTGTATAACAAAGCTTCTGAACACGGGGTTTTGATCCAATACTGTCTTTATACTGTCTTTCATATGCAAGTAGCCATTGGCTTCCTCCATGCAGGAGCACAGTGAGCATTTTTCTTAGCATTTTGGAGCTCTGTGGAGACATGAACTAATTACATCATCCTTGCCCACCACTCTTGACTGGAAGTGGGCTCAGGCCCTAAATCAAATCCGTGCAGTTAGAGAGAGAGTGTTGTATTCAAGCAAGTTGTGATGACCAGTCACCATACAAGATGGCAATAGCAACGTGACCTTTGCCAGGGGCATGCTTCTCTCAGGAAATGAAGCTTCACGCTGTCATATCAATGCTATATGCCTGACTGTGAAAGCCCCTCAGCCTGTTACAGTGTAACTGCTGACTCTCATTTGCATATGTGAAATAAATGGATTTTCCTGCATCCGCCTTTAAACAGCTAAATACAACTGCAGTCACATGGGTAACTTGGCCTTTGGCTAAGATCAAGTGCAGTTAACTATGTGGAATGTGTTCTCTCTTGGGAACACAGGCTTGATCGTACTATTGTGAATGGAGAATGCCCAGCAGCTTGTACGACTGTGCCCCTTTCTGAATGTCTCCTCTTACCACATGACCATAATGACCGGCAAACAGGAGGAAACCAGCCCTAATATTTATTTGCTTAGAAAGAGTACTGGCTCCTGTTCAGTTTCCTGTCAGGGGAAGATACCTTGACTACACTGTTCACCAGCTGGCCATGCACAATAACAAGTCTTTAATTCTACTGACTGCAGTTACCCCAACCAAATCCCCCCTGCCGCGTGCACTTTGTCAAAAGACCTTTCTTTTCCATATAAATAATAAACTGTGAACATACAGCAATAAAACTGATCATTAAGGAAGCTAGAACAGTCTGTTCAGATACAGTGATATTGCCCTGGAGCTCATTTACATGAATTATGGCCTCACCTAGATAAGTTTTATGGCAGAAAGGTGATTAGCAAGTTATTATCTCAATAGCTGCACCAGCAACACGTTAGGGACGATGGGCAGCTCTACATGAAAAAGGCTTTCAAAGTGTACTAGTCTTTTTCTCCCTCATAATTTCCCTTTGGCCATTTCCTGTTCTGACTGAGGTATCCCACCCAATCCTGGGCCTGGTACCTCATGATTTTTAGGGTTTTCAGCTTGCTGGGGGTAGGGGATGGGAGATGGGATGATTAATCTCCCACTGATTGAGAGGGAGGAAAATTGGCAAACACATTACCTTCCAGTCCTGTTGCCAGAGGGGAAAGCCCTGGTTGGCATGGGAATTGTGAAGCTGGTGAATGAGCCCTCAAAAGCCTCTCTCGGCTTGCATTGCTTGTCCTTTAGGGTAACCCCAGTCCCATCCTTTCAAATGCCAATTCTCACAGCTGCCCTGCTCAGCACAGAAGCACAACTTTCAGAGAAGTGGGCATCTACATAATGGGTTGTTCATGTGTGAGGGTTGGCAGGTACTTGACTGACTTCCTGATCAGCCTACTTTCATTGCCTAAAAACCCTGCCCTTATCTGTGGTGTGCCTCATGTTGCACAATGGCACTGCTCTCCCCTTAGGTTGGGCAGTAGTAGAGTTGAATTGACTTTGATGTTAACTTCTTCATCCCATTCACATCCTGGGAACTTTTCAAGAATATTTCTTCCAGTGATCTGACTTCCTTTCCACCTGGCAAGCTGGAAGACCAGATACTAGATTGAAGCATCTCTCTTCCTGTGACAACACCTGAATTTCAAAATGCACATCCTCAAATAACTGTTCTTATCAGTCATTCTCTTACATTGGCTAACAGGTCATATTAAGTACCAACCCAGTCATTCAGGATTGTTTTCCCCAGTAAAACTGGCTGGTTGTTCAGCCATAGAAAAATATACAGCCATGGAAATGGGTACTTAGTTATCCATGGCACAGGTGTGCGTGTAAAGGCAGAGACAGCACAAGCTTCTCCATGCTGCCCCATTAACATTGATCAAGCTGGATCTGGAGGAGTTTCCCGAAAGGAGAATTCATACTCCATATCAGTTCCATCCTTGACTTCTCTGCTAAATTAACACGTGTCATTTAGCAGCAACACACTGTTTTGCCATACACACTCCTGCTCGCTGCGACTGGCATATGGACCTTTGAACTACTCTCACACATGAGCATTACAGAATAGGTTTAAACCAGTAACCTACAGAACTGAAGAGTTCTGTTTCCTCCTCTTATCCCAGGAGTTGCTCTAGTCCTTGTTTGTTTTCTACATATACATGACATCCTCCTGGGGGAGATCCTAGAGTTGGCTTTCCTTATGAAGGTATTTTTTTTTATTCAAATAGTTGCTCTTGCCCCTATAATACTTAGTGTAGCATCAGCTCATGTGCGGATAAGATCAGTTACTGTAAGTATGTATTCATGCCAAAAATATCAGTCCTTGTCTTAATTTTTTACCAAAAATGTCACAGAAGCATTAAACAGCACCCAAAGGATAATTAACTAGATTTTCAGAGACTGCTATTGTTTGTCTGCCCAGTCAGAGAAACACTTTTGGTTCTATTAAGCATTTCAATCCCATAACAACCTGGAACAGGCCATTCAAACTGCTGAATAAGCTTTTCAGAATGTGCCTGGTCTACAGGAAAAGTGCAGCTTTAAGCTGGATTGATGTTTCAGATCCTAAGTTGAGTCAAGAGCATGTGAAGTTTGACCAAGCTTAGTATATTGGATGTGCTGTTGTTTGGACATTATCAGATGTCGCCTGCTCCCGAAAGAGAGGACTGCAAACAACATGGGAACACTTCAAGAGATTAGTAGGAAACTTAAGTGGAATGTCAAATACCATGTGAGGCTTGGTTTGGATAGCACTGGTTCCTACTAGATCATTTCACTTCAGTGCTTCAAAGGTAGGTTATGTCACTTATCAACTAAAGATTTTTAGTGTACCCAAACAAACACTTGGCATGCAATTTTAGTCCTGCAATCACTTCAGTTGACAGTTTTTTATTGAGAACAGTTAAGGCTAGAGGCAGAATAATTGCTTACAAATGGCAGAACTTTCAAGGGAAAAATATCACCAGGACTGATATAAACAGGGGCAGATGAGAATTTTGCGGGGCCCAGGGCAGCACAATTTTGCGGGGCCCCCCTTTGGAGACAAAATAGAAAAAAGACGTCATATGTGCAAATTTAAGGCTATTTTTCATATTAAATGTGAATTGGGTAAATTTGATAGAAACTTAATTTAGTTGGATAATTTTTATTTTAATTATATTGTAATTCATTCTTAAACAGAATTCTGCATTAATCATTAAACATTTTATTTTGTATTTAAGTCTACTAGAGCTGTTTAGCTCTTTTGGCAGCACATTATTCAATTATGTCAGTAAAGTCCACTTCTTTACACGGGTCGTTTTCAATCAATATAATCAAAAGACCTACAAAATGCTCCTAGCTCACAGTAGAGTCTCTTTGGCTGCCCATGGCTGGTATTTGCCAGGCAGCATTGGGTGTTCCGCAGCCAGGCAGCATTGAGACTTGCAGGGGCCAGGTGGAGTGTGGGTGTTGAGACTGGGGGGGGGGGGGGAGGTGTGTGGGTGTTGAGGCTTGGGGAGGCAGGCAGCATTGGGTGTTGGGGGGAGGCAGCATGTGGCTGTTGGGATTTGGGGGGCCAGGCAGCATTAGGTGTTGGGATTTGGGGGGGACAGGCAGTGTGTGGGTGCTGGGACTTGTGGGGGCAGGCAGCGTGTGGTTACTCAGGTTGGGAGGCAGGCAGGGTGTGGCTACATGGAGGATGGTGCACAGATGGGCCATAGGGAGGACCAGTGGGCAGGGGTGTCTGACTCATCAGACAGGCCAAAATTACCATTTCAGCCTCTCGAACAGCTCCTGGCTGGGCGGGGACAGCTGGCAACTCCCCCTGTTCCCAGGGATGTGTGTGTGTAGGGGGGCGCTGTCTGTAGAGCTGGATCACGCTGCGCCGACAAGGGGGGGAGGTGGGGACTGGTGGGAGAAGATGGAGTCTCCCTGGCAGGCGGATCACTCTACGCCCGGGTGCAGCAGGAAAGGGGTCTGGGCTCCCCCCGGGGAAGAAACTGTGCGACCCCTAGCCTCTCTCTGGGTGGGGCAGGAGGGCGGAGCAGAGGGATACCCAGGCGCCATGGCCAGGTGTCACCCTTCGCCTCCATGGCAACGAGCCGCCGCCGCGCACGCCACTGGCTAATGGAGCCGTTTGTGGACTCGCAGCAAAAGGCAGCGGCGGAGGTGGCTCCAGCAAATGAGGGCAGCAGCGGCAGATATAGGGCAGGGCGAGCGGGGCTGGCGCGGGGCCTATTGAAGTGCAGGGCCCGGGTCAGCCGCCTCGTTCGCTCTGCCCTATATCCGCCGCTCGATATAAATACTGTAAATATACAGTGTGTGTGGCAGGAAGAATCTAGAATAATGAAATGTGGGTGCTGGGAGAGGGGTATCTACTGAAATGGTGCATACACATGAATCAAAATACTCGGGATCAGTGTAATCAATGGCCTAACTTCCAAAGGAGCCAAGCTCCCTCAAGTCAATGGGATTCAGAGAGGCTCATTGCTCTGAAAATCTGAAGTTTTATGTAGGTGTCTAAATATGGATCTAGTTGCCGAACTGTAGGGCTACAAGTTGGGAAATGTTTTTATATAGTATGCAGGGCACTCCGGCAGCACAGCAGTCTCTTCCTTTACGTTACCCTAGCACTATGAGGCTGAAAATCAAGCTGACGAGTGGCATTATAAGAGTAAAGCAAATGTGCATCTTTGGTGACAGATGAATAAAATCAAAATGAGAGCTGGTTTGTTGGTCTGAAAAGGCCTGCTCCTCCGAGGTGCTAAGTATCCACAGCTTCTACACTTCAGTGGCTGTTCTAAGTATCTAGTGCCTTAGAAAAGCAGGTTATATATCCTAATAGGCAAAATGCTCCCTTGGTTACTATTCTAGCTTGAGTTTAAGGGCTAGAACCTTGTTTCCAGGTCATATTTTGTTAAAGTACTTAGCATCAGCAGCGGATATAGGGCAGGGTGAGCGGGGCGGCTGCCACAGGCTCCGCGCTTTAATAGGCTCCCTGCCACATGGGAGCAAACAGTGGCACAAGTGACCATTTGGGCCCCGCGCTTCCCATACAGAACGAGGGTGCAGTGTGGAGCCCAAACAGCCACTTGCGCCACTTGCTCCCGCGCGGTGGCCCACCTTAGCGGAACAGAACTCAGCCGAGTGCCATGGCAGGAGGCGAAGGGCGTGACAGAGGCTCCAGGTCCTGCCCCCTGGCTGTGTACATCACCGCCCCGCCCCCCTTTGCCTCCCACCGTGGTGCTCGGCTGAGTTCTGCACCGCTCAGCTGGGCTGCAGCGCGGGAGCAGGCTGCGCAAATGGCTATTTGAGCTCTGCGAGTGAGAGGCAGGAGGGGGAGGAGAAGAGAAAGGGAGAGTGAGAGGCAGGAGGGGGAGAAGAGAAAGAGAGAGACGGAGAGAGAGGCAGGAAGCGGAGGAGAGCGGGGCGGGGGGAGAAAGTAGGAGGAAGAGAGAGAGAGAGAGAGAGAGACATGGAGGAGAGACCGCCAAATCCCGTCTTCTGATGGGCTATTAGCTAGTTTTTTTTAATAACAAACATTTAATATTGAAACATGTGTAATGAAGTAATGTGAATACGCAAGGAGTGACGGATTGAAACTGATTTGCGCACACGCTGCTACCTGTCGGCTCTGGCTGTGGTGCATGCGCCATGTCACTCACTCCGCTTTTTACAGATAAATAACAATTTTATAAGTGTAAATTCGCCAGCAACCCCAAATTATAAAATGATTAGCAGAACGAGAGACGCATGTAGAAAATATTTGTCGGGAAGCCAGAAATTAAAGAAAAAAAAGAAAACTTGAAGAATGTAATCTCAATCTAAAAGGTACTATGGAAAAATTGAAACTAATAAAGAATTACTTAAGATCTACTATGAGCCAGGAGTGTTTTGTAGGTCTTTCGATTATAGCGATTGAAAACGACCCGTGTAAAGAAATGGACTTTGATGACATAATTGCAGAATGTGCTACCAGAAGAGCTAGACAGCTATAATAGACTTAAATACAAATGAAAATTTTTAATTATTAATGCAGAATTTTGTCTAAGAATGAATTACAATATAATTAAAATAAAAATTATCCAACTAAATTAAGTTTCTATCAAATGTACCCAATTCTCATTTAATATGAAAATAGCCTTCAATTTGGGCATTTGATGCCTTTTTTCTATTTTTCTCTAAAGGGGAGCCCTGCGAAATTGTGCTGCACTGGGCCCCGCAAAACTCTCTTTCGCCCCTGCTCAGCATAATGTTTGATGTCTGTATTACTGCTAATACTTAGCATTCTCCAATATGATTCCCTTCTCCATGCCCACAGATCATAGGAGCAGTTTCCTAGTAATAATAATACCTATCTCCTATGTGGCACTTTTCATCCATAGATCTCCAAGTGCATTACAAGGGCAGTAAATATCTTTTGTCCCCATTTTGCAGATGGGGAAACTGAAGCACTGTCCACTAGTCCATTCCCTCTGGGACATAGTCTAAAATTAAAAACTGCTGGGATTTAAGAAGGAAAAAAGTAAACTCAAGTCGACAGGAAAATGTTTCTTCCTCCTCCCTTTCTAGGTGAAGCACACTCATACTGTTGATATGATGACTGATGAAGCACAATTAAGCATTAGCCATGCTGATTTGCTTTGCCACATCTGGCTATTATTAACGTTGCAAGGGAAGGCTGGAAAGCTTGAGTTGTTAACTCTTCTATGTTTTCCCAAAGTATTTTTCTAAAGCAGCTTAGTGGTGTCTGGTGAGCTCTCATTTCTTAATACCTGTGGTTAAGATAGTGTGTCAGAGAATCATTTTAAAGTCATATTACTTTGCTTGGTTGCATGGTCTGTGATCAGAAACTTTAATTCCTTGAGAGAGACTGCTGGAAAGACATACACGGCTTCTTCCACAGAACATGTCAAACAAAACGTAACTGGGGGAAGCAGTTCTCCAAGCAAGCAGTTGTTCTAGTTAGCAATGATACTACATTCCCGGCTACCGAGCTAGCCCAAGCTCATGGTTAGACTGTGTGTATTTGATACACTGCAAGATCAAAGTGATCTGTTCTGTGATTATCTCTTAGAATTAGAAAGCAAATTCTGCCATCTGAGAGGCATGAAAGGGCTTGGCTCCTGGTGATAAAACTATGGGTTCAGAGCTAAAGGTCTCTTCAAGGAATCCATATCTGTTCAGCTGCTTTGGTGTGGAACTTAGTATTTTTTTGTCCTTTAAAATGCTTTAATTTTTCCCTTAAATCGTCCTTTCTAAAGACCCATGAAAATAAAGCTGACCGATCCTCAGAACCATTTTATTGTCCCAGTTCATTTTTACGCAAGTAAAAAAGAAATAAACAAACCACTGAACAGAGAGTCCTTTTGCAAAGGAATTTGGTGACAATGCTTCTTGAATGGCTCTTCCACAATATTTGCTGTTTATGAAAAACAGACATGGAGACAAGAGGTCACAGCTGCACGTGACCTTTTCTTCAGCTTATCTGTTGTTCCTCCATGTTCAAACTTTGTTTGCACTGTGGAGCTCGATTACTCTGCTGGGAAGAGTGGGACAGAAGAGTCAGGAGGAATTAATGATCCTTTTAATGCCCTGTTTCCTGTAATGAATAGGACATCAAAAAAAGGAAAGTGTTTGCCTACATGACTCAAATAAATAATGGGTTATGGTCCTGAAACAAGTCTGAAACATGAAAGCCAAATTTGGAATCAGGGAAAGATGATAAATTTTCTGCCTATTGAGGGATAAGGAGAGGAACTGGCTTAGGTTTGTCAGAGGGTGGATCTGATGTTCCTATCTGAGAGTCACTCCTAATTTACACCTGTCTAAGAGCAGAATCAGGCCCCAAGGCCTTTGCTATTTGGCCTAATATTAATAATAAAAATGAATTATTATTCCTTATTTGTATTATAATGCCTAAGACTCCTAGTCATGACCTAGGATCCTACTGTTCTAGGTACTGTAGAAACACAAAACAAAGACACTCCCTGCCCCAAGGAGCTTACAGTCTAAGATGAGGCTATAGATGGATACAGACAGACAGGTGAGGATAAGGAAACCAGGCCTTCCAAGGGGCAGTGGCAAAAGGGACAACTGCCTTGGGGGGCCAGGTAATTCAAAGGGGCTTTGTGTGGCTTTGAGGGCTGGTGGTAGTTTGCTGCACATTGGTTGATACAGAGGGCTGGTTGCCTCAATCCTGCCTCATCTGCCCGAGGCTCCGGCCCTTCTGGGAGCATAGAGCTGACCCCCTCACCTTGCCAAGGGACCCATGCAGGCTGTCAGCTCTCCTGAAGGAAACAGTAAGATAGTACTGGTCAGCATGATAGGCACTGGTCTTTGCACATGTGCACCTTAATCACTGTTCCATTTTTGTAGGCCTTGTAGCAAAGGAGGGTTTTGAGGAGGGATTTAAGGAGGCTAATAAGACAGATTTGCAGACATTTATGGAGAGCTCCTCCTAACTGTGAAGAGCAGCATGGGAGAAAGCACCATGTTGCTGGATTGAAAATTTAACAAGTGGGCAGTAGGCCGATCGGAGGTGTGCACTGGAAGCTCAACACTCAGTGAGAAGATAGTGAGGCCTGATCGTGAAGGGTCTCGAAAGTGAAGACAGGCAGTTTATTTGATGCAGTAGCAAGGTAGAGGTTGTTAATGGGATGCAAAGAGAAGGGTGACGTGGTCAGGAAATGCAGGGCCTGAGATAATCCTCACACTATGTCACAGGCCAAACCCCTGCCCTGCCTCTTCCTATCCCTGCACTGCCCAACTCCACCTTTTCCCCAAGTCCTACCCCCACTTGACCCTTGCTCCCACTCTTCTCACCTCTGCTTCACCTCTGTCTGCCCCCATATCAACCTTTCCCAAGTTCCCTCCACTGATTACCATGGCCTGGGGGATTAGCAGAGGGGCTTGGCTCATCCCCACACTCATTGTCGGCAGTGGCAGGAAGCAGAGAGACTTGGCCTGAGCATGTTCTGCTCCTGTCTCTTCCTGCCACTGCTGGTGGAAGCGAGAGGTGGTTTCCCCGCCCCCCTGAGTTCAGTCCTCCCCGAGTCTCCCCATGGCTCTGGACATGATCAAGCAATGGGATTGAAGTAGCTGCATGGATATGAGTGAGGCAAGATTGCATTTGTCAAGACCAGAGAGAAAGCTATTGTAGCAATCAAGGAGTTCAAAGGACTCTGCAGAGTGTCTTTTATCAAACTCTGATTTTGTTTAATGTCTTTTTAGCTGTTTTGGAATTCACAAAATACTCCAAGATTAACCCCAGAGCCCAAAATATGAGACTCTAATAGCTACAAACTGGATATGAAACGCACCATCAGACACCCTCCTCCCTTGCAATGGGCAATGAGTGACTTTAGATTTTGTGATTCCTCTCCATGCTTCAACAATAGACCCTGTTCTGCTCTCTGTTACATAGATTAGGCATAGCTCGTGTGTGGCTTAGGGCAGAATGTGGCCCATTCTTTGGACTTATGTAACTTAAACCCACCCGCTGCCCCGCTTCTGTTTACATTTAAATCATTGGGTACAGTCTCTACCTTAGTGGTGCAGTCTCTTTTGACCTTCTTACACTCTCAGCACAACAAGCTTTACTGCTGTCGTTGGCTCCAGTTCCGACCGACCACAGCTGGGACTCACTAAGCCTGCCTCATTATCTTTGTTGTCAGCATTTACATCAACACGAATCATACTTCAGAAGTGCCTTGGGGGTGAGGGGGGGCAGGTCCCTCCCTTAATACAAAAGAAAGCACAGCTCCAAATAGTCACCCAACAGATGGAAACCTGCTTCAGAGAGGCAAAGGGGCACTCTACCCACAGCCACTGGACAGCTTGTGTGTCTGTGGAGGGATGCATGCCAAATTCCACCTTGCCTGTACCCCAGGCATATTCACTATGTACATGTTTGATCAGTACCCTGCTGGCCTGGGCTAGAATACTCGGTACCTTGCAGAGCTAAGCCCATGAAGAATGCTTGTGCATATCATTGCAAATGACTAGCACTCGGCTGTGCAAAGCAGGGGCTGAGTCTTGCTATATTGATGGCTTGAGGCAGCTCTGCATTAAACTGATAAATCACGAACTGAAGTGAGGCTTTAAGCTGCAGCCCTTAGTGGGGGTGATGGGTCCACTGTGCAAACCAAGAGGAGTTCCAGGAGGCATAATGCCTCTGGAAGGAAAGGAAGTCATGACCACCTCTGTTGATGTTGACAGCTTCTGCATCGACACTGGCCATTTTAGGGACATCACTGTCTGGATGCTAAACAATCATGAGAATGCTAGTGCAGAATGGTCCCAGTAGTATTGTTGCTATGTCAGCCAACACTGCTCAGGTCTCAGCACTACTTCGGCTGAAACACCACCAGTTAGTCTACATGAGAGACTCCTAGGCTACGTCTACACTGCAGGCTTCTTGCGCAAGAACTTTTTGCGGAAGAGATCTTCCACAAAAAGTTCTTGTGCAAGAGCATGTCCACACCACCATGTGCTTTTGCGCAAGAGATGTGCTTTTGTGTAAGAGAGCGTCCACTGCCATGGACACTCTTGCACATGAAAGCTGTGATGGGCATGCACAGAATGGTCATCAGAGCACCTGTGCTTTTTCTGATAGGGGTTTCTTGTGCAAGAAATCCTTGTTGTCCATCCACACCTGCCTTTTTGCGCAAGAGCTCTTGCACAAAAAGGCTTATTCCTTGTAGAAAGAGGAATAACTCTTGCTCAAAAAGCCCAGATTATGTCAGATTTTGAGGGCCTATGGAATACCGTATCATATGGTGAAGCTCATTAGGAGCTTCTACAAAAATTATAGCTGTTGTGTTGGAGGAAGCGATATATGGTTTGAAGTCAAAACCGGAGTTTGTCAAGGTTGTGTAATGTCGCCACTGCTCTTCAATCTTGTTATTGACTGGGTGATGTGATGTACGACTGAGGAGGGGCATACCGGCATTAGATGGACGCTTTTCTCTACACTTGAAGATCTGGATTTTGCCGATGACTTGGCACTTCTCTCTCACACGCATCGGCATATGCAAGATAAAACAGATAAATTAAATAAGTATAGTTCACAAGTTGGCCTTAAGATAAACCAGAAGAAGTCAGAAGTCATGACTCTGAACACTACAATACAAACCCCCATCAAGATCAATAACAACGATCTTCCTTTTACTGATAGATTTGTATATTTGGGTAGTATCATCACCCCAGATGGTGGAAGTAAGCAAGACATTCAGAATAGACTGAGTAAAGCACGAAATGCCTTTATCAGTATGAATAACATCTGGAAATCCTCAAAGTACAGTGTGCGCACCAAGCTGAAACTATACAACAGCTGTGTTCTCCCAGTGCTTCTCTATGGAGCAGAATGTTGGTGCATGATACAACGAAACCTTACTAAATTGTCTACATACCATACCAAGAATCTTAGAAGAATAATCAGGATATTTTGGCCAAATAAAATTTCCAACGAAGACCTACTGTCTCAGTGTAAACAAGAAGATATGGCCACTATAATTATGAAAAGACGCTGGCGATGGATAGGTCATGTGTTACGAAGAGAAGACGGATCTATTACGAAAATTGCACTCCACTGGAAACCAGATGGGAAGAGAAAGAGAGGAAGACCAAAAACAACCTGGCGCCGAACGGTAGAACAAGAATTAAAAGACCATCATCACACTTGGGGAACAATAGGAGCTTTGGCCTGCGACCGACAGAAGTGGAAGGACTTTGTTGCTGCCCTATGCGCCATTGGCGTAACGGGCAGTAAGGAAGTAAAAAGCTCTGTCTTCTGATGATTTACTGTACTTTTTCTTGCGCAAAACCATACTTGTAGTGTGGACACTCTGCGAGTTTTTGTGCAAAAACTCTGCAGTGTAGATACAGCTCTACTGTTACCACTAACTTATGAAGCTGCACTGATGCTACAGCAAAGGTGGAAAATATCCCTAGAATTAGCCATGTTGATAAAAACATAGGAAAAATGAAGCATTCCAATTTGGTGTGCAAGGCCAGCTGCACTGCCATGTATGTGGGCAGGGGAGAGGAGAGAGTATATGCTATTATTTGGAGCCAGTAACCTGGAGCAACACTTGTACTCCTTGAGTGCAGGGATTAGCTGACGTCTGTTCAAGAACACAGAGGGGAATGATTCCTTGCCCTGCTACCTCCAACCTTGTGCAGGCAGAACTGGTCTCAAGCAATTTTGTACACTTTTGTAATTAGAATGTGCTATGAATTCACATGTTCAACAGCATTCTCTTTAGGTAACAGCCACATCAGCAGTTGGTAATAATGAAAATGAATTATTGTTCTTCTGTTTAAACAGCACCTCAGCACCTCTTTACAGGCTTTCTTTCTGTACTGCCACAGAGCTTGCAAAAGCAGTGGAATATTAGTCCATAAGATGGTTGCAATATCACAGGTCCACAATCGAAAAAGAACACTGTTTTTGGTTAAAAGTACATCCTGGTTCAATGGAGAAGTAAAGGCAGCACATGGAAATTTTATATGTGTAATACATAAATCTCATGGGAAAATGGAACTAGATACCACTCAATATAGATTACAATTTACTACACATAGAAAATTGATAAGGGAATGTCACAGGGTCATTGGCCCTTTAAGGGTAATGGGTTCAGCTCCACTAGACTAGACACACAAGGGTGGCACCAATCTTTTGCTGGTGGAGACTAAGGTGGGTTAGTCAGAAAATGGGGGGTGGGGAAAGCCTCTCGCCACAAGGCCCTGCCGCTCTCTGTGGCCCTGCTCTTGAACCTCAGCTAAGTGTCAGTCCCTAACCCTAAACCTCTCCCGAAGTCCTGCCCCCTGGCCAGGTTGAAGTCCAGAAGCCAGAGCTGGGCACTGTGAGGCAGCCATTGCCCTAGCTAGTGCTTTGCTGCAGTGTTCCTCCATCTCCTCCTCCTCCTGCTGCCCAGGGCTCATGGCTGTGGATGCTCCTCAACCCCATTGCTGCCTTTGACAGCTCGCAGGCCATAAGAGCCATCTGGCAGGGAAACCTGGCCTTGGGGCTGGCAAAGGCCTTGGTAAGCAGTTAAAATGGGGAGTGGGACCCTTGAGCCTAGGCCAGAGTGGTTTACTCTGGACTCTGTGGAGAGCCTCAGATCTTCCACCTGCTCTTGGTGATGTGCCCCAGTAAGTGGGGCTAAAGGCTGCTGTTAAGTCCCACTGCCTGGATTTACTTCTGTGCTGCTTTTGCTGGCGACTATTGCTGCCTTCAGAGCTGGGTGACTGGAGATCGATGGCTGCTGGATGGGAACCCAGCTCTGAAAGCAGAGCTGCCACCAGCAGCTGTGAAATATCTGTGCAACACTGGGCCTATGTTCTGGGAGGGGTGACTATGGAGGGGATATAAAGGCTTTGGGGTCACTATAACCCCTGCAATCCTTCCTGGAGACACATAATGGACAGGTAATGAAACTGTCAGGCCAGATATGGTGATGAGAAATCTCTGGAAAGACTAATGGGAGAGAGGAGATATATGTGCCTGTGTGCAGTCTTCTCCTAGTGCAGAAGGAAAAGAAAGCGTTGAAAGGGGCCAAGGCCTTAGAAGGAGGGCCATGGGAGAAACCTGTGTGAGTTCGTAGGCTAGACTCCCTCACAGAAGCAAGTCTAAGGGACTCCTCCCCACTGCATGGAGGGGAAATTTACCTAAAATACTGGACAGGCCCAGAAGGAGAGTTGTGGGGTCCCTGAGTCAAGGAGCACAAGAAGAGGTCTCCTATAGACAATCTAGGCAGCTGTGCAGGGCAACAGATTACTGGGCAGCTGCCCAGGTGGTAGATTTGGACAAGTCATCCCACTGTTGTGATAGAGGGGTGTCCAGGCCAAATTTAAGTGTCATGTTGGGGGACGTTGAAGTGTTGCCTAGCAGGACAGATTGTACTGCATGGCCACTAGCATCAGGGTTGGACTTGAGGGGCAAAGGACAAGGAGTCACGATTTTTTATAAGACACTTAATAAATCAGACCCCTACAAAGATAGGAATCTTAGTTTAAAGTATTCTGGCCTGGGAATGTGTTCTTACAAGGGCCCAGAGGGAACTGGGGATGATACTTCAGCAGGGCCACATTGGGCCACATAGAGGTGTCCTCGGTTGGCTCCCTGTTACAAGGAAGCTAAGGAAAAGTCGGGGAGGGGGAAACCCATGGCTGGCAGGGATAGGAACAGTAAGAAGAATTGTTTAAGTGTATTGAGAGCAAAAGAAATCTTAGCAATGGAATAGGTCAGTGACTAGATAATGTTAGTAAAATTGTTGTTAATGAGGTAGAAAAGGCACATGTGTTCAACAGATGTTTTGATTCTGTTTTTTGGGAAAAAAACAGGATGATATTTTCCTATCACATAAGGATGAGGAAGTACTTTAGTGCATGAGTGACAAAGGAGGATGTTAATATTTGCTAGGGATAAACATTTTTAAAATAAGCAGGCCTGGATAACTTTACCCACCAATCCTAAAATCATTGATTGAGGAACTCTTTGGCCTACTGATATTAATTTTAAATTAATCTTAGAGTATTATGAAAATTCCAGAGGTCTAGCAGAGAGCTATTGTGCTAATATGCAAAAAAGGATAAACCAATCTGGGAAATTACAGGCTGATTAGTTTGATGTTAATCTCAGGCAAAATAATGGAAAAACGTATACAGGATTCAATTACATAGGGTATGTCTACACTACAGAGTTAGTTCGAACTTACTTAGTTCGAATTAGTTAATTCGAACTAAGCTAATTCGAACTAACGCATCTAGAACTAAAAACTAGTTCGAATTAGCGTTTTGCCCACCCTGGGCACATCACAGCACTCGGCCATCAGCCCGGGTGCACTTGGCGCAGGCTGCCATCTGGGGAGAGGGGGCAATTGGGGGGCTGCAGGAGAGGTTCCACCCCCAGAAGCCCGCAGAGCCAGCCCAGTCCTCCCCATCGGGGGCTCGTACCCCATTCCTCCCTCACCTCCTTCCACTTACCCTTCCCTAGCCCCCCTTCTTATTGATGTACAAAATAAAGATAACGTTTCTTCCAACATTGACTCTGTCTTTATTGAACAAAACTGGGGGAGACTGGGAAAAGGAGGTGGGAGAGGGGAAGAGAAAGGCTGGGAGAGGGGAGGGCAACTAACATGATCAGGGGTTGGGAACAGGTCCCAGATAAAGAGAGGCTACAGAGACTGGGACTGTTCAGCTTAGAAAAGAGGAGACGGAGGGGGGACAGGATAGAGGGTTCTAAAAGCAGGGGTTGGGTGGAGAGGGTGCATTCAGAAAAGTTCTTCCTGAGTTCCCATAAAGAAGGACTAGAGGACACCAAAGGAAAGGAATGGGTAGCAGGCTTGAAACTAGTAAGAGAAAGTTGTTCTTGACAAAGCAAATAGTTAACCTGTGGAACTCCTTGCTGCAGGAGGCTGTGAAGGCTACAACTAGAACAGAGTTTAAAGGGAAGTGAGATCAAGTCATGGAGGTTGGGTCCATGGAGTGGTATTAGCCAGGGGGTAGGAGTGGTGTCCCTGCCCAAAGTTTGTGGAAGGCTGGAGAGGGATGGCACGAGACAAATGGCTTGGTCACTGTCTTTGGTCCATCCCCTCCAGGGTCCCTAGGGTTGGCCGCTGTCGGCAGACAGGCTACTGAGCTAGATGGACCTTTGGTCTGACCCAGTACGGCCATTGTAAGCTCAGGGCTCAGGGTCGGGGGTCCCAGTGGACCCCCTTGATTTTCATGCCAACCTGCTCCTGGGTGACCAGGCTGGCAGCTCTCCTGCCCTAGACGGCCACTTTCCTGTGCCTAGTGCGGAGATTGTGGACGAGGTCCACGATGTCTGCACTAGCCATGGAAGGTGCCCGCCTCTTGTGGTCCTGGGCAAGCTCCCGGGAGCCGCCAGCCTGGTCCCGGGAAGAGGGGGTGGGCTGGGGGACATCGGGTGGGTGGCTCTGTGCCGTGGCAGGTGCAGGGTCTGCTGGCTGGGTGCTGGCAGGCTTGCACCTGGCACGGGCACCGTAGCCAGCCCGTGCCCCTTTAAGGGGTCCGGGGCCAGGAGGGGGCAATAGAGTTTCCCTGGTGTTGGCCAGAGTGGCCACCAGGGAAAGCTGGGGAGGGCTAGCCTCCCACTAGTTCGAATTAAGGGGCTACACAGCCCTTAATTCGAACTAGTAAGTTCGAACTAGGCTTAATCCTCGTAAAATGAGGTTTTCCTAGTTCGAACTAAGCGCTCCTCTAGTTCGATTTAAATTTGAACTAGCGGAGCACTAGTGTAGCGCCTATGAATGTTAGTTCGAACTAACGTCTGTTAGTTCGAACTAACATTGTAGTGTAGACATACCCATAGAGAATTAAAGGACAAGAATACAATAACTGCCAGTCAAAAATGCTTTTCTGGAAAGTACATTTGTCACATAAGTTGATCTAATTTTTTTGTAAGTTTGCATATTTGCTCAATAAAGGTAACTGCATACATGTAATATGCTTAGATTTTGTATAAGGTGTTTGAGTAAGTATCGCATAACATTCAGATTAAAATATTATATGCTATTAATAAGGCACACAATTAAGAATTGGCTATTAGAAGTCTCTGAAAGTAGAATCATCATTGAATGAGGTATTTCTAGTGGTGTCCTGCAGAGAGCAATTCTAGGATTGCTTCTATTTAATATTTTTATCACTGATCTGGAGGTAAATGTAAAATTGCCCTTTAAAGTTACAGCTGACACAAAAATTTGCAGAGGGTAAATAATGATAAGAAGAGCATAATGTGGTAAACAGAGCCCTGTAAACAAAATGTCTTTTTACAGTCAAATGCAGTCATAGACCTAGAAACAAGGAATGCAGGCCCTACTACAGGATGGAGAAGTGCTCCTGGAAAGCACTGACTTGGAAAAGGATCTGGATTCAGGGGACAAACAACTCAATATAAGTTCCCAAAACTTATAGTGTGGTAAAAGGGACTAATGCAATCCTTGCATGTATAAACAGGTGAACAGCAAGTAGGGAGTAGGGAGGTAATTTTATGTATGGTGACAATGGTGAGTCTGATAGTAGAATACTGTGTACAGTTCTGGTGTCAACACTTTAAAGGAGATGTTGAAAAAATGGAAGGGGTACAGAGAAGAGCTACAAAAAATATACAAAATTTGGAGGAAATGCCTCATCATGAAAGAGCTCCAAATCTGTTTAGTTTAACAAAAAGAAGACTGAGGGGTGACTTGATAACAATGTCTAGGTACTTTCACAGGAAGACAATACCTGGGGCTAAACAACTCTTTAATCTAGCAGGAAAAGGCATAACAAGAACCAGCAACTCAAAGCTGAAGCTAATAAATTTTAAGTTGAATTTAGAAACAGTTTTTTAACATAAAGGATGATTGACCATTGAAACAAAACTACCAAGGGACTGGTGGATCTTCCATCTCTTAAAATTTTCAACTAATGAGTGGATGTCTTTCTGAAAGACATGCTTTAGCCAAACACAAGTTATTGGGGGATCAGTATCTGGTGAAATTTAATAGCCTGTGATTATATGGGAAGTCAGAATAAATGCTCTAATCTTAAAACCTAAGAATATGGAATGTTGATGACTTTATTGCCTGCAAATTAGGTTAATAATGAAAGAGATGTATCCAAATCTTGATAATTACTAGGTAATCTATTCTGTGCGCTCCTATGAGTGTGTATACTAATCATATGCAGCACAAGCGTGGCTGATTTGTTTGGTTGACTAGACTGCACGGATGGGTGTGTCTCTCCATCAGATAGCAGTACAATGTTTAGCATGTTTGTTTGACAGCTGCAGCCTAAAGCATATCAATAAAAAGTTCAGACTATATTTTGGCTTTGTGTCCTAGTACATTCCGTGCTACCAATTCAAAGAAACACAAGCCAACCAGACAAATAACTCCTACCAGGTGGTTAAAAAATAACTTAGCACTAAAAAGTTCATAAGTGACTTGTGTTCTGAAAAGGTAGTAGGAAATTTAAAACACTCATTCAAGCTGAACTTCAAACAGAATTGAGCACATGTCCTTTACTTCCCCCTTTATAGTGTACAGTATAATTGGCCTCCTGGACAGTGTTTTTTCTTTGCTTGCTTTTTACATTAAGGTCCTGGTTATTCTTTGATTGGAAAGAGTTCCAGTCTGTGTGGAAAATCTGTACGATAACATCATTTGAATCTGAAACTTGAGATGCCACTCTCACCGCAAACTAACTGCGTGACAATGGGGATATAATGGATATGTCTACACTGCAGTTAGAACCCATAGCAGGCCTGTGTAAGAAGACTAGGTCTTAACAAGGCTCAGGCTAAGGGTATGTTTAACTGCAGTGTGGACTCCTGGGCTTGGTCTGGTTTTGCCGGCAGTGAGTATGCAAACGAGGCGCGGATTGTCATATTGCCATGCCTCATTTGTATAATTTATGCAAGCCGTTTATGTGCAACAGGTTTTTGCGGAAAAAAAAGTAGCGTGGACAGGGTTTTTTTGCTCAACCCCCCCGTTTTGCTCTAGATCCTTATGCCCTGTCCAGGACAGGCATAAGGATCTTGCTGAAAATGGCTTTTTTTTTTCACAAAAATACCCCATCCACAATATTTTTTTTCCACAAAAATGGCTTGCATAAATTTCACTGAGGCACGGCGATATGCCAATCCGCGCCTTGTTTGCATACTCACTGCTAGAAAAACCGGCAGTGTAGCCGAAGCCTGTGAGTCCAAGCCTGGAAATCTACAAAGCAATTAAACAGCCCGTTAGCCTGAGCCTTTCCCACCCAAGGCAACTAGCGCAGGCCAGACAGTGTAATGTAGACATACACCTAGCTAGATTACGGGTTTGTGGGGCCCAGGGCCAGAACAAGTTGGCCACTTCCCACACCCTTCTGCCTGCAGTCCCCCACCCTGGCATTCCTGCCAGTGACTGGGGTTGGGGTGTGGGAGCTTCTCCCGCTCTTCCTGGTGCTCCTGCTGGGGAGCATGGATGGGGCATAGGAGCTTCCCTTGCTCCCTGGAAGGAGCACCAGGTGGAGTGTGGGGTCCCTCAACCGGCTGGGGCCCCTGGCCATTGGCCCCATTAGCCCAGTGGCTAATCCATCACTGGGCACACCCATAAAATCTTGGGCCCTGGTCCTGCAAAGATTTATGCATGTACTTAAGTGCATACTTAAGTCTTTGCACGGTCAGGGCCTTAGACCATGTATGCTAAATGTCCCCTTCCCCTTCCATGTCAGTTTTGTGCTGGGAGACATTCATCAGTAAGACCTCCATAAAAATTGCCAAGCTTCTCCCACGAGGACAGTGGAGAATATTTTCCTCCCTTTCCCATTATCACAGTAACTGAGTGGCAATCATCTGTGTGTAAAGTAGGCCTTATAAAGTATTGTCTGAAAACTCCTAACTTGCTGGTTAGTATCATCCTGATAAAATGTGTGGCACCTGCAACACTGTGAACTTAAGTTTCCTCTTTATGGTGCTATGAACACATGTTCCACACAAGAGATGGCAAACAGATCTGTCCTCAACAAAGAAGGTATCTCCATTTGGTAAGGTGTTTGAGTTAGTACTGCACACCATTCTGATTGAAATGGTAGTACTATACACTATCAATGAAGCACAAATTAAGAACCGGCTAATAGTGGCCTCTGAAATTAGTTCCATCTCCATCTACACAGTAAGCAGAGACATCCAGCAGGAAGGGAAACAAAGGAAGCTCAAACAGGAGAGGGAAAAAAGCAGCAGAGAACGTCCTGCCTCACAGATTTTCTTGGTATTCAGTTGGAAGAGTTTTTTCAGAAGGCGGGCTGAAGGACAATTATTCCAAAGGACAAACACCCTGATGATATCCCTCTCCTCTGCTGCCCATTGCTTACACAGCAGCCCAGGATGATGCATGGGGGACACAAATGGTCATTTGCCCCCCAAACACTGGGGGGAAAGGGGTAAGGGACAAACAGCCAGTGCTCAGATCTGTCCTGTCCATTGGATGGTTCAGGGCAACTGTCCTGGCCCCCATGCTATAAGGGATGCACGGGCAGGAGTGGCCTGAGGCCGGCTGCGGCAGCTAGCGTCCCAGGCGGAACGCGCGATCGGCGCCTCCACCTGTATGGCCATCAACGGAGTGACATCATCATTGGGCGCCCCGGGCACCCTGTGACATCATCATTGGGTGCCCTGGGTGCCCTGTTGAAGGCAGCGCCTTAGGCAACGGCCGAGTTGGCCTATAGTCATAGGCCGCCCCTGTGCACGGGGTGACCAGAGGAGGGCCCGGCTGGGACCAGATTGCTCTGCTTCCCACTACTAGTGAAAGTGGGGGTGGGCTGCACCTCTGCTGCCAGCGCCAGGCCCTCCTCTGGTTGCCCAGGCCTCTGGGGATGGGGCAGGTGCAGGAAAAGCAGGAGTCTGTGTAGTCTGGGCCCAGCATCTTCCTTGGGATGGACTTCCTTTGGATAGGGGTGGTGCAGGGTGGAGTCACATGGAGGGGTGGAGTGGTCACATGACTGCTGCCCCCCTTGTGTCCTCCCCAGCAATCATTTATGATGGCACCCGAAGCAACAAAGGAAGCATTTGTTGGATTCTGGGAGAAGTGATTGTGGCCTAAGAAGTTTGGTCAGTTGGACTGCTGAGAGCAGTGTTCCCTGTAAGCCATGCACTTGTGCAACCGCTCAGGAGAAGTTCAAATGCTACCCAGATGATTAGCAGAGCACCCACAGATAGGTTTTTTTGTTTCTATTGGTGCTGCACATTTGCACATATCATGATACACATACAAATTTTATTCCTCTCACAGATGGAAAAAATCTGCACATGGATGGAAAAGACTGGAGGGAACATTGGTTGAGAGTATGTGGTAAGTAAGCTTTGCTTTGAATTTAACACAGTTTATGAAGTTAGGCACCGACTGTGTTTTATTTTTATTTTTCTTGTAACTGTTTCTGACTTTTTGGCTCATTACTTGCATCCATTTAAAATCTCTCCTGGTAGTGAATAAGCTTGTTTAATCTAATCCAGTGTGTTTACCATGAAGTGTCTGGAAAACTCCATTTGTGTATAAAATTATACTGTCCAGGAGAGGGCTGGGCTGCACAGAACATACGCTGCTGGGGGGGAATCTAAAGCTACATCTAGACTACAAGCCTCTTTCGAAAGACTTTTTCGAAAGAATCATTTGGAAAAGCCTCTTTCGAAAGAGAGCACCTAGACTACAAGCAGATTTTTCGAAAAAGCGAGCTGCTTTTTCGAAAGAGTCTAGATGCTCTCTTTCGAAAAAGCACAGTTTACATTCAATAGTGCCTTTTTTTGAAAGAGTACTTTCGAAAAAAGGTGGCGTTCCTCCATAAAATGAGGTTTACTACAATCGAAAAAACTGCCACGTTCTTTCGATTTACTTTCGAAAGAACACGGCTGCAGTCTTGATGCAGGTGAAGTTTTTTTTGAAAAAACTGGAGTTTAGACACACCCTAAGACTGGGATGTTTTGGGGTCACCATGAAACATAACTAAGGTTGGTAAGAGCCAAGGTGTGGCTGGCTGGCTGCAGCACACTCAAAGAGACATGGCTGGCAGTGATTTGCATCCTGGAGGTTGTTTGTGAACAATCCAAGCCGGGGAACAGCCCAGGTTACAGGCAGGGGTGACACCAGCTACCCACTAGTCTAATACATCACACTGAGAACCTCATAATCTTCATCCTCATGATATCCCCATTAGTCCCATTTCACAGATGCGGAAGTGAGGGGTAGAGAGAATACCTGATTTGCACAAGGTTTCACGAGCAGTTGGTGGCAGAGTAACAAATTGAACCAGGATCTCCAAAATCCCAGGCTAATGCTCTAACCAATGCATCACTCTGCCTCTCAAGTTAGAGCAAGATTTTTGTAAGGCTGAAGGGCATGAAAATAAGTTGGGCCCAAAGCAAAACTCTGGATCTAACCCTGCACTCTGTGTTGAAAAATCACAACTCAGATGTGAATTTAGTACCTTAAGCCCCCTCTGTAAGGACAATGACAAACTGAAGAAAATGATGCCAATTAAAACGTTACAATATCAAAATATAGCACATTTATTATATGCTAAATATGGATTCAGACATTCGAAAGTGTATTACATGCAAAATTTAACATAATTGCCCCAGAAGCCATTTAAAGTGTATCTATACGCACATACACAAATATTTCCATGCGGGATATATAATATCAATACAAAAATTAAGGCTTCCCTCATGGAATTACTTATTAAAAAGAAGATGTCAGCCACTGGCCCTCATCTACTCCTGCATATACTCCTTATACTGGGGACACTCAGTTGCAGCCACTCAGTTTCTGCAAGGTTATTTCAACTTAGGTAATGCACAGCTGTAAGCAAAGCACAAGTCACGAGTTCTACTGACTGTGAAGTAGAGCTGAGAGAATAATTTGCAGCCACCTAATCATTAATTAGACTAATTTAGCATCTTTTCCTGTTCACAGGTCATACTTTTTCATATGCATTTTTTATATTTTAATTTTACAGTAATGTTTAAGGATTTCAATTGAGATCAGGACCTCAGAAAGCTGGGCACTAAATGGACAATAGAAAGGAGTCTCTGCTCCAAGTAACCTGCAGTCCCAATAGACATGATAGCTAGACAAAGAGTGAAAGGGAAAACAAAGTATCAGAGAGCTAGTATGACTTGCCCAATAGTAGCTCAATTGGTCAGTGACCTGGGAATAAATCTTGTAAAATATTTATGCCCTATTGATTGACATGAAATATTGAAAACCAAGCTATATAATTTAATTATGAGTGGTCAGATAAGTCACTTGATATTATTTTTATTCTCTGGTTGGATGAATGAACCCCCATTTAAGTTTATGTCAATATAAACTTTGGTGTCTACGACTTTAACTTTAAAACTCCGGTCATCTGAAGAAGAGGGCTATGCCCACGAAAGCTCATGATACCATCTACATGTTTTGTTAGTCTATAAAGTGCTACTGGACCATTTTTTGTTTTTTAAATTTAACGTTGATGTAACTTGTACCAGCAATAGCACTTTTATTTCAATCAGGGAGCTGGTATAAGCTATATTGGCAAAAATATTCTCTCTAGTATAAGCAGCAGCTGCCTGAGGAGGGTTTACTAGAATAGCTATACCAATAAACCCTTTCTAGAATAGATATGGCCCCAGTAACTCCTCTGACTTTGAGTTTGTCGCATATGCTCACTCACCCACATACACCCTTTTAGACTCATATCCAATCTACTCACAATGACCTCATTCCAAATATCAATTGTGTCAGCTGTGTTGTGGGCTCCCTGGCTTGGAAAATGGAATTTTCACCCAGCCTGATGGCATGATTTGTCATGTTTCATTTGTGCTTGTTATTAAAACCCTAACGGAGGCCATTGGTCTCCCAACTTCTCTTTTGGCTGTGTAATGAGCAGATTGTAGGTGCGTTTAACAATAACATGTCTTGAGAACTCATATGCCAGCTTTTGTAACTGCTGTTGAACACTCCTTGGAGCTGTAAGCATTACTTAATGTACAATATGAAGTGCACACAGCCTATCTATCATAATGTGCTGCAAAACTGACCAGTTTTGTGTGCTTTAAATCCCAGCCACTGGGACTTATCAAAATGATGGAGGAAAAAGGTGGGGTGGAATCTAAACTTGCACTGACCCTCGTTGCTTCCTGTTCACACAGGCATAATAATTTATAGCATTTCAGAAAAACTTTTTCTACTGAAATTAATCTACAGTATAGGAATAAAAATGTCAGAAATAATTTTAAAAAATGAGACATGTGGCAGCTCTGTATACTACTAAATCATTAGACTACTAAATCATAATCTGGCACCTAATTTGGTATTTACAAAGAACTTTTTTCTCTGGGAGGGTGAAGCTTGAGTGTGTTGTGAAAGTAAGCCTTGTATTTAATGTGCAAGATTAGGGCTAAGAAGACCTGGGGTGTAATTCCGGATATACTAATGTAAATGGGTATTTTTCAAATCACTTGAAGGGAGCAAAGGTTTCACCTCTAGGCTGTGTCTAGACTACATGCCTCTGTCAGTAAACCTCATCCCACGAGGCATAACGGGGCGGTCGACAAAAGGGTTTTCTGTCGACAGGGGAACGTCTAGACTGCCCCGCTCTGCCGACAAACAGCTGATCGGCAGAGCGGGGCAGCCATTTAAATTTAAATGAAGCTGCGATTATTTAAATTGTGGCTGCATTTCCCTCTGCCGATCTGTCTAATCTACATGCCTCTGCCGACAGAGGCATGTAGTCTAGACACAGCCCTAGTGTCTAAGGCCTGGGTAGGAATTAAGAAAAAACTCTGACTTTCCTAGAAACTTAGGCCTCAGTGAAACAAAGCATATGAACCAATGCTTGACTTTAAGCTAAGACTGTCAAGCAATTAAACAAATTAATCACAATTAATCACATGATGATTAATTGCACAGTTAAACAATAATAGAATACCAATATACAGATATTTTTGGATGTGTTCCACATTTTCAAATATATTGATTTCAGTTACAACCCAGAATACAAAGTGCACAATGCTCACTTTATATTTATTTTATTATAAATATTCACACTGTAAAAGTAAAAGTTCACTTCACTCAATAAACCTAACTGTCAGATCAGTTAACCACTGGAATAAATTGCTTAGGTAGGCTGCGGGATCTCTATCATTGGAGATTTTTAAGAGCACCTGTCAGAAATGGTCTAGATCAGTGGTTCCCGACCTTTTTTATACCGCAAACTGGCAAACCCATTCACAAACTTTTGGCGGACCAGTAACATTTTATTTGCATGTTTGCATGTTCATTATGCAAATGCATTTGCATAACAACAAAGCCCCAACCCCCAGAGTTGCCACAAACAGCCCCTCTCTCTTCTCTGCCCAGCCTCCAGGGGAGCCCCAATCCAACACACAAATGCCACACACACATTGGTCTCCCATCCCAAACCATATTCAAGGAACTGTGATATTGTCACACAGTGGGAATAGGAGATGGTAGAAGGAGAGGGATGAACTGGTGTTTTCAAACCCTGCATCAAATCCAGCTGGGAGACAAACACTCAGTCGAGAGCAGGGAGAGGACAATACACAAGGATTCTATCTTGATGGTTTTGCACTGGGATGTTGCTAATCTGCCCAACTAGCTCCCTCCATTGATACCAGTCTCACTCCTGCCCTGCCATAAAGGAGCAGGCAGGGTGGGGGAGGACACAGCACTGCTTAGAAAATGGGGAACTCTCCTCCCCAAGATACATGCACAGTTCTAGTCTGGAGCTGGGAGAGAGGAGAGAGCAGGAGAGGGAGAGGCTGGGGTTGGAGGAGCAGCCACCGGTGAAGGGGTAGGGAGAGAGGCAAAGGGATCAACAAGGGAGCTGCAGGTGCTCCACAGCGAAGAGCCTGCCGAGTCCCCTGCACACAAGAGAGATGCGAGGAAAGGAGCCCAACGCAAGCACACGGAGTGGGGTGAGGGGAGAAGGAGCTGTAGGGAGCCCATGCTGGCTGTCCATGCTGCTACCTGCCCATCTTTGCATGAGGCTGCGCTGGCAGGGGGGAGGTTAGATCCCAGAGCAGTGCTTTGGCTTGAGCGGAAGGGTTTCAATGTTGTGTGTTGTGGTGCCGGCTTGTGTGTGCTGCCTCCTGATGTAGCTGCAGTCCCTAAACACGTGCAGCTTCACAAGGGCACCCTGCAGGAAAAAGGAAATTGAAGGGCAGAGAAGGGGCTAGAGCTCTCTGTGGTGTCACTCTGGCTGCCCTGGATGTGGACCAGTGGTTGGGAACCACTGGTATAGATGGTGTTTGGTCCTGCCATGAGTGCAGAGGATTGGACTTGATGATCTCTAGATGTACCTTTCAATTTTATGATGCTAGAAGTACTGTAGTGTAATATTTTTATCATGAAAGTTGAATCTACCAATATACAATTATGTATAAAAATAATTGCATTCATAAATAAAACAATGTAAAACTTTAAAGACTAAAATCCACTCTATTCTACTTCTTCAGCCAATTGGTCAGACAAGTAAGTTGGGTTAGAATTTGCAGGTGTTTACAGTGTAACCTGAAAGTGAGAACAGGTGTTGCATGCAATGTTGTAGCTGATGTTGCAAAATATGCCAGATGCACTAAAGATTTATATATCACTTCATGCTTCAACTATCATTCCAGAGGACATACCTCTATGGTATCCAAAGGAAAGCAGACTGACGCATGTTCATTTTCATCATATGAGTCAGATGCCACCTGCAGAAGGTTGATTTTTATTTTTATTTTTTTGTGATTTGGGTTCTGTGGTTTCTGCATCAGAGTGTTGCTCTTTTAAGACTTCTGAAAGCATGCTCCAGCATCTCTCAGATTTTGGAAGGCACTTCAGATTCTTAAACCTTGGGTTAAGTTCTACAACAATTTTTAGAAATCTCACATTGGTATCTTCTTTGAGTTTTGTCAAATCTGCAGTGAAAGTGTTCTTAAAATGAACAACTTGTGCTAGGTCATCACCTGAGATTGCTCTAACATGAAATATATGGCAGAATGAGGATAAACCACATGCAGGTAGACATACAATTCTCCCCTCCCCCAAATAGTTCAGTCACAAATGTAATTAACTCATTATTTTTAAAGTGCATCATCAGCATGGAAGCATGTTTTCTGTAATGCTGGCTACAAAAGTGCTATGGAACATCTGTTCTTTTTCATGTGGCATTATAAATAAGAAGCAGGCAGAATTATTTGCCCACAATTGTAAACAAACTTGTTTCTCAGTGATTGGCAGGACAAAAAGTAGGGCAGAATGGACTTGTAGGCTCTGACATTTTACGTTTGTTTTGTTTTTGAGTGCAATTATGTAACAAGAAGTTCTATATTTGTAAATTGCACATTCACAATAAAGAGACTGCACTACAATATTTGTATGAGGTGAATTGAAAAGTACTATTTCTTTTATTTCTCATGTTTACAGTGCAAATATTTGTAATCTATATATTTTAGTAATGTCTATATGTCTGCCTCTGTCTGTGAGTCTGTTCACTTAAATGGTAAGAGGTAGGACCACCAAATTTGGTATGCAGCTTCTGCTCATCTTAACTTATAGCAAGGTCAGGGTTTGGTTGTGACAAGAAAACCGGAAGTGCTTGGAATGGGACTATTTTCCCTTATATGGAAAGGAAAGGGGCAGACACAGGAGGGACACTATACTAAGAGTGGCCACTGGGGGCAGCAAGTATAGAGGACAGCTATACTGCAGAGTGACCACTGGGGGCAGCTGCACCAGATATAGAGTGGCCAGGAGGGGACAGGGCTCCACATACAGGTATGTAGCTCCCTGCCCCAAACTCCTCCCACCCAGCCCTCAGCCACACTGCCACAAGGGGTGGCAGGAGCCTTGACAACCACCCACCCCTCTGCGACCTTTCTGGGACCATCTGTAAAAGGGGTTAGGTAAATATCACTAATTCCTAAGAGTGTTGTGAAGCCAAATTAATGATTGTTTGTTAAGTGCCTTGGGAACCATGGAGAGCAGTATTTTTTATATATAAAGAGATCATTAGAACTACTTGTCTTACACTGACACTGATGTGATATATTTGTTACCATCATCTGAGAGATATAAAATATGTCTTTGTTATCCGTGTGGTCAAGTTGACCCATGCTCCTTAAAGAAAGATAACTACATTTTCTTGTATGTTTCTTCATTAGAGATTAAGAATGAGAATGCTTGAAGCTGAGAGCCACAGTTTAGTTTCGATGCCTCTAAGCTTGCAATGCATTTCTTTACTGGCATACATTTCTTCTTCCCCTCCATAGAAGGCACTCTCACACCACTGTCCCTTGCTGTGAAAAACTGATTCCTAGAGCCAAAATCCAGGCCAGTAATCTTGTTAAAATTGCAGGTTTGACAAGACAAAGCAGCCAGTGGTACTATTCTAGTGCATAAAACAAGGCTGGAAGTAAGTAAGTAAATACATAAATCTGCATTTTTGCAACAATAAATATCACTCGCCAGGTGATTTACATCTGGAGAAGTAAAAACTCCATCTAGCCACAGCATAATGGAAATCTGTTCGTTAATAAAAAAAGATTTTTTATACATGCAGAACCAATTCTGCAGAAGTGTTTGGAAATTGCATTTTAAGAATTCAATTAATACACAGAAGAGAGCCACTTTCAAATGGCAGGCCTTCAAAATAAACTTGGAATTAGGAATCGTGGGTAAGGAAGTGGGAGAGAAGTGTGCACACACAGGTGCATTTCTTTACTTTGGTGTGGCTTTGAATCAGCAAGAGAGCAGCTTCATTTCAGAGCTGTGTGATTTCATCCTCAGCTGGAGTATCCCATTTCACCTCCTGTTCTGCACATGCTGGTTCCTTCCGGAGATCAGCTGAGTTTGCCTTGAGTACACTGTACACATTATCTAGCTCGGACTGGCTGGAGAGTGTGTGATTACATGAGAGGGGCTGTGGAGGCAGTGCACATCCCCTTCCTCTGCTAAAAGCAAGGGGGAGCCCCGCCTTCTCTTTCTGGGCTGGATAAACAGTGGCCTGTTGCCAAACTCACAGAAAACAACTAGACATGTGTCTTGTTTCAGGTTCACTTGGCTGTGCATGACTGATACTTCTTTGCTTGTTGGGGTTCTAAAGTTGATGGTAGCTTGTTGCATGACAGGACAAGAGAGGCAAGAGGCAAAGATAGGTAAAAGGGGAGAAGAGGCTTAAGGATTAGAGTTAGGGTCCCACACTGCACACAGGATAGTCACACGGGGTTCTTTTAGGGATTGGCTTGTTTTGAAACAGGATTAGCTTGGTTTGTGGCTTATTGTGAAATCCAGGACACTTATCTATAGCAGGAAAGTTAGCAAGAGTCTCCCTCCTGCCTGACTGGTACAGTTAGAGTGAACTAACCAGGGCTTGCTAGTTATAGATCCCTAAGCTGTGTTGTCACTTTACTAGTCAGACAAATATTTGAGTTGGCAACCCACTGCCGTGTCCCTTAGAAATGATCCTAAATGGTGCATCATGGGCAGTGAGTGAACCTAGGGCTTGGGGGAGACAAGCCCCCAGCCCTGGCCCTAACACCCTGCCCCTGCTCCCCTTAGCCCCCATGGGAGCCAAGACCCCCAAGCATGGAAGCCCATAGCCTTCCCTGGCCTCCCCAGACCCTGCTACCCTGGGTCCCCGTGGGAGCCTGCACCCTCCCACATTATGGGCAGCCCATGACCTGGCCCCTCCCGTGCATGGGGAGTGGTGGGCAGTATAGCGCAGAAGTCCAAGGAGCCCCAGGAAACTGGGGGAGCCACACTGGATGGGAGTGGAAGAGGGGGGATGGAAACCTGAGGATGGAGTGTGGGTGGTGCCAGTCAGGCAATTTGGGAACGCATTGCCTTCCCCTCCCTGCCTCTTATACCCACTGCCCATAGTCCACATCCTCATCTTTGGCTAAATGACAAGGCTGGAATCAACAACCTCTGCTTCCCCATGGGCCTGTATATAAGGGTGTGTCTATATTACAGGGTTTTGTCAACAAAAGTGGACTTTTGTCGACAAAACTATACCTGTGTCCACACTGCCTTTGAGTTATGTCGACATAACGTTGATAAAACTCAGCAGTTTTGTCGACATATGTAAACCTTATTCTACGAGGAATAACGCCTTTTGTTGACATAGTTTTGTCGATAGAAGGTGTCATTGCATCTACACTGTCCTTTGCGTCCACACTGTTATGTCGACAAAGCGGCTTGCTTTGTCGACAGAACTGGATGTAGTCTAGACGCTCTTTGTCGACAGAAGCTTTGTCGACAGTATCTGTTGACAAAACTTCTGTTGACAAAACCCTGTAGTCTAGACGTACCCTAAGAGTGAAATCATTCTAATGTCCAATCCATGGGAAAGGAAAGTCTGAACATACATGTGACTTGGCAAACAAAGGAGAAATGCTATAAATAGAAATGTAGGTTGGCTCCCTGTTGGGTTATATCATTGATCGCCATCAAAAGCTGGCTGCTAAGTAATGAGCTATAAATTAAATGCCATCCTTCCTTTCCAAAGTACATAATTATGATTTTCATCGATGAGTTCAGCCAAGTTCCGCATCTATTGGCATAATTCAGTGATTAACTGAGAATTACTTGTTTAGGTACGTATGTAGGTAAGGTGCTTGCTTAGGCACATCCGTCTTTTCTGGTTTATTTCCCTTGTTTTAGTAAGATAAGAATGCATCGAACACAAGTAAATTAACATCTGGAATATATTGAATGCATATATCTTTGGACTCTCAAGTCCTTGGGAAGGGATTGGCACTTTATGAAAAGAATAAGCGACCGATGATAATTAACAGCTGCACAAAGGAGATTGAGAGGGGAGCTGTTTGTGAAATGAATATAGAGCTCAATGATGAGAACAATCTAAGAGCACAAAACAGATGCACTCTACCACAGAAGCCCTTTGTTGCAATTATGCCAATGAGGAGCCATACAAAGGAGCCTCTGCACCTCTCTTATAATGAGATGTTAGGTTAAATTAAAGTGGGCCCCATCCCTTAGACATTGCTGAAGTGAGACTGATTTGAAAGTTATTATTACGTGTTTTTAAAATGTCAAACCAATATACAGGGGCCCAGCCCTGTATTGCCAAGCCCAGGCATTGAGAAATCAAAAGGCAGGAGCTGAAGAAGCAAAATGAAAAGGAAGACAATGAACCATAGATAGAACAGTTAGCTCTTAGCTACAGTTGAGTCCCGATTATCCAACCTTTGCTTATCCAACCTTCTGTTTTATCCGACATAGCCATACCACTGCTGCTTTGTCTGTCAGTGTGCCCTGGCCCCAGCCCACTGTGGCCGAGCCACTCCATTGCCTGTCAAGGTGATGAGTCCTGGGTGGAGTTGGGGGCCTTCTTCTTGGCACGAGGTCTCTTGGGGGCGGCAGTTGTGGGAAGGGGTGCAATGGGGGCGACACAGGGGAAGCCACGTAGGCTGCTCTGTGCTCAGCCCGAGCCGCTCTCCAGGGGCTCCCACAGCCAGGCCACGCCCACCCGTGGGGGTGACACGTATCTTTGGCCCTGCCCGCGGATTGGCACAACCTTGTTCCAGAACCGCCTGGCCGCCACTTCCTACTCCTGCTCCTCCCTTTGTGTGGTGGGGACTAGGCCGGGCAGCAGCGGCCCTTTCAAACCCAGCCCTGACTCCAGCGAGCAGGGGGGACTGGTACATGAGATCCAGCCGTGGGGCACGTGCGGGGCGGGTTGGCGCTGCTGCCGGGAGGCGAGAAAGGGGCTGAGCCACGGCTGTTGTTGGCTGCTTTGTCTCTGAGCTGTTCGGGGCGCAGTGCACGGGCAGCCCGCAGCAGGGTGGGAGCCCGCTGGGCTGCTCGCAAGGCACAGCTGGTGTGTGGGGTGGTGGTTAAGGGGAGGACTGGCTAAAGCGGTCTGGACCCCCCTCACAATACAGTGAAGAATTTGTTCACATTCTGGGCCGTTTCCGTATTACCTGACATTTTCATTAAGCCGACTGCCTGTTGGTCCCGTTTAGGTCAGATAATCGGTACTCTACTGTACTACCAGAACTGGTAGAATTCAGCAGGGTTGGTTTTTTTTAATCGACTAATATTTAAAATGCATCCACAGAGATTTAAAAAGGAGTGCATGACAGCTAAATGTCTGACTCCCATTGAAAGTCAATTGGACTTGGCTGCCAAAGTGCCATTTGTGGCTTTGAAGAGCTCACCAAAATAGAGTGAAGTCAGTGATTTGCTGTCCCCTGGGGAATAAAGCACGGGCCAGTCCTATGTATTATTGTTTTTATTTATCATTGATTTCATTTATCATTGATTACCTGCCGTTTTGCAATCTGATGAGTATGCTACACAAAAAAATACAAGTCCCTGAAGCGTTTAGTGCAGTGGTTCCCTTGGGGCACCGAGCAGTCTTCCAGAGGGTACATCAATTCATCTAGATATTTGCCTAGTTTTACAACAGGCTACATAAAAAGCACTTACAATGTTAGTGCAAACTAAAATTCCATATAGACAATGACATACTCTGTATACTACACACTGAAATGTAAGTACAGTATCTGAATTTGAATTTAATTATTTTATAATTATATGGTAGAAATGAGAAAGTTGGCCATTTTCAGTAATAATGTGCTGTGCTACTGTTGTATTTTTGTATCTGAATTTGTAAACTAGTAGTTTTTAAGTGAGATTAAATTTGGAGGTACACAAGGCAAATCAGACTTCTAAAGGGGATACAGTGGCCTGGAAAGAGAGCCTGGATAGCAAATATAATAGACCAGAGGGGCTAAGCCTTCCCTAGCACAGCTGCTGCCACTGGACTCTGTTGTGAATTGCTAGGGGAAATTTTTGGTTTTTATCATGCCCTATGCAACTGAGGAGGCAGTATTTGTTATTCAGCTTCTTTCATTCATTAGTAATCTACTTGGACTCCAGAGGGATTACTGATGAAACCAGAAAGCTGAGTAGCACATACTGACCTAGGTGGAGGATAGCAAAAGCTCAGGTTCTTCTTCCAGGAAAGAGAAAAGAAGAGCTTTAGAATTTTCCCGGGAGGCAGCTTGGGATCTGTAGAGGGGAGGCACAGCTGCGACAGTTCTGGCCAGCCCAGGACTCCTCCCAGCAGTTTGGATGGGGTGCTTCAGGGCTCTAGCTAGCCTGAGGATCTTCATGTAGTGGAGAGGGTGGGCAGAAGGGGTGGAGCTGGGGGCTAGCCTCCTTGAAGTGGAGAGATCCACCCACTGCCCATGGTTGAGGGACATTGTTTTAGAGACTATAGGTGCAAATATTACAACTCATTGAACGGATACTGATTATTGCTGGTGGGCTTTGCAAAATAAGTTGTTTTTTAAAAACTAGATTAGTTTTTGAAGGGGGATATGGACTCATCCTGGTCATAAACCATAATCTGGATTATAATGAGGTGGCACTGATGTTCTATCGGTTGTGGAATTTTGTGCTCCCTACAGACTTTAAAGAATCCAAGAACAAGAATTTCTGGGTTCGCTAACAAATCTATGCTATCTTGAAGTTCTTACTGAAAGAGACACATTCTTTGTGAGCTGTACTCCAATTTCCACACATTAAAAAACACAAGGCTTTATTGTTCACCAGTAGTTTCAAGTTAATTAAGCTCTAGTTTGGCTGGCTTGGAGTTGGAAGAAAAGACCCAAGCCCAAATCAAATGTTTGCAGTGCTGATGGGCATTAGCCTGATAGTGTGTGTTGGGATTGTCTTGCTGACTCTGTTTTTGTGTTCAAGGGCTGATGTGCCTTCATCCTTACTGTGTGTTCAGACCCTTTGACATTGTTGACCTGTTTGTCCTGTTGGGCAGATCAGATGTGCAAAGAATACACTCCATTTGAATATTGCCTCTAATCTTTTTCATCCATATATGGATTTTTTCCCTCCATGTGCAGAATGAATTTTTTATGTGCACTAAGGCATGTGCAAATGTGCCCTGCCAAGAGAAACAAAAACCTAGTTGGGAGCACTCTATTAATCAGTTGGACAGCATTTGAATTTCTCATAAGTGCATAGCTTACAGGGAACCCTGCTCAGGACCCATTATCCCACTACCAAATTGAGAACTAGGAATCTGTACCCACCTTGCCGGCAAATCAGCAATAAAAGGAGACAGAGAATAAATCATTATAATTCCTTGCTTTGTTTCACTGCTTCTTTACTTTGTTTTACCACTCAAAACAGAAATAAAAAAATCTAGGCCTGATTCTCTTCTAGTCTAATGCAGCTTAGCCAGTGCTGCTAGGGAACGGGTCTTTCAGCTGGGCGCGAAAGTCTAAGTGAAAATCTGGCCCAACTGAAATCAGTGGCAAACCTCCCATTAACTTCTGTGTGCTCAGCTTTTAACATACACCCCTTCACAATTTTGCACCTGCTTTAAGGCCTCTTTGGCTGCCAGAGTGGTGTAAAATGGCCTTAGTGAAATTGGGAATCCGGCTCTTCATAGACACATGAGGTTTGGGGGAAGCAGAGTTTGATCTGGTGAGGTGCTGAGTTCCCTGAGTTCTTTTGTGATAAATATGAGCTGGGGGAGCTCAGCATTTGCAAGATACAGCCCATAATGATTGGTGATAAAATTCACTCTACCCTGGGGAAGAACAAATCAAAAGACAGTCACTGAGAAACAATGATCTATTGTACAAATAGAACAATATGGGCCTTGGCTGCCATCCCCATAGCACCACCATTCTAGCTAATTATACCCTTTCCTTCGGTTCTGTGACTGGCAAAGGTATTGTTCATCACAAGGCTTTTTGCACTTTGGATACAGCTGATGGCAGAATTTCTAAAGTGTTTGGTTGTGTGTTTGTGTCTTTTGAACTGGTTGGAATGATGGGCATGTAGCAGCTGTGTTTTTACAAAGGGAACAGCAAATTTGGGCCTACGCAGAAACCAAAGTTGACTTTTGTCTATGAAATAGTAGAACCAGCAAAAAGGAATGGATGTTTGGCTCTGAAAAAGTCTGCTCATGTCAATGTCACTAAAACATCCTGGAGTCTTGTGGGAGGGTTTGGTTGGTAAAGCTGCATCAATGGCAGTCTTCACTGACCTATAAACAGGATGAGGGAGCAGCAGCAGCAAAGCAGAGACAGGCACTGGCGCTGGGCTGACAGACAGACACATAAACAAAACCAGAGAGGAAGCTCTGCTTACAGTTGAAAGAAAAATCCCAAACTCCAAAAGGCAAATGATGGGCTTGGTTGGCTATAAATAGCCACACAAATGAAAAGCTGTTTGCAATGTTTGATAGTCCACTAGAGGTTCAAGCATGCCTACATCCTTTATAAAACACTGTATCTGTTTAAAAATTGCATTTAACATGTGCATTCATTTCTCCCTCATCAGGCTATTGTGACTGACTTTTTTTAACACAGAGAAATTGCTAAACATAGATTAAATAATTATCCTTCCCTGAAATGAAAGAGTTAATATTTTTGGGGCAGCAAGCTGTAGTGTGTAAACAACTGTGCTTTTTAAAGAAAAAGTCTAAAAGAAGGGACAGACATGAGAAATCAGTGTCTGTGCAGAAAATCAAGTTTTTATTAGAATGATAACATGGCATACATGGTCCAAATAAAGAAGTATTGAAGAGCTCATGAATGCATCAAATACTTTGTCAGACTCTTGGTTTTAGGTTTTGATCCATTGCCCGCTGAATTCAATGAAAAGACTTCTTTTAATTTCAGCTGGTATTAGATCATGCCTTGACTGAGAAGTATTGTCCCTCAAAGAACATTCTCAAATAGATTGCTAAAAGTAGTCTGAACTGGCCATTATTTATAATCATTCCTTCTAAAATGGACCTGATCTTCCTGCAAACTGTTTAGAGGGTCTGTTGCAGCTTTTGATGATCACCTAGGTCTCAAAAGGCAATTGATTGGGTTTTTGGGGTTGGGGGGAACTTCTGGAGCAGGGGTGAAGTGAAAATTTCATTTCAAGAGATCTCTCTTCCTCCCAAGGAGGACCATAGTAGAGAAAAACCTTTAAATGGCTCAATGGGATCATCTGCTAAATTGCAGTCAAGGTACAAAGTGATTCACTCAGTTTTGCAAGCATGTATAGCAGTGGTTCCCGGCTGCTGGGCTGCGGACCCGGTGCTGGTTTGCAAACTGCTGGCTGCCAGGCTGTGACACACTGCCAAGCCCCTCCCCCGTGGCTTGATGATTGGCTCGGCAGGGTTCCCTATCAGCTGCATGCAGCATGGCCGTGCAGCTGCTAATTGAGCCTGTGTGCTGCAGCAGGAGTTGGGGCTGCAATGAGGCTGTGCCTTCTGGGGCAGCCTCCTCGTGGCCCCAGTACCAGCTTCAGTGGCCACGTGGAGGGTGGCTGGCCCTGGCTCTAGCTCTGGAGGGGCTGCATGGAAGGCGGCCACACGGAAGGCGGCTGCTCCAGCGGCTGAGGACGTGTGGAGGGCAGCTGCAGCTAAAGGAGGAGTTCCTGGGCACCCCAGGCCAGTCTCCCACCCACTTCTCATGTGGAAGAGGAGACCAAGGAACCAGCTGTGTCGCAGGCCTGCTTTTCTCCTGCCTGTGCTTCTTACTCTTTCCTTGTTCAGCAGGAGCCTCCCTCGGCCTCTATCTGCTCCCAGCCCAACCCAGCCAGCGCGCACACACAAGGACCTGACACTGTCTGGCCAAGCTGAGCCCTGGGGCTGGCTCAGGGACATCCTGGTGGGGTGGCTGGGGCTGAGCAGGGACCACCACTACCCAGGCAGCTGGGGTGGGGTAAAGGGACAAGATGGGAGAAACCCTCTGAGTGGAGTCAGCGCCTTGCCACTTTCAGCCCAGCCTCTCCCCGGCTTGGTCCCCTTTTCACTCACGTTCCTTGCCCCCTTCTTGCCTTTCCTTTCCCTTCTTCCCCCAGTTCCCTTATTGTGTGCATACAGATGCAATGTAAAATAACACATGACCACTTAAAATGATTACCATAATGAATATGCAAATATGCAAATCCAGCATAATGCATATGCAACTGTTTCTATACTTGTCCGCCAAAAGCTTTTGAATGAGTTTGCCGATCCACGGTATAAAAAAGGTTGGGAACCACTGATTTATAGTATGCAGACTTGTATGGCAGCAGCAGGAGTTATGCCAGTTTACACCAGATGAACATTTGGCCCATTGTTCATTGCATGGAATTATTTATATTATATAAAAGAGGGCTATATTGTGTTTAAAGAACACTGTGAGAAGAGCAAGTTTGCTCCTATATCTTGAATCAGATCATAGCTTTGTGAACGTTGTGGGCAGCATGTTCACTGTGCATTGTTGTTCCACTTCACCTTTTCTTTTCAATTTTTATTTTTATTTTTTAATATCCAAAGTCCCAGTCCAATGATTAGGACACTTGCACCACTGGTTTCAGAATGATTTTGCAGTTTCTTCCTAAACAAAAGGAGTGAATTTTATTATTTAGTAACACAGAGAAAAAAAATAGTGGTCATATTTCCAAGCATAATAAATCTTATTGTTCTGTAAGGAGTGGAATATTTGATATAAGGAGCAAAGGAAATTAAACAGAAAACTGCTAGGTTACAATAGCATACTGTGTCAGACTCTGGCTCACAAAGTCAAGGAGAGTTAAGGCTTGCTGTGCCCTGAACTCTCCTCACCCAGTAGCTATTGCATAACCAACTTCAGTTCCAGCCAGGATGGCATCCCCATGTGTTGTAATTTCCATCACTACTGTCAGACTAATTTCTTTCTCAGCAGGCATACTGTGCTTTTGTACACTGCAACGTCCAAAGTATAGTGTCTTCACTGAGGCTTAGAGGGGAAATGTTAGAAGCTCTGTAGCAATCTGGATTTCAGTCATTTGCCATAAAGCAATTTCTCTCCCCACTGCAAGATCTACAGAGAAATGTATAAAGCTTTGATTGTTAAATCACAATGGGGTGATGTGAAAAAAAAAGAAATTGTGTGTGTGTGTGTGTGTGTGTGTGTGTGTGTAAATTTAGAGCACCCATCTTTAGTCGTCAGACCTTTCTCATCTCTATTCCAGACCCTTTCTCCCCCTTTAAACCTCCCTATTTTTCTGTCCCTCTTCCTGCTACTGTACACACTTTTTTGTCTTAGCCTACACTGCATATGCATGCACTTATTACTCCTATAGAGGATGTACTTTTGTATTTGCTCTTCATATTGTCTTGGGACAATTCAAACTGTATTAGTAATAACCTTTAGCATTTTGCTTCTTCAAAGCAGTATTAAAATATTCATGAATCTTTTCTGCACCTCTGTGAGTTTGGGATATTATATCTTCATTTTACAGATGGGGAAACTGAGGAAAAGAGAGGTTAGTTAAATTGCTCAAGGCCCCAAAGCAAGCAAATAGTGGTGATGGGATTAGAATGCAGAGGCCTTTAATGCACAGTTCCATGTGCCTGCCTCAGAAGATGATCATCCTCCCAGGCACTGGTGTGTTGCTGTTGCTCTCAGGCCTTCTCTTTCACATCTGCTCCCACTCCCTAGCTAATAAGTCACTGGTGCTCCGCTTCAGAAAGAAATTATGTGAGTGAACTTCAGCCCCGTAAAGAAAGAATTAGTTTGAAATTTGATGGAATGTGCTCAGTGACTACTTGAAAGTGACTCCTTGCAAGCAGGACTACATTTCTGTGAGAAGTACAACTGTGGACACATTTTAAAACTAGAAATCTGCACTAGGCTGAAAATGCTTTCTCCATCCACCATCAGGACATTCACTGAACTGGAACTGGGGGAAGAAGAGATACTTCACACGCATGCTAGGGCAATGACCTATGGTCCATACCTAGCAGGAAGAAGTAAAAAAAGCTGAAAAAATAAATTAGGCAGCTGCAATCCCAGTGACACAGAATTCTTTCCATTTGTATATGGTATCTAGAGAGCCAGACACACAGAGACCACAGAAAAGTTCCTGCTATCAGCGAATGCTGTAACTAAAAGCAAATGAAATTGCCAAGCAGTTTAGATATCATAATGGAAGAGTTGGTTGAATCAGAGAGTAAGCTAGAAAAAAAAAAAGAAAAATGATGTCAGAGTCTATTCTCATTAATAGCAGTGTAAAGGCTTTTCTACACTATAGCTAGGATCAACACTGAGGTGGTCGAGCCATTGGGGGACGATTTAGTGAGTCTAATGAAGATCCACTAAATCAACCACTGATCACTTAAACATCAATTCTGATACTCCACTGGAATGAGATGAGTAAGGGAAGTTGACAGGAGAGTTTCTCATATTGACCCAGTGCAGTGTGGATCCTGCAGTAAGTAGATATAAGCTACTAATGTAACTCAAATTGTATAGCTTAGTTGACTTTCTCCCCGTAATGTAGACCTGTCCTAAGTCAGGATTAACTTTACCAAAGTTCAACTCAGAGCTTTTCCATACAGTGCTTTTGTCTACATTGGCTCCAGTGCAAATCTGAATTCACATCAGCATATTGCACACTTGACCTATGTGGACCCTGCCGGCAAGCACTAAAAACTCCCTAGTCCATGTAAAAATGTAGAACTGTTTGAAATGGAACTCCATTAACTAACACTCTGTTCCAGCAAGGTCCACATGAGTCAATTAGTGAGGACCATGCTAGTGTGGACTAAAAATTACACCACTTTAGGTACATCTAGATTACACGCTTCTTTTGAAAGAGATTGTATCGACAGCCACAACTTTTTCCGAAAAATCAATCTGTTTTTTTGAAAGAGAGCACCCAGGCAATATGGATGCTCTCTTTCGAAAAAACCCTGTTTGTGGTCAAGAACACCTTTTTTTGAAAGAGCTCTTTTGAAAAAAGGCATTCTTCCTCGTAAAATAAGGTTTACCGCTGGTGAAAAAAAATGCCACGTTCTTTCAATTTAATTTCGAAAGAATGCAGCAGCAGTCTAGACACAAGTGAAGTGTTTTTGAGAAAAGGCCACTTTAAAAAAAAACAACAACCTGTAATCTACACATAGCCTTTGGTACAGAGTAAGGCACTGTGTGTAGGCCTTGCATAAACAATGAAAGAATATAGAAGTATGAAAACAGGTTGACCAATGGACATAACATAAATTCAGAGGTGGCCTTGTAAATAACTTGTAGATAGTAGATTAAAGAAGAGTAATGTGTGATAAGCTTGCAGCTGCATTTTTGCTTACTAGAAGACTTTGCAGCTGGTGAGCAGTTCATGATCTGTACAGGGATTGGTTACAAAAATTAGTAGAGTAATCATGTGTGTGATGTGAGTTATTAACCAATAGTATTACATATTAGTGTGTATATAAGTGTCCAAGGGCAAAATGTCTCAGGGGGATTCCCAAGGCTGTATAGACAAGTCTTGAATTGTCATAAGGTAGAGGGAGATTTTCAAAGAAGCAAATGGCAGTTAGGAGGCAGTCAGGGACTCTTCAGAATAAGATGTCTAATTGACATTTATGCCTGTCGTTATTGGCCAGATTTTCAAAAGAGCTCCTCAGCAGCAGCCATTGAGACCAAGAGGAAACGAAGGCCCTTGAATAGCTAGCTGTGTTGCTCCAAAAGTTAACTTACCCAGTGTGGGAGCCGATGGTTCTCATTTGTAGAGGTGCATTGAAATAATCATTAAAACTTTATCTGATGCAACATGCCTTGAGACTACGGGTGAGTAACATCTTCATAATAAGTATGTGAAATCCAATATTTGTGCATCTTTAATATCATGTAGTTAATTTCCTTCTTTTGCCTTTATTGTCAATACATTTTAAAAATATAAAAAAAATCTATGGGAGTAAATTAATGCATTGAAAACATTTTAAAGACGTTTCCTCTATTTTTTTAAACAGAAGGGTAGATCTGGATGTTTCATTTTTAGTTTTATTCAATGGCTACGTGCCTGACTGCAGCAGGTTAAAAGGAAATTAAGGGTGGTGCAGAAAGTATTTCACCTTCAGTTCCCTATTCACCTATTGTAATGCACTCTTCAATAGCTTTATCCACCCATCTGCATTGTGGTTGCTATGCTAAATTGTTTTAAGGGAGATCTTTAATATAATACACACAGTGTTATTCAATGCTTGGTACAAATTATCCATCTGAATTAGACATGTTCCTAAGATACTAAGTTCAGATTTGGATCAACTTTTGAACATCCTCAGAGTTTTTATTGTTTCACACTATAATAAAGCTATAGGGCAGTTGTAAAGCACAGCCAGATCTTAACATCCTCAAAGTTCAGAGATGCTTGGTTCTCTAAATCTTCATTTAAGTTCATCTCTATTATGAACATACAATGACCAGAAGGAGAAGATAGTACATTGGTAGAAACCTTACATCCCCCCAAAATTAGTGTGAGTACTTGAAAAAGTCTACAGCCTCTCACAGCAATATTGCTAGAGTAGAATCTGGCTCATTTATACTCTACACACTCAATAAGCTGTATGAAGATATATATAGACAGTAACATTAAACTAGTTCCATATCTGAGAATAATGAGATGCTAGTCCCTTCAGCAAAAACTTTCCTTACAACACTACTGTTTATCCTGCAATTTGACAGAAATGGCTGTATAGCTGCCAAAGAAATGCAGCAAAATATAAAGCATTGGGTACATAAAATCAAGTTTTTATTTCTTGACTTTTCTTACATTTCCTTTTTCTTTTCTCTTTCTCCTTTTCTTCCCATATACTGCCACAATTTCCCTCTCTTCATTCTTTTTCATTATCTCATTTCAATATAGTAATTCTCTTTTGCTGTCTTTCCTTAACACTGTTTCTGAAAATTCCTCTTCTTTCTATTTTCTTACAGGTTAGAGCCATACATGTGTTAATTGGCTATATTATAATACATAAAAAGTTGGCTTGCATAGGATTTTAGTGTACTCTGAGCATATAGTATATTTTGATATTAAGACCTCAGTTCCTTCAACTGATGAGAGAAATTAAAAACACAAGTCTATAATCTTTTCACAGTTTAATTAGAGTAACTTTCCTCCATTAAACTAATGTGCCATCACAACAATCAATTGAACCTATTAGATAAACTGAATCATCTAGTTCCTTTATTCTGAATAGCTCCTTAATTAATCTTTCTTCCTGATCCTCTCATGGCCATCTACTTGGGAAGCAACTATTACATGTTCTGAGAGAACATGTAAGTGCAATTAATTCTTTGGGTCCGCTCATGCTATCCCTTCTTTAGTGGCAGTGTCAAGCAATTACAGGCAATTATACAGTTCTTTAGTTCCAGAATATTGGCTTAAGTACAATTTGTTGAAGATTAATACAGACTTCTGGCCATATGTTTCAAGTTCACAACCATAAGAAAGATGTTCTATGATTCTTTGTTGACTGGGAAAAATTAAATCCCAACAAATAACTAAAACAAATAATAACACTCTAAGGGTACGTCTACACAGCAGGACTAAACTCATAATAAGGTATGTAACTTGAGTTTCACTAATTGCACATCTTAAGTTGAAATAGCTTATTTTGAATTTGGACATGTCTACACAGCACTTATTTTGAAATAGAGCACTCTTCCTCTGACTTCTCTTACTCCTCATACAATGAGGTTTACAGAAGTCCGAGTAAGAAGCCTGTTGTTTTGAATTTATTTTGAAATAATGGGTTTGCTGTGTTGACATGCAATACATTATTTTGGAATAACTGACATTACTCCGAAATAACACTGCTGTGATGCACCCTTACAGTGAACATGAAATGAGGAAAAACACCAAACAGAGACCAGATGATTCTGTGAATACTTATGGCAATCTTTTATGCCATGTGTTTACATTGTTTTAAGGCATATTGCAAATATCGTTTATCATCTCTTTGAATCAAAATGTACAATGTACATGATCAAATTGTATAATTCAACTCATGACTCTTATAAATTTAGCAAATCTTTTTTTTTTTAAGAAAGCAGCTGGGATATGTCTAGACTGCAGAGTTTTTCCGGGATACCAGAGGTATCCTGGAAAAGCTCTGACACATCCAAGGAACACGTCTGCTTTTCCGAAAAAAAAAATTCAGAAAAGCAGATGCGTTTTTTCGGCATCCATGTAAACCTTGTTCCATGAGGAAGAAGGGATGTTCCAAAAGAGGCTTTTTTTTCTGACATTTGGCCCAGTGTAGACAGCCCACATGTTGGAAAAGCCTCTTTCAGAAGAAGCGGAAAAAGATTCACAAATTGAGGTTTGCAATTTGCGTATGTTTTTCTGACTTTTCTTTGTAGTCTAGATACAGCCTTGGTTAAGCAGGTTTTCTGCAGAAGTCTCCTCTGTCTTGCTTGAAATTCATTTAATATGGCCGGCATGTCCCTTTTATCATATTATTGGTGTCCCCGTTAAAGAAGGGCAAAGCAGTATGGATAACATAAGAAATAGATTGGCTCTCAGACCAAAACATTGAAATAAATCCCAAACCTTTGGTAGGATTAAAATAATGTTTGTAAAAATACCTTGTTTTCTCAGTTATCACCAATAGATCACTCACCATGTCTGAGGAGGACTGGCAATCTCTGGAAGGTAGGATGTTACCTCCAGTCTCTTGAATTTCAGAGATTTCCTTGGGTCACAGTGGGGATAATGGCATCTGTGACCCAAGTCAGTTCTTGAGCATGCCTGACAAGCAAAACTGTGCATTCAAACTCAATTGCTTTGTATGACTATGAGAAGAAACTTATGTACAAAGTCGTCTACAACTTTCACCCTCATTCAAGCCCAAATATCTACCCTGAAATTTTCATCTGACCCCTGGGCTCTGACACTTGAAGGTTTTTATTTTTAAATTGTAGTGTAGACATATTCCAGATGGCCATGCAACACCTCATATCTGGTGACCCTCCTTTGTAACCACTTCTGTCAAGCCTCTCTATCATTTATAGTTTTTCCTCAGTAGCAAATCTTTTCTTCCTTTACTTCTGGGAGCTTGGGTTAGGTGGGACTGAATATCTCTGTTCTTTCTCCTCTGTGGCATAGGATTAATGGATTCCTCATTCTCCTTCGAATGGCCATACTGGGTCAAACCAAAGGTCCATCTAGCCCAGTATCCTGTCTGCCGACAGTGGCCAGCACCAGGTGCCCCAGAGAGGGTGGACCAAAGACAATCATCAAGTGATTTGTCTCCTGCCATCCTTCTCTAGCCTCTGACAAACAGAGGCCAGGGACACCATTTCTATCCCCTGGCTAATAGCCTTTTATGGACCTAACCTCCATGAAATTATCTAGCTTCTCTTTAAACTCTGTTATAGTCCTAGCCTTCACAGCCTCCTCTGGTAAGGAGTTCCACAGGTTGACTACACGCTGTGTGAAGAAGAACTCTCTTTTATTAGTTTTAAACCTGCTCCCCATTAATTTCATTTGGTGTCCTCTAGTTCTTCTATTATGGGAACTAATAAATAACTTTTCTTTATCCGCCCTCTCCACACCACTCATGATTTTATATACCTCTATCATATCCCCCCTCAGTCTCTTCTTTTCTAAACTGAAGAGTCCCAGTCACTTTAACCTCTCTTCATATGGGACCCGTTCCAAACCCCTAATCATTTTAGTTGCCCTTTTCTGAACCCTTTCCAAGGCCAAAATATCTTATTTGAGGAGAGACCACATCTGTACACAGTATTCAAGATGTGGGCGTACCATAGCTTTATACAGGGGTAGTAAGATATTCTGGGTCTTATTTTCTATCCCTTTCCTAATAATTCTTAGCATCCTATTTTCCTTTTTGACCACTGCTGAACATTGTGAGGAAGTTTTCAAGAACTATCCACGATAACTCCAAGATCTCTTTCCTGATTTGTCATAGCCAAATTAGCCCCCATCATACTGTACCGATAGTTGGGGTTATTTTTCCCAATGTGCATTACTTTACACTTATCCACATTAAATTTCATTTGCCATTTTGTTGCCCAATTATTCAGTTTGGTGAGATCTTTTTGAAGTCCCTCACAGTCTGCTTCTGTCTTGACTATCCTAAACAGTTTTGTATCATCCGCAAACTTTACAACCTAACTGCTTACCCCTTTCTCCAGATCATTTATGAATAAGTTGACAAGGATTGGTCCCAGGACTGATCCTTGGGGGTCACCACTAGTTACCCTTCTCCATTCTGAAAATTTACCATTTATTCCTATCCTTTGTTTCCTGTCTTTTAACCAGTTCTCAGTCCAAGCTAGGATTTTCCCTCTTATCCTATGGCCATGTAATTTACACAAGATGGTCCTTTTTGATAATCATATCCTTGAAAAATGAAAAGATCCTTTCTTATTTAATCAATGTATCCTAGCCCTCCACCATAGTCTCATTAAGCAGAAATTGCAGAGTGAATCCATTAGTTTCCTGTTCTCCTTCATTGCAGAATGTGATTTTATCTTCCTTCAGGTTCTTTTATACTGTCTCATGGATATCACAGTTTGCTTTCACACTCACCATTTTGTGACTCAGTTTGCCCGGGACCAAATCAAAGGAAAAATAAGACCTCTGTCAGACCCCAAAATTAGAAATGATAAACTGATAGAGAGAGAAATAAAGGAGTTAAAACTATTTGTTCTGGGTAGAATTCAGAAAGACCTTGCTTCTGCAAAGAACAGCAATCACCGTTGCTTATGAGACAGAGTTAAAAAGCAATATACAAATTATTCCAAATATCAGTTGCCAGGAAGCAGATGACATGTTAAATTGCTCCACAGATTGAGAGCTTAATTCAGAGATTTCCTGCTACAGGAGTCACCAGTATACAGCCATTTTGTCTTTTTTTTGGCAAATTGGCTGCTTTGGACTGCTGTCTCCTGTAGTTTCTCCTACACTTCCTGCTGTAGGAAGGCCTGTTTCCTGCAATGAGACTCCTGATTAGAGCCTGCCACTATTTTAGTCTGCAAAGGGCTATGTAACAGGCTACTTCTCTGCATTTGATATTGATTTGTGGGAAGTGAAGCCAAATCACAGTATTACCACAATAGACCATCTGATTCCTTTTAAGAAATCTTAAAAGGGTCACAGCTACTCTGAAATAATGACTGCTTAAAGTAAGTATTCAGATGTATACTCTGAGATTGATTTATTTACTGTGAGATACTTTCTTTTTCCTGTGTGTTTTGAGAGCAGATACTGTCACCTGTGGGCTACATTTTCCTGCATCCTCTAAGTTTGGTTGCCAACTTAAAATTTTCCAGGAGCCACTGGAACTGATTTTCAGAGCTGCTGAGAAGCTATGCTTACCTCTAACTCACTGTCTGTTTTCTGGCTTGAGATTTCTAAGAAGTAGAAATTCTTTTCTTCCTTTCTTTGTCTTGTCTGTTTAGATTTTCCATTCTTAGGGGCAGGGATGGTCTCTTACTACGTGTTTGTTCAGTGTTCAGCACCAGCCCACTGCGCTGGTTGGGGACTCTATTGGGCAATCAGCAATGGTAATCAAAGGTGCAAGGTGGCCTGTGTGCCCTGGTAGGCCTTACCAATAAGATAGTGGCCAGCTGAGGGTGCTGCAGGTGGAGGTGTGCATGTGCTCCCAGCCAGGCTCCCACTGGCAGCCTGTCCCTGTGGCTTGCAGCTCCTGGAGGGAAGGGAGCAGCAGAAGGTCTTTGTGTACTGCCTTGTCTACAGGTGCTGCCCTTCCCCTCCCCCCCCCCCCCACAGCCATAGTTCCCATGTGGCTGGGAACAGGAACAGTATGGGGTAGGGTAACAGACTGGGATTACCTCTCCCTGCACCATTACTAACATCTCTGTCACTTTTTTCTTCCTTTTCTTCCCTTTCCCACTCAGCATTTCTGTTCTCTTCCCAGCTCAGACAACTGAAAATATAAATATTTTTTTGTTTCCTGGGTAAATTTTATAGGAAGGCTCTTACTTTTCTCAATAAAACAAAATGAGGAAATTAAATACAACACCTCTCTCCCCTGTTTAAATAACAAAAATCCTGTGTTGCAGGCCAGGAAATTCCAAGTAAACATGACACAGTTCCAAACTCATGCAGTTGTGGAAAGCTGGTATGGCTGTGTGAACTCTTGATAAGTATTAACCTGCTCTTTGGTTTTCCAGGGTTTTGTCAGTGTGGGTCACAACTTTGGTGTTATTCAAAATGTAACAGAACATACATTCATTTGATACTATATAAGACACCTTTTATCAAGAAGGGATTGGGCTGTGTTTCTATTGCCCTATTTAGAAGTTCCATTGCAGTAGAACAGATTTTGTAAATCTGATATCATCAGAATTATTAAACTTTTTAATGACAATATCTTATTGAAAGGTACCAGTGACTTGTACGTTAGGAACCATTGATGAATAAGCCTCCAGAACATAAAATGGGTTAATATGCTATGCATCGAACACTCCCAAAAATTCATTAAAGATATTGTCTCCCTCTTTGTCAGAGACTTTGATGATGAGAATAGAATAGAATAGGGACATTGGATCTTTGTGAGATCACCCTGGCTATGTCTACAGCAGAAATATGCAAATGAGGCTAAGCGTGGAATATTGCAGAGCCTCATTTGCATACCTAATGAGCCTCCATTTTTGCAGAAGAGGCTCTTGCAGCAGAAGGAGCTGTCTACACTGCCCCTTCTTGTGCAACAAAAACCCTCTTGCCCAATGCCATTCTTCCTGAAAAGTAATCGGCGTAGCGGCATTGGGCAAGAGGGTTTTTGTTTCACAAGAAGGGGCAGTGTAGACAGCTCCTTCAGGTGCAAGAGCCTCTTCTGCAAAAATGGTGGCTCATTAGGTATGCAAATGAGGCTTGGTGATATTCCACGCTTAGCCTCATTTGCATATTTCTGGTGCAAGAAGCCGCAAGTGTAGACATAGCCTCTGTGTTCCAGGGCATATGGTCTCCTTCAGGAGTTGCAGGGGCTGAGGGTGGAAAAAAGACAGTTTGTTAAGCAGAAGGTATTGGTGAGAAATTTGTGTGAGTATGAGGCCAGATGCTTCAGTAGTGCCCCTGATCTAAGCTTGTTGCAAAAGAGAATTGCCTCTTCTGTCATTTGTTACCCTGCTGTTCAGGGGAATAGGACTTGTGTTTGTTTATAAATAAACTACACTAAGAAACTACCTAGTTCTGCATCAAAGAAAACCAACCTGTAAGGGACTAAATTCTACTTTTGCTCTCCAAAGGGACTGAAGGCTATTTAGGCACATTGTTCCTGTATGTCTTGCTTCAGAAAGACTCCTCCAAGCTTCATATTATAAGGACCTCATAGGATACATAGGAATGACCAGATGTGATCTTAGATTGGTCTCTTGCATTAAAGGAGTTGCAAGGTCTGAGATGGAGTTTGGGTGAAGGAGGAGATTGTGACTTGGGGCAGGAAACTGGGTGCAAGGGCCAGGAAGGAGTATGGGTGCAGGAAAGCATTCTGATCTGGAGGAAGAAAGTAATATGGGGTGCATAGCCTGGGCGGGGATTATGGCCTGGGACAGGAGTGCACAGGGTTTGGTTTGTGATCTAGGAAAGGGAGTTGGGGTACAGGAGGGGGTGGGATGCCAGGTGCAGGTTCTCGTTGGGAGGTGCTTACCTTAGGTGACTCCCTGCCAGCAACTTAGTGGGACCCACAGGCAGGCTCCCTGCCTGCTGTGCCCCCACACTCTGCTCAAAGCAGATGGCTGTCAAGGACATGAGCTCTTTGCATGCTACATGCCTTTGGGGGAGGTGAAGGAGGGGCCCTTGCATGCTGCCTGTGCTGAAAACGTGGCCCAGATAGCTCCCATTGGCCAGAAACAGGCCAGTGAGATTGTGCTGGGGGTAGGGGCAGCATGTGAAGTCCCCCACCTGGGGCGCACTTGCAGGGGCATAGCAGGCAGAGAGCCTGTTCAAGGCTTCCTGCTGTGCTGTGGAATGGTGTCATGATGGATCTGATGGTTTGTTGGGGTGGGCCCAGGCTATGGACCATAATTTGCCCTCCCCTGGAATAGATATTACTTCCTATATGAATGTTTAAAGAAATACAATAAAAAGGGGAAATGTTCTTAGAAGAACTAATGAGCTTAAATTGCTGCAAGGGTATTAGAACATAAGAACAGCCATACTGGTCAGAAGAGAGGTCTATCTAGTTCAGTATGTTGTCACTCTGACATGGCCAATACCAGGTGCTCCAGAGGGAATGAACTAAATAGGTAATCACTGAGTGATCCATCCCCCGTCACCCATTCCTAGTTTCTGACAAATAGAGGCTTGGGACATTATTCCTGACCATCCTGGCTAACAGCCATTGATGGATCTGTCCCCCATGAATTTATTTATTTATTTTTGAACCCTGTTAAAATCCTGGTCTTCACGACATCCTCTAACAAGGCGTTCCACAGGTTGACTGTGCATTGTATGAAGAAATACTTCCTTATGTGTTTTTTCAAACCTGCTACCAATTAATTTCATGTGGTGACTGTTAATGCTTGTGTTATAGGAAAGAGTAAGTAACTCTTCTTTTTTCACTTTTTCCATACCAGTCATAATTTTATAGACCTTTATCGTATCCCCCCAAGCTGTAAAGTTCCAGTCTTAATAATCTCTCCTCAAATGGAAGCCATTCCATATCCCTTTTCTGAACTTTTTTCAATGCCAAGATAGGTTTTTGAGATGAGGTGACCACATCTGCACACAGTATTCAAGATGTGAGTGTACCATGGATTTATATAGAGGCATTAGAGTCAAATATTATGTAAACTTTTATGATAGTCATTGCCAGGATCTTTGAACAAGCTGCCGAGGAAGGTTGAAGAAGATATTCAAGGTGAGATTTAAAAAAACCATTAATCATGGATCGTTTCAGAAGCATAAAATCAATTTCACTGTGATTCTAGAAAATCGCTAGATGAACTAAGTGACCCATAACAAGACAGTCTCTTACAAATCTATGTCACCAATCAAGCTGTTTAACTTTTATCCTTCCACTCAGTTGGGACAGGACAATTGAATTGGCCAGTTTTTTGTTCATTTCAAGTATCTTTCTCTATCTGCTTCTCTTATATTGTTGTTTGGATTTGAAAGACTGGAGAGAAACATTTTAATTAAACAAACAGCTACTTTCAATGTATGCAGTGTTTTCATTGACATGTTAGGACAATAATGAAAACATCTCCCTCTCCACTTAAAAATATGCCTGTTTAGCTCTTTCTTTATATGCCCTTCATAATCATAATATCTAAATTTTGAAGCTCTTTGTAACGGACAGAATTTCGTGCGCTTAGATTTTCTAACTAATGTATTGGTTCCAAACAAGGTGGGTGGGGAGGCAGACTTTGAAACAATACCAATCTGCTGATATGGACAGAGAATACACTTTTTCAATTAAAGAGCCTAGCCCTCTAACAATGATTTAATGAATGTGTGTGGAAATAAAGAGTCAGCTGAGTACTTTGTCAGTTCTGTGTTAAGAGCCAATCAATATTTTCTGTTTGCTACATATTGTTTGCTTGTCTGATACCTCCCAGTATCTCAAGCTTGGCTTCCATCCACTCTTTTATCCTTCTATATTCACGTCACCAATCCCTGCATGAATACTTTGTAAGCAAGAAGACAAATACCATGGGGCAAAGTGTACGTGTCACCATAGCCAAGTGCTAACGTAAATCAGCCAAGTGTTAATATGTTAATATGTAGCCTTATCAGATGGCTTTAACATGCCTGAAATGTTACCTGGTGATAAATGCACTATGCACTAGCTTGTTCCAGTCCTTGGATTGTACTCAGAGCAGGGAGGGGGCAAAAAGAAACCATTCCCTTTCACTTTGTTTTGGCAGGGTCAGATACAAATCACAGTCCTTATGTACAAGGTCTAGGATGCTGCAGTGCGGCCAGCAGGGCTAAGCACCATAGATGTGCCCTCAGAATGATTTTGGGGGAGTTCCATGACCTATGATATACAGGCAGTCCCCGAGTTACGCGGATCCGACCTACGTTGGGTCCGCAGTTACGAACGGGGTTTGCTGCCCGTCTCTCTGGTCTGCTGGAGACCAGCAGACCAGGGAGACGGGAAGCAAAGCCTCTGAGGACGCCGGCTGCGGGACAGCCGCGGCGCGTCTGGGCTGTCTGCTGCCCGCGTGCTCCGCAGCTTTGCTCCACGTCTCCCCAGACCAGGGAGACGGGGAGCAAAGCCGCGGAGCACGCGGGCAGTGGACAGCCCAGACGCGCCACGGCTGTCCCTCTGCTGGCGGGATCCGTGGCTTTGCTCCCCGTCTCCCTGGTCTGCTGGACACCAACAGACCAGGGAGACAGGGAGCAAAGCAGAGCAAAGCCGTGGAGCACGTGGGCAGCGGACAGCCCAGACGCGCCGCGGCTGTCCCGCTGCCGGCGTGCTCCACGGCTTTGCTCCACTTTGCTCCCCGTCTCCCTGGTCTGCTGGAGACCAGCAGACCAGGGAGACGGGGAGCAAAGCTGCGGAGCACACGGGCAGCAGGACAGCCGCGGTGCGTCTGGGCTGTCCCGCTGCCCCCGTGCTCCGCGGCTTTGCTCTGGACGCCTGTGGTACAGCAGCTGGGGCGCTGCCGGTTGGTCCCGTAGTGCCGCTCTGGGCGCTACTGGACCAACCCGGCAGCACCCCAGCTGCTCTGCCCCAGGCGTCCTGATTCAGCCGCTGCTGGTCAGTTTCAGCAGCGGCTGAATCAGGGCACCTGGGGCAGAGCAGCTTGGGTGCTGCTGGGTTGGTCCAGTAGTGCCGAGGAGTGGTGCTACTGGAGCAACCCAGCAGCACCCAAGCTGCTCTGCCCCAGGCGTCCCCAAGTCAGCCGCTGCTGAAACTGACCAGCACTGACTACAGGAAGCCTGAGGCAGAGTTGCTCTGCCCCGGGCTTCCTGGAATCAGCTGCTGATTAGTTTCAGCAGCGGCTGACTTGGGGACGCCTGGGGTTCTTAAGTTGAATCTGTATGTAAGTTGGAACTGGTGTCCAGATTCAGCCTGTTGAAACTGATCAGCGGCTGATTCCAGGAAGCCCGGGGCAGAGCAACTCTGCCTCCGGCTTTCTGTAATCAGCCACTGGCCAGTTTCAGCAGTGGCTGAATCTGGATGCCAGTTCCGACTTACATACAGATTCAACTTAAGAACAAACCTACAGTCCCTATCTTGTACGTAACCCGGGGACTGCCTGTACAGGAAATCAGATAAGATTTTCACCATGATCCCTTGTGGCCTTGGAATCCATTAACATAAAAGAGGCAAGAAAAAGGAATTGCACTTACTGAGAAATGAGCTGGGCCAACATAGCACACGTATTGGCAACATCCTGTAAAAGGGAATAACAAGTACACCCTTCTGCGCACTTGCTCAGTTCTACCAAAGGCCTTGGGCACAATGGGAGAAATCCTGGGCCTATTGAAGCCTGTAGGTGGTTTTGATGACTTCATAGGGGCTAGCATTTCACTCATTGACTGTAGGAGCTACTGAGCTTGTAGTGTATTTCCTGCCCATGCTATGGTTAGAGCTGAAATCCTCAGAGTAGGTCTGTGGGACTTACATAACTGGAAAGATGAAAGACATCATATTCCCTTCTAGGAACAAATAGTTTGTCTCAAAGGAACAGACCAAAGGACCATCAAATCCATTTCCTTGTCTCTGGCATTATATGCTACAGAGAAAGGAGAACACCTGAGTAATGTCCAGGGTTATATATAAGAGGGGAAACCCTTTGAAATCTGCAGCCAGAGTACACCAGAATCAGCAATGCTGAGCTGCATGCCTGTGAGGACTTCTCATGTGTTGTAATATAAACCATAATAAAAATTGTGGTTAGAATTTAAAAAAAACATGAAAGCTACAGTTTTCTAACATGTTTTAATAGGGAAAATCTGCACATCTCTTTCTTCAATGCTGAATTTTTTTCCTACTATTTCTTTTTTGCTATCGTTGCTTATATGCGCTTGGTGCTCCTGGCTGGCAGTGATATGTTTTTAATCAAGGGAGAAATATGTATTTGAAACAGTCCCTCTAGTCTCCTTTTCCTTCAGTCCCTGTAAAAATTACATGGCGCTTAGAAACCAATATAATAAGAAGGATAGGAGGATATTTGAGGCCAAGATAAGTTATGTCTCTGTAGGCTAATACTAAAAGATAATTGAATTCTTTTAAAAATCAGGTTACACAGTATTGTTACTGGCTTCATTAGTATCCTGTTTTTCACCCTACCCCACAAAACAACGTAACTTTATGGGTCTCCTGGAGGGAGGAACTAGGAATCATTTCTTTAAATTATAGTTATGGGATTATCTATACACAGGCCAAAATCTGTTCTTGCTCATGTTAGCATAAATAAAATCTTGTTTTTTTCTGTATTATTGATACTGATGTAACTGAGGCCACTACTTGACCCAAAGTTAACACAGAAAATAACAATGTGTCCCATTGAATTAGAAGCTATAACTAGTATTTTTCTGTAATGAATTTATTTCATTTGTCACATAAAATGTAGTAATCTAACATCATGCACAGTGGGGTCCACATCCTGATTGGGGATCACTTAAATAATAAGTAAGTACGTCAGTCAGTAAGTAAATTAAATAAATAAAGGGGATTTGTGTCAATTAAGGTCCAGACCCTCCAATGGGAGGGTTCAAACCTCCCTCAATAAATAATTGATCCAACTGATTGCATACTATGGTTGTGTCTAGACTACATGGCTCCGTCGATAGAGCCATGTAAACTAGTTTATTCGGCAAAGTCAAAGAAGCTTGGATTTAAATAATCCCCACTTCATTAAAATAAACATGGCCGCTGCACTGTGCTGACGATCAGCTGATCTAGAAGCGGATCTGTCGGCTGGGGAAGCCTTTGCCAACCAATCCTGTAAACCTTGTTTCTTGAGGCATAAGGGATCGGTCGGCAAAGGCTTCCCCAGCTGACAGAGCCGCATTTAGACTGTGTCGGATCAGCTGTGTCGGATCAGCTGATCATCGGCCCAGTGTGGCATCCATGTTTATTTAAATCCCCGCTTCTTTGACTATGCCGAATAAACTAATTTACATGGCTCTGTCAACAGAACCATGTAGTCTAGACACATCCCCTGTTATTTAACTGTAAGAGCATCTCAAAGTATATACATCAAATCTAACAGTCTTTAGGAGATATGAATATGGGTTATTGTTATGAATATGTATATGTGATTTTAACTGTTGTTCAACTTCAGCATCATGTCACAACAGGGCAGTGGTGAATGAGGCAGCGAAGGGCCTTCCTCTCCATCCAGATCTGACTGGCTTTAAGCATCTCCTAGCCATTATCCAGCCCAGGAAAAAAAAGACAAGGAACCATCAAAGCAAATGGGAACAGCTTGAAATAAAAAGGTAAAGCCCTAGTTTTCAGAAACCGAGGAAGGAAAAGTTTCACTCACTTTGAATATTAATTGCCACAGAAGAAAAAAATACAAATCTTTTAGAAAGCGAAGGCTCTTAACTAAAGTCCATCCAGCTCGTGGGGAACAGACTTGAGGTGGAAGGCTGCCTATGAACACTGGAATCTTCCGATAGCCAGAGAGTAAACCTGGTGAACCGTTTTAAGGCAATAAGTAACTCTTATTAGAAAAGGGATTTTATTTACTATACAAGTGTAAAGCCTGAGGATCTTTTTTTATGTTTGTTTTCTGTATAGTGTGTTTGCTTTCTCTTATTGTTTCATCTTTGATGCTGTTTTTTCTGTTACATAGACTTTTTATTTAATTTTGCAGCTCTCTGGTGTGCAAACAGTGTGGGGTGTATATGCTAAACTGAGCTGGTACCTGGGGGGCTGGTTGCATGCCTTTGGAGGAAAACAAACCAGAGGGGAATGATCCAAGTATCTGTTAATTAAGAATATGGGAAGTATAGGTGTGCATTTTCACTCTAGCTGGTGAGAGCTGGACACCCCAAGCCCTCAAACCCAGGGTTTGCCCCCACTTCACCACTTCCTCCAAGACCCCACCCCTGCCCTGCCTCTTCCCACCCCTGCTCCACCCCTTCCCTCAAACTGCTGCCCCACCTCTTGCCCTGAGTGTGCCCACCCCCTCCCCCTGGAGCTTCTTGAATGCTGTGAATTAGCTGCTTCTAGCACTCTGTAAGTGCTGGGAGGGCAGCGGAGGAGTTGGTCAGTGGGTGAGAGGTGGGGGACGAGGAGGAAGGTAGAGGAGAGAGATTGGCTGCATATTCATTGTGTAGGCTGGGGTTTGCAGCCTGCCACTAGTCCTCAGACCGGTGGTTGGGAACTACTGCTCTATGCCACTCCCAACAATCTCTAAGGTATGGCTGCTGCAGAAACTAGTCCATAGATTTTCTTCTCAATGTGCATACACAACTTCTATCACTATTAGAAACCAAGAGGGAGAACAGATTTCTTTAAAGAGAGAAAGTGGAATGTTTCAAAGATGTGGTAATTATTGATTGATTTGTGTTACCTCAGAATCTGGGACCAATAGCCATGAACAAGGACCACCTTGTGGTTGGTGCTGTACTAACACAGAATAAAAAAGAATATCCCTTTCCCAATTAGTTTACAGTCTTTGGGAACAGGAGCAGCTAATAGGGAGTTTCGTGAGGGAGTTCTCCAGGTGATGGAGGAGCGATTATGAGACCCTTGGGGTAAGTGGCTGTCTGTAGTGTATGCGTTTGTATTTAGGAATTACTTGATGGTTGCCTAAAAGAAACTGTATGCTGAGCTTGTGTGTGTTTGTTTGTTTGCTTGCTTGCTTGCTTGTTTGTTTGGAGATTCATGTGCTGAGCTGGTTGTTTGAAGGACCATGTGCTGTGGCCAGCAGTTGGAAGCTGTGAGCTTCTTAACAAGGATTTGAAATGTGGAATCCTCCGTTCATTGATCAAGCCTTAGCTAAAGGGTGGGGATATCAAGAAGGTCAGGGCCTTATAAGGCCCGCTAGTAAGCGACCAGGGGCAGCTACCAGGGAGTTTTGTGAGGGAGTTTAGAGGATACAGACAGGATACTGGGCTAGATGGACCTTTGGTATGACCCAATATGGCCATTCTTATGTTCTTATGTCTAAGGAGAAGACAGATGGCTACAGACTAACAGGGGAATACCAGGAAACAACGAGACTGTATCGGTCAGCATGAAAGAAAGGGTTCTTGGCATACCAGTAACTTATTCATTGTCAAGATTTTTTTATAGGCAACACAGCAAAAAAGAGTTTTGAGGTGGTTTCTGAAGGTGGATGATGAGGTAAATTTGCAGATGCTTGTGAGGTGCTCCCTCCAAAAGCACCATGGGAGAAAGAATGGAGGTACCTGTTTGAAAATGTAATACATGGGTGAGGGAGGCTGGCGTCCCTGACTGATTGGAGAGGAGGGAAGGCCCTTCTATAGTGAAAGAGAGACAATATGTAGGAGTGAATAGACTATGAAAGTGAAGACAAGTGGCTTATGTTTGATGTGATAGAGAGCAGGAGCCAGTGGAGGGAAACAAAGAAATGGCAGGCTAGGAAAATGATCTTTTCAACAGCATTCCAAATGAATACAAGCTGGGCAAGATTGCATTTGACATGGCATGAGAGAAGGATATTGCACTGATCAAGATATGAGATGATGAGAGCCTGAATGAGAGTTTTATCTGAGTGGATGGATAGGAAAGGCCATATCTTAGAGATTGTAATGCTTTGCAGCCTGAGAACAGTGTTGAAAAATATGTGGCATGTGTTCTCCTTTAACAATACTGGATTAAAGCATATATCTTTATGAAAGAACTTGCCATGTCCTTGTCCTATCATGCCACTGCAGAAATATCAACAGAAGGTGGAAATATGAGCAGCTGCCAAGTCTCCACCAGGAGAGCTTCCAATATCCAGCATTAAATCCCATTGTCAGATGTCCAGAAAGACACCGTGGCTAGCTATTTCCAGCTTGTCAGACTCATGTATTGTCCGGCCTTATGGAGCAAATACTGCCACATGAGGCAGGGCATTGTAGTTAGAGCAGGTGTCTTAAGGTTCCTTCCTTCCTACACCCGGATGTATATCAGCTGCAGACACTACATCGATTAAACATTTTGTGCCTCAGAAAAGATTAAAACTTGAGCTCATTTTAGGATTAAAATAGAATCAGGCTTAGAATGTGTTTGGATATGTGCTAATGACATTAAAACCCCACAGCAAATTAAAATAATTTTCAGATATTCTTATCTTGGTGGACCTCAAACTCATTACATTCTTTTGACATCATTCCTTGATGATCCATCTTTTTCCATTGTAATTCTTTTTTGGACATTTCTGAGAATTGAGCTTCTCTGCAACAGCGAGGTGCACCAGAGTGTGTTACCATTTCAGAATGACTGTTTAATGGAATTTGTTTGTTTTCATCAATGTGGAACAACACACATTCATATTAAATTACTCAGAAAATTGAATGTTCTTTTTTTTTTAAAATAGCAGTGTTAAAACCCAAAACCTTTTACAAACTGTTGGACCAAATTTCTTTGGGAATAGCAGGTTCTCAAAATGTGGCATATAAGACAAATGCAGCTTGAGGAGGAGTTCTAAAGTGTAGTTTACTTCAGCTTCATCGTGAAGACAACAAGTTGTGGGAATTGAGGTTCTATGGAAACCAATGGAGTTGCAGTCACCTCAAGGCTGAATTGGGTCATATGTGCTCGAAATTACACTATGACGTGTCAGGGACCAGACCAGCTCCTGGCCTGATTCCTGACCAGCTGCACTGCTAGGCAACCAGTGCACACAAATTCATTGACTTAGAACTCTGAGTGGCCACACTGAGCAGCCCTGCTTATAAGCCCGGCGACCACTGTAGATCAAGGGCTGCTCAATGAATCCCTTACCAGCAGCTGTGCTTGCTTTTGCTCCAATCCATGCTTCCAACCCTTGTTCCTGGTAGTTCCAGCCTGCTTTCTGTTCCTGCTTCTCTCTGGTTTTTGTTTGACCCCCTAGCTCCACCTCTAGCTTACAGCTCAGGTTTGCCAAGACCCAACTTTGATGTTTGGCTTCTACCAAGGTATGTCTACACTGCAGTTTTTTCAGAAAAATGGCTGTTTTTCTGAAAAAAACCCTGAGTTACATCTGCACTGCAATCACATTCTTTTGAAAGAACACACATGGCCTTGCTTCTTGGACAACCCCTCCTCTGCCTGGAGGACTGTTGGTCACTGCTCACAGAGGAGGGTACAGCCTCAGGGATGGTGTGTGTATGGATGACTGACAGCCTCTCCCTCTTTGTGTTCTCCACAGCTGGACCAAATGGGACTGAGGGGTGAGCCACACCAATACAGCCACCCACCACAGCCTGGGGAACCCGAAAGCGCGCCAGGGTCCAGGGTCCTCATTCTCCAGCATGTCAGCATCCAGCACGATGTGCAGCAGACTCTGGCACAGAAGGTCCACGAAGACTCAGAGTGGTGGAACCGTGCATGGAATCAGCTCATGCAGTGGTGCAATACCATGTGTACCATCATGTCGAACATGGTATTGCATCTCCGGAGAGCGGGGCCAGCCAGGCACATAGCTCCAAAAAAGTGGCCTTCTGGAAGTTCTGGAGCCACTGCTGGTTGTGGAAGTTCTGGAGCCACTGCTGGTTGTCCCACCGCTCCATGATCAGTGGTCCCTCCAGTTGGAACTGGTATCCAGCCTCCAGAAACACCTCTCCATAGTGGGTTGAAGTTGCAAGAGTGTAGCTCCTGCACCCAGGGAGAAGGTCCCCAGAATGACCTCGGGGTTGAGCTCATGCAAGACTAGGAAGGCAGCTGGCACAAAGTGCTGCAAAAACTGCAGCATGGCCATGTGGGACCATCGCATGCCCAGGGGCAGTTCCAGCTCCATGGCACCAAAAGAAAAGCTGTGGCATCCAAAAAACCAGGACAACCACAGCAGGCACTGCGAGAGATTTGCTGACCCTCGAAGAGGTAGCAAGCACGCAGCAGCAGCAGCAGCAGCAGCAGCAGAGAAACGGCTTTCGAGGGGTCCCTTTAAGCGCATGTCTCTGCAAGGCTCTAGCACCAGCACTTGGAAGCAGCTGGTGACCTAAAGCCCTGCCTGAAGTGGTTCTGGGTGGCCTTTTATGCAAGAGAGCATCCAATCAGTCTGGATGCTCTCTTTCAAAAAAAGTGCATCACTTTTTCGATGCACTTTTGTGTGTGGACGCTGTCTTTCAGAAGAAGTTTTTTCAGAAGATTTCTTCCAAAAAAAGCTTCTTCCGAAAGAAGCCTGCAGGCTAGACATAGCCCCCTTGTGGTACTGTGATGGGAGGGGTACTACCCCCCTTGTGGTACTGTGATGGGAGGGGTACTACCCCCCTTGTGGTACTATGATGGGAGGGGTACTACCCTTTTCTAAACATCCCAGCATCCAGTAAATAAAGGGTTAAACCCAGAATAGTGGATAACCAGGAGTTGTTGGCAGGGAGCCAGGAGAACCAATGGGAGGAAACTGTTGAGATTTGAATTGAAAGGGAATCTTCCTGCTGCAGTTTTTTGTGTGAGTTTGAACCAGGAGATGGAAAAGGAATACCTATGTCTAGAAATGGACTGTACCTTGAAGCTACAGATATGTGAGTGATAGGGGATGGTTAGTCAGATGTGATCAGGTTATTTTCTTTGTTTTGTAGTTTAGTTAAATTTCTCTGCGCTGGGACCACGTGCCCCCCTGCCTCCTACTCCTACACTATAATGAAAGCTGAGTCCCAGGCAGGGCCAGCTCGAGCCATTCCTGGGCCCCAGGCAGCGGGTGCGCGACACATGCGCGGCTCTGTCCCCAGGTGCATGGCGCATGCGCGGCCCCAACCCCCCCCCCCCCCCCCGGCGTGCTGCACCCCTTGCAGCTGCCATCAGGCGCCCCGTGCCCCAGGGCACCTGCCTGGATAGCCCCCCCCCCCTTAATCTGGCCCTGGTCCCAGGGAAGCAATGTCTGTGCTTTAATCTTTTTTTTTTCTCAGTTTCTCTATAACATCTAGCAATCAGGTATGCTTTACCAACTATCTTTTTGTTTTGTTAATTAATTTAACCTTTTCTAAGACTATGATCTGATTCCTGTGTTCTGGAAGATAAAAGGAGGTCTGTGTATGCATGCCTAAGATTGAGAGTCAGTGTGATAAGAGGTGAGTTACCGGTCCTTAAGGGGCACCCTCCCTTTGGCTCCATGGGCTGCTGGCTCCCTTCCCCCTATGGACACCCCCTTTTTAGAGTCTCTTTTCATGCAGTCCATGGTTCCGTTGAGGAAGAACCCTCCAAGCCTTAATTAGATTGACAAAATTACAGACAATTTATCAATTGTTTTTCCCTCTTCTCCCCTCCTCACCCCCTATCCAATAACAGGGCGGGGATGTGGAGGTAGAGGGACCTGGGCCTGCCCTCACCATTGGGTCCTGACCCAGGGCCCTGAGGGGTCAGAGAACACTCTCACTACTCCATATATGGTCAGTGGGGACGCTGCCCGTAACACTCTGACCCACAGGCTTCTGAAGGGTCCCCATTCCGGGGAATTGGCCGAATTGGCCTAAAGCCGGCCCTGCATCCCAGATGGCATAACATTGTGTCTTAGGGTATGTCTACACAGCAGCATTATTTTGGAATAACTGTTGTTATTCGGAAATAACATAGTGCACGTCTACATGACAAGCCTTCACTTTGAAATAATGTTGAGCTGGAAGACTTCTTACTCCGACTCCTGTAACCCTAGTTTTAGAAGAAGTAAGGGAAGTTGAAGGAAGAGTGTTCTTCCTCCGACTTCCTGCTGTGTAGACAGCGCCAAAAGTCAATTTAAGCTATATCGATTTAAGCTACACACTTGATGTAGCTGAAGTTGCATAACTTAATTCAAGTTTTACCCCACTGTGTAGACATACCCATAGTGACCATCTCTGTTTATTTTTAGGAACATCATTCCTCTGTGTCGAATCCCCAGATGACATGGTGAGCAGTTAGTAGGGGCAAGCAGCTTTCCTATCGGTCCACTCAAGACTGCCCTGTTCAAACAGCCCAATTCTGGCTGATATGCCATTCATCCGGCTGTTTATTATCCCTGGCAAATTATTCATGTGGCTCTTAGCTGGGCAAAGTCTGAATGCTAAATATACTGAGGGGCACAGTAATCCTTACAAATGCCCTCTTTTTCCATTTACCAGTTACAGCACCAGGGCCAACTGACTGCAGTCTATGTAATACAAAGGAGCTGCTAAGTTTTACATGGAGTCTGGGGCACTATTCTTCAGCCAATACTTAACTGTCTTGTAGAGCTGGTTGAAAAATGGAAATTATGTTATACACACGCGCGCGCGCGCACACACACACACACACACACACACACACACACACACACACACACACACACACACACAATCGATTGGTATGAAAGTACCCTAATTGCAAACATTCAAAATGAAAACTTAATTATGATTTAAAGTGAAAAGAAAAATGTGTCATTTTGAGTTGACTCATGGTAAAAGTTTAATTGGAAAAGGAGAATTTGAATGTTTTTTAATCTAAAAGCCATTTTCTGTTTAAAAATAAAACTCTGACAGAAATTGTTGACCAGCTACTATTTGGGTTGTTTTTTTCTATGCCTACAAAACATGTTATTCCATAATATATGGTTTTATCCTGGTTTTGTATATACACCATAACAACTTCCATGGAATACCATGCTAAACAAATGAGAAATTATTGTATAAATAAAGGGTTAGTAAGGAATACTGTATGTGCTTAGACTGGTTGGTAATACATGAGCTAATTCAGTCTACTGAATTGAATGAGACTTTCTGTATTAACATAATGGATGTTTCTTCTGCAAAACCTCTATGAAAAGTCATTTACATATATCAGAGCCACTTTTCTAACATGAATAGCTCATCATCTGTTTTAATTTTTTTGTTTTACATGTTAGAAACCCTTGTTTCAAATTGGGAATTATAAACCCTAAAGATTGCATTTAAAACACAGAACAGAGAGCTAACCTCTGCATTCATTGATGCCTGCATAATCCCACTTTAGTCAATAATGTTTTACGGTTGTACGAAAGAGCAGGAACTAATAGTAGTTTGTTACTGGGGTGGGAAGGGGGGAAGGGTGATTGGAAGATCTGAAAAACAAGTCAGAGAAAGGCCCACATGTTATCTTTGCTTTTCTTCTGTTGTTGTAAAACAAACAAACAAAAAACCTCAGCTAATCTGATTTAAATTAAATGTTATAAAACATATGCTCTGGGACAAAAACCTTGTAAATCCAATTTCAGCCTAAAGCACATTTTTCTGGCTACAACATAATAAACCATTCGGAACAAGGATTCCACTGATAGCACCTTACTTAGTGTAGTAGCACAAAAGGCATTGCTGCAATAAAACTGCAGATTATTGTTTGAATTCAGCTGCCTGAACCAATGGGGCCCATTCTCATTTAGTTGGACTTCCCAGCACAGGAGGTCTGAATTACAAGGAGTGAAACCCAGCAAAGAAATCATTATATAGACATTATTCAGTTGATAAAACAGAGAGTAAAAATCCCCAAACTGAAATAAAATTGCTACGTGAACTCTGCTGTATTGAATACTAGAAGACTGACCTGGCATTGCTCAGGTCTGGGTCTGGCGCGGAGCAGTGGGGGCTGTGCTGCCTGCCTACCAGTTTCTCTCTGGGGCTGGCCCAGGGCAGGGAGGCCATGCAGGCCTCATGCCAACATCTCCCCAGGTTTGTGGAGGACCACTAAGGCCTCCTGCTGGCTTCTCCCTGGGGCTGGCCTATAGTGGGGGGTGGCTGCTCCCAGCTGCTCCCTGAAGCTGGCCTAGAACAGTGGGGGCCAAGCGACACACTGGGTGGCTGCTCCCTGGGAGTAGGTTGGGGTGGCAGGGGCCATTCTGTCGGTCTGTGGCTGCTCCCCAGGGCTGGGGCTGTTGATGCCCCCTTGTGGTCATTCATGAATACAGCTGTCCCTGCTATCACACACCCCCTCTCCATTTGCTGCAAAGCGATCAAATGTTACACACATTCCATTGTCCTGGTGCAATCAAACCCTGACCTTGCTTTAAGTGATAAGAGGAACCTGCAGACCAAATTTCGTGTCCTAGCTCTTACCATTTAGAAGGAAGCTTCAGGGGGTAGCCGAGTTAGTCTGTTCAGGATAAACTTAAAAAACAGCAAATGGTCTGGTAGCACTTTATAGACTAACAAAACATGCAGATGGTATCATGAGCTTTTGTGGGCACATCCCACTAAAAAACTCTGGTCATCTGAAGAAGTGGGCTGTGCCCACAAAAGCTCATGATACCATCTACATGTTTTATTTAGTCTATAAAGTGCTACCAGACCATTTGTTGTTTTTTAAGTTTATCCATTTAGAAGGAGTTCTTTTTATGTGTCCCCATATGAATCATGCGTGTGAGCTGAAACAATCAAAGCCTGACCTTGATTTAAGGCTGCTATGGTAAGGGAAACCTACATACCCAATTTGGTGTTCCTAGCTCTTATTGTTTAGGAGGAATTCTTGAACAAATGGACTCACAGATGCACAGACAGACACACAGACATACAGATGCACAAACTCTTTAAAATATATAGTAGATTTGAGTCAGGGTGGGGAGGACAGGGGAGCAGACACTAGTTCATCAATAGTTTAAAGCCAAGGTAATCTGGGATGCACAGGACTTTAGTAAAGGCTCAGTATAGCAGATGTCTGCTAGCTTACAGAGAAGCCCACTTTGCAAAATAGGACAATCTGTTTAGTGGTTACACAACATAAGGGTTACATGAAAATGCAGCAATGTTCAAGAGAGGACAATAGCAAGAAATTAGGAGGGAAAAACCCAGAGCAGAGGCTGGGCATTATCTGATGGTTATGCAAAGTGCACATTAAAGGACTAACCATCGGTACTCAGGATTGAAGCACAATGATTACATAAATGTTTGCTCATACTAATGCCTCTGCGTCCTTTGTGCAGCTTGCCAGGTTATCAGATGACCTAATTCCTGCCTGCCTCAATTCCAAGGAGTCATTTACGTTTCACATAATAGAAATATGCTCTCCATTGACATTGCCAGCTATTTGTTTTGTTTACTAGGAGAGGTATCCCTGATAGGATTGGGGAGAAGGGGAAGGGAGGCAGGAAACAGGAGGAAGATGTGGACCTGTAGTGATGTTCAATTAATAAAGGAATAACTGATGCTTCCTGCTCCCAAAATTAGAAGCTGGGCAGCTGGCACAGCTTGAAGTATCACCAGCAGCAGCTGGAACATAAAAGCCTCCTTGCTGCATTTGAAGTGTGGCAAATCTCTCATTTGGCCTCATTGCACACACCACCACAGGCAGAAGAAGATAGTGCAAAGTCTGACTAATCCTCGCTACCTCCAGAAGAAGTGCAGCTTTGTTTGAGCTTTGCTGTATGCCTGTTGGAAATGAAAGCCAGGTATTACTGTGATGTTTTCTTGGGGAGTCCAGAATAGTACAGTACATCACTGTTACCACTCTGCCTCAGCAAAGGAGAGCACTTTGCTGGAACTTCAGCTGTGTGTCAGCCTTCTGCCATACTCAGTATTGTCATCTTTCTTTGTTTTGTCACAAGTCTCCTCATAATTATTGTTTTATTTAAATCCCAAGCTACTGGAGCCAAATGAATAGATGATAAGAGCAAAGTAAATTTTTAGCCTTCTTGGCTCTGGAGAAGGCTTCAAAATGTGTCTCCAGGGATCCTAAAGGCTCAAAAAGCAGAAGGCAAATAAAAAGAAAATCACATATACTATTTTTATATAATCTCATGGTTTCACTGCCAATCTCATGATTGTTGGTGAACCTGACTCATGATTTTTGAACATTTGCGATTGGCAATACTGCTTATTGGTATGTCCAACTCATCAGCCAACTCCTTGAGAATCTGTTTGCTTCACCTTGCCTCAGTGACCCCAGTTCCTGAATCCTTAGAAGAGTGTTTCCCTGCAGGATCCAGCCTGTGTTACCTCATGCCCAGGGAAATTCCCCAATTTGCTTTTGCCAAAGGGAGAGAACACTAGCCTACTGATTCAACAGGGGGTGCACACCTTACTGCTGTGTAACAGCACTGATGCAGATTTATAAAAAAAGTTTATTAATAAAGAACAACAATTTAAGTGATACTGAGCAGAAAGAAAAAAGCTAAAACAAGTTACAAATAAAACAAATCAAAGCCTGTTTTCTAATGTCCAAAATAAAACAGATTTTAGTACCGATCTCAGGCAATTTCTCACCTACCATCAGCTTTCAGCGTCTTCAACTTACATGGTTGGGGGATCCACCTGTTTCCAAGAACACTGGCTCCTTTTGTCTCTTTTGTGATGAATGACAAAATGGCTTTTGGCTTCACTCTACATTTCCTCAAACTCTTTGTTTGTTCCTCAGAATCAGAATGACTCCCTGGGGTTCAGTCTCTAATCATGCAGTTAGTTTTCCAATAAACTGGAGCTCTCTTCTTGCTGGTTTGATCACTCTGTTTTCCTTAGATGCAGATGCACATTCATTGTCTTTTTGCTTGTAATCAAACCATGCAGTTTTCCTCCTTTGCTTGCTAGCTTGATGATTCTATTTACCACACAGGCCTTCCAACCGCAATTCTGGGCCCTAGGCAGAACAGTCATTGGGCCCCCTTGCATGCACAAGCTGTGCCCACATGGATTCACTCCACGTCCACCTGTCATTTGGTTGGTGCTGGGCCTGCTTGCTTGGTACCTGGAGAGCTGCCTGGAGATGTGCTGCTGAGCATGTCTTTTTCTGGCATGGCATGGGCTGCCCCCATGCCTACCCAGATAGGCTGACAACTGTCTAATTGCACAAAACCAGACTCTTGCCCTGCCTCTGTCCCTCTATTTCCCAGAGGCAATGCCTCTGTCCTGCCTTATCTCTGAAGCCCTGTCACCACTCACTCTATCCCCCTTCTCTCTGTTATTCACTCCCCCCTACCCTTGCCCATGATCACCAGGCTGGGACAGGGAGTTGGGACATGGGAAGGCATGTGGGGTTCAGGTACTGGGAAGGAATTTGGATGCAAGTTCTGGGCAGGGGCAGAGGATTGGGGTGAAAGAGGGGGTCAAAGGTATGGCACTTACCTTGGGTGCCGTGTTCCCTATAAGATTTTCCATCCATAAGAGTTTTGTCTTGTGCACCAGTATTGTTATGCACTTGTTCAGATGTGTGCCTCCCTGGAACCCACCAGCTACTAACAAATATCATATTCATATATGTATATATACATGTAAATGTTATGGAAGGAAGAACACTATAACAGCTCTTTCCCAGTCACAAAGAATAAAAAGAGCTGTTACATCAGAACTTTCACCCAAGCATCCTTTTTATTATGGCTGCCCCCAAATACCAATGTACGGTATCATGCTTTCAGTTACAGATAAGGTAAAAAGATACATCCACCTCACACACACACATACCTGCAAAATTTGAACAATAAGCTGTGTTTCTTAAAGACCTGTGCTGTGTTGCTATACAACACGGCTGTGTCTAGACTGGCAAGTTTTTCCGCAAAAGCAAACACTTTTGCGGAAAAACTTGCCAGCTGTCTACACTGGCCGCTTGAATTTCCGCACGAACACTGACTTCCTACTATGTGAAATCAGTGCTTCTTGCAGAAATACTATGATGCTCCTGTTCGGGCAAAAGTCCTTTTGCGCAAGGCTTTTGCGCAAAAGGGCCAGTGTAGACAGCTCAGATTTGTTTTGCGCAAAAAAGCCCTGATCGCGAAAATGGTGAAAATCATGCCAGTCTAGACGTAGCCCACCAGTAGTAAATGGTGGTGCAAACCCCAAGCAATCAAACATTAGGAGAAAGATTTCAGATACTTTTGTCCCCAGCATCATCAATTTTTAGGGAGCTCTATTCTTCCTCACAACCAGCACGGGGTGTCTTCAGCTCCGACTAATGGCTCAGCACTATGGGGTTATGAAATGCACAGGGGATGAACTATCGGGAGAAGCGGGCAGAGAAGGGGGCAGGAATTTACAATGTTGTTTCCATTAACATTTGAGGGTCAGCTCAACACATTTTAGGGATTTAGTTTCAAAGCAAAGCTGGGACTACACAGGACACAGAGGAAATACAGAGGCAATGGGGTCCCTTCCCCCAAGGAGCTTAGAACATCTGTCAATTTTTATTTATTTTTGCTACCAGGATCTTTCGTATCTCCCAGCCCTGAGTGTTGGGCCACTCACTGCCAGTCTGGCCCTATGTCCCAATCTCCCTGGCCCAGGGCCAAAGGATGAGCTGGCAGTTGCTGTCTCTGGGGAGTGTCTGTAGCAGGGGGCAGCCAGGGGCGAAGCCAGAAGTCTGCTGCCCAATGTGGAGTGGGCAGCATCATGTGAACACGCTCCCTCTGGAGCATGGGCTAGGTGCTGGCTGCTCTCACCTGTCTCCGGTAGGTTGTACAGCACAAACTCCTTGGCTGCCGCCACGTCCTGCTCTCAGGTCACTTCCAGCGGCAGCACCTGCAGGGGGTCAGAGCTGGAGGTGGCTTCCCGCTGCAGCCGTGAGAGCTCTGTCTGCTAGAATAGCTACTGCCCCCCATGCAGCTCCGGTCCCGGCTGCAGTAGTGGGAAGAGCCACTGCTTGCCATGTGGCTCTGGCTCTGGCTGGGGCCACCAGAATAGTTGCTGCCCACCATGCAGCTCCAGTTCTCACCAGGACCACTGGAACAATTGCTGCATGCTACATGGCTCCGGCTCTGGCTGGGCCACCAGAACAGCTGCTGTCGGCCATATTTAAATCCCATGCTTCATTAGCAATTTTGGTCACCCTCATTAGCCTCCCTAGTTCGAACTAGGGGGCTAGTGTAGACATACCCAGAGGGTTACAGGAGTTGGAGTAAGAAGTCCTCCAGCTTGACAGTATTTTGACACTATTTCGGAATAACTGCCTGCTGTGTAGACGCGGACTACTTATTTTGAAATAATATTGCAGTGTAGATGTACCCATTGGTCCCAGTTCCCAGGTAACACTCAGGGCAGGGGCCATGTGTGAAGAACTCCTATCCAGGACCCTAGGGACAGTGCTGGCTGCTTCCAGGAGTGGTGTGGAGCAAGGGCAGACAGAAGCCTGCATTCACCCTGGTGCATTGCTGGTGGCGGTGGGGGGATTGCCCACAATTGCCATCTTCCCCACCCCCCACCTCCACATCAATGGCCCTGTTGCCACATCAGTGGCCCTGTTGCCACATCTGCAAATGTATTAACCATTGCCTCTGGCTTACAAATCTTGACCCTGGCACAGTAGGCACTATGGCTACGTCTACACTGGCCCCTTTTCTGGAAGGGGCATGTAAATTTCATGAGTCGTCGTAGGGAAATGCGCGGGGGATTTAAATATCCCCCGCGGCATTTAAATAAAAATGTCCGCCGCTTTTTTCCGTCTTGTAGAAAAGCCGGAAAAGAGCGTCTACACTGGCCCCGATCCTCCGGAAAAAGTTCCCTTTTCCGGAGGGTCTTATTTGAAGTAGGAATAAGATCCTCCGGAAAAGGGCACTTTTTCCGGAGGATCGGGGCCAGTGTAGACGCTCTTTTCCTGCTTTTCTACAAGACGGAAAAAAGCGGCGGACATTTTTATTTAAATGCCGCGGGGGATATTTAAATCCCCCGCACATTTCCCTACGACGACTCATGAAATTTACATGCCCCTTCCGGAAAAGGGGCCAGTGTAGACGCGCCCTATATGTTTCTTTGTACAGAATAAACTTATCAGCTGTGATCAGCTCTGGATCTGTATTCGGTTCATGCAGGGTTTGTGGTCTACATATAAGTCTGAATCAGGGCCACACATTAGGTTTAATGGCACTGAAAACACACACAGCTGCTCTTGTAAGATTCCAGTTCCAAATGGCATCTTATCATTTTAATAGCAAAAGTGTCAGCTCATCAGTTTCATAGGATTTCTACCATCTTGAGTGAGAATTTGGAAGCATCCAAGTCACAAGTGGAAAGTAACCCCTTCTGTTTTGGCTTTGACACAGAACCAAGCCTGTACTGGTAACTTTAGAGACAAGCATTTTTGAGTCTGAACTTCTTCCCCAGATATTAAAAGAGCTTGAAATGCCAGGTTCCGGTTTTTGCCTATCTCTGCATGAAGTATTTATTAGTTTTATATTCTGCACGTTTTTTATAATTACTCTGAAACAACCACTGTGGTAGGCTTATTACAATTTGAGATTCAATATACAGATACATTTTAAACATTCTTGCTTATTTCTCTTACTTTCATTTTTACTATAATGTGATTTAATTGAATGGACTCAAACTACTGTCAGTGAAAGCAGTTTTCCACTGTAATTGGATTTACTTTAGATTATTTAAAAAAATCAACATCTTTACAGTTCTTGGCATGCGGTGGGATTTTTCCATAGAACTCTTGCTCATACTCAGAAAGGTTTGTTTCAGATTTGGTTTGAGTTTTGAGCAAAGATTTGGGTTGTTTCCATTTTTGTCCTGACATGTTCATTTGCATCCGGTTCTCTCATGTTTTGGTTAAAATGTATAAACCATGTTTCTTGGTCCTTTCTAATCATCCTTTAATCCATGTATTCCAGGCCTCAGATTGCCATACTAGGGAATGAATATTGTGAGAATTACACCACCAGTTCTCTGATAGAACAGAAAATCAGCATCAGTTAGAACATCAGAGATTGTGAGTTATGATTTAAGTTGTCTATTCCCCAGAATGCAAAGCTCCCACCAGTTCCAGTAACTGTAGTTACACACACACACACACACACACATAGATGCACCCACTTATATACAAAGATACACACTTTTAGAGAAGAAATTACCTCCTCTTAATGTTCATTTATGGTCTAATCCTGTTTCCAGGGCACGACATTCACAAAATAACCATCAATTTACATGGTTCAGCCCTTTTTCGAAAAAGAGCATCTAGACAAAAAGATTTTTCGAAAAAGAGGCTCGCTTTTTCGAAAGAGAGTCTAGACGCTCTCTTTCGAAAAAGCCCTATTTTCATGCAATAGCGCCTTTTTTTGAAAGATAAACTTTCAAAAAAAGGCGTTATTCCTCATAGAATGAGGTTTACCGCTGTCGACAAAACCATCGCGTTCTTTCGATTTACTGTTGACAGAATGCGGTTGTAGTCTAGACATGGGTCCAGTTTTTTCAAAAAAAGGCCACTTTTTTCGAAAAAACCCTGTACTCTAGACACACCTACGATGACTGAAAAATCATTTATTCTAGTCCTGAACTGGATACATTATCATTTTCCTCACTCCACTCATTGCCACTCTGCATTCTGATGAGATATGGATGCCAAGACAGGGCTAATCTTTAAATCTCTGTTATTTAGTAACTAGTTTTATGTCACAGGAATCTAATGTATTTAAGATATTCTCAAACAAAGGGTAAATAAATTAATTGTATCCCATGTACTCTGAGCCTCTTTGTTGTGAGTCACACACATAATTGTACACTGATGGACATTCAACTAACTGGGACAAAAGGTCAGATCTCATGACTTGCAAAAAAAGAATGGAAAATTAAAAATGTCATCATACAAAAATGAAAAGGAGAAAGAAATTATAGGGAAAGGTGGAAAGAATCAGTCGTAGATAATTTCATTATATACTCAGAGCAAATTGTTCCTTAATGTGTCTGACTTGGGACCAAGTGATGCCTTGGTATTTGTAGATAGCTCAGAGTGATTTTCATTGGGGTCCAGCATGTACAGTATATAGGTCAAAATACTGTACATGGAGGTGAAGTGATTATTGGAGTATCTTAGTAGTGACTGCTACAGTTATGGCTATCTTCAGACTTTAATTACAATTGTTTTCACATGCATGTAACTATGAATAATTCTCTAGACCTGAAGTTAATTTGATTTGAAAGTTCGAGGAAAATCTTTTTAGTTGTTACTGCATTATTGGAAAATAAAAGAAAAATACTTTTTTTTATAATATTAAGATTTTTTATTTTAATTTTATTTTTTTGCTGTCCACTAACTCAAAAATAACTCAACAGTAAACTCCTGCTGTAGTATGTTAGTAGACCATATTGAGAAACAGGCTTTTTGCTAAAGAGCTATATACATGATTGAAACAAACAAACAAACCAAAAAAACCCAACCAAACCAAAAAAGCCCACTCCATTTCTAGGCATGCACAGTTGGTATCTGATAAGATTTTTAAAAAATTAATAAAGCATACCTATTTTTTCACATCCCAATGCAAAATGTTGTTCCCTATCATCAGATGCCTAATGGTCATTTGAAAATTATACACAACAAATTGTATTAAAAGAACATTATTAAGGTTGTTATAATGCATAAACAAAAGAGAGCTGAACTGAGATTGCACAAGAAACCTTAATTCTGACATTTCCCAACTTTTGAGTGCATGACTTTGTAATCGTAAAAATGTTCTTTCAATATAGGGGTGTGTGCATGTGCTTTCTAAATTCAGCAATGTTCTTTCAACATAGGGATATGTGTGTATAACATTTTCTTCTTACAATATATTTTAGAAAATATGCATCTGTCTTTCTGTCTGTCTGTCTATCCATCTCTAAGTCTATTTGTTCAAGAACTCCTCCTAAATGGTAAGAGCTAGGATCATCAAATTTGGTATGCAACTTTCTCTTATCATAACTTAGAGCAAGGTCAGGATTTGGTTTTGCCAGGAGTCAAGTCTTTAAGGACTCAGGAAATTATAGACAGTTCAGCCTAACTTTGATAACAGGAAAGTTATTAGGACAAATTATTAACCAGCTAATTTGTACGCATCTAGAGGATAATAAGATAATAATTAATAAGCTACATGGCTGTTTCAAGAACAAATCAATATAGTTTCCTTATTTATGTGAGTTATTAGTAGATGTGGGTGTGATGGGGTATCTGCATTGCACAGGTTCTTTGAGGATAAAACTTAGCTGTGGGAGAGGGCTGAGCTAGCAAGGCCCCACAGCTGAGGCAGATACTGCCAATTAGGGACCAGCTGGGGCTGTATAAATAAGGACTCCTGAAGAGCAGAGAAGAAAGAAATGCTCTTGCTCTGGCTGGGAAGTAGGAGGGACCAGGATGCTAGAGGCTTTTTTTGTAGACAGAGCAGTGCTGGGGCACTCTGGCCTGACCTGACCCCAGTTTCAAGGCCTGAGGATACTAGGGCTGTAGACAAAGCAGTGTTGGGAAAAGGCAGGCAGAACTGGCCTGACCTTATCCCAGGCTGCAGGGCCTGAGGCAAGGTCTCAAGGTAGTGGTGTTGCAGGAAGGCAGCCAGGGCAGAAGGCAGCAGGTCCATATCCTTTGCCATTGATGAGTGGCCATTTCAGACTGCAGTTTGCTGCTGAAGTAAGGGGCTAGATGACAACTGGCAGTGGGTCACTGAAGCAAGGTGGGCATAGGGGAACTGGGTGTTCCCTGGAAGTGGATGGACCTAGAGTGCAGGCTAGTGCTAGGAGGAAAGGTCACTGTGGGTAAGAAAGGGATGCTTTAGGGCTGAAGAGCGAATGCCCAGAGTGACCCACTGGAGATACCCTGGTGGGTGAGTGCTCACCTTGTGACATGTGTGGGTGTGTAAATGTAGACTTCATATATATCTTGACTTTGAGGAAGGCTTTTGATATAAACCAATATGACATTCTCATAAGCAAACAAGGGAAACTGTAAGGTGGGTGCACAACTGGTGTAAAGACACTCCTCAGGATGGTAATCAGTCAGACTGGTGGGGGATAGATTTAAGGTGTCGCCACAGGAATCTCATTTGTGTCCACTGCAGATGATCCCAATCTACAAAGGGCTGCAAGCTCTTTGGAGGAAAGGGTTAAAATTTAAAACTACCTTGACAAATTAGAGAATTGGTGTGAAATCAAGATGAAATTCAGCAAAGACAAGTGCAAAGTACTATAGTTAAGAACAAAAAATCAACTGCACAATTATAAAATGGTATATCTGGCAGGGTAATAGTGGATCATTAATTGAATGTAAATAAAAGTCAGGTGTGGAAAAGGCTAATATAATTCTGGGGTGACTAGCGAGTTCTATAGTGGGACATAGGAGCTAACTGGCTCATTATTCAGCACTGATGAGCTCTCAGCTGGGGTATTATAGACACTTTGGGGCACCAGTTTTTAGAAAGGATGTGGACAAATCGGAGAAAGCAAACACATTCTAAATGGTTTAGAAAATGTGACAGATGTGGACAAATTAACAAAGTGGGCTAGTTTAGTCTTATGAAAAAAGACTAAGTAGGGATTTGATAGGTCTTCAATTATGTTAAGGGCTATTAGCAGGACAGTGATCAATTGTTCTCTCCATGTTCACTGAAGGTAGGACAAGAACAACCAGGGAGATTTATAATTAGGAAGTTTTCCTAATATCTAACTAAGGGTAGTTAAACTCTGGAACAGGCTTCCAAGAGAGATTTTACAGTCCCTGTCATTGGTGGCTTATAAGATTTGGTTAGACAAAAACCTATCAGAAAAGGGCCAAGTATAAATAGACCAAACTCAGAGGTGGGGCTAGACTAGATGACCTCTCGAGCTTCCTCCCACTCGTACATCTCTATGGCTACGTCTAGACTGGCATGATTTTCTGGAAATGCTTTTAACGGAAAAGTTTTCTGTTAAGGCATTTTTGGAACAGAGCGTCTAGATTTGCAGAAGAGTGTCCGTGCCAAAGCACTTTTTGCAGAAAAGTGGCCGTGCCAATCTAGACGCGCTTTTCCTCAAAAAAGCCCCGATCACCATTTTCACGATTGGGGTTTTTTTGCGGAAAACAAATCCAAGCTGTCTACACTGGCCCTTTTGTGCAATGGGAATGGGAGCAGCATAGTATTTCCGCAAGAATCACTGATTTCTTACAGTAGGAAGCCAGTGCTTTTGTGGAAATTCAAGCGGCCAGTGTAGACAGCTGGCAAGTTTTTCCAGAAAAGTGACTGATTTTCTGGGAAAAACTGGCCAGTCTAGACACAGCCTATGATTCTACAATGTTCTTGCTTTCCCTATGACAATTGGGTCAGTGGATCCACACAGAACCACTGGCCCTATTCCCAGCTCCACCTACTCTGGTTCCTCCTGGCAGACAGAGATCCTGAACCCTTTGCACTAGCTACTACTATCCCATTTCTCTCCCTCTTCAAAATTCTGCTCTTCTGTCTGTAAAGTGAAGGTCTAACATCTTTGATGTAGATCTTCCACTTGACAACAGTTTTATGAGCTAATATTCAGTAGATCAGCGATGGGCAACCTAGGCTAGTGAGTGGGGTTCCTGCATCTCAGTGGACCGCAAGATTGTCATAACCAAGACAGTCTCCCTGGATAAGGTAGTTTTGCTAACAATGCTTGCATAGCTGGAATTTGCAGGGTATGCTGATTGAACCATCGAAGCACTTTGGCTGCAAAATGAGCATATGGCTTTCACAATTAATATTGTTTGTGATCAGCATGCACCTCATTTCATGTGTCCTTGCATTATGTGTGTGTCACTTTAGTCAGACCAGTAGGAAAAAAACTATGCAGATGGAAACCAGTAGAATTTGGCAACTCTTCATAGGGGGATAATATATAAAATGTCTCCACTTGAATCTTCCATTTCACCTCTGTCACTAAGGATGTAATGACATGACACCACCAGTTTTGGTATCATCTCAGGTAGAAACAATGTAAAACCACAAAGGTTCTTTTAATGGATTACATATGGAACAATTAACTAGGCCAAGGTTTCACTGCAGTTATTAGAAACTCTTACCCGGATTCAACAAGTTTATAAACTTTGGCAAATGTGATGTGAATTTTCTATCTCTACATTCACTCACCCACTCAAATGGCCCTCAGTGACACACTTGCTTAGATACTGCCAGGCTAACAGAATCCTAAACCAGGTCCAGACATGACTGACAATTTTGCATGATTTTTCACTGACCTGCTCCATTGTATATCATAGGAGACATTTGTCATGTTTTTAAGCTTTGGTATATCTCAGGCTTCATTTGGAGAAGTCTTATTAAGATTTTTCTTTTTAAATAATAGATGGTGCCATTTCATAAAAAAAAAATCATGCTCCAGAAATTGCCTGGATTTTGTGAATTAATACATCACATTGATATAACAGATAGAAATGTCTCCCAAAACTAGTTTCTGAAAAGCTGTCATTGCACAATCAGAGGCTCACCCAGCTGTCACCATCTGAGCATCTTTCCATCACCTTGGGAAAAGACAAATATTTTGACATCTGCAATGCACCAGTAACGTTTTGCATCACGAAGAACAGACTCATTGGAGGAAATATCTCCAAGGAAGAATTCCCAGCTTTTTAGATTTCTCTACATGAACCCTTTACTGTTAATCATCATACACCCTATTAATATATTCAGTGCTTCACTGGGTAATGTTTATTCATCATTACTGGGACTGTAAGTGTGTGTGTTGTGGCAAAGCTCTTGCCATACCCCGAGGGTCATGCATGTCCTGGTGGTTAGTGTTTGCCTCAGAGGCTCACTGTGACCCTCCATGCAGCCTCTGGCCCTTTACTAGAAGCAAAGATCAGAACCTACTGAGCCATTCTCAGCATAGGCTAGTCAATAGTTTGAGGTGAAACCTTTCTGTAGTCCTGGTCCCCTCCCCTTAGGGGCAGACCTTGTAGTGGCATCAGGAGGGTTGGGGGGAACCCGGGCCCACCCACTACTCCAGGTTCCAGCCCAGGGACCCTAAGGCAGTGGCAACTGGCAGTGTTTCCTCCGCTCACCTTGCAGCCTTTCCCGGGACCACTTCCCCAAACGATCCCTGTTACTACCTTCTCCCTAGTACCTGAGCAATCCTTTCTACTCCGCAATCTATCACACTCCCAGTCCTTAGTTCTCTGTGTACCTTAAGACATCAAAACAGAAACCTTTACTCATACATCTGGGAATTTTCAAGAGACATGCTAATCAGATCAATCACTGTATATATTCATATGGCTTTTTCAATTTTCCTCAGAAGTATTGAGTACTGCTCAGTGGCTTGGATTGCTACATTTTTCAAAGCGCCAAGAAGGACAAGAAGGTTATAGAAAATAATAGCCTGACGGCACATTTTGTAAATCACCCATCAACAGCTTTTATTGATGGTTTTATGTTGCTTTAACTTTCTGAATAATATTGCCCATTCAAAAAAAGTATTCAAAAAAAGTATAGTTAATACAAATAATTGATTTAGAAACGATTAATGAAATCTGAGGTCAGGGCTCTATAAATAGGTAAAGTCCCATAGTTAGGTGTATATTTTTTTCAAGTGAAAGGAATCTGAATATTGGTTTAAATTAGAGAAAAGTAATAATGACATTGGAGGGATTCCATATTTAATCATCCTCAATTTTTTCTATACTAGATCTTCCTCATTTACAAGTCTGAGAATTTTTCTGACTGTACTGCAAACTCTGCTCTGCAAATCAACCTGAATTCTTGCTGTGTCTTGAATTCATCATCACCATTAAGAAAGATTCAGTAATCAGAATGTAGCTAAGAGGTTTGTTAAGGCTGCATGAAGCAGGGTCACCAGTCCACAGGTGTATTAGCTCTGCAGAGCCTAATGTAGCCTAGACTAGTTTTATTAGCTATTAAGCAGATGAGCAGTCTCACAGGGTACATCTACACAGCAGGGCTAAACTTGAAATAAGCTTCACAACTTGAGCTATGCTAATAACTTATTTTTAATTTGGGCACAACTACACAGCACTTATTTCAAAACAGAGCACTCTTCCTCCAACTTTCCTTAATTCTTGTAAAATGAGGGTTACAGGAGTCAGAGTAAGAAGTCCTTCAGCTGGACGTTATTTTGATATTATGTCAAAATAACTGCTTGTGTGTAGACATGCACTTTATTTTGAAAAAACGGTGCTGTGTAGATGTACCCACAGAGAGCTAGCAGAAGGATGAATGAACTTAAATGAAAGCAGTAGTCAGTTTTGATATCCTAGTTATTTTTGCAGTGATTCTCACATTTGAAAGGTTAAAATAAATTCTCAGCATTGGATGCATGACAGTTCAGTCTTAACTTTGGTTTAAACTTTTTTCCCTCCAAGGTTACCATTCTCTGCCTCAGCTTATGTGTGTATGTGGGCTGCTTTCACACAATATATATATACACACACACTACCTATATGGCCCTGAGGCTGTCACATGGGCAGGCTGTGAACCCACTGCTTTGGACTGTTTCCATGGTCCTTTCTTCCTGAAGCCAGTGGGTCTGTCTTTTTCTAAGTCATGTCTTTTCTACTGCCATGCCTATCTTTGCTCAGATAGACACTGCTCTGCTACTGCTATTCTCACAGGGAGACTCCTGGGTGTGTGTAGACTACTCTGAGAGCAATGGAAAGTTCCTCTGGTAGCTATATTTTTTGATAGTACAAGATGTAAATAGTTTTATTTAATTAGAAAAATGTGTTTTTTGCACTCTGAAAAAGTTTCCGTTTTGGAATAAAACCACAATATTTTCTAAATGCATTTTGGAGAGTCAGGAGACATGTCAAGCCTGATTTAAAAATAGTTAAACCAGTCTTATTGGTTTCTCATTGGCTTTCATAGTATCATTCACAAGGAATTACCACCTGCAAAGAATGGTGCGTAGCTGCTTTACGGTCTGGTTACACACTGAAAACAAAACCTAAAAAGAAGAAGGGTTTCTTATGTACACACTACAGCTTATGTCAGTATAAGTTCTGTCACTCAGTGGTGTGAAAAAGCCACTCTCTTGAGCGATGTAAGTTACACTGACCTAAGTGCCAGTGTAGGCAGTAATAGGTAGTTGAATGAGCTTCTCATGGTGACAGTTACTGCTGCTCATGGGGCCTGGAGTAATTCAGTTGCCAAGGAAGCTCAGTCCTGTGGATTTACAGTGTCTACACTTGTAGAGCTACAGTGGTGCTGCTGTATTAGTGCAGCAAGCTCTGTATATAGCCATTGCCTTGGAATCACATCTGACATGTCACCAGCTGTTTGCATGTCAGAGGAATGGTGGTGACTGTTCAGTTAAAATTTGAACATGAGGGAGGGAAGGATGATAATCTAAGTTTTAGATTAGAAAAAGGGGATTCTTATATAGCACAAAATCCAGAGGCACTTTGATATGAGTATTAACAGGGTGCTTTGATGTCTATAGTTGAGATAAATTAGCTCACCACCCCAATGAATCTGTGTGATTCCAGCTCAGCTAAAGGTAAGATGCAAAGGAGCTGTCTTGGTTGCTTATATGGTCCTGGTTGTTTTGATTATGTATTATAAAAAGGACTCCGGGGTTTGTGACTTTTTGTGCATATTTTAAAAATGGTTGTTTCTTTGAATACATGATGGATGGTATGTAACATAACATTATCCCATGCAATGTGATACAACATTGCATAAAGCTTTTACATTGGTCCCTGCGCACCACGGAGCATAAAAATTGGTTTTAAATAGCTCTCTTCATATTTAAAATATTCCAAAGCACTCTTCAAACCCAAGGTCTGAGTTGGATGGAGGCAGTCACGGTGCTCAGTATGCACACACCAACAGTTTATGCACAGCCATGGATATCAGAACTGTACTTTCTTTGATCTAGGGAGGCTCTGTTGGCCTGGTAGGGGGTACTGTAATGTTAAGCCATGGTGAATATTTGCTTTTATGGAAACACCAGTGTCTTTCATGTTTTCTTGATTAGTAACATTATAAATAATTAGGGACATGTTATACTCGATAGGTGTGAGTGAATGATAGTATCTGTGATACTTCAGTAAGAATAAATGCATGCTTTCATAACAATAAGAATTAAAACATTGGTATTTCATATGGTCATAGTTAATATTCTACAGGTGAACTCTTGACCCCTAATTTAATCTGGCATATCGAAAAGGATTAGGATTGTATATAGGAATCATTTTATCTCTTCCTTTCCCTCATTTTACAGCACTTGTTGTCATAAGAATTTCTTATCCTTCTGTTTCAGTTTCTTTTGAAATATGGTACAGGTGATAACAAGGCTATGTGTGCAGTTCAAGGGCCATATTCTTCCCTTAGCACCTATAACAGGGAGGTCTGTCAGGGCCCAAGTTTTCTTTTGCTGCTGGAAGCAGAAAGCTGTATTTAACACTGCATGCATACTGAAAATGTTGCTGGAGTATACCCTTAGTACCAGATTAACACGAGGAACCACACTGAATAAAGTCATTGTGCACCAGTCAGATATCAATACATTCAAATTTCTTGAATGAAGGCTCATGAGGCTGGGCTGATATAATACAGAAAAGGACAACTACGATTATAGCTGTGCATCACAGCTAATTTTGTACATGTTAGGAATAAAGAAAGCCACGATTCCCGACTAGGTCTTTTGCTTAAGTATTAGAACTAAGAACAAGAAAGCATTAACATTTATGAAAATATATTGCTCTGCAATTTGTGTGTTTCATGGACTTCAGAGAAACAAAGACAATCCCCGCTCTGAAGAGTTTGTAATCTCTATTCAGCTATCACACAACAAAGGGGCCGTAAACAAGAATAGTAGAGGGAGAAGGTAGAAGGAAGTTTAAAATAAGATCACACAGTTACTCAGGATAGCATTGAGACTAGGCATATATAAACCACACACTGGGAAATGGGGGACAAAGGAAAGGCACTTGTTGCAGGAAGCTCCTTCCAGTCATGCCTGAAAAGAGTTCTCTCTTAAAAGAGCATGATATGGGGCAGATCTTAATATAATGGGAGCCCCATGCTGTTTCGAACTGAACCTCAGCTCAGAGTTTCAAGCCACCGCATAAGGGACTTGTGAATGAGGGAGGGAACCTCCTATCCTCTTTCTGGTAGGATGTGTGGTGGGCCAATAGCCAAACCTTTGCCATGCCTCTGGAAAGGCAGGGACATAGCATGAACTAACCCAGAGAGTAGGCTGGGTGGTATCCTAGCCCAGAGTGCACATATGTACTGCCTGCTTCAGGGCCATGGGTTGGAACCCAGTGGCGTGGGTGGCGCTGGGTTCCCCCATTGCTAATCTCTGAGCTTGAGCCACTAGATGCTATGGTTAGATCTAGGGAGGCAGTCTCCCTATCACTGGCATACACACATCTTCACAGATATATTACATTTGGTGGTTTCTCCCACCTCCCAGCCACACATTATGAGCAATAATGCAATAGGTTTCAGATGAACATGGGAATTAGGATTTACATTTTTCTTTAAGAAAACCAGAGCACATTTTAAAATAGCATTCCATGTGTAAGGCAATGGGGGATGTTTAATATATCCGTGTCTTTATTTAAAATATTAATTTAGTGAAGGTACACAGTGATGGAGCTGGCCAGTGCATAAGCAGAGAAGATAAAGAATAGGCTACCTTTGAATTAGCATCTTCACTCTGCCCCAATGATTTGCCTAATCTTGATTTAGAGGGGGAACAAAGAGAAAGTTGTAGTCTTGAAGGGTATGTCTACACTGCCACTCTAGTTAGAAATACGGTGGCTAATGTAGGCATTTGAACTTGCAAATGAAGCCCGGGATTTAAATATCCCAGGCTTCATTTGAATTTTCCCGGGTGGGCACCATTTTTAAATGCCCATAGTTCGAACTACCTGCCCGCAGCTACACGTGGCACGGACTAGGTAGTTAGAATTAAAGCTCCTAGTTCGAACTACCGTTATTCCTCCTGCAAGGATATTTAAATCTCAGGCTTCATTTGCAAGTTCATATGCCTACATTACCCACCCTAGTTCGAACTAGGGTAGCAGTGTAGACATACCCTAAGATCATTCAGTCCATGGTCCTCCTGCAGAAACTGCCAACTAAGTTTGCCTACTAGGACCAAATCATAGGGATGCTGGGTTTTTATGTTAGCGTATATCCATTATCACCTGTTCTGAGACCACCAATTCATTTCAGATCAGGCAACTGAATGCAAAGTGGTCCTGGCATGAAGACACTGGCCAGATCTTGATCTGCTGAAAACCAGTGTAGCTCCACTGCATGTATGCCCAGAGAAAGCTGGATTTTGATGCACCACAGGATATGAGGGGAAAGGGTGAGTTCTGAGGGAATGAGGACAAATTTTGACTTGTTTCATGCAAGTAGTTGTATAAGTGGGAATGTATCATACAAATCTGCACTTAATACAAATTCTGATGAAGAAAGCTTCCATTGGTCCGGGTCTCTCAGCTTCTGAAGAGGTAAATAAGTAAGTCAACACTTAACCCTACATTTCCAAATAAAACCCATTGTCTCTTTTAAACCATGTGACCCGTTTCCAGTATGGTGTCCTAGAGTCATTGGAAAGTGCAGTATGTCAAGACAACATATTAATGTCCTGCTTGGTACAGGGACAATTGATGAAGCAATCAGGCAGTGCTTAGAAACAGCTCCTGTGATGCACAAAAAGAAAAGCAGCTGTGTCTGGTCACCACTTTACCTACATCCTGATGAAATCTGCATCTGACTCTGTATGGTATGCCTAATTTTGGGACAATATTGTTAACAAATTGGGCCTGCTAACACTTGTAAATTGGTTTTAACTCGGCATGTGCTCCATTATTGCATGTTTCACAACTTTTTGTATGCCTCCCTGTGAAGATTTTATAAAAAAAAGATCGTTAATTACCAATGAACTAGAGTGGGGTTCTACCATCGTGATTAGTATTAGTGCAATGGGATTTATTATGACTGAAGTATTCTTTTAGTATGCTATCAACTTCATCTTATATTCCTAAGAAAGATATTTTCCAGCATTGATAGGTTTTTAATTAATTCATAGATGGAAAGCATGCTTTTTCTCTAAGTTAATTCCTGTTATGCCCATAGCAATCTTTTGATATAAGTTACTGATAATAATATCAATCAGGAGCATATTTAATGTCTGGTTTCCATCACATCAAAAACATTGAAAAGGCAATAAAAGGAGAATGTACTTCGGGTTTAACAATACATATTATAAAACAGAAAATGATGTAACCTGTATAATTCATTATGTAAAACATGGAAAATAGAAATATTATAAACAAACCTATACACAGTTGAATTCTGTGCTCTTGTACACAGTTGAATTCTGTTACAGTTATGGCTGAATTCTGACTTGTAGTGCAATCCTCTTTTACAGTAACTGGGCACCAGGATGTGAGCAGGGACAGAACCATGAGTGGGTTGCAGAACCTGTTTAAAGGCACATGTCTTCTATGTCTCTATGGATGTCCCTGTGTCTTTGAGATCTTAATTAATAGTAATTAATCTCTTATTAAGAAGGGTCTATTCTAGTAAGATATTTTGACTGATATACAAATCAGAGAAAGGAAAGACCTGCTAGATCATCTGCTCCGTCCTATTCTATGTGCTTGTTCTCTACATGCAATACAATTTGTGTGTGTGTGTGTGTGTGTGTGTGTGTGTGTGTGTAAAACACGCAAACACCTCTTCTTTCCCCCTAGAAAAAAGCATTGGTAAGTCAAACTGGCTAGTACATCATTGATTTAGTTTCCCAGCTGGAGACTGCTGGAATTTAACCTAATGTCTACAAGAAATTAAAAATAGCAAACCTCTACTTACTGCTATTATAGGTTGCTTACCTCACTGAAAAGATGGAGGACTCCTTTCTGATTTGAATGCAATGTACTATAGGTACCAGTCTATGAATGAGTATTATAAAGAAATCGTGATATGGTGTATATTAATTACCCTCCTCAAATTCTGAACTTACAGGAATGAGTCATATGATAATGTAATTTCATAACAATTACATCAAAAGTATATTAATGTGACGTTTTATAGTTTTCCCTATTTTATCCTTTCAAATGAGTGATTAGAGAAGATGAGTCAATCATAAACTTATATTATTAATGATAATTATAGAGATTTATTTGGTGCCATAGATGTGTTTGATAAGAGCAATGTACCTAGAGGCTTGCAGAAGGCTGCATACAGATATCACAGTCATTAAAGATATAATGAAATCATGGTGGGTGGGATTAGTGATATGACTAATTTTATTTAGTGATATGACATTTTATTTATCCATTTATCAATGATTCCATTGCCACTGCACACTGGAGCTCAATGAGTGGACAGGGTGTGGTCGGGGGCACTTTGGAAAAGGAGTATGTGGATCAGGGCCAGGGACAGCCTGTGAGCATAGGCAGACTCAGCGGTTGCCTAGGGCACCGTCTTCAACAGGGCGCCTGGGGTGCCCAATGATGACGTCACGGGGCGCCCGATGATTACGTCATGGCCATTGACGGCCGTGCAGGTGGGGGCGCTGATCATGCCTTCCACCTGGGGCTCCAGCTGCCACAGCTCACCTCGGGCCACTCCTGGTCGGGGCTGTATTCACTTTCCTAAGCATCTCCATCTGGGCTTAGAAGGAAACTCTCAAGAGCAGGCAGGCACATGCTGAAGGGCCCCATGGTATGAGTAGGGGGCAGAGCCGTGAGAGGGTTGCAGAGACTGTTTAGAGGGATATGCCTTCTATAAGAACTTGTCTACACTGGCATGCTTTGTCTCCAAAAACTGCCTTTTGGTGACAAAACAGTGAGAGAATTTACACTGAAATGCAACTTTTGTCAGGAAAAACAGCCAGTTTTGGCAACAAAAAACTTCCAGCCCTGCTTTTCTCCTCCTTTTATTGTGAACAAAGAGCCAGTGTGGACTCTGCTGTTTGTTTTGTTGGGAGAACAGGCTTCCACCAGTTTCCCACAATGCCTGCCCTGATGGTTGTGCTCAATGTTCTTTGATCTCTGTTGCCCTGCAGGCATACACTCCTCCCCTTTAAGCTCTAGGAAGTATCTGACAGCTGAGTGAGCTGCTCTGTTTGGGGAACAAACAAACAGAAAATCATTGGAACACTCCCCTTGTACCCTGTTAGGAACACAGGGGGAGGGCTGGGGAGACTACTGTGCTGCTTTGACATTCCTCAGCATGGAGAGCTCACAGAGGTATGAGGGAATCCCAAGAAGCACAGGATTAGCTCTGCCTTCCCACAACGCTGCACTGGGGGGTGTTTACCCACGTTACTTTGTTCTATCTGTAGACAGGTTGCTAGCAATGTGGCCATGAAATGTCAACAATGGGAGGGAGAAAAACCAGTTTGCACTGCTGTGTCAATTACTTTGAAATCTACTGATGAAAAAATGATCTAAGTACAAAGTGTTGTTGTTTCTATTTTCTAGGTCTAATTGATCCTCATTGTCGGAGTGTCTGGGTACATCACAATCACTAGGTCCCAGAAATAATGGAAAGATAAAATCCTTTAGTGATTGTGATGTACCCAGACACTCCGACAATGAGGATCAATTAGACCTAGAAAATAGAAATAATAATGCTTCATACTTAGATAATGTTTTAAAAATATATTTTAAAGATGGGAAATAGAGACACAGGTAGGTTAAATGATTTGCTCAAAGTCAAACAGTCTAAGCAGAGAACAGCCCTCCCATCTCCTGAGTCACAGCCCAGTGCCTTAACTACAAGACCATCTTCACTCCTGGGTTACAAGTATGCCCATGGGCTGTACTCTTCTCCTTTATAATGTCCATCTTCCTTTTTTTTCATCTTATTAAGTGAGGACCTTTTAATAGATTGCTCCCTAGTGATGATTAGTGGCGGAAGGCTCTCTGAGATAAGTGTTTGGAGGAAGGATTTGAAAGATGAGTGCATCAATAGTGTGTTCCAATGATTTTCTGTTTGTTTGTTCCCCAAACAGAGAAAATTGTGGGCTGTGAGAAAATTGTGGGCCACAATTCTGTTTTGGAAACCACAATTTTTAATATACATAGTTGCTGCATATTTGAGTGGCATTGTGACCCCCCCCCCCATGTGCCAGCTAATCTCCCATGATTCTATGATTTGTATCTGTTTCTTGCCACATGTTTCTTGCATATATATTACCCACAAAAATGCTAATGGAAGTCAGACATTTGTTCTGGGAGGAAGGTAAAATATAATCAGTCCTAATGAAGTAAGTTCTACTCACATCTGGCTGATTTAGCAAGAAATTGCTCTACTTGTGAAAGTGTACTTTCTTCATGCATTTCTCTGTGGCAGGGAGACCCAGGACAGCCTGGTGGAGAACAAAAAAGCCCCAAAAGTAAAGACTGAGAAGTGTAGTACAATAAAGCCCAGAAGGTAGTGTTCAGAAGCTGGTCTGGTTCTCAGGGACAACACAGGACAGTCATAGTTCATGCTTTAATAGCAGCAATTGAAGCATTCTCACACTGGTTCACCTGCTGATCTAGAAAATTACAGTTCATGTCACAGCAGACTTCACTCATTGCTGCCCAGAGCCATCCCCCATCCAGGCAGCTAAATCCTGTCTATATGTGTATGTGATAGGTGGTATTTTTCTGATCTAGCCATTTTAAAAAGAGCTACGGAATAGTTACATTGAGAGTACCAAAGTCAGCTATATAAACATAGTCCTCATTGCTGAGTTACTTGTCTGAGTTAGGGGCAATTTTGTGTTACAGAAGCCTGGAGCAGAGTGCTTTTATTCAATAACATTAAAGCTGGGTGTGTTCTTTGGAGAGTTTGGCACTTTGATGCGCAAAGTCTGGGGGAGGGGAATGAATGATTGTACCCAGTATTTCCTATGACTAGAGTCATTGTTAAATGAGCAGTACATGAACACAATGCACATGTACCTTTGGCTGTACCAAACACGGAACTCTAACTTTTCAATGCAGGAAACGTGACATACTTGAAAAAGTGGCACAAACAATTAGCAAAAACTAATGTAGCAGAAAACAAGCCATGATGTTAAAATAATAAATATGGTAACAGTTTCTGTGGTTTAGTTTTAGTGCTGTTCTGCAGAACCAGTCCTGGGCTTATAAAATCAAGGATGCCCACATATTGAATACTGCATGCAGATATCAAAAAAGATATATTGGAATTGGAAAATATATAGAAAAGCGCAACAAAAATGATTAGGGTTATGAAACAGAGCATATGAGGAGAGATTAATAAGCCTGGGTCTTCTGATCTTTGAAAAGAAATGACTAAAGGGGTTGTGGCGTTGCCCTGCCCTGGCCCTTTAAGGGGCTGAGACAGGGAATCAGGGGGAAGCCCAGCTGAGGCAGCTAAAGAGGGCCCAGCTGGAGGCCATTAAAGCAACTCCTGGAAGGAGGCGGGAGACCAGGCCTGCCTGCCTAGCAAACCTAGGCTACCGGGTCTGTAGGCCTAGGGCTGCAAGGAGGCAGTCATGGAGGGTGGGGCTTGCATGGAGGCAGCCCTAAAAGGCCGGGCTGCAAGGAGGCAGCTGTGGTAGGCTGAGGGAGTTCAAGCCAGGGAAGCCCCAGGCCATAAGACCACAAGGCAGGGTTGCAGGAGGCAACCGGGCAGGCAGAGGCTTGCCTTTGGCCAGGGAGGAATGGCTGGGAGAGACTGCAGTCTGCCTTGAGACAGGGCTAGAGAGGGACTGGCAGTGGGCCACTGATGCCTGGAGGGTGCTGAGGAACTGTGTGTTTGTGGAGGGAGCTGGGTGTTCCTGGGAAGAAGAACTGGGGATCCTAGGGGGTAGGGAGGGTCCTGGACTGAAGGAAGAACAATGACTCCCCTGCCCTCCCTCCCTCCGGATGGGGGTGCGGACCAAGACTAGAGTGGTCACTGCCAGAGGGTAGTGCCCTGAAGAGAACACCACACCCAAAGATGGCGCATTGGCGTTGGAGCAGCCGGTTACTTCCCCAAAGCCACCCTGAGAGAAGAAGCAGTGCGGAAAGCGAGTGAACCTGCTACAGGGTATATGATAGACCTCTATGAAATCGCGATTGGTTTGGAGAATATAAATAAGGAAGTGCTATTTACTCCTCATAACACAAGAACTAGGACTCACCTATTAAAATTAATAGGCAGTAGGTTTAAAACAAACAAAAGGAAATATTTCTTCACACAGAGTCCAGTTAACTTATGGAACTCCTTGCAAGAAGATATTGTAAAGGTTCAGGCTATAACAGGGTTTTTAAAAGAACTAGATAAATTCATGGAGGAGAGTCCATCAAAGGCTATTGGCCAGGATGGGCAGGGATGATGTCCTTAGCCTCTGTTTGCCAGAATCTGGGAATGTAACACATTGGATGGATCACCTGATGATTACATATTCTACTCATTCCCTCTGAAGCACCGGGCACTAGTGACTGTCAGACGATAGGATACTGCGCTAGATGGACCCTTGGCCATTCTTATATTTTGAATATGGTTTTCTTTATCTTTGGGATCCCAAAACGATAGGGCTAGGTGTAGCAACAATAAAAAGCCATCATCTTATCTTTAACAGGAAGAAGATTAAAATGCCGAGAGCACTGGGGGAGGGCATCTTATGAAATTGGTGCATCATCCCTACCAGTCAATTGTTGTATTAACCCTAAAACTCAGTTACACTGACACTGATCTGTATGCTTCGGAAGTACTGGAAATGAAAGTGTCCACACTAAAAACAGAAAGTGAGATTGATCCCAAATATGGTAAACATAGTGCCTGCAAACTGAAGCCTACAGATGACCTCTACTTATTTGAGGATGAATGAGCTTATCTCATTATGCTCCGTCTGACCCAAAAGCTGAACACTTAGACAATTTAATAAAGGGAACCTAACTTTTATATTACAATGGTGCCTAGCCACTGCAGTAATATTTGGCATCCCATTATGCTAGGTACTATATAAATATATATAGGGCTTCCGATTTTCAGTTTTATTGGCTAAAGATCAGTAAACCAACCCCAATTTTAAAAAGACAAGGAGGGTGAAATACCAATTTAAATAGATGTTTATGTAATAAACATCAGAAAAGGTTACTTGCATCTAATGGCTTGTCTGCATGGAGAAGAATGCAGACTACAGAGGTGTGATGACTCCTAAAGTGAACTAATGTGTTCCACCTTTACTGGTGTATGTAGACCCTGCTGGTAAGCACCAAAATTTCTCTAGTGTGCTTTCATGCACTGCTGTTTGAAACAGTACTAAGTTAAAGCACACTAGGGAACACTACAAAGAATCTCTTTGTATACCCTGTAATGTATAGAGTCCCAAAAACCTTCCTCACAATTCTTAGATAGCTACATAAAAGTAAAAAAAACCCTAAAATTAATGAACCCTGAAAGCATATAGGATAAAAAAAATCCCTTCACCAAGAAGCAATATAAGAAAAGGGACATACCTAGAGTATGCCAACTATGCCATACTCCCCTGGAGTAGCCAGCACTCATCTCCTTTCTTATAGGCACCGTGACAGAAATGACATGTGAGTTGAGATTTGATGGAGAAAATGTTTAGGGAGGATATTCAGTAAGTAAAATTCAGCAGCATGTGACAAGGCACAATTATGTCTGTGGGAAGCTGACAGAAGGGAAGACATGCCTGACATCACTGGCAGAAGTAAAGTTTTGGGGTTACACCATCAGAAGCAAGAACAGAACTAAGGGGAAAAGTACTGTTGTAAAGGGCCTTGAAGGTGAAGGCAAGAGGTTTGAATTTGATGTGAAAATAGAAGGGGAAGCGCAAGAATTCAAAGTGACGAATGCCAGACAAAGAAGATGGTCTTTGCTCAGGGGCTGCAAATGTATCCTCCTAGCACAATCCATCCTATTAATTACAGTACTATGACATTCATTTTTGCACCTAAGAGTCACCTTCTCCCCATAAGAGCAATTGTTGTTACATGCCCCCATCAGGCTGCATAGAGAAAAGAGCTAGCAGAGTGATGCAGTTCTTGTACCTTCTCTTCAGGAGCTGAATGTGTCTCCACTGCAATCTAGCTCAGCTCAACGAGCTTAGAAAGTGGCAGTGCAGTGAAAAGCCAGGAACTTGATGTGATATGGTAAAATCTGCTTTTTTTCCCCACAAGATTTTAGAAAATGTCCCCTCATGTAATCTTGCATGTTTCACTGTCAGGAATTAGAATCCAGAGATAACAATGAAAATCATACACGTCCCAAAAGAAAAGCTCTGTGTAGCATAGGCACCAACTTCTCCTCTACCTGGGGGGTACTCGACCCCCCCCCCCCATTCGCCTCTCAGCCCTGTTCTACTACACCGATTCTCCTTCACCCCAGCCCATGCCCCACCTCTTCCCTATCTCCTCCCCCTGAATATGCTGCATCCCAGATCCTCTTCCCCCTCCCACACCCAGAGCCTCCGGAATGCCACAGAACATCTGTTTCATAGCAGGCAGGAGGCACTGGGTGGGAGTGGGAGTAGCTGGACAGCAGGGCTGCCACTAGGCAAGAGGTGCAGGGAGGCAGAGGGCAAAGGGGGAGCTTGGCTGCCAGTGGGCACTGAGCACCTGCTAAATTTTCCTTATGGATGCACCAGTCCCAGAGCACCCACAGAGTTGGTGCCTCTGCTATGTAGCTCAAAAGCTGGTATGTCTCACCAAGAAAAGATGGTTTGATAAAAGATATTACCTCACCCACTATGTTTCTCTAACGTCCCAGAGGGCATCTCTCAATACCCATAAGTCAGGTTACACTATGAGATGCTTGCTGGCTATGTCTACACTGCAGTTAAAAACCCCTTGGCTGGCCTGTGCCAGGTGACTTGGGCTTTGGGTCTGTTTCATTGCAATGTAGATGAAGGATTGGCTCAGAACTGGAGAGGGGATGTGGTTATGGTTAGGGGCCTATAGAGGTCCCTGAAGGATCTGGGAGACAGATAGGCTAAAGTGATTACTGCCAAGGTCAAAAAGGACCATTATCTAGTCTGAATTCCTATATAGCACAGGCTGTGCAGGAGCTACGCAGAAGCTGGAGGTCTGGGGGATGGAGCCTGATTGTAGTTGTGTGGGAGCTGACGGTAAGCCTGTTTTGGAATCAGAAAAGGTGCCATGAATCTACTCTTGCACCATGGCCCCCCTCATCAGGTAGTTCTAGAGAGGTTAAAAAGAGCCAGTTTTAGGGATGTTTCCAGCAAAGCAGTGCAGACCCAGAGAGGTTGGATAAGCTTTACATGACCATCCAACGTCATACACGTGGGTGTGAACCCAACCAAATCCAGCCTTTGAAATGTTTGAGTTTCTGCTCCATTTGAGGGGATCAAACGATCTTGAATATTGACAACATTTTCATGACAGTCCCCACTGGATAGCAAATGGCCTTGAATTCTCACCTTTTTTGAGGCTTCAAATTCCAACAATTCCCTTACATGTAAAGGCCACATACAGCAGCCCTTATTTATTTCTTAGTTCATCAAAACACTCAGACATGTTTAGGGTCTGCCAAATCATTCCATCCCTTTTGCGGCTCTTGTTAATGTCATTTCCCCAGCACCCTGAATGTCCCCTCTTTTTCTGCCCATAACGTTAGGTGGACATGCCTAACCCACACACAAGTTATATAATGTTTGAGTGCTTTTGGTTTTCCAAATAAACCACATTTGGCACAGACATTGTTCACTGGGTTATTATATAACAGGGCTGGGCCTTGGATCTGCATGGACAATGAAAGTATAGTTTTATGAGGACTTGAAGTACTAATTTTGCAGAATGTTCTTCTTGTCTGATGACTGCTCCCAATGCAGCCAGGTGGACAAAAGAAAAGAAACTCTACAAAACAATGAGGATTACATCAGAATGAAGATCAAACATCCAAAAGAGAACACAACAATATAAAATTGTGACTCATTCCAGTAAAATCCAAACCCTCTCTAAATGCATGGGTTCACTTACTGAGTCAGTATGCTGTACAATTATATAAGATGCAGGAAATGGTTGAAAGCCTTTTGTCAATTCCTCCTGTCCAGCTATGGAGTCTTTGCTTGATGATAATTAGTTAACCCCTTCCAGGCTGGTTCAGAAGTCTGAGGGTTTTTTTTTATAGAGAACACCTAAATAGTTTATTTGAAGAATTTAGCTCCCTGCTCCATTTTCAAATGAGCTAAGAACAGGCTGCAGGTTGAATTTGAAGTTAGTAGAGTTCTGATCTTTAAAAGGAGTGAAATTAGAATTGGATCCTTTCATTGTTACACCTCACTCTGACTTGTTCAGTGATCTGATTCTGAACAATTTCAGTCAAATTCAGAGAGAGATTCCTAATTGCTTAATTGGTCAAGCAAGTGATTGGTCAACTCAGTCACATGAGGGTTTTTTTTCAAACTCACTGGAAAACTGAAACACATATATGTAAATGAGCTGGAGCCTTTCTTAATATCCTGAGCTGAATCTGCTTCCTAGAGTGATGCAAATAAGCTTTTTATTGCTTTTAACAACAATTAGCCTATCTGTAAGAATGTGAGCTGGAATCTATTCCATTTTGGCTCATGATCTGTCAACAGAATGATTAACAAAGTTCCAGTTGCAGGACCAAATTTGCCCTCAGCCACACCTCTGCAACTGCTAGAATTGAAGATAAGTGAAGGCATAATATACAGGGAGGCCATAAAAGGTGACCAAGGGCAGGATTTTGCCATGGAAGCTTCATTATTGGTGGTGAGGTATTAGCCTGAATGAACAGTTCCCCTCTCAGGCTGCAGTTTGACTTTGCAGGCCAGGCAGTTAGAAAAGCCATCATTTTGACTGCAAACTGAGATGTCTGACCTAGGAATCACTGAGAGGCAATAAACAAGGAAGCCCACAGCCGCAGCTCTAAAACTGCTTTTCAGCACAGTATAACAGTTAAGTCTTGCAGTGCTGAAGTGTGACCAACCACACTATTATCAGTTCACAATAGTCAACCCATGGAACAGATGAATTTCAGTGACATACAATTATTAAGATTTTGAACCCATATATGCATCAAGACTCTCTCTGACTTCAGTGGCTTTGTATCAGGACCTACATGGCATGCCAAGAATACGCGACTTCAGCCAGCAGTCTTCCAACAACTATTCCAGACTGGTGTTTAAAGCGGGCAGTGTAATTGCTTCTACTTGTTCTACAACAAAGGAGGTTATTGAACAATTTCAAATCCTGCTTTTGAACCAGACTAGCAAGCAGTTAATTATGAGAGTTATTGCTCATGGCATTTCAAAATAATTAAAAAAATCAAATCTCAAATGTGACTAATCCTGAAATCCATGGAATGAATGGACTATCCCAAGGTAAAAGTACATCATGGGAGATTATCTCCTTCATGTGAGAGGCAAGTTCTAACAGTTACCAGACAAATCTCTCTGACTTACTGTATTACTCCTGATCCCCCTGTTAAGGAAAAGGCTGGCTGGTGGAGTAGCTGCCAGTGTATTTTTCCATGGAATGAGACTATCAACACTCAGCAGAATACCTGCCATGTGCTGTAGCCACTTTACCCCAAATGGGACCTATACCCTGTAATACAGAGAATGGCAAGTACTTTAAAATATGTAGAATGTTGTCAGGATATTTTTTCTCTGTTTTACATTTTTATTTAATTCTCAAGAAAGGCATCAGCTCAACAGCTCTGGAAGCAGGTCTTCCCCATATGCTAGGGATGACAAATATTTGTTTCTTACTTATAGGTATGCTGCCATTTGCACGGGCAATGAATATTTGTAGCTACTGTCAGGTCTGCTCCATTCATGTCATGTTCTGGGGCTTGTAGTACTTGGTACTTGTAGCTCAGCTTTTCTGAACTTCTGTTTCCAAAAGTGTGGTGTACTGTGGAGTTGCCTCAGAGTTTGAATGCAGCTCTAGTGAGATCCTCTACAAGGGTTATTGCTCATGTCCTCTTCTCCCAGTCCTGGTGCAGAAGGTCCCTCCACACCATTACTCATCTCCACTGGCTTTTCCAGCACCAGAATGAACCTTGTTCGTTTTTCACTGCTGCTTTTCACTCCCTCTTCATCCCTCTTCCTTGCATCTTTCTTGTGCTTTTCATTGTTGGCACCCTATTTCACTCTTCCAGATTAAGATCTTCCCCGGTTCCTTCTTTCTGGTGGCTCCTTCCATAAGGGATTCCAGCTGACCTTTCTGGATGGGTTTCCTTTCTTGAGTGTTAGTGTATATTGTGATCATAATTTTGTAACAAGGATGTCTTTTTGAGTAGGGATTGGACTGTGTCCAGCTTTCATTTCACATAGAGTTATCATCTGGAGAGTATTCCATGGCCTATCTCATTACTAAAGTGATATAAAATACTTTGGCTGAAAAGTTTTTCAGAGAAAATCATAAGATTCCACAACACCAAAGCCTTCCATGAATTTGTCAGTTCTGTTGAATTATTCCTGTAACTCTTCCCCCCCCCCCCCCCCCACTCCCAAAACAAAACTCATAAAAAATTAAACTTTTTGGACATTTTCAAAATGAAATATTTTGATTTTTCAATTCATAACAACTTTGCATGTAGAAATTATCTTCCATTTTATTTTAAAAATATCCTGCTAGGTATGGACAAAATATTTTTAGAACCCCCCCCCCCCCCAAAATGAATTTATTCAGTATTTTGTTTTGCCAAAAAGGTTTTGTTTTGTTTTTCAGGTCAACGCAAAACATACTTTTTTTTTTAATTTACAGTGAAAAATCCATTATTTGCTTGGCTCTAATTCTTACTATATTTGATTCCGTGACCCAGAGATTAATGGTTCTGCATTCCATTTGTATTCCTTGAGCCACTGAGCCTCCAGATAGGGTGAGCTAACAGTGTATGGGTGTGCTATGCTAATACCAGAATGCTCCTTAATAGGGCCAAGAAATAAATATATAAATGTTTTATCTAGAAGTATTTAATTTTGCCTAGAGAGAAGAGATGTAATTTTCCTAAAAAAGAATGCATTGCCCCAGGTTTATCCTCTTGAGAAAACTTGGGAGAAACCTCTCCCATCTGAATGTTGTTTACACTGTTGCCTACTTGTCTGTGTTATGGTTCTGTACAGGTGCCAAGTCTAATTTAATTTTGTACATTTTCTCGTGTCATCAGTTTAGTGCTGGCTGTCAGGTGATAAACTGTATCTTTTGTTGAATCCACTTCTAACTAATGAGAAGTAATTCTTAAACATGTGACAGCATGCCTAATATTAAAGGCTACATGGCCACATCTGAGGTACTACCTACAAAATATCCTGAAAATGCCGCTGTCTTGGCACCATCCTGATTCTATTGTTGTGAACAACTGTGTATAGTAAAAGTCATTCTCCCTGAGACAAAGATTTATAGTCACTGACTTCATTGGAGTTACACTAGAGATGAATTTGTCCCAAGCAGGCAGTGTATTAGAATCTCTTGTGTCGTGCATACAGTATATGTAACAAAGAACAACTTTGTCTAACCATAAAGCACACTTTTGTATTGGTGACCCCTTTCACAGAGGAAGCCTCTGAGTGCAACTATCCTTAGAAATTAAAAAAACATTTTTAATATTTTACACTCTTGTAAGTCCTGGAGGCAATGCAGGGTTTGGAGGTGGAGGCTGACAGCTTGTCACTCCTATGCAGTAACCTCATGATCCCCTGAGGGAGTCACCACCACCAGTCTGAGAATCCTTGCCCTAAAGTTTGTCAGGTTTGTTTGGCAGATCACCCTACCTATGTGTATGTGGGCATCATTAATGAATCTATTCCTTTGCCTAATAAATTCCACAGAGCTGCATGAGGGTTCACTACAGGCTTGAAGAATTCCTGAATATCCTATAAGCTACTACAAGATCTACCCAGCATTCCAATTAATTTTTGTTTTTTGGAAAATCAAGTGAAAATGTACATGCTTCCATTTAAATTGTTGCTCTGGGATGGCGTTGGGGATGAGGGTTCAGTACATAGGCTGTCCAGAAGAAAGTGGACTATCCCAAGCTCTCTTTCACCATAGCAGCTTGTGGCCAGGTGAGAAGCACCTCTCCATGGTTGCTGCAGCTCCAGCAGGCACAGCCAGGGGAGGTGTGTATGTCCCCCAGCTGTGGCAGGTCCAGGTTCATCTGCCCCCTAGGCTCCCCAGCCAGAGTGAGAGTGCACAATTTGCTGCATTCTTCTCCTCACTTCTTGGAGAAGTGCCAGCAATGTTCCTGTACAAAGGGGGGAGGAGAAGACAACAGAACTGGGGCAGTCCCTGATGGGGGAGTATGCGCCCCCCCCCCCAGTCAGGCTCTTTCACCTGGTGATTCTGTCTCTTTTCTGTATGGTTTATGAAAGGCAATCCCATTCCAGGCACATCCCATTTTCCTGACACAATCAAACCCTTACTTTACTTTAAGTTAGAAGAGGAAGCTGTGTACCAAATTTGGTGGTTCTGGCTCTTATTGTTTAGGAGTTCTTGAACAAACTGACAGATAAACTCTCTCAAATATATAGTAAATTGACTTACATAATAGCCTATGGACATTTTTATTTACTATCTCCAGCAAGAAACATGTTTTTCTTGTCATTTGCCTGTTAGGGACTGGAACATTCATGAAAGACAAAAAACAAGTCCCTTCCCTATTTCCCCTCCAGTAGGAACCTTTGGCTAGAACCCTGAACCACTGCAGCTGATCAGTCTGTTCTAACTGCAACTGGAAATCCCAGTGCAGTCTCTTCCCACAAACACATATATACCTGTTGCTAGTTGCCAATATATGTACCTCTGGGATCCAGATGGGTTAGTGCTCAGAGCAGCTAGCCTCTCCTGCTACCACAGCCACAATATTATTTATAGCAAGCTTGTGCAAGTATGTCTCCTTGAGCTGAAGATCAAAGCTCCAAGTACAGACCTACTCTTAGGCTGTGTCTACATTGGCGTGATCTTGCGCAAAAGCAGCCGTTTTTGTGCCAAAACTTGCTGCCTGTCTACACTGGTGGGGAGTTCTTGCACAAGAACACTGACATTCTAATGTGTGAAATCAGTGCTTCTTGCACAAGAATTATGATGCTCCCACTCAGGAATAAGCCCTCTTGCGCAACTGTTCTTGCGCAAGAGGCCAGTGTAGACAGGCAACATGAATTTCTTGCTCAAGAAAGCCCTATTGTTAAAATGGCCATTAGAGCTTTCTTGCGCAAGAGAGCGTCTACACTGGCATGGATGCTCTTAAGCAAAAGCACATGCCAGTGCAGATGCTCTTTTCTGGAAGAATTTTTGCACAAAAACTCTTCCGCAAAAGAGTTCTTGTGCAAAATCATGCCAATGTAGACGTAGCCTTAGTGTTCCTGATATATCTGTAAAATGGAGGTAATAGCATTTCCTTATCTTATAAGGCTAAATACATTAAGAGACTGAGAGCTACTCAGGCACTAGGGCAATATTAATACTTAAAGTGAGAAGATTTTAGGCTAAATTTCAGGACTGTTCATTTCTCAGGCAATTGATCTTGGGGAAAAGAAAAGGCATTGCACAAACCAAAAATGTGGCCTGTCACAAGGGGGGTGGGATTTGGTGATAGGAGAGGAACAAGTGGGGCTGAAACAGGGATAGCAATGTGAAGGATTCCTACTGAAGTGGGGCAAGATAGCTCAGAGGCTAGTTTGAGGAGAACCTGCTCTGTAGTGCTGCTTTTAACCATAGATTGTCAGGCCCTTGGGTGGGGAAGCATTCTTTCCCTCTGCATTCACCTCACACACAGACATAGATAGGCCATTCATATGAGTTGAAGCTGGACTGTCCTGTCTTTCTCTGGTTTGTCTTTGTCTGGTACTGATATAAAACTAGACGTGGTTTTGTCTTGTCTTATTGTGAATGCACAGGGGTTGCCATTTAGCTGAGCACACTATTTTGGCCCCACTGGCATAAGAACGTAAGAATGGCCGTACTGGGTCAGACCAAAGGTCCATCTAGCCCAGTATCCTGTCTACCAACAGTGGCCAACACCAGGTGCCCCAGAGAGGGTGGACCGAAGACAATGATCAAGCGATTTGTCTCCTGCCATCCCTCTCCAGCCTCTGACAGACAGAGGCCAGGGACACCATTTTATCCCCTGGCTAATAGCCTTTTATGAACCTAACCTCCATGAAATTATCTAGCTTCTCTTTAAACTCTATTATAGTCCTAGCCTTCACAGCCTCCTCTGGCAAGGAGTTCCACAGGTTGACTACACACTGTGTGAAGAACTACTTTCTTTTATTAGTTTTAAACCTGCTCCCCATTAATTTCATTTGGTGTCCTCTAGTTCTTCTATTTAGGAAACTAATAAATAACTTTTCTTTATCGGCCCTCTCCACATCACTCATGATTTTATATACCTCTATCATATCCCCTCTGTCTCCTCTTTTCTAAACTGAAAACTTGTACTGTGTGTGTGAGGTCACGCTGGTGGGGGCTGTGTGGTGTGCTCTGCAAAAGGGTGTCCTTTGTGTAGCATGACCTCACATGCACTATGTGTGTGAGGACATCCCCACGGAGGGCAAGCCCATGCCATTCTGGAATTCCTGTATACTGGGAATGTATTAGTGGCCACTTGACTCTCACAGGGACCAACGCCATAGCAATCTGTCCCTCGTATTATCCCTGAGAGTGCAAGTCACCATAGCCCTGCTGCATCTGCCTTGGACCCTGTACTATGAAGATGCACTGGAGGAAGCAGCACAAACCTTGGGACTGGCACAAAGTGCTTATTCTCTCCACATGATGATCAAGTAATATGGTACTATGATTTCACACAGTCCTAAATACATTTCTGCCTAGTTGGCAGGATCTGACCTGAAGCAGAGTGGACGCTCCCCTGTTACTTACTGATGATGAACGTGGCCAAAAGATGCCCCATAATTCTGAAGGAAAATGCAGGACTATGTAGCACTTTAAAGACTAACAAGATGGTTTATTAGATGATGAGCTTTCGTGGGCCAGACCCACTTCCTCAGATCAAATAGTGGAAGAAAATAGTCACAACCATATATACCCAAGGATACAATTAAAAAAACGAACACACATGAAAAGGACAAATCACATTTCAGAACAGAAGGGGGATGCGGACGGGGGAAGGGAGGAAGAAAGGTAAGTGTCTGAGAGTTAATGGTATTAGAGGTGATAATTGGGGAAGCTATCTTTGTAATGGGTAAGGTAGTTGGGGTCTTTGTTCAATCCCCTCCGGAGAGTGTCGAATTTTAGCATGAATGACAGTTCAGAGGAAAACGTCTGACACTTCGCCAAAGGATTAATGCCCACAAAACAGATATCAGACAGGATCACAAAGAAAAAACAATTTCTTGCCATTTCAACCAGAAAGGACACTGTCTCAACGACTTATCTACCTGCATTCTGCTACAAAGACCTTTTACATCTGCACTTGAAAGGGAATCCTCTGAACTGTCATTCATGCTAAAATTCGACACTCTCCGGGGGGATTGAACAAAGACCCCAACTACCTTACCCATTACAAAGATAGCTTCCCCAATTATCACCTCTAATACCATTAACTCACAGACATCCACCTTTCCCCACCTCTAATATCATTAACTCGCAGACATTCACCTTCCTTCTCCCCCCCCCCCCCCGCATCCCCTTTCTGTTCTGAAATTTGATTTTTCCTTTTCATATGTGTTCATTTTTTTAATTGTATCCTTTGGTATATATGTTTGACTATTTTCTTCCACTATTTGATCTGAGGAAGTGGGTCTGGCCCACGAAAGCTCATAATCTAATAAACCATCTTGTTAGTCTTTAAAGTGCTACATAGTCCTGCATTTTGCTTCAGCTACACCAGACTAACACGGCTACATTTCTATTACTATTCCATAATTCTGAATACCTCCATTTTGGGGTGGGGACTAACTTGACACATTGGTCCTGATGCTCCTCTACAATATAATGCAGGATTTTAGTCACAGGTTCTTTGAATGCACTAATTGCATTTACAAGTGCTATTAATGTTTAAATACCTTGTAAATACACATGGTGGATTAAATAGGTGACAAGACTTCCAACTAAACCATTTTGCTCTGTTGTTTCATTGCTATTGGAGTTGCATGGTAGCCAATTTGCTTTTAAATTCCTTATCACAGAGCATGCCATTGCTCATTTACAACTGCTGGTCGAACATGAGCCATACCGCATGAGAAAATATTTTTCAAAATATAGCCATTAAGCCAGTTTTATTTTTCAAAATCAATGCTAATTTAACCCAGGTCCACTGTAGTGCAGAAATCCCAAATAAAGGTCACCTGATTTCCTCAGCTATTTCTATTATACGAAGTTTGCTGTTTGCAAATTTTGAGGCACTTGTAACAATCCGCATGCATGCAGCACCACACTACTTGCTAACCTTCAGGGCCTGAGTTCTGTGTTAGCAGCTTCTGATAATTGATCACGGTCCTAATTTCTAGCTAACAATGTTGTGTTTAGCATGTATTACATCAATACTCTGAGATGTTTATCCAACAAATATTTACCAAACCAGTGAGAAATACTAGGGCATGGAAAGAGTGCAAAGTATGTGCAAAGTACTGGCAAGAGTGCCTGACATGAAAAGAAAGGGGACACAGGAGGAAACATGGTCCGGTGAGCCACCTAATGTATCCCAATCACAGAGCACCTTGAATTAATACAATAATATTTAGCATTAAAGATAAAGAACAAGTAGCTTTGCTCAATTCATGCCTCCTGGCTGGATATCTGCATACCTGACTACACAGTCCCATAGTGTCTTTAACAATAAGCACTGGGGTTTGTGTAAACACTGGGCTGGGTTTCTTAAAGCTGTCTCAAATTCAGTTGTTTCAAAGTCCTGGTCAGATGTACACGATAGTCAGCTCTTTCGGAGACTCACCTCCATGTAACCTTTTGACAAGGCTCTTGTTTGAAGTCAAATTCTTATTAACCTTCATTCAACCTAAGACCCCCTACGTTGTCACAGACTGATGAATGTGCTGAAATCTCTGCTTTCCATGATCTCTCTCCCTTTAGGAATTCACAGGTGCAGTTCTGTGATGTCAAGGGATTTGCAAAGTCAAGTGTCTGGGAGTTAAATTATGTAATCAGCTAAGGTATTTTCAGTGTATCAGTCTTATTGTTTAGATGCGTCAAGAGTAATTATGTGGGAATTAGTTAGAGGATGTGCATGATAATTCAGAGCTTAGGCTGTAATAATCTTTTTCAGAGCATTCCCAAACTCACATTGTGGTTTAAAAGCAGCACTGTGTTTCAGTGAATAGAACACCAAACTGGGAACTGGAGCATCAGGATTTTATTCCTGATGTGGCCAGTGACTGCCTGAGTGACTTGAGAATCAATTCATTTCTTTTTGCCTCAGTTTCCCCATCTTTCAATAGAGATCACAATACTCACTGGTCTTTATAAAGAGTTTTGAAATCTGTGAGGGAAATGTATTATGTATGTTCTCCCAATGTATATGCCTCAAGTTTTCAGCAAATAGCTCCTAGATCTGCTAATGTTGGAAATACACTTACCAGTCCTGGGACACCAAGCTTTCACTTTAACTAGCTATCTTCCCTTGTCTGGTGGTTCCCACTGTAACCCAGCTCCCTGTATCAGTACCAAGACACTAAAGCATGTGGTATCTCAATTGAATCTGCAACAGAGCTTCAGACCTGACAATGCTCTTGATCTTGCAAGGTTGGCACTTGGAGCACGCCAGCCTCTATTATAAATTAGCAAGCACATCACTGATAGCGGACAGGCAATGTTATTGCTCTGGGACTCAGTGTAAAATTCATCATCCGAGGAGGAGGGGATTACTGCTGGTTACAGACAACAGGAAAAGAAGCCGCTAGGTGTACATCAGAGAGAAGCGAGGAAAAAATTGTTGGCAGATATGGCAAAGATTTTAGTCTGGAAAACTGGAGTAGCTACCTTGCAAGATTAGGAATCATTGCCTAATTACATTTTGTACCTAGAGCACATATATATATTGTGGCAGGGTAACCCCACTTGTGGGTCCCAGTACCTTGCTCCCTTGGTAAGGTTTAAGATCTGGTCTTTCTGCCACAAAGGGCATTGGGGCCAGTGCCCTCAGGTCACCCTGGGCTGCCAAAACAGTCCTTTCCAGCTCTCAGTTTGGCTCTCAGGCTGCCAGGAAAAGGAGGGCCTAAAACCCCCTCTGTTCTTTTGATTTTTGTCGCAAGAATGCGATTGCAGTGTGGACGTAAGTGAAGGGTTTTTTTTTGGAAAAACGACCATTTTTCTGAAAAAAAAAAACCCTCTGTAGTGTAGACATAGCCTTAATCTGCTCTGGTCTCCCCTCACTCTCACTCTCTTTCTCTCTCTCTCCTTCCCTTCAAGGAGGACTTCCTTTTAAAAGGCGCCCCTGCAGCTTCAGGTGAGATCAGCTGGCCCTGATTAATTTATAGCAGCACTATATCCTTTGCTCCTGATTGACCAGGACTGTTGCTGCTTTAGAGTTGCTGTAACTTATTGATCGGAAAAGATAAGAGTGTTGAATGTATCAGACTTCTCAGAGTAGGACAAATGCCATCTCTAAGACCTATTCAATACTATAGTTGATCTTAGTCAAAAGATCAGTTAGAAAGGGCCTCTATTAACAAATTCCTGTGATGACCATAAGATCTAGAACCATATTTCTTCAGTTGCCTCAATTACATTTTGTGCCCACAGTTGTAGTTAATGGAGGGATGAAAATTAGGCAAATAATTTAAACTGATTTATTACTGATTTAACATCAGAAAGAAAAATGTTCTGGGTAAACATGAAGCACATTTTTAGTTATACTGAAATAGATCTGCCAATGGGAGTTGCAGGAAGCGGTGCAGGCCAGGACACTGGCACTCCATAGCCAATGGGAGCTGCATGCACCTGTAACTGTGGAGACACAGGTAAATATAGCAGCAGTGGCCCCCCAAGGGCTACCCCTGGCAAACCACATCCAGTCTATAGGCCAGTTATTGCACACCCTTGATATAGAGCTTCTAACTCACAACTACATGGTTATTTTCAGTAATTCTACAGAGTAAAAATCTCCACATCCTGTTTTGTCACAGCTTTAGAAATCCCAATCTGGCTATAACAAATATGGGCATTTTCATTTTTTTCTTTTATGTAACTGTTTGGTTTGGATCCAACTATATCTCATAAATATTCAGTCATTGGATGTATCAATATAACATCTGAAATAAATGTGTTCTGGGATAATGAATAGCCTATACTAAAATTAAACATTAATTGATAAACAGGAAACACTATCAAGATGTCATCCATAAAAATCTTTTGATGTTTAATCAGCATTAAAAGAGGAACCAACTTTCAGTGTCCTACTTTAGGCATCAAACTGTTGGTCACCATATATGTGCAGTCTCAAATTCCAGTGTTAAACAAACTTTATTTTCAAACACATTTCAAAGTGAATTTCTGGTGAAAAGTTTTTCTCACCAGATGAACTTCCTAATTAATTGGTTATGGATGCTATAATTTACAAAGAAGGCTTGTTTAAAATGCGCTGTTAAGAGTGATTAGCTTAGAAAGATTAAGGGATGACTATATTAAGTCACAAGCCTTGTTTTTTTTTTAAGACGTTGTAAAATAATGATTAAACTTTTTAACTGCCTTCAATCAGCGTAGGAGAATGTAGGAATTGCTTCACAGACTCAGATCAATGGTCTGTCTATCTCTGACAGTGTTCCGTACTGAATGCCTCAGAAACTCCATTTATGGAATAAAATATTCTAAGAGAAAATTTCTTCTTTGCCTTGCTGGTCGGTTGATGTCCTAAAGCATTTTTTAAAAATCTAATGCAATGTAATAATGATATTATCCTGACAAAGGTATTTAGTCCGGTCAGCACCAGTCATTAATATTTTATTGAAACAATGGTATAGGGAAGTTAAACAAGTTGTCCTGTATTGTACAACCAGACTGTGCCAGAGGTTGAGAGAGCATGAACCTCCATCATCTGCATCTTAGCCTGTGTCATAAACTGGGGCGAGTGGCCAGTCCTAATGATTAGAACAGGAGCTGGGGGTCAGAGCCAGAAGCAAGAAACCAGTAATCAGTGCCAAATCAGAAGACCAGTGAGGAAGCAATGCTAGAACAGACTGGGCAGCACAGAAGCAGGCTGGGAACAAGGTGAGAACAGGGAAGGACACGGTAACCTCAGGAGAGATCGTAGTTGTGGGTATGTGCTTAAAGCAGCCAGCTAGAGATCATTTATTGGGCTTAAGAGCAGGTTTGCTGGCTTCTTTGGTGGCTGAGCTGTGTTCATAGATTACCTGGGGATGAGACAGACGCAGCTTCAGGTCTTCATTCCTGACATCCTGGTTCAATAATTTTGCCCCATGATACGTAATAGAATGTAACGATGGCACTAGGAACCAGGAAACATTCTCTGATGATTGCGCTGAAGCCTGTATAAAGTACCAGCAACAGCATTGGTTACACCAGCTCCAAAGGATTCAGCAAGGAGCTGCATGTGCTGAATACATAATGAAAAGTGAGAATCATTGTCTGAGGTCACTGTGGTTTCAACACAAACTCTACATTAAAAAGCAATCCAAGATAAGACAATGGGAGATGATTAAGCACACTATGGTAGCCTTGGACTAACCCAGGAAGTGTTTGTTATTAATGGCTTCCTCTGAGACTGTGGCATTGATGTGACCTTTGGGGGGCAAAATATCAGAATAAAATACAGCAAGGTTAGGTTCATTTTGTGTGTGCAAACATATATGTTTCCCTATCTGATTTTTCTAAAGTCCTGCTTACTACACTTGTCCTCTGGCCTATTAGCCTATTTTAATGGAATTTGATCCTGGTCTAGATTTTTTTTAAATATTATGAACAATCAGCTGATCACAAGAGATGACATTTTGTGCTGCAAGCGAACATTAACGACACATGAAATTTTGATGCTGTGAGGTCCACTCTGTCTGGTTTGGCCGCACATCCAAAATCTGAACTGGAGCCTTCATATAGCCCACCCCCAAATACTACCTGCTGAGATAGGGTTGGGATGCAAAGTTTGATTTCAAACACATTTATGCTTTCCCAATCCAGGGCATGACCTGGTGTCAGGCTAGTTTCCAGGGCCGGTCCTAATGAATTGGCAGCCCCAGGCAACCGCCTGGTTCGTCCATAGGGTGAAAAAAAAATGCTGGAGGAAATTTGACGAGCTGAAAAAAAATGTGTTGGGGAGGAACCAGGGAAACCTGGGGGGAAGATTTGGGAGGTCAGGCTGAAATATGGTCACAGCCCACCCCTAAGACCAGCACTGTTGGCGGCCCCTTGAGTTTCTTGCACAAATCAGAGTGGCATTGATTCTGATCTAATTTGCATAAGCTGCTACCAGCCTCAAGGGGTTTTTTACAGCAGCAAGGGTATCGGGGTAAAAAGGTCGTGCTCTCTTTACTCTGGCCATGCCTCTTGCACTCAGCTAATCAGGGAATCCTCCCTGACCAGGATCTTTGCATCACAAAAGTGGAGCAAAACTGCCCTATTTCAGTGAAGGATCAGAGTTGCTCACTCCATCTCTGTGGGCAGCCTCTTCTTGATTTACCTCGTCTGTCCCAGTTTAGAGATGGGCAAGACTGAGCATTATCAGAATGTCACATTTGCAGGACTATTCAAGATTTAGCCATTCAGCAGCCCATGGTGGCAAGAGCTCTGTGAGAGGATGGTGGTATTGGTGTCCTCCCATGCTGTCAACATAGATTTTGTAACAGAAAAGTCAACTGTTGCCCCAAGTATTGTTAGGCACAATAGAAACCAGTAGCTAGCGGGAGATCGCATGTAAACATCATTTTTCTTTTAAAATGATTATGACCACTATGCAATTGTTTTCATTCTATGCTGACGTTACTCCCGAGTCATACTGAAACAGTAATCTCTAGAAGCTGACAGTAGTATAACAGGACACCGGCCATTTATGCACCGCAGCTCTCTCCTGCTGAGCGTGCTGCTTTGTTTCAGTTGAACAGTCCATCTCTGTCCTCCTGAACAGCTTTTCCTTTGCTGATTTATTGACTTTGCAAATGTTTTCCTTCTTGCTTTCTGGTCTGAAATGCAAATAGCTGTGGAACCCGTGCCTGAGAGAGCAGAGCAAGGTTCTTGTTTCCTCTAGCAAAGCTGACCGATTTCCAGCTAGTCTCTGGCTACTGTTCTACCTGTGACCTGTAGCACCTGTACAGCAACAAGACTTGGACACCACTGGCCTGTAAATAATTTGTCATAAACTGTTGACAGCAAAAGTTTCTCGGGTTTTTCCAAAGAACTTCGGCCTCTGCCCTGGCACTTCTCCTTTAGTGAAGGGAGGAGGTTTTGGATAGCAGCCCCTGTCTCCAACAAATAGCTCTCTGTTTCTCTCTGGATATCTTGTACTTATTTCAACAAAAGCAATTGAACCAAACTCCACATAAATAATTACCAGGTGTCAGGAATCAGATGGCCCTGGCCCCCCTGATACAAGCTGCATATGACTCTGCATTTATTTATTTTGCATCTGACTCTGAGCCCAGATTTTTAAAAGCTTGGTCTCTGAAACTTAGAACAGGTGTTCATCAGAAGGTCTCTTTCGTTAAGAGTATTTGCTCAAGATCATGCCAATGTAGACGTAGCCCAGGTGTACAGAAGCTCCCCTGGTGGAGGCTGCTTGGGTAAAGTACTGATTCAGAGCCCAATGCCCTTCAGTATATGTGCCTATATTCTTCTGGGCCATTCCTATGCACTTTCAGGGCTTCTCCGGTGAACACGGAGTCCAGCAGTTGAGTGGAGGTTGTGTGTGGTTTGCAGCAGCAATGTGGGTCTTTCTGCTGTTGGGACCCTGGAACCTCTCTTCAGCCAGCAGGCAGCTTCCAGTGCCATCCTCCAAAGGCAGTTTTAATTTCACGTTACAGCTCTTGCCTTTTTTCTGTAGAGCATTATTAGCTCCAAAGGGAGTGAATTGAGGAAGCCAACAACAGGGTAGCAGTGAAGCATCTCCTGATATGGGTAAGTGGGCAGGCCAAAGGTTTAGCTCTAGCATTTGCACCAAAGGATGAACATGTGTGAAACTTGTCTGATTTTGTGGCCCCAGAACTGTCTGTTTCACATAGCTTGGCAAGCAACACTGACACTTTTTAGTATTGGCTGCTGAGAAATGTAGAGAGATAAGAGAAGTGTGCTGCTGCTATGTGACTTGGGACAGATGCTATGCAGTGTGGAAGGGAACTAGGGGCTAATGACTGCTAATTGTTGGACCAGGGTTACTGTAGAGCTCTGCTCTCAAGCTGCCAAAACAGGGAACAAGCCTATTATTACTGTTTTTATGGGGGTGGTGAATAAAATAGGACCTATCCCTTAAAATTTTTCAGGGGATTCTGTATTCTTTAATTTTTTTTTAAATATCACAGATTTGTTTTCCAGAGAGTCTTCCTTCTCAAAATGGGTAGGTCAAAGGTTGTATGAATTACATTCCTTTCAGTCTGTATAGAGCCTAGCTATTAGAGGGCATTGTGATACCACATAAAACTTTACAGGGAGGTTTCATTTATATTTATTCAGCACTCTATAATATTGGTTCATAGTGACCTGAAATTATGTATTAAACAGATATATATATCACTTTAATTATGACATAGTTTGCTTTGTAACAGCTTATTATAGCTTCATCAGAATTATGTACATAGAAAGTTATTTAAAATACAGCAGCAGTGGTAGTGATTGCTGCTTACATTTTCTTAAAGCGAAATATAATGCTCATAAAAGGTGTCATTATCATCCCTGAAAAATGAAGACCTTTATTTACCCACAAACTAGGTGCAGCACAGGCTGTAGCAATGCAAGCTTTCCCCATAACTCTGTGTACCGCAATAGTGTACTTCAACCACAGACGACCTCTACTGGTGATAGGGTAAGTCGGTCTTCATGCCTACTGCAATCTTTGAACTTTCTGTAGGATAGTGATATTGTGATAATGTTCATTGTCCTTTGGATGTCTGTCTCATAAGAGAACATTGCTCTCAGATGGCATAGTGTCTTGTTTAAGTGCTACAGAATCTGAGCATCTTCATGCTGGGAATTACAAATATAACTGAGTTTATACTAGGTGAAAAGTGCTTCTAATGTTATGCAGACCCACATGTCAGTACAATATCTATGTTTTGTTTGTTTTGCATATCTCAAAGTGACATGTTTGAGAGAACAGCTACAAGAATGAATGTAGGATTGAAAAGATACTTTATGTTAAGAAATTCAAGGGGATCCATCTATTTAATCTGGCCTTAGAATTTATGAATCCAAGAATACTGGGGACTAGTCCTCAAAGCTCCATGGGTCCCCATTAATTTTACTCCACTGATGTTAACGGATTTCTGTCTGCTTATGTTAACAAAGGCTTTATATCTCAACACCAATATCCCTAGGCATTCAGTTTCTCATGTGTAACACATTTGCAAGTAAAAGCAAAATTTTAAGTTTTTTAAAATTATGGTCTCATACAAAAATAAATCAGACTAAACTGTACTGCATCACAACAAAGACATTTCAACACATACTTAAAAAATCAGGAATCATGAATGTAACTCCAATTGTATGTACTGTAATGGGTCTCTAATTCCTGTGATGGATTTTGGTGACAATTTAAACCACAAAAGTTACGCTCCAATCTACAGAACCCTATAATAGAACTGTAGTTTTAATGGAAGTACTTTGGAATGGATATTAATCAATATAACACTTGGTTACTGTTACATTTACCTTCCTGCTTCATGCTTCATATCAACTTCTCCTCTCCTCATCTGTCCGATGGTTTTTGTCCTACCTTTACGATTTCACCTTACCCTCCCTCACCGACAGCTCACAAAAGGTACATCATAAAAATATTACTTGCTTTTCTGAAATAACATTGTTCTTATGCATCTTTCCAATGTACTGTATATTTCTGATTGCAGAGCAGTACAGAATGATCGAAATACCATGTATGTATGTGTGATTCTGGGTATGAGCAAGAAATAATATACTACAAGGTGAAAGTTCTTCCAGTACTTGCTATTGCACTACACTATTTAAGTAATTAAGCCACCTTTTTTCTAACTGCTTGCTTGTCTTATTTATTTTTAATTTTAAATACATACTTGTGAATAATGCTGCAATATTGCTCCCTGGCTGAATTTCAATTTCCATGATTACATTTTGCCTATCTAAAATACCCCCTGAAGTTTCAATTGGCTATAATAGTCTTCCCTTCCTGACTTGCACGGTTGGATAGTGTTGCTTTGTTCTATTTAACAACTAATGCATTTCACTCCAAGGGTGGCTGCATTTCAAAGATGGCTAAAAGATCCATGTGTATATTTTTATATTAGTTTCTTAAGTACATTTTAGAATCCTTCAGGATGAAAGGTATATAAGAAAATATATTATATTACAGATGTCTCATAAAGGAACACTTGTAAAGGAATACATCTATAATATAGATAGATAGCAATTGTATTTTATCTAGCATGAATACTTGTTTTACATTTTACAGATTAATCCATTTTTATTTTTTTTTAAATGTCCATTTGTACAGTATTACATTTATACCCTATTATTGTCCCATTTTAAAAGGAAGTGAGTTTTAAAAAAAAGTGCGTAATTCAATGCTGCATTATTACAACAATACTGTATAATACCAAGGAAACTCAATTAATGTTTAACAGGTCACAGCTCTCACAGACCAGAAGAACAAAGGAGCCATGAGTTAAAGTAAACCATTGTCCAATTTAGTTAAATTATGCACTTTAAATAGGATAGTTTGATCTTGAAGCCTTTTTTATTTACCTATCTTTAAAGCAACTAGCATACAAGAAGTGCTTAAGAGCATACAGTGAATATTATTGCAGAAGTCATTGCCAAGGTCAGATCACAGTGTTCTCAGTCTAGAGTAATAAAAATAATGCAGTGGATTGGCACAATCAGCCAAATGCTGTCACCCTATAAATCTATCTGCCACCAGCACAAAGTATTTAAAATTAAGTTTCTATCCTCTCTGTTTATCTTTTTCATTTTTCACATATAAGGGCCAGGCTGGTATAAATCAGGAATAGCTTCACTGAAGTAATTGAAGATGCACAGTACTGCAAGGGCCCTGTACTCTCTCAAATGTTTTGCTGGGTCTTGCACTCTGTCCAGAGATCTAGGCAGGGTTTTGAGGAAGAAGAGGGATGGCTAATTTAAGGAATCAGTGGGATGCGGAAGTTTTTTCTTCTGCCAGGTCCATTCATTTCTGTACATGAACCCTGGCACATTATCAGCCAGGTATTTTGTAACTAACCCGGTTAGTTCATTGCCAGGCTCCAGAACCCCTATCTCTCTCCTATATCTTGGCTGGAGATAGACATTTAGACATGTTTGACCTGGAGGTGCACAAAGGCAAAAATACAAATAATTAAAGGCTTCTTTTTTTTTTCTTTTTTTTTAAATAACCATGGGTTAACACAAATCTTTATTTTGGCATTCAACTAAGACAAATAAAAGCCATGTAACTTTTGAGCATACAAAATGTCCTGGAGTTCTATTATAGTTAGCACATTTTCCTATATAGAGGTAGGAACGATTACTAGTGAATAACTAGATCCCATGGGATTGAAATGTGCTACTGCAATGATGCACAAGGCAAGTATAAAAGGAAAAGGAAACAGGCCAACTACCAACAGCTGCCATACTTCAAAGGGCACCTCTGGAGCATGGATTTTTTTTCTTTTAGGAAAATGAATGGACAGCAGTTTTCTAAGTTGTTCATGATGCTGCAGAAAGAATCTGATCAAAACACACGTAAGCCAAAAGCAATTATCTTATTCCCTCCCCATTGTGCCCCAAAATGTCCAGTTTACATCACATAACAAATGTAGAATGATCACATGCCCTAATCGGTTACCAAGCCTATTAGGTAGCAGATGAGAATCATGTTATGAGGACAGTGTTTCCTTGGAGGAGGTCATTTTCTATCTGTGTCTCATTAGTTTGAGCTATTTATAATCACTTAATCAGTCAGGCACTAAAGAAGGTAAAGCCTTCTTGTAGGAGTCTATTTTCAAGGGGGTACTTTCCACATCAGACTGGGGCTTACGTAGATTGGTAAACATCAGATACAGCACCACAGAATTCCTTTGTGGGTGTGGTGATCAATAAAGGAATGAGGTAACAAATGGGCCTGACCAGCCCAGCCCTGCCCCAGCCACAGCTCGCTGACAAAGGAGGGTTACTCACAAGCATTGAAGTAGACTGGATAACTTTTCTGAACTGCCTCTGTCTCTCATTCTTTTTGCTGGGGTAAGAATGTAAGGCTATAAATATACCCAGTTTGTATAGATTTGATGCATCTGAATGACCAAGCACCAGAGTGTTCTTTTCTTGGCAACAGTATAAAACTGAAATGTCTCCAATGAATTCAAAGAGAGCAGTATTTGGCCTCAAATACAGAGTGAGGTGAGAGAAGCTAAAATTCCACTGCAACAGATTGCACTGAAACAATTCTATTCCTGACTCAGAAAATGTTGAGCTGGTGGGTAGGGTGGCAAAATATATCATCTTACTATCTGTTGTTGTGGCAATTGGCACTAAAAGGGTGGGTATGAGGGTACATGTGCTCCAGTGTGACTCTACTCATGTCAATCAGGGCTTAGTTATGGAAAGTAGTTTCCTCTTAGTCTTTCTGCTGTAAGGCAGGTGTAAATTGTTGGCTGGGAAACATCAAAACTTAAGAAAAGTTCATTGATGCCATTGGCTGTCCCTTCTTCCAGATAAGTAGGAGAGGCTGTTTGAGTCTTTGACATCATCAAAATGCCTGTACCCCTGTTCAAAGAGCCTATTCCTGTGGAAGCTAAATGATGAAGGTACAGGTTTTGGACTTTATTGCAATTTATTTCTAATTATGGTATTTCCCCCCTTACTTTCTTTGGCTGATGATGCTTGTCTCAGAATGCATAACTCCAGTGCTCTTTGGGATATAAATACAGAACTGATTCCAAATCACAACCACATGTGGCACTAGTGCTACAAGAAGAAAGAAAAAAATATGTCTATGAAGCTGGATACAGCTGCATGCACTGTCCCAGCACACAGATTTCCTGGATGATGGTGAGCCCTGTGATGTAAGCTCCTGCCCCCGAGTAGCTTAGCTAAAATAATCAAATACTCTTTATTTATAGCCTGATTAGATTAGGAGTAGCTGCAGAGCTGAATGCTAATCAGGTCAGGTATAGTGTATAGACATCCACTGTGATACCAAAGATTGCAATGTGAGCCTTCAAATCCAGGCCTTTCTTTCCCAGTTGTGCTTGATGAAAATTAATAGATGCTTAGTTGTATGGGTATGAATGAACTGTATGGGGAATGAACTATAATTACTTCCATCTTGCTGCGGAGCACAGAATAAATTATGTGGATGTCTCTTCTGTATGCCTGAAAAGTGTGTCCGTTGTACCGATGTAATTAAATCTTAGGCATGATGTTATCATACAGCTGGGCTGGGGAATCTTTTTTTGGTCAGGGCCACTGAAAAACCCTCACTGACTGGCCCCCAACTGAGAAGAAGAGAAAGACACTCCTTACATTCCTCTCACACGTCAGAGCCTGGGGGGGGAGAGCGGTCCAGTCCGGCCCGGCCCGGCCCGGCCCGGCCTACTAGATTTTGTGTGCTCCAGCCCTGCAGTGAGCCCATAGGGGAGGGCTGGAGTTCCAGCACAAGCTTCCCAGTGCTGGGGGCAGGCCTGAGCCTTGGGGGCTAGGTCCAGGCCTGAAATAATACAGAAAGAGCTTGTGGTAAATGTACAAGTCTAATAGCACCTACATTCTGAGATATTATGGGGACATGAGGAGCAGCATGTGAGGGAAAACTGTATGTGTTGGTTAAAGCAGAGGATGAAGAGTCTCCACTCCTGAGCCATGTCCTGGGCTTTATGTCATCACGTGTAAAACACTTAAATGTTTCATGCCTCAGTTTCCCCCACTTTAAAATGGATCTAATAATCTTCTCTACTTCACAAAAATGTTGTGAGGCTCAAACAAATTGTCTGCAGTGTTTTGATGTCCTTACATGAAGCAACAGCTCTTTGAGGCAAACCCTAAGTGAGTCAGGGTTTAATTTGGATGCATTATGTTACTACTTGTGACACTAATGGGTGCTACAGGTGTGCATCAGTGTGGGTGAAGGGGAAATCTGCTCTTTTTCTCTGATGGGCAGAGGCATGTCTACTGATAGTGCTTCAACATAGCTGCTGAAGCACCTGCACATCCTCATTTGGCAATGTGTTTTTTATTTCAATTAGAGGCACAAATGAGGCCTGAAGTCAAATTTGGTGCCTATTTGATACTGGGCAGCAACCATGGTCAAGTGGGGTCAATAAGAAGTTCAAGTTTCTTCTTGCTTGTCTGAAACAGTATGTATGTCAGCATTTCTGACAAATGAAGCAAGAGTGCCTGCAACTAACCAGGTAAAGAAGCTACACTGAGGATCACATGTGAGAAGGATGGACTGTTTGACATTGCTTGAGCCTGAAATTCTTCAGCAAAGCAGCTGAGATGAAACACCACAACAGAGTCCCATTTTTCAAGTCATACTTTTTTAGATAGTGTTGTTATTACCACATCTCTGCAAGATTTTGGTGGTCATTGCTTTGCACAGCGGCTGTGCCACAATCACAGCATTTACAGTTCTTTGGCATTCTCTCCCAACTGTTGCCACTTTAATGGCCAAATACAGAAAAGACACCAGCACATTCTTCGTGTCTACTTTTATGAGAAAAACTCTTCACTAACTGAGATCAATCACAGTCTCACTGAGATGGTCTGCTATCACTTACACGGAGGTAAATTCTGAGTAGCTGATCAAAGTGGTTGATGGGGTCATTTTGTATTTGTGCCAGTGTTGCTAAGCGCATAACATAGGGACTCTTTTTTCTAGTTTCCTCACTGGGGAGGCTGGAAACTAATGGGATGCTGCACTGGTCCAAATATAAACCAACTCTCCTGATTACTCTGCAGCTTCTATGAATTTACCCCAGTGGAAATCAGAGAAAATTCAGGCCCACAACATTGAATTCCTACTGAAGTAGTGAATGTGCTGAAACGGTGGAGCTCTCCGTATGAAGTTAGAATTTGTTGCCAAATACATACTTGCACCAAGTTTATAGAGCAGTGGTGGGCAAGATATGGCCTGCAGACCATGTTGGGTCTGCCAAGATTCACTGGAATCCTCAGGCTCAGAACAGCCCCACATCACTCTAGGAGGTCTGGGACTGCTGGCAGGCAGGGATCCTGCCTCGGGGTCCTGCAGGATTGCTGGCTGGGAGCCCCCTAGATAAGTGCCTCCTGACCATAGCCTACCTCTGGTATCCAGCTCCTCCCTCCCCACAACTCCCTGCCCCAGATCACCAATGCCTCCGGCCCCAGATGTTCCAAACCTTCTATACCTCCCTCCCCTAGGTCATACCTCCCTCCCAAACTCTCCAACCTCTCCTAAACTCCTCCTCCAGACCAGAATCCTTTCCTGCACCCATACCCCATCCTGGATCCCAACCCAGATTATAATCCGCTACTTCACCCAAATGCCCTCTCAGACCCCATGCCCTCTCCTGTATCCACTCCTTACTCAAAGCTCCCTTCTGCACTCATCCTCTGCCTCAGACCCCACACCCTCCCCATAGAAAGTGCATCCCTTGACTACTCACCAAAATCTTGGAGTAGCCCTCCCATCAAAAGTTATTGCCCACCCCTGCTATAGAGCATGATCTGAGATTTACTGGACCCTTTTGAAACAGACCAACAAAAAGCACTGGCTGATCTGCATGTTCATTCTGTAGAAAGGTGTTCCCTCATAACTTCTCACAGGCATTATTCATATTGCACGACTTTAGCGCTTTGATCTGTCAGTAAAAGGACTGGAAGCTGACAACAGCTGCCTCGGTTCCTCCATCAGGGCTTCTTCAGACTTTGGTCGCCAGAACTTCTTGTTTGATGCTGAAAGCAAAATAAAAGCAACTGCAATAAAAGTAACTAATGTAATGTAGGCTTCAAGTCATTGCTAAACATTGGTGGTTTAATTTATTGGCAACTCCAGTTGGCACAAACACATTGGTTTCCTCACATGTCCTTTTGGCTAATCTTGTTGTTTAAACCAGTGTATTTGCTTTTTTTCCCCTCCCCCCCTCTTCCCCAGAGAGGAGCCGGGATAGTCTTAGCACACACAGAGATGACTGAGGTGTGATTCAGAGGTGCAGGATAATTTATCAGGAAACTAATTATTTCCTTCTGTGGTTGCAGAGGCTCTCTGTGTAGATTGTGGACTCAAAACAGGTGCAGCAAACCAGCTCACATCTGAATGCAGAAGCCTTGCTCATCTTGAAATAGCTGCCTCATAAAAATAACAGCAGCCAAACAGATGCAAACAAAAAGGCCACAGGAGAGTGGTAGAATTTACCAGAGAACTGTACTATTCCTAGTTGCACATAGGCTCTTTGGAATGGATTACGGTTGTGTTCTTACTCCTTTGACTTCCATTCTCCACTCCACTCCCTTCCCTGCAGGAAGCAGGGCTATAGGAGACAAATTCTGGAAAAAAATCCCTCTTTCAGAACATCCCTTCTTCCTCGTAAAATGAGGTTTACAGGGATGCCAACAAAAGGCATCCGCTTTTCCGACTTTTTTTTTTTTTTTTTTTTTAAAGTGGACATGTTCCTTGGACGCGGCAGATCTTTTCCGGGATACATCCAGTATTCCAGAAAAGTTCTGCAGTTTAGATGTACCTCTATACAGGACAGATTTATCAGCATCCCCATATGTCAGATAGAGTTACTGTGGCACAGAGAGAGTAGCTGATTTTCTAACTCATGTGATGCACTTGTGAAGTTGCTGGGAAAAGAATCTTGTGTGCCTGACTCCCTGGCCTCTACTTGGCTCAGGTTCTAAACAAGTCTGGATTTCCCAATCACCTGACAAGTTTTCCAGCTTGAGGTATGAAGATGAGGGTTGAGTTCCAGGGATGGAAGGCTATAAGATGTTCCAGCTGTTGTGAACCAGCGATGTCATCAGCTTGATCTGAGACAACCGCAGGTCAGATTAGACAGCAGTGATGCATATAATCCGCTGTGTTACTGGGAGGGAACACAAGTACATTCCCATGGGTTGCTGTGAACTATCACTTCTGCTTGTTGTTTTTCCTTATGTAAACATGGAATTCTGGCTACACAGATTTGTGATACACGCAAATTGCAGCACATGACATTGGCAGCAGTTAACATGGGATGGGACAGGGTGGAGTGAAATTTTCCTAGTGCTGCTTTGTTATGTTGTAAACCATCAAGGAATCATAGGAACGGACCCACTTTCATTTCATGTCCTGTACTCCCTCCTGCTGTTTCCCCATACATTTTAGACAGGGACATGACAACCCACATTTTAATTCCAGGCAAAGTGTTGCAAAATATTCCTAATACCAAATTAATTCCTGGAGGAACTTCACTGAATCCAGTGGAGTTCCATCAGAGCTGTAAGTGGCCTGTTATAATTGCAGAGAAGAGGACTTGCATTTGTGAGCCGCAGATGTCTGCCAAACCAATTTCTCTGGCTTTTTCAGCAACAGGTGGTGGATAAGGGACATGCAACGGACACAATGGTGTTAAAGATTTTACTTTCTTGATTTGTATCAGTTCATATCAAGACAACTGGATAGATAAAAAGTGGCTAATAATATGTTCTAGTAATATAACTGTTGCTATAAAAAACACAAAAGAAACCAATCAACAAACCAACCAAACCCTGTCCCTGTCAAAAAATTCACATAATTCAGGGCACGTCTACACAGCAGGGCTAAAGTCGAATTAAGCTATGCAACTTCATCTATGTCAATTGCGTAGCTTAAGTCGGAATCACTTAATTTGGCGTTTGGCTTTGTCTACACAGCCGGAAGTTGAAGGAAGAACACTCTTCCTCCGACTACCATTACTCCTCGTAAAATGAGGATTACAGGAGCCAGAGTAAGAAATCCTCCATCTCGCCATTATTTCAAAATAATGGCTTGTAGTGTAGAGGCGAGTTATTCTGAGAGAACGCTGCACATATAATAGAGACTTGCTGCACATATAATAGATGGAACGGCCTTTCATAATCAAGATGGTGACATGCTTCATTGACAACATTCATACTGCAGTAGCTAGGGATTAACAAGTAAATTTAGCCAAATGCAAATTGCCACTGAACTCTCACAACCCTCTCTCCTACAACCAAATTAAAGCAAGCCTTCCCTCCCCGCCCCTTTATCTACAGATGTATACTCTGAGCCCAATCGTCACTTGGTATACAGTATCAGTTTATTTGACAAGGGCCTTTTACTGAAATGTGTTACTGTCTTTCAAAATTATTTTTCATTATGCTTCTTCCTTTTCTTCTCCCTGCAACTTTTGGGTTGGTGTGTGCAGGAAGATAGAAGGACAACACATTTGGCCAGTTATGATGAAGCAGTTTGACTGGGGCTCCTGAACATCTTGGAAGGACAGGGAGGAGACTGTTTTTGTTTGTTTGTTTGATTGATTGATTTGTTTAGATTGTAGCTAACAAGTCCTGCATCTTCTTTGACAGTTACTTTGTGGTCTGCATATTTTGGTTGTCTGTGTTGTCTAATTAGAGTGTAAACTCTTCAGGGTAGGGACCATCTTTCGTTCTGGGTGCAACATAATGGGGTCTCAGTCCTGATTCAACCTTCAAAGCACTACTAGAATAGTAACAGTCACAATGAATAATGACCTATGGACAGACTGCAAACATTCTAAATGTGAGATTTTCATAAATGATTATTCAATAGAGGCTATGTCTACACTACAAGATTTTTGTGCAAAACCAGCCATTTTTGTGCAAAAACTGGCAGTGTGCCCAAACTTCAAGTGCGCTTTTGCGCAAGTAAATTGGCAGAAGAGAAGGCTTTTGGTGGTAGAGTTATTCCTCCCCCCCATGAGGAATAACTCCTTTTTGCACACGATCTCTTGTGCAAAAAGGCAAGTGTGGAAGCTCCTTAAAAGCACCAGTGTTCTGATGGCCATGCAGTGTGGACGCTCTCTTGCGCAAGAGCACATCACTTGTGATGCGCTTTGAGGTCTGGGCGTGCTTTTGTGCAAGAAGTTTTTGCAGAAGAACTCTTCTGCAAAAGGCTTCTTGTGTAAAAACCCTGCAGTGTAGATAAAGCCTAGTATTGTTGTTCTTAATAAGATGAAGTCACTTGGTATTATTTTTGTTGCCTGATTGAATAAGCATGCAAACCCTTCTAGCATAAAATACTGAAATTTGCACCCTGAAAACTGAAAGTGAGCACACACAAAAAGAACACAAATCAGACACAAACATGGCCAGAACACATTAATTTACAATGTAAACAATAACATTTTGCCTTATTGACCATTCTCTATTTAAAAACTAGCTACATTGAGAGAAAAGGTGTCGGAAGAAGATGGAGTATGGGCAAGAAGTGAAGAGAGAGCAAACAAATACTCTCCCTTGGACAAAAAGCCCCTTTTATGAAATGAATAGAAATGAAGAGCATGAAGTAGCTTACACTGAAGCAAAGCCAGTGCAAAGAAAGCGTAAAACTCTCCATTTTGATTGGATAGCATTTTCTTCCTGCTTTGTACTGGGATAAGTGAAGATGCAAGGTGCAGAGCAATGGAGAAGCAGTCCTGAAATGTTTTGAGCACTCTGAGGAAATGACATTGGGAACATTGATACTGTGGTGTCTGTGAATGGGTTCCTTCTTAATATCCTTTGACTCCATAAACTTTAAAGGCATGCACTGTAAAAATCAGAATATTTGACAAATGAAAATAATCCAACTGAGATCATTCAGAAATTACAATACAGAGAATCAAAAGCCTGCAATGTACATGGCTTGGGGGCCTTTGATATCCCCTGAGAATTACTAAAATTCTTTATCATTCAATAATACTCTGGGTATTTTTAATCTCTGTTTTGGGTCATCCTTCTTCCCCACCTGCCCCAGATGTTTCAACCCATGGTATTAGGTTGGTACATAAAATTATCATTCTGTGCATGGTACAATTGCACTTTTGCATTAAAATGTGTCATTGCAAATGCTTTGATACAGATTTTTTTCTGCCAATAATCACTCCATCTGCTTAACTATCCTAAGACCTGTGAGCAGACGCATTTATAAAACTGAAAAGTATAGATAGTTTGGCATATGAGCAATCAGCAGTTTCATAGGGTTTTTTTTATGCCAAGAGGGCCTGGGAAAGCTATCCTAGGGCGAAATTACATGTGTCACAGAAATTACAGAGCACAGAAAATATTGCCTTGTAACTGTTTCACAGGGTCCCAACTGACTTTAGTGACGTTTGCACCAGTTGAAATATGTACATCCAGAGGAATGTTCCCAGAGGCAGCGCTGTTTTGCCTAGCAGTGTGTTTCTTTTCACCATGCAGACGTTCTGTAAAGAGATTAGTTGCTCTACAGAGGAGACTCAGACATTTTTACAGGCTATGGGGAAAATGTAATTGTTTTTACATTTTACAGGGGTTCCCTTACAGCTGTATTTCCATATCTTTGTACTGGGGGATTGATCTAAATGAGCAATTTTTCTTTTGTCTTGCTTTAGAGAAGAACACTAATTAATTATCTCTATTTGCTTAAAAAGATAATTAAGGAGTTTATATTGTATTCAGGTCAAAGAGTTACAAAAGATTAAATGGTTGTAAATTGTAACCTCACAGGAAGGAACCACATTAAGGTATAAACAGTAGCACAAAACCCAAAACCCATAACAATAAATAGTACATAGTTATGCTAGGGGTTATATTGCTTCAGAAGAAAAAAACACTTAGTAGTAGGATGGACAATGCTTGATACTTTAAGACGTCACATTGAAAAAGCTATTTTTTTCTTTTTGCAGATAAAGCCATCATAATAACTTTATCAGATTGGAAAAACTTAAAAAACAACAAAGAGTCTTGCAGCACCTTAGGGACTAACAAAACACATAGCTGGTATCATAGGCATAACCCACTTCTTCAGTTTCAGTTTCCAGTTTCAGACTAACTTGGCTACCCCTCTGAAGCTTTTTATCAGATTGATTAGCAATGGTAAATGATGTATAAGTCTCACTGGAAATGTGTATATTCTTTGATGTCACAGATACCAGACATCTCACAAGTTGAGGAAGAAAAGAAATATTAAAATAATACATGAAAACTGATTTATGTGCTGAATTCTCCCATCAGCTTTGCTAGTGGGGTCATCAGCTCAGCAATCCCTTTCTGTAACAGCTTTGAGGTTCAACAAGACCACACAGTTTTCCCTAAAAAAGCAGGACAGGGGATGATACAATCTCTGATCCAGGGAATTTACAGTCTACATAGACAATATAAGGCAAATTACATAAACAAAAGGCACAGATACCTTTTTTATGAACTAACTTTACTTTTTTGGGGGGAGAGGGGAGTTTAAGCACATATGTACTTGTGCAGCTAATAGGCTGTTATATTACCATATGAAATGGTTATATGGGATGAAGATGGCCTGCCTGGTACTCAATTGCCTGGCTTCTGCAGGGTCTTCTAGGAAGATTAATGTTGCTCAGACCATTTTATGTGAGAATCTGCCCCTCAGTAAAGGAGAGAGTGAAAGAGAGCTTCCAGACCTCCATTACAGCCTTAAACATCACCTTTCATTCCGATTGCTCCTTTCTGTGCGGAATAAATGTATAACAGACTTACACATCTGTTAAGTGATGTTCTTTCTGGTGGAAAATGACCCATTCTTGAGAACAGACTTCCATTGCTCAGAACTCCATTTTACATTTACAGTATCTCAAAATGCCTCACTTCACACATCAGAAAAATGGCAGGAGAGCACAAATGTCCCTGACAAACTTCATGGCTGAAAGAGTAGCAAAGTACTAAACAAACCACTTTTTTACTTCTAGCTAGTTTGGGAGCATACGTGGATGGACAGGAAAAAGGAAGTGATAAGATGGGAGACAGAGAGAATGGAGGACCCACCACTTCCTCAAATATATACACAGAAGTGCAGCATTTTCAAGTGCTACATAATGAGGGAGAGGTTTTCTAACACAAAAAGAAACCTTTTAATTCTATGTAGTGCTGGCAGCAGATGATAATAGGGATCAAGTTGAGATTGGATTAAAGACATGTGAACACATACTTCACTCAGATACTGAGCCATTATCTTCAACCCCAGATCATGCCCAGTGCTGGTGCTGCAGCTTATGCTAAGGCTTACAGAATCAGATTCCCTAATGGTTCCCCTCCTTTCCCCCCATTACCCTTGTCAAGGCTCCTTCCCCACTCTGACATGATAAATGCAGAAGTGGGGGCCCGCAAAAGTACCCCAAAACCTTATCTACCGGGCTTTGGTAAAAACTTCCCCCCAAAATCTTAACTGTAGATTTTGGGGATAAAAACTCTGCCACCACCACCCAAGTACTGATAAGAAAATCGGGGCGAGATCACTTGGGAAATCTCACCCCTAAAGTACAAACCAGGACACACAAATTAACCAATGCCAGGTTAAGAAAAGAAAAGAGAAATAACTTTTATTATCAGTACAATATTCCTGTTGCAAGCATAATGACTAGATGGAAAAGTAACAAAGTAATATACTCATGGAGGAGAAACCCACCATGACCCAGGAGCTTAGTTACAAAAGAGAGCAAAAAGCATTTTAAATGCACAGACATCAGATCCCATTTCCCAAACCATAAAACAATAAAACCTAACGGATCTATCTAAACTTTACCCTACTTACAGAAGAGTGAAGAGTCTATTCTTGGAGGGAGACATTCTGTCTGTCCCCATCAGTAGATGGAGAGAAACTGCCCAGAACAAAGGAGGGAAAAACCAAACATTCCTTTGTCTCCGTTTGAAATTCCTACCTACATTCCTATTGGCTGAATCTACCTGACTTAGGTAAGGTTAACCCTGTAGTTCCCAGACTGCTGGCTAACCCCCATGATCATGACAACCCTTCTCCAAGCAAATCTCAACACAAGGGAGAATCTGCATTCTTGCATCACAGAGCATCCTTTAGGCAATGTCTGCACTAGGCAATTATTTCTAAGTTATTAAATTCGACTTCTACAAATTTGAAGTTTAGTGTCCTCATTACAGGGAAGAATTGAATGTGGTCCAACGCATGTTCTGTTAATGTGGATGCGCTCTCTCAGACTCGGAACCCGAGGGAACACTCTGGATTGCTGCAGGAGGCCTCCGGCAGGCCAATTAGTTCAAATTAGCAGCACCAGAGCATCCACACTAACGTTATTTCAGATTTACAAGTTTGGGAATAGTGTTATTCCTCATGAAAAGCAGGAGTACAGTGTTCGAATTCCATGGTCCCTTATTTCAGAATAATGGGGTTGGCAGTGTGGCTGCATCGCTTACAAAAATGATGTTTGGGGGCTAATTTTGGATTAAGGTCCTAGTGTAGACCAGCCCTAACTGAATACCAAACTCCCTTCTCTCCCTGCACACATGTGACTCCATCACTGCAAGTGCATTGACTTCTGCACCTTCTGGAACTTTTATCTTCCTTTTACAATTGTATTATTTAACTCTAACATTTAAATACAGAACTCGTTTGAAAGAAGGCAGACAAAAGAAAGTTGCATTGTACTGAAGTGGTTTGGCAAGGCCTATTTTGAAAAAAGCCATCAGGCAACTGATGGCAAGACTTTGATTATTACGTTGAATTGATCTCTCACTGAACTCACTGCCTGTGTCTAGAGTGGCCACTTTTTCCGGAAAAGCAGTTGCTTTTCCGGAAAAACTTGCCAGCTGTCTACACTGGCCGCTTGAATTTCCGCAAAAGGACTGACGATCTCATGTAAGATTGTCAGTGCTTTTGTGGAAATACTATGCTGCTCCCATTCGGGCAAAAGTCTTTTTCCAAAAAACTTTTGCACAAAGGGCCAGCAGAGATTTGTTTTCTGCAAAAAAGCTCCGATCAGGGCTTTTTTGTGGAAAAGCATGTCTAGATTGGCCACGGACGCTTTTCTGCAAAAAGTGCTTTTCCGGAAAAGCATCCTGCCAATCTAGACACGCTTTTTCAAAAATGCTTTTAACGGAAAACTTTTCCGTTAAAAGCATTTCCAGAAAATCATGCCAATGTAGACATAGCCACTGTGTTTACACCAGAGGTGCATTAGTTATTTTGGATAGGCATAAGAAAAAGATCCAAAAAAAAAAATCCAAAGCTACTGAGAAATGACTGCAGAAGGAAAAATTCTGTTTAGACCATCTTAAATGACTAGAGGCTAAAATGCTTGTATGAGCACTAGTGGATATTTTATGAAATACTTTGCTTGGTCTCAATTCAGATATAAAATCTATTCTCAGTTGATGTAGCTCCGTGGAACTCAGTAACGCTATCACACTACAAACAACCTGCGAAGCCCCAAGTTGTACTGTCATAATTATCTCAGAGAAGCATCCGTGTTAACACACACAAACCTATAGGGCAGGGGTCGGCAATTTTCTCAAACCAAAAAGCCAAACTACATCAAAACTCAATGGTCAACAAAAAACTAGTATAAGAATGCCAATTTGCATGACTGAAAATATAGAAATTAGTATTACTAACAATTAACATGATTAATAATAACATAAATGAATTGTACTCAAGGACTTTATGTAATGGGACTTCTGCTGCTGCATCTTTTTGAAGTTTTTATCATAACTGGTCAAATTCAGCTTCATTCATGCATTCAGGCTGTCTTCTGTCAATCTTGAATGCAAATTACCTTTGATGTTATTCAAATGAGAGAAAGCCTGCTCACGCATCTAGGTGGAGCCAAACATTGAAAGTAAGGTCAAGCTCACATTCTGCATGGAGTTGTACATGACAGGAAGTTCTTTCCAAATTTGCAGAATCAGATTGTCATCATGCTCCAATTTCTTCATGTCAGCCCATTTGTGCGGTTTTGCCAATTCTGCACATTGTTGAGCAAGCTGTTCTAACTCAGAATTCAGCTTGACCAATTTTTCCACCCAGGTATCCAGCTCCTTGAAATCTGCTATTTCCATTTCCAAATCACTGACTGAGATGTCTGGAATGATTGTCAAATCCAGTTCTTCAATGGACACTTTATGTGGACAAATCATAAAATTAAACAGAGCACTGTGTTTGTGAAAGTCAACAAAACGAGACTTAAATGCCATCAGGAGCTCAGAAACAAACCCAGCAAGCTGCTGTAAATGAAGGCCATTATATGGATTCTCTCTCTCATATGAATCATGAAACCTCAGTAATCTTTCAAAATGTGTCAGTCCTTTCCAGCACCAATGGGTTAACAACTCCCAGGGCTAAGCAGAGCTTTTGAAATTCTGGAAAAAGGGGAAAAGCCTTTCTATTTTACTCCTTTTCTCCTTTCAAGAGGAATCTCACAGCAGTTCATTGTGGCTGAGTCAGTGACTGAGTTCCCAGTGCTCACAGCTCATGACATCAGAGAACAAAGCGTCTTTGCTGTTCTCATGTAGGCAGTACCAATGTGTCATAGGCTACCACGCACATATTACTGCACCACATGGGTTTATTGCTGCTTGGTGACAGGGAGCAACCTAATACTTTGGTACTATTTAAACACTAATTCTATTCACAGCCTTCCCTCTTTCCCTGTGGAACAACTCTCACATACACAGCAGAAACATAGAAAAATAATTCAGCTGATGAATGAGTCGTTTTTTATTGTTCTGTTTCATTAGTTCTCTTTATTTTTAAATGGTGGTAAAATAAGCATCTTTCCTCTGGAAGAGAAACACAAGACTCCAAACCAAAAAGCAAGATTAGATGTTAACTGCCACTACAAGCTATTTTGACATAATGCTGAGCTGGAGGACTTCTTGCTCCATCCCATGGTAACCCTCATTTCACAAAGAGTAAGGGAAGTCGAAGGAAGAGTGTTAAGCTATTTTGACGTAAACTATGCAATTGACGTAGCTGAAGTTGTGTAGCTTAATTTGACTCTAGCCCTGCTGTGTGGTCATAGCCTGAGGCTGCATTATTGTAAGTTATACAGTGTTTTGTCCCTCTACTGCAGAACTTTATGGTATGCTTTTTAAATGTACCATGTGAAATCTTGTGGGCAGTCAGGCCACCTATGAGTTCTGGGAAGTCACAAAATGTTCCCTTTAGTGTGGAAATCACTTAGACACACTAGTTTGCATTGGGAAGTGAAAAAGAATACAATATCCAGTAGAAAATGCTTGTGCCTTCTTCAGGCGGGACCTTTCAGCAAAGGCAGCAGGAACTGCCCTCATATCAGCTCTGAAAAGAAAAGAGAGTCTAAATAGTGGAAATTAATATCCAGAGTTAATGTCCTAGTATAGTCATAGGAAAAGGGACAGAGGTGACTGGTGCTTGTGGGATGAGGGGGTACAGGAAGGGCCACCCAAAGAGGCAGTAGGGATAGGTGGGGACACCTCATTTAGCAATTACAAATTGGTAGGAGCATAGGGGGCAGTGAACTGCTTGAGTGCTACCATAAATCACCTATGAGAGTAGGGACCTTGAATTTAAAGTCATGCATCTGAGAACAAAATGCCAGTATTTCAATGGAATGATGACAATGTATCGGTGAAAGGATAGTTTAGTATACGTAGAGTGGTATATATATTTCTCTGAATACCTTACATGAAAATGTAAGGCTCCTACCTCAGTTAGTATATGTTACTTTTAAAACAGAGATTACATGATAGAGAGAGGGCATATATTCAAAACATTTTTATTTTTTTGTCAGGAAAAATCCCAAAGTCATAAAAATATAATATATCTGTAGAGGTTAGCAGACATATAATTTACTTTCTGAGCCCGTACACTGTACTCTGTCTTCACTCCATACAGTAACTCACTCAGGGTTTATGAGTGGCACAATGCTCCAGAGAGTCTGTGGTTATCTTTTCTTTCAAGGCTAGAGTGATAGCCACTGTGGTAACTTGAAATAGCCTCACAGAAACTTCCACAATACAATAATGTGCAGGAAGGGAAAGAACTGAAAAGCCTATAGGTCATTGGGGGAAAAGCTTTAAACAAAGTATTTTATTGCAAAATATCCCAGCTGAGCTGCGGAAGTCTGTTTAGTCGGTTCTTTATGGAAGGAAAATGAGAAGCATAGGTGTTTATATTCTCCCTTGGCTGCTACACTTTAGATTTTTGTGCTTCTAGGAGAACTTAAGATGCATAGACCAAAACAGTCACCCAGAGAGAAATTAATGGCAAACTATGTTAGATGCTCTCCATGATTATGTGACTGTATAGTTTGTTGAATACCCCGTATACAACATTTAGTAAAGTAGTCTTACATATCAGTGGTATCCGCTCTTTTCAGACTATTGGCTGAACATATTCTTTCAAAAAGGCCAGAGAGCCCCAATCAATACTAAGAAGCACAATCTCTGCACTTTCCATTTGTGCCAGTTGGGCAGCACAAAAGTCTAGCCACAAGTCTCCTGTTGGGGATTGCCCTAGCATGAGGGATACCAATAGGAGAATAGCTAGCACAGGTAGTTCTTAGGCCTTTCCATTCCCAGTCCCTGATTCACCTCTCCTGCAGGGGCTGCATGTAAAATGTGCTGCATGCTTGCTGTCCTCACTGGTGGATACTCCCTTGGGTACGTCTAGACTGCAGGCTTCTTTCGAAAGAAGCTTTTTTGGAAGAGAACTTCCAAAAAAACTTCTTCTCAAAGAGAGTGTCCACACTGCCAAAGAGCATCGAAAAAGCGCATCTGCTTTTTTGAAAGATAGTGTGCATACTGAATGGACGTTATCTCGCATTTAAGCCGTGATTACTGTTGCAAGAATCACAGGTCCGATGATGCATACCCAAGGGGGGGAAGGACAGAACCAGTTGGACCATTTTAGCAAATAAAAGATATTTATTTATAACAGTGATGAATTTTTAGTATTTATTCTAAGATTTTTAATAGACCGTGTTAATAATGAATTTACAGTATTTATTATATTCTACGATTTCTAGTTAAATGTGTCAGAAATACAAGGATGGGAATGGCAAGGGGAATCGTCTCTAGTCTAACAATATCCATCTACACTAATTAATAACAATAATAACTACAAACTCTATGTACTGCCAAAAACAACTACAGTACAACACTAAGCTTATACAACAAAGAAAATCAAATCATACATACCAACTTACACAGCACACGGAACATTTCAAAGATATTGGTTCGGTTGCGAAGGACTTGGTTATGCCCGAGAGTCGAGGGAGGGTGCTGGTCGGTCAATCAGGCCGGCAGCAATTTGGAGTATATGGGAAGGCACACGCATGGTGGTACGTGTGTTGCAAAGACCTCCTCGAGCGAACTGTGCGATGGGTATTTATCCCCAAGTCTGTACATCGCTTTCCCGCGCTTGCATATTACCAAAGATGGCCCAACGGTCACCAATAGGGGTCTGTGTCCCAGGGGTTGGGCCGAAACTGTGCAGGTTTCATGCGACCAGGTAATCCCCGCAGTTCTCAGGGCAAGGTGATGGGTGGGAGAGTCTGAAGCTATTTTCCTCTTTTCACACCTTCCCTTTTTTCTAAAGGCAATGGTATGCAGGAAAGGTGCAGCCAGTTTCTCCCAAGGAGTACTGCAGCCCACTATAGCAAGAGCAGCCTGGCCAAACTTTTTACTGGGGGGGGGCAGTTTTTTTTTCTAACAATTACTATGGATGGAGTGGCCACCAGGGCACCTGTGTTTTTTCCTCTTTCTGTTCTTTTGAAAGAACTCCCTTTTCCCCGTCCACACATGCCTTTTTCTGAAAGAGCACTTTTGGAAAAGGCTTCTTCCTCGTAGAATGAGGTTTACCAATGTCAGAAAAACCCCTGAATTCTTTCGATTTTCTTTCTAAAGAAAGCGATTGCAGTGTGGATGTAAGTGAAGTTTTTTCAGAAAAATTGCCATTTTTCTGAACCCCCCCTCTGCAGTCTAGATGCACCCTTGGAAAACCATCACTAGCTGAGGTAAGAGGCAAATAACTTGCACTGGGGCCAAGACAGAGATTCAAGGAGCTGTAAATGGTTGTTGGTTCTTGGCTTCTTTCTCCCGCCCCCCTCTTCTGAGTGAAACCTACAACCTATTTAGAAACTTGGGAGGTTCAGAAAGTCTGGACGAGCTTCACACAAGCACTTGAACTTCTGGATGCTTTTCAGAAAGAAACCTGATCTCTGCTGCTTTCAAGGTTTTTCCATCAATTCTCTCTCCATGAGACATGATCGTTTGGGAGGGTTTGTATATAAGTACGGATCTCTTCTATTTACTTTTATAGGCCTTCTAGATGAGATTGTTGTGTAAGCAGTGAATTTTCTTATAAGTAAAGCGCATTTAGGAACTGACTCGATATCATTTCTTACTCTCTGAATGGGAGTTTTATGGGAATTCCTAGAAAAGCAAGTAGAAGGGAAAATATCAGTTTTGGATTTGATTTATATCCTACTCATAATACAGTATAGATTAATATTTGTAAAGTCAAATACTTATGAGTTGTTGAGATAGAGTATACTTTAGGAACTGATGTTGTCTAAAGAAAGGCAAGCCTTGAATACCCAAATTCAGGAATAACCAAATTCAGATCTCGACCCACTGCCGAACTCCTTGACAACCACAAGAGGCAGTCAAGTAAAGGGATTTTTTACTCAAAGAAAACTTAGTATATAGATTTAAAAAGCACAGGAATTTTCCATGCAGTGGAAACAACAATAGAAAAGCCATGACCTTGGGATGATGCCAGGCTGCTGAATAGCTTGTCTATTGTGTGGGAACAGCTGACTTTTGCACAGGAAGCAATCCCTGTGAATTAGAGATTGCAAAACCCCTGCCTCGACTTTTTGTACGTGTGTAAGTAAAAAGGAAAACTCACTGAAGTCTTGTCTTTCTAAATGCTTAGAATTTCATCTAATGCGAACAAGGCCAAGGAATGGACATTAACATTTGCACCAGCAGCACCTTCATGGGCACCTTCATTCATCTAGCACCCATGGCGATGGCAGTATATCCAAGGAAGGTCATTTTAGGAGAATGTTTTTAGTCCGGTTCTCTTTCTGCCCTTTTTAGTCCAGTTCTCTTTAGCCTGCCATTACCACCTGATATGCTTTCTATTTCCTCCCTCACACTCTGCCCCCATGCCACTTTCTCCCCACCAGTGCATACTTGAAGTTTAGCCCTTGCTGAATACTTGGTTATACACTTTGTGGGTCAGACCCTTTGCTGTTGCACTAGATAGAACTGCAGCCATTTACACCAGTTGCAGATGAGACTTTCTGTTTTTAACTGACATGAGTTTATCCCAGAATGTCACAAGCAAGGGTGGAATTTTGTTTTTAACATTTACTTTTCCTCCTGCCAGATTAGGTCCTCTCAACCTTTTATGTTCCTAGAAGGACTATCACAGTGTATTGATTAGTTAGATGTTAAATTAATGCTAGGCAGACCATTGTGTCAGCTTCACATTAGATCCTCTATTCTAACTCACAATGGTGAAAAGCTTCTATCTCTACTGCCTTGGGCATGCAGGGAAAACATGAGAGCAGCATCAAACTGCTTTCACGTGGGACATATAAAAAATCATAGGCTTACTCACTGACCATTAGTTGCGTTCAATTGATAGCTCCAAACTAAATGTAGGCCGTGGACAAACGTGAACAAGAGAGAGGACAGGAAAAGGAAACAAAGGAAAGGAAAGAGTGCACGCTCCTTTTATACACAGGCCACGTCTACACTTACAAGATTAGAGCAACATAGTGCTGCTGTAAGAGCACTTGTGCAGCCATGTTATGCCGACAAGAATGAGCTCTCATGTGAACACACTAAAACCAGCTCTATGAGAGGTGAGAGAGCACTGTGCACAGGTGTGCTTAGACCAGCAAAACTTACATCACTCGGGGGGGAGGGTATATTTTTCCACACCTCTGAGTGACAAGTTTTGTCAATACACATGCTTGGGTAGATATGGCTTTATGATTAGATTCACGGATAGGATTTAGGTGCCCAGTTGTCCCTTCAGATGCCTGAGGGCTGTCTACACTGAAAAGTTATATCAGCATAACCATGTCTCTCTAGGATGTGAAACTCCCCCCCCCCCCCCGAGAAACGTAGTTAAGCTGACTTAACTGCCAGTGTAGCTAGCATTAGATCAAGAGAAGACTTCTTCCATTGACCTGCCTACCACCTCTCCAGGAGATGGGTTAACAATATTGATAGGAGAGCCCCCTACTGTTGGTGTAACACATGTCTACACTGAAGCCCCTCTCAGGCTGTGTCCAGACTCAGGGGTTTTTTCGAAAAAAGTAGCCTTTTTTCGAAAAAATTTCACCTGCGTCTAGACTGCAGCCGCGTTCTTTCTAAATTAAATTGAAAGAATGCGGCTTTTCTTTCAACGGTGGTAAATCTAATTCCACGAGGAAGAACGCCTTTCTTCGAAAGTGCTCTTTTGAAAAAAGGCATTCTTGAAAGCAAACAGAGCTTTTTAGAAAGAGAGCATCCAGACTCACTTGCTGCTTTCTTTCGAAAAAGCGGCTTGCTTTTTCGAAAGTTCCGTGTATAGTCTAGACGCTCTCTTTCGAAAGAGGCTTTTTCGAAAGTATCTTTCGAAAAAGCCTCTTTCGAAAGAGGCTTGCAGTCTAGACATAGCCATAGTGCCACTGTAGCAATTTAAGTGTAGGCATAACTTAAGTCCAAGGTTTATGTTCCACTGGCATTTACAGCTGCTACCTGTAGTGAATTCCCTCTCAAGTTTTCAGCAGTAAAGTCCCGTAGGTTGACCTGGCATTCTCAGGGAAACTTGGTAGCTGGCGCCTGTGGATAAACTGTCAGCATAATAAGTAATGGTGATAGCCCCAAATGTAAAAAAATAGGCTTCCAGGTCCAGATTGCAAGTGCTTTTAAAATGTTCATATCCATGGTTTAGACTCCATCCTTATATCTGCCCTTCTTAGCAATATAATCTCTCTTGCTGTAGTTTGAATCTTCATGACACATTTCATGCTAAAAAAAAAAGTAGATTTTTTTGACAATTTATATAGTGCCCTGTAACAGAGAAGGTAATGTATTCCCCAGAATTTAGCAAGAACATTTGCTTCTTAGAAACTGTTACTATTTACCCTTATAGTGTCAAGTTCAATTATGTACCTACATGTGCTTCATGCAAACAATAACACATAAATCACTCATATGCACATGAAAATAATCTTTTATGAAGTATTTTTACTTCAATCTTTGCTAAACACCTACAAATGTATATAATTATAAAACTTTGCTAAAAACAAAAAAGCTAACAACCTCCCTCCCCCCCCCCAAAAAACAAAAAAAAACCAAAAAAAAAAGCTGAACTAGAATTTTAACTTGCAGCACAGTGAAAATAGAAGCACTGATTTTTTCAGGGCTAAACTGATTTTTCCTTAATGACACTGTTATTCCTTTAATAACCAAATTTGTAATATACAGAACATATCTCATTTAAATCACAGTAGTCTCCTAGCCACTGAATTTTCCCACATTTACAGCATTGTTCTCAAAAGGATACATCATTTAAATCTTCCAGCATCATGGCTGTATGTGACCTTTTCTTGAAGTGAAAACCTCATACCAGCTAAGCACTGTTTCACATAGGATGACTGGTGGTAGATTGTTTGCTTTAGGACATTTTTATGACAAGTGTGATGGGGAGGGGAGGTAAAGAGCAGGTAAATAAACATGCAATCTACTTCCACTATCGTGCTCACTGGGGAATCTTTATTACCTAACACTACTGTTTTTCAAAGTAAAGAATAATGCTCTTTATTGTATGTCTGTTTAAAGGGGCAGTCTTCCCCCTGGAGCAAACAAAGGAAGTACATCAGGCGTACACAGCTACAGATGGAAATGCACATCACCAAGCGGGAGTCACACCATAAGATTCCTCAGATGAAAGCTGATTTCAATGAACATTGTGTTTCGGAGCCCACTTCCTTTTGCCCCACAAAGCTTAAGAAGGAACATCCCACTTCTGTCTGCCGACACAAAGGAATGCTGTGGCTTGAAAGATGCTATCAGGCCTTCCTGTGCCACTGCAACAGTGTTCCAGTTGTGTCTTGCAAGAATTACTCATTGTTTCAGGGGAGGACTGACTCCTTTGGGTGGGATCCCAATGGCATCTAAGTCAATGGAAGTAGGTGGCGCTGGGAGGTCAGCCAGGCGCATGACACAGATCTCCGGCGACAGAGGAGCCAAATATGGATGCTAAGTCAACAAAGCCCTTAGTAATCATAGATTGGGGACTGATTCATAAAATGCAGCCTTTTATGTTTTTTTAAAAATGTAGTTAGGGACAAAAAGCAACTGAATAATATTAGAAGTGGCTTTCTGAAATGGAGACAGCCTGTTTTCTCTTAATTTTCAAAGGCAATATTAATTCCTGTAAATAGTTCCACCTAATTTGCATCCTGGGGTCCAATGCTCTGACCATATGGTGCAACAGGATAATAGAGATCGTGGTTTTTAAAATAACTTGATTTGAGGACAGAAGCTTTCAAGCAGAACTAGGCAAACCTCTCATGATCTGCATGCAGTTCAGTTCATAGCAGCCTCTCCAAATGTGGATGCATATTCAAATTATCTAAACCACTTCAGTTACCAAAATTAGACTGGGAAGTATCATAAGAGGCTTCCCTGAGAGATTTCTAGCACTTATGCTTCCACTTCTGGCTAGAGATATTGTGTGAACAGAAGCTTTTCTCACAGTATTTTGGCACTTGTGTTCCCAGGCAGACGCTGGAAGAGCATAAATACAAAAAGGAAAAGAAAGAAATATCTGGATATTTCAGGGCCTCAGTAAAGATTTGACTCAGTTGTATTCTCAAATGTGTAGGTTGGTGGTTTTGTACAGAGGTATTTTAATGTTTACCACTCTCCACTATGTTTAAGGAGGGCCATGAAAGTTAAATTGTGAAGTAGAAAATGAAAGCATCATCTGCCAAAGGATACTTTTTACATAAAAGAGATAAAGATTAAAAACACATTGTTATGGGGGGAGGAAGGAGGGAAATAAATACAGGCTTTCCAAAAAGAAAACATTTAGCCTATCTTCAAAGCATAGCAATTTCTGAGTTTAGACATTGTGCGATAGGCAAATGTACAATACTGTTGGCTAACTACATGGAAAAAAGTCCTCTCTTAATTCTATCACTGTAGCGAGAGGAATGAGATAAAGCCACTAAAGCACATTAGAGGACAGTGCTAATTTTCTACTAAGGGCTAGAATATGTGCATTCAGTTAGTATCAGTAATGAATACTTGTTCTTGAGCCACAAAACAACAACAAACAACAAAAAAAATCCCCTTATCATCCAGTAAAATATGATATGAACTTGCAATTTGCCATCAATAGGAATGTTGTAAATCTCAGCTACCGCCCCCGACAAACGGAATCCTTAATGACTAAGCGAGCATCATGAAGTAGTAACATGAGTTAATTGCATAGTTAGCCTAAAATAACACTGTTATTTTGTGAAAACTATGCAGTAACTCCATGGCAACCCCACTGAAGAAGATGGTGACTAAATGGTGACAATGCTGCCACGTTATCGCCTGATAATGCCCATGTCCCCATTATTGGATATGTTGCCAGCCTAGTCAGGCTCCCTTTGGCATGTTGCCATGAGCTAACCAGGGAGATAGAGAGAGAAGGGACATATGTGCATTTGCTTCCCAAATGTAACCATGCTCTAATTTTTTTTCAGTAGTTGCAGCAGGGATGAATGGGACCTATGGATATTTTCAAGTCATTCTAGTAAGTTTAATACAATCTCTGTGACACTTGGACACAATTACATTTAAACTGTGTATTAAGCTACTTACCACTGAATAGGGGAGATACCATTGACTGCTGACATGATGGCAACTGGATATGATAGGAAACAAAAGGGAATAATTAGTAAGTGCAGCAGGAGAGAACAAGAATCTCCAAAATGAAACCAGTGGTCCAGATTCAAGGCTGAAACTGCTGAATGGCTCAGTAGAGGGGAAGGCACAAAACCACATTTAGTCTCCCCCAGTCCTGAACTGTTCTGTGTCAGGCTACTGCCTGGTGCAACTGAAGGATATTCCAATGATAACACCTGCCATGAGCCTCAAGAACTCAGTCCAGTAGCCAGGGAAAAGTGGGGCATAAGGGAGTTTTGGCTATACTCCATACCCCCTGATTACATCCTGGAGCAGCAGACAGGAAGGTGGGTTTTATAGGCCTTGAGAATTCCTCTGTATATTCAGGTAACCTGGAAGTCTGCACCTGTCACTGACAGCAATTCTGCCTAGCGTGCATGTGATCCCTGTTGTGGGTGTACAGTATATAGCCGAGAGTAGAAGTTGATTGACTGAGTCTAAAACACCTGTGTGAAAATAATCTGAAGTCCTTCACTAGCAATGCAGAGTCAGATTCTGAAAGGTAGTAAGGCACCTTGAAATTCAGATAGGTACCTAGAGGGATTTTCAAAAGCAACTAGTCACCCAACTCACTGATTCAAATGTGAGATACTAAGATGCTTTCCACAACCCCACTGAGTACCTAGCTGCATTGGGAAGTGCCTAAATGCTTTCAAGTATCTGGGCCACGGTGTCTAGCTCTTGGAAATAGAACAAAGGCTGAAACTCATGGAGGAGAGGAACAAGGTGGAAGATATGTAATGGAAAGCAGCTTTTATTAACTGGTCTCCTTACTTCATCTCAAAGGCCAACCCATCTGTTCCATCTGGAAGATCTCATTTCAAGATATTGAGGCTTCATAACCTCACAGCTGAGCTGTATTATTTGCTTGCCTTGGGCACATTGACATTGAGGGAGCAGCAGCTTTACTGAAAGTCAGCAGAAGTCTCTAAGAGCTGCACAAGTCTTTATTTAAAGGGTGATAAATGCGACCAAGTTTGGGACCAGTCTAAAAACTGCTTAAAAAACTGACTTCCTATAGCTTTATTCTGAGAAACATAAACACTTTTGTCACAGCTCCTGATCTTCACATCCCTGGATGCCAGCTCACTGTGACTCCAAGGCAATTTCAAACCAGTGAAATTCATAGGTTCAACAATGGAAGGAGACAGACCGGGCACTGATTTTTAATGTCCTTAAAATACGCTTTCTAGTTAAATATTTATATGGTTAAAAATGTATCTCTGTTTCACTCATCCCTAAAACCTAATGATGACACACATAATTTTTCTAGCATTCTGTGCCTCATATGATGAATGGAAGAAAAAAGCACCCTTTTGCCTGAATTTTCCTGTCTTTTGTCTGATTCAGAAGTTTTGCACTCTTTCAGATGAGATAGGAGAGATCTCAGCAGCTGTTATGATGAATGAGCTATCAGAGAAGAAAATGGCCGTAGGACCATCCTAGTATCTGAAAGGCAAAGCTGTCTGATCTTTATTCAGTGCAACTACTAAAGAGGATCTGTCAGGGAGCCCTGTACAGTTACCCACCCCACCTTTCCTCCAGAATGTGCCCCCTTGTGCAAGAGACAATTTGCCCACTGAATTTTCCTGGTTCTGCATATGTACTAATTATTGGGCTTGCTTGTCTCCTGCCAAAGTTGTCCTCAATGCAGGAAAGAGTCACTGGACAGGAGGCTCTATCCAGCCTCAAAGTAATGCAGAATTGCTTCCAGGTATCCCTATCTTACCTCACTAGAAGAGAATCTTCAATGGACCCTTCACCAGTAGAGGATTGACATGGGGGAGCAGAGCTCTGACATGCCCCTTCCCTTCTCTGACATGCTGCCTTTCTCCCTTGACACACAACCTACTTCAGGGTAGGTTGTGGGTATATTAAGCCTGAAGCACAGGGCTTGGCTGCAGTGCAGATGCACCAGCTGGGAATTCCCAGTATTTTCTACTGGGCATTTGTGGTTGGATTAAGGCCCTTTTGCCTAATAATCCAGTTTGATAATCTGCTCCCTCATTTTTTGAGGAGTAAGGGTTATTTCAAGGGAAGGGTTTTCTCTTGAAATAACCCTGTGGGGACTGAGTTTGATGTCCTGAAATAGCGCTATTGCGGAAAAGCCGCAATCCACAATTATGCAAATGAGGCACGGGATATTTAAATCCCCGCTTCGTTTGCAATTTCGATTCTCTACATTTGCATCTCTCCCTCAAAAGAGGGTGCAAGTGTAGACATACCCCATTGTTGACTTTTTTCTAGAATGAGTAACTGATAAATTGGATGGATCAAGAGTAAATTGATTGATTGAGAAGTATGATGAGAGATGGACTAAGGGGTTTCTACCCAAGTCAACATTATGTTAAATCTAGGGTTTGGTTTGAATTGAGTGGTACCGAATGCTACTGAGACATTCACATGAAATTTTGGAGGCCAAAACACCAGAAATCAAGCACAATTACCAATTTTACAAGAATTTTCCACCTTTTTGAGCAATAGCTAATCTAGACCTGGAAAGGCAATCCTAGATCTGATTCTAGAACTAGAATTTGGTTGAAGACCTAACCTGGGTCCAAACTTATAGTGGCAGGTTTAAACAGAAGGATCAGGACATCAGTTCCCCACCCCAGGAATTCAAAGTTGACAAGGTTATAATTGATAGTCTGGATTATGTCCAAATCAATTTTGAATATACATACTAATTTTACTCTTTCACCCTCCAGCAACTCCTCTCTGTGTGTTCATCCCAGCAGGGCTGACAGATTTAGACTGCTTTTGTAGGATATAAATCCAAAACAAAGGAAAACTAGCACTCTCTTTTCTTTTGTTGCTGTTTTGTTTTACTCCAGGAAGTGAGGAGACACTAGCCCAGACAGCAGAAATGACAGGTCATGGAGTGGGCACTTCCTCTGAAGCAGAAATCTGCCTCACCCTCTATATGGAACTCCTGATGGCTCCTGACTTCCTCTTGGTCCTTTGTACTTTTATTGCCATGTGGTGTGCAGTGGATGCTCAGAGGGACTGTTAAAATTGGAAAGGCCAGGCACTGCAAAGGAAACGGTCTGTACGGCTTTGCAGCCAGCGTCAAGTACTGTGATCAAACAAAAGGCTCTGGCTGAGCTTTGAAGAGCTGTCTGATGCAGCCACAAGTACTCTGAATACTAGAAATTTAATCAGTGAGCAGACATAATATGCAGCTAAAGAAGTGCTCACCATGAATGGTGTTTCTACTCTAAACATAGATGGAAAACTCCTAAACAGCTTAAAAAGCATCTTCTTTAATTTTTTTCCCCTCATTCTTTAATATGCTGCTGTTGGGTTATAAATGTGAAATATGAAGAGCTATCGGAGGTTGGTGTAAGTGCTTCTTTTAAAATCTCTTAAAGGACTAAAAAAGAACTTGCTACTGGGCACCCTCAGGATTAATTTGTGCTATAGACATTGATGTTTCATTGTATTTGTTTAGCAGGAGTTTCAGCCACAGACTGAACTCTATTGCACTAGGCACTGTACAGACACAGAACAAAGTGACAGTCCCCTGAAAAGCTTACAGCCCAAGTAATCTGTGTGTGTTTACTCCCGCTCTCTCTCTTAGTAGATAAATAGGGCCAGATTGTGCTAGATTGGCCTGTGTAGGCTGTAGTGCACTCACTTCCCTAGGAGAGGGGTGGGGAACATTTTTTTGGGTTGGGGGCCGCTGATCCACAGAAAAATCAGTCGGAGAAAGGGGGGAGCTCACACAACAGTGAAAAGCAAAAAAAAACCCAAACCAAAAACCAAAAGCCCCCGGCCCCCAGTAAAACATCCGAGAAACAGAAAGACATTCCCCTAACACACCAAAGCTAATGGGACCCCTGATAGGAGATGTGGGCCCTCCTCATTTTTGGCTCCACCCCAGATCATAGGACTTCCATGTGTGAGAGGGGACGGCTGGGAAGCAAGCTTGGGTTGTAGGGTCTGGGAAGTGGGGCAACCACTAGGCTGCAGTGCCAGCTCCCCAATGGTGGGGAAACCTCATAAGCCTCAGGGGAAAAATCCAGGCAAACCAGGTTTCCCACCCCTGCCCTAGGAGATCAGGCAATATGTTTTTTTCAGAGAGGAAACATTGGCTCAGAAACTCAGGTGTGCTGAGCTGCCGCTAGTTACAGCAGCTAGGGGAAAGTACAAAAGGAGCCTACTTTGGCTCCCCGATTTGGAGGCTGGTTCTGCACTAGTCCCAATATAAATTAGTGAAGTTTGGAGGTCCTCTAATCTGCATTGAAAGGCTATGTGTTGGCATTGCCCCCACAGCTTGCCCCTAATACTAAGGACATATACTGGGGGGTGACTTATGAATGAGCTACTCTAGCTTTCTGCACACTGGTGATTGTCCCGGTGGTGGGGGGAATGCCCAGTCAGGGAGATTTGTTTGCTTTCTGCACCAGTTGCACTGCTAGAAGATTGGACCAAGTGGAGGTTTGTTTAATGTAGTACCCATCATCAACACCATTTACAAGGCTGATTCTAAGTAATTACTGCTGGCCAGGTTCCATACATATGATGCTTACATATAAATGCTGCAAAACTTATAGACTGGACCAGTGTTCCCTCTAATTTTTTCCATCCATGTGCAGAATACGTTTGTGCTGGGCGTTATTCGAATCTCTGCAGGGTGGCTGCCCAAAAGCTCAGCTTACAAGGAACACTGGGCTGGATTGCACAGGGACTTCTTAATTAAAATTGATGAAAACAATATGTATTTCATCACATTAATGAGGAGAGCTGTGGCTAGTGGCTACTGAGCACCCACTATTTTTTTCTGTGTGCTCCAGCCTCAGGGCATGCATGTAGTCAGTGCCGATGTATTTAATTGTTCTTGTTGCTTTTCTCTGAATCATCTCAATGTATCAACATTCTTCTTGAACTATGAACAGCAGAACAGGACACAGTATCTCAGTAGCTGTCACATCAGTGCCAAATACGGAGGTAATATGACCTCTCTTCTCCTACTGAATATTCTCCTGTTTAGTTTCCCAGGATCTCAATTGCTTTTTTAGCCACTGCTTCGCACTGGGAACTCATGTTCAACTGATTATCCTCAATGACCTGAAAGTCCTTTCAGAGTCTCAGTTTCCCAGGATAAAGTCCCCCCTCTGGTAAAAACAACCTACATTATGTGTTCCTAGTTGTACATGTTTACACTTAGCTGTCTACAAACACATTTTGTTTGCTTATGCCAGTTTACCAAGTGATCCCACTTGCACTGAATTAGGGACCTGTCCCTTTCGTTATTTATCACTGCCTCAATTTCTGTGTCATCTGCAAACTCTAACTGTGTTGATTTTGTTTTCTTATTCATAAAAAAGTTAAATAACTTAGAGCCAATAACCAATCCCTGTGAGATGCCACTAGAAATATACCTGATCTAAGATAATTCCCTTTTTACAGTTGTATCATGAGACCTGTCATTTAACCAAAATTTAGTCCATTTAATGTGTGCACATTAATCTTAGATCTTTCAGGTAATGTCATTTTTGTGATAGAGTGACACTTTCCCTTCCCCATTGCCCACTTGATCCTTCCTCAGTAGGTTATAACCATGATTCCAGCCATGGAGATTATCCCACCAGGTTACAGCAATTCCAATTAGATCACATTTATGCTCATAACTGAGTAAGTCCAATTCCTCTTTATTCCCCAGCCTCCTAGCACTGATACATAGGCAAATTCAAGAATTTCTTTTCATTGTGTCATTTGGTTCCTTGATAAATTTTGTTGCCAGCATTTCAATTTTGAGTGGAGTGCTCATATCTTCCCTCTTTTTACCCTCCCTTTTTGCTATATAGTTAACTCTCTCCTGACTGCTGTAACCAGCCAGCCCCCACAGTGACTTGGCCTCCTTTCTACTGAGCTGGAGCTTAGTCAAACTAAACAGTCCTCTGCCCCATATAATGTGGATCAACGTTCCACAAAATCCAAAGCCTACACAATGTACCACTTACCTAGCCAGAGATTCATTTCCAGATTTTTTGGCCTTCCGTTGTGCATGGGACAGGAAGGATCTTAAGGTATGTCTACACTACAGCACTAATTCGAACTAACTTAGTTCGAATTAGTTAATTCGAACTAAGCTAATTCGAATTAGCGCATCTAGACTTAAAAACTAGTTCGAATTAGCGTTTTGCTAATTCGAACTAGCATGTCCACACTGAGTGGACCCTGAACCGAGGTTAAGGCTGGCCGGAAGCAGTGCTGGCAGGGCATCAGATTAGGACTTAGAGCATGGAGCTGCTGTCTCAGGCTAGCTGAGGGCTGTGCTTAAAGGGACCCAACCCCCACCCCGGACAGACAGTTCTCAGGGGTTCCCCGCTTGCAAAGCAGTCCTGGCTTGGAGTGCCCTGAGTGCCCACACTCGGCACATCACAGCACTCGGCCATCAGCATGGCTACACTTGCCACAGGCTGCCATCCGGAGGGGGGGTCAATCAAGGGGCTTCAGGAGAGCTTCCACCCTGAGGAGCCCGCAGAGCCAGCCCAGTCCTCCCCATCGGGGGCTCGTACCCCATTCCTCCCTCACCTCCTTCCACTTACCTCTCCCTAGCCCCCCTTCCTGATGTACAAAATAAAGGACATGTGTGTTCAAAAATAGAAACTCTCTTTATTGAACAAAACTCGGGGAGACTGGGAAAAGGAGGTGGGAGAGGGGAAGAGAGAGGGTGGGAGAGGGGAGGGCAACTAAAATGATCAGAGGTTTGGAACAGGTCCCATATGAAGAGAGGCTAAAGAGACTGGGACTTTTCAGCTTAGAAAAGAGGAGACTGAGGGGGGATATGATAGAGGTCTATAAAAGCATGAGTGGTGTGGAGAGGGTACATAAAGAAAAGTTCTTCATTAGTTCCCATAATAGAAGGACTAAAGGACACCAAATGAAATGAATGGGTAGCAGGCTTCAAACTAATAACAGAAAGTTGTTCTTCACAAAGCAAAGAGTCAACCTGTGGAACTCCTTGCTGCAGGAGGCTGTGAAGGCTAGAACTAGAACAGAGTTTAAAGAGAAGTGAGATAAATTCATGGAGGTTGGGTCCATGTAGTGCTATTAGCCAGGGGGTAGAAATGGTGTCCCTGGCCTCTGTTTGTGGAAGGCTGGAGATGGATGGCATGAGACAAATGGCTTGGTCATTGTCTTCGGTCCATCCCCTCCAGGGTCCCTAGTGTTGGCCGCTGTCAGCAGACAGGCTACTGGGCTAGATGGACCTTTGGTCTGACCCAGTACGGCCATTCTAAGCTCAGGGCTCAGGGTCAGGAGTCTCAGTGGACCACCTTGATTTTCATGCAAACCTGCTCCTGGGTGGCCAGGCTGGCAGCTATACTTCCCTAGATGGCCACTTTCCTGTGCCTAGTGCGCAGGTCATGGATGAGGTCCAAGGTGTCTGCACTAGACCAGGCGGGTGCCCTCCTCTTGCAGACCTGGGCAGGCTCCCGGGAGCCGCCAGCCTGGTCCCGGGAAGAGGCAGAGGGCTGGGTGGCAGCTGGTGGCTGGCTCGAGCCGTGCCAGGTGCAGGGTCTGCTGGCTGGGTGCTGGCAGGCATGCACCTGGCATGGGCACCGTAGCCAGCCCATGCCCCTTTAAGGGCTCCGGGGCCGGGAGGGGGGCAGAAGAGTTTCCCTGATGGTGCTCAGAGTGGCCACCAGGGAAAGCTGGGGAGGGCTAGCTTCCCACTAGTTCGAATTAAGTGGCTACACAGCCCTTAATTCAAACTAGTTAATTCGAACTAGGCGTTAGTCCTCGTGGAATGAGGTTTACCTAGTTCGAATTAAGCGCTCCACTAGTTCGAATTAAGTTCGAACTAGCGGTTCGCGTGTGTAGCGCCTATCAAAGTTAATTCGAACTAACGTCTGTTAGTTCGACTTAACTTTGTAGTGTAGACGTAGAGAAGACTGCTTTCACATTCTTCTGAGTTCCCTGAAGTCAACTCCTATCTGCAAGATTATCCCCCACTAGTGTCATTAGTACTGCTACCAGCCATCTCCAGCGGATCCTTGCCTGTCAGAAGCCCACAGGCACCATCTTTCTTCTTTCCCCAGGGGCACTCAAACCCCTCTCAGCCCTCCGGTCCTGGCCCCACTCTATCTTTTCTCTCAAACTCCTATACCTGACTTACCCACCCACACTAAACTCCAGGCACCACTACTACTCCACCCTTTCCCCCAAAGCCCACCCTCTCTTCCTGCCTCCATTCCACCCACACCATGCCTCTTCCCACCCAGTTCTGCCCTGTCCCCCAAGCATGCCCCATCCCCACTCCTCCTGCTACCCTTCCAGTGCTTTCTGCACACTGTAGTACAACTTACTGAGGCAAGCAGGAGGGGTGCTGAGAGGGAGGGGGAGCAGTTAATTGTACAGGAGGCAGTGTGAGTTGGACAGTCGATTGGACAGGAGTCTGCTGGTGGGTGCTAAGCAGTCGTTAATTCTTTTCCATAGATGCACTTATGCAGAAACCTACCAAGTCTTGGAGTGATATCTCATGGGGTATGTCTAGACTACATGGTTCCATTAACTAGACGGAGTTTACTAGACATAGGAAAACGAAGCGGCGATTTAAATAATCGTTACTTCATTTACATCAAAATGGATGCCGCGCTGCGCCGATCAGCTGTTTGGCGGCACAGCTGGGCAGTCTAGATGTGCCGTGGTTGACAAGGGAAGCCCTTGTTGACCGCTCCATTATGCCTCCTGAAATGAGGTTTATTGGAGCAGTCGACAAGGGCTTCCCTTGTCGACTGCAGCACGTTCAGACTGCCCCGCTGTGCTGCCAAACAACTGATTGGCGCAGCGCGGCGACCATTTTGATGTAAATGAAGTGGCAATTATTTAAATCGCTACTTCATTTTCCTATGTCTACTAAACTCATCTACATGGCTCCGCTGACGGAGCCATGTAGTCTAGACATAGCCATGGAGTGATATCTTGGAGGGACAGCCCACTCTGGAGTGATATCATGTCTTCTCTCTGAGACGGTAGCACACTTTCCTACTGTCCACCTGGCCCTTACAGAACATTCTTAAATTCATATTGAAACCCTGTCAAATGTCACCTGACTTCCCTGGACAGCAGAAAACTTTTTGTGGGTAAGTTAGATTTTCTTACAGGTGTGCTCCATACATCTCTCCATTTCCTTGGACCTGCTAGATCTTAATAGGCAGCTTCCAGAGAAAGAAACAAAGAAAGAATCAGGATCACTAGTCTCTTTCAAGATATTTCTCTAACACTATGAGATGCATCTTCCCATTATTTCTATTCATAGAAACGGCTTCTTTGTGGCTGAATAACGTCAGCATACTCTGCTGTCATAGCCATTTGTCTTCTACTACCATATAAAAGGAACTCTTTTGGAATGGTGCAAAAGTATTAGCTCATTAATACTGGTAAAATACTTTGAACATGAAAAACCTATAATATAATTATTTTTATTAAAAGCTTCAGCTTTTGCTTTAAAAACTAGTCACATACACCAACTAAACTGATATTCTTTCAAGTAGCCTCAACATTGGTCCATGACTAGATGTCTTCATTTTAACCAGTTAACAAGGTTTTTCCCTATGTGAAGAGTAAAACTCCTCTCCTTGGACAAACCCAGGAATGTTTTCCCAGTCTATTTTTTCCTAAAGGACAGGAAAGTGTGACAGATGCTCCCCTTATTGTGTGGGGAAGAGGGGAAATCAAAGAAAGAACAAAGACCATTCTCCCTTTCCCCCCAATACATGGTGAAGCCTAGGCACACTGGTAACTTGTTAAAAGATTCATGATCCCATTCTGTATGTCAGTCAGTTGGAAAGACTTTATGAAATATTAAATAAAATGTCAGAATCAGTGATTCAGAGCAAGAGCATATGAAGCAGACTGCAAAATAAGTCTTATAATGTGACCCAATTAGTTCCCGAGTTTCGAGGAAGTAGCTTTCCAGTGATTAGATCTCTGCCTTGCAGTAACATTTAGCTCTCTCTTTTTAATGAAGACTCCAGACTCGCAATATCAAGTTGTCTGTCAGGAGAAGCCGCATGAGCCAAAGGCATTAATCAAAGACTGAACGTAACCTCTAAGGATCAGTAAGCAATGATGCTTTTCAGTGAATATGAAGGGCCTAATTCACCCATGATTAAATCCCACTGAAGTAGATGAATTGGCTTTAATGAGCTTTGTTTGCACTAGAGAACTGCACCATTGCTACATTTACCTGTGTGGTTGACATAGTCAAGGCATAGCAGCATAGTATGTCCACAATGACCAACCCAATTCAGGTGCACTACTGCCCCACATCCACAGAAAACACACAGTGCTCCTTACAAATTCTTGGGCAGGAATAGATGCTTGTCCATTCCCATGACTCCTGACTCAAGTCCTAGGAGCAGAGGTATAATAATGCATATGGGACATAATAACTGTTCAGCATTTGATTTAGTCCAACAAATGCTTCGACACTGCCCTGTGCAAGGATGCACATGCCATCAAGCTCATATTGGCATGGTGGAGATCAACTGCTTTTGCCCTCACCTGATGCCCAAATTACACTGGGCATGCTGATCCCTGGCTTTCTACAGTAAGCACCAACACCTTTGAATATCAGTGCTCAACAGGGTAAGGAGCTGATGCCTTTATTTCTGCCATTCCTTTCACTCGTGATATGATTTTATGTTTTTTGGAAGGGGTGTTTTGCTTTCTTGGTTTCTTTTGTTGTTTTTGTGAGCTAATTTGGTGACCAAATGCAGTTCAGGAGAGAAGAAATCCAAACAGGACATTCCAGGAGGTTACCCAATTCCTTGTTCCTCCTCCTGTAGTGGAAATCAGGAGCACATGTAGATGGTTAGGAGAGCTGTAGGGGGCAGCTGGGGTTATCTTTTTTTGAGACATTTTCTTTCATATCATCACTATATTATTTCCAGCTAAGCTAAACCAAAGAGAAGTGAAAGAGAGAACTGGACTTAGAAGGGTGTAAATTAGTGTGAAATCCTTCACTATGTTTGTAAATCTGTGTTTTGAGCTTTTCTGTCCCTGCAACCTATGACAGAGAATTCCTGCCCCCCCTCCTACAAGATCTGAGTAAAACCCATTTCTATCCATGGGAGTTGCCCCTGTTTTCTGGTAGGAAAACAGGTCCTAAGCAAATACTTGGGTTTCACTTCCTGAGCAGATTTCTCATCATAGCAGGTGAAGAACAAATTTGCTGCCAAGAACAACATCTTCTTTGTATATATAAAAGGTTTGTTTCAGACACTAGGTAATCTGATCCTTTGATAATAGCAAACTGGATTTAGCTTTAACTGAATGTCATAGATTTTCTTTTGGCTGTGCCTGGCTACAGTAATAACAGTTACTAATATTTGCATAGTGCCTCCCACCCTGAAGAATCCCAGAACACTTTATTAACCCACTTATTTTATGGAGCAGTAGCAGCCATGAGAGCTAAGAGTGAAAATGAATTTCTGTTTTAAACTGATGTCTCCAAATCTGTGAAAAGCTTTTCAGAATCTAGGCTGCCCTCAATCCTCTCCTTTAAAAAAAAAAAAAAAAGTCCGTTGGTTACTTGGAAATTAAAAAAAAAAAAGTTATGGGGAGTAGCTTACTATTATATTTCATTTCTGTTAGCTCAGTGGATAATATAATCCTCTCTATGATTCTGGTTTAATATCACTCACAGATGTGAGCATACATTGCCTATTAAAAGACTCCTAGTTTTAGATTAACAGAATTAATAACTACCAATCACAAGCTGCTGTTTTAATGTAGAGGAAATAAAAGGGTTTTTTTTAGTGTAACATAGCCATATTTAATTTTTAAACTTCAAAAAAACAAAACAAAATAGAAGCATATTTCAAGTCCCACTTTGGATTTAATGTTATTCCCATTTGTAGCTTTTTTTCTTTGAATAATTCAGCAGGTTCAGTAGCCTATGTCAAGTATAAATTCAGATTTACAAAACTCAATTTAAAGGTTCTCACCTAAGAGATACATTTAATAAATTATGTATTTACCAGTGGATTTAAAATAGCCCAGACATAATTCCTTTATACTATTCATTTTCACATTGAAGCTGATACGGTATAAATATTCCCCTAGCCAAAAACCTGAGTTTAAAGGCTATATCTAGACTGCAGAGATCTTCCAAAAAAGCTTCTTCCGGAAGAGAGCATCCACACTGACAAAGCACATAGAAAAAGCAGTCTGCTTTTTTGAAAGATAGTGTCCAATCAGTTTGAATGCTATCTCGCATCCCAAATGGCCGTTTTTCCGAAAAACTCTAGAGCTGATTGCAGGAATCTATAATGGCTCTTCTATTAGTCCAAATTTTCTCATGGTAAAATTTGGAGAGTTTCTCAGGCTATGTCTACACCACAGTTACAACTGCATTGAGAAAATTACAGACAAAAATTCAATTAAATTTATAATGATCTCATAAAATAATAATAAAAATATAGTTTATTCTACATTTACTGAAAAAAACACAGACGAAGTAATATACTACAGAACCTGGTAGTTATGTGCCTTTGACATACAGGGTTAACATTTCAAACTAGAAATGGGCTGGGGCTATACATTTTAGATTTGGATCCTGATTTTAAACATACTAAAATTTAGAGGTGTTCAGATATGGCATTTTGGATTACGTCAATGAAAAAGATGTGAGCCAGCTTTCAATAGTCAGATGATCCTGTTTCAATTGCAAAACACAGCAATGGTTTCAAATACAAGGTTTTGGTTCAGAATGATACCTTATACATGAATATAGACTCATAGGCTACGTCTACACTGGCCCCTTTTCCGGAAGGGGCATGTAAATTTCACTAGTCGTCGTAGGGAAATCCGCGGGGGATTTAAATATCCCCCGCGGCATTTAAATAAAAATGTCCGCCGCTTTTTTCCGGCTTTTAAAAAAGCCGGAAAAGAGCGTCTAGACTGGCCCCGATCCTCCGGAAAAAGTGCCCTTTTCCGGAGGGTCTTATTCCTACTTCAAAGTAGGAATAAGACCCTCCGGAAAAGGGCACTTTTTCCGGAGGATCGGGGCCAGTCTAGACGCTCTTTTCCGGCTTTTTTAAAAGCCGGAAAAAAGCGGCGGACATTTTTATTTAAATGCCGCGGGGGATATTTAAATCCCCCGCGGATTTCCCTACGACGACTAGTGAAATTTACATGCCCCTTCCGGAAAAGGGGCCAGTGTAGACGTAGCCATAGACTTTAAGGTCAGAAGGGACCATTATGATCATCTAGTCTGACCCCCTACACAGTGCAGGCCACAGAATCTCACCCACCCCCTTCTAGAATAATCCTCTCACCTATATCTCTGATATTGAAGCCTTCAAATACTTTGAAGACCCCAAAGTATTTATTGTGAAACAATGTAATTAAAATCTTAGCTATGAAGTTGAAGGGCTAGATTGTCATAACTTTTACTCAGTTTCACAAGAGACTGTCATGTCCTCTTTGCTCTCCAGCTTCTCTCTACTCTGATTGCAACATACTCCTTGGGGGAATTCTGTGTACTGCACAATGCAGAATTTTGTAGAAATTAATGCTATTCATGCAGAATTTCCTTTTTTCTTTACATGGGCTGCGGATGCTGGCTGCCCCTAGGGGCCACTCGATCCAGTAAAGTCCAGTAAAGTCCAGTTCACTGCCTATGTGTCTATATAGCAGCGTTATTTTGTAATAACTGACGTTATTCCAAAATAATGTAGTGCACACCTACACCACAAGCCTTTATTCTGAAATAAAGTTGAGCTGGAGGACTTCTTACTCTGACTCCTATAACGCTCATTTCATGAGGAGTAAGGGAAGTTGAGGGAAGAGTGTTCTGCCTTTAACTTCCTGCTGTGTAGACAGTACCAAAAGTAGAATTAAGGTATTTCAACTTAAGCTATGCAATTGATGTAGCTGAAGTTGCATAGCTTAATTTGACTTTAGCCCTGCTGTCTTTGAAGAGAGATTAAAGAGACTAGGACTTTTCATCTTAGAAAAGAGAAGACTAAGGGGGGATATGAAAGAGGTATACAAAATCATGAGTGATATGGAGAAAGTGAATAAGGAGATGTTATTTACTTGTTCCCATAATATAAGAACTAGGGGCCACCAAATGAAATTAATGGGCAGCAGGTTTAAAACAAATAAAAGGAAGTTTTTCTTCACACAGCGTACAGTCAACCTGTGGAAGTCCTTGCCTAAGGAGGATATAAAGGCTAGGACTATAACAGGGTTTTAAAAAGAACTAGATAAATTCATGGAGGTTGAGTCAATTAATGGCTATTAGCCAGGATGGGTAAGGAATGGTGTTCCTAGCCTCTGTTTGTCAGAGGGTGGAGATGGATGGCAGGAGAGAGATCGCTTGATCATTACCTGTTCGGTTCACTCCCTCTGGGTCACCAGGCATTGGCCACTGTCAGCAGACAAGATACTGGGTTGGATGGACCTTTGATCTGACCCAGTATGGCCGTTCTTATGTTATGTTCTTATGTGTAGACATACCCAGATAGAAGAAAAGGCTGGCTGGAAGAATGAGGGGGGACCTGCAACTCCCAGCACACCCTGAAAGAAGGAGGCAGCAAGGTGCAGGAAACTGTACCTCAGGAAGTTTCTCCCACTGGATCCCTTGTCTCTGGGGATAGAGGGTGTGAGTGTCTGTGTGCATCTGGTCCCAAAAGATAGGAGGTATGAATGCCTGGGCTGTGGGGTGTGTGACTGGGCTCTGAGGGGAATGGCTATGAGTATATAGGCTAGGGAGACCTGCCATTGGTCTTTGGGAGACAGAGGGCATGGGTGTCTGGCTCCCTGGCTGGGCTTTGTAGGGAGGAGACAAAGAAACAGGAATTGGCTAGTTGTAGGGTTTTCTTTAGCTCTCTACTCCTGGGGGAATTTGTGTGTGTGTCTGTGTTGTTATAGATATACTTGTTGAGAAGTATTTTGGAATGATTTACCAAAATAACTGACATTGGTGTGATTATGTAATGTTATTTCAACAAATGCAATTTGTGTAATTTTCCAGAATTTTCAAATATTGTGCCAATTTTGGGGGGGGGGTGCAGAATCCCCTTAAGAGTAAACATTGGGCAAACCAGGAGCTGCTCACTTGATACTCCCTCCACCCTGTGAGCAAGTAAGAGGGTAGGTGAGAGAGCCCCTGCTCTGCCCCTTTAAAGTGTTTTTCTGTGTGCACAGGGGCGAATCAACTGTTGCATACAAGGGAATGAAGCTGGTTACTTCCCCCCTACAGCAAGTGTGGAGCTGGGAAGCTTTGTGCCTCTTCGACGATGCACCAGAGTCAGGGCAGATTGTAAAATTACAATGCTGCCTTTAGTCTCTCTGAGTCAAACCTTTGTTTAAATGTATCCAGTTTGCTACATATTAGATTTTGCCTTCTCCCCTCTTTCATTTTTCCCTCTGGAATTGAACAGTGAGAAAACCCATGAGGGCTTGTGTTAGTAACCGCCAGTGTTCTTGTGCACACATGTAGGTTGAATCAATTAATTCCCATTAGTCTCACTGGATTAAGCATAGCACTAGCCTAATATAGAGATTCTTTTTTTGAATAACTTGCCCTATTCCTCTGTGTTTGCACTTCAAGCACTAAGAGTGAGCTTATGCATTAGCCTGATGCCAAATGAGGTTTAAAGATACCAGTTGACTTTACAAACCCTATATCATGGCTGCAGGGAAAAATGTTTCACATTTTGAAATGCAGTAAGTTTTTAGGGGGGATGTCTAGGGCACAAGCACTAGCTTGCTTAACTGAATTACATTACTAACTTGTGATGAATCACTTCCCAGAAATAAAGTATATTTATTATAGTAGTTCTCAGAGTCCCTGATTGGGGCCTCATTCATTGTGCAAAGGGCTGTATAAATCTATACCTGGAATAAGTACAGGAGACAGAATCTGGTCCAGACATTCTTGGGACCAATCACCAAGAGCCAGGTTCTGCTTTCCTTACTCATTCTGATTAATCTTATAGTGTGACACACCCTGCTGACTTCAGTGGGAATTGTGGTGAAGCAAAAGACTATAACAGTGTGCTGGCTTTTGGAACCCTTAGTCCAGCTGGTAAGTAATGACTTACATGAGCACCGAAGCTACTGGGACAGCTCACACATGGGAGGAAGGTGTTTATAGTCTGTCCCTAAGCATACAAATTGAACATAATGGGAAAGACCTAAGTGACAATGAGTGTAAAGAGTCCCAGGAATAACAGAAAAAAATCAGGATGGAAGTGAGAAATATATAATAAACACAGATTATCTGAGAAGATATAGCACAAAACCAGGACCAATAGTGTTATTTATTAATAAATGTTTCTGCTGTTTAATCAAACTATTCACAAAGAGGAATGATATTGGAAGAGACTGAACACAAACATGGAGTATAAAAACGCAAATTTCCCCTTAAATGATACTGATGTCTATTTTCAACCTACTCTTTCACTGTTATGTTGTGCTACATCATTAACCTATACAAAACTTCCCTGGTGCCTCATTGAGAAAAATAAATGGCAGTCCCTATTGTCCCTGGCCTATATTATTATTATTATTATTTAGATTTAAGGGAATTTTAGTACCCGAAAAAGCATCTTGTGTGGAAATAGGAATGAAGTGGCCATTTAGCCTCTCTCTGAAGTTTTGCTGGGGTTGATTGCATAGGTTCCGTTCTATTGTGAGTAATGAAATATGATTGAAAATATCTACTTTCCCTATAGCAGTGGTAACCTCTGTAAATTGCAACAGTTCAGAAATAGCTACTTTCTTTCATGAGACAGAGCTCACTAGCACTGTCTGTTCTACCGTATTATTTCAAGAAGTACATTTCTTAAGAGCACATGAACTGCAAATTGCAGGACTAAGTGAAGGTATTGATGCATTTAACTCCCATTGATATTTACGGTATAAAAGTCCTTCCTATTGATTTCAAGGGGAATAAGATGTCTAAATACTTTTGAAAAATCTGGCCATAATTTCTCTGCCTCCATAGAAAAGCCCATGGAAGAATCAATCAAACAAACACTCAAAAAACTCCAAGGCTTTTCATTTACAGACTGTCTGTACTTGGGACTGGAGGTCTCTGATCCTAGCTTGAGGCAATATACTCACATCAGAGCTATTCAAGGCAGTGCACTAAAGTGTGCACTAGACTGTAGCCATGGCAGCAGGACCAATGGGATGGGCTAGCCTTCCTGAGAACCTGCCTCGGGATCTCAGACAGGTACATTTTCAGGCAGGCTTGCCCCTCCCATAATTGCTCAACAGCAGCTACAGTTCTAGTTTTAGCATGATAGCTCAGCTCCAAATGTTGACATACCCATGGACAGGAGCGTACTAGCAATCAAAATAGGCCCGAGAAATGGGTTGAGAATGGCCCTCCTCATAACGTCACCCCTGTGGGCCACTCAAGCCCTGCCCCGTGTCATGTCCGGCACACGGCGCAGGCGGTGAGTCGGGCTCTGCATGCCACATACAGCGCAGCTGCAGAGCCGCTTTGAGTGAGGGGCAACGGCGTGCGGACATGATGGCCCACTGGATGATGGCCCACCGGGAAATTCCCGGTATCCCACCAGGCCAGTCTTCCCCTGCCCATGGAGATCCTGATACAGACTCCACCTAGCATTGGGACTATACAGAGGGACCAATGGCTGGCAGAAAAACTTGTCCACATCCAAACAGTTCTTGGTGCATCCATGAAGTGAACTGCCAGCTTCTCTGTGGTACCAGCCAGTCCCTCTCTCCTTCCTTCCATCAGCACATAGTTGAACCTAGGAGCCATTCTATTGTGGAACTGTCCCATCACATCTGTACAGTCCTCTTTCTGCCTTCAAACAGGAGGATGCACATCAGCTGTTTATGTTGGTCAATATTAGGACACCACCAAATCCCTGCAGGTCCTGTATCCATTCTGTACATTGTGTGATTGAAAGTGGGAGTCCTTCATTCTTTGTGTTTCTGAACTGTGGTTATAAAAGGATTCCCCTGTTTCAGGGGAGTCTATCCGAAAGTCAGAATATCAGTTATATATAATGGTCAATTCCCTGGTACATCAGATAATGTAAGAAAAGTGAAGATCTTCAAGAGTGTTAAATGAGACTTCATATAAACTCATCTGCTATCAGAGTTTAAGTACATTTCCTCAGACACCCAACAGAGTCTTTCAATTCTAAATAAAATCAAATAATTTGTAGTAAAGGGGTAAACTTCTTATTACCAGACCATAACTGAGTGAAAAAGGAGCAGAAAAAGTAGAACGGAAGAAGGAGGAGGGGAGAGTATTCAGGAGTTTGGATCATGTTGTACTGATAGCTTGGCTTCAGAGTCATCAGAAACCCTACAGGAAACTACTGGAAGTTGGAGCGATAGGCACCATTGTTACATGGACAATCAGTTGACTGTATCCCTTTCAAATTATGTAAGTAGCACAACAAATGAACCCAGAGATCTATATACAGTTAACTGCCTGTCCTTGATATATATGTGCAAAAGGAAATTGTGCAGAGGCAGTTCCTGTGGAATAAAGCTATGTGAAATTTAACTACACCCATCCTAAGTCTCTTGGACTATACCTCCAATGAGATCTAAGCTATACAGCACAGACCCCAAAAATGTGGAAAGTAAAAAAAGATACATATCCTTCCCTTTCATAAGCATTCATCCCTTCACAGCTAGCCTTGCATTGTCAAGAAACTATCCTCACCACCCTGCTTGCTGCTATATATTAACTCTCAATACCTGGGCAGCTGGTAGTGAATGGGTGTAGGCTTAGGAATCAGCAGGCCTAAAATGGCTGAGCAGCAGGGGCATAGCTACAGGTGGGCCTGAGTGGGGTATGGCCCACTCACTTTGGACACAGGCCTAGCTTGCTCCACTTGTCGAGCCAGCTGGGAAACAGGGACAGGGTACCAGGCCGTAACCCGTTCCGCTCTGGTATTCCGGCCAGGGAGTGGGGCCAGAGCTTAATTCCCTATCCCCGCTGTTCCACTCTTCTCAGCCTCCATTCTTTCCCACCCACTCAATGTCATGGCCCATCTGGCTACTCTGACAGAGTGTAGGAGCACCAAAGTGCAGCTCTAGCTCTAGCTGTGGAGCACCTAATGTGCGCAGAGAAGGGCAGAACTATGTTTACTCAGCTGCCATTTAGGCAGCGCAAAGAGGGGTTTAAGTAACAACTTTAATCTGCAGGGCCATGTAGATGAATAACACAGTGGGCCTCATCAGTTGATTACCAGCAGGCCAGGCTGTAAAAGCCTGCAGCATGTTACTCTGTGTTCTGATACCATCAGTACTTACAAATTAAGTAGTATCAAATGAGGTCATTACTCGGATGGGAGACAGTTAGTTGCAATATAAAATAGGCTTGATGGGTAAGTGCTTTTTGCCTGAGTCAATAAGGGACTGTTTCCCCAGCATGGCACATGGGATGCTAGAGAACTGCTAACAGTGGGTGTGATTCCCCTCACAGTTACAGAATTTAACTCCACTGAAGTTAACAGAGTCATGCTAATGTAAAACCCAACTAAGTAATAATAGAATAAGAACTATGTGGCAGATCCTCAGTTGGGGTAAATTACTATAGCTCCATGGAGCTGTGATAATTTTCACTGGTTCAGGATTTGACCCTGTGTCTTTCTCATGAAAAACCAATTTCTTTATCCCCTGGCCCTGTATAATCATTAAAGCACCCATATTCTTGGTAGAGGGGTTTATTTAGGGTCTGTGAGATTTGGCAATGGAATTTCCTGGGAGGAATTTTGCTAGTAAACATGATTTCCTCTATTTTAATAAAACAGTGTTATCTGGATATATATACATTTATATGTTTTAAACTTAAAAATCACTTGATCAGCATTGCTGTTGGAGGTAGCCTTAAGAATGTGCAAAGCAAGGTAAGAATTTTCCCAGACAGATTAGGTACATAACTAAGTTTTATAAACTTAATCTTAACCCTCTTTCGAAAAATCTTCTTTTCTTGGAATGCCATTAAAGCATTAACAGCAATTGTTTGATTTATAACTGCTTAGTATAAAGGGCTAAATTCAATCCTGGTATACGCCTGGTGATTTCTGTCAGTCAAAAACTGAGGAATTCTGACCAAAGGCTTTGGACCAAAATTTGGTGTAAGTCTAGATAGAAACATAAATGGATCCATAAGTGAATTCACAGGTGTGCAGTAAAAACTGCATTCATTTATACAATGTAGCATATTACCCACAGACAATTTATTTCTATTAGAGTGCAAATAACCTGTGAAGTAGGGCTGTGCAGAGAGATATTACTGGCTCCAGTAACATACATACAGGCTGTGTCTACACTGGACCCCTTTTCCGGAAAAGAGATGCAGATGAGACAAGTCGGAATTGCAAATGAAGCGGGGGATTTAAATATCCCCTGCTTCATTTGTATAAACATGGCTGCCGCTTTTTTCCGGCTCAGGGCTTTGCCGGAGAAAAGCGCCAGTCTAGATGGGATCTTTCGGAAAATAAAGCCTTTTTCGAAAGGTCCCTTATTCCTGATTTTAAGAGGAATAAGGGACCTTTCGGAAAAAGCTTTATTTTCCGAAAGATCCCGTCTAGACTGGATCTCTTCTCCGGCAAAGCCCCGAGCCGGAAAAAAGCGTCAGCCATGTTCATGCAAATGAAGCGGGGGATATTTAAATCCCACTCTTCATTTGCAATTCCGACTTGTCTCATCTGCATCCCTTTTCCGGAAAAGGGGTCCAGTGTAGACACAGCCACAGAGTAAGGTGATCTTCACATTCCAAACCCTGAAATATGACCCTTGTAGATCCTGAGGCAGAAAGCCTGCAAAACTGTACTACTGGGATATTTGGGGGAGAGCTACTATAAGACTTTTGTCTACCTACAAGACTAGAAAGATGTACTGTTTTAACTAAATTGAGTTATTGCAATATACTTTATTGAAATAAAATCTTTAGATAATTGTAATTGACATTTTTGAAAAACCTAATCTATTCTCATGAAATAGTTTGATTTGGTCAAATAAACATTTTCAAATGAAGGACTAATTTTCAACCATTTCTGCTGATGGTTCTCAACAGCTGTCTCCCTTACTAATTTGGAAGAACTTGTAATGGTAATTTTCCTCTTAGTAGCTATAGAATCCCATTTTTGTTAATATTACAGTGCCTGACTAGATTTTTTTACATCTCTTTTTAGTTGACAAGTCATATCAAATGTATTGTTCAAATTGTTTGGTACCCTAGAATCCCTAATCTTATTAACTAATGAGTGTGTTATGTACATTTTAAAATAAAATAATAGTGCCACACTTTTAGGAAGCTAAAAATTCATCTCAAAATTGTGATTGTTCAGCATCAATAAGATACATATTCCTACTGATGCTATGCAGAGATTCATGAAAAGGGCTAGGATTAGCAATATTCTGACTAGAGGTATTGCACAAATAAGTCCATAAAACATTAGAATATCTACTGTTTATTTTGAGAGCTTTTTGTTTTGACCAATGTTTGTTTTAAAGTGTGCTTATTATGTAAAGACTAAATTTATAATATTTATATAAAGTCATAATTCTCTTTGCTAATTTTTTTTCTCTCCCATGTACTCTATTGCAGTTTATAATTGAACTGCTGAAGGGTTTGCCAAGCGGTGATCACACGGAGAAGACTAATGCTTCAGCTGATTTTACTTTTCTGGTTTTGTATTTGGAAAAGTTGACACACTAACTACAAATGTGTGGCTTTTTGCCCAGCAGTGACTAAGCAAGTTGAAACAAATGCTGCTGTAAACCCTTCCCCTGAGATGAGGAGATTTGTATGTCCTTTCCTCCCCTTGAGAGCACTTTTCTCCATGCAAGTTTAAAGTTCCATTAGATAAACAGTTGGGATATAAATACTGAAGAAAGGAAAGTGTAACACAATGTCAAATATACTAGAATGAAGCAGGGCAGACCATATAATCAAAATGAGATAGTGAGAGGCACTTTATAATAGCAATTCACCATGGAAATATCAAACTAAATATGGTGCTCCTGCATTTATTTCTTTGTAGTGTTTAGTGATAGCCTGGAACTAAGTGATGGAAATCCTGGCTGCTGGAAAGGTGCTGTCACAGGCTTCTAATGTGACAGGCTTCTAATCTGAAGTGCATAACTCTTGGCTCGTTACCTTGTGCACAAATAATTTACCCACCATTCTATCTTATTTTTATAATCTGCATGATAGTTGCTGCTAACTTTGTTGACAATACAAAGCCTCATCAGCCTATTTATAGATGAAAACTGGTTTTGGTGGAGGGGAGGAGGCAAAATTGGCAGGGGTTTACAAAACTCTCTAGAGATGGGGAAGGAAGGGGTTAACTCTTTGTCAAAGGGACTAAGTGAACATTATGCCCCACTGCAAACAACCCACTCAGCCTGCTAGCTAGAGGGAGAACTAGTCTCTTTCCATCAGGCAAATGAAGAGTTCAGGGGCAGGGCATTCAAAGGGAGACAGAAAGTATCTTGTGTCTCTCTGCCCCCAATCTTCCGAGATAATAGAGCCTGGCATGCAATTGCCAAGTCTGATCCTGAACAGGTGGCCTGGTGTTTCTACAACAGGGATTGTTTTATGTATACCAAATAACTGCTTATTCTTCCCAAGTCAAGGGGGACAAGACGCAGGAGATTCTCAGACCAAGCCTGACTTTGGGGTCCTGTGGACTGGCAACCAGAAAACTGAACTTCTCATTCTCACATAAGACTTCTTATTCTCCTTTTGCTTCAGATGTGCCTCCACTGAAATGAGCCTACATATATCTGACAATGAGCTCTTCCTGGTGCATCAGGCTATGGGAAGCCTTGCTCTTTACCTTTGTAAACTGACCAGAACAGAGAACCAGTTGGCTGTGTTTTCCTTTACTTTGGGGTACCTATATTTCAGTCTAGGTCACTTAAGTACAGGGAGAAAAAGAAATATACAGCACTTCCATTTATAAACATTGGCAAATAACAGGTCATGGCAGTAGCAATTTTAGAAATGGATTAATTTTGTGCTGTCTTCCAACAGGGGCCAATGCCAGATGCCTCAGAGGGAGTGAACTGAACAGGTAATCATCAAGTAATCCAACCCCTGTCATCCATTTCCAGCCCCTGACAAACAGTCTAACCATTCCTACCCATTCCGGGTTGTTCAGAGGTGCTCTGGCAGCTGCAGTAAGTGCAGCCGCTGGGCAAGGGGTGAGTCTCCGCAGGGGCAGCCAGACTCCAGGGAGTTGTGCACTCCAGCTCTCCCAGAGCCTGGAAGCAGGGGAGCCCCCAAGCGCCCACTGCTGGCAGCCCAGCTGGAAGCCCCGCTCCTAGCACCTGTCCCAAGCACCACACCTGAGCACCCTGGACCCTGGGCTGTCACAGCTGCGATGTGGGGTCTGCCAGCTACTGTGCCATGTTTCTTGGCATTGAAAGCCCTGTGGAGTGGGGGTAGAAGAAGGGGAGTAGGGACTTGGTTTGAAATAGGAATTCCAAGTGGCAAGGAGAAGCAGCGAGATTGGGCTCTACCTGGGAAAGGAGGGAGAAGGGAGAGGAGGAGGCAGGTGGGATGCAGAGTGACGCGATGACATCACTCTGCTATCTTGCAGGAAAAGTTATTTAATATACAGAGACACTTAATTTGACAGAGTTTATGCTCCTTTCTATTTTCCTCATTAGGATTTAATTTTCACTTTTTAAACAATGCCTTTTTATCTCTCACTGCTTCTTTTACTTGGTTGTTAAACCATGGTGGCACTATTTTGGTTCTCTGACTGTGTTTTTTAATTTGGGGTACATATTTAAGTTGGGCCTCTATTATGGTGTCTTTGAAAAGTTTCCATACAGTTTGCAGGGATTTTACTTTTGGCATTGTACCTTTTAATTTCTGTTTAACTAACCTCCTCATTTATGTGTAGTTTACCTTTCTGAAAAAAAAAAACCTTTAAAAATGAATAGTCTAGCAGCACCTTAGAGACTAACAAGAAATGTAGATTTTATCATGAGCTTTCATAGACACAACCCACTTCAGATGAAATTAAATGCCACAGTGTTGGACTGCTGAGGTGTTTTTCCCATCACGGAGATGTTAAATTTTATTAGATCATGGTCACTATTTCCAAGCGGTCCAATTATATTTACCTCTTGGACCAGATCCTGTGCTCCACTTAAGACTAAATCAGGAATTGCCTCTCCTCTTGTGGGTTCTAGAACCAGATGCTCCAAGACGCAGTCATTTAAGGTGTCAAGAAACTTTATCTCTGCATCCTGTCCTTAGGGGTACGTCTAAACTACATGCCTCCGTCGATGGAGGCATGTAGATTAGCCAGATCGGCAGAGGGAAATGAAGCCGCGATTAAAATAATCGCGGCTTCATTTAAATTTAAATGGCTGCCCCGCGCTGCCGATCAGCTGTTTGTCGGCAGATCGGGGCAGTCTGGACGCGACGCGCCGACAAAGAAGGCTTTTTTGATCGGCACAGGTAAACCTAGTTTCACGAGGCATACCTGTGCCGATCAAGAAAGGCTTCTTTGTCGGCGCGTCGCGTCCAGACTGCCCCGATCTGCCGACAAACAGCTGATCGGCAGAGCGGGGCAGCCATTTAAATTTAAATGAAGCCGCGATTATTTTAATCGTGGCTTCATTTCCCCCTGCCGATCTGGCTAATCTACATGCCTCCGTCGATGGAGGCATGTAGTCTAGACACACCCTTTGTGACATGTACCCAGTTAATACAGGGATAGTTGAAAGCCCCCCCACTGTTACTGAGTTTTTTATTTTGATAGCCTCTCTAATCTCCCTTAGTATTTCATAGTTACTATCACTATCCTAGTCAGGTGGTCGATAGTTTATCCCTACTACTATTGTCATAACCAGGAGAGTTGACCAGCAACCTGGAGACTAAGGGGTTAACTATGTCTACTGTCCCAAGCCAGGTATCTGGTCAGCCAATAACAATGAAGGTAGGGATTTCAAACTGGGACCAAAGAATATTTAACTTTTCCCTCCTTTGTCTGTGTCAGAGTGGTTTCTTCCAAGTAACAGGGAGATGGGAAGGCCTGCCTTTCTCCAAGAAAACACCTCTTATAATGTGTAAGTAGGGCAAAGTAGTTAGCCCATCAGGTTTTATTGTTTTTATGGGTTAGGGATTCGGAACTGATGTCTGTGCTGTTAACAATGTTTTCTTTTTTTTTTCTCTTTCTTGTAACTAAGTTTTGAGTTCATGCAGGGAGGGGTCTCCCATGAGTATATCATTGGTGGCTCTTTTTCATCTAGTCACTATGCTTGCAAGTATGGTTTTGTTTTGATAATAAAAGTTTCTTTTTCTTCTAATTAACCTGGTATTGGTTCATTTTGGTGTCCAAGTTTTACCTGTAAAGTCTGGTTGTCTGGCTGGCTGAGTCGTCAGCTACCACAGACTGCAGCTTGCTTTTCTCTTTTCTTTTTCAAGCCTTTGGGGAAAAAACTTGAGGTATCCCTGAAGTTTTAGGGAGGAGGTTTCCCAAGTGATCTCTTCCCTGGTTTTCTTGGAATACTTGGGTGGTAGCAGCGCATATTCCCCAAAATCCGGGTATTAGGATTTGGGATGGGAGAGTTTTTGTACCAAAGCCTGTAGAAACCAGGTTTTGGGGTGTTTTTGCGGGCCTCCACTTCTGCATTTGTCATGCCAGAGTGGGTAACAGCCTTTACAGCTACATTCTTATTATCAGAGTATAGAATTACTATCCATAGAGCTTTGATGGAATATTTTGGTTCATTTAAGATTTTTACTTCATTTGATTCCACATTTTCTTTATTTCTTTCTATAATGCCACTCCCCCACCAGCATGACCTGTTCTGTCCTGCTGATATATTTTGTACCCTGGTATGACTGTGTCCCATTGATTGCCCTCATTCCACCAAGTTTCTGTGATGCCTATTGCATCAATATCCTCCTTTAAAACAAGGCACTCTAGTTCACCCCCTCCTTATTTTTAGACTTCTAGATTTTGTGTATAAGCACTTCAAAAATTTGTCACTATTTAGCTGTCTGCCATTTCCTGATGTGTTTGAATGGCACTCTTTTTCATTTGACTGTTTCTCATCTGATCTTACCTGTATTTTATCATCTTCCATCCTTTCCTCCTGACTAGAACACAGATAATCTCTATTAACAGACCCTCCCTTAAGGGACGTCTCTGTCCAACCCATGTGCTCCTCCATACCCATCGACTTTCCCCCATTAGTTTAAAAACTGCTCTACAACCTTTTTAATGTTAAGTGCCAACAATCTGGTTTCATTTTGGTTTAGGTGGAGCCCATCCTTCCTGTTCCAGAGGACACCACTGCCAACCTGATAGCAGACCTATGTAACTTTGTTCTCACCCACAATTATTTCCAGTTTGAGAACAACTTATACCTCCAGATCAGCGGCATAGCCATGGGTACACGCATGGCCCCACAGTATGCTAATATCTTTATGGCTGACCTAGAACAACGTTTCCTCAACTCCCATCCCCTTCTCTACTTACGCTACATCGATGACATCTTTATGATCTGGACGCATGGCCAAGAAACACTGGAGACATTCCACAGAGATTTCAACAACCTACACCCCACCATTAACCTCAGCCCGGACCATTCTACACGAGAGATCCATTTCCTGGACACCACAGTACAAATCAACAATGGAAAACTAGACACCACCCTCTACGGAAAACCCACTGACTCATACAGTTACCTACATGCTTCCAGCTCCCATCCAGCACACACCATACGATCCATCATCTATAGCCAAGCCCTTCGATACAACCGCATCTGCTCTAATCCCACTGACAGAGACCAGAAACTTCAGGATCTCTACCAAGCATTTATAAACCTCAACTACCCACCCGGAGAAATAAAAAAGCAAATTGAAAGAGCAAGACGAATACCTAGAAACCATCTACTACAAGACAGACCCAAGAAAACCAACAATAGAACACCACTTGTCATCACCTACAGCCCCCAACTTAAACCTGTCCAACACATTATCAATAAACAACAGCCTATACTGGAACAGGATACTAAACTCCAAGAAGCTCTGGGAGACAGACCCATAGTCTCCTATAGACAACCACCTAACCTCAAGATGATTCTTACCAACAACCACAGGACATACCACACTAATATCAACCCTGGTACCTTCCCTTGCAACAAACCCCGTTGCCAGCTTTGTCCACATATTCACTCTGCTGATACTATTATTGGACCTAACCAAGTGAGTTATAAGATCAAGAATACATTTTCTTGCGCATCCAGAAATATAATTTATGCTATCATGTGCTGAAAGTGTCCGTCTGCTATGTACATTGGACAAACGTCTCAGACACTTCACCAAAGGATCAATTCCCACAAAACAGATATTAGACAGGATCACAAAGAAAAAACAGTTTCTTGCCATTTCAACCAGAAAGGACACTGTCTCAACGACTTAATTACCTGCATCCTGCTCCAGAAGCCTTTTAAATCTGCACTTGAAAGGGAATCCTCTGAATTGTCATTCATGCTAAAATTCGACACTCTACGTGTCGGTCTCAACAAAGACACTAACTATCTTACCCATTACAAAGATAGCTTCCCCATTTATCACCTCTAATACCATTAGCTCACAGACATTTACCTTCCTCCCCTCCCCACCGCATTCCCCTTCTGTTCTGAAATGTGATTTGGTATATATGGTTGTGACTATTTTCTTCCACTATTTGATCTGAGGAAGTGGGTCTGGCCCACGAAAGCTCATCATCTAATAAACCATCTTGTTAGTCTTTAAAGTGCTACATAGTCCTATATTTTGTTTCAGCTACACCAGACTAACAAGGCTACATTTCTATCACACATGCTACAGACAGCCACTTACCCCACAGGTCCCATAATCACTCCTCCTTCACCTGGAGAACTCCCTCACAAAACTCCCTGTTAGCTGCTCCTGTTCGCTAAACTCCCTACATCACATGGAGGACATTGAAAGTCCATTGCTCTTCAGTAGATTATTATAATTTTGACCAACACGTTGAAAAACATCGCAGAAGTAACTTTCTCCTGCCGTCAATGTGTCCTGTCATTTGGATGTAGGATGAGGAAAAAGAGAGGGAGTTTTTTTCTCAATAGTGTTGTAGAAAATTCCTACCTTCCTTGTGCCTTGCTTGAGAATGCAAAATGAAAACCTAATTCCTGGGGCTTTAAGCCTGACTTATTTTAAATTAAGCTTTCTTCAGGATTCGCTTCTTCCCTAATCCACTCTCACTTTTCACCTGCAGTTAGCTGTCGCTTGTGTCCTGGTGTGCTGTGTTTTCTTTTGGGATTGAAGACTGAAGTGTTCCATGAAAGGCCACAGGAAGAGGCATCAGAAAGCAGTGGTTGCTACAGAGGGAATGAGCATTCTGACATTTAAAAGAAGGAAATCAACAACATAGCCTGTACTGGCAGCATTCACAGCTGGCAAACGTTGGGGAGTTTTTCCACTCTTTAATTAAATAAGTGGTTACACAGTGTATTCCATACCCATGCACAATCTCCATTACATATCTGCTTACGTACAAGAAAATTACATTCATGATATGGATTTATTTCTCCAGATCATTTCCACCCATTTCCACCATGAAACAATTGTGTTATTTTGCATTTGGAGAAATCAAATTAAATTGACTTTATGCTAAAGGTTTACATGGAATAACAAAACAAACGATGGAAAAAAAATTATGTAACTATCAGCTTGTTCTAGTTCTGCCAAGAACCCTTCAGCAAAATTAAGAAGATTTACTCCAAATAACTCCATTTCTAGCTGTCTTTCTAAATTTAATTCTGAAAAATATCTTAGTACTTGGAACATTTACCTGAAAGATTCCAACCGGGCTTTTTATCCCATTACTTTATTATTTTACTTTTATTTATTTTATTTCATAGTTTACCTAAAGCAATTGGCAAAACATTCTTCTTTCAGTTTACATAATCCAACAATAATAGTAATTTATTCTGTATGAGATGGGACTGATTTGATGATTATGTGCAGATCTGCTTTTGGGCCCTGATTACATAGAGTTTGCCAGTATATCTCTATGGCTAAAAATATGTGGGCAAATCCCACCGGTGGAGATGAAGTTTCTATCTATATAAGAATTTCTTTTGCTAATAAAGGTTCGGCCATTTCCCAAAACAGAATAAGCTACACTGGCAAAAGAGACCAAAGCTGTTTCTACAATAGGGCTTTTATTAGCACAACTATGTTGGTGGTGGTGGTGGTGGTAGTAGTGGGGGGGGTGCTATTTTCACACACCTGATTGACACAGCTATGCCAATGAAACTTTCTAGTGTGGATCAGCCCATGGATGGAATTACATACCAATAGGAGAAGACTGCCATGGAGAAAGCTTTATGCAAATAGAGTGACCCAAACTGCAGGCCTTGCTCAGGCAAATGGCCTAGTCAAATCAATGAAAGATTTGCCTACGACTAAGACCGTAATCACAAGCAGTTTGATGGAAATTTGACTTACGTTTTTGTCCACTAATAGCATTGTAACAGCATGGTTCACCATTGTTGTGATTAGCAAAGACACTATATATGCTGATAGAATAGCTTCTCCTGTCAGTGTAGGTACTTAACTTCCCTGAGAGGCAGTAACTATGATGACGGGAGAAGCCCACCCATGAACATAGTGCTGTCTACACCCAGAGTTAGGTCAGTGCGAATTTTCCACACCCCTGAGCGATGTAGTCAGACTGCTGTAAATTTGTAGTATACACTTGTGTAAGTGTTGCTGAGTGCTACAGTGGGATGAATTGTGCAAATCCCAACATATATGTTTTGTGAATACCTGAGTTTTTCTGCTTCTCCATGAACACTTCTGTGAGTGGGGTTTTATTTGCTTTTATTTTACTTTATTCATATGATTATTATTTATTTGTTTATTTATATTGCTGTGGTTCCTAAAATTACCTGTCAGGACCAGAACTCCACTGTACCAGATGCTGTTCACTCATGAAACTCAAAGATGGCTCCTGCCCCAAAGAGCATGCAACTTGAGTACAATCTTCTCACAAATAGCCAGATTCAGATATGACCCACAGTACTCATGTGCTATTTAACCCAAAGGCTATGTCTACACTGGCAGGTTATTGCGCAAGTATGGCCGTTCTTGTGCAAGAATCCGCAGAGTGTCTACACTGCCCGCCCGCTCTTGCGTAAGGAAATTTACAGTACGGTGTGGTAAGAGACGGCTCCTTGCACAAGAGCTATACTCTTTTTTAACAGGTGTAAGCCATCTTGCGCAGGAGCTCTTGTGCAAGAGGGCAGTGTGGATGCTCGGCAGGGATTTCTTTCCCAAGAAAGCCCTATGGCTAAATTGGCTATCAGAGCTTTCTTGTGCAAGAGAGCATCCACACTGCCATGGATGCTCTTGTGCAAAAGCACAGTTTGCACATGGCAGCGTGGACATTTTCTTGCGCAAGACTTCTTGCACAAGAACCCTTGTGTAAGATGTTCTTGCAAAATGAGCCGCCAGTGTAGACATAGCCGACGAGTGTTAATCCTGTTTATAAAATTTCAGACATCTAATCCTGCAACAGAAATAGCAGCATGTGACTTTGGGAATGGGTGGGCAATCATATACCATGAATAGTAGCAATGAATGGCTTGTGCACAACCTATAAAAATGTGTTTGCATAAAATGTTCAAACCATTAGAAATAATGAATGTTTATATCAACGTAAAAGTCTGATTGTGGGTAGTTTGCAAATTTAAAAATAGGTTACACTTGGCAGATGAAGTATTGGCTAAGAATAGCTACTGCATACATAAGTTTTAAACCCAAAGAAGAGGTAAAGGGATAATTTCACTCCTCTTCGTCTGCCAGGGCTCTGTCTGTGGGTGGTACAAAAACATGAATTGAAGGGCAAAAGAAATAGAATCATAGAAACTTTGTGTACCTTTACCACACTACTATTTCCTCCATTGTGACTACCAAGGATCCTGAATATGTGTGTATAAGTTGGCTGAGGTTATGTTTTCCTGCCTTCCCCATATCTTCTCTGACCCTCCACATCGATGTGGCTGTAACTTCAGAATCACATTTTTCACAGTGCATAACCGTTGAGGAATCACTTCAGTTCCACTGCCTTTCGGACCCTAGGAAACCATAAATGGGCGGATTGGTGGTTTGGGTATAAATCTGTTTTCTGCATCTAGAGTACTAGCTATTTGTATTAAGTCACATATGTATAAAGCCTGCAAACTGCTTGGCTGTATTCTTGGAATTCCTTTGTTATGGTAACATACATTTGAAAATTGAGAAGGAAAACTTTCCAATGAAGAATAAACGCTGGAAATATGGTGAATCTCAGTTTCCATTCAGTTTTATAGAGGAAAAAAGTGTTTAGTTATCTAACCCGATGAAAATAATGTTTAGATTCCCTTGATTTTATAACCAATGGATACATTCAGATCCTAGATAAGTACACATTCACACCTTGTACAATACTTTCACCCATACTTGATTTTATATTATCATTAACTATATATTATATATTTCTCATATAAAGTAACAGAAATCTTCTGGTTGACCATAGAAAAATTAGGGTCTAGACAGGGGCAGTACAGATTACATTGCCCTGCCGATGTGTCTCAGATACAGAGAGAGCGAGGATAACATTTAAGTTGGAGTTCAGGGCTTAGGTTCTGGGCAAATGTTCTGTTTCGTCATGGTGAACTCAAACAAGCATGGAAATTACTTTCCCAATACAGTAAAACCTGCACTATCCGGAACTTAAGCATCCAGAAAACTGTAGAAACCGACACATTTCTGATGCCGGGAAAACAAAACAAAACAAAAAGGAAACTAACTCTTTAAGTGCCGAGCTGCTCCTCGGAGGAGCGTGCAGCATGTACCTGAGGAAGGGGCGAAAGCAGCCGGAAGCAAGCAGCAAGCATCTTGGCTCCCCCCATGGCTCCTGGCACCCCCTTCAGGCCGGCATCCCCTTCAGGCCAACCCCCACCCCCTGCAGGCAACCCCTGTCATCTCCGCCTCCCACCCCCTGGCTTCCACCCCCTCTCACCAGGCCGCATCCCACCCTCTCGCCTAGCAAGCCATATCCTGGCCCCCATATGGCTCCCATGCCCCCCCACGCTGTAGGCCTTGCACGATTCCTGCCCCTCCCCCCTCAGATAACCAGAATTTTTAAGTTACCGGCACGCTCTAATCCCTAGGTGTGCCGGATAACACAGGTTTTACTGTACTTCCATCAAACATAGACTCACAGAGTACTAGAACTGCAAGAGACCTCGAGAGGTCATTAAGTGGTCCAGTCTCCTGCCCCTACCAGTGGAAGTCTCTTGAGAGCATCTGAACACTTCTGGGAGTGCTGGGAGAGAACCTGTCAGAGTGTCACAGCTAAATACAAGGTAGAAGAGATTGTTTAGCATAGGTATTAATGCATATTTCAAGGGACCATTCAAAGTGAAGTGGCCTATTTACACCTCTCCAGTCAAACAAAAAGAAAAGAAGAGGGAGTGGGAAGCATGGGGGGAGGGGGAAGTGTCAGGTGCACTGGTGAGTCAGGGCCTACAGACAAATTGCTGGAATGGATGAATCTTGGGTCCAGTGTCCTATCTCTGCCTGTGCCCAACATCAAATGCTATAGAAGAAGGCACACACTTGTGGTGTAATCTGCCTCCAGGGCACCGATGGCAGAGATGGAGTTAAACCACTGAAGATGATGGTTTTATTGCTTCCAATGCTCTTTTTGTTAAGAGTTCACTGTCATAACTCTGGTTATTGTTATTCACATGAATATCCAGTCCCATTTGAATCTTGACCCCAATAGCATTGTATGGCAATGAGTTCCATTAAATAGTTTTCACTTCGGTATGCACATTGGGACCAGGGAGGCATCAAGTTGTTTTATTTGAAAATGCTAGAAAACATTTTGTGCAGCAATCCATGACACATTGTTGCTAAAAGGCAATAACAAAAGGTATGAAAAGAGAAACATTTTAGACGGTAGAGCCAAATTACCAGTGTATTATTTCAAGGATTGTTATATGAGTACATTTTCACTGACAGCTGATGATGCAGAAGGGCACTTAAAGTAAATGAATGTTCTCCCGTTTGGAAATGCAGCACATTATAAGTATCTAGGAAAAATGACATTATCAGTTACAGTGTCTGTCCGTCTAAATATTGAGAACCATTGCAGTGAGTACAGCACCTTTGAGCTTCTCTCTCTACCAGGGTGCACTGTATCACTTCAGAGAAAAATCCAGCTCCACTCTTGCTGGCATTTTCTTTGCTTTTCTTTCTTCTTAGATTTGGTGTTCTTATAACTGTACCGCTTTGCACTGAGTTTAGCCACAAATTGGGTTCTTCACCTACCGGGCTCTTGCTTGTCCATTTGGCACCTTTGAACTATATAGAGGTTCCAATGGCCATTCTCTCCATTCACTCACTGCAGGTCCTTTGTCAGTGGACACCTAATATATTGTTTCCAGGATCTGTTTTCAGCTCACACGGCTTTTTTGATCAAATCACTTTTTACCTATTTCATTTCCGTTTTTTCTCTTACTCTCGCTCCACTATGCCCGTTGATTTAATTTCCTGCTGTTTTCTTTCTCTAAGAGTATGTTGCAATTGATCAGCAAAGCTTTTTTCATTCACTGATGCTTAACCTCCCACCTCCTCAAATGACAAAGTTTTGCCGCAGCAAGTGCACATGTGAATATGTCCCCTGCTGACAAAACAAAAGCCACTTGTGGGGACAGAAGCATTCTGTGGACAAAAGTCCTGACAAACAGTGTTCATACATGCCGACCTGTGTCAACAGAGCTTTATCGCTAAAAGCTGCATAGTGTAGATAAAGCTGAGTGCCTACTTACATACGCCTGTCTGTTCTTTTTTCTGCTTCTCTTTTCCTATTTTCCTTCTTTTCTCCTCACTTCCCAGTCCCCTACTTTGATTCTATATTATCCCCACACTACCACAGAAAGCCCAGTTCATCTACTAGCTCAGCACCTAGCCTCTTCTCCTCTCAAAGTTTTTTCCATCGGCCTCTTCAGGTGGATTCAGAGCCCTCTCCCTAACTGGAGCTGGCATCTCATTGGCAGTTTCTCCCCGCATCACAGCATTCTGTATGGCTGCATCACTTCTGCTAGTGTCAGTGTCAGGGTAGCTACATTTCATTATGAGAAATATTCAGAACCAAAGATTATTATTTAATATGCTTATTTATTAATTTTACTAGTCATACAAGAGTTTGTGACAGTAGTAATATAAAAAGGGTCAGATTCTCAACTGATTGAATTTACTGTGGCACCACTGAAATCAGCGTTCATTGGTTGATGCCAAAGGAGCTATGTGGAGTTATACCAGCTGGCCATCAGGTTGAAAGAAAAAACAAACAAAAAAAAGAAAGAATAATTTAAAATGGTCTAGGCCATATTTATCACTGGTGTAGCTCTACAGTCTTCAGTGGACTTACACTGAGGACGAATCCATCTCATTGTAAATGAGTACACAAGTAGATAATACAGCTTAATTATAAAATGGAAAAAATTCAGTGAAGTGTAAGAAGTAATTATTATATTGGGAGTAGGCTGAGAAAGTGGTTTCTGGATTCCATCGGCTTGGCAGACCAGTAGTATCATTGGAGTATGCTGAAATGTTCTGCGGCTTTCATAAACACTGACAGTTACAGTCTCCTTTTGGTATCTCTAATCTAGCTCTCTTACAGCACGGACTAAAGGGGACATCCGTGCAATCTGGAAAAAGTTTTATTTGCTATGGTGCCACGGAATGGAATGGAACTTTCATCAGTTTACTAGAGATGGGGTCAGGATGAAATTAAAGACATACCTGGCAGTCTCTGCAATTGACAAAAGATGGAGCTTGTCATGCCAGTCTCATGATAGCCACAGTTGATTTGCCTCAATGCTGCAATGGAAAATATGCAAGTTGGCAGGGAGACTGATTAATTTACCCCCGGGGAATGCTTGAACAGCCAATCTGAATTGTCCTCTAATTAAAGCCATCCAGACAATATAAATAATTGTCTTCCAAAATTTCTGCATTGGAAACTTTCTAGAACTATTTCTTCATTGGGCTGCCTGATTTTGTATTTATCAAGTTCTCAAATGCACAGGAAGCTCATTAAGTTTTAGTACCTGTTTAGGACTTTTTGTTCCTCTTCCCCTTGCCTTCACATGTAGCATTCCTAGCTGAAGCCTGTAATTATAGCAGTGCTAACTATTCATAGCTGAGGTCTGTAATCCACAGCACCAGCAAAGAGGGAGGGCAGCAATCTTTGGGTCTGATTTTTCAAAAGTCTAAGCACCCACAACTTGAAATGAAATTAAATGAGCACTGAAGATGCTTTGTGCTGCTGAGGAGGTGGGGAGGAGGGGAAATCAAGCTCTTAACCCTTTGAAGTTGGATGTGTGTACATTATAGTTGAGTTTGTTAGTAGCATTGCTGTTCAGGTTGCCCAATACTTCCATTATAAGCCCCCATTTCTCTCAAAATCACTCCCTGTGCCCACTTTTCTCCAGTTGTGCCTTTCCAATACACATGACTGAATCGGTGGATCTAAAATCTCTTGGGCCTTGGATTCCTTCCAGCCAAAATTTCAATATCCATATCGATGCACAATGGGGGGCATGGTCCATGCCTAGGGCTCCTGAGTGCTACTACATAACAAATAAATAAATAAAATAAATAACATGCTTAATCTGCCACTGAATAAAGTAGACTTGAGGGGCCTGCATATCCTTTGCTCTCCTAAGAAACATCCTTGTATATCTGTCTGAGCCTATATTACATGTTCAGCAAGAAGACTGAGTTTGAAAAGTGAGGGTTATAATTGTGTCTAAAATAATGAAGGAAGAATGAATATTTATTATCGAAGATGCTGATAGTACTGCCTATTTGTAAAATAGCCCGACACTTCCCATTATAAGACTGTTTACTTATAACTGCTTATAACTTTATCAAACGTCAACCATTTGTGCTGAAATTTTCCATGCTACATGCCTGCTTCAAGCTGACATATAGTATTTCAGCCAATCACTTCCAAGGGTGGCTATAGAAAAATACATTCCTTTGGCCATGTTGAGACGCTCTAGTACCTCCAATTTTTGGAGCATGAACTTGACATTTGATGAATTATTTTTATCGGGGATGTGCCCTCTGAGATCCCCATGAAAATCCACACAAATTTGGTCAGGTTATAAGCTTTTTAAAATTGCCCTAGCAACTGCTTAGATTTTATCAGTTAAATTCTATGATGACTCTGTCCACGCTAAACCTGTTGTGGGGTTATGCCTGATGTGAGTCTCTACACCTGGACTGGCAGCAGGGACACCCCTGTCCCTTTCTCTCTCTCTCTTTCTCTTCTGTACTTTCAGAGGAAGAAACTGCCTGCTTTTTTCAATGCAGATGGCACATGATCTGGGTCCACTGCAGGAGGGTAGGAGGAGTAGATTACAACAAGGAACCTGGAATGGGGAAATTGGGACTGATGCTATCAGAGAGGAAGAGGGAAACTGTTTCTGGGAATTAGGGTGGGTGGTGTCTGAAATGAACTGGGTAAGGAGACATGGAGAGGGAGTCCAGATGGGGGAGGGTAGGATTTGCTGGCCAGGAAGACTGGGATGAGAAGCTTGAGGAGTGGAGTCTGAGATTGGTTAGTCAAGGAAAACAGGACTGGGGAACAGGAAAAACTAGGATAAGCACAGGTAGCATGGCATAAGTCACAAGGGGTCAAACTTTGGGATGAGCAGGCAGAAGAATCTGTTACTATTAGATCACATTCCCCTCTACCCCTGCCTTTGCTGCATAGCTCCTGTGTGGGCAAGTCAATTACAAAACACATTTCACACCTGGATCACTAAGGGTACATCTACACTGCACGACTATTTTGGAATACCAGAGCTATCCTGAAATAGCTACCCTGCATCTACACAAGCCGCCCATTATTTTGAAACATTTTTAAATAACGGGCACACTATTTCACCATCCTGGTAAACCTCATTGCACGAGGGATAAGGGATGGCTTGAAATAGCTCTTTATTTCAAAATTTGAGCTGTGTAGACTTGCTACATTTCAAAATAAGCTATTTCAAAATAAGATATGCAATTTGTGTAGCACAATTTGCGTATCTTATTTTGAGTTTAGGGTACAGTGTAGACGCACCCTAACTGCATGTTCATTATTTCCTGGATGTCTGATTTGGGAACAATATTCACAAGAGCTGTGCCCTGAGCATGTAAAGTCCCTTATAATGGTCAGAGTTATGTAAAAGCAAGTACTAGGCATCTCAAATTGGGCAGTAAAAATTAGTTGATACCTTTTACTTTATTCTCTCTGTGCCTCAGTTTCCAACTTGTACAAAGGTGTTGTACAATTAAATGTATTAATTGTTGTAAAGCACCCAGGTGCTATCAGGGGAGTACCATAGAAAAGTCCATGAGGAAATTAATTAGTCTGTCATCAGTGCAGTATCTGAATAGTGCATGTTGGATAACTTCTTCGAGCACATGTTGAACAATGAGGAAATATTTAATAGATGCTTATTAAGTGAACACTATACATCCCAGGCACTGAATGAGGCAGGTGTTCTGTGGAAAACATAGTATGTGAGCATGTAATTGTAGACTGTATCATAATGCATATGCCTTGAGCAGCTGAATTGAAGTTGTAACAACAACCTTAATCTTAGACTTTCTTAACTTTTGGTGCTTGAGTGTGTGTGTGTGTGTGTGTGTGTGTGTGTGTGTGTGTGTATTTGTATGCTCATGTGCACTATGGATACTAGAGGCAGAAACAACCAAACTTTGGACTAGGGCTATTGATTAATTACAGTTAACACACACAATTATCTCAAACAAATTAATCACAATTAAAAATTATTTGTGATTAATTGCACTGGTAAATAATAAAATATCAGTTGAAAACTATTATATATTTTGGATGTTTTTCTAAATTTTCAAATATACTGGTTTCAGTTGCAACACAGAATACAAAATGTACAGTGCTCACTTAATATTTTTATTACAAATATTTGCACTGTAAAAAAGACAAAAATATCTTTCAGTTCACCTCATACAAGTACTGTTTCAAATTCTTTGTCATGAAATGGTGGTTGAAGCATGAAGGGAGACAAGTATCTTTAGCATATCTGACACACAAATATCTTGTAACATCAGCACTATGCAAATACCTGTTCATACTTTCAAGAGATATTGTAAACAAGAAGCAGGCAGCATTATCTCCTAGAATCATAGAACTGGAAGAGACCTCAGAAGGTCATCAAGTCCAGCCCCCTGCTCTAGGCAGGACCAATTCCAACTAAATCAACCCGGCCAGGGCTTTGTCAAGCCGAGACTTAAACACCTCTAGGGATGGAGACTCCACTACTTCCCTAGGTAACCCATTCCAGTGCTTCACCACCCTCCTAGTGAAATAGTTTTCCCTAATATCCAACCTGGACCTCTCCCACCACTACTTGAGACCATTGCTCCTTGTTCTGCCATCTGTCACTACTGAGAACAGCCTCTCTCCATCCTCTTTGGAACCTCCCTTCAGGAAGTTGAAGGCTGCTATCAAGTCCCCCCTCACTCTTCGCTTCTGCAGACTAAACAGACCCAAGTCCCTCAGCCTCTCCTCATAAGTCATATGCTCCAGCCCCCTAATCATTTTGGTTGCTGTCCGCTGGACCCTCTCCAATGTGTCCACATCCTTTTTGTAGTGGGAGGCCCAGAACTGGACACAATACTCCAGATGCGGCCTCACCAAAGCCGAATAAAGGGGAATGATGACATCTCTGTATCTGCTGGCAATGCTCCTCTTAATGCAACCTAATATGCCATTAGCCTTCTTGGCTACAAGGGCACACTGTTGACTCATATCTAGCTTCTCATCCACTGTAACCCCCAGGTCCTTTTCTGCAGAACTACTACTTAACCGGTTGGTCCCCAGCTTGTAACTATGCTTGGGATTCTTCCGTCCCAAGTGCAGGACTCTACACTTGTCCTTGTTGAACCTCATCAGATTTCTTGTGGCCCAATCCTCCAATTTGTCTAAGTCATTCTGTACCCTATTTCTGCCCTTAAGCATATCTACCTCTCCCCCCAGTTTAGTGTCATCCGCAAACTTGCTGAGGGTGCAATCTATCCCCTCAGCCAGATCATTAATAAAGATATTGAACAAAACCAGTCCTAGAACTGAACCTTGGGGCACTCCGCTAGAAACCGACTGCCATCCTGACATCGAGCCATTGATCACTACCCGCTGGGCCCGGCCTTCTAGCCATATTTCTATCCATCTTACCGTCCATTTATCCAATCCACAATCCCTTAACTTGCTGGCAAGAATATTGTGGGAGACCGTATCAAAAGCCTTGCTAAAGTCAAGGTCCTGTTAGCTTATTTCTTTGAGCAGTTGGCCGAACAAGAAGTAGTACTGAATGGACTTGTAGGCTCTAAAGTTTTACATTGTTTTATTTTTGAATGATTTTTTTATATATGTGTGTACACTACAATATTTATATTAGGTAAACTGAAAAATACTGAATCTTTTGTCATTTACAGTGCAAGTATTTATAATAAAAATTTAATTGGCATTGTGTACTTTATCTTCTGTGGTGTAATTGAAAACATATTTAAAAATATAGAAAAAATCCAAAATATTTAAATAAATGGTACTTTATTATTGCTTAACAGCATGATTGATGGTGGAATTCATCATGGTTAAATGTTTTTAATTGTGTGATTACTCACAATTAATTCTTTAAATTACTTGGCAGTCCTACTTTGGAGGGTTTGGAATCTGAATCCTCATTTTTTGTAGCTGACTCCTATTTCTATAGCAGGCTAAACCAAACCCCTATATTGGAACACATTCACATTCTGTGCTAGTCAGAATTTAGATCTGAATAGAACTCTCCCTAAGTGCTGAAGCATTACTTTGGCTTGCAGTTTGGAAGTATAATGTTTCAGAAAGTCACTGACTGACAGCTCTGAAGACTGAAGTCTTGTATTCATCTACAGAAATGGTACAGAAGAGTGAATGGCTATTCCTTGAGTGTTCTGGTCAATCTGACTGACGGTATCTAACAGAAAAAATGAGTCAGTGAAAGGTTAGAGTCTTGGATACTTCTTGGTTGGAACCTTCTTGAGTTTTGAGCAAGTAGTGGAGCTTTTAAAGCATTTAGAATGTCCTTTGTTTCAGTAAAAGGATTTATTATAATGCTACATAGAGGCTCTTATGTTAAGATTTCCAGTGAAATATAAACTGAGGGTGAAATTCAGCCCGGTGCAGAACACCAGCTGTTGTAAATCAGCTTAGCTCCACTGAAGTCAGTTTTGCTGGACCACATCAGCATTTGGAGAAAGAGTCTGTCCAGTCCCAGATGCACTCCAGCCATAGGAATTATGATACCAACTAGCCAATTAGCCTGTCATAAGATGGGATTTTCAGGTCTCTCCTCCACGTTGGTCTTCTCTCCTGAGCCTCCGGTCTCTCGTTCCGTCTCTCTCTCTTTCTCTCTCTGGGTATGTCTACACTACCCCGCTAGTTCCACAGGGAGTACACCTAGTTCGGATTAGAAGCCTAATCTGAACTAGCTACTCCATGCCGGGTGTAGCTGTGCGGCACGGGGTTCGAACTAGCCGACATTTAAAAATGGCGCCGGCCGACTTCATGCAAATGAAGCCCGGGAAATTCAAATCCCGGGCTTCATTTGCAACTGCGGATGACTACATTACCCCTGCTAGTTCGAACTAGCGGGGTAGTGTAGACATACCCTCTCTCTCTCTCTCTCTCTCTCTCTCTCCCCTTCTCCTACTTCCTCCACCCCTCAGCTCTCCTCCACCTCCTGCCTCTCTCTCTGTCTCTCTCTTTCACTTCTCCTCCCCCTCCTGCCTCTCACTCGAGGGACTGCGAAGCCTGAATAGCCGTTTGGGCTCCGCACTCCCTGTGCTGCATGGGAGGCGCAGAGCCCAAACGGTCACTTGCGAGGCTTGCTCCCATGCGGCGGCCTAGCTGAGCAGCGCAGAAGTCAGCTAAGCGCCACAGCGGGAGGTGAAGGGGGGCGGGGTGATGAGGTTCATGGCCTGGAGCCACTGTCATGCTGCACGTCACCGCCCTGCCCCCTTCGCCTCCCACCGTGGCACTCGGCTGACTTCTGCGCCGCTCAGCCGGGCCGCCATGGGGGAGCAAGCGGCGCAAGTGGCTGTTTGGGCCCCGCACTCCCCATGCAGCATGGGCTGCCCAGGGGGAACAGCCAGCATTTCAGGCAACAGTGCCACCCAGAGGGAACAGCCAGCATTTCAGCGTTATAGACTCTCAGACACTGGGCTACTATATATATATGATGGGCAACTACCGAGATGCATAACTGAAAGGAGCCATGACCGAGATGTACTGAGGTGCAGGGTCAAAGTGAAGGAGCTGTGAAACGCCTACCACAAGGTATGGGAGGCAAAGCACTACTTCAGTGCTGCACCCATGACCTGCTGGTTCTACAAAGGCCTGGATGACATACTCCAGGACAATCCCATCTCCATTCTAAAGACACTTTGGGGGCTCAGGGACAAGTGGACTGAACCAGGAGTCACAGCAGTCGGAGGTTGAGGGAAGCACTAGCATCAGAGGATGCACCTGGTAAGTGGCTTGGGTTTCTGGAAGCACTGAAATGAGTTGTTGGGGGCAGGAAAAGTTGAAGACAGCAGGCTTGGGTCTATGTGTGCTAGTACTGACACAGGGTTAGTCAGATGAGGAACAGGGTGTTGACAGACTCTTTCACTTCACAGTAATCAGCCTCGCAGATCTCACTGAAAGCATAATGCGGATGCTGGTAAATCTACCTCTGCAGGTTCCTTGGTAGAACTGCTTTATTCCTTCTTTCATTAAAGGTAACATTCCCATGACACTGTGCCGAAAGGGGAAGGGTTACCATTGCTGCACACAGGGAAGCTGCATAAGGGCCAAGACAGAAGCAGCAGTATCGCAGTAGTTCCACCCTTGCTTCCCATCTCATTCCCTGCAGCAAAATATCTTCCAGGATGAACACAGCCCGTGGAAAATGTATGCACATTATTGATTATAGGGCTTCCCCCCACCCCACACACACACATCTCGTCACAATCCCACAAACCTCAGCAGCACAGAGGTGCTTTCTGCAATAGCTGCCTAGAGTGCACCCACTCCAAATGCTGCTGCAAGTGCTACTTCTGTGCTGGCAGCTGATACTCTGGCCACTCAACAGAGGTTTCCCTACTGTACTCTGTGACAAGCGCTGTAACTGCCAGTGCTTTACATCTGCCAGTGTAGGCAAAGCGTTAGTCACGAAATCTAGGGTGGCCCAATTTTTGGTTGCAGCTGTGTTGTCAATATAAATGAACACAGAGTCCAGAGTTTAGACTGGACTTTGTCAAAGGGTTTTCTTTGCCACCATAATGTTGGCAAAGACCCTGGAGGTTTTTCACCTTCCTCTGTAGCATGGGGCACGGATCACTTGCGGGAGGATTCTCTGTATCTTGGAGTCTTTAAACAATCATTTGAGGACTTTAATATCTGAGATATAGGTGAGTAGTGGGTGGGTGAGATTCTGTGGCCTGCATTGTGCAGGGGGTCAGACTAGATGATCATAATGTCCCTTCTGACCTTAAAGTCTATGAGTCTATGGGTACGTCTAGACTACATGCCTCTGTCGCCAGAGGCATGTAGATTAGACTACAAGGCATAGGAAAATGAAGCGGTGATTTAAATAATCGCCGCTTCATTTAAATTTACATGGCTGCTGCGCTGAGCCGACAAACAGCTGATCAGCTGTTTGTCGGCTCAGCGCTGTAGTCTGGACGCGCGGGTGTCGACATCAAAGGCATTTGTCGACCACCCAGGTATGCCTCCTGGGATGACAGAGGCATGTAGTCTAGACGTACCCTATAAGTTGCTTGGTGCACCTGTGACAACACCCATACTGGCAAAAGTTCAGTCCACCTCTGCTATGTTGAAGGAATGCTTCCTGGTTGTTGCAATAGCGTCTTCATGAACAAAGAGCATGTAAAAGCTCATCTGATTTCTGGTTTGTTGAGGGAGTGGTGGAATCTTGTGGATTGCTATAGAAACAGTTAAACCACATAATGACCTAAAAACAATGCAGGACTGTAAATCTAGTAAGAGTAAATTATCCCTTTTGATGCATGGACCATAAGGTCAGTACCAAGTAGTTCCCTGCTAGATTTTCTCCAGAGAGAAAAAGACCATATTTCTGGTTATTTTTTCCTTGTTTTTCAACTATCTCCTGTCCTGTTTTGAAATTATAGTCACTATTGCTTTCTGTTCATGGATACCTAATGAGCCTATAATGCAATTACTATTATTCACATTCCTCCTTTGGCACAATATTAGCCTTTTTCTCTCTCTCATGTGTCAGGGAAAATAAATCTTTGACTACAAATGAGGTATTTTTATAGGACCAAGTGGCATTAGCAGTTCTTCCTGCTTCTATAGATGCTTAGCATTTCAGAGACTCTAGTGGCAGAGACAACCTTTGTTTAATGGAAGAATATTATGTTGAATAGTGCATGAAAATGATTTTCTGTTCAGAACTCAGCAGGGACTCATTCAGTTAATCCTAAGGATTTCATATCTACAGACAAACTAAAACCACTGGGCCTGATCCACCAGTGTGTTGCTCCAGTTTATGCCATTCTGAAACTCTACTAAAATCAACAGACTTACATAAGCATACAATTGAAGTAATTAAGTAGTGATTCAAACCCACCAAATACCTTAATGCAACATTCACTGCTATATAAATTTGTCTCTTCACATTTAAATATTTTAGGTGTTTCTGAAAACACTTGTTTTGGTTCATGTTTTCAGATAGAGACAACAAAGTGGGGGAGGGGGAGAGGATACTTCAAAGCAGCTCTGTTGCTTTGAAATGCCACAGCAGCGTTTCAAAGAGGTAGCACCACACCGCTGATCCCGGGCTTCATGCTTCACTGCCCCTTTGAAATGCCACCACATTTCAAAGCGGCATCACCACAGGGAGCTCACAGTCAGCTGTGGACTCCCTAGCTGACCCCGGACTCCGTGCAGCATTTCCATGGAACCCAGAGTCAGCTGGGGAGTTCTCAGCTGATCCTGGGCTTCATGCAGCGCTGCCACTTTGAAATGTTGTGCAGAGCCTGGGATCAGCTGGGAAGTCTTGTACTTTTCAAAGCTGGCACAATACATGCAGCTGGGGGCCAGCAGGAAGTCCTGCTGACTACGGGTGCCAAGTGGGCACTTCTGCTTTGAAGTGCACAAGAGCCGATAGGCATTTCCACATTCCTCCTTTGAAATGTATAAAAGCCGCAGCCAGGCTCTTGTGCATTTCAAAACAGAAGCGCCCATGTGGAGCCTAGAGGATTTCCCGCTAGCCCTGGGCTGCATGCGGAGTTCAAACTTACACACCTACTATTTACAACACTGTGAGAGCAGATATGGGCAAGATCTGAACCTGGTATTATACCTGAAGACATTAGATTGATACATTTTTAATTTTCTGAAGAAACTAAAAATGCGGGGACAATAATTTTTTCACAAAAATTCTCTTATTAAAATCACAACAAATTTGTTGAAAAAAATGACTAGTGATATTATATATAAAAACATAAAGGCTTGATAGTGACTATAGGATACTGAGTGAGGCGAAGGCTCCAGGCCATGTGGAAGCAGCATACAAGAAGTCAGTACTCAGACCTTTAAAAGAATACAGTATTGGTTATTCTCTTCTGGCTGGTGCAAGAAAGGATGGAAGCTCTTCTCTGTCTCCTTTGGGAAGGCTAGTACTGGTGAGACACAATTCTTATGCTTACATAGTTCACGGATAGAGATAGAGAGCAGTTTCTATGCAGGGGTGAAAAAGAGTTCTAGTGCCTTTTCCTTTCATCTTTGCTCATCTTTGCAGGGCTAGGCATGATCTAGCCCAGAATATGCATGATACACAGGTTGATGGTTAAGCCTTCATGCAGTCAGTAGCTTTAAGTATATACTTACAATGGCTTCCTGAAAACAAACACATAGTCATTACTAGTGACAGAGACCCACCATTGCCTGTCAAACAGAGAGAGAAGGTTCAGAAAATTAGGGGATGGCGGGGAAGAAAGTGAAAAATGAGCGTGTAGGAATGAAACAAAAAAGACAGCAGGAAAGGAAAACTTGGAAAAGCATAGTCAGGGGAAAAAGGAACAAGAAGATACATGAGCAGAGATGTAAATTATTTAGAAATACCAGAGGTTGTTTACCCTTAGTTGTAAATGCTGAAAACATCTATTGAATGAGATGTGGTGAATCAGATGAGGTGCATTCCAGTATCCCACAAAGAAGGAACAAAGCTGCAGCAGGTATGCTCTGGCCTATTAATAAAGTTCCCTTGACCCCTACAAGTTATGCTGATATTTTTTTCCAGTGTTATCACTTAATCCTTGGCTGCAGATCTCCTTCCCTTGCATGCTAGCCTATATTTAACCATCCCTAAAACTGAGATCATTAGATCATCAAAAGTGTAATACATCTCCCTTGAGCTGCCAGTTTCTGCTAGTTTTCCAGTATGATTAGAAGGAATAATCCATCTTACTAGTGCTCCTAAATTCAGCAAGTTTATTTTTTTGGGTGTTTCTTTTAGGGACATACTTCAATCAGATTACATCAATCAAATCACCATTAGAAAACGGAACAGTCTTTTATGGTCCAGCCTGCAGCTGAACTTGTTCTTTCATTTATAATTATTTGAAGCTGCAACTGGGCATATTAGTCAACCCAAGTAATAAAGCCTTTATCTTGTTCCTTTTCTATTTTTATTTGGTTTTCTAAGGAAAAGAAAAGCATTTTCAGACTTAGCGGGAAAAGAGAGTTACAGAACCAAAACAAACAACTGAGCTAGAATCAACTTTTATTATGGGAATGCATGCCACAGACCACACTGCTGTGTGGTGCTGGATCCTAACACACAACTCTTCATTGACATTGTGTGTTATTAGAGTGCTGTTAGCTTCATGTAGAATGGGAGAAGAGATTGAGAATAAGCTCTTACAATAACGTGGACTTCTACAGCCAAGTAGACCTGGAAGTTGTTCCAAAGTTATAAAAAAAATGAGCCCATGGGACATTTCACTTTGCAGTTATAAATATGAAAGGGTTAGGGAAAACATGTCATAGCAATTTGGCCAGCACGTGCAAATATTATTTTTCATTCCTACAAGTCAATTGAAAATCCATAAACCTGGGATGAAGTCCAGTGATATTTCCCTGTGACCTGACTAGTTCAATATGATTTGTTAGCTTAGCTGGAAAGGTCAAGAAAGAACTGCCAAGATCCTTGCTGATTGGCTGCTTTTCTGGAAGCATTAACACATAGCGTAGTCAGGGAACATAAACAGAGATGGCATTGAGTCAGAGCTGGGTCATCATTGTTCATGGGCTTACAAGTTAAATGTGATCTGGACAGTCTATGCTCTTCAAAGCCAGCTGGAAATGTGCTCAGGGAGACGGCTACCAATAAGGTATAGTAACAACGTGGCTCCTCCCATGTAAGATAAACAACATAACTGGGTTATGGATCCTGTAGAATTAGAAACAGAGAAGACTATGACCCCTGGGGAATTGTATTGGTTCTGAAAGGAGCTGCTTCCCATCTCTGTTTACAGGAATTACAGTAATATTAGGTAACAATAAATGTTTGCTGTGTTACATTTTCAGTTTGCAGTTAAAATATTACAGACCCATAAAACCAGACTAGGGTTATTGTGAGATCTGGGGAGGAGCATAGTTTAAAGGCTGACGCACAGGCTTGGGAGTCAGGAAATCAGCCCTTTGGTCAAAACACTGTCTCAGTCCTGATGTGTGACCTGGAGCCAGTCACTTAATCTCCCTATGCCTCTGTTTGAACCTCTCATTGGCAATCTCTGTTCTCTGCCAGAGAACAATGGGTGCTGTGGAAGAGGTAGTGATTCAAGCTGTGGCTTCCTGTAACAGGGTGGGACTCGCTGCCACAATGCCTCCCACTGGGCACTCTGGGAATTAGCCTTTTTCAGCCCTGGGATGCTCCTTTCTGGCGGAATCTCGCCTTCTGTTCCCTGTTTATATGTTAATGGTTCTGCCACTTCACATTAGGGCCCATGTTCCTCTCAAACCATGACACCCTCTCTTCTGGATACTGCCTTGCCACAGTATCCTCATATTCTGGGATCCTCTCCCTCACACAACCCCTAAACTTCTATGACCACCTTGCCTCAATGACTGACTGCCAGTCGTCATGTAGCCCCTTACCTCAGGGACAAAAGACTGTCTGAAATGGCCACTCATCAATGACAAGGGGTGTGGACCTGCTGCCTTCTTCTGCCCTAGCTGCCTCCATGCAGCCCTAGCACCCTCAGGCCTTGCCTTAGTTCCTACAGCCTGGGAGCGAGGTCAGGCCAGAGCTCACCAGCTCTGTCTGCCTTTCCCCAGCACTGCTCTGTCTCAGGAAGCCTCTAGCTTCCAAGACAGCCAGGTCCCTCCTACTCCTCAGCAATGAGTGAGTTTTCTTCTCTTACAGGAGCCTTCATTTATGCAGCCTTCATCTTGGCCCTAGTTGGCCAATATATGCTACGGCTTCTTGCTCCACAGCCCCAGCCCTGGATTTAACCCTTCTTAGGCCAGTGCCAGGCAGACACCCTGTCACACTTCCATTTAGGGAGAACAGTTTTGAAATCTGCTTCACGCTCCATTGGGTGAAGTTTTCCTAAAAAAGGGGCCATAGGAATCTTCTGAGTCAGCACATCTCCATTTATCTGGGCTATTTTTTTAGGGCTGCACTGGGCTCCTTAACAAAATGGAAGGTTGTAGGTGGCTTGTTTGGGTACATTCCCACTTCCAGGTACTGCTGCAATGGATGCACAGCCTGGATTATGCCACCTTCCACTACTTCAATTCGGGGAATGCTTTGGCAGAGGGACTATTACCCCAGTATTCTGCAAGGAGAGACTTCTGCACGTGCAGCTCAAAACTTTTGTCTCTTCCCGCCTTTCTCACCTCTTGCACCATGAGCCTGCACAGTTACCCTCCTGTGTCACTCCCAAGTCCCCGTAGGTAAAAGTGCTTCAAATGTTTTTCAGTCTCGCTGAATGTCTGTGTTTTGCATTATTTCCCCCCACCACTAATGTAGTAGCCCCCACTTTTCTATACTGAGTTCCAGTATGTTATTTTTAAATACATTGCATTTGCTGATGATGGTGGCGTCTCCCAAATTGGTACAAGGTGTGAATTTTGCTAACATGCTGTTTATGTCCTCTTCTTGATATTAAACAAGTTAGGACTGTTTAACAAGGACATGTAAAACATGTTGTCACCCTCATATGAAAGGAATTCTAAGGGTACTATAATTTGTGAAAGGTTTTTAAGCTTTAGGGCCCAAATCCAAGATATCACTGAAGGAAGTAATTATCTTTAAGCATTGACTGAAAAAGGAGCACCCTGAGCTTAAAGTTAAGCACAGGGTTTTTAGTGTTTCCTTAGGTTAGTGCTTTGGGCCCTGATCCAAAGCCCATTAAAATCCATGAGACCTTTTCCATTCATTTCAATGGGCTTTGGATCAGACTCTGGGTGAGCATCCCAAATGTTTGGATTCTTATCCAGTTCTGATTGGGCTTGTGGAAATGGTAAGCTTTGGTTATGTGCATTTTGATGTTTATCCAAAGCTCTAGAGAGGTGCTTTTAAAAAAAAAAAAAAAAAAAAAAGAAAGAAAGAAAACTCATATAAATATGAAGGCCTCTCTTTCCCTCTCTGATACAGGGCCAGACTCATGACACACACCTTGTGTGCTTGGCTTCACACTGTGCAGCTATTACCCTGCATACCAATGTGCTTGCCAGCTCTTGCAAAACTAGAACCAGAAGAGTTCTTATTTTACCATAGAAGTCTTGTTATTTAGGGTGCTCCTTGCATGGCAATGTTGAGAAACAGCATCATGAAGGAAAACTTTATGAGGTCACCACATAGACATCCATGCTTCTTGAATGAGTAAAAGCTTGAAAAAAACTTTTAGGGTTCTTTTTTTAAACAAGGGGGCCACAGATCCAGAGGGTGAACCTGTTTGTGCTGGAAAGGGAGCTCATTAACATTGTAATGAAAGGATTCTGCAGGTAGTTACAGGGTAAGGAGAGAGTACTTAGAAATGATAATATAGCCTCCAAGTAAAACTACTGTAAGACAAGTATGGAAATAGTTACTGAATTTTCCCCAGCTGATCAGCTTTGTGGCAAAAATAGTCTCTTACAGCATGTCTGTACTGTAGCTAGGAACTATAGTTCCTAGCTCAGTAGTGATACATTTGCTAAAAACAGTAGTGAGTTATGGGCTACTTAGTCAAGTACCTAAGGAACTCAGATGAGATTGTACTTAGCTGTAGATGGCCATGACATCAAGGCGGTGGATCAGGACAGCTTCTGAGGGTACGTCTACACTGCATCCCTAGTTCGAACTAAGGATGCAAATGGAGACGACCAAAGTAGTTAATGAAGCGGGGATTTAAATATCCCGCGCTCCATTAACATGATCTCGCCGGCGCGCTAGTTCGAATCACAGCTGATTCGAACCAGGAAGTGCGCGCCGGGACGCGTTAGTTCGGACTAAAGCCCTTAGTCCGAACTAATGTTACTCCTCATTTTTTGAGGAGTAACATTAGTTCGGACTAAGGGCTTTAGTCCGAACTAACGCGTCCCGGCGCGCACTTCCTGGTTCGAATCAGCTGTGATTCGAACTAGCGCGCCGGCGAGATCATGTTAATGGAGCGCGGGATATTTAAATCCCCGCTTCATTAACTACTTTGGTCGTCTCCATTTGCATCCTTAGTTCGAACTAGGGATGCAGTGTAGACGTACCCTGAGTGTGCTCTTCAATCAGAGCTATCTATGTGGGCACGGAATATACCCCCTGGCTACAAATGCATTCTTAGCTATGCCTGTGCAGTACTCAGCAAAAAGGGGCCCTAAGGCCAGAGAGAACCATTGGGTATATCATAATATAAGGGTATGTCTACACAGCAAAGTTATTTTGAAATAACAGCAGTTATTTCGAAATAACTTTCCTAGCACCTACACAGCCATTCCATTATTTCGAAATTCATTCGAAATAGCGGAGGGCTTATTTTGAAATTGGTAAACCTCATTCCATGAGGAATAGTGCCAATTTTGAAATTGCTATTTCGAAAGAAGCGTTGTGTAGACGCTTATTTCGAAATAGGGGGCCTCCAGCCCTTCCCAGGGTACCCTGCTGGCTGCCCTGGCCACGAGGCAACTTCTGACCTGATGCCCTGCCAGAACTGGTTCCAACCAGCCTTAAGTGCGATTCAACATCCACTCAGTGTGGCCGTGCTATTTTGAAATAGAAAAACGCTATTTCGAAATGCATTTTGTGTGTGACGCATTATTCTGAAATAAGCTATTTCGAATTAACTATTTCGAAATAGCTTATTTCAAAATAATGCTGTAGTGTAGACATACCCTAAGATACTACTGTACAGGAGTAGCTCTATGGTTGGGAAAAAAACATTTACAGATCTGTGCCCCAAGTACTGTATTAATTAATTGTATTAGCTAACTTCAGGGTTCCAAAAACTTTCCTTTTTGCTTGTTTCTTCCTCTTTAACAATACTTCATTTTGTACATTTTCCTTTGACCAAGCTTTTCCCCAATGCGCTTCTGGCAGAGACTATTTACAAAAGGGGTGGATCCTCCTGGCTTCTTCAGGGAAGCTCATAGCCTGTGTGTCGGGAACTTGATGCCAGATATTCAAACCTTGCACGTCTTCCTTTTTACTTTGAATAAACAATGGGAAATACATTATTTACAGATTCCATTGTAAAAACAACTGCGGGTGAAACATGCTTTTTTTACTTAGAATCTGACATCATAAACCCAGCAAGAGAAGAAGGAAGGACCAGCCCATTGAGGGCAATAGGACTGTTTCAAAACATTTTCAAACAATCAACAAACTCAAATGGTTCAGTTTATGCAGAACATAAGCAAGTAAAACTGAAGATACATGAATTTCTTGAAATATACAGTGAATTGGTTTTGTAAATGAGTATGTCATTGCTACTCACAAACGCTCACTTTACTGTCATTAAAAACAATGAGTAGTCCTGTGGCATCTTAAAGACTAACATATATATATATATATATATATATATAGTATCATGAGATTTTGTGTCTTTTTACTGCCATTGGTGGTAACCCTATTACTTTTTTCTGATGGTTGTATAATATGAAGGGGGGGCTTACTGAAAAGTATTTTTTTTTGCATTTTATGGCAAAATATACAAACTGTTTTTGTATCATGCAAAATAGTCCAATTTTTCATCCAAATTGGAAAAAAATATTCTAATTTATTCTAATTTATTAAATTAAATATTTTTGCTTTTCAGATTTTTTTTTGTGGTTCTTCTCACCAACCCCCTGCTTTTTCAGTGGATAAAATGGAGAGGAGGGGTGACAAAACAGATACAGGTTGAACATCTGTGGTCTGGGATTTTCTGGCCTGAAAACATCCATGGTCTGACAGAATCACGGATGTTGCAGGACTAAAGAGCCCCAGTGGCAAGGTTGCCAGTGGCTTGGAGTGGAGCCAGCCAGCAGGGTTAGCGGTGCTGCCACGAGGCTGGTGGAGCTGCTGGAAGGTCTGGAAGGGCAGGGGAGTTGTCGCGAGGCCAACAGGGCCAGAAGCTCCAGTGGGGCTATTGCAGCTCACAGGGCTGGGAGGTCTAGCAGGGCTGCTGAAGCTTGCAGGGCCAGAAGGCTGGGGAGAGGAGCCCAGATGGTTGGGGAGAGGAGCCCAGCAGGGAGGCTGCTGTGCCCTTTCCCCCTTCTCACACCTTCCCTGGTCCAACAAACTCCTTTGTCCAGGACTGGTCAGCTCCTGAGGGTGCTGGACCAGGGAGGTCCAATCTCTATGAGAAAAAATACCTTAAAAAGTGAAAACTTTTTTGTTTCATTTGGATTAGAATCAAATCAAATCAAAACGAACTTTTCTCCATTTATATAGGAAACAAATCTTTTCATTTCAAATTGAATCCAAGTGAAAATTTGTTTTGATAAATATTTGAAAAGATCAGTGAACCAACTGAAAATTGTATTGTTTTCTCTGAAACTTCTTGCAGAAGTAAATCAGCCCTTCATATGATAATACAAAGAACTGGACCTAGTTCTAAATCCTTACTCAGTCAAAACATTCATTGACTTTGATGAGAATCTTGACTTAGTAAGGACTATGGCATAAATTTAGGAGCCTAACTTCCATTGATTTCAATGGGAGTATCTTTGAGGATCTGAGTTCATAGGACAGGGTTTTTAATAAATGACTGCATTGTATTTTACACAAAAGTCCTTCCAATATAAAGAGAGACTAAGACAAGGATTTACAAAGGAGACTATGTGAGTTACATATTCATCTCCCATGACATTCAAATGGTTCTTTCATAAAATGTTTCATGTAAGCAGTCACTGTACATTTAGCAGGGCTTTTAAAAACTTTTAAACATATGGCTTTTGAAGATCACACTTATCTTTTGCACTATTTTAATCTTTGAGGCAAATTATATGATCGTCAGTGGTATAGCATCAAGGTTAAATATGGCCCAATATTGTTAGCCATGAATAAATTTTCCTGCGGAAAAATAAATGTTGCTGTATTTATAGAAAATAAAACTAATAAAACCTAGCATCAGAGAATCTGGAGATAGTTAGGTCATTTAACCCATCTCTATTACAACACACATTAAGCCATATATTTTGAACAGTGGAACAATCCACATAGGCCCATCACTATAATTTTTAGATCAAGATTAGACATTTTTCTCAAAGGTATGTTTTAGGAATTATTTCAGGGAAGGTTCATGGCCTATATTATACAGGAGATCAGACTAGATGATCACTTTAGTACCTTATGGCCTTAGAATCTACGGAATCTATGGAAGATTGTTCCCTACAGTATATTCTCCAGGGTATGTCTACACTACCCCGCTAGTTCGAACTAGGAGGGTAATGTAGGCATACCGCGCTTGCAAATGAAGCCCCGGGAAATTCAAATCCTGGGCTTCATTTGCAAGTGCGGTATGCCTATATTACCCCGCTAGTTCGAACTAGTGGGGTAGTGTAGACATACCCCCAGTGCTTTATGAAGGCACGTTTTAAATATCTCAGGTGATAGTCAGGACCATGGATATTCCTGGATCAGAGAGTCCCAGTGGCCAGGAGTCTGGCAGCAGCTGGGCTGGTGATAGTGGAACTGGCAGAACTGCTGAGTCTGAAAGCCCTGCCAGGGCAGCAGCAGTGGGGTCGGTGGCTGACAGTGGGGCTGGAAGCCTTGTCAAGGTGGCAGCAGTGGGGCCAGGATCCTGGTTGGGCTGACAGAAGGGGGGCTGACTTTGACCTCCCTTAGTCAAGCAAACTTCCTCATTCAGGATCAGTCAGGTCCCACAGGTACTGGACCAGAGAGGTCCAACCTGTAATATGGAACACTGACAGCTGGAAATCAGTGAGGCTACATGGTTTCTGCCTCAGGAAGGATTCATTTCTGAATCTCTCCTCAGAGAATAGTTAAAAAAATACTGAAAATAGCAGATATAGGTCATGCTAATGAAGAAGAGCTTCAAATTGCTATGGCAACTCAAATGTAATTCGTCTAATGAAATGTGATTAAGAAAAGTTTTAACTGGTTAGAGAAATATGATTATTTTTTACCATTGTATCAGTAATTAACTTTTAGATCCCATGGTTTTATGCAAAACTTCCTTAAATATTAAATTATGAGAAAATACAAGAAGCTGATAAGCCTTTGCCATTTGAAAAATGCAGATTTCATACCTTAAAATCTTCCTCTGAAAGTTTGCAAGCTTTGAGTTTCATTTTTTTAGGACACAACAGCAGCTTTTTGTGCATTTTTGCTCTATATCACAACATTAGCTGACCATTTAAAGAGATTTGGGACTCAGCCTCACCTATGCTAGTTTAGCCCACATTCCTGCTAGTGTAACTCACACACCTAGGGTACATCTACACTGCAGCACTATTTCAGGATACTTCAGATAATCCAAAATAGTGTTTTATGTTATCTTGACAGTGCACCCCTTATTTCGAAATGTAATCAAAATAATGGGCGTGCTATTCCAACATCTCGATAAATCTCATTCCACAAGGATTAAAGGACTTGTCGGAATAGCGCTTTATTTTGAAATTTGGCACTGTGTAGACAGTGCCAAATTTTGAAATAGACTATCTCGAAATAAACTTGAAATAAGGTACGCAATTTGGTAGCTCAAATTGCATATCTTAATTCGAGCTCGCACTGCAGAATAGACACATCCCTATTGTCCCGTGGAGTGGCACTTAGACCACTTATAAAGAATGAGTTTGGTCTACAGCCTTAGTTAAGAGGCAGATGGCTTTTAGGTCAAGTAGTACATGCTTAACTAAGCTCCAGAGGTCCCAAGTTCAGTTTTTGTTGTTACAAGTCTGGGATTTGAACACAGGACCTCTCAGAGCTTGGTGCATGAGGTGCTATAGTTTGAACTAAAAGCCACCTATGGCTATAGAGCACACTGACTCATTCTCTCTGTAAGTGGTCTGGGTGCCATTCCATGGGACAGTGAACCACACCCAGTGGGTGTGTGGGTTACACTAGGAGAGAAACAGGCAGTCTGTGGCCAACTGAAGAAGAGTCCAAGAAAAGTAGAACTGTGTGTGAACACCTCAGAAAGAATGAAAAATCAGTAGGAAATGGTATAGGATTAGGTACAGGCTCAGTCCACAGGAAGAAACTTTTGGAAAGAGAGAGCAGTTTGTGTTTCCTGCCCAATTCTTTAGAGACCTGAGTGCTGGAAACCTGTGGTAGAGAAGGAGTGCAGATCCCATTTATATTTTTACCTCTGTCTCTCAGGAAGCATCAACTGTTGATTAAATGTAAAAATGGTCCCGTTGCAACTGATTTTGACATCTGTTTAGTTTGGTATTTTGATTTCTGAGGATATCTCTTTTGACTGCCTGGAATTAAAACAAACATAACTTCCTTTCTGAGTATGCACTACTTGGTCAGGTATTTCTCTTGGTTTTCCTTTCCTATAGTGGAATGCATTACATGCTAAGTGTTTCTCCCTGAAGTCAATAGGAGTAACCTTTGCTCTAAAAGGTTTGCAAAGATGACTTAACTGATAAAGAATAAGGGACAGAAGTGAAACAAGAAGTAAAATACATTTTCAAATGTAAGTTAATTTGTGGTCAAATATGTGGGTGAGTCACGAGTTGGAATGGTAGCAAATACAAGAGAAGAACATTGATGGTTAAGTGATCTAGAGAGCAGAATGGGGCAAGCTAGCAATGAAGAGAGGCTTGGAAGTATTAACCTGAGGAAACAAGCCTCAGAAATACTAATGAGAAAATGTAACCCAGCAATCACATCCATCACATTAGAGAGTTTATTTTCATCCTCTCTTAATATAACTTTTTATGTAACCAAGCAACTCCCACCTACAATGGGGTAAGATGTGAAATTAGCCTAAGGAAAGGTGATGGTTTTAATATGGAAAAAGTTTGAGCCAGAGAAATAAGAGATTGCCTAAAGACGTTCATTTTTTTCAGATTTCTTTCCAATTGATCTTTCCAGAGCTGTCTCCTCAGCTTTGATCCTTAATATCAGCTTCATAATAATGTTCCAAGCATTAATTGATTCTTCCTAGCTAGTGAATTTGGACCATGAACAAGGCCCTCAGGAGGTCTAAAGCAGGGGTGAGCAATAAAAAAACGACAGCCTGCCAGGGTTAGTCCCTGGTAGTCCCCCACCTCTATGTTTACCTGTGCTTCTGCCGGTATTGGTTGATTGCAGCTTTCATTGGCTCCATATTGTCATTGCTGGGCAGTGCAAATGGGCAGGGAGTGGTGTGGACCGGGACCCCACTTCCCGTCACTCACATTGGCTGTGAACGACAATTTGCAGTCAACAAGAGCTGCGATTGTCTGATACGTGCAGGTAAACATAAATGTGGGGGCCCTCCAGGGACTAACCCTGCAGTCTGGAATTTGCCCACCCCTGGTCTAAAGGGTAAAGTGTGCTTAGGCATACACTGCCCCTATCAACAGTGTATGATCTTGATCTTCCAGCATGCACTATGTCTATGTTTATCTGATGCTTGTACAAGTCAGTTGCATTAACGGTGTGTAGGAGAGATGAGCTTCCACTGACATCTTTTATCAAAAATGAAACCCTATAGCTTTCATCCTGCGAGTGAAAATCCCTTCGATAAATTCTTCGCATTAGCTTAGCCCTCTTACAGGGCATGCGGAACTTTGTTTCCCTCCTAGAACTGGATGTTCTATGAGTGGTTCTGCCTAAGGGACCCTCCTGATGGACATAGTAGTCAAATATGTGGGTAACTTGCGAAAAAGAAATAACATTTATTGAAGAGCTATGCTTACTTACAATGTAATATTTGGAATTGAAATATCCTTGCCTACCCAGCCTGAGCTTTTGGGGAACAAATCTTCATTTCCTTCACATATATTTAGGTGTTACCTCTTATTAGCAGTTGTTTACCACATCTCTAGGAAATGCAATAGCAACTATAAAGATTCAATAACAAAACAAAAGCATGTCTTGAAAGGTGGATAAAATCTGATAGTTCATCATTACTGCTCTAAAATATAGGCTGCCTGAGACACAGAGGGGAGAGCAGGAACTTTATCTTTAAGCCAAATGAACATTAGATGTTCTCAAGAGACAAACAAAATATTTTTAGACACACAATATTTCCATGTATTTTGAGCATATCACAAAATTTTTCAGCACTTCTTACAATCTTCACTCTAGAAAACATCTTCCCACTCTGAGGGTATGTCTACACTTGCACCCTATTTCGAACTAGGGATGCAAATGCAGGCATTCGAAATAGTCAATGAAGCGGGGATTTAAATATCCCGCACTTCATTAGCATGATCTCACCGGCACGCTAGTTCGAATCACAGCTGATTTGAACCAGGAAGTGCGTGCCGGGACACGTTAGTTCAAACCAAACCCCTTGGTTCAAACTAACGTTACTCCTAATTCAGCCAGAGTTACATTTACTGTTAGTGACAGTTTATTTTACTATTTTGCATCTGTAACCCACACACTGTCCCAGGGCCAGCCCAAGCCATTTTGTGCATCCCAGGCCCTGGGCGCCCGGCTGTATCCCGGTCAAACCGTAGCTTGGGCCAGCTCTGCTCTGTCCCATGTAGTGACACTGTGACCCCTTACAGAGAGAAAGTTTCCTCTACAGCAGTTCCACCTCTCTTAGGCTTGGTCTTCATTACCGGGGGCCATCACGAATAACGTAGTGGAAGTCACTATACTTAGGTCTGCTTAAGCCTCGATATCTTCACTGCAGGCAGGAGAGGTGGGAGAGCTGCACCAGGACGAGGAGGAGGAAGAGGAGGCAGCAGGGACCCAGATCCTAGAGGCCTCCCAGGCGTCCGTGGACATCAGGGAGGGAACATCGGGTGAGTGCTTTGAGGGGTCACCAAACATGGGCGGGTTGGCAGTGTGGGGGGCCAGCTAGTTCCATTGCCACGGTGAGGCCTATGTGAGGCTTTTCAACCACTGCCCAACTCACACATGGGGTCACATGTAACACCCCTGAGTCTCCTGACCAAAGGAGAGCCCCTGACAGCCACAGCATGCCCTCGGGGACGGCAGGGATGTACACAGACAATGATTGTCTCCTCCTCTTTTCCTCCACAGCTGGACCCTCTACCCAACAGGGGAGCACCACCCCCACCCTCCCACCATCCCGGACTCATGGTACATGGACCTGCTGAGGGAGCATGTTGTGGCCCTGCAGGACCTGAACAGGATCCTCCAGCAGAGGATGCAGGCAGAGGCTGAGTGGCTCACCAAGCTGCTGGATGAGCTGGTCTAGCAGCGCACTGACATCTGTGCCATGAGGGAGCTCTTCGCCTTGCCTGCCCCGTCAAGGGCACCGCTCCTCCTGCATGCCAGGCCCCTGCTCCCCCACTCCTCCAGCCTCCCCAGCCCCTCCAGTCCCCCTCTTTCCTCCTTCCTCCCAGCCCCTCCTGCTCCTGAGCCCTCACAGGCCCAACAGCCGCACCCCCCCCCCCCGACCAGGCCAGGACTAGGTCTTGCTCCACCCGATTCCAAGGCCGTGGTGATGCCAGGACGTAGGAAGGTGGCAGGACCCTGCGATCAGGGAAGCAGCGGCCTACTTGAGCCTCCTCCCCCCTCCATGTTTTCAGTCCCCTACCACCCCAGTTAAAGGTCATTTCAGTTATATAACAACATCTTTATTTTTGAGTGAAAGATTTACCTTTACACATTTGAGCAGTATACAGAGAATTTCTTTTAAAGTTAGCACATTTTCTTTACTGATAGTGTTTCTAATAAAAAACTAATCTCTGTGTACAAAGAAAACCGGGTGTGTATGTATTCTTTATGGGAAGAGGGGAAGGGTAGGGGTGCGCCATGCCAAACCCCCCATGGGGGAGGCCCTGGGGAGAGTCAGTGGGCTCCTTCTGAGAATCTCTCCCTCAGGGCCTCTCAGATTTGGACACCAGCCTGGTGAGCCTGGCAGATGGCAGACATCCGAAGCTGCTGAAATGGCCTCTCCTCGCCATCAGCACCTGTCCCCAACTCTGGCAGGAAGGCCTCTCTTTTCCTCTCCACCAGGTTATGGAGGGCACAACATGCGGCCACCACCTCTGGGATGTTGCGTTCACCCATCTCCAACGGTTTGAGGAGGCAACAGAACGTCCCTTTCAAATGGCAGAAGGCGCATTCCACCTGGATGTGAACCTGGCCAAGATGCGTCTTGAAAAGCTCCTTGCTCATATCTAGGTGGCCAGTGTAGGGCTTCATGAGCCACAGCATCAGGGGGTAAGCTGAGTCGGCCACTATGCACACCGGCATCTGCGCATCCCTGAGTGCGAGGTGCCACTGTGGGAAAAATATTCCTACCTGCAACCTGCAGTTCAGGTTGGCTACAGTTGGCTTTTGTCGACAAAACTATACCTGAGTCTACACTACCGCCATGTTCTATTGACAGTAAGTCAACAGAAAGCAGCAGTTTTGTCAACAGTGGTAAATCTCATTTTATAAGGAATAACACCTTTTTTTGAAAGTACTCTTTCGAAAAAAGGCGCTATTACATGCAAACTGTGCTTTTTCGAAAGAGAGCATCTAGACTCTCTTTCAAAAAAGCAGCTTGCTTTGTCAGCAATACTGATCATAGTCTAGATGCTCTTTTTCGACAGAGGCTTTGTCGACAGTATCTGTTGACAAAGCCTCTGTCGAAAAAGGCGTGTAGTCTAGACGTAGCCTGAGTGAGAAGCGTGGGTCAAATTAGTAAGACACATAGAGCATGTCTATATTGCAGTGAAATATCCACAACTATTTAACATCAGCTCGCTTTGGCTTGTGGGTCTTGAGTTACAGGGCTGTAAAATTGTGGTGTATGTATATGTTCAGATTAGGCCTGGAGCCCATGCTCTGAGGACTCGGGAAGAGGAAGGATCTGAGAAGCTGGGTTCCAACTTGAGTCCAAATATCTGCTCCACAATTTTATAGTACCACAGCCCAAACCCTGAAAGCCTGAGGCAACTGACGCAGGACAGGCAACAATATTTGCTTTCAGTTCAGACATACCCATCGCCTGAATCTAGTGTCCTTAAGCAGACAACTTTGAAATAGAATTGTCAGCTATGGAGAAGGTGGAGCAGTCCAGGGGGAAAGGAATAGAGTGATACCTCTCCAAAGCATAATAGTGTTCTTATTTTCATACCAACACATTTTAGGGACCACCAAGGGCCCTTGGGCCTATATTTCCCCCAGCAGCAGTTCCTTAAAGTGACTATCATCTTCCAAAGTAGAATGGGTTGGAAGAGGGATCAGGAATGGGTTTTAGAGGCTGTGCAAGGAGTGGATGTAAATGATTATGTTGTATGGGTAGAGAATGAGCAAGGGATGGGAAATCAATTATCATAAACCTGATGCAAAATTACTGAGATTCTATTTCTTGAGGTCAAAAGAGTTGTAGTTTTAAATAAGGTGCAATAACATATCGTCTTCTGGCTGTTAATCTGAAATAAAATCTTGATCTTTTGAGGACCACACATTCGTAGCATCCTGCTGCAACAATTTGGTGGTGGTGTTTTTTGTGTTCTGTAACCAACAGAAATATGCATTCCAGTAACCATGTTTAACTCTGTGTCATAAATCACCAAAACCCTAGGCAGCAAAGTATTCAAAGAGCACAGGGTGACATAATGTTCTGAACTGGGCATTTTATACCTACAGCTATGGCCAGACTCTGAACATCACACATCCAGTTAAGTGTCATGTGGGAGGAAACACTTATGGATGGAATGTCATCCTCAGAAGTCAGTATTTTAATTAACCCCAGATCTTGCTTAAGGGTTTTCTGCCTCAAACAGAAAGAAATAGTCATATGATATAAGAAGCAACCAAAACAACACAGTGGAACTTGTGTGCAATTTCACACTCATGTTAGAGTTATTTATACCACACAACATTGAAAAGTATAGTGCTGGCACCCTGATGAAGAAATTGAGGCCGCTAATGTCTCAGATCCTCTCTTTAAATGGACCTGCTGTGTCTTTATGCTACTGGCTGTTTACAATCAAATAGGTAGTTTCCTGATTTTGATTATGCTGTCATTTGTTTTCCCTGGGGCTGTGACAGAAAAACTGAACTATGGAATGCAGTCATCACTTCCTGCAATGTAATGTATGGTTAACAGTTGGAGTTCCTGTATTTGTTTGGGTCCTAATGCACTCAGGCTTTGAATAATTGTATTAAAGCAAAGCTCTTAAAAATCAGTGTTGAATGTGCCCATGTCTAACTTGGCAGGGTTAGAATGATGCAGTGTGATACTGTGAAAACTAATATACAGCCCATTATTTTTACTGCTAGTATAGAGTGGACAGCAAAGGGAGTTGAGGATATTTTGTTAGAGCTTTCCACAGAATTGGTCGCGTATCAGCTCAGAATGAAATTTGGAAGTAAGAATTTCTAAGACATCTATGAATTAAAACTTGTGATTTCCTATCCACAATATAAGCACATAAGTGTTCAAGTTGAGAAATACCAGCCAGCCATCCTCTTCTTCACTTATGGTTTTGAAACTGGCTTCTTGGAGATTTTTTTTCTCCATTCACCATCAAATCCTGCCATCTTGTTTAGAATCCTGTAATGTTCATGCTAAAATCAATGACAAAAATCATATATAGATTTCAATTAGACCACAATCAAGTAAAAAAACTCCAATAAACAGCCATGGCCATGGCTATGTCTAGATTTGCAGGCTTCTTTCAGAAGAAGCTTTTCCAGAAGAGATCTTCCAAAAAAACTTCTTCCAAAAGAAAGCGTCCACACTGCCAAAGTGCATTGAAAAAGCAATCTGCTTTTTCAAAAGGTAGTTCCACACTGACTGGATGTTCTCTCACAGAAAAGGCCATCTGGAACCACTTCAGGCAGAGCTCTAGGTCACCAATTGCTTCCAAGTGCTGGTGCCGGAGCTTTGCAGAGACATGCGCATAAAGGGAGACCCTTCCCCACTCCTCCAGACAGCTGTTTCTCTGCTTCTGCTGCGCACTTGCTTACCTTTTCAAGGGACAGCAAAGCTCTTGCGGTGCCTGCTTTGGTTGCCCAGCCTTTTTGGACGCCACAGCTTTTTTGTTAGTGTGATATAAAAACCCCTCTGTTCATTCGATTTTTTCTTTTAAGAATGCAATTGCAGTGTGGATGTAATTGAAGATTTTTTCAGAAAAATGGTCATTTTTCTGAAAAAACTCTGCAATATAGACATATCCCAAGAGACCTTAAGAATAAATGATGTGTAAAAAATGGTTATGCAAGAAAAATACATACTGTCTTTGTCTTAATTATTTTATTTATAACCTGGAAGATTTACCAGGTGTTGTTTGGGTCTTTAACTCTTTTTTTTTTCTGTTGTTCTTCATTCAAATCATTGTTCTGGGGTGGAACTAGGGATGAGAGGTTCACTATGCAGCTGCCCCGGAGAGAGAGGACTATTCCAGCCCTCTCATCACAGCAACTTGGGGCCAAGTGAAAAGTGCCTCATCATGGCCTCTGCAGCTCCCATGGGCACAGCTGGGGGAAGGGTGCATGCCCCCCAGCTGGGGCAGGTCCATGTTCCTCTGATCCCTGCACTCTGCAGCCAGACTGAGGAAAGGAACAAACTGTGCACTTTCCCCTCACTCCCTGACAAAGGGGGAAAGCCAGCAATGTTCCCCTATGACTCGGTAGGGGAGCTGCAGCCTCCCGCACTCCATAACGAGTGCTAGGGGGGTAGGAGTCTTGGGCTGGAGCGGTGTGGCGGGGTGAGGCAACCACGTCACTGTTCCCAGCGGGGGGATCCGAGCATGGCCGGGGGAGGCGCGGACCTGCCGCAAGTGGGGGCAGGCCAAACATCGCCGGACGCCCTCAGGACGGGGGCAAATCCGCGTGGCACAGCAGCACGGCAGCTGGGGAGCAGGGAGGCGTGCGAACTGCCATCCTGCCCATTGATGTCACCTGATGTCATCAGTGCAACAGGAGGGGGTGGGGCTTGGGAACCGGCAGGGCAGCTGGGCCAGGAGACGTCACCTGCAGAGCTAGGGAAGTCGGGGCATATAAAAGCGGGAGGGGGAGAGCAGACAGGAGAGGAGCAAGGATGTCAGGTAATGGGGGCTCGGGGGAAGTGGTGTGGGAGAAGCCTCCCCTAGGGGAAGGCCGGAAAGAATTCCAGTGGCAGAGTTGAAAGTGGCCCAGGGTGGGGTCGTGTAGCCTGTGAACAGGCGAGTTTAGGGGTAAACCCCCACCTGTTACCACTGGAGGCATTATCCCCAGTGTTAGGGCCCTGGGCCGGGGTCTGGGAGTGAGAGTAGGCCCGGACCCCCCTCTCTGCCACTGGTCCACGTGTGCAGTACCGCAAACAGAGGCGGCGTTCTTGTCTCGCAGGGGCCGCTTTGCGAATCGGTTTGGGTGGGGAGGGTAGCCTGGACTAATCGGGTCATGATAAATATATAAATAAGCTGGTATAATTATCGAATAAAACAATGGACTCGTAACAGGCGGTCTCAGATGGGGATGTGCAGCCCCTTTCACTTGCCTGGTGATTCCATCTCTTTTCTGTATGGTTTTGTGCATCCAGTGAACTGGAAGGGGAGCTTCAACACCCCTCCTTCCTCCGCACAATCAAAATCTTACCTTGCTTTAAGTTATGATACAAGAAAGTTGTATCCCAATTTGGGTGGTCCTAGCTCTTACCGTTTATTTAAGGGGAGTTCTTTTTATGTGTGCCTGTACAAATTGGGATTGGGAGGAGCTTCAGCCCTCCCTCCCCCCTTCTCACACACACACACATACATGCACCATCAAACCCTTCTAGCTCTTATCATTTAGGAGGTGTTCTTAAACAACACATAGACAGACAGATAGACTCACTCTCTCACAGACACACAAACTCTGTCAAATATACAGTAGACAAAGTACTTGTGTTTGGTTGATACTCGTGCATTCTTCCGGTGTAAAGTGACCATAAAGCTGTCATGAATGGGCAGCTGGAAATTTCCCTGGTTATGGGGATCCCCTTGTGGACAAGCTGAAATAACTCAGCTCTGCCCCACCAGAGAGAGTGCTGGGATGCTGGGAGACAGGAAAGTAATGTAATGACTGCAACTTGGCAAGATCCAGGAGTCATCTGTAACCCACATCACATACTTCTTAGCTGTAAAACTAATAAATGCCACTCCGGCTCAAGTACTCACAGTGGGGGAGTTCTTCTGACATGATGCCAGCTGGAACCATTTTGGTTTTTCCTTTATTTTAAAAGCCAAGGTGGATAAAGGGTTTTGTTAATCTAGACTTGCCTACAAGAATTACCATAAAGGACTCCATAGACTAAACATGCAACCTGCTGTCTCTAGACAAAGACTTTCTTGTATCTTATAGTTTATGAAAAAACTCCAGGCAGAGCACAGACAGCAAATGTGTCTTATTTCCATCCAAAAAGATCAGACTCTCCATAACATTTTCTAAATTCCCAAGATATTGCAGGAAAAGTGATCCCATTTGAGGGTGGAGTGGCAGGAAGGAGTATTTTTTCTGAGGTTTAAAGTTTTAGTAGCGTTTATTCACTCATCCTCTTCAAACCACAAGACCACCAGCATTTTGTCCAGTTCCAGTCAAACATGTCTTCTGCATTTCTGTCATTCCTGATAATGCCTATCAGTCAACTACTCTAGTAGTACTTGTTGTAGGAATTATATTACAGGTGGATCAAGATGGGGGTTCTCTTGTGCTGGGTGCTGTAAAAACATAAATAAAAAGAACCCTTACCCTAAAGATGGCCTTTAGGGCAGCAGCTATCTTTGTACACACACATGCACACACACTCCATCCATTCACTAAACATAACAGATCCTTGATACATTCCTCTTTGTTAGTGCTGCTCTGATGGTACCAGTACACTAAAAAGTCAGTTTAACCAGCTCTATGAGAATTTCTCCCAATGTATGGGACTACCCTGATGGCAGAATCAGCATAGCCTCTAGAAAGCAGAAGTGGGTGCATGAAGCTGCATTGTTGGAACACAGTTGCGTTCTGGTTACCCAGAGTGGTGAAACAACTCCTTGTGGCCACTGGCAGCTGACAGAATATCAGAACAGGCCTCAACTCAATTTCCATGTAGGGTCACACCAACCGTGGGACTGGTGAGACACAAAAGTGGTGCAAAGCCACCTTATTCCCTCCCCATGTCCTGGAGAGAGGTGGGAGATGTGCCAGAAAGGCCAGGGCAAAAAACAGAGATTGCAAGGAGATGAAGGCCTGGACGAGAATTTTGTCAGTGAAGACAGAAATAAATGTTTGTATCTGGTAAATCTGATAGCAGCCTTCAACTACCTGAAGGAAGAGGGGGGTTCCAAAGAGGATGGAGAGAGGCTGTTCTCTGTAGTGACGTATGGCAGAACAAGGAACAATGGTCTCAAGTCACAGTGAGGGAGGTCTGGGTTGGATATTAGGACAAATTATTTCACTAGGAGGGTGGTGAAGCACTGGAATGGGTTACCTAGGGAGGTGATGGAATCTCCATCCCTAGAGGTTTTTAAGTCCTGGCTTGACAAAGCCCTGGTGGGATGATATAGTTGGGGTTGGTCCTACTTTGGGCAGGGAGTTGTACTTGATGACCTCCTGAGGTCTCTTCCACCCCTATGATTCTATGATTCCAGTACATGCTGTGGAGGAAGAAGCAGTCTGAACATGTGAGGCTAGGTCAGAGTCAAAGATGACACTCAGGTCACTGGCTTGTGTTACAGGGATGGTTTTGTCAACACATGAAGAGAAATAAATGAGTATGGAATGAAAGGGAATGGAAGACGAGTTCAGTTTTATGTTGCACATGACCAGGCTCGTGACCCCCATGTAACTACTTTGCGATCCCCTGAGTGGTCATGACCCCCACATTGAGAATTTCTGGCTTAAGTTAATGGAAAGACGTCCATGAGGAGATGTCAGACAGACAGGGGGTTAGGTTTGGGAGACATGGCTGGAATAGAGAGAGAGATTTTTTGAGTCAGTGTAAACGTTGTAGCTGGAGCCATGTAAACAGATATGGTTACTCAGAAAGAGTTTTGTGGGAAAAGAGGAGGGGGACTAAGGATGAGCCCTATGGAAATCACACAGAAAATGGGACAGAGGAAGAGATGGATCTATCAAGGAGAAAATGAAGAATAATCAGAGGTAAGAAGAAGACATTACTGAAAACTGAGGAAGCCCAAGATTCAGGAAGTAAAGTTGGTCAAAACAAATGAGAGGCCAAGGAGGATGAAGATGTACGAGAGGTTTCCTTCTAAATATTTCTGAGTGACTTCATCTGCTTGATGAATTTCAGAACTGCTTGTATGATAAACTCACAGATTCTCTCTACCATCAACATCTTCCCCACTGTCCAGTTTCATATCTCTGCCTGTGCCTCCAGCATTAATTCTAATGCCCCACAGCCATTTCAAATAGTCTTATTTCTCCCCCACAATATATTTAAAATGTGTATTTTCTGTCCGTCCCTACTGTAAAAGTCTGGTCACATCTTCTGGACATTTCCTCCTCCTCTTCACATCTCTCCTCTGGCTTTTTTTTCCTTCTTCTATAACAAGTTTAAGTCTTTTTGTCTCCACAGCTCTGTCCATAGCTACTCCCCTCTTGTTATTATTGGCTGCCCACCACGTTGCTTCCTACACATCCTTAGATTCTGCATAATTGCTCCTTTGTGTCCTCTTACTGCTGTTGTGTCTGCATTCCCTCCATGATTTTCCTTATATAGGTTGAACCTCTCTAGTCTGGTACTCTTGGGACCTAACCGATTCTGAACCAGAGAATTTTCTAGACCATGGGAGGTCAATATTGTCTAGCACTTACTTTCATTGCTTACTGGGCTGTTAGAGGACATTTAGGGGTAGATTAGAGTTAAATAACAGCACAGAACACTGAGAGCTAGGACTGGTGGCTATAAACAACGTTTATGGGACCCTGGGAAACTTGTCCACACCCATGAAAGTGGACATCCAGCTAACTAAAATCAGTCTGTACAACGGATATTTCCAGACCAGAGAGTTCTGGACTACAGAGGTTCAACCTGTACCTTGAACAATCTCCCTTTCCTTGTGCACCGAGTTACTTTCCTTTTTGCCCTTCAAATTCCTCCTTAAAACACATTTATGTTATACTCTCAGTACTTGCAACTCTTTGCATTAGATGTGTATAATGTATGCATCTGAATTAGTCTGTAAACTCTTCAGGGCAAAAACCTTGTTTGCTAGGTGGCTTTAGAGCACCGTGTATGCTCATAATTCTGTCCCTTTAACATTCCTCACACCTTGCAGCAAGGAAGTGGATTTTCCACAGACCCTCAATATTATTCAGTTGCATTCACCCTGGATGGCCAAGATGCATTTTAGAGTCAGGATCATAAAACAGTTTATAATTATTAAATAAAAAAACTAAAGCTCCAAACTGGTTCATTGTCCCTATTTCATCTTGAATGTATTAATTTCATTGTACCAATTCCTATTTTACCCACTCTCTCAGAAATAATGGAAAAATTCACTTGTCGGTTTTCCCTTGTATTTGGCTGTCACGCATGCACTTTGGGAAAACATATCAGTTCACTTTAAACTGCTGAGCCAACTAAATTAATGTACACTCTGTAAAGTTACTGTGCCATTGTAAAAACATAATATAACATTAGTCACTGAAAGCATCATGTTCCGTTTACTTTCTTTACTACAAGTCCCTCCTTAAACATCTTGCAATTACTTCCTGTTTCTTTATGAGGTGAGTGACCCTTTGTACATTTTTGGTATTTTTGTTATAAGTATTCCTAGGTCTATAACCTAGTAAAAGAATTCCTGTGAAGTTAACAGCTGTTTTGGTTTATGCTGCATATAAATGTAAACAATTCTGAATTCTGAACCCTGTCTGTACAATGTTCTACTGACATCTTCCAAAATGAATTGTGAGTCTATGCCTTTGATTCATCAGGTTTCAAATTTTAGCTTCATATTAATTGTATAAATTAACCACCCTAAAAGTTATTTCTCAAGGTCCATAATAAGGAGAATTTGTGTGTGTTGATTTTTCAACTATTATAATCTAGAATGGAATAGCCTAGTTTAACATAGGCAAATTTTCCTGAGATTGATACTATGTGTTGAGCTGGACTCCAAAGGGGGTCTTGTATATTAACACAAAGGGAAAATTTGGGTTTTAGAGAGAGGACCCCTGGATGAATCAGGAACTTCCCTCTGTGAAGGGGACTCAGGCTATGTCTAGACTTCTGCTTTTTATTGGAAAAAGGTACACAAATTGTGCTCCACAATTTGCGTACCTTTTTCTGATAGTTTTGTCGGAAGAGGCTTTTCCAAAATTTGGCCTGTCTACGCTGGGCCAAATTTTGGAAAAACCTCCTCTTTCAGAAGATCCCTTCTTCCTTGTGGCACAAGGAAGACAGGGTTTCCAAAAGAGCATGTTTTCGTGTCCGCAAAATATGTTGGATAAGCAGACGTGTTCCCTGGACGCAGTGGAGAAACTCTGTGGTCTAAATATAGTCTCAGTGGCTCTAGGGGCATTTGCAGCCCAGAAATTATAGTGGTAATTGTCCCCACGCTCTACCTCTACAAACACTGAAGAAGCCAATCATCATCTAATCTGGATACTCAGCCTCGGCAATGGGAACAGAATTTCCCTTCTAAAAAAAAAAAAGAATGTGGGCCCCAATCCTCGGCTGTAGCCAAAGGGGGTTACACAGTAAGGGTATGTCTATACTACAAAGTTAATTCGAACTAACGGACATTAGTTCGAATTAACTTTAATAGGCGCTACACTAGCACTCCGCTAGTTCGAACTTAATTCGAACTAGCGGAGCGCTTAGTTCGAACTAGGTAAACCTCATTCTACGAGGACTAAGCCTAGTTTGAACTTACTAGTTTGAATTAAGGGGTGTGTAGCCCCTTAATTCGAACTAGTGGGAGGCTAGCCCTCCCCAGCTTTCCCTGGTGGCAAGGCACCCGCCTGGTCTAGTGCGGACATCATGGACCTCGTCCATGACCTCCGCACTAGGCACAGGAAAGTGGCCATCTAGGGCAGGAGAGCTGCCAGCCTGACCACCCAGGAGCATGAAAATCAAGGTGGTCCACTGAGACCCCCGACCCTGAGCCCTGAGCTTACAATGGCCGTCCTGGGTCAGACCAAAGGTCCATCTAGCCCAGTAGCCTGTCTGCTGACAGTGGCCAACCTAGAGACCCTGGAGGGGATGGACCGAAGACAGTGACCAAGCCATTTGTCTCGTGCCATCCCTCTCCAGCCTTCCACAAACTTTGGGCAGGGACACCACTCCTCCCCCCTGGCTAATACCACTCCATAGACCCAACCTCCATGACTTTATCTCACTTCTCTTTAAACTCTGTTCTAATTCTAGCCTTCACAGCCTCCTGCAGCAAGGAGTTCCACAGGTTGACTCTTTGCTTTGTGAAGAACAACTTTCTGTTACTAGTTTGAAGCTTGCTACCCATTCCTTTCCTTTGGTGTCCTCTAGTCCTTCTATTATGGGAACTAATGAAGAACTTTTCTTGATTCACCCTCTCCACCCCACTCATGCTTTTATAGACCTCTATCCTATCCCCCCTCAGTCTCCTCTTTTCTAAACTGAAAAGTCCCAGTCTCTTTAACCTCTCTTCATATGGGACCTGTTCCAAACCTCTGATCATTTTAGTTGCCCTCCCCTCTCCCACCCTCTCTTTTCCCCTCTCCCACCTCCTTTTCCCAGTCTTCCCGAGTTTTGTTCAATAAAGAGAGATTCTATTTTTGACCATACGTTTTCTTTATTTTGTACATCAGGAAGGGGGGCTAGGGAAGGGTAAGTGGAAGGAGGTGAGGGAGGAATAGGGTATGAGCCCCCGATGGGGAGGACTGGGCTGGCTCTGTGGGCTTCTGGGGGTGGAAGCTCTCCTGCAGCCCCCCAATTGCCTCCTTTCCCCAGATGGCAGCCTGTGGCAAGTGCAGCCGGTCTGATGGCCGAGTGCTGTGATGTGCCCAGTGTGGGCACTCAGGGCACTCCAAGCCAGGACTGCTTTGCAAGCGGGGCACCTCTGAGAACTGTCTGTCTGGGGTCGGGTTCGGGTCCCTTTAAGCACAGCCCTCGGCTAGCCTGAGGCAGCAGCTCCACACTCTAAGTCCTCATCTGATGCCCTGCCGGCACTGCTTCCGGCCATCCTTAAGCCCTGTTCAGGGTCCACTTAATGTGGACATGCTAGTTCGAATTAGCAAAACGCTAATTCGAACTAGTTTTTTAGTCTGGATCCATTAGTTTGAATTAGCTTAGTTCGAATTAACTAATTCCGTTCGAATTAGCGCTGTAGTGTAGACATACCGTAACTTAGAAAGGCTGCATGTGTAAAGGTGGACTTAGAACTTGGTATGACTAGTCATGCACTGATCACTCTGGGCTCTTTGCTTGCTTGATGTATCTCTTTCCCTTACGCCCCACTTCTCTGCTTAGTCTTTTTAGACTGTAAGCTCTTTGGGGTAGGCACTATATCTCCATTTGAATTTGGACATCACCTGGCACATTTGGTGCATTACCAGAAAAAGCTGGTCAAATAATAGTTCTATAAAGCAATTTGTTTTCAAAAGGTGGAAATGAAAACTTCCGAAATGGGGTCTCATTTCCTCACCACCACTATTGTGAAGAAATAATAACAATAGTAATTGTACCAGACAGACATTAGGTGCAAGAAGGGAAGAGAGGCTGGTATGTGCTACAAACGTGAACTTAGTGGGTAGACAGGTGAAAACTTCCATGCTTTCTTTTCAAAGGCCTCTATCCTTATTAATGTATTTCTATTTGATGCAATATTTTCTTTGTTTGGAACTATTTTCATGTCACTCGCACTGAGCATGAGGATTGTAAAGCCTTGGCTCTGATATATAGTAACCAAACATGAACAGCTGGCACTGTATGTAACTGTTGCCATCCTAAATCAGATAACAGAAGCCTCCTTCAGCTCTGTAAAGGTACGTCTAGACTGCAGTGCTATTTTGGGATACCAGAGAAATAGCAATTCTGTGTCTTTTAAACCAGCCTGTTATTCTGAAATAGATTTTGAAATAATGGGCTCACTATTCCGACGTTCCTGTAACCGTCGTTCCACAGGGTTGAAGGGACATTTCAGGATAGCGGTTTATTTAAAAATTTGGTGTTGTCTACACAGTGCCAAATTTAAAATAAGCTATTTTGAAATTAGATCGAAATCAGATACACAATTTGATCATGTCAGGCTGACAGCGTCTTGCTGTTTACCCTGTGCAGTGCTGAGTACATGGTTGTTGCTTAACAAACAATACATTAGAAAGTGACAATAAAGCTCTTCCTGTCCTGGAGCATGGAGTTGACCCTTTTGCACTTATGGAGGGCACAAATCTTATCTGGTTCCTTTCACAATCCTTCCTTAAGAAAGAACCATTCAGATAATAGCCTCTCACAAAAGAGACGGACCAGGAAGCTGCTTTTTACTCCAGTTTGGGGAGCTGCATGTTTACAAAAGCTGATTTTTTTTAAATCACTCCATTGAAATGGAAAATGCTTGTGCCACAAACAATCAGGCTTATTTGTATGATACAAGGAATGCCCTGAACTTTAATCAAAGTTTGTTTTTGTTCTGTGGAAACTATGTACTCAGAGCTTTACTAGCTGTCATGGGCATAAAGCATAACACTGTGATGAGACACCACACCATAAAAAAGCCACAAAGAACATTCTGGTCCTGTGATGGTAAACTAGGTAACAAGAATACATGCCAGTTTCTCACCTCTCTCCGCCTTTTTACAAGGTTGTGTGCTGTTAGGGACAATGAGCTAGTCTTGCCCACAAGTCATCCGGGTTGGCCTCACATGTTGTAGATGTCTCACTCCTTAGCTGCCCTACCAGGAAATTTCTGCTTTTTTCATGAGGTTTTCACCACTCTGGCCCTGTTCCATACTCTTCTTATTTTTAAAAAAATATGGTTCTATTGCCACTAATTTCCAGTTCTAGTGCTCTGATCACCAAAGGCAATATCACTGACTGGGGCACCATGTGAGGACATAGGTGTGCGCAGCCAAAAAATGTTTTTTAAATGTACATTGACCCCCAGTAGCCACACCCCTGACCCCTGTTAACTATGACCCTGACCCCAATTGGCCACACCTCTGGAGGTAACACTCTGGGGGCAAGATGGGCACATGACCAGAAGTAAAAGGTGTCACGTGACCCCCCCCAAGAACTTTTCCCACAACCCTCCTACCAATGGGGATTAATTTGGCCCCCACCAAACCCCCCTCATGAAACTATCCTGAAATTTCATTAACCCAATGTGTGTGACATTAACTTGGGGGTGGAGAGGCTGGGGGAAGTGTTCCCTCAGTTTCCTCCCATGAGCAGAATGAATTTTGTGTTGTGTATCAGTACTGAGTTCATGTGGCTTGTTTGGATGTGCCACTATGGCACCCAAGTTATTAATAAATATCTCATAATCCTTTACCTTTTCCCTCTGCTGCCATGTCTCCTCCCCTTACTCCATCAGCTCCTCTGGTGCCTGCTGCCCCCCAACCCCTCATCCTTCTCTGCTGTCCTGACTCCTGCCCTTCTCACTGCTCTCAGCCCTCCTGAGACCTGCCCCCCTCCACCAGTCCTTCTCTCCCCCCTGTGCCCACTCCTCCAGTAGCCTCACTCTGATCATGTGAGCTACCCCTCCTCATCCCCTCTCTTAACACCTCCCTCTACATACCTGCCCTGCCTCTCTCCTCTGGTGCTGGTCCCTCCCCTGCAGGTGTCTGCCCTTCTGCTTCACCCTCAGAATCCCCTGGCACCTGCAACTTCCCTTATCCCTGCACCCTCCTGGTGCTTCCCCCTTCCCTCATGGCCCCTGCCCCCTTTTTCCCTGGTGCCCACCCCCTCACTACCCTCTGCCCCCATTCCCCTCATGTCCGTGCCCTCACACATGCCTTGCTCCATCCTTGCCTTCCTCATGACCACCCCTTCTTTCAAGCCTTCTCCTAGCACCTCTCCCTTCTCCCTTTAACTGCCAATGCCTTTAACCTCTCTTCTCCCAGCATCACCCTGTACCCCCTCCCACTGACACCTCCCCTCCTGCCCTTTTCCTCATTGTCTGCACTTGGTCCCCCTGGCATTTGTCTCTCCTGCACCCCTGTCCCTTGGTGCCTTCCCCTTTTTTCTCCTGACCTGCCCCCTCCCCTCAGCACAAACCTCTTCCTCTCCCACATCTTCCTCTGTTTTCCCCCTTCCCCTCCCAGCTCCTCCATTACCTTACCTTCAGCTTCTGCTTTCCTATTTGTGGGGCTGGAGTCAGAGCTGGCCCAAGCTGCAGGCCAGCCGGGCCCTAGCCCGGGGCACCTCAGGGGCACTGCGCTATCCTGCCAGGCCAGGCGAGGGCGCTCCCAGGCGCCTCAGGGGTGCCGTGCCATGCTGCCGGGCTAGGTGGGGGCACTCCCGGGTGCCTCAGGGGTGCCGTGCTGCTGGGCCGGGTGGGAGCACTCCCAGACTCCTCAAGGGCGCTGCGCCATGCTGTCGTGCTGGGCGGGGGTGTTCCCAGGCACCTCAGGGCCGCCTTAGGGCTGCTGCGCTGTGCTGCTGGGCTGTGCGGTGCTGCCGGGCCGGTGGGGCCCAAGGCACAAAAATGGCTTGGGCTAGCTGGCCTGAGACATTAGGGTGTGCCTGGGCACACTCTGCACAACCCTTGCACACGCCTATGTGTGAGGATGCATTGAGCACACAGCTGTAGGACCAGCTTAGCTTTCCAGACAAGCTACATTATTTTGGTCTCCCAATTTCCATTCCTTGTGGCCTACTTTTGCTGCCTATATTCATTTCTCCCAAGCTGGTGTTTTCCCCACACCCTTGGCACTGGGAGATTTGTCCAGAGATGTCACAAAATGTTCCTTCCTTATCCCCTTTATCTATTCTAGGAATGAGAATATCAGCTCCAGAACAGGAATGCTCAGACTAATATTAGGCTTAGATCCTCCACTGTCGAGCATGAAGCTAAAATAATATCCCATCCATTAGGCTAGCCACAGATTTTAATAACTTCCATTGCCACTCATGCTGTCAACCCTGCAACGCATAAGATGTGAGCGCATCTACAAATATATAATCAAATCTCCCTTTTTCTCTTTTATTGTGTATTTGAGACTGAGGTCTCTCCATTGTCAAGATATTTTCTCAGTACAATTTGGAGCCTTGCCATGTGTTTATGAAATCTGAATCAGTACATAAATGTGTTCAGTGTTATGTTTTAATAGTTCTAGTTTGTTTCCATGGCACTCACACTGTGTTTCCTCCAAGGTTTATCTGCACTAACTCCAATTGTAAATTGGAACTGAGTTCTAAAATTCAGGTACAGATAAAGAGTTGACAGGCATATTTTTTTAAAGGAAAAATACCTCCTACAATCCCTGAAATCATTCTTCCATTCCCAGCACTTTCAGATAAGGAACGCACTGACTCAATCAAATTGTTCTGTGGAATAGGAATGGCCAACCTACCTATTCATTTTCTGAACCTTCCTCTTTGTTAATATTTGTGGGTTTTCTTTACCTTATTTCCCTGCATTTTGAATAAAGTAGCCTTACCCTAAGTAGAATAATGAAGTGTTCAACTGTAGCTTTTCTTAGAGGATCTGTATTGTTCTGTGGTAAATCAAAGCCTACACATCTGCAAAGTTTTCTTGGTCATGTAGAATTCGGTGAGTTCAAGATGGAATCTTAAAAGGACAGGTAAATAAGATAGCAAGTAAAGTATAAGTGGCATGTGATATTAGAATTGCTTTGTGTCCTGTAACCATAAGGCATTGCAATATGCCACTCATCCCAGCTGGATTTCCATTCCACTCTGAGATGCACATCCAAATACAAGGCCAAATTCATCCTTGGTATAATTCTGTTCATTTCAATGGAATTATACAATTTAAATATGTTTTCCTATGTTTTCTTACTTTAAAAAACAACACTATTTTGGTACTGGTCACAAACTTCTACTGTTAATCTTCTTCTAAAATGGCTGTGAACAATTGGTTAGTTTTTAATTGATGTAGCACTGCATAAAGTCCCACTGCTTCACTATTCTCCATCAGCAGAAAAGAGACAAATGTAATAAGTGCCTAGTTATTAACATGCTGCACACATCAGAACAGATTTGCTATTCTAGAGTACTCAAGGAGCTGACTGAGGAGAAATTTGAGCCATTAGCTATTATCTATGAAAAGTCATGGAGTAAAGGAACGATTCTACAAGACTGAAAAGGACAAATATAGTGCCCATCTATAAAAAGGAAAATAAGGACACCCCAGGGAATTACAGACCAGTCAGCTTAACTTCTGTTTCAGGAAGGACAATGGAGCAAAAAATGAAGGAACTAGGGTGGTAATGTAGGCAACTAGAGTTGCAAATGAAGCCTGGGATTTGAATTTCCCGGGCTTCATTTGCATAAAGCCAGGCGCCGCCATTTTTAAATGTCCGCTAGTGCGGACTCCGTGCCGCGCGGCTACACGTGGCACGGACTAGGTAGTTCAGACTAGGCTTCCTATTCTGAACTACCGTTACTCCTCGTTTCACGTTACTCCTTGTTTCACATTCTTTTCACGTTTCATGAGGAGTAACGGTAGTTCGGAATAGGAAGCCTAGTCCGAACTACCTAGTCCGTGCCGCGTGTAGCCGCGCGGCACGGAGTCCGCACTAGCGGACATTTAAAAATGGCGGCGCCCGGCTTTATGCAAATGAAGCCCGGGAAAGTCAAATCCCGGGCTTCATTTGCAACTCTGGTTGCCTACATTACCACCCTAGTTCGAACTAGGGTGGTAGTGTAGACATACCTGAAGATAATAAGGTGATAAGTAACAGCATGGATTTCTAAAGAAAAAATGGTGTCAAACCAACTTGATAGCTTCCTCTGACAGGATCAAAGCCTTGTGGATAAGGGCAAAGTGGTAGATATGATACATCTAGACTTTAGTAAGGCATTTGATTCAGTCTCCCATGTCCTTCAGATTAACAAATAAGGGAAATACAGCCTAGATGGAACTACTATGAGGTGAGTGCATAACTGGTTGGATATCCATTCACAGACAGTAATTACCAATGGTTCATAGTCAGCTTGGAAGAGCATAATGAGTGGAGTTCCACAGGGATCAATTCTGGGACCAGTTCTTTTCAATATCTTCATCAATGATTTAGATAATGGTATAAAGAGTATACTTATAAAGTCTGCAGATAATAGTGAACTGGGAGGGGTTGCAAGTGCTTTGGAGGATAAGATTACAATTCAAAATTATCTGGATAAACTGGAGAAAAACTCTGCGGTAAATAAAAGTTCAATAAGGACAAATGCAAAGTACTCCACTTAGGAAGGAAAAAGGGATATGACTATCTACAATGGAGTACTGCGGAAAGGGATCTTGATTCATAATGGATCTCAAGCTCACTGTAAATCAACGGTGTGATACTATTGCCAATATATACATATATGTGTATATGTAGTAAGTTGAGGGCCAGTAACATGGAGTCAACAGGCCTGAATAAAGGCTTGTAATAAAAATAGCAACAAGCCTGGAATCTAGTGAGCAAGACTTTGGTTCTGTAACATGGCAGCCAAGAAAAAGGTTCTATTAATTCTGACTGACAACAGTATCATTCTGGGATTCTGGGATGTATTAAGAGGAGTGTTGTGAGCAAGATGTAAGAAGTAATTATTCTGCTCTGCTCCACGCAGATTAGACCTCAACTGGAGTATCGTGTCCAGTTCTGGGTGCCACATTTCAGAAAAGATGTGGACAAATTGGAAAACATCCAGAGAAGAGCAACAAAAATGACTAAAAACATAATCTATGAGGGAAGATTTTAACAGTTGAGTTTGTTTAATTTTCAAAAGAGAAGACTGAGAGGGGACATGATAACAGCTTTCAAGTATCTAAACGGTTATTACAAGGAGGAAGGAGAAACATTATTCTCCTTAACCTCTGAGGGCAGGACAAGAAGAAATGGGCTTAATTGTAGCAAGGGAGGTTAAGGTAGAACATTGTGAAAAAATTCCTCACTATCAGTATGGTTAAGCTCTGGATTAAGTTGCTTAGGGAGGTTGTGGAATCTCCATCACTGGAGATTTTTAAGAGCGGGTTAAATAAACACCTCTCAGGGATGGTCTATTTGGTGCTCAGTCTTGCCATGAATGCAGGGGACGGGACATGGTGACCTCTCAAGGTCCATTCCAGTTCCATGATTCTAGTCCATATGACACAAATAACAGTGCAGCCCCAGAGTTCATAAAATACTTAAAAACAGCATTGTCATTAGAAAACTGTTTAGAACTTAATTTCTATCAAGTTATGTACATTATACTTTGCTGTACAAAATGAAGTGGCCCTTGCTTCCTTCTTTTTTTTTTAAAGGATGTTTTGCTCATGGCCTTGGCAATTAATGAGATGGTATGTGATGCATGACTAACCATTTGGCCATAAAATAAAATGAGCTTGCATTGTGATGGTTCATTGCTTGTGTGCGCTCTTTCTCAGAATGACAATTATTTAATTCATTGTTTGTATTTTATTGTTTTATGCTGAAACAGGGATTGGATGATAGCTGTCCCCTGCTGGGACACTCATAACAATGAGATGTATATTGCTCATTGAGTCTAAAATAAATAGATACAGCTTAGAAAAGAGACTGAGAGTCTCCACTACTGGCATAATGATGATGTCCAGTATAGTTCAGCAGCAGGGTTTCACCCCAGGATCCTTAGCTCCAAAGCACAGACTACTTGAGTAACTCCATTAGCTGGTGGCAGTAGTAGTCTGTTATATGTTATAGGGGGCTGGAGGAGATTCCAACATACAGTTAAACTAGAATATAAGCACATCATAAAAGCAGACTGTCAGCTTCAGTACACAATGCTGCGTTAATTCTAGACAACCAGGCAGATTTCTTTAGTATCTTTAGGGCCTGAAGCACGTACGAGATCCTGAGTTCCCAGAAATGGGAAGGAGGAAGAATTGGGTTATAATTTTCCTCCATCTGGTTCCATCTGGCAGAGGGGTAGGGTGCCTGGCAGAAAGTAATTTCCTCTTTCACTCATCCTGGCGTGAGCAATAGATCAAGTCCATGCTATGCCTGGCTTATATGTAATGTGGTGAAGCCACAAAAGCAGCACACAGGCATCCTCTCGTACTGAAAGCTGGCTCTGATGCACAGTTAGTGGTAACAAACGAGAGCATCTTGGGACAGGCAGGGTTGCGAAAAGCTTCAAATTGAACACAGAAATTTAGTTGGGACTGATCCCACAAGAGCCTTTGGTTACTAATACATTTCAAAGTTGCAGACTGTAGACATCAGAGAAAAACCTGAATACTGCTGCCAAATTTAGGCATTGATTTATGTAACCTTATTTTACCAATTTACCCATAGTGCTGCTAAATCCTACGTGACTGTATTTTATAGTAATCAGTCATTAAGGTAAAATTCTGTTTGGGCCAGATAGGCTTTAGTGTGGCAGTGCAGTGTGTCTTCTGCTGAAAAGGGATCTACAGGGGAAAACCAAAGCATAAAGCTGGGAGATACTTTGCTATTTCTTTGAGAAGGCTCAGACCATCATCAGTCTAGGGCTCAAACAGATGGAAACATATTCACTAACCAGCACATACCGTCCCAGAGACCACATCCCCTTGAAGACATAGAGATTTGGCTGGCACTTTAGTACGGCCCACCTCCAACACATTCCTGGGCAATGTGGAGTGATTCTGGCAGCTGTTTATGAAGAGAAAAGAGTCTATTTTCCTTCTTTCCCCATTTCCTCACCAGTATAGCTAAAAACCATAAATTAAGAAGAGGTGAAGAGTGTGGGTTGGTGAGTGCATGAGAGAGATGGATAGAAGAACAATGCATATTTAGTGCCACATCAATCTCCAGGATCCAAAAGGGGAAATAGTAGAGCTGGACTGCACTCAGACTGAGCAAACTGTAAGTTTCAGGCAACTGGGCCATCCAAAAACACTCAAGCACCAAATGCACAACCAGCAGCATGGTGTGGCACATCATGGTCACATAAGGAAGAAGGTTGGCTGAGTCATCCTCATTGATTACATCTGCCATCAAGAGAAGCAGATAATGTAAATCCTGGCAACCTGTAAAGCTGGGAATTTGGCATCTGGCAGTATTTCCTGAGGGAGGCACAAGATACATACACATGAAGTACCATTAAAAAAAGGATATGTGTGAAGATAACCCCATACCGGCCTGAGACCTCTGAGTATGTGACACCCATGAAATATATATGGAATCCTCCGGCTGATCTTTGATTGTCAAAGTGCTGCTCCAACTCATAGATATTTGACACACACCCACAGATCAGCACAATCTGCTGTTGCACTTCCCCTAGTTACTGTTTCTGGCTCCTTTGCCCTGTGACTAAAGGCCAACGCAAAGAGGGTGGCTGTGAGCAATCCCAGCTAGATCAGATCCCTGGCTACAGCTGAATTGCAGACAGTGTGTGCATCTCAGTATGTGTGGGCAAAAGGGGGCTTACAGGTGGTCACCGGCATCTTCACTGTGAAAGCTGCTCAGCTCTGAGGATTGGCCGGTCATTGAAATAAACTGAGTATTTGGGGCTTTTCCCTCCACACCGGTATAGGCGACATGTTACTGCTGAAATGGGGCTCTACTGTAGTATGGCTGGCAGAGCAAACCCATCTGGGAAGAATTAGAAGAGCAGTGTCTGAGGGGCTGTGTGGTCAAAGGGATAAAGAGCCTTTCAGCAATCTGAATCAGTGCAGCCTTGATCAGGCGTAAGGCAAAGACCTCAGTAGCCTCTGAGTTATAACCACTGAAAGAGTGGCCTCAACCCTTTGCTAGCTAACAGATGTCCCCATTAAAAAAAATGTCAGTGCCAGAACACACTCATACTTTGCATTAATTGCCAGGTCCAGCAAACAGGGCAATAGAAGAAGAATGGTCTAGTGGGAAAGGCATCAGACAGGGACTTGGATGACTAGCGTTCACTTTCTGGCTCAGACTTCTTCTGTGGTGCTGAGCAAGTAATTTCATCTGTCCTGCACAGTAGGGCTGACAACCTCCCTAGGCTGGCGGGGGGGGGGGGGGGGCTTGTTCTGCACCCCTGGAAGGAGCTAGGTAGCTCTCAGTGCCGCCTGTGCCTCCCCCAGTGATCAGCCCTCCGTGCTGCCAGGAACACACTGAGTGTGGTGGTCCAGAAGTGATTTAGAGAGACTGGGCTCTGGCCCTTGCTGCAGTAGCAGTGGCCATGAGTTCCAAGTCATTTTGCATTGCTGGGCCCCAGGGCAGTTGCCCTTTTTGTACCCCCAGCCTTCGTTGGGCCTGATTCTGTGCCTCAATCACTTGTCTATAAAATGAAGGTATCACTTCCCTGTCCCAGAGGACTGCTGTAAAGATAAATTCCACTAATGATTGTGAGTCATTCAGATATTATGGCAATGAGGGCATAGAGCTGTCAGCTCGAGAGAGAGTGAACTCCCTCCTGCTGGAAATGCTCCCTGTGGACTAAGCTGTGTCATGAAGAAGTGAACTGGCTCATACTATGTACCTGTTTAGCGGAGAAAGGACTTCAGTCCCCACAGCTGTTGATTTGGCACCTTTCACTAGCAGTAAGGTTCACTTGGAGAACTAGCTGATAAGCAATCAGGGGGTGGGGAGAATTCTTTCTGCAGGCTGTATGAAATATTATCTGCTGAACTTTGCCTGTAGACAGCTGATATCTTAGGAGAGGCTTTTACAGACAAGATTGGTTTGAGTTGTGTTATGTAACTGATTGTGGGCTCTTTCTTTAGTTCTCTTATTTGGCTTTTTGCTGCCTATGCCAAGACCTTGTCAGTATAGTCTGAATCAGCAAAAGAACATCTACTGATCACAGACCCCCCGAAGGTGCACACATGCAAACATTTGCAATTACAAGCTTAATTTGCCTTCTGGGAGGAATGCTCACCTGGACTCTTGTTCTTATCCAGAGTGGATGGGGGCAGAGTATGTGAGGTGACCTATCCCTGGCACTCATCCCACATCCAGCACCTGCCAATGAAGCTTACTGGCTGCAAAAGGAAGTGCCTACTGCACCCATGCAGGAGTGATAAAAGGATTTTTTTTCATACAATGTACCTTATTTGTGGAACTCATTGCTATAGGAAGTCACTGAGGCCAAGAACTTAGCAAGTTTCAAAAGAGGTTGGGCATGTGCGTGGATATCAAGAATATCCAGAATTATCATATTTAATTATGATAGAAATATTGGAAGGAATAATTAACCTTCTGTTTCAAAGTTTGAGTCTGTGATCCCCTTAGGAAGTTGTTATCCCTTTCAGGGATAGTTACATTTCTTTGAGTAGTCTCTGAACCCCCTAAAGCCCTTTTCCCTTTTATCCAGAATTGTAAACAAGCATTCTGAAGGTAATGGAAAAGGAGAGTCTGATAATGAGACAGATTTTATATACTCTTACAAGTATTAGTGTTATTTAGAGAGAGGGTGGAGAAGGGAACTTGAAAGTCATCCTGTTGGGCTCCCCTCCCCCCCCAGTAAACAGTACATGATGGTTTCTGTCCTGATCAGGAGACTGTTGAACATTCTGAAGTTAATGTCAGCTGACAAGATCTGTCTTCCTTTTCACTAATTACTTGCTTCTCAATTCTCTGAATAAAGAAAGGAGCAAACATCATAGCAGAGGAACAGAGCTTTCCAAGAAAGGAAGGCCAATGCAGATTTGGCAGAACAAAGCAGTGTTTATGAGAGACAGACGTGGAGGGGAAAGGAGGGGAAGAGAACATTGTGACCTCAAATTAGGAGCCATGGTCTACAATAGGGAAGGTTTTTTACAAAAATAACTCCCCTTATTTTGAAATAATAAGCAGAGCATCCACACTACCATGCCTGTTATTTAGAAATAAGGGGCTGGTTATTTCAGAGTAATAACTCCTGCTTTCCTTGGAGAACAAGCTTATTTTGAAATAGTTATTTCAGGAATTCTTATTTCAAAATAAGTTATTTTGAAATAATTTCCTAGTGTAGACATGTCCAGAATGTTAAAAAAAATGTAGTTAATGTCCTGCTATACTAGGGGGCCACATGAACTAACAATCTCCAGGTGGCATTTTTGCTTTGCTGTTGCTTATTTAGATACATTTTTAATATAAATAAATCCTCTTCCTTGCTAACCTTTTTGTAAACTCTTCCAGTCAAGGCCCGAGTAAAACATAAGAACTCTTCTACTTTTCCTAGCCCCCTGAAACATAGATACACATTGAAATCCCATGATGATTCAGTCATCAATATTTTAATGTTTCTTCTTCAAGTGTACAGTTTTTAAAGAAAACTGCACACATACAAGTCAGAATCCAACATCCCAACTCCCTATTGAGAGATTTGACTTTCAAAATATCAGATGGAATGACTATGATTTATATTTGGTTCACTGTGTAATTATTTGCATTTTTTCTAGTTGGTATAATAACTTTACACATTTTAGACTCAGAACTCCTCAGGGAAGGTGGAAAACAAAAACTTTAATGTAGCTCTCTGTCTTGGTTACTGTAAAAAGTGCCCTCTTTCACCAATCCAAACTGTGTATACACACTCCTTTTTTCTCTTACTTAGGGTGTGTCTACATGGCATGCTTATTTCGAAATAAGCTATTCTGGAAGGAATACTCTGAAATAACTTATTTCAAAATAGCACATCTATGCTACAGGGAAGCCTCAAAATTAATCCGAGGAAAGCTTCCTTAATGTGGACTAGCTACCTCGAATTAGAGCCCCAGAAGGCACTGGGGAGTAATTACTTTGAATGGCCCTAGGGAGGAACTATCTCGAAATATCAGCAGTAGATTGTCCATACTTCTGGTATTCTGAAATAGTTATTTTGGAATAAGCATTATTCCTCATGGAATGAGGTTTACAGTTTTTTTAATAAGCCGTCTGTTATTTCAAAATTATTTTGAAGAAACAGAATTGCTGTGTAGACACCCCCTATCCTACAGAGCTGGGCTTACCTCGAAATAAGCTATGCAAATTGAGCTATGTCAATTGCGTAGCTTATTTCAAAATAGCTCATTTTGAAATGGGGAACGTTGACACAGCACTTATTTCAAAATAGAGCACTCTTCCTCCAACTTCCCTTACTCCTCATACAATGAGGGTTACAGGAGCCGGAGTAAGAAGTCCTCCAGCTTGACAGTATTTCAATACTATTTCGAAATAACTGCCTGCTGTGTAGACATGGACTAAGTTATTTTGAAATAATGTTGCTGTGTAGATGTACCCTCAGTGTGTCTTCCTTTCTCAGTCCTACAATGCCTGTCAGAGCTGTTCTACAGTAACATCTAAAGAATCCAGATGAAATTGGACCCTCATTGTGCAAGATGCTGTTTATAAAACAGAGACAGTTGCTGCCCTGAAGAGCTTACAGTCTAAACAGACAAAGTAGGCAAAGGGTAGGAGGAAATAAATATTATCATAATTCAATTTCTCTGTATGGGGAATTGAGGCACCCAGAGATTTGCTGAAGGCCAGACAAGAAGTTTGTCCCTGATCTATGGATAGAACACAGAAGTCCTGACTTCGAATCCAGTGCCTTAATGACATGACCAACATTGGGCTGTATGACCACTATAATGAACACAATTTAACAGAGATCTCCATCTGTCTCCATAAAATAATTTAAAATGACCTTTTGTTTTTAGCATAATAATGGGCAAAATGACTGCAGGCACTGTCTCAGACTGAATCAAGACTGAAGGCACCAATGTACAAGATGCCCTGCAAACTTAGAATGAAACAAGTTGCTACCCAATCTAATTTAAGACAAGATGCAACAAATGGGAGTAGCAAACAAATTAAGGATATGGACATTTTCCATCTTTATTTTGAAATTCATTCTATATCTAACACACTATAAATTAAGAGATTATCTTCCAGGTGGATGAGTGTGTATTCCCAGCTGACTTCACATTGACTAGGTCCTGGTGTCACTTTCCAAGTATTCTGAAAAGGTCTGATCCAAACCTCATTGATGTCAATTAGAGTCTTTCTACTAATTTCTGTGGGCTTTGGATCATGCCCTGTCAGAAAAGGCTTAATTGAAAAACTATTCTAAAGGACATATTTGTGCTGAAAAAAGTAAGCCAGCATCACTTCAAAGCTTCCTGGAAGGGAATTTTTTCTTGATTCTCGTTTGGCCCTCTCATGATGTTCCAAAACTTGGCCTTCATGATGTTTAAGTGCATGGGAGTTGGGTACATTCTGGTAACGGTAAAGCTCTGTAATGATGGAAGAGAGGAGAATAAGTTTGCCTCACTGATATCCTTAAAGCACAATGTTCTGATCTGTTAATAGAATATGGCATTTTACGGTATATAACATTGAAATAGTCCTTATGGAAATATTCATGTTTTACAACAAAAACTTCAGCTAGATAGAAATTATCTAGTACAATGGGAATTTTCTGGTTTCTTTGCCTTTACATAAAACACAATTCAGAAACATATTCTGGGTACAGAGGTGCTACAAAATAGAGATCAAGAGACTTTCATTAGATTCTGAGTATTCTTGCCACTTTTGTCCATTTAGAAATAAATACACGTAAGGAAGATAATATTTGGATGAATCTATGGTGTACTTAGCCGTAATAAGCTCATTTTGAGTCAATTGGGTCACTACATGATATGACCATGGCGTTATATTGAAAAAGTTATTTAGTTTCTGCTAACCCACAAGAACTGAGGTGCTTTATGGATATGTGTACTGAAAGTCTCAGAGGGGTAGCCCTGCTGGTCTGTAACTTTAAAAACAACTTAAAAAATAATGAATTGTCCTGCAGCACCTTAGAGACTAACAAGACTTGTAGATGGTATCATGAGCTGTCATGGGCACAACCCACTTCTTCAGATGAATGGAGTAAGGGGCTCATGGTGCAAATAAATAGCAGAGAGCAATGAGTGTCAGAGAATCCCTCACTCCCTACCTGCCATAATACACACTACACTTCTTCTGCCAGAGGGCATTCAAGGATCGATTGACCTAATACTGTTCTCTGTAGCTCTAGACCTGAAGGGGTGTCCTCTGAGAGCTTCCTTCTGACTCTATGGCCCCTTTATTCCTCCAGGACAGCATGAGGGCATTGCAGATCTGCAGGAAACTGGACTCAGGATTTCTTTTAGTTGCTCCCACTGAAAGATAGGAAAGACCGAATGGGTAATACTTTGGCAAGCACCACACCTAATTATGCACCTCATATCTAATTTCAATGCTCTATCTTTCCTTGAATTGTCTGTATATTTATTAATCCATTCTTCATCTTCTAAGCATACAAGCCAGGCAGCTGCACCTTCCACCCTGCCTGCAATGAAAACAATGCAGGTCAGGAAATTGGAGTTCTGGCCTTCTCCACTGACAGTCTACTATCTTTACCAACTACAGGTAATGAAAATTCAGCTCAGGTTTTGAAACACTGAACTGCTTAAATCAACAAAAAGCTGGCACAGAATGTACTTGTGGTTATTTTTAGATTGAATCTGAGTGGACTTTTGACACCTATTCAGCAATGTGCCTTGGCACGCAACAAACGAGATTATCAAAATGCTAAAAATGTTTATACAGTAACTACTTCATTTACTGGTAAATTTCCTTCCTTCTTGCACTCTCTCTCTGTCTCCCTCTCTCTCTCTCTAAAATGTTGAATTTGGATGCTAAGCCATAATCATGTCATATGCAGGAGGCGATGTTCTTGGAAACGAGATACAACTTATGACCCAGAAAAGAGCTTATCTTTTCAGTGGAAAAGGATGAGTATGTTCATTGAGATAAAGACTGCTTTGGCACAATTTCTAACCCTTTAATGAGCTGTAATTATTAAATTAATACTCTCTTAGTATACACATATTTCTAACAAATAAATGAATTGTGCATATGTGCATACAGGTCTTATTCAAAGAAAGACATATATGCATTATATAGCTAAATAACATATAATTACGTAAATATATAATGCTTATACGCACACACACACATCTTTGTGTTCTATTTAAAATACTATGTCACAACCATTCCTATTCACCTGGTGCAAAGTAAACAATATACATAGTGCAAAAGTGTCGACAAAACTGCTGTGTTCTGTTGACTTACTGTCAACAGAATGCAGTGGTAGTGTAGATGCAGGTATAGTTCTGTCAACAAATGCCAGCTTTTGTCGACAAAATCCTGTAGTCTAGATACATCACAAGGTGCCACAGGACTACTCATTTTTTTTAAAATTAAAGATTAACATGGCTACCCCTCTGAGAATTTCTAAAATGAGTGGGTTACTTTAAGTGATACTTCCTTTTTAATAAAGTTGGTGTTTGTTATAAGCTGTTACTGCTCAGAAACTTCTCTCTCGTCACACACATTTCTTTGTAGGCGGTAATGAGGAAGGGCAATATTGCCCAGTGGCAGAACAGAACAAGAAATGCAGAACACTATGTACAGCAGAACTTTTATTGCATTCCATTCAACTGTACTTTTTTACAAAAGTTTCATGACTACAGACCATCATGCTAACAACAGACCTTATCGTTAGGTGTTTTAGGTTAATGACTCTCGTAAAATTGATTTTTATTCTCCAGATTATGCCCTGACTTTTCTGTGAGAACCACTTGGGCAGATCTCTGTAACAGTGCAGAATCCTAATGTTTTCAATGGTGCTATGTATTTGTACATGAGCCTGTTCATGTGGATTTCATGACAGGATCAAAGTCTAAGGCTAAATCTACACTGGCACTTTGCAGCACTGTGCCATTCTGGCTCAGAGGTGTGAAAAAACACCCCCACCCTCAAACCCAGCAAGTTAAAGCTCTGTAAAGGATTAGCACTGTTAGCTACTCCCCTCACAGAGCAGGTTTACATAGTGTGCTGAGACAGCTCTCTCCCGGCACTTGTGCCATGGCCACACTTTCCGTTCACAGCACTGCCCGAGGCTGTGCTTTAAACTTTTAAGTGCAGTTTGGGTTTGGCAAGACATTTCACACTACTTTAAGACCATTATGTTCCAGAGGGATTATTGAAACAACATCAGTGTGTTTTTCTAGTTAAAGTCAAACCTGTGCCAAAATAAGTACAGTACCCTGTTTAAAGTGTATTTTTATGGGGAATCATAATGTTTCATTCTCCAGATTTCTGTTACTTTTTTCAGACTCCTAATTGTTTTTAGTTTACACTGTCCCCTTCTTCTGCTTCATTTTCACCCTATTGTTCTCCTTCCTCTTCCCAACCACCATTCTTTTTCCTGGCAAAGCAGGAACCCAACAGTACTGTAGTTCATGTCATCTTTGAAATGTACATTGTTTGAGTAAGTTCATAATTAGTGAGGTTCAATTCACCCATCCTTGCTTATTACAACTTCTATTAATTGTGTTATAGCAGGCCATGGGAAAGCTTTCCGGCGTGTGCAAAACCTGCTTCATAAATCACAAATAATGGAGATGAAAGCTTCTAGTGGAGTCTCCTGGAGGAAAATGATTACCACAGTAAAGTATCATTTTTGCAAGAAAGATTGTATAATAATAACTTGATGGGATTTTATATTACTACTGTAACCCAGAGATGAGCAACAAGGTGCACTGTGCACATTAATAATGTCTGTGTAGGTGGTAAATTTTCCATTGCTTTTGTGAATTGGAAGTATATTTGAGATATATTCATACAGCACACTCAATACAAACTGTATCTGACCATTTGGACAGTTTCATCTGATGTACCCATGGATGTGGCATCTAGAAAATAGCATACATTTATATTACATCAGACATGTAGTTAATCCTCCCCCCCCACCACCACCCGTGAATAGTATGTATTGCTTATTAACACAGAGCTCCTCCATATGCAAAAGGACAGCACAAGTCAATCAAGCATGATTAAAATCCCAGTTACATCCTCAAAATACAGCCACTTTGCTTTGGTGTAGCTAGCTGCACAGGATTCAGGGAAAGAGAATCGGGCCCATCATTTTATGTATAAATTGTTAAAGAGAGGAGCACAGACATGCATATTCAATCCAGTGCAAATTATTTACTAGCAGAACATCTTATAGAAAGTTTTAAACAACAAATAGTGCAAAGAAAACTTTAGAGGCTATTCTTTCAAATATTTAACATTGGAGTGGTGCTTTGTACTAAAAGAAGATACGAAATCACCAAGAAATTGTAGTTGTTTTTTCACAGTTTAAAAAAAGATTACTATTGTCACACAAGCTCAATTAGAATAATAAGGGATTTTTATTCTAATTGTGATTAAACAAACTTAAAGTCCCACAGTTGAAAGACTGTAAGGTTACCTGTCTCTTTAAAAAGTTTGACAAAACGTTGAACTTCTGCATCTTTACTTTCCTGGCTACTTGCCATCTCAGATTATCTTTTATCTGTCCTAGATGGGTTCCTTGACATTGAAACTGACTGTATTAACAAAGCCATTCCATGCTGATATCATTGTCCTGGGTGACAAAGCCCCAGGTAATAAAATCCAGTTTGTCAGTCAGAAAGAAGTACACAGTGTTCTGGCCTATAATTGCTACAGAGTTTAGACTGTGAGAAATTAGTCCATCACTTCCACATAAAAGCAGTGGTTTCCCCTAACCTGCATTCCCCCTTGCTACTCTACAAGTGAAAATACAGAGTGAAAGGCAACCTGATCACTCTTTACAGATGCAAGTTGAAGGAGACAATAAATACAAGATGGGGATCAAATATAACTACAGCTATGCTTGGAAGACAGGCCTGCCAGGCAGTTTATAACCTGGCCTCACAAATGTGGTGCTATTTGAAATATGGCACATATGTCCACAAGCCAAAGCATTAAAAATATTAAACACCCATTTAGCTGTTTTCAAATTATAAACCACAAAAAAACTGTCAACAATGTACTGCCTTTTGAGCCTTTCATATTATTTCCTAAAGAAGGTTACACTTCCCTCCATCCTAGATTTAAAAATAAGCAAAGAGGCTTGGATTTCAAAATATCTATTTATAGAATATTTCTAATTTCTAAGGATTATCATTCTAAATATGTTATCAATGGAATGACAATATGAAAACACATATGTCTTATAAATATTCAAATGAGCCACAATACACATGAAAGGTGACCTGCACTTGGGGAAAAAATGGACTTGTTCCTCTTTGTGTGTTATTATGATGAATAAAGAGAAACCTGAAATACATTAATTTACTCTAATACACCTAAGTATCCTTAAATGTATTAAAGCATAATAATGAAAAACATTCCCAATAATTCAAATCCACATTCAGAAGATCAACCACAATAAAACCATAAGAGTGTAGTCCTCTATCAAGTAACAAAATGTCTGAAATTCAGAGGCTGCTTTTGTGACCTTTGCTTGACAAGCTCTTTGTTAGCTGTGACTGGCAAGAAGGTTGTGTCCTTTTCTCTTGAATAAGGACCTCTTCATGATTATCTGTCTTCTATTGTCACCTTGAGGTTAGATTTCTGTAACGTGCTCTGCATGGAATTAAACCTTCAAATCATATGCAAACTAGAGCTAGTGTAGAGCAAAATGGCGCTGCTTTCTTACCAGGAATCTGTGCCGCCAGACAGCTGATTGAGTGAAATCCTTCAAGGGGCCTGTTTTAACCTATAAAAAGCCAAAGGAAAGCTGCATGAGAAACTGTCTTTACCCATGTGATGCCTTTACAGTCATCCATTCTGGTCCCATTAACAGACTCCTCCTTACTCTGAAGTGGATGGGGGAGGTGGCAGGGCAATCTTGGGTCTGAGTCCTTGGCCTGGTAATTCAATCCCTCATTAGTGATTAGCCTCCTCCCTCTACTCACCTCCTCCCTGTCTCACGTTATCTGCAGGGGAGGGGCTCTGTCCTTCTCCCATATGCCAGCTGCTCCCACTGCATCTTCAGTCACTCTCCCTGGCCCAGGGTGGTAGTGGACAGTGCCACTTCTCATGCAGCTGAAGCTGGCCACTCCTGGTTGCTGAGAGCTTAGCTGGGCAGGCAGGGGTGACTGAAGCCTATGGGGTGGGGTTCAGGGCCACCCAGAGGGGCATGATGGGCATGTAGGGAAACTCCATGCAGCAATTGAAAAGTTTTGGCACCTCCCAAGTGTTACCATGAGTCATCTATGTGGGCGGAGATGGGAGCTGCCCCTCTCTCTGCCTGGACGTGGCTTCTGGGGATGGGGATGCTGGGAGCGGGCAGGGGGAGGATTTAGCTGGCTCAGCCCCTGCTCATGGAAGGCAGGCCTGGATGGAAAGGCAGCTTGCCACTGTCACAGCCAGGCTCTCTCCTTAAGCTGCTGGTTCACTGCACTGGCTCCATAGAGTAGCATCTCAGCAGCCAGTATATGAACAGGATCCAGTCCTGCCCCTTCCACTCCCAGTGGATCCCCTCACTCTGCCCCCCACACATACATATTCACATTGCCTTTGGATACCCTGCCCATTCAGTGAAAATCCCACTGACTGTACCGGTTGCAGATATTGGGACTAGTGGGCTTAGGGTCACCTAGAACTAAACACCCACCTCCTCACGCCAAGGAGAAGAACCACTAAGTCCAGGCCAAAAATAAATTATTGAGGCAACAAATGATAAAGCAGGAATGGGAATGAGATCAAAGGTTAAAAATCCCGGAACAAGAAGGGAACACCAAGTAGAGAACACTCAACAGCACCCACTGCTCCTCAAAGGCAGCGAAGGAATCAGTGGACCCTGCCCAAAGGAACTCTGCCTGGAGACATGATTTGAGGAGGGACTGGATATAGTTGCAGAGCATCCCCAGACAGCTTCCTCCTCCTGGTGTGATGGGTAGCCATCTTAGCCAGCGCCAGGAGGAGGTTTGCCAGGAGGTCTCATCACAACTTTGTGGGGACACAGATGGGGCTTGGAAAGATGAACACGTGGGAGGAAAAGTACATCCAGCTCCTCAGTACAGTGCTGAAGGAGTTAGAAAGAGTGGCTGCAGCCTGACACACTCTACATAGACATTCACCATGGTTTCCCTCTGCTACAAGGGGATTCCGTGAACCAAGCCAGGTACGCACTCATGGGCTCCATGGAGGACCTGCCAACTAATATCCCCTGTGACTGTGGAATCGGGGAGGAGTACAGACTAGCCTATGGGGTCTCCTGGCCTTCCATAGATAACAGTAAGTTCCATCACTTGGTGGTGGGGTGGGACACAAAGACACGACTCGATGGCCTCTCGAGGTCCCTACCAGTTCTAGTGTGTTCTAAGACACTAGGATCTGGGGATGGTCAACCCCCAGCTCTACCTCAGGCCCCACCCCCACCGTACCGCTTCCTCCCAGCTACCTTCACCCTGCCTTTTCCTGCCCAGTTCTACCCTCTCCCCTGAGCGTACCACATCTCTGCTGCTCTCCCTCCCTCTCAGCACCTTCTACACACTGTGGAACAGCTGATGGACTAATTTCTCACAGTCTAAAACTCTGTAACAATTATAGGCCAGAACATTGTCTGACAAACTGGATTTTATTACCTGAGGCTTTGTCACCCAGGACAATGACATCAGCATGGAATGGCTTTGTTAATGCAGTCAGTTTCAATGTCAAGGAACCCATCTAGGACAGATAAAATATAAACTGAGCATGGCTGGTGAAAGGCACTGGGAGGGAGGGGGAGGTGTTGATCCGTGGGGCTGCTGTTGGACAAGAGGCACTGGGGCAGAGAGGGGGAGCTGACTAGAGGTGTGAGCTAAGCACCCACTACTTTTCTCCATGCACAAGGGTAAGCTAGAGGATGGTAAAAAGCATGAGCATGTACAGATGTGCTCTGGATGCGGTTCAAAGAGGGATTGGCTTGAAGGCATTCAGATAGTTGGGGAGGATCTTGGGGCAGGAGCCTGATGATGTGCTCCAGTTTCACTGACAGTAACGGGCATTGGACTTGGACTCTAACAAATATAGACGTGAAGTATTATTACTTAAAATCAACAGATACAGTAAAAATGCAATTGGGGGCCCAATTCCAAAGTTATCACGTGTGATGTTTTTAATTTGTACTGAACATGTGACACAATGCAAACAGCCATTATTGTTAACTATCATTACTTGTTTTAAACCTATATAATACTATTGATTTACACAAAGTTCTGCAAAATAACAAAGTTGGCCATATTGCCTAACCTGAAAAGCAATGCATAGCATTCAGCTCCTTACACACTGTTGATGTGGACAGATTCTGATGCCTTCCTGAATCATTGGCTTAATTTTATTTAATTGTTACAGCGATGTGCAGAAATCTCTATGGCTTTGTGCATCCACATGCTAAGTTCTTAGTCTGTGTTTAGGCAAATTCCCACTGATGTCTGGATAAGGAATGGATATATATTGGGAAAGGATTTCATAATTTGGCTCCTGATAATCAAGAAGTACCCTCCTTTTTATAGAATTCTTACACAACAACACCCACCTCTGTAAAAATCTAAGGTTACTCGAACTGAATGTTCAACATTTGAAATTTGCATTCTGTTTAGGTTCTTATACTTCATACCTCCCTGTGGTATCTGAGATTACCCAAATGATGAGCATGTGCTTTTAGAACAAGTGTGTATGTCAACAGAAGCCTTTTTTATGTCAGACTTCTGACACTTGGCATCACATGATATGATAATGCGTCAGACATGTGGTAACCTGGAATTCTCTAAGGCTTTTAATGTCAGCATAAGCAAGTTTGCAGTGTCTGATCAGCATGCCTGTATAAATTGAAAATATGAACAAGCCAACAGTTATAATATTTCACTCCTTCATTAAACAGCAAAATGTACACTGGGTGCAGTCCAAATGGCTATTTGTGTTTTTATTTTGAACTGAACACATGAAATGATGGGGATTTTTTTTTAAATAGGGACTTTCTTGTTACTTATTATAGGGATTAGAGCTATGTGAAAACAAAGAAAATACGTAACATTTTGCATCAAAGTTTTGTCATTTCTTTCACAGACATTTCATAAACCAGAAGCTTCATGTGTCATGAAATATTTCAAAATGAAATGATTTCTACAAAGTGGACACATTTTTTTAATAAAATTTCATGAAACTTCATTGTTTGCAGTGGCAAAGCTAAGTTGGTCCCAAGACATTAGAAAGATAAGGTGGGTGAGATAAAATCTTGTATTGGGGCAACTTCTGTTGAAGCTAAACACAATGTGGCAGAAATTGTTTAGCATAAGTAATTAACAGTTTTTAAGGAACCATTAATGGTCATTTAATCTTGAATCGTGCCTTAGAATATGCTTTGACTACTTATGCAGAATAACTTGTCCCAGGTTGGATGTTGTTTTAGCTGCAGCCTTCTCCAGCCATGGAGAACTCTACATAGCCGGAAAGTTTTGGGGGTAGCCATGTTAGTTTGCATCTGCAAAAGCAATGAGGAGTCTTGTGGCACCGACCTTAGAGACTAATAGATTTATTAGGGCATAAGCTTTGATTAGTTTCATTAACACAAGCAATGTCTTCCTTATATATGCCCCTGCTTCTGTAACTTCCTCTCCAATTCATCTGATGAAGTAGGTTTTACCCACAAAAGCTTGGACTCTCTGTCGACAGGGGCTGTTGCCCCAAAGCAGAGCCTGCCCTATGGGCTCTGTGTGGGGGGAGCACAGACCCCATGCAGAAAGGCAGCTTTCCCTGCCCTCCCCCAGTACCACTGTTTGTGATAGAGGCAGCAGTGTGTGTGTGGGGGGGGGGGGGGAAGCGGGGAGGCAGGCAGCACTGTAGAACCAGTGCTGGAGGGAATCAGCTTTTAAGCCAGCTCCCCCCAGCACTGGCTCTTGCCTCAATAGGAGGCAGCAAGGTGGGGCAAAAAGGTCCATGGAGCTGATACACATGGAGAGCTGGCTTGAAAGCCAGCTCCCTGCATGTATTTGCTTCAGCCTACCTCCCCTCTCCTTCCATGCTGCTGCCTCTCTGTCAGAGGCAGCAGCACGGGGGTGAAGGGATGGGTGCCAGGCAGATCTGGTGCTCATGGGGAGCTAGCTTTTAAGCTTACTCCTCACAGGCACTGGCTTCCACTCCTCTCCCACCTTACTGCCTCTGATACAGAGGCAGCAAGGGGGGAGATTGTGTGTTGTCGACAAGATTAACCGATAAGCCTAGGCTTTTTGGTTAATTGTATAGTCAACTGCACGTTGACATCCCTACTTTGAAAAGACCCATTTCCTTTGCTATGTTTCAAACATAAACAGAGCAAAGTACATCAGATATTTCATGAGAAACTCATGTTTTATCAGTAATTTCTAAACTCAGATTTGCAGTGTTCAGGGTGTTCAAATAAGTGAGTAAGATTTGGATAAACATCCAAATGTTTGCTGGGCACTTATCTGGAATGAACTCCCAGCCTTCTGAGCATCACCTATCAAAAATTATAATTAGGACTCTAGTTCATATTATTCTTGATTATCTCTGAGTTTGACATCACCACGAAGTAACAGAGAACAGAGTAGTCCTGACATCATCAGAAAATTGCATTCTAGTGTCCATCAAAAATACATTGTCATTACTTCTGCACTCTCCAATGAACAGTTGAATTTTTCTTGTACCTCATTTAGATACTGCAGTGCTATTTTAGTGTAATGTCTTTATGACTACAGTAGTTGATTGCTTTGACCCTGAAGTCTTTTCGTCAGTGCTGCTGAGTCGCTGAAACTCAGAATTCATTCACAGCCCTTTGCCAGTGAGTTATAAACTGAATGCCCAACTTGCTAGAGCAGCAATATTAAATAATTAACATGATAATGAAAATAAAGACTTCTCTAACCTGACAAGTTCCAGCAAATATGGAAAGCTATGTGGCTTTAAAAAATTCAAATATCCAGTACTGAACCCAGCTTAGTTATCTCTTTCACCTTTAAATTATTCACATGAAAGCCTCTCGCTTGCTTCCCCTTATGTTTCAGTGATGTTGTTTGGCTTAAACCCAGAAATCAGGACATTCAGTTAAGTTTGTATCTTCAACTTTAACCAATGTCATTGGTGCCTAGGAAATACAGCACAGCATAAAAATGTCACCAAGGCTATCACATTACCCCTTACGTCCTTATAATTTATGTTGTTCGGGTCCGAGTAAGCCACCCTGCTGAGCAACATAAGTTACACCTGCCTCACTAATGTTGTCAGCCCAATGATGCAAGTAGGGCGGTACAGACAGGAACGCTTTACCAATACGATATTTATAGCTGGTAGGGTGTACTGGAGAGGCACTGGAGGAACAGAATATGCTGCAAGCAGCTCCTCCGGACTAGCTGTACTGTCCTACAGCTGTTACTGCTCTGTGGCTTTTTCCACCCACAAAGCTCACTGAGAATGGATTAATTAAGTCAATGAGAGAGCTCTCTCATGTCTGCTTAGAGCAGCTACACTAGAGAATTTAGCATGGTGCATCTACATTGGTGCAGCTGAACCATGGTAAGCTCTGTAAAGAAGTCATAGTCCAAGTGTCTTAACCCTCCCTCCACGCCCCCCCCCCCCACACTATTGATTTTTACACTGAATTCTGAATGACTAGAGCTTCAGGATCATGCCCTTTTACTAACAGAGATTGTAGGGCAAATGTAAGCACTGACTGAAAGACTGGCTGACTGACTGAATGAGAGAGGACCTTCAAAATGCTTGAGATTGTTTGGATAAACACCCAGAAATCTGAAAGCATCCCCAGGCTAACTGAGCCACTTTGGAAGGAGGGTGAAATCTTACAGCTTTTCCCTAGGTTTCTAATGCTTCCTGACTGTAGTCCATCCAGACCACAAAACAGCCTTTTAATCTTGTGTGTCAGTGAACATAACATGGAAGTGCCTAGATGTGCATAAATCTATCAATATATTCTAGGGTTTGTCTACACTAGCTCATTAATTCAAGCTAGGTAGGCAAATCAGGCAACCAGAGTTGCAAATGAAGCCCAGGATTTAAATATCCGGGATTTATTTGCATGTTCCCGTCCGGCCGCCATTTTTAAATCCCCCTTAGTTCGAACTAACTGCCCGTGGCTACACGCGGCACTTTAAAGTTAATCCAAACTAAGTCCTTAGTTCAGGTTAGTTCAGATTAGCTGTTACTCCTCACGAGCTAGTGTAGATGTACCCCTAGAGAGTTTGTGCATCTGCCTGCCTGCCTGTTTATGGGTATGTCTCCACTACCACCCTAGTTCGAACTAGGGTGGTAATGTAGGCAACCGGAGTTGCAAATGAAGCCCGGGATTTGAATTTCCTGGGCTTCATTTGCATAAAGCCGGGCACCGCCATTTTTAAATGTCCGCTAGTGCGGACTCCATGCCGCGCAGCTACACACTGCACGGACTAGGTAGTTCGGACTAGGCTTCCTATTCCGAACTACTGTTACTTCTCGTGAAACGTGAAAAGAACGTGAAACGAGGAGTAACGTGAAACGAGGAGTAACGGTAGTTTGGAATAGGAAGCCTAGTCCGAACTACCTAGTCCGTGCCGCGTGTAGCTGCACGGCATGGAGTCCGCACTAGCGGACATTTAAAAATGGCGGCGCCCAGAAAGATGCAAATGAAGCCCGGGAAATTCAAATCCCAGGCTTCATTTGCAACTCTGGTTGCCTACATTACCACCCTACTTCGAACTAGGGTGGTAGTGTAGACATACCCTATCAGTCCATCTGTCCACCTGTGAGTCTGTTTGTTCAAAAACAGTAAGAGCTAGGATCACCAAATTTGATAGGCGGCTTCCTCTTATCCTAACTTAAAGCAAGATCAGGGTTTGGTTGTGCCAGGATTCATACAGGGACATTGTTGCCTGTTTCCCTTTGTCAGGGAGGGAGGGGAAAATACAGTTTGCTGCATTCCTCACTCTGGATGGGGAGCTCAAGGAACAGATGAGCTGTGCACTTTGCTCTTGGTCCCTGAGGGTATGTCTACACTGCGGGGGTTTTCTGGGATACCCAGAAAAACTCCACCGCATCCAGGAAATGTGTTTGCCCTTCTGCTTTTTTTGCACGAGAAAGAAGGGATCTTCCAAAAGAGGAAGATTTTCTGAAATTTGGCCCAGTGTAGACAGGCCAAATTTTGGAAAAGGCTCTTCCAAAAAAAAATCAGAAAAAAAATGTGAAGCACATTTTGCGCAGCTTTTTCTGAAAAAAAAAAAAAAAAAAAAAAAAAAAAGCTGTAGTGTAGACCTAGCCTGAGAGGGACAATAAGGGGTAGAGCAAGCAGCCCTTATATGATTCTTGGGGCAGGCTTTGGCCCCCTCTTCCCTCTCTGCCCACTCCCTATGTATGTACACATCCAGAGCCCTCCTCACCCCCAACCCTGACTCCTGCAGCTCCCATAGACCCAAGAGCCCTATTCTTAGCCCCACTTTAAGGAGCTGAACCACTCCTTGTAAATGTGCCAGTTAAAAATAAGGAAGGAAGCTAGCTTGCCTTCTTCAAACCTTATACCATGCACAGTTTTGCATGAAGATTTTCTGGGTTTCCAACCTAGTTACCTCCTACACAGACTAAACACTCATTGTCATATCACTCAGCCATTAGAAATGGGGCTTAGTGTGGTGTGAACCGTATAGGCCATTAAGTATGTTGGTGAGAGTTGTTCTCATAAGAGAGATTATTTCACAGTTGACAGCCTGTCTCCCTGAGCACCTGCACAAAACTGAGATAACCCGATACAGACCTTGAAGTAGAATGTCTCAGGGTAGGCATGTTCAGTGGAGACCTCTTATCTCCCAAATTCTCTTCCTCCCCTGGTCTGACTGAGCCTGAGTCTGGTGACCTTGAGGACATATGGACTGCCTGGTTGTTTGTTCAGGCTTTTAGCTGTGTAATGTAACTGCTGGGGGAGGAGGTGGTTTATGTTTAGAACTCTGTTAGTGACTCTATCGCATTCAGCTTGCTATTGGTGAGCTCATTTTATAGTGTTGTAAGACATTTTTGTGCCTATATCTCCAGGGATCAGTGTGATGGGCACTTTCAATACATGCATTACAATTAATTAAACTTTTCTTTAATTGCTCGTCCTCCCTTATTTCTTCTGGTTCTCTGAAGGGATGTGGGGAGTCAGCTTTGTACTGGCAGAACCCATCCAGAAGTAGCTTCCTTCTGCAGACTGCAGCCCTTCTTCATTTTATAGGCAGTGACTATCACACAGTGCTGTTTCAGCACAGCAGGAAGGCCAGCTGCAAGGACACAGAGGACATGGATTCATTGGCAGGGGGTATATTCTACAGTGGTGCAGATGGCTTGATATTTAACTGTGCAGGCCAGTCACAACAGGTTCCTGGTGTGAGACCTCCCCTCTCCCCATGGGTCTTTTGCAATTTAACGAGCAAAGCAATTAATGAGTCATTGTTTATTCACATGGATTAACTGTGAAGTGAGGAAATGTAGATAATAGGTTGCATATTCCCCTTCTCTTTTCCATATTCAGTGCCTGGTGATTTATCATGATTAAGCAAAGCAGTCACAGATGAAAATACATATAAAACCTAGGGGCACATAGTGGAGTCTAGGCTTTAGTTAGTACAGGTCTTAAGACCTATATATTAGTTATAGGTGGATCAAATGGGGCCATTTGAACAATTCTCATATGTACACTATATATATTTTTGTTAGCCTTTAAGGTGCTACAGGGCCACTCACTTTTTTAAAGTTACAGAATAACACCTCTCTGCGACTTTTAAATGTGGCAGTGCTGACATAGTATCAAATTTCAAAGGGGAGTGGCACCTGAAAAGCAACTGAAAAGCACTGACTCTAAATCATATTAAATGTAAGCAACAATTTGTGTCCATACGATAAGAGATATTATGAAATTGCCTTTGAGTTTTGAAAGGAGGTGACCAAACATGGTTGCCAAGCATTGTTAGTACTCTGCTACTCAACAATCAAATTGCTCATGAAACAGAAAACAGAGCACTTGTTTTAGATGTAATGCTAGCAAGACAATACTTAAGTTATCTAACAATAAACAGTGGAGAATGGTGTAATGAAAAATAGAATTGTGCTCTTTATGTCTTTGCCTTAATAGATGAATTTACAAAACAAATACAACACTGTGACAATTAGACCAAATCCCAAAGCAAATTCAGCTTGTAGTCAAGGAAAAAAATTCATTAATTTCAATGGGCTTTAGAATTTGGCCTTTCTTTTGCATATAACTTTCCCTAGCTAAAATGTAGCTTTCTGAACACTAGGGCTAAATGATTCATGTCAGTGGAAGGAAAAATTCTTGTAGTTTTGTTGGTGGTGGGTTAGCTGGTTGGAAAAAAATAGAAAGGGAGGTGGCAGAGAGAACACAAAACTGTATGCAGGGATTTGCTGTCCCAAGAAGTGAACAGTGTTATCTAAGGAAGCTGACTGGACAGAAGTTCCCTCAGTCTGTTAATTCACTTTGAATAAGTCAGAAGCTAACACACACACACACACACACACACACACACACACACACACTCTCTGCTTTACAGTTACCAGTAAGTATAAATGACTCACTAATCCTATAATATTTCCTTTTGCAATGGGACTCAGGTCGAACTGGCAGTGATATAATCCTCTTCAGTTTGAAGGGGTTATGCCCTTGTAGTCTGTTCCCTCTATCTGTCTGTCTGTCTGTTCATTTTAAACATGCAAAACAAGATAGTGCCAGAGGGCAAGTGAACCGAGCACTGAGATCTCTCTTGGCCTGCTTAGGAACACACTGTTCCATTTGGTCAAAAATGATTAATTAAAATCTACTGCTGCCAATGTGACTCTGCTTCCATAACTCAAAGAACCTTAATTCATCAGGTGGGCATGGATGGTGTGGAAATCATGCTTCTTATGATTAAGGAAAATGTTGCGTCTAATTCTGCAAAGAAAATGTCCTTTAAATTTGAATAGTGTCAAGGAAGTACCATTCAGACATGCAACCTGTGTGTTTACATAAGAACATGAGAACATAAGAACGGCCGTACTGGGTCAGACCAAAGGTCCATCTAGCCCAGTATCCTGTCTGCCGACAGTGGCCAGCACCAGGTGCCCCAGAGAGGATGGACCGAAGACAATGATCAAAGATAATTAATGTCCCCCATTATTACAGAGTTCTTTATTTTGGTAGCCTTTCTAATCTCCCTCAGCATTTCAATGTCAGTATCGCTGTCCTGGTCAGGTGGTCGGTAATATATCCCTACTGCTATTTTCTTATTATTGGAGCATATAATTACTATCCATAGCAATTCTATGGAACATGTTGATTCATTTAATATTTTTATTTCATTTGATTCTACATTATCTTTCACATACAGTGCCACTCCGCCACCCACCCGGCCTGCTCTATCCTTTCGATATATTTTATATCCCGGTATAATTGTGTCCCACAGATTTTCCTCATTCCACCAGGTTTCAGTGATGTCTATTATGCTAATCTCCTCCTTTAGTATGAGGTACTCTAGTTCACCCATCTTATTAGTCAGACTCCTAGCATTTGTGTAGAAGTACTTTAAAAATTTGCCACTGCTTATTTGTCTGCCCTTCCCTGATGCATTGGATTCTTTTATATGCAGTTGTTCTTGTTTGCTCTGGCCCATGGTTTGTCCTCTCCCCTCCTTTCTTTCTGACTACAGCTTAGAGAATCTCTATCAACAGATTCTCCTCTAAGAGAAGTCTCCCTCTGATTTACGTGCATCTCCGCACCAATCTGCTTTCCCCATCTCTTAGTTTAAAAACTGCTCTACGGCCTTTTTAATGTTTAGTGCCAGCAGTCTGGTTCCAAGCTGGTTTAGGTGGAGCCCATTCTTCCTGTATAGGCTCCCTCTCTCCCAACAGCGTCCCCAGTTCCTAATAAATCTAAACCCCTCTTCCCTACACCATCGTCTCATCCACGCATTGAGACTCTGAAGCTCTACCTGCCTACCTTGCCCTGCTCGTGGAACTGGAAGCATTTCCGAGAACGCCACCATAGAGGTCCTGGATTTCAGTCTCTTTCCTAGCAACCTAAATTTGGCCTCCAGGACATCTCTCCTACCCTTCCCTACGTCATTGGTACCTACATGTACCACAACCACCGGCTCCTCTCCAGCACTACACATAAGTCTATCTAAATGCCTCGAGAGATCTGCAACCTTTGCACCAGGCAGGCAAGTGACCATACGGTTCGCCCGGTCATCACAAACCCAACTATCTATGTTTCTAATGATCAAATCACCCACTACTAACACCTGCCTCTTCCTAACATCTGGCATTCCCACCCCCTCAGAGGTATCCTCAGTGAGAGAGGATACCGCAACATTCTCGGGAAGGAGGGTCCCAACTACGGGACGGTTTCCCTCTGCACCCATTGAATGCTCTGTTCCCTTGAGACTTTCATCCTCCTTAAGAGCTCTCAGACCGGAGGTGGGACAGTACTACAGTGTCCCGGAAAGTCTCATCAACATATCTCTCTACCTCCCTTAGCTCCTCCAGTTCAGCCACCCTGGCCTCCAAAGCCTGAACTCGGTCTCTGAGGGTCAGGAGCTCCTTGCAACGGGTGCACTCATATGCCACCCGCCCACAGGGCAGGTAATCATACATGTTACACTCGATGCAATAAACAGGATAGCCCCCACTCTGCTGCTGGGCTTCTGTCTCCATTTTTTTAATGAAGAAATTTAAGTATAAACTGGGCTTATTAAATCTATTTGCCAATATAAATAATTAAAGGAGACATTATGGCTACGTCTAGACTGGCATGATTTTCCACAAATGCTTTTAACTGAAAAGTTTTTCCATTAAAAGCATTTGCAGAAAAGAGTGTCGAGATTGGCATGGGGGCTTTTCCGCAAAATCACTTTTTTTTTGTTTTGCGCGAGAAAGCCCCGATCGCCATTTTCACCATTGGGGCTTTTTTGCGCAAAACAGATTTCAGCTGTCTACATTGGCCCTTTTGCGCAATAGAATTACTGGAAAAGGGCTTTTGCATGAACGAGAATGTCAAAACATTTGCACAAGAAGCACTGATTTCGGACAGTAGAATGTCAGTGCTTTTGCGCAAAATCAAGCGGCTAGTGTAGACAGCTGGCAAGTTTTTTCCGCAAAAGCAGCCGCTTTTGCGGAAAAACTTGCCAGTCTAGATGTAGCCTATGTGTGGAGATGTATGAGTGTGTGGGGTGGGGGGTGGGTGGGAGGGTTACTGAAGCATGTAAACATCATCCTTAGCCCTGTGAATATAAAGAGACAAATTCACCAGTGGTCTGCTTCCAACATAAACCCAGACAGAGGCCTCTGAGATGGAATTTTTGCCAGGAGGAGCCTGGAATGGTACAGAGACTGAACTTCCATTGCATCACAGTGAGCTACATCAGTCCCAAAATGTGCAACATTGCTGGAAAAAAAGACTTAGCCAGGAGGGCTAGAGGACCACTGTCTCAGGACTCACTGGCTCTACAGTGGGGCTTCCATAGCCTTCCAGTTATAACCTCCAGAAATCCTGAGAGAAGGTCCAAACAGTAAGAACATAACACTTCTGTTTGTGTGACTATTGGGTGAATATGCCCAGAATTCAAAGATGGGACATTTACACCACCTCCTTGCACGAGCACTAATGAACCTGCTATAATACAGGATGGTAGGCCCTGGCCAAAATACCCTCATGCAGACTCCCTGCCTGCTCCCCACATGCTACTGAGAATTGGCCATTGTGGGGCTCTGTTTGAACAGCTGTTAGCCTGGGGGAGGGAGGAGAGGCTTCATGCACTGGCTCTGCCCCTAGCACAATCCCATTGGCCATTTTCCAGCCATACCCTCTCCTGCACCCCAACCCCTTACTGAAAGCTCCCTTCTGCACCCATCCTCCATAGCAGATCCTGCATCTTTTCCATTAATATGGAAGAGTATGGCCCCCTTAACCACTTTCCAAATTCTTGGAGTGCCCCCCCCCCATCAAAAATAATTGCCCACCCCTGCATTATGGAAATATGGCTATAACATTTTGATACTATCTGCATGAGGAAGACCAAATCACTTTATAACACTGTCCAGGATTCATTTTTTTTAACCAAATCCTCAAATAAGATCCATGTTTGCATAGACTTTGTTCTTTTATATGTTTCTCCTGGGACACACAGAGATAAAATCCTTCCCAAATACTGATGTACAATCAGAGAAAAATGATGATTGGTTCCATCAGTTCTTCTGAATGATGGACAGTCAACTGTAATATGTCATTTGAGTTTTGGTTTCTTTAGAGCTGAACAGATAAAAGCTAAGGACAGGCCAACAGTTGCAGAAATGTGGAAGCAAGTTTTGGTGCTCTCTCAACTTCAAGTTCTTTTGGAGAACATCTGCTTCAGCTCCATAAAGACTATAGGAAGCCATAGAATACCTCAATTGGGAATGGTGCTATGGGGTAGGATATGGAGAAAGAAATGACTTGTCTTCTTTTAAAACCTAAGACACCATACCCGAAACAAATACTGAGGAGCAAATGTCCATCAAAAAGCAGCAGGAGCAGTAACAAGAGTAAAAGCTCCAACTGGCACTGCACACTGCAGTGATGTGCTACTACAATTTCCTAGCATCTGCTGTTAGCACAGATCTTTTCCCAAGAGCTCAGGAATTCTGCAAGAAATCCATATCAACTTTACCAGTCATATGGATAGTAATCTTCAGAGGGGTAGCCGAGTTAGGGTATGTCTACACTACAAAGTTAATTCGAACTAACGGACGTTAGTTCGAATTAACTTTGATAGGCGCTACACTAGCGCTCCGCTAGTTCGAACTTAATTCGCTTAGTTCGAACTAGGTAAACCTCATTCTACGAGGACTAAGCCTAGTTCGAACTTACTAGGTCGAATTAAGGGGTGTGTAGACCCTTAATTCGAACTAGTGGGAGGCTAGCCCTCCCCAGCTTTCCCTGGTGGCCACTCTGGCCAACACCAGGGAAACTCTATTGCCCCCCTCCCGGCCCCGGACCCCTTAAAGGGGCACGGGCTGGCTACGATGCCCGTGCCAGGTGCAAGCCTGCCAGCACCCAGCTAGCAGACCCTGCACCTGGCACGGCTCGAGCCAGCCACCTGATGCCCCCCAGCCCTCCCCCTCTTCCCGGGACCAGGCTGGCGGCTCCTGGGAGCTTGCCCGGGACCGCAAGAGGCGGGCACCCGCCTGGTCTAGTGCGGACATCGTTGACCTCATCCACGACCTCCGCACTAGGCACAGGAAAGTGGCCGTCTAGGGCAGGAGAGCTGCCAGCCTGACCACCCAGGAGCAGGTGTGCATGAAAATCAAGGTAGTCCACTGAGACTCCCGACCCTGAGCCCTGAGCTTAGAATGGCTGTACTGGGTCAGACCAAAGGTCCATCTAGCCCAGTAGCCTGTCTGCCGACAGTGGCCAACCCTAGGGACCCTGGAGGGGATGGACCGAAGACAGTGACCAAGCCATTTGTCTCAAGCCATCCCTCTCCAGCCTTCCACAAACTTTGGGCAGGGACACCACTCCTCCCCCCTGGCTAATACCACTCCATGGACCCAACCTCCATGACTTGATCTCACTTCTCTTTAAACTCTGTTCTAGTTCTAGCCTTCACAGCCTCCTGCAGCAAGGAGTTCCACAGGTTGACTCTTTGCTTTGTGAAGAACAACTTTCTGTTACTAGTTTGAAGCCTGCTACCCATTCCTTTCCTTTGGTGTCCTCTAGTCCTTCTATTATGGGAACTAATGAAGAACTTTTCTTGATGCACCCTCTCCATCCCACTCATGCTTTTATAGACCTCTATCTAATCCCCCCTCATTCTCCTCTTTTCTAAACTGAAAAATCCCAGTCTCTTTAGCCTCTCTTCATATGGGACCTCTTCCAAACCCCTGATCATTGTAGTTGCCCTCCCCTCTCCCACTCTCTCTCTTCCCCTCTCCCACCTCCTTTTCCCAATCTCCCCGAGTTTTGTTCAATAAAGAGAGATTCTATTTTTGACCACACATTTTCTTTATTTTGTACATCAGGAAGGGGGGCTAGGGAAGGGTAAGTGGAAGGAGGTGAGGGAGGAATAGGGTACGAGCCCCCGATGGGGAGGACTGGGCTGGCTCTGCGGGCTTCTGGAGGTGGAAGCTCTCCTGCAGCCCCCCAATTGCCTCCTCTCCCCAGATGGCAGCCTGCGGCAAGTGCAGCCTGTCTGATGGCCGAGTGCTGTGATGTGCCCAGTGTGGGCACTCAGGGCACTCCAAGCCAGGACTGCTTTGCAAGCGGGGCACCCCTGAGAACTGTCTGTCCGGGGTGGGAGGCGGGTCCCTTTAAGCACAGCCCTGGGCTAGCCTGAGACAGCATCTCCACGCTCTAAGTCCTCCTCTGATGCCCTGCCGGCACTGCTTCCGGCCATCCTTTCAGGGTCCACTTAATGTGGACATGCTAGTTCGAATTAGCAAAACGCTAATTCGAACTAGTTTTTTAGTCTGGATGCGTTAGTTCGAATTAGCTTAGTTTGAATTAACTAAGTTAGTTCGAATTAGTGCTGTAGTGTAGACATACCCATTGTCTGTAACAGGAAAAACTTAAAAAACAACAAATAGTTTGGTAGCACCTCAAAGACTAACAAAACATATAGATGGTGTCATGAACTTTCGTGGGCACAACCCACTTCTTCAGATGACAGGAGTGCTGGAAGTCCAGACCCAAGAATAAATAAGGGAAGGGGGGGCGGGGAAGATGGGAGGAAGAAAAAAGAGACAGTGGGTAGCTAAGTTTCAGAGGGATAGCCAGGAAACTTAAAAAACAACAGTCTAGTAGCACCTTAAAGACTAAATAGTTATAAGAGGCTGATAAGCACCATTAGTTTACACTTGGAAAGGAAGATGACCAACACCAGATTCTACACAGACATCAAGAACCATTAATACCTTCATTGGTTGGTTGGTTGGTTGAGTCACTAAGGTATAGAAGATAATGTGCGAGCCAACTGATATCCCTATTCATACCATTTGCATAAGAATTAAACTTGTGAATGAAGTTACATTCCAGCCCTTCTCTGTGTATTTGGCTTGTGGAATTGGTCTGAAACAAAACGGCAACTTGAAGATTCATTAATGACTGTCCAGGCAAATTAAAGTGTTCTCCAACAGGTTTTTGTGTATTGCCTTTTTGGATATCTGATTTGTGTCTATTAATTCTTTCCCACAGAGACAGTCCACTCTGCCCAATATACACTGCAGAGGGGCATTGCTGGAATTTGATGGCATAGGTCACATTAGTGGATGTGCAATTAAATGAGCCTTTGATTTGGTGGCTGGTGTGGTTGGGTCCAGTGATAATATTGCTGGAGTAGATGTGTGGGCAGAGTTGGCATCAGGGCTGATTGCAGCGGTGGATTCCTGGATGATTATGATGGAGATGTTCTGCGTGGTTACTGGAGAGAATTTGTTTGAGGCTAGGGGTTTGTCTGTAAGTGAGAACTGGCCTTTCCCCCAAGGACTCTGAGAGTGAGGGGTAATTTTCCAGGATAGGTTGTCGATTGTTGATAATGGGTTGGGGGTTTAAGTTGTGGACTCTAGGTGATGACAAGTGGAAGTTTGTTGTTTTCTCTTTTGGGCCTGTCTTGAAGTAGTTCATGTCTGGGTACTTTTTTGGCTCTGTCGGTCTGTTTTTTCACTTCTCCAGGTGGGTATTTCAGTTTTATGAATACTCCATATAGATCCTGTAGGTGTTTGTCTTTGTCTGTGGGATTGGAGAAAATTCAGTTGCATCTTAGGACTTGGCTGTTTACAAGAGATTGAGAAATGTGTCTGGGATGGAAGCTAGACGCATGAAGGTAAGTGTAATGGTTGGTAGGTTCCAGGTATAGAGTGGTGGAAATTTTTCCATCACTTAATTGTACTGTAGTGTCAAGGAAGTGGATTTCTCGTATGGACTGATCCAGACTGAGATTGAGGGTGGGATGGAAGTTGTTGAAATCCCTCTGAAATTCTTCAAGCATCTCTTTCCTGTGGGTCCATATGATGAAGATGTCATAGATATAGCATAAGTAGAGTAAGGGTGTTTGGTGGTGACAGTGAATGAAAACCTCTGAATAACAGGGCATTAGTGGGACCATTAGTAATAAGAGCTGTCTCAGGGATGACCCTATGGTATTTTCAGAAGCTGTAAATCAGACCAGCACCATCTAACATAACACAGGGGAAAATCCCTAAATTCTAAACCCTAAACAAAGCCAAACACCCTATATTTGTTTTTATTTGCAGGCATCCTGCCTATGGTTGTGACAATTTTCTTCCACTATTTGATCTGAGGAAGTGGGTCTGGCCCACGAAAGCTCATCACCTAATAAACTATCTTGTTAGTCTTTAAAGTGCTACATAGTCCTGTTTTGTGTTATGAAATATCTTCCATACCCTTGGAGTATTTTCATCAGCATATTCTGTAGATAGGGCCACTTTATTTATCACAGCCATGGTGAGACTTGTCATGCTATTTGTGTCATTGCAAATTGCATAGAAATCGTGCAAGGCTACTCTGAGTTTCTCACCCACAATAAAACAGCTGATGGGAAGGATGCTCCAGTGGTTAAATCACTACACAAGGACCGCACAAACCAATGTTCAAGTATTTCCTCTGTCACAGGATCCCTGTCTGGCCTGGGACAAGCAACACTGTCTCTCTGACTGTCCCCCAGGTTGTCTATATATAGGAATACAGTTACACTTTCCTTACAGGACAAGGGTCCTTTATTTTCTATTTATGAATAGTAACGCAGAGCAGAAAGAGAGACAAATAGCTAAATCATTCGACAATTTATTTGGACTTACACAAAGCTTTTGACAAGAGGCTATTAAAGAAACAAGCAGTCATGCAGTGAAAGGTAAGGTACTACCATGGACTAGAAACCAGCCAAGACATAGAAAATAAAAAGTAAAGATAAGTGTATTCAATTTGCCATATGCAAAGAGATTAACAATTAAATGCCCCGAAGATCTGTACTGGAAACATTATTTAAGGCATTTGTTCACGATATGGATAAGAAGCTGAACATTCAGGTGGAAAGTAGCTGTGAATAATACAAAATGATTTAATTTAGTCAGTAAGAAAGCAGACTGTGAGGTACTCCAGAGGGATCTAACACAATGGCAGATGAAATTAATCACAGACAAGTGCAAGAAAGTACACTGTAAGGAATATTTTGAACTACTTATCTATGGCATACACTCACTGCAGCTGAGGAATGAGGCTTGAACTTTTGGCAGTTCCTCCATTGCTATGAAAAAGGATTTCCAGGAGAGTGCAGGAGCTCAGCCAGAGGTTAGAGGTCTATTTCAGGAGTTGGTGAGATTCTGGGGCCTGCAACATGCAGCAGGTTAGACCAGATGATCACAATTGTCCCTTCTTAGTATATAGCCTATGAGTTTCTCACAGATCACCAAGGCATCTCCATTCTACTACATATAGAAATATTTTAGGATAGACTTAATTATTTTAAGGTTATAATGCTTCAGTTTGACAAATTTTTGTTAGACTTCTATGTTTGGAAAAGTCATAATACTGCTATTGATATGATATCATACTGATAAATGTTAATGCCGCGTCAAATCAATATTACTTTTTTACAACTCTATGGTTCTTCAGAAAACAGGACTATGTAGCACTGTAAAGACTAACAAGATGGTTTATTAGGTGATGAGCTTTCATGGGCCAGACCCACTTCCTCAGATCAAATTGTGAAAGAAAATTGGCATGACCAAAGGGATACGATCAAAAAAAGTGAACACATATAAAAAGGACAAATCAAATTTCAGAACAGAGGAGGGATGAGGGGGAGAGGTTAATGTCTGTGAGCTAATGATATTAGAGGTGAAAATTGGGGAATCTATCTTTGTAATGGGTAAAGTAATTAGCACCTTTGTTGAGACCCAGGCGTAAAGTGTCAAATTTAAGCATGAATGACAGTTCAGAGGTTTCTCTTTCAAATCTAGTGTTAAAATGTCTTTGAAGCAGGATGCAGGTAATCAATTCGTTAAGACAATGCCCTTTCTGGTTGAAATGGCAAGAAACTGTTTTTTCTTTGTGATACTGTCTATCTGTTTATATTAGAAGTGAAGGACACTGTATAATGGAAATTGCTAAGGGAATATAGATCGACTATAATAACCCAAATTACAATCTGACCAGGATATCAAGGCTAGAACTCCTTAGTAAGAATAATATTGTTTGTTTTACCTTTTTTGTAAGGAAATTAAAGCAATTGGTTCAGAGGATGAAATCATTTCAGCAATCCTGCATAGAACAAGCAAATTGGTATTTGAAGAAGGGTTTTGAAGGTTCAGTGAAGGCCCAGCTGTAAGGCATTCAAACAGAACAATGCATTTATATTACCTCTGAGCATAATATCTCCAGGCTTGATCCTGACAAAGCTTCCATTGACTTCACTGATTTGTGATCAGAATCTTCCCCTTCCATTTTTCTCTTTGTTTGTAAAGGATCCTTTTAAACTATTTCATAAAGGAACTCAGTAGGTGAAATTCTAAATGGGAAGGGTAAAATCGGTTATTTTTCTATAATCACAAGGTACATTGATATACTTGTTACATCGAGAATACGTGAAATAGCTTTTGAGACATCTCTTCCCTCTCTTTATATCATTTCTGCAGGAAGTATGCCCCTCTGCTGAGGTCTTGCAAGCAGCTGCATTTGTACTGCTATGTTTTGTGAATTTTAACAGGCACCCAGTTTCACCTTCTGCCATCTAATAGAGTCTGCATGAATGTTTAAAATAGCCATTCAGAAACAAGGTAACTTGGGATCCATAGCTGAATCAATGACATGATTCAATTTATTTGTTAAACCACCCAGGTCACTGAACTGCAATGCACTGGGGCCAACTTCTGATGTGATTAATTAGTCCATTTGCCCATTTCACATGTTTTAATTTGAAGAGTAAATTGAAATTTTGTTAATTTGTTGACCAATAAGCCACTGTGGTTAGCTTGTTGTAATCTTTAAACATGGACCGAATATCATTGGAAGATATTGTATTAGAGACACGATGAACAAATGGAGAAAGAACAGCACTCTTTATTAAACGATTTCTTTATAGTGGTAAATATAGCCTAACTTAAACTCAATCATCTCATCCGTATTCTCCAGGGTAACACTGTCATCAGCTTGGTCTTCTAATCAGGAAGAGCTGGCATGCAGAGAAAATAAGGACACTTGTGAGTAGGCAGAAAGACTGCTAATCTTTAGGTTGAGTAGCCCATTATACTACTAGACAGGGACTACTAGTCCTTATCAGTCTCCAGAATTAGTTTAGGTCAGACATCATTCAGTGCTTAAAAATACACACATTACTTTATCAAAATAGCAACTGAAATATCCCTTGGAAATCAGGCAGGTGCTCCTGAGATGTCTTGTTCACTGTAGACATACTCTAGTAAGCAGATGTTCTACATGTAATAAGAATTGTTACAACCTATCATCAAGCTCTACTGCTACTGTGGAAACAATTATGCATTTAAGAACTCTAGGGCTGTGTCTACACTGCACCCCTTTTTCGGAAAAGGGATGCAGATTAGACTCTTTGGAATAGGCAAATCTGCGGGGGATTTAAATATCCCCCGCAGCATTTGCATTAACATGGCTGCCGCTTTTTTCCGGCTTGGGGATAAGCCGGAGAAAAGCGCCAGTCTAGACGTGATTCTCCGGAAAAGGGCTTATTTTCCGGAGAATCACGTCTAGACTGGCGCTTTTCTCTGGCTTATCCCCAAGCCGGAAAAAAGCGGCAGCCATGTTAATGCAAATGCCGCGGGGGATATTTAAATCCCCCGCGGAATTTGCTATTCCGAAGTGTCTAATCTGCATCCCTTTTCCGGAAAGGGGTGCAGTGTAGACACAGCCTAGAAGTATTAGCTGTATCAAGATTGCATCTAGGAAAGGAAATATTTTTTTCAATGTAATAGTGTCAGGAATTACACTGTAAGGGTATGTCTACACAGCAGTGTTATTTCAGAATAACCGGCGTTGTTCCGAAATACAGTTTGGCTACATCTAGACTGGCCACAAATTCCGGAAAAGGGATGCAAATCAGGTAAGTCAGCATAGGGAAATCCGTGGGGGATATAAATATCCCCCGCGGATTTAAATAAACATGTCCGCCACTTTTTTTCCGGCTTGGGGAAAAGTAGGAATAAGAGATCCTCTGGAAAAGGGCTTTATTCCAGAGGATCACGCCAGACTAGACGCTTTTTTTCCGGCTTTTCCCCAAGCTGGAAAAAAAGTGGCGGACATGTTTATTTAAATCCACGGGGGATATTTAAATCCCCCGCGGATTTCCCTATGCTGACTTACCTGATTTGCATCCCTTTTCCAGAATTTGTGGCCAGTCTAGACGTAGCCTTTATGTCTACACTACAAGTAGCTATTTCAACATACCGTCAAAATACTGTTGAACTGGAGGACTTCTTACTCTGACTCCTGTAACCGTCATTTTACGAGGAGTAATGGAAGACAGAGAAAGAGTGCTCTTACTCAGACTTCCTACTGTGTATACAGCGCCAAAAGCTGAATTAAGCTATTTTGACTTCAGCTCCGCAATTGACGTAGTTCAAGTTGTGTAGCTTATTTTGGGGTTAGCCTTGCTGTGGAGATGAGCTCCTACAGAATGGTTTCAGGAATACACATTTCAGGGATGCAGTATGGTAATTTTCAATAACCACACGCTACATTTTCACCTTGATTCACCACAGTCTTCAAATGCATTTTGCATGTACAATAACAAAGTTAACTATTCATGTCATGTCACCACATGCCATCTCTTAATCTATCTTCATTTTGTTCAGCCAAATATTTACTCATTACACATTTCAGTATAATAACTATTAGGATGCTTCCTGTTCAATCAGCAATAATTATCTTGTGGTTTAATAACTAAGATGAATGATTAATGACAAATATGTCACATTAAAGCATTCAGTTATTATTGTTTCATCACCTCTAGTAATAAGTACCTTGGATTTGGGCTCGTCACCATTTGTGGTTTGCTCTACAGGTGCCATTGATCATTTTGCAACATTGTCTCATGGTAACAAAACATCATGTGGTGCAGACAGCACATCATGCCACCATGGCATTGTGGAAAATTATGCTCTTACTCGTGAGGAAACCATTTTTTTCAGGATATTTAAATGTTCCTGCTATTACAGCTTCCATAATATGGAAAAAACATGGCTAATCATGCAAAAGTTGAGGTTTCAGCCACAGAATTTGTTTTTTCAAGATACAGGACTATGTAGCACTTTAAAGACTAACAAGATGGTTTATTAGGTGATGAGCTTTTGTGGGCCAGACCCACTTCCTTGTTAGTCTTTAAAGTGCTACATAGTCCTGTATTTTGTTTCAGCTACACCAGACTAACATGGATACATTTCTATCACTGTTTTTTCAAGGATATTGTTATTATAGATCCTTAGGAATAGAAAACAATCATGCTGTGTCATCTAAATAACAAATGGATAGGTGTTTCTCACTCTGAAATCCATGGTTAAAATTGTAATGGATGATTTCATGCCAATCAGAGGTCAGCCATGTGAAAACCACTTTGTATGATAACTGAGAGTTAAGAGGTTATGGGAATAAAACAGGGATGTTGAGAAGCAGTTGGGAGGAGAACAGATGGAGGGTGAAGGAAAAGGGTGACGCATGGGGGGAGCGGTAGTTCATGTATGGTGTAGATTCATTGCTCATGTTTGTGATTTTACTATGCCAGTGGAATCTCTGAATAAAAGTATAGATAAGTCACTCAGTTACCAGTTTTTTATTTTATATTTGTTAGCTGAATTTCTAGTATAATGGAAAACTGTCCCCAACTTTGCGCTATTATTTGACTACAATTCCTAACTACTTAGAGTATCTGAATGGAATTCTTAACAGCACCTACAAGCGCTGATTTTCATAGGGTTTATCAGATACAGTCCCTGTGGAAAACCCAGCAATTTAGAAATTTCACTTTCTGCTTTAAACTGCAACTAGAATAGCCAATTTACATCAAGGCAGACATTTTATTCCCTACAGGTGACATTCAGGAAAATCTCACTAAAATCAAAATGATTTGATTATATCCATTTAATGTATGAGACTAGAAAGAAAACTAACCTGAACGTGCTGCTGATCTATAAACCACCAAAGGAGCTGGTAAAAGATACTTTCTGAAAAGGTGAAGTTCTTAAGAGTCGGCATCAGACCCATCATCTTGGTAGACTTAATATCCACAGAGATGAAGCCTCCATTATGATAATCCAAAACGGTCTACCCAATACTCCACTTTGATTTTTCATAGATTATATTTGCCCCAATAGGCTGTTACTAGAATGGATATTTGGACTATGTGTGGCCAAGAGCCACCATCATATTCTGATAAGATCACTTCCACCTTAAGGCAAAAACTCTTCCTATTGCAAAGTAAGAAGAAACCACCACCATGGTCTGTCCCAAAATGCTCTCTCAGGGTATGTCTAGACTACATGGCTCCGTTGACGGAGCCATGTAGATGAGTTTACTAGACATAGGAAAATGAAGCAGTGATTGAAATAATCGCTGCTTCATTTACATCAAAATGGCTGCTGCGCTGTGCCGATCAGCTGTTTGGTGTCACAGCAGGGCAGTCCGGACACGCTGTGGTTGACAATGGAAGCCTTTATCGACCGCTCCATTATGCCTCGTAGAATGAGGTTTACTGGAGCGGTTGACAAAGGCTTCCCTTGTCGACCGTGGCACATCCAGACTGCCCCGCTGTGCCACCACACAGCTGATTGGCACAGTGCGGTGGCCATTTTGATGTTAATGAAGCGGCGATTATTTAAATCGCTGCTTCATTTTCCTATGTCTAGTAAACTCATCTACATGGCTCCATCGACGGAGCCATGTAGTCTAGACATACCCTCAATACCTAGCAGAAGTCAGCAGCTGCACGAGAAGCAAATAGCTAAAGATGAATGTAAGGAAGAATAAGGAAATGCTCACAGCACAAAGAGTTATTTACATGAGGGAATCCACAGCATGTAAAATTTCCTGCAAAATTACTTTTGTTTTTCATTTTGGTTCCTTGTCACACACTGCTCCCTACTTTTGGATTTGGACAAGAGGGTAGATTTGCTTCCAATTGTTATGCCACTCTATAGCCTTCAGGTCCTTTCAACCATTATTCTACAGCTCATGTGTAAATAACAGCAAAAAAAAAGGCATAAAATGTGCATAGCCATGCTCTACTGGCCAGAAAATTGCCCCCCCAGCTTATCATATATAGACTCGGCCCTGGTGACCAATGCATTTGTGACTCTCGTGTTTGGTTACTGGAACTTATATCGAGGAACAAAGCAACACACCCTGAAAAAAACCATTTACTCAGCAAACAAGTGCTCCACTCTGGAGTTGATTCAAAGCCCACTGAAACAATGGGAACTTTTCCATTCATGTGAGGGTAAGTCTACACTGCAACACTATTTCAAAATAACTAGTGCGATTCCAAATTAACTTAGTCCACATCTACACAGCAGGAAGTTATTTCAAAATAATGTTAAAATACTGTCAAACTGGAGGACGTCTTACTCCAACTCCTGTAACCCCCCTGGGTATGTTTACACAGTAAAGTTATTTTGAAATAACAGCCATTATTTCGAAATAACTTTCCCAGAGTCTACACAGCCAAACTGCTATTTTGAAATTATATCAAAATAGTGGAGGACTTATTTCAAAATTGGTAAACCTCATTCCATGAGGAATAGCACCAATTTTGAAATAGCTATTTCGAAATAAGCGCTGTATAGATGCTTATTTTGAAATAGGGGGCCTCCAGCCCTTCCCAGGGTGCCCTGGAGGCCACTCTGGGCACAACCAAGAAAACTCCTCTCCTTTCCCCCCTCCCTGGACTTCTTAAAGGGGTAGACTCTGGCCACAGTGCCTGTGCCAGCTCCAAGCCTGCCAGCCCAGAGCCAGCAGTTGCTGCCCCTGACCCAGTGGCCCCAGGATGAGCCAGGCAGCCAGTGCCAGCCAGCCCTCCACTGCTCCCCAGGACCAGTCTGCCATCTCCCAGGAGCCTGCCAGGGGCTGGAAAAGGTGGGCGCTTGCCTGGTCCAGTGCAGAGATCAGGGACATAATTCAGGTTTAGGGGGATGCTTCCACCATCCATGATCTCCGCACTAAATGGAGGAACGTGGCCGTCTACAGGTGAATGGCTGCCAGCCTGGCCACCAAAGGCCACATGCAAACCCAGGAGCAGATTCGCATGAAAATAAAGGAGCTGCGGAAGGCCTATTCAAGGGCCATAGGGGGCAGCTTCCAACCAGGGGCAGACCCAGACCCCTGCCCCTATCTTGATGCCGTAGACCGCATCCTGGGGGGCAGGACGGTCCATGCCCCCCTGGTGGTCATCGACCCTGGGGCAGAGTTTGCTGCCTCCTGCTGCTCCAGCCCCTGCTGCCTCCCCAGCTATTGCTCCTCCTGCCGCTCCTTCTCCCCCTCCCGCTTCTTCCTTCCCACCCTCCCCACACCCGCAGGGACGCCGAGGCCCCCGCACCCACTGTGCTGGGAGACAGTTGGGCCAGCAAAACCCCCAGCCATGAGCCATGAGCTTCTCCTCCCTCTTCCTCCCCTTGCCTCCCCCTGCCAGCTCCCTCCTCCCAGGTTTCTCCCTCTGCTCTCTCACCCTCCCTCCTCCCCTCTCCCACCTTCTTTCCCCAGTCTCACCTCAGTTTCATTCCCCCTTCATCCCAGTTTTGTTCAATAAAGAGGCTTTGTTGTAATGAACACGTGTCTTTTATTGTACAGCAGGAAGGAGGGTTAGGGAGGGGTAAGTGGAAGGACGTGAGGGAGGAATGAGGCACAAGCGGGGCACATCAGGGAGACTGTTATTGCCTGCAGAATGTGCTGCCAGGCTCACAGCAACATGTCCAGGAGAAGCACCAGAGTGCCCAGGGGCGGCTCCGGCTCCATGCTGCAAAGTACTGAGGTGTCCTGAGTGAGGGCAACCAGAGCATGCTGAGAAAAAAATGCTTTGCTGTCCCGCAGTGAGGTAGGCAAGCAAGCAGGGAAACCTTAGAACCGGCTGTCTGAGGGGGTCCCTTTAAGCACAGGTCTCAGATAGCTTCAGGCAACAGCCACACAAGGTAACTCCTGACCTGATGCTCTGCCAGAACTGGTTCCAGCCGGCCTTAAATGTGATTCAGTATCCTATCAGTGTGGATGCGCTATTTCAAAATAGCAAAATGTTATTTCGAATTGCATTTTGTGTTTAGATGCGTTTTTTCAAAATAAGCTATTTCGAAATAACTATTTCAAAATAAGATATTTCAAAATAATGCTGTAGTGTAGACATATCCTCATTGTACAAGGAGTAAGGGAAGTCAGAGGAAGAGTGCTCTGTTTCAAAATAAGTGCTGTGTAAATGCTCCCTAAGACCTGGCATACTAAAAAGTCTTCAAATCACAAGCTACAGACATTCATACAGATGCCTTAGGTACAATTTTCACATCAAATGGCAAGACTGTCACAAATGAGGAGCTTTGAAACAGCAGGACAAGAACCACTTGATGTTGAAATCAAGAGAAGAAAGTGGGGATGGCTAGGCCACAGTCCCAGAAAACCATCATTCAGCATAGTCCGTCAAGCTCTCACATGGAACCCGTAAGGAAAACGCAAAACAGGAAGACCTCGGATAACATGGAGAAGATCTACTGAGATTGAAGGACAGAAACTGGGGTTCTCCTGGTGTCAGCTAGAAGTTTTGTCTCAAGACAGTGAAGTGGAGGAGACTTTTAGATGACTTATGCTCCACTCGGAGTACAAGGGTTTAAGAAGAAGAAGATTTTGAAATAAGCTATGCAATTGACATAGCTCAATTTGCATAGCTTATTTTGAGTTAAGCCCTGCATTATAGATACACCCTTAGTGGGGTTTGGAACAGACTACTTCTACATTGGTTCCCAATAAAAAACAGAGTCTACTTCAAGGCTTTTCCTGATAGCCTTTCATTTAATTGGTCCTAGCTACCAGAGAGATTGTCTGTCCATCTACCACCACCTGCTCCTACAGTAGCTATGTTCCATTAAAACCATGAAACTGTCAGCCAATAAGGGGAACTCATGAATGTGGGAAACAGAAGTTTCACAGGAGCTGGAGCTAACCTATGGAGCAAGAGATAAGAATGACCATGAACCACACCACCTTCAATGCAAAACTTGTTTCTCTGAAGTTGCTTTCCCATAATAATTTCTGCACAGAGGGAAAATGAGAAGCAAACCTCCTACAAACATAAGAAAGAAAAAAAACTGAAAACTTTTAAATTCTTGGCAGATGCTAAAATACTATGGTGTTGATGAGAGAGAGAAAGTGAGTGAGTGAGTGAGAGAGAGAGAGAGAGAGAGAGAGAGAGAGACTCTGGGAAATGACTCACCAAGCTCCAGATCTGTGAAACTGAAAGATCTGTGAAAAGTATAATACAAGTCCTGTGGGGACTATGACAGATTGGATATTGTCAGTTAAGAAATCACACTTCACAAGAATGAAATTATTGAGAAATATGGAGTTACTAAAAACTTAAGGCTGTGACTGAAGGAGAATAAGCTATTGCCCAGTAATTAAACATAGGAAAGCATACACTTCTGGGAGTGAAGGGTATAGGCTATTGCAGGTCCTGATTTTGCATCCAAGGATGCATATAGAAAAACTCCAGATGACTTCAGTGGCAGCAGGACTGGGCCCTTAGCAGCATTCCCTGTATGCTTTGCACTTGGGCTGTCACTCAGGGGAGATTCAAATGCTGCCCAGCTGATTAACAGAGCACCCACAGTCACCCTCAACCAACAACATGTGTTTCTACTGATGGTGCACATCAGCACATGCCTTGGTGCACATGACCAAATTTATTCCACACATGGATGGGAAAAATTGGAGGGAACAAACTTATGTGAAGCCATTAGGAGCTATATACATGTCAGCATCAGCAGAAGATGAAGGACCTGATCAAAGAAGGGAAAATTTATATGTGAGTTCAAAGGAGATTTTACATTACCGTTTGTTAACAGGCAGGAGATGGAAAGCAAACCTATTGGACAGAGAAAATGGATATTAATTCATTTGCTCAGCTAGCACACCTGTACAAACATCACCATCCCTATTCAGATAAAATAAAGGTCTTGCTTGCTGATATGGTAATGGCGATTAGCACCTGACCACTTCACAGGAGCAAAGAATAAAACTGGCAGGTCTGCAAAGAAAAGAAGAAAGATTCTAGCAAGAAGTGGAGACTAGAGACTGCTCTATACTTTTGGCACTTCAGCTGAACCAGTCAGCTGTACCACTGTAGCATTTAGTTAAGATGCTATTTATGTGTATGGAACAGCTTCTCCCATCGATACAGATACTTCACCTCTCCAGTCAACATAGCATTGTCTTTGCCAGGAGTTAGGTTTGTATAACTCCTTCACTCAAGGGGTGCCGATTTTCCACATAATGTAGTTAGACTGACGTAAGTGTGTAGTGTGGGCCAGGGCTAGAGTTGTGGGAGAAATGGTTTGCCCAGGAGACTTGTTGAGATTTTGAATTTTTTCCCATCTCAGAGCAGTACAAAAAAATCAAAACTTTGAAAAATTTGGCAAATTTTTCTACTCTAAACTTAAATAACAAATTTCAAAACAAAATGTCATTTTAACCTGAAAAAACAAAAATTTAATTTCAAAAAGGTCAAAAGGGGATGTTTCCACAGTTCCACAATGTATTTTTTTTATGTGGGTTTTTGTTGTTGTTGGGGGTAATTTGCTGTTTTGTTTTCCGAACCCCAGGAGATTTGTCAAAGGTGACCCTTTCCTGCAAACAGTTTGTGTTTCAAAGAATTGATGTATTCTGATCAAAAAATGAAAGTCTAAAATTTCCCCATCATTTCTCATGGGAACCTGCATCAAGAAGGCAACTGCAATTCATGGACATCAGTGGCTGGAACACTGATACTGTAATGACAAGAGAGCAACCTTTCCACCCAGGCACTGTTCTTGGAGCAGCACAGTCACATGCCACCACTTATCAAATACTACACTGGAACTCAGGAGGCCTGTGTGTTCTAGTCTTGGCTGGCCTGCTGGGAGATTGTGGACAAGCCACTTTCCTCATTTTGTGACTCAGTTTCCCCCACTGTAAAATGGTAATAAAGATATTGACCTCCTTTGCAAAGTGATTTGATATCTAGCGATGAAAAAGCACTATATCAGAGATAGGTATCAATAAGGACACAATCTAATTTGTCTTTAGAAATCTAAATAGGGACTTAGAGACGTTATGCTAGGCACCCAGTTTAAAAGTTATGTCCATAAAGATGTGTGTGAAACCAAGAGAGAGACCTGACCAAAAAAAGAAGAAAAACTGGCAAGTCCTCTTGAAAAATGCCACACACCCCTTGCTCCCAGAAATATAATTGTATTGATAATTTAAGATACAGGGACAAAGCCCAGCAAGCTTACTCTATACATTTGTCGTTATCCTCAAGCAAGTGCAGAGATGACAAAGAATGCTAAAATCTGACAGAATCAGCACAGACCCCTGACCTCACTCCATCGCTCCAGAGAGGTTAATGAACAATTGGATGAGGGATCATATTTATGTACTGATCTGGATTAACGGAGCCCAGCGAAACCAGAGGACTGAACTTCTGATGCAGTGTCACAAAATGTATCATCTTTGTATCCCTGAGCTGACCTCAACCTCAGATTAGTTAAGCAAAACTATTATGCAACTTGCAACAGCTGAGTGGAACAGAATCAAAATAGGCAAGCAAAGAGTCAAGGACATCTCAGGGTGTACCATACCCAGCACCAGCTGGTCTAGCTTATTTGAAGCAGACTATTAGAAGTGTACCAAAACAAAAACAAAGCAAACAAAGACGATACGATTGATTTATGAATTTCTTGAATCACTCCAGACAAATACCTAAATTTGAATCTCTACTATATTTACGTTTAATCTTTCCTGAGTTGGAGCTTATAACTGACCCTGTAGAGTTATTTTCCCTGCACCACACATACACTATATCTTATACTTGTCCTCCTCAAATTTCTAAGCTGTCAACATACACTTGCGAGGTTTTATTAAAGATTACAAATGACTGAATCATGATGAAATGATTCTTGAGTAATCCAAGCAAGCGTTTATGAAAGCGGTTTCACGGACTGAAAAAAAAGAAGGAAAGCCCCTTTAGCCCTGACTGGGAACTATATGTAGCACATCAGAATTAAAGCTTATAATTTAGGAGGGGTTCTATTTATTCCCATCAGAGTTTTACTGAACAAGACAGAGAAATGCTGGCAAGCAACTATTGATGAGACCGTACTGACAGGAAATAAGGGGAAACACAGTAAAGCTACATCTAGACTGCATCCCTCTGTCGGATGAGAGATGCAGATCAAACACATTGAAATTGCTAATGAGGCAGGGATTTAAATATTCTGCACTTCATTAGTATAAACATGGTCACTGCTTTTTTTCAAAATGGAGCTTTTTCAGAAAAAAAAACAGCAGTCTAGACGCAAATCTGTCGAAAATAAACCCTTTTTCGACAGATCCTGTAAACCTCATTTTTTGAGGAATACAGGAATCTGTCGAAAAAGGGTTTAATTTTGACAGATCCACGTCTAGACTGGTGTTTTTTTTTCCAATAAAGCTCTGTTTCGAAAAAAAGAGATGGCCATGTTTATGCTAATGAAACATGGGATATTTAAATCCCTGCATCATTAGCAATTTCTGTTGACAGAGAGGTGTAGTCTAGACACACCCTAACAGACAAACAACCTATATCTAGTTGATTTCACAATTCCATAAAAAGAAATCCCAATGCAGGAGACTATTCAGTACTAGATATACTGATTTCTCACAGGGATAATTGCTGTTTTGCAAAGAAGTATCAGTATAGAAAAGAAAATTTATATCATGTCATGGATTTCAGTGAGCTTGGGAAAGCTGAATTTGGTGTGCAAGCGAGAAAAATAGGAAGTTGATTTACTGTAATTAAAGGCATGTTGTGAGAGCCCAATGGCAAATAAATATGTGAAACTAATTTAAGGTAGAATAAGAGGAGAGGAATCTAGCTATGGGAGAATAAAAAAAGAGTTCACAGCATCAAATGAGAAGAACATATTCAGGCAAGAACTGTGCTTGTTTGCATACCCAAGCTGGTCATGTAGTAAGTTGTAAAATTCTGTTGTTATTTTTAATCATATTTATTATATGAAATGCTCAGGGACCAAGGGCATACACCAGAATTTAAATGGGACTCTTAGAGCACTGGCCAGAGGTTGGATAAGCACCTGGGGGCTATAGCAATGGCAGGGGGCTAGAATCCCAGGGTGCAACCTGGAACTTGGGTGCCACTGAGACTTTTGTCCTTCCAATCTGGGCTCCCTCTTATAATGTGATTCTGTGACAAGCTGCAAATCTCTCCAGCTCCTACATTTACATAATAATTAGTAGGCAGGGATAAATGCAACTCTGTTATGTGAATGCTGTCACCTGCCACTCCTGAAATAATAGAAGTGCTTCAGCCAACTTCCCACAGCTCACCAGCCAAGGACACCAGGCTGAGCAGGGTGTGTTTGTTACCCACTCTACCCCTTTCTCAATGGGAAGAGGATGTGCACTAGCTTTTGTTCCTCAGCAGATTCTTCAATCACTTCAAGCTAAAAGCGCTGTTTAAGGTAAAATTTAACCAGATGTACTAACTTACGGACAGAGAGCTTTTCAGTGTTCAGAAGTACTAAGAGTACAGATCAAAGTTGATTGCCTAAGAAATAAAGGTAAAATCACAATCTGAGATCTCTAAACCAGAAAGGGTTTGAATAAAAAGAGTCTCACCATGATGGCATGGGTTCTTCAGACCTTGCTGGGATTTCTATTTTCATCCTAGGATCACCTGCCCCATTCAAAGTCTTTATTCTCCAGACATGTTTCCAGACTTTGAGTTGTGAGGGGAGTGAGGCCAAATGATGATGTTGCTTTCTCTTCTTTACAGGTTCCTCCAGCTTGCTGGAAAGATCTTTTGTTATGATGTGAGTCAAGCAGTCTCCATTGTCTACAATACATACTCCTTCTGAGAGAGTTCCATTGTATACGGATCCAGGAGTAGTCCTTGTGAGGGTGTATCCCCCTTAATGGGCCATTATCAGTGTCTGGCTGCCCTAAGTGTTGTACCTGAAAGGCTGATCGTGTTTCCAGCTTCACAATATATTTCAGTAATGTACACAAAGCAAAACTTCATAATTCCACATACAATCCAACAGGATAGCAATAGATCAAAACTTTTAAGATGGTATCTCACAAAGCATATTTTGTACTAAACATATCACAGTTATATGACAGTGGTGAATATGGGGGCCAAAGTGTTGCTTTGAGGGTACAGACTGTCACACAAGATATAACAAATATAAGATAAACATACATTAAAAAAATTACAGCTTTGATCCATGTAGCCACTAATCTTCTCTACTCATTCAACACAACTTAATAGTTAACTTTACTTACTTCCACTAGCATATCCTCTCTCAACCGCCTGGGAAATAGAGAATGCTTCCAGTTTCCAACATATTGAAGCTCTGTGAAACTGAAGGGAGAAGTGTACTCTAATTGAGGGTCTCCCATTGAGAGCTCCTCCATAAAAATCTCTTTCCATATACAACCAACTGCTCCTAGCTCATACACCTCAGTTGACCTCTACAGCTGCAGTACTACATGGAGGGGGAGAGAGAGAGAGAGAGAGAGAGAGAACCGCTAATGATCCAGGTTCTGCCCTTCGGATTTAAAGGTCAAAAGAAACACCTTGAATTGCACTTAGAAATTATCTGGAAGCGAGTGCGGCGCATGGAGCGCTGCTGTAATGTATGCCCGCGTCGACAAGCCAACAGCTATGATTTGCTCCGGTTACAGCTTCCAAAGACTATTAAAGCATAGCCAAATGTTACAGTGTGCAAATCATGCAAGGCACTTGGCAGAAGAAATAAAGAGACACATTTCCTGACCTGGATAATTTACTCTCTAAATTTACACATGACATTACAAATGAGGTGACACAGCAGAAGCTAGTTTTAGAAGAGATTAAATGAGATGTGACTTTCCTTCAATATGGGACAGCGTGAGAAGATGCATGAAGTCAGGAGTGGAGGAAGTGAATGAAGAGCTCATCAAAGCTTGCCTTACTGAAGGGGTGGAGGAGCAGAGTGAGGGAATCAAATGGAAGAAAAACTCAAAGATGTAGGCCAAGTTGAGTCACATAAAACCAGGAAAATCAGAATAAGTAGTAGTTTGAACTGCATGTGCTGGGCAATGAGAAGTGGTGGTTGGGAGGCCAAGCAAGGAAGATTATTTTAGCATTTTTGGACCCTTTGGAGGGGAATGACATCAATCAAGATGGCAAGTGAAAGAAGGTTGCATTACAGCCGGTCCCCGAGTTGCGAATGGTCAAGTTACGACCGTTTGCATTTATGACCAAAGCTCCCATGGAGCAGTCGTAAAGGCAGTCCCCAAATTATGAACGTGACCCGCGCTTACGAACAGCACGGTTGCTATGTAACTCAATGGGGTCTGAGTTACGAACAGATCAAGTTACGGCCAAGTGTTTGGTCTGTAACTCATTTGTAACTTGGGGAGAGGCTGTATTAGCCACCTCTTGCACAAGGGCATGCCAAATTCAAGACCTCCACAGAGACCATTCCTGCCAAGGGGTCTTCCTCAAACATGGAGTGGGGGACTAGATTTGTCCTTTCCATGGATATGCTAATGGGCAGCAATAGCACCCAGAATAGGAAAGTAGTTGTTCTGTACAGTATATTTTGACAGGAATACATACAGACTGGAGTTCTACAGAAACTTATCAACATTAATAGCAAAGCCTTATAAAGTGGCTAAAAGCATGAGAAGATCTGATTCCATCGAAAAGATATCCAGGATAGACACACCTGTATTCACACATGCATTCACATATCTACTCAGAGATTGTGGACTTTCTTGTAAATCCAGTGTGAAATGATTACATCTTTCTCATGAGGTTGTGTATCAAATATGCATATTCATGCTTCTTCCACAACCACCATAAAAAAACAGCTATACAAATCAGTGCAAAGGTAGATCAGGACTGGGCAGAAAACATGAATAAATCATGTCGGGGAAAATACATATTGCCTAATTTTGAACCCACACATATATTGTGGGTTTAAAAATTCAGTCTGAATTCAAATGCAGCTTGGTTTTTGAGCCACTACAAGAGAGTGTAAAAAAGGCAGCAGAGAGGGGAATGACATTATGCAACCCATATAGCCACCACCCACTTTTGGTGGCTTAATTTCTTGGGGGCGTTTTTCTGCCCTAACCTATAACATAGGCTTCCCTCCAGATAACAACCATTGGTCAGATCCTCAGCTAGAATAAAAGGTCTAGCACCATTATTTCTGGCCTGATATATTCTTAAAAGGTGAATCATACCCAGTGAAAATGGGTTTAAATTACAGATGGGTTGATTTGGAGATGCAAAGAGTTTTAGAAGTCCAAAATATTTTGTGAGATTCTCAAAAGCTCATAGTCTACAGGGCTCACCCACCACTAGTAAGCAATAGAAACATCTTGCCCGAATGAGCAAATCCAGTGTATTCTTCCCTCTTACTTGATAACCCTAAGAAACCGTCATTGCAAGTTAAACCTGCTAAAGGTGCAGTTTTACCTCATGTAAGTTCATCTCGTTCCCTTTTTCCCATTTATCACTCCCATTCTGTAGAACCAGCTATTGACTATCCTCCGCACTAGAATGGATGGGGAAGAATGGATCATTTGCTCTCCACAATCAAAGACCAGTCACACCGGTAACCCTTGAGCACAAGGACTATGTGGGGCTAACAAGGATGGGGAAAGTTCAGATGGAGTGGGAGAGGAGACTGCACTCAGATCAGGCACAATGAGAAACAGACTTTGAACTTTGTAGCAATGCCTATGATCCCCCTAAACACCACCGAGTTCCTCAGTGAGTCACACTAGGTCTCCCATGGCTGTCACTTGGGTTTGGGCTGCCTTGCAATAGCCCTAGTGTGATTCAAGGTCTTAAAAGCAAGATAGTGCCTAGAACTTGTTGAAGGACAATGAGGACCAGCTCTTTTAGAGACTTCTAAAGAAGGGGGAAGAGGATAAACCATTGATGAAATATTCTTCATTTTTCGAAATGGAAATGTTGTGTCCCTTATATTTGATTGCTATCCTCCTTACTGTTGTAGGTCCATAATCTCAAAAGTCAGACTCACACCCTTTCCCTCTCTTCACGGTGACTAACTTTGCCTCCTACAGTGTTCTATGTAGAAGCAAAACAAGTTACATCAGTTCTCAGAAAATCTGTGGAAAACAGGAGCTTCTCAAGATAGCACTGGGCTGAATGGGAAAGTATCTCATCTAAAGTACACTGAATGACAACTGAGATCATTTTTGTAGAATTGGTACTTATTTGTGTGTCTGCTAGGTGCAGAAAGAAAAAACTAAACCCAGGCAAACCCCAACTCCCATTAAAATCTAAAGGATTCTTTTTCATTTACTTCAGTGGAAATGGATGAGTTTCTTGGTTCTTGTAAACAAAACATTCAATTTATTAGAGCAACATCCAGTTACTGGAAGAAACTCAATTCAAGTGTAAATACAGTTAATAACAATAGAGCCTTTCACATCTTTGATCTTCTTTCCACCTTCAGGATATTGATCCCCAATAACAATTATATAAATATAACAACAACAGTTTCTCTGTCATGCCAAAAATATCTATAGTCCAGTGACTGCAGAATAGCCCTTCTATTTACTAATTAAGAATCAGGTCAGACATGACTTCTAGCATATATATGTATGTATGTATTTTGTGCATGCTGACCAACCATATTAATGCATTTATTAAATGCAAGGTCATCATGGAATTTATAAATGTGATGCACTATGAGGCCACTCTGAACAATATTCTTGGCATGTGGTGAACAGGAAATAAACTCTCTGTTATCAGAGCTATGTTTCTTGGTCTGGCAAACAGTGACAGAAAAGCAAGCTTCTGCCATCTTTTCTCAAATGCATTCCAACATGGAGGCCTGTTACTCTGTAACTAGTTTCTTTAACTTTGGAAAATATCCGCTGCATTCAAATAAGCCCTGATATGTCATCATGGCAATATATATTTTAATCAGAATCCCTAAGTAGAGATTTCAGTGAAGGGTTGCTTTGGAGGCATTCTAATAATACATGGAAATAAAGAGGAAAGATATAGGAGCACAATTACTCATTACGCTTAAGGAGTGTTGCTGAGGGGGCAGAGGATGCCTTGTAGTGTGAATTGGAAGAGTAGATGAGCATTTGAAATGCGTTTGGAGGAGTGATGTGGGAACATACAGGAACCCAACTAAATAAATGTTCTTGGGCAAAGTGTGTAAATGAAGAGCAATATAATGATCAAGAATATAATATTGTAACTGCTGATTCCATACACATTTCTCTTCAAATAATATCCACTCTAGTCATGTTCATGTCAGGCTACTCTGGGAAAGAAGACTTCACAGCCTCATCCTATTATCTAATCCAGGGGTCTCCAAACTTTTTTGCCCGAGGGCCGCATTAACTATCAAACAGCAGTTCGGGGGCCGACTACACACTTGAGGTCCAAATAAAAAACAATCAAAACATGGATGTTGTTTTTAATTATTTATTTAATATTATTTTATTCAGTTATTATTTAATAACACATTGATACACTACACATGAACACCTGTATTAGTGTGAATGGTGAAATTGTTTCCTGGATGCCAAAATAGAGCCCAGCCCACTAGTGACCTCATGAGAGAGCTAGCCAATAGGATAAGAACGCACTGGCCAATAGGGAGCAATTGTCCACGCCAAGTCCCAACCCCTCTTGCTGTGAGGGACGCGCAGAGCCCGGGCTCGGCCGTCGGTCCGCAGGGCGTGTGGCCGTCCGTTGGCGGCTCCGATCCCCCGCACCCCCGGCCGGGGAGTCTCGCTGCCCAGGGCAAGGGCTGCGCGGGTCCAGAGTCTCTCCTCCGTCCCGCTGGCTCCTCCGGCTTCCCTCTCCTGGCTGCCTGCCCAAAAGAAAGTGAGTGCCGGCCGCCCCTGTCCTTCCGGCCCCTCCCCCTTTTGAGCCGGCACGCACGGGGCGTGCCACTCACCCTGGCGTCCCTGCCCCTTCTCCTCCTGGGTCCTGCCGCCTTCCTCGCCTGCCGCGCCTGCGGCTGTGCGCCCTCGCTCCCCTCCCCGTGGGCTTTCCCCTGGGCTCCGCTGCGCTGCGCCACTCGGCGCTTCTCTGGGGGAGGGGCTGTCAGTGTGGGGAGTTTCTTCCCCGCCCCAGCTCCGCGGTGCTGTGCCGCTCGGCGCTTCTCCAGGGGAGGGGCTGTTAGTGCGGGGAGTTTCTTCCCCGTCACAGTCTCCACGGGCCGGATGAGAGGGCCTCGCGGGCCGCATCCAGCCCGCGGGCCGTAGTTTGGAGACCCCTGATCTAATCTATCTATCTACCTGGCTACATGGGCCTTACCATAATCAGACCTCCTTCCAAGTATTTTAAAGAAACAAGCAATGTTAGTATCCATATCAATACATAGGGAGATGGAGAAATAGAAAGTTAGATAATGGCAGGAGGCTGTCAGATACTTCAGTAATTAGGAAGGGAGAGAATATTAGCATCTCCATATTCAAATTGAAAGCAGCCTCCATTATGAAATCATATATTTGTCCTGCCTGTAACCTCAACCTGGAAAAATCAATTGGACTTGAAAATTGCCAGATTTTTCTGAAAAGTCTTGTTAAATTTAAAAAATTTAAAGATTTAGAAATGGCTTCTTTCTGAAAACAGTGCATCATCACATTTTCTCTGCACTCCTAGGTCTGCCCTGCAAAATCAATTGCACCACAAAAATTGAAATACACTGTGTACAGATTTTTATATTAGCTTATGCAAGAGGCATGTGAACAGGGTTGTAAACTCTTTAATGCAAAAACTGGGCAAGGTTTTTTGTCAATGACTCTGATGGGAAAACAACATGGGCATGGAGAATATTTTCCATCCATGATTTCTGAACCAGCCAGAGCTGTTTATTTAAAAGTAAAAGGGAATCCAAGTAAGTATCTAGCCATAAGTCAAGAAGCATGTTCTTTTAGAATCTTAGAAATGTAGACAAAAATACTATACAGAGTTTTGCAGTTCTTTTGTAACAATGCAGAAACGGGACCATGGCCATGGTATGGGCACCAGTGCCACCCCCCTCCTCCCCCCCATCTCTAGGGAGCTTCCAGCACTGAGGTCCAGCCTTCCTAGCTGGAGTCACACACCGCCATGGAGGAAGAAATCACCATAGGCCCAAATTGTACCGGTAATCCTCTTATTCACCGTTGGGCAGAAAATCATGGTGCAGTCAAAAGGACACCTTGTATGAGTGACTGGTTACGAGTGGGGGTAAAGAAGCCCCCATCTAGTCCAAAGTAAGGAAGATACTTTCCTGAAGAAAGTTATTCTCGTGGTGATCTCAGCACCAACTCACACACTTAAATTCTGCAAGGCATCTGCTGATGGAGAGCTGCAGGACATTCAGTTGTGATGGCATGACACAAAGCATTTGCAGCATCTTCACCAGCTCCCCCATAATGTAATAAAAGTGGAGTCCTGCAGAATGCAATTATTCCCCTCATAAAACCCTGCAAAGAGAGTAATTAAATAAATCGTCAGAGGTCTTTTCAGAACATCACACCAAACGCCTTCCTTTCAAAAGCTGGATTTTTAACTGATTTTTGATGCTTCAGACATTGATGAATCTACGTCACAATTGATGAGCAGTCAGGTAGAAAAGAATTCCCTCCAGGTAACTCATACTATTGTAACTGTGAAATCTTGCCACATATACTCAAATTCCTGTAAGAGTGAAAAAGCACATGACATTTCTTCTATGTACCAATGTGAACATGATGCAGCTGAAAAACATGAGTGCTGCTTGCCACTTGCTTTTGATTAAATGATCCCAAACAGACTGTATGAGCAGGGGCTCAGGGCTCCAGCAAGGAGAGATGCCTCTCCCCAGGCCTTGATGCTGTCATGGCCAGTGGAGAGGGGGTTCTCCCCACCAGTCAGGGAAGCTCGGTGCTGGAGCCAGCAGGGAAGAGGCCAGCACAGCAGGTCTAGCTCCTTGGTAGGGGGGATGAAGGGGCTTATGTGCAAGCACCCAAGGAACTGGAGCTGCTGGCTACCGCTGGGGAGCAGCGTAGTGCCCTAGGACAGGCAAGCATCAGGCAGCCTGCCTTGGCGCCTCTGAGCAGGAGCTGCCCAGATAAGCCCAAACATTGGAGATGGGGCCCCTACCCCAACCTAAGCCCCTGTCCCAATCCGGAGCCACCTCCTGAATCCCCAAATCCTTCATCTCTGGCACTGCCCCACTCTAAGCCTGTACCCCAGTCCAGAGCCCAGCCCCCTCCTATACCATAACCCCCATCCCTGAGCCCTCATCTCCAGCTCCACCCCAGAGTCTGCACTTACAGCCGGAGCCCTGACACCCTTGCCCCCCAACCCTCTACCCTAGCCCTGAGCTCCCTCCCACACTCAGAACCCTTTGGTCCCACTCCTGCCATATACATTTTATGTGCACCAATATAAAGGTGATGTGTCACACCTCACCTCCGCAATGGTGCACATAACAAAATTCATTCCATGCAGGGGTGACAAAAATTAGAGGGACCTCTGCCTAGGACATTCAAAAGTAGAACTGAATCTTCCATCACAAAACAGAGCTAGGAGGACAGATAATTCTTTGTCAGCATGTAAAGTTTGGTGCAAAATTTGTTGACTAAAAAGTTGTTGTGTGCCGGACTACACATGTCACAGCGTGATACCTGATAGAACTGTACAGCGTCAGCACTGCACTCTAAAGGTGAGTTGGGCAGTGCTGAGTCCAGTCACCATCATCAGGGCTTGCAGTGGAAGGTGGATAGTGTGACAGAGAAGGTCCTAAGCTCAGGGCCCCCTGTTCTTTGCAAACAACTCAGAGCTGACACACTATCTCAAACACATGCCATATGGGAACATATCCACAAAGGGTACCACCTAAGTTTCTGCAGAAAGATTGTAACTTGTCAAGAACCATAATCATTGTGACTTATAAGATGTATATATGCATAATAGTTAAGGAACAATGATGCTTTATGGACTTGGAGTAAACATTAATCACAGAGACATAGTGTTTCAGTGATGGCCCATTCAGAGAGGAGGGTGTGTTCATCCTGCCTGGCTTAGCTGGTGATGCAATGCAAGTCTCATTTGTTTAGACTTGCTCAATACCAAGATTTTCCATGGAAAACCATCAGAGACACTGAAAAAATATGAAACCTCTTGAATGTTAAAAAAATACAACATAACAGGATAAACCAAAGACTGTTTGAGGGTAGCACAGAGGAGAGAGGTACACTGAATCTATTCACTGAGGAGACATCTTGGGAGTGGGGAGATTCTGGTGAAAGTTTGGATCATGGAACAGTCTGAAATGGGGGGGTGCTTTTTTAGAAAGGAAAGCTAACTATGACTAAGTGTAGGCCCAGGTTCACATTTAATTCTTTTGTTTGCTGTTGTGACCATTTGCTTCCTTCACTGTCTGTCATTTCTAGTTAAAACTTTGTTCTACTTTTCTTTTATTGTAAATGTTCAAAAGACCTGTGTGGTTTCCAGGCTCAGTGGTTTAAATTAAAATTAGTAAAATATGGCATGCTGGACCTTCAGGGCAGAGGATCTGGGATTTCTGTGAGTAACTAGTGTCAGGGGCTGGATAGCACAGGGCAATGATTCAAAGGGAAAGGGAAAGGTAAAGGGGCTCGCATAAACCAGAGGAAAATGTTTGAGTGACTGGAGCTAAACCCAAGCTGCCACAGGCAAGACTGTGTCATGCTGTAGGTAGGGGATAACAAGATGACTCTTAGGCCATCCACACTGAACGGACACTATCTCACATTTGAGCAGTGATTACTATGGACGGAGTGGCCACCAGGGCACCTGTGCTTTTTCCTTTTTCCTCTTCTTTCAAAAGAACTCCCTCTTCCCCATCCACACATGCCTTTTTCCAAAAGAGCTTTTTTGGAAAAAAGCTTCTTCTTCGTAGAATGAGGATTACCAATGTCGGAAAAACCTCTCTGTTCTTTCGATTTACTTTCAGAAAAATGTGATTGCACTGTGGCCATAATTGAAGTTTTTTCAGAAAAACAGCCGTTTTTCCAAAAAAGACACAGTAGTATAGACATACCCTTAGTCCTGAGTACCAAAGACACATCACATGTAGTGAATAAGGCAGAAAACTGTGGGAAGAGGAAGTTGACTGCCTGATGTGAAGCCCTGGGTTTGACTTGCAGAACAGCTGATCACTGGCAGCTGTAACTAAAAGCAATAAGAGCAGAACTTTAGGCATATGAAGAGGTATAGAATACTATGTATACTCAAAAATCAGACTTGAACGGGTGTGTCTGATGTGAGTACTCTAACCACTGCAACATGGGATAGTCTCTTGGACTATGTTTATATTGTGCCTGTTTTGTGTTTTGCACAAAAAATATGCAAATGAGGTGAAGCGTGGAATATGGCCATGCCTCATTTGCATAATTAATGAGGCTCCATTCGTCCGCATTTTTTTCAGGAAGAATGGCTCTTGCACAGGAGGGGATTTTTGCACAAAAATGGAGCATCGTTATATATGCAAATGAGGCATGGGGATACTCATTTGCATATTTTTGCACAAAATGGGCAGAGTATAGTCATAACCATGTAGTATGCCAGTCATCTTAGTCTGGCTATTTCCCAACTTTTGAGTACCTGACTTTGTAAACTTAAAAATGTTACTTTAATGTAGCCTTTTTGTAGGTAAGTAGAATGTATTGACTGCCAAGTGTATATATTACATAACAAAATTATAAGATTTATAAGTCAAATGCTGAAGCAGGAGTCTGTATTAAACATAAAATAATCATTGGACATCTTTGTGGAAAAACTAAAGTGTAACCTAGGCCTGCTTGATGTGATGCTCTGTTTACCTGCTAGTAGCACCTACACTAGCTAGAAATTGATGAGTCTGGTACAGCATTGAGTAAGAGCCATCTGGGTCTTAGCTCATACAGTTGAAGCTCAGACACGACACTTCAGAAGGCCCAGGTTCAAGCTCAGTAAGTGGCATCTGTTAACATTACACAACATGCTGTGTAAGTGTTTTTCCTCCTCACCATTAAGTGATAATTGGGGAACCAAAATGTAACATAACCAGTGCAGTGTTGTCATTTTGGGCTACTCTAGGTTTCCGTACCATCCATTAGTAAGTTTTAGTAATGCTTGGATAAGTCCCCCTCAGTACAAGCTTGCCCTTGTTAATCATAGCTAATGAATAAACTTAATTAGCACAGAGGATTAAACTATATTAAACTTCAGGCTGGCTTTTGGTGGGTGAAAAGGAGATGGAGGGGTGAAGCTCATGAAAAGAGCCAGTTATCCCATCAGACACAGGTGTCATATTTTCATCTCTGGCTGAGATATTAAAAATGGACTGACCATATTCCCCGTGAGCTCTCCATAAAGAGGAGCTATGCCACTCAAGCCAGTGGCTAAATGCTGCAATTAGGCCCAATAATAATTCCCTGTAGATTTACATTTTAAAAATATAAAATTGTAGTTGGAAGCCAGTTTTTCCCTCCCTTGCCTGTCAGTTTTTGAGTTCAGAGTACTGTCTGGATAGCTTTCTAGCTCCTATACTGGATCATTTTCCTGTACACTCTGAACTTTTTAAATGTGATGTACTCTAGTAACAAAAGATACTGGGACAGACCAAGGTTCTAATCTGTTATCCTGTTGCTGAGAGTGACAAGTGCTGATGGCTTCAGAGGCAGATGTAAAATTCAATAATACCTCTAACTCCACTGATACTTTATGGGAAAGAGCGATGCGGGGTATATCTCCTGCCCCGAGCTGGTGATAATTTTGTACCCTGAAGCATGATTCACAGCCCATATCACTTTATTGTAAGTGGTGAATTCAAACACTTGTGCACTGGAAACTTGATTTCTGAAGACACAGTCTGGGAGGTAGGTGGAGGAGAAAGAGAGATCCCAACATCTTATATGCAAATGTATTTGTAATATGGTTGAGGGACCAATCCTGGAGCCCACTAAGGCCTGCTCTTCCAACAGACTGTGGATCTCATCTGGCTTCAATTATTCTAAGGCTGGTCAGGGTAATCTAGTAGGGAGTGCCAGAGAGACCCTGCATTCTGGCTGGGGAGGGCCGGCAGAGGCAGCTTCTGGGTACAGGCACGGATTCTGAGCATGCTGGGAAAGGGACAGGGGACTGCAGGTCGCTTGGCCACTGTCCCAGAAGTTGTGCTGTACCATGTAGCATCCCAGGTAGCATGGCTGGAAGAGGCTCAGGCCCCACCCCTTCATTTCCAGCTTTGGCCTTGCCCCTTCCTCTCGCCACCTGAGCCAGCTGCTGTGGGGGGACACTTGACATGCCAATGAGTCACCTAGGCTCTGTTGAAAAGGGACTCTGGCATGGGGCTGGCAGGCGCCTCACTTGGCTCTGTATGGTTCCCACGTGTCCCTCGGCCCATGTTACAGTCACTAAGGATAAACTCTCAGGAAACATAACAAGAAATTCTTTGAATTATACTTCAACAATCCCATCATGCTTGCAACAGGCACACACCATGCCATGCACTTTGAAACAGAAAAGCTCCAGCCTTAAGTCATTTTTTATATTTATTATAGCAGGTTCATTTTTATAGAGGCTTTTTTTTTCTCTTTTTCTCATTTTTATCCCAGCCTCCTGCTCCTTATTTATTTGTTGTCACAGTGTTACATGTACTTACGCAGCTCACACTAGCTGATAACAGCTTGCCCTGTGGCCTACCAATAGCAATGCCTGCATGCAGTCTCTTACATTTGTTGGACTCCAGCATCTAAAGGTTGTAACATTGCAGTAAACTTCTGATAATCCGGCATCTTTGGGACCCAGGGGATTATTGGATGTGCCAGAGTACCGGAAGGGGGCCTATGAAGGGTCTGGGGGGGGGGGTCGGCGTGGGCAGCACCCCAGCTGCTCTGCCCCTGGCTTCCCCAAGTCTGCCGCTGGTCAGTTTCAGCAGCGCCAGACTTGGGGAAGCTGGGGGCCGAGCAGCTCCAATTGTCTGGCTGGCCAGAGCACTTCCGGGTTCCAGTTGGTGCCAGACTACCGGGAGTGCCAGACCAATGGATGCCGAACAACTGGAGTTTTACTGTATTTGGTTTTATTATTTGGATCTAATAATGCTGCTTGTAAAGGGGATGCTTTTAGTATACTTGCCAATCTTTTACTAATAAATATTCAGATTCTCTGCCTTCTAGCCACACTGCTTGTGATTTTGGTATTCATGGAGAAAATAGTGAGTCTACTGTACTTTTAAGATGCCAGTTTATGTCTAATGCAATAAAATGCATCTTTACTGAAGTACATGAATTATACTGACTTCACAAAAACATACTGCTTTTGTGTATTTAAACCTTGTGGAAATGCTGTATGGTCATGTGGGTCACTTCCTTTACACAAAGGACTGATTCTTGTTTTCAGTAAGGGCCCCTACACTGTTTCAGTAGTTTAAATGGGCCTTAATGTGGGAGTAAATTATATTCACATATCCTGTTAAACATCTCATTGCAAACTGTGATTAGATATGCTGTAGTGCAACATGTCCATATCCATACACAAATACTTAACGGCTTATATGACAACGCATGACACAGAACTGATGTAAGTTATGTAATTGCATCCTCCACCCCCAATCATTTCTTATCAAACTGAGAACTTAGAGTAACTTCCTCGGCTAATAGCTGCACCAAAGATATCACATGACCTTTATTCTCTGTATCGGAAGGACCCTACCAAATAGGACTTTCTCAAAAAAGACAGTAATATAATTGTTGTTGTTATTTTGCCTACTATGTTTGAAAAGGTACTTGAGTGGTCAAATTCTAAAGAGTTTATGATCTTCCAGTAGAAAGACCAAATCTGATTGTTTTAATCTGTTATGGAAGCTGTGGTGAAAGTAAAATTAATGTTTTCCTGGTATGGGAGGAGGGGGGAAGACGCACCAGCTAAGGAGGAGTCACATGAGCTCCCTCGATGACCCTCCATGTGACTCCATCCTGCCTGCAGCTCAGCGTCCCCATGCTCTTCCTTCCCCCTCCCCATCCCATGTTACCTGGTGGGGGAGGCAGGTCTGGGAGCAGTGCAACAGCCAGTGGAGCTACTCAGCAGAATCCCTGCACATCCATGGAGTTATGTCTCCTCCGACTCCACACACCTGCAGCCTTGCTGTGGGTCAGTATTGGTGGGTCAGCTCCTTTCCTCACTGGGAGGGGCAGCAGCACACGGGGAAAAGAGCAAAAGGACAGCAGCTCCTCCAGTAGCCATATCACTCGCAGCCCTGCTCACCTGAGGGGCTGCTGCTGTACGGAGCCAGAGAATGGAGCTCCATAGAAGTGTAGCCGGTGGGGCTGCTCCTTTCCCCGCTGGGAGGGGCTGTAACAGGGAAAGAAGCAGAATGCTCATAGCTCCTCCAGCTGCTGTGTCGCTCTCAACTTCCCCCCCTCCTCCATTCTCCTGAGAGGCAGCTCCACAGAAGGGCTGGTGGTGGTACAGTGTCTTTCTGGTACACCATACTAGCTATAAATTGCTTGCTGGTACAGTGTACTACACTGCTCTGGCCACTTTCTTACCAGTATGCCATACCAGCCTACTTTCACCTCTGCATGGCAGCCATAATGAGTGCACTGCATGTGAAGATTCTAGCTCAGTAGGAACCTGAAAAGTAATTGTGTCACTTCAGTCATCTGTTGAAAGCTTCTATAATATACAGACACATATGATATAAGGGTGCCTAAATTCGATACTATATCACATATGCTCCTCTCCCATGACAATCCACACACTGTTCCAATGGTGCTCACTTTCCTAGAACTTCTACTCTGTCAACTTCCCTGTAATTTACAACTCCACCCACTCTTCTCAGGAATAACAACTGTGTGCAGTAAGCCCTGCATGGGTGTGATAACAGTAAGAAAGTGATGACTAGTTAAAACAGTCTGGACTTGCTCAAAGTCACAACTGACAAAGCAAACCTCCCTGCCTGCTCCAGCCTGCTCTTTTGTAGATGAATCACAGCATCAGTTGGAGGGTTTATAAGCAAGTTTCAACTTGGAGTGGATGATTCCCAATCCACTATTAGAGCTAGAGGAGGAAGGATATTTTCCTTTATTTAATAATCATGACTGAGAATACACTAGGTAGGGCTAGAATCTAGAGGAATTATTTACATTATCTCCCTATTTTTGCCACACAAGAAGAAAACAGCACTAAGAAATAATTTGGCTGAAAGAATTAACCAAGTACCTCTGGCTTTCCCTAGGAGCAAAATTTATTTTGTGCATGGAATAACTTTCACAACAAAAGGCTTTGTAAAATCCAGTTAGTAATGATTACAAAGTGCAGCAATGGCCATATGCTGTACGGTGCAGTATTAGCTGTCTTTTTCATGTTTTCCTATGTTCGGTTTCTCTATCTTCAGAAAACACAGGGCATACTTTGTTCCAATGATATAAAGTTGAATTTTCAAAACTGCCTAAGTGACTTAGGAACACAAGTCCCATTGAAAATCTATTGGATATTTACATGCTTCTGAAAATGTTAGCTGTATAGGTGGCTGAAGAAGGATTGTGCACTGGCCTGGGACTTAGGATGTGAATGTTTAGTTCCTGGGTCAGTCACAGACTTCCTGTGTGACCTTGGGCACATAACTTGGGACAGCTTGCAGTATATGCAGAAGGCATGTGCAGAAGGAACAATCAGTTTCACACATACAGATTGGGAATTGATTATCTAGGAAGGAGTACTGCTGAAAGGGATCTAGGAGTCATAATGAGCCATAAGCTAAACATGAGCCAACAGTATGGCACTGTTACAAAAAAAGCAAACATGATTCTGGGATGCATTTACAGGAGCGTTGTGAGCAAGACATGAGATATCATTCTTCGGCTCTACTCTGCGCTGATTATGCTTCAATTGGTGTACTATGTCCAGTTCTGGGTATCACATTTCAAGAAAGAGGTGGAGAAATTGGAGAAGGTCCAGAGAAGAGCAACAAAAATTATTAAAGGTCTAGAAAACATGATCTATGAGGGAAGACTGAAAGATCTGGGCTTGGTTAGTTTAGAAAAGAGAAGACTGAGAGGGGACATGATAGCGGTTTTCAAGTATCTAAAAGGGTGTTATAAGGAAGAGGGAGAAAAATTGTTCTCCTTGGCTTCTGAGGATAGGATAAGAAGCAATGGGCTTAAATTGCAGCAAGGGAGGTTTAGGTTGGACATTAGGAAAAACTTTCTAACTGTAAGGGTGGGTAAACTCTGTAATAAATTGCCTAGGGAGGTTGTGGAATCTCCATCTCTGAGATATTTAAGAGCAGATTGGATAGACATCTATCAGGGATGATCTAAATGGGTGCATGGTCCTGCCATGAGAGCAGGGGACTGGACACGATGACCTCTCGAAGTCCCTCCCTGTTCTAGGATTCTGTGATTCTATATCTGTGATTCTGTTTTCTAGTTATGCTGTGACTCTGGCCTGGTCTACCCGCAAAACTTAGGTCAATGTAGCTTCATCACTCAGGGAAGTCAAAAATTTCATGCGTTGTGTGACATAGTTAGGTCCGCTAACGTAGATGGCACAAGGTTGACAAATTCTGTCAACATAGCTACCACTTGTCCATAAGGTAGACTGCCTACATTGATGGAAAAATCCCTTTCCTTAGCAAAGGAAGTGTCTACACCACAGCATTCTAATGGCATAATATAATGCCACAACAGTGCTGCTATGCACAGTGGTTGTCAACTCGGGTATGTCTAGACTACATGGCTCTGTAGACGGAGCCATGTAGATGAGTTTACTAGACATAGGAAAATGAAGCGGCGATTTAAATAATTGCCGCTTCATTTACATCAAAATGGCCGCCGTGCTGTGCCGATCAGCTGTTTGGCGGCACAGTGGGACAGTCTGGATGTGCCACGGTCGACAAGGGAAGCTGTGCCGCCAAACAGCTGATTGGCACAGTGCGGCGGCCATTTTGATGTAAACGAAGCGGCGATTATTTAAATTGCTGCTTCATTTTCCTATGTCTAGTAAACTCATCTACATGGCTCCGACGACAGAGCCATATAGTCTAGACATACCCCTCTTTACCATTATGAGCCACATAATGCAGCTCTCTCTATGTGTTATGTGAGCTGAATCTACTCAACATGTATACTACCTGCCTGGCCCTGAGGGTCTTACATGGGCCACAGCTGTGTGTTGACTAGACCACAATCAGCCCACAGGACAAAAGTTGAGAACCACAGCACCTATAGTGTAGTGTGCAACTTCACTGCTACACCAATTTAGCCACATTCATGGTATCTCTAGTGACAGATGAATTTGGCCTATTGGTCTGAACAGTAATTCCACTGGAGCAACAAAACAGGGAAGCAGATTCTGTAGGTCATTACTGCTGAAGAGCTGAGTGTGTTGGAATTAAAGGGGGGAATAACAAATATGATGTGCTGAATAGTTAGCTTACTGGGAAGTTTGGCAGGGAATTGAATTGACACTTTTGGGGTGGCTCTTGCTTGTGCTTTCCATGTCTACTAACACATTCAGAAAACTAAGAGGTTTGACGTCCAGATCTTTCAAGTCATTCTCTTTTTTCTCTCGTCACATTAAACCTCCCATTATTATTATGATTATTACTGTGGTACCTAGGAGCCCTCGTCATAGACCAGGACCCCCTTATTCTAGATACCTCCGCCTTTTCCTGGATTTCCTGCCCTAGGAATCTGCCATTTTAGATAGATAGATAGATAGATAGATAGATAGATAGATAGATAGATAGATAGATAGATAGATAGATAGATAGATTCCATCTCATTCACTCTGTCAGGTAACTAATTCCTGCTATGGAAGAACCTTCCCTCCCAATACCCAAATCTGAGACTGCCACCACATCCCATCAGGGTAACTCCAGTGGGACACACCAGCTCTTCTGTTTTCAGCGACTGTGAGGATTTCTCTCAGCTAGGTGCAGACAGGTAGGTGAAGTAAAGGACACTTCCCTACATCTACCCTCCAGTCACAGAGTCTGTCTTTATAACGGCATCAGAATTGTTGGTGACATCAGAATCCTCTTTTTGGTGAGGCATTTAACAATCATTTAATGGATACTTCCTGTGTACGTTCAGGTTTGTAAAACCTTTTTGAAAATTGCAATGTTGGATCTAAACTACCTCAATGGTCCTGCCCAGCTGCCTACTTCTAAATTTCTCTCTCCCTTTTGTGTTATTTATTATTAAGGACCTGACTCAACTCTTCATAGGATCTGTACAGTGACATTAAAGAAAGCTGACTCAGGCCCTAAGTCCATGTATATAAAATGTAACTCTGCAAAGTATTTTGGGATACATTTTTAAATGAAATTCTAGAGTCTAGCATCACAGAATGCTAGATGCCATGGAATCTCTTTATAAATTAATGCTATGCTGTAAGGTTTAAATGCCTGCCAAAGAATAGTTCTTTGATCTGTTGACAATCATAGGCCTCATTAAAGCTGATCACAGTTCTTTCAGGCTAGTGGAAAGGAAAAATTAAATCCCTTTATGGACTGAGATAATGAGAGACAATAAAAGCTACTTCCCAAGATAACTGGCTACACAGAAAAATCTGAGCAAGGTTTTCCTAGACCTTATTGCAAATGTAGGGGCTACAGTGTTGTTTGGAAAGCTCTGTGAGAGAGATGAAAGCCACCAAAAAGTCAGCAGAGAGAAGGAGCTGTGAAAGAGAGTGAGCTTTTTGGGACACAGGACTGGCTGGAAAGGTAGGATTGTAAATTGTGAGCAAGGAAACTGTCTGTTGTTGTTTGTTTCTACTGAGTTCAGTGCAGCAGGGCTTTGCGTACATTCTTTGTAAATAAACCAAAGAAATACCTACATGGTATAAACAATGTGAATGGAAACAGTCCTTTGAAGCCCTGAATATTGGCTAACTGTCTGAGTCAAAAGGGCAACACTAATAATTAACGCAGGGGTGGCCAACCCCGCGGCTCGCGAGCTGCATGCGGCTCTTCAACGAAAAAATTGCGGCTCCCGCACCTACTGCTCCGAAAGGGGCAGCGTGTTTCTGTCTGAAAGAGACAGCGCCGGAGTTGCGGCATCCTGTTCAGATTTCAAAATGGCTGCCTTCAAAAGGCAATGCCTGCTCTGCTCTTAAAAGGGCAGTGGCTGGGGACCTTTTTTGCTAAACCAAACAGCTCAACAATTTTTTTCCCTCAGCTCTTTGCACTGTATCCACCACTATTTTGGCTTTTTGTCTGTAACGGGTTGGCCACCCCTGCATTAATGTTTTATACTGCTCTAGGTCTTAATCCTTCAAGTCCTCCAAGGAGTGCCATGCTACCTCAACTCTCGGTGATGACAATTAAAGTTTAGGGTGCTCTGCATCTTACAGGATTGAGTCCATAGCTCCTGATCTCTAAGGAGCTAAAATAATATAAACATTTAATTTTTGTATTAAAATTTTTTTACCATCCTGCCACAAACAGTGCCATGCATAGGATGAGAAGGCTAAAGAAAGAACAAGTTAAACTTCCCTCAAATTTCCCTTTGTTGGAAAGATCAAGAAACCTGATCTAAAAATGCCCTGATGGTATTAAATCATTATAGACTTATAGTCTTTATGGCTATATGTCTAAATAAGCAATGCATGCCTACAATGCAGTGCTACTAAGAGACCTTTCACATACTCACATAGACCCCCTAGGGATAAAAGAATTATTTTCTCCAGAACATTTTGTAAACCATTAATCAGACATGTTTATTGCATGAGAGATTAGTCATACAAATGTTCTTCACCTCACTTTTCACACAGAATGAATTAATCAGGCTAGCCAAACCTTTTTTATTATCAGACCCAGCTGAGAAGTGGTGAGGCAGTTTCCAAAAAGAGCAGAGAGAGCTACAGGATGGAGGTTGGATCTGGTACTGGCCCTGGACCAAAATGAAAGGCATTGTCAGTGAAAGCTTCCAGGCCCCTGCAGCCTGTGGTAGTCAAGGGAATAGCTATGTTTGGTGTTACTTTGTGAGGGTTTTTTTTTTTTTAAATTATTTAATTGTGGCCCCAGGGAAAAGCCTAAAAGATCTGGGTGTGGCATTAGTCTTCCTGGATAATATAGAGACAGGCCAGCAGCCCTCCAGGCCTTCACCCAGGAGTATGGGAAAGTTGTTCATTTAATTACATCTGTGCTTAGCAGAAGTACTATAGCGAACCAGATACACATTGCTGCTACTGTTGAAATTCCGTGGCTGCTTTAATACAGTGACAACAAGTTACTGAACTGTTGATTTCTGCAGATTTGAGACAAAAATCTCACCAGTCAACAGCTTCTGTAGATTTGTGTTGCCATAAAATATATTTGGAAGAAAAAAGTACATACTCCTCATTTGAGAAATCAATTCTATGATCATTATATTAGCAATTGCCATAGTTAAATAGATACAGGATTGGAAAGCTTCAATTTTTATGATAAAAGCCAATAAAATGATTTTACCATATACACAAACCAGTGGAACGATATTTCCATATAATAATAATTGAAATTTACAGAGAAGCAAGTAAGGAAAATGCTGCATGAGAACTTCACAGAGTTTGATTTAAGACTACCAACTTTGTATATTTTAATAGATGCTATTGACAATTTGTGTTTTAAAATTATAAAGCTTTAACTTTTCAGTCTCAGCATCTACTGCCATTATATAATTATCTGATTTCCCCCAATTCTGACACCCTCATAATTTTTTGCAACTGTGAAAATTTAAATCAATAAATATTGAACACTGCTTAAAAAGAAAACATCGATATTATCTGTTGAAATTATAAATTATAAAAATCAACTTTTGCTAAGGTGCATTAAATGGCCTGGAAGACACACGCTTTTGACCTTCAGAGAGCTCTTCTTTAGGCCTGGGAAAGATATCCAAAGTATCACAACCAAATACAAGGCTGGAGAAATTGTTAAGCATTAAGGGTTATCACGTGTTACAGGAGACCTTTTAAAATGAAGTGGGCAATTAACTTCTCTACAGTCATAGAATGAAGGAGAATTTAGAGGTAGAGTCAGAATGCCTCTAAGCATAGGTTTATGCTAGAAGGACAGGTTGATCTAAGCTATGCAATTTGAATCACGTAGTAGCATAACTCAAATTTATGTATCTTAGGTCTACTTACAGTGGGGTCTACTTACTGCAGGTGGTCAACAGAAAAAACTCTCCTATCAACTTCCCTTACTCATTTCATTCTGCTAAAGTCAACAGGAGCATGATCGTCAGTCAATTTAGAGAGTCTTTACTAGACCCGCTAAATTGACCATCAGTGAATTGATAGCTGCAGCATCAATCCACTCCATAGTGGAGACAAGGACTCAGCTCTGGAAATAGCTCACTCACCACAGGTAAAAGGATATAATACGTGCTTCCCATCCAGTTAGCTGAAAGGAAGGCTATTTGATCATGCCCACTCTCATGCAACTACCCACAGTTTGGGGTATAAAATTAGCAGCAGCATCAACAACCTGACTGTCCTGCAGTAAGTGAGGGTAAAAGGTGCCACCAACACTCTTCAATTCTCTTCTCCAGTGAAGGAATAGCTACAGTTTTGGACAAAGATATGGGGAGAAATTCCTATTGACTTGAAGGAGTCTGGGATTTCAGTTTCACCTTTGTTTCTTCATACAAAAACATGTGGGTTGCAACAGAGAAATGCTGGAAATGTCTCCATTGTCCCCCAGACATGTGCTCTGATACCAAACAAACCTGTCATCTTAGATAGTAACAAGAACCATTTGTATGATATTCATTGCAAAACCATTCTGTGCATTATAAACAGATTTTACTCGAATGAAGATAATTATAAAATATTTGGATTTGAAGGGAGGACTGTGTTATTATTAAAGTAAAGTACATAAAAACATTAGCACAGAGAATGGTTCATAAGAAGTAAGGTATTTAATTTATTTTCTTTCAGCTTGCAGAACATCCTTAACAATTTGCATTTTTCCAAAATGTATTTGTTATTTGTACATATTAGAACTGATTTAGTTGATTACATTTGGTAGCCTAGGGATCAATCATGCTTAATTGTAACTCAAGCTGCACTGCTTAATTGTGAGTGGTCAGATTAGTCACAGAGTTTTCTTCTCTGGCTGGGGGGATAGAAGCATTTTAAGGGCAAAATATGCATATTTAAAACTTGGTGTCCATGATTATGTTTGCCTGGAAGTGGCTTTTTGCATAAACATTTGGGTCTATACAACAACTGATAGAATGTTCATGGAAAACAAAGTAAGTCTCCATGGCAAAGCACTGTGTGTGTGTGTGTGCACATCTTTACATAAGGCTGAAGCAATTCTGAGAACAAAATGGCCGCTGTCTGCACACAATCAAGAGTTCTTGTAAAAATAAAGATGAAGCGCAGAAAATAAAAGCAACACAATTTAGTAGTTAATTCACCTCAGTGAAAGACAGTAACAAGGAAGAAGGTGAAATTTAATTTCTAATCAAGATTATTAGGGTATCCTACTAAAGATTTTAACTTCAAAAAATGTTGCCCACAGAAGCTCATCCTTTTTGTCTCGTTTGTACACAGAAAGTCTATTAATATAATAGACAATCCAAGAGCACAGGATTGCAGAGAACTCAGTCTCCAGGACCATGTCAGATAAAACTCTGCATGGACATGTAGCTATTTAAAAGTGAACAGAGTAAAGTGGTAACCAACATATGAATGCCTAATGAACAAACACACCTTTGAGTGTCCTTTCCAGCTCAGAGCATGTATGGTTACTTTGAATGTCCCTATTGCAAAAATCCTCAAGATGTGAATAAATTATAAGTTGGAGAATTTATTATTGGCACCTGCATCCTCTTTTCCCATTGCTTGTTTTTCTGTACCTGCAATTTAATTACCAAAACTTTTGGCACTGCTAGCTGTAAAAAGGCAACCTTCTGTTATTTGCAGAGTAGATGTGTCTTGTAGGTGTCTGCAATGGAGCCTTGCACCCAATCATGCATCAAACACTACCAGACATCTGCTGAACTTGCCTGGAGCTTCGTACCATCTGTATTTTGCAGGTACACAATGTGCAAGCTCTCCTGGCTGCCTTATGCCACCACGGTGAGCTGATCTAAATCAGCAGGGCACACTCACTGCATGGAAGGGGAAATATTAATAATAATTAAAAAGAAATGTGAAAGGTTTTTTTACTTTTATGGTATTATTCATCTGATGAAATAATCTCAACATTTGTCACTTCAGCAAAATGTACCAATCATTTACTTCAATAAAGATTAAATGAATCTGTGTTGCATGAAGATTATGACTGGTGATTTTAATTATGTCAACTATTTAGGCCCAAATCTAACTCTAAGAATTTGACTTTGTTCAATACAGCATGGCTCAATGAATCTCAATAGCCTTCTGAGTCTTATCTAGCAGATTCCACTGGTCAAAACTGATTAATACTTCTGATTACACTTGGTGCTTTCAGGGCCGGCCCACAACATTTTGGCACCTGAGGCGAGGGAGCTCAAATGACGCCCCCATGTCCCCTCGCTGCACCAGCAGCAGACACAATTTTCTACACTCTGGGTCCTAGTGGCACCCTCCCACAGTCTGGCACCTGAGGCGGCCGCCTTAGTTCGCCTCATGGTAAGGCCAGCCCTTGGTGCTTTCCTTTCAATATGTTGCACAAATAAACTGTGTAGTAGCTTTCCTTTCAGTACCACAGCACTGTGTTATTTTTTTATACCCTCCTGGCTTTCATCAGCTCTACTCCCATTTTATTATACAGATGGCAAAAATAACTACCCTGAAGCATTAAATAAAGGCTAGGGGGACCAAGCCATAAAACAACAGCAACAAAAAGTGCTTAATAGTTTCCCAGAACACATCTAAAGGAGTGCTCAGGTACCACAAAAGGGATGTGCACATCCATTCATTGCTGTAGCAAGGATCACCATTAGATATTAATAATGACAAAATGTATAATTACAGCACATCCTGTTATGAATTTATACCTGATTCAAACAGTGTTTTGGGGATTGGAGGAAATGTATTATTTTGCAGCCAGTCTCAGGCCTGGATTGATCACCTTGTGTAAAATGTTTCCAAATCAGTTGTATAACAACAGACCAAAAGGTTTTCAAGGTGTAATAATCTCAGGAGAAACGGAGATGATTTTTCCCATTTAGATCTGTTATGACTTTAGCCAATTTCGTCACCAGAGCTGCCAGAACACATGCCAACTATAGAAGTGTAGTTGACTGCAATTAAGAAAGATGGAATGAGTCAGTTCCTGTATAAGATTAGCACCTGACCTATTTGAGGAACAATGAGCCAAATTAGGTGAATTCATAAATAGAATAGTAGGCATAATTTTACAATGTGTGTATATACCCATTGTAATTCCTAACCAATGCTGTCTGAACTTCACTGCATTCCTTTACTTGTTTTGTATTTCTCAGCCTGTCTTTTAATGATTAAGCAACATGCCATAAGGAAAACTGTCGTCATTCTGTTTTATCTTCAGAAAAAAAAGTTAAGCCATGTCTACGCTACCGCTTAGGTCAGCATAACCTTGTGGAAAACCCCACACACCTTTGAGCAACATACATTTCACCTGCAAAAGGGTCATACAGTGCTGTCAGTGGAAGAGCTCTCTTATTACCATGAAGAGGCTACCCAAGTGACATTACAGCAGTGTAGCCGCTTTGGTACAACTATGCTGCGGTAAGCTGCCTAGAGCAGACACAGTTTTAATTACATAAATGTTTCCAGATGAGAATGGGAGTATTTTACATCCACTCTGAGTTCATTTTGCACTGTCTAAATAAGGTGCAGGGAAACTAAATAAGGTGCAGGGAAACCAAGTCAGTCCCACAGAATGTTATTTAGTTAGGCCTTTTTTGTGAATATGGATATAATTAAACAAGGTCCATTTGCAACAAATCCATAGCCACCTAGAACTTTCACTGTCACTGAGAACTTTCTGGTGTAGATGAGAATAGAACTCAGACTTTCCTACCCTGAAAGCATCAGTGAATCTATGGCGATCACCATGAACTCGATAAGGCCCATGATACACCAGTGAGTGGTTCTGATTTAATCTGAAAGAGGGTAATGAAACCTGTGTCTGCTATCCAGTTCATTATAGTCTATGTGGAAGCAAACAACAGTCACAAAATGCTGCTGCTACTGAAAATAATGCTATTGATCATCTTCATTTCTCTACATTTGAACAAAAACAATTAAACATGGAATTTTTTTTCAGTCCAAATGTATCGTTCAACCAGGCTGCTCTGTGGCTGTTAGGCATCCTTTTCCAACTAGTGCAACTACTGCATGTAAACAACAGATACTATTTTGAATAAGGGACTAAGGTCTACTTTCAGAAGTGATTTAGGTACTGAAAAGCTTAAGGCTCATTGATTTTTGATGACATTTACATACCTCAAATTGAAAATTTACTGATGAGCCTTGTTAGAACTGCATGCTTCTCCAATAGAATTCATCAACAAATGGAAACTTATTATGAAAAAAATTAAATTTCAAAGATGGTTTCTTTTTTTACATGGTCTAAACCCTGTAAGAGTAATAGTGTTTCACTTTTTCTTCTCCTTCTCTGTAACAGTTTGTTTATAAATTCCAAAATAGTGAATGACAGGGTTGAAATTAACAAATGGATAGGGAGGAGAGGGTGCCAACTCTCTCACAAAGATATAGGACCTTCAATTGCATTCAGTGGCATAAAAAGGAAAAGAAAAAGAAAAAAAGGAGATAAAAAGATGATAACACCCCAAATATATTATTTCAAAATGTAATACATTATAACATTTTAAATTTAAGGGGCTCCATTTCAGTGAAAAGAAAAACAAGTCTTCTAAAAAGCCAAAGGCATACAAGAATGGAGAGTGCCCAACACTAGCCTTCTATGACTATATAAGAATCAGTGTAAGCTGGGTGCACAATCATTTTAAAAACTGATTAGCACACTTTCCTACGTGAACGTGGCTGTTCCCCTGAGCTCACTAGTAGCAGCAGTATAATATACAACTTCTGAACATTATTCTCTATACTGTGGCATGTAACTGAAATATTGGAGTTCAGATCATATGCCATCAGTGCAGAAAACACAATACATGTAGCAGCCAAGTGAGCATATTTGCATTTAGTTTTGTTTGGTCTGTTTACTGAAGTCACTCTCAATAAACTCCTCTATTTGTTCTAGCTTATAAATGCAACCTTGCTCACACTGAATTCCATAAAGCTGGGTGATCAAGCCTTGGATTTTTTATATAGTTCCAGAGAGAATATCTAAAACTGACATTGAAACTCAGTACATTAGATTAAAAGAAACAGCAATATATAACAAGTCTCAAGTTACAAAGCTGGAACATCAGAAGAACATACTGAAACCGAGAAATCCCTTGAACTCTGCAGTGGTTTGAGGTTCAGTATCAATGCTAAGTTGAATTTCTATGCGTAACAAAGTACAGCCAAGCTTTAGCATTTTTCACCCAAAGACTTGATTCTATCAATCTCAGTATAACACTAGAAAATGTCAAAAGGACTATTCTTTGACCCCCAGTAAGCAGTAGCTCATGTTATCTGCTGTTGGTCTACTTATCTCTTTGGTACCTGTTTTTTAATCATATCATACCTCTTTGAATCTTTCCCAACTCACAGATGTAAGGAATTCTGCTGTTCTCTTTAAACCAGGCATGTCCAAAGTCCGGCCCGCGGGCCAATTGCGGCCCGTGTTCTGGTTTAATACGGCCCCCCAGGTAATTTGGCAATATCTATCTTTTATGGCCCCCAACGAATCCATATGTATTGAGATGAATACATTGTAAAATCTCAGTTAAAGTCAGTTGGTCTAAATCAGTTATAAATATATTTGGACACAACATGTATACTTGGTGTTATGTTCCTGTTCATATTTTTTGAACTTAAAAGTTGACAGACAACCTTTATTACCAATAATATGTAAGGTACTTTACAATGTTCCTGACATATATTTCAGCTTCCTGGATTTTTTTTTTTTTTATCTGGCCTTCAGATATGAAAGGCAGAGTAATTTAACACCTGTTTAGATTGGTCATCCATGTGACGAAATGAAAAGTATGCCGTTTGCAATAAACTTTGCATAAAATAGTTAATTTGCATTTAATTTTAATGGTTCAAAGAATGTCAGGCAAAATGGTCGGCCCTCATGCATGTTCACTTCATCAAATCTGGCCCTCTTTGAAAAAAGTTTGGACACCCCTGCTTTAAACCAAACATTAATATTTGGAAGCAAAAAGCAGAGAGATTTTTTTTTTATATCTGATTTTAAAGTAACAGAAAAGAGCTTAGTGTACCCTTGAGAAATACTCAGACCCTTCTGTTTATTTCCACACCTTGGATCTCAACCTGGAGATGGAACTGACCCTCAAGGTTATAATGAGAAATGGGATGCAAATATTTCAAAGTTCTGGTGTGTTCAGATGTGGGATTTAGACACTTTCAAAATTTGCTTGAGGTGGGACAGACAGTGGAACTAAATGTTTAGTCAGGCCCATCTCTGCTGAGAATATCTGTGAGCTGGAAGTGAGTTATGAATACTGACATGCAGTGAACATACCAAGCTCTTTATAATTCTTATGGTACCACACGTAGGTTTAAGAACTAGTAGTTCACTCCATTCATTGCTTTAAGCTCAGTGAAACTTTCCCAGATAATCAGAGATCACACTTAGCTCCCTAATAATCCTGTTTTTGTCTTACAAGGCCATGTCTTCACTACCCAGAAGATAGCTGCTATCACGATCAATCTTTCAGAGTTCAATATAGCGGGTCTAGTAAAGACCCACTACATCAAACTCAAAGGAAGCCCTGTTGGTGCCAGTACTCCTGCTTCTTGTGAAGAGTAAGGGAAGCTGACAGGAGCATTTGCTCCTATCAACCTCCCACTGGGAAGACTGCATGGAAACTCATATTAAGGTACATCAGCTCCAGCTACATAATTAATATAGCTGAAGTTGTGTATCTTAATTTGACCTTCCCCCACAGTGTAGACCTGGACTAAGAGTCCTTTGTTGCCTTGATGGAGGTGTGGATGATACAGTTTGTTCTGGATTTGTAGCCAATGGGACAGGAAATATTTAATATGCCACCCATTGAGTTGCTGGAGGCAATCCGGTGTTTTTGGTCACATTACCTGTAAGTTGGACATACGTTGTCCTGGACTGGGGAAGGTCAATGGGGAAGTACAGGGCTTATATTGTTAATTTCTCCCTTGAGAGCACTATTTGGTCTTAAGGAAGCTATTGCCAAGGCTTTTTAAAAGAAATATTCTAGTGTCATTGACAAGCTTGCTAGCTGTAGACCTGCATCTTCTCTTCTCTTTTGATGAATTATTTCCTTCTAATGGTGGATGAAAAGAAAATGCTTGATTCCCTTCTCACTACACTAGTCTAGCTTCATTTACTTCAGTGGAGTTACTCCTGATTTGTAGGTGAGGGGAAAATCAGGCCTAAAGTGTTTACCATGATGGTGTTACAAAGTATCAGATGATACTATTGACAATGAAGAGCTGTTGATACAACTCTTTTCCCTAGTAGGAGAAATTCCAGAAGATGGATAGTTTCTCTGCCCAAAAAAGCAAATAATGCAACATTCAGTATTGCTACCCCTCCTAAACAATTAATAAGAAGGCATGCATATGACTCAATATAGTAATGAGACCTAGCTGTATTTGTCCACCTCATCTGACCTATCTGAAACCCAGCATCTGAATAGGTTTGAGGTTTATTGCTTAAGAAATATCTGGGTGGATCCTCAGCAAGCTACAGTTAAGGTAACATTAGCGGGCTTCAGAAAACAACTAGGGAGTCTTAGGCCACATCTACATTATAGCTGAGATCAATGCTCTGGGATTCATCCTCCAGTGGTTGATTTAGTAGATCTAGTGAAGACCTACAAAATGAACTGCAGGTCGCACTCCAGTCAACCCCTGTATTCTACTCCTGATCAGAAGAGTAAAGTAAGTCAGTGGGAGAATACCTCCAATCAACCCCCGTAGCGTAGCCCCCTCAGTAACTCGACCCCAGTTGCATTATTCATACAGCTGGAGTTGTGTACACTCATTCAGCATCCTCCATCAGTGCTTTGTAATGCCATGTATTGTTGATATATTTCTAGGTGTTGTGAAAGGTATTGCTTTTGATTAAAACGTCCTGCGTGGTTCAGGTCCTGGTTTCCTGAGAGTTTATCTTCTTGTCAATGGAATCTCTCTTATAGCAAAATGAAGGTGCCTACTCATAAGGTGTGTTCTATGAGAGAAACTGTAACCCCCCTGTGGTCCACCAGAGCCTAGCTTTGCCATCCTTCTCATGAAGCTGTGAAACTTATCATTGTTCATTTGGGACAGGATAGGCTGAAGAATGGACTAATGAAGACTTCTTAATAGGCTTTATTAGTTAGTAGCTTGTGGCTTTCAATATGATGCTATACACATTAATTATTGTAAAAAGCAGTCAAAATAGTTAAATAAATTCATCCACATAGTCATCTATACTAATATACAAGAGAAAATCAAATGATTTAGATTTAAACATTCATATTGATGAGTCAAAAACCTAACTTTATGTACTGGATGAGGCCCAACATCGTAATATAATAATAAATTGAATAATGATTGAAAAATGTGAAAACATTTCTCAAAATTTCAATTTGTTAAAATTTAGAGTTGATTAAAAAAAGAGGGTGTATTTTAATGAACACTTTCATAAAAAAATAGCCCTCTTTTTTGTCTAAAAAATTCAGAAAGTTGATTATGAGATAGTTCTGTGACAAGCTCAATAGAGAGGGTGGGAAAATTCCTATAAAAGTCAACAGATGCTTTCTGGTGATCCAGATAAAAAAAAAGGAGAGAGAGAGACAGAGGGCTATAAATGAGAGAAAGAATCAGCTACTAGCTTCCAAGAAGACATTACAAAACAGGTAAGACATTGTGAGCCCAGAACATGGGAATGACTAGTCGACTGACAATGAGGGAACTAGATCATTAGAACAGTGTTTCTCAATTTGATATCAGCCACTGGTTTGCTGCTTTCTTAAATTGTACCAGGAAGATGTTAAGGAGCAGCACTGTTCCATTGGCTGGTTGTGGGGAAACAGTAGGTTAGAAGAAGTGGATTGGTGAAGTGGATAGCCCCAGCCTACATTCAGAAATCTTTCCTGCACCTGGCCTGAAACTGTTGAAAATAATAGAGTCCCAAAGTGATCATTAAGTTCTGAGGTCTTCTGGAGTGATTCACACATCATTAGTATTTGGATACTAAATAGCTGTTTGAATGAAACTGGGTGAGTTAATTAAAACAACCAAATTTGAAAATGGGGCCTACCAAATCAAATGAAACCATCAAAGGTTAATTTATGGGCATTTTATATCCTCCCATAATACCATCCAGCATTCAGCAATGTCATAGACAGCACAGGCTCCTAGACACACAGACTCCTGAAGTGGTAATTCCAATGGAGAAGCTTCATTTTAATATAATGTAGGCTAATGTGGTCATCAATACAGGTTTACCCACATATCACACTTGGTTTCCTGTCTTGCTTCAGCATGTTCAAGACTTTGAGTCACCTTGTTATCCTCCTACATCTGAGGTGAGGGAGTCTTTCTCGAGGTAGCTGGACATCAACACCCTGACATGGCCAGCCCTTCGGCCACTCAAGCGCTCTCCTCAGGGCTCTGACAGTCCCTCCTTTGCCTTGCAGGTTAACACTCTGTGTATCCCAGTCCCCAAACTCTTCAAAAACATTTCCCTGCAGTGTCCAGCCACTGTCACGAGACACACACAGTAATTACTAGGTAAATTGATCCCAAAGAAACAGTATACCCACAGCTTGACTGATACTACTCAGAATCAGGTCTGAAGCCTGAAATGTATTTATAGAGAAAACAAATATAATTTTTAATTTATAAAGATTAAGATTTAAGAGATAGTGAGCAAAGATAAGAAAACTGGATTACAGGTAAAACAATAGGTACAAAATGCTTCCTAGAGACTGTGGCTATGTCTACACTGGCCACAATTTCCGGAAAAGGGATGCAAATCAGGTAAGTCAGGATAGGGAAATCCGTGGGGGATTTAAATATCCCCCGCGGATTTAAATAAACATGTCCGCCGCTTTTTTTCCGGCTTGGGGAAAAGCCGGAAAAAAAGCGTCTAGACTGGCGCGATCCTCCGGAATAAAGCCCTTTTCCGGAGGATCTCTTATTCCTACTTTGACCTGATTCTTTGAAGTAGGAATAAGAGATCCTCCGGAAAAGGGCTTTATTCCGGAGGATCGCGCCAGTCTAGACGCTTTTTTTCCAGCTTTTCCCCAAGCCGGAAAAAAGCGGCGGACATGTTTATTTAAATCCGCGGGGGATATTTAATCCCCCGCGGATTTCCCTATCCTGACTTACCTGATTTACATCCCTTTTCTGGAAATTGTGGCCAGTGTAGACGTAGCCTATATGTAATGCTAAGGTTAAAATCCTTGTCTAAAGCCATTTCTAACCTAAAAGAACATTTAATGTCACTAAACCACATGCCCAGGATCCAACTTGCATGAATGGAAAAAGCACTGTCCTTTTTGCTTCCTCAGTGAAAATGATAAAATGTTTTTGTTTCTCCTTACATTTCCCATGGTTATTGTTTTCCCCTACAAGATAGGACTCTAGGGGCATGTCTAAACTAGCAAGAAGATCGAGCCTCCAGAGACTGATCTTCTAGCATTCGATTTAGTGGGTCTAATGTAGGCCCGTAAATTGAGCACTGAGGGCAGCTCCACTGGCATCCGATACTCCTCATTCTGTGTTAATAATGACATTATTCCTTTCCAACCTCTTTAGCAATGTTATGACATTGACCTATCTAAATAAATGTGCTAGTGGAGGGATTTGCAGAAATGGCAGTGTTTGTGCATGCATGTGTGTGAGAAAAATAAATTCATCATAAGACCGTAATTTGAACATTAAAGCTTATTCATCTTCAATCACCACTGGTTTATATATATTTTTTAAAGGCTGGTTATATTTTATCATGTACATAATTTCCTTCGCATGCTATTAATTAGATTTAGGAGAACTCCTCCTAAATGGTAAGAGCTAGGATCATCACAGTCAGTATACAGCTTCCTCTTATCATAACTTAAATCAAGGTAAGAGTTTGATTGTTCCAGGAAAATGGAATGTGCCTGGAATGGCATTGTTTCACATAAAACCATACAGAAAAGAAACAGAGCCACCAGGCAGGTGAAAGTGGCTGGTTGGGGGCACACCTCCCCACATCCAGGACTACTCCAACCCAGGCACCATTTAGGCAGGACCGGAGGGGAGGGGGCTGAAGCACCTTCCCCTGATTCATATGGGATCATTTCTGACTGTTCCCCTTCATCAGGGGGGATGCAATCAGTTTGCTGCATTCCTCACTAAACCCCTCATCCTGAGCCTTACTGCAGAGCAATGATTTAAATGAATCATTAATATTTTAATTTTATTTTTCAAAATCTTTCTTGAATAGCTCCATCTGTTAGTCTGTGCTTACACAGATTTGATTTAAAAATAAAAAAGGAATCTTATAAAAAGTGGAAACTAGGTCAAATTACAAAGGATGAATATAAGCAAATAACACAGGTATACAGGGGCAAGATTAAAAGGCAAAGGCACTAAATGAGCTAAATATAGCTAGAGACATAAACGATAAGAAGAAGACGTTCTACAAATATATTAGAAGCAAGAGGAAGATCAAGGAAAGGGTAGGCCCATTGCTCAGTGAAGAGGGAGAAACAATAACAAGAAACTTGGAAAAGGTAGAGGTGCTTTCTTTCTTTCTTTCTTTCTTTCTTTCTTTCTTTCTTTCTTTCTTTCTTTCTTTCTTTCTTTCTTTCTTTCTTTCTTTCTTTCTTTCTTTCTTTCTTTCTTTCTTTCTTTCTTTCTTTCTTTCTTTCTTTCTTCACCAAGAAGTTTGATGGTGACGGAATGCCTTATATAGTGAATGCTAGTGGAAATGGGATAAGTTTAGACATTAAAATAAAAAAAGAACAAGATAAAAATTACTTAGAAAAGTCAGATGTCTGAAAGTCACCAGGGCCTGATGAAATGCATCCTAGAATACTCAAGGAGCTGAAAGAGGAGGTATATCAGCCTTTAGCTATCATCTTTTAAAAATCGTGGAAGTCAGGAGAGATTCCAGAAAACTGCAAAAGGGCAAATATAATTCCCGTCTATAAAAAAGGAAATAGCAACAACCCAGGAATCTATAGACCAGTCAGTTTAACTTCTGTGCCAGGGAAGATAATGAAGCAAGTAATTCAGGAATTCATCTGCAAACATCTGAAAGAAAATAAGGTGATAGGTAACAGCCAGCATGGATTTGTAAAGAACAAATCATGTCAAACCAATCTGATAGCTTTCCTTGATAGGGTAACAAATCTTCTGGATAAGGGAGAAGCATGGAAAGGCATTTGCCATGGTCTTGCATGGCCTTCTTATCAATAAACTAGGGAAATACAACGTAGGTGGGGCTACTACAAGGTGGGTGCATAACTGGCTAGATAACCATTCTTAGAAGTAGTTATTAATGGTTCACAATCATGCTGGAAGGGCATAACAAGTCGGGTTTCACAATGGTCTGTTGGGGACCTGTCGTGTTCAATATCTTTATCAACAATTTAGATGATGACATAGAGTTACAGTGGGGGAGGTCTAGGTTGGATATTAGGAAAAACTATTTCACTAAGAGGGTGGTGAAGTATTGGAATGGGGTACCTGAAAGGGGGAGTAGAGGTGTTTAAGTCTTGGCTTGACAAAGCCCTGACTGGGTTGATTTAGTTGGGATTGGTCCAGCTTTGGGCAGGGAATTGGACTTGATGACCTCCTGAGGTCTCTTCCAGCCCTAGGATTCTATGATACAGAGTTTGCAGATGATACCAAGCTGGGAGGGGTTGGAAATGCTTTGGAGGATAGGGTTAAACTTCAAAATAATCTGGACAAACTAGAGAAACAAATAAACTGGATGAAGTTTAATAAGGACAAATGCAAAGTTCCCCATTTAGGAAGGAGCCATCAGTTTCACACACAGAGAATGGGAAGTGACTGTCTATGAAGGAGTACTCCAGGAGTACTCAATGATCTCTCGAGGTCCCTTCCAGTTCTATGATTCTATGATTCTATGATTCTGTCATACATCCAGCAGCACTTTCTTAACAACTTTGAAATTCCCATTGATGTTAGAATGTCACACACGTACACCATGCACACACACACACAATGTGAATGAATGGAGCAAAGCCGCAGAGTTTACACTGAGAATTCATTCAACGTCTGTGTTGACCATGACAGTGTGTGTAATAAATGATACAGAATGCTGGGCTAGGACTGCTACTGAATGAAGGTTCCTCTCTGTGAATGGTTTTTATAAATGAAACAGCAGCTGAAGAGAAATATGGGCCTTATAAGAGTTCCATAAACATGCTATCTTTTCTCTAACATTGGTTTCACACTCCTTGAAGCCTAAAACCTTACTGATTAATCTATACACAGCACAGAAATTTAATTACCTTTGATAATAGTGATGACCTTGCTCTACCTTATTTCTTTAGTTTAAATGACTTAGGAGAAATTCAGAGCTGGTGTAAGTAAACACATCTCCATCAATTTCAGTAAAATTATGCTTCCCTAGCACCTGGGTAGAATTTAGCCCTTTTTTGTGTTTTTATGTAAATATCTACTTTGTTTCATTAATGCTAAATCTTTACCAACAGAGACACGGGAAAAGCGATGTCATGAAATAACAAGAAACCAAACACAAAACTACCAGCTATATATACACAAGAAGTAAGACTCTTTGGCTCAGCTGATTGATGCTGGGACATGGAGATTTTCAGCATTTGAATTCTGTTCAGGTCAGCAGCAACCAAAGCTCATTGCCATCTGGTGATGGCTTGGTGGTTTGTAGTATAGATGGATGTTTTCCTTTCTCAGAATATATTATATTATGTGTTAGGTTGGTACATACTATTGGGAGGGATGAGGGAAAGAGATCCCTAGCTTTCCAGTGGGAAACAACCATTTCTTCTAGGCCTGGAAGGTCATGCAAGATCTTCAAACTGCAAGAGTTATAATGTATGCAAAAGCTACTGCAGATAATGTTAAGACTTTTATTTTAGTGCTAACAAACCATTAAATAGCTTTACTAGTCTGTCAGAGTATGTCTACACTGCACACTTATTTTGAAATAAGCTATTCGGGAAGAAATACTCCAAAATGCATTTTTTCAAAATAACACGCCTACACTACTGGGAAGCCTCAAAATTAGTCCAAGGCAGGCTTCCGTAATGTGGATGCACTACCTTGATTTAGAGCCCCAGGAGGCACTTGGAAGTAATAACTTTGAATAGCCCTGGGGAGGAGCTATTTCGAAATAGCAGCAGCGGAGCATCCACACTACTGCTATTCTGAAATAGCTATTTCAGAATAGGCATTATTCCTTGTGGAATGAGGTTTACAGAAGTTGGAATAAGCTGTCCGTTATTTTGAATTGATTTCACAATAATGGAATTGCTGTGTAGACGCTCGCATTGTTATTCTGAAATATCGCTGCTGCATAGACGCATCCTCAGTGTAGTTTGCTAAAGACTGGAGTAGCCAGGAAATCATTACCACCCAAAAGAACAGGAAGGACAAGAGTTTTGTGGGTGTTACTCAACCCATATTTCTTGCTGGGCACCACACTGCTCCACTTCGTTAGAACATAGGAATGGCCATACTGGGTCAGACCAAAGGTCCATCTAGCCCAGTTATCCTGTCTGCCAACAGTAGCCAGCACCAGGTGCCCCAGAGAGGGTGGACTGAAGACAATGATCAAGCGATTTGTCTCCTGCCATCCCTCTCCAGCCTCTGACAAACAGAGACCAAGGACACCATTTTATCCCCTGGCTAATAGCCTTTTATGGACCTAACCTCCATGAAATTATCTAGCTTCTCTTTAAACTCTATTATAGTCCTAGCCTTCACAGCCTCCTTTGGCAAGGAGTTCCACAGGTTGACTACACACTGTGTGAAGAAGAACTTTCTTTTATTAGTTTTAAACCTGCTACCCATTAATTTCATTTGGTGTCCTCTAGTTCTTCTATTTAGGGAACTAGTAAATAACTTTTCTTTATTGGCCCTCTCCACACCACTCATGATTTTATATACCTCTATCATATCCCCCCTTAGTCTCCTCTTTTCTAAACTGTTCCTCTTTTAGGCCTCCGCACAATGTTATTTCTCCTTCTCACAACTGTGGAAATCCCCCTTCCTCCTTAGCACAATACTGTGGGAGTTAACTCATCTCAGGAAAGCACCACATCTCCATCTCCCTTCATATCATAAAGCCAAACATGCTTCACAAATCTATCAGCACTCAGATACCACAGTGCTGGAAACTCCAAAATCATCTAAGTAAAGTTTTAAGTGTCTGACATTCTGATCGTTCTAAACCAGCATCCCAGTTTACAAACTTTATTTTCTTTATTTATGTCAAGTTATTCATTTCTGAAGTAAATTCTACATACATCTTTCACACTCAGTTTTGGCTGACTGCTATCTTCCTCTTTCCTTTGAATGACCTGGAGAGCAAGGAATGGATGACAGCTTAAGGACCCAAAGCAGTATCTGGTCAACAGGGATTATGCATAATGATCAGGAAGAGGAAGTGGCTGCAGAGGACAGTGGTAATCACAAAAAAGGTACAGTTAACAGTATCTGAGCAGCAAACTGGAGGCAAGAAGTGGGAGCTAGCTGCAGAACAGAGCTCAGCCTCTGGTAAAGGAGTTTGACCATCAGATACATGTAGAGCATGGCAGAGTTCTGACCAAACAGATCAACCAGCAATTTAGGGAAGTGTCATGAACTGGCCTATTGCAAAGCTGGTAAGATGAGACTATATTCGGATTGAACTATCTGGCTTCAGGGAGCTAGAACAATGACCTATATGTCTGGGCTTCTTTATTTGAATTTCAGTTAGTCTTGCACAGTTTCACAGGCATTCTATGCAACAAACCATGCACAGGATCCATGTTTTTTGGTTTGTTAGTTTGCTTTACTGGCTGATGAAACTAGTAGGGAAATATAGGATGAACTGTTGATGGAAATGATCGACATTTCTCTCCCAGGAATGGAAAAGACAGAGTGCTTGTGGATTGTAAGCAACTATTGCACAGCTCCTGTTTGAGAATCCAATGTTTATCATCAACAAGCTATTTATAACCATATTATATGTTCTTCCCATAGGTTTGGGCAACAATGTGAACAAAACAGGGAGAATCAAATTCAGGTCTGCTAGACCAAATACCTCAGACTTTCTCTCCAAAAAAGAAGAATGATAAGCTGCTGTTGTGCTGAGACCTTTGCCCTCATACTGACTGATATAGTCTCATTGTTTCCAACGGCTCCCTTATCTTCTGTATCATATCTACTCTTCTCTGTTGCCTTACACTCACACTGTAAGTGGTCTGGTGCAGCAGGGACCATCTTGCTGTTCGGTGTCTATGCAGCACATAGCAAAATGATGTCCTGATCCGTTACAAGGGTGTCTCAGTTCTATGGTAATACAAATAATAAATAATTGAAGAAGATTTGAGAGATTAGGGTCTGTGTCCCCTGGACTGCCCTCCAGGGCTTAATGATTTCTTTTTCAGACAGACTTAATAAAAACTCCCATCTTAGTTGAAGAGCATGAGAGTTTACTGCTTAGTATCTGACACACCTGCAGTACTAGCTTTTATGCTTATGGTGCATCTGGCAGGCCACCAAGTATATGAAAGACTTTGGTGTTCTCGGACACTGACAGTGAAACTCTGCTGAGGGGGCAGCTACACTTGTGAGTTTCCTATTCCATGTTTATACCTTGCGTTTGAAGTTAAATGCTGTGAACAAGAGGTTGTATGCTTCTTTCTCATTTAATTATTGGAGCTGCCCTGCCTGGGAGACACATGGCAATGCATAGGGAATTTTTTGAGCCCATGGAGATAAAAGAATTTCTGCCAAGAATTCTTGTCAAAATCTGGATCTCTCTGTGGGGGCTAGGCTATGTTGCTTAAAGTAATCATACTTTCACCTAACACAAACTCACCTGACTCAGAGAACAACTCCTGAGACATTTTAAAATGACAACACTATTTTGAAATAGCCATGTCTTTAATGCTAGCTGGTAATAGGTACTGTTGAAAGTATGTCAAAATCTAGGGGGGAACACCCCAAAAAAGGCCTACCAGTTATGTCCCTGATCAGGCTTTGAAGGCAGAACCCCCGGCACCAGGAATAGTTAATTAAATAAATAAATACATACATACATAAATCCAATCTTGCTAGTGTGACAGGTGCCAGATTTAAAAGGCTAGAAGGAGTACAGATGCAATTTGACATTTTCTTCAATGATCTGGAGGTAAATAGAAAATCACTGTTGATAAAATTTGCAGATGACATACAGTTTGCCTGGATCTCTTGGTAAGTTAGGCCCATTCACATGAACCTGAGCTCACAGAGTGCTCCTGTACCAAACCCATGCATATGTAAATAAGGGAGTAATAATTAGGAGTAGGGAGGTGGTTTTGCCTCGGTACACAGCACTAGTGAGACCAATATTGGAATCATACCTAGAGTTCCAGTGTCCAACTTTTTGTTGAAAAAATGAAGACAGAGCAGAGAAGAGCCACAAAAGTGATTTGAGGACTGGAGAAAATGTCTTGAAGTGAGATATTTGAAGAGCTCCATCTGTTTAACTTATCAGAAAGAAGATTGAGCAGTTGAGAAAAGACACAAAAAGAACAAAGGGTTGGAAGCTAAAGCCAGACAAATTCAAATTAGTAATAAAGCATCATTTTTTAACAGTGAGTGTGATTAGCCATTGGAATAAAATACTAAGGAAAATTCTCCACCTCTTGATGTTAAGTCCAGACTGACTGCTTCTCTAGAAGGCATGTGTTAGCCAAAGACAAGTTATTGAATTTAATATAGGTTTAAATGGGTGATATCAATGGGTTGTGAGTTACAGGAGTAGTCTCAATGATATAATGATCCCTCCTGATCTTAAATTCTATGAATCTATGCTTTTGAAAGGAACATAGAATCATAGAATCATAGGACTGGAAGGGGCCTCAAGAGGTCATCAAGTCCAGCCCCCCGCCCTCAAGGCAGGACCAAGCCTTAATAAACCTGATTAAATTTGTACGTATCTCTTTTCTGTATCTCTACAACAAATGTGGCAATGGTATTCCATGGGAATCGCTGCTTTCTTTATACTCAAACTTCCTATGCAGCTTTAAGGCTCCCCGCAATTGCATGCAAAGGCTTTTTTTTTCAGAATAATATAATCTAAACTAGTGCTTTGATAACAAAACCAGAGATAGTAAATTTTTAACTGACTGAAGTCTTCCCTTCTTTTATTTTATACTGAGGTAGTACAAATGTAAAACAAGAGCTTTCAGCATCATCCTATGGCTTTTTGATACTTTGTGCCCAGAGCCTTCCTCCCATCCCCAGTAAGGTTGTTTGTGCACTGCTGCTCCTTCCTGTGCATCTCCCTCTCTCTCTCTCTCTCTCGCTCTGCTGTTGCTGAATTGCAGCTCCCACTGGAACTTGCCCAATCAAAAGCAGCTCTTGTCTCAGACAGCAGTGAATCACATCATTCACCTGAAAAAGAAGAGGAGCAAAAAGAATGCATTAGCCCGAGTGCTTATAAAACATGAGGTGCCTGTAGCACATTCAGAGGAAAGGCACGGATTTGTGGGAGATCTACCTAGCCTGAGCTTTGCTACCTGTGGGCTGTGGGCTGCCACTGGATTGTATAGGTGTTTATATTTATGCATTTAAGGAATGTTTAAACACAGCTGATTGCTATTGTATCCCAAAGCTGGAAAAGGCTGCTGCTGCGGCAGCTGCAGTAGCTGGTGCAGCAGAGTGAATGTGTGAAAGGTAGTCGGTTGAGCACTGCCTGCGATTCTCCAGTCGTACTCTGTCTTCATTAACTGTCTGGAGAAGAGATACTGAGGATAACAGATGCACTAACTAAGCAAGTGCCAGACTGGATCTATCACTGTATACTCCTAATTGTGGAAAATGGTCAACAAAGACATGAATGGATTCCCGGTCAAGAAGTGCTCAGCCTTTCAATTTTTTAAAAAGAGGGTAAGGATTTTCCTTTGTTCTTTCTTTCTTTCTTTCTTTTACATGCCACTGTAAGGGGGAGTCATTGGAGCAGGAAAGAGCTTTAGTAATAATGTCCTGCTGTAAGTGGTAGCAAGAACTGCTAATTTTACACTACACCGAGAGCCATGAAATTGCATGCAAAGGGGGGAATGGGATGATGTAAGCAACATTTGTTGTGGAATGTATATCTCAATAGCAGCTATATCACAGAGCTTGATGCAGTAGAACTGGGTAATCAAAACAAAATAAAACACTCTTAGTCAGAGTTTGGGGATGTTGCAGCATCTCTCACTCTCCACTCTCCCACCTCCCCACCCACACCACCCCCATGTATGGATGTGACTTGGTCTACACCTTTCATTCACTAATCTGAAATGCTGCATTACTCTCTTCATTCCTCGCCTTGCAAAAAGGTGCTCATGTGCTCAGCAGACTCTGTCAGTTTATAATTTGCCACATAGCCATAACCTGTAATTGCAGCTAACAGCAGGAGGAAAGTAGCAGACAGTTTGCAGAATTACTAGACACCTGTCACTTAAATTTCTTGGGGTTTGTCCACTTCTCTGTTGGTTAGTGCGGCAGAATGATTGCAGCTCATTCTTTTAGATGGGGAGCTGCGGGACGATAGATTTGACTGCTACTGTCTCTTGAAAATGTATGTCTGAAGTGCCATGTCACTACTGTAACAGCATTCATTGTGCTTCCCTGACTCTTTGGGGACACAGTAATGCTCACTGTCCATTAGGCTCTGCTTAAGGCAACAAAGTCATTCCCATGGACAACAGGATAGGAGTTTCAGAATAGACCTCTGCAGAGCAGGAGCAAAGATGCTAAGCATCAGAGACAAGCTGACAGTAGGGACTCTTCCATGGAGAGAAGTTACTGGAGGATTACAAATATAAGATCACTCTTTAAGCAAACTGGAGCAGAACTAAATAAACTGTTTCATTCATTCATTCATTCATTCATTCATTCATCCACTCACTCACTCACTCACTCACTCACTCACTCACTCATTCTCTGTATCATGGTCATTCCATTTAACCCTCTGGCCAAAACAGTGAAGCCTTTTCCAGTCCTTGAATTATGAGCAAATTCAGTGCATCAAATGGCAAAATTTAAAGGGCAGAACTGGAAAAAAATACAAGCCGTTTGTCATGCAAAGGCTTGTTGGAAAAAAACGTGCTTGTTCACGTTTGTTATTATTAATTATTATTATTTGTTGAGAAATTGTAGATTGAGCAATAGGCACTGTGGAGGCACAAAACACAAAACAGTTCTTGCCTTAACCAGCTTAAAATCTAAGTAAATTATTTTGATACATTTACATTTGACACTTTTCTCATCGATAAGGCTTGCCTGGGATCCAAAGCTTCCAAAAGATGTCTAGATAAAAATAAGTCCATTATTAAAAGGGTGGGGGGAAGATTCACTTGCAGTTCATATCATAGAATCACAGAATACTAGAACTAGAAAGGACCTCGAGAGGTCATCGAGTCCAGTCCCCTACCCTCATGGCAGGACCCAGTACTGTCTACTCTAGACTATCCCATATTTCAGGTTAAACATTGTATTCTATTTTCTGGTACAGTAATAAGACAATTTAATGTGAGAAGCTTCTCTATAGTCTGTGAGGTAGGAGAACTGTCTGCAGGATGAAGCATCCTAATCTTCTGTAAAATTCCCTTTCGAGGTTTTTTTTTTTAATGAGTGTTGTATCTGGAGAAAATATCCTAGGCTGTGTCTAGAGTACATCCCTCTTTCGACAGAGGGATGTAAATTAGACACTTCGAAATTGCAAATGAAGCGGGGATTTAAATATCCTGCAGTTCATTTGCATAATTGCATAATGGCACTCTTTCGAAAAAGTGCCATTTCGAAAGTAAAACCGTGGTTTAGACATGATTCTGTCAAAAATGGCAGGCTTTTTTGAAAGATGCTGTAATCCCGAGGAGTTTCAATTTATCAGATTTTCTTTCTTTCTTTCTTTCTTTCTTTTGCTACTGTTACAAAGACAGATGAGGTCTTTCTAAAAATCAATAAAATTAATTTAGAATCACAAAAGTAGAAAAAAACCTCTCATTTGTATCTGTATGTAAATGTACTCATTGATACATCTTTTGACTACATCATTCCCCATTCACAAAAAAAGCCCAACACACAAATATCACCTGCAAAATACCTGTGTCAGACTTTGAAAGACATGCCGTATTAAGGGAAGAAAACTGCCTGTTCTTAATGTGAATGTGTTGTTGAGAATGATATGGGCTTATAGCAAATTAACTGCTGTTATGCTGAACTGGTTACAAATATTGTATTGTATTTGACTATCTCGGGAGATTGTTAGAGGTAGAGTCAACCCTGTGTCAAACTAGTGTTCTGGACTCATCCTCAGAAGTCCACCAGAGAATGGCAAGAGAAAAATACATGAGACATCTGGGGAAACCAATGCACTAAGTTCATTGAATCAAATATGATGTGATATTTTTTCTTATTTATTATTGCTGGGATTTCAGTAGCATCTAAAGTAGAGGACCCAACCAAAATCAGGGACCCCAGCCCTCTCAAAGGAGCAGAGGATTGGGTATGCTCTAATTCAGCTAAAGCAAGAAAATTGTGGCAGTTTAAACATTGCTAAACTATCATAGATTTTAAAAATAAATCACACCATCTAAAAATATATGCACATCCTTTGGAAAAGGTTGGTCTAGAGTTTCACATACAACTAGGGGTAAGGCAAATTCTTTTCTTTTGCCAATGACACACATTGCAAATAATCTAGATTTTTACCCAACATGCAAAAAGAAGAGCCTTAAAAATTTGGAGAGCCATGGAATACATGTGATTGGCCAGCTATTCAACATAGAAAATGTTCCAACTTATTTAGAGATCAAAACTAACTTTAATTGACCTACTCTCCTATCATACCATTTCAAGTTGGGCAGCATTTTTCTCAACTTTCTAGAAAACCTGCTATGGATAGAAAGAGAACTTCAAAAGCAGCAACGGCTTCTGGCCAATTAGGAAACAAAAAAACTCTTTTGTATAAATCTTTGCAATCAACTTTTGTAAATTATAAATTTCTCTATATGACATGATATGAAAAGAACCCAGATAAACAAATTAGCCCAGAGAAATGGGGCTTTATCTGAAAAAGATGACCAGCAACTTCATGAAGTACAATAAAAAGAAAATTTCTTTGATTCCTCAATCTAAATAGACAAGATAGTCAGGAGAAAGGAAGCATTATTTCTAGAACTCTGCAAATCCACAGATCTCTGCTTTATATCCACGAATATCCATGGACGATTTCTGCCGTGCATGGATGTGGATACAAATGTTGTATCTGCACAGGACTCTGAAGGAAAAGGCCAGGCAGACAGTTGTGAAGAACTGTAGTGCGGATCCTACACTTGCCATTAGCTGGGTGTCTGAGGGCAGGGAGAGAGGCCGGGGACTGCTCAGGCTCCACGCCCCACCCAGGTGGAGGGTCTGCCACAGGTCCCCACAGCTATCTACCTAGCTCTTACTATGGCTGGGCTGTGGCTCCCAGCTGCCTCCCCTGGTTGGAATTGGATCAAGGAGACTTGCATGGAGACTCTAGGTCCTTCCATCTGCCCTGGGGGGTTGAGCACCTGGGAAGGGTGGTAAGCTGTAGGGAGCCATGGCTGACTCTCCACCTGCCCTGGGCAGGGGGTCTGAGCAGCACCCAGGCAGCTCCACAGGTCATCCCCCCCACCCTCTAGCAAGGCTGGGCTAGTGTGGAGCCCAGCTGGGAAGCTGTGGGGAGGCATGGAGGACCCTCCACCTCTGCATGGTGCACAAGGAAAGGGTTGAGTGCATCCCCTGGCCATGTCCTCATCACACCAGCCAAGGGCAAGTGGAGGGTCTGCAACTCTGAGCAGGATTCCCCACAGCTGCCCACATGGCTCTCCGCTGTCATGCTCTGGTGCAGGAGGTGCTTCAGACCCTCAGGCCACCCATCGCTCTTCCGTAGAGTCCTGAAAATCCATTGATATCCACAGACGATTTTTGCGGATCATGGATAGGATGGGGATATACATTTTTGTGTCTGCTCAGAGTTCTAATTATTTCCCCCATTGTACAGATAGGCAACTGAAATAGAGAGAGATGGATTCCCATTGGCTTCAAAGGACATTGGATCAGATTCAAAGTGACTTTCCATTGATTATACAGAGACTTTACGGTAGAACTGAGAACTGAAACCAGATTGTTTGAGTTCCAGTTCAGTGCCTTGAAACCAAAAAGCTCATCCTTTAGGTCACAAGTGCTTTTATGTCCTATTCTACAAAATTATTTCAATCCAGATTAGGCCTGCCAGGACTGCAGGCAATAATCCATTTATTTTGAGTTTTATATTTTATTGTCTTGTATTATATTATTGGTGTTTTCATTTCAAATACAGCATATTGTTTTCATCAAATGCATTCCCCTGTGGTTTCTTGCCACATGTTCTGAAATAGTTATAGACAAAGGACTGGCAATGCTCATTAGATTTTCACTAGGCTGAAAGGATACTCAGACATTATAGTTTTAATTATCGTCTCTAATTTCAAATTCATGTGTCATTCTGTCACTCTTCCTGAGCTTACTTTAAAAAAAAAAAGTCTAAACCAGTTTTTGATGATAAAGCACTTGCTCCCTTGGGATTCTGAAACCACAGTATGTGATTCAGAGAATCGGATGATCATCTGAAGATCAGGGTAACAAAGGAGTGATTGAAATGAAAAGGTAACAAATGTCAAAGGATGTAGAATGTTATGCAATGCCTAGGAATAACCCGTGGCACTGACAGCTGTGGAATACTGCCGCAGCAAATAGGATGTGACATCATCAACTTGAAATCTTCTCTGTGTTTAAAGATGCATTCAAAGGATTTTCAGTTTACTACACCTGTTGTTTTCCTTTGCAATAATCTTAACAGTTCATTATAAACAGAGTAGGTACAAAATGTTCAGACAAAAGCATGAATTGAAAGCTAACAGTGCCCCTGCAGTTTCAAAAAAACAAAACAAATGAAAAATTATTTGTCATCTATGTGAAGAAGAAAAGCATCTGCAGTAATACTAGCTTGGATTCACTTCCAAAAGCTACTGTAAGCATTCTCATCCCTCATGGTCCAAGAGGACCACCAGTAGGTGAGGTTGGAAGTTCAGGAAGAAATTATGCTCCTGGTGTACATAGTTGTACAGTTACATACATTATGAAGGGTTGCATTTTGTTCTAAAATATCCTTGCACTGGCTGTTGCCATCAGAGACATTATATGCAATTAGATGGGCCACCGATTTGGTTTAGTAAGGCAATTCCTATGTCTCTAAAGAGCTTCTGTTTTTCTCAATACTGATATCTTAACTTTTATGAACATAAAGACTTAACAACATGCAGTTTCTTCTGGCTTTAAGTTGTGATCCCTTTTACTCTTCAGAACCTAACAGAACAACCAATAGAATTTGATTCTATCATTTGATATGGTCATTGCATATTGTAAAACTGCACATAAATTATTGAAATTTACCTGGCAAGCCTCCCAGGAGAGAGCCATTATCCATCTTATTTACATCTGCCTAAATTGCTACCAGATGGTTTCAGTTAGGGCTGGTTTGGGGTATTTGCATTACTTTCCTTCCTGACCTTGCCACCTTTTTGGGAAAAAGACTTTGGACAATATCTTATGACATATGACCTTATGAAATAACATGACACAACCAAAAAAAAAAAAAGACGTTTGTAACTGGGCAAATGCTCAACTGTCCAAGCCATTTAAATACAGGCTGTGATACTGTAAGCTCAGTTAACTCATTACTTTAAAAACATGAGCAAACACAAATTTATTCAAGATGTGAAAAAGATAAATGAATGGTAAATGAAACAGGAAAGTAGCCATCCAAGAGAGAGAAAGAGAGAGAGAATGTTTTATGTTATAAGTTTATGGCATGAATTCCGGATTTGTGGATCTGAAACCTGATAAGGGAAACCATATCTTTAATCCTTTTTCACTGAGAAAGTTTACATTAATAATTTAGGTCAAGCAAAAGGGAAGTCTCAGGAGGAAAGAAAAATCCCAGCTTCATGTTTTTATGCACGTTTCAAAACATGGTGTTTATGCAAACTATGCATTTCTCATTTCTAGGCAGATATTTTGTCTCAGTACACACCAGTGGCTTTCTGCACACACACGCCACAGGGGCTAAACCAAAGAAGCAGCAGCATATATGAAGCTGACAGCTGAGTTTAAGATATAGCTCAGAGGAGCAGGCTGATGATGAGGCTGCAGAATTACTACATGCTTCTTTGCTAACTAAAGCCAGTGTCTGGGATTCCTGTAATTGGGCAGCCTAAAGGCTTTGGAATAAATATTTACAACTGATTTCATGTGAACTAGTATTTCCTTTGATGGATTCTGCCTACAGTACTCCCTTTCTTGTACTGTCACATTCCCAGATCTAGGAATATGTTCCAAGATTAGGTTCTTTAGTATGACTGTGCTTCTGTTACGAAAAAATAAATAAGATCTGAAGATGAATATGTCTTAGAAAATGCCAGTTCTCTGGGATGGCTACTCATTTTCTTAATTGCTTGGGCAGTGTAATAAAAGTAAGTACAATTTTAAGCAGCTTTCCAGAGAAGATGATCTGGCTGACTGGCTGACTGCAGGTCAGATAAGATGTCACTTAAAACCTCGTCCCATCTCACTTTCTCAGTCTGACACTTCAGAGGTGCTGGGCAGCTGGAACTGTGACTGGCATTGGCTGGAGCTGCCAGGGCTCCATCCCTTCCAGGATCAAGCCCAAATATCTAAGCCTTGCACACAGGAACGGCTGCAGGGATGATATGTGCTGAACGGATGGGACTAGCTAAACCAGGCAGAATCAAAACATGTTTGGAACATGCTATTAACTAATCTTTCCTTCAACCTAACCAAGAAACAAGGAAGCCTTTTGTTTGGACACAATGGACCATATGCTGAAGTCAGTGGGAAATTTGTCTGAGTGAGAAGTGAATAGCAAACGGGACATTTCACAAGGTAGAACAGGCAAAGGTGAAAGTAAGCACCAGTAGGAGAATGGCTAGTGGGGGGGGAGGGAGTGTCTCTGGACACTCCCCTTAGGTTCCAGTGCCAGTGCTGGGCATGGGTTGCCCATCCTTCCCCTTCTGCCTCCCTCCTCCCCCCTTCTACCATCCTCCCTCACAGGAGCCCAAGCCAACACCATCCCTGGCCCCCACTCCCAGCGCTGCACAGCTGGGGTGGGAGAGACAAGATCCCAGGACAGCATGGCCATAGAGCAGCCAGACTCCAGACTCAGGAATCTGGCAGCCAGGCGACATGGTCACTGCACTTCCAGCCCTCAGCTCTCCCAACTCCCCCAACCCCCCGCCCTGACTTCTGCGCACACATACGCATTCCTATGACCTGAGTCCCTGCCTGCCCTGACAGCCTGCATCCTCCAACTCCAGTCCTGAACCCCTGATACCTCCCAAAGCCTGCCCTGACTTCTGTACCCCTCATATCCCCAACCTTCCCTGAGCTCCCCACACCTCCCAACTCCCTGCCCTAAGCTCCCCCACACCCTCCTCAATCCCCTACTCCAAGCCCTCCTGCACTGCATCCCACATTTACATTTCTTACAGATACTGTTGTATCACACCCCCCCCAAGCTCCTGCTGTGAGCCCCCCACTCCCACCATGGGGGGGGGGGGGGTTGTGATACAACAGTAGCTGGAAGAAATGTAAGTTATTTTCACCCTTGAAAGGTTAGGGCACAGAAAGATCTTTAAATCTGTTGCTTAGTGTAAAGAATGGAGGCTTTCAAAAGGTGGGGAAAAGATTTTAAAAGTTTGAGAGATAACACAAGAGAAGAAGAGCAGGGAAGAATTAAAGATAATTTCAGAAGAAAAGGGGGAGGAGAGAAGAAAGAATACTAGAGGGAGAAGCTTCATTCTCCTTTTTCTATCTCCATCTTCCTTCTTTCTCCTCTTTCTTCTTCATTCAGAACTTTCCATAGTTATTCTACCATTTCTAGACCTCGTTGTACATGAATCCCAATGGGATAGTAACGAGGTGTGGATTTCCTTGTTTTCTTTTAAAGCCTTCATTCATTTGAAGACCAGATTAGCTATTTCTTGGATCTAATAGCACTTTGGTTTCCTTCTATTTCATGTCATGGCATTCATTGAGGCTGATGTATCTGAGGAGGTGGTGGTCATGAGATGTGTAAGTCTGCTGCCAATAGATCTGAAAGGTCATAAAGTCTGGGACAAAATTCTTGAAGCAGTTTTTCGCTTAACATAATGATATCACTGCTATCATAACTCATCTCACCAGCTCCGGCACTGGCTGCAAACCAGTGTGCCATGTGGCCCTCCGAACAAGCTCTGACTGGATAGGGAGAGCAAAGTGAGAGAGCTCTTATCCCTAGCAATGTGTGTCAGAAGAGGCTGTACAAACCATGGCACTGATTCAGCTGGAGAGCAGGAACCTATATCTGATCCGCTGAAAAAAATCAAATACCTTTCCATTCAAGGTCTGTGGTGTTGGAACACTCTCTGTGCCTATGTAGCACTTTCTAATTTCGTTCAGGACAGGACTGAGCACAATTTAAATCTCACTGTTACGTTGGCCTGTACCCTGGGTCCCAGGCAATCTGCATGCTCTGCCACTGATCTGTTGTGTGTGATTGCTTCTCTGTGCCTCAGTTTCCTTTCCAAGCTTTGTCTGCCTTGTCTGTTTAGAGTAGAAGTTCTTTAGGGCATGTATTGTCTCTTACTATCTGTCTATGCAAAGTCAGGCACAATGGGACCACAATCATGATGGGAAGTTTCATAATATAGATAATAAAAATTTGCTCTGTGTGTGAGAGAGAGAGAAAGATTTGGTGTGTTTTCATAAGTGCTAACTGTTGTCTTTTTATTTCACTTTCTGCATTTAATAGTAATTAATGATGATTATGTAATTAATATTAAGTATTTCATTAATTAATTTGACTGATTTAATATTAATTATCCTGTCTTGCCTCATTCGTTAAAAATCTGACTTGAAACTCTGTTTTTGAACAGTCGCAGAACTAGAGAAAGAAAGGATAGCTTTCTGTATCCTACTGGTGTGAGTATAGCCTCACATTTGTCTAATGAAAGAACATAAAGCTTTAACAAGCTTAATAGTGACTAAGTTGTAATAGTTTAAAATTGGAATTTGATTAATGATAAGTAATTGGCAGGTTTTATACTGATAATGTAAATGGCTTTTCAAGAAGAATAATGGAAAGCCATTATACTTGGCTGCCACACTTGGCTGAATCACCCACTTCTTTGGGTCCATCTTTCCTGTACAATTAATACTGGTAAAAGAAAAATCATCAAAAGGAAGAAAATTAATAGTTCACCCTGTAGAATAAATTTGGTAAAATGGCCTATCCTGGCAGGAGCTTTGGACTGAATCTCTGTGCTGTGAGACAGTCACAGACCGAGTGTTGCTACAGATTAGAACAAAATCACTACTGGATATCTCTGTATCAGAATTTTTTGACTAGCATCTAAACTGCAAGAAAGTGAGCAGTGTGAAGAAAAGGAGGCTGAACAGAAAGATAAAGGTAAAGAAAGTTGGAGGGTGGACACACTGTAATACAAAAAAACCTAAAATAAAGTGCATTTCTTGATGAAACTTTCATAAAATTGCCTTCCCCTGTAAGAATCCCTGGAATTAATGGTTGTATAGAAAACTGAAATAATAAAAGTGATTACAATAATAATTCAAAATCACCTCTCCCCTTTAAAGTAAAAGCAAGATCTCCATTAAATATAAATTCACTCACAAAAGGCCTGGTCCAAAAAACATTGACATCACTTGCAGCTTATCCACTGACTTCAATATGCTTTGGACCAGATATTCAGGGTTATCACTTCTATGCCATTGTCAGAATGTACTTCTAATACAGGTGCTGACTTTTATATTTCTCGGTGTCTGCTCCACCCTGTGAAGGCCCTGCCTCCACTTTACCCCTTCCCTCAAAGAACTGTCCTTACTCCACCTCTTCCCGCCCCAGCTCTGCCCCTCCCCCAAAGCACATTGCTCACTGCTCTCCCGCAAACACCTCCATCCAGTCACCCAACAGTTGAACGGCAGCTCTGTCCAATAGCTGTTCAGTGCCTGCTCAACAGCTGCAGCTGCTGGGTGCTGAGCACTTTCCTAATTTTTCTCCAACAGTACTTGGGCTCCAGAGCTTGCCCGGAGTCAGCACCTATATCTTTAAATCATTTTTTCCAATGCATTTAAATCTCATTCTTCCATTCTGTGATACTGACATAAGCAAACTGGCAGACTATGTAATCCATGATCTGATGTCCTTGCATGGAGCCTTGGAATTGTGTAAATAGAACGAGTTCAAATGCATTTCTTCTGCCCGAACTTGAATGAATTAGGTTCATTCCACTCATTCCAAATCAGAATTTGCCTTGACGAATGAGCTCAAAGAAAATGAAGAAGTAGCACCTCTGAAAGCTGTGAAAGGTATAGATGGTATAGATGCAATAAATCAACAGATGAGCACTCTCCTGTTGACACTGGTACTCCACAAGAATGAGAAGCGTAGCTGAAGTTGCGTATCTTAGATCGATGGCCTGTGGTAATGTATACTAGGCAGAGATAGGGTAAAATGGAGAGTTATCTTATCTGTGTGTGAAGGGCATCCCAGTAAATCTTTTTAGGTAATTTGGCACATATGTAACTCTTGTGCATAAAATCTAAGCAATTGAATGCCAGTAATCAACTTTTTTCTATGAGTAGTCCTGTGGTACCTTAGGCTGTGTCTAGACTACATGCCTCTGTCGGCAGAGGCATGTAGATTAGGGTTGTAGGCAAAGGGAAATGAAGCCGCGATTTAAATGATCGCGGCTTCATTTACATTTACATGGCTGCCGCGCTGAGCCGACAAACAGCTGATCAGCTGTTTGTCGGCTCGCGCGCTAGTCTGGACGTTCCTCCTGTCGACATCAAAGTCCTTTGTCAGCAGCCCCGTTATTCCTCGTGGAATGAGGTTTACCGGGGCTGCCGACAAAGGGCTTTGATGTCGACAGGGGGAACGTCCAGACTAGCGCGAGAGCCGACAAACAGCTGATCAGCTGTTTGTTGGCTCAGCGCGGCAGCCATGTAAATGTAAATGAAGCCACAATCATTTAAATCGTGGCTTCATTTCCCTTTTCCAAAACAACAAATCTACATGGCTCCGTCATGTAGTATCATGAGTTTTTGTGGGCAAAACGCACAAAAATTCTTTTAAAAAGGAATAAGGGCTCTTTCAGAAAAGGCTTTATTTTCCGAAAGATCCCCATCTAGACTGGCGCTTTTTTCCGGCAAAGCTCTGAGCTGGGAAAAAACAGCAGCCATGTTTATGCAAACGAAGCGGGAGGGATTTAAATCCCCGCTTCATTTGCAATTGCGATTTGTCTAATTTGCATCCCTTTTACGGAAAAGGGATGCACTCTAGACACAGCCAGGATGAGCTGGAGGGGAATACTAAGCTCTTTTCAGAATCAGCTCCTTTTGCTATCCACTCTAACAAGTGTGAGGTGAGATAAGGAGCATGCCTATAAAGAGCCCTACTTCTGGGTTTATTTCATATAGTTAGCAGGATATATTTTATCCACTCCACAGGCACTGCCACTCCACAGGCAGCTGTCCCCCTCCACAATGACACATGCTGAATTAATTTACTCAAGTGCTAACTTTCATCCCAACCAAATCTTTTTAAATGAATCCAAGTCAGCTTTAAAAACTGAGCAAAGGGAATGGAAGGTGCACAGGCTACATGCTCCTTTTCTTTAGAGCTCAGTTGTATCAGATTTCACTTTTCAGCCTGCTCAAAGTTCTCTCTCTCTCAGGTGTTAAAGCAGCACTTAGGCTTTGTTTTCAAAAGATTTATTCTTTAACCAGATGCCTAATCAGCAGGTTCACATGCTTAGTCCGTAACTTTGTTCCCAGAGGGATGTGAGGCAAATGAATTTGTTTCCCTAAGGAATTGAGGCCAGGGTAACTGTACTCCCTTGCTGCTCATCATCTGCCAAGTGCTCTGACTTCATTGCTGAAAAGGTATTTGGTTTCACGGTAATTTCAGAGAACCGAACAATGCTGACACTTCCAGTCCCTGCCTGAAAACAGGGTTTTTGATCCATCTGCTACTTATATTTCTGCAGTAGCTTCTCTACCAAGTTCATACTTCCTGGAGTTGCAGCCCTTTTACAGCCATATTACCAGCCTCCCCAAGCAAAGGAGTTCTGCACAGGGACTTACATGTGGTTGAGGCAAAAGAATCTTACTCCTGAGCTCAAGCCTGGGCATGGCACAGCTGCAACACAGCACTGCAGCCTGTGCTTCATTGGAGCAATGCTGAGTTATACCAGCTGAGGATCTGGAAAACAACGGCACCCAACTTAAATTAATGGAGATTGCCTATCTCCTAGAACTGGAAGGGACCTTGAAAAGTTATTGAGTCCAGTGCCCTGCTTTCACAGCAGGACCAAGTACCATCCCTGACAAATTTTTGCCCCAAATGGCTTCCACAAGGAAGCTCACAACCCTGGGTTTAGCAGGCTAATGCTCAAACCACTGAGCTATCCCTCCCACTACAAGCTAAAGTATGTGCCTGGCATGAGATGTAAGTGCTCCTCTACCCCTTCCAGGGCCATAAAGTTCCCTGACATTTGTGGAAACCTGCATTGAATGGAGAGGAATTTGTGCTTTTAAGTCATAGAGCCCTTGGGAATTTCTCAAGATCTGTCACCTGGTGGTGTCTGGGTATGAGAGAAGAGCTGGAACAGAACTGGTGGATTCACCACCAACCTAGCCATTGACTCATAAGGTAGAAGAGTAGCAGCTGCTGTTGGGGTGCTCCTTCCACTGAGAATGTCACTGTCCAGCCAGGCTAGCTGAACTGTACAGAGTCTGGCCTAAATAGGTAACCATTCTCTTTCAAACCTCCTTTCACTTCTCTTCCTGCCCCAAACAACAAGATGATGTTCCATACTTGATGGAAAGTGCAGTAATTTCTAAGTACAATGGAGTGAGTCCAGTACATGGCTTTCATCAGACCCTGAGATTTGTTTGAAACTGCACTTGTTCACATGTAATGTGCTCTGGGAGGATAATTTACACACTGCCCTCACTGCCTCTGGGATTTAGGATGCTAGGGGGCAAGCGGACATACACATATTTGTGAAAGTCTTTTGCTGGTTGTTTTAAAAGGAATCTTCAGTGTAGTGTGTCACTTAGATGCCTCCCTCAGAGCAGGCTCTCAATCATTCCCAAGCCTCTCTTTGAAGGGGGAAGCCAATAGTCAGTGCAGTCCTCAGGAGGGCTATTATCAATTCATTACCCTGGGCCTATTATTTATCTTTTTTTAGCTGGTACATTTCAGTTGGACAGAGGCTCCTCCGTGCGTACAAGCTGGGGTTACGAGAGATGAGGTATGGATACACTTTTGATAATCAGATTGCAAAAGAGCTGATGTGTATTGTTAGGTGCTTCCTTTAACACACTTAATACTGGTTCCTTCAGAAGCCTCTGGTTATACAGTATACTCTTCTCTAGTCCCCCCAAATGGGAAATATTTCTCCTTTTAGATCCACAAGCTTCCTTATTCCATGTGCCTTTGTTTCTTCTATTCCACTTTAATTTATGAATGGATTATTGAGCGAGCAAAGGTGGTTCCTGTGGGATCCCTTAACTTAACTGAATTTATTCTTTTCCATTTAAGATTCATTAAGAACCTTTGAGGGGAAAATAGATATGAACCACTTTGTGACTGGCTGTTCCATTCTCTGACCAGCCAGATATTTTGTGTCCGAACTTTATTACCTGTCCTTTTAAAAATATTATGAACTTCATGAGATAAGAACCATGCCTGCCTCTCTTGTTGTACAGCTCTGACAGTACTTCATAAACAAAATATGCAAATAAGTATTTTTAGCCTCTCCTGCTTCCTCTGTATATGATTGTTCTTGATTTTTCTTCTTTAATGTCTAACTCCTGGTCCCACTCACTTAAACAAGTTGTGCATTGATATAGGCCATGGAGGTCCAGGGAGTAGACTAGACTATTTCTTCCCTTGCTGTGGAGTGCCAAATTGGCTGGTGAATCCAAGGAGCTCTTGATCCCAAGTTCTCTGAGTTGAGTGGCAGGACTCACATGAACTTCAATAAAGCTCCTACATTAAAGTCAATGGGACATAGGCCCCCATAGTCACTTCTGAAAATTGGATTTAGACTCCTAAGCCACTTAGGTACTTTTGAAAATGTTACCTCTAGTTACAGAGTCACTTCCCAACTCAACAACAAGAAGTTTAAATAATAAGCTTCATTTTCCTTTGTGTAATTGACATCACTTGTGTAACAAAGCTGTCCACTCCTTTTAGAATCCTGGGTAGCTTTGTCTTTTTCAGCCTTTTCCTCCGCCTCTTTTCCTCATTGCTGTTTTGTCTATTTGGGCTAAAGTGACCTTTTTCAGCAAAGTGGGCCACTGCTTTCCTATTTCCCTCACACAATGACAGTAAAACAAGCACTGAAGTAAAATGCCAGTTGAAGACCATGAAGATTGTGAATTTGTTCAGCTGCCAAACATAAGTCTGCCTACCAGTAGGGTTTTCAACTACAGGATATTTTACCCCTGATGGAATACACAGTGTTTAAGTTAATCAACCTTGACCCTTCTAAAATGTTGGCTTGCTAAGAAGAAGAAAAAATTGTTAGCACCAAAGACATTTATCTGTGGAAATTGTCTTTGAACAGATTGAAAAAAGCAAAGCATGTGGAATAAAAGTGTCAAAACAAACTGCTTGTCTACATTACACAGATTGCATTCAGATCGCTTATGTCAACCTAATTATGTCGTATGTCTCACTACAGCCTTCCTTCCACCAGTATAAGTGCTCTACTCTATCCACAAAATAACTCCACCTCCATGTGAGATGTAAGGATAATGTCAGTATAATTAAGACGATGCAGTGTCTGTGTAGACTCTGCCTTACTTACATCTGCTCCCGTGAAGAGCTGGGGGGTTGAATTTGCTCTTGTCTGGGAGCCCAAGTGAGAATTCCATGGGAGTTCCCTCCTCCCCGCTCCCTCGCCCCCGCCCCACTTCCAGAGGGAGGTCAAAGCTCAAGTGGTTTCTGACCCTGTTCCCAGCTCGGAGCCTGGGTGAGTGGCACAAGCAGCTCACTTCCCACTTGCTACTTAGAGCTGGGAATCCTTGTCAGTTTCATTGCTGCAGGCTCCCCCCTGCCTGGTAGTGAGAAACCCCGGGCAGCTTCCACCTGCTCCCAGTGGGAAATTGGGGAGTTTGCCAGACTGCAGAGATCTCAGGTGACTGTGGAGCAGCCGGGCTTCTATTAGGCAGCTGCCAGCAGAGCGGAGAGATCAGGCACTCAGGTCCCCACACTGCCCTCTTTGGTCCGTGGACGCATTCCTGGTGAGGACACACATCACTGACCCAAGGGAGGTCATGGGGATATACAGCCATTACGGCACAGATGAACTTAAATTTGTGATGTAGACATAGGCACCTACAGGAACACCCATGGAAAAAAGTATTGGGTGCTTAGCACCCACTGGCAGCTAGCGACTCCGCTTCCCCCCGTGCCTCCCGCCCACCAGCAGCCCTGCTGACCAACTCCTCTCCTCTCCTTCCCAACGCTTCCAGCCTGCTACCAACAGCTGTTCTGTGGCAAGCAGGAGGTGCTGGGTGAAGAGAGGAGCAGAGACAGGGCACTTTCAGAGGAGGAAAGGAACTGATAGGAAGAGGTAGGTGAGGGGGAGCAGAAGTAGGAAGTGTTGGGAGGGCAGAAACTAACAGACTAAACATATGGGAGACTCCAGTCCTGCAGCTCATGAGTCAATGTTGGTGGCCTTTGCTTCAGCTTCTGTTTCCAAAACAAAGATTTGTATTGTAATGGCCCTGAAATCATTCAGAATAAAAATCCTAGGTAATATACTTACTATAGTTTGTGAGCATGCCCTTGAAAACATACCAGGCTAAGAAAAATGGATTTAACGTAAACTGAAGTCTTTGTTGTTGTTGTATTTTACATGTGAATGTATGTGTGTTGTATCTGTTGCTACATTCTTGTTGAAGACTTCTTTTTTAAAGAAAGGATTGTTAATAACAGTGTGTAATGCGGCTTTTCTCTTAACTCAATTTTTGTCCACAGCACTTAGCCTTCTTTAATGAGAAAATCTCTCAGGGACATACTTAAAGTGTAAAGAAAACCAACTTGTAAAATGGTTTATTGATATATCAGGCAGCTTAAACAAGCACAGAATATTTTTAAGTTTCACTAATTGAAACATCTCTAGTTTTACAGGTTATGTCAATTTGAAGAAGGAAGGGGGAAGAGAGGGCTTGAGATTTTTGTTTTGTTTTGTTTTGAGTTTTCGGTATACCAAATGTTAGCATTTTAGTGGGAGTCAAAACTGAATTAAAATTCAGTACAGACAAAAGGGTGACTAGGAAATATTAATAGCTATTTCATTGTTACAGAACTGCCCATGAAGGTTACATCATGCTCTGTGTCAAGAAATACTACACACTTTAGCTCTCCTTTCATATTTACTAACCTCCAGACAGACAGGTTTCTTTACAAATGTGAAAAGAACATCATGTTCATGATTCTTAACTATTCACTAAATTCAAACCTAATGAAGTCAGTTGCATTGAGTAGTTTATCCTCTCTGCATCCAAGTGTTAGGGGAAGGGTGTGTTATGGAAATGTCATTACAAATTGTTCAGACTCATAAATGCTTTTCTGAAGTGATGGGTAAATCTCAACTGGAGTTCACACCTGTCAGCCCACATGTGAGAAACAGTTAAGAAAAAGAAAGAAAGCGAACGACCTTCAGAAAATTAGACCTCTTTGGTTTTATATGACTTTGCCAAGCAAAAACTTTTCCTACTATTCTGGTTTCTCTTCAGATCGAATAAATCTTTCACCTTTTACTAAACAAAAAACAAATATTGAGGCTTTTATACTTACACAGAGATCGATGCTCCGGTGATCAATCTTCTGGGATTCAATTTAGCAGCTCCTAACTACACCCACTAAATTGAATGCTGATGGCACTCCCATCGACCCTGGTTCTCTACAGGGTTACGAGGAGTAAGGGATGTCAATGGGAGAGTTTTTCTTGTTGACCTCCCACAGTATGCCCCCCCCGCCCAAGAAATTCAGTTTAATGTACTTTGATTCTAGCTTAGCGGTTCCCAACCTTTTCCAGATGGGGACCCATTTTGACAATTCGGGAAGACTTGGTGACCCAAGGCAATTCAAAAATGAGGGAAAGACGGGGGACAGGGCCACCTGGGGGGACACTTGGCAATCCTTTTGAAATGTAATGGTGTCCCATATTTGGGTCCCAACCCATAGGTTGGGAAACCCTGTAAAAATCTAGCTACACCATTCTTGTAGCTGGAGCTGTGTATTTTAAGTTGAATTTCCTGCTTAGTGTAGACCTAGTTTGACAGGCACTATAGAAGAAGCCTTATGGCCAGTATATCTCAGAGGATTCTTATCACCTCAGCAGCAATGGTGATTAACAGGGTCATCTGTAGAGGGGCAGCCCCCTTGCCCTCCACCTTGCCCTGCCTCTTCCCTCCTCTGCTCCGCCCCCCTGCTCTCATTGCACCCCTTCCCTGAAGCCTGTTCCCCAGAGAGACACATGTTAAGGAATTACTGGGGGGACCGGGCACAGGGCAGCAGCAGGACTCCCTCCCCCCCACTCTTTTCCCCCCTCCCCCCACACACACATTGTGGCAGCAGGGGCCACAAGAAGCAGAGCTATGTATAGATGCCATTAAAATATGCATGTATAGACGCCATTAAAATTAATTTGAAATAACGGCTGTTATTTCGAATTAACTTTGCAGTGTAGACATACCCTTGCTGTCTTCAGATCAAGGCTGGATGCTTTTCCAGGAGATATGCTTTAGCCAAACACGAGTAATTTGGCTAACCACAGGAGTACATGAGTGAAATTTTATAGCCTGTGAGATACACAAGATTAGATTAGATGATCTAATGGTCCCTTCTGGCTTTAATCATTATGAATCATTGCTATGATCTAACTGCCTGGTCTGGTATAACAAATCTATCCTTTGCAATTTTGGGAGAACAAGAGAAATAGCATCAGGTGCAAACTAGGAGAAAGAAAATTATTAACTTTAGCTCACCCAAAATGTCCTTTATGAGTCTCAATATGAGGACACTTTTAATCTAAGACTGAATGATTGGTGTTAATGATGTTTGGTACTATAACTCACAATTCATCATATGCTGCATGCATTATCATGTAACACAGCAGCGAGTATTATTATATTACAATTATAGTTTATATTAAAGTAATATTTCAGCCAAAACTACTGAAGGATGCAAAAATTATTGTGGCAAGTGATAATCTGAAAAACGTATTTCAAGAGGAAAAAAATACAGCGAAAAATGTATAATGGAAAATTTTAATCAACCACTTCTGCAATCCTCACTTCTGAGCATTCCTTGGCTTCAGCTAGTGTATCTGGACCTATTTGTCCTCTCAATTACAGCATTATTATAGATTGCTTTGGGATTATTGGATGAAAGATGCTGTGTGAGTAGTAGTTATTGTTACAGGAGTGCCCAGAATAATAGAAGTTAAAGTTGATATTATATAGTTATATGCTCATATAAAATACACAGTAGGAAAGAACATATACACCCCTTTACAAAAGACCTGGGGTTATATTATTTATGTTGTCTTTATTAGACTTTGATTTGAAGCAATTTTTAACCTGGTAGCCTGGAAAAGTTAAGCTAGCCCATACATAATAAAAAGGTGTTTTGTTTGTTTTGCCTTTGAGATAATACATACAGAGAGGGTATCTGCAGCAATAGCGGGATATATCAGCATGGACAATGAGTCTACTTGTATTATCTCCTGCACAATCAAGTTCTGTTAGTGTTTGCTATTGATCCAAGAAACTCTTACCTGATTACTAAAGTGTAGTTATTTATTTATTTATTCAGTGAGACAAAACCCCATGGAGACAATCATTTGTCTTAAGGAGAATGTGAAAAAAGGGCCTTAAAAGCAGGTACTTTGTGTGCTCACGTTTCAGACTAATTGACAGTTCAGTAGAAAGACAGATGCAGTCAGTAGAACTGGAAGAATGCTATATCTATACGAACCTAGAGCACTAACACTTGTTCCTACACCATTTAAGTCAATGAAACTGTTCCCATTGACTTGACTGGACACTTCATCAACCGTAAGGGTACATCGACACAGCAGTGTTATTTCAGAATAACTGATGTTATTTCGAAATAACACAGTGTGCATCTACACAGCAAGCCATAATTTCGAAATAAGGTCAAGCTGGAGGACTTCTTACTCCGACTTCTCAGTTCACAAAAAGTAAGGGAAGTTGAAGGAAGAGTGTTCTTTCTTCAACTTCCTGCTGTGTAAACAGCACCAAAAGCCGAATTAAGCTATTTCAACTTCAGCTATGCAAGTGCCATAGCTGAAGTTATGTATCTTAATTCGACTTTTGCCTTTCAGTGTAGATGTGCCCTAAGACAGCAAAGCACTGAAGCATGTCACTAATATGTATTGCTAATTGTATTACTGTAGCTCTTCCTTGCAACTTAAAGTCTTGCTTCTGTGGTTTCTGAATACTCAAGCCTGTGATTAAAGATGGGTCTGGGTTTTAGTGTTTTGCCAAATCAGAACCTAGAATAATAATAAATCCTGCAAATTCCTGATACAGATAGCCATCTTTTTAATCATATCTACTATGTATTTGAGAGGATTTTTCTGTTTGCTTGTCTGTTTCTTCTTCCTAAAATTTGGTATGCAGTTTCCTCTTATCATATCTTAAACAAGGTAAGGGTTTGGTTGTGGCAAACAAATGGGAGGTTTCTGGAATGGGATTGCTTCTCAGAAAACCATACAGAAAAGAGACAGATGCACTAGGCAGGTGAAAGGGGTTGGCTGGGGGTTCCCACTCCCCTTTGAAACTGTGCTAGCCCTGAGCCTCCCACCTCCCAGGCATCCTTTCAGAAGGGTGAGAGGGCTGAAACCCCCTCCCTTCCCTGCCCTGATTCATACAGGGCAGTTCAGTTCAGCTAAGTTCCAGTTCATTAGGGAATGAGGGGAAAGTGCACAGTTTGCTGCATTTCTCATTTTGGCTGGGGAGTGCTGGGGGCAGACAAACCTGGACCTGCTCCAGCTGGGAGACATGCACCCATCCCCCAGCCATGCCTGCTAGAGCTACAGCGGCCATGGAAAGATGCTTCAACCTGGCCTCAAGCTGCTTCAGTGAGAGAGGGATGGGTAGTCTTCTCTCCCTAGGACAGCCTGCATACAGAAACCCTCATGCCCAGCCCCACCCCAGAGTAATGATGTAAATGGCATATGCACATTTTCATTTTATTTTTCAAAAATAAAAAAAAGTATAGAGTTAAGGATCAGAGCAATGCCAGGTAAATCTTCTAGTATGTATAAAAAAACACTCCACATGCTACATCTTACACTTTTCAAATACAGGCAGTCCCCGAGTTACACGGATCCGACTTATGTCGGATCCGCACTTATGAACGGGGCTTTCTCGCCCCGGAGCTCGCAGGCAGTGGGACTGCCCAAAGCACAGCGGTCCCGTCACCTCGACCTCCGGGGCGAGAAAAGCTGCTCCGGGTGCCCCTGGTCTGCTGGGGACCATCTCCAGCAGACCAGTGACACCTGGAGCAAAGCCGGGGAGGTAGAGGGGTCCCACGCCTCTGAGGCTTTGCTCTGGCCTCAGAGGCACGGGACTCCGCTTCCGCTGCGGCTTTGCTCCCGGTGTCCCTGGTCTGCTGGAGATGGTCCCCAGTAGACCAGAGGCACTCGGAGCAAAGCCGCAGCGGTGGCGGGGTCCCGCGCCTGCCCGGCTTTGCCACAGCAAAGCCTCAGAGGCGCGGGACCCCTCCGCCTCCCCGGCTTTGCTCCGGGTGTCCCTGGCCTGCTGGGGACCGTCTCCAGCAGACCAGGGACACCGGGAGCAAAGCTGCAGCAGCGGCGGGGTCCCGTGCCTCTGAGGCTTTGCCAGAGCAAAGCCTCAGAGGTGCGGGACCCCGCCGCCGCTGCGGCTTTGCTCCCCGTGTCCCTGGTCTGCTGGGGGGGGGGCGCAGCTAGTGCGCCCCCCCCCCCCCAGCAGACCAGGCTTTTGTTGTGGGCCCTGGGGTAGAGCAGCTGGGGTGATGCCAGGTTGGTTCTGCAGGGACCTACCTGGCAGCCCAGCTGTTCTGTCCCAGGCTCGAGATTCAGCCACTGTTGAAACTGATCAGTGGCTGATTCCAGGAAGCTGGGGGCAGAGCAATTCTGCCTCCAGCTTCCTGTAGTCAGCCCCTGGTCAGTTTCAGCAGCAGCGGCTGAATCTGGAGCCAGTTCCGACTTACATACAAATTCAACTTAAGAACAAACCTATAGTCCCTATCTTGTACGTAACCTGGGGACTGCCTGTACATAGAATCATACAACACTAGAACCAGAAGGGACCTTGAGAGGTCATCAAGTCCAGTCCCCTGCCCTCATGGCAGGATCAAGCACCATCCAGATCATCCCTGATAGATGTTTGTCTAACCTGTTCTTAAATATCTCCAGTGATATTTGATTTCTGCCTTGGCTGAGCTCCATAAATTCCTTAATGCCAAAACATTGAAAAAAATCACTTAAATAGCATTGTATTGTGTATTAAAACATGCAATGGATGTCTTCAGGTTTCCAGTATACCGTGGCCGGAGGTGGACTAGGGTGATTAGACAAAATGGAACAGATCTTCAGCTAGTGTAAATCAGCATCACTTCACTAACTTTTATGGAGCGATGGCAATTTACCCGGGCAGGATCTGATCCAGTAGCTCTAGGGCAATTTACAACTATTTCAAACTATTTGCTTGGCACCAGCTTCTCTACTTGGAAACAGATCACAGATAATATTTGCAAAACAGGAACAGTGATGAATTAAAGGAGGATTGAATAAAATCCGGGCCCTGTGGTTCATCGCAAGCTCTCTCACATTTTTCAGCAGACTCTATACTGTGAAGGGGACACCAGATCATTTCAAAAGGAATCCTTCCCTTGCATTCAGGTAATCCACATATACCCCTCGTGCTTTAATTAAATGATAGATATGATTGTTATTATTACTACAATATTACCTAGAGGCCATAGTCAAGACAGAAGGTGTTTGTACAGTGCCTAGAGCAATGGACCCTTTAAGAGACATCCCCTGCCCTAAAGCATTTTCAGTTTAAAAGACAAGGACAAGATAAAGGGTAGGAGGGGAAACAGAGGCTGAAGGAAGTGAAATAACTTGCCCAAGATGCTGCAGGAGCCAACTGTAGATTCCCAGGTCTCCTGAATCATATACCTTTCCCCAAAATCTGTCATTTTCCTGCATCTCTCAACCCAGTTGGCATAAGATATACCTACTGTCCCCCAAGTGTGCTCTCCCTCGCATGCATACCACTTCCTGCCAGCATATTTGGAAGGCTCAATTTTTTTAATGAATCTGAGACACATTCCCTATACTCCTGGGCTGAACAGAAATTCTAGAATTTCTGGAATTCTGGGAGTTCTACAATTTTGCCTCAGCCCATCTTTTTTAATCCAATCACAAAGATCACATCACAGAGAGAATGGCACATGATGAGAGTCATTCTTCATTTACTTTCTAAAGCAAAATGTGGTTAGTGATAAATAAAGTGATGTATTACACAGTTTTGAAGAAAATAGCAGTTTCAGGTGCTCAGTGACAAACTGATTCTATTGCCGTGTTATTTTTCCCATGGGACATAACAAATTAAATGACAAAGCCAAGTAGAGAGCAATGATAAATCTCAGTTGGGGCATTAATCAGCTTTCCTCTCATTTACCAACTTCTATTTAATGAGCTGACTATACCCAGTTTGAACAATAAACCTTTCATTCAGCAAGGTCCATAACTGTAATTTAAATGGCTTTCCTGAAAGTTGCCCTCTAGGCTTCAGGGAGATGATTCTAAGAGCTCCGTCGACATTGTACATCTTATATAATGGTGGAAAACTCAAATCCTGCTCTGAGTTGTAATTAGATAATGCCAGGAGAAATAGGTGAAAGGATCAGATGAACTGCAACTGGAGTAGGAGAAAAGTGCATGTGATATCACTGGGATACAGAATGAGCCCACAAACAAACAGCACTTCATGACAATTAAGGCATTAGATACTGTCTGGTAGGAAAATGAATATTTATGTCAAAGACAGTGAGACTATGTAGAGGAAACTAAGATGACTGACAGATATAAAAACAATGAGCTGTAGAGACTGGATCATGCACCAGTCATAGAAACCTTGACACTGTAAAATTCAAACTAGCACAAGGAAAGCAGTTTTTTCAGTCCCACCCAAAAACTATCCAACAGCCCCCATTTCCTGTTACTTAAGGAAGCAAATTGTGAAATGCATACTCACTGGGTTCATTTGGGTTTGTACTACAACTAAACCATGGCTCCACGGTCGCTGCCCATGCTACTGCTTTATACTCACATTAGCTTGATAGGAGCTAGTGCAAAATATGTGTATGTGAGCAGGGGAATCACACCTATAGCTCGTAGTGTATACATAGTCTGGGGCTACACCTATATTACAGCTGGAGAGGCCCTCCGGTGATCAATGTACTGGGGAAGTCAATTTAGTGGGTCTAGTGAAGATCCACGAAATTGACTGCAAATCATACTCCAGTCAACCCCAGTACTCTACCCTGAATGAGAAGGGTAAAGTAAGTTGATGGAAGAGTGTCTCCCATTGACACAGCACCACACAGACACCATAACAAGTCAACTTAAGATGCGACAACTCCAACTACATTATTCATGTAGCTGGAGGTGCGTAACTGAGATTGACTTACAGTGGTAGTGTAGATGTAGCGTTAGTGTACAGCATAGCTGTCATTGTAGATTGTGCCTGCAGAGACCAAAGATCATCCTCCATTTTGGAAGATGGGGATTTGGACAGCAGGGGACAGGACAGTGGCTGGATGAAGCAGGTACTGAGCTTCTCCTGGATGCTATTTGCATCTTCAACTCCCTTTCCCTTCAGCAGACCTGAAAAATGGAGCCCTTTGCAGACAAGCCTCCAGGCTAAAGGCAGGCCCAGCAAACAGGCCAGAGGGAGTCTTAAGGAGCATTGTCATATCAGTACTTCCCATACCCAAGGGTGACTCCGAAGACAGCTGTGAAATACAGTAGTAACAATTTTGTAATGGCACTTCTCGGAGACCACTAGAATGAGGGCAGCTGGGAGTGCAAGGGTGCTCTGCAGAACAAGCTGATGTTTCCCTTGTGGAAAGTATTGCTCGTGATTACAGCAAATGGGACTGATTTATGAATTAATACAGTATAATGAATCCTGAGTCAACTGATGCCACTGGCAACTGAACCATATTACATTAGAAGTGTTATCTGTTTACTGTTACATAAGAGGAAAAGCCTAGAGTGGAAAAAACCTGGAATTTGGCAATGTTATTTAAGCACATCTGGCAATTTTCTAGTCTGCGGGATTATCGCTGCTGGATATCAGGCTTTTAGAAAGTAGATCAAACAAAGACACTAGAGCAAGCTAGACTCAGAAAGCAAAGAGTCTGATTTATTTATTTATAACCATGTATTCACCTCTCAGTAGGTTTATAAACATACTTGACAAAGGTGTGTTTGGCGCAGTTCCTTTGGAGTAAAGATTTTGTTTATGTTAGGATTAGAACTATTCTAATGTAGATTAGTAGTAGTGATGGCTGATTCTCAGAAGTTCAGGTGGGGATCAGATAAACCTCGAAGAACTTAGATGCTTATGCAAAGTTTACCTGAACTATCTGTTCCCTGAAAACCTGGCAACAGTGAGAGTTTCTTGTGACATGTACATCTGCTTATAGAAACACTGCAGGAATGGCTTTGGTAGGCTGTTATGGCATTTCCTGTTCCAGCAAACCTTGAAATGCAAAAGCATGACAAAATGTGGGAAGGAAGTTATGTGCAAGGTTGGTTCTGATAGGGGATGAAGGCTCATAGGTGTGAAGAGGATTATTTTACCAAATGATTTTCTAATTAATGTTAAACATGTGGAACAGGAGTGGGGAACATCAGGCTTTGGCCCCTGGTTTGCCTGAATCTGGTCCCCAAGTCTCAGGGTGCCCCCTTCCACAAGCATTTGGGAGCCTGTGCTAGTGCTCTAACCCACCCTCCTACCTCTCCCCCCATACACACACACACACACACTGCCCCAGTGTAGGGTTGGAGCACACAAAAACTACTAGACTGGGCCCCCCTAGGTTCTGGTGTGCAAGGGGAATGTGGGGAGTGTCTTTCAACTTCTCACATGGGGGGCCACATCAGTAAGGAGGTTTGTTTTTCTTGGGGTTTTATGCTTCTCACTTGTGTCTGGGCCCCAACTGTTCTTTCTGTGAGTCAGTGGTTCCCAACCCAAAAAAGGTTTCCCACCCCAATGTAGAGCAACCTTTGACAAGTCTCAGATTTATCTTGTGAAGGATGGATTCCATATAGCTCATATAGTGACATCAAGCAAGTGTCATAGATGAATTATGTCATTAGAACACAAGATTGGCCATATGGGGTCAGACCAATGGTCCATCTAGCCCAATATCTTACCTTCCAACAGTGGTCAGTTTCAGAGGGAGTGAACAGAACAGAAAAATGTATTAAGTGATCCATACTCTCACTGAGTCCCATTTTCTAGCAGTCAGAAGTTTAAGGACACCTATGACCCATGTTGGCTAATAACCATAGATGAACCTATACACTCTGTGAACTTATCTAATTCTTTTTTTAAACTCAGTTGTACTTTTGGCCTTCACAACCTTATGTTCAAACATTGTAAAGAGATTCACGACTGACAAATAGCAAAATGAAATTGAAGGCTTTTAAGAATGGGTTGGGCAAATACCTGTCAAGAATTAGCTAAATTTACTTTGTCCTACTCAGTACAGGGGACATAACTTAATAACTTCTCACGGTCTTTTCTGGCCCTACATTTCTATGTAGTTTCCAATGGAGATGGAGGAATAAATCAGGAAAAGAAGTGTAGGGCAATTATCAGGCCTGGGCAAAATTAAACTGAGAGTGTGTCACATTTTGGACTATTCTATTCAAGCTATGTCAGCCCAATTATGTGGATCAGTTGCTCCTGCTATATTGGTGTGAGGAAAATTTTCTGGAGAGCTCAAAGGATCCCTCTTCACATGGCAATGCAGGAATCTGGCAAGACTATTGAGAGAGCACAGCTTGAAGCAGGTAGATATAAAGTAAATAACAAAAGAACCTATGTTTAATGTAATCTCTCCTTTAATGTAAAGAACAATATTGTTTATTATGACTTGTGTTATCATAAAGCATAGACAACTTAGCCATAGACCAGGAAGGACCCTGTTGTGCTGGTCACTGTACAAACACAGAACACAAAAGTCTCTATCACCACGCAGCTTACAGTGTAAGTAGCAATATTCCCAGTAGTATCTAAATGCCTTCTTGTATTGCACTAAGCAATATGGCTAGCCTGAGAGACTTGTGATTCAGTCTTTAGGATAAGAGGTGGTCAAAGGCCTATGTGCTGAGTTAGAATTCATCTGACTAATATAGATACATAACATTTCAATAAGCTTAACTGTGTCAGTCTGAAAAATAATCCTATATAATTTACAAACTTCTGTGGAAAGCGGAGACTCACTCCACATGCCAGGCTCTTCACTGCTAAACCCAGGGAAATAATTTTTCTTCAGAAGTCCACAGCTGGCCTTGATGTTACAAAGCTGTTGCCAGTTCATATTTCCAGTTAGAAGTCAAGATTTGAAATGTCTTTAGATAGCTATAAATGTCATAAGTCAATATTGAATCATTTTATTTTCCACCACAAATACCTGGAATAATAGTGATACTTCTCTGTGATTTGATTTTCTATTTGTGGATGCTCTTCTTTCTGGATAAGAGTGCCTTATTCTGGATCAGTTTTATTCACTTGGGTTACATTAATCCAAAATAAGACACCTGTAATCTGGAACAGAAGAGTCCATACATGAAATTAATTGGCAATAGATAATTTTAGATTTAAAATCATGCTCCATTTCAATCTGGATTAATTTTCATATATAGACAAACCTCAACATTAAGTTTCATTTTCTAACCCTGACACTCACAAATCAATAAAAAAAACTCCTACATCTACATGACTTTTTGAGATCCAGTGAAAACAACAACCCAAATATTCCAATCAGTATCCAGGAAACTGAAGCCAAATTTGTCCCTGAATTAATTGACTTCCTTAAGGTTCCAACTAGGCAGCAGGGCAGAGGAGCATGTGGGGTCAAAGTGCAAGTATCCCCTTTCTTTCTTACCTATTAAATGGCTGATTAAAGAGTGTAATGACATTGATGGCTGATATTTAAATTACCAAGGTTGGGTTACTGAATGAACCTTTCATTGCCACAAATAGCTCTTGCAGTTGTGATTCCAGGAGGTCTTTTATAAACACATATGCTAGAGACTTTTCTTTTTAAATGGAAGTATTGATTCTGAAGCACAAAGTGAAGCTCCCCAGGAAATATACTGACTAACTGAGACATCATGAATTAGTCCATACTGAATGCAAACCAAAGTTCAAAAATGAATCCTAGTCAAACCTAAGAAAAGTTCAGATCCAGAATGAGATCTGAATTCCTTGGCTAGCCCATTTCTTCATATTTACTGAATCCAAGCACTGGAACATAACCTTGAACTCTCAAGCTTGGATCTGGAGCAGCTCTCTCTCTGTTTCAGATGTGTTTCAAGTTTGATGAGAAGTTCTAGGAGGGCTCCTTTTACATGTACCCTGATTTGTTTGTCCTTACTTGAAACAGAGGCTGAAAGGTGTAACAAAGACAGAACTACTGCAGCTTGAGTGTCACTAGAAGCTTTTAACTGGCCATCAAGCAGGTTTAGAAGAGTAAAAAAAAAGACCACATAAAGTGTCATATGCCCCATCAAGAAAAAGTTCAATACATTGTACTTGCCTCTGATAATAAAACTAAATTGGAAAATGACTTTTTGTCCAGGAAAAAAATAGTTCTTGTCACATGAATTTATTTGGAGAGAAATATATTTAGTGATGTGCTTAATAATCATAGAATGAACTGTGTTTGGCAAAATAAATGTGTTGCAAATCTGCCAGAGTCAAAAGATTACTTTCAAAATATATTTATTAAAACAAAACAAAAACCCCCCCAAAAAATCAAGTCTCCCAGCCAAGCAACATGAAGCCAAAATGCTATGAATAAGGAGAATGGTGAAGAACTGTCTTTCTACCCATTAAAGAATTTAAGAATTGTAAAATCAGAAAAAAAAATGATCAAAACCACATTTGGCTTTAATATCATGGAAAAATAATTCCACACAGCTCTAACCGCTTGGTTTTTGTACATTAAGACCTTGTTTCAAAGGCAGGCAGACATTGCATATGCCATATACCAAAATTCAAGGGATTGTAAAGGACAAGAGGGTAACTTAAGTCTGACTAAAATATCAAGGTATCGGAGGTATACATTGAAACATTCTGTGTATATTAGTGTCTTTGGAACAAATGCAAATGGAGCAATGACAAATGGCATATATGCCCTAAGAATGATAATGTATTTGTTTGGTTTCCATAGAGAGGAAAGACTGTTGTTCATGATTTTTTGAAGACTAGCACAGCATGAGCAATTGTGGGCTCACTGCTCACCTACCCTTTACCAGAGGAAGATCTGGCTAGCTGTGTTTCCTAATGTTTGTTTATCAGAAATAACCCATTTACCAGTTGCTGAGATTTAGCCTCCCACCACAGTGGTCATGACTAATTTAAATGTTATTTTCTAATTTACCGCTGGTCTTCTACTTACAAACCATCTCTACATTGAGGCCAAGTTCCATTCTGGCCTCCAGTTTGTAGAACCTGATTACAATCAATGGCATTGCTTGGGCTGTGAGTCAGTAGTTTAATCCTAGATCTATTGACATCCCTTTGCAGACATCTGGGTTGAGACTTTCCAACCCAAATAAGGCAATTTAGCCACAATGTTCCCATTAATTTCAATGGAAGCTATGTAGTTTAATCTCCTAATCAGCCCTGACAGTTTTGTCTTTTCAATCTCTTATTGATAAATAATTCTGGTATAAACTTCCACCTATGTTAATTTCCTTCAAGGAAGCAGAGTACAAAGGGAACTGTAGGGTTTCTGCAGTTCTTTTAATTGTATTTTAAGCTGATCAGGCACAAAGTGAACATGGATCATGTGGCTGACTCTTTTGCTTTGTTATATAAAATGACTTAGGAAGGAATCCAGAAAAATCTCTTACTCTGCAACAAGAAAACCTAATTTATTAATCCATGTTAAGAATTCCATTTCACACTGTAAATATAATTCACATGTCAAGTGGGAGGCAATAATAGAAACAAAGGAGAATGAACAGAAAGTGTACATGAGAAATACTGACCCTTGTGAATACAATATCATTTACTTTTATATGAGGTCCTCAATGCTCAGTATTTCAAAGTGCTACACAATGAACTAAAGACAAAAGGAGGAAGGCACAAAAGGATGGTTCAGAGTAGAGAGGGACAGAGTTTAAAAGGCCAGCACAAAGAGTGACTCTCCAATGTAATGGAGAGTGATAAAGAGAGGAAAGAAAATAATAGGTGAAGATAATAGAAGCCGATGGGATATGAAACGAGAACTTTCAAGTGGAATGTGTCCATGGAAAACTTAAAATACCACAAATGCAAATGTAAACAAAAAATAAATACCTGCAAAAATATATTCTATATAAATGAAGTATCAACAGCGCTATCAATTTCAGAAGCATTCACTTTGTCCAAGTATCCTCTCCTTACCTACCTAGTGACCTTTCTTTTAATTGAGAGAGAGAGAGAGAGAGAGAGAGAGAGATGAAATCCAGACATACGACATAGTATCAGCATATTGTCAATGGCCTATAACTATGTGGCCACTCCAGGATATTCTTCGGAAATTACAAGTTGAATGGAACTCACTAATTCTCTTGTGTTTGCAGGTACGAAGATGGATTAAGAGCCCAATGGTCAGCATGGAAAAGCACCAGAACACCAACCTCAAATACACTGGGTCCACTGTGATGCACATCCCTCAAGGGGAGCCAGAGCTTGAGTCTTCGCTGTGCCAGACATGCCTGAGTGACCGCTCTTTCCAACCAGGGATTGTTCCTCAGGAGACAGAGTCGTGTTCCTGGGAAAGCCACAGAAGTTGCAAAGTAAGTTAACCTCTTCCTCACTAAGGATTAAATAATGAGCAAGCATGTACAGGATGGATTTCTGATGGGGAAAAGTCAAGAGAGTATTTATAGACGAAAGGTTTGTGGCATTTTGGCTTTTTATATCAGCTTCCAATTTAGAATGCATTTGGAGTACTTACAATTATTATGCTTCCAATTGCAGATGGGATGAGACTGATATACCAAACCCAAATTGATATCATTGTTTGGTGTGTGCAAAACTCAGGACCCACTGAGCTTGATCCAAAAATCAATGGAGAGATTCCCATTCAAGAGATTTCAAGAGATTTTGACCCAGGCTCCGTATTTTTTTGTTACCAAAGGGAGTAAACTACTAGGAATTATGTTACAGACTGCTAGCTCTTTTGGGCAGGGATTATATTTTATTTTGTTTATATGACACCTAGCACAACGGGTGTCCTGATCCATGTTCTGAGGCATTGCAATAATAATAGTAATCATAAATAATAATTCGATTCTGAGAGAATTTAAATGAAAATCAAAGGACATCAAGTGCATGTTAGCACCTGAAATGCAGGGATTTTGTGGAGGACTAAATCAAACGTCTGACTATCCAAAGCTGCAGGGTCAGAATTTATTGGTGATTCATGGAGACATATTTTAGACCAGTGTTCCTCAAAGTGGCCCCTCTTGGTGGGAAATGGTGAACCAGAGCCAATGGGAGCTATGAGGCTCTAGGGCTACAGACCCTTTAAGTAAACAAAGTGGCATGGGCCCCTCCCAGACCCTGCACCTCCTCTTATACCCCAATCTTCTGCCCCAGGTCACAATCCCTTCCAAAACCCAAACACCCTCCCAGACCCTGCACCTCCTCCATTAATATCATGGAAAAGAGCAGCCCTTGACCACTTACTAAATTCCTATAGTGGCCCCCAATCAAAAATTATTGCCCACCCTTGTATTAGACCCTCCTTTAGTTCCAAGTGATTCACATCTGGAAAATCCAAACACCAGGAAACAAAGTTATGTTCAGATGCAATTGTCTTTTATGAAAATATTTGCACAAAGAGAACTCAAAACCCACACAAACATGCAGGAATCTGAAAGCTAAACAAATAATCATAGTTCCAGCTAGGAAACTGAGTAAATGTGACAATGCTGTCCCTGATTAGCATATACTGAGGCACCGTCACAAATGTTCATAGCAGAAATATTCTTCATGACAGATCCACTGCATTTTATGCAGACAAGGGGCAAGAGAGAGAAATTAATTTAATAGATATAATGAAGCATATAATACCACCGAAGGCCAGCAAAGGCTATTACAATGAAACATAAGTACAAGGTGATAAATTAAATACTCCATTTGCCTTTGTTAGCTGAAAATGAATTTTAGGCAGGCTGAAACTTTTAAAAATTAAAGCATGAAGACAGACGATTCTGAAAATTGTTATGTCTGCAGTGAATCATATGCATTCCTGTACAGTTACATGAAAGGGCTCTACAACTGGTTTTCATTAGGTTTGCACATGCATATGGGACAGATTTGGCTGAATGAGGATTTCCTCAGACCTCTCTGCCTCTTTCAACAACTAAAGGATGCTTAGTCAGCAGCAAAAGGACATTTTACATGTTTATTAAGTTTGGAGATGATATGAAGCTGAGAGGGGTTGCAGCTGCTTTGGAAGATAGGGTCATAATTCAAAATGATCTTGACAAACTGGAGGAATGGTCTGAGGTAAATAGGATGAAGTTTAATAAAGACAAATGCAAAGCACCCCACTAAGGAAGGAACAATCAGGTTCACATGTACAGAATGGGAAGAGACTGTGTAGGAAGGAGTACTGCAGAAAGGGATCTAGGCGTCATAGTGGAACACAAGCTACATATGAGAAAACAATGTGATGCTATTGCAAAAAAAGCAAACATGATTCTGGGATGCATTAACAGGAGTGTTGTGAGCAAGACATGAGAAGTCATTCTTCCACTCTACTCTGCGCTGATTAGGCCTTAATTGGAGTCTTGTGTCCAGTTCTGGGCACCGCATTTCAAGAAAGATGTGGAGAAATTGGAGAGGGTCCAGAGATGAGCAACAAGAACGATTCAAGTTCTAGAGCAGTGGTTCTCAAACATTTTGGGTTCCAGAGCCCTTTACATGCATAAACATTTATGTGGAGCCCCAGCGGTCCACTGATTGTATGTGTTGTACCTATTGATGTTTCCAGTTTGTCAGCCTCGCGGAGCCCCTGGAGATGTTTGTGAAACATTGTTCTAGAGAACATGACCTATGAAGGAAGGCTGAAAGAATTGGGCTTGTTTAGTTTTTAAAGGAGAAGACTGAGAGGGGACATGATAGCAGTTTTCAGGTATCTAAAAGGATGTTACAAAGAAGAGGGAGAAAAAATTTTCTCCTTGGCCTCTGAGGAGAGGACAAGAAGCAATGAGCTTAAACTGCAGCAAGGGAGGTTTAGGTTGGACATTAGGAAAAACTTCCTAACTGTCAGGGTGGTTAAACACTGGAATAAATTGCCCAGGGAGGTGGTGGAATCTCCATCTCTGGAGATATTTAAAAGCAGGTTAGATAGACATCTGTCAGGGATGCTCTAGACAGTACTGGGTCCTGCCATGAGGGCAGGGGACTGGATTTGATGACCTCTTGAGGTCCCTTCCAGTTCTAGTGTTCTACGCTGTTTTGGAAATAGGGTTGCCAATTTTTTAATGGCATAAAACAGAACAATTTAATCCCACCCCTTTACTGCCTCTTCCCAGAGGCTCCACATCTGTTCTACCCCCTTTGCCTTCCCTTCCCTCACTTTCATCAGACTGGGACAGGGGTTAGGTTATGGGTGAGAGTGAGGACTCCAGATTAAGGTGTGGGCTCTGGAGTGGGCCCTGGGATGAGTGTACTAAGAAAAAGGCCTGAAACATAAGCCCAGGTATCACAGGCCTAGTATAAGGCCTGAAGCCTAGGCCACAATGATTAAGGCTTTGCTAATGTAAAGGCAAGTGAAGCTGTGAGCAAGAGGCAGGCCCTGTTTCACAGAAGTTGACAAGAACAGGGCTGATATTAAGAAGCACTCATACCTAAGAGGTACTAAGTACAGGCCGTAAGCACATTCCAGAGGGGTTGTACCAGAATACTTTGTGAAGAAACATCTCAGTACCAACAGACACCCTCCAGATAACAGGAACATACTGACCCAGGTTCATTACTGGGTCTAAACTTACAGCATAATAGATAGTGATCAACCCCACATGTGCAAGATAATGGGTGGATGTAGGTACCTCAGAGGGTGGCAACCTGATACATGTAACTTGTTTGTACCAGTGTATAAAAGTGTACCCCAAAGAGTTGTCTTTGTCCAGACATGGGGGCAGTGTCTCCTTCCTGGCACTGACTGAGCTGTCCATTGTCAGGGGATACACATGTAGTGGTTCAGTAGTCTCTACTGACAACTATTATTGTACTTTGACAATAATCCTGGCCTGGTGTCTTCAATCCTTATCTGATTTTGTGGTCTTTGGGGGCTCTCTCGAAGTCTGCTGTGGTGGTTATTTGTGCACGTCAACATGACACATGGGGATAGCACACACATATAGCTGAATGGTTATCATACCTGAAGGAGAGGAGCTCTGTCAGGATACCACAATGGTGACTTTTTATTACAACAATAGGGAGTTTGAGATATCAGAGGGAGCTGAGGGCTAGGGCAGAGGTTAGTGTGTAGGGAGTCATGAGGACTCCAACTGGGGGTATGGACTCTGGGGTGAGGTAAGGTATGAGAAATACAGTGTGCAGGAGGGGCTTCAGGATGTGGCCAAGGGATTTGGGGTATGGGAGGGACTCAGGGGTATTGGGACAGTGGGTTGGCGCTGAGTCTATTTTTGTGATTTGTTTGAAAATTCCATGAACCTGCATGGCCCTCCTTCCTGATCACCTTCTCTGACAGAAGCATGAAGCCTGCGCTGCTTTGCGCTATTGTAATGAGCATTGCAAGCACAGGACACATGATCCTCAGGTATTTGCAGAGCAGCAAGAAGAACTGCATCAGCAACATGACCGTTTGGTGGAGCACAGGTTGCTGTGGGACAAAGCAAGAACCAATTCAAGGTTGTTGATAGCATTCATGGAGTAGCTGCTGATGGTGAACAACCAGTTCTGGGCATGAGAAATGAGCACCAACTGATGGAATCACATCATAATATAGGCTTCTGCTGACAAGCTATGGCTGCACAACTTTTGAATGCATAAGGCTGCATTCCTAGATCTGTGTGTTGTACTTCCCACTCTAGTGCAGGGACACCAGAATGAGAGCTGCATTGACAGTAGAGAAGCCAGTGGCAATTGCACTGTGGAAAATTGCAATGCCAGATTTCTGCTTGTCTATGGGAAATAATTTTGGAGTTGAAAAATCCACTGTTGGGGTTGTTGTCATGCCACATGTGCAGGGCTATTACCTGTCCCCTGTGTCATAAGCAAACTGTCCTTCATGAGTACTCCTACTTAACTCTACAAGGGAGTGAAAAGAAGATAACTCCTGCCCCTCGTTGTAGCGCTGCCTCTTCTAGTATGAGTAAATTAAGGAGAAGTTGATAGATGTGTACTAAGAAGTTGGGGGTGCCACCATTCCGTCACTGTAATAGGAAATATTCACATACCCAAGATTTTTCCCTGCATTGGGCTCACCCATGTTCAACTGCTGGCACTGACTGGGCTGTGATGGAGTGTCAAAAAGGTTATGGTTAGTGGCATAACTGAACCCTTCAGCCACATGTTCCTTCATCCTCATCCTGACTGTACACAGCAGAGGACTGTGTGTTGCGATTCTCAGAGGCATCTGTGGTGCTGGGGGGTAGGCAGGGCCATCCCAAAAGGGATGTGGGATGCAGGTCCCACTTTGAACTAGGCCCCAACTCCTCTCTGCCTCTTCCTGCTCTGTTCCGCCCCTGCCCCCACCTCCACTCCACACCTTCCCTCGTGCTCTTTCCCAAACAATGTGATTCAGGGGACTAGCAGGAGGCTGGTGCCAGCAGCAGAGGCTGGGCCCCCCAGCACTCACCAGAGGCAGAGGGAAGCAGTGTGACCCAGACCCAGCCCATTCTGCCAGTTCCCAGACAAGTAGCTGAGAAGAGGGGCCTTGGAGGAAGGGGTCAGACCACCACCCACACTCACTGGTGGTGGGAGGAAGTGAAGCGACTGTGGGAGCTGGTAGAACAGAGGAGGCTGGGGCTAGGTCACTTAATTTCCTGTTGCCACTGGTGAGTGTGGGGGCAAGCCTGACTCCTGCTGCCGGTGTCAGGCCCACTGCTAATCTGCTAGGTCATGACACTTGCAGGAGAAGGCTTAGAGGATGGAGTGGGGTCCCAGCCCATTCCACTCAGCTTTGCCAGCTTCCAGCTGCATCACTCCTCTTCCCACTGCTGGTGAGTGCAGAGGCAGGCCTGACCATTGCTGTGGCCCAAGATCCCCCATTAGTTCTCCAGGCAACCCTGGGCCCTCCAGGGCCCCCCAAAGTATGGGGGCTGGAGTGGTTGACCTGAACTGTCAGGTAGATGGGACAGCTCTGGGGGTAGATGGTAGGGTCTACACACACACACACACAAAATGCATACAACTCTTTCTAAAGGTGTCTTGGCACTACATCTATTGATACATCTGCTGCAATTCCTTTGTTTTCATAGTGAGAATCCCTCTCATATTTCTTCCCCATGCAATCTGCTCATGGATGTTCACATTTCTATGGCTGGTCTCTAACTGTGCCTGCGTAGCCTCTTCTCCCCACTGGCCCAGGAGATTCCATATCTCCTGTCTATACCACATCAGAGCACAGTATGGTCAGCTGGGCAGTTTTACACCACAACTGAGAGCTAGCTGCTGGGTATGCTCACCAAGATGAACAATCAGGAAAGAGACTTCAAAAATGTATGAGGTTTTAAAGGAGAGTGGGGAGAGTAATCTAGTCTCTCTTAGCCCTGTGCAGTGGTGTTCACAATTGCATCAAACTAGTCAGCATTGGGTATTGTGGGACAGTTGCTGTAAAACTGTTAGGTTTCACATAGATAATGCAGTGTCTATATTCACACTACATCAATACATTACTGCATTGCCAAAACAGGGCACTTACACTGGAGGGAGATAAATTTAAATGTGGACACACGCACAACTAGATCAAGACAAGGTGGTTTATGGTGACCTAATTTTGTAGTGTCAATCAGACCTAATACTACTATAGAAGGGGAAATTGAAAATATTAGAACTACTTAGTTTGGAAAGGAGAGCTCTCACCCACAAGAGTGACATTTTTCAAGATGATCAATTGAGCATCTCCATTAACCTTTTTCATATATGTAAACAAGCAAACAGTCAATACAATTAAAAGGGAAAAAATTTAAAACCAATACAAGAAATATATTATATGCAATACATAATTAACTTGTAGAACTCACAACCATCACATATTATTGAGGCCAGAAGTTTAGTAAGACAGAAAAAAAGACTAGACATTTATGTGGATAAAAAAAATGGTAATTGATAGTTACACTGGACAGAAAATGTCTAAGGGACATCAACACTCATGATTCAAGACATAATCTGACCACTTACACCCCACATTCTCAATACTTTTTAGTATTTATGCCTAGCTGCCCGAGGGGGAAATCTCTCCATAAACATATTGTAGCGGTTTCACTCACTTTTTTTTCTTTTCACTCATCTCTTCCCTCCAGGTGGCCAGTTGGGGGAAGTAGCTGGCTGCTCAGACTCGCCTCATTTGGGTGTGTTGGTGGCTTCAGGGCACTGCCCTTTGGCAGTGACCACTCCTCGGTTGCTCCGTACCCCCCTTCTGGGGGAGAGTCCATGTTGTTGTAGTCCGCTTCTCCTCCAGGGTCCTCCTGACACTCAGGGACCCCCAGTTCTTCTCCTTGGGGACTCCTAACTCCCCTCACGCTGTCCTGGCCTCAGGCCCCCTGCCAGTCCCTTAACAGCCCCTCCGGGCAGACTGCAGGATCTCCAGGCCTTTGCTCCCTGGCCACAGGTGCACCTCTGCCTGCCTGGTTGCCTCCTGGACTTATGGGCTGGGGTTTCCCTGGCTCAGCCTCTCCCTGACTACCGCAGCTGCCTCCTTGCTAACTGTGGCTGCCTTCTACGTGGCCCGGCCCTTTACGGCTGCCTCCATTGCTCACCCTAGCCCTTCATGACTGCCTCCTATGCAGTAATGGGCCTCCGGCCATGTAGCCTGGGTTCCTCCTGCCTCAGCTTCCCCAGTCCTGCCCCTTCCGGGGAGGCTCCTTCTTCCTGGCCCCCAGGTCTTAACTGCTCTCTCCTCCAGAGCAACAGGCAGGTAGCTCTCTCCTCCCAAGAGCTGCCCGCAGCTGGGCTCTCCTAATTGCCCACAGCTGGGCTCTCCTCCCTCCAGCTCCTTGGCCCCTTAAAGGGCCAGGGCAGGGCAACACCCTGCTACAATATATTTTAATAATTCCCCATTTTCATGGTTTCACAACTTCCTCTTACGAATCCAGTCAATGTATCCAGTTGATACTAGAGAAAGGAAACAAGGTCTGGTCTGGTATTGCATATTTAACCATGGTAACCCTTATGTTTCTAGTATTCTGTGACCTTTATTTTATTTTCTACCATCAATAAGTAAGCTCAAGTTCATTTCATCTGACAAAGTGGGTTTTGCCCACAAAAGCTCATAGTATACATATATATATTGTTAGTCTCTAAGGGTACGTCTAGACTGCACTCCTTTTTCGACAGAGGCTTTGACAACAGATACTGTCGACAAAGCCTCTGTCAAAAAAGAGCATCTAGACTACAACCAGTACTGTCGACAAAGCAAGCCGCTTTTTCGAGAGAGTCTAGACGCTCTCTTTCGAAAAAGCACAGTTTGCATGCAATAGCGCATTTTTTCAACAGAGAACTATCGAAAAAAGGCATTATTCCTTGTAGAACGAGTGTCAACAAAACCCTGTAGTCTAGACACACCCTAAGGTACCACGGGACTCCTCATTGTTTTTAAAGTTACAGATTAACACAGCCACCCCTCTGAGATCAACACATAAAATCAGACATAATATTGTGCTCCAGAAATACATATTACAATGTTGTCTAATGTCGAAAAGTAGACTTGGAAGAATGAAGGGTTCAGTATACTTTTGGACAAGCAATCAAACTGTTCAATAAGAGTGCTTTATCCTTGTCCTTTTATTCAGTAAACCTGGCTGCAAAGAGTTTACATTATCTGAGTTATCATACATGCTAGCCATGGTTTAAGTCTGCAAATAGAAAACTCATTTTTGCAAACATAGCTCACAGCTATTTCCTAAATAGTTGGTTTCTAGTTGACTAGACTAAAGCTCTTTTAGCTATTGATATAAATGTCTAGCTAATGGGTTTTGATGGAATTTGTGACTGAGTACATCTGAGTGCATGTGTCTGTGTGCATGTGTATTGGTGCCTGCCCATATGCGGTATGCACCTGTGAATGTGCATGTGTGCAAACACATAGGAACAACACTGATTAAAATTTGGTTTTATTGAAGGCACTATAGCTTTAGAAAGAGAAAAAGCAATTTCTATTTTCTTCTTTGCTGAACTCCCAGCAGCTGAGAAAGTCAGCTGTGAAAGCAACATGCAAGTGAGCTGGGATAAGGCTTTATTTCAAGGATTAAATCTAAATACAGTATGTACTTTCGTGGATTTATAATGGATTGATACAGGGTTATTATGGATAATATTTATTTAGATGAGTCAGAAATGTTCAACACAATGGAGTTTTCAAATGGAAATGGCAAAGAACAGTTTCCAAGTGCACGGGCTAAAATTATATATAATGTCAACATTCAGCACAAACAGCATTCAGAATAGCACACACAGGCTGTGGAGGGGGGTATGCCATTCCAAATGACAAAGCAAATAACTATCCCAAAGAAGGCTTATCAAGCAGTTCCATGACTCAAATCTGTAATGTAGTATGCCAGTTACCTGCTTTACATATAAGGGATGAAGGACCAAGCATTTGTAATCAGGAATCTTGTTAAGTGACATAAATTTAATAAATTAACTGCACTAGCTGTTTCAAGACACAAGTTTTCCTCCTTCTTGAATGCTTGTTTAACACTCATAAGAATCATTCAAATGTTCAAATTTTGAAGCAAATTATTTGCCAGGCATTAGTATGCTCTTCTTTAGGGTATTACAGGAAACTGAAAACTCATTTATAGTAACATAGCCAAGCCTTTCACTACCTGTTTCAAAAATGGTGTCACTTTTTAGCAAAATAATAATTGATATTTATAGATCATCTTTTTATTCTTACAATAGCAAAGTACCTCACTAATTCTGTGCACACCGCACCAGCTGGCACTGTAGCAATGACCTGGCATGCAGGTGGGGGTGTCAAGTTTTGGCCAGGATTTCTAGGACAACTTTCCACTGTTCTAAAACATGCCTTGTCATATTGTATGGTCATTCAGTACAGACAAGGAACTTTGTTTTTAAATCCTTATCTGAAAGAGTAATGCATAATGAACAGCATCAAATTTAATGTATCCAACATAGAGGAATGTAGGGCTGAGCCTGGAGTCATGACTATGACTGAATACAAACAGATGGTTTCAGGAGTCACAGGTGTTTAAAACCTGAGTTCAAATATGTAAAGCTAGGTCCCTGAAGTTAGGCTCCTAATCCATACTCAGGGTCCTAATAATCCTAATAAGGGTCCTTGCTGATTTTCAAAGGTCCTAAGCACCTCATTGACTTTACCAGCTACTGCAGATGCTTGGTATATCTAAAAATCAAACACTTATTTAGACACCTGAATACCCAACTTTGAAAACATTGTTTCTTGAGCCATGATACCTAGCTTTAATACTATACTCTCCTCCCCTAGTGCCACCAAAAGTAGGTTCAGAAATGCCAAGTGGAATATATGTTTGCATATGACCTACACTCTTTAGTTGTGGTTTGTGCATCTCAAGTCATGAATGAACCATAAGTCCATTACCTTTAAAAAGGACATGGTTTTCCTTTAGGTATTCTCAGGGATGGCAGTGTTGCAGTAATGTCTTATTAAAAATCATAGATTAATAGCAAATTAGCTATGTATATTAATTACACGATAATGCAAACAAAATATTTTAATTTCAATTTCACCTGACTGTAAAAATGGCACTGTAATGACTGCAGGCTAATTTGCAAATGGGAGATGCCAAACTTCCTGAATGTATTGTAGTCAATATGTTAAACAGATGTTTAAAGTACTTTAATCTGCCATCCAGACTTGCAGTCTCGAGAAGTGTGCTACTTACCGGGAGCTCGCATTCAGGATGTGACCAAGGGTCTTCCAAAAGTGATTAAACCTTTGGATCGCAGCCCCTTCATGTTTCTCCATATAGGAACTAACGATACAGCCAAGAATGACATTGAGCGGGTCACAGCAGATTACGTAGCGCTGAGAAGAAGGATCAAGGAATCTGAAGCGCAAGTGGTGTTCTCGTCAATCCTTCCAGTTGAAGAAAAAGGTCCGGATAGGGATCATCGAATTGAGGAAGTAAATGCGTGGTTGCGCAGGTGGTGTCAGAGAGAGGGCTTTGGTTTCTTCGACCATGAGACTCTGTTCCGGGTACAAAGTTTGTTAGGAAGAGATGGAATCCACCTAACCAAGAGAGGAAAGAGCATCTTTATGGGCAGGCTTGCAAACCTAGTGAAGAGGGCTTTAAACTAGGCTTATTGGGGGATGGTGACCAAAGCCCTGAGGTAAGTGAGGAAGTTGGACACTGGGAAGAATCATAAGGAGTAATGATCAAAAAAGGAGGACCCCTGATTCAGATGGAGAAGGTAGGGCCATCAACTGGTTATCTAAGGTGTTTATACACGAATGTGAGAAGCCTGGGAAACAAACAGGAAGAATTAGAAGCCCTGGTCCAGTCGAAGAACTATGATTTGATTGGAATAACAGAAACTTGATGGGATGACTCGCATGACTGGACCACTGTCATGGAAGGGTATAAACTGTTCAGGAAGAACAGGCAGGGGAGAAAAGGAGGAGGAGTTGCATTGTATGTAAGAGAGCAGTATGATTTCTTGGAGCGCCAATATTTAGAAGGAGAAAAGACAGTTGAGAGTCTATGGGTTAAGTTTAGAGGTGGAAGCAACAGGGGTGATGTTATGGTTGGTGTCTGCTATAGACCATCGGATCAGGTGGATAAGGTAGACAAGGATTTCTTTGGACAAGTGAGAGAAGCGTCCAGATCTCAGGCCCTGGTTCTCATGGGTGACTTTAATCAGCCTGACATCTGTTGGGAGACCTATACAGCAGTACACAGACAATCCAGGAAGTTCTTGGAGAATGTTAGGGATAATTTCTTGGTACAAGTGCTGAAGGAACTGACATGGGGTCATGTGCAGTTTCACTTGCTGCTCACAAACAGGGAAGAACTAGTAGGGGAAGTAGAGGTGAGTGACAACCTGGGAAGCAGTGATAATGAGATGATAGATTTCAGGATCCTGACCAAAGGAAGAAAGGAGAGTAGCAAAATACACACGCTGGACTTCAGAAAAGTAGACTTTGACTCCTTCAGAGAACTAATGGGCAGGATTCCCTGAGATGCTTACATGAAGGGGAAAGGAGTCGAGGAGAGCTAGCAGTATTTTAAAGAAGCCTTATTAAAGGCACAGGAAGAAACCATCCCGATGCTCAGCAAGAAAAGCAAATATGGTAGGCGACCAGATTGGCTTACCGGGGACATCCATGGTGAGCTTAAACAGAACAAGGAAGTTTACAAGAAGTGGAAACTTGGACAGATGACTAGGGAGGAGTATAAATATATTGCTCGAGAATGCAGGGGAGTTATCAGGAAGGCAAAAGCACAATTGGAATTGCAGCTGGCAAGGGAAGTGAAGGGTAACAAGAAAGGTTTCTACAGGCATGTTAGCAATAAGAGGGCGATCAGAGAGGGTGTGAGGCCCTTACTGGATGAGAGAAGTAACCTAGTGACAGATGATGTGGAAAAAGCTGAAGTACTCAATGCTTTCTTTGCCTCTGTCTTCACAGACAAGGTCAGCTCCCAGAAAAATGCACTAGACAACACAGTATGGGAAGGAGGTGGACAGCCCTTTGTGGGGAAAGAACAAGTTAGGAACTATTTAGAAAAGCTGAACACACACAAATCCATGGATCTGGATTTAATGCATCTGAGGGTACTGAGGGAGTTGGCAAATGTCACTGCGGAGCCTTTGGCCATTATCTTTGAAAACTCATGGAGATCAAGAGAGATCCCAGATGACTGGAAAAAGGCAAATGAAGTACCCATCTTTTAAAAAGGGAAGAAGAACAATCCAGGGAACTACAGACTAGTCAGCCTTACCTCAGTCCCTGGAAAAATCATGGAAGGGATCTTCAAGGAATCCATTTTGAAGCACTTGGAAGAGAGGAAAGTGATCAGGAATAGCCAACATGGATTCATGAAGGGCAAGCCGTGCCTGACCAATCTGATTAGCTTCTGTGATGAGGTAACTGGCTCTGTGGATACGGAAAGTCAGTGGATGTGATATACCTTGACTTTAGCAAAACTTTTGTTATGGTCTCCCACAATATTCTTGCCAGCAAGTTAGAGGAATATGGATTGGATAAATGGACTGTAAGATGGATAGAAAGCTGGCTAGACTATCGGGCCCAACGGGTAGTGATCAACGGCTTGATGTCAGGTTGGTGGTCGGTTTCCAGCGGAGTGCCCCAAGGACTAGTTCTTGGACCAGTTTTGTTCAACATCTTTATTAATGACCTGGATGAGGGGATGGATTGCACCCTCAGCAAGTTTTCAGATGACACTAAGCTAGAGGGAGAGGCAGATACGCTGGAGGGCAGGGATAGGGTCCAGAGTGACCTGGACAGACTAGAGTATTGGGCCAAAAATATCTGATGAGGTTCAACAAGGACAAGTGTAGAGTCAGAAGAATCACAAGCATTGTTACAGCCAGGGACTGACTGGCTAAGTAGCAGTTCTGCAGAAAAGGACCTGGGGATTACAGTGGATGAGAAGCTGGATATGAGTCAACAGTATGTTCTAGTAGCCAAGAAGGCTCATGGCATATGAGGGTGCATTAGGAGGAGCATTGCCAGCAGATCCAGAGAAGTGTTTATTCCCCTTTATTTGGCTCTGGTGAGGCCACATGTAGGCTACGTCTACATTGGCAAGATTTTGCGCAAATACTTTTAACACAAGAGTTTTTGCGTTAAAGTATTTGCACAAGAGAGAGTCTACATTGGCATGTGCTTTTGCGCAAGAGATGTGCTTTTGTGCAAAAGCATCCATGCCAGTGTAGATCCTCTCTTGCGCAAGAAAGCTCCGATGGCCATTTTAGTCATCGGGCTTTCTTACACAAGAAATTCATGTTGCCTGTCTACACTGGCCTCTTGCACAAGAACACTTGCGCAAGATGGCTTATTTCTGAGTGGGAGCATCATAGCTCTTGAGCAAGGAGCACTGATTTCATACATTAGAACATCAGGGTTCTTGCGCAAGAACTGGTGGCCAGTGTAGACAGGTGGCAAGTTTTTGCGCAAAGGTGACTACTTTTGTGCAAAATCTTGCCAATGTAGACGTAGCCCCAGAGTATTGTGTCCAGTTCTGAACCCCCCACTATAGAAATGATGTGGATGTATTGGAGAGGGTCCAGAGGAGGGTGACCAAAATGTTTAGGGGGCTGGAACGCATGACCTATGAGGAGAGACTGAGGGATTTAGGTTTGTTTAGTCTGAAAAAGAGAAGAGTGGGGGGGGATTTGATAGCAGCCTTCAACTTCCTGAAGGAAGGTTCCAAGAGGATGGAGAGAGGCTGATAACATTAGTGACGGATGGCAGAACAAGGAGCAATAGTCTCAAGTTACAGTGGGAGAGGTCTAGGTTGGATATTAGGAAAAACTATTTCACTAGGAGGGTCGTGAAGCACTGGAATGGGTTACCTAGGGAGGTGGTAGAATCTCTATTCCTACAGGTTTTTAAGTCTTGGCTTGACAAAACCCCATCTGAGTTGATTTAGTTAGGATTGGTCCTGCCTTGGGCAGGGGACTGGACTTGATGACCTCCTGAGGTCTCTTCCAGCTCTATGATTCTATGATTCTATGACTTCAGAGATTGGGTCAGGAGCCTGGAGCAGGTTAGTCTATATGAAATTAAACCGGAATTCATCAACCTTTGTTGTTAGACTGACTTATTTCCAATTCACTAATTGCATGTTGGTTTATTTTTATTGTCATGTCTTTTGATGGGACTTTGATATGTGTGTTTAACTTGGTTGGAGGCAAATCAGGACTGGATTATAGAAACCAGGGGTGAGATTAAAGAAAGCCCCCAGATCTGAATTGTCCAATAGAAGATATTACTTCAGACATATTATGTCATGTGATACTTCATTAAAAACAAACAGCCAGACAATTAACATGCCTCCTTGTGAAAGAATGACAGTGATATGAAATGGTGTCCCTAGCCTCTGTTTGTCAGGGGCTGGAAATGGATGACACAAGAGGAATCACTTGGGTTATGTCTACACTGCAAGGTTTTTGCGCAAGGAAATCAAGAGTAACATGGCAGAACAGAGGGCTTTTTCTGCTGTAGGTAAACCTACTTTTATGAGGCATAACACCCTTTTGCGCAAGAGTTCTTGCACAAAAAGGCAAGTGTGCACACTCCAGAGGGATTTCTTGTGCAAGAAACCCCTATGGGAAAAAGCACCAGTGCTCTAATGGCCATTCTGTGAATGGCCATCAGAGCTTTCCTGCTCATGAGTGTCCATGCAGTGTGGATGCTCTCTTGCACAAAAGCACATCACTTTTTCAATGTGCTTTGAGGTGTAGACATGCTCTTGCACAAGAAGTTGTTGCACAAAAACTCTTGCACAAAAGGCTTCTTGCGCAAGAAGCATGTAGTATAGACGTAGGCTTGATGATTACCTGTTTCTGTTCACTCCCTCTGTGGCGTCTGGCATTGGTCACTATTGAAAGACAGGATACTGGGCTAGATGAACCTTTGTTCTGACCCAGTAAAGCCGTTCTTATGTTCTTAAAAACCTGTGCTTATACATGCATGTGTAAGAACCTGATACACCCCATTAAATATCAAGTTTGTAACATGTTTTAATATTGGTAAACACATTTCAGTCCCTTCTACAAAGGGAAAGTTAACCCATATCATAACAGTCAGGGGACTAACATGTCCCTCATACATTGTTCAGATGCTCAAATAAATGGGATGTTACAATAACATTTTAGGTCAGTTAGTATAGATCCTTCAAGAACCATCTTGTCATTTCTCAGTCAGGAAGTAAACATACAAATTTTGTAGAGATTTTATATAAGAGTAATATGCTTGTCATATCTTTCACCAGAATCTCTGTAATTACCAGACTGTCAAACCCCAGGAGCTGATTTTATGACATTCCCAGTATCGTGATAGGTATTGTTAATAATCCTTTATCCTCATTCCAATAGCCATTCCACTTTTTGGACCATGTTGTGATACTGATTGAATTCCTTTGCATTTTAATCTACTGTAATTGCTTATTTATTGAGACTGAGAACTTCCTGGTAACCTTTCATTTACAGTTTTGTCCTTTGCCCAAGCAGGTCATACTTCATTAAGGCGTTCCTGTTAATGTAATGTATTCTGTAAATCCTATTAAACTATTAGCTAATATGATGCATGCTGCTCATTTTAGGTAATTTAATGCATTTCCTAGATCCCGGAAGTCCTTGGTGCCTCCTATAATGTACTTGTTCTGTATACAATCATATTCATTCCATTTAGTCAAATCTTCCTTTCCCCTGGGTAATCAGCACAGTATGTTTAAGGGATCTAAAGAGTTACTATAATACACTCTTAAGATGTCAGAGACACTTGGAAATAAGTCTGCATTATGTCAAGTTGCACTAATTGAAAGATTATTATTTCTGAGGAAGCAACCCTGCATCAGTCTCCATTTATTATGAGAAAGTTTCTATGGGAACAAATGTACTGTCTTTTGGAACAAAATGAAGGAATTTAATGAAGGAATGACTTCTTACATTCCGGTAGGAAAACAGACCCACAAAAGAATGACACTGGGCAACATTTTGGAGCTCTGTTAGCACAGAAGGCATTTACAGGATGGAAAAATCATTTCTATAGGAATTTGGGTAATGTGGGGCATGGAGGTGGGCAGGAAAGAGCCTTGTGCTTTATTCAGTGATAATACATGTTGAGGAAGGATCATTCATACCTATTAAAGATTAATCAGACCTGCCAACAAGCCTGCGGATCAAGGATCAGATTCCTCAGTCACTAAAGGACCCATAAAAAATAAAATCTGTGAGAGAGATCATCCTTGAACTGACAGTATCGCCGATGACTAGACCTATTTTTCTTATGCACTGTAGGAGAGAGAGAATGTCTTACCCTTCCAGATGAAAAGGGACAACTATTCATAACTTCTTTAGGGATACAGAAATTTTTGCTTAAAACAATACCTCTTTTGACAATATAATTCATCAATCCCAAAGGATAAATCTACTAAAAGAAAAATATATCTGTGCACCAAGTCAAATGAATAAAAAAAATACAAGACAGTCCTTTTCTACCACATAATAAAGGACAGCTAGTAAGGAAATGGTTGCAGATGAAAAGAACAAAACTGTCTTTCTTTCCAAAAGACCAAAGGGAAATGCATGAAACAATGAAACTGTTGAATGGGCCACTGTAAAGAATAATATAATATAGCTAAAATAAAATGCCTTTTGATTCAGATATTTCTTGAAAGCTATGGCAGCTACTGCACATTTAATATTTCCAGAAACCTAGCAGTTTCACTATTGGAACCTTGTTTATGGTAAGAACACTTGTCCCTCTGCTAATATTGTGAATATATCAAACATAGTGAATGAGAATTTCAAGCCAGAAGCTGAATGCATGCTTCATCTACATGACAAACGACCTGAGCTTCTGTCACCACATCAGCTCCTGAGGGGCACATGAAATAGTAGAGCTCTTATCATAGACTTGTCTGATTGTTGACACATCACACATTCAGCATGTCCACAGCACTAACAGATGTTCAATTTCTGGCGTCCATCCAGAGAAATGTTCAACACTCTATAGCTGTTGGGAGGTTTTTTATTTGTGAGTGAATATTCCTAAATATCCATATATTCCTGACATATATGAATACTTTTCTTCCACGCTCCACTACTCATGGGGGCCCATCTGCCCTAGAGATCCAACTGAAAGAGGGGACTCAGTTGCCTCCCGATCCCTTTAAAATATTGGACTTTCAGTGTACTTTTTTTTTTTCTATGAATGCCATGTAAATTAAACTGGAAGAAACAGGGAATGTTCTAAGCCTAACATACCGTATTTTCCGGCGTACAAGGCGACTGGGAGTATAAGACGACCCCCTAATTTTTTAGTTAAAAGATAGGGTTTCGTCTTATACCCCAGCACCCCTCTGCCTCCTTTGCTCCCGGTGTCCCTGGTCTGCTGGAGACGGTGCCCAGCAGACCAGAGGCACCAGGAGCAAAGCCACAGAAGCTTTGCAAAGCCTCGGGGGAAGCCGGCGGGGGGGCAGCCCAGACATGCCTGGGCTGCCCCCCCCGCCGGCTTCCCCCGAGGCTTTGCAAAGCCGCGGAGGGGCTCCGGTGGGGGGCAGCCCAGGCGCGCCTGGGATGTATACCCGGCGTACAAGACGACCCCCGATTTTTGGGGGATGTTTTTTAACATCAAAAGTCGTCTTGTACGCCGGAATATACGGTACCAAATCTGCACATCAGTTAACTCCTTTGAAGGCCTCAGCAGTAAAAGTGGGGGAACACTTGGATGAGTGGGTGCTACATCTGTTTGAAAATGATGTGAAACCTGAAAGGATGTTTCCCTGTTTACAATACAGCTTTAGCTCGAAGGAAAAGCTAAGCCCTTGCTTCTCTGAACAGAAATGAGCATCTTTGTATGCATCCAAAGGCTGGTCTACACTAGAAAATTGTCAGTTTAACTATGTCAAAAATCCACTGAGTGACATAGTGACATAGTTACCTCTGAGTGACATAGTTAAATCAATTTAAATCCCCATGTAGCCAGTGACTAGGTCAATGGAAGAATTCCTTAGTTGACCTTGTGACTATCTGTGGGAGATGTGGATTAATTGTACTACAGGGGACTTGACATAGGAAGTATCTACACTGAAGCACCATAATGATGCAGTTGTGTCACTGCCACATTTTAAGCATTATTGGTATTCTTGGCTCAATACAGCACCCAAAAAATTTAGAGCAGACTCATGGGTGCTCTAAGATATAGCAGTCCTGCCTGGGCTACCTATGGATAGCTCTGAAACTTGGAACTGCCAAGAATCTCTATAATGTTGAACCACTGCATCTGTGCCACTGTGCCACCTCAGTGAAGAGGGTGCATACTCTAATAGAAGGTGTTCTCCTCACTGTGTAGATAATCCACCTGCCTGAGACATGGCAGCTAAGTGGACAGGAGAACTCTCTCATTGACCTTGTGCTGTTTACACTGAGGGTTAGGTTACTTTAACTGCATCACTCAGGAGGGTGGGTTTTTCACATTCTTGAACGACATAGTTATATCAACCTAATTTCCTAGTGTAGATTAGACCAGAGTGTCCATAAACATCTGAACTCTTAAAAAGCCATTTTATTTGCACAGGTGTCTAACTTTGGAGCTGGCAGACTGGTCCTGGGGAGCAGTGGAGGGCTGCCTGGCACTGGCTGCCTGGCTCATGCTAGGGCCACTGGGTCAGGTGCGGTGACTGCTGGCTCTGGGCTGGCAGGCTTGGAGCTGGCACAGGCACAGTGGCTAGAGTCTACCCCTTTAAGAGCTCTGGGAGGAGTGGAGGGAAAGAAGTTTTCTTGGTTGTGCCCAGAGTGACCACCAGGACACCCTAGAAAAGGCTGGAGGCCCCCTATTTCGAAATAAGCGTCTATGCAGCGCTTATTTTGAAATAGCAATTTTGAAATTGGTGCTATTCCTTGTTGAATGAGGTTTACCAATTTCGAAATAAGCCCGCCGCTATTTTGAATTAATTTCGAAATAGCGGTTTGGCTGTGTAGATGCTAGGATAGTTATTTCGAAATAACGGCTGTTATTTTGAAATAACTTTGCTGTGTAGACATACCCTTACTTTCTAAAACTCAATATCATCATAGAATGTCACACAGACATTCGACAGTATGTGAAGAGGAGGTTAAAGGCCAGTCCATCTCCTTGGTAGCAATGCAAATAATTACATATTGAACTATTATGCTGCAGTCTAACTCAGCACTATGTGTCATCCATTTACTGCAAGGTCAAGTCCTGTTAATTATCATACAGCCAAACATCAAGTTATAAAGTGCATAGAGTTTGGACCCATTGCAAAGGCAGATTTTTTTTTTAAAATGGCTGCATTTTTGAAATAGCAGCACTAGTTAAAGGAATGAGCAGCTAAGGGAGACAGATTGAAAAGACAAAAGTTAAGAACACAGATCCTATCGCCTTTTAGCTCCATCCATAAAGGGCAAGGAGCAGGGTTAAATGACTGTGTTTAGATCTGATTTAAACGAGGTTCCAGCAAAACTGGCTATTAACATTGCTTAACCAGACTATATCATGCCAGAACTATTCTTTAAATAGTGCTTTTTGGCTTACCTGTCTCCACTCCCCATGGGCTGGAACACATTAGAACCTTGACTATACTATCATGTTCCAGGACTGTTTTTTATAAGACATTGTGCCAACTAGTTCATAGATAACATGGTTTGGCTTTACCTGTGTAGCCACAGTTTTTACAAAGGGGCCATACTATTATAATCCAGTTTGGTCCATATCTACAGGGATGATCAAACTCAAAGTAGGAGACAGAAACAGGAAAGGCTAGAACTGTGCTTAAGGGTATGTGTAAAACATTCAGGGGTTATCCACACTAGGAAAATTACTCACGGGTGCCAATGGTGTTGACAACATGACTTTGGCTCATTCACCCCAACAGGAATTGGAAATAGATGGGTTGCTAATGCAAACGGGGGTGAGGGGAAAGGGTGCTATTCCCCTCAGCCTTTTCTGCATTGAGCATATGCTGCAATATTGCTAACATTGGTTCATCCCAACCAATCAGAAATGTTGTGTTTCTGATTGTACATAAGCAGTTTTTAAAGCATTATCTAATCTTGCCTAGAGCAAATCTACCTGACATGGTGCTTAAAATACCAGCAGCTCTACTACTCTAAGGCTCTCAACTCTGCTAACACATGGACGACTGAACCAGTAGTATCATTGGTCATGCTATAGGGTAAATGGCACTACACATGAAAGAAAGTCTAGAGTTAAATACAGTAAAAATCTTAAATGACTCAAACTGTACCGTAGAAACTCTATGGATAGAATTTCCATGCTTTAATGAGTATAGCAGCACTAATATACTACTGGACACCTGCCCAGGGTGGTGATTGTAATTCTGAAAGGCTCCAGAGAAGCTATAAAAATAGAAAACTCAGTAACAATGGGAGATATTAGTTATCCCCATATTAACTGGGGCTGTGTCCAGACTCCATGCCTCCGTCGACGGAGGCATGTAGATTAGCCAGCTCGGAAGAGGGAAATGAAGCCGCGATTAAAATAATCGCGGCTTCATTTAAATTTAAATGGCTGCCCCGATCTGCCGATCAGCTGTTTGTCGGCAGATCGGGAGAGTCTGGACGCGATGCCCCGACAAAGAAGCCTTTCTTCATCGACACAGGTAAGCCTCGTGAAACCAGGTTTACCTGTGTCGATGAAGAAAGGCTTCTTTGTCGGGGCATCGCGTCCAGACTCTCCCGATCTGCCGACAAACAGCTGATCGGCAGATCGGGGCAGCCATTTAAATTTAAATGAAGCCGCGATTATTTTAATCGCGGCTTCATTTCCCTCTTCCGAGCTGGCTAATCTACATGCCTCCGTCGACGGAGGCATGGAGTCTGGACACAGCCTGGATGTTTGTCATCTCAGGAAGGGATGCAGAAATACATTTCCAGACACCTTTAATAACTGCTTCTTGGAGCAGCTAATCCTGGAACCCACAAAGGGAGATTTAGTCCTAAGTGGAGCACAGGAGACGATCCAAGAGTTGAATATAACCAAACCGCTTGATAATCACACTGCCAGTGAGTGAGAGGGACGGTTCCATCCTTTCCCCAAACTCCCTCCCCCAGCAACGTATTCCAAAGGACTGGCTGGAGGCCTGGTGCAGGTTGATTGGTGGAGCCTCCCTCCTCCTCACCAGCAGCAGATGTAGCAGGGAGTCAGGGGAGTGGAGCGGGCTAGGGCTGGGTCACTCTGCTTCTCCCCACTGCTGCTGGGGAGTGCAGGGAACCTGACCCCTGGGCCGCATCATTAAAAGAAGGAGTCCTGGGGGGAGGAGAGGCGTGGGGGTGGAGATGGAGCAGGGGTTTGAAGAGGTAGGGAGAGGATAAGCGGGGCAGGAAGGGGTGGAGCAGGGGCAGAGGCTTGGGGAAGGGATGGAGTGGGGGCAAGGTGGGGTGGGAAGAGGCACGGCCTGGAATGGATCAGAGGCAGAACGAGGGCAGGAAGAGGTGGGGCTTTCCCCCAGGCCAGACATGACACAGGAAGGAGTCACATGGGGGCAGTCATGTAATTAGTGCCTCCCTCTTGCCTCCCCAGCAGTAGCCACTGTTTAGGGGTCAACAAACATGGATAAGTGTGATCAGGTGAATATTATATAGCGGAACTTTCAGAAAGCCTTTGACAAAGTCCCTCCCCAAAGGCTCTTAAGCAGAGTAAGCAGTCATGAGACAAGAGGGAAGGTCTCCTCCTGAATCAGCAACTGGTTAAAGGATAGGAAACAAAGGGTAGGAACAAACTCTCAGTTTCCAGCATAGAGAGAGGTAAATAGAGAAATCCCCCAAGTGTCTGTACTAGGACCAGTACTGTTCAACATATTCATAAATGATCTGGAAAAGGGGGAGACTGTGAGATACAAAATTTGCAGACAATACAGAATTACTCAAAATCATAGGTGACACCAACAGCCGCTCTAGCCATGAAGTGCTGGATCTCTCTACTCCACCCCAGTCCATGCAGCCTTTCCCCCAAGACTGTACCCTTGCTATGTCTCTTCCCACTCTTGCTCCATCCCCTCCCTGTTCCACATTCTTTCCCAAGCCCCACCCCTGCTCTACCCCCACCCCAATTCCCCCATTCTAACCCTTCCCTCAAGCCCCCAGATCACCTCCTCCCCCATGCATGCCTTGTCCCAACTCTTCCCCTGCTCCCTTGGAACTTTCAGAATGCCACAAATCAGCTGTTTCTGATGGGCGGGAGGCACTGTGAGGGTGAGGGAAGAGTTGATCAATGGGGACCATCAATGGGAAAGAGGCAGAGGAGGCAGGAGGCAGAGAGGGAACTTTGACTGCTGGTGGGTGCCCTTCACTCACTAATTTTTCCCAGTGGGTTCTCCAGTCCCACAGCATCCACTGTGCTGGTGCATATGCTCAAGATGGTTCATTTCAAAGCAAACTGCAGAGAGGATCTCAAACTGCAGAGAGGATGTTACAAATGGATCTCACAAAACAGGGAGACTGGGCAAGAAAATAGCATTCAGTGTTGATAAATGCAGAGTAATGCACACTTGAATACCATGTGCAGTTCTGTCACTCCATCTCAAAAATTAAAGAATTGGAAAGGGTAATGGAAGGGCAAAAAAAATGATTAAGGATATGGAACAGCTTCTATAGGAGGAGATATTAGAAAGATCGGGAGCAATTCAGCTTAGAAATGAGACCAAGAAGGGGGAATATGATTCAGGTCTATAAAATCTTGAATGGTATGGAGGAAGTGTTATTTACCCCTTCACATAACACAAGAAGCAAGGGTCACCGGACGAAATTAATAGGCAGCATGTTTAAAATAAACAAAAGAAACTACTTCACACAACATACATCCTAATTGCTCCGGTCATCTGAAGAAGTGGGCTATGCCCACGAAAGCTCATGATACCATCTACATGTTTTGTTAGTCTATAAAGTGCTACCAGACCATTTGTTGTTTTTTTCAGGGGATGTTGTGAATGCCAAAACTATGAATAGGTTCAAAAAATAAATAAATAAATTCATAGAAGGGAGGTCCAATCAATGGCTATTAGTCAACTTGGTCAGGGATGAATGCTCATACTATAGATGTCCCTAAACCTCTGACTGTCAGAAGCTGGGAGTGGGAGACCGGAATGGATTACTTAATAATTGCCCTGTTCTGTTCAATCCCTCTGAAGCATCTGGTTTTAGTCACTGTCAGATAACAAGATACTGGGTTAGATGGACCATAGATCTGGCCCACTATGGCCATACTTACATGCTAACGGTGGGAAATATTTGCAATTAGATTAGTGTATACATAGTTCTGTTGGAATAAACACACTTTATGTAGGGTGTAAAATAAGTAGGCTAGTCTCATTGACACAAATGAACAAGCCATTTTCAACCCCCACTGGGGGAGCCAGAAGACACCCATTATTGATAACAGGCCATTTCCCTAGTATAGACACCCCCAAATATGCAATATTTGCTAACATTATTTTAGTTTCTGTCTTTCATTCTAAATAACAATGAGCAATCTCTACTCATTACTTGTACATGGAGCACTATGGAGCCAGTACTCCACCTTCCTCCTCTCTTCTAAAATGGGGGTATAAGATACCTTTATCCTCTTTCTTTTCATTTCTGTTCAAGTGGTGCATGCACACTAACTACAGTCTAACTACCAATGTATCTATTGGCATCCCATGTAGAACTCAGTTGCACTGCAAAAACAATGCTTTGCTTTATTTATTTCTCCAAACAAACCTGAAAATGAAATCTCAACCCTGGACAGAAAAAAGGGAATATTTTACTGAAGTGTTTTCTTTCCCTGTAGACATTTGTAATAATGGCCAAATAACTAAAACTCCAATTGATTTTTCACCTCCTTCTGTTAATGAAACTATTGCCAATCCCATCTAGAATGTGGCCTTTCATTTTGCTTCTTTCTATGGATTAAGGCAGGATCTTGCTCCCGTGAGTGGGAGTTTTGCCATTAATTTAAATGGAAAACAGGATCATGTTCTTCATGTATCTTGCTGTGCTGCCAGTGATTACAAGAAGCATGATGAAAATTATAACATGTGTCGACAGCTAATCTCTTGCCTACTAAATGGCCTTATCTGCCTTGTGTTTTCTTGTGCGACTCCTTACCCCTGGAAATGAAAAAAGGATGTGGAGGAAGTAAATTGCTACAGTTTTAACCTATCGTCACATATAGAAATCTACTCCATTGTCATAAAATTATGGGCTCAATCTTGTCATATAAATACTTAAACTACAACTCTAAAAAAATTATAGCACTACTGGAAATAAACCTTTTACAAGAGACTAGTGTATATAACTGATCCAAGAGAGAATTGTATTCTGCCACTTTAGGATACATGTTGTTTAATGGCCATCAGTGGAAAACACTCTTATTCTGTTTATAAGACCTGGAAGTAACCAGTAAGTGCCTTCTGCCACGGAAGATAAAAGACTCCTTGTCACTGGAGATAGGTCATGTTAGGGCTCATGAGTTCACTCCTATCTCTGTTCTCCAAAAATCTCATCTTCCATTGGTTAATAAAGTATATGCTTGCCTTAGTGCTACAAGAGCCAATACAAAATATAAAGTATGTGCATAATACATTTCCCTGCTTCCTTTGCTGTTTTAAAGTTGTTGTGTTTCAACAAAGAGATAGGAAGGATTCCCACCACCAGCTCAATCCAGTCACTTTATGCCACTTCAGAGGCATGCAGGGCTCCAAAGGGCTGGGGGAAATTACATTAGTTCAGCCACCGTGGAGGGCCACCTTTAAGTAGGAGGGCTGTTGGGGTGCAACTGGAGACAGGAGGAAGAGCCCTATAGTGAGCACCGCTATGAAGATTCTCAGCAGTTCCAGATTGCAGAGCTGTCCAAAGGCAGCTCAGGCAGTGCTGCTATAGCTTAGACCAGTGGTGTTCAAATTTTTTTTCTCATGACCCAGTTGAAGAAAATTGTTCATGCCCGTGACCCAACATAATTTGACTAGAGTGTGGGCTCTAGGATGGGGCTGAGGATGAGCGCTTTGGGGTGGAGGAGGGGTCTCCAGCTTTGGGGGTGTCAGGGCTGTGGCAGGAGGGACTTACCTCAAGCAGCTCCAGGTCAGCTGTACAGCAGGGGTGTTCAGGCAGGCTTCCGGCCTCTCCTAGCACCTCAGACCATGTTGTGCCTCAGAAGCAGCCAGCAGCAGGTTCCTAGCCAATGGGAGAGCAGAGCTAGTGCTTGGGGTAGGGGCAGTACGTGGAGTTCTGTGTGCTCTGGCCCCCCAAAGTAGGAGCTGGGCCTGATGCCAGCTGCTTCTGGGACACATCACAGTCTGTGGTGCCAGGACAGGCAGGTAGCCTGTTTTAGCATCCCCAGTAATGAGGCCCAGTGCCCAACATTCTATGACCCAGTACTGGATCATGACCTATACTTTAAAAGTCAGTGTCTTAGAGTACACTTGGGGATGCTCTAAATTGTGCTGGATGCTGCATTGGCCCCCACCCAGCCCAGAATATAAGGGGCACAAACTAGGCTTCAGATCAGCTTTGTCTCTTCTTTCCTCCTGTGCCTGTGCATGTTTATAGTTCAATCAAAGGTATGACTGCAGTACATATAGACATACCTGAGGAAGCTTTGATCTAGCTAGTGCAAACAATAGCAGTTAAGCCACGACAGCAAGGGATGTACGAGCCCACTCAGATCTCTGCAGTTGAACAATCGATGCTGACCTGTTGCTTTCTTACTATTGACGTATCAAAGCTAGCTTGGGTAGGTCTACGTGTGCCACAATCCCACCTTTGGCGTACAGATACCCCATGAGGACAGCACACAATCTCAGACATTATCTCTTCTATCCCAGTTTTCTTCCTCCTTTTGTTAGACCCTGTTACGAAGTCATGGAGTCAGTCTGCTGCCACAGAAGTATTTGTAGCAAAATTTGGCTCTGTAGTTAAACTTCACTCCTGTGCAGAAGGCCAGCATGAGGCCTACCCCACTTGAACCCAGTTTCAAGGCCTTCTGCTGGGCTGCTGACTGGAGACCAATTTAACCCTATATGAATTCACTGCAGGATCAAATGGGGGGAAGTGGTTTGCGAGCAGCCAGTCCCTAACTACTTTGGTGAATGTCAAAAAAATGATTTTTTAAAAAAGTGGTAGGAAATTGAAATAGAAATAGAAATAGAAATTTTCTACCAGTAATAAAATCTATTTTGGGTGTAAGATACTCTCACTTTTCTAAAATGTAGATATCTACAAATATGGAGTTAACACGTTACTGTCCTTGTTTCCTCATGGATCCAACAAGAGAGTGAGAATGATTCAGTGGTGCAACTATGTCCATCATTTTATCTACAATTGTAACTAGTGTAAAGGCACTGTTTAAAAGCCAGTAAAAAGCCCTCTGAATTTATGTACTTAATACTTGCAGCAGAATCTTGTAGCCTCTGAGCCATTTGGCAACATGAAGTGTGTCTCTAGAACTGTCAGAGCACATATAAGGAGTCATGCCAAGTACCTTTTTGTCAGTGGTACATTCAACTTGTTCAACCGTAGTAGAAGGCTGGTTGGGGAGCCAACAACCAGGAGCATGCAAAGGTCACTGACTATTTCTGAAAATTCAATACAAGGATAGAGAACTGGTTCAGACAAAACAAGAAATGACTGTACTCCCAACCTTTGCTCAAGTATCAAACCAGCTTGAACCTTTTCTTTAAAGTTCAAACACGTTCAGTTAACCAGGTGGGGGGCGGGGGCGGGAGCGGGGAGAGATCCGTATTCATTTCTAGTGGATGGGACTGGAACAATATACTAAAAGGAGGATGTATGTGTAGTATTTCTGTCCTAATCAGAACCAGAAACTATCAGAAAGCCTGTTATGAGATTTCCAGACTGATTTCTAGACAAAATGTATTACAGTTAAGAAGGTCTAAACTTTAGGGCACATGAACAAGTCAAATTGACTGAAAACCTGTGAATGTTCTGTCACCACTAATTAATATACTCTGTTTTTTCTGGATTTTGACTAGACTAAGGAGCTATTTTCAATCTTGTTAGCTCAATCAAGTTATTTTAACTGGATAAAAAATCCCATTTAACACCAATGTATAAAAAGGTTAACACCTTTGTTACAGAATAATTCCATTTTAGGAGATTAAAAATCTAAAACCTAAAGGCTGGAAATTGCATTAAAGGTGTTAAATTCTGTTCGAACATCTTGCATACAATTCCTGGATTTCCTAAGTGTTAGGCTTCAAATGGCATGAATTTAAACAGACGTAGATAATTTGATGTAAGGGTATATTGAACACCAGGGATAAGTCTATACCATGGAATAAAGTCAAATTAAGATATGCAACTTCAACTACATTAACTGTGTAGCTGAAATTGATGTACCTTAACTTGACTTTTGGTACACTGTCCACACTGTAGGAAGTCCACACTGCGGGAAGTAGAAGGGAGAACACTCTCCCTTCAACTTCCCTTACTCCTCGAGGAAGCAGGACTACCGGCATTGACCAGAGTGTCCCTCTCAATTAGAATTAGCTGTCTTCACCAGATCCACTAATTCAAGTCCTGGAAGATAGATGGCAGCAGCTTCAATCTTCTCTGTAGTGTAGACATACTCCATTATTTTGGAACAAAAGGATCTAAATTCAATTTAGTTCATACTTAGTTTTAAGAAACTAATTTAGTTAAATCAGTACAAGTTTGCAGGTAGACCAGTCCTAAAAGCTTAAGATCTAGGGCATCCTTTATATTCATCTAGACATGTGTGCTGACGCCATTCATTTTAATCGCATTCATGCACACATATTGAGGCCCCGCCTCTGCCCTCACTGAAATTAATAGCCAAACTCCCATTCACTTCAAAGGGCCTTGGATTAAGTCTTAAATCAGACCTTCATCTTTGTTAATACAGGTATAAAAATGACACAGGTTTTGAGTTGAGCCTGTAGCACTTAATTTAGATTTTATTGAAAACTGGAAATGGTTCAGAAAAGAGTTATAAGAATGATGTGATATCTGGAAAATGTACCTTACAGTGAAAGTCTTAACAAGCTCAATGTATTTAATTTACCTATAAGTACTATATGGGAATGAGGTTTCAGATGAAGGATCTTTGATGTATCAGGAAAAAGCAAAAGAAGAAGAGCTGGGAGAAATTCTTGAGGCAAAGCTTTTTGCCAAAAAATGCAAAATTATGTTGATCAAAATACTTCATGAATTCATGTCAAATTTGCTATATTGTTTCAGTCAAAAGAATCAGAAAAAATGACATTTTTAAACATATACTTGATTTAAAATGACTTTTTATTTCAAAATTTGATTCATTTTATTTTTGAAATGGTAAAAAGACTTCAAAAACAAAACACAACATTTTGTTTTGGCTTGAATGAAATGTTTTGTTAGACCTACAATTAATGTTTTTTCATCTTCTTGGTGTACCAAAATGTTTCTATTTTGGGTGAATCGGAAACAATTTATTTTTCAGATAAGACCATCATACACCAATAAAAAGCAGTTATTTGCAGAACTCTACTTACAAGATCAGGAGGATTAGAAGCTCAAGATAGACAAAATCAAACTAGAAATAAAAAATTGAAAAAAAAATTACAGCAAGGATAATTAATCATTATTGTAATAATGTTCTAAGAGATGCAATGGATTCACTATCATTTAGTACTCTATCACCTGAAGATTAGATCTCTTAAAATACATGGTTTATCTCAAGCAGAAGTTATGGGCTTGAGGCAGAAATTACTGAGTGAAAGTCAGAATGATGCAAGAGGTTAAACTACGTTAACATAACAATCCCTTATGGCCTTAAAATCACTGAATTTCTGAACCTGGATTCACATTTGAATTTAAAATTCATCAGCATTTGAAGAGGTGACAATCCAATGTGATGTCATAGAGTCATAAATGTTAAAGATCAGAAGAGGCCACCTGGACCTCTTTTACACCAAAGGCCACTAAACACCATGGAGCCATTCCTACAACAATCCTTACAACCAGAATTAGATCAAAGTTCTACAGCCCTCAAGAGACTGAACTGGTGCATGCAGGCCCACCAGCACAGGAGGGAACAACTGCCCCAGGGCCTAGCAACATAAAAGGGCCCTTCGCTCCTGGCCACCACCAACACTACTGCAGCAGCGAACAGAGCCCTTCGCTCCTTAAATCACTGCCAGAGCACTACATGGCATATGCACCAGGCAGAAACTTTTTTTGCAGTAATTGCACTGTAGGCCACAGATGAATCTGAACTAGTGTAATCTCAAGCGTAGATGAGGAAAACCATGATTTTCATCAATGGAATTTAGCCCTCCATTGATGACCACAGATAGTTATACCAGTGGGGAATCCCTGACATAAATATTACTGGTGGTGGAGCAGTGTGTCAACACTAATGCTGGAAATGCTGTAGTTTTAGCCAGTATTCACACTGGACTGCACCAGTAGCAGTTGCATTACCCTTTGAGTTCCTATCCCAAGGACTCCAGAACCGCTCTCTGAAGCTGTGCCAGTAGATCCAGTTAAACTTCATAGCTTCTCAATGTAATTAAAGCAAAGATCCACCCTGCATTGCTGAAGGGAATGAACCAAGAGGGATCTGGCCCTTGAATTTGGTTACAGCTTGGATATAATCGCCCAATTTGAGGGCACTGTCAAAATACAGATAAGTCCTGTCTATACTGAAAGACAGAACCATCAATATTTTAGCTGTGCTGGGAGGGAACATATTGTAAACAGGTCTCATAACTTTGCTGAATTTTGTAGATAGGAGCTGTCTGTAGTCAGGCTTGATTTTGACAAAATGTAACTTTCTTAAGATGTGACATGCACCCCTGGATTGGTGTCTAGGAGGAATTTCAAGATGCAAGCTCTGGAAAGGAATTTGGGTGGAGGGGGACTCACGTCGGGGTAGGAGGTTGGGTGTAGGTGGAGGCTCAGGGTGGGGACAGCCAAAAACCAACAATAACACACTTTCAAGCAGTAAAAGAAGTAACAACAACCCCCATGTATGTGTTGGGCCCGAAGATAAGTGAAGGGCAGTGTGTGGGTACGTCTACACTAGCCCCCTAGTTCAAACTAGGAAGGCTAATAGAGGCGACTGAAATTGCTAATGAAGCGTGGGATTTAAATATTTAAATATTCAAATATCCCATGATTGATTAGCATATTCCTGGCCAGACGCCAGTTTGGAAACTGACTAGCCCGAAGTAATTGCCCATGTCCACATGCGGCAGAAAAGCGGAATTCCAAGATAAACCCCTTAGTTCGAATTAACTGTTAAACCTCCATTCCATGAGGGGCTAGTGTAGACGTACCCTGTGTTTACAGAATTACAGAGACACACACAGTGTGTGAGAATAGTGATAGAGATGCAGCCGTATTAGTCTGGTCTAGCTGTCTTTTGTTTCAGTGTGTGAGAATGACAGAGATTTGTATTGCCACGCTCTCTCCATCCCCTTCTCTCTGTTTGGAGATAGGGTACAGAAGTGGGGGGAGGAGGGACACCCTGACATCAGCGCCTCCTCCCCTTCTTCCTCCTACATCCTGCACAGCAAACAGGAGGCAGTTCCAAGGCAGAGGGCAAAAGCAGCATGACGAGGGGTGGCAGGGCAACTGAAGTGCCAATGCTTGATAGTTTCCTGACCAAACCAGTCAGGATCACCTGTCCAAGATCTACTGGTAGACCCTGATCTACTGGTTGGTGACCACTGCCTTAGGCAATTGGTTATTTTCCTGTTTGGTCCAAAACTATTTTGAGGGACAGTGAGATTCTTTTAACTTTAATTTCTCAGAGCACCCTCTTTTCCTTTGTTAGGAAATAATGTCAATGGAATTAGGTATTAATGCACAGTAATGGTCTCCCACTGCTTGACAAATGACAAGGTGCAGGCAAGTTATTTACTGAAAATAAATGTTACAGCTTGAATAGGCAATTCCATTAGTAGGCAATTAGTAGACAACAGTTAGGCCATGTCTTCACTAAGCAGAAGATCGATGCTGCCATGATTGATCTTCTGGCATTCGATTTAGCAGGTCTAGGTAAAACCCGCTAACTCGAACTCAGAGGGCACTCCTATCGGTGGCCCCCTGCTGTGGAGATGGCGGGGAAACATACATTGACTCCAGCTACGTAATTAACATATCTGGAGTTGCATATCTTGATTTGACTTCCCCTTTAGTGTAGAACTGGCCTCATCATGCAACAATCGCTTATTCCAAAGGCTTTATAATGGTACTGTGGCAAGTAACTGATGAGGTGGTGAGGTACTGGTGGAAGGCATTCTACTGCTGCCTTCTCTGGAGGTTCAACCAGGATACAGCAGTTTTAAAATCCATATGAGGCCTGCTTTGAACAAACGCCAAGAACACAGAAAACAATGGGCACTTGTTAAAGAATACAAAGCAAGGCTGTCCCCAAACCTAGCATCCAAGTGAATTCATTCGCTTCCCCATGCACTTCCAGCACTTTCCAAGGACTGATACATCCCTTGAAGCCTCACTGCATTAGATCTTCCCTCTCTCTCCTGACCTCAGCCCATACACAGTCGATAAGGAAACTAATAGTGCAGAGGAAAACAGAGTACAAAATATCAAAAAATAACAAAAAGAGAGGGAGGCACACAACAAAAATAGCATGAGACAAAATGCTCATTAAAGCAATATTTTTTTTAAAATCCAACTTCTTGTCACCTTGCCCACAACCAGCCAAAGGTTGGGTGCTCATCCTAATACCCCAATGCAAGTGTAGCCTCTTCATGGATCTTTGTGCAGGACATAAACCTTTGAAGTGGGAAAATCAAAAGAAGGAACGGACATATAACAGGAGTGTTGAGTACCAGTGACTTGATGCATTTTCTCCAGTGGGGATCCAGGAGATGTGTCTGGAACTGTGGAATAGGCACAACACACAGGTCCTGCAGACTTTACCGGGGAGTTGTGTGTGGATGCAGTGAGCTGTACGAACACAAAATGGGATGATTGGGTTAAAAACACAGAAAGAAGCCTGCAGTCTAGACATAGCCACAGGTTCAAAGATGAAATAGTAAAGGAAAGAAAAAGTATAGATACAAACTACTGAGAAAATAAACATAAAAACACAAGCCCAGGCTTTACACATCCATATTAGGGTTTGTCTACATTGGAAATTTTAGAGGCACTGCTGTAGTTGTGCTGCTCTAGCACTTCAGTATAGAACATTACCAAGGTCTCCTATAGCAAAGTTACTCCACCTCCCTGGGAGCTGGGAGCTACAGTTGAGGTTGACTGTGTTTAGAATGGTTGACTGTGTTGTACACAAATGTGGATTTCTCAAACCCCAGAGCAATGCTGGTTCAACCAAGATCTAATACAGATTGCCTCTCGTTTTTAAACAGTTTTTCAGTTTATTCCCAGGCTATAGCAGGGATCTAGCATTCATGAATAGCAACCTGTTTTAAGTATCAGGGGGGTAGCCGTGTTAGTCTGAATCTGCAAAAGCGACGAGGAGTCCTGTGGCACCGTATAGACTAACTGAAGTGTAGGAGCATAAGCTTTCGTGGGCAAAGACCCACTTCGTCAGATGCATGGCTTGCTAACTACAAAAGCAGCTTCTGCTCCCTTGGAATTCACACCTCCAGATCAGCTGCTAGAAGTGGGCCTCATCCTCCTTGATTGGATCCACCTGGTCATCTCCAGCCTGATCCTGGCCTGCATATTTATTCCTGCCTCTGGAAATTTCCACTACATGAACCTGTTTTAAGACTGTCCATCTAGTTTTGGATTTAAAAACAAAAAAATTCCAAAACCTTAGGTCCACGTCTTCCTTACAAAGTCTTTTTTCTTCCCCCCTCCTCCTTGCTCTTCTGTCAGTCTCTGATGGCTCATGGTTAATTGGAATGAGTAAATTACCTTCTGACTTGAGGGATGGGAATGTTCTTTTCAATTTTGAAATGTCTTGATGTCTTTCCATTAATTTTAATAGTCCAGTCTTGTCTTTTCCTGGACCGGCAATCATTTGTTACTTGAAGTTGGCTTCACATAAACAACTGGTTTGGCTTGGGAGGCATCCCATCTCGCCTGCCCGCTCACCACCCTACTGTTTATGAAGTTTATCAGTACAATGCTTTATATGCACAAATATATAAATTCATACTCATGTTCTGTATACATATTAGAGTTTGTCTGCTTTGGAAATGTTACAGTGGTGCTGCTGTAACATTACAAGCTTTTTTAAAAAAACTGACAATCTTCTGTTCTCCTGCAGGGGTATCTGAAACCTGCTTGCCACATGTGGATCCTACTTTGAGCAATGATCTGTGCCAAATGCCGACATTAATGTAACCCATTTCTGTTCTTAATTTGAGACAGGAAGTTTCTACTGATCATTGATACAGGGCATTTTGGCATGAGAAAGTAGCAGCTAAGGAGAGCACATAGGCTGTCTGTGGAGGTGGAAGACTGGAAACAGGTGCAAGTTCTGATGGTGCAATTTTCTAGTCTGAGAAAATTTGTGTCTGAGAGAGAGTGAACAAGAGCACAAGAGCAAAGTGAATGGCCCATATTTATCTGATTGGACTATTAACTTTAAAGCCTAGTTACAGTCATTTAAGAGTCATCAAGGTTATTAACCTTTTTACTTCTGATCAGCATTCCACAAACATAATGCGCATCTCTCAGGTCTGTACATACCTGACACATTCTTACATGCGGTTCACTTGAGAAGGTGGTCTAAAGGAGTAAAGCTATCAATTTTGAATTAACGAAATGTCAGAATTTTGTGGCTGATAAATATTTGAGGACCCTGTTACTGTCCTTAAACATAAGGTAAAACCATTGTATATAGTGCCATCACATGAGCTAAAAAATATTAGACTTTCATGCTGTTTGACATGTTACACAGTGTAGCTTTCTATACCACATGACACAGCAATGGAGAAGACAGATAACCTTAATAAACTAATGTATTGCAGTATTTGTGAGTAAGCTTTTTCTTTTCCGTATAAAGTAGCTATAGTGTTTGGTCTGATAGTGTACGCTCTTGTTTTTTATGTCTTTCAAGTAAACTGCTAAGCATTTAATAATGAGATGTTCCCATTAAAATGATCAGCAGTGCCATAATTAACAACATTGACATGAAAATCATCGTCAATATATTACTAGGCTTCAAGAATTTAAGTTCCATTGAGATGACTAGGACACATTATACTTTTCTCAGGCCTAGATTCAGCAAAATACTTTATCACTTACTTAGTTCCAGGTATGTAAGTTTATCAGTATAGAGTCAAGCATTTAAGTGTGCATTTAATTTAAGTATATGATTCCCATTAAAAGTACATGTATAAGTGCTTTGCTGAATCCCTTGCCTACTGATGAAAGTTTTATCAGCTATAACAATATATCTATACAAGTATAGTTATATTCTATGGAATAGATGTAGAGCCTGCCCATACCCTCTCCCCTCCTTCAGTACAGGTGGTGCAAATTGCAACCCTGTTTTCTGACAAAGGCAGAAAGGAAGTCTGAGGGAAGATGAGCCCCCAGCACGTAGGAGTGAGAGGGAGAAATGTTAGCGCTGCCTAATTCTGCTATGGGTTTCACTATGGAGTATTAGTATTAATTTATAGTTAGGGCTCCATAAAAGCCAATGGTGGAAACTAAAGGGAAGACCAGATGTTTCAAGGTCTCTTGTTTTGTAAAACACTGACTCCAGGTAGCCCTGCCCACTAGGTCCCCCACAAAGCAAGAATTTGGTGTGTTTTGCAACACTGTGACTCACCCACTCCCTTTTGTCCTAGGTAGCCTGCAGCCCTGGGATACACCATCAGAGCCTGGCATATTTTGGGCTGAATAGAGCTATGTGCCTAAGTCAGATACAAGCATGGGGGAGAAAATGAGGTGAATGTGGGTTTTGACTAGAGAAGCTATCAAGGACAGACTTTCAGCTTTCTCCTGCCTGTAAAATAAGCAAAAGGGAGGTAAAGTAAAACAACACTATATATATAAACTTTGAAATGAAGCTAAAATCAGTATTGAAGTCACATTCTTGGTATCCCAGTTCACCATATATCCTCCACATGGCAGCCTCTATGCAGTGAGGCCAGAACAATCCAGAAACATGGGTCTACACTGCCACAGTAAGTGGACATAAGGTATGCAACTCCAGTTACATGAATAACATAGCTGAGTCAATGTACCTTCAGTCGAGTTACTGCAAGGTCTACACCACAGAGGGTTGACGGGAGACCTTACTCTTCTTATCAGGGTAGAGTATGGAGGTCAACTGGAAAGACATCTGCAATTGTTTTGACGGGTCTTCAATAGATCTGCTAAAAGCAAACGCTGGTACATCAATGTTGGAGTGCCAATCCTGACTGAAGTGTAAAGGATTGGTTTCTGAGGACAGGACAAGGAGTAATGGGCTTAAAGTGCAGCAGGGGAGGTTTAGATTGGACATTAGGAAAAAATTCCTAACTGTCAGGGTGGTCAAATATTGGAATAAATTGCCAAGGGAGGTGGTGGAATCTCCCTCTCTGGAGATATTTAAGAACAGGTTAGATAGACATCTGTCAGGGATGGTGTAGACGGAGCTTGGTCCTGCCTTGAGGGCGGGGGGCTGGACTCGATGACCTCTCGAGGTCCCTTCCAGTCCTATGATTCTATGATTCTATGAAATGTAGTGATTAGTGCCTATTAAACTCTAATTAAAAATAGGTCCACTAACATGGTTTTATCTCCAGCACAGTAGAGGCCATAGTTTTCCACTACTGTCTCATATTTCACTACAGTCTCATATTCCAGAACCTAATCCTCTAGAGGACCCTTCCTCATTAAAGTAATCCCACTGTAATTTGTGAGGAAGGGTGATTTCAGGGTCATGCCCTTGCTTCATTCATGCCTCTATCAGAGTGGAAGAAATGTGAAGTGTGGGAAAAGTATGTTTTCTGATCTCATAAATAGTATTCTTTTCTTGTGTAACTATTGCATGGGTATTATTTAAAAACATTTGAAAAGGTGTTATTTGCCAAATCTTAAGTGTAGTAGGGCAGCACAAAGGGGAAAGATTTGGTCATTGGTGTAAAGTCATTCGCTTTGATTACCAAAATTGAACTTTATGGTGAATACTGTTGGTCTAAAAATAGAACTCACCCAGTATTTAACAGACACTGTGATAAGCATGTTCATCCACTCAGGTCCAAACACTAAGCAGGGTTTTCTGGAAGCAAATAGTTTTAAAATGAAGAGACCAAAAAAGAAAAGGCACCCACAGCATACTCCATATCTGTGGACACAGCAAGTTTTCTGACTTGTTAGGATGTCTCCAGTTGGGAGTCAGAAAAACTGAAGTGCCTATATAATAGCCAGTATATAATTACAATGCATTATTCAGTTCAATGGGAAGTAAATGAAAACAAAACAGACCAAAAAATCCCATATTTTAATTTTTTAGGGATTACTGGTGTCTCCTTTGTCAAGCAACCCAGTTCCAGAAACAATGATTGAGTCAATGAGAGCCAAAAAAGTTTTTTGAATAAAGATTAAAAACTCCTCTTCATTTCTTCCACATCACTTGGTGATAAATTATTGCTCTGCATTTAAAAAAAGAAAAAGACAGGAAATGAGCAAGAAAAAGGCATTATCCTGTGTATAAATATTTAGGCATTTCATGAACGTAACTTAAAACAAAGTAAAATCCTCAATGCACAGTCCTGTAAGCACTCCCTACACTCCGATTGGGCCAGATCTTCTAGGTATTTATTTATGTGGTTCCCATTACTGCAGTATTGGAGCATCTCACAATATTTAATGTAAAATTTCCCATGAGGTCAGGAAGTGGTATTACCCCCATTTGATAGAGGACTGGGGCCACACACAGTGGAGCAAGGAATTCAATACACACCAATCACTGAACCGTCCTTCCTCTCAAGAATTAGAACCCATTACAGCTCAGGGAAGAGGATGTAGGTTTTTCATTTTCATTTTCATTTTCACTGGGTCAGTCCAGAGGAGCAACTTAGGATAGTTTCAGGGCTACTCTAAATTGTGCAGGCTGTTACTGCTGTCAGGGGGTCACCAGAGCCCATGAACACTCCAGTCATATCCAATTACAAAGCTTATGCTGAGTGCAGAAGATACATACTGACAGATAGACTTCTGGTGGATCCTCTAATGGGCCATTGAAAATGGGCTGTGAAGTGAAGTGTTTGCATTTGTATTTGCAAATGTTTTTTTAACCTGAATTAACTGGCAATAAATTAAATTCAGTTAGAAACAGAACAAAAACTCTACTCATCCCCTTAGACAATAATCTATCCAAAGAATGACATCAAATGAACTCAAAAGTGGTGAGGGTGCTATTTTAGGCCTCCAAGGTTAAAGTCCCTGGTCCACCCTAGAATTCCTTAGGCTATGTCTTTGCTGACAAAAAAGTTACAGGTTTCACAGCATGGTTGCTAACATGCATTAGTTATCCCTCTGTAAAAATATACCGCTGTGGCAGCAATGAAGACATAGCCTTAGTCTCTCTGTGCTTCACTTCTTCCTCTATAAAATCATTCTGGTGAGGATGTTGTGAGGATGAACACATTAAGGATTATGAGGTGCAGCCGGGCCTACAGCCACTGTGGGCCCAAGACAAGGTATGTACGGGGTCGGGGGGGCACTGTGCCCCAGAAGGGGTGAGGCCTTGGGCAGAAGGGGTGGGACCTCAGGAAACCAGCCCTTTGTCTGCAGCTGTCCCCCCACACACAGTCCTTCAAGCCGCATAGCACTCAAAAGGGCCGAAGGCTCTAGCCACCACTGCAGCAGCCAGGAACTCTGGGCCCCCTTGAATCTCTGGGCCCTGGGGCAACTGTCCCCTTCACTGCCACCCTCCATCAGCAGGCCTGGTCAGCTGCTCAGGTATTATGGTAATAATGGGAAACACATCAGTACCTTTGGGCTTATCTACATGGGGAAATTGACCTCAAAAGCTCTCCATGTGTGGAATTCTGGAATAATTACACTGCTTTGGAAGTGCACTAATTATTCTGGAATGAAAGTCACTTTTATTCTGGAACATGGCATCTACCTAGAAAGCTGCTTCTGAATAACATGTTCTGTAATAGGTATTCCAGTCCATTGCCCTGTATAGACAATCCTGATAGATAGTCTCGGATTGCCTGATTTGCACAGATTACTTTATTTTGGCATGAATAAATCAGGCATTTTGAGAGTATCAATGCAGCTTGAGTGAGTTAATTTAACTGAATTAAAAATTGTCTTAATGCCCATCTACTGGTTTGATCTGGTCATGGTGTAGCATAGGTGTCTGAAGGAGTGTTAAAAGGAATTTTCAAATGAGTTAACTTAATTGAACTAACAATTTAAAAAAAAAACTTGGTTTATTGTACCTGGATAGACATAGCCAAAATGAAATTATGTTAAACCCACCAAGTTTCTTCAGACTAGCTCTAATCCACACAGAAATACACTGAAAAGTAAATAATATTGTTAGTTTCCTACTTATATGCAACTCTCTCTATAGACATTAAGTACTAACCAAGTAGGTGTAAAGATTAGACTGAGTATAATAATCAGATTAGAATAATCTGAATCCCACAGAACCTGATTTCCTAAGGAGGGGCAAAAATAACCTGGGACCAGATTGCCAACAATGTAACTATTAAGCAATTTATTATCAACTCAGAAGGTCTGAGGGAGCTTCGTGTTGCAAATGGATATTTGCTTGGTCATCAAACCATCAATGACAATGCAGACCATGTTAAATGCTCATAAAACACACTTGATATTGTATTACTATTCACTGAGATAGCTAGCATGCCTCCTCCTTTCTTTAATTCTTCTCCACAGACTGAGAATCATTCCTTATTCATAACAACCATGTGCTGAACATGTTCTCCTAAGTGAAATATTCATCTCTCTAACACTTCATGGACCTCCTAATCTGGGGAAGTTATGTTTCACATTCAATAGAACAATTTGTAAGGCACGGTAGCAGGCATCCTGCATTATTACTGGGCTTCAGTAGTGATCATATATGTCAGAATTGAAGATGGAACATATTACTATTGCCATTTATGGGTCTGATTGTCATATGGGTCTGTAAGTCATTTTATGGGTCTAAAAATGACTTACATGGCCATTTCACAGAGGTCAAATCAGATTCCATATCCTTTCCTCTCTCAGTACACAGAAGGCACCAAAATAAAGTGTAACCTGCTGTATTTGTGTAGTCAGAAAGTCCCAGTACGGTGGATAAAATTCCACATTCTTGGGACGCTCTCCCCTGAAGTTTCTAGAAGAAGTGGGAATGGAATCAGTCAAAAGCAGGGATGCTATCAAATAAAAAAAATCAATGTGTTTATTTAGGAAAAAAGGGAAGATTCTAATATCTAGAGAGGTTGTTAGTAATGCATTATACAGCAGAGTTAAAAAGGTGCAGGTTGCTACAGGCACTGTCAAAAGATACACACTGTGTAGCAAGCAAGACAACTCGGATGCTCTGCTTCACACATTGAATTGCAAGCAAGACAATGCCACAAGTGCATGCAACACTAACACAGCACTGACGAAAGTGAGAGTAGTTACACAGTGTGAGAGGCTGCAGGAAAAGCAAACATGTTCTGAGAACATTCAGCTCCATGAATGTGTAGAAATGGGTCCAATTTCTGATTTAAATATGCATAATAATACGTAACTCTTCTATAATGTTTTTCATCCATTTGTTTCAAGGTACTTTACAAAGGAAGCCAATATCATTCTCATCATTGTACAAACAAGGAAACTGAGACACACCAAGTTGCAGTGACCTGCTCAGCCAAGGTTATCAGCCAAGAACTCAGATGTTCTGAGTTCAAGGGTGGTGTGCTATTTACTCGGCCATTATGAATGCTTTCTCAAATGATCATAATTCCATCCAGAATGTGAAAAATACAATTATCTCTCGCTCCCCCCTCAGCCCACCTATATTTCTTCTTTTCTATATTTACCCTGACTATACTGCACCGTAACTCAAAATAAGATATGCAGTTTGAGCTATGTAAATTGTGTGTCTTATTTTGATCTTATTTCAAAATAGCTTATTTTGTACTTTAGTTCTGTCTACCCAGCGCCAAATTTCAAAATAACCCACTATTCAAAAACATTCCTTACTCATCGTGTAATGAGGTTTACAAGGACATCGGAATAGTGAGCCTGTTATATTTCAAAATAACAGGCTTGCTGTGAAGACGCGGGATAGCTATTGCGGGATACTCCAGTAGCCTGAAATAGAATTGTGATGTAGATGTAGCCCCTGTATTAACTTTAATCACAGGATTATGCAGCAACTAGAGCTGCAGCTGCCCTGAATTCAAATTTATTTTATGTAATTCATCAGGTGCCTGAACATCCAAATAAAGATATTCCAAAATATCCCATCACATAAGCAGAACCCCATCTTTCAGTGTGGCAGTGGGCTTTAGTTTTAGAATCTTTAAAGCCTTCTCTAGTGCTTGTAATACAATATAAATGTAATCACAGGTAAAGTTTCAAAGAAAAGTTTGAACTGGAAATCATTTGGTAGAAAATATTTCTTAAACTGGAGAAGACTAGCTTACTGGCTGAAGAATGCCACATTTGAAAAAAGCTACTACTAGACACGCTGGAACCACAGATTCAAACTCATTAGGCCTTTAATCCTTCTAAGGTAGACAAATTGAATACAGTGCAATATGCTGTTGGGCATTGTTAAGATCAAACCTTAAAAACACGGTATTGTTTGCTCTATGTTGACATTAAACATCCCATGACTCCTTCTTTCATCCTAAGGGTTTGTTCTAGCACCACTGGAAAATTTTTACTCTCCTCCCTCACTTGTGCAGCAGTTTCACTGTTGCTTTTCACCCCAGAGTCAGGTGGAACATTTCAATGGCTCAGAATGCATAACGTAGGATCCCTGAGACTGAAAAGTACATAAATGTAAACTAATATTGGGTCTGACTCCCCATTTATACTTCTGTAAATCAGAAGCAATTTTACTGAAGTCAATAGAATCATACCTTATAAAGTGGTGCAAAAGGAGAATCAAACCTATCACTGACAAAGGAATATGCCTTTCTGGTGAACTGCTACTGAAGAAAAACTCATTTAGCAGTAGTTAAGATATAGATGTAGAAGGAAAATGTATAAGGGGCCTAATTTTCCTCTACTAAGCCTGTTTTACACCACTGTAAGTCTTTTGCTTTAATGAAGCTACTCCAGTCTTACACCAGTGAGAGGAGAAGCAAGACAATAGGGTATAAACATAGTCAAAACAAAGGGTGCAGAGAGTAGTGGTGTTGGGAGGTATCCACAAACCAGTTACAGCTTCCTGACATCCCCAGCCTGGAAACTATAGGCAGTTTCCACTCCCTCCATGCTGTTGAGCAGGGCAAAAGGAGCAGAGCTAGGCTAAGAATCTGGCTGAAGGATGTAAAACCCATCATGTACATTTTAAGTGAAATATGTACATCTGGGCACAAAAAGCATTCCCTTCAATTTGAAGAATTGTTGTTGTACCCAAATCCTCAAATTTGCCCATGATTTTACAAACAGCTGGAATCAAGCTTTGCATTGCCATCTGATTGAGTTCTTTTCAATGGAAAGGAAGCAGCAGTCTCATATACTGCAAATAACAAAATAAGTTATTACTCTTTGTTTTGTTTCTTTTGTTTAATAGATGAAGGAGCCCTGTAGTAAAGGAGACCTGCTGGCTAAACCTGACCCAAGGACCTTCTGGAATAGTGATGACTCTGGTAAGGATGGGAGTCAGTACATATAAACACAGAAAAGAAGTACAAAGGGCTTTCTCTTTGTATATACAGGCAGTCCCCAGGTTACGTACAAGATAGGGACTGTAGGTTTGTACTTAAGTTGAATTTGTATGTAAGTCGGAACTGGTACATATTGTAGGGGAAACTCTAGCCAAACATTTCTCCAGAGCTCAGTTTTATTCTCCCACACCTCACTTCCCTCAGTCCTTTATTCTCAAGCTGAGGTGTCTGCTGAGAAAAGCCGCTCCGCGTCTCCCTGGTCTGCTGGGGGGGGGGGGGGGGGAGGGCTCTAGCTTCGCGTCTCCCTGGTCTGCTGGGGGGAAGCAGCTAGTGCGGGCTTGCCTCACCCCGTTTGTAAGTCGGGATCCGATGTAAGTCGGATCCATGTAACCCGGGGACTGCCTGTAGTTTTATTCAAGTTTTATGTACTTTGTACTAAAGTCAAGCACAAATCGGTTGTTTTTAATATAGAAATGAAGCATAACAAACATCTTCTCATGCATATAGTGTTTTCTGTTAAAAACAATGTTCCAGAAAATAGGATTTAGCATATTAGGTGGTCGGATACATAAAGATTCCTGTGGAATAATGACATAACATAATGATGCAAAACAAAATTACTACAGCAAAACTGTTTTACCAACTCTGGGCCAGATTCTACTGTTGAGCAGTAAATGCAGTTCCCATTAACTTCTATAAAGAGTCATGCATACACATCCAAAATCAAAATTAGGCATAATTTGGCCCCAGTTGAGCAAAGTGTCTTTCAGCACATAACCAGACCCACTAGCTTCAAAAAGAGAAAGAAAGAGAAGGTGGGATAAATGGAATAAAGTTGAGCAGCACATGTGCTCTAATGTTAATTATTATCAGACAAACTCAGTTCACTGTTATCCTGTCCTCTCTTCTGTTTTGTATGTTTGTTTGTTGGGAGGGAGGGGGTCAGGGGAAAGGGTTGTACATGTTACAAAAATCTCAGCATATGGGTAGGCCCTTATCTACGGGGCAAAGCTGTTGCAATTATTATAGTAATGATTATGGATAGATTTTGCTGACAGTTTGAATAGGGAGCAACTATGTTCAAACTTTAAAAAAAATATTTAAATGTTCTCTAGCCACCAAAAGTTCCATTTAAGAGGTTGTTAAAAATAACACACCACTTCAGTTAGCTAACAGTTTGTTAAAACCAAGTTGCTTTTTCATGTAAATTAAAGTACAGTCGAAAGTCTAGTCCTATAGTCAATCAACAAACTCTTGTGAAAATGCTAGAGGATTAGAACTAAGAAAACTGAAAACAAGTTAAATAGTGTCTTTTTTCAGGTCCACTTCCTTGGATAGAGCAACAATTAGCAAGGAAGATTGTTTAACACCTCAATGGAGATTCCCAGTCTCTTCAGACATGAGTGATGTAACTCTCTGCTTCTATTCTAGTTACATATTAGCTTTTGATTACTCTTAGGACTTGGAACTACTGATTTCAAAACTAGAGCTTGAACTCTTGCTTTCTGAGGTGGCTTCAAACCCAACCGAACCAGTATCTATGGCACAGTCTCTTAAACATTCTGTTTGAACTACAGAAATGGCTGTCTTAAGGGTTCCAGCTGTGGAGGGAGGACAACTGTTTTAAAGCAACTTGATCTAATCTGAGAAACAGTCTCAGCATTGTCTAATGGGAATTTCTACTCACCTGTTGTTAAACAAGATTTCTGTTAAGGTCTGTACCTAAGCATTCTGAAAAGAGATACTGTTTAACCTGCTCCTTGGGTTATTTTGTTGCAGTCCTTCTGTGGCACTTTTATAGATATCTGTTAATTGACTACTTGGCTAGACCATTGCTACTCTTTGATATACATGAAAATTGTATTGAACATTAACTAATTGAAGTGATACATTTTCTCTATGAGCATGTCTACACTACCAGCCAAATCAAGTGGCAGCAATGGATCCAGCAGGAGTTGATTTATCGAGTCTAGTATAGATGTGATAAATTGACCATCAATAGCTCTACCATCGATTCTGGTACTCCCACTCAGTGAAAAGCGCAAGGAAAGTCAATGGGAGAGCATCTCCCATAGGGTATGTCTACACTACCCTCCTAGTTCGAACTAGGAAGGTAATGTAGGCATACCGCACTTGCAAATGAAGCCCGGGATTTGAATTTCCCGGGCTTCATTTGCATAAGCGGGGAGCCTCCATTTTTAAAACCCCGCTGGTTCGAACCCCGTGCAGCGCGGCTACACGGGGCACGAACTAGGTAGTTCGAACTAGGCTTCCTAGTTCGAACTACCGTTACTCCTCATTTCACGACAACCACCTAACCTCAAGATGATTCTTACCAACAACCACAGGACATACCACACTAATACCAACCCTGGTACCTTCCCTTGCAACAAACCCCGTTGCCAGCTTTGTCCACATATTCATTCTGCTGATACCATTATTGGACCTAACCAAGTGAGTTATAAGATCAAGAACACATATTCCTGCGCATCCAGAAATATAATTTATGCTATCATGTGCTGAAAGTGTCCGTCTGCTATGTACATTGGACAAACATCTCAGACACTTCGCCAAAGGATTAATGCCCACAAAACAGATATCAGACAAGATCACAAAGAAAAACCAGTTTCTTGCCATTTTAACCAGAAAGGACACTCTCTCAATGACTTAACCACCTGCATTCTGCTACAAAGACCTTTTACATCTGCACTGGAAAGGGAATCCTCTGAACTGTCATTCATGTTAAAATTCAACACTCTCCAAAAAGGAATGAACAAACACTTGAACTATCTTACCCATTATCAAGATAGCTTCCCCAATTATCACCTCTAATACCATTAACTCACAAAAATCCCACTCTCCCCACCTCTAATATCATCAATTCACAGACACTTACCTTCCTTCCTTCCCCCGCCCCTGCATCCCCCTCCTGTTCTGAAATGTGATATGTCCTTTTCATATGTGTTCATTTTTTTTAATTGTATCCTTTGGTATATATGGTTGTGACTATTTTCTTCCACTATTTGATCTGAGGAAGTGGGTCTGGCCCACGAAAGCTCATCATCTAATAAACCATCTTGTTAGTCTTTAAAGTGCTACATTGTCCTGCATTTTGCTTCAGCTACCCCAGACTAACACGGCTACATTTCTATCAGTTGATATATGTGAAGCCGTGGTTGTCTACCCTGTTTAGAGTGTCTGCAGTAGGGGTGTGGCCTCTGAGGCCATATTGAATGTTGAATGATATGTGTAGGGAGGGAATTCTACTGGAATTCTCCATGGAATGAAAAGGTAGACAAGCCCAGAATTGTTAACCTATAGATTCACACGAGTCTGCAACATCTGTGTTTGCTGCCAGAGGAGCTCCATTATGTCCCACCCTTTCCTTTTTCTGCTGGGACTCTTGGCCCTTTCTCCTGCCTGATCTTTCATCTTCCATACAGCCTGCCATATTCAAGCCTCTGTTCCTGGCCCAATACAGCACTGCCTTGCAGGATCTCACTGAATTTGTCATTCTGAGCTTCTTATTTTTCTTCCTTATCTGGCTCAGTCATTCTGTGGGTGTGGAAGGGGAACTCCTCAAGGCCACAACAGCGGCAGCTACAAATAAAACCCAGAGGTAATATTGTCTGTGCCGTCACAACAACAAGCAAATGTTAAGATCAAGAACTGCCTTTCCTTGTTCTCCTAGAGTTTTAAACAAAATATTGACTTTTGCCTCAAAGTGCTTGTACACAACATCCTTCACGAATACAGACCATGCTGAGTATGAATAGAAAGGGAACGGAGGAGGGAAATTGTTCAGTTGCCTAGCACTATGAGTATAGGGCAATGGCATTGAATACTGTCACCATTTTCCACAAGCAGTGGCAATTTTAGGTAAAATCCCACTCCAGAGGGTAGCAAAGACCCAGAGACCATAGCTGCCGGCGCTGGCCTTATCTAATTATATGCTTCAATTCCAGCCTCTGATGAAGCTCCATAGAGTGCAAGCCCTTGTGGTATGAAAAGAAAGCCACAACTTGTGCCAGGGTAGCTTACTTCTGAGAAAACTGGGGTGCTTCCACAAATACAGGTAATGGGTGGCAATCCTAGAGTCAGCATTCCTTTTTATTTTTCTGTATTTATTTTTTGTGAGGGATATAAAATGTTCTAAACTCCTCTGTTTCCTGAAGTGTAGAGTCTACTTGGCTTGAAACATAACAAAGCCAATTATCTCTTTGCCTTGGAACCACCAGTCTGATAAACTTGGCTGTGGAAACTGAGAGTTTGATTTTGAGACTGAAGATCAGAATGGAACAATCCCTCCCCACCCCAAAACCAACATCAACCAAGCACTCATTTGGCAGTCTGTCCCTTTCAGCACAGTGCAGGAGTCCAATGAAATCAGTTTCTATTGCCAATCTGTCGTATTTCCAAAGCACTACAGTTTCAACTTCTCAAACTAACAATTGTTTTTTCTGATTCCCTAGAACACTTTTTAAAAAATGTTTATACTTTCAAGCCAGTGATAGTGATTCTTAATGGTACATCGCATTTTGATGCTATTTTTCCATCATTTTCTGCCATAAAGTTTTTAAAAACAATTAAACTGTAATAAAACAGAGTAAATGCCATTTGAATCTAGCTTTTGTAATTTAGGAAAGTTAATTATTTAATACTTTAATTAATATGCTCATCATTCATGCATTCAAACAAACCAACATGGTGGCAGATCAAAGGTCTAGTGAAGTTTAATTGCAATTAAAATAAAATATATATATTTTACTCATGATGAAAAAAAATTATTATAGAGGTGTGCATGTAAAAGAGCAAGGCAATTGTGAATTTGCAGCTTCAAGGAATGTGTTTCATGCTGATCAGTTGGTGATCAGTTGGGAGTGCGGCTTGAAATGAGCCAGAAACTGTCACCTTGAAGTGAAGTTCTTTAGAGACTGAAAGTCACTAAACAATTTAGGGTTTTATTTTAATTTTACTTTATATTTTATATGGTTTTAGCCATTGTAGCTGGGAGGAAAGTATTACAATTATGTGTCAAAAGTAAATCAACTTAGTGTCTTCCTAAGTCTGTGGACAAGCATAAAACAAAGCTCCATGGGGGCAATTGCCCCATTCATCTCAACTGCATGTTAATGACTTAATGCAAACAAGTACAGATATCAGACTTGTTAACTATGTCACTGCTAGGTATTTTAGAATAAACATTCAGCTAGCATACTCATACAATGTGACTGAATGTGTCATACAAATTAGAGATTGAAAAGATCATTTTAACCAATCTTTAAGGACACATAAGGATTTTTCCTTACAGCCAGTCCTCTTGTTCTTTTCCAGTTCAGTTTTAAATGTCCCACTATGTTTGAGACCTTTTCCACAGCCCAGCATGCCTTACAACATAATTCTTTTTCAACCCTGCTCTTTTCCCCTTTCTCTACTATATCCCTGGGAATACTTTAGTATTTTGAGGATGTGACCACATTACAGAGACTATAGCATAACTATGCTTGCATCTCCCCATAGCATAGATGAAGCCTGCACCAATGGAAAAAATTTTTCTGTCATGCAGGAATATCACCTCACCAAATAACATTAGCAATACCAATGCAAGCATTCTTCCACTGACTATATCTACACTGGGGCATAGCTTTGTTGGTCAGGGGTATATTTGTTTCCACCCATCTTTGACTGTCACAACCTGGATGTATAAAAGTCTCAGAAGGTACCTATATATACAGTATTATGAGCTTTTGTGAGCAAAACCATTTTCCTACTGGTCCGGGGGAAAAACTCAGGCCAGGTCAGATGCTAGGAAGTCAGAGTCCAAGACGGGCCGGAGGGCAAATGAGGAGTCAGATGCCAGGAAGAAGCAGACAGGATCAGGTTGCCAGGACATTAGAGTCATGCAGTAGCAAGGAAGATCATCTTCTAGAATCTAGAGTGTTAGACATTGGTAGAGTTCCATCATTTTGTTCCCACTTTCATTATATTTAACAAAGACCCACATTGGTATGATAGCTGATAATAAAGTGTTAGCTATATTGCTTTACTTTCAGTGGCAAAACCTACTAGCCACAAGAGAAGAGCTGAAGAAGAGCTTTTTCATCTTAATTATAGACATGGTTCTGAATGAAGCTCCCCATTTGGGGGATGTTCAGATCCAGAGCTCAACTTTGCTCTAGTTCTAATGCTTATTAGCAATCTTGTTTTTTCCAGCCAGCATCTGAATTAACAGGATCTGAGGAATTTGATCTGAGGAAGTGGGTCTGGCCCATGAAAGCTCATCACCTAATAAACCATCTTGTTAGTCTTTAAAGTGCTACATAGTCCTGTTTTTTGTATCATTTGAATTAATTTTTTATTTTGTTAATCGGGTTCTGTCTCCCCAACAAGTATCCCCACCCTTCTTCTGACAAATTAATTGGAAAGGCAGCTGAGATTTGGAAACTTACCAGTAAATAAAGCTCCAACCCTTATATGAGGCTGTTCAATTTTTAGGAGCAGAGTCACAGTCATCATTCATAACCCTGCTGTGCGTGTGTAGCTATGCAATCAATCACAAAGGCACATGCAAGATAAATATGCAATGACTATTGAAGAACTCTGATGCAGAGGGAAGGTTAATTGTCATGAGTCTCCTGGATGGTCAGTTAAATTGTATAACTGATGCAATAAAACAATCTATTACAATTTTAAAATGTATTTTATAGAGACCTGAAGAAACCATAAAAAGGAGCTATTTAAAGCTCCATAAAAAGACAGAATATAGTGAATGAAATAAACATAAAAACAAAAATAATTGGACACTATATTTTGTATCTTTTAATTCCTTTTCAAGGCAATGAATCAGGGAAACAAAAGTGAATACGTACCCTTTTTGTTTCCTTACAATGGAAAAGGCCTAAAACCATTAGAATTTGAAATGTTTTTACCTTGTATTTTCCGGGAAGAGTCTATCTGTGAAGGACAGTTAGAGTCTGTATTTTCCGGGAAGAGTCTATCTCTGTGACATTTATGGTCACATTTATCAAAGGATGGGATAGCAGAAGGAGGATTGAAGAAGTAGCTGGGATGCAGTATGGAAGATGTATACACATCTCCCATGCAGTTCTAGCACATGGCTGAATTGCGTAAGGGGCCTGCAAGTGGCAAATTACACCAGGTCGGCATTAGAAAAGGTTTGCCAGTATAGCTGGATTAACAAACTCTCTTAGCACAGACATAGTATACATCAGGAAAAATGTGCTTTGCCAGAACCGGTTATATTGATTGGGTAAGCGAACTATAATTGCAAAAGAGGCTTTGTTCCAATATAACTGCATCTATACCAAAGATTGTACCAATACAGAAATATCACTCCAAAAATCACATCCTTGACCAACTTTTCTATATCCAGCCTAAGTGCCTAGTATAGAGCTACCTTTAGGGGTTGTCTACACTACAAAGTTTTGTCAATGATAGCGACATGAAAAAATTGACAAAACCAAAATTGCCAAAGGGTGCTGACCCTTGCTCCCTCTGATGACAGATCATGTCCACATTAGGGACACTATCATTGACACTGTGAACAGTGAACTGTGGATATGTATATCAAAGTGCTTGGTGACACTTTCTGTCACTAGGGGTGTGTCTAGACTACATGCCTCCTTCGACGGAGGCATGTAGATTAGCCAGATCGGAAGAGGGAAATGAAGCCGCGATTAAAATAATCGCGGCTTCATTTAAATTTAAATGGCTGCCCCGATCTGCCGATCAGCTGTTTGTCGGCAGATCGGGGGAGTCTGGACGCAATGCCCCGACAAAGAAGCCTTTCTTCATCGACACAGGTAAGCCTCGTGAAACCAGGTTTACCTGTGTCGATGAAGAAAGGCTTCTTTGTCGGGGCATCGCGTCCAGACTCCCCCGATCTGCCGACAAACAGCTGATCGGCAGATCGGGGCAGCCATTTAAATTTAAATGAAGCCGCGATTATTTTAATCGCGGCTTCATTTCCCTCTTCCGATCTGGCTAATCTACATGCCTCCGTCGAAGGAGGCATGTAGTCTAGACACACCCTAGGTGTTGTGGGACGGCAAAATGGAGCACAGCGCATCTTGGGACGGTACTAAAAGACACATCATGCACTGCTTTCTGTTCAAGCTTTCCATTACTTTCCAGCTTCCTTTCCTGTCAGTTTTTTAAACCACCCTTCCTTGCTGTGCGCTCCAGCATCTGCACTGAGACCGGATCTTGTACTTCTCTTCTATGCTCTATTAAGTGTTGTGAGGACATCACGCCTGGCAGTTAATTGTGAAGTTACTGAGAGTTTGTCTACACTAGGGAGGCTAATGTAGGCATTCGAAGTTGCAAATGAAGCCTGGGATTTAAATATCCCGGGCTTTATTTGCATCTTTCCGTCTGGGCACCATTTTTAAATCCCCCTAGTCAGAACTAACTGCCCACGGCTACACGCGACAGTCAAACATTAACTCGAACTAAGTCCTTAGTTCAAGTTAACTGTCACACCTCATTCCACGAGGTGTAACTAAGGACTTAGTTCAAGTTAACATTTGACTGCCGCGTGTAGCTGTGGGGCAGTTGGTTTGGACTAGGGGGATTTAAAAATGGCACCCGGACAGGAAGATGCAAATAAAGCCCAGGATATTTAAATCCCAGGCTTCATTTGCAATTTCGAATACCTACATTAGCCTCCCTAGTTCGAACGAGGGGGCTAGTGTAGACATACCCTGACAGAGAAAGACTCACAGGCATGCAACATTTTGCATGATACGGACAGCAGCAACTTATCATTGCTTTTGTCGCTTATAGAGCAGCTGTCCAGGGTAGACTTTTGAGCTACGGAAACCTGCGCTGATTAATGGGATCACATCATCATGCAGGTGTGCGATGAAGAATAATGGCTACAGAATTTTCATCTGCATAAAGCAACCTCTTGGGATCTGTGTGCTGAGCTGGCCCCACACCTGCAGCACGAGGATCCCATAATGAGAGTTGTCTTCTCGGCTGAGAAGCGTGTGACAATTTCTGTGTGGAAGCTGATGACACCAGACTGCTATTGGTCAGTTACAAACCAATTTGGAGTGGGAAGTCTACCGTTGAGGCTGTATCAATGTAACAATGCAGGGTAATAAATCACATTCTGCTATGGAGGACTGTGGCTCTAGGAAATATGCATGAAATAGTGGCCATCTTTGCAGAGATGGGCTTCCCTAACTGTTGTGGGGTGAGAGAGGGCGCACATATTCCAATTTTAGCAGCAGATCACCTTGCAACCGAGCACAACAACAGGAAGGAATATTTCTCCATGGTATTCCAGGATCACCATGGGCATTTCGCAGACATCAGAGCAGAGTGGTCTGGAAAGGTTGAGGAGACATGCATCTACAGGAACATGGCAAAGCTGCAAGTGGGGACTTTCTTTCCAGACCACAAGATTACAGCGGTGGATGTGGAAATGCCCATATTAATCTTGGGAAACCTGTCTTACCCCTTTGTAGCCCTGGCTCCTGAAATCTTATATATATAACCTGGATGACAGAAAGGAGCATTTTAACAACAGGCTGAGCAGGTGCTGCATGGCAGTTAAATGTGTCTTTAGCATATTAAAGGAATACTGGAGGTGCCTCTATGGCAATGGTCACCAGTCAGGATCTACTGGTAAATCTTGGAGCCTCTGACAAGTGATCCTGACTGGTTTGGCTAAGAGGCTATCAAGTGGCCCTCCCCCACCAGACTGCTGTACATCTCCTGCCTTGTGTCTTGGAATTGAAGTGATTCCTATGTGGAACACAAACTAAAAATGATTTATCATTATAAAACTTTGCCTTTATCGATCAAGAGAAAGCATGGTGATACTCCCAAAACACGTTTGCAGTTAAAGGAGGGGCTCAGAAAGAGTAAAACCTCCCAACTGTGGGTAGATCCAGCTATCATTGCTAAAGCTGTGTGAAGGGGTGGAAGTGAAGGGGAAACTGAGGAGTCCCAGAAAGTGGAGTGCAATGTGTGGGTGGAGGGGGGGATTTCATAGTAAAGAATTGCGCACGTGCTACTATGAAGGTCAATCCTGGATCTGCTCACTCTGCCATAATATTAAAGACTTTAGCATGTCTGTTTGCTTCTCCATTATTTTTATAATCTGTTCAGTTGCATCCCTAGCAAGCACTTGATTCTCTTTTCTGCCCTACTTTTTGGCTTCCCAGCATTCCTTTTGTTCCCTTTTCTCTGTAAAGGAGCAGTGCAGTTCTTCCTGGAACATGTCTTCTTTGCTGCATCTTGGCCTCTTACTTATCTGCTGGAAATAGTTGGCAAGGGCGTAGGGGGTGTACTTCACAGATAAATCTGTTGAAGCACAAGCCAACAATGCATAGAAAAGGGATTGTTAAGTTCAAGCACAGCATATAAACACTTCACTTACAAGCACCTTTTGCAACATACCAATCACCTTCTCACTGACCCTTCCCAGGCATACATCTCTGCAAGCACCCAAAGTATAGTGAGTACTGTGGGAGGGTGAGGGAGTGCAAAAGAAAATACCATGTTTGCAAGGCTTGCAGTGCAACTGTTCAGGGAAGTCATTCTAAAATTATCCTGCACTTTTCCACAGACAAGGATCATTCTAGTACAAGGGTGGGGAGAAGGCCGGGTGTGTGAAAAGAGGGCAGTTGCCCCGGGGCCCAGAGATTCAAAAAGGCCCGAAACTCCCAGCTGCCAACCTGCTACTGCAAATAGTTTGAAAGATAAGTACCTTACACCTTGTCAATCAATGTGAATGCTTGCAGGTAGCCATATGAATAATAATTCACTGATTAAGCAAATGAATTCCAAACTCTGCTGTTATAATGACATTTATATGGTTGGAATCAAATTGCTCAATTTATCCAAGACATTTCTTTTCTTTCTCATTTAGCCTATCACATCACTAGAAATATCACTATCAGAAGATAATTACTGTGGAAGCCAAATTTTTACCTTCATAAAACTCAATAACATATAATCATTAGCTGCAAATTAAAACAGCAGCAGAAACATTGTAGCTTTTAATATACAGCTATATAAACAAGAGAGTATTACACCTACCACAAGAAAAAATTACAGGAAAATGAAAAACTATTTCTTACAGTCATATGTGTGCAGAATGAAATGCTTCAGACATGAAGGAGTTGGAAACTATAAAAGGTCAGTCCTTACATGAAAGGCAAAAAAACATAAGAGCAGAGTTTGAACAAAGATTTCATTAACATAGCTACTAAAAGAGCATAGGTATGAAGATAAAGTTATAGATAAAGATTCCACAACACTTACACATACACTTAATCATAATTATGCAAAAAAATATACTGAAGTCAATTCAACTATTCATGTTGTAATATATCTGGTTGGTTTAGGGGCACCGCTGAGAGTGTCAAATCAGGGTGAATTGCTTATAATTAGGGCTACTTACAGCCCAAGACTGAGGTCCTTCCCTATAAGTCACCAAACCAGTCACAAAGAGCGCATTAGCTACCACTCTTGCCAGGAGGAAGCCTCACAAGAAAATCCCCTTACACACCCCATATTCCCCGTGCCACAAACAGGATCCACCTTACACAGGTGAGAGGTTATAAAATCCAATCTCACTAACTCCAAACAGGTTCTTCCAGTCCCAAAGGACCAGCCACAGTCCCAGGCCAATTTGTATCTCAGACCTTACTTAAAAGAGCGTGCTGGGCCAATACTTTAGAATCTAAAATCTAAAGGTTTATTAACAAAAGAAAAGGTTGAGAGTGATATTGTTAAAGAGAATACATTACATGCACCAATCACCACGTTCTTGATGAAAGCTCTTAGCAGAGATGTTACAAACTGCTAGCTTACAAGTCTCTGAAGTACATCCTATGTTAGGATGGGTCAACAAATGTTTCTGGGCCTTCTGTCCTTGCCAGTGGTGCTTCTAGAGCAGAGGGTAGGAGTGAAGATGAGATGGAGGCACCTTCACGATACTTTTATAACCTTACCCATGCAGGGGGAAAACCTTCTGGGTACAAGAAAAAATCTTCTGAGTACTGGTACATCCCAAAATGAGCTGATCACATAATCCAGAAACCAGTCTCTGTTCCTTATAGGCAAGGAGCCATGTAGTTCCCAGGTGTGTCTTTCTCAGGTAAGGGGTTATTGTGTGCTCTTCAGGTGTCAATTGGCAGCCCTTAAGAGTCATTGTCCATGCAGTATTGAGCAACTGCCCTTCCCAGCAGAAAACATTAGAAACATAAATACAAAGCCCATATTCATTACTTTATACACACAAGTTGTACAAATGCATGAGTAGCCTTGACAGAGCCAGCTTTCATTTGACACCTCACATGGCCCACTTTGCACTGAATCTGGGGTAAACACACACTAGTGGGTGCAACAATGATCTGCCTATTCACATTAAAACCTAATAACATGACACATGTCCTTAACATGTGTGCAGAATTTAGGTTTTAGATTTCTATATTGCAAGATGATCTATCAGGGCATAAGGGTCTGCTCACAGAGACTCCTTTAGATCATCAAGTCCTAATCTTTACTCTATGCCTGTTGATCTTTTAGCACTTTCAGCAATGTTATAATTTTCTTAAAACTTGTGCATCTGTATTTTATAGGGAATGCAGAAAGTCTTACTGAAAACTAGAGAGACACCACCATTTAAATAAATACTCTAATACATACATAAGAGTTAAAAGCATTATCAGATACCTTACCTATTCCACAGTTCTCATAACCATTTTGGTGGTTTTACAATCTCATGTCCCTTTAGAAGGAATTCTTTTCTTTTGCATTATAAAGGATCCACCAGAAACAACAGAGAAAACTGACCCACATTGTGTATGGGAAAGTGTGATGTTGGCTCCACTCAAAGTGTTGTCAAATACATGAAGTTAAACCACCTAACAAAAAACATTAATTTGTTCTCTAATCTCTTGCATTTACAGTTGTAATAGGTGTTATTTATAACTATGGTAGAGACAACAAGATGTGTCAGCAGTGTGATTTTTTTAGCTGATGATCCACTGTTTAAAAAACAACAAATAGTCTGGTAGCACTTTATAGACTAACATGTAGATGGTACCATGAGCTTTCTGGGGGCACAGCACACTTCTTCAGATGACCAGAGTTTTTGTTGTTTTTTTAGTTTATCCTGTACAGACTAACTCAGCCACCCCCTGAAGCTTCTTCACTCTTTAAAAGTGAGAGGATGGTTTTGGCTGTGAACAGCAGAAAGCAAAAAAGGACTTAAAGAGGCTAAGATAAAAATGAAGTAGATGGAACAGGCTGAAAAAAAGATCACTGAAAGGGGAAGAGAGGAAAAAAGAAAGATACAAAAAAGGAATGAGGAGAAAAAAGAGAGTAGAAGGGAGTAGTTAAGAGACTTATGCTCCTTCTGCATTGGATATTGAAACAGGGTCCTGTGAGTAGTCACAGCTTCAAATAGGGCTTTAAGGACACCAGACCCTCAGTCACTTAGAACACCTGTGGCACTGGGGGCAGTTAAGATAGAAGTGAGCTTGATGAGTAAATGACATAATTAGCACTCAAGATGGAGAACCCCAGAAGAAAAGTGAGCAATAAAAGGCCATGTCTACAGTTACAAGCTTACTGCAGCACATAGCTGTACTGATACAGCTGTGTGCTGCTGTAAGATCACCCCATAGCAGAGTTATGCAGACAGGAAAGAGCTCTTCTGTCAATATAATAAAACCATGTCAATGAGCGGCAGTAGCTGTGTTAGCAAGAGAGTGTTTCCCCCTGACATAATACTGTGCACGTGAGCGCTTATACTAGCAAAACTTATGTTGCTTGCAGTGTAGGAGGTGGGGGAGGAATTCACACTGCTGAGCAACAAAAGTTTTGCCAACATAAATGCTAGTGTGGAAATGGCCAAAAGCTAACCCATGGAGCTGGAAAGGGCTTGTCATAACAGTTGCTATATGGTTATATTGCACCTGCAGCCAGAACCAGCACTAGGCATAAACAGAGAAAGCAAGGGTGGTGCTGGTACCTTTGTGGAACTATGTACTGCTTAATTCACCAAGAAGACTTACTAGCCAAGGTTTCCAGGAGCTGAAGGGGGAACCCAGTCACAGGGATTAATCTTTGACTGCAGTGCTATACAGGGGAATGGAAAACTTGCAGGGTGATAAATAAATAATCACAGAAATGCTTTCTCTAAAAATGACTTCCTTGAAATAAGCCATTATTGCCACAGTTTTCAAGAGATTTTATTCATGAGGAACATGCACAAAGCCTGAGTCTAAAAGGAAAGTTCCACCAACCCTACAAAGACCTGATATATTTTGGGACTCTGTTACAATATAGACAGTAATGGTTATTATATTGTTAAGATGTAGCTCAGACTTACCTGTGTGTAGACAGGTTTAACCAGGCTGCCAAATCATATTAGAACCCGGGGGTGAGAGATTTATTCCCCACCTCCTGATGTGGTCCATTTAGCTTAAGTGAAAAAGATGGAGTGGCATAAAGAGGCTCTCAAAGCCCAATATTCAGCCAGGGAAAAGTTCCTCCAGTGTAGGCATTGTGTAAGATAGCTGTAAAGCAGCCACTCAGCAACCCCTTGTAAGCTTTGGCATAGGGGATGTACAGGAAGTGGATCTGGGGTACATTGTGGGCAGCATACTGGCACATAGGACAGCCCAGGAAGGCTGCTATGACTGGCCCACAGGACCTTCCAGGCCTCTCTAAGGGTCTGTCTAGATTACAGGGTTTTGTCGACAGAAGTTTTGTCGACAGATACTGTCGACAAAGCTTCTGTCGACAAGGAGCGTCTAGACTACATCCAGTTCTGTTGACAAAGCAAGCCACTTTGTCGACATAACAGTGTGGACGCAAAGGACAATGTAGATGCAATAATGCCTTCTATCGACAGAACTCTGTCAACAAAAGGCGTTATTCTTCATAGAATGAGGTTTACATACGTCGACAAAATTGCTGAGTTTTGTCGACGTTATGTCGACATAACTCAAAGGCAGTGTGGACGCAGGTATAGTTTTGTCGACAAAAGTCCACTTTTGTCAACAAAACCCTGTAGTCTAGACACACCCAAAGGGTACATCTACACAGCAGTCTTATTTCAGAATAAGTGATGTTATTTCGAAATAACAAAATGCGTGTCTACACAGAAAGCCATTATTTCAAAATAATGTTGAGCTTGAGGACTTCTTACTCCAACTCCTGTAACCCAGATTTCACAAGGCGTAAGGGAAGTTGAAGGAAGAGTGTTCTTCCTTTGACTTTCTGCTGTGTAGATAGTGCCAAAAGCCGAATTAAGCTATTTCAACTTCAGCTATGCTATTGACATAGCTGAAGTTGCATATCTTAATTTGATTTTGCGCTGCTGTGTAGATGTACCATAAGTTATGGAAGGGGTCTGGGATCAGAATGTTGCTTTAGCTCCTACCTTCTATGGATTGCAAGTTCTAGGCCCAGCTCAGCCTGGATAGTACACAGAATGTGTCTTGACCGTCCCAATATACTGTTGTCTTATAACTGTGATATACCACATGGCAGTTTTGTAGTGCAGCAGTCACTATGCACAGGTTACAATGATGACTAATTTTACATTTGAAAATTAATCTACATAATCTGCAGTTTTAACTGTGTAAAGTATTCTTCAGATCCTGTCCTCAGATGCTGTGTAATGTTGTTAAATGCTAATACTAACATCTGGATTTCACTCCAAAAAGTGCCTTCCTTTCACTGATGAGGGAAGAAAAGTGAACCCAAATCATGAGAAACAAGGTGGGTGAGGTAATATCTTTTATTGAACCAATTTTTGATGGTAAGAGAGCAGCTATGAAGGCTACACAAAGCTCTTCTTCAGTTCTAGGAAACATACACCTATGAAAGCAGCTCGAAAGCGTGTTTCTATCACCAACAGAAGTCTGTCCAATAAATGTATTACCTTGCCCACCTTGTCTCTTTAATATCTTGGGTCCCACATTGTTAGAGCAATACTACATAACCCAAGTCCTGGAAGTTCTGCACATAGAAGAAGTTTCTTCCTATCCCTATCAAGGGTGGAATTAAACAATAAATGAAACTTACATGCTGGAGTTCTGAAGCCCTGTTATCACAGCATTCCCTTACTATTTAAAACTACTTCAGCTGACATTAATCAAGAATTCTCTTTGAATCATACGCACTAGGAGGAATTAAAAAATAGAGATAGGTGCTGCTAATTTTATCAATTTTACCATCACTATCCTCCAATTACAACTTTGTAATCATATTTTCCCATTAGCCTATCTCTAATGAATGAGAATATTGATTCTTGCTTCCCTACCCTATATATAATAACCTTCTTAATGAATACAAGAGCATGATCAGAAGTGTTTTTATGTTACTTTCTGATTTAAGTAATCTGGACAAAGAACTGCAAAAGTATCCTAGTTGTGGTTGCAACATCTAAAGGCAAACATTCCTCAAATAACTGAGATGAATGCTCTGGGGATCGCGTGAGTGCAGATCTTTCTTCAGTTTGACCTCCGACTGACTGAAAGAGTCAGAAGTACTGGGACTATTGTTCAGATGAATCTATGCTGATATATATGTTTACCATAAATATCTATTCAAGGATCACATCAATAAGTAGAGAAACTTACATGACTGTTTATTGATTCACATGAAACAGTAAAGACAGGATGCATTTGGTTTGGAAAAAGATTTTAAGGGGTGTACCTACAGACTGTATTGGGGTATTTTGCTACCATTTATTACCAATCATCACACAGATAGTCAAAAGTTGTACTATACAGGCAAATCTGTTACTTGTCTCCATTTGACTTTGTATGTTTTCACACTTTCATCTTTCAGAAATAACCAAATAGAATTTTATCCAATTTTCTAAACAAATTCACATATGATCTAATTATTTCTCATCCAAAGAGTATTTTTTGTTAAAAGGTCTATGTCTTGAAATTAGAGATTGGTCAAAAATGGAATCTGAATCTCATGGAGCAGAATGAGTTTTGATTTAGTAAATCAACAAGTGCTGGTTTTATTGTTCTGCTTTGGATGATGCCAAAATCTCATGTGACAGCCATCTAGTAGGGAGGTTTAACATGGGAATGAATGAGGTGAGACAACAGAAGTCGTCCCAGAAAAAGATATTACCTCATCCACCTTTTCTCTCTAACATTTTAACAGTCATTCTCTTCTGAAAACTATTCAGTACAAAAGATGTCTGTAGTTTATTCTCATTACCAAGTTTTATCTAGCAAAAATTTCATCAGTAGAATATTCTATCGCTTTATTGAGCTGTATGGCATGGAAGATCAATGGGTGATATTCAGATAGCCAGAGTAGGAAAGTGTTATGTTCACTCCACCACAGGTATATGGATTAGTGTCAAACTGTGGACTAGGTATCAGTCACAGCATAGTCAAGAAATATAAAACCCAGTCTGCCATATCTGCTTTATTTAGTTCCTCCAATATAAATATCTTCTGTAAGAACAAAGCACTACAGATTTTTTTTGGGGGGGGGGGAGAGGGGAAAGGAAGAAACACGAACGAGGTGAATCAGTTACATAACATTCATAATTAATTTGGAGAGTGGCTTTTACTACTAAATATGGATTCTTGGTATGAGGTAAAGATGGCAACACACCCCTTAAGTGTAAGGATAATGGTGTAATGAATATTATGTGCACCACACACTCATTAAGCATGTTGGTCAGTTACATGACTATAGGATGCCAGTGTTTTGTTAATCCCTCCTGCTTTCAATACCTGAACAGGTGGGAAGATTTGTGATCATCAAGCTTGAGATCTAGGGAAAGGGGCCAAGGGAAAAGATCTAGGGGAAATGGGCCTCAGAAGCTAAGGGTATGTCTACACTTGCAGCCTAATTCGAACAAGGGCTGCAAATGTTGGTATTCGGAATTGCAAATCAAGCCGGGGATTTAAATATCCCACTCTTGATTTGCATCTTCCCGGCTGGGCACCATTTTTTAAATTTACAAGCCCGAAGTAACTGCCCGCATCTACAAGTGGCAGGGAAACGGGCATTCGAAATAAAGCCCTAGTTCGAACTACCTGTTATTCCTCCTGCAATGAGGTTTAAAAGGTATTTGAACTAGGGCTTTATTTCGAATGCCCGTTTCATTGCCGTGTGTAAACGCGGGCAGTTACTTCGGGCTTGTAATTTTAAAAAATGGCGCCCACCAGGAAGATGCAAATCAAGTGTGGGATATTTAAATCCTGGGCTTGATTTGCAATTCCAAATGCCTACATTTGCAGCCCTAGTTCGAATTAGGCTGCAAGTGTAGACATGCCCTAAGTTATCAGGCTCAGTAAAAGTAGAACTGGATGAAATGTTATGAACTGTGTTACAGATTAGAAGAGCCAATGGTTCCTTTTGTTCTTAAAATCTGTGCAAGCTAAGTCCAAAATTTCCAAACTTGGATATCCAAATTCAGCACTAATCTATATTTAGATATTTACATAAAAGTAGCCTGGTTTCCAGGTGTCCATAGTGCCTATTAGGGTCAATGAAAATTAGACAACTTTTATTTAGGCCCCTATTATTCTTCTTGTAGTTAGGTGTCAAACTGAACTAGCCTAAGTCTGAACATCTTGGCCTAATTGAAGTTCTAATGCCAAAATAGGACAGAGGGTTAGAATCAAAAGGTAAAAGAAAGGAAGCTCACAGCACAGATTTGTGCAGATGGATCTTTCTGTATGTGTATGTATAAAACCTCTGTTTTTTAGCACTTTTTATTTTTTGTGGTGAAAAAACAACATGGAAAAATTACTTGCTTGGCAATAGTGGTCTGCCATATTGTTGGTGGTGGGGACTCCATTTGCTAACAGTGCCGTGTAAGCACTGAATGTAATGGCAGGTAGATGGAAAGGTTATGTGAATTCAGCATATTTTCACCTGTGGGGTTCAAATCCTTCCTTGAGTCACAAGTGAAAAGTAGTGTGATGGCTTTATTGCCCATCTACATGTTTTGTTATCCTTTAAGGTACTACTAGACTATTTGTTGTTTTTTAAGTTTTTCCTGTTACAGACTAACTCAGCTACCCCTCTGAAGTCAATACATTGAAAAGGAATAAACTTGTATAGTAGCTGACAGCAGTAGTCTTGCCTGAAGCTAGTCTTACTGTCATTAACAATATATCACTCACAAAGCTTTTAACTGAGGCATGTGAGAAGTGTACACTCTAAAATTCAGAGGCTCTTAATTCAGGCACCAGCCAAGAAAGAAGGTGGTCTACTGGATGAGTCATCAAATGGTGCCTCTGGAAACCTATATTCAAGTTCTGGCTCTGTGGCAGATTTCCTAATCTGACCTTTGGCCCAGATTTTTAAATGCATTTGACACCACTACACTCAGCATTGCAAAGGAGTCCACATCTCATTTTCAAAGGGGATTTAGGCACTAAGGAATCAAAATCTCATTGACAGACAATGGAATTTAGGTTCTTAAGTGTATCCTTACTTCACAGAAATATGAAGCGCCCAAAGTTAGTCTTGCTCTGTAAGTAAACAGACAGTAGGAAAAACCTTGCCACAATCTGAGTTTCATCAGGACATGTTAAGTATAACTCCACAACCTTTATATATGAAGTTTCTGGAACAGCCAATACTGATACCAGTTCTTATAAAAGCGACGAGGAGTCCTGTGGCACCTTATAGAGTAACTGAAGTGTAGGAGCATAAGCTTTCGTGGGCAAAGACCCACTTCGTCAGATGCAGGTACATGCATCTGACGAAGTGGGTCTTTGCCCACGAAAGCTTATGCTCCTACACTTCAGTTAGTCTATAAGGTGCCACAGGACTCCTCGTCGCTTTTGCAGATTCAGACTAACACGGCTACCCCTCTGATACAGTTCTTATAGCTTCTTCTACCTATCTGAAGGTGCCCACACAAGAATATATAGGTTGGTTACATTGTTTGATCTACCTGCCTAGGACAGAATTAACACACTTTCTTTCCTATGCAAAGGACCAAATTATTCTGCTCTTAGTAACACTAGTGTAAATCTGCATAAACTGTTCTTTGTCACACTGATATATATTTGGAATAACACCACTGAAGTCAATGGCCCAGGATAACCAAACTGTATGTCTTCACTGTAGTAAAAGACCCATGGCACAGCTGTGGCTGGCTTGGGTCAGCTTGCTCATACTCAAAGGGTTTGGGCTGAGAAACTGAAAATCATAGTGTAAACATTTGGGACTTGGACTGGAGTCCAGGCTCCGAAACCCTGAAAAGGTTGGGAATAGTCTCAGAGCTTGAGTCTAAACATTTCCACTGCAATATTTAGCCAAGCAATCTGAGCCCTCTGAGTCTGAATCAGTGAAGAGTTGATGCTGCAGGGTTTTGTTTTTGTTGTTGTTGTTTTGTTTTTTACTGCGTTGTACCTGTACCCAGAGAAGCAAATTTGATCTTCGTTGTCAGTCATTGGAGGGATACTCTGATAAATAATATACTGTTTTATGTGTTCATCATCTACTTTCCTTCCTCCCAAGTGGCCTGTTCCTGTTCCTGAATGAAAGAGGATCTTCTAGAAATTTTAAGGAATAACAAAGTGTAGGAGCAGAGAGTATCAAAATGGACAAATTTATTCCCATATTCTGATGGAATCAGAGAGAAATGAAGGTGCATTGTCAGCTGTATTTACCGCTTGCAAAATCTGCTCTTTTTCTTCTGACTCGTTCACTAAGGCATAGTCAGAACTCAACTTCTGTGTTGCTGAAGGGCTTACAGGCCTAATGGGATATCTTTCTCTTAAGATAATTCTGTACAATAGTGATGATAGGGCTTTGGGTATACATAAAAGACACTGAAATACCATGGTAACAGACAGTGTATGAAATCCTAAACTGACAGATAAGCAGGTAGACAGTCAAATAGATGGCTTGATTAGGTTAGCTATCATTTGTATTTTAGCATTTATGTATCAAGTGAAACTTTCTTCTTCAAGTGAAGAGAAACTTCTTTAGAATCATAGTCCTGACAGAAAAAGTTCTATTATATTTCTCAGCTAATATCCTTCAAAATGCAGTTTCTGATAGACACAAACAGAAAAACATAAGTGCCAGATTTGCATAATTATACATGGTGCACTACTTATTTTTTCAGAATATATTACATGTAATTTACTCAGTTTAGATTGCGTTTGGATCAAGAGAAGGCATTTCCGGAGAAAAGGTAGTTCTTGGCATAATTAAGAGCTAAATTTCTTCTGACCATTTTCCTTTTATCACCTGTCCACCTTTATTATGCTTTTTCTCTCTTTATTATAGTAGTGGCATTGCATTTTGCTAAGACCAAATTTCTCCCAACCATAGATCATTATTATAGGGTCTTAATGGGACTGATTTATTCAAGTATCACTGACCCAAACCACATTCATGTGCAAGGAGAACTAATCAGGTCAGATTATACAGAAGTGTATAGACTTTTAGTAATTCAGCCAGGGGGACTCATAGTAAACCTTCTCTTTCTTACTACGATTGTTCAATGAATTACCAATAATATTATACCATCAGGATAAAGTTCATCTGTGTAGAAGACAGATCTTTCTAGTGCAGAGGTGGCAAACCCATTCTGGGGAAAGAGCCAAGATAGCAGTGGATCCTGTGCGAAGAGCCGGGGCAAAGTTGTTAAGCAAAAAAACAAAACAAAAAACAAAAAACAACTCTGCCACTTTAAGAAAATGCATTTAAACATGTTTAGAGGCTTTTGGGCCACATTAGGCTCCTGCCGACCAACACCATCTTTAATTCTAGTCTTTCACGGCCGCACTGGATGGCTCCCTTGCCCAGGTCAGCACAGGGAGCTGGGAGGAGAGGGCCATTTTTGAGGGTATGGGGGTGGCTTACGAGCCACAGGGGGGGGGAGGCGGAGGGAGGAGAAGGGGCTTCGTAAGCCGCACCCTGGAGGGGAAAGAGCCGCATGCAGCTTGTGAGCCTCAGGTTGGCCACAGCTGTTCTAGTGGGATAGTTTGAGGGCATGTCTTCACTGCCTACTAGATTGATGGGCAGCCATTGATCCAGTGGGAATCAATTTATCGCATCTAGTATAGACACAATAAATCAACGGCTGAGACTCTGGTCCTGTACCAGAATGAGAGGAGTAAAGGGAGTTGATGGAGAGTGTCAGCTGTCAACAGGGCCATTCCTAGCAATGCTGGTATCCTACGCAGCCCAACACCTACACTCCCCTGTGGGAGTGGGGCACTCCGTGGAGGGAGGAATTACAGAGGCACAAGCCCTGGGGCACAGGAGCACTTCAGGGCAGGGATGCTAACCTGCAGCCTCAAGGGAGCAGACAGGAGGCACAGGCAGCAGCTGGCAATGTGAGCCTGCAGACCAGAAGACTCAGGAGGAGCAGTAGGCAGTCACACCACCATCTGGAGAGAAGTTGCAGTTTTCTGAGAAGGGGGACAAGCATCACTTCTCTCTGGCTGGTGGCACGACCACTTGCTGCTCCTCCTGAATCCTTCTGTCTGCAGGTTCACGCCACTCACCACCACCTGGTGAGCTGTAGCTAAGCTTATCCAGCAGGCAGACCAGTCAGAGAATAGAGCTGGCCGCAGGAGCCAGCACTGGGGCCATCGGGGCAAGAGGAAGAGGGTGGCTAGAGGGGGGGCTGGTCACCAGAGCCAATAGAGAGCATGAAGCTTCTAGGCCACCGTGACATTTGGAGTAATTTGATGTCCCAAATTTTGTGGCGCCTTACGTGACTGCATAGTTTGCATACCAGTAGAGACAGCCCTAGCTGTCTAGACTTACCACAGTATGGATACTATGGTAAGTAGATCAAAATATGTTGATATGTTGACTTCGGCTATGTTATTCATGTAGGCAAAGTTGTGTAACTTAGATTGATGACCCGCAGTAGTGCAGACTAGGTCTGAAACTGTGGAATGAACTATTCCAAGAATTAAGGAAGACAAACCTCATCACCTTCCACTCCAAGTATAAGGCACTCTTCCTCAATAGTATATTCTCTAACATATACATATAGATAGAAGCCTAGCCATTAAAAAAAATCCTACCAATATAGAACACTACATTGCACATACAAATTTTCCTTTGGGAGAAGATGGGAAAGAGAATGGCCCACATATGACAGAAGTAAGTTATATAATTTTATGTGCTATTGGAAGACATTCTTATACTGTGGTGATGAGGACAGCATCAGAACCTCTACAGAACAGAGTCAGTATACTGGACTTTAAATGGAAGTTAGAGACTTCGTTTATCTGCTCTTTAACTACAGATCAGGGCTGTAATTTTTGACTGCTTTCCATGAAGAAGGGAATTGCTTTTCCCTAAGTATAGCATTTCATCACTTTAAGATCCCTTGACATTGGAGTCTCTTATTGGCAGTGCAGTAAACCAGCTAAGAGTACAGAAAAGAGAAATAATAAATAAACAACATAAATGTTTGGCACAACACAACACTGAAATCAATTGGCTGTGTTCCATTTGGATCAATAGGAGTTTCAGCCTATGACCTCCCTGTCAAAAAGATGTCCAGCAGTCTTTTGACAGCATCCTAAATCTTCTGAATTTAAGCTGTTGTTGGGGTTATCATCAAAGCCATTATATAGTTCCTATCTATTTGTTGCTACTCGACATAATTTGCCGGGGGCAGCCTGTCGGGCTGGATTAAAAGTTTTTTTGTCACTGCACGTGAAACTATATTATAAGGTCAAAGATAAGAGAGGGCTCAGAAGGGACTGACAGTAAACAAAGCAAAACTTTCAGCTTTTACTTCAGAAAAGAGATGGCAACAGAAGTGCAATCTCTTCTTGCCAGAGTATGTAGCCAATGATATTAATGTAATTGAAGAGCAAGACAGACCATGGCCTGTACTCTATCTCTGTGTAGTTAAAATAGGGCGTGATATTGCAGTAAATACATGCAGAATTTTGGTCTGTTTCCTTCACAGAAGGCCAAACTATTTTAGTACAGTTCAATGAAGCTGTATTGAACCTAAAAACAAAGGCCATGATTCACCAAGGTACACAGTGCATACTTCATTTGAATCCTTTTCTGAACTAGGGATTAAATGTGCAGTTTAAGTAGAGGAGAGGTCAATGTACCTGCCACCATCATTCCCAAGAGCCACGCTGTCATATTGGCTGGCTGGAGGCTGTGAGCTTCCCAGGGGAAAGGGCAGTCAAAGATAGTTTTACCACAACTAACCAGCATTAAGTAGTAGTTACATTGGGGAAGCCCTTTCATGACAATAGGGATGTAAAGTCTCGTTTAATTGGTTAACCAGTTAAATGTGACATTTAACTGGTTAACCAATTAAAAGGGAGCTGGGCAGGGGGTGAGCTGCCATTGCCAGGCTGAAGTAGCTCCTGCCTGTGGCGCACCCAGGCCCACCATGGACAGGTGTTGCTCTGGACAGCTTGAGGTGCCTTGGTTATGACAAGCTTATCTTGCAGATGCCCAGGCTCAGCCACAGCACAAATTAAGCACGGGAGGTGTGGGGAGAGGTTGCAGAGGCTGGGGCGATGAATAGGTGACCAAATATCCCATTTTGACCAGCACACACTCTTTTTAAAGCCCTGTTCCAGCCATCCTGCCTTTTCTAGGAAAAAGTGAGCATGTGTCCTGTTTGCTCTTGCCAAGTAGTGGGATGTGGACAAACGTGTGTGTGTGTGTGTGGGGGGGCAGGGGAAGATGAGTGGTGATGCCAGCCCCAGGCTGGGGGAGACATGGCTATGGTGGGGGCAGGGAGGGCTTGAGTGACACCAGCCCCATTCAGGGAGCAGGCAGAATTTGGACGAGTGGCTTGGACCAGCCCTACACAGGGATGGTGGGGAGGGCTAAGGTTAGCCCCCAGTACTCTTTGGGATATATGGTTACTCAAGTGATGGGGGAGGGTGTATTGGACTCTGCCACCCTACAACTGGAGCCCAAAGCCCCATGGATGGAGCCCCATCAACCCGAGAAGGTGGAGCTGGAACTCATCAGCTGCTTGTGGAGTCCAAGGTCCCTCCAGCATTCCCCATCTGTCTGCCAAGGCAGCACAGGCACTGCCCTGACTGGTGGTGCCAGCAAACACTGAGTTGCATATAGGAACAATAGGAAGGGGAGGGGCTGCTTTCTCATACCCCATCCCAATCACTTCCCAGGAGGCTGTCATGGCCACAAAAAAAGTCTCTGGTGGGTAACCACATACCGGTGGTTGCATTTGAGAAATGCTGCTCTGAGGAGAGAAGCTAGTACTTTCATATGTGTTTCCAACAGCTGAAGAAGATGCTTTCAACTGCAAGGCCCTTCTCTAAAACCAGGGAACAGTTCTTGTTTACATGTAAATTATATGTTCATTCAGTGGGATAAACTGCATCACATCCTTATCATATTTAAATTGTGCACCAGCTAAGCTATGTCCTCTGCCTCCTCCCTTTCAATCATTGCTAACCCTATGTGTTATGCCTTCTTTGCCTATAAGATTGAAAGCTCTTTGGAGACTGTACTTTTTGCACTTAGAGCAGTGGTTCCCAACCTTTTCACTAGAGCGGGCTCCCTATTGCCCCCCCCAAACCATTCGCAGACCCCCCCCATCAAAGCCAATTCTAGCCGCTATGTACACTTCAGTAAATGACAAAGGAAATGTAAATAATTAACATTTAAAATGATGCATACTCATTTCCGACATCACAACAATTTGATTGCACGTCTCGTCACAACAAATTACCACAATGATTGGGCCTGCACAGCAACAAATAATAAATTTTTGGCTTACCTAGCGAGATCCCTGGTGTTGTTTCATTGACTTCAAAGATTGGTAGAACTGAGGTTCAAAGCCTCAGGCCAGATTAACTCTTCTGGGGTTCCAGGGTTAGTAGAATTTGTGGGCCCCTCTACAGTCTGATGTAGGGCCAAAAATGAAGGATTCAGTGTGCGGGACAGGGCTGCCAGTGACTGGGATAGGGATGGGAGTCCAGAATCTGGGTGGAAAATAGGGTACAGGAGCAAGCTGGGGGGTAGGTGTCTGGCCAGGAGGGAGGGAGCAGGAGCAAGGTGCTGGTGAGGCCTGGGCAGGGTATAGGTGGGAGCCTGGCCAGGGGGCAGGGTGCTTGTGGAGGCCTGGGAAGGGGGCAGAAGCAGGGTGTTGGGCAGGGGGTAGGTGGGGCCGTAGGCAGGAGTAGGGTGCTGTATGGTGTTTGGCCAGGGGGCAGGATGCTGGTGGGATTTGGGCAGGAGGCAGGGTGCTGGTGGGGGTCAGGGCAGGGGGCAGGTGGGAGTCTGATTGGGGGCAGGGTGCTGGTGGGGGCCTGGAAAAGAGGCAGAGTACTCATGGGGATCTGGGCAGGGGGAGTAGAGTACTCATGGGGGTCTGGCCAGGGTGGGGGGGATAGGGACAGCTCGGCCGGTACCTGAGGATCCTGCAGCTGCGTGCCTGGTTTGGGGTCTCAGGAAGCGCGTGAGCTGCTCCCCCCTCCCCAAACAGCTGGTGTGCTTCCTGAAAATCTGGGTCTGTCACACTACTGGGGACTTCCTTCTCCCTCCTTCCTGCCTTCCTTCCTGCATGCGGGCAGGAGGGGGAATAGGAGTCCTGGGACTGTGTGCCAGTTCCAACGTCTCAGGAAATACGCACTCTTCCTCTGCACCACATGACAGTTAGCACACTTCCTGAGACATTGGAGCTGGTGTGTAGTCCCAGCAGTGTGACAGATCCCGCTTTTCAGGAAGTGTGCCAGCAGTTTGGGCTTTTCAGGAAGTGTGCCAGCTGTTTGGGGGAGGTGAGGAGCTACCCGTGCGCTTCCTGAGACACCAGACCTGGCAGTGCCGCGGCACTTCTCCCCCACGCTGCAGGAAGCCGATGCTACCTCCATTTTCTCAGGAGGTAGTGCCAGCATGGACTCCTTCTTGAGGTGGGAAGGAATGATGGCTGGGGGGGAGGAGGAACGCCTCATGATCGACTGGTCGTGCCCCCAAAATCGACCAATCGATCACAATCAACAGGTTGGTGACCACAGTTCTATGTTCGTTTTTATTTATTTTTAATTTTTTTATGGACCTCCTGCAATACCCTCACAGGACCCCTAGGGGTCCGCAGACCCCAAGTTGGGAACCGCTGACCTAGAGAAATATAACAGATAGAATCTTGTTAGGGGGATAAGGAAATATATGTGTTTATTGTGAATACAGAATCCATGTATTGTCTTTAGCTACTAAAATTATCCACCATGCGTAGACACACACACAAACACTCAATTCTGGGATATAATTACCAGTCTCAGTTGTTCATGCTAGTCCACTGGCCAGGTGGTCTAGAAATGAGGAGGGAGCCAAGTCCTGTCAGGGAGCACTGATGCTCCTGGAGGATGATCATAGAACCAAAGGACCCAACACTATAGTTTTGCTCCCATGTTTTTAAATGTTTTAGTGCAGTGTTTCTCAACCAGTGGTATGAGTACCCTACTTGAGAAAAGTCTGGGGGATACTTCAACACAACTGAAATTTGAAGAAAACTTAATTTTCGTTTTAAGTTTTACAGTGCTTTATTATTTTTGTAATTTTTACACCCAAAACTTTAATTGCTACGATAAAGTTGCTTAAACAAATGTGTTGCAATGGTAGAAAAAAAATGTGTGTATCTGAAAACTGTAGGTACTGGGGATACTTATAATTTTTTTAAAGGGGTACTTTATAAAAAAAGGTTGAGAAACACTGTTTTTAGTGCATAGAGCCTGTCTTTTCCCACTGCCTCAGGGAACTGTCTGACCATGAGTCATCAATAAACAGCATGTGGGACTCTGATTCTGATTGTTTTTTTGATGGGGCTTTTGCCTGTCTCTTTCATGGGTGGGTACTTTTGCAGGGATCCCTTTCATTGTTCTTTTGCCACCCAGGTGATGTTGACAGCTAGTCACTGAGACAGCATATGCACACCCACATTCACGCTTTAAATGAGATTATGTATTACACACTCCCCCCACCCCAACTTTAAACAGAATTAAGGCAGTGCAAATGGGGTTTTAGTTACAATATGGAGTCATTTTAGTTACAATGTATTAACAGTTTAAAATAGGGTTTCATTTACAATATAGGGTCACTTTAGTACTTACAATGTATTAAAAAGGAGTCACAATAACAGATTCTTCAAAGGCAATTCCTAATGGGCTACTAACAAATTAATCCAAAAATGGTTAACACTGTTTCATTTATAAAATTGAATACATAAAAACTGGGCCGCAATTCATGAGGTAACCATAATATCACATGGGTTTATAGAATTCATTAAAAGGGCAATTTCATTCTTCAGCCCTATATACTTTGCTATTTGTTTCACAAAGCTCATATAATGTAGTCCCAATCCTGATTCTGGTCTTTAGATACGATAACAACAATATCCCTTTACCAGTCAGTACTTTGCCATAAGATACACTTATCCTGTTCTATGACATGCTTATAATGCTACAGCCAAATCAATTATATTTCTGCTGTTAATTGAGTAATCCTTTTTTTTTTTGGTCTGACAATTCTGCAAATACGAAAACATTAGCATCATACTGTGGAAAGTGAATATTGTATTAGATCAGGAGTCTTAATTCATTATTTTTCAAAAACTTTGAGGCCTTCAGAATAAGGTGAGATAGTAGTGTGAGTCATTATTATATTTATTTGGTCCTTTTGCTTTATCTCGTTTGTAACAAGTACGTTCCTATCTCACACTAATGGCCTTACAGTGTTACCAGTTCTCATTGCAACTCTCTCCATAGTTGAGGTTTTTCTCAAACACCAGCTCCCTAGAATTGTAATTACCTAAAAATCTCATCTTTCATTTTTTAAAAGTAAGTTTCTAGCCGTTATGGAAATGTGACCTGAGTGTACTCTATGCTTACATAGCAACGTGACTCCCACAGCTAGCCTGTACTAGATGACTCAAGGTTGCAGGCAAGGCTGTTGATAGTGCAAAGGGGGCAGTTGCCCCAGAGCCTGGTCATCTAAAAGGGCCCTGGGCTCCTGGTCCTTTAAAGTGCTGCAGTAGCCCTGTGTAGCTCAGTCTGGGTGGTGTTGAAGGCTGGCTGGGGATGGTGTTGCATGGTCCGGGTGGCACTGAGTACAAGCTGCCCTTAACCTCACCCCTTCTAAAGGCCCAGAGCCAAGCCCCACCTCCATGCATATTACTAAGCCTTAGGGACTGATGAAGTCTGCTGCCATCCCTGCTTACAGGCCTATGTGTGCAGGGCTGTTTCATTACCATGTAGATGTCCCAGCCTAGGTTCTAGGGTCCTGCTAGGTGAAAGAGTCCCAGAGCTCAAGATGCAGCCCAAGCCTGGAAATTTACATAGCAATAAAACAGCTCTACAGCCTGGGCCCTGGGAGCCCATGTCAGCTGGCATGGGCCAGCCATGAATTTTTCTTTGCAGTGCAGACATACCCTAAGGCTCAAAAACCAGAATGGAAAGGAAAGGGACAGTTATTATAAGAAACAAAATCTCTTGATTCCTAAACCAATCTTGAGATTTTGTAAGGCCCAGGCTCCGGATTTTTGATTGCTTGGGTTTGGGAAAGATGTGCAAATTATATAAAAAAAAAACAATAATTCCTCTCCCATAGGTTTTTGTGCATATTCCTACATAAAAGTCAAGACTTTTATTATGGAAATGTTTTAAAATAGGTGTAGGAATTAGATTAGAAAGATCTTTTAAAAACAAGGAAAGGATTAATTGTGTGGGAAACTAAATATAGGGACCTGTCTGTCATGTATTATTGCACCTATCACTATGCCATCTGAGCAGTCGGGAGAGGCAATCTGTTCATTTTACTTCTCTCTGGGTTATTTTCCCTTGGGATAAAGCCAAAATTGAAGAGACAATGGAAAGTTCAGTGCATGACAGCTCTCTAAGCCTTCAATGACTCCTCAGTGAAAACGATCCACTAAATAAGGAGTAACAAAGCAAAAATGTGATCTTTTCCTGCGGCCTTCAGGGGCACAGCTTCCCAGTTTGAAAGGCTGCCACGTATGGATGACCACAGGGGAAGGATGGCAGCAGTTCTTAAAAAGCAACCCCCTTCCCCCCCCCCCCCCCTTGGTGCTGGTTGTTCTTCTTCCACGGAAGAAAGCACGATCGCCACCTACGGGACACGTGCCAAAGGCGCAGCGGATGCAATTGTGCGGAAGAACACCCAGCCAGACGCCTGCGGCTCTGCGCACAGACATGTGCCTATTGTGTGCGCAGGGGGAGCGGAAAAGACACCTCAGTGTGCTGCAACCGGGCGGCAGAGAAGGGGAGCCCGATATATCTCTGTCTGTTTCCTGTTCGGAAGTAGTTCGATGCCAGGATTGGACAGGGGGCGCCTGTTCCACCCGGTCGCTATCCGGTGGGCAGGGCACACCCGTCTCCAGAACCCCTCTGTCCTTTTACACCGTAAGCGCAGGAGCCCATCTGTCTCAGAGAGAGGATGGAAGTGAAGGGCGGGGGAGGGGAGAGGGAAAACCACCCACCCAAAGCAGCCTGGCCCCTGTTCCTTTTCCGTCCCGACAGCTACCACGGCGGCGACTCCTCGTCTTTACGCTTTGACAGGGAGCCAACCAGGCCAAGTGCGGAGGGCAGAGCAGCCCCTCGGGCCTGCGGCCTGTGTGTGCTGCGGGAGGGCTCTCCATGCGCTCTGTGCAGCAGCTCAATTCCAGCAGACCCGCATTTCAGTTGCAGACGCAGGCACTGGTGTGTAATAAAGTGGTGATTACAGTAACTCCCAGGGCTATGTTGCAACGGGGCAGAGTGTGCCTGGCGTGACCAATGTTGAACTCCACTGATCTGTATGTAAATCACCTTGTATATGGGGTGCATAAAACGGGCAGCAAGCCGACTCAGCCGCTACTTTCTTTACTCACCACTTCCCTCCAGCTCTGGCCGGCCACGGAGAGGGTGTTATTCGGGTTTATAGCGATACATAACCCAGCCAGGGCGTCAGAGCCCCGTTTCAAAACTACTGTGTAGGATTTTTAAGAGGGAGCGAGAGAGATGAGAGGCAAAGAAGAGAAGCCTTCATTAAAAGGTTGGTTTATTTTGCAATTGTTACAGTCTCGCTCTGGCTTGTTTGAGGCTCTGAGAAACCCTTAGTGGTAACGATGCGGAATGACCCTCCTGATTGGAGAGCGGAGGAGGCTGAGCACTTGACATTTGATAGGGACTTTAATTACCTTTTCTCCAAAAGAGGAAGGAGACCTGCAAACCGGTGGGGAAGGGGGGGCAACAGTCACTGAACCGAGGCTGCAGTTCCAGCTTTGTTGTTCTTTAGCAGGACTGGCGGGGGGAGGTGTCTGGAGCAGGGGCGTTTGGTACCTGCCGGGGAGAAGGGCAGGGAGTTGGAACAATTTTGATAATGGGGTTCCTGAGAGCTTTTCAACCCAACTGGAGACTCTGTATATAATGCAAACCAAGCCAGGAGATGTTGCAATACACACACACACTCCTAGTTCCAGCACCTATACGGTACGGGGGTGCCCCCAGAGGGACAGAGAGGGGGCACCCCATTTAGCAATGAACATTGTGGCAGGGTCATAGAAGGGTGGTGCGCCTCCCGAGCGGTGTGGAGAGTCTGCAGGGCAACAGGCTTTCACAGAGCCATGGTGACAGCGGGGTGTTGCAAGCGAGCGGCTGCTGCAGCCAAGCGGGAACAGGGGGAAGGCGCAAGCGAGCTGCGCTGCAGCCAGCGCCGGGTTGACTAGACCCTGGCCGAGCACTGCGTGTCACAGGAAACGAGGGGATCGCAGCTTGTGTGGGCGCTGTAGGGGTGGGGAGCGAGCACAGGGAAAGGGCTGCTGAGAAGAGGGCGCTGCGTAATGCAGCAATGGCATGTGGCGGGAGGGGGACATTTCTGCAGCACAGAGCCCAGGGCCGGTGGCAGCCTGCAGAGCTTGGTGGGGGCGCGTAGCCTCGGCCCCGGCACGCGAGTTGGGTGCTAAGCGGTTCTTGCGCGGGAGCACGCAGGGAGCGGGGCGAGCTGGCCAGCTCCCCCGGCGCGTTTAGCAGACGATTGGAATTGGCGTCGGTGCCTTGCTCGGATCAGACAAGCCGATTTTGCACCCCGTACAGACAAAGCAACAAGTGGAAGAAAGCAGAGGATCGGAACAGCTGCCCCAAACTAACTGCGCCTTGGCGTGCCGGTTTCCTCTCGCTCCTTTGCACGCTAGGAGACTCTGTGTAAGGTTCCCGGCTCTCAGCCACGTGAGGCAGTGGAGCCGGCCGGCCGGCAGCAGCCCCTTCAGTCTCTGCCTTAAACTTACCAGCAGTGTGTTGTCTTTGAACTACTTTCCGCGTATGCATGGCGCAATTTCCCACCCCAGGCCATTACCATTACCTGTGCACACTCTCTTTAAACCGAATTGCAGTCTGAGAGCAGCAGTGAACTGCATCTCTCTCCCCCTGTGCTGGGGTGCTCTCTTTTGGGGAGTACAAGTTAGACACATGAGCTGTAGGGGCATGCCGGCCAAGGGGGATGTGGAGTGAGGCAAGATGCACAAAGGGGGCAGCAAAATTCATGGCCACGTTGCAGCTCAACTCTACGCGGTATAGCGGGTAGGGACACATCACAAGTTAGGAGACTTCTTCGAAGTTGCAGTGAGTGAAGTGAATAGGAATGTGGCCGCCGCAGCTAACGCTGAAACCCAGCCCTCGTTCCAACACGTGCTCCCCCCCCCCTTGTAGACTGTTGCCCTCCCAGGGGCACCCACTAACCTTCGTGCCACCCTCACCCCAGCCGTCCCCCGGCAGAGCCTTTATTCATAAACAAACCCACGTGCTGCCCAGGGCCACTGCAAGGCAACAAGTAATGACGCCCAGGCTGTTCGCAAAGGTGGTTGAAATCTCAGCTGGGGGGTTGTTCTTTTGCAAACACAAACTAGATGGGTACTTCCATGAGCTCTACGCCCCCTGACCCCCCTCCCTCTCCTTCCTCCTCTGGCAAGTCCTAGGGGCTGCTTTTTTGGCTCGTCGGCCCAAAGCATTCAAAAAGCGTTTTCTGTAACGTCCCGGCCGGGATCCGGGCAATGCACACCAGGGCATTTGTTCTACTGAAAGCTGGGCAGGAAAACTTGTTCTCCTGAGTCATTGCGGCTCCTTCAAGGAAACGTCGGAGTTTCTTATCGCCTTTCGCCCCAGGAGGCAGCTGAAGCTGCTGCTGACGCTGGAGAACCAAGGCTCTGGGGGTCATTTTAGAAAGACATTCCCCTCCGCACAAGAGCAAAGCAAGCCCTTACACAATCCCCTTCTCCAGGGAAAACCAGGGCAGGCTGCAGGAGTTGGCTGCGCCGGGGAAAGCGAGTTTCTGCTTAGGCTGGGTAAGAAGCTCCGATCCTTTTTCCTTTCAATGTGGTGGTGTAACTTGGGTTGGGACGGGGGGGTTAGTGACCTGAGCGGTGCATCCATGTGGCTCTCTCTCCCCCTTAACCGGATTGTGACCCGAGCGCCACAGAATGACACCAGCTGACTGATCTCCAGCCACCGAGGCAAAGGTCCCCCTTTGAAGTTGTTTGCTTGGAGCGATGAGGTGCCAACATTTGCAAGCGGCTAACAGGGATGATCGTTAATGAACATTTCTTTGCCTCCCCCTGTGGAAATGCATTGGGCTCAGTGCAATACACGTGAGCCACAGGGATCAGCTGACCCCACCAACGGTTCCCTTCTGAATTTTTTGAAGAGAGGGGGGAGAAAGGGCCAGGCAGGGGGCGTCACATTTTCTCCCTCGAGAGCTCCTCTCTCACTGCCAGAGAGCTAGCTAGCGTGCATGCTTGGGGGGGGGGGTCACAGAAAAGGGGGAGCAAAACCGTTTTGCAAGGGTATCCCTCCCGAAACTGACTTGCAGGCTTGCAACAAGTCAAAGCCTCATGGGAAGGGAAGCAAAATACAGGAGAAACGGGACAGGGCAGCTGTCGAGTCTAGCCAAGCGCGGTGCATGCTCTTTATGCCTGTGCGGAGTGGGTTGGAAGTGGGCCCCGGCTCTCTGCGGCTGAGCTCAGCGGTTCCTCGTATTGCAACGCACCGCCTAGCCATGCCGCCGCCGCGTCCTAAGCCCTGCTGCAGAGCGCTCTCCTTCCTGCCGGCAGGCTACTCCCCCGGCTCTTGCGAACGTCAGAGCCAGGCAGGGTGGGGCCGCGCCAAGGAGCGGGCGCCAGCGGGAGGAGGCAAAGCAGTTCTGGGCGCCTGGCTAGCCGGACTTACTCTTCCGCATAGTTGTTCCTCGTTGGTCCCTCCCTCTCCTCTCCTCTCCTCCCCGCCCTCCCTCAGGCGAGGTCTCTATATAAACCGCTCCAGCGAGCTGGTGTTTAGCATAATCGCACTGATAGCCGGCTGCAGCCAGAGCCGCTTGCGTTCCCCTGGACTAACTCATTCATCAGCCTGGATTATTGCTCCCTGACCCACACTGTAGCTCAGCTATGACTGTCAAAGCCGAAGCATCTGGACCCACATTAACGTATTCCAAGATGAGGGGAGTTGTTGCCATACTCATCGGTGAGTTTGAAGAAGAAAGGCAGAGTGACCATGGCGCTTTGGGGGGCTACGGATATTTTGGATGCACTCATGTCCGATTCACTTAAAAAAACCAACAACCCACGTTTTGGATGTCCTGTCGTAACGCTTTTCTTTTTATTTGCAGCTTTCATGAAACAGAGACGAATGGGGCTAAATGACTTCATTCAAAAAATAGCCACCAACTCCTACCCGTGCAAGCAGTAAGTAGCGCAATTTTATGTGTATCGATCTGAAAATCGAGCCTTACATTTTTATGATTGAAATATTTAGGTATTAGGTTATTAATGATTGTCAGAACTGAATTAATTTTTTCACAATATTATTAGTTATATAACACACTTTACTGAGTTTGTTAGGATATATTTAAGTTTTTACTGAGTTTAGTTAGCATAAATAAAACCAGAGAGCACAGGTTAGTTTGAGACCCATCCTATCCATGACATTTAACTACAGAACAAGCAAGTGTTTAACTACAGAACAAGAAACTGCACAGTTAGTTCTTTTTTTTTTCCTGTTTCATTTTAGTTCTGAAATGTAATAGACTGTCCCTAGTTGCCTGCCAAACTGAAACTTAATAAGTAGACTGCTTGCATGCCCTCTAGAGGTGACATGTTACTGCCTGTTGTACAGGGCAACTGTTCTAATAATGTACTCTCTAATCTTTTCCAGCCCTGAAGTTCAGTCTATTTTGAAGATCTCCCAGCCTGAAGAGCCTGAACTTATGAATGCTAATCCTTCCCCTCCAGTAAGTAGTCTTCATTATGTGAATCATTTCCACTAATAGAAACATGTTTTAAAATAGCTATTCTGTAAATTAGCAACTTGACAAGAATGTCCCTTTTAGTTCAGCTCACAGGGCAGTGATGTAACTTCAAAAAGGAGTTACCAGTTTAGAATAAAATTCATACCTATTTTGTATGGAAAAAGTCAATGATTTAAAGAAGGCTATATTACATGTCTTTTAAGTAGGGAAATCCCTAATCTTACTTAAAATTTTAATTTGTGGTTGTACAAGAATCTCATGCTAATTTTGGTGAAAGGGGACATAGATTTGGTTTAATATAACCAAGTAAAATGATCTCTAAATCCATGAATAGATTCGTATAATAACCCTTTGTGGTCCATTTCAAATAAACATCTTTTAAGCGTCATTTGTTTGTTTTTAATTATAGCCCAGCCCTTCACAGCAAATTAATCTTGGCCCGTCATCCAACCCACACGCCAAGCCATCAGACTTTCATTTCTTAAAGGTTATTGGAAAAGGAAGTTTTGGGAAGGTAAGTCCTACTTCTTTCCACCTTAATTTGGTGATGCACTTGTTTAAGGGCTGAGGTTATAGCCAGCTTGCTTTAGTGGGAAAATCTCTGTTCTCCAATGATTCACTGATATTTCACAGCTTTGAGGAGGAAGTTGCTTGCCCTGCAGTGGATAGGTGGGGCAAGGTGTTTTAGTTAAGGAGAAGGAGTTGCAAGGAAAACTCACTGGGATTGATCTTTTATGCAGGAGAGGTAGTAGGGTAGGTCCTGGAAACCAGGAGAATCAGCCTTTTTAAAAAGCCTCTCTGCTGGCATTTTGTTGATAATGCTAGGCATTGCTATCAAAATGCTTCGAAATGCAGCTGGTAATATACAGTGGTAATAGTGCTCAGCGGTAGCATAGACGATATCCAAAACCCTTTCTCCCAGCTGTGTTTATATGCTGCTCTGTATTCCAGTACATTTAAGTAATGGGATTTTCAACTGCTTTCAGGTTCTCCTTGCAAGGCATAAAGCAGAAGAAGAATTCTATGCTGTTAAAGTACTGCAGAAGAAAGCAATCCTGAAAAAGAAGGAGGTAAGTATCTCCTTTTTCACAATATAGCAATGCAAATTACCAAGTTTAGTTTATTACTACAAGTTAGCAAGCTTTTTGTAACTAAATATTGTTTTTTTTTCTATTTTTAGGAGAAACACATAATGTCAGAGCGCAATGTCCTGCTGAAAAACGTGAAACACCCTTTCCTGGTTGGGCTCCACTTTTCTTTCCAGACTGCAGATAAATTGTACTTTGTCCTTGACTACATCAATGGTGGAGAGGTAAGCAGCAAGCGAATGAAATAATTCCTAATATGTGCACAGTGGTTTTGTAGATCTGTCTTCTTTTTAAATTAAAAACAAAGTTCCAAGGGGAAAAGTTATTAGAGTTAGCATCTTCAGCCTGCCAGGTTTCAAATGCTAGAGGATCATTAGGCCATTTCCTGCTATTGTTCTTCTTAGCTATATATGTCAAGTCTAATTAAATGCATTGTTAACAGGCTTTGGCACCATTTACAGAGCTTTGTTCTTTCTGTCTCCTGTAGTTATTCTACCATCTCCAGAGGGAACGTTGCTTCCTGGAACCAAGAGCACGGTTTTATGCTGCTGAAATAGCAAGTGCACTGGGCTACTTGCACTCTCTTAATATAGTTTATCGGTAAGCAGTGTGTTATTCAGTTTAGGCATGATTATAAATTTGCATATTTTGTAACTTACTGTGGAAAGTAGATTTCAATATATTAGTTTCAAAGTAATTTTTCTGAATCAAAAGACTTACAAAATCTATATATATGCTCAGAAACTACTAAGAATATTTTTTAACTGAGAAGAACTAACATTTGTGTTAATCTTTTGTTGCTACAGGGACTTGAAGCCAGAGAACATCTTGCTGGATTCTCAGGGGCATATTATCTTGACTGACTTTGGACTCTGCAAAGAGAACATAGAACCTAACGGCACTACCTCCACCTTTTGTGGCACACCTGAGGTATGCTTAGTTCTGCTTTCTGAAATAGTTACCGTTTGTCTATAAACTGAGTGGATAAGAGCAGATGAGGCAACAGTAAATATGCATGCCTGAGGGAAACTTACAGTGGAATAGATAAGTGGGAGAAAGTAAGATCCTTAAAATGATAGCCATCAGTGAAGAATGAGCCTTATGCAGTGGGAACTGTTCTCAAGTTAACTTGTATATAAATGACATTTTAATTCTAGCATAGCTGTTGTTTTGAGTAAGACATTGTGGGCTTTTCTAGTTCAGGAACATAAGTATTTTAGTTAGTCTTAAGATTCTTCAGCCTCTGGCTAATATTATGGTTCTGCTTTTATTTAACAGTATCTTGCTCCTGAAGTTCTTCATAAGCAGCCCTACGACAGAACTGTTGATTGGTGGTGCCTTGGAGCAGTTTTATATGAAATGCTTTATGGACTGGTAAGTAAGATATACTGGCAACTCAAATAGCTTACTGTGGTTCTTACAGGAAAACAGTTCTATACTTCAATCATTTACCTAAACTTGTGGCTTCAGTTAAGATAAGGACTCCAACCAATGTTCTCTATTGCTGTCATCCTGGTTAAGAATTCTGTGTATGGATCAAGGGCAGCACATGGCATTAAGATAATAATAGCCTGTGGTATTACAGTAGAATGCATATGTGTGTAATTTTTTTTAAGCACTTACATTTATTTACCTTTTTATTTCTTTCCCACAGCCCCCATTTTACAGCAGGAATACAGCAGAAATGTATGACAATATCTTGAACAAACCCCTGCAATTAAAACCAAATATTACCAACTCTGCTAGACATCTTCTGGAAGGCCTGTTGCAAAAGGATAGGACAAAGAGACTTGGTGCTCAGGAGGATTTTGTAAGTACAATTTTGTAGTTGCTATGTATGGTCTGAGAAATAATTAGTATTTACTCTTATTCAATTACTCTTGACTGAATTAATCTAATTTTTCTTTCCTTAACAGATGGAGATTAAGAATCACATCTTCTTCTCTCCAATTAACTGGGATGATCTCATCAGTAAGAAGATTACACCCCCTTTTAACCCAAATGTGGTGAGTATTATATCTAATTATAGAATGAAGACAAGGCTTTTTGCCCCTTACATCAGGGATGCGCAAGGTGCAGCTAAAAGGCCACATGCAGTTAGCTGGCAGTCCTCTTAATACGTAACTATTTTACTCTTTCCTCCAGCTAAAGGGAATAAGGATAAAGGTGATCACTGACAGATTGTGAAATAGTTGGATAGTAAAATGTAGCACTTATGGTTCTGCATAAACATTGGTTATTCTTAAACACATCAGTGAATTATGTTATTTTTGATTTTACAAATGGGGAAACTAAGGGTAGGAATTAAATAACTTGCCCCCAAACAGAATTTTTGGGTAAACTTATACAGGCATACTTTGATTATTTGCATAAAGTTTTGATTAAATGGGGTCTACTTACTGCAAGTTGCCACGGCACCCCTGCGTAAACTGCAATATAGGAGAATGGAGTGCTTATTCTTCTTTGCTTTTATTGCATGGAGCTAGTTGTAGGGCAATACATTAAAAACGAATCCGCTTATTTTGCTGCTTATGGCTTGACAAAAAAATGCAAAAAGAAAAAAAAGTCAAAGACAGTGAGCCCAAAGTGATAGCGTTGTGAGTCCCTGACAAGAATTTTCATACTTTGAATTAATCTGTGAAATCATAAAAAATGTAGATTGAGTCCTAAACACTTGTGTTCTTTTTTTCATTTTCCACAGAGTGGTCCCAGTGATCTGCGACACTTTGACCCCGAGTTTACAGAGGAGCCAGTCCCCAACTCCATTGGCCAATCTCCAGACAGTATCCTCATTACAGCTAGCGTCAAGGAAGCTGCTGAAGCCTTTCTGGGCTTTTCATATGCCCCACCCATGGATTCTTTCCTGTGAACTTTCTCCTTTCTTCTTCTTTTGATTATTATGTTGGCCTTCTGGCTGAGCTGCCAGTTGACCAGTCATCTTGAAACAGAATTTGCACATCTCCTCCATGGCAGCTTTGCAGCCTTAATTTCAACTACACTGTTTGCTGGAAGCTTTTTTTTTAAACAGCACATAACTCCTCTAAATGAGCTTACAAGCGTTGCATTTTGATTTGTTCTTCCCCCAAAGTGGTGCTATATCCTTGGGAAAGAACATAAGAAGTGACTGTTGCCATCGTCTGCTATGGCAGATTGCAGGAATAATAATATGCTGTTTGGAAATAACATTCTGAAAGCCTTGCCTGAAGATCTGGACATGATGAGGATTTTATGAAATGTGCCTTTTTTCTGATGAAATCGAGTTAAGCTCCAAACTTTTCCTGTTGCAGAGTGTTTCTCAGTTATTTTATGTGGGTTTACTACGTGAACAAATGGTATGAGTGTGATATGCATAATACAGAGGGACTTAGTTTAAAGCATCAATGTGACACTTGCAGGACACTACAATGTGGGGCATTGTTTGTTTCTTTCATATTTGGAAGATAAATAAATTAAGTGTAGAATTTGATTTTTTTATAAATATACAGTTAGCTAACGTTATTGAAATGGGCTCACAATTAATTATATCCAAATGCTTGAAGAAAGCATTGCTGCTATGAAAAGTTTCTATTTTTAGAAAGGTTTTTATGGACCAAAATGCCCCAGCTGCAGTTGGTCAGAGCTGTTGGTTTTGTTTTTTTTAAGTTTAAAAGATTTCATCTGTAAAGTGGGCATTATTAAAGGGGGGTGTTGCATTGTATGTATTGTAAAAAAGTCTGTACATTCAGTTGTAACTCTAGATGTATATTTAAACTTACAGCCTGGCTTGTAATGTACACCATCGTTGTAATGTAATTAACATGGTTATGTACTTGTTTTTTGGTGACCAAACCCATTGGTTTGCAGTAAAATATTGAAAAAACTGTGTACACTATAAGGTTTTTTTCTTTTTAAAAAAACACCTTTTCCTTAACAAAATTCAGTTGAGTTTGTGCTTTTTTAAGGGTTTAAAAAGCAAATCCAGATGCTTATGCTTAGAGTAGGGCTTAGTCAAGAATAAACTTGCTGACATAATTATTTTGGGTAGGGATATAATTTCTGATAAGAGACTCGGTGTAGATATAGTTACGCCACTGTTTAAAGGTGCTTTATCCATATAGTTATTCTTCCCTTATGGGACTAGCTATGCTGTTATGAACACTTCTACACTAGTACAACTGTCAGCTCTTGAGTTATACTCCTAACGTGATGCAACCTAATTACATAACTAGTGGGAGATGATACCTTACATCAGTGGTCACCAAATAGTGGTCACCAAGTGGTCTCTAAATAGTCAATCGATGTGGCCAGCTGGCTGGGCAGCTGCCCTTGTTCTTAAGTTCCTGGATGGGGATGGGGTGGGGAGAAGCACGCATGCGCCCAACCCTGGCTCTTGCCTGCTGCTCCAGGAGGGGGTGGGGCTGGGCTTGCACCAAAGAGCCAGGGCTTGGCAGCTGGCGCACTGTGATGCTCCCCATGAGCTGTATGCAGGGGTGGGGAGTCCCCCAGTGCCCTGGAGCCACAGCCTGCAGGAATAGGGCTGGGCCAGGCACGGAAGAGACTGCTGCTCTACCCCCACTCCCCCTCCAGCCTCGCCTTGCCCCAGCGGTTCTTCTGGGGCTACGAGTCCCAGTGTTCCTGCCCTGCCAGAGAGCACGGTGGGGGCACAGAGATGTGGGGGCAGGAGGGTGAGGTGAAGGAGGATGTGGGGGCAGGATGGGAGGGGGTAGGGTTGTACTGAGGGGCATTGGGTGATGCAGGGGCTCAGGCTGGAGCAGAACATGGGGCTGAGAGGATCCTGGCTGGAGCAGAGGGAAGATGTGAAGGGGGATACAATTTTACTTTGTAGAAGCTACACTTTCCTTTACTCCCTACTTTTTTGCCTCCCTCCCCAACTAGCTGTTTGGCTGTATTCTCACCCTCTGACCTTTTCTGCATTACCCCCCCCCCCCAACCTCCTTCCATCCTCAAACTCCCTCTCGTACCCCCAACCCACACGATCTCCTGCTGCCAAACTCCCTTCCAGACCCTGCCCTCCTCACCCTGTCCTAAATCCCTCCTCCTGATCAGATCCTGTATCTCTACCCCACTTGCCGGCACCTCTGTCCCACACACTGAGCCCTTCATTTTTGTTCCCACCCCAGAGCCCAAGGGGATCCACAAAATCTGGAACCCCAGAAAAGTAAAACTGGCCTATGGGAAGCCCTGAATCTCAGTCCTCCCTGTCAATTCCCCTCATCCCATGGGGGCCGGTGTGCCAGAAAAGGGAGGTAATGTTTCATTTGGGGGGCCACATCAGTGAGGGTTGAGGGTTTTGGGAGGAGGTTTTTTGGGGTTGGTTTTTTTTTTTTTTTTTTTTTTTGCTTTTCACCTGTGTGGTCCCCAACTGATTTGAAACCTGTGTTGGACATAGGGGAAGGGACAGGGTAGATCCTGGTATGCCCTGGCATTTAAAAAGTATCTTGGATGTAAAAGGGTTGAAGACCACTGTCTTACACTGAGAGGGTTTGTTCTAGCCTCAAACCTTTCTAATGTATTTTTATCAACACTTTATGGGCTCATTTTTACTACAAAGTCAGTACCAGCATTGCTACAGCTAAGCTATACTTGAGCCAAAATACTAGTGTAAATGCAAAGTACTTCACTTAGGAAGGAACAACCAATTTCACACATACAAAAGGGGAAATAAACATCTAGGAAGGAGTATAGCAGAAAGGGATCTGGGGCTCATAATGGATCACAAGTTAAATATGAGTTAACAGTGTGACACTGTTCCAAAAAAAGCAAATATTCTGGGATGAATTAGGAGTGTTGTAAGCAAAACAAAAAGTCTTTCTTCTGCCCTACTCACTGCTCATTAGCCTCAACTGAAGTATTATGTCCCATTCTGGGCACCATATTTTAGGAAAAGATGTGGACAAATTGGAAAAAGGCAACAAAAATTATTAAAGGTCTAGAAAACATGAACTATGAGAGAAGATTAAAAGAATTAGATTTGTTTAGTTTGGAAAAGAGATGACTGAGAAGGGACATAACGAGCTTTCAAATACCAGTTGGACCTCCCTGATCTGGCACCTTCGTGACCTGAGTGGTCCCGAAGGAGGGAGCTTGCTGGACCAGAGGTGGTTAGGAATGGGTCAATTCCACAGATTCCCTCCTGGCCACCAGCCTGGCCAATGTGCTGCCCCCCATGGTGGCGAGGCTTCACTCTCAGCTGCCACATCGCTCTGGCCTGTGGCGCTCCCCACCCATGGCAGACGGTGGCTCCATGTCCCCGGCCAGCAGTGGCTTCCCTGCCTCCAGCTGCCAGAGGCTCTGCGTTCCCGATTGGCAGTGGATCCACGCTCCCAGCCAGCACTGTGCCCCCACCGGTGGAGCTCCACTCTCAGCTGGAAGGGCTCCTGCCTGCTCCTACGCTGGCTGCTGGCTGGGCTTCCTGGCCCCCAGGCCACTGGCCCTCTAGCTTGCCTCCTGGTTGAGCTCCCAGTTTCTGGCAACCTCTGTGGCTGGGGCTCTTTGGTCAAGACCATGGATGCAGCTGGACCACAGAGGGTGAACTTAAAGGTTTGCTACAAGAGGGAGAAAAATTATTGTCCTTAATCTCTGCAGATAGGACAAAAAGCAGTGGGCTTAAATTGCAGCAAGGGAGGTTTAGGATGCACATTAGGAAAAGCTTCCTAAGCATTAGGGTAGTTAAGCACTGGAATAAATTGCCTAGGGAGGTTGTGGAATCACCATCATTTGAGATATTTAGGAGCAGGTTAGACAAATAATTGTCAGGGATGTTCCAGCTAGTGCTTGGTCCTGCCATGAGTGCAGGGGACTTGCTAGTGGCTCCTAATTAGCCCCCCCCACAGCCCTGCCCTTTCAGCCCGAGACCCTGCACACTCATGCCCACTGCAGCACAGCCTGCACTGTGGCAGCTGCCCCACACCCCCAACCCATTCTGGCTGCTGGTTCTTGCCCCAGGCTAACATCTGCCCCAGGTTAACATCCACCACCTAGCAGAGGGCAGAGTGGCCACACCCCAGAGCAACAGACAGTGCAGCCCAGGCTCCATGCCCTGAGCGCCATGAGGCGGATGGGCAGCACATAGCCCCAGCCTACCCAGCTCTGGAGCAGCATGAGGGGTAGGGAAAGGGCAGATGAGCGACACACAGACCCAGCCTCCCTGACCCCAGAGCATGGAGAGGGCAGCTGGCACGTGGCCTCCAGCCTTCCCCGCCTCAGTGCACAGAGCGGGAGCACTGCTCCAGTGTCCCAGCGGCAGTCGTGCTAAAGCAGTAGAGGTTCTGGGATGGAGTGTGGGCAGGGCCATGCCTGGAAGTTTGGTAAGGCAATGCCTTCCCCTGCCTATTGTATCTGCTGCCCATGCCCATTGACTTCAACAGGTGCTGGTGCTTAGCGCCTCAGAGGATCATGTCAATAATTTGCACACAACACCCATTTGTGCAACAGCAGGTCTGTTGCAAATCAAGCCATTCTAGAAAAAGTAGCATGATCAAAACTGTTATTAATAAGTACCAGCTTGTCTGGTACTTATAAGGGATGATAATGCAATATAAGCTTTCTTTTGTTACCTACTGTACAAGTGTGGTTAAAGCTTTTAACTTCTGATATAAACTCTACATCCATCAAGGGCCAGGTCTTCCTATGGAGCTATGTCATTTTACACCAGTTAAAAATATGGCCCGTGTATGCTAAATTATTTGAATACGTTAGCCTGATAGTGCAGAAAATCAATGACTTTACAGCAAAATAATTTTAACTGTGTACCAGTGACTCTTGCAAATTCTGCCAATGCATAATTTGCATACACTACAATGTTGAAATGAGGATGCCAATTAAGATACAGTTTGAACCTCTCTAGTCCAGCACCTTTGGGACCTGACTGGTACCAAACCAGAGAATTAAACCAATATTGACCAGTATTGACCTACCTCCCACCCAAACCCCACACTTCTACCCCCCAGCCAGCTCCGTGGCAGCCTCCTCCACCCTACTGAACCCCTCATTTTTGAACCTATGCCAGAGTCTGGGGGGAGTCCCACAAAATCCACTAGACCTGGGTCTCTATAAGAGTTAATCCAGCCCTGGGGATAAGCCCTGAATCTCAGCATTCCTCTGTCCCCCCATGGGGCTGAAGCTTGAGGGGAGTGTCTTTTCCCCCCTGCTTCTCAGTTGGGGACCACATCTGTGACTCTGTGAGGGTTTTTCCCCCCTTCCTTTTCACTTCTGGGCCAGCTCAGTGAGGGTAAGTGGGGTTTTTTGTTTTTTACTTTCACTTTTGTGTGGCCCCGACTGATTTTTCTGTGGGTCAGTGGCCCCCAACCCCAAAAAAGGTTCCTCTCCATGCTTTAGTGCTTCTATGCTTTGGAGCTAGGGCTTGAAATTTGGGAGAAGATTGTTCTGGTGCCAGAACATGCCTTCGAGTAGCCAAGTAGTTTAATATTCATAGTTTCTTGTGTGTTATATACAGATATAGAAAGAGATAAGATGGAAATGCAAAATCCATGTCCCTTGTCCATATCCTTAACCATCCTGCAAGGACTGTCAAAGAGGATCCCAATGAATACCAACTGTTGTGGTGGCACTTTTGATGCCTGTTCACTGGACAGTAATTTCTTTGATTACCAAGCTTCTGAGAAGCTGCAAAATCTGTTCATTACTACTGATCTAACTACTATTATCCAGAGGTGAATAAACCCATGATATTCCGTTACCAGTCCTCAGAGCCAACCAGTCCCATACGTTTAATTCATAGTTTTCTGCAGAGACAGTTTGCACAAGTGGTGCTGAATTTAAATCAAGAGTGACACCCAGTGGTCATTGCAAGGTATAATCCAATTTATTTCTGGAAAAGAAAGATTGGAAAAGTTGTTAATATTCAGTAATACAAAGAGCTGATAGCTCATATGCCATGGAATAATTCCATATTATTCTACCACAATATCATTATTTAAGTTGCCATAATAGGTGAGAGCAAAAGGAACCCTTACCAACAGTTCTAATTCCCTTTCCCAATAGAGTTTGTCTACTCCGGGACAATTTTCTTACCTGGTAACGTGCCGCTGCATAGACAAGTACAATTTCACATGCAGTGCCTTTAGCAACATCCATCAATGGTTGCACCTACTTCTCAGACCTTTCCAATAGTATCATACTGATATGCTTACGATTGACATACTAGCTGCATCAAAAGTTATTTGTCTACCATAGTTCAGAAATGGAGGAATTCAAGAACATCTTTGACACACAAAATGCCTCATTGCTATTAAAAGTGTACTCACCTGCTCCCTCTTTGCCCCAGACATTGACATCAAACTCCAGAGGGCAGCAGATGGGCAACAGTGGGCAGCAGGCACCCTCAATTAGGGATGTCAGCATGTAGATGACTACAGGATTAACTGATAAACCTGAGTTTATCTGTTAATCCTGTCATCTACACACATTCTCCTCTTTCTTGCTGCCTCTGTATCAGAGGAAGCAAGGGGAGGGGGTAGGTGGGAGCTCGTGTCAGTGGGGAACCAGCTTTTAAGCTGGTTACCCACGAGCACCAGATCCACCTACCCCTCCTTCATCTCTACACTGCCTGCCCCTCTTCAACTTCCTGCGGACAGAGGATGCTCTGGCATTCCACGGAGCAGCCCCTGTCTGTGGCAAGTGGAGCTTGGATCCTCCATGGGTAGAGACTGCTGCTGCCTTTGTATCAGAGGCAGCAGCATGGGGTGGCAGGCAGCCAGTCTGCGTGGAGAGTTGGTTTTGAAACCATTTCTCCTCACAGACTAGCTTACGCCTATCACCCCACGCTGCTGCCTCTCTATCAGAGGTCGCAGTGCAGCATGTCAGGGGGCTGTCTGGGAGTGGGGCTGGGAGCACACTAGATGCTGGCCCCACCTCTGGGGACTATTGAATAGTTGTGTAACCACTAAAATTTGATGCGGTTACGCGACTATTCAATTACATGCTACCTAACTTCCCGACCCGCAATTGCCCTTTTCCTAGGAAGAGGATAGAGAGAGGCTGTTCTCAGTGGTGATAAGATGACAGAACAAGGACCAATGGTCTCAAATTGCAGTGGTGGAGGTCTAAGTTGGATATTAGAAAAAACTGTTTCTCTAGGAGGGTGGTGAAGCACTGGAATGGGTTACCTAGGGAGCTGGTGGAATCTCCATCCCTAGAGATTTTTAAGTCCTGACTTGACAAAGCCCTGGGTGGGATGATTTAGTTGGGATTGGTCCTCCTTTTAGCAGAGGGTTGGACTTGATGACCTGAGGTCTCTTTCAACTCTATGATTCTATGATTCTAAGATTTCACTATTTGGGGTGATGGACTTTGGGCTTACTCCAGTAGCCAATATAGTCAGCAAAATCTGTGTGTTGACTTCAGAGAATCCTCCCAAATGGGAGTGGGATTTCAGGAACACGCCTCATTATAAATGGCCTCTCATGCTTTCATCCTGAGAGGAGCATCCCATCAGACCTAGCTGCCTCTCCTGAATGCATAAAGTTAAACACGTGCATAAGTGTTTGCAGGATTGCAGGCAGTCAAAGATTTAAAAACTGGTTTTAAAAGAAAAAATCCTCTTTTACAGGCATGTTTATTTTTTATTTAATATTTAAAAGGGAAAAAGTACCAGAGAGAGAAAGACATGAAAAAGATACTTTAACAGTTGTTCTTTCAGACTGGTGCACCTGTAGCAAGTCTATTTCTTTTTATATATTTTTTGAGTTTTTAGTGTACACTATGCAAAACTAACCATCTTGGCTTTTTGTTTGACTCATAATTACTTTCAGAAGAAGGCATCTCACATTATGAATTTAACAAATCCTTTCACTATGCAGAGATATCAACTAGTCAATTATTTAAACATCCGCTTCATAGAATACTAATGCTAATCTTTCTGGAGGCTAGTTTATTTAAACATTTTCTAAATGGAATTCTGAGACAAGTTACTAAAACTCTAATGAATTTTTCATTGAAAGAACATAGCTTAAATATGAGAACATAATTAATGGGGAAAACAACCAGTTCAGGCTAAGTGCCCTCTATTGTACATGCAGCTTCCATTGACTTGAGAGGCTCATACACATGATATTAGAAGGTAGAAATTGGCTGTTTTTATGTGGTTTTTTAATATAATACAGTGATTGGGCAAAATTGGGAGACGCAGTTTAAATTAGAAGTTATTGAGTAGCAGTCTTTCTTTTCACTGACTAAAGGTGGAACAGATTAAAGAAAATAGTTCTGAAAATAAATTCTAAATTCAGAGAACCGAACCTTTAACAGAGAGGGACTAACAGCTGTCGCGCTAAATGTCATGTTACAACAACAACAGAATTTCCTATTCTTTTTGTATGTGTTTTAAAACAAGTTAGTTGGAACCAAACTAAGTGATTGGGCAACAAAATGTCAAATGAAATTTAATGTTGATAAATATAAAGTAGAACACATTGGAAAACATAATCCCAACTATAGATACAATATGATGGGGACTAATTTAACTACAACTACTCAAGAGACAGATCTTGGAATCATTGTGGATAGTTCTCTGAAAACATCCACTCCGTGTGCAGCAGCTGTCAAAAAAGCAAATAGAATGTTAGGAATCACTAAAAAAGGGATAGAGAATAAAACAGAAAATATCTTATTGCCTCTATATAAAACCATGGTACACCCACATCTTGAACACTGTGTTCAGATGTGGTCGCCTCAACTTAAGAAAAGATATATTGGCATTGGAAAAGGTTCAAAAAAAGGCAACAAAAATAATTAGGGGGTTGGAATGGATCCCATATGAAGAGAGATTAAAAAGACTTGGACTTTTCAGCTTAGAAAAGAGGAGACTAAGGGGGAACATGATAGAGGTCTATACAATCATGGCTCGTGTGAAAAAGGTGAATAAGGAAAAGTCATTATTCCTACAATATAAGAACTAGGGGTCACCAAATGAAATTAATAGGCATCAGGTTGAAAACAAAGAAAAGGAAGGTTTGCTTCACTCAGTGCACAGTCAACCTGTGGAACTCCTTGATAGAGGATGTGGTGAAAGCTAGAACGTTAACAGGTTTCATAAAAGAGCTAGAATGACTCATGGAGGTTAGGTCCATCAATGGCTATTAGCCAGGATTGGTAGGAATGGTGTCCCTAGCCTCTGTTTCTCTGGAGGTGGGTGACAAGAAAGGGATCATGTGAGGATTACCTGTTGTGTTCCCTCCCTCTGGGGCATATGGTATTGCCCACTGTCAGCAGACGTTCCCTCAGAGAGGGTGGCATAATACCATAGCTTGATAAACATGCCATAGAGCTCCTTTTTGGTCATGGTTGCAAGAGGAAATTTTACCAAACCCTTCCAGGAAAACAATCTGCCTGTCTGACCTTATCAACAGAAGAGAAGACAGCTAGTGTGGAAAACACTGGATTCCCCTCTTGGAGAATTATCCCTGAAAAAACTTTCTGCAAATATTGAGCAGTACACTGAGGAAGCACTGCTTGGAATTCAGAGATGACCTTATCCGAATACACACACAGGCTTGATTCTGGTCTAAGTAGCAAGAATTTGGCCCAAAAGGCCCCAGGGAGGGTCCAGCCACATTAGCTGGTGCCACAATATTGAGACAAGAAGATTGTTGGCAATCAAAAGCTGTCCCTGAAAAAAAGAGTCCCAGAAGGAGCCAGCACCATGTCTGCAGATGGCCTTGTACCTTCTCCTCAGTCCCTCCCAGTTCTTTAGCATATATTGTTTAGATTAAAAAATGACACCCAACACCTTTCCCCAAGGTGCCCAACTGCAATTTTTGGGGCAATAAAGGTGAATCATGGCACTACCAAGAGCCCACTAAGATCAAATTGTTCTTATTTGACTATCACATGGTTCTCCCTTCACTGCTGGGCAGCACTTCCTTCTAGTTATTCTGGGTGTCACAGGGTTCACACCCCCCCATGCACCTCAGTGCCCCCTGACTGTCCTCACAGAGCCCCTCTCAGGGCAAGTTACAGTCTGTATGGGTTGCTCATCACAGGCATCGGGGTTGTCTCAACTGCCCTGCTAACCTAGGCTGCATCCAGGCCTGCCTCCAAACCAGGGCTTTGCCTCCAGCCCCTAGCCAGGGAAGTCTTGGCTAGCCCTCCTCCAGCTATTGCTGGCTATCCCCAGCTTGTCTCCCTCCACAGAGCTCCTCTGCTGTCAACTCTCCACTGGCTCCCCCCCTTAAGTAACCTGTACTTCTCTATATATACCTCCCCGCTGGGCTCACACTTGCCCTAATGATTACAGCTGGCTTCTACAAGCCACTAGTGCTGTGCTGGATCCTTGTCAGCTGGGCTCTCCCTCGCCCTAATGGGTTCAGCTGGCTTCTACAAGCCACTAGTGCTGCCCTAGTTGCTTGCCAGCTGGGCTCTCCCTAGCCCCAAATAGCTCCAGCTGGCCTCTTTCTTTCTAGCCCCGGCTCCGGGCCTGAGTCCCGGTCTTAAAGGGCCAGTGCAGGGCAGGCGCCCTGTCACACTGGGGATAACCCCTTTATATGCACCTCTGTATCCTCTGCACCCCTTTATTCTCTTGCACTGTCAAAGCTCTTCTCAAACTCACAGAGTTGCAGTATGGCTGCTTTGTGACTCAGCCCTCCAGCCAGGACATACTGTGATCCCTCTTCCAGAAGAATCTTTCAAAGGCTCTCTTCACAAGCAGTGTCAGGCAGTCCTCATGCCCATTGCCCTGACAGTGTCATTCCTACAATGACTTACCAGGCAGCCTTCCCATTTACTGGCCCATGCAAACACCACTCTGTCCCATAACCAGCTGTCGGAGATAGTTATTGCTAGCAGTTGCAGATTGGCTATATGCCATTTGTTGGCAGTTTCATCATAGCACGCCCTCTAAAAACTTATCAAGCTCACTCTAGAAACTAGTTAGATATTTTGTCCCCACTGCTCTCCTTGGAAAGTTGTTTCAGAACTTCAGTCTGCCACAAAATGAAACAACGATAGAAAATTAAAACAAAGATAATCCTGGTGATTATTGGAGTGATCCCTGAGTGTGTAAATGAGCAGCTCAAGAATACATTAGGTATGCAAGAGATCACAATCTGTGACCTCTGGAAGACAGTGCTCTTCAACAGTACAAGAATTTTAAGGAAAGTCAAAGGACAATGAGTGCATCTGAGCACCAAAATGCAAGAATTGTGCAGTTAAACAAAGCTCTTGTCTAGCTAAATCTACTGAATCAGTTTTTTATGACTTATGAGAATAAATTTTACACCAGGGCTACATCTAGCCTGGCATGATTTTACGCAAATGCTTTTAATGGAAAAGTTTTCTGTTAAAAGCGTTTGCAGAAAAGAGCATCTAGATGGGCACGGATGCTTTTCCGCAAAAGCGTCCATGCCAATCTAGACGTGCTCTTCTGCAAAAAAGCCCCGATCGCCATTTTCGCGATCGGAGCTTTTTTGCACAAAACACATCTGAGCTGTCTACACTGGCCCTATTGTGCAAAAGCTTTGCGCAAAAGGACTTTTGCCCGAACAGGAGCAACATAGTATTTCCGCAAGAAGCACTGATTTCAGACAGTAGGAAGTCAGTGTTCTTGCGGAAATTCAAGCGGCCAGTGTAGACAGCTGGAAAGTTTTTCCGCAAAAGCAGCTGCTTTTGCAGAAAAACTTGCCAGTCTAGACACAGCCCTTCACTTTCCCATTTTTGTGCTTAAGGAAATTGTATATTGTGAATACAGTTTGTTTTTAAAAAATTCCCAGTGGTACAACACTGATGACTACATAATGATGATCACAAATAATACAGGCCGCTTGAATAAGTGTGAATGAAATTTAAATATTTTATCTTAAGTATACAGCAAGACCACTCTATTTGTGGTTTCACTGTTTGCAGTTTCAACTATTCGCAGTGTGCCATGCCACACTGCACCAGCACAAGCACTTGATGCAGCGTGCTGACACTTTCTTGATGTGTTTTGGTAAAAAAATTATGATTTCTGAAGTAATATCTAACCTTAATTTTGGCCCCAAAAAGAAAAAGCAAGTGATATAGATTGTGGTCAAGAGGCTAAGAAGGGATAAAAGGTGATGACTTTAAGCCAGAAAGTTGAATTATTGGATAAGCTTGAAAGTGGTTGCATTGCAGTCTCAGTAGTTAGCATGTACAGCATTAACCCATTTACCATGCTTTATATTTTTTAAAAAGGAGAAAAACATAAAGGACAGTGTTGCTACAACTGCACCAGCTTGTGTGAAGGCATCAGGTATGAGTTGTGATTCCATAATTGAACAAATGGAAAAGGCATTAACCATTTGGACTGAAGACATGGCATAGAAACAAGCACTTGTGAATGGGTGCTTGAGTTTGTGGAAGCATTGCATGCAAGCATCAGGTATTGAGGTGGGAAGACAGGATAGCACAGCATCATTCACCACAAATAAGGGGTGGTCTGACAATTTTTGAAATGGCCACAGATGACATAATGTGAGGTTAATGGGGGAATCGGTGTCAGCAGACCATAAAGCCCACTGGTTTTGTCCCTCACAGCTTCTTAAAATTATTGAGGGAAAGGGTTATATGCCCCAACAAGTTTTCAGTGCAGTTGAAACTGCCTTGTATTGGAAAAGGATGCCCACAAAAACATCCTTTCCAAGAAGGAATGGACAGCTTTGCTTCAAGGCAGCAAAACACAGGCTAATGCTTCTCTGTGCTAGTGCTATGGGAGACTCCTATGTTGCTCTACCATGCAATGAACCCCAAGGCATTAAAGGCAAGGAACAAACACAGTTTGCCAGTTTTATGGAGATCAAACAGAAGGGGTTGGATCACAGCTGATATATTTTGGATGGGTTCCACAACTATTTTGTCCATGAGGTAGAGAAATACCTATGGTCCAAAGAGCTGTCCTTCAAAAGTGTTACTCATTTGCCCATCCTGATGCAGCATCTCAACCAGGGTGTGATTGCTACTTTTAAAGCCACCAGGCACACCTTCACTCATATTTATAATGCACTGGAAGCTGATGAAACATTTGATCTCAGGAAGTGCTAGAAGGACTACAATATTGCTCACTGCATCAGTAACATAAAGGAGTCGATTGATGAAATAAAATCATCAACCATCAATGCTTGTTGGAGGAAGTTGTGGAAAGCAACTGTCAGTATCACTGATCTCCCACCTATCAGTGAAGAGATCAAGAGAATTGTCAGAATGGCCCATGTTGTTAGAGGGGAGGGTTTTGAGAATATGGAGGAATCAGAGGGTGCATCGACACAGCAGGGCTTAACTCGAAATAAGCTATGCAAATTGAGCTATGTCAATTGCGTAGCTTATTTTGAAATTGGGAGCATCTACATAACACTTATTTTGAAATAGGGCACTTTTCCTATGACTTCCCTTACTCCTCATACAATGAGGGTTACAGAAGTCAGAGTAAGAAGTGCTCCAGCTTGACAGTATTTTGATATTATTTTGGAATAACTGTCTGCTGTGCAGACATGGACTAAGTTATTTCAAAATAATGCTAGCTATTTTGAAATAGTGTTGCTGTGTAGACATACCCAGAGGTTGAAAAACAGATTGACTCACATTCAGAGGAATTGATTGAAGAGGACCTAGCAGGACTTGTGACAAATAGTGAAGATGAAGAGGAAAGAGAAGATGAGACAGAAAAACCAGAATTAAGTTTAGAAACATTGGTTGATCTCTTCAGATGCAGCAAACAGCTCTCTGACAAAATGTTTGATAATTTTGATCAATGATGCCTCAATGGAATGTGGAGCCTGAAAGGTAATAGGGAAATTGAAGCTGCAATTATGCCATACCAGGAAATTTTAAAGGCATTAAAGAACAAGACTAAACAGCTTCCCATCACAACGTTCCTTTGCAAACCCATCCCTGTTAACCTCCCCATCTTGGAGGAACAGTAGGATTCACAGGGAGCGAGTTCAAAGAACTGTTTTGAAGCTGAAGTTGTTTGTTGACTATACAGTATTATCTTTGTATTCAAGTTTGGTTGGAAATCTACTGCTTTGAAGTTAAAGTTGTTTGTTGACTATATAGTATTATCTTTGTGTTTGAGTTTGGTTGGAAATCTACTGCTTTGAAGTTAAAGTTGTTTGTTGACTGTAAAGCACCAGGCAATAAAACACTTGTTCTGGACAATTTTTGTGTGTGTGTTGTGAACACTCTTCCCTCCCCTGCCCCGTATTCACAGATTTCAGCATTCAAGGGTATCTCTGGAATGTATTCCCAGCAAAAGAAGAGGGTTTGCCGTATTCACTTTTTTGCCTTTGCATACCCAGTACTAACAATCATTTTGGAACTTCGGTAATTCTTCAGTTAAAGTTCACAGTTACATTCATCTATTTGTTTTGATAATGTTTTTTCATCTACAATTATTGCTAACTGGCATTTAAAAACAAGCATAATGGGCCTGAATCTGATCTCACCTTTTGCCAGTTTTATGCTGATGTAAACTCACAGCTGATTATCACCTGTGTAATGAAGAGAAATATCAGGTCCATGATATGTTTTAAATTATATGACTAGCACATCATTATTTTAGCTCCAGATGATTGCTTATCCTTTGTAATAAATTGTTATTATAAACTATTTTTTATTTAAAAGGCAATAATTCTAAATGGGCCCAAGCCCTATCAAATATTGCATAAATGCAAACTGATAAGTTGGAATCTGACCTGCTGCATATTTGAACCAAACTTCTGAATGTTTCTCCATCAATACTAAGTTCAGTACTAACTGCCTCCAAAGCCAACAGGGTTTGTGTGGTCACCAAAAAGGAGGATATGCTTCCTACTCATAGATACGTGTGAATAGTCTGTATTCAATGCACATATGTTTGCAAATTCCTTTTGTTTATTGCAGCAGATATATCTTAATAATAAGATGTTGTTCTATGCGTATTCTTCTATCATCAACGTAAAAAAGATTTAGGTATCATCTTTGAAGAAAACAATATGGCCACCAGCAAAAAGCCTAAAGACCTGAGCAAGGGGAAGCAATGCCTTCCCTGGATCTTATTTCTCAACCTCTCCCCTCTTTCTATCCCTATTCTGACTCTGCACTCACTTAAAGGGGCCATGCTGTTTTAATGCTGTTTTATTTTATGTATGTATGTATGTATTTATTTATTTGCTTAATAACTCTTAGGGTCCTTTTTTTTATATTTTGGCTCAACAGAATTTTTACCGCGGTGTTTTTTTTTGGGGGGGGGAGGGGGGGAGGTGTTCGGTATTTTTGGTTAAACCATCTGGCAACCCTATCAGTAATGGCTTTTTAACTGCAACAATGAAATCCTATGCCTTATCTTTCTTCTGCTGTACATTGTGCTATATGTAACTATTGTAGATAAACGTCTATAGGAACTATCCCTTTATTTGCATATATAGCTAAGTTAAACTGAGATCTAGCAGTTATAGTGGATGATATATACACTTATACAAATTGCAGGCTTCTAACTAATAACACCTATTAGGAGTTACCATTTGATCCTAATGAACACATAACACAAGCATGGGATTATGGACATATTTTGCTCTCAATTACAGTAGTGTAAATGACCACAAGTAGTGAGTAAAATAATAACAAATCAAGCAAAATAGCAAAATCCCTCTAAGGCCCAGATGGATCCAGCAAAGCACTTATGTATAGGCTTTACTGCAGGACCATTAATTGTTTTTTTAAAAAAGCGACGAGGAGTCCTGTGGCACCTTATAGACTAACTGAAGTGTAGGAGCATAAACTTTCGTGGGCAAAGACCCACTTCGTCAGATGCATGTGACGAAGTGGGTCTTTGCCCACGAAAGCTTATGCTCCTGCACTTCAGTTAGTCTATAAGGTGCCACAGGACTCCTCGTCGCTTTTGCAGATTCAGACTAACACGGCTACCCCTCTGATACTTGTTTTTTTAAGTTTTTTATAAGCATAGGAGTAGTCAAGTTGAATTTACGGGAATATCTATATGTTTAAAAATAAGACCATGCTTACGTGCCTTGCTGGATCAGGGCCTAAATTACTTGTTCTGATTTCCGACATAGTTATCTCTTCTACATGTTGGTCTTTTATGCTTCCATCCAAGCATAGAGGGTTACATTTTAAGAAGTACATAAGCGACTTTAGAGAATTTTAGTGGGATTTATGATTCTAAGTCACTTAGGAGTTTTTGAAAATCTTACCCAGAGTTTATATGAAATCTGGGTGAAAGTGGTGAGATCCCACACTGGAGAAATTGCTTACCTGAGTATAATCCACTCTGGGTATGTCTACACTACAGCGTTATTTCAAAATATCTTATGAAATAGTTAATTCAAATAGTTAATTAAAAATAAGATATTTCAAAATACATACAAAATGCATTTCAAAATAGCATTCTGCTATTTTGAAATAGTGCGTCCACACTGATTGGACGCTGGATCACATTTAAGGACAGCTGCAACAGGTTCCAGCAGGGCATCAGGTCAGGAGTTACCTTGTGTGGCTGCTTTCTGAGGCTATCTGAGGCTTGTGCTTAAAGCGACCCACCTGGACAGCCGGTTCTCAGCTTTCCCTGCTTGCTTGCCTACCTCAATGAGGGACAGCAAAGCACTTTTGTCTCTGTCTGCTTTGGTTGCCCTGACTCACGACACCACAGCACTCAGCACGATGGAGCCGGAGCTGCCCCTGGGCACTCTGGTGCTTCTTTTGGATGTGTTGCTGCAAGTCTGGCTGTGCTTTCTGCAGGCTGCCTCACAGCATCTGCTGCAACCCAACCCCCACACCATCCTCCGGACCCTGCTGGGGGACGAGGAGGAGCAGCTGCAGCTCCCACATGCCAGTGTGCCCCGCTACATCTGGCGTCTGGTCACCAGCAGCGACTGGTAGGACCACATCGTCCTGGAGCACTGGGGAGACGAACAATGGACCCAGAACTTCAGGATGAAGAAAGACACCTTCCTCGAGCTCTGTGAGTGGCTCGCCCTTGCTCTGCGGCAACAGGACATGCACATGAGGCCCGCCATTCTCCTCCACAAGAGTGTGCCATTGCCTTCTGGAAGCTCTCCACACTGGATAGCTACCTATCTGTGGCGAACCAGTTTGGCGTGGGGAGATCCACCATCGGAGCAGTGCTCATACAGGTATGGAAATCTCCAGCCACTGTGGCAGGAGTGGGGGTGCAAGGACGGGATGGGCTGCCCCAGGGAAAAGAGGGGAGGAGGTGCAAGTCCCCTCCACGGGAGGGTTTGTTTAGTCCCACCCGCACTATGGACTGTCCGCGGTGGCTATGTTCGGCATGTCCTGCTATTCCCGGGAGTGTGAGCTAGCCCGGGACTGCACCTACGTCCCTGTGCTGTATCTAGTGTAGGGGTAGGGCAGAGGGGAGATGTGCCCTGCCTCCAGGCAATCCCGGCCTCCTGGGAGCAGCCGCCAACCAGAAATTGCAGCTCCGGCCTTGCAAGAAGAGCTGCCAGTCAGAGAGTGTCACCACAGCTCCCTGGGAGGAGCAGCCACCACACAGCACCACCCTTGCGGCACTGGGAGCTCCAGTAAGTTCCCTCCCAGCCCTGCGACTTGACTTCGGAAGGGGGGCGAGGCTTGGAAGGACAGCACCTGCCTGTGGCCTGCAGCCTGTCCGGGGTGAGGCTCTGGGGACCAATCCTAGCCTCCAGCAGCACCCCTATTTCCGGCAGCCTGCCTGGGGGTGTAGCTAAGCTCTGAGGGATGGCCCCAGCCTCCAGCGCTCCCTCCTGTGTCCTGCAGGCTCTCTGCATGGTGTGTATGTGTGCGTGCAAGCTCCAGGAGTGTATCTTGGCCTCCACAGGTCTCCTCCTATAGGCTGTCAGTGGAGGAGGAGGGGGATCCTAGGGCTGGCCCCAGTCTCTAGCACCCCTGCCCATGTCCTGCTGCCTATCCTGGGTAAGGGTACAAGTCTTCCAAGGGCAGGTCCTGGCCTCCAACAGCCCCCCTACTCCTGCCTGCACTGTTTGTGGATGGGGCAAACTCTGGGGACCAGTTCAGGTGTCCAGTACCACCACCCGCCTCATGTCCTGCAGCCTGGACCAGGAAGGGGGCAAAGAGTTTGCAGCAGTGAGGCTACTTATTCAGTGTGCTGGCAGGCAAGATGACCGAGTCTCAGCCCCAGCACTGCAGATTTCTCCCTTGGTGGTCCAGCTGCTCCCAGTGGACACTGCAGGATAGCTCTCCCCAGCAGGCTCACTGCCCCCAGTGGACATGATCATATTGCATCCCTACAAACAGCAGCCCCTGCCTTTGCATGTTATGGAAAATTGTCCTTTACTCAGGGCTTCCAGTTCTCCTGGCACAACCAAATTCTGACCCTGCTTTAAGTTAGAAGAAGCAAGAGCTGCATACCAAATTTGGGGACCCTCAATTCTAGGTACTTTTGAAAGAGATTTATGAGGAAAAGATGCCTCTTCACCTCCTTGCACATTTGTGTAATTCCCAGGTAGAATGTAATTGGCACACAGTTATTATTCACAGGTAGGAACAAAGGTACTTCATGCAGAATCATTATACTTCATTTAGGGTGGAGCTATTATTTACTCAGTAAGGGTATGTCTACACTACCACCCTAGTTCGAACTAGGGTGGTTAATGTAGGCAACCGGAGTTGCAAATGAAGCCCGGGATTTGAATTTCCCGGGCTTCATTTGCATTTTGCCAGGCGCCGCCATTTTTAAATCCCCGCTAGTTCGGACTCCGTGCCCGCGGCTACACGCGGCTCGAACTAGGTAGTTCGGATTAGGCTTCCTATTCCGAACTACCGTTACTCCTCATGGAACGAGGTGTACCGGTAGTTCGGAATAGGAAGCCTAATCCGAACTATCTAGTTCGAGCCGCGTGTAGCCGCGGGCACGGAGTCCGAACTAGCGGGGATTTAAAAATGGCGGCGCCCGGCAAGATGCAAATGAAGCCCGGGAAATTCAAATCCCGGGCTTCATTTGCAACTCCGGTTGCCTACATTAACTACCCTAGTTCGAACTAGGGTGGTAGTTTAGACATACCCTATAGGTGTAAGTCATCCATATTCAGAGATCAGCACCCAGGTTTATGTTTTATTTAAAACCTATTTAAAACCCCCTCCCACCTTCCTTCTCTGTCCAACACTGAGCAAATTTTGCCAGAACCCAGAGATGTGGTCTATGATTTCTAACATGGCAAATAACATCCCTTTAATATAGCAGTACTCTATCCCAATAGGAGTGCAGATTTAATTGTATGTCGGGTGTGTATGCCTTAATGTGTTTTTGTCTCTGATGTTATTAAAGTGGTCACCATTTCTGCCACAGGTTAGTAATAACGTCAGTATTCCTTGCATAAATCTCATACTTCCTGTGTCTGGAAAGGTTTTCCCATATATACAACTTTCTATTCATTAATGAAATTTGCTGAAATTCTGTGTAACTTTTGGAGTTTCTAAATACCCTTTTCAATCATTTTGACTTGCTGTTCACTTGAAAGAAGGTAAATTTCATTTAAATCAGATTCCTTGACTCTTCTCATTTCCAGAAAGAACAAAATAAAAACCTAGAGCCAAATTCTGCTATTATTTATGTCAGAGTAAATTATAATAACAAACTTATATAGGTATACCTAAGGCAAGAATATGGCCCTCTTTTTTATAAATGGTAAATTGACAAATCCTGCTGTAGAAGCAAATCGCTTGGTACTAATCTGTTTCCATTATGCTCTGTCCTAAAGTTTAGCTCTAAGAACAATGCTATTATTTTTCCTAAATGTAGAATGTCTATCTTTACAGGTTCAAATTTTCTGAACATTTGCAGTAAATCCGTTATCTGTTGCAATGATCCTAAATACAGTGAGGAGATAAACTTACATACTTTAAACCTACAGATAAAGAATACACTGATGACACTGTCAGGATACAAAAAAGGACATTACTTTGTGTGTGTAAATGTGGTATTTCCAGGAAGCATCATTCCCTCCAGAGAACGTTCTTTCTAGTTTATTATAGAAATCCACAATTTAAAAAGAGAGTACAGACCAACACTATTACTCAAATTAAAGAATAATTAAAAACTAGTTAATTCTTTTAAATGAAAAGCTTTCCTTTCCCTCTCCTTTAATATATAGTATCTGCTGTCTAAAAGATTCCAAAATCAGAATTAAAAACTTTGAATATTAGAAATTCTCCAACAGAAAATAGTGTAAAGAGTGTTTGTTTAATTTTTTAAAAAATACTACACTACTCAAAGTGAGAGATGTACTATGAGACAATTCTTTAAAGCAGCTTAATTTTAAGGTTTAATTACAATGTAACATGTACACAAAAAAACCCCCAAATATATATTTACTCCATGTTTATCCTCCCAGCGAGTATATTGTGATAGTTAGCAGATACAGTCTATTGCCTTTTCTGATTCTAAGTATACTTTGTCCCTCTTTGCCTTTTCTGCTTTATGCAACCATACCATGTTAGAGTAGTCTGTTCCATATTCCAATTCATCGGAGTGAAGAAGCTCTTCCTTGCCAATTTTGGCTTGAACCAAAACCCAGTGACAGAGGTACCAACTCTTCTTTGAAGGTTGGGTATGGTGGTGTGTTCTGAGCACAGGACCAGAAGCTGGAAGATCCTGAATACTAATCCCTGCTGTTACTCTCTACTCTCTGTCCTCCTAGATATACTACTTAGCACTGCACTCACAGTTCTTCTTGCATATAGGTTGATGGGAATAAAATCTAATGTCAGAGAATGTGTAATCAGAAGTTGGGGAAGCAGCAACTCTTCTGCACATCATCCTCCCACCTCAGGATCCTATAGAAGCCTCTCTATGCTCCTTCACGCATTTAGGACTATGGAAGTAAAAGACAGATACGGCATGACTAGGAGTCCAGAACCAGAAGGCATCTGTACTTTATGTTGTGTTGCTATTTTTTTTTTTTACTATGGAGATTTTCTTGCAGATGTGAGGGTATGTCTACACTACCACCCTAGTTCGAACTAGGGTGGTTAATGTAGGCAACCGAAGTTGCAAATGAAGCTCAGGATTTGAATTTCCCGGGCTTCATTTGCATCTTGCTGGGCGCCGCCATTTTTAAATCCCTGCTAGTTCGGACTCCGTGCCCGTGGCTACACGCTGCTCGAACTAGGTAGTTCGGATTAGGCTTCCTATTCCGAAATACCATTACTCCTCATGGAACAAGGTGTACCGGTAGTTCGGAATAGGAAGCCTAATCCGAACTATCTAGTTCGAGCCGCGTGTAGCCGCGAGCATGGAGTCCGAACTAGCGGGGATTTAAAAATGGCGGCGCCCGGCAAGATGCAAATGAAGCCCGAGAAATTCAAATCCCAGGCTTAATTTGCAACTCTGGTTGCCTACATTAACCACCCTAGTTCGAACTAGGGTGGTAGTGTAGACATACCCTTATTGCTATAAGAAGCGACAATAGCTGACCCTCAGCATCTGCCCATCCCAGGTTAACTAATGCTTGCCAAGTGCTTTCAAGCTAAAAGGCATTGGGTACTCTGTAACAAATATATAGCACAGTGGTTTCCAACCTTTTATCATTGCAGACACTTAAAGAAATTTAAATGGAGGTCTTAGACATAGGTTGAAAACCATGGGAGTAGATAGGTTTGCGGGCTTTGCTTTATTTTCCTGTTCTTCACTCACCTGCCTTGAGTCATGGTTACAAAGCTGAATCCCCTTATCATGTGACCGTAGGTAGCCAAATGGAAGTGTTGACTTTTTCTGCAATTTCACTTGCTTCCAGGAACATTTGAACGCTCTGCAGCCACCTTCTGCACTTCCCTCCCAGGTTCCCGTCTAGGTTGAGAAATCAAGGCAGTTTCATTTGTTACACTTTTGCTAACACTGCGTTAATCTAGGGCTGCCACCATAATCCAGACATTGGGTGGCCTGTCCCATCACATGTCCCCACAGCCCACATGTCTCCAGGTAACTGCATAGCCACCAAAAGCTGAAGCTCCCCTCCTAGCCACTTGGGGCTGCTGTGGCAACAGACCTGAGGATGGCAGGTGGCCTCTCTGCCTCTCCCCTCAGTGTTCCCCTTGCTGGGGCTCAGCTGGGGCATCAGGGAGGAGGCTGTGGTGGCAGCAGCTGGTAGGGCGGGAAAGGCCAGGAGGCTGCAGGGGGTGGAGGAGCAGGTAGAGAACAGGGGTGGGGGCTGCAGAGGGCTGGGGGCAGGAAAGGGGAGGATTTTGGGAGCAAGGGTGGGGAAATGTTTGCAAATATGCAACTTATATATCACATAATTTACATAAAATGTTCCCCAGGGAGCAGCACAAAAGCTGGCAGCCATGCCTGCCTCTGACCCCAACTGAGCAGCACACAGCCACGCTGCAAAAGATTTCCTGGCCTGCCCAGGTCAGGGCGGGTAGATTCCCAAGTCACACACTGATTCCACTGGCTGTGATTAGATGCTGTATGTTATGTCTAGCAGGATGAATGTAAGAGGCCCAGTCCCTTACTGGGAAAGTATGCCGAAGTCTGAAGTTTGGTTATTCACAGAGAAAAACTCTCCAGCAGTTGAGCCTATATATTGGCCCTTGAGTCTGCCACATGATGCCAGCTCTTTTAGCCTGCTTCATGGAGTGCAATAGGGCAGTAAGGGCTGGGCTGTTCTGGGTACATCTACACTGCGGCGCTATTTCGGGATACTTCCGGTATCCTAAAACAGCTATTCTGCATCTATGAAACAAGCCCATTATTTCGAAATAATCCAGGACATCTATGGTGGCATTCTCGGAAATGCTTCCAGTTCCACGCGCATGGCCAGGTAGGCAGGCAGAGCTTCAGAGTCTCAATGCATGGATGAGAAGATGGTGTAGGGAAGAAGGGTTTAGATTTATGAGGAACTGGGGACACTTTTGGGAGAGAGGGAGCCTATACAGGAAGGATGGGCTCCACCTAAACCAAGGTGGAACCAGACTGCTGGCACTAAACATTCAAAAGGATATAGAGCAGTTTTTAAACTAAGAGATGGGGGAAAGCCTATTGGTGCGGAAATGCACATAAATCGGATGGAGACTTCTCTTTGAGGAGAATCCATTGATAGAGACTCTCTAAGCTGTAGTCAGAAAGAGAGGGGAGAGGACAAACCATAGTCCAGAGCGGTCAAACAACCGCATATAAAGGAATCCAATGCATCAGGGAAGGGCAGACAAATAAGCAGTGGCAAATTTTTAAAGTGCTTCTACACAAATGCTAGGAGTCTGACTAATAAGATGGGTGAACTAGAGTACCTCGTGTTAAAGGAGGAGATTGACATAATAGGCATCACTGAAACCTGGTGGAATGAGGAAAATCTGTGGGACACAATCATACCAGGATATAAAATATATTGGAAGGATAGACCAGGCCGTGTGGGTGGCGGAGTGGCACTGTATGTGAAAGATAACGTAGAATCAAATGAAATAAAAATATTAAATGAATCAACATGTTCAATAGAACCGCTATGGATAGTAATTCCATGCTCCAATAATAAGAAATTAGCAGTAGGGATATATTATCGACAACCTGACCAGGACAGTGATACCAACATTGAAATGCTGAGGGAGATTAGAGAGGCTACCAAAATAAAGAACTCTGTAATAATGGGGGATTTTAATTATCCTCATATTGACTGGATACATGTCACCTCAGGAAGAGAAGCAGAGAGAAAATTTCTCAATGGCTTAAATGCCTGCTTCTTGGAGCAGCTGGTACAGGAACCCACATGGGGAGAGGCAATTCTCGATTTAGTCCTGAGTGGAGCTCAGGATCAGGTCCAGGAGATAACCATTACAGGACCACTTGGGAACAGTGACCATAATATAATAACATTTAACATTCCTGTGGTGGGAAGAACACCTCAGCAGTCCAGCACTCTGTCATTTAATTTCAAAAAGGGGAATTATACAAAAATGAGGAGGTTAGTTAAAAAGAAATTAAAAGGCACAGTGACTAGAGCCAAATCCCTGGAGGCTGCATGGAAACTTTTTAAAGACACTATAATAGAGGGCCAACTTAAATGTATACCCCAAATTTAAAAACATAGCAAGAGACCTAAAAAAGAGTCACTGTGGCTTAACCACCATGTAAAAGAAGCAGTGAGGGACAAAAAGGTATCTTTTAAGAAGTGGAAGTCCAGTCCAGTGTGATAAATAGAAAGGAACATAAACACTGTCAGAGCTAGTATAAAAATGTAATAAGAAAAGCAAAAAAAGAGTTTGAGGAACAGCTAGCCAAAAACTCAAAAAGAGTGATTGGGCAACAAAATGGCAAATGAAATTTAATGTGGATAAGTATAAGTAATGCACATCGGGAAAAATAACCCCAACTATACATACAGTATGATGGGGGCTAATCTGGCTATGACAAATCAGGAAAGAGATCTTGGAGTTATCATGGATAGTTCCCTGAAAACTTCCACACAGTGTGCAGTGGTGGTCAAAAAGGCAAATAGGATGCTAGGAATTATTTAGAAAGGGATAGAAAATAAGACACAGAATATCTTACTGCCCCTGTATAAAACTACGGTACGCCCACAACTTGAATACTGTGTACAGATGTGGTCTCCTCACCTCAAAAAATATATTTTGGCCTTGGAAAGGTTTCATAAAAGGGCAACTAAAATAATTAGGTGTTTGGAACGTGTCCCATATGAAGAGAGGTTAAAACAACTGGGACTTTTCAGTTTAGAAAAGAGGAGATTGAGGGGGGGATATGATAGAGGTATATAAATCATGAGTGGTGTGGAGAGGGCGAATAAAGAAAAGTTATTTATTAGTTCCCATAATAGAAGAACTAGAGGACACCAAATGAAGTTAATGGGTAGCAGGTTTAAAACTAATAAAAGAAAATTCTTCTTCACACAGCGTGTAGTCAACCTGTGGAACTCCATGCCAGAGGAGGCTGTGAAGGCTAGGACTATAACAGAGTTTAAAGAGAAGCTAGATAATTTCATGGAGGTTAGGTCCATAAAAGGCTATTAGCCAGGGGATTGAAATGGTGTCCCTGGCCTCTGTTTGTCAGAGGCTGGAGAAGGATGGCAGGAGACAAATCGCTTGATCATTTTCTTCAGTCCACCCTCTCTGGGGCACCTGGTGCTGGCCACTGTCGGCAGACAGGCTACTAGGCTAGATGGATTTAGCGATTTATTTCAAAATTTGGTACTGTGCAGACAGCATCAAATGACAAAATAAGCTATTTTGAAATTAAGTCAAAATAAGCTATGCAATTTGTGTAGCCCAAATTGGGTTTCTTAATTTGAGCAGTGTAGACGTACCCTCTGAGACATAGGATCTATGGGCCCATGCTTAGGGCACCATCTCCTGGAGTGAGGATTATATCAGAATCTGAGCTTTCATTTTTTTTAAAAAGTAAGTGCTAGTTTTCCTGGTTGTGAAGAAAAACCAGAAAATTTGACCTAAGTGTAGCTGTTAGAAGTGAGTGCACCATGCATCACTGAGCGGTGGAGGGTGGGCATGATATAGGAGTTGTGCCATAGGACTGGCATTGTGTGCCTATGGTACCAGACTGCCTTGAGTAAAATGGGACTTAAATATTGCACGCAGGTAACCCTTGATATGGGATGGGCAATTTGCTGTGGATGTAGAGCTTGTAAAATGGCTCTGTGGGGACAATACTCCTGGCTCTTAATGTAATGAGAGGAGTGGAATGATAGGAGAGGCTGTGGCTGGAGTGCACTGTTCTCTAACTGTGTCTACACTGGCCACTTATTCCGGAAAAGCAGCCGCTTTTCCGGAATAACTTGCCAGCTGTCTACACTGGCCGCTTGCTTTTCCGGAAAAGCAATGACGATATAATGTAAAAACATCATTGTTTTTCTGGAAAAACTATGCTGCTCCCGTTCGGGCAAAAGTCCTTTTCCGGAAAAACTGTTCCGGAAAAGGGCCAGTGTAGACAGCCCAGTAATCTTTTCCGCAAAAAAGCCCCGATTGCAAAAATGAAGATCAGGGCTTTTTTGCAGAAAAGCGCGTCTACATTGGCACGGACGCTTTTTCGGAAAAAGTGCTTTCCAGGAAAAGCATCCTGCCAATGTAGATGCACTTTTTCCGGAAATACTTATAACGGAAAACTGTTCCGTTTTAAGCATTTCCGGAAAAGGGTGCTAATGTAGACGTAGCCTAACTGTTCTGTGTTGGTGGTAATTACTCAGAAGAGGGCATTATAAGCCAGCGGAGTTTAGAACAGCCTTACAGAATGCTCCCAAGCAGGTCTAGAATTAACAAGGCACAAAAGAGAGTTAAAATTCCCTTTTCACAAAACCTTCCCTTGTTACTCCTTTCACGCATGGGCCACAGAAAAAGGAGGAACAGAAACTCTAACTACAAATACTCATTTTAGCAGTTATTCGCTCTCATTTAGGGAATGTTCTATTTTTTGAATTATTGCCAACTGTTTGATTGTACTGATATGAAAAACCAGAAGAAGGCACATTAGGTCTTGTGTAGGAAACTGACTGTTGTAGCTGTTCCAGAGTGAATATTCTGCTATAGCTATTCTGGTATAAATAGCTATTACAAAATAATTTTTACATGGAATAATTTCTAGATTTTACTGCAGATTAATTACTGTTTCCAAACAGAGTAATTCCTCTTGAATAAAGTCACTTTTATTCTGGAATAGAGTCTCCACACCAGGCAGTTATTCCAGAATAGCCAAAGTGGAAATTGCTGATCAATTTCCCCATGTAGACAAACCCTAAGTAACATGCTCATTCATTGGCTGAAACATTATTGAGACATCTTGTGCAAGCCCTTCCTGTACTCCATGAGCAAAAATATAGTGTTGGTGATACCGAGTGAAAAAAAATTGTATATACCCTTCCCCGTTAAAGCATCTCCCAATTCAAATCAATGGTCCATAGAAACAAAAATGTGTCTCATTAAATATATCTAAATGTTTGCTCAGTTTGCCATGCATCTAAACACCCCAAATCATTATCTGACTTTTCCTACTGATATTTAAAATAGGAACTATAAATAGTTTGGGACTCTAAATAGCTGAAGAATTTAGGTTATAAGCTGGACCCAGTGAGAGTCTATGTTCTCTAAACTCTGAGGGTATGTCTACACTAGAAAGTTAGTTCGAACTAACGGACGTTAGTTCGAACTAACTTTCCTATGCGCTACACTAGCGCTCCGCTAGTTCGAATTTGAATCGAACTAGCGGAGCGCTTAGTTCGAACTAGGTAAACCTCATTTTACGAGGACTAACGCCTAGTTCGAACTAGCTAGTTCGAACTAAGGGCTGTGTAGCCCTTTAGTTCGAACTAGTGGGAGGCTAGCCCTCCCCAGGTTTCCCTGGTGGCCACTCTGGCCAACACCAGGGAAACTCTATGCCCCCCTCCCGGCCCCGGACCCCTTAAAGGGGCACGGGCTGGCTACGGTGCCCGTGCCAGGTGCAAGCCTGCCAGCACCCAGCTAGCAGACCCTGCACCTGGCACGGCACAGAGCCACCCACCCGATGCCCCCCAGCCCACCCCCTCTTGCCGGGACCAGGCTGGCGGCTCCCGGGAGCTTGCCCTGGACCGCAAGAGGCGGGCACCTTCCTGGGCTAGTGCGGACATCGTGGACCTCGTCCACGATCTCCGCACTAGGCACAGGAAAGTGGCCGTCTAGGGCAGGAGAGCTGCCAGCCTGGCCACCCAGGACCAGGTGTGCATGAAAATCAAGGGGGTCCACTGAGACCCCCGACACTGAGCCCTGAGCTTACAATGGCCGTACTGGGTCAGACCAAAGGTCCATCTAGCCCAGTAGCCTGTCTGCCAACAGCGGCCAACCCTAGGGACCCTGGAGGGGATGGACCGAAGACAATGACCAAGCCATTTGTCTCGTGCCATCCCTCTCCAGCCTTCCACAAACTTTGGGCAGGGACACCACTCCTACCCTCTGGCTAATAGGACTCCATGGACCCAACCTCCATCACTTGATCTCACTTCCCTTTAAACTCTGTTCTAGTTCTAGCCTTCACAGCCTCCTGCAGCAAGGAGTTCCACAGGTTAACTATTTGCTTTGTGAAGAACAACTTTCTCTTACTAGTTTCAAGCCTGCTACCCATTCCTTTCCTTTGGTGTCCTCTAGTCCTTCTTTATGGGAACTCAGGAAGAACTTTTCTGAATGCACCCTCTCCACCCAACCCCTGCTTTTAGAGACCTCTATCCTGTCCCCCCTCCGTCTCCTCTTTTCTAAGCTGAACAGTCCCAGTCTCTGTAGCCTCTCTTCATCTGGGACCTGTTCCCAACCCCTGATCATGTTAGTTGCCCTCCCCTCTCCCAGCCTTTCTCTTCCCCTCTCCCACCTCCTTTTCCCAGTCTCCCCCAGTTTTTTTCAATAAAGACAGAGTCAATGTTGGAAGAAACGTTATCTTTATTTTGTACATCAATAAGAAGGGGGGCTAGGGAAGGGCAAGTGGAAGGAGGTGAGGGAGGAATGGGGTACGAGCCCCCGATGGGGAGGACTGGGCTGGCTCTGCGGGCTTCTGGGGGTGGAAGCTCTCCTGCAGCCCCCCAATTACTCCCTCTCCCCAGATGGCAGCCTGCGGCAAGTGCAGCCGGGCTGATGGCCGAGTGGTGTGATGTGCCCAGTGTGGGCACTCAGGGCACTCCAAGCCAGAACTTCTTTGCAAGCGGGGCACCCCTTAGAACTGTGTGTCCGGGGTGGGGGTCGGGACCCTTTAAGCGCAGCCCTCGGCTAGCCTGAGACAGTATCTCCATGCTCTAAGTCCTCCTTTTATGCCCTGCCGGCACTGCTTCCGGCCATCCTTAAGCCCTGTTCAGAGTCCACTCAATGTGGACTTACTAGTTCGAACTAGCAAAACGCTAGTTCGAACTAGTTTTTAGTTCTAGATGCGTTAGTTCGAACTAGCTTAGTTCGAATTAACTAATTCGAACTAAGTTAGTTCGAACTAGCGCTGTAGTGTAGACGTACCCTGATTCTTTCTCTTTCTCTCTCAGTCTATAATTTATTATTCATGCTACATATATAATTTACAAAACAAACCTCGTCATAGTATCTGAGCACAGGGCAAGATTTTGCAAGGAACAAAAATTCCATGAAGCATTCTTAAGTCTTAAAGGCAGCTGATACTATTTCCTAGTAGGACCACAAGGTGGAGCTATAAACGATCACTTCCTATGAAATCTCAGCATGTTATCAAAACATACAAAATGTAGGTACAAAACTCACTGAGAGCGGTCTCTGCATTACCATCAAGTAAGTCAATTTAGGCCCCAAAAGCTATTTGTTTCCTTTTTTCTGATCTGTATGAAGGTGGCAGGCACTATAGATACCTTTGCCCAGGGAACTGAGTGTTTTTATTACACTGCAAGATCATCTCCCAGTGTGTCTGTGGGAATTGCCAGTTTTCAGGGTAAGCCTTGTGTGCACAAGAGAGCATGCTTTCTCAGGGCTTGTCTATACTACAAGGGTATTTCAGAACAAGTTATTTCAGAATAATAACTCCTGAAATAACTATTTCGAAATAGCATGTCCATACTATAGGGAAGCCTCAAAATTAGTCCAAGGCAGGTTCCCCTAATGTGTATACGCTACTTCGATTTAGAATCTAGGAAGCACTGGGGAGTAATTACTTTGAATGGCCCTGATGGGGAGCTATTTCAAAATAGCAGCAGTGGAGCATCCACACTTCCGCTATTTTGAAATAGCAATTTTGAAATAAGCATTATTCCTCGTGAAATGAGGGTTTATTATTTCAAAATTAGAAGCCCATTATTTCAAAATTATGTTGAAATAACAGGCTAGCTGTGTGGACACTTGCCTTGTTATTTCAAAATAAGGGGAGTTATTTTGAAATAATGCTGTAGTGTAGATATGCCCTCAGTGTCTATCACACAGCTAGAACTCACTCCTTGAAAATATGAGAATAACCACAATTCCAGCCAGGTTCACATGTGACAGAACTGTCAATGGCATTGATTTGACCTAGCCCTCCCACCAACAAGCACAGAGAGCAGAATAACACAAGAGATCCTCAAATGCAGTGCTTCTTTAATTTTAAAGCCCAGTGTCCCAAATCTAAAATTAAAACATACCTTTTGATTATAAGTAGAGAAGTTACAATGGATTCTTAATCTGATACATAATATACATCATATATATAAATATAATGTGACATGAATCACATTCACTGGTCTGCAAAATCTCTACACATGGGTGGGATGCAGTGACAGAGCCAGGTTTTGCAGTGGGATAAGGCAGAGACCAATGGGAAGAGTATGAGAGAGATATCCCCTGAAGATACTAGATAAGGAGAATGGGCTTAATCCCCACCTCCCCACATACAGAGGCAGCAGCATGGGTCTCTTCAGGAGTGGGTCCGGAGTGCACTGGCTGCTGGGGACTATAGAATAGTGGAGTAACCAGTAAGAATTCATGAGGTTAATCAAGTATTCAATTAACCAATATTTAACATCCCTGGTATGCATTGGAGTGTATATGTGGGGGGAGACGAATTGGGGTCAGTGAGAATCAAAGACAAATTAGTGGTGGAGAGCTGTAGGCAGAGTATAATAGCACAGTGGCTGATTTCAAATGAACAGGAGAGAGGGAAGGGATTGGAGGCATATCTGGGATGACATACCAATGAAGAATCTACTTTGCTTGTGGTTTTGAACTGCACACTAACAATAAAAAAAGTTTTCAGAATTTTTCAAACTTCAAAACAGTAGTTTGACACAATAATCATTTCTAGTTCTTATTTTATTCAAATTGGTTCACCCATATAGCTGTGTGTGGGAGGGGGTGCTCAATGGCACCCAGGAGCCCCTTGTTAAAATAATATTGCTGAACTAGAGGGAGGGTTGGAGTAAATTCCTTTTCCCTGGTGGGAATTCACTCCCTCCTTGCATATTGTTAACCATCTCTACCAAGATGATGTAGCTCAGGGTTTATAAATAAAAATTTCTGAAGAAACAATTTTGGTCATAGCAGTATAACAGATTATATAAATTGTCAGGTATTTTCAGGAAAAAATATTTTCTGGGATCACTCCAAATCTCTTTGCAATGTGCTCCCTCTCCTCTGCCCTCACATATATACACACACACGCATAACTAGTTTCAAGTAACACAAGTAGATACTATCAATATACTCAACATATTTTTTCAGGCACAAAATATAAACATTTCCAGGGAATTACACTGAAATCAAGTTTGTCTGCCAAAATAGCATTCCCTTCCACTTTATAGATATTATGAGAAAGGGTTTTTTTTGTTTACACTAGATAACAAACAGTTTCCCCAGTCCATTGCTGCTGCTTTCTGCAAGCAAGTGCATACATGGCACATGGAATTTACCACAGTCTGAGAAGGTACCATTTTGTGGGAGCCCTTTCTCAAAATACTGCCAGTACAGCATTTCACTCATCTCTATTTCAAAATAAATACAGAGACGGAGCCTAGGACATTCTACTAGGCCTTAAAAGACCTTGCTTCTGTTCCAAACTCTGCCACTGGCCTGCTATGTAATCTTGGATAAGACATTTCACCTCATTGTGAAGTCACTCCACCATAAAATGGGGTAATAATAATTGACTCCTTTGTAAAGCACTTTGAGATCTTTGGATGACTAGGAGCTCAATACTGCTAACATAAAGATGCTTTTGGTACTAATAGATCTAGATTCTCCCTCTCATCGAGCTTGGCTCTTATTCTAATCACTTTGGTACTAGAAGTCACTAATTCAATAACAAAGTGTTGGCATAATACAAGATTAGAAAAAAGCTGTTTGTTTTTCTTTCCAAGAAAAAGTCAGGGTGACATGCTGGCACTTTTCGCTGTGCAGGACTCTTGTTCCTTTTCGTCTTTCTGTGTGTTCTGTCCCTTGTTAAGAATTACAGACATGAATGTTCAAAAGTGACTAGTGAGTCGGGGTGACTACTTTTAGGTTCCCATCTTGAACCCTTAAATGGGACTGAAATGCAGATGGCAGGTGCTGAGCATGAATTTCCAACTCTACTAACATTCATTTATCTTTAGCTATTAGTTAACAATTTCTAAGAAGTATTTACAAAAACAGGCTAATTTAAACATACTCCCCTTAATATTACTGAATACTCTGTATTTCTCACACACATTTTAGAATGACCTGCACATTTGAGACAGGAGATGTATGTAATATAAAATAACCTTTCCTTTTAACATCTATTTTTTGAAAACTGCTGGACTTTAGAAATCTGGTTCCAGTCATTCAGTATTACTCAGTGCATGTAGAATTTACTTTATTGCAAACTCTGGTCAGTAAAATTACCAGAATTTGAAATACTTCTTGTTGATATTTACCTTTTTTTATTTTATCTAAAAAGTCTAAGAGGGGTAGCCATGTTAGTTTGTAACTTTCAAAACAACAAATAGTCCTTTGGCACTTTAGGGTACATCTACACTGCACAGCTACCCCATGTCTACACAAGCCTCCTGGTATTTTGAAATATTCCCGGTAAACCTCGTTGCACAAGGGACGAGGGATGACACAAAATAGCACATTATTTTGAATTTTGGTGCTGTGTAGATGCCAAATTTCAAAATAAGCTATTTTGACATAGATTTGAAATAAGATATACAATTTGCACAGCACAAATTGCATATCTTATTTCAAGTTTAGGGTGCTGTATAAACGCACCCTTAGAGACTAACAAATATATAAGATCATTCACTTCATCAGATGAATTCTATTTGTCCTGTCTAGATATTTCTATTTATTTATTTATTCCATCTAGATATATCTATTTATTCTATCTAGATATTCAATAAAATACATAATGGAAATAAAAAGATTAAAAAATTGTGTTTGACAAACCAATGGTTTAGGGGCATAAATATTGTTGGCCAGACAATATACATATTAGTGATTTACATTGCTCTTGATAAGACACCTTTAAAAGGCTTGATTTTTGGAGGGTGGGAGCCATTATTAACTCACTGGGTTGAAGCCTAGATCCTAAAACTGACAGCATATGGGCAGACTGCAGCACCAATGCAAATGAGTTTGCAGAATTGGGCCTTAACTAATATCCACCATAATAAAAGTTGTTAAAATTCCAAATGTAATTAACTCCACTGTGTCCTATGGCCCTCCCCCAAACGAAACCTAAAATGCATGCTTCTGTGAGCTAAGCTTAATGTGCCAACCTATATTCAAGTGGTCTGATTAAAATACATCTTTCATTCACCCACCATTGGAAATAACATGCTTGCCACAAATGTAAATCTGAATAATCACCTATTACGGTTTTATAACAGTTTTTCTTCATTAACTCCAGTGGGGATGTTGCAGCATCTATTTACTTTTTCTGAGCTCAAATTGCTAGGTCTATCTCTTTTTTTACACTTTGCTTCCTTGTCAGTTTTCCTTTCAGTCTGATTTTTTTGCCATAACTTCAGTCTTCATGTTGCTGTCCTTGCCCCAGCCTACATTCAAGGCACTTCTAATGCTGAGAGAGCAGTCCGTGCAGTGGGAAGTTACTGTAATAGGTGTTTTACCACAGAGGAAGAAGGCAGATTATTGGAGGATGGTGTTAGCTGCTGGGTTGAGTTAATTATTTGTTTGCTTGGCAGATGTCAAGGACTTTTTAGAAAAGGGTTGATGTGGGTTATTAAAATATATATAACTGAATTAAGTAAGCACATATAAATTAATAGCCCCTCAGTGAGAGAAAGAGAGAATGAGAGAACTGCCTGTAGTTAAAGCACAGAATTCAGCATGAGGACACTTGGGTTCTCTTCCCAGCTCTTCCTCAGAGTTTCCGCATGGCTGTCATAAGGCAAATCACATAATATCTGTGCCTCAGTTTCTGTACCTGTAAAGAGGGGGAAAATGAGACTTGCCTCACTCTCATGTGTGCCATGAAGATCAACATGAAAATAAAGCAGCTTTTTGGGAGGTAGGTGGATGGCTATGGTGAATTACATCATATTAACTAAAAAATAATAATTTCTTGTGGGTTTTTTTTTACAGCCATACTTTCTTAAAGATGGATTCCTTATTTTTCTGTCTCTTTATATGTCTTTCCACATGGAACTTTGCCAAACTCCACAGATGAGTGGGCATCAAAGCCTAAGCACATCTGTTAATGGAAAGGGGGAGAGGTGAGGCTAGTTGTGCTTTTTTATAGTGTTGCTCTTTTTCTGTTGTATGTTGGCTATGGTTTTGCTTCTCTGTTTCTTCCATTTATCTGCTATTACTTTTTCTTTCTCTGAATTATTTCCTTTCCTCCTGTTCTCCTTCCCAGCATCCAGGGGTGCCTGTCCAAATGACATTCTTCACAGGAGGTGATCCTTTGCTTTTTAAAACAAAAGTTTGACACGCAAGGAGGGAGGAGTCCCATAGAGAACCGTCCTGCCAGACATATTATCTTAAGGATTTGTTGCCAAATTTTACTTCCAGATTTTGAAAGAAATTGAGCAACTGTGCTCCACTGCCTTACTTCTGTGACTGGCTGGATATGAAGACCTAAGGAGATAAGGTAGGTTCATTCTTCCCTCGCCCCTCGTAAAAATATTTGCAAGGGAACAAATCTGAAAAGCCAAAGAGGTGTTTCTAATGGAGTGCTTTCTACAGTACTGTTGGCAATGTAGACAAGACAGGAGCTGAGACTGGGACCATTTGCAGATGCTGGGGTCTGCAAGAAACGTTGGCCCAAACCCCACAGATTCCCCTTATTCAGTGAGTTCAGAAATAAATTACTGTAATTCTTCCGTTTCTATTGTGATTATTTTTCTAATGTTAAGCTCTTAAGTCAGCCTAATGATTAATTTCTGAAAGCAGATATAAGAAAATAGCCAAGTTGATTACTTTGATGCCATCTGGGTACCAATGGAACAATTAGTCCCTGTGTAGCTCATGTATGCTAGCACCACTGACTCACATTTTACCCTAAACTTTTTGCTTTATTAACTGCAGTCCCTTCAGACCTCTTTTTTTTCTGAACAACATGATGTCCTGTCTGCCCTGAAGCTGCAGTGTCATGAGACAGGAGGCACATATTATGTTGCACGGTACTTGGTTAACATGTGAGTTTGTCCCAGTGGTTCTTAACCATTTCCATATTAGGATCTATATCTGTTACCTTTTCCATGCCACAATACCCACCTTTTAGCCCGCTCTCAGCAGATTCAACGTGAGAAGGACAGAATGATTGGATTTGTAGCCCATCTGTCTGCAAACCCTCTGGTTGTCCGGAACTGCTGTTTTATATTATTCTGCAGACTGCAACCCAATCAATCATATCCAAGATGCACCCTTTTTAATAAGGGCTCCCAAAATAAAGACAGGCTCTCTTGTTCAAGAAGATCTTGTAGACTCTCCTCTCTCCATTCACAATACAGGCAGTCCCCGGGTTACGTACAAGATAGGGACTGTAGGTTTGTTCTTAAGTTGAATTTGTATGTAAGTCGGAACTGGTACATATTGTAGGGGAAACTCTAGCCAAACATTTCTCCAGAGCTCAGTTTTATTCTCCCACACCTCACTTCCCTCAGTCCTTTATTCTCAAGCTGAGGTGTCTGCTGAGAAAAGCCGCTCCACGTTTCCCTGGTCTGCTGGGGGGTGGGGCGCTAGCTTCGCGTCTCCCTGGTCTGCTGGGGGAAGCAGCTAGTGCGGGGTTGCCTCACCCCGTTTGTAAGTAGGGATCCGATGTAAGTCGGATCCATGTAACCCGGGGACTGCCTGTAGTACAGACATCTCCCCTCCAGTTTGTGATTGTGTAACAGTAATGTGGCAATTACATTAATTGCACACATGTAACAGCAATATAAGAAATCTATTCAATGTATTTTAGCTGCCTTTAACATGGTGCTGTTAAATGCACTGTTTGCTTTTGCTCTTCATTTCATCTCTCCCTCACATTTGTCCTGTTTTTCTCCTTTGGAAATAAGGAGAGGAGACATCATTTTGTGACCAGTCAGCGCTCTGTAGACCAGCAGCAAGTACACTGTGGACATACTGGTTTATAATCTTTTCCTATGGTCCCCTCAGCTGTAGAGTTTAGGCATGAACTGCTTGTGTTTCCTCTCTTTCTGTTCATTATTTACTGCCAGTCCTTTTCCCTATAGTAAGATATAATTTAACACTAATATTGATGTCTCATTTTTCAGCCACTACTGCGTGAATAGATTCTCTCAAATGCTGAAATGTGGGTTCAGTTACTCTTGATTGGTTACTGACTGACTTGTCAAAAATCCCTTTATATCTAGCTGAGTGCCAAGCTGTTGATCTCAAGACAATTAGTAGTTCTCATGCTCACTTAGGGGAAGCATTTTCCTCTGACATCTGAGAGAGAAATGCTCATAGTTCAATATGAGTAATGAATATAGTTTTGCAGTTTCTTGAACTGGGGCATTAAAAACCCTGAAAAAAGTAATTCCAAACAAATCTTGAGAGGAGTCACTTTAGACAACTCTCACAGCTACTTCTGTCTTCTCAATATGTCTCTCCAATTCTCACTCAGGTACAGCTTTATCTCACATCAATATGTAAATCCACTTACCAATCTTTGTGGTAGAAATGTAGCCGTGTTAGTCTGGTGCATCTGAAACAAAAACAGGACTGTGTAGCACTTTAAAGACTAACAAGATGGTTTAATAGGTGATGAGCTTTCGTGGGCCAGACCCACTTCCTCAGATCAAATACGTATTTGATCTGAGGAAGTGGGTCTGGCCCACGAAAGCTCATCACCTATTAAACCATCTTGTTAGTCTTTAAAGTGCTACACAGTCCTGTTTTTTATTACCAATCTTTGTGAGCCACTTCAGTTATCTCTTATCTTCACTCCACTGTCCTGTACCCTATCTCATCTCCAAAATGTGAAGTTTCTGAGAACCAGAGACAAATACATTTTTTTGTTCAATCTTGGCAAATTAGTCAGTTATTCCTTTGTATAACCTTGTCCGTTTTCACACAGAAGTCACAAATTCACCAACATGTTGTAAATGGTGAGCCCAAAATCTAAAAATGAGTGACAGGAGATGGATCATTTGAGGAATACCTGTTCTGTCCATTCCCTCTGGGCTATCTGGCATTGGCCACTGTTGGAGAACAGAATTCTGGGCTAGATGGATCTTTGGTTTGATGACCCAGCATGGCCATTCTTATGTTATTATGATTTCTATGTGTCATGTAGATACTCCCAATATGCCACAAAGTGCAGTAGGGGAGAGATAAGCCAATGGCCACAGTGACTTCCCTCAGTGCCCATTCTAAATCCAAACACCATCGTTCCTAATGGTGAGCCACAGTCATAGTCTCAATCTTCTTGTTTGTATTATAAAATTGCATGCAACACACTGTCAGAAGTATGGCAGAAAATATTGGCCTGCGCTGGGAGGTCCTTATTATGCTTTTATTCAGCTCTGCTTCAAATACACTCTTACTCAACATGAGTTTTGCCATAGTAAAGATTAAGCAGAGTCTCCAGGATCTGGCCCAGAGCGAATACAGAAATAGCCATACAAATAAGTGGTCTGGGACATAAGACAATAGAGGAATGATGAAGAATGTAACTTATATACCATAAACTAATGAAAATAATATATAAGAAAATAATATACAGGAGAGAAGGTAGTTCATTCAATGTTGAGTAAATCATATTACAAGATAGAATCGTCTTAAAATGGATTAGTTCAAGTTTAGGTTAAAACTAATATGTCTTCTCTACGCAGAAGATCAAAGCTACCATATTAGAACTTCTGGAGTTTGATTTAGTGGATCTAGTAAAGACCCACTAAATCAAACCCAGAGGCCCCCCCTCCCCACTTGGGGGCTGATGCTCCTGCTCCTCATGGGGAGGAAGAGAAGCTGACAGGAATGTTTGCTCCCATCGGCCTTCTCTGTTGACACCGTATGGAACCTCAAAATAAGGTATGTCAACTCCATCTATGTAATTAATGTAACTGGAGTTGCATAACTTAATTCAACCGAGGGTGTGGTGGTACTTTGAGCTATGGGAGTAATTCCTATTTTGAGGAGATACACTCACACTAGCAATGACCAAGCTAATATCCTGAAAACAGAATGTAGCTGCAGCAGTGCAAGCAGTTAGCTGCCCATACCATCTTGGCTACACGCTGGCTACGTATACATTGGCCCCTTTTCCAGAAGGGGCATGTTAATTTCAGCGATCGTAATAGGGAAATCCGCGGGGGATTTAAATATCCCCCGCGGCATTTAAATAAAAATGTCCGCCGCTTTTTTCCGGCTTTTAGAAAAGCCGGAAAAGAGCATCTACACTGGCCCCGATCCTCCGGAAAAAGCGCCCTTTTCCGGAGGATCTTATTCCTATTTTGAAGTAGGAATAAGATCCTCCGGAAAAGGGCGCTTTTTCCGGAGGATCGGGGCCAGTGTAGACGCTCTTTTCCGGCTTTTCTAAAAGCCGGAAAAAAGCGGCGGACATTTTTATTTAAATGCCGCGGGGGATATTTAAATCCCCCGCGGATTTCCCTATTACGATCACTGAAATTAACATGCCCCTTCCGGAAAAGGGGCCAATATAGACGAGCCCTCTATGTTTTAGCATGCCAATTCAGGCATAGTTAAAAGCAGTTACAACTCTTTGACTGGGGAATTACACCTCCAGCTCGAAATGTAGACATACTCAAAGAGACTTTTCAAAGATCACCAAGGAAGCCTTTGTTGGAGCTAGGAGATGAAAACAGGTTTTCCTAAGTGCCAGGGTAAAACCCTCTTTTCTCTGGCCAAACAAGAAGGAAGAGATGAGAGGCTACTGAGGCATCAATAGAAATATTCAGAAGGGATAAGCCTCTAGTCAGAATAATGCATGAGTCAGTTCACTTGTTTTCAACTGAATATCTTGTATTATTGTTTGTGTTCTTCAACAATCTTCTTAAGTAACACTGTGTACAGGCTTCTGTTCCACACATGCACATAATAGCAATCTCTTGAGGCTACCTCAGTTGGTAAAGTTAGTAAAGTATGCACCACAGCAGTGTCACGTGGTAAAATAATGCCACAGCTTGGAAGACAAACTAGGGCCCTGCCCTGGTCCTGCAAAAATCATGCACATGAACTTAACTTTCAGGACTTGTGAGTTCCTTTGGCTCCCAAGAAACATTTGTATAAGTGTTTTAAAGCATGGGTGAGGAACTCAAGGCCCGGGGACCAGATGCAGCCCCTGGCTTGCCTGGATCTAGCCCGCGAGGCTCAAGGCTTCCCCCCAGTATTGTGTAGCCTATGCTGGTGCTCCAGACTCCCACAACCTCCCTACAGGACTGGAGTATACAAAATCTACTAGTCTGGGCCCCACTAGGCTCTGGTGAGTGAAGGGAATGTGGGGAGTACATATGTTATGAAGATTTGCAGTGTCACATTATTGGAGGAGTGGGCATAGGGTAGAAGCTCTAAAAATTCTTGACATTTGTGAGGAGGGAGGAGATAAACCTAATTATAGTGCGTCCAGTGCTGCCTCCTCTGTTTTCTCAGAACATCCTTATACCTCCTCAGGGGCTGTCTCTGTTTTCAGCAAAACAGCCTCCTATCAATTGGAAGGCAAACATAATGATAACCCACAGAAACCAAATCAATGTAATCTTGACATACATGCTTACCTAGTGATGAGCCATAGTTTTTTTCAAAAAAGAAAGCAATTTAGACACGGTTCTTTCGGAAAAAAAACCTTTTTCGAAAGAACCCTTCTTCCTCAAAAAATGAGGTGTGCAGGGTTCTTTCGAAAAAGGGTTTTTTCCCCCCAAAAGAACCACATCTAAACTGTTTTCTTTTTCGAAAAAACCACTTTAGAAAAAGCGATCTGAAGAAGACATGCAAATTAGCACCAAATTTGTATATCTCATTTCGAAAGAAGAACATAGTCTAGATGTACCCTTTGGGAATCTTGCAAGATGTAGGCCCTCAGAAAAGACTGGCTCCAACTCAGGTTTTCACAGGGAAATCTTGCCACAGATAAAATTATTCATTTTCATCATTAAAACAGATTTTTCAGAACAAAATTACAGCTTTATTCCCGTAGAAACAAAAATTCAAAATAAACATGAAAAACATTTCATTTTTCATTTTTAAATGCACCGCATACAAACATAAGATCTTGCTGGAAGTAGTGAGGGTTTTTTTTTTTTTTTTTTTTTGACAGACTCTTGACAGCATCCTGGAGCTGCTGACTCCTTGGTATGTCTCTTATTTGAATTGATTTTCTTAAAAAAAATTAACAGTGGGAGAAGGATTAGTCTGATTCTTGTAACACAATACCAAATGTACTGCCAAAAAAAAAAAAAAAGCCACAACAAGAATCTTATTGTGGAATCCAAATGTTCCTGCCTCTAGATCTTCCAGTGACCTACCTGTCAGAAAAGACATTTATGTTCTCTTCTGTTGAATGTCCTTGTCAACCAAGACTGATAAGGGGTGTTTGGTGTCTGTTCTAATTAAGGTGAAAAATGTTAAGGAATGCTCCTTCCTGAAATTGCTACTAGTATAAGATATACCAGCCTTCCACCTCTGCCCTCTGCCCCAGCCTTCACTCCCATTCTATCCCCAACAACAAAAACAAAGCAAAAAATAAACAAAATTAAAAGCCGACACCACACTAGCGGCTAACTCAGGGAATGCCTACATGAGCAGCTAGCCTCTCTGACATCAATGGTTCTACTCAAGGGAGCAGGGGCGCGCCAGTGTGAGTAAAGGTTGAAAAATCTGACCCTAGTACATAGCTCATCTCTCACTGTTGTAACCCTTGTCTTGCTTTTCCCTCCACTCTTTGTTTATTGTTGTCCCCTTCTTCGGTTGCAGTTAGTGGGAATTATGGGTACTTAGCAGTGCCAAGGGTTGGGCTCTTGACTATATACTCGTGTAGCCGTTGCCTGCCTTTTTATGTATCTGTAAAGTACCATGCATAACTCTGGCACAGTATAGATGATTAAATATATACACTGAGCACTACACTCAGAGGCTGAAAGACTGCTGCTGATTTGCTCTCTAGAATGTTTCTTAATAACTTGTTCATGGTTCAAAAAGAATTAATTGATACCAGCTGTGCGTATTCAGTGCCCTAACTTTAGCTGACACAGCAAACAGTTTAAATCCCCCCTCGTGTTCCTTCTGTTTTTTAAAAAGGTACATTAACATAGGAGAGATCCTTTAAGCTAATGGCTAAAGAATGTGCCTTGAGCCCTATGTGAATGCCTAATGTCTTCAACTGTTTGTTTAAAGGCAAAAACAATACTTCTGAAAGATGTCCCTCCCACTTGCCTGTGATAGGCTACCAAGAATAGCAACAGCCAGTGTCACTGGAAAGGGCAAAGCCTTCTGAAATAGAAACAAAGTTGTTCATCACAAATCACTTTGTGCCTTACATTTAGGTTCTGTAAGCTTCTGTATCATGCTGCCATGAGGAAAATAACTACCTGCACCTTTGTTGACAGCCCGGGAAGGACAATTGACCTGTGAAGTGTTTCTCCCCTGAAGTGTGGAATAGAACTGTGAAATGGCAATGGTACCTGTGCAGAATGCGGAGGATCTCAATCAGCAGTGCAGGAAAATGAGAGCAGAGGAGAGTGATGATAACAACAGATGCAGCAGCAGCAGCACCAACCTACACCAGCCTCCCACTCAGAAAGGTAATGTGGCACAGTCTGAATACCAGCTGTGACTGAATGACAATAGGAGCAAATATGTGTAACCAAGGTTCGGGTTTGGAGGAAAATAGCCTGGCAAAAGCCAGGAGAGCATAAAGTTAACACTGTTTGCCCCCTATCTACTGGCATTGCAAGAGAGGGAAAACATGAGCAAAGAACACAATGTCACCTTTACTTTTGAATGAGAATATTTGAAATACTTTCCCTGAAGGCCTTGATCCTATAGCTGGTGCATGCACTTTCTAGTGTGTAAATCCTTCTCCCTTTGCAGTTTAGTCACCTGAAAGATCAAAAGAGCCATTGTTGCCCACAGTGGCTATGCTGCTGCAACTTATGCACATTAAGGACCAAATTCAGCATTCCCCTTGAAATGACTGGAGCTTATTGACTCCAATGGGAGTTGCACTTGCTTTTGCCAAATTAGGAAATCAATGTGAAATTTGTACTGAAAAAATATTACCGACTATAGAACAACTTCAGTCCATTTGCACTTGCTGTTTTAACTGTCAGTTTCTCCTAACCTATGGTGTAACACATTTTTCACATATAAAGATTCTTTCACTGGGATCAGGAGGTGACACAAAATCGTTACATGCTGTTACCATGATTTACAACTGAGGCAGAAGAAGGAAAACATTGCTTTAAGCTAGAAAGTGCTATGCCTGAGTTAATGTTCACTGAGAAATAAATGAATTGCAGTGAACTAACCCCAAATATGTCAAGATATGATTGGCACAAATAATATAATTGGCGTTTAATAAAAAATTACTGAGACCAGCAATATCTACAGATATCTGGGGTCACAGGAGAGTTGAGGTTAATAAAGAAAAATGCCATTCAGTTTGTGGGCACACTATTGAGCTATCATTTTTTAAATCTGTACATTATTTATGCAACATAATCTTCTGGTTACAGTGTACCCTATGCTCAATACTTTCTAATCGCTCAGTCTTTTGCACTAATGAACGAATGAAGAATGGACTGGGTTGGATTTTCTTTTTGGTTTTGTTTTCTTTTTCAATGACATAATTGTACAAATTTCAATTTTAAAGTACTGTGTTTTCAATAAGATTTTTAGAAATAACTGTTAAGGGGCTTTAGAAATATGAATATATGAAATATCCATTCCAAAATCTGTCCTGAAAATAAACTACAGTCTAAAGGACCCATATCCTACTAAACTATTTTAATTTCCACAGGAAATTAAAACTCCTCCCCCCCCTCCCCCCCCCCCCGCCATGTAACTGACAAATGTCAGTCTCTAAATGTGTTCAGTTGTGTTCTCAGAGTATGAGGGGAATATTGCTATCAGCAGGAACAAGATTGCTTAGGTACATTGCAATGGGTGCTTCATACACTTAGGCGACGTCTACACTGGCATGATCTTGCGCAAGAACTCTTTTGCGGAAGAGAGTGTCTACACTGGCATGTGCGTGTGCGCAAGTGATGTGCTTTTGCACAAGAGCATCCATGCCAGTATAGATGCTCTCTTGCGCAAGAAAGCTCTGATAGCCATTTTAACTGTAGGGCTTTCTTGCGCAAGAAATTCATGTTGCCTGTCTACACTGGCCTCTTGCGCAAGAACAGTTGCACAAGAGGGCTTATTCCTAAGCCGGATCATCAGAGTTCTTGCGCAAGAAGCACTGATTTCATACATTAGAACGTCCGTGTACTTGCGCAAGAACTTGCGGCCAGTGTAGACAGGCAGCAAGTTTTTGCGCAAAAGCAGCTGCTTTTGCACAAGATCGCGCCAATGTAGACACAGCCTTGAGGTTTAAAAGTAAGCTCCCAATATGAACAGTGCTTCTAAACTTGTTACACCAACTAGTCAACACTTTGTAGAAACATTAGTTGGATCAAAAAATTGAAGCTTAATATATCATGTACAAATAAAATGTTATCTGGCAAGGAAAGAAATAAGATTACCATTAAGCTTGCTGCATGACTCAGGTTCCAATTCAGCAAGTGTTCAATCCTCTCAAATCCAATTATAAAACTGGGGCCTAATACAAGTACTTTAAGGAACTGGCAATTCAGTGACTAAAAACTATTTCATGCCTACCCTTTGACCTCATGTTGGGTTTAAAGGAGCCTTTGACATCAGAACAGTTCAGTGTCATGTATCTTCTTCCATAGGCACAGGAATTATGGGTGCAGGGACCCTGCAGTACCCCCAGGCTCCTGACTGATGTCCTGCAGGTTTGGGGCTCTGCTGCCAGCCCTGCACACCGGGACTCAGGCTGCCACCCCATGTGCCAAGGGGCTTTGCTGCCAGGTCCACGTCTGGGGTCCCAGCTGCCAGCCCTGTGCACTGGGGGCTTTGCTCTTGGCTTCAGCTGGGGCCGGGAAGTGGACAGAGTTCAGGGGGCTGGATTTTAGTATCCCCACTCTTAATGTTCCCACACCACTATCTTTTTCACACTCAGTTTTAGAGAGGGAGACTGACTACATGATGGAAGAAAGGTTTTATTGATGTTGGGATTCCAACTTGCTCTAGGGTTACCAGGTACCTTCAAAAAAAATACCGGACACACTTGATCTTAGATGGGGGAGGGGGAGAGGGAACCGGCCAGCAGAGGAACAGGGCTGGCTGGGGGGGACTGGCTGGCGGGAAGCAGGGCTGACGGGGGAGGAGGGGTCAGGGGCAGCAGGGCTGGCCGGGGGAGATGGGTGGGTGGGAACCGGCTGGCAGGAAGCAGAACTGGTGGGGGGTCAGGGGTCAGGGGGAGTAGAGCTGGCCGGGGGAGATTGGTAGGAGGACGGGAGGAGAACCGACCAGCGGGAAGCAGGGCTGGTCGGGAGGGGGTTGGGGGGAGTGGGTCTGGTCGGGGACGGGGAGCAGGGGGAGAGAATCATCCGGTGGGGAGCGGAACTGAACCAAGCGCACACAGATCCCGGGGCGCTGCCCATCCCACACACGGTCCCGGCAAAGCAGAAGTGAGTCCGGCATCAGGGATTCCCTCCTGCTCCAGCCCTGTCCCCCTCGCGTAGTTGCATATTGCCAGGCTGGTAGACAGGCTTATGCAGCGTGTGCGTGTCTACCAGCCAGGCAATACGCAACTACATATTGATACTCCTAATTATAATAAAACGTACCTAATTAGAAAATACCGGACATTTTATATGTCCAAGATTTTCTCAATTTGTTTCCCGGACAGAACCCTCAAATACCGGACTGTCTGGTTCAAAACCAGACACCTGGCAACCCCTAACTTGCTCAGGAAGCTAAACCCAAGAATTCATTAGGCAGCTGTTTCCAACTAGCGCCAATAAACCATACCACAGTGTATAGACAATGTATTCTACATAAGTCACGTGTTTTAGAGAAACACTTAGAAACATATTTGAGCATTCTTAAAACTTTGGTTAATACATTTTTCATACCCTTTCACCTGTAAAGCCAGGCTATCTTTATGCCATCCAATCTAACTGGCCAGCTCTCAGAGTGAGAAGAAAGTAGGTTTGCCAGGTGTCCGGTTTTGAACTGGACAGTCCAGTATTTGAGCTTTCTGTTTGGGAAACAAATTGAGAAAATATAAACGAGAAAATATAAAGGTTCGGTATTTTTTAAATAAGATGTAATGTAGATTATGATGTAGTGTCAAGTATGTCCGGTATTTTTGTTGAAACCATCTGGCAGCCGTAGAAGAAAGAGATAACTAAGGGAAAATGAAGGAATACATTGTAGAAATCTTTAAAAATTACTTAAAATCAATTTTCCATATATATGTTACAGTGTTACAGTTTAAGGTTTGATATCTCATGATGTACCAAAGCTACAAACAAATGCCTTGTCCAATAGGAGAGGGAAAATCCCATTGTGTGATAGTCATATCTATGTCATAATCACCTTTTAACATGCACTTTTGACTGCAGGACCTATTTACCATTAACCTGTTTTTGACAGGACCACACCCAACTTGCCAAGTCTCTGGATAGGTTGCAAAGAGCAAACATATTTACAAATAACTTTCCTGAAAGCTGTTTGCTTCTTTTCCTGGAATTTCTCACCCCACATTGCCTCTGAGGCAGTTTAGGAAGGTAAGCGATTGGGAAAAAAAAACCCAAAAATCCTATTCCAGGCACTGTAAAAGTGGGCTGGATTTGCATCGGGGACACAGAGATGAAAGACTCCCATACCATTACCAACATATCCTGTTTGGGGGGCAAGAATTTCCTTTTGTCTGCATTACTGAAATGAATTATAACAAAAATAATTTTATTTTCAATTATTTTTAAATTGGTGTCATTATGGAGACAGAGAAACTGAAGTGTGCTTTGTGGAATAATTTAAAACAATGTAGAAAGATTTGTGCACAAAAGAAATCTCCAGGCTCGGAGTAATCTCATATGAGAAGTTTCCGTGATGTGCTGGACTGGGTTCTGAAATACCATAGTCAGGAGGCTGCTACAAATTGAAGGGCAGAGAAAGATGGTTTTACCTGCCTCTGATGGAATCACTCACACTCTGAATGCTTGAAAATCTTCCCTGGCAGAAATGACTTACCTATGCATCTTATAATATACAGATACCTTTGGAATGGCTCAGATTGCATCAAATGATAGGGTAAAAAAAATTATGGGGAAGGACGCACATCCTCCATAACATCTTCATGTTCCATCTCCACCCCTAATTTCAAATTACACAAGCTGAATTCTAGGCTATACTATCTGTCGTCTATTTTTCAGGACCAAAGCAAATGCTCTTAAAGATAAGTTTGTTTGCCAGGCAGTGCTGCTTTCTTCCTTGGTTGCGTGAAAGCATTTTTGTTGAAATGGAAAAACAAACAAATAGTTTTCCCAACCCTTTTTATTTTTAATCATATACCTATTAACCAAGGAGTTTATCACACAATTTTTTATGGAAGCCTCCCATTTAAAATATATATTAGCAGCACTTGCCTGTGAATTGCTAGGTATATTTAGGGTTCTCACAAAAAAACAAGGAATATTTACATTTTAAATGTTTTTTAAAGGGAATGTCTAAATCTCTCTCCCTCTGACCAGAAATATCACAAAAGTCTGCATTTTAAAAGTGTCTCTGTAAAACTACTGAAAGTGTTGAAGCAAAAGTGACAGTGAAGTCAATGGCAGCTTTGTGGGAAAGATTTGGGGCTTGTCATAACACGCAGCACTACAGCTGTGCAACTTTAGTGCAAGTGAAGACTGGAGAGCTTCTGTCAGCGTAGTTAATCCACCTCCGTGAGAGGCGGGGTAGCTATGTCAATGGAAGAAGGCCTCCTGTCAACAGAAACTTGTCTACACTGGGGGGGTGGGGGCATTAGGTCAGTATTACTATTTTGCTCAGGAGTGTGGATTTTTCATACCCCATAGCAATGTAGTCATACTAATATAACTCTGTAGTATTGACCTGGCCTGAAAGGAAGCTGAGTAAAACTTTCATGATTTAACCCAGTGGGGACTGATTTAATCCAGGTAAGGACTGAATATGGCAAGGATCATTAAGATTTGTCCCACTAATAATAAAAACATGTAGATTCCAGGGAAAAAGCAATGAGTGCAACTTAAATGTGATTTACAAAGAACTGCTGAGAGAGTTTTCTGCTGAGATTGTAGAAAGTTCTGTTCGCCCCTTTCATGCTAGAAGGTGGTGTACATTCGAGGGCCAAACTTGAAAAGGCAGCACAATTCATTTAAAAAAGATGCCAGGATTTGATAGATGATAGTCTTATCTGCAGAATGTGGTGCACAGAGGTCACTGACAGACAACAAACAGGAACCAAAGTCTTCCCTAAAAATTAAAAACCTGCTCTACCAGTGTAACAAGCTGTTCCCAAACCTGGATGAGGAAGAGAAAGGAGGTGAGAGTTTTAGATCAAAAGTTTTATACAAGTTGCTGCAAGTTTGTAAAATGAGTAGGTCTAATAAGATTTTCTTAAGGCCCTATAGGAAGTTTTGAAATTAATAGTGAAAAAGCAAAGCTAATGTTTAAAATTACCAATACAATAACCATCCTATTCTTATTAAATATTGCCATGCCACAGTCATGCACGATCTTTGTGGCCTCAAGTCCAACACTGGCACTTTCCAAACTGTCTGAGGGCCACACAAACTGGTATAGTTTTTTAAATAAAAAATATGCATAACATAACCATAATATTTAGCGTAACCATAATATTTACCTCTGTGGCACAAGTAAAGTCTTTTTCCCTAGCACAACTTATGTATTAAAAGCTGACCAAAAGTGGGAAAATTTTTGTTTCAGCACTGAAGTTAATTTATACCATGAACACATTTTTAGCAAAAGTATATTGGGATAGCTCAGGTGAAACCAATTTATGTTCCCTGAAAATCTGGCGTACCCTGTACCTTTACACAAAACAGTGCTGTCAATAAACCTATTGGTCTTGGATTCTGTGGGCATAAATTGAGTAAAAAAATGTATTGGGTATAGTGTAGAGCAAATCACAGCAATTGAAAATAATCATAGAGCTATCCATCACTTTGAAATGGGCTAGGTATCTTTTTACCCTACATCACTCTCTAGCCAAGTTGACTGAACTACTCGTCCAAATTTGCCTCAAAAGAATTAATTGAAATACTGTCTGCACTGTGTTGCAGAAGCCACTTCCCACTGCTAAATGAGCACTCTGCAACTAACTGGAAAAACAACAGTCAATTCACTTGGCCTGTAATTGTGTGGCAGCCAACATCATGCTGAGAAAAAAAAAGACAAAAAACTATGCTGAGTGGAAGAATTAACCCCACAATAATAAACTAGAATTATCCATCAAAGGCTAGGGTACAAAAGCTTCAGAACACGCAGAATATGATCAGTCACATCTTTCTTATAGTAATAAACACTGATTCTCAGTTGTATAAAACACAGTTTATTTTGAAGTGGACATACAATGGCATGTTCTCCATTTTGTGTATTCTGTCTGGTTTTTATTCCCAATGGTGCAGCCATCAGTAACTATGTGAAGCAGAGGTGATACTAGCCCGTTGGGAGCCCTAGGCAGGAATAATTTTAGGGGCCTACCCACACACAACAGATTTTAACAGGGGAGCCGACAGCCTGTGTGGGCATCTGGACAAGGTGTGCATGTGGTGGGGAGAGAGGGGACTGGCTCTGCATTCTTGGAAGGGTGGCATCAAGCGGAAGGGTGGGGGCTGGGGTAGCCAGCCTGTAGTGCAGTGCGCGCTCGCACTCCCCTCAGAGCCATACGGAGCCCATGGTGTGGCACACCGGCAATGATTGAAAGGATAGGGAGTCTAGCAGTTGACACTGTCACAGTAGTAGTGGTAGGGTTGCCAGGTGTTCGGTTTTGAACTGGACAGTTCAGTATTTGAGCTCTCTGTTTGGGAAACAAATTGAGAAACTAGAACTGAGAAAATAGAAATGTCCAGTATTTTCTAAATAAGACCAATGTAGATTGTGATGTAATGTCAAGTATGTCCAGTATTTTTGTTGAAACCACCTGGCACCCCTAAGTAGTGGTGGCAGCTGGAAAGCCAGGGCTCCTTTCAATCACCAGGCCCCAGGGCAACTGTCCTGCCCCAATCAGTGGGCTTGGATTCTAAAAATTAATAGGCAGGTCCATTGAACTGCTCAATGCCCAGAGCAATTGTTTAGCCTTCTCATGCTTACTGCCAGTTCTGATGTGAAATATCTGATTTTTTTGTTACAAAGAACCCAATGATTAATGAGGAGTGAATCCCAAAGCAATTAGAGGTGTGCAGCCCAAAATTTGGCTTATCTGAACTATCCAATCTATCTCTCTGGATTAACAAAACTGGGTTGAAAATCTTAGGCTTTGTCTACACTGGCTTTGCTGACAGTGCCTATGAAATGAAATGCAGATTAGCATATTGCCATGCTTCATTTGCGTAATTTATTCAAGCCATTTTTGCACAATGAGTTTATGCACAAAAATCCTGTTTTGTGCAAGATCCTTACGCCTCTCCGGGAAAAACAATATTCTCACATGGAGAGGTGGTCCCTCCAAAGTGAGATTGAAGCATTCTGGTTAGAAAGCATGTACAGATTGAACCTCCCTGGTATGGCACTCTATGTTCTGGCAAGATTTTAGTTAGCTGGCTGTCCACTTATTGTGGGTACGGCCACATTTCCCACGGTCCCATAAAGTTGGTTTACAGCCATCAGCTCTGGCTCTCAGTGTTCTGTGCTATTATTTAGCTCTAATTTACTCCTAAATGTCTTCTTAGAGCCCAGTAAACAGTGGAATTGTTGGTAACGTTGTTAGACATTATTGACCTCCCATGGTTTGGCAAATTCTTGGGTTTGGCATCAGTTAGGGTACGTCTACACTTGATCCCTAGTTCAAACTAGGGATGCAAATGTAGCTGACTGAAATTGCTAATGAAGCGAGGATTTAAATATCCCGTGCTTCATTAGCATAAGCTCGCCCGCGCGCTATTCCGCTCACCAGCTGATGAAAACCAGAAAGTACACTCCGGGATGCGTTAGTTTGAATCAAACCCCTTGGTTCAAACTAACGTTACTCCTCAAAAAATTGCTTCATTCGCAATTTCAGTTGGCTACATTTGCATCCCTAGTTCGAACTAGGGAGCAAGTATAGATGTACCCTCAGGTACCTAGGATGCTGAACTAGCAAGGGTCAGCCTGTGCTACTCTTTTCTAAAATAGAGCAACTATGGATAAGGGTACTAGGGCTATCAGTGTGATGCCTTTTGTGGAGACTAAATTCAACTCAAGAAAAATTTTGAAATTCAAAAGGAAAAAAATGGTGGCAAAAGCCTTTTTATTGGATGTCAGTTACTTTGTCACTGTTGGGCGGGCTTACTTATTTAGGGCCTGATCTGAAATCCAGTGAAGTCAAGATAACGCTGGACAAATTTATGAGTGCGATCCTATGATGGGTTTGAGTATGATAGCAGGAGGTAAGGCTCAAAATCCCTGAGGCTGGCCCACTTCTTGTTTACGTCTCAGGTTTGTAAAAATTCATGAGACAGGGCTTCAGCTGATCGCTTGCAAGGGTCAGGAAGGATTCTCCTTCCCCCCCATTTATTTTTATCTTTTTCTTCTGGAATATGAGGGAGAGCCACATCTGGAGCTGGAACACTGGACAGAAAGGAGCAAGGTGCTGAGATGGCACTGTGTATTCTCTCTCTCAGATGCTTGGCAGGCTGATTCTTGCTCACATGCTCAGACTCTGAGCTGGCAAATGGAAGTGACCTTGTTTTGTTTTGTTCTGTTCTTTCCCTCTGCACTGTGTAGGCGTGGACCACTTGCCAGGATTATTTGGGTTTATCTTACTTAATCATTCTCCTGGCACAGATGCACCTTGGTTCCTCCTATTCTCTGTCTGTGGCATATAACAGCCTAGTCTCTGCTGGGGCCTAATACTTCGGACCCATTTCAAGGCTTGTCTTCACATACAGCACAATAGCTGCATCAGTGCTTCCGGCCTTAAACTCTGTAACTGAATGGTAGTCACTCTGTTACTTTAAGGGGTCTTTTTCTTAAAAGATACTAAAAATAAAGGGGGAAAATGAAGCGCACTACACTGTATTTTTGTCCTGCTTTCAGCAATGCCACTTGATCTGACCAATGTTGCTGGGTTCTTCTTCATTTGATCATACTGTTTTCCCCCAAATTAGACCTTTGAACAAGATATTGACAGCAGATTTATAAAATAACTTTATTATAGATGATTAGAATGGCACAGAACTCATTTTGTTTTTCTTTTGCCATTCCAGGATGTGGAATGTTCACCTTTCTGTCATCTGCCATTGCTGCCATCAGTGGACTCCTCATGGGCTATGAACTGGGACTCATCTCTGGGGCTCTTCTTCACCTACGCAGTATACTAGCACTTTCTTGCAAACAACAGGAAATAGTCGTGAGTGCCCTCCTTTTTGGGGCCTTACTAGCATCACTTACTGGTGGATTCCTAATAGACCGATTTGGAAGGAGAATTGCAATTATTATAGCATCTTGTTTACTTGTACTGGGAAGCCTGATCTTGATACTCAGTGCATCATATGGAATACTTATTGTAGGACGGACAGCTATTGGTATTTCAATATCATTATCCTCCATTGCAACATGTGTATATATTGCTGAGATAGCCCCACAGCACAGAAGAGGCCTGCTTGTATCATTAAATGAACTTATGATTGTGGTTGGCATTCTTTCTGCCTACATTTCAAATTATGTTTTCACCAATATTTCCCATGGCTGGAAATATATGTTTGGACTTGTGATTCCAATAGGAGCCTTGCAAGCAATTGCCATGTATTTCCTTCCACCGAGTCCTCGGTTTCTTGTTATGAAAGGTAATGATGAAGCTGCTAGCAATGTACTAGGAAGGCTAAGGGCTACTTCAAATACTGCTGAAGAACTCACTGTGATCAAGTCTTCTTTGAAAGATGAACATCAATACAATTTCCTGGACCTGTTTCGTTCAAAAGACAACATGAGAGCCCGAATGCTAATAGGCCTCACATTAGTGTTTTTTGTGCAGACAACAGGGCAGCCTAACATTTTATTTTATGCATCCACTGTTTTGAAATCAGTTGGGTTCCAGAGCAATGAAGCAGCTAGCTTGGCTTCTACTGGAGTTGGAGTGGTTAAAGTGGTCAGCACAATCCCAGCCATTGTTTTTGTGGACCAAGTTGGAAGCAAAACTTTTCTGTGTATTGGCTCTTCTATTATGGCGGTGTCTCTGATCACCATGGGATTGGTGAATCTTAACATACACATGAATGCCACTAATATCTGTAGCAACCAGTCCCTGGAAGATTCCATTTTTCATGGAGCAGAAAACATGAGTGCCAGCAATCAGAGTCTCAAAGAGCAGTTTGCTGGTGTGCCTTTCCAGGGCAGAACATGGCTAACCACGCTGAGAAAATTTGAAATAGCTAAAACAGAGGAGCAGAACAGCACAGCTATGGCAGGAGGAAGGGCCTCTGCAGCAAGCCAAACAGGATCCCATGTAGTAACAGACACTGTGGAAGTTCCAGCTGCTCTGAAGTGGCTGTCTTTGGCCAGCTTGCTTGTTTATGTTGCTGCTTTTTCCATAGGTCTTGGACCAAGTAAGTGTTTCATATTTTTTATTCCTTTTAATGATTTATTTAAAAGTAAATTAAGCACTGGTGTAATATACCCATGTTGACATTACTGGAAGTTGAAGTTCTCAATCTACAGAATAAACATTGCAGTAAGCAGCAGCAGAGCAAGTTTCCACCATGCTGCTCTACCAACAGACTGTTCCTATTCTGGAGAAAACAACTCAAAGTGGGTGAGAAAGTAATTCAGGGTATGTCTACACTAGCCCCCTAGTTTGAACTAGGGAGGCTAATGTAGGCATTCAAAGTTGCAAATGAAGCCCGGGATTTAAATATCCCTGGGTTTATTTGCATCTTCCTGTCTGGGCGCCATTTTTAAATCCCCTTAGTCCGAACTAACTGCCCGTGGCTACACGCGGCAGTCAAACGCTAACTCGAACTAAGTCCTTAGTTCGAGTTAACTGTTACACCTCATTCCACGAGGTGTAACAGTTCGAGGTGTAACAGTTAACTCGAACTAAGGAGTTAGTTCCAGTTAACGTTTTACTGCCAGGTGTAGCCATGGGCAGTTAGTTCAGACTAAGGGGATTTAAAAATGGCGCCCAGACGGGAAGATGCAAATAAAGCCTGCGATATTTAAATCCCGGACTTCATTTGCAACTACGAATGCCTACATTAGCCTCCCTAGTTCGAAGTAGGGGGCTAGTGTAGACATACCCTCAGTCTCCTTTGCCCAGTCAGTCTTTGACTCCGCTGCTAAAATCGCCATGGGAGCATGTTACCACTACAAAGTGGGTTGAGAACTTTCAAAATAAAGCTATAGAATATTCAAACAAAGGTAACTTTCAGGGTGAAATCCACATCTTATTGAAATCAATGGCAATCCCAGGATTTCACCCTCAGTCATGCTTGTTATTATTATTTCAACCAGTGACCTGTAAGTGGAAAAACTCTATATCCTATGGATGTGTCCAGAGTCATTTTTAATTTCCTACACTCCACCCCTTTTCCTTTTTCTTAGCATGTAAACGGTAATACATAAGCTATACTGTGATGGCCCATAAACCCAATTTAAAATCTTATTGCTAGATGCTTTGGATGGCATAAATGAGCATAGTATACCCAACTCGACAGGAGCTACACCAATTGACTCCAGGTGAGATTCTGTCTCTGAGTGTGTATCCATGCTCACTGTATAACCCAACCTACTACTAGGAAATGAAATACGTTTAATCCTATTGGGTAATTTCTCTTGGCCCAGACACTTCCTATCCTGAACAAAACAAACAACAAAATAGTTAAGAATTATTCAATCTATAAAATATCGATTTAAATCAAAACGAGCTTTTAGCAAAAATGCTATTGCAGAATCCTCACTAATGACAGAAAACAACTTTCCTGCATTCCCATTCACAGTGACTAAAACTACTCTTTTCCTCCTTCTTTTTCACAAACTCTTTCATATTATTTAACCTATCAGCGGCTGATTTTTTTAAAAACAATAGATTGTAAAATGTGCATGCACAAAGCCCATTATTTATTTACAGACGTTGTGTGCCTGTGTACCTGACACAAACTTGGTTTGGAAACATACTGTACTTCAGACAGTCAATTATGATAAAGAGTTTCGCATGAGCGTAACACCCCTACTGTCAAACCAAAGGAAAAAAAAGAGAAGGTAAAACCCAACAATAGCTATTTATTTAAAATGTTGCTCACTATAGGTATGTCTACACTGCAGGCTAAAGTTGAGTTAAGATATGAAACGTCAGCTACATTAATTGCGTAGCTGAAGTTGAAATACCTTAACTAAGCCTTTGGCACTGTCTACACAGCAGGAAGTTGAAGGAAGAATACTCTTACTCCTCGTGAAATGAGGGTTACAGAAGTCAGAGTAAGGAGTCCAGTATTTCAAAATTACTTTAAAATAACAGGCTTGCAGTGTAGATGCGCACTATTTCAGAATAACATGAGTTATTTCGAAATAAGCATTCAGTGTGGACATAGCCTAGGATAGCTGAACGAGCTAAACATTCATTGCCAAGAGGGTCCTAAGGGATAGCAGTTTGACAATGTTACTCCAGCATACAACATTACATTACAATCCGTATAAGGGCTCGATTCTATTCTCGGTGACACTGATGTAAATTGTGAGTAACATCTCTAAAAAGAGTTACTTCAGATTTACACCAGCGTAACAGAACACAAATTAATCCTAGAAGAGCAACCAATGAAGAACTATCGGTATTTCAATTACTGTCATTTAACAAGTTTTCTTAATACAAGGATTAAACAGTTTCTTAACATGAAACAAAATGTGGGCATCTGTTTTATTGGCATGGACAACTTATTCCAGCATTGGGGATGCCATCCAGTGTGCCTTCAACAAACAACTGAGTTCTGAGGGCTTGAAAACAGATATGTTTGAACAAGAGCACATTTGCCGTGTACACTGGATATTCAATCAATCAGAATATACTAGGGTATCTATACAATATAGTAACTCGATGTCCAAGGTTTAGCTAAAACTGATTAAATACAGAAAGCTCAGATTAACTGAACCAAGGAATTGCTTGAGTCTATGAATAATAGAGGGCTTTACATATTGTAATTATATGTGCCATGTCTGAAAGGCAGGCTAAGGATTAAGTTTCATATGTAACCCTTGGCTTTTTCTGCTTGCAACTGAAACCCTTTCACAATATTTCAAATGTGTAGATTTTGTCTGGTAAATTCAGTTTTCTTAATGTTCGCTTTTAAAACAATCCCTTAGTTATATAAATTGGCCCTTTTAAAACGTTTGGATTTCTCGTCCCCTGAACTGGTTGCCCTGTCTGCTAAATGGTTACTTTTGAACCATGGCCCATGTGGGAAATAGAGCAGAGGGGCCTTGCCACAGTATATCTGTTCCAGGACGTTCTAACTGACAAAGCCACACAATCTCCATGGGGTACCCAAATGTTGCAGTCTTCAGTGGAGGCTTCACTACCCTTTCAATGAGTATGGAATGCAACTTCCTCTCCATGTCTGGCTTGCTGTGTTGGCTGATATGAAGGAGGGGAGCTAGGAGTACCTCACTTGGCATCTCTGTTTTCTCTTCAGTATGGCACAGGAAGGGAGATGGGATTGTGCCTAGCTTTGAAGGGAGCAGAAGGTTCCTTGCACCTACCACCTTACCCAGCTGGGCCATAATAGCTGTCTATTTAGAAAGCATATGATATTTAGAGTATGTGTAGTTCAAATCCTTATGAAAAGTACATGTGATTCCATCAGGAACATAGCACAACATACACTGGACATATCATTCAAATTCAAATCTTTGATGTTCTTTTTTTCCCTATTGCACGTCAATTTTTGGCTCTAATGTGAGATCCAGTTAGTGCCCACGCTTTCTCAGTAGCCTTTTTGTTTTGTTTTATATTTTGTACCTCACTGGTTCCTTCTTTTTACCAAATTACCAGAAACAATTAGACTTTCTTTTGATCTGCTCTGCTAAATATCACTGTTACTATTTATAAAAGCACTCAGACATAACTGTGATGAAAAAGAGACAGATTTAAGCCTTTTTGCATTGTAAGAGAGTTGTAGAGAAGAAAGACTATGTCTAGTCCCATTTTAATCCAATATATTGTGTATTTATATAAACAAGCCCTTATGCAAGATAAGAGGGACAGCTTTATTTGTCTGTTTTGCATTAAGTTTAAGTGCAATCCAGCTTCTTGCATACACTCGGTTTCAGACAATTATTAGAGCACATTACTAGCATAATAAATCAGTGTTGCACCACACTGTTGAGCCGCATACATTGTCTCTCTGACAGCGCTCACAAAAGCACCACAAGCTCCTATTAACTAAGGTGCAGGTATTAGACATACTTGACACACCTTTGGCTTCTTTACTGCTGGTTGCCAACATCTTGCATTTCAAAAAGGTCAGATGGAGAGGAGCCCCCTTCATGAGGGAAAAAACACCTGAACAGCAGGTAAGTATCAATCCATAGTCAACATGAAGTTGCGAAGGTGAGGTAATTGAGGTGGAAGCTTGTTTGATTTCAGTAAGTGTTTGCAAAGAGATACAGGCCCTCGGTACATACATGCAGGCATAAGAACTTGCTACACATTGGACATCAGAAATTTGAGCCTACATATGATACTGTGCCTAAAACAAAACACGGAACAGAAGTAGGATGCTGAGTTTAATGTTGTACATAAATGTACATATCTGTATACGTTGGCTACATTGAAAGCCTGATGCAATAGTGAAAAATTATTTAATATCAACCAGGAAACAAGCATCTTTTATAGCGGGTTTCTGTTCATGATTACATATGACCACATCCTAAGGGAAAGAGAATTAACTGGAATAATAGAAAAGCAAGTAATCTATGGGATAATTATTTGGGGACAGAAATAGAAAGTTCTTTCTTGTAAATAATAGCAAACTCCTCCATTGCTTACCATTAAGTTGTGAGACCATGGTAATGCAAATTCCTGACAATGAGACTATTTTCCTAAGTGAGACCCATGAACTTGAGTGTGAAATTCCTGTTGGTTAAAAACATGTCTAAAACAAAAACATGCACCACCTGGTGTTTCTCCTCCAAACAACACAGATACTTTCAGACATGGTATATGTACGTACAGTTCCCCACTAGCAGTAATGGAATGGCACCTGTTCTAATTCTTTGTCCCAATCCGATCCCTGTGTGCCACTTAGGACTGAAGTCCATGCTGCACAAAGAGAATGGAAAATTCCAGTAAATCCCCTCCTGGGATCATTCCCAGCACCTGGAATTTACAAACAAAAACAAGCAAACAAATGAGCTGGCAGAGAGAGATCTGGTGTGTGCCTTCCCGCATCCTCTGGCCAGGGATTGTCTAAGGCCAGAGTAGACTGGAAAAATAGCCATAGCATGATATGCAGTTGTAGCCAATTGCTGTGTGATCTGTAGAGGACCATAACTAACTGGCATAAGTTAGAGTAGCCTTCAGCCAACTCAAACCTGCAGCAAGACCAAGGCCAGGGCAGATTATCAGGTAGTCATAACTGGTTTCTTGATGGCCTCTCACTAAATTGGGCAAAGCACAGCATGTATGGCAAGGTCTGATTTATTCCAACAAGTAGGGTTGCCAGATGGTTTAACAAAAAACACCGAACACTCTCTCCCCACTCCCCCTCAAAAAAAACCACCGGGAGAAAATTCTGTTGAGAAAAAAAAGGGGGCAGGAGACCAAAGTTGTTGAACAAAAAAACCAAAAAGGGCACCGTGCCTTTAAATGGCCCCACTCTCCACACCCCCCTGCTCCTGCCAGACGCGGCAGGGGAAAATTGTCCCCGATGGGCTTCCATCCAAGGGAAACAGGAAATACCAGACATTTCACATGTCCAGTATTTTCTGGTGTTGTTTTATTGGACAGGGGACCCAAATAACGGACAGTCCAGGCAAAAACCAGACACCTGGCAACCCTACCAACAAGTGTAATTCAACCCATGGGAATAGGAGCATTACAGAGTATGAAGAGAGCTGACAGCATTTGGGGCAATGGCAGAACTAACACAGATAAGGGGAATTCTTCACACAATTCTGAAATTTCAGGGAAGAGCAACTGTGCAGATAAGACCTATACCCCTCCCAGAGATTGTGAAGCTATGAAACTGACAACACTGATTTCTGTTATAGGAACACCACATGCAGACTATTTCTCCCAAAAGAATAGATATGCTAAGTAACTTTAGGCATTTGGTGCACATTTAAAACAGAATGAAACAGTCAGTTTCACTTCTGACTCTGGTCAAACCACTGATGTGATGCCAAGGATGATATCATGCTCAGATGTATGATCAAGCCCTCCAGCCCAACACATTGCTGTACATTTGGCCTAATTTTAAATGGGGTCATCATGTCTCCTTCAAGACACTAGAAAATCTGGTAAAGAAGATAAGTGAATGAGGAAGCATAATTTCTTGCAACCTCATTACAGTTGTGTAAAATTGAAAAATGTGGATCAAATTAAACATTCCATAATGTTTTTGCAAGGGGCTAATGCTTGAAAAATAAAACAAGTAAAATGTAAAGCAAGTCATTTTGAATTAAAAAAAAGATGCATTTTTCAAAAATGTCAAAATGAAATATTTTGATTTTTTTCTTCCCTGACTGAAACAATTCTGCAGATTTGACATTAATTTACAAAATGTTTCAGACAAGCCACATCTGCATTTTTCAGGGAAAAAAGTTTCAGCCTTAAAATCTTGTCCACCTCTGAACATAACCCATTACTCTCAGTGATTGTTTTAGTTGGATATTATTTCACTATGAAATAGTATATGCCACATGGCCTTACAATAGCTTGGGAGACATTGATAGAAGATGAGTGTTCTATAGCTCTCATTAAGATCTCTGACACTAGACAAAGTAACATTTCAAGTTTTTATAAGACATTAATTTACTATATTTATTTATAGTGCTCAGAAATCTAATGTGAACACCCATTCATGCTACACTGTTCCTTTGTACATTTGTTTGAAGCATTGTATTTGTAAGTTCATAAGTTTTATATACTCTTCATGATCTTGCCTTACAGTTCACACAAATAAAATGTACAAAGTTTACATGACGGAGAAAAAAGCAAAGTGCTTAAAGTTAATCATGTGCTTAAGTGCTTTGCTGGATTGGAGCCAGAATGCTCAAATCTGGAAAGTCTCAGAGGGGTAGCGGTGTTAGTCTGTATATGCAAAAACAACAAGGAGTCCTGTGGCACCTTAAAGACTCAGAGATTTATTTATGCACAAGCTTTTGTGTGTAAAAAACACTTTGCAGATTCATTAAAAACCGCTTTGTCTGATGCACACACATACATCTGATGAAGTGGTTTTTACTCACAAAAGCTTATGCCCAAATAAAACTGTTAGTCTTTAAGGTGCCACAGAACTCATTGATTTTGCAAACCTGAAAAGCATGTATTTAGTCCATTTACGGTATAGAACTCCCTGCCCCGTTCAAATGAAATAAAAAAGTGGCATATTTTAGGGTTAATTTTTCCTTAAAAAAATTGATTCATGTTCAGCGAAGAGTTTGCTCTGTTCTTCTACACTGATGTTTTGAATTTGGAGTAGATAGAACTTATCCAGTTCACTGTTCAAGTGTATTAAAATTTAGTCTTCATTTCATATCATGTCAACGGGCTGGTAGGCAGCAATGTAATGAGAGTGCATGCTGAAACACAGGAGAAAACACTTGCTCAGGAGTGAACACCATTCATATGCCAGCATTCAGTATGAGTTTTCATAGAATACTTGATGTAAGTAACATGCCAGCTAGTTTGAATTAACCTTGGGTAGTCTGAAGCTGAATTATAAGCATCACAGAGCAGTGTCAGTTTTCTAAACTGACCTTAAATTAATCTCAGCCCGGGTGGTGGGATAACAATACATTGTTTATTTTATAGCAAGAAAGAGTTTTATTTAATCTATGCAAAAGAGTACTGAAAAAAATCATAGAAATAATTTTTCAAAAAATCTTGAGTTTTCCAGTAGTTCGATTAGGATTCAGTTCTGCAAGGTATTGAGTCACCTAGCCCAATTCAGCAAATCACTTAAGCATGTGCCTAGCTTTTAGCCAGGAGTAGTCTCTTTCTGTGATTTCCAAGGGCCTATCACGTGCTTCAGCTTGAATATGTGATGAAGTGCTTTGGTACATCAGGTTGAAGTGCTTGACGCCTGGAAGGATCATGCCTTTAGCTGCCTCCAAACAAAAGAGTTAAATGTTGAGAGCATAAACCTAATTCTGCTCTCAGGAATACACCCAGGGAAGCCAATGCTTAGCACACATGGAACAAAGTATTGAACTTGGCTTTGTTAGAAGAGAATTGACAAGGACTGACACTAGCTGCCTATTTCTATAAAAGACCTTCAGCACAATGGATTAAAACTTTATGCCTTAATATTGGGTGTTTTGACCCCAATTCAGCAGGGTACATAAGTGTATGTTTAACTTTAAGCTTTTGCATAATCCCTTTGACTTCAATGGAATTATTTGTGCTTAAAGTTAAGCATGTGCTTAAGTACCTTGCATAAGCTGGGCCTCTGGTAGGTGCAAATGCAGTTCCATATTGCTATGTCATAGAGCAGTACTGTGAAGTGGAACTCATGTAGTTCCATTGTGCATAGTGGGAGGTTGCATGTAAGGGAACCAGACAGGAGGTGCAGGCAGGACCTGAGAGGGGTTGGACCTGTTTAGTTAACATGTGTAAAGTGTTTTGAAGGGGTAAAGCACTACATACATGCTGAATATTATTTCGTAGTAGGAATCGTAATGCTGCTGACCCAAACTCGTGTTGAATTCATTTTACGAATGCATGCAGATCACCTCATTGATATCTACTTTCTGTAATAACAGTTCATTCTAATATTTTATGTGACTGACATTTTCCTCTGCCAGGCAATACACAAATAAAAATATAGAACCTTTTATATGCTAACAAAAAGCCACTATTAATTTTTGAATATTTGAATTTAACATTTGCCCTTCCTGTAGAGTAGGTCAAATGTTATATTCAAATATACAGTAATTGGTGGCCTTTGATTATCATCGTTTCACTTCACAGTCACTGGAGCAAGGCTGTACATGGTCATTGTGACATTGAATTTTGTGAAAAAGCTTAGAGACAGTGGGTCAAATTCAACACAGTCCAGTTTCCATACTTGGGAAGATGAAATTTCAGTGCTCCCTTGACCTTGTGGAGGCTCAGTACAAAAGCCCATAGCAATTTTTATTAAATAGGACCCTAAGTGCAAATACACACTACTCGATTTCACCTGCAAAGATAGACACATTGCATCAAGTTCACAAGTTTATAGATTATCTGAAGCAGACCATTGAAGCGGGCATATTTTTCAAGGAAACAAACTATCAGGAGCATTGTGATGACATATAAAGAAAAATGAAACCTGCTTCTACTGCATTTTGTATGAGGCCTTGATCTTGCATACATGGTTGGGTTTAAATTTAAAACATGAGTAGTTACACTGAAGCCAACCCACAGAGTTAGTTGTTTACAGGACTTTGGCTTTAGTCTCCAAAGTAACTGCCTCATCATGTTGGTCTAGATTTACACCTGTGCATCAGTGAGAATGATCTAGCTCATTAGATGCAACTACATGCTATGGGGAATTTGTAGGTGGGATTTAAAACAAATAAAAACATATGCCGTATTGCGCATGTCAGCCCCATCACTACAACCTTGGCCTTCAGTGGGAGTTGTAGGATCACATCTCAAAGGAAGATGCTCAGAAGACAATCAAGGACAGATATGTCCAACACAAACTCACTTCATACAAAGGAAACTTTTTCCTGTTAACAGACTGCACTTTCTGTTTGCAAGTATCAAGACTAGAATTGTCTCTGTTCCTGTGACTCAGTCCCTTCTGTTCTGGGGATCCCTCAGGAGTAGAACACACCCTCTCTTCTGTACTAGAAAAGCAGGTACATCTCCCCAACCCAAGTTGTGATTTTTTCCCCTCTCCATACTTTGTTGGAGTGAAATATGCAATAATCCTGAATAGTCCGTGCATATCTGGTTTATGAATTAGAGCCTCTGAGCTTTTATGGCCATTCCGGTGCAAATGCCTCCCAGGATTATCGTAGATTCAATATTCTGAACAAACACCCACAAGTAGGAATGCACATGCCCCATTTTAATAAGAAAAGGCATTTCTTAAGCTACAGAATGTGACTTATTATAAGCAATCAAATTTTCCCTTGGAAGCTTAATTTTTTCATTCTTGTGTGCTTGCCTGCCAAATGGGCTGTTTGTTGATGGGGCAGCATGAATGTTAACATGGATAAGAACAAGAAGGACATTTGGTCCTGCCATGAGGGCAGGGGACTGGACTCGATGACCTCTCAAGGTCCCTTCCAGTCCTAGTATTCTATGATTCTATGACATAGAGTATACCGTAAGTGGTAATAGAGAGAACCTTTACCTCATATTTCAGAGTTTAAACTAGTTAGGATGAAACCCGATGGAGACAATTATTCCATATCATTCTTCTGTGGGGATTCTCACACTTTCTTCTGAAACATCTGGTATTGTCCATATTCAGAGATAGCATATTAGTTTATAAACCTGAGTCCTGATGTAGTATGGCAAATTTTATGTTCCTTTATCAGCTCAGCTGCTGACAACAGTCATCATTGTTTACATCAGCAATGGGCAACCTATGGTAGTGAACAGGCTGCATGAGTAGCCTTCCTTCATCTCAGTGGGCCACAAGATTGTCATAACCAAGATGGTCTCCCAGGATAGTGCAGTTTTACTAACTGAGCTTGCATACCTAAAATTGGTGGGGTGTGCCACTGAAACTGTAGCAGCACTTTGATTGGATTGCAGAGGGAGTGCAAAGCTCTCACAGCACACTCAATATTGTGTGCAATCAGCACACACCTCACTTCACATGCCCTTGCTTTACGTGTGCCTCACTATAGTAATACTGGTAGGAAAATACCTACATGGACAGAAACCAGTGGAATTTGGCAACCATGTAAGAAGGTAACAGTAAACAAAAGCGTCTTGGAGGCTACTCACAGAATCCGAATTGGTCATATGTGGCCCATGGGCCACAGGTTGCCCACCACTGGTTTACAGGAAAGCAATCCACATTCATGACCATTCTTTTTCTTCCACATATAACTGCATATATTTGAAAAAAATTATATTGCTTCCTAAAGACACAAGACTTGCAACAGTTGTCCAGTGTCTAGCACACAGAAATCAGGCCATGGGTTCTAACAGAGATGCTTAATTACTCTGTTCTAAAATGAATTGGAGGAGTAGACAGAAGGAGGAATGAGGAAAAAAATACATGTTTTGTGATTCAGTAAAGGGCTCCTCAAAGGGATCTAATTATTGCTCAGCTTGTCTTATCATTGATGCTTATGGTTTGGACACACACTCATTACTTTTAAGGACTTGAACACTCACAATGCTGCATGTCTTCCATAAGTGGCTTCAGAGATTTTGCCAAAGAATTTATCATGGGAGAAGAAACAAAATGATATTTAGATTTGCTGCTATCTACTCTCTCCCTGCACCCTAGGAAAAAAAATAATGATTTTAAGATTTGCTGCACCAAGCCAGGCCACAGGTCCATCAGTTCTTGTGTATGGCTTTCCAGCTGCAGCTAATGCTCATTTCAGGTGAGTAAAGCAGAAAAAAAGATACCCAAAACACCAATGTTCCTAAAAAAGTGTAAAATGAGGTACATGGGAAAACCCCAATGAGCTGGATTATGCACTGAGGTTTGAGATTTGATTACCTTTGAATTAGCTTGTTAGTTTTACCAATGGTAATTAAATGAAGCCCCTTTTTCAAGTCTAATCGCAGTACTTAACTTGATGTGCTTCAACAGCAATGAATTCTACTGTTTGATTAAAGGCAAAGTAATATATCATTTCACTGGTTCCATATATGCAGACTATTAATCTAAAATGGCCACTCTTGTCATATTGTGGGATAGAGCCTAAAGGGAGGATTGCATTCATTACACAACTTTTAAGGCCAGGAGAGACCTTGATGATCATTTAGTTTGGCCTCCTGAGCAAGACCATCCATAGAATTTCATTCCATTATTCATGCATCTTAATTTACTCTGGGCTGAGGTTTTGCCCTTAAAGGGCCAGCGCAGGGTAGCCGCCCAGTCACAGTCACATTCAGATGATCATATGCATTGTAGTCAGTGTCAAAACTCTGTATGGGAGCTGTTATTGGGAGTCACATCATGGCTCTAACCTCACCATGCAATTTACAAGTGTGCTTTGCCACAGTGCACTGTGTCTGTCTTAAAAACAAAAGGTTCTAGAAATCAGAATCAGTTATGGCAGGATTGTCACTTTTCCCGTGCAGGAAAGTAATGGGGCAAATGTTCCATCTTGTTCCTCTGCATGGGCTACCAGCACCACTAGTCTGTGGGAGTGGGGAAGATGGCAGGCTACATGAGCTGCTGTATCTTTCCCTTCTCTCTTGACATCAATTTGAGAGGAGTAACCAGAGAAGGAAGAGGAGTGGGTAGAAGTAAAGTGCTGCTAGTAGGGGGCAGCAGCTGGTTTTGTTCTAAGCAGGAAATAAAGGCAAACCAGGGAAGGAGTTGTGACACTGCTCACTCTTTGAAAGCAGTATAAATTGAACCACAAAAGTCTCTTATAGTGGAATAAAAGTGTCTGCACCGGGATTTAAAGTGGCACAACTGTGCCCATGTTGACAACCCCTCAGAGTCACAGAGCTACATGTTCAGTTTAGACCCCATGAGATGTGCTCCAACTGTATCTTACTCTTCATGAAGTCCCATTGAAATCAGTGAAAATGCCTGTGAAATAGTGCACTTTTTTTGGTAAGCAGACCAGCATCTGGCCTCCGATAGTTTAGCAAAATGTGGAGATGTCCTGCATTGTGAAGCCATGTCTACACTAGAAAACTATTTTGAAATAACTAAATTCGACTTAAGAACTCCCACTTTTACAAAATCATAATAGCATGTCCCCAATACGAGGAAGCCTCGAAATTAGTCCAAGGCAGGCTCCATTAATGTGGACACGCTACCTCGACTTACAGCCCCAGCAAGCACTGGGGAGTAATTAATTCAAATTACTCTTGGGTGTAGTTATTTTGAAATAGCAGCACTGGAACATTCACACTAATGCTATTTCAAAATAACCATTTTGAAGTTAGTGTTACTCCTCAAGAAAAGCAGGAGTACAGATTTCTAAATAAGCAGCCCCTTATTTCAAAATCTGCTAGTGCTTGGTAGTGTGGATGCTCCGCTTATAAATTCGACTTAAGGGGCGTGTATTTCAAAATAAAGCCGTAGAGTAGACCATGGCTCAGGTACCTGATGATCTAGTTCTTTGGAAATATTCAGAGCCAGGAGACCTACTGGAGAAAGACCTAAGGAGAGTTTGCCATCAGAGAAAACTTCAGTCACTAACCCTCTGAATCATTTCTTCTCTGAGTAGTTTCAATGTTGTTCCTTGTTTTTTATTTGCTTGCTTATTTCTCTCCTTAACTTTGAAAGTTTTTACATATAGTCTAAGCAGCCTTTTTGCCAAGATATATTCTGCCCACATTTTTAATGGGATAATCCCCTTTTCTGCAGTTTGGCCCTTCCGTCGCTAACAGTCCATTCCATCCCTTTCAGTCCTGCATACCTCTACCTCTTTCATTTCTAAATTGCAAATCCACCTAATCTCTTCTCATAATTTATGCTGCTAAACCCCTGAATTCTTTCAAGTACTCTGCTTTTTAAATCAGTTAGGCCTGATGCTGCACAACACAGGTTCGGGAATGGAAAACACAGGGACAAGCATTTCTTACTGAAAGCACTGCTGGTTCTGCTTACTAACAGGGGTGAGGACAGAAAGGGGACTTCGTAGGCAAATGCCTAATTCGCATATAGAGGGTCACACTTAACACCATGTAATTCTTCAAATATACTTGTTTTTACCACCCTCTGCCTCCACTGAGTGGGTTTTTTTTTCTTACATTTGAGTGTAAGTGAGAGAACACAAAGGGCTATGAGACATATTTTCACTAAGGGCCTCATCCAGAGCCCACTGAAATCAATGCGACTTTTCCATTGCCTTCAGAGCCTAGATCTCAGCACAGAGGCTTCTCCTTAGTCTGCATCAACACACTCAAGCTGAAGGTGCAGTTCCCACCACAGGTAAACATACGTGTGTTGGCTTTGATCATGCTAGTGCACTAAAAATAGCAGCATATCCATGGCAGCAAAAGAACATAAGAATGGGCACACTGGGTCAGACCAAAGGTCCATCTAGCCCAGTGTCCTGTCTTCCGACAGTGGCCTATGCCAAGTGGTCCAGAGGGAATGAACAGAACAGATAATCATCAAGTGATCTCTCCCCTGTTGCCCAAACAGGAGACAAACAGAGGCTAGGGACACCATTCCTACCCATCCTAGCTAATAGTCATGGATGGACCTATCCTCCATGAATTGATCTAGCTCTTTTTTGAACTCTGTTATAGTCATGGACTTCACAACATCCTCTGACAAGGAGTTCCACAGGTTGATGGATGGACTAACTGTCCAAGTAAGTAACTAGGGACCTGGCAGGGATTGTACCAGGGCAACTAGTTCTTCTCCCCACCTGCACCACTACAGCTACACAGCTATTTTAACATGTTAGCTCAATCAAAGCTAGCAGATGTGTCAGTCCCTGAGCTGGAAATTACACCTTGAGCTTGAGTACTGATGCACCCCCTATTCTTAACTTCACTCTTCACCAACATTGCCTTGGCTCACATTCAAGTTGAAAAACCACAGCTTTAGCTTTGTGCTTTCTGCTGCATGCGCACCACTCAAGGACTGTCCAGATATGTGATGTGTGTTGTTATTTAATGCACATTTGAAGCAATGCTGGAATGCTGTATGTGCTGGAGGACGGGCATTCTTTTTGACCCAGAATTGAGGTTTGGGTTTATTGTTATGGTGCTAAATGCATTTGCTGAACTGAGTGCCAGGGAGCAGTCAGTTACTCTGCAGTGGCTTTAGAGATGGGCTAGTTAGATTTTTCAGACCTTTTTATGGGGACTAGATTCACAGCTCTCAGTAATAATTATTGTGACAAACAGAAGCTGACACCTACTTATTTCAAAATAAATGTTATTCCTCATGAAAAACAGGAGTTGTTATTTCAAAATAACCAGCCCATTATTTCAAAATCACAGGCTTGGTAGTGGGCAGGCTGCACTTGTTATTTCAAAATAAGGGGAGTTATGTCAAAATAACTCCTTAGGCTATGTCTAGACTGCAGGCTTCTTTCGAAAGAGGCTCTTTCGAAAGCATCTTTCGAAAGAGCCTCTTTCGAAAGATTGCGTCTAGACTGCAGGCGGATCTTTCGAAAGAGCAATCCGCTTTTTCGAAAGAGAGCACCCAGCGAGTCTGGATGCTCTCTTTCGAGGAAGCCCTATTTACATTGAAGAACGCCTTCTTTCGAAAGAGGAACTTTCGAAAGAAGGCGTTCTTCCTCGTGAAACGAGGTTTACCGCCATCGAAAGAAAAGCCGCGTTCTTTCGAAATAATTTCGAAAGAACGCGGCTTGAGTCTGGACGCAGGGGAAGTTTTTTCGGGAAAAGGCTACTTTTCCCGAAAAAACCCCTGAGTCTGGACACAGCCCTAGTGTAGACCAGGCCATAGTTATCCCAAGAGGAAAATACAGCGCCTTTTGTGCCTGCTACAACTGCTGCTTCATGGCAAAAGGACAAACAGTGGTAACAATTCCAGAAGGTATCAAAAGCCATACATTATTTATGGTTCAGATTAGGGGAAAGGATGAACAGATCAGGACAGAACATATTAGTGGCTTATATTTCTCTACTTCTCCTGGAGACTAAATCCAACCCAACTAAATCCATAGCCAGCACAATGTAGGAAGCTTTATCTGCATTCCGCCCACCCCCAAGAATGTCTTTCTTTCCCACCTTTGTCACTGCTGTGGTGTAATGAGCTCTTTGTGCCCTGCCATAAAGAAATCTTTTAGTCCTATTGTGTGTGGTATACGACACAATGGGCAGTTCTATTTAAATTGGCAGTTTCCAGTGATTTTAGTGTAAGAGTACAGGAAACAAGCAGTGTTCTACCAAAAAAACAAAAAAGCATTAAGAGCCCTAAATCCAGAGTCCTGTGACCAAACACTTGAGGATGCCTCTGCCTCACCTGCATGTTCTCCTGGGGTGTGTCTAGACTACATGCCTCCTTCGACGGAGGCATGTAGATTAGCCAGATCGGAAGAGGGAAATGAAGCCACGATTAAAATAATCGCGGCTTCATTTAAATTTAAATGGCTGCCCCGATCTGCCGATCAGCTGTTTGTCGGCAGATCGGGGGAGTCTGGACGCGATGCCCCGACAAAGAAGCCTTTCTTCATCGACACAGGTAAGCCTCGTGAAACCAGGTTTACCTGTGTCGATGAAGAAAGGCTTCTTTGTCGGGGCATCGCGTCCAGACTCCCCCGATCTGCCGACAAACAGCTGATCGGCAGATCGGGGCAGCCATTTAAATTTAAATGAAGCCGCGATTATTTTAATCGCGGCTTCATTTCCCTCTTCCGATCTGGCTAATCTACATGCCTCCGTCGAAGGAGGCATGTAGTCTAGACACACCCCTGATGTTGTCCATTCCTCCTGCATATGTTATCACCGTCCTCCAGCTGATCTAAATTGTGCTTTGCTGCCAATGACCAAAAGGATCTGTTATGATAACAACAGATTGTTAGGGCTTGGGAAAGGCCTAGAATTGTTGGGACAGGTGGGCACAGCACCTGCTAAATCAGCACTCCATCACAGGATGCTCCCCCTACTCGAATCTAGGGTTCTCCTGTGGCTGGCTACACCAGTTTTGAATCATTTTGTACTGGTGGTTTGAATCATAAAGCATGGCCAAAGATCAGGGCCTCTGTCTTCAGTTCAATTTGTGCAATCCAATTAAAATTGCTATGGGTACGTCTAGACTACACGCTTCTTTCGAAAGAAGCTTTTTCTGAAGAATCTTTTGAAAAAGCTTATTTTGAAAGAGATGTCTACACAGCCATAACTTTTTCAAAAAAGCAATCCGCAATCTGGATGCTCTCTTTTGAAAAAGCCCTCTTTGCAGTCAAGAATGCCTTTTTTCGAAAGAACTCTTTCGAAAAAAGGCATACTTCCTCGTTAAATGAGGTTTACCGCTGTCAAAAAAACTGCTGCGTTCTTTCAATTTAATTTCAAAAGAATGTGGCGGCAATCTAGACAGGTGAAATTTTTTCAACAAAAGGCCACTTTTTTCGAAAAAAACAACAACCCTGTAGTCTGGACATAGCCTGTATGACTAAATGAAGTCAGAATTTGGCCTTGTATGTATATGGATATTAGAGTGATACAATAATATATAGAAGTCAAAGGCAAGAGACCCATAAAACAAGAATAAAAGTATGTTAATCATATCTATCTTAAGCTCAAGAGGAAATAAAGCTTTATATACAGAGAGTGTACAGCTGAAATAGCAAATTTGCTGTATTTTTGGCAGGCATTCATAATCAGTATAAACATGCAGTGCTCCTCACAAGCCAGTTGGTTTTGCTGTTTTGCTGCCTCCACTTCCATTTACATTTATTCTGAGAGATGTTTAGTCTGTTCCCTCTGTGCAGGGATAGGACACTCAAACTATGCCTCACCTTTCTATATGTATTGTTATGCACATGCTTGAAGCAGGAAAACAGTATTCTAGTGTTGGGCTACCCTGCGGAATACCCTATAGTACAGCAGTTTTATTGACTGAATGTTTGTCCCATGACTAAGGTACCATGCACAGTGTGGAGCTCAGGCCAATATTTCATGATCAGCACCACAAAACAAAATCCGATCACTTATTCAGATGTCTAATTATGGATTTATGGGCCTAATTTTAGGCACTCAGACTTCCTATCAAGAACAATGTCTTTTTTCCCCTTCTTTTCAGTGACCTGGCTAGTGCTGAGTGAAATTTTCCCTGCTGGGATCAGAGGACGGGCCATAGCTTTAACCTCTAGCATGAACTGGGGTATAAATCTCCTAATATCCTTGACATTTTTGACTATAACTGGTAAGAATTCTTTGTTTCTTCTTGAGCCTATTTTCCCATTACTGGGCTTTGTGATGCTTTTCAGGGTACATGTCCAGCATTGTATGTCACCCTGTTAGCTCTGACCCTCATCATAAAAAGAAACTGTTGGTTACATTAAAGGGTATGTCTAGACTTACTTTCACTTTCGAAAGAAGATATGAAAATTTGGCGCTAATTTGCATATCTTCTTCCGATTGCTTTTTCAAAAGAGTTTTTTCAAAAAAGCAAGCAGTTGAAACGCATTTCTTTTGAAAAAAAACCCTTTTTTCAAAAGAACCTTCTTCCTCAAAAATTGAAGTTTACAAGTTCTTTCCAAAAAAAGGGGGTTTTTTTTTTCCGAAAGAAGCACGTCTAAACTGCTTGCTTTTTTGAAAAAAAAACCTCTTTTGAAAAAGCGATCGGAAGAAGATATGCAAATTACCATCAAATTTGCATATCTTCTTTCGAAAGTGAAAGTAAGTCTAGATGTACCCAAACTGAGTGACAACTCCTAGCCACGCCGGTTGGTTATGTAGCACTGACAGGCAGAACCAAACCTGGGATCTCTTGAGCTTAGTGCATGAGCCTTTACAGCTTGAGCTAGAAGCTGGCATTCCAATTAGCCAGCCCCATAGATTCCTGAGGATTCTGCCAGGCCTAACTTTGCCTTGGTGAACTTCAATTCATGAATACTCCAGAAGCATCTCTCTGTAGCATCTAGACTATCACTAGATGCTATATAAAGATGAGATGATACACTGAAAATGGTTACAAATTAAAATAAAAGTGTTATCACACTTTCTGGAGAGAAACTTACCATGTTTTAACGAATATAATCCATAGGTTATATTCATTTTTACAATCCCCCCCCCCCCCCCCCCCCCCCCCCGAAGGGTATACTCAGGTGTGGGGTATACAGAGATTTTTTTAATTCATCAGGTGGTGAGCTCTCCATTGCCTCTTCCTGTGGCTGCACAGCTGCCAGCCTCCAGGCCGGGGAGCACTCACTCCCCGGATCCTGCGCAGCCGGAGGAAGGGGTGGGGGAGCGCTCATCTCCCTTCCCCCTCTTGCGGCTGCCCAGGAACCGGGCGGTGAGCATTCCTCCGCCAAGAGGCTGGCGGCTGCGCTGGAACTTGGGGCAGTGAGTGGCTAATTCCCCCCCCCGCCCGCCCCGCACTGTAAATATACCCCCTGCAAATATACCCCCGACACAGAAAAGTCATGTATACCCCGCGGGTTGTATTTGTGCACGGGGTATACAAGATTTTTTTTACTCAAATAGAAAAAAACGTGGGGTATATTCGGGTGCAGGATATATTCGGGGGCGGGTTATATTCATGAAATTACTGCACAAATACGTAATAGGCTGCAATCCTTGTCTAAGGCAATCTTCTCACCCATGGCCACTTCTTAGTGTCAGCAACCCACCATTTATGGATCCACATGGATCAACCATTCATGGTTATAAACAGCACTGAACATTTTGTCGCATCAGTGACAGATAACCAAAGTGCCTTTTTGCTCCTCCTTGTCGTCCCCAAAGTTAGTCCTTTCCATTACTCAGAATGAACCCCTGGGGTTTTGATTCCTGGGTCTACCTATGCTGATTCCTCATTCTCATGTTAATTTGCTTCTTCTGTTTACTTTCACTACAAAATGAATCGTTCAGTGTCTCTTGCATTATTGTGCTTAATTTACATCCCAACGAGGGAGATAATTTTTTTCCTCACAAGTGGGAGAGTAACCTGTTTCTCCCTTTGGTTACAGTTTTTAAAGCATAATACCAGTCCATAATTCCCCCCATAATGTTAACACAAATGTTTCACAAGGATACTAATGACCAGTGTATCACTGGCTTTCATTGGATACCTCACACGGCATTCCTTACAGATAAACACTCTGACAGCAGTATGTTAGGTGTCTTTCAGGCCTAATAATTGTTACTGATATAGTAGTGAACTACCAATGGGCCTCTGTGTCGGTGGGAAAATGAATCTTCCTCATATGCACAACAGTCAATGAAACTTAAAAAAAAAAATGCAGGGGCCACATTCAGAGATGATTTGCTGGTGAGTCTTCCAGACCCATCAGAGAGTACACTAGATCAATTTAGACTTCATTGACAGCACTGACTGCTTTCCACTCACATACCAGAAAGTAGGAGATAAACATGCCTGAGGAAGTGCAATGGAATCAGAGTTGGGGTACGTCTACACAGCACCCTAAACTTGAAATCAGATATGCAATTTGTGCTATGCAAATTGCATATTTTATCTTGAATCTATTTAAAATAGCTTATTTTGAAATTTGACACATCTACATAGTGCCAAATTTTGAAATAACACACTGTTTCGAGACATCCCTTATCCCTCATGCAACAAGGTTTACCGGGATGGTGAAATAGCATGCCTGTTATTTCGAAAAATATTTCAAAATAACAGGCAGTTTGCGTAGACGTGGTGTAGCTATTTTAGGATACCGCTGGTATCCTGAAATAGCCGTGCAAGTGTAAACATACCCTTAGGAACTAACTTCTGTTATCGCTGAATCGAGTCACAGGTCTCTTATCTTGGCTATCAAAGATCTCTTCACTAATAAGTTATAAAACAATTATTAGGACTCAATCTTGCTTTCCTTGGGGTTAATGGACTTTTACTGTAGAGTAGTGCTGGTTGAAATATTTCCAGTGAAATGTTTTCCCTTCTAATCAGAACGGACACATTTCTGCCATGTTTCAATTTTGGTAACCTTATATTTCGGGGAAAAATTGGAAAAAAGTATCAGAATTAAATTTTATGATGTTTGTTTTAAAAAAGACTTTGTTCATAAACTATAATGTAACAAATAAGAAATAAGTCAAATTAAAATGATTTGATTAACATGAAACAGTTTATTTCCAGAACTTTATTTCACCAGAAGTTAAGGCATTTTTGGTTTTAGACCATTTGAAACTAAAACAAGTTTCCAAATATCTGCAGAGTTTCAATCAGCTCTACTCTAGAATGAAGCAGAAGCAAGTCAAGAACTTGCTGCAGGTCTGATAGATGCTAGATGGAGAGTTGAGATTAGGTTATCAAGAAGAGGTACAATCCAGATTTAAAACAGGTTACAGAAAAATAGTCTGTTTTTCCCTGGTTAAAACTCAGAAGAAATTTTAGGCCAAATTCTGTTCCATTAAATGACTATAAATCCACAAAAATTAGACTAGCAAAAATGGAGTTACTCTGATGTACACAGGCAAGCAAACTGTAGCTGTTAATCTTCAGACAAAAGACTGAAGGTACATTCAGTTTCCATTGAATCAAGCAAGTTGTACTTGCATATCTGAGTGTACAATACAGCCCAGAGTGTTAGCTGTAACTTTCAGCTCATGACACAAGTTGACAGATGCTACGAAATTGTGATTTTTATCTCTGGTATTCATTGTTCCAAATGTATTTTCAAAACCTGGCTATTCACTGGAACAGGTTTAACTCCTTGATCCATTAATGGCATAGAGTATACTTACTGTCAGCAATGCAAGTACTAGAAACCTGCCAGCATGAAAGGATTAGTTAGAAGCAACTACAACTACAACTGTGCTAAATTCACTATTTTTGCTTCATAAAATGTTCACATCAAAAATACATGTTGGAGGAATTTCAGAGAACCTGTGGCCTTTCAGACCTGCACAGTTTTAATCGGGGGATACCAGCTAAAGGTCAAGCTAGAAGAACATGGGCTGAATTCTGCTTGTGGTTTCTTTGTTTGCACAAGCCTCAAATTAGGGGTGCTAGGAATGCTGCTTCACCCCCTCGCTGGAAGCAGTTTCCTTCCTTTACATACAGGGTTTATAGCTTGGTTCATCATCTCTCAGCACCCCCGCTGTACAAATTGTTCCAGCACCCCTGCACAAGGCACAATTCAAAACGTAAGTTTTCCTTGGCACAGCGGTGGTCAACCCATTCGGAGCAAAGTTGTCGAGCAAAAAAAAAAAGGACTGCCATTTTTGGGGGCTCAGGGGCGGCTTACGAGCCCTGGAGGAAGAGGGAAGGGGCTTCTCAAGCTGCACCCGGGGGACAGGGAAGAACCGCATGCGGCTTGCAAGCCTCAGATTGGCCATGGATACCTTGGCATAATATATATTCTAGTGGCACCTTAGCCCTGGTCTACACTGGTTATTTTGAAATAACCCCTCTTATTTTGAAATAACAAGTAGAGCATCCACATTACCAAGCCCATTATTTCAAAATAATAACTCCTGCTTTCCTTGGGAAATAACACTAATTTTGAAATAGTTATTGTGAAATAGCGTTAGTGTGGACACTCCACTGCTGCTATTTCAAAATACTCCTCAGAATCACTCAATGTAATTACTCTCCAGTGATCCCTAGGCCTCTAAGTCAAGGTAGTGCATCCACAGTAACAGAGCCTGCCTCGGACTGATTCCAAGGCTCCCCCTCTGTGGGGACATGCTATTTCGATTTTGTAAAATCGGGAGTTATTTCAAATAATTATTTTGAAATAACTTCCTAATGTAGATATGCCCTAAGCAACTAACAAAAATATATAGGATCATGAGCTTTAGATATATATTTCTATATCTTTTTGTTAGTCTCTGAGGTGCCACAGGACTACTCATTGCTTTTAAATTTACAGACGAACATGGCTACTCCTCTGACACACCTTAGCATAATAGTTACTTTCAAATAAGAGGGCTCAATGCTGTCAATCCCAGTTTCAATGAGATTGCCTAAAAACCCTCTTGTACTACTAACAATTTTTTTTTCTTTTATAGATCTAATTGGTCTGCCATGGGTGTGTTTCATTTATACAATAATGAGTCTAGCATCACTGGCTTTCATCATTGGGTTTATACCAGAGACAAAGGGATGCTCTTTAGAGCAAATATCCATGGAGCTAGCTAAAAAGTAAGTATCAAGTATATTTGCATCCCCACCACTCTCCCGATTAACGTGTGACCTTTTAGTGCCAGATTAATAACCAGAAAGTTGCTTTGGGTTTGCTTGCAAAATCAAACTCCCCAAGGATTTGATTGTTCAGTCACTGAAACCAACGGCAGCCTCCATTTATTTCAGAGGTAAAGGATATATTCCCCAAAATGGATTCATGGTCTCCCACTATCAACTTCATTGTAATGAATGAGAAATCAGAAAGAGTATCTAGAAGTCAGGTTTCCTGGCACAACCCAGTTGCTTTGCAACAGAACAAAAGAGGCAGCATGCTCTAGTGAATCTGTCCTTGAATGTTGGGAAGGACATCAGATGCTTCAGAATTTGGGTATGTCTACACTACAGAGTTTTTTCCAGAAAAATGGCCATTTTTCCGACAAAACTTGAATTACGTCCACACTGCAATCGCGTTCTTTCGAAAGAAAAATCAAAAGAACAGAGGGTTTTTTCTTACATTGGTAAACCTCTTTCTGCAAGGAAGAAGCCTTCTGCAAGGGAAAGAGGGTTTTCTTTTGAAAGAAGAGCCCTCCAGGAAATAAGACAGGTGCTCTAGTGGCCACTCCTTCCAAAGTAATCACAACTCTATAGTTCCTGTCTCCTGGCTCCTCTTAAAGCTGCAGTCACCCTGGACAAGCCTTGTGGCAGGAAGCCAACCCTAGGAACAGCACCTCACAACGCGGCTGTCCCTGCCACAGGCCTGTTCACCCATGGCGGAGCAGAGATCCTGTCCCTCCTCCGGCTGTGGGGCAAGGAGGAGACATTCCAGGGTCTCCGCTCCAAGCACTGGAATGCAAACATTTATGTCCAGATGGCCAAGTCCCTGGCGGAGCACGGACACCCACCCCCCTGGACCTTGGAACAGGTCCAGAGTAAGGCCAAAGAGCTCCGCCAGGGATACATGAAGGCCAGAGAATGCAGCTCGCGCAGCAGGGCAGGGACCCCACACCTGCCCCTACTACCAGGAGCTGCACCAAATCCTGGGGTGTGGGGAAGCCATTACACCACCTGTCGTGGACTCTGGCCTCAACATGCCCGTCATCGCCCAGCTGGAGGTCACGGCAGAGGAGGACCAGAGACAGCAGGAGGCGGATGACACAGCCACCGTCAAGCTCTCCTTGGAGCCAGTTCCTGAGAGCCTGGATGTCTCCCAGGCCTCCTCTGACACTGGGGAAGGATCTTCAGGTGAGTGCTCTCCGTTTGTCACACACACAGGGCAGGGGAGGCGGGTGCAGAGAGGGAGGGGTGCAAGCATCACTCAGCTTGCTCGGGCTGCACATTCTGCTGCAGTCCGTGCATGTGGAACCACGTGCAATGTTAGTGTGCGCCACGTAGACTCAGCAGGCAGCCCCTGAGCATGCGAGGCTTCCAAGCTCAGGGGAGGCCACACACACATGTGGCCCCAGAAGGGGGTGGGACACCCTCCCACCATCTGCCACGACTGGAAGCAGGCTAGGCACAAGGACGCAGGCATGACCCCAGACACACCGAGGAGTGCTGCACACAGCACACGGGCACGCCTGCACGTGCAAGGCAGCACCCGCTCCCGCGGGCAGTGCTGTGAGACACAGGTGTGTGTGTGGGCCCCAGGGAGGGCCAGGCTGCTCCCAGCTCCTCTGCCACCCATGGGGGGATCCTACTGTGGCCGGACACTTTCCTTGCCTGCTTGTCCATGGGCCGGGGTGGGAGGAAGTGGGCAGCATGGTCCTCTGGGCACCTTGGGGCCCCTGTGAGGCAAGGCCTTGCTCCTGGGACATACCCCTCCTCTGGCCCGAGGACTGTTGGTCACTGCTCCCAGAGGAGGACATGGACTCAGCGACAGTGTCTGCATGGATGACTGACTGCCTCTCCCTCTTCGTGTTCTCCATAGCCAGACCATTCGGGACTGAAGGGCGAGCCATACCAACCGAGCCAGCCGCCAGAATGGGGGGGACCCAAAAGCGTGCCAGGGTCCATGAAGACCTGATACGGCAGCGTGTTAGTGTCCTGCACGACATGCAGCAGATCCTGGCAGAGAAGATCCGGGAAGACTCAGAGTGACGGAACCGCGCATGAGACCAGCTCATGCAGCGGTGCGATAGCATGTGTGCTATCACGAGGGAAATGATGGCACACCTGCCTGCTGTCACTACTCCTGCCTACCACCCTCCTGCCCTCCCTGCTATGCCTATTCCCCCTTCCCCTGACCCCCCAAGCAATGCCCATGCCCCTTCCCCCTATCATCCCTGACCCTGCTCCAGGCCCTCCTTCTCTCCCCTCCCCCTTCCCGCTAGCCACCCCCCTGTGGTCCCAGGACCCACCCAATCCCAAGTCCTATGAGATCCCCATACCTGAGGTGGCACATCCAGCTGCCCCCCACACCACTCCAATCTCCCCTCCCCCTCCAGGTTATGAGCCCTCCTCTGTCTCCCCCTTTTTTTTTGTTAAAGACAAATACAAAGTTTGTTTTGGTCAAAACGAAACTGTTGTCTTTATTGAGAGGTCAGGGAAGAGGTGAAGGGAGGGGTTGTGGTGGGGAAGGGATAGGGCAGCAAGCCAGAGGCCCCTATGGGGAGGCTCTGGGAAGAGTTACTGTGGTCCTTGAAAGAAATTCTTCATCAGGGCCTCCCAGATGTGCACCCCGACCTGATGGGCCTGGCGGATGGCAGCTGTCCGCAGCTGCCCAATGGCTCTACCCCCTTCCTCTCTACAATGTTGTGGAGGACACAACATGCCAACACCACCTCGGGAATGTTGTGCTCCCCCACGTCCAGGCAGGTCAGGAGGCAGACAAAGGCACACTCCACCTGAATCCTGTCCCAGTTCAGGTGGACATTAAATTGCTCCCTGCTGGAGTCCAGGTGGCCGGTATAAGGCTTCATTAGACACACAATCAGTGGGTAGGCTGCATCCCCCATGATGCACGATGGCATCTGCATGTCCTCAACTGCAAAGTCCCAGCTAGGGAAGAATGTTCCTGCCTCCAGCTTCCCATAGAGGCTGGAGTTCCGAAAAATCTAGGCATCGTGCCCTGCCCGACCACCCGACAAAAATGTCCATGAATTGTCCATGGTGGTCAACCAGGGCCTGCAGCACCATAAAAAAGTTGCAGTTGATGTACTGGGCTGCTCTATCCTGAAGTGCACGCATCGGGATGTGGGTCCCGTCAGTCACTCCCCCACAGTTTGGGAACCCCAGGGCATCAAATCCAGCCATGATGGGGTCCAGGTCTCCCAGGCGGATGACCCTCCACAGCAGGATGGAGGTGATGGCCCTCACAACCTGTATAAGGAGACAAACAAGCACACAAAACAGAGAATGAGAGAGGGGGTGCCTGAGCCTTTGGGAGGTGCCCCCCTCTCATTCCCTCCTCCCCTTCAAACACACCAGAGCCACCCCCTATGAGGTCAACCCCCCAGCAGCAGGAATATCCTCCCTTAGTCTCCTCTTTTCTAAAATGAAGAATCCCAGTCTTTAATCTCTCTTCATATGGCAACTGTTCCAAACCCCTAATAATTTTTGTCGCCCTTTTCTGAACTTTTTCCAGTGGTAAAATATCTTTTTTGAGATGAGGCAGCCACATCTGTACACAGCATTCAAGATGGATTTATACAGAGGCAAGAGTAGAGAGATACCATGGATTTATACAGAGGCAGTAAGATATTCTCTGTCTTACTCGCTAATCCTTTTTTAATTATTCCTAACATTTGGTTTCCTTTTTTGATTGCTCCTGCACATTGAGTGGATGTTTTCAGAAAATTATCCACAATGACTCAAAAATCCCTCTCTTGAGTGGCAATAGCTAATTTAGTCCGCATTATTTTGTAAGATTTAAGGACTCAGTCTCCTTTGCTCTCACCTTTCTCCTGTATCATTGAACAAACTTCAAAAAGATAATTACTACAAAGATGAAAGCTAGCAACATGCAAGTGTTTGTTTCACATGGCATAGCAAAGTATGTTTCCTTTGCCTATCTAATTCCAATATAAAAGGTAAAAAGTTAAGCAAAAAGTGCCACCTAATGGAGACATGGGGTAACAGGCTACTGCCATTCATGGGACCATATCGGTCTTAGGGTACTGAATAAACAGCAAAATAGCTAAAATACTTAGACAAAAATTAAGCTTTAGATATTATGTGTCAATGCATTTTGGCAGTCTTTGTTCCTTACATTACTCAGTAATTAGTATTTTGTATATAAGCTGGTCAAACATTATTTATTGAATAACTTTTCAACAAATCCTTGCAACAGTAGTTGAATGTATTACTAGGAACTGATTGTTCATTATGTGACCATCTGCAATTACAGCTTATTTCTGTGTCAGTGAACTGGCCAAAGGGTTAGACATATTTAGAAAGGGAAAATAAATTTTTGCCATTTGATTGAATGCTAAATGTTTCTTCTCTTTCAGGAGGTATGCAAAGAGCTCAATTTTTCGGATTGGCCAACGTAGAGAGAAACTTGTGCCAATAGAACTTCCCAAGAGAGATCTTCATGAGCAGTTTTACTAGACTTGAGAAGGTTATTTATCCAAGACAGCTTCTCAAGAGAACTAATGCTCAAAAATGTCCTGAAACACTGACACTACTACACAACACTTTGTATCTTATTATGTACAAGATAGTCTATACTCCATTCTTTACTAGCTTTGTATTGCCACTGAAAAAAAAACATTTAAAATTTTTGTAGTTTAAAGTTTATTAGAATGAATTAAAATAGGTAAAGCCAACATTCCTCATCACCTCTACATTAACCCACCTCTGAAATATGGAAGGTTACTGGGCATTGAAATAAAACAGTTACAATATTTAACACAGGGACAACCATACTCCTAACTTCTTCATGTGGGGACCCTCAGGGAGATGGAAAGAAATCAATAGCTCCTCTATCCTAGGAGTTATCCTAAGACAGGAAGAATCAGAGTTGACTTGAAGATCACTTTGTGTCACAATACAGTTCACAATAGACTGGGAGCCTCTAATAGAGAAAAGGAAGAATCTGTGCAGTGCAGTTATTGATTAGCAGCTTTATTATTCCCATCTGATCATGCTGTAGGTCTACATGACTCTCTCAGCACTCTTGACCCAGCAAGCAGAAGGTCTTGTGTGAAACTTGGATTGGATTCCACTGTCTACTTCAGTTATTCCAGAGTCCTGGTCAGGAACGTGAAAGTGATCTTTCTTGGACAATCATCACTTGCCCTACACTATGCACTAGCTAGTTCACAATTGCTTTGCTGAGCAATAAGCTTGATTAACTTTTAAAACAGCAGCAATAACAATTAAAGCTATGTTGTTGAACTTCTAGATTAGGGAATCTACGTGGCAGATAAGTACTAAGGAGAATGGGGAAAAAGAAACTCAGACACAAATTACCATTTTTCAGTGCTCTCTTACATGCTGAGACACACAGAACTTGAATCTATATTCAGTATGACCATAATTAGCTCATTGTGCTGCTTAGAAATGTCAAGCTATAACTGTCACCAAATACAGCCTCTAATACCTAACACAAGTATACGGAGTGGCTATGGTGGTCACATTTCACAAATCAATTGGAGGAGCTTCCATTCTCTTTGGGCATGTCTACACAGCAGGGCTAAACCTGAAATAAGCTATGCAACTTGAGCTATGTCAATTGTGTAGCTTAATTCAAAATAGCTTATTTCAGCTTTTGGTGCTTTCTACACAGCAAGAAGTCCAAGAAAGAGCATTCTTCCTTCAACTTCCCTTACTCCTCATAAAATGAGGGTTACAGGAGTCGGAGTAAGAAGTCCTCTCGACATTATTTTGACATTACGTAGAAATAATTGCTTGCTGGGTAGACATGGACTGTTATTTCTGAATAATGACAGTTATTCCAAAATAACAACTTAACCTTTGCCTAGAAGTTCATTAATGTTCTGGTAGAGCAAACTACCAGAAAACAAGTAAGTGACTCAAACAGATGGTATCAAGTTGTTATTTTAGGGAAATCCTGATGGTTCACCACAAGTCCGCAGTGGAGTCTCTTTTCGTTATAACCAGGATTTAGTCAAAGAATCAGAAGTGATACCTTCAGTTGATATTTGCCTGCAACTTCTTGGCAAGAAATATGATGCTGCTTTAATTACTCTCATCTCATTGAAAAACCAGATTTCTTTTGTACAAGAGAAACTGTAATTTTCCACCCCATCTGGCTAAGCTATGGGCTTATTCAGGATATAGCTTCTCAAGCAATTAAGCTTTCCATCAAAGATTGAAGAAGTGCATCATCTACTAAACCATTAACCACTAAGTTTGAATACCAGAGAAAAGCTAGAGAAAAGTCTTAGATACACATTTCTAGCAGCTGTTAGGAATTTAGCTACCTCAAGATGTGAGCCTACTGATCACAGTTTTACCTTATCCTGCATGCTATGGAAGGCTACAGCTTGATCTCCCAGAGAATTCACTTCAAAGCTCTATCCAACCATTTTATACAGAAAGTAGCAGATGTACTCTATCCCCCTGCCAATGCAGGACTTTTAATACCATGATATTTTCCTTGTTTTAAAGAATGCAAACCCTGGAGCTTCCACCAAATCCCTTAGATCAGTGCTCCAGGGACTGGTAAGGTCTCATAGTTGGCCTTTTTTCATGACACTGGTAGTGTTAATACATTACCATGAATGTCAATTTTGGACTGATTTCTGATCAATCAAATGAAGAACATTTGCTATTCCCCTTTCTGATGAGAGTGATAGTCACTGTTGGAAACACTGAAATACTGCTGTGCACACTAAGTGGGGCAAAACCCCAGTGCAGGTAAGTGCAGCAGCGGGAACCCAGCCCTTCTACTGAACACAACAGCAGCTTCCACTAACTCCCCTTCTCCCTCTAAAAGCACTCCATTACCAGAAGGAGGAGTTAATAGGAGAGAGAATCCTCACCTGCAGGTTAGAGCTAGGAGGCAGCTGCCATTGTTTAGAAGGGAGGAATTGGAGTGGCTGAGTTGGCAATGAGAAGCCAAGGAGTGAGGAGAGCCAGAGAAGAGTGGAATCCAGGAGAGTAAGATTTATGCACTCATATACATTTTATATGCATTTAAGTTTGAATTGTCAACTTGCAATTGTTACGTACACTTTGAAGGTGGCAAAGGAGTGTGCAAAAGCCAGAAAGCAGACCACGACCCACAATTTCTTCACCTTTTAGACGTCTCAGGAAATTTTGGATTCAGACTCATGATTTTCAAACTCTTCAGGCTACATCTACATTACAGCCAGCTCTGAGATCGATCCACCAGCTGTTGATTTTGTGGGTCTAGTGAAGACCCATCAAATCAACTGCAGATCATTTTGCAGTTGATCTCTGTACTATATCCCCTCTCAGATGCCCCCGAGGAGAAAAGTAAGATAAGTGGATGGGAGATTTTTTTCCCATTGACCCCCATGTGTAGATCCTATTGTAACTTGACTGGAGGTATGCTGACTCCAGCTACATTATTCATCACTATTTACCCGCAGTTATTCACATAGCTGGAATGGTGAACCTGGTTGATTTTCTGTGGTAGTGGAGACATAGGCTTAAGGTTGGCTATAGTGTAACTTAGCCTGAATTTTCCTTCCGTTAAGGAAGTATAAGCGAGTTAGTAATTTTAAAATACTAGTGACCTTCCCTTTATTAAATTCTCCATCTTGGGACTATTGAAACAGAAAGAATATTAACATTTATAGAGTACTGTTTATGTAATTTGGTTACTTTGTGTTTCTCACCACTTGAATAATAAAAAATCTAGGCTGTTTTTTGTTTTGTTTTGGTTTTGGTTTTGTTAAATACACACCAGATAGAAAAGCAAGAGAGACAGATTCATTTTCATCTTCTCATGCAGTAGCCAACTATTATGTTAGGGCTGCAAACACTCAATGTTGAAAAAAACCCTGTGAAATTAAACAAAATCACAGAATATTCCATTTTCTCTTAGACATTAGGACAAAAGTACTTTTAGAAAACAGACAAACAAACAGAAAACAAACCTACATAGGACAGTGTTCTGTTATTTGTAGGATGTTGTCTGTTGAAGGATATTGTTGTTTGGTTTGCCACATGCAACTAGTTTTCTCATTTCTATCTTTTTGGCACTGTAGGAGCATGACTTCCCAATCAGCAGATCCCTTCATGGCTCAAGATGCAGTCGCAGGCTCTCATCACATGGAGCCCAGTGCCAAACACCAACCCAGTGCTGCTGTGGCTACTTCTTCTCATAACTCGGTCCTCCAGCCAGGTCTCTTAGGGTTCATCTACACTGCACCCTTAGCTCGAAATAAGCTACACAATTTGAGCTACGCAAATTGTAGAACATATTTCAAGTTAATTTTGAAATAGCTTATTTCGTAATTTGGCATTGTCTATGCAGAGGTTTACGGGGATGTCAGAATAGCGAGCCTGTTATATTTCAAATAACGGGCTTGTTTCAAAGACATGGAATAGCTATTTTGGGATACCGGAAGTATCCCGAAATAGCGCCACAGTGTAGACATACCCTCATAGTCCCTCTTCATTCAGACAGGACTGGATTAAGGTGGGGGGGGGGGGTTAAGGCTAATAGGAGGGAAGTAATCAAACATATCTACATATATTTGCATATTATTTATGTAAAATTAAGTTTATTCTATTCTGAATATACTCAATTCTTCAAGCATGCTTCTAAGTAAGAAGTAGGATGAGACACATGATGCTGTCCTCTTAGGCCTCCTTCTTCCTAGATAGTAGAGTGCTCATCTGTAAGAGGGTGAACACTGCAACATTCCCCATCCTGTTCACCTCTTTCAACTTTGCCCCTCTACTCTTAGCTCTCCACATGGCACAGTGCAAAGCCAACCCCTACGGTTGCTTTCCCCAAGCTATGGATTCTACTCCACATGTCTTTTTTCACTGACTGCAGTCTGGGAGGCAGCAGCTTTTATTATGTAAAAGGAAACCACTGAAGTAGCAGAAGCATCCATGGAAAAGTTACATTGGGTGGCATCGTGTTTTAGAATGTCTTGCTCAGAAAGGTTGGCTGGCTGAGGACAATGAATTACTGTTTTCACATTGAACCCAAAGATTATTGGTGGAGAGACACTCACTTGGCATAGTTCATCTGCAGTAATTCACATCAGACCATTCTATCACCAAGATCCTCCACAATTAGAATCCTAGAATAGAATCATAGGTTGGGAAGTGACCTCAAGAGATCATCTAGTCTGGTCCCCTGCACTAATGGGAGAACTAAGTATTATCTATTCTAGAATGTGAGATCAGCAATTTTGACATCAAATTTTTAAACATGAGTTCTGAGTACACCAGCCTCTCCCCCCGATGAGTTGCATTGGTTTGTTTTATGCTTTCTCTAAGAAAATCAGCTAGAAATGGTACAGATCTTTAGATAGTTGCCCACTTCTCTACAATGTTATCTGTTCAAAATCACTGTACAAACATTAAACAAACTTAATCTAAAGCCTTTCAGCTTTTGAATGACCAGGAATTGACAAAACAGAGCTATTCCCTGTTGTGCTCTCTACCCCGCCTTACCTCCCCGCCCAAACAAAAAGACTTCATTGAAAATCAGCATCTTAAAAGAGCTTTTATGATCTTTTCCCCCCTTAACATGCTCAGAATTTACTCAAAGACACTGACTAAGATTCTGCTTATATCAGACATTAAAAAAAAAAAACCCAGAGGAGACCATAATTTATTCTTGTGGGAAAAGCTGTTCTCCTTGACGTCAATAAAACTACACAGGTGTAACTGTCAACAGGAATTGGAGGTTGTTCAAATTCTCTTCTCAAATCACACTCATTCTTTGCTGACCCAACATTTTCCAATTGGGAAAGTTAGTTTGGGTTGTGGCAGAAAAATGAGGACTTACCTCAGGTTTATTTAGCTTTATTTTCAGTTGGAATGAAATTCAAAAGAAATCAAATGTGAGGTACTTTTGTGAACTGCCAGAAAACCAGAAAATGGATAGAACCTGCCTTTAGCCTATTCAGCCAGTCTTTTTATCAGTCTGTCTTAGCCTGCTAAGAAGTGGATTTAAAATCCTTGAGGGAGAAGGGAGGAAGAACATCATTCTGTGTTGAGCTTCCTCCGGTACTTTTGCAACCCCTTAAAAAGATGTGTTAGCCTGTGGAACTTGGCGAAGCATAAGGAAAGCTCTAGGTTGCCTCTGTGCATCCCATTACAAAAAAATACAAAGAAAAAAATTGGATGTCTTGGATTTTTAGTACAATGCAGCATTGAACACAGTGCATCATACATGTGAAGCTCCTTGATGGAAGATACTGTACTTTTAAATGTTTCGTTATTCCTGCAAATTTATGGAAATTCCTTCCTTATATATAGGTCTGCCTGGAGTTGGATCACATCTGCAGGTTCTGTGCCAGCTTCCTACCCTACTGCTCTGGTACTGTGTCTTCCCCTTACCACCCCTTTGCCCTGACCTACCCCTCCACAGGAACTCAGCAATTGCCCAAAAATGGGAACCAGTGCACAGATGATGGTGGTGATGGGCACTCAGACCCAGGAGGCAGCATTCAGAGCTGTCTGCCAGCCTCAGCAGAGGAGAAGGACAAAGGGAGCCTCTTTCCATTCTGTCAGCTAAGCAGAGCTCTGGAGAAATCAGGGTGGGGGTTCTGGGGAGGGGTCCATGCCCATTCAGTTTTCACCCACAGCTGGCACAGGTTCTTGGGGTAACCGGCTTTTTAGTGTCCGGTCAGCAGTGTGTTCCTGCAGCATGGGGAGATGCAGACAGGAGGGAGCTGCTTTATCTTTCTTGGTTGCAGGAGCACTCCAGCAGGGCATCAGGAACAAACTCACTCCCCTTCACCTGGTCCTGGCCATGCACATATCCCTTGCCTGACAACAAGAGGGCCTAAGACTGTAGCCTTACTAGCCTATAGGTTAATCTCACCTTGTTTCCAGGGGTAACAGAAGTCCTACCGGTTTATTCTGCAGTGATCTTGTGTTAGGTCTTCAGCCCCAACTTCTGGGCTCTGTCATCATTGTGCACCTTGTCTCAGAGAACATCACAATGTCTCTACCTTCCCACATTCGCCAGCCCCTTGAAGTTCATCCTTTTTTCAAGCAAGCAGCTTCCAGGCCTCCCCCACCTAATTCCAACTAAAACCATGAACATATACCACTTCTATCTCCCTCAGGCTTAATTGGTCATCCCTCTTATCTTACCTCATTCCTTAGCTAAACATGGAATCCCAAGGCTACCTCTCTCAGATTCTAACTCCTATTTCAAGGTCCGTCACAGGAGCTACCTCCTTCCTGCCACCTATTACCAGACCCAGCTTAAAAAGAGGGTGCTCTCAATCTTCTAGATGCTCCCCCAACAAAACTCCCTCTCTCTGTTAGCCTTCCTTTTCCAGCTGTCCAACAATTGGAATCTATCCACCAAGTCAGGATAAGCAGGAGAATAGCTCCTGCATCACAGGTGGAGCTGAGCTGACCCTCCTGAAACAGCCAACCAGACTGTGAAAAGGCAGTGATCCTGCACCAAGCTCTAAGCAGCCAGACTTCTAAGCCCTCTTCATGATTACACGTGAAGAAATCAGCTTTGGGGCAAGTTATCAGCTCTGGGGCAAGTTATCTTTTTTCATATCATCCTCTTCTGCCGTTCTTATTGCTTGATGGGGAAATTGCTATCAATTTGTCAACATCCTTCCATTACTAGGAAGTGCCCAGGAATAAATGCAGCATTCTTGATATCGTCTTAGCAATAGCATTTGGCAGGAGATCATTAGATTCTTGATTTGTGCCTCTATATCTTCATGATGCCTCTATACAGGTAATCTAATAAAACTACATTGGTTTATTATTACGGCCACACTACATTTTTTCTACAGAGCTCATGTAATTTACTTTCCACTATCACCCACTTGGTCCTTTGCACCATTACCTCTTTCTGAATAACTGTATACCATTTCATACTGGTGTCATAGCCTGCAAGTGTTCTCCACCCCACAAATACACAAAATGCAACTGGCTCAGGAACTCCTCTGGCAGCTACCTCCCAACCTCTCATTAAGGACTGGACATGTTTGTGTTCCTGTTCTCACCTCACACTCCCCATTGATCAGGCATCTGGGGGGAGCGGGGAACACAAAAACCAAAATTGTCTGAGAAAGCAGAGGGACAATAAGGATCTATACATCTAACCATGGAGGCCTTTTGTCTTAACACAACCTCTGAATTTGCAATTATTTGGAAATTTAACTATCACACATTTCTGTCCCCTCTTCTAGATCTTTGATCAAGATATTAAACAAAATTAAGACAGGATCACTGCAGCAGCCCATTTTATGCCTGCCCCCAGCTTGATTTATTGCTGTTTCATTAACCTTCATTCATACTCCATCAGTCAGCTTTCACTCCAAGTAACTACTAATATCCAAGCCAGTATGTTTTGTTTCCTCAAAGAATTTTAATGAAAATCCAGAAATACTTCACTTACTGCAGCCAATTGTTTTACAATTTGATGCAGAAAGCAGCAAGCAAGGCCACCTCTTGCAGCTGTGTACCCCAAACTCTCTGTCAGCAGCTAAGGACTGAAAGATCACACCCCAGCTAAGGACTGAAGGATTACACCCATCATATTTACTGCTCATTGTCCCATTCTCTCTCTCAACCTGAATTCAGAACTGCTGCATTCCTGGAAGTGAGTTATGCAGCTCCTCTAAACTAAACCCATTACAAACTTTATACCATCATGCATTTCCCTAATGCCACATTTTACACAAACCATTTTAGAAATTACAGCATTCAAAATCTGTCCTTACAAGTTATTTTTCAGAGATGAACAATTGGTTCAGTAATCAGGAAAAAAGCCTGAGATAAGATAGTCTGGCATTCATGTCCTTACTCTGTCACATGTACTCTGTATGAACTTGGGCCAGATTCACAATGGGGATAACACCTAAGACCAGAGGAGCTGGAACCAAACTATAAACCCTGGCTGTGTCTACACTGGCAAGATCTTGCCGCCTGTCTACACTGGCCATGAGTATTTGCGCAAGAACACTGACCTTGTACTGTACAAAATCAGTGCTTCTTGCGCAAATACTCTGATGCTCCCGCTCAGGGATAAGCCCTCTTGTGCAAGTATTCTTGCACAAGAAGGCCAGTGTAGACAGCAACGTTAATTTTTTGTGCAAGAAAGCCTGATGGCTAAAATGGCCATCGGAGCTTTCTTTCGCAAGAGAGCGTCTATACTGGCACGGATTCTTTTGCGTAAAATACGTGCTTTTGCGCAAAAGCATCCGTGCCAGTGTAGATGCTCTCTTGCGCAAATACTTTTAACGGAAAAACTTTTCCGTTAAAAGTATTTGCGCAAAATCATGCCAGTCTAGACGCAGCCCCAGTGTATAACAGAAACCACTTCAAGCCAGGAGGTGCTACAGCCCTAGTTCCAGCACCCATGACTAAGTCCTAGGTCTGCTTTGAATTAGTTATCAAGGTACCCTAGACCAGTGTTTCTCAACCAGTGGTACAAGTAGCCTTAGGGGTATGTGAGAGAAGTCAGAGGGGTACATCAACATAACTGAAATTTGGAGAAAAGTGAATTTTTGTTTTAAGTTTTACAGCGCTCTATTATTTTTGTACTTTTTACGCCCAAAAATTTCATCGCCCGTCCTGCTACTATTAAGTTGTTTAAACAAATGTGTTGCAATGGTAGAAAAAAATTGTGTGTCTGAAAACTGTAGATACTGAGGCTACCGATAATTTTTTTTAAAGGGGTACTTTATAAAAAAAAAAAAAAAAAAAAGTTGAGAAACACTGCCCTAGACATTGTAGTGTCAAGTGCTCTGGAGCCAGCAGAAAGATATCTAACCGAGTCAGCAGCAAAATGCAGAGGAAAGGTGTGAGGCTAATGCCCCTGCACCAGCCAACTTACTCCAGTACTAACACCTATTGATGCAGGCCTGAGGTCCCTGAGTGATAGGTTGTAGTGAGGCAACTAATCTGCACTTGAGATTTGAACCTGCAACCCTTTGTCTGGCATTAAGCATGTAGGCAAAGTGAGCCCTTTCTCACAAAAATCCTCCTCACTCCTATAGCCAATAGCCAATAGTTCCTGCTATAGAACAGGAACTTGAACCCAGGTCTCCTGACTGCAGGCAAGGGTGCTGACCACCATATTATGGGGAATTCTGATATGGGTCTCTCTTCTGTTGCAGCTGTTCCGCTTTGGAAATAATTAGCCACAAGGAAATAAAACACAAGAGACTGATTTTTTTTTATAGCCCTATGGTTATGGTACTTACATGGGTAACAGGAGATATGAGAGAAATCTACCCCAAATACTAAAAAGCTAGTTTGGGTTCTCACTTAGGATTTGGTTAACCTGGGTTGAAATCTTTGCTCCAAATCAGGCAAAGTGGGGATTTAAATCTAGTCCCTCCCACACCCTTCAGGTAAGTACACCAATTACTAGGTTATTGGGTATTTGAGCAGGGACACACAAATTCACAAGTTGTTGAGTCCCAGCTGTTTTATGGGGGCTAGCAATGCTCTGAGCATGGCTAATGGGCACCACAGATGAGATGAGTGAAAAACTTGAGTATTCTCCTGAGGCTTGGGTGTGTTGCCCCCATCAGTTCATTAAAGGGGGACATGGCAACAAGACAGCTCTATACATTCAAACTAACACAACTTTAGGTACCTATGGGATCTTAAGCAACTATAGTGTTAGGGAGCAGCAGTTTTGTGAGTATCAGTGGCACTTGCATATTAGATTTTGGTGCCTAAAGCATTACATATGTAAGTCTCTTTATTTGTAAGAGGTAGATAACTACCTCCAAGAGAGAGAAGTGCACTGTGAAGATAAATAAGAACTGTGAAGCACCCAAATACTAGGAACTTGATAAGTAGTTTAGATAGATACATAGCTGCTTAATTTCTTGGTATTATAAATTCAATAAAATACTTAGATGATACATAATTTTATTAGGCACATTTGTTCAACAGTAATGGACACAATTGGCTTCCACATTTGCTTCCCCCTTATCTCATTCTCTGATTTTTCAAATAATTGCCCTGGTTCAGAACACCCTTGAATCCATGATATTCTGCAAACATGTCCATTTGTGTTTGCAAGTATTCCTTTAACTACCTTTTAATCAATATCCCTACAGACTTTTTTTCATTTTCATAAAGATACAGTTTTAAAATGTCAGTGACTTTTAGACTATTTAATTTCCTGCATTTATAAAGATAGACATGTTCTCTATGCTCACACACCACCTTTGCTGTTACCACTATAATGCCTTAGGCTACGAGTAATCTATTCGGTCTTGAGTACTGGTTATTCTTTTCCTCTAGCAATCTTGACTGTGTATTTAATGTTTGTTTCCCTTCCTTTACCATTTCCACATAAGTGGATGTTTCCAACTCTTTGCATTTCCTCTCCACATGTAGGATAAAGGAGAGGTTGCTATGCTTCCTTTAGGGTGCTCTACTTTTGTTTCACATTTATGTACTTAGTGTACTATAGAAGTTCACAGTATTTTTTCTGACTCATGTTAAGGTTGTACACTACCTGCAGCACCAAATGTGCACTTTATGTTGATTTCTCAAGGTTCAGACAGGGGAAAATAGACATATATACATTTATACATATTTATTGTAGCTTTTAAAAGTAACATTTTTGTTTATTTTAAGTATGCAACCTTCCTATGTTCCATATGTGCACGTATTAAGAGGATAAATACTGGTTTCCAAGTCCAAAATTAATACTAATGAAATTAGATACCAAAAGCCAAGCTTTGCAGCTTGCTGAAGTTCTTGTCAGGGTAATACTATTATACAGTACCAATATGACATAGGATTTAGTCCTTCAGATATAGCCTAGAACTGGATTAGCATGGTAATTACATTGCTTTTGCTTCAAGATGATGATCTTTCTTCATGGTCAGTCATCAGTTCACAAGATGGCTCCTTTTTCATGCCCAGCCAATATTTAAGGGCTATTCATTTTTCTACTGAGGCTTCTTCAGAAGTAAGCGGTCTCGATCACCTAAAGATGAAAGCTCAGCAGTGCAGGCCATCATGCTTAAAAGCATAGTCTCTCCAACATGACAGCAAGAAAACAGTTAAAATCTGGCATTCAGTTAAAAGAACTAAGAATATAGCAAACCAAATTCTGCCCTCTGATATACTATATGCATCTACCACTGATTTCAGTCTAGCCCTCTGCATATTACTTCACTCACACTCTCACACACACTAAAGTAGGAACAAGTATCAGCAAAAACTATACTTACATTATTTCCAAATTAATTCACAATTATACAATTTTAATGGTAATAGAAAAAGGGGAAAGGAATATAACAACAGTATTAAGAGAGCTATTTTCCAAATTTTTATTTGTGCACATTCATCAAGTGAAAAAGATAACTTTTACAGCTTCTTTGGTGCCCAATATTCATCATACAAAAATGTAAAAGACTATTCACAAATAAAACACAAGCTCAAACTAAAAAAAAAATGTTTGAAAGGTAGTGCACATCGTGACAGGTCTGCTTATGAATACACAGAAATTACTGCAAAAATAAATAGAATGTCTTTTTAAAAGCAGCAATTTCATATTTTGTAAACTTCCGTTTTTACAATACAGCACTGTTCAAAATAAAATCCAAAGGGACTGGAGTTTACACTGTGGCCATGAACAAGTAAAAGAGTCTGTATTTCCTCAGCTACCGTTGGTCCAGTTTTCCTTTTTGCATTTAGTCCAATGTGCAGCAGTCTTTAAAGGTGCTTGGTTAGGGAACCTAACCATTAAGTGGTGAATTATAAAATTTCTTTCCTGCTTTCAAACACGAATGGGTAAATCTGTTCCACAGCACTGGCAACAGCCTTAACGTTTGGCCCTGAGACATTTAATAAATGGAGAGAAGAGAGAGGAAACAGTCAGGGCATTAAAAAAGCAAGAATGTAACGATATCTCAAAAAACATTCAGAATATATTAGCTAACAACATTACAATATAGACACCCCTCTTTTCATATTCAAGAAAGCTGCTATGTACTTAGAGGAAGAAAATAATATGCAGCTCCTAGAGCCTAAAATGACATTTAAACTGGTTATTGACTAGATTAGAAATTAATAACTACAAACTACTTATAAAAATTATATACTCTCTACTAGGGATGTTAGATAGAATGTAATTGAATAATCGTGTAACTGCACCAAATCTTATCAGTTACACAATTATTTGATAGTCCCCAGGGGCAGGGCCAGCAGCCAGTGCACTCCCAGCCCCACTCCTGGGGAGCCCCCTGCCATCAGGCACTACTGCCTCTGATACAGAAGCAGCTGTGTGGAGAGGCAATAGCGTCTGTCCGCCAGTGTCCCACCTGCCTCACCCCTGCGCTGCTGCCTCTGATACAGCAGCACAGCAGGGGAGGAGGGAGAAGATATGGCTCTACAGAGCCCCACAAGCACCAGCTCCCAGCTGGCCACCCCTCCCGCTGCCTCTGTTGGAGGCAGCAAGGGGAGAGGTAGGGGGCTCCGCAGAGCTAGCACACATGGGGATCCAGCTTGAAAGCCAGCTTCCCATGTATACCAGCTTTTGCTTGCCCCCCACCCCGTTCATGCTGCTGCCTCTCTATCAGAGGCAGCTCCACAGGCTCCGTTGCTCGTGGAGAGGCTGCTTAAAAACCGGCTCCAGCATCCGCCTCCCACCTCTGATACAGAGGCACCAAGGGAGAAGAGTGTGTGTAGTCATTTGGATTTACCAAAAACCTAGGCTTCTCTGTTACCTGTTTACACAACTATATGCTAACATCCCTACCTTCTAGTACACTGGAATATAAGAATCCTGAAAAAGATGGGGGCTAGTAAGCATACCATATGCCTTCTGATTTACTACTGTTCTCCAGAACTTGTATACCCACCGCAAATGATGATCATTTCAATTTCTCATTTCATTGAACTAACAAAGGAAACTATTTGTAAGTGACAGATTTTAAACTAGGTCTTTCAAACAAAATTAGACAGCTCAGTACAACCTGATGAGCCTGTAACTTTGTAATTTGGTTTATTGAATACCTCTGCCATCAATCTCAAGACAAAATCTTTAGCCCAAGATCTGGTTATTGCCTCAAATGTGGAGCATTCTCAGGTTATCATCTGAACCAAGGGTGTGCAAAATTCAGCCCATGGGCCACATCTGATCTGTATAACATTTTTGTCTGACCTGCCATAATTCCTGGCAATTGTGGCTATAACACCATATGAGGCTCTTTGGCCATCCTCTTACAATCTTCTAAAAGTCCAGCAGTGGCACTTACACAAGGCATCCCTGTCAGGGGTGAGAGGAGGTTCTTACCTGTGGTAAGCACCTCCTGGACAGAGACTGCACCTCACACTCCCTCCCACACCTCAATCCCCTGCTCCAGGTCAGAATGCCCTCTTGCACCTAAATTCCCTCTCAGGCCCTGCATACCCCAATTCCCTGCCCCAGACCAGAGCACCCTCCTATATTAAACTTCCTCCTAAACCACACACCTCTCATCCTGCTGCATCCTAATACTCTGCACCAGCTCAGAGCTCCTTCCTGTACCCAAACTGCATATCTTATCTCAAATCTATTTTGAAATGGCTTATTTTGAATTTGGCACGTCTACACAGCCATCCGTTAACCCTCATGCAATCAGGTTTAGTAGGATGGCGAAATAGTGTGCTCGTTATTTTGAAAAATATTTTGAAATAACGGGCAGCTTGTGTAGACACTGAAGTATCCATAAATAGCCATGCAGTGTAGACGTACACCCAATAAAAATAGTCAGTATTTTAGGCAAAAAAAGATAAATACAATAATATTTCAGAGAACTTGTATTCATTGCCTCTCAAAGTCAATATCAAATATCATAGCACAATATATAATGACCTGCATAATTTTAAGACCATAAACAATTGCATAAATGAAAACTAGAGCAAGGGTAATCAAGTCACATGTTTCATGGCATAAACTGATTACTGCTGGGGCCCTTCCCTGCTGCATGGATAACATTACCAGTTTGGCTGAGCGAATTTGGGGAGGATTTTCTGCATTCCTGTGAAACATGAGCTATTGGCCATGGCCAGAGACAGGATACCAGACTTGATGAAATAATGGTTTCATCAGCAAAGACAAGAGGATTTCAGATGTTTCTTTTTGAAGTAGTGATCTTTAAAGTGATCACAAATCTTTGCATATCCTATTTATGTACAAATTTCAGGAAATATAACTTTAGTGCTTTTTTGCACATTTATGAAAATAAGAAAATACATGAGGAAGAGGGTCCTTCTCCTATTTCAAACTCTGTGAGGATTATACAAGGCCGATCAGTCTACATGCTCTGCTTTCCAGGCAGGCACTACTGAATGCACTGCAACTCATTTCAATTTGTCAGCTACTATAGAAATATGAAGTTCTAGGATATGTCTACACTGCATGGCTATTTTGGAACACCAGAAATATTTTTCAAAATAACAGGCTTGCTATTTCGCCATCCCGGTAAACCTTGTTGCACGAGGGATAAGAGATGGCTCGAAATAGCTTGTTATTTTTAAATTTGGCGCTATGTAGAGGCGCAAAATTTCAAAATTGCATATTTCAAAATAGATTCGAGTTAAGATATGCAATTTGCTTAGCTCAAATTGCGCATCTTATTTCGAGTTTAGGGTGCTGTGTAAACACACCCCTAGAAAGCAATGCCCAGTAATATCCAACAGGCTGTGAAAAGCAGAAACAGCGTAAATAGGTAAATGGGTCTTGCAAGGACAATAGTGATCCTCCCAAAGCTGAAGTCCTGGAAGGGATCCTACACAGCAAGACAGAGGATTGTGGAGATTAGCTCAGAAAGAGAAGAGAAAAGTTGCAGAAACCCAGTACTCATTTTAGGGGAAGGAAAGCTGGAGTTTATGACTCTTCCTCAAGCTTCTTCATTTCTTTTTCTCTCTACATCTAACCTGCAGCTCTCCCCACCCCCGCATTTTTTAACAGAAAGTATTTCTCCTGATTTTTAACAGAGGTTCCTTGTTATCAAATACAAAAGTTAAATCATTGTTCAATAAGTTGGCTACACTTCTGGGAACATTAAAGCTTCCCATTTATTTGAAAAGTCATTTTTCTCTATGTTTGGCTGTCACTAGTTCAGGCTATCTTGCTGGAACATTTACATTTTGGGTAGATTTCTATTTTGGATGTTTGTGGGGTTTAGTTGTAATGACTGCAATTAAAAGAACTATATTATATAAAATGTTAGATATTTGTATGGATCCCATAATTCCCCCTAATACAAGTGTCCCTAAGCATGATTTTAAATACCAGTATCTTATCTATCATTTCCAATCAAAAGAAATTTAGTATTCCACCTCATGTGTATCAAAGCTCTATTTCCCTCAGTTTTTGCATCTTTAATTCATTCCTCCCCTGCCCCATTTTAACAGGTGTGTGTGCTCTCAGCTGATGTTTCTGCACATCTGGAAAACATAGTAAAAACATTCCTGAGATATGGAGCAGAGAATTTCAAGTAGAAATAGATGGGAAGGAGAAAGGCAGCATACAGCTTCCAAGATTTTTTTTTAAATTTCAGAACTAAAGTCAATATAAAAGTTCCAATAACTAAGGAAATCCTTTAGATGGCTGGTTTCACCACAAGTATTTTAGTTGTTTATTTCATTTTAAGTTTCTAGCCAAGGTTGTGTGTAATATTCCATTCAACCAGGGGCAGGAAGAAGATTACCAAAATATGAGATAGACTAGAACCAAAACCTGAAACAGAGCACTCTCTAACACCCACTAGGATTATGTTGCCATTTTATACTGACTGTGCCTCTCTAGGAGCAAGGTGCATGCCTGTGATAGGAATTGTTGCTAGAACAGCAGTAGTTTATGGGACCATACAGAAGAAAAATGAGCAGGTTAAAGTTTTAGAATCCTTAATTAAACAAGCAAATATCCCGTGTTTCTGGAATATAAACTCAGTTTTCTTCTATGCCTCATCTTCCCAGAAACTGATTACACCACTTGTATACAACAAACATATTTGATCTGCTGGGAGTATTACATTCTCCCACAGCTATTCAGGCACTTTCACTGAAAGACAAATTATCTGGCAGCATTAAGTACAAATGAAATCTGACATGCCTGTCTCTCTGTTGCTTTGAAAGTCTAACTGAACTCTCATGAAAGAAAGTAACTTAAATATTTATTTTGGCATCATAAAGTACCCGTTACTGTGATACTTCCTGTTGAAAAAATCTGTAAGGTAGCTCTGAGAGGTTTTATTCTGTAACACACTGCAGGATGAAGCTCCGGTTCATAACTAGAAAACAGAAAAGATTGTCAAAGGTACTTCTATATTTGCCAATAAAAAGCTGAAAAATTGAAGCAAAAGATTAGAGTTTTCTTAAGACCTACTGTACCTAGCATGAGGTCTATTATTCTTCGTAAATTCTGGCAATCTGATTTCAAAGGGCATGTTGCACACTGCTAAAACATTGACAACCTTAAAATCTGTGAAAATTACCTTTTGGAGAGAAAAAGAGAACAAGAATAAATTTGATTATTTCAACCAATAAAACCCAGCATGTTAAACACAAAGTTGCTAAGAGAAGAAATCCAAACAGAATTAGGGTAAATTTTAAAATACCTAATTTAGTTCAGAACTATATTTGTAATCCAATAATTAGTCTAGCAAAAAATAAACACAACTGCTTTTTTGTGTAGACTCAATTACATTTAGAATGAATATGTATGGTCTATAATATTGTAATAAGCACTTGCAACTAAGTTAAAAATTAACTAAACTAATTATTAATGAAATACCAAAATAAATGACATAGGGAAAGTCTGGTTTTCAATGTTACTAGAACCTACTGAGGTATTACATAGCTTGCTCATATTAACAGCTTTTTGTTATTTTATTTAACAGTTTCTCTCACAGTTCAGAAAGCCAATGCAATAGTGAGAGATTTTCCTGAAACTCTTAATACAAAATGAAGAACCATTTTTGTTCAAACATTAAATAAAATATATTCAGAGAATAAGCCTACCAAATTTCAGTTTGAACAGTTAAATTACAAGCAGATGAAAATGACCCCTTAGAATGGAAATGCTTGTGCAGTATTAATTTATACATCAACATGTGTTCTGCCTATAATGGTCACTCTTTAAATAAAACTCAACCATATTAATCTGTTTCTGTACGTAAACGTGTTTATTTCCTATAAACCCATCACTAAAGCTTTACATAAACATATATTTTATCTGACTTAATTCAACATTCTGCTCCACCATTATCACTTTTACATGATAGCTAATATTTTATAGCCATGTGACTCAGTTTTTCAATTTGATTTCATGCACTTAGGATACAAAGAGTTGCTGTGTATTGATTGTCTCCCCCCCAAAATTTGGTGGCCATTTTATATGCTGAATAGCCTTGGAAGGAGGCCATTCTTACTTTCAAATCATCACTCTGATGTCTATCAAATTTACTAGCAGGCATGTAATGGTTGATTTAATTAATTAAAATTAGAGCAACAGATTGCATACTAGCTCTAAAACATCATTACATGCCCTTCTGCTCCAGGAACAAACACCAAACTGAATGGCTCTACCAGCCAAGTCTAAGTCACTTCCTGCAGAATACTTTGCAGCTGACTAGTAGATGTAACTGACTAAAGTTCAGGCAAAGATGAGTTCCATTTTTTGTGTGTCAACTAAGGAGTAAATCCTGGTCCCAGTGCACAGTCTAACTAACTAGACGATAGCTACTTGCTTTAGTTTACATTAAGAAAAAAATCAAGCTTGTAGCAATTAGGAACTATTTACCGTAATGACTATCCTAAAACTAGATCCATTGGGAATTTTTTTCTTTTCATATGACAACTCTATTTACGTTATTCAGCATGTTTTACAAATGGATGGGGCAAATTGAGTATAAAGAGGACATATGCACACACATATATTATACATATATATCTATATTTGAAGGTGACTACTTTACCCAACCTCTTGAAACAAATTTCTGTTCATTGGCTGATAAGCAAGCATGATGCTGAACAATCATGTGGGAGCCCTAAATACACTTACAGAAATGCAATCTCAAGATAACTTATTGTGTTGCCACACAATAAGAATCTGAGCGAGAAAATATTGGTTGTGAAATTGTTATAGCATTTGTAACTATCAGTTCTGAAAGGTCCAAACAGGATACCAACTATCAACAGAAATATAAACATATACCACTATTCACCCTAAAAGAGAAGGTTATCAGAAGGAAGATCATTACCTGAAAACCTAGTTTCTGCAAACTACGAGCTAATCTTCTGGCACCAAATTTAGCTTCTTCTTCACTATAATTTACAGAGAGATAACAAGCAGCTCATTTTACTAATAGTTACTGAAGCAGAACTAAAATTTTAACACGTATACATATACACATTTACATACTTACATATGTAATCACATACAAACTATAAAGAACATGAAAATGCACAATCAATTGAAGACATGCCAATGTTGAGGTAGCCTGTACATATGAAATCAGCCCCCTTGTGTGCATGCATTATGACTATCCTGAAAAAGGAATTTGGGCAGCAGCAGCAGCAGCATGGAGGAAGTAGCTGAAGCCAATATCAGGCAGTCAGCAACTTGGTAGCAATTGTGACCTAGCTACAGGAAGAGAGGGGCCAGATGGGGCAACAGCATGGGCATGGGTGCTAGAGAGAGCTAAGCAGGGAGCTGGAAGAAGAAATAGGAAGTTGGAGAGTCGAGAAGGTGATGAAAGGGAGTTAGGGTGAGTAATGATGTGTCCCCTAAAAAGGCAAAATACAGCTGATGGGTTGCTTAAGTAAAAATTTGGGAACCACTGTATTCTATTATAGTTTTCCACAATTACATGATCAATACTATATTTTTCACAGAATCCTTGCTTCATTCAGTGCACAGAAGAGACCTGCTCTGGGGATAAATCAGGGTTGTGTATTGAAGGAGACTTGTCTGCAGATCCCTGTTTCATTTCAGTCCCCTTGCCCAGCCAGTCCCAGTGCCCTCCGACCCTAAATTTGAGACTCCACTCCTCCCTTTCACCAACCATCAATTTCAGTCTCCCTCTTTTCCTCCACCCCTTGGCTCTTTGTCCCAATCCAGTCCCTTGTCCTCTCTGCATTGGAGTCAGGTGGCAACCTGCTCCAACTGCCTGGTCCCAAGCAGAAGGTCATGGAAAACACAAAAGAGAGAGGCTCCCCGGACAGGTGCCAGGATCCAGATATGGCGCAACCCAGAGCTGTAATTATAGGGAAAATCATGCTCAGTTCTGGGCACAGCATGCCAAGAGAAGACCAACTTTTCAGAGAATATAGCTGCTAAATCGAAGAAGCAAATGGAGATTTTTTTCCCCCAGGCTTTAGAACTTGGCCAAATTTGGGTGGATTTTCACAGGGACAGCAAAAAACACTTCCCTAGCCCACAAAGTACCCCCTCTACTCCACACTCCAGTTTCAAGTCCCTGCTCCAAAACATGGAGATGCTAGAGATTCAAAGAAAAAGTTGTCAGACTTTTTTTTTTTAAGTTGGGTAAAGCAGTGTATTTTCCCTAGTGTTATTCTCAGAAATAATGAGTGAACTGTTTTAGTTTAAATTTAAAAAAAAATTCAGGCCAACACAGACATCCAGCAAAGAGAATTGCCGCCCGCTGTTAAAGTTTGGCAAAGTTATCAGCAACTGAAAACAGGCCTTTATAATGGCCTATAAAAGTCATGCAACCTTTAGAACAGGTGGTTGTTATGAGAGCTGCTGATAATATATATTACAGTAGATTTCATGATAAATAAGTGGTATTTTCAAATGCCATGAACAAGAGTTTCATCCAGGAACAATGTTTTCCTTCTCCTATAAAAGAGGAAATTCACCTTGTGGCTCCTGTGCAAATAACTTTTCCTGAGGACCAAATTGTCGCTGTAATTCTAGGTTTCCTAAGCTTCATTAATACTTTCTGAAAGAATTGGAAGAAAAATAAGTATTAGTGTATGTGCAATTTCATAATGATAAAACAAGTGTAATACAAATAAAATATTTCTTCTAATCTATTATAGCCTAGAGGACTGTTCCTTACTTGCCTTCAAAAGTTAAATCAATATCAGCTCCTGATAAGAACAAAATAAACCTGAAATCTTAGCCAATAAGCAAGTACTGTATTAAAGTAACTGGCTGCCTGGTGGCTCAAATGAACCGAAATTGTTGAAAAAAACCAAACTATATTTACGGCAAGTAGCATTGTGCTAAAATAATCTCCTATCATTAGGATGTCACTGCTCTGACTCTTTCCACTGACTGAATTTGTGAAGGAGACAAACTCCTTGGTCTTATGTGCAAAGTTTTACACAACTTCAGTTTTTCCAAATTTCAGACCCCATTTTCTTTTGCTTCCTCAAGCACCCTTCCTTGGCTAGACCTTGATTTCTCACTGTTTTTCTCCTCCTCTAACCTGTGAAGCTGCCCAGTCTTTCAAACCAACCTCACTATCTTGCTTCAAAATAGCACCTCAAACTCATTCTGTGACTAGCATTCAATAATGACCATCACTTATGCACTTCCCCTCCACCACTCATGCTGACCCAGTCAGATTTAACAAACAAAAGACTGCATAATAGCTTTCTAACAAGCTGTTCCCCTTACCTAGATATGGAAGCTAATTGTACACATTAGATTAAGCTTTTCAGGACAGTGACCTCCATCTTGCTTTATTCCTGCACATCTATGTGCACAACCACAATACGGGGTTATATAAATAAGATTCAAGACAAGTTTTTGGCATGTCAGAATGGATATTTTTCTGGCCAATCCAACTAACCCCTGCATGGGCAGGAAGATGGACTAGATCACCCGTTAGTGGCAGCCTTCTTGCTACTGCCTGAAATTTCCCTGACAAAATTTAGGAAGGCAGCAAACCAGTCTCTGGTAACAAAAAGTTTTGAGAAACAATGGACTAGATGACCTAACAAGATTTTCTCCTTGTTTAATATAAGGCAAGTGCGCACTAGAGATGTTAAATATTGGTTAATTGAATAGTCAAGTAACTTCATGAATTCTCATCGGTTAGTTGACTATTCTATAGCCCCTGGAGGCAGGGCCAGCAGCAGTGCAGGGTGCCAGGTGGGAACTGGTCTGCAAGGGGAACCAGTATAAAAAAACTCCTCTTGCAGAATGGCTGCTTGTTGCCCTATGCTGCTGCTTCTTTATCAGAGGCAGCAATGTGGGGTGGCAGTAGCCCTTGTCCGGAGGTGGTGGGGTGGTCTGAGCTCCCGGACCAGGTGCAAACTGGAACTGAGCTGGGCTTCCTGCCCACCCAGCTCCTAATGCGCTTTAAAAGCAGAGCCACAGCAGGGATAGGTCCTGGACCCAGCATGAGCCAAAACTGAGCCAGGCTGCTGGCCAGCATGCTAAAAATTTTTTACTGCTGGTGTGGGGTGTGTGTGTGGGGTGTGTGTGTGTGTGGGGTGTGTGTGTGAAATGTACGTACTCTATAGCATTATCCTATAAGCTTTTGCTTATCGGTTAATCGACAACACTATTACATCCCTAGTGTGCACCAGAAAAACTGCATTTGATTTAATTTCACAAACTTTCTTATGCCTTCAAAGCACTACAACATTTGTCTTTTCAAATTTAGTATCCATGACCAGACACAAACCCAGCAAGCCTGAACAAGAAAGAAATTGGAAGTCAAAGAGATGAGAATCCAGCTATTCTAAACACAGTTCTGCTATACTGACTATAGAATTCACACTATCAACTGTCTCTGATGTATAAATATTGATAGAGCTCTATTTTGATAAACATGCATAAAAGCTAGTCTAATTTGGCATTTGAGATATGTTAACAATCCTTACCCCAACATCACGCTTGTAGATCACATTTGCTCCCTCTAATGCAATTTTTCTCAAGTTTAAATGACATCTTGTTCTAAAAACACACACTACGTTTGTGATTAAAATGTCCAATGCAACATCACTCTCTGCATCCATTGGGGTGGTTGAAAACTCAGACTCCCCTCCAGCACACCATGAAGATCACATTCTGAGAAAGAAAATAATGCAATTAAAAATACTGTGTCACACAGTTGTCTAAAATCATCCCTTTCATGTAAATTAGTTCCTTAATTGAGATAGTTTTAGAATCTGGAACTGAAGAATATATTTTATGCCATTCTGACTCATTTATGGGATGTGTTAACTACAGGTTTTCACCCTCCATACCAGAAAACAGGTAACCTAAACTGAAACATGAGTTTTAATGCAGTGAAATCATTAGTTCTTTCATGACAGTTTCTGATAAGTAAAAACAAAAAAATTAAAAGAATAAGAAATCTTAATTATACTAAGCTGTTCATTCAAAAAAAGTATTTGGATTTCTGTGACACCAAGGAAAAGATTTATGCACTTATGAGTGTTGGTAACCTTTCCTCAAGTCAGTGCAGGATAGATATAGACATAAGGAAAAATGTTTCTCTCTTGACTGTTTCAACTAATAATGATAGCATAGATGAAAATAAGGATCAAATATTTTCCAAAGTTTATGCTTTGGAACTATAAGCCTTTTCATTTGCCTTTGAAATAGTAAGACACATGCATGTGTTAAAAGACTGTGTACAGGCAGTCCCCGGGTTACGTACAAGATAGGGACTGTAGGTTTGTTCTTAAGTTGAATTTGTATGTAAGTCGGAACTGGTACATATTGTAGGGGAAACTCTAGCCAAACATTTCTCCAGAGCTGTTTTATTCTCCCACACCTCACTTCCCTCAGTCCTTTATTCTCAAGCTGAGGTGTCTCCTGAGAAAAGCCGCTCCGCATCTCCCTGGTCTGCTGGGGGAGGGGGAGGGGCACTAGCTTCGCGTCTCCCTAGTCTGCTGGGGGGAAGCACCTAGTGCGGGGTTGCCTCACCCCGTTTGTAAGTAGGGATCCAATGTAAGTCAGATCCATGTAACCCGGGGACTGCCTGTATATATTAAACATGCGTAAAATAAAAGAATAAACTGACTTGAAAAGTATTTTCCTCTTATATTAGCTTTTCTGTGTGTACTCAATGCTATGAATGAATTGTGAGCAGAGGTACCTGATTACACTGTCATTCTATTATATTCTTAACACTGTTTCAGTATAACGTGGAACTATAATACAAAAAGAAATTTAACCATTAAATGGTTAAAAGTAGTTTCTGGCATAAGAGAGGAACTATTTCAGAACTCTTCTCCCCTACAAACAACACACCCTGGCACATTAGATAAGGTGAGTGAGGTAACTTTTTTTTACTGGATCAACTTCTGTCATACTTAAGAATTATTCAGTTTCTCATTTGTGAAAATCAGTCCAACATAACTAAAATAAACTAACTCTGAAACATCATGGGGTTCAAGTGCCCTACTAGTAATACACAGAACTGTCATTTCCCACTTCAGACTTGCTTTTTAAAAATCAATTATTTCAACACAATATTGCCATTCACAATTAAATTCAAATAGAACTATGCAATTACAACTTCAACTGTTTTAGTATTTTTTTTACCAGCATGCACCCATCCTCCTTAAAACTGAATAGGAAAGTCAGCCCTGTTGGTTTTGTGGGGTGTTTTTAGATTTTGGGGTAGGATTTTTTTAAGCAGGGAGAAGGCAGGGGAAGGAGGATATATCCAAGGTTACATCTACCCTAAAGTTGGGACCATGCCTTCTAGCCTCAGTAGACAGATATGTGCTAGTTCCGCTTGAGCTAGTATGCTAACAATAACAGCGTGCACTGTGGCATGGGCTAACCACCTGAGGCCAGGCATGCCTAATGCCTTAGATCTGAGAACGCCTTAGATCTGAGCTCAGGTAGCTAGCCAGTACCATAAGGACATCTCTTCTTCTATTTTTAACATGATAGCTACTAGGGATGTAATAGTGTAGTCAATTATCCGATTAAATGATGACCAAAAGCTTATAGGTTAATGCTATGGACTACACACATTTCCCTTCCACCCCTCCCCCCAACCAGTAAATTTTTTAGCAGGCTGGCCTGCAGCCCGGCTCAGTTCTTGCTCATGCTGGGTCCAGGACCTATCCTCACTGTGGCTCTGCATTTGAAGTGTATTAGGAGCCAGGTGGGTAGGCAGCCTGGCTCAGTTCCAGTTCACCCTGGGTCTGGGATTTCACACACCCCCCACCACAGACAGGGACTGCTGCGACCCCATACTGCTGCCTCTTTATCAGAGGCAGCAGCAGAGGGCGACAAGCAGCCAGTCCTCAAGAGGAACTGGTTTTTAAACTGGCTCTCCTTGCAGACTAGCTCCTGACTGGTACCCCGCACTGCTGCCCACCCTGTCCCCAGGGACTATAGAATAGTCAACTAACGAATAAGAATTCATGAGGTTACTCGACTATTCAATAAACCGATATTTAACATCCCTAATAGCTACTGAACTCAGACCCAGGGGATCAGGAATGTCTGAACTCAGGCGATTGACCAGTGCCACATCATCTACACTGCTATACAGTTTTCTAGCTTAAGTGAAGCTAGCACATATCTGTCTATCAGGGCTGGAAGCATGCTCTCAGTTTCAATACAGATACCCAGGGTGTCTCACTGGAGCTCAGCAATTTATTTTCTTAATTTTTACCAGTATAACAAAGTAAAAATTGTAATACTGCTTGTTAGGAAAAGTCTTGAAAAATTATGAGTTGGTAAAATGGGCAAGATTTTTGCAGGAAAGATTCAAAAGCTAAAGCAGACCACAACTCAAGAGATGGAGGCCATAGTTAAGGTTAAGAAGTTGTCATAGTTATTTTTTAGTAAAAGTTATATATAGGTTGCAGGAAATAAACAAGAATTCATGGGAGCCTCAGCCTCACCACTCAGGACTGACCACCCAAGTCCTGAAGTTGCAGTGGTAATGAAAATCAATCACAGAATCTGTGACCTCCTTGACAGACTGGTAAAATGTGGAGGAGTAGCAGTGTTAGCCTGTAACTTTAAAAACAACAAGCACTGCTCATTGTAAGCCTTGGCCATAGTACATCAAACCACTGTGGATACATATACTGAAAATCCAGTAATACCTCATCCAGAATTAAAGCAATAAACAGCAAAGAGTACAATCAAAGAAAAGAAGTCAGCCTTAAAATAAATTCTCTATTCGGACTCATTTTAATCAAAAAAGCAGGAGGCCATGAGACAAGAAACTGCCACATACATTTCCTTGCTAGATAAAATACAGAGACAAGACCAAAATATTGATCAGAAATAAGCAAGCGGGAAACCAAGATTGTTAGTATCAACTTTTCCATCTAAGCACTTTTAATGTTAATTTGCCATGCATTCTTGGCCCCCCTACCACATGGCACTCTGCCAAAACTTCCAATCAAAAATCTTCTCAGACATGCCTTGAGTGGAGGACTCCAGCTGGATAACAAAATAGAAGGAGCAACCATCATATAATAATAACATATGAAAATGCAGATGTGTTTTAAATATGGAAATGGGAGTTTTGTATCATTGACTATTTTACTCTGCAGCTAGCTCTACATCTAAAAGGTTATGGCACAGCTCTTGGCTTGCCAGGCAGAAGAAAAAGGAGGTCGGGGGGGGAGGGAGGGAGGGAGGAAGGAGAGTAAAAGAACCGAAGGAAAAGCAAAGAATAGTGAGGAATAGGAAGAAAGCACAGAAGAAAACAGAAGATCATATAGGGCGTTGAGGGAAAAGAAAAACAGTAACTAATATTTTTCTACTGTGAATTATACATATCCTCAAGCTTATTAATGCCCTATTATCAGGGTGGATAAAAATCAATTAATTTTTGAAATCCAAAACAAAAATCAGATTAAATTTAAATCAATTTTTTTAAATACATCAATAAAATACTATATTTCTCATTTAAAATAACACTTATAATTAAAAATCACAAACATGCTAAACCTACACTTACAGTCTCATTACATAAATTAATGGCTATAGTCCAGGGGTGGGCAAAAAGGCCTCCACGGGCCAGATCCAGCCCACCAAGAAGTTGATCCGGCCCACAAAGACCTTGCCACTCTCTCTGCCCCCCAGGCCAATCAGAGCACAGGGGCGGGGAGGAGGGGATAAGCATGTAAAACCTCCTCCCAACCTGCCCCCGCACTGCAAGGAGCATGCAGCGCTTCTAAGTGCTACACACTCCTGGCAGGGCGGGAGAAGACTGGCCTGGGGTGGGAAGAACAGGAAATCTCCTCCTGCCCTGCAAAGGGCGTGGCGCTTCTAAGTGCTTCACGTTCTTTGCAGGATGGGGGCAGGGCAGGAGAAGACTTTGTGCACTCCCTAACCCTAACCCAGGCCAATCAGGGCTTGGGGTCCGGGGCAGTGCATGAAGTCTCTTCCCACCCTACAAGGGGCTCAACAATAAAGTCAACCACCAGCTGCTGCTCAGCTGTTGGTTGACTAAGCACTGCACTTCCTTGCAGGGCAGGGGCAGGGAGCAAGAGACTTCATGTGCTCACTGTCCCCAGGCCCTGATTGACCTGGGGGCAGCAGGGGAGAGCACATGAAGTCTCCTCCCACTGCCAGGGGCCCGGGTACCTAGAGGGAGCCGCTAGCTGTTCAGAAAAGCTGAAGTTCTTTCTGGGGGGCAAAGTCTTTGAATGCTCCCTCGCTCCCAGACCAATCACGGTGGGGAAACAGGGAAGTGTCCTGGCCCCACCCCTTCCACCTGAGACCCTGCCCCTTTCAGGGCAGCCCAGGGCCACTTTACAAATTTCTGAATTGGCCCCGGTCAAAAATTATTGCCCACCCCTGCTCTAGTCTGTCTAGCGTAACTACCAGCTCTTGTTTTTTTTGAAAGATCTAGGCTTTCAATTTGTTTTTCAGCAGACTAAAACGTAACATGTTCAAAGAAAGACATAAGCTGGATAGGATCGTTTTTGATCTGTGCTTATGTGGTGGTGAACCATAGCTGAGCACAGAGGAGAAGTTAATTAAGATATTGTGTTAAAGATGGAGAGAATATATAGGAAAAGACAACACAGGAAGAAACAGTGGAGTGAACTGGAAGGAAAAAGGAAGACATTATTCAGTACACACAGCTTCCTATATTCTCCCACACTTTTGCCACTGAAAAACTGTCATGGCTTCTGGGAGTAAGAGATTTTCTGGAAATATTTTGAAGAAATTCCCTGGGTAAAAAAAAGAAAAGAAAATGTGTCAAGTGTAAGCAGTGCAAGATGATGATGCCAGGAAGTTGCAAGAATGAAACATAAGAAGGAAAACTGCTTATTGGGCTGTGGATATGGCTTATTGATGTGGATATGGCTGAGTGGATCAACTGGTTAGTAACTTAAATAATCCAATTTGCAATGTATCATTCTTCAAGACTCTGTCTTTTTAGTATAAGTGTGATTTGACAAGAAAATTCCTAAGCTATTTACTATGTTGGATGTTACTAGAAAAAAAAGTTCATTTTGGCTAATCCTTATGGCTTATTTAATTAGTTAACTAGGTTTAGAATCTATCATCCAAGTATACCATTTCTTCACACAATGCACAAGCTCTGGAACTCCTTGCGAGAGGATGTTGGGAAAGTCAAGACTATAACAGGCTTCAAAAAAGAACTGGATGAATTCATAGAGGGTAAGTCCATCAATGGCTCTTACGCAGGATGGGCAGGGATGTTGTGTCTAGTACCTGTTTACCAGAGGCTGGGAATGACCAACTGGAAATAGATCACTTGATAGTTTACATGTTCTTTTCATTCCCCTCTAGGGCACATGACACTGGTGACAGTGGAAGACAGGATACTGGACTACATGGACCTTTGGTCTGACCCACTATGGCCATTTGTATGATTTCATCCGCAAAAATATAAAGTACCATTTAAATTAGGGATGTTAATTATTGGGTATTTGTGTAAACGTGTTACCTCTGGAAATGTTAGTGGTTACACATTTATACACAGGGGAGGAGACAGGCAGGAGACAGTGCTTGCAGGGGGCTGGCTTAAAAGCTGCTTCCTGAATGTACCAGCTCCTGCCTGCCCTCCCATCCCCGCATTGATGTCAGGTTTATCAGTTAATCATGTAATCGACTAGACACTGACATCCCTAATTTAAAATGTGCAGATTTTGGCAAGCTGAGGTTTTACATTTTAACAGTGATGCACCTATTTTCATCAGCAGTGCTCTGAAAATTCAGATGAAGAAAAGTCTCTCTCAACTGGAACCCTGAAAATGAATTTTTACTATAGCGTTATAATAGTAATCTATAGCTTTTGACAGTCATTTGGGTAAAAAGTGACATTTGTTATATAAGCAATATCTGAGCTGCCCGAGGCTCTTACTACATTTAAAAGGCAAAGGTGCAGCGGAGAACCTGGGGGAAAGTGGGAACTGCTTGAATTCCTGCTCATGCTGTTTCCCCCGCTGCACCTCTGGCTCCTCTGCCTCCCATGCCCCCCTGTGGAGATGGTGCTAGGGGGAACCGGCTTTCAAGCTGGCTCCCCCAGTACCAGCTCCTGCTCGCCTGCCCCCTCTGAAACGGGGCAGCAAGGCTGGGGGGGGGAAAGGGGAGAGTGACTTGTCAAGTTGTGACTTGACAACCCGATAAGCCTAGACTTTTCGGGCAGTCTACTAGTCACTTATATCCCTATTACACAGTAAACATCTTCAGATGTAGAATACTGATTGAAGTCCTGTCATTAACAATTGCATGTTGGACAATCTATTTAACAATAGTTTAGTGTTCTTTCAGAGTATGAACAAGAGTCAGGAATTTCACAGTTGGAGGTCTTGTTCACCCTTTGGTTCATATACATAATGACAAGCTCTTTCATTACATATTGACCTGACACTGACTAAAACAAGAATTCCCTTCTGTGATATCAAGGCAGGGGAGAGAAGGAAGGAAGCTGTCATTGTCTCAGTAATAGTCTAAGAAGTAGAATAAGGGATGAAAACTAAAACAAAATCTTCAGACATTCATTTTAGTATAACACATACTGTGAAAAATGAAAAGATTCTGTAGAAATGAAGTATAGTGAGCCACCATGCTTAAGACAAATAGAGAGTCAGTTTCATAGTTATTCCTTTTTAACAAAAGGAGAAATCAACAATCTTAACAAGAGGAAAAATGCAAAATTATATTTAGTTTTATGTGTATGTGTGTGTGTATATATATATATATATATATATATATATATATATATATATATAAACTGTTCTTTAAATTATACATATTTGGGAAACAGCACAAATATGGTACCAAAAGAGTATAGGACATGTAAGGTAAAATCTTGGCTCCAATAAAGTAGGAATGTAAAGTCCCATGTAATTGGTTAAACATTTAAATGTGAAGTTTACTTCTTATTTAACCCGCTAACCAATAAAGGGGGTGTGCCTCTCACCACAGCCAGGTTAGAGCGGTCCACTGCCACAGGCAAGGACTGCTCCGCCTTGGCTGGAGCAGCTCATGCCTGCAGCCCACCCCGGGCCCACCATGAACAGGCACTGCTCCGGACACCCAGAGCAGCCCCTGCCTGCAATGCTCCTAGGCCCACCACTAACGCAGTGGACCCGGGGAAAGGGGAAGTTGGAGCAGCCCTCTGCCCATGCAAACTGATTCGGTGTGGAAAGACCCCTGTGAAGTTACAGAGTTAATCCATACAGACCTGACTGCAGAACTAGGGTCTTCATAGGCTGTTAACTAATAATGGCACAGTCATTCTATTACACCAACAGCCATGCAATGAAATGATTAAAACTACAACACTTATTTTGCAAGACAGAAATAAAGTTGTAATTAGGGACGTGACTAGTCAAGTCCACTACTCACTTCCCCATATCCCCCCTTGCTGCCTCTATATCAGAGGTAGCAATCGGGGGAAAGCAGCAACTGGTTCCCCCCAACACTATCTCCGTGGTGCAGGAGGTGGTGGGGGGGGAGGCACATCTAAAATGCAGGGGCACAGCAAGCCTGGACCTACCTCTGCTGCAGCTCCACAGTTTAAACGTAGTAGGAGCCAGGCTGCCTGCACGCCTGTCTCCTACTACGTTTAAACTACAGAGCCACAGAGGGGGTAGCTCCTGGACATGGCACAATCTGGGACAGAGCACCTCCCCTTATTGACTAATCCTGTAGTCAATACAAACTATTGACTATACAATTAGTCAATTACCCTCTTGTTATCATCCTTAGCTGTAATAGATTACTATCTGTTTATTTTCATTCGTAAGCAAAGACTTAGATTCTACTTGGACATTATTTAATCTAAATGCTGAGGTGTTCCTTTAAACATAACTAGTCATCTGAATTCAGCAGAAAGTATTCATGGCCAAAGTAAGCCTTCAGGGATACAGATGTTGGCTTCACAGCACTCTTTTTTAAATTATTTTTAAGGGGAAAGGTTAGCTTACCACAAGGAAAAATAAAAAAAACTTCCTAACCCTCTAGCTCTGTAGCAGGAGCCAACTAGTAAGTTATGCCGCTCTCAAATCTTAGGAAACCTCAATCCCTCACCAACACTGGAGTTCAAGAGAATTCTAGTGTGTTCTAGCACTTGTGTAATGCTTCTACAGCCTCAGCGAGAAGGCAGTTCATGAGTCCAATTCCTGGACATACTAAAAACAAACTTTAAAAGAGGAGGCTGAAACAATCTTTCCTTTCTTCTGATTGGTGGTCTGTTGGATATGGTGTATGTTTGTATGAGTGTGTGTGTGCATGTAATATGTTTATCACACATATGGAGTTATCATGCAGTGGTTTCCTACTTAGATGACTGACAAGCAGCCTGTGAAGAACTCACCCTTTCATTAGCATACCAGATACATATTTTGTCTGTCAATATCATAATCATCACGCTATCAAGCTGGGTAGTGGGAAAAAAAGTTTCTGCTCAGAGGTGATCATCATAATGCCTAAAGTAATATTTTGTTTGTACCATATCATCTCTCTCTCAATGTGTTTGTATCAGAGCCCTCAGCGTGGAGCGGCAGCTGGCTCCATAGGAGTGGGGCCGATACGTGCCAAGAGCCGGATTAACAGTCATCAGAGTCCCTCATGTACAACCCCTGAGATTTTCAGTGGTTACACGGTTACCTAATTAACCGCTTTTTAACATCCCTATTATATACACTGCCAAGAAAGTATCTCCTCTTCTGAGCTAGTGATTCTATACAAATTCACAGTTTAGGAAAGTCACTGCCTCTGAAAACAGCTGCTGCTAGATTAATTTTTACAGAGTACTTACAAGCAGAAAATTGTTAACATGTTTCATTCATTTATATTTTTCTAAGAGACGCGGTCAGGAATTTTAGATCCAAAAATCTAGGTTTTGGAGGGAAAGTAGGCTTTATAAAGCCTAACATTTATTCAAATATTTTCATGAAATGTATAAAGATAGATTTATTAATTTTTTTATAAAAGTTGTGTTAAATATTCCTTTGCAGTAATTGTTGCAATGTCTAGGTTGGATTATGCTGTGGCATGAGAATCAAAAAACAAAAACATCACACAAACCAAACAAAAACCAAAAAACCCACAAAAAGCCAAAAACCTGATTCTTAGAAAATTAGATTCTTGTTTTGGGACAACTGAATGAAGCACAGAATATAAATGCACAACATAAATGGAGAAAAAGTAAGTAATGTTTTTAGTATTTATTATTTTTAAACTAAGCCAAAATCGTTTCATAGAAATACATGTTAAAATACAAAGCACAGATGTCAGGCCTAAATCATTTGACAGCTTCCATTTCACAGTGCTGGTCATCTGGACTAGATTATCTATTTTAACACACTGTCATGAAGGGGTAAACTAACCAAGAAAACCTACTTTAAGAACTTACAAAAAAAATTATTATTTTTTTTGGTGGTGGTGGTGGTGAGGAGGAAGAGATTAGTTAAGTCTTTTCCTATTTTGAGAAGCCTCCACTGGTTGCCAGGAAACAGTGTTTCCCATGGAAAATGCTCGTGTCTCGTTCTCCTCCTTCTCACTTCCCCCTTCTCTTGGAAAGGGACATTGAGGGTATGGGGGGGGGCGGCCTGAGCTGTGCTCGGTGCACACACCGTTATTTTAGCAGCGCGCTAGCTTTCTGGGACCGGGGCAAGGGGAAGGGACCAGGCGTCGTTCGGCGCTGCCGGAATCTCTGCCCCAGCAGGGACGCATCGGGCAGCTGACGTGGGAGCGCCGCAGGGCTGAGAGCCCGAGCCCGCCGTGCCCTGCTCGCCCCACTCCCACAGGAGCCAGAGGCGCCTTTACTGCGGGAGGCGGCGGCAGAGGGGCCGCGAGCTCAGCGCTCGCTCTCGGGGGCTGGGGAAGGGCCGCGGGACCCAGCGGCGCTGCCCAGACCGGCGCTCACTCCCCTTCCCCCCGCAGCCGGCACCTGCCCCCTGCTACCCCCTCCAGCGGCCCCCGCGCCCCAGCCCCACAGCGCCCGCCCCCAGCGCCGGACCCGCCCCGGCCAGCGCCGCGGGTGGTCGGCGGCGGCCGCAGTTACCGCGTGGGCCGGCGGTTGAGTGTCCCCGGCTCCGCCGCGCGCGGCCCGGTTGCTACGCGCCCCGTCGCTTTCGCTCTTTGTTGTTCCGGGTCCTGGGGCCTGTCCCCGCGACAATAAACATCGCAAAACGCGGTGGCCATAGAGACGGCCCCGGCTAGAACGGCCGCCGGAAGTATCGTGAGGGTCGCGCTGCGCGCGCTTCCGGCTTTTCCGTAGCCGGAAAAGGACGCATGCGCATGGGGTTCTCTGCTGCAACCGGGCGGGGCGAGCGAGGACGGAGAGGAGTCGAGGCGCCCCCGCCTGCCTGTGCGGGGCGCGAGAGCAATGCTTGGGCTGTGCAGCGCTACCCGCTTGGGCTGCGGCGAATTGCTCCCCCAGGCGGGCTATAGGGGGCGGGCTTTGGCAGAGCCGGGCCCAGCCTTGCCACCTGCCGCTGCCCTGGCTATTCTGCAAAGTGGCTTTGTACATCGCTTTTAACTTCAGTGGCATTTACAGATTCGCACGAGGCGTTCTTGAAGCGGTGCGGCTGAACCCAGGATACTAGAGAGACCAGGTGGGCGAGGTAAAATCTTTTATTGGACCAATTTCTGCTGGTGCCAGAGACAAGCTTTTGAGCCAAACAAAACCCTTCCTCGGGTCAAGCTCAAAAGCTTGTCTCTCACACCAGCAGAAGTTGGTCTAATAAAATATATTACCTCACCCACCTTGTCCCTCTAACTTCCAGGGCAGTAACACCACAGTAATGTGAGAAGATAGGGGCCTGGTTTTTATTTTATTTTGTTTAAATTTGTCTGTTCAAGAAAAGCATCTGGAAAGTGGAAGTCCTAAGAGGTTTACATGTGACTGCAGCTAGCAGAAAATATAACTGCTTAGAGAGCCTGACAGAGGCTTCGCTATTGTGACAGAAATGATCTGTGGCCATGTACGTAAGAAGTGTGATTGCACTATATTCAATATCCAGTTTCCCAAAATATACTGATTCAGTTACATACATTGCTCTTTAAAATGTAACATAAAGCATGTAGTAGCAGAAAAAGTAGATTAATAGGAGTATTCTAATAATGTCTATTGCCAGGGTTATTGTGCAGTGGTTAGAAAACTTTGGAGATTCCTGGATTTTGTTCCATTTCTGAAATGGACTTGAAATGTGACCCTGGAGAAAGTCACTTAGACTCTCTGTACCTACATTACTGCCTCATAGTATGTATCTGATAAACGACCTCTTGGTGGAGGTGTGACCCTTAATTTTATAAAGCATTTTGAGAACTTTGTCTGGAAAGTATTTTACAGTGCAGTATATTGCTCTTATTTAGTGCTTTCTGAAACCTTTGTATTTTTCATGTAACAAATTACAGTGAAATTGTACTGATTTTGTATAGGACTAATGAAACTGAATTAAAATTGTTATTTTTAAAAACTCTGTGTCAGCATTTGGACAATTTGTTCTATATCCAAATTAATTCCCTCATAGGAATTAATCATGAGCAATTTTCTCTGATTAACCCACTTAAAATCTTTTATCTAGCTTCTGGGGCTACATCTACACTACATGCTTCTTGCGCAAGAAGCCTTTTGTGCAACAGTTTTTGTGCAAAAACTTCTTGCGCAAGAGCACGTCCACATCTCAAAGCACATCGCAAAAGAAATATGCTTTTGCGCAAGAGAGCGTCCATGCTGCATGGATGCTCTTGCGCAAGAAAGCTCTGATGGCCATTCACAGAATGGCCATCAGAGCACCTATGCTTTTTCCCATAGGAAAAAGCTCTTGCGTAAGAAACCCCTGGTGAGCATCCATACTTGCCTTTTTGTGCAATAGCTGTAGCGCAAAAAGGAGTTATGCCTCGCAGAAGGAGGTTTGCCTACTCTGGAAAAAAACCCTCTCCTGCCATATTACTGTTGATTTTCTTGCGCAAAGGCGCACTTGAGGTGTGGACGATCCATGGGGTTTTGCATAAAAACATTGCAGCGGAGACCTAGCCTGAGAGAACATTAAGCATAGCTCTGCATCCAATAGCCCTTTTAACTTTTTGCAGCATTGGTAATGTCTTTGCTTAATAGTTATGTACAACAGGACTGCCACCTTGTGGCTCATGAAATGGTCAGAAACGTACATAAGGTTAAGTATTGTACCAACTGCTGTTGATGAGAGACTCAGAGAACCTGTGTTATTACAGGTTCTAATCCAATATTAACTGGACAAGTGTATGAAAACCAGGCTTGCCTAAAATTGCAAGGTCTATCATAGAGATAACAATATCCTTGCGCTGTTTTATAAACCTAAGGTAAAACTTGGTAAGAACCATAGCAGATCAGATCTGCTTTTGCAGCATGATTCCTATGTCTGTCATGTGACCTTGCCCAGAGTTAAGGAAAATAGTAAATGTATCCATACCAGCTTTGGCAAATGTCTTGAATCTAATTAACACTGAGTCAATGTAGGTATTCACATTCCCCATAGTGTAGGCATCTTGGCACTTAGCTATGAAAACATAATGGTGGCGTGCCTCAGTTTCCCTTTCCACACAGCACATTATGACTGGAATCTCCTTTGTCCTATAAGAAGTTCCAAGACTAGTTACAGACATTAACCGTGAAATGTCAATATCACAAGGCCCTTTAACATACTATGTGTCATTTGATACATTTCTTGACAGGTTCAATGGTCTTTCCAAAAGAATATGCATATTGTACATTTTTACAATTCTTGATAACAACAGCATATTGGTTACAAAAGTTAACCTCAACAATAGGAACAAATTCATATCAATTGTGCATCAACAGTACTTTCTCTCATGCCACATTTTTGGCTCAATACTAATGGAATCCTGTTGTTTTAGGCTTAAACTGCAGCTTTCTGGACTGACACCCTGAAGGTTCCCTGTCCCAGCACAAACAAGAGTAAGAACCATTCTCTTTGCTATAAGTTTCCACACTGTCAGTAGGCACCACAATTAACTCACCCTTATGCTGTCCTTGTGCCCCGGCTAAGGGATCACTCTGATCACACAGAGCCACTTCCCCCTCTCCCAGCAACACACCAATAACAGGCAAAACACAAGCACCAGAACTGTCTGACCTCTGGAATCCTGGCAAGACATCGACTGGATCTACCCAAGTCACAACATCATTCTCCCCAGCAGACACAACCTAGGGCCATCCCCTTTCTGGGCTTTAGCTGTATCCAGAACCAACTCTGGGACAACAGCACTGTTCTCAGCCATCACAGGCTGAGAGGCACCTTCTTCAGACAAAGGACTGGGAAGAAACCCTTCCCCCACAGGCAAGCTGCTGCTGCTGCCACACACACAGACAGACAACTGGAGCCAGTCTCTCCCTTTTCCCAGCACCCCTGGCTGATCTCAGGCACTGACACAGCTTCTTTCACTGACACACTGCCACTCCCAGCAGCCAAACTGCCAGTCTCCACACACAATGACTGCTCACCCTGAGCCCCCTCACACAAATCACTTTCATTTTGTGCTGATTAAGTTTCACAAGCTTCACCAGCCAACAACCCATCACCCTTAAGAACTTTATCTTGTTCCTCAGTTAGGACTTCATCCTGGCCATCCACTGCAACCTGCTCCAGAGAAGCATTGTCCTGACCCCTGGGTTCTCTCTGCCCTGCTTCTGATTCCAGCTTCAGCTCTGAGACATCAGACAGGCACTCAGAAACCTCACTAACAGACACACTGCTCTCCTGCATAGACAAACAGCAAACATTTAGAGACGCTGTCTCCATGGTCACAGTAGGACTAGCTATCTGAAGAAAACCGCCCAGAGTCACATGCACCCCCTTCATAAACCTCCCTGTTAGCTACAGGTAGCACAGAAGAGTTGCATTCATACATGCTTTGGGGCTGGGTTAAGACATCAGCATGGTTAAACACATCTGCCATGTCATAATCACACCACACACCCGCACAGTCATACATTGAACTCCCAATAGGATTGAGAGTTCTTCTATTTTCTTAATCTGAAGATCAAGTCTGGCAGTTCTCTCCCTGGCTTGTCTGATTCTTCTGTCTGACTCTGACATCCTCTCTGCATGTTCTCGGTCTAGCTTTTGCTTTCTTTTTGCTGCTTCTCTGTTTGCCTTAGCCACTCTCTGCTTGGCTAGCACAGTGGTGTGCAACCCTTGGGTCGCGACCCCCAAGGGGATCATGGATGTCTTCCCAGGGGTCATGGCACTTAGATCTGGTCGGCTGTTGGTGGCCCCCATGGCGCGGCACCTAGATCTGGCCGGCTGGTTGGTGGGCCCGGCAGTTGGCGACCCCTGCGGCGAAGGAGTTGCAGATCAAAAAAGGTTGCACACCAATGGGCTGGCAGACAAAATGATTCAATTTCTTGCTTATACTTCAGCTGCAATCTCCTCACTGGATCCTGCACTCTCATTTCTTCTGCAGCATCTGTGGCCACTAACAAAGATCTCAGTTCTTCATAAGAAGTTTTCTTCCTAAAGGTGATTCCTTTCACCAAGCACAAATCTTCTAAAAGCCTTTCTGTCCAGACTCTCATACTGTTGCTGACTCATTGCAGCTGCTCTTTAATCAACCGAACTCTCAATACCAAAATCAAATTTAGAATAACATGGGGTCCTGATCCAAAGCTCAATTGACCAAGTTCTGTGGATCCTGCTGACTATATGACTGTGATGGACCCGGCTGGGTCTGGGCATCGCTGAGGGCATCAGCTCAGGGTGAATTGCTCAAAACCAGGGCTACTTATAGCCCTCAACTGAAGACCTTTCCCAAATAGGCCACAAACCAGTCACACAGAGCACTTCAGCTGCCAATCTAGGCAGCAGGAAGTCTCAAGAGCAAAACCTGGCCCTCAGATACCTCAGCTCTCCCTGTGCCACAATCAGCCCCGGACCTTACACCCAGGTGAGAGATTATAAAACTCAATCTCACCAACTCCGAACAGATCCTCCTGGTCCCAAAGAATCAGCCATGGTCTCAGGCCAATTTATACTTTCGATCAGTGGTTCCCAAACTTTTCAGCATCATATCCCCTTTTTGATTTTTGAGAAACCCTCCCCCCCCCAAAAAAAACCCAACATAGCAGCAAATCTTGCTGGGGGGGGGGGGGGGGGAGGAGGAACAATTGGCAGTCCAGGACCATTGCTCCCTCCCAGACAGAGAACATTTACAATACAAGAACAGGGCCAATATTCAAAACTCCACAAACAGACATCATACAAGTACATGAGTATCATACATAGAATCAGCAGAGCATAAGCTTTCATATGACACCTCACATGGCCACTTTGTACAGAATTTGGGGCAAATGCCTCCAGTGGGTGCAACAGTGATCTGTCTGCTCACTTTAAAATCCAATAACATGACAAGAGCTCTCCCAGCGCTTTATGTAAACCACCACTGTGAGGGGTGTAGCTAATAGTGCCATAGCCTGGTTCACACTGGTGCTTTATAGTACTGTAACTTCCTGCACTTGGGGGGAGGGTGATGTTTTTACATACACTCTAAGCCAGAAAGTTACAGTGTAGACTTAGCCTCAATAAAAAGTTTAGATGTTATAGCCATCTTCCCCTGTTTCCTCTCAACAAGACCTTGGATTATTTATATTCTCCTACAACATTCTAATTTGGGACTGCTTTTTCCTCCAACATGCAACTAATTATTTCCTGCCTCCCCAGAATTCCCTACAGGTTGTATGCTCCCTATCATCTTCTTTTGAAGATCTATTGCATGGGCAGCTATTGCTATCTTTTTGATCTAGCAGATAGTGCCCTGAATTGCGACTTGGGAAATTTAGTTTCTATTCTTGGGCCTAATCTACAGTACACTCCCCCCATTGATCTAAAATATGCAACTTCATCTACATGAATAGTGTAGCTGAAGTCAATGTACTGTACTTTAATCTACTTACCATGGTGTCTTCCCCATAGTAAGGTCAGCACCTGATGTTCTCCCATTGACTCCACCTACTCTTCTCATTCTGGTGGAGTCTTGGAGTCAACAGGAAAATGATCGGAGGTCTATTTATTATTTGTAAGTAGACATGATAAATTGACCACTGGTGGACTGATTGCTGCAGCATCCATCCACTGTATAGTGGAGACAAGCCCTTGGCTCTGTCATTTATCTTCTGTGTGACTGAGCAAGTTACTTCACACTCTATGCCTGTTTCTTCTTCCACTGTAACCTTACAGGGTGAGGGACAGTCACTTACTATGTTTGTACAGTGCCTAGCACAATAGGGCACTGTTCTCAAATTGGGCCTGTAGGTACTATAATATTGAAAATACTGATAATTGAGCCCTAGGCACCTCCAGTTATTTTATGTTTTGTAATGGACTTGCTAGTTACCTAAGTATCCCAGGCTACACTGAAAGAGTTAGGGTACATCTAGACTACCACGTTTTGTCGATGGAAGTTTTGTCGACAGATACTGTCGACAAAACTTCCGTCGACAAAGAGCGTCCAGACACATTGAGTTCTGTCGACAAAGCAAGCTGCTTTGTCGACAGAACTCCGTAGTCTGGACGCAGTGTTACAGGCACAGTGTTACAGAGTTCTGTCGACAGAAGGTGTTATGCCTCGTAAAATGAGGTATACCAGCGTCGACAAAACTGCTGAGTTCTGTCAACGTTATGTCGACAGAACTCAGCGGTAGTGTAGACGCTGGTATAGTTTTGTCGACAAAAGTCCACTTTTGTCGACAAAACTAGGTAGTCTAGACACACCCTTAGTGTGCACTCTCTTTTTAATAATAGATGTCTAGAGACAATCAGATCCTGCACCAAATCTTAAAGTGTAGGCAAGTGGGGAGAATATCATCAAGGGAAAGCTTATATTGAGCACCTCAGACAGGGACATCCCTGGGGAGATAGAGTCTGGGGAAATCCCCCCTTCCAACGCCTCAGGTGCGGGGTCTAGGGCAACCCCCTCACTGTAGGCCCCGCTTCTGCCCCCACCCTGCCTTTGCTTCATCCCATCCCCACTCTATCCCTTCCCCAATCACCACCCAGATCTGTCCCATTGCCTGAAGCACCCTCCCCCAAGCATCACAAGCTGGGAGATTACTGGAGGGTGGGAGGGGACTGCTGGCACGGGGCAGCAGCAAGGGGCAGCCTCCCTCTCCCACATTCACCATGGAAGCCTGAGTTACCCAACAGCCTGCTCCACTCTGCCCTACCACCCATCTCTCAATCTGCTCACCTAAGCCATGAAAAAAAAAACCCCACACATAGAGAAGCTCAGTATCCAAGAGAAAATGGAAAAGATGAAGTGCTATTGCGAAGATTATCCTTTAGTAACTTTACAGCAAGCATAATGGTACCATCTTTCCTGCTTACCCATATATAATTCCAGCATCTGGGATTGTGTAAAACACACAGATAATATCCTTAGCTCAAAAAGACTCAGCTATACAAAAGGAAACAAACGGTTGAATAATAAAATTAAAAGAACAGAATATTAACCAGAACGTAGAACGTAAGAAGTGTTGAATGACTCTGTGAGATGCTGAGCACACTAAATACATATTTGGGTTCTGCTTTCCACTCATAAGAATTGTGCTGAGGGGTAAAATGAAGAAAAAGGGAAATCATGATGTTTCTGTTTGTTTTCTAGTTTCTTCCTATATTCTTCAGAATCACTCGGTTTCAGATTCTGTATTTCTATCATCAGTTTCTCCGGGGCCTGATCCGGTGAAGTGCTGAATTCTCTTTGCAAATACATGCTGAATACTTCCACCTCCCAATATGTGTGCTCTGTGAAAATGCAAAAAAATCCTTGTTTTCACTAAGGAAGTTGTACAAATGTTTCAGTTGCTATTAGCAGCTCAGATCCACCAGTGTTTTCAAAGTTGGGAGCCATAGTATAGATGGGTAGCTGACTATGTTTTTCTATTTCTACATTAATTTTCACTGGATAAGCATGGTTAATTAATCTTTTATCTTGCCTCTGGGAGAAAATTAAATATAGGAGAAGCATGAAAATCACTATATGCAAGTGATAGGTGATGGTGTTATTCTTCAATATCTTATTTTGTTTGTATAAAAACACGGCATTTTATTGTTATACTGTTTCAATGCTGAAAAATATTGCCTGGATGGTTAAAAATGTCACAATAGGCACAAATCCAAAAGCCTGGGGTAGCACAGTCATTTTGGTCATTTGTCAAACACTGGCTTTTGTCTCATATATGTTTGAAGGGTGTGAGGTATGTAGCTGTAGTGATCTGGGCTGCCGTCCAGTTGAACAGTTATCTCTGTGTATGCTGCATCCCTGGAAATTGTCTCTGCCTCCTCCCCCTCCCCTTTGCTGCTCTAGTCCAGAATATCACAGATGTTCTTCCGGGAGTACAGAAAGGCAGCTGCAGCTCTCAGGCTCACTCAGCTATGCTCCCTTCCTCTTTGGTGGTCCAACTCTGCCCTTTTGTAATCTGAATGCTGAAGGCTCCTCCCCCTTCCTTTGAAAGGATTGAACAGTAGGGGGAGAAAGAGGGAACATTCTATGGTAGTTCATTCACCTCTACTCTTGACTCCTTCCCTTGGGTAGCTACACAAAGGCTCCTTTGGGGCTAACTTGCTGCATCTCCCTTTTCCTATCCTAACCTCTGTGATCTGGAAATGACATTGTTGTCCGCAGGGATGTGAAAGGTTAACTGGTAAGCATCACCTTTAATGGATGATGGGGGCTGCTTCAGAGGAGGCTCCCACTGTCCGGAGCAGCCCTTGTACATGGCAAGCCCAGGTACTGCTCGGGTTGGGCTGAAGCAGCCCCTGCTTGTGGTGGGGGGAGAAGTACTCCAGCCAAGGCAGTTTGGAGTGGCCTCCCCCTACTTCCTTTAATCGATTAGCCACTAAAAATCACATTTAACCAGTTAACCAATTAAACAGGTTTTTAAATCCCTAGTTGTCTGCAGTGTTATAACCATGTTGGTCCCAGGATGCTAGCAAGACCAGGTGAATGGGGTAATATTTTTTATTTGAACAACTTCCGTTAGTCCAATAAAATATATTAACTCGCCTACATTGTTCTAAACAATAGCTAGACAACCCAGAAAGGACTTTTCTAAAATAAATGTCCTAGGAATTATTTTGTAGCAGGTCTGTAGCCTATGTTATACAGAACATCAGTGGTCACAGTGGTCCCTTCTGGCCTAGGAACCTATGTCTCTAGTAAACAGTTAATGCATATTTATAGCTGGGAAATGGACTTGGGTACTATTTATGCAAAAGAGTGCAATGTAACATAGATCTGTGTATCTTTCACTCTTTTGGTGAAAAGTGCCTCACATATTTTAAGGAATCAGGAGGGATATTTTTCAAATGTCTTTCTCACCAGGGACACTCTATGTTCTTCACTTAGGCTACGTCTACACTACAAGGTTTTTGCGCAAAAACAACCATTTTTGCGCAAAAATCAGCAGAGTGTCCACACCTCAAGCACATTTTTGTGCAAGTAAATTGGCAGAACAGAGGGCTTTTGCTGGTAGAGTTATTCCTCTCCCCACGAGGAATAACTCCATTTTGCGTTACAGCTCTTGCGCAAAAAGGCAGGTGTGGACATTCCAGAGGAGTTTTTGTGCAAGAAGCCCCATCGGCAAAAGCACAGGTACTCGGTTGGCCATTTTGTGAATGGCAATCAGAGCGTTCTTGCGCAAGAGTGTCCATGCAGTGTGGACGCTCTCTTGCGCAAAAGCACTTCGCTTTTGCAATGCGCTTTGAGGTCTGGACATGCTTTTGCGCAAGACGTTTTTGTGGAAGATCTCTTCCGCAAAAGGCTTCTTGCACAAAAACTCTGCAGTGTAAACAAAGCCTCAGTGTCTGTGCCTATTTGTGTACACATGCACACACATACTAATGTGTATTTAGTAAGTTTAGGTATTCAAGTTTCAGGGCAAAACTATAATTCACAGAATGTCTCATTTCTCATAGTAAGAGCTTCTCTACACACAGAATTGTCGGACTGCTTAAGCTAGATCAATTTGAAACCTACATAGTTAAAGTGGTACACACATTTTGGGTAGTCATAGTAATGCAGATAGAACTTGCTCTTGTAAATGTATCAGCACTTACATATTGGTCTAATTGCATCCACAGAGGGGTTAAAAATCATACCCCGAATGACATCATGAAATCCATACAAAACTGTGTGTAGACCAGGCCTAAGATATTTGATCTGTGGAAAGGACCATGTGAAACCAATATACCGCGATCTGGCATGGCAAAATATTATATTTGGTTGAAGCATGAACATTTTTTACCCCACACTTGTGCCTGTTTGCATAGGAAAACATGCTTGCATATGACTTTACCAATGTCATTGCTGTCATATTCTTCAGAATACATATTTTCAAAGAAACTAGGTCTTTCATATCTTTGGTTATTGTTTATCAGTGCTGTAAAAACATAGTTCCTACCCTCAACTCACAATCTAATTCAGATACAGAAATCAAAGTTCATACACATGTGATGCACAGGTTGAAGGTACAGTCTTGTAAGAGATCTGTGTATTTTTTTTAATAACCATCTGGATTGTGGAGTCAAGACTATTGTTCAAAGTCTCCACAGAAGGTGCTTGTTTTCATTAGGGATTTGAATGACAAAAGGTTAAGTAAGGCAGGAACATTAGGGGAAATATTTTTATAGGAGAAAAATGCAATACTCCAGTATAATTTGCGGGGTATGTGCATGCAATTGAGATACATGGTTTCTGTTCTGTTCAAATGATCCCTCTTTGTTTCTGAGATGTATGTCAATGGCTGCTGTGCAATTCGAAAAAGAAGGCAGTACTTCCTAGTCAATGGGTTTACATGGAATAAACAATTTCAGATTCATTACTCATCTGTGGATTACACTGTACAGCAATCAACTGCACCTGACTGAGGAAGGAAAAATGGACTGAGTTTGGATGAAGAGTAGGTGTTCTCTGTCTCAGCCCCCGCTCCTTTCTATTTCCTTGCTCTGTAGTTATGCACTGCAGGTGCCCCACAGACAGTGTTCTATATAAGCTGTGCACTTGTGTGGCACTCTGCAGAGATTCAAATGCTGCACAGCTGATTAGCAGAGTGACCACAGCTAGGTTTTTGTTTCTACTGGTCATGCACATTTGCACATGCATTGGTGCACATAAAATTATTCTGCACATGGATGAAAAGGATTAGCCGGAACATTGCCCATGGCAGAGAACTTAATTCAGGGTTTAAACTGGAATAACAAACAATGTGCTTCAATAGGTCATCTGCCTTCATTTCTATAGGGGAAGTAATGCAGTCACCATTTGTGACTTCCCCGCCCCTGATATACAGGCAACAATATCACTGGTGTATTATGTGCTAGTGGTTTCTATCATACAGAGTAACAGAGGGTGTGTCTAGACTACAGGGTTTTGTCGACAAAAGTCCACTTTTGTTGACAAAACTATACCTGCGTCCACACTGCCTTTGAGTTATGTCGACATAACGTCGACAAAACTCAGCAGTTTTGTCGACGTATGTAAACCTCATTCTACGAGGAATAACACCTTTTGTTGACAGGGTTCTGTTGATAGAAGGCTTTATTGCATCTACACTGTCCTTTGCGTCCACACTGTTATGTCGACAAAGCGGCTTGCTTTGTCGACAGAACTGGATGTAGTCTAGACGCTCTTTGTCGACAGAAGCTTTGTCGACAGTATCTGTCGACAAAACTTCTGTCGACAAAACCCTGTAGTCTAGACGTACCCAGAGATAACAGCATAGGCTTGAATGGAGACAAGCATTTGCTGCCCAGCCCTCCTTGCTTCATGAGGGCTGTTGTTGGCAAATACACTCTGAACATAAAGCCCTGCAGCATGGGCAAGGACTGGTTGAATAGTTTAAGAGACTAGATTTAGGATCCAAAATCCCATTTTCAAAAGAAACATTGGCATTCAGAGGACCACAGTTAATAGGAATTACACTCCTAAGTGTCTGAGCTGCTTTTGACAATGAGACTCAGATTTGCAAGTCACTTTGAAATTTTTGAAAGTGTCATCTCTTGTCTCAAATATGCATAAAGAAAAATATTCAGTGTGTTTTTTTCAAATCTAAGTAAGATCATCTCCTTTTTTGTTTGCTGCACAATTGCTCTCCTTGGACCACATTCAAATGCCTTTACCCATTTTGAAGAGTACCTTACTCCACAAGTAGTCTTAAATAGGAATCCTTGCAGGATAAGGTGTTTCCCAAACAGTGGCAGAAAAGCAAGTGAGTAAAAGTGACAGAATCTGTCTCTTTGTATCTACTATGTCAATGAACCTGTTGTCTCTATTTTTTTTAATACACACTTTTATACTTGATTGCAATTGCATTTTTGTACTTCCATTTAATATTAATTCCTTTTCCCATTACCCTTTTCCTGTATATTTCAAGTAGTAAATATCCCTGAAAATCCTCCACTGAAGTATTAACATCACCAGATTTAAAAAGGAGCAGAAAAATGTTGACTGAATTTAGTCATTGTTGAAAACTGGGGAGGGGAAGAGACCAAACATTGTTATGTAGGAAATCTGGGGTCAGATCCTGGATTGTTTGTACACCCCAAACTCCCATCGATTAGCAAGCAATAACAAGTATTGACTCAGTTCATGATTTTGAATATCAATAAAATTGTTTTTCTGTTTTATTAGGTAATATAAAAATGTCACTCAAGGGCTCCTTCATTATGAAGTACACCCGATTTAAGGTCACAAGACCTGATTCTATTCCTCCTGAAGCGAATGGTAAAATTCCAAGTGATTCTATGGAAGTAAGAGCATGCTCTAGTCCTGCAATTTTTATTCAGGCAAAGTTCCCATTATCTTTAGTTGTGCAAAAAATGCCAGATTGACCATTGACATTTATCATATAATAAGTGAAATATTCAGGACTAGATAGTCAGCTGTTTTAAAGTGGCATAGCTCTGCTGAAATCAAGGGGACTATGCTGGTTTGCCCCAGCTGGTGATGTGTCTCTGGCCTTTTTATTTCATCACAATAAAATTAAAGACATGAAGAATGTGAAGTTAAAAACACCACTTTTAAAGAGTATTAAAACAATTATTGTAAAATATATTTTTCCTACATCATAACATACTGTGTGTGTACATATCTAATTATATGTAATAGGTAGCTGTTTTCTTTAGCTGTATTTATGAAACCATAATGTGTTCATAGGTTTATTATTAGTTTACATGAATTTAATAGATTACAATTCTCTTGTAATCTGGATTTGGGTCACTTGAGAGACTAAATTTGTGAATCTAAATGTAAAATTAAATCAGAGTTTATTAAGAGAAATATAATCAGTAACTTACTACACTGATATCTTGCAATCAGCTATTATCCTAAGATATTGTTACCACCCATTTAATAATAGAATCTGTGACCTCATCGTTCCTTCCTATTTGAGTCCGGACTCTGTTTATGTAATGAAAAGCAGGCTCCTACTTTCCTTGTTTCAAGGGGGATTTTGCCTGCACAAAGAATTGTAGATCAGACTTACACGGTCCCGGAGACCTCGGAAATTAAACGGAGGAAAAGACAGTGTGATGGAGTCTCGAGCAAAGAGAAGAAACGTTAACAAAACGTCACTAGAAAAAGAAGAAAGTGCGCAGGGTTGGAGATACAAGCTCTATCTGGTTCCCAATCTCGTTGTCCTTACTGAAGCAAAACTTCTATTGGCTACTATCTATGGAATTTATTTTATCTTGTCTAAAATTATCAGATGTAGAGGTCTGATTGATGTCAAGGAGAGTTTTGCCGTTGGATTCAGGATTGAGCCTGAGGAGACTAATGCTGGGTACTGAAACACGATTTAGGCGCCTAAAGAAGGAGCCTGTTGTCCCCAGGTGCGGAGCATCCGCCACTCCCATTGACTTCAGTGGTAGTTAATAGTTGAAAATCAGATCATCAGATAACTGAGAACCTAGTACTAGCAACACTTTTGCATCTAATTTGACGTTAGACAAGTGATCTCACTAGCTTCAATTAAATGTATTGGAATGAACAGTTACTCCGGTGCAAGAGTGCTTGCAGGATAAGGCCAGAAATATGGGTGTAGGTGTCGAATTTTAAGACACTAAATTTGGAAGTTCCATCACTGTTTTTTCTACTGCTTTCTCACCAGCGATATCGAACTGGATCACCACCTAGTCCCTAGTCTTGGGGATGTCTTGTCTGCAGGGTCATATCTTTCCCTGACTTCCCCAAAGCAAACCCTTACGGTTTTCGTGACACCTTTAACTTGTATTTCAGCGGTTGTTGTTTTGATTTTGGTTGTTGTGCATATCCCCTTCCCTGGTAAGCTCTCTCTGGCGGAGATTCCGTGTAATGAGGCAACAATCAGAAAGCCAATGTCGTCTATTTTCGTAAAGAAAAAAAAAATACCGGGTATCAAATTGAACTGAAAAAAAAAATCGAAAGAGCAAGTGAAGCGGAAATTTAAAGCCCCCTCTCCTAATAATAACAGTATAAATAACCGAAGACATCTTGTAAACAGTGCGGTCATAACCCTGAAACATTAAACAGCTCGGTGGGATCTGGCGCATCAGTTGCCTGCGGACTCCCCTGGCGCAGAGGAAAGAGCCCGACGCTCTCTGTTTATCTCAACTTAATCTCCCACAGACTAGCTGATCAATAGAGAGGAAGATGTTTAATTAAAAAAAAAATTCTAGGCACCGCGAACCTGGGCCTGGGGGGATCCTTCATTGGACTGCGCTTCCTCAATAAGTAAGTCCCCCCTCCCCATTACATTGTAGGGGAAGAAAATCTACTCCAGAAATGACCAGACCTCGGATTGTCCTCCTCGGCAGTCACGGAAAGTTAGTCTTTTTTAATTTAAAGAAAGGGTTAGCCTTGACCATCGACATCAATTTGTACCTCAGAGTAAAGCGGCGCTCTGAAAACTACAGCATCACGTGCGGAGCAGGAAGCTGCGGCGATCTTTGTTGCTGGTCAGTTTCAAAGTGCAAGAAGTTGCTCTATCAGTGCTTGAATCCCCAATCTGCAAATTATTAATTACACTTCGGGGTTAATTCTCTCTCCCTCTCTCAGTACAATGTAAGACGAGAAGTGCGAACTGGCGATCAAGTTCCAAACATCTTCCTTCCCCCTACCCAAAATGATATGGTCCACATCTTCTTAATTAGGAAAACAAACACTTTATAATCTGGGGTCAAAGAGTTTTGTTCCCAGATCTGTCACCCCACACACATTTGGTTGCTTTCAGGGGAACCGAGGACGTGGTGTCCTTCCACAAACCGCTCCAGCGCCCAAAACGAAAACTAGACCGCTCTGGATTTATTTTCAATATAAAAGGTTTATTCACAGAACTATAGCACGGCCTGTTTGAAGAAAATATATCTATATATCTTTAAGGTGAATTACTTTATAGATGTGACTGTCAAAGTCAATTATTTCTATGCATCTACATATGTCACAATATATCATACAAAAGATACACATTGGTACGTTTTGTTTGCTCTCCCTCGCTTTTCAGCACTTGAACCAGCAAGGCTGCGTTGCGGATTGTCCACTGTACACGCGTTAATAAAGTTAAATATATGGGATCTTTGGGGTGGAGTCTCTGCAAATGTACATTTGGTCTCTTCTTTCGTGGTGGAGGATGAATGAACCCCCTCGTCTCTATAAAGTGTTCTTTAGGGGGGAGTCTCCAGGTGCCCTCTCCATCTCCCCCGCCACACAGACACCCACACTGAAGATTGTCTCCTAGGCTTGAGGCTGGTCAGGATGCTGTAGGTCCACATAGGCGATTTGTGTTCACCACTTCTTTCAGGTCACTCTCTGGTTTGCCAGCCACCATAAAGGGCCACGTCTGTAGCAGGAAATGACATGGGATGGGAAAGAGGGGAGGGGTAAAAATGGAGTTATCACCATGACTAATGATCTTACAAGTGCCTAGTGAGACTGTGATAAACCAGAACACACGGGCCGAATAGTCTCTCCAAGTTTTTAGCAGCAATAAAAAGTGGCTAAGTGCTGGGTTAGTTAGTCGCTTCGAGCGAGGACTCCACTGGGTTTGTACTCAGTGGCCACGCACGTTAAAATGCTTAGCCTCCCAATAAGTGTTCATCTTTCCCTTGTGATTAGATATAGTCCTCGGAGTGATGAATCGCGTTTTATCCATCCCAGAAACCGGGGCCGTCGCTTTTGAGATAAATGAGAGATTTTTCACGAGGACATAATTAATACTAAGCTATAGATCAAAACCGTTCTTCTTAAACTGGGTAATGTCAAGGCACCGCTCTCATGTGCTGCTCTTCTCTTTTAAAAATGCAGCCTATTTGCTGTCCTACCAGAAGTCTCAGCTTTCTATACTTTGCTATTTGCAAGCCAACTCCTGCTGTCCTTACTCTGGTAAAAGTCCCATTCAGATTAAGAAGAGGTTTAGCCGAGTCAAAAGTGCAGGATTAGACCCATAATTTAAATTATATTATTATTTCCCCTCGTGCTACCGCTGCACTAAGGGCAGCTTTCTTTAATAGAGTTAGCAATAAAAAAAAAACCCTGCACATCCGAAAATATGTAGCAAGGAGTACACAAGGGTAGCCCTCTGACTGCAGTGGGCCCACTTGTTAGATGGCTGTGCCTACACATGAGCTAAGATGCAACTGTTTTTAAAAGAAATAGCTCAAACCCTTATCAAATCGCCTAGTGATTAGCAAGCTGCCGGCTCCCTTCCCGCTGAGCCCCGAACTGTAGAAAAACAATTAAAAAGATCACCCCATTGAACGCCCTCAGTGCTTTATGACATTTATTTTACCATGCAATGCCCACCCATATGTTCAAATTTAAACGCTAAACGAAAAGAACGATCTATTTTGACCATCGACTGTAGAAAAATCAATTCAGTCCTCGTAGTGGTTTTAATTATTACTGTTATGGACACGGTTGGCAATAAAGCGATAACGAATTACACACTCTCATATACATGCATACACACACATACTTGTGTTTAATTTATCTTTACTGTACTTCCCACTCCACAGAAATATCTAAAAATTACCGACCACATTTTTTATACCCGTTGTTAAATTAGTCACCTCTCACCTAGGTTTTAGTGTGTTTCCCCCTCTTCTTAAAGTTCTCATTAACAGAAGAAAGAAACATCCCGATAACAGAAAATACGAAGTCACGAAAGAACAGATCTCCGGTGATTTTTTTTTTTTAAAACAAGGGTGATGAGTGTGCCTGCTAGTTTACATCAACAAACAGCAGAAAACAAAGTAGACGTGAAGACCGAATCATTCGTTAAGGAATCGGACCTGTTCCGATATACTGAACAATTCTAAGGGTATTTAATTGAATGAGAAATCCAGTTTGCACAAACACGCGTGTACAACGAACTTGTTCAAGAGCTTAGGGAAGGCATCTCGCTTCCAACATGGTGTGCGTAAAAGGAATCGATTTGCACAGATGCAGCTCGTTTGACTTGTCACCTCCCTTTGAACAGATTCACGCAAGAGAGCCCATTATGTTAAGATCTTTTATAAGTCAACTCTCGGGGAGTGAGGTGACTTGGAAGGTGTCTGTTTTATCCCAGTCAAAGCTATCCCTTAACGCCCCAAATTGATGAAATCATTGGATCTGCTAGCAGTCCAATATTAAGGGTACGTTGCCCCCCCCCCCCCTCGCGTATTCACCGTAGTAGTCAAGGATATTGACAAAGCCACTAAAGGCTGCCACTTACCAGATTGACCGGGTGAATGTAGCCATTTTCATACTTGTCATTGGCCAGGATCTGTCTCAGGTGAGCAATGTAGCTGGATGCCAGTCTCAAGGTGTCCAGTTTGGAAAGCTTGGTGTCCGGAGGGACCCAGGGCAACGTGGTCTTAAGCCTGGAGAAAGCTTTGCTGAGGACCCTCATCCTCGCCCTCTCCCTGGCGTTGGCAGCGTTTCTCTGGACTTGCTTCCCTTCTTGGCTCACTCCATTCAAAGGGCTCTTCTTGGTGGGAGCCTTTTTCCTCTTGCCCGAGGCGCCTCTCCCCTTTTGGGGGGACCCGTTCTCGCAGTTGGAGCCCTCTTCGTTGCTCTCGTTGGACGTCCCGAACTCCTTGGTAGAATCCATTTTCAGGCCGTCGCACTCCAGCAATTCCACCTCCTGAAGGTCCTCCACATCGCTGAGCGAGCCCGTGGACATGGTCTGGGAGCTGCCCAAGGGACAGGGGCGCCTCCAAGCTTCCTCGCGGCGTCTCCCCTCGCCCTGGGGTGGGATAGGCTCGCAGTCAACAGAGGATCCCCGCCCCGCCCCCGCTTGTTGCCCGTGTCTGAGGGAGAGAGAAAGCTGAGGAATTTGGTGAGGACACTAGTAATTTATCTAGGGAATAGAGAGGCGGATCCGGCTGCAGCCCAGGGGAGGGGCCCTGTCCGGCCACCGCCTGTTTCTGCTCACTACATTCACAAACCTCTGCTCCAGAGCAGGAGGGGGAAACAGGCACCGAAGAAGAGTTCCAGCTTCCAGTCACACTTGTAATTCAAATCTCCCCCACTAGAGCAAGGCAGCTCCCCTCTCCTCTGCCCCTTGGAGCTCCCTCCTGCCTGCTAGATGACCCAGGCGTCTGGTGTCATCCTTGTCCCTGACTCCCGATGAAAGCTAAAATACGTCCTGATCAGGATGCTCAGTGGAGCTACCACACAGCCGAGGTGGAGATGGATTTTTAACACAGAGCTGTGTCCTGTAAGCTCATCTGAAAGACATTTGGGGGTGATTGTTTGAGAGTGCATCCTCTTAGTCTGAAACACAGAAGCCGCCCCCCCAGGGAAAGCACACAGAAACTGAAGCCAGGAGCTCTGAATTCTGTTACAGGCTTCCTGTGTGACGTTTGGCTAAGCAGCTCAGTGCTTGAGTTTACCCATCTGTAAAATGTTGTCAATAATATAAATGACCTTAATTCTTCCCTAATTCTCAGGTGTGTGGTGCAACTTCTTTCCGCAGTTTCTGCAAAACCCTTAGAAATACAGTACTCCCAGCAGAAGGCACTGTATAAATGCAAAGTGATATTATAATTAAATGTTAAGATATTTTCTTTTAATATCAATAGAGTAAAAATATAGACCGGAAAATTGAAATGAAATCAGGAAAACTATTTACTGTTTCAAAGTTTGCATAAATAGTTGCCTTTAAATAAATGAAATATCAATTTACATAAATATATTTATTCAACAATTTTGATACATTACAATTTATTTTCTTCATTTATATTGTGGAAGTATATCTAGCTGTCTATATTCAGTTTAATTCACATCCCATTGCCAAAGACCTGCTGGGAAGTTTGTCAGGGTAAATACAGCCTGAGGTGGCCCATAGAGTGGAATTTCAAAAGAACTCAGCTTTGGCCTAATTCTGCTGCCATTGAAGTCCATAGCAATTTTATCATTGATTTTATTGAGTGCAGAATTAGGTCAATACTGAGGGTTTTCATAATCCCACCCATAATATGTAAATATAATTTTGTAGGCTACTAAGACCCATGTGAAGATTTTTTTTTGAAATATATATAATAGAGTTTTCAAAAGCACTCATTGTAGCCCTAACTTTGTATCCACTGAAGTCAATGCTTAAATACCTCTGCCCAGAACCAACTGTAGAGGGAATTCTATAGAAAAGTAAATGGAGCCTGTTATATTTTCTTCCATATCACCTCCCGTCCCCACACATAGATCTTGGACCAAAAATAAGTCTCTCTGGCGATTGGGTTGTGTGTATGTGTGGGAGGAGAGAACAGGATAACAGGGAAGCCGATCCACACAGGATGGTGCCTTCTGTATGAATTCAGAATGTACAGTTTGGTCTCCCAGGGAAAAAAATTACTTAGGAGACTTAATCACAATATGTAACTTAATTGCTCCAGGCCTGATTGAATGCTCTTTGAAGCCAAGAAAAAGACTCCCATTGTCATCTGTGCACATTGTATCAGGCCCTTTATCCACACTCCTAAACCATCCTCCTTTCCTACAAACAAACTTAATATTTAAGGAATTCAGTGATAATAAATTAGTAAATGATGATATAGTAGTGTCATATCTTCAGATGACAGTTTTTATAGAGGAGCAAAGTATTATTTAATATAGACTGTAATAAGCAATGAAAGTATCTCTTACCTCTTAATCCATTTCTGTTTTTCCTTCCTTATATAAGCCAGAAAAAGAAGTGCAGATCTAAACTTTAAACCAGTCCTTGCCATTTGGCTGCAAGATAACACCCCTCCTCAGAATAGGATAAGTACATTAAGATATCATATCTTCAAGCTCTGGGACCTGTTGGGAATTCACTAACCTCTAATGTCATGTTATGTTAACTGTGCCCTGTTTGCATTTTCCCTGTACTGTAAACTAAACACATTGTCAGCATATCAGTTCTAATTAATGAATTAGGATTTTTAATAACATCCTTGTTACAGATTCAAAAATTACTAATCACCAGCATAGAGATTTATGAGCTTTATTATTTTCTGTGCCTGATTGTTGTTTGTGCAGGTGGAGATTTAAATGACCATATCCACTGCAAAGATTTATGGCCCAAGTGATTGATGTTATGAACCAGGAACAGAATTCTTCCCAGAAAGGGATGATAGAAATCTCAAGTTGAAGGTGCTTGTTTCTTTGAGCACAAGTGACCAGAGAGGGCAATATGCAAAGCACAAGAAAAGCCCAGAAAATAGTAAAAGGATATCAAGCAGAATAGGTTTTCAGTTAAATGATTTTTAATTGCACCTTAAACATTTGTCAGAATATTGATTAGATGGGAAATTAAAAATGATGTTCAGATTTTATAAAAACATCCAAAACACATGCTAATAAATACATTGTAAAATGCATCTTCATACACGTGCATTACGAATCTGAATTTTGATCATACTCCAACATCCTCCAGTTTCCAGTTGTCCCTTCTCTCCACTCCTACCCCATTGTTTCCAGTCCTGCTGGGCACCTCACCCGCTTTCCCTAGCTCCTAGTCTCAGTCATTTTGCACAGCTAGTTGCAGTTCTCCCCTTGCATCCTGGCTTCTAGTCAGATCTGTCTTCCCTTCACCTCACTTTGTTCATTCCTTGTTGGTTCTCTGTCCCAGTCTCCTTGTCCAGCCACTCTCGATGTCCCCCAGTACCCAGTCTCAGCTCATTGCCTCCAACAGTCTCTCAGTCTCTCCTTGTTTCCCTCCAAGGCTCCTAGTCCCACTCTTCTTATCCAATCACTCTCCCTTTTCTCCTCACCTTGCTCTCAGACCCCATCTCTCCCCAGCATTATGCCAAAGTATCCTAACACAGATACTCCCAGCATCCCCCTTCGTAGGTCTCAGAACTCTTGTGCAATCAGTCTAGTATCCTTCAGTTCCTAGTCCTTTTCTTCTCCATTCCTATCCCCACCATGCTCAGCCCCTCTGTCTCTCTGCCCCCACTCTCAGTCCCAGTTTTTTTCTTTCTCTCTTCCTACTGGGCTCTCAATCCCAATGTACTCCTTCTCCCCACCCCTCCGTATGCTTTTTGTCCTCTCTGCATATGAAGGCACCTTTCTCCATAACACTGCCTGGGCATCCAAAGGGGGCCATTGAGAGCACAGGTAAGACAGGACCCCATGCTTCCAGTACCTTCTACAATTCCTATTTTCATTTTATATCACCAAAAAATCTTTTGGGTCTGACATAGCGCATACATTTGATCTCAGCTGAAAGCTAAATGTGAGCGGCTAGAATGACTCAAAAACAGACAGTGCTATATGCTAATGTTAAACAACTATCACCATGATAATTACATACACACAACTACATTAAGAGAACATTAGGGTTACAAAGTCAAGCAATCAAAAGTTAGGACAAGCCCATATTGAGATTGTTCTTACAACACTAATTTGGCTGCCTTGTGCCTACACCTTATAATGCAGACTTTAATTACATGATAACATGCTATTTTTTCTACAAGACCCCTGCCTCATGCAGGGTACAGGAAATGAATCAGAATTTGCAGTGAAGGAGGTTGCTCTTTGTAAGACCCTGTCACATTTGCCGTAGAAGTTGGAAAGAGTCTAGTGAATTAGGTAGGGAACTGCAGGAAGAGAAAGGATAATCTTATTGTTAAGGCAGTTGAATGCTTCCCTGGAGAATTGGTGCATAAGGCATTTTCCTGACATCAGAGTGCTTCCCTTGTCAAATTTTAAGTTCCTGATCAAAAGCATGGAAATGATCGGGTCTTTTAATCAAAATGGCTGTACGAATTTTTTATCATGGGCAAAACAACATATTTTTCCTTAACCTCATCTTGTGAAATAGCGAACCATTTCTGCTGAATTGAAATCAGATACACAAACAAACAGCTTGAGCCACCATGGAAAATTTCAGGCTGAATTGTTAAAATTTGCCAAAATGTTAAGCAACTGAAAACGGGGTTTTATAATGGCAACTGTCAGGCAACCTTATCTATAGGTCATCATTTATAACTTGCCTACGTCATTTATAACTGATTCAAGACCAGACGTATTTTACTAGTTATGCAGTCCCATTCAAATCAACAAAGCAGCCCACAGAGTACCATACTACATGAAGAAGAGTGGCACACTCTGGCTCAGTATGGACAGTGTTGATTTCAGGTGATATTAACATTTAAGACAGAGCTGATATTAACATTCAAAGCCAGTGTGTGTGTATTGTGGCCCCAGTTGTGAAGATTGCTGCCAAGTCCTGTTTGACTCATTTTCTACCTCTGTGACTGGTCTCGCATGAGGAATACTGAGAATCCTCTCACCTTGCTGTGTTAATCAATGCCTTTATGAGCTCTATTAACCTCTTTTATTGGTGAACAGCACAAAATGTAGATACATAGTTGTAACAGCATAAGACAGACACATTTTTCATTCAAAGAGACACGTTACAGGTATAGGTACACATGAACAAGTAGTCCCAGATGACATTTCTTCTGTGCATGAGCAAATCAGCCAGCTTAACATTTCTTTTCACTACCATGCATGCAAATAAGCCTCAGTCTCTCCAACATTTGTGGGCCGCAAACACAAAAACGGTATGAGATTGGCTGATGCTTGCATTTTTAAAATGCACTTGCAAGAACTCACAGACAATGATGTGTGATATCCGCACATCTGTGCTACAGTATTTTATTTAAGGCTTGCAGGATGCATTTTGGAAACATTGCCACATAGCTGACATTATAAGTCACAGGCCCCTCAAAAGAGAAATATGCAAGAAACAATATATTTAATGAAAAATGATCACTGAAGGATTAAAGTGCAGACGTAACTATTTTATTTTGAATATCTCTTTACATACTGTTTCTATGTTGGCTAATTCTTTGCATTTTTGTGGTTTTAAAACATGATGAAGTTTGTCGATAAGAAATAATTTCTGTATTTGTCTTCCAATAGTTAGTACCTTGGATACAGTTGTGAAAAATGATTTCAGCTTCTGGAGAAAATGGAAAAGCGGGATGTAAATGCTTACACCTTGTTGTCACTATTGGTGTGTGTTAGTGTGTGTATTTGAGAATCACAACAATTTTCGTATTTTTTGTTTCTTGGCATGATTGTAGCACAAAACACACACACACACACACACACACACACACACAGTGATTGAATTTCCTAAAGTCAGGCCTCAAAGGCACCCATCTTTTGCCAAGCTCAGAGCTGCAGTGCCATGTTCCCAAGGTGTCAAGGTGTGTGGTATAAAATGGAAGAGATTCCAGTTGCTGCCCTCACCCTTAATAGAGTGAGTCATTTTGTGTCCTCCATCTGCAGCCAAACTAAGCATCACATGGGACCCATAGTCTCCACGGATTTCATTTCTCTGTTGCAGGTGAAGCTGGCCGCAAGTTGCACTGTAGCACTTCATTGGGCATGTGGGGTACTACTTTTCTACTCCTGATATGAGGCCACATTAAACCTTCAGATGCCCATGTACAGCTTCACCGAAATCAATAGGAGCTATATGCCCATCAAAGCCAGTATTTGACTAAAGATGGTACTACAACAAATCAGAAAACAAATTACACACACACACACACACATATATGTAATTGCATGCAGGGACATGGATTTGCTCAACTAAATAGTTTGTTTAGAGATGCGTGTGTGTGCATGGCTCTGAGCTGGGAAAAAAAAAGCCAGAGAAATGGAGCGGGGGATAGGGGTTCTGGGTACACAGAGGAAAGCAAATGATGCATTTCCTAGGGGATGCAAAGACCACAGTCACTCTGCACTCCTTTAAGCTCTGACAGGCCTTGTACATGTCTCACAAACAATGACTCTCATAGCTCCTGGCATATCCCCAAAGTGGGGTCATGGCTGTTTGCCACAAACCAGCCCTTTGGTTTTATGATGCATCTAATAGACGGAGAGCTGTAATACATATAGAAAATATGGTTGTTTTAAAAAGCAATGTTGCAAAAGCACATAAAACTCAATGTATATAATTTAGAGAAAAAACAGGTTTACAAAAAAAAATGAAATGGGGAAGAGAATAAAAAGAAGACCAGAAATTTGGGAGGGGAGGTGCACATTGAAGGGGAATTTAGCAGGTTTGGGACAAGACTGAAGAATTAAAACTACAAAAGAAGTAAGAGGAGAAGATGACAAAAATCACAGAGTGGGAAGGAAATATCTTTTTTCCCCTGTACTACTACTGTGTAGGTGTAACTAAGTACAGATGATACAGAGCCCAAGATGTTCCAAATAAACTAGAGATCGGAAAGTCTCTGCATTAGTGTCCAACTGAGACCCTTTAAAGAGGACTAATTTTCAGAAAGCTCACCCTCCCTTTTGAAAATCAGGCCCCTTGAAAGTATATCAAGTTGGGCACACCAAAACTGAAGAATGTAAAATCACTGGTCACTTCAAAAAAAGCTAGGTCACAGATTTTTTAAAAAATTATTTTCAAGGTGGCTACAATGGAAAAATCATACAAGAATCCTGCTACCAGTTTCAGTGTCCATGCTTTTTCCTCTAATGTTGTTCTTGTCCTTTATTGTTGTAAGCCATACTCCTTGATGCTACTTTTTCGCACAAACAATAATCCCTTTCTCTCTTGCTATGTCTACACTACAATGATCTATCGGAAAAAGGTACGCAAATTGCACTAATAGTTATTTCAGAAGAGGCATTTCCAAAATTTGGCCAGTCTAACACTGGGCCAAATTTCAGAAAAGCCTCCTTTTTCAGAAGAGCCCTTCTTCCTCGTGGGAGAAGGAAGACAGGCCTTCCGAAATAGCGCGTCTGCTCTTCTGCAAAAAAAAGCAGAAGAGTGGACGCATTCCCTGGACGTGGCAGAATTTTTCCTGGATATCCCAGGAAAACCCAATAGTGTAGACATAGCCTCACTGGGGAGAGTAGAAAAGATAGTTCTCCATGATCCTTGGAATTTTTTTGCATGGGGGGTGCACCACTGCATCTTAAATACTATCTTTCATCCTGGATTATCCTCAAACTATAGGAATTTGCCCTGGACATACAGGTTAACACAATAGTCCTTGCTAACATATGCCTGGGTAGGACTGGGGCCCTCATCTGGTCTTGTGTACCTTATAAGATCTGCTCTGATGTTTAAAAGACCCATATATCTTTAAAAGAATGTAAAAGATCAAGAGCATTTTGAAAGGTTTAGGTCTTGGTGTATATTTTTATTCCATAAATTGAAATGTGCTTAACACACTTGAATTTGTTCTGTCATCTTGTAGACAAGCTAATGGTAGAGTTTACATTTAAATCTGAACTTCTTTGTTTATAAATAATGAGGTGAATTTATATGATAGGAAAGTATCCTCTATAATCAAGAACCATTTGGTTAGAATTTGAAATCATATGAAATTATGGCAAACTGTACTGTGCTGCAAATATACATCATAGTTTGTTGCGGGGACATCCAGATCCAACTGTTGTTGAACCAAACAAAGATATAAATGATAATTGTAGCAGATATTGAGATCCCATGCAATATATTTGGGGCCCATATTGCATAAATTTCATATATCTCTAGTTTGTGTACAACTTCAGTGGGAGGATTTCCACAACTCCTTCAGGAACCAAATACTGTGTAAGATGATTAAGATGAAACATTTAGATTGTAAAGAGACAAAGTGAGTGAGGTAATAACTTTTATTGGACCAACTTCTATTGGTGAAAGAGATTCAATTTTGAGCTACACGGAGCCCTTTTTCAGCTCTGGGAAGGGTACTCTGAGTGTCAGCTAGATATAAGTGGAACCAGTTGTTTAGCATAAACAGTTAATACATATTGTAAGAGACCATTCCAAGTGAAGTGGCCTATTGACAGTCATAGGACCAAAAAGCAAAAAACAAAAAACCAGGGCTAGAAGTTACAGATTGTTGTGATAAGCTGTAAATCCAGTCTCTTTATTAGGATCATGATTTTTAATGCCTGGCAAAGTTATGAATTTAAGCTCCTAGATACATCTTTTGAGGATGTTCTGCAGGTTTTCTTTGAGGATGAGGACTGAAAGGTTACATTTGGAGGTGATCATTTTGTTAAAATGGGTGATATGGTGTTTTTGTCTTTTATCATTTTAATGTAGGAGTTCATTCAGAAAGGTAGCATTCCCCGAGAGGGCCTGCATATACTGGTTCATATTGGGATTTTTGGACACCAACAGACAAAGAAAGGTCTTTTGGCATTAAAAAAATGTATTTAAATTGCCTCAGGGCCTTCTTTCTGGTATAGCAAATGGATGTGATCTTCTGTCCTTGGAGAAGGGTTAGAATGACTTAGGCTTACTAGGTTCATATAAGACAGATAGGTGACATATGGTGAGCTTTTAGTATGTTTACAGGAATTTCTGGAGATTTTCATTGTAATGCTTATACCTTAAGAATAACTGTGCTTGCTCAGAAAAAGCTGTGTGGTAACTTTTGGCAATACACAGTTCTTAGCCCTCAGTGACAAATCAACATACAGGTGCTCACCTTTAAGCAGACTGGCTTGTTGGGGATGTCATAGTGTAAAGTAGGGAACTGGCCAACCTTAAATTCTGTGGTCAGAAGGGAGTGTGAAATGTGACCCTATGTAGACATGTGATAGCTAGAGACCTGAAACTTGATTAGACACTCCTGGAATGGACCATGGAGAGGGAGACACAGGTGCAGTCACAATTTCAGGGTAACAACAACATACCCATATTGTTGACAAAACCAATTGCAAAGATTCAGCCCAATGTTTGAAGGTGAACATAAAATTAAGCCCTTCCTACTCACTGTAAATGAATTCACACTGCAGATTTGTACAGGTAACACCAAAACTTACATGGTGTAACATGATTTTCAAAGAGAACTAAGGGCTTTGGATTTCCACTAGACATATTAATCTCTGAGGCCCTCTAATGCAGTGTTCACCACACACTAACCCACATATTAACCACACTAATTCAGGACAGGAGAGGCTAAATATAGGCAAGAGAAGCCAATTAGTCATATGCTGCATGCTGGAGGGAGCTAGGACGCAATGAGACTTAATTGGGGATGAATTTCACATGGGCAGAAACAGGAAAGGATTCTAGAGCACCGGGGAGCTGACAGCACAGAGAAGTGGGCGGTAGTGAGGAAGCCTGCAGTCACACTTCCTGATACAAGGGGGAGCCTGTAACAGGAATGTAGGAAGTAGTCCAAGGATGGAGCAGTAAAGTTGAGACCACGTGGACCTGATTTGAGGGTCCCGGACTGGAACTTGGAGTGGAGTGTGGGCTCTTCTATTAGCTGTAAGGTAGTGGCACAGTGAGTGCAGTGATAGGGAGACTGCTGAGATTTTGGGACTGCAGGTTGAGTGACTGGAGTAACGGGCAAATGCTGGAGGGGATGTGGAGAGTTGTGAACTAATCTCCCAGATGAGCCAACAGGAGGTGCTGCCAAACTGTGAATAGTAGACCCCACACAGGCATCTTTGAAAATCCCAATACTACAGCCATAGTCTACATGTAAGATATCAGCCTCTGTCTGAGCTTGTGTGGAAATACGCGAGGTGAAGCTTCAAAGATTTCCCTAGTACAACCCCCATCTCCTTCTACTTTTCTCTCTGGCTGTGTGTGTGTGTGTGTGTGCGCGCTCTGTATCTCTCCTTGCTCCTTTTGTGGTGCTATCTAGGTGCAGTCTCCTGTAAGTGACCCTCCCCATGAGTAAAAGTTACACATTCTAGTCTCTGCAGTCTTCTGTGGGAAAGTAATGTAGTACAAAGTAGGCTATCCAAATGAGAAAGGATAGCCCAGTGGTTAGGATGTTAGCCTGGAATTTTGGCTATCTTCATGTAATTCCTTGCTCTGACCTTTGGAAAGTGTCTCAATGCCTCAGTTCTCCATCTGTAAAACAAAGATAATATACTTTTTATACACAGATTTTGTAAGAAGAAAAATGTTAACTTTGATCATTTTAGTGATGACTTGAGGATTTAACAGTAAAACCAAAGGAGGCTAGTATTGGTAACACTATAGCACAACTAGCAAGTGACCTTAGCCTAAATTACTCAAACGTCCCCAAACTCTTCAGGAAAGAAAATAAAGCATTGCTCAATGTTTCCTGTAATTCTCTCTCATTGATGACACAGAATTCCCAGGGGAGTTCTAAAGCTGTTTGTAAACTTTTCTTACACCTTTTTGTAAACCTGATTCTTGAGTCTTACTACAGGCCACGTCTACCAAAATAACTAACTAATGGAGATGCTCGGGGGAAATGATGGCCTCACTGAAATCAAGGGCAAAATTCCCATTGACTTCAGTGAGGTGAGGATTTCATTGTTTAAAGATTACCTCTATTAGCCAGTTATCTTCCAAAATGATTTATTTTGGGGGATTTTTAAATGCATCTATATAGTATTTTAACATCAAACAGTTTATGCTAATGCATGACATGTTAGAGGTGTACAGCGAATCAAACCTTGTTTGCCTCAGTCTGTTCTCAAAACCTAGCAGTTTCACACATAATAAAATAGGAACATTTTTATTGTTTTATATTTTTAAAAGGTTTCATTTAATGGGCCCATCTGAGGCCAACAGCTTAAATTAAAAAGAAAATAATGAATATTTATATTCACAAATAAATATTTAGACATCTTGATTTAAACAATCCAGGATCAGCACAGTCATGAAGATCACAGGGGCCAGATTTTCTCTCCCAGATTTGGCTGACTCACTAGGGATTGGAGCAGAGACCAACAGAGCTACAAGCATGAATTGTTACAGTTTGCATTCAAAAGCCAGGATTTGTATTTGTGCTGGAGAACTGTAATACACCCACACAGAGGAATATATACACCAGTGGGTTGCATACACACCTAAATGAGGACCCAGCCTTTCCGAACAGTTCAACACTCAGCAGTTTGGATGCTTATCCTTTTTGAAAACACAGCCCTCTCCTTAGGTCCCACAAGGGGAACTAAGCTCTTTTGAGAATCTGACATATGAAGTTCTTGCTTGGGGTCCTATTCTTTGAGGTTCTCAACACACCTTCAGCTCTTACACTACAATGTTACAGTGAGAAATGAGAGTGCTCACAGGAGGTATACAGTGCCTGCAATAGCAGGATCAGCCCCATAAGTAAAGTTCTTTGTACATCATAAAAGGCCATTTGCCCATTTCAGATAATCAAATGGCAATGATCATGACATCAAACAAGTATGAGTTTGATATGAAGGCTCTAGCTTTATTGGCTTTACAGCAGAAGTGATAAAATAAATATAAATAATTTAACTCAACAAGGGAAACTTTGTTGTTTCTATTTTCTAGTTTGAATAGCTCCATATACACTTCCTTTCTTCTCCACATACATTCTGCATTTGTCCATTTTTCTTCATTATCTATCTTTTTCTTCTCAGTCTGCAGCATCTCTTAACAACTCTGCCTTTGTGAACTTTCTAAGCTGTCTTCCAGGATTTTTGAAGTGATCCTAACAGCTGATATGTGTTCAAATTTTCAAAGAGGCTTCTAAATGGGCTGTAAAATTATACTCACTTTTTTTTTTACAATTAAATATGAAAAAAATTCAACTTTGAATGTCCATAAACTGTATTTGTGCATACAGGTTTGATTTTCTGTGTAAACAATTTGTAGCTGTGAATACAAGTGGGCACAATTTGAGAGGATGATTTTGCAAATGTAGCTCTTTAATGTTAGTGTTATTTTTATGTTGTTGACATGTAAGTATAGATGGCAAATACGACAACAGCAGTACTGTTATTTATATGGTACATTTCTTTAGTAGATCTGAAAATTCTTTATGAAGAGGGGCAAGTATCATTCTCACCAAAATGAATCACTAATTCTCTCCAACAGTTTTTATTAAAGATAATTGTAAAATACACACAAATTACTCTAAAATCTTTGTTTTCACTTTAAATAAGGAAGGCAAAACAACTCTGGAATACATGTTGGGATACATAGAGGTGTTGGGGAGCGAGAGGGGAAATGCAGTGATGAATGATCAGTCATTCAATTGTTTTCTTTCTTGCAGAAATTAGAGACAGAATACAGTTTATCTTACCCTGACTTTTAGCAAGACAGATTGCCATGCAAAACCCCCAAGTTGAAATCATCCAACCACCAAGCAGGGTGAAAAGAGCATCCTAGTTGAACACCCATAGCTCACACTATCTCCAGCTCCTGACTAGATTCTGTGTTTTTTCACACTCAGAAAACATTTAGCATGATATTTAAAAATCCTGGCTTTGCTAAATTAATGGCTAGATAAAGTGATTTATTTAGGACCAGAATCTGCCCTCCTTAGTCACACTTAGTACCTTAATCCATAAGTAAGACTACCTGAGGGGTACATTACTACTCACAATGAATAAAGGTAGTACGAAGTTCCCTTTTTTATACTTTAAGTCATGTGTCTCTTGGCACATTACTTTAGATTAGAGATAGGTGAAGTTTTCAGGCTAAACTTTTTTCACTTGATGCAGATTTGGGTCAACTGAAATATTTCACAAATAGAAGCAAAATGGTTTTTTGTTTCAAATTTCACTTCAATTTTATTATTGTTTATAATGATTAAAAATTGAAAGCAAAATGCAAATTTTAATTCTGTCTGGAAAAAAACATTTTCTTTGGTCTGGAATGAATTTCACCCCACCCCTAACTTTTAGATTAACATTTTTTTTAAATGATTTCAGGGAGACGCTAAATGATTTTTTTAAGGTTTGGTTACCAGTCTAAGAAATCAGTTATTTGCCCAGCTCTACGTTTAGATTTCATTAAGCTTCATTCTTCTCTCAGTTGCATCAGTTTTATACCAATCTTATCCCATTGAAATGTGTGAACCTACTCCTTATTTATACTGGTGTAAGTGAGAGAAGAATTGGGCTGTATAAAGTTAAACACCTCACATAATGGCAACATAATGGGGTGTTATTCATTTGGAGCATTTCTCTATTTATCTTTATTAATATATTTTTCATCTTTCTTACTGACTTGGACCAGCACTCTGGACACAAATTAAGTATTAGTTATTTGTTTAATGAAATCCAGTGGCAGTGAGCAGAAGGCAGGACAGAAAAAATTTGTGCTGGAAAGTGGTACAGTTTCTATAACACACCAGCAGTGGCCAAGTGCTCAGTGGGCTAGGTAATAAGAGAGAGGTATCAAAGATAGAGATTTTAATGAGATTTTTCTGAAAGGTGATTTCAAAAAGTAGCAGCAGATTCTAACCCTTGCTTTTTTCCATGGAAGCATGGGAATTGATGTAAGTAGCAGAAGGAGACAGGAGGAAGGAGAGGGTTAAAGTACACTATCAATAACATTAGATTTCAAGCTGATCCTAACAGTTATAGGTTATAAAATTATAGATTAGAAAGCCAGAAGGGACAACTTTGATCATCAGGATTGAGTACCTGTATAACACAGGCCACAGAACATTCCTAAATGTATTTATTCCTTTTTGAATAAGAGCAGATCTCTTACCAAACATCCCAGTCTTGATTTTAAAATTTCCATTGATGGAGAATCCACCACAGTTTATCCAGGCATTTTGTAAATTCTGACACCATTTAAACCAATGTCTTTGTAAGGCTTGTGTTCAACAATGCATTTGATCTTGTGGCTAAATCCATCCCTATTTAGCAAAGCACTTAAGCACATAAATAGTGTTAAGCATGTGCTTAAGTCCTTTGCTGAACTGGGGGTGACTAACTCCTCAGTGGGCAGAGCAGGCTTTACAGATGATGTGATCTCTGTGCATGTTTGTGATCAGGCAGAGAAGCTGTTACCTGGTCTCATCTAAGCCCATGCGAAGGGTCATAGGAGACTGTCCTCCCTGTGCACTGCGCAGACCACTCGGCCAATTTGTCAAGAATCCCATTGGATAAATAGCTGTCTCCAAATACCTTTATAGTGACAAATCCAAATAAATCAGAGTCACTTTTACGGAGCACTTCAGTGGACAGCTCCAGTTTAATGAATCAGCTGTCAGACCTCCAAAGAAGATCCCTCTTTCCAAACCCATAGAGAGCAAATCTTTGCTAAACAGTGACTTTTAGGGTGAAACTTTATTGATCCATGATAGGATATTGCATGATTGCTACTTGGCAATGTCACTAACAATAGGCCCAAATAGTCTGCCCATGAACAGGGGTCCACTCTGCCATGCTGCTCTAGAGATGCTGTTGGAACCCCTAGAGGGCTCTAAAAATCACTCACATGATCAAACAATCCAGTTCACATGAACAAAAACATTCCATAAACTGGATACTTGCTATAGGTCTGAAGATTTACACATTAGTGCTTAGGGAGGGAATCTGGTATTTCTTTATGATTGGTCCTCTACCCTCTCAGACGGGGGGGGGGGTAGGGTGGAAAAACACACACATCGCGTACCCGAAACCTTGTGGTCTAATTATCACAGGTTGTGCAAACAGTTTTAAAGTTTAATGCCTTGATCCCCCCAACCTCCTCCACAAACTTCCATCTCCATTTTTTTCTCCTCCCCCCACCCCCTTTGGGATCCATCCAGCTGCCTGCTCAAATACCTGCTGGCGCCAGAAGAAATTCCCCTGTAACAGATATCCTGTGGTGTAAAACCAATATTTTGTTTCCAGGGTCATCCCTCCCCCTCGCCTCCTCTTCCCCACCACTCTTGCCTCACCAACCTGCCTCTTGGCCAAGCCAAAACATCAGGAATTATTGTGAATCCTCAGGGTGAGATTTCGGAGTACTTTAATAGGCTTGGTGATTGCTAGCTCACACATTTCTTCTGTTCCCCCACCTCACTTTGGTGAGCTTTCACTTCATAATTTGTCAGGTTAGCAAGGCTGCTTTATACAGGAGAGTTTGACTGCAATTTAACCAGAATGCAAGTGTTTATGAAGCACTAAATTTTCACACTCTTTTCTCACTCAGCCCCTTATTTCATATGAAGATCCAACAAAGTCAAAGAGACAATTTGTGGAGTAAAGTACAAGCAAATTGGAGTGACAACATCAGAATTGGACCCTAAATAAGAAGGTTCTATTGAAAATGCTGAACAGAACTCCTCCAATGCTAATGTAAAATTCAGGTTTCATTTTGAAATACCAAACACAGATTTGAAATAACCCAAAGCATCAGGTGTGAACATTCCTGATATTTTCTTTTTGGAGTAACATTATCACAATAAAAAAGTGAAGTGTTGTAATAGAAATGTCAAAAACTGTTCTCTGATTTATATTTTAATTCTATTTTCACTTTTATTATGCTTTTTACAATATATTAAGTCTAATATGTTTTTATATATATTAGACCAGTAAGCTTTATTTTAATATTTACCTGTTCTAATAGGTGACATATAAATTATAGGTCCATAAAAGGATATTAAATGAACACACATTCTTTATGAAATAAACACATTTTTCATTAAACTTTGCAATAAACCACAGCTTTTTTACTTAGGCAAAAAACACATTCCCTTAAATAAATAAAACAGGTTTACATTGTTCAGTTTTATAAAACCATGAAAAACAGTGTGGCCATGGGAAATTAAATTAAACATAGTAAGAAAAAAAATACTTTGTCTTAATGAAGACTCATCACAGGTCTTTATCATTGGGCTGGTCTACCTGGCCCGGCAATGAACACTGGATGGAAGTGAATTCTATTGCGCACCAATGTATTGTGTACTACCTGATCCATGTGTATGCTGTGGAATGCATTAAAAGTCCTTATTGTGTGTTAAACACTCAACACTACTTTATCAGTGCACACTAGGGAATGTGTAATTTGCACCAGCAGAATCTGACCAAGTTAGTGCACAACATAATTTGTATACTTTAGAATTTACACTTTTCTGATGTGCATTGTCAACCAGATAAATAATCCTTAAGTAGGCCTTCTTTTGCTAGTGTTTTCTCATGAAGGAAACAAATACAATAATTGACTTGTTTGCTTTCATAGTCTTTAATTTAAAAAAGAGGTTACACAGAAGAGCAAGGTACAATATTAATATGAATATGGACATTTTTGCGGGATGGCCTGCAACTTAGGCCACAGTACAATTGAGAGAGGGAAGCTTACTTCCATAGAGCTGTCATTCAAAATCTCTTACAATGTGCCAGAAGCCTTTTTCACTTCTTGAGGCAGTCTCTTCAATTTGCATAAAGTACTAGAGATTCATAATACAGATATGTGCTATTAAAGGCTGATCTTGTTCCTATAGAGTCAATAGCAAAACTCCATGGACTAGAGCACCTATTGAATATATGAGCATGGATAAGATATTGTTTACTGTGGCCTCTCTGTGATTGAAAAAAAGATATAGATACAAATATTCTTTGCATGCTTTAAGACTAATATATACTTATTACTTCATATTATCCCACCAATTTAAAATAACTGGATATAGGAATTTGTCTATCTAATCTTAAAGCCAGCTTCAGGAACTACCTGACCATAATGGACCATCTTATTGTACATAGGATAGATTCCTTCCTGTTTCCAGTAGGTGGCCAGCAGGTGGCCAATTTATTCACTGAAGTGTAAGAGTTAATTTCACATATTGTAATCTTAGCTCACATACACAAATGGGGTTAGTGACTATAAAGATCACCCATCCCTCTCTTATATACAGCTATAGTATTTGGTAAAAGTACCAAGTATCTTTGGGTCAGAGTTTGCCTGGCCCTAATTGCAGCCACATACAATGAGAGTAATGCCCCTCTTCCTCCTCTCCATTTGTGAGATGTCCACATCTTAGCCTGGGGAGGAGGTGTAAAATGGGGCCACACACCTCATATTCCCAGAAATGGATGAAAAGGGAGGGACAATTGATGGTTTTGGTTTTGCCCCACCAGTGCACCAGTCATTTGATTTGGCAGGACATAAGAGCAAGGTGAAGGGATTAATCTGTGTGAGGTAAAGGAGTGATCTGTGTTATTTCCTCCTGAGGGTACGTGGGGAGCAGAGCAGGAATTTTGTCTCTGCAAGTCACAGTTCTTTCCTACAGCTTCCGCTGTGGAGATACAGAAATATTCTGCCCTTATGCAGTGGTAGAAGCAAGGCTCAGCCTACCCCTTTGTAAGAAGACATATTTGTGCAAAGGGCCCCAATTGTTGTCAACAGAAACTTCAGAGGGCAAGGACATTATTTGTAAAGCTCCACTTAATTGCTTCAATGGCATAAAACATGAGTCAGCGTAAATAACCCCTTCCAAGCAGACTTGGAGTTGCGTGAAAAAAACAATTATTTCAGAAACAGGAGGTGGATCACAGTGTTATAACTGTTCTGCAATAGCCTTATTAGAAAGTCAGAGGGAGTGTGAAGGAGTTATTTACGATACCTTTCCTGGATTCCTAAACTGGTCAGACAATTCATCAGACAGTCACATGAAATGTGCATAGCGAGTTAATACAATCATTCTCTTCTCCCCCCGTAGCATCCCAGTGGGTGACAGAGTACAACAGTGTTGGTTTTGACCTCATTAGGTTATTCTGAAAATAAATATCTTTTGATAGCCCTAAAAGGTGAATAATTAGACACAGTGTAGTGCTGACAAAGGGGATGATGGGAAGAACAATTCGATCCCAGGAGGCCACCAGCAGATGAAGAGCTTTAAGCCTCATCTTAGTTCATATTTTTGTAAATCAGTATAGCAGCTACAATGATTTAAAAAAAAATCAAACTGCATTGGTGTTTTCTGAAACTATTCTTGATCCAGGGAAGAACTGAAACATACCTGACCATGCAATCTAAAGCTAAACTGTGACAAGTCTGTTGTTTTCCCATAACAATAAAGGGCAGTACATTTAGAACAAGCAAAAGAAAATTCCCACTTTTCTCAACATTTGGTTAATATGTGAAGTTCATTGCCATAGATGGTCATTAAGATAATATATTGTGGCTGGATTTTTAAAAGAGCTGGATAATTTTATGACTGTCAGCAGCATCTGTAACTATGCAAACTAAAATTATGATAAGGGTAATCTAACCTCCTATTTTATGACATAAAATGTTCCCTGTTAGGCTGAGGAAGGAAATTCCCTCTTGTTCTCGTAAAACTGGCTAGATACATTATGGGTAATTTTCCCTCTTCCCCAAGGGAAGACACTGGTCAAAATCAGACTATGTGCTTGAACCAACTATGCCTCTATAGTAAAGGGTAAAAATAGAATAGCACTTCCTGTGGTCCCATTGTCTGACAGTTTCAAAACAAAGTACTTGCATTGCCATTGAAAGTGTGAGCACAAAAATGTGCCTATTGTCTAAGAACTGCACTAGGACAGGGGATAATATTCCCTTTCTCCCGCTCTAGCTTTCTTGTCTTTTTAAATTATAACTCCGTTGGGCAGATACCATCTCTTACTATTTAGTTTTGCAGTCCCTAGCATAAATGAGTCTTTTTAATGGGCACAAATCACATCCAGGATTAATTTGTGGGCATACCACCCACTCATATTAATGAGCCCAAACCCACAGTCCTTACCAAACCAAACTGCTATTGACATCAGTGGACATTTCATTTGTTTAGGTCTTCAGACCTAGTCCCAAGGAGAATTACCTGCTGAAGCCCACAGAGCAACCCAGGCAGGCTGACATAACTTAGACTGCTCCCAGGAAAAACTACTTAGGGGGCTTCTGCAGCCCTTAGAGCAGCACAGGAAAAGGAAGGCAAATATGTGGCTTAAAGCCATTACAGCTCCCTTTCTCCCTTGGCTGCAATTTCTGGGCTATGCCTGTTGGAGGCAGAGCACAGAATCTCATCCAACGTGTATTTGACAATGAAGATAGAAGGATAAGAATCAGAGTAGCTCTTTACCTATATTTTACCTATATTATAGACTGAGAATACTCAGTCTTCTCATATTGGCCTCTCGTGGTCCAGTGTTTTTAAAGTTTTGTGAGACACACGTGAGCTTCTTATTTAGAAAATGTATGGTGATGTGCTAATTTATAGCAGAAAAACACAAACATCAAATTCATAACTCATCAGCTTCTGAAGTTTCATGAAGCCAAAACTAAACCCAGTGCTATATGTTCTCAGGGAACCTACAAAGATTTGGTTTTTTGCAAATTATATTGGATATAAAGGGAAGCCTTTAAACCCTCATCACAATGATTTTCTGGCTTGCCTCTTATTATTTAATGTAACTCGCAAAAAACCATATATTTGTAAGTTCCCTGAGAAGACGATATTTTAGACTACTGTGAAGGTAGAACAAGCTTATTAGAATTCATCTGCACTGAATGATTACACCAACTTCACAATTATCAAGATTGGTGGTTGTTTGTTTTCTTCTGCCACTGACATATAGGGTAAAGTAAAACGAAACAGATCATGGCTCAGTCTGATCACTGACAAGATACATTCCTCCTGGGAAGAGGTTCGGTCAGACTTGATGCACAAACATTGTTTGATTTCCTTCATTATACATTTTATTTCACTTTGCAATGTGAATTCTTTTTTCCGCTCCTTTCTTTGGTGAGGTTTGAAAGCAACTTGAAATGGAATAAGATGCAGGCATAGAGTCACAAATATTGAACTTAACCCCACCCCAAAACAAACTCAGAATAGAAAATGAGGCTGTGTTTTATGCACAGATGTCTTGCATTCAGATGATTTCCTTCAACCTACATCTCAAATAGAAATACAGACCGAATAATAATTTAAAATCTTATTTGAGTAACAGAATTACAATAGATCATCCTCTCTGGATAAAAACTGCTTGGACTGGCTAGTATTTCAAACATAAGGATGGGATTCTTATTCTTATTGCAGCTCAATTCTTATTGCAGCTCAATTCCCTAAGGGCATGTCTACCCAGCAGCGTTTTTTCAAAATAACAGAGTGCACGTCTACACAGCAAGCCCGTTATTTCAAAATAATTTCAAAATAATGGGCTTCTTACTCTGACTTCTGTAACCCTAATTTCACAAGGAGTAAGGGAAGTCGAAGGAAGAGTGTTCTTCCTTCAACTTCCTGCTGTGTAGACAGCACCAAAAGCTGAAGTACTTTGACTTCAGCTGCACAATTAATGTAGCTCAAATTGCATATCTTAATTCAACTTTAGCCCATAGTGTAGATGTACCCTTAGGTACTTTTGAGAATCCTACCCTAGAATTCTTAAAGTTAGACACCTACATGCATAGTTAGGCTCCTAAAAAAGAAGTGGCCCAATTTTTAGCAGTGTAAGCACCCACTGCTCCTACTGACATGGCTGAGTTAGAACTATAATATTTGGCCCATAAAGAAGATCCAGCTATTCTCAAACCCCAAGATATTGCTTGCTATCACATTTTCCCATATTGTGGTAGATAATATACAGAGTGTAAACTAATGAAAGTTGGTAATTGCTTGGCTATACCTTTATGAGGGATATCAAACAATTGTAATACTTCCCATGATATTATTAGAGATGTTTTCTTCAAGTCGCCATCATTTTCCACACAATGTCTGGCGAGGTGCTAAACTCTTTGACCCTGAACTTCTGCAAGGTGTTCAATACTTTGACCCTAATCCAGCAAAGTATCCAAGCATGAAATTGACTGCTGCTCAGTACCAGGCAGAATCAAACCCACATGCATATATGTCACCTGGCTTGTGATTAATTTCTTCTCACTGACTTTTCCCTGTTGTTCTACTCCTTCAAGGGAGGATATCTGGTGGGAGTAACCCACCTTCTCTTCACATATTTGTCTCCAATTGCTCAGTCACAATCCAGGTGGAACTTTTCAGTTTCAAGAGTCCTTCTCTCCTCCTTTACAAGGATAACATGTTATTTCATGTATTTATTCTCAAGCTTCCTGGCCTTCTCTCTACAAACGGTGATAAAGCTACAGCTACCTGCAGTCATTGGTACCAGAACTGAGGGGGGAGGTAGGAGGCCAAGCCTCTCACTGCCCCACCTGTTAACAATTGAAACATATGCCCGGTGGGAGGGGGGAAAACCCCCATGATCATACTTCAACAGCCATACTGCTGGGAGAATTCTGTGCCCTGCAGATCTCTTCCCCTGCAGAATACTCAGGAAGGCACTGCAATTACACACACACACACACACACTCATCAGGGGCTTCTGTGGTGCCAGAAGTGAGGGTAGCTGGCTCACTGCCAGAGCTGCAGAGATGGAAGGGGCAGTTTGGCCTTGAGTACACAACTTCTATAAAGGTTCCAGGATCCTTGAAGTCAGCTTTTCCTTCTCTCACACAGCCCCAAGCTCTCTCCTGTGCCTGCTTCCCTCTCTGACCATAGGCTAGTAGTTCATCTTTCTGTACTCTGAATTATTCAGCCCTCTACTGGTTGGAGGCTGACCTGGGTAACCATACACTCCACTGGCTACCTCCTTTCTCTTCAGTTCTTCTTGGACCACGGGGAGGAAGCCAGAATTGATCCCCAGGTTCATTAAGATTCTGTTTGAAGCAAAATCTTGATGTGGTATGATGCAACCCAATTTGCACGGAGTGAAGCAATGCTAATTTGAAGGTGATGTGAATAAACACATGGCAATGCATTTCCTAAGCCTCAGTTCTGTGATCTGTGAGCTTTATTGCAGAAAAGAAATCTCTGCTGTCTACACTGGCCCTTTTGCGCAAAAGTCTTTCGGAAAAAGACTTTTGCCCGAACGGGAGCAGCATAGTATTTCCGGAAAAGCACTGACGATCTTACATGAGATCATCAGTGCTTTTGCGGAAATTCAAGCGGCCAGTGTAGACAGCTGGCAAGTTTTTCCTCAAAAGCAGATGATTTTGTGGAAAAACTTGCCAGTCTAGACACAGCCAAGCTGTATACTCAGGAAGAGAACATAAAAGGTACTGAAAAGGAGCAATGAATATCATTTTATTACCCCTTCTGCATTGCCTGCCTACATAGGTCCAGACTCTCTTTTGTTTTGACATCTGCTGAGTGCAAGACTGGGTGCAGTGAGGAAGACAATGGCAATTCTCCAATTCTTAAATTACCCCTAACCCAGTGCACATTAAAATCCAGTTCACACCAGTTGACTCTGTTCCAATGGGAACCACGTCATATGCCAGTGCAGAATTAGTGGAGCACAAACACTGTGCCATGTACCCTACACCAGAGCAGAAGAGGGTAGTTGGCATAGGAGACAGCTATTTTGACTTTATGTCCACTTAGAGCTTCTCCGTACATATGTAGGGAATTATCAGCTACCTAGTTAGGGCCAGAACCTGACCACTTTGTTCTGTGTAGAAGTGGAAATAGGCCAGAATAGGGAAAATAATCTGGCCTGTAGGGCTAAACCTACAGATCAGATGCTGATGCCACTTGCATAACTGTAAATGTTCTATCACTCCCAAATTATACCAGTGTAAATGAGCTCAGAATATGGTCCACAGGGGCAAATCCTGATGTGATTGAAGGCAATAATAAAAGGTTCATTGACTTCAGTAGGACTAGAACTTAGCCCTTTCCTTCTCCTACTGATATTTGACTACAGATGCAGGATGGGAACATTTAAGTAGCAAACCAATACATAGTTTTATTTTGCCATGACAATCTGTTGGTATCCTGATTAACTATGATAGGTTTTTCATTGAGAAATATTATGTCGTCATTCATATGAAAGTGATGCTATCGTAACCCACTTTTTTGGCACAATGTTGTGGTTTCTTTATTTTTGTCAGTCAGAATGAAGCTGTAGAATTTAAATATTATATGTGAACAAAAAGTAATGCTTATGTTCTGCTGTTAGATGTTCCAGTATTTTTTGTTTATTTAATAATTTTCTGGAATAGCTCACAGACATTGGCTTCCATTACTCAAATATTTCATCTAGATTCAACTTTATAGCTGTGCTGAAATATAACTGGTAATCTGGCCTAAACCAGAAGGCAGCCAATTATATTCACAGGAAAACATTAATCTGAGCTGAAGAATTTACAGCACATGTGTGCAATCTTTCCTTCTTATGCATACCACTCTTGTTCATCCTCTCCACCCCTCCATGTTTCACTAGTCTATCAAGACAGTGCCAACTTCAACAGCATTGTCCAAAGGAAAGGAAAAATTAACACATGGTTTGCTTTTCTTTCATGCATTCTGAACCTGGGCTTTGAAACGAATGAGAATTTGGTTTTTCCTGTTGGAAAAACCATGAAACATACTCTTAATCCTTATTTCTAACATATATAGGTACAGAGCCAGAGGGAGGCATGATTTGAGAGAGAGGTGATTGGATAAAAGTGGGGCAGGGGGGAGTACCACGAGGTTATATGGGAGCAGAGATCAAAAGTTGGGGGCAGGAGCAAAGCAGAGGCAGAGATCTACAGGCAGTGGGCACAGAGGCAGTAAGATCTTCAGCTACTGGAGAACACTGCCTTCCAGAACCTGGAATTGAATCCAAGAGGCTTGAGTCTTTGCATTCCTCTGCTGTCAACAAATAGCCGTGACTCCCACTGGCTTGTCCAGGATAACAGTCTACTATAGCTATCGGCTACTCTGTTATCTCAAGTGATAGAGGTCTGGATTCTGTACTGTATCTAAAATCCAAACCCTGCTAAATACCCAAGATGGAGGTCAAAATGGTTCCACATGATGGAATTTCTGGGAGATTTTCCAGGGTTATATTTAAATTAGGACATTTAAAAAAACGACAACAATCGACTTTAAAATAATGTTAAGGCTTCAAAGCCACGCATGCAAGAGTTAGAAAATGCCAGAATTATAGTTGGCCATGCAATTTTACTTTGGTCCCTTTATGTATATGCAGTAGGATACAGTCAATTATATGGCCACTTACTTTTTTTCCACAAGGACTCCTGCTTCTTTCAGTGCACAGGATGGACTTGCTCTAGGGATGAACCAGGGCTATGTAAATTAAGAGGCTGTTGTCTCTAGGATCACTGCTTCATTTGTTGCAGAAGTTGGAAGGTGTGTTGTGGATGAAGACAGGAGCTGAACAACAAGAAAGGATTCAGGTCAATGCGGTTGAATGTTGTCCTGGAGAACTAGATACTGTTTCTCCCTCTGCCACATGGCTGTCATGTGTGGTTGCACAATTTACTTTCATCAAACCTGTCACAGGTGGTCACAAACTGTACATTCCTCATTTCTGGTTGCCTTTTCTTTTTGGGGTTACCAGTTCCGAAATGCCTCTTCCCTTTTTCCAGGGAGCGACTGCAGTCCTCCCTTTCTCCTGGGTATGTCTTTCCTTTCTCCAGCAATCTCTTCTCCATTCAATTCCTGGGCTTTAAAGGATACACCCCTCAGTTGAGTCTCCTCAGTCAGCTGCTGAGTGGGTTAATTGGCCCATCTAGCTTGTATTTAACCCTGCATGGTGAGTGTGGGGTAGTCACCCCATCACAGCTTGATATGTAGTGAAAGTTGTATAAGTAACCACAACCTTCATTGTTAAAAAAATGCTATTAGGGGAAGGTGGCTAGGAAAGAGACTGTGAGGGGTTTTCTTGAGCTGGAAAAGAGGAGACATGCTTTCATTGGCTAACCAGGATCCAGGGTTACTGACCTGTCATTATGACAACTCTTGTCTTCAGAGGTATTGTGCAGCTTGGATACCAAGTTAGACTCATTCTGCCCCTTGTTACCTTGGCTGAACTTCTTTACTGGACCAGTAGAGTGCTGTTCCCAGCTTCAAGAATGTCAAGCATGCCCATATGAACATCTGTGTAACATAGTCTTCAGAGAGCAAGGTGTCCTTTCAGTTCAGTCCCTCATCTGAGGGTGGGATTAGCCTTACCCCAGGTTTGCAATGGCTTTGACTTCTTATCAGGGGCATTTTAGGACCTTGTCCAGGAGCCCTCAGGCAAAGTGTGTCTTCCTACCTATTCTAAGCCGGTTTACTCCCTTTTAAGCTTTCTCTCCTATTGGACCATTTTCTGCAGGCCTGGAGGGGAAAGGCTGCCTGGGCCCAGGTTTGTCCTTTAATCCCTTCAGGTTTGCACACCCCATCACAGTCTGAAATGCTGAAATGAAAAGGGGTGCATGGTCAGGCATGGGGCAATTAGTGGCAGTATGAATGAATGTTGGTTATGTTTTATTTACAATTGCAAACTGCATTTATGAATTGATTTTTTGAAGTTCCCCTTGCTGACAAAGTGATTGTGACACATTAATTTCAGTAGTGTATCCTGTTTTTGTAAATGGTTAAATAAAGGTTAAATAAAGGTGTGTTAACGCTAATCTCAGAGTATATTGTTTATATAAGTTTGGGTACTTTTGGGCTAGACCCATTGCGTAGAAAATTAATTGAGGTTTATTCCTGGAGGCTTCCAAGGAATTCTGGGGGAGGAGGAGTGCACAGGGCCCAGCCAAATGGAGGCACTGCCAAAATGTATTTACTTATAAGTAAAATGACTGCAGCAGACAAGTGAATAGAGGATATTCACTATCCTGCTCCACCTCTGGGATTCTCAGGAACTCCTTTACTATCAATACTACCAGGTGCCTGAGCACACAGATGGGTGTTAAAAATAAAGTTCTATGAAGTAGTATGTATGTTCTTTTGTTTTGCTTCTTGTCATTTAATTCATAGTTATGTTGAGATTTCTGCATAACCCAGGAAGGAACAGGGAGGATTACAAGTGCAGAGCTCCACGACAGCAAAATTGCCCTACATTTTCTAGACCTTTAATTGCTCTTTTATCAAATGTGAATGAAATATGACTATTTCATTTCACCTGCCTCAGGTTTAAGTGATGATAATTCATGACCCTTTAAGGTCAGATAGGATTTGTATATGCAAGGAAAGCTGTTTTAGGTCACTTTTAGAAGTTTATAAGGTACAGGAATTGTTATATGTATAATGCTATTGGGTGAAAGGAATGACAGAAGTGGCCCTTTATGGCACATAAGAAACTGTACAAATTATGACCTCATCATAATGCAATCACTGAATGTGGCACATACTAGCATCCTTCTTAGCAGTCTCAGCAGGCAAACTAGAAATTGAATGAGCATAGAGACTGAACTCCCTTCTCACCACTAGAGGAGGCCCATCCAGAAATGGTTCAGGTATAGGCTAAAGCAGTGCTGCTAATGTTGTACCTATTCTAAGGCTAAGAAAAGAACTCCATTCGCAAGATACTATTTTCTCATTCCTACGCACATACACACTTAGGATTCATATTTTAAAATACAATAGTTATTTAAGTATGTATTAAATTACATATGTATGCATCCAGGCAAATTATTAAAAGTAAAGTTCTATGAGGTAGTGTGTATGTTCTTTTGTTTTCTCCTTGTCGTTTAATTCAGAGTTATGTTGAGATTTGAGATGAATCTTAAGTAGTTTTTTGGCATCAAGACGTGCAAAGTTTTAACACAATGCTTTTGCTTATGGATTTTGGCAACACTTATTCCTTGCATGTTACTTGTGGATCTCAGGGAAAAAAATGTGCAGAGCTGCATTTGTTTCTTGGCCTTATGGATGCTATAAAAGCTATTTTAGTGCTTATTCTTTGCCAGCTATTCAGAAAAATGTAATGTTACTTGAATTTTATAAATACATTTCTATAGGACTGTTTTATGTTAGTATAGGTACTTTGGTCTTTACATTGAAAAAGCAATTCAGAAAACTTGTATTTGTGAAAACCAAGGAAGCACATGTGGTATGTTTGCTCAGGTATATTGAAGACTTTCCTTCCACAAGGAATAGCAAAACAAGAGTACAATTTATGGACGTGAAGCAATTCTTATTTAGGCAATAGAAGTTTTGCCATTGATTTCAATGGGAGCAGGATGTAGCATGAACATGAAGGGTTGCACTTAGATAGTAAACTCTTCCTAGACTATAAGCTCTTTGGGCGAGAGCCTGACTTTTCGTTATTTGAATAGACTATACCTAGCACAAGGAGACCCTGATCTCTAATTGGGGGCTGTAGACACACACTACTGCAATAAAAATATAATTACTATATTTATGAATTTGTTAAAAGTAGTATATTATATTTATTAATTTGTTACATCACAAAGCTGAGCACGCTAACAATTTGCAGTAAGATGTCAGGTGTAGGAAATATGTCTGCTGCCTAGTATATAAGGGTATGTCTACACTTGCCCTCTAGTTTGAACTAGGGAGGCAAATGAAGCATATTGAAGTTGCTAATGAAGTGCGAGATTTAAATATCCCGTGCTTCATTAGCATATTCACAGCTGGTCACCATTTTAAAATGCTGGTAACCCGAATTAACTTGCCGCAGTAGACGTGGTAGTCAATTCAAAACCCTTCCCTCGAATCAACTGTTACTCTTTGTGCAATGAGGAGTAACAGTTAATTCGAGGGAAGGGTTTTGGATTGGACTACTGCTTCTACATACGGTGAGTTAATTTGGGCAATCGGCATTTTAAAATGGTGACCGGCCGTGAATATGCTAATCAAATGTGGGATATTTAAATCCCGTGCTTCATTAGCAACTTCGGTATGCTTCATTTGCCTCCCTAGTCCGAACTAGGGAGCAAGTGTAGACATACCCTAAAACAGAAGCTGATCCATTTTCAACATATGATAGGCAAGTGTTTCTGGGTGACTGGTCCCTGCAAGGAGAAAGGAGGCCAGCTAAACCTCTGTCATAATTAACTGTCTCCCAGCCAGAGACACCAGGGCTAGTGGGTATGGGGGATATTAACATCAAGTCTTGACAGAGGATGTTGTGAAGACCAGGACTTTAACATGATTCAAAAAAGAGCTAGATAAATTAGTGGAGGTTAAGTCCATTAATGGCTAAAGGTAGAAATGGTGTCCCTAGCCTCTGTTTGTCAGAGGCTGGAAATAGATGACAGGAGAGAGATCACATGATGATTCCCTGTTCTGTTCTCTCCCTCTGGGGCATCTGGCATTGGCTACGGTTGGAAGACAGGATACTGGGTTAGATGGACCTTTGGTCTGACCCTGTATGGCCGTTTTTATGTTCTTATGTCAGGCCAGGCTTGGGAGAGGCTCAGATAAGCCCTCAAGTTGCAGCACGGGTTTTCTGCAAACTTTCTGGATACCGGGGCTAATGGGATGCGGTATTAGCATGGTGAACACCTGGGCCTCATAATAAAAAAGCTTGAGAAAATAAACTCAGGAGCAAGCTGTGATAGGAATGCCATATGGGAAGCCTTGTGAGGTAGGGTCTGTAGAAAGTAGGGAGGTCCCCAAGGGAGTTTATTGGGAGTTGAGATATTAGGAAAAGGTCCTCCAGGGAGAAACACTGGAAGGCAATGCTCAGTTAAAATGAGTTAAGAACACTCCAGGGTTTACAAATAGGGGCAAAAAGTCAGGAACTTCTTCTAGTGAATGATACCCTTCAGGGTGAAAGCCTAATATAGCACAGAAAAGGATTGTAAGGTAGCCCAGAGGGTGGGCTGAAGGATAGCACAAAACTGGCAGAACAACACTTTCTTTGACTTTCAGTTGGACTTTTGCTGGGGAATTGCACTTTTAAGTGTGACCTGGCTGGGGACAGAAATCACACAGAAGACTTCTATAGAGCCAGGTGCACTGACGAAAGGGGATTCTAGAGCAGAAGAATTCCCGAAGTGTTGCATGCTGGCCCAAGGTGTTGCAAGCTTCAAAAGGGTTGGATTTCAAGCTCAATCTGCATGAGCATCTAAAACTTCAGAAGCTTTTTATCCCTCCTAAAACTGGGCTGGAAGTCTCAAGGGAACAGACTGACACTTTGTAGTGCTTTCAGGTCCAGCCATGGCTATTCATACAGCAAGAACAGCTTCTTTTGTGGTATGTTAGAGCTTCTAATTCCAGGGAGGGAGGACATTTTTCTTCTTGAAATGGCCAAAGGTTCAAGGATATTCTTAGTTTTGAACCTATTTACTCATTGTCGCAGATGACACTAAGCTAGGAGAAGTAGATACATAGGAGGGTAGAGATAGGGTCCAGAGTGAACTAGACAAGTTGGAGGTTTGGGCCAAAGGAAATCTGATGAGGTTCAATAGGGACAAGCACAGAACCTGATCCTGGGATGGAAGAATCCCAAGCACGGCTACAGGGAACCGACTGGCTAAGCAGCAGTTCAGCAGAAAAGGACCAGGGAATAATAGTGGATGAGAAGCTGGATATGAGTTAACAGTGCACCCTTGAAGCCAAGAAGGATAATGGCATATTAGGGTGCATTAGGAGGAGCACTGCCAGCAGATCTAGAGAAGTTATTATCCCCCTTTATTTGGCAGTGGTGAGGCCATGTCTGGAGTATTATGTCCAGTTCTGGGACCCCCATTACAGAAAGGATGTGGACACATTGGAGAGGGTCCAGCAGAAGGCAACAAAAATGATTAGGAGACTGGAGCGCAGGACTTATGAGGAGAGCTGTCTACACAGCTCCTTCTTGTGCAAAAACTCCTTCTGAGGAAGAGCCGTTTTTCTGGGGAAAAATACCCGGAAAAACAGCTCTTGCGCAAGAGGGGGTTTTTGCACAAGAAGGAGCTGTGTAGATGGCTCCTTTTTGCGCAAAAGCCTCTTGTGCAAAAAGCGGCTGCTTATTAATTATGCAAATGAGGCTTGGCAATAGTCCACGCTTAGCCTCATTTGCATTTTTCTTGCACAAAATCAGCACAGTGTAGACATAGCCTGAGGGATTTGGGCTTGTTAAGTCTACAGAAGAGAAGAATGAGAGGGGATTTGATAGCAGCCTTCAACTACCTGAAGCGGGGTTCCAAAGAGGATGGAGAGAGGCTGTTCTCAGTAGTGACAGATGACAAAATGAGGAGCAATGGTCTCAAGTTGCAGAAGGCAGGTCTAGGTTAGATTAGGAAAAACTATTTCATTAGGAAGGTGGTGAAGCACTGGAATGGGTTACCTAGGGAGCTGGTGGAATCTTCATCCCTAGAGGTTTTTAAGTCCCGGCTTGACAAAGCCCTGGCTGGGATGATTCTGGCTAGGTCTACGCTGCAATGTTAAATCAGAAAAAGAAACACAATTTGCAGTACACAAATTGCATATCTTTTTCTGATTTACTTTCAAAAGAGGCTTTTCCAAAATTTGGCATGTCTACACAATGCCAAATTTTGGGGAAAAGTGCTCTTTCAACATGTTCCTGATTTCTCATAGAACAAAGGAATAGTGAAAGAGTGTCTGCGTTTTCAAAAAAATGTTCGGAAAAGCGAATGGGTTCCTTGGACGCAGAGTTGCTTTTCCGGGATACCTCCTCAATCCCAGAAAAGCAATGCAGTCTAGACATAGCCTTAGTTAGGACTGGTCCTGCTTTGGGCAGGGGGCTGGACTCTATGACCTCCTGAGGTCTCTTTCAGCTCTATGATTCTATGATTGTTAGGTTCAGTGTAATAACTTCTCTTTGGAAGAAAAAGAAAGGCAAATGAACGTCATGAATTTTTGAACTAAGGCTGAGATTTAATGCTCCACATTCAGAAGGTTAGGTGCAGGACTCATAGCCCAGAAGGAGGAGAGCAAAGACAGCTTTAAGTCACCTATGTCTCTGAGGTTCTAGGTTGTTCCATGGACCAGTCTGATCACTGGAGTGCAGCAGCCTCCTAAATTATGCCTCTTAATTGCTCTGTCCCACTCTGTGGCAATTCTCTGCTTCCAGTCCTGCCATTAACACTCTTTGGTAGTGGAAGGGGGTGAGGTGGAGAAAGCATAACGACATTTAATTGCCACGGTTCTGTGTGGTGCCCATGCCGGGAGAATTCTCTCTAGAGTACATGTAGGAGCCACAGCTTGGGATAGAGACTGCTTGATACTGAGGTAAAATTTGGACCCTGGCAAATGAGACCCATTTTGAGAGTACAGTGATTTCCAGAGGCTCCAAGGTGATATCTGTTCTCTAGGATTTAGTGAATGGAGTTGTCTGCCTATATTGTTCTCTTTAGATTTGCATTAGAACCAATGAAGTCTTCAGCTGGTGTGAACCAACAAAGTTCCATTAAGTCAGCCGAGCAGTGCTTTCTGAAAATCTTTGGCCTGGATATTTTGAAGTAATGGTTAATAGTTTGCTGAAGGATCAGACATTAATTTCTGCATGGACATCTAATTATGTGACATCACTTTTATTAAGATGTCTCTACAAATAAAGATGAGAATCTGCGGGGAGGCCAGCAGACTTGCCAGGTTTCTGGGCATGGCAGAGTGGAGTGAAGGCTGGCTCTATGCTCCTGGAAGGGACAGGGCCTCAGGCAGAAGAGGCAGGGTAGGGGTCAGTCAGCCCTCAGAGCAACCTGGTGTGCACCACATCACATCCCTCTTCCCCCCACAGCCCTCAGAGCTGGCCAGATGCACCACGCAGCACTCTAGCTGCAATTCAAAAGGACCTGGGGTTCTGACTACTGTTGCTATTGTAGTAGTTTTCCCTTTTGCACTCCCCTGTCAGCAGGCTTGAGAATCTAAATGGACAACATAGTTACTAAAGGGCTTACTAGTGGAGAAAGACATGACAAAAACCAGCTGAAACCAGATACATTCACATTAGCTATAAGGCAAACTTAACAGAAGGAGTGATTAAGCATTAGAACAAACTATCCAGGGAAGTAGTATATTCTTCATGTCTTCGCATCAAAACAGGGCGCATTTCTAGAATATATGCTTTAGCCAAATCAAATTGTGGGGCTCAGTGTAGGGGTAACTGGATGATATACTTTGGCCTGTATTAAACAGGAAACCAGACAAGCTGATCTAAAGATGTCTTCTGATCTTAAAATCTATTAATCATACACTACAAAAATGGTAACCAGAAAAGTACCTAGGTAGCTAGAACTGACCCAAACTGTCAACCAGAGCTCAGTCAACACTTGAACTGAAACCATATTTTAGTTTTGAAAATGTTTGTTGTGTCATATTTTCACTTTTATTAACATTCTTCTAAACTTGATGTTTGCAGCTAAAAGTGAACATACCAAATTCTTGTACTTTTACTGATTGCCTGAAGTAGGAGGTACTGGAAATATTATGAGAATGCCCGTTCTTGTGTGACAGCCAGATTTTTTCTAATCATAGAATCACAGAATACTAGAACTAGAAGGAACCTTGAGAGATCAGCAAGTCCAGTCTCCTACCCTCATGGAAAGACCAAGCATCACAACCTCCTTAGGAGATTTATTCCAGTGTTTAACCACCCTGACAGGAAGTTTTTCCTAATGTCCAACCTAAGACTTCCTTGCTGCAATTTAAGCCCATTGCAAGGAGAACAATTTTTCTCCCTCTTCCTTGTAACATCCTTTTAGATACTAAAAGTTCAAAGAGACTCAAAATCAGATGAGCATCCCCCAAAACCTCGAAGTTTCTCTAACTCTCCAAACTGGAGCCATGTGAAACATTCAAAACTTTAATTGAAAACTTTTTGTGAAATACTTCAACAATATTTCATCTTGTTCTACTCCAAACCTTTGGCAAGGGCAGCTATCATGACTTGTCATACAGCTCTGTGTGCCACACATCAAATATACAATGAACCAGCGCGACGTCTACATTAGAACGTGAAATCTCTGCTGAATAAAACCAGACAACTTCTGAATACTGTGCAATATCTTAGGAGACTACTATATTCAATTTGTTTTATTTTTGTCTTTTCAGCTCTGTAGACTTGCTGTGAATGAGCTTCCTAACTCTATGGAAAATGCCATGATATTTTATTTAAAACATTTCTATAGATTTTGATGATGGATTATGTCTGATAGAGAATTTTGTCACTGTTATAGATTTCTATATAACTTTAAAAGTCTTTTGGAAGATCACATTATTACATTCCATAGGTCTGAGAGCAAGTTTTGCTTAAAATAACTTATTTATATTTAGGTATAGTCCTATTGGTTTCATTTTTACTCAGTTCTGTTAGATTACTCCAAAGGGTCTGATTTCACATTAAATTAAACCCTAAAAAGGACAGATTGTTGCTTTGGCAAAGGCAAAGCTCCTTCTCACCAGGTACCTGCTAAATAGACAGTAATGTAAGGTGGTCATAAAAATATTCTCTTCAATTTTGGATAGAGAAATTGCTTAGGACCCCGCTAGTAACATCTGTGCACAGTTTTAACCAGTGGGCATAAAGACTTCAGGTCTTTCTAGAATAGGCTAGTTTTGATTCAGAGCCAACTGGAGCAGGGCAGTAAAAGGGGACACTGACCTTTAGCAGAAGGGAGTTGACAAGTGGTGAAGTCAAGAATGTGCTGATGTCCTCAAGCTGAATGAGGGGGCAAAGTGTGGAAAGTCACAGTAACATAAAAATGAAGTCACAGTTGGTTAATTAATTAGGGTGGGATGTCTGTACATAAAGGGGAGGAAAGGAGCAGCAGGCTGGATTTGGCACAGATCTCAAGTAGCAGTTACAAAGGATTCTGGGGCCACAGAAGTGTTGGGTACAGCTCAAACTGGCTGTTGGCCAAAGATACATGTCAGATATTTGTGAAAACAGGCTGCAGCTGCTAAGGACAGGAGGATTTCATTTTATTAGCACTGTACCAGGACTGAGTGAGAGCCTCCATTCACTGCTTTGGTAATTCTCTGATAAGAATCCATCAGCCACAGGTCAGGTTACGGTTACACATACACATACACATACACATGCACACAGGGCCTGATTCTGAAAACACTTAATAGCAGGCATAGTGCTTTCCAGAGTGAAGTGAAATAGTATCAGCTGTGGGGATCTAATTGGTCTGCTCATGGTAACAAGCATGAGACCCAGGAGTAAATACTTGCAGAATTAGGATCTATATTTTGTTTCTGAGCTTTGGCTTAGACACAGCAACCACATAAAAGTGGATGCTCATTAATGTAGAAGAGCTAAATTAATATATGCTAGTAACATAATTACCAGATATAGAGTTTTTTTAAAATTACAGAGCAGTGGCAGTGACTCTATAGTAAAGATTAAAGATAGTGCTGTATTTCATGCATGTTTTTAATTCTTCCACTAGTCTACCCTGCAAAAAACAATCTTTCTGAAATTTTTCATACCCCTTATCTCATCCCACAGTGAAATTCTCCTGGTAGATTTTGTAAAATCAGTGTAAGAGTTGTACAATTAAGGTTTTCTAAAAATGTAGTCTAATTTATTTAAAAAAAAAATGATCCTAATACTTTTTTGGATCAATTTGTCTCTGCACTTGCTTGGCTTAGAAACTCTACATTTATTTTATTTTGTTTGCCTCTGAAATATGTGCTTAATATTTTTGGGAAGGTTAGTTGAGGCAGGGGTTAAAAGTTATCAGGAGTTGTTTTCTGTTTAGACTCCTAGACAAAAGTAAGAAAAGAGGGAATAGTTGGCATGCACTGGGTATATCCTTATTTCCAGACATTCATAGTTTAAGGTGTTTAAAAATAGAAATGACATTCTGTTAGAAATTCTAACTCACTTTCAACACATTCTCAACCTGCACTTTCCTACCATAGCTTTTTGTTTACTTATTTGAACAAGATAAACTAAGATGTTGTAAATCACATTTAAAACTTGGCCTTGCTTTGGATGTCAATAATTCTAATTTCACAGAAAACAGAAGGACTACTAAATTATGCTGCCTGTAGTATGGTTCTGTAGAGAACTTCTTACTCCTAGCACCTCTCTTCACCTCCCTACCCTGACAGGCCTTTTATACAGGTCAGAGTTAAGCAGTGCGGTGTTTCTCAAACTGTGGTTCAGAAACCCAGGGTGGGCCATGATCAACGTTCCCTTTAATATTTTCCATCCACGTGCAGAATACATTTTGTTATGTGCACCAAAGTATGTGCTGATGTTCCCCACCAGTAGAAACATATGTGCCAGCTGTGGGTACTCTGCTAATCAGCTGAGTGACACCTGATCTCTTTTGAAATCTAGGGAGTAATTGTGCACAAAAGGTCACCTCTGCATATGTCAAATTGCTGCATTACAAATTTAGAAGGAAAAAAAATACTTTGGTTGCCATACACTGGTCATCTGCTGTGGTTATTATTTATGATCATTTTTGCAGTATCTGGAAATGTGCCTGGCACTTTAAAGAACATCGGATTTATCCCCACCTCTTTTTCCCCCCTCAGATAGTGGAAACCATATAGCTCCACTGAAGTCAGTGGCGCTATGGCAGCTTAGAGCAGCTGAGGATGTGACCCATGGTCCCCATCCCAAAGAACCCACAATATAATTTTAGATGAAGAGGGTAATAAATATGCAGGGAAATAGTGGGGGGGGAGGGGAAGGTAACCATAATTCCTTAAATCCCAATCCAGCAAAGCATGTAACTATGTGCATGAATAAGCCCATTGACCCCTATTGTTTTCAAACCCATTTAACTGTTATGCTTAAAATTAGGAATGTGATTTGTACTTTGCTGGGCTAGGACCAAAGCAGTTACCTGAGCATTTTACATGCACATCTCAAAAGTGGTTCAACCATACCCATATGGCCACCAATAGCCATTTTATTTCTCTCCTACACCCAGTTTCAAATTCACAATTTATTTCTCAAGGAAAGCACAGGTAAATCTAAAGGCATCAGGAGGAGAGAAAGGAGGAAGCATGTAAGCATTCTTGTCCAGTGTACTAAGAGGAAAAAAAGGGAGGGAGCACTGGCTCTACGTCAGAGTAGAAAATGGAGGGAGAAGGTGTCTCAATGTGCAAGTGTAACAACGTGGAGGACATTTTAAATTCATACCTCCTTGTAGCCTTGAATGGAGTGGGGAGGGGATGTTTTTTGTCTCCATTTTATTTCCACTCCATCACACAGGAGAGTTATCCAAAAGCACTTGGCAGGAGTAAGACAAGCTATTTCCTAACCCTCAAAATAACTCTTGTTTTGAACATTTCCCAAATACTTAAATGTATCTGTCTGTATGTACAATTTGCATGGAAAACAATTTGTAGTTACCATAAATAATTGATGTTGGTTTCTGTAACCCTGCTGTTAATAGCAGTGACAGTGCTTGCCTTCCAACTCATTTTGGAGGACTCTCTATGTTAGAAAAGGAGAGGGCCTACAGTTGAACAATTCTGCAGATACTTTGATTCACTCCTATAAACTATTGGAGTAGATCAAATTAGATAAAAGTAAGTGACTGATACCTATTTCTGTTATGTCTGAGAGCTTTATTTTCAAAATCGAATATTAACCATTTTTTTTACACTCCTTTTAGCATTTGCAAGTACAACAGTAAAGCTATCCGAGAATATCTGCACAGAAATTGGCCAAGGCTTCATTATGTAAGGAAAAGAACAAATTTGATAAAGAAATTCAGAAATGCAAAACTGACAAACAGAATAAACAAATTTATCATATTGCCTTGAATGGGAGTATAAAATGCCTAAGGAGACAACTTCCTTGCAGATGGGAAGTGTTTGATGACTTAAGTAAGTTTACAGTGTAGCATTTAAATGCCCCCAGCTTCTCCTGTCCAGTAAGTTAGACTCAAAGGTTAATTAGAGAAATCTGATTCAGGGTTTAGGTTGCCTTCTTGGTAATCATTCATCTACTCAAAAGTTCTTGGCCTGTGTTTTTACTGAAAGAAATCAGTTACATATATTTGATTGGAACTTATTAAACAAAAATAAAAATGTTATCAAAACTTAGCTATTACTAATATCTAATGAAGAAAGCAATAGAATTATCAAATCACTGTCAAGGATTCAGACAGTGATGTTCTATTGGTACAGTGCTTCTTGTCAGCCTTCTTTAAGTGCAAGGAGCCTGGTCCTATTGGAGTCCAGGGAGGTGGGTAGGCATTAGCCTGCCCACAGCAAGGAGCCTGGTCAAAGGCTAGTATAGTTTTGTTTAATAGCTTGACTTACGTTACTCAAAGTGACCAAGTCATGGAGATTCCAGAAATCAGTCTTTCCTTAGATGTTTTGGTGACTCAAAAGGTGGACTTTCTCAGCCTTACTCTTGATTTTTATAGTTTGCATATGTGGCTTATACTGCCTTTCACTGCCTACCTTCAAGATCTGAGAAAAAATCACATAAGAGGTCTAACATGGAGCCATGCAACTTAGTCTAATCAGGCTCGAATGAGATCATCTTTAGCTAGTATAAATGTTGTGAAAAATCCCATTTAGATCAGCAATTAAAATAAAACCATTGTTAGCTACCACAAAGAGTGTAAATCTGTAATCCCTCAAAAAATATAAAAAAACAGTTTAAGGAAGGTTCAGCACAAAAGTCCTATAAAAATAGTTAATCTTTAGGTTTCTTTTTCAACAGTCATTCAATATTCATCTATCAGCAAAATTAAAAATACATTTGAATAATTTATGATTAACTGCATCATCTGTTTCACAGACAAAACCATGTATAGCACTCTTTCTATTTTTGAACTAGCCTGTGAATTAAACAGATTATTTTCTGGAATCTTTAACTTTTGTTATAGAAAAGTTACTTTAAAACCTCTTAGAATGGAATCTGTTTAAAGGCATAACACTTCAGAATGTCCACAAGGCCTGTATTTATTCACTCATAATGCCTGTTGTTAGTTGTCTCATATAAAATAGTTATGATGCGGCAGCATGATACAAACTGCTGACTTCTGTGGGTCACATTTTCATTTTCAAGAGTAGTGTCATTTTGTTTTCTAACCCAGGCTACTGTGTGTGCTTATTAACTAATCAGACATAGTTCCTTAAAGAACTTGTCTTCTTTAAAATAATATTAGCTGGTTTACTTCATAGCTGCCAAAGCAAAGCATGTATTTCAGAATATGTCGTGTGCTCCTTTTACTTAATCTTTATCATGATGATTTAGGGCCAGTTTTTTCAGAGTTCTCTGTTCTTTTTTTCATAGGCAGTTTATGCATGCTAAACAAAGGAACCCACAAATCAGGTACAGTAGTCAGTATTCATTAACAGTACCTGCCATTGATTTATGAACTTAAAATTACTTACTCTCCTTGAGTGACTTTACAGGCTATCTTGTAGTCTAGACCTTATTAACCAGATAACTCAATGGTGGGCCCAATGTAAACACTAATATAGCTGGAGTAATGGACAGTTTTTGATCTCTAAAGTATAATATTTTGTAATTTTTTTTTGTAAGAATAAAGCAACATAGAAATAAAATCTGACAGTAAGAAAACTATGAACATAGCTGAAGTATTTTGGATGACATCAATAAAACCACTTTGCATCCAGTTCTGCACTCCATTTTCAGAATAAATTCACATTGTGGACAATGCAAATTTAACCAGAGTTAGGATTGCAGGATCTGCTATTGTGATATCTATATCTCTCAACTTGAAGATTTACGCAGCAATTCTTGGATCCTCAACTCAATTAATTTTTGTTTTTCTTCATTTAAATCATTGCTCTGGGGTGGAGCTGGGGATGAGGTGTTCAGGATGCAGGCTGCCTTGGGGAGAGAGGACAATGCCAACCTTCTGTCACTGTGTCAGCTTGGGGTCAGGTGAGAAGTGCCTCTCCATGGCTGCTGCAGCTCCAGCGGGCACAGCTGGGAGAAGAGTGCATGTTCCCTGGGTGGGGCAGGTCCAGATTCATCTGCCCCCTGCATTCCCCAGCCATATTGAGGAATGGAGCAAACTGTGCACTGTTTGCTCACTTCCTGAGAAAAGGGAACGGCCAGTAATGTTCCCATACAAGCAGAGAGACGTGTGCTGCAACCCCCATACCTTCCCTAAAGGATGCGAGGGGAAGGTATGGGGCACAGGGCTGGGTAAGTCCTGGCTAGAGAGAGACATCCCCAATTAGCCCCTTTTATCTGCCTGATGATTCTTTTCTGTATGGTTTTATGTGTACCTGTACAAATTGCACAACCAAAACATGACCTAGCTTTAAGCTATGATAAGAGGAAGCTGCATCCCAAATTTGGTGATCCTAGCTCTTACCATTTAGGAATTCTTGAACAAATAGATTAACTTGCTCACTCACTCACAAACCAAACGCTCTCAAATAGATAGTCTTATAAATGATAAATAACTACAATTTTATTCTTTCTGGACCAAATTAAGTCCTGGCATAAGCTTCACTGAAGATGCATCACAGTAGACTCTGTCTTTCACATAGACTCCTGTCTAGCTTTATTGGAAAGAATATGAGTAATCCCATTGACTTAATTGGGACTCATATGCTTAAAGTTAGTCACATGCTTAAGTGCTTTGTTGAATTAGAGCTAAAAAGAGAGATTTGATCTTTTTTATTCATTGTTAATTATAAATATCAACCTGTAATAGCATTTGAAACTATCAGCCTGAGAAATGTAATTTTTTATTTTCATTTCTGAAAGATACTAGCACGCAAGCGCAGCTAGATGTCTCACTAGAACAAACTCTGAGGCTCTTTTCCTTTGCCTTAAGTGTGCCAACAAAGATCATGCTGAGAAGTTCATTTACTAGCTAGAGCCTTTCCTTTTTATTGCTTCAAATTTAAGAACATTTCGCAGTGAACTCCAAAAAAAATAACACAGAGATAGCTCTGACTGTGATGTTAACATGTTGCAAATTAAGTAGCACTCTCTCATTTACAAGTAGGTTATTTTGAAAAAGCATATTGGAAGGCTTTAATTAAAAGTCACTGAATATTGGGGCACATTGAAATGATCTGTGTGCTTACTGCTGAATGTACTGTACAACTTCTAACATAATGAGGTGAAACTATTTCTAAATGGGGAGTAGTTATTGCTTTATGCTAAGGTCATTCAATCATTGTTATTCTCAGAAGGCCTGATCAAAAACCCATTTGAGTCAATGAGGATTTTTTGATGACTTCATTGGGACCTGGACCAGGCTAATAGGCATTATCTATTATGTGCTATTTCTTTAGAAGTTAGCTTCCTTAATCATAATGCTCATAAATAAATAAATCTGTATTACCTATTCTTAAAAGGTTCTCATCCTGAGTGGCTCCAGAACCACTATTTATGGATCCTGTTAGAGTGGAAAGCGAGCAAAAATTTATCTCCCATATAATTCACAGGGAATCCAAAGACATTCACGGGGATATGCTATGTGTCTGTGGGCTCAGGAAAGCTAGCAAAATGGGGGGAAATCTGACACATCAGAATAACAGAAATTAAAATTATCCCAGAGGGAAGAGTGGCAACCATATAGGAAAGTGTGTGTTGTTGGGTTTTTTGTTTGTTTGTTTGTTTGTTTTTGTTGTCAAGGCAAATAGTCAAAAGAATTCAGATATTTTCACAGGACACAAAAAAGTCTCAAAGTTCTTGATAGTGAATGCATCTGCACTGAGACACGGGCCTGCATACAGGATCTCAGATACCACTCTGGCGTAATGCTTTGTAATAGCACAACAATTTATAAGAAAATAAAATTGCGTGCCTAATAGTAGACCCCAAAATCCATATTTGTAATAGGTAATTAAATTGTCTTATTATTTAGAAGTGCTGAACCCTTCTATGTTTCCCATGAGGGGCAGTTATTTGAAATCAATAGGAGCTGCAAGTGTATCAGTGCCTTTGAAAATCCAGTTTCTGAGGAGTAGCTGTGTTAGTATGTATCAGCAACAAAAAGGAGGAATCCTCTGGAACCTTAAACACAAACAAATTTATTTGGACATAAGCTTTTGTGATATGGAACCCATTTTATCAGAGGTGTGAAAATCAAGTTATCTATTTAGGTGCCTAAATATGGATTTAGAGAGACCTTGAGCAGAATGATCTGTGATAGAACTATCTGTCAAATTGAAAAAGTAAGGTTTTCCAGATAGTGATCAGGCCTTCCCTTTTGTAAGGCTCTGATTGTACTTGAGAAGAGACAGAAGCAGATCTTGAATACAGTGGGAATGAGAATGTTAAAGTAGATATTTGGGGTTCAGAGGATGACTATATTTGAAACCAACAAATTAAGGGACGTGTGAAGGTGGTACCAATTGTAGAAAAGTTTAGGAAATTCAGGCTTAGATGGTTTGGAGCATATGTAAAGAAGGTTAGAGTAGTATATAGGAAACAGGAGGGCTAAGAGAAGGCTCGGAAGACCCAAAAGTAGATGGATGGATGTCATGTGGACAATATTTGATTAGCTGAGGAGCTTTGGGGGAACCGCTTCAAGACATACTGGAATGAAGAGGAAGGACTCAAAGAGCTTATCTCAGATAAATGGGACTAAGGCTAGATGAAGATGAAATATGGATTGAGAGGAACTCTTCAGGAGCACATTTTGAGATTTCTTTGGACTTAGTTTATAACTCCCATGGTGTAGGTCCTGTCTTAAGTATTCTATTCTCAGAGCTCACAACACAGCCTATCTGAAAGGTGTTATTTCCAGGATAATAAAGACCACAGATAACCAATGAAGTGTGCATTCTTCAGTCAACATATGTATACAGTTTCTGATCTTGTTTACAGCATCATAAATCAGCACTAAATTAGGTAAAGGAGATGCACTTGTATGAATGAAATCATTGGGTATGCTGTGTGTCTGGACTGAAATTCACTCCTGTGCAGAGGGTCAAAATATAAGTGTTAAATCCCACTGAACATAAGGAAACATAAGGAAACCAAGGCTGGAAGTAAAGTAATGTTAACTTGGGAGGTACAGCTCCTCAGCAGATACAGGGTGGCTGTGTCTACACTGGCTACTTATTCCAGAAAATCAGCCGCTTTTCCGGAATAACTTGCCAGCTATCTACACTGGCCCCTTGAATTTCCAGAAAAGCACTGATGATCTACTGTAAAATCATCAGTGCTTTTCCGGAAAAACTATGCTGCTCCCGTTCGGGCAAAAGTCCTTTTCCGGAAAACTGTTCCGGAAAAGGGCCAGTGTAGACAGCACAGATTTCTTTTCTGCAAAAAAGCCCCGATCGCGAAAATGACAATCAGGGCTTTTTTGCGGAAAAGGGTGTCTACATTGGCACAGACGCTTTTCCGGAAAAAGTGCTTTTCCGGAAAAGCATCCTGCCAATGTAGACGCACTTTTTCCAGAAATACTTATAACGGAAAACTGTTCCGTTTTAAGCATTTCTGGAAAATCAGGCCAGTGTAGATGTAGCCGGTATGTCCCCAGTAGAGGAATAGTGTAAAAGGACACAGGGAGCATTGTCACAGGGCTCTGTCACAGGTCTTCCTGCCCATGTCCCACAGCCTCCTTCTCTGCTTCGGCTTTCCTCCCATCCCACCGGATCGTGCGGTTCCGTCGCTCCCTGTTCGTCCTGACAATCCCCCGAGCACGAAGATCCCAGACCCCAGCCCAGGCCCTAAGGCACCCTCCACAACCATTCCCCACCAACGCCCCCGGACCCACAGTGTTGCGAGACAGGAGAGTCAGCCGGACCCCCACCCCTGAGCTTTCCTTTCCCTTCCTCCCTTCCCTCCCCTTCCAGCTCCCTCGTCCCAGGTTTCCCCCTCCCCTCTCCCACCCTCCTTCCTCCCTCCCCCCACCCCAGTTATGTTAAATAAAAAGACGTTTTTGTTTGAAAAACAGGTGTCTTTATTTTACAGTAGGTAGGGAGGGGAAAGCGGAAGAGGGGTAGGGTGGAAGAAGGCCCCAGTGGGGCATGCAAGGGAGAGGTCAGTCCTCCTCCTCCACCAGGAAGCTCTCCTGCAGGGCTTCCCAGATCCGGACGGCCCCCCGCTGGGCTTCCCGGATGGCGGCGGTGCGGGGCTGACTGTAGTGGCCAGCCATGCGGTCAGCCTCAGCCATCCAGGCTGGCAGGAAAGCCTCCCCCTTTCTCTCACATAAATTGTGGAGCACACAACATGCTGCCACCACGGGAGGGATGTTGTGCTCGGCCAGGTCCAGACGGGTGAGGAGGCATCGAAAGCGGGCTTTCAGTCGCCCGAAGGCCCCCTCCACCACGATGCGGGCCCTGGTGAGCCTGGCATTGAAGGCCTGGCGGGAGGGATTGAGGTGCCCCGTGTAGGGCTTCATCAGCCATGGCTGCAGTGGGTAGGCAGCATTCCCCACCAGGCACACGGGCATGTCCACGTCCCCGACCCTGATGTGGCGGTCGGGGAAGAAGGTCCCGTCCTGCAGCTGCTGGCACACGGAGGAGTTGCGGTACACCCGGGCGTCGTGTGCTTTGCCGGACCAGCCCACATTAATATCCATGAACTGTCCCCGGTGGTCACACACGGCCTGCAGGATCATGGAGAAGTACCCCTTGCAGTTCACGTAACCGTACACCTGGTGTTCTGGGGCACGGATGGGGATGTGCGTCCCGTCGATGGCCCCCCCGCAGTTGGGGAAGCCGAGGGCGCCAAATCCCCGGATGATGGCGTCTGGGTCGGCGAGGCGGACCACCGAGCAGCACCCGGTTGATGGCTTTGACCACCTGTGGAGAGACACAGCAAAGCGCCAATTAGTGGGGCGCCCGGGTGGCTGGGAGCATTTGTACCCTGGCAGTGCCCTATGCCCCACTCCCGGAAGCAACCCCCCTGGCGGCGTATAGTATGGCCGGGACAGACCGACCCCTCTGGTGCAGGGCACTTTCACCTCCTCCCGCCCCCTCTTTGTCCCTGGGCCGGCCCATCCCCTCCTTGCAGCCCCCCTCACCACCCGGCGCAGTGGCCGACGAGTGCCATACCTGCATGAGCACCACTCTGATGGTGGATCTCCCCACGCCAAACTGGTTCCCGACGGATCGGTAGCTGTCCGGCGTGGAGAGCTTCCAGAGGGCGATGGCCACCCGCTTCTGGAGGGGGATGGCAGGCCTCATGGGAGTGTCCCTTCTGCGCAGAGCAGGGGCGAGCCACTCGCAGAGCTCCAGGAAGGTGTCCCTCCTCATCCTGAAGTTCTGGGTCCACTGTCGGTCTTCCCAGCGCTCCAGGACGAAGCGGTCCCATCAGTCGCTGCTGGTGTCCAGACGCCAGATGCGGCAGGGCACGCCGGTGCCGGGGCACCGCCGCGGCTCCTCCACAGCCCCCAAGGCGGCCAGGCTAAGAGGCAGGGGGCTGACGTGCACCAGGTGGTGCCAGGCAGCCTCGAGCCATTGCTGGCAGGCTTGCAGCAGCAAGTCCAGAAAGTGCACCAGAAGGTGCAGGGCGAGCTCTGGCTCCATGTTGCCACCTGCGGCGGTGGCCCCGAAGGGAAGCACCGACACAGACGGGCACAGAGACCAACGCTTTGCTGTCCCTCGGCGAGGTTGGCAAGCAAGCAGGAATAGCTGAGAACCGGCTGTCCAGAGGGGTCCCTTTAAGCACGAGCCTCAGATAGCCTGAGACAGCAGCCACACAACACAACTACTGACCTGATGCCCTGCCAGAGCTGGTTTCAGCTGCCCTTAAATGCGCCCCTGCGTCCAATCAGTGTGGACGCGCTAGTTCGAATTAGCAAAATGCTAATTCGAACTAGTTTTTAGGTCTAGCTGCGTTAGTTCGAATTAGCTTAGTTCGTATTAACTAATTCAAACTAAGTTAGTTCGAATTAGCGCTATAGTGTAGACATACCCCAAGGGGCCTGGGTTTGGGACTAGAGGAATGGGAGGGTCTGGGTCCCCCTGTCTTTCTTGCTTCCCATCTTCTTTCTCCATAGCAACAGAACCTCTGTAGGAACAATTGGAGCATGCAGGAAGGACTCAGTCCACAGCTGGGGCCACCTCTGGGATGACTAGTCTGGCAGAAACTGTAAGCCTGTGACCTGGCCATGAGATGAGCTGGTTATTGGACCATCCTGCTGCAGTGCTATATGAGTTTCAGGCAGGCGCCCTGGACAGGTATAATTTTCACTCATTATTTCTTACAGCTTCTGATGGAAACACAACTGGAAAAATAAATGAATGTTATTGTTACTTTTGTACTGTGGCTCTACTTCTGAAACAGAGCAGAAATGCCAGGAATGAAAACGCTTTTTATTGCCTCCTTTAAGTGGCCCAGATTTAAACATCGAATGAAAAAAAACCACATGAAAAATATAATACAATTACAAAGTATCATTAGAAGAACAGAACAGTAGAGTTTATATACTGGATGAATTGTGATATAAACATCAGGGAAAGGCTAATTAGTAAGAAGCGAAAGGATAAGCTGCAAACTTGAAGTAGATCGTCTGACTCAATTTTTAAATCATTAGCGGAAAAGTGAAACTCATAATCAAAGTTCTTCGCAACAGAATGAGAAAATGTTAGAGAGAGAGGTAGACTAAAATCACTTCCCTGAGTCACTGAACTTTTGGAGAAAGGTGAGGGGGAATAATTGGGTAATATTACCAATCCCAAACATTCAAAAAACATAAGCTAAACCCTAGGAAATCTTGATATTGGTTTATAAAGTACAATATTTAAAAATAATATTTTTTTGAATTCTTGGTGGTTGCCTTCTGGATTTTGAGGCTTAGGGGTATATTTGGTTAGTACATTCAGGTCTTCCTTTACAACCATGAGGATCAGAAATTTTTCTTTAAAACGAAAGCTTGCATAACTACTTGCCTACAGAAGTAGTTTAATAAAAATATGGAATAGTGTGACACAGGCTAAAATTACAAGAGTTTGCAGCATAAAAGGGTCCTACTGCTGCCCTAAACAACAGGGCTGTGTCTACACTGGTACGATCGTGTGCAAAAGGATCCGGTCTTGCGCAAAAACTTGCTGCCTGTCTACATTGGCCAGGTGTTCTTGCGCAAATAAACTGATGTTCTAATGTATGAAATCAGGGCTTCTTGCACCAGAACTTTGACACTCCCACACAGGAATAAGCCCTTTTGTGCAACTGTTCTTGCGCAAGAGGCCAGTGTAGACAGGCATCATGAATTTCTTGCCCAAGAAAGCCCTATGGTTAAAATGGCCATCAGAGCTTTCTTGCGCAAGAGAGCGTCTACACTGGCAAGGATGCTCTTGCGCAAAAGCACATGCCAGTGTAGATGCTCTCTTGCGCAACTACTTTAACGCAAGAACTCTTGCGCTAATGAGTTTTTGCGCAAGATCATGCCAGTGTAGACGTAGCCCAACTGAGGATTGTTCTGTCGATGTAGCCACTTCTGTTTACTTCCTCTTGGATCCTGAGGTTTGAGATGTTCTATAGGGTGCTGCTGGAGTGGAAGGGGTCATGACCGTCCCCATCCCCATGTCAACCTTCCCCACTCCCATAATGGCAGCTATATAAGGAGTTCACATTGGTGCAACTGAGAGCAGCCTTTAGCCTTCTCTGAGTTATGCCAGCTCCCAGCTGTCCAAGGCAGCAAGGAAGCATAAAGACAGCTCAAAGCCATTTGTGCCCAGCAGAGCTCTGTCTCTGAGGCTTGGGGATTGACCTCATCCAGTTGGTTCTTCCATCTCTGTCACACATATTAAACAAATGAAAGCACTCACACACTTGCACTGCCAATTTTCACAGTTATGATTATGTCTTCACACAGTTCCAGTGGGACTTCAAACCACATTTTTGTGGCTATGAAGTAAACAGTGGTTACACATGTGTTTCACAAAGATAAGTACTGATGCATTCAAACATAGGCGTTGTGTTTTGAATGAGCTTTGGCCTATTTCTCCATAAGCAGTTATCTGTAACAGATTACAAGCACTGTCGTTACATTCAGAGGCGTCATCTGAAGAGATCTGTAATGCAGCAGAAGCTTTGAAGTATCAGGACAACAGACACGGGTATAAAGCCATTGCCCCAAAAAGTGACAAAATAATTTTGCAAAGTTCATCCACTTTGTCAAATGATATTTGACCCATTTCATAAGCCTAAGAAAAATCATTTGGCTAAATTAATCTCTGAGTTGTTAAACTAGTGAAAATTTGGCCCATTAATTTTGAGCACAAAAAAATGTCTTCATTTAACTGTTTGTGTTGGGCTTTTTTTATTTGAAGGAACCAGATCTGGGCATTTTACAAGAAACAAATACAAATAAGCAAAATTACTAAGCTACTGATTCTCATTTTGTGACAAGTCTCAACTAAAGGTTTTCTGACTTTCTGGGAAATGCAATTAAATTGTGACACACTGAGTAGCTAGTACTATTGAAAATTATCTTATTAGGGTGATTTCAAAATAAACAAACATCCATTTTTAAATACAGATTTTTCATTATAAAAAACTGAGTTGCTTTGTGTTGAACAGTCCAGCTGACAGGCTTGTTATAGTCTAACGTGTAGCTACCAAAATTAGGGTTAACAAACTTACATTAATAGCAAATCTGTGGCTACCCACTTTATATCCATGGACCATGTTTGCGGACGGTGGATAGGATGTGGTTACAAATTTTGTATCCATACAGGGTTCTAACAATGGAGTCCAAAGGAATTCCCATATTGCGATCTATCAATCCTTGCACATAGGGCAAATAGAATATTTTTTTTGCTCAGATGTTAATTACTGATAGAACTAGAAGATTTACCTGGCATTGCCTGGGTCCCTCAGGGCAGGGGGCTCACAGTGTGAGGGGGGTGCAGAAGTCAGAGCAGGGCCTTGGGGATGTGGGATGCTCAGTGCAGGAGGTTGGGGGAGTGGGGAATGCAGGACTAAAGGGGGGGTTGAGGAGGGACTCAGGACAGGGGACTGGGAATGTGTGGGGGGGTGCAAGAGTGAAGGTTGGGGGTGAGGAAGGGCTCAGGGCAGGAGGTAGACGGGTGCAGAAGTGAAGGTAGGGAGTGAGGAGGGGGCTCAGGGCAGGGGATGGGGTGCAGGAATCAGGGCAGAGATTGGCAGGTGGGGCAGCTCGGGGCAGAGGATAGGGGTGGCCACAGGCTTCTTCCCCGAAGTGGCCTGGGGTGGTGGGGGCTGTGCACCCTGCCTGCCAGCTTGTCCCCAGGGGCTGGGGAGGGGGGTTCAGGCTGTCCCCTGGCAGTACTCCCTGAGCCACACCTGACCCAGTGGAGGAGTGGGGGCCCACACAGGCCATCTCCAGTGGTACTATATGGCTCCAGCCTACAGGAGGAGGGGAGGGTCCTGCACAGGCTGGCCAAGGGGGTGGGTGTTCTGGGCAACCCAGCAGTGCTGGGGGTTAGGCTGTGGCTCCTCCAGAAAGTGGCAGGGCTTCTGGCTGGTGGGGGTTTCTCTCCTTCACTTGTCTGGAAGGGATTTCTCCCCCCAACCTGTCTGGCAGAGCTTCCCTCCTACTCCACCTCTACAGCCAATGGCCGGGGGGGGGGGGGAGGGGGGAAGGAGGAGAGGGAAGCAGTTTGGGGCAGAGGAGGCCACTTACCTAGTTCAGTGGCTGGCAAGATGGTGAGCACTGGTATCAGCTGCCCACTCTCTTGCTGATGCAGCTGCCTCCCTGTGGTCACTCTATAGTATAGCTGTCCCTCTGATAAGCCCCCTCCCTTTCTGTGTTAAGGAAAACAATCCCATTCCAGGCAGATCCCATTTTCCTGGCACAGCCAAACCTTGACTTTGCTTTCTGTTAGGAAAAGAGAAAGCTGCATACCACATTTGGTGGTCCTCTTTCTTAGGCTATGTCTAGAGTGCAGGCTTCTTTGGGAAGACGCTTTTCCGGAAGAGATCTTCCAAACAAACTTCTTCCGAAAGAGAACATCTACACAGCAAAAGCGCATCGAAAAAACAATCTGCTTTTTCAAAATATAGCATTCACACTGAATTGACGCTATCTCGCATTTAAGCTGTGATTACTACAGACAGAGAGGACACCAGGGCACTTGTGCTTTTTCCTCTTTCCTCTTCTTTTGAAAGAACTCCCTCTTCCCCATCCACACACGCCTTTTTCCGAAAGAGCTCTTTCGGAAAAAGGCTTCTTCCTCTAGAAAGAGGTTTACCATTGTTGGAAAACCCCCCCGTCCTTTCAATTTTCTTTCAAAAGAATGCAATTGCAGTGTTGAGGTAATTCAAGATTTTTCTAAAAAAAAAACCCAGCCATTTTCCCAAAAAAACTCTGTAGTTTAGACATAGTCTTACTGTTTAGGATGAGCTTTTGAATAAATGGACTCATAGATGAATGAGCAGACGGATGAACATTTCTAAAATATATACATAAATTAGCTTGGAACTCTGGATCCTATTCCCTGTCCTGAAAATTGGAAAAGTTTGAATCTAAATTCAAATGTCAAGGCTTGGACCCATATATACAAAGCAAAGAATCAGATTTAATTTCCTTTACTCACACTGCGTAGCAGCTCGCTCCAAACATAGTCCCACTGTCATCAATGTGAGTGGTAGAATTTTGCTCAAATTGCCTCTAGGTATTTGGTTGAAGTGAATGAATTCTGTACTTAGATTAGTTTTGTTTCCCAAGTTGTTTCTGTACTGTTTATATTCACAATCCTTTTTGAAAATTCCCAGAATCCAAAACCCTTGACTTCTCCCACTCCGATTTATTTGGTACAATTATCCAGATCTACACTCTTTGGGGAAAAGCTCTTTGCTTGCATTGCAATTTGGCCAGTTTCCAGTTTGAATGTATAATGTTTAAATATACTTTGAAAAATGGGGTCTGAAAAAAATTGAATTATTCTTAAAACCAAACAAATATAAAACACATAATTGTTAGAGATGTGGCAAAATTTAGATTCTAGATAGTAGTTTCTCATGCCACTAGAAAAGCATCCATTGATCTTTCTGGTACTATACAATAGTGATAGAGAAATAAATATAAAGTGCTTCCAATGATCCATTTTTCCTCTTATAATTTCCCTTTTCCCACTGACCTGTTGGAAACATTCAAAGATTCATTTCATTTTCTGAGTTAATACAGAAGTGGAATCTTATCCTGTGTTTGTAAAAAGATTCTGTTTCACTCACTTCCCCATGCAATTTTATCAAACCAGTGACTAGATTTCTGTAAAATAAACTGGACACCGGGACAGCCCTTGGTTACAAGTATGTGCTGGTTTCAGTGACAGAATGTCACCCTGGTTTTTTTTTATCAAAATGCAATATTTGTTTATATTGTTCTTTCATGATATAGGCTTTGGCAGAACTAATAGCACTGCAAATAGTTAAGACTACCAAACATTTCCCATTGTAAGGCTTTTTTCCAATTGCTTATAATTTCACCACACTTTAATCATATAGGCTGAAATTTTCAACACTAGATGTCGGCCTCAGGCTAAATTCTCCTTTAAAATGTTAGTAAAAATGTTTTTTGAGAATGAGGTTAGAGAAAAATACCTTGCTTTGCCCATGTGCATGGAACTAGGCAGAGATCTTCTGGAAAAGATAGAATGTGGCCATGTCATTAAAACTGTATCACAGTGTACACGCACAAGGGGTTGAATTAAAGATACGCAAGCAACCTTTGAGTGCTTGATTTTGCAGACTTATTTTTGTCATAGTTTTGTATGAGTAATTATATCTCATGAAGTGGAATCATGCTGGACAGAAGGCATTTATTTTATTTTTGGGGACAGTGGAATATGAATTAGTCAGTTATTTTTCAGAGAAGTTGGCAGACGGAGTTGTGGGAAGCAAAACATTTTGCAGTCTCCATGTTCCAGTTTCTCCTTCAGCATCAACACACAAGTTATGGCCTAGAGATGAGTCTGAACCAAAATCTGTGATATGAATAACTTCCCTATTTTTGGAAGTTTGAATCCAGAGAAACCCATTTTCATTACATTATTTCTCCTGATGGCATAGCCGCTAATCCTTAATCAAACAAAACTCCAATTGATCTTAATGGGACTGTTGCTTAACAACAAAGTAATGACTATGGATGTGGACATATCATTAATAACCAATAATACTTTGAGCCAAAGACACTGTAGTGACTCAACTACATAATGTAGTTTTAAAAAACAATTTCTGTAAGAATACTGACATACTTCTGTTGCTTATTTTATTAAAGATAAACAATTTTTGACAGGGACAAGAATATTATAATCTGTTATATTTTAGAATGTGTCTGTCTATGTGTCTGTCTGTGAGTCTGTTTGTTCAATAACTCCTCCTAAATGGCAAGAGCTAAGGCCACCAAAATTGGTAAGCCACTTCCTCTTCTCCTACCTTAAAGCAACCTCAGGATTTGGTTGTGCTAGAACACCAGAAGCCCTGAGAAAAGGACAGTTTTCCGTAATATTCACAGAAAGGGGCTGCTGTTCATAGGGATGCAATATGAGAGTATCCACTGGGGGCAGTGAGCCTGCTGCAGGGAGCTCGCCTGCAGAGTGACCACTGGGGGCAGCCACACCACCAATGGAGTGTCCAGCAGGGCTGGGGCTCTGTCATCTTGCCTGTGAGCACACTGGTAAGTAGCTCCTCCTCTGACCCAAACCCTTTACCCCCTCCCGGCCCTTAGCCCCAGCACTTGAGGGGGGAGGAAGTAAAAGGGCCCTGGTAGGCTGGGCAGCCTGGGCACCTGACAAGCTGGGGGATCTGGGGGCACAAGTGAACCCCCCTCCCCCTACAGGCTGGGGGTTGAGAGAACAGGCCCCTTGTGGGCTGGAAGAACCAGAGGGGGGAAAGAACAGGCCCCTGGCAGGCTGGGAGGCCTAAGGGGAGGGAGAGAACTGGATCCCTGGGAGGCAGGGGAGCCTGGTAGGAGACAGAATAGGCTGCAGAGGATCTGGGGACAAGAGAACAGGCCTCTGATGGGTTGTGGGGATCTGGGGGGTGGTGAGAGAACAGGCCCCTGGAGACTGGGGGACCTGGGGATTGAGAGACCTGGCCTGTGGTGCACTAAGAGGGCCTGGGTGGGGAGATAACAGGCCCCTGGCAGCCTGGAGGGATCTGGTGGGAAAAGGGAACAGGCCCTTTGCAGGTGTGGGAGACTGGGGCTGGATAAGAATGGGGTTCTGGCAGGCTGGGGTGGGTGTCTGGCCAGGGAGCACGGGCAGGGTGCTGGGGGATGCCTGGCCAGGGGCAAGGGCGGGGTCCTGGATGGGGGTCTGGACACAAGGGGGGACAAGAGAATAAGCCTCTACAGGGCCTGGGGGAAGAGACTAGGCCCCTGGGGGTGAGGGTGTCTGGGGGGTGGGGGTGGGAGGACAGGCAGGAGAATAGGCCCCTGGGGAAGAGACATCCCCTTGGCCCCTACTCAATCCCCAACCCTCACTCTCACCTCACTTCTAGCTCCCTGTACTTCCCATCCCCAAGGCCCTGCCCTGAAGGACATGGATAATGCAGGACAAATCTGCTAGTGCTTTTATAAGTGATACATTAAACTGTTGTAAAAAATGGCTAGTTAAACTACTTGAGGTTATTCTCTTCAATGCCACTCTAGAAGAATGTCAGTGGAAAATATATAGTCCAGACACACTAATAACAAGTATAGTCTTTTGACCATGGTACAGCTGAGCTGGGATTCCAGATTGTCTTACAGTTGGTATCAGGATAATGGCTTGCAGATTAATTACTGAATCAAGAGAATTCTGTTAGGGTATGTCTACACTACCCTCCTAATTCGAAATAGGAGGGTAATGTAGTCATACCGCAATTGCAAATGAAGCCCGGGATTTGAATTTCCCGGGCTTCATTTGCATAAAGCCGGCCGGCGCCATTTTTAAATGCCGGCAGTTCGAACCCCGTGCTGCGCGGCACAGGGTTCGAACTGCCGGCATTTAAAAATGGCGCCGGCCGGCTTTATGCAAATGAAGCCCGGGAAATTCAAATCCCGGGCTTCATTTGCAATTGCGGTATGACTACATTACCCTCCTATTTCGAATTAGGAGGGTAGTGTAGACATACCCTTACTGAATTGTATTCTCTATTTTCTGTAGAAGAGTTGTCTTTAATTTGCACTGTGATGATGAGCAATTAGGCCCTAATCATCCAAAAGGTAGTGTTTAGTTGAATACTATGCATGGAACAATGACTTCACTCACGGTTACTCTTGGAGAAAGGTGCTGCTTTGCCCTGGTAAGGGTATCAGCATCTAGATCTAAACATTCTACAGCAATCCATTTTCTGTTGCAATTGTCATACCGAGAATGGCATGAGACGATTTCACTGAGCTTGTTCAGAGAATTCCCAAAACTTGAAAAGGTAGCAGCTACTGGAGAGTAAATAATTGGCCATCTATCTTCCCCACTGGCATGTATTACACACTTTCATTTACAACACATTTACAATACATGCCACTACACCAGTGTAACACATTTAAAATTGAGCCATTCCAGTAGTTTCTGGCTTCATGGAATAAGTTTTTAAGGCAAAATGTACAGAACACCCACGTAACCCAGGGCTTTAAGATCCCAAAGTAAATGTTTTCACATAATCATGGATTGGATCCAAGCAAATGTCTGCAAGATGAGATTTCTGGAAGCTTTTTGCATCTTTACATTATATTTAGTTTACACAATATTCTATACAACTGGAAAAAATAGCCATATGTGCCAGACCAACATTTGACCTCTTGTAGAGCATCTTTGAGAAAAGGCTATTCCACTATCCTCCCCTTAGGCTAACACCTTTTACATCAGACAATTTCAAAATCAGGAAATTCTTTGAAGTTCTTGCTCTTGCTTTCATAGTTTACTTAAAAAACATCACAAGGCCAGTGGAATTTTTTTGTTCATGTGTGCTGAGGGCCCCAAGCATCTAAACAGAAATGTGAGTTTCTCTACATTTTAAGCTGACTACATTTCCTCCACATTGGCCCCTCGCCTGCTTCACTTTGAATCAGTAGGAATCTTCAGTGAATTTCTGAGTAGAATTCAAGTGGTTAGTTTTAATCTTGTAGCCCTAAATGGTATGGGATTTACTTACCTGAGGGATAGCTTGCCCTGCTACCATTACTCATTTACCATCACTATAAACAGAAGGGAGCCACTGATGGGTCATTCCCTTTGAAGGCCCCTCAACTCCAGATATAACTGTGTCTAAAATATTTAGGAGGAGGGGAGGGAAATCAACATCTTTCTACTGGAAATGTGTCAAACAGCACAAACCCAGCACCTCAGATCATATGGTTTGCTAATACCACATGCTTGTTGTTTCTATGGTTTTAGTGAAGTAGGGCAGTGAATGTGCTCTGTTTGTATGAACTACTGACAGGAAGCATGAAGAGAGAAAATAATTTAACTCGGATTGCTTTAGTTTTCCCCTTAAGGTCTGAACCATAGACCAGTGCAGTCCATGGATGTACCACTGAAAGCTTTGATATCAAAGGGCTTTGGACCAGGTCCTTATCTCTTTTACACGCAAGACAAGAGTGAGTTTTCATTTTTTTTACTCCTTCAATTCTAGGCAGTGTGGCCAAGGGAACAGTAGAGGGGGAAATGGAGGGGAAATGCTTTTAATACCCTGTGACAGAGCTGAGGTTTTTTTTAAGTAATGAGAAAGTATGCAAGGATTAAAAGAGTTGGTTTTTCCCCAAAAAGATATGACAGTGTAGCCTACCCTTCACCTCTCCCCCTTCTTTTTTATAATTTGCAATATACTTTCAATAAACATGTGCCAGACAAAGGAGGCAAATTGCCTGTCATTTTTAGTAGCTCCCGCCCAATACTTTACAGCTACAGCTTACAATAGTCTTTTATCCTTTAAAGAAAAGGGAGTGTGGCATGTTGTGATTAAGGGGGTTAAAAGGGAAGAGGAGGGGAAAGGATGGAAGAGACAGGAAAACTAACCAGAAAGTATGTGACACTAACAAAGTAGGGAACAAATGTGCAAATAGTAAAGCAGGCAGCTTGCTTGCTATAAGCTGACTAATGAAGACTTTGGCAAGTGACATAGGGGACGTTATTTTGTTCCATTCTGGTTTATACAGGTTGGACCTCCCTGGTCCAGCACCCTCAGGACATGAGGGGTCCCGAACCAGGAAGTTTGCCAGACCAGGAGAGGTCAGTGCTGCCCCACTCCCTGACTCCTCTCCCTGGGGCTCCCCAGGCTGGGGCTTCCACCTTGCTGCCATCCTTGCTGCCACCAGAATTCCATGGAGTTCTTCTGCCGGCCTCCTGGCCACCACTGGCCCCGCTGCCGCCTTCTGGCCAATGCTCCCATGCAACTGCCTGACCCTGCTGCTTAGCCACCTCCAGCCCCACTGCTGGGGCCAGTCCTGCTCCTGGGGGTTCTCCATGGTTCCCTGGCCCAGGGCTCTGCAGCTGCTCCCTGGCCCAGCTAAGACCAGGAGTTCCCTGGTCAGGGTGGGGGCCCCCATTCCCTTCCTGGCCCTGCTGATGTCAGGGTTCCCCAGCCGGGACCAGGGCTGCTCAGCCACAGCTGACACAGCCAGGGCTCCCCAGCCCTGTGGTCTCCTGGCTGGCTCTCACTCCTGGCTTCCAGGGCATTTTGGTCCAGCAACAGCTGTGGCCCTGCCAGAGAGTTCTGGATTTGGGAGGTTCAACCTGTAGTTTTTACTTTTATCATTAATCATAATAAATCCCATCCATTTAGGGCCCGATCCATATCCTATTGAAACTGGAACAACTTTCATTGACTATAATGGTCTCGGGATCTAGCCCATATATACTAACATGCATCAAATAGCAACCAAAAATGTTTTATCTGCTGCACACCAGTGAAAGGCAGTAACCTTGGGGATGACACTTGATAGCTATTCTGTACTGATGGAACTACACCCAGCCCCTTAATGTTTGGGTGATACCCTCCATGCTGACAACTGCTCTTGTTAGAACTTTTGTGTCACCATATAGAACGAGTAGTCTCTAGAACCTAGTTTAACAAAAATATGAATATAGTATCATAAGCTTTTGTGAGCAAAACCCACTTCTCTGCTTATATGAGGAAGTGGGTTTTACCCATGAATGCTCATGATGCTCTATCTATCTATCTATCTATCTATCTATCTATCTATCTATCTATCTATCTATCTATCTATCTATCTATCTATGTTAGTCTCTAAGGAGCTACAGGACTACTCATTGTTTTTAAAGTTACAGACTAACATGGCTACCCATATGGAGAGAGAAAGAGTAGCATCCTTTTGCTCAGTACTTGTATCTTTGAAACTGGTCTGCCCACCTCGACATCAGAGTTCTCTTTCTGTCTAAGTCTTAGGCCATGTCTACTCAAGGAAATTATTTCATATTTACTAAATTCGACTTATGGATTCCTGATTTAACAAATTCAAACTTCTGTCACCTCACTATTGGGAAGCATCGAAATTGGTCTGACCAGGCTCTGTTAATATGGATGTGCTACCTTAGACTCAGAGCCCTAGGAAGCACTCTAGGGAGCTCCAGGAGGCCTCCCGGAGGCCAATTAGTTCAAATTAGTGGCACCCAGAGCATCCACACTAATGTAATTTTGGACTTATTCCTCATGGCCTGGTCTATACTAGAGGATAAGTTCGAATTAAGATACACAACTTCAGCTATGTTAATTGCATAGATTAAGTTTAAGTATCTTAACTCAGATTTTGGTGGTGTCCACACTGTGGAAAGTCAAAGGGAGCACACTCTCCCTTCGACTTCCCTTACCCCTCGTAGAAGCAGGACAACTGGCATCAACGGGAGCGCCCTCTCAGTTCGAATTTGTGTGTCTTCACTAGACCTGCGAATTAGACTATGACAGCTTCGATCTTATCTGTAGTGTAGACATGGCACATGAAAAGCAGGAGGACAGAGTTTGAATTCAGAGGCCTATTATTCCGAAATAATGGGCTTGATAGTGTGGATGCACTGTTTGCAAATCTGAATTTGGGGGAGTTATTTTGGACTAAGTTCCTAATGTACCTCAGGCTTTAGTGACTCTGTCCCCTAACTCCTATCTTCATATACAATAGATCAACTGTTTTCATAGAATAACACTGTGGCTATGTCTACACTGGCCCCTTCTTCAGAAGGGGCATGCTAATTTTGAAAGTGGGAATAGGGAAATCCACGGGGGATTTAAATATCCCCCACGGGATTTAAATAAACATGGCCGCCGCTTTTTTTCCTGCTTTGGGAAAAGCCGGAAAAAAGCGTCTAGACTGGCCCGATCCTCCGGAATAAAGCCCTATTCCGGAGGATCTCTTATTCCTACTTTCTTATTCCGGCTTATCCCCTGGGCCTACCATCAGTGGCAAGGTCAGTTGCCTCCTTCTCTGGGGTCGGGGACGTCAGGGCACCGTTCTCGACCATCGGCGTGCCTGTCACGAGCCCCTCCCTCCCCTCTCCAGGCACCTCAACCCAATCCAGCGGCACCGCAACCGCCGGCACCGGAGGTGGACCTATCAGGAGCGCAAGCTGCTCAGACGGCTCCGCAGCTGGCGACAACTGTTCCTGTGCCATTTCAGGAGTCGTCGTCGTCGTCGTCCCCGGACGAGGCACTAGCAGACCCTGCACCGAGTCTGCCGTCAATGGATGCCCGCATGCACCAAGACCTCCTCCGCCGCATGGCTGCCAACTTGGCCGTTCCGGTGGAACCTGTCATCGAGGACACGGATCCAATGGTGGACATCCTCACGGAAGATGCACCTGCGCAATTAGCCTTACCGCTTAACAAAACGGTATCAAAGATTACCAATATCCTGTGGCAAACACCGGCAACCTTGACCCCTACCTTAAAAGGGGTCAAGAGGCGTTATTACGTCCCAAACTCGGGGCATGATTACCTGTACTCACAACCCACCCCCGGGTCCTTGGTCGTACAGGCCGCGGCCCAAAAGGAAAGACTCCCTCAGGTGGGCCCTTCTCCAAAGGCTAGGGAGCCTAAGAGGCTGGACCTATTGGGCCGTAAGGTTTACGCCATGGGGGCGTTACAACTCCGCATCGCAAACCAGCAGGAGATGCTGAGTAGGTATGCCTTTAACACCTGGCAGGCCGTCGAAAACTTCCAAGACAGACTCCCTGTGGAGGACCATCAGGAGTTCGCGGCTGTTGCCTCAGAGGATAAAGTCATCTCACGAACTGCTCACCAGGCAGCTCTGGACACTGTGGATTCAGCGGCCCGCACGATGGCGACTGGTGTCATTATGCGTCGGGGAGCATGGCTCTACGTCTCGGGAATTCCCCCTGATATGCAGCATACAATTCAGGACTTGCCCTTTGAGGGCAAAGCTCTGTTCTCGGAGCACACCAACTCTAGGCTCCATACCCTGAAGGACACTAGGTCCACCCTGAAGTCCTTGGGTATCCATACGCCAGCTCCGCAGCAGCAACAGCTGCCCTATAGGCAGCAGGGAAGGGCGCAGCCCCAGGTCCCCCATGGGGATTATTGGAGGCGCCATCCCCGGGCCTCCGGTGGAGGTTCCGGGGTGGCCACGCACCCTCAGAGGGCTAGGGGTCGACATCGTCACCCCAGGACCGATACCCAGCGTGGAAGTCCTCACGGTCCTTCCCATCAGGGCAAGCCTCAGTTTTGATGCCTCGTTCGAGAGTCCCGTACCAATCTCGTGCCCTGGCCCCCTGTTTGGGGCCAGGCTTTCCCTTTTTGCCCATGCTTGGGCCTTAATAACTTCAGATGCCTGGGTTCTGAACATTGTAAGTGCAGGCTACTCTATCCCTTTCCTAGGCCCGCCGCCCTCAAATCCCCCTTCGCCGTCTCTAGTAAGGGACACTCCTCACGAACACATCCTCTGTCAGGAGGTGTCTGCGCTCCTCAAAAAAGGAGCGATAGAGAAGGTTCCTCCGCAGCTGCGAGGAAGGGGTTTTTACTCCTGTTATTTTGTTGTCCCCAAACTGAAGGGAGGGGTCCGTCCCATCTTGGACCTCCGAGATCTAAACAAGGCGGTAGTAAAACACAAGTTCAGAATGGTGACCCTGTCATCGGTCATCCCAGTGCTACAATTAGGAGACTGGTACGCGACTCTCGACCTCAAGGACGCGTACTTCCACGTGGCAATCAGACCCAGCCACAGGAGGTTCCTCAGGTTTATAGTGGGCCAATACCATTTTCAGTTTACGGTGCTCCCTTTTGGTTTATGTACAGCACCGAGGGTATTCATGAAATGCATGGCAGTGGTTGCTGCATATCTCCGCAAACAAGGGGTGCACGTGTTTCCGTACCTCGACGACTGGCTGATCCAAGGTCGCTCGTATGGGCAGGTAGAAAATCACGTGGCACTCACAAGAGCCCTTTTCCTAAGATTAGGATTCCTGATAAATATCGAGAAGTCATCCCTGACTCCCTCGCAACAGATAGTATTTGTGGGAGCCCTCCTCGATTCGAGGGTGGCAAGGGCGTTCCTGTCCAAGAGCAGGTTCCTCTCCATAGTGGAGCTGATCTTGGGGCTAACTCAGTCCCCTATAACGACCCCTCGGGTCTGCTCCAGGCTCCTAGGCCATATGGCGGCGTGTACGTACACGGTCTGCCATGCCAGGTTGCGGATGAGACCCATGCAGGCATGGTTGGCGAAGGCCTTCAGCCAGTCCAGGGGTCTTTGGGACTCGATAATTACGGTGCCCAAAGTAATTCTGGACTCCCTCCTATGGTGGACCCAGGAATCTGTGGTACACAGTGAGGTCCCTTTCAATACCCCTCCCCCCTCCCTGACGCTGGTCACCGATGCATCCGAACTGGGCTGAGGAGCGCACCTGGGGCAACACAGAACTCAGGGCCTTTGGTCCCCCTCCGAGCGAGCCCTACACATAAACATCTGAGAATTGCGGGCGGTGAGGCGAGCCTGCGAAGCCTTCCTGCCAAGGCTCGCCCACCGCTCGATCCTGGTTCGTATGGACAACACAGCGGCGGTCTTTTACCTCAACAAGCAGGGTGGGGCGTGTACACCTCCCCTCTGCAAAGAGGCCCTGCAACTTTGGCATTTGTGTGTCATGCACGGCATCACACCTCAAGCGGAATACCTCCCGGGGTGCAAAAACCTGCTAGTGGACACGCTGAGAAGATCCTTTGGAGCCCATGAGTGGACCCTCAAGGACTCTGCTCTCTGCCAGGTTTTCCGCAGGTGGGGTTATCCCTGCCTAGACCTGTTTGCCTCGGCAAGCAATGCCAAGTGCAGGAACTACTGTTCCCTGCTGGGACTGGGGAAATATTCCCTGGGGGATGCCCTGACGACCGTGTGGCCAGAGGGCATCCTCTATGCCTTTCCCCCGTTTCCCCTAATTTCCAGGGTATTGACCAGGGCGAGGATATTTCGGTTCTCGATCATTCTCATAGCCCCAGGTGGCCCAGACAGTTCTGGTTCCCCATCCTGGTGGACATGCTTGTCCAGGACCCAATAGCACTCCCTCCAGTCTGGGATCTGCTAACTCAACCCTGGGGCGAGGGGATCATGGTTCACCCGGATCTCTGGTCTCTCCATCTAACGGCATGGTTTATCCGTGGTTGAACCAGCCTGAAAGGGAATGTTCCCAAGAGGTTCAGATGGTTCTCCTCAGTAGCAGGAAACCCTCTACTAGATGGTCATACGCTGCCAAGTGGCGGTGCTTCTCGTCTTGGGCGTCCCAGGGAGGAATACACCCGTCCTCGGCTCCTATCCCAACTATTCTTGACTACCTTTTCCAGCTTCGGTCTAGTGGCCTATCTTTCTCTTCTATCAAAGTCCATGTAGCATCTCTCTCCGCTTTCCATGTTGGTATGGCAGGAGTCTCCCTTTTTTCTAACCCAGTGGTTAAACGGTTTCTTACTGGCCTGGAAAAGCTGTACCCCATGGTGAGGGCCCCGCTTCCCGCCTGGGACCTTAATGTAGTCCTCCACAGGCTTATGCTACCTCCCTTTGAACCACTGGCCACGTGTTCCCTGCTGCACCTTTCATTGAAGGTTGCCTTTATCATGGCCATTACATCGGCTCGAAGGGTGTCGGAACTAAGGGCGCTAACTATAGACCCGCCCTACCTTGTCTTTTCCAATAACAATGTAAGGCTACGGCCTCATCCAGCCTTCCTTCTGAAGGTGGTATCACCATTCCACCTGTCCCAGGAGATTTATCTCCCAGTGTTTTTCCCAAAGCCCCACACCTCCTCTAAGGAGCGGGCTCTGCACTCCCTGGACGCCAAGCAGGCACTGGCGTTCTACATTGATAGGACCAGGCTGTTCCGTAAATCACAACAGTTGTTTATTGCATTCGGGGACAGGGTCAAAGGGTCGCCTATTTCCACGCAAAGGCTATCAAGATGGGTGGTGCAATGCATCACAGAATGCTATCACCTGGCTGGTAAAACCCCGCCCAGGGTGAAGGCACACTCCATCAGGGCGCAGGCATCCTCGGTGGCCTTTGGTGCCCAGGTACCGATCACAGAAATTTGCAGGGCAGCCACCTGGTCTTCCCTTCACACATTTTCAACACACTATGCGCTACCTCAGCAGGCCAGGGAGGATGCAAGGGTGGGCTCTGCAGTCCTCGAATCTGTGATGTAAATATGTAAATATGATTCCGGTTGTCTTGTTCTTAAATGGCACCTTATCAGTGTTGAATTGTTCAAATAAATCAGTTTATTGTTCACCTCACTTCCTGACTCTGGTGGCATGACTGCTCCGACCCCTCCTCCGTGGGGTTAGCTTGGTAGTCACCTACTTCGAATGGACATAAGCAACGACTCGAAGAAGAAAAGAACGGTTACTTACCTGTAACTGTTGTTCTTCGAGATGTGTTGCTCATGTCCATTCGACTCCCATCCTACCTCCCCTTCGTCGGAGTGTCCGGCAAGAAGGAACTGAGGTGGGGCAGCGCCGGCAGGGGTACTTATGCCCCGCTATGGCAGCGCCACTCCAGAGGGCGCCCTGCCGGCGCTACGGGTACTGCTAGAGAAAACGCTCCGGAAGACACGGTGCACGCGGTGCGCACACACCTACTTCGAATGGACATGAGCAACACATCTCGAAGAACAACAGTTACAGGTAAGTAACCGTTCTTTCTCATTTGCATCCACTCTGCTGTGATTTTGCACATTAAACAATCATTTGAAATGTTAAAAAAAAAAGCTTTCCAAGAGAAACACTTTTAAATGCTGTAATTTTAGCAACGGTATTACAGTATTAATCAAGACAGCATTTTTAAGAAGATGAAGTATTTGGAAACTGTATTGTAAACTGATAGGACTGTATGACTTTACACACCATAATTGCTCTTTGGTACATCCCAGAGAACATAGTGGAAAATTAGAAGCATCCCATCAAGCAATATGTCAATGTGAGTGAATGTTTAACAGGAAAATAAAACGGTTAGCAACCTTTAAAAAAAGTAAGTAACAAGCATCTTTAAAAATACCGGGAGTGGGTCCTTTATGGGAAACTCAGAATAAAAAATGTTTGGACTAAACTCAAAATGTTATGAAAAGCACTCTTAAGTAATGACACATATCAGCAGTATTTGTAACTATAAGAACAACGTGATAAATTTTAATCGCAGGGGACCCAGCTTTGTGGGAATACACAGACATCATTTATAGCTTTCCAGTTATGACCTACGTCTAAAAGACATTTTAATGATAACTAGAGAAAGTAGATGGATTGTCTTCCCAGAGTGTTGAAGGTCCTGTTTGTTGTCATCCTCAGCTTCCATAAAGACCAGAGATTTTCAAAGGTACTCTCCAGCCTTGCTATCAGCGTGCAATACCAAAAGGATGGAACTATCTAAGATAAAACATGCCAGAGACATTCACTCCTCAGGATTTCCTGTGGGAGTCTGTCAAAAATAAAGCAATATTAATAAATATAAATTCTGGAACATTATTATCAACAGAACTATGTCATGCAGCTTACCCTTGAATTCTTATAACCCCACTAATTTTCTCAGGCAGTTCAAACATTTAACTGCAGCCGGTCAAAGTGTTAGACCTCCCCACTGGGACAATTGTTCTAAATTACATTAAAGGCTCAAAGGCTTTGATAAACATACCAAGGCGAGGAGTTTAATTTACTGAATGTTTTAACTTTCTGAACTAATGTGGGATTGGGAGTCCTCCTACCCCTAGCCCTTAAAAATACTTAAAAAATAGATGAAATCTGGAAGCAAGTTAGTGCCAAAAATATGTGACAGCCCTTTCTTTGACTCTGTCTTTGCCTTTTTTATTTTCATTTACTTGGAGGTGGTGTGTCGAAGGAGAATAAACATGTAGATTCACTTGGAGGTGGTGGGTAGAGAGAGAGTGAACTGAGTTGGAGAAATATATCCCAACCAACCAGAAATTTCATTAAAGATTTGAAGTGAAATAACTTCTTTTTGCAATATGAAAACCTCTTGCTATTTTTCTCCAAAGCTGTCCACTACTGTACTTCCTGATTTTGGTCTGGCCTAGAAGTGGAAGTGTCAAAATTAAGCTATGGAAAAGCTATGGTCTTAGAAAAAAAACCAGGAAGCAATACAAATCTCATGAGCGCCTCATCTAATGGGATTTCTTGGCCAAGAGATTTAGATTAGTTTATCACAGAAAAATAGTGTATAACTAGCCGAAAGCCCATTCCATTGAATGAGTGAGTAATTCACAAAATCATGTGCGTCTGTATACAAATATGTATGGGAACAGACCACAAATCCTACTGATGACTGAATCTCATGATATTGTAAAACAAAAAGGGTGCTCAACCATGCTTGCAGCTGTTTTCAGTGTGGCACACTGATTTAACATATCTTCTAAGCTTCAGAGAGACACACAGAGTGGCATGCATATTATTTTTACACTTGAACAGAGAGAGGTACCATGTGACTAAAGGTTTGGAGAGTTTTTTCTGAGTTTTCCTTAGCCCTCCACATTACACAAATGCTTGGGCATGTCACATATGCCAGCTCTGTGTGTGCATCTACACTTCAAACTGGTGGTGTATATTCTATTTTTATCCCATTGGGTCCATGAGAACGCATGCAAGTGTCCCTCATCAAGCTGTGAACTACAGCTTCAGCTTTAAGTGTGTCATCCTGAGTGATGAAGTAGTGTCTGTTCCAGAATCTTAAGTGAATGTTTAGAATCATAGCACTTACAGACCATATGGCATTTATATGTAGCTATTTGTCTAATGGCGTCACACGTATTGCTCTGTCATATGAGTCAATGTTTGTTGCTTTGATTGTTGATATTTCAGCTTCTATTTTATGTTGATTATTTGGCTTGTTTTTTAAATTAAAGTCAGTTCAAGGTCACTGTTCACTCTGGGCTAACTAGATTATGACTGAGACAGGTAAATCTTGTATACATGTTTGTTGGTTTAAAAGTGAGCTGTGAGATGCTGAGGCTACGTCTAGATGGTAAGGCTAGGAACACGTCCACATTTTGGAATTTTTTTTGAAAAAGCGGACACACTCTTTCTCCATCCCTGTAAACCTTGTTTTATGAGGAATAAGGAATGTGTTGAAAGAGCACTTTTTTCCGAAATTTGGTGCTGTGTAGACACACCAAATTTTGGAAAAGCTTCTTTCGACAGTAAAGCAGAAAAAGACTTACCATTGCAGTGTAGACCTAGCCTGAGTTATGTTATGGCTAACACTATCTCAACTAGCTGAGAAGATATTTCTACAGAATGTAGGACAAAGCAACCAAAGAAACCTCTGAAAAGTAAATTTACTATAAACCTTTTTATCCTATTTCCTAGCTAAGCGTTAGTCAGTGGGACTTGCTTGTTCAAATGGGATAGCTTAATTTTGTCCCAATGTTCCCCCTCCCCCAGGCTATGGTAAGCAATGAAAGGATTAGTTTCCAATAAATATATTCTATAGATAGGTCCTTGCAGAAAGGAGCTTTCATCATTTCCACTTTAGCAAAGTTTCTACAAGCTCCATAAACTCTAAACAATATTTTTGTAGTCAAACTGCTGTTTCAAAGTTGACTTAACATATGACTCTGTACATGACTTCTTGGATTAAATTAAGTTTATTTGAAGGTTTCAGTACACCTCATTAGTCCTTTGGTGCTCATTGCAAAACGACACGTATCTGTTTAAAAAATAACCCCTATATTTCTATTGTTAGATATGAGAAAAGTATTTTGGTTTTTTAGTTTGTTTGTTTTGTGCATTTAGCAGAATTTTGTGTATAGCCAGTTTCATTGTTCTTCCTGACTACTGAGTCAGCTTTCCTCAGGTCTTTCACAAAGCAACAGAGGAGAGAAAACTGGGGAGCAGGGGAGGGGGGAGAGAAAAAGAAAGTGTGATTGTAAAACCAAAAACATTAACAAAAGGCATCAGCAGTAGGAGCTGTACTTTAAAAAAAAATCATTTTTTAAATTGACTGAACTACAGATTGATGATGTCCTTTTAAGTTAAACAGAGTGAGATGGTAAAACAACAAGTGACATTAGAGGATGTTCCAGATCAGTATTGTTATAGATATAAAACATCACCCTAGCCATGTTTTAAAGAACAGCCTGTGACGGACTGGGCTGGGTCTGGGAACCACTGAGGGTGTCTGCTCAGGGCGAATTGCTCAAAACTCGAGGCTCTTTACAGCCCCAGATTGGAGACCTTTCAGACAGGTCACAAACCAGTCACACCGAATGCTTCAGCTGCCAATCTGGCCAGCCAGAAGCCTCCCGAGCAAAACCCCTCTGACACCCCAGCTCTTCCTGTGCCACAGTTCCCAGGTCAATTTACACTCTAGATCTTACCCACACGGTCACACCGAGCCAATCCTTTAGAATTAAAATCTAAAGGTTTATTACTAAAAGAAAGAAAAACATGGGAATAAGGTTGTTAAGGAGAATACATTACATGCATCAAATCACCAAGTTCTCAATGCAGGCTCTTAGCAGAGATGTTACAACTGCTATCTTAAAAGTCTCTGGTGTACATCCTATGTCAGGATGGGTCCACAATTCTTCCTGGCTTGCTGTTCCCTGCAAGGCTGCATCTGGGATCAGGAGCTGAACTCAAGACAAAATGGAGTCTGCCACATGGCATTTTATATCCATCCTTCATCTCTTCCAAGCTGGAGTGGGTCACATGGCCCAGGGACCCCTTGTGTCCCAAGCCAGCAATCATTATTCTGGCTAGTCTGGAGGCATCCAGATTCATTCTGTGGGTGTCTTTGGCACCTAGAGGTCTATTGTCCCTAGAGCCTCACTAATTAGCATAGTCATTGAATGATCATTCCTGGCACATTGCTCTGCCTCAGAGAGAATTTTCCAGCATCACCACAGAGTACATATTTATAACTCCACATACAGATATTGTACAAGTACACAAATAGAACATACAGAATCAGTAGAACATAAGCTTTCATGTGACACCTCACATGACCCCCGTTGTACAGACTTTTGGAGTAAACACCCCCACCTCCCATGGGTGCAACAGTGATCTTCAGAATCCAATAATGTGACATAGCCCCCCCACTGAATCAGAGCTGGGAGCAGAGCAATACTAGGTTAGAGTGGTCCTACTTCTCAGCCAGTGCAGGACACATTCTTCTCAGTGGAGGAAAAGTTTAAAACAGCTACGGGCAATCTCGGGTAGTGAGTGGGCCACATGAGTTTCCCTCAATCATCTCAGTGGGGTGCAAGATTGTCTTAACCAAGATGGTCTCCCAGGATGTAGTTTTGCTAATTGCGCTTGTGCACCTAGAATTTGTGGGGTGTTCCAGCTGTACTGTAGTAGCACCTTGATTGGATGAAGCAGGCGTGCATGGCTCTCACAGTCAGTTGTCTCAATGCTGTGTGCAGTCAGCATGCACCTCTCTTCATGTGCCCTTGCTTAACACCAGGGGTGGGCAAGAGGCTGCCAGCAGGCCGGATCTGACTAGCCAAGCCACTGGAACCCTTACACAGAGAACAGCTCACACTTTAAAAAGCCAGCTGCTCTTCACTCCAACAGCTAGGGAGGGAGACCTCTCATGCTGCTCCCATCTCCCAGCAAAATCTCTTAGCTCACATTGGCCAATATCTTAGTTTCCGGCCAATAGGAGCTGAGAATTTTTGCTGGGAGCAGGGTCAGTGTAGGAAGCCTTCCCCCTCTTCCTCCTCCCCCTCCCTCTCATGCCCATACCAGAGCCACGTGGAGCAGCTGTAGCAGCCAGTCTGCCTCAGGTTTCTGCTGGTAAGCACCTTCCAGCCACAGCCTGCCTGTAAGTGCATTATAATAAAAATATTCATGGGTCATTGTTTACCAGGCTTGTTTCTGCTCAAGAAAGAGCAGATGAATATAAATTTCTTATCAAACACGTACAAGGGAGAAGGGAAAAATGGCTCTAGGAAGTACATTACATTATTTGAGTATGTTATAATGGGAGTGGATTTGCTTTATATCAGTGCTGGATGGAGAAGGAGTAAGAAAGCAGCAGGAATAAAAATAAAAGAATCAATAAATAGAGCAATGAAATAAACAAATGGTGCTAAAGCCTGTGTTGGTTTGCAGAGTTTTAACCTCCGTTCCTTACAATGTAATCATTTTTTGAAGCAATACAAAGCCTTTCAATGAATGTCGTAGAGCAGAACATTCAGCTCCTACACACATACATATGAATTATGGGAGAGGCTTCTGATCTCAAAGTAATGCCACTAAGCCTTGACCACATGTATTACAGCATTTGTTGTTGTTTTTTCTTGTTATGTGTCTTGCTATCTAACTGACCATCATGGTATATGCTGTCCTTGCTGGTCTTAGGAGGCATCTTGGAAGAGGTCTTGCTGAGACTGTGACGTAGTGGGGGTATTGGGCTGCTTTCTATGCTGGCTCTGTGGTAACCCCACTGGCTGCTGCCGGTACCACAGCCCAGAAGGACAGGGAGTGAGACATGCAAAGAGGCCCTCTCAACTGGTCCGACCAGCTACCCCCCAAGGAGAGAAACAAAGGAAGGTGGAATGCTGCCCTGGCCGGGGAGCAGGGCTGGAAGAGAGTGAGTTAGTTTCGTTTCTGTCTGGGAGCATGGAGGAAGCAGCCTCAGCAACAGGCTGGGGGGTTTAGGAGCCGAGACCCCCTCCCCCATATCAAGGGAGGCTGAGGCATCCTAGGCCTGCCCTGTAACCTGATGACATCTGTGCTGTGCTGTATACTGGAGAAGCAATAAACCACCTCTATTCTACTGGCTGGTGGAGTCTGTTCGTGCCATTTCGGGGGTGCAGGAAGCGGGGGACCCCCAACGTGCCATCACACTGAGGTACATAAAAGGATAATTAGGACGAGGAAAGGAAAATGAAAAAGGTCAGATTCAATCTTGATAGAGAATCTGTTACCTGCTTACTCCCTAGAAAGGGAATGATGCTTATTTGAGTCTTGAATGTACTCCAGAAAGGGCAGAGAGCTCGGTTGTATGTGCTGGCCAATCTCATGACCGGATGTGATTATAACCCTGGGTAAAATTTTCAAAAGTGTCTAAGCATCATATTTTCAGAGGTGTTAAGGCATCCAATGATAGATACCTGATGGGTTTTTCAGAAACAAACTGGTACTAGGCACTTTTGAAAATCTCATTAGGCATCTCTCTGTCCATCTAAAATCCTTTACAAATCTGTCCCTACTTCCCATTGACTTAAGTTTGATGCACTGGGAAATTTAAATAAAACTTGTCTGGTCACCTTTGAATGTGTTTCTATCCCACACACAGCCACACAGAAATCCTTGGAAGTACAGAACTACAAATACTTGTTTGGGGGAAGAGAGAAAAAACAAACAAGGAACAATAACGGCATATATATTCACATATCAGCACAATCAGTAAAATCCCATCAGGGTAGGATGACCAACAAGCAGTTCCAAATACTAGATGTCCAGTTTGCTGGAGTCCAAAACTCTTAGTCACACAACAGTCTCCACATACTTAAAATTCCATTCACGGGTCCAGTGGTAGTCTGGGACTGGCTCTCCTCCATGGTCTGCATCAGGCCACAGACTTTGGGGTTTTACTTTGTTTTTATGCTTTCCTCTGTATCACGGTTTGCTTGCTGGAATCAACTGGATATACCACAGCTAATCCATTCCTGTCCTCTGGGCGTTGGTAGCATCTTGGTGTCTCCTGTTCTCTGCCTGTCTCACACAGTTTAGGTTTTTAGAACTGAACTGTTTTGGTCTAGCCAGCATCTTAGAGCTTCAGACAAGGGTAGCTTTAGTGTAGGCTCACGGGTGCAATTTGAGCCTATTGCTTTAGTCTTCTCTTTTCCAGACGAAACAAACCCAATTCTTTCAGTCTTCCCTCATAGGCCATGTTTTCTAGATCTTTAATAATTTTATTGTTCTTCTTTGGATTGTTTCCAGTTTGTCCACATATTTCCTGAAATAGGACAGGACACAATACTACAGTTGAGGCCTAATAAGTGCAGAGCAAAGTGGAAGAATTACTTCCAGTTTCTTTCTTACAATACTCCTGCTAATTCATCCCAGAATGATGTTTGCTTTTTTGCAACTCTGTCAGACTGTTGACTCATATTTAGCTTGCTATCCACTATGACCCCCAGATATCTGTCTGCAGTACTCCTTCCTAGGCTACATCTTCCTTTGGCTTAATAGAAAGGCATTCTGAGTGAAATTTCATGTCCTGTTTTACATTGGAGATCAGACTAGACAATCCAATGGTTCCTTCTGACCTTAAACTCTATGGCTCAGATCCACAAAGGTATTTAGATTCCTAACTTTGACTGGCTGAAGAGGAAGCTAGAAATCTAAATGCCTTTGAGGATCTGGGGCCTACGAAACTATGAAAAGCTATATCATATCTGAATACTTCTCTTTGTAACTTCCTGAACCCATTCTGTGATATATCAGCTCTGCCAGTGTAACTGAACCAGGGACCTCTGGAGATTAATGCATCAGCCTCTACCATTTGAGCTAAAAGCCAGCTGGCTCTCAGTTAAGGCTGTAGATCGGACTCATTCTTTCTCTCTGTAAGTGGTCTAAGTGCTGAATGGCACAGTGAACCTTGCCCAATAGGTGTGTGGATTACACCTAGGGTTGCCAGGTGTCCAGTTTTGAACCGGACAGCCCAGTATTTGAGCTTTCTGTTCGGGAAAGAAATTGAGAAAATATAAATGTCCGGTATTTTCTAAATAAGATGTAATGTAGATTGTGATGTAATATCAAATGTGTCCGGTATTTTTGTTGAAACCATCTGGCAACCCTTGTTACAACAACACTGGTCTGGTCAGCCCTTGCTGCAAAGCTATGACCCAGCACCAATATTCTTGTTAGGCCCTCACTATGAAATGAGCCTGATGTTGCTGATAGTCCGGATAGGTCTGCTTTGAAGTTGTTCTGGACAGCTATTGCCAGTTTAGCTTGGGCCCACTCCCAGAATCACACAGGATTCAGAATCTCCATGTGGGGAAGCCAGAAAAAAATAAAAGAAGGACCGTTGCACAGAGTCCCTAGGTTATTGCTCCTAGGCTTTAAGACACACGTGTCTACATTTTAGTTTCAATTCTGTTTCCAGACCAGAGTCCACTACCTATAAAGTTAGGATGATCCACTTACTCTAAGGCATATCCTGCACAATTCCTATGTCCTTTTATGTGTACAGTTGAACTAACAATCTATTGCCATTTAAACAGTCAGAACAAAACTAACAAAATGCAGTATTCGTAACTATGAACAAGTAATGTAAATGAGCCTTTTATAATCGGGCTTATCACCTATAGAGGGAACAGAAAGTTTCACCCTCTAAGCCTTCTGGTTCTGGTGCTGACATAAACAAATGCTTTTGGCATCACAATCTTAAACAGAAACAGACTCAGCCTATTTTCTGTTTGTACCATACACGTGTTGAAACGAGCATACTATTTTTCTTGCTGCTGAAATACCATCCTATATACAGGTGTACCAGTTTGTTTCATATTTTGCAATATATATCAGTAACAAATCTGTATCTCAAATCCATCAGTAGCCTAGATCCAAATTCCCTCTTACCCGATATCCTCAATATTTATTTCAATTATATTAGACCGTCTGATGCAAAGATATTAAATTTTAGCATTTTAGTGTTTTCTAACTGAAAATTATCAGATTGTTTAATATGACTAGCAGTAAAATATTGTTTTGCAACTTTACTATCTTTAACTTTTCCCCCCTCACTCTTTTGGGTTTCATTTACCCATTTCCCAAAGGACAACATCTAATTGCTCTTTGACTGACCTTCTGCCTTGTCCCAACAACTTTGCCCCAGAGGTCATTTTACTAATCCATTATTCTTATAGAGAAAAGAGAGAGCTTCCTAATGTGTAAGCTTCTGTTCCTGTAACTGCTCAATTGATTAAAAGGGAGTGATTCATAGCTAAAGCCCATCTTCTAACATATCCGGTGGCAAAGCTTTTATGAAAACAGCAATTTAAAAACTCAAACACATCGGTATATTAATTTTCAGAACCAGAAAAGGTAACAACTGGGCCTTTACTGGCAAATTAAATCCCATACTATATTGTCACATATTCTCTTCATTGCCAAATGTAGTTTTCTAATGAATGATTAGTCCAACATAAAAATCTGCCTTCAAAACATAATAGGAAGGGAGCAGATGTCTTAAACAGTATGATTGCTGTAGGGAAATAACAACAAAAATGCTGTTATGTTTAATTATTAAAAGTCTATTAAAGTTAAAAAATGTATGGACAAATTTTGTTTGCACTTGCACACTGTAAATCAGGACAGAACTGGTTATTAAGAGTGTTGGCTGACTTTCCTCATTAGGGATCTGATCCAATGCCCACTGAAATCATAGGTAAGACTACTACTGAATTCGTGGGGCATAGGATTAGACTTTACGGTTTAGGTAATTTGAAACTTCAACTGCAGATATTTAAATGATTGTTCTGTTTTCAGAAACTGAAGATACTAATAAAGAGCCAAATTCAACTCTAAAATACAATTAAATAAATTTGGAGTGATTCCATTCTGAAAGGCATTGTAGAGGAAATGTGCATTGAGGAGAGATTTGGAGGAGAAAACAGAGGTCGTTTGATGCATAAGATTTTTCAAACAAGTGACTCTTTAACTTGGATTTCAAGTAGCAGCCAGTGTCAAAATCGATAGAAGATAATTACAGGAGAAATGCTGGTCCCAGAGAAGTCGATTGCAGAACTCTCAGGCTACGTCTACACTGGCCCCTTCTCCGGAAGAGGCATGCTAATTTCAAACTTTGGAATAGGAAATCCGCGGGGGATTTAAATATCCCCCGCGGGATTTAAATAAACATGTCCGCCGCTTTTTTTCCGGCTTGGGGAAAAGCCGGAAAAAAGCGTCTAGACTGGCGCGATCCTCCGGAATAAAGCCCTTTTCCGGAGGATCTCTTATTCCTACCTGAAAGTAGGAATAAGAGATCCTCCGGGAAAGGGCTTTATTCCGGAAGATCGCGCCAGTCTAGACGCTTTTTTCCGGCTTTTCCCCAAGCCGGAAAAAAAGCGGCGGACATGTTTATTTAAATCCCGCGGGGGATATTTAAATCCCCCGCGGATTTCCTATTCCAAAGTTTGAAATTAGCATGCCTCTTCCGGAGAAGGGGCCAGTGTAGACGTAGCCTCAGTGACTGCAACAAAGCCAGCATTTCACCCTAAATGATTACGTCTAATTTGGCTGGTAGCTCCACTATAAACAGGAGTAGAATAACACATAAAATAGTCAGTTCTTAAAAATAATTTAAAAAGGAATGTTTTATTTTCCTAAAAGTTTATATTGAGGTTCCATTTATAAAGGGTTAATCAATTATTATAAAGTTATAAAGTCCAAGAGGTAAATTGGTTGCTAATAACAGTCTCTTATAAACCCTACTATTGATACATTCAATAGCCACTGATACATATGCTGCTCTTTTCTGTGACATGTCTATAACATACTCATTTCATTAACCCTTTGTAAACCATTCATACATAAAGCCTTAATATAAAGTATGACCAAAAAAAAAAAAAAAAGCCCCCAAACCCTCCACTGCAACATCAGTGCATTTTATCTGCATTTTATCCTTTGAAGCATTTCAAAGGCATATTTTTCTGACAGTAGAGTGCCAGTTTAGTTGCTTTGTGGGAGTTTTTGCTCTAATTTTATTCATTTGTATAATTTTCCCTTTACAAATTAATCACTCACCAAACTATTAAAACAATATTCACAGAAGGACTTTAACATAATGACAAATAACTAAAACAATAATTAAAAACAGTAACCATTCATCAACATTACAAACTAGAAATGCATTTCCTCCAACTAATACATGGGCCACTTCACCCTGGCATAGATAAATCATGAATCAGCCAATGGGTTAGTTAGTGCTGATAGGTTTTACTGAATTAAAAAGCAAAGAGGCTTTCCGAAAGATGCCTTTCCTGAACAAACAGGGATAGTAAGATTTATTTATGCTTGAAATACTGAAGCTTTTGCCTTGAAATAAAGATAAAAGGATGGAAATATATTTGTCCTGATGCCTTAGTGGCAACTAGTCATAGCATGGTATTCCCAATTTTGTAGGATAGGGAAAAGAAGAAAAAGAGCTTTCTGTAATGCGTGGTGTGACATAGTCCACAGAAAAACACCTTCCTATGAACAAGCAGAGAGAGTGGAGAGTAGTGCTAAAGCAAACAATGAAACAAGCTCTTATATCCTATATATTGACAACATTGTAGGCACAGGGATTAAAATGTTTCATCTGAAATATTCAGTATCTCCCAGAAGGACTAGAGTAGGAGGAGGTAGGAAGCATGAGGTTAAGAATTTAGTGAGATTGGAGAGATAGTCAAAGATGAATAGATTACATTGTCTGCAACTAATTACTAGGAGGATGTCCCTAAGGTTTCCACAACATCCTATCAGCACTAAAAAACTTTTCTGCAGTTAAGATGTGGAGTAACTGGTGTGATGAATCATTTATATATGTGTGTTTAAGTAATATAGATGCATAGATAGCCTTTCAAAAGGGACAAGTAATTTTGGGTGATCCCATTTTTAGGTATTCTATTTGACATCTTAAAGTTAACTTGATTTTGAATATGTGCTAAGTACCTGCCTTTTGGAAAGTCAAATCTCTTTAAGGTGTCATAAATTGGGAACCCAAAACCTGAAGCACCCAAATTACTAGTCACTTTTGAATATCTTGGCCATATAGATACACATATATGAATATGTGTAAATAAATTGCAAATGAGAGAAAAATCTGAGAAAAGAAGAAAAATAATTAAATAAAAAATCTAGTCTGAAAAAAAATAGTCAAAAATCAAAGATATAAAATGTAATGTAATGTTTTGAATTTCAATAAATGCTGTGGCAGCAGTAGGACTAGGCTTGCCAGATGCTTTCACCAAAAATCCCAAACATGGGAAATAAAATTGGTTGGGCAAAAAACAAACAAACAAAAAAACAGGAGACAAAAGTTGTTGAGCAAAACAACCAAACCAAACCAAACCGGAGAACAAAAAAAAAGGTCACTGCGCCTTTAAGAATCCCTGCGCTCCTTGCTCGCCTCTCCCCCCCCCCCCCCCCAGTCCCACCAGACGCGGCGGGGGAAGAATGTCCCGTCTGTCTGAGAGAAACAGAAAATACCGGACATTTTACATGTCCGGTATTTTCTGGGTTTTTTTTACTGGACAGGGGCCAGAAATAACAGATTGTCTGGGTAAAAACCAAATGGCGTACTTGTTTAAAGGCTAACATTCTAATACAGTCTTAAGGTTAGAGGTTAGTCAGGGCTATAAAAAGAAATGGTCCTGAGCCACAAATATCAACTGCAAATCCAGAACCAAACTCTCTTAGGGTATGTCTACACTACAGCACTAATTCGAACTAACTTAATTCGAATTATTTAATTCGAACTAAGCTAATTCGAACTAACGCATCTAGACCTAAAAACTAGTTCGAATTAGCATTTTGCTAATTCGAACTAGCATGTCCACACTGAGTGGACCCTGAACCGAGGTTAAGGATGGCCAGAAGTAGTGCTGGCAGGGCATCAGGTTAGGATGTAGAGCGTGGAGCTGCTGTCTCAGGCTAGCGGAGGGCTGTGCTTAAAGGGACACGACCTCCACCCCGGACAGACAGTTCTGAGGGGTTCCCCGCTTGCAAAGCAGTCCTGGCTTGGAGTGCCCTGAGTGCCCACATTTGGCACATCACAGCACTCAGCCATCAGCCCAGCTGCACTTGCCGCAGGCTGCCATCCGGGGGGGGTGTCAATTGGGGGGCTGCAGGAGAGCTTCCACCCGGAGGAGCCCGCAGAGCCACCCGAGTCCTCCCCATCGGGGGCTCGTACCCCATTCCTCCCTCACCTCCTTCCACTTATCCCTCCCTAGCCCCCCTTCCTGATGTACAAAATAAAGGACATGTGTGTTCAAAAATAGAAACTCTCTTTATTGAACAAAACTCGGGGAGACTGGGAAAAGGAGGTGGGAGAGGGGAAGAGAGCGGGTGGAAGAGGGGAGGGCAACTAAAATGATCAGGGGTTTGGAACAGGTCCCATATGAAGAGGCTAAAGAGATTGCGACTTTTCAGCTTAGAAAAGAGGAGACGGAGGGGGGATATAATAGAGGTCTATAAAAGCATGAGTGGTGTGGAGAGGGTGCATAAAGAAAAGTGCTTCATTAGTTCCCATAATAGAAGGACTAGAGGACACCAAATGAAATGAATGGGTAGCAGGCTTCAAACTAATAACAGAAAGTTCTTCTTCACAAAGCAAATAGTCAACCTGTGGAACTCCTTGCTGCAGGAGGCTGTGAAGGCTAGAACTAGAACAGAGTTTAAAGAGAAGTGAGATAAATTCATGGAGGTTGGGTCCATGAAGTGCTATTAGCCAGGGGGTAGAAATGGTGTCCCTGGCCTCTGTTTGTGGAAGGCTGGAGATGGATGGCACGAGACAAATGGCTTGGTCATTGTCTTCAGTCCATCCCCTCCAGGGTCCCTAGTGTTGGCCGCTGTTGGCAGACAGGCTACTGGGCTAGATGGACCTTTGGTCTGACCCAGTACGGCCATTCTAAGCTCAGGGCTCAGGGTCGGGGGTCTCTGGACCACCCTGATTTTCATGCAAACTTGCTCCTGGGTGGCCAGGCTTGCATCCTAGACTGCCACTTTCCTGTGCCTAGTGCGGAAGTCGTGGATGAGGTCCACGATCTCTGCACTAGACCAGGTGGGCGCCCGCCTCTTTTGGACCTGGGCAGGCTCCCAGGAGCCGCCAGCTTGGTCCCAGGAAGAGGGGGAGGGCTGGGGGGCAGCGGGTGGCTGGCTCGTGCCGTGCCAGGTGCAGGGTCTGCTGGCTGGGTGCTGGCAGGCTTGCACCTGGCACAGGCACTGTAGCCAGACCGTGCCCCTTTAAAGGCTCCGGGGCCGGTAGGGTGGCAGAAGAGTTTCCCTGGTGGTGCCCAGAGTGGCCACCAGGGAAAGCTGGGGAGGGCTAGCCTCCCACTAGTTCGAATTAAGTGGCTACACAGCCCTTAATTCGAACTACTTAATTCGAGCTTGGCGTTAGTCCTCGTAGAATGAGGTTTAACTAGTTCGAATTAAGCGCTCCGCTAGTTCAAATTAAGTTCGAACTAGCGGTTTGTATGTGTAGCGCCTATCAAAGTTAATTCGAACTAACGTCTGTAGTGTAGACATACCCTTAGAGATCAAGTGTGTTTTCATTGGAATTTTTGGCAAAATTGAATAGTATCTGAAGTGATAAATTTACAGATTTTTTAAGGATAAGTATCTGATGTTTTTGGATTAATTGGACCACAGTTTGTTTTGTTTCTAACTTGCATTAACACACTATTCAAGTAAATGATGTTACTGTGCCTGCAGAACGGAAGCATGTACCAGAGGAAGCATGGTATTTTTATTACCACTTGTCTTCCCATGTTACGATAGCCAAGAAAATATAATCACTATCAGCTATATTTATCAAACCGACGTGACCAACTCGATGTGACCAAAGCCCCAACCCTGCAAACACTCTGACCATACAGAGTAGATGAGTAGTACTACTGAGTTCAATAAGAGGGGACTTTTTTTGTGTGCAAAGTTTAGCATATGAATAAGTGTTTGCAGGATTTAGGGCCACATCACAAATAGGAAAACACTCTTTTCATAACAGTCAATTGAAAACAGGAAATAGAAAATAATCTTCACATAAAACTTGTCCCACTTGTGAATTACATGCCACTTCAGATTTTGTTTTCATGGGAATCCGCTGATTTGTCATCTTCTTTGTGCAATTCTTACTTCATCTGAAAGTTTAATTTTGCAAGTACAAAATGCGAGATCTAAGATGATGTATTAAGGCATTTAAGTAATCAGAAAAAAATGCAGTTCAGCCCATGTATTCTTTGAAACTATGTATAAATATTTACAAATTATAGAGTTAAATCCAACTTGTTTTGTAAATGAAATAGATTCTGCTTTTTGATGGGAAACATCAAATTCCAGAGAGCATAGAAGAATGAGGCATGAAACCCTTTTGAAAAGGACTCCCATAAGCTCTTATTAAATCAAGTATAAAGAAGTTTTCAACTTTCCCCATATTTAGTTGTGAGCACCCACATATCCATGGATTCATGGAAGAATCTTTCGCAGATGAGGGGTTTTATTTTTTACACTTACCAGTTTCTTTGTAAACAATTTAACAAAAAAAATAGTTTGCTAGGGAATGCTTTGAACAAATGAGAGTACATCTGTGGCACAGGCTGTAAAAGTCAACAATTAATTAATTGTTAAGAGCTTTGGTCATCCAAAACTTTGGCTCAGTATTTACTGCATGATTCATGGTTTGTGACCCCTAATTTCCATAGAAGTCAATGTTTGGTTCTCTATTTCAACCTTTCCTCTCCTTATGATTATCACCCATCCCTACACACACCCACACCCAATTGTGGAGAAGCTAAACACAATGGCCATATATAGAAAATGGCCAATCAGCAAACTCCATTGAGCATGATCAATGAATACTGTAGACTGAGATATAGCATTCTCTCAGACTGATTTAAATAACTCCCTGATAGAGGAGCCTAAAAAAAACAAAACAAAAACAAAAAAAAACCAACAACCCAGAAACAAAATGTAAGTCAAAAGAGGAAAATAGAACAAAATAAAGCCAGTAAAAGACTATGTATGGGTTTTAAAGTAGTAGCGTATGTTTAGCCACTCAGTACAGTAAAACTCCAATAGTCTGGCACCCAATTGTCCAGCACTCCTGATAGTCTGGCATCAAAATGGCAAGCGCTCCTGTCGGAACTGGGACTGAACCCGGAACCACTCAGGTCAGCTGCTCTCACTTGGGTTACAGCAGGGAGGAGAAGTGTAACCCATGTGAGGAGAAGTGTAACTCATGGCTCTGGGGAAGGGAGGGGAATTGGGTCACGCACGATGTCCTGGCCAGCTGATTGAAAAGCTGGCTGCTCAGCGCACGTGCTCCAGTGCCTGGAGGGAGACATGCGTCTGTACCAGCAGCTCCAAGACCTGAACATAAGGTTGCGGGGGAGGGGGATTGGTTTGGAAGTATGCAGTACCTCCTGATACCCCAGCATATCCGATAATCCAGCACTACCTCGGTTCCAAAGGTGCTGGATTAGCAGAAGTCTACTGTATATATCAATGGTTGCCAGTTGCGGTAATCAGAATTTGTATCAGACGGTCTGTTGCTATGTGATAACTAGCATGTTGAAAAAAATCACATCTCACAAACTTTGAGCCCCATCATGCTCTTTGGATTTCTGAAACCCCAGACCTCTGGGGTGCTCAGTTGCATTTGCAGAAGTAAGATCTACTGCCTTCCTTTGCATGGAGTGTGGATGTCAATTGGTTTTTTTGCTTGGTTGGTTGGGGTTTTTTTGGTTTTGTTTTAACAAAAGCAGGCCAAACTCTGCAATCCATACTCAGGCAAAACTCCCATTGAAGCCTGTGGCAGTTGGGCTTGAATAAGGAATGATAAAGAGCTGAGTATTTTGCAATAATGCATTTAAAATGCATTTTAATTTGCAAGATACCCTTTGCCAAAGGAACTACCTGTGCTTAACAAAAGCCTGTTAAAAGGAACTAATGAAAACCTATAGCAGGCTGCCAAACCCTTAAAGACAAGCTGGTCGTGCCTTTGCTAGCCCTCAGCTTTACTGAGGAGGGCTAATTAACAACTAATTAACAACATAAGGGCTAATCAGTGACTCCCAGCTTGGAGTAATGGGACTTAATTAAAAAGACTGACCTCAATTATTGGTGGTGAAACTGGGAGGTTAGTATTTCAGTGAAGCTGGGAAGTCAGTAAGGTGGAAGGCCCTGGAGGGAAGAACCAGGGAAATCCCACTCTGGGAAAAGGCTGAGGCTTAGTCAGGTTGAGGGATCCACAGGGAACAGAGGGTGGAGCCCTAAACTAGGGCTTATAAGGAAACAGAAAAGAAGCCCAGGAGAGGCCCAAAGGCTGTTAGTTATATGAGAAGTGCTGCATCAGGGTTCAATTGCTGATCTCTGAGGAAAGCTGTAAGAATCTTTTGGAAAGGGGAAATCCTACAGGAAAAGTTCTGCAGAGGCTAGCAGAAGGAGTCGAGAATCAGAGCACCTTAGGGAAGTCTGAGGGGGCAGATGGGCAATTAGTTTGGGAATTTGAGTTGGATCTGTACTTACCCCAGAAAGGGAATGGACTGTTGTGGGAGTTAGACAGAGTGCAGAGTCACTCACAGAAGACCTGCTGAGTGAGTCTGAAGAAGAGGCTAGGTAGGAGTGGTCTTGGTGGCTGAGAGAGTGAGAAACCCAGAATGAGGACATGGGTTTACAAACAACTAGCAATACCGTCCAGTAATTAAAGTTGCTGCCGCTGAAACAAATATAAATCCACAAATAACCCATCTTCTAACAAACAAGAAATAAAACAATGTAGGATAAAGAGGGGGAAAAAAGGAAACAAAAACATTTTGAGTTTCACTCAGAAAGGTTCCACAGATGTGCACATGCCCATGTAAGATAAGCAGAAATAGCATATCATGGATCTTCAACAAAGAAGCTCTGTTCCCCAATGTTGTTGAGATTGCATGATGACACAGTCAACATTTCCAACCCTGTTGATCTTAACTGTCCTTTATAGGAAATGAGACACTTTCACCACTGGGGAGGTAACTTAAAATTTCTTACAGGCACTGTCCTATTGCAACCCAGGTCCCTGCAAGCTCTTTAAATAGCTCCCTGCTGGCTTTCGCTGTAGCTTGGCCAGCACTTGCTGGAGCTGCGCACCAGGGGCATATCTGCTTACTTTCTCCTCTGCATCCTTCCAATAGATCAGTGCTATATTATTTAAGATTATGAATATTCATGAAGTGTGTGTGGGGTAAAATCCAAGGGGGAAGTAGAGCTCAGCCAATCATCTTACTGGTGATACAAAGAAGGGGGAGCATCTCTTGCCAGCTTTCCCCCATTCATGCCTTTGAGGGCCAGATCTTTCATTTTTGGCTCCTATTTGCTTTTTAGAGGCAGCTTGTAGCATGGAGCCCATAATGTAACACAGTAATCTAGCCTACATGTCATAAAGGTATTGTCTAATGATGGACTAGCTGACCTAATAGACCTTTTCCATCTGGAATGTCCACATGTTTATGGTTTACTGGGGTAAAACCCAAATCTGGGGGGAAAAGGTTACAGACTCTAATTATTTTCAGAGATGGAAAAATCATTCTTAACCACTGCTGAGAAATGCTCTTCCATGTTCTGCTCACAATCAAAATCAATTTCCAGGCTGCAAACTTTACCCTGCCTGCCAAACAGATAGGGCCTCCTTTGAACAGACAAGATAGTCTGCTACGTGCTTCCTTGAAATAACGTAGTAATGATTTCAGGAGACATCACTTAGGATTTCTGGTTTCAAAAATTAGTTACTTTAAAAATAAAATTTTGGCTGCAACTTGGAAGATCAGATTCCCTTTGATGATCTTTTGAGAAATAATTGTTGGAGCTTCTTGGTATTGAAGGAAAGACCACATCTTGTTTGCTTCATCAGAAGTAAACAAAGCCAGTCAAGAAGCTCTATCTGTCCTGGTGCATGTTTCCTGTATTTGCTTACTGTAGGACACAGAAAAAGTCACTTTAAAATAAAAATGCCTGCTTGCTGTTGCAAAGATCATCTGTAAAGAGAGGACTATGGTGAGGAGAACTCTGACCTGTAAACCTGCGACAACAAAAATGCCAACTTTTCAGAGAGTTATTTTTGAAGTCTAAATAAACCTTGACAGATTCTCCTTAAACTTCTATTCCAGTGCTTAATTTCCAATTTGGGGACTATTGCCTCCAAAAGAAGATGAAACTATTTCCATTTTCCTTCTGTCCCTTGCTATATTCATTTGACCTACCAGACAGAATGAAAAATCTCAGTTAGACTCAATGTTATTAATTGAGTAGTATTTCACATTGCTCTCTCTGTTCTCCTCTGCTCCCTTTGTGTCTCAACATTTCTTCCTTGTCATGCTGGCTCATTCTTTTTCACAGGCTATGTGGCAAAGCTTGAATTATACGGTTACATTTTTCTTTTTAATCCAACTGTTGCCTCCCTCAACACAACTATGGCAGTAAGTGGGAATAATGACAGCACTTTCCGAGGGGAAATCGTGCCTGGGCATACGAGGAGTTGGCAATGGAAATGCATGGAGGTCCCTGAGGAAGGTATTCTCATTCTCCAAGACATTGCAGTAGTTCCCACATTGACTATGTCTCATCTCCCTCCAGCCTCTGAAAGATTATAGAGGACCTGATTCTTTTCTTCCTTTGTGTCATCCAACCACATATACACTCTATATACAACTGAACCAAATGGCACTCAAATCAAACAGTCTTCATTTCATTCACTTCAAAGGGGTTTTGGATCAAACAATATCAGTGCAGTTCTGGACTCTGTGGTTATGTCTACACAGAAGCATTATTTCAGAATAACTGACGTTATTCCAAAATAACAGTCCGGGTCGACACACAAGCAGTTATTTCAACATAATGTCAAAATAATGTCAACCTGGAGGACTACTTATTCCAACTCCTATAACCCTCAATGTATGAGGAGTAAGGGAAGTTGGGGGAAAGTGCTCTATCTTGAAATAACTGCTGTGTAGACAGCACCAAAAGTCCAAATAAGTTGTTTTGACTTAAGCTACGCAATTAGCGTAGCTCAAGTTGTGTGGCTTTTTTCGAGTTTAGCCTTGATATGTAGATGTGTCCTGTGTGTACACCCTCTGTGAGATTCTGGTTATGCTGTTATCTGCTTTTCTGTTGTGCATCTGTTCTGTTAGGGGAGGGGAAGAAGCAGAGGAACAGAAGCTGGCAACATTTTCATTTTAATAAATATATGTGAAACAACCCTACAGCTTCCTGCAGAGTTAGCAAGTTCAAACAAGTCCAGTCAGAACACAGGAATCAAAACAATAAAATCTAACCTTATTTTCTCCATTTTGATTAAGAAACCCTAGATTAGGCAGAATATTTTCCTTGGAATAATGCAAAATCAAAATTGCTAGTAGCTCATTGCTCTGTCAAGAATGACAGTGAACTGAACTGGGTGACCATCATAGGTGGGTTGTGGTAACACTTGAGATGTTCACTAACCGCATCAAAATTTTAGTTGCTAAATAGGGTGCCCTCCCTCCCCCTCAGCCCATACCTGTCTCTCTGCATCACCCTCCCTGCAACTCTACTGTAGCATCAGTCGCCTCTGGTGACAAGACAGTGTATCTGTCATAGGGCCACCATGCCTCGTCCCTGTGGCAAAATTTGGACCTTTGTTGAAATAAACTATTTGCTTTTTAATGGTTCAGAAAAAATACAGATGGATTTTAAGGATTCTATGGAAAGAAGAAAATAATGGTCAGTTGATTCTTTCCATATACATACGCACCTCGCATGTGCATGTAAAATGGGGAAAGCGAACAAAAAACAGAGAGAGAAAGATTTCTAATATCAGACCCTGTAAACCTAATCTTGCATGGCGTTATAGGGCTTCTGCTAGATGTGGTGCTTCTATAACTCATTTGGTTTTCAGTGATCTTTCAGTATGCTCATCCCTTTATAGGGAGGAAATTGTTTATAAAGTCATTGATTCAGGTGATCCTTTGTCATACTTTTAGTGTAAAATTAATGCTCTGTTCCTAGATACAAGAGCCAAATTCATATTACTTGTGATACATTTGAGAGAGCTGGCAATGATAAAAACTACATCTTTGAGATGTTTAAACTACACTGAATTCACCATCAGCATACATACTATAAGAAAAATCATGCATTGGAAGGAGGATAGACAGATGGCCAAACAAGGTTTCTTTCTCCATCTTGTAACTTTCTCAATACAGCTCACTCAAAGTATACATGGTGGGCATGTCCTATGCATTAAGTGTAATTGCCGTTTTATTTTATAAAATTAACTATGTACTGTATATGGAAGTTATGCAATCTGAAACAAAGGCTCCCATACACTCTGAATTCAAAACAATGTTCAATCCTTTACATCAACAGGTCTGGCTGGAGCACTTCTCGAATTAGTTAACACTGCAGCCAGTTTCAAATATAAGTCAATGGGAATTCTGTAGAAATGATACAAATTGGTTTTGTCAGCCTGATATTTGAATCTGAGAAGAATGGAAGAAGTCTTCCTAGGAAAAGGAAGATCCTGGCACACATGCTACAGCATATTATTTTGCTTAATGAAAAGGAAACAAGGATGTGACAAAGTACTGTAAACAATGCATATGTATAAATACTCAGGGCCAGATCCTCAGCTGGTACACATCTGTATAGATCCACTGAAGCCAATGGACCTAACTGATTTACTCCAGCTGAGTGCCAAATTACATACATGTTCTATAACACCAGACTGTGCATGATATTAGGAATCCTGGGGCTCTCATTTACATTCATATTTTCAAATGAGAAAATGGAGCAATGATAATTAGTACTTGTGTTGCAGACTACATGTTTAAAGTATTTAACCACTGACTAATCCTCACAGTGGCCATGTGTGGTAGATAATAAATTATTTTACGACAAGGAATCTAAGGCAGAAAAATGAATTCCTTGCTCAAGGCCACACAGCAAGACAGGAATTCTGGACTCCCAGTCTGATTCTCATTCGTCTAGGCAAGGAGTTCCCAAATTTTTCCTCAGGGCTTCTCTTCACTGCAACTATTAGCTTGAGTTAGAATACTCTAATTAAGTGGTTTGCAACCTGGGGGTTGCTTGTGGCCCAATCAGGAGACAGCTGCAGGTATTGTAACATCAGGGTCATACAGGTAGAATATACAGTGTATGGATGTGGGCCACACGGTAAATAGGTTGAGAACCACTGCTCTAGTTATTCCATTTGAGCTAGCATAGCTTTAATGAAAGTGACCACCCCGCAAAACAGCACTCAATCCAAACAGAGAGAGTGATTAGATAGATTAGCAGCACAGAGTGATTAGAGTAGCAAACTAGTGGGACTGGTGAGTAACTTTGAGCTGCCTGTATCCCTCACTGCATTAGTCACCCAACACCTGCCCACTAATACACCAAATAGCTCAATCTGCTCTATTTAACTCAACCTAGAGATGTTGGTATGTGGACAGCAGTCATGTTAGGGAAAAACTCAAATCATAGTTCAGCTAAATTGCAGTGAAGACAGGTCTATAATGAGAACCATATTATAATGGAATAGTGATCTTTTAATATCTCTGTGGCAACTACAGTCAATTGCTTGTAAAGGTAATATTAGGAAAGTATCTCAGGTTTGTTTATTTGATGTTAGTGCAATAATTGTTTTATTGGTTTTTTTTTAAAATAACAAACATACTGCCTATTACTGTATTCCCTTTCACTTCGTCCCTCCCTCCTCTGTTCTTTATGGGTATGTCTAAACTACATGCTATTTTTGAAAGAGGATATGCAAATTCTGAGGGATTTTTTTCCGGGAAAAAACCCCTTTTAAAAAAAACAAAACAAAACTGTGTAAACCTCATTTTTCTCTTTCAAAAATAGAACATAGTCTAGACATAGCCTTTATGTCCTTCCTTCTTCTGCCCTAAGCATGCTTTCCATCAACCTAGCCTTTCTATTGTTCCTATAAAGAGAGAATAATTACCATTAAAATGTTTTAATTCCCTTAGATAAATACCCAAGTTAACTAACTTTACTCAATATTTGTAGTGTTCAAGGGATTTTCTATAGTAAGTATTGGAAAGGACCAGCACCTTGTGAAAACCAGCTCTCCACAAACCCCAAACAAGTGTCCTTGTAATTCATGGACCCGCAGTTTGAGAATAAATGCTCTACACCCCTGTATTATTGTTGTTGTTATTATTTTTCCCTTGCCATTGCATGGTCAGCAGACAGAGTTTTGCAGGCCTCATAGCAGAGGTGAATCCAAAGGAAAAGGGAAAGGCTTTACAGATTTAGATGGGGAGTGCCTTTTCCATGCACGATAGGAAGCATGGAAGAAAATATGAAGCTATTTAAGGGAGAAATGGTCTAGGAATGTTGGTGGAGGGAAGGTGACCTCAGCACCATGCTGCTGTTCTATAGTGCTTGTCCAGCTAGCCAGGAGTGAGAACCAATTATTTTATTTTTTATTTTATTAATTTAGAATACAGGTTGAACCTCTATTAAGTGGGACTTTCTGATCCGGCAACATCCGTGATCCAGCACAGATGTTGCAGCACCAGAGTCTCAGAGGAGGAGTTCTATTGCCCAGGAAGCCCAACATGTGTTATTGGGGCCTCGTGCATGGCAGCAGGGCTGACAGGAGAGGACAGATCCCGGCATGAGACAATTGGGGGCTGGGGGAGCCAGCCTCTAGCTGGTAGCAGAGCCAGGGCTGGGAGGGAGCGGTGGCAGTGGGGAAAGGAAGACCTCCCCTGGTTTAGCAAAATCCCTCATGTGGAATTAGTCAGGTCCCAAGGGTGCCAGATCAGGAAGGTCCAACCTATAGAAGGATAGTAAATAGTCCCAGATTAACAGTCATGGCACTCAATGTCCCACTCAATATTTCTATCGAAGATTCACACATAATAGGGATATGAATGAATAGTCGAGTAGATAACTGATAAGCCTAGGCTTAATCTTCTCAACTACTCGCATTTTCCCCCACCCCTTGCTGACTCTGTATCAGGAAAGCAGAAGCCAGTGCTGGGGGGAGCACTTTGCGGTGCCTCCTGCTTCCCCCCACACTGTTACCTCTAAGAGGCAGCAGCATGGGAGGGGGGACAGAGGAGGCTGCCATAAAGCTGATGCTGGAGAACCAGCCTTTAAGCCGGTGCTGTGCAAGTCCAGACTTGCTGTGGACAGAGTCTGCTTCACAGCAGCAGTCCCTGGCTGCAGGGGTCTGAGCTCCCAGCCTGGGCTGCCGCAGACAGAGGCTGCTTCGTGGCAGCCTGCCCTGCTCCCTTCGCTCCCCAGCAGCCTCTGTCCACAGGGAGCTCAGACCCGTCCCCGTGGCAGTGGCTACTGCTGCCCCACATTGTATCAGAAGCAGCAGTGCAGGGCGGCAGGCAGCTAGTCTGCAAGGGGAGCTGGTTTTTAAACTGGCTCCCCTCACAGACTGGCTTCTGCCTGTCACCCCCACCGTTACTTCTGATACAGAGGCAGCAGCACGGGGTGTCAGGGTGCTCCCTGGGAGTGGAGCCAGAATGCACTGACTGCCTAGGGACTATAAAATAATAGTCTATATCTCTGCACCCCTAGGGACTATAGAATAATCAACTAACTGCTAAGAATTCATGCATTTAGTCAACTATTCTATTACCTGCTATCTAACATCCCTAGTATATAACCAGGTGTGTTCACGGGCACCATGATAAGTACTTGGCTTTCTGGGGGAAGGGAGGCAATACAGAGACTAAACATTACCCCCCATGTCTCTGATCTCTCTGGAAGATAGAACAACAGGAGTAAGCTAACAAGTGGTAATGCACTGCCTCCTTGGTTGCTCTACAGGATCAGAAGTCAGGCGATTTACTTTCCTTACCTGCAGGTGCTGAGAGATGTGAGAAGAGGAATGGGTAAATAGCAGCATCTCAGAAAGAAGGCCAGTGAATCCAGGTTTCAAAAGACTGAGGAGGGCAGAAGAAACTCTCAGGCTGTGTCTACATTGGCTTCCCTTTCCGGTAAAGGGATGCTAATGAGACATTTCGGAATTGCAAATCCACGAGGGATTTAAATATCCCCCGTAGCATTTGCATTTACATGGCTGCCGCTTTTTTCCGGCTCGGGGTTTTTGCCAGAGAAAAGCGCCAGTGTAGACGCGATTCTCTGGAAAATAAGCCCTTTTCCGGAAGATCCCTTATTCCTACTTGAAAAGTAGGCATTTGAAAAGTAGGAATAAGGGATCTTACGGAAAAGGGCTTATTTTCTGGAGAATCGCGTCTACACTGGCGCTTTTCTCCGGCAAAAACCCCGAGCTGGAAAAAAGTGGCAGCCATGTAAATGCAAATGCCGCGTGGGATATTTAAATCCCCCGCGGATTTGCAATTCCGAAGTGTCTCATTAGCATCCATTTTCCGGAAAGGGATGACAATGTAGACACAGTGTCAGAGTACAAAGAGATCTATCTTGAAGAGGAGGAATAAAAATATAGGGTAAGAGCAAACAAGGTACAGAGTTAGGGACTGAAGAGAAGTGAAGGAAAAGGCGGCACCCTATGGCCCCTTCCAGGGTCTGTGGCATTAGAGACAGAGCCACTGGCCGTCCCATTGTGGTGGCAGTATTTCCTTTCCCCTTCCCTGCAGCACCAACAGGAGATTCTCAGAAAAATTAACTGAGTAGATCCTTAGTGTATTTGCCTACCCAGAGATGCTTCCTTTGGGGCTCTACTTACTAATTTCTAATGCATAAATAAGGAACCTGAACTACATCATTTCTATTTGCTACTTTAACTATTTGTCTAGTAACATTAAGCTCAAGGAAGGAGTTTTGTCTGAGGGACACAACCTGGATTGTTAGCAGCATATGTTCTGACATAAAGAAAAGAATCTTTCTTACTTCAGAGGTCTCATTTCTGAGTTGCCAGCCTCTAACTTTTTAACTTCTTTGCCATTTTGAATGTATTTCAAAACAAATCAACAGACACATAGAGTCTTTGGTTATTTTTGGCTAGTGTTGGATAAATGAATAGTCCAAAAAGTTTCTGACGTTGTGCCAAATGTCCATGTGCCTAAAGCTTAAGAGTCATGTTTTCCAGGAAACCTTGAAGTTTGCTATGATTTATGCTTTTGATATTGTCATCCATTACTTTATTCAAAGGAGTTGTCTTCATAAAGGTTGATAAACCTTTACACTGCACAAATTATATCATTAGGTGTCTGCCTATGGGTCGACTTGTTCTCAAGCCCTCAAAACTAAACACAGCTGAGATCTAAATCCCTTGACAAATTAAGGCTGTGTGCAAGGATCAGGAATAACATATGGCAAATGGAATTTCTAAACACCAACCCCGCAGTACAATATATACCTGATAAATGGCTGTCTACAATAATACTGTTGAAAAAGACACTTGATGCAAGCCTGATGCATGACAGAGAAACATGAATGTAAATTTATAAAAACTTTAAAAATGACAAATGGTCCTGCAGCAGATTAGACACTAACAAAAAATGTAGATGGTATCATGAGCTTTCGTGAGCACAACCCACTTCTTCAGTTGAATGGAGCAAAGGGTAGAATCATAGAATCATAGAATAATAGGACTGGAAGGGACCTCGAGAGGTCATCTAGTCCAGCCCCCCGCCCTCAAGGCAGGATCAAGCTCCGTCTACACCATCCCTGACAGATGTCTATCTAACCTGTTCTTAAATATCTCCAGAGAGGGAGATTCCACCACCTCCCTTGGCAATTTATTCCAATATTTGACCACCCTGACAGTTAGGAATTTTTTCCTAATGTCCAATCTAAACCTCCCCTGCTGCACTTTAAGCCCATTACTCCTTGTCCTGTCCTCAGAAACCAAGAGGAACAAATTTTCTCCTTCCTCCTTGTGACACCCTTTTAGATATTTGAAAACCGCTATCATGTCCCCCCTTAATCTTTTTTTTTCCAAACTAAACAAGCCCAGTTCATGAAGCCTGGCTTCATAGGTCATGTTCTCTAAACCTTTAATCATTCTTGTCGCTCTTCTCTGTACCCTTTCCAATTTCTCCACATCTTTCTTGAAATGTGGCGCCCAGAACTGGACACAGTACTCCAGCTGAGGCCTAACTAGTGCAGAGTAGAGCGGCAGAATGACTTCACGAGTTTTGCTTACAACACACCTGTTGATACAACCTAGAATCATATTTGCTTTTTTTGCAACAGCATCACACTGTTGGCTCATATTCAACTTGTGGTCCACTATGACCCCTAGATCCCTTTCCTCCATGCTCCTTCCTAGACAGTCGCTTCCCATCTTGTATGTATGGAACTGATTGTTCCTTCCTAAGTGGAGCACTTTGCATTTCTCTTTATTAAACCTCATCCTGTTTACCTCTGACCATTTCTCTAATTTGCTAAGGTCATTTTGAATTATGTCCCTATCCTCCAAAGAAGTTGCAACCCCACCCAGTTTGGTATCATCTGCAAACTTAATAAGCGTACTCTCTATCCCAATATCTACATCATTGATGAAGATATTGAACAGTACGGGTCCCAAAACAGACCCTTGAGGAACTCCACTTGTTATCCCTTTCCAGCAGGATTTAGAACCATTAACAACAACTCTCTGACTACGGTTATCCAGCCAATTATGCACCCACCTTATCGTGGCCCTATCTAAGTTATATTTGCCTAGTTTATCAGAGGTACAAATAAGTATCAGAAAAAGAGGGGATGGGGAGGGAAAGAAAAGGAGAAAAATCTTGTCAATTAGAGTGTCCATGCTAAATGATGCTAACAGCGTAGGCTATAAGTGCCCAATACATAGCTTTTGATGCCCATTAGGGTGTTGAATGTAGTGGCCCATCAAGTTCATATCTTTGTTCACACCTTGATCAAAGGTGTCAAATTTGCAAATTAAGGCAAATTCTACAGCTTCTCTTTCCAGCTGGTTTTTGAAATTTTTTGTAATAGGACAGTCCCTTTTAGATCCACTAATTAGTGCCCATGTAAGTTAAAATGTCACCCAACAGGTTTCTTTGTGTTAACATTTTGAATATCTTATTTGTGTCCATTATCCTTTGTCGCAGAGACTGTTCAGTTTGGCCAAATACATGGCAGAGGGGCATTGCTGGCATTTGATGGCATAGATCAAATTAGTGGATGTCCAGTTATATGAACCTCTGATGTTGTGGCTTATGGGGTTAGGTCCTGTAATGATGTTGCTTATATAGATGTGTGAACAGAGTTGGCACCGGGGATGATTGCAGGGGTGCGTTCCTGGGTGAGTATGATGGTGGTGTGCTGTGTGGTTGCTGGAAAGAATTTATTAAGGTCTGTGAGATCATTTTCCAGGACAGATTGTAGGTTGTTAAAGATGCGCTGGAGGGGTTTAAGTTGTGGGATGTAGGTGATGACTAATGGTGTTCTGTTATTTTGTTTGTTGAGCGTGTCCTGAAGAAACTGATGCTTGGGTACACATCAGGTCCCAAAGAATTATGAAGTTAAATTGAAATATAAACTATCTGCAAGAATCACTTTACCTACAACTGAGATGTGAGATGCAGCCACTTCTGGGGCATAACACATAAGTGAAACAGCATCAAAAAATTGCACAATAGTTTAGGACAAAAAGTGAAGGACGTTGCATCTAACATGCCAGAGGGAATTTTTGTATGCAAAATGTAATTATCCCCCCTGGAATTTGGCTAGGACATCAGAGTCTTGTGGAAAGTGTCCTGGGATTCTTAGTGATCAGAGGCAGTTTCACAACTCATAAAACTGATTTTATGGGATTGGTGATATTTGATTTGTTTTGCTTCAAAGATGCTTCAAGTGATGGGTAAATATTGGCCCCCTACTCACAGTTACCGGGCAGGCCATCTCAAGCCCAAAGGTAACAACATCTAAGTTAATCTGCTCCCAGTGTGATCCTCACTGAGAGACAGACCAACTGACTAGCTATTCATACCCACCTATAACCCTGCTCCCCTTTGTGTTTCAGGCTTCTTTGCTGATTTGTGCATAAGTCAGAGGCCCTGTTCCTTTTGGGATTCAGGCAGGATTTGGTCCTTTCATATCTACCACAGTTACACACCCACATGCCCACACGCACTCATGCTCACTCCTGAAGCTACTTGTCCCATTCTTAGTAGGCAATGTGAAAATTATGTTAGGAACTATTCTTCAAATGAGGCTGCTAATTTCACAGTCACCAGAGCTGCACTCAGTTGTGTGTAATTAGCTGGATTTTTGGTTTAATGTGTTTCCTAATTATCAAGAGAAAAAAATTGATGTCTCCTCAGAGCAATTCCTTTTGGCATGTCTGTAAAGGCATCTTAAAAAAGATGATGGCACCCCCAAAAGCATTTGCAGTTGAGATAAGCCTGACCTAGACGCTTATGTGAACTAGAGGAGATTTCTGAGATTTCATTATTCTGCCCAGTGATGGGGGAGATGGAGGGAAAACAAAAGGGGGCAATTGCCTAGGGGCCCTGGCAATTTAAAAAGGCCTTTAGTCACCACTGTAGGTGGTGGTGTGCGGTTAAGAGATGCTTCCTGATCATCTTTGCTCTGTGCCGCTCCCAGAAGCATCCGGCACTGACCATGTTGCCCTAGAGAGGACAGGGGGTCGCCACACGCTGCCCCCACCCCAAGCACTGACTGCAGTCTCCATTGACCAGGAACAGTGGCCAGTGGGAGCTGAAGGGGTGGTACCTGCTAGCAGCAGCATTTGGAGACCTCCCAGACTTTATCAGCAAAGAGAACCTGTTGACTTCTAATGGCCCCAGACTGATATTGCAGTTTTATACGACTTGGTCAGCAATGCAACTGTCACAGATCCTGGAATTTTGGCCATGTTTGTGAGCGATGGAGCAGGCTGAAAACTTTAGAAGGTGTGGTGTGTGGTTGGTTAGTTGGTTGTTTTTTGTGCAAACAAGGGACAAATCCTACCTGAAAACTTTCACACACAAAATTTCAACCAACGCTAGAGAACACAGACTGACCTGCAAAACTCATGATCTGAGTTCTCTTGCCATGTTGTAACTGTAGCCACCTGCTCCTTCACAGTTCCTGCATCCCACTTACAGCACTGCCATCTTTGTTATAGCTCCTTCCTTACTTCTTGCTCTTGGCAGCTCCTTGCAATGTCTGAGTTCTCTCCCCTCCCTAAGCTATCTCTCATGATCCCTTAGCAGTATCTTTTGGACCCAATCTGAGTCTGTCCTATTCACTGACCATAATTTTCTCCTGCAATTAAAAAGTAATATTTGGAAGGAGTATTGTAAATTTATCAAATACTTCATGAGCTCCTTATATTTATTCTATTCTGGTACCATTAGCCATAATTTATTTGCACAGAGCTTTATCATGATATACAGACATTGTTTCAGATTTAAAAAAAGATGCATATTTAAATAATAATGGTTCAACAGGGGGCATTTTCTGGAAGTTAATGACTGTCTAGAATAGCTTTCTATCCAAGTTAGTCATTAATTACTAGACAACGTCTGCTCCAAACATTATTATTGCTGTTATAAACTATGCAAAATTAAGTGAAGAATGTATTGAACAGTTTCTTGTGAACTGCACATTGTCATGAATATGGTGTTAGGAGCCCTAAGAATTAAAGATCACATCATGTGAGCCTCCTGTGTCGAGTGCTCCCATTGACTTATAGTGGAACCAGCAGGATCCCACTTAGTATGCCCTTCTGCGAATCATTGATAGCTTTTCTATGGGAATTGTTATCCAACCAGTATGCACCCACCTTATAGCAGCTCCATCTCAGTTGTAATTCCCTAGTTTCTTAATGAGGAGGTCATGGAAAGTAGTATCAAAAGCTTAAAGTCAAATATACAAGGGTCTGGTGGCTTGAAGATATTTACCATGGCTAAGTAATTTTTAACTTGTTCTCTCCCTATTTTAGCTTCTGATCCTGCCTCACTTTCACTGGAATTCACTATGGCCTGGTCTCCATTAGGACTTTACACTGATCTTAGCTGCCCACGGTTGGTTATCTAAGTGATGCATCCACACCGCCAAGCCTGTTGCGCTGACCTTAGGGACTGCTGACGTTGATTCCTGTACTCCTGCTTTCACCAGGAGTAACCCTATTCCCAACTATGCATGGTCGAAGTGATACCAGTGTAGAGACAGCGCTGCAAGAAATTCGACATCGTTGACCTCCAGCTGTCCTCCATGACCACCCTGGGCAGGACTTCTGCCTCTACTGCATTCCCATTGAGATAAAAAAGTTCCAGGACCATAGAATGGCCTGTTCCATATGGCCAGCCTTGCGAGCCCTTTGCGAGCAAGCAACACACCGCGGGACACATGGACATGAGTTCCTCCAGCAATCCATTTTACACTGATGACGGAGAGTCCTTCTGCTCCCACAACCTCCACTTCTCGAGCTCATAAGAGCACCAGCCTGGAGTGTCCAGAGGATCTTGGACCTCATTGAGGTGTGTGTGTGTGTGTGTGTTGTGGGAGGGGAGTAGAATGAAGCCATCTTCAATGAGCTCAGAACCAGAAAAAGGAACACTGAGATCTATGGCAGGATTACAACCTGCCTCAGGGTGAAAGGATATTCCAGGGATGCCCAGTGGTGCAGGGTGAAAATCAAGGTGCTGTGCCAGTCATATCACAAGGCCAAGAAGCAGAGTGGACTCTCTGGGGTGACACCTCATACCTGCTGTATCTATGACTAGCTGGATGCCATTCTCAGGGAGGCAGAAGACAGCTTCCTCAGCATGACTGTTGAGTTCAGACAAGGCACACCTGATGTCAGCCTGCAGGAGAGCGGGCTGGCAGAGGGGCAGGAAGAGGAGACTAGCTGGGGGGCTAGGTGCTCCTAGACTCCCCTTTGGAGGAGACATGGGCTGGAGGGGCTGGGCAGTACAGCCCTATCACCCCCAGAGGAGCTGCAGGCCAGGGGTCCAGGCAGCAGAGACAGCCCAGCAGCCACCAGTAGGGGCCAGGCAGTGCACAGGGAGGAGCCACTGACTGGGCAGCATGGCTTTGGGCACCCCAGGAAGCCACAGTTGCTGGAGCATCATTGCTCTTGCTGCCGTGCATGAGCCCCACCCCAGATCTCTCAGCCCTGAATCCTGAACCCTCCACCTTCTGCCCTGAGCCCTGACAAGAACCTGAGAAATGTCAGGTAAATTCTGTAGTATTTTTAATATATAAGGCAACACTTCCTCCGTTTTATCCCCTGCTTGTCCTTCCCAAACAAGCTTTACCCTTCTATACCAATATTCCAGTCACGTGTATTATCTCACCAAGTCTCTGATGCCAATTGTGTCATAATTGTGTTTGCTAACTAGCATTTCAAGTGTTTCCTGTTTATTCCGTACACTTCTTACATAGCATACAGACATCTGAGATACTTATTTGAGTTCTACCCTCCCCCATGTTCTCTCTTTTCTCTTCAATCCCTGACATAACAACCCATGCCCTGCTTCCCCCCAAACCCTACAGATTCCAACTCTTCACCCAGGTGTCCATGTTTTTAACTTATGTGTTAGCTTTTTGACTACTGAACTTTGGAAGCTGAACTTTTGACTACTGAACTTTGGGGGCCACAATGATACAGCACATGCCGAAGACTGCAACTTAAGTGTGGTTGCATGTATATGCAAATATATATCCAAATATATGCAAATAGCTTCTTTCACACAATGCCCTGGTGCTCCCAGCACCTCCTCCCTGGGGGCTAAAAACGCTGACACCATGTACCCGTCTGTTCCAGCCAGCCCGTCTGCCTGCGTCTTTCAATGCTCACCCCACATGGGAGACGCCTTGCTGTTATGGAGAGTGTTCCCAGTGCAGGCCATGTTCAAGCGATCCCATCCGCAGGCCACTTGTTCAGTAGCTCTGTGCTAGAGTATAATAGGGTACACGTGATAGCCAACATGGATTTGTCAAGAATAAATAATTCCAAATCAACATAATTTCCCTCTTTGACAGAGTTACTGGCCTATTGGATAGGGGAAGCAGTAGTCTTGATACATCTTAATTTTAGTGTGGCTTTTGACCCAGTCCCAAAGGACCTTCTCATAAGGTAGTTCATGAAATGTATCTAAACTATAAAGTGGATGCACAACTGATTGAAAGACTATACTAAAAAATGGTTATCAATGGTTTGCTGTCAAAGTGGGAGGTTTTATCTAATAGGGTCCTGCAGTGGCCTGTCCTAGGACGGGGACTATTAATAATACGCAGATGGCACAGATACGCAAATGGCACAAACCTGACTGGGATTGCAAGTGCTTTTGGGATGGGATTAGAGCATTGCTTTGACAAATTGGAGAATGGGTCTTAAACCAACAAGATGAAATTCAATGAGGACAAGTGCAAAGTAGTACACTAAGGGTACGTCTAAACTACATGGCTCCGTCGACGGAACCATGTAGATTTGTTTGTTTGGTAAAGGGAAATGAAGCTGCGATTTAAATAATCGCGGCTTCATTTAAATTTACATGGCTGCTGCGCTGAGCCGACAAACAGCTGATCAGCTGTTTGTCGGCTCAGCGCGCTAGTCTGGACGCTCCCCTGCCGACATGAAAGCCCTTTATCGACCTCCCCAGTAAACCTCATCCTACGAGGCATAACGGGGAGGTCGATAAAGGGCTTTCAGGTCGGCGCGGGAGTGTCCAGGCTAGTGTGCTGAGCCGACAAACAGCTGATCAGCTGTTTGTCGGTTCAGCGCAGCAGCCATGTAAATTTAAATGAAGCCGCGATTATTTAAATCGTGGCTTCATTTCCCTTTGCTGATCTGTCTAATCTACATGCCTCCGTCGACGGAGGCATGTAGTTTAGACACACCCTTAGGAAGATAAAATCAAAGGCACTCCTACAGAATGGGAAATAACTGACTGGGTGGGAGTGCTGCTAAAAAGGATCTAGGGATTATAGTGGATCACAATTTGAATGTGAGCCAATAATGTGATGCTGTTGCAAAACAAGACTAATATTATTCTGGGGTATATTAACAGAAGTGTAATAAATTAGGTTTAGGTTAAATATTAGGAACAACTTTTCAATTTTAAGGGTAGTGAAGCTCTGGAATAGGTTTTTGAAGGAGTTTGTGGAATCCCCTTCATTGGAAGATTTTAAGAACAGGTTGGATAAACACTAACCAGGAATGGTCTAGGTTTACTAAGTCCTGCCTCAATGCTGGGGGTTGGTCTAGATGACCTTTCAAGATCCCTTCCAACCCTACATTTCTGTGATTCACTAGATGAAATTCCATGGTCTGAGATTTACAGGAGGTCAGACAAAATAACCATAATGGTTCTTTTGGGCCTTAAAATATTAATATATGTAATACATGCACACACATATACATTTTATCTATTTTTATGTATAAGTAAATTGTAGATCCCAGCTAACTCCGTTTACTCCCATAGTAAATTGCTTGCAGACATCATTGCAGAGGTGGATTTGAAGGGGAGTGTAATGGCCTTTTGTAGCTGTTCAGAGCAGACATTCCATGATTAGGAGTAATTTTTACTCATATGAATAATCCTAACTCATCCAAGTAGTTCTTTTCATTTCAGTGGGACTCTTCACATAACTGAAGCTTTGCAGGATCAGGCCCTAAATGTGGTTAATTGCTTGGAATGAATCCCAAACTCTGACCATGTCTTCCATGCATGTTTCCTTTTAGCCTTTTCTTGGCTTTGTACCACCACATTTTCTTCACAGGAAACATCTATGTTAAACATCACTGTCAAGTCCAAGACAAGAGACACATTCAAAAGCACATGGAGGGGGTTTTTTTTTTGTTACTCTAAGTTGCCCACAGAGGGTCCGTTCATTCTGTTTGCTTGTTCCACTGTGTAATAGCTCAACTTGAGTATCAACAAGATAAGCTTTTAAAAGCAGAATACTCCCAGCTGTTGTGGTCAGGCAGCAGCAGGTTCCTATCTGAGGACAGGAGAACAATCCCATGCACCCGTGGCAATGGCAGTGTCTGGAGGAAGCATTTGTTCTCTGTACACAGTAGCGAAGGATCCAGTAGACAGCAATTAGCACTAGCAGAATGAAGATGAACAGTCATATACATAACCTTAATAAAAATGTCACAGAAGAGACGTCTCATACCATATGGATCCACGTCAAGCCTTCTTTGTAGGAGAGGATGAACTGTATTACTTTCTTCTCTTTTTGCATTCAATTATGTCTATAGTTTTAATTTACTTAGGCACATGTTTACCATCTCATCCCTTTCTTTTATGAAAAATAAACAAAACATAATTTTCTATATTTGTACACAGCCATCAAAAAGCCCAGCATTCAAAGCAGTGCAGTTCCATCATTTTACACCTCCTTTTTTTCTCGCTCAACCTTACCACCTGCATAGTTAATTTATGGTGGATTAATTAATCCATTTGCTTTCCAATGCAACAATAATGAAAACTTGATTGTGTCAATAAGGTAAAAAGATATGATTTGAAGACATACAGCAGATAGATATGTTGAGTAAGAAGGTGCCATTTTACATTATTTAATCCTTCTGACACTTACCGGTAAATACGTGCATGTGGGTACTCATGGGAGTATACCCATAGATATCGATGCATCTGCTCATATATGAGCTAAACAAGACGAATTGTGAATTAATGAAGCAAAATGCAGGACAATGTAGCACTTTAAAGACTAACAAGATGGTTTATTAGATGATGAGCTTTCGTGGGCCAGACCCACTTCCTCAGATCAAATAGTGGAAGGAAGTAGTCACAACCATATATACCAAAGGATACAATTAAGAAAATGAACAAATATGAAAAGGACAAATCACATTGCAGAACAGGAGGGGGATGCGGGGGGGGGGGGGAGGAAGGAAGGTAAGTGTCTGTGAATTGATGATATTAGAGGTAGGGAGAGTGGGATGCACTCTCCCTACCTCTAATATCATCAATTCACAGACACTTACCTTCCTTCCTCCCCCCCCCCCCCCGCATCCCCCTCCTGTTCTGCAATGTGATTTGTCCTTTTCATATTTGTTCATTTTTTTAATTGTATCCTTTGGTATATATGGTTGTGACTACTTCCTTCCACTATTTGATCTGAGGAAGTGGGTCTGGCCCACGAAAGCTCATCATCTAATAAACCATCTTGTTAGTCTTTAAAGTGCTACATTGTCCTGCATTTTGCTTCAACTACCCCAGACTAACACGGCTACATTTCTATCACTGTGAATTAATGGGCATCACAAATACATGATGGGAAAAATCCAGGGTTGCCAAGCGTCAGTAAATCTATGGACAGTCCGTAAAAAATTAGCTGAAATTGGACATGTCCATAAAGTCCGTAAAAAAATTTAAGTGTCTGTAAATTTCATAAAAGTGCAATAAAATTTCAAAAAACAGCAATTATTCTATAGCAATTAAATTTATTTTGTGCTGCTTCAGCCATTTGACTGCAGAGCAATGGAAATTCAACATTTTAGTTGTTTATTTAGCTCATGTGATCATATCATCAACATTATCCTGCCGAGTTAGCATCAGCACATTAACAATTTATGTAATTTAATATTGTGATATATGAATGACAACAATTACTTTTCACCTTTGGCCATTTATGTCGTCTTAATATAGTATATAAATTATGTCCGTAAAAATATTTGTCTGTAAATTTTCCCCATTTTGTCCGTAAATGAAATTTCTGTGGGTTGGCAACCCTGGATAAATCTCATAACCAAAATATTGGTATGGAGAGGTAAAACTTGTAGGAAGGACAGGCTGGCAAAAAAGAGGGAATATAGCATTATATATGCATATATTCACCTGTTCTGAGAGGAGGTCAAGGGGCAATTCTAATGCAAATAGCCAAAATATCCAAAAGACAAGAACTCAGGGCCAGAGAATTTAACTACCCAGACATTTGGTGGAAAAATAATACAGCAAAACACAAAATTTCCACTAAGTTTTTGGAATATAATGGGGGCAACTTTTGTTTGAGAATGTGAAGTAAGTAACCAGTGAGACAGCAAATGGAGAGTAGGCTTATAAAATTTGCAGGTCACACCAAAGTGGGGAAGGTTGCAAGCATTTGCAGGAGAGAATTAGAATTAAAAACAACCTTGACAAATAAGTGAATTGGTCTGAAATCGACAAGATGAAGTTCAAGAAAGACAAGGAAAAATCAAATGCACAACTACAACATTGAAAATAACTGGTTAGGACAGCAGTGGGCAGCCTAGGCTAGTGAGTGAGCCGTGTGAGCGTCCCATCTCCATCTTAGTAGGCGGCATAATTGTCATAACCAAAATGATTTCCTGGGATAGGGTAGTTTTGCTAACTGTGCTTGTTGCAGTCAACATTGTGTCCAATCAGCATGCACCTCACTTCACATGCCCTTGCTTTACGTGTGTGTCACTTTAGCAGGGGCGGCCATAGACTAGCTGCCAGCAACTGGTGCCCAACACGAATCATGCAATCGGCGCCCCCACCTCCAAACCCCTCAACGATATTGCACCACCATGTGGCGCCCCATTTAACTTGGTTCCCTAGGCAACCGCCTAGTTCTCCTATATGGACCAGCTGCTCCTTTAGTAATGACTTTAGTAATGACTTTAGGAAAAAAAAAACCCTAAGTAGACAGAAATCAGTGGAATCTGACAACCTTGCATGTGGGCAACAGAAAACAAAATGTCTTATGGGCCACACACAAACTCCAATGGGTCGCTTGCAGCCCACAAGACACAGGTTGCCCACCACTGGACGAGGCAGTAGTACTGTTGAAAAGGATCTGAGGATTATAGTGATCCCAAATTGAATATGAGTCAATGTGATGCAGTTATGAAAAAGGCAAATACTATTCTGGGTTGCATTGACAAGAATGTAACATGTAGGACACAGGAAGTAATTGAATTGCTCTCCTTGGCACCAGCCAGGTTCCATCTGAAATACTGTGTCCAATTCTGGGCACTGCACTTTTAGAAGGATGTGCATAAATTGGAGAGTCCAAAGAACAGAGCAAAAAAAAAAAAAAAAAAAAAAACAGATTTAGAAAACTTGACCAGTAAGGAAAAGTTTTAAAAAACTGGACATAGTTAGACTTGGGGAAAAAGGAGTCTAAGGGTAGGTGCTGCTAACAGTCTTCTAATACGTGAAGGGCTGTTAGAAAGAGATGGCAATGAATTTTTCTCCACATGCACTATGGGTAAGACAAGAAGTAAAGGGTTTAGTCTGCAGCAAGACAGGTTTGGATTGTATTTTAAGAAAAAAACTAACTATATGGGTAGTTAAGTCCTGGAATAGGCTTCCAAGGAAGGTGGTGGGTTTTAAGAACAGGTTGAACAAACATCTATCTATTATGATCTAGGTTTACTTGGTCCTGCCTCAGCATCGGAGGATTGGACTTGATGACCTCTGATCCCTTTCAGCCCTACATTTCTATGCTATGCATAAAGTCCCTCGCATATGTAAGTGTTGGCTATAACAGAATTATACCGATAAGAAAAAGAAGATTTCAGAATGGAAAAAGTTTGGAATTCTTCAGCCTTCTGTGCGGTCCCTTTTCTGCTAATACTGTCTAATGTCTACAAGGCCATGGAAGGGAGTGAACGGAAGGATTCGTGATCAAGTCCCTGAAATACTTATGCCAAAAAAACAAATTTAACAAATCTTTACTTAAAAAATGAAAACATTATCTCATCAAGCAAGGCAGCCCACATTAATACCCACAGGAATAGATGTGTAGACAGTCCTCTCTGGAATGACATCCCATGTTCTTCCTGGTTAGCTTGGGTGATGACAGCAATCCACTTGCAGTCTGCATCAGACCCTGACTAGCTGCTTCTAACTGTGCTCATTTCTGTTCACATACTATATATCCCCATAAACAGGGGAGAAATGCATGGCTACAAAAATTATCTTTGACAATTTAAACTGTACTGAGTAATGAATCAGTTTTGGATCAAAAGCAATAGAATTTTCTCTCTCCTCTCCCCCTTTTACAACCCACTCCATCTGTGATTTGGCCATTAACTCCTGGGGTGTATTGACTTAACATGATTAAAGGGGTGGCTGTTTTGTATCAATATTCCTAAAATCCTTTTTATTATCTTCCATACGTCAAAGTTTGATAAGGCGGAAAAAGGATGAAGCTATTTATAATTCAGAATGACTGTTACCAAAAAGTATTTAAAACCAAATCACAGTAAGTCAGAGTTTACAGTTAAATCAGCTCAAATGAAAGACATCACTTTGAGAACAATTAGTAAAACTGACAAAATTAATGTTGACCTTACAATCTTTTAAATGCCAAGTCAGCTTTTCTTCCACTGTCCAAACATGCTGCCTCTGTGTGTTAGAGGCAGCACAGAAGTTTCATAATTAAGTCTATGTCGAAATTTGCATTTAACACAAGGATTGAGCCTCTTTGCTTTAGATGAATAGTATCTTCCCCGTATTCTGAGCACTCAGGCTGGCCGTGTCCAGACTCAGGGGTTTTTTCGGGAAAAGTAGCCTTTTCCCGAAAAAACTTCCCCTGCGTCCAGACTCAAGCCGGGTTCTTTCGAAATTATTTCGAAAGAACGCGGCTTTTCTTTCGATGGCGGTAAACCTCGTTTCACGAGGAAGAACGCCTTCTTTCGAAAGCTCCTCTTTCGAAAGAAGGCGTTCTTCAGTGTAAAGAGGCCGTCTTCGAAAGAGAGCATCCAGACTCGCTGGGTGCTCTCTTTCGAAAAAGCGGATTTCTCTTTCGAAAGATCCGCCTGCAGTCTAGACGCGATCTTTCAAAAGAGGCTCTTTCGAAAGATGCTTTCGAAAGAGCCTCTTTCGAAAGAAGCCTGCAGTCTAGACATAGCCGCTATGTCTAGGCTATTAGTTTTTTCTGGGATACCGGTGGTATCCCGGAAAAACTCTGCCACGTCCAGGGAATGCGCCTGCTCTTCCGCTTTTTTTGCGGAAGAGCAGATACACTCTTTCAGAAGCCTTGTTTTCCTCCTTCCACGAGGAAGAAGGGCTCTTCTGAAAAAGGAGGATTTTCCAAAATTTGGCCCAGTGGAGATGGGCCAAATTTTGGAAAAGCCTTTTTCGAAAAAACTATCAGAAAAAAGTACTCAAATTGCGTAGCGCATTTTGCATACCTTTTTCCAATAGATCATTATAGTGTAGACATAGCCTCAGAGAGTACAGAATATTTTTTCTGAGCATTTAGAATTAAATTTGTCCTTATTTTGTAAGTTATAATTATATGAAAACAAACCTTTCTTGAACTTTTGATTTGCTCACGCTAGAAAATAACTTCCTGATTTTTGAGATAAGAAAATTTACTCACTTCTTAGTAAAGTTTAAGGAATAGGTTATTTAAAAAAATATGAATGTGGTATTTCAAAATCCATTCATAACTCTTTCCATCTACTTTGTGATAATCTTTGATGAATATTTTTGTTGATCATTGCAGGACATATTTGTCTCTAAATTAATGCTCTGGCATGTAAGCTTTCATTTTAAAAATACATGTCTATGCCTCATGGTGCCTAAGATAACCTTGAGAACATGGCCCAATATGATTGGTTGCCTTCCTTAGCTTCAAGACAGCCTAAAACTATAGCTGTTTTGCATGACCTGCTTCATTTATCTCAACCTTAACTTTGACCTGTTCATTTGTTATTTATTTATGCATTACAGACCAGATTCTCTTGTGTTTCAGGGCAAGAGAAAGGGGGGGTCATTAAGAAGTCATTACCACTCCCTGATTCCATGACCCAGTCTCAGCTTCATCTCCATTTATTGCTGCTACTAGGCAGCTCTAAATTGTGGCATTGGGGGTAGGGTCCTTAATGGTTCGTCAGCTGTGACTTGGGGCTGGGCACATGCTTAAGTGAATTGCTGAACTGGAGTCCTCAATAAAAGTGGCCTGATTTTTACAGATAGTGAACAGCTGCAGCTGCTGTTCAAATGACTGCGGGTTATGGGTGCACAGCACCTTAAAAGTGAAGCCAGTTGAATTAGCAACCTAAATACAAATGAAATTGCCTAATTTTATGCACCCATGTTTTAACCGTGACATGTGAGCTCTTTAGAGGTAGGTACCAGGTCTACATGTTTGTCCAGTACTTAGCACAAGTGTGCTCTGATCCTGAGTGAGGCTCCTGGGGTACAGCTACACAGGAGCATTATTTCAGAATAACTGGTGTTATTCCAAAATAACAAAGTGTGTGTTTACACTACAAGCCATAAAAATAATGTTGAGCTGGTGGACTTCTTGCTCCAGCTCATGTTAACCCTCATTTCATGAGGAGTAAGGGAAGTTGAAGGAAGAGTGTTTTTCCTTCGACTTCCTGCTGTGGAGAGAGCACCAAAAGCCGAATTCAGCTATTTCGTCTTCAGCTATGCAATAGATATAATTGACGTAGCTGAAGTTTCGTAGCTTAATTTGACTTTAGCCCTGCTGAGTAGACGTACCCCTGGTTACTACTGCCATGTCAATGTGAAATTACACACAAAAAAAGATTGAGAGAACTTAGTTAACATTGGAAAGTCAAGAATTCAAAATTCCAGAATGGATAGAATCGATAGAAAATTCCAGAATCAGGTCAGCTCCCAGCTGCAGATGCATTATGACGCTGCCTTTATTTGGAGGATAAAACTATTTTTTTCTACAGGACACCTGCTTCTATTTTTGCTGAGGATGGTGAGACTCTAGAATCTTGGGTTCCACCCTTAAGGCTCTTGAGACTAGAGGCCTCGTCTGGGCTTTGCATTGATCATTCTAGCCCTTGCTCCCAGCCATAGCTCCATTAGACCTTTGACCTCCAAGCTGACCCTGTGCCAAATTTGGTGACTGTTTACAAGAACAGTGAAATGTGCATGACGGACACAAATTTCAATTCCCTGCTCCAAACCATGAGGAACTAGAGTTTCTCAAATCAAAGATCACAAAATGATGTATTTTTCCCTAGTCTCATTGGGTATGTCTACACTACAAAGTTAATTCGAACTGACAGCCATTAGTTCGAATTAACTTTGATAGGCGCTACACAGGCAAACCACTAGTTCGAACTTAATTCGAACTAGCGGAGCGCTTAATTCGAACTAGGTAAAGCTCATTCTACAAGGACTAACGCCTAGTTCGAATTAAGTAGTTCGAATTAAGGGCTGTGTAGCCACTTAATTCAAACTAGTGGGAGGCTAGCCCTCCCCAGCTTGCCCTGGCAGCCAACCTGGGCACCACCAGGGAAACTCGTCTGCCCCCCTCTCGGCCCCGGAGCCCTTAAAGGGGCATGGGCTGGCTATGGTGCCCGTGCCAGGTGCAAGCCTGCCAGCACCCAGCCAGCAGACCCTGCACCTGGCACGGCACGAGCCAGCCACCCGCTGCCACCCAGCCCTCCGCCTCTTCCCGGGACCAGGCTGGTGGCTCCCAGGAGCCTGCCCGGGGCCGCAAGAGGCGGGCGCCCGCCTGGTCTAGTCCGGAGATTGTGGACCTCATCCACGACCTCCACACTAGGCACAGGAAAGTGGTCGTCTAGGGCAGGATAGCTGCCAGCCTGGCGACCCAGGAGCAGGTTTGCATGAAAATCAAAGTGGTCCAGTGAGACTCCTGACCCTGAGCCCTGAGCTTGGAACATAAAAACATAAGCATGGCCGTACTGGGTCAGACCAAAGGTCCATCTAGCCCAGTAGCCTGTCTGCCAACAGCGGCCAACACTAGGGACCCTGAAGACTAGGGATGGACTGAAGACAATGACCAGCCATTTGTCTCCATCTCCAGCCTTCCACAAACAGAGGCCAGGGACACCATTTCTACCCCCTGGCTAATAGCACTCCATGGACCCAACCTTCATGACTTTATCTAACTTCTCTTTAAACTCTGTTATAGTTCTAGCCTTCATAGCCTCCTGTAGCAAGGAGTTCCACAGGTTGACTATTTGGTGAGGAGATCACATCTGTACACAGTACTGAAGATATGGCATACCATAATTTGATACTTCCCCTCCTCCTTCTTCCCCTGGCTTCCCCCTTCCAGCTCCCTCCTCCCAGGTTTCCTCCTCCCCTCTCCCACCCTCTCTCTTCCCCTCTCCCACCTCCTTTTCCCAGTCTCCCCAAGTTTTGTTCAATAAAGAGAGTTTGTATTTTTGAACACACGTATCCTTTATTTTGTACATCAGGAAGTGGGGCTAGGGAGGGGTAAGTGGAAGGAGGTGAGGGAGGAATGGGGTATGAGCCCCCGATGGGGAGGACTGGGCTGGCTCTGCGGGCTCCTCGGGGTGGAAGCTCTCCTGCAGCCCCCCGATTGACTCCACCCCCGGATGGCAGCCTGCGGCAAGTGCAGCCAGACTGATGGCCGAGTGCTGTGATGCGCCGAGTGTGGGCATTCAGGGCACTCCAAGCCAGGACTGCTTTGCTGTCCCTTATCGAGTTAGACAAGCAAGCGGGGAACCCCTGAGAACTGTCTGTCCGGGGTGGGGGTCGGGTCCCTTTAAGAACAGTCCTCGGCTAGCCTGAGACAGCAGCTCCACGCTCTAAGTCCTAATCTGATGCCCTGCCGGCACTGCTTCCGGCCATCCTTAACCTCGGTTCAGGGTCCACTCAATGTGGACATGCTAGTTTGAATTAGCAAAATGCTAATTTGAACTAGTTTTTAGGTCTAGATGCACTAATTCGAATTAACTTAGTTCGAATTAACTAATTCGAATTAAGTTAGTTTGAATTAGTGCTGTAGTGTAGACATACCCATTCTTAGAAAAAGCTGAACTTTTGTGGCTGAAATTTCCAAAGAAAAACAGCTTGAGGCAGACAAGCAGCATGAAAATTTTCAACCCAAATGGTTAACATTTAGCAAAGTTTTATAGGCTACTGAAGCAGTGACTTATAAGATGGTATTTGAACCCACACATGCAAAGTACAATGAATTAGGAAACCACCAGTTGAACCTTTTGGCCACCTTGCAGGGTAAAAATGAAATAACACTATACTATGTAACAACTAACTACTGATTTAGAAATAGACAAACTACAAACCATGCCCTGACCCCAGACTGGGCATGTCTACATTTCGAAATAATAACTCCTGAAATAACTTTCAAAATAGCGCATCCACACTACAGGGAAGCCTCAAAACTAGTCCGAGGCAGGCTCCTTTAATGTGGATGCGCTATCTTGACTTAGAGCCCCATGAAGCACTGGAGAGTAATTACTTTGAATGACTCTAGGGAGTAATTATTTCAAAATAGCAGCAGTAGAGAGTCCACACTATCACTATTTCAAAGTAACTATTTTGTAATAAGTGTTATTCCTTGTGGAAAGCGAGAGTTGTTATTTCAAAATAATGGGCTTGGTAGTGTGGACGCTCCACTTGTTATTTCGAAATAAGGGGTGTTATTTCAAAATAACTCCCTAGTGTAGACCAGGGTACAGAAACACAAATAGTCTATTTCTTTTATACATTGTGGCCACATTCACGTTGCTTGTCAAGCCAAAAAAGTCTCCTTGAGCAGAACTGAATGAAGAAGTACATGCATTTCTCAAGCTCATTCTGCCTGCAGGAAGCCTACTGTAGCAACCAGAGCTCCTTCATCAGATGATATGCTAGCCAGCACCTCTGTTGCCTCTGACCTCACCTTCGTGCCAAGATACAACCATTAGTGTGTTAATATTCTTGAAGCAATGATTTTGTAATAGCTGGAGGGGGGGAGAGCAAGGGAAAGTAGACATTCACTGCCTGGTTTTTGTGTGTAGTAAATCACATGACAATCTTATATAAATGCCATACAGAGCTCTTAATGAACTGAGTCCTATAGGTGAAAGCCAACAGCAATATTAGAAATGGTGTTTATTTTATAGCCTAGAAACTGCATTTTAAATGCCAGTATAGGTTTATATGACAGTTCTATTAAATATATAATAGACCCATTACAAAGAAAACCCTGTACATCTGCTTTTATCTGTTCTAAATGGTGTGCCCGGCCCTGCAACTCCTCAAATGAGACATTTTTAGAACCTTATTTATGTTATAGCCATAACAAACTAGCAACTAGAAAACTATAATGGGCACAAACGGCTAATAAAAGTGAGATTGTTGAAAAATACTTCTTAATAGCAACTTACAAAGGGTCCTGATAAAACAGAGCTGAGGCTCTGTTTCCCTGGAAGTTTGCCACCACTGTAATCATAGCCATTTGGCAACAGGTACTCCCCCCTTTCCATCTTCTGTGACCATTTCTCTCCGAGTCTGCTGAAAGCCAAGTACCCTGAGGTTATTTCCCGTTCCCCCTTACATTAGTCACTCGGTGCCTACTAATCCGAAGCCATTTTTGAGTGAATTTTCCCCTCCCCTTCCCATTGTACACTGAGTGACCTGTAATTTGCTCCGTGGGAGGCAGGGAGCCAGAATCTCCTGCAAACGCCTGTAGTGTGCCCTTTTCCTATTGAAACCTATATGAACTATATGTTTAGACAAGGCAGCTAAGATGAACAGGCCGAGCTCTATGTTTGTCAAATTAAAACGATTTTGTTTCAGCTAAATATCAGATCCTCAGGCAAACATTTTGGGCAGAACAGAAGTCATGTTCTTTGCTGTGTCTTGCAGGAATCTGACAAGGTCCATGTGACCTGGGAAAATAATTTCCTATCAGAGAAGAAAACATGCATTGCTCAGAATGTAAAATTGTCTGACAGCACTACTAGATAGTTGTGGAGCAGGGGTTGGGGCAGATAGTGCCAATGATACTTTTAACTAACGGCACTCAGTGATTTGTCTGATCCCTTTCAGGGACATGATGAATAGTCTTGGTTACAAATAGATGTCTGTGCTGGTTCAACATAATTCTGGGCATTTCACCACTGAAGATGGAAAGCATAATAGAACCTCTGAGTTATGAACTCCAGAATTACAAACTTACTGGCTAACCATGCAGTTCATTTGGAACCAGAAGAAAACAATCAGGCAGCAGTTGAGACACCCCCTCCCACCCAGAAAAAAAGCACAAATACAGTACAGTATTGTGTTAAAGAAAAATTGCTTTAAAAAAAGGGGGAAAGCAGCATTTTTCTTTTGTATAGTAAAGTTTCAAAGCCATATTAAGTCAGTGTTCAGTGTAAACTTTTTAAAGAACCACCATAATGTTTTGTTCAGTTACACATATTTCAGAATTACAACCTCCATTCCTGAGGTGTTTGCAACTGTCGTTCTATTCTACTTCCTAATTAGTGTGTACATTAAATATTTAGTTCCCTATTCTTTGAAAGAACAATTGAGTAAACTTATAAAAAATAAATACTGTAGCAGGCAACTTGCTTAAGGCCTATAAATAGTGGCATAACAACACTTTACCATTTTTTTCAGAGAGATGGGGAGTTTGGAAAGGATGGGAGGTTGTAGGATGGGGGCTGTTGAGGAACAGAAAGCCAAAATATATATGGACCTTCTTTTTTCCTTTTTATCTTTGAAAGAATCAAGGAAAACAACAAACATATCCCCTGAAAAGATTTGAACAATGTGAACTTTTCAGTGTGATCCTAAATTAAAGAGCCTGTTAATGAATACAGCTAAACTAGGAATCTAACTTATGTAAGCGACTCTTCAGAGAAATAGATAAACTGAGGGTATGTCTACACTACCCCGCTAGTTCGAACTAGCGGGGTAATGTAGGCATACCGCACTTGCAAATGAAGCCCGGGATTTGAATTTCCCGGGCTTCATTTGCATAAGCGGGGAGGCGCCATTTTTAAAACCCCGCTGGTTCGAACCCCGTGCAGCGCGGCTACACGGGGCACGAACTAGGTAGTTCGAACTAGGCTTCCTAGTTCGAACTACCGTTACTCCTCGTGAAATGAGGAGTAACAGTAGTTCGAACTAGGAAGCCTAGTTCGAACTACCTAGTTCGTGCCCCGTGTAGCCGCGCTGCACGGGGTTCGAACCAGCGGGGTTTTAAAAATGGCGGCTCCCCGCTTATGCAAATGAAGCCCGGGAAATTCAAATCCCGGGCTTCATTTGCAAGTGCGGTATGCCTACATTACCCTCCTAGTTCGAACTAGGAGGGTAGTGTAGACATACCCTGAGAGAGTAAGGAAAGTTCTGCTTGTTTTACTCTCGGGAGTCTTCCCATTGAGAACATAGGCAAGGCAAGTAGGATTTGACCAGAAGAAAATAAATGTGGCAAATTCATGTTAAATGGGAAATCTGCAGCAACTATTGAAAAAAATCTTAGCTTTTTAAAAAGCTTTTCTATGGAAGGTTGCTTTTTTAACCACTTTTTTCCTTTTTGCCCCGAGTGCTTAATTGTGAGTAAAATATTTATACTGGGAAGACATCAAAGGCACTGATTTTAGAAATTCAATTTTATATAATGCAAGCACCTGAACTTTTATGAAAGTTCATTTCATCAGCTATCACTAATCATCTACAAGTCTGGTGTTCTACCAACTAAAACACGACACTATGAATAATAGATTTTATCCACATTTGAAGTGTAATGAGAATTATAACTAGGAAGAAAAGCTATGACAGTGTATTGCAGGATTTCTCTTTGACTGAGCAATGATGCTCAGAATTAGACTGATCTTTTGCTTTAAATAATAGATAGCCCATAAAACTAACAAATGTACAAAGTACACTTGGTCCAGGGTTTTATTATTCAAATGTCCTAGCTATTATCTCTTTGATCAGTCTTCCTCTATTTCCTTGGGTCTTTGGTGCCTCTTGCAGATCATGATGTTGGAAGGTGCTGAGCCCCTGTTAAGAGATGTGAATGAGGGTTGAGAATTCTCAGAACCTTCAAGAATGGGGCCATGTAACAGAGCAAGCACTCACCTTCATGGGGGCCACCTGCTGGCTATGCAGGTAATTAGCTCTTCTCTTCAATTAACTGGTGTCACACCTGCTGCTCCACTTCTACTAGGACCCACATCTCTCCCAGACCTCGTCGTCCTTCCTCTGAGTACTGCCCTGACACACTGCCCTAACACTCTAGGGCAGGGGTTCCCAAACTTTTTGACACAGGAACCAGTAAATCCATTCACGAACTTTTGGATGACCTGTAACGTTCATTTGCATATTTGCATATTCATTAATCAAATGATGAATATTCAAATTAGTTCCTGGTCCTCCCAAACCCCCCAGTGCCAGCTTTAGCAAAGCTTGATATGGTCACCCACAATATTCTTGCCAGCAAGTTTAGGGATATGGATTGGATAAATGGACTGTAAGACAGACAGAAAACTGGTTAGACCAGGGTTTCCCAAACTTTTTACTTTATTTGGAACCCTTTTTTTTCAGTACTGTTTTTTGCAGCCCAAAAATATAAACACATAAAAAACAAACTGAGAAAATACCAGACATATAACATGTCTGGTATTTTCTCATTAGGTATGTTTTATTATTACTAGTGGTATCAGTTTGTAGTTTTGAACTGCCTGGCTGGTAAATGTGCTCAGGCTGCATGAGTGTGTCTACCAGCCAGACAGTTCGCAACTACTCGAGGGTGTGTGTGTGGTGGGGGGGATGACAATAGAATCCCCGGGCTGAACTAATTCATGCTTTGTGGGGGGGGGAGGGGAGCAGCGCCCTGAGATCTACATATGGCCGGGTCAGTCCCACTCCCCGGTACTGGGCCGCGGCCCATAATTTGGGAAACGCTGGCCTAGTGAGATTGCGGAATCTCCATCACTGGAGATATTTAAGACTAGGTTAGACAGACACCTGTCAGGGATGAGCTAGGGCAACTCAACTTTGGAAGCCCCAGGGGCCACACTGATGCTGAGGGCCTCAACTTAAGTGTGGTTGCATATGCAAGCAAATATATACAAATAGCTTCTCTCACACTAACAGGCATGAACACAAAGATTAAGGCAAGACTATACAACACACAGGCACCATTTAAGTCAGTTCTGCTGATATTAATAAAATTCAATCTTTACTTGATTTCTACCCACGTGACAGCACTTTTCATGAGCACTGACAGTCCAAGAATTTAACTACTAAAACACAAATCAACAGAAGATCATTACACTGACTACTTTTTTGTTTCGGTTCCCACTCGCCAAACGTGTTGATCGCCACATAAACCCAAAATGCACTGCGGGGCACAAACAAACTGGCCGTGGGCAGCATACCAAGTTATTATTAAATATTTTATAAACTTTTACCTTTTCTCTCTGCTGCCATGTCTCCTCTCCTTGCTCCCTCATCTCCCCTGGTGCCTGTTGCCCCCCAACTCCACACCCTCTTCTGTTGTCCTGACTCCTGCCCTTCTCACTGTCCTCAGCCCTCCTGCGACCTGCCCCCTCCAGCTCTTCTCTCCCCCACTCCTCCAGTAGCCCCACTCTGATCAGGTGAGCTACCCCTCTTCTAACACCTCCCTCTCCACACCTGTCCTGCCTCTCTCCTCTGGTGCTGGTCCCTCCCCTTCAGGTTTCTGCCCTTCTGCTTCATCCCAGAATCCCCTGGCACCTGCACCTTCCCTTAGCCCTGCACCCTCCTGGTGCCTCCCCCTTCCCTTCCTGCCCTACACCTTTTTTCCTCTGATACCCACCCCCTCACCACTCTCTGCCCCATTCCCTTCCTGCCCGTCTGTGCCCTCACATGTGCCTTGCTCCATCCCCACCTTTCTCATGCCCACCCCTTGTTTCAAGCTTTCTCCCAGCACCTTCCCCTCCAGCCCCCAATGCCCTTCCCCTCTCCTCTCCTCTTCCAGCATCATCCTGTCCCCTTTCCTACTGACACCTCCCCTCCTACCCTTTGCCTCATTGTCTGCAGTTGGCCCCCTGGCATTTGTCTTTCCTGCACCCTCTCCCTTGGTGTCTTCCCCTCCCAAGCCCCTTCTCCATCTACCCCTCCCCCTCCGTCCAAGCCCCTCCTGCCCCCGCCCAAGCCCAAGCCCAAGCCCCTTTCCTTCCCTCCCCTCCCCCGCCACTGCCACCACCTCCTCCTCTCCTCCACCTCCCCCGCTGCTGCCGCACAAGCCCATTCCCTGCTTTCTGCCTTCCACGTTGCGGGGCCAGAGGCCACGCTTGGGCCCTGGAGGCCGAACCTGGAGGCAGCCCCACAATGTGCCTCCAAAGAGTTTTAAAATCCCAGGCTGTGACGTCACGTTACGCCCAGGCATCCTCCCTGCCCACATGCAACATCACACATGGGCGGCAGCAGCTGGCGAGGAGGAGCCGCACACAGTCGGGACAGGCCAGGGCCCGCTCCAGGCAGAGCCGGAGGAGAGACCCAGCTCCACATATTGGTGGAGCAGGGCCCCCGACTCTGTAACATGCCGGCACTTCCGGGTTCAGGGGCGCGGGGCCCGATTCGACCGAATCGGTCAAATCAGCCTAAGGCCAGCCCTACCAGCAGCCACCAGGCACGCTGAGGCCCGGTATTTTTTTCCCACGGCCCAGTACTGGGCTGCGGCCTATAGTTTGGGAAACGCTGCTCTAGGGTCCTTCCCCTCTGGGAACTCCCAATCCCATATACCCACCACCAGTCTTCATCTAACTCCTGCCTTGGGGCAAACTGAAGTCCAAAATGTCCACTCACGATTAGCAAAGGGGCATGGACCTGCTGCCTTTGCCTACCCTGGCTGCCTCTCTGCAGCCCTAGTAGCCTCAGACCTTGTTTCAAGCCCTGCAGCCTAGTCTGATCTAGTCTGGTCTTCCCCAGGACAGTGGCGTAGAGAAGGAGGTACGGGGGGGCAGTTGCTCCCAGGTGCCACACGGGGGGGCGCTCATTTAGCCCCCTCTGTTCCCCCATCATCCCTTGGCTTGCCAGCTCCTCCTCCACCTGCTGCCAGCGGCTGAAACCTCCTTCCCACTTCTCTGCCCCCAGCCTGACCCTCCTCCATCGCCGCTGGTGGGTTAGTGTGTGCGGGGGCCCAGCCCCAAACTGGAGGGGCAGAGGCAAGCTCCCCCTCTCCACCCAGGGTCAGGCTCAGTTGTGCGCCAGGTTCGGGGCCTCGCCACACAGCGGCAGCATGGTGCATGTGGGCAAATTTTGCTTTTGCCCCAGGCGTATAACACCCTCACTACACCTCTGCCCTAGGACTCCTCCAGCTTCCCTGACAGCCAAGACCCTCCTGCACCAGAGCAAGAGTGGGTCTATCTCCACCCCTTCAGGAGCCGTTATTTATACTGGTTTCAGCTGGGCCCTAATTGGCTCATACTAGCCACAGCTGCTGGCTTCACAGTTCCACAGCTCCAGCCCTCTTTCAGGGCTGGCTTTTAACTCTTAAAAAGCCAATGTGGGGCAGATGCACTGTCACAGGCCATAAAGTGTGTTTATAGTATTTCCATATTTACACCCACATGAGTTGGCTGATTTAGGAGACAGGAGATTTTCCACTAGCACAGTATAGCTGCATTTTTGCTGCCCTCATAGGTTGCAAAACAGCCACTCAATGACAGAGAAAGGAGAAACTTAAAAAACAACAAATAGTCTAGCAGCACCTTAAAGACTAACAAATATGTAGATGGTATCATGAGCTTTGGTGGGTACAACCCACTTCTTCAGATGAATGTAGTATTGAAAATCCAGTTCCAAAATAAATAGGGTATGAGTTGTGGGGTGGGGGGAAAGGAAGGGAAAAAATAGTGAAGTGGGCTGTGCCCACAAAAGCTCATGATACCATCTACGTGTTTTATTAGTTTATAAAGTGCTACCAGACCATTTGTTGTTTTTTTCTGTAACAGACTAACTTGGCTACTCCCTGAAACTCGTGAATTAGAGTGTTCATGTTACATGAAGCTGATAAAGAAGGTGCAAATTGTTCTTAAGTTCCCATTGTTTGGTCCGTTCAATCATTAGGATGTGGAAGGTAGTGTGCTAGCCAGGTGATGTCTTTATTCCTATCTTTGTGATGGGTCCCAAACTTGTAAATGAAGATAAGTTCCAATGCTTCCCTGTTTATTTGGCTTATGGAATTGGCCTGAAACAGCACAGTGACTTTGAGATCCATTAATGAGTGTCCCTTATTTATTTTGGAACTGGACTTTTAATACTCCATTCATCTGAAGAAGTGGGATGTACCCATGAAAACTCATGATACTATCTACATCCGTGGTCCCCAACCCGGTGCCCGCGGGCGCCATGGCGCCCGCCGGGCCTTTTACATGTGCCGGCGGAGCAGTCTGGGCTGGCCCCACCCCCGGGAGTGCGGCAGGTCCCAGCCCCGGGCGCATGGCCGGCCACGGCCCCGGGTGCGCTGCGCGTGCCGGTGCTGACCCTGACCCCCACCCCCGGGTGCGCAGCGCGTGCCCTGGCCCTGGCCCCGGCCCCCACACATGCCCTTGCTGGCCCTGGCGCTGGCCTTGGCCCCACCCCCGGGGGCGCCGCACGGAACCTGGGCAGCCCCTGCCCGGGATCGCAGCACATGCCAGTGCTGACCTTGGGCGTGCGGCGCATGCTTGGCCCCGCCCCCAGTCACGTGGCCTGTGAGCGGCCCCGCCCCCATACGCGCAGCGCGTGAGCGGCCCCGCCCCCAGGTGCCCGGCAGCCCCAAAACCTTGGGGACCACTGATCTACATGTTTCGTTAGTCTCTATGGGTACGTCTAGACTACAGGGTTTTGTCGACGCAAGTTTTGTCGACAGATACTGTCGACAAAACTTCAGTCGACATAGAGCGTCAAGACACATTCAGTTTTGTCGACAAAGCAAGCTGCTTTGTTGACAAAACCCTGTAGTCTAGACGCAACCCTACAGGCAATAACACCTTCTGTCGACAGAACTCTGTCGACAGAAGGTATTATGCCTCGTAAAATGAGGTTTACCAGCGTCGACAAAACTGCTGAGTTCTGTCAACGTTATGTCGACAGAACTCAGTGGTAGTGTAGACGCAGGTATAGTTTTGTCGACAAAAGTGGACTTTTGTCGACAAAACTCAGTAGTCTAGACACACCCTAAGATGCTGCTTTTTGTTGCTTTTAAGTTTTTCTAGTTACAGACTAATTCGGCTACCTCTCTGAAGATAAAGGAGATACCATTTAAAAATCCATCCCTGCCAGAGGGGAACCTTCCTCTTTCTTCTCTAAGGCTACTTCTACACTGGTGGCTTCTTGCGCAAGAACAGCTGTTCTTGCGCAAAAATTTGCCGGGCGTCTACACTGCACAAGTAAATTTACAGTCTAGCGTCGGAAAACAGGGCTTCTTCCGGAAGAGTTATTCCTCTCCCCACAAGGAATAAGCCCTCTTGCGCAAGAGCTCTTGCGCAAGAGGGCAGTGTAGACAAGCAACATGAATTTCTTGCGCAAGAAACCCCTATGGCTAAAATGGCCATCAGAGCTTTCTTGCGCAAGAGAATGTCCACACTGCCATAGACGCTCTTGCGCAAAAGCACATGCCAGTGTAGACGCACTCTTGTGGAAGAATTTTTGCGCAAGAACTCTTCTGCAAAACAGTTCTTGCACAAGAAGCTGCCAATGTAGGTGTAGCCTAAGGGTATGTATACACTGCAACGTTATTTTGAAATAACAGCCATTATTTCGAAATAACTTTCCTAGCATCTACACAGCCAAACAGCTATTTCTAAATTAATTCAAAGTAGCAGAGCGCTTATTTTGAATTTGATAAACTTCATTCCATGAGGAATAATGGCAAATTTGAAATAGCTAAATTGAAATAAGAGCTGTGTTGATGCTTATTTTGAAATAAGGAGCCTCCTGCCCTTCCCAGGGTGCCCTCGTGGCCACTCTGGGCCAAACCAGGAAAAATCTTCTGCTCCCCCCTCCAGCCCCGGAGCCCTTATAGGGGTAGACTCTGGCTACAGTGCCTGTGCCAGCTGCAAGCCTGCCAGCCCAGAGCCAGCAGTCCATGCATCTGGCCCAGCATGAGCCAGCAACCCAGTAGCACCCAGCCCTCCTCCGCTCCCTGGGAGCAGGCTGGCAGCTCCCAGGAGCCTGCCAGGAGCCACAAAAGGTGAACACCTTCCTGGTCTAGTGCGGAGATCATGGACCTCATTGAGGTTTGGGGAGAAGCCTCCAATGTCCACGATCTCCGCACTAGACGGAGGAATGCGGCTGTCTACAGGCAGATGGCTGACAGCCTGGCCACCAAAGGCCACATGCACACCCAGAAGCAGGTGCGCATGAAAATCAAAGACCTGTGGCAGGCCTATGCCAGGGCCTCAGGGGGCAGCTCCCAACCAGGGGCTGACCCAGACCCTTTCCCCTATTATGATGCCCTGGACCCCATCCTGGGGGATCAGATGGTCTATGCCGCCCAGGTGGTCATCGACCCTGGGGCAGAGGACTCTGCCCGTGACACACAGGAGGAGGAGGAGGAGGATGGACAAGAGCTGCAGGAGCCTGGAGAGAGCATGCCCTGTACCCAAGACCCCTGAGCCATCCCAGCAAGCCTGTCACTGGTGTCATCTGATGCTGGGAAGGCCTCGACATGTGAGTGCCATTACTTTCTCCTTATATGGGGTGGTGGGGTGGAGAGAGGGAGACCAGGGACCACGCATGTGGGCCTTGCTGACCACGGAGTACGCAGCAACCTGTGCATGTGCCATGCCACCCTGGGCATGTGGCCCTGGCTAGCTGGTCCACAGGGGCCCTGGCCTGTTACCCACACACGTGTATGAATGAAGGCACATGACATGCTCCTGATCCCAGGGAGGGACGCTGCACGATGCCCTCCCTCCACAAGCTCCCTCTACAGTCCCGGGCCAGCTCACACTCCTGGGGATAGCAGGACATGCCGAACACGGCCTGTGTGAAAGCACATCGGCTCTGATGGTGCGGAGACCTGCTGTCCTCGCCGTGCAGAGGGGGGCTGGGCTTCACCCACTGTGTCCCCAGGGATAACTGACCACTTCTCTTGTTTCCCACAGCCACAGCAGCTGCGAGTGCAGGGGGCACCACCCCGCCCAGGACAGCCTCCCACACTCGGGCCAGCAGGATGACCTGTAACCAGAAGGATCCTGTGAGGCCAGCACTGCACCCTCGACCACTGGGTGCATGAAGATCTGCAACTACGGTGGGAGAGCTGTAGGAGCTGCTTGGCCAGGGCCGTGCCATCTCTGACCACCTGCAGACCCTGGTGCAGAGATTGCTGCCTCCTACCACACCAACAGGCACCACTCACTACACTACAGTAACCAATGGGGAAGTATTGTAACAGCAGCAGAATCTGTTTCCATATGGATACGCTGTTTCTTTTCTGTTTTGTTCCCTCACATATTGTGACAGATCTTCCTCTAATGTAAATCAGTGTGTCACCTTAGGCTTCAATGGAGCTACACCAACATATGCCAAACGAAGATCAGAAAAATTGGAAAAAAGTTAGATTCATTTCACTCACTCCAGAAGTCAGATATTTTGAAATATTGATGCTCAATTGATTTTTTGAAATGTATGGGAGATCCTGTTGGCTGCTGCTAGTTCTTTTCCAAGAATTCAGAGATCATATATTCTGAGCACCTGATCCAAACCCCACTGAAGTAAATGAGAATCTTTATTCTGATTTCACAAGGGGATCAGAACACAGAGGTATCATATAACATAGGGATTTTGATTGTTTTTATAGTGCTTCTCTGTTGAGAAGAGTAGAGTGTGCCCTATAGCATAATGAATAGAAAACCTCGAAAGGTTATACATTTGGGTTTGATTTATTTAAACACCAAAGGGGATGACTAATTCCCTGAACTATCTGGGCTGAAAAATTGGGCTGGAAAGACCAAGCTTTCTTTTTTTCAGTTGGCCCACAAGTACTCCAACAGCCTTCATCAGCCTTATGTTTCTGACCAATATGAAATACATAACAAGGTGGTTCCCTGCCCATTGTCCATTGCAGATAGTTGTGGAGATTCAATTATTTCACATAGGTTCTGAAATAACTTCCACTTCAGAAGTGCCATTACTTAACCATTTTCAGGAGTGGAATGAATGGGCTGTTACAATAGGCATGCTCTGATTTTGACAGACCCTCTTTCCTTTTTTCAGGCTTTTGGAATTGTGCTAGACATATGACTTGCAAGTATTAACTGGATCAGAGATTCATCCAGGAGAGCATATTAGCCTGTATCATCCTCAGGGCACTTTTCAGAAATAAGATTGAACAGATTCAAGAGAATTGTTCTAAATGCTCCAAGAGGATACCAGGTTTAATCACAGAAACAGCCACAGATGAGCAACTGAAGCAGTCAAGGAATTAGCCCAAAATTCCTAGGCCTTGGAAAATTATATTTAGAAAAGCAATGCATCATGCTTATACAACAGAATATGCTTTGTCTTAAGAGTTCATAGGGCATATAAAGTCTAGCAGGCGTTATTACCCCTTTAAGCAGAAAGAAAAGTGAGGTTTATAGGCTACGTCTAGACTGCAGGCTTCTTTTGGAAGAAGCTTTTCCAGAAGAGATCTTTCTAAAAAACTTCTTTAGAAAGAAACCAAAGTGCATCGAAAAAGCGATCTGCTTTTTCAAAAGATAGTGTCCCCACTGAATGGACACTATCTCGCATTTAAGCTGTGATTACTAGGGATGGAGAGGCCTCCAGGGCACCTGTGCTTTTCCCTCTTCTTTTGAAAGAACTCTCTCTTCCCTGTCCACACATGCCTTTTTCTAAAAGAGCTCTTTCAGAAAAAGGCTTCTTCCTTGTAGAAAGAGGTTTACTAATGTTGGAAAAACTCCTCTGTTCTTTTGATTTTTTTTTCAAAAGAACATGTTTGCAGTGTGGACGTAAGTGAAGTTTTTTTGTAAAAATGGCTGTTTTTCCGAAAAAACTCTGTAGTGTAGACATAGCCACAAAGAGCAAGTGTCTCGACTTGCTCATATAGTTGCACAGCTAAAAATAGTTCCTAGCTCCCCTAATTCAAAACTCTGTGTTTTAACTATTAGACAATACCAAATGTATTTATTTAAATATACTAGGACTATCTCATGAGATGAAGATGCAAATACTGCTGTGGTAGGTTAGTCTAACAACACAATTCAGAAATGGGGTTTTCTCGGCTAGCTTCCCTTGTTATCATTTAAATCCAAAAGCAAACTTCGTTCATTGAAAGATGAAAAAAGAGAAGGCTGTCTTACAAATTCTCTGGCATTGGTGTTCCACTTCCTTGGCAAGTTGGAAGAATATCTTACGATATTTTGAAATGTTCTCTTCTGACTATTGCAAAACCCAGGAACCACAAACAGTGCAAAATTAAAAAATAAAAGGTAATCTATTTTTTTCAGACCTCAAGAATGTTTGGTTTGGATTGACATCTAGGTAAATTTTTGGTTTGATTCTTATTTAATCTACACCAGTTCACTCATACCTAGTCCCTTGTGAACCTTTGCCCACCACACGATTATCCAGTCAGACCTAGGAAGTAGTGCTGCAGGTGAAGGTTGAAATACATTGACAGCTGTGTGAGGAAACTGGCACAATGCTTGGCTGGAGGTGGGGCTGTTAGGCTCTCACTTTCATGAACGCTAAATTCATTGACAATTATTGAAAGACAAAAACAAAAGGAAAAATAAGTTGTGTGAACTTTTCAGAGAAGGAAAATGAGACACATTTGAAAGAGCTAGGCCAGAAAATGAACTTAGAACTGGGAGGTAGTCCTTCAGAAGCCAGAGAGACTGATGCAATAAATCATGGAAAACATCTGCAGTTTACTTACACTAAAATATATGTGGTATGTCTGTTTTCTTCTATCCTGGGTGTCCAAGTTCAGTGTTGACCAAACGCAACGAGTCCTTTGTGGGAGAAAGAAAACCACTTCAGACCCAGTGAATAGAAGGCACACATCATTCACTGGTTCACGTTTCACTCACAAAGTCACCTCCCTAGGCACAGATGAAAAGATCTTCTGGTTATTCACTGGGTTAGAGAGAAGTTTTCTTTCCATAATGAGTGACTGTTTGACTTAAGACCACTTTTGGAGCTACAAAGAGAAATGTTTTAAGGTATGATATCTGTATATAGGGAAAGATTATATTCAAATAATCACTTCAAAGGAAGTGGAGGAGGAAGCATGTTTCTAATTTCTATACAAAAACAAAGGATGGAAGAATTTCTTTCAAGGTTTTTTATTTGTTTTTCAAATTGCACAGTCCTCAACTTTTAAAATAATAATTGGCCCTGACAGTCGTTTAATAATTGTTAGTGATCTATAGCTTTATTATAAAGTATTCATCTAATGATGTATTTCCTTTACCCCAAGGGCCAAGTACAAAGCAGGGAAATTATCTAAGTGATACTTTTTAATAACTTCCTGTGGGATTGAAAACGCTGGCCGAAGCTGTCTCTGCAAAAGAGTTAATCATGCAATTTCACAGATTAGACAACACAGGGTTACTAATGAGAAACTTCAGTTCAGTGATAAACTTTTTTTTTCCAAGAATATTTTGAGAGGCCTGTGACCTTTGGCTGACACCCAGTGAGGCTATTAGTTTAACCATGAGATGCACTGGAGTCAGCAGAACTTCTCCTTCTGAAATTTGTTCATAACCCTTCAGGAAGAAGTGTTCAAAAACCTAGAAGGACTAGATGGAAGGGAAAAACAAGCAGAAAAGGACTAACTTATCAGCTTCCGATAATTGGCATGGCTTCAGCTTCCAGTTTCTTTTCAACAATGTATGCTCACTATAGCAACCCCGGATCCCATTTAAATGTCATGCTGCCCTCTGTTCTATAAACATGTATCATCCATCACTAAATATTTAGATCTGAATTGTTGGGGCTGAGTTCTGTGCCAGGGGTAGGGGGATTAATTCCTTTCAAGGTCCTCACATGATGGATTTTTCACTGAAGTAAACATCCGAGAAGAGCTCACACTATGGCCATAAAATATATAAATAAAGTTTAAAGTTTAATTAAGTCAACATTATTTAAAGTGGTTGTCATATTTTATGGTGAACTTTTCATGTTTATTTTGTATGACTCCTCATAAATAGTCTCTCCCCATCAGACGAAAGGCACTGCTGGGTTAAAGTTAAAGGCTCCATGCATGATACAGGAAGGAGAATCTCTCGAGCTTCAGGGTTCCAAAACACACACTATCATGCCTTTCGCTATCTCATGTCTTCCTAATGAACTGAGATGTTGTGCAGACACAGGAAAAGCATGGTCGAGTTTACAAAAGACGTGACACTGGGAAGTCCTGGGCTTTGCAAAATTAGGGCCTGATCCTGCAAGGTGCTAAAAACGTTCACTTCTTACTGATGTCCAGGCTGGACAGTTAGGATACAGAGAATGGGAGAACAGGATCTGGTTTGTACTGTAGAGACTAGCCGATTATAGGAAAATTGGAAAAGGCCCTTAGAAAGATCTGGTGCTCACTTTTAACTGCTTTAGATACCTCTGTAAGTAAACATGAACTATCCAAAAGAAAGGGGGATTACCATGGTATTTTCCTTGACTCTTTATAACAGTAAGAAATCTCACACTGATTTAATAGTTCTCAACAGGAAGGGAAAAAACAAGAAAGAAATGTAAACTAATGATGTGGGCTCCTCCTCATAGAGATTTGGAAAGCTGGCCATGTTATAATAAATACATTGAAATGCGGGTGCCTTTCTCAGCTACAAGAAGAGAAAGAACAGTGCTCTGGTGAGAGTGCTAGCCTGGGCCCGGGGAGTAAGAGTTTCAATTTCTTGCTCTGCCAAGGACTTCTTGTGTGATCTTACACAGGTCACTTTATTGTTTTGTGCTTCAGTTTCTCTTCTGTAAAATGCAAATAATAACAACTACCTCAAGGAGGAATTGTGAGAATAAATACACCAGTGACTGTGAGGTACTGCAAGGTCCACTGATGGGGGGACGGACAAAGAGGCCCTCTGCTGCAGGGCCTCCCAGCCACTGCTGTCATTGTGGTGCATCTACACAGCAGGGCTTACCTCAAAATAAGCTATGCAGATTGAGCAGCATCAATTGCGTAGCTTATTTCAAAATAGCTTATTTTGAAATCGGGGGCATCTACACAGCACTTATTTCGAAACAGACTTATTCTCCGACTTCCCTTACTCCTCATGCAATGAGGGTGACAGGAGTCGGAGTAAGAAGTCCTCCAGCTTGACAGTATTTCGACATTCTTTCAAAATAACTACCTGCCATGTAGACACAGACTAAGTTATTTCGAAATAATGCTAGTTATATTAAAACAATGTTGCTGTGTAGACATACCCTGTGGTAGTAGCAGTGGCCAAAGACATGGACCCTTTACATTGCCACTGGAGTGCCAGGCCGCACACTCCAGATGGCGCTGAAGGGCTGGCTGGGGCTGGCTAGTCCCCAACCCCACCTCTTCTGCACAAGTCTCAGCCCCTTCTGGGAGTGTGGTGCCGGCCCAGGGTCCCAAAAATTCTGGGTACTCCAGTGATGGTGGGCCACATACATACCTAAAGCAAATAGATAACTGGGAGTTTTGAATGTGCAATGTTGGGCTAGAAATTCTTCAAGATAAATGGGATACTAAATGTGGTCTTATGGCTAAGGCACTTTACTGTCACTCAAGAGCTCTGCCACACTTCTTGTGTGACCTTGAGCAATCCATTTATCACCGTGTCCTTCAGATCCTTATATATAGAATAAGGATCATATTTTTTTTCTATCTTTTCTTTTTGGATTGTAAGATCTTTGGGAGTAAGGACTTCTATTGCAGTGGACTTCTTATCTCAACCAGGGTCTCTGGGAGTTACTGTACTACACACAGTAGATAAGAAGAAGAATTGCTGTCACATGAGTTTTCAATAGTTTGATCATTCCTTCTCCTAACTGCCCTCTTTTGCAGTATAGCAGTACTTCACTTCCAATGTCTTCTAGAAGTCAATGTCTTTTAGAAGATGGATAAATCCCTCTCCCAATTCTCTCCATTTGTAGCATTTCAGAATTTCACTGCCAATATCCTCCAGAAGTGCATTCAAATGGGAAATGGTGAGGCAGAGAAGAAGTGAATGAAACTTTACTGAATTTCAATTAGGTATTTTTAACTGTGGGTGTACATGTGTAACTAAGAATACAGTGACACAGAGCACAATAACAATTAGTGAAGGACAATCCATTGCACAACTGAAAACAATTTTAACAAGACTCAGCACATGCAATATTATAGGTAAATGTGTACCAGTAGTAAATCATAGGTTTCTTCTAGCAAGGTATGTCACAAAGTAGTTGTTTGAGGGAAGATTCCTTCAGGTTTGTTCTGTAACATAATGCTAATTAGCTTTCTCCAACATTTTTAACATGAGATATCAAAATTTAGTGTAGGTAGTAGAAATTTAATGAGGGCTACATTTACATGACAGGTTAAAAGCTGATGAGAGTCTCTAAGGTTTTTTGTTGTAGTAATACAATGCAGGCTAATATTATTTGATAAGATAGGAGGAGACCCAGCTGAAGTGAAAAAATTGCCATGTAGGCTCAAGGCTTGAGTTATAAATGAAACTGTAAAGAGAAATTGAAAGAAGAGCTGCTCAAGCTCAGATAACTTCACCTTTCCAGGAACAAGGAAAAAAATTGGAAAAAAAATAGTAACAAGAAAGGAAAAAAATGTTTATTTTGGTCTCAATATGACCAGAATAGGTAGAGGTTTGTCAGAATAACAGAGTTAATGATTGTCTTCCTATTGATGAATGTCAGAAGAGCTATATTTAATAGCATGGGTTAAAATTCTCTGCTGGCTAAAGAAGCAACACTAGGCCTCTGCACCAGTTCAACCCTATTTCACCCTCTCTGCTTAGTTGATAGCAGTTAATGAATGAGACTATTCCATTTTCAGGTGCTGACATGCTCAAGCTGTATCACTGGTTTGACTGAGTTGCAGTTTATCAAACCAAAGATGTGTCAGCTGTTACAATGGTCGTTACATTTTACAAGAGTGATGGTTGCATTTCTCTTGTGAGTGAAGTGATCCATATATAGGGTGCAATCCTGAAAAGTCAGCAAAGCCCAAATTAAACGTACGTGCTTGTGAGAGACTTCAGACTAACACAGTGGAGCTGAGAAGGGGGGAGGTGGGGAGACAGAACTCTCAAAGGAGAAATAAGGCCTATAACACCTGTTCAGATGGGCCACATTCAGCTAATGCTGGCAGTGCAGTAGAAGGGTAACTGCTCTTTTAGTCTGATCAGTTCCTATTCCACTTTTGAGGTCAGATGGATTCACAAACTAGTGTAACCCACCCCCAGACTGTGGCAAGCCCAATGCCAATACATTAGTAAAGTCCCACTTAAATTTTCAGAATAGGGCTTAAGAAGGACTGGCACGTTGGTATTGATGTTGGCCAACCACAGACATCTTCCCTGGTTCTGAATCTGTTTGTGTTATCTGCCATTGTGACAAAGAGCATAGTAGGAAAGTTGCATTTCTGCTGATTATGGCCCATGTGTGTGATGGGGCCATGGTTGTCCCTTTGCTTATAATTGTGCAAAGTACTTTTGAGAGGCTTGGAAAATGTGCTGAATGAGTCAATAAATAATAAGTTTTGTTTCTCAAAACGTTCCAAGTGAGAAACATATTTAATAACTCATGTGTAGCTGGACCTAGGAATAATGGGTCTTTATAGAATCTGCCACCTTCTAGCCAAATCCCTGCCTCAGATATGAATATACTCTTCCAATGGGAAATGTGTGTGCATATCAGAGGCAGAATTTGGCTCTTATTCTAAAATACACTGAGCACCTTCTTAAAAAGAAAATTATCCAGCAGTCATGTAAACCTCTGCATTTTCTATTTGCTTTTTAACTGAAGATTCTGTATTATACTGTGTATTTGCATCTGGATTTTATAAGGATATATATTAAGTGCTGTGTATGTATCTAAAATGTTAGTGTAAATTAACTCAGACATTCACAACTAACATTTTAGACAAATATATGACACTTAATACCTAATCACTATAAAATTCAGATGCAAATACACAGCTGCATAATACAGAATCTTCCATAAAAAGCGTATAGAAAATGTTAACATACAAATGCAGTTATTCCACAGCTGCAGTAATCCTTTCTTTTAATGGGCATTATGAAGAGACTTTGCATTCATATTTTCTTCTGGGTTTCACCAGCTTCATGCAAAGGCAACTCCCATAATTTTAGTAGTGTTACACTTCCACAATACTGATGCAATGGAGTGGAGAATCAGACCCTCGTGTTGAAATCTCGGCCCCTCTGAAGTTAACAGGAGTTCTGCTATTTTCTTTAAAGGAACCAGGATTTCACTTCAGGACTTAATATCATAATAATTTCTCTATCTGTGGGTGTGATACGAGGGATACATTTTTCAGTTCCAGTGTTCATATTTACATTATATATGCAGACACCTATCAGGGACATCATTCAGTGAATTATAAATAGACACCTAACATCCTCACTGTTCCCATTGACCGCACTGGGCTTTGGATCAAGCTCTAAAGATGTAATGTAGTTCTGCTGACCCACAGATTTCTACAAGAGAGGTGGGAAAATCAGCAGTGATGTGAAGTCCCGGGCTTTCTTTTCTTTTCTTTTCTTTGTTTTTTTTTTTCTTCAAACCCGCTGGGACTGATTCACCTCCCACATTGATGTAAATCAGGAGTGGCTTCTACTGAAGTCAATAGAGTTACATTCACTGAGCTGATATCAAAGGATAATCAGGCCTGTATTATTATTCCTCTGTGCTACTATCATACTTCCTTCTATCGCTTCAGGGGGTAGCTGAGTTAGTCTGTTACAGAAAAAACAACAAATGATCTGGTAGCATTTTATAGACTAATGAAACATGTAGATGGTCTCATGAGCTTTCGTGGGCACAGCCCACTTCTTCAGATGACCGGAGTTATAAGTTGGTGATATGAAAACCCGAAATAAATAGGAAGGAGAAGGGGAGGGAAGAGAGAAAGAAAAAACGGAGAGGGTGGGGAGACAGAACATCATTAAGTATCTGAAGAATGGGTACTTAAACCTAAGCAGATAAAAATCAAAGTCAATAGATAGATTCCTAAAACAGGAAGGATACCACTTAGGGAGCTGTTAGCACCTTCAGTGGTTATTAAGTAGATAAAGTTCCCACCAGCCCATATCACAATTGAGTCCATTATCATGTGAACTGAATTTGTAGATGAACTGGGATTCCAGGGCTTCTCTGTGTATTTGGCTTGTAGAGCTGGTTTGTGATAAGACAGCTACTTGCAGGTCTGTCAGACTGCGATTAGGGAAACTGAAATGCTCACCAACAGGCTTCTGTATATTCCCTTTACATATATCTGATTTGTGTCCATTGATTCTTTCCCGCAGAGACCGGGATAGCTTTAGAAACACAGCTGTGTGGACAGCTGGTTAGCTTTTTGGACAACCTTTCTGACATATGAAACCTGTGTAACTAATGAACAGGTAAGACACGCCTCACAGCATGTAGTTGTTCCACTCTTCTATATATCTGGGATGTCTCATGTAAAAATCTTGACAATTACAGTAGGATTTTACAAGACATTGTGGCTCATATTCCACAAGGACCAAATAAATCCTCATGGGAATCTTGAATATAAACATTAATAGTTTCCCACATCTTTGTTTAGAAAATAGTCTGAGGATTTCTAAACTTTAAGATCTTATTCATTCCAGAAGAATAGTTTAACTTATGGCCACATAAATCTTTGTTTTACTTAAATTATCAACAGTTGGGTGCATCAGAACGCTAACAGAGAAATTGCAGGTGAGTGTATGTCAGTATAGGTGATTCTCCTATTCCCCATGAACTAAATTAAATTGAAGGTAGCTATTAAACAATGCAAGAAATGGGCTGACAATGTTTTATAGTCCAGTGCATAGTGTGACTCTTGCCAGACTCATACAGTTCTTATGAAACAATAAGAAGGTTTCTACTGGAGTTCAAGGCCAGATTTTCCAAATTGCTTAGTGTCAAGGTCATGTTTTCAGAAAAGTAGAGCCCCTTTTAGGCACCAAATTCAAGTGGCCAAATTTGGGAGCTGCTATGTGCTGATGAGCGCTTTTGAAAATCTGACCTTATTTTTAGCTGCCTTCCTGGGAGCTGCTGGATAGTGAGCTCCTTTGAAAATTGGACCAAAAGTGTCTGTGGTGGCTGCCTCTTCAGCTTTCCTGTTTGATATCTTTTTAAAAACTTGTGGGCAGACTTGATACTTCGATGATTTTAAAGTTGTTTAGTAGTATCCCTCCCCACATCACAGATGTTGATACAGTAAAAGCCCTGTTATCCAGCACTTAATTAACCGAAAAGCTTAATTAACCGGCATTTCTGATATCTTCCAATACAAATTTTCAATCCTGTCCCTGGGACTAGTATACTACTCAGCATATTATGTAACTGCACATTCTGCACTCTACTTCTCTGCAAAAAAGGCAGAAGACAAGTACGCTAGTTGATATCAGGAATCTTTTTTAAAAAAACATCTTCCATGGTGTGTCATAGAGTCATTACAAATTCACCCCAACAGCTGCATCAGGGTGGGAAACTTTTGGCCCACCGACCAGATCCAGCCCTGGGCTTAATTTCATCCAGCCCACAGTAAGTCTCTGTGTTATAGGCCAGAAGCTCTGAGCCTTTGTTCCCCCGCTGGGCTGGAGCTGCAAGTGCTGGCGCATGGCAATCGGGGAAGCTCTGCATGCTGTTCTCACCCACAGATGCTGCCCCCACAGCTCCCATTGGTCAGGAACTATGGCCAATGGGAGCTGAGGGGATGGCAACTGCAGGTGAAGGCAGTGTGTGGAGACACCTACTCCCCTCAGGGATTTGCTGGCTGATGGGGGTAAGAGGTAAAGGAGACAATTGCCTCAGTGACTTAAAAGGAGTTGAGGCTCCTAGGGCTACTGCCATGGCCAGGAGCACCCTGCTGCTTTTAAAGAGAAGTAGCAGTGGCAGCACAGTGGTGGTGGTTGGGGAGGGGGGAGCCCGCTGCCACGTTTAAACTGTAGCAGCATAGTGTGGTGGCAGTGGGGGAGAAGCCCTGAGCCTCTGTCACTCTTAAATTGCAGAAAGCCTGCCTTAGCACCAATGCACCATTGTCAAGTGCTGCCTGAGGTAAGCACTTCAGAACATCTGCCATACCCTCATCTCCCTGCGTCACCCCTGCCATACCCTCATTTCTCTGCCCGTCATTCCCAGTCAGAACCCTCACCACCTCCTGCACTCCAACCCTCTGCCACAGCCCTGAGCCCACTCCAGCATCCTAACTCCTGCCCCACACTCACACCCCAGCCCCCTGCCCTGAGCCCCATCCTGAATGCCAAACCCCTTGACCCCTACCTGGATCCCCCTCCTAGACCCCAATCACCTGTATTCAGCCCCATCCCAGACTCTTCACCCCCTTGCACACTCCTGAACCTCTGCTTTTTTGTTCCCATGCCAGAGCTTATGGGAAGCCCCAAGTCTCCATACAGCCCCTTGAAGAGCTGTGTGGGTATGTCTACACATCAAAGTTATTTCAGGATACCAGAGTACCAGAGATATCCCAATAGTAATAGAGAGGTAGCCGTGTTAGTCTGATCTTGCTAAAACAAAAGGAAAAACTATTAGCACTTTAAAGACTAACAAGATGGTTTAATAGGTGATGAGCTTTTGTGGGCCAGATCCACTTCCTCAGATCATATTCTGGAAGAGAATTGTCATGACCATATATAACAAAGGAATATAATGAAAAAGTGAACAAATAGCTACTCTGCATCTTAACAAGCCACCTGTTATTCTGAAATATCTGACATGCTATACGGTGTAGCAAACATTCCAACGGGGCTCTAGAGCAGCAGCAAGACTTCAGGAAAACTTGCACATCACTGAAAGCAAGGCAATATCAATACTCATAAAAGCACGGTTCAGCACATAATCAGTATAATCCATCCTTTGCTCAGAGCAGGCCATGATGGTAAAAATTCTAGTGGCCAGCATATACTAGCTAGCACTGATGAGCACTGCAACAATGGGAGAGTTCAGGTAAAACTATCCATTTAGATGCAACCCTTGAGTTTCAAGTTTGAATAAACTCCATATCCAAAATAAAACTCAAAGTGCTTATTATCATATAGTTTCACCCTGAAATCTTGCAAAACCATAGTTTTTCATGGCTTCTATTAACTCTATTGTGACTACTTCAGCCACTGAGATCTAATCTATCTATCTATCACTAGTATATCTTCAACTACGATAGATTACCACAGATTCATCCCCCTGCCCTTCTGTCCACTCCTAAACAATGCAGACAGAGGTTAATTAACCTGATAGGCGGCACCTGGGGGAGAGCTATGAAAGCCTGACTGATAGTGGAACCCAGCTGAGAAGGAACAGGTAGAGCTGCTATAAAGCAAGGAATATGGTGACATGAAAAGGCTGTGGGAGAAGTAGTCTATAGTCATTCTCTAGGATGTGAGAGTTTGGGTTGCTGGAGGGCCAAAGCTGTCTCCAGGGAAATATTAAAGGAGACTGATGGCAGCCAGACAACAGTTGCTAGACATTGGGTCACTGGAACAGAAGCCGAAGCAGAGAGTTTATGTGGTTTCCTAGACCAGCTGGAAGGGAAGTTGCACAGTTTGGGTAGTGAAGGGAAGACTGTCACTTTGGATGGTGAAACATTGATACACCAGGTGGAAAGAATTATAGTGATCTGTTCACAGGGGCAAGCCATGAAAAGAAAGCACCCTGAATTAGAGAGAAAGATGAACAATAAAAGGAGGTATCAGAGCTGGCAGATGCTAATCCTTAGAGTAGCCAGGAGGTGCCTTGTGGTGAGTAGATTCTGTTCCAGGTACTACCCACATCTCCTGTTCCAATGAGCTTCTACTGGTATCTCTATTCTAATGACTCCTGACTATTCAAAAAGTTAGGATTCTACTTACCTATTTTAATTAATTCTGGGAGAATTCTGCAATTGTAAAATTGCACATAGTAAAATTGCACAATTCATCCAGGACTGCTATTATATAAACATACAGCGGTGCTTTTAGGTCTAGATCCTGCATTGAGCAGACCCCTGATCCCACACAGGGCTCTGCTGAAGTCCATGTGTCTCTGCAAAGAGTTCATTGCAAAATCAGGGCTCTAGTTAACGTTGTTCTGAGTGTTAAAGATGTTACCTATTAACTGACTAGTTGGTGAAAGATCCTTGTAGTCCCGTCCAGACTGGAGTCGATGGCCATGTCTTCACCCCAGCTTCTAATAAAAGAGGCTATAGAAGTTAGAATATCTCATAGCCCAGCAATCAAGTTAAAGTTTGTTGCTATTACTATTCCTGCATGTATCGTTAAAATGTTGCTAACTTCTTGTATCTGGGTAACTACTTTTGAATGCAAGGTAAATTCTTCTTTACCCCAATTTATGCTTTTAAATATTTGTTAAATAACCAGGACTTGAAAGTAAATACATATACACTTCTCTCTTCTATGCTTCCTGGGCTCAGCTCGCTCTCGCTCTCTCCAGAGAAACCTTTCAGAGAGTGTCATATGGGCAAGAAAACACCAAAACATCTCAGTTTCCTGGACATCACAGCACTGCCAACGCAGAGAGTCAAAAGTCATGAGACTGGCCCAAAATGAGATTTAAAAATGTGAGATAGCTTGTTGGACTTTTGATTTTATAAATCCCTTAGTTTGGTGTGTGTGTGTGTGTGTGTGTGTGGAGGGAGACTGATATAGTGTTGCCAACTTTCTCATACGTACTGTGCAAGATGATTGTTTACTCCCTGGTAGGTGCTCTAAACGGAAGACCCAACTGATATCAAATTACATCTGTTCATAAAACACTGCTTCAAGTGTTTCAATCTTCTCCTAAAACCCCTCAATTCATCCTGTGTTTCTCTCAGTCCTACAGCATCCCCCTTGCACCAAAGGTTTGCATGCCCTCCTCCTGTACCTTCTTCACACTTCTGGAGTGGGCAGCTTCAGGAGCTGGTTTTTTTACCACTTCCACTACGGTAGGTAAGAAGCTCCACCCCAAGTGTCCTCTTCTCTCCTTTTATGTACTGGAGAGGGCTATGGAGGAAGGAGAAGCAGAGTTGCTGGGTTCATTCTGCTTCCATCTCCCTTTGTGCCTTCTATGAACAGATCAGCTAATCCCACTTCTCTACCCAAAGACTGATCCCCTGAGAGGCTATGTCTACACTACAGCACTAATTTAAACTAACTTAATTTGAATTAGTTAATTTGAACTAAGCTAATTCGAACTAGTGCATCTAGACCTAAAAACTAGTTCGAATTAGCATTTTGCTAATTCGAACTAGCATGTCCACATTGAGTGGACCCTGAACCAAAGTTAAGGCTGGCTGAAAGCAGAGCTGGCAGGGCATCAGGTTAGGACTTAGAGCGTGGAGCTGCTGTCTCAGGCTAGCCGAGGGCTGTGCTTAAAGGGACCCGACCCCCACCCCGGACAGACAGTTCTCAGGGTTCCCTGCTTGCTTGTCTACCTCGATGAGGGACAGTAAAACAGTCCTGTCTTGGAGTGCCCTGAATGCCCACACTCGGCACATTACAGCACTCAGCCATCAGCCCGGCTGCACTTGCTGCAGGCTGCCATCCGGAGGGGTCAATCGGGGGGCTGCAGGAGAGTTTCCACCCTGAGGAGCCCACAGAGCCACCCCAGCCCTCCCTCACCTCCTTCCACTTACCCCTCCCTAGCCCCCCTTCCTGATGTAAAAAATAAAGGACACGTGTTCAAAAATAGAAACTCTCTTTATTGAACAAAACTGGGGGGGAAAGGGGGATTAACCTCTGGGGAGACTGGGAAAAGGAGGTGGGAGAGGGGAGGAGGGAGCTGGAAGGGGGAAGCCAGGGGAAGAAGGAGAAGGGGAAGTATCAAACTATGGTATGCCATATCTTAAATACTGTGTACAGATGTGATCTCCTCACCCCAGAAAATATATTTTGGCCTTGGAAAGGGTTCTAAAAAGGGCAACTAAAATGATCAGAGGTTTGGAACAGGACCCTTATGAAGAGAGGCTAAAGAGACTGCGACTCTTCAGCTTAGAAAAGAGGAGACTGAGGGGGGATACTACAGAGGTCTATAAAAGCATGAGTGGTGTGGAGAGGGTGCATAAAGAAAAGTTCTTCATTAGTTCCCATAATAGAAGGACTAGAGGACACCAAATGAAATTAATGGGTAGCAGGCTTCAAACTAATAACAGAAAGTTCTTCCCAAAGCAAATAGTCAACCTGTGGAACTCCTTGCCACAGGAGGCCGTGAAGGCTAGAACTATAACAGAGTTTAAAGAGAAGTTAAAGTCATGGAGGTTGGGTCCATGGAGTGGTATTAGCCAAAGGGTAGGAACGGTGTTCCTCGTCTCTGTTTGTGGAAGGCTGGAGATGGATGGCACGAGTCAAATAGCTTGGTCATTGTCTTCGGTCCATCCCCTCTGGGGTAGCTGGTGTAGGCCACTGTCAGCAGACAGGCTACTGGGCTAGATGACCTTTGGTCTGACCCAGTACGGCCGTTCTTATGTTTCTAAGCTCAGGGCTCAGGGTCGGGGGTCTCACTGGACCACCTTGATTTTCATGCAAACTTGCTCCTGGGTTCGCATGTGGCCTTTGGTGGCCAGGCTGGCAGCTATCCTGCCCTAGACGGCCACTTTCCTGTGCCTAGTGCGGAGGTCGTGGACGTTGGAGGCCTCCCCCCAAACCTGGATAAGGTCCACGATCTCCGCACTAGACCAGGCGGGCGCCTGCCTCTTGCAGCCCCGGGCAGGCTCCTGGGAGCCGCCAGCCTGGTCCTGGGAAGAGGCAGAGGGCTGGGTGGCAGCGGGTGGCTGGCTTGTGCTGTGCCAGGTGCAGGGTCTGCTGGCTGGGTGCTAGCAGGCTTGCACCTGGCACTGGCACCGTAGCCAGACCGTGCCCCTTTAAGGCTCTCCGGGGCTGGGAGAGGGGCAGACGAGTTTCCCCGGTGGTGCCCAGAGTGGCCACCAGGGCAAGCTGGGGAGGGCTAGCCTCCCACTAGTTCGAATTAAGTGGCTACACAGCCCTTAATTCAAACTACTTAATTCGAACTAGGCGTTAGTCCTCGTAGAATGAGGTTTACCTAGTTCGAATTAAGCGCTCCGCTAGTTCAAATTAAGTTCGAACTAGCAGTTTGCCTGTGTAGCGCCTATGAAAGCAGTTTGCCTGTGTAGCGACTGTTAGTTCGAATTAACTTTGTAGTGTAGACATACCCAGAGGAGGGACAGATAGAACTCAGCCTACCAAAGGAGACTTGAAAAGCTCTTAATTTCTTGTCCCATGTCATGTTAACTTCTGGTCAAATCGCTTTACCCTGGATAGAGTGGGCAAAACAGATTCACTGTGTCCAACATTTTCAAAAGAAGATTTCCAATGTTAGTATTCATGCCCTCCAGCTGCACTGAAGGCCATTGATTTCAATCAGTGTAGGATCAAGCCCTGACTCTAGAGGAAACAGCAGGTCCTTGGTGAATGTGAAAACCAGGATGGAGCCCAGAGTGTAGGCCTTGCTGACCATGGAGCACGCAGCAGCCTGTGCATGTGCCATGCCACACAGGGGCCCTGGCCTGTTACCCACACGCATGTATGATGAAGGCACGTGACATGCTCCTGACCCGTGCGCTCCCTCCAAAAGCCCCCTTTACGCAGAGGCAGGGCACATCTCGTCTCCCCCCACACCAACACTAGATACAGCACAGGGGCATGGGTGCAGTCCCAGGCCAGCTCACACTCCCAGGGATAGCAGGACATGATGGTGCGGAGACCTGCCATCCTCACCGTGCAGAGGGGGGCTGGGCTTCACCCACTGTGTCCCCAGGGATAACTGACCACTTCTCTTGTTTCTCCACAGCTGCACCAGCTGTGAGTGCAGGGTGCACCACGCTGCCCAGGACATCATCCTGTACCCGGACCAGCAGGCTGACCCATAACCAGGAGGAGTACCAGCAACAGCACCTGGGGTTACTGCGAAGGCAGGTCCGCAGCCAGGAGCACCAGGTGCAGGAAGACCTCCAGCTGCAGCGGGAGAGCTTGCAGGAGGTGCTTGACCAGGGCCGTGCCATCTGTGACCACATGCAGACCCTGCTGCAGAGATTGGTGCCTGCTGCAGGTCCAGCCCGTACAGCCACCCCAGCTATTGCTCCTACCCCCTCTCCTTCCTACTTCTTCCTCTTCCTCCCCCCACACCCACCAAACCCTCCATACTCTCTCCCCACCAGGGATGCTGAGGCCCCCGCACCCACAGTGCTGGGAGACAGGTGGGCTGGCAAGACCTCCAACCCTGAGCTTCTCCTCCCCCTTGCTCCTCCTTCCAGCTCCCTCCTCCCAGGTTTCCCCCTCCCCGCCCCCAGTTATGTTCAATAAAGAGAGTTTGGTTTTGGCAACACATATGGTTTTATTTGATATAAGGAAGCGGGGTTAGGGAAGGGGAAGTGGAAGGATTTGAGGGTGGAATAAGGCACAAGGCTCCAGTGCAGTATACCAGGGAGACTTCACTCCTCCTCCATCAGGAAGCTCTCCCATAGGGCCTCCTGGATACTGACAGCCTCTCATGGGCCTCCCAGCTGGCAGCCATGCGGGGCTGCACATACAAGCCAGCCAAATGGTCGGCCTCTGCCATCCAGGCTGGCAGGAAAGCCTTCCCCTTCTGCTTACACAAATTGAGCAGCACACAACACGCTGCCACCACGTGTGGAATATTCCACTCGGAGAGGTCCAGGCGGGTGAGGAGGCATCTAAATCCAGCCTTCAGCCGGCTGAATGCCCCCTCTACCACGATGCAGGCCATGCTGAACCTGGCATTAAAGGCCTGTCGGGAGGGGTTGAGGTGTCCCGTGTAGGGCTTCATGAGCCAGGGTTGTAGTGGGTAGGCCACATCCCCCACCAGGCACACAAGCACGTCCATGTTCCTGACCCTGATGTGGCGGTTGGGGAAGAAGGTCCTGGTGTGCAGCCTCTGGCACACGGAGGAGTTTGCGGTACACCTGCACGTCGTGTGCTTTGCTGGACCAGCCCATGTTAATGTCCATGAACTGGCTCCGGTGGTGAGACACGGCCTGCAGGAGCACGGAGAAGTACCCCTTCCGGTTTATGTACAGGGTGGCCTGGTGGTCCAGGGCACCCTGTACATGTGGGGATGTATGTCCTGTCGATTGCCTCTCCGCAGTTGGAGAAGCCCAGGCCGCCAAACCCCTTGATCACCGCGTCCAAATCAGTGAGGCGAATGACTCTGTGGAGCAGCGCTCTATTGATGGCCTTGACTACCTGCAGAGGAACACAAAACCGAGAGTCATTGGGGTGCCAGGGTGGCTGACAGTGCTCCTTCCCTGCCACTGCCCGTGCACCCACTCTCCAGAAGCGACCCCCCCCCTGCAATCCTGGCCATCACAGGCAGTCTGTAGTGTGGCTGGGACATAACAAATCCTCCCGGGGAGGGGACTTGCACCACCTCCCCCCTTTTCCCTAGGGCAGCCCATCCCATCCTTGTACCTCCTCCCCCGGCACAGTGGCTAGAGATTGCCATACCTGCATTAGCACTGCTCCGACAGTGGATTTCCCCATGCTGAACTGTTTCCCCACAGATCAGTAGCTACCCGGCATAGAGAGCTTCCAGAGGGTGATGGCCACATGCTTGTGGAGGGGAATGGCGGCCCTCATGTGCGTGTCCCGTTACCACAGAGCAGGGGCGAGTCACTCACAGAGCTCCAGGAAGGTGTCCTTCTTCATCCTGAAGTTCTGGATCCACTGTTGGTCTCCCCAGCACTCCAGGATGATGTGGTCCCATCAGTCGCTGCTGGTGTACAGACACCAGATGCGATGGAGCATGCTGGTATCCAGGTGCTGCTGCTGCTCCTCCACATCCTCAAGGGGGGGTCCTGGAAGAGAGCCTGGGGGTTGGGCTGCAGCACATGCTGTGAGGCAGTCTGCAGAAAGTGCAGCCAGGCTTGCAGCAACACGTCCAAAAGAAGCACTACAGGGCCCAGGGACAGCTCTGGCTCTATGGCATCGAGTGCTGTAGTATCTCAAGTCAGGGCAACCAAAGCAGACAGAGATAAAAATGCTTTGCTGTCCCTCAGTGAGGTAGGCAAGCAAGCAGGGAAAGCTGAGAACCGGCTGTCCAGGTGGGTCCCTTTAAGCACAAGCCTCAGGTAACCTCAAGCAGCAGCCACACAAAGCAACTAGTGACCTGATGCCCTGCTGGAACAGATTTCAGCTGGCCTTAAATGCGATTCAGTGTCCAATCGGTGTGGACGCGCTATTTTGAAATAGCAGAATGCTATTTCAAAATGCATTTTGTGTGTAGACGCGTTATTTCAAAATAACTTATTTCAAATTAACTATTTCGAAATAAGATATTTCAAAATAACACTGTAGTGTAGACTTACCCTAACAGAATAAAATTTAAAAGATGCTCATTTACAGTCAAGATATCAGGAATTTTTCAGCCAAAAGTCTAGGGAAGGTTTTGTAAAAAACAAAGATTTTACACGAATGAGTAAACAAACAAACAAACATGAATTTGCAAAACAAAAATAACTGATTTGATTTACTGAAAGATGATTGTGACATTGCATGGGAAACATGAAGTAAAACAGACTGGAAACAAAATTGATTTTCTTCCCAAGCACAGTTAAGTGCAAAAAAGTAAACAAGTAGGTGAAGTCTGTCCAACTAGCTATTTATAATCATCACCATAATGTCTGATTTGTGGCAAATACATTACATTATAACATCTACTTTCGTTTTTAATAATCTAAAGTGTTAGTATAATAGATACAGAACACTAAAAATAAATATGCGTAGATACTCTGTTTGTAGCATATAATATGAACAAAAAGATTACAGGTCTCAAAGTAGTTGTATGTCAGTGAGAATTTATTCTGATAATGTGAATCAGTTGGGCCAGACAGCCTCCAGTGGCTGGATCCGGCCTGCCAAGCCCTTTGCTCCAGCCCATGATTTCTCTGCCGCCCTCCCCTCTCCCCAGGCCAATCGACACCTAAGGACAGGGGAGCGCACCAAGTCTCTTCTCCCCTGCCAGGGGTGTGCAGCACCAGAGGAACTTCCAGCTGTTGCACATAGTGGAAATAAGTGTCAGTTCTCTCTCTGTGCGCACCTGACAGGGTAGGGGTGGGGGGCAAAGACTTCACATACTCCCCCGTCCCCAGGCTAATCAGGGTCAGTGGGCAGGGGAGCATGTGAAGTCTCCTGGCCCTGCCCCTTCCGCCCAAGGCCCTGCCCTTTCCAGGATGGCCCATGATCACTTCTGAAATTCATGGAGTGGCTCCCCTTCAAAAATTATGCCCTCTCCCAGTATAAATGTTTGTCATCTGACACTTTGGTTCTTGGTTACTAATGGGTTGATTTTCTGTGAAGTCTGATTTTAGTCAAGATTCTCTCTCCATCACATTCTTGAATTTAGATCTTCATGAACTCCATTTTTTTCAGTTGCCTCTGGAATTTTAGCTCTTATTCCAAACACACTAATATTTATGGCATGCACTTGAAGACAGTGCCCCTTTAAAAACATTCATAAAAATCAGTATAACCTCAAAGTACAACAAGCTAAAAAGAAAAACAGTCTGGAAACTAGCTTTGAAATAAATGCTTCAGAGTCTTTATCTGAGGTAAACTGGCAGTCTCTAATGAGACATTTTTAATTTAATTGTGTCGGGGGAGACTATAAATTTTCCTTAGAGCGCAAATCCAAGTTGTTTTTTATAATGAAGATAAAGTAGCACACATACCAAAAATCACTTGAAGTATGCTACAGCTTCTTCAAAAAAGATAGTGAAGTCCCAAGTCCTATTTATGGCAATATGCTCTAATGTATAACAGGGCTTACAACAAGAAGTAAGCTATGAGGTATGAGCTCAGCCTATAAGCAGCCAATAATTTATAATTTTTATATTTCTTTACTAATCATAGTGCAATTTTTTGGACCCAGTTCAATAATAATGGAAGTAAATAAGAAAAACCACATGCTGTACTTATTTGTCTTATAGAAACTCTATGGCTGGCATGATTTAGCGCAAATACTTTTAACGGAAAAGTTTTTCCGTTAAAAGTATTTGTGCAGGAGAGCGTCTATACTGGCACATGCCTTTGCGCAAAAGATTTGCTTTTGTGCAAAAACATCTGTGCCAGTATAGACGCTGTCTTGCTCAAGAAAGTTCCGATGGCCATTTTAGCCATCAGGCTTTCTTGTGCAAGAAATTAATGTTGCCTGTCTACACTGGCCTCTTGCACAAGAATACTTGCTCAAGAGGGCTTATCCCTGAGTGGGAGCATCAGAATATTTGCACAAGAAGCACTGATTTTGTACAGTACAAGGTTAGTGTTCTTGCGCAAATACTCTCAGCCAGTGTAGACAGGCGGCAAGATTTTGCGCAAAAGCAGCTGCTTTTGCGCAAAATCTTGCCAATGTAGACACAGCCTAGGAGTTTGATGTTTTTTCTAGAGAGGAAAATGTTTTCAATTTAAGTCACTACTGTTAGGAATTTTCGTATCCCAAACTCCTAACTCCGGTCATCTGAAGAAGTGGGCTGTGCCCACGAAAGCCCATGATACCATCTACATGTTTTGTTAGTCTATAAAGTGCTATCAAACCATTTGTTGTTTTTAAACTATTTGTGAGTGGGATTAGTAAAACTCTAAACTGAGTGTATAGGTTTCCATGTCAAACGGAAACCTGATTCTGAAAAGAAAAGAAAAGAAAAGAAAAGAAAAGAACCAAGGTCTACCTGGCCCCATCCCCTTGCCCTCTGCTGCAATTGCTAGAACTTGTGTGTTATTCACCAATTGATCCTGATGGATGATTTTTCTGGCTCACTAAACTGAACTGTAACTTTTTTTTTTGTGGTTCTATACATCAGAGCTCCACAATCTCCAAAATTCCTGCTTTTTCATACCACTGAATTTCAATGATTTCAAAGAATAAAAATTAACAGCTTTTGAAATGTGACCAAAAACATCAACAGAAATCTCATCATTTACTGTTTTAACTCCAGTTGTCAATAAATAGCATATAGTTATGTATACAAGCAGGTGGCCCTCATTTTGCAATGATAAGTGCACAGGATCAAGAATGTGCCTTGATCTGAAGGGAAAAATAAAAACCCTACTTCTTTAGTGCTTTTCAAATACTTGCTGTAAGAATGTGGTCTGAGTACCAAACTGGGAGTCATAGTTAGTGAAAATCTAACTCCAGTTCTTATTAACTTGCTCTGATTTTGAGCAAGTCTTAATTTTGATACATTTCCTCAGTCTTTGACATTCTGAGAAATTTCTAATGAAGATTGTGATTCAGTATTAAGTTTGAATACTTTATATTGTGAATACTGCTCACAGTTACAGCTATCCAGGAAACTACTGTATTTCCTCCTTCCATGCATTACAGCAAAAAATATAATTGTTTACTTGTTGAAATGGGTTTTTTTTTGAAGTTGTAAGAAAATAGAATGTGTTTTGCAAAATTTTCCTTTGCCATTTTCTATCCAATAAAAGGTTTGGTAGAAAAGTTGTTAGCCCCTCTACTTATGATATCTTATCTATTTTTATATTAAAAACAGTATATACATGGAGTGAAAAATAAGAATTAAATCAATGTTGGTGTTTTGATAGTATGAAACATGAGGAAAAGTGATTGAGAATTGACCATCTTGGGGCTGATTCTCTACTGCTTGGCACCTTGTGTAGCCACTTACATTTGCTTGCTTGTGTGCATGTATAGTCAAGCAGATTACTCTCTTCCCCAAATACAACAGTCAAAAAGGGGTTAAAGAATGCCCGTGGTCAGAATCAGACACCTCCCCCCTCTTCCCATTTACTGCACCTGTGCAGCTTGTCAGGCCTAGGAGTGGTATTCTAAAACAAACTGAGCTAGAGCTCCCAGATTTGGTGCAGAATGATTTGAGACCTGTGGGTATGTACCCTTCTGAGGAAAGAAGGGCCAGTTTGTTTCTTCATTTGAAACTCTAGGGCTTAAGCTTTGGCAATTAGCTATATGGAAGGTTGAGCTGGGATTTCCTGTGTGGTCTGAAAGACTGCTACTCCTTCTTTGTGAGGAAGGGGGTCTATACTCTGATAAATTGTGGAACTATCTTGTTTGGATGGCTTGATACCCATGGAATAGGGTAGGCTTTTTAAGAGGGACAGCAAGAGGACTACAGACCGTGGGACTGTTACTGCCCAGGTAAGTGAGGTGCCTGCTTTCATCACAGGGGTTTACCTAAAGACACAGCATTTGAGAAGGTAAATGGCAGCTGTTGTGTGTTGAGGACTCTTAGAATTGAAAGGAATCTTTCTAAAAGTGGGGTTGTTGAGGTTTTCTGGTTTGGCTTGTAGGCCAAGGGCTCTGTAGCAAAGTGTGCAAACTAAGTTGAGTCATTTTGGAAATAACCAATCTAAAGCAATGGGTGGGCTGTGCTCTATTTTCTGAGGGAACAGCCTGTTGTGTCTGGTTTGGGATTCTTGGGTCTTATTCTGAACACTGAAAAATGATCCCATGCACACTGCTTCTCCAGCAGAAGTATTTGGTTTGTATCTACTGTCGGTGTTTGTGCCCACTACAAACATCACAGAAGTCTTTTGGGTAAATATGCAGGAGGCAATCAAGTAGCTAAACTCAGTACAGCAGTAACTTGAATATACTGAGAATTGTTCTAAATTACTCTGGTATCTTGTAATTTTAAGTGGCTCCTTGGTTTTTCTTGCAGGCTAGAGGGCTCTGAAGGAAATTCTATGATGTGAGTTTTCACAGGTAGTTTGAAAAGCATGAGACTGAATAAGGGGCTGAGAATGAACAGAAGAGGGTCTGCCGCTCCCAGATGAGAGCCTTTATTTCAGGTCTGACAAAAGTAGTGTTCCAGTTTGTGTGGCTTTTTTGTTGTTGTTGTTGTTAAATCTACAAATCAACAAAAACAACATTTGGCTAATCTGCTGCAAGTCCAGTTGCAGTGTTTTCACAGAAATGATGATGGTTACTTAAGAGGATGTCTATAGGAACTTTGGTTTGTTAGATGAATTAAGAACAGGACGAGACTACATTTAATTTATTTAATTCTAAAGCAAATGTTAGAAAAACTTACAAACAATGTTGCCTTTTTGTTTGTTTGTACAACAAAAGTAACATGAAGATATTGCTTGGGCACAACTGGCTCCCAAATTATCACATTTATTAGCTATGAACAGACATACCAGGCATATCTTAATGTAGGGGTGTAAAATCCTGATTAAAAAGTTAGCTGTTTAGATGGAATGTTTACTGTTAACTGGGATCCTGTGGAATGGTGAAACCACTGGGGCTGGAGTGGCCCCCTCCCCTGCTGGGTTACCAATAAGCGTCACCTGGCAAGCATTCTGATGGCTTCTAACACAAAGAGTGAAGACCATTGGTGTTCTTGCAAATTGTTCCAAAGGCATGTTTCCTTATTCCTACTTTTAGGTAAGCCAGCTACTGATGTTAGTGTTACTGTGAAACTTCTACCACCCGCATTGATGCTGTATATTTCAGTGGAATTTGGATAACTCTTTATCTGTATCTAGTATATCTTCACCTCATTTTATTTTTAATTAATTGGATCATAGACATGCAAGCCCTCAGTTTGATCAAGCATGTTGTACATTTCCACAGTTTTTGTATGTTGCCCCCAAAATGTTGCAACTTTAAAGGCAACATTTTTATTTAATAAACTCTTCTATGTATGCGAATTTTGACTTTTGTTGAACTAACCAATATTTGAAACATTTCAATATTAATGCCATAATCAAGTTACGTAGTAACAAGCTACAGTGAGGACAGGTGAGGGATTTTAATGGAATAGGAACACTTGATTTTTATCTGGATAGTCAGTGAATGGTATTGAAGATTGGTCTGGTGTGTAATGTTAACACAACCAACTGCTGCACCAAATAGCCACAAGGGGGGAGGGGAATTTTGGTAAAGGGGTGTGTGCAAGAAGGGCCAGTCCCAAGAGTTTCTTAGAATAAATCCCCAAAGAGGTTGTGGAATCACCATCACTGGAGGTTTCTAAGAAGAGAGCCATGTTTTTGCAACCAGAGATGAGGTAGATATACTTATCCATTTCCTCCTACTGTGAAACAAGAACTGGATTGCCTCTCAAGGTTCTTCAGAATCCCCCATTCGGTAAGTATGGCATGCATTCCTTGTTCCTAGATACCTAACAGTTTACATTTGAATCCAGATTGTTCCATAGGACTTCTGTCCTCATCATTATTTACCATTCTGCCACTCTTTAAACCATCCACAGACTTTATCAGCAGTGACTTTAGGAAGTAAATATCAATCACTGTTGGAAATACTGACTAGCTTTAGGTCTAATACTGCTGATACTTGCAGAACCCACTAGTTGCCAGTGGGAAGCAATCACTGAATGTGGGTGACAATGACTCTCCCTTATTGGCAGCTACTTTGAGACTTGTCAATTTGCCATTTCTTAATCATTCAACATGTGCTTTCCTGATGTAGCATAGTGCTCACATTTTAATTGGAATGTTGTACAGTATTAATAGAGCCTTGTAAATCCATGGACATTTGCAACTGCCATGGGCCATTTTTGGGTAGTGCAGTAGATGTGAATACAACTATGCAGGTTCTACTTGGCTGGGGTGTCTGGCTTACGGGCCTCAAGGCTGAGCAGCCTGTGTCTGGGTCTGGATGGCAGGTTGGAGACAGGCTGTTCAGCACTTGCTAGCTGTGCCACTTCCCACCCAGTGGCTCAGGATCCTTGGGCAGATCTAGCATTCCCACCATGGCTCAGCCCAGCAGCACTGGCCATACTCCCAGCCCACTGGCTCCTAGGTCTGCCCTTGGCTGTGGTGATTGGAATGGGTGGCTCCTTAGTCCAACCCTCCTTAGTCCCAACCCTTTCAGTCCACTGTGATGTAACACACACAGCTGCTGCCACGTGCTGTCACTCACTCCCCCATGCCCTCAGGAGCAGCATGTGATGCGACAACAGCCTTGCCTTCCACTTGCTTCTCTCAGCTTCCCCCCGACCTGTGATAACCTCTCTGAGACTGTGTGCTGGTGAAGATCCAGGTAAAAGACAGTTAATGGATTGCAGATTGATCCTGGCAGATGCAAGTCTATTTTGTTTTTACTCTGGACTCTAGGTGTTAGATCAATGCCTGACAATAGATTAAGTATATTCTATAGAGGTTCTTACAAGGCTCATCACTACAGTGTATCAGTGCCTTCAAACAGTGCAATAGAAATCTGTCACTTAGGGTGTGTCTAGACTGCACGGTGGTTTTTTGTTTTTTGTTTTTTTTGTTTTTTTTAAAGCGGCCTGGAGTTTAGAGAATCTTTTAGCTATCCTGGGCTCAGGCCACTGATCAGGGTTTCAGTGCTTCTCTTCAAGGTGAACGTGATTGATCCTGTGGTAAGCCAGTGTCAAGTTCATGGTAGCCTGTGTTGCTGAAGAGAGATGCTGCAGAATGTTGTTCTAGTTGGAGTTTCCAGAATGTTGAAGAGTTGATGCCTAGGCATATCACATTGCTATAGTCCAAATATGAGGTGACAAAGGTGTGAATAACTGAGGCCTGGTCATTGTCCATTAGGATGGTATTTAGCGTATTGCTAAACCACAGACTTAATTGTGGATGTCTACCTTCTAACAACGGGGGCTATGCACTGCAACTACAAAACTGAACTTTATCAATCTTGCAGTATCCTGGAAAATAATTCTCCACAAAACTATATTGACTGGGATGATAAGTCTGGTTTTTTAATTTCTGTAATAATTGAATCCCATATCAGCTTTTCTATTTTTCCCAGGATTGGTGTCAGACTGATGACCCTGGTCATATTGCTTGACCTTTTTGGAATATTGGCACTAGTATTTTTTTCTAACTTTCTAAAATTTCCCTGCCTTTCAGAATTAAAAATTAAGTTTGGTGGGCCAGAGATCCCCTTAACCAACTCCTTTGGGACTTCTGGGTGCAAGTTACTAGGGTCTTATGGGTTGGGAAGTAGTTCATTAGCCTCATGTAGTATAAATACTGTACATCCTGCTTTCACGGTACAGAACAAATATTGAACACTTACATCATTAATTGTGCCAATTTCATCTGGTGATATAACCCTACTTCTGCTTGGATTTCTTTTTTGGAGGGTGGGGGGATGAGGGGAAAGAGTTCCTAATCTTTACAAACTCTTTTGTTCTACCTCTGCCAGCTATAGATTTTTTTTTTACTGTTTTTTTAACTTGTCAATTTTGTATACTTTAAAGTTACAGTTTTTTAATTGATTGCTTCATTTTTTCATATCATTTAGAAAAAACCCTTATTTCAAATTGCTGCCTCTTCTTTGGCACTGGAGTAGAAAGGACTCTGATTAAAAGTTGACCACTTTCTGGATGCCTGGTGTTTTGTCCTTCTAATAAGCTCTTCTTTAAGAACTCCCCATTTTCATTCTCATTTTTCAGTCTAAATTTGTCCCCCAATCAATTTCATTCATTTATCCTCAGTGTCAAGAAATTATGTCTCTTTGATGCACCGTGTATATACTATTATTGGGAATGTTCTGTTTACCCATTGTCATGGGGCTGTCTTCCCGGCCACCTCCGGAGGGCCGGGATGGGACCCAGAGTCTCTATATACAGTCACGTTAACACCAGCCCCACTGGCCCGAGGCTCTATGTGTAATCACGGGGTGGCCTTTTAAGGCAGGGCCTGCTGGGATGTGATGGCAGGCCACTGATGGGGCGGGGTCACACCCCTGATAAGGGAACCTGGGTCCACCCTACTCCACCAGGTCCCAGCCCAGGATAATCCACCACTCCCTCAGTGGGGAATCCACCCGAAACGCGCTGAGGTTCCCGGGGTGGGAGAGGCGGCTCCTGCACCCTCTCTGGGTCACGCCCTCTCTTGTCCAACAGGGTCTCTTCCCATGTACTCGCCGGGTCCTCCGCGTTCTGGGGGGTGACTTCTCCTCTGTGGACGACCCCAGCAACATCCCAGCTGGCCCTGGTGCCTTCACTCGCTTCTCCTTGGGTTGCTGGTGGATGCTGGTCAGGAGCTCCCTTCCTAAGTCCTTCCCCTCTGGCCACCAGCCCAGTCTGAGCCTCTCCCCAGGCTTTTATAGCTGAGCTGAAGCCTGAGCATACTTGGTAGGGCTGCGGGGGCAGGGACTCTGCTGCCAGGTTTCCCTGGCTGAGCCCTGCAAGTTCAGTGTGGGGCTGCTTTGCCCCATCACACCCATATTGAATATAATTACTATACACCCATTCCAATGACTAATTTGTCTCGAGGACCAAAATAATTACCTCAGGCCAAGTGCAATACCTTTTTGTTAGAAAAACAATTTATTAATGACTTCATGAGCATCTATCATATTTCTCCTAAACTGACTTCCCTCCCAAAGCCACTCCATTTTTTGTCAAATATCTGTCAAGCATCTATCTGTAAGGAGTGACTCTTCCTGTTCTCTGCTTGATTTGGTGGCCAGTAATAGACTACTGCTCCCCCCAACAGTAGACCCTTCTCAGTTTTGTTAGCACGTTGATATGACATCCAGTGTTTCTGAGTTAAGTCTAAAATAACGGTGTCTTTAAGTGACTCCCTCTAGATCCATCCTGATCAGCTTATAACCAGATGTGTGAATTGTCCCACCAGGTTTCTGTAATGCCAATTTATATACTTTCCTCATCAATGAGAATTAAAAATCCTTTTCTCTGTTACCCAGATCCCTAACACTGGTGAATAAAAACCGAAAAGATTTGTTTTTGTGTTCTTTACCACAACAGTTCAATTTGTTCATGACCTTGTAAGTTTATTCCTTTAGTACCCTCCTCTTGTTTTTGCTATTTCATGCCCTGCTAGCTGTTCCAGCTAGTCTCTAACCAAGAACTCTGTTACCTATGAGATGCAAGGTGTCCTGTTCATGCATTACCCTTGCCCATGGAATGTTAAGCCAAAACATTCAGCCTCTTACAAGTCATGTAGCTTATTGTGCATCTGCAGTATCTTCTGCCTTATTTTGACCATTGGGATAAGATCTCCAAGAACATTGCTTGGACTTTCCTTTTTCTCCACTCACTTCCAAGATGTCAGAAGCCTTCTATAATCTGGGTAATTCCATGTGATGCCATGTTTCCAGTTCCAATGTGTATCTGTCAGAAACAGTGGAGTCTTGCCTGACAACTTCATAGTCCTGTCAAATCTTGCAGTTACATTTCCTGTCTTCACTCAAAGGACAATTGTCCTTGTGTTCCTTCTGAATTCAGCCTATCCTTTTAAATAGGGAATTGCCAGTGATCTTGATGTTCCTAGGATGGCTTCAGAACCTCTCTTGGTTGCTTATTTCATACCATAGGGACATTAAATGTGTCTCCTGTAGTTCTTTGTTCCATTCTTCCAGAGACAGATTGTTCTATGGTTGACTTGTAAGTATCTGAAAATGATCTGATAATTCTAGTTGTTGAATGCCTCCTGACTCTTACTTTCTTATTCATTGTCTGAATCTTTGTTTCTATTTTGTCCAATTCCCTCAGCACCTTCCTTTGGTAATTAGCAAAAATTTGGAAATTGTTAACCAAGAAGTCTTTGTGTTATCAAATTTTGCATGATGTTACAATGTATGCTTCCAAACTTCTCCTCCTCTATGGTCACCAGCTTGCATTTCATACACCAGAAATGCATTCTGTCTTCCAGCAGAAATAAGAACATTGCACATTCAAGGCAGGGGACAGTAGTTGTATCCTCATAGATGTTTGCTACCTATTGTAGATCATATCTAAACCAGAAATCTAAACCCCCTTCTATTAAAGTCCCACTGAAACTCCGTTTGCTTCTCCTATTCACCTGGCAAATGACTTAATTACTAAGCCCATTGCTATTCTCTCCCAACAGGGCCCTCACTGAAACAGACCTGTCCTCCTACATAATTCAGAGTGTCCATAGTCCAGCCACACAGCTCTCTCAGAACAAATGTTCCATGGAATCCAAAGCTCCACTATGTGGAACTTCCCATTTTGCTGCTGCTTTTATCCTGCTAAAATGTGGGTATTTGAGGGAGGAGGGCCATAAATATTGGCCAAAATGTTTTGCAAGAAAACTTTCATCAAGGAGGTACACTGCTCCATCAGTTAAAAATAATCAAATAGCTAGTAGCTGAAAATTATAAAAATGATAATCCCATTAGACCAACTGTAAGTTTTTTGTTTTTTTTATAATCATTTTGAAGTATATTTCCACTTGGGTAGAAAATCAGGCTGAGGAATCTCTCCGGGGCAGAGCATAAAAGAATGGCTCCTGCTTTTCATTTGAGGTTAGGAAAGGTTTTAAATTATTCTTGGGGACTACTATGCTTCCATGAGCTCCCTTATTTCTGTTTGGGCTCAAACGTGGAACTCTGAGCACCTGCCACTTCTACTTCATCTGAACACACTTACAAGGCACCAATGTTAGACATTAAAATACATTACAGCTGCAATCATAACTCCTATATGAGTGAATCATAACCCTGCAATACCACCCAGTAGAACTAGAGAGTACAAGGTAAAGTGCCACCTTTCTTCCCTGTGAGGACTCACTGCATTATGTGTCACAGGACGGCAGGAGAGCAGCCTCTGTAGAGATGGTGCTCTCCTCTCATAGGTGGGTGGGATGGAGACTGGGTAGAGCCAAGATTTCAGCCACTATCATGCTGGTCTCTGTACCTGATCCAGTGCAGAGGGGGAAGTTGTCCGATTCTGGCTTGTCTTAAAAGCTGATTACATCCTCCCTGACCTAATCAGGGAGAGAAGTGGCATGCAGAGACACAGTTCCCTCCATGATCCATTACTGGTGCAGGTGCTATTTTGTGGCTGCCTCTGGTTCAGAGCAAGTTGTGTACTTACTAATCCATATACACAATCCACATAAACATGAGGGGGGATTTGTACAATCAGTCTTTCCAAGAGATCTTATGTGAGTAATCAGAAGTGTGTTAGCCATTATTAATAGTATTTATTCTTGTCAGGAAGCTCCAGCCATGGACTTGGAACTCCATTATGATCAATACTAAAGAAACACGAAAATATGGTCTCTGCCCAGACAGATATTTCAGCTGGCATGAGAGATCTTATTTTCCTCAGACTGTAAGATTTTTCTATCCTTGTACATAACATACTTGCCATTAATACTACTGCAGGCATTGGAAACGTTTGTCAGCTTTGAACCAGAAACCAAACCTAAATGGGTCATATAGCTTTTTGTTTCTTTGCAACACATCCTGTACTGAGAGGTTGTTCATGAATATTTTTCCAATGCAGTGTCTTAGTTCATGAACTTCTTCTTCTTTAGAATACTACTAAGTTTAATAAGAACATCCCCATACTTAATATTAATAAAATGTGACCGTTCCAGATTAGATGCCAGAGTTTGAAACATCCACAAATGACAGCAAATCTAGCCTGGGGCACAATGAAAATGAGTGAAAATGTAAGCCCTTAGCTGTGTCAGTCTAGATCAGTCATTCTAAAACTCTGGATTGGACCCCAAAGTCCTGGGCATCTGCCTCAGCAAGTAGCTTATAAAATAAGCCTAGAGTGTTTGGATTTTGGCTTTGGCCTCTCTGCCTGCGGTGGTGAGGCTTATACTTTGATTCTCCCACCCATGGTAGTGGGGGATCAGTCAGGTTCAGTCTCCTCTCCTGGGGCCATGTACACAGTGTTCCTTGTAAGTTGTGTACTTGTGATTCAAATGCTGCCTAGCTGACTAGCAGAGTGCCTATAGGTAAGTTTTTTTTGTTTCTACTGGTGGTGCGCATTCACACATCTCAGTGCACATAAAAATATATCCCCCACACAGATGGAAAAGTTAGTGGGAACATTGCCATCTAGTAACTTTTGTTGTCAGAAGAGGGACATGGTACAGCAAAGTTTGAGAATCCCTGACTTAGAAATTCCAGTCCAGTGGCATCTCTGGTTACTGTGTCAAATGTGTTTGTCTGCTCTTTGCTTGCCCATACCACAAATCCACCCCATCACTTGAAACATATATCATAGAGTGATGTGAGTCAGGATGGACTAGTGTGGAAAAGTTTGTGTCTAGTGGTAGTCTGCTTATTAGGAGATCTCTGTAAGACTAGGAATCTTTCCCTAGACCTCTATTAACTTTGGTACTTCTTCGGGTAGTGTCCCTGTGGGTATTGGGCTCATCCTGGCACTGCAGACCAGAGATCTTTTAGCTGTTGTCTGCCGGACCGCACATGTGCAGTGGCCATCTTGCAGCTTTTCGCCCTGCTTCCGGTCACGTGGTCTGGCTCTGCCATTTCCTCCTAACTGTCTTCAGGCACAGATGGAGAAACAGCTCCCTCTCATGTGTCTCCTGACAGGAATTAAGGGAAGGGAAAATTGTTGTAGTTCATAGTTCTTAGCACACTTAAAAAAAAAAAAAAAAAAAAAGAAATGTATAGTAATATTCATCAAAATGCCTGGATCCTCAGTATCCAAGAAGTGTGCCACATGCAGGGAGTCCATGCCCACTTCAGACAGCCACGCATCCTATATAAGATGCCTCGGTGAAGGACACATACCTCAAAAGTGCCCCCACTGTACTAAACTGACTTCCCAGGTACATCGTGACCGCGACATGTGGCTCAAAATGTTGTTGTTTGACAAGGCCCTTCAGCCGCAGTCGGACTCCTCAACCATGCCGCCACGTCGTACTTCTCCCAAGGCGGCGCAGAAGAAGAAAACCCTTTCCCCGTCCCACTCTCTACCACTGACTAGAGTGAGCACGGCAGACAAGCCGAGCACCTCTGGATTGATGGTTACCCACAGACCAGAAAAGAAAAAACAGGTGCGCAGTACATCGGCACCGAGACCAATATCAGCACTGAGGCTGGCACCCACTCAGGCACCGACATTGTCTGCACTGAGCCCGCCGTCTGCACTGAGCCCGCCGGCTGTATCGGCACTGGGCCTGGCACCGGCACGGTCAACCCCACACACGTCGGTGCTCATCCCATCCGCACCAACTCTGGCACCACATGCTTCGGCGCTGACACATCGTTCCGATACGGAACCATCTTATGCACGGGTGATAATGACTCCTGCATCGATGCCACCCACACTGCCCATACATCATTCCCCGGCACCGACCAGGGAAAGAAAGAAAAGACCCACAAACATCCCACATCATTTCCAAGCCCAGAACCAGAATCATTCTCCCCAGAGCCACCCGCTCCATCTCCAGTGCGGCCCTCTCATCCATCCCATTATAGGTCCAGGACCCAATGATTTTTGCCCAGCGTATCTCCTCATTCAAGATACCATCATGACCACCGCCATCATTTACCTTCACCAACTTACTCAAGGGGTAGGTCAAGATCACCTAGGTCTCCCTCATACCCCAGAAGTTCCAGGTACAGGGATGACTATAGATGTTCATACAGGCATTCACCCTACTGTGATGATCATTGGCGCAGGCACTATAGTCACTGGGACCAGTGTTTCCACTGACCTGCCCATTCAAGGGGCATTTCACCATCACCTGCTCCTTCAGACATTGCCCCAGACAAGAGCAGAGCTGCCTCTCCACCTACGGAGAGGCCGCCTATGCCCACCAGTGACCAGCCGATAATGGTCCAACAGCTTACAGTGGAGGGCACGCATCGATCTAATACGGAGGGGTCCCACCAACAATCCCCTACAGACATAGAGTCTTCCTCTCTGGATGATGCTGTATTCACAGGAGACACCTAACTGACAGATGACCTGAAGGATTTTCAAGAACTGTTTAAAAGGGTCGCCAACAGTCAGAATGCCCAAATGGGGGAAGTTCAGCAGAAGCAACACGACCTGCTGTGAAACCTACACCCCTTGCACTCTTCCAAAGTCACCCTCCCATTGGATCTTTACAGCACAGGGAGTCATTCAAGATACCAAAAAACCTTCATTTTTGCTCAAGGTTAACTCCTCCTTTTATGTAAATGAACCTATTATTCTTCCCATCTTTTATCCCAAGCCACATTCCTCGGAGCATCAGGCAAGACTGTACTCCCTTGACATCCACAGGGCCTTGGCCTTTTACATCAAGAGAACTCGCAATCTGCAAAAGTCCCAACTTTTTTTTTTTAAATTAGGACCTTGCACATGTACATTAGGCACAAACTCACTTTTCAGAATGCAGCAGTGCCAGCACTAGTTGTGTTGACTGTCCACTGATCATGCACAGTGAAATATTGTACCAAGTCCTACGGTATTTTGAAGGTTTTTTTTCCTAGTGCATAGGTCCTAAAGGTAAAGTGTACCGAGAAGAGAAGGGAACACCAACAATATGTAAGACTACTATTTTACAGCAGAACTTTGTACATCATTTGCAAAGAATATTTAAATTACACTCCTTTTTGATGAATTCTAGCTAAATATTTGAAGGGAGTAGGTGGTTTCTGGTGAACAGTTGCATGGCTGTTTATGCACTTAGGTGCCTTATTCAGATTTTAGGGACAACTTCAGCAGGACTTTATATATTAAATATTTTCTTCTTATGAATATGGTCCATCCAGGTGAAAGCTGGCTTATTTGGCTTCTATGCTGGAAGACACAGGAAAGTGAAATCTATCCCACCAACCCATTAGGACTGCAATAGCAATCACAGCGCACTCAAGCAATGGCACAAGCAGTTGGGGCTGCCAGATCCATGTGAACATAGATTCTCCAGACTGCTCAAATGTAGAATTTTAATGGCGTACACAAGCATCCTTCCATGGCCACTTAACCACTGTGAGCTCAAGCCTTCTGTGGTGCACTTGTGTTTCCTTCCACACCATAAATTTTAATGTCTTTGATATGATTTTGCATATAGGCTTTGGATCTGGAGTCTTTCTGTTCATTTCAATGGGACATGTGTATTTCAAAAGCATAGTAAGAGGAACAGACTGTGGAGGTGAGGGGAAAACAATAAGGCTAATGAATACTCCTTCTCCTGCTTAGATATTTTAACACAATCAACTGTTAAATGTGATGCACAGATGATGTGATAATGAGCACAGGGGGCTAAAGATGGGGTGATCTGAGCAGAGAAAGCAAGGGCTGGTGAACTGCAGTGACGCAGCTGATTATTTAGTTTCAAATGTTTTGTCTAGTCCATTTTACATCCAGTGTAGCTTGTAAAAAGTAGTTACAGAATTCCTAAGAAATACATCTTCATGGAAATTAGGTTCCTTACTCCTATAAAATATTGAGGGGGTGGATGGGATTTAAGTCCAAATGCTGGAACTCTTGTAACTGCATGGCTCACTTGTGACTGAGGAATGTGGCTAAATGACGAAGCTGGACCTTACCAGAAATACATTGTTTAATGCTTCTATCCTGACATCCCTTTGCAATTCCAGTATAAACATGGCCACTCAAACATTGTGCCATTTTCTAGCGAGGTGTTGGAATTGCTGGTCACCAAAAAAAGTATGGGCCCTGCTTTCAGCAACATGTCTTCAAGGTTGAATCTGTCAGACTAGAAATCTTCCCTCGTGTCACTTGACTCAGCAAAAGCATATATGCCTTCTTAAATAAAGCATGCATTTTCTCCTTAGGCACTGATTCTTAGGGTGCTTTACATGAGTACACACATGCAATCCTGGATTGGAGCTATATTCACTTGTTGGCAGCGCATTACTGATACACATTTGCACCAGTACATGGATGATTATGCTGTAGTTGCACACTCAAAGGAGGAGAAACAAATAGCCCTTAATTGCTTTTCTGAAGCTTACAAAAGCCTGGGGATAACTCTGAACGCTGGCAAAACAAAAGTTCTGCCCCAGCCAGTCACCAACCAATCATCAGCCCCAGCAAGGAAGATCTACGCTTCCAGAAAAGAACCGGACAATGTGGAATACTTGACCTACCCTGGCAGCCATTTCTCAGTGGACAGACATGGATGTTGAGATTCAGCACTGAATCTGCTGCAGCAGCACTGCTTTTGGCAGGCTATCTTGCCAGTTGTTCAACAATCACAACAGCAGAATGCAGGCTAGACTTTTAGTTTATAAAAGGTGGTAATCTCAACTCTCCTCTGGGTGTGAGAGGTGGCAACTTACAGAAACACAAAAAAACCTTGGAACAAGCACCAGTGCTTTAGTTGGAAGCTCCTCAGCATAAAGTGGGAGGATCCCTACACTAATGTCTGTCCTCACAGGCCAACATCTTCAGTGTTGAGGCCCTGATTATCCAGCGCCTTATATAGGCTTACCAAAACAATTGATGTATGGCAAATTCATCGAAGGGGAGAGGCTATGGGGACCAAAAGAACTGTCTTCAAGACAAAACATTGACACCATACACTGGAAGACAGAAACCCACCTGGATAACTGGCAAAGACTTGTTAGAGAAAGGAAGCTCACTTCTGAGGAAAATCACCTTGTGCCTGAAAGTCAAGATAACTGTCATGCAGCAATCACAGCCCAATCCTATCTTCCAAGACCACCTGCGGTATCTGCCGACAAGCCTGTGGCCCAAGGAGCAGACTCCTCAGTCATCAAAGGACCCATGTAAAATAAAACCTTGTGAAAGAGCTCATCCTGAACTTCAAGGGATCACCAGTGACAGGAGTGTGTGTGTGTGTGTGTGTGTGTGTGTGTGTGTGTGTGTGTGTGTGTGTGTGATGCATGCAATAGGCCATAGCTTGTGAAAAATCACTATCCCACCCTAGGCTGCATTTGCTGACTGAGGCACTGATTCTTGTGTTTTCTCCTTGGAACAAAAATGACTTCTCACAACTACAAGTAGAAAAGGAGACAGTATGCTTACATGAAAGCTGTGCTTAATGGGAAATGTTTATGCCTTGTTCCTGAAAATTATTCTGGTCACATTAATAGTACAGGACAGACTTTAGTTTGTACTATGTGAAGAGGGTTGAGGGGGATGAAGACCTTGAGGTCAGGGCAGGGTATTGTCCTTGGGGAATTTTTTTAAAAGCTTTCCATTTATTATGAATTGGTCTAGCCCGAGGGAAATAACATGCTCTTCACAACTCATTTTGAGCACCCAGGGTAAATCCCCTTGCTGCAGGGATGATCTAGGAAAAATATTACTATCCATCAAGCATCTGCAGAAGAAAGGAAAGTTAGAAAAATTTCCTTTCAATATCATAGGAGGGATTTGACTAAGGGAGTCATGTGAACCCCAAAGAACTTCCTTAGCTCTTAAGTCACCACAGCTCCTTGGAAAATAAGTTCCTTTATTAAACATACCGTATTTTCCGGCGTATGACTACTTTTGATGCTAAAAAACATCCCCCAAAAATCGGGGGTCGTCTTATACGCTGGGTATACAGGCGGCGGGGCAGCCCCGGCGTGCCTGGGCTGCCCCGCCACCCGAGCCCCTCTGCGGCTTAGCAAAGCCTCGGGGGAAGCCGGTGGCGGGGCATCCCAGGCGCGCCGGGGCTGTCCCGTTGCTGGGGTGTCCTCAGAGGCTTTGCTCCCGGTGTCCCTGGTCTGCTGGGGACCGTCTCCAGCAGACCAGGAACACCGGGAGCAGAGGCGGAGGGGCGCTGGGGTATAAGACGAAAACCTATCTTTTAACTAAAAAATTAGGGGGTCGTCTTATACGCCCAGTAGCCTTATATGCCGGAAAATACGTTAAGTCTGTGCTCCTTTAAAATGATCCTCATTCAGCTAAGGATCTGGCTCAGATTTTTCAATGACATTTCAAAGATTAAAAATGCCAAAAATCTCCTAATAAAATTTTCAAAAGTGTCCTAACTGTTCAGATGATCACAGTGGTACCTTCTGACTTGGGAATCTCAAGAATGCCTTTTGGTTTCAATAGCTTAACTTGCCTATGTAGGAGCTTTTGAAAATCCCACTGGGTACCTCACTGCAATTTTAGGCACTCAGAAACCTTTGCGTATCTAGTCCTCAGTAAGGAAAACTCTGATTTGAGGATCTAGTCTGCTGAATATTAGAAAATACCTTTCAGCCCAATGAAAAGTAAAGTCTCGGCATTTAAAAAAGTTTCCATGCGCTGTGGTGGTCAGAATGAAAAGATTTACAGACCTTAAATGAAATGATGCCGCCAGATGCTGCTGTAAGCAGGGAGGCGGGGGAGAGAAATCAGCAGCTGCAAATCCTCATACAACATCTCACTTAAAATGTCATGTGTGCTACTTGGTTTAAATTGTCACCCCTCCAGCAACCACAAACAATGCAGAAACAGCAGATGTGTTTTCTATTTAGAATTAAACAGTTTATCTCAACCACTGTCATTGTTACAGAGGGAAAATAAATAAATATCCATGTTAATGTAAACTTCAAAAGGTACTTTCTGGCAAGAATGGCTATTTCTGAATCCAGAGTCCACTGAGAACCAAGATTTGACCAGATTTTTTTCCAATAGGGATGCTGGCAGCTCAGAGTGTAGTAAAACTTAGACTGGTCAAAAAGATTTTTTGGCCAGATATTGCATCCAATAACTCATGTCATTTATACTTAATGGTCCAGAAAATTTAAGTAAACATCATAAATGTCTTTTGTTATTAAATGTTCCATTTAAAAAAAATTGTTTAACTCTTGCTTACTGGACAGTAAAGAAAGCATTTATTTGCCTACATGATAATCTGAGTCACCTCCTGGAGATTTAGGAATCTGATATAATTTCACCCTAGCCCAGAACTGCAAAAGAAAAACACAAACTGAAATGTCTTGCTGAGAGCATTTTATCTTGAAATTAAGTTACTTCTGAACTTGCCCTTCAGTCGTCATGACCAATTTCCTATCCTACTCACATGTTTAGAAGATGATAGCTTTCCTCTTCCTATGGCCAAGCAGTCACTACTATATGCATATTAGATAATCTCTCTTTTAGCAGTAGTATTTCTCCTTTTTTAAAGAAACAATTGGGCCATATCTTAAAAAAATATAGGTATTTTCTCCAGGAAAATAAAGGTAGAGATTCACTTAGCTGTTGATGTCCTGCAATTATTTTTTTTTTTTAAAAGGACATGATCTAGGTGCCTATGTATTTTGACTAAATCAGACTTGAATTCTTTCCCTGATCTAAAGAAACTTTGATAGGTGAAATATTACCACTTTCTTTTGAGTCTGACACACACTTCAGCAAATGCCTTTCTAGTGTTTGATTCTCAGCCAATATGTTAACATACCACCATTTAGCATATTTCCAGATTTTATATTTTTACAATGAGATTTTTGTTCTCATTCAAGTATACGCGCCAGTCCTTCTGACACCTTTCCTGTTTAGACATGGGCAGAGAAAAGGTCTGTATATTCAGCCAATGAAGAACTGTGTTAGCCATTACACATATTGGAATTGGGACAAATTCAAATCCCTATGCACTAATGTAATGTTGTGTTATGGTCCCCATCCTGTAAACCAATGGTCCCCAACCTTTTGGGGCTGCCGGGCGCCCACGGGCGGCACCACGCATGTGCAGCATGCCCGGAGTGGGGGCCGCGCATGCGCCGGGCACATGGGGCCTGGGACGCAAGAATGACTCTTGTAATGTGCTCCCCCATTCAATAGCTTATACCAAGTTAAAACTTGTAGTACTTAACCCAAGAGAGCAGCCCATCTGTTGGATTGAGAAAAGGGCTGAGTTCTTAAAATCTTGAGTTCTGGCCTTTGCTCTGACTCTGGCTGAGTGGCAAATGTGAATTTTGCTCTTCAGATCATATCAGCAAAAAGGTTAGGGCAGCAGCCCACCTGACTCAATGCAAACAGGTTGACCACCGGTTGCTAATGGAAACTCATTTAATTACAAAATGGCTGAGCCATTTTGCTAGTGCTGCAGTGAGTGAGACCATTTAATTTAAATTATGAAACAGATTAAGCATTTTAACGCTCAGGTTAATTTATCAAACTTTTGTTTTAAATAAAGTACAATTAATTTATGTCCAACACAAGGTTTCCATTTTTTCTTTATTGATGGTTGGAATGGAGAATTTTTTTCTGGTTGGGGCCACTGACCCACAGAGAAATTATTTGGGAACCACACAAGTGAAAAGCAAAAAACTCCTCCAAAAAAGCCCAACCTCACTGATGTGGCCCCCAACTGAGACACCTCACTCGTCTGATGCTCCAGCCTCACAGGGTGAGGGGAAGGGACAGGGAGGACTGGGGTTCATGGTTTCCCATAGACCAGATTTACTGTGCTGGAGTTAATGGATTTTGTGAACCCTTTAGGTTCTGGGGTGGGGACAAATGAGGGGTTCAGGATGCAGGACAGCTGCCAGCCAGTGGGCTAGGCATTGGGGAGCAGGATCTGGGTGGGAGGTGGGGGTGCAGGAAGGAGTGGGGTGCGAGGTCTGGGTGAGAGTAGGGTGCAGAAGCAGGCTGGAAGTAGGGTGTTTCGGATGTGGGGAGAAGAGAGGGAGCAAGAGCAAGGAAGGGTGCAGTATCTGGCCAGGAAGGCGGGTGCAGGAGCAAGGAAGGGTATAGAAAAAAGCTGGGAGTGTATGGTCTTGGCAGGAGGAGATGGGCGAGTGAGGGGGCTTGAAGGTGTGAGGATCTGGGCATGAGAGGGGACACTTACCTGGCTTTGCGCCTCCACCGCTCTGGTTGGCCCGCCAATGGGAGCAGCGGGGGAAGCCTCTGGATAGCACGTTACTGCGCGGCCTTCTCTCCAGCAGGGTGGGGAGGAGTGAAGTTCAGCCCCCTCTCCTCCTCTCCCATGCAGCGGGGAGCCCACACTGCTGCTCCAGCCTTGTGGTTGTGACAAAGCCATGGGGCTGGAGCACTAACTCCAGCTTCCCAATCAGCGGGGGTGTGGGGGGGGGGGAGAGAGGGCGGGTGTGTGAAGAATATCCTGACTTTTCCCACCAGACCTAGCTCGTGGACAGAGGCAGAGCAAGTGGCTCCGTGCACTGCTGCTCCCCCTCCTCCATCCAGTGGGAGCCACTTGCTCTGCCTCTCTCCACAAGTTGGTCTGACAGAAAAGGTGAGAGTTTTCTTCACCTCCTTCTCCCTCATCCTTCCATGCACCCTCTGAGTGCACAAAGCTGGTGATCGTGGCTGCATGGTGACAGCGAAGCTGGAGCAGCAGCACGAGCTCCCTGCTACGGGGGGAGGGGGGGGGGGAGGGAGAGAAGAGGGGCTGAGCTCAAGCCGCGAACCACCTGTAACATGGCTGTAGACCGCACTTTGAGAACCAGTGGGTTGGGGACCAAGTCTCATTTTTGCCTTGGGCACCAATGCATCCAAGTTAATGTTACATCTTATGTTGTCAAAAGCACTTTGTCCTTAGTGTCCTGTTTGTCTTCTAGGTAACATGCATCCAGGAAAAAAATGCAGTAAGCTAAAATGATTTACAAAATTAGACTCCTGTGGCATAAAGATGGGAAGCAGAGCTCTTCTTACTGCAACTATCTTATTGAAAGCTATGGGACTTAAACACTTAGAAAAATCAGGACCTTAATTTCTCAAGACTGGTTTGAGTAATATGTGAGCCTTAAGTGGTCCTTGTGCAGTGAAACAAAAGACAGGACTATGTAGCACTTTAAAGACTAACAAGATGGTTTATTAGGTGATGAGCTTTCGTGGGCCAGACCTATCTTTGTAATGGGTAAGATAATTAGTGTCTTTAAGACCCAGGCATAAAGTGTCAAATTTAAGCATGAATGACAGTTCAGAGGTTTCTCTTTCAAGTCTGGTGTTAAAATGTCTTTGAAGCAGTATGCAGGTAATCCAGTCGTTGAGACAATGCCCTTTCTGGTTGAAATGGCAAGAAACTGTCTTTTCTTTGTGATACTGTCTGATATCCGTTTTCTGTGCATTGATTCTTTGGCGAAGTGTCTGAGACGTTTGTCCAATGTACATAGCAGATGGACACTGTCAGCACATGACATAAATTATATTTCTGGATGAGCAGGAATATGTGTTCTTGATCTTATAACTGAATTGGTTAGGTTCAGTGATGGTGTCAGCAGAGTAAATATGTGGACAAAGCTGGCAACGGGGTTTGTTGCAAGGAAAAGTTCCAGGGTTGGTATTAGTGTGATATGTCCTGTGGTTGTTGGTAAGAATCATCCTGAGTTTAAGTGGTTGTCTGTAGGAGACTATGGGTCTGTCTCCCAGAGCCTCTCAGAGTGTAAGTATCCTATTCTAGTATAGGTTGTAGTTTATTGATAATGTGTTGGATGGGTTTAAGTTGGGGGCTATAGGTGATGACCAGTGGTGTTCTATTGTTGGTTTTCTTGGGTCTGTCTTGAAGTAGTTGGTTTCTGTGTATTTGTCTTGCTCTTTCAATTTGTTTTTTTTTTATTTCTCCAGGTGGATAATTGAGGTTTATAAATGCTTGGTAGAGATCCTGAAGTTTCTGGTCTCTGTCAGTGGGATTAGAGTAGATGCGGTTGTATCGAAGGGCTTGGCTATAGACGATGTATCGTATGGTGTGTTGTGGATAGGAGCTGGAGGCATGTAGGTAACTGTATGAGTCAGTGGGTTTTCTGTAGAGAGTGGTATCTAATTTACCACTGGTGATTTGTACTGTGGTACACAGGAAATGGATCTCTCGTGTAGAATGGTCCAGGCTGAGATTGATGGTGGGGTGTAGGTTGTTAAAATCTCTGTGGTATGTCTCCAGTGTTTCTTGACCGTGGATCCAGATCATAAAGATGTCATCAATGTAGCGTAAGTAGAGAAGGAGTAAAAGGGGACGGGATCTGTGGAAATGTTGTTCTAAGTCAGCCATAAAGATGTTAGCGTACTGTGGGGCCATGATGGTACCCATGGCGCTGCCACTGATCTGGAGGTATAAGTTGTCCTCAATTTGGAAATAATTGTGGGTGAGAACAAAGTTATATAGGTCTGCTGCCAGATTGGCAGTGCTGTCCTCTGGGATAGTGTTTCTAATTGCTTGTAATCCATCTTCATGTGGGATGTTGGTGTATAGAGCTTCTACATCCATGGTATATTTAAAAAAAAAAGTCTGTATCCCTTAAAAATGGCTTCTAGTATCCTAGCAATTTGCACAGCTTAACTTCAAACAAGCTTAATTTTCTCGCAACTGTGTACATTTTTCAGTCAGCCTTATTCAAAACAGCTCTTCAGGAATTTAGAGGTTAATTTTAAAACTGCTTCCAAAGCAATGGGAAACTTGTCAGATAGGTAAAGGGCAAGTGAACTACATGTTGAAGGGTAAGGATACATTTTTACAGCATTGCTTGGGAGAAATGGGCATAATCCTTTGCCACAGAAATCAGAGGCAGTTTTGCTATTTATTGTAATGGCAGCAGAATCAGGTCTTTCAAAGCACAAATTCTGTTTTTTATAAAATTAAAATCCTGGCTAGTGTATAACTGTTTAAAATACTTATAAAACTGAGAGCACTAGGGTCCCATTTGTGAGTTACCTGAAGGGGGAGGGAATTCTTTTCTGAAGTTTGTTATACAAAATTATTTGAGAAATCATTTAGAAGAATTATTCTTGATGTGTAGATTGTTAGTGAACAGGGGTTTTTTGTGTTGTGTTTTTGGCCAAATATTCAGTTGTATGGGTCACATGGGGTATGTGATAGTGTTGCTGTGGCTTGATTGGATGAATATATATCTTAAACACTTAGAAATCAAAAGTAAGACTAACCTTAGATTGTTGTACTTTTCATTCTATAGTGAGTACACCCAGAGCTACACATTGCTGCTTCAGCTTCTTATACTCTAACTTTCAGCTCATGGCTGTGCCCTTTTGTCAAGGGCTAAATGCTCCTCCCTGAGAGACATTAAGTCCACATATTTATGCCTCTACTGGCATGCCAGATGGTCACTGACTCCAAACCCCTCTCTCAGGAGAGGCAATTCTTACTAATTTAAAATGGCCATGTAACAGTCTCCTGGTAGAATAACTCCACACATCAAAGAGCACTCAGAGAGGAGTCCAGTGAGAGAAGCCATGGAAACAGCAGTCCCCATTTCAGATCTCAGCATCCACTTCACTGGCTCATGGAAGTAGAGGGCATCATTTGGCCCTCATTTCTTTTAAATGAAATAATTGTTCTTTCTCTTTTTTAAAAAGCTCCTTTTTGGGAGCAGCATTGCTGGTTGGAAACAAGTAGCAAGATGGGATGTAGCCCTGGGTGAGGTTGACAGCTTAAAATTGCCATGCCCCCAAATCATTCAACTAGGGTAGCCTCCCACGCTGCTCTGCTGGTCATACTCAACATGACTATAGGTAATGATTTATACCCAACTGAGGTACCTGGGTGCTTTTATCAAAGCTGCTTAGCAACTGACAGGGAAGGGACCAGCAAATTTTCCAGTACTCCAGCAGGCGCATAACCTCAGAATTATACCATCTTGCATTGCGCAGAGCTATGGACATTGCAAGCTCATTTAATTAGTTCAGTGTGGGGAAGATCTGCAGCAAGTGCTGTTGCAGAGCCAAGATTCACTGACACTTAATTTAAAATCTTGCTGGCTAAGATCTATCTTTCTGTAATTAGAAATCTTGTTTAATATTTTAATAAGTGATAGCAAACAGATCAAAGCAGTTTACCTAGGAAACTAAACAAAATCACAATCTAAAGATTTATGCACAGTAGATAGGATTTGAATTAGCCATGTTTCACCCTGACTGATGATGCAAACAGGCTACAGACCTTGAAGCGGAAGCTCCATCTTCTCAACAGCTTGGTTTCCCCTCTCCTGTTCCACAGTCTTTTTCTTTCAAGAGTTCTTTCAGTTGTCAAGTTGTGGGGAGTGAAGACAAGTCATGATGTCACTCCCCATTTTATATCATTTCTTCATATGGCAGAAACTCCTTTGTTCCAAGCCAGGGGTTCCCAACCCAGTTTGTGGAAAATATGAACTCCATTTTGGTACCTGTATATCATGTAGTCTGGTCACATGCTTTGCTGAGTCATAGCAGCAGATCTAGTGGTTAGGGAACAGGAGATGCTAAACACCTAAAGCATGGTTTGCAGGTGGTGGTCTAAGGTTATTTTACTCTATGGTGTAGGTCTCCAATTAATCCGGATTGCTTGTGTGATGTAATTGCTGGTAATTTAATATGAGCTTTGGGATGCATTTCTGTATTTATTTTTGAACTTACCCAAAGGCTTGTGTGCAGAACAAAAGTTTTATAAATATGGATGTAAATGAACAACACAAATTTCTCTCTTTCTATATACTGTATGCAGTGAAATTCCCTTATACAGGACCCGATTCTCTGATTTCCTCTCCTCCTCCCCCCTCAGTAAGTAATATTTCTGGAGACTACCAGAAAGAAATAATGATGATGATTAACAGGAGTTGAAGGAGGTTTGGAATGAGACCTGTACTTGCTACATCTGGCCTTCTAGGTTTCCCAGTCCAAAACTGAGTTTAATAAAGTGGGTCTAACATCTGATTCCCAGGGTGGAGTTAAAATGGGATTAGAGCTAGAGTATGGGGTGCTTCTGTATACCTACGTGCAATCTTATGTTGGTATTTAATGAGAGTCTCTTAAGGGTGATATTGGAGTCTTCAAGACATTTTTGATAACTTCATTGTCCATATGGATGACTCCTCCTTCAGACATGTGATGTCATGGCAACTGACACAATCTTAGGAGAGTCTTTATTTGCTTGTAGCTCTGGGTGTACTCTTTGATTTCTGGCTTGTTTTGCTAGGGAAGGCATTGAGGGTTGCAGGTAAGAGCTTTTTGTCGAGGAATAATCAGCCCAAAACCAAGAAGATAAAATACCAGTCTCTGTCTCCACCTCTGCTTTTGTTGATATTGTTCCCTCGCACAGGCAGCAGTCATCCCACGGAAAGTGAGTCCACACTATGCATTCACAATGTAGAATGGCAACCTTAGTTGCATTGCCCTTTCTCTTACTTTAGTCTTGAAGGTGCCACAGGACTACTCGTTGCTTTTAAAGTTACAGACTAACATGGCTGCCTCTGAGGCTTTCTTACACTATTGTGAAGCTTGTCCCACAGGAATGTTAACACAAATAATATGCATCTCAGCAGTGCATCAGGTAAAAGGTAAATTAGGCATTGTGATCACATCCCCTAAATGCTTCATGTGTGCAGAATCAGGATGGTGTCTAACTTGACTCACCAAGTACCGATTGCTGTCAATGAACTCTCTTGCAATTCAACACTGCAAATTTGACTTTGACTTCTTCTTCTGCATTCTTCACACTAGAGTTTCTTTGGCACAATCTCCTCTCCCATTTGGATGCCTTCTGCTAATTAAACAAGGAGTTTCAATGTATCAGTGATTTATAGAAACCCATCTTAGACACAACAACCAGCCATGTACCGACATTCCATTCCACTACAACTCAACCCTTAGCGTTGCCTTGCACTTATAAGAATAGTGATCATTTCTTAGTAAAATAGGGCCAAAGTCTGTGTTATAGTTTAAAAGGAAAGCAAAATTATGCAGAGGGAGAATATTGGAAAGCCAGATGGATTGTATCTGGAAATGTTTATCACTTTTAATATTTTGAAACCAGATGTTGGTGCACAAATGTTGCTGGTTGCAGCCATAGGAAGCTACGTTAGATAATTCTCTCTCTCTCTCTCTCTCTCTCTAACCTTGGTAAGAAATTACAATGTTTTGATCCAGTTAAGATCAACTATTAGTATATAATTGGCCAACCACGGTTATATACCGTTAAAAGAATAAGAAACAGATGCTTGATAGAGAGCTATCAGCCAAAGCATTCCTGATCTTTTTATAAAATGTAAACTTAAATATTTTGTGTCTTTTAATGAACTGCTATAGAACAACGTTAGTAGTCAAAACATTGCAAAAGATTAGACAGATGCAATTCGTCTTTTTTTTTTAATGTAGTCACAAAGTCAATTGTGCTCCTGGGGAAAATGGGCACAAAGCTGAATCCTGCCAGGTTATTAAAATTAGACCTCTTGTATAGGAACACAAAGTAGATATTTAAGAATAATGGCATTTTGACTAAAAAAGTAGATGCTTTTTATCATTCAAAGGGATTGTATGTGGGCGAGAAACCGCCTGATCACCATAAAATGGTGCAGTTGCATTACGAAGCAACACCTTCAGCTGTACATGTTAGTTAGCAAGTGCATGCCAAGAGATTATACTTGCAGTAAGGACAAATGCAAAAATGTTCAGATATTGTGGACATAGAGCAGATTCTGCTAATGCCATTCTGTTGCTAAGTTCAAACCTATAGAGCTGCCCTTACTTTTTTAATAAAGATAACTGAATTGGTTTGTCCTGTCCCTTTAAACAAAGAGCTGAAGCACAGAGCTTCAACAAATACAACACATGCCAGGGTGAAAACTAGTAAGGCCTCTGCCACCACTAGCAGCAGTGCATCATTTAAGAGGAGGAATGGATCTGAACCAGAATTCCAGAGATACCAGAAGAATAGTTAGCCAAACCCCCAAAAAGTACATCAGAAGCAGGAAGCCTGTTAAATCCCCAGTGGGGCCACTGGATGATTGAGGTACTGAAGGAGCACTTGAGAATGACATGGTCATTGGGGGAGAAACTAAATTAATGTTTTGCATCCATCTTTGCAGCTGTGGACATAGGGCGATTCCCAAAATCGAGCCATTCTTTAGAAGTGACACAACCTGAGAATCTGTCCCAGATTGAGGTGTCATTAGAGGAGATTTTGGACCAAATTGATAAACAAAACAGTAGTAGGTCGCGAAGACCATATGGCATTCACCCAAGAGTTCTGAAGGAGCTCAAATACGAAATTATAAATTACTATGACCGTAACCTATCCTTTCAATCCGATTCTGTACCAAACGACTAGATAATAGCTAACATGATGCCAAATTTAAAAAGGGCACTAGAGGTGATCCTGGCAAAAACAGACTAGTAAGTCTAACATCAGTAATGGGCAAAACTAATTCAAACCATAGTGAAGAATAGAATTGTCAGACACATAGATGAATGTAATTTGATAGGGCAGAGGGGGAAGAGTCAAAATGATTTTTATAAAGTGAAATAATCCCTTCCCAATTGAATAGAATTCTTTGAATCAATGAGCATGTGGATGTGGTGGAGTTAGTGGCTATAGTGTACTTGGATTTCCAGAAAGCCTTTGACAAGGTCCCTTACTGAAGGCTCTTAAGTAAAGTAAGCTGTCATGATGTAAGAGGGAAGGTTTAATAAGGGTATTTCTATACTACAGAGGTATTTTTGTTGTTTTGTTTTTTGTTTTTGGAAAAACAGTTTTTTCCAAAAAGAACTTCTTCATTTATGTCCACACTGCAATCACGTTGTTTTGGGGGGAAAATTTAGGGTTTTTTCCAACATTGGTAAACCCCATTCTACAAGGAAGAAACCTTTTTCCGAAAGAGCTGTTTCGGATAAGGCATGTGTGGACGGAGGATAGGGAGTTCTTGTGAAAGAAGAGGAAAGTGGAAAAAGCACAGGTGCCCTGGTAGCCACTCCATCCATAGTAATCACAGCTTAAATGCGAGAGAGCATCCACACTGAATGGACACTATATTTTTCAAAAAAGCAGATCACTCTTTTGATGCGCTTTGGCAGTATGGATGCTCTCTTTTGGAAAAGATTTTTTCAGAAAGATCTCTTCTGGAAAAGCTTTTTCTGAAAGAAACCTGTAATCTAGATGTAGCCTAACTGTTTAAAAGATAGGAAACAAAGGCTAGGAATAAATTGTTAGTTTTCAGAATGGAAACAGGTAACTAGTGGTGTTCCCCTCAGTGCTTTGTATGGGACCAATATGATTCAACATATTCACAACTGATCTGGAGAAAGGGGTAAGCAAAGGTGGCAAAATTTGCAGATGACACAAAACTACTCAAGATAGTTAAATCCAAAGACTGAAGAGATTCGAAAGGATCTCACAAAACAAGATGACTGGGCAACAAAATGGCAAATTAAATTCAATATTGATAAATGAAAAGTAATACATATTGGAAAACATAATCCAAACTATACAACGCAAATGATGAGAACTAAATTAGCTGTCTCCACTCAAGAAAGCTTGCAATCATTTGTGGATCGTTCTCTGAAAACATTCACTCCATGTTTGCTCTGTTGACTGCTGCTGCACAATGTTGTGAATAGTTAATAAAGGGATAGATAAGACCGAAAAATATATTGCCTCTATATAAATCCATAGTACACCCACATCTTGAATATTGTGTGCAGATGTGGTCACCAAATCTCAAAAAATCTATCTTGGCACTGGACAAGATTCAGAAAAGGGCAATAAAAATTTAGGGGTGTAGAATGGCTACCATATGAGGAGAGATTTACAAGGCTGCAACTTTTCCGTTTAGAAGAGAGGCTAAGAGGTCATGACTGATGTGGGGAAAGTGAATAAAGAGGTTTAACTTACTCCTTCCCATATCACAAGAACTGGGGCTCACCAAATGAAATTAATAGGTAGCAGGTTTAAAATGAACAAAACAAACATAACAGAGTAAAACTGTGGTTCTCCTTGCCAGTGGATGTTGTGAAGGTCAAGACTATAACAAGGCTTAAAAAAGATCTAGATACATTCATGGAAGATCTCTCCAGCAATGGTTATTGGCAGGGATGGTGTCCCTCGCTGGGAATGGGTGACAAAGGATGTATCAGTTAATTGCCTGTTCTGTTCATTCTCTCTGGGGCACCTGGAATAGGCCAGTGTCTGATGACAGAATACTGGCCTAGATGGATCTTTGGTGTTTCCCAGTATGGCCATTCCAGTACCCATCTAACCTGTACAAACCAATAACTAATGTTGAAAGCTTGTTAATTGACTTGTCATAAAGATCAAAGACTAGCCTCAGCGCTCTCACATTTATCTAAGCTGAGCTTTATAGCCCATTTAAAAAACAAACAAACTTTTTCCAAACATTCTTCAGCAGTTCACAGCTCTAGGGGCCCTGGGTTTGTGAGACCTTATGGTTAAGGCTTTAGAATGAGATGGGGATTCTGTTTCCGGTTCTGTCACCAGACTTCTTACATAACCTTAGGCAGCTCGCGCTCTCAATGTTTTTATTACTAATAGGAATAATACTTGCTGTATCCTGTTTTGTCTGTAAGCTCTTCGGGGCAGAGATTGTTGCATGTTTGTATTGTCTGTAGTACAGTGGGCCTTGATCTTGGCTGAATCCTTTAGGTGAAAATGTAAATTAATGATTTTTATTGTCCAGACAACAATAAAAGTGGCAAAGACAAAAGAACCTCTTTGCTCCCTCACATCTGGAGTTTGCTGTCCTGCCATTTAAAGCAGATTGCAAAACAGTATCCTCGTTTCTGTTAACAATACAAGACGGTGGAAGGCAAGAATGGCAAGGACCACTGCAAATGACATAAAGGCAAAATGAATCATGTCTTAGGATATTCAGGAGCAGAGAAGCTTTGAAAAAGTGCTAGTCCCTTCTAGTCTGAGGTTCTTACAATGCACATGACACTGTAGTATCTGAGCACTTTTGCTTTGGGTAGAACAATTATGGCCAGGCAGATGGCTGGACTGGACAAGCTAATATGTGGAGCTCATTAGTGTCTCTAATTTCTCTGAAATGCTTGTAAGGAAGGGTAAATTCCAGACAAAAACCTTCCACAGCTACCTATGGTTCCATGTCCAATAAAGACCAAAAAGACCTATAGATTTTTTCCCTTTGTGAAACACATGCTTATCCACACTTAAAACATGCAGTTTCTCAAACACACCAGCAGCAGTTTGTTAAAACATTGGATTCATCTACTTCACAATCAAAACACTCTGAATGGAGAGAGAACTTGGAATATCTTCCAATGTTTATCACATGATTTGAGCAGAACAGTGTTTTACCAGTTCAAAAGTTTCAGAGAGGTAGCCGTGTTAGTCTGTAACTGGAAAAACTTAAACAACAAATAGTCTTGCAGCACCTTAGAGACTAACAAAACATGTGGTATCGAAAACCTGGACCCCTTAAACTCCATTTATCTGAAAAAGTGGCTTGTGCCCACAAAAGCTTATGATACCATCTACATTTTTGTTAGTCTCTGAGGTGCTGCTAGACTATTTGTTGTTTTTTGTATTTTACCAGATCAGATATGATTTACACAAGGGGATGAGAAGAGGGCCGGTCTCTTTTTTGCATGTCTTTTAGCAACCAGATTGTTTAGTTTAATCTTTTGTTCACAAACAAGCTTCTTTTTTTCATTGTTTTTGGACTCCATCCCATGCTTCTGCTCATGCTAACCAGAGCTAGAGTACATCTGGCATTGTCCCTGCTCTTCTTCATGCAGCTGGAACAAATTAACTTGTATTGTTTCTTATGACTTCCCTTGCATATCAAATGCCATTACATGGCTCCTGCTGCAGTACTTTTTCAATCTATACTCTCCTTCTGTTCTCTACCAATTGCCAGGATTTTCTCCTTTTCTTTATTTTCACAGCAATGCATATATAAGACCAAATTTTCAAAAGCAGATGCTAAAGAAAATATGCCATAGCACTTGGTCTAATATGCTACACATTATGGTAGTGCTACTGTGTTTGGGATTATTCGGGTAAATTGTCGTTTTTATAAGAGGGCTAACATTGTGATGTACTGTGCTGTGTTTCTTCTACAAATCTGATCATCTAGACTTCTTTCTCAGTACTACCTTTGTGCTCCCGTAGTTTTGGAAGCAGCTAGGAGAATTGATTTAGTCTCCAATGTAAGTTACAGGAACTTCCATGCTCCTCTAACACACTTTGGGGATTATTGTAAAGCAAGGTGCTCTGGCCACAACCCCTACACCACATGCATACAGCTAGTCTTGCTCCACAGCAGGAAGAAAGTACCCTAAACAAAGTGAAGCCCAGCTGCACTTCTGGGACAACTCTACCCTCCCCTTCTATCTCTTTCTGATGCTACTAGTCCTCTAGCTCAGGTACTAACATTTTCTGAGAACATAAGAACACCCATGCTGGGTTCATCTAGCCAGAATCCTGTCTTCCAGTAGTGGTCAGTGCCAAGGGAATGAACAGAACAGGCAACTGTCAAGTCATCCATTCCCAGCTTCAGGAAAACAGGGACTACGGCCACTTCTACTATGGTGCTGAAGGGCTTGTGTCCTAACCTTCCCCATTACTTACATATTCAGAGGAGTATTCTGTTTAAAAATGGAAAAAGTGGCTTTGTTTGAGGCCAGAATATAGGCTGAGTAACACAGAAGATGTGCATGACTAGTTCAGAAGTACAGCTTTGCTCAATCCATTCCTTTCTGATCCAGATCTGGATTATTAGTGTTTATTTGTTAAGTGCCAACAATGTGCTCAGTGCTGTAGAAGACACAGAATGAAGACCATGCTTGCCCCAAAGAACTTGGACCTGAAGTTCCCCTCAAGTCCAAGGGCTCAGATCAGGTGTTCCAGTTCAGGATCATCTCCATTATGTAGTGGTGCTGAAAAAGTCCAGATGTTAACAAATTCTCTTGTAAAATATTGGAAATGACTCATTTTTTCTAATGAATATTTTGGAAATGACATCCATGAGGAGAAACTGTAAACTGCAATAAATTCAGTAAAGGTCCAAGTTTGTAAAGACTGAATAGGATGGAAAACTTTGGCCAAGATTATTTAAAAACTGTAAGACAAGCCAGGGAGTTAGCATTGGTGTGGTGCAACCTTATGTATCCATTAAAGGTTTCAGGCTATATTATCAGCGTTAAGTGCTGAACAGATACAGGCTGAGGCATCAGGGAGTGAAGCCTATTAAAACAGTGAGAATCCTAGAGACTAATGAAAGATTCTGAGTCTTTGCACTTTGAGGTCAGGCTTTCAGTTTAAAAACATATTCTGATGGTGCCCCTCCCTATGTTTCTCAGAGGAAAGATTGGAACACCACCCTCCCTGTCGGATCTGCTTCCCCATGAAAATGGTAGTAGAGCTCTTGCGGGGGTTCAAGCCATCCAGAGGGTTTGGTTGGGAATGATGATCGATAGGCATTTGGGGAGAAGCTTCAGCCTGGTTTGTTATCGGTCTCCAATGTTGATTGCCTTAACAACTTATGAGATCAGATAGTCAGTGATGGACAGGCAGTACACAATTCATCTCAGGGGTGAGGGGGAGAGGTTTAAAAGGTGGCCTTTGCTCTCTTCCCTCTCCCAATACTCTGAAGTGAATCTCGGAGCATTCTGAAGGCTCTATGTTATGCTGGTTACTAGCTGCCATATCTTCTCCTTGGAGTCGCTGAGAACCAGCAGAGTATGCAGAATGCTTTAACAGTGATCCCTGTGCTGGCAGCAGTGAGATTTGATGAAACCATTACATTGACGCCACACGACAAGAGGGTTCCCATACACTGCAGTGTTCTTCCACTGGCCACCCAGAATCCATTTGCAGTATAGGGAAGAACCCTTGTGCTGCACTATGGGATTGGGTCCATGCCGCTCTTTCTGCTCATCTTGCCTCTGAGAAATAGGTGTCAACCTAAGCAAATAAATAAGGTCTAGGCATTTCTAGACCTACGTTAAAACAGCCTTATTTGGTGGTCTGTCTGGAACTTGAAAGTTTTATCATCCACTCTGTGTAAACTTTTATTAGGAATCTCTGTTTTCAAGTCAGCCTTCAGGACATTGGAATAATTTGTGGTAGAAATGTTGCCACACACGGAAGAGGACTAGGCAGGAAGTGAAAGCCTAGGCAAGAACAAACAGGAGTGTTGTAGTTTCATTGCTACCTATCCCACAGCAAGAATGAGAGACTGAAGTCAATGGGCGAGGAATTCCTGTAGGCTGGAATAAATCCAGACAGCTCTTTTAAATTCAGAGGTTGGTTCACATTAGGTGTAAAGTGTTTTTGAATAGGGAAGGGAAGGGGAAGGGAAGGGAAAGGATTCTTTTACATTCCATAAATGAGGAGATGGGTCTTGGGGTAGGGTATGGAATTTTGATTCAGCCCATGTCTGCAACTGAACCTTTTAACATCTGATGTGTGGTTAAAAGACTACACAAGGCCTGATATTGAATTCTTTGGGAATGACTGCTCAGCATCTCTAGTCTGAGGGGGCTAGCAATGTTATAGATTGACTTCAAAAAAAAAGGGGGGGGGGTAGGTCTCTAGCACCTATAGGCTATGTCTACACTGCATCACTATTTCGGGATACTAGCGTATCCTGAAATAGCTATCCCATGTCTTAACAAGAAGCCTGTTAGTTTGGGCTCGCTATTCTGATGTCCCTGTAAACCTCATTCCATGAGGAGCAAGGGACTTTTCAGAATAGCAGGTTATTTGGAAATTTGGTGCTGTGTAGGCAGTACTAAATTACAAAATAAGCTATTTCAAAATATGACAGAAATAAGATAGGCAATGTGAGCTATGCGTATTGTGTATTTTATGTCACACTACAGTCCAGTGTAGACATAGCCTTAGAGACTAACATTATTTATGTATCATGAGCTTTCGTAGACAAAACCCAGTTCCTCAGATGAGCAGAGTGGGGGGGGGGGGGGTTACAAATTGTGAGGGTCCCCTCACCCCCCCACACACACTACTCATCTGAGGAAGTGGGTTTTGCCTATGAAAGCTCGTGATAAAATATTTATACAGTAAACTTCCAATAATACGTCACCTTTAGGACCCAGGGAGTGCCAGATTATCAAATATGCCGGACTATCAGAAGGGGGGGCTATAAGGCGTCTGGGGGGGGGGGGGAAATGGAGGGTCAGTGCTGCGGGACCAAACTGGCAGCACTCCAGCTCCTCTGCCCCAGACTTCCAAGTCAGCTGCTGCTGAAACTGACCAGTGGCTGACTCGGGGAAGCCCGGGGCAGAGCAGCTCCAGTTGTCTGGCTGCCTGGAGAACTTCCCTGGTGCTAGACTCCTCTGCCCCAGACTTCCAAGTCAGCTGCTGCTGAAACTGACCAGCGGCTGACTCGGGGAAGCCCAGGGCAGAGCAGCTCCAGTTGTCTGGCTGCCTGGAGAACTTCCGTGGTGCTAGGCTATCAGGAGTGCCGGACCACTGGATGCCAGACAACTGGAGTTTTACTGTAATATTAATCTCTAAAGGTACATCTACATAGCAGTGTTATTTCGGAATAACTAATGTTATTCTGAAATAACATAGTCTGCGTCTACACTACAAGCAGTTATTTTGACATAATGTCGAGCTGGAGGACTTATTACTCTGACACCTTACCTCTCATAAAATGAGGATTACAGGAAATTTGGAGGAAGAGTGCTCTTTCTCGGACTTCCTGCTGTGCAGATAGCTTATTTTGACTTAAGCTATGCAATTGATGTAACTCAAGGTGGGTAGCTTATTTCAGAGTTAGCCCTGCTGTGTAGACATTTTTTTCCTAAGGTTCATAGTTGATTTCTATAGTTCCAGTTCGGATGTGTCTACATCATATGCACATGTGCATGCGCACACACAACAACACTCAGTATGATCATTCACAGCATTGTTGCCATATGGGTTTACCTATCAACGGACTAGTAGTAATGTCGGGGTGAATTGTGTGTGTTTGAGACCAGGGTATCTAGGACCTGCCTCTTAAATTAGGCTAAAGTTAAATATTGGTTATTCTTATAGATTTTCGCATCCTAACTATTGTAGTTAGGGGATTCCTTATTATTCTAATGGCTTAATAAATATGTGCCTGAGACTGAGTCCTTGAGACTAAAATCTTTTGCTTATCCACAGAACAGGTGCAGCATAGGCAATGGTAGTTCATGTTGCCTCAAAATGTCTGGTCAGGATAACTATTAACACCTTTTAGAGGTAAGGTAAGAGCAAAGCTAGCCATTCAGTACTGTGGAGTGGACACAGGACTGACCAGGTCCTAATGAGATCGATCTTTCATGCTGTTTTACGTGGCTATATGCACATAACCAGATTATATTTTGGTTTTCCTCCAACAGCAAATGAATACTTACTTACTTCATGCATCTATTGTGAAATATAATTATTATTTAGACAATAGTTTGTGAAGTTATAAAGTATGATGATGCTAAGTGTTAGTCACCCTGCCTTCTGCATGAAAAGCCCAATGGAGCCAATATAAAGGTTCTGGGATCGGTCCAGAGCTAAAGGATTGTCTTATACTACATGTTTGGCTATCAGAATCCTTTTGTTTAAGATTTAAGTCTGTACCTTTTAATATCTGTTGTGGGGGGGGGGGAGGGAACACACACCTGCTCAGTATAATTTTATTCTGTTTTTGTGTGACATCTTTATTCTGTATTGCTCCTCTCACACTACCCCTGCCAGGTCACCTCTGATTTTAAAAACAAATGTAGTATGACTTATCTCTGTGGGAAAACTGTCATCTCATTGCCAAGTAAATTGGAAATTTCCATAACTTTAATAATGGTGACACATCAGCCTTTTGTGAAATAGACCTAGTGCATTGTTCCAGGTGAGTAATAAAACGAGTGCTTGGAATGTGCAAAATTACACATGTACCATAAACCATTCAACTGCCTCACTATTACAAATGTTTCTCAGTCTTTACTCAGGCAAAACTCCTACTTACTAAAGAAATTTCCTTCCTGCATTTGCAAGCCAGTATTCTCCATAGTAAGACAGTTGAAAGAAATGAGAGTTTGGGGCTGTTGGTGCTTTGTATGTTTGCGAAGAATATGATTTTATGGTGAAGCTAAAGAGTAGACTGCCCCCTAGTGTTTCTACAGGGTATTATTGGCCAGTAAAATACAGTTACTGTACTATTTATTGTTAAGTTTTTAACTTTCTGGTAGCACTTGAAAGACTAACACAACATGTAGATGGGCTCACAGTACCATCTACATGTTCTGTTAGTCTTTAAAGTACTACCAGACTCTTAGTCTGTAACAGGAAAAACTTAAACAACAAACTCGGCTACCCCTCTGGAAAAAGTTAAAATTAACACATTCTCTGTCTACCCAGATCTCCCAGAGTTTACATCTTGAACATATTTACTATAGTATAGTGGAACAGACAATGAGGGACTGAGCTTGGAGATAAAATATTCTGGTCCATCTGTCTCATCACATCAACCTATAAAAATAGCTCTTTCTACTACTGGGTGACAGTTCAGTCTGTGCATTCCCATGCCTTGTGGCGGGAAGGGGAGAGCAGAAGTGGAAGAGGGATTTTTTTTTGTCTTAAAACTGTGTTGTACTTTTCATGTTCTTTTGGGTGTTTGTGAATTTCTGTTTTTCCCTCTATTACCATGATGTTGGAAAGGAAAGAGAGCTCTTTTGAATCCATTTAATTGGTCCCTTTTAATGCTTACCAATTTTGCACAAGTAATTGGGGAGTGAATCAAATTAATTGCATGGGCACCAGTCTATTGGTAACGCACACGCTTCAGTTTTTACATATTGTATGTGCTATGAGTTGGCCTACATCGCCTGTTAACAAATACATATTACTGTTTGCAGGGGCGGACATAGGGCAGGGCGAACGGGGCGGCCGCCCCGGGCTTAAAAAAGCCCTGCGCATGCGCCATCGCTTCATTATTTAAATCGCCGCTTCATTTTCCTATGCCAGGTAGCCTAATCTACATGCCTCTGGCGCCAGAGGCATGTAGTCTAGACATAACCTTATTTGCTCCAAAAGGCTTTAATACATTTTCTTTCCCTTTTAGAGATTTGTACTAAGCTATTTTTTTAAAATACTCCCTTTCAAGGTATCTCCCAGTACAATGAGGTTTTCTATGAGCTGCTGATACATCAGTCATGATTTATCTCCCATGTCTCTATTTCCAAATTGGGGCAACCAAGTGAAGAGGATGCTACCGTACTATAAAAAGAACGTGTAAGAATTATATGGAGCCACAAACATTTTGTATCTGTTCCTAATGTGTTGTCATCATGGGATGTTGGCCCTAATAGATGGGTCTTTTAATATTCACAATATTTCTTGCTGTCTATTAAAGATGCAAAGTACAGATGTGGCCAGGAGGTGGCAACATTTTACTACACTTGCCTTTTATTTGCACATTATTTCCTATTGGAAATAAGTTGTAGGACATATGCAAGGGTAGCAAGAGCAAACGTTTTTAATTGTATGGAAATTAAACTACAGCTAACAGTCTCTAAAACAAAAGCAGCATGTTTGTTTGCTACACTTGATAAGTTATTGGTGTTTTCTCCTAGTACATTGGAGTCTAATGTGAGTGATAGAATTTTCAGGTTTGATCTCCCCGAGCTACTGTCCCAGTTTGAGTCTGGACTTATCAGTCTTCACTTGGCCACTGAAGAGAATAAGATTATGTTTATTCAAACTATAACTCCAGCTGTGTTGGAGGAGAGATGGCTATTCTCCCAATAATCCTTGCTGCAAGCAGCTAGACAAGAGAGGGCTTGGCAGTGGGGGAAATCCTGGTTCCATGTCTTTACTCAGTCTTGGTCTACACGGGCCGATGTAAAGTACTGGCACAGTTACAGCGCTGCCCACAGAGCTCAGCGGTGAAACCGCTGTTGTATGTCCACAGTCAGTTGCCAGTCCAATAGCGTAACCATGCTTGTTGCACTGCATTCTAGGCAGCTATCCCAGAGAGCACCTCTTCCTCTTTGACACTGAGGCTTGTGGGAAGGCTGGCGGGGGAGGGGAAGAGGGAGAGGGGATTGCAGGGCATCCTGAGTCCTATCCCAATGCCTCATGGTGCATCACTTTGCAGTCTGTAACCCCTGTACCTCTGTTCTCATTTGGCACCATCTTTTAGTGGCTTTTGTTCTCCTTGGTCTCTGGGAGAAGGTCCTGAACTGTTGAAGAAAATGCTGATTGGTCTCACTAACGTGTCACATGGCAGCTGAGTTATTCCATTAGCTGCAAAGTGATGAGTCAGACACTGATCTTGCCACGCATAGTAGCTGTGACACGAGATGCCTTGTGGCATTCATGGAAGTGCTGACCGAAGTGGAACACCACTTTTGGCCTCAAACAAGCATCTAGTGCTTTTGGATGAGGAAAGCCACTTCATGGGACTGCTTGAGCTTGCCCCCACCCTGCAGTGCAAGGACAAGGACAAGAATGAGAGCTGCCATGCTGGTGAAGTGCGTGACAATTGCACTGTAGAAGCTGGCTACTCCAGACAGCTACTGATCAGTTGCCAGCCAGATTGGAGTGGGAAAGTTGACCATTGGACTTGGGAGTGTGCAGGGCCATCAATCACATCCTGCTACAGAAGACACTGATTCTGGGCAATGTGCATGAAATTGTGGATGGCTTTGCATGGATGGGGTTCCCAAACTATGGATGGGTGATAGATAGCATGCACATTCCAATTCTGGCACCAGACTACTTAGCCTAATATTCAATATGTCTGACATGTCCCTATATCTCCTGATAATACAGGTCACTTTTCTAGTGGTCATAAAACCAGTTCAAAGGATGTCAGAGTTGGGCACCCTCGGTCTTTTTTTTTTTTTCCAAATGACAGGGCCGTGCTCTGGGCAGACCCTTCCTACATCCCCTCTTCCATCTATTCCCAGGCAATTTAGCATCCCTCTTCTTGCCTAAAACTAGCCCATTTGAATGAAAGGGTTTGACATAACTTGGATGTCCAGAGGACAATTAGGATCTGTATTAACTGAACAAAGCCCTTCAGTAATGTCTCCTTCTGGTTTGTTTCTTTCTTTTTAAGTTTTAGTTCTCAGAGGTATTCTCCGCCCTGTATGACAAGCTGTATTAAATGGGGGAGAACGCCCCCATTTGAAACAAAAGCCCATTCCATGAAAGCAATGGCAACTTCATGGGCTAACTGGTTCAGCATATGATATGAACAGTTGGGGGCAGCTGAATCATAGAATCATAGGACTGGAAGGGACCTCGAGAGGTCATCGAGTCCAGCCCCCCGCCCTCAAGACAGGACCACGCGCCATCTACACCATCCCTGACAGATGTCTATCCAACCTGTTCTTAAATATCTCCAGAGAGGGAGATTCCACCACCTCCCTTGGCAATTTATTCCAATATTTGACCACCTTGACAGTTAGGAATTTTTTCCTAATGTCCAATGTAAACTTCCCTTGCTGCACTTTAAGCCCATTACTCCTTGTCCTGTCCTCAGAAACCAAGAGGAACAAATTTTCTCCTTCCTCCTTGTGACACCCTTTTAGATATTTGAAAACCGCTATCATATCCCCCCCTTAATCTTCTTTTTTTCCAAACTAAACAAGCCCAGTTCATGAAGCCTGGCTTCATAGGTCATGTTCTCTAGATCTTTAATCATTCTTGTTGCTCTTCTCTGTACCCTTTCCAATTTCTCCACATCTTTCTGGCAATCGCAGCTCTCTGTTCCTGGCCAATGGGAGCAGTGGAAAGCAGCGCAGACCCATTAGCTGCAGATCACCGTTCCTGGCCAACAGGAGCTATGTCCACCAATACCTGTGCCTGTCCAGGTAAATATAGCACTGGCGGCCTGCTAAACCTGCTAACCCCGGTGAACCACTGCCATGTTATTGCCCACCCCTGACCTAAACCGTTCTAAAGTAGTAAGTAAGACTGTCTAACTTACACTTGCTTGAAAACTCTTTTTGCTGTTCATGGGAGCTTAAACCTCTTTCCCCCCCCCCCCCCCACCCCTCCGCTTCAATGAATGACAAGGTTTTGCCATGTGTGAATGCTGGTTTGTTGGCAGGAGCACTCTCCTGCCACCAAAGTGAAACCTGCTCCTTCAGGGTGGAAGTATTTTGCTGGTATTCACACATGCTGACTTTTACCAACAGGGCCATGTCAGTACTGACAGTTAAAAGCTACACTGTGGACACATCTAATTCTTATTAGAAAAGATATTTTTATCTACTAGAGTCTTTGTTTTCTGTGTAACTTCTTTGTATTTGCTTTTCTCTGCTGTTTTACCTTTGAATGTGTGGTTTTTCTTTTACATAGACCTTGGGCTTATTTTTATCCTGAGTAGGTGTCTGGTGTGAAAACTGTGTGGGATATGTATGCCAAAGAGAGCTTGTATCTGACGGAAGGGTTTCACATCTTAGGAATGGTCTAAGTGTTTGGTAATTGAGACCTCTGGGAGAATGTATTTGAGCACTGGCAGTGTTTGGAGTAACTAAGCTGGTAAGACTCTTTGCTGAGGGCAGGCTATTGGTGTCAGGCAATAGCACAAATAAAGCACACACAGCTACATGCCAAGTAGTGACAGAAGCTCTAACCGGGCTGGGGGGGGGGGGGGGGGGGGGGGGGGGAGCGCAAAACATCATTTTCAGGTTGAACACTTTTTCTTAGTTGTTGGGCAGATTTGAGCTATTGTTGATGTCTTTGAAAGACTGTTGCTTTCAAAGCTGATAACTCTCATATGTGAATGAAACTCTGGGGGAGCTTTTCAGTGAGAGGAGTAATATGGATAGCCAGCCCAGCTCAGGTGAGCCAATAGACTTGCCAGGCCCCTGGGCAAGATGGGTGGTCCCGGATCCATGCTCCTGGAAGGGGTGGGTTTGGTGTGGAAAGGACAGTATCGGAGCAACTGGCTTTCTGGATTGCACCCCTCAGCGCTGTCTGGAGGCCTGACTTCCTTTAGTGGGTTTAGCCCAGCCTGTTGAAAATCTGTCGTCTTCTGTCATGTACCTCTGTGGGTGACTGAAAAATCTGACACTGCTGAATGTGTGGATCTATTCCCCTACTTAGAAGGAAAATTTCTGGTTGAGAGAGTATCTCTCTCACTACTATCTAGCAAAAAATCCATATATGTTAATTTGCAACAAATAATGCCCTACCTCTGATACCTTCTTCCAAAGGCGAAGCATATTAGCCTGCCAAGGATACACAAGTTAACAAGAGGAAAACTGCCTCTCATGTAGCTCAGACCTCTGTCTGAGTGCTCTGTAATCAACATCATGCATCTTGAATTTCACCTGGGAATGGATCAATAAGTGGCTCAAAGGTGCAGAAATCTAGAATTGGTTGGCATTTTGTCCTTTTTATAGGGTCCTCCTCCCCCCCCCCCCCCCCGGGGTGAGTGTGAAAATTTTTGGGAAATTTTGACAAGTTTTTTCAGTGAAAAGTTGTAAAGTATAAACCGATATTTGGGGGGAGAGGGGAGCTTTTATAAATGGAAATTTTGTTACTGAAAAGTGTGGGGGTTTTCTCTCTCAAGTTAATTTAAAAAATGAAACTGTTTTGGTTTCTATTTGAAAAAATATCATAGAAAAAATTAAAAAAAAAAAAAAGCCCCCGAACCTCAAATATTCTAAATTTCCCAGGAAGAAAAATTGGCATTTTCTAACCATTTCTAGTACCATGTTTTTGTCTTGGAATGCCCCATTCAGAAGATAGATAGCACAGACAAATTCAGTATGAGGCTTCCAAGTAACCTCAAATGTAGACAGGGTTTAGTGGGTTTGGCAGTAATCCAGAATTTCTTACTGTCATGGTAAAAATCTTTTGGAATCTGTCAGTTTGGGGTGCAGTCCAGACTAGTGAGGGGCTGTCACCATTTGCCAAAGCTTGTAGGGACTGGTGCCATGGGCAGGTAACACCCAATGTGATGGTAGTTGGACAACATGTCTGGCTGCAGTGCAATGGCCTGCTGCTTAAGACATTGTGACAATGGCAAAACTTAGAGGAAAACTGCTGACCAGTGACTCTCTTGTGTTGTGGTTTAAGTGTGAATTATAACATGACTCTGTGGTGCTGTGACACTGTGAAAGAATCTGTGGTTTTGGTCACATGACCTTAGAGGGTCTAGTAAAAAAGAATAACCTTCAGGACAATGGAAATGGTTAAAAAGGAGGATCTTCTTTGTGAGTAGAAACTGAAAAAAATTAATGGGGCAGATCCTCAAAGAGTAAATTTTCATAGATCTGTTGAAGTCAATGGAGCTACGACCAATTACACCAGAATTATGGTCTGTTCCTGGAACTGGTTAATTTACATTGGTGACGGTGTTGACCAAGACTAATCTGATAGCAGAAGACAAAATGAATAAGGTTAGTTAAGCATTTCTGTTTATCCTGTGTTTTCTCATAACATTGTGCAAGAACAAGTGAATGCCAAAGGAAATTAAAAAAGAACAAATTTATAACTGATAAGGAATACATTTGCAGCCAATGAGTCATTAACCTTTGGCTCTAAGAGCCACATGATATTCAGGCAAAGAGCTCAGTAGGATTTGAAAAAGGGATTACATTTTATATGTATAATAAAAATATCATCGGTTACACTGGCGCAGATAGTAATTTATAAGAGTTGGCAGCCGTCTGTTTCAGGACATATGCCAACCACTGACTGCCTCAAGATAGGAAGAAAATTCTCTCATAGATGCGGTATTGCGCAGTTTATCCTTTATGGAGATTCTTCGCATTCATTGAAAGCAGCTGGTACTAGCCATTATCTGGGACATGGTGCTGGACTTGATTGTCAATTTATCTGATCTGATATGGCAATTTCTGTGTTCTTATAAAACATATGGTACCCATTTCTATTAAAAGCAATAGCTCTGGCGGAAAGAAAAGTGCTAACAGCCTTGCATGAAATATATGCAGACAGACAAAATCCACGCATGACAAAGCAATAACACATGAGATTATGAACATAAACCAGTGACTGGAAAAGAACACTATGTCAATGGTTAGATGTTAGCACAAAATTCTGCCTTTGAGTATGTAGCACACTGAATACATGCTCTCCAAGCCTCTCTGGTGGTACATGGGAGAGAAGCCAGAGTAATGAACTCTGCATAATACCTTCCCGTTCTTCCATGAGGTAATAGCATATATTTCCCTTTGAACCTCCTGCCATGTAGGTTGGCTGGGGCCTCCAATCCCGGTAGGCTCACTGTCTCTTTTGGGACATAAGGAATCTGTAGATATATTAGCTGGATTCACAACAGTCCATAGCCTGGGTTCATATCCTTTTATCTGTGTAAGCACTCTGAAGTGAAGGAGCTTTTATGTTTTTTCCTGCCTGGCACACCTGCGTGAGATAAGATGAATTAGTGGCCTTAGTGGATCAGGTGTATGTCTTCTGTTACATTCATATAAACTGTAGTGATTTTACACAAGTTTAAGGCATACATTTGTAAATAGGAATATACAAAGCTCATCATGAATGTGTTTTTGGCTTTAGCAAATTGTTTTCCTATCTCCCCTATTAATTCGTAAATATTTTTCTGCACAAAGGCTTCTTTCATTATACCTGACTAACTTGTTCTTATGGTGAACCTCTCAAACAGAGCAATCCCAAATTAGTTACTGTCAAATCACCTTGGTATACAATTATCAGGGCTGACAGTGGAACCTAGTTCTCAGGATTCCTAGCTCTGAGCTTTAGCCGCAAGACTACACTCTTCCCCTGAAATGTCTGACTTCGTCCCTCATCAGAACTAGATATCTGCTGAGAATTCCTGCTGTTGAGGGAAGAAGCGATGTAGATCCAGACTTGTTCCATTGTTTTGCCATTGTGAGATCCACAGTGGGAATATCTCTGAAGAAATGTGCTCCAGCATTCAAAAGCCACATTGAAACCAAATTTGAATTTGCTACTGTGTGGCATCATACGGGGCAATCTTCGCAGCAAAAAGTTTTCAGCTAAAGTGCTGTGAGAATACAGAAAGTTACAGTTAAGCTGTTTTATCATAAAGATTGGTTTAACAGAAACTATTGCTGCAGTTTCATGTGGCCTTCCCCATATGCCAATTATTTGATCTGTAGCTTCACTGAATCCCTATATAGCAGTTTTGGTGCTGCAGAGAGAACTTATGAGTCCGAAAACCAGAGTTAAACTCCCTACAGCACTTCTTCGTTAACAGCATTTGTCATTTTGAGCACTGAGTGTTCAGTAGCTTGGCATCTCTGTATCGCAGGCTACGTCTAGACTGCGGCTTCTTGCAGAAGAAGCTTTTTTCAGAAGAGATCTTCCAAAAACACTTCTTCCGAAAGAGAGTGCCTACACTGCAAAAGTGCATTGAAAAAGCGATCTGCTTTTTCAAAAGATAACATCTACACTGAATGGACGCTCTCTTGCATGTAAGCTGTGATTTGCTATGGACGGAATGGTCACCAGGGCACTTGTGCTTTTTCCTCTTTCCTCTTCTCCATCCACACACACCTTTTTGTGAAAGAGCTCCTTCTTTGTACAATGAGGATTACCAATGCCTGAAAAACCCTTGCATTCTTTCAATTTTTCTTGCGGAAGAACGCAATTGCAGTGTGGACGTTCCTCAACTTGTCGGGAAAACGGCCATTTTTTTTCGACACAACTCTGTAGTGTAGACCTACTTGGTGGCACTTAGGGTAAGAGATGCAGGCTTAAGAATATATATGCAGGACTCATGACTCAACACAAATGTGGAATGCTGAAGATGGATGAATTTAGCTCTCATGACACTCTTCCTGGGGAAGAATGGGTCACACTGAACTGTCAGTTAAAGTATCCTGTTGGTTTAGTGTGTGAGAAGGAGAGCAATCAGAAGGCTGTTTTGTATCAAAGTAAGCTGACTCATCCTATACAAGTTCAACCACTAACTCCTATATACCAACAGATGCCCTATGCTAAAAGCCCAGTTTTTGTTTGTGCACTGTAGCCTGTATCGAATCCTTAGTTGACTTGTCTTGGGTTAGGAGACCAGTTTTATAAATTTCCTTTTTGGCTTCAGTCAGTCATCCTTCTCCCTTCTCTCCCCTTCTCTCCCTCCACGCACACACACCCCCCTTCTCTTTTTCCATAGATTTTTGTTCCCATGTTTTCTCTTTACTCATTAAAACAATCATTCCTCCCCACTTAGCTTGCTTTGGCCGTGAGATAGCAAGGGGATAACATCACTATCTACTTTATACTGGAGAGAGTTTGTCTATGCATCTGTCTGTCCAAGAACTCCTCCTCCTAACTTGTAATAGCCAAGACAACCAAATTCGGTATACAGCTTCCTCTTATCATAACTTAAAGCAACATAAGGGTTTGGATGTGCCAGGAAAATGGAGTGTGCCCGAATAGGATTGCTTCTCCAAAAACCACATAGAAAAAGACAGAACCACCAGGCAGGTAAAAGGGGCTGGCTTGGGGTGCTCTCCCCATCAGGGACTGCTCCAGCCCGGAGCATCTCACCCTCCAGATTTATACAGGGACATTGCTGGCTGTTCCCTTTTGTCAGGGAGAGAAGGGGGAAATACACAGTTTGCTGCATTCCTCAATCTGGCTGGGGTCTGCAGATAGTAGACAAATCTGGACCTGCCCCATCCAAGGCACATGCACCTCTTCCCTGTCTGTGCCTGTTGCATCTCCATGGCCACTGCAAATCCGCTTCTTGCCTGGCCACAAGTTGTTGCAGTGAGAGAGCGCTGGGGTAGTTCTCTCTCCTGAGGCAGCCTGCGTATTGAACCCCCTCGTCCCCAGGCCTACCCCAGAGCTCTGATTGATTGAGATAAAGAAAAACAAATTGAGTTAGGGATCCTGGCAAAGGGGATCTTATTTTGCAGTGGGGAGCCATCTGCTGGCAAAAGCTTGCAACTTATCAATTATATATTTGAGAGAGTAAAATAAAAATTATTTGAGGTAAGGACCCTGAGAAATGCTGGATAAATCTTCTAGCATGAACATAAAGAGGCTAGACTCGAAGAAGAAAGAAAAAGGTACAGCACAACAAACAAGTTAGTACTGGTGCCTTCCTGTTCATCATCATGTGGTATGTGAGACTGTAAAAATGCTGTATTCCAAAGTTTGTTTGAACAGTTCAAAGTGGCATCTCCCAGATCAAAGTGAACATTGCTGGCTTTTATTTTAACTATGATGCTAGAATTTTGGAGGTGATGCCTTAGAGGAACATTTGCTTAAAATAATCTAATATTCTTTATTAATTCCGTGAGTTGGAGCACTGGGAGAACAGGTTTTATCTTGTAATTGGTTTCTCCTTCCCTGTGTCTTCCTAAGGTTTCCAAATTAGACTTCTTTAAGAATAGGTTTCCTTGTGAGTTGACCTCTTAAATATGCTTTTTTTTCAAGCCTGTACTATTGTTGGGAGCCACCTGGTAAGGCAAATAAACCAGGGGTGGCCAACCCATTCTGGGGAAAGGGCCAAGATATCAGTGGATACAGCATGAAGAGCTTGCGCAAAGTTCTCGAGCGCGCCCCCCCCCCCCAAAAAATAGAGAAGCCCCTTTAAGAAAATGCGTTTAGAGGCTTTTTTGACCACATCAGGCTCCCGCCAGCTGACACCATATTTAATACTTCATCTTTAATGGCTATGCTGGACTGCTCCCCTTTCCCAGTGAGCACAGGGAGCCTGGTGGAGAGGGTCATTTTCAGGGGTGCAAGACTTTACAAGCCACTGAGGGGCTTCATGAACTGCACCCGGAGGTGGGAGGGGGAAGAGCCATGGGTTGGCCATGGCTGAAATAGACAGTCATACAAGCTCTGTTTAACTGAGATGTCTGGCTAATTACAAGTTTCTCCAAAATCTATTAGATGGTAACAATTTTTACTAAGGAGGTGTCTGATTACATTAATATTTTGTCATAAAACGAAAGGTAGAAGACTGGAGTCTGAGAGATGTTAAAATTTTCATATGACTCCTCATAATGTTTTTGAATGTCAAACACATTCCAGGTAATGTGGGTTTCTCACATCAGAAAATAATTGGACATAAAATGTCAGTGGGAGTAAATTGTTTTTTACCTCTGTGCTTATAAACAATGCCAACAATTTGGAAATCTAGGATTCTGAACTTAGGCTCCTAAATCTGTATTTCAATATGTGAACAACATGGCTTGATTTTTTTGTTTTGTTGTTGTTGTTTGAAAGTGCTAACCTTCCACTGTATTTGGTGGGATTTGTGGGTGATCAGCACTTTTGAAACTCGCATCACTTTTTTATGTAGGTGGTGCAATATGGATTTGGGAGGTGATCCTTGGGCACCACAGTTTGGAAATATTGGCAAAACACACCCGGGACATGAGCATGCCACTAAAAATAATTCTTAGCTCTTCTGAGAGAGCTGTGCATGCAGAAAGAAAGGCCTGTTTAATTCACAGTTAGCAGGTCCAGTTCTGGACCTGCTAACAGCTGTGTTATCCAAACAGTCAAGGACTGAGAATAAGACCAACACAAGGAAGTTAATTTCCATTGCTCTCTTTCATAGGAATTATGTTTGAAGCTTTGGATAAGTTGGCAAGCAGAACTGAACCAAGGTCTTTGCTCGTATCACAATAGGATCTTCTCTGTCATTTTCTGCTGTTCCTTCAAATCTCAGACCAGTGGGGCATTTCCAGCATCTCAGTCAGGCAATGCAGCCTGGAGCACCCTTCACATACAGAAGCTACTATCCAGCTCCTCACCCACAGCACGCTGCAGGCAAGAAGCTGCCCTACCTTGGCCTGGCCTGCCGTGCTGTGCTGTGCGGGTCCAGCTGAGCCAGAGCAGCAATGCAGCAGGCCCACCATGCTGTGAGCACGGGGCCACTCCAGCCCCGCTGGGCCCTCCACTTATGGGATCCCATTTAACTGGTTTACTGGAATGTTTAAACTTCCATTTAACTGGTTAACTTTAACAGGATTTTACTATGAATAGATTAGAAACTGACCTTGTAATCAAGACACACTTCTGCTCTACTCCATGCTTATTAGGCCTCAGCTGGAGTACTGTGTCCAGTTCTGGGTGCCACATTTCAAGAAAGATGTGGTCAAATTGGAGAGGATTGAGAGAAGAGCAACAAAAATAATTAAAGGGCTAGAAAACATAACCTATGAGCAAAGACTGAAAACTGAATTTGTTTAGTTTGGAAAAGAGAAGACTGAGAGGGGACATAATAGTTTTCAGGTATCTAAAAGGTTGTTACAAGGAGGAAGGATAAAATTATTCTCCTTAACTTCTGAGGATAGGACAAGAAGCAATGAGCTTAAATTGCTGCAAGAAAGACTGAGGTTGGACATTAGGAAAAACTTCCTAACTGTTGGGATGGTTATAAATTGCCTATGGAAATTGGAGAATTATCATTCTTAGAAAATTAAGAGCAGGTTCAGAGATGCTCTTGATGATGCTTGGCCCTGCCAAGAGTACGGAAGACTGGACTTGGTGACCTCTTGACGAGCCTTCCAGTTCCATGATTCTATGATTAAGCAGAAGTGAAACTGACACTTCTGAGTCACTTTTACAGTATTGCAGATCCCAAATGTTCAAAAACAATGAATTGGGCTCACCAAAATAATGAGATTTTTAAATACTGAAATTTATGTACAGACAAATAATAGCTTTCTTGTTTATTTGCCTTCTGCATTTAAAACCTTGATGATGTAGTGGAGACCCATTTTGAAACTTTCTCCTCATCCATGAGGGTTAGAAACTTCATTTTTATTTAGGTATGAAGGCTGAAGTCATCACACATCCACTTGACTCCAGGTGCTGGGGCTTTAATGAAAACAATGATTATCCTGAGACTCTTGACAAAATTGAGTTGGCAAAACTGCTTTTACTTCTGTTTAAAGGGTAGGTACTTTCCAGAAGGCTCTTAAACACAACACCACACCGAGAAATGCAGTTCACAGGAGACTATTTAAACCCAAACACCAAGAAGATTCCAGATTTTAAAGCTGACAAATTGAGATTTCTGTGATCTTCCATGACCACTGCAGGTAGGAAAGGAAAATAAACAGGCAAAAGAGTTCTAGGAAGTTCTTGGTATTGAAGAAAAAAAAGTTGGAGAGTTAATCGTCAAGTTCTTAATCCAGTAAAACTTTGGTTATCAGTGTCTCCACTCATAGGTACTAACATGTTCAATAACTATTTATTTATTTATTTAGTTATTTAAAATATTTTTAACCCACATCTCTATTTAGAACCATCATATCCAGAGCTATACAACTTATGCATGTTAGCTCAGGCATGACATTTTCTGGCATATTTTGAACAGTGCTGAGCACACACATGGTGCCCAGTGAATAATAAACATGCCAATCATTGACTTTTGTGGACTCTTTGTGTTTTTCTGTTCTGGAATTAGCCTGGATACAGCTGTAACCTTTAAGAATTTGAGGCATGTATAACACTTTCTCATCCCTTCCTTTTCTCTAACTCAGAACACAAAATAACACAACAAAATGTTTTTCAGTTAAAGTGTAAAATCGCACAGATATCATTGCTTAACAACCCAGCATGGGATACTCCTTGGGAATGAAATAATCTTCTCCCAACTGAATCTTTCCTTCTGGTTTTCATTCTATCAACCATGACATTTTCCCCAATGTTCTGGGATTGCTCCGGCTGAAGGCTCAGAATTGGTTTTGCTCCCGTCTATAAGACACCTTTTTTAAATTTTTCCTGGTTAGGGAGCTAACCCTGAAAGACGAAAGACCTAGGTTCTACTTCTTCTATGTGACTTCCTGTATGACTTGAATGTATGACCTAAGTTGGCCTTAGGGAACAAGTTTCAAAACATTTTAGACACTAAAAGATGCAGCTTGGCTTCTAGCATCCAAACCAAACCACCTAACCTTCTAGGCACTTTTGAATATCCCACTTGGTGCCTAAATACCTTTGAAAATCTGGCTGTTAGTGGGCCAATAAGGCACAATGAGACTACAATGGGAATAAGAGCACTGCTAACTTATACCTCATGAAGGGGTTGGGTGGAGAAATAAGTTAGACATCATAAAGAGCTATGTAAGCACCAAACATAGGGTGGGAACTTCTCTTTATCACTATCCCTCCCCTTGGTTTTGGCCCCATCTTTTCACTTATGCAGCTAAATCTCCTCTTTTACTGACTATACCTTGGCTCAGAGGCCTTGGCTGTATTTCTTCTGTGTCTGCTGTTATCTAAAACAGCCCTTTCCAACCCCCAGGCATTCCTCCTTTTACAATCTCTGCTTTCCCATCCTAACTTAATCACCAGCCCTTTCTTATCTTAACCCCTACTTGTGTTTTTAAACAAAATGCTGATTCTCTGGCTCTGGGGACAACTCTCCTATGCTGAACTTACATTTCACACTAGTTATGCTGTAGTTAAGAGCTCCCCCTGGGAGTAGGGTGGCCAGTTGGTTGAAACAGACCAAAGTTGTTGAGCAAAAAAATTAAAATAAAATAGCATTAAAACAGCTGAGTGAGTGCAGGGATAGGAACAGGGGAACAGTTGACCACTAAGACTCACTCATAGGAAAAATGCAGACAGAAGCCCAGCAGCAGACTATTTATTGCATTGGGTGTAACATGTATGATTACCTGCCCTGTGGGATGGTGGCATATGTGTCCACCTGTTGCAAGGAGCTCTGACTCTGAGATCAAGTTCGAGCTTTGGAGGCCGGGTGGCTAAACTGGAGGAGCTAAGGGAGGCAAAAAGCTATGCTGATGAGACTTTCTGGGACACTGTAGTACTGTCCCACCTACGGTCTGAGAGCCCCAGTGCTCTTAAGGAGGATGAAAGTCTCAGGGGAACAGAGCATTCCATGGGAGCAGAGGGAAACCTTCCCATAGTTGGGACCCTCCTTTGAAAGGAGGTTGCGGTATCCTCTCACACTGAGGATACCTCTGAGGGGGAGGGAATGCCAGTAGTTAGTAAGAGGCAGGTGTTAGTAGTGGGTGATTCGATCATTAGATACCTAGATAGTTGGGTTTGTGATGACCAGGAGACCCGTATGGTCACTTGCCTGCCTGGTGCAAAGGTTGCAGATCTCTCGAGGCATCAAGATAAATGTATGTGTAGTGCTGGGGAGGAGCTGGTGGTCATGGTACATGTAGGTACCAATGATGTAGGGAAGGGTAGGAGAGATGTCCTGGAGGCCAAATTTAGGTTGCTTGGAAAGAGACTGAAATCCAGGACCTCTGTGGTGGCATTCTCGGAAATGCTTCCAGTTCCACATGCAGGGCCAAGTAGGCAGGCAGAGCTTCAGAGTCTCAATGCGTGGATGAGACGATGGTGTAGGGAGGAGGGATTTGGATTGATCAGGAACTGGGGACACTTTTGGGAGAGGGGGAGCCTATACAGGAAGGATGGGCTCCACCTAAACCAGGGTGGAACCAGACTGCTGGCACTAAACATTAAAAAGGCTGTAGAGCAGTTTTTAAACTAAGAGATGGGGGAGTGCTGATGGGTGCGGAGAAGCACATAAATCGGATGGAGACTTCTCTTAGAGGATAATCCATTGATAGAGATTCTCTAAGATGTAGTCAGAAAGAGGAAGGGAGAGGACAAACCATGGGCCAGAGAGGACAGACAACCGCATATAAAGGAATCCAATGCATCAGGGAAGGGCAGACAAATAAACAGTGGCAATTTTTTAAAAGTGCTTCTATACAAATGCTAGGAGTCTGACTAATAAGATGGGTGAACTAGAGTACCTCGTATTAAAAGGAGAGATTGACATAATAGGCATCACTGAAATCTGGTGGAATGAGGAAAATCTGTGGGTCACAATCATACTGGGATATTAAAATATATCGAAAGGAATGAAGGCTGTGTGGGTGGCGGAGTGGCACTGTATATGAAAGATAATGTACAATAAAATGAAATAAAAATCTTAAATGAATCAACATGTTCAATAGAATCGCTATGGATAGTAATTCCATGCTCCAATAATAAGAATTTAGCAGTAGGGAGATATTATCGACCACCTAACCAGGACAGCGATACTGACATTGAAATGCTGAGGGAGATTAGAGAGGATACCAAAATAAAAAACTCTATAATAATGAAGGATTTTAATTATCCCCATATTGACTGGGTACATGTCACCTCAGGAAGAGAAGCAGAGAGAAAATTTCTCAATGGCTTAAATGACTGCTGCTTGGAACAGCTGGTACAGGAACCCACAAGGGGAGAGGCAATTCTCGATTTAGTCCTGAGTGGAGCGCAGGATCAGGTCCAGGAGAGAACCATTACAGGACCGCTTGGGAATGGTGACCATAATATAATAATATTTAACATTCCTGTGGTGGGAAGAACACCTCAGCAGTCCAGCACTCTTGCATTTAATTTCAAAAAGGGGAATTACACAAAAATGAGGAAGTTAGTTAAGCAAATTAAAAGGCACAGTGACTACAGCCAAATACATGCAGCTTGCAGGGAACTTTTTAAAGACACCATAGTAGAGGCCCAACTTAAATGCATACCAGAAATTAAAAAAACATAGTAAGAGACCTAAAAAAGAGCCATCGTGGCTTATCCACCAGGTAAAAGAAGCAGTGAGGGACAAAAAGGCATCTTTCAGGAAGTGGAAGTCCAATCCTAGTGAGATAAATAGAAAGGAACATTAACACTGTCAAATCAAGTGTAAAAATGTAATAAGAAAAGCAAAACAAGATTTTGAGGAACAGCTATCCAGAAACTCAAAAAGAAATAACCAAATGTTTAAGTACATTAGAAGGAGGAAGCCTGCTAAAAGACCAGTGGGTCCCCTAGACGATTGAGATATAAAAGGAGCAATCAAGGATGATAAAGGCATTGCGGAGAAACTAAATGATTTATTTGCTTCAGTTTTCACGGCTGAGGATGTTAGGGAGATTCCCAAATCTGCACCGTCCTTTGTGGGCGATGAATCTGAGGAACTGTTCTGGAATGAAGTGTCGTTAGGAGGTTTTGGAACAAATAGAAAAACTTAATGTTAACAAATCTCCGGGACCGGATGGCATTCATCCAAGGGTTCTAAAAACTAAAATGGGAAATTGCAGAACTATTATCTGTGGTTTGTAACCTATCCTTTAAATCCGCTACCTAATGACTGGAAGTTAGCTAACGTGACACCAGTATTTAAAAAGGGCTCTAGAGGCGATTCTTGCAATTATAGATCAGTAAGTCTAATTTCAGTACCGGGCAAATTAGTCGAAACAATAGTAAAGAATAAAATTGTTAGGCACGTAGAAGAACATAATTTGTTGGACAAAAGTCAACATGGTTTCTGTAAAGGGAAATCATGTCTTACTAATCTATTAGAGTTCTTTGAAGGGGTTAACAAGCATGCGGACAAGGGAGATCCAGTAGATATACTATACTTAGATTTTCAGAAAGCCTTTGACAAGGTCACTCACCAAAGTCTCTTGCGTAAATTACATTGTCATGGGATAAGAGGGAAGGTCCTTTCATAGATTGAGAACTGATTAAAAGACAGGAAACAAAGGGTAGGAATAAATGGTAAATTTTCAGATTGGAGAGGGATAACTAGTGGTGTCCCCCAACGGTCAGTCCTGGGACCGATCCTGTTCAACTTATTCATAAATGATCTGGAGAAAGGGGTAAGCAGTGATGTGGTAAAGTTTGCGGATGATACTAAACTGTTTAAGATAGTCAAGACAGAAACAGACTGCGAAGAACTTCAAAAATCTCACCAAACTGAGTGATTGGGCAACAAAATGGCAAACGAAATTTATTGTGGATAAGTGTAAAGTAATGCACGTTGGAAAAAATAACCCCAACGATACGTACAGTATGACGGGGGCTAATTTGGCTACGACAAATCAGGAAAAAAATCTTGGAGTTATCGTGGATAGTTCTCTGAAAACTTCCACACAGTGTGCAGTGGCGGTCAAAAAGGCAAACAGGATGTTAGGAATTAAGAAAGGGATAGAAAATAAGAGAGAGAATATATTACTGCCCCAGTATAAAACTATGGTACGCCCACACCTTGAATACTATGTACAGATGTGGTCCCCTCAACTCAAAAAAGATATTTTGGCCTTAGAAAGGTTTCAGAAAAGGGCAACTAAAATGATTAGGGGTTTGGAATGGATCCCATATGAAGATAGGTTAAAGTGACTGGGACTTTTCAGTTTAGAAAAGAGGAGACTGAGGGGGGATGTGATAGAGATATATAAAATCATGAGCGGTGTGGAGAGGGTGAATAAAGAAAAGTTATTTATTAGTTCCCATAATAGAAGAACTAGAGGACACCAAATGAAGCTAATGGGTAGCAGGTTTAAAACTAATAAAAGTTGTTCTTCACACAGCGTGTAGTCAACCTGTAGAACTCCTTGCCAGAGGAGGCTGTGAAGGCTAGGACTACAACAGTTTAAAGAGCAGCTAGATAATTTCATGGAGGTTAGGTCCATAAAGGCTATTAGTCAGGGGATAGAAATGATGTCCCTGGCCTCTGTTTTCAGAGGTTGGAGAAGGATGGCAGGAGACAAATTGCTGGATCATTGTCTTCGGTCCACCCTCTCTGGGGCACCTGGTGCTGGCCACTGTCAGCAGACAGGCTAGTGGGCTAGATGGACCTTTGGTCTGACCCAGTACAGCCGTTCTTATGTTCTAGTTTCTTTAGGTGGCTTTGAAAGTCTCAACCAAGGATCTTGCAGACTCATGTTCTCAAGCATTTGACCAGTGAGTGGACAGAGATGAGGCTCTTAGAGCCTGCTTGGAAACCCGGGCTGCTTTCTCTATATAGATGGAGCCCTTACTCTGTGTAGTGTACTCTGCTGTCCTCATCAGTCAGCGAGTCTCCTCTACTCCGACACCAGGCGGTATTTCTCCGCCTATGCCCTATTGCCGTGTCTGCCAACACCACAGGCCTCAGCTCAGATGCATGAGTTATTGTTAATTCTGGCTTATTGCACAACATTCCAGCATGTGGACTCCACAGCATTTTGTAAGGAAACTTCTGCAATGATGGATAGCCTGAGAGAGGCCAAGGAAAGGGCATTATTATAACAGTACATAAATATGGGTTTTTTTCCTCCCGCTTAACATTAAAACACCTGATTTCCTTTAACATTGTAAACATGTGATTTTATTAGGTACTAGAGAGCTGATGGATTTAAAGCCATTTTCAGAGAACAACTGACGGACTTGTCAGCTTTTCTGTTTGTCACATAGGAGCAAGAAGTAGGAATCTTTATCATAGAAAACTCACTGAGGAGGGAAAGGGATGGGAGGGAGGTGGCCTCCCCTCTGAAGCTTTCCATGGATGTGTAAGAAGCCACCCAAGAGTTTTCAATACTTAGTGGAAAATAATTTAAAAGTGGAACGAACATAGGATATAATTTTCCTGAATGAAAGTTGGCAAAGACACTGTGTTTTGTAGCTAATAAATTCAGCTTTCAGGAGGAAATTCTTATAGGCTTCATTTACCAATTTTTGAGAGAAAATGAATACATTAATTATGTACATTTTTACCATCTGGTAAACGAAGTAATTTTGACCAGCTCTTGGCAACCCCCTCCTGGACATAAACTTTTAAAAACAAGCTTTTTCAACCATAAAATTACTGCCCTAGAAAAGGACAGATAAATGTCTAGGTAAGCGCCTCATTACTGTCAAAGCGGTGATTTGTTGTTTCATTATAATGTGTTCTCCTTATTATTAGAGTTAAGGTTGAGTCAGCCTTTCCATTATAAATAGACTCCTACTTTTAGAGTGACATGGCTCAGCTGTTTTTTTTATAAACTTGCCCTGGGCTGAATTGAGAACTCAGCTAACTGCAAGGATTAAAATAAGAGATACAATGTTTCTAAAAATTTGAATGTACTTCTAGGATTGACAAATGCTTGGCTTTTTAAGAGCTCCTGGGTAGAACCCACCTTGCCAAAGCCTGCACTGAGCTCCGACTCCCTCTCTTAATGCAAGTGATTGAGCATGATTATGTAAGAACATAAGAACGGCCATATTGCGTCCGACCAGTGGGCAATTCCAGGTGCCCAAATCATCAGAACATTTCATCAAGATATTCATTCCCTGTCGCCCACTCCCACCTTCTCACAAAACAGTTAGGGTGGCTGGAATCTTGGCAAGTGCAGCTGTGCCAGCATTGATGGGGGGAGGAAGGGACCATAATCTGCTCCAAGAACGAGGTTAGAGCAGGTTGTTTCTTCCCAGAAGTGGGAAGGAAATTGGGAGGCTGGACTCGGGTTCCCAGTCTGCTCCATGTGCCTTGCAACAACATGCTTTTCCTTACTTGGCCTTCAGGTACTGCAATATAAATGTTAAATAATTAGAAATGAGTAATGCTGCTTGGGGCTTGTGACAAAGCAACAGTTCAGCTCCAAATGTGTAAAAATAGCAGAATCATTCCCTCTAAAAAGGGAGGGCTATACTTGAGAGCCATTGTTCCATAAAACGATTTGCTTTGCGTGCCTGCTGAGCATGTAACAGTGGGTTAAAATGGGATCGTTTTTGACAAACTGGTGACTTGCAAACATGTGGCAAAACTTATTGGCTCCTGCACTTCAGCTGTGGACTATTTCCCCCCCGCCCCAAATAAGTGCACAGTAAGGTTCAGCGGCCCCCGAGGTTTTATTTACCAACTAGCATTGGCTCAAGAAGAAGTGTAAGATATGTGCCAATCTGTTGCCATGTAAACACAAATGTTTTAAAATGGCAGATGTTACTAAAGGCTGTGCGATGGGAGTAGGAATGATCTAGTAACACACTACAAATGTCTGAAGGTAATGTTTGATTGACGTTTACAGCAGGGAGGGAGAGAAATTTGTGTAGTGTCACACCCAGAAGTATAATAAGGACCTAAGAAAAGAACATTTAGTATAATTACCAGGAGACTTTTTGGAGGGAAAGGTTGAGATGGGAGACTGACAAGCATGTTAGTCAGTTTCTACAACCCCATCATATTTGATGTACATGCAGGTGCACACCCTCCCCCCAAATAACTAGGAATAATTCTTTCCCTCTGAATTAAATTCCTTATGAATGGAGAGGACTGCAAGGGGACAAGGAATACTGTTGTTCTACTGAAGCATGCCTCCTACAAACCACAAATGCCAACATGTATCCATTTGGTACTGTTAAATATTTCATTAGCATAATAGCAACCTGGTTAAAATAAGTGTGTGTGATTTAAAAATCACAACCCAAAAAAGTGCATGGGTATTCATTGTAGTTACTTGAAATTACTGCCTATTCCCATCGAATGAATTGTTTGTTCCAGAGGAAGTATCCAATACAAAAAATGGAAACCTGTTTTAGTGTTTTCAGTAGCAAGGGATTATATAAACTGCAGGTGATATCTACTAAGGTTTCACCAGTATATATTACCATTTTCTGGAGAATTACTTTAGTTGGTTGTCTGTTTCTTACAGATATAATTTGCTTATAATTGTTCCAATCCTTCCCTCTGCTTCTGCCCCAAATCCCAGTTTCAGAATAACTATTACATCTACACTGCACCCTAGAAAGGTCTGGCTTGCTGCCAGGGGGTGCGGTGGGGGGAGGGATTTCAAAACCCTGACCCCTTTGAATTGTGTGGCATGGCTCTGAAGGTTGGGGGGCACACTGTGGTCTGGGTAGTGTTGAGGGCTGGCTACTTGGCTCTGCCCCTTCCAAGGGCTCAGAGCCAGCTCACCCTCCCCCACCTTGTCATGGGGCCTGTAGTAGCTGTTGGCCCCCCGACCAATATCTCCCTTGAGTTGTGTTATAGCTCTGTGACACCTAAGCCTGCCTTCAAAGTATCCCACGCGTTCAGCCTGTGAGACGTGTCAGATTCCTTTGGTTAATGTGCCTATTCCCATTGCTTCTCCTGGCCCCAGATTAGGTCTCTTTTCCCAGGGCTCAAGAGTGCTCTCCTTGTACTCATCTTAGCAGGGATCATTCTTTTGTTTCCAGACTTGTTGCTGTACCTCATGTATGTGTGTGTACCACCTCCCTGCCACCCTGTGGCTCCCACAAACTGCTTTTCTTGGTAGCACTGGCTTGTTTGTAGCATCCCTTCGTGGAATGAACTATTAACTGTATTTGTGTTATTCTGGGGAAGTGCCTCACCCTAACTTTAATTTCCTCCCTACTTTCAGGTCAGATCCTCAGCTGCTACAAAGCCAGTACCATTTTATAACTGCAGGAAAATGTGTTGGAAGGAAGTAGCTTTCCCCTTCCTCCTTGAACTCCCTCTGCCATGATTCTAGTTCTCCTATAGAAGAGCAGGGCATCAGCTTTGTGCAAGAGCTCTTCTAGAATCACTTGAAATCACTAGGAGCCTGATTCAAAGCCCTGTGAAATCCATGGGTGTCTTTCCATTGATTGACTGAGATGTTCTTTTGGAATAGGTCTAATTGGACACATCCTCCTGGTCAGCAGGTTCTTCCAGATTCTCAGTGGAGTTGTGCCTGTTGACACCCTCTGAGGATCTGGTCCCTAAGTTTGACATGCTCTAGCTCAGCCTTCACAGCATCAAGTCACATGCATGAAAGGCCCAATCTTGTATCCCTGAAGTGAAGGAAATAGAGCTGATGCAATGACTTAGGTTGCTTCTGTCATGGTTGAAATGTTGGTGACCTCAAGCTCATTAGTCAGTCCCTCATCCATTTGACGTGGGTAATTAGGTGTCTGTTACTTTGTTCTGGGACTATATAAATATAGGCCTGTGCGATTATAGATGTGAGGAGATCTAAAAGTGGTAGGGTGTTGTGGATTCTAAGGGTAGAGTATTTTTTGGTTTTGATCATGCTGATCAGCTCTCGTTCTGTAGCTTCCACCTCCTGTAAATCTCTGGGGAGTCAAAGGATGATGACTTCACTAGTGCTTCAGCTCGGACCCTAACAGAAGTCAATGGGAGTTTTCTGAGTAGTCAGTAATTAGGCTTTGGAGAGAGGCCTTGCACTGTGTGTGCACTCATGGGGGGGGGGAGGGGGGAACCTAAACCACCGATAAATGAAAACGCAGCTTTCACGGATAAATGAAACCAAGCTTTGGGTGGTTGTGTGTTAGCACTAAGTACCAGACATTCCACTCAGTACTGAGAGCCTTCTTCCTGCTACACATGCTGTGATTTAATTGCTATATTTAAAGGTGACATTTCTGTGGGGTGGCACAACTGTAGCAAGCAGTTTCACTTAAGCTTTCCCATGCCAATCGCACAATGTTTATTCATTCATAAGTTTCACAAATGGAAAATAAACGTATAGTTCGGGGGTGGTGAACCTCAGGCCCAGAGGCAGTGACCGGCTTGCCTGGATCCAATTCCTGGGCCTGTGGTTCCCCACTTGTGTGAGGTCCCGGACTGTGTTTTTTTTCTTCCTTTGGGTCAGTGGCCCCCAACGTTCCCCACCCTGGTCAGTGTTCCCTCTAAGATTTTTCCATCCATGAGCTGAGTGAGTTTTGTCTGGTCACCAATATTGAGGTCATGTGGGCTTGTCCGGGTGTGTGCCTCCATAGAACCTACCATGAAAACTACTACAACAGCTCTTTCCCAGTCACAAAGAATAAAAAGAGCTGTTAAGTCTGAACTTTTCCCAAAGAATCCTTCTTATTATGGGTGACCCTGAGTACCAATGTACTGTCATGCACCAGCTATAGATAAGGTAAAAAGACATCACCCACCCTCCTCCTCCCTCCTCCCCCCCCCCCCACATACCTGCAAAGTTTGAACAATAACCTTTTTTCTTAGACCTGTGCTGCGCTGCTACACAACTGGGATCTTAAATGTCTGTTCATTGAATAGTTGAGTAACCTCATGAATTCTTATAGGTTAGTCAACTTTCTATAGTCATTGGGGGCAGGGCCAGCAGTGAGTGTGCTCTGGTCTCGCTCCTTAGAGCCCCTTGCCACTCCGTGCTGCTGCCTCTATATCAAAGACAGCTGTGTGGGGTGCTAGGTGGGAGCTGATATGCGGGGGGGAGCTGAAGCTGCTGGAACAGCTGGTCCAGTCCCCAAGCAGCTGAGCAGCCACTTCACAGCCTTGCTGAGGGAGTGAGCAGGCCTCAAATTCTTGGTGCGGGCTGGTGCAGGCGAACACCTTACAGGGCACATTGTCCCTGGTATAGTAGTTCTCATTCACAAGAAACTGTCAGATACTAGTGTTAGTAAAAGAATGTGCATAAATAATTAGAATAAAAGGTCCAAGGCACAAACTTTGTATTATTTATATTTGCTCTAACTTTGAGATTGTAGCATTACAAAAACATCCCTAGTGGTTTATTTAATAGTCTTCAGGGTTTTTTATAGCATAGTTGTATTAGCCCATCACCAATATTGAGTCTCTTGCTTTTACACACAGAGCAGCCCAAACCCTTCTGGACCCCAAATATGAGGGGTTTGGAACGGGTCCCATATGAAGAGATATTAAAGAGACTTGGACTTTTCAGCTTGGAAAAGAGGAGACTACAGGGGAAAGGGGGTATGATAGAGGTCTAAAAATGACTGGCATGGAAAAAGTGAATAAGGAAAAGTTATTTACTTGTTCCCACAATATAAGAACTAAGGGTCACCAAATGAAATTAATAGGTAGCAGGTTTAAAACAAAAGGAAGTTTTTCTTCACTCCGCACAGTGTCATCCTCTGGAACTCCTTGCCAGAGGATGTGGTGAAGGCTAGAAATTGTACAGGGTTCAAAAAAGTGCTAGATAGCCATTGATGGACCTAACCTCCATGAATCTAATAGCTAGGCAGGGTAGGAATGGTGTCCCTAGCCTCTGTTTGTCTGGAGGTTGGTGACAGGAGGGATCATGTGAGGATTACCTGTTTCCTCCCTCTGGGGCATCTGGTATTGGCGACTGTTGGCAGACAGGATACTGGGCTGGATGGATCTTTGGTCTGACCCAGTATGGCTGCTCTTTTCCTACTCTCTAATCCAGTGTTTCCCAATTTTATTTGGCCGAGGAACCCTTTTCAGCTTTTCAGAATTTCAAGGAACCCCTAAGTTTGTCAAGCAAAAAAAAGGGTGGGTGGGTGGATGGGAGAAGAGACCCACCAATTCATGAACATCACATTCCTTCCCCAAGACTGTCCGCTCTGTTCCCCTCCTCTCCACCACTTGCTATCCCCAGCCCTTATACACTCCCACTAGGTTGAGACAGGAGGTGTGAGGTGGGAATGAGGGATTTGGGTGTAGAAAGGGGTGAGAAGTACAAGCTCTGGGAGGGAATCTGGATGCAGAAGAAGGGGCTGTTGGCTCGGGGGGGGGGAGGCTCTAGGCTGGGGAGTATTGGGTTCAGGTGGAAGGTTGGGGTGCTGAGCAAGCCAGGGCTTGTGGATGTGAGGGTGCAGGAGTTTGGGCTGGATATGTGAGGGACTCAGGGCAAGAAGGTTGTGAGTAATGGGCTCAGGACACAGATTTGTGATGTGTGGATGGTGGAGGAATGTTGTGGCAGAAGACTGAGGATGTGGGGATGCAAGAGGCTCAGGACAGGGGGTTCTAGTGTATGATAGGCTCAGATTTGGGGTCAGGTGGTGCAGGAGTGTTATGATGCTACAGTGAAATGGGGGTTTGGTCCCAACTGGGGGGCTTGTTGGCCAGGCTTCATTTTTAAATAAAATATTGTCAAACTCAAAAGGTTTTAGCATTGTCTTTATATATGAGAGGGGTGAGGAACCTGTTTTGAGTCAAAGGTCTCTGACCCACAGAAAAGTTAGTTGGGGCCACACAAGTGAGATGCAAAAAACAAAAACAAAAACTCCTCCAAAACCCCCAAACCTCACTAATGTGGTTTCAAATGTGCTGGTGGAGGTAAGGGACAGAGTGCTAGTGGGTACTGGGGCTAGGGAGAGAGTGCTGCTAGGTGGAAAGATGCTGGCTCAGGTGGTGGTGTGCTGGGGCAGGCAGGTGGCAGGGTGCTGGGGTTAGGGACATGGTCCTGCTGGGCACTAGGGTGATTGGCAGGGTGCTGGGACAAGGAACAGCATGCTGCTGGGTGCTAGAGTGGATGGCACGGTGCTGGGACTGGGTCCAGGGCGGTGCTGAGTCCTGGGGTATGAGGCAAGGTGCTGGGGCCAGAGTGGTGCTAGGGTGGTTGGCAGGGCTGCCAAGGAGCGGGATAAAGATGGGGTGCAGGATCTGGGAGGGAGCTGGGGGGCGGAAGGGGTCAAGGTCTGGGTAGTAGGTAGGGTGCAGAAGCAGGCTGGATGTAGGGTGTCTGGCCAGGAGGAGGAAGCAGGAGCAGATTGGGGGTAGGTTGTCTGGCTACGAGGGAGGGTGCAAGTAGGAGACTTGGGTAGGAGTTGGACCTTCCTGATCTGGCACCCTCTGGACCTGTCTGGTCCCAGATGAGGAATTTTTGGACTGGGGAGGTCATTTCAGGGCTCCTGGTTCCCCTTCCCCACTAGGCTTCTTTGCACAGAGCTCTATCCCCTGCAACCCAACTGAGCTGCCCACCCCTGCTGGTTCCCTGCACTCCCCCCCCCCCCCAAAAAAACCATCCCCACAATCCAAGGGAGTGCAACACCAGTTCCCTGCAGCCCCTCACAGCCAGCTGAGATGCCCATCTATTCTGTATGCCCTCCCCCATCCACCTCAGCCCAGTTGAGCCCTGCACTGGTTCCTTGTATGCCTCCCTCACAGCACAGCTGATCCCCGTTTGCCTGCATCTCTCCCAAGCCCTGCAAAACTGCTGAACCAAGAGCTGATTCCCTGCCCCTCCCTCCCTTTGAGTCTAGCTCCGGTTCCCGGCACCTCCCTCCTCCTGCAGCCAAACTGAGCCCCCCCGCACCCCACTGCCCAGCCCAGCTCCCCAGACCTCCCCACTCTGCAACCCAGCTGAGCTCAATTTCCCTGCACCTTCCCCCAAACCATGCAGACATGCTGAGTCAGTGCTGATTCCCTGGCCCTGCCTTCCTCCCTCCCCTTGGCTGTGTCTACACTGGCATGATCTTGCGCCAACGCGGCCACTCTTGCGCAAAAATTTGCTGCCTGTCTACACTGGTCATGTGTTCTCGTGCAAGTACACTGATGTTCTCATGTATGAAATCAGGGCTTCTTGCGCAAGAGGCCAGTGTAGACAGGCAACATGAATTACTTGTGCAAGAAAGCCCTATGGCTAAAATGGCCTTCGGCACTTTCTTGGGCAAGAGAGCGTCCACACAGCCATAGATGCTCTTGTGCAAAAGCACAGCTCGCACATGGCAGTGTGGATGTGTTCTTGCACAAAAACTCTTGCGCAAGATGTTCTTACGCAAGAAACAACCAGTGCAAACATAGCCTGAGTTCCCTCACATGAGCAAAATGAATTTTGTGTTGTGCACCAGTACTGAGTTCATGTGGCTTGTTTGGATGTGCCACCCAAGTTATTAATAACTATTTTTAAACCTCTACCTTTTCCCTCTGCTGCCATGTCTCCTCCCCTTGCCTCATCAGCTCCCCTGGTGCCTGCTGCCCACCCTCATCTGCTGTCCTGACTCCTGCTCTTCTCATTGTCCTCAGCCCTCCTGCAACCTGCCCCCGTCCGGGCGTCTCCCCACACACAGGTTTGAGCACACTGCGCAGGGCAGCAGCAGCCAGCAAGGGGGAGTTCAGAGAAGGTTGCGCACGGTGAGGATGGGACCGGGATAGGGACGGGGGAGAGACGCTCTGGGGCCGGGGTCAGGACCTGCTCCAGTTCCAAATATTGCTGGAGCATGGGCACCATGAGCCCACACAACTCGCCGCCCATGCCTCTGCTGACTAGGTGGCGCGCGCTCTCTTTTTCAGAGGGGGCGGGGGAGTGCCGGCTCCTTGCGGAACCCCTAGTTTTTCTCTGCGGAACCCTGGGGTTCCACGGAGCACCAATTGGGAAACACTGCTCTAATCAGTCTTGCATGCCACCCTCTGTATGTGAAAAGTACTGGTGAAAAATGTAATTCAAAATATATTTGTGGACAAAAAAGGCCTTTTTCTCCACAACAAGCTTATGTAGAAAATGCCTATTTTTCAACAACATAGGCCAGCTTTATTTGTAGAAATAGCAAATTTTGGGTATTTCCAAAAATCTGAAATGTTCTATATTATTCTGGTTTTGGTTGCCTGAACCCCTTCTCATCTTCCAATGGTAGGTGGCTTGCCTTAGACTGTGAATTCATTGTGCCTCTTCTGCATTTTTGGGCTCAGCCTGCAGCACTGGTTCTGAGACCCATTCCTTTCTTGGGGTTTCAGAGCCTGGGCTCCAGATCAAACGGGAACATCCACATAGCTCTTTTCAGCCCTGAAGTATGAGCTCCACAAGTCCAAATCAGGTGACTCGGGATCTAAGACACAGTCTCAAGTCTTAATGTGTCCATACTGAAAATTCTCTCTGACTCAATGGATGTTTTATTGGTTGACTGGGCAGCACTTACCATGCTGTGGGTGCTATAGTAATGCTCCTTCTATTATTGGCATTGTTAATGGTATGTTGCTATCTAATTAAATACACCTAAAGAGAAATATGTTTATGGTAAATGTAATGTAATTGGTTGCGCTTTAAATGAATTTAGAAAACAAATGAGATTGGTAAAAGACCTCTGAAATCCAGAAGTCAAAATGTTGTTGGTACAATTATTGATGTTTTTGCACAAGCATGCATTCTATGTACAAAAGCGTTAATAGGTAAAAGACCAGCAACTTCATACTCACCCCCCCCTTCCATGGCCTTATTGTGGATCTTTGCCAAAAGCCATTTATCAACTCATGGCATCTGATTTACACTAGTGAAGTTCTGATTTTGGTGAGCTCCAGGGGACTAGAGACCTGCTATTCATAGTGGTTTAATTTACTAGTGTAAACTAGGCTTGTGTTTGTGAGTGGGTAGGATGGACAATAAACTTTGTGAATTACATCCCTTAGTCTCCATCAAGCAACTAAAAGTATAAGTTTTCCACATGCTTCCAAGGATGTGAACTTTTGGAAGGACTTTGCTTGGAGTCATGTGCTTTGCAATCTTTGTAACAATTACTGACAAATCCACTTTGCTAAGTGGTGTTTCATTAGTTAAAAATCATGGACAGCGTGGTGCTTAATATACATTGCAAAGGTCTAGGGCAGTTTACCACCTGCAGACCTCTGCAGGAGGTAGAAGACAACTAATTTTCAACCCCCACAAACTTAATCCAGTACAAACTTAAATACAAGTAATATTTGATCATTTGAGTAGCACTCTTTCAGAGTTTTATAGGAGAATGTGCACCTTTGTTTTGAATTAATTGGGATCAACAAGACTTAGGAAAATTTGCACCTTCTATTAATTCTTTTCCCCATTACTGTTTTCCTAGGGCCAGGGCTTTGACTGCTTCATTGGCAATTGACTTGAATAAAAACACATTTTTATGTGGTGAGTATCTGGCACTTGTTGCTTTTAGACACTAAAGAGAAGACTGGTTTATAAGGAGACTTAGGTCTCAACCCTGCAGAAACTTATGCATGTTCATGACTTTGATGTCAAAGGGAGTGGTTTACCTGCACAAAGTTATGCCTATGCTTAATTCTTTGCAGGACTGGGGCCTTAAGGTTATGCCATATCCTTATGTGATGGTGCGTCTTTAATGAACTATATCTATAAGCCGCCACTTATAGAAAAAATGTGATTACTATTCCCTTTCTTCATGCACAAATGAGCAATTAAGACCACTGACAAGCTATAAATAAAATGATGGGGAAACTGCTGCAGAGTGATACTTTCCTCAAGATGAGGGTCACTACTGAACTATTTGGCTAAATTACCTGTTAATTCCTTAGTAGTAGTTCAAGCTGTGTTCTGTGCAAAACAACCCACATTTTGATGCATTTGTGACACACAATAAATGAATGAATTTCTGATTCATTCATTTATTAAGAAAACTGTAGTGAGACCCTGCTCTTAGAAGAAATCACTGTGTGATGAAGGTTTCAAACACCAAACCAGAAATCCTGCGGGCAGCACAGTACAGAAAATAACAACAGTTCCAAATGTATTTATTGATAAGTAGTAAGATGTACATATATTTTACAAGCTTTTAATATTAATTTACATTTTCTTAAATTATGTAGGCCCCAATAAACTAAACTTGCTAATACATGACAGAGACACTTGGCTTCAATTAAATTTCCAAAATGCTGTTATTGCTGGGAGTCATAATGCAATTTTGGCTCATGTCACTAAAGTTCCTCTTTAGAGATACTAAATACCATATTCATTTAAAGCATATGTTTGGTATAAGGTAGAGCTGGCTCCTGAATGAAAACCCTGGAGCTGGATCCAAGTTCATTGCTAAAACTTAGCCTTCCAGTCAAGGGCCAAATCCATGCGCACACAAATTTGGGATTTGGATTTCAAACCTCCCTCCTATCATGGCAGAAGTGTTTTGGATCCAGGATTTTTATATGGGCACATTTGCTTAGATTGGAACATGCTTTTGCACCTGTTTTTGGTGCATATATTGCTGCTTATACTAATAAAATCCAATTCTGGGAATCAGTCATCACCTATGTCTTTGTACTCAATCAGCATATGTTTCTAAGAGCTTTTTCACTGTATTTTTTTATATTGAGCTGTACTAACTTGCTCCCTATTATTTATGATATTGCTTACTCTGTGATTGAAATTGCACTATATTCATATCTTGCAAGTGCAGTATTAAAAGTGCCTAATGTTCAAGTACTGTACTCATTTTAGGTTGCTACAGTAACTGCAAAGGCACAATAGTCTATATTTTAATTGCACACAGTAAATGCAAACATAACATAGTGTTCATTTTGGGACTAGGGGTTGAAGGGAGGCGATTATTGGATTATATACATTGAATTAAAATGCACTCAAAGTCCAAATGACCAAAGCTTAATTTAGGTCCAACCATATCTATTTGGAACTGTCTGGTCTGACTAAAATATTTGCCTTGGTTAATCATGCCTGTAGTTCTCACGGAGGAAGCTTTATCAAAGTAAGTAAATACTATGAGATTGTAGTTAATGATAACCCCTGTGCTTCTTTTTCCTTAAGAGGAGTATATCTGTGCCTCTGGAAAGAGCTTTGGTATTGTGTATATGAAATATACAGAGCTTAGGGCTAAACCCTTAAGTGGGGAAGTGTCATAAGATTTTGTGAAGTATGTATTGTTGTTGATATTAAGATAATACATAAAAGCTCAATATTATCAGGGCTTCAGTGTGCTAGATGTTTAAAAAAAAAAAAAACAACCCAACATTTTAATCACTCTGAGCCATACCCCTCCCATGAGGTCATGATTTGATTTTGTAAATAGATGGCAGGCTATGGACTATTGCTTATGTCACTCTGTGTTACGTGCCTTTCAAAACATTGTTAATGGCCTTCAGTATATTTAAAATATCTTCACTTATAATAATGAAAACTAAATTTTTGACCACTTGGCCTAAAATTAAAATGTTATGTGAAATTTTATCAGGTAGTATATTGTAAGAATAAACTGCCTGTAAATGATTTTCAGCTATACAACTCTTTCAAGAAGAGGGGGGGAAAAGAATCCTAAAAATTCTTGGGTAAATAAGAGACAATTTAATATTTGGATAGACCAGTCTGAATGCTGTACACTATTCATTTAAAACAAGTGCCACTAGCATACCAGCCTGTTATATGCCAGTCATTCATACAAAATTCCAATGGAGGCAAAGAAATTTTTTCACTCAGTTAAAGAGTTTTGCCATTGACTCACGTGGGGCCAAGATTTCCTGTGAAGACATGCATTTGATATGGTCAATGTAGTTTAGTGTTGCTTATTTCCCCATAAGCACCTCCAGAGTAGAAATAGGTTGGCTTCACAGCAAAGAATGGGAGGACAGTACATCAGTATTGAGTTCTGTCCTTAGATATGATATAGAATGCCAAGGGCATCTAACGTGACAATCTCTCTGCCCAGGCAGAAGGGGTGGGTGCACATGGGCTGTCAGTATCAAGGAAGAGCAATTTCCATCCTCCGCAATAAAGTCATTAACACTTTTAGTTGTGTCATGACATTGCAATCTGTGGGGTGAGAGGACTACAGTGTGGAATGTGATGCTGTATGCTCTTCCTAAACAGGGCAAAGTATAAAAGCAAATCTCGAAGAGTGAATTTCATTTTACGTAAATAGCAGATGCTCTCTGAAGTTTTTCTGTAATCTGTATGTGAGAATGAAGAAAGTTCAAGATGTTAAGCAATTGCGTTAGCTTCGAAGGTTACGGTCCCCAATATCATTTCAGCCTCCCAAAAAACTCTTAACTTGCCTCATACAATCAGTGGAACTAGTCAGAAACCACATAAAAACCACAAACTTTTCTTTATTTAGTTTTTTTTTAACTGCAACATATTTAGCTGCTTTTGATGCAGTCCTGCTCTTCAATTGAATTTGAAATTTGGTCATGTCAAAAATTTTCACAACTCTTGGTTTATCTACATAGTTGTTAACCAGAATTACATTGTAACACACAAACATGGTTGTCTTATGTCTTTAAGGCACAACACATCATTTATGCATGTTTCATTTGCCAAACTTATAAAAGAGACAATTGTATAACCCTTCCCTACAACCCCCCCCAAAAAGAAAAATTGCATCCACTTCCAAAAATCAGCTGCTAATAAAGTCACAGTAAATTATTTTCATCAATAATTTACACAAATTAGAGGTCTAGACAAGATTGTCATTATACAGTCTGAGTGCATTCCAATTCAGATTTTCTGGGTTAGGTAGGCTAAAGTCTGGTTCAAACCTCAGTGCTGAGAGTATATCCCATATTGAGGAATGTTGTCGACCACCACCTTGTCGGTCAGAAAACGCATGTTCGTGCTTTGTCAGCGTGAGTTCTTTATTCACTCCCGTTAGGGCTCATTTGGTGTGTACCAGCAACTTTCATAGTTTTTATTCATTTAAAACGTTGCATATATAAGACCATAGAGCTTCCTTATGTAGCGCTAACATTTTTAACTCGATTCAGCAATCTGAATTCTTCATTTTGGAATTTTCATTCCAAATATTTCTTCCCTTCTTAAGACAATTCATATGTGTTAAGCCAGAGGCATCGAATCACACATAAAAATTCAGTGTACTTGAAATATAAAAAGGCTCGCCAACTATAGAACACAGTTACAAATACTCTAGTTCCAGTGCTTGATGTAGAGCCAAGAGGTCCGAATGACTTGATATCCTCCAGAAAGGCATGTTGTGCTGCATGTGTCAGGAGAGGAGAAGTGAGGGAAAAATGAACACATTATATACATCAGAAGGCACACAACATATGAATACCGTTAAACTCACAATATATTTTGTGTGGCCTGATGTTTGTTAGTGAAAGTCTGACAATCAGACCAAAAATAGATGTGCGCTTTCTTCTTAGAACTAGGAAGAAATAATCAGACAGTCTGTTTCACAATTTGCACTGGAAATAGCCCAAAACTCAATGAATGCAGTTCACTCACTTGCTACTATGGAGTTTAATAGTAATGGAATAAGAAATCACTATTTATTTGTACTAATTTATTACCATTTAAGAAAGTTCAAGTCCCATTTTTAAAAGAAAGCCCCATATGTAAGAGACAAGTATATTTTGGGGGGAGGGAGAGTCTAGCTGTGGAAAAACTCTTCTGGAGAGAAACTTTCAAAACACTAGGTTAAATAAAGATGCTACAGGAAGCATCTATGTCGGTAGATGCAGTATAATGATTTACAGATTTACCCATGCCAAATCACTCCTTGAAGGATGCTACTGCTGGATATTCTAGCTAAATAGATCCCTGGAGCTAGGTAAGAACTTACTTTTGCTAAGTTCAGATCGATTTATTAACTGGTATGTTCAGCTGTTCCTCCGAAAACCATATCTAGTCATGCAAGTACAGCTACAGTTAGAAACATGCCAACTGCCCAAACCAACCACCTGTGTTCAGCACAGGCTATAAGAGACCCATCACCAGTACTACACCTCTATAAGCAACCATTTGGAATGAACATTTTGATTCTGCTTTATTATAGCTTAAAATAACACATAGCACCCATCAAAATATTAGAAAGATTTAAGTTTTGCTACCCTTAATGCTAATTCATGGTTTTTCTGGTTACAACTCAGGAGGCAAAGAGCACGATGTTTAGAGGATAGCTTTCCCACATTAATAGGTGTTACGGTGGAATGCAAAATGTGTTGACATCCGAAAGATTCCCAACTTGTTGTTTTCTCAGATATTGACTATTTAAATTGCTTATGTCACACTTCTTGTCTTTGAAAAACTGTGCGCTGCAAACATTTTTACTTATACAGGTTGAAGAAACTGTTTCTATTTCTGTGTTCTCCTTTTGCAGAAATGTTTCTTGAAACTAGCTCTTTTAAAATCAATAATTTCCCTCTTAGAATATTCTAACTTTTTTTCTTCATAGTGGTAGAACTTTGGCATAGATATTTTGGTGGTTTTCTGCATTCTTGCCAATAGTGCTCATTCTCATTTCCACATGTGTTGTTTTAACCAAAACCCCTCTTACTTTATTACTACTTTATTACTTCTGTTGTATCATCTTGTTATGTTTCTTTTGCCTTTTCCCCTCCAACAATCATTTAAGGTTTTATTGGGGAGGAGGCAGGGGTACATTTCTTACTCAGATTGTCATAAAACAAATGCTAGAATCCAAATAGCTTATTTTAATTCAAGTGTAGATCTTATCGTGCTCTTGGTGCCTCTGTGTATTGAACTTATTTGCCAATCTGCAACATTAGCAGCAATGAAACAGAAAGGCTTTCATTAGTATCTGTGTATCACACCAACATTTCATAAGACAGGTTACCTTTTTTGCTGCCTGTTCTTCTTCTACACCATCCCCAATTACAACATATACTACTTTTCTGCCAAACCTTTGCATTATTCGTTCAAAGCAACTTTCTTTTCCTGGAAGATAAATGAGATAAAAGTTCAGAGTGAAGTTACCTGATTAGCTGCATGCTCCTCATCGCGTCCATCTCCAATCACAACATAAGTTATGTTAGTGCCAAATCTGGACACTATACGCTCAAAACAGCTTTCTTTGCCTGAAAAACAATGCACTACTTATTCAAGCCATCATGTGAGTTATCCTGAAGCTTTACAAAGGGTTAAGTGAATTTTATTAAAAAGTGTGCATTTTTGGCTTGTTTCATAGATACAATGAGCAAAAAGGCAGTTGAATTCCTTTGGTCAGACTAAGCAGATTTAGTTGATTATTAGATCACATACCTAACCTTAGGTAGAGGTTTTGGCTGTAACAGAAGGATGTTATTACCACCATTGTAAAACATAAAATGTCAATAGTTCCAGATTATTTTAAACCCTTCTTCTCCCTCCCCTAAGGGACAGTACCAGTCATTTAAAATGTATTTACTGCAGGGCGAAGAGCTGTTGTGATGGGAAGATGAGCCCTGAATGCTAGAGAGAAAAATAAAAGGAAGTAGAAGGTTGCAGAGAAGGTATCCCTGAAATGTGCCATTTTGCAGAAGTGGATTCAGCAGGCTCAGCGAATGACAAGAAGGGTTATGATTAGGAAAATATGGTGTTAGAACTGCTGAACTAAAAGGACCAGATTAGAGAGAGAGCTAAGAGCCAGCTCTTTTAAACGTCTTTAGCAGCACAGCCCACCTGAAAGGATGCAGTGAGAGGGGAGTACTGTTCATTGTATCCTTAGAAGGGATGTAGCAATGGGCACAGTTCTCCTACATGCCAGTCAACAATTCTCTTTCTGTGCCAGATTTTGCCCATAGATTCTGCACAGATGGTGCTACTCCGCTTCAAATCTTAGTGTGGCCTAAATACTATTGTTGTCTGACTGCAATTTGCACACTAGTGTACAATGTGCAGGTTGCCATAAGTATGATATTGGTTTACTGTAAGTTAGGCTATTTGATATGCTGAATTCTTTGAGAGTTTTAAATGATTTGGTGCATCTTCTTCCTATGGAATGATGTAGCTAATTAAGTTATCAAAATATCCATTTTTCTCTGTTGCTGAAAGGCACATCTAAAAACAATCATAGTCATGACACTTTGCCAGTGAAGTCCTATCAATTCTATTTCATCTTATTTAAGCATCTGGAATAGATGAATTGTCAGATATGAACTCTTCCAAATTTATTAGCTGTTTAAAAGTCTCTAAAATGGTGATTTCCCTTAATTGACAACTATGACAGCTATGATTCTCAATGTTCAGATGCAAGTTTTTCTGAAGAAAATTCTCCCTAGATTTTTCAAAAGAAATTTGGTGGTTCTATGACTTAAATATGAGAATCATTTAAGAACTTTTAATACATGCTTTCATTAGTTGGAAACCTTCATTCTTTCCCCATATTCTATATTCGCAGGCCATGCATTGGAGTTAGCATTTTCAAAGGAGTCTTAGAGGTGCCTTTAAAAATCCAAACCTAAATTTTATTTTGTAGATTATAATCTTCAAGATTATAATTTGTCACTATATATAATAAATAACTTCTTGTAAGTCATTTAACAGACCCGAATAGTATTGGATGACTGAAATTGGTGTGTATGAAATGAAGATCTTTGTTTAGAATACAAATTAGCTGGGTCTTTCAATATTGGTGAGATGTCTGTAAAAATGCAGGCTCCTAGATATACATTATGTAGTTCCAGTGCATTTTAATATCTAAGACTGAATTCAGTTTGAAGAAAGTTAGAGGGAAGACCTGCCTAGAGCACCCCTTTGTGGCATGCCATGGCATGATAGACATTCCTGCCTCACTTTTGCCTTCCAAAGTCCCAAGTAACTACTCTTCAGATTGTCGTCTTATAATATCCTTTTTGCGGCTGGTTTATTAGAAAACCTCAAATTGGATTTCTGTTTTGCACATTTTCCACTTCTTCCCCAAATCCAACCAGTTATGAAAACAAGATATCTTGTCATTTGATGAAACACATACATACTGGCTTTTTCAATTTCCCCAGTTGGTTAATCACCCTGGTTTTTGTACCAGGACAGCCACCACAGCTCTTCCAACTGAAGTATAATCTTGCTCTTCCCAATGGGAACTCCTTAGTGTAGCCTCTTCTCTGGCCTTTTCACAGTTCCTCTGTGTCCAGCCTATCAGCACTAGAGATGTCAACATGTAAGCCGTTTGGTTGCCCCATTTGTTCAGCTCCATCTGGTCAACAGCTCTGGCTCTGTACCAGCAGGCACCTTCCTCTGCTGCTAATCCTTCCTTCGCAGCCTTCTCCTGACCCTGGCTATATATTGCTTTGGGGAAGTCAGCCAACACAAACCCCTCTATGCACTCTTCTGGCCTTCAACTGTCCCTCAGAAAACATCATCTGCTTCTTTCTAGGTCATTCCATAGTCCCTGGGCAGTTCTCATTTGTCCCCATTTCCCACACAGGCAGCTCTGACCCATCAGTCTTTTTCTTTTCTGCTCTACAGCCCCCAGCCCTCTTAACTGTCCAAACTAGAGGCATGCAGATAAAGTGCAGGTGTATTTGCCCTGCTTCCCCTGAAGGCCAGTGTCACTGTGTGACAGTTATATATTTAGATTATACATATTCTATATATAAATAGTGGGATTAGAAGTACTCCTAACAAACAGATGTTGACATTTCTTAACAGTATTTAAACAGGCAAGAGGCAGTGCACAACTTATTTTCTGCCGAACATTCATACTATCAGAGAAATAGCTCTGAATCCATTAATAAAAGGAGGAAAAAACACATGATGAAGCAAATACAATCTTTGAAGACTAAAGAATAATTTTCTTACCTATTTTGGTTGCACTGTAAATATTTTCAATAGGAAAAGCACCTCCTAAACTGTACAGCAGGACTTTTGCAAGTGCTGGGATAAGTTGGGTGGTTGTTACCAAAACGTTTACACAGTTACTCCTGAAGGGAGAGAAATAGTTCTTGAATCTGCATAATGGTACATCATTGCAAAAATTGCACAGTTAATATTTTGCTAAATAAAACTGGCCACTGAGGATGGCAATCAGGATTTCCTGACGTCAACTGTTAATCCAAAGGCATTACTATTACTTAAACAGCACTGAGAATAGTTATACTATAAATCTTTCTTGGCAAAAATCTTTCCTTTGTCAAAGGTGTTTCTGTTCTGGGCAAGTGTGCAGGCCTGCAGCGCTGTCAAAACTGGCTCCCTTTAAGATGTGCCCAAATAGATGCTCAAAAATGGAAACTCCCACAATCACTAGTTGCTTTCAAAAATTTAGGTTCCAATGTTTCCAAAACATTCTCAGACTGACAATTATCGGTGACTTACAAACAATCAGAGTTAATAGGGGGAAAATGCTTTGTTGTACCTGTCTTACAGGAAGGACTGGGATAACATAGAAATTCATATTTTTTCACCCAAGAATCATAAATTAATAGTGGCCTCAAAATGGAACATCACATTCTTGGTATGTCAAGACTGAAAAGAGCAATCTTTACAAAAGGGAGGAGGAGAAAAACTAATCAGTGATGAAACTCTGAAGTTTTAAATGTCATGGCAGTGAATATACTACCAGAATCAGAACACTACAGGCAGTCCCCAGGTTACGTACAAGATAGGGACTGTAGGTTTGTTCTAAAGTTGAATCTGTATGTAAGTCGGAACTGGTGTCCAGATTCAACCGCTGCTGAAACTGACCAGCAGCTGACTACAGGAAGCCCGAGGCAAAGTTGCTCTGTCCCGGGCTTCCTGGAATCAGCCGCTGGTCAGTTTCAGCAGCGGCTGACTTGGGGACGCCTGGGGCAGAGCAGCTGGGGTGCTGCTGGGTTGCTCCAGTAGCACCGCTCCTCGGCGCTACTGGAGCAACCCAGCAGCACCCCAGCTGCTCTGCCCCAGGCGTCCCCAAGTCAGCCGCTGCTGAAACTGACCAGCAGCGGCTGAATCAGGACCTGGAGCAGAGCAGCTGGGGTGCTGCCGGGTTGGTCCAGTAGTGCCCAGAGCGGGCGCTGCAGGACCAATCCGCAGCGCACCAGCTGCTCTGCCCCAGGGTCTAAAACAAAAGCCTGGTCTGCTGGGAGGGGGGCACACTAGCCGCGCCCCCCCCCCCAGCAGACCAGGGACACAGACAGCAGAGCCGCAGCGGCAGCAGGGTACCGCGCCTCTGAGGCTTTGCTCTGGCAAAGCCTCAGAAGCGCGGGAACCCGCCCGCTGCTGCCACTTCAGTCGCGGTGCCTGTGGTCTGCAGGGGACCGTCCCCAGCAGACCACAGGCACTGCGACTGAAGCCGCAGCAGCGGGCAGGTTCCCGCGCTTCTGAGGCTTTGCTCTGGCAAAGCCTCAGAAGCGCGGGAACCTGCCCGGTGCCCCGGTCTGCTGGAGACTGTCTCCAGCAGACCAGGGGCACGGGAGCAGCTTACGAACGGGGCTTTCTTGCCCCGGAGCTCGCAGGTAGCAATCCGCTACCTCGACCTCCGGGGCGAGAAAGCCCGTTCGTAAGTGCGGATCCGACATAAGTCGGATTCGCGTAAGTCGGGGACTGCCTGTACTTGACAAATATTTAAACATCGCTGACTGGACTTCATGTAATTGGCAACAATTTTCCAACAATCCATTATTGCTTAAATGACAATAGCATTTTTTAATATTCCAGTTTAGCTGCTACTTACTTTTTTTAAAAGTAAATGTTTAAAATAATTCATTTTGTTCTGTTCCCTGAACACTGGTTCATTTTTCACCCATGTTAACTCTTGAAATGGCTCAATGTAGCTCCATGTTGTTCATTTCCATGGTTTTCTGTTTGCAGTATTGATTAGCTCAGAGGGAACATGCACCACTTTGTGAAGAGCATCTCTTAAGAGCCAGCAATGATGGTTATTTTTATTTCTTAGAGATGGGAATGGTGGGTTATAATTACTTTGGCTCAACAGCTAGTTGCTCTAAAGAAAAGTGTACATGTATCCAGGGGTCTATTTATGCTTCAATGCAAGTCCATGGTTAATGGCACAGGAGTTAGAAGTAGATCCTGGATTTGTTAGCCTACAGCTGGAGTGTCTACACATACCTCATTTTAGGAACTACTGAACCTTGGGTCCCAATATGGGGTTCCATTGTCTATGCACATTATGCAGCCTGAGTATAGCCCAGACTTCCTCGTGACCTCGCAAAATGTAGCTGCATTAGTCTTTTGTTCATTGAGCTGTGTGGGAAAATTTAACTGTCCCTCCCCAAACTTGACTGCTTAGAGAATAAAGTCAGCTCATGGGCCATGATAGGTGGACTTCCAGAACATGAGTCTTCTGGGGCTGTCTCTACCCTGAATCAGCATAGAGCTTGAACCCTGGGTCTTAGCTTGATGCAGGGGTGGACTTTCCACCCATATGGTGTTCTGAGACCCTGAGTCAGAGTGATTTGTGTGTAGATGGAAGGGGGGCTTAGGCATGAGCCAGAGTTCAAACTCCTTGGCTCACACAACAGTGTAGCCATGTCTGCAGGAATGTATCGACCTCTTGAGCTCTGAGCTTGTGTGCAGATGCCACTATGCAGAAACACATGATAGATAGATTCTAAAATTTAGAGGACATAATTTTAAGATGAAGTCCATTTTAGGCTTACATTAACTGTAGGCAGTTAATATACATTTAAAGAACTAAAACCTGTTAACTTAATGGTTTCCCTCCTTCACTTGTTTGTTATATTATAGGGTTGCTTATGAAGGCTTTTCATTACATGTATTTTTAATACAGAATAAATTAATATGAATGTTACACAAATACATACCTAGTGCTAATAATTGATAATGATTTAAGTGCATTTGTCAACCAGGAGTCTGTCAGAGCTTCAATCTCTGCTCTTAACTGCAGCCATGCATCCCTTTTAGCAGGGCCAAGGAGACCTTATATATAAATGAGTAAGGAAAAACAAATTAAACTATGCTTTAGCTGAAGCATACAGATGTTGTAGTAACTTACTCTATTTTGAATTCTGCTTTTTTTTAAAGGTTTGATTAAACAAATCCACTGAAGCCAATGGAAAGATTCCCATTGACTTCAGTGATGAGTGGGTTTTACTTCTCCCCAATGTGGATGTGTAAGGCTCTAGGACTTTTTGTTTGAAAGATACCTGAGCTCTCATTAATAACCAGTTTAGATACCCATATGTGTATGTATGTGTATTTACAAAGTTAGAAGCTGGAAAGTCCTACTTCATTTCTCCATCAATACATAACTTTTCCCAATGGTGTGTTTTTTTCCAAAGCAATTAGACTATCTCCTCTTTTATTGCAAGGGTATCTACAGCCTAACACCATACATCCCACTGAAATGGTAGCCCCATTTATCTCTGTTATTGTTCTCTAATAACTTCCAACCTTGGTAGCTGAAGCTGTTGCAGCCTTGAAGTATTTGTAGATTTTATGACACCTTTCCTCTAATCTTGTCTGAGAAACTTATAAAAGCTTCCCTCCAACCTCTCAATAGTCCTGCTTAAATAGGAAGAGCCAGATTTTCTAAAGTACACAGTTGTTGCAGAACATTTGAAAATCTGATAACTTAGCTCAGTCAGGTTTCTTTGTCAATGGCTCTTTTGAAACAAGACCACATAGTGAGGAAAAAATGTTACAGAAGATGGAGGGAGTAGGATAGCTGTGTGAATTGGCCACAAATGGTGGAATATATTAGATAATCAAAGTACAAACAATGTTTATGGGGCAAAAGAAAAATACATATAGAATATACTATGCATACAGACTTCAGAGTGATACCAGTTATAACAACCATCTTTAGATTCTTACACATTGGCTCAGTAACAGGTTGTGGGTTTTTTTTTAATGGCACAGAGAAAGTTAAGAATTCTAGAACCAATAGTAGCTTTTTTATGAATGTTTAGTAAATCCATAGGTTTACTTTTTTCTGGTATTTTAAATGTATAAAATCCCATTTCAAAATAGTAATAACATGCTGAACAAGATGGTGGCTTGGAGCATCATTAACTTCTCAGGTATTTTAAGCTGCTTTATCTCAACACCTGCAAATGCTCTATCTGCTTCATTTTCATGTAAATAAATACTTTTAACTAATAAAAATGCAAAGGCAAAGATATGTCAGTCTAATTTTCAGTGAAATGTCTACCATGGTGACCAACGCTCACTGTCCACATCATCCTCACTCATGATTTACATTTCTGCCAGAGAGACTTGGTTACAAAGCAGTGCCAAACCTGCCTGTTTTTGTTCACACCTAAGTTTTAATTTTAGATTATGCTCTGCATGAATCTCAAATGAAGTGAGTCGTATTGTAAAAGTCAAGAACTTCATTGGGATCCTCAGCCTCACACAGGCCTGGGCTTTCCTTCCCCATGGCGTTTGGAACAGGGGACAAGTGACAAGACCATGTCATCTTGGAGTGGATGACTGATCTTGGTTTTTCAGAGTGGGGCTGGCTGGACTGCTAAATCATACAGGAGGAATATTCTGGATTGATTCAGCCTTCTTTCGCAGCAGTAGAATGATAGTATCTCTACACTGCATTCCTCTTTCCAGAGAGGAATGCAAATGCAGGTGAGCGAAATTGCAAATGAAGCAGGGATTTCAATTTCCTGAACTTAATTTACATAATTGCGTCGAGCTGCTATTTCTAAAAAAATGCTGTGTAGACACAGTTATTTTGGGGAAAAAACCCTTCTTTTGAAATAACCCTTAAGCCTCATTTTATAAGGAGTAAGAGTTATTTCAAAAGAAGGGTTTTATCTCGAAATAACTGTCTACACAGCGTTTATTTCGAAATAGTGGCTGGATGTGATTATGCAAATGAAGTGCAGGAAATTCAAATCCCCACTTCATTTGCAATTTCGCTCACCTGCATTTGCATTCCTGTCTCCAGAGAGGAATGCAATGTAGACATACCCCTAGTAAAGATGCCCTCATCTTGTGAGAGGTCAGAAGTTTCCTACTAAGACAGGTAAAGTTAGGTGGGGGTGTCTGGTACAGATTTAAAGGGAACAGCAGCAGGACTCCAAGAACCTTTCCGGCTTCAGAGCTACAGCATGTGGTGGACTAACGTGACTGTCTGCCAGGGGCTCTCGCCAATGGGGTTTGGTGGTAGCCACCCTCTCTAGCAAAAGAGGAGGATGGGGGAATAGGCAGTCATCTTCATGCTGAATCTACCAGCATGGCGGAAGCAGGAGGACACCTGAGCTGTCTCCTAAAAATCATCTGAAGTGGTTGGAACAGCCAGCAAGTCCATGGGACTTGTGCAATTGTGTTGGAAGGGTGAAATTCTAATCACACTGAACTCCACTGGAATTTTGCCACTGATATCAATTGGGCCAGAATTTCACTCTAAGTATGCTGCTAACACACTTCTCTGCAGTGTCCCCTAGAAGTGGTATTCCAGCAGTCACTCTTTGTAGCAGAATATCTTGCCCAACTCCAGCATGGTCATTTTATATTACATTTTAATAGCATGAATTTCACTGAACTGAATGTTCATGTAGAGATTCAAAGAGTACAGTAAAATAGCATTAATTACCATAATCATACAGTAACTTATTCAAAATATTATCGAGTTACATTGAATGTGCCCTACCCTTACCTCCTATGTTGTTCTTGTAAGTATTATACAATTCTTTTACTCTTCTGTAACGGAAAGCCAGCTTCCTCATCCAGTCAACCCCTCCTCTTACACCTGTTGGCAGACAAAGGTTTGCACTACTTGCAGCTGCATGGAAGCCATCAGTTGCAAAACTGTAGGTACTGCAAACACCCAAAATATATTAAAAATAAATACAATATATTCCTGTAAAAAGATCAACTTTTCTAATCTTTGCAAAAAATAAAATTTTGAAAAAGAATACATCTTACCTTAGATCTTGTCCATTATCATCAGAAGAAACATCATCTATATGAACTTGATCACATTCCTATTGAAAAATTCAATTATAAAGATAACTTGTTATAAAGGTTCATGTATGTGTTAATGCTTCCCAATATGGGTTTTTTAAAATACAGGTATTACTGAAACACCTTTTGCATAGCTTTGGTTATGCCAGAAGATGGCAGTGTCTGCATGCTTGTAATCTCATAATCATGACAAAGTTTTCTTTCCAAACAAAAGAAATTTCAGCTCCTCCGACACTACTCAAATTGAGTTACAACGGTGTTCCCAAAGAAAGTAACAGGATACGTGGTACTTGAATTTGATTTTTGGACAGCAATTTTTTAAAACCCTCTCCTAGTCTCTCTCTGATGTGTTGTAAAATTTTTGTTAACCTAGCATTTCAAAATCAGTTCAGACCATTGTTCTACAATCTCTATAAAAACCTGTAATGGGTGAACCTCAAAGATTTGTCATTTCTGTTAAGCATCTGGATTTTTGGAGGCTTATCAAAGTCTTATCTGAACTTACACAAACCTTTGGTTTGGAAATCTCACAAAATCAAGTTCTTAAGGGCTCCACTACTTCCTGGTTTTAACTGGCCTAAAAAACCCCCACAGAAACAGCTTGTTCTGTAGTGTTTGAATACATCCAGTTCGGGGGTGGGGGGGCGGGCGGGGCAGGGGAGGAATGGGCAGTATGGAACATACAGAGAACATATCTGATTTAAAAAACTTAAGGTTTTGCCATTATTCACAGCTGTTATGGACAAAAGCGAATTTGGGATTAAAAAATACTCTACACGTACACAAGTACTGTGTCAATTTTACATTTGTTTTCTGTACCATAGTTATAGTACATTATCTGGAGGACATGTATGAATTTAGTTGTTTAGAGATTTTACCTGCATATATTTAGTGATACGATCATAAGAAAAAATAATCAGAATTTTATGAAATTTAGGATTAAAGGGTTATGCTGAAAAACAGTAAAATTATGTCTAATTATTTAAAGGATGAGGGACGATTTTGAAAATGGATTCACGCCCTCTACTGCTGTAACTCTTATGCCAAGCTTTCCACTTATGGAACTGCATACCCTTAAATGACTGCATACCCTTAAATGACAAGTTCTCAATCATTGTGAAACAAAATCACCAGTCAAGCTGTGCACATTTTAGAAGTCTCAAAGCTCAGTCTAGTATAATTGCTAAGAAATTTTAAAATCTGAAGAAAGAAGAAATTTCAGAATATTCACATTGAAAACTGAGAATTTAAACTGGGAAGACAGCACATGGAGTTAGAGATGTATTTGTTCAAATTTCTCCAAACCTTAATATCAACAGTAAATATCATGATTTTTTTCCAATACAAAGTAAACCTGTTAAAAATCAGATTACACTTTTAGAATCAATTTGTGGACAAAATTAGTGCAGACTACATAGTTTAAATCTCATTTATGATTCACCATTGTCAAATATCCAAAAGAATTAGCTTCCACATTCTACTTGTTTTGGCTTAAACCAATCCTGTAATTGACATGGTAGTGTTAAGAACGCAAGAGCTTACTCATTCTTCTCTCCTTGGGAAAGTGTGTAGTTTTGCTCTAAGTGGAATGGAATTATCCTAGTGTGCAGATTATTAAACAACATACTATTTTCCCTAGGGTCCATATTTAAGTTTGCACAAACTTATGCTGAGGAAATAAAAAAAGCCATTTTAAACAGGGTTGGTTTTTTCTGAGTTTTTAAAAGTTCAGATAACCTGCATCTTTGAATTTATTTTTGACTAGACCTCTGAACTTCCTAGTTCTGATGGAGATTAGCAAAATGCTATTGGAATGTAGAGCCTTAAAACCTCTCTAAGAAAATAGAGATGTGGCAGGGGGATGTTAGAGTGGGGAAAAATGAGTGCCAGATGCAAATAAAGGAGCTGTTCTCTTACTCTCTTGCCTTCACTGTTGTTTGTGCGTATGGAGACATGCCTGTGGAAGACATCACACAGTTGTTTCTCGTCAGGCTAGTATCAGACTCCATATTACACTGGGACAGATTCTGATACCTTTACTCACGTTAAGCAGTATCATATTCTAGAGCAACTCCATTGATTTCCGTGGGATTGGTTATAGAATTGCAATCTGACCTGTGAGTTTGTGTACCTTTCATTTCCTCACCATGCAAAAAGTATGAACAAATAAAAAGGAGTGTCCATATCTGTTCAATGTTTGTTAAACTGTGCAGCTATTTTATGAGTACTACAATTAGAGTACATTTTTAGTACTAGAAAATAGATTTATTTGGAATGGAACCAATAATTGGCACATAACCAACACATAAAATTCCAGAGACTAACTTAACTGCAAAATTGAATATGAAGGGATGGCAAAGCCTCAGCCATTTTGTTCTACTTTGAATTTGTATCTAACATCTTGAAAACTATATCCAAATTCACCAATTTATGGGGAGGAAAGAAAGAGGGTCCAAGAGCATGCAGTTTTCTAACTTCCTTGCTGCTTGTCTTTGCCAAGAGGGTTTTTCAATTTCCAGTGTCCCAGGATCAAAATACACATGCTTTTACAATTCCCTTTCCTCACTGATTCTATGGCTCATCCTTTTAACCAATTGTCTCTGAGCTATACTCACATGGTTACTTGCCATCCCCCTCTACCTTTTTTGGTGCATTACTGAATACTCACAAGGGAGACCTTAGAGCTGATTAATATGCTATTTCTAGTCTATCAAAATATTCCTTTCTTCTTGATTTTTAAAACATTTTAAATAGTCACACTAGACCAACGTATTTGTAAATTTAAATAAACTTTCATACCAAAAATGTCCAAGTTCAACATAAACCAAAGTCAAATTGGGTACAGGTTTTTAGTCAGTTCCCTCCCATTCCCAGTCGAAACAATGAGCATGTTGCACAAGATTAGGAGATTGTAATTTGTTCATAGGAAAGATGGGATAGAAATGGGGAAAAAAGCTCTCTGATAATTGTAAGGTAAAATACCTTTTCACAACAGCTACAGTACTGGCTACACTCAAGTCACAGTGGGTCACTGGCTGTGCAAGTTCAAAACTAAGAAAGATAAAATATATTTTCTATTACTGTGTGTGTACAGAATTAGTCCAGGTACAATAACTGACTTTTCTTTGCAGTAATATTTATTTTAAACACAACTTGGTGCTGTTATTTACCCGTAGGAATTTTTAGAGCTTGAAAATTTTACTGAAAGTCCAGAGCCTATGAATTGTCAATAAAAAATTATCCTCTTGGAAGGGATAGTAATTTCATTATCCAGTAAAAACAGTGACTCACTGCACTGAAAACAAAAATGCTATTATACTGCATATATTCAGCACTATACATTTTCAGGATGTACAGAACCACCCATTTCATGTACATGCCCCGATCTCTATTAAAACTGGACTGAATTGCTTGCCAAGTTTTGAGGTTTATTTAAACTGCTACCTGAACTTTCCCCTCTTTTATGTGAAAGAAAAAAATAGCACAAGGTTGATTTTTTTTTCAACATGAAAAAAGTAAATGTATAGATCTTTCATACCTCATTACCTTTGCTGCTCTCTAAACCAATATTATATATTTATATTCCTTTAAACTGTATGAATTTGGCTTTCCTGCAGCTTGTGAAAAAATGACAACAAATAGCAACAGACTATTTTACTGTTGCATACATACAGGACCCAAATCCTAATTTGTAGACCCTGATTTGTGCATGTAGTGGTGGGGAAAGCACTAGAACTGAAATACTTTCTACCAACATTTCTCTGTCATCCTTAATACTTCTGTAGGGAAACATACAGTTACATTTCTTACCTGTACAACAATCTTCTAATAAATGGAATTGCCACTAATTCAGACATTATTACTGGGTTGGCCCCACCCTCCTACCAGTCTAAAATGGCTTTGCTGCAAGAATTTTCTAGAGCATGCAGCCCCTGTATATAATGGAAGGCCGCAAACTATGTTCCAAATGATACTTTGCAAGCTCCCTAAAATTTATATTTCAAGAATGAAACAGCTTGAGAAAAGAAAAACCCAGCCTGAAATACCAGCAGAAGCTTTACTGACTAAAACATGGTTTACTAAGTTTCTGAGGACTTCCTCAATACATGGGAACTTCTGGGTTGGTGAAAATTATATGACAACAAATAGGGAGAGGGTAGTGCAGATGGCAATATTAAATAATCTGGATATTACTACTAGCAATTTTCAAATAGCGAAAAGGATAGAAAGGGTTAAGAAGATGACTAGATGGGCATGTAATCTAACACTGGCTACCTTCAGACTGTATTTCAATCATATGCTATTTTTGAGGATGAAGATAACAGGAATAAAGAGGCTCTAGTTCATGTATAACAGAGTGGCTCAGCTCCTCAGTTGATGAGAAAACTGGTGCTCTGCAATCTCCACCTCCCATTTCACTACCTCCAATGTCAATTGAAGGCCTTGGTTGTGATGTGTTAGACCATCAACAATTCAGGACCAAGTTATGTCTGAGACTGTCTCCCCATCCAAGACTGGTGTACTCTTCATGGCCAATGCATCCCAGGGCATATAATCTAGGACACAAAGCACGTTGAGAGTCATTTTGAAAAGCAGAGCTTGTAGAAGGAAGGACTAAAGGAAAATGGGCTAAAGAAAAGAATGACTGATTTCAGAACACCCCGAATAACCCAAAGTATCCAACGGTACTCAAGAAGAACCAGGAAAGAAAGGATGGGGACTCTAGTGGAGTTTTTAAAAAGGAGGAATTGCAGACTGGCCAATCATCATGAAGATCTAATTTACCTAATCAAGGAGCATTATTAAAGCTCTTGGGGTATGTCTACACTACCCCACTAGTTCGAACTAGCGGGGGTAATGTAGTCATCCGCAGTTGCAAATGAAGCCCGGGATTTGAATTTCCCGGGCTTCATTTGCATGAAGCACGCCATTTTTAAATGCCGGCTAGTTCGAACCCCATGCCGCGCGGCTACACGCGGCACAGAGTAGCTAGTTAGAAGCCTAATCCGAACTAGCTACTCCCATGCTGCGTGTAGCCGCGGGGCAGGGGGTTCGAACTAGCCAGCATTTAAAAATGGCGCCGGCCGGCTTCATGCAAATGAAGCCCGGGAAATTCAAATCCCGGGCTTCATTTGCAACTGTGGATGACTACATTACCCCGCTAGTTCGAACTAGTGGGGTAGTGTAGACATACCCTTAGAGAGCTGAAAGAGTCCCTTGACAGATAAAGGGATTCCATAGTGGCCAGCCTGCAGATTTTTGCACAAGTTGTCCAGACCCTTATCAACTCTGAGATGCACCAATTGATTTTCTGGAATTGTGGCTGCAGGAAAGGTGGAGAATCTTGTTGGCCTTCTGATATATTTCAAAACAGATCTTAGCTTTTTTTTTTTTTTTTCCTTTTGGCCCTACTACTTTTTATAATACACATAGTTGGTTTTGCAATAGTGTTGAGGCTAGAAAATACTCAATTGTTTACAGACATTCAAGAAATTAAACTAATTTCATTGGAATGTAAAATTCTTGGACAACAATGTTGATCTACATCCCAAATTAAACTTCACAAGCTCTCTAAAATAGGAAAATGTTTTGATTTAGGCCAAACTCCAAAAGAAGCTTGAGTATGATTTTTAGGGAAAAACTATATACAGGCAGTCCCCGAGCTACGCGGATCTGACTTACGTCGGATCCGCAGGTACGAATGGGGCTTTTCTCGCCCCGGAGGACGGGAGCGGCGGGACGCCCAGATGCACTGCGGTCCGCCGCCCCCATCACCGGGGCGAGAAAAGCTGCTCTCCGTCTCCCTGGTCTGCAGGGAGACGGGGAGCAAAGCCTTGGAGCACGCCCGCAGCGGGACAGCCCGAGCGCGCTTGAGCTGTCCCCCTGCAGGCGTGCTCCACGGCTTTGCTCCCCGTCTCCAGACCAGCAGACTAGGGAGATGGGGAGCAAAGCCGCGGAGCATGCCCGCAGTGGGACAGCCGCGGCGCGCCTGGACTGTCCCGCTGCCCGCGTGCTCTGCGGCTTTGCTCCGCGTCTCCCAGGTCAGCAGACCAGGGAGACGGAGCAAAGCCGTGGAGGACTTGGGCGGTCCCGCCACCCCCGTCTCCCTGGTCTGCTGGGGGAGGGCTGCAGCTAGTGCCCCCCCCCCAGCAGACCAGGCTTTTCTTGCCTACCCCTGGGGTAGAGCAGCTGGGGGCTGCCGGGTTGGTCCTGCAGCGCCGCTCCGGACCAACCGGGCAGTACCACAGCTGCTCTGCCCCAGGCATCCCCAAGTCAGCTGCCACTGAAACTGACCAGCGGCTGACTACAGGAAGCCCGAGGCAGAGTTGCTCTGCCCCAGGCTTCCTGGAATCAGCCGCTGATCAGTTTCAGCAGCAGCTGACTTGGGGACGCCTGGGTTTCTTATGTTGAATCTGTATGTAAGTCAGAACTGGCGTCCAGATTCATCCGTGGTTGAAACTGATCAGTTTCAGCAGCAGCTGATGCCAGTTCCGACTTACATACAGATTCAACTTAAGAACAAACCTACAGTCCCTATCTTGTATGTAACCTGGGGACTGCCTGTATATAAAACCTTAGTAAGAAAAAAGAGGAAGTGGTATTCCTAAGTAGAAATTACCCTGTTTGCTAAATCTATACGCTGACACATCTCTAAAGATGACAACTTCATTGGTGAGAAACGAAACTAAGCAAAGCTTTGGTGAATGGCTCACAGAGAAAACAACAAAGCCAATACAGCATGAAGATGAAGTTCCACTTTGGAAGAGGGAGCTGACTGGTGCCTTGAACACAGCATCAGACTGAAGAAACCGGGGCACATGCTAAAAGAGGGTTCTTATAGCTGCCACTTGAAATCTGAGCATGCTAGGACAAAAGTTCATTACAAAGAGAACCTAACCAATGCTTTGAAAAATTGATTTAGAATCTATCCTTTTCTCTGGGCACCAGAAGAAGAATATTGATCACATGCTTTTACATGGTCAAGTGATATCTCATTAAGACTGCAATAAAAGATGCACTACCTGAGGAATAGCCAGGGTTTCAGTTCTCACATTTCACACTGCTAAAGAAAAGAGGTAAAGCTCAGGTGAAGGACCGATCTTGGGACAAAAGGTTGAGGGTAAGGGGAATGATCTGAGCTTGGGACAATGAAGACTACATCAGCATGGTTCCTCTTAATTTTCTTATTGGCCGTGGAACCAAGGAAGTGACTATTACAAGAAACCTCACCCCCCAGTGGAAGGAAAATCCATCCATTCATCAAGTCTTTTCTCCCAGAATTTGAAGCAAAACATTGTCAATTTTGGTTTTAACCGGTGGTAAAAATGTCTACCTGGGGAAGGTATGCTGATCCAAATTAGAAGCGGATCTGTAGTCTTCTGTATGCCTATTCAGAAAAAAAACTCCCAACAACTGTGAGGTGGTTACATTCCATAATATCAGAACTAGACTCCGTGAGAGGCACACAGTGTTTAAATAGTATTGCTGATGGGTATGGTGGAACATGTTTAGTAGGGTGATGACATTGAGAATAAAGGGCTATGAATTAAACATGTTGACAATGAACTCATAAGTGGAAGAATTTGAATGAGTGAATAAAGGATTTGAACCTCCTTGAGAGACACCTGGATTAAGAGACTGAGGCTCATTATTCTTTTTACAACTTTTTCTGACAGTACAGATGATCTATGAAAATGGTAAAGGGTAGTCTGAAAACTCCCAATTTTCTTTTGGACTAAAAATAAACCTAAAGTGGATCCAGAAGCTTTTTGAACAAGGTTTAGTAAAGTCTATCTGTTGTATTAGCTGAGGGGAAGGAAATGGGATATTCTGTTAATGAAATAGTCATAGGCTTTTCTTTTTATATATGTACAACTGTACTATATTTTACTGACACCTTTCTTGTCTGGAGTCTTCAACCATAACCCCACAATACTCTTCAGAGAATGGGAAAAAATAATTTGCCCCTGAGTTTTCTTATCTCAAAATCAAAGTTTTTGAAACTGGAGATCTGGAGGCATCTTAGGGGTCTCAATTTCTATTTCTTTAGAGATATGAATGATGATTATGCCTAGATTGTTTAGGACTAAAAGTCTGTCGTTATGATCATAACTTGCTGATGAGAGAGCTTGAGTAGAATAATGAGAACTCTCCTTCTTTCTTGAAAAGAAAGGGTGGCTCTTAACCCTGAAAACATGAGAAAGTCACAAGGCAGGCCCCAAAAGGGGAGTTTAAGAGGAGGACATCAAACTCGTCTGTTCATATATCTTTTGGAGGCAAAAAGTGACCACTTCAGTTGAGAGAAAAGAGGTGGAAGGTAAGTGGGGTCTCTTCTCAGGAGTACATTGTAGACAGACAAATCTGCAGCATCAGAAAAACAAGCAGTGCGCAAAGAGCTACTGTAATGGACAGAGGCAACACATTGAGGATGTTCCCTGCTCTTCAGATAAATACGCTGATGCTAGAGAAAATTATTGCAGTATGACTGACTCTGATTGTTCTGTTAGACCGACCAACCTCAAAATAATGTCCAAGTGAAAAATACTAATATGTAACAAATCACTGGTGTCATGCTCTGGGATGAAACAGTCAATGTTACATTCTTTAGATTCTTACCTCCAAGTCATTAAAGAATAAATGTGTATCAGCGAGATTAAAAATCATTTCTTCCATTCGCAGGCCCAGTGTCACTGCCATTGGTGGATCCTTAGAAAATGAAAAATTAGGTTAGATATTTAATTACAATCAATTACAATTCATTCAGGTAGCAATTATTCAAAAGTTAGTATTCTAACATTTTGCAGTGATTTCTCAAACAAAAAATTCCAAATATTTGGCAACATAATAGTCTCCCAAACTAAGTGCTGGAAGCCTCTTCAGTGAGGACATGAAAAACTGGACTGGAAAAAACTCACAAGCTATTGTATTGTATACAGTAATGCTATATGGCGTGAGGGAGAGAACTTTTCAATGTCTAATGTCTATGTTTTGTGAAAACAAAAGCCAGTCGGAATCTTCACCCATCTTCCAAACAAATTTCACTTTAGAGAAATAGCCTCTGATTCATCTATGTATTTTTCCAATGCCAGTTCTCTTCCCCATAGTGTCTGCTGCTCCAAAAACATGGATTGGCCCAATTCATAACCACTATTTCAATTGAACACCTGTCCTTTGTCCCACATGATTTCACTATCTATCCTCCTTTCACTGCAGGCACCCACTTGACCAAATTCCAAAGTTTCCCTCCATTTGTAATTTATGCCTCCCAACAAATGCTGATCTCCAGTCCCCTTTCATTGTAGGCTCTCAGCCAACCTCATGTACTCTGTGGCACTATTGATTAGGAGGCCCACAATATTGGGAAAGCACATAAAGGTCTTTCTGCAACTCACAGGCTATGTCTATACTGCAGCCTTCTTCTGCAAATGAAGCACGGAGTAGAATATCACCACGCTTCATTTGCATAATTAATTAGAAGCCATTTTTGCGCAAGAGGCTTTTGCGCAAAAAGGAGCTGTGTAGAGGACTCCTTTTTGCACAAAAAACCTCTCTTGCGCAAGAGCCATTCTTCCTAAGAAGGCTGCAGTGTAGACGCAGCCACAACTAAGAGTTCTTTCTTTAATTCAAGTTGTAAAGGCACACTGCGGGACAAGGTCTGCAGCTGTTTGTGGTTTATTATAGACAGGAGTTAGACTCTCCCTAGGTTAGGCTGCCACCATGCTCCCATTACAAGAGGATCAGATCAGCTTATAATTAAAAAAGAAAAACAAAATCCACGTTCATCTTGCTGATCACTAGAGTTTTCTGAAATCTTTTAAGTACCTTGAAGTCAAAAGACACATTATTTCTACAGACAGCAATGTTAACATCTGCTATCCCCTTGTCAACAGAATCACTCTCCACCACAAATCATCATTTACAGGCAGTCCCCGGGTTACGTACAAGATAGGGACTGTAGGTTTGTTCTTAAGTTGAATTTGTATGTAAGTCGGAACTGGTACATATTGTAGGGGAAACTCTAGCCAAACATTTCTCCAGAGCTCAGTTTTATTCTCCCACACCTCACTTCCCTCAGTCCTTTATTCTCAAGCTGAGGTGTCTGCTGAGAAAAGCTGCTCCGCATCTCCCTGGTCTGCTGGGGGAGGCGCTAGCTTCGTGTCTCCTTGGTCTGCTGAGGGGAAGCAGCTAGTGCGGAGTTGCCTCACCCCGTTTGTAAGTAGGGATCCGATGTAAGTCGGATCCATGTAACCCGGGGACTGCCTGTACTTGTATGGCAAAATTTTTGTTGATAAATCAGGCTCTGGCCACCATTGTGGTGGGCACTTGGCAGACAGAGTAAAAAAGGGTTCCTGCTCTGAAGCACTTAAAACTAAATGGCAACATTTGCAACAAACATACTTTGGAACTGGCCCAGGCAAGAAGCAGATTTAAAGGGCAAGAAGAGTGGAGTGTTTGAGAAATTGCCATTAACTAGTAATGAGACCCAGTTCTCTGCCAGTTTTGCTATTCAACTCCAGTATTTTCATGCTGACTTCTGAACTGGCCCAACTTATTTTTCTAAAAGAAAAAGAAACCTCAGTACCTTGTAAAATGGCTTGTTCCTGAATTCTCCACAAAAATGGCCTTTTGGATAATGAGTACTTGCGTGAAAAGTATAGCAAGTGCTCACGTCTTTTTTCCAGGGAAGGTAACAGAGAAACATGGGTTTAGTGATTTGCCAAAGGTTACATGGGATGTCTATAGGAGAACTGGGGACAGAACCTTGAGCCAATAAGAAATCCATGTCTCCCTCACTAGGCCGTGCTGCCTTCAAGGAGTAACCACTGGCTGTTAATCACTGTCATGTAGCAGACTAATAGTTCTAGACAAGAACAAATTGACTTAATGTATCAAACATCGATTTTTTTCTTCACTAAGCTCTTGAAAATCCTTTTCAGTGAATGTTAAGAGAATTTCCCCTCTCCCCCAAATATGAAATTCACAACTCTTATTTTTGCAGTATGATGATTGACTTCAATCTTGCAAGGTTTATGCCCATGCATAACTTTACTCACATACGGTAGACTCATTTCTGTCAATGGGCCTACAGTTAGGAGCATAACTGCTTGCAAGATGGGGGTCTTTGGCCTTTTTACTTGTTTTCTCCTTTCTCTGTGGAACTGGACTTAATCGTGGAAATACACTGTAAATGACTGCATCATAATCCAGTTACGTTTTATTGGAAGAGAGAAAATAGTGTAATTGTCTAAATGAGACACATACCTGTCACATCGTGTGGTGTACCACATCCAGTGACCTAATAGCAACTGTATGGGTGAAACCAATCACTTTTATACCCTTAAATGAACTCACACAAGAAAATAAAGATCCTGTTATGGAAGGGGGAGGGGGGGGGAGAGGTGGGGAAGAGAGACACTTTTCACAAAGCCATCACTCCATTTCTGACCTCTCACTCCTCATCCTCAAAGAAGCCTGCACAACTCTTTCAAAAGAGAACCCTGAGAGCTTCAATTCATAAGATAGCTAGGCACAAACAATAATGGACTAAATACAGACTGTAGATTTATGGTTTATTAAAATAATCTGTAATCTATTTTCCTTGGACCGACATGGCTACAACATACTGCATAAAATATTATGTAACATTATGCTGAATTTGGTATATAATAATAGTAAAAACAAAATTAAGATACCTCTTTTCCAGCTTCTCACATATTCAGTTTTTTATCTCAGAATAATACAATTTTGTCAGGGCAGATTTGCTGAACCCTTCAGGAGAGAACCTGGCCTCCTTAAGCAAACTTGCCAAATTCCATAATGCAACTTTTTAACAAACGTTGGTGACCAAATTCCAGTACTTCCTAATTAAATTTGTCACTGCACACACAAAGAAATGAGAATCAGGAAGGAGTAAAAAGCACTCATGTACTTTGGTCAGTTTAAAAGATTTCAAAATGTGGAGGAATAACCTAATGTTCACTTTGTCTCTTAACTTGATCCTGGGAACACAGACTCATATGTTAGAATATAAATTAAAACCGGACAAGAGAAAAAATATGAAAAGCAAGCAAGGTATTTAAGGAGAGAAGAAGCAAAAAGACTCCTCCCGTAGTCATACACAATGTAGCTATAAGAGAAATTTAATAAGGCAGATCGAACTTTTTGCTAATATATTCTGTGTGACAAGGCATTCGCCCTGCACTGGCCCTTTAAGGGCAAACCCCAGCTGGGGCTGCATTAGGGGATGAGGGCCCAGCTGGGGGCTATATAAGAACCTGGGTGGCGGCTCCCAGAAGGAAGGTCAGTGAGGGCCTGGCTGCTGGGGAAGCAGGAGGCTCCCTGGAGCTAGAGCAGGGCTGGGGAGGCAAGGCAAGGCAAGGCAAGGCAGGGCAGGGCAGGGCAAGGCAAGGCAGGGGAGGGCAGGGCAGGGCAGGGCAGGGCAGGGCAAGGGGAGCTCTAGCCAAACAAACCCCCAGACTGCAGGGCCTGCATAACGGCCCGGTGGAGAAACAACCACCCCCGGAAGGGGGGCTCAGAGACGGACTTGGGCACTGCCGGAGGGCAGTGTGGTGAAGAGGACAACACGGCCTGGAGGAAAGAGGGAAAGGTACTCTGCCTCCGGAATCAGCTCCTTCTGCTGGCAGACGGCAGACCCCCGCTACGGTGGTGAGTGAACCCCCTCTCACACTGTTATTCCATGTATTAGAAAATAAAATTGGATCCCTTTCCACAGATATGTAGATGCATTAAAAAAACACCACCAAGCAGCTCTGTAGCCAGATAATACTAGTACGCAATGGAGTCACGATCAGCTACAGCACTTCTCTCTAGCAAAAATACCAATGCTTTTAGTTACGTTAGTAGAGGGTATAAATTGGAGCCAGACTGTCTGGACTTGTGTGCTAGATTGAGCCATCACTGGAATGCCTCCTAGGAGACTAAGTAAAAATATCTCGACAAAACCAATATATGTTTTGAGGAGAAGAGAATCATGATAGGGTCCCATATAAAGTCTAAACGTCTTAGTTTAATTATTGGCAGCATACTGTTCAAAATCACTAGTCACGAAATGCTCATTTATTGTATTTGGATACAAAGGAAACATGCTATTTTATATTAACTTTTCTAGTTAAATATAACACCACAAATGAAACCTTTCTAAAATCTTGGTGAACAACAATGTGAGAACATACCTGTAATGGGGATTATTGCAGAACTTAATAGGAATAGCACTGTCCTCTGGAAAAAGTTTATTTTACAGGTGGAAATGTTGAGCGTTAAATGTTAATCTTACTGGCCCAATGGCACTGCTAGTCTAAGGTAGCAGCATTAGGTGTAAATCCAACTCTCTTCCCTGGGGAGAGTCATTATGGAGGCTGGAGAAGAGGAAGTGAGAGCACTGCTGATGGACTCCACAGGAAGTCCCTGTCTATTACTCATTGGGCTAAAGTAGGCAGTAGACAACAAGAGTATAAGAGCAGCAAAATGAGAGATCCTGAGACATCTGACTCAAATACAAAACAATCAATGCAGCTGAATGATTTTTTTTAATTGAAGTATAGTGGTGCTGATGAAACGTGCCAGATAGGAGAGGGCAATAACTCATGACCGGGTAATAATGAGTATTCTTGTACCTCTCTGCTAATATGATTCAGCTGTGACCTGGAGGGACACTCAGTAAGAGGATAGTATGGTCTTCATGGGCCATTCTCTATTTTTGGGCTCACTTCAGAGACTGTCATCAAAGGGGGACGATCAAGTTTTAATACTAGTGGCAGAGCATTTTGCCCTCTAGAAGACCACCAACTTGTTATCATATGCCATTAAAACAGCTGCCACAATTCAATCACAAATAAGACTGGCCAAATTTGAACCGTTAAAGGTTAAAAGATACCTTAATCAAACACTAGGGCCAATCTAATTCATAGTCATGAAAAATGCATCACGGACAGTGAAATCTGACCTTTCCCATAACATCTGGATATTGTACAGGTGGGGACTCCTACTATGGACTGGGTTCTAGCTGTTTGTCCTAGCTGGGCTGGAGAGGGATATGGCTACTTCTTCCCCTGCAGGGGCCACTTCAGAGTCATGTCAGATCCACCTCTGGGAGCCTCCCGTAGCTACATGAAGCTCTAAAGGAAGCTTCCTGCAGCTGGGAGATGTTCCCAGAATTGGGTCTGACCAGGCTCTGGGAGTGGTCCCTGAAGGAAGCCCTGTCCCTCCCCATCTGGTTGAGACTAGTGCACTCCAGGCCCCAGCTGTTGTAGGAACCTCTAGTTCAGGGCCCAATGCTCAGGTGTGAAAGGGGTGTTCAGCTAGCTGGTCAGTATCCCCCAACCATGAGGGCCTGGGCAGTCACACTACTGTATGGACAGCCTTTTCCAGTACCGCCCAACAGAAAACCCCCAAACCTGTGACCTTCACATCTGTGCTGCTGCTGGCAATAGTACTTGATTGAGACCTGGGTGCTTGGCCAGCAGCAGCACAAAAATAAAGGTGCCAATACTACTAACACCCATGATGACCCCTTTAATATTTTCTATCCATATGTGGAATAAACTTTATGTGCTCTGAAGAATACGCAGATGTGCAACACCAGTATAAAATTCATCCTGCTGGCTGTGGGCACTCTGCTAATCATCTGGGAAGCATTTGAATCTCTCCTGGGTGACTGCCCAAGAGCTCAGCTTACAGGGAACACTGGTCAGGACCTCCAGGCTTAAAACATCATGGAATTTCAGATGTAAACATATGAAACCATGGAACTATATTAAAAAATCCAAAAAACATGAAATTGACCAAAATGAACCATGAATTTGGTATGGTCCTCTCAGTCTCCTATCCCCTGAGCCTCTTATATAACGAATAAATAAATAATAATAATAATAATAATGATAATAATAACAACAATAGTAATAAATAAAAAAATATATTAACTAGAAACAGCTAGAGATATAGTTGGACCAGAAAATTGTAGAAAAAACCCTGATAAATTTTGGCACTGACCTACATCTGAATCAAACTGTGATAGTACAGGCAGTCCCTGGGTTACATGGATCCGACTTACACCGGATCCCTACTTACAAACGGGGTGAGGCAACCCCGCACTAGCTACTTCCCCCCAGCAGACTAGGGAGATGCGAAGCTAGCGCGCCCCCTCCCCCCGCCCAGCAGACCAGGGAGAGGTGGAGTGGCTTTTCTCAGCAGACACCTCAGCTTGAGAATAAAGGACTGAGGGAAGTGAGGTGTGGGAGAATAAAACTGAGCTCTGGAGAAATGTTTGGCTAGAGTTTCCCCTACAATATGTACCAGTTCCGACTTACATACAAATTCAACTTAAGAACAAACCTACAGTCCCTATCTTGTACGTAACCCAGGGACTGCCTGTATTTATCTACTTGATAAAAAAAAGTTGGTCGGTTCTGTCCACTTTCTTTTAAAGTATGCTCTAGGGTTTTTTTTTCTGTTGACTTGTACTGTCATATTTTGTACGTCTGCCTAAACATCATCCTGAATTCTGTATAATACATATTCAAGTTTGGAGAACGAAGACTTTTTTCCTCTGGAGTGCCATGAAAGGCAGTTATTCTTTTTACCAGCCTGAACTTTGACTTACGGTATTTTTGGAGCATCTTTGCCCTTTGAATTGACCTTAAAGAAATAAAATGATCCAAGTCGGAAATGCTAACACTCAAACTCCTAAGTACAACCTAATCATCTGAAAAACAGAGAGAAATCACTGGAACATAGTAGAAGGAAGAATGCATATTGTTAATAAGAGAACAGGAATGTACCTCATAAGAGAACAGGAATGTACCTCATAAAATGTAACAGATGATGACAGTCTTCTAACACATGGCCTGTCACATCAACAAATCCTTATTTAAGAGTTTAGCATTGTAGAAAACTATATGTGCCAACTGGTGCTCAGCTGCAAAAACCATCATCAGCCACACAAGTCATAACATAACAGCTCAGATACCAATGATCATAATTTGCTACTGCAGTAAATAATTAAAAATAGCAATGTACTAATTTTATGGTGCATGAAGAGCATCAACAAATGAGATGAGCAAAGTAACCTTACAGTTACCTTACATGTTGAGAGAGACATATTTTGATAAAATAAAATAATAAGGGAAAGTCCAGTAAAAGAATCAGACAATCACTTAAGTGTGAATTTTGGCTTTTTAATTAATATCTTGTAGCTCTATACTGACCAAACTCAGATATACAAAGTCTCTCTCACTTCAGGGGTTAATTTCAAGTTATTTTTTCAACGGGCTTTCTCCCATGAAGAAGCAATTTGACATATATTTTAATGAGACATTTATAATCTTGCTCATAACATTAAAAATATGCATTCTATTTGTCACAGCTTGCTAATACTATTATTATTTATAGTACACCTGCCTCAATGCAGAGACTGGACTAGATAACCTACTGAGGTCCCTTTCAGTGCTAGATTTCGGTATTACATACAAGTCCAAAATGAAACCAAGATCACCATTCTCTTCTCCTTTATGCTACTGCCTGCGAAAAAGGAGAGTGAGATGTAAAAGAAGAATTTTTAATCTGCTGGTCTCTCCATGGCGGTGCACTGGCCTTGCATAAAAACCAGTCTGACTGTGACACTCAGCTAAATTGGCTCTACTCTGTGCTACATTTCTTTTCACAGCCATAATAACAGTAGAGGATTAAGACCTAAAGAAAGTTATTAAAAGTTTTTTTGTTCCTCCTAGGTCACAGCATAAAAAAATAAGGCAAAGAGAAGGAAAAGAGATAGTAGGTATGTTTTAGATGGAAAATAACTATCGTGTGTGCATCCATCTTCACATTGAGTGCCTGTATAAATGTTAGACTAATAGAACAAAGGTGAAACCCTGGAAAACGATCCATCTAAGTACTGGTATAATCCCAGAATTTCACACCTTGAAAATGTAACTTGATCATTCCATTCACCATAAACTGCTCTCTCCCTATTTATAATAGCATCATTATAAATATGCTTTATAGAAAAATCTTGGAAAACATATCAGGAGGCCCTCGTCTGTCTCATTTAATCTTCTCTTTTGAGACAAAAAATTTTCAATAAACACAACAAAATATTTTAAGAAAACCCCACATTTACAAAGAGATGAGAATCAAGCACACACTGTGTAAAGTTACTTGACAGCTTAAAGACGGTCATCATAGGCACAGACTGGAAGTGGCGATACCTGCAGGACTAAGAGATAATGCAAAGGAAGGTGTAAGACTCACTGCTATGATTCTGTGCCATCTGGGAATTTCCCTAAGATGAGGGAATTCTCTATTGGCTGCTTAAACTCACTTTAGACCAACTGTGTGCCACCGGAGCAGCATGGTCACAAGAAAGAATCAATGTCCAATATGTTTTTTGAAGCAAAGAAGTATAACTAGATCTAAGGTACATATGTCAACTATTACCATAATATCTATGTGCCTCACTATATTTTATAGTGTGTTTACTGTCACAACACCTCTTGTGATGTCACAGTTGGTTGCTATAACTAGCCATTAACACATACTCTGGATTTTGGTGGGGACTACATTGCAAGACCAGTTGAGTTTTACAAAGCAGTGACGTGTTACAGACTGCAGGAACGTGCTGGCTGCTACTCCCCACACCTCCCACTGGACAGGAATGGCAAACTGTGAGAGCTGCGCCCGAGGATGATCAGTATAAACACAAATGTCTCATGGCCTGCCAGTGGATTACTCTGATGGGCCACGTGCTGAAGATTGCCAACCCCTGATCTACAATGTTCCTAAGATATGGAGGGGAAAGGAAAAGAAAAACCAAGAGGAGAGAACTAAAAAGATATCCCTGCACAGTTGTTGCCAAAATAGTTTTCAGTTATCCAGAAAGGATTGATAGCTCTCTAATATTTTACAATTTAAAAAGTTTTGCACGAATAATTTCTTAATTTTAAATATCAGAGATGGAGAAAATATTGCATCAGGACAGTTATACCATCCAAAAGGTCACAATGACCCATTTGGATTAAAATTATAAGTAACTGAATCATTAGGGCCAAATATAATAATTCCCCTGGAGGTCTGTGGTCCACATTCAATGGTGATATAAACAATGCAAGTTGTGTGTTTGGTCTGATTAATCTCTTACAGAGATATAAAAAAGAATTAATACTGTCAAAGTCAAGGGAATTATATGTTTGTATTATTAGAACATCACATGGGGTACATGATAATGTAAGTGACACAGTAACAAGAACTGATTTGGCACTGTAAAGCCAAATCTTATTTGTACGAGAATCAAATTAACTAATCTTATATATGCATTTCAAAATGGTCATGGAAATTCACCAGCTCGTACTAAAGTCTGATGGCCCACTCTTTTCATACACCAAGAGAAACAACTTCCTGTGTTTCCAAACACACATACCCATACACACAGCCCTGCAAACACCTCCACATGCACATAAACACCAAATTCTCATCACTCCTTTTTTCATTAACAGAAACATGCTTCAGACCTGTCACTTCCTCTCTCTCTCTCACACCCACACAGCTCCACAACTGTTTCTTATACACACTAAATAACGACAGCATCCTGCAATTCATAGACTTGTCTATCTTCCCGCACTGAAAACATCAGCATTCATTCTGCCACCAGCCCTGCCAATGTCAGTGCAAAAAAAACACTGTGGAAAATCTGTATAAAATTTACTTCTTGAATGTTCTGAAGTTACAGAGCGGTAACTCCTCTGTGGAATCACAAAGTTCCATTAATCTTGCCTCCTCCCCATTTCAGCCTTCTTCCATCTTCTATCCTTCATTCATTCATTTGCTTTCATTTTTCTACCTCCCAATGGTCCATCAATGCTATCCTTTCTGTAAATCCATTGGTCCCCCTTCTCAGTCCTCTTTTTCTCCCTTCTTCAAGCTCCTCAATTTTCTCCATCCTTCATACCCACAGACTCCTTCCCTTTTCCCACTAGTTCCTCAGACCCAGGATGAGTTGGGTTCCTTGCTCATTCCTTTTGCTATTACATATGGTTGCTTCTCCCCTTTTCTCCTTTCACTGCTTACTGCTCCTTCTCCAGCCACCTTTGGATTTCTGAGAGGCAAAGAAAGGAGTAGTTGTGAACAATAAAAGCAATAACCGATTGGCAGCAGGGAGTGTTTCTGCCAATGGCTGTGCCTATGCCAATAGACAGCCAAGAACACCAAAGACTCAGCAAGAAAGCTGATGTGTCGGAGAACACATCAAAAACCTAGAGCCTCCACCCTAGAGTTGAAGTTAGGCAGGTCTGCCTCCCGCTCATTTACTCTGACTTAAGATTTCCCTTTCCCTGCAAACTCATCAATTCCATTTTCTTTTCCATTGTTCACTTGATTCATTCCCTTGCCCTGATTCCAAATGTATCAATTATTTCTCCTTTCCCACCAAATCTATTATCCATTTGCAATAGTTTTTCAAAGCTCTCCCTCAATGAGGTCTCCTCCTTAGCACCTACCTCAACAACACTCTCTCTGTTGGGCCTCACATCTTACCTAAGAGCAGGTGCCTCATCTGTTTCCTTGGCTGCTCCATTTGGGCAAATTACAACCTCTGTGTACCTCAGTTTCCCAGTCTGTAAAATGGAGTTAATACTATTCACCTCCCTATCTTTCAGGGGCACATGAATATTAATTACGTTTTGTAATGAATACTGAAGATGAAAAACATAGTAAAAGTGCCAATTGTATCAACAGTCTGAACTGACTGTTGAATTCATTAAACACATACCTTGCCATATTTTTGTGCATAGGATCCTGTAAGCAGCGAATGAAAAACAATGATGGTTTCATCTAAATCCCAAACAAATACACGCTGAAAATAGAAGAGGTGGCAAAATTAGTGTGTCATCAAGATACAAGAGTTATGATCCAAAATAATAAAATCAGTCAGGTCAGTCATGTCTTCTCTTTAAATAAGCCCTTAAGTGAGTTACTTTATTCTGAAAATCAGCACTGATAGTGTACCTTAAAATAATCTATAAAAAATACACAGGACAATAAGTTTTTCAATTACTTTCCAATATTTTAATTACTCTACAACCTTTAACAATGTTTTAACCCTACAGAATCTTTATTACCCAATAAAAGATAGTATTTCATCCTCCTGGTCTCTCTATCAGTATACTTCATTATAAATAGCCATTAATTTAAGGATACATTTTTACAATCAGATTCTTATATGCAACTCATATTGAGTTCAAGGAATTTGTTTCTCCAATAAAGATAATATTAACTCCTGGTGCTAGTTCTACATCCACAAATACTATTAGGCCACAGTAATTCACGCAGAAAAGGAAATTTAAATAGTTTAAAAAATATATTGTAATTTAATTTTATTTTATTTTGGTTTTTAAGGAAAATTTCTTAGTGATGAAAGAAGAGGGCTCCCTCCCCCCGAAATTCATCAGTGAAAATAAAAATAAGGAAAAGAAAATGGAACTCTTTCCACAAATGTAAAAAGAACAACTGCTTAATTTAAAAAAATAAGTTTGTGGAAAAAAATTCCTCATCCTTTGTACAAAAAGCTATGGCATTCAATATTGATGTTAAGCACCACAGTCAGGCCTGTCCCTGTTATAAAAGTGATGCAGGGACAGGTACAGCCAAGTGATGATAAAGCTAACTCCTGATGATAGGTAGAGATAAGCACAGAGGGTAGAGCAGTCCAGTGATACTAGCACTGAGTGCCAGTATCACCGTGGGAGGAGGCACATCACAAATGTGCAGAACATTATTCTGATCCCTGTGCTGGAACATACCATGCATTCAATGAGTGGTGGTCTTTTATTACAGTATGGCAGAACATTGCTAAAACAGGTAACAAGAATATAATCACTCCACTAGGAGGACACTTGTTTTAAAACATTATCTTGCTCATTGCACAGACATATTTCCTTGCTAAGGCCTTGTTCTCTCAAATAGTGGTGCATAACTATTGAAGTCAATGATACTACTTACCAGAGGAAAAGTTAAAATCGTCCTTAAATGTTTTCAGGATTAGGGCCAAACACAGATGTGTCATTTATGCATTCCTTTTTGTAATGCACATTTTTACACTGAGTATATAGATAACTAGATGGCTACATATGAATTTTTTTTCAAAAAAGAAAGTCAAGCAATACACAAAATAAAAGTTGATCAAAAAATATGAAAAGAAAACTCTTATTGTTTTGTACATCTATTTCACATTAAACTGGAAGAGGCAGTATGCATGGACATAGTGTATTGACACTGTTTACCTTACTTTCAGTGTATTTAAGGAAACCCTGAATATGCCCCATATTATATAAATGTAAAGTGATTATTAGGAATCTAGTACTTTCAATTAGTTATATATATGGTTTAGGTCATTTTTTTAAAAAAAAGCTTTAAAAAGTCTGTGCAGCTTTAATTTGCCAAATCTACCTTCAGGTAACCATTTATCAGTTACCATAGGGCATACCTCCAAGTCACTGTCCGGAGGGGGTGATGGATTATTCTTCCGCCCTCTACCCCGGGACTTTGACCCAGAACTCCGACACGTTCTCTCATCAAGATCTTTGATCGGTGTTGTGGGGCTCTGTACTGTGTCAAACTCTCCTGTAAATATAACCATTCATGGAAAAAAATTAGTGTTAAATTTTTAAATAAGGCATAAAAGCTTTCAAAAAATGTCCCTCTAGACAGTTTATATGCCAACCCAAACACAAGGTGCACACATGCTGTAAACATAAAATGCAGAAGAGCAGTTCTCCGTTTCACATAACAGGAAATTGCAAATGCCACAAATACATTCTGACTTTACCAGAGACAAACTTCCACACATCTCCTTAGAAAAGGAGAGTGGATTTAAATGCACTAATGTGCATATTTATATATAACAGTGTGGCATCACAGTAAGCTTTTTAAAATGCCACACTAATAGTCATGTCATGCCTTTTAAAAAAAAAATTAAGGTATGGATATCTTGTTTCCTATAAAGAAGTCAGCTAGACAGATTTCAATGTCCTCTATTGGTGTAAAGACTCAACTTTAACTCCTGTTCACACTAGCAGGAGACCCACCATCCTTACCTTAAATATGGAGGAGGTACTAAATACTCCTGCAGGTATCAGAATTACCAACCACCTTCTCCTTTCTGAGAGACTAACAATCCAATCTCCTCACCCATCTCCCTGCTCTTCCATACTACCAGCTCTTTGTCAGTTGGTTCCTCTACCTTCTCAGGCTGATTTTCCTAATATAATCCACTTTACTGCTGCTGATCACAAAAATGCCTCTCTACACAATTTAAAGCATGCTGATCAATGGAGATCTGTGAACAGAATAAGGCAGATCACACTGGGAAGGTGGGATGAGGTAAGAGAATAGAGTTACTTAGAAGGGATTGGTTAAGACTTGCTCCATCTCATCTTTCAGTAATCAGAAATTTTTCCTCCTTCTAAGGCCATGTCTTCACTATGGGAAAGATCCACCTCATGATCAATCTTCTGGAGTTCGATTTAGTGGGTCTAATAAAGACCCTGTAAATTGAACTCAGAGAGCGCATCCATCAGCACTGGTACTCCTGCTCCTCTCAAGGAGTAAAGGAAGCCTATGTATGTTTGCTCCTATTGGTCTCCTGCTGTGGAGACCACATGGACACTTGAATTAACTTAACATAGCTGGAGTTGTGTATCTTAATTCAACCTTTCCCTTTATTGTAGACCTGGCCTAAAGCACATCACTACCAGTGCATCTCCAGAAACTTGTGAAGACATATCTAGGGACTGACTAATTTAACCAGATTCCTAAGTGTGGAAAGACATGAATCCTCCCTTTTGTCTGCCTCAATAATGATATCATAGCTATTTCAGAACAACAATGGGTACGTCTATACCTGACATCTTCCAAAGTATTCAATAAACTGATTCCAGGATGCCATCCAATATTTCTAATCTATTGGGTTCTATGCTGCAGTACTGTCAATGGTTCTTTAAAATACTGGGTGATTTAAGATACAATGACTCCAGCTACATAATTAAGTTCTGGAATTGTGTATCTTAAGTTGACTTTCCACTCTAATGTAGACCAGGCCAAAGCGACAATACTAAAGGCACAAGAGCAATGAGTAAACTATCCTAATAATAAGGAAAGATAGCAAGACTAGCAAGAGGCCAATATGCTTCCACAAGGAGTTCTCTTTAATGACATGTAAATAAATACATTAATTAAATAAAAGAGAATCCTACAAAGAGTGAAAATATGAATAAATTGCTAAGGATAAATACAAAGAATAGTACAGGAATGCAGGGATAAAATCAGAAAGGATAAAGCATAAAATGAGTTACACCTGGCAAGGGTGTAATATAGTACCATTCAATATTAATCCATGACTCTGTATTTAGTTTAACATGTTATTCTACCTGCATGTATACTTTCTATGAGAATGCCTTCAGATAAAATTTGTACTGAGATATAAGCAGCAGAGTTCTATAGAAACTACACAGGGCTATGTATCAATTAACTAAATACCCAAAGCCTTTAATAGAAAAATACTTTTTATAAACTTTAATACCATCCTATGCAACTGTATAGAACAGTTATGTCTACTAAATTCATTAGGATCTGTCCACAGAAGACTGACATGTTTGCATTACACACAAATGACAAAGCTGCATATAGGAAGATTTTTGGGGGGAAACAGACTGACACAGGTGAGAAAACAAGGCTAAAATCTTATCTAGTGTAATATCAAAGAAGTGAGGAGTCTAATACCTATTTTCAAAAGTTACTTAGGCACTTAAGAGTTTTAGTCTAACTTCCAATGAGACTTGTGTTTCCAGATGTATAAATCACTTCTGAAAATGGGTCTTAACATTTCCCTAGGTTACTGAGGGCCTATCTGTATCTCTATAAACACCAGCATCTAAATTAATACCTTTACAAAGCTTTAAAAATCTGTTTAAAAAAATTATCCTAATCTAAAATTGTAGTAATTTGCTGAGGAATGAAAAGGAAATTAAACAGAAATAAATCACTTTCATGTAATCATGACTCAGTCATATTCTTGCTTTGCTGTTGTAAAATTAGTCAGGAGAAGGAGTTCTGATTAATCATGCAATTTCATTCTCGGAGTTGTGGCAGGGGTTGTCTGGGCTTGCTAAAGGAGATGGCTCTGCTTTATGGCTGCAGAGGTGGAGGGGGAAAGGGAGTGCATGAGGTCAGACTGTTGCAAAGAGGTGAAGGGTGGGCAGTTTTGCAGTGTGACTCTACTCCTCTCCCCCAGGAATGTGAGGTCAGAAAGGTATAAAGGAACAAACTCTGGGTGGAAGAAGCCCCTTTGTTCCATGCAGCAAGACCCTCCCTTCCATAAGGAAGGTGAATATCAAAGGTTAGGTTAGGACCTGACACGGGCATCATGTTAGTCACTCCTTTTTAAGGGCAGCTGGCTTTGGCAGAGTGAGATTTTTTTCACCTTCCCCACAGAAGTTGTCAGGGAGAACCTTTGGGGTAAGAAGAAAAGATGGTAGGTCATGTGCAGTAACTTATTTTGTAAGCGTGGGGCGATGTGCAGCAGGGTTCCCTCTAAGCTGTGTGCCTGCATGGCCACACACACAAATTTTTAGGCCCACCCAACCTGCCTGTAGAGCCGCACAGCAGCACTCACAACCACTCACTTACCTTCCTGTCCAGCAGGAGAGTGGTGGCAGTGGCGGTAGCAGTGGCCTGGTGGCGCCATGTGGCTGGCCTGTTCCGCCCCTATTTGCTCTGGCTGACGCTTTGCACAGTGAAGCTATACCTGCTTGGGAAGTTTAACCGGCCCCAGTTCCAGCCACAGTGGGCAGGGAGCCACAAGCTGGCCAGGACTGGAGCCATGTGTCAAGTGGTGGCTGGTTTGGTGGCCCTACCTGGGACCAAAGCCACTATGTGGCAGGAGGCAGCTGGTCGGGTGGCAGAGCAGACACATGGCAGAAAGCTTGTTGGATGGCTGTGGGCAGTGGCTGGTTGGGTAGCCCCGGCCAGGACTGGAGCCACCATATGGCAGGTGGAAGCAGCAGCTCCAGGGCTGGAGCTGTTGCATGCCCCCCAGATCTATCCCCCTGGCTCTCAGCTGCAGCACCATCCAGGTTGGCAGCCAGCAGCCCTGGCTCACTTACCCTGGAGCTGCTGGCCAGCGCAGCCCCAGCTTGCTCCTCACTCACCGGTTGTGGGATCCAGGCAGCCCAGCCCCGCTTCCCCCACAGCGAAGCAGCTTCTTGAGGGACCGTGCAGCCCAGTCCTGGGCCCACCACCCACAAGAATAGGCAGCCCAGCTCCAGCCTTCCCACAGCGAGGAGCTGTCACTTCCCTGACTTCTCAGCACCCCCATCATGAGATTTCCCCCTGCCCTGAATTCTGCACCCCCTGAGCTACGCCATACCTTCCACCCCCGGCATCCCTGATGCCTGCACTGATGGGTCATGCACCTTGTTAATTATTCCTTGGCTTGGTATTTTTTCTTGTATAACAGAAAGACACGGACAGAGACTGGTGGGTGCCATGGTGGTGAACACCCAAACAAGCACACATAATGTCAATGTTGGTGCACAAGACAAATTAATTCTGCTCTCAGCTGGGAAATCTTAAAGGGAACACTAGTAATGATTTGAACAAACATGGATTTGTCTGCATTGTACTCTCTGCTGGATAGTCCCAAACATCTATATAATAAAGTTTCAGTCTGAATAAACCCATACCAATAGTCTCCTGTCTTCCTTTTGGAATACCCAGACAAGCCAATATCAGTAAAAACAGAAAAAGTAATGGAGAAGTAAATAAAGCCAGCGAGTATTGGCTTGTCCTCCCATATATGAGAGAAGAAAATATACTTGGTTAAATGAAGAGGTATAAAATTACAACTCAAACCTGGATTCTTTGCACAACAAGAACTTCCACTGACTTCAACTGGAGTTCTGAATATGTGTCTTATAGAAGAGGACCCTTATTAAAGGAAATGTTATTTCTTAGCTCTTCCAAGACTACATAAAAACCAAACTAAAAGAAAAAAAAACACACCTTAATCTCTTGCCCGAGCTTTTTAATTATTTTTAACACATAAGAAAATGTAATTTATGTGAAGAATGTAATGTTTTATAAATCTATATTTAATTACAGAGTAACATATTAAAACATTTGTTCCTAATTATTTAATTTACTTAATTCTTCCAAAAATTCAAAGAATCTTTCTAAATCTTCTATAAAAATTCCTAATAACTGAAGTAAACAACTGAACGCTATTTACAATTTCCATTTAACATTAATCATTACCAGTTGCTCCAGGCTTTGACTTGGGCCAACAATGTACATGATTGCATAATTATCCATTAATCAGTACTGTAACTAATCACTGTACCTTGTAAGTTCTGGATATTTAGAGCCAACTTTATTTCATTAAACTGATCTCTAAATCAGAATGACCAGCTGTCTCACTTGAATGCAAGGCATGCTTCTATTTTAAAACTGCAGAAGTCAGTAGTGCATAGGTTTTTGAACAACTGTAGGCTTAATTGCTGGATTTGCTTTTCATAAACAGCAGGCTTATGCATATTAATAGGGAAACCTATTCTTTATCCTTAAATGGCTTTAGAAAACTTAAAACAAAAACAAAAAAACCTGACCAAAATGCAGAGCTATGGTGTGCAGGGTGTCCCCACTATAAGTCGCCCTGATATACATCTGTTCCACACTAAAGTTGTTGATACTTGTAGGAACTAATGCATTATAAGTCCTCCCATTCCCTGCTCTTAAGTCATGCACCCCTCCCCCCTACCAATTTGCACAAAAGGAAGTCAGTCATGGGGAAAAAATTCCCTGCTTTAAGTTGTTTAACTATAAGGAGGGATGTTAAATTTAGATTAATTATCTCGAATAGTTGCTGCAATTTGCATCAATTATTCGATTAGTCTATAAGGGCACCTCTGACTCCCCAGCTGGCCACGAGCTGCACACAGAGTTTCAAAGTGGCAGCACCACACGGAGTCCAGAGTCAGTTGGGGACTCTAGTCTTCTGACAGAGACAGCAATGGGGGGAGGGAGAGAAGCGACTAGTCCTCTAGCGTGTCAACTATCCGATAAGCATTTGGTTATTGGATAGTCGACTAGTCGTTCACATCCCTAGCTATAAGTTCAAGTTTTTTGGAATGTATTTTGGACTTACAGCAAGGTCAGCCTGTAGTAAGTATGCATGTCAAATCTGACACACTATCCGCAAACTGGTCATAGATGGATGGACCCAAAAATGTGTGTTCTTAGAGATAAGGAAGTCCTAGTGCAGTTCACTGAAGTTAGAAATATTAATTGTAATGCTTGAAATTCTTTGTGTTTACTATATTCAATAATGGCTAAGGATCCTGTTTGGGAAACTTTCATTCACAGGCAAGTGTGAGTATGAAAACAACAAAGGGGTAGGGAAGTGTTAAGCATGTACATGATATGTTATTACAGACACAGTAATAATCAGATACTGGTGAAGGGCCTGTACAAAGCCTTCTTTGCCACTGAATCCACCACAACTCAACTGATTAAGAGTACGAGCACAGTGGTTTCAAAGGAGGCCTTTTGGGAGGGAAGACCCAAACACACAAACCTGGTGAAAATCCCCATGTCTGCTGCTTCTGAATAGGCTTGTGTAGACCAGGAAAGTCAATGCAGGCTGATTCATACACATGTTTATTCCTGTGCACAAGTAGGCCCTAGCACCGTTATCCCAGTATACCAGCAGCAGGCCTCACTGTGCCCTTTTCCCACCCACCAGGTGGAGGAGTAACCCAAAGCTCTTTCCAACTGCTACCTCTGAGCTATGATGTCCAAGTGCCATCTCCAATGTCCAGAAGCAGCTGGACTCCATTCCTTTCTAAAGGAATGAAGTTGCTAAGATCCACAGGCCACTTTCCTGTTCCCAGTTGGCCGTTATTGGCAACATCCCTCAGGCCAATGTGACATCACTCCATCAATAACTCCAAACAGTACATGATGGAGCTTGGCTTTAGGCTGCTTATGGAACATGGCGAAGGTCCAGTCAGTGTTGTAAATTAAAACCCTGTTCATAATAGCATTAGGGAACAACAGGATTGTTAGCATGTCTCTGAGCTCTCTCTGTGCTTACTGGGATGAATGTTTATGCCTGAACATATTAAGATAACATTTGTACTCTCCACAGGAATTTTGCTATAATGCCACTTCTAGAAGAAACAACAGGTTTTCTGTACAGGAAACCTCTCAATCTCTAAAGCATGAAGCAGCCAGAGAGAACAAGTTCTGATCTGTCCCAATAAACGTGTGTTAATGTGCTGCCACACAAGGAAGAGGCTGAGAAATTAAGAATTTGGCCTGATGTGCAGTGGCTGGGTTACCAGGAGCAATCCTACACCCTGAGAACTTATCAGACAGCTATTATTGTTCCTTAGTTTCTTTACATCTGCCAATGGATGTACTTCAAAGGCAGCAAAAAGGAGGCAGGGCCATCACCTGGCACATCAGAGAAGGTAAAGTGCACCATGGGGGGGCGGGCGGACTCATCCCATAGGAAGGAACAGCTATTACACCCCTTACTCATACTAGAGGGCTTGGGAAAAAGAGATATACTGTCCCCAAGGTAGGGATGTGATTTAAAAAGGTACAGTCTTAAGTACGGGACACAGACTGGTAGGAGAAAAGCCAACAAAACCATAAATTACAACCTTGCCACCAACACAAAGGGACACAACTGTCAATCCTTTACTGTTCTGTTTTCCTGACCTGCAGTCACACAGTCTCTTGCAGCTTGTATCTATCAATGGTAAGTGTAAACAGCTGTTATGTTTTTCATCTGTTTATCATCTCTCTTTACTCAATAAACACTATCATAAATGGGATCTGTCTGTGGATTTTAGTGTCACAGTTGTTTGACTAGATTAAAGATCCTCTCCATTCTGGGCAAGAAAAGAAACCATGAAGCACCAGGATGCATCTATCTTAAATTTTAAATGACACAGCCCCATGGTTCTTCAGCCAACAAATCTCTTTCGATAGAATGTGCTGATCCAGGCTAGAGTAGTGCTAAGATAGGACCTAGTGTATCGGTAGTGTTCACAAGTTCTAAACTATGGGCTAAGCATTCAAAATGCTGCACTCCATTTATGCAAGTGTATTTTTAAAGTCACACACAAGAACAGAGGCATGCAATGTATTTTCAAAATGGGTGTTGCACTGTGCACACAGTGTCGCATGACGCACTCAGCACTCTCCAGAAGTGAGAAGTGCATGAACAGATTTACAAGTTCAGATTTAAAAGGGAGACACACTCATGTGCTTAAATATAATAACCTTTCTTACTAATGCATTGTACTTATACACTCATGGTTTTCAATTATTTAGCTTGTATGAAGTTCCCGTCTGTAGTGCATTGAATGAAGATTATAAAACACTAGCATAAGAGATTTTGTAAATACAGTATGCTAACAGATCATTTCTAAAAAGCACAGCTACAGGATGAGATAAAGTGCAAACTTACTCTGTCAAATATTGTTAACTATGCAAGAAATATAAAGTGTCCTGAAGCACTTGCATACAGAGTTTTCAAAATATAATTTTAAGAGTATTCATGACATTTTTGAGCATACACCAGAATATTTTTTAATTATGTGTAGCAATATCTACAGTGAATGTTCGTTCCTCAAGAGTTCTAATTTCAGTTGATTATAACATAATATTTTACTTTTTGTCTTAAATTTGGCAGGTTTGCTGTGAGTCCAGGACTTAATATTTTTTTTAAGCTTGTGCCAAAATGGTTCAGCTTATTTTTTAAGCTTGTGCCAAAATGGTTCAGCTACTTTCAAGAACCAAGGGAGTGAACAAAATATACTTTCCCATTTTACATAAACACACACTTTCCAAAAAAAATTCACCCTGAGGCAGACACCTGGCATGGGAAATTTCAGCCCATACAATTAAAGTCTGGCAAAGTTATAAGTAACTGAAACAGGGTCTTGTAATGGGAAGTGTCAGGCAATCTCAACTGTAAATAGTTCTGTCAGATCTGAGTATATTTTTACACAACCTTAACTCCTCCCCTTCTGCTTATTCATTATTATTAATATAGTACTGCATTTTCTATGAAGCAGCTCTGTTCACTAAAAAGTGAACGAGACAGCCTTGTGTACTGAATTGGTCTGGGATCCAGTGCTACCTTTCTACATTCAGGGACTGATCCAAAACTTATTAAAGACAGTGACAATAGGTTTTGGATCAAGTCCCACACTGCAGAAACAGGGTATGATGAATGAAGCATGTTCCCCTGGAAAACAAAAAAAGCTCATGTGCCACTGGACAGACAACGTGGAGATCCGTAGTCTTTTACTGCCTCTCTTACAGATTTTGCATGTGACCTTGAGCAAGCCACTTAATCTCTATACCACAGTCTCATATTTGTAAAACGAGGATAATACTTCTTGACTTTGCAGGAGTGTTTCAAGGATCAATTCATTAGCTTTTGCAAGATGCTCACCTACTAATGTAATGAGCATTATAGAAAAGTATTCAAAGAAGGAAAAGCAATCCTTATGTACAGCAGTGTTTGAATGGTGTGTAGTGTATAAAGCCGGCATGGAACTATAGGGAAAATAAGATTAAGGCAACTGTCCAGTTTTTCTTGTCCACGTCAGACACTGAATGAAATGTATTCCTGTAAAAAATGTTGAATGTGATTTTATAATAAAATGCTGTAATGCATATGCCCAAAGGCATATAACGGGGCAGGCAAACTTAACTTGTCTTGGCTTGGCTTCTGAGTGCTTTACTTTATAACCTTAACTATTTTAATAGAATTTTAGTAGACTGATACTAATACCTGATAGCTTTACTGTGAATTAGCAATATGGCATGCACATACTCAAAGTTAACCACATTAGTAAGTGCTTGTCTAATGAAAGAAATAAATATAGTTTGGTTTTAATTATTTATTTTAATATTTCTCAGTATACTATATTAGCAAAGAAGCTGTAATAAGGGAGGCAGTGTGACCTTGTGGATAGAGCACTGGATGGCACTCACGAGATGTTGGTTCTAGTCTTGGCTCTGCCACTGGCCTTCAGAGTGACCTTTGGCCAGTCACTTCACCTCTCTGTGCCTAAGTGTTGGTCCATTCTACAGTGTTAGGATGATATAAACTGCCTTAATGTCAGTGTACACATTACTGCACTGTTCCTGTCAATGTTAAGTGCCCTACTGCTCCAACATCGTAACTCCACCTCCACAAGACACTTAGGCTTTGTCTACACTGCAGGGTTTTTGCACAAGAAGCCTTTTGCAGAAGAGTTCTTGTGCAAAAGCGCATCCAGACCTCAAAGAGCATCGCAAAAACGATGTGCTTTTGCGCAAGAGAGTGTCCACATTGCATGGATGCTCTTGTGCAAGAAAGCTCTGATGGCGATTCACAGAATGGCCATCAGAGCACCTGTGCTTTTTCCCCGGTAGGGGTTTCTTGTGCAAAACCCCCTGTGGAGTGTCTACACCTGCCTTTTTGCGCAAGAGCTGTAGAGCAAAAAGGAGTTATTCCTCGTGGGGAGAGGAATAACTCTAACAGCAAAAGCCCTCTGTTCTGTCGATTTTCTTGAGCAAAAATGTGCTTGAGGTGTGGACGCTCCACCAGTTTTTGCGCAAAAACAGCTGTTTTTGTGCAAAAATGGTGGGTTTTGCGCAAAAACCTTGTAGTGTAGACATAGCCATAGGGTGTATGCTGGTATATATAGGGTGATGCAGAATCCCTGTAGATATCTTACATCTACTGGCTGTCATTCTTGTCAATTTCATGGCTCCCCCGGACAGGAAAGTCAGCTGTGGTTGCTGAGCTGGGTTGCTGCCTGGACTCCACTCCAAGATGGACTGATGTTCTCTGTAAGCTGTTCCCTCAATGTTCCCTGTAAGCTGGGTGTGGCAGCACAGCTTCACAGGTGATTAATCAGCCCAGCCCAGTCAGTCAGCTCCATGCACCAAGCCCTGCGCCTCTGACTGGGCCGTGACGATTAATCACCTGTGTAGCTGTACTGCTGTGCATCTTAGAGGGAACACTAGCTGACAGCCAGAGTCTTGGCTCAGACTACTGCCCAGGCTCTCTCTTCCCTGTGGTGAGCTCTGCTGCCTCCTCCCTGCACCAGGTTCCTGGCTTCCCGCTCCTGTCCTGTTTGCCATCCACGGTCCTTAGCTCTTGGCTCCCCAGTGGGAGTACGGCAGACAGGTCGACTTTGAGTGTGGTTTTCCCTGCCAGGAGCCTGACTGGGCTCACTGCTCCATGCTAGGATTGGGACAGTCACACAAGGCTTCTCAGCAATATGCTGGGAGCATAGCAACTGACTGCACTCTGGATGCGCAATTTTCCACCGGGAGCCTGGCTGCTCTCCGGGGCCTCAGCTCCCCATTGGGAGCATAGCTGTGCCCAGTGGGGAGCTATGTGCTCAAAATCCAATCAAATGCCACATGCCTGGTGAAGGGGAACAGAGCTTCCTGCAGGGAGATCTATGGCCAGTGTTTGCCCTGTTCCAACTGGAGTGTTAAGAGGGGAGAGGCAGCCCAGTAGGAAGCCAGGCAAAGAGCTATGTGGAGTTGACAGCCCTGGCTCTCACTCCCCTGCACTGCCCCTCTCTAGCTGGTGGAAGTGCTCCTGAAGAGCGCACGCATCACTGAACGAAATGCTGGCAGCATGGACACAAATCACCACAATTATTACTACAGTGGTTGTAAGTCAACCTAATCTAGGTTACCTTCAGTTTACATAGTAAACATGCCCTAAGTTTCCCCATCTGTAAAAGGGGAGTTATGATTCTGACCTTCTTTGTCTATACGGCAGCGTTATTTTGTAATAATGTCAAAGAGCACGTCTACACTACAGGCTGTTATTTCAAAATAATGTCGAGCTGGAAGACTTCTTACACTGACTCCTGTAACCCTCATTTTATGAGGAGTAAGGGAAGTCAGAGGAAGAGTGTTCTTTCTTTGACTTCCTGCTGGGTAGACAGTGCCAAAAGTCGAATTAAGCCATTTCGACTTCAGCTACGCAATTGACATAGCTGAAGTTGCGTAGCTTATTCCAACTTTAGCCCTGCTGTGTAGACGTACCCTTTGAGATCTATGGATGAAGAACTAGGCACTATTATTATTAGGTGACAGTAATACAAGACCTCAGCCCCATTCTGCTGTTAAATCTTTGCTGAGAGAGAGGAAAAGGAACTGTCTTTTTTTAGTGTGAATTACAAAGGTTTTGATATCAAACACAGCAGTTTAGGACATTCAAAGATATATACTTGATTGTTGTGTCTTTTTTCATTCCTACAATGATACATATATCAGCTTGACAAAATAATTTGGTTATGGTAAAATGTCCACCCTGAAATACAGTAAAACTCCGATGGTCTGGCATCTGACGGTCCGGCACTCCTGATGGTCCGGCACCATCAAGAACCCGGAAGTGCTCCGGGCAGCCGGACCATTGGAGCTGCTCTGCCCCCAGCTTCCCCTATTCAGCCGCTGCTAAAACTGACCAGCGCTGAATCCAGGAAGCAGGGGGCAGAACAGCTGGAGTGCTGCCGCGTAGGTCCAGTAGCTCTGCCCCTCGGGGCTGCGGAACCAACCCGGCAGCACCCCAGCTGTCCCGGATTCAGTCGCTGCTGAAATTGACCAGCGGCTGACTCCAGGAAGCCCAAGACAGAGTTGCTCTGCCTCTGGCTTTCTGGAGTCAGCCGCTGATCAGTTTCTGCAGCGGCTGACTTGGGGACACCTGGGGCAGAGAAGCTGGGGTGCTGCCGGGTTGGTCCAGTAGCGCCGAAGAGCAGCGCTGCGGGACCAACCCATCAGCACCACAGCTGCTCTGCCCCAGGCGTCCCCAAGAGCAGCTGTGGTGCTGCCGGGTTGGTCTCGCGGCGCCAAGGGTAGGCGCTACCGGACCAACCTGGCAGCACTCCAGCTGCTCTGCTGCAGGCGTCCCCGATTCAGCCGCTGCTGAAACTGACCAGCAGCGGCTGAATCAGGGACGCCTGGGGCAGAGCCAGACTGGGGTAGCATTCCCCCACCCCACCCTAGACCCCCTCATGCCTCCCCCCTTCTGATAGTCCGGCATATCTGATAATCTGGCACCCCCTGGGTCCTAAAGGTGCCGGATTATCGGAAATTTACTGTACGTATTCTTTCAAAAAAATGTTCACGATTATTTCCATAATCAAATATTTTTCTAGACACATTAAGAGAAGTATAAAAATTCATTTTCACCTCAGTTTGGTTAAGAAATTACCTATGTTTTCACACATCTAAACTGATGGGATGAAACACAAAAGTTTTTCACCTGGATGAAGATCTGTACCTGGTTGACTATTCAGGCCAGGGAGAGATTCCTGTAGCTGGTAGGTTGATGATGATGAAGAGGTGCCATCAGCTGTGTTGTTTGAGGTCATATACGCTCCATATGTTGATGCTGAATAATACTGTGCATATTGGTTTTGGCCAAAAGCTGTGTAGGATGGATAATCCTAGAAAAAGTAGAGGCAATTTATTAAGTGAATTAATTTCTTTATCATGTACTTTTAAATAAAAAGCTTGATCAAATTGTCTCATGAAGATTGCAGTATGTGGTTACATATTATAGTAAAGGTTGAACCTTTTTAATCTGGCACCTGCGGGACTTGACCAGTGCCAAATCAGAAAATTTGCCAAATCACGGGAGGCCAATATTGTAGTGAATGTGTGTCTATTTTTATTTCACTAAGGCGAATAAATGGAACAACACTTGTCATGCTGCTTAATAATATAGGACTGTACTGATATACCCTATGTAAACCTATGCCTAGCCAAGGCTTATCAGTTGTCTTCATAACAAAGTGTTAGTGTTGTTCATGCTCTTACTGTACTGGCACAAGGAAACAAGCAGATAAAGCATAACAAAACTTGCTTACACTTAGCTGCATTACTAGCATTTCCATTGCTTGCTGGTCTGTTAGAAGGCAGTTAGGGATAATTTGCCAAGACTGGCAGCTGTAAACAAACTTTATGGGACAGCAGGAAACTTGACCACACCCACGATAAGCAGACATCCAGCTAATTAAAATCATGCCAGACCACAGATGTTGCCTCACCAGGCAGTGCTGGACTATTGAGGTTCCACATGTACATTGCTGTCCTATCAAACTCTGAATCATAATAATCTTGTTTTAACCTAAATTGGTCAAATTATGCAATTGCCTGATTACTTACAATGTTATCTTTTTCTGTTGCATATATAAAAGTTTTGATATTCATACCTGCTGTGAACTACTGAAGTTTGTAGAACTGGAAACTGAATTGTTTGCATAAATAGTAGATGAGGGTGTAAAACTAGAACCTGAAGATAAAGGAAATAATTTATTATAAGAATCTATTTGTGTATCGAAAAGAAAATCTTTCACATTATAATACACACAAATCAGAAGTACAAATAATTGTGATCCTGACTTTAAATTATAAAACATTATAATGAACGCTCAACAGAAATAGAAAAGTGCTTCTAAATTTACTTTGTCCTTTTTATATTGTTTAAGTAAACTTGATTAACAAAACTACATAGTTTCCAAGAAAACCTTGTCACACTTACTACAGTGCTTCATCTACTCCCTTTTAGTTTTTTTTCTTGTTCTTTTTCTTGCTATGTGTATTCATTGCTTAGTTCGCCTTCACTTGCAGTCATCTAGTCTTAGTCTCAGCACAAAACAATGCAAATCCCTTCTCCCTCTCAAGTAAAAGGTGGTTTTTAGCTAAGGATTTTTCACATCCTAGATTAATACCCTTTCCACTGGGTTAAGGACTGAAGGAAGTAAGTCTCCTTTCCCCACTGTTTTGCATAAGCTTGCCTATTGGCAGGCAAGCTAGTTAGGAGGAGGAACACCTACCTTCCCCGGTTTCTGTATCACTCTGGGGCTTAGGAAGCTACATGCTTGGAATGGGACTGCAGTGTACATGCTCAGAGGCAGAAACCTAGATGCCAAAGGAACTTTTACTGCAACAAAAAATTAAGTGCCAAATGAGTTCAGGCACCTACCATGTGTAGTGGCAGCTGAGAGAGCATTTTGTGAAGTCTATTAGCACTTGACTCTAGGATTTAGGCAAGGTCCCTAAGTCCTTTTGTGAATTTAGGCCGGGGTGGATAATAAGCAGCCAGTGGGTCAGATGCAGTTTGCCAGGGATAGCCCTGGGCAGGTGGCCAGACTATTTACCTGTGTGTCTGAAGGAATAACTGTGGCTCCTTGTAGCTCCTACTATGTGCGGTTTACCATCCCCAGCCAATGGGAGCCGCAGGAAGTGGAGGCCCTGCCCTACGCCACTTCCCACAGTCCCCATTAGCCAGGAACTGTGAACTGTGAGAGTACCTTTGGACAGTCAAGTAAATAAAGCGGCCGGCAGCCCGCCAGGAACTAACCCTGGTGAACTGTATCCAGCCCATGAGGCTGCTTATTGCCCACCCCAATCTAGCTCCTATTGATTTCAGTGGGAATTAAGTGACTAACCTAAGCTTTTGAAAATCCCACTAGATGCCTATCTACATCTTTAAGTCCTTAAATAATTTTGAAAAATCTGACCCTGAGCATTTTTGTGACTGTTTCTTACAAAGAAATGCATACCATAACACTACATTAAAGAGAATACCTTGCATGAAGTCGCATGATAAGCAGCCTGCGCACCACATTTTAATAATTTTACAGCAATACGGGCGCCTAAATACCTTTGAACATCTGAACTTAAAGGCCTGCCAGCCTTCAGATATTTCTACTCACACTGAGTGGTACCTCACTTGTGAGCAGTGCCATTTAAATGTAAGGGGGGAAATGACAATGAGGGTTACTGACCTGGCATTTGATAAGAATACGGTGTTTGGCCTGGCTGTGGTGTGGAAAAACCCGGACTATAACTCAAGCACCCACTTTGCAGTGGTGACTGCGTTTGCGAAAGCCCGCTTTCCGTCTTGATGCCTGGCAACATTACACCCAAATCTGTGTGAGAAATTAATTTTGAACTGATTCTATAAAATATTTTCTTGCAGTGGGGAAAAAAGTAAAGAATGCTCATGCTGATAATTAATCTTACTTCTAGCTAAGAAGGAATTACAATTAGAGGTAAAAATACCGTAAGTAGGTAAGCTGTAAGGCTGTCCAGTCTGTGAGTAGGCTGTATAGACTGCTGGCTGTTGCATTCCTGAATACTGGGTCTGTCCGGAATAGGCAGACATTGTTTGAGCTGCTGGTGTAGAAAGAATGTGTGGATAGGGCCTAAATATTAGGGAAAATAGCATTACTGTGGCAACAAATACTTTGCATGTTGATTCAAGTAATAAAATAAAAAGTCTATAAGCAGTTTTCTTAGTCAAAAACTAACTCTTCTCAAATCCAATCTAACCTTACTGAAGTAAATGAAGAAACTCTCCGAGTCATATTCTCTTGTGCAGTGTGGATGTTCTATACAGTATCACCAGCATGATATAACCTTAAAGCTGCTGTATCCAACCCCAGGTGGAACATCCCAGTGCCAACATAGTTCTATAGTGACTCCTCCATCTCCTTCCCCCTTTTGGAGCAATGAGCTTCTGGCATAAGTCAATCAGTGATGCCCTCAAGCTGCTCTAACCTAATAAGGGGGAACTGGCTTAAACACAGTGGCAGCAGGATCAGGGAAGTACCTTCATGAGTGCCAAGATACACAAACTTGTACTGTGTGCAGTTCAGCTGTAGCTGAGTACTTGGTCCTCTGATTTCAATGGGAGATGGACTATATATGAGCCTATATAGAGAGGCATTAAAAATGCCTGAGGTAATACTTTAACAACAAGATGGGCTTTCACCATTTGGGAAATTTGGGTTACAGAAAAAATGGAAATAAAAGTGATCTTTTGTTTATGAACACTGAAGTTTTATAAGAAGAGTGAATAAAACTAAGTTTAAAAATTTTATCTTCCAGAGTTGTAAAAATGTATTCAGAAATATTTGTCTTGGAATGTTTAATAAGTCAAATAAGATTTTATGGACTAAGAGTGATCAAACACACACTGAAGAATTATTGTAACTGAAACCTGGCCATTAAAAGCCATGACTAAATAACAAATGCTAATTTCTTTTCCTTTTTTTTTTTTAAATAATTACTTCAGCACAGTTGGCAGCAGCTGCTATCAGAAAAAGATTACATTTTAATTTAGATGCCAAAAATTATTACAGTAAAACAAAAATTCAATAAGACTTTGTAATATATTTGGACAAGAATATCTGATGCACTGCAAGCCAAATCTTATAAGTGAAATAAGACTACACTTAGTTCATTGTTGTTTGCAGAATTGTTGTAACTGACTGAAGAAGTGCCCTGTATAAGGTTGAAAGCTTGTCTCTTTCACCAACAAAAGTTTGTTTAATAAAAGATCTCACCTCATTCACCTGGTCTCGCTAATATGTATAATTGTAGCTGTGCTGGTCCCAGGATATTAAAGAATCTCTCTAATATGCGTAGTTTAGAAATCAGACATTTACTTGTCATCTTATTACATATTTGTTATATCACCATGTGAATGCAAACTTACTGTAACAAAGAAGCTTTAGAAAACATAACTTTCTAATGCTTCAGTGTTTTGTTTTAAAAACATAATGCCAAATTCTCAAACATAGCCTCCTGCTTGGCTCTGTCAAGTATTCAGGAGCAAACAAACTTCACATTGCAATCAGAAATATGTATGCAGAAAACAGAGTACCTCGTGCAAATGGGGTACTTCCATTAGCCACAGCATTGATAACTCTAGTGATTTTATATCAAATCTCACAATATTTCGTGTTTTATCAAAGTCCAAAGCTCTCTGAAGTCATGTGACTACATGAGAGTCTTAATTTTAAATGGGTGAAAGGAGTGTCTAGTCCTAATAGTTAGAAAAAAATCTTGAAACATGACCTCTACTGGTTTAAGAACCAGGAAGTAAATAATAACATTTCAACCAACCTTTGCAGGATCTGATTGATGATTTTTTGAATGTTGGCATCACTGACTATGCGATATCTATGTACAGAAAGTTCTCCTTGTTTAAGGCACTCGTACTTATGCATTTGAGAACTCATTTTGCACCTGCAATTGTATTTTTTCCTAATCAAGCGCTTGTTTCCATGTGTTTGAGCAAATTCTGTCAGCACAGCTTAGATGCCTATGTTTGAGAATTTGAGCACTGGGATTCAATCTTGCCCTTCCATCTGTGTGCAAAATCTATTATATACATTGTACAACAACACATAACTGCACATTTAAGAACCAGACCAAGGTCTTCGCCAACTGTGTGAGAGAAAGAAATTAGAGTAATGAAGCTAATGGGGATCAGTATCAAGTCTTAATTTTTTAGCTATACAGTATAGCCATTTGTTAGTACTTTTATTTATTTATCATGCATTAACATTTGTTGGAAATTTTGGACAACACAATTGCCTGAAGTCTTGGTCATTCACTATGATAGACTAGAAAAGACGTGGGCACTAACTTGGAGGGATAGATCTGCGGAGAGTACTGATGGGCTGATCTTGGACTGTAGCCACTACTTGTTATTACTGCAAAACAAAAAACAAGAGTGCCATATTTAATGAAAACAAAAAATAGATTTAATTCACATACCAAAAACTTTGCAGTGTTAATGAATGCTAAAGTATTTACATTTGTAGAGCATTTAACTAAAATGGGATAACCTTTCATCAAGGCTTAACTACTATAGTTTTAATATGCAAACTGAAAATACTGCAGTAAATTCCCAAGTAGCTCATGTTGTAAAAATGATCATCACCCAGTAACAGCATGCAGCATATTTTAAATTTGATTTATAATTTTGGCATATATTTTAGAGGCCTACAATTCACACATAATATTTGATCCACAAGCCAGAAGCGAACATTTAGGAAAAGTTCCTATAATGCATTACAAAACTGCTATTTTAAGAAGCTTGTGATCTAATGGATAATATTATATAGACTTGAAAAAAATATAAAATTAGCTTTAAAAGCTTGACACTTACAAGTTGAATTACAATTTGGAATTTGCAAAATATGTTTTATCTCATGTTTGAATTTCTTAGTGAATTTTGCAGTCATGAAAGAGATCAAATTAATAGTCTGAGGAAACAAATTCAAGTATTTATTCTCAGATCAGTTAGAGCAAGACGTTGGTGGTATTTTTAACTAAAATGTAAGTAAAACAAATCCCAGTTCAATTGCCATCAACCTTTTATTTGGCTATACTATTAGCAGCTGTATTCTTCCGAAAAAGCTTACAGAATGATAGTCATATCCTATTAAAATTTCAATCAAAAGCAGCACCCAAATTGGACTATTTCCAAGAATTTGGACGTTTCACTTTCCTTTAACCATCTGTCTTGACTAAGACAGATGTATTCCAAATATATGTACTCTAAAGTGTTGAACCAATCCCTTCAGAGCAAATCCATATTGAGCAAATATACAGAGTGTCTTTATTAGGCCATCTGCTGTTCATTCAATGTTCAAAAGATTAAAGTAGTACACAACGAAGGACTGGAATTTCTGTAGTCTAATCAATCATAGTTGTACTTCAAAGTATACCCTTCCTGAGTTGTTCATAATGGTCCTGCAAACCAACTTTTAGAACTGTATAAGTGACAAATAGGTTCGGGTGCCTATATGAAATGTGATACATTTCTAGATCGAAGTCTAATGCGTGCCTTCAAGACCTATTGCTCTGAACACATGCAGAACTTAATAGTTCTTAAGCTATTGTAGAACGTTTAGGAAAATGTAGTAGAAGAAAAAGAATTAATTCCCCTTAAATGTGTTTTAGGTTAGCTTAAAAATTAGGAAATATTGGGTAATAATTTTTAGATCCTGTGCTATCAATTTTAATTTGTAAGTTGCAGCATATATCAAAGCAAACTATTGGTAAAACTATAAAGTATTCTTTCTTATTTGCAAAACTCCTGGAGGATAATGACTCTTGCCTGCAACACCTTAGTCTTCTTTCTGAAGACAAAACAGTTACACAAGGCGATCTTGGAGATTCTCAGGTCAATGAACTTGAATGTTCCATTAATTGCATCTGCTGTTTTTTGACCAGTAAATATCATGCCATTTCCTTGTCTGTTATTTACTGAGCTTTTTGATGAGAGCTGGGAGATCAGCTAATTGATCAAATTTGAAAAATGAAACAGGTTATTTATTGTACTACTGTAATTGGTACAAAGTAAATTTCAGAACAGTTACACTGGATGAACTATTCAAATAACTCTCAGTGAAATTAATGTTGTACAGAAAAATGGATGCTGTACTTAAACACCTCTGCAAATCAATCTCTACTTAGAGCATTCAGAAGAACTTAAAATATTATTGAATGTGTCTTTTCATATTCTTTACATTTCACCTTAATGACTGTAAAAGAGTATTCTTCTAGTAATTTTCCTTATTGCATTGACCTCAGCTGGTCTGTTTTGGGATAGAAAAAAATATAGATGCCCTGACAGAATTACATGTACATCTTTTGTTTACATATAATATTAGATCACATCTCTGAATATCCTGAAGACATTGAATCATGCCAGGGGATGGGGAATGTCTGGATGCCAGGGTGAGGGAGCTAGGTGGGTTCAGAAGCCGGAAGTGAGAAACTGGGAATGGCTGAACAGGGAGACTGGAATTGGGAGTCAGAGGAGACAGGGATAAGGAAACTAGAGGGGTAAGACTAGGACTTCTGGGTATCCTGAGGGAGTCTAGGACTGACTAGATGAAAGCAATAGGGCTGGGACATGGACTCAGGGGAGGGGACAAGACAGGACAGGCACAGGTTGGAGTGGATAGGAGAAAAGGGGTCATACTTGAGGGTCCCAGGTAAGAGAGTCTCAAATGGAACCTCAAGGTTCCTGAATCTCAACCTCTCTCTGCAGTCAGCAAATATCTATGAAATCCACTCCACTGGCAAAGTGTCTCATCCCTCTCTAGTGTTATCCCCACAGGGAATGACAACCTACAACTGCTATCAATTATTCTATTAGCTCAAGTGGCAGAGATCTGTATGCAGGAGCTTAGGATTCCACCATGTTCATGATTCAGGTAGGTGTAAATATGATGACATGAAATGGACACAATAAGTTAAGAACATTATTAATGTTTCAAATCCAAACATTGAACAAGTAGGAAATGCCAGAGTAGAAGTTGCCTGCACAATTTTAATTCAGCCTCCTCATGTATGTGCATTACAATGCAGTGCTTATTTACACCATCACATATTTTTTCCCCAAAGGACCTCTGCCTCAGATGGTGCACAGGATGGATTACCTGGGAGGATGAACCTGGAATGTGTAGTGATGGAGATTGTTGTGCACAGGACCCGATTCTTTTGTGGCAGAAGTTGGAAGATATGGAGTAAGTCAGGGGATTATGGAAGATCTCTGGGTTAACATAACTGACTGCTGATATGGAGAATTAGATTCTGCTCCTGACTTGGCCAAAGCGTGACACCGAGCAGGTCAACAAACCAAACTTTTCCATATGCGGTCACTATTTGTGCATCCTTCAATGTCTGGGTGCATGATTTAAAGATGTGTTGAATAATTGCTCCTGCAAATGAGGTTAAGGGGAGCTACACTTTCAACCTTGTGACATGACATTCCATATGCTTTATGAAAATATGGATATGATACAAATTTCATAACCGAGGTGTTTGCTTTATGTCAGGTCATTAATGTGAGATATCATTGGAAAGGTTATGATTTACTGAATATGATTATCCTATTTGTAGGCTTGCATCAACTCTGTTTCTGGAGTTAAGAATTTCTCTAAGAAGATTGGTGGTGATTGGGCACCTAACATAGTGAATGCCAGTGAAAATGGGGTAGGTTCAGAAGCTAAAATAGGAAAAGAAAAAGCTAAAATATACTTAGACAAGTTAGATGTCTTCAAATCATCAGGGCCTGATTAAATGCATTCTAGAATACTCAAGGTGCTGACTAAGGAGATATCTGAGCTACTAGCTATTATCTTTGAAAAGTCATAGAAGGGTTCCAGAAGACTGGAAAAGGGCAAATACAGTGCCCATATATAAAAAGAGAAATAAGGAAAACCCAGGGAATTACAGACCAGTCAGCTTAACTCCAGTACCAGGAAAGATAATGGAGGAAATAAGTAAGGAATCCATTCACAAACACTTAAAAGTTACAGTAAAACTCCGGCATCCAGTGGCCTGGCACTCCCAATAGTCCAGCACCAACTGGAACCCGGAATTGTCCAGCTGACTGGAGCACTTGGAGCTGCTGAGAGCCCCATGGGTGCTCACAGCTGGGAAAGGGAAGGGGATTATACTCCTGTGACGGGTCTACCGGGACCCGCACTGCGTCTGGCCGGGGGGGGGGGGGGAAGGGGGAACGGCGCAGCAAGGGGCAAACCCTCCACCGTTTTTCAGGAAGGCGGGGGAAGAGCCATGCAGCCACCAGCGACAGGCCAGCTGGGGAAACCCAGCCGCCGGCCTGCAAGCGGCAGAGGAGGAGAGGGGGCAAGAGCTAAGTCCCCGAACTTGCCCCATTCCGGCTGCGCTCGGCCCTGTGCCACCACCGAGAGTTTCTGGGAGGGGAGCGGGCTCCCCACTCCCCAGACTGCAATAGTTATCACCGAGCAGGGGGATGAGGGGTGGCGCTGCGGGACCAACCTGGCAGCACCCCAGCTGCTCTTCTCCTCCACTTCCCCAAGTCCACTACTGTGATGAGTACTTCTGAATACTCCAGCATATCTGATTATCTGGCACCACTTAGGTACCAAAGGTGCCGGATTATCAGAAGCCTACTGTAATAAGGTTGTAAGAAGCAGTCAGAATAGATTTGTAAAGAACAAATCATGTCAAACCAACATGTTATTCTACCAAAACTATCAAGCCTTGTGGATAAGGGGGAAGCAGTAGATGTAGTATATGCAGACTTTAGTAATGCATTTGATAAAGTCTCACATGACCTCATTATTTACAAACTCAAGGAAATGCAACCTAGGTGAAGCTACTGTATGGTGGGAGCAAAACTGGTTGCAAAACCATTCCCAGAGAGCAGTTATCAATGGTTTGTAGTCATGTTGGACTGGAATAACAAGTGTGGTTCTGCAGAAAGCAGTTTTGGGACAAGTTCTATTCAATATTTTCATTGATGATTTAGATAATGACAGAGAGTACACTTATAAAGTTTGTGAATGATACCAAGATGGGAGGGATTGCAAGTGCTTTGGAATACAAGACTATATAGACAAACTGGGGAAATGGTCTGAGGTAAATAGGAAGAAATTCAACAAGGACAAACGCAAAGTACTCCACTTAGAAAGGAACAATCATTTGCACACACAAAAAATGGGAAAGGACTGCCTAGGAAGGGAGTGCTGCAGAAATTGCTCTACAAGTCATTATGGACCACAAACTAAATATGAGTCAACAATGTAACACTGTGGTAAAAAACCCAAACATTGTTCAGAGACGCTTTAACAGGAGTGTTATAAGGAAGATATGATAAATATGGACAAATTTGAGAAGGTCCAGAGAAATGCAACAAAAATGATTAAAGGTATAGAAAATATGAGCTATGAGGGAAGATTGAAAGAATTGGGATTGTTTAGTCTGGAAAAGACATGACAGAGGGGACTTGATGACAGCTTTCAGGTATCTGAAAGGTTGTTACAAAGGGAAGGAAGAAAAATTATCCACCTTAAATTATTCACCCATACTGATGATAGGACAAAAAAGGCAATGGGATTAAATTTCAGCAAGGAAGATTTAGGTTGGATATTAGGAAAACCTTCCTGTTTGGGGGGGAGGGGAGGTGTGTTAACACTGGAAGGTTGTGGAATCACCATCATTGGAGATTTTTAAGAGCAGATTAAACCTGTCAGGGATGGTCTAAATCAGGGGTAGACATGAGAAGCAAAAAACCCAACCCTAACTGACTTGCTATTGACTGAGAAGGAGAAAGACTTTCCTCAGGTTCCCTTTGCAAACCAGGGATGTTAAATTTAGTGTGATGAACTAATTAACTAGTTGATGGATTTTTCCATCAACTAGTTGAATACTCAATAAAAAGGGGGGCCACAGCAGGGTTAGCTCCCACCAAGGAGCTAATCCCACTGCGGCTCTGCCTTTTAAATGTATTAAGAGCTTGTTGGCTCTTAATACATTTAAATGGCTAAAGTGCAGCAGGAGGTACCGGATAGCTGATTCCTGGCTCATGCCCAGTCCTGCCCGCTGCACACCAGCGTTTTAAATGTATTAAGAGCTGACAGTGATTTTATGCATACTCCTTTGCATGCGTACTTTCTGATCCGCTCTCCTTTGCTACCTCTTCCATTAACCCTACAGACTCCATCCCATCTCTTGCTCTCTGTTGAGTCAACGCTTGTTCCTTCCTTCACCTCTCCCTCTCGTGATTTTTCCTCTTTCAATACAAGTACACATTAATGTTTTCCACCTTTAAAAAAACCCTCACCTCTTTATTCACCATCTCATCTCCTTGACAGCTCTACGTTCATGTAACATACTGTCCGTAATCATTGTCTGGAGTTTCTCCCCAATCTGGCATCTGCCCTTTGTGCTACACTGAAATCACTCTCAACAAAGTTTATTAATTCCCTCTCCCTGGCCAAATGTATTAAAAGCTGATAGCTCTTAATATATTTAAAAGGCTGGTGCACAGCATAGGGACCCAGCATGAGCCGGGAATCAGCTGTCCCAGCTTGTGCTGGGTCCCCCTGCTGAACTTCTGATTTGTAAATGTATTAAGAGCTATCAGGCTTTTAATACATTTAAAAAAGTAGAGGTGCAGTGTCTAGGACTGAGTGCGAGCCAGGATTTCCTGCTACTCCGGATTCCACCCCCCCAGTGGAGACGGTGCTGGGGGAACCAGCACTGACTTCTGCTCCATCCTCCTTGCTGCCTCTTCTTTTGCTTATAGGATAGTCAACTAGTCACTTACATCCTTATTGCACACCAGAGCCTTGGGAGGCCTAGGCTAGTAGATTTTGTGTGTAGGGGGTTGATGGCGGAGCTGGAGCACCAGCATGGCCTCTCCAATGCTGGGGGGTAACCCCAAACCTCAGGAGAAGTACCCGGAAAAGCCTGGGGCTGCATCCTGACTACAGGCCTTAGGTTCCCCACCCCTGGTCTAGATAGCATTTGGGCCTCCTAGGAGTTCAGGGGACTGGACCTGATGACTTTGAGGTTCCTTCCAGTTCAATTATTCTATGAATATGGACTGTAGATTTATATTACATTCTGGGTGAAGCCTGCTACCTGTCCTTCAAAATACAAAAGGACAATGCTGATGGCCCATTAGCAATAGACTATGGACTGTAAAATGTTTAGTCCTCTTGCAAAGATGCCTACACAGACGTATGACCATGTCAACTAATATTGAAACCCATCTTGAATGCTGTACTTTTCCATGTAAGGATTTCCCACCTTATGGGAATTATATACAAGGCAGGAAAAGAAAACAATGATTGGCTTCAGATTGTTTTCCCTCTGCCTCCCCATTTCAAAAGAGATATTTGAAAACACCTGGAAACAAAAGGACTGTGACTGAAGTGGGGAGAGGGGAAGAAATGCTAGACCCAGGCCAAGAGACACTTGGAGATGAACTTCATTTAATTTTGGGTTGGTACCCTATAGGAGAGGTGAACATGTAGGGACTGGAGTAAATCCCTGAAGCCGAATCCTCCCAGAGCTGACCTTAGTGTCTGTATCTGCAGCTGAATGTGGCCCTAGCACATGGGTTTTTCTAGAGGAGACTGGAGAGCCTGATTCAATAAGACCAGCTAAAAAAGGGTCTAGGCCAATAGAGAAAGGGGGCTCTGTAGTGTCTAAGCACTGCAGGTGACACCCCATGGGTCCTGAACCATCACAAACTGATAAAGAGCTATAAAATGCTAAAAACTTTAAATTATCAGGACTTAGCTTTCTCTACTTGGACACTCAAAAAGATGATCTCCTTGGCTCAGAGTCTCAAAGTTATTTAGTCTCCTAACTGATTCAATGGAAATTAGGAGCTTACATGCCATTAAGGATCAGTACCTGTGTGCCTCAACCATCTGTAAAATGGTGATGATACCATCAAATTAGGTATGAAATAAATACATTTATTTTTGTGAGTTTTTTTTTTACAGTGATGAGCACCCTAGAATTATTAATTTCTTCATAGACTTTTCTGTCTTCATAGAGGGGTTTGAACAGTATGCAGTAAATAAAACCTGAGGCCATGTATTGAGTAACAAGCAGTGAGGAAAACACAAAACACTGAATAGCTGCTCATTAAGTCAGCAGTACCCATTCTGTGCCCTGAATGAGGCAGAGGGTCCAGTGGAAAAACTAGTATGTGATCTTTGAATTAAAGAATACATCATAATGCCTAAGCACTAAGGGGGCAAACAGATTATGCAGACAACCTTAATTTTCCATTTACTAATTTTTGAATGTGGATTTTGCAGCCATAATAATATTCTAACAAAGTTTTTTGTGTATAATAAATATTTACTGAAAAGTGATGAAACTAGAAAGCCTAGAAGTTGCTTGCTGCTCCGTTAAAATTGTTATTAATTCTCAAATTCACCTAATTTAAACACAAAAATGTATGCTGAACTAACACTGCAGTCAAGGCAAATTTATCAAAGAAAAAAATTCAGAGTTAAAAACTCTCTCAGTGTCTTGTAGCTTCATGTATCTAGTACATTGTAATTGCCCAATATAGTCCATTACCATATCCCAGAGTTTCCTGAACTTCATACAGTATTAAATACCAAAACCATATTCTTCATAGCTATACCATTATATGTAGAAATGGTGAACAATTGATTTGTCTCCACAGTTAACCTGGAGAGACAAATATTTTCCTCAGTGGTAACGTGATAGTGTGTTGTACAATCCTCTGAGGCTGTGTCTACATTGGCACCCCTTTCCGGAAAAGGGATGCTAATGAGACCAGTCGAAATTGCAAATGCCGTGGGGGATTTAAATCTCCCCCGCGGCATTTGCATGAACATGGCTGCCGCTTTTTTCCGGCTCGGGGTTTTGCCGGAGAAAAGCGCCAGTCTAGACGGGATCTTGCGGAAAATAAGCCCTTTTCCGCAAGATCCCTTATTCCTACTTTCAAGGATAGTTTAACTCTAAATTTATTAATGATAAATGGTTTCTCTCTTATCATTAACATTAGTTTATTGTGTCTGAGATGTGACATTTCCTATTCATTTTAATATAGGGCTGTTTAAAACACACAGTTTTAAGCATTGTGTAAATCTCTTTAATGGGGTTGTTTGTGTTTAAGTGCTGAATCAGAGTTCTTGAATATTCCTGATTGTAGTCTGATGTCTTATACTTATATCTATCTATTCATGTAAATTGAAGAGATTAGATGGCTGAAGCTCACAGATCTGGACACCCTATCAATCCAGAATTATTTCCTCTCCCCCATCATACTCCCACATATATCCCCTTCCTGGGGTTGGCTATCTCTGACTGCAAGCCTGAATCCACAGGGCATGTTTTCTGCAGAAGAGAGGGAGCCTTATGATCGATTTAATTGTTTTAAAGCTATATGGCAATGCTGACATTATGACTTCCCCAGAGATTGGGTGTTCAATTTGCTGGTATTTGTCAGAGGAACATCTTGTTGCTTTATTTAACAAGAATTAGATCCACTACATTCACTTGCCCTTAAGCCAGGCTTCCCAGTGACTACACATTTGGCAGCTTTGTGCATAGATACTAAGCAACAACAACAACAAAAAAAGAATGTGGAAAAAAAGTATTTCTCTGTTTCAGCTGGTATATTTGGAAAGCTACATGTAGCTGCCATTAAAAAACACATGTACATCCTCTTCCTGGCAGCTGAGGGATGCTCAACACTGAAAATCAGGTACTTATTTAGGTGCCTAAATATGAATTCAGGAATTTATCTCTAAGCAACTCTTCCTGAAATTCTTACCCTAGTCAAGCCCAGATTCCTTAAAGCTAGAGTGTGGATCAATAAAAGCTACACAATCAAAACAAAACCACTATTCTTTCAGCTGGTTGTGAATTTTTCAACTAATCACATTTTTGTCTAAAAACTTCTGATTTGGCAAAATGAAACTGTTCATGAGTCCATTTTGACAAATCTTTCAACGTATAAGTTGAACAAAGTTTTTAAGTTGTCTATATAATTTGTTTTGACCTCTTTTAGACCAAAAAAACCCAAACAGTTTTCCTGCATGAAATTACTTTGTTTCAGAATTTAAGATATTTAGATTAATAAAAAGTTTAAAAGGAAAGAAAAAAGATTAAAATCAATACAAAACATTTTGGAATTATTTTAACAAAAAGTTTCAGCTGACCCAAACCTTCATCTTCTATACACATAACTTCTGTAAACAACCCTAGGGACATCATATCCTCAATAACAAAGCTAACTTATTCTCAGCTTTCTGTAAGTGCCATGAGAACTTGGATGTAATGGGCCTGATCCAAAATCTACTGAAGTCAATGGAGAGTTTTCGTTGACTCATACTAGTTTCTATGTGTTCCAAAGATGTTTATAGGTGGATTATTATTCTGCTTTAATATTAACATGACCAAAAGCCAATATTGAATTATAATGCAAAAAATATGTACTTTCTTGTACCTTTAATTCTTTTCAGGCAGCTACTTGCAAATAATTTTATTTTTTTTTTTTAAACAACTGGGAAGATAAAGTTTATTTATATTGAATCAAACAGATACTTCACATTGAGATCCCTGGATAAGATAATTTAGGACAGCCTCATCAGCTAATAAGCACTACTGGAATTAAGGTTAGGATTACTAAAGCAATATAGTCTTCAGATTTAAATTCTATAAATTATAATTGCTAATAAAATTTGGTTACAATAATTACAATCTGGTTTTTTCTTACTCTCGCTGATATTATATGAACCTACAAACTATAAAAAATAGGTCAATTGTGACCATTGTTACTTAAATATTCTTGCACACAAGAATGACTGTAAATATAAGTTTCTTAAGAACATAGCTGATAAGAATTGCAAGTTAAGGTGTTTTCAAAAAAGGCATTATTACTCTTTGGTATTAAAGCTACTTTATAACTTTCACAAAATTTAAGAGAAGTTCTCCATGCACTGACATGTTCATAGTGAAAGTTACCAATGCTGTACTAGTGTGTATCTCATAACATGTGATCTTATTATAGCTTTACCTGACCCAGTAAAAGTGTCAAGCGATCCATCTCCAGTTGTGGTAGTGGTGGTGGTTTCACTGCTGTTCATAGGCTCTGTTTTGACTGCAAGAAGAGACACTACATAGAAGAATAAGTAGACATGAGATTTTATTTCTAAATTTACATCAGAGACCTCATGCCAGTGTCACGAGTGGCAGTCCAGCTAGAACAGACATGCGATTGAAAAGTTTAGAATTTTATGAGAACAATCTGCTATGAACTTTCTGAAATGGCCACACATGCATCTATTTATGTATCTAATTGAAAGACTTTGATAATTATCTGATTAATTGCAATCTAAATCTAATTGATTCTAGCAATTCCTGAAAACCAGTGAACAGGAAAGAGAAAAGAGTATATAGCATATAAAAAATAGTTATGCTTGAGAACCAGTACAATATGTTTTTGTTCTCTTCTAGCAGCATATTGCTTTTCACAGTGCAAACTTTTTCCCAACAGAGATGTCTGCTTTTATCAGAGGCTAAGCTGCCCTAGGAAAATTAAAAATTATAGCTAAAATTATCACAGTTACATTCACAACACTCAGGTAAGTAGATGTGCATATTTACAGCATATATTATTTACCAGTTGATAAATACTGAGGGAGGGGCTGGTTTTCATTAATTTTAAGGCTCTTTTACAAAGCTAGTGATATAAGGGGCTAAGTATAAATTAGAATCAGGCCTTCTATGTTTTATTAGACATGTGGTATATTGTGCATTTTCATTCTAAGAACAAAAAAGGCTGGAATTTTCAAAGGAATTTAAGGGCTTACAATGGAAAATTGACTACCTGAACAAGAGAAGTATAATTATACCAGTGTTGTTTGGCTGATCAATTACGCAACATTGACAAGTCCTTAGCAAATTGGGGAAGGAACCCTCAAAATCTCAGCTAAATTCTTTGATGGCTTTTACAAACTATGGGATCTATTGTAGCTGTTTGAAATTACACACCCACACACACATTTGTCCCACATCCATACTGGAGCTTTCATAGGCAAATGTGTGAGTTGGGTGATTAATACTTAAAAGCAACACCACAAAAAACACATGGCCACATATTAGAGATAAAATTTGGGACACTGTCTACATTCAAAGTTCAAAGAAAGACTATGGAAATTTACTTTTTGACTATTTATAGGAATCGTGTAAATCTTAATATGGGCTATGAATATTTCAGGGTGCTATCAAATTGGCAGCCTGAACAACTCCAGTGTGGTTGGTTGACTTCATAGTGTAGGATAGAAGAAATAGGTCAAAGTAGTTTACTCCTATCAGTGGTCCTCCTGTTCTCTACTCCACATGACCGGGAAACAGTGTCATGAATATGGTTCTGAAAAAGTCAAAGTTAGCAATATCAACTGAAGTACCCAAAAGGAGGAGTTACTTCTTCAGAAGTCCACTGAACTTGCTCCACAGAATTTTTAAAAGGAGTTAAAAAAATCATCATCAACAACAGCATATTCTTAAACCAAATACTACATTTCATTGCATCTCTGACTTGAGATCATTTCCAAGAGATGGATAGTTCAGATTAAATGTGGAAATGGAGTGACATTTCTTTGCACTGATAATAAATAGTTTTTACAATGAGAAAGCAGCTGGAACAAAAAGATGTATGCCAAAATTTAGGGAATGTATTTTTATACTAAATACAATCCATATGAGAAATTAAGGAAGGCTTTTTTTCCATAAGGCAAAGATTGTCTTGCATCGCTGTTAATACGAACACAACCTAAGGGTATTTGCTCTATAAATGACAGTTGTGCTGTGAAAGAGAACACCTCTTACTGATTTCATTGAGAAGAGACTCAGGCCTTGCCTCCCCTCTCTCTACATATATCAGAATTATGCAGTTTCCTAATTTGGTCTTTTCTGCAGTCTTTGCTCTTTTTATTAACCTCCTTTTCTCTCTCTCTATGGCTCCCATCACAGCAGTCTCTGACTACCTCACAATCTTTATTTATATTTATTTTTATAATATCCTTACGAAATAGGGAAGTGCTATTAACCCAGCTTACAGATGGAAAACCAAGGCACAGTGATGCTAATTTTTTGCTAAAGATCATATAGAGACTCTCTAGTAGAGCAGGGAATTCAAATTACATCTCTCAAGTCCTAGGTTAATGCCCCTAGCCAGAGGATCATCATTTCTCTCTTCTAGCTAGACTGATACATATGCAGAAAAGCACTTCAGTATATGCATAACTGCATAAAGTACGGCATTGAAAAGTAATGTATTGAATTATCCTTCGCTCCAGTCATCATGACATGCAGCACACTTTCCTGGGCACAGATATTCACCCAATTTTCCTCTCCCTGCCAAACAATCACTCCCCCCCCCCCACTTTTAACTCTTTAATTAATTTGATAAAAACACCAAGTTTGAATTACATTTTGTGAACAGTACATCTGGAAAATATCTTTTGAGATACCCTTGATTTTAAAACAGCTCTAATCTGTTTCATTCGGTTTTTATTAGAGTAAGGAATTCAGCAAGATCTTTTCTCTGTATCGTTAGACTTTTGGAATACTGCCCTTATTTTTCATGTTGCACATAATTACACCATGAAGTAAAACCATTAAACAAACAAAAAAGAGTGCAACTTTAAAATAAAAAAGGCAATAAAAATACAAGATCACACCATTTAAACACACTATTTTGCCTAGGTTTTGTAGCATATACAACACGGTGTGTGGCATCACGCAGTGTTCTGACACTGCTACAAGATCTATCATAGAAAGGGAGTAGGGTGACAAAGACTGGAATTACAAATCATTTTTAATTACTGCTTTCAGAGTATAAATAAGATTCTGTATTATTTCTAAAGCATCAGTTATTCCCTATTTTAAATCAAAATCAAAACAGAAGTTCTAAAAATAAAATTGAAGTATATTGGAGTGCTGAATGTAGCTCCCAATAAGTAACATCTTTTACAACTGACTTTATTTACTTGATTTAATGGCACACGATGGCCAAGCTGTCTGACTCGTGTTCTGAAACTAATGACATACAAAACTTCATTTTAACAAATAAACTATATTTTAAGGACTGAGAATGTGAAATGGTACAGGCTGAACCTCTCTAGTTCAGCACACTCTAGTCTGGCAACATTTGTGGTCTTGCATGATTTTAGTTAGTTGGATGTCCACTTATCATGGGTTTGACCAAGTTTGGTGCAGTTTGTTTACAGCTGGCCCTCAGTGTTCTGTGCTAATATTTAGCTCTAATTTACTCCTAAATGTCTTTTAAGAGCCTAATAAAAGCTGCTAGACAATACTGACTTCCCGTGGTTCAGCAAATTCTCTGGTTCGGCACCAATAAGGTCCCGAGGGTGCTGAACTACAGAGGGTTAACCCATACAATAAATCAGATGGGCAGCAGATTCTACTACTGTTGTTCTGCCTTATACACTAGAGCTTCAGTGTTACAAATTGACCGGTCAACCACACACTTCATTTGGAACTGGAAGTATGCAATCAGGCAGCAGAAAGGGAAAGAAAGTTTTCTTTTTAAATGTTAATGCAAGGAAACTGCTTATATGCTTGTTTCAGTTAAATTAAGATGGTTGAAAGGCAGCTTCATTTTTCTTCTGCATAGCAAAGCTTTAATAAGTCAATGTTCCAGCTGTACATTTTTGAAAGGACAACCATAATGTTTTGTTCAGTGTTACGAACACTTCAGAGTCATGAATAATCTCCATTCCTGAGGTGTTAGTAACACTGAGGTTCTACTGCATTTGAAAGCAGTCGCAGATGAGGGAGAAGAGGGGCCAATGAGAGCAAGCAACAATGGATCCTTTAGCAGATCAATCCAGGGAGGTGTACAAGAAAGTTAGCCAAATGACTTAAGTGAGCCCTCCTTTCACTTAACATCCAAGCCTGAGGACTTGTGATAATGGAGAAAAGTAGTTGGCAGGCAGCGAAGATGCTCCTCAAAGAGCAAAGGAAGATAATAGGCTACACACCGCAGCACAGGAGACCAGCAGTAACGGGCTGGGATAAAGTCAGCGCAGCCAAGCAACCTTTCCAGCTGTGGGACTTAGGCGGGATGCTATACTCAGATGAGAATGGAAGATGTAGTCTGTGACTCCAGTGCAAGAATACAGGAGCAATCAAGGGAACATACATGCTGGATGGGGTTATCATTAGCTAGGACTTGAGGAAGTGCTAAGGGGACTGTCAGAGAAAAAAGTTACAGAACATCTAAGATTGATGGGTGTGAAAGGAAGCACATGCAGGGAACAGACCAAAGGCAGCCATGCACATCCGATGGCATAACTCAATACACAGAGGCATATACTCTAATCACACACAGTTCACCAAGCAAATACTATGCAACCACAGATGCAGGTGGTCAGTGAGGACACCTGCTGGGGTAGCATGTGTCTACCCACTAGATTTCCCCCTTGCCGCTTAGCTAGGAACTAAGATGTGTGTGGCAATGTACTTTTTCCTTCACCTGTACTTACTAAAATAACAGATTAGAACAGATGAGTTATTCCATAATCAGACTAAATTATTACTTTCACACATAGCTGTCTAGCCCCCATAATAAGCCATTTATCCTGGCATGGCACTTCCTCTGTGGGACAAATAGAAGATATTTTTATAATACCTTATAGTGGCTGACTTGCACATATGGAGTCATTTCAAACTTTTTTTGGGGGGGGGGGGGTGTAAAGGCAACTTTCTGAAACCTGACTAATTCTGTCCCTAAACATACAAAGCTAAGTATGTGTGTCATATTCTCCAACAGGGCCTTTCAGAATAATAGATTATGGTTAGAATTTGTGTGTGTACTAAGAACAACTCTACACATTATCTTAAAATATTTAGATTACATGATACACAATACAATGGATTTCATTAAAATGCATATCAAATATGACTATATATTCAGCGGACCTCAATACCGACCTCCAAAACCATGCATGCAGGATCTTGTATGAGCAAAACCTAAAACTGTAAATGCAAAGAAGTTTGAGTGTCCAAAGCATGAGAATCCAGCTTCATAGAAAGGATTTGAAAATTGGTCTCAGCCAAACTTTCAAAATCAGCCTCGCAGGGTGTGTCTTTATTACAGAGTTAACGTAGGTGATCACAGGAAGGCCACTTGTCTTGTTCTATATAGGACAGTCCTCTTTTTGAGAGATATGTCCCTAGTGTGGTAATGGGCCAAATCTGAAGTTGTTTTCTGTGGTATTAGACAAGAGCCACCATTTTCAACAGTTTGCTGCCCCACCCCTGCCGACATCATCTCACGTGTCAATCAGAACTATGGATTCTCAGACTCTGAAAATGATGCCATTAGGTTTTATGAGGCTGTGTACAGTTAATCTCATTCTAGGACAATTAAAATTCTTATTTCTAGTGAAATGGCTTAACAAGTATGATTAAAAAACAGTTTGTTATTGTGGCTTCCTGATTTACCAACATTGTACAAGGACTCTGAGAAGTAGGAAATCAAATACAAAATGTTCTAAATCACAGAGAAAAAGAATTAAAGAAATCAAGAGAAATGTAACACAGCAGTCAGGAGCCACACAGTCACACACATGCATTGTACCATAATCTCTCATACTTGTTGCAGAAGAGGGAGTGCTGCAACTCAGCAACCAGTCTGCAGTATTTAAAACAGTCATGTTGTCTCCTGAGAATGGGAATGGTATAAAGATTCATTGTCTGAATGTCTTCTCAATATACATGGATATTCTTCAATGCCAGTAGGTGTTTTTGCACTTTGAGCCTAGTGTTTAACTGTATGGTATTGCTTTTGTGAGTATTATTCTAGCTGGTTTATTTAAGTAAAATATATACATGTAAATATTAGTGCTCTCAAAGATCTAATTTTAGTTTCAGCCCCTTCTTATTCTGGAACATTAGTACAGTATTTGGTGTTTAAAGGTGAATATATTGAATCTAAAGATATTTCTACAGGGGACTATTGCCTCCATATGCACAGGTAAATTTTCACAGATATTAATGGAATTTTTGCATAGAGAGAAGCAAATATTGTGGTAAGAAAGAACTGAACCATAAAATGGTAATATACCAATGCAGTGCACACTAATGTACAAAACCTAAGAAACACGGGTAAAATCCTGGCTTTGCTGAAATCAATAGCACAATACTTATTGACACCACAGGGACCAGGATTTCACCTGTTTTGATATCTTTGCTCACCCTGTGCATTGTCACTTTCAGATTACTCAGTAGACCAAGGGCAGCATAAACCATTATTAGCATTAAAATGTAATATTGATCTAAACTTCACCAATGATGTCTTTATAGTGGTACACAGAGCAGCAATCATTTAATTAATAAATTAAGTAATGAGCAGTAGTAATTAAACAGGTTAGACAAAGATCTATCAGGGATAGTATACATTTACTTGATCCTACCTTTGTACAGAGGACTGGACTAGATGACCTCATAAGATCCCTTTCTAGGGCTTCTATATTTTGAGCATTATACGGTGAGAAAGACTGGTATATTACAACCATTATTTATGTTATACTTTCAATACTTGTAGACAACTGGGTTTAAGACCCAATATCTTTCCTCATTAAGTTTCAAGTTGTTGAACAGAATTAAAAGGAAACAACTGTACACAATTAAAATGTTCTATTTAGCTTTCTTGTTGATGGCTGATATCTGGCTTATGCTCACCACTATACTGAAATGCTGAACTTAAAAAGTTTATTAAAAATAGCAAAATGATATATAGCAACTTTCCGTGCATTGATGATGTCTTACACTTACCTCCTGTTCCATTTGTGGTGATGGATGTGCTGCTGAGATTAGATTTATCCAGTTTGGAACTACCCGGATTATCACTGCTTCCAAGATTATGAGGACTTGTTAGATCCTGCATTTCCATAGACCTTTTAAAAAAAGGAAGCAACACAGGGACATAATAAAATCAAACAACAATATTTAAATCTTTGTATTGCAATAATCCCTACAAGACCCAATCATTGTTTGAGCTCTCACCATTGCACACATACATCCCCCCGAAAAGATGCACTGCACACATACATCCTCCCGAAAAGATGTTTCCTTCTGTAAAGAGTTTGCGGTCTTAAAAAGATAAATATATGATCTTATTGAAAAACAAACCTGTTGCTAATAATGAATAGCTAAACTACCGTTACCAAAGTTTTGTCGTTTCCATGACAACTGCTTGTGGTTTGAAGCAGGAGAGAAGGATGCAGATGTAGCAATATTGTGGGCATTTTTTTTTTGTCTAATCCCTAATATATTTGTTGAAAAACTCCATTTTAATAGACTCATAAAATACTAGAATTGGAAAGGACCTCGAGAGATCATCAAGTCTAGTCCCCTGCCCTTTTGGCAGGACCAAACACAGTCTATATCATCCCTGATAGATGTCTATCAAACTGCTCTTAAATATTTCCAGTAACAAAGATTCCACAACCTCCCTAGACAATTTATTCCAGTGTTTAACCACCCTGACACTTAGCGCAAGAAGCAATGGGCTTAAATTGCAGCAAGGGATGTTTAGGTTGGACATAAGGAAAAACTTCGTATCATCAGAGGCCAAGGAGAACCATTTTTCTTCCTCCTCCTTGTAGCACCTTTTTAAATACTTGAAAACTGCTATCTAAACTAAACACACCCAAATCTTTCAGTCTTCCTTCATAGCTCATGTTTTCTAGGCCTTTAATCATTTTTGTTTTCCACTTTCTCCAATTTTTCCACATCTTTCTTGAAATGTGGTGCCCAAATCTGGACACAATACTCCAACTGAAGCCTAACCAGCGCAGAGTAGAGCGGAAGAATGACTTCTCGTGTATTGCTCACAACACTCCTGTTAATGCATCCCAGAATCATGTTTGCTTTTTTTGCAACAGTGTCACACTGTTGACTCATTTTTAGCTTGTGGTCCACTATGACCCCTCAATCCCTTTCTGCAATACTCCTTCCTAGACAATCACTTCCCATTCTGTATGTTTGTAACTGATTGTTCCTTCTTAAGTGGAGTACTTAAGCTTTATCCTATTTACCTCAGACTATTTTCTAGTTTATCCAAATCATTTTGAATTATGACCCTGTCCTCCAAAGCTTTTGCAACCCTAACCCCTTTGGAGCTCTCTGTTCCCCATGCTAATCTCTTGCATGTTCTGAGGGGGAAACAATTTTTACCTCCTGCTGTTTGAACCTGTCCTCAAAGGGGAGCTTTATTTTGTGCGCCTAACAGTAGAAAAACTTGGTGAACATTCTACTTACTTCAGGTAAATCTATCTGAAGACAGCATAGGGTTATATAAGAGATCTGAAAGTCTTTCATTTTTTTGTTTTGTACAACATCACAATTTGGACAACAGAGTAAGGTTCTTCTCTGAAGCCCCTCAAAGCCAACTGAAAGAATCCCATTGACATCAATGATTATTTGATTTGGGCCCTATATGAAGCAGAATTCTTTCGGCAGGGCACTGTACCCAGCAACAGTCTGGATGAGTAGTGGGACTCTTATAAGTGCAAGGAAGAGGTCATGCATCAGTCTGTATGAATTTTATACTAATATTTCAATAATACAAAGGCATAAACTGTGATTTAAAGCATCTTGACCCAGATTTCACCATATAACTGTATATCCAGTTCTATACATCTGTCTACAGAAGTTTATATTTATTGTCTACTGGAAATGTGATCAGTGATGAAATAAAATGTCAGGTTTTGTCTAGTAGTTTGCTGTACAGTGAAACTGCACAGCTAAAGGTTACAGAAAGTCTTAATGCTTCTGTCATGTAAGTGTTTGAGAAAGCAAGGGGGACGCAAGATAAACAATACAGATTAGTTCTCCCTATATGTTCACTAAAGCAACATCATGATTTTCTGTTAAAAAACGACCAGCTTGGAAATACCTGATGGATGCTTTAAAGCTTAGAAACACACAGTTGTTCTCTCTTTCTGGTCAAGGTAAAAACTATTTTTTCTTCCACATACATGTACAAGGTCTACAAAAGGATACACTTCAGTAATATTGCAGAATGCAAAATAATAAGCTTCTCCACATATTAAAGGTTCTCCATATTTTAAAGGTTCCAAACACCTTTTACTTCGGATATGAATCAAGGTTATTTAAAACAGAAAACAATTACCCTATCAGGTTTTTTTTATTATAGCATATAAGCAGATCACAAGGGATGGCTGTGATTCCCCATATTTATGTCATCTATTGTATATTTAACTAATATGCTTTAGAAGTAATGAGTTGAAAAGATCAATGAATGAATAGGAATTGTGTTTCGATGAAAAAAAAGACACTCTGGTTGATGCCACTGTGCTTGCTGAGGCACAGTAAAGTTTACAATTATTTCATAAAACTATTTATATAAATATTTACATATTTATCCTCAATTGCTTTGCCTCCAGTGAACAAGCAAGAAGAACCTTTAAATATTTCCAGGTCAGGTACTGTACATTTAGATTTTACCTCGTGTACTGGATTTTAATTCACCTGTCTCAATATATCCTGCTCACCGTTAACATAAAACATCTCAGCTAAGGTACAAGAAACCTACTGCATATAAAGGTAATAAAAAGAAGCATGGAATTCTAAACAAAATTTCTTAAAAAAAAAATGATTTGCCACTGACCTTCTATATGATTCTATACGATTTTGTGCAAAATTATCACAATAGATCTTCACAAGGAAGACAAAATAAGGAACTGTGGCATTTCCTAACTTCTGAATGCTTGACTTTGCAATGGTCAAATTTATTTAAAACAGGATTTTTTGTATATAATATATTCAAACTATTTCTCTGGCATGGCACATCCTTTTTTTTTAATTCAATTTTTCCTCTCAGTACAGCTATCTGTTCATTCTTCCCCCTTTTTTCAGAAAAAAACAAACATCCATTTGCAATTTTTAAAAGAGATAAAAATAGAATAATTCATACAGATGGAATAAATCTTACCAGCCACTTCAGAAAAGTGTTAGCTATTTAAATTGACAACTTAAATGGGGAATAACTGGAGCAAGGTCTTCTCAAGTCAGAACATTCTTCAGTGGAATTCATGACTTGCAGGAAGACACCACATTAGATCTAATTGTGTCTTCATTAATTAGAACATTTAAATGACTAAAGCTTTTTATTAAAACATGCCAGTTTTGAAAATAATACATTTTTACTGTACTTACAAACTACTTTCTATCAGCTTCAGAGGTATAGCCAAGTTAGACTGTAACAGGAAAAACTTAAACAACAACAAAGAGTCTAATAGTACTCAAATAGTCTAGTGTCCACTCATTAATGCAGTGGTCACCAACCTTTTTGTGGCCAATAGCACATTCATGTTTTCAGAAGAGTGTGGCGGGTGCCAACAATTTTTCAAGGCTTATTTTGTATTTGTACATTAAATAATACGAAAACATCATATTTAATATTACATAATATATTAATCCATAAGATAAAAAAGGTAATTTTACATGTAAAAGGTATTAATTAAATTATTCAGCAATTATTCGGCCCCCCCTTTGGAGAAAAAAAATAGAAGAAAGGCGTCAAATGAGAAAATTGAAGGCTATTTTCATATTAAATGTACATTGGGTAAATTTGATAGAAACTTAATTTAGTTGGATAATTTTTGTTTTAATTATTTTGTAATCCATTTTTAACAAAATTCTGCATTAATAAAAAGGGGGGCTGTCCAAATATTGAGCAAAAAAAGCACCCCCCCCAAATCATGGCACCTTTAAATTTCACACTCCCCATCCCCACCATGTCCCCACCATTTGCTGCCATGTCTCCTCCCCTTCCTCCATCAGCTCCCCTGGTGCCTGCTGCCCCCCAACCTCTCACCCTCCTCTGCTGTTCTGAATCCTGCCCTTCTCCCTGCCCTCATCCCTCCTGAGACCTGCCCCCCTCCACCAGCCCTTCTCTCCCTGCTGTGCCCACTCCGATCACGTGAGCTACCCCCTCTCTTAACACCTCCCTCTACACACCTGCCCTGCCTCTCTCCTCTGGTGCTGGTCCCTCCCCTAAAGATGTTGGCCCTTCTACTTCACCTCCAGAATCCCCTTGCACCTGCACCTTCCCTTACCCCTGCACCCTCCCCGTGCTCCCCTTCTCTCACTGCTCCTGCCCCCTTTGCCCTCTTTTTCTCTGATGCCCACCCCCTCACCAACCTCTGCCCCCATTCCTCTCATGCCCCTGTGCCCTCACACATGATTTGCTCCACCCCCAGCTGCTTCCGTGACCCAAGACCAGGTGCCGGGCCTGGAGCTGGGCCACGCAGTTTTTAAATTTAAAGTCCCGGGCTGTGACGTCATGGCATGCCGGGTGTCTCCTCTCTCAGCTGTTGCATGAGCATTTGAAAATGCCGCGCATGTGCTCCCTCGGATGCAAACCAGTGTCTCCCCTCTCAGCTGTTGCGTGGCGGCATGCGCTCCCTCGATAGTCGGCACAGGGGCACTTAAATGCCCCAGTGGGTGCCATGGTGCCCGCAGGCACTGCATTGGGGCACCGTATTGGGGACCCCTGCATTAATGGATCTGCCAATTCTCTTCCAGAATTTGATCTGAGAAAGTAGGTCTGGCCCACGAAAGCTCATCACCTAATAAACCATCTTGTTAGTCTTTAAAAAGTGCTACATAGTCCTTTCTTTTGTTTCTACATGTTTTGTTAATCTTTAAGGTGCTACTAGACTATTTGTTGTTTTTTAAATTTTTACTTTCTATCAGCAAGTTCTAAAGCACACACAAAATCTATCAAACTATGTTTGAAAATAAAAACACACATTATTTCCTTATCTAAATAAAATATTTTTTAAAAAGTAAATAAACAAAAAGTGTTTCTAAATAAAATGCTCTGAAAGCATAAACTCTATGGTAGGTAACACTGTTAGCAATTCCAATGTTAAGTGAATTTAAAGAAGGACTAATTTACCTTATTCTCTACATTTTCATAACAACTCTTTCGAAAACAACTGAATTCTCTACATATTTGAATGAAAATCTTTACTACTTTTGCTAAGAAAAGTATGGTCCATTTTTAAAGTTTTGTATACAGTTTTTCTAATACTCCTCTGATTACAACTAGATTTCCAAACTTCTCTCTCTCAAAAAAAAAATTATAATATTTCAGACACTGGTTACTTTTGAATTTCTAAAATTAAACAGAGTTTCCCCCTTTATTTAAAATTATCATCTGGAGCTCCATGAAGTCTGACTGATAGAACTACTCTGATCTGCCAATTACTTCCGTTTCCTAATGAAGCCAGTTCAGCTCTATGACCAGAGGCTCAATTTAGATGAAAAACAGAAACATTTTTTTTTGTTTCTGTTTTTCCTCAAACCTCCATTTTTTGTCAAAAATGTCCAGCTGTGTTCTGAATATGCTCCTGGTGAGCAAAGACAACAACCTATGTCTCTTCATCTTTACCCTGAACAGCCAACATGCAGCTTTCACATCAACATGCACACAGATGCAAATTTCAGTTCAGTAGCTTCTACCTAAATGTCTAATGATCGCTAACGATACTGACCATCCATGTACATAACTTTACCTAAACATTATAGAAAAGCTTGTCTCACAGCAAGCCTCATTTATACTTAGACATACAATCCACTTACAATGTAATTCATGAAAGCTACACCACCCTTTTATGAATCAATCAAAGGACATGAACATTACATACACTTAACCAGGTCTAAATGAGACTGGATAAATGTGTAGTCTGGATGGCAGAAGTGCAGAAAACTGAGGATGATAAAGGAAAACTCATCCACTAAGTGAAGATGGGTATTTTGGGACTTAGCATGTTATCTCCTTGTTTTTATCATTTATGGTGGTAGATGGGCTATTTAGCAGCCTTGACTCAAAATTAACAATATAAAAATAAATAAATGGATTCTATCATAGGTTGCCACAAGCACAGTAAGTTATGATGATGCTGCCCTAGGATGATATCTTAACATATTACATTCCCAGTCATCATATTATTCCTGGAGTGCTTTTGCAGATGCTTTGATTTTGTAGGTGGCTGTCTCTGTGATGTCTAATGTCAACAAGGATGACTTTCTAGGAAATATACCAGTTAGAACTGCCTGTGAATAACTCTAAACAGGATATGAATTTCTAAGACTGTAAGAATGACCATATTGGGTCAGACCAAAAGTCCACCTAACTCAGTATCCTTTCTTCCAACTGTGGTCAATTCCAGGTGCCCCAAAGGGAGTGAACAGAACACAAGCATCAAATGATCCCTACTCCTGTCATCCATTTCCAGCCTCCGACAAACTATTTGTTTTAGTATACTATTCTGAACCGCAAGTTCTAACTCAGACTAGGATATCCCTGACAAAAACAATGAAAAACTTTAAAAAACAACAAATAGTCTAGCAGCACCTTAAAGACTAATGAAACATATAGATGGTATTGTGAGCTATTGTGGGCACAACCCACTTCTTCAGATGAAACTTGTTGGGTTTTAGTAAAGTGCAGCCAAGAGAAAGTGTGTGTGGAAGCTTGGCTTTTTATGAGAGTCTCTAATGTTGTCATTAAAGGAAATAAATATGGGTTTCTTTCTGAACATACACTGCATGTGCCTTGTTTGTTATGACTCCAGATACTTATACAACTCCAATGAAGTCCAAAGCAACTGCAAAATCCAGTGAAAGAAGAATAAACTGATAAAGTTTTTGCCATTGAAATTACTTTGGATCTCTCATGCAGACTCAGGATGAAGGAGAAGAAACTGCACTCTCTCAAACTGGAATAGAAGGAAATGACACCAACTCCACTAGTCTACTGTTTATTGTTATCCTGACACTATAGACCAAAAGCACACCCACTGACAGCACAGTGTCAGTTCTAGCTGTTCGCCTGAGAGGAAAAAACAAGTACAGCAGACTTGCAATAATCCAGCACCTTTGGGAGCCAGGGGGTGCCGGATTATCAGATATGCTGAAGTATCAGGAGGTAGTCCGGCAGGGGGGCTGTGATAGGTCGGGGGGGGGGGGGAGGAGGGCAGCATGGGGTGAACCAGGTGTTGGTAAGGGGCAGCACTACGGGACCAACCAGGCAGCACCCCAGTTGCTCTGCCCGCTCTTCCCTAAGTCCGCCGCTGGTCAGTTTCAGCAGAAGCGGACTTGGGGAAGCCGTGGGGCAGAGCAGCTGGGGTGTTGCCGGGCGCTGAGCAAGGGGGTGAGGAGCGGTGCTGCGGGACCAACCTGGCAGCACCCCAGCTGCTGTGCTCTGCACCAATTCCCCAGGTCCACAGCTGGTCAGTTTTAGCAGCGGACTTGGGGAAGTGCCCGGAGCAGCTCCAATTGTCCAGCTAGCAGGAGCACTTCCGGGTTCCAGTTGGGGCCGGAGCACTTCTGGGTTCCAGTTGGGGCCGGACTATTAGGAGTGCCGGACCACTGGATGCCGGACAATTGGAGTTTTACTGTAATAAGACCGAATGCTAACAAGAATCCACTCTTCATTCTTCTTCTTGAATAGTAATACAAATAATGAAATAACACCACATGAAAATACTAAGCATTACAATGTGTACATTATCTGTCAGAGTATAAAAGTAGAGGTGAGAGAATTTTTTTTCTGTCAACAAGTTTATTTGTCCAAAAATGCAGTTTCAGGGAGATTGGTGCTATCCATGGATTTGTCTAATAGTTTCAGATGAATATAAAATGTTAATAAAAAAGTCAAAATAGTTGCTGAGATATTTTCTAAACAAAATATGTTGACTTTTCATTTCAAAATATTTTGTTGAAAAATTGAGCTAGATGTTTTTAAATCTTGCTTTAAAAGGGGCAAAACACACCTACATATTCAACAGCAACAAGTACTTCAGGTAATAAAAATATTTCCTTCAACCTGAAAATGTTTTCCTCCCTCCCTCCCCTCAGTTCAGCCATCAAAATTGCACCTCTGTTTGGGAGAAGAGAGAAGCTTGGAGGTATTGAAGCAAAAAAGGAGTAGAAGATATTGAAGATTCAATACCAGTCTTCAAGTGTGGGCTTCTGAAGTGTAACATCATTCACTCCAAGCAGTAAATGATATCGTGAGATCACCATCAACCCTGCAACTTTTATATCAATCTAGAAAATACCTGCTAAGCCATTTGCATGAACTGCTACATAAATGTCAAAGGATAGTGGTGGGATGTTACTTGTCATTTTATTTCCTACTGAGAAAACCCCTAGTTTTCTTCAGTTATCTCACACCCTATACAAGAAAAACAGCACTATTCAGAGAAGCAAGTTAGCAAAATGGAGAAGTACAACTCTAAAATTTTCCACAAGCCTTCCTTAATTATAATGATCAAAATACACCACATAGGTCAGCTTTGTAGGGTCCCTAACACAATCCAATGACTATGGAGGAGTCATTATGAACTGGTATGTTATTAAGTTCACAGTGCTGAAGAAAATTCATAATGAATAATCTATACACATAAGATGGGAACAAAATCACTGTAATGAAAATTTATGTGGGCTATTGGTGTCACACCTTGAGGAAGATCAGTATTGCCCATTTTGTTTCATATCTTTTTAGTTTGCAATAATGCTATTTATTTTGTGGAGATCTCAGTTCAAAGATGGTTCTCTAGTTGATTTTCCTTGGTTCAGCCACTGGTTGTGGTTATTCCTCTGCTTTTCTTTCATAAATAGCCATAATCTGGGGGCTATCTAGTCTCTCATTCAGGGGTGGGCAATAATTTTTGACTGGGGACCACTTCAGAAATTTTTGAAGTGGCCACGGGATGCCCCAGAAGGGGTGGGGCTCAGGTGGAAGCGGCAGGGTTAAGACACTGCTATGCTTCCCCGCCCACAGACTCAGATTGGTCTGTGGGTGGGGGAGGACATGAAGTCTTTGTTCCCTGCCCTCCCCCAGAAAGAGCCACCAGCCTGTGCCCCTGGCGTTAGGAGGAAGACTTCATGTACTCTTCCCCGGCCTCCTCACCCCCCGCAGATAAATCAGGCCTGGGGGCAGAGGGAGCATGCAAAATCTGCCCCTGCCCTGCAGGAGAGCGCCATGCTTAGAATCTCCTGCAGATGCTACTCAGTGCTGAGCTCCTTGCAGGGTGGAAGGAGACTTTGCAAGCTCCCCCTGCTCTAAAGCTAGTCAGGGCCTGGAGGTGGGGGAAAGCGTATTAAGTCTCCTCCTGCCCTGCCTCCATTCTGCAAGGTGTGCGCAGTGCTTCCAAGGGTCATGAGCTCTTTGCAGGAAAGGGTGGGAAGAGACTTTGTGTGCTTCCTCCCAGGCCCTGATTGGCCTGGAAATGGGGGGAGCACGAAGTCTCTTGCTCCCTGCCCCGCAGTACATGGAGCTTAGAGTCAACTGCCAGGGTTGACTCAAAGCACTGCATGCTCCCCCCCGTCCATAGGCCCTGATTGGCCTGGGGGCGGGGTAGCAGCAGGACCTCCAGAGGCTGGATCTATCTGCTCTGCGGGCTGAATCCGGCCCACAGAGGCCCTTTAAGCCCACACCCCTGCTCTAAATCTAGGAGAAAAAAAATCATGTCAACAGTATTATTTTTACATGAAAAGCCTGACAGGAATCTAACTTCCAATTTATGCAACAGTGCAAACTACTTAAAATGTAAATATAAAAAATAGGCTGAACAACAAAGCCAGCTATGTACTAAAACTCACTATGCCATTCACTGCCTGAGAAAAATTATGCTTTTCTGGCCCCCTTCCCAATCCGCTCCTTTAGATTCAGTGACTTAATTCTTATATTCAAGACTCTGCCATTCTGAGATCCTCTATTCTTGTCCATAAAAATGAGACTTTTTCCTCCACACTTCCCTCTCTTATCACTATTTGATCAGAGGCGAAAGGCCATGGGTTTTATTTGTCCAGGATATGACTATTTCTATAATAGGAAGAAGGTCTGGTTAACTTATTGAGATTTTCAATGGATTCTCAGTTATGATCATGGTAGGGATGTTAAATAACAGTTACTCGAATAGTCAATTAACCTCATGAATTCTTATAGGTTACTCAAATATTCTATAATTCCCAAGGGAGGGGCAAGCAGCCAGTGCACTCCAGCCTCACTCCCAAGGAGTACCCTGCCTCTCTGTGCTGCTGTCTCTGTATCAAAGAAAGCTGCATGGGGTGGTTCCGGGAGCTCTGAAACTCTCCCCCCACAAACAGGGGCTACTGCCCTCCCCCCACAGACAGGGAATACAGAAGCAGCAGTGTGGGGTGCCAGGCAGGAGCTGATCTGTAAGGGAAGCCATTTTAAAAATGAGCTCCCCTTGCGGACCAACTGCCTGTCACCTCGTGCTGCTGCCTCTGATACAGAGGCAGTAGTGCAGGATGGTAGTAGCCTCTATCCGGGGAGGGAGGGTGTCTGAGCCAGACCTAGAGCGTGCCAGAACTGAACTGGGCTGCCTGTCCACCCAGCTCCTAATATACTTTAAACGTAGAGCTATAGCAGAGGTTAAGTCCTGGACCCAGCGCAAGCCAGGACTGAGCCAGGCTGTTGAGCAGCCTACTAAAATATTTACTAGTGGGGGGTGTGGAATATGTGTAGTCTATAGCATTAAATGATTAGCTTTTACTTATCAGTTAATCGGTTAATTGACTATACTATCACATCTCTAGATCATGGTAGGCATGAGTGTACACCAAATTAAGTATTTTGAAATATAACTGAATACAAACCACAAGGTTGCTTTTAATGTGAAAAAAAGCTGAAACTCTTCTACCTGATGGATGAAAAAGGTTGATATTTGTTGTGGACACGTTACTGAGTTGACAGGGATGTCCATACTGTATACTGTAGTTACTGAAAACTGCCTTACGTTATAGAAAACTCAGCGTGCAATTCATTTTAATGGATTTTTGCATGAGTGGACAACACACAAAAGTAACTTGCAGTAAATATTTCAGGTTTACTGTATCAGAGACCATTCATCTAAAGCCAAAATGAAATGAAATAAAAATCAAATAGCTCTAGAGAAACTACTTAAAAAAACCAGTTTAAACATGAATTTCCAGCTCACTGAAAAGTAATGTTCTCTATGTTCAATAGATTTCATGAATATAAAATAACTTACACTTAAGTTGTGGACATTGGAGACTGGTTGGTGCAAAAGAACATAAGGTAAAGCCTTTTCTTGATAGGTATTTTGTTCGAATTTGGGATGGGTTGGTTGTGACAGAGTCTTTACTTTCTGACAGTACGCAGCATATTAGATGTTTAGTCAGAAAGCATTTTTAATCAAAGGGATACACAGAAAGGAGCAGTTCAGAGAAAGGCTACTGTGTTCCACCTGAAGCGTGAGCAGAAGTACACATGAACACAAGATTTTAAAAAAGGGCCTCAGATTTTAAAAATGGGTGCCTAAAATGAGGCTCTTAATTTATTTAGGTCCCCAAATATGAACCTTCCTGCTTGTCAGAAGTGCTGATAAAACTTCAGATTTACTGGGACTGGCTGGAGATTCAGCACTTTTTAAAATTAGAGCACTTATTTAGGTCCCTAAATACAGGCTTTTGGATCCAACATTTAGATACCTAAGGACAGATTTTCAAAAGAGCTCTATACCCAACAGTTTTATTTAGGTACTTAAACGACACAGATTTTCAAAAGTGATCAACATCTAGCAATTTCTGTAATTCTTAGAAACAAAATAAGAAACTATGTAAAAAAAAAAGTCACTGCTGTTAGTCACAGGATTTATTCCTGGTCCTTCTCCCTTTACCTCCAAATATGTATGAGGTAGCTGTGTGTTGTTTTCTCTCTTGTATTTTTATGGTAGATCATGGTAGGAAACCATAGACTTGTAGGCTACGTCTACATTGCTCTTTCTTGTGCAAGAATATAGACAAATGAGGTGCAGTGATGAATATCGCTGTGCCTCATTTGCATATTTAATGAGCTGCCATTTTTGCGCAAGGGGCTTTTGCGCAAGAAGGAGCAGCGTACACTGCTTATTTTCAGGCAGAACGGCTCTTGTACAAGAGGGGTTTTTTGTGCAGGAAGGAGCAGTGTACACTGCTCCTTGCGCAAAAGCTCCTTGTGCAAAATGGCGGCTCATTAAGTATGCAAATAAGGCACAGCGATATTCATTGCCGCGCCTAATTTGCATCTGTTCTTGCACAGGACTGGCCAATGTAGACATAAGCACAGAGTTTCAGAGCTATGCTTGGACAGTTCTGCTGTTCTTTACTCCACTATCATTCTTTCCTTCTCTTACAATGGGGCCATGAATTTAGACATATAATTATGGGGTTAAGTGCCCAAGATTTACCAAAAGTTTGAGTCTTTTCTGAACATATGATGGTCCTTACAATAGACAATTATGAAACTGGAGTGTTTGATCAAGTGATTTCTTAGCTTTAATTGGGTTTAAGAGCCAGGATTTTTTTAAATATAAGAGTTGGTGATAGGTTCTAGTACTTCTAAAGTCTAATTTTGATCAATAAAGTGTATTTAATTCATTGTATACTAGATTTACCCAGTGTTGCTCAGATCATTAACTCAATTTTTTTTTTTTTTTTTAAATAAAATGAAAATGTACATGCTTCATTTAACACATTGCTCTGGAGTAAGGCTAAGGATGAAAAGTTCAGAAGGGGTAGGTGATTTGGGGATCGGGCAGTCCAGGAGCAGGAAGGGGCATGCCACCCCTGCAAACACCTTTTAACTGCCTGGTTATTCTCTCTTTTTAGTATGGCTTAATAAGATGCAATCCTATTCCAGGCACATCTCATTTTCCTGGCACATCCAAACCCGTACCTTGCTTTATGTTACGGTAAGAGGAAAGACAGGTTGAATCTCTCTCGTCCAGAAAGCCCCTAGGATCAGTGAGCCCTAGCAGAGAGAAGCTGGTCATGGAGTCCCGGCAGCCCTGGGGCAGTGCAGCCTGGCACTTTGGGGTTGGCTGCAGGGTTGGAAACCTGGTGGCCTGAGGGGCTGAGCTCCCTTGGTCCACCAAACTCCCTCTTTTGGGACTGGTCAGGTCCCAAGGATGCCAAACCAGGGAGGTCCAGCCTGTACTGAATTTGGTAACCCTAGCTCTCACCATATAGGAGAAGTTCTTGGACACACACACACACACACACACACACACACACACACACACACACACACACACACACCGACAAAGTTTCTCAAATGTATTGTAGATATATATAATTGATAAACTGTCCTTTCTTTATTAGTATGGTTCAAAACTGCATCTTATAAAAAATGATTTAAAAGGCCCAGGATCGGTCTGCAGGAGTTTGAGTGAAAGGTGACATTTTTTTCTGCATCTTTTAAAAACAATGAATTGATTTCACAACAAATCGGTGAAACTTCAAGCAGGCCTGCATTATTGCATGATGGTATATCTGTCTGTAACTGAAATTAACAGCTATAATGGGCTGATTGTCTCAAAGAGGAGATAACTTTGGGATAAACAAAGGAAAAGAGGGCCTATATCTGAACTTCTACATTTCAAACTGTTTTAAGCATTTAGTCCTTTAAATCTTCAAAGCCACTTGTTGCCATTCTGGGATCACAGAAAAGACCCTGTGCTTTTTACATGGCTACTTCAGTGGTGGAGAATTCTTTAGCGGCAGCATGTTCATTCCTACATGTGGGTGGAGGCCTGAGAGATGACACACTGGAGTGCCCTTCTCTGGCCAACAGTTATCTTTTCAACAGATTAGCTATATGGACCTATATAGGTGGCACAAAGAGGGCCTAAGAGGCCCCTGCCACTCCTCATCCCCAAACAAAAGAGAACTAGTGATCTCTGGACACGTCTCTTCTGCTACCTGATTTCCTGACTACCTTTCTCATGTTAGGAGAGAGCATAAATACGTATCTCCTTTCTAGCCTAAAACAGACTATGGTGTAGAATTCAGGAATTTGTTGTTCTTGAGTGTGTCAGCAACATATTGATTCGATAACTTTCATTTTATCAAATAGGGTAATTTGAGAAATAATTTTAATTGCATCCAAAGTCATATAATCAGCAAAATCCTAGCCACACTAAAGTCTTTGGGAGTTGATTGATTTTAATGGAGTCAGGATTTCACCAAGTAAATGTTTCATTCCTGTTGGGTATGGCCTGTGTTCCTGATCCTCCTAAATTGAAAAGCCTCTTTCACTTTAAACTAGAGCTCGAAATATCTCTCTCTCCATCCTAAGGGGTCTCTCAAGGTAACTGTCCCAGATTCAGCTCCCCTTTCCTGCTTCCACCCTAGGAACCCACAAAAACTTTATCCACTCCTCATAGGGCTGAATTATCACAATTAATGTATGCCTCAGCAGTTACCAAATGTGTCTTAATACTATACTTAAACTCCATTGTTTAAAGCAAATATACTACATCAGTCTTTGTAAATATCAAATACAGAGAATTACTGTCAAACAGGTTTAACATGGGAAACATTAACACATCACACTTAACAATGAAATTCCCCTTAAAAGTTAAATGTGCTATGAACCTCTGCTACCAGTGACATTAGAACTCCACAGAGACTGCTTCACATGAAGCAAATTATGCTTGGCTCGAGAAAAGCCTGTGTCAAAATCAATCATTTTTGTTCTCTAACGGTAGTGACAACTACTATACCATTGGAAACAAAAAACAAAACAAGGCAGCTTTCTATTTGCCTTGTATTAACACATGCCAACAATCTAATAATTTATGTTCCATTCAAATATGTAATAAGTATGGGAACATACTGGATATCCACACAGATTAGATGTCTTACACAGAATTCCTTTGTCTAGTCAATGAGAACACTTTATCTGTACACTAGCTAGAATAGGGGAAGTTAATTGTAATGAATAATCACATTTAAAACATTTTTAGTGATTAAGTCTCTTGACAATGTAAGTATATTCATTGATTTTCTGTATCTTTTTAATTTTGGGTGAAGTAGGTAATTTAAAAAAAATAGCTGATAAATATTTGCAGTTGAAGACTCAGACAAACACTTCAGTTACCCTTTTGGTCCACAGGAAGAGAGCAAGGTGGTAATCTGATACTGGCCCATATCAGCAGCAAAGCTATGCTACCTCCTGCATCAATTCAGCTGGTTGGCATGTGGGGGGCAGTGTTTGTGTGGGTGGTAACACAACTATGACTCCAATCAATCACTCTATGCCCTACCTAACCCAGTACCCCTCCATAGCTGGGCCTAAGGTCCAAGCAGCCTGTGCAAGGCTATAAGGGTTTGTCTACACTAGCCACCTAGTTCAAACCAGGGAGGCCAATGTAGGCATTCGAAGTTGCAAATGAAGCCCGGGATTTAAATATCCCTGGCTTCATTTGCATCTTCCCAGGCACCGCCATTTTTAAATCCCCCTTAGTTCGAACTCCGTGCCCGCGGCTACACACGGCACGGAGTAGGTAGTTCGAATTAGGATCTCTAATTCGAACTACCGTTACTCCTCATGGCGCCCGGGAAGATGCAAATGAAGCCAGGGATATTTAAATCCTGGGCTTCATTTGCAACTTCGAATGCCTACATTAGCCTCCCTGGTTTGAACTAGGGGGCTAGTGTAGACATACCCTAAGAGAGCTAAGTCCTTATAGCCCCGTCGGGTATGTTATCCACCTCAGCAGTGGTTCCCAAACTTTTTGGCATCATGCCCCTTTTTGATTTTTGAGAAACCCTCACGCCCCCGTCCCAAAAAAACTGCAGCAAAACTTGGGGTGGGATAGACGGGTGTGTGTGTGGCTGGGTCACCTTGCTCCCCCCCCCCCCCGAATTTCTTCAGATACCCCCAGGGGGGTACACCCCCCCAGTTTGGGAACTCATAGCCCTTAAAAATTAACTATTTGTATTTATATAAAATCTAGTTCTGTCCCAGGAAATAGCAATGTAAGCAAAGAAACTTATCTACAGTGTTCCTGTTTAAGGTCTGTCCCTGGAACGCTTATGTACCTGAGTACAATAGATATGTGTATAACTCCACAAAGTCTACAGCTTAATGGTACTAGGACTGTATTGCCCTTTCGGTCTGTATAGGTCCCAACACAGTCAAGCCAGTCCTGATTAGAACAACTAAGTGTTATTGTAATATAAATGTTAAATTACAAAAGCTATTATTCTTTAACTCCTTATTGTTACTTATTTAACATTAAAATGACATTGATATTGTTATGCAATGTTATTGTGGACATGGTCGTCCTAGGCTCAAGTGACCTGAAGAAGAGCTCTGTGGAGCTCATAAGCTTGTCATTAACAAGAAGGTGGTCTAATAAAAGATATTACCTCATCCACTGTCACTATCATGCAACACAGTACAGTATACAAACCTTAAAAAGAGAATGAATGTTTTATTATTGATTCAGAAAGTCACAAATAGCTACAGTAGTGCAAGAATTTACTGTTTATTTCATTTTCAAATTTTAGTTTAACTACATTTAAAAAAAAATAAAGGAAGAATGAAGGGAGGGGAGAAAGGAAAATCCAAGAGAGAACAGTAGTAAAACAATTCCAAACCAGTGTAATTTTATCAGTATGGTCTTTTAGTTAGCCAATAAGTTGAACTGGTAATTGCATACTGAAAAGCAAAGAAAATAAAGTACAGGCTACAAAGAATGAATGATACAGATGCTCAACTGTAAATCAAAACAGAACATAAACCAAATTCAGAGGGAAAAAAATGTTCTGGCTCACTGCCTTCTTCACTGTTCTGAACATGCAAGCATTTCTAGCAGAAAGGTTTGTTCATAGAATTGCTTTATTTGGGTGCTTTGTGACTTCCTAATGCAGCGCTGCTAGTTATGACCTGCAACAAATTTGATACACGAGTCCGGGATTCACCTAAGCAATAAACAATGATTCCCTAAGGGCTACATTGAGCCCACCACACACATTTTCACCTGTAACCAAATTCAGATATGAACATAGGTGTTCAAAGGGTGAAGGCTGGGGGAGGATAATAGAAGGCAAGTATATATCATGCTTCAAAGAGAGGTAAAGTTACTCTGCTCCAAAAGAGATCATATAGAATCATAAAATACTAGAACTGGAAGGGACCTTGAGAGGTCATTGAGTCAAGTCCCCTGCCCTCATGGCGGGACCAAGCACTATCTAGACCATCCATCCCTGATAGATTTCTAATTAACCTGCTCTTAAATATCTCCAGAGATAGAGATTCCACAACCTCCCTGAGCAACTTATTCCGGTGTTTAACCACCCTGACAATTAGGAAGTTTTTCCTAATGTCCAATTTAAGCCCATTGCTTCTTGTCCTATCATCAGAAGCCAGAGAGAACAATTTTTTCTCCCACCTCCTTGGAACACCCTTTTAGATATTTGATAGGGTAATTCCCAAAGAAATCTGACAATAATAAAGATTCAGCTCATGCTGAATTATATCACTTGGCAGTGAGACTGGAGAAATTAATCCAGAACTGCAAACACAACTCAAGGTGCACATGTGGAATTATGGAAAACTTTGGCATTTCTTACACAAAGAATCATGCACAGGGATCTTACGGGACTCATAAAGAATCTTATCAATTGGAAAAGGGTGTGTAAATATCTAAGAATGGGATGACAGCTTTTTTTTTTAAAACACATTCAAAAGGATAAAGGCCTGCAGACAGCTCATCTGCAATCTAACCACATAAAAGACCCATGGGCAAATCAAAACCCATTAGTAGAAGTGCTTGAGGAATCTGCCAAGGAGCCAGATGCTGTCTCTGGAAGAATATCTTCCACAGGTTGTCATCTGGATCCCCAGACTGCCATTCAAAGTAGGGACAATGAAGAATGGTGATCTGATTAAATAGTGTGTAAAGAAAGCCCAAGTATGCCACATATTTCCTTGAGTTCATACAACAGTTCACTGCCTATGTTTTAAGAAAAAAAAAGACAATTGAACCTAGAAATAAAAAAAATATATTTAAAATACACATTCATGAAACAAACCAGAAGACGAAGATGCTATATTAATGACTGCCTCTGTTGCATTTGATTTCTATATTCTTTAACGGTTACTCTTTAGATTGAAGACATGTTGGGATCACTCTTACCTTTTCTTTTATTACCTGTTGCCCATTGACTCCATTTGATTATGTCTGATCAAGATATAGCAAATGGATTTAAAAAAAACAAACATTGGGATATTACATGTTTAGTACCTAGTGTAGACTGGCATTTATACTGGCTGAAATGTGTCTGACTAGAATATGAAATATCATCCAAAAAACTGCACACAGAAAAATGGGAACTAGCAGAGACTATTTTTCTTAACTGGAATTCCAAACCAAACTTGCAAGAAAAATCCAAATCCAAGTATGTACTTTTGTGTAAATATACATAAAAGGGCTAACCCCTTTTTAATGTACAAATTCCACTAAGAATCCACTTATTGGCCTTGGAGTAGAATGTAACTGGAACTGAACACATTTATTATTTAAAGTTGTCTATGGCACAAGTATATTTGGATTATCCAAGAAGGTCAGAGAAACTGGCATGGAGTCTGAATTACTTCTCCTATGCTTTGCTGTAATTTGATGCCACAAGGGCAAAAATAGACTGAGGAAAGGGAGAAAAGCAAGAAAGAGAACTCCTTCTCGCTGTTACATTTTCTGGGCTTCATGAACCAGTATCACCATTTCTTGGCTCAAAATCCAGTTCAACTTTATGATAAAAAGCCCCAGGAATAGATACGATTACTTAAAATATAATCATAGAATATATTCTTCTGCCTACGTACCCTTTTCCTAACAAATTTTCAAGATCTTCACAACACTAAAACATTAATAGTATGTTTCTTTAATAAACAGTAAATAAGGTTTTTTTCACGTTTCAGACTTTCAAAATTCAAGCAGGCCAAGTGAACTGAAAAGAGTTATGATATTAGTTATGTATCATATGAATTTTTTTTAAGTATTTAAGAGGGCAAACACATAGAATGACCAATCAGACAGTAAATCCTCATCGGGAATGATCAGGAAGCAGCTCTCCAGAGATCCATTTTCCTTCTTTAAGCAGAAGTCAATTTCAACAAGTTTACTGGTTCTCAAACTGAGGTAGTTGTCCAAGTTATGCCATGCCATTGTGCCCAGGAGGCATTGACAAGGCAATCTCTCTATTAAGATTTAATCCATATTATAAGAATCTCTGTATCACACTGCTCTTTTTCTGCTTTTAAATTGTTCTTCATGGCAAATTAAAAAAGCAAAGCCAAAAACCTAAAAAAGGCCTTCTGTTGCAGAGTATATATTCACTAATTAAAAGAAAAGTTTTAGTTATACATATGAAAATGGTGTTGCTCAACACAACAAAGATTTCCTGCAAGTGAAGGACAGGGTTAGCCACTCTGATGGGTACATAAGAGGGGCTACTAGACCCTCCCACTACTTCTACCGCTAAACACACACACACACACACACACACACACACACACACACACACACACACACTTACTTTAGTGAACTAACTCAACCAGAGATAGCGTAGGTATGTCTACACAATTTGGGAATCGCAGTCCTAGCTTAAGAGGGAGACTCGAATTCAAATTGGACACCGTGATGTTGACATTGTAATGGCTGTTTGGGGACCAGAAGGAAGGAAGGAAGATATTATAGAATTTACAGCCCTATGAATAAATATGATTACTTAGAATACATTTTTAGGATTTATTCCTCTGCTCAAAAGATAGTACGTACCCTCTTCCTAAAAAATGTTAAGAGCTTCACAACATTAACTATCAAAAGTATTATTAAAGAATACAATATAGCAAGATACAGAGCACTTTGGCCCTGATGCAGCACAGTATTAAGTGCTTAACTTAAGCACAGTATGTGCTTAATTTAAAGCATGTGAGTAGTTCCATTGAAACATGTGTAACTACTCACTTGCTTAAAGTTAAGCACCAATGTTTGCAGGATATGGGCTAGGGATTTTTTTTGACAAATATTTAATTTGAAGTTTTGAATTTGTATTAAATTTGGTCAACAGTTTCAGTCCAAAATATCTTTTTAAATTAAAAATGTTTGAATGTTTCCAAAGTGCCCAACATTTATGACACACTATTTAAAATAAACACACAAATATTATATATGTGTGTGTATTTTAAAAGGTAATGGTATTATATGCTACAACTTCAATTTGTGCTCAGAAAAGGCAAATTTTGAAATTAAATCCTTTGAACTTTTCATTTTTAAAGACATTTACAAATTAAATTAATGATATTTCTAAATGAAAAGATGGTAAAAAAAAAAACTCCCCCAAAATAAACAAAAATGCTTTGGGTAAAATAAATAAGTTAATTCCAAATTAAACTTTTAGTTTTAGATTCAATTTTTCATTTAGATTGAAATATTTCATTAATCCAAAAATTATTTTTGCTTTTATTTTGGCAAGAAAAAAACCAAAGAATTTCTATATCGATCTGACCCCTGGGGTTTTTGGGGGTTTTTTTTCCCCCCAGATTTTTCAGCTCAGACCCCAAACCAAATTTATATAAACTGATGTATTTTGGTACTTGTAAATTAATACAAACGTGATAAAAGAAATGTCATAAGTGTCTCATGAATCAGAGTTAAGACTGCAAGATTTGCATAGTGAATTTTTATGTCAGCATCATTATTAAATTGTGAAATCAATTATAAATTAATTATTCTCACTGGTTATTTCAATATTTTAAAATATTTAGTTATTTTTCATTATAATATTTTAGAGCAACTTTAGCAAAATGTTATTCTTGTTAAAAGGTACACTGGGGAGGAGCTCTGAAAGCATTTTAAAACAGATTGCTAGACACAACATTATATATGAAGTCACTACCACTGTCAAAGAGGCCACTTATCCAACTACCACCAACTTTTTAACCCACCACCTTACATAGAAATTAAATTAAAATATTACTGTTGCATCATGCCATTTCGATCTGGTTTCTTGTGGACAGGTGTCAACATCCAAATAGCATTTTCAAACTTAGCCCCAGAAGAGAGGCTCAGAAAGACCCCCATGTAGCAAAGCACAAAAGACCATGTTTAATTGTGAGTGAATCCAGCTGAATTCAAAACAAGAGCTGGATAATCTTGTTCAGCACAGACTGAAAAAAATGTGTGAAATAATGTCATATTTACATTACTTTCACAAAGCCATCATTTTATATTTGATCTGCACATGTCATACAGGTTTCCCTCATTCTCAAAGGAAACCTATATGACATGTTCAAAAGACAAGCCTGGGATCTTAAATTCATAACTTTGCTAGACATTAAAAATCACAAACTGAACAAAGACACTGGATTTATGATTTATTACAGCAATCTGTAATCCCCTAACAACAATCCCTGACAGATACCTTTTCTCTCCTCGCCCTCCCTACAACTTCACCTTGAATGGTCCCTTGAAACATGTTACTTACTTATGTTAAAAAAATCTGTTTCACCATGTCTTTCACTGAGTATGTTTCCCAGACCAGAAGAACAGCTCTGTGTAAGTTAAAAAGGTTGTCTCTCTCACCAAAAAAAACTGATCCAATAAGGCAACGGATTCTTTTTGAGCCCCTCCCCACCCCCACCCAACATGCTATAAAAATTCCATAGCCTAGTTATGCCATAACACCAACAACTGGTTTTCTGCATATGAGTCAGGGTCAGCATTAGGGGGTAGCAAGTAGGCCTGCCCCACAGAGCGCCCAACGAAGTTAAGTGCACAGTTTTCAATCCAAGGTTGTGTGACTTTGGCTTTCTGTCCTGGGCCCCATCAAGTCCACCCCCATATCTGGTGGCAGCCCTTACCTCCACCCCAAGAGACCCTAGATCCCTGGTTGAGAACCACTGCAATAAGGATATGTCTATAGTGCAATTAAAATCCACAACTGGCCCATGCCAGCTGAGTCACATTCTAGGGGCTTGGACTAAGGGGCTGTTTTACTGCAGTTTTACTGCAATTTCAATAAAACTGATAGTGGATGCATTCTCCCGTCATGCTAACGAATGGTCTGATTTTAAGGCCATTTTAAGGAGAGCTGTTTGCTTGAGTCTGAATAATAAGCAGTAACAATGATAACTAAGTTTGCTTTTCATGCATTCATTTGGAAAAGTACAGGATAAAAAAAACTGAAGCCATCACTCAAACCAGTATTCCATGGACTCAGATTTCACATATCCAGGTGAGAGGAAGGCTGACTGAATATTATAAGGGGGAAAAAAATTGTGCAGCGTAATAAACTCTTTGTATTTAAAAACTGCAACATGCACTGTGTGCATTACATCACAGTTCACATACATAATGGTTAAATCTCACCAACAGTTAAAGAAAAACAAAGATGGGAGCGCCTTTAAAAAAAAAAAAAAAAAAAAAAAAAAAAAAGAGAGAGGACTCTCCTATCCCCAAATGTAATTTTGGTTATTGTTGCTGCTGATTGGTTTGCTTTTATATTATATTTTTATAAGGTTTTGGTGTAAAATCCTCACATCATAAGGTATTAGCCAGTAGTAAGGTACTTGAAGTTCAAGTAGCTGTTTGATAAATGATTCAGTTATTTTTATATCAGGTTTTTTACCATTTCACTGTACATAAATTCTGTTATATGTAAATTGTTTGAAAGAGAATTTTCTATGTTAAAAAGCATCTTTCACAATGTGTCCCATTTTTCTTGTTTCTTACAAAGTTTTACCAGGCTTGAGCCAAAGTTCAGGTCAAATGGGAATCTTTTCATTGACATTTATGGCCTTGGAATGATGTCCAGAAATCATTAATAAAGGTGCAGAGGTAGAGACTTTGTGCATGATTTTAATAAATTGAGTTTTCTTTTCTAGCAAACCTTAAATATGTAGGGCTGCATCAAAAAATTGTGAATAAGGACACACACATATCATGAATCTGTGAACATAAGCCATTTGAACTATTCTCCATGATTCATCCATACCACTTTGTTTGTACTCTAAATACATTATAGTAATTTATGTAATTATTATTCCATATGTTTATGGAACTCTTTTGGGGCCTGATCCATAGCCAATAAAAAGCATTGGAAAGACACCAACTAACTGTAGTGAGCTTTGGATGCAGTCCTTGCTGTAATAATAGTAAAACTAAAAATCTGAAGTTAACTTTGTTATATGTTAAAGGATAGCCAACAGGTAAGGGGTCTTTACAAATTTCTTAGATACAGTCAGATATTGGCATTTTAATGGAGATATAGCTTCTAAAATAAAATAACACTTTATTTTTGTAATACAGTTGTCACAAATTTTATGTTTTGGTCCACTGCACACGTTTGCACAACTATCTCACAAATTAAATTATTTTGATGGACTTACCCTTAGATAGACTAAATAGTTGCACTGACTTTTCAGTAAATAATAATAAACAGAAATCAATTAAAAATTTAAAAAAATCTACAGATGGACTCATTTAATAGAAATCTTATTCCATAATACAGTATTTTAAAATTGGAAAATTGAGATACTTTTGCACGAGCAGATGAAAGGATGCCAACAAACACTGCATGTGCCAATATCTTGACAGAAAGACTGAGGCCCGGGTCTGCCAATACTTACTGCTAGGAGTGTTGCTTCAACTGAGTGTATTTTCATTGAAGTAAACACTACCTTGTCAAGTATTTGCAGAATTGGGCCCTATTACTGACTAAAAACATTAGTTCTTTCTTTTCACAACCATTTATATCAGCTTTTCAGTTTCAAATTATTTAATTCTATTACCAACTTTTCATACAAAACATCTGTTCTGGCGTATCTGTTGCTTATACGTTTCTTTTTTTAAAAAAAAAAATCCATGATGTACCAACTGACTGTTGCTAAACTATTTTCCTGGCAACTAAATATTTTTACGATGCTTTTATTCCCTCCTGGAATTAAACAGTTTTAAAGAAAAAAGAAGACACTAATACAAAAATAAAGCCAACACTTCACTGTCATTGCTTACTCTGGCATATACATTCATTCTCCTTGGAATGAATCTGCTCCACATGAATTATACTGTCACCAGCTTTTTCATGCATACCTAAAAGAATGGACATGGTGCAAGCCCATGCCTGAAGGCACTACAAAAGTACTGGAGGCAACTGCACATATGGGACCAGATATCAAGGGTCAGAGCCAGAGTCAAAGACTGAGGGTGATAACTGGGTTGCCTGGAGTAGGGGGTGTTAAAATGTGTTTATTTAGGTAAACATGTAACTGATGAAATTTTCAATGGTTACATGTTTACATGTGGGGTGCAGGGCAGTTCCCCAGAGAGATGCCTCTCTCCCTGCTTCTCCCCATGCTGCTGCCTCCCATCCCTCTCCATATTTCTGGAGACTGCCAATCTAATAACTCCCCGCTCCTTTCTTTGTGGTCAGACTCAGACCTTGTAAATAAAGACTTACTAGAAGATTTACCCGGCATTGCTCCGGTCTTTCAGGCAGGGGGGCTGGTGGAGTGGGAGGTGCACGAGTCAGGACAGGAGCTTAGGGATGTCCAGGGCTCAGGGCATGGGATATGGATGGTGCAGAAGTTAGGGATAGGGGTGAGGAGGTGCTCAGGGCAGGGCGTTGGGGATGTGGAGAGGTGCAGGAAGCGGCAGGGACCATGTTTCCTGGGCAGCAGCTCCTGGGCTAGCCATGGCAGGAGCCGTGCTTCCCGGGTGGGTGACTCACCATAGTTAACTGCAGCAGAGGCTTTATGGGACAGGTGGGAAGCTCACCTCCATCTCTGACTCCTCCTGCCAGAAATAGGGTTGTAGTTGGTCCCCGACTCTATCCCCTTGCTGCCCCATTGTGGTCATTACATAGTATAACTATCCCTTTCTGTGTTATAACAAATAATTGCATTCCAGGGACATCCCATTGTCCTGAAACAACCAAACTCTCACTTTTCTTTAAATTATGATAAGAGGAAGTGGCATACCAAATAAGGTGTTCCTAGCTCTTACTATTTAGGAGAGGTTGTTGAACAAACAGACAGACATCCTTGCTTGCTCACAGACAAGCAAGACCAGTTGTAGATGAGTTACCTGCTTTATGGTCAATCGCAATAGAGTGGGCTGCTCCAAGCTCTAATGCCATGCAAACTGACATGCTCAGAGATTTGGTGTGCCCCAAAATGCAGATTAGATTACACAATAGAAAATTTGAAGCTAGCAACTAAGTCCCAGCACTATGATACTTAGTAGAAGCCATAAATAGCTGCAGGGAAAGAGATTGAAGAGGAGATCTGCTTTGAATGAGACTATGCAAGGTGAGCTCTCAGTCTGTTAAACAGGTATAGGACAGAATTAGGGATGTTAAATTTTGAGTAATTGACTAATCAAATAGTTGATGCAATTTGCATGACAATTCAATTAGCAACCCTAGGGCTGATGCTACACTTCAAAGGTGAAAGTGTTGCGGTGAGCATGGGGCTAGTGTGGCAGTCCCCCACTGGCCCTGTGTTCCCCACTGTGTTTCAAAGTGGTACAGATCCTGGAGATAGTAGGGGAGTCCCCAGCTGATCCTGGGCTCCATGCAGCGCTGTCACTTTGAAATGCCACATGCAGCCCGGGGACACCCCAGTTGGCCCCGGGCTGCATGCGGTATTTCATAGTGGCAGCGCCATGTGGAGCCCAGGGTCTGGCCCCTGGCTCCATGTGGCACTGCCACTTTGAAGCAACCCCTCCTCTTCCTGCCTCCCCCCCTTGCTGCCTCTTTCTGATAGAGGCAGTATGGGGAGGAGGGATGGAAGCGACTAGTCGACTAGCCTGTCGATTATCCAATAAGTCATTCGCATCCCTGGACAGAATATTACAATAAGATAAAGACTCTCAAGACAGAAAGATAATAATTATTTCTATTCTTGATTAAGGCGGTTTCAATAAAATTAAGTCATTTCTGTTATGCCTGTCAGAGTACATCTTCCATTTAAATGTGATGTCTCATACGTAATTATATCAAATGATAATTATGATTAGTCACAGTTCTTTCCCCTATAATAACCCTATACTTCCTTGCTTTCAACATTCAGGGCAGATTTGCCAAGGATGTCAGTATCTTAAAGCCCTGATTGAGACCAAAAATGCTCATCACCAAAAAGGATCTCATTATCTTGTTTCAAAGGGAGCTGCTGCTATTTTAATGAAGATATAAAGACTGATAGGTAATGGGCTAATGCTATATCAGTATATCTCAAAACTATAAATACAGGTCAGTTTACTGGCTACAAGATATAGAGACAGTGTGTTTAGGTCTAAAGGAAGGATCCTGAAAGATGCAGCTCTTAAAGCTATTCAGTATCACAAGCAAACCAATTAGCTAACGAACAAAGGAGTGTTAATTAGAAGCTTTGGAGAAAGCTATGCATACCACACCCAAGGTACGTCTACACTGCATCCCTAGTTTGGACTAGGGATGCAAATGGAAACGACCGAAGTAGTTAATGAAGCGAGGATTTAAATATCCCACGCTTCATTAACATGATCTCGCCGGCGCACTAGTTCGAATCACAGTTGATTCGAACCAGGAAGTGCGCGCCGGGACACTTTAGTTTGGACTAAAGCCCTTAGTCTGAACTAATGTTACTCTTCAAAAAATGAGGAGTAACATTAGTTCGGACTAAGGGCTTTAGTCCAAACTAACGCGTCCCGGCGCGCCCTTCTTGGTTCGAATCAACTGTGATTCGAACTAGTGCGCCGGCGAGATCATGTTAATGAAGCGTGGGATATTTAAATCCTTGCTTCATTAACTACTTCGGTCGTCTCCATTTGCATCCCTAGTCCAAACTAGGGATGCAGTGTAGACGTACCCCCAGAGAGTAACAAAAGCTGGCAGGAAATTGAGGCAAGTAACAAAATAAACAGCTCTCTCTCCCTCTCCCCCTCCCCCTCCCCCTCTCTCCACCCCCCCCCCCCCCCCTATATACTGAAACTACTGCTATGTTAGCTAGTGGAGGCTCTAATTTTGGTGAAATATTGGAGACCTATGTAGTATTTTAAAAATCCTCAGTTCTATTCAAAACATCTCAAATGGTTTAGCTGGCAACTGTGTTTCTTTATCACATTGTTTACTTGGAGACTGGCAGGGTTTTTTTTTTTTTTTTTTTTTTTTTTTTGGTGGGGGACATGCGTTATTGAATAACCACATACTCTGAGATGAGCTTTGTCTAATTGAGAATACCTAATGTAACTGTTAGTGTGCTTGTGACAGTGTTGCACTGTAGTGTCTGGTAGAAGTTTTCATTGGAATTTCCTTATGAGCAGTTTCTCTTTCCAGTTTTCCTACTTTTTTGAATTTAAAACCAAATAAAAAAGGGTAAATGGGGAGAAAGTGTATATCCTTAGGCAAATGACCTATAAAATTGTAATAAAAAATATGTATAAAAGCATTACATGCATTTTGCAAAGCAAAGTGCCTCCTTGAACCTTATCAATAAGAAGTTGCATGGTCCTGTGAGTAATAGAAGGCTTGCTTGTTGGCTTTTTACCATCTCTGAGTATTTTCAGAAATAATTCAAGGTCAGCTGACCTCTGTCCACAGGCCAGAAAACTATTTCCCAAAGTCTTCAAGTGTTCTTTTTATTCGTAGATACTATCCTCACACATTACATATTTTCTCTCTGTATTTATAAAGTTTCTGGCCTCCGTTCTTACCTGGAGGGGGATTACCTCATGCAAGACAGAAGAAACTCTCTGACACTGAGCTCACTGAATGTTTTACTCATTCGTCAGTGGGCTATGATTTGTCATCCCTCTCCATCAGAGAAAGGGAGAGAGAGGGAAAACAACAACCAGGAGTTCTGTTCTCTTGACCCATGGATTACAAGGGCTTAGCTGGTGACATAAGTCCAGATGGCACAAGTCATGCCTTTAGGTGCTCCACTATTACAGCTCTCTTTAGAACCCCATTAAATGGAGATTTAACAGCAGAGCAGGCAGGGAGGAAAGGAGTATCTGTGGAGTGAAGAGCCGAAGAGCCCATGCTGACTGGGGCTAGAACACTAAAAACTATTTGAATCTTTTTGAGTCTATTCTGTCTTTGAGCAAGACAGAAGGGATGACATTCTCCCCTTCACAGGCTCTACATTGTTTATATTTACCCCATGCTTCCATCTAGTTCCTTAATTGTTTCTGTCTGCTGTATAATTAATTTTGCTGTGTGTGAATCAATCGAGATGGTGGCATATAATTGGTCAGAGAATGATGTTACAATGTATTAGACTTGGTCAGTAAAATTTCAGGAAAATGATTGGTTAAGCCAGTATAGCTAAGCAGAACTCTAGTTACTACATAAACTAAGTTCAAACAGGAAATGGGGGGAGGAAATTGGAATCATGTTTGCTAAGGGAGGGGATGGGAACAGGGATTAACCTGCAGTGTCAGAGCTGGGCACTACATCTACAAGGTTACTGACTGATTAATCTGATTATGTGGTCATATTATCTGGACTTTACAAGAGTGTACTGAAAGTCAGTGCTATTGCTGACTCTGCCGCTGATTGGTAGTATGACTCTCATCAAGTCATGCCCTCTCTCCATCAATTTAATAACAGTGAATCCAAAATTAAATTATAGGGGCTTTTATGTTGGGAATCTATCAACTCATCTATCTGAGAATTTATTTTTTTATGACAAAGGAAATAATTTCATAATTTAGCTATCACAAGATACCACAGAGATGGATGCAACATAAATACCTAGACAGAGATAAAGGAAAACATTTTCAAAACAGCACATAGGAGATATAATCAATCACTCCCAGGAAGCTATCACATGCCTACATTCTTTTGCCTTGCTTGAAAATATATGGGTCAAAATATGTGTGTGATTGAAAGATATTAATGATTAATGCACATTTTTTGTGCATTCATGTGCTTAGAGAAGACCATCCTATAAAACAAATTTGCAAATTTTATAACTGTAGCCAGGTCCTTGCCCAAGTGTGGTGTTCAACATCTATCAACTGGATAACAATTTTGTATACATGAGAAATAACTGCTGTTGATTAGGAATGTTAGAAATTGTGTAACTGAATAGTCATGTAACCGCATGACTACACTACTATTAGATAGTCCCTGGGGGTGGGCTAAGCAGCTAGTGTACTCCTGGCCCTACTCCCAGAAAGCACCTTGCCACCCTGTGTTCTTGCCTCTAATACAGAGGCAGCAGCATGGGGTGGCAGCAGCCTGTGTGTGCTGAGAGCTTGGACCCCACTCCCCGACAGGTGCTGCCGCTGCACATCAGCGTCTGTCTATGGCAAGCCCAGGAAGCTGTGGACAGAGTTGCTTTGTTGCAGCCTCCCTTGCTCCCTCTGTCCCTATGCTGCTGCCTCTGATGGGGGCAAAGCAGCACTGCAGAGCTGGTGGGGGAGTGGGTGGAGGAGAACCAGCTTTTAAGCCGGCTCCCCCCAGCACTGGCTCCTGACTGCCCACCCCCTTGCTGCCTCTGTAGGTGGATCTGGTACTCACAAGGAGACGGCATAAAGCCAGCTCCTCACAGGCACCTGCTCTCTCTCCCCCAGACTTATCGGTTAATCATGAAGTCGATTACCTGTTGAGATCCCTACTGTTGATGTTTGAGCTTTATCACACATATGGCAGGATACTTCTATGAAATATAGGCTAGTAGATTTCCTTTGCCCAAATTTACCAGTCACATCTGTATCTTGAAAGTTTCTTACTAAAAGAGGAACCAACGCCAAGTAAGACAAAGAATATGCTGATACACACATGTCACTCCAAGAATTCTCCTGACAAAGTTCCCACACCCAATTTAATTACTTCCCTACTGTAAAAACACTTTCCATCTGCATTTATTGTAATAGATTCAAATCCAAAACCAACACACTATAAAGCTAGCTAAATAAATGAATGATATTAGCCTTGAGTCCCAAGCCAGCAGCCATTCTATAAGGCAACATGTCTCCAGCATTCATTTTTATGCTGATGTTTCATTTTATGTGCAATGTTTTCATTTAAGATGTATTGGAGAAGAATTACCTTGCTCTAGACATTAAAACTTCAGGAGATATAGTAGTGCCCTCTAGCACACACTTGTCAAAGGTCTCTCTCAGATTCCATTCTAAGACCACAGTTGCATCTTATATCAAACTGGCACAAAATTTGCTTCTGGCTATATTCACATCATCAGAAACTCTCACACCAAGAGCATTCCCTTTCATTTAAACTATATCTGGCTTAAAAGAAGTTTCCTGATATAAGGAGGACATAGTATACATATTTTTTGTTCAAAATTTTCCTTTTTTTTTTTCAGTAAATTAAATTTTACCAGATTTACAGTTTAATTGTTCACAGTGTTTGTTGGTCATGGTTCAGAGAAAAAATACTTCTTAGATTTATTTTATATAGTAGATCAACAGAACTACAGTTCAACAGAATGTTCACAATAGTGTCAGGATTATGAAAGTATATTGGGTCATGAAGTACCCTTACACTTGTTACAATACAAGGCCCTGACTGACCAAAGCTGCTGAACATGTGGATAATTTCAAATATATAAAGAGTCCCATATATTCATGTGCTTAAAGGTAGGCTTATATTCAAGTGCTCTGCAGACTCAGGACCCTAATTCTATTGAAAGTACTTATAAAGAGCTGTGAGGGTTTTTTTAAAACTGTAACTTAATTGTCAGTCAAAAATACTAATGGGAAGGATTATTTAATAGGAATCGAAGGTTCAAAGCAGCTCCCATTGAAATCAATAGCAAATTCCCCATGGACTTCTGTAGAAGTAAGATCAGGCCTCAGTCTGTTCAACTCCTACTGAACCCAATGGGAGCTATGCGTGTGCAACTGAATACTGTAATGTGAAAAGCAAATCAAACAAATTCTGACATGCCATAGAGCACTACTTACAACTATTCCATTGTCCATAGGCATTATTGGGTCCCAACCAACCACAGGCTTTGCAAACATTAAAGGTGCAATACTCAGATGTAAGAACAGTTATGTTTCAATAATTTTTAATTTCTTAGGGGTGGGGGTTGTGGTTTTTTGTGTTAACAGATTGTTAATGTTACTTTAGGTTTATTTTGTTTTTCTATTTGTATTAAACATTTTCCGCCTGTGAAACCGAAATATAGCTCATGTAAAAAAAAATAAAGGCAGCCTATAAAATATTTCATACCACAAATCTTAGACAAAACAATGTCCTGTCTCTTAAAAATTGAATAAGTACCAAATATGTACATGCTGGATGGCACATTTGCAGTAATTATTGCATCACTTGTCCAAAATATAGACAGAACTAGTGACTTCATTTAAGTTAAATTAATTTCCTTTTCCACTTAGACATACAATTAGGAATCACTGCATTTTAATACATCCTTTTGGAAGAAGGAATGTCATTTTTCTAAGATATAGACATTAGCATATTTTGCACAAGTAAAATAATAAAAACACACCCCACTGATAAAAGAGTCATTGACCAAATAAAAACTGATGTGCTGACACTAAAAGTAAAAGGAAACTAAATGAATGACAACAATCAGGTGCGGAAAGAGATGGAAACAAAATAACTTATCTACCAACTTTATTTATTGTTTTAAATGGGATTAGCTTCTAAACTGAAGGTGACAAATCACTGTTAATATACTATCAAAACTCTCTCCATCCCTCCCTTCCCCGCTCTATCCCCCAATTTCAATTTTTATCAGTAACTGCAGAAAACAATACAACCTCTGGGATGAAATACTACATTTAAAGTAATCTAGCCAGACTCATTAACTCTCAATACTAATCTCTCAAGCCCTTTCTACATAGCTTCAGTATTACTTCACATAATCATGTTCTTCTCATCAAGTATTTTTTTAGTTACTGTACCTGGAATTCTGAACCTCTGAAACATCTGATTCTGTGCACGTTTTCTTTACCTGCAAAAACAAAATCATTATCATCAGTTACTCTCATATGAAAACACAACTTCCTCACTCATAGTTCATGCTCTTACACCACTTAAAATGGATACAGCTCTGCTCACCATAGTATCTATAAAATACTTCCCGCATTTTACAGCAGCAATATGCAGTACTAAACAGTGTGTTTCATTATTATCCCATGAACAGCTGCCAACTGCACTTCCCTAGGCTCCATTAGTATGTAAAATGTTCAACTAAAATAGCTTGGGAGTAGTCTAACTAAGAACAAAGAAACCAAAGAACCAGGTTCCCCACTTAGAAACTAGAAAGCCATACTGTTCTCCGTTCAGAAAAGAAATGTTTTCTCAATTGATACTGCTTCTGTTTCCTGCTAAAACTCACAATAATAAACACCAGATTCTGGGGCAAAGTGCAGTGTTAGCTAAATAATTCATACCATTAATTTTCATTTTCTGAATCTAGTAACTAAGGGTACGTCTAGACTACAAGCCTTTTTCGAAAGAGGCTTTTTTGAAATAATCTTTTGAAAAAGCCTCTTTCGAAAGAGAGTATCTAGACAGCAACCAGTATTCTCAAAAAGGAAAGCTGCTTTTTCGAAAGAGAGCACCCAGGCAGTCTGGATGCTTTCTTTCAAAAAAAGAACTGTTTGAGTTCGATAACGCCTTTTTTCGAAAGAGCATTTTTGAAAAAAGGCATTATACCTCCTAAAATGAGGTTTTCTGCAGTTGAAAAAACTGCCGCGTTCTTTTGATTTAATTTTGAAAGAATGCAGCAGTGGTCTAGACGCAAGTCAAGTTTTTTTGAAAAAAACCTGTAATCTAGACACACCCTATATGTTTAAATTATGTTCATAAAGTGTCAATGAAGATTTTCACACATTTGAAATATACAATTATATATATTCTATTTCAACCTTCAAATTCATCTTTGTGAAATACTGCCATTAGCCAGCAAAAGGAGAAAAAAAAAACCCACTTCTAAGACTATAAACTACTCTTTTCCAGACCCTCTATAGTGTTGGGTATAGTTTGGGTTCTGGAGTAGTGCAATTTGCACCTTTAAGTCATTTGAATTTCAGTAACTTTCTGAGAGACTTTTTGTTGAATATGCAACCTACTGAGTTCGTTTCTTCTATTAAGACCATCTAAACCTATTTACAGATACTCTGGCTTACTTAGTATCACTTATACTTACTGAACACTCCCCTTGTAGCCAATAAATGTTCAAATTCTGAGCATTTTCAATTATAGTACCTTGGATCAAAAGATTCATCTATTGTTAAACCCTCCTTTTGTTACACTGTTTTAAAAAGTATTTCTGTGATATGGTGGGATTTTCAAACACACTCAACTCTGCCAAACATTTCCCATCAAAGTCAATGGCAGAGCTTCTATTGACCAGAGAGTTAGGTCAATACTGAGCCCTTTTAAAAATGCCAGCTTTCATGGCTTGAATGGATATCATGCAAAACTACAGGCAGTCCCCGAGTTACGCGGATCCGACTTATGTTGGATCCGCAGTTACGAACGGGGCCCGTCTCCCTGGTCTCCAGCAGACCAGGGAGAGGAAGCAAAGCGGCGGAGCACGCGGGCAGCAGACAGCCCAGATGCGTCTGGGCTGTCCGCTGCCCGCGTGCTCCTTGGCTTTGCTCTGCTTTGCTCCTCGTCTCCCTGGTCTGCAGACCAGGGGCACGGGGAGCAAAGCAGAGCAAAGCGGCTGAACACGCGGGCAGCGGACAGCCCAGACGCATCTGGGCTGTCCGCTGCCCGCGTGCTCCGCGGTTTTGCTCTGCTTTGCTCCCCGACCAGGGAAATGGGGAGCAAAGCAGAGCAAAGAGACGGAGAGCAAAGGAGTCTGGGCTGTCCGCTGCCCGCGTGTTCCGTGGCTTTGCTCTGCTTTGCTCCCCGGCCCCCTGGTCTGCAGACCAGGGAGACGGGGAGCAAAGCAGAGCAAAGCCGCGGAGCCCGAGGGCAGCAGGACAGCCACGGCGCGTCTGGGCTGTCCCGCTGCCCCCGTGCTCCGCGGCTTTGCTCCGGACGCCTGTGGTACAGCAGCTGGGGCGCTGCCGGTTGGTCCCGTAGCGCCGCTCTGGGAGCTACTGGACCAACCCGGCAGCACCCCAGCTGCTCTGCCCCAGGCGTCCCCAAGTCAGCCGCTGCTGAAACTGGCCAGCGGCTGACTACAGGAAGCCCCTGCCCCAGGCTTCCTGGAATCAGCCGCTGATCAGTTTCAGCAGCAGCTGACTTGGGGATGCCTGGGGTTCTTAAGTTGAATCTGTGTGTAAGTCAGAACTGGCGTCCAGATTCAGCCGCTGTTGAAACTGATCAGTTTCAGCAGCGGCTGAATCTGGACGCCAGTTCCGACTTACATACAGATTCAACTTAAGAACAAACCTACAGTCCCTATCTTGTACGTAACCCGGGGACTGCCTGTACTCAGAGATATGCAAGTACAAGAACGAGTCTAGAGCAGTGGTCTCCAACCTTTTAAAGCACAAGATCAATCCAGAATCTACCTCAAATTCAGATACTCTTGTCCCGCCTCCTTCATGCCTCTTCTCCAAAGCCCCACCCCTGCTCACTCTGTCCTCTCTTCCTCCTCTTTCCTCCCTCCCTTACACCAGGCAGGGCCAGAGGGTTGGGGCACAGGCTCTGGTCTTGGGCTCAGGGATTTGAAGTGAGAGAGGTTTCTGAGCTGAGCCTGGGACAGGGAGTTGAGGTGCAAGAGGGGGTTCAGGGTACAGGCTCTGTAAGGGAGTTTGGATCTAGGAGAGCTCAGGGCTGGGGCAGGGATGTAAGAGGAGGAGTACATGACTGGGGCAGGGGTTCGGAGCTGGATCCAGCTGGACACTGTTTACTTCAAGTGGCTCCTGGATGGTGGAGCTAAGGCAGGGTCACCCTTGCCCTGGCCCTGCAGCACTCTCAACAGAAGCCAGCAAACTCCCTCCATCCCAAGCCCTGTTGTATAGCTGCCCTCCATTCTGTGGAGATAGAATACAGGGTGGGAGAGGGGGTACCCTGACAAAAGCATCCTCCTCTCCCTTCTCTGCACAGCAAGCAGGAGGCCCAACTCCAAGGCAAAGGGCAGGAGATGAGCAGCAGAGGGGGAGGGGCAGCTGAAGTGCCAGCACTTGATAGCGTCTTGGCCAGGCAGGATCCCCTGTCACAGGCAGGATGCAAAAGGGGCAGTGAATGCTTTAACATCGACTGTGTGTGGGTCAGTACTAGCAGCCAATTCTTACCAGGGCACCATCCTGGCTCACATTAGCTCACTTTCACTTCTGCACAAAACTGGTATTAGGATGACAGCAGCAAGGTTGCCAACTTTCTGGTTAAAAAAACCTGAACAGAGTTTTCCTGCCTCTTCCCCATGGCCCTGCCCTGTCCTGCCCCTGCTTACTCCACCCTCCCTCCTCCTTATGCTTGCCGTAACCCAGTGTTTCTCAATCTTTGTTTATAAAGTACCCCTTTTTTAAAAAAAATATAAGGTACCTACCCCCAGTACCTACAGTTTTCAGGCACACATTTTTTTCCTACCATTGCAACACATTTGTTTAAACGACTTAATTGTAGCTGGGGAGGGGGGGAATGAAATTGTGGGTGTAGAAAATACAAAAATAATAAAGCGCTGTAAACACAAAAATTCCATTTTCTCCAAATTTAAGTTGTGTTGACATACCTCCCAGACTTCTTTTGAGTACCCCTAAGGGTAGTTGTACCACTGGTTGAGAAACAATGCTCTAACCCACCCTTGCTTTGCTTACTGATTTTCACTGGGCTGTGGCAGGAGGTTGGAGTGTGGAAGAAGGAGAGGGCAAGGGCTCTGGCTGGGAGTACCTTCAGGGGTGAGACCAGAAATAAAGGATTCAGAGCGTGGGAAGAGGCTTCGGGCTCGGGGTAGGAGGTTGGAGTGAGGGGTGCAGGCTCTGGGCAGCACTTACCTCAGGCAGCTCCCAGAAATGGTCAACTTCCATCCCCTCAAGTTTGAGGGGCAGGGGCAGCCATAAGGCTCTGCATGCTTCCCTCATCAACAGGTGCCACCCCGCAGCTCCCATTGGGTGTGGGTATTATGGAGACGGGGCTCAGAGTGGGGGCAGGTTGTGGAAGTTTCTGTGCCTTGGAAATGGATGGAAATGCCAGCTTCTTCCAGTAGCCATGTAGAGCCAGGGCAGGCACTAAGCCTGCATTAGCACTGCTGCACCACTAGCCAGACAATTTGTATAGTGTGCGGGTGTGTGTGTGTGGGGAGAGGGGGTGCTAAGAGCCACTGAACCAAACTGTAAGTCTCCTATATAAAATGAAAACTACTTCAAGTCAGACAGTGCTACAATACCCGCCACACTCCTAATTCCAGTACATATGAAAATATGTTGTTCATGATAAAAAAAAAAAATCTTATAATTGTTTTCTGAGAAGCCGTCTAGAATCTCCATGCTTTGGAGCAGGTATTTAAAATTTGGCAGAGGGTTGGCCCTGGTGCCAGCGATGGGATGAGCCTTTTGCCATTTTTGTGAAAATCTGCCTAAATTTGAGCAATTTAAGCTTCTGAAAAAAATTGCTTTGCACATGATCAGCAGGCTTGTTAGAAGCGGACCATAAATCCTCTGAAAATTCCACCTGCATTGATCATATTCCACCTCAAAAGCTGCAGGGGCTGATCAGAACTTTTCCTGCAATTCCACTTACTGGTTTCTTTATTGGTGCCAGGCACAGGGACTGAGAGCAAGGAGACACTTCTCAAAACTGCCTCTATAGTCTATACAAACTCAGAAAGCATGGAAGAAGAGGAGAAATCAGTTTGATTCAGAGGGAACTTTGGAAGTAGGGAAGGGGGAAACAGAGGGAAAATAAGAACAGAGAGGAAAAGAGGTGCTAGAGGGTAGGGCAAAGAGGGGTATATGGGTTCAGACAGAGAGGGAGCCAGAGAGCTGGATAAATGGGGGCATACAGGAGCAAAAGTAGCCGTTGTCAGACAGTTGGCAAATGGAATAGGGAGGGGGGTAGGAGCTGAGAAGCCAGGACATGGGTTCAGATAGGAGCAGAGCAGGGGGGGACAGGGTTAGTGGGTAGGAAGAAGCAGAAGTATGGTGGTGGCAGGAAGTGGGGGGACAGAGTGGATTGACTTAAATCCAAATGATTTAAATTACCTATTGGAATAATCATTTAAAACAGCAAGCAGGGAACCTTGATTTAAATTATCAGTTTTAATATTGTTTTGTATTTGTGCTTCTTGGTTCCTTTTTTGAATTAGGATGATACTTAGTGGCTAGTATCCATTAAAACATGTTGATTTACAACTAAATATAGTATTTAGATTAAATTTGGTGCTTCTTTTTAATAACCAGGATACACTCCATCTATGCATATTTATTTGAGCATATTATATTTATTCAGTTTCTTAATCTTTACATTTTTACTATGGCTGAAAATGGTGATTGATGCATTTGTTTACTAGATAGCAATTAATTTGTGGTTTATAGCAAGCTCTGTTTGGATAGAAATTAAATTAAATGCATAAAACAGCACTCAATTTTAATAAATAAAACTATTTAAATGTCCTAAATGCATAAGAGAAAAAAAGTTAATCAAAACTGATTAAACAAAAAAAATACCTGTAGTTAGTGAACTGACATGACTATTTCTAGTGACCATGTTCTTCAATGTTTTAGACATAGTAGAGCCCATCCTCTCACCCCCAATTTTTATTCATAGACTGGACGCTTTTCTGCTTTTTTGACTCCAAATTGATTTCTTAACTTTGAATGAATTAGTCATTAAATTGAATTAACTGAATAAACTAAAATGAAGAAAACATTCTCTATGTACCTGGAGAACAGGTTACTGCTCATAATGGCTGGTTTAGCACAGAGATACATTTTGGTTTCAGATTAGTAGCCATTCACTTCCACCAGTTCAGTGGTTTGTCTTTCTTTAAAACTTTGCAGGAAATAGATACATCTTATTTTTTTTCATTTAATTTAAATATTTGAATAGATTATAACGTTAGCCTTTACTATAGATTATCAATTTCAAATTTAATTTTACATAAGTTTATTGTAAATGAACTTTACAATTACATTTTAAAAGATCTCATTTACTTGATTTTTTTTAAAACTGCTTTTTATCTACACCTGATGGGGTGGATGTGAATAGAAAAGGAGTATGGGCGTAGGCGCCTTTCTAAAACCTGGAACTGAATGTCCCAAGCTTCTGTATTTCTTTGCTGCCCACAAGCTTGAAAGACTGACAAAGTACACGTCTCACGCTCGCCCCAGTGGATGGTTCCCAATGGTGACTGGCCAAAGGCTACTATTGCTATCCATTGTATGTGTGCTGCAGATTTCAACACCCAGACCTGCTCATGCACCAAGTTGGGGTTCAATACACGACAGGATCTCTCTTGTATCAAGACGTTTGTTTTTTGTGAGTCTTTTTTTTTAAATCAGGAAATTATATGAAAAACTATATTGAAAGAACATTTAAGGTTGCAAAGTCAAGCACTCGTAGAGAAATACAAGAATTAAGGATGCCTGTATCATGCATTACAGGCAGTCCCCGGGTTACGTACAAGATAGGGACTGTAGGTTTGTTCTTAAGTTGAATCTGTATGTAAGTCGGAACTGGCGTCCAGATTCAGTGGCTGCTGAAACTGACTGCCAGTTCTGACTTACATACAGAATCAACTTAAGAACCCCAGGCGTCCCCAAGTCAGCTGCTGCTGAAACTGATCAGCACCTGATTCCAGGAAGCCCGGGGCAGAACAACTCTGCCTCGGGCTTCCTGTAGTCAGCGCTGGTCAGTTTCAGCAGAAGCTGACTTGGAGACGCCTGGGGCAGAGCAGCTGGGGTGCTGCTGGGTTGCTCCAGTAGCGCCGCTCCTCGGTGCTACTGGACCAACCCAGCAGCACCCCATCTGCTCTGCCCCAGGCGTCCTTATTCAGCCGCTGCTGAAACTGACCAGCAGCGGCTGAATCAGGACGTGGGGCAGAGCAGCTGGGGTGCTGCCGGGTTGGTCCAGTAGTGCCCAGAGCGGCGCTGCAGGACCAATCGGCAGCGCCCCAGCTGCTCTGCCCTAGGGTCCAAAACAAAAGCCTGGTCTGCTGGGGGCACACTAGCTGCGCCCCCCCCCCAGCAAACCAGGGACACGGGGAGTAGAGCCGTAGCGGCAGCGGGGTGCCGCGCCTCTGAGGCTTTGCTCTGGCAAAGCCTCAGAGGCGCGGGACCCGCCGCGGCTGCGGCTTCAGTCCCGGTGCCTGTGGTCTGCTGGGGACCGTCCCCAGCAGACCACAGGCACCGGGACTGAAGCCGCAGCCGCGGCAGGTTCCCGCGCTTCTGAGGCTTTGCTCTGGCACAATCTCAGAAGCGCGGGAACCCGCCCGGTGCCCCTGGTCTGCTGGAGACGGTCTCCAGCGGACCAGGGGCACCGAAGCAGCTTACGAACGGGGCTCTCTCACCCCGGAGCTCACAGGTAGCAATCCGCCACCTTGACCTCCGGGGCGAGAAAGCCCCGTTCGTAAGTGCGGATCCGACATAAGTCGGATCCGCGTAAGTCGGGGACTGCCTGTATTTATTAAATATGCTCACATACTATTTTTTCCAAATATCTGCTACTTCATTCAGGGCACAGGATGAACTAAATTATATGAAAGAATAAAGGATGTATAATGAATTAAGATACTATTTGCTACATAACTGGGAAGGTATATAATCAATAAGGCACAGACTGCAGAAAGAGAAAGAAATGCCAAGCTGTCCAGGATAATTTCATTTTACCCTCATCTCTGTCACAGAGTTTCTTTGTGATACTGGGCAACTCACTTAAAGCAAAATGTTAACAGTTGGCCACTAACTGTTGTGTAACTTATTTTCTGGATGCTCAAAATGAGACTCATGAGGCTAGATTTGCAGACGTTCTCAGTTCAATGCTGCAACTGAAAGTGGGATGGGGTCTGTATTTCAAACATATGAAATGGTTTACAAATCCTAAGTACTCTGAAAAATGAGAATGTGTTTCAAGTTGGACACCCAAAACCAGCCCTTAATTTTGGCAGGACCTCCATGTACTACCATAATATAAATAAATTAATCAAAGCAATTGATAACTTCTTGGCCCATGGAAAGCACACAAGATCTAGTTTGAATAAACAATTCATAAGGTTAACAGTCCTCTGATAATGTTTTTCTGTTTAGAATATGCTTTTCAAATTTAGATTAATAAAGTAAATGTGTCATTAAGATACGAAGCACGAGGACAATGATCCCAATTTGGGACCTTCCTTCCAGTTGTCATGGTATCTGCTTACAAAGAAGTTACCTCTCCCACAGACAGGAACCCATTATTAGGAAGAGATAGGTAAAGTAATGGGGGATTTGATTATTAAAAATATAGATAGCTGGGTCTGTGATGACCAGGACAGCTGCATGATGAATTGGCTGCTGGGTGTGAAGGTTGCAGACTTCTCAAGACATTCAGATAGATGTATGTGAAGTGCTCTAGAGAAGCTGACAGTTGTATATGTAGAAAAGAGGGCCTGGAGATCAACTTTAGGTTGTTAGGGGGAAGAGACTGACGTTCAGAACCTTCAAGGTAGCATTCACTGAAGAGATTCCAATTCTAAAAGCACAACCGTTTAGACTGGCAGAACTGTAGGGTCTTGATGTGTGAATGGGACAATAGTACAGTGAGGAAAGATTGAGGTTTATTAGGAACTGGGGAACCTTTAGGAAACGAGGTACCTATACAGAAAGGATGGGTTCCATATAAACATAAATGCATAGCTCCCAGATCTAGTGCAAGCCAGGATTGAGCAGTCCTGGCTCCTGCCAGGTCCGGGACTGATGCGGCTCTGCATTTCAAATGTAGCAAGAGCTGGCCTGGCTCTTACTACATTTAAAATGCAGAGCCGCAGCGGGGGTAGCTCCTGGACCCAGCATGAGCCAAGTCTGAGCCAGGCTTGCTCAGTCCCAGCTTGCACCAGGTCCAGGACCTACCCTATTGCGGCTCTGCAGTTTAAATGTAGTAGGAGCCCGGCAGCCTGCATGCCCAGCTCCTCCTATATTTAAACTGAGAACCACAGAGGGGGGGTAGCTTCTGGACCCAGTGCGAGCTGGGACTGAGCACTTCCCCTTATCAACTAATCACGTAGGGTATGTCTACACTACAAAGTTAATTCGAACTAACAGCTGTTAGTTCGAATTAACTTTAATAGGCGCTACACATGCAAACCGCTAGTTCGAACTTAATTTGAACTAGCGGAACGCTTACTTCGAACTAGGTAAACCTCATTCTACAAGGACTAAGGCCTAGTTCGAATTAAGTAGTTCGAATTAAGGGCTGTGTGGCCACTTGATTCGAACTAGTGGGAGGCTAGCCCTCCCCAGCTTTCCCTGGTGGCCACTCTGGGCACCACCAGGGAAACTCTTCTGCCCCACTCCCGGCCCTGGAGCCCTTAAAGGGGCACGGGCTGGCTACGGTGCCCGTGCCACATGCAAGCCTGCCAGCACCCAGCCAGCAGACGCTGCACCTGGCACGGCACGAGCCAGCCACCCGATGCCACCCAGCCCTCCCCCTCTTCCCGGGACCAGGCTGGCGGCTCCCAGGAGCCTACCCAGGGCCGCAAAAGGCAGGCGCCCGGCTAGTCTAGTGCGGAGATCGTGGACCTCATCCATGACGTCCGCAGTAGGCACAGGAAAGTGGCCATCTAGGGCAGGATAGCTGCCAGCCTGGCCACACAGGAGCAGGTTTGCAAGAAAATCAGGGTGGTCCAGTGAGACCCCCAACCCTGAGCCCTGAGCTTAGAACATAAGAATGGCCATAGTGGGTCAGACCAAAGGTCCATCTAGCCCAGTAGCTTATCTGCCAACAGCGGCCAATCCTAGGTACCCTGGAGGGGATGGACCGAAGACAATGACCAAGCCATTTGTCTCGTGCCATCCATCTCCAGCCTTCCACAAACAGAGGCCAGGGACACCATTTCTACCCCCTGGCTAATAGCACTCCATGGACCCAACCTCCATGACTTGATCTCACTTCTCTTTAAACTCTGTTCTAGTTCTAGCCTTCACAGCCTCCTGCAGCAAGGAGTTCCACAGGTTGACTCTTTGCTTTGTGAAGAAGAACTTTCTTTTATTAGTTTGAAGCCTGCTACCCATTCATTCCATTTGGTGTCCTCTAGTCCTTCTATTATGGGAACTAATGAAGAACTTTTCTTTATGCACCCTCTCCATACCACTCATGCTTTTATAGACCTCTATCATATCCCCCCTCAGTCTCCTCTTTTCTAAGCTGAAAAGTCCCAGTCTCTTTAGCCTCTCTTCATATGGGACCTGTTCCCAACCCCTGATCATTTTAGTTGCCCTCCCCTCTCCCGCCCTCTCTCTTCCCCTCTCCCATCTCCTCTTTCCAGTCTCCCCAGAGGTTAATCCCCCTCCCCCACCCCGAGTTTTGTTAAATAAAGAGAGTTTCTATTTTTGAACACACGTGTCCTTTATTTTGTACATCAGGAAGGGGGGCTAGGGAGGGGTAAGTGGAAGGAGGTGAGGGAGGCATGGGGTACGAGCCCCTGATGGGGAGGACTGGGGTGGCTCCTCGGGGTGGAAGCTCTCCTGCAGCCCCCCGATTGACCCCCCGCTCCCGGATGGCAGCCTTCGGCAAGTGCAGCCGGGCTGATGGCCGAGTGCTGTGATGTGCCGAGTGTAGGCATTCAGGGCACTCCAAGCCAGGACTGCTTTGCTATCCCTCATCAAGTTAGACAAGCGAGCGGGGAACCCCTGAGAACTGTCTTCCCAGGGTGGGGGTCGGGTCCCTTTAAGCACAGCCCTCGGCTAGCCTGAGACAGCAGCTCCATGCTCTAAGTCCTAATCTGATGCCCTGCCTGCACTGCTTCCGGCCAGCCTTAACCTCGGTTCAGGGTCCACTCAGTGTGGATATGCTAGTTCGAATTAGAAAAATGCTAATTCGAACTAGTTTTTAGGTCTAGATGCACTAGTTCGAATTAGCTTAGTTCGAATTAACTAATTCGAATTAAGTTAGTTCGAATTAGTGCTGTAGTGTAGACATACCCGGAGTCAATACAGATTGTGTTGTCTACACAATTAGCCAATTATCTGCTACCTAACATCCTTACATGAGTACCTAGTATAAAAATGAGCATATTGATATAATTGGCATCATGGCATCACAGAAACTTGGGTGAATGATGGAAATCAATGGGACAATGTAATAGCAAAGTACAAAAAAATAGAACTAACAGAGAAAGTTACACTTGTGCGAGAGTGACACCTCTCATCTGCAGAAATGGGTTTTGTCCACAAAAGCTCATAATACAATTTGAACCTCTCTCAACTGGAACTCCCTAATCCACGGACCCAGCAGGACCACGGATGTTGCTGGACCAGAGAGACCTGGTGAAAAGCATGAGGCTAGTGGGGCCAGAAACCCAGCCAGGTTTGCTGCAGGGAGGCCAGTGGCAGGGATCCCTGCTACAGGAGCCCAGCTGAGCTGGCGGCAGGGCAGCCAGAATACCAGTGGTTTTTGGCAGGGCAGCAGTCTGCTGTGGTGAGGCCAGGAGCACTGGTGGCAGGACTGCAGGCTGCTGCAGCAGGGCTGGCAGGACCAGGAGCCTTGGCAGGACTCTCTCAGTAGAGCTGGCAGGGTCAGGAACACTCGTGTCTGAGCAATGGTCTGCCATGGAGACTGCAGGCTGGATGGCAATGCTGGTGCTATCGTACCAGTGGAGGGACAGGGATTTGCTGCAGGGGGACTAGGTAGTACCATGGGTTGGCAGGGTCAGTGCTACTATGGCAGGGTTGGTGAGGCCTGGAGCACCATCAGTGGAGCCGTAGTTTCCCCCGGTGGAACTGAGTGCCCCAGCGCTGGGACCATGGGCTGCTGTGGCAGGACAGTGCAGCTGGTGGTAAGTGGGAGCTGTAGTTGGACTTTCAGAAGGCCTTTGATAAAGGTCCCATGCCAAAGGATCAGAGTTGGGATGGGGAACTAGAGGTAAGGGGGCCAGAAATGACATCTCCGGATCCATCAAAATCTCTTGTTTGGGACCACTCAGGTCCCAAGGGTGCCCAACCAGGGAGGTCCAACCTGTACTATATTTTTTTGTATTAGTGTCTATGATGCCATAGGACTACTCATTATTTTTAAAGTTACAGACTAACACAGCTACCTGCTTGTAATTATTAGAACTGGGAGCACTGGCTGTTGGGAATCTGGAAGCACAGGAAACGGGAAGGAGGGGGGAAGAGATGGGCCAGGCCTGAGTGAGAGCTACAGAGGGGAGCAGCAGCAGCTTTGTAAAGAGGTTTCACCTTTGGTAAATAACAGCCCTGTTGAAGTTTGTTACTACCTTGCTTGCATGATACAACACTACCTCTCTGAGACTATATATGAAGAAAAGCATGGAGGCAAATACAGTAAAAATCTTAAATGGATCTGTACCATAATATCTCTATAGATAGAAATTCTATATGTGAATAAGAGTATAACATAGGAATATACTACTGACTACCTGAACAGAATGGTGACAATGACTGTGGAATGCTAAGGGAGATTACAGAAGCTACACAAACAGAAAAACCAATATTAATGGGATATTTCAACTATCCCCATATTGCCACCACAGGATGGGCTGCAGAGGTAAAATTTCTAGTCACTGTAAATTTGAGGAATTATCCCAGTCCGATGCATCAGTAGAGGTGGTTTTGGAACAAACTGATATTTAACAATAATAAGTCTCCAGGACCCGATGGTATTCACCCAATCGTTCTGAAGGAACTCACATATTAAATGCAGAGTTACTAGCTATGGTATATAACCTGTCACTAAAATCAACTTCTAACCCATATGACTGGAAGACAGGTAATGTAATGTTGGAGTCTCCATAGGTGGCACCAGGCAAATTTAGTTAAAACTATAGTAAAGAATAGAATCATTAGACATACACATGAACATAACATGTCGGGGAAGAGTAAACATGGCTTCTGTAAAGGGAAATCAGCTCACCGTAATCTATTAGAATTCTTCAAGGAGTTAATAAATATGTGGACAAGGATGATCCAGGGACTTTCAGAAGGCCTTTGATAAAGGTCCCTTGCCAAAGGCTTTTTGTTAGGATGGGATAAGAGGCAAAGTCCTCTCATGGATTAGTAACTGGTTAAAGGATAGAAAACAAAGAGTAGAAATAAAGGGTTAATTGTCTCAGATAAATAATGGGGTCATCCAAGAGTCTGAATTGGGACATTTGCTGTTCAACATATTCATAAAATCATCTATAACATCTATAAAAGGAGGTAAATACCAAGGTGGCAAAATTTGCAGATGACACAGTATTGCTCAAAATAATTAAATCCAAAGGAGTTTGCATGGAGTTACAAAGGAATCTCACAAAATTAGATGACTGTGCAACAAAATGGTAGATGAAATTCAATGTAGATAAATGCACAGTAATGCACATTGGAAAACATAATCCCAACTGTACATAAAAGAGCATGGGTTTTAAATTACCTGTTACCACTCAAAGAGATCTTAGAGTCATTGTGGATAGCCCTCTAAAAACCATCTGCTTAATGTGCAACAGCAGTCAAAAAATCTAAAAAATCTGTATACCCACACACATTATGTGCAGTTCTGCTCACCTCACCTCAAAAATGATAAATTAGAATTGAAAAAGATACAGGGAAGGGCAACTAATGTGATTTATGATCTAGAACAGCTTCCATATTAGGAGAGATTAAAAAGACCAGATCTGTTCAGCTCAGAAGAGAGATGAGTAAAAGGGAATAGAACCGAGGAAGTACTTGTTCACACAATGCAGAGTCAACCTATAGAACTTGATTCCAGGGGGTTTGTGAAGGACGGAAGTATAAGTGAGCTCAAAGAAGAATTAGGTAAGTTCATGGAGGACAGGTTCATCAATGGTTATAAGCTAAGGTGGTCAGGGATGCCACCCCATTCTCTGAGTGTCTCTAAATCTCCGATTGCCAGAATATGAGACCGGTGACCGGGGGCAGTCACCTAGTAATTACGCTGTTCATTTCCTCTGGAAACATCTGGCACTGTACACTGGTAGAAGACAGCATACTGGGCTAATCCAGTGGTATGACCTAGTAAGGCCATTCTTATATACTAGTTTTCTGGTGAATTACAGTTGAAATACTGTTTCAGCTATATAAAACTTAAAAGCAAAAATGAATGAAGCTTGCATAAGAACAAAAATACATGGTTCACACATGGAACACCCTGGAAAAAAAATCCCTTACAACACCAAATTCTTAAACGTCACAGTAAATCGTTGCTGAAATGTACTTGAAATTTCTTATAATTGGTGCAATTAATTAGCTGATAATACCAAATTATTTAGAGTTTGCTTCTGCATAGGCAATGACCCAAGAGCCAAATTCAGTTAAAAAAATAAGCCCAACAAACTTGATATTACTGTTGTTTCAAGATCACGAAAGCAGAAAATTAATTTTTCACAATTTTTCAGAATACAGAAGCTGGACATCCTTTATTTTAATAGAATTGGAGTCTAAAAATAGTTTTACAATATCTCACCAATTCTGAAAAAGTTTTATTCTTTAACTACATAGAAGGTCCAGAATAAATTTGCTTTATATGAGATTAACTTTGAGAGTGAACACCAAGAACAGTGAAGACATATTTATCAATTATTAAAACAATTACATCAGATCATCCACAGTCACACACTGATTCAATCAACTTATAATTACAAGGCTAGTTTCTAATGTAGATGATCATGCAATTTTATACTTCAATATAATTGACAGAATTGATGACAAAAAATGGGTTAGGGAACTAGCATCAGGTTTTATATTTTATACTAGCTACCAAAATTACTCAAAAGAAAAAGGGAATTAGTTATGCTGAAAAGTCAGTGAAGCCTGAACCTAAAGGCAATATTATGTAATATTATAGGTCATTTGAATCTCTCATGCTAATTTACTCATTTAGCTCAGCTCATAAAGTAACTGTTTTCCTGCTGCACACCTACCATATACAATCCATCCCATTTTCTTACAGAATATTGTTTCAGCAAGTAAAAGCTGACAATTGTTAATTACTGTACTAAAAAATGTATATCATTTTGAATATACCCAACTCTGAAGAACCTTGTCAAACTTTTGGCTGAAATCATGCCCCTTTGACTTCAAATGCAAGCATGAAAGTGGATTTCAGAAATTGACTCTGACATATGAAATCTTGCACGAAGCACTTCAAAAGTTATGAAAACATCAGAAGTTGTATGGATAAGAGAAACAAGAATGCTGCAGTTCAGGCTATGGGAACAGGACTTGTGTGTCTGAGAATGGAGTTGGAGATAGGAAAGGGTGGGGTTAAGTAGACAGCAGCACCAAAACATTTCCTGTTCCCCTTTCAGCATGAAAGTTTTCTTTTTTTCCCTTCTTTGTGTAGTAAAAACTAAGTGTGCTTCTTCCCCTCCATTGCTTAAGCTCGAAACAGCACGTATCATTTAGCTGATTGCGCATGTCTTAGAAGCTGCTAAACTTTCTGCCAGGGAACTGAGTAAACTTGCAGTGACCAATCACGTTGCGACACGATGGCCAGAAGGAATGTAGAATCCATAAAAGTTTCAGCTCAGGGGATGCTCAAGGTCGACCTTGCTTTGAGCACTGAGCTCCTTTGCTGACCTTGTTTGCAAACAATAAAATAGAGTTGGACCCAGCCTGAAAGTGTGACTCTCTTCTTGAGGCAAATTGAACTAGCCTCCAGGGGACGAAACTAGCAATTTACGCGACATTTGTAAACAAATTTGCAAATTAAAGCAAAGAGAAGTCAGGGAACTGCTCAAGTCATTCTCTGGACTTTATAGGAGTCTGAGGTCTGCTGAGAAATAGCTAATGCCGTGGTCGGCAACAAGTAGATTGGGATCTACCGGTAGATCTTGGACCATCTGACAGGTGATCCTGACTGATTAGCCAGGAAGCTATCAAGCTCTGGCACTTCAGTTGCCCCTCCATCCACTGTCATGCTGCCTCTGCCCTCTGCCTTGGAGCTGCTCCCCCTGGGAGCGTCCTGCTTGTTGTGCAGGATGTGGGAGAGAAAAGAGCAAGTGTCCCTCCTCCCCCCACTTCTGTACCCTACCTCCACACAGACAGAAGGGGATGGAGGGGATGGCAATGCTAATCTCTGTCACTTTCACACACTGTGTGCCGCTCATTCTCACAAACTCCAAACAACCACCCACGTATGTGTTGTCAGGAGATGAGATGTCTCTCATCTCCTGACAACACATACGTGGGTGGTTGTTACTTCTTTTACTGCTTGCAAAGTATGTTGTTTGGTTTTTGACTGGTTTGTGCATTTCATAATTTTCATTTCTCTCTTATGCTTAAATGTAATTCTTTGAGTAGTGAGTTCTAAAATGCCTAACCTGTCTGTGGCTGCAGTAATTATCTCTAAGGTAATTGCTGCTCTTAGAAGTGACTGTCATGTCCTTGCAGTCCCAGAGAAAGGGAGTGCAGGAAGTCTTCGCATGCTGTCCTTGGACACCACTCCTGCAGCTCCCATGGACCAGTAATGGGGAACCATGGCCAGTGTGAGCTGTGGGCTCAGTGCCTGAGCACATGGCACCATGGAGCCATTGCAATACATGTCAGATGCTTTCAGGAGTGGGTGCAGAGCCAGGGCTGGAGTAAGCCTGCCTTAACCCCACTGCTCCTCCACCAGGAAGACGTCTCAGTTAAATGGTGCCCAGCCAGAGCCTGCTTCCTGAACCTTCTCTTACACCCAACCTCCTGCCCCAGACGTGAGTCTCCCTGCACCCAAACTCCTTCCCAAGGCTTGCATCCTGAAACCCCTCCTGGACCCCAACCTCCCCTCCCCCTGGGCTAAGCCCAGAGCCCCTCTTACCCTCCAAACCCTTGGCCCAAGACCAGAGCCTGCATCCCAAATCCTTACCCCAGCCTGGTGAAAGTGAGGGAGGATGGGAGAGGAAGGGGGATAGAGTGAGCAGGGTGAGGCCTAGGAGAAGGGGTGGAGCAGGGGCGGTGCCTAAGAGAAGGGCTGGGAAGGATGTGGGGCAAGGGCATTTAGGTTAGAGGTAGATCTTACATTGCACCTAAATGGAAAAAGTGATCATGTGGTTAAAAAGGTTGGAGACCACTGAGCTAATGCATCTGGGGACATCCCTGACATTAATTTTGTGCATATGTTGTTTTACGCCTTACCTGCTCCCAAATCTCCTTATTTGGTTGATGGCAAAGATTTTTCCAGTCATCTAACCTTTCTCTGAGTAATGAATAAATACTCTCAGGACCCAGGAAATCAATCCCATAATCCCATTCTCTCACAGATCTCACACCAGCCCCATAGAAATATCACAGGGCTAGCAAACTAGATATAACCAATAGACCATGAGGGGTAGTAACACAAAAATTACTTCTGTGCATTTTGTTAAATTAATGCATTACAGTACAGTACCATAAGGTATACTATGTTCATTTGGTATCAGTTTGTGGGATCAACCAAGAATGACACATGCACCTGGCTCATACAAAAAGAAGGCCATGCTGAATCCTCCGTCAGTCACAACAGAAATTTTTTGCCAACTTAATTCAGACCTTGAATTGAAGAGCCTTGATTGCTGAACCTTCCTGAGAGCTACCTTCTATCTCCAGGAACAGAGAAACAACAAAGCCTTCCCTTCCCTCCTCCAAATGAAACAGGAAAATTCCTGGCCTAGAGCCACAACATTCAACTTGTAGGTGCTCTGAAAAAAATCACTGGAATCCAAACAGGTATGTAGTCTTCCTATACACAGAATGAAGAGAAACAAGCTCCTAAGAATAGGATCCAAAAAAGCCAGGAAACTGAGTCAGGAAGCTGGCTAAAATAGCCAATGAGAGATGCAGAGAGGAGGAGTGTTTCTTAAGTCCCATTCCTTTCACAATGTTAGGATACATCTACACAGCAGCATTATTTCAAGATAACTAACATTATTTTGAAATAAAATGCATGTCTACGCAGCAAGCTACTGTTTCAAAATAATGTCAAGATGGAGGACTTCCTACTCTGACTCCTGTAACCCTCATTTTACTAGGAGTAAGGGAGGTCAAAGGAAAAGTGTTCATCTTTCAGCTTCCTGCTGCATAAACAGCATCAAAAACCAAGCTATTTCGACTTCAGCTACGAAATTGACGTAGCTGAAGTTGAGTAGATTAATTCGACTTTTGCTCAGCTGTGTACTTTTAGGCATTAACACTGGGCCGGTAGAAGGCTCTGATTTCTGCTTTTGATGTGCAGCTAGCAGTCCATTTCCTGGAACATGGTGGTTTAAACGCCCAAACTAGTTCTTACAAGAACAGAACCAAGCAAACTTGTAAGTCCTTATAACTTTGAGCCAAGTGGTTAGGAAACTCATAAGAACATAGGACAGACATACTGGGTCAGACCAAAGGTCCATCTAGCCAGTATTTTGACTTCCAACTAGGGGTGTAAAAGAATAGTCAATTAGTCGACTACCAATAAGTCTACCCGCATTTCCCATCCCCGCCCCCCTTACTTCTTCTATATCAGAGGTAGCATGTGGCAGAGGGAAACAGGAGCTGGTGCTGGGGGAGCTGGCTTAAAAAGCTGGTTCCTCCCCAGCAGCATCTCCGGGGTGCCACTTGCAAACCCCCATGCTGCTGCCTCTATCAGAAGCAGCAGTGCAAGGGTTTGGGGGAGGCAGCAGCTCCTGTCCACGGGGGGGGGTCCCAGCAGGGAATTGGGGCCCCCAAAGTAGGGGCTACTACTGCAAAGCAGCCCCGTCCGCTGTCAGCCATTGTGAATAGGTACTGCTTCACCACAGCAGCTCCTACCTGAGGGGGTCCCAACTATGCAATAGGAGTCCACGCGGACAGGGGAAGCTGCTGGCTGGGCTGGCTGCCAGGCTCAGTCCCAGCTTGTGCCAGGACCAAACCCCGGTGCAGCTCTGCAATTTAAAAGGCAGTAGGACAGGAGTGAGCGAAATGGCCTCTGTGGGCCAGATCCGGCCTGATAAGTGGGTTGATCTGGCCCACGGAGGCCCTGCCACTTCCCTACCCCCAGGCCAGCTAAGGCCGGGGAGAGGGTGAAGCGCACAAAGTTTCCTTCCCCCTGCCAACAGAGCTCAGCGCTTAGAAGCACCATGCGCTTCTGGCAGGGCAGGAGGAGACTTTGCGCTTGAAATTTCCTCTGCCCTGCTCAGTGAGTGCAGTGCTTAGAAGCACCACACACTCCTGGCAGGGTGGGAGAAGACTTTGCGCACTCCCCAGCCCCCATGCTCTGATTGTCCTGGGGGAAGAAAGGGGAGCACGTGAAGTCTCTTCACACCACCAGGGGCATGGGCGTGTAGGGGAAACATCTTGGGTAGGGGGGACAAAGACTTCACACACTCCCCCATCCCCAAACCAATCATGGTTTGAGGGTGGGGCCAACAAAGTATCCTGGCCCCGCCCCTTCCACTGCAGCCCATGGTTACTTAAAAAATGTCTGAAGTGGCCCCTGGCAAAAAATTATTACTCACCCCTGCAGTAGGAGCTGGGCAGCCTGCTCCCTGGCTCCTGCCATGATTTAAATTGCAGAATTGTGGCCAGGTTTGGTTCCAGTGCAAACCGGGACTTAGTCAGCTGCCTTCCCCTATCAATTAATTGAATATTCCATAAAAATTCTATCGACTACTTAATGAGTAAAAAAAAATCTCATTTCAACAGCACTACTCCCGACAGTGGCCAATGCCAGGGCCCTTGGGTGAATAAAGTGAACAGAAAATCTTGAAGTGATACATAACCTGTGGTTCATTCCCAGCCCTGACAGATGCTAGGGACACCATCCCTCCCCATTAGGGATGTCAACGTGTAGACAACTGCACAATTAACTAATAAGCCTGGGCTTATCAGTTAATCTTGTCGACTACATGCATTCCCTCTACCTTGCTGCCTCTGTATCAGAGGCAGCAAGGGTGGGGAAACGGGAGCCAGTGCCTATGGGGATCCACTTGCCCCTACCTCACCACTACCGCGTTGCTACCTCTAATAGAAAGGCAGCAGTGCGGAGGGTGAGGGGGACAGGTGGAGCTGATACACACAGCTCCATACATGCAGGTTCTACAGACCCATCTCCCCTGAAAACGCTGCCTCCTACAGCGACAGCAGGGTAGGGGCAGGCAGGTGTCGGTACTGGGAGGAGTCAACATCCCACAGAGAAGCTTCTGTCTGCAGCAAGCCTGGACCTCCTTCCCCTCCCCCCCCACCCCTGCTTTGCCCTGACAGAGAGGCAGAAATGTGGGATGGCATGGGGCTCCCCAGGGGCGGGGTCCGGAGCACACTAGCTGTCCACTACACATCTGGAAACTATCAAATAGTCTTGTAACCACAAAAATTTGATAGTTTCATGACTACTCAATTACACACTAACATCCCTATTGCCCATCCTGGCTAACAGCCACTGAAAAACCTATCCTCCATGAATTTATCTACAGGTTGGACCCCCCCGTGGTCCAACAACCTCAGGACCTGAGCAGGAGAGTTTGCTAGGCCAGGAGAGGTCAGGCTTCTGGGGCTCACCTCCGGGCCCATCAACTCCAGCAAGCATGTCTGATCCTGGCCTGCCTACCAGGCTCCACTGACCGTACCCAGAAGGCTGCCTACACTCTGCGGGGGCTCTACTCTGGCTGCCAGCCCTCCAGTGGGGCCTCACTCATGACCAATGACCTTGTGGATTGCTGGCAGGGCTCCCCGCCTCTAGCGGGACTCTGCTCCGCGCTGCTGTCTGGGGCTGCCTGCCCCAGGCAGGGCTCCACTCTGGGCCACAAGCCCCGCAGCTGCCAGGCTGCTGGCCTGCCAGACCAACTGACCCCAGCTGCTGGAAACCCCTCTGGCTGGGGCTCTCTGGTTCAGCAACATCTGTAGTCCTTCCAGATCACAGCTGTTGCCAGACCAGAGAGTCCTGGATGAGTGAGGTTCAGCCAGTCGCTCTTTTCCGAACTATGTTAAACTATGTTAAAGTCTTGGCCTTCCTAGGGAAGGCCTCTAGCAGGGAAATTCACAGGTTGACTGTGTGCATTGTGAAGAAGTATTTCCTTTTGTTTGTTTTAATCCTGCTGCCTATTAATTTCATTTGGTTACTCCCAGTTCTTGTGTTATGGGAAAAAGAGTAAATAACTTTTCCTCATTTATTTTCTCCACACCAGTCATGAGTTATAGACCTCTATTATATACCCTTAGTTGGCAATTTTCCAAACTAAAAAGTTGTAGTCTTATTATTTTCTTCTCATATGGTGGCCATTCTATACAGTTAATCATTTTCATTGCCTTTCTTTGAAACTTTTTTAATTCCAATACATATTTTTTTGAGAAAAGGTGACCATATCTGCACCACTCTCTTTTGGCCATTGTGTGTGGCATAGACTTGCTCTAAGTTCAACTAATGGATTGGCCCCCTTAAATAAGTGTTGCCCTGCCCATCTTCACTTGCTTAAAGGATTACACTGAGTCTTAGGCTACTCCTAGACTGCAGCGCTTTTCCGGGATACCACAAGAAAAGCAAAAGCAATGCTGCGTCCAAGGAACACGTCCGCTTTTCAGAAAAAATGTTTGGAAAAGGGGATGCACTCTTTCATCATCCCTGTAAACCTCGTTCTAAGAGGAAGAAGGGATGTGTCGAACAAGTGGGTTTTTCTGAAATTTGGAACTGTGTAGACATGCCAAATTTTGGAAAAGCCTCTTTCAACAGAAAAGCGGAAAAAGAGACACAATTTGTTTATGTTTTTCCAACTTATCTTTGTAGTCTAGTAACCTCAGGCATGAGATAGGTGTCCAGACACCTGCCTGAGACAGCAGTTTGCATGCTCAGAGGCAGAAATTTAAGTATCTAGTGAATTTAGAGTTTAGTTTATGGTTGAGGGAGGGGCACCAGGAGAAGCTAGACCCTTTGTGAATCTGAGCCCTTTGATATTTATTCTGCTAGGCTTATTAATTGCCTGGGCTGGAATTTATTCCATCCCATCCAAATTTTGGTTAATTAGTTCATGGATACAATTAACTGTTCAACTTACTAATAATAAGGGTAGCAGATGAGTGACAGTAGCGTGCGACTGAGGCCACACTGTGCTGGTGTTGTACACACATGAAGACAGTCCCTATCCCAGAGAACAGTCAACGATGGGATGCAATCCTGCAACATTTTATAAACTTGTGTTACTATATGCACTGTGAGTAGTCTCATTGTACAGTGTGAACTGTCTCAACGAAGACAAAGTTAAGCATGTATATAAGTGTTTGCAGGATCAAGGCCTGAGTTAAGGCCAAGATGCAACAGGTGGACAAAGTAAATGAATAGGCTGAGAAGAGTGGAGATGAGGGAAGAGTAATATGATTATGTAATATGCACACAGTTTGGCTCACCACTATCAGTTGGCAGAATTCTATAGGCATCCTGGAAGAAGTAAGCACTAAGAAGGGATCTGAAGGAGGACAAAGTAGAGCAACAGAACAGTACAAATTTGATACAGGTATAGGACCTGCTGTAGGATTAGAAGTATTGACCTATTAACATACACTCCTTTGTACACTATTGGCCCAAACTTAATTTTTAGACACCACTTAATGGGAATTGTGGGCATTCAGCCCCTTTGATATGGAGGAGTTTGGAGGAGACAACATTTTTTTTAAATTCATAACTTTGGAATTTCCTATTTTTCTGAGTGTTGTCTGAAATGGATGCTGTACAGTATTTACATATTTGGAGAACAACAAAAACATTTCTATAAAACACTTAAAATTTATATGAAGGCTATATTAACAATCAATGGAGTTCAGCACAGGGGAAAATATGGAAGTGGTACAGGTATGAGAAAGTAATAAATATTCACGTATTATATTCCATCTAGAAAATTACCAAGTACATTGACAGTGCAAAAGAAGTATACAGCTGTCCTTTTCCTTCGGTTTGATATATTTCTGTTCTTACCCTCTAATGACACTAATTTGTTTAGTATTATAACAATTTCTTACACCTGTTGTCAAATAAATAAACTATGTCAGATAACTGAAAATGTCAAACTATTCCCAGTAAATATATTAAAAATCCATTGCTGAATAAACTTATATCTAAGTAACATAATATAACTCCTTTCTTAAGCCATACACATATCCTTACTCATAAAAAAGTACATTCACTAATAGTCACACTAAACTTTAATAATTAAAAACTCATAGGAGAAATAGATCTAGTGCAAGGACAAATAGTGTGTGTTATACTATTCTATCACAGATTGTGGGAAATAAATTATTTTTGAAAAATATTTGAGAGTGCTTAATTAATCAAAATACTCTGAATAATTTTCCCTTTAACAACAATGCCCAAAGACTCACCGGAATGGAGGTTGAAAAGTATTCTCCAATAAATACACACATACATAAGCCTATGATATGTTGCAGATATTAAATATTATAAGGTATATATATTATAGATTTTAAATTGTAGGTTTTAAATGCTACAAGGTATATATTTTATTTGTATTTTGTAATTTGACTTAAGATGTTAATCATTCAGTGGATAGGCACCAATCTCATGCTGCGGGAACATTTACGTTATTTACAATTTACATTTATATAAAAAATATAAATATCATATAGATTCCTCTTAATTATGCACAGTGGGATACACAACCAACTCTCGCTGACATGGAACACGCTAAAATAGGGCAGATCGTTTGCTTATTTTATTATTTATTTTTGTGCATTTATATTGAAGTAATATAGCAAAATAATGTCATAGTTAAGAAATTATTACCACTGTGGGGTTTTTTAAAATGTGGGATAGCTCTTTGACACCAGCACTAATATCTGTATTTACAGTATGAAATATGTAAGTAAATCTCAGAGCATCAACTAATGGTATACTTTTCATTATTAGTCAACAGGGACTACATCTGAGGTAATATAGCACTTAAAATACCACAGAAAGAACCACAAGATGCTTTGATAGATCATGTTTCAGCTCATACGTAAGTATTTCTCTTACTCTCTTTTTTTAGGTTTGGAAATTTAACTGGTTTGTTGATTTACACTAATATGTCCAGGTTTAACACTTTGGACAGATATTTTCATGCCAAAAGTATATATCCTTCAAAAGTGCTCTACTGACAAACTTTCCAACTGTAATTACTTTATGGTGTTTGTTCTATTTTGTTCATATTTTCAATTCTACCACATATTGTTTAATGAAAAGGCAATTATTTTACATCAGGAATCCTTACACTTTATTTTGAACTATTTTATAAATGCAATTAGCATTAAAGCAAACTACTGCCATTTTGCAAGTATAAGAACAACTAGGATTATGAACGTGAAAATGTGTAAAACAAAAACGATACAGTTTAATGTTAAAGGATGTGTTTCTGACAGCTTGACCACTGAATATGTAACAATGATAAAAGTATGTGGCCATTTATATGCATTAGTTGTTTCCACAGTGTTCTCAAGCGTAACTGAGTACTTTAGAAAATAAACACAGTCTGCACTCATACTCATCCCTTAATCAGAAAAAAGAGACTCCTTCTCAACTTAACTTGAAAAGACATCCACATCTTTTTTTTCTACATGAGATGTTGGAATGTTTTGGCCACAAGGTTAAGAAAGATTCTCCCATTTATCACAACCTGCCAAGCACAACAGGGTCACCAATCCAAGCCAGAATTCTACCACTTAACTAATCCAGCTTCATCACAAGCATGAAACTTCAAAGATTTTTTGCCACGGGCAAAAATTAGCTCTTATTTGCTTTAAAACTGAAGTATCAATCAAGTTAAATTGTGCTTTAGCGGAGCTAACGTTTTGAACATTCAGCATAATGTATATTTGCTCCCCAGTCCTGACTCTAATTGAATGCAGAGCTTACCTGGTATAACAATATAACTACTTCTGCAACTTAAAAAAAAATCAGACTGATTTTTAAAGCTGTAACAAAACCTTCTATCTTTTTTCATTTGATTAAAAAGCAAACTTTTATATATCAAAATTCTATGTGAATACAAAACATTCAAATACATACAAGAATACAGAGAATAGGTAATCATAGAGCATAAAAGACATTTTAAAATTGTTTGCATTCTACACTTTTGATTTCAAGATAGATTTAATTGCCAGAGATAGTTTTTTTTTCCGAATTCCATCATTTTGAAATTTTATTGATGTTTTGGTTTCAATTCTATATAAACTATTTGAATATGCTACTTTTAATCAATGCCTTTTAAAAGAATTAAATGAATCCTTTGAAAAAAAGTGATTGTATAATAGAGTTTTTCAAATTCTCATATTTCAGGACACTGTCTTAGAGTTTTCTTATAAACTATACTGTATTTCTTAGAAGTACAACTTTAAGCTAATTCTTAAATATTACTTTAACAGAGATCATATGGAACATGGGCGGTGATACATGAATTAAAAAATTCCTGCTAAGGTTCTATGGGAATGTATTTTTCTATTAGGCTTTATCCATTATTGTTTTGTTAGTTAGTTTGTATATACATGACAGTATATACAAATGTAGCATAACAATACTATTATTGTTTTAATTAAAATATATCATAGTGCAATTACAATTACAAATAAAGAAGCATTTATTCTGAAATTCCAAACTGTATATTTTAAACAATGTTAATTTTTTTCAGCTTGCCATTTTCAAGCAACCCAAAGACCGTATTAATTCTTATTAAATTTACATGTATTTATGTGCTGAGGAAGGAAAGAAAGCAGTAGAAGATAAAGAAATAACAGGTTATACAGTATTAGCATAGCTATAAATTATAATCAGGATATACCGTATTCTCTTATTTGCTTGCTCATTTTACAAAATGCCTGGACCAGTTATTAAATCTTGTTCAACATACATTTATGAAGTCATTTGCCTTTTGTATTTCTTTAACAGCTGTAATTACTTTCTCTATATACATAAATTTAGTTTTGGGGAAATAATGTAAGGTCACGTGGAGACTATAATCTACAGGGTTGATGCTACTTAATTCAGGAAATCATGTCCCATATAAACATATTTCTAAGCCTTGAACAATTGCAACCAAATAATTCTTGCTTAAAAATTCTCTCAAAAAATTCTTGCAAAATTAATATTTAAGCCAAGAATTAAAGAAGTTATTGCTATACCTTTTTAGCATATTAATTTAGTTTAGAAGACAAAAATCACAGTGGCAAAAAAAGGTGCTGAGACAGTTAAAAGTCATTCAGCTGAAATGTATTATATAAAATAGTGAGCAATCTAAGAAAAGAAACATGTAATTGGACACTGCTGCTTGCTGTTAACCAGACCCTAGAAACTAAATTGAAGAACTTATTGGCTGTTATAATTTATCATACCTTTCTTCAAAACAGGTTCCCTAAACAATACAGCTCCCTGTAGCAGTAAATCAATTTTCACAGATGGACAGAAGTAATTTTCCCCCCTGAACTTTGCTTCCTTTACTAGGATAATAAAACAGTACTCCTACAGCAAACCCTGTCTGATTCTCTTGAATGAAACGGACATTTAAGAAGCAGTAATCATTATGCCAACTCACATCATGGCCCCTGAATGCAGCAGAGCAATAGCTTTGCTGTACTCGCCTCCTACTTTGCATTTGAACGTTGTGTACTGCAGCACTCTATGCAAGAACCGATGTAAAAAACATTTTACAGTCAGAACTCATTTTCCAGAAACTATTTATGTTATTACAAACCACATGAAAAAGTTCTCAAAGGTTTTACAAGCAGTAAAATTACAATCAAATATGAACTCCAGACATTTACTCCCGAATGTCATATAACACTTCAGAAAAGTTTACTAGGAAAAGTAAAAGCTAACTTTTTGGGGGGGGAAAGGAGGAGAATTAGTTTGATACATTAGTATAATTACACTTCTTCATCTTCTTTCTTAAACAATTGTCAGATGATGTTAGAAGTATACTAAAATTCAATAGAGACCAAATAAATTAACTTGGTGTACGTACATAATTAGTTATGAAAACAAATATTTCTGCCAAATGTAGTTAATGAATTTCATTTCTAAGTCTCTGAAAAAATGATCATTTCCCATCAGTACATATCTCAATGTTTTAACCATTAAAGATGCCTTAAATTAAATGTATGAAAAATCAATAAATTATTCATAGATTAAAGTATCAGACCTGCATTGCACTTTATTTCCTAAAAAACCTAAAGAATAACAGGGAAAATGAAGCTTTTGGAAAAAATACAACAAGAGAGTTTGAAGAACTCATGATTTCCATGCTCAACTACTGCCCTCAAGAACTACTATTACCAAATAGATTGTGTTAAAATCAAATTCAAAACAACTAGAGAGGAGAAAATATATCCTTTTTTGCAATAAGATCTCATTGTGTATATAGTACCCACTAGTATTTCTCAATTTATCACTAAACTACATGCATTTCAAGCTCTGACATTAAAATCCATCAAAAGCTTACCTCATTTGCCTTGGAAGAACTGAAACAAATTCTCAATGGTGTAAATTTATTCTCCAGAAAAATATTCTTGTGTTATGTTTAGCACCAATAATTTCCACTGTAGAGCATATAAGGTGAGCAGCCAGTTCCAGGACCAGGAAATTCTGTGTAAGTCAGCAGTATTGTCTTCGATTCAGGAACTACTGAAGACACTTTGTTCTCCCTTGAACTGTCACTGTGCCTAGCTCAGTTTAGTTATTTAAGTTAACTAAGAAGAGATCTGAATAGTAAACAAGGCTGGCTCTGACCAATGGCTTTCCACACCCTTCTGTTTATAGTAAGATGACTTGCATTCAGAGGTCACCCCCATCAACAGCTCCTGTCTTTCAGTAGGCATCTAATGCGCTGCATTTATCCCAAGGCTCTTTTAATGAAACCACCTTCCTAGTCTCTGCTTGCCTGCTGTCACTGAGACACATCTGTTCCTTAATATAGGAAGTAACTTTAAGTGTTAAAATATAATATTATAGAAATGAAATAATTTAGCCTACAAACTGCAAGTAACTAAGGTATATTAAGGTAGCTCTATTTATATTTGTAAGTAGCAAAATATACTTTAAAGATTCTAAGATTTATATTAGGCAAAGGACATATGTTTGCCAAGAAAATACTCATCTTATAAATAAAAGAAAAGCAGGCACAAGGATAATGAATTCCATTGTTTGATCTGGACTTGAAAACTATTTAAAAAGACTCCTCCCCAAGAATAATGTATGTGACTGCACTAAATAATATTTACTTGAATATGTTAACATGCTGGAAACAAGAGACAGGGAGTATCCTCAGTGAAAAAGTGCCAAGAAAACCAAAGGTCAAATGCCAGAATCTCAATGCAAACACCACAAAGTCAATTCTATTCTTTATGTGTATTCTTTATGATTGTTCTTTAAAAGGTAGAATAAAAATACAACAGGGTAAATAAAAATAATGTTCATGTATTATGCAGACAATAAATGACAAATTGGTTGTTAGTATTCTGTGTATGCACTAGCATTGCCCCCTCCTCCATTTTTATTATTTTTTACAGCACATGTTCTTATAGACCAAAAGTTGGAAACAAAGCGTATTTCTTGACATTTATTGTAATGCAGGTTATGTCACAATCAATATGTCTAAATAAACTATTTTAAAAATGAGTATGTGCACACACACGGGTTTTCTTAATAAAAGGGACATATTTCCAGAGTTCTACCACTATAAAGGATTTCACTTTCTGCCACCAGGGAAAAAAAAAAAAAATCAGAATTCAAAGCTGGTTTACATGGACACATGAAACTGAAGATGGCACTCTCTCCCCACATGAATATAAACTAACTTGCTGCTTAGGAATAGTCTTTGAGTGAAAGTTACACCTGCAGCACATTTTCGGCACCAGTTTTTGTCACCACTACAAAATTTAAATGACAGACAGCAGCCTGGCTCTGTTAAAGCTAATAAAACATGATTGATGAACTGGGCTAGAAAGCTATGTCACTTCGGATTAGGATATTTGTGCCATCGTTTGACAGCTCCAATCTTTATTATTAGAAAGGATTGCCAGGGCTGCAATAAATACTTACAATCAGATACCTATTTTGTGTACTTAAAATTCCTACTGAGAACTTCATGGAACTGTTGTTTAGCTTTTTATCTCAGAGCATTTCCTTAAACAGGTGCTTGTCAGCTGTAATTATCTCAAGTGTTTAAAGACCAAGTAATCCTCATTTTATTGTATTTTATGGTATAATATAAGCTTGCCTCTCTGACAATGAAAATCCATTGAAGCATATGTAAAGTTTTGAGGAGAGTATAATCGGCTTTCAAATATTGTTTTGGACATTAGTATTAGACCAAACCCTGTTCTTAACTGTTGTAACAATCAAAATGTCAAATGTTGAAACTATAGCATGAGTAAGCATTTGTGGTTTATTTCACCATTAGAATTAAAAAAAAAAAAAAAAAAAAAAAAAAAAAGGGAAAATCCACCATAGAAAATTCTGTGAAAGTGAAGACAAAGAAAAATACACCGTATGAACCAAGGGCCAAATCCTGCTGCCCAATGCAAACCCAGGCTAAAGGACTTTTCAGAAGGGAAACCCCATGGAAGCTGATGAGCAACAGAATCAGATCCACCTTCCACCTCATATTATGTACAGAGAAACAATGCAGTTACTCTCACAACCCACTACTATAGTGCATGGGCATTTGGCTTCCTCCTGGAGTAGCAGAATCAAAATTTCTCCATTAGTTGGTTGGTTGGTTTGTTTGGCATAGAATGGTGGGGGGGGGGGGGGGGCACATTTGGTCTAATAAAATTGTAAAGGCAGCATTTTCAAATAAAAACGAGAAAGTTGTAGGCAAAGTAGTAATAATAATTAATAATGTCAATAGTGCTTCTATCAGAGGTTACCCAGAGGGTGCTTTCTCCCCTGTGCCAGTTAGGAAAACCTTCACTTCAGCATCTCCATGACAGGCAAACTACTGCACCTGCAAACGGAAATTACTAAGAAACCACCATTTTCCATAGATGTGATTTCTCGCCTGTGACTTTGTTCTGTTTTTTGCACAGTTATAGAAGAGGTATCACTCTCAAACCCAGCTGGTTTTCATGATCTTGGGGAACCCAAGCTGCCTCTAGATTTGCTTCCTAACAATTACGTATAAACCATTATGTTCTACAACTCTTGCTTGCAGGGTCTTGGTTGTAAATGGGGAGGTGAGCTAATAAAAATGAAGAAATTTATTTATTAGCATAAGTGCGTTAACTGTAACACGAGGGAGTCCTAGTCATGGACTTCAGCCATCATTGTGCTGCTACTCTAAGCATTCGTGTCTGCAAGGATAGTTGCTTTAACATCACTGCAGTCAGAAGAGGAACAGACTATGCTAAGTCTGATCACAATCTTGGTCACCTCCCCTCACTTTGCTCCACTCACTAATTCCCTCACAACCACAACACCATCCAGAGATCTCAGAGGAGTTTTTGAGAGTTATACGGAAAAAAGGAGAGCAAGGAGCAGAGCTAATGTTCTCTTCTTACAAACTTTTCACAACAACCGTGCACTTTTGTCTTCTCCCCTAATAAAGTGCATTCCATAGTGCACTTAATTATTATAGCTAAGTTTTTCAAAAGCACCCAGCTCACTGAGAAGCACAATTCCCATTGATTTTCAGTGGTCTTCAATGCTTTTCCAAAGTGTTTCTTTTCTTATTTTCAAAATATCTGATTTTTAAAATCTCTTCCTTAAAGCAAAAGAATGCTTCACACAACTGAAGCAAACTGGGTAAAATTACTGGACTCATGGGAAAAGACACTTTGATATATAAAAATTTACAACATTTATACTGTCCAAAATGTTGTGTCTGTACCGTACATACACTCGCAGATGCATTATATATTGTAAATGCAAATGCCAATACTGCCAGCATCACATATTCAACAACCATTAGAGATCCAAAAAAATCATGAAATTAACTTTAAAATCCTGAAATTATAAAATAATAAATGTGGGATCTTTTCTTTTGCTTTCTGGTGAGCGATTTGGTGTCATATATTCCAAATTTTCTCCACAGCCATGAAAGCCAGAAACTTATTTTTTTAATGAAAATTAAAATTCTAATGTAAGCACACAACTTAATGAGTTGGGTCTTTAATAAACAATCTATGAGCAGATTTATGACAAAGTTGTGAGAGTTGACAATACTGCAAACTCCCCCTATTGAAAAATTAATGACAGGTTTTTTTCGATTGGTTTTAGTAAAATAATGACTGTCCCCACAATGCGAAAATGTACATTAGATTACTGCCTTGTGTTTTACAATGTACTGCTGTCATCTATCCTGGGGTTATTCTACTAAAATTAAATCTTGATGCCTTAAAAAATTACTAGCACTTGGAAATAGGTATCCAGTTTCAAGAACTTGTTTTGTGAAAACACTGTACAGATTATTTCTTCTAAAAATAGGTTACAATGTTGTAGTTCAGACTTACAAGACACTGGTCTATACTAGAGGAGGAGGAAGACCTAAGATCTCCAACTCCAGCTACGTTATTACGTAGCTAAAGTATCTTCAATCACAGATTCCTACAGAGGGAGGTCGATGAGAGAAAATGTTCCCGTAGTCTTCCCTTATTCCTCATGAGGAGCAGGAGTACACTGGTACCGAAGAGGGCACCCTCTGAATTCAATTTACTGGGTCTCCGCTACATCTACTAAATCGAACCTTGGAAAATCGATCACAGCAATCGATCTTCCGCATAGTGTAGTCATAGCCTGAAGGTAAAAGCTACAAAAATATTTTATTCCAACCCATTAAATACAGTTGTTTGTTACCATCGTGCTCAAAATCCCCAATCATAATCAGGGCCTCATTTCATACACTAGGTGTATGAGAACATGATTTCTGCACTAAAGATTTTAGCATCTGTTCTTTTTATTTAGTTCACCTAGTACACTATTTTCTGAAGCTTCTCTTGGGTTGCTTTCTGAATTCAAAAGATCATTTCACCTACAAGACATCCTGCAACTCCCTCGGCTTCCACTGATGATCTCCAAGTAATGGCCAATCTTGACTCTACTCAGTATGTGAAATCCAGTAAGATGTTTTATGGTTTCTGATGCTAATTTAAATGAACATCCTAAAAACAGTTTTGCTTGGCCACCAGTGAGAAGTGAAACAGATATTAAAAAGTGCTATCAGAGTGAAGATAAATTTTCCAGCTTGATTTGACTAACAAGTTGGTATACATAAGAGGAAGACGCTATTATATACAAGTGAAAGCTGGAGGACTATTATGTATTTCATAATATTTGAAGGTGGTCAGGAAGGAGAAGATATAATTTACAGAGCTTTTGATTTAAATCTTTTGGGGAGTTCTTAACCATTTTTAATCACTGAAGTCTAAAAAGTCGAGGGTTAAGTGCTAGTGTCCTGAACAAGCTTTAATCTGAGTAATTTACTTTTCAGTCTATCTACAGTTTCTCCATTTGTTCAACTGTATGCAATATACTTTATTTCTTGTGTTGAACACTTTTGTACAGTGTTGTTCAGATCTAGTCCTCTGAAAATAAATACATTTAAACTTTATTGTATTCTCAAAAAATTTGCTATATTCTCAAAAAGTGTAATTTTATGGGAGGAAATGCTATATTTTTACTACGTAATAAAGTGGTTGCATTCCTGTGTTAAGTGCAAAACTCAAATTTAAATGTGCAGCTAGATCTGGCATCTCTATAATTTATAATTAAAATACCCAGTGCAAGCCTCAGCATACCTAGATATTCATTAGACAATTGCTAAACTTACAGAACCAGATGCTCTTCTACTTGGCACAGATGGGGAAGGCTAACAGGGAGCTAACTAGAATTCCTTGTTACAGAGATCCAAACTTCACTGTCTCTGGGCCTACCACAAGTTAAAGCAATTTATACCCACTTGTTATGGTTCCTAAAAAATCTCAAGGCATCTGAGAAATGGCAGAGTTCAGGGGCACTCTATCTCCATGCCCAACATCCCCTAAACCTGGGACTGAAGGTTAGTTGGTGTAGGAACTGCCTATGCCATCTTTACACTAGGGATGTAAGCTAGTAGTCAAGTAGTCAACTACCCGATAAACGTAGGTCGCTGCCTCTGTATCAGTGGCAGCAGAAGCTAGTTCCGCCCCAGTACCACCTCCGTGGTTCTGCCTGTCCTCCCCCTGCCATGCTGCTGCCTTTATCGGGGCAGAAGCGCGGGGGGGGGGGGGAGGGAAGGACAGCAAAGGGAGGTTGCTGCAAAGCAGGACAGGGGCTGCTTCACGGCAGGAAGGATCTGCTGGGATGCCCCACAGACAAGGACCCCTGTTCGCACCGGCCTGGGCTGGCCATGAACACAGGTTTCTCAGGCAGCAGCCCCTGTACACAGGGGTCCCAGCTCCCCACTGGGACAACCTGCCTCCCTTCTTCCCTATGGACAGGGGCTACTGGACCTGGTGCGAGCCCAGCTCCCACTATATTTAAACTGCAGAACCGCAGCAGGGGTAGCTCCTGGACCTGGTGCAAGCCGGGACTGAATGCCTTTCCTTATTGACTAATTGTGTATTTGACACAAATTGTATCGACTAAGCAATTAGCCAATTACCCACCTCTTAACATCCTTATTTTATACCAAGAGCTCCTGACACCAACCACTAGGAGAAATTCTCAGCTGGACAGCTCTGGTCAGTTTTAAGTTATTTCACGTTACCTGAACAGTGCAAAGGAGTCAGTTTAGTTTAAAAACAGTTTGAAATAAAATTTTTATTACTTTAGAATAATATATATATATATATATATATATATATATATACATACACACACACACACACACACACACATACACACACACACACACACGAGATCTTCATCTCAGCTAGCCCTTAAACCCTATCCTATGTATAGCTTACTTTATGGTGAAACCTACATTAATGTGTCCATTTCAAGGTACTAACAAAAAAACAATTGCTGAGCTGAGGTGGTCTTTTCAGGAAAGATGGAAGCGAATTGCATTGCACTTCATATTTTAAGTTAATTAAATGGTGTTTGGGGACACCCTTTTAAGAGCTTACATAATGATGATAGTTTCTTGTATATGTTTCACTATATTTGATTTTTCCATTTATATGTTTTCTCTTTCATGTGAAATTCTATGTCCAAAACATACAGTAGGAAAATTTACTTGGTCTTTTCTTCATACACAAAGTTTCAGCACTGCATATAAAATAAAAGTCACTAAAAACAAGGTGTTATAAAAGGAACCCTAACTTTTGGAAGCACTACAAAAGGACCTTTAAACAACCTTATAGAGAAAGTTATACTTCCAAATGGTACATGCTTTGCCTAATTTTGACATTTAAGGCAGATGGTGCTGCATATAAGCATTGAAATAGAGCTTTTACTAAAAATTAATGTCATGCTTCAGTCACATAGCACAGTACAGTCTGGCTCCTGTGTGAGCTTTGGTGGGTACTGAAGAATGATACCTCTTCTCTCTGGCTTAGCTAGGTCTGTTAACCTTAACTGGTCCTTGATTGGAAACAGCTTTGTCTATTGAATAGCCTTTTTTTTCCTGTTTTTTATGCTGTTATGTGGGGAATACAGTGAAACCTTCTCATAAAATTCCTTTAAAAATTAGAGAAAAGGATAGGTTAATAGACCATTGCTTTTTCATAAAAGGATTTTTTTTTACAGCTTTTTCCATGGAATTAGATTTACATTTGAGGTTGACCATGTGTTAACAGATAAATCATATCATAAAACAGTTACTGCTGAGAGTTTAAAGTTCATACTGATCTCTCGAACTTTTTCTTTGAAAGATACTTCAACTTTATTTTAAGTAGTTAACAAAAACGTTTAAAATATCGCACAGAAATATATTTGTAGGTTTTGATCTTTAAAGTTATTAATACTGTAATTGTGATTTTTATGGTCAAAGTTTCTTAGTAAGAAAGTATTTGCTTAGGAACATATTTTATCAACCTATTCTCATTATTGCTTAGGTTTTTATATTCCTTCTGGATCCTCATAAAACCTTTCTACTCTATCTACAATGCTTCTAAGAGAAAATATCAAGCATTTACACTGATAAAGGCATTCCTCTGATTATATGTTTTTCTACATTATCAAAGGGCTTGGGGGAAGTTTCAGGGGTTTTTGTTTGTGTTGGCAGCTTTACCAATGGGAATTACAAAGAATTTCACAGCCTAGCAAAGGGAGGAAGTAACATCTCTATATCCCCAAATTATCCAGCTTTCAGCAACTTGCTCCTTTTTCTGCAGTTACACTACAGTCTTTTATTACTTTTTTCCAGCAGGAAAATCTAGCAACAGCTGAATGCTCATCTAAAATAAAATCCTCCCTCTTTGTAACATTATAAAAGCAAACTCTAATTTAAGGCTACTATATTCTCGTTTCTTACCATATTAAATATCCTTTGTAAGACACAAAACACGCATGGGCACATTCTCTTCTCTGTTATATCCATGCAAACTCATTGATTTCATTTGGGATGCCAAGACATAACAGAGAGGACTGCAGCTCTTGGCTTTCCAAAACAGCTTTATCAAGAGAGGGCACTGTACTAATCCTATCCCTCCTGAAACTACATAGGTAAGAAGTAAACATGCAATGCCTTTTGAACACATCACACAACACAATTTACATTTCTGAACTCTTCAGTATGCATGAATCCTGTAGCACTTTATAAACACTCTAAAGTTAGCATTGAAGCACAATGCTGCTAAACTCCACTTGCGTACAATTCTCTGAATTACAGATGTATTAAGCCACACTGATACCAATGAACCAGCAAAATGTGGCACTTCTTACGTATATTTACATGATTGCTCTATGTATAAAGAAGTTGCAATACAGTGCGCCACGTTCTCTTCTCAGATACAGTGATTCAATCCTATTGAAATCTTATAAGGATACTGTCAGTAGGTATGTACTGCTGTAACAGAGAGCAGAATTTAGACTAATATGGATTTCAGTACCAACCTACTCCAAAATACAGGATTTCAGCAGTGTCACCACAACTTTAAAAGTGAAGTCTCTTAAAGAAACTATCACTGGAGAGCAAACATTCATCATCATCATCATCATCATCACAATCAGTTTCTCACCATCAGCATACATCCTTGGAATTATTATTTAGTTTTAATTAAGTATATAAACTGTAGTCCTGGATATGCTAGATGGAAATAAAGGTATACAAATGCAGATTTACTATAAAAAAGGAATTTGTATTTGTATTCTGCCACTGAAAAATAAAAAGTTGTAAATCGTAACATTTAATAAAATAAGATGTTTTAATTGAGGTGGTCTATAATAATTGGCACTTGATTATAGCACACATTAGGAATAAACTGTTTCAAAGTTGGCAATATAAAACAGCATCACTATTAAAATCTGTAACGTGTGCTCCTATCTGTATAGCTGCAATGTTCAATAGGTTTCTATTCCACAGGCTTTGTAATCATTGCTACAAATAAGCAGTGAAAATTTTCAAAATGGAGCACAAAATATACCAAGGCTGTTTTAGGGGTGTGTTGTTATTGTTTGTTTTGGTTTTGATTGGGAAACAAACAAAACAAAAAAATTTGAGGGCAACCTAGTTACTTTTTCAGGTGAACAAAGTATCTGTCCAGACTAGGAACCAACTGCCAAGCCTTAATGGAATACAGACAAAAAACATTAATGGTATTTCCTTGTAGTTAGCCAAGAGATTTTTCTCAGCTTTGAAGGTAGTATTCTGATACTGGTAATTGGTCACACAAAACGAGTGGAGATATTCTTTCTCCGGCCTGCTCTCTCTCTCTCACGTACATATATGTGTAATTATATTTTCCATAATTTTTTGTGAAACTCAAAAAAATTTAGTCGTGTTTAATTAAACAATTTTATTTTAAAAACATAGTTTATGTACAGATAAGTATTTACAATACACTTCATGCAAAGATTTATGCATGTATTCATTCATTTCTTTTTGCTTGTAAATAGTCACATTCCCTTTAAGGGGATTACGCACAGTATGCAGAGTTAGACGTGTGTGTAATTTTTTTGCAGAAATATAACCTCAATTTGAAATACTGCAGTAGGCTCTTTCCTCAGATTTCCAATCAGCTATATTCTGTTTTTCAAATTTGCAAAACTCTATGTTCTCAAAGAAAAAAAGTAATATATAGTGAAGACTAATTATGTGTCTCATACATATTTAGAAATACACAAAATGCACTTTGATATTCTTGGGGGAAAAAACCCATACAAAACATGTATATTAGAACACTGTTTAGTGGATAATATTCTAATGCAAATATATTAAGTCAAGATCCTTCCAGTTAGAAATGGGCCTGAAACACACTACCAGATTCAAATTTTTCAGACATATAATACCATAAGGTAAAACTTTTAAAGAAGAAAAAAGATGAAAAAGGAAATAAAGAAAATAAATAAATGCACAAATAGAAGCTACAAAGACAACAGCAGCCAAACATAAGGTTAAGGAAGTGTTTGGAAATATGAAATAATGACGGAGATATTCTGCGGTGTGTGGAATGGGAGGGAAGGTACAAGTTACCGTTATTGTCTGAAATCAACAATAACACATTATCTTTTACAAGGAGACAAATCCTGCCACATATACAATATATGTATAAATAATGAGCACTGAAGCCACGCATACAGGCTCCACACCAATGCAGTCAAAACTCAGTAGAGCTGGGCTCAGTATGCAAGGTGTTGAGAGGGGTTCTATGTCTACTCATAACCTGCAGAACTGCTCATGAAAGCAGAGTGTTCAAATATACCTAGATCACCACAGATTCTGCTCCCACAGTTCCAACCCTCTGAGAGCTACCATGGAACAGATGAGAGAAAAGAGGGAGTCTTGAATGGGCTCCAAAAATAAATTTAGAAAATGTGACTACCTTTGTGAGGTTGAGGGGTTTGGGATGTAATAGTGTAGATGATTACGTGATTAACCGATACGCAAACATTTATCAGTTAACGCCATCGACTTACACAGAAGTTTATTTTTATATAGGGCTGGCCAGCTGCGGCTCTTAAATTACTTTCAGTTCAGTGGAAGTAGTTGCTGGACCTAGCACGAGCCGGGACTGAGCACTATCCCCTATCGATTAATCATGTAGTTGACAAAATTTGTGTCAATGAAATGATTAATGAATTACATGCTTCTTAACATTCCTAGCATGGGTATGAGAGGATGGGTAGTGTGGGAGGAGAAGAGACTCACTGTTTAAATAAGATATGGAGCTAGCAAATGGGGGACTGCAAACAAAATTAGAGGGGGAGAAAGATCCTCTTACTGAATGAACAAGATGCGAGTATTATCTCTGGGATGAGTGAGTTTTCTCGAGTATGTGTGTTTTTCTCTTTTAGGGTATTTCAGCTACTGAGTCAGTTGGGATTGTGCATCTGGGTACTATTGGAACCTTTGTTCCCTGGATCATCCTTTATCATCTTTGATCAGCCTCAGTCAGCCTTGTGATCACCTGTCCCTGGTATGGTTAAAAAGGAGATCGAGGTGACCTTGGAGAGGAAGTCTTAAAAGCCAGAGGCCAAGTGACCCAGGGGAGCTAGCAATCAGGGGACTACAAACAGATGAGTATGGGAGGAAATTCATATGTGGGAGTCATAAGAAATCACTATGGTTAGAAAGGGCTGCATTGCCTGTGCTAGCAATGCTCCTGTCTTCTCCACCTGCGCCTGAATCCAGACAGACAATCTAACCATGTATGTCTCTACCCAGACACTGGTGTGGTTTTCCTGAGACTGTGGCCTGCACTTCCCATTCACGGAAAACCAGCTTTGGGAGGACCATCCACTGTGAAATATGCCTGCTAGTAGAATCTCTCGTGAAGCTGGTAGGAGAGCTACAAAAAGAGGTGGGTAGGCTCAGGACCATAAGTGCCCATGAGAAATTCCTCAAGAGTTTTCCTCTGGAGACATCATAGGCTGAGCAAGCTATCCAGCTACAGAGGACTGCTGTCAAATCACCAGGAGAGGAGAACATGACTGTCACAGGGAGGGCACTGGGATCTGTTTACTTCTGGCAGCAGGCAATGCTCCATCCCCAAGGCTGTGAGGTCTGCAGTCACCATTGCCAGCAGGAAAAGCAGGGTAGTGATGGTTGGAGACTCACTTCTGAGGGCAATGGAGGCACTCGTCTATCACCTTGACATGGCATTCCAGAAATCAGGACAACCCAGAATTGGTTGTCCTTATTGGTTGAAATAAGGACAACCCAGGAATTAGAGATCAGTCAGCTTAACTTCTGTATCAGGAAAGATAATGGAGATCATAAATTAAGGAATCCATTTGGAAACATCTTAAAATAATAAGGTGATTGTAATAGCATAGGTTTGTCAAGAACAAATCATGTCAACCTAACCTATTAGCTTTCTTTAACAGAACAAGCCTTGTGAATAGGGGAGACATGATAGATGTGGTATAGTTAGACTTTAGTAAGGCATTTGATAGAGTCTTGTATGACCTTGTCATTAACAAACTAGGGACATACAACCTAGATGGAGCTATTATAATGTGGATGCACAACAGGTTGGATAACCATTTCCAGAGAGTAGTTATCAGTGGTTCATAGTCATGTTGGAGGAGCATAACAAGTGGAGTTCCACAGGGATCAGTTCCACGAGGCGTACAGATAGTTCGGATTAGAAGCCTAATCCGAACTATCTAGTCCGTGCTGCGTGTAGCCGCGCGGCACGGGGTTCGCACTAGCCTGCTTTTAAAAATGGCGGCGCCGGCTTTATGCTAATGAAGCCCGGGAAATTCAAATCCCGGGCTTCATTAGCAAGTTCGGTATGCATACATTACCCCCCTAGTTCGAACTAGGGGGGTAGTGTAGACATACCCTCAATGACTTAACCACCTGCATTCTGCTACAAAGACCTTTTACATCTGCACTTGAAAGGGAATCCTCTGAACTGTCATTCATGTTAAAATTCGACACTCCAAAAAGGAATGAACAAACACTCAGGCTATCTTACCCATTACCAAGATAGCTTCCCCAATTATCACCTCTAATACCATTAACTCACAAACATCCCACTCTCCCCACCTCTAATATCAATTCACAGACACTTACCTTCCTTCCTCCCCCCCCCCCCCCCCGCATCCCCCTCCTGTTCTGAAATGTGATTTGTCCTTTTCATATGTGTTCATTTTTTTTAATTGTATCCTTTGGTATATATGGTTGTGACTATTTTCTTCCACTATTTGATCTGAGGAAGTGGGTCTGGCCCACAAAAGCTCATCATCTAATAAACCATCTTGTTAGTCTTTAAAGTGCTACACTGTCCTGCATTTTGCTTCAGCTACCCCAGACTAACATGGCTACATTTCTATTACCTTTCAGTTTTATGATTTTATGATTCTAACAAGAAGTCTGGTTCTATACCATTATAGTCAATGAGCATACCATTGACTTCCATGGGGAAAGGATCAATCCAAAAGGAGCTTTAAGCAGTCTGACTAGAATACTTTCCCACTAAGCAGATCATTTTTAGTTTCTTGACTCCTGTGATGTCAACATTTCCTTCTAGAATCTTCCCGGGGTGAGTCTAATGTGGTGACTTAGACTTAGATGCATACCATTTACAAATATTAAACCCTTCTCATATTGCCTCTGAATTGGTCTCAAATAGTTTGAGTCTAAGATGGTGCTGCTGACATGCTGAAAAGCTGCAAGACAGGGTATAGCAGAAAAAGCAGCTAACAGGAACATACATTAATAAGTAGTTCATCTCCTGTATTAACTTACACTTTCTTCTGTCTCTTATGTATATAAATTAAACCAATCTGAACCCAATTATACTCATACATACACATCTAAGGGAGTCTAGATTGGTCACATATACACATAATAACTTCTTTGCATGTTAGCAACACCAACTCAGACTCCCTTATGCCCACTGATATGCTCCTGCAAATGTGGACAAGTCAAAAATGAAACAACCAAAGACCTAATCACAGCAAAAGCAGAAGATTCATGTGCTACGGTGATAAGCCTACTTTAAAGGCAGCTTCAAAAACAGCAACTACTTTAAACTCTAAAAGAGAGCCACTTAGGACCTTTTAGCCTGGAAAAAATTACAAGGGCCTAAGTCCAAATGCAGAGTTTATATCAGCCTACACATTTGGGGGAACAGACACTTCCTGGCAGTTAAACAGAAGTTAGCCTAATGGTTTCGGAATTGTTTTGACTTTGAGCCAATGCAATTAGGGATCTGTACAAAATTACAGCTGTCCTGTGCAAAGAGGACTATCACAGTATGCTTCAGAGGTGTGTTCTTACAGATAGATTGGGTCCAACTGGACAGGGTTTAATTTGCAATTTAACAATGATACTAAACATTTGTCTAGACCCTAATAGGCTGGATGGAAAAATAAAAGCTTTAAAAGAAAATCCACAGAATATAAGAGTCTTTGCAGTAATCCTACCAAAAAGCTAAGAATGAACTGGATCAATGTACTAGCTTGAACTACTGAACAAAATATTTTATGTAGCATTTGGTTAGTAAATGCTCTAAATGTGTCTACATTTCAGATAAATGAATTTAAAATAAAACAATCCTTTTCAACATTTGAAGTATGTATTAAGACGTTCAACCTGATTGAAGGACCTGCCTCCACCCTAGGGTCTCAGAGCCCAACCCCCAGTTTACATGGCAATTTTTACCACATTTCATGAGCCATGCAAGCCTGAATCAGTTGATCCATAGCAGTGGGACTAAGAGCCCACAACTTCTTTGGCTGTGTAGATGTACCATGGGATTGATTATTAATATAATCTGGAACAGAAAAATTCTGTGCCACCATAGCCATTCTGCAGCTGAGCAGAATGTGGTTTCCTTACTCGAATGTGATTGAGGGGGTCTTCTCTTTAGCATTGGAAATGCTATAGAACCTAGGATAGGTTCTATTTGTAGTAATGGGGGGGGGGGAAGAGTTTTTCCTTAATATTATTCAGGAGGAGGTTTTATTCTATGCATAATACATTTTTAGGTTGTTAAATATGTCTTAGGGTGTGTTTGAGAGATTCTATCAAAGACCCTGAGTGTGTTCCACATAGGTTTGAAACAGGTCCATGTTAATACAAGTTTTCTTCCACTTGACTCCCCCTCTACACACCTTTTCCTTTTACTTCTGCTTTAACTTTCTAACAACTCATCAGACCAAAAAAACCCAACGAAGTTCACTATCTACAAACCATGAACAAAACACAACCTAAATAGTTACCACTAACCCCAATGCTTCATGTTCTAGGGAATAAGTTCTCAGTGATCTTAAAACAGACTGAAGAAGAAACACTCTCTTCTACACACAATTTGCAATGTACAAAAATTGTTGATTGTAAGTAATTTTATTGCATTCCTGGGTAAGTATGATTGAGTGTAAACGTCTAACCACTTAATAAGTAGATGCTTATCAGTTAATGGTGTCAGTTACATGCAGCGAAGCCTCCTTCTCAGGAGCTGGGCAGGGCTCTGTACCTGGGGAGGAAGGAGGATCAGCAGTTATATATTACATGATTGGGAGTATAGTTTCATTATTAGACAGTCTAATAGGTGGGTTGGAAGGAAGGTAACCAATCTGTCATAAGAAGGTAGTGTTAGAGTGTTCTATTCTCTCCTAATCTCCTTTGTGGTTGGTTACTGTTTGTTTGTGTTTTTTGTGAGGAAGTGGGAGCAAATGTGGATCCACTGCAGACTACATGATACTTCTTATCTCAGGTAAAGCTTTGGAAAGGTAAGCAGGTAATTCCTTGCCATTGTAGAACCTAATTAGATGTTGATAATATGGCAATCTAGCTGGACAAGGGACATAATAGTGCGAATGTACGTCAAAGGGGAAATCCTGGCTCCTCTGATGTCAATGGCAAAACTCAAATTTACTTAAATAGGGCCAGGATTTCACCTCAACTGTCTGCTTCTACACCTCCACATCTTTTCCCTCTACCTCCCAAGCCAGTGGAGTATAGGAAGGAACAGATCTAAGGGTATGTCTACACTACCCCCCTAGTTCGAACTAGGGGGGTAATGTATGCATACCGAACTTGCTAACGAAGCCCGGGATTTGAATTTCCCGGGCTTCATTAGCATAAAGCCGGCTCCGCCATTTTTAAAAGTCGGCTTGTTCGAACCCCGTGCCGCATGTAGCCCCGTTCCACGAGGCGTACAGATAGATCGGAATGGCTACATAGTTCGAACTATCTAGCCCGTGCCGCGTGTAGCCGCGCGGCACGGGGTTCGAACAAGCCGGCTTTTAAAAATGGCGGAGCCGGCTTTATGCTAATGAAGCCCGGGAAATTCAAATCCCGGGCTTCGTTAGCAAGTTCGGTATGCATACATTACCCCCCTAGTTCGAACTAGGGGAGTAGTGTAGACATATCCTTACTGCTTCAGTCTGGTTCTTAAGCACTATATCCTGTGAAGCATGTGCCGCCGCCACCAGATTCATCAGGCTATGATGTATAATGCCCATCTTGAATCATCCATTGAAAGTTGTCTTTTTTCAGCAGGAGCCCATATGGGAGGATTTAGGTTACTTAAATCTCTCAAAATTGCATCTTTCAATCTCATTTGTGGTTGGGCTCATGCTCTACTTCCTTCAACCCTATCTCTATCAACCTTCTGTGAAAGCATACCTACTCCAACACATTGGACATGACCCATCTCTTCAGTTATGTTGTCCTCAACTGGAGCAAGACTAACTGGCTAGGATGATCTGAGTATTTCCTTTTATGTGACAAAATCAGAGCTATTAATACACCTTAACATTTGACATTGAAAACTGTTTCATTTCCTCTTCTCAATTGTTTTTTCTGCTTCATCTCTACAACACTCAACGTCCATGTCTTAGTTTTCACAGACATCTTGCCACCCAGATGGAGGTCTTATAAGCTGCTAAAATACCACTGATGCAAAACCAATCTGACATGGAGATATAGGGCCTCCTGCTGTCAACTGACTATCCTGATAGATAAAACTATTCACCGATTCAGTGTACTGTCCATTTTATACTGCATCAGCAGGTTGCTCATTTCTGTTTTACAGAAGGCACACTCAGCTTTGATTTTATCAGCACCAATCTTGCATCCCCTAGACCGCATTTTTTCACAGGTCTTCCAAGCATTATTTGTAGCTGGTCAGTAATTTATCCCAGTAAGGCAGTATCATCACATACATGAGATCCTCTACAGATACATCTTTGAATTTCTTATCTCCTGCTTTAGCTCAGTAAAGTTTGTCAATGGATAGTTTATTAGAACATTAATTTAGGTGAAAGAACAAATTCCTGGCCCACTCCTGATTCTACTGAAAGACAGTCTGCAATACAACTATTGTCTCTCACACCACTAAATGTTCCATGGTACACTTCCTTCAGTAGGCACATTAATTCCTCAAACGCCCTTCACTTGTGGCAGTATATCAGTATTCACAGTGCTAATCAATGAACTTAGTCAAAAGTGGCTGCAAAATCTATACATTTGATGTGAACTTTCTACTGCTGTACCTGTGCAATACCGTCCCATAGAGCTTACAGCATATGGATAGTAGATCAACCTGTACAGAAAACAACAGTGCTTGTCACCCATTTTTGAGTGAGACAACATTTCAGCTAGTTCAATAGCATGATCATAAGCACTTTCCTTGGGACTGACACCAGTATTATTCCCCTATAACTTGAACTAGCTGATGGCACTCATTTTCTGAAAAATGGGATGATGCAGCACAGTTTCCAATCTTCTGGAATTTGACCAGTTTTCTAAACTTAAGTCAGTTTCAGATAGCCGGTTATTCAGACTTCCATTTTTAACAGTTCTAACAAAACATTGTCAACTTCAGATGCTTTATCATTTTGTAACTGTTTGACTGTCACTTCCTCTAATATCACTGGCATTTTATTTGCTGGGTTAATTTCTTGAGTAAATTTCAGTTTAGATGGCACTCAGTTTCTTAATTTACAAAAATACTCACACCACCACTTTAATTTTATCTCAGTATCCCAGCAGCCATTCTCCATTTTTGTCCTCACCTGGCATAAACTATGAGTAGGGTCATCCAGATAGGAACTTAAAAGCCTTAAATACACATTTCCTGTCATGTCTTTCAGCAGCTTACTCAGGGAACTGTGCTATTCTATTCCACCACAGATTACATCAGGGATTCTCAAACATTTTTGGCGGGCCCCTCCTTAAAAATATTTCAGGATGTGATGACTCCCTCTACCACAAAAAAAGTGATATGAAATTACTGTTCATATTCATAGAAACATGCTCATGCTATTGCCATCCTTACTTCTGTGTTGCTGTTGGTAGTAGTGCTGCCTTCTGTAGATGTCCAGCTGTGAAGACAGCACTGCTACCAGCAGCAGCACAGAAGTAAAAATGGCATAGGATGGTGTTGCACCCTTACTTCTGCTACTGCTCTCTGGCCCTCCCAGCTCTGAAAGCAGCAGTGCAGAAGGTTGGCAATACAATACCATGCCACCCTTATTTCACTCCCACCTATAGATAGCCATACAAAGCTCACTCAGTGTCAGTGGCCAGTACCCACAAAGACTCATCTTTTCTAAGATAATTCCCGAGAATTTTTTTTATAGACAAGTGTCAATCACCCAACAAACAGCGCTTATGATTAGGGATGTAAAATACCAGTTTATCAATTAACCGGCTAAATGTTAGGTTAACCTAATTTTTAACTGGCTAACCAACTAGCGGGTTCTCTGGCTCCAGCCCCCCCAACCCTGGGGCTCCCAACCTCACACTTGGGCTGGGGCTAGTCGCTGGCTCCTGGATCCAACTGAAAGCTGCATGAGGGGCTGGAGCAGCCCTCTGCCGGCAGCAGGCTGTGGAGGAGGGGAACTGCTCTCCAGGGAACCAGTTAACATCAGGTAAACATCCCCTAGAAAGGTTAACTGGTTACCCGTTCACATCTCTACTTATCATGCAACTATTGACATACTTTGAATTATGATAATTCTAGCAGAAGTTGGAGGCAACTTTTAATATGCATACTATTGAGGCATTGGATGGTGTTTTCATCTATGGAAAGTGCACAGCACACTTTGAGCACTACAACACTAAGGGTGTGTCTAGACTACAAGGATTTTTTTTTTTTTTAAAGTGGCCTTTTTTCTAAAAATCTTTACCTGCGTTTAAACTGCTGCCGTGTTCTTTCAAAAGTAAATCGAAAGAATGCAGCAGTTTTTTCGACCACAGAAAACCACATTTTACCAGGAAGAATGCCTTTTTTCGAAAGTGCTCTTTTGAAAAAAGGCGCTATGTAATTCAAACTGTGCTTTTTCGAAAGAGAACAGCTAGACTGCCTAGGTACTCTCTTTCGAAAAAGCGGCTTGCTTCTTTTAAAGTACTGATTATAGTCTAGACACTCTTTTTCGAAAGAGGCTTTTTCAAAAGTATCTTTTGAAAAAGCCTCTTTCAAAAGAGGCGTGAAGTCTAGATGTAGCCTAAAACATTTACAATATTCCTCCCTAAAATATTTTATTTATGTACATTAACATTTCCTGTCAAATTCATTAAAAAATGAAGTTTCAGGAAAAAAGGAAGTGACTATCAATAAAACTCCTGAATCAAATGCAAAATTAAGACATCAAGTATGTATTTACTAATTAATATTGCTTCTTTATACGATGACATAAAAACCAGTTCAACAATTCTAGCACGGCTTCATAAAAAGCACTGCTGCTGTAAACTAGGTCCTTTCTTAGAAACTGAGCAGACACAGTGCTCATTTATTATTTAAGGTGTCTTGTGCCCATGTCAGCTCCTGATTAATAATTAAAATTAATCTCATTATGGTAGATTTCATTACAGGATAATTTAATTAAATGATGAATTGGCTCCCAGATGTCACCATTTGTGCCACCTTTTAAATAATGCTGGTGATGACACAGATTTGCCAGGTGGATCAATTAACAGATTTTGCCATTTTAGCAGCAGGACTGGCATTGCTCACTACTATTACTACTGATACACAGGAATGAAGACCTGGACACAAAGGTGTCAGTAGGCAATTTTTATAAAGGGTTTTCAAACATATTGAGCATACAAGACTTCTACCATTAGTGTCCTTGTGGAGATGGTGTGCCAGGACCATTCCTTATCCCCGAAGCCTAGTCACTGCTCCAAAGGTGGCTAGGCTATTTTAAAATTCATGTCTAGGTTAGAGACCTGACCTGAGTTAGTTTAAGACTACAAATTCAGCTTCCTAAGATTTTAGGTGAAGGGAGGGGTTGGAGAGAAGAGAATTAGGAAGGAAGAGAAGAGGAAAAGAGGCACCAAGGTATCTTCAAGGGGAGAAAATGACAGCTATAAACAACCTTCTCCAACACTTCAGTCTACTATAATAATCAGTGGCCTATTCCCCCCTCCCACACACACACTTTCAATTTGCCCTTGCTATTAAAAAATAAGTAAAACAAACAAACAATTGGGCTTCTAATTTAGTTTTTTCAATTCAAAGCAAGGTATCAAGAAGTTGCTAAAACACCAACCACAGATGAGTGGAAAGCCAATATGATCATAATAGGGACCAGAAAGAGGGAAGAAATGAGGATCTTGCCTAAAACTAGGGATCATATCAAAAGGTATTTTCCAAGAAAATATTATGAGAAAAATATTCAGAACAGTGAGAGGGGGGAGAAAGCATTTATTTTATCATCTTCTCCAATGTGTTACATTTCATATTAAAAGAACACATTGTACACAACCCACAATACTTTCTTTTAAAGAATTTTATGTTATTAAATAAAAAAATTAATAGCAGCAGGCATTAATAAGCTAATGGTGCTACTTTAGATAGCTAAAGTTGCCTGAGACACCAAGAACCTGTTATTGACTTATTCAGAAGAGTACCACTGATGCCAAAGTTAATGATCACTAATGCAGCAAAGAAGAAAAATATGTTAAAGTTAAAAGCAGAAAGCTATAATTTTGACAGAGGTCACCCACATGATAACACCTTTAAATATTCATTTCACAGACTAAGAAGAATTCCAGGGCCTGTAGTGTTACCAGAAGGTTGTATGTAAAAATAAAACTGTCAAATTTTAAATTTTGAAGTTGAAATTGCAGTAGCAGTTCTGATATCAACTTCAAACCATTCACATTTTGCTGTGGGTTTGTTGGTGAAGGGTTTGGTGATGACAACAGCTTCTTTATAACTTTTAGTCCAGTGACTAGTGCATTCTTCTAAGAGGGAGAGGAGACTCCTGTTCAACTCTCCCCACACCCAGTCAGAGGCGGCAACTGAACCTGGGTCTCCCTCATTCCAGGGGCACCTGGGGTCCACCCTCACCAGTTGCCTTGCTTGTTATATGAAAGCTTATTTCTTAACTTTATCACCACTATTTTCAGTTCTTTAAGCAATACAATTATTACACAAAAATCTACATTTGCAAGTTCTCTTATACCATTAAACAAACAAAAAAAAAAACCCAAATCTTTCTACTTCCATCCTTAACCTATAGGATTAATCTGTTTTGTACATAAGAATTATATTAAATACTTGCTCAATACTTTATCAATTTGCAGAGTAAACAAAGCTTTTTATTTAAGCAACTCAGTTTCCTATTCCAGAAAAGCTGATGGTATTTCAGAACTGTTCGCATTAACAACTCCCAACTTAAATTAACCGTATCATTCTCTGGTGATGCATAAGAACACTGCGCCAACCCAAAGGTCCATCTAGCTCAGTATTCTGTCTTCTGACAGTAGCCAATGCCAGGTGACCCAGAAGAAATAAACAGAACAGGCAATAATTAAGTGATTCATCCCCTATTGTCCATTTCAAACCTCTAACAGAGGCAAAGAACACCTTCCCTATCCATCCTGGCTAATAGCCATTGATGGACCTAACCTCCATGAATATACCTATTTTTTTTAACTCTGTTATAGATTTGGCCTCACAACATCCTCTGGCAAGGAGTTCCACAGATTGATTGTGCATTGTGTGAAGTACTTCCTTTTGTTTGTTTTAAACCTGCTACCTATTAATTTCAATTGATGACCTCTAGTTCTAGTATTATGGAAAGGAGTAAATAATTCTTCCTTATTCACTTTCTCCATACCAGTCATGATTTTATAGACCTCTATCATATCTCCTCTCCCCTTAGTCATTGTTTTTCTATGCTGAAAAAAATCTCAGGTTTATTAATCTCTCCTCATATGGTAGCCATTCCATACCCTTAATCATTTTCATTGCCATTTTCCAAATTTTTTTCAGTGCCAGTATATCTGTTTTGAGACGAGGTTATCACATCTGCATGAAGTATTCAAGATGTGAGCATGCCATGGATTTATATAGAGGCAATAAGAGATTCTCTGTTTTATTCTCTCTCTCACTTTTGAATGATTCCCAACATTGTTTGATTTTTTGATTGCCACTGTACATTGAGTTGATGTTCTCAGAGAGCAGCTGGTTGGATCTCCTGTACAGAGATCACACACCAGCTGACCAGAATCAGTGTGCTAGAGTGAACATCCTCTTGAATTTCCCCATCTGGGCATTAGCGTTCTAGGTAGCTGGGCATGTGTCTGGGTACTGTGGCCTCTCCACTAAGCAACAGTGGCCTCTCCACTGGTGCAACAAGATTGATTCCAACAATCTCCTGTAGGTACCAAAAATTCTGGCAGGGAGACATCCAAGCCTCATATGACATCACCTCAGTAACACTCTATCCTCAGCCACCTAGCCAAACTTTGTAGACAAGTCACAAAGTTAGCTTATACAACAAACATTGCAAAACACATGGAAAGTTCTGTAGATTTCCAAAGTAGTAGTAGCAGTTGTATTGGTTATAGACAACAGACTGGCTTGATGAAACTTAAACATACATTGTTCAGTAAAATAGCTTAATTTAAATACATTGATGTTTGGTTAGCTGTTTTAAAAACAAATAGAAGTAGTCAAACTTGTCATTCATTAGTAATAAATATTCTTATTAACTTGGGTTTTAAAGGAAAGAAAAATTCAGCTTTAAATTTTTCTGCATCCAAATATGTATGACAAAGACTGATGGGTTATTCCTCCTAAGCTCTCACTCTGGCAAGACAGCAAAAACCCCTTTTAGTTTGTTCACATTTATGCTCACACTTACCCCTGGTGTACTAAAGCCAGAGAGGGATGCCTACACAGCATTCCTCTTTCAAATTTTATAAGGAGTAAGGGTAATTTCAAAAGAAGGATTTTCTTTCAAAATAATTGCATCTAGATAGCGTTTCTTTTTTCGAAATAGGGTATTTCAAAATAGCAGCCGGATGCGATTATGCAAATGAAGCGCAGGAAATTCAAATCCGTGCTTTATTTGCAATTTCGCTCAGCTGCATTTGAATTCCTCTCTCGAAAGAGGAATGCAGTGTAGACATACTCCAGGAGTGTTGTTCAGTAATTAAAACATGTTCATAGGATATCAAGTAATAATATTAATTAAAAAGGACAACAGTAGTGACTTTTTTTTTTTTTTTTTTTTTTTTTTTTTACCAGAGAGGTCTCACTGAAACACTGGCAGATATTACAGATTAACTACCCAATGCTGTATTCTTCACGAGCATGTAACATACACTCAGATCAATCCGAATAGTGCTCACAAGGGCAGAAGATCAGTTAATGTGCAATCTCAGGAAGCTGTGGAGTATAATTTTCACTCATAAGACTATGCAGTTACGTCTGTAGGGTAAAGAGTTTTCATAAGATGATCTTATTCTTCCAAGTACACTTCTAGACAAAAAATATCTTTTTGGATCAAGGGCACATGTGGACACCGAAAAACAGAATCCTGCTATTAATACATAAAAAAGGAAATGCATGGTTCAAGTGGAGAAGGACAGAAAAGATACTTTAGCAGCAAATTTGAACTCCAAGGAAAGGAACCTGCGTGTATCTTAGGTCTAAGATTTAATTCTGCCTTAAAATACAAATGAAAACAAGAGATTGAAATTGTGTCCGTTTTCCCATTCATTGCTATAAATGGCTGCTTTTAGTCTTCAACAAAATATTTAAGCACATGCTGAACTGTAAGCATGAGTAATCTCATTGCTTTTAATCTGGACTGGGGCACTGAGTGCCAGATCTTTATCCTATCCTGAAGGAACTCTGGAATGCTTGCTATGGATGATTTAACACCAAGCTGAGAAGCCAATCCAGTCATTGCTTTCCAAACACTGGAAGTCACAAACTTATGAAACAAATACAGCTGCATAGCTCAGTATTCTCTGAGGGCACATCTACACAGCAACATTATTTCAAAGTAATTAGCATTATTTTGAAATAACTTAGTCTGCGTCTAGACAGCATGCAGTTATTTTGAAATAATGTTGAAATACTGTGCAGCTGAAGGACTTCTTACTCCCACTCCTGTAACCCTCTTTGTACGAAGAGTAAGGAAAGTCAAAGGAAGAGTGCCCTATTTCAAAGTAAGTGCTGAGTAGATGCTCACAATTTCAAAATAAGCTATTTTGAAATAAGCTATGCAATTGATGTATATCTTGTTTTGAGATAAGCCCTGCTGTGTACACGCATCCTTATATTCCAAGTCAAAAGGTATAGTCAGCTGCATATTGTGTGGTAAACTGTATTAGTGACACAGCGCCATGGACGTAAGCAGAGGAAACTATATTAATTCAATCAAGTTGCTTATATCAATGGGATATTTTACTAATATATGGAACAATGGTAGTTTAACAGAGTGACAATTACTAGTTTCAATCAATATTTCTGCTATTCTGGATCTTACCTAGTTAAAAAAGATATATATTACTAATGTGACTGCAGGTCTGGGACAGTACACTAGTGGTGGAAGAGAAAGCAGCCTCTAGACTCTCAGTCAGAGAGAGGCTGGGTATTGCTGAATTAGGGAGCCAATAACTAACTACCTAAACACCTTTCCATTCCAAGCCCATAACAAATGAACTTCAGCATGGGAAAAAAAAAAATCTAGCCCTTCATTTTTAATGTCCTAGTGCCTAACTCAGGCAGAATTCTTCCAGGAGCTCACATTTGAATGACTGGTCTCTTCTCCTTGTCCCTTGCTCTTATGTCCACTACACTAATATGGCTTTTTAGACATATCTCTTCATAATAGACCTACAAATAATTAGTGTCTCCAGAACTTCTAGGAGATAGAATAAACTAGTTTGCCCCTACCCCTCAGTTTATAACTAGACACATGGTTAAGACAAAGTTTGTGCCCAATGGACAGTTTCTCACGGATACATTTGAAAGAGCTTTTATCAGTCATCTATATACATAGGATAAAATAATATTCCTTATTTCTATGTAAGTTGTTAGAACTAACCTTTTTATTTTTAGCAGTACATAAACTCACAGGAAGACCAACATACCTTTGATAAGAAATACCAGTAAGAAAGAGCTTTTCCCATTGCAGATTTAACATTGATCAAATTTCCCACGATTACAATATACACTTGATGGGAAAATATTTACATTTCCCCTCATAATAAAGATTGTCTTATCCTTAACTGTTAGATGTTAGAGACAACAACATTCTCATCAGTACTTTCTACTTTGAAAATTTGTTTTTGTTGGCTCTGATAAGAAATTAAAATATGTATTAATACAAATGTGTTGGATACCTTTTAGTATGGTACTGACCAGCCAGACATTATAAGCATAGAAACCCACTTAGTTTTATGTCACAGTCTTCAGGTAAAATATATTTTTTCAACATGTCACTTTTAAGTAGTATATTTTTGGAATAGTAAACCACATTTAGTTAAAGTGCCATTTGAAGACATTAGAGCTTTACAATCTTTATTTTTAAGGTGTCTCTAAAAATTAGTGTTGTAGTCAGTTAAATTCAACAGAGCTTCATCAATTTAGTAGAAACAAATAAGGACATTTTACTTGTGTGTTCACCTAGAAACTTGGGTAACACTTCCTCATTGTAAGCGGCTGATTCTGAAGCTACTTTAATTCTTAATGTCTTAATCACTTGCACTTACTAAATTATTTAAAGTGCTCTGAAGAACAAAGATTAGATGTTTCTTCCTCTGCAGGCAATGGAGTAAGTGAGGACTCTAGGTTCCCAGAATATGAAAGGGGGTGGGGGAAAGAGGAGGGAAAGAGTTGCTCATGAGTGTTTTGTTTCACGGTTTGCCTTTTTGTTAAGTACTTTTTGTTAAGTATTAGAGAACAAAAAAAAAAAATTAAAAAGGATGAAACATTAGGAGTGGATTCACGTTTTGTTTTCAAAATTTTCCTGCATTAAGAGTGTTCCTCTTCCTGATTCCATTCATCTGCCTTTGTTTCCAGATGATTTTTATTCAAAGTCTATTACTTAAGGGGGGAAATTAATGAACTGAGGCACCTGTTTTCATGCTATTGTAGTATCTTTGGATGTTGAAAGGGAACACACTTTAGAATTAACAATTCCCTTCCCATAAAGAGCTATATCTTAAAGGGCTCCTACTATCCATCAGCATCTATGGTGTGAAGATCAGCAAAACCAGTACAGGCCTATCATTTAGAAAAGGACAAACCATGAAAAGGGAAGAGTCTCTACCCATTTTGAAGCATTATGCTTTGTTCTAAGGGAATGTGGGAATCTAGCGATGGGGGTTTCGTAATGTAAAATGGCGGGGGAAGGAGAGAGGTTGGTGGCAAGGTGGGCTGGGAGAGGTGCAGGGCCCTGGGAAATAGATCTATGATTAAAAGAGAGCTGGAATAATTTTTAAGGTGGGAATGCTAAGAGCCACTGAACAAAGCCAGGGGCAATAAAACAGCAGCCATTCGCCAGGGTTAGCCCCTGGTGAGCCACTGCTACTATATTTAGCTGCACCTCAGCAGGTACAGGCGATCACAGCTCCCATTGGCTGCAATCCCCCATACCTGCAGAGGCGCAGGTAAATACTGTGGTGGGCGACTCATCAGGGGCTAACCTTGGCAGACTGGTATTTGCCCATTCTTGAACTAAACTGTAAACTCCATGAATAAGGGAAACCACTCCAAGCCAGGGGGTGCTGTAGCACCCCTGTCCCCTGGCACTCTTATTTCCAGCACCTATGTGTGATTGTGTTGATCTACTACATAAACCATCCTACAGAGGTAAAGAAAGGGGACACTGTGGCTACACTGCTTATATGAGCAGCGGCTGACTGCTCCAGTGCTGGTGTGCAGCCTGAAGGGATGATACCTTCTACCTTAACCCTGAATTATCTCTTTAAATCAAGCTAAGCACAGGTATAGTGCATTTCAGCCAGTCAATGTCAGCTTAATCTTCAGAGAAGAATTCTACCACAAGTCAAAAAGTTGTACAGATTTTTCTCTCGCACTCTAAACGATGGCATTTACTTTATAAGATTAAAGAATACTGCCAAGCACAGCACTGATTTTTTTTTTTTACTCTCCCTTTTTTCCCCTCACATTTGAAGTTCCTCTCTTAGGGAATGCTCTTGAAACTAAGCATGCTTGCAAAGAATAAGATTACCAGGTAGTCATAAAAAAAGTACCGGACACGCTTCATCGGGGGAGGGACCAGCCGGCGGGAGAGCGGTGCTGGCCGGGAGGAGGGTGGGGCGGGAAACAGAGCTAACGGGGAGGGCAACAGGGCTGGCCAGGAGACATGGGGGGGCCGACGGGAAGCAGGGCTGGTTGGGGGTGGGATGGGGAGTCGGATGGAATGGGGCTGGCTGCGGGATATCGGGGGGGGGGTGGCCGGCGGGGGCAGAGCTGGCCAGGGGAGCTCAGCAGGAGGAGAATGGGGAGGGGCTGGGAGAGGGGATAACTGGCCGCCGGATGCAGGGCTGGCGGGAGCTGCAGCGGGGCTGGCCGGGGAAGATCCGGAGCAGGAACCGGCCAACAGGAGACAGAGCTAGCAGCAGTGCGGGAGGACTGTCCAAGGAAGACGGGGAGAAGAAGTCGGGCAGAATTAACCAACCGACCGGCTAGGACGGGGTGGGGGAGCGAATCAGCCAGTGGGTAGCAGGACTGACTCAGGCTCTGCAGATCTCAGGGCGCTCCCGTTCCACACACGGCAGTCTGGCTGCGGTTCCACCACATGCTTGACTGGCGCGCAGGAGGGCCGCCCATCCTCCTCCTCACACGCAACCAGGGCTCCCAGTGCCGATCGCGCCCCGCCTCCCAGTCACTCCCCCCACCCCCGCCAGGCTTCAGCCTGGCGCCCAACCGGAAAACCAGGAAATACCGGACATTGGACATGTCCAGTATTTTCTGGATTTTTTTATCGGGCAGAGGGCCCGAAAACCGGACACTTGGCAACCGAAGGGGTGAGGGTAGGGGGAAGTTGAAGCACATAATACACCAGGTGAGATGTCCCTATCTGAACATGGAAATACTGAAAACAGCAGCTTGATATGTCTGACTTATGGACATGTTAGAAGGAATAATCTATGAATCAGAAATGGAAGCAGTAAGAGAAAACCATACAAACGCTTTTAAAAAAGTCAAAGTTAAAATCTAAAAGCCTAATTACAGTGGAGTATCCTCACCTCAGAGAACTCAAAATTTGAATACTGTGAATTCTATATTGAATATGTATATTATATTTTGTTTTACTATCATACAAATATGTCCAAATACTTGTGTTACCTGAGCATAATGAAACAGGCTTCAAGACTCATAAGGTCCTAAAATTAAATACAGTGAAATTATCCTTAGTGGCACATCACTGGCAAAATATAAACTAATGTATCTCTCACCTTCACTCTATTGAACTAGACATCAAACAAATCTTGGATTTAATTTAAAAATATTATGTAGGTACAAATAATTATGCACAACAAATAATACAAGCTTTTATCTTATCTAACTTAGCTAAAAAGGCAACAGTCATGGAAAAACTAAAAAAAAGAGTCAAATGTGTAATTCATGATTGCTATATAGTACAAAAATTATCAAGGGTGAAATCAAATTTATTGCAGCTGTAACACTTCCAAAAGAGAACAGAGGTATGGATTTATGCCAATGAATATAATTTGAACAGCTGATCACATGATCTTCAAACTAACTACATTAACTTCATTGTACAAAGAGAAAAGTAAAACCCACTAAATTTCAAAAACTAAGGAGTAGGTAAGTATTTTCCAGTTGGAAAAGAAAGATTTTTAAATCTGTTAATAAGTTTCATCAAGCTCTCTAACATGATATATAATACCAATTAGAAACTATTAATTCAGAACAAATGGATTTAACATAACACCACCACAATTTTAAAGAGAATATATACACTTAATTTTTACCTTCAGATGCACACTTTTCATCAAAAACAAAACTAAAGTACTGACAGGTCTTTATGAAGTTTTCATATCAAAATTTTGTTCTATTGGTGTTCTACAGTTCTCAGAAAGCTTAGGATCGATAAGCATGTCATCTCCCTTCTGGCTTGCAACTCCCATGCTCAGTGGACACAAAGTGAGAGATTTCAGCACAGCCACCAGTCATTAATATAGATCCAAATTCAAGAAAGCATCCCTTTTCAGGAAGGCACCTAAGCACATGCTCATATATACATACATATTTCAGTGTTTTCCTGAATTGGAACTAGGGTTGCCAGATGGTTTCAACAAAAATACTGGACACACTTCACATCACACCACAATCTACATTACATCTTATTTAGAAAATACTGGACATTTATATTTTCGCAATTTGTTTCCCAAACAGAAAGCTCAAATACTGAACTGTCTGGTTCAAAACCAGACACCTGGCAACCCTATATATAACTGGAAGGGAGTATGATGTTTTGGCTATACAGTACAGTCATGCACATTCATCCTGAAAAATGTGGAGATTTGGACTTGCCATATTAATAACCAGTGACCAGACTATAGGGCCTACTAAGTCTCCAGCATCTTAGTCCAGCAGTGGTCAGGTGCCAAAAAGGGTACTGCATGGTACCATGGGGAATTTCCGTAGTGTATGGCCAGCTGCAGGAATAAGGGTGTGGTGGGAATGGGGGAGAACTGGACAGAGCTCCTTGCATTTCAGCAATTTTGTTCTGTCCTCTGAAGGTAGGATAATAAGTAATCTGCTTAACCCGCATGAAAGGAGATTTAGGTGAGAGAGAGAGAGAGAGAGAAAGAGAGAAAGAAAGGTTACTAAAGTACTAGAATAGGTTGTCTCAGGAGTTTGTGGAATCACTGTGTTTGAAGGTTTTTAAGGAAAGGGATGAACTAGACAACCTCTTGAGATCTCTTATGTTTTCATGATTCTATGAGGAAGCTCATAAGCAGCCAGATAAGGCTGCTGTATATAAAATGAGAGTTGGGAGGGAATTAAATTAATACATCCTAACATGCAGGCAGGCTTCAACTCCACAAGCAGTTTCTCCCAATGGCTGCAGATGTATAGAATAAGTAAAGCAAAAGCAAAACTGAGAGCAGACATTGCATACAAATGATAGGACCCACTGGCAAGCTCTGAAAATGCTAAGTTTTGATTGGCTGTGATTTCTGCATGTTATTATCCTGCCATTTCTGTTTTATTAGCAACAAGTTAGATCTATTCTGAAGCAAACTAAGTTTAAAAAAAAGTAATTTACACAAATATGGAATACCAGACCCCATATTTAGTATCAAATCACTGTTTTAATCAAATATATTGTTTTTCTAGTCTGGTTCATGTTGATTTTCTGTCATTTAAAATACTAAGCTGAATACAACATATTACAGTAGAATCATCTGATCTTTTAACTTGTACAGAGTGCAAGAATAGCCACTACCTCACAACTCTATGGGGCCAAAAAGTGTAAAGCTTGATTATGAATTTCGCTCAGTGCAAGAAAACTACCATTTAATATCAAAATATGAAATATAGAGATAGTTTAAATTCCTTTTAGCCACTGAAAACAGTAGAAGTGTTAGTAAATATGTCTTGATGTAACACAAAACAAGTAATAACAAACATTTACAATAAACCAAAAGTTTTCAATAACATTTCAAGTAAATTATAGAGCAGCTAATTAAACTGCTTCTCTGAAATCAGTTTAAATGTTAAAGAATTCTGACTAAAACTACCAATTACCCTGGCTAAAAAGATACTCAAAATGACATGAAAACAGATTTTTACAGAATTAAATACAAGAAGAGTCTTTGAGAAGGACGCGCTCAGAAATTAAAAACCTAACAGCTTAACTCAGCTGAATAGATGCATAATATAAACATTGTAAACATGACTGCCGATGTAAATGAACGTGAAGCAAGATTCTTTTCAAGTCAAAGTAACGTGACAAGTAAATAGAACAGAAATAGCAGGGTGCTGAGCTCTCTGCATACCAATTCAGCATTGCTACCATAGACTGACTTACTGCTACCAAAGGCTTTACTTTTCACTATGCAACAATTGTTGAAGGCCCTTTCAAGCATCAAATGTCAAATCACAATGCTATGCAATCACATAAATGTTTTTTTACTTTGTGATTTCATTATGCCAAATAAGGGTGACTTACAGTCCAGTCCCTCTTTTCTAAGCAGGGAAAGATGTCTCAAGTATTAAAATATGGACTGTCCCTTTCCCACTTCTTCAAAAGCAACACTTCTTAAAGCAATGTTAATTGCAAATAGGCTATGGAACTTCCATCCAGCGCCTCAGGTTGGTTTTTCCTTTTCCTTTACATTTGTCAATTTTTAATTTCCTCCCTAGACATCTTTCTCTGCATAGGATGTAACAATAAAACCAGGACAAACACTATCAAATCTCTGTGGCTGCTGTCAGTGTTTCCCCTTCCCTTCGAGGGCTAATCATTGAATGTGAAACAATACAGTATGATTTATCTAATGCTAATAAGAAAACACAAAAGCATTCATTTATTCCTTATAGTATGATGCATTTCAAATTTAAGGCCTAATATTTTTATGAGGAATGCACAATTTTATGGAGATTCAACACTGTATCATAATTATTTAAATGAGCTCATTCCTCAAATCATGAGGGGTTTTGCTGAGTACCTAACAGATGTAGAAAACTGGCTCATTTAAAAAAAAATATTTTTCCAGTTGAATCTTTACATATTAAGTTATTTACACTGAAAGCAAGTGTAGAAACTTCTTTTCACCACAGGATGCTTAGATTTTTTGCACTTCATTTAGCCACCTATCCTCCGCATACATGCAAACATTCCTTCTCTGAATATCCAAAAAAAGCAGGAAGCTCCAAGAAAGGGTAGAGTCAGCAGTAAAAAGGTGGCGGTACTAATTTTAATCATTTTGAATATTTGTTTTAAAAAGAGCATTAGCAAATTACTTAAGTCCCAGAGCAGCAATAACTCTTAAACCAAAAGGTAATATTGATAGTATACATGCAGCTACTATTCAATATATGCTGTATTGACTTCTTACTAAAACATATATATCTACTTAAAAGAAAGAAAGTTATATAATAAGAACCACTTCATTGAAAAGAATTGTAGGGAAAGAAAATTTTAGCATCAAAGGTAATATTTCTTTCTTAAATACAATGGCCATTTATAAAAATATTTAACCTCTTATGCAGAATAGCCGAAATACTAATCAAAATAGTTGAAGATTAATGGATTAAAATATAGAAATCCTCAGTGGGTTATTTAAAGGATAATAAACTCAAGATGGTGAATTATGTCATCTCTTATATGGTACATTTTACACCCAATGACTGTCCATTATCTCTGCTGACACAATAAGAAGGAAGAATGAGCCTCTACTGAATATGTGGTTGTTGCACAATAAAATTTGATATTCTGCTGATAGGCAGTAAACATAAGATTCTGTCTGATGTGATTTAAAAAGATGGAACTGCATGCACCTATACAGACTCTAATGCTTAAATGAAACTAAATGTTATCAAAACTCATTATTAATTGATTTCAAAAGTCTGATAACATCTTTGTAACTGCCTTTTTAACACGGCATCTCCAGTGACAAAGCTTCTCTACGAATTCCATTTTCTCTTTCAGTATAGTTGTTGACCTGCCTTGAAGCATTGACGCAACCTATTCAATGCTTTCAGTTTGCCAAATGATCCACCCAATAAGATAATGAAGAAACTCTCATTATACATGTAATCTACAAGGTTTGTATTCCCAAAGATGAAAATTTTAAATTCATCATCAAGCAATTCAAAGGAATGTTGTAACACTGTCCTGCATGATAACGACGTAACTTCACTGTGAAACAGAAACAAGTGTGTTCAGCTTCTCTCTTCACATGGCACATACGAAAACGTGTTCACTGTCCATGATTTTATAAAATGGATAATTTTAACAATTTTGAGGACCTCATGTGCTTCAGATTGCTACTTCTTGGATACCAAATCTTGCCAATAAATCATGCAGGGTTACCAAACTGCTGCTGGCACCACTTTCTTTATTCATACTGCAACCTCACTGTTCTTTCTGGTCCTGGCTGCATATCCCCACACACATGGGTCAATTCAGACTTTCTTTCACTATGAATTTATTCCACACTCTTCAATATTTCCTCACCTGATGTTTACGTCAGGGTTTCTTCAAAAAATAAAAGTTCTTCAATTGTTGTCCCTGCTTTTACAAATCTCAAATAGCGAAGAAGCTATGTCTGGGTTCATGAAGTTGCAGTGCCAAAGTTTGCCTTTTTTAAAAGCTCTCTCTTATCCCCTGACCTGCACGTTTACTGCAATTTGTGAGTGTTGATGGATAGTTTTGTTTGACACATGAACAATTTTCAGTGGCATGTGTTGGGGTCTGGCAACACATGGATGATTGTACCCCAATCATAATTCTACGTATCTGTTGCTACTGGAAGTGGAAGGGTCTAACCAATTTTGCAAGGCCACAATATAAAACACTTGTAAGTGGTGTTCTTTGTAAGCTCTGCACTAGTGCCACCATTCAGGAGAGATTCAAATGCTGCACAGCTCATTAGCAGAGCACCCACAGCTAGATTTTTTGTTTCTGGTGGTGCACATTCACACATGCCTCGATGCACACACACAAAAATATTCTGCACATAAATGGAAAAAAATCTGCACATGGTAGAAAAGATTAGAGGGAACATTGCTTATAAGGCTTTTTTTAGAAATAGTTTCTTCTTTAGATATGATTTTCTCCTTTTTCTCGCACTTTAAGTGCTCTGGGGAAAAAATATCCATCATTCTTGCTCATGAATGCCCAATGTTTGGTTTCTAACTGACTATGTCATTTCTATGGCCTCATATTTTCATTTCCTAACATGAAAATAAAATACAGATTGTGGCTGTGGATTACTATAGTAATACCAAGAAACAAAATTCCAAACAAACGTAAAATAGGGTTGCCAGGTATCCGGTACTGGTATTTGCAGCCTCTGTCTGGTTAAAAAAAATGTCCGGTATTTTCTGTTTTTCTCTGACAGAAGGCCTTTTTTTTGTTGTTTGGTTTTTTTCCTTTTTGCTCAACCAATTTTTTCCCTGGCATGTTCGGTATTTTTTGTGAAAGTAATCTGGCAACCCTAAATATAAATATTATCCCATTGTCAACTTTTCTTCCTTTTCTGTTTACCATTATTAAAATTGTCTTCTTCAGCTGAACATTTGCTACTGGTAAAACAGTTTCATTATAAAGAGAACATGAACCACTCTCTCTCTCTCTCTCTCTCTCTCTCTCTCTCTCTCAGTCCCTTTCCTTTGTCTGCTAGTGCTGCCGGAGCCTCTCAGTGCCCCAAAGCAGGGGGGTTTCAGCACAGAGATTTCCTGCTGAATGCTTCCCCTGAAAATATCCTGTAGGAATGAAGAGGAGTGAGAGGCTCCCAGGTCCAGCAAGCAGCAGTATAGATTAGACAAGTGATTTCTCAGATCCTGTTTTAATAGTATCTTAATTAGAAAATAATGCAAATATCCATATTGATTAATTCTCTCCTCCCCAAAACACTGGCATGGCTCACAGTTTAGGAAGCACTGCTATAGTTTACACCTTCATTAGCACCAGAAATCTGAATTTTGTTCAAAAGAATGGACTGCCCTAGATATCCACACCTGGGCTATTTGCATATTGTGATTGCTTTTAATTGTGGCTTCTACAGAACACTTTCAAAACTAAACCTGATGACATGTTGTCTTCAGGGAGTCAAAGATCCTTTGGAACTGTGGTGACCTGTAAATATAACACTTGAAAAGTCAAACAATCACTCTATTCAGACTACTGATCTATTACAATTTGCACCACTCCCCCACAGCGACTCCATCCTGTGGAACTCAGAGTATCAGAGCAAAACTCATTTCTTACCAGACTCTGGCACATGTATACCAGAAACAGTTAGAAAGCACACGAGGTGGTTACCTAGTAGACATTTTATTTCTCTTATTCACCTTGGCAGGAAGGCAGACACTATGTCTTTCACATTTCTGAAGTATTGTAGATAATGTTAAGCTATATTGTGTATATGTAATGTGAAGGAATAGACATATCCTTGTGATTACATTTCCTTTATAAATTTGGCTATTTTTCATTATTATTATAATTTCCTATCTATTATATATTTTGAAGAGTTTGTTGATGGATTTGTTTGTGCAAAATAAAAAGTCATATTTCACGATTACCTACAAATACCAAATTTTGCATAAGCAATCCTGCCACTTAAATTAGCTGAATATAGTAATTTTTACCCTGGAATATGCTGGGTGAAAGGTTTAAATAAATATTTTTTGTTTTCATTGGGGGAAAAAAAGTCATGACTATTATGATTAAAGTTAATAAAAAATATTTGCTAACAAAACTAAAATTGAGTCACCCATTCAACAGTCATTTTAGTGTTACTGTTAAAATCACAAAATAATTCAAATTAGTTACGGAAAGAGTAAGGGAAGCTTTACAAGTTTCTGATTCAAATGTACTGTACGTGGTAATTATTCAATGAAATGACTAATGGTTGAAGTTGAATTCCTACAAAATTTAAAACTGTTCTTTTACTTCCCTTTTTGCAAGAAATTCTATTACATAAAATTAATTTCTTGAACTTTCCTATAAGTGTAATCTATGTAAAATGACTTTGCCAGGTCAACAACAGGCCTCACCTGCTAGTATTTAAATAATTTTTAGTTGCAAGAAATTATCAAGAAAATAATCTCAAATCCTATTCATTAGTAATGATCATTAAAATCTGTCCCTTCAAATTCACATAGTTATTATTGAAAGGACTTCTGAAATAAGTGGTGCAGATAAATTGCTTAATTTCACATGAAAAGTAAGAGAAGGAATAAATGATCTTCCATTTATTTACTTTATCCATGTTTTATGTCTGAATTTAATGCATATAATGCCAAAATCTGTGTGGACTGTACAGTTTATATTAACTGTAGATTATAAATAAAATGGACCAGGGATGGATTTATTTCATCTCCTGTAGATTAGAGAGCACGTTTTCAGCACTCTATAGACAGTAATAATTCCTAATGTTTATGTCATTGTTTTGTCCTTTATCTGCTATTTTTTTTTACTTGTGTACTTTAATTCATCTCTTTACAGCAGTTATTAGTTTACGTCTGTCTTGGGAATCTTGCTACTAAAAAGGTTGAAAAGGAAAGAAAAGGCTATTCAAAGCTCCCATACTCTTTCAATAAAATAAACAGCATTGGTGAGGTCTTCCCTTATGAATTCCCTTAGCTAACAGTTACAAAACAGACTTAATTCAAAAGAATTTTAAAATTGAAATGTTTAGGCAGTACAGTCTCCAGTTAAATCTTTCCAATCCAGGATGCCAGATAACTAGCGCTGCATAGACATAGAAAGGAAGGCCAAAAAGACATGCAGCCAAGACTCACAAACTGAGTATCTTCATTTGAACAATAGCTGAAAATACTACCCATGAAGAAAAATAAACTTCACTATATATTCTTCCTTTCACTGTCCAGGGAATGGCTAGGTTTGAAAAACATATACAGGAAAAATACCGGCTATTATTAAAGCAATGAAGTTTCAAGCCCCAAGAAAGGAAACTTGTATTTCCAAAGAATAATAAAGGGGGGAGATTTCCAATAAGGTTTATGAACAAAGTAGTTAATATTTCCCTTTATGAGTTTTATGGTTTATTCTTTAGGATTAACATTTTCTAATATTTCATTGAATTCTGCTATCTATTAATTTTCTTGAAAATGAATTGCCTGGATGTATAAATGTTTACTATATTCATATTCTATGGAAAGACCATAGGCAAGAAATTAGCTAACTACTCAACTATTATGGAACTCTTCTTTGTTCCTACCAGATACCACATCCCAACTTCCCCGTAGGCCTGGACAGTGTCCCCTAAGACGGTCAGAAATTGGCAGTAGCCAGTCTGCAGGCCAGCTCCTTAGTTTAGGATATTCCAGATGGACTTGCATAAGGAACCATGCTCCAACTAATGCAGCCCTATTAAAGCCAGCTGGCGGCCTTCCTCTTCACTGCATTTCAGGACAGCTGAACCCAGAGCATAGTGAAGAATACAACACAACCCAGGAATAAGCCCAGGGATATTAACCATCTTTAGGTTAGCTCTGAGCAGGACTGAGAACAGCAATTCCAGGCCCTGGGGCAAAACGGTCATCCTCCCCCCCCCCCCCCCCCCACACACACACAGAGTACCTGTGCAGATGAAGTCTGCCTGACATTTGGTCAGTACTACAGCTGCACCGGATGGTGCACAGTGAGCTTGGACACGCTCTTCCAGCACTGTCCTGACTTTCACATGCCTGCTTGGTAGGGTTGCCAACTCCCTGCCCCTTCTCCAAGGCCCCACCCCCACTCACTCAGTTCCCTTCCACCATGACTCACTTTCCCCCAGCAGGAACATAGGGTTGGGGTGCGGGATGGGGAGCAGGCATTGGGAGGGAATCTGGATGTGTGTGAGGGAGGAGTGTAGGCTCTGTAGTTGGAGTGAGGGAAGGGACCAGAGCTTACCTCAGAAGGTTCCAAAAAACAACCAGCACACCCTTCTGTTCCTAAGCAGGGAAGGCTGAGGAGCACGGGAGGCCAAGGAGCTCTTTCTGACCCCTGGACATATGCCCTCTCCCCTTCCCATTAGTGGTCTGTCTCTGAGGCAAAGCTGGACCTAAACTCTACAGCAAGAATGTCTGGCTTCAGAGCATGCCAGCACAGCAAATGGGAAATTCCATGGCAGATCCAGGAAAATTAAAATGGGAGGTTTCTGAGGACTTAAATATGAAAATGAATAACAATCAGTATAACAGTCTTTGTTTATTATTACACTACTGCATTACATTTAGATTATACTGGCATCCAGCTTTCAGTGTGATGCAGACTTTGGTACTGACAACATAAAATTTCATTGTAGAAGCTGCTGAAGATTCTAACACCTGGGGAGAGGCCAGTTGAAGCTTTTAGGATCCAAGGTGGTAAGAAAGGCAGCATAAGGTTCTGAAACCCAGGAAAACCCAGTCTTTTGGCAATAAGAAGTACACATATCTCCTCTCCTTCCCCCCACAGGCACTTGGATTTTAAATATTATGTAACAGCTTGTTTGCTTTTACCTATCCAGCAACCCTGGACAGCAGTGAGATGTCCCATTGTATCTGGCCCCATGACACTGCAACCTATAACAATGGGTGAATTTGATATTTTCTGCAGCAGTAAAATGGTTATCAATCTTGACATTTAAATGCCATCTTTAGGATTACTTTTTAATGCTCCATTAAGATCAGACCTCTCTTACAGCTGTTTTAGTCTAGTTGAGTGCTACTGCATTAGGACATTGCACTGGGTTATATTTATATGGTTTTCACCACAAATTCATAAGGTAGAACATGTTTTGGATTAAATCTTATATGCATTTAAACTATTCTGCCCGAATATAGATTCTGCAGCAAGTACTCCAGACAGTGACTCAGATAACACTCAGGGTTTTGGGCAGTTAAACTGGGGATAATATTTGAGGTTGTACGTCTAAATATTAAAATACAATATATTTAAGAGGAGGGTATATTTAGATACATTTAGAATACAGTACTATACAAAACACTTTTAGACATGCAATAAGTTTCCTACAAATGTCTCAACTTCACTAATATTGATCATTATATAAAGATTAAAAATTAGCTATTTTCAGATATTTGATATAATTTTAATGCACATTTTTCATATATATCATTTGAGACTGACAATCAGCTTTTCTATTTTTATGTTGTTCACATGTTTGAATATAGACTACTTTGAACTTTACGTGAATGACAAATACACAGCTTCCCACAGCCTGCTGAAGGTCAAAGCACCAATTACTGCAATGTAAATATACCTTTCTTTCTTCTTTTTTTTCCCTAAGTATGTATGTAAAGATCCAACACAGAAGCTCTGCTTGAAACCCCCAGGATCGTGCATCTGCTGATTTTTGCACTCACATTATACAAGAATGAGGCAAAGTATTAATGTCTGGATGAGAGCAAATATACAAGTTCCCATTTTTGCAAACAAAAAACTATCTTACTATCTTAAAGTGCAAGACTAAACCATGTATAATGCAACACTCAGGTACAATGTCAGATAATTATTTGCCTTCTTTCAGCAATATACAACTATTTACACACACAAAATAAAACACTATTAGAAAACCTTTCCAAAACATGAAACTACAGACAAGAAAATTACTCCTTCAGGTAGGATTAGCATTTTCAGGATCTCATTAACCAATTATTCAGAGATTCACTTATGAGAACTCAAAACTAGGTCTTTCCCACCAAAATTAATGGTAAAATTCCCAATTTCTTCAGTGAGAGAAGAGTTATATCAGCTTTGAGCACTTTAAAATACTGTTTAAATATTTTTACTTTGGTAGAATCCGTAATTTTCACTTCTGGAAATTAATAATGAGCTAAAGTATACAATCAGTCAACCTGTGAAGCAAAGATGATTCATCACACCAGTCACTCCTAGCCCCACAATGAGGATTTTTTTCCCCACTGCTGGGATTGCTTTGACAATCTTCTGAATAAATTAGGTTTCTCGCAGGAAAAATCAAACATATCTTTTGAATCAATTCACATTTCTAACCCTCACTGACTTGAAAGGGGTGATTTCAACATTCATCCCTTAACAAGCCCATAATTGCCCCTAAGTGATTTTTACATGGCATGATTTCAATTATTTGCTATTTAAAAGCAAATACTGTACTCCTGTTTTGTTAATAATCCTAAAACCTGATAGCCACTTGCAGTGAGAAAATTATGAGAGAGGGAGAATCAGTTTTAAAGCCATGCTTCCTCTAGGCCACTGGTCTCAACCAGGAGTATGCATAACCTTAGGGGTATTCAGAAGTCTAGTAAGGGGCGCATCAGCTCATTGATAGTTTCTCAGTTTTACAACAAGCTACATAAAAAACACTAGCAAAGTCAGTACAAACTAAAATTGCACACAATGATTTTTATACTACTCTAGATATTATACACTGAAATGTAAGAACAATATTTATATTCCAAAGAACAGATTTATCCAGCGTTGTTCAGGTTCAGAATTTCAGAATTCCATCAAGTGTATTTTGTTTCTCCATCCTTATACAAACTCTTATCATTCGCTATGTTTTAACAAAAGAGGGCTATAGTCAATTTGGTTTCCAACATCATTTTCTTCTAGTTTTCAAACGTAAAGCATTGATTTAGCTGTGCCAAAACAGAGCATTCCTCCAAATTTCTCAATTTTATCTCTTTTCTGTAAAGTTTATTAAGAAGCAATCCTATTCCAGGTTCATCCTATTTTTTTGGCTCATCTTGGTTCAGTCTCTTTCAACATAACCTCAGTTATGCCAATCATGAGGACTTGCTTTAGTGATTCTCTCACATTTATTTGGTTTTATGAGAAGCAATCCCTTTCCAAGCACATCCCGTTTACCTGGTACAACCAAACCCTTACACTGCTTTCAGTTATGACAAAAGGAAACTGTATACCAAATGTGGTGGTCCTAGCAAGCAGTTTTTAAGTGAGGTGAAACTTGGGGTCTGCAAGACAAATCAGACAAATCACCGATCAAAGCTGTAGCACCCACGTAACTTCCCACATGATCACATGTGGTGCAAACTACCCAATCTTAATTTTCTGGGCTATATTTTATGGGAGGTAGAAGAACTTGGGGCACTAGGGTCCAGGCAACTGATGAAGACAGTAAAGGGAGGGAAATTTGAAGAATGCCAGGATTTAACTGACAATGGCAATAGGAGGTCATAAGAGTTATAAAATAATGGCAACCCAATGGCTCCAATAAAGTCAATGGAGAGTTTTTCCAAGATTTTACACAATACTTTTCTCCAATTATTATACAAATCAGAAAAGGTAAAGAAATAATGGAAAATGTTAAATGTTTCAAAAAGAAGAAATGGAGGAAGAAAAGAAATGTCAAAAAGGACCCGAGAAAATCCAAATCACTGCAAGCAGCACTTCTTGTCATTCAGCACCTATAGAATGAAAGTGATGCCTACTGTAAATTTAATTCATATACTGGGAATTAGCAAGAGAGAGACTTGAATCACTTAAACCCAAAATAATTTGAAACAGACTAAAATGTAAAGCGTACCAACTGATTAGCAAGGGAAGGGAAAGGGATTCAACTGCCACCTGATAGTTTGGGATTTGTTCATGTTCCACTTGATGATTTAAGACTATTTGCTTTTTATAAATTCCATTTGTCAGCAAAAAAATAAATAACTAAAATATGAGTACATTTAGATGAGGATAATTGATTGCAGAGGCTGTAAAAAATTTTAACGGGTTACTACTTCAAAAGTGCTATTCCCGTCAAGCCTTCTTTTTATTTTATATGCTTACACACCAAAAATGTACAAGTTGAAATGGTTTGCACATAACAGACTAGTTTAATGGAACCATTACAAAGGAATATGGAGCTTTATTAAAGAGAATATACATTTACTAAGGCTATGTATTTTCTCTGAACCACCACTTTTTCTCTCTCAAGCAAATACAAAAAAAGTCCAAGAACAGTCAACACACAAAAAATTAAATACGATGAAAATCAAAGCTGGAATATTTAAAGGGGCTTATGAGAGTTATGTGCCTAAGACCTCTAACTCCTTTGAAAATCTCTCTCTAAAGCTTTTTAAAATCTATACTTGAACTGTTGTAATTCTTTTCAGAAAGCACTTAAGTGTGGCAAGTTTTGTTCTCCATAAATCCATGTTGCTTATAGAATTCACATTTCAGTTCTCAAGATGTTTGTTTAGGCTTTTTTTTTTAATGTATTCTTTTGTTTTTCTAAGGTGCATGTAAATGGTGATTTAAATAAGGAGATTTAAGAGGTTTTTATGTTTTTGGACAGAAATCTTAGTCCCGCAAAAGAATGGAAAAATGCAAAAAGAAATATGTAATACGATATGCATTCTGCAAATAAATTAGTTTGTTAAAATAATAGCTTATAGAGACCATTTTATAAATGTAATTAATCCTGGTGACTTCAATAAGCAAAGAGATATATACTTAAATTAGCTATTTAAAAAAAAACACACAGCATATTTGGTAAAATAACTAATTCTGATAAATTTATGCCACAGTACTCCCTCCAGTGGTCAAAACCACAGAAGGGCATAAAAAGGGAGAAACCCCATGAGGACCTCTTAAATAATGGTTGGGAAATTTATTTGAACTATCACATTTACCCAATATTTGATATAACGCAAGATTAGCAATGGGGGGCAGGGAGCAACAGCCTTTCATTGTTGAACATTCAAGTGTCTGGGGAAAAAATTCACAATGACTATCATACACATATAAGCTTCATCTCATACTGAAATTCAGGACCTCACTGAATATAAGATTCACCATTACATGCACACATGCCAACATAAAACAGATTTAAACTAAAAAAGTGTTGCAACTAAAACATGGGGGAAATCTATATTCCAGCTTGCCTCAACTTGCAAAGAAAAACTGAGCAGAGTATTAAAAATTAATGGTAGCTTAGGTACACATGATCATGACTGATAACATTTCTAATGTGAAAACAAAATAGTTCAAAAAAGCAATGTATATTATTGTTGCTTTAAAAGAACCCATTTTTCAAAACTGAAAACAATTATGAGCCAGATAAGCTGGGAGGAAAAAATTAATCATAGAAATGTGAAGGATAACTGGGAATAGTTTAAGAACACTTCACTATATGCCCCAAAAGCCACAAACCCACAATTGAGGAAGAAGGTTACTGGTTAAAAAACCAAGCCAGATAAGAGGGGAAATGAAGGCAGCTATAAAAAAAACCTATATAATAAATGGGAGAAATATGAAACTGATCATAATTAACATAAATCAGAATCTAGGGATTGTAGAAAATTGATAAGAGAAGTAAGGAGACACATGGTGAACTATGGCCAGAGAAATGTTCAGGAGAAAAAAAAAAAGTGTGTTTTCTAAATAGGTTAGAAACAAAAAAGAATTGGTCCATTACTAGATGGAAACTGTAGAATTATCAATAATAATACAGGCAAGGTAAAAGCGATCAGTAAATATTTCTGTTCTCTATATTTGGGGGAAAACAGATGATGTGCTCTGATCATATGCCCTATGCAGATAGACTCAAATAATTTACTCTGTTGAGCTCAGTGGTTCTCAAACTGTGGGTCAAAACTCCAAAGTGGGTCATGACCCCATTTTAATGGGCTTGCTAGGCTAGCATTAGACTTGCAGGGACCTAGAGCTGAAGGGAAAGCCCAAACTCCACCCCCACATAGAGTAATTGGGCTCAGGTTGTGGCTCCCCTCTCCCTCCACCAGGGCCAGAGGTGCTCAGGCTCTGCCCCTCCCCCAACAGGGGCCATGTAGTAACTTTCTGTCAGAAGTGGGTCATGATGCATGAAGTTTGAGAACTGTCCTAGCTGAACAAAGAGAAGATGAGGGGTGACTTGATTACAGTATGCAGGTGCCTACAAAAATTTAATAGCATGCTCTTCAATCTAGCAGACAAAATTATGACAATCCACTTGCAGGTAAAAACGAGTGGTCCTGTGGCACCTTAGAGACTAGCAAAAAATATATAGATAGTATCATGAGCTTTCTTGGGCACAACCCAGTTCTTCAGTGGAGCAAGAGGCACAGAAACCACAAAATTTAAAGCAGAAAAAGAAAAAAATACCTCATCACATAAACCAACACATCAGAGGTTAGGTCCTTTTTCTTTTTCTGCTGCTTTAAATTTTGAGGTTCCTGTGCTTTTCTATGCCTTTCCTCCATTCATCTGAAAAAGTGGGTTTTGCCCATGAAAGCTCAAGATACTATATATTAGTCGGTCTTTAAGGCTATGCCTACATTAGGAGATTATTTTGACTTTACTAAACTCGACTTTTGGGCATCCAATTTTACAAATTCAAACTTCCATGTCCTCACTACAGGGAAACAGAGCCCCAGGAAGCACTCTCGGGAGCTGTGGGAGGCCTTGTGGAGGCCAATTAATTCGAATTAGCAGAAGTAGAGTATCTACACTAACTTTATTTCAAATGTACAAGTTCAGGAATAACATTATTCCTTATGAAAAGCAAGACTACAGAGTTCAAATTCCGCAGTCCCTTATTCCAGAATAATGGGCTTGGTAGTGTGGATGCATCGCTTACAAATTCGATGTTGGGGGGGAGGGGAGAAATTACTTCGGACTGAGGTCCTAGTTTAGACCAGGCCTAAGATGCTACGGAACCACTCATTTTTTAATTTTTTGTTAAGTTATAGACTAACCTGACTACCCCACAGACATTTAAACGTGCATTTGCTGGAAGTTAGAGCTAGACAAACTCAGTTTGGAAATAATGAGGAATTTTAATAGTTACAGAAAACAACCATTATAAAAATTTACCAGCAGATAATGGATTCGCCAATCTTGATTTTTTTATAAATCAAAATATCTACTCTAGAAATTATTTTGGAAAACTTCTACAGCCTGTGTCATGCAAAAATCAGACTATATGATCACATGTTTCCTTTTGTCCTACCATTAGCAGTACAAAAGAAATAAAGGCCTGGCATGGTATTGCCACCCTTACTTCTATTCTCCTTCCTGCAGAGCTAGGCCCTCAGTCAGCAGCCATCATTCTCCAGCCATCCAGCTATGAAAGCAGCAGTGCAGAAGTCAGGATGGCATGCTGCTGCCTTCAGAGGAGGGTGGTTGGACAACAGCCCCTTCTCTCCAGCTGCTCAGCTCTTAAGACAGCGCAGAAGTAGGGGTGGCAATACCACAACCCTATAAAATAATCTTGTGATCCCACCCTGCAATGCCCTTTTGGATCAGGACCCTAAATTTGAAAAATACTGGTCTCCCCTCTAAAATCTGTATAGTATTGGGTAAAAGCAAACAAGAGACCAGATTTTGCTTGAGACATTTTTAATGGCCTTGAATTTGATAGAATGCTATCCATTCTAGCTAGCCCATAACAGGATATGCTTTACTTCTAGAAGATTTTTATTCATTTTGAATGCCCAGACACTGTAAACAGGAGTCACAACATAGCTTTGTTTATCAGCATCATTTTAAAATGTCTACATCATGAGTATTGCCTCATAGTTCCATAACACCTACTTCCTATCGTTCCCACCCTCCGTGAGCAAGTAAGACTTAAAACTCAGTTAAATCAGCACAGTTTCACTGCGGGAGGGGGGGGTAGAGGGGGAAGGAAGGAAGGGAATGAGAGAACATCAGGCGTGGGGAGGGTACTCTGTAGGAAACTATGTCCCCTGTGTGCTGCAGGGCATTGACATGTAGCAGCTGTCTTTTTGCAGACCAACAAAAGGAGGCTTGGCAATAGGGAGGAACCTTTGAACAGGTGGTCCAGAGTCTGCAGCCAAAGAAGTGTCACCAGCACCCACAGAGCTGCTGGGAGAATCTCCTTCACCTTGTCACCATTTTATGAGAGTTAACTTCCATAATCCACTTAGGCCCAACAAAGCCATTTGCTAACGCTGTGTGTGAATACAAGCAGTTGGCCCATAACTCTTAACCCTGGTGGGCTACCTTTCAGTAAAAAAGCTCCTGAAACAGAAGCAGCCTCCATAAACTTAGTACCACACTGTGTGCAATTGGGTCACAATGTTTGTTTGTTTGTTTGTTTTTAAATGAGTGGAATTTAGTTGTATAGTGCATCTTTTTTTAGTAATGTGCTCAATAATTTGAGGGAAAACACCTGGACATGCTTCACAGGCAAATTTTAAATGGACGTAACTCTCAGAACCAAACAATAGCTTTCAGAACAGTCTTGTACTGCTGCATGGGGGGAAACTATTTCCATTCCAAACTGGAACTTTCAAAACCACAACAGTTTCAATGGTGAGGACAATTCAAATACATACATACATACATACATACATACATACATACATATGGCACAATTTTTTTTCATTGAAATGATGGGAAAAGGTTTGTTTGTTTTCATTCTTACTCAACAGTTCTTTGGGATTGTGGAATTGTTTGTTGTTGTTTTTGTTTATAAGTTTAAACAAACAGATAAACAAAAAAATCAGTTTTGGGGAGAAGTAAATATGGACAAACGTCACCTCAAAAGATCATTTCACAAAACCAAGACTGACTTAGACACACTCTATGAAAGAAACATTTTTCCAACCTTAATCACAGTGGTCACTATTGCTCCCACTGTTAAAATCTATTATTCTCTCTTTCTCTGCCCTGCCTGGGCAAAAAAGTGAAATTTAATAGATGTTGATACAAAATTTTACTAGAAAATTCTCAATTGCATGCAATTCCACTTTAGGCCCAAATTAGACTAAGATTATACTAAAGTGGTTAATTTTATACCTGGCGTGGCCAACGTGAGTTAGATAAACTTAATCTAAACTGAGCTATTCTTCCTAGAATAGACACAGGATAATACTTTTCTTTTAGCAAATCAAGTTATAGCCAAGGCTCCTACAGAAGTTTAAAGTTTTAATTTCTCTAGAATGGAGCTTGAGAGGGTGTAGAATGGAGAACAGAGAAAGAATCTAAGGCTCTGTCTGCACTATGGAATTTTTCTGGGATACCAGAGATGTCCTGGAAAAACTCCGCTGAATCCAAGGAATGCATCTGCTCTTCTGAAATTTTTTTTGGAAGCGCAGACACGCTCTTTTGAAAGCCCTGTATTCCTGATCTTATGAGGAATAGGAGTTAAGAACATAAGAATGGCCATACTGGGTCAGACCAAAGGTCCATCTAGCCCAGTAGCCCGTCTACCAACAGTGGCCAGCACCAGGTGCCCCAGAGAGGGTGGACCGAAGACAACGAACAAGTGATTTCTCTCGTCCCATCCAACTTCAGCCTCTGACAAACAGAGGCCAAGGACACCATTTCTATCCTCTGGCTAATAGCCTTTTATGGACTTAAGCTAGATAATTTCATGGAGGTTATCTTTAAACTCTGTTATAGTTCTAGCCTTCACAGCCTCCTCTTGCAAGGAGTTCCACAGGTTGACTATGAGCTGTGTGAAGAACTTTCTTTTATTACAGTAAACTTCCGATAATGCAGCACCTTTAGGACCCATGGGGTGCTGGATTATCCGATATGCCGGACTATCAGAGGGGGGGGCTATGAGGGGTCTGGGGTGGGGTAGGGGGATGCCACCCCAGACCCCTCATAGTCCCACTTCCGATAGTCCAGCTCTGCCCCAGGTGTCCCCAATTCAGCTGCTGCTGGTCAGTTTCAGCAGCAGCTGAATCAGGGACGCCTGCGGCAGAGCTGCTGGGGTGCTGCCGGGTTGGTCCCGTAGCGCCGAGGGGCGGCGCTATGGGACCAACCCAACAGCACCCCAGCCGCTCTGCCCCAGGCTTCCCTGATTCAGCTGCTGGTCAGTTTCAGCAACAGCTGAATCGGGGAAGCCGGGCGCAGAGCAGCTCCAATTGTCCGGCTGCTTGGAGCACTTCTGGGACCATCAGGAGTGCCGGAGCATTGGATGACGGACCAATGGAGTTTTACTGTAGTTTTAAACCTGCTACCCATTAATTTCATTTGGTGTCCTCTAGTTCTTCTATTATGGGAACTAATAAATAACTTTTCTTTATTCACCCTCTCCACACCACTCATGATTTTATATACCTCTATCATATCCCCCCTTAGTCTCCTCTTTTCTTAACTGAAAAGTCCCAGTCGCTTTAGCCTCTCTTCATATGGGACCTATTCCAAACCCCTAATCATTTTAGTTGCCCTTTTCTGAACCCTTTCTAAGGCCAAAATATATTTTTTGAGGTGAGAAGACCACATCTGTACACAGTATTCAAGATGTGGGTGTACCATAGTTTTATACAGGGGCAGTAAGATATTCTGGGTCTTATTTTCTATCTCTTTCTTAATAATTACTAACATCCTATTTGCCTTTTTGACCACCGCTGCACACTATGTGGAAGTTTTCAGAGAACTATCCACAATAACTCCAAGATCTCTTTCCTGATTTGTCGTAGCCAAATTAGCCCCCATCATACTGTATGTATAGTTGGGGTTATTTTTTCCAACGTGCATTACTTTACACTTATCCACATTTACTTTCATTTGCCATTTTGTTGCCCAATCACTCAGTTTGGTGAGATCTTTTTGAAGTTCTTCACAGTCTGCTTCTGTTTTGACTATCTTAAACAGTTTAGTATCATCCGCAAACTTTACCTCCTCACTGCTTACCCCTTTCTCCAGATCATTTATGAATAAGTTGAAAAGGGCTAGTCCTAGGACTGACTCTTGGGGGACACTACTAGTTACCCCTCTCCAATCTGAAAATTTACCATTTATTCCTACCCTTTGTTTCCTGTCTTTTAATCAGTTCTCAATCCAAGAAAGGACCTTCCCTCTTATCCCATGGCCATGTAATTTACACAAGAGACTTTGGTGAGGGACCTTGTCAAAGGCGTACTGAAAATCTAAGTATACTATATCTACTGGATCCCCCTTGTCCGCATGTTTGTTAACCCCTTCAAAGAACTCTAATAGATTAGTAAGACAGGATTTCCCTTTACAGAAACCATGTTGACTTTTGTCCAACAAATTATGTTCTTCTATGTGTCTGACAATTTTATTCTTTACTATTGTTTCGACTAATTTACCCAGTACTGAAGTTAGACTTACCGCTCTGTAATTGCCAGGATCGCCTCTAGAGCCCTTTTTAAATATTGGTGTCAAATTAGCTATCTTCCAGTCATTAGGTACGGAAGCCGATTTAAAGGATAGGTTACAAACCGCAGATAATTGTTGCAAGGGGATGTGGATTGCAACTGCTTTAAATACTAAGGAGAGGGGATCACCACATGGGAGTGTAAAGGATTTTTTATTCAACTAAAACTGGGAAGGGAGGGGAATCTCATTCATACAGTCAATCACACTTACAGTCCCAGGCAGGATGATAAGGCGAGCAGAAGGCAGTTCATATTCTTTAATCGTCCCAAGTTGACGCCTAAGCTGGTCCGCTGGCCAGGCGATCCGAGCAGAGGGCGTTCTGGGAGGCTTCACTTGATAGTCCACCACCACTGTCTCTCTCTCCCTCTCTGTCCCTCTCTCCTTCAAGGATCCGCCACATGCAGCCTCTGAGTCTAGGCCTCTTGGGGCCGTGTGCACACCCTGCTGGGGGCCGTGTGCACACCCTGCTGGGGGCCGTGTGCACACCCTGCTGGGGGCCGTGTGCATTGTTGTTTACTCCTGCTGTTTACCTCAGACATTCTTCTGCACTCACTCAGGGAAGGGGTAGGGGGTTAACAGACAACACTCCAACAGTTTAAGGAACCAAATAACATTAACAGGTGAGAAAGAACAACCACCATTTTAACTGTCCCCTTACTTCTCCTTTGCCTCCAACACCCCGCCCCTTGATCTATTGATCATCCCATGAGGTGATGTCGTTGGAGGGCAAAGGTTACCTGTTGAAGGCGTACCACTCTATTTACCAATCTACGAGTATAACAACATAGACATAAAAATACAATAAAGAACACAATTAACAATAACAAGAGTCCTACAATAGGGTGGACTAGAACTCGTAGGATAGATCTGGCAGATCCTGACCACCCTTTAAAAATGTCCCACCAATGATGCTGAGTAATTTGAACAGCCTCATCCCCTATTTCTACGAGGCGTTTACTTTGTTGAATAATGTGTATTTCTTTATTTTTAATTTGTTGAGCTACAGCTTTGGCTTTCTTAAGACTATGTTGGGCATCCTTTTGTAGTTCAGCCCAAACAGCAAAGTTAATGCTTGGGGGGGGTCGGTATGACCATATAACTGCTTGTATAGCCAAATTCTCAACTGGGGGAGGCAATAAGGCAGGTGAAAATATACCATCCACTACAACCCCGATAACGTTAGATACACAACAAGTATAATTACTGGGTGCACACCAAGAAGCATTGGAAGATGGGGTCCACACCACTGCAGTAGATAAATTTGCTCGAACCACACACATAAATAGTGGACTAGGGGTCAATACCACTACCGGTTCTTGTAATCGCTGCAACACACACATGGTTTCGGCATCCCATGGGGAATAACAGTCATCTTTGGCTGGTGCTTTGGCAGGACATATCCATCGACCAAAACTTGGGCTTACACACTCTTTGCCTAAATTTAAAAACCCCAGTTGTGGGTGGTGATGGCTGTGAACACTACGGGGAATCCATAGAGATGGTCCTAAAGCTTGGGGCATAGGAACCAGGGTACACAGGGTAAAGTGTGGGGACTTTTGGGGAACTGCCAATAATGACAAAACCCCTGTCCATGGCCCCTTAGGCACATAGGATATACGGTGAGCATATTTCCAATCGATTTCAGTAAAATGCTGTTGCACCACCCCTGGAACCAAACCCTGGTCTAGGAGGGTACGTTGCTGGAACCAGCTTACAAACAAAACTTGCTGAACTGTTAAACACTGTTCTGCCCAAGAATGATTGACAAAAGATTTTACCAAAGCCGAAAGGGTATTAGTTAACAGATGGAGGGGTAGAACCCCCATTGAGGCAACAAGACTCTGCCCAGCTGCCAAGTCCTCTGAAATACTCGCAGCCGTTTTTTGGGCCTTTTGAAATAGGGACCCTGTGGCAGATAACTTGTTGGCCACTACTTCAATATCTACAGCATTTAAAATGCCTGCTCCCGTGCCCAAACCTCCCAAAACCCACCCTCCTAAATCCCGCTTAGCACGGTAAGGGGGGTTAAGAGCTAATTTCAACCATGCTTCTACCAGGCGAGAACAATTGGGCCACACGGTGGACACATTAATTAAAGACATGTCAAATTGAATCCGATACAGAACCAATTGAGCCACCGTAACCGCTTCCGCCTGTAGAGAGGGAATTTGGGCACAAATTAGAGGTGACGGCGGAGCCCGCGGGACTATCCGGCCAGGTACCCATCCCCCCCGCAGTTGCAACAGCCATCCTCTAAATCTGCGGTTCTGGCCTCCACAGTTTACATATAAGTTTAGAATACCTTTGACACATGGCTCTATCACTTGGACACTGCTATCCCACCATTGGGACCACAAAATCACCCGCTGCTGTGAGCTCAAGTTGGTGGAAAGAAAAATGGAGGAAGTAGTGGGATCCCACCTTTGAAGCCGGGCTCGAAGCCGGTTGAACCAATCACAAGTTGTAGTTCGTGCAACCATATTAGTGTGCTTCCAGATTCCCTCCCACCAGATAGAGTTGCTTGGGTCAGCAAAAGATCCATTGCCATTCCGCCAGATCAGTTGAAGGGTTACTGGGCCTACCCATGGAACCCAAGGTGTACATCGTGTGTGTAGACGAGTATTATAATAATCTCCTATTCTTGATGGGTTCCCTCCCCGATTTGGTCCTAAGTGGCCACATGGGTCAATTATGGGTAAGGCGGTTCCATCAGCAGTGGAGGCAATAATTTGCAAAAAAGGCCTTAAAGGAATGGATGGATACTTGTCTACTGATTTACACCACAGAGTTGAATTAATGTTGGAATGGTTCACATGCGTGCCTGTTGTCTCATTCCACCATGGGGTCCGTTCTGCAGGTGGTGGGAAAAACTGCAAGTCCAAACGCCCTTGAGCTCCAGGATACTGGCACCATCTGTTTTAAAAAAAAACTCACATAACCAGATTAACATAAAGCATGGTAGTTTTCTTGAATCGCTGACACTCGCTTCAGTTGACCACGGTGAACCCATTTGCCTTCAGGGATCTTGTCTATCATATACACTGTGTCCCCAGCCCGATTTACAATGGTGAATGGGCCCTCCCACTTTGCCTGAAGGGGTCTGGTTGAGAACTTGCAATACATAACTCGAGTCCCAACATCCCATGGGTTCACCTCCCGCCGCCCCTTGTCCATTCGGGCTCTTGCTCTGTTCATGGCCTCCTGTAGCTGATGGGTTATATAGGGTTTTTCCTCCACCAGCGTCTTATACCACCGAATCCAATCCTCGGGGCGATCCTCCAGGGGTTTATTGTCCCCTGGAGCTGATCGGAGAAGGATCATCGGGGTACCAAATAACAGCTGATATGGGGACAAATGGGAATTCAACCTGTTTTTGCTCCTAAGAACTGCCAGAACTAAGGGGAGCTTCTCTACCCATGATCCTTTTTGCTCTTCTAATACCTTCCCCAATGCCTCTTTAATAGTACGGTTCATTCTTTCAACTTGTCCCGAGCTGTGAGGGTGGCGTGAGATATGCAATTTGCGTTTAATACCTAACGCCCCCAACAAATTTCCCCACATTTCTGAGACAAATTGTGGCCCTCTATCAGAGTCAAAGATTCCTGGAGAACCAAATCGGCAAATGATTTCTCTAAAAACTATCTTGGCAGTGTCTGCTGCGGTATGTCGCTTCATAGGAAAAGCCTCTACCCAGCCGCTGAAGGCATCTATAATCACTAGACAACAAGTTTGCCCTCGTGGGCCAGGGGGAAGACCCTCAATAAAATCAAGCTGAACACGGGACCATGGCCCCTCCGGAATGCGCTGATGTCCTAATGGCAGCACTTCCTCTGACTCACTACCTGCTCGGGCATTATACATGGCGCACACCAGACAGTTGCTTACCCAGTCCTCTACTTGTTTCCTCTGACCCGGCCATCGGCTTATCTCCCGCACACGCTGGTATGTAGCTTCTACTCCCTCATGTCCCAAACTGTGAGCCCAGCATATAATATCCTGCCGGTCCCATTTTCCAGGAATTGACACTGGGAACTCAGAGGGGTCGCCTGCTTCCTTTAACTGTTTACGCAGAGCACCTCGGGTAGTAACAGCTGACACTACTGGTGACTTAGCCAATGCATCTGCCCTATTATTCCAAAGGGCCTCAGGGGACCCTTCTGGATCTTGATGTCCTCCTACATGGGTCAGATATAATTGTCCTGGATGTGCCTGGACCCATTTATACACAACCTGCCAATCTTCTGCATGCGCTAGTGGTTTCCCATCCACACTTCTCCACTGATCACGGGCCCACTGCCACATCCAGTTCCTGGTCCCTTCCACTACATACTTTGAGTCACTAAAAACCACCAGTGGTCCCAGATTCTCTGACCAAAGTCTCAAACACTCAACTAGGCCTTTAAGCTCAGCAAGCTGAGCTGATCCAGTGGCCCAACTGCGGACCAAGCTGCGATCCATTAAATTAAGGCATGCTGACTGGATATGAAGTTTGCCATCTATTCGGGTTGCTGACCCATCAGTAAACCAAATATTTTCTGGGTGAGTGATTGTCTGGGCTTCTTCTAAGGAGGTGACCTGTGGAACAGCCTGTTCTGGTACCTGAAACGGACATTCATGGGTCTTTCCTGTACTTGACAGGAGACCTGCGGCTGCCGTAGCTGCTCCTGGGGTGGACTGATACTGCACTCCTCTGTTGACTAAGGCTAGGGTCCACTGTGCTAATCGGGGGTTGCTCACACCACTCCCCATAAGTTTGCCTGACAAAATGTATCGCAGAGGTGTATGGGAGCTCTGAATGACGATGGGACTATCCCCTATCATGGCAGCAGATACCTCCAGGGCCCATACAGCTGCCAGACACTCCCTCTCACAGGGACCAAACTTCTGTTCAACTGGGGTCAGAACCCGGGAGTAATAGGCAACAGGGCGAGCTGGTTCTGCCCCTATTGCTTGGAACACTGCCACGGCCAAAGCCTGGGGTGAGGTGGCAAGCCTAAATTGAAAGGGGAAGCCTACCCTGGGGGTGGCCAGCACAGCTGCCTGTAGGACCCCCTTTTTAATCGCTGCAAAAGCTTGGGATTGTTTTTCCCCCCACTTAAAAGGCACACCCTCTTTTAGAAGGGCATACAGGGGCCGGGCCAAATTGGCAAAGTCCCAGACATGTGCACGAACAAAATTGAAGGAGCCCAGAACCATCTGAAGCTGGTGCTTATCAGAGGGCACTGGGAGAGTCTGCAGTGCCTGCAGCCGTTTTTGACACACCTGCCGTCCCTTCTCTGATATTTGTACCCCAAGGTATGTGACTTGTGGCTGAACTAGCTGGGCTTTTTCCCGGGAGGCTTTAAAACCAGCTTCCTGTAAGACGTGCAGAACCCTCTCTGTACGTTCTTGGGTCTCCTGCTGCTCTGTCCCCATGGTTAAAATGTCATCTACATAAGACACCACCCAGGGCTGATCCAAGGGTCCCAGGTTATTAAGAGTGGCTGTCACAGCCTGGTGTGCTAGTGTCGGAGAGCTGTGAAAACCCTGAGGGACTCGGGTAAACATATATTGTCGGTTCTGAAAGGTGAAGGCAAAGCGGTCCTGGCTTTCAGGTGCTAAAGGCAATGCAAAGAAACAATTAGCCAGATCGACCACCGAGAACCATCTCGCCTCAGGTGGCATGCTTTCTAATAAGGAGGTCATATCTGCCACTATTGGGGCTCGCTGTGGGGTATTTGCATTAATTCGGCGATAATCAATGGTCAATCGCCATGATTTGCCATCTGCCTTACGAACAGGCCAGACAGGGGAATTAAATGGAGAGGTGGTCTCCCTAATTACCCCTTGTTTTTTCAAAGCCTCAATAATTTCCCCGACTGCCTGTTCAGCTTCTACTGGATATTTATATTGCCGCTGTGGAGCGACCAGAGGGCCTTTAATCACAATAGGCTCTCCCTTCCATAAGCCACAATCATATTTATCTGTAGCCCAAACTCCAGGGACCCTATAACACCACTCATCATCCTCTGGAACATTCACAGAAGCAACTCCCAGCATTGAGCGAGTTAACACCCCTGAGACACCTCCTAGTGCTTCTGGATTCCAATCTCTCTTAGGGACCTGCCACAAACCACGATTAGCACAGTCTACCACCAATTGCATTTCCTTTAATTGATCTATTCCCACAATTGGCTCTTCTATTAAGTTAGACTGGACCCATGGTAACACCGAGATGAGGTCTGCCACCTCCCATCGGGTGGGAGACAAGACCCGTCCTTTTTCTTCTTGACCCCCATAAGCAGCTAAAACAACTGACTGGACTACCAAACATTCAGGAGGTCTGAAGGGAAGAAGGGACACAGCGGCTCCAGTGTCCACTAGCGCTGCACAAGGGGTTCGCGCCCTTCCCACCCTCATTTGGACCATAAGGCGTCCCCCTGTATCGGTGGACAGAGTGGCAATCCATTGCCATCTGCCCTCCGAACGCCGGTCCTCCTGTGGGCTTCCCTATGGGGTTGGAGTCAGCCGGTGGTTCTCAGCTGACCGGGTGTCATCAGGGGAAGAAACCCTTTTAGGGTCTCCCCGGGGAAGGGGAACTCCTAGATGGACGCATCTCAGCATCAATTCCTCTGTTGGCTTCCCATGCCAATTGTCCATATTTTCCCCCTTTTCCAATAAAGCCCGCCACAATTCGTTACGTAGGCGGGAAGGCCCTTTTCGGGTCCTTGGACGGGGGTCCTGTAACTTATGCTCTACCACTGCCACCTTAGAGGGCTTGCCTGTGGGTGTTGGTGTGACAAGAGCAGCCTGTCGGACGGCATCCAGTAAGGCTTCCACGTCTGCAGGTTCCCCAGGCCTCCATCTCCCTATTGCCTGCTGTATATACATTGGGAGCCCCTGTGCAATTAGCCTTAATTCGTCAACAGGTAAAGCTATTTGGGCTATGGATGTGGGGGTACCACTCCTTGCTGCAACAGGCACACCCCGACCACACAGACATGCCAGGAGAACCATCCTTTCCACAAACCTAGTGGGGTCTTCCCCCGGTGTGGCAGCTGCTGAAACCAGTTCCGCCAGCAATGCTCGTGGTCCCACAGCTGATGTCATTCCCATCAGCATCTCAAATATATCTTTATGTGTGGTATCACAGGCCTGCTGTCGGGCTACCCCTGCTAAGTCCCCTCCCAATCCGGATGCAGCCTTGAGTACCCGCCGAGCCTCTGTCATATTTAGGCTCTGATCCAGGCACAAAGTCACTAGATCTCGGGACCATCCACTGAACCCAGAACGAGAGGGTCCTCCTAAGGTTTTGGCCAACTCCACCGCCTGTGCAGGGGTCAACTCAGTCTCTGCCACTGTATGCCCAATATTCGGGGCCTCTCCTCCCCCTTGGGGCGTGGGCCCATAAGTCCGGACCACCCTCCGGATCGCTGCAACCCTATGTCTGAGATCTGGCCCTCCAGGGTCTGGATCTGGGCGATCTAGGTCACCCCAAGTATCCCCATCCCAATCTTCACCCCAGTCTAGGGATTGATCATTTCTCTTAGGAAGCCCTAAAGCTGCTACTCTTCCCTTAGAAAGCAGCCTTCCCTCTGGCCTACTCTCTCCCAAAACTAACTCCTTGAGACACTGCACCCTTTCACTTAAAGTTCTATTCTCCTCCTGGACATGCTCCCGTTCTTCTTCTGCAGCTGCCACTTGTATGGCAGCAACAGAAAGAGAAGAGGCTTGGGCGCTGGCTGTAAGCGCCTGAGCTTTCCACATATCTCGTTCTTTCTCCAGTTCCTTCTTCTGTTCCTTCAACTGCTCCACATCCTGTGCTAGCTGACTCTTAGCTGCCTGCCACTGATGTACTGCCTGCCATAGCAGCCAAGCAGCTGCTCTCTCCTTACCTCCCTTGTCTGGCTTATACAACAACACATATTTTTCCATCATTAGTTCCAAATCAGTCACTGAAGCACCAGAGAGCACCGCCCCTTGAGTCCAGGGGTCAGCCCCTTTACTTTGGATCCATTCCCTCAGGGGTCCGGGCGTAGGTGCTGCACTCCACCCTTCTCCTCCCTTCTGGGAGTCCTTTACACCTCCCTTTCCTTTACCCCAAATGGGCATCTTGTTGTCGGGAACCTGGACTGTGTGCCGTGGGTTGCTAGCCTACCACGTTACAACGCACCCCAGTCCCCCAAAGTTCACCGTCTCAACTTCCCGTGGGGAAAGGACTTTTACTTATCCCCTCCTCCCCGGCATCTCCACCAAAAATGTTGCAAGGGGATGTGGATTGCAACTGCTTTAAATACTAAGGAGAGGGGATCACCACATGGGAGTGTAAAGGATTTTTTATTCAACTAAAACTGGGAAGGGAGGGGAATCTCATTCATACAGTCAATCACACTTACAGTCCCAGGCAGGATGATAAGGCGAGCAGAAGGCAGTTCATATTCTTTAATCGTCCCAAGTTGACGCCTAAGCTGGTCCGCTGGCCAGGCGATCCGAGCAGAGGGCGTTCTGGGAGGCTTCACTTGATAGTCCACCACCACTGTCTCTCTCTCCCTCTCTGTCCCTCTCTCCTTCAAGGATCCGCCACATGCAGCCTCTGAGTCTAGGCCTCTTGGGGCCGTGTGCACACCCTGCTGGGGGCCGTGTGCACACCCTGCTGGGGGCCGTGTGCACACCCTGCTGGGGGCCGTGTGCATTGTTGTTTACTCCTGCTGTTTACCTCAGACATTCTTCTGCACTCACTCAGGGAAGGGGTAGGGGGTTAACAGACAACACTCCAACAGTTTAAGGAACCAAATAACATTAACAGGTGAGAAAGAACAACCACCATTTTAACTGTCCCCTTACTTCTCCTTTGCCTCCAACAATAATAGTTCAGCAATTTCCCATTTGAGTTCTTTTAGAACACTTGGATGAATGCCATCCGGTCCCAGTGATTTGTTAACGTTAAGTTTCTCTGTTTGTTCCAAAACCTCCTCTAATGACACTTCAATCCAGGACAGCTCCTCAGATTCAGTTCTTCTGAAAGAGGAGGTTTTTCTGACATTTGGCCCCTTGTAGACGGGCCAAATGTCGGAAAAGCCCCTTCCAAAAAACTAATAGAAAAAGGGTACACAAATTGCAGTTTGCAATTTGCATACCTTTTTCCGAAAAACCTCCCAGCAGTGTAGACACAGCCTGAGAAACAACCAGGATTACCAGGGACCTTTCTTCTGCATCAAAACTTGTTGCACATTTCATAATACATACTAAACAAAGACATATCTTTATTTCTTCTTCCCCAAACTCAGGGCTGGCTGGATTCTCAACAAATTGCCCTGCTCTTTTCATTCCTTCTGAAGTTTCTGGCATTGGCCACTATCAGAAGATAGGATAGTGGACTAGGATAGTGGACTATATGGAGCAATCTGACTCGTATGGGTGTTCTTATGTTCCTTCATTTTATTTCCACCCAGGATGTTTCTCACCTTGTCATCCTCAAGAAATTCAATTGCTAATTTATGGAACACTGGAACTGGGCAAAAAGCATGGGCAAGATTCATTAATTTATGTTCTATTTTAATATTCCCTTAACACCTGTAATTCAGTAAAATCTTTTTTATCCAATGCTAATGCTCTACAGTAAATGCAAACAAATTGTTCACTTCCCTACCTCACAGCAGTGTCGTGAGGATAAATATATTAAAAACTGATTGTGAAATGCTACGAAATGTACTGATGAGATGTTCTATATAAAAGCTAGGAGCAATTATTACTGTTATCACAAAATAATTGAGACCAGTATATATTCTCACTTGAGAAGTTAGCATGTTTTTCATTTTGTGAAGTGAGAGAAAAACGTGTTACACTGAGATTAAAAATTGTTACTTTACAACAATTTGAAACAATGAGAACAACCATTCCTCAAAAGAAAAAGTTGTGCTCAGTGGTTTACTATCAGAAAAGAATTTCAGTCAGTGCTGGAATTAATACTCCTATAACCTGTGTTCAGAAATTAGGTCAGACTCAAACGGGATATTTAAGAATCTTGATATACTAACTTCTAATATGATACTTTAGTATAACATAACAAAAAGTGCTGGGCCCAGTAATATTATATGACATTGTAAATGAAAAATAATTGTACAATAAAAAGCAACGTCAATGCGGCAAACAACTCATTGTTTCAAAACAGTTAACCTTAAAACCATACAAATCTCAGTGTCCAACTTTTTCTCTAATGTCATAAAAGCCAAAGTAAGTTAAAAATTTTATTAAAATTTACATCATTCTGAAGTATTTTAAAACAAATACCTGGCACTCTGCCTACTGCCAAAAAAAGGCTCTGTGGTTTACTGATTTCAGAGTCAATCAAGACTACCCTAGGTCTAATTCAGTTGAGACACTGACAATGACCAAACAAATGAAAGTATGCAAGTCTCCTTACCTGATTTCAAAGGCAAGTAAGTCCTTAAACTGAAATTTCAGGCACAGATTCTCAGAAGTCACTGCTCAGGAGAATGGCAGTGAAAGTGAATTTAAAGCACCTTTGCACTTCCCCAGTTCTGGGTTGAGACTAGGGATATAAATGACTAGTTGACTATCCAATAAGCAAAAGCCAGTTCCCTCAACACAGTCTCCACTGGAGGCAGGGGTGTAGTGGGGACTGGGTGCAACCCTAACCTAGTCCCATACACTGCCTCTGCTTTTTAAATGTATTAAGAGTCTGCCGGCTCTCAATACATTTAAAAATCAGAAACGTAGTGGGGGGACCCGGCATGAGCCGGAGGGTCCCCCCTGCTGCGCACCAGTCTTTTAAATGTATTAAGAGTCTGTTGGCTCTTACTACATTTAAAAGGCTAAAGAGCAGCAGCAGGGACCCAGTGCGAGTAGGACTGCTGATTCATGGCTCATGCCGGTCCCCTCCACTGCACACCAGTCTTTTAAATACATGTACAAGGCTGGTGTGCAGTGGGGTGGGAGGACTGTTCAGCTGGGAATCAACTGTCCCGGGCTTGTGCTGGGTCCCTCCTGCTGCACGTTAGCCTTTTAAATGTATTAAGAGCCAACAGGTTCCTAATACATTTAAAAGGCAGAGCTGCTGCAGGGTTAGCTCCCAGGCTAGGAGCTAACCCCACTGTGACTCCCCCACTTATCGACTAATTCACTAGTCAATGGAAAGTTCATCGACTAGTCAACTAGTTGGTTAAATTGAATTTAACATCCCGAGTTGAGACAGGAGCCAAATTCGTCATCTTAGTGTCTGTGCCTGATAAAAAAAATACAGTGTGTGTGTGTGTGTGTGTGTGTGTGTGTGTGTGTGTGTGTGTGTGTGTGTGTACACACACACAAACACTAGCTCGCTCGTCTACATTTACAAGTCAGTGTCAAGGTAGGTACAATAACTCCTGGCCACTGTTGTGATAACTGGGCCTACAAATTTACCCTACCTGTGAGGGCAACTGTAAAGACTGAATGAAAGTTTATAAAATGTCACAAAAACCTAAAATAACAAACAGCAAACACTGATAGGTGCTAAATGGTGACAGAAATACTGAATTGGTCCCAACATAAAGGACTAGGTCAAGATCATCTCTGGGTTTTTTGTTTTAAAAAACCCCCACACATATACGAATGTACACTAGAAATGTGGGATCAGAAATCAATAGACCCAATAATGGTGTGCTGGAAATTAGGCCTAACTGGTGAATTTAAGGGCTATTTCGCCCATCTCTGCACTTTTAGAATTCTCAAAGACTTTTAGAGGGAAAGCTCACAGGCATGGACCAATGGATGCCAATGCTGTCTTACTAAAAGGTGAGAGAAGGGAAAGGAGAAACCTACATTGTCCTTGCTGCCAGAACCCATCATTTCCTGACACCCACTGTGAAATAATTGGGCCTTTTTTGTCCTAATCCCTAGAGATCTCTTGCCCAGACCAGGGGAAGGAACCAGGTGGCATTGCCTCACTACTCCCACTCACTCTGAATTTTCTCTCTCTCTCTCTCTCACACTCACACTCACACTCTCACACACACTCACTCACACTCACACTCACACTCTCACACACTCACTCACACCCCCCGCATGTCCATGTTCTTCCCCACTTTAGTTCTCTTTCCTATCCCTTTCTATTTGCCTTCTACCTAATAGAAGTCTTACCTGGCCAAAACCATTTTGCAACACTAATTAAGCCTGTGACCAAGAAGAAAGATAAGAGCAATGATCTAAAGTGTCTGATGCTGTTACAAGTTTTCCAGGTGCTGGATTGGCTAATAAGACTGTATGTTTATGCTTGTGTTCTTCCAGCACTAGGGTTGCCAGGTGTCTGGTTTTGAACCAGACAGTCCAATATTTGAGCTTTCTGTTCGGGAAACAAATTGAGAAAATATAAATGAGAAAATATAAATGTTCGGTATTTTCTAAGTAAGATGTAATGTAGATTGTGATGTAATGTCAAGTGTGTCCAGTATTTTTGTTGAAACCATCTGGCAACCCCATCCAGCATAAATCAACACTAGCAACAGAAGCTGCATTTTCTATCTTTGCTCTTGTTTCCTGTTTTGTGCACGTCTTCATTTTGCCTTCTGGGTAACTGAGAGGTCTCAAAATGTAATTGTCAAAGGGGAATCCTTAAGTGGCCCACAAGGATCAGTTCCTAGCTTTATGCTATCTACAATTTTTTATCAATAACCTGGAAGAAAACAAAATCCTCACTAATAAAGTTTGCAGAGGAAACAAAAATTAGTAGTGTGGTAATTAATGAAAGAATAGGGTCAGTAAGGGCACGTTTAGACAACAGGGCTATTTCGGGATACTGTGGCTTTGAAACGCACCTGTTATTTCGAAAAATATCTCAAAATAATGGACACACTATTTGGGCATCCCTGTAACCCTCATTTACATGTCTCGAAATAGCACATTATTTCGAAATTTGGCGCTGTGTAGAAATGGCAAATGTCAAAATAAGCTATTTCAAAATGCAGTCGTATCTTATTTTGAGTTTAAGGTGCTGTGTAGACGCACCCTAATATAAAGTAACCTTCATTGCTTGATAATCTGTCTGAAGGCAAACAATCATAGACTACTAGGACTGGAAGGGACCTTGAGAGGACATCAAGTCTATTCCCCTGCCCTCATGGCAGGACCAAATACTGTCTAGACCATCTCCGATGGACATTTATCTAACCTACTCTTAAATATCTCCAGAGATGGGGATTCCACAACCTCCCTGGGCAATTTATTCCAGTGTTTGACTACCCTGACAGTTAGGAACTTTTTCCCTAACGTCCAACCTAAACCTCCCTTGCTGCAGTTTAAGCCCATTGCTTCTTGTTCTATCCTCAGAGGCCAAGATGAACAAGTTTTCTCCCTCCTCCTTATGACACCCTTTTAGATACCTGAAAACAGCTATCAGGTCCCCCCTCAGTCTTCTCTTTTCTAAACTAAACAAACCCAATTCTTTCAGCCTTCCCTCATAGGTCATGTTCTCTAGACCTTTAATCATTCTTGTTGCTCTTCTCTGGACCCTCTCCAGTTTTTCCACATCTTTCTTGAAATGCGGTGCCCAGAACTGGACACAATATTTCAACTGAGGCCTAACCAGCGCAGAGTAGAGCGGAAGAATGACTTCTCGTGTCTTGCTCACAACACACCTGTTAATGCATCCGAGAATCATGTTTGCTTTTTTTGCAACAGCATCACACTGCTGACTCATATTCAACTTGTGGTCCACTATAACCCCTAGATCCCTTTCTGACGTACTCCTTCCTAGACAGTTGCTTCCCATTCTGTAATGTGTGAAACGGATTGTTCCTTCCTAAGTGGAGCACTTTACATTTGTCTTTATTAAACTTTATCCTGTTTACCTCAGACCATTTCTCCAATTTGTCCAGATCATTTTGAATTATGACCCTATCCGCGAGAGCAGTCGCAACCCCTCCCAGCTTGCAATCATCTGCAAACTTAATAAGCGTACTTTTTATGCCAATATCTAAATCGTTGATATTTGGATACAACACACATTGTTTGTGTTATAATATAGCTAACTGTAAACTTACACATCTAAAAACAAATAATGAGAGTCATAGTTACAGGATGGAGGACTCCAAAAATTTGAGGAGGGAGGAGCACTATGAAGGATACTCAACTGAACACAAGCTCCCAGTGCTATACTGTGGCCAAAAGAGCTCATGTGATCCTGTAATACATGAACAGGGGAATCTTGAATAGAAGTAGCGAGGTTATTTTACTTCTGAATTTGGCACTGGTTCAAAAACTGCTGCAATACAGTATCCAGTATGAGTGTTCAAAACTGAAAAAGCACGTTAATAAAGTAAAGAGGATTCAGAGAAGAGCCACAAGAATGATTAAAACATCAGAAATGCGCCTTTGGTAATAGGCTCAAGGAGTTCAATCTATGTAGGTAAACAAAGTAGTAGTGAGAGATTATTTGGTTCCAATCCGGATGAGAAACAAATATTTAATTACAAGCTTTTCAATTTATCAGACAAAGGTATAGTACAATCCAATGGCTGGATATTGCCGGACCAGAGAGTTCCAGTTGTGGAAGGTGGAACCTGTATCTGAATGACTAAGTTGTTAGTTATGTCTGCATAGCAAAAGCGCTGCATGGGCTAGTCTATCTACACTAGCTTCAATTCAACTAGTGAGGGTAATAGCAGCAGCAAAGCCTGTGCAACACAGGAATCAGTGCAGACAGTACATGATTTTGGCAAGTATTTTATGCTTTTGGCTCTCTGGCCCACTCTGAAGCTCCCATTGTGCTGTTTTCGCTGCTAGACTACTATTGTTACCTGGGCTAGAAGGCTTCAAGTTAGCTCAGATAGATGAGCCTGTGAAGAACTTCCACCCTGTAGACATGTCTATTGTCTTAAACACACACCAATGTTTTTTAGTCCAACCAAAGGCTTCATCTGGTAGTGCTGGTCTCCCTTACATGGACAACAGAGAGCACATCCCTGACTCACTGTAACACAGCACCACGACTAACCACTGAATTTAATAACAAAATTTGCAGCTTTTAATCACAAAACTTTGGTATTTTTCTTAAAGCCCCAACTCTAGATGAGGTGCTTATACAAGACTTTCAGCTTCCATGGGAAGAGAGGGGGGAAAAGGATTGCAACCTTCATGAGTGCAGAGAAAAACAATTTAAAGTCAACAGGACAAACATACATTTAAAAGTGCTTTTTTTAAGCACGTCCAAAAGTAATTTCAGAATCGAATCAGAAACAGAAGCATCATTGCTCAACAGATCTCAACTGTAAGTAGTTTGGCAACATCTGAAGTGAAATGACATTTCTTTAAAGAGGAATGGTTGCTGGAGCAGAGGCTGCAGCATACCAAAAATAGCAGAATCTAGTAAACAGAGGAACAAAAGGTCCCCTTGGAGGGAGGCTTTTTAAAGCTTTAAAACAGAACTGAAAATATTGCAGGCTTGACCTGAACATTATCTGGAATGACAGATATTGAGGGATTATTTCAGTTCAATGCGATTCTTAAAAAGGCTTTTTAAGGATACAAATCACAAAGCCTTTATTTTCTTAGTGATATGTTTTGAAAAACAGAGCCACGTGAATCACAAAAATCCCCAATGTTAGTGGCTTTACAATCCCACAAAACACTATCAGAATTAAGGCTACATATATAAACTGTCTCACTTCATGAAGACCAGCTATCTGCAAACTTTAATTATTTTTAAGACAGATCCTAGAAATCACACTGATTCCAATAATATCTATTACTATGACAGAGAGAGACAGTAATGACAGAAAACCAATACACAAAAACAATTATGCAAGGGATAGAGAAAATAAATAGCTAAACATGGATCTAAGGGACTGCTCGGGAGATTGAATTAAAAAGGGGGGCTCTCCAGTGAGAAAGCCCAGCTGCCCATCATGACGTGTTTAACCTTATGATTCAACAGATTGTGTTGCCAGCGTTTGTGTGGGTAGAACAATGCACTCTGAAGCTCTCTACTCATAAAATCTAAATAACTGGGTTGCCACACACACTCCCTCATTTAGAGATGTTAAGAAGTGTGTACTTCATTAATTGTGTAGCTGACAAAAATTTTGTCGATTACACGATTAATCGATAAAGGATAGCACTCAGTCCCAGCTCATGCCGGGTCCCGCAACTATCCTCCTGCTGCAGCTCTTCACTGAAAGTAATTCAGGAGCCAGGCGAGCAGACAGCCCATCTTAGTCCTGGCTCGTGCTGACTCCAGGGAGCTACACAACTCCTAAATTACTTTAATCATCTACACTATTACAGGCAGTCCCTGAGTTACGCGGATCCGACTTATGTCGGATCCGCACTTACGAATGGGGCTCTCTCACCCCGGAACTCGCAGGCAGCGGGACCGCCCAGAGCGCAGCGGTCCCGCCACCTTGACCTCCGGGGCGAGAAAAGCTGCTCCGGGTGCCCCTGGTCTGCTGGGGACCGTCTCCAGCAGACCGGGGACACCGGGAGCAAAGCCGCAGCGGCGGCGAGGTGCCGTGCCTCTGAGGCTTTGCCAGAGCAATGCCTCAGAGGCGCGGCACCCCGCCGCCGCTGCGGCTTTGCTCCCGGTGTCCCTGGTCTGCTGGGGGGGGGGGGGGGCGCAGCTAGTGCGCCCCTCTCCCCCCCCAGCAGACCAGGCTTTTGTTGTGGACCCTGGGGTAGAGCAGCTGGGGTGCTGCCGGGTTGGTCCTGCAGGACCTACCTGGCAGCCCAGCTGTTCTGTCCCAGGCTGGAGATTCAGCCGCTGTTGAAACTGATCAGTGGCTGATTCCAGGAAGCTGGGGGCAGAGCAATTCTGCCTCCAGCTTCCTGTAGTCAGCCTCTGGTCAGTTTCAGCAGCAGCGGCTGAATCTGGAGCCAGTTCCGACTTACATAGAAATTCAACTTAAGAACAAACCTATAGTCCCCATCTTGTACGTAACCTGGGGACTGCCTGTACATCCCTACCCTCTTTATCTTAAGTGGGGCTGTCTAATGGACTTTTCTGACTATCTTCAGTTATTTTGAGGGGTGAGTGGATCATAACAGTTTATATAAGATTTAACCTAAAACATCACATGCCTATTACTCAGTTTCTCCTCCAGCCACCATCCCACCTGCCCTATCTGGATTGGAATATGACCAGCTCGCTCTCATTCAGATCCACAATCAGATATTGCTGAGATGACAGAATTTTGGTTTGGGTGAAGAAAGTCAGAATAATCAACCTATGGATAACAATGCAGCCTAAAATCTTCTTTAGTGACTTCTGGAACCCTTGGGATGGGACCACTACACACAGTCTACTCCCCAAAGAAGTTGAAGAGCTCTCTGTAGATCGAAACACTTTTCTCCTTCACTGACAGAAGTTGGTCGGATAATAAGTATTACCTCGCCCACCTTCTCTCTCTACTTCCTAAAGAGTCAATAGCACATAATGGTCACTGATATGGAAAGCTGCTGCTACTTATGACATTCCCAGAAACCCTAGCGCTGTCTATTTTAGAGCAGTTCTTTTCTATTTTATGGTAATTACGTCTGAAAGCCTAGTGAATCTATCATTCTTTTCAGTCCATAAATATATACTTGAATAAACACATGAGCCACTTAAGTGATGAACTGTGGGGAAAAACTCAACTGACACAACTGCTATATGCCCATACTGTAGGTTGTCAGCAATCTTTTCAAACCAAGAGCCAAACTACATCAAAATTCAGAACAAGTGGTGAAGAAAGACAGGATAAGAATGCCCAATTGCTTGACTGAAAATATACAACTTAATATTATCGATAATTGACATGATGATTAATAGCAGGATAAATGAAAACTTGTACACACAGACTTTATTTAATGGGACTTCTGCTACTGCATCTTTTCACACATTTTTCTGAAGTTTACATAATAACTGGTCAAACTCAGGTTCATGCACGCATTCAAGCTACATAAGTAATTACGCATTTTTAAATTTTTGAATTAATTTTTCATTTTAATTTAAAAAGTTACACTGTATTTTGGAAAGGAGTAGAAAACCATATTTGGTTCTACACTGAGCCATATTTGGCTTGAGTGGCATAGGTTGAAGACCTCTGCCTTATTATATGAGTAAAGGGCAGCAGAACTATAGTTAACATGTCCTAACTGAGGGAGTGGTGATGATAAACCCAAAAAGAATTTAGAGAGGGTGAGAACAGGAGTTTCTACCTTCTGGACTGAAATCCTAGGGTAAGTTTATTCTGTAGTTAAAAACCTACATCTGGCCTATGCCAGCCGGCTCAGGCTAAAGGGCTGTTGAACTGAGGCGTGGATGTTCGGACATTGGTTTCAGCCTGGGCACTAGACACTGCAAGGTGCGATGGTCCCAGAGCTTGAGCTCCAGCCCGAGCCCAGAAGTTTACACAGTAATGAAATAGCCCCACAGCCAGAGCCTGAGTTGGCTGACACAGGCCAGTTGTGAGTTTTTCTTTGTTGTGTAGACATGCCCTTTAAGGTGCCTAAAGATGATATTCAGTTTTCCCAGATTATTGGGTGGAATGTTGAAAGCTATATTTAATTATGAATAATATTATGGAAATAAGACTATCCTAAATGTAATGCATATTTAACAGCATTTTTTGTATCTATCAGACATTCAATGTTTAAAAAACAGTTTAACCATCACAAAGTATACATATTTTTGTTTAAACTTACTAATCTACTTTGTTAATATTTCTACTAGGTAGTTGCACAGATTAAATTACCTCAGATATGAAAAGAGAAGCTATTTAATGATGCTGTTTAATTCTTACATGCTAGAGTTTTGGCTGAGAACATTTTAGATAAATAAATACAGCCGTACCTAAACAGTGCCACTACTATGACTCAATCAGTTTAAAGGATATTTAAATCATCTATGAAAATGTATTTCAGCATAAACCTCATACATAAGGTGTCAAAGGAGGAATGAATTATTTTTCCCACCATCCAAAAATGAAGAAACCCTTCTGTTCTGATTGAACTTTTAAGAACAAAAAAACTGGAAGTACTGTTCTCTGCATTCCTGTTACCTACAAAAAGTCTACGTTACTATAAAAGAGTTACACTTTTTCCATAATGGACTAGTAGAATTTAAATATATTAGACAGCAAAATACTGTGTCACCCAATTACTCCTTACAGAGGAAGAAAAAGAAATTATTAATATTGTTCTCACTCTTTCTGTAAAAGGAAACTATAGCAGGATTATCTACATGCCCGGCAAAACAGGCCATGGAACAAGTCTCCAACCCTTACAGATCCCCACACATCCATGGAGTCCCAGGAGGATCAGCATGAGCCAAAAGCTTTTCACACAGTTACTCTGCACCTCTGTATCACTCCAACTACCCTGCAGCTCTTGTTTCTGGTAATTGGTAGTGTGGTGATAATAGAGCTTAATTGCCCTACGCCCGTGGTCCCCAACACGGTGCCCGCGGGTGCCATGGCGCCCGCGGGGGCATTTGCATGCGCCCGCCAGGTGCTCGGGGCTGGCCTGGCCCTGGGCACATGGCGCGGCGCTTGCGGGAAGCGCCAGCCCCGGACGCGAAGCGCTTGCGGGGGGGGGGCGGGAGGAGCGCCGGCCCCGGGCGCACGGCCCTTGGGGGGGGGGGCGGGGGGGCGGGGGGAGGAGCGCCGGCCCCGGGGCGCGCGGCTACGGGGGGGGGGTGCCCCGGCCCCGGGGCGCGCGGCTACGGGGGGGGGTGCCCCGGCCCCGGGGCGCGCGGCTACGGGGGGGGGGTGCCGCCCCGGGGCGCCCGAACGGCCACGCCCCCTGGCGCCCGACAATCTCAAAAGGTTGGGGACCACTGCCCTACGCTATCCTGGCCACAGTTCTCTCCTCGGAAGAGGATCCACTGCATTATCTTTCGGGATGATCTCTGTAGGACATATGGGGTATGTACAACTTTCCCTCTTTGGCCTATCTACTTCTCCCAAGTGATCAACAGCTCTGCCCCAGGTCTCCAGACTATGGGACATCCTCTGTGGGGAAGAAAGAGGATCTCCCTCTGCATGGTTCATAAACAACCAGAAGTCCTGTGGCATCTTACAGACTGATCGATTTATTTGGGCTTAAGCTTTCATGGGTAAAACCCACTTTGTTACTTGCATCAGAGTGGAAATTACAGAGACAGGCATATATATACGTACTAGTATATCAAACGAAGGGAGCTGCTTATCAACTACAGGACCAGCTGACTCTAGCAGCTGATGAGGAGGGGTGAATACCAAGGGAGAAAATTGCCTTTGTAGCAAAATAACCCTTCTAAATCTTTATTCAGTCCTACTTAGAGTGTGTTTTATTTGCAAAAGAATTGCAGTTCTGCTGTTTCTCTTTGTATCGGTTTTTTGTAGAAGGATGGCTACTTTTCAATCCCTTACTGAGTGTTCAGGGAGGTTAAAAGGGTTCTCCTACTGGTTTATGTAGGTTAGCTTTCTTGACCTCTGATTTGTGTCCATTTATCCTTTATAACAGAAATGTATGTTCATGTGAAGGTCACTGAGGCATGACAGAGCCACAAGTTATTTCATTTAGAATTGGTATTACATATGCACAGTAATTATTTAGCAAAGTAAATTATCTTTGGTAGGGAGAGAGATTAATATACAGCCTAAGGAATAAGCACTCTTATCCTATCCTTATTCTCTTATCCTTATACTTGTCAACATTATCCCATGGATGCTTAATTAAATGTTTCATGTTTTCAAATTCTCCTACAAAAATTGTGTTATGCTTAGATCTTTTAGATTATAAACATATAGCAAAGTAAAATTGATGAAATGCAGAGTTAGAACTCCTACTTCCTTCATGAGGCCAAGTTGTTTGTGTATAGTAACAAATATTCTACCAATGGAATCCTTGATTTCAGTAGGAATATGCAATATTTTCCTCCATCATAACTAGCAAGACAAGGAATATTAGCTGTAATTATCTATTAATGCTAACATTTATCGGATCTTTAACTTCACTGAAACAACTGTGTGCATGAGTGTGCGAGAGAGAGAGAGAGAATTTACAGTACAGACACAGTGAAAGTATGTTTTGACAGAGTGATTTGAGCTAGGCACAGTGCAGATAAGTTTCTACGCAACATCTCCACATACTGCTCTTCCACGGTATCTCAGTTCCCTCAACTCTTACTGTTTCAGTTCTGACAAACCCTGCTAAACTGTGTATTAATTTTGCAGTGTGGAAAAACAGACAAACGTGAGACCAGAAAACTCACTTCACCTCTGCCCTAAAAAGTAATTTGAGCCTATATTCCCAGAAGCTTCCTCGGGGTCTTTTTGTTCAAAAAAACTGGTATAGATGTAAGAATTATATCCCCTCAGAGAGAAATTTCTAATAGCATCCTTTTGAAGATGGTATACAAAACAATGCAATGTCAATTTCTTTGATAAAACTTTACTGAATTTGTACTTACTGACTGTTCATTTAAATCCTGAGAGTCTTCCATGGAGGTAACTTTTCTTTTCTCCTCCTTTTCCCCCACAACAGAAGTATCTTCTCCTTAAATTACAATAGGGATTTCTAAATTTGAAAAAAAAGAGAAACATGTATTTTGATCTAATTATTACTTCTAAAGTATGTCAAATAAACATTCTGGGTGAAATAAATGGCAATGCTCCCACTGACTCCAATTGGGCCACGGTTTCACTCCGTTGTCCAACATACCCAGTGTCATTTTGGAAAGTGGTAATATTTGAAACACTCAAACAGAAACACACACTTAAGCAAGAATTCTTCAGCTCCTGCCCGAAAAAAAGTTCTGAAAATAAAGCAGCAGAAAAGCTAAAAATGTTTAATGCAAGCAGTTATTTAAATAGACAACAAAAGATAAACTTTGGGTAAAAATATTTGAAAGGTAGTTATAGAATACACAACAAAAAACCGCACACACAAAACTTATTCAAAAGAGAAGCATTAATGACAGTCATTAAGCACGTAGCAGAGAGAGATTACTGTATAAATTATCAAAATGATATTGTCTTAAACCTCCATTAAATTCCTTTAGGATTAAATAAAATACAAAGGGATTTAAAATAGGCAGTCCCCTACAGAGGGTTAAATAATGAGCATTACCCTAATTATCTACTGCCTCCATCCCCACATCATTGCATCAAATGATGTAAGTTGATGTATGCACATTTTGTGACTTAAGAGATCACTGACTACTGCAACCCGAACTATGGAGCCAGGGCCATTTTACTAGATAAATGTAATGTTAACAGTTAAGATTGAGAGTACACAGCAGTAATTTAGAGTAAAATGTGTACAGGGACATTGGGGATAATTCAATCCAAGCATAATAATGGGAGGAAAGTCAGAGTTGGGTTAACCTTAAAGAAAATCCAAGCACATTAAAATAGGAAAATACAAAGTTAGTGAATCCAAACAAACTTAACTTTTTGCCTTTTGTTTGTTTGGGGTTTTTTTGTTTTTGTTTTGGGGAGGGAGTTGGTTTTTTTTCCATTTTGTTTGTTTAATCGTACAAAAAAAGTCAAAAGAAAAAGCTACTAGGAGATATTTCTAATGATTTGAAGGTATGAATGATCCGTTTTAAATTGTAACTTCTATGTCAGTATGCTCCAGCTTTTTTATGCCATTCTGGAGCACCACAAAGTAATTTGAACATACTTGCCAGTTAAGTTGTGTTTACATCATCAAAGCAGCAAAGTAGTTGGAGGTTGTATCTCACTCCCTACTGCACTGAACATTTTCCTGTACAAACAGACCTCAAAGTCCACCTGCCTCTCTACATTTCCTTCTCTTATCTTCCAGATCATCCCCCTATGCTGCCCCATACACAATTTTAACAATAACTTGTAACACTTAGAAAATTAATCCTGTATTCAAAGACTGATTCTTCATACCTCAAGTAGCTGAATCTCTGCCGTAAGTGCAAAACTCAACCTTCACTATGGAACTACAATTGGCACTTCTGTAATACCTAAAATTAGTGGACTCACTGTTAAATCTTTAAGGGCTGGGTCCAAACCCCACTAAAGTCAATAGAGACAGCTCTCACACCTTTTCTTGAAAGGAACAGAAGCTTATTGATATTTTAGATTTCTTAAATATACACATTCTGCCCCTATTGCCATTAACTTAAGTGCAGTTAGGTTTTCACCCACACAGTTTATATATATATGCTTTCAAAAAAATACACAAATGAATTCTATTCACATTGCCACCGCTCATAAATAAATATATGCCAACTTCACATAGAACTTGGAAAGAACTTAACTGCTCTTTACTGAATGATTTACAAGAGTAATACCACAGGAACATATAATTAGAAATACCACTTGTGTAAATTGTATTATTCTGAATATGCCTGATACTGACCAATTAAAAAAATATGTTGACTCAGTTCTGTTCTAATTTTGCACAAATGTACAGTGATACCTTAAGTGCTAAGTTGCTTATTTGTTGTCTCCAAAATTCTGATGAATTGTTAGGATTAAATAATTTCCTGACTTAATACTTAGAAAAATATCCTAATACTGTATTCTTTACATTTGAAGTGCTCAAAAGATGGTCCATTTTGAACCAAGTTAAAACTATCATTATGAGTAACCACAAATGCATTATTATTCATACAATTGCATGAAGGTGACTATACCAATTACATTGTAGAACCAATATGTAAGGGGGGGAAAACTATTAGATAACTTAATGGTTCAAATAAGACCTACATTACTCCCCAATGAAGATATAAAATTAAGGGATAATAGCAACCTCATGCAGTTTTATAAGCCAATAATCCAGTTACCAATTCAATCATGTAGTTTATCCCATCAAGAGAACCAGATTTAAAAACAGAGGGATAGTACTGCTGTCCCTATTATATTGCAAGGGTTTTTAATATAGTTTTCAACTATTTTTTAAATCATTAATAGGCTTAAACTCACAGATAAGCCAGAAAGAAGAAAAAACATCTGTTTCTGTTCTTGATCCAGTCCTCACAGATGTGGCTTTAAAGCTGATGAAGTGTTTTATGCTTCAAGATAAAAAATTATCTTTTCAAGAAGTGTCTTAATTAGGAAGAGTCCCGATTTCCTGATCAACAAATGCATTTTTTATCTTGGTGCATAAAACACTTCATCAGGTTTACAGCTGCAACTTCCAGAACTGTATCCAGAGCAGAAACATGTGTTTCTTCCTAGTGATGCACATGTAAGTTAAGAGCAATGAAAAACAATTTTGAAAACTCCCTTTAAAATCTTATAATACATATGGGTTTTAAAAAATAATTTTGGCTTAGAAGACAGCTAAATTGTGACCTAGCCTGTAACAGTGACTGATTGCAATCTTCTATTCAGCAGAAAGTTAGAGTTATGAGGAACTAACCAGATTGATGGGAAATGTTCAAGTTGATCCAAAACCTGTAGGGTGGAGGTTCTATGCTGCACTTCCTGGAGGTTCAAAACAAGACGTTCTGCCATAGGGACTGGAGAGCCAAGATAACTATCAGCTAGTTGCACACTTCCATTTCTAGACTACTCCAAGGTCTCAAACTGCCTCCAGAATAACTCAGGGAAATGGAACTCCAAAAAACAGACCGGTCATCTTTCCTTGTTTGCCCTCTAATACAGATAATTTAGGAGGAGAATGTGCCCTCTTCCAGTCTCAAAAAATTACCTTTTTAAAGTAAAAGTATAGAGAAGTTAGTGGGACCTACCTTAGCATCTTGTCCATGCAACCTTAATTCAGTTCTCATTAAGCATATGCATTATAATAGTAGTTAATTATATGTTAATATACTATTTTTTCATAGGATCCCTGCCTCATTCAGTGCACAGGACAGAGGATCTACAAATTAACCAGGTTATGTAGTAAGTTAGGCTATTTGTAGGATCCCTGCCTCATTTGCCCTTGAAATTGGAAGTTGAGAAAAATAAAGAAAGATAAAGAATGGTCTTATGATTAAAGCAGGTGATAGCCACTAAGATTTCTCTCTTCCACAAACCTCCTATTTGTTGCTGAAGAAGCCACTTAAAATGGCTAGAACTGTGCACTCCTTGTTTTCTGGGTGCCCAACTTGAAATACCCGGGGAATTATACAGAAATTCTCAGAAGTCACAACTGCAATTGATGTCAATAGGAGTGGTAGAGATTGTCCATATATGTGGAATTAAGGCACTCTGTCAGCAAAAATTAGAACAGCACCACAAGTTAGAAGGTCATGATTTCTAATCCCGGTTCTGCCACTCAGTGTGTGGCTCCGGCAAATCTTTTTATCTTATTTTCCCTATTTGTAACCTCAACATCTTCTCTTATCTCACAAGGGTGATATGGAGGTAATTTTATTCATGTCTGTGAAATATTCAGTATAGTAATGAGAGCCCTAGGGAAGACAATGAAGACATGAATAATGCCCTATTTAATGCACAGTTCTTTTGTGGACAGGCATGACAATACACTCTAATTACATAATCACACACTATTTTATTCCACAATACCCCTGCCTCATTCAGTGCACAGGATGGATGCGCAGGAGCTGGAATTAAAGATGCACAGGCATACATTGGAATGTCCTAACTTTTATCTTTCCCTCTTGAGTAGTATGAATGCTGTACTTTGTAGAAAGAAATATTAACCTACTAAAGGTAGCATCTTATCATTTTGTACAAGGTTATTTATTCCCAATTGCAAAATAATAATTAAATAACTTTAAACATTTTCATTATAACAAACAAAGAAAAACATGCCAGCATGACACACTGTTCTCTTGAGGAAAATCAGTACATGGAGAGAAAGTAGACAGGAAATGCAATGAGATTTGCCTCCCTCACATGATAGTCTCTTTCTGTTCCTTTCCTAATGATCCGGATTCCTTCAGGATTTGTAGGAGAGCCTTAAGGTCAGCAGGGATAACTGGCTTTACCACCTGCCTTCAAGCCAGTTAAAGTGAATCTACTAAATGAGAGTCTACTTAGTCTGGGCCAGGGATCAATTTTATTCTTTGTACAGTGCCTAATAAATATAATAACCTTGCTCGTCTACTGATTAAACATGTAGTGTATCTCAAATGTCATCCAGTCTCTGAATATATTTATCCTCACAAAATCCCTCTGTTAGAGAATGGTTATCCCCATTTTACAGATGAAGTACAGAAAAACTGAACCACTTGCCCACAACCACACAGGAAGTTGGGGTGAAGAAAGAAATTGAACTTGAGTCTTTGCAGTTCGAGGCTATCACCCTAACCACTACACCCTTCTTCCTATTCAGTGGAGTCCTGGTCCATGACCAGGGCTTCTACATGCTACTATAATACCACTAATAAATAATATATTACAGAAACCATTACAGCTACAAAATTTGCTATAGAGTTTGTAACTAGACATATATGTAGCTCAGAATGTGATTTTACCTCTCTAGCTTCAGCAAAGAACAGGCAGTATTTTTAAGAATTTGAGACCACTAAAGTGTCAACTATAGAATTTATCTTTTCAGATTGTGTTTTTCAATTGCTAAGAATACAAAGGGAAATTAACATAGATCTAAGAATTCCCCAAACACTGATGAAAGGAGACCCCCATTTGATTTCTCTACATAAAGAGAATATATGAGCTACACATATTTCCCTCTCATGGTCAGTCAATGCCTTCCCTGGGCCCTAGTGCTCAACCATTCCGCTCTTGCTATCCCTATTCTGAAAGTTGCTGCACTCTCCCACAGCAGGCAGATCAAGGCTTGAAAGTTTTCCCTGGGAGTATATCTAGTTCACTTAAAAGTGAAAAGTCTTCCACCTTGCCAGACTATTAGTATAACATTGAAACTGTGAAAGAGCCACTAAATGGTAATGAACCTAATTCAGAAATATATGCCTTCAGTTTCTAAACTTTCATTACTGTAATAGTTTAAAAATTGCTTTAAATATTTCATTAGTTTGTTACTGAAGATGATAAAAATAGCATATCTAAAAAATCCTTGCATAGATTTTCAGATGCATAATGTGAGTATTCAGTTTTAGCCTTAAATGCTTGGCTCTTCAGACATACAGGGAATTTTTAAAATAAATTCTTCAAAAGACCACCCTTGTCTAATACACACATTTTAATTACTATAGTGCAAAATACTTCCTTCTAAAGTCTTCTTGTCCATTCCTGCTCTTCTTTAACTGCCTCCCCCCACACCCAGGAGAAGAGAGTCCTTATAGGTACAACATCCCTTTTCCTCCAGTTGGCTGGATAAATGAGTTTCCCTTTCTTTATTTCTGACTATTTGATGAGCTAGTTTTAAGAGAATAATCCACCAAAATCAGTATCTTGGTAAGATATAAAATCCTTTGCTAAGATTAAAATCTTTGGAAACAACATATTTTTAACAAACATATCATGACATTTCATAAACATGTCTATACTTATGGAGATCACACAAAATAAATCAGCATTCCCTTTTTCCACAAGCAATGAGCTCTGTTATGAACACACTAAGCCACTCTGATTAATTTAAAATATTTGTTTTCAATGCATTAAATATGAAGTAATCTGGTATGATAATATTTTATGAAGACTTAAGAGTACATTTAAAATATAAAGCATGTTAGAAATACTAATTAAGAACATGTAAAACAGAAGAGCTGCATCATATTAATGTTGTATTCAGCAGAACAGCTGATTTGCCCTTACTTACAAAGTTTATGCGAATAAATTTCTGACAAACTTCAGTGTATATCAAAAAACCCGTGACTGACATTTTTTATTCACAAATGCAGTGCTTTTAATTAGGTACTTTCTGCATGTCCAGTCTTCATAATCTGGCATGCAGTGGGAAACATATTCCATTTTCTTTAGAAGAGTAGGGTTTTTTTTTTTCAAATATGATTTGCTAAATTTGAGTTCAGAGATTTGGCTGGAAGGGGTGAGCAAGAAAGGAATAGGGAACAGAAGAGAAGAGGAAGACAGGCTAGAAACAGTGGAGCCCGGACAGAGTGGAGGTGGGATTTGGGCAGAGCAGGGGTGGAGTATGGGCAGGGCCACAACCTAGGGAGCTTTACACCCAAAGTAGCAGCTTCACCCATGGCCACACGTTCCTGCTGACTCATTCCAGTTCAACCAACTTCAGGATGCTATGGCCACTTTAAAAAAAAAAAAAAAAAAAAAAGGTACTGTACACAGCTCAAAAACAGTTCTTCCAGACTTCTTGTAACCAAATCTAATCTATAATTACATTGTTTGCCCCTAAAAAATAAAGAAAAGCTAATTTACAAATAAATAGATGTGGGGGAGAATATTAGTTTATATCTAGATACAAAAAAATCATATGCAGCATTTCAGGAGTGAGTAATGCAGAGAAGCAAAAAGGCACACAGACTTTAAGAACTCTATTAGAAACATAAATTTTATGGGGAGGGTTTGTCTTATGGGTCAGTGGTTTGGTTTTTCAAAAATTACATACTTTGGAGACTTTCTGAATCATTTTGCTTATTGTTTAAACAACTACTGAAAACAAATGACTATAAGACTATTTTTTGTTCTTCTTAAACAGGCTCCTTAAAAGAGTATCACTATTACCACTGGATGCCCAGTATACTTAAAGAGATACAATCAACATTAAAAAAAAAAAAATCACATCTCTGTGATTTGTTTCAAACAAATCGTATACATTGAAACTCTATAAACCAGTACCCTCTTGTCTGACAACATCTGTGGCTCAGCACTGATGTTCAGGATCAGAGAGTCCCAGTGAAGGGGGAGCTCTTTGTGCCAGCAAGCTTTCTGCAGTGAGTAGCCAGCGGAGCCTAGAGCTGCAGCAGTGGAGCCGAGAGCCTTAGCATGTGGCTTCTCAGGGGAGCAGACAACTGCAGCATACAGATGCCTGGAGGATGGGCAGGACAGTGGGGCCAGAATCAGGTGGGGAGCCAGATGCAGGCCAGAGCTGCGGTGGTGGTTATAGGGGGGGCCAGAAATGACCTCCTCCGGTCCAGCAAAATTCCTCATCCAGACCAGTCACGTCCCAAGGGTGCTGCACCAGGGAGGTCCAGCCTGTCATACTTTAGACATATAACTCATATTGCATAATGTCAGTTATGATAATGTAATTATATCTAGGATAAGATCCCTTAACATGTCATATTGGAATTCTTGTGGAACCCAAACATAGATATGAACTCTAACAAAAGGAAACTTTTATGAATCACCATATATATTCTCATTCAAGCCTACTTAGTATACAGTGAACACATTCCATTTGTTCCAGGAGGTATACTACAATATTCATAGAGTATTCAACAATAATATCCCTGATTTGAATGGACATTTAACTATTTTTAAAAGTAACACCCAGAATCACTAGAAATGAAAGTGTTTAAAGAAAAAAAAATCTGCTTTTCTTTGTTTCTTTACATTGATCATTTGACAACACTCTTTGTGCAATTGGTTTCATGCTTTCCTCTATGTACTCACTTTCCACTGTTGCTTCTGTGAGTCTTTAAACAGATCAGCAGAAAAGAAAATATTTTGAAATACATGACAATTTTATTGAAAAGCCACAACATTTGGCAGAGGTTCTCAGGTATATGGATACTAAACTAAATATTAGAATACAAGTTGCCAGTATCCCTGAAATAGAGGTTCAGAGAATGGAACATCTTTATTTCCAATGAAGCACTGAATAATGAGCAATATAATAATCTGTGTACAAAAACAGCCTCAGAATAAATAATAATTGTTGAACAACTCTTGTAGACTAGAGGCTGCTTCTTTAAGAAACTGAGGAAAAAAGGAAAATCATTTATCATTTCTATTGCAGTCACCTCAAGACTGACACTGAATCAAGCATTTGAAATAATATAAATAAAAACAACAATTGTTTGGGTGCCAGCTAATGGAAATTTGTAAGAATTTTTAATATAAATATCAGTAAGTGTTAGATATTAAGATTATCTTCATCATGGGCCTCTGTTGCAGAAAAGGTTTCTCACACACACACACACACACACACACACACGTACACGTCTGAAGCCTGGTTCTCATATGTGTAACATGGCTTTTGCTTAAATCTATAGCCAAAAGATACATTTTGTGGGAGAAAAAAAATCAAAGCAACCAACACCATAAAGATTGGTGTAAGTTCAATAGGTGAAATCCACTCCACTCTTAAAAACTGAAATACTACACTTAGGGTCTATATGGTTGGACAGCCGAGTTTCTATGAAGGTGAAATCCACTCCTTCAGTTGTAATATTAACAGAAATAATGGCTACAGCAATTCTGCTCCACTTGTGAGCGGGATGTTGAGACCACTCTGAATCTATGAAAATGAGGTTCCAATAGATTTGTTTTGGCCTCCCACCTCTCCGATCAAATCCTCCCATGGTTCAGAGTGTGTCTACACAGCAGGGCTTAACTCGAAATAAGCTATGCAAACTGAGCTATGTTAACTGCGTACCTTATTTTTAAATTGGGAGTATCTACACCGCACTTATTTCAATATAGAGCACTCTTCCTCCAACTTGTCTTACTCCTCATACAATGAGGGTTACAGGAGCCAAAGTAAGAAGTCCTCTAGCTCGAAAGTATTTTGACATTATTTCAAAATAACTGCCTGCTGTGTAGTCACGGACTGACTTATTTCGAAATAACGATAGTTATTCAAAAACAATGTTGCTGTGTAGACGTACCTTCAGAGTCCCCTTCTTCAGCACAAAGAAACTACATTAGATCCCTCTTAGTGGACACTGTGATCCTGTAGTAAAATATAGTAAAGACTATGTGTGCTTCTTCCCCCTTCCATTACTTAAGCTTGAAACAGCACATATCATTTAGCTAATTGCGCATGTTTTAGAAGCTGTAGTAAAAAGGGGAACTAGCTGTTTAGACCCATTTTTCAAGGACTGGAGTACACGTATTACTTGAGTTAGGGAAATTTGCTAATTGCTATTGCTTAAGTAAGCTATACTGGTGGTTGTTACTGAATGGAATAGAGTTGAAATATGCTAACCAATAACGCGGCAACACGAAGCTAAGGTAACAAATCAAGATGTGCCAAGTTAGATAAGAAAGTTAAAGAAAGTATAAAAAGATGCTTAGCCAACGCTCAGGGTCGGCTCTGCTTTGAACATTGAGTTCCTTAGCCGTACCTTGGTTGCAACCAATAAACTTGAGTTGGACCCAGCCTGAAAGTGTGACTCTCTTCTTGGGGTAAATCAGACTAGCCTCCAAGGGGACGAAACCAGCAATTTATGCAACAATCCTAGAAGCTGATCATCTGAGCAGCCCCTTTGCAGAATTTAAGTGTTATGGAAGTCCTTAGCTTTGGATAATGTACCAAGCTACTGGTGAATTTCAAATTATACTGGACACCAAGTATGCAACATGCTATAATTATGAAAACTAGAACACTGCTATACAATATATTTTAAGTGTACTGAAAAAAAGTCAGAGCTAAGTTTTAAAAAGTGTCATCAGTCCTCAAAGATCCTCTCATACAAAGACACAAAGAGTTAAATTAGATTTGTCAAGCAACACGGTTTGAACACTTGAAATTAAAATACACTATACAATGTTTTGCCTTCAGAAGACATAATATAAAATGGCACATCTGACAGACAACTGCAATTATTTCCACTAGAAAGTCTCTGACTGCACTTAAAAAAAAGATGTGATGTACCATGTTATTTGCAAACAAAATAAGTTATCAAATAAGTTAATACTTTGTGACAGTAGACACTAATAAAACATAGTTGCCATAAATTAAACATTTTCCATGGAGACAGATGAGTAACAGCCACTTTTGAGAAATGGTCAATATCATTCCACAGGGATAGCAGTAAAAAACCCAATCAGTAGCTGTTGCTATACACTTTGGTGACCAAGTTTTCTGCCAATAAAATTATGCTTTGTCTTTCCCTCATAAGAACAAGTTTGAAACAGAAGAAAACCCAAATAGACAGTGTATATCATCATCTGATACTGCACCTAAATTTTCACAAAGCTAATGCATAAATCCCAAAACTGTCACCTCCAAAATGTCACACATGGACCTGTCGGAACTTCCCAGAAGTGTTACCTCCAAAAATGTGCCAAACAAATCTCTCTCAATGCAAGTTATTCCTGACTCTGAAGCACCTCTGAGATCTACTCTAATTGTGAGTTCTTGAGTAGAGATTTTCTAAGTAAGCCAAATACTGCAGGGTAGTTTTAAGTACCCATCAGGGATTACGTAGAGCATTCAAAATTCAATCTCACTTATGGCCTAAGCCAAAATTTGATCACTGTTTGAGCTAGCCTCCAGAGAAATAGCAGCACATACCTAAAATATAAAATATTTTATGCGAAAACAAGTTAACAGTTAATACTCGTCTAAATAGCTATCAGAAATGTCTAGGAGAGACTTAGTTGGACAACTCATCTGAAGGGCATTACCATTTTCATTGTAGTCACATCCAGTATTATTGTTCTAAAGCGTCAGTCAGCTATAAAGCCAACTCCTGGTATGGTACCTGAACACGATCTTCTGGCTGTGAAATGAGATATTAACTAACCCAGATCAACATGGTGAACTATCAGTTCCTTATATCGCACCAATGTAGAATATTAAGATAAGGTGGTACTCCCTTCTACTGCCTAATGTCACCTTTGGAGTCCTACTATAGATCCAAATCTTGTTTCAGTTTGGGAGACCTCCCTAATAAAAAGTTATCCAGTTCACAGAACCACTACAGTTTTTAGCACAATTATTATTCTCTGCATTTCAGAGGGCCAGGACTGGTATAGCAGGTTGGGTCTGAGATGAACTGACTGAAATTGGCAAGGAAATTTGCCTATAACCAGTGTTCCCTGTAAGATGGCGCTTATGCAGCCACTCAGGAGAAATTCAAATGCCTATCAGTTCCTTAGCGCCCACTGCTAAGTTTTGTTTTTACTGATGATGCACAGTCTCATATGTCTCCGTGTGTATAAAAAAAAATATTCCACGCATGAGTGGAAAAAATCCACATAAGGATGGAAAAATATTAGAGGGAATGTTGCCTATATCCCCCACCCATGCTTGATTCTAGGACTGCTCACTTGCATGAGCACCAAAATTACCTAAAAAGAATTAACAACCAGTTCATATATTATGTCTAACGGAGCCAATGCTCCAGTGATATTATTGGCTCACAATTCTCTCTTTTATACCCTAAATATTGTTACGTTATTAAAAATAAAATATTCTTGCACAACTCTGAAAGCCCCCCCCCAAAAGCAGAAAATTCTAAGATCTGACTGTATCTTTATCTTTAACTTATTTTGTTCTGACTAGTGAGCACAGGAATCTCCAAACTGTGCACGTAACTTGCACATAATGTGTACTACAATATCTTAGACATAAGAGACCAAGTTAAAAATAGAGGGTCTGATACTCAATGAGTATAAAGCTGAACAGTCCCACTGATTTCAACACAATTATACTGATTTACAATAGCTGAGGATCTAGTCAAGTCAAGATTCCAGTTACCTCCATGCAAAGGTATTGATTACAATAGCGTTTATGCATATAACTGAGCAGAACTCTGTTCAAAGTTTCAAGCTTAGTTCTGCATTTCTATTCTTTTGTGCTCCTAGTTAGACCCTCACTGATAGGTCGGTGTAGATTTTTGTGGTTTAATTATAGATGTGTCAATAGCAAAATGCTTACTCTCTGCATCAACCCAATTAAAAAAAGGCAGCAGTAATTCTTTACATTGCTGACAATGTCAACGTACATGGGTCATTTCAGGTTAGTATCAGAGTAATACTTTGACTATTACATTGTCAAATTAATTTAGGTATTCTCTCACGTAAAAAAAAAGTTAAAAGCTATTCCAGGTATAAAATTACTCCTATCTACAGTTATTTTGTGGATGATAGTGTCTATCGCAAGTCTTTTTAATGAACGAAGGATACAAATTACAAAAATGTATAGCCTTGGCAATCAAAACAGAGCTACAGTACTTTTCTATTGGTACACCGACTGTAGCTTGACCATTATTTTTCAAGCAACTAAACAATCATTTTCCTATAAGCCTATTCATTGTATTGGAGTTTAAGAAACAGCTGTCCAGTATGGAATCACAATGATTTTCCTACTTGTTCTAGAGAGTATGAACTTAATCAGAAAAGCTGCACTGACCTTGCTTACCACAGCACTGAAAGCTCTTATGGGATTAATTTCTTGTCATACAAAACTGTGACAAGTTTGAAAATGAAGTGCTTAAGTTTGGCATTTTCAAGCCTACCATTAGCAGTGGCCATTTTGCTGAAAAATGTGACAACCAGTATATATAAACCTGTCAGCATGAGAGCTCAGTGACAAGATTGGACATTTCTGCACAGTCTTTTTTAATACAGGATTAAAGGGGGGAAAAAACAAATGCTTTAGTATTTAAGCAAAATATAGAATATGTCCCCAGTACAGTTTTCAGGTTTTGAGTCTACTAACTCCCCATGGATGTCCCAAATAAATTGCAATAATGCCAAAAAGAATGCATAACATGACTCAAAATGCAAATATTAAATAAACGTGCCTTCCAAATAACATTAACTTTATACTCACCAAATATTTGAGTTTTCACATTGCTGTAAGATGGACCCAAGTTTCTTTAAGCACTTCTGATTTAATCTGATATTCAGACAGAAGTATGAATTCGACCAAAAATCTTTCACATCCCTCCCATGACAGCCTATTTCTATAAATTAACATAAAAAATTTAACCATTATAAAACATGTAAATACAAACAACGGCATTTTTAACTGCAGACTATGAAGTCTAAGAAGTCAAGTTCAGAGTTTAGGAAAGCAAAACTCCCATTGACTTCAAAAGGAAGAACACACAAAACAGTTAACTTTTTAAAACTATTTTTATTTAAATTCAAAAAGGGTAATAGTTTTATGTCTTCAGCAGAACCCTGTTCTGAAATCTCAAGAGCGATTAAAAGACTATTGCAAAGCTGAATGGTTTCAAATATCAAACTGTATTATTATGTCAGGGCCCGCAAGATCAATTAGCGCTTTTTAATGACAGGAAAAGTTACAGTTAGACTCACATTTATACAATGTCTAAAACTAAAAAAGAAAAATGTTTATCATATTTACTTACAAACTTTTTAAACAATCAAAATGTTAAATATTTTCTTTAATTCACATGGTATTAGAGTGGCTTTTCTGTTGCATATTTTAAAAAACATTTTATTAACTGAAGTAAGTTGTTGCTGCAGTTACAACAAATGTATATTCTGAAATGGCCAGAAATCACAGGGAACATTAAATTATGCAGTAAAACCAGTATCATCTTAAGGTATTTCAGTATATGTGGTGCTGGTACTAAACCTGGTTTATTGCTAGGCTTTATAAAGCTTTAAAAACACTTGGCAACTATCTACAAATCATTTGCTTTTTCTATCTGGGTTTACATTCTTTTTGAGAATCCAAGCTACAATATTATGAATGGATAAGTGAGTTTGGCTCAATGTTTCTAATTAAAAACAAAAAACACTATCATAAGACAGAAACAAAATATAAGAATTAAATACATTTATATAAAACAGCTTATCACAGATCTGCATCAAAAAAGTAAGTTTTATACTTTGTTATTAAATGCCGTGCATAAACTTAAATGTCAACAAGCGACTGAATATATATTTCACTTCTAAGCACAGAAAGAAATTATAAGTGGAGATACAGGTATGTTAGAAATTCCCTCTTGGTACATTGTGTTCAAGCACCGTTTGCTGTAACAAAATACCTCATTATAGTTTCAAACACAATTAGTTTAAGACTCTCTCTGTGGTGATATTTCAGAAGACAGCGAGAATATTAAAAACACACTTTGTGTATGGTTTAAGCTGTAAGCATATTATTTTTAATAAAAGTGAAGCATGATTGCTTTTATACAAACAGCAGACTTCAAAATTTCATATTCTGAAACTAAACTTTTCTATTTATTTCTTCAAGGAGTGATTTGAAATATTTACTACCAGACAGTACCTAATTTTAGGTTTTAAGTGCTTTAACAGCTCTATGAAATATGATCAGCAGCTGCAATGTAGAAGTACGCTGAATAAACTATCCTTTATAAAAAGGGAAACTCATTTTACCCAGAGTTCATAAAATCCTCACTTTCAAAACAGAAAATGATAACAAATAATTTATATTTGCTTTCTACATCACTTCAATAAGTTGATATTTTTTATTGATTGAATTTAATATTAAAACAGAAAAAAGTAGTTTGTTTTATTACCTGTAAAATAGAAAGAACACTGTTCTATATAAGCAACTCTTGCCAAAAGTGCGTAATTGTTTTTACGCCTTCTCAACCAAATTCTGATACATAAAGTAAAACTAAGGTATACCAGAGCCAAACACAACTACGTTGATTTCAAAGCCTGTATCGCAGACTGAAAATATAAAATAGGACAGTGTCTTTCTACATTTCAAGTGGTAACGCACAATACATTTTCATTGGGAACTGTAGTATGAATAGCAAGGAACTCAGTGATGGTGGAAACCTGATCTACAGTTTTGTCTATGAACTCTCAGTCACTTAGAACATATTTCTATTATAGCACGTTACTACTGTTCTGTAAGACATTACTACATGAAAGGAACTTCTAAGCATAAGATTCAACTGAATATGATAGTATAATTTAACACAACCCAAAATAGGAAATATTTATTTTTCTAACTATGCACATATCATTTGAACAAGGTTATATAGGTACAAGTAACTATGACATTCTTGCCTTGTATTTTCCTTGTCAGATATTACAGTTAATTCAAAAACAGTTGGTAATATGAACACCAGCATTCAGAAAACTAAAAAAAGAAAGGTTTTATTTAAAATTTGTTTTAGATTTAGTTCAGATACCAGCATAAGTTGTAGGTATATAAAGATCTACATTCTACAGCATTGTATGGATACGCTGGAGAAAAAATGTAAAGTCTACAGTGATTTTAAGATTTTGGATTCACATGATCACTAAGAATTGATGAGAAATCAGAGAAAAATGTTGAACATAACACAAAACACTATGAAAACTGAAGTTATGATATAGCCAGAAGATAAAACATAAGACTATAATTACAGAAATACAGTAAAAAAAAAAATTGAGAACTGAAATCAGATACAAAATAATTTATAACTGTTTACAGTGAAAATACACTTCTCAGTACGTCAGTGCAATTCTGAATTTTCTATATACTTATATTATCCCTGCTACTATTTCATACGTTCAAATCAGAGCTTTAATTTAAACCAACAAGGATTTATTTTACGAGTTTAATGCAAAACAATTTTATTATTTAAAATGTTATCTGATTTTTAGATAGTCCTACCTAAATTTGATCTATTCAATGCCAAATATCTATTACTACATAATTTATCTCCTTGTGTTTTGCTGTGAACTTTGCTCACAGGATTACCCAAAAAACAACAGTATCTGCTTGATTTTTAATAGTAGTTAGTTTCACAAATGTAAATTAAAGTTTAAATGCCAATCACTGGTTGGCAGAGACTCAATCCTGGAATGCCTTTCACTTTTGTTAAAAATGCCTAAGTCTGGGTGTTACCTAGATCTCTATACTGCATGACACCGAAATGGGCACATACATAAAACCAAACAGTTGCCTTTACTTAAAAATAAAAAGTCAAAGCGACTATGAGTTTGTCATACCCCACTAATATCGATTAAATGGATGCTAAGTACCACGCCAAAAAAGACAGATGTAGGAGAAACAAAACTGTTAACTACGAGTCCTTAATGTGAAATCTAACCTGCAGTTTTTCTTGGGTATCAGATTTTGGAAGTGTCCGTACTGACAGCCAGAGAGGCAAATTAATGGCCAACAGCCCATTGGGTTTAAACACGGAGAATCCTGTTACCTCCTCAGATTAAGTACAAACACACACAGACTCTCCTCCACGTGGAAGTGTTTTCAAACCCAAACACAAGCCCCTGCATGCTGATCCACCTCGGCGGAACAACTAACTCTACTAAAGAGCTGTAATTCCTGTGTTTTCGTCTAGAGTAGAGAGTTAGCAAAAACAGGAAGGGGGAGCCCTGAAAAAGCCAGACAAAACCGAGTTAAACCACAAAAACCAGTCATTCATATTATTTTAAACACACACTAGGGAAAGAAAGTGGGAGAGAAACAAAAAAGCGCCCTGGGTTCCTACTGCCCCCAATTTCCGCAGCCTCCTTCACATTTTATTTTGTTGCCAGTGTGAAATGAGACCGCCCTATCAGCAGTTATTTTCTGATGGCTGCAAACTGTAAGTGTGATCCATTAAGAAAGAAAAGTCTATTTAAATATTGCCGGATTCTGGGGGTGGAAGGGGGTTTGGAAGGTACATAACACGGCATAGGATGTCATGTACAACTGAACAAAAGGGCATATTTTCCGGACCAGATGGAACCATCTACGTGTTTACAATGCTGAAAGCTAAGCATGTTTGCACAAAAGTTGCCATAAATTAAAGAAACTCCTCTTCTCCTCCCCCCTCCCGCAAGGACTGTTAACCTATAACGCTCATACTGCATGATCAGATTGCTGGCAGCAATCGCTAGTCAAGTTACCGCACCAAACCTCCCGAAAACTCGCTGCCTGGCACTCTCGGAGTGACCACCTCTACATGTCCTGCCCCAGCCGCGATGCCACACACCCCGCCGGCCGCGTGCGTCTCTCCCTCGCTAAGCACAAAACTTCCTCGAGTTGGGGAGGAGGATCCTCACCAGAGACAATAAAATCGCCTGCAAAGTGCAAAGCGGCGCTCAGGGGGCGAGGAGAAAAAGGCTGGTGAGTTTCCTGCTACACAGGGTTTCTCTGCCTCCTCCACCCCAGTCCATGTGCTTTTCCGGCTACAGCCCGGCGCTAGGGAACTGCATTGCAATGGGACGGGGCTGCCCCCCTCCCCCGGGCAAGCACAGCAAAGGGTGGCGGCGGCGCGCGAGCCTCGGCTCACCTGGCGGGGGGCACAAAAGCCGCCGGGCCAAAGGAGCGAGCCGAAGGCAGCGAGGATCTCGCCGGCTGGGGCTGGGCTCGGCTCAGCCGCCGCTCCCGGGGAACTCCGCTGCGCCTCCTCGCAGTAGTTTCAAAGGGAGGGAAACAAGGTTCAGTAGCCGCGGCGCAGGCAGGCAGGCACCCGGCGCGGGACGAGGTGGGACGGGGAGCGGAGCGGAGGAGCGACACTCACCTTCTGGGGCTGGGACGCGCCGCTGCTGGCACAGGCTGCGCCCGGCTGGCGATCCCCCTCCTGCTTCAAGCCGAGGTTCCCCCTCTGCGCTTCTCCTCCGGCAAAACAACAGGACATCCCCCTCCGCAACTCCCACCACCACACAACCCAGAACAACCACGGGGGGGGGGGGGGGAGGAGGGCTGGTACGGGAGAGAGCAACCACTGACTCTCCTCGCTTTAGGGCGTGCAGCTAGTCCCCCCCCCCCCCGCTCCGGGCACACACAGCTGCCCCCTCCCCCAGAGCACCACTTCGCAGTGAACCCCAATGAGGCGTTCGCTGCCCAAAGCGGGAGGGGCGCGTGCAATGCAACACCGCCCCGGGCTCGGCTTTGCACTTGTGTAGGGAGCTGTTGCAGGCAGCGGGGCCAAGGGTGCAGCAGCACGGGGCTGAGCGTGCAAAGGGGGTGGGGGCTGAGCCTGTAGCCGTGTTTACTGCAGCCCAGGGAGCTGCATGTTGTCATTGGCTGTTTCTCCCATGGGTATCTAGGGAGCTCCCTCCTATGCCTCCCACCCCTTCTTGCCCCAGGTCCTGAATACATGCTGCTTCCCAGCCCCGGGTTGCCCCTGGGGAGCCAAGCCTTCCACCTACAGTTGAGGCAGCCACCCCACACCGGGTGCTTTGGGGATCCCTCAGCAACCACTTCAAGCGTCTTATGGCCGTCAGGTCGGCCCAGGGAATTACTTAGGAGCCCAACACAGAGCAGCAGCAGAGGTCACCCATGCCTCCCACTCACTGCAGTGGCCTGAGCCAGAGTGACCTGGTAGCTTGTTCTGTCCCAGCCTACTGTCCACTCAGTCCACTGCACTCTTGCTTCTTCTTGGTAGTGGGATGCAGAGCGCCCCAGTCCCAGCCTGCTCACTTCCCTCTGCTGCGAAGAAATGGAGCACCTGAAGCTGGGAGAGGGCAGCAGGGTAGAACAGCCTGCCAACTCCTGTCCCCACTGTGAGTGGACAGGGATCAGGGCAGAGCTGTCCATAGGGGGGCATGGGCAATCCCGCTGCTTCCACCTCACCCAAGCCCCTCATAATCAGCTGCTCCCATAGCTCAGGGGTGAGGCTTCAGCAAGAGAGTGGAGCCTACCACAGGAGAGCTGCCCTTGACCCCATGCCTGGCACACTGGGAATGGGGGCCCTATGCAATCCCCATTGTCAGTGCCCCAGGCCTTGCCTGGAGCCCTTCCCCTACCCTACCATCCCCACTTTTCCTGTGTCTGCCAGGCAGTGCAGAAAAAGCAGCTGCTGCTTGCATGCGGCCAGGCTAGTGAGGAGAGAGCAGTTTCTCCCAGGTGCCAAGGCTTAACCAGAACTCTCCTCAGGGACCTTGCCTCTTCTCTGGGGCTCAGGCTCTGCAGCTCTCACTGTCATTAACACCAGTGCAGTTTGGCCTGAGCAAAGGATTGCAGCTGGAATTAGTTACTGAGCAAGCAGGCACCTGGGGGCTGCATTTGCTCATAATTCCCCAGGCCACCTTTACTCAAGTTGAGTGTTACCTGGCTCACTGAAATCAATGGTAGGCCATACTACTTCCATGGGGCTAGGTGACTTGTGATCTGGCCCATAGCAATCTGTTGCACTGGCCCTACAGCAGCTCACTCATGACTCCGAGTTTTAGTCTCCCCACTATTCTACTGAGGGCATAGACTACAGCAGCAATCAAAGCAGACAGAATATTTGGAATCATTAAGAAAGGGATAGAGAATAAGGCAGAGACTATTTTATTACCTCTATATAAATCTATGGCATGCCCACATCTTGATTACTTTGTGCAGATGTGGTCTTCTCAGCTCAAAAAATGTTTATTGGCATTGGAAAAGAATCAGAAAAGGGCAACAAAAATTATTAGGGGCATGGAACAGCTGTCATATGAGGAAAAATTAATAAGACTGAGGCTTTTCAGCTTGGAAAAGAAATAACTAAAGGGGCTATGATAGAGGCCTATAAAATCATCACTGGTGTGGAGAAAGTGAATAAGGAAGAGTTATTTACTCCTCCCCATAACACAAGAACTACGGGTCACCAAATGAAATTAAATAGGTAGCTGGTTTAAAACAAAAGGAAGTACTTCTTCGTACTAGGGATGTTAAAGACTAGTCGACTATCCGATAAGCATTTGCTTATCGGATAGTCTTTTGACTAGTCAACATCTCCCTCCCCTTGCTGCCTCTATTAGATAGAGGCAGTAAATGGAGGGGAAGGGGTACTTCAAAGTGGCAGCTGCCAAAGGTGGTGCTGCTACTTTGAAACCCTAAGGTGGCCGCTGCACAGCTGATACACAGATCAGCTGTGCAGCGGGCTGCCCCTTTAAAACGCCACTTCTGCGTGATTCAAAGGGACAGGTTCTGGGGAAATGCCGCAGAGAGCCTGGGGTCAGCTGGGAGTCCCCAACTCACCCCAGGCTCCATGGCAGCTGCCCCACTGAAATGCACAGAGGCAGCTGATCAGCTATGTGGTGGCTGCCCCATTTAAAACACCACCTCCATACATTTCTAAGGGACAGCTGCTATGGAACCCGGGGTCTGCTGGGGACTCGCAGCTGACCCAAGGCTCCCTGCGGCATTTCCTAGAACCTGGGATCAGCTTGGGAGTCCCCAGCTGATCCCAGGCTCCTAGTGGCATGCAGCATAGCATGGAACCCGGGGTCAGCAGGGGACTGTGATTCCCCCGCTGCCCCCGTGCTCCATGGCTTTGAAATTTACAAGATCCCCCCGCTGGAGGCTCTTGTGTATTTCAAAGCAGGCACACCGCATGTGGCCCGGAGTCAGCAGGACTTCCCACTAACTCCTGGCTATATGCAGCGTTTCAGAGGCTCTTGTACATTTTGAAGGAGGAATGCAGAAGTGCCTATCGACTAGTCGATGGAAATTCCGTTGACTAGTCAATTAACCATATTTTAACATCCTTACTTGATACAATGCACAGTTAACCTGAGGAACTCATTGCCAGAGGATATTGTGAGGGCTAAGACTATAACAAGGTTAAAAAAACTAGATAAATACATCATTGACTACTAGCCAGAATGGGCAGGGAGGATGTCCACAGTCTCTGTTTGCAATAAGCAGGGAATGGGTGACAGGGGATAGATCACTTGATGATTGTCCATTCTGTTCGTCCCCTCTGGGGCACCTGTCACTGGCCATTGTCAGAAGACAGGATACTAGACTAGATGGACCTGTGATCTGACCCAATATAGCTGTTCTTATGGCTATTTTCGGATGCAGCATGAACTATGCAAGGCATCTGAGGGAGTTTCATGATGCTGGATGTGTTAGAGAAGTAGGGTCAGCATACTCTCTTCCTCCCTCCCCTATAACTACAGAGTTTGCAGGACCAGGCACACAAGTAGTAGTGGTACAGTGCAAGGGAACACCTTAAACTTCCTCAGCTCGCTCCAGAGGCAATGCATGGGGAGGCATGAGTGGTCTCATGTCCCCCAATGCTGTGAGCAGGCCAGCAGCCAGAAGGAGGAGCCTACAGGAGGGATCCAGCTCCCGCACTCATTGGCAGCAGAACAAGGAGGCCCTGCTGCTTTGCTCTCCTGATCATGCTGCTCTGGGGGACGAGAGGGGATCGCCCCCACTCTTCCCTGAAGGAAGCAGAGTGACATGGCAGCTGGGAAAGCAAAGCAGCAGGGCCAGGTTGCTCCACTTCCTCACTGCTGCCGGTGAGAGTAGGAGGATGGGGGAGGTGGACCTCTACTGCCAGCACTGGCACCGCTAGTTCCTTGGGCCACCTCGAGTGCAGGAAGGAGCGGGGATGGGAAGAGTTGGGTTTTGGCCAGAGAGGAGTGGTCCTAGCCCTTCCTTGGGTTGGAGAGAGGGGTCTCATGACCAGTGGCCAGTCACCTTTGGCTCCCTTGTTCTCATGATGCACAGGACAGGTCATAGTTCAGACTCTGGTAAGATAATACTGTATGCCCAACATGATTACAGGTACCACAAGATGGCACTTACTTTGTAATCTGTCATTGTCTCTGGTTGTTCTGAAAAAGGAAGGCTCCAATTCAGTCTGCGTACATTTAGGGAGGCTAAAGCAGAGAGGCATAGAAGAGATGCACACGAGGAGTACTCAGGGATCATACACCACAGCACCTGCCATTGTACCCTTTTTAGAGTTGGCAGTTGTCTTCCTTCTCTCTGCCTAGCCAGTGTGGAAGGGGCCCAGGTCCAGCCCATTGTGAGGCAAAGTTTTCCCAATCCTTATGTTCTAGGAGTTGAAGGACTGTGTTCAGTTCCACTCCATACACAGGAGGGGTAGGATGAGAGCGGAAAACTCAATGCAGCCTTCCTGACCTACACTTGCTGTTTTATAAGAAGTCTGCTGATACTTGTTTTTTCCTCAGAACTCCAGCTCTTACAGTAGTGCTAATACATGAAAAAAATCCATTTTCATTGTTTAAAAAGTAAGGTTCTAGTTCCCTTGTGAAGAGCATATTAAAAATTATGAACCCCAAAAGGCCCATAAAATAGAAGGTAAATAAAGAACCCTATGCATATTTTAAACCAATCCCATGCTTTTGAAGGCCCTGATTTAGGATTTTTGAAGAATGTGTTGGCAATTCCTAACCATCTAGTTCTTGATAATTACTTTAAGAGCTTTACAAAATTATTTATATGTCAAAATGCAGCCAATTTACTGCAAAGGGAAAATGTTTTCAGTGAAAGCTGATGCCATACTGCAGGACCAAGCCATTTTGCTTTTAATGATGTCACTCAATGTAACTCAAGAAGGAGCTAGATAGGAACAAAACCTGTAATTTTTAGTTTACCAGTCTTTATGTCATGTTCTTCATTGACTGTGTGATAGGGTGGTACTCACTATTGTAAAGCCTCCTAGTAGCTGTCTTGGGAGTTAGCTCTGCACCCTCTTCTAAAGGGTCTGAAGGCTGACGCCCTTGAGAAAACGGCAAAAAGTGTGTTGGGGCCCCAGGGAAGTGACCCAGGGACATCTACTGAGGAGTTGAAAGGGACACAGCCAGTGGTGTCTATCTACAGAGTTTCTGGGCTAGTACCCAAAGCAGTGGGTCTCTTCTCTCCACCCCCATTGAAGAAGTGGCAGACAATTGGCTGCATTAACCACTGAGGGTATGTCTACACTACCATCCTAGTTCGAACTAGGGTGGTTAATGTAGGCAACTGGAGTTGCAAATGAAGCCCGGAATTTGAATTTCCCGGGCTTCATTTGCATGTTGCCGGGCGCCACCATTTTCAAATGTCCGCTAGTTCGGACTCCGTGCCCGCGGCTACACGCGGCACGAACTAGGTAGTTTGGATTAGGCTTCCTATTCCGAACTGCTGGTACACCTCATTCCACGAGGAGTAACGGTAGTTCGGAATAGGAAGCCTAATCCGAACTACTTAGTTCGTGCCGCGTGTAGCCGCGGGCACGGAGTCCGAACTAGCGGACATTTAAAAATGGCGGCGCCTGGCAACATGCAAATGAAGCCCGGGAAATTCAAATCCTGGGCTTCATTTGCAATTCCGGTTGCCTACATTAACCACCCTAGTTCAAACTAGGGTGGTAGTGTAGACATACCCTGAGGGATGTGGCTGAATAGCGGACAGCAGTGCTGTTTCCTGAAAAGGGGAAGCACAGAATGCAGTACAGCTGGAGGGCTGTGTTCTGAAAAGGATGCTGCAGTCCTTGGGGTGACATGGGTAAAGGAGGAGAGATGATGGAATATCCTTGCAGCCTGACAGGAGCATCTTTAGGTCCCTGGAACTCTGCCTTCTGCACAACTCTTTTTGCTGGATTCAGCCTGCAAAGAAGTTAGTCCTCTCTCCCTCAAATTCCAGCAAGTGACTGAAAGGGTTTTGTTTTGCCAGCCCCTTTTATATGGACCAGCCTGGCTGAGATTTGCTGCTGCACGCAGCCTTTCTTTAATTAGCTGCCTTTTACACAGCCTTCCTAGGTGTCTATTAACCTCTTATAGACTGTGTGGGGCAGATGCCCCATCACAGACCTCAATGGAAGCTGTCAGATGTTCTGTACTTCTGAAAAGCAGTTCTCTTATTTTGATGCACAGTGGATTTAGGAGCCCAACTGGGCTCCTGTTTTTGAAAATTTAGACCTAAGTCATCTTACCTCAGAAATAATTTGGTAAAAAGATGTCCATGTTAGTGCAATTGATTGCGTATCAGCTATGCAATTCAAGGATTTAGTAGCAACTTCCTTAGGGAATTATTTCCTTGTGAAAACAAGTTTATAAAATCTCAATATTCAATGTCTTCAGAGACTTGCTACTCAGAGAGAGAAGCAGTCTTGAAAAACTGTCAACCTTCAGAAATTCAGCAAGAAATTCCCTCCAAAATACTGTACATTACATTTATGCAGCATAAGAACAAGCCACAAAAAATCAAATGACTTTTGAACATGAAAGTTGAGAGGATACCTGGGGCAAGAAGGAAAAACAAATCAGATTTGAAGGAAATAATTCATATTGACAATCCTGATGCAGAATGAAATTAGTGACCACAGTAGCTATGTTATTAACAGACTACTTTTATAAGAAAAAGTTCTAACAACTCATTTGTTTCTATTACATTTGTGAACAGCAGTACATTCTACTACAAGGTAGTTGATCCCTGCAGTGAGGGTTTTCTGAAGTCTAGTTTAAGGTTTCTCTCCAACAAGGGGTGAAAGGAGAGCAAGGATGGACAGAAAGACTTTGGAAGCAGGTTTTTGTACTACAGTAATTAAAATTAAAATGTGTATTTTTTTATATAAGGTGGTCTGTAGAGGGTGGTGTCTAATTTTCCATTGTTGATTCGTACTGTGGTGTCAGGGGCTAATATCTTTATGGCTGACCTAGAACAACATTTCCTCAACTCCCATCCCCTTTTACCCCTTCTCTACTTATGCTACATCGATGACATCTTTATGATCTGGACGCATGGCCAAGAAACACTGGAAACATTCCACAAAGATTTCAACAACCTACACCCCACCATCAACCTCAGCCTGGACCATTCTACACGAGAGATCCATTTCCTGGACACCACAGTACAAATCAACAATGGAAAATTAGACACTACCCTCTACAGAAAACCCACTGACTCATACAGTTACCTACATGCTTCCAGCTCCCATCCAGCACACACCATACGATCCATCATCTATAGTCAAGGCCTTCGATACAACCGCATCTGCTCTAATCCCACTGACAGAGACCAGAAACTTCAGGATCTCTACCAAGCATTTATAAACCTCAACTACCCACCCGGAGAAATAAAAAAGCAAATTGAAAGAGCCAGATAAATACCTAGAAACCATCTACTTCAAAACAGACCCAAGGAACCAACAATAGAACACCACTTGTCATCACCTATAGCCCCCAACTTAAACCTGTCCAACACATTATCAATAAACTACAGCCTATACTGGAACAGGATACCATACTCAAAGAGACTCTGGGAGACAGACCCATAGTCTCCTATAGACAACCACCTAACCTCAAGATGATTCTTACCAATAACCACAGGACATACCACACTAATACCAACCCTGGTACCTTCCCTTGCAACAAACCCCGTTTCCAGCTTTGTCCACATATTCACTCTGCTGATACCATTATTGGACCTAACCAAGTGAGTTATAAGATCAAGAACACATATTCCTGCGCATCCAGAAATATAATTTATGCTATCATGTGCCGAAAGTGTCCATCTGCTTTGTACATTGGACAAACGTCTCAGACACTTTGCCAAAGGATCAATGCCCACAAAACAGATATTAGAGAGGATCACAAAGAAAAAACAGTTTCTTGCTATTTCAACCAGAAAGGACACAGTCTCAATGACTTAATTACCTGCATCCTGCTTCAGAAGCCTTTTAAATCTGCACTTGAAAGGGAATCCTCTGAACTGTCATTCATGCTAAAATTCGACACTCTACGCGGGGGTCTCAACAAAGACTCTAGCTATCTTACCCATTACAAAGATAGCTTCCCCAATTATCACCTCTAATACCATTAGCTCACAGACATTTACCTCCCCCCCCCCCCGCATCCCCCTTCTGTTCTGAAATTTGATTTGTCCTTTTCATATGTGTTCATTTTTTAAAATTGTATCCTTTGGTATATATGGTTGTGACTATTTTCTTCCACTATTTGATCTGAGGAAGTGGGTCTGGCCCACGAAAGCTCATCATCTAATAAACCATCTTGTTAGTCTTTAAAGTGCTACATAGTCCTGTATTTTGTTTCAGGGTGAAAAAGTCTGCTGTGGGAGCCTGCAGGAATGGTTAGAAAAGGGAGAGGAAAATGGAAAAAGGCTGAGTGCTAAGACCCAGGGAAGGCACTGCCTCCCCTTACCTCTTATATCCATCACTCATTGTAGAATGATGCTTGGGTTGGAGCCTTGGCTCAGAGACCCTGTGAGGGAGAAAGGGTCCCAGAGGCCAGACTCCGGCCTTGAGCACTAACATCTATGGCTCTGCAGCTCAGGCCCCACCAGCCTGAATCAGCTGACCTGGGCCAGCCACAGGTGGTGTATTTCAGTGTAGACATACCCTGAGTGGCCTGATCCTGCCCTTGGGGAAGAATATAGATGTTTTGCTATTGGTTTCCATGGGAGCACGTGGGCTATTCATTTACATGAATACTTAGTTTGTGGAAATCTGGAATGTGATCCATCTCGCACTAGTTTGCTGCCCACAGGACATGGATGCTGCTGACTCTCACTGACAGTTCCTTAGTGCACTTTGATCCCCATTCAAGCACTCAGAATTTGCTAGTGCACATCAGCAGCCTCCATAAGGACACTTTGTCTCTAACTTTCTACACACAAAATGTTCACATAAACAAAGTCAAAGAATGTGAGTTTTGATATATTCAGTAGTGCTAAATGTAGCCCCAATGGAACAGCTATAATAACCAAACACATTTTCTTCAGTAAGAAGTCTTTGATAGGACAATGGGTAGTCTACACAGCAGGGCTAAAGTCAAATAAAGTTATGCAACTTCAGCTATGTCAATTGCATAGTTTACGTTTGAAATAGCTTAATTCGGCTTTTGGCGCTGTCTTCACAGCAGGAAGTCAAAGGAAGAGCATTCTTCCTTCAACTTCCCTTACTCCTTGTGAAATGAGGGTTACCACGAGTTGAAGAAAGAAGTTGTCTAGCTTGACGTTATTTTGAAATAGAGGCTCGTGTAGTCTTCCTTCCTTCCTTAACTTAAAACACTATGTTCTTTCAGAATGTCAAGTTACTCCGAAATAACACTGCTATGTAGATGTACCCAATGAAATTAATTACAGTGTATTTATTCTATGAACATGTACCACAACTGACACTGAACAACAATTATAATTGATAAAAAGGGCACAGTTCAGATCTAAATGCTTATTCAAATTCCACTAAAATCAATGGAAGGACTCCCCTTGATTTCACCAGGCTTTGGATCAGGCACTTAATGCAAAGAACAAGCAGAATATCCTCTGTATCACTTATATCCCACAAAGGAGCTACAGGGCCACGTAAGGCTGCCTATGCAACACTGAGTGAGTTCCTGTACTGGCTCAACAAAAGCTAATGTATGAGCTCATGAAAGAAGTAGGCCAAGGGCAGCTCAAGGAGGAGCCCTGAGATTCATTTTTACAGAAGAATAGAAGAATAATACCGTATCCAATTAAAGCAACAGGGGAATGTAAGTAGGCAGGATGTAATTACCTACATTGGTATTTGGCCAGAACGGTCACTCCTACACTTGCAACAAGTGCCATAGGCTCTCTAATGACCGCAAGTGGCCATAATCTTAGTTTGAGCACTTATCTGAAAAACAGCATTATGATTATTTACACCATGCTTGAGCACCATTTCATTACTGGGTCAGTGGAAGAATGGTGCTTACTAATTCACAAATACCAGTTCATACAATAACTTGGAATTTTCTTGGAGGTCTTCCACGCAAGTACTATAGGCCCAACCCTACTTAGCTTGTGAAATCTAATGAGATTACAGCCTTAAATGGCATGGATCCAGATAATATGCCTGTTTACATATGTTATTAAAATAAATCGCACTTTTAAATTATAGGAAGCAGTTCTGAAGTGAAATTAATGTAATTATACTGCATTGTTGTAAAATAAACTATTTTAGACAAAAGGTATTATATTTATGTTTTCTGAGGAAAGAATCTTAAAATTGATAAAAATACTAAATTTGGTAGTTTTGATTATTATTGTTATTGGGTCTAGAGACCCAACAGAAATGATGGTTTGTACTACTAACTGTACAAACACATAGTTTTACGTATCTATTCCTAATTTACTCTATGAAAAGAATATACAAATGCAGCATCTTACATTTTCAGGTTGAAATCTCAAATCCAAAAGCAAGTTCATTAGGCTGAGTTCATTGATCTGTATACTTAAGGTACTTCATAGCTTTCTAGTCATACAAAGAAAGAATGAATGGGGGTTCTTTTACCAGGGTTATCAGATTTCAGGTATAAAAGGAAAGCTACCTGCCCTCTTCAGTAATTCTGCATATAGAGTTCAGCTGTGGGTTCAACAGCAGGTTATGACTGGCTAATTATTGTAAACTTGAAGTGCTAACTGTGCCTTTAAAAGCATTACATAACACATTGGGAGTTTTTTAGCTTCCCTTTAAGTATTTCGTAATGTAAAATATTATTTCCTTGTCCATATATTTGAAATCCAAACAAATATAAACATTTTTATATCCTTGAACATAATGCTTGATGACTCCAAATATTAGCTCACTTCTAATAAGTGGCAAGTTTATTTGGAGTGACTAGATTTAACACTGTAGCATAAAAACATGTCCAATGTACTCTGCCAAATACTGTATCAGAGGTGTCCTTAAATGTCTTTCATGCTTCCGGGTACAGGGCTCAGTTTTGTATTTTTGTGTAGGCAAAAGTACAGTTGATATTAATGGGAGTTTTGCCTCTTTCAGACCCCACTGAGATTGTTTTACAGATTTAAGGTCTGCATAGTCTTGGGAAGAAGGAATAGACTGAGCTTGCCCAGAAAAGGTAATCTATCCTAGATCATATTACAGAACTTCCCTCAGAGAATCAAAGGACAGCTGTGCTCAAGGGAAGTCTCTCAATACAGTTCCAATACAATCCTACCGGTACTTGAAAGGGGGATTCTTGGACCAAGAGGGGCTGCCAGGGCCAAAGTTGATGTGGGGGTACAGGATTTCCTTCAGATCCTCCAGGACTCCTCACATTTGAGGGTAGGCTAAGTAGCCTTTACTGTGGGGTACTGTAGGAGATCCTATGTTTTGGGGTTTTATAAATGTACAGACAATATATAGGTTGAAATTATAGATATTTCTGCTGATCTCTGAACCATGGAACATCTTAATCTGTTTCATTAAACCATTAATGTGATCCATCTTCTAGTGCAATTTTTTTTACACTTTCCTGTGTTCAATTTTTAAGCAGTTTTACCTGAACTAACAGTTCCTTGGCATTTTAATGATTCTGAAAATTTTCAATGGTGTTTTAAAAGCTTCTTGCCCTAACATTTTCATTTGCATTTGCAACCTTACCTCTCCTCCAATTCATCAGCTGTTGCTCTCTGCCCACCACTGGCATCTCCCCCAAAAGTACTTGTAATATTCTAAACTCATGAGGAATATGAAACAGTACAAATAAATATTTTAACATCAAAATAGTTTTTCTGTCGTGTATGTGGCATAAACAAAATACATACTGTTATAATATAAAAATTGTATGGCACTTATTGGGGAGGAACTACATAACCAACATTCAATCATGTTCATTAGTCTGATGCTGCTTCCAGTGAAGTCAATGGCATAACATTGATTTAACTGCCAGTGTGATTAAGCTCATTATGCCATAATCACAAATGCAAATTCATGCCAAGATTGTTATAGTGTAGTAAAAACATCATGTAGTCTCTATGACTGCCATTGCAATATACTAATTTTTATTCAAGAAGAAAAGAATTGGTCTAGCTGCCAGAAGCTAATTCACAAATAAAAATTTCAGTATTTTTTTAATGCTTATAATAGGTCATAATTTCTGTTACAAAAGACCATATACCTTACTCTTACTATCCAATGTAACTGTATTCTTTTCTTCCAGAAATTTTGCTGGAACTCTATTCTTCTAGGGCTGTGTCTACACTGCAGGGTTTTTTCGAAAAAAGTAGTCTTTTTTCGAAAAAACTTCACCTGCGTCTAGACTAAATCGAAAGAATGCAGCTTTTCGTTCGACGGTAGTACTCCTCATTTCACATGGAATAACGCCTTTTTTCAAAAGTGCTCTTTTGAAAAAAGGCGCTGTGTAATGCAAACTGTGCTTTTTCGAAAGACAGCATCCAGACTGCCTGGGTGCTCTCTTTTGAAAAAGCGGCCTGCTTTTTCGAAAGTACTGGTTGCAGTCTAGATGCTCTTTTCGAAAGAGGCTTTTTTGAAAGTATCTTTCGAAAAAGCCTCTTTCAAAAGAGGCTTGCAGTCTAGACTTAGCCCTAGGGTAAATGAAGATTTAAGTGAATCTCAGCCAATTACAGCCATTTATTAGCAGGTGTATACAATAGAAGCAGGAAAGACAGAAACATAATCACTAAACTTGAAACCTATAAAATGAAAAATAGAGGTTCCAAAAATGATGCCAAAATGAGAGTTTTCAGAAAACCTGTCTAATTCATAGTGAAAGTTTGTTCCCCCCCTTAAGTGTACTATTCTACACATTTTTTAAATGGTGCCATTATTTCTGACCTTGTATGTTATAGATCCAGAAAAGGGAACTCAAGCTAATAGTTTATTTTCAGCACTTACTATTTGATGATATGCAGAAAACAATGCATGCAACAAAGGCCAACTATCAGTCCCTTTGAGAGTTTATTGTAAAGTCCTCTAGTTGTTTAAAAAGTACTTGCCCTGCTATAGTTTTCACTATACATTTCAGAATTTCTGAGGACTCCAACATGAGAAACATAGGTGTCAGTTGGAAGTTAACTGTTTAAATTACTTTCAAGCCATTTGGGAATCAGTTGTATAGTTATTTTAGGTAGGTAGTTCAGGGGGCAAATTTAATATTAAATAATGCTTTAAGTTTTGAAAACTAAAAGCATCTAGCTCAACAAACAAAGCCCAAAACTACTGCTGTTTCAGAGTAATCACAGAATCATAGAATACTAGGACTGGAAGGGACCTCGAGAGGTCATCGAGTCCAGTCCCCTGCCCTGATGGCAGAACCAAATACTGTCTAGACCATCCCTGATAGACATTTATCTAACCTACTCTTAAATATCTCCAGAGATGGGGATTCCACAACCTCCCTGGGCAATTTATTCCAGTGTTTGACCACCCTGACAGTTAGGAACTTTTTCCTAATGTCCAACCTAAACCTCCCTTGCTGCAGTATAAGCCCATTGCTTCTTGTTCTATCCTCAGAGGCCAAGATGAACAAGTTTTCTCCCTCCTCCTTATGACACCCTTTTAGATATCTGAAAACTGCTATCATGTCCCCCCTCAATCTTCTCTTTTCTAAACTAAACAAACCCAATTCCTTTAGCCTTCCCTCATAGGTCATGTTCTCTAGACCATTAATCATTCTCATTGCTCTTCTCTGGACCCTCTCCCATTTTTCCACATCTTTCTTGAAATGCGGTTCCCAGAACTGGACATAATACTCCAACTGAGGCCTAACCAGTGCAGAGTAGAGCGGAAGAATGACTTCTCGTGTCTTGCTCACAACACACCTGTTAATGCATCCCAGAATCATGTTTGCTTTCTTTGCAACAGCATCACACTACTGACTCATATTTAACTTGTGGTCCACTATAACCCCTACAACCCTTTCTGCCGTACTCCTTCCCAGACCGTCGCTTCCCATTCTGTATGTGTGAAACTGATTGTTCCTTCCTAAGTGGAGCACTTTGCATTTGTCTTTATTAAACTTCATCCTATTTATCTCAGACCATTTCTCCAATTTGTCCAGGTCATTTTGAATTATGACCCTATCCTCCAGATTAGTCGCAATCCCTCCCAGCTTGGTATCATCTGCAAACTTAATAAGCGTACTTTCTATACTGATATTTAAAGCGTTGATGAAGATATTGAAGAGAGCCGATCCCAAAGCAGACCCCTGCGGAACCCCACTTGTTATGCGTTTCCAGCAGGATTGTGAACCATTAATAACTACTCTCTGAGTACGGTTATCCAGGCAGTTATGCACCCATCTTATAGTAGCCCCATCTAAGTTGTATTTGCCTAGTTTATTGATAAGAATATCATGCGAGACCGTATCAAACCCCTTACTAAATTCTAGGTATACCACATCCACCGCTTCTCCCTTATCCACAAGACTCGTTATCCTATTAAAGAAAGCTATCAGATTGGTTTGACATGATTTGTTCTTTACAAATCCATGCTGGCTGTTCCCTATCACATTGCCACTTTCCAAGTGTTTACAGATGATTTCCTTAATTACTTGCTCCATTATCTTCCCTGGCACAGAAGTTAAACTAACTGGTCTGTAGTTTCCTGGGTTGTTCTTATTTCCCTTTTTATAGATGGGCACTATATTTGCCCTTTTCCAGTCCTCTGGAATCTCTCCTGTCTCCCATGATTTTCCAAAGATGATAGCTAGAGGCCCAGATACCTCCTCTATCTGCTCCTTGTGTATTCTAGGATGCATTTCATCAGGCCCTGGTGACTTGCAGGCATCTAACTTTTCTAGGTGATTTTTAACTTGTTCTTTTTTTATTTTACCTTCTAAAATTACCCCCTTTCCACTAGCATTCGCTATGTTAGGCATTCCTACAGACTTCTCCGTAAAGATCGAAACAAAGAAGTCATTTAGCATCTCTGCCATTTCCAATATTATATATAATATTAGAATATAATAACCATATTCCAAAAGGGTAAGCAACAGAATACAATGGCATTTCCCAGCTTCTACCCTTTTTTATAAGCGTTCAAATCCTCTATTGTTTTTATTGTTTTTTATTATTAATTGATTTGTACTGTTGGAGCTTCTGAAGTCCTGGTCAGGATCGGGGCTCTGTTATGCTACACACTGTGTAAACGTAGATGCTGAGTTGGTTCCTGATCACTTACAATCTAGGAATATTCCTCAGCAACCCTTCCACAAAATCTATATATAAGTACTTAGCATCATTATTCATTTTAGAGCCTGATCAAATGCCCATTAAAGTCAATGTAAAGCCTCCCTATAACGTCGGTTGAGATTGGCTCAGGGTTGTGTCTTTAATATGCCTCTTCCTTTGGAGTGGATGTATGTTTTATATATATATATAAAAACGGAAAGGATCGAAGTACAATACATGTTGATTGGAGTTGGGGCTTGCAATAGAAAAGCAATGCACTGTTTGATATATGAAGCCACAGGCTCAAAACTGTAGATCAGACAGACACTGTTACCTTCCTATTTTAGGCCATTCAAAAAACTGAACTGTGCTGGTAAATCAAGAGATATGAAGTGTAAATGGGCAGTACGTTCTGTAATTTTCTTGTAGGGGACTCTTGCAGTGTGCTGCCAGCTTGTACCCTGCATCAAGAGTTAGTATGTATCCTTAGAGGTGACCTACTTTCACTGAATCAGCCATGTACATCTGAAATGGCTTCCCATCTCCTCCCTTTCAAAGGAAAAGTCTAAGGGTATGTCTACACTACCCTCCTAATTCGAAGTAGGAGGGTAATGTCGGCATACTGCACTTGCAAATGAAGCCAGGGATTTGAATTTCCCGGGCTTCATTTGCATGAAGCCGGCCGGCGCCATTTTTAAATGCCGGCAGTTCGAATCCCGTGCCGCGCGGCTACACGCGGCACGGAGTAGCTAGTTCGGATTAGGCTGCCTAATCTGAACTAGCTGTACTCCTCATTCCACGAGGAGTACAGCTAGTTCGGATTAGGCAGCCTAATCCGAACTAGCTACTCCATGCCGCATGTAGCCGCGCGGCATGGGGTTCGAACTGCCGGCATTTAAAAATGGCACCGGCCGGCTTCATGCAAATGAAGCCCGGGAAATTCAAATCCCGGGCTTCATTTGCAAGTGCGGTATGCCTACATTACCCTCCTACTTCGAATTAGGAGGGTAGTGTAGACATACCCTAAGACAGCCAAACTACCATATAAGGCATAAGGCACTGACTAAGTATAGTGCCTCCCTGAAATCCCATCGGGCTCTTCTCCAGCTGACTGCCCGACAGCCAAGAAGTAACAGAATGGGCTCTGTGACATGAAGAGGGTATTTCCTGATATACATCGCCAAAATGGAACCAAGAAAGGAACCCCTCAAATGAAGCTGTCTCAATTTACGAGAAGAGAACCACCAAGAAATATGTCCTTCCACAAGCCTTTGTTCCTTCAGCCATTTCCTATTGCCTCCATTTAATCCTAGGTCTGTTACACTAGGACTGCTATCTTGGTGGAGCTGCACCCATGGAGCTATGCCACTTCAGTGGGTCTGAAGAAGACACTCTATACCAAAGGGAAAGAGCTCTCCCATTGGCACAACAAGGCCATCTCTGTGAAAAGAGTAGGTATGTTAGCAGGTGAAGTTCTCCTGTTGTCATAGTGCTGTCTGTGTTGACACTTGCATCAGTGTAACACTCCTGAGTGACACAAGTTATGCTAAAGTAAAATGGTAGTGTAGACCTGACTCTAGTATCTCCTTACGTCCCTTCTGGGAGCAGCAAATGGTTAATTTCAGCTCTAGTTATGGAAAGCCCTTGCAGGAGAGGAGAGAGGCACAGAAAGAGTTGGAATGCTGCTTAGACCAAGGAACTCATGCAATTCTCCCTTTTCTGTGCTCCTCTGCACCTCCCAGTTACAAGGCAAGTGCTGGGCCCATCCTTCTTTTCTTCTACATTAGTGTGTCATATCCAAGGATGCAGTCAGTTTCAATGCCCTTCTGACTTTTGAATGACCCATACTCCTGCGTAAATGAGCCTGAGGAGTTAGCAGTATGTCAGACAAAGAAATGATAAACATCTTTAATAGGCTGCAGCTATACCATTTTCTAGGCATCCATATCCTGTTCTGTGAGGTTGTGTCTAGACTGCAGGGTTTTTTTTGAAAAAAGTAGCCTTTTTTTGAAAAAACTTCACCTGAGGCTAGACAACAGTCACGTTCTTTCGAAATTAAATCAAAAGAACGCGGCTTTTCTTTTTATGGCGGTAATCCTCATTTCACGAGGAATAATGCCTTTTTTCGAAAGTGTTCTTTCGAAAAAAGACATTCTTGAATGCAAACAGGGCTTTTTCAAAACAGAACATCCAGACTGCCTGGGTGCTCTCTTTCGAAAAAGCGGCTCACTTTTTCGAAATAAGAGGTTGCAATCTAGATGCTCTCTTTCAAAAGAGGCTTGCAGTCTAGACGTAGCCTGACAGCTTTTCCACACTTCTAACTTAGTTTAAGAACATATTTATGTTTTGAGCTGTATTTTTTTAGTGTACTCTTTTTCTACTTTTGGGGCAGATAGTAGAACTATGACAACCTTGACATTTTAGATCGTCTACTCTGGAAGCATAATTATTTGTTTGAATTATTGATGATGTGAGTACCTAACTCATCTCTTGTACAAAATAGAAGAGAAAAATATCTGAATTGTGAAACATCAACAAGTGAGACCAAAACATGCAACTTTAGAGACAATTCATTCTGTCATCTGTTTATGTAGCCATGGTTGATGATAAATTAACTTCAGATTGGATATTAGAGATACATGAATAGAAATTGTGATAGTGTGAAATATATTAAAGTTTTATTGCCCTGAGCTTGAGATGACTGCATTATTTATGGGTAAGTTATGCAGATCCTTTCAAATCAATTGCACTGTCATGTATTTAGTTTGACACCTTTTTGATACTTTTATTGATTTCCCTCATTTTTTCTTTTTGAAAGAATTTAACTACCATGGAAACAATTGTTTCATTATTAGTGTTATCCACAAATGCAATGAAAAAAATCAGCATAAATTATAAACTGTGGTTTAAGTGATATGTAAGTTTATCTAATGGTTATCATGAGCAGATGTGGCATCATGGCTTCACTATTTACAATACCACAGCTATTTACAATGTCTGTTGATTATGTAAGTCATTACAAAGGAGTGCCAATGAAATCAATCTAGCATATCATGAATTAATATAAATTCTGAAATATGATGCATTTGTTATGAAATAAGGAATATTCTTGTTGCAGGTTTTTAATTGTAGCTATTTAAATGCTCTGAGAGAAGAAATTTGCATAAAGTTAATTACCATAATGAAATGCAAAAATGCAAATAAATTATCATAAATATATAAATGTTTCTATACAAGTCCGCCAAAAGTTTTTGAATGAGTCTGCTGGTCCACAGTATAAAAAAGGTTAGGAACCACTGGTTTAATAGATAAAGCTCAGGTGAGATAGTCAGTTCACTCATGTATATATAAATTCCTGAAGGTCAAAGACCTTTTCTTGTATTGAAGATGTTCTGTGCCATGAACAGTGTCAGCAACGAATGAATGTAATTAAACAACAATTTGCAAAAGTTTAATTACAGGGAGAAGCAGTGCTAAACTAATACAGCCTGACATTTTGCAGGTTTAAAGCCATACTCTCTGTTTCAAGAAAGTAGTCTGAAGTTGAATTCCACATTTGGGAAAATATAGCCATCTTAACCAGACAATAAAGCCTAGGCAGGGTCATATGCACTAGTTCTCTGCGTAAGAGGTTGTTTCTTCAGTCAGATAAATCAGTCATAAAAGATCCTTGATACATCCGGGTGGAACTGTATTTTTCCCAGGATAATTAATGTTCTGTGCCAGTCACAGAGCAGTAGTGGAAGAAAGGAAGTCAGTCCACTTTGACTCCAACTCTAGAAAGCAGTTATGTTAATTGAAGTCAATGGTAAACCTCCTATTGGACTGTAATGGTGTTAGTGACTAAGGTCACATAGGAAGTCTCTTCTGGAGAGAATGCAAATCTTCCATCTCCCCATGCACCTTAAATGACAAGACTATGCATCCTCCCAACCCTACAAAGGTAACTGACTTGTCTATAAACCTGGGTCAAATTCCTCAGTAAAAATCTTACACAAGTCTGAAGCCAAAACTTACCTTGTGTGAGTGGGCCTATCCAGAGTACATAAAAAAAACCTGTCAGTGGTTAAGAAAAATTTCAATATAACTACAGCTTTGGAATATATTTCAACAAGACCATACTCTTAAACTATTGCAAAAGCTATATACTTGCAGCACTGGACGTTTCCAATTTAAAATGTCCATGGAAAGCTAAGTCTAGTTTTGTAGTCTCAGGTCAGTTAGTATTCTGCAGTGTTATTCTGGAAACCAGGAACTGATTCTGACTCCTAGGTCTCCTCTCACATCTCTTGTGACAGTCAGGGCTGGGAAATTTGTGGAAGAAATTTATTATTTCATGTCATTTAAAAGCCGGATTTTGGATAATTAAAGAGGAGCACTAACAAGCTCTGAAAGGAATCCTGTCCTTTTCAACCGGAATGAAGATACTCATTACATTTAGTCTTGATGACAGGAGTTTGATGTAGGAAAAAACAGAATTGATCCTTAACATCCCTCCTCCCTCCCAATCAGGGAAATGGAAGATTCACTAGAGGGAAATTGGGGAATGCTAAATGTGACATAGATGCTGGTTTTCCTTAACTTCCATATTTAAATAGCATGCCCATGGAGTATCTCATCATAAAGATAAAATGTTGATGTTGGGCAATCCATATGTGTATCAAAAACCTAAATTGTAATGTGAGAAAAAGAAAGAAACTTACAGATTTATTCTTGCTCGTGAAGAAAAAAACAGGTCAAATATTTTTATAGTAGAACCCAATCAAGATTGGGACCACATTGTGCTTGGGATTGCATTCCCATATAATGAGAAACAATCCATACTTGAAGAGTTTACAATCTAATTACACAAGAGAAACAAAGCATGGGAAGTGGAACAGAATGCTAAGTACTTGTTCAGTGTTAGACAATAATTAAGTAGCAGGACTATAGCCATGAAGACCTTCTGATTCCCACATCAGTGCCCTTCGTCACTAGCCCATGTTGCTTCCCTACCGTAGTTACAAATACTCATTCTTTTATTTCACAGTTTGCCTACTTCTGAGTTGGAAGGTGATCTGGACCCCTACAAAATGCAAAGCTGTCCATCTCTGTAGTCCTTATTAGTCCTTATAGATGGGGGCCTGCAAGAGACCTTAAATGTTTTGGCTCTATAGGCTCTGTTTACAAAAACTTCTCAGAATCACAGATGCACTGGCTCTGAGAAAAACAAAAAACTGCCACCATCAAGTGATTTAAAAAAAAAAAACAGGGAGGAACACTTGAATTCCTTCCACAGGGATACCTCAAGCTCTTTTACCATAGGAGAGCTTGACAAAGCAAAGAAAATAAACTGCAGACTCTGGTAGCTGACCTCTTAGTCTGAGGCATGAATACACACGCACAGACAGACCTCCTGTTTCTTTCCAGGTCACAAGACTCAAATCATCACCTTGATCATCATACTTGATAAAGCACTTAGTTGCTAAGTGTTACAGAGCAACTGAGTAAAACAAATTAAAATATAGAGAACATCTCTGGATGCGCTCTTAGTGAAGGGAAGGCATAGATTCACACAGAGAAGTTTAACCAGACAACCAAAACAAAGAGATATACCTTGATTGCAACTAAATGCACTTTCCCCTTTACTCATGATCCGTGCTGATTTGTCTTCCAAAGACCAGTTCACGCCCATGTCTAATATTTCTTATAGGCAATGTAATTCTGATTACTGCAGCTGCTCCCTCCTGCCCTTAGCTTAGAATTCACAAAGGAAGAGCAGACAAGGTATCTATATCCAGTTCAAATTTCAATACTATATCCTATTGGTTCTTCTAGCCTCCTGCCAACACCCTTACTAATTACCTGAATTTAACCCTTTAGTCACCGAGTGCTGGCTAGCACTCCTCCTATACATCACAGTCCTAGAGTGTTCTCCATACTTTCTTGCTGTTACTAGTATGCCCTACTGTCATTATGTCCTGGGAATATACATTTGATAAAAATGTACAGGAGATCACCCCTAAAACACCATTCAAGCCATTTATGGTACAAACATTGCTAGTAGTTAAATAATCAACAATAGAGATTTTAACAGAGAAAGAGATGAATATACACACTCAATGCAGCAAAGAGTAATGGTAGCCGTACAGCCCATGACCTACCCTGATTAGCATCTCTTACAGTCAAAACAGGTATGTAGACAGAAAATCAGTCAGTCCAATATAGCCTGAGCCATCACTGTAAAGACAGAGCAGCCACTGAGCCAGACCCTAAACCTAGGGGCTACGTCTACACTGGCCCCTTTTTCGAAAGGGGCATGCTAATTTTAAACTTCGGAATAGGGGAATCCGCGGGGGATTTAAATATCCCCCGCGGGATTTAAATAAAGATGTCCGCCGCTTTTTTCCGGCTTGGGGAAAAGCCGGAAAAAAGCGTCTAGACTGGCCTGATCCTCCAGAATAGGGCTTTATTCCGGAGGATCGGGCCAGTCTAGACGCTTTTTTCCGGCTTTTCCCCAAGCCGGAAAAAAGCGGCGGACATCTTTATTTATATCCCGCGGGGGATATTTAAATCCCCCGCGGATTTCCCTATTCCAAAGTTTAAAATTAGCATGCCCCTTTCGAAAAAGGGGCCAGTGTAGACGTAGCCAGGCAGTTTCTGCAAGTGAGTATATTGGTCAGTGGCTCCCGCAATTCTGAAAGATATATACCCTATGCTCTCTTTACTGTTCCTACACAAATGGATGGGTTCTTCTGACCTGAAGTAATATTTTACATATTTAATTATAGCAACGTTCACCTACTTCAGCATATAGAAACTAGAATGTGACTAGTTTAAGAAAAAAAGCTATGTTCTAATTCAAGTAAACAAACTCATAGTAAAAGACAAGTAAAGACAAAAAAAATTGTCTTCTCATGAGTGAGCAAGGTCAAGTTCAACCCTACATTCCCCCAGTTTTTAACCTGATTAGCCAACTTATGTGAAAGCTAAACACTGCCTTGTCTTCACTAGGATTTTACCTTGAGAAACTCAAGTTAAGAACAGACTTTTTTCCCCCTCAATGAATACAAGGCTGATAAGGCCCAGCCCCTCCACTATCATTGGAAGGAAAAAACTATGATAGAGCAGATGAATTTGAATGGCTTTTTGCTCCTCTCCCAGCCTAATTAGGGAGTAGAGATGGCTACTTTCTCATTGGCCAATTTTGGTTGGACAGATTCCTGGAGTTCATCACATGATAATCTTTAATTAAAAAATTAATTCCTGGAGACTGCAGGACAATGTTGGAGGGTTAGCAACTCTACCACTGAGATATTTCAGAGCCAGAGGAATTATCAGTGGCACAGCTCAGAAGAAAACCCAAAACAACCAACATTGACCAATCATGGCCCAGGAGAGGCTAGGGGCCTCTTTTTTCATTTCAAGGGAATCCCCAGTAAACCCAGAGCAGCTGGTTACTGCTGCAGCACCATGGGATTCTTTGTAGATGGTGGGAGACAAAAGGGATTAGAGAGAGAAATTAAATTGAATTACTTTAGCCAGATTTGCTGAACAATAGTATTTAAATGTACTCGTCCAGTCTGTCACTGGTAGTTCTTAAATCCTTTGTTCCAGACATTAATGTTGACTCTGTTTAAAAAATGTTGTATCCCAGTTAGCATACCTCTCAAAAAAAAATCTACTGCATCAGAAAAAACTATGAAGCTCAAACACTGTACATAATTTAATCAAAAGGAATGAACCAGCCGGTTCAGTAACACAGCTGGGCAATTCCACTGAGTCCTTGGATCATCTCAGAGTTGTGGGCATGAGATAGGGTTCTCTACAAATGGTAACTTAGAAGTCTTGTTAAAATATATCTATTAAATAACAAAACTTCTTAAAGATCTTTAAACAAGACATTGGAATGTTCAGAAAATATATTTTGTACAGGCATGTGCTATCACCAAGCAATACAAATAAAATAAGTGTACAATATTTTCTTTTACATTTGCCTCTTCTGTTTTTATAAAGGCTATGTCTTCACTGCCAGTTCTTTTGGCAGAAAATATGCTAATGAGTCGCAAGCTCATTGGCATATTTTCTGCCACTTCTTTTTGCTCAAAGGGTTTTTGCGCAAAAAGAAGCAGCGTGGACTTTTTTTGTTGCGCAAAAACTCCATTTTGTGTAAGATCCTTAAGCCTGTCTCAGACAGGCATAAGGATCTTGCACCAAACGGGCTTTTAGCACAAAAAAACCCCATCCACACTGCTTCTTTTTGCTCAAAAACCCCTTGTGCAAAAAGAAACGGCAGAAAATATGCTAATGAGATTGCAATTTATGCTAATGAGTTCTTCATTAGCATATTTTCTGCTGGAAGAACTGGCAGTGAAGATGAAGCCAAATAGTATTACCATTTCAGCTTGGAACCTTCATGTGGATCTCAATTTCCCCTATGAAAATAGTCTCCTCCAAAAAGTAAAACAGTAAAACGTCCTGTAAACTAAGGAATATATGGAAAGCATGCAGTCAAAGTTGCCAGTTTCATCTAATTTTTGATGTGGCCAGTTACTATTTTGCATTTGTATAAATAATATGGTCCTATAGTAGTTTAGAGCCTCAGAAAACCCCTTTACTTAATTTTATGAAGGACAGGAGAGATGGCTTCAAACCAAGATCCCAGAGGTGAATGTACAACTAAAGCTATTCAACCTATCATTTCCTTTCTGAGAGATCATTTCCTCTTGACACCACAGTATTTGCTTTTGTCTTTCAACAAAAAATAGTTGAATCTCCATGCAGAGTGTCAGGGCATAATATATAGTGGGTTTATAAAGCTTCATATTCTCCAAAAGGTGTTTTTCTTTAGCTTAAATTAAGAAAATTTACCACTTGTAGGTTTATTACAAAAATTCAAACAGTAAAATCAAACATGTTTAAACATAGACAAGTAAAGAAAGATTACTAGGATGTTTGCTCAGTTAGCTCACATTTCTTGGGAGCAGGGTTGGCTGTCTTTCATGGTCTAACCTGTCCTGAAAACTTCAAAAACATTTCTCAGTTACTTTTGGATGTGAAACAGTAAGTGCATTTTTGCAATCAGCAAAGAACTATGAAAAAACTCCACTGTATGAGCTAACAAAATGCTGCTATTTGATTAACAGCCTTCTGGTTATGATTATTCCTCTATTAACACACATCTACACAGATATCATGTCATAATTTAGTCTCATTTATTGCAAAAAGCAGAAAATTTTGCAAATGTACAATGATTTATTCAATAAAATAATTGCATCAGGTTTTTAAAATACTTTGTACCTACTATGAACCTATTTGTTACCTGGAAAATGCTTTTACAAATATTAAACAAAATGCAAAGGTCGAAAAACATGTCAGTATTATCACTGGATTTTCATAAGAACGGCCATACTGCGTCAGACGAAAGGTCCATCTAGCCCAGTATCCTGTCTTCTGACAGTAGCCAATGCCAGATGCCCAAGAGGGAGTGAACAGAACAGGGAATCATCAAGTGATCTCTCTCCTGTCATCCATTTCCAGCCCCTGACAAATAGAGGCTAGGGACACCAGTCCTACCCATTCTGGCTAATAAGTATTGATGGAATACATATGAGTACTTTTAAGCACCAATAGTTCCATTTACTTCAAGTTAAGTGGAGGTAAAATTAGGCACATATTTAAATGCTTTGTAGGATTAGGGTCAGACAGTTAAGCACGTTGCAGGAAAAAGCTCTTAATGTCTAGATAGATAATAAACTCTTTACAGATGGGAATACTGAGGCAAAAAGAGATCAAATGACTCATTTAGGGTCACAAAGTAAGCCCCTAGAAGATCCAGGCAGCTATACAACACAACTACTCTAAGTCCTAGTTTGGAGCTGCGGCTACAGCCCACTCCACTTTTACAATGATGAAAGGCAAATTACAAAATACTAGTATGAATAATTTAATTTTAACTTTGACTATTTTTATGTCTTAACATAGTTGAATTATAGGCAGGTTTCTTTTAATAGGTTAATGCTGATAAAATCAAAACAAAGCAAAAATTTGAGAACTGTTTATAACATATATACAAAATACTTGAATTTTACATTTTCCTGCAGGATATACATTTATTTGCAGAGGCAGCTTAATTAACTGGCAGCTGGTTACAGAAGACACTGACAGTTTGGGTGCCTGAGCAAATAGCTTGTGACTGCTAGTGAATTTAGCATTACTTTCCATATGAATCTCTTAATAATCAGGGCACCAGAACTGACCTATTTTTCATGCAATTCTCAGTGATCTACCATATCAAGGACCAGATTCAGATATGCTTACACGGAGTAGTAATTTACATTAGGAATATTCCCACCGATTTCAATAGGATTACATGTGATGGAGTAAGATATAAATCAGCAAAAGGGTATCAGAATCTGGCCACAAGAGCGCAATAATGTAAAATATCTCTTAAATCCTACATTCCCTTCCTCATTAAAGATATTAACATCACAGCACAACATCTGTACATGGTGGCATTTCATCAAAGATGAAGCTTTGCAAAGAGAAAAATGAACCATCTACAAACACCCCTCTACACTGCAAATCTGATGGGAGAAGCCCTAAAAGTGTTCTATCCCTGCCCCTAACAAGTCTGAAGCTGCTATTGTCTGGAAAGGGTGCAGCCTCCATGGCAGAAGACAGCAAAGAAGTAGTGAAGAACAGCAGTAGAAGCATCCCCTGACAGCTGTAGTATATTGAAAATTATAAAACCAACAAGCTGTCATTTTAAATCCTAAGGATTTTCCTGGGCCTGCATGTACGCAAAAGGGCTCTGTATAGAAGTGTGTGATCAGAGTCAGTTTGGCAGACAGTCAAAGGTTGGGTGAATTTTGCTTTCCTGTTTTAGGGAACTAAATTGCCTAATTTTGTCTCTCTGTTTTGGGAGGAGGGGCAGATTTTCACCCCACAGAGAATAAGGTAGGCAGAATTCAATTATCTACATCATAATTTGACCAGAGCACTGGAATAGCTGTGAAAAATGCAATTAAAGAATTTGCTTTTCAGTATCATTCTTACCCAAAGCCATGTATGTATATATGGGCTACATTTAATCATTGTGTTAGTAAGGAACACAAATAAAATAAAATTAATAGAAGCCACAACTATAGATGCAGTTGGTATCACAGCAGCTACATGAGCTGCTTGTAGTTAGCAGGCTTGCGTGTGTTTCTGAAGGACCCATCCTTAAGTCTTTACTCATGCAGAACTCTCATAGTCAATGGAAATTTTGCTTCAGTAAGGGCCGCAAGACACAGATGCATGTGGTCTTTGTTACAGGCTTAGTTGAGGAATTTGATCACTTCACTGAAGTGACACATTTTGGCTCTAAAAGGTGACACACACACTTGACAGGGAGTTGCACTTATCTCAGTCACAGTAATGATTCTCTTCATCTACTGAAGAACAAGAGGCAAAGAAGTGGCCAGCTAAAAACAGGAGTAAAATTCATTGAAGTCAGAGAGTTTTGCCAATAACTTCAGTAGGGTTAGGAAAAATATAAAGCAAATACAGGGTCATAAAACACTTCAGTTCATAAAAATAGGCATCATACACCATCTGTCTATTAAGGTAACTAACCTGCAAGCATGCTACCATTAACTAACACCCAAACCACTAATTCATGTTATGTACTAGTTATGCTGCACAACAATGCTATAAACTTATAAATGAAAATAGGTTGCGATATACAATAGTGTACAACTATATGGTTAAACCTGTTATGAATTTTGCACGATGTAAAGGATATATTTCCATTAGTTCCATACTTTTGTCAGCTGTCAATTACTGCACATCCCCCCCAAGAGCAAATGGGGGAGGGGCCAAGAGTGTCACAATTCTTTCCCAAAGCTTCTTTTGGGGGCAGTATGTGTATGCACTGCCCCACGCACAAGGCCAAGGCTCACTTCAGCCCATAAGCAAGTCTTCATTGCCCTCTGCCCCCAGACTTCGTATTTTACCAATTTAGGACTCAAATCCTGCAAACACTGTTGCATGCCAAGAATTCCTTTCAAAATCTTCAGTGGGGCTACTTGTGTGAATTAGTCTTTCCAAAATTGTAAGCTTTGGGGGCCAGGATCTGGTGTAGTGAAGGTGCCAGGCACAAGGTTGGCACAATAAAATGAAATAATTCATAGCTCATATATAGTGCTTCTCATCAGTACCAATTCAAAGTGATTTACAAACAAGAACAGTGTCATTATCCCCAATTTACAGATGAAAAATGGAAACACAGAGAGGTCAAAGCTTTCCTAAGGTCACCCACCAGACCAAGTGGATGAGCCAGGAACGGAGTGCAGGTCTCCCAAGCACCAGACCTGCATACTAGTTCACACTGTAGATAAACTCTAAAAGATCTTCCCCAGAAATCTGCCAAATACTGTAATATGTTTGCTAGTTTTCAGTTATAAAATGAATGACTACAAGAATTGTGCTAGATTATGGAGCAATATGAAGTGAAATCAGATGAAGATTTTTTTAAATTAAATTTGCCGTGAACTTTTAAAAATACACACTAACTGAACATTCCATTATATCTAAATATTAGTGATACATCTTGAGAACAATCACATTAATAAGAAATCCTGTTAAAATATTTTCCCACCAGATAGACCCTCTAGCTGGGGACCATTTCAAATAATGGTTTTACTTTTTAGTAATGATATTCTTAGTAGTCTCATTGTTCAAAACTGGTCCCACAGATATCTAATTTTTAGTAGGATAACACACATTATTTGAACATATCAGAATTTTTACCAGAAAATTTCCATCTTACTTAGCAGACTTAGGGGAACTATGCCACCATATGTGATTTCTTACATTTTCTGACTACTGTATTCTAGAGCTAAATAAACTTTGTCACACCAGCCTTATCCGTGACAGATTTCAACTGCCTGAGGGTGTTTACGGACCAGAAACAAGAAGTCTGTTTTAACTCATCAGAAAGTGAGCCTAATGAATAGGCTTAAATCCTCATCTATTTACTGGTATTTTATTATTTGTTAAATTGACTCTTGGTCATTCTTATTATAGCAGTGTGGTTCTCACCACTATACATTAGCTGACAGCCTATCACCATTTCCATTAGAAACTGTTTTTTTTTGAGACATTTGCAACTAGGCTGTGAAAATTCACTGTAGAAATACACCCTTGGAATACTATTTCCCAGATGTGGTCTGATGCATTAATTTTTAATATGAATGTGTATGGGAATTTGGTACTTTCATAAATGAAGAATTTTAATAGCCTCATTTAAACCAGATAGATACTGTGCCCATACTCCCCCCCCCCCCCGCCATGCTTTTTAGTGAATGCACCTCAGACCTGATATGCAATGTTGCTGTTGATTCAACTGTGGACTTTGTTTGAACAAAGATAGGTTGTGTGTTGTACACAACTGTTTTCTAGAAAGTAGGATCTGGGCTATCTACAGCACTGTATGAAGAAATTAATCTTCATTTAAAAGCTAGTCATTTTTAATTACAATACTATTTATTTCCTATACTGATCACTATAAAATATTTGTGTGTTCACTGTCTTCCTAAAAACGTACAGACAGCAATACAATTCAAAACCTGCTGCTCTGTTTGGCTATGTCTAGACTGCAAGCCTCTTTCAAAAGAGGCTCTTTTGAAAGATACTTTCGAAAGAGCCTCTTTCGAAAGAGAGCGTCTAGACTGCACGTTGAACTTTCGAAAAAGCGGCTTGCTTTTTCGAAAGAAAGCATCCAGTGAGTCTGGATGCTCTCTTTCGAAGAAGCCCTATTTACATTGAAGAACGCCTTCTTTCGAAAGAGGAACTTTCGAAAGAAGGCGTTCTTCCTCGTGAAATGAGGTTTACCGCCATCGACAGAAAAGCCGCGTTCTTTCGATTTAATTTCGAAAGAACACGGCTTGAGTCTGGACGCAGGGGAAGTTTTTTCGGAAAAAGGCTACTTTTCCCGAAAAAACCCCTGAGTCTGGACACAGCCTTAGTCAGAGTCAAGTGATTACTCTTTGGCCTGACCCACAACTGTGACAGGAGCATAGAACACCCAGGGTGGGGCACAACAAGAACTAACCATCTAGCCAGCTGGAAACTGGACTTATGTTTGCTCACCAGATCCATAAACATTAGTACAAGGCCAGTTCTAATAGTGCTTCCAAATTTGGGAAAAGAGGGACTTATTGGTCACACTTCTCTAGCTCTATGACAGTGATATGAACCCCTTTGGGGAACTGAGACATTTTCTACTTTGCGAAGAACCTGGGTGGGATAAAACCTGGGTCCCACCCCCCTCTTGTTTAAGAAGAAACCTCTAACCACTATAAAGGGAATAAATTGCTCCCGAGAGAAGGTACATTCTTCCTAGAGCAAATGGGGGACAAGAGTCACAATTCCTTCCCAAGCCTCCTTTTGGGACAGCACATTTATGCAGTGACCCATGAGCAAGGCCAAGCCCATAAGCAAATAGTGATGAAATCTATAATTCATGTTTCCTTAACTTTGTTAGAAAAAGAGTTTTATGTTTCAATTAAAAGAAAGGAGGGGGGTGGAGCACTGCTGTGAATGACACTGACCCTTCTTTACTATGGTTTATACTAAACTCAGAAGGTCGGCTTAAGATACACAACTCCGGCTACTTAAACAACATAGCTGGAGTCAACATACCTTAAACCGAGCTTTGTGCTGTCTTCACAGCAGGAGGTCAAAGAGCGCAAATGCTCCCATCGACTTTCCTTACTCCTTGCGAATTAAGGAGTACTGGTGCCAACTGGGGGTACCCCCAGCATTCGATTTAGTGGGTCTTTACTAGACCTGCTAAATTTAATGCCAGAAGATCGATCTCTGGCACTGCAAATGCCTAACCCAACAAAGCACAGATAGTATTATAATAAAAATAAATACAGTGATGGTAATAGAAGTTATTATGTGGCACAACTAAGGAAGTATATACTTTGGCAGAAAAAAGTGAAGGATAAAGAAAAAACATGTAAGTATACATGGCTAAATAAGTAAGTAAAGAGACAAAATAACTGCTAGGTTAAAAATTCAACTTCAGCAGTCAGAATATTAGAAGAAAGTTTTATGGATCCAACTGTACAATCTTTGCTTAGGTGGCCAGTTTACTCCCTGGCATATAAGATGAATCATGGCTTCACCCTGGAAGTTTAGTTATGCATAGTCTATCCTTGACTGACCAGTTGTGAGCAGTAGGAGATCCGCCATGTATCTTAGGCAGTATCTGACCCACATTTTGTAACTGCAGTCCATGGACTATAGTTCAAAATGCAATTTGACCCTCTTCACAGAATGAGTTTGACCCTTTTGCTGCCAACTTTCTTTACAAAAATACTACTCCTCTCCCCCATACCATTTTTAAACCTTCAAAACTGCTAGCACAAGCTTACACCACTAATTTCAGTGGTACTGGGGGATTAATTTAGCAGACTATGATTTTCATTACCTCTTTTGTGATTTCCTTTTAATGCTGATCATTATTTTAGTAGCCACATTTTAGATGTTAGTTTCGATATTAGTAATTCAAATGGCATGGTTACCTTTAAAATATTTACAAATGCTATTTACAAGTTTCCAATTTTACTGCCAGTACGGCACTTTCTGCGAGGGCTCCAGAATCCTGCAAACAATCTAAATTTGGTGGCCTTGCAGATATGCTGAAACAGACATTTCTTTGGCAGAGATTTTTGAAAAAGCTGAAGCTATGCATACCATTACATTATTGTAATGTATAAGTACTTTCACAGGGAGACAATACCAGGTACTTAAAAGGCTTTTTAATCTAACAGAGAAAGTTATAACAAAACCATTGTCTGGGAAGTTAACATTTACCAAACTCCAATGATAACTTAGGAACTTATGGTTAAATGGAAGGATGATTAATCTTTGGAACAAATTACCAAGGTAAGTTACAGATTCTCCAGCTCTCTCTGTCTTCAATTCAAGACCTGTTGCTTTTTTGGAAGTTATGTTTCAAAGACAAGTTATTGGGCTCAGTTACTGGGTTCTGTGGCCTGTGAATGTGGGAGGTCAGAATAATGGTGCAAGGGTCAGTTTTGATCTTTACATCTATTAATCTATTAATCTAGTTCCACAATGATAAGCAAATGGAAAAGAATGTTTTTAACTGACTGGTTACATTCCTGTTTGTATGGTCATTTTAATGTGTGCTGGGATTTCAGTTATAATAATGTGTTAAGACACTAGGCTATATCTATCCAGCAACATTTTGAAATAACTAGTGTTTCAAAATAACATAGTCTGTGTCTACACAGCCGGCAGTTATTTTGACATAATGTTGAAATACTGTCAAGCAGGAGGACTTCTGTAACCTTAATTTTATGAGGAGTAAAAGAAGTCAGAGGACGAGTGCTCTATTTGAAATAAGTACTGTGTAGAAAACACCAAAACTTGAAATAAGCTATTTTGAAATAAGCTGCAATTGAAGTAGCTCAATTTGCATAGCTTATTTTGAGTTAAGCCCTGCTGTGTAGACACACCCCTAGAGCTAGGTATAGCATCTTTTCTTATTTAAATCTAAATAAAATATGTGGTACTCATGTTAACAAAAAAAACCATCTAACACAGAACCTGAATATAATAACAAGAGTAGCATATCAGAACAGCTGCCATTTTAATTGGCTGAGGATACAGAATAAGAGTGACAACAGAATTCTTTGACTGTAAGAGTTAAATCAGAGACATTTTAATAACGCTGTTCTAATGGGATTTTTTTAAGTTGGCTAAAACCTATTTTGTTACAGAGGCATTGACAGCAACACCATACCATAGTTAAGGCTGCATCTTGAAATGTACTTAAAATGATAATGCATAAAATACAGGGGGATCAATTAGTGTAAAATTTTACACAGGGTTAATTTTTTGCCCTCCCAAGGGATGCCAGCTGACGGGCATGAATACAAAGATTAATTAACAGAAGAGCTGAAAACTGACTCTGACATTGTTTAATATTTACTTCTCATTCCTGCTTCAACATGCTTTCCCTTATGTTCAAGGTGTCTGTCCTTAGTGCCACCCATGATGGAGGTGTATTTAATATTGCAAGGTTCAGCTCTAAGATGAAGGAAATCAGAAAGGACCAGTTTGCAGATGACACAGCCCTTGTGGCTTACAGTGTTGATGCTCTACTTCATCTTATTTTCTGGTCTATGCAAAATCATTGGACTAGAAATTTTGAAGAAGACTGCTATCATGTACCAAGGCTCTTCAGAACTAGTTCCAGATACCAATGGTATTCATCTGGGTGGTGGTGACCCATTTTGCTATCTTGGCTCTACTGTTACCAGCATTGTAGATTTTGACAGTGAACTCACTAGTAGAATTGGCAAAGCAACCAAGGAACTTTGGTCTTTTGCATGACAGAACCTGGAACAATAACAAATTGTCAGAAAAAGTGAAAATCCATATTTATTGGGTCATGCCTTTTATTCACTTTTCTATATAGCTGAGAAACATGGGTGACTTACACTAAACATACCAAAAGACTAAATGGCTTTCATATCAGATGCTTGCATATAATTCTTCAAATAAGATAGCAAGACAGGGTGACAAATGGGGAAGTGTTAAATCATGCTGGTATGTCATTCATGGGGACATTGATTCGTAAGGAAAGACTAGATGGCTTGGACATGTCAAGCAAATGATAGATTACAAGATCCTAAAGAGTGTATGGTGTTCTGAAGCTCAAAGGATCTAGGAAGAGAGGCAGACTGCTGTACATATTTTAGGATGCTTGTAAAGACGATTTAGTATTCTTTGGAATCTCAGTGGATGATTGGAAAAGGAGCATAGAATGTTGCTTTGGTTGATGGACTCAGTTTGTAGATGGAGCAAAGTGGGAGTGAAGTGGACTGGATCAAACTTTGAGGATTGGACTTCTTTATGAGGAAAGAATCTGCTGCATGGATTCAGAGCATTGCTAGTGTGTGGGTATTCTCTACCTGCGGCTGGGACTCTCTCTTACGCATTGGACTCAACAGCCAAATAACTCATCTGCATATACATCATACTGTGAAGAGTGATGGTGCCATTGACTGATAATTAATAGAAGTTACAAAATGTATCACTGTAAATTAACAAGGCAAACAGAGTGGGAGTCAAGGAGCATTATTCTCCCATTTTAGAGATTAGGACTAAGACATAGGCATTTGCTCATTGCCAAAGGGGAATTCTGTAGTGCAGCCAGGAATTAAACTCCTAAGTCCTCACTACCTTATCCACAAGACCATCCTTCGTATTTATTATTAGTAATTAGTCTATACAAAACTCAACCTGGCCAGAAAGAAAGGTACAAATTTTAAAAAGTTTCATTTTATTTATTTTACTTTACCAATTGCAATATAATAGGCTGAAAACTTGAGACAAACACCACAGAATGACATTTGTTTAAATATAGCAAGCATTGGGGTTTTTTATTTGCTATTAGTTTCTAAGCCTTTAGACACAATTGGGTCATATTTTCAAGTTTTCTTTGTAACCAGGACAATCAGAAACTTAAAAAAAAATATAATATGAAAATTGTGATTCTCTAGGAGCTGGGGCTTTAAGAAACTTCAAATACATCAAGACTCATGATAAAAAAAATCAAGAAAGTTAGCAACGCTGTTGTATCAGGGTGCGTTCACAGAATACCGGAGGTGAAACAAGCGGGTGCAAGAGCTGGATGAGATGCAGCAAAAGCCAGTAGGGAGCTATTTAAAGAGCTGGCTGGGACCCAGATTACAGTAGGACACTACCTGTAAGAAATTTTAAGTTACTTTCACCACTGCAGAATACCTCTTGGGATTGTTCCCTGGTGTGCTGACTATGCCACTGACACCACCTTCTTGCTCTCTGGCGCTCCCCACCATCTTGTCCTGCTGGGCCAGATTCTCTGGTCTCCCTAAGACAAGGCACAGATTTGGGGTAACCCCACTTCCCCACCCCCATGAATCTGTCTTTCTCTATGTAAAAGTTTTACACAAAGAAAGCTCATGAGGATGTTCACTCTCTTTATCAATGAAAGAGAGATATGCGCATTAGTCATTCCGCCTCCCCCCTACCCTGAGGTAACAATTATTTACGCCAGGTCTGGTTGTATTTAATAACAAAAACACTTGTTTACTATCAGCAGATTTAATTGTTTGCAAGTGAAAACAGACAGATCGAAGTAATTTACTAAGTTACAATGAAGAGAAAATGCACAGCTAATGCTAATTCACTAAAAAACTTATTGCAAGCATATTCTTACCCTAAAGAGCTGTTCTTGTTCTAGGTACAATCTTCAGGTCAGAAGCACGCTCTTTTACCCTGACATGGATCTGAATCCCTTTGTATCCTTCCAGGATTTTCTTGACCAGCCAAAGACCGATAGCATCCCCTTGCTTAAATAGCTTTCTCCCTAGGGCAGGAATCTTTTTGTTCTCATAGACTCATAGACTTTAAGGTCAGAAGGGACCATTATGATCATCTAGTCTGACCCCCTGCACAGTACAGGCCACAGAATCTCACCCACCCCGCCTGGAATAATCCTCTCACCTATATCTCAGATATTGAAGACTTCAAATACTTTGAAGACCCCAAAATGCAGAGAATCCTCCAGCTGTGATCTGTACCCCATGCTACAGAGGAAGGTTTAAAAATAGGAACTATATTAGCAATTCTCCAGTCAAATGGTACAACCCCTGAGTTTAGAGATTTATTAAAAAATTTTGCTAATGGACTTGCAAGTTCATGTGCCAGGTCCTTTAATATTCTTGGATGAAGATTATCTGGGCCCCACGATTTACTCCCATTAAGCTGTTCAAGTTTGGCTTTTACCTCAGATATGGTTCTACATTCCCCCTTGCATGAAAAACTACCTGGGTCAAAAATGGAATCCCAGGACCAGGTGGTATGGTCACATGTCTTACTAGTCCAATCACCTTTGGACTTACAGGACAATAAAAGCCATTTACAAGTCATGAAGTTGACCACCAAAGGCTTTCAGAGTACCACCAATGGTCTCATTAGTACATTTAAAACTATAAACAGCCTCATAATTCATATTTCTAACTTTATATACAAGAATGATTATGCAACAAAATGTGATATAAGGACCCGGAAGACTGTCATGTTAAAATAGATACATTACATGAGGTATTTTGTCCAAAAGCATCTCCACATTATGTATATTTTTATTAAAGAGCCAATTTTCAAAGAGTATGGGGGGGAGGCCTGTCACAACTGTTATAGCCCTTTTATGACTGGATGGAATTAACTTTTCTCCACCATTGTGTCTTATGCACAAGAGTCAGGCATAATTGCTATCCCTGTGCTTGATGAAGAGGAGGGACTTCTCCTTCTAGTGCCACAGAGGAAACAAGACACCTGACAGACAGGAGTGAGGCAAAAACAAGCCATTCCTCACTCCCTTTCCCACACACTGAAAGGATGATGCAGAATTACACCTCTTTTATAGACCAAGGAGTTCAGATTGTTCTTTCTAAAGCACAACTGTGGTAAAGGGGTTCTCTCACTGCAGGATCACTTCCTCGTGACCAGATGTGATACAGCAGCATTCTCCCACTATTACACTTCCTGCTCCTACTCATTCCATCCCAAAGGCTGGCCCAGCAGCAGCCAGTTCACACCTTCTAAGTACTGCCAGGAGTGTTAATTTGCCTCTCAGGCCCACATTAACCCCTTCAGAGCTGAGTGGGATAAACACCCCATCACGTGCTCTCTCTGATGCAGCACAGCTGTGCACAGGTCCTGTACGGGCCAGAACTTACAATCTTGGGTATTACATTGTTACCATTTTCCTTCAAGAGGGCCCTTCCTTCTTCTGTATACATGACATAATTAGTATTAGCATTAATGGGATCTGCTTATTTGGTTGAGAAGAGAGGATAAATCCTCGAAAATAGTGAATATAATAGCTGAGATTGCTTTCTTTCAGATATGAGAGTGACTGAGGATGAAATGCTAGTTTTCATCTATTAAATCAGGGAAGAAAACCAACTACTGGTTTCTGTGTACAGAATTCTGTGTGTATTTACAGAACAGCAAGCAAACGTTTACTTTTCATTGCTTAAGTATCCTGCTACTGGATTTTTATGTGAGTGACAGAAGACACAAAAAGGAAAACACGTTGTTGTCATATGTTATTACAAGTCTAAATTGACACTGACATGGCAACTGCAGCTCAGTTATAATAAGAGTTTAATTTTCATGCTTTCCTACAAATAAGAAAACAATGAAGCTGTTTTCAAGCTTCAGATGTTTGTCCTTTATACAGAAGTTCTGTTGCTGTATAATCTTTCCTGAAGCCCATGGTGATTTCCTCAACAAGAAAAGTTCTTCATATAGTCTCATCAGAAACAAGAACTGTCATAATTCTGATTGTCAGGATCATCAAAATTAATTACAACTTCTAGCTGTGACAAAGACTAAAATAGCAAGAGCTGCTGGTGATCCAAAAACCACTCACAGCATGTCCAAGCTAGTATTTGGCAGAGTGCATATGCAGCTTAAAAAAAGAACATAACCCTTTAGGCCTATGCAAGCAATTAAGCTCTTTGTGGAAATGTCAGCCCATAAGCATGAAAAGACCTTCCAATTGTTTAGATACAATTTTCCTCTAATTAGTGAGAACTGATTTTAATTTTTCCCCTTCTTTTTTCAAGTAGGACCAGATGGGCTTAAGTTTAGAGGGCAGCTGTTCTATTAAAAAAAAGTAATTCTTGCTAAGTCAGACCCCATGATTCTTATATTGAGGGGGTGAGTAAATGCCAATCAGCTTAGCAGTATTTAAAGATACGTAAGGAACTTAGCCTGGGAGCTCTGCTGACGATGTTAAACAAGAAGACATTTCCAGAAGTGTCTGTCAAAGTATAAAAATAATCAGAGATTGATTGCACAAGTTACTGACACTTTAGTTGGTGTACATGTTGGTACAGTTTAACAGCCCTGTACTAGACTTCATTTCATTGTTGCATTGCTACTGACTAAGGCACTATAGCTGGTGATTAGCTGATTAAAAATACATGACATAACAAGGTAAGGCTATAGCTACTTCAAAAAATTTGATCTACAGGATTTATTTCCATCCCCTAATCAATTGAATTACTATCCAGAAATTAATTTTTTCCTTCCCTGTGACATCTATTCAGAACACATTGGCTAAATTCTGCCTCAGTGTCATCACTGTAACCCCAATGACTACACTGAACGGAAAATTCAGTTCAAAGCTTCACAGTGACCCTAACGCTGTCATTGTGAAGCAGTAGAAAACAACTAATAGTCTAGTAGCACCTTAAAGACTAACAAAACATGTCAATGGTATCATGAGCTTTTGTGGGCACAAACTGAAGAAGTGGGTTATGCCCACAGAAACTTATGATACCATCTACATGTTTTGTTAGTCTTTAGAGTGCTACTAGATTATTCATTGTTTTTAAAAATTTTCTAGTTACAGACTAACTTGGCTTCCCCTCTGAAGATTGTGAAGCAGGACTGGTTAGTACAAAGAGAATGCTTAGAATCTAATAGTTAATGTAGGAGACTAAGTAATTGCTCCTGGGATTTTTTTCCAATTCTGACTTTCTGTAAAACACTAAGCAAACCACTGAATTGCTGTATGCTTCAGTTTACCCACAAGTAAACTGGGAAAATGTTTATCTATGCCAGGGCTACTCAACTTTGGAAGCCCCAGGGGCACAATGATTCTCATAGCACATGCCAAGGGCCGCAACTTAAGTGTGGTTGCATATACATGCATATATATATGTAAATATCTTCTTTCACACTGATGGGCATGAATACAAAGATTAAGGCAAAACTACACAATACACAGGCCTATTTATGTCAGTTCTGCTGATATCCATAAAATGCAGTATTTACTAGATTTCCACCCACATGACAGCTCTTTTAAAGAGCAATGACAGTCCAGGAATTTAACTACTAAAATGCATATCAACAGAAGACCATTATATGGACTACTTTTTGGTTTTGGTTCCCACCCACGGGCTGCATGTTGAGCCACACATAAATCCAAACCACACCGCAGACCACAAACAAATGGGCCACGGGCCACATGCATCCAACGTGCCACATGTTGAGTAGCCCTGATCTATGCCATGGGAGAATGGGGAAGCTAAACTAATGGTCTTTCTTTGTAAGACACTTAAGAATCCTAGGCTAAGAAGGTACTTATATCAATGCAAAGTAATGCTATTAAAGACTGGCTCAGCTTTTATAGTAAGAAAACAAATACATATGAAGGAATTAATCATTTTATAACCCCATTTTGTTTAATTCTCAGTGAATTTTATGCACTGTCCTGCACTCTTCATAGAGGAGTCAAATTTAGGAATATATTTTGCATTTTTAAATCAAAGTTTGATGCTTCATAGGATAGTAAAATATGTTTGCAAACATTTTAATTCTCCTGATTTTACATTATATAACTGACAACATTAAATGATCTGGACAAGTCACTTGCATTCTCTTTGCCTCTGTTTTTTCTGCCACCTTTTTCCTGCCTTGTCAATTTGGAGCTGTCCATAAATTATTTAATCCATGGTGGGTAGGTCCTTAATTCTGTGTGTTTGTTAAAGGGGGTGGGTGGGTCTTAAAAATGATCAGGAATTGTGTAACATAATTTATGGACAGCATCCTTTAGATTGTGAACTCTGAGTTAGGGACTACATGTTACTTTATTCATCAGATATAATCACAGAATCATAGAATCATAGAATACTAGGACTGGAAGGGACCTCAAGAGATCATCAAGTCTAGTCCCTTGCCCTCATGGCAGGACTCAGTACTGCCCAGTCCATCCCTGATAGACATTTATCTAACCTGCTCTTAAATATCTCCAGAGATGGAGATTCCACAACCTCCCTAGGCAACTTATTCCAGTGTTTAACCACCTTGACAGTTAGGAAGTTTTTCCTAATGTCCAACCTAAACTTCCCTTGCTGCAGTTTAAGCCCATTGCTTCTTGTTCTATCCTCAGAGGCCAAGTAGAACAATTTTTCTCCCTTCTTCTTATGACACCCTTTTAGATACCTGAAAACAGCTATCAGGTCCCCCCTGAATCTTCTCTTTTCCAAACTAAACAAGCACAATTCTTTCAGTCTTCCTTCACAGGTCATGTTCTCTAGACCATTAATCATTCTTATTGCTCTTCTCTGGACCTTCTCCAACTTTTCCACTTCTTTCTTCAAATGTGGTGCCCAGAACTGGACACAATACTCCAACTGAGGCCTAATCAGTGCAGAGTAGGGCGGAAGAAGGACTTCTTGTGTCTTGCTCACAACACACCTGTTAATGTATCATAGAGTCATGCTTGCTTTTTTTGCAACAGCGTCACACTGTAGACTCATATTTAGCTTTTGGTCCTCTATAACCCTTAGATCCCTTTCTGCCGTACTCCTTTCTAGACAGTCGCTTCCCATTTTGTATGTGTGAAACTTGATTGTTCCTTCCTAGATGGAGTACTTTGCATTTGTCCTTATTAAACTTCATCCTATTTACCTCAGAACATTTCTCCAATTTGTCCAGATTATTTGGAATTATGACCCTATCCTCCAAAGCAGTTGCAACGTCTCCCAGCGTGGTATCATCTGCAAACTTAATAAGCGTACTTTCTATGCTGATATCTAAATCGTTGATGAAGATATTGAACAGACCCCTGTGGAACCTCACTTGTTATACCTTTCCAGCAGAATGTGAAGAGTTAATAACTACTCTCTGAGAACAGTTATCCAGGCAGTTATGCACCCACCTGATAGTAGCCCCTTTTAAGTTGTATTTGCCTAGTTTATTGATAAGAATATCATGTGAGACCGTATCAAATGCCTTACTAAAGTCTAGGTATACCACATCCTCCGCTTCTCCCTTTTCCACAAGAGTCGTTATCCTATCAAAGAAAGCTATCAGATTGGTTTGATATGATTTGTTCTTTACAAATCCATGCTGGCTGTTTCCTATCATCTTATTATCTTCCAGGTGTTTGCAGATGATTTCCTTAATTACTTGCTCCATTATCTTTCCTGGCACAGAAGTTAAACTGACTGGTTTGTAGTTTCCTGGGTTGTTGTTCTTTCCCTTTTTATAGATGGGCACTATATTTGCCCTTTTCCAGTCTTCTGGAATCTCTCCTGTCTCCCATGATTTTCCAAAGATGATAGCTAAAGTTTGCATCAGATACCTCCTCTATCAGCTCCTTGAGTATTCTTTAATGCCTAGTATAACGGAATTCAGTCTTGGTTGGGGACTATATACACTACCTTAAAATGGTAAAGTAAAAGTGAAAGCAGGTAAACCTTATTCTAGTCTAGTGTATGAATGAAGTGTTCCCCTTTCTACTTGCTTTGATTTGAAGCTCATTTCCAGTTAACCACCACATTATTTCAGTTTTTGCATTATTATTTTTAATGTGCCAGTGCAACTATAAGAAATTGCATACACTACTTGAGGTGATGTGCTGGTACTCAGTTCATGTTATAAATCATGGCAGAGGTCAGCTCTTGTTCATTCTGAGTACAAAACTAAGTTTTATAGGCTACATATGTGGGGCTATGTCTATACTGCAGTTATTCTTCAGAAAAAGATAAGCAAATATTCCAATTTTCTGATTCCTTTTTTGGAAGAGGCTTTTCCAACATTTGGTCTGTCTACACGGGGCCAAATGTGGGAAAAACTTCCTCTTTCGGAAGAGCCCTTTTTTCTCATAAAATGAGGAATACAGGGCTTCCCAAAAGAGTGTGCCCGCTTTTTCAGAAACTGATCTGAAAAAGTGGATGCATTCCCTGGACATGGCAGAGGGAGATGGAAAATAGCAGACACTAGCTATAGGAGCACCCACTTTGAATTGATTCATGGAATGAAAAATAAGCCTTCAGAGATTATTCCCCTGTCCTTAAAAGCAAAAGAAATGCACCATGATGAAAGCTAGCAGAAACGGAACATAAGCAGCAGCAAATTGGTGGTTGTCTCAAATGGAATACTAGAATGGAAGACTCGGGCCATGTCTGAAATATCAAAACCAGTGCTATAATACAGTGAAGCCTTTAAAAATATGGCCTGTTATGACTGCCAATGGCAAGAGCAGTGCCTGCAAATACCGGTCCAGTTACAGAATCCCAGTCAATATTTTTCTTAAATTTGAAAGAAATATTGGGGGAAGTTGCTATACGAAATGTGAATCAAGCCCATTCCATTGACTTTAATGAAATTTAGATTCAGTTCTGAGAAAGGCGCTGCTTTGACAACTCTGGAAAATGAAGTCACTCATTTCCTTATGGAAAACTTACTGAAGAACATGAACAATGACAATAGCAGCTTCACCTTACCAGCTCTCAATCCTGGAGTGGTAGCTTCTAGAGGTGAGAGGATAGTGTAAACTGCCCTTTCAGTCCTTAAATTGTCTGCAGAAACTTCAAACAAGTCTGCCAGTAGGGATTTCTGTCTACAGGCAACTGGACCGAGACAAAAATCATTTCATACACAGGCCACTGAATAACAATCAGAGGGTAAAAACTCTCACTTATTATTAACTGGAGTGGAACCAGCAATCTAGAGGTGACAAGCTCTATATCCCATTACCAATCCCCTGAGCCATCCAGCTCATTCTGGAGTCTAATCTTTTATACTATAAATACTTTCATTCTTAGCATTGCCAATGGCAGGTGCTGGAAGTGGACAGCTAGGGGAGTTATAGCTGGCCCCTCCCACTCACAATGTACAGTTTTCTTACTGTATATCCACCAGCAGGGCCGACAGCTTTGCCAGGCCCCTGGATGAGGGGGGTGGCCTGTTCTGCACCCCCAGAAGGGGCAAGCCTTCAGTTGGAAGAGGTGGGGCTATGCCTAGCCTAGGCAGTTCTTAGCACCACCTGGACAATGTGTGCTTTCCCCAGGCAGCCCTCAGTGCTTCCAGGAATGTGCCATGTGGTTCTTCGGCAGCGATTTAAAGGGCTCAGGGCTCTGGCTGCTGCTGTTGCCACAGTAGCAACAGCCAGGAGCTTTGGGTCCATTTGTATTTCTGGGCCCCAGGAATACTGACATCTTTGGTCCCTCCTCTCCTTCCCCCCCGCCTGTCAGTGAGTCTGATGTTCACCTGGTTTCCATGGGGGAGAGTCCCCTCTTATGGAGGGTGTTTTGTTGATAAGGAATTATACTTGACTGTGACCAAGGAATCCATGTTTCCCTATGGCACGGGAGGCAAACAATGACCTATCATTTCAAGAAATAGGAGAGCCGTGGATCTAAACATCAGTGTGCAAGTGCTAAGGAAGAGTCAGATCCACATAATGGCACATAAAGGAAACTTTCCCTCTGTGCTCCTTAGGCTTCAGCTTCCTCCTGTAACGATAACATGGCTGGCAAGAGTACTGTGCTACTACCTAGTTCAGGCCAGCACCTGCCCTCTGTCACCCTTCTGATGGGGGTGACAGACCACAGAAGGTCTTCTTTGCTTAAAGCATAATGAATGTGCTATTCATTTTATGAACTTTAATCCAAATAGGAGCAGATGCTTAATACATTTGTTCATTGTCTCCTCCTCTGCTTGCTGGCTCTTTCCCATTTTTGTGGTCTTTGTGGAGTTTTAGCAGAAGGGATAGAGCTGGCTATGTGGGGGAACATCCCATCCTGCTCCTTCCACTCCACATGGCCTGCAGCCCCATGTCAATCTTTTGCTGGCAACAGTATAGCTACTCCAGACTCATCACATAGGAATCGGATGCCCTCAGCATACAGTCAAGCAGAACGGAGTGGGGCACAGTTTTCTTAGTTTTAACTGTTGTGGAGGAAAGAGCAGGACTGTCATATTTTGGAGAAAGAAAAACCTGCTGGGTAGATTCTTGGATCATTTACACAAACGCATGGTTCCTGCATAGCTGCTCAGTACAATGAGATTCAGGGGACTGTATTTCAAGGTTACCAATGGATGGATTACAACAATGGACTACATCTGTATCTCCTTTCCAACACAGTCATGAAGAGCAAGAGAACAAGATGGGAGGAGGGGGGAGGGAGAAATGGAGATTTAAAGATACATATCTATTTAAGAAAATTTGATGTGTATTAAAACACCAAGTTGTGCTTACAGAGGCTTTTAACAGTTATCAACAATTCTTTAGAAAACAGCCACAGTTTACATGTGCAGCCAGTTGCTTTCTAATTGCTACAGCAGGCTACCACTGGGAAGAACAAAGGAAATATTTAGCACATCATAAATTCTTCTGCAGCCCCGCGGAGTGGCTGGGATTCAAATTACACATTTATGACCAACATTTGAGAGCAATTTCTACTTCACTTTGAGAAAGTGGGTGGGGAAGCTGTTCAGCAGTATTTCTTCTAATGCCTAAATAAATGTGTATGTGAAGAAACTTAGGTTCAAAATTCCACTGAGCTCAACCTTTGACTCATGCTAGTAAACCACAATAGTACTTTCAAGATACTGTAGTTAATATTAAATTTTAAATGAATAACACTTATATGTACACGCAATGCAATAACTATTGTTATTATTATTACTATTTGCTATCAGCTATACCACCACACTTTGTGATACCATCAAATCTCACAAACTAAGCAGGTACAGCCAGGATAGATCCACACTGGTACAGGCAAATACCAAGAGTCGTATGGGTGCTACAGGAAGTTTTTTGGTGATTCAGGAGTTGATGCTCTCTGAGTGGGAATTGAACCATGACCCTGCCCACTTTTAGGATCCAGTGTCATTTGGATCAGAGGTGAAAACTACTACACTACGTCTACACTGCAGGCTTCTTGCGCAAGAACTGTTTTGTGCAAGAGTTCTTGGGCAAAAGGTCTTGCGTAAGAGTGCATCCACACTGCCATGAGCTTTTGTGCAAGAGTGTCCTGGCAGTGTGGACGCTCTCTTGTTCAAGAAAGCTCTGATGGCCATTTTAGCCATAGGGGTTTCTTGCACAAGAAACCCCTGTTGCCCATCCACATTGCCTTTTTGCGCAAAAGCTCATGCACAAGAGGGCTTATTCCTCGTGAGGAGAGGAATAACTCTTGCGCAAGCAGCCCTCTTTTCTGATGCTTTTCTGTAAATGTACTTGTGCAAGAACACGCGTGCAATGTAGACGCTCCACAAGTTTTTGTGCAAAAACAGCTGTTCTTGCGCAAGAAGCCTACAGTGTAGACACAGCCCCATAGTTGAGAGAGCGAAGTGATTTCAGTTTTCATCCATTGCTTTTTATACATTTTCATCTTTGCACACACAAAAAAATCACCTTTTGGACTGAAATGTTCCATGTTTGGTGTCTGTTCACATCCATATGGAGAATGATGGATGAAGAGGTGTTTTCTGTTTGTTAAATATGAACAGAAGCGGGTGAACCATTTTTCTTCAATTTGTCTGAGTTTTGTATATACGAGTTTTGTATATACAAGCTTATTAGAAGAAGCCATCCTATCTAGCTCATGGGAATCCTATGTCAGAGAATTTTGGCTTGTTAGAGACAGTGGTTCTGCCTTAATACATTTGCCTTCAGACACAGCCATGGTTGGTCAGACCTAGAAACTCACCACTTAGTAGGGAAATTATATGTAGGGACATGTCTAGGCTGTCTAGAGACTGACCACCATCGTATATAGGGACATGTCCAGACTGGGCTTAATGGAGGACTAGTCATGAGAAAGAATGAATGGCAATACTGTATGGCTACTAGGGTACGTCTAGACTACAGGGTTTTGTCGACAGAAGTTTTGTCGACAGATACTGTCGACAAAGCTTCTGTCGACAAAGAGCGTCTAGACTACATTCAGTTCTGTCAACAAAGCAAGCTGCTTTGTCGACATAACAGTGTGGACGCAAGGGACAGTTTAGATGCAATAATGCCTTCTGTCGACAGAACTCTGTCGACAAAAGGCGTTATTCCTAGTAAAATGAGGTTTACCAGCGTCGACAAAACTGCTGAGTTCTGTCAACGTTATGTCAACAGAACTCAGCGGTAGTGTAGATGCAGGTTTAGTTTTGTTGACAAAAGTCCACTTTTGTCAACAAAACCCTGTAGTCTAGACACACCCCTAGTGTCTACAAAGATGGGGGGGAAGGGTTAGGGGAAGAGAAAAAGAAGAAGAAGTGTGGATAAAAAATTAGTTTACAAACACTTTCATGCTCATTACTGCTGATCGTGAAGCTTGAAATGGATATAGCTCCCTCCCCTTCCCTTCACTGAAGTATCCGGAACCAAATTTTGAAAAAAAAAAGATAGATTAAAACGTATTCAATATTTGAAATATCACTTCTGAGCATGCTTAGTTGTCAACTGCTAAGAATGTTACCAGTACCTAATGAAGCCATGCCCCATTTCTGACATCACAATGTACATTCTCCATTCCTAGCCTGACAAAGAAATCAGCAAGGGCCTTCGTGCTGCTGTCTGGCTGCTGGGTCAGTTTGCGTGAAAGCAACCATAAACATTGCATTGAAAGATCAGCAAAATCCTCCCCAAAAAGCAAACCACAAAAAACTGCCTTAACAATAATAAAAAATGCTGTGAATTTAATAGCAGTTCTGCTTAAAAACAGTTGCACAATGTAGTCCTAGCAGAATAAGGTACACGCCTATTTGGTGTCAGTTACACTCAATAGAGTTATTCCAACTCTGCATTATTGTGAATGAGTGCAAAATTCAGACCAAAGGGAACTGAAATCAAAGGAGGTTTTAGGTGTGCAAGGAAAAGCATTAGGTCTTTAACTAGAAAAGCAAGAGCAGAAGATGCTATATATTGTTGCTATAAGAACCTTGCGTGAAATCCTGAACTCACTGAAGCCAATGGGAGAGCTGTTGTTAACTTCAATGGGGCCAGGATTTCACCCCTTAACTTTTGAATTTTCTGACTTTTTATGGTTTTAATTATAAAACATTAATGTTACATTAATGTATGTATTTGCATTTAGTAGTCTGTTCGTGTGTAATTTTTCATGAGGAAAGATACTATACAAATGTAAAATTATTATTCCTTAAAGAAGTCTTGAAATTCCATAAACACAAAAAAAGCCCATTTTCATTGTGTTAAAACGTTATTGTATTCAGACTATGTATTAGCCCGTTAAAACAAAAACATGGCCAATTCATGCAGAGAGCTATAAAATGAAGTTATATAATGTACAATGCAGGATTCCACATTTGGGGGAAAATACAGAACATATAGAGTAATAGAATATGCTATAATGGAGGTATCCTATAAAATAGTATGTTTGTATACTTCCTTTTTATTCCAAAGTACAGTATATAACATCACTGAAAGGCAGCTCCTTCTGGCATGGAGAAGGATAAGCAAGTGGTACACGGCATTATGCATAAATAAACCCATATGCAACATGACATGGAGATTAGCTCATATCATTTGTGACTTGATTTTCTAAAATCTGGTACTCTCAATTCAAGAAGGATGTTGATAATTTGGAGAGGGCTCATAGAAGAGCCATGAGAATGATTAAAAGATTTGAAAACCCGCCTTATAGTGATAGGTGTGAGGAGTTCAATCTATTTAGCTAAACAAAGAGAAGGCTACGGAGTGACTTGATTATAGTTAATAATTACCTATATGGGGAACTATCAAGTGGTATCTGACTCCCTGAAGTGATCAAGGGCCCAGCCTACTTTTGACAAGTTCCTCAATGGGGAAGGAGGCAGCTCAGTTTCACCTGAGAGCAGTTAAGTCAAAGAGTAGCTGAAACACAGTTAAGTACGTAAAGAAGCATCTGTGAATGATAAAAGGTTAAGGACAACAGATTGAGGGGGAACCTCTGAGGAGAAAGGTTGGGGTCAGAGAGATTTTAGAGAGAGGCTTTCTTCCATAGACTGATGACAAGCTGATACTTCAAAGAGGGAGAAGCAGGGAAAGAGATTGGGGAGACCTGCAAATGAGAAGTATGAGATGGATCAGGGAGTAGCAAATGACTGAGAAGGACTGGTTTTAGCTGTTCCAAACAAGGGCTCTCAGTTGGGATCCAGTGGAGAAGAAGGTTCTAAACCTGGGACACCTAGGACTGTCTAGCCCCCACTAGAGCTAGGAAGCTTCAAAAGCCTATTATCCTGAAGAGGACAGAGACTATTATGGACTCGACTAGAGGGCTGGGTCATAACAAGGGCTTGACAAGCATAGACTTCAGTGTGGCAGCATAAGTGGGCCAGAGTCAGGTGGTGTAAACTCCCCCATCCTGTCACAAGAAGGTACAAACAAATAAAGGCCCCCTTTTACAGGAACAAATAATTAATAGGATTTTCCATGGGTAGTGGGTGAAGTTCTCCTTTGAGGAGGCTAGCCCCTTTCTCTGCCTCTTCTGACTGAGGCTATAGCCCTCTTCTCTGCTTTCATCCCCCTTCCTACTGCCCCCATGGCCCTGACCAGGGGAGGGGCTAGGAGCTTGGGTGGGGTGGAGTGGGGGGGCTGAAAGCTTTTTTGGGGGAAGGATGCTGAGAGTTTGTTTCCAGCTAGAGTTCCAAACCTGGAGTCCTTTCTCCTTGACCTGTGCCTGCAGTGTCAGAGCTTCAAGCCTGGCCCCTTTCCCATTCCCTTGCACCTACAGAACCACCCACAGTTCCAACCCATTTCACCTCACATCCCTGTCCCCTTTCCACCCCATCCTTGGAGACCCTGGCCCTGTTCTCTCCCCCGCCCCCCACATGATATCTCTTCCCTCTAAGATCCCACTCCCTGCTCACTCCTTTCCACAATCCATCCCCACTGTGGCCCTGAACCTGGAAAAGCTCTGTGCCCCTTCCATGCTGTTCCTGGTATTGTGACAGGAGGAGACCTTTCTGGGGGGGTCATGTTGGCGGGGCCCCTGGACATAGGCCTCAGTGGTCCATGCAGTATTTTGCCATTACCTCCCTCATGGGAGCATGAGGTTTGGGGAGGCTTAGATTCCCCAAGCCTCTATTACATACTGCCCATGGCCTCTTCAGTATAGCAGAAAAAGTTATAACATGATTCAACGGCTGGAAGTTGAAGCAAGACCAATTCATACAGGAAACTGTAAAATTTTAAGTGAGTAATTGGCTGTTGGAACAACATGTTGTGCTAGATTCTCCATCACTTGCCATTTTTAAATCAATTGCATGTTTATCTAAAAGAGATGCTCTAGGAATTAATGCAGCCTGTGTTTTACAGCAGGTCAGATTCAATGATCGCAATGGTCCCCTCTGTCTTTGGAATCAAAGATTCTAAATATAAAATAATGTAAGATCTCATCAGTATGTTTTAATTACTAATATTTGTGTTTAGTAAAAATGAACTGAAATAATTTAAGCTCTTAATACATTTTTCTGATGGGGGTAATCAGCCACATGCATAACTATGGAAAAAAGCCCCATCCTAGTAATATTATGAGATTAAATTCTTCAAGCCATAGCACAATTGTAGGCCTGACATACACACTTGATTTTCTATTTCTATTTATGTCTTTTTATCTGTCTTCACACCCACCGCATTATTCCTCTTCCATGGAATAAATAGAATATTTCACCCATGAATAATGACTAATGTTCTTTCACTCACCATAAAGATCTGCACAATTCGTTCACACCTGCAGCATTCATAAATTACAGGTCCCATGCTCATGAAAGAAACTTAATAAGCACGCTTCACACAGGAGATGACCTTAAATTAGATGCAAAATGTTCAGTGATGACCTGTTGGTTTTTATAATTTCAAACAGTGTGTAATTTTCCCAGCATTATGCTACCACATCCCACTGTTGTGTCATTTAATTCTGCAGCATTAAAGTTATCCAGAGGGCATATTGTAAATGCAGCTTGGGTTCCATGTTTATATATATGATGCAAAGGCAGTTTTAAAGGTTATAAAAATACATAGACTGGAAAACTGGATGGTAGGGCTCTGCTACCACTCCCTGCCACTAACTTTAATGAGAGTAGGAAGGGGACCATATATCATTAATACAAATGGTGCATTAACAATCAAAGTATGCTGTTAGGTTTCCAGCCACGCTTCAGGAAACATAAGTTATCTTTCTAACTATCTTTTGTATTTATAAATACTTAGCACCTGGCCAACTATCAGTGTGAGGCTAAATCCTGCTTCATTCATGTGAATTGCCCCATTGATTTCAGTGGAACTACTCACTGAAGAAAGGGGACAAGATTTGGTCTTTTATAGTGATTAATATTTCCTAATCATGCCTGATCTTCCCTCCACTCTTCCCAAAGCTAACATTTAGGCTCTCTCTAGACTACATCCCTCTTTTGACAGAGGGATGTAAATTAGACACTTCTAAAGGGCAAATGAAGTGGGGATTTAAATATCCTTCCCTTCATTTGCATAATCGCGTCATGGCGCTCTTTTGAAAAAGCACCATTTCGAAAGTAAATCCGCGGTCTAGGCGCGATTCTTTTGAAAATGGCAGGCTTTCTGAGGAGTACAGGATCTTTCAAAAAAGCTGTCATTTTCTAAAGAACTGCGTCTAGACCACAGTTTTACTTTCGAAATGGTGCTTTTTCGAAAGAGCTCCATGGCGCGACTATGCAAATGAAGCACAGGATATTTAAATCCCCACTTCATTTGCACTTTTGAAGTGTCTAATTTACATCCCTATGTCAAAAGAGGGATGTAGTCTAGACACAGCCTTACATGTGACTTTTGTGAGTGATACATGAAATAAGAGATGCAAAATGTTCCACATATATGCATCACATAGGGTGAGCTCCCATTATAGATAAGAAGAGGGACAGAGACATTAAAAGTCAAAAATCAAGGCAGCAATTAGCCATTTATTTTGCAGTTGCAAAAACTCAACATGCACTCACACAGGTGTCATATAAATGCATATAAATTCTATGCATTGGATGTATACATATACATCATATAGTTATGCATACCCTATATAAAATAAATCATAATTATATGACAGTGGTGAATATGTGTTGGTGCATGCACTCCAGTTGGAAAAGAAATGGCTAATTTCTATCCTGATCTTTATTTTACAACCACCTTAGGAGATAACCTTCTCTAAAGCGACTTCTACACTGGTGATTGGACATGGCTTGATAGGCATGGTCATGCCAGAATCCCCCCGATCACCCACATCTAAACCTCAGAAGCATGGATTTCAATATTTGTATGAGACAAGAAAACTAGCAGCCTGAAGGGATTTGTGTATGAGCATGCCTCAAGTTGTGGATGGGGCTATGGTGCACGCACAGTGAATTGACCCCTGCTGCCTGACCCCTTACCTGAATCAATAAAGTCTCTGTCTCTCCATTCTCGCCGATAGCACTGAGCTGTGCCAACCACCTCAGAACATTTTTCCACTGCATTCTTTTCACTAGTAAATGGGAACATGAAACATACTCTGAGAGCCACAGTCTGGTTGGCTGAGTACACCAAGGTGTTCACTATCCTTCATGACTTCTCCCACAGTACTAGGGACGTCCATCTTTACTGGGAAGTTTTGGATAATCTGGCGTAGGCGGGCATTCACCGTACTCTGGCCCAGCTCCGGTAGTGAAAAACAAAATGCTCAAAGAAATGCTCTGGGAAGGGTACTTCAACATGTTCATTCTTCCAGGAGCTGGGCTGGATGCTCTCCAGGGTTCCCAATACCAAGCTAGAGATGACTCATGACTCCTCCTCATCTGTGCTGGCCTCATCTAAGAGAAAAGAAATGAGGGCCCAGGCTAGGAAGCAGCAAGAACTGCAGAGGAGGAAGCACTGGAAGACTTGGAGGAAGAAAACCAAATTATCCTGTGCCTCTCTCCAGAGGAATCGACCCCTCAAATCCCTCCTGACAAGCAGAGGAAGACTGTGAGACTCAACCAAAACTGGATTTAGAGACCTGTAAATTAACCCTTAACGTTACTCTCCAACACATCTCTCTTTTCAGCATTACCTGGACCCTATCTTCCCTCTTTGCCTCCCCCTGTCACTTTCCCCCTCTCCAAATAGTCCCTGACCACACATCTATAAATTCTACATTTTATTGAATTACCATGAACCACTATAAAGCTTTTGGCAGAAGCTATAGATCAGATTACCAGAAAACTATCATATTGCCCCTTGGTCTGTGAATTTCTTGGCCAACAGGCTGATAGTGAGGAAGGGGGTGGAAAGGTTGAGTTGAAGGACAGGATATTTGTACAAGATTAATGGTTCTACAATGTTACAACTGTTTTCTACTTCTTTTAAATCAGACTTTCATTATAACACCTCCCCCTCCCTTACACAAAGGAGCTGTGTGGAAGGAAGGGATCAGTTTAATACTTTAATATCTGGCCTGGTTACATATAGGAATAAGATGGGAAATCTTTTTATATTATTATTTTGAGAAACATAGCTCTGGTCCTGTGCCACAATACAAATGTTTTCAAGCATCTTGGTCCCTGGTGTCCAGTGTCTCCTCTCTTAGGGTATGTCTACACTACAAAGTTAATTCAAACTAACGGACGTTAGTTCGAATTAACTTTGATAGGCGCTACACAAGCGCTCCGCTAGTTCGAACTTAATTCGAACTAGCAGAGCGCTTAGTTCGAACTAGGTAAACCTCATTCTATGAGGACTAAACCTAGTTCGAACTTATTAGTTCGAATTAAGGGGTGTGTAGCCCCTTAATTCGAACTAGTGGGAGGCTAGCCCTCCCCATCTTTCCCTGGTGGCCACTCTGGCCAACACCAGGGAAACTCTATTGCCCACCTCCCGGCCCCGGACCCCTTAATGGGGCACGGGCTGGTTACGATGCCCGTGCCAGGTGCAAGCCTGCCAGCACCCAGCCAGCAGACCCTGCACCTGGCATGGCTCGAGCCAGCCACCCGATGACCCCCAGCCCTCCCCCTCTTCCCGGGACCAGGCTGGCGGCTCCTGGGAGCTTGCCCGGGATCGCAAGAGGCGGGCACCCGCCTGGTCTAGTGCGGACATCGTGGACCTTGTCCACGACCTCCGCACTAGGCACAGGAAAGTGGCCGGCTAGGGCAGGAGAGCTGCCAGCCTGGCCACCCAGGAGCAGGTGTGCATGAAAATCAAGGTGGTCCACTGAGACCCCCGACCCTGAGCCCTGAGCTTACAATGGCCGTACTGGGTCAGAGCAAAGGTCCATCTAGCCCAGTAGCCTGTCTGCCGACAGCGGCCAACCCTAGGGACCCTGGAGGGGATGGACCGAAGACAGTGACCCAGCCATTTGTCTCATGCCATCCCTCTCCAGCCTTCCACAAACTTCGGGCAGGGACACCACTCCTACCCCCTGGCTAATACCACTCCATGGACCCAACCTCCATGACTTTATCTCACTTCTCTTTAAACTCTGTTCTAGTTGTAGCCTTCACAGCCTCCTGCAGCAAGGAGTTCCACAGGTTGACTCTTTGCTTTGTGAAGAAGAACTTTCTGTTACTAGTTTGAAGCCTGCTACCCATTCCTTTCCTTTGGTGTCCTCTAGTCCTTCTATTATGGGAACTAATGAAGAACTTTTCTGTATGCACCCCCTCCACCCAACTCCTCCTCTATCATATCCCCCCTCCATCTCCTCTTTTCTAAGCTGAAAACTCCCAGTCTGTTTAGCCTCTCTTCATATGGGACCTGTTCCAAACCCCTCATCATTGTAGTTGCCCTCCCCTCTCCCACCCTCTCTCTTCCCCTCTCCCACCTCCTTTTCCCAGTCTCCCCCAGTTTTGTTCAATAAAGAGAGATTCTATTTTTGAACACAATTGTCCTTTATTTTGTACATCAGGAAGGGGAGCTAGGGAGGGGTAAGTGGAAGGAGGTGAGGGAGGAATGGGGTACGAGCCCCTGATGGGGAGGACTGGGCTGGCTCTGCGGGCTTCTGGGGGTGGAAGCTCTCCTGCAGCCCCCCAATTGTCCCCTCTCCCCAGATGGCAGCCTGCGGCAAGTGCAGCCGGTCCGATGGCCGAGTGCTGTGCTGTGCCCAGTGTGGGTACTCTGGGCAATCCAAGCCAGGACTGCTTTGCAAGCGGGGCACCCCTGAGAATTGTCTGTCCGGGGTGGGGGTCAGGTCCCTTTAAGCACAGCCCTCGGCTAGCCTGAGACAGCAGCTCCACGCTCTAACTCCTCATCTGATGCCCTGCCGGCACTGCTTCCGGCCATCCTTAACCCCGGTTCAGGGTCCACTCAATGTGGACATGCTAGTTCGAATTAAGAAAATGCTAATTTGAACTAGTTTTTTAGTCTGGATGCGTTAGTTCAAATTAGCTTAGTTCGAATTAACTAAGTTAGTTAATTAAGTTAACTAAGTTAGTTAACTAAGTTAGTTCGAATTAGTGCTGTAGTGTAGACATATCCTTAGAGCCATGCTGCAAAAACCAGGAGAAGGAGGGGGAGGGTGGGAGATCTACTGCAGTGGCTGCACATGCACAATGTGGCATCCCTTTGCCATGGAGAGGTAAGTGGCTTGTGGTTTTGATTGGAAAGTTCATGGAACAAAGTACAGTTGTTATATGACTTGCTTTCCCTGGTCCTTTCTCTGCTCTTAGCCAGAGGTAGGGGCCAGATTTTCTGAAGCTGTAGGGGTGGCTTGGGGATGTGTGGGCATTTGCAGTGGTTCACTTCTCCCTAGAGAATAAAATCTATTTCCATTTGCATTTCCTTCCAGTTCCTTTAGCACTATAAGCAGGTGATATGTGTGCACATTCAGTGCTAGGAACTCATGGCCATCAGAGACCGAGTACAGGCTCTTGAAACCAGAGTGGTAGACCTGAAGGAGTTAAGAGAGACAGTGAGGTACACAGATGAGACTTTTTAAAGACATAGCAGAGTGATTCCATCCCCAATCTGGCAGATTCTGTGTTGTTCAGAATAAAAGGAGAACATCAAGCTAGAGTGAAGGGAAATTATTCAATAGTTGGGACCCTCCTTCGAGATGATGTCATAGTATCCTCTCACACTGAGGTAGTCCCTCTGGGGAGTTATTAGGAAGAAATAGGTAATGGAGGATTCAGTTAGTAGACATAGATAGTTCAGTTTGTGATTACCAGAAGATCATTATGGTGAATAGCCTGCCAGGTGTGAAGGCTGGGGACCACTCCAGATATCTAGATCAAGGGTTTTCAAACTTGGGTCACGGACCCGCCAGGGAAAGCCCCTAGCAGGCCTGCGATATTTTGTTACTCTAAAGCTCTGCAGCCATGAAGTCTCGCAGTTCCCGTTGTCTATGATTTGCTGTTTCCAGCCAAAGGGAGCTGTAGGATACTGCATCCATGTATGTACCACTTCCTGCAGCTCCCCTTGGCTGAAAACAGCAAACTGCAGCCAATGGGAGCTGCAAGGCTCCATGCCTGCAGAGCTTTAGAGTAAACAAAGTATCGTGGGCCCACTAGGGGCTTTCCCTGGCGGGTCCGTGACCCAAGTTTGAAAACTCCTGATCTAGATGTCTGGAGTGGTCCTCAGCCTTCACACCTGGCAGGCTATTCACCATAATGATCTTCTGGTGTATGTCATTGTGACGGGGCATACCTGGGTGGCCGACAAATACCTTTGATGTCGACACCCGCGCGTCCAGACTATCGCGCTGAGCTGACAAACAGCTGATCAGCTGTTTGTCGGCTCAGCGCGGCAGCCATGTAAATTTAAATGAAGTGGCGATTATTTAAATCGCCGCTTCATTTTCCTATGTCTGGTAGCCTAATCTACATGCCTCTGGTGACGGAGGCATGTAGTCTAGACGTACCCTCAGTGACATCACAGCTAGAACAGGCAGGAAAATGCCCCGTTTTAGGTGTCAGTGATATTATCTATTAGAGTGGAAAACAGATCCCTGGACTCGAGCTTTGTCCGGTAAATGTTGGAGGAGCTGCTTTTCAAATATTTTAAAATGCAATCTTAGAAGTCTAGACCAAGCTTTTGTTAATGATTTAGAATTGCAAATGGTCGGTTTTGTTTGCAAAAGAATTGTGGTCCGCATTTCATCCAAGGTTATAAAATGTTTCTAACATGCCCAAGAAACAAGAACTGTTCCTTGAGTAAATATGAATGTAATAAGACAATTGTATAAAATGCCCATTAAATATGTAAGGGTATGTCTACACTTCAGCATTATTTCAAAATATCTAATTTTGAAATAGTTATTTCAAAATATCTTATTTCAAAATAACGCATCTACACACAAAATGCATTTCAAAACAGCTTTTTGCTATTTCCACACTGATTGGACGCTGAATCGCAGTTAATGCCAGCCGGAACTGGTTCCGTCAGGGCATCAGGTGAGAAGTTACCTTGTGGCCAAGGCGGCCAGCAGGGCACCCTGGAAGGGCTGAAGGGCCCCTATTTCGAAATAAGTGTCTACACAGCACTTATTTCGAAATAGCAATTTCAAAATTGGTGCTTTTCCTCATGGAATGAGGTTTACCAATTTCGAAATAAGCCATCCACTATTTTGAATTAATTTCGAAATAGCAGGTGGCTTGTGTAGATGCTAGGAAAGCTATTTCGAAATAACGGCTGTTATTTTGAAATAACTTTGCTGTGTAGACATACCCTAATAGAACAGACCAGCTCCTTCTAATTTATTCAGACTTATCAATATGGACCTAATTCACCTCTCACTCCTGGTATGAATACTAGCATAGATACTTATCTAATTTTGTGTTCTCAAGCAAAACTGTTTAATTAATACAAGTGCAAAACCAAACATATTAAACTCATCTAACTTCTGAGCACAATTTTGTACCTATTGAATCAATAGGAAGACATCAACAGTCTTCTGTTCTAGACTGTGATTTTTTTTGTCTTGATTTGAAACAAAGTACAGTAGTAGCCACAAATAGAAGCGAGATACCAGACTTCAATGGTCTCAGCCTATGCGCACAGACAAAACTTATGAGCTAAATTGCATCCTCAGTCCAATTTAAGTAGAACTGTAGTGGTATAACTGGAATAATTTAGCCCTACATTTCTACTTACAGTGACAACAATTCTGCCATTGCTCAATCTAAATAAATACCTTTAAGGGTGGTAAAGACAGTGCTATAAATGTTGGAAGATATAATGATCATATTACTTCCATGGAAGTTTTACCATTGATTTTCTTGGCAACAGGATCACATCCTATAAATTATTACTTTATATATTAAATCTTGTCTGTAACATATAGTCTTTAAAATGCTATTGATCAAGCAAAGGCATGAGTCACAATACAATTGCATTTCATTATCTGACTAGTGCAAAACTGAGATTACCTTGGAGTATAATAGCCTGCCTGAGGCTATGTCTAGACTACACTGATCTATTGGAAAAAGGTACGCAAATTGCGCTCTGAAATTTGCATACCTTTTTCCGATAGTTTTTTCGGAAGAGGCTTTTCCGAAATTTGGCCCATCTACAGGCTCTGGATCTGTGTGGTGCTGAATGTTCTCAATTCCACTGATGTAATTAGGAATTGAAAGTGCTCAGGACATTGTAAGATTGGCTCCAAAAACCCCCTAATTTTTGTCAGTTCTTATTTAAGTTGATACAAATTGACATCTACTGTTCCACTACTGTTTTTGTGCAGTGAACTGGAATAGGATATTTATCATTTTTATCTTTACTTGCTGATAAATTTCATACTTAACTGGGAGTATCTTGAATATTTCTTCTCTTTTAAACATGAGAACATCTCAAAACCAACTGCACACGTTACACATTTGTATTGCCAGAGCACACTGATGTCCTTGCATCAATTTCATGATTTAAAAGTTCTGAAAGTTGATTGATTGTTCCCAAACTGCTACATAGTTTTATTTGATTAAGTGCATATATTTTTGCCAGTGTGTCTGGCTACCTTTTTTAAGTTAGTGCATTGCTGGCTGTATTACAAAACCAGATTTTTTTAACGACTGAAATCAGATTTGGCAGTAAAAGGTTCAGTTGCAAATTCATAGGTAATCTTAAAATTTCATTTGACATAAAAGAAAATTCTTTGCTAAGAAAAATGGAAGCCTGGATTTTATTTAAAATGACATCTCCACTGGCAAACAACTTAAAAAAAAAACTTTACCATAAACTCCTGTGGGACTCCTTTTAAAAAAAATCTGGTATTTTCTCTGTTCAGTAGGGATCTTCTCTATAAGAGTGAAGTAAAATCTTTTCTTTTTAAAAAGCAGAAAGATATCCTTTCAAAATTCTTTGCACTAAAAGAAGCTTTTGTCCCTTTTTTGGCTTTTTCAGATTTTAATGAGTTGTTTATATACCTCAATAGTTAGAAAAGACAGATGTATTTTATGTAATCTTCCATGTAAGTTTTTTTCATTTCCCTTATAAATTACTTTTCCATATTTTAAGATGCAGTTGTGTTTTGGGAAAAAAATGAACAAAAAATGTGAGCAGTTATTTGTTGGCCATCATCAGCTTCCAGATAAAGTGGGCATAAATTGCAGTAGGTAATAAAATCCCAACTTATAAATAAGCCACAGTTTTATTGTAGAAATGGCAATTAAAACAGTTGTTCTGTTTTGGTTTTACTTTAAAACTGTAATATATGAGTTTCATTTGAGTAACAGTTAAATGGTTAACAGCCTACATTCTGTTTAACTCACAGAGCAACCATATCTGAGGTTACAGAGCCCAGGCTGTCTATAGATACAATGATGAACAGCCTCCCAATAGCAAAGGGCTTTCAGAGTCTATGACTTAAGGCTGTAAACTATACACTGCAAACTTACAAGAAACAATGAAAGACAGAGATGCCAAACCCCTGAAATGTATAATTGAATAACAATAATTTAAGTACCTATGTCAGGCTGTATATTGTGGATAGGTTGGCTCACTGAAGCACAAACTTGACCCAATGATTTCCCATTTTTTAAAATCTCTCCATAAAATTTCCCTCATTTTACAAGTCAAACAGCTCTTAACTCTTATGGGTTTGGATCCAGTTCAAGTGTAGGTCTTAACTTCATCTTGAGCCTTAATCTAAAAGCAAACAAAAAACAAACCCACTTAAATGGTTTAAACAGATGTGCAAATGTATGCTTTGTTTGTTGGTTAGAAGGACTATAAAATGAAAAAGACACTAGACCAGTAGCTTTAGCCCAAAATCTACCCTACTTTAAAACCAGTGGACCAGGATCCTCAGATGGTGTAAACTGGCATATGTCTACAGAGGTAATGGCTCATACCTCTTACAAGATCTGTACTACCATGGTTTGGTGTGGGAAATGGCCTCCATATTCTAAATATATATATTTAAAAATCACATATACACCTATAGTTGAAAAGTTAAATAGGCCTTGGACTGGCAGAACACTCCCTCAAATAAAACCAAACCCAACACATTGTGTGAGCTCCCCCTGCTGACTGTACAGCAATAGTTAACTAACAAACACTTCCTTGAGAGGTTCATATTTTTGCTGTCCAATGGCCTTTTCAAATTCTAAAATGCTACTTTTAAACTGGGAATTTTGAAACAAAGTGATCACAACTGCCAATGTCCTGATTGAGGTCGGGTTTAAATCAGATCTTAGTGATATGCAGGCCTAAGGCTGATCCTCTACATTAATATGAATTTCACTGAGGCACTTGATAGGGTTGGAAGATGGGTATTAGAGGAAGGGAACATATGCATTAGAGAAATAGTATCAGGTTGGAGTAGAAGAAAGAATAGTAAAGAAAATGGGAAATAAAAGAACAAGGGAGACTTCAAAGGTTGGGATAAGCTTTGGAACATCATCTCTAGACCAGGGGTGGGCAATAATTTTTTATGAGGGGCCACTCCAAGATTTTGGTAAGTGGTCAAGGGCCTCACTTTTCTATAGAGGAGTTGCAGGTCTGGGGTGGAAGTTGGGGGCAGAAGAGAGCTTGAGGTAAGGTACTGGGGTGCAGAAAAGGGAGTGGTGTCTGAAAGGGAGTTTGGGTGAAGGAGGAGGTTGTGATCTGGGGCTGGGGCTTGTGGTGCAGGATCCAGGAGGGGGTTTGGGTGCACGAGAAGATTCTGGCCTGGGGAAAGGGTGTAGGAAGGGGTGCCGGGTCTGGGAAGAAGTTGTGACTTGGAGGAGGTGGACATGGGGGGTACAGAAGGTTTAGGTGATGACCTGGGGCAGGGATTTGGGGGGAGGGAGGGTCTGAGGTGCCAGAGGCAGGCTGTGGCTAGAAGGCGCTTACCTAAATGGCTCCTGGCCAGCAGCCCTGCAGGACCCCGAGGCAGGCTCCCTGCCTGCTGCAGCCTCAGGCTCATCAAAATGGCTCTCTGCTCCCTATGGCTGTCTGCTCCAGGTGCTAGGGGTAGACAGAGACTGCCCTCACCCCGCAACAAAATCTCTCATGTCTCATTGGCTGGTTTCCAAGCAGAGAGATTTCTCCAGGGGGCCAGGGCAGTGGGCAAAGCCTCCCTCTCCTCTTGGCACCCAGAGCAGAGAGAGTTACCCCAAAAGCACAGTATGAGGTCTGTAGTCCATCAGCTCTCAGCTACACCTGTATAAATATGGAAAAATTCTCTGGATTTTGAACCCAATGTAATGGGCCAAAATCTTCCCTCAGTTACAACAGTGTATTGGTTTCATTGGGGTCACACATTAAAACTAAGGGTAGAAATCAGCCCACTACATTTAAGGATCCAATATATGCAGAAAGATTGCGATGTATCTTTAAAAATATCGTATAGAAGTCTACAACTAATATAAAAACAGAAGTTTATTCAACAGATATTACTATTATTATGTATCATTAACAGTGCAACATACCTATTGCACTCATAATTTTTGGAGGTAATGCCAAGTTTTCAGAATACCCATTTATATCATCAGCTGCCCATAAAGAAGCTGTCAAGAAAGAGGACCAGGTGACAGATTGTGATACAGTGAGATAAATTCCAATATCACTACCACCCTATAAAACCATCTAATAAAAAGGCAGTATAATACATAGGCAAGGACTCTTTTTGGCTGTCAGATTTGTGTATTGTAAGATATATTGTTTGCTATAAAACACAACATTAAAAATACCTTGTCCAATTGTATATTTCAGTATATTCAAATGCAGAGTATGCTGACATACTAAATTTCACAAAGGTATTAAATTAAATGAAAAAAGATGCTGTTTAAAAATATACACCACATATGTTTTGTCATCTCACAAGACAATAGGTCAAAATCTGATCACAATTACATTACAACCTCATGTGGGCAAGTGGTTTGGTGTAACTGGCAAAAAAATTTGGTTCCCTGTTTCCACATCCAGAGTACCAATGATGAATGCTTTACTTCAAGAAGAATACTCTTGCACTGAAGTAAAAATAAATAAATAAATAAATAAATAAATAAAGTAAAAAGCTCTTACAATTTTCATGAACTTTTCTCCTCCCAAGAGTAAAATTTAATAATGGGATGTGCCAATTTAATGGAGCCAGTTCAGCTACAAGCAGTTGTTGCATCACAATGGGGAAACCTATATGAAGTGACAAACCCAGTCCTTTATGAAATGTACATGACTTGAAAGCTGAGTGGAATGTTTCACTGAATCAAATCCTAAGTTACTTACTAAAGAAAACCTGGCTTTGTTTGAATCCCATTATATCACTCTAACAAAAACAAATCTACCTGAGGACAAATCCTGAATGGCCCCACATTGCAGTTAATGTGCACTACTACCTGGGGAGGGGTAGTGGATTTGATGAGGACTCACAGTAGGATAATCTCCTACTCTGAGTGGAGCATACTCCTTGTCCTTAGGTTCGAACTTCCACACTGCAGGAAGGAGATCGCCCCCTTTGCTTTCAGGGTTCCCTAGCACTCGAGCCTAAGCACCTGGGCTGAGCACTGGGGAAAGGATTGCTCCATAATGAGTGGACAAGAGATTGTGTGATCCAAACCCCACCATTCTAATTAGAAAGAGGGTTACAAGAGTACCTAATTCTAGAATGCATGTTCTAGTCCAGCAAAGAGTGAAATGGGAGGTGTTAAATGAAAGCCAGTGCCTAGTCTTCAGAGGTGAAAGTGGATTGGTATGGTGTACTGGCAAGAAGCAGCCACTGTATAGTCCTGGCCTACACATGGCCAATGTTAAAGTGCTGTCATGGCAGTGCTTTAACATCACTGCCCCCTTTGCTTCACCCCTGTCAGTGGCCCTGCTGGTACTTCAAAAGGCAGCTGCCCTGGGTCCTTCAAATCCCTGTCAGAGCCCCAGCCCTGTTGTTCTTGGCTGCCATTGCAGGGGTGGCCATGAATGGCTGGCTGGGGAAGTCTGGTACGATAGCCCTGCCCCTTCCACCTGAGACTCCACCCTTTCCTGGGGCACAGAGGCCCCAGCCCACCTTGCCCAGGAACCCAGCATACCAGTAAGTCCTGGAAATTACTTTCACCCCATTGGTCTTTAATATCATTTTGAAGTCTGTGCACAGACACTATGTGAGCAGTTAAGAGTATATACGGAAAAGTTCTAAAAGTTGTATTACAGCTGCGATGAGGAAACAGGTTCCTGTCAGACAAAAGATCTGTAGTCACCTAAATCTTCATCAGCACGTACATTAAGCTAACACTACAGAGGCACATTTACATATGAAGTCAACAAGGAAGAGCACACAACTGGGGAAGAGAACCTTAACTTGAGATACACTTCAGTGATTTGTTGGACTGCGTTTGGAGATCAAAAAAGGCCCCCTGTTATCCTGTTCTTGGTAATAAATGGACAGTGTATTTACATTAATGAAAATGGGATCACAACCAGACTTGGCTGAAGATTCTACAAAACGGTTTTGTGTGAGATAAGACTTCTTTACATTGTAGGTTAGTCTGTTAAGTTTCTAGAAAACATGTTCTGATTTTGTTTTATATTTAACCATTTGTTTCAATTATCCGTACTTACTATCTCTTGAATCCTGAATCTTTTGTAATTAAATTATTCTTGATTTCACTATTAATATATCTAAGTGATGTGGGAAGACAAGTGCTAATCCTGGGCTGAATATATGTGCTAATATGTACACTGTTCCACAGAGGAAAGCAGCTCTGGAATTTCTATGAGTGTTGAGTAAATGAGAGGCTGGATATTATAGAAGAAAGGTTCAAAGGGGCTCAGAGACTGTCGGTAAGTCTACACTACAGAATTTTTTCAGAAAAGCACCCATTTTCCAGAAGAACTTCAGTTACGTCCACACTTCAATCATGTTCTTTTGAAAGAAAATCAAAAGAACAGAGGGGTTTTTCTGGCATTGGTAATCCTCTTTCTATGAGGAAGAAATCTTTTTCGATGTGCTTTGGCAGTGTGGATACGCTCTTTTGGAAGAAGCTTTTTTGGAAGATCTCTTCCGGAAAAACTTCTTCCGAAAGAAGCCTGCAGTCTAGACGTAGCCTGTGGTGCACCTATTGTTAACCTGCAAGCTAATGTTAGGGCTGGTATAGTCAGAGATTGGGTGGCTGACAGACTAGGGGTTTCAGGGAGCTGACACCCAATTAAGCACAAACATGGGGATTTTACATATTGGAGACAGGGGGTAACAACATAGCTCGAAGTGATGGGTACCTAAGAACACAGAGGCGAAACAATGAACTATTGAATGGGAAAGCTTCATATTTTCATTTAGTACTTTTGGAAGTACTTGGACAATTCTTTTCTTATGAGAAAATACAAAACCTTTGTTTGGCTTTTCAAAAATAACTTCAACCAAACAGAAGTCAAACCCACGTCTTAAATTTCTGGGGAAGTTGTTCACTCTGGAGGTTTGAAGTACAAAGCTAAAAAAACCTTGGCTCCTAGGATTTTTGAGAATAGAATTTGGAGGGAAATTATACTCTAACTGATTTATTCTACAAAATAGAGAGAATCTGTTATTTTGAAAAATATAAAGGGTTTGAGAATGGGATCCTTGGAGACCGCTAGAGCTGTAGACTTGGATAAGGATAAGTTATTGACTGCTGTAACTGGGTGCATGCTAATCATACTATGTGTATTTTAAAGCCCATTTACTGTTTAATTTATGGCCAATTGAACCACTTGTACAGTACTGAAAGGTGTCACAGACAGTTTGGATTTAATCCAAAAAACAGTCAGGTTTATTTGGGGGGGGAGGTTAAATATTTTTATAAGAGCTATATAGTGCACTTTTTTCTTCATGAAAGGTGCTGGTTCAGTGGACTGAGCTTCATAGCCCTCCCTTCTCTACTCCCCTCTTTCCCCCCAAACAAAACCCCCTGCAACATAAGAAGGTTAGACTGACGAATGAATAAAAAAAAGAGTTTTTATGACAAGCTTATGGGTTTAAATCCTGAGCCCCATGTTCAATAAGAGTCACAGCCATGTGAGTTTCAGAACATACCCAGACTTTCACGAAGGCCCTGATCCTACAAACACCTATGAATGTAAGTAGGCCCAGTGAAGTCAATGAGATTACTTATATGCATAAAGTTAAGCAAATATGTAAATATATGCTGGATGGAGCTGGAGCATATTATTATTCTGGTACGATTACTCACGGGGGTAAATCTTCCAATCTTTTTGCAGCAGATTTACACAATGACATTTGTCTGCCTTGTAGCAAGACTACCAATAGATGCTGGTTCAATAAAATATATTACCTCACCCACCATGCCTCTCTAATAACTTGACATCAACATGGTTACAACAACACTGCATACACCAACATGAGGGTTGGTGAAAACAAAAATCAGCTCTATAAATAATTTCTATTAAGAATAAAAGCTATCTATGTGTGTTTCTGATGCAGTAAAACTATTGAGACTATTTTTAAAGATTTGAGAGGAGGATCGCCAGTGGTGGAGGTAGGAACAGATTGTAATAATAAAAATCACACAGTAGTACCCACACATTTGCTTTAGAATTCAATAAAGAGTGCCAAGATTTCTACCTGTACATGCTTAACCTGATGTTTGATGTTTCCTCCCCTTCCACATTGGAAACTTCCAAGTGTAACAGAAAAGCCACAGCTATTCATCATGATGAGCAGCATCTTCCCTTCACTCACCTCTCTTGTGCTTCCCCACTCTTTCCCGGCTTTTCAAAGCTGCCAACATCCAGGGGTTTGGCCCACAAAAGCTCATGATTCTATATTTTAGTTAGTCTCGAAGGTGCCACAGGACTACTCATTGTTTTTAAAGTTACAGACTAACATGGTGTCACGTTATTGGATTTTAAGGAGAGCAGAAAGATCATTGCTGCACCCATGGGGGGGGGGGGTGTTTGCCCCAAAGTCTATAAAAAGGGGGGCATGTGAGGTGTCAAATGAAAGCTTATGTTTGACTGATTCTTTGTATGCTACTCATGTACTTGTATGATGTCTGTATGTGGGGTCATGAATATGGGCCTGGACTGCCTGTTGTAAAGAAGGATTGTTCAGTCAATGACTATGCTAATTATCAGGGCCCCAAGGACAATGGCTCTTAAGGTGGCCCATACACACCTGAGGAATATGTCTGGAAAACTGCAAACCAATCAGATCTAATGGCTGTTGGCAGGGGACACAGGCATAGGTCACTTGACCATGTGACCCACTCCAGCTTGGAAGGTACCAGGAATGAGGCAGACTCCATTTTGTCTACAATTCTGCAACTGATCCTAGATGCAGCCTTGTGAGGAACAGAGAGCCGGGAAGGATTGTTGACCCATCCTGACATAGGATGTACACCAGAGATTTTTAAGCTAGCAGTTTGTAACATCTCTGCTGAGCGCCTGCATCAATAACTTGGTGATTAGTGCATCTAATGTATTCTCCTTAACAACCTTACTCTCAACCTTTTCTTTCTTTTATTAATAAACCTTTAGATTTTAGATTCTAAAGGACTGGCCCAGCATGATCTTATGGGTAAGATCTAAAGTGTAAATTGTCCAGGAACTTGTGGCTGGTTCTTTGGGAACGGGAGAATCCATTCAGGGTAGGTGAGTTTGGGTTCTATAACCCCCCCCCCCACCTATATGTAATACCCGGGGCTGACTGTGGCACGGGGAGAGCTGGGGTGTCTGAGGGGTTTTGCTCATGAGGCTTCCTGCTGGCTGGATTGGCAGCTGAAGCACTCTGCGTGACTGGTTTGTGACCTGTTTGGGAAAGGTCTCCAGTCTGGGGCTGTAAGCAGCCCTGGTTTTGAGCAATTTCCCCTGAGCAGACACCCTCAGCGGTGCCCTGACCTGGCCCAGTCCGTCACACATGGCTACCATTCTGAGACTTTTTAATATCCATAATTGTTCAATAATTCAATTCTGGATTGCATTCTATGGTTGCTTTATCTTTTCAGGCATTGCTGTTTTTTTAAGAACCTTCAAACAGCATGGGCCCTAATAACAGAGATACCCTCCTTGAGCCTTGTCCTTAGGATTCATGTATATATCACCTGAGTCATTTCACCTCCTGATGGTCTTTCACATACACGTGCACCTGCCTTCATCATTTAAGGATACTACCATTTTATGTTGGCTGTGGTGATTCCACCACTATGGAACTTGCTCCTCACTGAAGTTGATTATCTCTCTTTCTCTCCTCATTATTTAAAAGCATTTAAATATCCCCCTTCCCTATATAGAGTAGCCAACCCTCCATGATGCACCTGGAGTCTCCTGGATTCAGCATCAATCTCTCAGTGACTATTGAAAGAAATCCTTCAGACTTTAGTAGGATACTTCAAGAAAATGACATTATATCATATCGGGGGAAAAATCTCCCTGAATAGCTTCAGTCATACTTGGCAATCTTATCCCTGAGGCACTTTCCAAATATGTTCACTGTTCATTTTATATGCATCCCTTCTTCCCATGTTGCCCTTTTTTTCTTGCTATGTAATTTCTCTTCTCTCCATTTATTTTTCTCGTTTTAAGTGCGATAAAAGTTTGTTCACGAACCTCTCTTTATATTTTATTATTTTTTATCCTGTATTAAACTTATGGTACGGCTCCCCCCAAGTCCATCAGCCAGGGGAGTGTGTTCGAGATAAAATTATTAATAAGCATTATTATTGAGCCAAACTCTGAGGCCCTTACTAGTTTTTACTCAGAGATAACTTTGACTGAATTTTTGAAAATGCCATACTGAGGAAGGTAGCTTGTTACCTCATCTGTAGAGGGGGGAAGGAGGAGTAGCTGTTGAATTGCCGACTGGGTTTGTAGACTGAGCAATCTAGAGGGAGGAAAATTAAAAGTATCAAACCCTTGTGAGAAGTCTTGTGCTGACTTTTGTTACTTTATTATTAATTTCAAATTAAATGACATAGAATGTTAGGACAGATGCTATACAGTATGTAGGCCAGGGTGTATTTAAGAGCAGGCTGGGAAAGAGAGTGCTCTATCCCTTTTTTCTTTCCAACTGGCAACCACCTCTCTCAATCCAAAGCTCCTTTTGTTCTAGGTGAGGCCTTGTGGTTAATTTATCCATATTGTGTTATTTGTGAACTCAGCCATCCATCTCAACCAGGTCTGTAATCCATCCAGTCATTAGCTAATACCATACAGAATATTTTTATAAGCAGAACAACTTTTGGTCACTTGAGCTATGTCTAGACTACATCCCTCTTTCGAAAGAGGGATGTAAATTAGGTAGATCAAAAGTGCAAATGAAGTGGGGATTTAAATATCCCATGTTTCATTTGCATAATCACATCACAGTTTTCTTTCAAAAAAGGGTATTTCAAAAGTGAAACCGCAGTCTAGACACGGTTCTTTTGAAAAAACAACAACCCTTTTTCGAAAGATCCCATACTCCAAGGAAAGGGTTGGTTTTTTTCGAAAGAACCGCATCTAGACTGCGGTTTCACTTTTTAAATACCCTTTTTCAAAAGAACACTGTGACGTGATTATGCAAATGAAGTGCAGGATATTTAAATCCCCACTTCATTTGCACTTTCAATCTGCCTAATTTACATTCCTCTTTTTAAAGAGGGAGGTAGTCTAGACATGCCCTTGGATTCAGAACTAGACATGAAGGGCTGTGTTTTCCTAGAGCAAGCCCTAAGGCATCCAATCCCTCAACATATTTTTAATTACCCCTTGTTAGTAATGGATGACTGGACAAAACCATTGCAATTTAACTCTTCATTCTGGTTAAACAAGATTAATTTGACTCTTACATGCCCAATACCTGAGCTTGCTCTTCTCTTCATTTCCTGGGATTTACTTCTTTTTTCATTCAGCTCCTACTCTTATTCTCTTTAGTTTGATTTGCCAAGTTCCTGTTAGAAAACAACTTTGGACCAGTATACCTCATGTTTGTTCTATGGCATCCTTATACAATGGCACCCGCTCAGAGCCTTTAGGAGGAGGTCTAATGGATATTTCTCTAGTAAATAGGAGTGAAAGGATGTTTCGCAATAGCACATATACATTTAATTCAGATCCTTTAATTCTATTTACTATATAGTATGTCATTACTAATATTTTATTATAAACTTGTGGTGCATACTCCAAATTCTGAGTTCTGCTTTATTTTGCTTAAACTGTTTAATCTAGTTTAAGGTTTCCTGTGCTTGTAGATACCACAGTGATGGACACAACAGAAAACCCTTTACATTGAAAATGGTCACACTGCATACAGCTGAGATTAAAAAATCATAACTCAAGTATTCAAACACATTATTGTGGATGGGCAGCTATTGTTGCATCACTGAATCTGTGGATAGGAAGACCATTCTATGACTTCTAAAATCAGTGTACTTCCTTTAGCTCCTTTGAAATCCAGTGGGTCCTAAGTAAGCACAGAATAGGGCTAGTGGCCCAAATCTGCATGCATTTGAGCAAAAGATTCCAGAGAGACAAATCCCCTAAAATAGCCATTTTTCAAACAGTTTTAAGTGTCTTGTGTGGGGGAGGGAGAGGAGGTTATTTTTGTTTTTTCAGAGAGCTAGAAGTCAAACTACTGATGTGAGGTGGGTCAAAACAGTCTCAATCTGTTGAGTATTGCCCCAAATAGTCCTTGCTGAGATTATAGGGAGAGTTCACAGACATCAATTCACACAAGGATAAATTAAACAACAGCCCTCACCTAAAACAAAAGGAATTTTGGACTGAGAGGTCCAAACTATGAGTCATGGGTAGCAATTTTATCTTGGGGAGAATGTAATCAGAGTCTTTGGGGGGAAAACATTAGACTTGTGATAAATGCTTCCTGGAATGGGAGGGATATTAGGAGACAGAGGAGTAGGTCATGGGAAGTGGGCTAAATGGGGATGTCTGGTTGGAGAGGAGAGAAGTTGGGGGCTCAAGTGAGGGAGGTATGGGGATTGGGAGGGATGGATGGGCACTGGTAAAGGTGATGAAACAGGGGACTGGGAGAAAATAGGGGCAGGCCCATGTTCTCTCCTTGGGTGTGTATACACAGAGGGGTGGGGGCCTTCTTGCCTTTTAGGGGAGTTTGAGCACCCTCCCTGTCCCCTCGTATGAGCTGAGGTATTAGAGGCCTTGTCCCTCTGGGAGTGCCTACACCCCATGTATGTGCCACGCTCTGGCCCTAAGCACTTTCATGTGAAGCTGGTTCTTGGAGACATGACGTTTAAGAGAGTCCAAAGCCTCCTCCCTTCCCCGTGTGAAACAGGATCTGAGGAAGTCCTGCCTCCTTGGCTGGGGAGCTGCCCTTTCTTGTGCAAGTGTGTCTACACAGCCCCTTCTTGTGCAAGAAAAACCCTCTTGCGCAATGCTGTTCTTCCTGTCAAGTAATAGGTGTAACGGCATTGTGCAAGAGGGGTTTTTTTGCGCAAGAAGGGGCAGTGTAGATGCTCCTTCTTGTGCAAGAGCCTCTTCTGAAAAAAATGGTGGCTCATTAGGTATGCAAATGAGGCTCGGCAATATTCCATGCTTAACCTCATTTGCATATTACTCACGCAAGAGTGTAGACATAGCCATAGTGTGGAGGTTTAGAGCTGACAGAGCTGGTACCTGGATTACTGAGGATATAGAAATATATGAATTGCCAGGATTGCTGATATGTGAATTCTGATTGATTTCGGATCATGAGGTTGTTGAATTTTGTGAAAGAGCCAGGAGTGCACCATGACATGGTGATTGCTGACTACAGGCTAATTTGGGTGAAAAGTGGTGTCCTGCATTGGCATCATATTTTGGCCACTTTGCAGCATCTAGCCAGTGAGTTAAGAAGTTATGATTCATTCAACATTGTGATGATTTATGAATATGGAAATGTACTGGGCCTAAGATACCTCATGCAATGTACGAGAGAAGATTTGGATAACAGGGATTTGTGCCCAAGAGATGTGATAGTTTTCTCTGATTTGGTTGAGTGTCTGAATAATCACTACAGTAACAACATGAAAGCAATTAATGAGGGGGTGGAAGAACATTAATTGGGAAATAGGAGGGTTCATGGCTGACTAGAAAAATGTGCCCTGTATACCACAGAAACACTACAAGCTCCATCACTAATCTGGGGGACATCTATTGGACAGGGGCTCAGGGCATCTTTTTGTCAAACATAAAACTCAGTGATTTGGAACAGAAATTCTAATTTCTTTCACTAGCCTTGACACAGATTTCATCTGCCAACCATTTTGAAAGTAACTCAATTCCACTGCAAGATAGTTGTCTGTTGCTACCAGAACTGCACTGCAAGTCAATTTGAGGCAGGAAGGGAGAGCAGGAGCAATAGGAAAAATTGTATACGAGGGAGTGAAGATTGCAGAGAGATGCATCCCCTGCTTGCAGAGGGCTGAGTGGGTTAGGTATACCTATTAGGTGAGGTAATGGACGAGAGACATGGCTGGAGACCCAGCTGATGGGGGGGGGGGGGGGTAAGTTGCGGCTGGCTGGCTTGGTATGCAGATTACAGGACATGGTACATACAACTGCCTAAATGATTACTAACTCCTACCAGCAACATATTATCTTGTTTTTTAAAAAATAAAAATTGACATGACAAAAACCCCTATGTTAATGCAAAGTTAAGGTTGTTTGGTGACATGTTGTTCCCTTGCAGAACACTGAGTTCAGCGAAATTCAAACTTCTGAAAACCAGCAAATGCAGAGTTAATCTTATCTATGCAACCTTTATCTGTGCAACCAAAGGTATTGCACCAACCCACATACATTTACTCTGCCGAGCCTCCAGTTGCATACGTGTCCAAGCTCTACACCTCCTTTTACAGCCCATTCACTCACAAACAGGATTCCCGCTAACACTATTAAGGGGAAAATTGTCACCCCACCACTTTTTCATTTTATAGAGCCTGATCCAGCGCCACTGACCTCTTCTGGAATTTTGTCATTCATTTCAATGAAAGCAAAATTGGGGCCTGCACAGATCATTCTCTGTGTTCTTAGGTTGCAATCATTGTTGCACTTTACTACTTACTGATATTAGGTTTCATGTGGGACCACCATCAATCCTGTTTCTATAATCAGCCAATAGAGAGCCCTTCTCTTTTCTCAGCCCTTCCAGCTCATGGCATCACATCCTGCAGGACTGTTAGTTACATCAAGGAGGGAATGAAAGTTCAAAATGCCTGAGTAAGCCCAGACTCCCAGTGAAATGTGTTACAGTTCTGCCAAGACAACAGAATAGCTTGGCTTGGATTAAATGAGAACATTCAATACAGATTTGTCTGTAACCAAACTTTCCCAGATGCTGGAAAATGGGACCACAATGCACTTGATTCCCAGCTTGTGACAAAACCCTGTTATTTTGCAGGCAAAATTGTGGAGAAGGGTGACTGAGGCACCTCTCTAATTCCTGTTTACACAGATAAATCATGTACTCTCTTAGGCCCTGGTCTGTAATCCCATACCGTGACTACTCCTCTGGAGTAATACCTCCAGGCATAAATGACTTAGGTGGGACTGTTTCCTGAGTAAGGAATACAGGACAAGTAGCCTTTGGAAGGAAGTTAGTAAGTGTAATCATTTTCCTTGCACAATTTCTTCTCCTCTCTTTATAAACCCCATCTAGGTGTATGTCACCTTGATCATACAACATATCTTTTAGAAGTGAAAGAGTGCAGCAAGACAACAGAATGATCTAATGTGTGACATTTTTAGCCTATGGAGCTCACAAGGATATTCTATAAAGATGGCATCATAAGTTATCTATAAAGTCTGCATCATACATCTCATAAAATGTAGGGTACATAGCCCAGGTAACACAGCATTACAGTTATGTGAATACATGAATGTATCAGGAGAGGTGCCTAAAATTGTACCTTTCTGGTGCTTTTGTAGTATAATTATGTGACGGTCCGGGCCGTGTCTGGGCACAGCTGCGGGCATCCGCTCAGGGCGAATTGCTCGAATCCGGGGTTCCTTACAGCCCCCGACTGGCGACCTCTCCACACAGGCCACAAACCAGTCTCACAGAGCGCTTCAGCAGCCTGCCTGAAGCCTCCCGAGCAAAACCCCTCCGGCACCCCAGCAATATCCGTGCCCCAGATGGCCCCGGGCCTCATACACAGGTGGGGGGTCGTAGCACCCAATCCCACCTACCCCGAACAAGTTCTGTCCGGTTCCAAGAAACCAGCCACAGATCCCTGGTCAATTTACCCTCTGGATCTTACCCACAAATCACGCTGGGCCAATCCTTTAGAATCTATATCTAAAGGTTTATTATTACAGGAAAGAAAAGCATGAGAGTAAGGTTATTAAAGTACAGTACGTTACATGCACCGAATCTCCCAGTTCTCGATGCAGGCTCTAGCAGAGATGTTACAGCTGCTGGTTTAAAAGTTCTTATTGCACATCCTAAGATCAGGATGGGTTCACAGGTCTTCCGGGCTCTTCAATCCCTGCAGTGCTGCCTCTGGGATGAAGTTCTGAGCTGAGAACAAAATGGCATCGACCACATGGCCTCTTTATACTCCTTCCTGGCCTCTTCTTGTATGCAGCAAGTCACCTGGTCAGAGGCCAATCTCTGTTTCCTGCTGGCTGCCCTCAGGTGACACATCCCATTCTTTGGGTGTGTCCATAGCCTATTGAGAGTCATTGTTCCACAGGGCTTTGCTACTCAGCCTGTCCATAGCCATGCTTAACCACATTCAGAGAAATATTCAGCTTCCACACAGATTACAGATTCCTACCTACACACACAGACATTAAACACTCACATAAATAGCGTACATAAGATCAACAAACAACAATCTCCCATTCAACACCCCACATGGCTCCCCCCACACCAATTTCTGGGGCCAACACCCCCACCTAGGGGTGCAGCAGCGATTTGGCTGCTTCCCTCCAATTCAGCAACGTGACAAATTAAGACAAGTAATTTACTGAACTCCTGTTAAGAATCCAAATTTGGCCTCAGCTACATGGATCTAATTGCTTTACAGTCAAACCAGCCAGTGGGAACTGTACCCATATCAGTAAAGGCAGAATCAGATCCAGAAACTTTTGCTCATATTTCTTTGTGTTCTGTTGCATAGTTGTTAACACTTCAGAAGCAGGAGGGTGATTTCATTCCTCCACAGGAGTACTGAATAATATCATTTTAAACTAGTATTTCTCCCATTGGCTCTGGTTTGCCATTTCCAGCCAAGGGGAGCCAGGGGAAGTGGCAGCCTGGGCCATGTTGCTTCCCATGGCTCCCCTTTGCTAGAAACAGTGAAGGGGAGCCAATGGGAGCTGCAAGGCTCCATGGCTAGGGAGTCTTTAGATAAACAAAGTGAAGTGGCCCACTAGCAGCTTTCCCACAGTGGGCCCATGGCCCACTTTGAGAAACACTGGTTTAAATACTGCTTTATGGTTAACAGGTGCTCTTCACATAGCTGGCAAGGGCTCTCCAGAGCCTAACAGAGATCACTCTTTGTTTAAGACACTCTAATAAAAGTGGGTCACATAGACAGATGTGCAGTGCTTCCCAGCCCCTGTAGGTCCACAATACACACTTAAAAGAGGTTAGTAATATGAACATAACCAATCATCAAAAGAGTCAAATTAGGACAAAGCACTACAAATTGAAATAGACATCACTGCATTAGAGTTGTAGAGGATTTTCTTCATGCTCTAAAGCAGCGATGGGCAACCTAGGCAAGTGGGTGGGCCGCATGAGTGTCCCTCCTTTATCTCAATGGGATGCAGGATTGTCGTAACCAAGATGGTCTCCCAGGATAGTTTTGCTAACTGCAAATTGCATACTTAGAATTTGTGTGGAGTGTGCCAATTGAACGGTAGCAGTGCTTTGATTGAACACAGAGGGAGCACATGACTCTCACAGTCAATGTTGTGAGTAATCAGTATGCACCTTACTTCATGTGCCCTTACTTTATGTGTGTGTGTTACTTTAGTACTGGTAGAAAAAAACTACATGGACAGACACTGGTGTAATCTGGCAATCCTGTCCATGGGCAATGGTAAATGGCCACACATAGAACTCCTGTGAGTTGCAGGTTGCCCCCTACTACTATAAAGATACAAAAGAGCCATATTTTTCTAAAGTAATCTGAGCAGAAAGCTAAGCCATCACATTTTAGGGCCTATTTCAGAAGTCCTGAGTACTTACAACACCCACTGATTTCAACTTAAGTGGGATCCAAAGCCCATCGAAGTAAATTGAAAGTTTTCTGTGAACTTTGGATCAGGACCTAAGAGCCCAGTCATGCAAGGCGCTGAACCCCCTCAACATCCTTTGACTTCATACAAAACAGTTGTGAGTGTGCTGTGGTTAATTAGCAATAAGTGAAATGGCAAGCGTGTAGAGTTGTATGGAAGAACTCTTTACTGAACATCCATAGGGACCAGCATTTCATGCTGAGAGGCTTGTGTTTCTCTGGGAAGAGCCTGGCTCACAAGTTGCAGTTCTGTGCCCATAGTGTCACACCAAATTGATTCCCTCCTGTATCCTGAACCTTTTATGTTCCATTTATTACACAACACTCAGCTCTTCATCAGAGGTGCTCAGCATCTCACAAGATGAGGCCATTTGTCCGATTTTCTTTGTTCTGTTTACCTGATTCAAATTAGCCGCTCCTTTATAGACTAGATTCAAAACCTGGCTTTCATTTAGTGTGTGTTCATGTGTGCACAGTAGGTGAGTGTACTCACAGGTACTTTTCTAAACTAACCACCTGAAGTGGGCTAATGCCAGGTTTGGAAATCAAGCCCTAAACCTTTAGGAATCACGCAGGCCAAGGAACATACTGTTTAGAGCTCTCGGGCGGGCTTTTACTCTGTCTCCAAGACCCACCAAAGTAAACAATCTGACACCTCTTCCAGATGCTTCCACTTCCCACAACCCTCTCACACCCTATCAAGGGAACTGACAGGCTCTGCAGGACCCTGGCTGGGATTTGTGTGGGGTGTGTGTGGGGGGGAGGGGCAGCTCTGCACTCCCAGAAGAGGATGGGCTTTGGGTGGAAGGGGTTGGGTTGGGGAAGCCAGCTCTCTGCCACATGGAACGCCATGTACCCCCCCCCCTCCCCGACCACCATCACCAGTCCTCAGAACTGCATTGTGTGTACAGTGTAGCACTCCAGTGGCAATTTAAAGGGTCAGGAGCTGCAGTCCTCTTTGAATTTCTGGGCCCCAGGGCAACTGCTCCTTTGACCCATCGGCAGTCCTGACCCTAGTCCCCTTCTCAATTGCTGAATCTATGTCCTCCTCCAGCCCTTTGACACAGTCCCTTTCCATGTATGAATTCTCCTGCTAACTCTCCCTTCTACTAACACCTCCACCTGATCTCCGTCCCAGCTGTCAATCGCTCTCACTATTTTCATCCAAATCCAAACCCTTCCCATAAAGGAACATCAACAGGCTCACAAACAACAAAAACCTTTAGTTAGCCTCCTCCTTGCAAGCACTCAGATCCATCCTTCACCTAACTCCCAAATCCTCTGCTACTGACAACACAGCACACAAGAGCCCTGTATAGCCCTCAATCTCAGCTGTGAAACACAGCCCACCAGAACCTTTCTCTTCTCTGCTGCCTAGTAAATAGTCTCTCTCGCAGTCAGATTGTTCAGTTTCCCTGACATATTGTCTTTGATACCTAATCCTAATGGTTAAAGTTGTTTTTCTTTCTCTATTTTTTAATCCCTAAAGCAGATTTCCAGGGGATACCAGACATTTTCCCACCCTTCCCCTGCCACCAACTCTCAGAGATACTCTCAATTTTAGAGGGTTTTAATTTCCATTCAGTGATATCTAAAGGTGAAGTTGTGCCTTTGGCCAGAGCAGAATGGACACCAGTTGGTGTTTTGAAGAATCCCACATCAAATTCATTGTTGGGACAGTGCCACTGATTTTGGTCTTTCAAGCTTTCAAGCTACTTGCTTTTATAAGGTTTCTTCTGAGCTGACCTGTGTGTGAGACAGTCCCTTTATTATTGTTTGCTTCGATGCTATATTAGGAGTTGTTATACAACTTGGAAAGCGGTGAAAGTAAATCCCTTTCTAATATGCTTAGACCAGTATAAGGATCACTCTGCTTATTGTTAGGTAGACAGCTGGGTTGAACTCAAAAAGGCATTCAGCAGAAAAGCTCGCTTACCAACACATCTGCTCTATCCATCTATTCTGGAGTGAGGAGAGGAGTTGGGGAGAGAGAACATTAAAAAGGAACCCAACCTCAGATTATGAATTTAATTTTTTTGTGTTGATGTGAATGTAGAAGATTAGGTAACTTTCTGGAATTACAGCAGCAAGCTGACAGTGATGTATGAGATGAAAAATCTTTCCATAATGCACAGACACTATATGCCACACAGTGCAGTGAAACTGCTACCATCCTGTATGCTACCATAGACACACAACTCTCAGCCCACAAAGTGTAGCCAGAAAAATGCTTTAAAAAAAAATCAGTCTTAGGCAAGCTGCTCCCAGCTTCCTTCAAGCTGGAGCCCATTTAAAAGAGCCTTTTCTCACATATCCTTTCAACCACTGCACACGCCTTCCAAATACAGAGTTTTATGAAGTAAAAAATTCCCTTTGAATAAAAAAGTCTTTAATCTATATGATTATAAAGCTATAAAAATGCTTCAGCAGGGACTGATACCTGAAAATAAATGAAAATGGATATAACTGATATGTGCAACCATCAGTGTGCAAGGAGATGGATAATATTTACCCTCTTGTTGTTGAGAGTGTTTGGCAGTTGTGTTTTATAAAAAACTGTTTATTTGGTTGTGTTAGCTAAGGATGGGGTTCTGGTCTGCTGATATCACAGACAGCAGGAAGCAGCAGTGGATATAGGGCAGGGCAAGCAGAGTGGCTGCCCCGGACCCCATGCTTCAATAGGCCCCGCACCCATAAGTGTGCACACGGGGTGTGCCCGATATGCCCAGGCACACCCTAATGTTTCAAAAAGGCCGGCTGGAGGCTGCTGGAGGAGGAGGGGTGTGACGGGGAAAGCCCGTTCCCCTGCCCCTGCAAGAAGACGCCAGTGGCCCTGGCATCAGAAGCTGCGCCGTCCAGAGTGCCTAGGAGCTGCTGCGCATGCTCCGGCGGCCATGCGGGCACTTCAAAAGCTGGGGCCGCACAGGTGAAGAAAGGAGCAGGCCAGAGAGCGAGCTTGGAGGAGAGGTCACGTGCACACGCCACAGGAAACCAGGGTGCACATGCTGGAACCCTGATCTTTGGGGGAGCGGGGGCGCTGGGCTGGGGTGGGAGTGGAGCGCACAGCCCCATGCATTGCAGTGACCTGAGAGCGACTGGCGGGCTATGCACACTGCAATCAAGCCGAGGCAGCTGGGTTGGTTGGCAGGATTGGCCATTTTAAAGGTAGGGTTACCCGTCCCATACTTCTGGTGCCTGGCTCTGCAGGAGGGGGATTTGGTTGGGAGGGGCTGGGAGTGCCTGGATTTGGGGGAGGAGTGAATGCATTGGGATGGGGGAGGGCTGGGGATGCCTGACTCTGTGGGACGGGTGGGTGCTTTGGGATGTGGGGGGTGGAAATGAGGGTGCCTGGCTCTGGGGGAATGGTGGGGCATTGAGATAGAGCTGTGGGTTGAGGTGCCTGGCTCTAGAGGAGGGGTGTGTGCATTGGGGGTACTTATAATTTTTTTTAAAAAAAAGGTACTTTATAAAAAAGTAAAAACTTAAATAACAAATAGTCTAGTGGCACTCTGAAGACTAGCAGAACATGTAGATGGTATCGCGAGCTTTCACGGACAAAGACCACTTCTGCCCGTGAAGGCTCATGATGTCATCTACATGTTCTGTTGGTCTTTGAAGTACTACTAGACTATTTGATGTTTTTTAAGTTTTTCCTATTACAGACTAACTCAGCTACCCCCTCTGAAGCTTATAAAAAAAGGTTGAGAAACCTTTGGGCAGGCAGGAGTTTTGGTAAAAATATATCAGACATGTGCACACAGTGCCTGCTCTACCTCAGCTGGTGCTGGATAATCAGGGCCTCAATTCTAAAGGAGTTGGCATTACTGAGGTGATTGATCCCCTCCAAGTTTTGTTGTGGATTTTCCAAAAAAAAATGCTGGTGTTTTCTATAGGTTACCCACATCTCCCAGCCATAGCAGAGATTTGGGATTAACATGGCTTTCTCACCTAACGGCAGCCCAGATCTGTGTGTTTCTTAGGCTATGTCTAGACTGCAAGCCTCTTTCGAAAGAGAGCGTCTAGACTGCACGTTGAACTTTCGAAAAAGCGGCTTGCTTTTTCGAAAGAAAGCATCCAGTGAGTCTGGATGCTCTCTTTCGAAGAAGCCCTATTTACATTGAAGAACGCCTTCTTTCAAAAGAGGAACTTTCGAAAGAAGGCGTTCTTGCTCGTGAAATGAGGTTTACCGCCATCGAAAGAAAAGCCGCGTTCTTTCGATTTAATTTCGAAAGAACGCGGCTGCAGTCTAGACGCAGGTGAGGTTTTTTCGAAAAAAGTCTACTTTTTTCGAAAAAACCCCTGAGTCTGGACACAGCCCTAGGGATCAATGGCCCCTGGCATGCAGAAATCACCAATTTGGCCCCGCGCGACTTGCTATAGGGAGCTACATTTCCAAGGCAGGTGGGATGTTGAGCCCAGAGGATAAATGTGGCTTCTGGTGCCGCTGTGTGCAGGTCCCGCCCACAGTGTTGGGGCTTTGAGCTCTGTGGTTACTATGGTCTCATGTGTCTCTTGGAGACCTTCCGCCTGGCCCTGGGCCAGCAGCTGGAGCGGCTCCACAGACTCCAGCCTCGCAAACTGGAGGGGGAGAGGAAGGGGCTTGTGCTGAGGGGAGAGGGGCAGGTCAGGAGAAGAAAGGGGGGAGAGTTGCATAACAGTTCATGATTGTTTGAAAATAATTTGTTCAAACAATATAGAAGACATATATCCTAATATTTAAATCACTCTTATGATACTTCTAACTAGTCTAGTGACAGTAGCTTCGGCAGAGAGAAGTTTCTCTAAATTGAAACTAATAAAGAATTACTTAAGATCTACTATGATCCAGGAGCGTTTTGTAGGTCTTTCAATTATATCGATTGAAAACGACCTGTGTAAAGAAATGGACTTTAATGACATAATTGAAGAATGTGCTGCCAAAAGAGCTAGACGGCTATAATAGACTCAAATACAAATGAAAATTTTTAATTATTAATGCAGAATTTTGTTTAAGAATGAATTACAATATAATTAAAATAAAAATTATCCAACTAAATTAAATTTCTATGAAATTTACCCAATTCACATTTAATATGAAAATAGCCTTCAATTTGCACATTTGACGTCTTTTTTCTATTTTTTCTCCGGAGAGGGACCTCATGAAATTGTGCTACACTGGGCCCCACAAAACTCTCATCCGTCCCTGGCAGGAAGCATAGGACTATGAACAGGGAGTAGATGCAGAAGGGAAATCTGCAGAGCTTGCATCCCAATACTCCTCTTCATGTTCTAGATGGTTTGACAGCTGGGAAATCTGATGCCCCCTGAGGCTGATAAAGAATCCTGTGGCAGATTTAACCATCCAGTGGTTTTAAGAACCTTGCCTTCTGTATGGGCTTTATGGAAGGTAGTGGCTTGCACAGTAAATGTACTCATTTTAAGGCCTGATCCACAGATTCCATTTGTATTAGCTTTTTATGACCAGTTAGAGTTATAATCCAACCACTTAGTTTTATGCTGCATAGATAAAGCAGTCACATCAGTATTTTTGGACCTCCCAACACCTCCAGCTTCAGTGGAAGCTCAAACTTTCCCATCTGGTTCTGCAATACAGAGGGCCAAATTAATCCCTTACATAAATCCATTGGCTTCAATGGATGGATTTACGCCAGGGATTAATTTGGCACAGAATTTCTAATTCTAATTTCTCTTTTTTGTTATTTTGCTTCCTGTTTAAAATAGCTTGAATCTATACTTTAAGATTTATTGTGCCCATTGGTGTTGCTGTGTTGAAACTATTGCAAGCACTTAAATAAGTATCCACAATTTATGAAGGTAGATTAAAAGTTATGTAATTGATGTAGTAATTTCCAACTCATTCACTTGTCATTTCTTATTTCCTTGAAGAAGAAACAGTTTGGAAAAAAAAAGGTAAAAGAAGCTTGTCCAAACTGTTTTTTTGGCAAACAGAGGAAATTATTTAAACAAGCCAGTTTTAAATTTTTGGGAAGTTCTCTGCAGGAAAATATTTTCCCACAGTCTGTAAGACCTTGGCTCATTTCTCCCTATTAAATGCCATAAAACAGTTAAACAATGCTGAGGTGAAGACACAACCTTAAAAACAATGTCTTTAGCTTAGCATTGGTCATTAGTTAAAATCGCCATTTTTAACTCAGCCCTTTGGTCCATTAACAGTCTCATATCACTGGACAAAGCTTCACGGCCTTTTCTTGTAAAAAGAGAGCAATACAGTCATGTGAGCTGTAAAGAGTAACAAAATAGTTTTCTTTCTACATAGGAAGATAGAAACCACTCTTTAGAAGCCAGATCCAAAATCATTTTAGGCAGAATATTTGGGCTTTAAAAGCAGGGTAGCATGAACTAGATAATACACAATGAACCAGATAATACACACCCTTTGATAATTACAAAGCCACCTGGGCATACCTATCTTATCAAGGGGATTGCAGGAACACACTTTTTAAAAATACGTGATTAGTTTTCAGCTAATAGCTGGCTTCTTTCATATAACAAAAGCTTGATTTAACTGATTTCCTTTCAATTCATGTTTATATCCTCTGTATTCAAAACTTACAACATTCCGCTTCAGGTTCAGACCATCTTCCTGAATGGGATTAATATTATCTGAAATACATTGACAAGACTATACGAATTGTCATCTACCCAGTTCAACATTTTGTTTCTAACAGTATCTAGAGATACTAGATACTGCCAGAAAAAGATTCATGAGACTTGCCATGGGCAAGCACAGCTAACACGTTAGGTCCTGAAGCATGAGTGGTTTATTACTTATAACAATTCTTAAACTAATATAAGTGTGAATGCTCTTTATAATTATATAAATATCTAATTCTTTGCTGAATCCCACTACATTTTTAACTAGCACTGTCAAACAATTTTTGCCTTTTTTTGTGAAAAGTGCGGTTTTAACTAAATGTCTGTGGAAAAGTTTAATTTCCATCAACCTTTTTTTTTTTTACAGACACTTCAAAGAGAAAAATTGACAAATATATCCTGACTTCTTTCTTTGACATTCTGGATAAAACAAAACAAAACACAGTTCCTTAAAATTATTTCCCCCATTTTCCATTGGGAAAAGAAGGGGAGGAAGAGAGGGCAGAGTTTAAATAAAAGTGAAAGAAAGTAGTTTTTGGCCATCTATCATTTTCGGTTTTTACTTTCCACCTTTCGCCAATTAAAAATGAGCTCCCTTCACTCACTTTCTCTCACTGTTTATTCTTCACACCCCACATGCTTCTTTCAATGGAAAGAGAGTAACATTTTGAAAAAAAAAAAAGTGAAAATGTGTTTGTATGGGGGAAGAGGTGGTGGATTGACAACAAAACAAAACGTTTCCATATATTATTTTAAAAAATATCATCAAAATACATTTTGTGAAAATTAAAAAGAAACCAACTTTTAAAAATTTGTTTTTGAGAAACAACTTTGCTTTTTGTGACCAGGCCAGTCCTACTCTTGACTGCAGTATATTTTGAATGTTGTTCTTCTGGATAATTATGAATTAAAGCCTCAATCCTACAGTTGAACTCCTACATAAAAATAACAAATAGTATGATATCACTTTAAAGACTAATAAAACATGTAGATTGTATCGTGAGCATTTGTGGGCACAGCCCACTTGTTCATATGACCAGAGTGTTGGATGTGCAAAACCAAAAATAAATAGGGAAGGGGGGTGGAGGGAAGAGGAAAAAATGGGAGGGGAGAACAAAAGGAGGAAGTGGCTATATAAAATCAAAGGGTATGTTTACATAGCAAAGTTATTTTAAAATAACAGCCGTTATTTCGAAATAACTTTCCTAGCGTCTACACAGCCAAACTGCTATTTCGAAATTAATTCAAAATAGCGGAGCGCTTATTTTGAATTTGGTAAACCTCATGCCAAATTCAAAATAGCTATTTCGAAATAAGTGCTGTGTAGACACTTATTTCAAAATAGGGGACCTCCAGCCTTCCCAGGCTGCCCTGGTGGCCACTCCAGCCTCAACCAAGAACACTCCTCTCCCTCCCGCCTCCCCAGAGCCCTGTCTCTGCCAGCCCCAAGCCTGGCAGCCCAGAGCCAGCAGTCACTGCCCGTGACCCAGTGGCCCCAAAACATGAGCCAGCAAGCCACTGGCTGCCAGCCCCCAACTGCTTCCCAGGAGCAGTCTGCCAGCTCCCAGGAGCCTGCCATGGCCTGGAGAATGCAGGCACCTTCATGGTCCAGGGTGGAGATCATGGAGCTTATTCAGGTTTGGGGGGAATGCCCTCAACGTCCATGATCTCCGCACTAGACAGAGAAACGCAGCAGTCTATGGCAGGATAGCTGCCAGCCTGGCCACCAAAGGCCATATGCAAACCCAGGAGCAGGTTTGGATGAAAATCAAGTTGGTGCGGCGAGACCCCCAACTCTGAGCTTCCCCTCCTCCTTCTTCCCCTTTCAAGCTCCCTCCTCCCAGGTTTCCCCCTCGCCTCTCCCACCTTCTCTTTTCCCCTCTCCCACCTCCTTTCCCCAGTCTCACCAGAGTTTCATTCCCCCACCCCCAGTTTTGTTAAATAAAGAGAGTTTGTATTCATGAAAATACATGTATTTGATTTTACATCAGGAAGGGGGTTAGGGAGGGGTAAGTGGAAGGACGTGAGGGAGAAATGAGGCACAAGCCCCTAATGGGGAAGACCAGGGAGGCTCTTAGTGCTCCTCAGGGTAGATGCTCTCCCAGGGTACGTCTACACTACAACGTTAATTCGAACTAACTTAGTTCGAATTAGTTAATTCGAACTAAGCTAATTCGAACTAACGGATCTAGACTAAAAAACTAGTTCGAATTAGCGTTTTGCTAATTCGAACTAGCATGTCCACACAGAGTGGACCCTGAACTGGGCTTAAGGATGGCCGGAAGCAGTGCCGGCAGGGCATCAGAAGAGGACTTAGAGCATGGAGATGCTGTCTCAGGCTAGCCCAGGGCTGCGCTTAAAGGGACCCAACCCCCACCCCGGACAGACAGTTCTCAGGGGTGCCCCGCTTGAAAACCAGTCCTGGCTTGGAGTGCCCGGACTACCCACACTGGGCACATCACACCACTCGGCCATCAGACCGGATGCACGTGCCGCAGGCTGCCATCTGGGGAGAGGGGGCAATTGGGGGGCTGCAGGAGAGCTTCCACCCCCAGAAGCCCACAGAGCCAGCCCAGTCCTCCCCATCGGGGGCTCGTGCCCCAGTCCTCCCTCACCTCCTTCCACTTACCCTTCCCTAGCCCCTCTTCTTGATGTACAAAATAAAGGACACGTGTGTTCAAAAATAGAAACTCTGTTTATTTAACAAAACTCGGGGAAACTGGGAAAAGGAGGTGGGAGAGGGGAAGAGAGAGTCTGGGAGAGGGGAGGGGGAAAACTGGGAGGAGGGAGCTGAAAGGGGGAAGCAAGGGAAAGGAGGGGGTGGGGAAACTGAAGGATCAGGGGTGGGGGTCTCGCCGGGCCAACCGCCTCCCAGCACGGCGAGGGAGGGGGCCTCGGCGTCCCCGGGGGGATGGGGTGGAGGGTGCGGAGGTTGAGGTGGGGGGTGTGGACATTGAGGAAGAGGTTGTGGGGGTTGAGGAGGGAGAGGTGGGAGGGGGAGCAGGAGTGGGAGGAGGGACAGCAGTTGGGGGGGCAGCAGGTGCAGGACCAGCACGGGGCACCATGCTCTGCAGCAGGAGCTGCAGGTTGGTGCTCAGCCCTCGGAGCTCAGCCAGCAGCTCGTGGCGGACCTGCAGGTCTTCCCTCATCCACGCCTGTAGTGTGCGGTGCACGGCTCGCAGGGCCCCAAGGTGCTGGTCCCTGTACTCCTGCTCCGTGCTGGCGGTCCGGAGCAGGCCGCGGGTGCGGGAGCATGTCCCGGGAGGGGTGGTGCGCCCTGCACGAGCAGCTGGTGCAGCTGTAGAGAAAGAAGAGAAGTGGTCAGTTCTCCCTGGGGATGCAGAGGATGATGCCCAGCCCCCTCCCCAACTCCGCAACGTGAGGGTGACCATGTCCTGCACCGTCACAGCCGCTGTGCTTGTACAGAGGCCATGGTCAGGATGTCTGGCTCTCCCCGGGACTGGGAGCTGCCCCAAGACCGCACCCATGTCCCTGTGCCATGTATAGTGTGGCCAGGGCGGTGGGGGGAAAGGGGAGATGTCCCCTGCCTCCGTGTAGAGGGGACATGTGAAGGGAAATCATCCTGCTGGGTCCTGCCCCGGGGTCGGGAGCATGTCACGTCTCTTTGCACAAGCATGTGCCTATTGGGCAATGGCCCCTGGGTGTCACGCAGCTGGAGCCACCTGCCCAAGAGTGGCATGGCACGTGCTCGCACGTGCACAGGTGTCTGCGTGATCCGTGGAAGGCATGGCCCACGCGCGCGGTCTCTGGTCTCCCTCCCACCTCCCCCCCCCCCCCCCCCGAACTACTTATTTCAAACTACTTACCCGGTACGGTCTCCCTGGACGACACTGCTGGCGGTGGCCCTTCTGGTGCGCCCAGGTCAGGGCCCTCTGGTCCCGGCTCGATGTCCCCCGGGCTGGCACGGACCGCCCTGCCCCCCAATAGTTGGTGGAGGGCAGCAAAGTAGGGGCAGGTGGCAGCCTCTGCAGCGGCGCCGCCCCTTGTGGCCCTGGCGTACGCCTGCTGCAGCTGTTTAACCTTAATGCGCACCTGCTCCTGGGTGCGCCTGTGTCCCCTGCTGGCCATGGTGGCTGCTATGCACCCATAGACGGCCGCATTCCTCCTCCTAGTGCGGAGATCATGGATGTTGGGGGCCTGCCCCCAAACCTCAATGAGGTCCATGACCTCCGCACTAGACCAGGAGGCCGCGCGCCGTCTACGGCCCCTGGCTGGCCCCTGGGTGCTTGGGGACTGGGCAGGGGACGTCTCACTGGCACTGGCTGCCTGGCTCATCCTGCAGCCACTGGTTCGGGGCAGAGACTCCTGGCAGAGCTGGCTGACTCTAGTGCCGTCTGGCCAGAGTCTACCCCTTTAAGGGCCCGGGGCTGGGGGAGAGGAGAAGAGTTTTCCTAGTTGTGCCCAGAGAGGCCACCAGGGGGAACCTGGGAAGGGCTAGCCTCCCACTAGTTCGAACTAAAGGGCTACACAGCCCTTAGTTCGAACTAGCTAGTTCGAACTAGGCTTAATCCTCGTAAAATGAGGTTTACCTAGTTCGAACTAAGCGCTCCGTTAGTTCGAATTAAGTTCAAACTAACGGAGTGCTAGTGTAGCGCCTAGGAAAGTTAGTTCGAACTAACGTCCGTTAGTTCGAACTAACTTTGTAGTGTAGACATACCTCCACAGGGCCTCCTGGATACTGACAGCCGCCCGATGGACCCCTGGATGGCAGCCTGCAGAAATTGCATCCAGGCTCGCAGCAATGCATCCAAGAGAAGCACCAGGGGTGGCTCCAACTCCATTTTGCAGAGTGCTGTGGTGTCATGAGTGAGGGCAACCAGAGCACACGCAGAGACAAAATGCTTTGCTGTCCCTCATCGAGGTAGACAAGCAAGCAGGGAAACCTGAGAATTGGTTGTCCAGGGGGGTTCTTTTAAGTTCAGGCCTCAGATAGCCTCGGGCAGCAGCCACACAAAGTAACTCCTGACCTGATGCCCTGCTAGACCTAGTTCCGGCTGGCCTTAAATGAGATTCAGCGTCCACTCAGTGTGGACACGCTATTTCGAAATAGCTTTTTGATATTTCAAAATGCATTTTGTGTGTAGACGCGTTATTTTGAAATAAGCTATTTCAAAATAAGATATTTCAAAATAACGTTGTAGTGTAGACAAAAGGAAAACTGAGCTATTATGTAACAGGCAAAACTGATAGTCTATAAGCACCTAAAAACTGGATATTTAAAAGAAAATAGTTCCTTTTCTCTTTCATTGCTTTTTAATTTCATAGGTCTCTCTGTTGTACTATTATGAGATGGAGTAAATTGGAGAACCTGATCCACGTCTCAATCCCAAATATTATTCTGAAAATCATATCTTCTCTTTAACCTACACAATCCTAACCTTCTCATTGTATGATATCCTTTCTATTCCTTTGATTATTTGTATCTACCTGCTCTGGATTTCCCCCCCTTTTTTTTCTTCCAGATAGATTCTCTTTGAGATAGGGTAGCCAGAACTGAAAACAATATTCAGAATGTTATGGTCTTCATGTGTATGCCCAAAGTCACAAAGGATAATCTGAATGATCATTCCAGTCTATACTATCCCATGTAATTTAGTAAAAATGTCACGTATTAAAAATGTAGTCAAGAGTATGTAATGGGAAAGATGCTGGGACGACATAATGCAATGGAAGCACATGACAGAGCTTTGAGCAGATTTTATTTGCAGTGGTATTTTAGTATCTCTTTAATGTTTTCTTTCAGTTAAGTGCTTCCACACATTGAATTTAAAAGTTTTCTCACACAGTAGCTTTGATTGTTATGCATCACAACTCAATGCAGCAAGGAGTTGCAGAATTCTGCAGACTGTACATGCATGTCAACAAAGTGAGGAACACATCATTCACATAATATTTAATTATGGTAGGTCCCCTGGGCCATGCTATGTCATACTTGACTTTACTATGTAGCATTTCAAGTCAAGATTTATGCTTTTATAACACCCCCTCACTTTACCTCACTGACACACATGTACAGATTATAAAACCAGAAGGGTCTTTGATCATCTAGTCTGACCTCCAGTGTAACATAAGGTATACGAGTTTTTTGAATTAATTCCTGTTTCAACTAGAGCATATCTTTTAGAAAAAAATACAATCTTGATTTAAAATATAGTCAGTGATGGAGAATCCACCAGAACCCTTGGTAAATTGTTCCAATGGTTAATTCCCCTAATTGTTAAAAATATATACCTTATTTCTAGTCTGAGTTTGTTTAGCTTCAACTTCCAGCCACTGAATTTTGTTATACATTTGGCTGCTACATTGAAGAGCCTTCTCTTATCCTGAAATCCAAGTCAAATTCTTTATAGAAATCGAAGTGTATTAATTCATTACTTTATCAGCCAACATTGTAATCTCATTAAAAAGTTAGCTTGATAAGATCTATTTCCCTTAAACTCATGCTGATTGGCATTCAGCTTTTTACCTTCCTGTAATTCTGTATTGAGTCCTATATCAGCCATTTCAACAGCATGCTGATTGGCCAATAGGTACCCATGTCATCCTATACACTCTTTTTAAAAATTGGCACAGCAATATCTTTCTTCCAGTCTTCTGAAACCTCCCAATGTTCTGAGACTTACTGAGAATCATCATTAAAAGCCCAAAGAGCTTGTCAGCCAGCTCTTTTAAAATGCTGGAAGCAAGTTATCTACTAGCTATCATTCAACATCCTTTTTAGCTACTGTTGGAATGGAAAGTATCACATCATCAGTTATCATATTAATATACATTATCTAATTTTGAACTAAGCAAAGGGGATATAGTTCTTTGAATTGCTTTATATGAACAGGGGAACAAACTCAAGGAAGTGGACATTGCTTATTGAAAATGTCCTAAAGCTTAGGGACATTGAAATGCTACTGTGCATTGTGGGTGATGTGGCCTACTCCCTTATGCCATGGCTGATGAAGCCCTACACTGGCCACCTCGACCCAAGCAAGGACCACTTCAATGGTCACCTGGGCAGGGCCTGCATGCTGGCTGAATGGGCCTTCGGCCGCTTGAAGGTGAAGTTTAGGTGCCTCCTGACCCGCCTGGATGTGGGGGAGCAGAACATCCCCCAGGTGATATTTGCTTGTTGTGAGCTCTACAACATCATGGAGAGGAAGGGAGAGGCCTTCTTTCTGGGGTGGGGGCAGAGGCTGGCTGGGAGGGATGGACCTTTGAGTAGCTGCGCACAGCTGTCATCAGGCAGGCCCATCAGGTGGGGGTGTGCATCTGGGAGGCCCTGAGGGAGAGCTTCTCTCAAGGACCCCATTAACTCTCCCTAGGGCCTCCCCACTAGGGGCCTGTGCATTGCCCACAACAACCCCTCCTTTCTTCCCTCCACCCCTCTTTTCTGCAGACACAATAAAAAAAACTGTTTTGTTGTGAAAAAAAAGAACTGTTTGGGGTTATTTATTTGGGATAGAAGTAACTGGGGAGGAGGCAGGAAGAGAACATGGAAATGGGGAAGAGAGAGGGGGATAAGAACCTCGGAGGGGAGGGAGGAGAGGCTCATGGCTGGGGCTAAGAGTGGTGTGTGGCTCGGGTGCTTCCTCCGCCTCATGTGCGGGGACCTCAGCAACCTTGGGGGTGGGGAGTACAGAGAGGATAGGGGGAAAGGCAGGAGGTGGGGCTGGAGCGGGGTCAGGCATGAGAGGGGGAGCAGGGACTGGAGCAGGAGCAAGGACTGGGACTGGAGCAGGATCAGGAGCTCCCAGACGGTCACACACATATTGCGTCCCTGTTGCAGCAGCTCAGTCCACATCTGGGCCCGTCACTGCCCGTCGTCCTGGACCTTCTGGACCAGCATCTGCTGCATGTCCCATAGGATGGAGACATGCTCCCTTGTCAGGTCCCTCTGGACCCTCGGGCACCTGCGGCTCCCCCAGGGTTGGGCAGCTGGCTCGAGTGGCGTCGGTCCCTCCACAGTCACAGCTAGTCCAGCTGGGGAGATTAAAGAGAGGTGCTAAGTCATCCCTGGAGACACTGTCCCTGAGGCCTTGCCCTCATCTGTGAACTGAGAACAACAGTTCTCAGGTCAGAGGACAGCGATGTCCCAGGAGCACGGCAAAGTGTCTTCAGGGGACCAAGCTTCCCGTCTCCACCCCTGCCACGTGCCACAGACAAGCAGGCAAGGGAAATGGCTGGCCACACTGGGATTCAATGGCTGGGAGGGGGCCTCGAGCTGCCTGGGCTTCCTTCGGGGCTGCAAACACTCCTGCGTCTCGCAACGCTGTCCCAGGAGAGAGTGCTGGTCCAGAAGGTCCAGGACGACGCGCAGTGGCAGGCCCAGATGTGGATTGTGCCATGTGTGGCACTCCAGAATGTGTATGTGTGTGTGTCCTTGTCCCCAGCAGTGTTCTTTCAGCAGTGGCTTGTGGTGGGAGGGTGTTTATCCCCATGGGTCAGAAGTGTGGGCACTCTCCCCAGAGCCTGTGAGCAGGAGCCCAGGGGTGCCCTGGTGCTGCCTCGTGGGACTGCATGGCACAGACTGGCGCTGCACGTGCATCCATGTGCAGAGACGACAGCGCGATGGCTAGGCTGCGTCCTCCTTCTCCTCCTCCTCATGGACGGGGATCCCCGGGTGGGTGACGTCAGGCGTCTCTAGCCCTGAGTCTACCATCAGGGGTGGGGGAGGGGCTGCACCGCCCCCAGGATGCAGTGCAGGTCATCAAATTAGGGACAGGAGTGGGGTCCTGCCCTGGAGCGTGAGCTGTGTTCCCTCAACCTGGCATAGGCCTGCCAGAACTCCTTAATTTTTCTCCAGCCCTGCTCCAGGGTCCTGGTGTGGCCCCTTGTGACCAGGCTTTCGGCCATCTGGCCACAGATATCGGCATTGTTCCATCTAGAGTGGAAATCCTGGAGGTTCTCCTCATCACCCCACACCTCTAGGAGGGCTAGGATCTCCGACCCCAGACCAGGATGGCGCATGCCTTTTGCAGCCCCTAGCAGGCTCCTGGGAGCCCTGTGCTTGCTCCTTGGGGGGGCTTGTGGCTGAGACATGCTGCCCAGACGTCAGGCAATGTGAGCCCTGTCCCCCATGTCTGCAGCTTTAAGAGCTCTAGGGGAACAGGAACTATAGAGTTGTGGTGAGTGTGGATGGAGTGTGGAGTGGCCAGCAGGACACTTGTGGGATTTCCTGGAGGCCTCTTTTTTCGACAAAAGTCCTTATTCTGCATCCACATACACCATCTTCTGAGAAAGCTTTTTTGGAAGAGGTCTTATACCTTGTGGAATGAGGTTTACCGGCATTGGAAAAAGCCGTCCGTTACTTTGACTTTCTTTTGAAACAATGCAATTGCAGTGTGGACACTAGTATTGTTTTTCTAGAATAATGGCTGCTATTCCATAAAAATGGTGCAGTGTAGATGCACCTTCAGTGATTACAAGAGAAATACAAGGGGATATTTAGTAATTGTTTCAATTCATCTAGGAAAAAAAATAAATGTAGGCCACAATCCTGCTGTGATAGGGTCTCCTCTTACTGGTAATTAGCTCCAGACTCTCACCCTTTGAGGTGATGATCCCAGTCTTTTGGAAGATGAGATGTCACCCTCAAATCCCTCCAACACCTCTATCGGTAACAAATATTCAGTTTTGTCAGCGAGTCACTTTGATCAATCAACAGATTACCCCAACAGTTCCCAATCAGGAACCAACTTCCCTTTAGATTAAGACTGCTGCTCTTATGTAGCATGGTGCACAGGGGCCACTCAACAGCCTGTCCTCTGGCATATCTCTCAGATCAGTGCCTTGTTGTATCTCTGCAGCAGCCCTTGTCCTTTCTACTTCTGCAATTCCTTCATTCATCGTAATCCCACTCCCCAGTTAGAGGTGAGCTGGCAACAGGAACTCATGATTAAATTTCTGGCCAGCTTTCTAGGGAATGAGACCTCTATGAGGATGAGAGGCTGTCTTCTCCTGTTTGCTCATCCACCACCAATCTGGGCTTTGGAGGCAGAGCCAACTTTTACTGCATTGTTGCTGACTGGTGGGGATGAGGCTGTGCACTGCAAACTGCTCTATATGGCTAGAACCTTGTATACAGTTGGAATCCTATTAATTTATGGGGCTCCGCACATGTAATAAGGGTTCAGCTGTATGGAATGGCTCCCAGGATGAGGGTCTTTGGTTTTTGTACATACAAACAATTGCATGCTCACAAATACAAGAGCAAATCTAGAGGCTGTTTTTTGAAAATGCAGCCCTTAACAATGAGAATGTCTTGCCTCTGAAATAACTTGAATGATAGGAATTTGAGTACCACATATATAATTGTATTAGAATCATAACATTTTCCATGAGTAGTTGTTACTGCATTCTAATGTGACATGGCAAATATTAAAAGATATTGGAAACTTGATGACCAAAAAACAACTATATATTTGTATACAGGCAGTCCCCGGGTTACATGGATCCGACTTACATCGGATCCCTACTTACAAACGGGTGAGGCAACCCCGCACTAGCTGCTTCCCTCCAGCAGACCAGGGAGATGCGAAGCTAGCGCTCCACCCCCAGGAGACCAGGGAGACGCAGAGTGGCTTTTCTCAGCAGATAACTCAGCTTGAGAATAAAGGACTGAGGGAAGTGAGGTGTGGGGGAATAAAACTGAGCTCTGGAGAAATGTTTGGCTAGAGTTTCCCCTACAATATGTACCAGTTCCGACTTACATACAAATTCAACTTAAGAACAAACCTACAGTCCCTATCTTGTATGTAACCCGGGGACTGCCTGTATATATATTTATATATATAGTATAATGAGCTTTTATGGGCAAAACCCACTTCCTCAGATGAGCAGAGTCTTGCCCACAAAAGCTCATGCTTCTACATATATACATTTGTTAGTCTCTCAGGGTATGTCTACACTACCCCGCTAGTTCGAACTAACGGGGGTAATGTAGTCATCCGCAATTGCAAATGAAGCCCGGGATTTGAATTTCCCGGGCTTCATTTGCATGAAGCCGGCCGGCGCCATTTTTAAATGCCGGCTAGTTCGAACCCCGTGCCGCGCGGCTACACGCGGCACGGAGTAGCTAGTTTGGATTAGGCTTCTAATCCGAACTAGCTGTACTCCTCGTGGAATGAGGAGTACAGCTAGTTCGGATTAGGAAGCCTAATCCGAACTATCTACTCCGTGCCGCATGTAGCCGCGCGGCACGGGGTTCGAACTAGACGGCATTTAAAAATAGCGCCGGCCGGCTTCATGCAAATGAAGCCCGGGAAATTCAAATCCCGGGCTTCATTTGCAATTGCGGATGACTACATTACCCCCACTAGTTCGAACTAGCAGGGTAGTGTAGACATACCCTAAGGTGCTACAGGACTACTAGTTTTTTAAAGTTACAGACTGACACAGCTAGCCCTCTGAGACTTGAAGACCAAAATAATTTCCAGCTCTCTATCTAGGAGGGACACATGTCTGGAATTGTAAATTATTATTGTAATGTAAAAAAAGGTAATTATTTTAGTTCATCACAACTATTTTTCTTTCCCTTTACGTTCTATAAAGTTTTTGTTCCTGCATCTAGCTAAACCATAAAGTACAAGGCTGAAGGTGAACAGATGCAAATGGCAATCAAAATAACCTTCATCAATGTCCTTTTGCATTAGCATGCAAAACCATTAGAAACATTTTGAGAAATTCCCATGCAGAGCTGCCACGTTGGCAACAAACATTAGCACAGCAGTGTGTTTAATACTTTTTTAAATCACAGCAAATGTGATCTATTATTGCATGTTGATATTTTTTTTTGGCATGAGCCACAAACCTGAGAAGTTACTAAGCATCTTCTGCTCCTATGAACTTCACTGGGAATTGATAGTGCTCAGCAGCTTTACTAACAGAATGTACTTAGAAGCTCACAGGAGCAGACCATATGTAACTAGTTGAAGTTAATGCTGAGCTGAATAAGATGCTTGTTACTTGGTAATAAGAAAGGCATCTGGATATTTATGGAAACTGAAGTTAATATTTTGACCTTTTAATATCAAATGATCAACTGAATTTATCACAACAGGCAGCAACAGTATTACAACACACATTTATTACAGAGTACAATTTAATACAGATTTAGCTCACGTCACCTAACAGGTATCCACCTTCTATAGAACAGTACCTTCTTCTTCCTTCTCCCCATACCTCATATATTATCTTCATGGAATTTTATCAAACCAGCTATACACTGGACTCCCATCTTAGAGGGTAACAGGCACATTTCAATATGAACCTCAGTACTTTTTTCAAACTTTGTTTTGATTACATATCGAGTTGACTTATTGCTACTATATTATAAAACTTCCACAAAATATTGTAGGCTGTGTAGTTTAGCTGCATTTTCTCCCCCTTGAAATGGAGATGGAATGGATGCCAATTTGCCACATAATCCTAGTATTGGTTCAAATACATTGTTGGTTTGTCTATAAATATACCATGCCAGGACTATTCGTATATTTCACCTCATTTAGTAGAGTAGGCCTCTTCCAGACTTCTGGTTTTATACATCTCAATAGTGAGATATTAATACTAATCAGGGACACTGATTCAGTTATTAAAAAATACACAGGGACTAGAGTGAGAGAGAGGTTACGATGTCCCAACTGTTGTATGATCCTCTCCCAGGATAAGTGAACATCCCCAATATATGTGTGTGAATGAACCATGCTCACCATACACTTTTCTGTGAAGGAGATAGCCCCCTACAGTATATAGGGCTGGGATTTTCTGCATTAAATGATACCTTAAATTATGTCTCTTCTTCAGTATAGGAGTAGGAGCACTTGTGAATATATACCGTGACCCAAAGCTCTTTGAAGCCAAAGTGAGATGTTCTATGGACTTAAATGGACTTAGGATCAGTTCCACTGAATGCTGCTTTAGTTTAATAATGACTCTACTCATATTTTGCTGCTAATACACTATGTAATATCAGAATTCTGTAATTTTATGCTCTGAAGACCATTGCATCCAACTGAATAGAAACATGAAAGGGAAGATTTTATTACTACTTTTCTGCTGGTGTTTTCCCAAGTTTTAATATAATCACAGGCAAACAAGAGTTGTATGACTTTCATAGACTCATAGAAATGTAGAGCTGGAAGGGATCTTGAAAAGTCTTGCCTTCTGTGTTGAGGCAAGACCAAGTAAACCTAGACCACTCTGACTGGTGTTTGTCCAGGCTGTTCTTAAAAAGCTTTCAGGGATGGAGATTCCATAACTTCCCTTATAAGCTTATTGCAGAGCTTTACTACCCTTATAGTTAGAAAGCTTTCCTAACATCTAACCTAAATCTTCCATGTTATAGATTAAACTTCTTGTCCTACCTTCAGTGAACATGGGGAAGCACTGATCACTGTTGTCTTTCTAACTGTCCTTAACATACTGGAAGACATATTGGTTTCCCTCAGTCTTCTTTTCTCAAGACTAGACATGCCCAGCTTTAACATTTCCTCACAGGTCAGGTTTTCTAAACCTTTTATTACTTTTGTCCCTCTCCTCTGAACTCTCTCCAATTAGTCCACATCTTTCTTAATGTGTGACACCTGGAATTGGACACAGTACTCCAGATGAGGCTTCACGGGTGCTGAGAAGTTGGAACAATTAACTACCATGTATTAAATACAACATTCCTCTTAATATACTCCAGAATATTAGTCTTCTTCACAACTGCATCACATTGTTGACTAATTCAATTTATAAAAGTCACTAATCCCAGATTCTTCCACTGATACCTAGTTGGTAATTCCCTTTTTGCAGCTGTGCATTTGATTTTTCCTTCCTAAGTGTAATACTTTTTATTTGTCTGTCTTGAATATCATTTAGTTGATTTCAGACCAATTCTCCAATTTGTCAAGGTAATTTTGAATTCTAATCCTATTCTCCAAAGTGCTTGCAACCCATCTCAACTTGGTGTCATCCACAAATTTTATAAGTATTTTCTCTATTCTATTATCGAAGTCATTCATGGAAATATTGACTAGTACTGGACCTAGATGACACAGATAGGATCTTATTAGGTACACCCTCCAGCTTGACAGTGAGCCATTGATAACTACTCTTTCACTATGAGCTTTCATGCAATATATAAATTTGATCTAGACCTAAATTTCCCTAGTTTTCTTAATAGACTTTGATTGGGGACTGTGTCAAAAGCCTTACTAAAACCAAGATATATATCTCTTCTGCCTTCTCCCACCCATTAGGCCACTGATCTGGATAATTTGGATCCACTCAATATATATTTTTAATATTTCTGGTACCTATTCAATAATTTTTAATAATAACTCAGGAGGTACCTTCTCCCTCTCCTTCTCCATCACTTCCATTGCCAGCTGTGCAGGTAGGCATGCTACAGGAAAACCTTCTAGGGCCTGAAGTTAAGCAATCTACCCCCCCATCCGAGGCTACTTCAGCCACGGGATTATAAAAGTATCTTCATAGGTTGTTTCTCTTTGTGGAATCTATATAACAACATCCGCTTCTTCTATAGAGCTCTTTACCTATTCTCAAGTATAATTTTCTCCTAATTTACAGATGGGGAACCTGGGGAATAGAGCAACAAAATGATTTGCTCCAGGGAACCCCGTAAGTTAGTTGCAGAACCAGGAACAGAACCTCACTTTCTCAAATCCCTCTCTAATATGCTAACATCAAGTCTTTTCCCTAACCAAACTCTAGCTCCAGAGTCCCCTCTGGAGATATATGCATGGAACCTTTATGCAAGCTCCTTAGTTGCTGTTTTCACCTGGAGAGCAGAACACTGATTCCATTACAGCTAGCCACCATCATGGACATAGAAGAGGCAGAGTTTGCTCCCTGTGACTATCCATTGGAGAGGTTGCCCAGTAGTCATTTGCATATACACTCTGACCTTACATTATCCAGCTGAGTTAGAATTTTAGTTTACCCCCAAAAGATTACATTCATGTGTAGCTCCCAATCTGGCCTGTTAAAGATTTTCTCTTTCTCTTTTGATGGTATCAAAGTAACAGAATTACTACCAATTGGTTGCAACTGATGTCCCTATGTGCATTTATTATTTTAAAAAATCAGTCTAAGTCATCCCAACTATTGATCTCCCAGGGTGTCTCATGTCTGTTTGTCCAATCCCACCTCTCTTTTAGACAAGGGACAAGGAGAAAGATATCTGTTTTGTATACTGCTATTGACATTGTAAATAGACATACATTATGCATGTTTATCTATATGTAGATATGGATATAGATACAGACAGATCACACACACACACACACACACACACACACAATTATACATGCAAGAATCATTTCACCAACCACTGAAATGAAGCCATCTGATTAGTTAGAATTATGTTCTTTTCATTCTGAGCCAGTGTTTCAGCACCAAAGCAATGCCTTGCATGACTTTAGAGAATACTGCTTTGTTGGAAGTGACATTTTTCAGATGAGCTGTAAATCTAAAGTCTTGACCACTTTTTGGTCACACTCATCATTTCATTACAGATATTGCAAAAAATTTGGCAAGAGGTAAGGGTAGCCTGATATCTTCCTGACCAAATTTTAATTTGCTTAAAAGTACTTTACATACCTACTTTTTTCATTATAGTTTCAACTGGATAGTTAATACAGAAGTCCTATCCCAGTATGATGACCACATCAGGTCCATCTAGATAGCACCCTTATCTCGAAATAAGCTACACCATTTGCACTATGCAAATGATGTCGCTTATTTAGAGTGTATATCGATATCGCTTATTTTGAAATTTGGCGCTGTCTACACAGCACCAAATTTTGAAATAACATGTTATTTTGAGACATCCTTTAACCCTCGTGGAATGAGGTTTACAGGATTGCTGGAATAGCATGCTCATTATTTCAAAATCTATTTCAAAATAATGGGCGTGTGTAAAAGATACCTCTGGTATCCTGAAATAGTGCCACAGTCTAGACATACCCATAGAGACCACAATAGAAAACACCATAAGCAGCCTCCTGATTCCAGGGAAGAAAGGAATTAAAATACTTATGGCTGCCATAGAAACAAAGTGTGATGTCTACTCAATGGAACCAACCTAGCAGAGATAGGTGAAGCAGCAATCTGAGCACTTAGGCACTACCCTGGCCCCTTGGAGAAGGCTGATGAGGGAACATGCAAATAATTAACTTATCAGACGGAGAGGGCTGATGAACCCATTAGCTACCATCTGAGGGATATAAAAGAGGACACAGGAAATGGACAAACAACCTAGATACTTTGTTGCATGAGGGTGTATTCATGTTGGTGACTGGAATATAAATATAGTCACACAAACTTGCTACTTACTGGATGGAGTCAATTTTCTGGGGCAACAGAAGATAGGGACAGAGCACACCCAGTTACACTACCACTGTCTACATCTCAACCAGTTTGCACAGAGGCTAGAAAACGAAAGTTTAACTTCATTTTTTTCCAACTAAAGAAAAAAACCCAAGCTTTGTCATGGAAGTTTCAAATGAATGGTCACCAAGGCAGAGCCTTGGAGACTGAAAGTAGGAGGAAGTTATCTGTAATAATGTTTGTTATTGTTCCACTCCCAAGTATTTGATGACAACAATAACAGCAGCATTTAACTCATGTCAGAGCCAAAACAACATTCTCCCATGTTCCTCCTTCTCCTCCCATATGTGCTTCTGTTACTAGAGCTGTGCATGTTTTCCAGAGAACTACAATAAAATATAGGAAGTAACAAAGATAAATAAAATCCTAACCTAAACCTCCTGTGTCTCTTTTTTTAAAAAAAAAATCTTTTTGCTTTCTCATATTTGTTTAATTGTCTCTGTAACCTTGCTTCCTTGTTTTCAATGCTGTTTTTTCTCAATCCCCACATCTTTTCTTTCACTGAAAAATTCACTTCCCTCTTTCCTGTGTCTCCCTTTCACTCTCATGTTTCCCTGCCCATTCTGGTTATGTCTAGACTGTGGGTTTTCCAGGATACTAGAGGAAAAATTCTGCTGCATCCAGGGAACACCTCTGCTATTCCATTTTTTTATGTGTACACTCTTTTGGAAGCCCTGTCTTCCTCCTCCTACGAGGAAGAAGGTTTCTTCCAAAAAGGTTTTTTTCCCCTAAATTTGGCCCAGTGTAGACAGGCCAAATTTCAGAAAAGCCTCTTCTGAAAAAACTATTGGAAAAAGGTACGCAAATTGCGGAGCACAATTTGCGTACCTTTTTCCAATAAAGCCTGGTAGCGTAGACATAGCCCTGTAAGCCTTTTTGACTTTCTCTCCCCTCACTTTTCCCTTCTTATTTCTTCTCCATTTCCTTAATTAGGCCCTGATACTGCTACAGCAGAAGACCCAGTTTACTTCAATGGGGCTCTATGTAGGCCCAGAAATCTTGCTTCATACATCTCACTGTAGGATCAAGGTGATGCAACATTGCTTCCATACACATTCCATTGCAAGACTAGAACTTTAGTTTCTACAGTCGGGTTAAAAAAGAAATGCAGGGATTTTTAAAACAGCCAACTAACTACATGCCTTGATTTTAAATACTTTCTCTGAGGGACGTAAGTAAAAGAATTGTGAGCATTTGTGTTACACTTGGCCATTATGTGGTGTTATTACATTGGTTCTAAGAATGGCATCAGAAAGCTTTTTACAAATGGTAAACACTGATGAGCTGTGCCTTGTACAGTTACTGTAACTGCAGTCCATTAGCTTAACAGATTTTGTGGGCTAACAATTTATTTTAAATAAACCTTTAAAAACATTTATTCTTATGTAGCGATTTATACCTATAAAATAAGAGGTGTTAGCTGGTAAATACTTACAAATACCGTAGATTTCAAAAGAAACTGCATCTCCATATGTCATACTGTTAGGTATTTGGGAAGAACCAAAACAAACAACTGTTCCACTTTCTCTGTTTGTCACTCCTAAGCATATTTGCTTCTGCAACAGCTTTCCTAAAAGACCTGGCTGGCAGCGTGCCCTGAGACTCAACAGATTTCAGCTATTTCAGACCAAACTGGCATGATAGTCTTTGTGGATTCATTCGTATTCACGGGCCCAGATCCTGCAGCGACTTGAGTGCATGCTTAGCTTTATGCACTGTGTACTGATTCAATAAGCTACTTGCGTATTTTCCTAACTTTAAGCACAAGTAGTCCCATTGGTTCCCCAAATAGCACATTTAAACAAGCATTTAAACAAAATAAATATGATCATAACTTCAGTTAAAGGATTATCAAGCCTGCTTGGGTTGAAATAGCTGAAATCTGAGTATACAAAATCAGGGACTGATGAGGTGAAATCCTGGCCCTCAATGATGATTAGAAAGTGCTGACTTCTTTTCTCAATGCTGGGATGCCTACAAGGCTCCCTAAATATGGAACTGAATGAGAAGGGGATGCCTCAAGTGCTACAACACAAACATATACAGAATAGGAACATTAAACAGTGTTATAAAGCAATACAATGAAAAACACAAAGTGGATGAAGGCAACATTTCAAACTACTTGGGGGAGGGATAGCTCAGTGGTTTGAGCATTGGCCTGCTAAACCCACAGTTATGAGTTCAATCCTTGCAGAGGCCATTTGAGGCAAAAATTCATCAGGGATGGTACTTGGTCCTACTGTGAAGGCAGGGGACTGGACTCAATGACCTTGCAAGGTCCCTTCCAGTTCTAAAAGATAGGCAATCTCCATTATTAAAATTAATTATTACTTCCCAACTCCATATGTGCTGCTATTTTTTCCATCTCTTCTCAATGAGGGTTCTAGAAATAACTATTAGTGAGAGTTACAAAAGACATGGACATGAATTGCTACACACATTTTAGAAACTGAATCAAAAGCCTAGATCTCAACACCATTGAACATTAATTGATGGTCTTGAGGGATGAGTCAAAATCTGATAACAGATTTAGATCTGAACACCACATATCATAGAATCATAGAACATTAGAACTGGAAGGAACCTCAAGAGGTCATCAAGTCCAGTCTTCCCCCCCCCCCCTCCCCCCCCGCTCCTCCCTCTACACACACTCATGGCAGGACAAAGCCATGGGAAACAGGAATTTTATTTTTTCTATGGTGGGATCAGAATTCTCCCCAAATCTGAGGTATGTTAAATCTAAATGTGGATCTACATTTCGTGGTTCAGACGTATCTCTAATTTAGTTAGAAAAGACTCTGCAATGATTTTAGATGCCTACAAATATCAACTAATTAGTGCAATTATTCTTTTCCTGTGTCTATTCTTAGATTTTTTATACTGTATTAATTCTAAGTGAATTAGTATAGAACAGTGGTCTCCAACCTTTTTATGTGTGAGATCACTTTTTGAACTTAAATGCAATCCAAGATCTACCTGAAACCCAAATACTCTTGCCTCATCTCCTTTGTGCCCTTTCTCCGAGGCCCACTCCTGCTCGCTCCATTCCCCATCCTCCCTCAGTATCACCAGGCTGGGGCAGAGGGTTGGGGTGCAGGCTCTAGCTACACGGGGCAGTCAAACATTAACTCGAACCAAGTCCTAAGTCCTCGTGGAATGAGGTGTAACAGTTAACTCAAACTAAGGACTTGGTTCGAGTTAATGTTTGACTGCCGCGTGGAGCCACAGGCAGTTAGTTCGGACTAAGGGGATTTAAAAATGGCGCCCAGACGGGAAGATGCAAATAAAGCCCGGGATATTTAAATCCCGGGCTTCGTTTGCAACTTCGAATGCCTACATTAGCCTCCCTAGTTCGAACTAGGGGGCTAGTGTAGACATACCCTTTGTTAATATCCAATAATTTTCCATTATTGTTAGATTAACACAACTATTCACTGAGCACCTATTAAACAACCTTATTTTAACATGTTACTAATGTGGTTAAAAGCAGAAAGACACAAAACCTTTTTAGTCTAGAACACACTTTCTGGGAAAAAAAGGAAAAAGAAGAGCAAGGGAAATATTACCACTTGGTAAAACCAACCAGCAGATAGTAGGCCTTGATTTACAGACGGTTCTGAAACCCACATTGTGAGTCTTTTCGCAGCTCATTGGTTAGTCATTACAAACATGTCTAGCCATTACTATTTCCTGTACATAAATAACCCTTTTTTCTTGTTACAACATAGTGACTTATTCCTCTCCTGAACCATCTTTTGGGGGTTATTTGGGTTATTTTTAAATCCTCTGAAAGGAAAAAAAAAAGCCAAGATGCATAGAGATTTCTCTCCTGAGTCAGATTAATTTTCTATTACATTATTATCCTCCTTACTGCTTTCTCTAGCCTGCTGTCTTCTGGCGTAGCTTAAAACGTAAGAAAAAACCCATTCTCCACAAATTATTACAGCACTAGGGAAGGTGTCCAAGTTGCTATATCAATTGAATAACATTGACATATGCGGAAAGTTGTCTTTTAATCTATTCTTATTGAAATGACAAACATGGAAAAAGTTGGACACAGCACCACACTTTTTTATTACATTTACAGAACTAAGATTAAGGAAACCCCAATTTCCAATTTTCCCCTTTCATTTTGGTGGTGGCGGGTGAGAGATGCATCAAATAAATGATAGTTTTACTCTAGGAATGAAAATAAAAAAATGATATATTTTTTTCATCTGTTACAGCATCCAGAAAGAAAGCTGAAACATTTCACTTCTGAGTCTGGAAGTCCAGACCTGCTCATGTAGCGCCCCTCAAACAAAAACAAACATAATAGTTCTTGCACCAAAAAAAAAAAAAAGAAAAAAAGAAATGTGCACTTCACAACAACACTGCAGAACTCTTTAGACTCGGATTCCTGTTTTAGAGTCCAAGATGAAACCGATAGCACTGCAGGCAAAATGTGGAAATAATAGGCCATAGACACTGTGAATGAATTATGCCCAGCACACACAGAACTCCTGAACACATCACTGTCCTAAATTTTATTTTTATATGGCACATATTTAGAAAATGTAGGAGTGTCCTGGAAAGTTGTAACAGCTGGTCTGCGTGTGTTCAGCACTGGGGAGGGGGCTGGTCGAGTGTCTAAGGAATTCCAAGGCTTCTAAGAGGTATATGTTTCTGAGTAGGCCTCAAAACTGCCTGCAAGCACACAGTGTGAGAAACAGCCAACTGGAAGAGCCCTGACAGATGCTATGAAAGGACTGGTGTTAAGTGCCTTTTTCAGGATATTAAACCAGCATCCTAACTGGTAAAAAAAAAATGAATTGTCACTGACATTATGTCGGCCCACTTGGAGCCCTCTTTGCTACTTTCTGCAGTCTGGTAACCATTACACACAAGAGATCAATATTCTCAGTGCTGGAATTTAAATAATGATTTCCAATAAAACCTATCTCAGACTGTTCTGGCTAGGGGACAGAGACAAGCCACAAAGCATAATGCACTTAAAGCCTTTAAAAAAAAGAGTCCTGAATAATGGAAGAGAGATCTAGTGATAAGACACACACACGCACGCACAAGGAGGGGAGGAGGGCATTTTGGTCCAGGCCAATCTGCTTAACTAATGTCTGTAAACTGACACCCATAATGAAATAAAAATGTCTCCGTGCAATTGCATAGCTGCACAATTGCTACCAACACTGAAGTCTGTTTGTAATCTAAGTGATGGGTGTTAAGGAATGTGCTGAACATTTCACATGCTTCCCCACTCTCCCTTATAAGCAAATAAGAAAGATGCATCTAAAATTAAATTAAGAGAGCACCAAGGTTTCATATCACAGAAAGAATTACTTCTAAAGCTTGATTTTCAGAGCAGGGGAGCGGCTACAGCTCCCATTATTAACGTTGATTACAGCTTGGGTACTCAGCACCTCTATCAGGTTTCCAATAGTGTTGCAACTTCCCCCCCCCACTCCCATTCCCACCGCTTGCCATTTTTTTTGTCTCTATTAAAGAATCTGAAGGGTGTAAGAAGTTGACTGGTTTGTGATCTATTATCTGTTAGCAAAGGGAATAATTTACAGAGGTGGGATAGACAGAGATGTATACATATATCTTAGACGCTGTCACAGTTTCCCATTTTGCCTTTGGCCTCATTGTATTGCCTAGCTCCTTTATGTCCTGTGGTGCAGACTTCAGACAGAGGAAAAGCCCCATGCAAGTGTGCTAAGACTGGGCTGCTGTGGTTAAAATGGTTTCCCCTGGATCTCCCTCACAGCTTGCAGTTGTCTGATTTCAATCAGTGGCAGTTCTCTCCACATGTCTAGCCATCAATCTTCTCCTGCTCCTGGATGAGTGTGTCACAGCATGGTGCATGTTCCAGTTAAAAAATAGCCTTCAGTGCAGCTTTCCCTCCTCAGTCATTGATAAGTAACCCTTTGATTTTTTTATTAAAAAAGAAAGAAAACAATATGAAATACTTTTTCTCTTTAAAATGTAGCAGACCAAAGCCCTAGAGGTTGTAGGAACCAGAGGGAGGGAGAGAGCCTTGGTTTATGTGATTATGATGGAACTACCCCTTTGTAAGAGCTGAGGATTTGAATCTTTATTACTTTCCAAAATGCACACTGACAGCAATAAAAAAATTCTTCTTACATTCTGTGAGTCTCCAGTACTCATGGGCTAGCACTATCATATTCTCTCAGTAAGAAATCATTAGCATTTGGGAAGGAGTCAGAGTTGTAATGCTTTTTTGTAGGACTAAACAAAAAACAAACCTATTCTGTCAACCTGTAGTTATTTGTTCACACCGATAGACATTTTGAAGAGTGATTATAACTGAAATGAATGGCTAATGTTGCAGCTTGATTCTTCTTTTAGATTGTAAACTAATCTGTCAGTCTCTTATATCAGATATGCTCTGAGTGACTTGATGCCTTTAAAATCACATAAAAAGGTTGCATGTTCAATATATGTGCATCAGGGCTAGAAAGAGACAATTGGGCCAGTGATTTCTAACTCTAATGAAACTTTTTAGCCCTACCAATTTGAGTGTAATATTTTCAAGAAAGGCTGCAGCTATACAACCTTAATAGTAATATAATGCAAATACATCTCTTTCATCAGTAAGCAGTTTACAAAGAAGATCAGTATCATTATCCCTATCTTATAGATGGGGAAACGGAACCACTCATGGTCACCCTGGCTGTGTCTAGACTACATCCCTCTTTTGACAGAGGGATGTAAATTAGACACTTAGAAATTGCAAATGAAGCCGGGATTTGAATTTCCCCACACTTCATTTGCATAATCGTATCTGGCACTCTTTCAAAAAAGCGCCATTTCGAAAGTAAAACTGCTGTCTAGACGCAGTTCTTTCAAAAACGGCAGGTTTTTTCGAAAGATCCTGTACTCCTCCAAAAAATGAGGTTTTCAGGATCTTTCGAAAAAGCCTGCCATTTCTAAAGTAAAACCACGGTCTAGACATCTAGACCGTGGTTTTACTTTCGAAATAGCGCTTTTTCGAAAGAGCGCCATGATACGATTATGCAAATGAAGCAGGGGATATTTTAATCCCCGCTTCATTTGCAATTTCGAAGTGTCTAATTTACATCCCTCTGTCGAAAGACTACATTCCTCTGTAGTCTAGACACAGCCCCAGCAATAAAGCCATGAACAGAACTCAGATTTCCTCAGTGCTAATCAAGTACACTATCCACTAGGCAACATGGTCTGACATCTTACTCATCTTGGCAGTCTTTACTCAAGCAAATATTGAAGTCATTGTGACTAAATGTGTAAGTAAACATTACTCAAGTGGGGAAAGTTTGCAGGATCAGGTTCTCAGGTGTCTTTCACCTACAATAAAAAACCTCTCAATTTTCATTTTTTATCCAGAACATTCTAATTTAGAAAGAAAATGAAGAGTGAGAAAGCTATCCCTCCCTCCATGCACTCTTACACCTTTTTATAATAGCAAAAATAAATTCACAAGACATTTGCTTCTACTTCCTGAAAGGATAGCTAAGTATTTATACATATTAAATAAAATAAATCCCGAACTTCAACAACAACAAAAAATCACCAGTAAAAGGCAAGTAAGTATTCAGTAATGAAAAGATCGCTACACCAAGAAAACAAAATGCAGTCTGTGAAATACAGCAAGAAATTCTTATAAAACTCATTATTATGTCTCATATTTTCAACTATATACAGAGTGAATATAGTTAATATTTTATCTCAATCTTTCACTGTTCTTAGCAGTTTCTTCCAGGCAATCTGATCTCTGTTCACACAGTATGGCATTCTGATTAATTCAAGGGATCCATTTCAGTTACAACGTATAGTGTTGACTCCTTACTAGACTGAATAACTGAAGTGCACATTTGTAGCCTTTAATTTACATGTTGCAAATCACATTATTAATAGTCATTTTACTTTAAGATGTCTAGTTAGAAAAGTTCAGCTAAAGTTAAAATGACTTAAGCCTAATAATGTTAGACCATACCATCTATATGGTGCTGACTTTGCTTCTGGGGTTTTACATTCCATATTTACAACACAGGACATAAAAAAGTGCAAGCCAAAATTCAGTTCCAGTTAAAATAGCCCATTAAAGTATTCCCATTATATCATTCAACATAAAGTATCAACATTTGTAGAAAAATTGATACATAACTTGTGCTTGTCCAGCTCTTAGAAAATTTACAAGGCAGATATCAGGGATTTTGATTGTGTGCAGATTACACAATTTGGTCCTGAATTATCATTGCACCCTAGCAAGTGGCAGTTTACTCTTCCATAACCAGATAAGAAGCATGAAACAGTAAAAGAGTGCATAGGACTAAATGCTGTAAAGTTACACAAGTGTAAATCTAACTCCATTGGTTTCAATTGAGTTACTTTCCAGATTCATAGCAGTGGAATTCACATCAGAATTTGGCCCTCAGAAGTAACTTCCAGATATAACAAGCAGATATACCCTGTGGGTACTTTCTTTTATTATAACAGCTGAATACAGCCACAATTATGCTGCACTAGATTGTGCCTTCCCTAAAGATACACACTAATGAGAGCATCTTAAAATAGAAAGTATAATTTTAAGTATGTGTGTAAACATGTGAGTAATCCTGTGAAAGTCATGGAGAGAATTTGCTTCAAGGTAGACATATGTAGAGCGAAAGGACGGTCCAGTGGTTAAGGCTCTCACCTGGGATTTGGGAGAGTTGAGTTCAATTTTGTACTTTGACACAAAATTGTGTCAGTTGTGTCACCTGTGTAAGTTGGGGAAAGTGATTTACATTTTCCTCAGCTCCCTATATGTAAAATGGGGGAAATAGCACTTTCTTACCTCCCAAGGCTGTTATAAGGCTAAATATATTAGTCATTGAGAAAGGTGCTAAAACACTATGGTGATGGAGGCTATATAAGTATCATAGGGTATGTCTACACTACCACCCTAGTTCGAACTAGGGTGGTTAATGTAGGCAACCGAAGTTGCAAATGAAGCCCGGGATTTGAATTTCCCAGGCTTCATTTGCATATTGCCAGGCGCCGCCATTTTTAAATGTCCGCTAGTTCGGACTCCGTGCCCGCGGCTACACGCGGCACGGACTAGGTAGTTTGGATTAGGCTTCCTATTCCGAACTACCATTACTCCTCGTGAAACTCCTCCTTCCCACCCCTTCGCTGAGGCCTCGCCCCTGCTCACTCAATCCTTCCTCCCTCCCCTATCCTCATTCACTTTTTTCAAGATGGGGGTCGAAGGTTGTGGTGCAAGGGAGGGGGATGTGGTCTCTGATCGTGGGCTAAAGGATTTGGAGTGTGGGAGGGGTTCTGAGCTGAGCCTGGGGCAGGGAGTTGAGGTGCAGGAGAGGGTTCAAGGTGCTGGCTCTGGGAGGGAGTTTGGATGCAGAGGGACTCAGGGCTAGGGCAGGGGTTTGGGGTACAGGACGGATTCAGGACTGGGGCTGGGGTTCAGAATGCAGGCTCCAGTGGGGCACCACTTAGAGCAGATGGCTTCTGGGTGGTGGTGCAAGGGGCTAAGGCAGGCCCACCCCTACCCTGGCCCTGTACCACTGCCAAAAGCAGCCAGCTCTCTCCATCTCTGCCCCCATCTGCTCTGTGGAGATGGGGTACAGGCTAGGGGAGGGGCAGCCTGACATTAGCACCCTCCCTCCTCTTCTTCCAGTGCCCTGCACAGAAAGCAGAAGGCTCCCAGGGCTGTGGGAGGTGCCTCCAATGTAGAGGGCAGCAGGAGCAGGGCAGTGCTGAGAGGGGCAGATGAAGTGCTAGTACTGGATAGCCTACTGGCCAAACCTGTCAGCATCACCTGTCAAAGGTTCCAAGATCTACCAGTAGATCCTGATCTACTGTTGGGTGACCACTGTTATAAAGCAGTGGTGCCCAACGTGGTGCCCATGGGCGCCATGGCGCCCGCCGGGGCATTTATGTACACCCTTCAAGTGACCAGGGCTGGCTCAAGCCATTCTTGCACCCCGGGCCCCACCCCTGGGCGCCTACCAGCCCCAAAAGGTTGGGGACCACTGCTATAAAGTGTATATAAGAACCTATATAGAACAGAATAGGTGGAACAGACACCTCTATATAGGGATTACTGTGGATAGGAGGGAGAATGCTCATTTACCTGAGTTATCCTCCCTCTAACAAGTTGTACAACTGAATCTGTGCATTTTCTCCCTTTTGGGTAGTATTGCATATAATAGCTGTGACTCTGAATAGATCAGTCCACTGTCCATATATTCTCCATGGTCTTATGGATCTAGCACAGCACAGAAAGCCACAAGTATTTTTTCTGGACCAAATCCCACTTAGTAACCACCAGTATGGCAAATTTCACACTAGAAGTGTGCACAGTGCAAGAATGTAGAATTATATAGTGCTCCTTTCTGAAAGTAATGATACTTCCTTGGCATATTCCACACATTAGCAAGCTAATAGACATGCATTCCAAGTAAGTCTGACTGTCAGAACAACTACATCTAAAGGGCCACATTAAAGCGACCCACAATCAGTCCAGTTGTTTCATATAAAAAATTGTCAAAGCTCTCCAAGTTAACCTAATAAATTATCTTTATATAAACAGTTTTATTGAATGTGCAGAAGTCTAAGAAAAACTTTTAAAATAGTTATATGAAAGATTTGCAAATCTGTGAAAATAAGTTTTAAAAAAGCTGGTGATGGAGATTAAAATTGCCATATAAAATGCAGAATAATATAGTCTCAGTTCCTTTTTCATGAGTCTAACTAGCTAAAATATGAAAAAAGACTCTTCTAAAAATGAATTTTAAAAGTTAAAAGCTTAAAAGATTAAAAGCTTTACTTTTAAAGCATTACAAATCAGTTAGTATGAAACAACACTTGCACTTGCACTTTCTATGATTAACGGAAGAAAACGGAATGAACAATAACTGACCAGCAGTTATGAGTAATACAATGTATGGGTGAAGTCTTTGTCCTATTGAAATTAATAGCAAAAGTCCCATTGACTGCAAACGGGTTTCTCGTTGTAAGAATCTATAGCAATACTTGATCAACTGTAGATATTTTTATTCCAGCACACTGCTGAATGATTAAAAAATTACAGGTATGATTAATATAATATGGTAGATATTCAATAGTTAAACTGTGAAATAATAAAAAAGTATGTGCAAAATTGCCAAGTTTTGCTGTGTGTAGACTACATCCCTCTTTCAACTGAGGATGTAAATTAGACACTTTGAAATTGCAAATAAAGCCTGGATTTGAATTTCCTGCACTTTGTTTGCATAATCATGTCATGGCGCTTTTTTGAAAAAGCGCTATTTTGAAAGTAAAACCGTGGTCTAGACGCGGTTCTTTCGAAAAGGGCAGGCTTTTTCGAAAGATCCTGTACTCCTCAAAAATGAGGTTTACAGGAACTTCCAAAAAAGCCTGCCCTTTTCGAAAGAATCGCAGTCCAGATGGAGGTTTTACTTTAGAAATAGCGCTTTTACGAAAAAGCGCCATGACACAATTATGCAAATGAAGCACAGGAAATTCAAATCCCTGCTTCATTTGCAACTTCAAAATATCTAATTTACATCCTCTGTTGAAAGTGGGATGTAATCTAGACACTGCACTTAAGCCTGAAAAAGCATAGAATTTCAGAGCTAAGGGAGAGTGCCCTTTGTTATCTTTCCCCATTGTGACTAGACACTGAAGCAGGTGTGTTATGTAGATTACTGCCATACCTTGGCACAAGGAAATGAGTCAAGCATGGAATTACTCTTTTAATTTTAAGGGTCAGATTTTCAAAGGATTCTCAATCCAGGCTCTATCTTGTATGCCAATCATTGTGCAGGCACACTTTTTATATACTATTACTTTCAGACAGAAATGACAGTACACACATGCAAAATAAAACTTAGTATTATTAAAACGTAGTGCCAATATATTACTTCAATGGTAAGTAATTTCAGGCACTTTTTTATTTCTATATGTATGCACATTCCTAGGGCAATTGGTCCCAGCAAGTGGTTGGTGCTCTTCTACAAACAAATAATTAATACTAATATTAGTATGTTGGACTTAGCAGTGCTGGGAATTAGAAAATGCCGTTCCATAATCCAAATATTTTTAAAGTTCCTCGCACTATTCAATGATAATGATATTTTAAAACAACATCTGAATGCTTTTCCCTTCTATTTGAAATTGAATAAATGTGTCTTCCATTTTCACTCAAATGCAACCAGTTTAAAATAGGATCTAACTATTGTTTTCTTCTCTAGTGGGAAGCACCTTTGGTGTCTTACCTGTTTCACTAGCATTGCACCATCTTCAGAGGAATTATATGCTTTTTGCAAGGTGACCAAAACTCACCCATGCAGTATATTAAAGAAGATGGAGCTAGCACCTCATATACTCACAATATACTGTAACTAATTTTGATTTTTATCCTCATTCATACAATCAGTGTCTTCCCACTCTCATTTTCACCTGTTTTCCTTTTCTACTGCAGTCATACAATGAATTCATTAGTGAATATTTTCCTGTCCACAGTCCTTGCATTTCTTTTCAAGTCAGTGCTCTGCATGATAGCTCCACCGAAACTTCTCTACAACAAAAGTTAAATGGACACAAGTCGAATATTAGAAATGCTAATACACAAAAACCTGTAGGAGCACATTTTAATCTGCCTGGGCACTTGTTAATGGATTTAAAAGTAGCCATTCTTCTACAAAATAATATCAGAGACCAACTGCATAGAGAAACTGCAGAACTGTCCTTCATATGCAAATTTGACACTATCTCTCATGGCTTGATCGAACACTTGAACTGGATGGGTCATTATATTCAATACCCAAATGACATCAAAAGCCCACTCAGTTAGCCTCACTAGCACTGGCACTATAATTGACAAGCATTTTTTCTCTCCCCTCCCTTCTTTTTCTGTTTAAATTAGGAGGTTTTCCCTTTTTTTCTCCACTCTCATTATTATTTGTTAGTCTCTAAGGTACTACAGGACTATTCGTTGTTCTCCTTTGATTTGTTTGGCCAAATTCAGCACTAAAGAACCCATTGAGATTCTACGGTGAGATTACGCCCAGAGAGAATCAGTGCTGAATTTGGATTTTTATTACTGTGGTTTCCATTCTTTTCCCCAATTACCTAACAGCAGCAATTGACTCTAAAACTTGCATCAATATTTACATGGGTTTCACCAACAAAATTTGAACCTTTCTTTGTTCCTATCTTGTCTAGTTAGGTATCCCATTCGTTTCCTGAAAGGCGCAAGCTCGCGTTTTGAATCTTCTGTGACATACAATATCTGAAAACTGTTGGACACCACTAACTACTTCATTCATCCTCTTCCCCTGTCACTTAATGTGTTTACTCATCCATTTTCCTTTTTATAATCCAGCTACTTTGTTGCCGTGCTTTCCACATGTGCATCCTGCAGCACAGGCACAGCTGGGAGTCTGTCTCTCCCGTCTGCCTCTCTAAAAGCTATCTATGCATCTTCAAAGAGCCTCTCCTATTTCCTAGTCACTTAGAAAAGCTAACATGCTAGTCAGTCTTTCAGTATTAGAACAGATAGCCTTTCAAAATAATGCTGCCCACCCAGCTTTAGCAATTAAAAATATTGTCTGTCCCATGCATTACATTGTATACATTTCCAAATTATTCATTGTATTACAACAGTACCTAGGGAGTCCGAGCTGAGACTAGAGTCTCATTATGTTAGGTCAGAGATGGGTAATAATTTTGATGGGGGGGGGGGGCACTCCAAGATTTTGGTAAGAGCTCATGGGCTGTTTTTTCTATGAAGGGGTTGCAGGGTCTGGGCCGGAGGATAGGTACAAAAGAGCATTCATGGTAGAGGTCTGGGGTTCAGGAGAGAGGGTCTGAGAGGAAGTTTGAGTGAAGGAGGGGGTGGTGATCTGTGCAGGCGTTAGGGTGCAAAGAGGGGATACGAGTACAGGAGAGGATTCTGGCTTGGGAGAGAAGTGTAGAAGGGGGTGTAGTGTTTGGGAAGGAGTTGTGACCTGGACGTTATTCTGAAATAACTTTGCAAGCATCTACAAAGCAATTCCGTTATTTCAAAATAACAGGGAAAAGGCAAGGGGGGGGTGCAGAGGGTTTGGATACTTACATGGGACAGGAAGAGGTGGTGAGCTGGGGCAGGGAGTTGTGGGGAAGGAGGGGCTGGGGTGCCAGAGGGAGGCTGTAGCTGGAAGGTACTTCTCTAGGGAAGATAAGTAGCTGGAAGGCACTTACCTGCCACAGCCCCACGCTGCTCAAAACAGTTGGTTGCTCCTTGTGGCTCTCTGCTTAAGGTACTGGGGAAAGGGAAGGCTTTATATGCTGCCCTGGTCCCTGGCAAAATCTCTCAGCTCCCACTGGCTGGTTTCCACAAAACTTCCCCTGCTCCTTGGTGCCTGGAGCAGAGAGACGCAAAGAGCAGCCACCTGCTTAAAGTGGGATGGGGCTGCTCTGTAGCGTCTGGCTGCTCTGTGCCTGAGGTTCCTGGCAGTAGGATGGGGGGTGGCCCATGGGCCAGATCTGGTTGTTCATCTCTGTGTTAGGCGCTGTTACTCTAAGGAATATGCAATCTAAGAGTGCGTATACAAAACAATATTATTTTAAAATAACGGACATTATTCCGAAACAACTTTGCGAGCATCTACACAGCAATTCCATTATTTCAAAATAATATCAAAATAATAGGTGGCTTACTGTGGATTCTCTAATGCTCATTCTACAAGGAATAACATCTCTTCTGAAATAGCTATTTCGGAATAGCAGTAGTGTGGATGCTCCACTGCTGATATTTTGAAATAGCGCCCCCGCAGGCCATTTAAAGTAATTACTCTCCGGTGATTCCTAGAGCTGTAAATCAAGGTAGAATGTCCACATTAGGGGAGCCTGCTTTGGACTCATTTCGAGCCATCCCTGTAGTGTAGACACGGTATTTTGAAATAAGCTATTTCAGACTATTTGTTCCAGAATAGCTTATTCCGAAATAAGTGTGCAGTACAGACATACACCAAGTAAACAAGACAGAAAAAAGGAAGAGTAATAAAGGCATGGAGCTAGAGTATGAAAGACCCAAAGGTTCTTAGGCAAACCTGAGAACAAAATCCAGGTCTCCTTAGTCCAAGTCCTGTGGCTTATTCCTAGAATCATACTGCCCATGTTAATACTTTTGAAAAAATGGTTGACGCTCTCTGGCAAACATCCTGCCCAACTCTTGGTGAGATCATTTTAAAAACTCATAAGCTAAGCTGGTTATTACTGAATGTATACATGTCTGAAAGACAAGAGACACAAACACAACTCTGAGGTTGGTGCTGCTGTTGGGTGAACAAGGCCTAAACTGCATCTATAATCTGCCACAGATTGCTACATATGAGGTTAGCCACCGATTCCTCCCAGTGACAAACTCACTGCAGTATTCTGTGGAGCAGCAGCTGCAACAGGATTTGCATAAAGCATTAATTTGAATGTGGAGACAAGTTTGATACCACACACTTGGAAATCAACAAATGCATTCGATATGGGGAAAGAAAGAAAGAAAGAAAGAAAGAAAGAAAGAAAGAAAGAAAGAAAGAAAGAAAGAAAGAAAGAAAGAAAGAAAGAAAGAAAGAAAGAAAGAAAGAAAGAAAGAAAGAAAGAAAGAAAGAAAGAAAGGACAATCCTGTCAGTGATTTTAAGCTGCCACATTTTTTTTAAATGGAAAAATTGTTACAAATGAGTTCTTCAACATATGTTATTAATTTCATTGGACTGGCATCTTGCCAGCTAAGCATCAGTCCTGGTTTCTTTGCTTTCAGTTTTAACTAGGAAAACTCATGAGGTCATTAACGAAAATGGACATGAGCTGCTATTTTTTAACACAATTCTTATGGAGCCACTAACTATTCAGGGGGCTTTAATTTAATATAATATCAGCTTCTTTTTAATACGGAGATGGGCTTTTCAGCAAAAGCTGAATAAATAAACAAAGCAGCAGACGAAAGACTCAGACCACACTTATTGGTACTGGCAGAGGGGGAAATAGCAGCAAATTTAAAAAGCACCCCTATGTGTTACATAACATGTACTGCTTTTTACTTGTCTGACATTTGTTTACTGTTTGCAAGAGGCCAAAGAAATATTGAAAAATGCCAAGCCATAGAAAATGCAATTTGGTAAGATATCTAGAAGCAGAAATGCTGATTTAATGTTATTATCATTCTATCAGGCTTGACTACAATAAGCAAGTCCACATCAAAACTGAACGTAGTTTCATAGATTTGTATAGGATGCAACATCTCCCACACCTGTAGTGTTTACTGAGCTCTTAATCCAGTCATGTACTTCTCACTGACATCAGTGAGACATGGCTTGAGAGCTTATGAAATGGTCCATAGTTTGCACTGAAAACATTTCTTTTTTTAATTGAGTAATGTAAATTGATGACACTTACCTCGGCAAATGGAGAATACTTAGAGATAGGTTGTAGTATTAAGTTCCTATATTTGCTGGCAGGAGCCCCTATTTAAAAGCAATACACAATGTGTTCAGCACTACTTTAACAGTGAACCCTGAGTTTTCCTTTCACATCACAAATGCAAGGACCAAGAGCAGCCCTGGAGTCACTATTCATGGACTGACTCCTAGGCATTCTCTAGTCCTGACCAGCCAACAATGAACATTGGCCATAGTACATTGTGAAATCAACTAGTACAAGCACTTCTCAGTCCATCTGCTCCAAGTCTCTGTTCAGTGGAAGTAACCTTTTAGCAGAGTGATAAGCTTTACTAACCTGCAAAAGGGAGTCAAGATGGTCTCCTTCTCTAAAAGTAAAATGTTGCTCTATTTTGTGCACTTTATACATTGCTTATACCTATCACATTTTGTTAAAAGGAAACACTGGACAGTACAGAACACCCTTTTCAACACTAAATCAAGCCCCACATTGTAGTTATCCAGTCTTGTGTATTGTATTGATCTACTGAATTATAATAATTTGGAAAATATATTTATAATTTTTAAAAAATATATTTTGCCACAGGAAGCATAGCTTACACAAAAGCAGCCAGACATTCTAGTTACATATGTGTAATAAAATAAGTACTTTAAACTGAACAGAACTATCAATATGTGTAAGTACATAATCTTATTACTGTTGCCCTTGTCTTCTTTTCAACTTCCCTCCTGCTGTTTGATATACTCTCTCCTTGCATCATGTCTAAAATAGATTGCAGGAGTAGGCTTTCTTGTGAGATGTCTAATGCCACCTCATTTAGGCCAGAAGGGAATTTCTGCAAAAAAAGACTGTCTCATTGTATTTTATATTTCTTTTTCTAATGCCTGATCCAACCACTGCTGAAGTGAAAGGAAGTCTTTCCCTTGGCTGACCAGACCCTTGGCCCAGATAGAAACAGGAAGTGTGCAGATTCACTGAAAAAAGTATAATTGCAAGGATGTATTGTAAGCTTTGGAGTTGATTCATCCACTGAGGAAAGTGAAATAATGCTCCAAACAACAATATGTACCAGCAATTTCTGCACTCGTTTAGAAACAATGTTTCAAAACAAAACCAAACAACAAAATAACAAAACAAAACAATCAGACCTGCCCTTGCCTTTGGGGCTCGCCCAACTGGCTCCTGTCCAGGCAGGTGTCTCTTTCTCAGTTCTGCCAACTTATATATGTGAAGATCACCTTGTATCTCTTCTCTCTGTTTCTCTGTCTAAGAAGAAAGACACCTTGTGTAAGGTTTCCTATAGATAACATAACTAGGAGTTGGCATTTGACCTGCAACTACAGTGCCCACTTTTAAAGACAGAGTCCATAACTGGTCTAAATAAGATGTGTACATGCCACCCAAGGTCCAGTGTGCACTCTCTCTTTCTCTTTGCCTGTCAGCAGGGCTTAATTAAAAATAAGTGATGCAAATTGAGCTATGTCAATTGCATAGCTTATCTCGAAATAGCATATTTTGAAATAGGCAGCGTCTATGCAGCACTTATTTCAAAATAGAGCAGTCTTTCTCCAATTTCCCTTATTCCTCGTACAATGCAGGTGACATGAATCTGAGTAAGAAGTCCTCCAGCTTGACAGTATTTTGACACAATTTCAAAATAACTGCCTGCTGTGTAGACACGGAAAAAGTTATTTTGGAATAGCGCTAGTTATTTTGAAATAGTGTTGCAGTGTAGATGTACCCACTCAGGTAAAGCACTGAACAATTCTTTGGCATAAAATTCTAATAAAATTCCATAAGTCAATGGGGGCACAAATGCACATTAATATCACAGATGCACATCCTCTCCAGTAGATGATTTCCACATCATATTATTTGTACAAAACAAGGATGCTCTACTTAGTGAGGAAGGAGAGTCTAGGGGTCAAGGTACTAAGAAACACTATTTCAGTTCCTCTCTCTCTGCTACAGAATTCTAATTTAATATTGGGTGAACCTCTCAGAGCTCAGTTTCCCATCTCTAAAATGGGATAACAACACCTCTTCCCACCTCACAGGTGTTTTGCAAGACAAAATCAATAAAAAGATTATGAGCTACTACTCATACAGTTGGGTCCTGAAGATCACCAATGGAGTATCTGGCTGCCCATTCATGTCAGGAAGAGGCTTCCGGTCAAGCACTCAGCTACTGCAGTTTGTCCAAACTTCAGGAAGGTTGGTGGTATTCGACTTCAGCTTTGATATGAAGGTACAGGTTCGTCAATCATGAGTTATGGTTCAGTGAGGGCCATTTCTGCACCCTTTACTAAAGCAAGTGAGAGAGATTTGTAGGACTAGTATAGGACCTGGTTCCTAATTTATATGACTGTCATAATAGCTCATAGAATGAAAACAGTCTCTTCAGCCTCCTGTGATTAAATACTGTATTTTGGATTGAGGGAAGTAGTTTTATAGTTTAATTTATTTTACGAGTGATGTCTTGTTTAGATCTTTTAAGTATCCATTGTCTGCAGTTCCAAGAACTCACTGTAGCAGTTGCCAAATATGTAAATGTTGCAGCAATTACTTTTTCATTACCCATGAAAAATGACCTTGTAAAGGTCCGAAGGGATGCAGTTCTCTGGTGTTGAATGTAATTTTTTTTTTTTAAACAAGTCAAGTAAAAGAATATATGCTGCTGTAGTAAAGGGTGACAAACAATCTAAAAACTAAGGCTTAAGATGAGATACATGAACAATGTATTTATTGAACCTTTTCTGACTTTCAGATGTGGACTGAAATAAACCAGAAATACACCAACGATTTTGTGATGTATTGTGGGATGTGTTAGTCAATATATTTCATAAAAAAAATACACTTGTCACACACGCTTAACTATCTGTTACACAGGTTTGACTTCAAAGGGGTTCCACATGGGTGAATGTATCTGATCATATGGGAAAAAGTGACACAATCAGGACCCTGGGGACTTAACTCTTGCAAGTTCAGGGGAAGTGTCATATAATATGTATAATATGTATTGCTTGTAGAAGGAAGCTTGATGTGCACATGTATAACAGCTGTAAAAGCTGCCTGCTAGAGTTGGTGAAAAGTTCTCAGGTGGAATTTTCTGTAGGTGTATTTGCTTTATACGTTGATTCTGACAAAGATTCACTCTGAAAAAAAATCCTTTCTATTTTTCATTTTAAAGCCCTTTGTTTCAAAATTTGCTTTACATGCTAAATAATAACATACTAGAAAATTTAAAAAGTCAAATTGGAACAAAATATTTTTATTTTATCAAGACATTTCAATTGACCTAAATAATTTAAAAAAAATGTTATCACAGTTACTGCTATGATTATAGCCTGTATGTACAATAACAACCACAGTAAAACTGAATGTAGCATTAAAGCATTTATTGCACATTCTCCAATGACATCATCTGACATGTTAAAGAACCATGTTCTTTTCATTCAATTTGTTGTTTGAGTTCTTGCAATTTTTAACATGGTATTGATATTTATATTACAATGACTTACACTTAATGCTATAAAATTAATGAGCATTCCTGTGACATCTTAGAGAGTAACAAATATATTAGATCAGGAGCTCTCGTGGGTAAAACCCACTTCATCAGATGAGTTGGAGTGGAAACATTTTGGATGAAGTGGGTTTTACCCATGACAGCTCATGATCTAATATATTTGTTAGTGTCTGAGGTGCTACAGGACTGCTTGTTGATTTTAAAGTTACCGACTAACTCGGCTATCCCTCTGAGATTTAGTGCTCTGTAATTAAAGATGTGAGTGTTGCAGTGGATTAATACACTAGCCTTTCATCTTTGGAGAACTGGGATTAAATTTATATTAGGTTAGAAATGAAAAATAATTTGGTCATCATATCCTAGTCCCAACTGAAGTATCTTAGGGTCACAAACCACCCAGATATTTTGACAAGATTATAGAGAGTCATGGTGGGTGAGATAATATCTTTTATTGGACCAACTTTTATTGGTGAGAAAGGCAATCTTTTGAGTTACACACAGATCTTCCTCCTGTCATAATTATGATATCATTGCAGAGGAGAGGCCCAAGAAACTTGCATAGTGTTGGCTCCCATTAATCCTGATACTAAGCTTCTTCATTTTCTTCTTATTTTTGGAAGTAGTAGAGTTAAAATAGCTAAACATAATGAAAATATCCCATTTAAAAAAAATGACAATATATTGTAAAATAACTATAAATATTTTGCATGTGTTATTTCTCTAAATGTCGCTTATCAAAATATGGGCCTCTTTGAGCATATTCAAAGATTCCATCGTCCTAACCGCTTGACAAAGAAATACATCTTATTATTGGGATAGCAGGAGAGAAAGACAGAAGGACAAGATAACAAGCAACATGCATACTGTGTGTTTTGATTCCAGAATCCAAACTAATTTGTTTTTCCATCTGGCAGGAAACAAATTTGCTTACTGACTACTATAAATTCCATGTCCCTCATGTTCATGCCTGGAGTATAGGTAACATTTTTAAAAGTGCCTAAGGGACCTAGAAGCATAAGTCCCATTGACCTAGGATTTAGGCTCTGAAATCATTAGGCCTTTTAGAAAGTTTTATCTTACCTCTATAGCCTGAACTATCGATTGCTGCAAGATGGACAAGGCTAAGGAAAAACAGAATATGATGCCGTACGTGACATTGAAAAAGAGGTTTGAGGCTGAGGGGTGTCCTTCAAATGCACCATTTATTAAATGTTTTGCTTTTCTCTATCTTCTAAACGTTTTTCTGCCCTACTGTTCAGGATAAACATATTGAAATTAATCTCAGAAATGCCAAGCAATAATTTTTAATTTCCACTCATGACCAGAGGGGTGCTGGAACAATTTGTATAGTGGGAGAACTCAGAGCCATTGAACCAAGAGGTAAATCCTGTATATGATGGAAACCACTTCAAGCCAGAGGGTGTGGCAGCACATCCAGCACTCCTGACTCCAGCACCTATGATGATGATGGTAGTGATGGTCACAGGTGGGAAGAAAGCTACCCAGCCCCAGATTTCTCTGCTCTAGCTGGAATTTTTTATTACTCCTACAGTTTATTACTCCTGCAGATGCTCCTGTTTTTAGGCCTCTTAGGCTCTGTTTAAACTGCACAGCTTTTAGCAACATGGCCATAAAAGTCCATCAGTGTAAGTGCCATTTTTCAGACTTTTGCCAACAAAATACTTCCACCCCTATGATCTGGGTTTGTGTTGTTGATAGGAAAGTACTCTGGAGACAACACGCTGTTTGCACTGCCATTTGCCATAATGAAACTTTGTCTTTCCAGGTGGGGGTGAGGAGGGTTAAGCATCTGTGAAGGACAAAAGTTTTGTCGCTCAATTGGCAGTGAAGACAACGCCTGAGAAACATTAACTGATAATGCCTTATCCATTAGGCCACTGGGGCTGCTGACAAGGACAGCTGTAAATGGCAGAATAATTTCAACGCTGGAAACTTGCTCGCTGTCATTGAGGAAAAACATATACAGGCAGTCCCCGGGTTACGTACAAGATAGGGACTGTAGGTTTGTTCTTAAGTTGAATCTGTATGTAAGTCGGAACTGGCGTCCAGATTCAGCCGCTGCTGAAACTGATCAGTTTCAACAGCGGCTGAATCTGGACGCCAGTTCTGACTTACATACAGATTCAACTTAAGAAGCCCAGGCATCCCCGAGTCAGCTGCTGCTGAAACTCATCAGCGGCTGATTCCAGGAAGCCCGGGGCAGGGGCTTCCTGTAGTCAGCCACTGGTCAGTTTCAGCAGCGGCTGACTTGGGGACGCCTGGGGCAGAGCAGCTGGGGTGCTGCTGGGTTGCTCCAGTAGCGCCGCCGCTCCTCGGCGCTACTGGACCAACCCAGCAGCACCCCAGCTGCTCTGCCCCAGGTGTCCTGATTCAGCTGCTGCTGAAACTGATCAGCAGCGGCTGAATCAGGACTCCTGGGACAGAGCAGCTGGGGTGCTGCCGGGATGGTCCAGTAGCACCAAGGAGCGGTGATGCGGGACCAACTGGCAGTGCCCCACCTGCTCTACCACAGGCCCGGGGCTTTGCTCCACGTCTCCCTGGTCTGCTGGGGGGGCCACTAGCTGCGCCCCCCTCAGCAGACCAGGGACATGGGGAGCAAAGCCGCAGCAGCGGCGGGGTGCCGCACCTCTGAGGCTTTGCTCTGGCAAAGCCTCAGAGGCGCGGGACCCCTCCGCCTCCTGGCTTTGCTCCAGGTGTCCCTGGTCTGCTGGAGACGGTCCCCAGCAGACCAGAGGTACCGGGAGCAACTCGGGGACTGCCTGTACTGATGCATCTTGCCTCAGGTTCAAAAAACCACTTTCGAGCAGAAGCTATTACGGATTAGAGCATTAATTTGCTTAACTAATCTCTCAGGGTATGTCTACATTATCACCCTAGTTCGAACTAGGGTGGTTAATGTAGGCAACCGAAGTTGCAAATGAAGCCCGGGATTTAAATATCCCGGGCTTCATTTGCATCTTGCCAGGTGCCGCCATTTTTAAAACCCCGGTAGTTCAGACTCCGTGCCCGCGGCTACACGTGGCATGGAGTAGGTAGTTCGAATTAGAAAGCCTAGTTCCACGAGGAGTAACAGTAGTTTGAATTAGAAAGCCTAATTTGAACTACCTACTCCGTGCCGCGTGTAGCCACGGGCATGGAGTCCGAACTATCGGGGCTTTAAAAATGGCGGCGCCTGGCAAGATGCAAATGAAGCCCGGGATATTTAAATCCCATGCTTCATTTGCAACTTCGGTTGCCTACATTAACCACCCTAGTTCGAACTAGGGTGGTAGTGTAGACATACCCTCAGCTATGAACCTTAAGGCATCAGCTTGGTTTACTGGGTACAGCATCTCTGAAGAGTACTCTTATTTCATTTCCATTTTATATTTTCATGTATAGCTTTCCTTATCCACACATTTAATGGGTGTTTATAGTTTGTGGCAAACAAATAAATAAAACCACCTGTCTGAATTAGAAAACTGAAACATTTTACATAATACATATAAACCAACTGGGGCAATCCTAGAATTTGATCATGATTAACCACACAGAGTGGCAGAAAAAGGAGAATATTTATATGAGTTGGAATATAAAAACAAAAAAACACCCTAACATCCCAACAATCGTTTACAGAGTCATATCCACAACCCTGCATATACAATGTCTGAGATACAGCTGAGAGTTAACAAGCAAATGCATTACATATGCATTTTGAAGTGATTTTATGTTGAGTGTGCAAACAGGAACCCTCTCAGAAAGCAAAACAAAATAGTTAGCTTTCACAGTGTGCATTTTTTTCAGAATCTTATGAAGTCCTGCATGGAATGCTGTAGTTTTGCAATCCAGATGTCTGTATGTGTATATTATGGGTGAGACTTTTCATTTGTAACCAGTAACTGAAGTAGAATCAGTTAATTAAAAAACAGAAAGAACTTCCCTAATTCAAGCAGCATAGGTGCTGACCCATGGGGAAAAAATAGTGGGTGCTCAGCACCTACTAGCAGCCCCACAGATAAGCTCCTTTTTTTCCTTTCCCCCAGCACTTCCCACCCACTGGTGGCACTGCCAGTCAGCTCCTCCTCTTCTCTCCCAGTGTCTCCCACCTGCTGTGATCAGCTGTTCAACAGTGTGCAGGAGCTGCTAAGAGGAGGGAGAGGAGCAAGGGGCAGGAAGAGGTGGAATGGTGCTGAGAGCCTGGGGGAAGGAATGGGGACAGGACCATAGTAGGGACTGAGCACCTCTCTGGAACTCAGGAATTCAGCATAAAGGCCAAGTATTGTTAGCAGTGGAACTGGTCAGAAATTTTCCTATGAAACATTTTCAATCATAAAATACCAATTTGTTGAAAGTGGGACATTTTGCAGAAGAGGGACAATTTTTGCCAAAATTTCATTTAGAAAAAGGAACAGAGTATTCTCTAAGGTCAAAGCATTCCATGTTTACCTTTTCAGAATGAAACATTTTGATTTTCCATTTCAAATTTACTTTGTTTCAGTTTTTAAAATTGCATGTTATAGAACATTAAAAAGTCAAAATTGGAAGGAAATGCTTCCAAATATAAAAAAATGTGATGAGTTAATACTGTTAACATCTGACTGCTATGTAGTTGTCTGTGTGAAATAACTAATTGCCCAGGGGAATGTTCCAAAGAAAGTAGCGAGAGCTTGCATCATTTAACACAAATCAACATACAATATTAAAATATGTAAGGAATAAACCTGAATTTTCAGGAAGAGGGCTTGGATAACATAAAAGATTGTTTATACCACTAATCTTTGTAATTTTATTAAAAATATTGGTTTGCATTTGTTGCTCCTTATAACACTAGTGTCTCATCCTAATGCTAGTTACCTCTCTGCTGAGTGACAGCAGATGACCAGAGTTGACTGGTAGGTTTTTCAGTGCAGGAGGAATCAGCTATGTGTATTCTGAGTATATTTTAGGTGTATTTTTTTTAATTACACATATGCAAGTCCTGGAACAGTGATGGTCAAACAGCATTCAGGGCAGTCAGTTATTTTGGGAATCTCAATTCAAAACTAATGTTCAGCCCCCAGTGTCAATCTTTGCCTCAAGAATTGACTCAAATTACTGACCAACACAGAGAGCAAACTCTCCTGCTACTCCTATAACTCCTTCCCAAAGCATGGCATGTCTTCTCAAGATGGATGTATTTGCTCATATGAATAAAGACTTAAAAGACCATGTTTAACAGCAACCTCTACATTACACAGGGATCAACACTCTGACATTGATTCACCAGCAGTCAATTTAGCGAAGACCTGCCAAATCAACTGCAGATCACTCTGCAGTCCACTCTGTTACTTTATGCTGGATAAGGAAAATAAGGGAAGTCAACGGGAGAGTTTCTCCCATCACTTCCCCTCTCATGGTGTAGTCCCCACAGTAACTCAACCTCCTGCTATGTTATTCATGCAGTTGGAGGTAGCATCTGATTACATCTACACTTAACACCTTGCAAAAGCGACGAGGAGTCCTGTGGCACCTTATAGACTAACTGAAGTGTAGGAGCATAAGCTTTTGTGGGCAAAGACCCACTTCGTCAGATGTATATGACATACATCTGACGAAGTGGGTCTTTGCCCACGAAAGCTTATGCTCCTACACTTCAGTTAGTCTATAAGGTGCCACAGGACTCCTCGTTGCTTTTGCAGATTCAGACTAACACGGCTACCCCTCTGATACTTAACACCTTAGCAGTCATAGCACTATAAGAGGAAGTTAGTGGGCTACAGATTGTTGTAATAAGGCATAAATTCAGTGTCTCTTCAGTCTGTGATTTTTCATGTCTTGAAAAGTAATGAATTTAAGCTCCTAGGCTGTTTTTCTTAAGAGCGTTGTGAAGGTTTCCTTTTGAGAATGGGGACTCATAAGTGGAATACATAGGCAGCATGGGGGGGGTGGAGATGAGCGGTCACATGCACCAAAATGGCATGGAGGGGAGGGGCAAGGGACCATCCAGCCTCTGGTGGGGCCAGAGCTCTTAGGTAGCTGGGGGGAGGGGGAGGGACTAGGGAAGGCGGTTTGGCACCTGCAGCAGGGATCCAGCACCTCCCCCGCTCTCATTTGCAGTGGAGGGGCAAGTGGAGCAATGTGGCCCCAGTTTGCTCTCCTGCTCTTGCTGCATCACTTGAGGGACCAATGGTTCTGTGGTGCATTTGTCAACAAAATATTTTCAAGGTGATCCATGAAGAGATTGGCATATTGGGAAGCCATCCTAAGTATTCATGGCTGTTTCTACTATAATCCCTCAAGTACCCATTATGTCTAATTTGGCATACCACGGTCAGCATTAGGAATGAATACCACAGAATTCAGTGTGGCTGGTCCTTTGTTCTTTGTCTTCCTTTATGGATTTTTTTCAAGGGAGAATACACTATGGCCTTAGTGAGTTTAGAACCTGAAGCTAGTTCTGTCCAAACCTATACAAAGTATATTGATCCTTACAAATGCTGTTTAGATTTTAGTCAGTAAATGATAGGGGGTTTTATGAAGAAAAACATTCATCTAAATGAAAATCTCAACCGCCCCTCCCCCCAAAAAAGTCAGTTAGTGACCAATACATTTTATATGTTGGGTGTGGTTTGAGCAAGAAGCTGAGAAAATGGCAGTTGAACAAGATATTCTTTTGAGGGAAGGTGGACTCTTCACTTGCTCCAGCAAAAGTAAGAGCTGCTGTGGGTGGCTGCATTGGACTTTGTTGGGATTCTGTTTTGACAGTATCATCATAAGAACATAACATAAGAACATCCGTACTGGGTCAGACCAAAGGTCCATCTAGCCCAGTATCCTGTCTCCTGACAGTGGCCAGCACCAGGTGCCCCAGAGAGGGTGGACTGAAGACAATGATCAAGCGATTTGTCTCCTGCCATCCCTCTCCAGCCTCTGACAAACAGAGGCCAAGGACACCATTTTATCCTCTGGCTAATAGCCTTTTATGGACCTAACCTCCATGAAATTATCTAGCTTCTCTTTAAACTCTATTATAGTCCTAGCCTTCACAGCCTCCTCTGGCAAGGAGTTCCACAGGTTGACTACACGCTGTGTGAAGAAGAACTTTCTTTTATTAGTTTTAAACCTGCTACCCATTAATTTCATTTGGTGCCCTCTAGTTCTTCTATTTAGGGAACTAATAAATAACTTTTCTTTATCGGCCCTCTCCACACCACTCATGATTTTATAAACTTCTATCATATCCCACCTCAGTCTTCTCTTTTCTAAACTGAAAAGTCCCAGTCGCTTTAACCTTTCCTCATATGGGACCAGTTCCAAGCCCCTAATCATTTTAGTTGCCCTTTTCTGAACCCTTTCCAAGGCCAAAATATATTTTTTGAGGTGAGGAGACCACATCTGTACACAGTATTCAAGATGTGGGCGTACCATAGTTTTATACAGGGGCAGTAAGATATTCTGGGTCTTATTTTCTATCCTTTTCTTAATAATTCCTAGCATCCTATTTGCCTTTTTGACCGCCGCTGCACACTGTGTGGAAGTTTTCAGAGAACTGTCCACGATAACTCCAAGATCTCTTTCCTGATTTGTCGTAGCCAAATTAGCCCCCATCATACTGTATGTATAGTTGGGGTTATTTTTCCCGATGTGCATTACTTTACACTTATCCACATTAAATTTCATTTGCCATTTTGTTGCCCAATCACTCAGTTTGGTGAGATCTTCTTGGAGTCCCTCACAGTCTGCTTCTGTCTTGACTATCCTAAACAGTTTTGTATCATCTGCAAACTTTACTACCTCACTGCTTACCCCTTTCTCCAGATCATTTATGAATAAGTTGAAAAGGATTGGTCCCAGGACTGACCCTTGGGGGACACCACTAGTTACCCCTCTCCATTCTGAAAATTTACCATTTATTCCTACCCTTTGTTTCCTGTCTTTTAACCAGTTCTCAATCCAAGAAAGGACCTTCCCTCTTATCCCATGGCCATGTAATTTACACAAGAGCCTTTGGTGAAGGACCTTGTCAAAGGCTTTCTGAAAATCCAAGTATACTATATCTACTGGATCCCCCTTGTCCGCATGTTTGTTAACCCCTTCAAAGAACTCTAACAGATTAGTAAGGCAGGATTTCCCTTTACAGAAACCATGTTGACTTTTGTCCAATAAATTATGTTCTTCTACATGCTTCACAATTTTATTCTTTACTATTGTTTTGATTAATTTGCCCAGTACTGAAGTTAGACTTACCCGTCTGTAATTGCTAGGATAGCCTCTAGAGCCCTTTTTAAATATTGGTGTTACGATGGCTACCTTCCAGTCATTAGGTACGGAAGCCGATTTAAAGGATAGGTTACAAACCACAGATAATAGCTCAGCAATTTCCCATTTTAGTTCTTTTAGAACCCTTGGATGAATGCCATCCGGTCCCGGAGATTTGTTAACATTAAGTTTTTCTATTTGTTCCAAAACCTCCTCTAATGACACTTCAATCCGGGACAGTTCCTCAGATTCATCACCCACAAAGGACAGTGCAGATTCAGGAATCTCCCCAACGTCCTCAGCCGTGAAGACTGAAGCAAAGAAATCATTTAGTTTCTCTGCAATGGCTTTATTGTCCTTGATTGCTCCTTTTATAGCTCGATCATCTAGGGGACCCACAGGTTTTTTAGCAGACTTCCTGCTTCTAATGTACTTAAAAAACATTTTGTTATTTCTTTTTGAGTTTTTGGCTAGCTGTTCCTCAAAATCTTTTTTTGCTTTTCTTATTACATCTTTACACTTGATTTGACAGTGTTTATTTTCCTTTCTATTTATCTCATTAGGATTGGACTTCCACTTCTTAAAAGATACCTTTTTGTCCCTCACTGCTTCTTTTACATGGTGGTTAAGCCACGGTGACTCTTTTTTAGGTCTCTTGCTATGTTTTTTAATTTGGGGTATACATTTAATTTGGGCCTCTATTATCTTACCACATGTTTTCAGATGCCTCTGATATGTATAGCATACCTTCCTTAAAGCACGGACTCCTTCCACGACAAGGCACTTTTAAAAAAATGAGCCTCAACTATCTGTTTTTCTTCAGTAATTAATGGTCCCCTCATCATTGTAATATCTGAGCATTGAATAATACCCATGTGGCAGGAAAGTGCTATTATCCCCATGTTCCAGATGGGAACCCAAGGCACAAAGAAATTACATGACTTGCCCAACATCACAGAAGAAGTCTGTGTCAAAGGAGGGAACTGAACCTCAGTTCTGTGCTAGCATCCTACCTATACAATCATTCTTTCTCGCTAGCACACTTTCCTTGCTCACCCAAAACTCCCATTGATTTCATGGAAGCTTGGGGCATGCAAAGAAAAGCATGATTGTTTTACATATTCCTCGATGCCAATTCCCGTTCAGATGGAGAATATGTTTGAGGAAAGCACACCATCCATTATTTGTGAGGGAAGCATTGCCTCAAATGCCCATGACTAGTGGGCTATTGCTAAACTCAGAACAATAGTCTGAATCCTGATGTTCCTACTCAGTTTTTATTCTGTGCTTACTTAACTCTCAGTCAAGAAAATATCTGAGTTAAGGACCTAAGAATTTAGCCCATTCTTGATAATCCATGAAATCTGATGGCAAAGCATCATTGTCAGAAAATACAGATGCTAAAGTAAAATTAGAAAGTTTACTAAGAACTAAAGAGAAACAAACTCTCAAATCCATTAGTAGTATGCTATTCATCACAATGTGCAACTTCCTGACTTTCTGACAATACTCTTTAGTGCTAACGAAGGGCTTTTCCCATTGCTTGGCTGAGGCTGGAGCAATAATTACAAGCAAGCCTTCCCCCCTTTTAGGGGGTTCATTGCTATAGTTGCAGCTGTTGTTTCAGCCTCCTGTAGTCACAGGACCTTAAGAAAAATGTAATAGACGCTTCCTTACATATAGTTGTTCCTGGCCTCTGGAAGGATGGGGTGGGTATATTACAGTAACTCAAGTTTATAAAAAATGTTGTGAAAACAATGAAAGCCACATAAGAAAACATTTACAGAACCATACAAATATGTGGTTTGTCTATTTTATCTATTTGCTTTCTTTATGTTTTGCAGGCTTTCAGAGAATGCATGTGGTCCTGGTTTCCAGGCATACAGTATGTACTTTCAGGATTCTCCAAACTGAAGAAGTATTCTGAAAAACTGTGAATATAATTAGATATGGGATACTTTTAACAGCTGGAGGGATTTCACACTTAGGCCCCAATTTACAAAACTTTGGAGTTGGCACTGTTTCAATCCTAGCACTGGAAGTAATAATTTCCCTGGCGTTTTTTTGGCATGTGAAATTATTTATGGATGTACATATAGCTTTTTTTTTTGCTTTTAAAATGAATCTTAGTTGTACCTCACTTGTGATAAATGAACAACTTTAGAAGCAATGTCAGAAAAAAATGATCCCCTATGTTTAAAACGTATGGCTAATTTCTTTCCTTGTTTATAAAAGGTCTCTTGTAAGTCTTCTACTTTACTGAAAATGCTTAAGACACTTTTCTGATACTTTAATGGAGTCAATTTGTGTGAGATTTACAAGAAAAATATATTAGTAAAGTGCCAACGCTCCGTGTATAGTTAGAAAGGCAAATCTATCATCTGTGTGATCTAGACTTTATTTCTGAGAACGGGTCTGACCAGGAATTAGAGTAAATAAAAGATTATTGCCATCATTCTTCCCACTGTAATCCCATAAGCATGGCATCATCAATGTGATTTACATGCCAGAAGAATAGGAATATACAAACTCCAAATTTACTAATAAATTGTAAGCTAATATAATTGTTATTGTTTTTGTAGTTTATTTCTCACCACAGATTCAAGGGTTCCAAAAGATAAGAACATTACTATGACAATGTATGTTAAATCTGAGATTGGTCTTCTCTTGGGAAGTGCACTGCAAACTATTTAAGAGAAGAAAGTAGTTTTATATTTTATAAATGCTTGATGACATATGTTTGTGCAATGACTATGGGCAACAGGTGACTTAATGAAGGTGCTAAGAAATTTGTATTAATTGCTTTCCTTAATGTTATACCAGCTACAAATTCTTAATAACTTTGATTCTTAGTGGGCTGGTGAGACATGCCAGAGTGGCTGCCCAGGAGACGAATCTGCTCCTTGTTTTATTCCCAGAGAGGGACGACAAGCTTCAGCACATTTCCTGACCAGCCAAGAGGTCATGAGATGGCTTGTTTTCCCATCCATTTTGTAGCCTGATCTAAAGCCCCGCTTAAGAGAATAGAAAGACTTCTATTGACTTCAGTGGTTCGAGAATCAGACCTTCAGTTCTTGTTCAGGTTTTTCTGCTAAGACAGTGGATATGTTGCACTTGTGAATGTGGTGACATGCACATTCATTAGGAACTAGAGTGGCTTTAACTCATTTAACATTGTACACCAGATAACCATCATATGGTGACAACACTCAGTTATCACAAGCCTGGACAGGATTTGAACTGGTAAATGGAGATGAGAGGTTCCAAAACCCATTACCAATGCCCAAAGACAAGGAGTCCTCCAGCTCTTCTTTATTCTTTCAATGAATGATGATTTTTCCTCAGGCTTTCAACCACTAGTGAGTTGCATTAAGTTGTTGCATGGTGAGTTAACCTATTTTCCCCCTAAATCGAAAGTAGACTGAGACTCTTCTTTTTTCCCCTTTACTGGAAATGATTTTTAAAATTTGATAAAGCCATATATAAGAATGATCAACATAATGATTCAATGGATTCCTTTATACCACCAAAACATCTATCTGAACCATTAATTAGAGTGAGGCCTTTCCCCAAATTCTTGTTAATTACAGACAAAATGTTGTAACCACCTTTCAATACCCTTCATGAACAGGAAGAAAGAAGTGAATACAACCTTCTTGTTGTTTAATGTAGCTTGCGCAGGATTAGAATTACATTTTAAATTTGTTAGTTTCAAAACAAACAAAAAAAAACCCAAAACAAAAAACAAACAAAAAAAATTAAGAGTCAGTTTGAAAAAAGTGCCATAGAATGAACATCAGCAGCAAGATCTTTTCTTATTGCAACAGCGGCATCTAAATAGGCAGCTATCAGAGATAGGAGTGAGGGGAAGTGCAGTCACAAAAACAATACACATGTTTACCTTTATGAATGTAAATAGTGTCAATGAAGTTATTGGGACTAGTGATGGGCCTAACCAAAAGCTTTTTGAAGTCAATCATTCTATTGATTTTAATAAGGTTTAGACTATGTGGTCAATCACTTGTATCAATTTTTGAATTTTGGGGTGCAAATAACTACAGTGCCCGCACCGCATTTGTAATAATCTTATTAGTCTTTCTCCCTAAGTCTATTTAATGCACATCATCCTAAAAAAAGCTCCTCACCTCAGATTATGTTAGTTCCCATGTGGAGATTCAAGCCAGCCTCTCAGGACCTTTCCAGTATCTTAATCCTTTCCAGGACTTGCCATAGCAGCTTGAAGTCACCTTTTCCCTAACGATATCTTTTTAATTTCTGCCAGGCACAGATATTTGACACTACCCGTAACTGTGTGCTGCAGAATGCATAAAATGATTGCTGAGTGGCCACATAGCCTAAGACATGTATTCTTTATAGAATGTACTTTTCCATTTCTGTTTTCTGTTTTAGCACCTGCGGGGGTGGAGACGGGTTTCAAGATTATTCCTGTGGCAAATGCAGGTGTCAGCTGACAATTGTCTCTGTTAAGGGGGTAATGTCAGGAGCTGGCAGGATCAAATGCGGGAGGAAATATGGTTGTAATATTAATAAACACCTGCCTGGTATTACTGTACCTGCTGGAGTTCTCTCAGTAAGATAATTAATCACCTAAACCTGACAAAACAATCTTTTAAACCCCAATGTAGTATACGTTACAAAATAATTCTGAACCTGATCCAAAAAGTGTGTTAAAGATACTGGAAATCCCAGATGAAGGCTGTTATGTAAAGTAGAACTGGCAGTTTCTACCACTCCCTATGAACTGGTTTGAAATAGTACTGTGCTGAAGGACACAACATTTTTATGTACAAAGGGCATATCAGGGCATAAAGCCATTTAGCACCCATATGGTGGAAATGCTTGCCTCATCATACGTGTGCATATGGAATTTAAAATGCAATGGAAAACTATGGAACAAATTCTGCATGGCTATAAAGGCCACTGGTTTCACAAGGAACTGTATTCACGTGACTGATGGCAAGATCTGTCTGCATCTCTTTTAATTATTTTTAGTTGTACTAATAGTTGTGTGCTTTATGTTTTAATTTGATATGCTGTAAAAGTAGCAGGGTACATTGAGCAGATCTGTATAAAAGCATAAATCATAGCTGTGCTTCATATTTATAATCCTATTTGGATTCGACATTAAAAAGAATGCCTCTACTAAAGCTCTGAATATCCTGACAATAATTAGAATTACAAGCATCCAGCAGCACAAATACTGAAGTCAAATGTATTAACTCTGCCAGCCAGCTGCCTTAAATGATCAAATGGAGATAACCATTTACCTCAGCCAGCTGATGATAAAAATAGAAAAATTCCAGAAAAGCTTTTCCTCCCAAAATCATACCCAGGGATATACTCTCAAGCTTCCTCCGGGACTTCTACAAAACAAACGCATCACATCATATACTACAAAGTTCTTAAAGACTATGTCTACACTACAGTCTGGAAATGCAATTTCCCTACTCGTGTTCATGTACTCATTGGAGCTCAATGAGAGCTGGCATAAATATAAGCAGTGGGGTAGCCACAATAGAATGGGCAGCAGTAGTGGAGACAGGGCTGAGCTGTGCTGCATTATGGACTCACTGTCCAGGAAGGTTTGTAGTCAGTGTTGCTCAACTGTTTCCCCACTGTCAGTGCCCATGCTAGGAGAGCTACATTGCTATTTAGACTCGTGCCAGCTCTCACTGAATTACCACTAGTACGGATACACGAGCAGGGGAATCACACCCTTAGCTTGAAATGTAGATACAGCCCAAGTGTATTGCTCATTTTCCCATAAGGGACTGAGCATGCTGTGAGGAACAGATAAGGAAGATGTGGGGTGGGGGCAGAGCAGGGGTAGGAAGATGTGAAGCAGGGCAGAGGGCACCTCCGAGTTAGAGGGAAAGTCAATGCCTATGGGACATAATACCTCAAGAAATTTACCTGGAAGTGTGGGATTCCTCACAGTGTGTAAAGTTAAGCAGATTCGTAAGTGTTTGCACAATCAGGACGTAACTTTGCGAATGACTTTTCTGTAAAGTTGATTGCTGACATTATTAAAATTATAGCCAATCAGATACCATCTATCCATTAAACCTCATCTCCCAGGGCTTAAACCAATCTCTAACTATTAAGGACCAGAATGAAACCTAATTTAAGGGGCAGGCTATCCTACACCTGCCAATCTTTGAGGTTCTAACACCTTCCTCTGAAGCTTGGGGTACAGATAGGTTCCTGGACTAGGGGGGCCTTGGGTCTGATTCAGTCTGGTAATTTATATTCCAAAGCCTAATAAAATGTTGTTCTCTAAAGATAAACTTAAAGTAAGCTGGTCTCCAATTGGCTAGAATGCACAACAGGGCTGTTCTCCAGGTCAGAATGGATATAGTACATCAATAAAAATATGTCTGGATCCTGAAATCTTTATGCTGTTCATTTTGTGAGGGTGTGTAGCACAAGTGTGAGTGGAGACTATGCAGTGAGCATGATAAATATAAGCACTATAAAAAAAACCCCTCAGTACTCCTGAATATCCATTGCCTACTTCTTAAGAACACAGGATAACGAAAAAAATAAGTGCAGAGAATCTGAGCACATGTGGTGACTGCCTAGCCCTCTGAAGTCAATGGCAAAGCCCCATCACTTCAATGAAGGCCACGTGTTCATTCATGGTGTGGTGTTACTGAAACCTATAGCATGGAAATGAGTCTCTTAGAGTATACTTACATGGCAATAAAAAACCTGCAGCACAGTGATGGCTGGCCTGGGTCAGCTGCCTCAGGTTTGCAGGGCTCAGGAGCTAAATATTGCAGTGTTGATACTCAGGGTTGGTCTTGGGACCAGGCTCCCACAAGGGGAGAGGAGAGATGGATGTCCAAGTACAGGCTACAGCCTGAGCCTGAAATTCTACACTGCTATTTTCAGATCTGCAACCCAAGTCAATTGTCCTAGGCTCCGAGACTCAGTGCCACGAGGTTTTCATTGTAGTGTAGACCCCTTACCTACTTGTTCCTCTCTTTGGCCTTCTTCTTCCTACCCGACAGGAGTAAAGCAATAGCCATCCAGCAGAACTCTCATTAAACTAGGGTTGAGTTCATCTTTCTTCCTAACATGTGACTTATAAGTGCTCTCAATTTGCTGTCCATACATCCAAGCCCACAGCAACTAACTCTGACTGATTTGCAGTATTGTAGTCTGCATTCATCGTAAGAGAATAGTTTGTAATCTTCAGGCACTGCAGTAGAACATTATCTCAGGATCAGTTTCCTTTAGTAATAAAGTCCTGACTTTGTCTCAATATTTATGATGTGGCAGAAGGCCATTTTCCATTGGAATTATCTCTTGGATATACTATGCACTGTAAAAAAATATTGCTCTATTTATGTGGCATTATAAAGACATTTGACTGAGTGACTGACTTTAACCACCCAAGAAGAGCAGTAAGTCCAGTAATCCTCTAGTAATTCATAGCATAGACTAGACTTGCTGCTATTATGTATTATGATTTTATAAAAAACAAATTAAGAAAACCATTAGATTATGCATTAATTGATATGGGCATGATTTAAATAATAGAATTAGATATTCATATTTTGTGTCTAGAATGGTAATTCGTTTTCTAATAGCATAGATAGCAATGTATGGGTTTTTTGGACGCATTAGCCTATTACAAACATTTTGGGACAATAATAATTTGCAACTGCTTTTATATACCCCCATGTATATGTTGTGCGTATGGATTTGCAAGAGGAATGAATTTAACAGGCACAAATCGGAGAGAGACCTTGGGGTTGATTCTTGGTGAAAGCTGAACAGTGCTCAGGGATTGGATTGAGAAGAAATACAAAGATGCATGAACAGTGGAGCTGTTCATGCATCTTTGTACCCTCCGGGCCTGCCAACTAAGGCCCTTCCTCTTTTATCCCCACCTCCATGGAAGTCCAGAGCCCATCACACTGGGTGGGTAGGTGAGTGGCATGTGCTCCTCACCCCCACATCTTGGCAGTCCTGGATACCCCACATCCCAGCCACTATAGCCCGAGTGCCATCAGACTTTTCTGAAGAGAAGTAGCCTGCCCAGGCTAGGGCCAAAGAGTGGCAACCAGGGGGCAGGCATTGGGGTGGAGCATGGTCAGGGTCATGCTGGGCTGTTTGGGGAGGCACAGCTTTCAGTGTGCACTGAAAGATTTCAAAGGATGTAAGCTTGTCATTGTTCTGGTCTTCCTCTATGTCTAAGCTGAGTCTCTCATCTCTAGTTTAGCTTATGAGAAGGGTAAACCTGGAGAGGTTATGAAAATTGTTTCTTTCATTCTTAATTAATCTCATTTTTGTTAAGATCACTGGGCAAGTGTACAATTTCAACCACTGTCTCTAAAGAATAGAAATCACCTCTGCCTCTCAGGAGAGGTGCTGAAGAGTAAAGAGTTTCTCACCAAATTATCTCGGTGAAAACGTATGTCCTAGAGCTGATGAAAAAAATGGCAAATAGAATTTTTACTAAAAAAAATGTATTTCTCTAAAACTATCCACAACTTCAGGACGAATTTGACAAACAGTTTCAGGTGGAAAAAAAAAACATTTTTTAAACAGTCAAAATATTTCATTTGATTTTTTCATTTTAAAATTAGATTTCATGTTTAGATTTGGTCAATTTTAAAAAAATCTCAGATACAAAAAAGCATGAAAATAGCTAACCTGAAACACTTAGAAAAAGTTATTTTAAGTTGGACAAAATGTTCCCATTGATTTGAAACAAAAAAGTCTGTTTTTCTAGTCAATGAAAACATTTTGAAAAAAAAAAAACCTGGTTTAGGTTCAAATCAAACAAAGATTATTATTTATTTTATTTGTCAGTTTGGTCCCCAACTCTCCAAAACTCCATTTTTGCTCCGCTCATTTATGGACAGAAATGTCCTCTCACAGTGAGTAGTGTTGTCATTGGGCAGCAGTGAGTGAACTCAAGTAAAAAAGCTAAAAAGACCAAGCAGGAAATGAGAGTTATTGGTCAGAAGTTTATTAGCTATTTGCTTTGCACAACATGGGCACTTTCAGCAACTAAAACTAAAATTAGTTCTGAAATTTAGAATGTGAATTAATCAGAATTCCCAAGAACCTCTAAAGAGGGGTTAAATCACCTAAGAATAGAATAAAAATTACATCTTTTTGCAACTAATATAATAGCTGCTCTTATGTGAAAAGAGAGAATAACATGGGAGCTGGTTAGAATTGCAGCTTTGATCTCTGTTCCACCTTGCAACACTTTTTTCCATTGGCTAATAAATATTAAATTAAGAATAGTTTGAAAAAAATCCCCAAGGGAATGCATTCCCATTTGTAGTAAACAGCAGTGTTAAGCATATTCTCTCTCAGCAATCCGTTGAATTCCATGTTTCCTTCTCTATGTAAATGTCATTATTTAGGGAAATTAGATATCCCTGGTGTATGAGTGACAATTCCAGTCTGACCTAGCAGAAACCAATTTTGTTTGACCCAAAATAAAAGGTACTTTCATTTTGCAGTTTGCAAAAACTGATAATTGAATATCGATGTATTTATTTTATGTATATGATTTGTTACAGTTCCAGAACATGAGATCTGGATGCACATTTAAAAGATGAAATAAACAGTAAAGGATTTACTTGAAAAAAATGGCAAGGGCACCCCATTCAAGAATTGGATGTTGTATTGTACTGTGCATCTATGTGTACCTCATCATTCTACAATTCATAAATAAATTGTGATAGCATATTCAACACGTACAGAGAATATCTAGGTGAGGAAGATCAGGCATTCTCTGCCTTTCATTTCTTTGCAAGAAGTTCTTTATGCTTCTTGCAGCTGCAATAATCATGAGGAAAAATAATTTTTCTTTCAGTTTTCTATTCATGTGCATCATCTCTCCAAATGAGTAAACTGTCGCAACAGCTGTATTTATGTAGCATAAGGAACTACATGTAAAGAAAATGGCACTCCTAAAAATGGTGTTTGCTTACTCTGTAGTATTCTAGTTCTTCTTAAGATCACATATAACCTACTTAAAAAGCTTAGAAATTTTTATATTTTCTTTTCAGAAGTGTAAAAAATACTTTTAAGTACATATATGGACTGACCACAGATTTATTGCCATTGACTTTTTCTAAGACAGCCAGAATGAGGCTGCTAATGCAAGTTTATGAGAACAGCTGGTACATTTACTGGCTGCTTTATAAGCACACCTCAAGAACTGTTCCACGTCTTAAAAAGCATGGTATCAAACAAACTGTACTGGACATGTGGGGCTATCGATGGGCAAGGCACTATAAACCTAGCCATAACTATTGCAGCTGTGACCATAAAACTTTTTAGGAAAGTAAAAAAATCAGACACAAAAACATTTAATGAATTTCAAATGAAAAACCTAGACTGCTGAGTGGAGCCACGTAATGATTTGGGGAAGTATGTTACGGGTCTAAATTAAACAACGAGAAAAGTTTAACAGTCATTATATTTTGTTGTTTCCTCTAATCGGCCTCTGTTAAAATTTCCTAACTACAATTAACTTTCTTGCTGCTTTTAAAATCACCTTTCAGAGTGCAGGCTACCAGGAGTGTCCAACAAAACAATGGGAGTTCTTTAATAGCACTGCCAGGAGGGTGCTAGTTGCAGCATTTTGTCACAGGCAAACCTTGCGTAATTAGATTAACCACAGAAAACTGAGCAGTTAACATTGTGGATAATAAACATCCATTTCTAATGTATTCTTCCTTTAACAGGTGAGGACCCTATATCTGGCCTTTCTGGTATCCTTTAATGAAAGTTTGTCCTCACAAATTAATTGGTTTTATTAATATTTTATGTGAACAGCAGCAGTTGTTAGCTGAATTCAGAAAATTGTCTGCAATATTTTACTGACTGATTTTTCACAAGTCAGTGAATGGTAACTTGTTTTTTGACGTGTGAATGTAGGTGTACAGTGCTATCTCTTCAAGGCCTCTGAAGAGCAAATGAGAAACTAATGGTGCAAAGAAGGCATTTGTTGCAGATCCTGAGACTTGTCTAGGTGGGGAAAAAAACCTATGCCAATGAGACATCCTCGATTATGTCCGGGGGAAGTAGCTTTTAGGAAGTCTTCAGACGAATCTTGTGCACTAGCACTTGGCATTGGAAAAGGTTCAAAAAAGGGCAACAAAAATTATTAGGGATTTGGAACGAGTCCCATATGAAGAGAGATTAAAAAGACTGAGACTTTTCAGCTTAGAAAAGAGGAGACTAAAGGAGGATATGATAGAGGTCTACAAAATCATGACTGGTATGGAAAAAGTAGATAAGGAAAAGTTATTCCTTGTAGAAAGAGGTATACCTATACCACAAAAAGCCCTCTGTTCTGCCGTTCTACTGTAAATTTTCTTGTTCAAAAATGCGCTTGAGGTGTGGATGGTCTGTGGGTTTTTGCATAAAAACCCTGTAGTGTCGACATAGCCTCAGCGCAGAGTCAACCTCTGGAACTCCTTGCTAGAGGACGTGGTGAAGACTAGAACTTTAACAGGATTCAAAAAAGGGCTAGATAGATTGACGGAGGTTAGGTCCATCAATGGCTATTAACCAGGATGGGTAGGAATGGTGTCCCCAGCCTCTGTTTGTCTGGAAATGTATGACAGAAGAAGGATCACATTATGATTAGCTGTTATGTTCCCTCCCTCTGGGACATGTGATATTGGCCACTGTTGGCAGACAGGATCCTAGGCTAGATGGACCTTTGGTCTGACCCAGTATAGCCATTCTTATGTTCACTAGCAGTCCATGATCCTTCATAGATTTGAGAAACTTCACTTGTGGTTATTACTATAGTTTTTTCTTAATGCCAACATCCCTCAGCATCTGCTGATCCTTTATTTCAGTTAACATTATAATTCTCTTTTTTCCACACCAATTTGCATAATGGGCCAGATCCTCAGCTGGTGTGAATTTAAGTGGCTTCATTGGTTCAAAGTAACTATGCTGATTTATATCAGCTGAAGTTCAGACCTTGTAGTATACAGATATAATGATTTAATGTAGGAATAAATATTATTGTTAAAAGCTTTCTTCTGCCTCTAAGTGCTACTGTCTGGGGGAGGGGATGTGGTGCCTATGCATCTACTTCAAACTGAAGATCCAGATTTCAAAAGTTCATTTCATGCTTTTAAACATGAACTGTAGAGGAGGGACAGTTTAGCTTATGTTGAAAAGGTTACATCACTTTCTGCCCAGTTTTCTCCAGAGGCTGTCATGCCCAAGCCATTCTTGTTAGCATTTAAAATGTGGATTACATTTTCTTCTGCCCCTGCTGATAGACCATCCCAGCGTCCTATGCTGTATTAGTGGTGATAATCCTTGCTTTTTTGGCTGAAGTCCATGACAGTGGAAACCCCGCCAATCCCATATCTCAAATAGTTTCTCTCTAACATAGCCTCGTCACTGACAACTATTCTGTTGCTTTCCTATATGACTGATTTTCAATACAGTATCTTGTTCTGCTAACATGCACAGGTGAGATGAAAATTTTAAACATCTATTAATGCCTTTCTTTGAGTTCATTACTCCCAATAGACTTCTTGCCCCATATACAAATATTGGGGTAGCACTGTTTTACTCAGATGACCTTGAATTTAATAATTTGGATGTGGTTATGTTCCTCCTACTCATTAGCTGTATTGAGCAATTATAGCTGCTCCCTTGATGTATTTTAGAACAAACTCTCCGACCCTTTTTATTGGCAGTGTCTTGAGAAACTATATTGCTTATTTAAAGTGAAGTTTGAAATCAACATGCAAGTGCTCTTGCTTAGACTTTCATTTCTGACAGCCTAACCTGGCAATGTTTAGACTGTTATAGTAAGCACACTATTATTGGGGATTATATTACAGGTTGCATTTCTAAAATCTAGGATTCTGTGGTCTGGCGACATCTGTGGTCCGGTATGACCATGCATATTCCAGGATTAGAAATTCCCAGGGTGGGGGCCTAGGCTGCAGGGGAGGGGCTGGAGCTGTGCGGCTCATATGGACTTCCAAAGTGGGGGGGGGGGCAGGAAGCTGGCGCGTAGCTCAGCTAGGCTGCAGGGGGAGCCAGGAAGCCAGTGGGGGGGGGGGGAGGGAGGAGGGTGACCTGAAATGACCTCTTCTGGTCCAGAAAAATCCCTCTCTGGGACCAGTAAGGTCCCAAAGGTGCCAGACCAGGGAGGTCCAACCTGTATTCCTTTTGAAGACCGATGACTACTTTTCTTCTCTAGCTGTAGCCCTTCTCATCTTTTCTGGGTACTATTTCCTCTCTTTGTTAGTATTGATTTAGGAATGAAGGCCTGAGGGAAATAATCATCAAGAGGAATTTACTAGCTCTCAGTTTGAATTGTTTGTTTGTTGTTGTTGCTATATTTAATTGTGGATCCAGAGAAGCCTTCTCTCTGCATTCCTAATAGGTCAGACACTTCAATGGCGATACATATTCTGCCAGGAATTTAACAAATTAAAAGCATTATGCTGACCTTACCAGTCTGAGGCACATGGTAGTCTAGTAGCAGTGCAGTGAAGGGTCCTTGACTACCAATGGCTAAGGGGACTAGAAATAACTCAGTGCCCCTCTTTCCCCTCGTCCCAAGGGATAAAGGGGAAAGTTGGATTCAAAACTGAGCAATGTCTCAGCTGCTGCTGATAGTATGTGGTGACCAGGAACCTGATCATACCTCAAAACTGGTTGACCACATATTCTTGGAGTCAGGAAATCCTAACAGGCCTCAATACATTCCAGCAAGACAGGCCAAAACTGTATGCTAAGTGTCATTTGCATTTAGAATAAAAAAAAATTAGTGTCCAGGAAGTGAATGTTCCAGTGCTAATCTATCATTCATAATAAGAATGTATTGTTAATTATTATTATTGAAAATAAAAATAATTGATCTTTAAAATAATACTGGTGCTTCACAATAATGACCTCTGCATAGGGGTAGTAATAGTAAGTTAGCACAGTTGGTCAGCCAAGCCTAGTTCCAAGTGTAGTGTCCCTCTCCACCCGGTTACCTTCTTTAATGCCAATCTGCCTACAGATTTCGATGGACAGGTCTGGGTTCTTCTGGATCCCGCCATCCACTCAGCAGGGTGTATCTTCTTTATTTTTTCCTATGAATTTATTTGGCGGTGCCTCCACCCCCTCACTCTTTCCTGGCAGGGTTACCAGGGCAGTTTGGGAGGAAAATTCTAACCACAGGGTAGTCCCCACTTACATGCCAGATAGTTGGAGACCTCCAAAAAATAACTCAAACACATACAATACATTCAACACAATAATTATATTAAACAGGAAACAATTATACTTAACAGGGTAAAACACTATTTTTAGGTTCACCGGTGCCCATGCTGCTAATACCTGTGACTTTCCTCAGTCACGTGACTTAATGTAGCAAATGTAAGATTAGTGTCCTGTTGGTACGCGTACTTTGTTGGGGCCCTTGATGACCTATGACCACAAAATTCATCTCTGCAGTGGTTTAGCAGTGTGGCTGACTGGGTTCAGTACAGCCCAAAGGACTCACAAGCGGGAGAAGGTGGTAAATCCCTCCACAGGTTTAATATGCAGCAGGTTATAAAATCCCAAACCCTTACTCCCTGGCTTGAGGACACAGTTCAGGGAGTAGGGGGTCCCCAAAATAAATTCCGTGACTAATTAACTAAAAGATGGTGCACTCACAAACTCTATGAGTGATCCTCAGGTTCATAGATGACTCTGGATTCCTCAGTCACAGGAGAGGGTCTGATCTCTGCTAGCAGGGATCCTATTCAGGCAGGAATCAGGCTGCTTCTGCCCCAGGATTTCCCCTCACCACAAAAGGGTGCAGGGCTCAAGGTGCAGAATATACAATGGTACTAAAATCCAAACTGTAGTCTCCTAGCCCAGCATCCTGACACACTCACAGCAGGCAGCAGCCCTGAACTAGCAGACAGAGCAGAGCTGACCATGTGGTGACTGTGGAGACCATGTGGTCTCACCTAGGCTATGTCTAGACTGCAGGCTTCTTTCGAAAGACGCTCTTTCGAAAGCATCTTTCGAAAGAGCCCGTCTAGACTGCAATGCGCGGATCGAAAAATCGATCCGCTTTTTCGAAAAAGAGCGTCCAGACTGCTGGACACTCTTTCGAAATTGAAAGCCACCCGGAACTGCTTCTGCCAGGGCATGGGGGCAGCATTTCCTTCCGGGTGCTGCCTGCCTGCCCTTTGCAGAGACGCGTGGTGAGAGGGACACTCCTGAACACCCGTTGCTCTGCTCCTGCAGCTGCCTTTGCTGTCCCTCGAGGAAGTAAGCAAGGCATTGCAGTGCTGGTTTGGAGTGCTCAGCTTCCTGGGACACCCCAGCAGCTTTTTTCTTTTGAGGTTTTTCACTTTGAGACCCTTTTTTTTGGCATGGAGCCAGAGCTGCCCCTGGGCAGGTGATGGCCCCACACCACCATACTGCAGCTGTTGCTGCATCTGCATGACACTGTCATGAGGCTACTTCCCGAGCTGGACCCAGACCAGAGGTACGAGGGGCTCCTCCGACAAGCAGCCGCACTGCCCTTGCCTCCAAACTTTTTCGTGGACAGGCGTGTTTGGAGGTTTGACACCAGCTCTGACTGGTGGGACCGGCTCGTGATGGAGATCTGGGATGACCAAGACTGGCTACGCAACTTCAGGATGAGAAAGACCACTTTCCAGGAGCTGTGTACCTGGCTCGCCCCTGCTCTGCAACGACAAGACACCCACCTGCGGCCCGCCATCCCCCTGGAAAAGAGGATCGCCATTGCCCTCTGGAAGCTGGCAACCCCCGACAGCTACCGCTCCGTGGGACACCAATTTGGCGTGGGCAGGTCTACCGTAGGATCCATCCTGATGGAGGTAAGTCATTGTCTGGGGACAGTCACAGTTTGGGGTGGGGGGAAGGGAGACTGTCAGGAAGGGCCAAGTGGAGTGGGAGTGGGAGGGAGCTCCTCCACTCACCCTGAATTGTTGGGGGGGGGGTTCTGAGGAGGGGATTCCCGGGGTGTTTGAGAGGGAAGGTGGGCGGTGGGTTCTCCTCCTAAGAGATAAGGCACCCCTTCTAACATTTTGTTGTCTGTCTCATTCTGCAGGTGGTGAGGGCCATCAATTCGGAGCTGCTCAACAGGCTCATCTGTCTACAAGATCTGGACAGCGTCATGGCCGGCTTTGCTGCCCTCGGCTTCCCGAATTGCGGAGGAGCGCTCGATGGGACACACATTGCAATCCATGCACCGCCCCATCGAGCAGCCCAATTCATCAACAGAAAGGGCTACTTTTCTATGGTCCTCCAGGCCCTGGTCGACCATCGTGGCCAGTTTTCGGACATTTGTGTTGGGTGGTCAGGGTGGGCACACAATGCCCGGATCTTCAGAAACTCGTACCTCTACCGGAGGCTTCAGGCAGGAACATTTTTCCCCCATCGCGAGTTTGCGGTTGGGGATGTGCACATGCCGGTGTGCATAGTGGCTGATGCCATGGCTGATGAAGCCCTACACCGGCCACCTGGATGCGAGCAAGGAGCAGTTAATGCTCACCTTAACCGGTCTCGCAACCAGGTGGAATGTGCGTTTGGACGTTTAAAAGGCAGATTCCGGTGCTTGCTCACACGCCTCGACATGGGGGAGAGCAACATCCCTGAGGTGGTGGCCGCGTGTTGCGTCCTCCATAACCTCGTGGAGAGGAAAGGGGATGCCTTCCTACCAGGGTGGGGTAGAGGTGCTGATGGCCAGGAGAGGCTCTTTGCCCAGCCCCGGACAGCTGCCATCCGCCAGGCTCACCGGTCTGCTGTTGGCATCCGGGAGGCCCTCTGGGAGCAATTCTCCAGTGGAGGCCACTGACTCTACTGAGGGGCTTCTGCCTGGGGACTGGGCCCTGGCCCAATAGAAGCTTCCCTCCACAACCCATCTCCTGACCCTGTTTGGACACATCAGAAACACCAGGGTGTGTTGCAAAATAAAATGTTCTGTTTAATTTTTGTACATATTCTCAAACAATAGTATAAATGTAGCAAACATAACAAAAATTTTTTTCATTTTTGTTGTTGAAAACACTATTTACAATAAAGAAACATTTTGTTGAACCCTTTGTTTGTGCTTTAACTGGGGTGATGGGGGTGCTTGAAACCTGGAGGGGGGAAGGGGACTGGAAACCTGGAGGGGGGAAGGGGACTGGAAACTTGGAGGGGGGAAGGGGATCAGGTTGCACGGGGCTTGCCAGATTTCCCTCTCCTGCCTGGGCCTCGTGTTTGGTGTGCTCCACGGCTACGGGATCGGGTGGTGCACCTGTCGGTTGGCTGGCTGGGGTGCTCTTGGGACGTGGAAGCCTGGGGGAGAGGAGGGCCAGGGGGGGAAAGGGATGCAGTTGTGGAAGGGGGGTTTGGTGGGGTGGGGTCATGGGGTGCTGGAGGAGCAGGACCAGGCACAGCAGCAGGCAAGCCGCAGACCTCCCTGAGAGTGGCGCACAGGGACGTGCGCTGCAGGACCAGCTCGTCCATGAGCCGGTCACGCCAGCGATCCTCTGCCTCCGCCCTCTCTCGCAGGATGGAGTTGAGCTCCTGCACGGCCTCCACGTGCTGCCTCAGGATGTCCGCATAGACACGCCTGTGTCTGCGGCTCCCATGTCCCCGAGATGGAGATGGAGGTGGGGATGGGGTGCTGCGGCCCTCTTCCACGGCTGGTCCGGCTGTGGAGGAAAAGAAGAAGACACAATCAGTCCTAAAAACTGGACTCTGTAGCACTTAAAATACTAACAGGATGGTTTATTAGGGGATGAGCTTTCATGGGCCAGACCCACTTCCTCAGATCAGAGTAACACGGCTACATTTCTATCACAATCAGTCATGTGTGCAACAGCTGTACAAAAAGGGCGTGCCCTCTCCCTTGAGACAGGGGAATCAGACATTCTGAAGGTTACACTGTGTGTGTGAGACCTGGGCATCAGCCTGAGCATGACAGGTTTCCCTTGTGCATCACCCACTGTGCACCCACCTACCTCCCTCCCCCCCCAGGTGTGACACAACCTCACTGTACTCACCTGCTGCTTCCTCTCCTGCGCCAGATGACGCCTGGGAGGCCTCTGGGGTCTGGGTGACTGGCTCCAGGGTGAGGGTCGCCGTCTCCTCACTGTCCTCCTCCTCTGGGACCATGTCCCCGTCTCCAGACTGCTCTGGGTCCTGCTCGGGAGCGTCCACCACGGGGTCTGCCAGTCCAGACTGGACGAACTGCCGTGGTGTGCGTGCTTCTCCACTGCCACCCAGGATCTGGTCCAGCTCGGGGTAGTAGGGGCAGTAGTGGGGGGCTGCCCCAGAACGGGAGCTCTCCTCCCTGGCCTTGACGTACCCCTGGCGCAGCTCTTTTACTTTGGACCGCACCTGGTCCTGGGTGCGGGGGTAGTGGCCCTTCTGGGCCAGGGCTTCAGCCATGCGGCCATAAATATCAGCGTTTTGCCGCCGGCTTTTGAGGGCCTATAAGGCCTCCTCCTCTCCCCAGAGCTCCAGCAGGCTCTTGATCTCTGCGCCAGACCAGGATGGTGCCCGGCGTTTGGAGCCCTTGGCTGGGTCCCCAGAAGGCTCTGTGGAAGGGCCAGGACGGTCTTGGGGCTGGGACATGCTGCAGCAAAGTAGCCATGTGCTCTGGCTCCTTCTCTGCAACAAGTGGCTGTGAGGGTGCCTGTCCCTTTAAGGAATGGCTGCAGCCAGGAACCACAGACGTGCAACCCATGGCCCAGATTGTCCACCAGGGCTTCTTCCTGGAGGCCAATACTTTCGAAAAAAAGGGCTCCCCCCGTCCACACTCACTTACTTTCGACGGATCTCCCTCGAAAAAGGCGTTCTTCCTCGTAAAATTAGGTGTACAGCCGTCGAAAGAAAAGCCGCGTTCTTACGATTTACTTTCGAAAGAACGCGGCTTGAGTCTGGACGCAGGGGAAGTTCTTTCGAAAAAAGGCTACTTTTTTCGAAAGAACCCCTGAGTCTGGACACAGCCCTAGGGAGCTGGAGGGCTAATTCTGGTTGGGGAAGTTTCCCAGCAAACTCTACAAACTGGGAATCATCAGTGGAGAAGGAGAACCCAGTTGAGAGATCTTGCTTTCAGGTCCCTAGAGGCCAGTTCTCAGGGGGGACCCTGGGACTTACCAGCTCCCCACACAGCCAGTCCTGCCCTTGCCCTGGCTGGCTCCAGACTGACTCATAAAAAAACAATGGTTTCTCCCCTTTCCTGAACTCCCTGGGTGGGGCATCTCACTCCCTATTTGTTGCAGGGCAAACTCTGAGTTTGCCTTGGCTCCTCCTCCCTACCAGGAACAGTGTGTCTTTACCTGAGCTGCCAGAGCTCCAGGAATCTAGGTAATCTCCTTGGGGGTTACACAAGTATGGAAGAATAAAAGATACATTATGCACAAAAGGTTACGTCTAGACTGCAGGCTTCTTTTGGAAGAAGCTTTTCCAGAAGAAATCTTCCAAAAAATCTTCTGAAAGAGCGTCCACACTGCCAAAGCGCATCGAAAAAGCAACCTGCTTTTTCGAAAGATAGCATCCACACTGAATGGATGCTATCTAACATTTAAACCGTGATTACTATGGACGGAGTGTCCACTAGGGCACCTGTGCTTTTTCCTCTTTCCTCTTGTTTTGAAAGAACTCCCTCTGTCCCATCCACACACGCCTTTTTCTGAAAGAGCTTTCAGAAAAAGGCTTCTTCCTCATAGAAAGAGGTTTACCAATGTCGGAAAAACCCCTCTGTTCTTTCCATTTTTTCGAAAGAACACGATTGCAACATGGACATAAACAACGTTTTTTTTGGAAAAACAGCCGCTTTTCCAAAAAAACTCTCTAGTGTGGACATGGCCTATGTTTAAAGAACATCATGGCTGTGAATTCAAGCACCCAAAAGTTAGGAAATGCAGTGAGATAGTTAATTCAAGTTAGTCATCTCCCTGTAAAAACACACTTTTGGCAGTGAAGACACAGCAAGAGACAGTTTGGATGTGTCCCTTTTAAAATATAAAAAAAATATAAAAAAAATCAACAGCCCTTAGAACTTCAGGACTAATCCTAAATTATCTTTAGCCTCACATGGGACATCATGCTTCTCATCCTAGAACTTCCTTTCTTAACTCACATTTGTTAAAAATAAAGTGTGTTAACTATATGGTGATAGATATTGAAATATATCAAAATAAAGATATGCATCCATGAGTTCCAAAAGCAATCTGATGCTAATTCAGCTTTGTAGCTTTGTAGATTTATGTATTTATGATTATTTTTAAAACATATGTGCTAAGTGTTGCCAACCCACGCTCTGGGAGCCCCTTCAAATATTTAAAACAGCACAATAATCAACAGTTGCAGTGAACAGCTAAAATACACTGCCAGCCACCCATACAGTCATAAGTCATTCTTTCCCCAGAGCTGGTAAGTCATGGAAATTCATTTTGCAGGATCCTGGGAGCCAAGCTGACCTGAGCACATGGAGATAATCATCTGTGCTGCCAGCCAAGTGATCTAAGCCAAGTGGTACAGCTAAACCTTCAGATTCTGAGGGATTCACAGCAGTGATTGTATGCAGTTCACAGAGTAAGGGTGCCTCACAGCCACCCTATGATCATCCTAACTGATCTGTGTGTCCGGGAGGGAAACCATTTTTCTGCATATTCCAAATAAAGTGGGAAAACATGACAAAAGTATTACTAAATTATATTATGCTGTTCAGCCACAACCTTATTTAAAGCTAACCTTAGCCATACCTGGCAGTGTATTAAATGATCTTATGATGAATACAACTGATGTATATAATAAGCAAGCTCCCCAGCCAGTCCATATCTGTTGCAGAAGTATGTGGTGTCAGGTGTAAATTAAGAACAGAACCAGAAGGAAAACAGAAACAAAGGTTTCAGGAAGATCTCATCAACATGCTACTATTCAATGCCCAAGAGAGCATTTAGCTATGAAGTACTTTCACAATGGACAGACAAGAAGCAGAATTTTGCAAGATTTTGAATTGTAAACAAACTACACAAAGACACCAGAGATATATAGTATCAGAGGGGTAGCTGTATTAGTCTGGATCTGCAAAAGCGACAAGGAGTCCTATGGCACATTATAGACTAACAGATGTATTGGAGCATAAGCTTTTGTGGGAAAAGACGTACATCATGAGATGCATCTGATGAAGTGGGTCTTTGCCCACGAAAGCTTATGCTCCAATACATCTGTTAGTCTATAAGATGCCACCGGACTCCAGGGATATATAGATATCTTCTTTAATTTATGCTATGGGGAAACAAAAAGCATATCTTTAAAACATAGAAGATCGTAACAAAGATGACTACGGAAGGATTTCTGACTATATTTGATTTATACTTTGTACCTCAGACAAATGAGGATTATGAAATTGCATGTTACCAGTACAGAATTCAAAAACCAGGGGAAAATTTTTAATGATTTATAATAGCATTGCATACATTGGTGGAAAACTATGATTTTGGGACTGTGAAACATGAAAATATCTAAGACAAACAGGTTATTGGGCTCATCCATAAAGGACACTAACTTATAAATACTGTGACTGGGCCTCCAGTCAGTGCAGTAGATGGGCATCAGCAAGGATATAAATAAGAAAATATCTGCATGTGAACCTTACAGAACTAACAGACTAACACCACACAAAGAACTTTTAATACCAACACTTTGACTTGATGGGCCTTGAAAGAGACTAGCTGCAGATTTATGCAAATTGAGTAGACATCATTATCTAATCGTTGTGGACTATTCTGCCAGGTATATAAGAATAATATCCTCAAAAGGCATAACACGTCACAGTGTTATCAAGAACCTGAAATGCACTTTTGCTCATTTCAGTATTCTAGAACAACTAATGACAGACAACAGACCACAATTTACTGCAGCAGACTTTAAGTCCTTCCAAATGAAATATGAATTTGATCAAATTACTAGCAGCCCGCATTACCCACAAGTGAATGAAGAGGCTGACAGAGCTGTACAGAAAGCCAAGAAAATCCTACAGCAGGAAGTTCCATTTCTTGCTCTTTCTGAGTAAAAGATCAAGACTAATAATGGCTACTGCATATAGTCCAGCACAATCCATGATGGGAAGACTATTCAAACCTACTGTTCCAACTTTGGACAAGTACCCTTTTCCAAAGTGGCCAGACATGACAAGAGTAAAAAAAATACAATAAAAAGTATAAAAGAGCTTCTGAAAACTTGTACAAGATCTCTGGTGACTATGTTCAGGTCACACTAGATGGAGAAAAAGGATAGACAACTCCACCTATTGTAAAGAAATGAATTCAGCACTAGATCTTAGGTGATTGAGACTAATGGTGGCAAGCTCAACAGACATTGTCAATATTTACACTTTGAACCTCAGCAAGAACAGTCGATGGTGCAAATTCTGCAGAAGGAGACTCAAGAATTCTAAACTGACCACAGCCAGTTCTGCAACTAATGGACAGCAAGATGACCAAGTTGTTCCATGTTTGTATTGTGTAATTAACCAGCATGACGCAGAGATATTTAACAGACAGATATATACTGAACTGACAGTATAAATTTTGTGGATGGTAGAACTCAAAGGGACAGATGTAATGGAATGCCAAACTGTATTATATTGTTCAGCCAAAAGGTAGTGCTGTGAGCACAATACCTTGTTTAAAGCTAACCTTAGCCAGTCCTGACAGAGCATTAAAGAATAGTATGATGAACACATCTGGTGTATATCTGGTAGAGAAGTGCATGACACCCATCCTTCCCTTTCCCCTTGCAAATTAAATTTTTCAAGCTTTAGAAAACATTGGTGAGTTTGTTAGTTTAAATCATTGCAAAAGATATAAATGATGTTAATTAACCATCTATTTTAACAGTGAATGAGAGATGTCAGAGGTTTATTGCTTCTCTGTGTCAATTTTTTATTGTTTTCAGTGTTAAGAAGTGGCATGGCAATTGGTTTCCTGAAGCAGAAATTCACAGCCTAGAAATTCAGAGCATAAAACCATGCTCTAACAATTGAGAGAGACATTCTCAACATTGCTGCTCTACAGAAAGAATCTACAATGTTTTGGTCCAAAGTTTTGTGTTAATCTCCATTTGTTTTCATTTCTACTGGATTAAAGAGATTTGTCTGAGGTTTTGAGATAGAAATTTCCTATCTTTTTGCAGGTGCATTGTTGTTCTAGGACCTGTTATGTTATTTCAGGGAAATACAATGTGGTAGAAAGAAGGCATTCTGTGGACAGTGACTATGGGTGTGTCTACACTGCAGAGGTTTTTTTTTTTTTTAAGAAAAACAACTGTTTTTCCAAAAAAAAAAAAATTCACTTACATTCACACTGCAATCATGTTCTTTCAACAACAACAACAACAACAAAAAAAAAAAAAAAAAAAAAAAAAAAAAAAGGAAAGAACAGAGGGGTTTTTCCAACATTGGTAAAGAAAGAAGGAAGAAGCCTTTTTCTGAAAGAGCTCTTTCGGAAAAGAGTGTGTGTGGACTGGGAAGAGGAAGTTATTTCGCAAGAAGAGGAAAAAGCTTTGGTGCTCTGGTGGCCACTCCGTCCATAGTAATCACAGTTTAAATGCGAGATAGTGTCCACACTGAATGGATGCTATCTTTTGAAAAAGCAGATAGTTTTTTTCAATGCACTTTGGCAGTGTGAATACGCTCTTTCGGAATAAGCTTTTTTCAGAAGATCTCTTCTGGAAAAGCTTCTTCCAAAAGAAGCCTGCAGTCTAGACATAGCCTGTGTGTCTCTAGAACTGTGTCTTCAACAGAGTTGTTGAAATCAGTTAGTTAAATTTTCCTAGAAAATCACTCAGCATTAATGGCTTAATATGTTGCGCTAACAGCTTAGGCATAACATAACCATGACTTGATCTATTAAATCTAGTAAATGATTCAGGGTCTGATACATGACTTATAAAAGCCAAAAAAACTTTTTTTCTTTTTTATAAAATAATAACTTTTTTATTATGCGACACAAAGGAATAAAAACTAACAACCAGGCATGATGCTGATGACTCTTATTCCTAGTTTAACTCTGGGTTTTCTACGTAGTTATGTCATGTGCAAATTAGCTGCTGAGCAGCAGCAAGTTGTACCAGGTCAACAGTGCAAGGCATGTGAGATGGGACTAACTGTTAGAAATAGGATTACTGTCTTAAAATAGACCAACTATACAAACCATAAAGTGACTTCAGGAGAACTCTTTAGTTTAACTGATACTTCTGGGGACTGAGGTGCAAACCTCTGAAAGGCCCAAACATTAATCCAAAGATTAGCAATGCTGTGGGATGTATTAATGTCAGTGGAGCCGATCAGCAACTGTTCTGGTCTCTTTTCTAAGCATTGCTTTATTAGAATGATTAGAACAGTGGAGATTGGTTTCATTACTCGTGTCTTAGGAGTCAGTATTGGAAGAACCCAATGAATTGTATTAGATGTGAACAGCTTTGTTTGGTGGGAAAGGAGAGAACAAATATATTTGGAAAAATGGATTTAACACTTTTTTTATAGTTCTGTCTGACAAAAACATTAGAAAGGCATAAAGCATTAGCTGCCAGCCCAAAGTTTAGATCTCACAGAAAAAACAAAACAGGTTTACAAAATCTAACAGGAACAAGAAGATGTTCCTTGTTTCTCATTTCACTGAAAACAATTCTGCGGTAGCCATTAGTAACTATCAAGATACAATTTTAAATAAGATTGGATATTACCAGAATCAACTTGTTTTGAAAGTTGGGTTGGCTTACATGCACAAATGCAGTAGAAAGTAAAAGTATATCTATGCTGCAATAGAACACCTATGGCTGGCTTCTGTCAGCTGATTTGAGCTTATGAGGCTATGGGACTATAATACTGCAGTGTATACATCCAAGCCTGAAGTCTGAGACCCTACAAGGGGAGAGTGTCCCAGAGCCCAGGTTCTAGCCCAGTGGTCTCCAACATCTTTATGCCCAAAATCACTTTCTGAATTTAAAGGCAACCCAAGACCACTCTGCCCTTTCCCTGAAGCTTCACTTTCCTCACTTCATCCTCCCCTCTCCATCATTTGCTCTCCCCCCAACCTCACTCACTTTCTCCAAGTTGGGGGAGGGGGTTGGAATTTGGGAGGGGGTGCAGACTGTAGGTTGGGGTTGAGAGGTTCACAGTGTGGAAGGGAGCTCCAGGCTGAGCCTGGAGCAGGGAATTGAGGTGCAGGAGGATGCTAGCACTGGTAGGGGGATCAGGGCTGTGGCATCAGGGCTGCGGCTTGGAGAGCCAGAGCGGGGTATGGAGTATTGGCTATGAAGGGGGCTGGCATGCAGCCTCCTGCCAGGTGGCACTTACTGCGGACAGCTCCTGGTCAGTAGTGCAGTGTGGCTGAAGTAGGGTGCTGCTCCTGGAAGGGGCCAATGCCTGTCTGTTGCCCTGGGGGTTTGGGGCTGGGGGTACATGGCTCCGCATGTTGCCCCTCTCAGCCAGCAGCACTCCCTCAGCTCCCATCAGTCACAGTCCCTTCTGCCTCCTCATCCTCCTTCACTCACACAGGGTAGTGGGGCCTCACTGGCCGCTTCCAGGAATGGGCCGGAAGGAGGCAGAGTCAGGCAGGAAGCCTGCCGATCACAATTGACTGGGAGACTTCTCAGGATTGACCAGTCGATTGCAATTGACTGGTTGGTGACCACAACTGTAGCCCGCAGGAGCGGTCCTAGACTAGCTGCCAGCGACTGGCGCCCTAGGTGAAACATGCAATCGGCGCCCCCACCTCCAAATCCCTCAATGATATTGCGCCACCATTTGGCGCTCCATTTTACTTTGATTCCTAGGCGACTGCCTAGTTCATCTATATGGATGGGCCACCCCTGGTAGCCTGAGCCCAGACTCCTACAGTGCAATTTTATAATAACCCAGTCCCCATGAGCCCATGTCAACTGACACAGGCCAGCCATGGATGTTTTATTGCAGTGTAGACAAACCCTAAATGCCTACATTTTTAAAATGACCACTAGTTTTGGGTGTTCAATTTGAGAAACTTTTTGGAATCTCAAATTTGACACCCAAAATCAGGAGCCATTTTGGAAAATCTTGGCCTTATGTTTTTTAAGAAGATTCACATTACTTAAGCTTTGCCTTTACGTAGTCTGGTTGATTGTTACTACTGACAACTTTTTTTCTTGTTTTTCTACAGTGGATGTATGATTTCTAATTATGACATAATCAGGAAAACATTTTACTTTTTTTTGTTCTGTTGGCAAGAAAGTGCTCCCAGTCTGGGAGGAAAAGATAACATAAACTAAACCAGACTTGGCTCATTATATTTGCTAATATAAAGTGAGAGATGAATTTTGTACATTGGATTATTTCTAAAAATGTGGGGTTTGGCATGGGGTTTTTTTTGTTTTCATTTTTGGAGCAGCACCTGCAACCATTTTCCAGTCTCTTTCATAAAACATGCTGATGTTTTTCAGCTTGAATACTTATAGCTTTACCTGTCACTACATCTTGTCCAGTGCCACATTGTTAAAATCATAGAGAGATCACTACAGTGGCTCACTGGTAGTAAATCAATTATTTGGTTTTATGTCTGTATATAAAAGCTTAGATCAATATTCTGGACTCTCATATGCTTCAGGGGAAAGAGGATATATATAGGGAACCCGTTCACTTCTAGCACATTCACACAGGATGGCAGAATATGCAGCTAATGCTCTTTACTGGAGTAGGTGGAATATTTGACTACTGAGCTTGGTAACATGGTCAGTTGGATTGAATTCAAGACCAGTTTTTTAGCCCCTAATTTACATGGTGCAGTTCAGCAGCAGACTCTCGGGAATTGTATTGCCCTGTATAGACAGGATGGTACTGGAGCCCACTGCTGCTCTGCCCTCCATAACACCTCACAATCAGAAGAGCAGAGATTTGCCTTATTCAGTGGGAAAAGTAATTTTTTGAATGATTTATCTGCAGGGATGGCTGCTACCAATGTGACCTTGGGAAGAATGGAGAGTCCACTGTTCAAGAATTCAGCATTGAGCTCCCATGGTACGTCTACACTGGAATAAAAGACCCATGGCATGGCCATAACTGAACCAGGTTAGCTGAATTGGCCTCACAGGCTAAGATTGTTGTACAGACATTCAGCTTTGGGTTGGAGCCTGGGGTCTGGGAGGTGGAAAGGTCTGACAATCTGGGCTCCATCCCAAACTGAACATTTACACAACCATTTTACTGCCCCACAGCCTGAGCCTACAGTTAGCTTTAAGTGTTTAGTTATTGTATAGACAAAGGTTTCTGCCTACAAACAAATCACACTAACCAGGGCTCAGACCCAGTGTTTCATGACTTTGTAGGGGTGGCTGAGCCAAACCCTAAGCAAGCTGAGATCCTCAGGTTCAAGCCCTATTAACTTTGTAGTGTAGATGCAGTCCCTCTGAACTTGTGCTCTACGAGTCTGCAACAAGTATTTCACAATCCCACATGCAGATGATCTTTGTCCTCTGGACAGTCAAGCTTAAGGGACAGTCAAATTGTCCCACTCTGCACCATGAACAGATCAGCCACATTTTAGCAGGGTGCTAGGAAGTCAGATATGGGTGGTTGGACTCAGACCCACAAAATGTGGGGTAGACTTTAAAACTCCTGATTGGGACCCAAGGTTCAATATTTTGTAACACAGGGTTGCAAAAGGAGTGCAGATGCTTAAGCCTTAAGTTAATAATAGACACAGTGTCTGCTCATTCAAGTTTTATTAACTCTGGGCTTACATTGCACTGTACGCAGAAATATTGCCTGTGAGTGCCCCACCCCAAATTTACCAACAGTGGATCCACAACCATAACATCATTTTATGTACAGGAATATTGAATAGAGAGAACATGGGGAGATCACCATGTCTGTTTTACCTTTAATTTACCTGTGACTCAGATATTTCCTCCCCTTTTTTAATGAGGCCTGGTTTGGCAATATATTAGAAGCTTACATTGTGACAGAGCCCATTTTCTGCACAAGTCTGCAAATTCTTGTTGTTCCTTCATGTCATTCCAGAAGAATGTGATGCTTTGACATCAGTTTTTCTAGGGCTTCACTATTAACAATCACCCTTGGTGATAAAACATTGGCCAGCAAGTGGAACCCTGACACCCACTGCTGTATCATATACAATCTCTTTCATAAAGGAGGCTTCCGTGGAAATAATAATTTTCAGAAAAAAATTAACAGAAATAGAGGTCTGGCAAAAATAAATGTTATATCAGGAGCTGACTTTGCCAAACATAACGTTTTCTCAGGAGCAGAACTTGGCAAAATGAATGTTTTATCAAGAGTCAAGGATTGGAAAAAGTAACATTTTATCAGAAGCAGAGACATATGGAAAACACTGTTTTTTTCCAAGGGACAGGGACCACAGCAATTTAATCAGGAGAAAAGCTTGCTGAAAGTGGAGTTTAATCAGAAGTTTTGCTTAAGGAAAATAATATCTCATGAAGGAGAGGGGCTTTCCAAAAAATATTGTTTCGTTACAAGGAGATGGGTGAAAATAACTTTTCATCAAAATGAAGGGGGTTAAGGAAGGATGGATTCAGTTGATACTAACATATTAATTGCTCTTGCTTTCTAACGGTCATAAGCTTTGCTCCTGAGAACACATCACTTGCCCACCTCGTGCCTGCCCGAGCTAAAATGCTAGTTTTGTGCTGCTGACAAAATGTTATTTTTGGCTAATGAGACATTTTTAGAAAGCTCCCTGCAGAGGGAAGATATGCAAATTGACTATAATACCTGCAACAGAGCCAGATATGTCTTTGAGCCAGATTACTAGTACCTGCCCAAGCAGAGTTACTTATGAATGTCTAGAGTGGCCAGCAGGTGGGTTTAGAACAGGGAGGTATGAGTGTATATAAATAGGAAACAATGTCAGTTTTACACTCACCCAAACCACAGTGTGTTGGGTCTCTAATCTTAAACCAACCTGCAGTTCTGAAATGCAATTATGGAGTAGGAGACAGTGCCTCCAACATTTTATTCCCCGAGTCTCATGCTAACTGACTTAATATGGCAGAGATTTTAGAATCTGTACTTTGCACTTTTCCCCCATGTCTGGAAGTTTGTATACAGCCATGATTCTGCCTCATCTAGCCAGTAGTCAATAATGTAGTTCTTCCATTTCTCCCTTTTCCTTCAGCCATCCATTGCTTTAAATGAGATTCACTCTCCTGCAGCTGACTCTTCAAGTTACTAGGGGGCTGTCTCCTCTGCTTCTTACGGTTGCCTACTGCCTCCCCCCGTCCCCGGGCCACTTTTACTTTGCTGAGAGAGCCTGTTGATGCTGATGACATCATTCTGTCACTCAGCAGAAACATTCTGTCATGTGTCTGGAAAAACTTTTTTATATAGAGAGCAAGATTTAATAGGAATAGGAGAAAAAAGGCTGAAAAACTCAACACACCTCTATATCTCACCACACCTTCATGTCCATGTCATACCATTTCTTCCTGCTGCAATATTATGTAAATAACCAGGGTAAGATGTCACATATTATTTTACTAGAAAACTTACCTAGCATTACCCAGGTTGGCCTGGAGTGGAAGTGAGCTTCACACCCTGGCCACAGGCTTCTTCTAGGTGCCAGCCAGAGTTGAGGGGAATGGAGCTGTACACCCTGGTCACAAGCTTTGCCCGAGGGCCAACCCATGGGCAAAGGGGGCCATGCAGCAGCCGGAAGCTGCTCCCCAGAGCTGGCCAGGGTGTCGGCTGCTGCCAGCCAGTGGCCTCCCACTGGGGTGCTTGCTGCTCCCTGTGGTCATTATAACTTTTCCTGATGCCGAACCCCTCCCTTTCCATTTTATGAAAAATATATTGCAGGCACATCCCATTGTCCTGGCACAAACCCTGACCTTGCTTTAAGTTAGGATAAGAGGAAGCTGCCTCCAGAATTTGGTGGCCCTAGCTCTTATCATTTAGGAGGAGTTCTTGAACAAATAGACTCACAGACAGACACACATTTCTACAGGCAGATAATTGCAAACCCTATGGAGGGACCAATACTGAGCATGAATATAGGATAGGTGCCAATAACCGGTGATTCAGTGTTTCAATATGAGGGCTAAATTAGCATGCACTCATGTGCAACAGAAGAATACAAATCACTAAGACCGGATGCATGAGATTCTCCATGAGTATTGCAGGAATTAAATAGGGAGTCATTGGAATCACTTGCTGTTATTTACAATGTCACTGAGCAGAGGCAGGATACCATGGAACTGGAGAAAGACTGATGTAGTATCTATTTTTAAGAAAGGTGACAGGTGTGAAGCTGGTTACTGCATTTGTGCTCTATTGGAGGTACTGTAAAATACTTGCATGAGGGATGAAATAGTTGGCTATTTTGAGACGAATGGGCAACTAAATTACAGTGGTTATGAAGAATAAATATTCTTAGACAAATCTGGTACAGTTCTTTGAAATGATGCCTGGGAAGAGGTGTGGACAATTCCCACATTGGCTGTGGGGAGGAAGGGGTTAGTGGTCTGTTCTAGAGACAGTGCCTGAAGCTAACCCTGGCCACAGCACCTGCCAGCTGTATGAACCTGGCATCAAGGCCCTCCAGAAAAAGGTAGGAAGCAGGCTTCAGAGGGACGACGGTTTCAGGGAAAGAAAGGAAGAAAAAAGTGTGTGCGCAGTGGAAGGATGTAGGGCAGAGCTGTCACAGAATCATAGAATACTAGAACTGGAAGGGACCTTGAGAGGTCATAAATCCAGATCCCTGCCCTCATGGCAGGACCAAGCATCATCTAGATCATCCCTGATAGATGTTTATCCTGTCTTAAAAATGATGGAGAGTCTACAACCTCCTTAGGGAATTTATTTCAGTGTTTAGCCACCCTGACAATGAGGAAGTTTTTCCTAACCCCCCCCCCCCCCCCCCCGCTGCTGCTTAAGCCCATTGCTTCTTGTCCTATCATCAGAGGTAAAGGAGAACAATTTTTCTCCCTCCTCTTTGTAACACCTTTTCAGGGACTTGACAGCTGTTATCATGTAAATGTAATATGTATATGTCAATACTTATGTCCCCTCTCAGTCTTCTCTTTTCCAGACTAAACAATCTCAGTTCTTTCAATCTTCCCTCGTAGCTCATGTTTTCTAGACTTTTAATCATTTTTATTCTTCTTCTCTGGCCCTTTTCCAATTTGTCCACATCTTTCCTGAAATGTGGTGCCCAGAATGGGACACAATATTCCAGCTGAGGCCTAATCAGAGCAGAGTAAAACGGAAAGCTCAGAGTTAAGGGGAGTTACTGTTAATTAAGCAAAACATTGGGAAAAGGGTGATTTTTTACACTAAATACCACGTGTAGCCAGACAGAGTCCCCTCTCCCCCACATACACATCTATCTTGTTTGCCCCTCTGAGGTGCCTGAAGCATACAGGGCAGAGAAGGAGCAATAAAATCAGCATAGTCTTTGAAGCCTTGACAGAGGCCTGGATATACTGGCTCATCTGACCCTGGGTAAACTGAAAACACAGATATGAGAGAGAGTGATCAAGCCAATAAACTGACCTCGAGGCTGCGAGAACTGCCTTGGCTGGCACCTATATTGATACGATCACACACAGTTGTCCCTGGGAGAGGAATCTCCCGCTGAGAAAAGAATGCCCAGTACTCCCAATTTAGTTCTCTCTCTTACAAGTGTAAATTAAGTTCACAACTCCCTTGTAAGAACTGGCGTCACAAAGACGGACCGGTACCCTTTGGCATCACAGATAAGAAAGAGAAATACGTGACCCCACGGGTATAAAAATGGGTCCAGCAGCCCACTCACACTGAGTGCCAATCTACCCTTTTCCTGCTGGTTGGGTTAGGTGAATTGCCTCCCGAGGTCCACGGGGATGCCAACTCGTATTTTGTCTTTCCGAGGAATTGAGGGACCGATCCTGGCCTGACACGCTGGAATCGAGCGACGCAGAAGGGGGTAAAAATTGTACCCGTATGTGTCCTTTTGTTTTTAGTGCATGCATAGAATAGAGCTCTTTAAAAATTAAGCTGTCACTTGGTACCATTATTTTCTATCTTCCTTTTCCTTTGTAACCATTTTAAGATCTGTATTTGCTAGCAGTTAAGAAGTAGAGCAATAGCCATTGTAACCACGTGCTTCATAAAGCCTCTTTAATAAACCTGTAACTGGTTAAGTTTTAACCTGACTCCTTCAGTTGCTGTAATAGAACCAAGCACAATTTAAAAGAACTGCAGCCGGTCATAAGGGACAGATATAGGGAGAACTGGGGCGTTTGGATTGTGTCGCCTCCAAGGGACAGATCCGTGGGGCATCTCTCAGCCTTCTCTAGGCTGCCCGCTGCAAAGGGATCATGTGTCCTAGCAGTTAAAGTCTGAGGTGTAATAAGCTCTCCCTGTAAATTCTGGGGCATCTGTCAGCCTGTTGGCTGCCCGCCGCGAAGGGACCCCAGTCCTAGAGGTCAAAGACATGGACGTACAACTTCTCGGGGCGCCCGTCGCCCTCTCCTAAGGCTGCCCACTGCGACAGGATCTAGCGTCCTAGCAGTTGAAGACTCAGGTGTATAACACACACACGCACTGCCCTGACCATCGGCAGACACTACATGGACTTTGTTTCAGAGCACGTTATGAAAGACTTGCTTTGGTGATTCAGAAGTGCCCAGTGCTCCTGGCCTCCGCTGCTGCAGCAGTGGCAGTGGCTGGAGCCCCTGACAGCATGCCCCAAGCAGTGCTAAGTGCTGGCTGGGGGCAGTGCAACGCTGGTTTGGCCAGCACTGAGGGCTGGTTGTCCCAGCCCCAGCCGTTCCACCTGAGACCCTGCACGTTCTAGGAGCACAGAACTGCCCCTTCCCCCCAACATGCACCTGGCTCAAGGGCCCAGCAATTTTGTTGGTCCCCACCCCGTGAAAGACTGTCATTCTCAGTGATCTTGTGGGGTTGAGTGGATTGCTTGACTCCTACTGACATTCCATGAGGGTCCTACAAAACTGAGTTCTCTTCATTTCAGGCCCTTATTGTTGGGGTTCTCAGTTTTCACTTCACTCAACTGGTCCTTCAGGTTTGAGGTATTTGGGTCTTTCGGCAGCCAGGTAATCTTACATCAAAGAATCTTACATCACTGAGGGCACTGCATCCACTTCTTTGCCCCAACTGGGAGGATATCCATGAGGTGTTCCAACACTACAGCTTCTTCCACCTGAGGCCTGGTTAAATTCTCTGGATTCAGTCATTTCCAATGATAGCCCCCGCAGGCATTAAGCCACAGACTGTGGTTTGGCCTCCAGCAGATATCTTTCTTTGTGAAATCACTATTGATAGGTCTCCAGGCTAATTCCAGTGTAGTCTAATATAGCAATCTTCACTAACAAGTAATCCAAGACTTCACAAAGAGTAAGGTTACAGTAGGCAGGACCAGTTGTGTAGCCCAGTGTCCTGGAGGCCAATGGGTGGCCATAGCAACCCTTTCAAAAGTGAAAAGGAATGCCTCAGGGTTGTCACCAGATCCCATCTGGGTGAGGCACCCCTTCATCCCTGCTTCTTCAGGGACCGGCCTTGCCAGTCCTGCTGGCTGTAGTAGCATCATGACCTTCTGGACCTGGTGTTCTTGCTGAATCTGGTGCAGGGCCACGAACTCTTGATGCAGCTCCTGTGATTGCTACTCATGCTGAGTCATCTGCAGCTGGTGTTGATTGGCAAGCCGCTGCATCAGTCAAGCCTACTGTTACTGCTACTGACTTTTCAACATCCACTTAAGGAATTTCTTGGTATCCGTGTTAGGTTGTTGCTGGGGTTTCACTGTCTAATTCCTCTTGTCTGATCTTCTCAGCATGTCCTAGTTGATGCCCACATTCTTTTTCACAAGGTTGTCACAGGGCAGGTACATTCCAACACAGTCAGTAATCAGTCCGTCTACTCAGGGCAGTGTGGCCCAGTGGCCAGAGTCCATAAGTGTCCTCACTAAGGATGGCATGGCTTAATGGCTAGCTTACATAAGAGTCCCTCTCACTCAAGATGGCATGGCCTATTGGCCAGCTGGGAAAGTTGGGTGCCCATTGTGGGGGTGACCCCTGGGGGAGAGGGGACTCGAGCTCTCCCCGCTCCTCCAAATCTTAGCCCAGGAATCTGGCAGTGGTGAGCATGTCACCACCAAGTGAGGAATGGGGATCCTCTGGAAATATGTTGACAAGTTCCTCCATTCATTGGCAAGAAATGAGTCAAAATCCCCTGGGCTGCTTCTTTCTCTTTCTCCCTCAGTGAAATTCCATGTTTTCCCCAGGTCTCTGGGGTCCTCATATGGCCCAGCTCTGGCCGGCACAGTCTTTTCTCTGGGCTCATCGAGTAGCCGGGAATCTGCCTGGAATTGTGTGTGCTGTGGTTCTGTAGTTGGGGCCTAGAGGAGCTCCCTGAAGAGAGCCTGCAGTCTGTGTCATCCCTCTTTAGCAGTCTGCACAAACTGAGCTGAGCAGCGACCTTTAATACGCTGCCTCCAAACTGAGCATGCCCAGTAAGGTTAGAGGGGTGAGACTTCCTCACCCTGCAAAGCAGAGCGAACCCTTTTAAGGCTGATGCAGGGTAGGTACACCTAGTCACACATAGCAGTATTGTTATATGTATACTTGGGTTCCAAATATTTGGTTTGTAATTTCCTGACGATTTTTTTCAATGATTGTTTACAGTTGTTCTATCTGGGGTAAGGAGCTGCCAATCATTCCTGAGTAATTGTGTCTGCATATTACTGCAGGCAACACCACTGCAGGAATGGGTAAGGAGTCTTTTATACCTCCACTCCAGACCTGACTCTGGGCTTGGTGCCTGGGTATCTCTTTTGCCAAGTAATATTACTAATGACCAGGATTTCGCAGCTAGCTATTTAAACCATTACCAATCTCAGTCTAAGTAAGGGTGATATTTGCTATTATTACACAACATGTTTGCACAGCCATTAAGCAATGGATGAGCAAATTCTTATATCTCCACTTAAACAATAATCCTTTACACGTTAGTTTCTTCTCACATTAAATTTCAGACTGTGCTAATTTTTACCATAGTGGTACCTGATATTATCAGATTTTCCTCTACTTAAAATAGGGTAAAAATAACCCTCTCATTTTAGACAGCACTACATAGTAATGATTAGTAAATATTAATTATTAATGGTGACTGTTATACATGAATTACCTGTGCTGTCCTTAGTCCTCCACCAACAGGCCTCTCTGCTTTGCATTGCATTGAAAGCAAGATAACTTTAATATTTCCTCTTCCATATCTGCAATTTCATCCCAAAAGGAAATTAGAACAATACATGATAGATTGTAATGGCTGCTTGAGATCTTACAGTTGAGCATGAAGATTCACAATTTCCCTTCAATGAGTAATTTTATGGTGACATTTACAAAAAAAAAACCCTTTTTTTTTGGAAAGGGAAGTTATCAGAAATTACTGTTAAGTAGTTATAAAAGGGTTTTTTTAGACTGAATAATTTGTGTGCCTACGGGTTACTTAGACATTATGTTGTTTTAAACATTTCTGTAATTGTTCAGTATGTGCATATTTTTGGAGAAAAATAAAATAATAAACAGAAGCATCTAGGAAGCCCAGCAGTATGGCCTGAAGTCCACATTTACACCAAACCAATGTGTGTAAATACTGTAGGTGCTTCCAAACAGCAAGCTGTATCATCTTCGATATATGCTGCAACATGTTGGCAAACTGGGGCGATTAAAGAAAGGCTTTTAATTTGCTTGGCTTTATTAGTTTAAGTGAGACACTTAATCTTATTACCTAGTTTTGGGGGGTTTATATATGATAAAGGGGTTATTACACAGTGATCCTTGTATGTTTAGGTCAGCTGTGGCAATCAATCAGTGGACACTTTGCCTTTGGCAGCACATGCTTTCATAAAAAAAAATTCCCTGGCAGACCCCTGTTAGTAATGACAGAGTAACCTCTGTCAAGTAATGTACTTGATAAATCTTGCATGTGCTGTTGACTGACAGAAGCTCTGGCTTCCTGTCTAAGCAGCAAACACAGGCTTCAAAGAACACAGAAACTTCTTTCTTCTCCCCAAATGAAATGTCTTAAAACAGGACTGGGAGAGAATCACATTTATCTCTGAGGGAAGCAGAGTGTTAAAACAAAGTTTCCAGAAGTGAGGGGATTTTTTAACCCATTCACAGATGCTCTTTCCCTTCTTTTTTCCTTTTCTTTTGCATTTGCCTGTCATTTGCAATTACTCGGGGACTTCCTTGCTGTTGTAGCATGGCACTTAGCATACACAATTATATGAAACAACAGCCTGAGTGAGTGCTCTTGCAGCTGACTTTGGTATAAATCTAATTCACACTCTCAGTGGCCAGTGATCCCTATCTTTCAGGATCAGCAGGGATGGAGTGGTAGCCCTTTGTTTAGTCTGTGCAGGGGATGTGGTAATTGTCTACAGCTGGGACTCCTGCTTTTCTTGTTTGCTTTGGTTAACTTTTAGGGAATTGCCACAGTTCCAGTGACTCTGCTGACCCTTCAAAGTTCTTTCAATGTTTAGAGCAAAATGATAGACGGATATACCACAAAGACTGTCATTCCATTCTTCTTGTTCTGAACAGGAAACCCTCCCCACCCCCATGAAGAGTTAGCTAATTTATTTAATTCTATAGATATAAGTGAACTGCATGACCACCATTGAATCAGTCCTTTACATTTGGCAATTATTTCTTTGTATTTAGGGCCCTTCCCCCTTCACAGGCCTTGATGATATTAATGGGAGTTCCACATACAGAGAAGAATCTATGAGACTCAACATGCACTTCATGGCAGGTGTTGGTGGCATCATTTCATATGGTATAAAAATCAGCACACAATGGGTGTGTTATTTGGGCAAGTAGAGCTCAACAGAGAGCATTAATAACAATGAGCAGTCCTGTGGCAATTTATTAGATACTAATAAATATATTAGGTCATGAGCTTTTGTGGGTAAAACCCACTTCATCAGATGAACTGGAGTCAAAATTACAGAATCCAGGGTATAGATAACAGCCAAAGCAGTTACCTGTCAATTTTAGGACCATTTTTCATGAAGCTATTTAAATCAGGCTGGATGTGTCCCATTGGTAGCATTTGATATGGAAATGCAAATGTCAAAGGTGGGGTAAATTGCCTTATAGTGCGTTAACCAATTAATATCTTTATTCACGCCCATGGTGATAGCGCTGAACTTGTAAATTAATTCCAGTTCATCCATCTCCTTCTGTAATTGGGTGATAAAAATCCTTTGAAAAAGAAAGGCTACTTTTAAATTCATTATTGAATGTCCAGGGAGGTTAAAATGTTATCCTATACTCAGGTTTGTGTGTGTTACCCTCTCTCATATCTAATTTGTGTCCTTTGTTGCTTTCTGATTTGGCCTATATCCATGGCTGAAAGGCTTTGAAATTATTGGGTTTTTTTAGGGGCTATGCTAACAGACAGCAAAGTAGGCTGCAAGCATACTGCTTAAATCATCTAATTAAGAGCACAGTTGTGCTTTACTAAAGTGAAGGGAGTTTTGTCATTAGCTTAGTAGGAGCAAGTTTAAACCCTAAAATTAGGTGCCAGTAGGCTTAGGTTAACAAACCATCCTAATTCCCACCTATACATACAATTCATTCTTTTGTGTTCTGAGACAGAGCAATTAATTAAAAAATGGGCTGATCAAAAGCCTGACTACACTTAAATTTTGGTCGATCTGTGACATAGGTAAATCATACTGTAGACACAGATAGGCCGACGAAAGAATTCTTCTGATGACCTGATCGCCATCCCTCGAAGAGGTAGATTTGTTACTGTGATGTAAAAACCCTTCCATCACTGCAGTGTTTGTGCTGCAGTGGCATAGGTGCCGCTCTGCTCTACAGCATTTGTAGCATAAACACACCCTGAATTTATTTCAAAAGAAACCTAAGCCACACTTTTCAACAGATGCCATTTACTGTATATCAATCAAATTGACCATGTTTACAGAAAAAGGAATTTTAAACCAACATGTGAATTACAGTGTTAAAGAAAAACAGCTTTCCAGCAGTTGCAACAGCTCTTGGTGAAAGTTGGATAAGCTGGGAAAATGGAAACTTCAAATACAGCTACTGTATAATTGCATGTTCCAGCCATCTCACTGAGAAGACAGAGCATTAGCTGGTTGAAAAACAATTAATAATGAATTTCTGGATAACTTCAGAGTAGTGGTTCTCAACCTCTTTACCATTGTGGGCTGCAAATGCAGCCCAAAATGTGTGTCCTGGACCATAGTTTGAGAACCACGGCATGCCCCCCTCCTCCCCAAAAGCCTCTATGCCCAACGCCTCTCACTCAGAGACTCCTCCCTAAAGTGGGGACAAGGAGTAGAGCTGGATGGGGGCCCCACTGCAGAGATCCTGGATTTTGTTGTATGGGGCTGGCTGGCAGGCAGCCCTAATCCCAAACCCCCAATGTGTGAGGCTGTCCAGCAGCCCAGGACCCAGGAACCGCACTGTGTGGGACTGGCCTGGCAGCAGTCCTGGACCCCGGAGCTCCATTGCATGGGGCCAGTTGGGTGTCAACCCTGGATCCTGTGGAGCCCCACCATCCAGCAGTACAGGAGCCTGGAGCTCCACAAGGAAGCAGCCCGGAACCGCAGACCCCCTGAGAATGCCTTCACCGATGAGCTGCAGTAGTGTGGATGCACTGATGTAGCCCTTCTAGAAACACATATCACTGAATGGGACTACACCATCTGTGTGTATTGCAATCTACCTCAGAAATTATTGTAGTAAACACAATTCCAGTGATCTATTCTAAGTATCCCATTATAAAATAACATGCACAGTTACATTAGTTTTATTACGCAACTGTGTGCTTTGTCATACAAAATGATCTCATCAGGATTTCTGGATACTGCAAAAAGTCAGATTGATATTTAGATCTTCTGAGTCTGAGAGGTTTTAAAGCTAGTTTGACTTTCTGTATTATTCTCTTTGTCAAAGATTTCCACTTTCATTATGGTTATTCATTGCAGAGACTTTTCAGTTTGCAATTTTAAAATCTCCCTGTACAACCTCTCTCATACTCACTATTTCCAGTTTAAACAAAAGTGACAGGGATGGCAGAAAAAGGAGGAACATATTTTTGTTGGGTTATATTCTCATATACAGTGTTTATCAATCATTTACATAGTGTATGGACAGATTCACTGAGTGATCTTCATCGTTTTGCAATGTCTTTGGAAATCTAAAATTTTTTAAATAAAAATAAAGGAAGAAGCAAATAACACATTTGACAGACTTTTCCACTGGACCTGGCTTTGAGGCAGGGGTTCTCAGCATTCGGCCCACTGGCTGCATCCAGCCCAATTAGCACACAGGTGCAGCCCAGCTAAGTGCTAACGGCCGCAGGGCCACACGGCAGGGTCCTGGTTCCCATCTGTTCAGCAGTCCGGCCCAATGTGGTCAGGTTGGGATTGAGGATCTCAGGTCTGGGATCTACCAATGGGTGAGCAGTCTCTTGTCAATGTAATTACTGTACCTCTGCAAGAGGTGGAAGTTATATCCATGAGAGAGCGTCTCCCACCAACAGCGCTGGTGTGGACAGCACTTAGGTCGCTGTAACTTACGTTGCTCAGAGTGTCAAAATGTCAAAAAATACACATACTCCCAAGCAATGCAAGTTAAAGCTAAGCAGTAATGTAGACCTATCCATGTAAAACATTGAGCCTATAGAAAAATGTATATAAATTCTACCTCTCTCATGATCAGTCATTAGGTAAATTTCACTCCTCTATACATTTTGTACATCTCTAGACTCTAAACTGCCAGGTAGGATAGTTATGGGTAAGTTATATCTTTCCTTAAAACAAAGGCTTTAAGGGTGAAATTCAAGCTTCATTGAAATTAATGCACAGTTGATTAGGTATATCTGTTGCTGGACTTAATTCCTAATTGAAGAAATTTAATTTAGAATTCAGGTATACTCCAGTTACCAAAAGTCTTAAGCAACATTTTTAGAGTGTATTATAAACTCTTCTTCTACATCTTTATATTATAAATGTGGTTGGGATACAGTTTTAAGCAGGATGAAAGATTAAACAAACAAAAAATAATGAAAAGTCAAAATATGCACACTGTGCAAAAACACGGTCACATACATTTTTCCTTGTATAAACTTCACCCAGTCTATGTGGGTTTTAACATATTTCCATGACTTTAAATAGGAAAACATCTTAAAGCTCAACCCATGGGAAACCCAAGCTTGATTAGTTTTCCCTTTTACTACAGCCTGCAGAGTGTAAAACACCGCACATCAGAATTGAATTTGTCATCTCCAGACCTCACAGGAATTTTAGGAACTAAATAGTTAGGAAGCCATCCTGGTACTTCTCTTTGCTTTAATCATAGTAGAAGTTTCAGTTTAAACATTCAGGAAATCTCCCTTATTTAAAGCAATCAACTCATTGCTGACAGAGTCTGGCTGTACTGTGTTTAATTTTTTGGCATAATGCAAAACTTGATTGGTTACAGCCAGTGCATGAAAAGGTCCACCCTTACCCCTCGCACTCCCCACCCCCTTTCCAGATCTATGCTGTATCATGCACAATTCTGAACATACTTCCTATATTTGCAAATCAGCAAGAGCTTAGTACTAACCTTCAACTGAAAAACGTACATAGAACTTCAAAATCTAGGCAAAGCCTTGTTGACAAACAACTCTCGCTGCTACGTGTTTCAGCTGTGAAAACTTAGTTACACTTCATATTTTTCCACCATCACTTTTCTCCTGTTTCTAGAGTTTCTTTTGTTGTGTGGTTAGATACAGAGCCGCGGCACATTTCCAAGATTCCAATGTACTGTGGGCAAAAGGAAAAACTCACCACTTTTTTTCATCCAGTTAGGATGGCAGCACTGGTATTTAGATAAACTAGGCTGTTCTTTTAGTGAAAGAAATGCTATCGAGCACTGGAATTGAATTGCAGAGCATATTTTAGAATTCTTAATTACCTGCACCTCCCCCATAAAAAAAGATAGTTTAGCCGCCAATGAAATATCCATCTGCTATTTTAGGCAGAGATTCTTGAATTTCTGATACCCTTTGTCAGGCATTACATTTTAATTGATGCCAGTTGTGAATCTGGGATATAAGAAAACATTATTTGTAAGAAAAGAGTCATATTTCAGCAAGCAGGAGCTGCCTTGTTATAGGGGGCCGTTGGCATTAGTGTCTTTAAAACTTATGCTACTTAAGTACAGTATGTAGTTAAGGAGTGCCCTGTTTATCTAGGATCCCCACTGATGACCGTTCCTCTAATAGCAACCCCTTGGCTTTCTGCTGTAAAAGACGAGACAATTTGAATCACTTCAGTCTGAGTCATGCTCTGGATTGTACCAGCATAACTCAGGCTATGGAACCCCTATTTTGAAATAGCGTCAAAAGAAGATGCACAATTTGCACACCTCAAATTGCGTATCTTATTTTGAGTTACAGAGCGGTGTAGACGTACCGCTGGGGAGTAACTACCAGCAAAATAAGACAGCGCTGTCTGCCTGGCGACCTCTATGCACACACAGCCATTCCTATTAGTGCAAGATAATGTGGAATTTGTACATCATCTATGCTCCCCTGGTGAATCTGGCCCATAGAGGAGTTGGCCTCTGCTAGACTGTCTACTGTCTGCAGCCACTCTTCTCTGCTCAGCTTCTCTGTTCCTCAGACATCCATCTGCAGTCTGGCAAGAACACCTCACAAATTGCAATCAGAGAGAACCTCTCTCTCTGGGTGACAGGAAAGGGATCATGTGAGGATGACTACCTGTTGTGTTCCCTCCTTCTGGGGCATTTGGTATTGGCCACTGTCAGCAGACAGGATACTGGACTAGATGGACTGTTGGTCTGACCCAGTATGGCCGTTCTTATGTTCTGCTGGCTGTGTTCCACATTTTGCTTGCTACAGTCCTATGGCAGCATGGTACTAGACTTGTTTGTGGCCCATCAGCCTTTGTGCTCACTTGGCAGCAGTGCAAAAGGGGGAAGTTCAAAGACAGGTACAGGAAATATTGGGCTGTGGCCCACCACCTTGTGGTAACAAATTATAAGGAAACGCAACATATTTATCTTGACCACACGGCTCTATTTTTAGCAACTGTGGGGATTTTGTCCCTGTTTATATCTAACCAAATTTATTAATTTTTAGATCAGTGAGCTGAAGGAGATCTTAATCCCATGAAAACTGAGCAGTAATAGGCGTGCGCGCGCACACACACTTTTATTCAAGTAAAACCTTCCATTCCAATTTTGTTTGTTTTTTCTATTTTTCAGGATCCAGTTGTAAGTCTTTTTTATATAATTAAAATATTTTATTTTCTGTCATCTCTGTGGTTCCCCCCCCCCCCCCCCTATTGATTTTATGTGAGTGTTTTTATGTGTGAGGCAGTGGTTTAGATATGCAGGCAGCTGGGGAAATGTTCAGGAGAGTCCAGGGCTGGGGGGCTGAAAATAGGTTGGTTTTCAGAAGGGAATTCGTTCATATTTCAATGGACATCACTAAGAGGCAGTGACTATTTTAAGTGCCTATTACTTATACATACGTATCTCATACTGTGGGTTTTCTATATCCATGAAAGATATAGATAACATTCTTCATTTTAGGGCTTGACTACACAAGAAAATCCTTCATGCTAACTTGAGTTTGTGCTTGGTAAATGACTCTTGTACCCACCATGCAAAAGTGTAGTAACTTCACAGTTATAGCATATTCTATACTGTGCTTTGAAATAGCTGGTTCGCTGCCTACTGAGTAAGTGCACACTAATTTTATGTGCACATGTCACTTGGTCACCCTATTCTAGCAAGCCTCAAACTGCTATCCCATGCTTCTATGCACGTCACCATTGCAGACCTATTTTTCTGTGCCTTCTCCAGGGCCAAATGGATGGGATGTCACCTTCCCATTTAAATGCTGGTACAACACCAAGATTAGGTTGTTTGGCTCTGGATTTGAATATCTCTGCATTGCAGCAGTATTATTAGAGCAGTGCTACCCCAGACTTCATGCATGTAATAGGAGATACTACTTTGACACACTGATAACATAGGGGTAGATACAGTTTACCACACTGACTGGATACATAATTTTAATTCACCAGGAACGTACATTAGGTTTCTCACAAACTGATAACATTACTAGAGCACAGACTCAATGCTTTTATGAATAATATTATAGAGCAATGTCAAATTTAAAGTCAAATAAGAAAATCATAGTAAAATAGACTTACAACAATTAGTATCTCAAAACACAACACGTGAATAGAATACTTTTGTTTCTGTTCCTTGTGAAATTCCATGATTCAGAAATACCATTATTGGAGTCATCTGCTATCCAGCAGACTAAGGTTGGCTCAGCACAAACAGGGTGAAATAGCTGTAAAAATCTTAATCTGTATCAAATATACTCTTTGGTCACTTTGGCCCACCATGTGGGCCACTTACACTGGTGAGCAGTGCCTCAAGTGCATCTATTGACTTCACTGGACTTATTTGCACAACTGCTTACCCCTAAGAGCAGCTGAGAAATGGTAAGTAGGTTGCATTAAAAATGTGGACGTTTTCCAATTTTTGGACAAAAATCTCGGACAAACGGCAAAACACCCTGAAAAGTGAAAAACCAAAATGTTGGTTCTTAAATTTCATTTTTCTCTCCTTCCTCTTTCCATCTCCTTTCTTACTCTCTTTTCCTTCCTTTATTTTGCTTTTGGAAAAGGCAGAAGAAAGGGAGAAAAAGGGGAGGAACCCAAAACTGAAGTGTGTACAACTTACAAAGGTTGTCAGAAAAGTTTGATATATAAGAATTCTTTGCAAGTTTTACTTTCTTATTTTAGAAGGGGGGGCACTTTTTAATTTAAAAAATTCAGTGAGCTCTACTCACCAGTATAAGGGTATGTCTACACTAGCCACTCTAGTTCGGACTAGGGTGGTTAATGTAGTTATTTGAACTTGCAAATGAAGCCCGGGATTTAAATATTTAAATGCAGAAGGAGTAATGGTAGTTCAAATCAGGAGCTTTAGTTTGAACTACCTAGCCCGTGCCGCATGTAGCCGCGGGCAGGTAGTTCAAACTACCGGGCATTTAAAAATGGCGGCGCCCGAGAACATGCAAATGAAGCCCAGGATATTTAAATCCCTGGCTTCATTTGCAAGTTCGAATGACTACGTTAGCCACCCTAGTCCGAACTAGGGTGGCTAGTGTAGACATACCCTAAGAGAGCTCAAACTTCAGCATTTTATGACAACATTTCACCTGTGTGCTTGTACATACAGAATCTCTGGCCATTCATTTCCTCATTATTAAGCTCTTTGCTTAGTTCCCACCAAAACTTTAATTTCACATCAGCTTTTCAATACACCTTTTACTATGCAAAATAAAGCACGTTTTGTATGTGATGCTTTGAAGTTACAACAAACTCACCGTCCATTTAAGTTGGCCTTTGTCATTTCAACAGCTCTTTTTAAATGTCACCTTACCCTTCTGTAGAACCAGTGTGACAATTTTAATAGTTTGAATATATTTGCTTTCTGATTGAAATGACTAAAGTTGTTTCCTGAAATCTTCCACTGATTAATGTGTTTTACTGTATTAACAATTTAATTATTTTACACCCTATTGTTTCATTATAAAGTCTTTCACAAATTGCGTATTTTTTTATTTAATTTTTGAAGAGGCTTTTTTGAAATTTGGCTCATCTACACGGCACCAGATTTCAGAAACAACCGCTCTTTTGAGCCATCCCTTATTCCTTGTAGAACAAGGTTTACAGGGATGGCGAAAGAGCGTGTCTGTACTTTTGAAAAAAAATTCAGAAAAGCGGACGTGTTCCTTGGATGCAGCGTTGCATTTGGGGGATATTTCCAGTATCCCCCAAAAGCAATGCAATCTAGACATAGCCATAGTGTTGGGGTTCTTCTAGGAAGTGGCTTGTTTTGGCCTGGTTTTGAAATGGGATTAGCTTGGTTTGTGGTTTATTGTGAAAGTTGGGGCACTTATTTACAGCATTAAAGTTGGCAACAGTCATTAGGCAATTGCCCAGGATCCCATGCAATGCAGGGTACCAGGAAGCAAAGTTGTTCAGCTTCTTGCTTCAGCCCCAGATGATGGGATTCAGGGCCTGGAGATCATCCCCATGCAATGAGACTTAGGCTTTATGCCATGGGCTACAGCAAGTCTAATACTAGTCCTGCTTGGAGGGTACACTGAAATGTGCTCTCAGTCACGAGCAGGCTCTGGACGCCTGGTTGAGAGCCATTGCTGTAAAACACGGTCAAGGATTTAAAGGTGTGATACAAGTAAGTAGAGAAAAAATCCTAACTGCAGACTCATGTTTGACCGTAGATATAGCTTAGATATTGAATGTTTTGGCCAGAAAGGCACAGCTACACTTAGATCCATGTCTGTAAAAAACGCATTAGTATTATATGGCATACATCTACTGCCCTTGTGGTGCAAAGAGATAAATTTGACAAGTTTCTGCTTATGAAGGGTAAAATTTTTAAAAAAGGATCATGCAGGGTTAAACTTTCAAAGGAGCCTCTGTCTAACCTCCATTTGTGCACACACATTTCCTGATTTATTTTTTCTCATGTCCCTAATTTTCATTTTGTATCCTACATCATTATTCATGTTTAGGCTTTGTCAGGTTGAGAAGTGTGCATTTTGGGAGATGGATATAGACAGAATATATACACTTTTGGAAATAAGCCTCCATGGAATGTAGATTTTCAGTGTGGTATTTCTACAAGGAAATATATCCATGTTAAATGACCTGAACTTTTGGAAAAGAAAACTGACGACGCTCAGCCTTAGTAATAGCTAAAATAACCTCATACTATATAATCTCTCAACACCTAGGATTATAGGCTCAAATTCCTATGCTTTCAATTATACCAAAATAAATCTAGATTAACTTCACTGAAATTAATGGAGTTACTCAAGATTTACCCTGGTATAACAGACAGAAAGAATTTGGCCCACAAATCGGATTATGACAATTAGCAACTTATTAAAGCTATCTTTCTACTTGGATGACAATTTGAGACATTTGATTCAGGGTTGTGTAATCATTTATATACCTAAAGCCAGATTTCAATCTCAAAAATTCAATGTAAAATGTAGAGTAATTTGTGGAAATCAATGCAGTAACTCAAGGTTTATGCCAATGTCAGTAACTAGAGTTTGACTCATAAGATAAATAGTGTGAATAGCATATTACAATATTTGAATTACTTGTATTGGTAGAAATATAAAAAGGTACTATACAGAAGAGGCAGAAAGGAAAAGACTCTTTACTAAATTATTTATAATTTAATATTAGAAATTAAAGAGGATAAAGAGCAGAAGGGACAAGGAGGTAGGAGGATTACACTGATAAAATCATGTGGTGACTCAGTTATGGCAAATTACTTTATTTTCCATTGTAAATAACTCTAATGGATAGAGAATGTGAATTCATGTGAATTAGCTCACTTCCTGTGGACTAACATATATTATGCACTCTGAAAATAATACTTTAAATAATAATATAAAGCTGGTAGCTTTCATTTAAGCTTATTATTCTATAATCATGTCAGTAGTCTACTCTGCCACCTCCTCCCTTCCTCAACTACTGTAAATACAGTCTCTGAAGGGTAAAACAAGACACTTCATGTTAAAAAAATATCTGAATGTTAATTATTAAAATTCTAAATTCAATATTTGTGTGCGACATTAATGGGAATTAAATTGTAAAAATGTTATGAGAGATAGGCAAATATCCTAAATGGAGCTCTTATACAATATTTTCAGAAAAGTCACTGAGCTGAATAAAGAAATGAAATATTCTTACTGGGTAAGCTGTTGCAAAATTATGAGTGATATTTATTTCACAAAATCAATAATAAATGTTAGGAATGTAAATCCAGTCTCACACAAAAGAGGAAATGCACATTTTTCAAAAGTGGCCTCTATATTTTGGGTGTCCAGTGTTGGACATTTAAAATTCAGTTTTCAGATATGTTGAACATTCTTATTACTTTCAATTTGAGGTGCTCAGCATCTCTGAAAGGCAAACTATGGGTACATCTACACTGCATTCTAAAATCAAAATAAGATACGTAATTTGCATCTCTTATTTCGATTTTATTTCAAAATAGGCTATTTCAAAATTTGGTGTGTCAACACGGCGCTATGTTTTGAAATAAAGTGCTATTTTGAGCCATCCCTTATCCCTCGTGCAATGAGGTTTACAGGGATAGCAAAATAGTGTGTCTGTTATTTTGAAAATTATTTCAAAATAGCGGACGCGTTCCTTGGACATAGGGCAGCTTGTTTGGGATGCCCTCTGGTATTCTGAAATAGCATTGCAGTGTAGATGTACCTTATGAGTGAGCTATTCAATTCCACAGCAGTGTAATGCCCAGCGATCAGGCAGATCAAAGGGCAGTCCAGATCAATGGTCTCTAACCACTCAGGATCAAGATCAAGTAGCCAGTTAGGAAGCAGGTTAGAGATCCTTGTAAGCTGCCCCTACTGCCTCAGCTAAATCTGAGAGGCTAATTGGATGAATTGGCATTGTGCAATGACCAAGGCTGTTTCCCAATAATCTAAGAAACCTGGGTCTGAGACCAGGTCCTGATATCACCTTCTTCCCGTGGGCTGATTTTAGAAGGTCTACTTTTATCCAGGTGTGCCCTGTGAAAGGCACTATTTTTTTCAGTGATGGGTACATAGTGAGCTGGTTCTCAGGCTCATTCCTCAGGCCCAGAACCTTTCCTATTGATGAGGTACCAAAACTGACCACATCATATCTGGGAATTTAGGATCTCAAGGACAAGACACTCTGCTTGTCCCTGAATCTGACTAAGTGGTTGAGGGGATTGTTTTCACTTAGGGAAAGGCCTGTCTGAGAATGGTTTAAGGAGGGAAACCTGAAATACAAGATGTACCTTGAGAGACCAGGCCAGCTGTAGCTCCAAGATCTGTGGGTTGATTTATCTACAGATCTGGTAAGGGCCCATGTATGGATGGTCAAGACAGACTGACCTAACAGCCAAAATTTCTACTCCACTGCAAAAGTGGGACCTTTCTGTCAGTGGGAGTCAGCATAATGCTTGTGTGCTGCATTGACCATGTCAAGATGTTACTTTTGTTTCTCTTGGGTTTGATGGATGAGATGCATCTGGTCTGATGCTGCAAGAACATCAGGTGCTGTGAAAACTGGTGAAGAGGGCTAAAAATCTTAGTGAAAACTGGACCCACCCCAATCAAAGTGTGGTCCATAGTATTAGATATAAATTCCAAAAGCAATGAAGTGCAGTCATCTTGGTGGAAACTGGTGAAGTGCCATAGGTACTGTTCCAGTTCCTAGTTTGCCCTTTCTGACTGACAATCTGTGACTGATATGTGGTTGATGTAATAAGACACATCTCTAGCAACTGGAACACTTCCCTCCAAAATCACGGTACAAACTCAGGTCCTTGAGCTGAATTAATGTGGTTTGGGCAGCCATGGAGGTAGAAGACATGGGAGAGAGAGGTGGGCGGCCTCTTCAGCAATGAGAAGTTATCTGTAGCACATGAAATGCACCATTTTTGTAAGCAGATCCACTACTGCCCCAATGATATAGCAACCTTGGATTCAGTGAAGTCCGCAGAGATCCAGGATCAGGGCCTGACAGGGGTCTCAGTGGGTTTTAGTATTCTAGAGGGTTTCGTTCAAGGTACTTTTGTATGTGTGCACACGTTGCAGGATTTGACATGAACCTGCAGTTTTGACCACCGAAATGATCAGCATCCCAGGCCTATGTTGTTTGCATGGCTAAACTGATCTGCCCAAGGAACATTGTGGCATATGTGAAACTTCCATATGAGTACTTCCCTTGGGAATCTATACACCTGTGGAGGTGAAGAAGTCCATCCTTGTGTGCAATTTAAACTGAGGGTTTCTTATCAGAGGCTAGGAGCTTCTTCGAAAAGGGGCAATTTTGAAAAGTGTATAGATGTCATTAAGTATGATAGTAATGAGTCCTGAAGAAAGTGATGTGGTTTCAGGATGCACGAAGGTTCTGCATCAGATTCTCTAGGATCACTGGCATATTCTTCCTGCCTACAGATGGGGACTACTTTTCCATTCCTAGGGTGCAGCAGCATGGGATGATGAAAAATCAAGTCTTGAAAAGAAGAGAACCCAGCTTAGTGGTCATTCATTCAAGGCTTTAGCAGAGCATAGTTATTCCAAATTTTTGTGACGGGTGGTATATACTTGCACAGAGCATTTTGCCCCTTTCAGTCAGGGCTTTCAAAAGCTCTCGGCATACCCCATTATCTGAAATTTCATAGTTACATTCATCAGGAGAGAGCTTTAGAGAGAAATATGTGCAGAGATGGAGCTCTTGATCTCAACTGTGTTGGTGGGACAACACTGCCCCTTTAGCAACACTTGTCATGTTCCAGAATGAATTGCCTGACTTGTGTCTGAGTGCACATGGATTGTCTCAGTGGTGAACCACTTCAAGTGTTCAAAGCATGTAGGACTTCCAAAGTCCGGATGAATTTGACGAGTTTGCAAAACAAGGAGGTTATCAGAGCCAGACTTTGAGAATAATCCCATATATAGTGCCTGTAAAGTTTGCAAACCTGAAGTGTTGGATTTCCCAAAGGCTTCTGTGTATCACCACTTAATTCTGGATTCTATCTTATGCAGTGGCATGCACACCCTTTTGGGAGACAGTTAATATTTGAGAAACTCTATGGTAGGTTTCTCCAAGATACATTTTTCCAGTTTTGCAGAGAGTCCCTGTGGGCAGTGCCTTCCCAATAGGATGCACACATGCTGCTCATGCTTGGCTAATGCTGCTTGCTAATAAGCCAGTGGGCCTGGTTCAAGACATGGGTTTGAGACCAGGTTCTGACATCCAGTCCCTTATAGTGCATAAAAAGGACAGCATAACGTAAAGGAGCCCCAAATCCCTGATTCTAGCTGAGAAAAGAGTCTCCTGGCCCAAGCACTATAGAATATAGCCAAAAGACTGACTTCTGATGACCCCCTCGCAAGCCCTGTTTAAGAGCTTAGGTTCAGTGTGCTGTTCTGTAGCCCTGGGGACGCTAGGTCTAAGTTATCCCAGAGATCTTGGAGCAGTCCAGAATCAAAAGAGCACAAAGGAGGCTTAAACCATCTTGGCCTAACTCCATGAGGGGTTGTAAATTTGTGCTGCACCTCTTACCTTAAATTTCTAAAGGTATGCACCAGAAACAAAGGCACTCAAAAAGCCAAGGACACTTTTGAAATATGTAAGTCATAATGTTTCTAGCATGGCTAGTACCAAAAGAGGTGTACACATAAATAATACTCTGTGGCAAGACTATCTTTATTAAGTTCAAAATCACACTGGAAAGAAGAATGTAAATCTGCCTTAAACCTCAGAACAATATGAAATGAGGGACTATATATAACCTAAAACATAAATTACAACTACAGTGTATGTATAAAGTCAGCAGTGCAGTCTGATTTACAAGGGTCCAGTCAATAATCCCCATGATTCAGACTCTAGTAGGTCCAACAACTGGTACTTATAATAAAGTCAGCTTTTCCAACATGACCTATTTGGAAAGCATATTAATATTAGTTTGCTAAGCACTGACAGTGGGTATAAATCAATCTATTCACTGCAGACATTGACAAAAGTCATTCTGCATCTAGTCTCTGTATCACCAGAACACCAGCATTTCCACCTGCATTGCTTATTGCTGCCTTCTTTAAATACATGCCCTTACATTTGAGCAATTGACTAATCCACAGGATGACAACTTTGTGCAGAACCAAAATTGAAATCATTCCCTGGATAAATATTTCCTCTTCCTGTCTATCAGTATTATCTAGCTATTGGTCTGTATATTATTAACTTTGTTTGCAGTGTTACTGTAACCATGTTCCCAAGATATTAGAAAGACAAAGTGGGTGAGGTAATATCTTTTATTGGACCAACTTCTGTTGGTGAGAGAGACATGCTTTTGAGCTACACAGAGCTCTTCTGCACAACTGGGAAAAGTACTCAGAGTGTCACAGCTAAACACAAAGTGGAATAGATTTAGTATAAAAACTGAACACATTTTCTAAGGGACTATTCAAAGTGACATGCCCAGTTAATATCTCTGCAATCATAAGACAAAGAAATGTTGTTAGGGAGGTACAGATTGTTGTAATAAGCCATAAATCCAGAGTCATCATTATGACCATGATTTTTAGTGTCTAGCAGTTATGAGTGTGGGTTGAGCCTCTGTAGTCCAGCTCTTTCAGATCCAGCAACATCTGTGGTCTGGCATGATTTTAATTTGCTGGATGTCCACTTATTATGGCCGTGGCAAAGTTTCCCATGGCCCTATAAAGTTTGATTGCAGTTCCCAGTCCTGGCTGTTAATGTTTTGTGCTGTTATTTAGCTCTAATTTGCTATTAGCTATTAAATGTGTATTTGGCTCTAAATGTCTTCTAAGAGCCCAATAAGCAGTGGAAGTGTTAGTAATGCTTCTAGACAATATTGACCTCCCGTGATCTGGCAAATTCTCTGGTTCATCACCACTCAGCTCCCCAGGGTGCCAGACTAGAGAAATTCAACCTGTGGCTCCCAGCCTCTTACTATGAAACCATTGTAAAGGGTTTTTTTGAGGAAAGACCGAGTGGTCAAATATAGACTGATCATTTTGTGAAAAGCGTTTGCCCATGGGTAATATGGTATGTTTGTTATTTTTCTGTGCTAACTACTTAAGCTGAAGAGTCTTTTCCACCTTATCTTTAGTTGTGACATTCTGGGCAGGTCTACACTTAAAACATTACAGTGGTGCAGCTATGATGCTTCAGTGAAGATGCTACTATGCAAACAGGAGTGCTTTTCCCATTAGCATAGTTAATCCACTTCCAAGAGAGGGGGTAATTATGTCAATGGGAGGAACTCTCCTGTCCACGTAGTGCTGTCTGTACCAAGGGTTAAGTCAGAATAACTGCATCACTCAGGAGTGTAGATTTTCTACATCTTTCACGGATGTTGTTTTACTCATGTAAGTTTATAGTCAAGACCTGGCTCTGAGTACCTCTCTGTATGGGACAAAATTGCTATCAGGTTTAAAGAACATTTGGCATCTCAAGTCATTTGTTATTGGCTTAGGAAGTCACAACATTTTAAGCCAACTTCAGGGTAATGAAACAAGTAACCCTGCCATTTTATTACAGTGAATCCTCATGTTATGTTCAAGAAAAGCCGCAAGGAAGACCAGTGCCAACAGTCATCTCAGGTAATAATGCAATTTATTCTTAGAAAGCTTCTTATCACCAGGCGTATCAACAAGCTGGTGAGCATCAGCAAGGACTGAAATTTAACCAGATCCAGTATCTGATACCTTGATTTGCCTAAGATAGTCTCCTCTGCTTGCCAGTCTGTTAACAGGGTTTGGACAGGTTACCATTGACAGGTTCTGTACAAATGCTCTCTGTCGTGGTTCAGTTTTATAAGCAGGGTTGTAAGAGAGGGACAGCAATGGAATTTAGAAAAGCTGTATGTGTACATTTGAGAATTCAGGCTAACATGCATTTAGTTACCATAGACCTGATTCTCATTTTCATGAAAGTCCCTTTAAATTGCTCTGGCAGTGTTAAAAAAAAAAGCCTTAATGTGAGTATTATATTTACCACTTCTTACATTTAAGGCTTCTTTATAGAACCAGGCAGGCAGTGTATATACTACAGCTAAGCTGAACATCTTAGGGTATGTCTACACTTGCACCCTTGTTCAAACTGGGGATGCAAATGCAGGCATTCGAAATAGTCAATGAAGCGGGGATTTAAATATCCTGAGCTTCATTAGCATGATCTTGCCGGCGTGCTAGTTCAAATCACAGCTGATTTGAACCAGGAAGTGCGCGCCAGGACAGATTAGTTCAAACCAAACCCCTTGGGTAGACATACCCTTAGAGAATAGTCACTTCCACCTAACCAATTTCAGCCACTCTATTTATTGTACTCCATCACATACTCAGGCCTCAGTGCATCAATAACTAGGGGATGGTAGGGCTCATATTAAGAAGAAAATGCAAGAGCAGAGCTTCAGTTACAACTACGTGAACATTGCACACCTGATGCAATGATAAGGTGGGTGCATATATTGCCTGAAAGTCTAGACATTTTCTGCCTAGAGTGGGAAGAATGCAGTGGCTAGTAGCTCCTCTCTACACTTTCCCGGCTCTGCCTTCCAAGCCCTGCAGAGCACCCAGGGAGAGGGATGGATCTGTATGTTGGACAGAAGGTAAAGAGCAAGTATTAGAACTGTCACACCCTGCATTCATACACGCCAAGTTGGATCTATATATGCATTCTCTTTTTTTTCCTCATTGAAACAGGAGAGTATTTGGGTCTATCCTGGTAACTTCTAGTGAGGAGAGTGGAACAAAATAGAAAAGAAGAAATTTAAATGGCCAGGCAGTATTATTTTATTTTTCCCTTGGAGCGTCTGTAGTTACTCTTTTATTGTAGATATGCATTATGACAAAAGCATGGGCAGGGGGTGATCGCATGGCTTGGGGAAGTGAGCCCCCTCCCCCAGACACACCCACCAGAGCCCATGCCTCTCCCCCACCGTGGCCTACTGGCCCCTGCCCAAGCTCCCTTGTCCCCCCACCCTCTTGCTCCCCCAGCCCTGCCATGTGGCTGCTGGCCCTTGCTCCCTCCTTGCCCCTGATAAACACAGCTTATGTCATACTGTTAACAAGTACTGTACTTCCAAAGAAGTACAATTTAATTAACAAGGACAGAGACATAAAGGGGACATTACACAGCTCTACTGCAAAATCATTATTAACTTAATTAGTAAATTCTAAATGAGTGACAATTCTGTTTTCCTTTTGCAATGTCCAAACCCAAAAATTAAAGCCATTTTCCCAATCCAAGTCATACTCATCTCAACTTCCAATTGCATAGCAAAAGAACCCATGATTTCCCTTTTACATGAAGAAAAAGTTCTCCTTTTTTCTACCAATCAGAGGTCCTGTCTTTGTCTTTCCAGTCAATGATTTACTTTTCCCCCTCTCCATAGTGAAATCACACAACCATAGTTGTGCAAAAGTCAGCTGTGCGATACTCCTGGAGATTTACTGAACTTTGATTTCAATCTGCATGGATTCACCTCCCTTAAGTTTTGCTTTGAGTTTAAACTTTGAATAGATATAAAAATTCATAGCAGAACTCACACAAAACTACTGATTTTCTGTGATTTTGACCTAAAACTCTACTAGCTTCCCCTGTCACAGGGTTTTGAAACAAAATTCAGACTAAGTTTGTCAAATTTGCTGAATTTATTATCAAATCTGGGCTGAGTTTTAATTCCAGTGCAATAGACAAATAAGGCTCAATCCAATGTCCAGTGGAGTCAATGGGAGTATTTCCACTGACTTCAATGTGCATACAAAAAGGTAACTTGTTTTCAGTTTAATCATCAAATTATAGAAATCTGGAGCTTGAAGTGATCTCAAGAGGTCGCTGATAAAAAAACCTTAGCACAATTTATTCAGAATGTTTTTTCTGCTTTATCTAATAAAAGGTATGTACTTTTTCAATAACATTTTGTACCTTTTGCCTTTTTCTTTCTTTGAGGAAATAATACATTTGTCTTACAAAGACTTCTGCTTATAATGCTGTGAAGTTAACAGTTGAACTTTAATAGTTTTCTACTGACAATGTCCTTTCTGGTTGAAATGGCTTACCATTGTCTCAACGATTTGATTACCTGCATCCTGCTTCAAAGACCTTTTAAGACTACACTTGAAAGAGAATCCTCTGAACTGTCATTCATGCTTAAATTCGACACTTTACGCCTAAGTTTGAACAAAGACTTTAATTATCTTACCCATTACAAAGATAGTTTCCCCAATTATCACCTCTAATATCATTAGCTCACAGACATTTACCTCCCCCCATCCCCATTCTGTTCTGAAATTTGATTTGTCCTTTTCATGTGTGTTCATTTTTTTAAATTGTCTTCTTTGGTATAGATGGTCGTGACAATTTTCTTCCACTATTTGATCTGAGGAAGTGGGTCTGGCCCATGAAAGCTCATCACCTAATAAACCATTTTGTTAGTCTTTAAAGTGCTACATAGTCCTGTTTTTTGTTTCAGCTACACCAGACTAACATGGCTACATTTCTATCACTGTCAAATGAGTGGACATAGTACAATCCATCTTAAATTAAGACTTCTAGAGAATTTTGCCTGCCAAAAACAGACAAAAAATATATTCAAAAGAGTGGAGTGCTAGAAAAAGGACAGAATGGGAAGTAGAGGATCAATGGAAGGAATTTCTCAAGGGAACACTTTGCCATTCTGGAATGATTGAAGAGACATCAAATCACTGAGTCTTTGGTCCTTTCCGGCTTCATTATTTTGAGAAAGGTTTCTCCCTGTCACATATCTAAAAGTAAAGAGAATGGCATAACTAGAAATTATGACCTTTAAGTACCCTCTTCTTCCTGACTGCCAGGGTGCTTAAGCACTCAAATAAATTGCCTGGGGGAGACTGTGGAATCCCCACCATTGGAGATTTTTAAGGCCAGGTTAGACAAACATCTGTAACAAATGGTTCTGCCATGAGTGGACTGGATTTGATGTTCTCTCAATATTCCTTCCAATTCTAGTATTCAATGATACTATCCATGCATCAAGTTATCTAGCCTTGATGAAAGGTCCCAACTCAGCTTTCAGTTCATACCAGCATAACTCCACTGATGTCCAGATACTCCTCAATTATTCTCAATTATAAGATGGGTATATGGTCTGGTTAACATAAAAAAATTAATTGTGGCACATTCTCCTGTTTGGAGTACAGCAGACAATTCCAGATTGAGAATTTTTCTCTCTGGTAGTGTTATTCTCTAGCTTTATTAAACTGTGAATGCAAGAGTCATGCATGACCTGCAAAGGCTATAAGGTCAGCTGGGTTACATCACCAATGGTATGCAGACCAGCTGCCAAAAATTCAATAAAAATACACTCTGGCTGCATAATTGCCCAGAGAACTAATATATCCAAAACACAGGCATAATTTTTCAAAGGTGTGCACTATCATTAACATCAGAAAGTCAAGCAGCTAAATGTCTCCACTGAATTTTAAAGTGCACCTTGCAGCATGAAACCTTGCTAACTCATCCTTTTTATTATAAACAAAATCACGTGATCAGTTATCAACAGTTGACAGCAACTTTAACTTTGTGAAATGAAGTAATCCTTTTCACATGTTCTTAATCCCTGTCTTGTCACAATGTATGATACTGTCCTGGAAGTAATGGGAACAGGCATTATGGTACCATGCTTAACATCAGGAACATCACCAAGTACCAATGGGGATAAGTAAATAATTTCCACCATTAAAAGGGAACTGGACAAAGATATTAGAGAATGGATGGCTAGGAACAATTGTTCATTGCCAGGGCAGGTTGACACAATGGACTCTATTTTACATGTCTCCTTCATCTTTAATATACCTGACCCCTTTTATGTTTCTCCACAAATGGGGATAGCACACCTCTACCCTAGAAAGGCAGTATTTTTTACATTTATACAAATGGTTTTACTAAAAAAAACGTGAATTAAAAATTGTAAATCCATAGCCTAACATGACTCCTGTGTTAATAGTTCAGTCCATCAAGGGGCTGGGCTCTCTGGCTCTGACCCAGCAATCAATTGGATTACACATGTGCTTAAATGCTTTGCTGGGTTGGAATCAAAGTGTTCATCGCCTTTTTTGATTGAGTCCTAAATTAGCTTCTTTAGAAGCAGAGTCTCCAGTCCCTTTGCTCTGTTGGTTCCCACTGCCATATGTCATAATTTACATGAGACTTCAGGGTCATGTCAGGAGCCCAGCCTGGTGCACGGCCACCACAGGCTCTGGGATGTAAAAAACCACTTTGGCAAATCCCCACCTGAACTGCAATGTGCTAATACAAGAAGTAAAAAACAAGACCTACAGATCACATGGCAGAGCTGCTTAAGGTGAGGTTACAAGGGTGACTTAGCACTCCTCAGTTGCTGGCTGTGCAGGTAGGATGGTGTCCTTTGGTTTGATTCTGAAGTCTGCTCTAAAGTATACTGGCTTCCAGTGGTTCCCCTTGTAATGCCAGCCGTGAATCAGTGACTAGAGGCTTTTCTTCTGGAGAAGTGAAGTGGCTTAAATGCAGCAGGCACACATGACAGCAGATTTTAAGATCCTGAACACTGGAATATTTTTTGTACAAATATGCACACCCTCTAGTAGTGGGAAATGCTGCTCCAATTTCATAGATTTTAAGGCCAGACAGCACCATTAGACCATCTGGTCTGATCTCCTGTATATCACAGGCCATAGAAATTCATCCAGTTACTTCTGTAACAAATCCAGTACCTCCTTTTGGACTAAGGCAGATCATCAAGGAAGGCATCCAGTCTTCATCTAAAGCCATCAAGAGATGGAGAATCCATCACTTGTTATTTAGAATGTCAAGCCTATTTATACACCAGTACAGCTTTTTACAACATTGTACCATCTCCATCAGAGCACAAAAGCCCAGTGTAGCTGAGCCCATAAAAAATTTGTTCAGTTCTGTGATTTTATTTCCCACCTGCTTTGACCAGCCTTATAAATACTGGGAAAATACACAATATGTACAAACTCTTGCAGAATACTCAGTTATTTCATTTCAGAGTTTCAAAGAATAATTATTATAAACCAGTGGGCATGTAATATGGTTTAGAAAATGGAATAAATGGTTATCAAAGAGAGTTAATCTATTAGCTCTTCCTTTCAAACCTTAGACCACAAGTGGTGTTGTGTTTGGTGGTCTTACATTTGTCACTGTTACATATCCATCACATAAATTAGGTCAATTAGCTCTCACGACAACCAAGATTAGAAAAACGCAAAGTGAAATTTCAGACTGAGGTGATTTGTCAGAGCTATGTGAAAATCCCTTTGCTACTGCTTACCTATTTCTTTAGTATTAATGTGACTACTCATGTACTTAAGATTACACAGCTTTGTACTCACCATAAGTATCCAGGCTAAGATAGAGAAGCTAGTGATCTGATTAGCACACCAAATCCTGGTCACATGTCTCCTGTGGCACACTGTGCACATGCTAAGAAGAAAGGGCTCACTGATAATCTATGAAAAACAAACAAAAAAAAAAACCAAATAGTCTAGTAGCACCTTAAAGACTAACAAAACACGGAGCTGGTATCATGAGCTTTTGTGGGCACAACCCACTTGAACCTTTGTCATCTCAGGAGGATGTTCAGTCATTTTCGATTGTATGACTTGATTGGAGGGCTGAGTCACTAAAGATCTACCAAGTAGCACCAGGGGCAGGAAAGACTACATTTTCACATCCAGGTGCTAGGAGGCAGCTAAGAAGTGAGTGCACTTGTGTCAGAGGACAAGAAGTACTTGCCCAAGACTATGATTTATTTCTGGTGTTAGCTTTAAAACACATAATCCCATTGAAAAGTCTTACCAGCAAAATACTCAATGACACTGAAAAGGGGTTATATACCGAAGCTGGTCAAATAATGGAAAACACACAAAACAAAACTCAACAACACATGATTTTTTTTGATGGGTATAAGTGCAGAATTCTATTCACAGTTATTTCAGGGGCCGTTATTTGTCATCTGTGAGTATTCAGCCAGCCACTGACAGTCTGCTAATCTGGAAAGCCTCAAGAGTTTTAACATAAGTAATTATTCATTACTGTTCTGTTCTAAAAGACTGAGTCTTCCAATCAGAGAGCAGAAATAATATTACAGGCTGAACCTCTCTCAACTGGGACTCTCTGGTCTGGCAACATCTGTGGTCCAGCAGAACCATGAATGTTGCTGGACCAGAGAGACCCAGTGGAGGACCAGACACAGGAGCTCTGCAGGGGCTGGCAACCCTGCCAGGCTGGCTGCAGGGAGGACAGCAGCTGGGAACCCTGCCCTGGGAGTCTGGCTGTGTCGGTGGCAGGGCAGCTGGAATACCAGAGAGCTTCAGTGGGACATGGACTGCTGCAGTGGGGCCAGGAGCCCTGGCAGAAGGACTGCAGGGCAGCCACAGGAGGGTTGACAGAGACAGGAGCCCCAGCAGTGGAGCTGGCGTTGCCCGGATACGACTGGCAGGTTTGGGAACCCTGCTGGCTGAGCAGCAGTGTGTCATGAACAGGGAGAGAAGGAGAGGGGTGGGAGTCCTGACAGTGGGACTGTGGTCTGGTGGGGCTGGTGCTGCCACAGCAGGGTTGACAAGGCTGGGAGCACCGGCACCAGGGCAGTGGTCTGTTGCGGCAAAGATGAGAGCAGTGGGACTGTGGGGCTGCTTGCACATGTGGAGGCCACTGGGAGGCCAGGCCAGAAGCGGAGCTGGGCTCAGGGTCTGGTGGCAGAAATGACCTCCCCTGGTCCTCCTTCAGAACCACTCAGGTCCCGAGGGTACCAGACCAGGGAGATCCAACCTGTACGTGAATTAGATGACCAATAACACACAAGTAAATCGTCAAAATGAACAGTTTGTAAACACCACAAATATTATTCATAAAGAATAATTCAGTTGTACTGTGTAAGTACTGAGTATAAAAACATAGATGTAAGGTTTATACACAGTACAAAAATAGCAAAAATGAATTCATGCTTAAACTAACCTAGTTCTTACTTTCTCTAATGAAGTGATTTTTATTTTGGGGGTGGGGGACGGAGAAAATGAATATTTGTAACTCATATTTCAAACCCATTTTTCCCACCAACAGATGTTATATTAATACATGTCAAGAACCAACTCTAGGGCTATGTCTACACTATGATCCTCTTCCGCAAGAGGAAATGCAAATGGAGCGCTCGTTTGCATATGTTGCGCTCTCATTTGCATTTCCTCCTCTGATCCCTTTTGCACAAGAGGTTTTTGCACAAAAAAGCACTGTGTAGATGGCTCCTTTTTGTGCAAAAGGGTAGGTCACCTGGAAATTTGGGGCACCGCTGGGTTTTATGTCCACCCATCTACTCTTCCTGTCCTTGTTCTGTGGCTCCGCTTCTGGAGAGGAAGTAGGTAACTTAAAAGTGAAAAAGCCTGTCAGACCAATTAGCAGAATCTGTTAAAGAACCATTCAAGTGGTAATGAAGCCATTTTTAACAAGCATTTGCCAACCCATATCAGTTTCTGAATTTACCCAGCCTCCTTCTTCTGATGAATGGAGTTTAAGGGGGTTGGTGAAGTTCTCAAATAAATAGCAGAGAGGAGATTGGGGGAGGGGGAGGAGAAGAAGGGGGAAAAAGGGGAAAGAAATTGTCAATTAGAGTATCTATGCTAAAAGAAGTTGATAATCCTTAGCACCCACTCTACATGCCCTTTGTTTGTTTGTTTTTTATGTCATTAGGATGTGGAATGTCGTGGGCCATCCAGCCAATGTCTTTCTTTAGACTTCTGTTGTAGGAATCCAACTTGTAAATTAAATTAAGTTCCATAGCTTCCCTATGGAGCTGGCTTTTGAAATAATACGGTGACTTTGAGATCCATTAATGAGTGTCCAGGCAAGTTAAAATGTTCCCCCAACAGGTTTCTGACACACCTCAACAGGAAGCTACAGAACTTAATTTACAATGTAATAATGCCTCTGTAATAATGGGGATGTTTTCAATGAAGGGCTAGCCCAGCCTCTTGAAGCATATAAAATACTTTCTCACCTTAGTTATATTATGCTTTCAACCCTCCTTAGACGAATCATCTTGGGATATGTGCATTAAAGCACTGGTTCTCAACCGTGGGTACACATACCCTGGCGGGGAATAAGAAGTTTTCTGGGGATATTAATTTTAAAACAGGCTATGTAAAAATCAATAGCAAGTCAGCACAAACTAAAATGTCATATACAGGCAGTCCCCGGGTTACATGGATCCGACTTACATCGGATCCCTACTTACAAACGGGGTGAGGCAACCCCACACTAGCTGCTTCCCCCCAGCAGACCAGGGAGACGCGGAGCTAGCGCCCACCCCCCCCCCAGCAGACCAGGGAGACACGGAGCAGCTTTTCTCAGCAGACACCTCAGCTTGAGAATAAAGGACTGAGGGAAGTGAGGTGTGGGAGAATAAAACTGAGCTCTGGAGAAATGTTTGGCTAGAGTTTCCCCTACAATATGTACCAGTTCCGACTTGCATACAAATTCAACTTAAGAACAAACCTACAGTCCCTATCTTGTACGTAACCCGGGGACTACCTGTAATTACTTGTTTACACTCAAATGTAAGTACAATATTTATATTCCAATTGATTTATTTAATAATTATGTGGTAAAGATGAGAGAGTCAGCAATGTTTCAGTAATAGTGTCCTGTGATATTTCTAAATTTTTACGTCTGATTTTGTTAACAAGTTGTTTTTAAGTTAAGTGAAACTTGGGGGTACACAAGGCAAACCAGACTCCTGAAAGAGGTACTGTTGTCTGGAAAGTTTGAGAGACACTGTCCAGATTCTGCTTTCACTTGGCCTAATAAGACACTCATTTTGCAGTGATGGTGCATGTTAAATCACAAAGTGCTTGTAGTCCTACATTCCCTTCCTACAATTTTTCTAGGGCCTACAAGGACAGACAAGTTCTCCCACAATTCATTGGGAAAGAATCAGAGCAGTTCAGTTTACTGTAGCACAAAGAATCATGGGATTTGCCCCCAGAGTCCTAGCAACACACAGGAGGGATCACCAATAAGAAAACAGGATCTCAGGTGGGTCTTTGCAATATAGCTGCTTACATCCAGATGAGGCTGAGATGGGAGCTAATCTTCCAGGCTAATTCAGCAGTAAAGACATACATAGAAAGTGTAATAGTCCCATTGAGTAAAGGAAATTCACCACTATTTAAACCCAATACATTCCTGTAAATTCAAGCAGGATACTTTTGAAAGTACATTAACCCAATATTAATAGCACCTGTCTTGCTTATTAACGATCACATTGTGTTTTTATTTAAACATCATCACTAACCAATCACTCACTAAATTATTTAAAGGAAACAACAAAAATTGTTTTAAGGTCACAAGAAGGATGTTGGTGGACCAATATTACTAAGCCCTATAAACCCTGGAAGATTTCATTTTGAGGAACTATAATAACTCTGTTCTTTGGCATATGTAATTCAATATTTTATATTTATTAAGATGGACATTTCTGAAGTGTTTTAATGAGCAGCAATATAGTTTCACAGTTGAAATGTAGAGCCTTATACTATTTTTAATATCATATAGTAACACAGCACCATATGCTTCTGTAACTAGCCTGCCAAGAACATAGCAAGTTATTTTGAAACCTGCCTCAAAATTCTATACACAAGCCAAAACCATGTCTGTGGTACTGCTCTGTTGATGTCTGACCAACTTACAACATTAAAATTGTCCCATCGAGAAGTGACATGTAAGATCTGCTCACTCTACCAAAGGTTTGAAGAAATGTAAGGGGAGAGTCAGGGCAAAACCAAAGTACTAGATAGGCTACAACAGAACAATGTAAGGGCCCAATCCTGCAAACAGCACAGTGCTTGCTTACCACAGTTACTTCGGTGGGACTACTAATGGTTGTCAAATGATCCTCACTTTATGATGCAGGAACCACGTGCAAAACTTGCATTCCCCTTCTCAAGGTTCTTCAAATGTTCTGGCTGTTCGGAGCCACCATTCCATTAGCAGGCACCTGACAGTGCTAAAGATGCCGTATGAAAGCAAAATTAAGGTAGAGGACAGGAAAGAAAGAAAGAACTGTAGAAGAGGAGATGAAAGGTAAACGTGAAAAGAAATTAGAGAAACCCATCAGTGCTAAATGTGTGCACATGTTTAATTGCTTTCAATATTATAATAGGCCCTTTGGGGGAAAGGACCATTTTGATATCCATCTTGTAGAGTTGCAAGCATTTTGTTGGTCTCTTCAAACACATCCCAAAGCCAAAGCTACCGGTATTTGCTAAAGACTAAAGCTCAGCTCCAATATGCTTGCCCTTTTTCTACCCTATTATATTATTGCTTTCCAATAAACCAGTAGCATCATAGTCTGTGGGGATTTTTTTGTTTTTGTTTTTTCTAAAATATATAGTTGTTTCTATTAAATGCAATCCCCCCCTTTTGGGGGGGGGAAGAGGGATGGGGAGGAAACAGTGGACAGAGGCATCATTCTGCTCTGGTTATATTAATTCGAGACTCAATATATAGAGAAATATTTCATGGCTAAACGAAGACAAACTAAAATTATTTTTTGCCATCATAGAGGCTGAAGCTCTTTAACTTAAATACATTAGAAAATAAGACAATTAAAAAGAAATTCACTTCGACTATACAGTGGTCTTGACTTGTATTGACATTTTCTATACAATGTAATATTTTTAGCCTAAAACCAATAATGGTTGAAAAAGGACATCCGTGGAAATGAAAGAAGTAAATTCAACACAGATGTTAGGAAGCAGTCTCCACACAGAGTAGCTGATGCGCTGAAAAGCTACAACAAAAGTCTGGAGGCAGAATGTTAAAGGATAGCTATCAAGAAGTGAGTAAATGTCCCACAAAGAGGAAAGTGGGAAAAAGTTGTGGTATTAACAGTGGAACAAAACTTGATCCAGATGTCTTCCCTTCCCACTCAATTGAGCCAAGGTCATTCTGCATATCTTTCAAAATACAGTTGATTTTTATTTCAAATTATGCAAAACCATTTCAGAATATGAGTAAAACCAGAAATTATGACTAGACACAAATTGAGAAGATCAGTGGGGTGGGAAAAGGGGTGCCACCTTTGAAGTGTAAAAAACGTGATACCCTGGCTCTCACAAGGCAAGGCTGCTGCAAGTCCATCTCCAACCCCAATGCAACTCCACGACATAACTTCAAAAACAAGACTAAGTCCTGGTCTACACTAGGGGATTATTTTGAAATAACTTCCCTTATTTTGAAATAAGAAGCAGAGCATCCACACTACTAGGACCATTATTTCAAAGTAAGGGGCTGGTTATTTTTAAATAACTCCTGCTTTCTACGAGGAATAACTCTTATATTTGAAATAGTTATTTCGAAATAGCGGCACTATGGATGCTCCACTGCTGCTATTTCGAAAGAACTACTCCCCAGAGTCATTCAAAAAAATTACTCCCCAGTGCTTCCTAGGGCTCTAAGTAGAGGTAGCACATCCACATTAATGGAGCCTGCCTCGGACGAATTTCGAACCTTCCCCATAGCGCAGACATGCTAGTTCAAAATTGTTATTTTGAAATAAGTTATTTTGAAATAATTTCCTAGTGTAGACATGTCTTAATAGTATCTAGAGAGATAATAGATAAGATTAATAACATTGCCTACCCTCATTTAACTCGTGGAGCTTGTTTAGAATATAAAACACTTGATATGCAATTATAAAATAGGTAATGTTCCAATCTCTTTAAGGCCTAAGGAGATTTTTTTTGGACGTATGCAAAAGAAAATTCGTTTTTCCTAAGCCACAGTCCAAAATCAAACATTATATAAAACTAGGCTTCTAGTCCCTAAATGAGTGAGAAGAAATCATCAATCTTTAGTTCTCTTGCACTTTTCATCCTCTTTCCCAACTGGTTTATGTACCCTTCTCTTTAGGGAGGCACCTGCCAATAAGGCTTATTAGCATTCCTGTGGGGATCCGCTGCTAATCCACCCATCCCAGATAGCAGCATGCAGAGATAGTAGTATGTTTGGAGTGGGGCTTTAACACCCTCTTGTCCAGAGTCTACATAGAGTCTTTTCACTCCACCACAAGACATTAGGAGGTGCTGTAACAATTTTATAGGGAGGGCTAAGTAACTGTAAACCCTGTGTATAATGAAAGCCACTTTAAGCTAGGGCTGCTACAGCACCTTCTGGACCCCTAGTTCCAGTATTTATGTTGGGGTGTGAGAAAGCCACTACACTTTTTTTCTCTTTTGGTATGAGAGCCATCTGTCACTGAGAATGCAAAGAGCTCAAGGAAATGAGGATTTTTGTGGAGGTGAGGATATGAAGGACTTGAGTTGTTCGGAGTTTCCCCTGGATCCAGGGGAAATGAGCAGAACTTGTTACTGGGGGAGAACATTTTAGATCAGATGTGGAATCGTGTTACTCTTTTGCGCCATCTGGTGTCAGGAACGTAACACTGCACCCTACCACTGAGGGAAAAGTTGATTTGTTTGTTCTCTTTGTGGGTGAGTGGTGACAGTGGCCTATCAATTCCTTCTGACTAGTGAACAGTAACATGGCATGGAAACTGAAGGAGTTTAATATAAAAGGTAGAAATGGCCAATGTAAGGTGGAAATGGGCTGTGGCAAAAGACTGGTGGAACCAAGAGACTGGAAATTAAGTTTCCAATCTGGAGGGATACGTCTACACTGGCATGATTTTCCAGAAGTGCTTTTAACAGAAAAGTTTTCCGTTAAAAGCATTTCTGGAAAAGCGCGTCTAGATTGGCAGGACGCTTTTCCGGAAAAGCACTTTTTCTGGAAAAGCATCCGTGGCCAATCTAGACGCGCTTTTCAGCAAAAAAGCCCCGATCGTCATTTTCGCGATCGGGGCTTTTTTGCGGAAAACACTACTGGTGCTGTCTACACTGGCCCTTTTCTGGAACAGTTTTCTGGAAAAAGACTTTTGCCCGAACAGGAGCAGCATAGTTTTTCTGGAAAAGCACTGATGATTTTACATTAGATTGTCAGTGCTTTTCCGGAAATTCAAGCGGCCAGTGTAGACAGCTGGCAAGTTTTTCCAGAAAAGCAGCTAATTTTCTGGAATAACTTGCCAGTGTAGACACAGCCTAGAAGTGTTGTCCCCTTTAGACAAATGTACCAGCAGCAAAATTCAGTTGATATGAAGAGGAAATAATGCCCTGCTGGTAGAGCTTGTCACCTATTACTAACTTCCTTTTCTCTGTGTACCAAGTGATGAAACTGGAAAATTAATTGTGATTCTCAAAGTCCATTTGCTCGTAGGGCAGTATAGACACATTCTGGCCCTTTCTTAGAGCAGATTGTAATGTTATCGGCTATGTCCACAATGGCAGCTTCTTGCGCAAGAACATCTTGCACAAGGGTTCTTGTGCAAGAAAACGTCCACACTGCCCTGTGCGAACTGTGCTTTTGCGCAAGAGCATCCATGGCAGTGTGGACGCTCTCTTGCGCAAGAAATCCCTGCCAAGCATCCACACTGCCCTCTTGCACAAACGGGGCTTACACCTGATATAAAAGAGCGAAGGGCTTGAGCAAGAAGCCATCTCTTACCACGCCGTCAAGAGCAGGAAGGCAGTGTGGACGATCTGCGGATTCTTGCGCAAGAACAGCCATGCTTGCACAAGAATCCGTGAATGTAGACATAGCCTGAATGTTTTCAATATGGCTAGAACCCTTGGCAATGCAATCTAACCCTTTAAGAAAGAAAACAGAAAAATACAACTTCAGAGAACACTTAATATCCAAGGCTCTTCAAGTCTAATTCTAGTGCTGGCTGAGCAGTGGCCTCATAGCTAGTTTTTCATGCTCAGTGCCACACTACATATGCTAGTCATGCTAAGACTGTGAGGAATCAGGGAAGCTGGAGTCTGGCTGGCATATGTAGTCATTCTTGAAGTGCCACTGTGTGTGATATGAGGGATCGGTCCAAGATCTTTGCTTGCTCTTCAGGACGTTTTACTGACAGGTGCAGCAGATGAGCTTTTCTTACAGCTTCCCTTGCATGTATGAGACCAATCTGTCACCAGTCCTGGATGCCAGATGAAGGTGGCTTTACCCATATAGGCAAGCCTCATGGCATTCATGTGAATGAGCAGTTGTGGAATCAGGGGCCAGATCTTTTGCAAGAAGAAATACTGGAAGTTTTGGTTTAGTGTCAGTGTTCCTCCTGGAAGGACCCAAGATATCCCCGTGATATGGTTTCCCAGAAGGCAAAATAGTTCCATTTCCCTATACCAGGCTTCTGGGTAAAGTGATTGAAGTGCTACCCTAAAAAGTTGCTGAAAACTTCATGGTGAAGTCTTTATTCCTCTGTAACTTCAAAGTGCAAGGAAAAGTGATTCGGTGCAGGTTTATATGACTGGTAAATTCACTCAAACTTTTTTTTTCCTTGCATTTGTCATTAGAGAGACATATTCAGGCAATATAATGTAGGGAAATATTTGCTAATTTATCAGTGACCCTCAGTGTAGTATGTCTGGATACTCCCTTAGTTAAAAAAGAACAGGGGGCACACACTTCCTTTTCTTTGTAAAAATGCTAAAATCTAGCACTTTTTATGTCTCTTCCTCTCTGACATGGCTCTATGGTCCCTTATACTATAGGCTCTGAATACCTCGACATTTTTAACGTGTTTATCACCACAACAGCCCTGTGAGGTAAGAAATCACCATTATCCACATTTTACAGACAGAGAAATGAGCCACAGAGCCACTACAGCGCAGATTCACAAAAGGTGTTTAGATCCCTGAAATCAGTGAGGCTATGTCTACACTGCAACGCTATTTCGTGATACCGGAGAATCCTGAAATAGCTATCCTGCATCTTCATAGCAAGCCTGTAATTTTGAAATATAATGGGCTCGCTATACTGACATCCCTGCAAACCTCATTCCATGAGGAGTAAGGGACATTTCAGAATAGTGGGTTATTTTGAAATTTGGTGCTTTGTAGATAGTACCAAAGTATGAAATAAGCTATTTTGAAACAAGATTGAAATAAGATACAAAATTTGCGTAGCTCAAATTGCGTATCTTATTTCGAGCTATGGTGTCGTATAGATGCCTACCTATCAGGGTGCATCTAAGAGCATATCTACACAGCAGGGCAAAAGTCGAATTTAGCTATGCAACTTGAGCTACAGCAATTGCTTAGCTTAAGTCAAAATAGCTTATTTCGGCATTTGGCGCTGTCTACACATCAGGAAGCTGAAGGAAGAACACTCTTCCTCCAACTTCACTTACGCCTCGTAAAATGAAGGTTACAGGAGTCAAAGTAAGAAGCCCGCTATTTATTTTGAAATGATGGGCACACTGTGTAGACCCGCTATTTGTTATTTTGCAATAACTGACATTATTCCAAAATAACGCTGCTGTGTAGACATAGTCTCAGTGACTTTCCCAAAATACACAGGGAGTCTGAGGTGGAGTAGAGGAACTGAACCATCATTCCACCAAATCTGAGGCTAGACTCCTCTCCACAGGACTTCCTTTTGTCACTTCCTCTACTTTATATATTACATGCTCTTTTTTAGTTTTAGTGACTGGTCAATGTTTGGGGTCCTGCAGATATCCCAGTGGGAAGAGAAACTCATGGAGTCTGGTATTTCCTTTGATACAGACTTGATTATTTACATGTAGGTCCATCAAACAAATTGTGATTTTAGAAGTTAATCACTCTGTTAAAGAATAGGAAATCATTTATTTAAACATTTTAAGCATTTATTTAAACAACATATCTACATTTTCAAATGTTATTTCAGTTACAACACAGAATATGAAGTGTACAATTTTCACTTTATATTTACTTTTAATTATAAATATTTGCAGTGTGAAAAACAAAAGAAATAATATTTTTCAATTCACCTAATGCAAACACTGTAGCGATTTCTCTATCTTGAAAGTTGAAAGTACAAATGCAGAATTATGTACAAAAACAACTGCTTTCAAAAATAAAACAATGTAAAACTTTGGAGCCTAGAAAGTCCATTCAGTTCTCCTTTTTGTACAGCTAATTGCTCAAACAAATTTGCTTACATTTGCAGGCGCTAATGCTGCCTTCCTGTTTACAATGTCACTTGAAAGTGGGAACAGGCATTCGCATGGCAATGTTATAGCCAGCATTGCAAGACATTTATGTCAGGTGACATACATCCAGGTTGATGACTAGTTCTCCTAGATAATGATTCAAAGCAGTGCAAACTGATGCATGTTCATTTTCATCATCTTAGCAGAAGGTTAATTTTCCTTTTTGATGGTAGAGGTTCTGCAATTTCCATCTCAGAGTGTTGTGCTTTTAAGACTTCTGAAAGCATACTCCACATTCCATCCATCTAAGATTTTGGATGGCACTTCAGATTCTTAAAACTTGGGTTGAGTGCTGTAGCTATCTTTAGAGATCTCGCATTGCTACCTTCTTTGCGCTTTATCAAATCTGTGGTGATGAAAGTGTTCTTAAAATGATCAACATGTGCTGGGTCATCCTCTGAGACTGCTACAACATGAAATATATGGTGGAATGTAGGTAAAACAGAGTCACAGACAGTCAGTTCTCCCCAAAGGAGTTCAGTAAAAAATTTAATTAGTGCATTATTTTTTTAACAAGCATCATTAGCATTGAAGCATGTCCTCTGCAACAGAGGCCAAAGCATGAAAAAGCATACAAATGTTTAGCATGTCTGGCACATAAATACCTTGTAATTCAGTTGCAAAAGTGCTATGTGAATGACTGTTCTCACTTTCAGGTGACATTGTAAGTAAGAAGTAGCTAGCATTATCTCATATAACTGTAAACAAGCTTATTTCTTTTCATGATTGGCTGAACAAGAAGCAGGTCTAAGTAGACTTGAAGGGACTAAAGTTTTACACATTTTTTTATTTTGAATGCAGTTATGTAACAAAAATCTACATTTGTGAGTTGCACTTTCACGATAAGGAGGTTGTACTACAATACTTGTATGAGGTGAATTGAAAAATACAATTTCTTTTTGTGTATCATTTTTAGAGAGAAAATATTTGAAATCAAACAATAATAAAGTGAATGCTGTGGGCTTTATATTCTGTGTTGTAATAAAATCAATATATTTGAAAATGTATAAAAACATCTAAAATGTCCTTAGAAATTTGTGCATGTCTGTCTGTCTGTGAGTCGGTCTCTGTGTATTCTATCTATTGGTCCATTTGTTCAAAAACTCCCCCTAAATGATAAGGATCTAGGACTACCAAATTTGGTAGGTAGCTTCCTCTTATCCTAACCAAGGTCAGGATTTGGTTGTGCCAAGAAAATGGGAAGTGTTGGAATGGGTCTGTTTTCTATAACATGGAAAGGGAAGGGCAATTTAAAGTTAAAGTCTTACGTTTCAGTTTACACTTAAGGGCTACATCTATACTGCACCTTTCTTCCACAAAGGCTTATGCAAATGAAGTGTGGAATAGAATAATGCTGCACACTTCATCTGCATAATTAATTAGGGGCCGTTTTTGCGCAAGAGGCTTTTGCACAAAAAGGAGCTGTATAGCCTCCTTTTTGTGCAAAAACCCCGTCTTGCGTAAGAGCCATTCTTCCTCTTGCCCAAAAACGGCTCCTAATTAATTATACAAATGAAGTGTGGCAATATTCTACTCCACGCTTCATTTGCATAAGTTTTTGTGAAAGAAGGGTGCAGTGTAGATGTAACCAAGGTCTTCTTGCACCCCCTACAGATCTGAAGTTTGTGCTCATGTCCTTATTTCATAAAAAGTGTACTGCCAAGTTAAATGAGTAAAAAATAAGGTAAATATGTAACTATGATCTCCACAGGCTGCTCCAGCTGGTAAGGATGAGGCTTACTGGTTAACCATTTAAACCTTCACATCCCTAATTCAATCAGAAAAAAAGCCCACAAATTTAATTGCTTTCTACACTTCTGGTACTCAGTCCTCTGTTCCTTCTCCCCCGCCCTCCAGCCCCCTTGCTCTTCTGGGCAGAAAATTTCAGCTGAGGAAATTCAGGTTTTCATAACAAAACAAAAAATGAAACCTCCAAAATTCCTGGTTTTCCAGTGAAAAACCTGAAATTTTCTAGCTAGGAAAGCAAACACTATAGAAAATTACAGCCATGAGTTACCTCAGTTAAACCCACTTTTTTCATTAACAACCTCAGTTCTAAGCTTCCCTTTCAAGAACTGATAGCATGGCTAACAGCTAAAACAGAGAATGAAAGAGAGGTCTTTACATTTTCTAGACAGAGATGATATCAACAATTACAGGACAGATGCAGAAACAGGAATTTAGGTCTTGGTGGGTTAAAATAAACAGCCTTTTACCTCACCTTTAGAAAGTATTGATGGCTTTATTGTTCATGCAAATCCCAGTCAGCAATTTAAAGATTTATCTCAAACGGCTCAACCTTCCACTATCCCTTAAAAATCTTTCTTAAATTCTGAAATAAAACAATGCTATTTGGACAGAGAAACATTCCTGAAAAGTGCTCACTTTGTTATGGCTCCTGAATTACTCATGAAAATGAACAGTTGGCAAACTAAATTGCCCTGATGGACTTAAATCCTTGACCCGCTACCCCAAGATCTCTAGAACTCAGGTTTAAAGATCTATTTACATTGATTAGGAGTGAGGGTAGCTTTTCCCTCTTCTCTTATATACCAACCCCAGGTCATTCGCCATCTCCTTCATTTGCCGTTTGTGATTTAGCTTACAAAAAAAACAAACAAAACACCAAACTAAAAGAAAACACAAAAACAGCATATTGAAGGGACGTGGTTACAATGTATTTCTTTCCTGTAATAGTTAAAACATGGTTCCATGTTGTACTGTAGCAAAAACTTACCATGTTGTAGCTCTGATACAATGGCCGAGGTTCTTTCTACACTGCAAAATGTAATAATTGTTTCATTAGCAAGGAATGAAGTTGAATACAGCTTCTGATGAACATGTGGAACTGGGCACTGCTCTGTTCTTATAGCTGAGTTCCTTCCAGCCCAACTCTCAACATTTATTGTTTTCCTGATGTCTTGTCAAAAACATTCCCTCTAACTCCAGTTCCACTGAGCATGATACATCTTTCCTAATTTACATACATTTTTAAATAAAACATTAAAAGAAACAATTAATGCCCAGACCTCCATCCCATGTACCTTTGGACAGAGGTTGCTCACATGCAGCTGGGTTGGAGTCAGATCTTTACCAGACTCAGTTGCTGTGGTTGCCCGTTCAAGAGAGCAAATTGAAGGTGATCTCTCTCTGCCTCCCCCTCCCCCATCTTGATTTTATCTAACAGTCCTCCTGGGGAATCTCCTCTCTCCCTGTTGGGCTTGCCTCTGGATGATTCTCTGTCCATAGGCATTGAGTCTGTGCAGCACCACCACACAAATAATAGTAGGTGCTAAGGATACGTCTGCAGCTCCTGTGGATCAGCTCTCCTTCCTCTCACCTCAGCCCTCTCATCCAGAGAGTCATAATTATCAGCTCCTACACCTTCCTCTCAGCACCTCCCATGGTCAGCTGGTCAGAGGCATGTAGAAAGAGCTGAAGCAGTGGGGGAGGTGCTAGGGCAGGAAAAGGCAGGATGGTACAAAGTGGGAAGGGGCAGGAGGTGGGAAGAGGTGTGTGTCAGGGGCAGGAGGTTAAGTGCCCCCAGAACTTAGGAAGACAGTGCCTCTGATTCTCTCTCTCCCCCTCCTGATCCTTGTGGGCGCTCTGGGTGTTGTGTCTGCTGGTTCAGAAGTACCTCCTGTTCCTTCAGATCACTTGCTCCTCTTGCATATCACCTTATATGGCTATGTTGCCACCGCACCCCCAATGGCTAGATCCTCACAGGAGTGCCTGTCTCCATGGCCAGTAGGTCCTTGGCTGTCCTGGAGTACTGTACTACCTGCTTTTTCCAATCGTTGGCCATCTCCTTTCAGCAGAATCCATCCTTCTGGCTGCAACAGGTCTTTCCTCATTGGTAACAGGGTTTTGGTCCTTTGTACTGGACTGTATTGACATTGCTATGATGGGGTATTCCCATGTGCCAACAATGCTCACAAAGATCTACATACAAGAAACAGCCCTGTGTAGCCATCTCTTAGCTGTTTTCAACTGACCATTACTCTGTTGGTATGTGGGGAATGGTGGTAAAACTCCACTCTGCATACAAAATCCTTGGGGTCCCTGTTGTCAGTGAAAACAGTATCTGGAATGCCATATCTCATAAGCAGGCTATTAGTTTGCCAGTTACTGACTTGCTGCGTCTATCAGAGCATCAGAATCTCAAAGATTAAAACAGTAGTCCACTGTAACGAAGCACTGCTTTCCACTGAACGTAAATAAAGTTTACTTCCACCTTTCCTCATGATTGGGTTGGGAGCCCATGAGAACTCATCAGAAAGAGAGTCTGAGTTCAGACAGACAGCAAGTGTCAGGTGTTCTACCATGGAGTGGAATTATGTATTAATTCCCAGGCAAATAAACACACTCTCAAACCCATTTAAAACATCTATCAATGCCCAAGTGTGAGAGACGTATTTTTTGCACCACATCCTTACACAATGATGAGGGGACAACTCCTCTCTGTCCCCAAAACATGAATCCATCCTGCACTTGGCTCATCATTAACCTGAAAATATGGTTGTGCTCCTACTGATTCTTGGCTTTTATCTTTTGGCCACCCTGCTTGTACTTTTGACATTGCTACAGAAAAATGTAAAGTTTTCGTTCATGGTCTAGTTCAGCTTCTGTATCGTTGCTTCTGTCACCTACAAGGATCTCATCTGCAATAATTTTCACCCCAGGCAGGCCTTCCAGTGCTTGGGTGAATCTTCTCTGGCATACCTCTGGTACAGGGCACATGTCCATTTGAGTGTGCAGCCATCTGTAGTGACCTGATGGTGTGAGGTTGACACCATTCTTGACTTTATGCCTAGGCTTGTGTGTCAGAAATGTACCTCACACCACAGACCATGGAGACTTTGGGCAAAATGTCCTCAACAGTGGGCAGTGGATGATAGGGGATGATATTTCACCCGGAGAAATAAAAAAGCAAATTGAAAGAGCCAAACGAATACCTAGAAACCATCTACTACAAGACAGGCCCAAGAAAACCAACAATAGAACACCACTTATCATCTACAGCCCCCAACTTAAACCTGTCCAACACATTATCAATAAATTACAGCCTATACTGGAACAGGATACTAAACTCCAAGAAGCTCTGGGAGACAGACCCATAGTCTCCTATAGACAACCACCTAACCTCAAGATGATTCTTACAAACAACCACAGGACATACCACACTAATACCAACCCTGGTACTTTCCCTTGCAACAAACCCCGTTGCCAGCTTTGTCCGCATATTCACTCTGCTGATACCATTATTGGGCCTAACCAAGTGAGTTATAAGATCAAGAATACATATTCCTGCGCATCCAGAAATATAATTTATGCTATCGTGCCAAAAATGTCCGTCAGCTATGTACATTGGACAAACGTCTCAGACACTTCGCCAAAGGATCAATGCCCACAAAACATTAGACAGGATCACAAAGATTAGACAGGATCACACAGTTTCTTGCCATTTCAACCAGAAAGGACACTGTCTCAATGACCTAATTACATGCATCCTACTCCAAAAGACTTTCAAATCTGCACTTGAAAGGGAATCCTCTGAACTGTCATTCATGCTAAAATTCAACACTCTCCGCGGGGGGCTGAACAAAGACCCCAACTACCTTACCCATTACAAAGATAGCTTCCCCAATTATCACCTCTAATACCATTAGCTCACAGACATTTACCTTCCTTTCCCCCTCCCCCACATCCCTCTTCTGTTCTGAAATGTGATTTGTCCTTTTCATGTGTGTTCGTTTTTTTAATTGTCTCCTTTGGTATATATGGTTGTGACTATTTTCTTCTACTATTTGATCTGAGGAAGTGGGTCTGGCCCACGAAAGCTCATCATCTAATAAACCATCTTGTTAGTCTTTAAAGTGCTACATAGTCCTGCATTTTGTTCCACAACAAACTAGTTATTTTTTAGGTTAGATACTATGAGGTCACGTTTACCTACGGCAGGGAACCTTTTCTGGGGTTGGGAGCCGCTGACCCACCAAAAAAAAAAAAAAAAAAATCAGTCAGGGACTCTCACTGACTGGCCCCCGACTGAGAAGGAGAAAGACACTCTCCACATTCCCCTCACACACCAGATCCTAGGGGGACCCAGACTAGTAAGCGTTGTGTGCTTCAGCTCCATGGTGGGGCAGTGGAGAGGGGGGCCTGGAGTGCCAGCATGGTGTCCCTAATGCTGGGGTGGGGGGGGGGGGGAGGCCCTGAGCCTTGAGGGCTCAAGGAAGCTGGGGGCTACATTTGGGCCCCGGGCCTGAGGTTCCCCACCCCATTGTACAGGCTGCACTTTGCTCTGATTGTACATTATTAGATTCTGATTGCTCTTTTCAAATGGGTGTGTTAAAGTCCAGTTCACACAGAGGAATCATCCTGCAGGAGGCTCCACTATCCTGATAAATTGTTCAGGCCATTTCCCTATTAATGCCAGGTCTGGCCCACAACATTTTGGGCACTTGAGGTGGGGAGCTCAAATGACGCCCCCATGCTTCCTCGTGTGGGACAAAACTTTGAAATGTCTCAATTCTGCCTTCTTCCTGTTCTACTCCTCTCTGTGCATCTAGAGCAGAGAGAATACATATGCACCAGCAGCAGACAATTTTCTACACTCTGGGTCCTAGTGGCACCCCCCCCCCCCCCCCACAGTCTGGCACCTGAGGCAGCCATCTCAGTTCACCTCATGATAAGGCCAGCCCTGATTAACGCTGTTGTAAGTAAGGAGGTTGGTATTGTCCCTTGTTGATTTCCTGGCCTGGCAGCCTGATGAGAACATATCAGGTTCAGAGTCAAGGACAGAATCATGATGTCATCACTGTTGCCTGATTTGCTATTCCTTTCCTTGTACTAGTCTGAGAGCTTTCTGAGAGCTTCTTCTCTTCTTACACACAGGGCTCATATTAACCTGCCATATTCCACGCACTGCTGTGCAGAAGCACTTCTCCTTTACCTGCTTATGCTGCCTCCCAAAGTAAATGCTTTGCACTATGGATACAGGACCACAGTCACCTGCTCTCCTGCATGGCACGTACCTCTGGGGTTGCAGTGTCTTGTTGGACTTTCATCCTTTCTTGTGAGGATTCTACATCTAAGCATCCGTCTAATGTGAGATTGATTGCTTTTCCAGGGCAGGTACTCATGCAGGTAAACCCAAGTGCTGCAGACTTCCTGTCCCAAATTACAGTCCGTCACGTCCACAAAACTGCACATAGCAGTCAGTGTCTAACTAACAGGAGTCTGCCCCTCCCTCTTGGAATGGTCTCTGGGTGTAAACATGTACTGAAGAATTGCACATCCTATGTGAAGGCAAGTTTGGTGCTTTCATAATGAAACCTCAAGTGCAGTTCCACTAATACTTATAAAAATGCCACCTTCTTGCACAGTGATCTCCCCTTCACATGGACTGGGAGTCACATCTGTTTGTTTACTCTCCTCTCCACTTTTTTGTTTTTTAAACTGCTTTTCAGTCCTGTTATGCCCATAAAAGCCAACACATCTAAGAAAGAGTGAGCTGGATTCTTTTCTTCCTGAATCTCTGAAAGGATCACTGACTGTACTTCAATCAGCTTTGCCGAGCAGGCCTACAAAAGACCTGAGGTTGCATAGGTGGCACTGAGGACATAATCAAAGATGAAAGAACTTTTTGGGGTGCAACTGATGGCCTAATTTAACCTACACAGACTTCAGAACTAGGACATGTCGTGTAAAAATAAGACACCTCTTCATCATCCCTGCCTTCTTGCCTCCCATTTCTTTGCCCAGCCTGTTTCAATTCTCCACCATTGCTTCCTGACTCCCAATCTCCCTCCTTGTCTGCTTTCAGTCTCTGCCCTCCCATACTCCAGCTCCTTATCTTCATCTTTGCTAAGCCAGTGCCAATTCTACCATTGCATCCTGGATAGTCATCATATGAGTCTCTTTTCCCCTTCTTCCTTCCATCCCACTGATATCCAGACCCTTTCTCCCTCCTGCTTCTCTTTGGGATTAGTCTTCTCCAATCCAATAGCTCCCAGCCTTCCACTTCCCTCCCTCATTCCCAGTTCCAGTCTCCACTCCGTCTCCTTGCCCAGCCAGTTCCTGTTCCCTCTGCCCCAACTCCCAGTCTGAGTTCCCTTCACGCCATGTCTGCCTTCAGTCCCAGTCTTTTTCCACTCCTGATACCAATCTGTTATTCTCTCCACTACACCTACCCATTCCTGCCTCATTCCCTTTGCACTTGACTCAGGCAGCTTTCTTTTGGACACTGCCTGTGGTCCACCCATGGGAACACTGAACAGCAAGGAAAGACAGCCTTGCGGATCCCCCCTTCAGGTGCCTAGAATGGAACTAGACATAGCTTGCAGCAGCATACAGCTGCAACTCCGAACTAAGCCCTGCTCAATTCCGGATTGGAACATGCATGGATGAAATACTGCGGATAGAATTTTTGCTGAATTTAGCTACTAAAATTAAAGGAGTTTCTACGGAGCATGTGCACACTGAAATATTTCAAAGGCTTAGAGCTTCCCAAATTTGGGCAGTTACAGAGACAGCCGAGTGTTCATCCAGACACAAACCTCTCCCCTTCGCAACCTTTCCTGTCTGCCACATTTCAAGTCCCTGCTCCAAAACATGAGGCCACCAAAGTGTCTCGAAGAAAAGATCACCAGCATTTTTTAACATGGACAACACCTACACATTTTTTCCATAGCCTTGCTCTACAAAATGATGAAAATGCTTTGGCTAAATTTTTCCAAAAACACACATCCTGAGTTAGGAAATCAGCATGGAAAATGTTAGCCCAAACAATTAAAATTTAGCAAAGTTATAAGCAACTAAAAACAGGGTTTTATAATAGGAGTGGTAGGCAACTTAAACAATAGGTGATGCTACCATTGTTATTACTGTAGCACATCAGGCTACAGCTACACTGCACATCAATTTCAAAATAAGCTATTCCAGAATAGTTATTCCGAAACAGCTTATTTTGTAATAGCACGTCTGCACTGCAGGGAAGCCTCAAAATTAGTCCAAGGCAGGCTTCCTTAATGTAGATGTGCTATCTCAATTTAGAGTCCCAGGAGGCACTGGAGAGGAATAATTTAAATTGGCTCTGGAGAGGGGCTATTTCAAAAAAGCAGCAGTGGCACATATACACACACCTTATTTTGAAGTAGATATTTCTGAATAGGCATTATTCTTCATAGAATGAGGTTTACAGATTTCAGAATAAGCGGCCCATTTTTTGAAATTATTTTGAAATAACGGAATGGCTGTGTAGATGTTTGTATAGTTATTTCAGAATAATGGTCATTATTTTGAAATAACTTTGTTATGTTGACATACTCTAAGTCATAGTCGTGGACTGGGACTCCATTGTGTATACTGCTGTGCAAACAGAACAAAAGGCAGCTCCCACCCCAGAGATCTTACAATGTAAAGATTATTCTACTACCTTGAAAACTTACAGTGCTGTAGCTATGTCTCTCAGGAGTATAAAAAATTCCTTTTACCTGAGAGATGTAGCCATGATGACCTAACCCCCAGTGTAGCAAGCATTAAGTAGACAGAAGAACTCTACCTAACTACCACTTCTGGGGGACATGCATTAACTATAACAACTATAACCGCTTCTTGGGGAGATGCATTAACTATAACAACAGGAAACTCCTCCTGTTGCTATAGTAAGGCCTGGTCTACACTAGAAAAATAGGTTGGTTTAACTACTTTGGTCAAGGGCATGAAAAATCCATACCTGAGCAGCATGGATAAACTGACCTAAGTCCCTGTGTAGACAACACTAGGTTGACCTAGCTATCGCCTCTTGGGGAGGTGAATTACTTATGCTGGAAGAATCCTTCCCACCAGCATAGGTAGTGTTTACACTGAAGCACCATAGTGGTGCGTTTTAAATGTAGACATAGCCTAATGTGTGGTCAATGCTAGAAAATAAAGCTGGTTTATCTGGGTGAGTCATGGTGTGAAAAATCCACCTTCCATTGCCTTTCAAGGAGGTGGATTACCTATGACAAACAGGAGAACCCCTCTCATTGGTGCTGTAGCATGTTAAGTGCTGACAAGTCTCCAGTATAAAGAAAAAAAACCAAACAAACCAAACACAAAACAAACAAACAAACAAAAAAACCCCATGCCTCCCAAACAGATGGAGATAAACCGACAGGGCAGTACTAGGAATCAAGACAACGCTGGTCAGCATGATAAGCAGCTTAATTGCGGTCAAGCATTTTGTAGGCATTGCAGCAAAAGAGAGTTTTAAAGAGGGTGTGTGAAGGAAGACAATGAGGTACTTTAGCTGATAGTTACAGGGACCTCATCTCTGCCTGGAAGAGCAACATGGGAGACTGCGCAAAAATGCTTGTTTGAAACTTTATGTGGGCAATGGAGGCTGGGATCATGGACCTATATGTGGGAGTCAATCTCTCAATAGTGAATGAGAGAGAACAAAAAAGGATTCCTGAAGTCAAAGCCCTAAACACAAACACTGCTGTCTCTTCCAGTTTTCAGATCCTATCAGGTCTCTCTCTGCTGTTGTTTACCATGTACTCAGTGGACCAGGGTGTTTGCTGCCTATATGGTTCATAGTCCTTTCTAGTGAAACTGTTAGGTGTTGGTGCTAGATGGTTTTCAGTACCAAAGGGGCCATCCTCACCTTGTATTCCAGCACCATTTGCAGCACCAATTGGCTATCTAGGAGAGAGTGTAAGACCTGTTTTGCAGACATAAGGAACTCCAGTCACTCCATTGCATTATCCCAAAAAGATAGCCCTCCTTTGAGGTCATAAATTGAGCAAGGCTCAGTATTCCAGATACACACATAGTAGCATCTATGTTTATTTCTTCCCAAAGTTAACTACTTGATTTCTCTTTGACATGCCAGTCACAAGTCACAAACTCTATCTATGTAGCAGTCTAATTTTATATGATCATGACTGTGCAGCTCAAGAGATCTGATCCTTCTGAATAATGTATTTTAACTCAGTTATTTTGTATTTTATTAAGAGTATTGCAAAGAAACCTGTGCAAAGTCAAACATATATGTGTTTTTTTTAAAATAGGTATGTGAAAAATATTAGCTCAGTTCCACTGGGGACATAATTATCTTCCACTCCCCTCCTCCCTCCCCCCCGGATCCGATTCATTCCTATTGACTTCATTAGTTATGTGTCATTACTATTGCTTCAGCTTCATCAGTTATAACTACAGTGCCCATCTAATAGATTAGAAAAAATGCAAAAGGACTCGTGTTAATATAAACCCATCCAAATCCCAGGCTGTTTCCCCCTCAATAGCCTGAAAAAAGAGAGAGAGAAAGAATAGGCTTTGCAGCTTGTTCAGAAGGCCAGCAAATCAAGGCATTGGTAGGAGTGGAACAAGATTCAAAACAGAGCGCAGCGGCCTATCATTTATACAAAGGTGGTACTAATTGAGCACCTCTGAACTTGTATACTCTATTTCCAGATGACTAGACATTGTGTTCTATGCACAAAGGCTGCATTAAGGTCATTAGTCGAGTAATTTTGAGTTATCTATTACTATCCATCCATTCTATTGTCCTGACAAATTTTCAGGGCTTCCAAAACTCAGAGTACCAAGTACGCAAAGTATCTTGTCAGGATCAAGATATCTAGGACATCTTAGGCCCAGATCCTCACTGGAAATTAAGCACCTAGATACCTTTGAGAATCTGAGCCTTAGTGACCTTAAAGCTACAGTAATATCAAATCATAGAATCATAGAATCATAGGACTGGAAGGGACCTCAAGAGGTCATCGAGTCCAGCCCCCCGCCCTCAAGGCAGGACCAAGCTCCACCTACACCATCCCTGACAGATGTGTATCTAACCTGTTCTTAAATATATCCAGAGAGGGAGATTCCACCACCTCCCTTGGCAATTTATTCCAATATTTGACCACCCTGACAGTTAGGAATTTTTTCCTAATGTCCAATCTAAACCTCCCCTGCTGCACTTTAAGCCCATTACTCCTTGTCCTGTCCTCAGAAACCAAGAGGAACAAATTTTCTCCTTCCTCCTTGTGACACCCTTTTAGATATTTGAAAACCGCTATCATGTCCCCCCTTAATCTTCTTTTTTCCAAACTAAACAAGCCCAGTTCATGAAGCCTGGCTTCATAGGTCATGTTCTCTAGACCTTTAATCATTCTTGTCGCTCTTCTCTGTACCCTTTCCAATTTCTCCACATCTTTCTTGAAATGTGGCGCCCAGAACTGGACACAGTACTCCAGCTGAGGCCTAACTAGTGCAGAGTAGAGAGGCAGAATGACTTCACGAGTTTTGCTTACAACACACCTGTTGATACAACCTAGAATCATATTTGCTTTTTTGGCAACAGCATCACACTGTTGACTCATATTCAACTTGTGGTCCACTATGACCCCTAGATCCCTTTCTGCCATGCTCCTTCCTAGACAGTCGCTTCCCATCTTGTATGTATGGAACTGATTGTTCCTTCCTAAGTGGAGCACTTTGCATTTCTCTTTATTAAACCTCATCCTGTTTACCTCTGACCATTTCTCTAACTTGCTAAGGTCATTTTGAATTATGTCCCTATCCTCCGAAGAAGTCGCAACCCCACCCAGTTTGGTATCATCCGCAAACTTAATAAGCGTACTCTCTATCCCAATATCTACATCATTGATGAAGATATTGAACAGTACGGGTCCCAAAACAGACCCTTGAGGAACTCCACTTGTTATCCCTTTCCAGCAGGATTTAGAACTGTTAACAACAACTCTCTGACTACGGTTATCCAGCCAATTATGCACCCACCTTATCGTGGCCCTATCTAAGTTATATTTGCCTAGTTTATCAATAAGAATATCATGCGAAACCGTATCAAATGCCTTACTAAAGTCTAGGTATATGACATCCACCGCTTCTCCCTTATCCACAAGGCTCGTTATCTTATCAAAGAAAGCTATCAGATTAGTTTGGCATGACTTGTTCTTCACAAACCCATGCTGGCTATTCCCTATCACTTTATTACCTTCCAAGTGTTTGCATAGGATTTCCTTAATTACCTGCTCCATTATCTTCCCTGGGACAGACGTTAAACTGACCGGTCTATAGTTTCCCGGGTTGTTCTTATTCCCCTTTTTATAGATGGGCACAATATTTGCCCTTTTCCAGTCTTCTGGAATCTCCCCTGTCTGCCATGATTTTTCAAAGATCATAGCTAAAGGCTCAGATACCTCCTCTATCAGCTCCTTGAGTATCCTGGGATGCATTTCATCAGGACCTGGTGACTTGCTGACATCTAACTTTCCTAAGTGACTTTTAACTTGTTTTTTGTGAATCCTATCTTCTAAACCTACCCTCTCTCTGCTTGTATTCACTACGTTAGGCACACCTCCAGACTTCTCGGTGAAGACCGAAACAAAGAAGTCATTGAGCATCTCCGCCATTTCCAAGTTTCCTGTTACTGCTTCTCCCTCCTCACTAAGCAGTGGGCCTACCCTGTCCTTGGTCTTCCTCTTGCTTTTAATGTATTTATAAAAAGTCTTCTTGTTTCCCTTTATGCCTGTAGCTAGTTTGATCTCATTTTGTGCCTTTGCCTTTCTAATCTTGCCCCTGCATTCCCGTGTTGCTTGCCTATATTCATCCTTTGTTAGTTGTCCTAGTTTCCATTTTTTATATGACTCCTTTTTTATTTTGAGATCGTGCAAGATCTCCTTGTTAAGCCAAGCTGGTCTTTTGCCATATTTTCTATCTTTCCTACACAGCGGAATTGTTTGCTTTTGGGCCCTTAACAACGTCCCTTTGAAATACTTCCAACTCTCCTCAGTTGTTTTTCCCTTCAGTCTTGCTTCCCATGGGACCTTACCTACAAGTTCTCTGAGCTTATCAAAATCTGCCTTCCTGAAATCCATTACCTCAATTGTGCTGGTCTCCCTTCTACCTTTCCTTAAGATCATGAACTCTATTATTTCGTGATCACTGTCCCCTATACTGTCTTCCACTTTCAAGTTCTCAACTAGTTCCTCCCTATTTGTTAAAACCAAATCCAGAACAGCTTCTCCTCTGGTAGCTTTTTCAACCTTCTGAAACAGAAAGTTGTCTCCAATGCAGTCCAGAAACTTATTGGATAGCCTGTGCCTCGCTGTGTTAGTTTCCCAACAAATGTCTGGATAGTTGAAGTCCCCCATCACCACCAAATCTTGGGCTTTGGATAGTTTTGTTAATTGTTTAAAAAAGGCTTCATCCACCTCTTCCACCTGGCTAGGTGGCCTGTAGTAGACTCCTAGCATGATATCACCCTCGTTTTTTACCCCTTTTAGCTTAACCCAGAGACTCTCTACACAGCTATCTCCTACATTCATCTCCACTTCAGTCCAAGTGTGTACATTTTTAATATACAAGGCAACCCCTCCTCCCTTTTTTCCCTGTCTGTCCTTCCTGAGCAAGCCGTACCCTTCCATACCAACATTCCAATCATGCGTCCCATCCCACCAGGTTTCTGTAATACCAATGATATCATAGTTGTATTTATTGGTTAGCAATTCCAGTTCTTCCTGCTTATTACCCATACTTCTCGCATTTGTATATAGGCATCTAAGATACTGATTTGATCTTGCCTCCCTGTTGTGCCCTGACCCTCCTTTCTCCTTGCCATTATAGGCCGTAGTCCCCCCCATTTCCAACCCATCTCCCAGTCCTGCACATGCAAACCTCTCATAGTTCTGATGCATTTTCCCAACACAAGGCCTTAAGCAGTGCCTTAAGACAGATGTAGAATTCAGTCTTCATTGTTTTCCTTCTCTGGGAAAATGCTACATTTCCATTTCCCCCTATAATCTGTACTGGACAATATAAAGCTCACAGGTGGAAAATGGAGATAGCATAGAGAATCATCTCCAAGTGTACAAACTTTTTCATGAGGTTGTTAGGGCTGGTGTTAGACTTGTTGGGGCTCATGGTTGAAATCCAAGCCCCACTGTCTAGGAACAAGGTTGAAGCCTAAGGACTACAGTCCTGGGTATGGGATTGAAATCCTGGGGCTTTGTCCCTGTCTGCCTGATGTGGAAGGGCTTGGGCTTTTGTTTTGTCCTTCCCCCATCCAAGGTGGGGAGATTTGGATGGGCTCAGGCTTCAGTTCCTGCCTCCTGTGGTCATATAGTAAAGAGGGTCATGGTGAATGAATTTTGAGAACCTTGATCTCTATTTCCTTGGGAGATATGTGTATACTTGTATTTAAGGAACTGCTCAGGGCCCTAAAATGCAAGTATCTCTGAGTCCATATTTTTACTTAAAACATAGCCCAAATACAGAGGAGATCACAAACATTCTCTTGACCATCTAGATAAGGCAGAACAGCATCATGTATTGGTTTCAAATTATCTACAACCTTCCTTCCCCCCCCCCCCCCCCCAACATTCAGTAACTGCTTCAATAGAATCAAGAAAAAAATTGAATAAAAAGGAACATCTTAACTGGTTAAAAGGCTTTTTTCCCCTCTCAATAGAAAACTGTCCTATGATTGAACTAACATTAGGAATTAGCAGTCTGAACCATGAATGCTCTGGTGAGAGAACTGTATGCCAGGTAGAAGAATATGGATGAATGCTCTTCCCAGCAGAAATTGTCATTTTGATTTGATTGAACTAATGGTATCACAGAAATGGAAATTACCCCAAACTCAACAATAGGGAATTTATTCCTAAAGTATAATGACCCTGGATCACAAAAACAAGTAGAACCCATTATTCAGCTTTCATTCTGCTGCTGGGAACATGAAAGAATTGTGGAATGTCAGCACGCAAACATTAAGCCATCTGAAAATACTGTGGTCTTTTAAATAAATTCATGCTAACTATATCAGAAGCCCCTAGGATGTTTACAACATTCCAAGTCTCCTTTGTGTATCTAGTCTAGTATCTGTACTACTGGTGTATCCCTAGCATGCAGGCTGAAGTTTCAAATTACTGATGAGGTCTTTTGCTTCTTTAAACATGGTATTAAGAGTACCTTAGAGTTCTGAACAATATCATCCCATTTTAGATCTATCCATTCCTCATAATATTGTGCCAGAGTTGGTTAGGTAAACATGACTGACAGACTCCCATCTTTATCCTTTACATGGCTGGAGGTCAGCACTTGTGGAAGGTAATGCTTTTTTAATTAGTTGGTAGGGGATTGAATTTCCTTTGTGTAGATTGCTTGTTGTTTTGCTGTGAGTCAGTATTTGAAGAAGCTACGTCTTTGCCTTCACTATTCAGTGTAACCCAGACAAATGAAGAATAGTCATAAAAGATTCATACTGATGATGTTTATGAAAAGTCAGATCTGTCAAGAAAACAGATTCTTTCACCAGGTGACTGCAAGACTTTGCAGACAAGAAATATAACACAGTTATAAAAGAACAGTTACCAAAGCCAGATCAAAGGAAATGCTCTATACTTTACCATGCACCATTACCAACAGAAAATAAACAGGTAAAAGCTTAGGGTCTAGTCTTAAGAACCTTGTGAGGTAATGGTTTTGCGAACTAAAATTAAAACAATCATCCCAAAAATATCTTGGTTTTGCTCATACACCAAAACAAAAAACTACATACATCAGACATTGTCCTGACTAAAATCATTTTAAGATTCCATAGCATGCATTTGACTCAAGGTCTTTAATTATCCAGAATTTCCATTGTATAAATAGTTCATGGCATTGCTTTAAAAGCCTCTACCACAGTTTCAGAGATATATCAGTATATTAGAAATTCAGAGGGGAATACAATATTGATGTCATATATATATATATATATATAAAAGAGAGAGAGAGAGAGAGAGAGAGAGAGAGAGAGAGAGAGAGATTATAGAGGGCCTGTATAGGGATACACTTACATTGGATATACAAGTAAGCAGAGTCACAGCAGAACGTGCATGGATCTGCAGTGTTTTAAACGTGTTCTGTGGTTCAACTGTTTGAGGGACAGAATAAAAGGATAATTTCGGGTGAGGGGTGGCAGAGGCTGACGACACTACAAAAGCTAGAGGTTACCATAGAAGCCCTAGCCAGTTGCCATTGGCTGGACTATTACTAGCAGATGAAACCAGACTGCAGACATCTTCCAAAACAAGGCTCATGGAGGAAACTGAATGAATATTCAATATAAATATATGGGTGCATTTTCAGAAAGATGGTGCTTTCCTTTTTATGTACCAAAGTTTCATCTGCAAATTTCATGGTAACCGAGAATGTGCATCTCCATTCAACGTGGACATCAGGTGCAAAACATAGATTATCTCCACAATTTATTGTCCAGATGCAAACCTGAGGCCATATATTATACCCACACAATGTATGTCCACAAAAAAAAAAAAAAAAAAAAAAAAAAAAAGAGAAGGGGGTCCTTCTATGACAGTCCATAGCATATGGGTATGTGCACATTCAGAATATAGTTTTTGTTTTCTCTTTTATAATCTGATTCCATAGGTATTTTTACATGGACTATGGAAACTGTTCTTTGTTTCTACTTAAAGTGATATTTGAAAGCATGTATCTTCAATTTAGAAAGGGGGATAGATGTACATTAAATATCCCTCTTCTTTCCCTCATACAAATTGTTCTAATGGAAGTGTTCTACAATCTGGAAACTCTCTTAGATTTGGTCTTAACTAACAGGAGCCATGGTGCAGAGAACTAAACAAACAAGCAAGCAAGCATTTTTTAAAAGAAAATCTATCAGAATCAAATGAAGTTGAAAATAGTTTGGTTTAAATCAGGCATGTCCAAAGTCCGGCCCGCGGGCCAATTGCGGCCCGTGTTCCAGTTTAATACGGCCCCACAGGTAATTTGGCAATATCTATCTTTTATGGCCCCCAACAAATCCATATGTATTGAGATGAATACATTGTAAAGTCTCAGTTAATGTCAGTTGGTCTAAATCAGTTATAAATATATTTGACACAACATATATACTTGGTGTTATGTTCCTGTTCATATTTTTTGAACTTAAAAGTTGACGGACAACCTTTATTACCAATAATATGTAAAGTACATTACAATGTTCCTGACATATTTCAGCTTCCTGGATTTTTTTTTCATCTGGCCTTCAGATATAAAAGGCAGAGTGATTTAACACCTGTTTAGATTTGTCATCCATGTGACGAAATGAAAAGTATGCCGTTTGCAATAAACTTTGCATAAAATAGTTAATTTGCATTTAATTTTAATGGTTCAAATAATGTCAGGCAAAATGATTGGCCCTCACGCATGTTCACTTCATCAAATCTGGCCCTCTTTGAAAAAAGTTTGGACACCCCTGGTTTAAATCAAACACAGAAGCTTCTCTGAAAAAACTGGAGATGAATCTGAATTTATTTTACCCTTAGCATTACACTGTGTCTCTCTCTGTGGATTTGGCATTTCTAGACAAACTATGTAATGTCCTACTTGTCATGTATAAAACATGAAACAGCTTTCAAGTAATTTAAATTTTTATCCCTTCAAGACTGTGCATCCCCTCTCACTCAAACACACATGCACTAGAATCTACATAGAAATGATTTACTTGTAAGCTATTCAGTTGTAACTTGTATATTTGCGAGAAGGGGAAATAAAGGTAGGTAAATATCTGTGTTTGTGCAGGGATGAACAGTTCTGCTGAAGATCCCTCATGTGTAGGCCTTTGTTTTCGAAAGGAGAATTAATCACTCGTGAAGCAGTGGGAAAATTGACAACTGTCATGTAACCAGATGTTTGAATTAACAACAACTTTTAGCTTAATACATGATGTGAAATCTAGATGGCTGGAAAATTCACTGTATTATTGGCATGTTTGTTTTTACCTAATGGTTCTACTCCTATATAGCTGGAAGGTAACTATGTTGTGTTATTACCCAGTATTATCTAGACTATGAGTAATTCTCCTTTCAGCATGAGTTTGCATTGCTACTACATGGTGTCTTTACAATGTATAATAAACATTTTTCTCTTCAAGGTGAGCACAGACTGACATTTTAGACTGCATGCAAGTCACAGGAAAGGATTTTTGCTGGGATTTTTATCCTTGCTTTCACCACTGATTCTAGTTTCACGGGGAGAAAAAGAAAAGTTGTGTTTAGCATTCTATCACATTTAATTGGCCTGTGGAAAATGCAGGGGGTTCACTTAAGATTTATAAACAAATACTCCATTATGTTCCTTATTACTTGGAAGAATACCTGTATAAGTGGTAGCTGTCACATACAATAAGCACTCCCCTCCCTTTCTCCTTATATAATAATCCCAGCATTCAAAAGACTAATCACTACACATTGATCTACAAAGCATCTTATTTCCTCATCAAATTTCCTCGCTGGGCTTAGCCTATGCTTGTCAACTTCTCAGGTCCCTTTTCAATAACTGGTTTATTCTTAGCATCTTGCCAAGAAGCATTCCTAGGAGTAAACCATGGAAGAATGAAGTTCTAATTTCTTTATCTCGCTCTGGGAGAGGTTTCTGCTCATGCTCATGGGAAAGGTCACAGGTAATTTTGGCTGTTGGTTCACTTTGGAGGAGCAGCCACATACCGCACATAGGGGTCCTTTGTCTAAGAATTCAGATGACCACCAAAGATGACAGAAAGAAACTAACTGGCAGTCTAAGCAAGCAGATTCTTTTAACCCAGAGTAATTTGCCCTCATTCAGTTTCAGTTTGAAGTCAAACGTATAAAGTCTCCTATTTTCTGGGTTATTTTTCTCAACATCTGTGGGTTTAACTCCAAAACCCATTAAAGCCAATGGGGGAGGGGGGGAGGTTTCTATGGAATTCCCTGGCCTTTAAGGATCAGGCCTGATGATTTTTTTAAAAAAGTAGTAAATGTAGTTCTCATGAAAGATGCTACTGTGATAGCCCTGAGCTCCTTTCCTTAGCCCCAGCAACAAGACCCTTTTTGTTAGAACTAATTGCAACGCTTTTTGGCAGTGTCAAAAACAGAGTTAAAAAACGAGGACTGACCTGACCTCTAATCCCACATGTGGAGCAAGAGCTCTGCTAAAATCATGGAAAGTAACTGGGTTAAACATCCAGCATCTCCAACCTGAACCCCACATGATATAAAAACTGAGGCAACAGGTAAACACATTGACAAATGCACAAACTGTATGTTCCATGGATAAATGCAGACCACAGTTTCCAGTGCAGCCAGTCAAGCATTATTCACTAGCACAACTTGCCTTTATATATTTGAAAACAAATATACCCGATTGCATAAGACAAGGAGAGGAAAGAATAATTTATTTTCCACTTGTAGGGATGACTAAATATACTACTTGGGTGATCTTGGTCATTTTGAGAAGATAAAAATTGTATTTTGTTCCCAGAATTATCTATAGGTGTCTGGTGTTTTATTTATATATTAATAGTCAGACATATAATTCGTGTCCATAAACATATAAAACCAAACATAAATCAATTAATAGATTGTTATACTTCAATGTCAGAAAGGACTGTTATGATTTTCTAGTGTAAAACCTATTATTTAACTCAGATCTTGGGTTTCCCCACAGTAATCCTTCTCTGGCCCCGAATAATTTGTGGTTGAATTAGAGTCTCTCTCTTAGACAGATATCCAATTTGTATTTCAAGTGATGGAAGATTGAATCATTCCCCTCTTGAAGTCAATGGCAAAACATCCACTGACTTCAAGGGAGAGCAAGGATTTTACCCAGAAAATTTATCACATACTTTAGCTAAACTGGAGTAATTACGCATTGTTTAAAATATGCAACTTATTTCTAGTTGGAGCTTTGCTATCTTCAAATTCCAGCCACTGTACCTTGTGCCTCTGTCTTCTCAATGAAAGAGCTCCCAGTACTAGATGACTTCCTTCTCACTTACCTCACAAGGTTCTAATCTTGTATGAACACTCATATTTCACAAGTTAGATTTAAATTTGGCAAATGTGCTCTCCCACCTCTGCACAAAATCACTAGATTTAACTCAGACATTAAAAACTGCTAGTGAAAAGTAGTGTCCTTTTTTAATTCTTTTGTCCTTCCATCTTTTAGCTCACCCTACTGGCTCTTACTACATTTAAAATGCAGAGCTGCAGTGGGCCTGGCTCTATAGAACCTGTCCCCCTCTCCCCCCTCCCCCCGCGCCTCTGCAGTTTAAATGTATTAGGAGCAGGGCACCCTGCACGCTGAGCTCCTACTACATTTAAACTGCAGAGCCTTGTTGACTAATTGTGTAGTCGACTCAGTTACCTGCCTCTTAACAATCCTTAATTGGCCATGGACCTCCATTCCTGATGCGGACTTGGACACCACTTCTGGTAGCTCCCATTGGCCAGGAACAGTGATTGGTGACCAACAGGAACTGCAAGCAGCCATACCTGCAAGATGGGCAGCTAAATGGAGCTCAGGCAGTCCATCAGGGGCTCATCCTGGTGAGTCACACTTCTTGCCCATGCCAGAATTAGAACCTGTTTTGTACAGCATTAAACAAGCACATGCCCACTGCTACATCAACAGTGCCAGGCCAATGTAGCCAGTGGTTGGAAGACCCCAGTATTGTACATTTATTCACAGTGGGTGAACTTTTTCAGTGCAAGTGTGGGATGGGTGATACCATGAAAACATTTTGGACACTGATCTACTTAAAGGGTAATGACGGTGCATGCTTTACTTCACGCAGGACTGGGGGAAAAAGAGCTATGCAGAGAGACAGAACATCTACTGCACAGCACAAGATCAGTCTCACTGTTCTCTTATGCTTATCTCCTTCTCAGGTTACTGTATTTTCTGTCCCCCTTCATTCCATTGGAGCAACACGGAGATAATATGTGGCCCAAATCCAGGCAATCATTTCTGAGTAATTAGTTTAGGTACTGCACACCCAACCTGTGCTTTTTCAAGTAGGTATCAAGTGGGTCAAGTTACCTGACTACTTTCCTGTATTTAGATGCTGTGCTGCATGTTTAGTCTAAGCTCATCTCCCGCTATGGACAAAACCTAATTAATTGTATTAGCTGCTCTTAGATGTGCTTTTCACTAAAACTAGCTGTCTCTGTACTTCTCCCTCGCTCCCCAGTGCTAGGTGGGATGTACACTTGTTGTTCCCCTCCTCAATGTCTTCCTATGCTGCAAAGCATGACTTTAGCACAGCCCAGGAGCAAAATTTTCAATTATAGTCATCTCAAAGGCTGACAATTCTGAGGTTACCAATATTTCCTTTCATTTCTTTGTGTAGCTAGAAAAACAACAATGACTCGGTGAATGAACAGTTTTTTAAACTCAGAAACCATGAGCACAAGTTATTCTAGAATATATATTTCAGGTGGCCAATCAGATTTTCAAAGACACCGCTGGTAATTACGGACTTAGTTCCAATAGGCTTACAATGGGAATTATATGCCTATTATTTGTGCTTGGGAAAATCTCCCCGTCTTGAAGGGAGATCCTTGAATGACAACTGCTATTCAAGTACAAACCATAGTTATTACTATGATGTCCCATTCACGATCAAAGGCCATGATGTGGCAACATTGCCTTTAAACTGGAGTGCTCTCTCCCAGGACTTGGTAACTTCCTTTTACCATGGCCTTTGTGTCATTCATTCCCTTTCCTCCCTGTGGCTTATGCCCTACAGAGAGCACAAGCATCAGCATGGCTGGCTGTTTCACACTTGCCTGCCAAAGTACTTTATTCTTGACCTGGAGGAACCACCATTAAGGGAGAGAGTTGCAGTTTAGCCTCCATTTTGATTCTCTCCTTAGCTCCTCTGCTGTGCCCATGAATAAGGCTGCTACTTAGTACCAGCTGTGAAGATAGATATCCCACCAGAAACTGGCCTGACACCTTTCACTGTTTCACAGAACCAAGGAATAGCTGTCAGATAAAGACAAACTTTCAGTCAAGATTAATCTGGGTCAGATTCCCATTGGCAAATGCAAGGCGAATGGCTTCAGTATTCCATTACCAATTCCCCTGAGCCATCCAGTCTCCCAAGGTGAAACTTCGGAGACATGTTTAAGAGGCTATATTATGCATCGATTGTTTTTATTTATTTTAGCGGGTAGTCCGTAAAGACTGTTTGGCTGCAGATGTCCACTGACTTTCAGGTGAGCACACATTCCAAGGCTAGTTCAACTCAAGCATAAATGTTGGAGTCACTGTTTGTAGTGCTAGAAATTACAAAACATACCAGTTACTTGTTCCTATTTCACCTGACTGATTAGCATTGCAATCAGTGCACCAAGGAATTTGAAAAACATCAGTTACCCGGATCAGAGAACAGCATAACCCCAAGCTGTGGGTAAGTTTCAAACAGCTGAAATGTAATTATCTTTAAAAAAAATGCTTCAAGGCAAAAAAAGAGTCTAATATGTTTGTAATTAGAGCATGATTCATATTTGCAATATGAGATATAAATCAAAACACAAGAGTAAACTATGTTAACACTATACTAATCAATGGGAATGTTTATCATTTCAACACTTCATGTTTTTCTAATTATTACAAATAGGACCACAAATTCAGAACTGGCATACATTGATGTTGTTCCTTTGCAGTCAAGGAAGCTATGAAGAAGATTTAAAACAGTCAAAGCTCTGATCCATAATCTTTTCTTGACAAGATTGCTGTCACTGTGTTACTCCAATTTTATACCTGTATAATGAGATCAATGTAGTTATAGAACTGTAAAACTGGAGTAGAGCAGTGGTGAATCAAACTCTAGGCCATATTAAGCGCTGTAAACATTTTAATTCAACTGCAAATCAGATATTATACGAAAGTATAGTATTACTGGCAAGACATCACTCCTTTCTTATTAAGGGATCCTCAGAATTTAGTTTAGACTGCCCAACTGGTCCTACATTTATCTTTTGTTTATAGGCACCACAGTATCTTTTGGCTAGGTTCCAATAGCTCTGTCACTCCAGTAAATATTATTTTGTTGTCTGTACTGTGTGTGTTGAACAATCAGATTCCTGCCCCAAAACACTTAAAAGGCATAAGTGAAAATAATACTGCATACAACCAAAAAGAAGAACATATGGGGACCATAGGCAGATATTTACTGCATTTGACAGTACCTCTTTACTTATTTAACTTGACCATACCCTTTTTTTAATGAAACACAGGCATGAGCCCAAACCACAGATCTGGAGGAGGGGGTTCAAGAAGACCTTAATTGTAAACTGAAACCTAAGATTTAAAAATTTTAAATTGATATCTGTTGATTTGTGTGTTTTAGTATTGCCAACCCCAACAATACAATAATCGTGAATTGAATCCTCTTTTAAAAAACGGTAAGTTCGGCTTTCAAATCATGAGATGGGTTTGTTTGTTTTTAAACAGCTAATATATTTTGGATTCTTTTTATTTGCATTATACTTTGAGCCCAACTGCATCTTGTATCACGTTTTTAAACCTCTTCTCCAGAACCATGAAGTCTAGAAATTTACTTTTTCTTCCTAATGAGGTCTGAGATGCCATGTAATTGCTTGACTCCACCAATTGGGGCTTTAATGCAATCAACACATATTGCAAGACTAAATTTGTAAGGGTTGAACCACCGTAAATCTTTCCCACGTTTCACAAACACTTGACAGAGGCTTTGGTGTTAACCTTTTTGAAGCCACAGCCTGCTCTGACATTGGCCTTGTGCAATGGGATTGTAAGAGACTGAAGCTCAACCACCACTGGGCCTATAATTATCTGCACATTTTCAATTTCAAACAAATTGCAAGTTTTTCATTTTTTATCAGATAACATTTAGTTTGGACAAACACCTAAGGAACAAAGAAGAACACCTGTATCCTAGCAAAATGAGTCAGACAAGTTTATGCCCCACTGGGCTGGATTTTAGCCAACATAATCCTTTGACAGAGTCCTTGTTATGTTAGAAAGCAGTCACCTTGCCTTGCCATCACAAAGCCTACGTACTCTTCCCTCCATCCCCCAACAACTGCTGCAGCCAGCTGCTGTAGAAGATAGGCAGCTGGAAACAATTCTGTCTGCCAGTGTAATCAGAAAAAGAGGAGCAAAGAGGTGAGCCAACGGGGGGACAGCTCTACAGACCCAGAAGACATGTGGCCTCAGGTGGAAGGAGCAGGTGCAAGTGCCACCAGCCCTCAGTGCAATACCTACCCCTAGCCTCCAAGCCAGGTGGCATGCCCAGCACAGTGCTCCAGCAGCAATTTAAAGGGCCCAGGGCTCTGGCTACTGCCACTGCCTCAGTGGCAGTGGCTGGGAGCCACAGGCCCCTTTAAATCTCTGAGCCCAGGGTAACTGCTCCCTTTGCCCTCCTCCCCCGCCAACCATTGGCAGGCCTGAGTGAACACAGCCCCAAATTCTGCTGAGAGTTAAAGAAGGGAACACAAGCAGACTTAGCAGGCACAGTTTGCACCTCTAACAGGAAACCAAGCTGAAGTGCCGCTGAAAATTTAGTCCTAAATATAACTCCTGTAAAATCAGGCAGACTTATTTGGAAGAAAAATGGCTTTTCACATTAAATTTGTCGTAGATTTTTTTTTTTTAGCTTTTGAAATGTTAGAAAAAATTTAAAAGAAAAAATCATTTTAACCTCCCTACTAAAAATATAATATTTTTGCTACTAGCTGTATGTAGTAACCAAGTTGTTTAAAAAGCTTCGCTCTGTCAGCTAATAGAAAAAGCAGCTCAACATCATTACCTGAGAAATAACACTGACCATCATGCACTAAATGCTAAATGAACTCCATGCATTTAGTTAACTTTCAGAAACTGTATATCCTACAAACAAGATGTGTTTGAAGCAAAAACAAAAAAAATGAATTTTATGGATGTGGATAATTGCAGAATAACAACAAGATAATTAAACTAAGGGCTCAGTAGGAAAATGATGGTGTTGCTATATCTGGAGCAGAACACACACACAAATGTTAGAAGACTGCACAACTTAATGAAAAAAAATGGAAAATCCCACTGATGGGAAGAAATGGATTACAAAGTGATCTGATCAGCAAGTCTAGGTAATACACATCAAAATAGATTGATAAAGTACCCTAGGTTGTAGCCTAACCAATGAAAATTAGCTGTGGGAAATCCAAATCTCAACAGTGACATTTAGAATACCAGGAGTAGAATTGTTATTTTTTACTTTTATAATTTGTTGAGCACTGTAAGGGTTTGTGATTCATGGCTATGGCACCTCCTGCTGGTATATCTGTAAATTAGCTCTTCTAGCCCTGAAGAGACCCCTGTTGGCTCGTGTCTCACCCTCAGTTATCTGTTGTCTCTACCACTACAGGCCCTGTGTCCCTCCCAGCTCACAGTGCCCCTTTCCCTCTGTGTACACCTTGTGGCTGTTCCCCATACTCGGGGTCATTCCCTCCCAGGGAACCCCAAAACTTGGGAGCAAACTGCAGTCTGAAATGGCCACTCATTGGCGGGAAGGGGGGTGTAGATCTACTGCCCTGGCAACTTTCTTGCAAGTAGGAATAAGAGATCCTCTGGAAAAGGGCTTTATTCCGGAGGATCGCGCCAGTCTGGACGCTCTTTTCCAGCTTTTCCCCAAGCCGGGAAAAAGCGGTGGCCATGTTTATTTAAATTCCGCGGGGGATATTTAAATCCCCCACGGATTTCCCTATTCCAAAGTTAGAAATTAGCATGCCTCTTCCGAAGAAGGGGCCAGTCTAGACGTAGCCGCTATGTCTATCCTGTCCACCTATGCCCAACAGTGGGCCTTTTCCACTGCCTCCAGCTGTACATGCAGGCCAAACTCCTCTGGACCCTCTACCTTCAGGGGCTGGGTCCACACAGTAGCCCACTATAACACTGTGGTATTTGTCCCAAAAATCAATCCTGGAAGAGTTAAAATTTGTAAGAAGAAAACCTAACTGTTTTGAGGTTTCACAACACATGACCAGTAAGTAGCAACCACACAACCAGTAAGTAGCAAAATGTCACATGTATTCATCAAATTAAAAAATTTTAGAACCCTAGATCTTAAAAATCCCATTAAGCTATATCTACACTGCAGGTTTCTTGTGCAAAAAGTTTTTTGTGGAGGAGATCTTCTGTAAAAACTTCTTGTACAAGAGCACGTCCACACTGCAAAAGTGCATCAGAAAAGCGATGTGCTTTTGCTCAAGAAAGCGTCCAGACTGCATGTATGCTCTTTCGGAACAGCCATTAACAGAATTACCACCAGGGCACTTGGGCTTCTTCTGATAGGATTTTTTTTGTGCAAAAAAAAAAAAAAAAAAAAATCCTGTTTCCCATCCCCACACACCTCATAGAAAAAGGAAAACCTATACCACAAAAATCACTCTGTTCTGTCAATTCACTGTAAATTTTCTTGCGCAAAAACGTGCTTCGGGTATGGACATTGTGGGGGTTTTGCTCAAAAATGACTTTTTGTGCAAAAACCCTGTAGTTTAGATGTAGCCATAGGGAGGAAATCCTGTTGCAATTTTATCTTACACTACCCTTTGAAAATTTTAATAAAAATTTAACTCTGTATCAAGACTGAGGCTTTCAAAGGACTGAAAGTTACAAATTAGGTGCCCAACTTTGGATGCCTTTACACTCCCTTGAAAAAAAATCAAGACAAATGTATAAATGTCCTTAGTATTTCTTCCTTTCATAACATTGTGCAACAATAATATGCTATTGGAAAAAAATTCGTAGCACCTTTTGTTTATCTTGCGTCGTTTCCCCATAAGTCAGCCTATATTTGAAAAAAAAATCCTATTTTTGTCTATGTGTATGTGTGACGGGGCGCGCCTCCCCCACACCCCGTCCGGCGGCCCGCCCCGCACTCAGCCCGCAGTCGCGCTGTCCCTCCTGGGCGCCACCCAGGGAGCGCGGCGGCACTGCGGGGCCTGTTCCCTGGCCGCGGCCCGGATAACGGGCGGCGCGGCGGAGGCGGGGCTACGCCCGGACAGCAGCGTAGGGCGGGGGCGGAGCCCCGGCGACGTGACGGCTGACGTCGCCGGGCGCGCGCACGCACGGCAGGGGCGGAGCCTGGTGACGTGGCGCGTTGCGTCGCCCGGGCCGGACGCCGGCGGGGGATTCAAAAGGGGAAAGGAGCAGAAGGAAAGGGGGAGAGCCCGGAGGAGCGAGGAGGAGAGGAGGGAGTCGGAGAGCGAGTGAAGGAGGAAGGAGCGGACAAGGGGGAGAGAGCGGAGGCGGGAGAAAGAGCGGAGGAGGAGAGGAGAGGAGGACACAGGAGGAAGGAGGCACAGGGCACTGGAGGAGCAGCACACAACACGAGGAGGAGGGGAACGGAGGAGCACAAGTGGTGAGGGGAACGTCAAAAAGGGGGCAAACAGATTCACGGCGGGGAGCAGGACGGGCTCCCGCGTTACACGTGGTGGAGAATGTGGGCACTGAACTCTAGATAAAAGCGCACAACCCCAAACAACTCACCAAAAAAAAAAAAAAAAAAAAAAAAGGAAAAAAAAAAAAAACCCACGGGTGGAGGAGGTTACGGTGTAACAGGACGCACAGCCGAGTAGAACCGCGACTGAGCGTAACGAGGAGCCATGGACGCGGCCGACGTGTTCAAATGGCTGACGGACAATCAACACCAGCAGCAACAACAGCAGACGGCCCTCCTCCAGCAGTTGGCCACGCAACACCGGGAGCAGCAGGCCCAATTACTACGTGACGTGACGGAGCAGTTCCGGACGCAACAGGACCACTGGGTGAGGCAGTGGGAAAATGCGGGCCGGGGGCCAGCCCCAGCGGTCGTGGGGGAAGGGGCGGAGGGTGGGGCCCTAGCCCAGCTCCCCGTAAGATTGACTAAAATGGGCCCTGCCGACGATCCCGAGGCCTTTCTGGTCACCTTTGAAAGAGTAGCCACAGCCGCCCGGTGGCCAGAACAACATTGGGCTACGCTACTAGCTCCGTACCTTACCGGCCCAGCTCAGCTGGCCTATCGGAGTCTAGATCCACGAGATGCCCTACATTATTACAAAGTGAAAGAGGCAGTCCTGGACCAGCTAGGGGTCACCCCCGAGACCTATAGACAGCGGTTCCGGCAAGAAAAATACACCCCGGGGGCCCGCCCGCGAGCCGTGGCACAACGGCTCAGGGAGGCGTGTTGGCGCTGGTTAGAACCCGAGCAGCGGTCAGGACCCCAGGTAGCGGAGACGGTGGTCCTGGAGCAGTTTATACACATCCTTCCGGGCGAGGGGCAGCGGTGGGTGAGACGGCACCACCCTACGTCTCTGGCCGACGCGGTAACCCTAATGGAGGACTATATGTCGGCCGAGGGGGGCCGGGAAGGACCCGGGTCCCGAGGGGAACACTCCAGCGGGGCAGCAAGGGAGACCAGACCCCCGCCCCGGCAAGGGGAGACGAGGGGACCGGGTGCCCCCCCCAGCCCCGGCCGCGGTGGCAGACGCCTAGCGCCGGTGTGGAGCCGCCCTGTGAGGGAGGAGCCAATTCCCCGCCCAGCTGCCCAGGAAGAGCGGAAGATCAACCCACCCCCGGCACGGGGTCCCGGGGGAGCGTGCTACCAATGCGGCCAAGAGGGACACTTCAAGCGGGACTGCCCGCTGATGGACTGCTCCTTCACGCAGGTAATGACAGGGCAGAGCAGGTCGGGGCCCCAACCCGCGGGAAGGATATTACGTCAGGTGGAGGTAGAGGGCCAGGTAGTCACCGCCCTCGTGGACTCAGGTTGCGGCCAGACCCTGGTCCGGGCCGACCTAGTCTCCCCCAGGGAGCCCCGGGGGCCCCCCGTGTTCGTCCAATGCATACACGGACGCGTCGAGCCATACCCCACGGTCTGGGTGCGCTTGAAGGATGGGGGCTCGGAAGGGAGGGCCTACGTCGCCCTTGTACCGGGACTAATATATCCCGTGCTCCTTGGAAGAGACTGGAGCGGGTTCGGGCAGGCCCTCCGGGAGTGGCAGGGAGATCAAGCCGCCTTGGCCGGGGAGGATACAGAGGCCCCAACGAGGGAGCCGGGAACTAGGGCCGGGGAGGACCCGACCGACATAGAGGGTGAGTGGTCCCCCGACTTCGTCCGGGAACAGAGGGAGGACCCCCTCCTGCAGCAAGCATGGGAGAACGCAACCACCGGGGCAGAGGGAGAAAGGGGCTACCCACGCTTCGAGATCCAAGACAACCGCCTATACAGGATCACGGAGGGACGAGAGGACGGGGAGGTGATCACGCAGCTGGTCGTACCAAAGCTACATCACAGGCGGCTGTTGGACCTGGCCCACAGCAACCCCTGGGGCGGGCACCTAGGGTATGAGAAGACGGTGCAGCGCCTACTGCAGCGGTTCTATTGGCCTGGCATATACCGGGCGGCTAAAGACTTTTGCGAATCTTGCCCGGAATGCCAGAGAATGGGACCAGGGAGGGTAACCAAGGCCCCGCTCGTGGCAATGCCGGTGATAGATGTCCCATTCCAGAGGATCGCCATGGACCTGGTAGGACCCTTGGAGCGGACGAAGAACCGGTACCAGTATATCCTCGTGGTAGTGGACTACGCAACCCGCTACCCCGAGGCCGTACCCCTTCGGAACGCTACCGCCCCCACGCTCGCGAACGAACTGATTAAGATCTTCTCACGAGTAGGCATACCAGGAGAAATCCTCACCGACCAAGGGACGAACTTTACCTCGGCGCTCATGAGGGAACTGTGCCGCCTGCTGAGGGTAAAGACCTTGAGGACATCGGTCTACCACCCGCAAACCGACGGGCTCGTGGAGCGGTTCAATCGGACACTCAAGGGAATGCTCCGGAAATTCGTGGAAGAGGAACCTAAAGAGTGGGACCGAGCCCTGCCGGCACTCCTGTTCGCAATAAGGGAAGTACCCCAAGCCTCCACAGGGTTCTCCCCGTTCGAGCTCCTGTATGGTAGGCAGCCCAGGGGGATCCTGGATATAGTGAGAGAGGCCTGGGAGGCGCAGGAGACCCGAGTACAAGGGACAGTACAGTACGTCCTGAGGCTCAGAGAAAGGCTACGTCGGGTAGGCGAGTTCGCCAAACGCAACCTGGAGGAGGCGCAGGGGAAGCAGGCCCGCTACTATAACCAGAATGCCCGGTTGCGCACCTTTCAGCCCGGGGATAGGGTTCTCCTCCTGTTGCCCGAACAATCCTCAAAACTGTTAGCTAGTTGGCAGGGCCCCTTCGAGGTGATCAGGAGAGTCGGGGACGTGAACTATGAGATTAGGATGCCCGGGAAACGGAAGACAACCAACATTTATCACGTCAACCTGCTTAAAGCATGGCGGGCCCGGGAGGCCCTGGCGGGGTGGGGCTCAGGACCGAGGGAAGGCGAGGTGGCCGCACGGCCCCACCTGGGCCTAGGCCTCACACCAGGGCAGAGCAGGGGACTACAAGAAACCTTGGGGAGGTTCTCTCAGGTCCTGACAGAGACGCCAGGACGGACCGACCTGGTCCAGCACCCCATCGTGACCACACCCGGTCGCCCCGTGAGGGAGCCGGTCAGGCCACTGCCCAGGAAACTGTGGGGGACGGTACGTGACGAAGTGGACAAGATGCTGCGGTGGGAGGTGATCGAAGAATCCCGCAGCGCGTGGAGAAGTCCCATCGTACTGGTCCCTAAGAAGGATGGCACCACCCGATTCTGCATTGATTTCAGGAAGGTCAACGCGGTGTCTGTGTTCGATGCCTACCCAATGCCGAGGATAGATGAGTTGTTGGAGCGGCTGGGGAATGCCCGATACTTGTCCACGATCGACCTATCGAAAGGGTACTGGCAAATCCCACTGACGGAGGAGGCCCGCGAGAAAACCGCATTCTCCACGCCGTTCGGCCTGTACCAATTCAAACGAATGCCCTTCGGCCTCCATGGCGCCGCTGCCACGTTCCAGAGGCTAATGGACCAAGTGCTCCGGCCTCACGGGGCATACGCAGCGGCCTATATCGACGATATAGTCATCTTCAGCGCAACTTGGACCGAGCACCTGCGGCAAATAGAGGCGGTGTTATCCTCCCTTCAGGAAGCCGGGCTCACCGCTAACCCCGCGAAGTGTCAGTTTGGCCAGCGGGAGGTGTCGTACTTGGGGTACACGGTGGGGGGAGGACAGATACGGCCCCAAATCGGGAAGATGGAGGCATTGCGAAATTATCCCCCCCCGAGCACGAAGCGCCAGGTCCGGCAGTTTTTGGGACTCGCCAGTTATTACAGACGTTTTGTGCCCGACTTCGCGTCCGTGGCGGCCCCATTGACGGACCTAACCAGGAACGCGGCCCCTAAGAGGGTGCGATGGGACCCCGGGTGCGCCCAGGCCTTTGAGACTCTAAAGCAGAGGCTAACTCAAGCCCCCGTACTGGCGCAGCCTGACTTTTCCCGCCCATTCATTTTGCAGACGGACGCCTCCGAGCGCGGGCTCGGTGCGGTATTATCCCAGGGGGAAGGAGAGGAAGAACACCCTATAGTATATGTTAGCCGCAAGCTACTCCCGCGGGAGCAGCAGTATTCAACGATAGAAAAAGAGGCTTTGGCGGTTAAGTGGGCTGTTGACATGTTACGGTACTATCTCCTAGGCAGTACGTTCACGGTGGTGACCGACCACGCACCCCTCCGGTGGCTCCAGGCTATGAAAGACGCCAATCCCCGCATCCAGAGGTGGTACCTGGCGCTGCAGCCCTACCGGTTCAAAGTGAGCCACCGGGCAGGGAAAGACCACGGGAACGCAGACTTTTTCTCCAGGATACCCGAGGAGACCCCAGAGACACGAGGGGAGGAGCGGGCAAACCTGGAGGGGGAGGTGTGTGACGGGGCGCGCCTCCCCCACACCCCGTCCGGCGGCCCGCCCCGCACTCAGCCCGCAGTCGCGCTGTCCCTCCTGGGCGCCACCCAGGGAGCGCGGCGGCACTGCGGGGCCTGTTCCCTGGCCGCGGCCCGGATAACGGGCGGCACGGCGGAGGCGGGGCTACGCCCGGACAGCAGCGTAGGGCGGGGGCGGAGCCCCGGCGACGTGACGGCTGACGTCGCCGGGCGCGCGCACGCACGGCAGGGGCGGAGCCTGGTGACGTGGCGCGTTGCGTCGCCCGGGCCGGACGCCGGCGGGGGATTCAAAAGGGGAAAGGAGCAGAAGGAAAGGGGGAGAGCCCGGAGGAGCGAGGAGGAGAGGAGGGAGTCGGAGAGCGAGTGAAGGAGGAAGGAGCGGACAAGGGGGAGAGAGCGGAGGCGGGAGAAAGAGCGGAGGAGGAGAGGAGAGGAGGACACAGGAGGAAGGAGGCACAGGGCACTGGAGGAGCGGCACACAACACGAGGAGGAGGGGAACGGAGGAGCACAAGTGGTGAGGGGAACGTCAAAAAGGGGGCAAACAGATTCACGGCGGGGAGCAGGACGGGCTCCCGCGTTACAGTATGTAATACAGAGCACCTGTTGGGTTCAGTGCTGTTTTAAACAGATCAAAATTCATATACTCAACCTGGAAAGAGAAAGAAACAGGAATGTTTTGGAATGAATTCAGCTATTCTTCTGGCAACCACACAGTTCTTGCTTCTACAGCTTCCTGTTCCTACTGTCTTGATTGTTTTGTCTAATGCCTCCTTCTTAAACAAGTCATCATCAGCCCAGTATTAATATCACTCTTTTCTTTCTTTGTAAGTCAGGGGAAAGTAGTGTTACCACCTTTGACATGCATTCATCCTCTCTCCACAAGCAAGCCTACTGCAAACCCCACACTCCAACCAGAAGGCAACTCTGCAACACCCTCCCCCGCAGCCACGTATAGTATCTAGGGACAGATCACATATTGATGAGATGGATAATATCGCTTGTCTCCTCATTCTTGCCACATGACTCAAACCCTTTCTTGCACACATGCACTGTTTGCACATTGATGGGTGGACAGCTGCTCTGTTTTCAAGTTTTTAATCTGTTGTCACTTAAACTGCCGTTGTAGGAACGTTTCAACCTCTTTAGCTGAACACAGCAACTTCTAACATTGGATATACTTGTGTACTGTGGTGATAATGCAAGACTGTAGATCCATGTTGAAAATAGACAGCAGATTAAATTATTTTTCTGGTCAAATAATGGCTAGAATGGTTAAGAAGCCAGCAGGTGCAGTCTTTTAGCAACACACTGGCCACAGCTGATTCTGCCAGGGGATGCCGGATTGATTACACTTCCGGGTTAGTAGGCATGGAGCTAGCTTTAACTTGACCCAGCAGCCCCTCAAGCTCATTGGCTGCTCAACTTTCTCTATCCCTGTAAGTTGTGATTGGTTCTGTTTCCTGTTCCTGCCCAGACTACTCTGCTTCATTTCCTGTCTTTATCCATCCTTAACTGCAGGCTCTGCATCCCAACCACCTTCTTGGCCCATTCATTGGCTCCGGCATTCAGCTGCTCATCCCTGACTCTGATGTTTAGTGCTGCTCTTGACTACACCAGCAGGTGTCCCATTGTCCAGGTTCTTGCCACTAGCTTGGCACTGCTCTAACCTCCAGGCCTGGCCAACCCCATATCTCCAACCATTAAGCCCTACCACCCTGAACCCAGTTGTAATCCTGTCAAGATCTCACCAGCATCATTTACTTTTATTTTGACGAGTGCAAGTTTGCAGATCATCATTACTAAATATACATTGGTTAATTCTGCGTAGTTGCTATTACCAATTAGCAAAACTCAGGCAGAGCAGTCAGGAAACTTGGGATCTAATCCTCTGAACACTGATACACATGATAAATTTATCACAACTTAGTAATCATGCTAATACTCACGTGTGTAAAGCTGCCTACTTGCACAAGTGTTTGCAGTATAACTGTCACTTGTGTTGTTCATAGCAATGTGACATTTCCATTGAACACTTCCAAGCCTTTTCACCACTTGCATTTTTAACATAATTCTAAGCATACAAAAGTTTACATTATTCCAATCGTTACCCAGTTTTCACATACATAAGCTAGGTCATGGTATTTTGCTCTGTACTTCTTTTTTAATTAGTTTTGCTGACCAGGGACCCACTGTTGTTGAAACAGATGTTGCAGCCCAATAATAGCTCTCAGCTGCCAAAAGCAAAATATGGAACTCAGCCCTGGCCATGCAGAACAAATGACTGTAATGAAGGGCAAGCATAATCTAAACAATAGGGAAACTTGACATCCATGTGTATTTATCTGCTTTATCATATATTGCATCTTTTCTTAAGTGTGCCTTCCTGTTTATTTTAGAAATATTCAGAATACAATAAAAGAGTGAATCTCCTTTATATAATAAAATATAACTCAGATTGGGAGAAATCCCGGATGATAGGAAAAAGGCAATTGTAGTGCCCATATTTTAAAAAAGGAAGAAGGATGATCCAGGGAACTACAGACCCATCAGCCTTACCTCGGTCCCTGAAAAAATCATGGAGGGGATCCTCAAGGAATCCATTTTGAAGCATTTGGAAGAGGGGAAAGTGATCAGGAAAAGTCAACATGGATTCAGGAAGGACAAGTCATGCCTGACCAATCTGATTAGCTTCTATGATGAGGTAACTGGCTCTGTGGCTATGGGAAAGTCAGTGGATGTGATATACCTTGATTTTAGCAAAGCTTTTGATATGGTCTTTCACAATATTTCTGCTAGCAAGTTAAGGGAATATGGATTGGATAAATGGACTATAAGATGGCTAGAAAGCTGGCTAGACTGTCGGGCCCAACGGGTAGTGATCAACGGTTCGATGTCAGGTTGGCGGTTGGTTTCTAACGGAGTGCCCCAACAATATGTTCTAGGACTGGCTTTGTTTAACATCTTTATAAAATTACTTGGATGAGGGGATGGATTGCACCCTCAGCAAGTTCGCAGATGACACTAAGCTAGGGTTGAGGTAGATACACTGGAGGGCAAGGATAGGGTCCAGAGTGACCTGGACAGATTAGAGGATTGGGCCAAAAGAAATCTGATGAGGTGCAAAAAGGACAAGTGCAGAGTCCTGCATTTGGAACGGAAGAATCCAAGCATTGTTACAGGTTGGGGACAGAATGGCTAAGTAGCAGTTCTGCAGAAAAGGACCTGGGGATTATAGTGGATAAGAATCTGGATATGAGTCAACAGTGTGCCCTTGTAGCCAAGAAGGCTAATGGTATATTAGGGTGCATTAGGAGGAGCATTGCCAGCAGATCCAGAGAAGTGATTATTCCCCTTTATTCGGCTCTGGAGAGGCCACATCTGGAGTATTGTGTCCAGTTCTAGGCCCCCCACTATGGAAAGGATGTGGACATGTGGGTCCAGTGGAAGGCGACCATGGAGCACATGACCTATGAGGGATTTCGGTTTGTTTAGTCTGCAGAAGAGAAGAGTGAGGGGGGATTTGATAGCAGCCTTCAACTTCCTGAAGGAGGTTCCAAAGAGGATGGAGAAAGGCTGTTCACAGTAGTGACAGATGGCAGAACAAGGAGCAATGGTCTCAAGTTACAGTGGGAGAGGTCTAGGTTGGATATTAGGAAAAACTAGGAGGGTGGTGAAGTACTGGAATGGATTACCTAGGGAGGTGGTGGAATCTCCATCCCTAGAGGTTTTTAAGTCTCGGCTTAAAGCCCTGGCTGGGTAGATTTAGTTGGGATTGGACTTGCCTTGGACAGGGGGCTGGACTTGATGACCTTCTGAGGTCTCTTCCAGTTCTATGATTCTATGAATAATAGATCTATAATTACCATTTATCTGCTTACTGGCTCTTCTGAACTAAATGTTTGTAACTGAATCTCTGTGTTCTGCTCAAAGTAGGACCAACAGCTTTTACTATTCCTGTTTACTAGCTATGAGTTATTGACTTCCATATGAACACTGTTGGGCTCTTCTTCTGAAGGATGATGTCAGAGGGTCTGTGGGCTACTCACCAAAACAGGGATAGAGCCAGTTTGGGCAGGTGCAGGTGGATGCTGTTGTAGGGCCAACTGGCAAGAGCTTGCTGAAAGCCTGAGGCAGGAGACAGAGCCGGCTGGGAGCCTTGTCAGTTTCTAACACCACGGGGCAGTGGGAGAGCTCCCAGCCAAATGGTGGTGTTACCCAAACCACCTCAATACTCTTTCTGTTGGATTAAATAGCTGCCCCACTATGAGGAGGTGGAAGGGAGAAATCAAGGTGTTGTCTGACTCAGTCCTGGCTCGTGGATTGGCTGCTGCAGCAAACCTGAAAGATGAGTCATCACAGGCTGAGGGATAAGTCATCACAATCACTGGCTGAGAGACTCTCACAAAGACTGATCCAGTGAGATGTGCAATAGGAGCATCCACTAATGTCAATGGTAGAACCTGTGAGAAGAAAATTCTGTCTAGTGTTAAAAATGAGAAGTCCTATGGCACCTTTTATTGGAACATAAGCTTTCGTGGGCAAAGACCCACTCTGTCAAATGCACAAAGTGAGTCTTTGCTCACGAAAGCTTATGCTCCAATAAATCTGTTAGTCTAGAAGGTGCCACAGGACTTCTCATTGTTTATGCAGATTCAGACTAACACAGCTACTCCTCTGACACTGTATAGTGTTGCAAACAAGACAAGTTTTGGCTCATTCTCATCTTTGAAAGTGTTCCACAGCTTGGGGCAACAAAGGGAGGTCATCATCCATTGGTTCCCATTCACTTGACCCTGAAATATCATCGCTCTCAGCTAGAAACCACCGCAGGCAAAAAACAGGACAATTCCAGACACAAAGAAACTGGCATTTAGCATCAATTGATGTAAAGCCAGCATGGGTGTAGTACTGGAAAGGACAGATTATAAGAGTTTTATGCTGAGATACTGATGTGAAAGCATTGGAGCTATACTGATTTACACCATAGTTTGAGGTGCTCTCTCGTTGTTCTGTAGATATGTAGTCTAAAGTGACTATATAACTCCCTCATTACGACTGTAAGACGCTATCTAATTTTCTGTGCACTAGCATCACTTTAGTTATTACAGTTTTACATTTATGTGTATGACACTGAATATCTGTATTGTTATTAGCCTGCATTCTTCTATTACATATATTGTTTCCTTGCTTCCTATTTGTATTTCTATCCTTTCCAATTTCCTTATTTTTCTCTGTCCTTATTGGGATTTTTATAACCTCGACTGTAGTACCTACACATTCAGTTAATATGCAATTTAAATGTTATTCCTAATCATTCATAAAATAATTAAATGAACCTTAATAAAATAATTAAATGAACCATGATCTTTGTGTATTTCTTTGTGACTCTTTGGCTTAATTATACCACCCTTCCTCAGGTTGAGTAGTATTTTAATCTGCTAGCAGATACTCTGATATCAAAGAAATAATATAAAGCTCTAATGGTCTATTCCATAGAAATCAGTGACAGGTACACTGAATGGCACAGACAGATGGAGAGTTGGAAAGCAGACAGAGTGTTGCTGGTGGATAACAAATTAGACAACAGTTTGCAATGAAAGACGGGGCAAAGGAAAACAACAGCGAAAATGCAACTGAAATTAATGCAAAGACATGATGAAATGGTAATGATAAGACTGGTTCTAAAATAGTCTGTTTACTTAACGATATGAATATCAGAAAAATATCAACAAATTAAGAAGGGATTCAGAGAAAAATATAATTAAGAGGCTGACAGGATTTGCTTATGGGAAAAGGTGAAGAACTAAATCGATACAACTTGCCCAAATGTTAATGAGGTACATGTATGTGGGAGGTAGAGCCAGGCACAGAAAGGAAATTACATTCTGAAGAGGATTTTGAGGTCTCAAAGATTTTATTTGTTCTGATTCAGAGCAAAACCCCAGAATTTTGACATTCTGCATGGAAGTAAACGCATTTGTTCTGAAATTGTTTTTCTGAAAATTATTTGAGACAAAATCAAAATATTTTGTTTTAATTTTGACATTTAAAAATTATATTACATTAAAATACAATACACAATTTTTAAAATTGAAGCAAAAAGTCATTATGAGAAAAAAATCCAAATATTTTGCCCAACAAATTTGGAACAGCACTTCAACATTGTTGACATTTCCTCTCTCTCACCTCACCTTCTTTTCTCCAAAATTAAATTTTTGGCAAAAGAGACAAGGTTCCAAAGAGGATGGAGAAAGGCTTTTCTCAGTATTGACAGATGACAGAACAAGGAGCAATGGTCTCAAGTTGTGGTGGGAGAGGTCCAGGTTGGATATTAGGAAGAACTATTTCACTAGGAGGGTGGTGAATCACTGGAATGGGTTACCTAGGGAAGTAGTGGAGTCTCCATCCCTAGAGGTGTTTAAGTCTCAGCTTGACAAAGCTCTGGCTGGGTTGATTTAGTTGGGGTTGGTCCTGCCTAGAGCAGGGGGCTGGACTGGATGACGTTCTGAGGTCTCTTCCAGCTCTATGGTTCTATGATTCTATGACTGCACAGTGTTTCAATTCTAATTAAACTGCTATTCAGTGGGGGGAGGGGAAGGAGGAAATGTTCCATCAAAGGTTTTTCCAACCATCTCTAGTGGTTGGATTTTCAGAGCACCCAAATTACTTAGGAGTACAAGACCTACTGAAAGCCAAAAGGATTTATATTCATAAATCAATTAGACACTTTTGAATTTCCCCCATTTTCTTTTGCAACTATGTGAAGCAGGTGAACAAAAAAATGAAAGATTAATTTTTTGTGGTGTGTAAAAGGATTAAGATAGGAAAAGTAGGATGAAATTAAGAAAAGGAAAAGTTCCTTAGTGAAAACTGTTCTGGAGTTTTATTGCAATCTCTGTGACTTTGATTGCTATCCTATGAACAACTTTTAAGGTTTGTCCTGATCTCCATTAGATGACCCGTGCAATTTTACTGGTCACTTGTGAGCACAATAATAATATTCTGTAACAAAGTAAAAAAGAAAAGATAATAAGAAACCAAGGAATAGACAATCTAGGCGGAAAAATGTGTCAGGAGCCTTTTTCTAACAGATTATGGATGCATCTGTCAAAGAAAAAGTGAACAACCCACAGCAAGAGAATTATTTAAAATTGCATTGGACAAACAATTGAAAATGATTGCCATTTCTGCTCACTCGCTCTGGTGTACATGGTATTGGCCACTGTCAGAAGGCAGAATACTGGGCTAGATGGACTTTTGGTCTGATCCAATATGGTTGTTCTTATGTTATTTTCTTAAGTTAGAAAGAGAGAAAGGGAAGCCAAAAATAAATGCTAAATTGTGTGGCACAGCAAATATGCTGATGGGCAGTTACTCACACAAGTAATCCCACTGAAGTCATCACTAGAATTTTGCATCAGTGAAGTCAACGGGACAATTGCTGTGATCCATATGCACATTGGTACTTATAGTCTAGCTCAAATTTAGCTGAGTTTCAGCCAAAGTTTTCAAAAATAATTAGTGATTCAGGTTGCCTCAGCTTTGGGTGTCAACTTGATATACCTGAAAAGGGCTTCATTTTTAGATGGAAGGTACTCACCACTTTCAGAAAGTCAATCCCCTTCAATTTTTGGGTACCCACATTGAGACACCATAAAGTATTCCAGCACTACTCCCTTTGAAAATTTTGGAATTAAAAATATATTGCAAGACACTGAAGGCGGAAAGAACCTGCAACAGAGAAGATTGGCACAACCTCCATATGGACAGTGGCCTTCAGCACAAAGAGTGGAAATGAATTAGAAATGGAGAATATTGGAATATGAGAGTGGAAAAAAGTTTAATACACAAATTTACTTTTCTGTATTAACTTTTAACCTGCCCCATCTCATTCAGTGTAGTTTTTAAGCCTAGGTAATTTTATTTGTATGTTTGTGTGTGTAATGTATACGCATATAGATGCATGAGTGTGTGTGTGTGTGTGCGCGCGCGCACTGTAAAATGAATATTCATATATGTGTATGTATATTTTTAAAATGTTTAGAAATTAAATAAGCTCTTATGGTTTGGGATATAAGCCAACAACTGAGGGAATGATGAAGAATTTTGCCTTCTTGACAGGTTATTCCATAAATGCCTATGTCAGTGCTCCTTGTATCTTTCTCTTAAGCATATGGTACAGGTTACTGTTGGAGCCAGGATTCTAGATTAGATGCACCCCCCAGTCTGATCCAATATGACAATTTTTACATACCTAAGAGTTGTTCATACTGTATAGTTTGAATATGTGTTTCCATTCAAAGGCTCTGTGTAGCTCCAGACATTATTCATCTTGTTTTTACTGATACCTTCTTGGTTTAGTGCAGCATCTTTCCATTTTCATGTTTTGAAGCCTGCCCTGTTTCCACAGTGCTTCTCCCTTTCCACTTTCTGGAATCATTAAGTCTGTGAATACATGTGACACATCCCCTGAAGTGTTTTCAAGGACATTTGGTTGTCTTCCCTGAACTACACTCTCCCAATTACAAAAAAACATTCCATTCCCCTCCTTATATTACAGGGCCTTCATTATTCAGAGGAAAATATAGATATAAAAATGTGGTTTTGTTCCAGTAGTTTTTCTGCACTACACATTGCCATCTGCCAACTCAGAAGTCTAGCTGACTGAGTTACTTCTACAAACCAAAGTTCCAGGCTTATTCTCAGTTTCAGAGGGAGTGTTGTATGTGGAGCTGGGAGGGGGTGTACTATTTTAATTGAAACTGAAATCCCACATTTAGGCTAGACGGACACTTTCTCAAGGAATTCTTTGGAAGGTTATCTTGTAAGTAGTGTAACTAGAAAGTGGAACAGATCATCAAGTAAATTCTTTAGGCTTTTTTTTCCCTATACCCATCAAGGAAATGTTTCCTTCATATATCAACTACCTTTTCTTATTAGATGTGATTTGATCTATGAAACAAGACGACCTGGGGCAATACAGAATTGTATGAAAGTTGATATTAGAATACAAGAGGGAAAAGGGGGAATTAAAAGCAAGATAAGGGGAATAGCTGGGATGCCAACTCATTATGGAAAGCATGTCGTGTGCTTGCCCGGGGAAGCTAGACTCTCCAAAACATGTAATCTGCATGTATGGAAATTTAAAATGAAATTAAACAGATAAAGGACATACTTTACAGAGTGTGTTTAGGATAGGTAGACTCAACCTACATGCTAACACCTTTAATATTGTTAAAGTTAAGTTCTTAACTGGAAACACCATCCCAAATTAGTTTGATGAGATTTTCCATCCTTATTCGTGTCGATACACGTTTATGCAATAAACATATGTAAAATAATGTACATAGTAGAGGTATGGTATTTTATTTATATACCATATATTTCACACAAAGTACTGTCTAAATGTTATACAGTCATCACTTTTTTGTTGTGAGGTTATGTCCATAAAAAGAATGGCAATCGGGTATCACATTGCATAAGCACACAGTGCTATGCGGAGAATAATGACATGAATCAATAATGCTGTCTGGGAAATGGCTTAGAATAAAATATTACAAGAGGGTACAAACATCACCCGGGAGGAGGTTTCGATGCTGATTAAATATGGCTGCCTCAGCTATCCTCAGTGCAATGACAGATGAGGAGTGCTAGCTTTGGGTTTTGCTGCATATTCTCAACTCGGGTTACTCAGGTTGCAGCGAAACACATGTTGATCTGTTCAGGCATGCAAAGGCTGTCTATTGCCTTGGGCTGCCCTCTGAAGGCTAAAGTTGTATACACAGCAAAGGATAAAAATCAATCAATTTTCTAACTCCTAAACAAGTCATTTCAAGGGGACTCTAGATCTCCTTAAGGTATTTTTACCAGCACACAAAAACATTGTTAAGCCTTTCCAAATCAGATACAACATTCTACTCTTTTCAAAGTAGCAGTACAATTTGAAAAGAGCAAAGCAAAATAAAACAAATGCCCACAACACAGCAACATAAAGGACAATTTAAAATATAGGGAAATATTTACTTCAAGAGTTATATTTACAAAACTACAGTGAAAAGCAAGAGAATGAGAAATACTTTGAAACATACGTCAATACTGAAACAAAGCCATGCCACTATTTTTTCCAGTGTAACTTGCTCAGTGTTTAAAACATGTGGTGCCACTTGACGAAAGAAATATAACCTGTTTTGTCCTAATATCACTATGGTTTTACATATGGCTGCTGAGTGGAAAAACATGTATTGGTCATCCTACTGTAAAGTCATCTGACCTACTCACTATTACTCACAAAACTTGAGATGTGGCTTAAGAATGAATAAACAGTTAGCTCAGCATATTCCTAAACATAAAATATGCAGGTGGCAAATAATTTACCCATCACTGGAAAGGGAAAGGGAGACACTGATGTGTTAGCAGCTACAACACTAATTTCTAAAGGATCTGAATTGCTGGCTGGCTAGTCCATTCTATTATAAACTTGATTGAAACCATTAGCTAGATTTTAATGAACTCCATGTGCCACTTCAAGTCTGCTCCTGGAAAACAAAATCTATTATATGATTCTTGGCACACATAATTGAGATAAATCCCAAAGTAGGTCATTTCTCATGTCTTTGGTTTAGTGGAATTCCTTCTAAATAGACATTTTTAAGAAACAAACATATTTACATATAGACTATTGGCGACGCTTCCTGCTTTATCTAGGCACTATGAAACGTAAGTATGTTTTTATAACTTATGCACACATATATATTTAAATATATCCTGCATTTAGTCTGGAGAACAAGGAACTCTGAATCAGACTACCTATTTCTTTTCGTTCAGTGTTTTATCATCCGTTCAACAGATATCTTGTGTGGCTTTGGGAAAGTCACCGAAATGCAAGCTTTCTTCATTTCCTCATCTGTAACATGGAGCTAATGCATTTTACCCATATTTTCTGTATACAGGCAGTCCCCGGGTTACGTACAAGATAGGGACTGTAGGTTTGTTCTTAAGTTGAATCTGTATGTAAGTCGGAACTGGCGTCCAGATTCAGCCGCTGCTGAAACTGATCAGCGGCTGATTCCAGGAAGCCCGGGGCAGAGCAACTCTGCCTCGGGCTTCCTGTAGTCACCGCTGGTCAGTTTCAGCAGCGGCTGACTTGGGGACGCTTGGGGCAGAGCAGCTGGGGTGCTGCCGGGTTGGTCTAGTAGCGCTCAGAGCGGCACTGTGGGACCAACCGACAGCGCCCCAGCTGCTCTACCACAGGCGTCCGGAGAAAAGCCTGGTCTGCTGGGCGGGGGGGGGGGGGGGGGGGGGAAGGGGAGTGCACTAGCTGCGCCCCCCCCCCCCCCCAAGCAGACCAGGGAGACGCGGGCGGCGGACCGAGACGCACCGCGGTCCTGCCGCCCGGGTTCTCCGCGGCTTTGTTCTGCGTCTCCCTGGTCTGCTGGAGACCAGCAGACCAGGGAGACGCGGAGCAAAGCCGCGGAGCACGCAGCCCAGACGCACCGCAGCTGTCCCGCTGCCAGCGTCCACTGAGGCTTTGCTCCCCATCTCCCTGGTCTGCTGGGGGGGAACTCCCCGCCCCCAGCAGACCAGGGAGATGTGGAACAGCTTTTCTCGCCCCGGAGGATGCGGGCGGCGGGACCGCGGCGCATCTGGGCATCCCGCCACTCCCGTCCTCCGGGGCGAGAAAAACCCCATTCGTAACTGCGGATCCGACATAAGTCGGGTCCGCATAACTCAGGGACTGCCTGTACAAAGTTTTGAGGCCCTTAGATTAAAGTTGCTGTGTAAATCCAAAACATTGTTGGGCCAGAACTTGCCACAAGAAGATAATACCTACCTTTTAGGGAAGCAGTGACCATGGGGTTCCCCTGACAAGAGATCTCTCTGCATTTTTCCACAAGACAGTAGAGCTTGCCTGACCTGCAAAAGAACAAAAGACATTGTCCCAGAAATTTCACTGTGGCTCACCTGGAGTCCACACACAAAGCTCTGTGCCAGTTCTAAGTATCCCAACAGTACCCTTTCCCATTCTCTTCGTGGGAGGGCTATGAGTTTCCGCATATAAAGGAGGACACACAAACTAACAGATTCTAGCCCTTTGACCTAAGCAATGCTCTCCCATCCTCATATGCAGATGCCTAGATTTATGGAGAAAACGCATGCGTTCATCTATGATGAAATCTATGTGGATCCCAGCAGTGTGGTCAGGCACATTCTTCCCTCCCCTTCCCCCCCAGTAATTAATTAATGAAACACAGCAAAGTGGTTGAGGAGCGGGCATAGGAATATCTTCTGGATTTTTTAACTCTCCCATTAAAAGCACATTCCAGATTTATGTAATCCAGTTGCTCAGTGAAGTGTATCTGCATTTCAGCTTTAACCATTCAGATGGCAAAAAGGAGATGATGTAATAATCAAAGAGATTTGGGCTAATTACCTTCATGCAAACCCAGAACAAGCATATAAAGGAGATATTGATTGCTGTCCTATTATGAGAATAATGCTGAACTTGATCCCAAAAAGATTGTAAAAGTGGAAAATATTAAATACAACATTATATTCTTTTCTTGAACACTGATTTCTTATCTGGTCATACCTTTCATTCATATGAGAAAGGAAAGTTATATAAAGCTTCTAATATGGACTTTAAAGATATGAGGCACATACAGTGATTGTGATACAAAGCCTACTGAAGTCAATAGGAAGACTTAGGATCTGGTTCTAGATGTCTAAAATCAGTAGGCCTGAATTTCTTGTGGACTCCAGTGAGAAATTCTTTTTTCCAATCTTTCTAGAAGAGTGAGCATTTGAAGCTAGATAAATATCATAGAATCATAGAATAATAGGACTGGAAGGGACCTCAAGAGGTCATCGAGTCCAGGCCCCCGCCCTCAAGGCAGGACCAAGCTCCATCTACACCATCCCTGACAGATGTCTATCTAACCTGTTCTTAAATATCTCCAGAGAGGGAGAGTCCACCACCTCCCTTGGCAATTTATTCCAATATTTGACCACCCTGACAGTTAGGAATTTTTTCCTAATGTCCAATCTAAACCTCCCCTGCTGCACTTTAAGCCCATTACTCCTTGTCCTGTCCTCAGAAACCAAGAGGAACAAATTTTCTCCTTCCTCCTTGTGACACCCTTTTAGATATTTGAAAACCACTATCATGTCCCCCCTTAATCTTCTTTTTTCCAAACTAAACAAGCCCAGTTCGAATATGCCTTTTCCATCAGCAGAGCTGTGGAGTAATTTCTTTGTTTCACTGAGTGGCCAAAGGGTATAATCTGTATTGTGTGAAAGATGATGATTCAGTTGCAAATACTGATGAAAACAGACCTCTTCCATTATTTTGCAAAGCACTAGTCAATTTCTAGCTATAAAATTATGTGCTTGACAGATGCTGTTATGTTTATGCATAACTACAGTTTCCTGTGTTAGAGAAGCTGCAATGATATCTGTAAACTTCAGAGACAAGACTGAGGAAAAGCTACCATTCAGCATTTTAGTTATTTTTATTATTGCTATTTTTTATATTAAAGTAGTACCTACTAAGACCTGGGCCCAAATTCCAACCTCTGAATAAACACATAGTAAGAGACTATTCCTCCTTGGGAAGTTTAGACTCTAATCTTGCAAACACAAAAGAACCTTAACTTTATGACTACAAATAATCCCATTAATATTCATATTAGTAAACTTAAGCACATAGTTAGATCTTGATCCTGAAGACACTTAAAAAGGGACAAGAAAGATCGTCAGAGAGATTAAGTGACTTGCCCAAGGTCACAGAAAATCTTCAGCAGAACCAGCAACTGAACCCAGATGTTCTCCCAGTCCAGCTCATGGTCATCTTTCCTGTCAAAACAAAATCTTCCTCCCTAGAATTGGCTTTGCATAAGGCATATTCAACCAACCATATGAAAAATTTCTAACTATGAAGCCACATCTCCGCTGTGACGATCGATCTAGTGGGTATAGTAAAGACCCACTAATTGAACACTGAGGATGTCCCCATTGGCATCAGTAATCTTATGCCTCCAGCTATACTTTTTACATACTGGAATTGCAAACCTTAAACTGACTTTCCCCTGTAGTGTGGACCTGGCCTGATTAGTCAAATACATAGAAAATCCTTTTTAAAAAAAAGTTTGGATACGTGGGTTTCCAGTTATTTAAAACTTGATCCTACAATCATTCCCATCTCCCAATGGGAAATCAAGATGCTCAGTTTTCCTAACCAAGAAGACACTCAGACACTTGCACAAAGCACTTACTGCTTTGCTCTGAACTTGCAGCTAGTAAGATAGCAGGGAAGCAGACTACAGGAATGGTTCTTTCCTGCTACTGACACTATTTGGGTTCTAAAAGGCAGGATTTTAAAGAACAAATATGAAAGAACAGAGTGGAGAGGTTTCTTCCTATTTCCTAAGGTTTTCAATTGTCTCTTTCCCTACAAATGGCTCTCTAGTCGGGAGCGCCCCTCCCCCGCATACACACACACACACACACACACACACACACACACCTTCTCGCTCCCTTTCTCTCTTTTTAAAAATATAGTTTACTTTCAAGTCCTCTACAGTTACAGTGTTCCAGCCATCAAAGTCCCCTCCCAGCCATTTTCATTTACCTTGTGACTCTGACCCTTTGTAAGGCTGAGCATTTTCAGAGTAAACTGATCCTGAAGGTCCCCAAGGATGTTATTCTCATTTATTCAGTCAGCTCTTTGAATAGAACAGCCTACATTTGGCAGCAGCTCAGCAACCTCCTATTCAAAGAGCACACAATCCTTTTCTTCCAGGGGCCTTTCAAAATAAGGCCGTTGGTTTGTCAAGGAGCTTTAATGGATGTCAGTCATTAGCATGTTACATTTCATTCATGGCTGCCAATGGACACGATGAGTAGAGAAGGAATAAAATGAAGAGGCAGACTATAATGGCAAGGGATAATCTTCCATGGCTTTTGTGATGTGACAGTTTATGCAGTGCTTTCCTAGCTACCGTTACTTACTTGGGGGAAGTTAACATCTTTCATGATTGAAGCCCCGCCTCAAATTGTTTAAGGATTTCAGAGCCTGGCAAGGGGGCATCCAGGACACGTTTGTCACACTGTACTGAAACAGCTGTTCAGTGGAAACCTATTTTTTTTCTCAGGTGCGTGATGGAGTGACTGAGTAACTTTAGTGCCATCTGCATGTCTACAGGCAGTCATTACCTTTGACAGCTGGCCCTTCTTTTCAGAACTTCAGAATGTTGGGGAGAGTCCCCAGAGATTGATAAGACAGAGATACTTCTGTGAGCGTCCCAAAGGGAGTGAGAATGGAGGCAAAAGGCTCATGGTTATGTAGCACTGTACCTGCCAACTGGTATGCCACAAAAGGACTGAAATTACCAGCTGTCCAATTATCTGATTAAAGAGATCCTTTCATTTGAGCTTTTTTTAAATATCCAGGCTTAGAGGTGGGTTAGAGAGGGGAGTGGATTTTTTTTTCCTGTGATCAACAGTAAAGTTTTAACAAAAACTCAAAACATGGTGTGGAGACACATTTTATACTAGTGACAAATCATATAGTTTCTATTTCACTTTTTAATTTTAGCATCAGGCTTAATCTCATTCAGTTTTTTTTTTTTACTAAAAAAAGTAAAACAGAAACAACTGACTGTCCCATTCTGTGTTTTTCCATCTTAGATTAAATAAAGACCATTTTCCAAAAAAGCAATTCAGATTTCATTGGCAATTCAGATTACACTTGTCTTGGAATCCCTTTAAATTACAGAGTGCATAAATTATCATTCTGTCAGCCAACACCAAAGATACCTCCTTCTGGCTCCTGGACTCAACAGCTGCTAGGATTTGAGAATAAATGTACAACATGCTGGGGCTCCACCAGCCAGTTAATGACCTGCCACAGTAGTTATAAGGCCCAAGACGAGGCAGGGGAAGTTTAACTGATCTGGGCAGCACTAACTTGCTGGCCTGGAGCACGGAACAGCATGGAGAGCATGACTGTAAACTGTATTGTCCAATCCATTCTGAATTAAGTACATTTTATTAATAATGTTTCCAATGTTTATCCTTTCCTGCTTGTGTAACCACAAAAGTGAATTCAAAACTACAAGAGTCAGCAAAGCCACATTTCACTGGAGAAGGCTGCAGTCTCAAGACACACGTAACAAACATGTTTCAGACTATCAATGACTTACCCATTACAACAGGCAAAATAGGGGGCAGAATGTGCTTTATTCATTCCATTCACATTCTTACTCGATTATTATCTAGAAGTGGCCCAAACTCAAGCCCTCCTGGATCTGAACACTTCTCACTGACGTGAGAATAAGTTTGGATCTACAGATGAAGTTCCAAGCCTAACCCTATCTCTGTAATAGGCTGAAACAAAAATCTTAGGTTCAAATACTTCCAAAATATGTGTAAGTTCTAAACGGTTGCTAGTCAGACCCATCTCTGTTCAAATCTCTTTACTGTCTGGGAAATGCCAAAAAATTAGCAAGGAGAGAGTTGCTTAAGTATTTTCATACAAGATGGGAAATGCATGAAAAAAATATGTACACAATTGTAGTCTCAGTCCAACTATAATGAGCTCCAGTCTTACTTTAATCCATTTACATTTATGCCACTGTTCACTCTGCTGCTCAGGAAAAAACATACATTCAGTACTTCAGAGATACTGTAAGTGTTTAATAATGAAACACTCATCTTCTGTGTTTCTGCATATGCCAGGAAAAATATATCCACTATTAAACATATCTTGGTATGTGGTTCCTATTTTGGACCAGGGAAAGGAATTGGCAGCAAATACATTACCTTTTCATTTTTTCAAACTGTCAGAAGGTTTTTGGCTACCCAATGAGAATATAGGTGTTGCCAGAGTGGCTCAGAGCAGTGGTTCAGCTAGACCTGTATCTTGATATGGACGAACACCAAATACAGAAGGCATTTATGATAACTTCCCACTCTAGGTGCTTCCTCCTCACAAAAAGCTTCCTTCCAACTTCTACGAGTTAAAGGTGGAAGTATGCTGCAAACTTTGAGATGTTTGTTTGTATGATAGGGTGTACCAACCCTGCACTGGCTGATGAGGAGTTAAAGTTGCTGGGCTGAGAAGGCACCTCCCCCCGCAGCCCTGCTGGACATGCGCCAACTGCAGACCCAGTATAAAGGCCAGAGGAGCAGTTCAGTTGGGGCTGGCCACTGGAGGAGGAGGAGCTCCTGCCAGAGCACAGAAGCAGCCACCCCGTGGGACCAGCCGCAGCTGCCATGGGACACAGCGCTAGCTGCAGCAGCATTCAGCAGTCCAGGTGGGGACTACACTAGCCAGCAGATACGGATAGGAAATAGCCCAGACACCCCACAAGAACCCCCTCTAATGGAGCAAAGCTGGACCCGCTGTTACAAGTGCGGTCAGGAGACCCCTTCAGTACTGCAGTTATGGGAAGGTGTTAGTGGCAGGGTCATGGGCCAGAAAAGAGGGACCGGGTGAAGATAGTGATCCCTGTCAAAGTCAAGGGGACTCTGACAGAGACACTGGTAGATTCGAGGTCCAGCCAGACCCTGATCTGGGAGGGCCTGGCTACGAAGCCGGTTCAGTGGGGAAAAACTGTGCAGTTGAAGTATGTGATGTGAGACGTGAAATGTGGGGTGTCCCTGGAGACTGGGCCATGCCTGGAGCAATGCCAGTTGCCAGGTGGTGTTAGCATTCCCTACACAGCATTCCCTACACCTTTTGGGATATACCAATTTATTGGGTTGTCATTCAGGTCACAAGGAGCCACAGCTACCTTCCAGCGGCTCATGAACAGGGTGTTAGGTACGCTGCAGTATACATCGATGACATGAGTACGCTGCAGTGTACATCGATGACATCATCGCCTATAGTACAAACTGGTTGGACCACCTGTACCTCTTCAACCAGCTCCTGCAAGCCACGAGGGGGAGGGGGAGACTGGCCTCACAGCTAATCCGGCCAAATGCCACCTGGGACAGCAACAGGTGACCTATCTGGGATACACCGTGGGGAAGAGAAAGTTACATCCCTTAGTGGACAAGGTACAGGCCCTCCAGGACTACCCCGTTCTCACTACAGAGAGGCAGGTATGGCAGTTCCTGGGCTGGTGGGGTATTATTGCCAGTTCTTACCTAATTTTGCCACCTTGGCAGCTCCTCTAACTGACTTAAAGAACCAGAGACCCTGGAAGGTAGAGTGGACGGCAGGGTGCGAGACAGCTTTTCAGAATCTGAGAGATTACCTGACACGGGAGCCCGTGCTCACCCAACCAGACTTCACAAAACCATTTATTCTGCAGATGGATGCATCAGAGGTGGGGCTAGGGACAGTACTCTCCCAAAAGCTAGAAGGGACATAGCACCTTATCCTCTATTTGAGCCACAAGCTGTTCCCTAGAGAGACCAGGTATTCAACAATGTAGCAGGAGACGTTAGCAGCGAAGTGGGCTGTTGAGGCCCTTTGGTGTTACCTTCTGGGAAACCCCTTCATGCTGATGACAGATCATGACCCATCTAAGTAGCCACATAGCATGAAGGACTCAAACGTGCAGATTACGCACTGGTATTTATCCTTACAACCCTATTTGTTTCAGGAGGAAGCGGTGTCTCCTCAGGAGTTCCTCTTAAGGGGGAGGGTGTGTGATGGGGTGCACCAACCCCAAATTGGCCAAGGAGGGGTTAACCAGGCTTGTTAGGCTAAGAAGGCCCCTCCCCTGCAGCCCTGCTGGGCATGCTCCAATTGCAGACCCAGTATAAAGGCCAGAGGAGCAGTTCAGCTGGGGCTGGCCACCAGAGGGTAAGGAGCACCTCCTCGAGCATAAAAGCAGCCACCTCCTCAGGACCAGCCCCAGCCACCGCACCAGCCGTAAGCCACAGCTGTTGCCACCGCGCCAACTGCAGACACTGTGCCAGCCGCAGATGCCACAACTTTTGCCAGCCCAGGTGGGGACCATGCTGGCCAGCAGACAGGGGTAGAAAATAGCCCAGGGCAGGGAGCAGGAGGCATCCTGGAGGGCTTGGCGCACTTCGGGGGGGGGGGGGAACTCCCTGCTGAGCCAGTGGTGGGAACCACCTACTGCTGATAGGCCCTGGGCTGTGGTCTGGTGGAGAGGGAAGGCCCGGGCCCCCCCCATCCTCCCTTCCTTGCTCCCCAGAGAGGGGAGCCATTCTAACAAACTATAGAGTTGGCTGCTGAGCCATTTTACCCCACCGACTTTAGACTTGGCCACTGGGCTGCACTACCCTGCCCATCAGGGCATGCGAACTAGGCCCTAATGCCCAGACTAGAGGGACCTTAGCCCGGAATAAACCACAGGGGTGAAACCAATCCACCTGGCCCTCCAGGAGCAACAGGCTGCTCACTCCATGACAGTCTGTTCCATTGTTCTTTCATATATTTTAACAATAAAGAACCAGATGTTATCCATGCTCTTTGCCTCATGATCTCTAGTGGCTATGGACTCCACAATCTCATCTATCAATCTTCCTATTTAGATATGCTAATCACAAGTCATGGTGCTGTGAATATAACTCTAATCTGGCTAATACAGGTGAGAAACGCAGAGCACTGTGTTCTGTACTCATCACACAAGTCAGGGAATACTCCATAGTGTTAGTTGTTTCATATGACAGTATAAGGTACTCTCAGTGAACCACTGGTGAGAGTTTTTAAACAGTTTTTCTCTAGATACCATCAGTCCAAAGTAAATAGTAAAGTAGAAGAAAGCAATTTTGGCAGAATGGGTAATGGAGGGGAATGGGGTTGTGTACACACCCCATCAGTTTTCTGGATTGCTACTGAACATCACTAGTAATCTGAGCAATGGTGCCCTCTTCCCAAAGGTTGCAAAACAGACCTGATTTTCATGGATCTGTCTGTCCTCTGTAAGCATCTACAATTTTGTGACAGACATCAAGATGTGATGTCATAAGATTTAGCCGACAAGCACTATGAAGTTGTGTTACCATCACATGGGTCAAGTGGATAATTCTTGGAATCAAATTTTTGGAATCCTTTAAGGCTCATCTATTCATAAATAGTCACCATTGCTGTTTGTGACCCTGCAATTATGAAAAAATATATAAAAGTTAAAAGGATACATGTTTAATTACATAGTTGATATTCTGCTCCCCAGTATAAAGCCTAGCTCTAAAGCCTAAACTGGATCAGCCACAAGGAATTGAAACAGCATTAGGGATATTATAAGCATCCCTCAGTGAAGTGCTGTTTTAACGGATGTGTGTCTGCCGCCACAGGTAGTGTGTGGAGGGCCAACTGCTGCTACCACCCTGCACCAGATTTTCCGTATAATCCCCAAAGCTGCGTCCTTGGGAGATGGGGTGCTATGGGGGGAGGGGAGGTAAAGAGGGGTGGAAAGAGGTGGGGGCTGGGAAGTCTCCCATATAAAAGTGTACTCATCCCTCTGTACCCAGGCTCTGCAGCTGCTCCAGGTTCACTCTCCTTTCAGGCTGGGACTTGCAGGTCTCTCCCCTAGAGTTCCCCATCAAACTCCAATTGAAAACATATGAACTTGAACCAACTTCTACCCTCCTCAAACTCTACTTTGCATCCCTCTTAACTTTGCCTTGCTCTTTCCCAGAGCTGAATTCCATCTAGGACTCTCTCCCTGGACATTCAGATCCTGCCCTTTTGTCGGAGGTCACTGCCAGAACTTGCTCCATGCCTGTGGTTCCTCTGTCTCTACTCAGAGGAAGATCCTAACACCAACGCTCCCCTTCAGCTTCCTCTTCTTTCTGTTTCCCAGACATCCTTCCCTGGCCCTGAAGGCCACTCTACAGCCTCGAGAGGAATGGCAGAGCTCTGTCTCCCTTCTGTCCTTTCTACTGTGGACTTCTCTCCCAGCTGAGACTCAAATTTAAATGGGCCTAGTCCAGGTCCACTAATTAAAGCTCTCCTGCTTCCCTCCTTTCAATGCCAGTGTAGCATTTATACCCCTTCAGAGTGCTGATTTATCATTTGTGGCCTTTTTTCTGCAGAACGCCCTATACTCATGTTCATATGGGCATTTCCCACTGTTGCTTACATGGGATTTGTTTGCAGATCCAGAGCCAAATTCTGCTGTTTACCCATGTTTTTAGTTACATTGCAGACTGCATGGTAGCACAGGGGTCCATTCTAGCAAATTCTAATGCAGGATGAGGGCCTATATCACCCCCTAGTTCTTTTCTTTCTCCATATTAATGGAGGATCTTTGATTTTTTCCTGTTATAATAGCTAAGTTATCTTTTCACAGATCCATAGAGGTTAAGACCAGAAGGGACAATTAGAGTATATCGTCTCACCTCCATTAAATTTTACTTAATTACACCCGTATTGAACCCAATAACTTGTGTTTGACTATAACAAACTTTCCAGAAAGGCATTCAATCATAAACTGAAGACATCAAGAGATAGGAATCTACCATTTTCTTTGGCAATTTGTTCCAATGGTTAATCACCTTCACTATTATAAATGTGTTCTTTATTTTTAATTTTAATTTGGCTTTAACTTCTGCTCAGCAAGATGATGCAAATGAGAAAGGTAATTCCACTTAGGAAATTTCAGTTAAGATTACGTTTAACAAAGAAATCTGTATAAAGAAAGAGCTATTGTTAGCAAATAATGACAGATGTTTTGAGAGGAAAAAATGAATCTGACAATTAAAACAAAGATTTTCCCCATGAATTCCAGTTTTTATGCATTAGTTATGAAATATGCAGTGTTGTTGATGAAGCTTTCCATTAACTACCTTGAGAGCAAATGAAATGGATAATCCTGACTGACAGCAGTTGAAATTTGCTGTTCTGGTAGATTATATTTTGCCATTACTATACACATGCTTCTGGTTTGGATTATTTTACCTATTGCACTTTAGATGGACTTTTCATAACTATCATTTTACAAAATATTAACTCTGAAGCTGTGTGTGTGTGTGCGCGTGCATGCATGCACACGCACGCTTTCCAAAGCATAAATCTGTTCTATCCAAATGGCATTTTCCAGTTAAAACAACAGGGACAAATATCCAGTCTCGCAATTATTCTGAACTCATGATAGTTGCCCAGAAGCAATAGAACAGAATTTGACCATTGAAATAGGGTGGTTTTTTTTTTTTTTTTTTTTCAGAAAATGTGAATAAAGATCTATTCAGACTTTCCTTTCTTCAGGATTTTTTGCATGAAATCCATTTTATCCACAGCATTTGGGAAGATGAAGAATGAATACTATTTTTAAAACTCCAGTGCATATAACTAAAATAACATAGTTTTAATAATCTAACAATGTCTCATTATCCCCTTGTTCAGTATGAAGACATATAGACATCTTCTGACATGGAAATTAAAAAAAAAATGAAAAAAATAGAAGAACACTACTAAGTCACAAACTTCCCTTTTCAAAACAGTACATAAGTCAATTCAATGATGCCATAAGGACTTAAAACACATTCTTAAATGCTTTCTTAAATGAGGCCTAAGCAAGTACTCAAAACTGCAAAGCTGTTTTCAACTACAATCCATAAGCATGATACAATTACTTCACTATAACTGTTCCAAGACTGAACTAATTGCCTCCAAATTATTTATTCCTCCAAGACGTGGCATCCTGCTGCCTTTAGATCATCTGGTCACATATCCAGCTATTATTCTGTTCATAACATGATATTCTGAACCTTCGAAAAGTAATGCTGAATTTTCAAGCAAAGTAGCTTTGCCAACCCAGAGTGCTCATTTGGGATCCAAGGACCCAGCCACAGCATACTTTCCCCATTGCCTACTCCACATGCTCTTTGGATATGATATTGCATACTTTGCATGCAGCACATTCCCAGTGTCATCCATGGGCATTTCACGGAAGTCATAAGAACAGCCATACTGGGTCAGAACAAAGGTCCATCCAGCCCAATATCCTGTCTGCCAACAGTGGCCTAAACCAAGTGCCCCAAAGGGAGTGAACCATCTCCACCCTCTGACAAACAGAGGTTAGGGACACCATTCCTTACCCATCCTGGCTAATAGCTATTAATGGACTTAACCTCCATGAATTTATCTAGCTCTCTTTTAAACCCTGTTATAGTCCTAGCCTTCACAAGCTCCTCAGGCAAGGAGTTCCACAGGTTGACTATATGCTGTGTGAAGAACTTCCTTTTATTTGTTTTAAACCTGCTGCCCATTAATTTCATTTGGTGGCCCCTAGTTCTTATATTATGGGAACAAGTAAATAACTTTTCCTTATTCACTTTCTCCACACCACTCAAGATTTTATATACCTCTGTCATATCCCCCCTCAGTTTCCTCTTTATCCAAGCTGAAAAGTCCTAGTCTCTTTAATCTCTCCTCTCCTAATCATTTTAGTTGCCCTTTTCTAACATCTTTTCTAATGCCAGTATATCCTTTTTTAGATGAGACCACCACATCTGTATGCAGTAGTCAGTAGGGATTCTTGCTGTGCAGAGCCATTAGCACGTCAAAGGGTCAAATTAATTGGGACTATTGTTATCTGCTTAAATGAAGCACACGAGATCTTTTATGGGGGGAAAAGGCAGTACGCCGCATTTATTGAGAATACAACAGTTGCACATGCTTTTCAGTCTCACACACACCTTGCCAATCCAGAGTCTGTATCAACCTAGTGGCCAGCTAGATTGAACACAGGGGGGAGCAGGGCCTTTGTCAGTTGTTCGATCCAATGCTCCTCTGGATTTGGTGCTGGCAAGACAAACCCAAAGTTCCATAGCAAAGCACCTTGCTTTTATAATCCTTTTCTCCATTGAAATCAATGGATTCCACTCTGTCAGCCTGTGACTGAAATGTTATCTTGTTGATGTCAATCGTTCCCAAACATCTCTTGAAGGCTCATCCTGTCCTGGATTCTTAATCAGTTGTTTTTAGGGGTGCCCGCCCTTCACCTTTAGAGCAGTCAATTTTGCCAATCTGATCCATTTTTGACCGTGGGTATGAACTGACAGTTTCTCTGCTCTTCACAGTCTGTCTTTCACAGTTTGTTTTCACCACACATTCTCCCCCTTCTCTGGCCATCTGGCTCTAACAATGACCTTCACACCCTATCTCATTCATACAAACAGTCTCTCACACAGAATCCTTCAAAGGTAAACAATACTGTTTTATATTAAGCAAAATCAAAATAAAAACAAATCTCTAATCTAATTAAACCCTTATTTCTAATCTCATTAACCGATACAATAGGAGATCCTGTCTCTCTACTTACTAAAACTTTAGAACAAGGAACTATAGAAGATATATACTTAACTAAAAATTTGACATATTAAATATTGTAGTATGATTATATATATATTACCTTAAAGATATATTACTAAAGATAAGAAATATAAAAAGAATAAAATTTTCAATCCTAACACTATGCACATTTTAAATGAATTCTGAAGGGTTAAAAGAAAAAAAGTGTTCTAGATTGTATGTCATGTCAAGTTTCAGTCCCGGAATGTTCAATGTATTGGTACTGCCAAGTTTAAAAGGGCAGAAAACAGTGCCCCATAATAAATATATACTGCCAGCTTCATCCAAGACACAGCTGCCATTTAACATTACAGGCAGATGTGGTTACAGGTAGGTGTGGTATCACTTTTATTATTCAAGCACCTTCTTTAGCATAAACTTCTGGAAGGATTGCCAGAGCAAGAATAAAGGAGGAGGAGATGAGTGGGAAGCAGAGCCTCTGGATGATTAAGTAGGTATACAGGGTGGGATTTTCAAGTGTGCCTAAGTGAGCAACGAGCACAGATCCCGCTAGCTTTAGGGATTTGTTCTCCTATGGCACTTGCAGTACATCTACACTGCAAAGAAAAACTTGCAGTATCAAGCTTGAGAGCCTGGGTTAATTGACTTGGACTTAACAGAGCTAAAAATAGCAGTGTGGACATGCCCTCCCAGGCTGTAAGCCAGGTGCTGAGACCTTCCCTCCTCACAGGATTTCAGAGCCCAGGTTCCACACAAGGCAGGGCCGGCTTTAGGCTGATTCGCCTGATTCCCCCGAATTGGGCCCTGCGCCTAAGAGGACCCCGCGCCCTAAAGCTGGAAGTGTGCTGGCGTGCCGAGCGTGCCGTGGGAGGGGGAAGTCAGCCCCAGAGGAGGAGCACGGCAGCTCACCGCAGGAGGGGTGAGTTGAGCGCAGGGTTTTCCCTGCACCATAGGAAGGGGAATCGGCCCCGGGCTTTGGCGGGAAGGTTGGACTCTGCCCCATAGCTGGGGATTTAAAGGGGCTGTGACTCTTTTGTGTGTGGGGGGGGGGGGGGGAAGAGGGGAAGTTTGCACTCAACAAAAAATCCTGACTGCTGGAGCTGTCAAAACTGTTTGAATTGGGCCCCACACTTCCTAAAGCTGGCCCTGACGCAAGGGGAGTGTCTACACTGTTATTTTTAGCTCTGTGGTCCTAGTCATATGAGTCCAAATCAACTGGTTCTAGCTCCAAGACATGGCTGAAAATTTCTCTTTGCAGTATAAACAGACCTTGAGGTGCTTTTGAAGGTACAACCCACAGGCTCTGGTTTGGGGAAACACTTATGCACGTGAATGACTGTACACATACAAGTAACCCCACTTAACTCAGTCAAGTTAGTTATACACGTAAGCATATTGCAGGCTAGGGAAAATAGTGCCCTGAGACTGTGATGATGCTATGAGGTTCTTATGCCAAGCAAGGTAAGAACATTTTTGAAAAGCAGAGGTAGAGACTGAGGACATTTGTAACAGCACTTGCATGCTCTTCAACGATTAATTAGATGGAACAATCATCAAGCTAAATAAAAAAGTAAGACATCAGTCTTTCTGACATGTTACTTTTATGCGTAAAATCAGCAAAGCCAGAAGCTTTAATGCTTTAGGTTTCTTTTGGTTTATTAACCTCTCCACAGCTGGCGCAGTTGAAAATACTCTTTCATCACATGCTTAGCAGAAGTTCAAGTGTAGCAGAAAGCTCAGCCAAATTTCTGTCTGCTGGACTCATTGTCAGTATGACGTGCTTCACTTCTAACTTCATTCCTATCTGATGGAACAAAGAAAATCTGCCTCTGTCCCCTCCCCCCCCCCCAAAAAACCCACCACTTTTGCTGGGCACTATCAAATTGGCCATTCCAAGGGGATCAAACACAAGCTGTAGCTAACAAGAGAAACATTTTTATGATGTTTCACTAAACAGGATTCAATTAATTTTCTATCTGGCAGAGTATTTTGGAAGTATCCCACAAAGATTATCCAAATTTCACATTGGTGGGAACACTGGAGTTCTACCGCATTCCTCTTTAAGAGCCTGTCTATGGCAGAGTTGTCTTTAAGGTAGGATTTTAATTGATTTAGCTAAATACGTGCTAACGGGAGCCAATAGCTTCTGTGGGCAAGGTGAGGGGCACCCCAGTTCTTTCTACCCATAAGGGGAGAGGCCCAGAGCAGCCAGTCCTCTGTGCTGCCCAGAGAGTACCGCCCATCCCCCGCCCTCAGACCTATACAGAGCCCCAGGTCACTTTGACTCTCCAGGCCCCCAGGCAACTGCCCCCTTTGCCTCATCATGTTGGTGGGCTTGGGTACAAAAGTCTATGGGTGTGTCTAGACGATAGGGTTTTGTCGACAAAACTATACCTGCGTCTACACTGCTGCTGAGTTCTGTTGACATAACGTTGACAGAACTCAGCAGTTTTGTTGACAGCAGTAAACCTCATTGTACGAGGAATAACGCCTTTTGTTGACAGAGTTCTGTCGATAGAAGGCGTTATTGCATCTACACTGTCCTTTGAGTCTACACTGTCATGTCAACAAAGCGGCTTGCTTTGTTGACAGAACTGGATGTAGTCTAGACGCTCTTTGTCAACAGAAGCCTGTAGTCTAGATGTACCCTAGGTGGACACATTTCAATTTAAAGCAGGCTTGGGTCTTGTCTATACTTACAGTGCTACAGCTATGCAGTTGCACCGCTATAGCACTGGAGTGAAAATGCTCCTACGCTGAGAAGAGAACTTCCCTTGTTGGTGTAGTTCAATGGTCCCCAACGCGGTGCCCGTTGACACCAGAGCTACAGCCAGAGGACACTTCCAGCTGTCTGATTTCCCCATGCTGTTGGGAACACCTCCGGTAGGGGGCTCTTAACTATTAATCTGGGCCAAGCTGGGAAGAGACTGGACCTTCTTCCCCTGCATGGCTGCACTTACCTACAGGCAGGCCTGCCGAAGAAGGGAGGTGATGGGCCAGGAGGAAAGTACCCCAGAGCTAGCCATTTGAAAGGGCCTGGGGTTCCTGGCTGGAGCCCCTGGCCCTTTAAATGACCACCAGAGCACTAGGTGGCCCTGAGGGATTGCTTGGAGTTGGGGGTCACGGTGCATTCCAGGCAGCGGTGAGGACTGACTGAGCCCAGTCCCATCCCTTCCACCTGAGGCCCTACCCCCTTTCAGGAGCACAGAGCTGGACCCCTCAGACTTGCCAGCTCCTTGGGCAAGATGTCATCCCCCCCTGCTGCAGGAAATTCAAGAGTGGCTGCTTTCAGAGCCTAGCTCTACATTCACTATAAGGAATTGTTATTGAAGGCATCGGATTCTGAGGTTATCGTGTGACTACTTCACTGTCCCCAGGGGCTGGAGCACTGTTGGTAGCATGCTACTGCTACGCTTCACACCAATTCACTCTTGAACTGTAGTAGTTTCATGTGGCTGCAGTATCCATGAAACTCCCACCCGTATCTGTGTTTCTTATTTAGTAATAATGAACATTGAAAACAATACTTAAACTGTATATAAATGGGAAAATTATATTTGTGAATGATTATTTCCCTCAGTGTAAAATAGCATATAAAGCACGTAACAACTAGATAGTCCTGTATTTTGTTTCAGCTACACCAGACTAACACGGCTACATCTCTATCACTAACTAGATAGGGGTAAGTCATTTTATGACGACATCTGAATTCATTTTCTGGGTTGGGATGACCGGGACTTTTGTATGAGTTTTACATATTTGATTTATACAACTACCATCTTTTAATTATTATCCATCAGATATCCCATCCATTGGCCAGTTTGAGGCAAGCCCCATGGCAGCAGAGGTTGGGCCTGCCCCCACACTCACCAGCAGCAGCATGTGCCATGGGAAGCAGAGTGACTCAGCTGCAGGTGCTCTGCTCCTCCCTAGTGATACAGAAGGAGCCAGGCTCCAGGGAGCGGAGTGGGCTGGGTCCAGGTCACTCTTCTTCCCAGCACAGCGGTGAGTAAAAGAGAGACCCCTGCTGCTGGTGCCCAGCTACCTGATAATCCTGTGAGTCGCATTGCTCAGGGAAGTGAGTGGCCTGGGATGGAAGAAGGGGGTCTCAAATCCCACACCCTCTAAGGAAGGCCCTGTCCATCACCAACTGCTATAGCCACAGTCGTCCTTGTCCCTGTCCTAGTAAAAGTGATTCATGTTGCCACGTGTCTGCAGTTGTCACAAGCGATACCATTCTGGTCACCACTTGGCAAGGTGGTGATAAATTTTGCATGAAGTATGCCCTGTGCTGTATTATTTGAGATGTCAATCTAGTGAGCATTTTTCTCCTGGTAAAACATGTGTAGCAACTCTGTGTGTGAGGTTAAGCTTCTACCGTACAATTGTTACTGAACTATGCTGTAATTCTGGGGAACACCCACAAACCAGTCTTTTAGAGCTCAACACACTGGCCTCAGCTAAGGAGCTACTACTAGCTTGAGCCATTATTCATCAATGGAAAGATATAAACAAGATATGTACGTTTCATCACAGATGGTCCAACCTTCACATGCACAAGAGACTACTTATCACCTGCATCCCACTTACAAGTAATCCTCAAACAGTGGAGGACTGTATAAAAGAGAGAGACAGTAGCCTCCATTTCAGCTCTCTGTTCATGACATCAAGGACTCTGGCAGAGGGAGTGGTCTCAGGATGAAAGGAAACCCAGCCTGTAAAATTTACAACAGCATATGGCAAGACAAACCCTGTGCTTTTAAATTCACTCAGCTTGAATATTGTTCTTTTCTGTTGGAACCAAGCCTGACTTATGCATCATCATTAAAAATCTTTCTGTATTTAATAAACTTATCTTAACTAGCGTGTTTGGATTAGAGAGCATGGGAAACGCCATTTGGGATAACAAGACTAGTGCATGTATCATTTTCCTTTGCTGGAAAGACACTATGACTTGCATTGTTCGCAGTGTACCACATTGTACAAGAGACATTTCTAGGAGAAAGTCTCGGATTAAGAATTTATGGATGTTGCCCAGTAAGTAATTTTTGCATGATTGGTCAAACTGCTCAAGCATTTAGCTGGGAATGAGTTTACCTGCTGCTGACTGTGGGAGCAGGCCAACAATGGATTTTCTGACAGCAGAGCAGTGTAAAAGGCACTCCAGGCTAGGGAGTAATAGCATCACTATTCAACAGTCCAGATTGTACCATGGGGAATGTCACGGTAATGAATATGATGTCCATGTCAGTTTGTTATTTTTAGAAAATGAGCATTGTTATGATATTGTATTTAAATGTTTTAAGTGAATTTAGTGTGATAGTTGCTAATATGACAGCCATGCAAACTAATGTCTGTTTGTCTACAAAACAAATAATCTACCACAGGTAGCAGCAGGTCAAGATTCTCCTCTCAAGGCCAGATTTTCCAGCTCTCCCCTCCAGCCTCAGTCCCTTAAATTCTGCGTCAGAGTAGGTAGGGCATTCTGGGGCTATGTCTGGACTGCAGGCTTCTTTTGGAAGAACCTTTTTTCAGGGAGATCTTCCAAAAAAAAAAAATCTCTTCTGAAAGAGAGCGTCCACACACAAAAGCACATCAAAAAAGCAATGCGCTTTTTCGAAAGAGCATCCAGCCTGATTGGACCTTCTCTTGCAGGAAAGGCCACCGGGAACCACTTCAGCCAGGGCTTTAGGTCACAAGCTGCTTCCATGTGCTGGTGCCGGAGCCTTGCAGAGACAAGCGCTTAAAGGGACCCTCCTGGACAGCAGTTTCTCTGCTGCTGCATGCTTGCTACCTCTTCGAGGGACAGCAAAGCTCTCGCAGTGCCTGCTGTGGTTGCCCTGTTTTTTTGGATGCCACAGCTTCTCTTAGTGCCATGCAGACGGAGCTGCCCCTGGGCACTTGATGGCCCCACACAGCCATGCTGCAGTTTTTGCAGCACCTTGTGCCAGCTGCTTTCCTGGTCCTGACTGAGCTTGACCCTGAGCTTATTCTGGGGACCCTCTCCCTAGGGGCAGGAGCTACACTCTGGCAACTACAATCCACTGCAGAGAAGCATTTCTGGAGGCTTGAGACCAGCTGGCCATGGAGCGGAGAGACCACCAGCAGTGGCTCCAAAACTTCTGCATGCGAAAGGTCACTTTTTTGGAGCTGTGTGCCTGGCTCACTCTGCCCTCCGGAGACATGACATCCACTTGTGGCCCGCCATACCCCTAGAGAAGTGGGTCACAATTGCTCTCTGGTGGGCAACCAGTTTGGCATGGGGAAGGCCACTGTTGGGGCCCTCCTCATGGAGGTAAGGCATGCTGGGGAGAGTCCTGGAAAAGGGGAACCCTAGAGCAACAGGGGCTGAGGACTGTGGGGGTTGGAGTGAGTGGCTCCTAGGGTGTTTGGGGGGAATGGGTAGGGGACAAGAGGGGGGCGGGCACCTCCCAAGGGCTCAGGCACTCCCTCTCTCATTCTGTTTCGTATGTTTGTCTCCTTCTGCAGGTGGTCAGGACCATCAACTCCATCCTGCTGTGGAGGATCACCTGCTTGGGAACCCAGTCACAATTACAACTGGATTTGCCACCCTGGGGTTCCTGAACTGTGCTGGAGCCATAGATGAGACCCACATCCCAATCCAAGCACCAGAACATTGAGCAGCCCAGTATATTAATAGGAAGGACCACTTTTCTATGGTGTTGCAGGACCTAGTCAGCCACCATGGACAATTCATGGACATTTTTGTCGGGTGGTCAGGCAAAGCACACGATGCACGCATCTTTAGAAACTTGAGCCTCTATGGCAAGCTGGAGGTAGGCACATTCTTTCCCCACAATGAACTTACCATTGGGGATGTGCAGATGCCACTGCGCATTGTGGGGGACGCAGCCTACCCCCTGCTGTCGTGGCTAATTAAACCATATATTAGACACCTTGACCCCAGCAGGGACCAATTTAATGCCCGCCTGAACCAGTCCCAGATCCAGGTGGAGTGCACCTTTGGCCGCCTCAAGGCGCAGTGCAGGTGCCTGACTGACCCACCTGGACGTGAGGGAGCACCACCTCAGGGATGTTGTCACACCATGTTGTGTCCTCTACAACATTGCGGAGAGGAAAGGGGAGGCCCTTCTCCCAGGGTGAGGGGCAGAGGCTGGTCACGAGGCGTGAGCCTTTGAGCAGCCAAGGACAGCTGCCATCCACCAGACCCATCAGGCTGGGGTGAGCATGCCGAATGTCCTGAGGGAGAGGTTCTCACAAGTACCCCAGTAACTCTCCCCAGGGCTTCCCAAACAGACACCTCTGGCTTTCTTCCCTATCCATTGCTCACCACAAGCCCTCGCTTCCCTGGCCTTTCAATAAATACACCTGTTTGGTTTCCAAGAAAATGAAGTCTGTATTTCTCTGACAGGAAGAAAAGGTGGGCAAGGGGAAGGGGGACTCAACCTGGAGGGGATGGAGGAGACTAGATGTGCTACCTTGGGAGTGGGGACCTCATCGGAGTGGGGATTGGGTGGGTCCAGGGACCACAAAGGGGTGGGCAGGAGTAGGGGCTTGAGCATGGTCGGGGATGGTGTGGGGGGCAGATGGAGGGGATATGGGCATCACCTGGGGAAGGGACATCACCTGGGGGCAGGCAGAGGGGGAATGAGCATAGGGGGGGGGGGGAGAGAAGACGCAGATGGTGAAAGCCAGGAGCAGTGACAGCAGGTGGGTGTGCCAGCATGTGTGACATGACATGCTCTCACACCACCTGCATGAGCTTGTCCCATGTGCGGTTCTGCCACTCAGGATCCTCCCATATCTTCTGTTCCAAGGTCTGCTGCATGTTGTGCAGGATGCTGATATGCTGGCACATGAGGCCTTCCTGGACCCTGGCGCACCTTCAGCTCCCCCCAGACTCCAACGGCTGACTCTGGTGGTATGGCTTGCCTCTCAGTCCCAGCTGTGGAAAACACAGAGGGAGAGGCCGTCAGTCATCCATGCACACTCCGCCCCCGAGGCCTTATCCTCCTCTGAGCAGTGACCACCAGTCCTTGGGTCATGTGTGGCCTGCACAATGGGTCGTGCCTCACAGGGGCCCTGAGGTACCAACTTTCCAAAGTCTCCCCCTCCCGCCCCCGGCCCACAGATAAGCGAGTATGGGAAGTGTCCAGCAACTTCATGGGTGGCAAAGGAGCTGGGAGCAGCCTGGCCCTCCCTGGTGACTGTGCACACACCTGCAGCTCACAGCACTGTTCGCGGGAGCAGGTGGTCTTGTACAAGCAGGCATGCCCACGTGCTGTGTGTGGCACTCCTCCGTGTCTTTGAGGTCATGCCTGAGCCATTGTGGCTAGCCTGCTTCCAGCCATGACAGGAGGGCTTCCCCTCCTCTCCCCTCCCCCGCTCACGACTGGACACGTGTGGCCTCCCGAGCTTGGCAGCAGAATCCCACCTGTGCTCAGGGGCTGCCTGCTGCATCCATGTGCCACACACTAATGCTGCACGTGGTTCCAAGTGAGCGGACTGCAGCACGATGTCCAGCCTGAGCAGCCCGAGTGACACTCACACCCCGCCTCCCCGCCCTGTATGTGAGACACAAACTAAGACCACTCACCTGAATATCCCTCTCCCTGACATCCAATGAGGCCAGGGTGACATCCTGGCTCACAGGCACCAGCTCCAGGGACAAAGTCAAGGTCTCCATCTCCTCCTTTTCCTCCAGCTGGCCCTGGTCCTCCTGCTCTTCCTCCGCAGTAACCTCCATCCAGGCAACGACAGGGGTCTGTAGACCGGAGTCCACCGTAACTGCTGGGGAAGATGTTTCTCCCCCTTCTCCCTCCCCCAGGATCTGGTGCAGCTCGTCAAAGTAGAGGCAGGTGTGGGGTCCTGCCTCTGTGCGCTGCACTCTCTGGCCTGGACATATCCCTGGAGGAGCTTTTTCACCTTACTCCAGACCTGTTTCAAGGACTGTGGTGGGTGTCCACCAGAGACTCGGCCATGTGCTCGAATATCTCAGAGTTGCGGTGCTTGGTGCGGAGATCCTGCAATGTCTCTTCCTCACCCCACAGTTCAAGGAGGGGCAGGATTTATGCTCTGGACCGGGGGTACCCGCCTCCTGGTCCCCTTGGCTTGGTTCTGGGACCCCTAGGGCTGCTCCCTGTGAAGGCTGGGAGGGTTTCAGAGGGCTTGAGACTGGGCTGTGAGTAGCAAGGCCTGTGGCAGGGAGAGCCACACGGTGAGGTGCTGCTCTCAGGCCAGCTTCCTGCCACAAGGCATGTCCAGGAAGCCCACAGCTTTAAGAGGGGCCAGGAGAAATGAACATAGAGTCCTGATTAATTAGGATAAAGTATCCACCAGGGCACCTGTGTTATTTCCTGGCGGTCTCTTCTTTCGAAAAAGCCCTCCTCCCCATTCTCATACACCTTTTTCCGAAAGAGCTCTTTTGGAAAAAGGCTTTTTCCTTGTAGAAAGAGAATTACCAAGGCTGCAAAAACCCCTCTGTTCTTTTGATTTACTTTTGGAAGAACAGGATTACAGTGTGGATTTAACTCAGGTTGTCAGGAAAACGACCGTTTTTCCAACAAAACTGTAGTGTAGACATACCCAGGTCAGGTCGGGAGTGGGAAGAGGTTGTGCTCTGACATTCAATGTGCTCTGACATTCCCAGCTGGTAGAACAGCTCCTTGGTGTCACCCAGGCTTTATGAAAACAGGCTTATGGGTATGAAAATGCATGACTCTCATATCCTGTAGGCAAAATGCAACGTGACATTTTTAAAAAGCTACAGTCTGATGAATGTGCATGTATCATTCTTATATGAAGTGTGGATCTGTTTATCATTCTAGATGTGCTAATGAGGGTCATTAGTAGTACTCAGGAGACAATGTTCCAGTGCTCAAGACATAGATCTGTGAAATGAGTTTGGTCTTACAAAGACATGTGGCAGACCACCTGATGCTGGAGACCATTTTAGATCTACTTTTTTACTTTGATGTGAAAAGTTTGAACTGAGCACAAAGAATTCCCACCTTTGGCAAAAGAGATATAAAGATGGAAAAATCAAACAATAGGTATGATTGCTGGATGCCAGGAGACCCCACATTTACCACCCAAGATGCCCACTGGAAACATCTAAGACTGAACAGGGAGAAGCATCAGGCCCAAGCTAGGAAGCTGCCACGTGTCAAAAAGAGGATCAGAACAACGGCTATAGTAGGAATTTGCATGTTAACGAGTTCTAGTGTACAAGGATTAGCTGCTGTTTATGTTTATTTTGGCTTAGTAACTTACTTTGATTTGTCTGCTTTCACTTGCAACCACTTATTCTACATTTTATACAAAAAACACTTTTGCTTATTATCAAGCCCAACATAAATAACTGTTCTCAGAAGGGAGGGAGCACGGAGCACTCTCTCTCTCTTTCATTGACTTCTATATAGAAGACGATGGGTTTATTTGGGGGTTTGGTCCCTTTTAGGGGCCACATTCCTGAGTGCTGCCAATAGCCCTATAGTTGAGCCCTCCCGGAGCAGAGCTGGTTCAATGTCTGTGTTGCTCTACAGTGGGGACTGTTACCCCAACTGTGCCTTGGGTGGGGGGGACCAGAGATTCTCGTCAGGGCGTTGAGGCACTCCAGAGTGCACATATGTGGACTCAGTGACATAACCAGCACACCAGATGACAGTCTTAAGAGGACCCCTCTGATCCAACCGGTCAGTTGGGAGCTGTTGTTCATTGGCATAAATTAGAGTAGCCCTAGGGAAATTTTTAGTTGTTTTGATTAGCAGCATCAAAGATTTATGAAGTTTCACCAGAGGTTGTGATTAGAGGATTGTTTAATTCTTTTTTTCCCCCGCTTCACACAAAAGCATGGGGACTGGTCTATATACCATTTCGGCACTGACTTAACTAAACATAGGGTAGACTTAAATTTTTGAAGAGCATTTTAAATCTTTGTAGTTAAGTCCAATTTAGTAAAATGCATGGAAAACCTGTATGTAGATCAGCTCTGCAGTGATTATACTTAAACTTTTGGTCTATCAAAGAGCAAGAACAGCTATTTCAATAAATTTGCTAATGTTGCCCCTTCTTCTGACATGATTATTGCATCTCTGCCAAATGGTAGCAGAATTCTGGGACATTGCAAGTTGAGGAAAAGCAATCAAGGCCATAGAATCTGGGTAATCTAAATGTAGCTTGCTTTTGGTTTTTTATAGACCTACACAAAATGGTTCTGATTCAGAAGCAGTCAAACACCTTCCAGAGATCTAAGATTGCAGGAAGCTCTCCTTTCCCAGACTTGCTTTTCAAATATAAAAAATAATGCAGCGAGTGAACTTTGCCAATTGTCACAAATTTCTATCCAAGCATAATGAACAACAACAAACAAACCCACCCAAACAAAGTATTTCTTCAAAGACTAAACATTCTGCTCACACACTAAGAAAAAAGAACTTGTAAGAGTATACACAACAATGTCTTCTGGGCACTTCTGCCATAAGCACTTCTGCATAAGCAAAATCACTAGCAGTAATAGAGTGTGTTATATCAACACTTTACCAGCTAGTGCTCAACAGATAAATTTGTACCTGAGATACAATTTGCAAAGTGAATTTGCAAAGTGAAGTTTGAATTTTTACCCACATTTGAAGCATATAATACAATCCCATCACAGACACTACACGGTATTGGAATTGCTATTTCTCTCTTCCAGTTTGGCAAACAGCCTTTAGCTGCAACATACACAGATCCAAGATTAAGCTCACCCCAATATCAAGTTTGCCATGTTATTTTTATATTCACAAACTTTTAAGACAGGGCAAGAGGGACAAATAGTCCAGATTTTAAAGATTTTCCAGCAAGACAAAAAAAATGCTTCATTGCATGTGTGTTCAGCATTAAGAGAAAAATAAATGTGCTGTTTTCAAATTTTTGCTTCAGGGTCAGCCAACATCAGTCTACCATGCAACAGCTTTGAGGGGGGAAAAAGCCTCACTAAAAGGATAGATCTGCCAGAGTAAACAGTGCCTCAAACCAGGGAAATCTAAAGCACATGCCTTATTGTCAAGTTTGGTTTAATTTGTTTTACAAATCAAAATGCCAGCTCAGCTTTTAAGACCTATTTCTGTTAAGTCCACTTAAGCCTTTTCTCAAGGAGGTAAGAGACGCACTTTTGAATTGTGCTCCCTAAATTGTGTATAAAATATGATATACCAGTTTGTTTGAAACTGACAATCTCTAATTCTATTTTAATGTACAGTTGCTTCCTTTCTCTTTGTTTTGTTTAATAAATCACAGGGCCAGATTCTGCTATTTACACTCATGCTGATGTGTCCCATATTCCAAAAGTAGTCTCCATTAAGTCAATAGGTCTACTCAAATTACACATCACTGGAAAAAGGCGTTGCAGAATATGCCCCCAAAGCATTCTGAACCTGGAAAAAAAAAATTAAAAATCCTCTCTCCTTTAAGTAAAAACACAAGGCACACAAACACATTTTATACTTTATGTACTCAACTCCTCTAACTTCCATAAGAAATTTGCATTAATATCGGAGGGAAGAATTAGGCCTTTCAGCTTTTAAATATTACTCTGTTTTATTTAAGGGCAAAACCAAACCTGGAATGTTCTGAAGACATTTCCAAGAGAATAAAAAGTCATTGGCAAACTGACAAACCTCCTGAAAAATCAACAGCTTTCTTTCAACACATATACCAACTCACCTCACAGCTGGATTCAAAGCAGGCGTAAATTCATTGTCTTAAAATGAAAATGTGCTGATTTACACCATCTCAAGAGCCAGCCCAGAATAACAGGCTGAAAAATTTTAAATATTTCCCCCATAAAAAGAGAAGCTTCATAAAAATAACTTCCAATGCTTTACATTTTATGCAAAAAAAACCCAACCCAAAAAACCCCCACAAAAAACCCACCCCCCCACACACACACCCCACCTTTACACTACATTTTATCAGAGTTAACAATTTTTATTTAACAAAACCCTGACTTTTGATAAACAAAAGTTAACCGCTCTGACACCAGTTTCATTTAAATTCTTATTTACAAATATTACAAAGAAAACTTTCAAACAAAAAAGGAGTTAGCTTGGAATGTTACCAAATGAATATTGAATATTTTTCATGTTAGAAAAAAATTCAGACAACTCTACCAGAATGAACAAGTAATGATCTAGCTGTATAGGACTTTACACTGCATACATCACTGTGGTATCTGAGGATCATATTGCGTATGCTAAATAAGGGGAAAATTATAAACTCTGAAAATGACACTTTCAGCTGGAACATCTTTTGCATATGTATTATGTGAAGAGAATTTTCAATTATTGTCTATTTGCTTTAGTAAAGCTTTTGCATGATCTTCTCATAAACAAAGGAAATGCAGCCTAGATGGAACTACTATGAAGAGGCTGCAAAACTGGTTGGGAAACTGTTCAAGGAGTATTTCATAATGGTTCACAGTCATTCTGGAAGGGTATAACGACCGGGGTTTCACGGGGCTCAATTTTGAAATTAGTTATGTTCAATATTTTACATCAATGATTTAGATAATGGTATAGAGAGTACACCTATAAAGTTTGCAGATGATACCGGGTTGGGAGGGTTTGCAAGTGCTTTGTAGGAGAGGATTATAATTCAAAATGATCGGGACAAACTGGAGAAATGGTCTGAGGTAAATAGGCTGAAATTCCATAAGGACAAATGCAAAATACTCCATTGAAATAATCAGTTGCGCATATACAAAATGGGAAAGGACTACCTAGGAAGGAATAATACAGAAAGACATCTGGGGTCATAGTGCACCACAAGCTAAATGTGAGTTGACAGAGCCACACTGTTGTAAGAAAAGCAAACATTTGGGGATGTATTAACATGACTGTCATAAGCAACATATGAGAAAATGCCACTCAGTGCTGATTAGACCTCAACTTGGAGTAGTGTGTCAATTCAGGGAATCACATTTCAGGGAAGATGTGGACAAATTGGAGAAAAATCCAGAGAAAAGCAACAAAAAATAATGGAAGGCTTGGAAAAAATGATCTATGAAGGAAGGTAGAAAAAAACTGGGTTTAGAGAAGAGATTGAGGAGGAACATGATAATTTTCAAGTACATAATAGATTGTTACAATGAGGAGGAAGAAAAATTGTTTTTCTTAACCTCTGAGGATAGGATTAGAAGCAATGGGCATAAACTGCAGCTAGGGAGGTTTAGGTTGGACATTAGAAAAGCTTCTTTACTGTCAGGGTGGTTAAGCACTGGAATAAATTTGCTAAGCTGGTTGTGGAATCTCTATCATTGGAGATTTTTTTAAGAGCAGGTTAGACACACTCCAGTCAGGAATGGTCCAGATAATAGTTAGTCCTATCATTAGTGTGGGGGACTGGACTAGAAGACCTCGAGATCCCATCCAGTCCAATGACGGATTCAAAATCTAGGCATTGTTATCGGGGATAAAATTAGTGTTTGCAGCTGTTTATGTGTTTAGAGAGTAACTAGCACAATGTGACACTGATCCTGTTTTGGTATTTTGGGTGCTATTGTCAAATAATAAATTCACTGATTTGAATTGCTGAACATCAAATATTCAGTACCGAATGTCAAATGCCAAAAACGAGACGTCATCGTTATGAAATATGTATTAAAACAATGACAAATCATATCTACATTTTGCCTCACAGCATGACTTAATACATTAATATTGACAATTTCATTTTAATTACAAAATTGGCATTCATGGCCAAATTTGTGAATCCTTTAGTCATATGCCTGATCAATTACATCAGTAGGACTATTCATATGAGTAACTGATCATCACTGTGAATGTGTTTCAGAGGGGTAGCCATGTTAGTCTGTTTCAGCAAAAACAATGAGGAGCCCTGTGGCACCTTAAAGGCTAACATTTATTAGGGCATACGGGCACAACTGATGTGGGTTGCAGCTTACTTCAATAGCTTATGCCCCACTACATTTGTTAGCCTTTAAGGTACCAAAGGCCTCCTTGTTTCTTTCAGTGTGCGTAAGAAATTCACAACCAGGACCATAGATATAATGGGCATAATTCTACTATATTATACCAGAGGAAGTCAGTATTAACATCACTGATATCAATTCAGTTATACCAGTGCAAAACTGGGATAACGTGAAATCAGAATATAGCTTACTGTATCACCACAGTAACTACATCAGTAAGAATTGTAAGTACTGACTTGTAGCATGTTGTAGGATTTGAAAAACAGAACAGTAAAGAACAAGTAGTTCCTGCTTTATATTATTCAACAAACATTTTTATAGGTATGTACTAATAATCACTTCAATTTGACTATTATACCCTCTGCAATTTGTACTTTTTAGCATTGCTACTTGAGTAATTTCAAATACCTTCTGAAAGGATAAGCCATTCATGTTCAAATAACATTCAAAATCATATACAGGTACCAGTCACATCTGTTATCACTATGTTGTTGTAGGTCAGATGTAAACAACATATCAAAACTGTTTGTGGTCTGCATAAACCGCGCATTTGACTGCAGACGTATGTCTCTGGTGCAGAAGAAGCAGGCCAGGACGTGGAAAATTCTAACATAGCAATGTCTAATAGAGCACTACATTTGACAGACCAGCAGATTTATATTTGAAATCCTTGTTCTCCAGGGACATATAGATTGGTCTTTTAATTTTACTTCAGGCAGAAATTTACATTTTCAAAAGGAAAACTTATAACAGTAAACTGTTTTTCCACAGAAACACTATAAATAATCAGAGGGGTAGCCGTGTTAGTCTGGATCCGCAAAAGCGACAAGGAGTCCTGTGGCACCTTATAGGCTAATAGATCTATTGGAGCATAAGCTTTTGTGGGCAAAGACCCACTTCTGAGCAAAGACCCATGCATCTGATGACGTGGGTCTCTGCCCACGAAAGCTTATGTTCCAATACATCTGTTAGTCTATAAGGTGCCACAGGACTCCTTGTCACTATAAATAATGATCTTCTAATATTTGATGCTTTTTTCCCCCACTTCTGTTACTGAAGAGGTCTTAACATCTGACCAAAATGCCATAGTATCAAGAGAAAGATTCTCATTGAGATCAGTGGGATTTGGATCAGGGCCTTAATTTGTAAAATTTTATTTTAAGAAAGTATAGCCTAAATTTATCCCAAGTATTTTTAGTAGAACTGGAGGGTTTCCTCACTAAAAAAACATTGCTGGCTAATCATCCATGACAACTAGCTGGCATCAAAACATTTTCTAAGGAATGTAAATGTAAATTGATTTTTTTTAAAGAAAGAATGTTTCTATCTAGACTATAAAACAGTTAGTTGATCTGCACATCCTCAGCACTACTACTGAACATTGTTGTTAGGATAGGAAACATTTCAGTGCATCTCAAAGCACTCTAAGGACTATGAATTGTCAAACTTGTTCAGAGGAAACAAAAAAAAGTGATCTATATTCAATGTTGTTTATGATAGCAACATAAGCATTTGTAAAGATTCCCGAAAGTTCCACATGCACTTTTAATTTTTCACATGCCTCCATGCTTTGGCAGTTCATTTAGAGCCAGAGATACCAAAATACCGTAACAAGCTGTGCCTGTTGTACATCCAACCATAAGCAAATGAAAAAGTAGTGAAAATTGTTCAAGAAAACCAGAGACTGAGTTTTCCAGCCTGATGAGGTTTGGATAAACTTTAGATAAGCAGATGGAATTTGATATGATTATCAAAACCAACTTTTCTGAGCTTTCCCAAAACCACTACCATGAACTGAAAAGGAAACATTTTGAAACAAACTGGTGGGTTAATAGACAATCCAGTCACAGTCAGCTGAAATCAAGATAACTCTCTCATGCACCAAGAGGAAATCTGCTTCTCAGAGACCTAAATGTGCAATGCAGAAACAATCAGACCTCTGGTGGGAGCCCTTGTACAGGAAAATGTGTAATTCCTGGCCAATGGGAGTTGCGGGAAGCAGCGACCAGCAAATCCCTTTGGCCCATGCCGCAGGTGGGACACCACTGGTCTTCAGCATGAGAAAAGGGAACATTCTGAAGTATTGCAAAGAGGCATAAGAAAATGCAAGAAAAAACAAGGGAAAATAGAAAAAATATAAAGTAGAGAGGAGAAAAGCAAGGAAGTAATGTGTCTATTTTGTTGATATGCTACTGCAATATTTCTGTGGATTCTTTAAATGTGCCTTAAAACAATAGGCTCGGTCTTGTTCCCATGGAATTCAAAGGTCCTGGTTCTGACAATGTAAAGGGCCTTAAAATGTAATTGACTTTCATTTTACACTCACTTTTAGGTCACTTTACACTGCCAGAGCATCATAAAGGGGCCAAATATTTCAGTGCCTGCAGGATTTACTGTTTACATTTCATATAGGACTCAGTGCTCACTTAAATTAATGGAATGACTCTCATTGACTTCAGTGACTTAGGAATAAAAAAAATATAAAATTTGAAAAACATTCAGCCAAAAGAAGCCAAAAGAATCCAAGATGTAATTAAAACTTGGCATGCTCTAAAAAGTGCTTTACACACATATATGCAGATGTGAATTCCATGGGTCAACTGACGAGCAAATTAGATGAGTTGGAAAAACAAAGATGATAAATTGAATCTCCAGGGGCATCTTCCCATCGGGAACCTTTTTTATATTCTGTGCTTGAGTTAAGGTCTAAATTGCCAGAAGCTTTGTCATTATACCCTTTCACCCATGGTACACGTTTGCATAAAGCATATCACAAAACATAACAGTTTACTTTCTCCCATCTCCCTGCCTGTCATGCTCATGTATCATTCATATGGATTTTTTGTCCTAAATCTACAGATTAAATATCAAAACTAACCAACTCTTAAGACTGAGGCATGATTTGTTTGACTTTTGCAGGCTACATTTAGCCAGTTATACACATGATCCCATTTTAAAACTGCAATGTTTTATGTTTACTGACAAACCTAATATTGAAATGAGAGTGCAAGCTACTCCAAATTCACTCACCACCATACCTCCTCTACTCTGACCTGAGAGAAGACATCCCTGTTACCCATGGAAAGGTATTTGTATATACATTATGAGTAGGGATCTATCAAATTTACAGCTCATTTTGGTCAAATCTCTTGGTCAGACCATTTAAAAAAAAAATTTCATTATATAATCGTGATCACATTTAATTGCACAGTTAAATAATAGAGTACAATTAAAATGCAGAAAACAACAAACACTTAAAAATCTATTTAGTTTTTTTTATAGAAATTAAGTGAGCACTATATGCTGTGTATTCGGTTTACAAAACCGAATACACAGCATATAGAGCTCACTTTATAGTTTTGTTGTTACAAATACTCGCATTATAACAAAAAATAATATTTTAGGTGAACTGAAAAATAAGTAGTATAATGCAAACTATCATGAAAGTTGAACTTATAAATGTAGAATTAGCTACAATTCCGTTTCTGAATGCAATGTAAACTTTCAAGTTTTACAATTTTACTCAGTCCTACTTCTTGTTCAGTCAATTGCTAAGACAAACAAATTTGTTTACATTTAGAGGAGATAATGCTACCCGCTTCTTGTTTACAATGTCACTTGAAATTGAGAACAGGCATATGAATATCACTGCTGTAGCCAGCACTGCAAAACATTTACATGCCAGATAAGCTGAAGATTCATGCTTTAACCACCATTTCAGAGGACATGCATCCATGCTGATGATTGATTCTGCTCAATAATGATCCAAAGCAGTGTAGACCAATACATGTTCATCTGAATCAACACATGTTCAATGTATTATTTGAATCAAATGCCCCACTAGCATTTGATTTTCTTTTTTTGGTGGTTTGAGTTCTGTAATTTCCCTATTGGAATGTTGCTCTTTTAAGACTTCTGAAAGCATGGTCCACACTTCATTCCGCTCAGATTTTGGATGGTACTTCAGATTCTTAACCTTGTTGTCATATGTATTGTAGCTATTTTTAGAAATCGCACATTGGTATCATCTTTGCATTGTCAAATCTGCAGTGAAAGTGTTGTTAAAATTAACATGTGCTGGGCCATTATCTGAGACTGATAGAATATGAAATATAGGGCAGAATATGGTTACAGAACCAGAGACATACAATTCTCCCCCAAAGAGTTCCATCACCAGCACATTTAATTTTTAATGAGCATTACCAACTTGGAAGCATATCCTCTGGAATGATGGCCAAAGCATAAAGGGGCATATGAAAGTTTAGCAATTCTAACTACAAAGGTGCCAGGAAAATGCCTGTTCTCACTTTTCAGGTGACATTGTAAATAAGCAGCAGGTAGCATTATTTCTTTTAAATATAAACACACTTGTTTGTCTTAGTGAGTAGCTGAACAAGAAGTAGGACTAAGTGGACTTGAAGGCTCTAAAGTTTTACACCGTTTTATTTTTGAGCACGGTTATGTAATTTAAAAAAATTCTACATTTCTAAGTAAGACTTTCATGATAAAGAGATTGCATTTGAATGAAGTAAATTGAATAGTCGTTTGCCATTTTTACTGTGCACATATTTGTAATAAAAAATAATAAAAAGTGAACATTTTACACAGTTTTCTGCATTGTAATAAAAATCAATATATTTGAAAGTGTAGAAAAACTGTCCACAGATATTTAATAAATTTCAATTGGCATTCTATTGCTTGAGTGTTATTAATTGTGATTAACTCAAACATTTATTGCAATTTAAAAAGTTATTAATCGACACCCCCAATCTGAAATATTACAGAGTTGTGATCAAAGAGGGGCTAACTCCTGACCCAAAAAAGGAGTTGGTAGGGGCACTCAAAGTTATTGTGGGGGGGAAGGGAGTTACAATACTGCTATCCTTACTGCAACTTATGATCAGGGCCTAGTAGTCTCAAACACAAGTTAACAGTTTGTAACCAACAATTTGCAGAGATTTCATCCAAACTGTTCTCTGTTCATGTTCTATTCTCGCTTTGGTGTTTGAGGTGTATGACTGGTTATTTAAAATCACATTTTATTGTCTGTTCTCTGATGGCTTATAAAAGATGTCATCAATTTCTGCTTCCACTCAGAATGAGTTCATTTAGTCAAATCATGCTGTTATCAAAATAAACCTCATCTATGATCCTAAAATTCAACCAGTTTGAAAGAGACTGCAGAACTTAATTTCATGTAGAAGTTTGATACCTGCAACAGAGGTCTAAACAAAGACTTAGACAGAATGGCTCTGTACAGTCCACATCCTAAATGACATAAAAAGCCAAGCACAGGGTACTTAAGAGTATTTACATGTTTTGTTACACGTTTTGTCAGCCTTTAAAATGCTAGCAGACTATTTGTTCTTTTTTAAGTTAATACCCACTATCAGCTTCATTTAACATGGACACTAATTGACCATTCCCTCCCCCCTTTCCCCTTCCTTCCCCTCTCCACATCCCCTCTTTTTCTCTATTTATTTGGAAGCCAGACCCTTTAACTTCATTCATCTGAACAAGTGGGTTGTGCCCACGAAAGCTCATGATAACATCTACATTTTTTGTTAGTCCGGAAGGTGCTGCAAGACTATTAGTTATTTTTAAAGTTTTTCCAAGGAAGATCGGATTACAACTTTATTTGCATGAATGTTCAGGAAAAAACCTAATAAAGTGTTTGTGAACCCAGCTACAATTAAATTTATATTCAGAAGTAACAAATGCCTGACTAATTTCCTCTCACTATTTACCAAATTCTATTCCCAAATAGTTTAACAAACCAGACTGTGGGTAACATTTAACTAACTTGCTTTCATCGACTTCAATGGAGTTCTAAAACTTAACCCAGTGGTATGTTTTACATTGTGTTTTGAATTTGCACAGAGGGGAACAAACAACTGCTACATAATATAAATTGTTGTTAAAAATAAGTGCTATTAATACTGAGAGGAAAACAACATACGTCTCTCCTCACCAAGGAAGTTACTTGTAAACCCAAATGCTACATAAGGAACTCTTTGACTTTTCTAGTTATTTCTTTAAAGCTCTTTTTCCTGCTGTCTTGTTCTCATTCAAGTTTTAGGCTTGGTCTACATTGTCAACTGAGTGACAAAGCTTTTGTCCTTCATGGGTGCTTTATATCTCCCACTCCCCCCAACACAACAAAAGCTTTGCCAGGCAAATGGGCTTATCTACACTGGTAAGTTCTCTCGCAAAAATTCCCTTTGTCACCAAAAACCAGACCTTCAGAAGGCAGACATGCTCCCCTGCTGACAGGCTCCATCAACTATTTGGAAAAAAAACAGACCAGAGAGGACCAAGAAGGACCTGGTGAAGGATGTTTTGCAACATTCAATGCTTTTAAAAAAAAAAAAAAAAAAAAAAAAGGCGCAGGCTAGGGAGGCAAAAGCTACAACAGAAACCACTGGTCACATGCTAAAGCTCATTGAAGACCAAACTGTGATGCTGAAGTGTCTAATTAAGACGCAGAGCAAACAGAATCAAAGCCTGCGCTGGCAGCACATTCTGAATTCTTTACCCAGCCACCCTCCTTCTACCCCCGCAAGAAGCCTCCCTGGTAACACATGAAAAAATTCTGTATCCAGCAACCCTCTCTCTATGCCCACATGCTCCTTTTCACTGTCTGGGAATGTTTTTCCCCAGCACACTCCACTGCCCATCACAGCAGCTGTGACTTTGACAGCTGGATGTTAACACAATTGTGAGGTTTTTCAATAACCTTACCCTCCCCTTGCCAGCAAGCATTCACGCTACGTGTGTGACCGTGATTGGTATTATTGGGGAGGTTATCGATGTTTTGTAGTTTCCTTAGGAAGTCTGTAGTGTCTCGGAGATAGCTGGGGGTATTGGTTACGAAGGTTCTATATACACAGCTTCCGGAACAATGCACAGACTGACATTATTCGCAAACGACAACAAGCGACACACAATCTTAGCCGCGCTGAACACCATGCCATCCAGAGTCTCAAAAACAACCTGGACATTGTAATCAAACCAGCTGACAAAGGGGGTGCTGTGGTCATTATGAATAAGGCCGACTATAACCAGGAGGCAACCAGACAACTCTCGAACACCACATTTTACAAACCTCTCCCCTCTGATCCCACCTTGGAATACCAAAAGTAACTACACTGTCTCCTTAAAAGCCTCCCCACAGCTACTCGGGAACAAATCCACACAGAACAATCCTGGTCGGGGGTCAGAAGGTGATTCTATCTACTTCCCAAGATCCATAAACCTGGGCACCCCGGACGTCCCATCATCTCTGGTATTGGCACGCTCACTACTGGTCTATCCAGCTATGTAGACACTCTTCTCAAACCCTTCATAACCAATACCCCCAGCTATCTCCGAGATACTACTGACTTCCTAAGGAAACTACAAAACATTGATAACCTCCCCAATAATACCATCCTTGCCACCATGGATGTAGAAGCTCTATATACCAACATCCCACATGAAGACGGATTACAAGCAATTAGAAACACTATCCCAGAGGACACTACTGCCAACCTGATCGCAGACCTATGTAACTTTGTTCTCACCCACAATTATTTCCAGTTTGAGAACTTATACCTCCAGATCAGTGACACAGCCATGGGTACACGCATGGCCCCACAGTATGCTAACATCTTTATGGCTGACCTAGAACAACATTTCCTCAACTCCCGTCCCCTGGTACATCGATGACATCTTTATGATCTGGACGCATGGCCAAGAAACACTGGAGATATTCCACAGAGATTTCAACAACCTACACCCCACCATCAACCTCAGCCTGGACCATTCTACACGAGAGATCCACTTCCTGGACACTACCGTACAAATAAACAATGGAAAATTAGACACCACTCTCTACAGAAAACCCACCGACTCATACAGTTACCTACATGCTTCCAGCTCCCATCCAGAACACACCACACGATCCATCGTCTATAGCCAAGCCCTTCGATACAACCGCATCTGCTCTAATCCCACTGACAGAGACCAGAAGCTTCAGGATCTCTACCAAGCATTTATAAACCTCAACTACCCACCCAGAGAAATAAAAAAGCAAATTGAAAGAGCCAGACGAATACCTAGAAACCATCTACTTCAAGACAGACGCAAGAAAACCAACAATAGAACACCACTTGTCATCACCTACAACCCCCAACTTAAACCTGTCCAACACATTATCAATAAACTACAGCCTATATTGGAACAGGATACCATACTCAAAGAGGCTCTGGGAGACAGACCCATAGTCTCCTATAGACAACCACCTAACCTCAAGATGATTCTTACCAACCACCACAGGACATACCACACTAATACAAACCCTGGTACCTTCCCTTGCAACAAACCCCGTTGCCAGCTTTGTCCACATATTCATTCTGCTCATACCATTATTGGACCTAACCAAGTGAGTTATAAGATCAAGAACACATATTCCTGCGCATCCAGAAATATAATCTATGCTATCATGTGCCGAAAGTGTCCGTCTGCTATGTACATTGGACAAACATCTCAGACACTTCGCCAAAGGATTAATGCCCACAAAACAGATATTAGACAGGATCACAAAGAGAAAACAGTTTCTTGCCATTTTAACCAGAAAGGACACTCTCTCAATGACTTAACCACCTGCATTCTGCTACAAAGACCTTTTACATCTGCACTTGAAAGGGAATCCTCTGAACTGTCATTCATGTTAAAATTCGACACTTTCCAAAAAGGACTCAAACATTTGAACTCTCTCACCCATTATCAAGATAGTTTCCCCAATTATCACCTCTAATACCATTACCTCACAAACATCCCACTCTCCCTACCTCTAATATCAATTCACAGACACTTACCTTCCTTCCTCCCCCCCCCCCCCCCCGCATCCCCCTCCTGTTCTGCAATGTGATTTGTCCTTTTCATATGTGTTCTTTTTTTAATTGTATCCTTTGGTATATATGGTTGTGACTACTTTCTTCCACTATTTGATCTGAGGAAGTGGGTCTGGCCCACGAAAGCTCATCATCTAATAAACCATCTTGTTAGTCTTTAAAGTGCTACATTGTCCTGCATTTTGCTTCAGCTACCCCAGACTAACACGGCTACATCTCTATCACTTATGATTGACATACTCTGTGGCAAGGTAGGTTGGGGTGGCGCAGCACTACAATGGGACCGTGTGTGCCATTGAGTGTCTCGCTACAGTTTGCAAAGCCCATTTCTGCAAAGCCAGCCAATCCGTCATCCACATTTCCCAGAGTCACAGCTCTTTACTGCACAATGCAATTTATTGCCCTGAACACCTGCATAAGTGCTGCCCCAACCGTAGACTTTCCCACTCCATACGGATTTGCAACTGAACGGTAGCAAGCAGGAACCGCCGGCTTCTACAAAGCAATAGTAACATGCTTCTCTATTGAGAGAACAACTCATTTGGGTGGTTTTGCACCACAATTCAGAGGCCAGCTCAGCAAAAAGCTCCAGGAAGGTTGCTTTGCGCATCTGAAAGTTCTGTAACCACTGCTCTTCATTCCACACCTGCGTGGCAATGCAATCCCACCACTCAGTGCTAGTTTCCCTAGCCCAGAAGTGATGCTCTACTCTTCACAGCTGCTCTGCAACATCACTGCTGTCTGTGTCACTGTGGCGTAGTAAGGGTGCTTTCTGCTCTGTGACCCGGGGTCCCCTTGCGCTGTGATATGAGATTCTCACTGACTCCCAATGTGTATTAACCCAGACATCCAGGCTCAGCCTCCCAGGGGGAGAGACAAAGGGAGGAGGGTGGAGACCAACACTGGGCTGGGGGGCAGGGCTGGAAGAGTTTTTAGTTTGTCTGGAATCATGGAGGAAGCAGCCTAAGCAAGGGGGCCTGGGATTTAGAGGGGCTGAGGCATCTCAAGGGGGGGGGGGGGCGCGCTGAGGCATCCTAGGCCTGGCCCTGTAACTAGATTGCATCTGTGCTGTGCTGCATCCTTGGAGAAGCAATAAACTCCCTCAATCCTACTGGCTGGCTGGGAGTCTGTTCGTGCTACTATGGGGGTGCAGGAGTCGGGGGAACCCCGATGCATCGTCACAGTCACTCACAGTCTTCCGCATCTGAGTTTTCTACCTTTGACAAAGTACAAAGGTAGCTTTGCTGGAATGTGTGATGTCCCTAGCACATAAAACACCGCATAGGAGAGACGTCTGAAACCCATGATTCCTCACAGCAAATACTGGAGTGCGCAGCCAGCAAAGCAAGAATTGTCAGTTTCAAATGGCTCAAAAGCAAGTTGCAAGCACCAGCAGGGCTGCGAAGCAAAGAGGTGGCTGATGGAACACTATTCGTGTTCCCAACATGCCTTGGGCTACATTGCACATTCCCAGTGCCTAGTGACTGAAGCTGATGCCAGGCATTCTGAGATGTGTACACCCTATTGACCAGGGAGCTAACAATGTGGCCATGATATGTTGACAGAGGATGGCAGTGTAAACACGATTTAGTGACTTTTCCATGTCAATAGTACTTTCAGCACCAAAACTTTCCAGCATAGACATACGCTAAGTACCAGTACTCCTGTCAACAAAGTAAACATTGCTCATTGAGGAGTAAGTGTTTTGCCAGTAAGAGTGCTGACAGTGTTTACACTCCTTGACTTTTAGTGACATAGCTGTATAGTGTAGACCAGGCATGTCCAAAGTCCAGCCCGCGGGCCAATTGTGGCCCGTGTTCCGATTTAATACGGCCCCCGCTTCCTCCCCCTCTCGTGGCTCTCCGGCGCTCTTTTGAACTGGTGCGCCCAGCACGCCGCTTCCGGCCGCGCCTCCGCGGTCCTAGAGCCTGCCCTGTAGGGTACGTCCGCAGCCCCGCTCCCCCGCTCAGCTGCGGGTTCACCCTGCCTCTGGGCCGCCGTGCCCTGCGCTTTCCGCCCGCCTCTGACCCGGCCCTCACGCATGTTCACTTCTTCAAATCTGGCCCTCTTTGAAAAAAGTTTGGACACCCCTGGTGTAGACACAGCCTAGCCATGTACACATGATACGCCAGCCTTTCCCCAAAACCATCTCCAAGCTAAATAGTGCTTTCCATTCATGTTTTAAACAAATGCTGTCTTGTTTGTCATCTTTCACTCAGAAGATCTCTGTATGCAGACAAGATCTGAGATTTAGAGACACTGGCAGAGAGGTTACAAGCGGTTCTAAGAAGTTAGGTGAGGCTTAAGTATACTTAAGTTTACCCCATTGTCCTACTCTCAGGTGACCCTCAAAGAGTTCTTGTCAGGGGTTCAAGAGACCAGGGCTTGCCCCTGCTTGTATGGGGCTAGCAGTGAGGAATGCAGTGGGAAACAAGTATTGACATTCCTTTCTCAGTTCTCTTTGATATTGTAGCCTAGAGCAATTCCTGCTGTGAAAGGGTGGGACAAACAGCTGACAGTAGCCAAGCTGTGGATAGTCAGTGTGGGTCCGACAGGGTTTGTCTCAGGACAAGTCAACGATTTCTTTGTCTCTCCGTCTTTTAAAATAGCTTGCATGTTTATTATGTTTCCATCAAGACACAGACATCCACTTCTTACAAGAAGCCCACATCCTTTTGTTTTGCATAAACAAAAGTTGCAAAAAAGAAGGAAAGCTTCAGAAGGGTATCCTGTACAGAGTAACTCTGCTACATTTAAAAAACAAATAGTCTGGTAGCACTTTAAAGACTAACAAAACATGTAGATAGTAACATGAGCTTTTGTGGGCACTGCCCACTTCTTGTGCCCACGAAAGCTCATGATACCATCTGTGTGTTTTGATCAAGTGCTACCAGTCTGTTTATTGTTTTTAAAAATGAAGGAGTCAGTCCTTTAAGTCAGTGTTTCTCCGCCAGTGGTATCAGTATGCTTAGGGGCACTTGAGAGAAATCTGGGGGGGCGGGTACATCAATACCTGAAATTCGGAGAAAACTGAATTTTTGTTTTAAGTTTTACAGCGCTTTGTTATGTTTGTACTTTTTACACCCAAAAATTTCATTGCCTGCCCTGGTACAAATTAAGTTGTTTAAACAAATGTGTTGCAATGGTAGAAAAAAAATGTATATGTCTGAGAACTGTAGGTACTAGGGGGTACTTTATATAAAAAAGGTTGAGAGAAACCGCTCTAAGTCTCATATCAGTCCAGCCAGCTGTGCATGCTCCTGCTCTGGTCCTCTTGAGTCACACAGTTTCTGTATATATTATAACACTTGCATCCCTTTGCCATTTTCTGCCTAAGAGCTAACACCCAGACAAAGTGATTTTTAACTGTCCCTTGTCTCTGTTCAAAGACAATTTGTCCCAGGCCTCTTGGCTAAAAGGGACATTGTTACTTGGGGCACAGGCCAAACTTGAGTGGCTCTATCTTTCTGAAGATTGGCATGATACCATCTACATGCTTTGTCTTTAAAGTGCTACCAGACTTTTTTTTTTTTAAAAGTTTATCCTATACAGACTGACTCTGCTACCCCTCTGAAGCTTTTGAAGATTGGCAGATACCCAAAACCTGATGGGCATTAGGTCCCACCTTCAGCAATCTGAAATTTTGGGAGGCATGTCTTTAACTGTTAGCAGTTAAGTACTTCTAAAGCTGAACATGGCACTTTCACTGTAAACACCAACAAATAGATTGCAGGTGACTCATGTGAGGGTGCATAGACTTTCCTATCTTGGGCCACTCATGCAAGCACCAGCCACAATTTCAGCTCCTGTGCTCCCTGGAGTGCCAGGGTCACACCACTAGATGTACACTCCATGCCAAAAAAAAGGGATGGGAAGGGGAGAGGAGAGAGAAAAGATTGAACATTTCTCTCTCTAAGAGCCTACAGGGGCAAACATATGCTATACCCCTTTATGAAGGTGTTGCAGAAATTATGGTACCCCTGTGAGCAGAGGAGTTCTGTGAGACTTTCCAGGTACAAAACTTTCAAAGAGCACAAAAGTCCCATTTTCAAAACCACCTTTCAGAAGTGTCAGTTGCGTTTTCAATTGCACCCAGATGCCAATCTGCATCTTTATATACCAAAAGGCCTTTAAAAACCTCTCCCAAAGTCACCAAGTGTTCAGTCCCACGAAGAACAAACAAACCAACCAACCACTGTGAGAAAGGAAAGTGGAGATACGTGCATGGAGTCAGAGCAGGCTGAGTTGTATGTGACGTGTTCTCATGCTTTTGCCTAAAGGAGGTGACTCATTAGATGTTAGAGCAGCTAATTCCATTAGACACCTTTTACAATCCTAGTCTGCAGCTTCCTGATAGCTACCAAGCAGATAAATAAATGGAATTGAAAATGAAGCATGTGTTGTGCATTACTTCAGTACTAAAGCTGATCAGTGCTAAGAAGATGCTTGGTAACTGATGCGGCACTCAAGGACACCAAACTGGAGTTTGCTGATCAGACAGAAGAGTCCTAAATTGTGTTGCAGATATTTTCAGTGTAGAATCAGTTAATCTTTGATCTTGTCGGGTTGGGGCCTTTTCAGTATTTTCATAAGAAAATAATTTATATAATGTCAAACTCTGTTCATTGTAACAAAATGAATTAATTCCATTGACTGCAACGTGCTACAGAGAGCCGTCAGAGTGTTCCTGAAGCCAACCTGCATTAGGGAGGTTAAATTGAGGTTATCTGACTAGTTGTGTAGTCAATACAATTTGTATCAACTACACAATTAGTTGGTAAGGACTGCTCTGCAGAGCTGCTGGGGGGGGGGGCGGAGGGTGGCAGCAAGGGGGTGAGGGAGGGAAGCAAGTAGCGGATACTCCAGTTGACTAGTCACACTAAAGCCTCTGTAAGGTGTTCTTCATGCCATGAAGTCTCTATATTGGTTGCCATTGTAGAGTCAGCATGTAACCAGAACTACATAGATATAGAGAAGTAAGTTCACCCAGATAAATCTGTTTAAGGGATAGATAGTGTCAGTCCTGAGTACCTGACAGTGGTACATAGGAGGTCATATGTGGTAGCTGCAAGAAAAGTTGACTAATAATAACCTTCAAATTGTGCACAAAGCTGGACTCAGTTTGTGGCATCTTTCTTCCTTGAAAACTGGAAGGCATTTCTTTCAAACAATTATTGAACCACCACAAAAAAACCAAAAAACCCACAATGACTTTAATATTAAGGAGAACTGCATGGAAGGGAGGTACCCTGCCTAATCTACTTGGTTAAAAAACCCAATTAAAAACACCACACACATGGGAGCATGGTAAATTACAGAAATTTAAAGATTATAGGAAAGTTTGGGGAATTCCAAGGCAATACATACATAGCTGATGTTCTGGATGAATGGGTGCTTATTCTATTATGAGTCAGCATTGTGTTTTGAAAAGCCTGAGACTCAAAACATTTGCATTCCCCCAGATAAATTTGTGATGGGGCAGGTATTCAGGGTTGGCATCCAAAACTGAACCTCTATTTTTAATCTGCACCTACAATTTAATGCGAGTTCCATTTGCAGGCACACATTTTGCAAAAGAAATTGGATTCTTTTGTAAATGTGTCCATTACTATTGAAGAAGAGCCTAGCTATGTACAGTATATTGAATGGGTATTTGGGGTTACCATTTAGAAATCTAATAGGAAAGATGCACTGGAAATATTTTCATATCCCATTTTGACCCCAACATAGGGATCCTATTACACAGGCCTAGAACATTTAAGGATATCAAGAATGAGGAAAAAGACTCCCGTTTTTCCTGAAACTGAGCCAAGAGACCAACCCTAACATACTTATTGCTATTAAACAATCAGGTGAGGTTTCTTTTGCTTTGGTACCCACGGTATTAAATATACCTTGCTAGTGAGGTCACTTTTTTTAAGACCTGATCTACATTAACATGGCTACCTTCAGAGCCAGAGGGGAGGGGAAAACACCACACTTTCCCCAAAAAAACAACACAGAGCTTTTGCCAGCTGAACTAGGTGATGGACTGTGTGATGGAAGGCAGTCACAGAAGGCCCCTTGAGGATGCTTCCCAGGGTGCTGACAAAGACAAGACAAAAGACAGGACTATGCAGCACTGACACTTGCCTCCTTGCCCTCTGGAGCTTCTCACCACCCCTTCCTGTTAGCCAGATCTCCTGGTTTACTTGAGCCAAGGCACAAAGCTGAGATTACTGACCCTCCCCCCCAATCAAGAACAATACAGACACTGAATCTTTTCAGGTCTGAGAATGTAGTTCTAGACCCAGCTTCCAGGACCCTAACCCCCAAAAGAGATCAGAACCTCAAATAAATCTTTAAAGGTAAGGATCTTTAACAATGAAAGGAGGATATACACACTGATCCCTCCCCCAGATAATTATTTACACTGGGCGTGATAATAAATAAAAGTGATTGTATTAAGTACAAGTAGGAGGATGTAAGTGGTTGCAAGTGAAAAAACAGGCAAATATAGCAGATTACAAATTTGAAACAAAAAATGCATAGCTAGTTTTAATACTGAATGCTCATTACAAACTCACTCTAAAACTGTTCTTATTTCAGCTAAACCTCCAAGCCAGGGAAGATTTTTTTCCCCTCTCAGGTCTCTGGCTCATTTTCTTGGGATTGCCATGCCAGCCCAGGACAAAAGGACAGCTAGCTACCCATTGTTTTATAGATTCCATTTTGGGTGGGAACTTTGAGTTCTCTCCCCCCTCCCCACCTTCTATGGAAAATTACCTGGTCAGTCCCTACCCATTTGGGTGGTAACGTGAATTTCTAAGACCAACCACTGCTAAGACTTAAAGGAAAAAAAGAGGATGTTTACAGGTGAGCACCCAGATCTTGAGGGAAACACCCTTGATGGCTTTCATTTGTATATTTAATACCATAAACCATTCCATACGCCATATTTCTAACTTTACATACAAGACTGATACATACAGCAAAATAAGATATGCAGATCATGACATTAAAGTGGATAGGTTACATGAGGTATTTTGTCCAAAGCATCTTCAAGTTATGCATATTTGTGTCCGTAAGTCAATTTCATAAGGCATGGGGGAGAGGGGAAGGGTTCAGAGTAGTTTTTGGTGAGAGGAGCTGCAGGGAGAATTTAATAGCAGATTTATACGGTCAGATGCATCTGACCAGAAATTATTGTGAATACAAGGCCCCAAAGGCATGACCTAGCCACCTCCCCAGCTATTTTATAATTCTTACCCTCAATGCACCTAGAGATTCCTATCAATAGCCCATTTCCCCACACTGCTGCTGCTTCTCTCCTGGTACTCAGATTCCCTTGTGTTGATCCTTCCTCACCTTTAACATACATATAAGAAGCCCATTATTGAATAGAGCTGGACATAAATATGTATTTAAGAGTTCTGCCAATTTGGGACTTAAGGACCTGATCCAGTTCACACTAAAGTAAAGTGCATAGGTATCAGTTGAAGCTCTCAGTGCATAACAGAGAGAGCGTCCAATGGTCTTTTCTATAACAGAAAATGGCTACCTGACAAAATAGTGCAAAGCACTGAATTCTAAAGACTCCAGCACAAACAAAATGGAGAGGCAGCAACCAGATTTTCATCACATATGAAAAGGATGCAGTCAAGGAGCAACATTGCACAGAAAATAGAACACAGCAGTAAGAGCATGGGGTTGGGTCAGATTTGTTTCTCATAGCTCCAGTTGTTAGGGCTAGCTAAATGCTCAAAAGAAAGGTCTCTGCTCCAATCTGAGCTCCTAAAACAGAGGCTCAGGTAATGTTTCCTTTCACAGGCAACCCAGATGCAGCCGCCAAGAAGCAAGGCAACCTCACATCAGTATTTATAAATCTGTGTGTAGATGAGCTGAGTCTGGATCTGAATCTGGTTTTAAAGTGCTTCTCTGATCATTTTAAATGTCTATGACCCCCAACACACACACACACACACACACACACACACACACTAATCAGTAACTTACAGGCAACAAATATATAATATTGTACTTATTCCCAAAACAAGCCTAGTAAATGCAGTGTTAAGATTAAACTTAAAGAATATCAGATGTGTTGATGCATGGTAATGCATAGCCAATAGAATAGAGTATGAATAATATTGGGGAAGAAAGGATAATGATTGGTTAATTTCCATATCTGTATGGGGCTACTTGATAATGACCTGAGCTATTGGCATAGTTCTATTCCTGAATGTTCTATTCCTGAATGTAATCAATGATGGATACAAGTGTCAATAATTTAGCTTATTCACAACTCAGTTTCTGGACATGTAGTCTACATGAGTTCAGAATCAGTTTTACCAAGATATTAAAATTTGGTGAGTCTGTGTTATGACCACAATAATGAAGTAAGGGCTAAAGAAAAACTTGAGAAGAGCGGATTTTCTTAGAGGGCTGACTAATTATTTGTAATCAACAGCAATAGATATTACTAAATTCTCAGAAAATGAATTCTGTACCCAAAGAACACTGCAGCTTTGGAGAGTATATGCTGTATCCTTCATGCATAAAGTGAAACCTCAACTCAGCCTTACCTGTGAAAATATTATCAGTGCCTTTGAAATGACCGAACACAATAGGAAAATACCTCTAGACAGCAATGCTTATTTGCATTGGGTTAGGGCTTCTGGACGAACTCGTGGTCTTTAAATACCAATAATTACCTTTTAAAAAAAATGGGATTTTCCAAACTGCATTCTTTGGTGTCACAAGATCCATCCTCATGGATGTACTGCCTGCACTTTACCACCTAGCTTAACATATTTCATGGAGGACAGGTCCATTAACGGCTACTATTCAAAATGAGACAGGGTGGTTGAGGCAATGACTTTTATTGGACAAACTTCTGTTGGCAAGAGGGAAAAGCATTCCAGGTCTGAAGACAAGCTCTGTGTAAGCTCAAAAATTTCTTGCATCAACAGAAGTTTTTTCCAATAAAATATATGAACTCACCCACCTTGTGTTTCTGGTGTCCTTGGCCCAACACTGCTGTAGAAACTTTACCCAAGATGGTCAAGGATGCAAGCCCATCTTCTGGGTGTCTCTAGCCCTCCAACTTCTGGAAGCTGGGACTGGATGACACGGGATGGATTCAAAATTGCCTTGTTCTGTTCATTCCCTTTAAATCATCTGGCAATGGTCACTGTCGGACAGGATCCTGGGCTAGATGAACCCTTGGTAATAATATTATAGTGTTTTACAGCTATGAGAAAAGCCATACTATATCAAATCAGTCTGACTTAATTTATGAAGTTAGTACATATGTTTTTGCACGCATTTTCCATCTCTAAATTCTGTGATCTCAGGTGAGGCTAAGTGGCTGGTGAAAGACCAATTCCTAGTATGCGGACCAGAATGCGAGAACCCTAGCTTCTTTCAAGATTTCTACTCTATAGCCATTAAACAGTAGAAACTGGGAGTCATGGGCACTATATCCCATGTATGAACCACTAAATTGGAGGGGAGAGGTTTTCTAACTCACTACCAGATGCCGACCCAAACAGTCTTCCACAACCTTTATTTTTTCATTACAATTAGTAAGTACTTCAGTAGCTTCAGAAATGGAAACTGTGAAGTAAGGGGTTCATTTGTTTTGCTCCTGGTTAAAGATTTTTTTCAAAATCAATTATTTCAATTTATTTTACATGCTACACAAACTGCTTATCACGTAGCAGTAATGAAATCAGTGAAAGTAATGCAAAGTTTTTTACATTAGGCTATATCTAGACTGTAGGCTACTTGCACAAGAAGCTTTTTGCGGAAGAGATCTTCCGCAAAAGCTACTTGCACAAGAGCACATCCATACTGCAAAAGCACATTGGAAAAGCAATGCGCTTTTGCGCAAGAGAGTGTCTAGACTGCATGGATGTTCTCTCGCAAGAAAATCCTGACTGCCATTAACAGAATGACCACCAAGGATCCTGTACTTCTTTAGATTGTTTTTTGTGCAAAAACTAGTTTCCCGTACACACACACACACACACACACCACAGAAAAAGGAATACCTACCCTGCAATAACTCCTGTTAATTCTCTGTAAATTTTCTTGTGCAAAAATGCTCTTAAGGTGTGAACGCTCCACCAATTTGTGCGCAAAAACTGCCATTTTTTGACGAAACCTCTGCATTGTCGATGTAGCCTTAGTGAAACCTACATAACAAGCTTTTCCTGGAAGTTACATACTTAGCAGTTTCATGTCAAACTCTTCTGCTTCCCAACCATATGAAACAATTTTGGTCAGTAAAAGCACAAGATCGCTTTATTGGAATGGCAAAAATTTTCACCTAGACAAAAGTATAAGTATTTGCAACATGTTTCCTAAGGTGGGATTTTTTCTATTTTTGCTATTTTCAAACTACAAAAAAAATGCAGCACTCACCAACAAATGCAGCGCTCACCAACAAATGCAGCCTTGGTTAAGCTGACAGAAGCTCATGAAAAGTTCATATTTTGTTTCCAAAAACTAAATTTTTCCTAGCCCCACTCAGAAGTGTAATTCTGTATGAAGGCCCTTCTTTACAGAACTCACTGTGTGTTCAGGGGGAGGGGACAGTTACTGTACAGCACATCAAGTTATCTGACCAGTTGTTTCATGATTAGTTTTTCAGCTTGGCTTCTTGCATGCATATTTTGTGGTCAAATCCATTAGTCAGTTACAGCAATAAACACCTGGAGTCTATCAAAAACAAAGAAAGTCTTATTCTGTAGGTACAGCCAGCCTGGTGAACATACCAAGCAGAAACTAATGGGATAATATAGAATTCAAACAGGAATATGTTTTTTATGATGTGCCAGCATGAGGGAGTTCAAAGACTAAAGCCAAATAAATAGCAACTGGGTACCAGCAGAGGAAGCATATTTAGACCTTAAAAGTAATGAGAAACAAACCCAAAGAACACCAACACCCTCCAAATTCAAAAGTAACATTTTTTGCCCATCATAAATGATTCAAGAGCTGGCAGTAGAGGGTGTGGGGGAGGCGGGAGGGGGGGGGAGGAGTGTTAGTTCCTACTGGTTTTACATTTGGAAGAGCATTTACTTAGAGATCAGAACATGCAACACAGAACTGTCTCACACCACCATTCTTCTTAACCTCATCCCTCAATGATTTTAAGGGGTTATACTGCCATGTGACTGAATTTTCCTTGGCTGTGGTATGGAATTTGACAGCTTAGGTTAACCATTTATTGAGCTTGACTCCTTATCGGAAAGATCACCCAGCAAACTAGAACAATCTGTCTGGCATCCATTGACTGGCAGTGCAAATTTTTCCAGGTGGTATATCCAGACACCCAGAATTACACACCAACCCCTATTTGGTCAGGCAGCTTGATCAAAAGGAAAAGGCCAACGTTACTAATGTTCAGTGTCATGTTTAGTACCTGCAATGTATCTACATACACAGCTTTAAATGGCTACTAGTATTGAAAAACATTAAGGGGGGAAAAAAGATACAGAGGAGAACAGTCAATTGACATGCTAAGCCTAAGGGCAAAGAGCTACATCTGTGCTTGATTTGTCAGGGATTTACATTCATGAAACTTTAACTCTATAGATGACACACAAGATTACACTTACAGAACAAGTTTATGCAAATAAAGCTCAGTCTACATAGTATGTGGGCCCAGACACACTGAATTTGGTAGGATTCATTGAGTCTAGGGGCTGGGTTTAATAAATCCATTTACATGAAGGATTCGGACATCTGGAAAAGTAGCAGAGCAGTTTATTGAAACAAAGAACATCAACTGAAAGGTTACAGGTATGCAAAGCATGCCATCTGGGCAACACAAACGCATGGAGGGGGTGGGAAGAGGAAATCCCCAAAATGCTCCCCCCTTGTGAAAATGGAGACAAAACACAAACTTCTTGCCCTCCCTCAGAGGCCATGTCTACACTGCCGGCTTCTTGCGCAAGAACATCTTGCGCAAGCGTTCTTGTGCAAGCAGTCTTGCACAAGAAAATGGCCACACTGCCATGTGCGCACTGTGCTTTTGCGCAAGAACGCCCATGGCAGTGTGGATGCTCTTGCGCAAGAAAACTCTGATGGCCATTTTAGCAATAGGGCTTTCTTGTGCAAGAAATCACTGCCCAGCGTCCACACTGCCCTCTTGCGCAAGAGCTCCTGCGCAAGACGGCTTACACCTGATAAAATAGCATCACTCTTGCGCAAGGAGCCCTCTTACCATGCCGTATTGTAAATTTCCTTGTGGAAGAGCAGGCAGGCAGTGAGGATGCTCTGCAGAGTCTGGTGCAAGAACAGCCGTACTTGTGCAAGAAGCTGCGAGTGTAGACATAGCCAGACTGTGGAAAGCCATTGATATTATCAGGAGTGGTATAGGGCAGTTCCACATGCCACTACTGACAGGTTACAAGAATGTTGCCTGGATGGCCATCAAGCTTGCACATGCACCTTTTTCTATTAAATTCAAATCTAAGACCTGATCCTGCCAGGAGCCGAGCACCTTCTTCCATGTTGCTGAACTCATTCAGCTCCTCTTGGCAGGGCGGCACAGAGGTTTTGGGAGACCTGGGACAAAATGTGAAACTGAGGCTCATGTACACAAAAGCATTAACAGAGACAAAGAAAGAGTTTAAGAGAGGGGCCCAACCTCTGAAGGTCACTGCCTTCCTTGCCAGAATGCAGGAGCTCTGTCCTCTGCACTGCCAGGGTTTCTTCTAGTCTCACCCTCTCCCTCTGCTTCATCCCCACTGTTAGTGGGAGCAGCATCCGAGAGCCCCAGTGCTACTTCTACCACTGCTCTTTTACCCTGCTAGCTCACCTCAGGCCTGGCACAGTAATGCCAGCAGTAGCATCAGTAGGATCAGAGCCCAGTTGGGGCAGGCAAGTTACTTCTCACACTATTGATAGCAGATGGGTACATCTACACTCTGTGCTTTTCCTGGGATACCGCATCCAGGGAACGCATTTGCTCTTCCACTTTTTTTTTTGGCCGAAGTGCAAATGCTCTCTTTCAGAAGCCCTGTCTCCCTCATTACATGGGGAAGAAGGGATCTTCTGAAAGAGGGGGATTTTCCAAAATTTGGCCCAGTGTAGACAAGCCAAATTTCGGAAAAGCCACTTCTGAAAGGGGGGGGGGGGGGGGGGGGAAGGAGAAGAGAAAAAAAATCATCTATCTGGGGGCCCTTCCCATTGATGTCAACAGGAAGGGATAACCCAGATCAAATAATGCAGATTTAAATGAGCGGCGAGGTAAATTATTCAATTGTAGGGCAACCAAAATTATTAGGGGGCTGTAGCATATGACCTACAAGAAGAGGCTGAGGGATTTGGGTTTGTTTAGTCTGCAGAACAGAAGAGTGGGGGGGGGCGGCGTGCGGGGGCAGATTTGATAGCAATACTGTACTTTGTAGTTTGGTCTGTCTTGTTTCAGCTTGGTTTTCTAGTTCTGTTATTTATGCTTGCTTGTAATTTAGATTTCCAGTCTAACATCTTGAACAGTTGGTTAACACTGACATAATAACAAATTGCACAAAAGCAGAAACTGAGATGATATGTCCTGATTTAGAGACTGTCAGAACATAGTTCAGGTGGTTTGCAGTAACTTATACTACCTCCAGATTAATTTATAACTTGGTAAGACATTCCAATTCCTCGCCATTTTTTTAATGTAAGAGTATTAGTAGGAAGAGTTTCTAAGCATAGCCCAACAACAGCACTGCACATGGGGAAAACTCTCTCAAAGGGCTTTATTGTCCAAATGGTTAAAGCAGTTTCCAACAAAAAAGTTTTCAAATAAATGGAAAAGTGGCCTACGCCAGGCTAAATAATCAACCCAGTTTTGCCAACTTGATTTGAACATTTGCCTTTGGTAAGCGTGATGTTCGCTAATTTCTGTTCCTACTCCCTGTGACCCAAGTTTTCTTTTTGGTCCTTGCATGCAAGGAATTTGTGCATACCTGTATTGTCACATGTATACACATGGACTTAGGCATACACACTGGAGATGGCGAGGAAGAGGAGATGAACATTTGCAACCATGCCTGTCCAGCTATCCTGGAAAACCTCTATTAAGTCACTCTGCTCTCTCTCTCTTACCTTTGATGGGGCAGTCAGTTAGGAACTCTACCTCATTACCATCTCACAGATCCCCAGGAAAGCAGGGTAGTGGCACACTAGGCACCTATCTTTGTCAATTTTCGTATGGCCAACAGCTGATGTAAGGGACGGTGTCTATGCAGACACCACACTGACCTAACTGCCCAGCCATTAGTCTTAAACCTCTCTGTAGCAGGGCACTTACATCAGTGGGAGGAAGGCTGTAGTATAGACGCTCTTCCGGTATTTACCCGCGTCTACACATAGCCGAATTTTTAAAGCCCCTGTTTTGAAAGGCCCTTTATTCCTTCTACAATGAGGTTTATAGAGGTCTTTTGAAATAAATCCCTATTTCAAAATTCAATTTATCCCGTGTAGACGTGGATAAATACCGGAAGAGCGTCTTCTGAAAGATACACACACCCCGGAGGAAGTATGCAAATGCGCAGCACTATTTGCATCCTTCTCCCAAAATAAAAATTGGGTGTAGACATACCCTTAGTGTTAGTGGAACAAGTAAGTCCTTGTTGTGAATCTAGCCATGGTGTTGAGGCACTTCAGTATGCCATTATGGGGTGCCACCACCATACAATAGCTATCATTTATTTTCATTTCTGATACACAGCCAATTTGATTAGTGTAAATGCACTACAAATCTTATATCCTTTATTGTGGTCAATGCTAACTCAGCTCTTTTCTTATTTTAGATGTTTACACAGACAGGACTGTGCATTTGGTGTAAAAAAACCCACACACAAAACATTTTATTTCATTCAGAGTGAAAACTTAGCTCCAGTGACTAACTCAGGTCCCCCTTCAAGGGGATGAGGGGTTAAAGGCTGTTACCAAGTGGATGGTGATCACTTTTTCACATCCATTGAAGGTAGGACAAGACATAAATGGTCTTAATCTGCAACAAGGGAGATCTAGAGTTTATGTAATCTATAAAGTTAATTAAATTCTGGAATAGGATTCCAAGGGAGAATGTGGAAACTCCTATGACACTGAAACCAAATGCCATAGCTGACCAAGGTCATAGGTGTTACCTAGGAATTGACAAACTCATAGCTGGAAACCAAACAAGCTTACCTCAATATTACATATTTTGAACAAAACTATTAGATTTCTGCAGGTATTTATCATTGAGATTCTATGAAATGCTTATAAATTGCTATATGTAGTATTCTCACGTATAGAATCTGTATCCTATGGTAAAAGGAAATATGCTAGTTTTGCTTTATAAAACTTTTCATAATGTTTACTCTGAGCTTAGGAACCCAGACATCAGAATCATCCTGTTCTGCCTATCATGGAGGCCTATCAAGATGAAATGTGACATGAAGCAGCATCATAATACATAGGACTGATGAATGGCCTTATTGCACCTTGGAAATGCTATATACAAGGAAGCTTTCAGACTGGAAGAATAAATGTAAGAGATAAAACAGAGTCATGAGAATTTTTCATCTCTTTGCTATTTAGCAACGTCAGAGTTCACAGACACTAAACTCAAGCAGAGACTCCAGGGTCAACCCCGGCTTGCCTGGAAAGGCATTTTGAATTGACAGATTTTAACTCATTTGTATGCATTTCCTTGCACTTGTAAACAACCTTTAGATAGTTGATTACAGGACTGACTGTAGGTAGTCTTTGGAGTAAGAGCCAACGTACCAATTGACTTAGCCTCCTGGAGCAGAAAACCTAAATATTTTATAATTTTTCAGTTTAAGTGACCATTTACCAAATCCAGGTGGCAAGATAGACTGGAGAACCCAAGGTGACTGATTGACCCCATGGTAAGACTCTTACAGTGATTCAAGTTCACATTTGTATTGGGTTCATGAAGTCTACTGAGAGCATACCAGCAGATTGGGGTGTCTGCCCTGAGCCACTCCAAAAAGTGAAGTCCCTGTCATTGAAGATTTAAAAAAAAAAACCAACAAAACAAAAAACAAAAAACCAACCCCACACACGACAACAGTTGGACAGATATCTGTCTGGAATGCTCCAGGGTTTACTTGGTCCTGCTTCTGTGCAGTATACTTGATGAGCTTTTGAGGTCTTTTGTAGCCCCACATGTCTATGAAAGATCTACATGGTAGGACAAACTAGCATGCTTAACAACTTGAGCATCAGTACAAATAATGAAACGGTAACAGTTCATAAATACTTAAGTGCACTTGCAGTAAATGAGACTAGCAAAACTGAAAATAAAAAGCTCCAATGCAATAATAATCTTTGCAATTGTTCATCACCCAGTTGAGAATTTAAATGCATTCGAGTCATGAAATTCAAAGCTATCAGTCTCCCAGCAGCCATAACTCAGTCATAGGTATTAGGATGTATGTTTGACAATGTCTACACAGTATGCCAAATACTATAGCTACGCAAGGTTATGGTTAGCTTGAGGAATATTAAATTGAGTTCCCTGACTTGAGTGTTCATTAAAAGAATATTTATGGTTGGGATTTTAATGCAACTTTGTGCTCTGGAAGTACATAAAGGGGAGAAAATAAGCGTAGTGTGCTTATTAAATGAGCAGTATTGTTTTAGAACGAGTCTTAGGGCAGAGTCACTGAAGTCATTGGGGCCAGAATTTCACCTGAGGAGTGTTCAGTTCTCGTGGTTTTCAAAAAAGTAGTAAATTTTCTGCAGAAAGCAGACCTCTCACACACACTCTCTCTCTCTCTCTCTCTCTCTGACACACACCATTTAATAATGTAAGCCTTCTGCCATGTGTTGTCAGCAGCAATAAGGCCAGCATCAAAGCTCTTAGGGGGTCCTCTTAAAATTTCTCATCGGCTCAGCCTCCCACCCAGAAACCTGGCAAAAACTAAATACCTTCCCTGTGCATCCTTCAGTCAATACTCCCCTGATTGCAAGTACTGAAACTTCATATAAAATGAGGGGAACTGTTAGTGAACAGGGATGGTTGGGGGAGGAGGGAGGGAACAGCATTAATTTGGGAAAAAATACAAGCTAACAATATAGCTATACAAGTCGAACACCTACCCCCACAGTAAACTGGGAAATCAAGTTAAAGGACTATTGCCCATCTGTTGGGAAGAATGACCAATAATTAGATCTAACTCCTCATTTATCTGCTACTTCATCCCACACACATTGTGGTTAGTGGGTAGCATAGTCCCAATGTCATCAGCAATGTTACCTCTAATATTTTCCATCCAAATGCAGCATAAGTGTTATGTGCACTGAGATATACGTGCACTGAGATATACGTGAATATGCTCCACCAGTAGAGACAAACCTACATGTGGGCATTTGGCTAATCAGGTAGGAGGGATTTGAATCTGAGCAGCTGCACAAGCACACAGCTTACAAAGGACACTGGCCCTGAGGCACACTGGCCCTGAGGCACACTCAGGCAGCCTATCTTGAGGGGAAAATGCCACCTGGTCTGTCCTGAGGCCCTTGTTCCCTGACTCAGTGATAGCTATTTCAGCTTTTGTTGGTGCTAGTAGGAGAGCCTTTCAGTGGAGTTCACTCAGCAATATTGCTGTGGCCTACAGCATTTGCCAAGACAAGCTTTGGTGCAGCCCCTCACCGCAAAGCTGCATCTGAGCCATCACCTCTGAAGCTTCTCGTTGCAGAGGCACCAGTCGCTTCTTTGTAAGGTTTCAGTGGGGGGGAGGAGAGGTCAACAGCACATCGAACCCCTATGATGAGTCCTGCCACAAGAGAGGAGTCCCTGTCCCACCAATCCCAAGCTCATATACACTGCTGGTACCTTCCCAAAGTGTCACCTGGAGGATTTCTGGGTACAATGCTTGTGCATGTGAACACTGTAGCCACATTCCCCCCTTCCCCCAGAAGTGATGTTTGGGAAGTGCTTCTTTCCTGTGGAGCTGCTCTTAACTTGAATTCTGAGTAAATCGTCTCAGAAGAGTAGCCACGTTAGTCTGTCTGCAAAAACAATGAGGAGTCCTGTGGCACCCTAAAGCAGGGCTTGGTGGGGGGCCACTCCAAGCTTTTGGAAAGTGGTCAAGGGCTGCACTTCTCTGTGGAGACGATGTGGGGGTCCATGGTGGAGATTGGGTGCAAAAGGGCGCTTGGGGTAAGGGACTGAGGTGCAGGAGATGGTGTGAGGTCTGAGAAGGAGTTTGCGTGAAGAATGGGGTTGTGACCTGAGTCAAATGTGGGGTGTAGGATAAGGGAGTGAGTATGGGTGCAAGAGAGGATTTTGGCCTGGGGAGGGGATCTAGGACAAGGGGGGGGGGGGGGAGTCTGGGAGGGAATTGTGACCTGGGAGAAGGAAAAGTGATATAGACTGCACAGGGTTTGGGTGGTGATCTGGGTCAGGGGAATGGGATGCAGGGTCTGGGAGTGTTTGGGTGCAGAAGAGGATTCTGGCCTGGGGGAGGGGTGTAGGAGAGTATGCAATCTGGGAGGGAATTGTGACCTGGGGCAGGAGGGTACAGAGGCTTTGAACAGTGACCTGGGTGGAGGGAGTTGGAGTGCAGGAGGGGGTGGCATGCCAGAGGTAGAATCTGAGTGGGAGGCACTTACCGAAGCAGTTCCCGGCCAGCAGCCCTGCAGTACCCCCAAGGCAGACCGGGCTGCTCCCTCCACGTGGCTCTCAGCTCCGGGGGGGGGGGAGAGGGGGGGGAGAGGAGAAGAGAGGCTTGCACTTCCCCCATTCCCGAGGCCAATCTTTCAGCTCCTATTGGCTGGTTATTTCCAATCAATAGGAGCTAAGAGATTGGCTGGAAACAACTAGCCAATAGGAACTGACCCCAGCCAATCAGAGCTGAAATTGGGCTGGGGGCAGGGAGATCACATGAAACAACCCCCTCTCTGCAGACCAGAGTCTCCACAGACTCTGCTTTAAACCACTGCAGCTGTGTGCCTGAGGATCCTGAAAGGGTGCTCCACGGGCTAGATCTGATGTCTTGGGGGACTGGATCTGGCCCAAGCCTTCCTTAAAGACTAACATTTATTTGGGCATGGGTAAACTTTCATGGGTAAAAGCCATGTCAGATGAATCAGAGTGAAAATTTAGAGAGGCAGAGAGACATGTACTAGTATACTGAAAGAAGGAGTTACTTATCAAGTATAGGACCAGTGATAACAATGACAATTCAGTTAAGGTAGATAGGGTTCACTCCCAGCAGGAAATGGGAGGTGCTAATACCAAGAGAGGGAAAATTGCCTTTATAATGAAAGAACCAGTCTAAATCCTTATGCAGTCTTAGTTTGATTGTGTTTAATTTGCAAATGAGTTGCAGTTCTGTTTCTCTTTGTAGTGTAGTTTTGAAGTGGTTTTGTAACAGTATTGCTACTTTTATATCTGTTACTGAGTGTCCTGTGAGATATAAAAACCAATAGAACATTAACGTTACCTTTCTTGGATGTCTGATTTGTGTGCATTTATCCTTTGTTGCAGAGACTGTCTGATTTGGCCAACATACATGGCAGAGGGGCATTGCTGTCACATGGCATAGATCAAGTTAGCAGACGTGCAGGTGGATGCACCCGTGAAGGTGTGGCTTATGGTTATGTCCTGTGATGGGGTCACTTGTATAGATACGTGGACAGAGTTGACAATGGGGTTTGTGGTATGTGGCTGCTGGTGAGAATTTTCAGATGGGGGGTGCGGGGGGGAGGGGGGGAGAGAAGAGTTATCTGTAGGTGAGGATTGGCCTGTCTTCCAAGGCCTATGAGTGAGGGATCATTTTCTAGGATAGGTAATAGATTGTCAATGATACACTGAAGAAGTTTAAGCTGGGGGTTGTAGATGACCAGTGGTGTTTTTATTTTTCCTTGCTGGGCCTCTCTTGTAGTAGGTGGCTTTTGGGTACTCATTCGGCTCTGTCAATCTATTTCTTCACTTCTGCAGATGGGTATTTTAGTTTTAAAAATGCTTGATAAAGATCTTATAAGTTTGTGTTTCTATTGGAGCAGATACAGTTTATCTTAAGGCTTGCCTGGATTGTGCAATGCATCTTGGATGGAAGCTAGAGGCATGTAAGAATAGCAGTCAATAGGTTCTCTGTATAGGGTGGTGTTTATGTGACCATAATTTATTTGTACTGAAGTGCCAAGCAAGAGGATCTCTTGTATGGCCTGATGCAGGCCAAAGTTGATAGTGGGGTGGAAATTGTTGAAATCCCAGTGAAATTATTCAAGGGGTCTCCTTCCCATAGTCCATATGATGAAGAGGTCATCAGTTGCAAAAGTAGAGGAGACGTGCTAGGCAACAAGAGCTGAGGAAACATTGTTCTAGGTCAGTCAGAAAAATGTTGACCTATTGGGGTCATGCGGGTAAGTGGCATAGCTATGCCACTGACTTGAAGGTATAGATCGTCCCCAAATCGGAAATGGTTGTGGGTGAGGACAAAGTCATCAAGCTGTGGCATCAAAGGATACAGCTGCTAACAGCTTGTAGTCCATTCTCATGTGGAATATTGTTGTAAAGAGCTTCTACATGGCCAGGATGATCACAAGCACTGTAGTTTCCTCAGGAAGTTAATGATGTCTCAAAGATGACTAGGAGTGCTGGAAGAATAGGATCTGAGGAGAGTGTCTGGGTAAATTGCTTATTTCATAAAACAGCTCTTGGTTGCTTTTTTCCTGAGCGCGCGCTCTTCTCTCTAGAGCAAGCCACAGGCCTTGCACTCATTCATAAACAATGTTCTATTGAAAAATAGTTGAGAAAATTTTCAGAAAGACCCACTATTCATATCTATTCTTTTAATTACTTTCTGTGCCCATACATCCTGAGTATGTGTAGGATTGACAGGTGTCCAGTTGAAAAGAAACCTTGGTAGTTCCATTCAGCACCACTAACTGGGCCTTTAAAAAAATCCAATCGGTAGCACAGCAGTGTTATAGCAGGTTCCCTTCCTGCTTTGGCTCTACACAGCTGCTGGAAACAGCAACACATTTAAGCAAAGCCAGGCACTCTGCATACTGTGCCCACCCCAAGCATTCTCTGCAGCTCCCATTGGCCATCTTCTTGACCAATGAGAGATGTGGAGGCAGCATCTGAGGGCAAGGCAGTCTGCAGAGCCACCTAACTGCATCTCTGCATGGGAACTGGAGGCAGGGACATGCCACTGTTTCTGGGAGCTGGTTGAGGTAAGCACTTTCCAGACCCAGAACCTCTATATCCCCAATTGCTATTCCATGTCCCTACCCTGGGGCCCTATAATCTGCAGCAAAAGTCAATAGCAACTCTGCATTACACAGGCTGTCTTCCTCACAGTTCCTCTGGTAAACCCCCTTCCACAAGGTTTAGATCATGTGCTAAAGACTAGATGAAATGGCAAATCAAACTGTCATTATATTCCATGTTACAGCATCACAAACCAGTAACACTACCGAGACCAAAGAATGCATAAACTATGTATTTCTTTACATGTGGAGAAGTGAAAGTAACTAATAAGATGCAAACTGCAGCCAAGAGGACTTTCTGCATTATTAAATTTGGTGTTTGTAGCTCTTTAAAAAGAAAGGGAAGGTGGGAGAGGGAAAAAATATCATGGTCTATATTTGGGATACGTGGCAAGCTCAAGTCAGCTAAGTCTGATTAGCCTTTGAGTAAGTGTAGATCAACACAGTTGACTTCAAAGTTCTAACAATAGGCCAGAGAGCAAGTCTTAAAGCTGAAAAACAGATGAACTTGTAAAAACAAAATGAAAGGAAAACTCTAGTGAGTGATCGGAGCACTGGCCCTATAAGAAAAGAGTGTGATTTATTTCAAAGATCAGAAGACCAACTCCAGTCAAGTCTTATTCCAGCCATAGGTCTTAAATTCATCTTTTAAAATGTATGATGTGATGCCAGATGGTAGGGCCACATCTGAGTTATACAGGGTCCCATGATCACGAAGAAAAGGTAAAGCAGCTTATGGTAGCTGCTAAGTAACAGTGTCCATCCTTACCACAAGTTCAGAACTCTTACACTCTGATAAAGCAATAGTTGTTGAAGCAATGTTCTGCAGAGGAGAGTTGGCATATGGTGTTTCTTTAAACCTTAGCTGAAATATTCTAGCTTCAGGAAAAGGGGTCTCTCCTGCCCATGTAGTTAAATCTAGCACTTTAACAAAATGCAAATATTCATCAGTATTTACAGGAGTAGTCTGTATTAATAGTCTAAACAAAAACACCCCCACCTAGCTCCTGCCCATACCGTGACCATACCCACTTAACTGCATATACCCAAACATCCCTTGGGCACATCATGCTTTTTAATTCCATACACCACTTTCACCTGTTTCCATTAGGTGGCACCCCTTCTTCCCTCTCCCTCCACATAAATTTTTTCAGCAAATATTGAGCCTACTTGTCCACATTAACATCACTGCCAGGAATGACCTTAAGTGGATCATTGCTGACTATGTAGCTCTGGGAAGAAGTGTGAAAGTCTGTAGCACAAGTGGTATTCTCTTTGAGATGTGTCCCTATGGGTAGTCCACGGTAGGTTTGTAAGCATCCCTGTGCTACAGATCAGAGAACTTTGGTAGCAGGATCTTTTCAGCCCATGCATACACTGTTCTTCTGCCAACATGTGCAGGTGAACCCTCCTCAGGCCATTCTCTACTTCAGTCAGTTATAAGAATTCCAAAACAAATAGTCTAGTAGCATCTTAAAGACCAAACAAAACATGTAGATGGTATCATGAGCTTTCGTGGGCAAAACTCACTTCAGGATGACCAGAGAACAATAAGCTCAGATCTGAGAATAAATAAGGGAAGGAAGGGGGGGTGGGGTGGAGGAGGAAGGAAGGAAGAAGGAAAAAGGGAGGAGAGAAAAAAAGACAGTAAGTAGATAGTTACAAGAGGCTGTTAAGAACCATTAGCACCTCCATTGTTTGGTTGGCTGGTTATGTCATTAATAGGCGGAAGATAATGTGTGAGCCATCCTATATCCTGGTTCAGACCATTTGCGTAAGAATTAAACTTGAGAATAAAATTAAGTTCCAATCCTTCTCTGTGTATTTGGCTTGTGGAATTGAAACAAGATGGAGACTTGGAGATCCATTAATGAGTGTCCAGGAAGATTAAAGTGTTCTCCAACAGGTTTCTGTATATTGCCTTTTTGAATTTTCAAATTCCAAAGTAGAGGGGAAGAGTGGGTTGGAGCACTGAAGAACCATCATTACTGCACATGGTGAATAATTTTTTTCTTTGAGTAGTGGGGCCCTCAGTACCAAGTTCTTGAGCCCTTGACTTGGACTTTGTCTTGCAGCACCCTCTTTGTCATTGGAGTCAGAAAATGAGCAAGAGGACATGGTTTCCTGCTGTTCTTCTCACCCACCATATAAGGCCCAGTTTCATCATGGGCATCAGGCATATGCTCCTAATCCATTAGGTCTCTTCCCATGACAGTGGCCATACAAGGATCCCTGGCAGGCTCAAAGACAGCCAGTTTCCCTTACCTCTAGCATGATGTGTCAAGTTTCTGCCACCTGTCACTATAGAAGGGGACAGTCCCACAGCAGGCTGGTGGACATGTTACATACTACCACCTCTTCCAAAGTGGCCTTCTCTATTAATGAGGCATTCCTGGATCCTATCAAGATTATACAAAAGACCTGCATATTGTTTCCACCAACATGCAAGCAGGTTGACAAAAAAAAATTTGCATGCCAGTGGAACCTATGGAGTTCCTTTTCTTCCACCCACCTCCCAATTTGATCAGCGTGGATGCAGTCAACTCAAAGGACTACCTGCACCAGTTTATATCTGCTCCTTATGACGGAGTGGAAGGGTCTTCACTTTTTTGGTGGGAAAGTGATTTCTCCACTACCCTCCAGTTCTAAATTGGAAACTAGTGTATTTTACCATTAAGCCTTACTATCAGAATTATACAAAACTCAGTTTTGTTGAGAAACTTCCTATCATAACTAGCAATTCAAGGCCACAGTCAAAGGCCACATCGATTTTTTTTTGTTTCTACTGGTGGTGCTCATTCACTAGGAGCACAGTTAGTCAAATGCTTCAAATACTGAGAGAACTTTTATATATTTGAAGTCTCGGCATGGGAGGTGTCAACACCACCAATTACTCTCAGGCTACACCTATACTGCAAGGCTTTTCCAAAAGAGGAAATGTAAATGGAGTGCTCATTTGCATGTGTCGTGCTTGTATTTGCATTTCCTCTTCGGATCCCTTTTTGCGCAAAATGAAGCGATGTAGTCAGCACCTTTTTTTGTAAAATGGCCCTTTTGCTCAAGAACTATTCTTCATTTTTTCAGGAAAAACAGCTCTTGCACAAAAAAAACAGGTTTTTTTGCGCAAGAACCTCTCGTGCAAAAGGGATCCAAAGAGGAAATGCAAATACAAGCCCAACATATGCAAATGAGCACTCCATTTGTATATCCTCTTGTGGAAAAGCCTTGCAGTAGAGATGTAGCCTCAGTGTCAACAGTTCTGTATTGATGGGCTCAGATGGGGAACTGATAGCACCGTCTGTTGGTGCCTAACAAACATCAGAATGTCAATGTCCATACAGATGGAGCCTTCCTCTGGGGTGGATCTTCTGTGTTGTACCCCAACAGTACAGGTGGTTCTTTGCTTGTGCCCACTGGATTCTTTGGCAACCTGACCAGCTCTGTCAACCCAGTACCACGTGTGCCCTCGGTAGCAGATTTAGATGGCTTGGTGCCAATCAGTACTATGTTGGATGATAGGGATACTGTTTGTACAGGGTTAAATCCAGAGAATCCCTGAAAAAACATCTAGGAAGTGTTGGCAGGGAGATAGAGCCAATGGAAAGAAAGTGTTAAGATTTGAATTGAAAAACAGGTTGCCTGCTTCAGTTTCCTTTGTGAGAGACAACAAGGGCTGTGAGAAGTAGAATGTGTCTGGGAGGCACAAGTGAAATGTACAGAAATAACCATGCATAGGAGAACAAAACCTTGAAGCAACAAATGTAAGTACACAGGGAATGTATATTTAGACACAATCAGGTTATTTTCTTTGTTTTGTACTTTGGTTAAATTCCTCTAGGCTGATCTGTGTTCATGCCCCTCCCCATACACTGTAATTAAAGTTGAATCCCAGGGAAGCAATTCTTCATGCTTTCATCGGTTTCCTCAGTTACTCTAACACCTAGCAACCAGGTATCCTTTACCAACTGTATTTTTTGTTTTGTTAATAAAAAAATCACTTCTTACGACTATGATCTGATTCTTGTGCCCTGGAGGTTAATAGGAAGTCTGTGTATGCACACAGAAGACTGAGAGGTCAGCTATCAAAGATTATAGTTTGTTTTGTTAATGTTCTCTTGTGGTAAAAACTTGGGGGTACTCTATGCAAAGAAGTTCTCAAATCTTCTTGGGTTCAAAAAGAAAAAGGTTTTGTACTTGGGTGGTGGTAGTGTAACATCCAAGGATGGGGAATGTGTGTCCTTACAGTGTTTATGTACCTTGCCTCTATAGGCTTCTATTTCTAAAGTCTCTTGCAAAGCCCCACTTTCTGCACTCGAAGTGTCAGAGTAGGGAACAAACTTGACAGGTGCTTATAAAGCCAGAATAATTTGACTTGTTCAGGGCTCATTATGAGGACTCTCAAACCTTTTTTGGAAGCTCCTTATAGGAGTAGCTCACAGGCACCTATCTCCCTGGGTTCACCTCCCTTTGAAATAGTGTGTTGTAGTGAGGGCTCTTGCCAGGACTCAGCAGGTTAAGTGAGTAGGAGTTTGAGCCTTGGTTCTTGTTCTTTCCTGGATCTAGGCCCCAGCTTCAAATGCAAGCCACACTTCTATGGAATGAAGGAAGAAGGGGGGGGGGGGGGAGAAAAAGGCTTTAAGGGAAACTATTAGTTAGCAATTCTAGAATTGCTAACTAACTATCTGCAAACAGACAGCTATATCTCGGCTTCCCTGATTAGAGATTAAGGAGGAGTAGAGGAGGGTTCGTTCACCCATGAATGCTGGCTACCCATGTGAAGAGCAGCACATACACAAGCTCAATGGACAATGTTACCAAAGCTCCCCAATCGGCAGCATAGGGACAGAAACTACAATGGAGCACCCATAGGGACACTGCTTGTAAAGAGTGGGCATTATAATGAATGAGCTATTAGTGTGATGCGGCTGCAGAAAAGGCCAATATGACTCTGGGGTGGTTAACAGAAGTGTTGTACTTAAGACAAAAAGATACCTGTTCTGCTCTAAGCACTTGAGTTCCTAGCTGGAGTAAGGTGTGCAATTCTGGGCACCATCATTTAGGAAGGACATGCACAACAGTTCAGGGAGCATCAAAAAGCGATAAAAGGTTTGGAAGAGCCATGACCTATGAGGAAAGGTTAAAACTAGGCACATTTAGTCTTAAGAAAGAGATGCTTGAAGGAGGCACAAGAAAGTAAGGGATATTATAAAGAGGAAGGTGACCAGTTGTTCTCTATGTCCACTGAAGGTAGGCCAAGAAGCAATGAGCTTTATCTGCAGCATGGGAGATTTAGACTAGCTCTTATGCAAGATGTTCTAACGGTAAGGATACTCAGCTCTGGAAAGGCTTCCATGGGAGATTGTATAGTGGAAGCTTTTAAAAGCAACAAGACACCTGTCAAATGGCCTAGGTGTACTTTGTCATGCCACAACCCAGGGAGCTGGTGCTTCTCCTATCTCCCCAGTTTAAAAAAAAAAAAAAAAAAAAACTACTATCATTAGCTTGTGTCAAAGTGAGAAGTTATTTTGAAGTTTTAAATCTCAAAATTCCTGTTAAGTAAAAGTGTGTATCCAAGTCAACTTCGTCCCACAGTGTCAGTTTTGAGGATCTGGCATTCTCAATCAGAGAATTGAATTCCCCAACAGACCTACCATCTGAACAACAATTCAGACCCTGATCTGCTTCAGAGTCCATGCAGCTGAGGGTAAAAACTACAGTCTCTATTTGTAAAACAGTCTAATCATATAGGATCCATATCTCCCTCAATATACTCTTAATGCAGTCTAGCATGCTTAATGATGTTCATGATTTGCCAAAGCCCTGAGCCTCCTTAATTAATCACTTGTCACAATGAACAGCTTCTTAACATTATATACTTGTCTGAGACATGACATTTCTTAGGTGGAAATAGTCATATGGGGTTAAAACTTCAAGAAATATTAAACTAGCTAGCTGTTTAAACCTTAATATAAAACATTTGTTATTCTTGTTCTGGACTTTAATCTTGTGTTTCTTTTTTTGAAAAGGTAAGCATCATGATTTTAATTCAAATAGGTATTTCAGATTACCTTCTCAATGCCCTTTGGATCACCACTTCTCCTTTGAGGGTAAAAATCAAAACCAAATCTGCTAAAATTAATCCATTTTGTAGATCAGATTGCATACATCTCTTTGACAAGTATGTGGTGCATGAGAACACTAGGCCCTTCTCTTCAGGTGAGGCTTTGAAAAAGAGTTGTGCACTTGCTTAGCATTAGAACAAATTACGCCCTCTCCAAACTGAGCACCTTAAAACTCTTCACATTTACATTCCTTAATAAACTGTTAGCAAAACAAAACTGGGGGGGGGGGGGGCGGGACGTTATGCTACTTAGCCAGTTCCTGGTGACCAGTTCTTCTATACCTAGTCTCAATCAAGGGGTGAGAGGCTATACATGTGGTAACAGATCCAGAATCACATCTCTGTGATAAGGTTCCAAAAAGCCAATTTAGAACAGTTTAAGACTGCTCTAAGTTGTGCTGCCTATAATGATACCCAAGCTGCTGATGCTGAAGATGGGGTTTACTCAAGAGAAGTAGTGCTCTGTCTATGCCCCCTTCTCTTGGGAACACTTCGGCTATGCATACACTCGCGGCTTCTTGTGCGAGAAACATGCAAATGAGGCTAAGCATGGAATATCACCAAGCCTCATTTGCATACCTAATGAGCAGCCATTTTTGTAGAAGAGACTCTTGCACCAGAAAGAGCTGCCTACACTGCCCCGTCTTGCACAACAAAAGCCCTCTTGCACAATGCCACTATGCTGATTATTTTCTGGAACAGCATTGTGCAAGAGGATTTTTCTTGTGCAAAAAGGGGCAGGGTAGACAGCTCCTTCTGGTACAAGAGTCTCTTCTGCAAAAATGGTGGCTCATTAGGTATGCAGATGAGGCTCAGCAATATTCCATGCTTAGCCTCATTTGCATATTTCTCACACAAGAAGCCGCAAGTGTAGACATAGCCTTCATGTTGTGCTTGGAGGTAGGGATTGACTCTAACCCACTAGCTGATGAATCTCCAGAGGATGTAAACACCAACTTTTGGTCTAATTTGCCTGCCAGACTGGCAGAATGAGGGCTGAGATGTGACCATTCCACTTGAGGGCTGTAGGGGTAGACAAACTTATTTTCCCCTTGACTACAAGAACACTATCCTCCCTTTCCCCCACCTGCTGAGGTTCTATCCATCAGCCTTTGCTATTCAAGGTTTAACCACTCACTGCAGTGGTTAGTGCTAAACATAAGAGCAAATAAGATGTAAAACCAAGCATCAGTCATGTACTTCCTTTTAGTGTTGGCAACCAATTGACAGAGCATAAGAACGGCCGTACTGGGTCAGACCAAAGGTCCATCTAGCCCAGTATCCTGTCTATCGCCAGTGGCCAGCACCAGGTACCCCAGAGAGGGTTGACGGAAGACAATGATCAAGCGATTTGTCTCCTGCCATCCCTCTCCTGCCTCTGACAGAGGCCAAGGACACCATTTTATCCCCTGGCTAATAGCCTTTTATGGACCTAACCTCCATGAATTTATCCAGCTTCTCTTTAAACTATTATAGCAGATGCTCAAGGAAAACAGAGCCACATCTTGAACCTCAACAATTAGTTTTAAGAAGTTAGCCTAAAGCCAAAGATCCTTATTTTATTAGGTGCAGGGCCGCCTATCTGGATGAGAACAGAGAACTGTACCACCACTCCCATTTGTGTTTGGTTTATGATGTGATCCTTTTCCCCCATACCAGTGTTTTTGATATAAAGGCCACTTATGAACAATCAGCACACAGCTGCAGCCCATGGGACAGCCTCAGGACCTACAGGTAATGCAGCCAACAAAGATAAATAGTTTGAGAATAACTAACCTAACCATGCATTGTTTAAGCCATTATATTTCAATGCTAGCTAACATACTGTGAGCCAAAACAACCTAGTTATGTGATATTAGTAGCCTTCTCTCCTATCCAGCACCTGATGCCAAAGAAGGATTATAGTAATAGCAATTTGTTTCAGATTTACTCCATCAGATCAGCTGCTGATAGCTTCAGACCACCCTAATCTGGAGAAGAAAATGAAGCTCTCTGTTGAAAGAAGGGCTGTGTATTTTTCTAAAGCATTTAATTGTTTAATACCAAAAAGGAAAAATAGAATAATGTAGTCAAACTATTTTTAAAATCTCTGACAAGCTCTTGAGGTCCCAACCCTTCTTCCCCCCAGAGTGTTTGACTGAGATTCAAAATACATTATAAATACTAATTGAATTCACAGCACATGTACCTGGGAAACTATTTAGTTTCTCTGAATCAGTAAACAGTGATAATCTTGGGAGCTCTAATGAAATGATTTCACTTTTGAATGGAAAAGATCTTTTTTTTCCCCAAGCTGTAAGACATGAAGGCACACTGAGTTAGTTTAGCTATTTATACAGTATTCAGGGCTGAGATTGAGTCACCTAAGGAATTTAAATGCACAGTTTCCATTAGCTTTAATTGGAGCTAAGCATCCAAATCCCTTAGGCATCTGAAAATCTCATCCTGGAAGCCTATGGCATGATCCAAAGCCCACCCAAGTCATTGAGAGACTCCTGCTGACTTCAATGGGCTTGGAATCAGGACTCTACTCTCCCCTGGAAGCCTGCATGTTATTCCATGGGGGAGATAAGAGGAACTCAGCTTTAAGGTAAAATGTGTATCTTGAGTAGGCACAACTCCTGGCTAACATATACTAGCCAAAATACCCCGTGTTGCCCGGGGAAATATAGTAAAAGGTGTGATGAATGAACTATGTCAATTACATTAGCATAGCATATATTTTATTGTAGATAATTTCTTAAAGTAATATCAGAAAAAGTAACAGCTAGTGATGTGCTTACAAAGTGACAAATCCCATAGGGTCTCTTCTCAATCCCCACAAATCAGGAAGGCCCATCATCACTAAAAGACTCTGCAAACCAATACCTGCAACCTCCTTGCCAGAAGCTCTGAGAAATGGAGAGGATATCTCCCGGGCTCTGCAGCAGCAGCAAGTCACTGCTCCCCAAGTAACCACTCCGAGTGCCTTCAGTACATGTTCAATGGGGCAACCTGAATAGACTTCCTAGAGGCAGCTGATCAGTCAGAGCGAAACACCTTCAGACCAGGTGCAATGAGTGATATCTAGATGATCAGAACATGCAGCACCTGAATGTACCTGTTCTAAAGAGAATAGGCTGTTCTGAGTGTACCATGTCCTCCTCAGGCTCTACAGTGCTCAAAACTTTTCCTACCTATTTCCTCTTTGTACTGGGAGCTGAATCCTGCAAAGTGCATAATGCCCGTGGCACTTACTGATAATGCACACAGCCCTGCCAAGAGAACGCATGCAGCCCAAAGAAGGGCGAGTGGTGGGATGGCTTGTTTGGGTGTGGGGGGAGGGAAGCAACTTTGGTTTCCAGAAGCAGTTCAGTCAGAGCCCAGCTGCGTGAAGATGTTGAGAGGCTGTGATAGCTGGATGCTTCTCCCAGCCACAATTAGCAAGGCTAGACTCCAGCCAGCAGCAGCCACATTTGGGTCTGTCCTGGAGACCTGCTGGTGCTCTAGTATAGGGGAGGTTGCTGATTCTCTGCCCCACTGCAGCCTCTCCCCCATTGGCTTTCCCTTGATGGTGCTGCAGGTGCCCACATGCTTTATCCTCTAGGATCTCGTAGTTGCAGTTTGTGAAACACTTAACAGGAGAGTCCAGCAAATGCCTATGCTCAGGTGCTACTAAAAGCTAATTATCAGTGGGCCCAATTGGGGCTCTGAGGTAACTGATTGAGATAACCAATCCAGTTAAGTTAGGAAATCAGTAGTATCCCTGCAAAATTTGGTATTTCTAGCTCTTACCATTTTGGAGATTTCGGGACAAAAACAAACTTTTGGAAATATTTATAAGATATAGGAACTGGACTCATTCATGTTTGCTGACCTATTTGAACTTTGAGTTAAAAACACAATCAGACGTAGTATCACTAAAGAATGAATGACAACCCTTTATTTCATGGTTTCCGAGGGACAGCTCTGATGTCAGTCACTCAGTCAATTGCCCTTCAACATCTTGGGAGCATAGTTGGTGATGCAAACGCTCAAAGTTGTCCCCCCATAACTGGATGCCTACAGTAACATACAGCTCCACTGATGCAGGGACATGATTCCACAGAGTAGCTTGCAGAATCAAAGTTTCTATCAAGTAATCCAGGATTTTGATTTCTCAGAAGCCACTTTCCTGACATCTATTTTTATATTAGCAAAGGAATAAACTGGTGATGAGAAGATCACTGGCTTCTCTTGGCTCACTAAGAAACAGTTGCTGTAAAATCAACTGCAATGAAAGCTACAGAAAATTAAGCAGGCCAATATTCAGGAATTTCTTGGGGGCAGGATTCTCTTTTTTTTGTAAATGTGGACTGCAATTTTTTTCAAGTAGTTCAAAAGTATTCAAATGAATACCTGGCAGCATTTCATAGTGAGTAATTCTGAAGATCATCAAGACGTAAAAAAGTATTAGGGAGAATTGTATAGCTTTCCCCATTAAAACGTCTGCTACTTTGGTTACAAAGCTATTTTGAAATTATTTGCTACAATCAAGTTAGTGTGAAAAGACTTCAAACATTTCCAGGGCCCACCCTTACTTAGGAGTGTAGCAGACAGAACTTGTTTTCTTTATTGAATTTGACCAAATTCAAATACACACTTGCATGCCTGGGTGAAACATACCCAAAAAACTTTAAAACAAAACAAAACCACACAAAAAACCCACCCCCAAACAAAGTTAATTTTGGTTCTCGCAAACCTTTTTATTCAAATTTGGGGGGGGGGGGACCAAGAACCCTCAGATTTCTTTGGTTCAAATCATCCTTTTCCCCTTCAGGTTTGGGGACCGAACAGGTTTGGGCTGTGAGCAAGGGCCAGGAGCCAACACGTGGCTCAGCTGAGCTGTGACTAGGGAGGAGGGGAGGGGAGGGGACTGGAGCTGGCAAGTGGCTCATCTGAGCCAGACTGGGAAACTATAGAGGGGGAGGGAGGTGTTCACACCCTTTGCATGGGCCTGAGCAGCTTGTACCAGATATTTCCTTAAATTATCCTATGTGATGCATCAATAGATTTTTACCTTCTTAAGTAGTGGTAAATCTTGAAATAACCCATACACCTCCTGGGTGTATTGTACTATCCCCTTCAGAGGCACTGAGAACCACTTACAGAATAATGAAACTGTTCTACATTCTTAGCTAAGAGACACCTGGTTTTTGGCTCATCTGGTAGAGCCTCATGAACTAAGCTCCAAACATCCCAGGCTCAGTTCTACCCACAGACTACTGAGGTCTGTCTGCATTACAAAAAGCAGTTACATGGAAAGCTTGCCTTGGAACAAAAATTCCAAGGCCAGAAGGGGCCATTATATTTATTATTTAGCCTGACTTCCTGTATAAACACAGGCCATAAGACTTCCCTAAAACATAGAAAGTGCCAGTTGTGGGTAATCCACAATAATGCCTAATTACCCCCAACTGTCAGAAATAAAAGTGTAAGGTGTTTGTTTGTTTTTTATTCTGAATTTGTCTAGTTTCAACTTCCATTCGTTCCATCATGATATACTTTTCTCTACTAGATTGAAGAGCCATTATCAAATTATTGGTCCCCCTTCAATAGTTACAGAAAAAGCAATCGCCTTTTTAACCTTCTCCTTGTTCAGCTAACTAGATTGAGCTCAGTCTATTGCTGTAAAGACATTTTCCAGTCCTTTGATCAGTGTCATGGTTCTTCTGAGTCCTCTTCAATTTATCAACATTCTTCTTCAGTTGCGGAGGCACCAGACTTGGAGATAGTGTTCCAGCAATGATCATGCCAGTGCTCACATTTCTCCTCTTATTTGCAAATCCTATTTATGAAACCCCCAAATTAGCTCTTTCGGCCAAAACATCTCATTGTGTGCGCATGTTCATCTGATTATTATAACTCCAAGACTTTTTTCAGAGTCACTGCTTCCCCAGCCACAGTCTACAATTCTGTAAGTAGAGGCTACATTCAGTTACATGCTGTTTCCTTGCATACAGTTTTCCAGGAGATCCAGCTCATCCATGTGACCCCACTGTGGGGCCCAGACTGAAAGTCTAGGGGTGAAATCCTGGCACCATAGAAGTCAACGGAAAAGGTCTCCTGAATTTTAGAGAGGTATATGGCTGGATCCCTGTCCGTGTAATGGACCCAAACAAAAGCTTTTCAAGTAAAACCTCAAAAGATATATCCACATCTCAGCCAAGTACATCTGACTGTAACAGGCCCAGGCCCATTACTAAGGAGTGCCATAAACAATAATACACAATATAGTATCCACAGCTCCCACTAAGAATCCAGGACCATGCATTTGCTGCACAGTGTCTTATCTTTTGGCATCACTTTGCAAATGGATAAATTCTAAGAGTGAAACTAGAAAAATAATTTTTGTAAAGGACAACTGAACTCACACTGGAGAGTCTCCCATTGTTGCAAAACACGGCAAAGCAGTAAACTGAAGTCTTTCATACTTGTATCTCCTATTGGAAACAACTCTACATAAACAATCGAGACAGTACGGATGATATTGTACTGTATATTGTCAAGACAAAAAAAAATCTAAAAAACAATAAAACCAGATTAGTTGCACTTTAATTTAAAACCAAATTTTGGATTTGCCTTTGCTTATTGGTGATTCTGGGAAAAGGTTTCAGAATAATCCCCAGTTAATGAAATCTTTGCTAGTCAATTTCCTTTGTCAACACTACATTTAATGTGAGAAGTGCTTATATCTGCTAGATCATCAAAACCTGTAAAACTAATAGACTCAGCTGGAATGTTAGAGAGGATTTCATAAAACCTTAATAAAAGGTTTTGGCCTGGAATGGTGTAGGGTGGTTCCTTTAAAAACAACTCTGCTATTACTATTCTCTAGTTTCCAAATAGTTTACATGGCTGAAAATTGACAGCTATGTTGGGAGGGGGGGGGGGGGGGGGGGGGGGGGGGGGGAGAAGAGTTAAGTTTCTTGAAGTGTCGCACAAATAAGAGAATTCAACTGTAAAAATCCTTAGTCAACCCAGGTCTAAGATTGATACATCTAGTCTCTTGCAATGATTAGAGAGTTTGGACACAGGCCAAATCCCAAGGAAGCCAGTCAAAATTGTGCACGAAAGCAAAGCAACCTTGCCCTTTCTTTTTCTAAAGACTCAAGTCTGGCTTAGTGCAATGAAACACAGAGGCTCTTTTGCTGAAAGAAAATAAAATTCCCCTGTGAACTTATGCACAATGAGTGACAGGACCATGACAGAAAAGAGGCCTAATCTGATCTAATGCCAGCGAACATTCTACCCTGCCACAGAAGTAAGAGCAGGTGCAGTCAGTGGCCAGTGGGGCATGGATATCTCCTCAGTTATTTTAGCAAATCCACCTTTAATGAAGGAGCGAGCAGGTCATGTTTTCCTACACATTTTTGAGAGACTCCTGTGCAGAAAGTGAAGCTGTTGATTTCATGATTGTTTCCTATTTTCTCCCTCAATTGCTGACAATCAAATACAAGGCTATCACTGGTATGGGTAGTTACATTACAGAAAATGTGTTTCATCTTTGAGGAATTAAAAGATGCTGATATTGTGCATTTCTCCCTTTCCTACACTTTATACAATTGGAAGGATTATATTGACATTTAGCTCCAAATCCTGTTTTATTTCCCTTCCATATGGAATACTACCCTAGATGTTTCACACTGGACAAAGTATCATAAACTAGGATTGCAACTTTGATTGCTCTGAGGAGGCCCCTCTCCAAAATTACTGAACACCATGCTCTTAGAGAAGCCATTCCAGGTTTTATTTGGAGTCCAGCACATGCAGGAAATCAGAAGGTTTAGAAAATAAATTCTGAAATTGTAACATTTGCAGCAGCAGCCACCTTATTCTCCTCATCCAATGGGGGAAAAACAAATATGCATTTTGTGCATCCAGATCAATACAGACTTATACTTTTGTAAATTGGAGAAAACAATCTACTCATAGGCAATTCTCATAAAAAGTGGCTTTGAGGGGTGGGAGGAGGATGATCCATTACAAATTAAGTGCCAGTTCAACTTCACATAATATTAGGACAAGATAGCTGGATCAGCCTCAACCATCCTTATGATCACCCTCCCCCCTGTGGTTAATAAGACGACCTTAAAAACTACAGGCTGAGCAACTAAAGGAGTTCAAGGGGGAATTTGTTGGTAGGAGTCTTAATATAGCCACTGTGGTTATAAAGGGCCACATCACCACTACCAAGACTACTTATGTCACAGGTGCCTGTAGCCAGACAGCCTGACCATGGATGCCTCTCCCCAGATCTTGGTGTGGTTGTGCAGAGACTGTAGCCTGCATTTTCCACTTACAGAAAGCCAGACTGAAGGGAACCATCCAATGTGAAAGGTGGCTGCTGGTGGAAGAGCTACAGAAGGTGGTGGCTAGGTTGAGAAGCATCCATGCTCATGAGGCATTCTTTGAGTATTCATCTGGAGACGTCCAAGGCTGAGGAAGCTAGCCAGCTACACTGGACTGCTGGTACACTGCTGGAGAAGGGACTGGGAGTCTAGGTGGCATTCTCTTAGATCCTTCCAGCCAAAAGGAAAAGGCCTGGACAGAGATGCATTGTGAAGGTGAATGCCTGACTGCAAAGATGATGTAGCCAAGAAGGCTTGGTCTTTGTTTGTGGAATGCAGTTCCAGGAAAGACAACTAAGCAGAGAGGGGATCCATCTCTTAAGGAAGGGAAAGCATATATTTGTATATGGACTGGCTAACCTAATATAATCCCCTACTCGTTATGTTTGATTTTGGGGGGGGGGGGGGGGGAAGAGAAGAGAAGAGGGCAGGTGATCAAAGCCCACTGGTTAGGTCAAAACCAAAGCCTCGAGAGAAGGGTAAAATGGGTAGGAGCATGGGCCATAATAGCAGGGATAAAGGCAAGACAAGAGAACTGTGAGGCAAAAACAATACAGTACCTTAGATGTTAAATACAGTAAATGGGAGGAAGTACGAGAAATAAGCAGGAAGAACTCTAATGCTAGTAATATTAACACAGCTATGATCGTTGATCACAGAGACTTGATGGGATAATATACATGAATGGAATAGTGGTATAGAAGGCACAGTTTGTACAGGCAGGGGAAAAGGGAGGTGCTTATATACAGGTTGCATCTCTATAAACCATAACCCTGGTCCGGCAACATCCATGGTTCTTCCAGCACATGACTGTTCCAGGATCAGAGAGTCCTGGTGTTGCATGAGGGTAGGAGGGCTGGGATCCCAGCACTAAGGGGGGGGGGGAAGCAACATGCAGCCTAGCTGGGCTTGGGGAGCAGGAGCCAGGAAGCCCATCATGTGGCTCAACTGGGCTGCAGGGGTGGGGGGCAAAGAGGCAATGGCTCAGCTAGGCTGTGGGGAGAAATCTAGGAAGACAGGGGGGTGAGGGGAGGTGGTCTGGAAAAATCCCTCATCCAGGTTCCGAGGGTGCTGGACCAGGGAGGTCTAACCTGTATGTATTAAAAAAAATGTATTAAGTTGGACTGAAGTTGAGATAGGAATAGGAGATAGACCTGTTGAAAGTTTCTGGGTAAATCAATCTCCCCAGCCCCCAGGATGTCATCATGGTAGGGGTCTACTACTGACCACCTAACCAGGAAGAGGTTTGTACAAACAAATTCATCCAAAACACAGAACTTAGTTGTGATAAGGGAATTTAGCTATCCAGACATCTGTCAGGAAGACAGCACAGCAGGGCACAGGTTATCCAAACAAGTTGTTCTTGGAATGTACTGGAGACATTTTACTTCAGAAGGTGGAGAAAGCTCCTAACAGGGAGACTGTTCTAGATTTTATTTTTGACTAATAGGGAGGAATTGGTTGAGAATTTGAGAGTGGAAGGCAGCTAGGGTGAAAATAATCATGAAATGAGGATTTCAGCAGTCTATGGGATGGTAAGAGGGCGGACAGCAAAATAAAGACAATGATATCAAGAATGCAGAGTCCAGAAAACTCAGAGACTTGGTAGGTAAGATCCCATGGGAAGCAAGCCTAAGGAGGAAAAAAAACCCACAACTGAAAACAGCTGACAGTTTCTCAGAGACATTGTTAAGGGCAGAACAGCAAGCTATATCTGAGTAGGAAAGGTAGGTATGGCAAGTAAAGGTAAGCAGGACTTGGCTTAACAAGGAGATTTTCAAAGATCTAAAAATCAGGGAGTTCTGCATTAAAGGGAAATAGTTAAATTATGAAGGATGAATATAAACCTTCACAAGTGTCAGAGAAAAAAAGTCAGAAAGGCCAAAGCACAAAAAGAGATCAAGCTAGCTAGAAAGAGTAACAAGAAAACATCTACAAATTTATTAGAATGAAGAGGAAGACTAAGGACAGGGTAGGCCCTAGGGATATTAAATTGTGATTAATTAGCTAATGTAATAGATGGAATTTCCATTGACTATTCAATTAGTCAATAAGGAGGAGGGAGGGAGGGACCACTAGCTACTCCTGCTGCAGCTCTGCAGTTTAAACATAGTAGAACCTGGATGTGCTGCAGCCTGGCTCTACTACATTTAAACGGAGCCAGTGGCGTAGCTAGCGGTCTTCTCTCCCCCCGCCCTTATTGACTAATCGAATAGTCAATGGAAATTCCATCTATTACATTAGCTAATTAATCACAATTTAATATAATTAGACCAAGGGGCCACATGAGCCAGGTCTAAGCAGTACTCTTACTACATTTAAGAGGCAGAGCCACAGCACCTCTGCCTCTCCTGCACCATGAAACTGGTGTTGGGGAGAGGGACGGGACTGATTTAAGCCAGCTCCCCTAGCACCCACTCCTGCTCCCCCCATCCGCTGGCTCTTATCAGAGGCAGCAAGTGCAGGGGAAGTGTGAGTAGTTGGCTCAACTACCCAATAAGACTAGGCTTGTCAGGTAGTCGACTACTCTTTTACATCTCAAGTAGGCCTATTATTCAAGGTGGGGAGGGGGGAGGAAAGGGAAGCAGTAACAGAAAATGTGAAAGCAGTGGAGGTGCTTATGGCTTGGTTTTCACCAAGATGGTGATTAGCTGCCTATCAATGGGGGTAGGTTCAATGGGGTAGGTTCAGAATCTAAAATAGGAAAACAAAGTTAGACAAGTTAGAGGTCTCCAAGTCACCAGGGCCCAATGAAATGCATCCTACAATAGTCAAGGAACTGATTGACAAAATGAGCCATTGATTAGCTATCATCTTTAAAATGTCGTGGAAGACGGGAAAGATCCCAGAAGATTGGAAAAGGGCACATAGTGCCCATCTACAAAAAACAAAACAAGGACAACCCGGAGAATTACAGACCCACAGACCCATCAGCTTTCTGTACCAGGAAAGATAATTGAGCAAATAATTAAGGAATCCTTTTGGAATCATTTAGAAGATATGTAATAGTCAGCATGGATTTGTAAGAACAAATCATGTCAAATCATCTAACAGCTTTGTTAGGATTACAAGTCTTGTGCATAAAGGAGAAGTGATTATATACCTAGACTTAAGGCATTTGATAGTCAGGCATGACCTCTCAGGCATGACCTCAAAAATTATAAGCTAGGGCAGTGATGTGCAAGCTCCAAAGGGATCATGGATGTCTTCCCAGGAGGTTGCAGAGTTTAGATCCAGCCAGGTGGTGGTCCTGACAGCTGGCAGCCCCCGCGGCGCCTAGACCTGGCAGGCTGAGCCCGGCAATTGGCGGCCCCTCTGGCGCAGATCAAAAAGTTGTTCACCACTGAACTAGGGAAATGCAATATAGCTATATAGAGCTATTATAAGATAGGTGCATAACCATTCCCAGAGTAGTTATCAATTGTTCAGTCATGTCATGCTGGAAGGGTATAACAAGTGGGATTCCACAGGGACCAGGTTTCTGACCAATTCTGTTCTATATCTTACCTTGATCTGGCCCACTGTGAAGCTCAGGGCTCAACCCACCCCCAGCAGTCAAGCTAATGCTCATACTCCAGCCACACAGCAAGTCTGAGCCTTGGTGTTCTTCCACACACACACACACACGGCATTTTAGGGGAGCCCTGGCACTCTGAATTTGTGCGTATAGGGGCCAGATCAAAGTGAGGGTTCCCCCCCCCCCCCCATGTGTGGCTCTGAATGGTTTTTCTGTGGGCCAGTGGCCTCTGACAGGAGGGGGGTGGGAGAACTGTGTAGAAGGCAGCTGTGGGAGAGGCAGCTCCTCAGGAGCTAGCATGCAAGGGGAACCAGTTTAAAAGCTGATTCCTGCCTCCCTGACCCCTCTGATATGGGGGGGAGGGGGGGGGAAGGGGAGGCTGTGTGTAACTTATGATTAACCCATGAGATCAGGCTCATGGGTTAATCATGTGAACAGGTTTATGTTCACATGCCTAGTTTTAGCCTCATTTTCTACTGATACCTGGCCCAATGTCATCATGTTTACGGTCATAAACATACTCCAGTGGAATCAGCAATGCTAAATGATGTATTTATTCTGATGTGATATTTAAAGAGCTAAATGGGCATATCTTGGTTCCAAGATTACTAAGTGGACATTAATTATTTGTAGATCAAAGAACAAAGATAAGAGTAGTTATTCACAGCAGAAACATGGGTATAACTTTATTCCAGTATTCTTGGTTAAGTGAATATAAAAAACAACCCTTCTTACATGATGTAATAGTTCTACCACTTCCTTGGCAAGGTACTATTGGACTTTAAGTATTACATGGGACAAAACATTTGAAAGTTTAATAAGGAATTTGATTGGTGGGGGGGATGGGGGGCTATTGTATCATTTGGTCTCATGGCCTGGAGAGTTTTTATAAAAATTTAACTCCTTTTAGGGGTTAGAAGTCATTTATAAACCACTCCTTGTTCAAGTGTAATAGTTACTCATAAAATATTCACCAAGTAGTTTGGAGACTTTTCAGACTATGCATTGTTTATGAACGGTTCCCATTAGCAGCAAATAATGAGATCTCTTCTGCTCCCTATATATTGGTTAAAAGTTAGAACTAGGACAACAGAAAATATAAACCAAGTACAAGTTTGCCATTATTATTCATTACTACATTTGTGAAGCTTCCAAAATTCACAGCTGTTTATAAGTACAAAGGTGTGTAATATCAGCGCCATAGCAATTTCCTTATTATGCAATTTTTGGTTTACAGTTTGGCCAGCTAATTTTTTAAAATAAGTTATTTTCTGTTTTTCCAGATGCATCAGAGGATGAGTAATGCCCATAAGAAATATTCATTTGTTGCTAATTCGATTAACTGCACTGGTTACTTCCACCACAAATCATGGTATTTAAAATTCAGTTAAGTGGTAAAACACCTAAACCTTTAAAAAAAAAAAATCTAGTTTCAACAACATTTGACATAACGAATTCCACAGATTCCCCTACAGCAGGTAGGCAAATTCACCCTTATACGGAGAACCAGCATGAAGTCTCCCATCTGAATCCTAAGAACTGGGCTAAAAGGTGTCAAGGCCTTGTCCTGCTCTCTGTATGGGATTTGGGGCATGAATTTTACCTTGTGAAGAAATATTACCTTGTATTTTTTTGTTAAAGTTTACCCAGTTAAACAAAACATTTTGAAACAAGATTGTTGTTAAATTTGATTCATTTCAACACAAGAAGTTGATCTAAGGTGTGATATCAAAGGGTAGATACATTTCCTAATAAATGATGAGGGAACAAGTGCTTTTAAAGGAAACCCATTCATCACTATGAAAAACTAAACCACTTACTTTTGGTGAGGGGAAAGGTGGGGGGAGGGGGAAGAGAGGAGGAATAGCTTCATCCCTTTCTTCTGATGTGTAAGTGTGTAAATAGTCTGTCATCACCTTATTTGCATCTCTGATGTTAGAATGGTCCATTACACGCTGGGAAATTTTACCCAACTTTTAAAGTTTGTGCAGCTGTTAGGCATGGAATTGAGTCATCTTCCCCACACTTAAATCAGGGAATATGGTTTAAAAATAAAGTACACTGTATTCCACAAATCTGGTTGAAGATACAAGTTACAAAGGAGTTTCCATTTGGCATGTACAAAAGTGGACTCTTGTTTTAGTGGGAGTGTTTCCATCTTTTTTTAAATTAAAAATTTAAATCAGTTATTCAAGTTTCTGTATTGAAAACTCATGGTTCTTTGCCAAAGGATGATTTTAAGTTCAAGGTCATTGGAATGTTACATTTTAGAGAAGTTGCATAAGATTTCAGCAATTTAACATGAAGTTCCAATTTTGAAAGTGGACATTTTCTAACAACCCCTCCTGCCCCCCCCAAAAAACAACCAAAACTTTGCATGTGAATAATCTCAAAGCTGTGATATTAACTTGTTTTACTGTATACATAGAGGCAACTATTGGGCCACCAAGCCAATAGCAGTATGGCTGCTGCAGGGAGCACTGGGGCATTCACAGGGGACAAAGCTTTCAACCTTGTACATTTCACAGCATAGCAGCAGAACCACCCTCAAGCACAGTGGATAGTTCCTAACCATACTGCTATTAGCTTGATGCCCCAGAGGTTGTTGACCAGCCACCACAAAGACCTAAAGGAAGTTAGAATGTAGTTCCCAGATGTACCAGTTCCCTCCTGATAGCTAGTAGTAAGAAACTGCAATGACATAGGATCTGAGTTTTGACCTTTAACTTGTTTCTCATAAGAAAGCCCTTTTTCCTTACACCATGACCATGCAAACTGAGGTGCAGGTTGAAGTGTTACACAAATCTTGTCAAGACACACAAAAATTCAGAAATCAGCCACTTTTTCAGTCTAGTAGCAAGTTATGTAAATGGAACATTGATATTTCAACCACAGAAAGTATAAATACGATATATTCTCTTATTCTAGTAACTTAATTGTGGCTTCAGGGAATGCCATATTGCTTGATTTATCTAGCCTACAAATGGAAGAAGTAAGGCTCAGGTATTCAATAGTCCCATCACAATATTGCAGTAATTCAGGACAAATTGTAGTCTGTAGGAATTAGTCCTAAACTTCCTAGATTTATGGTCTGAGCTATTAAAATGCTGAGAATTCAGAACAATGTCCTAATAAAATAATCAATGGCTTAGATTTAACTGTACATTTCCTTTAATATATTTGTTACCAGAACAAAGACCCAAAGAAGCATTTTGAATTGGTAAAGCTACTGGGAAAAAGGTCGGGGCAAATAAAAGTTAAAAAAAAAAAAAAAAAAATCACATTTGTTGCCTAAAAATGGAAACTTAAATGCTGACTGTAACAGTCTCATCAAGAGAATGCTCAGACAATGGGAGCATAAGATAAGTATAACTTTCAACTGACCCCCAAATGTCAACCACTAGAGAATATTTTCAAGCTTTAGATAGATTGTGTTTCCCATTATAGGAAATAAAAGCCCTTCAAGTCCTCCTCAAATGAATGATCTTTAGTCACAAGACAGAGTCTAAATATGTTTGCTAGAAATATTTAGCCAGAGTCTTGCTTTTAGAGTTTGTTGGCCTTGGGAGGGTAAGAAACCTGGCCTGCTGCAGACATGGTCAGGTACAGAGGAAGATTAGCTAGATTTTCTTTTCTCTGAAAGAGTTGTAAGACCAAAAATAACAACACTTCAAAAAGGCAGCCTTTAGCAATATGCCAGAGTCTAGAGGAATAGAATAGAAATAGCCTAACCAACCCTGAGCAGGTTACAGTGCAGTTTAATCATGGCTATTTATATCAGAACAACATCTAAATATTCCAACTGAGATGATGGTCCTGCCATGTTAAGCACTGCAAATGGGCATAGCAAGAGTCCCTGCTCAAGAGTTTACAGTTTAACTAGACAATACAAAAGGAAATACGCCCCAGTTCCCTAGGTTGAGGTGGAGAAAAAGCACAGATTAAGGGTAGGTTTTTAAAACAACTTAAAGTTGGATACTAAAATCCTACTGGATGCAATGATAGTAGAGCATTTAATCCTCCTAAACTGCTTTGAACGTGTCATCCTCAATTGTTTGGATACTGTGGCCAAGGAAGGAATGGAGACTCCATCTCCTAAGCCCACGTCCAGTGCCATAGCCATAAGACTGTGCTGCCTCTCCAAACAGAAAGTCACCACACTATCAGTAAGTTGGATTTTATTTGCCATTTATCATTCCATCGCCTTTAGCTCTTCTCCAGTCCCAGGCAGTGTCATCCAACAAACTGACAGGTAACAGGTATGAGCGCAATAGCCTTGAAGTTCTAGGCAGAATTTCAAGCTGCCCTTTCTGGACCTGTGTATTGCTACTTTTAAAGTTGAACAAAAATGCCCTCAGTAGAATGGAGATCTATTTTTCTACCTGTAAGGAACCAATATCATAAGTATGCACTGCCTATAGCATGCAGGGTCAGATTTTCAGAGATCCATAAGCACCTAGTGGAATTTTCAGAAGTGACTTCAGGGAGCATCGGGCACCTAGACAAGGGGAGTTAAGTGCCAAGGTGTCTCTTGAAAGTCTTTCTAGGTGCTACCTGCATCCTTACACTCTAAAGGCCTTTTGGGAAAAAAGTCTGACCCATGGTGCAATTCCTCTCTATGGTTTATGGTATCAGCCATCTCTCTACTTGAAACTGCCAATATCAAGCAGATACCTGAGTCCTGCAGCAACAGACGAAAAGATCAGCTTCAGAAGCCCAGCAGAAAGACTAGGAGAAGAATTATTTGAGTAAAGGCCTGGAAGTGAGGATATCCCATGTTCTTCTCCAGTCTAGTAGTTTCTCCTTCTAGGATCTTGGGCAAATCACGTAACCCCACCCACACTCAGTTTAGCCATCTGTAAAATGGGAATGCTACATAAATACCTATGTTTATAAGGTATCGTGAAGTAGTAGTACTAAGGGCACGTAGTAGCAACACAGTTAGCTATGCCAGTTCAGTAGGACACTTGAGAAAACCATTTTCAGACAGAGCAGCTTTTCTTAAAGCCATCAATTTCCCACTCTCAAATGCCATGTTTAGGCAAGGTCTGCCTGTTCAAGAGAGCTTGTGTAGGAGCAGCCATCTCTTTGGAGACATGCTGTAGGACCCTAGAATTGGGCAGCAATGAGTATATAACAAACAATAATATAGGAACAAATCCTGCCGCCCTGCCCCAGGGAGTAGTACTACTTGTATCAGACCCCTCCTGCAAAACTGGAAGTGCCATGATGGGAGAGATTTGTGGTCAAATGAAAAATTGTTTCCAATAAAATTCATAAATATTAATTTTGGAATTGTCTTGCAGAACCCTTATTTTCACTTTGCAGAACACCATTTCGGAAACACTGCTTTAGGAAACACTGAAAGAAAAAGAAAAAGAAAGAATCTAGATATAGCTAACTAAATCAAAGAAGGCAGTTGTGTGTCCACACTCCTGGAAATTGAAGCAAAAAAAACCCCTTAAAATCTATCTTAAAAAAGTGATTGATCAAGAGAAATAGACCTTGGGTGGTTTGAAATCTTTTTGGAAAATTCAGTAACATTGATGTCTATTACATGGAATTATATGAGCAAATCTTGATTGATAAATAGGTTTACTAAGTGGATTTGTGTGGGACTTGCATCACTCCTGCCTTGAGGACAAAGTTTCCTCAAACTTTCAACATGAGCATTTTGAGGTAATCAATTGAGAGTCTCATTTAAGCATGCTATTTTATGTCTACAGATTAAACTCATTTCCTAAACAGTACTATTTTAGTATGTATGACCAAGACAATGACCAAAATTGATGATCCAGTGGGTGTTGCCCCTCTGACTTACTGTATTTGTATAGCCTTCTAGACTTATTTATTGGTTTGTCAAAATCTTCGGTGTAAAACTCAGCTTGCCGAAAATGACTGAACATTCCTCCACTTAATTGGAACCATGCGGCAGCATCCATATTCCTCCTCAAATAAAAGGGGTACTTTGTCACAAGTTCAGCATTCTTTGGTGGTAAAGTACAATTTTCCTAGCAATTACAATTAAATATGAAGTTCACACTTCATAGCAAACATTGTAATCCTATGGGAATAGTTCTCTTTCCACGAACATCCTGGTATGTGTAGTGGGGGCAGGGAAAATAGGACCTCCAGAGCTTCATGAAATAAGCAGTCCTTCTGGTGTCTAATCCAGGGATTTTAAGATAAGGTAGCAGTATGATTGGAATTGTTTAAGAAGCTTATGTAACCCTCTCACCTGCTACTTTTAGGAGGCACCCCCCTGCCTCAAGTTGTAGGCAGGCATGTGCAGAACGGGAGCAGAGCAGGAGGAGTTGGCTATGTTGAGCAATGTATAGTGCTTGGTTTTATTTTCAGTACTGTTGCAAGAAGTGACACTGGATGGGTGGGAGATGCTTTGGGATCCATGCAGCCCTGTAAAGGGCTGCATCACCACCTGCCCTGTAGCCTGAGATCTTCTGTGGTCTGCTGCTTTGGCTCAAAGCCCTGATACAAGCAGACAGCTCAACACAGATTCTGCAGTCCTGAGTTTCATCTCCACTGCAGTGCTCACACCCTTTCACTGTAGCACTCAGAAAACTTTTCTGATCCTTTAAAAGGCCCGTACACAGCATCAGTTTGGCTGATGATTTTGCTCTTCAGCTTGGAACACCAGGTTGTGTACTGAAACAAATAACTGGCTTTTAAAGAGTTATAAACAGTAGAGGGAATTGAGCTAGAAGTGGCTACAAATGAAAATTATACTTCTGTGATTAAAACCTAGCTTAAACTGGAACAGAGGCTTTAAGTAATCTTCTCACCACAAGTCTTCCAGCATGGCTGATGAGTTTAGCCAGGATCCAAACACAAATCTCGAAGCTATTGATTTCTCTCAGCAGAAGTAGAAAGTCAAAATGTCTCTCTCTGGAATCCCAAACTTTGGGGCTATAAGTGCAGAGTCAGGAAGGCAACCGGCGGGGGGAGGGGGGGGGGGGGGAGGAGGAGGGTGTGCTCAGTTTGCTGTGCCCACCAGGGAACTCACACTTTTTTTGCTGCCATCTTCTCAACTTCTTCCCACCTCCATGTCATGATACTTAAGTGGCTATCTTCACTATCCCTTGTTTGACAATTTAACAAATCATCTTTTTATGTCAGTGCACCATCATGGTCTCTTTGCTCAACTTACATGCAAACAACAAGTAGTCCTGCAGTACTTTAGAGACTAACAAGAAATGTAGATGTATCAGGAGCTTTCATGGACACAACCCTTTTCTTCAGATGAAGTTCTCTCAGCTACAGACTAACACAGCTACCCCTCTGAAACATACAAGAAGTTGTAAGTGTGCTGGGTAATGTTACCCTGTCACAGGATCCACTCACAAGACTGGCACCTCCTGTGGGCCAATCTGGGAATTAACTCCACCTGTTGGTGCACCCCTTTTTGGTCAGGGTTCTCCCACCATCCTTACCCTACATACTAGCCTCACTCCAGTGTCTTCTTCATGACTTGGCCCTCCAGTCAGACCACACTTTGTGTCTCCCCCCCTCCCAGCCTTCTGAAGTTACTCAAAGTATGTCTATGCAAAAAGTGCCAGGAAGTCTTCTCTGTCCTGATGGCACCACTTCCCCAGTGGGCAGTAGAAGAACCTAGACCTGCCCACCCATTACTCCAGGTTCAGTTCCTCTGTTCTGGGCTTTCCGCTGCCAGCTCTAACTGCTCGGTCACTGGATTACTACTCTGCCTGTCCAGCCACCTTCCCTTTTTCTGGGATTATCAGCTCCACACCATCTCCCTCTTCCTAGAGATTGCTGCCAGCCTACCTGTAGCCTTTCCAGCCAGCCCCCTGGCTTTATACGCGCCCTACCTGTTCCTACATGGGTGAATGTGCTGCCAGTTAGTTTCCAGCTCCTCCTCCAAGTGCAGCCTCTACAGTTAATGTCTGTCACCCCCCCCCCCCCAACCATTTCTGATGTCCTCTGAGGAGGCATCACCCTCACCAGAGACCCATGATACTTACACCACACAACAGTAACCACTGTATTACTAGTTCTGCATCATGTAAAGTAGAATATGAGTTTAGATGCTAGTGAGTTGGGATACACTCAAGAGGTCAGCCAGCTGAGGCTCACTGTTAGCTACCAGGGAGCCCTTGCCTTAGCCCTAGGCTCTGGCATCCAGGTTGCTCTTTGGATCACAGGGTGCATTAAGTCAGACTCAGGCTACATCTAGATTATGGGGGTTTTCTGGGATACTGGAGGCATCCCAGAAAAACTCCACCACATCCAGGGAACGTATCTGCTCTTGTGCCTTTTTTGGGGGGCAGAAGAGCAGACATGCTCTTTCAGAAGCCCTGTCTTTCATGAGGTTCCATAAAACCCTTTCATGAGGAGGAGGACAATTCCAAGAAGAGGATTTTCTGAAATTTGGCCCAGTGTAGACTGGCCAAGTTTCAGAAAAGCCTCTTCCAAAAAAAAAAAAAAATTCTGAAAAAGGTACATGTATCTTTTTCCAACTGTCTAGACTACACTAATCTGACTCCAAGAAAGAAAGTTTCTAAGCCTGGTGCCTTCTTGGATTCAAATAAATAAAAATAGAAAGGGGTTCTAAAATGTATATTTTTAAAGCAAAAGACATTGACAGTAGAACTTCTAGGAAAAGGTGATGCACTGAATGTCAACATTAGTAAAACAGAAAATTAGATTTGGCATTTTAATATGCACTCCCCCACAGGCCAGTTGAAGCTTTAAAAAACAAGTTACAGATTGGTCATTTCTCAAGTCAACTGCATTCTTCAGATCAGCATGGCTCCCTACTGCATAGTCTGAATCCATTCTCCACATTAAACTTCCATTGGTTTCAGAGAAACAGTGTCATACTATATATTTCTCTTAAACCTTTTGTCTGAGGATCTCAAGTAATTAAGACTGGCAGTATCTCTGTGAGATTGGTATAGTAGTACTGCCCAGTTTACAGAGCTGTGAACTAGCAAAAGAGCTGCTGATTGAACCAAAGAAGTTCCAAATCCACATCCCTAGCTAAAACACATGTTCAAAGTTGTAATGATTTCTGTATTCTCTACCAAACAGATCGAGTTGGTCCCTCCCTTATAACTGAGAGTTGGAAGATCCAGCTAACTTCACCTATCCTCAACCTAAAGCTAGCTCCGTTTTCTCCATTACAACAACAGCACTGTACCTGAGAGAGATAGTCATGTACAGGCCAATTCCATGCTAGCAACAATCAGAAGATACATCAGCAGCTGCTCATGACAGTGATTACAGTTAGTAGCAACCTTGAGGGTTGCAAACATCATTTGGGGCATAGGAGACAGATTTACAGCTTTAGAGGCACAAATCTTCCATATAAAGACAGGTAGAACATGCTACAGAAATCCACAAATCATCTCTTCACTGCAGCATGGCTTTTAAAAGGGACATTTGTATCCCGGGTGCATATAAAGTTCGCTACTTAAAACAAAGACTAGCATTACTGTATATACACATACCTCTAAGGCATCCTTGGTTCCTGGATAGGATGTTGCAAGAGATCTCCCCGTCATACCCCTTCCTGATGGTAGCTACTTCATTGGCAGAAAAACAACCAGTTCTATGTAGAATGTTCTCCAGTCTCCTTCTCTGGGTTTTCTGTAGCTCAGCTCCACAGCCAAATTACACAACAGAACATCCAACTTACAGTCCAGATCAAATGCCCATACACATCACTCTTTTGCTTTGTTCAGGCTTTTCAGAAGCCCTCTGCTTCCTGGCCCCTTCTCCAGGGTGGAGCCTTTTTAAAAACCTGCCTTCTTTCCCTTTAGCCTTCCTTAGCTAAAGACTGCAGCATTTTGCTTCTAAGGCTCTTATAGTTTAACTTAGGCCCTACCTCAGTGCTCCTCCAAAGCCCAACTTACACACATTTTCCCAGAGAGGAATTCTTCTTCTTCCCTTTACAGAATCCCCTGCTTCTCTACCATTGTGCAGGGAATCAGACTAGATGATCAAAATGGTCCCTTCTGACCTTAAGGTCTATGAGTCTACCACAGCTGGGCCCAGCCTAAGTAGGCCCCATTACACCCAGCTGGGGTGACTAATGAGCTCTAACTGCCAGCTCCGTAATGACTAAGGGATAAATGCTAATTCAGGAGCACAGCTTGTCTCCAAGGGCAGTTAGCTTATGAAATATAGGGTTTATATTTGTTACACACAGTTCTATCTATAGAGATAGACAATTCATGACCTTACTACATTTGTGGCACCATCCTAAAGAAATACCAAATTGTATTTTGTTCTCACTGTTATGCTTTTCTTGTAGGTTCCTCTATGCTGTCCTGTTGAACCCTTCCAGAGGTCTTATGAATTCTTTTCCTTTCCCTGGGTTCAAACAGACTCCTTTCAGAAACACTGATCTAGAGCACAGAAGGGAGGGCTTCCACTCTTCTGTCTTTTATTTCCAGTTTTCATCCTATAGCATCTTAAAGACTAACAGATTTATTTGGGCATAAGCTTTCATGGGTTAAAAACCACTTTGTCAGATGTTTTCATCAGAATTTTCTGATTTTAAAACATTTTAGTTCAAACATTCCATTGCTAATGTGCTTGCTTTTCTTATCACAGTGCATCCCCAAGTAAAGGAGTTTTAATAATGTCTAGACTTGTTAGGGTGGAAGGAAAACAATTGCATATAATAGTCATTCTGTCACATTTATTTAAACTACTAGTAGTTATATGCATCAGTGCCAGTAAGCTTGATGCCCTCTTATTGGGTCTGGTGTGTGAATTCTGTAAAAGAAGAAGTAGTATAACTCCCTGTGTGTATTCAATTTCATGTTTGCATTAAATAAAGATTAGAAAGATTTGGTAGAGAAGTTGCTCAGACCAGTTATAGCAGACCACGCATGTAGAATGATACCAAATGGATTGCTGCTGATCCTCTTTTCCTTTTCACCAATGATTTGGCTTTGCTGTCATTCATCTAACACCAGAGCACTGTCTAGAGCAGATTTGAAATGACCAACCGCTGCATCTAGTTATTCTGCTCATTTATTTACATTGCTTATTGCATGCTAATGTGTGCTTTAAAAAACACACTTACTGAACTCAGTTATTGTTTCATACTTCCACACTCTTGGCAGAATTGTCTTTAAGCTGTGGAACAGATTTAGTTCAGTTTCCCCAGCCTCATTTCATCTACGTGCATGGAAACTTCTGGTATGAGTTCAGCAAGAGGACTGTGAATCTTCCTCCCTGCACCAGAGATTCTGCTCCAAAGAGTTCAGGCATTTATGTGCTTGGACAGAGTGGAATAAAGACACTAGTAAGGCTAGTGATGATCTGTGCAAATTGATGCTTCCAGATGAAATCTTTCCTTGCCCAAAGTCTTTTGGTCATTTGAGTTATATGAACTTGAACTTGTTATATTATAGGCAAAGAGATAAAAGCATAAAACAGTATACCTCAATTATCACTTCTTCCCAAGATCTGTATTAAACCTATCAGGCTAAAGGGACAAATACACCCATGTGGTATCATTTCAGACTCCAATCTAGACTTAAGAGTGAATCCCAGCTTTCCACAGAATAGAAAGTTCAATTTATGATTTACTTCTGGAAAAGCTGCACACTTGGCCCTTAAATAATCCCCAGTAATGTTAATGTTGGATCTATTCTATGTAGTCTATCTACCTGATCTTGCAATATTTGAGCAATATTAGATGCTAAAAGCCTATGTTTCCCCTCACTGAAAATGTACAATTCATTAGCCTTAAAATGTGATTATGGTCAGAAATGTAACTTTCATATGGCAGCTTCTTACACAACATACCTGCTTGCTTATGTTCCCAACACATGTCCTTCACTTCATTGATTGGAGCAATTTTTTGCCTTTATCTTTACACCACAGAGCAACAAACTATCTCTATTCTGCTTCGTACGTCCTTAATAACACTACCAGCTAGGTTCTAATAAAAAGGGGTGAGGTTTTTTTGTAGGTTTGAGAAAGATTGGAAGACAAGCTGCACTTGGGATCAAGACACAATTTAAAGGACTGGCTATTACAAATAAGCATTGTTTAAAGTGAGAAGATATGATCAAGAGTCAATGAAAGAGAAATATGAAAGCCCACTATACAATTTTAGTCCCTTCTCTAACTGTAACTGTACTTTAATGAAGGCTGCTCTATCACAGGTATAAACAATAGAAAATCATTGTTATTTATGATAAAGTCCTACTGATTATTGAAAAATTTTACTGGAAAACCACTTAATAACCAAGTCATATTTTAGAAATACTGTCAACTTAGTGATTCCCTTTTGTAAGGGAAAAAGGTCTTTGATAGTGTGACACCAAAGTGATTAATTGCTCTCATACGAATGCTATAAAAAGAGTCTGGCAGTTTGCTGCTGACAAATGAAAATCTAGAATCCCATCCTCATAAAAACCTCAAAAAATGAGATAATGTGGTACCATTGGCAGGGAAGAGAAAATTAGAAAGATTAAGAGGTTACTTTGGCTTTTAAAAAGTATGTTTTTTTAAACGAAAAGATTGGCTGTATTCTGGAATGAAGCCCATGTTTATAAAACTGTATCCAAACCATGGAACTATTCCACATAATTGGGAATGAGTGTAAACTCCTTATAGCATAAGCAAGGGTGGGGAGATAGGAACCCTTTTCAGACTAATGTATATGGAAACATATCTAAGACAAAACAAAAATCTAGCAGCAGCTAAGGGCTCTGAACTAGACAAGACATTTCACTTCTATGTCCATTTCCCTTCCCAGCCTTTGTCTCTCGTCTTCCTAAATTACTGGCTCTTTGTCATGGGGAATATCTGTTAGTATCTGTCTGTATAGCATCTAGCACAGTGGGACTCCAATTGTAGTTACAGCATTTAGGTACTACCGTAATACAAGAACATTAAAGTTTCAAAACAAATAGGCAAAAAAATAAATAAATCAGGAAGCAGTAAAGTTAAGATTAAGATTGTACAATTCTAACTATGTGTGGCTAGATGCTACCCAAGCAAAATGCAGGTCTTAGCAATTTTCCTTTGTTTTACATCACACTCCTTGAGTTTCAGGATGATTTTGGACCTCAGACCCAATGTGCAACTAAGACAGCTCTGCCAAGTTTAATTTTCATTCAAAATCATAATTCAGTCCCATTTCAATCAACAAGATTCAGTCTCAGTAAAAAAAAAAAATCTGATCTTTCCATGGATCTTACTTAACTTTTGTTTACTTGAAACCAGGTGAGGATTGCCTGGTTGTGGATTTCATTATATATTGGTAGCTACAGCTACCATGGAGATGGGCATATGGCTGATTGGCAGTATGAAACATACTGGCATTTTAAGGTTTAAAGACTTTCTACATTTAGAATGGATAGTCTTTTCACTGGCTTGTGTGTACCCACATATACATTAATATGGATTTTCCTAGTGGAAATATTTGTAATTTTGCCTATATTACATGCTGCCAGGGTTAATAGTGACTCCAAGTTCTAATGTTTGCCCCAAAATGGCAAGCAATTCTGATTACGACTGTAAGGAAAATTTGTATTTTATTATACATATTGAGGAGTCTATTCTGTCCTCATTATCCATTCAGACCTTATACTATGCAGTAGGAAATATTAGAATGGAGCAGAGAGAGCCCTGCAGATCCACAAATATTCCTCTTAAATCTGTAGATCATGAAAGGGGACTGTTGGCCCCTTACTACAACTCAGTGGGGGTTTTTGGTTGGTTAGCTCCCAGTATCAAAAGGAAGGGGAAGGATCTGTGAGAAATCAGGATCTTGTTACTCTCAGTGTTCAGGAACAATGGGAAGAGGCCAGCACTCCAGGACAACCTTATTGACAGGGCAGGGAGACTAAGGAGGGAGTAAGGAGGCTGGGAAAGGTGTGGAGGGGGAAAAGTCTTGTTCTCTGTGAGCTGGATTTGCCCGGGTCAGGAGAGAGAACAGGGGCCTGAGTGGAACTGGGGAGGGGAGCCATGCTGGTCAGAGAGAGAGCCAGAGAGACAGTCCAGCAGCAGAGCCATGCTGGGAGCAGGGCTGCAGCCACAGAGCCAGCGAAGCAGCCCAGGAGCTAGAGGCAGCACAGCAGAGAGTGGAGCTGGGACTAGAGCATGCTGGAGCCAGGTGTAGTGAGCAGCAGGGGGGACCCTCAGTAGAGGCCCAATGCAGGGCAACTCCATTAGCCAAGAGGCCTTGTAGGCCAGACTGAGGAGGTTGATGCTGGGAAAAGGTGCCTTTTCACTGAGCCTTTCCTAGTAGTCTTTTAGCTCTCCTCCCTTCTCTGAAAGGGAAAGAGACCTTTGAAGAATGTCATAGGGATTTCAACAACTTCCACCCCACCATCAACCTCAACCTGGATCAGTCCACATGAGAGAGCCATTTCCTTGAGACTACAGTACAATTAAATGATGGACAAATTTCTACCACCTCATATTGGAAACCTACCGACCACTACACTTACCTTTATGCCTCCAGCTTCCATCCCAGACACATTTCTCAATCTATTGTCTACAGCCAAGCCCTAAGATACAACCAGATTTGCTCCAATCCCACAGACAGAGACAAACACCTATGAGATCTATATGGAGCATTCTTAAAACTGAAATACCCACCCAGAGAAGTGAAAAAACCGATCAACAGAGCCAAAAGAGTATCCAGACATGAGTATCCTTCAAGACAGGCCCAAAAGAGAAAACAACAGAATTCCACTTGTCATCATCTACAGTCCACAACTTAAACCCCCCAACCTATTATCAACAATCTATAACCTATCCTAGAAAATGACCCCTCACTCTCAGAGTCCTTGGGGGAAAGGCCAATTCTCACCTACAGACAACCCCCTAACCTCAAACAAATTCTTTCCAGTAACCATGCAATGCATCTCCATCATAATCATCCAGGAACCCACCTCTGCAATCAGCCCCGGTGCCAACTCTGCCCACACATCTACACTAGTGATTTCATCACTGGACCCAACCACATCAGCCACCAAATCAGAAGTTTAACTCATTTAACTGCACATCCACTAATGTGATCTATGCCATCAAATGCCAGCAATGTACATTGACCAAACGGACAGCCTCTACGGGAAAGAATTAATGGACACAAGTCAGAGATCCGAAAAGGCAATACACCAAAACCTGTTGGAGAACACTTTAATCTGCCTGGACAGTCATTAATGGATCCCCAAATCACCATTTTGTTTCAGGCCAATTCCACAAGCCAAATACACAGAGAAGGGTTGGAACTTAACTTCATTCACAAGTTTAATCCTTAAACAAATGATATGAATAGAGACATTGGCTGGCTCGCACACTATTTTCCTCATCCTAATGACGTAACCAACCAATGCAAGTGCTGATTGTTATTATTTGTAACTATTTGAACCATCTACTCACTGTCTCTCTTTTTGTTTCCTCCTCCCCTCCTTTTTTCTCTTTTTTCCTCCTGCTTCTTCCCCACTTCCCTTATTTATTCTTGGATCTAGACATCCAACACTCCTGTCATCTGAAGAAGTGGGTTGTGCCCACAAAAGCTCATGATACCATCTACATGTTTTGTTAGTCTTTAAGGTGCTACTAGACTGTTGTTTGTTGTTCTTTAAGTTTTTCCCTTCTCTGAGTTTGCCAGCCCCACAACAACCTCATCACAAGGAAGAGCTGCCTAATGCTTAACCCTATAACCTTTAACACACTTCACTATTCCTAGGGAATGACTGAAGGCCCATACTCAGGAATTTGTGTGTGGTGTGGGAGAGAGGAGGGAAATGCAAGCTGTGGGAAGTATTGATGGCTACCCTATCCCCTCACCCCTGCCTAGCTCCACCCCCTCAGTGAGGAAGCAGGAAATCAGCCCCAGCCCTCCCCAGCTGGCCGGAGCACAGTACTTCCTGATAGTCTGGCATATCCGATAATCCGGCACCACCCAGGTCCCAAAGGTTTCCAGAAGTCTTCTGTACTTTGCATGTTTTGATTCTGATTTTTTTTTTTAAGATTGCTAGTTAGTAAGTCTGCTACAGTGGAAAATGGTATACAGGCAGTCCCCAGGTTACGTACAAGATAGGGACTGTAGGTTTGTTCTTAAGTTGAATTTGTATGTAAGTCGGAACTGGTACATATTGTAGGGGAAACTCTAGCCAAACATTTCTCCAGAGCTCAGTTTTATTCTCCCACACCTCACTTCCCTCAGTCCTTTATTCTCAAGCTAAGGTGTCTGCTGAGAAAAGCCACTCCGCGTCTCCCTGGTCTGCTCGGGGGGGCACTAGCTTCGCATCTCCCTGGTCTACTTGGGGGAAGCAGCTAGTGCGGGGTTGCCTCACCCCGTTTGTAAGTAGGGATCCGATGTAAGTCGGATCCATGTAACCCGGGGACTGCCTGTATATGTATATTCCTTAATATCACTTTTCACAGCAGACTTCCTTTGCCCTGACACACCGGGGACAAATTTAAATCCTGGATGAACAGGTTGGAAGGAGGCATAGGACTTGGGGACAGCAATAGCGGGGGGAGCTGGAGGAGGCAGTGGGGATTGAGACGATGTCAGGATGTGAGTTCAGGGATGGACCCCAAGATGGGCTGGGGGACAAAGTCCACTGCCATATGGTCACAGCCTCTGTGACCCCACAGAAGCCTGAAACATGAGCTCCACTGCCCCATGGAAGGTGGGGAACTCACACTGGTTGCTGCTTCAGAATGGAGAAAGGACCAGCCCCCTCACTGTCCCCCCCACTTCCCAAATCACCACTCAAGAGGCCATGGCCACAAGAAACGGTGTCTGCATTTGAGAAACACTGCTCTAAAGGCAGCAATGAACAGAGCCTGAAGGAAAGGAACAGTTAGAAGGAGTCCTCTGGAGACAAAACTGGGGAGAGTTTTGCCCAGACTGGGTAACAGAAGTTTATTCTGGCAAAATATTAGGAAAAGCCTCAGTTGAAGATTTATTCAAATAAGCAGAACCTGGCTTGATTGAAGGAGAAGACACTGTTTGCCTAGGCTCAATGACAACCCCCGGAAGGGTATAAATTTCCTTAAAGACATGACTGTATATAACAGTTTGCTATTAGCTCCTTATCCTAGTACTATAATTATATGAGAAATGATCAGGAGAGGCAACCTCTACAGAAGGGGTCTGAAGGTAACAAGCTAGGTCCTGATAGCCAATAGAAAAGTTAACCCCAGCAGTCTTGGAAACAGTGAGTCTATTTGCTTGGGACCCCAGCAAAGAGAAGTCATTGGGAGCTAACCCAAAGGAGAAGAAATCTAGGTAAGAGATCTGCCATGACTAGGTCATAAATAAGGTAACAAGGAGGGCATATTCATGTGGATTTTTTTTTCATTTTGGCCCAGAAGTAACATTTAAAGAGTGTATATCCCAGGTTCTAGTGGCCACTGACTAAAATGTTTTAAAATACAATTCTGCTGAATCAGAAATCCAGCAACATCCTTCCGTCCAAAGCCAACAATATCCACACAGAAGAACAAACCCAAACCCCCATTCTCCTCACCAGCCTCACAATTCTGCTCCTCCTCAAAATCCTAGGCTCACTTTAAACATTTTTTTTCTGTGCTAAACCAAAAGAAAAAAAAATAATAAATTGTATTTTAAATTTAAAGAGCACCGAATCCAGATTCTAGTGGCTGCTGTGAAATATTAAAAATGTACGTAAGGCTTCTTGAATACCAAAGGATATAAGTGCTAGACTTCTCTATCTGTTTGCAGTTGGCGTTAAAAGTTCTAGATATCTATTTATATTTGTGGTAAGAGACCAGAGTTTCTAGGCCGCCACTTTGGCCTTTTTAATTTCCTCTGCACATACAGATGATTAAGAGAACTGCATCACCATCCAATGGGAAAAAAAATCACAAATCTTCTATTAACTCCATAAAATAGAATTTAAAATTGCAATTAAATTAGGCTATGTCTAGACAACGGCACTATTATGGGATACCGGAAGTATCCCAAAATAGCTTTTCTGTGTCTTTAAACGAGCCCATTATTTCAAAATAATGGGCATTCTATTCCAGTGTCCCTGTAACCCTCGTTCCATAAGAGTTAAGGGACTTGACAGAATAGCGCTTTATTTTGAAATTTGGCACTGTGTAGGCAGTGCCAAATTTCGAAATAAGGTAATTCAAAATTACTTTGAAATACACGCAAATTGCATAGCTTATTTCGAGGTAAGGGTGCAGTGTAGATGCACCCTGAATGACTAAACAATCTCCTCACATTTAAAATCTATTTTTATTGCTAGGAAATCGTACTTAAATGCCTCAAACACTGACTGATATGACTAGTTTTCCAAAATAACCTTCTGAGAAGATGAAAGCTTTAAAGCTACCTGTTCTATCAAGCAATATTTTGTCTTTTCCCTCTCCTCATGAACCACTGATGGAAGTTGAAAAATATTTATGGATTCTCATGTAAATTTTTAGCTGATAAATTTCATTTCATATACCCTGTGTTAAGCAAAAAATAGAACACTGTATTGTATTAGCCTTCACACATGTGGAGATTGTATTACTTTACAGTGAAAACCCAGCAAGCTGTATTTTACAGATTTTACCACAATCCTTTTGGTAGGAATGTTTCAAATATAATGCATATGTGTGAGTCCCTTGTAAGCATATTGAACTGCTTTGAACTCTGTAATGCATCAGACACTTGGAGTGGTGAAAAACTTCACCTACACTGCTGTTTATCTTACATTTATACAGCCCTGTACATTCGAAAGGACCCCTAAATGTTTAACCTAAGACCTAGTGTTCTTCAGTCTTAATTCACGTGTGCTCCATGTTCAGTCAAAGTATGTCCAGCTATAGAATGAAATGACTGATTACACATCCCTACAAAAGTTTCAAAAACTCATTTCATCGTCATCAGTTTGCATTTCATTTCTGGAATTAAACATCTAAATTAAAGAAAGTAGAAATCACTATTTGTTTTGTGTGTTATTACGTGGAAGAAAGCAGGTTAAAAATGTCACAGCTGCACAGCAAAGCCTTTTGTTTTATATGCACAGCTTTCTGACTCCCATAAAAACCTAAACATCTGACACATTTATGTTTTACAGGGACAGGGCTACAACGCTGGAAAATATGTGTAAAAATCCACAACATTCAAAGGCATTAAGAAGTTTCATTTCACATTTGTTTCCTATGTACCCAGCTTGATGGAATCACAGCAGCAGGTGTTGCTATAATTCTAATCTCAATCAGTCCCGACCCCCCCCCCTACCCCCCCCCCCCCCCCCCCCCCCCCCCGCCCACCGCAGTTGGCTTTGCTATTTTTACAAATATTTTGCTTTGTTTTAACTGTAGCAATGCTGCCATCTCCTGTTTAAACCAGGAAATAGTGTTTGGAATGGACTAACCCTTTGGAATGGGTACTCTCAGGGCACGTCTACACAGCAGGGCTAAAGCCAAAATGAAATAAGCAACTTGAGCTATGTCAATTGTGTAGCTTAAGTCGAAATAGCTTATTTTGACTTTTGGTGCTGTCTACACAGCAGGAAGTCTGAGTTAGAGCACTCCTCCTCTGACTTCCCTTACTCCTCATAAAATGAGGGTTACAGGAGTAAGAGTAAGAAGTCCTCCAGGTCGACATTATTTTGACATTATGTCGAAATAGCTGCTTGTAGTGTAGACACAGACTATTTTATTTCAGAATAATGTCAGTTATTCCGAAATAACACTGCTGTGTAGACATAGCCTAACAGACTGAGGACCACATTGGGTAGAGTACAGAGATTAACTCAATCTACAGCTAGACCACAGAATAATTGAATGATGATCATACCTCCATATGGGATGCACCGGCTGTCAACACATCTATGTGGTCAGAATAAAAATATTTTCCATTTGAGAACTGAAAAAGACATTATAAAGCTTACGAAGAGTGATAATATATTCTATCATATTAGCTTTTTTTTAAAAAAGTATGTTAAAAGAACGGCAAGATTTCAAAATCAAATACACAAAAGTCAGATGATGTCAGAATTAAGATTTCCTGTGCAACCTTAATTTTGCCTCTTTGTGCGCATACTATTTTTTGCCCTGCCTTATTCAATTAATTCAATATTTCTTTTTCTCCTCCAATGTGTGGGTTCAGGCCTATTTGCCACAAAATTACTAATTTTTGCAAAAGTATTTCTATGATACTCTCACAATAGTATCTGAGTGCTTCATAAACAATTTATCTTCACAACACCCCTCTGAGATTAGATTACATTATTCCTCATTTTGCTGTTTGGGAACTGTGGCCCAGACAGATTGAACCACAATTCTCAAACATGACCGCTGATTTGGGGTCCCTAATTTGAGATACCTAGCACCTGATTTTTCAGAATACTTAGCATTCAATAGCACTTCTACAGCATTTCATACATTCCAAGCACAGTTCCCACTGACTTCAGCTGCAGCAGTGGCCGCTCTGCACTTCTGGAGCTCTGGCTCTAGGAGTCTGACTTTGAGCATCTACCCAATAGGGGAAACATAGTGACCACATAAGGAAGTTTTTGTTTCGGTGACTTGCCTAATATCACACAGGAACCCTGTGACAGGCTCAGGGCTCGGAGCTGACTGATTGGGCGGGGCTGATTATTACCCATGAAGCTGTGGTGCCTCTCAGCTTAGGGGGAACACTGGCTAGGGGCCACTGGAGCTGGCGCTGAGCATGCAGGAGGGTAGGAGAGTTAGGGGATGGAGCTGTTGCTTCCCATGTCTCCTTAACATTCTATCCCTAAGCATATGCAGCATAGGGCATTGGTGCCACAAATTTAGTGGTGTCCTGTGCAGCTGTGTAAATTGCTTATGCCTAAGGATGACCCTGTAAGCCCCAGGACGGAGCCTGTTCACTTGATCTGTGGAGATGGCACATACTCTGTCCAGCTAGTGACACAGGAACTTGGAACATATTCATAGGCGTGCGCACAGGGTGTGCCAGGTGTGTCCAGGCGCACCCTAATGTCTTGGGATGGCTAGTGGCTGCTGGAGGAAGAGGAGGATTTGTGATGGGGCGCTGCAGCCCCTCACTTTAAATTCCCCATGGCCATCTACGGGGCACTGTGGGGCAGAGAAAGCGCATGCACGGCGTCTTCAAACTCCGCACAATAGGTGAGAGGGGAGATGCCTGGGCGTGGCGTGACGTCACGGCCTGGGACTTTAAAACCGTGCAGCCCAGCTCCAGAAGCAGCTGGGGCCCAACTACAGATGCTAGCCCGAGCCATTTTTGCAGCCTGGGCCCCACTCCGCCCATCCCGGCAGCATCGCGCAGAGCCCCTGAGGTGCCCCCACCTGTCCTGGCAGCACCCCTGAGACACCCCCGCCTGGCCCGGCAGCACCACGCAGCATCCCTGCGGAGCCCCGGGCTAGGGCCTGGCCAGCCTGTCACTTGGGCCAGCTCTGACTCCAGCTCCGCAAGCTGGAAGGCAGAAGCCGAAGGTAGGGGAGGGAAGGGGAAGGGGAAGGGGGGAAAAATAAGAGGAAGGGGCTTATGCTGAGGGGAGGGGGACAGGTTAGGAGAAGAAAGGGGAAGGCACCAAGGGACAGGGTAGAGGAGACACAAATGCCAGGGGGCCAAGTGGAGACAATGAGAAAAAGGGCAGTAGGGGAGGTGTCAATTGGAGGGGGGACAGGGTGATGCTGGGAGAGGAGAGGGTAAGGGCATTAGGGGTTGGAGGGGGAGGTTCTGGGAGAAGGCTTGAAAGAAGGGGTGGGCATGAGAAAGGCAGGAATGGAGCAAGTCATGTATGAGGGCACAGGGGCATGAGGAGAATAGGGGCAGAGGGTGGTGTGGGAGTGGGCATCAGGGAAAAAGAGGGCAAAAGGGGAAGGGGCAGTGAGGGAAGGGAGAGGCACCAGGAGGGAGCACGGCTAAAGGAAGGTGCAGGTGCCAGGGGATTCTGGGGGTGAAGCAGAAGGGCAGACACCTGCAGGGGAAGGACCAGCACAGAGGAGAGAGGCAGGGCAGGTGTGTAGATGGAGGTGTTAGAAGAGGGGATGAGGAGGGGTAGCTCACATGATCAGAGTGGGGCTACTGGGGGAGTGAGCACAGCGGGGAGAGAAGGGCTGGTGGAGGTGGGCAGGTCTCAGGAAGGCTGAGGGCAGTGAGAAGGCAGGAGTCAGGACAGCAGAGGAGGGTGAGGAGTTGGGGGGCAGCAGGCACCAGGGGAGCTGATGGAGCAAGGGAAGGAGACATGGCAGCAGAGGAAAAGGTAGAGGTTTATGAGATATTTATTAATAACTTGGGTGCCATAGTAGCACATCCAAACAAGTCACATGAACTCAGTACTGGTGCACAACACAAAATTTATTCTGCTCATGGGATGAAACTCTTAGAGGGAACACTTCCCACAGCCTCTCTGCCCCCAAGTTAATGTCACACGCATTGGGTTAATGCAATTACAGGATACTTGCATGAGGGGGGCTTGGTGGGGGCCAAACTAATCCCTATTGGTAGGAGGATGGTGGGAAAAGTCCTTGGGGGGGGGGGGTCACATGACATCTTTTACTTCTGATCATGTGTCCATCTTGCCTCGAGAATATTACCTCCAGAGGTGTGGCCAATGGGGGTCAGGAGCATGGTTAACAAGGGTCAGGGGTGTGGCTAATGGGGGTCAAAGTACATTTAAAAAAATCGTTGGGTGCACACCCTAATGAAATGTGCTGCGCATGCCTATGAACATATTCATTGCAAATGGAAACTTTGGAGAACTTAACTGCCGAACTAAGAAATGTCTACGAAGCATGTATGAATTGGGATTTTTTCAAAGCTTATAATTTATCTGGATTTGAATGGATTTTTCATGGGGATAGCTAAAAGCACATCTGATATGTCATGGCAACACTACTGCCAAATTTCAATTCCCTGCAGGGAAGGAGGACTGAGATCTTTTCAGCAAAAAGGTTGTTAAGAAACTAATGTGGACCCAAATATTCTCTCCTAACCTTGTTCTCAGACAAAGATGTAAAAATCTGCTCATTTGCTGTCCAAATAGTACTGGTTTAGTCTCCAGAATACTGTGTAGTTGCTATTTTAAATATATTCTCTAAATAATGAAACATACACAAAAAACACTTCAATATGGGCCAAATCCAAATTGATATTAATAAGAGTTATGTGTGCATAGGGAGAGGATGGCACAAATAGTGTGTGAGTGATTATGGACTGAGAAGAGACATTAACCAGTTCACTTAGGAAAGCAAAAGTCTAAGTGAATATTGCTTCCAGACTGAACCTTGTGCATTTGTTCTCTATGTACTGTTAGTATTGCATTAGTAGTTCTGATTCTGTACACACATAGACATTTTGTTTATGTGCTTTGAAATATCAGATTGTTTGTTTCCTGGGTGAAAAAAAGAAACAATTGTGTTATCTGAATATTGACCACACAAGTCAAAGACTGAAAAGGAAAATACACACATTCTCTTTTTCTCTCCCACCATCCTCCTCAAGTATATGAGTATCCGAGAGTGTTTCATTTTTTCACTTAGGGGCTCTATTTGCTCTACAAAATGTGACCTCTATTCCCCAAAACACAAACACTTCTAAAATTGGAATCATTTCAGAAATGTTTGCTTTCTAAAACCTGTCCTAGGCATCTGCATTATGTTATCCAACACTTCAATTGCTTAATACAATCAATATAAAAGGTCACTTAGGGTGCATGGGTTTTTTTGTTTTTTTTTTTACTCTGCTTCCACAATATGAAGTCTATTTTAGTGTGGGATTAAACTTGCTTGCTATGGAAAATAAAATAATAGAATCATCTGAAAAAATCAAACAAGCAAAACTTTAGCATATTATAATTATGCATATTTTAGGAGTAAGAAAAACATCAGAATAAAATTTGCTTTCAGATAGGTTTTTCTGCACACACACACACACACACACACACACACACACACACACACACACACACACACACACACACACACGGCATGCAAGATCTTAACCTAAATGTTTTATTTCAATTTATTTAATAAAAATGGGGGTAGCTTGTTTATTTCAGTTAAAGTAATGCCTGGCTGATCACACAATGGTATTCTTTTAGTTCTATTACTCAAGTGTGTAGACTCTGACCCACAAAGGGTAATTTCATCCTTGTGTAACTTCATTAACCTCAGTAGAGTTACAATGGGATGAACTGGTTCAAAGTATTCCCAAATTAGCATCACATTTGCTGACCTAGGAACTTATCCAAATGTTTCAAACATCATATCAGAAAAATAAGACAAGGCTGTAAGTTTGTATTGAATTGCTTGTTCATATTTTCTTTTACCCTCATAGATACACTATAATTAATTTTTATATGTTCACTTTGCAACTACTAATCTACAATGTCAGCAATGTGAAGTACTATAGGCCCTTTAAAAGACTTTTTTATAACAAGCCAAGTAGGTACATTTTTATATCAATTTGTACATTTAATACAAAGCTTAGGTTAAGAAAAAAGACAAGTACTACACTCACATAAAAATGTATCCTTATGTCATACAATACTGTTCTGTTTGCATATGTCTCTGTACAAATAGTTTTAAAAGTACTTATATTTTAACAGTGTGAAACAGTTCTCTGATTTTGGATTAATTTTTTAGGCTCCCATTGGTCAAAATGGCTTTTAAATTATTTGTATTGGCTTATATAATGCAATGCGGCCCAGACACTTATTGTAATTGACAAAAAATACAGTTAATGTCCAAAAGGTAACTAATATTTGCAAAATACCTTTTCATGGTACCTTGCATTTTGTTTATATATATTATCAACTATAGTTTTAGGGCCTGACTCTGCAACTCACATGAGTACACTCAATGCACTAGGAGGTTTAATGGTATAGTGTCCTTGTACAATACACTGATGTCTTCATCAATCAAAGACATGTCAAGTTTTTTAAATAAAATTTTCACAGGATGATACATGGCAGTACAGTCATAGTTGAGTTAATGAGAAAGCCCATAATTTACTTAATACACCAAAGTAATAATTACAAACTATTAGAAAGAAGCCTCTGGTAATTTATCCCGTTTTCAGAATAAAATAAATCAAACCATGATACTGTGCTCAGTTATCCAGATCTATTTCAATGTCCTCAGTGGCTATGTCTACACTATAGGGTTTTTCCAGGAAAAACTCTGCCACATCCACTGACCGAGTCTGCTCTTCCGCTTTTTTTTGCAGAAGAGCAAATATGCTCTTTCGGAAGCCCTGTCTTTTTCCTTCCACAAGGAGAAGAAGGGCTCTTCCGAAAGAGGAAGCTTTTCTGAAATTTGGCCCAGTGGAGATGGGCCAAATTTCAGAAAAGTCTCCTCTGAAAAAGCTATCGGAAAAAGGTATGCAAATTGAAGAATGCAATTTGTGTACCTTTTTCCAATAGATCAGCGTAGTCTAGACATAGCCATAGAAAAGCTTCCAATGCTAGACTGACAGAAGAAGAATGCCTCTACAGCACAGTGGATATGGTTTTCCTCTAGGAATGCCAATCTTTGTTCCACATCAGGCAGCGGGAATTTGAACCTCAATCTCTCACACCCTAGGTAAGTGTGCTCAACCGTGAACTATTGAGTTCAATGATGGGGAGGAGGGTACTTCATCTCCCCCTTGCTTTTTATGAGAAACATATAATGTGACGTAGACACCTAACACTATAAGTATCATGAGTCGGTAATAATTTCAAATGAAGGCATCCCAAGTGGAGGAAGACAGCTCCTGTTAGGTGCCTATGCCATTTGTTGTTTCCTATTGCCTAGTTTAGGTGGCTCCTGCTCAGTAGAATGGATCCTATTCTTAGGTGCCTAACTCTCCACATGCATTGTACAGAGAGGTAGGCTTGGATGCCTAAAGCAGAGCTGTAGATTCCATAAGGTAACAGGGCACCTGAATGTTATGGATTAACAGAAACAAAGTTGGAGAGGTAATATCTTTCATTGAATCAACTTCTGTGGATATGAGAGAGAAGCTTTTGAGCTACACAGATCTCCTCAGATCACAGGTACAATACTATAATTAGTTAAACTTTTAAGTCTTGTTTGTATATCCAGCTAGCCCTTTGAATCCTAAATGCTAATAGATGTTGGTGACACATGAAAATACAAAGGTAAAACTGATGTGTAAATGTGAGGTGATGGGGTGGTTGCCCCCACTGGTACGTAAGGGCGGGGGCTCAATCAGAAGAGGACTAGAAACAATTAATGAAGACCTGGGTGGGCCCTGTAAGGGCTCTTGGAAAAAGGAGAACTCCTACTCTTGCTCCAGCTGTGGAGCAGGGAAGACCTGGCTGCCTGGGAAGCTAGGGAAGATACCTGAGATAGAGCAGTGCTGGGGAAGGGCAGGCAGAACAGTGAGGAAAACCTCCAGCCTGAGGCCTTGCTTTTAAGAGTACTAATGCTGCAGGGAGGCAGCCAGGGCAGTAGAGGGCAACAGGTCCACACCCCTTGCCAATGATGAGTGGCCATTTCAGAGTGCAGTTTGCCCTTGAGCACAGGCTAGATGATGCCTGGTCAAGGAGGCAAAGTGGGTATAGGGGGTTGGGCTTCCCTGGGAGGGGAGGACCCCAGAGTGTGGGGACACTTCTGTGGGGAAGTTTCATGAAGGAAGGGGCACTGTGAGCTCGGAGGGACATGGGGCCTGAAGTGGTAGTGAAGACAGGCAGCTGAAGGTGAGACACCAGCTAACAGGGGATGTTCCAGGGCTGGAAAAGCTAATTCCTGGATACACCAGCAGGAGGCGCCATGATGACGAGTGCTCCAATGGCTAGTGCGCTCACACATGATTTACAGCAGTGAATGAAAATTTTACCAAAGTTTTTATTAACATGACTTTTTTGCTGCAGGGATCATCTTTCTGCTTGGTGTAGCTATAGTATCTAGTACAATAGGGCATTAGTCTATGAATGGGGCTCCTAAGTGCTACAAATAATAAAACTACATAAACAATCCCTAAAATGAGGAGCCTTTATTGCTGAACTCTGGTTCTCCTGCTTTTAACAACAGCAGGAATTAATGACAGTATGTCAGCCTTAACTATAAATATATTTTACTTTCGTGACATGAGTGCATATTAGCCAATAACATACTTACTGTGTTTAATAATGCTGTATTACATTTTTTTTCCTCTTGGCAACCATGCAGAATAAATAATACTCTTCAAAGGAACGGCTGGAGCCTGCAAAAGTGCTTGTACAGGATACTGCTTTCTTGCTGACAGACCCTGATCCCCTGCCATTTGTGCTACTGCAAAATATATCAGCAAACTATAGTGTGAAATCTCAATGTGAATGAGAACCGTTCTTGTAACAATTTACTTTCCAAAGAGCAATCAGGAATGTGTGTCTCACCAAGCAATATTGTCATCCATATCTACCTCCTTCTTAATGTGATTGATTTCCTCTTCCATTCTCCAGGTGATTAAAAAGGAAAGAACTTAAGCGAAAGCTTGGGTTACAAATACAGGCAGACCCCGAGTTACGCGGATCCGACTTATGTCGGATCCGCAGTTACGAACGGGGCTTTTCTCGCCCCGGAGGATGGGAGCGGCGGGACGCCCAGATGCGCCGCGGTCCGCCGCCCCCGTCCTCCGGGGCAAGAAAAGCTGCTCCCCGTCTCCCTGGTCTGCAGGCAGATGGGGAGCAAAGCCGCGGAGCACGCCCGCAGTGGGACAGCCGCGGCACGCCTGGACTGTCCCGCTGCCTGCGTGCTCTGCGGCTTTGCTCCGCGTCTCCCTGGTCTGCAAGGAGACGGGGAGCAAAGCCTTGGAGCACGCCCGCAGCGGGACATCCCAGGCGCGCTAGGGCTGTCCCGCTGCGGGCGTGCTCCAAGGCTTTGCTCCCTGTCTCCCTGGTCTGACCAGCAGACCAGGGAGATGGGGAGCAAAGCCTCGGAGCACGCCAGCAGTGGGACAGCGCGGCGCGCCTGGACTGTCCCGCTGCCCGCGAGCTTTGCGGCTTTGCTCCGCGTCTCCCAGGTCAGCAGACCAGGGAGACAGAGCAAAGTCGTGGAGGACTTGGGCGGTCCCACCACCCCCGTCTCCCTGGTCAGCTGGGGGGGGGGGGTGCAGCTAGTGCCCCCCCCCAGCAGACTAGGCTTTTCTTGCCTACCCCCGGGGTAGAGCAGCTGGGGGCTGCCGGGTTGGTACCGCAGCGCCGCTCCGGACCAACCCGGCAGCACCCCAGCTGCTCTGCCCCAGGCGTCCTGATTCAGCTGCTGCTGGTCAGTTTCAGCAGTGGCTGAATCAGGACGCCTGGGGCAGAGCAGCTGGGGTGCTGCTGGGTTGCTCCAGTAGCGCCGAGGAGCCGCGCTACTGGAGCAACCCAGCGGCACCCCAGCTGCTCTGCCCCAGGTGTCCCCAAGTCAGCTGCTGCTGAAACTGACCAGCAGCTGACTACAGGAAGCCCGAGGCAGAGTTGCTCTGCCCCAGGCTTCCTGGAATCAGCTGCTGATCAGTTTCAGCAGCAGCTGACTTGGGGACGCCTGGGTTTCTTAAGTTGAATCTGTATGTAAGTCAGAACTGGCATCCAGATTCAGCTGCGGTTGAAACTGATCAGTTTCAGCAGCGGCTGATGCCAGCTCGGACTTACATACAGATTCAACTTAAGAACAAACCTACAGTCCCTATCTTGTACGTAACCCGGGGACTGCCTGTATATCCAAATATGAACTGTCTGAAATATAGTAAAATTCTGCTATTGCCAGTGTGGGAAAGCAGAATGGCCTTCCTCCACACCTGAGTGTGAAGGACAATTACAATCTGCTGTCAGGAGAACCAAATCCAGCCTACCCTCTTCTCTGGAAGTACCGGCTCAGGATAGGTAGTAGAAAAGGAGACAAGATCTCAGTTACTGCTGAGCCATGGGAAACAGCAGATGTCTCTTCTAAGGAGCAGACACCTCTGCAAGAGCCCAACCTAGCTGTGCAGTGGACAGACGTCTTGCTATCAGGAGACAAGATGAGGAATCCTGAAGAGCTGCCAATGGCTGAGTAACCTGAGGAGATGGAGGATCACTGAACTACAGGGTCCTACACCCAGAATTTGGTAGGAAGTAACCATGGGGAACTAGACTCCAGTCAAGTTTTTCTTCCTGAGTGGGAGTCAGTGTTTGTGAAGGATCTCCACTGAGCCGATGGTGATTAGGGCCGTAGGTCGGGACCTGATAGAGCAGGGTGGGTTCAGGTCTCTCCACCTCCTGCTGCCAATCCCATCCCTGTGGTGGTGGCCTATGCATCTTTAGGCCAGAAATCCCATGCGTCACTTGTAGTCTTTTATCCAAAGGGCCAGTGCTCCTCTACAGACTGCTTACATCCTTCCCCACCCAACATGGTTACAGACTAAAGACTTTGTGGCTCAGTGCCACCCAGAGGGTCCGAGTTCCCTTACAGAATGCTAACTATAGGCTGTTAATTATTGCCTGTCCCAGGTAGGTGACTATGGGACAAAGACTGTTTTGCCTCACCCATGGGGTAGGACTTTTCCCCAATAAGACAGTTACTTGTTACCAGAGTATTTTAAATTTCAGTCTTATATTCAAGAAATCTAATCACATCTTTCTGGATGAAGTACTTAGTAAAGGAATGTCTTTTGGTAGTAGTCAAAAATCTGATCAGCACTTTTTTTAAATGCTATGTGGTAGAAGTTGAAACATTTCAGATGTGTTTTTGATGGGAAGGCTTCTGAGATCTAGGATGGAGACCAGTGCTCCTTGTACTCTATACACTTGCGTGGCCAATTAGGAAACATTGAAATGCTGCCCATCTAATTAGCAGAACGCCCACAGTTAGGTTTTTTGTTTATATTGGTGCTGCACCTTTGTATGTACCTTGGTTCACATAAATTTATTCTGCACTTGGATGGAAAAGATTAGTAGGAACATTGAAGGAGAATGCATACAGAGAGATGTGAATTGACAACCAGAGCTTTTCCTTCTGAAAATGGACACAACTAAATTCTTTTTCACACATTTTAAAAGTTTTAGTTTCATGCATGAAGAATGAAAACAAATTTTGAAGTCTCAAATTTTTGGCAAAAGAAAACTGTCAATTTCCAACTAACTCTAGCAATAAACTGATGGGTCATCTTGAAAAAATCTGCCTAGATATGAGGGTTTTTCTAATAAAAGTTAAATCAGAGTTGGACTGTGATAACTTCACTCTGATACCATTTAGTATTTATAAAGACATTTTAAATTTTGCCCAACAAATGTATTCTTCCAGAATATGGCTATTTTTATATGATTACATTTTTCTATTTGATAAGCTACAGGCTGGTAATTAACTGTTCTCCAGCAACCATTAAGGTCACTGAGCTCTATTTTTCACTACATTTACTTGTATGCCAATTATTAGATTTAATTCTATTCAAAATTTTGCAAGGAAACCCCATTTTTTAGCCAATTAACTCAGTATGTATAAACATGTTCTTCAGTATGAATTTGGTCATAGCCCCGATGCTGGTGTTTAGAGTAACTGCAAGATATGGCATACAATTTTCACTTATTGTAATAACAGAGCCTTACTTGTTTTGGCTCACAGATGAGTCAAAGTCAAAACTCTTTATCAGAACACAAGAAATCCAAAATCTCTCAAAGGTTGGAATGAAGAATTATTTCTTCTCAGCTATTCTGATTTTTTAAATTTTAATGAACACAGACATTTGCTTGTTGATATGCAGTATACCAGCACCATTGCGATATATTTTAGCAATTAACATGTCAAAATTAGGACTAATGAGCCTAATTTCCCATTTCCAAAAGCATGCAAGGGTCAGACTTCTGGGCGGATAGTGTGACTTTCCGAAGTGACAATGTGAGTTAGGTATCAAAACATCTTAAAAATCCCACAAGGTTCCTCTCTAATCTTTAAGTATTTGATATCTCTAAAGTCTTCCCCCAAGGAATCAGTCTCTTTGGTATTGTTCAGGTGTCTACATCACAATTACAATTGGCATTCTCAAGGCAACATATGTGACTAGAGGAGACAAGATGTATTTGAGTATCTTTCTCTTTAAAGTGCTCCAGTCACAAAAATCTGAAACTGCACTGGTGCAAGATCCATTTTATAGTGCTGCCAAAACTGTGAACCATAACTTCATTTAAATAAAAAAACCGCAATTTTCTCTAATGTAAACAGAACCTGATAAAATCCTGATAGAATACAGATCCTATACCTCAATTTCATACCATTTCACGTTTAAAAACAGCCAGCTATTCAACCTTTGAAATCCAAGAACAGGAATTTAATAGTAAACATTTTAAGTATGTATTTTTAATTTGTGAACGGATACAATTTTACATGAAACTAATGACTTCCAATTAATATAGGTGCATTTAGAGGTCCCAAAACCTTCATTAGCCAGCCAGATTGCTTTCTGCCTTCAAGTATGACTACTTTAACATACTATAAACTGATTCTGCAAATTACAAATATATCTGAGGATATATTTGTTTGTAAGCTACAACAAAACACATCCATAAATTGTACTATTGTGACCTAGTGGGAATGCTGTCTGTCTTGTAATCCAGTGCTCTCTCCTGGCTGTGTTGTGTGATTCCAGATGATTACTCCACATGTGTATTGACCCAGACACCTAATCCCAGCCTGAGCAGATAAGAAGGCAGAGAGAGACAAACAAAGAGAGGCGGGGACAGCCACCTGGTTGGGGGGTTGGGCCTGGGAGCTACATCAGCATTGGCTGGGGGAAGCATAAGGAGAGCAGACTAAGTCCAGAACAGGGAGATTCAGAGGCCTGTAAGCCCCTTTCTCCTCCCCTACACCCCCACTCCAGAGGAATAAGGCTGGCTACCCTGTTTCCTGTGGTAGCACTGACCCTAAGCTAGTCCAGGTCTCTGCAAACCAATAAGCCTTCTACTCTACTGGCTGGCAAAGAGTCACATTTGGCTGTGGATGGGGGTGCAGGGTCAGGGGCCCCCTGACACACCATCACAACTATATTTATAGTAATAGAAATGTAGCCGTGTTACTCTGGTGTAGCTGAAGCAAAATGCAGGACTATGTAGCACTTTAAAGACTAACAAGATGGTTTATTAGATGATGAGCCATCATCTAATAAACCATCTTGTTAGTCTTTAAAGTGCTACATAGTCCTGCATTTTGCTTCAACTATATTTATGGCCTCCATGTGGAGTTTGTTGAACTCTAGATTTTCATGAAAATACGTTTCTACTTCTGAAAACTCAGGGTATGTCTACACTACGGGACAAAATCTAATTAAAATGCACAGCTGCAGCTACGTTAACTGCATAGCTGAAGTCAAAGTAGCTTAATTGGGCTCTTGGCACTGTCTATGCTGCAAAAAGTCCAAGGAAGTTTCCCTTACTCATTAAAGCAGGGTTACCAGCATCGAGTGCCATGCTCCTCGCACTTCGAATTAGCTCTTAACTAGACCATTAATTCGAACCCTGGAAGATTGACAGAAGCAGCTTTGATCTTCTGTAGCGTAGATGTACCCTGACAGCACATCTAGACTACCTGCAGCTTCCAAAAGATATGCAAATTAGGCATATATTTGCATATCTTCTTCCAATCCCTTTTTTGGAAGTTTTTTTTTAGAAAAAAAGTCTAGACAGGGGTTTTTACACAAAACCCCCCCTTTTTCAACAGAACCCTTATTCCTCAAAAAATGAGGTTTACAGGGTACTTTCAAAAAAAGAGGGTTTTTGCGCAAACTCCCCCCCCCATCTACATTGCTTTTATTTTTCCAGAAAAAACTCCCAAAAAAGGGATCTGAAGAGGTACAAATTCATGCCTAATTTGCATATCTTTTCAGAAATCGTGGGTAGTCTAGACATAGCCTGCGAGAACAAGACACAAATCAAGAGAGCAGGCAAAATTGCAGGAAAACTGAGGTAAGGGGTTCCATAGAAAAAACTGGCATGAGAACCTAGAGAGAAAGGACAAGAGCTATGACTGTCTACAGCCGTGGTCCCCAACACGGTGCCTGGCCTGGCCCCGGGCACATGGCGCACGGGCGCTTGGGGGGGAGCGTGCTTGGCGGGGGGAGCGCCGGGCGCGCGGCACTCGGCGGCGGGGGGGGGGGAGCGCCGGGCGCGCAGCACTCAGCGGGAGGGGGGGGGCGGGGAGCGCCGGCCCCGGGCGCGTGGGCCTTGGAGGGGGCCCCGCCCCCGGGCGCGCAACTAGGTGGGGTCCCGCCCCCCGGCGCTCGGCTAGGGGGGAGGCGCCCCCGGTCCCTGGCGCCCAGCGGGCAAACGGCCACGCCCCCTGGTGCCCGACAACCTAAAAAGGTTGGGGACCACTGGTCTACAGTAATAGAAAGGTAGCTATGTTAGTCTGATCTTGCTAAAACAAAAGGAAAAAATACATAGCACTTTAAAAACTAACAAGAAGTGGGTCTGCCCCACAAAAGCTCATCACCTAATAAACTATCTTGTTAGTCTTTAAAGTGCTACGTATTTTTTCCAACTGTTCTACAGACAGTCTTAAGAGGAAGCAGGTCAGACTTCTCTTAAACCACAAAAATGGCACACAAGCATCTTTGACTACATTACACTCTCCTTTTAAACCTCAGATTTCAGATACAGTTGATAAGGTTGACACAACTATGTGCAGAGTTTGAAAAAGACCCACTACCCTGACCAACATGACTATTTCGCCTTAGTGTAGATAAGCTGCTAGCCAGACAATATATTTGTGTATGCAACTTTGTTGAAGGTGGTGTTCCTCTTCCATCAGCATAGGCTGCTAAATCCTTATTGCCTTGGTAGTGTAGACACAGCCTAAGATATCTGGGTTTCAACATTCTTGTTGTCAGCAAATAGCCGTAAGATTCACTAGTGCACCTCATATCCTAATGCAGGCCTATGCAGAGAATGACAAGAGCAGCAGTCCATTAGCATGAGCAGCCAATGTTTGTGAACAGCTAAAGGTTCCAACACTGCTTACCCATACCCCTAATTACTAGGTTTGTGTATAATGGTATTCCTCAAATAGTTTTGTAAACAGCTGAAAAAAAATCAGAAATGTAATGGCATTGCGCAAGAGGGTTTTTCTTGCACAAGGGGCAGCTCCTTCTGATGCAAGAGCCTCTCCCGCAAAAATGGTGGCTCATTAGATATGCAAATGAGGTTCAGCTATATTCCACGCTTAGCCTCATTTGCATACTTCTGGAGCAAGATCGCACCAGTGTAGACAGGCAGCAAGTTTTTGCGCAAGAACAGCCGCTTTTGCACAAGATCGAGCCAGTGTAGACAGCCATACAGTAACTACTGAAATTAATATGTGTTTGAGCACATAAATACAAAGTACTCCAGAAAAAACAGGACAGAGGACTCAGATTATGTGGACACTTTAGAATAGAAGCACAAAGATATAGATATTGCAACTCAATGTATGTTTCAGACATCTATTTAGTGGAATCCACAGCCCAGGTCAGGTGCCTAGACTTCTACACTGGGGTCTCAAACTAGGGCAATCCCTAGCCAGAACGATTACAGTCTAGTTTGGGACTCTCAGGAGGCAGAGGGACTGTTCCTTACCAGCCACCAAATACTATCCTCCCTCCCCAACCCCTGGCATCCCAAGGACATGGCTTCAGGAATCAATGGTCAGGACCCCAGGGCAGTGGAACAAGTGCACTTGCCCAGTACCTCCTGCTTCCCCTGCCACTGCAGGCAGGGGAAATGCAGGTTGGGACCAGGGATGTAATAGTGTAGTCGATTAACCCATTAGCAAAAGCGTATAGGTTAATGCTACACACATTTTCCTCCCCTGGCCTAACAGTAAATTTTTTAGCAGTCTGGCCAGTGATGGGTCCAGGACCCCCCTTGATCAGAGGCAGCAGCACAGGGCAACAGGCAGCCCGTCCACAAGGGGAGCTGGTTTTTAAAACTCCAGCAGAATGCTCCTCAAGAGTGAGGCCGGAGCACACTGGCTGCCAGCCCTGCCCCCAGAACTACAGAAGAGTCAACTAATAAGAATTCATGAAGTTACCTGACTAGTCAATTAACCAATATTTAACATCACTAATTGGACTGCCAGGCTCTGCCAGTGATACCTAAAGCTACACACTCAGGAATGGGGGGGGGGGGGGGAGAAGCTATGAGGGAAAGCAAGGGGCAAAGCTTGGGGGCCAGTAACAGAAAGCACCCCCTCCACTTATATATACACACACAATTCATTTGTTACACTAGTAATCCTGCAGCTGTCTCAGCAACTTGAGATTGATATCTATTTCTATTAGCATTTAAAAGGCAGCAGGCTCCATAATCAGACTTACTATTTTCACCTATTATAATAATGGAGCCTTACTTGTTCTGGTTCTCTCGGGAGTCAAAACTCCTTTATTAGAATACAACCAAAAAAAATCTAAAGCTCGCAAAGGTTGGAGTGAAGCTTATTTATATTCAGCCCATTATAAAAAAACTTGTTGGAGCTGTAATCTCAAATTCAAACCTGAATTGTGTGTAGAATTGTGTTATATTTTCAAAAGGTAGAGGAAAATATTGCTGCATCTCAGATGATTTGGGTAACAATTCAGGAATCTTTCCTCACTTGTTTCAGTGAGGGAGCCAAATTATCCTAGATGTTGTCAGGGCCTGACTGCTCGCCAGCCCCGTACTGCGCATGCGCGTGCTGCAAATGAATGGGGGCACATGGCTGAAATCTACTCAACTATTATTTGTCAAGCCCTGGATGTTGTAATATAGGTTCTCAACTCCCCAAAAAGGAACTTCAGTGCTCTCCACAATTAACAGCTTGAGAGTTTGCTTAATAAATGGATATAGTTGAATGAATGATGAACTACCACTCAGACCTAAGATGAAAGAAGGCATTAAGAAAGTGTACTTTTTGAGCTTGAAGGATCACGGTAGAGGACACCCATCAAAAACAGTCACAAATTAAACCAACTTGACAAATTTTATTTTTTGTTCATTTCTTGCACTTGAAGTATTCTTCGATGACATCTTTGGCCTGAGATTCCTTGCCATAGTCCTAGAATGCAAAATAGTCAATTAATGGAATGAATACATTTTTTGGAATTAATATACCTTTGTTCAGATTAATTTAGCCTGGGTAGCTTAATTACAACCTATGTTAGGATAAACTTTAGTAGAAGATAGTTAATTAAGTTCAGCAGTTAATCTTTATTCTTCAACTCTGATATACAGATATGTATATATTTGTTCATGAACACACCCACCTATCAGCAGTAACTACCACCATAACCTTTTGGTATTCAATTTAGTTTTCTTTAATATGTTAAAGAGTTGCAAACCCCTCATCTATTTCCCTCTGTTTGGTTTCTTCAATCTGTGAAGAATTTGAGATAAAAGGTATCCCGTGATACTAACTGCTAGATTCTTCCACCCTCCCACCACCACAGAGTATTTTGGAAGACTGTTCCCATGCCTCCATGCATTCAAAAGCTCTTTGCTTATATTATTATTTCTTTGTTGTACTTCTTTAGGCACAAGTAGCTGTAGGAACAAGGGCATCTGAGTGCCTGTGACTTAAGGGAACCTAATGGCAAAATGTAGGCAAACATACCTAATTGTTTTGTTAGCATGGAATCTGTGTGGAAGCCTTAACAGTCAAGGACAGAAATATGAAAATATTCAGAGTAACCATTGTGCATCCCTTAGGAAAGACGTGTAGCCATTTTCAGGGACCTTAAGGACTAGTAAGTCTTTAAGGCTCGTACCATGGCTTTCTTATTGCCAGTACCATCCTAATAGTTTCTGCAGAACATCATCAAGTTAAGCAGACAATTTACTGGCATTTGGTTATTTTTTTAAACTAGAACTAGACCACTGGTAATATTACATTTCTGTTTTAAGACTAAACTATTACTTTCTATCAATCCAGTATTCAAATGTCCAGTAACGCGTTACAAAATAATTTAAAAAAGCTAGAGTGAGCTGAGATTATTAATTTATAATTAACTTTAGTGCACATTCAGCAACAAAATAGCTTTAACAGTGTTAACTCATGCATGCTTTTTTTGCAATAACGGAAACTTTTGGAACAGAAAACTGGCACTACATTTACAGAGTAAAAATATGTTTCCACTTAAACTATATTTCTGGTTTATATTTTTAGAAAACTGATGAAACAATGGAAAAAACTATCATCTTACTTTGACAACCACACAACTGCAGCCCACTACTTTGCGAGGTTTTCCTTCTCTGTCGATTTTGCAGAGACCTACCCACTCACCCAGTTTCTTGTTGTCATCAACCTGTTAAAAACATTAGTATGTTAGAACCGCACTCTCCCTGATACAATCAGAACAGGATCAAAATTGCTGTACACTCAGAAAGATTGGTGACGTTTGTGGCTGCTTTCCTCACATATATCAGTAGAGGGAGCCAAACAATCATCATCGTGCAGCTCTACATATTTTTAAGGAAGAAATTTTGAGTCGAAGTTACACTTAAGAACCTCAGACTAACAAAACCCATTACTAGGAAGAAGTGGCAGCAACTGAGTTTTACAATTTACAAAATACATCTGTCTACTTGGACTTCGACATTACTTATTGAAAATTGTTTTGTCCTTCTTTGCCTTGTATTTTATACTCATGGTTTTGTACTGTTAGTATGTTCATCATAGCACTAAAATGCTACTCCAACAGAAATGGGCCCTTAGTTGAGTACACTACTGTATGGGCCCTTAGTTGAGTACACTATTGTATCAGATCATCTATGATAGCTCAAAATTTTAATTAATGTGTCAATACTCACTTTTATCAAGTTGATCTGGTGTTCTGCACAAAGGGCTTCAACCAATTTTACATACATTGGTTCGTCACAGTTTGAAGCAAGAACACAAAGGTGGGCTTGGCGTCTAAAATATGAAGATTTATATTCGTTACACCAATAAACCATGAATTCAAATACAGTATTCAATGTGTATTTGCCTACATTAAACCATTTTATATAAAAACTATCACAATGTATTGATTGGATCAGATTCAGTTTACAAGAGAGACTTAGTTTTGAATCAAGCTTAGAAGGATTTACAACATCAGCATCAGAGTTCATGGATCTCTAACAGAGATCCACTTCAGTTATGGAAACCATATCAAAAACTATTAAATCAAGGGTAGAGGTACAAATGGTAAATTTGGTTTAATCCCCCTGCTGTACAAGCCTTAAATGTAAAAAGGCTGGAACGCAGTGGAGGGAACATGGTGCTAGCCAGGAAGCAGCTGCCCTAGCTTGCACTGGGTTCCCCCACTGTGCTTCTGCTTTTAAAATGTATTAAAAAGCAGCAGGCTCCTAAGACATTTAAAAAGCAGAGGTGCAGAGTCTCAGACTGGGTGTGAGTTGGAAATAGTTGATTCCTGGCTCAAGCCAGGTCCCTACTGCTCCCCACAGAGATGGTGCTGGGGGGAGCTGGCTTTTAAGCTGGCTCTCCCCAGCACCAGCTTCCCCCATTACTGCCTCCTAGAGAGAAACCAGAGGACGGCGGAAGCGACTAGTCAACTACTGGATAAGCTTTTGCTTATCGGATAGTCAACTAGTCACTTATGATTGTAAAGTAAAAACCAAGTAAAAACCTATGTCCCAGCAAGGCAGGGTGAGGACAGTGCTACCTTTAAGCCAGAGGTTCCCAACCTTTTCCAGGTGGGGACCCATTTTGACAATTCAGGAAGACATGGTGACTGAGAGCAATTGAAAAAAATGTGTGAATGGCTCCTTAAGAGTCACCTGGGAGACACCTGGCAACCCTTTTGAAATATAATGGCGATCAGTATTTGGGTCCCAACCCATAGGTTGGGAAACCCTGTCTGAGCTGAGAGGCAGCACAGCTTCACAGGTACTGAGCCCCTGGCTGGACGGGGCTGATTAATCACCTGTCCCAGCAACTCAGAGGGAATGCTGGGTGGGGACCTCAAGTTTAATTATGACCTTTGCAGTACACAATATTTGAACAGATGGGAAATACGAGACACCCTAAAGAAGGCACTTATAGGATTCAAGCAAGGAAAACTATAGGATTCAAGCAAGGAAAACTATAAGCAATGAATATTTATATATATATATATTATTTATTTTGTCAATTAAAATGACTGCAGTAGATTGAGCTCTGCATGTATTTTTTCCCTATCAGAGCCAGACTAGAATTATAGTAGTGGTTCAATCTCTTCAATTCTATAAAAAAATGCATGTTGGATAAAAGTGGGGGAAGTACATAACATAAGAACGACCGTACTGGGTCAGACCAAAGGTCCATCTAGCCCAGCATCCTGTCTACCAACAGTGGCCAGCACCGGGTGCCCCAGAGAGGGTGGACAGAAGACAACGATCAAGCGATTTGTCTCCTGCCATCCCTCTCCAGCCTCTGACAAACAGAGGCCAAGGACACCATTTTATCCCCTGGCTAATAGCCTTTTATGGACCTAACCTCCATGAATTTATCCAGCTTCTCTTTAAACTCTATTATAGTCCTAGCCTTCACAGCCTCCTCTGGCAAGGAGTTCCACAGGTTGACTACACGCTGTGTGAAGAACTTTCTTGTATTAGTTTTAAACCTGCTACCCATTAATTTCATTTGGTGTCCTCTAGTTCTTCTATTATGGGAACTAATAAATAACTTTTCTTTATCCGCCCTCTCCACACCACTTATGATTTTATAGTCCTCTATCATATCCCCCCTCAGTCTCCTCTTTTCTAAACTGAAAAGTCCCAGTCGCTTTAACCTCTCCTCATATGGGACCCGTTCCAAACCCCTAATCATTTTAGTTGCCCTTTTCTGAACCCTTTCCAAGGCCAAAATATCTTTTTTGAGGTGAGGAGACCACATCTGTACACAGTATTCAAGATGTGGGCGTACCATAGTTTTATACAGGGGCAGTAAGATATTCTGGGTCTTATTTTCTATCCCTTTCCTAATAATTCCTAGCATCCTATTTGCCTTTTTGACCGCCGCTGCACTCTGTGTGTAAGTTTTCAGAGAACTGTCCACGATAACTCCAAGATCTTTCCTGATTTGTCGTAGCCAAATTAGCCCCCATCATACTGTACGTATAGTTGGGGTTATTTTTCCCCGATGTGCATTATTTTCCACTTATCCACATTAAATTTCATTTGCCATTTTGTTGCCCAATCACTCAGTTTGGTGAGATCTTCTTGGAGTCCCTCACAGTCTGCTTCTGTCTTGACTATCCTAAACAGTTTGGTATCATCTGCAAACTTTACTACCTCACTGCTTACCCCTTTCTCCAGATCATTTATGAATAAATTGAAAAGGATTGGTCCCAGGACTGACCCTTGGGGTACACCACTAGTTACCCCTCTCCAATCCGAAAATTTACCATTTATTCCTACCGTTTGTTTCCTGTCTTTTAACCAGCTCTCAATCCAAGAAAGGACCTTCCCTCTTATCCCATGGCCATGTAATTTACACAAGAGCCTTTGGTGAGGGACCTTGTCAAAGGCTTTCTGAAAATCCAAGTATACTTAAAGATAATGTACCACTTAAAGATAATGGGATCTAACAGAGGAGCCACCTGGATCATGGGCATGAGTTTGGTTCTGGTCTCCGGGACCATTCTTTTGGGGAAAAAAGTAGTATGGAATGAATATTAAAAGGGTCTGAGTGACCACACCCATACCTGATTATAACCAAAACACCAAGTGTTCCATCCCAGTGCCACGCATCCCATTATCTCGAGATGAAGAAGGCTAAAAATCAGGTTCTTAGCATTGCACTCACCACTTTCTAAGTATTCACCTACTGAATGTCACCATGATCCTGTGTGAATACTCATTTTGTTCCTACCTTTTTCTTCCCCACCAAATAAGATTTTACATTGTTTTTTTTGAGCTGCCGATATGTTTTTCGGCAATATTATATTTTTTGAAGTATGTTTCAGGTCGTTGACTGCACACAATTTCTTTTTCCTTTCTCACTTTTTTTATATCTGTCTATTGCCTTGAAGTTACAGGTTTGTCAGACTATTTTTATCACTCATAAAAAGAGTGAAGGGGTATCCGACATTGTTGAGAGTCATCATTCAAAACCTGTAGTTTTATTGTAGTTTTGAAAGTCACTTTATCTACACCTAAAATTATTCACATGCCTCTCTCTTACTTTTCCAGTAAGAGTGTGTTCAGAGACCAACTCATAACATTCATAATAAGTTTCAGGTTCATGTTCTGTTTTGAAAGGTTTCCTTTACAATATATTATACAGACATTACCAAAAAGCTTAAGACAAATGTATCTAAATAAACCTATCCCCAATATGATTGTGATAAAAGTTAAAGGTGCACTATTTAGTTTAACGGACTCCAAGTCAAACAATTTTATCTTCAATAATCCCTTGAAAAGTATCAGCCCTCCATTGCAAGGGCCATACCAAAGAAGTTTAAATAGAGGCTCAAGCAAAGGACACTCAAGACTCGATTTCCTCAAGTCAAATCACATTGTCTGTGCTATTCCACAACTGTTCACCTTACATGATGCAAGCATACAAGATAAATACAGGAAACTCAACATCTTGGCACTGTACCCTTTAATTCTTGGATTACTAGTTTTACTTAGGGCAGTAAAGCAAAGGGCTGTTAGTCTTCTTGTTTATACGATCAGCTTTCAAAGCAAAACCTTTTAAGGTCAATGGAGGGCCCATTACCTACACAAATCATATGCCCCACACACACACACATTAACGTGACTATACAGATTTACTGGTTAGAAAACAGTCCCAGGATAATACCTACTTGTCCAAGGCTTTGGCAGCTTCACGAATACCACGAGCTAAGCCATCGTGGATGAGTGCGGTCTTCAGCACTTCTTGCAGGGCGGTGTTGACATCCATTACACCTCCAGCAGTAATGCTAAACAATCGAACACAGAAACATGACGCCTCGCCCGCCTGCCGGCCTCACGAGCCGCGGACACTTTGCCTGCAAAGGCCGGGGCAGCGACAGGCGGGGAGGGGGGCCAGGTGCGCACGGACCCAGCGCCCTGCAGCTGCCCAGCTGCCTGCCCCGGCCGCACCGGAAGACCCAGACGCGGCCATGCCGCCGCCGCCGCCCGCTCCGCCCTCCCCCCACGCGGGCCGAGCACGTGGCGGGGACGCGCAGGCCCGGGATAGGAGCCCCGCGCGCTAGCACGTGGCGCGCGCGGAGACAGCCTCTCCCCCCTCCCCTCCGGCCCGCCCGCGTCCCTCCCCCCGGCCCGGGTCTCACCCTTCCTCGGCCATGGTCGGTTGGGGGTCGCTCCCGCCCGGGTTTTGCTGAAACACAGAGACGGACGGTTAGTGGCGGCTGCAGCCCCGACCTGCCCCCGCCCAGCCCCGCGAGGTGCCCGGCGGCCCGAGCTCTCACTCACCCCCTCAGCCTCTGCGAGTCAGCCGCGAAAGAGGGGGGCGGGGCCCCGGCGGCGGCCAGTTAAAGGCGCGAGGACCCGGGCGCTGCCGGAAGAAGGTGTCCGCGACACTGCCTGACTCGCAGCGGAAGCGCGGCAAGGGCGCGCGGGTGCCAGTCACTGAGTCGCGTTCCCACGCCGGCCATAAACCCCTGTCCCGGACCCCTCTGGCTACCCCCGAGTGACGTGTTTCGGCCTAAACTGCCTCACTCACAGGTGCCCCTGGCTTCCGCGTTGGGCTCCTCCCAAAAGCCCTGGGGCGGGGCCCTCCGCTCTGCCCCGCCCCCACTGGCACCCGGGCGGTGTGCTGGTGGCTGCACTGCGCAGGCGCACAGCAGAGCCGGCGAGCGCGCAGCTGCCAGCCCCGTAAGCCCGCCGCCTAGCGGGCGCAGCGGCTTTGCTGGCAGGAGAGCGGCTGTGGCTGCCACAGGCTGTCGCCGCACCGGGAAGCTTTGGTGACTCAAGTGCTGTTGCAATGCAACAGTTAAAACTGGTTTTGCTGCCTCCCGGTGTCCGTGTTTCATGGCCACATTGCTGGCTCCCGTGTGGACAGAGCCAAGCGCCCTGCAGTGTTGTGGGAACACAGAGCTGTGCTGCTTGGGAGTCTCCCTGAAAGCTCCCACAAACTCCTCCTCTGCTGGGAGCAGCATCAGGCATTACTCTGAGTTCTCTGTACTAAGTAATGTCAAAGCAGCACAGCAGTTTCTCCAAGCCCTTTCCCTGCACTAGCAGTCTGCCTGCTGCTGTGTTCCTAGCAGGGCTGAACAGGAGCAGTCCACTGAGTTGCCTTTTGTTTGTTCCCCAGAGGGAGCCTCTCACTCAGCTGTTAGATACTTTCTAGAGCAGTGGTCCCCAGCGTTGAGTGGCTGCCGGGCGTCCAGGGGCGGGGCCACGCACGTGCCGGGCGCCCAGAGGCAGGGCCACACACGAGCTGCGCGCCCGGGGGCAGCACTGCGCATGTGCCGCGCGCCCGGGGCAGGGGCCGGCAACACACCCCGGGCCAGCACCGCGCATGGGCCGCGGGCCCGGGGCCGCCCACGAGCCACGCACCCCAGGCCGGCACCGCACATGTGCCCTGGGGCCGGGGCTGGAGCCGCCCACGCGCCCCGGGCCGGCCCTGCGCATGTGCCGCGCGCCCAGGGGAGGGGCCGCCCATGCGTCCCGCGCCTGGAGCCGGCACCATGCATGTGCAGCGCGCCGGGGGCGGGGCCAGCCCAGATGTTTCAGCGGGCGCCCAGAAATCCCCCGGCGGGGGCCATGGCACCCGCGGGCACCGCGTTGGGGACCACGGTTCTAGAGCAGTGGTCTCCAACCTTTTTACATCCAAGATCACTTTTTAAATCTCAGAACAGGCGAAAACCTACCGCCCCATCCCTGCCTTGAAGCTCCGCCCCTTCCTTGAAGCCCCGCCCTCTCTATTCTCTTCCTGTCCATCACTTGCTATCCCCAGCCCTTACTTACACACTCTGATAAACAGTTTGTTTTTAAATTATGCGATACATACAATTAAAATCACGTGTTTATAGTTATGAAATAAATGGTCTGTTTTTTATTCATGCTATTTAAATCTAAAATGAAGCATTTATAATTATACATTTTGTGGGGACAGAGTACTGCGGCTGGGGGCAGAGGACAGGGTTCTGCAGCAGGGGACAGGATGCCAGTGGGGACAGAGTTCAGGGAGTGGGGACGGGAATGGGGACAAAGTTCTGTAGCTGGGGACAGGAGAGTGGGGACAGAGTTCGGGGAGTGGGGACAGGAATGGGGACCGAGTTCTGTGGCTGGGGCCAGGGGAGTGAGGACAGTGTTCTGTGGCTCGGGAGTGGGGGCTGGGGAGTGAGGTGCCAGTGGAGGAAGAGAGTCCCCTGCATCTCCCTCCTCCCAGCATTCTCCCCCACCCCCAGGGAAACCAGCGGGTGCCTGCCCCGGGGTCAGCACTCCCCCCCCCCCCCCGTGTAGGGAAACCCTGCACGCGCGCGCGCCTGCTCTGGGACCAATCCTTCCCCCCAATCCCCCATGCAGGGAAGCCCCATGTGCGTGCGCCTGCCCAGGGGGCTGACCCCCCCCACCCGCGCAGGGAAGTCTCGTGCGTGCACGCCTGCCCAGGGGGCCGACCCCCCCACCCGCGCAGGGAAGCCCTGCGCGTGCACACCAGCCCCAGGGCCAGCATCCCCCCCCCCCCCCCCCCCCCCCCCCCCCCCCCCCCCCCCCCCCCCCCCCCCCCCCCCCCCCCCCCCCCCCCCCCCCCCCCCCCCCCCCCCCCCCCCCCCCCCCCCCCCCCCCCCCCCCCCCCCCCCCCCCCCCCCCCCCCCCCCCCCCCCCCCCCCCCCCCCGTGCAGGAAAGCCCCGCACGCACACCTGCCCAGGGGGGCCGACCCCCCTGCGCAGGGAAGCCCCACGCTCACGCGCCTTCCCCAAGGCCAACCCCCGCGCGTGCTGGGAAACCCCCTGTGCACCTCCCGTGGGGCTGACTCACCCCTCCTGTGCGGTGCAGGGGGCCGGCAGAGCAGCTAGTACACTTCTGGAATTACTGGAAGTGGAGCTAAGCTGCGGGACTTCTGAAGCTGACACTACCTCCGTTTTCTCTTGAGGTAAGTAGTGGGGCTTCTGGGGGGTGGGAGGGAAATGGGGGCGGGGTGGACAGGACGCCTCGTGAGCGACTGGTCGAGGCCTCAAGATCGACCAGTAGCTCGCGATCGACCTGTTGGTGACCACGGTCCTAGAGCTTTGAAAAGGAAAGGGCACCTGCAGGGCAGCAGAGATCGTAAAACATTGAGCACAGCCATCAGGGCAGGCATTATGGGATACTGGCAGAAGCCAGTTCTTTCAAACAACAAAGTCCCCGATGTTTTTTGTTGACAATAAAGGGAGAGGAAAAAACAAACAATTCTTACAGAGATGGAGTTTTTTTTGTTGCCAAAACTGGGTATTTCTCCTCCCCCCCCCCAATCCCCAACAAAAGTTGCATTGTAGTGTGTACGTTCTCACTGATTTGTCAACAAAAGGCAGGGTTTGGTGACAAAACCATACTGAGAAATTGTCATTAAAACTTTTAGGGTAGTGCAGGCATTTTCTCACACTCCTGAGCAACAAGTTTCAACAAGGAAAGTGTACTGTTTTAAAGACATAGGTCACCCCCAGACATACACTTATCAAATGTTACTAGAAATGTTAGCATGTAATTGAATAGTCATGTAACCACATCACATTTTAGTTGTTACACTATTATTCAGTAGTCCCCGGGGATGGGGACAGCAGCCAGTGTGCCACTCCTGGGGAGCCCCCTGCCATCCTGCACTGCTGCCTATCAGAGGCAGCAGCACAGGGCAACAGCAGACCCTGTCCGTATAGGTCTGAGCACACACGGAGAGAGGCTGGTATGCAGCAGCAGCTCCCGTCTGTGAGGTGCTCGCCTCCCCCCCCCCCCCATGAACAGAGGCTGCTCCATGAGATGCTGGAACAGCCTTTGTCCACGGGGAGCTCGGATAAGCCCAGGTTTATCAGTTAATTGTGTAGTCGTCTATATGTTGACATCCCTAATAGTTACACCAAGAGAAGGTGGTTTTATTATAACTCTCTCTCCCATCAGCATAGAGTGTCTTCACCAGACACTCAACAGTGCTGTACATGTAATCATGTCCTAAGTTGCTGCTGACATAACATGGAGACAGCATGCTAGAGCAGTCCCTGCCGGCAGGGCACCTGGGCTCCCCATGAACACAGGCTGCTCTGGATGCCCACACAGTGCTTGCCTGAGGTGTGCCCCAGCTCCTTATGGACAGAGGCTTCTGCAACACCAGAGCAGCTCCTGCCTGAGGGGCACCTGCGTTTGCCACAGATAGAGGCTATTCCAATTGAGAGCAGCCCCTGTCCACAGTGGGCCCCCTGCATGGCTGGAGCAGCTGCCTTCCCATGGCAGGTGGGGAGCTGCTCCAGCCCCCACATGTTAATGGTTAACCAGAACGGGTAAGCATTACTCATTTACCAGTTAACCGGTTAACCTTTCACATCCCTAATCACCACAAATTTTTCTCCTGTCAATGTAGCTCTAATTCTGGTGACTCTGGGGTGGAGGGCTTGGACAAACTTGGTGCACAGATCCAGAAACGTGGTCTTTTGCTTCTGAAAGTTCTGAAGCCGTTGCTCATCATCACAAATCTGCATTCTGATGTGACCTCATCAACCAGTGCTTGTTTCTTGGCCACCAAGCGGCAATCCATCATGTAGAGCTGATCTGGGAGTGCCAGCAGCAACCTGCCATTTTTATTTGCCATGTGTATCTGCACCCAGTCATTGTCATCAAATTTCTCTTCCTCTTCAGACATCTGGTTATAGTCATACTTGAAATTTTGCAAATACAGGAGACTTGTGTATACTGTATCAGCAACAATTACTTGTATTGTCATAAGTTCTGCAGACCAGATGCTTCTGGTATGGGGCTGTGAGAATTTAAAATACACAAAAATTATGTAATGAAACAAGAAAATGTGTTGAAGAAAATGGCTTTATGGGAACGTGATCCCTATTCCTCAGAAATACATGAGTGAATCACTAGAATCCCCCAAATACAGGACTATGTAGCACTTTAAAGACTAACAAGATGGTTTATTGTGAAAATGTCTCACCAGGCATAACCCAGGATGAGGGTACCGGACACATTGGGATATATATCTGTGGTGCACTGTATTTTCCATAGATGCCAGAGCTTTTGGTGATTACATGGAGTGCCGTCACAAGGAGCCAAGAGTGCATACTCCCAAGCAATATGCAAATGTCATAGGCAGTACACCGCTGTAACTTACATCAATGTAACTTTGTACGGTAGATATAGCCTTAGTTTTCTACCTGTAAAACAAGGATAATAAAGCTACTTCACAGAAATGCTGAAATGATTAATTAAGGTTTATAAAGTGCTAACATTCACAAAAATGCACTCCAAAATCCGTAACAACTGGACAATACGTTGACTCTCATATTCCCAGCTTATTTTGACTAATGACTCTTGACAGCATTTTTTAAAATGTTACTAACTATGCATAGACCTGAGGACAAGTGGAAGATTCCCTTTATATATAAAATGGATCTATATGGAGTCCAACGAAACATCATATTTCAGAAAAACTTTCCTAAAACATTTGTGGCTGGTCCTGTTTACAGAGGTGTGAGTCCAGCAGACAGAAGTCAATTATGTCTCTTGATGGAAGGGCCAAAAATGTCACAGGCCTATACAAATATACAGTAACAGAGTGAGGAATGTATACTCCCATGGGGCTCGTCTACACTGGCCCCTTTTCCGGAAGGGGCATGTTAATTTCAGCTATCGTAGTAGGGAAATCCGCAGGGGATTTAAATATCCCCCGCGGCATTTAAATAAAAATGTCCGCCGCTTTTTTCCGGCTTTTAGAAAAGCCGGAAAAGAGCGTCTACACTGGCCCCGATCCTCCGGAAAAAGCGCCCTTTTCCGGAGGCTCTTATTCCTACTTTGAAGTGCATTTTGGAGTGCATTTTGGAGTGCATCTATGGAATAAGAGCCTCCGGAAAAGGGCGCTTTTTCCGGAGGATCGGGGCCAGTGTAGACGCTCTTTTCCGGCTTTTCTAAAAGCCGGAAAAAAGCGGCGGACATTTTTATTTAAATGCCGCGGGGGATATTTAAATCCCCCGCGGATTTCCCTACTACGATAGCTGAAATTAACATGCCCCTTCTGGAAAAGGGGCCAGTGTAGACGTAGCCATAGTGTTCTGATATGGTCCCATTTATTATTCTTATTGTGTTTGCATGTAGTGGACAAAAAATTAAAAATGAATGCAGACTATCAACAATGAAGTGGGTAAAATCTTATTATGGGTTAAGTTAAAACCTCATTAATTGATGTGAATACTCCTTTCAGTTAACACAACAATAAAGACTATCCCTCACCTAAGATAGAAGGAGTATGTTATCCTGTCCAAGAGCTTTTACTGAGTATTGTTTGGGGTAAAAAAGAGAGAAATTGTCACAATGCATAGGACCTAAGAAAGCCAAATGACCAGCCAGAGAGAGGGAGCTGCTGAAAGTGTGGTGTCTGACCTGTGAAGAAACCTGGGGAGACATTTTGTGGTCAGGGTGAAGGCTGAAAAAAGTTCTCTTGGTACCATGAGCAATGAAGCTGTTTCCTGCTGTTTGCTTCCTACTGTGTTCAGAGACACGGGACTTTGTACATTCTTTGAAAACAAACAAAACCCCATCAAGGAACTACTTGACTATAGAATCATAAAATATTAGAACTGGAAGGGACCTCGAGAGATCATCAAGTCCAGTCCCCTTCCCCCACAGCAGGACCAAGCACTGTCTAGATCATCCCTGAAAGATGTCTATCCAACCTGCTTTTCAATATGTCCAGTGATGGAGTTTCTACAACCTCCCTAGGCAATTTATTCCAGTGTTTAACCACCCTGACAGGCAGGAAGTTTTTCCTAAGTTTTGCTGCAATTTAAGCCCATTGCTTCTTGTCCTATCATGAAAGGCCAAGGAGAACATTTTTTCTCTTTCGTCCTTGTAACATCCTTTTAGATACTTCAGATTTCTCCAATCACAAATTTATTCTCCTAATTTGAAAAAAAACCTACTAATTTGGGGTAGTCACCAAGGTAAAAAGGAATGACCAAATTTATAAAGAGCCTGGGGCACCAGGGCATGAGTTTGACATACCATGTGATTTGGATCCTGAACAGAGGGTGACTTGAAAAATAACTGAGGGCTTGATATTAGCAGGAAAGCACTTTTATGGTTTGTTTTTCATCCTGTTAGGCATAAAAACAAACCATGTTTGTGGTTATTAATCATGTCACATGTTAGTGTCAAGTGCCAATTTCAAAATGACAATTTTTTAATATTTGTATTGTAACTATTTTGATCATGTCTATTGTTAAACATAACAAAGAGTCCATTCAATAGTTCTGTGAATCCAATTTTTCTATAACAGTACACGCTTCACTATAGATCCTTTCTTATTGTACTATTCTTCAGTTGCTAACTGCCAACAGGCTTTTGTGTTCTCTCAGTCAACTGTGGGGTTTCCCCCTTTGTGTTGCTGGGCTCCTCGTGGTCAAGCTCCAACATTTCACACTCTAAATTAATGCTTCTTTTGAACCACTTTTCCCTCTGGTCCACTCATACCCATAATAATCTCCCCACCCCCTCCCAGTGGAGTAAAGCAAATGAACCTCATACTACTCCTGTCTACACTCACAGGGCACAAAGAAGCCTCAGTTGTGGCTGTTAAACTGACCTTTAAGGCTTTAGCCTCCTCTAGGTCCTATGCAGAATTTAAAATGGAGGGCATGCCTTGAAAACAAGAGTAAGGGGACCCAATCCACCTTTCCTTTCCCAAATGGCCAAAACTCCCTCTGGCAGCCAAAGCTATTCCCCGGAAGCAGGGAGCTTCAAAGCATGCTTGCTTTTCATTTGAGCACATACTCCTATTGCCAGTCTCTTGATCCTCTCCCTCTATGCTGATCCCATGTCAAGTTCCCCAGCTACATGTCCCTTTGACCTGGGACACAACCCCCTAGCACCACAGAAATAAGGTTTATCGCATCAGCTGATAGTACCACATGGATCTACTGATCTGTGCATAGTGACTTCTGCATCAGTCTCTACACACAAACTCAAATCCCATCCCATCCAGAGGACTTATGGGTATAGCAAAGCCTCCTTTATCCCCATTATCTTAGGCTATGTCTACACTGGCGCAATCTTGCACCAGAGCTATGCAAATGAGACTAAGCGTGGAATATCGCCGAGCCTCATTTGCATATCCAATGAGCTGCCATTTTGCGGAAGGGGCTTTTGCGCAAGAAGGAGCTGTCTCCACTGCCCCTTCTTGCGCAAGAAAAACCCTCTTGTGCAATGCTGTTACACTGATTATTTTCAGGAATAACAGCATTGCACAAGAGGGTTTTTCTTGCGCAAGAAAGGGCAGTGGAGACAGCTCCTTCTTGCGCAAAACCCCCTTCCGCAAAAATGGCGGCTCATTAGATATGCAAATGTGGCTCGGCTATATTCCACACTTAGCCTCATTTGCATAGCTCTGGCACAAGATTGCACCAGTGTAGAAATCACCTTAGAGTGCAGCCATATTGGCAGGAGGAGGAGGTAAGAACTCTCACTCTCTTTCTTTCTTTAGCCCAGAGAGACTGAGAACAGAGACTTTTGTTCTGGACTTTTAAGATTTTGGCATTCTGAACCTTATTTCTGACATAAGGGCCTTTAAAGAGGTTTCCAATCTCTCCATCCATAGGGCTTAATTAAAAGGGGGACCTAGTTCTGTTAATTAGTGTGCTTGGTTTCTCATTACACTGATCTGAGCAAGCACACTTGTTGACACACAGATAGAATAGTATAGGGTGAGGTATATCTGCAGTAGCATATCTGGCCAAGAGGGAGAGCATGAAAAGTTTCCATCTCAATGTGCAGTGAATGACAATAACAGAAAAAAGTACACAAATGAACAAGAGGGAAAAAATAAGACTTTCTTGGAACTTTGTAAAATTTAAAGCTTTCACTTTCTATAGGTTAGAGTTTCCTTTTAAGTTGAGAGAACTAACCATACACAGAAAACGTAATAACATCCAACATGCATCCCTAACTACCCATCCTCTATGCCCAGATTTCTGTTTTCTTTGGATGTCTTCCAAAATTATTCCTAACTCCCTTGCTCCTCAACAAGAGGACAGCTGGTACCCTAATTGTGTCTTCACCTGATCAGAATAAGTTAGGAATGCTTCTCAATATACACCTGGAAACATTTGGGAGAATGGGCAGCATGTGTAGATAGCGGCAGATTTAGGGCAGGGTGAGCAGGGCCCTGCGAAATTTCGCTGCCCAGGGCTCCGCGGCACTGCCCTGGGTCCCGCAGCACTCTCATCCGCCCCTGTGTGTAGACTCTATTTGGCAACACCTCAGGAAGAAAAATCCAAAGCTTCTGCCTGAACCTTAACCAAGAAAAGTCTGAATTGCTTTTTTTCATCTCCAAGGCATGCTGAGCCTAATGATGACAATGTAAATCTCAATGTTAACTGTTTCAATGCTGATCAAAACATACAGAAAACAAATTTACAAATTCTACTAGAAATAAGTTGGCATCATGAATGGTTGAAGCATGAGTTATAGACAGTACCATATTGTACCACCATAGTACCACCATAATGAGATCCAGTGACTGGCAGCCCAAGCAAACAGTTGCATCCTGTCTTTACAAGGAGGGTAGTTAATTATTGGACAATTTACATGGCGATGCAGTGAGTTCTCCATTCCTCCAAATCTTTAAATTGAAAACTAGCTCTCTTTGTCAAACATAGCTCAAACAGAAGTTGTGTTCTTGATATAGAAATTATTGATTAAGGTTCCGTGGCCCATATTATGCAGGAAGTAAGACTAGATGATCATCATAGACTTTGTCCTAATTCTATGAATTTTGTGTGACGGTCACTCCTACTTTGCTCCATGCTGGCTTGTCTCAGGTTTGGAAGACTGAATGACAGAAGAAATAAAGAACATTTTTCTTGGATTTTATTCCAGTTGTAACCAGGGGCGGATATAGGGCAGGGTGAACGGGACTGCTGCCCTGGGCCCCGCGCTTCAGAAAGCCCCGCGCATGCACCGTGGCGCCGCTGCGCATGCGCAGTGGCAAAGGGGGGGCCCTGCAGAATTATGCTGCCCGGGGCCCCGCAAAACAGTCATCTGGCAGCAGCCAAGGGGCCGGGTTCAATATCTAAGGGTTCCTTTTCATCCATATTACACAGAACCAGCTCGAGCTCCCACCCAGTAGCCTGGGAATTTCACATACCCTGGGGTGCCTCTGAGAGGCAATGCTTCCCCACTCGCAAACACAGAGTCTGAGCGTAGAAAAGAAACTTTTAATGAAAGAGGGAGAGAAGTCACATGGCATTAGCTTGGGAAAATACCACAACCAGAGTTCATACCCCCCACAAGTAACCATCCCAGCTCAAATGGATTGAGCAATGTCCTTTGCCTCTCAGTCTCACTAGTCCAACAATGTAAGGATCCCATTCACACACACAGACTTTCTCCGTATCCCGCTTCAAATGCCCCACTTACAGCTCTGTCCAGTCAGTGCGGACCCAGACACATCACCCTGATGACTCCACTCATTGGGCCTGAGGCAATGCCACCTTTGTGCTGCTCCTGTGGTCCATTTGCTCCTGCCAGCTGCCCCGCTGGCCGCCTGCTGCTGCTGCTACCAGCTGCCCGCTGGTCGCTCCCACCAGCTGTCCTGCTGGCCGCCTACTTCTGCTAGCTTCCCTGCTGGCTGCTGGGTCTGGCTCCAGGGCAGATTAGTGATTTCAGCTCTTAGCCACCATCTAGGCTAGCCAAAAGATTCCAGCTTCTACTGGAATAACGAAGAGATTCCTTATGAAATCTGCTTTAGGTCTATCCTTAGAACAGGGGGGAAAGAAGACAGGTTGAACCAGTATTACGGTTCTTGCTGGCTGAAGTCTCCCCTCCCCCATCTCTTCCACTTAAATCTGGCCTGATGGAGGATCAATTGATAGAATGGAATGTGAAGTATTGTAACTAATTTGGCTGTTGTGGGGTCACAAATCAAGCTACCCCTAAATGTAGGAATTGTAAAATATGACACCAGTGCTTGCAGGAGAGACACCATCATTGTAAAGGGTCTCAGATGAACAAGCCTCCCCCTTGGATTTACTTAACCACACTCTGGATTCCTTCCCCACTCCAGCATGAGCTGTACTTACATGTCAACAGTTGATTATCTTGCAGGGCTTAACAATTTGAGTGAGCATACCACACCCAGGGCTGCTTTTCCCTTCCAGCTGGCTGTATTACAAGCAGTCGTTCAGATCCTGCTTACACAGTGATCATGTGTAATATTGTGCCTGTTGCTGTGATGCTCACTTCTCAGATGTTCCTTGTAACCCGTCACAAATTCTCAGGGTAGAAAAAGGACAAATGCTGATAGGCAGATTAAGCAAATATGGTGAAGCAGCACGTGCCTGTCAGTGACAAACTGGGAGGGAATCAATGGTGGTGGTGTCAGGCAGCCGCTCTCTATGCGGCTAATGATCAGGTGTAGAGTGGGCTGAGAATACTTGCTAACAACATCTGAAGCTCCTGTTCTAAATCTAGTCTTTGTCGTGGAATGAGGACGTGATCTCTTCCCTGTGCAAAACCAGCATTGACAGAGGGACATCAGCATCTGGAGAAGTTACCTTGGGCTTCAGTGTCCAGGATTCCCTGCTATGGGCAGCCGGGAAGCAAAGACCCAGGACACTTTGCAGGTCCATGGAGGGGGTAAGAGAGTTTTTCTTTCAGATCCTGCTCTTCTTAGTCTTTTGTGTTGCGGGTCTCCCCAGATCTGCCAGGTAATTGGGTGACTACTTCACCCAAGCACTGGATGCTTCTTAGATTCCCAGTTGACTTCTTTGGTTTTGGTTAGTGGTTTACATTTGCTTATGGTGGAATCTGATTTTTTTGGAGTAACTGCAACTTTGGTGGAAGAGGACACATTTTGTCTGCACTTCTCCCTCCCCTACCTTTGTTGTTTTTGTAACTAAATTTTGCACATCAGAAAGACTCAGCACTGCTAAGATCACTTTCTGGCTTTTTTTTGCCATTCATGTTCATATCTCTCTCACTTTTGAAATTGACTCGTATCGTTCCATTCTGGGGTAAGTGGCTTTTTGTTTCTTTGGGAAGGCGAGCTGAAGGGACCAGGAGCTTTTTGTCTATTTAGTAAAGGCTATGAAGAGATGAACTCGAAAGGATCTTGCTGGCCTTATTCTTAAGCTAATAGCATCCTTAGTCAAATAATGGAAAACCTTACTAGTGGGGCCTAAAGACAGTCTTGTTAAATAACTAACCTAATGCACCTTGGAAAAAGATTTTCTGGGAACTGTCTTCTGGCCTCAAACTTACTCTAGAATGCAGAATGATAGGAATACTTAAGACATTCACATGGAGGAGTGGAGGAAAAAAAACAGTAAATGTTTTAAATACTATATTTTGCAAAGCTTCTTTTGAAGGTTGCCAAGAGCTGGCAGATGACCTGCAGGTGTCTTTCTTTATTAGTAAGCTGGTTGTTTCTCCATCTCTGGGCTGTAAAACAAAAGGTATGGGACAGAATAAGTACAGCTTTTTTAAAACCACACTTAATTATCATAATACCGTGTAGACAAAAGACTACAACGTTATATACTAGAAGTTGTCAGTTTACTTAAAGATACCCTGGGCCCTAATTAGGCAGATTGTGGGCAGTTCTCACTCCTACAAGTAGTCCAATAGCTGAGTGAGTAAAGGTGACAGTGTCCAATCCTTTTGTTCTTGAAGTTGCAAACTTCAGCTGGTCTGGAAAGACATTGGGACTCTCAGCCTCTTGCACCCAGAGTCCCTTTAGCTTCTATTTGTATCCTCAGCTTGCAGGATCGAGGAGGAAGCTTCACTTGTAAAATGATACAGGAATACATGCAGAAGAAAATGATAGGTTTAAGTAACCTTTTCCTGAACCATAAGCTTAGGTCACTAATTCCAAATTCCTAGAGGGCTCATCTCTTGTAAATAGACAGCTTGCAATTTGTGTCCCAGTTTATCAGAACCTAATACAAATATTTTTAATTCAAGAAAATGGCAGACCAGAAGTTCCCGCTGAAGAGTCGAGAAGGCTTACCAGAGATCAGCTCTTCACAATGGCAGCAACAGCTTGTTTGAACTTCAGTTCAATGAGTTGCTATTCAATCTTGGGACCCTTTTTTCCAAGAGAGGTAAATCAGCTTAGCAAACTATTCTTCAAATTGCCTGTATAGTATGTAGATTTCTATTTTTTTTAAATAAGTAACTTTAAATGTTCTAATTATATTTTTTGTACATGGTGGCATCAGTCATAGAGTGTACATGTAAGTTCAGGCCCCTATTGTGCTAGGTGCTGTAAGAGAGAGTTCTTGTCCCAATGCATCTACAGCCTATTTTAGATGAGGCAGCCAAACTTTGAAGTGATTTGCCAAAGGTCACATAGAAGGTCTGTAGGAGAACAAAGAACAAAACCCAAGTCTCTTGGGGTATGTCTACACTACAAAGTTAAATCGAACTAACAGCCGTTAGTTCGAATTAACTTTCATAGGCGCTACACAGGCAAATCGCTAGTTCGAACTTAATTCGAACTAGCGGAGCGCTTAATTCGAACTAGGTAAACCTCATTCTACGAGGACTAACGCCTAGTTCGAATTAAGTAGTTCGAATTAAGGGCTGTGTAGCCACTTAATTCGATCTACAGGCAGTCCCTGACTTACGGCGGATCCACACTTACGAACGGGGCTTTTCTCGCCCCAGAGCTCACGGGCGGCGGGTCGCCACCCGTGACTTCCGGGGCGAGAAAAGCTTCTCCTGGTCTCCCTGGTCTGCTGGGGGGTCAAGCAAAGCCGCTGGACCCCCCCCCCAGCAGACCAGGGACACCCGAGCAAAGCCGCCGCCTGGGCGGCTTTGCTCCCGGGAAACGAGTAAAGCCGCCCAGGCAGCGGCTTTGGTCGGGTGTCCTTGGTCTGCTGGGGGGGTCCAGCGGCTTTGCTGGACCCCCCCAGCAGACTAGGGGAACAGGAGCAAAGCCGCGGAGCACGCCCGCAGCGGGACAGCCCAAGCGCGCCCGGGCTGTCCTACTGCGGGCGTGCTCCAAGGCTTTGCTCCCTGGCTCCCTTCAGACCAGGGAGACAGAGAGCAAAGCCTTGGAGCACGGCCACAGGGGGACAGCTCAAGCACGCCCGGGCTGTCCCGCTGCGGGCGTGCTCCACGGCTTTGCTCTCCGTCTCCCTGGTCTGCAGGGAGATGGAGAGCAAAGCCGCGGAGCACGCCCGCAGCGGGACAGCCCAGGCGCGCTTGAGCTGTCCCCCTGCAGGCGTGCTCCAAGGCTTTGCTCCCCGTCTCCCAGCAGACCAGGGAGATGGGGAGCAAAGCCTCGGAGCACGCCAGCAGTGGGACAGCCGCGGCGCGCCTGGACTGTCCCGCTGCCCGCATGCTCTGCGGCTTTGCTCCGGGTCTCCCAGGTCAGCAGACCAGGGAGACGGAGCAAAGCCGTGGAGGACTTGGGCGGTCCCGCCACCCCCGTCTCCCTGGTCTTCTGGGAGGAGGGGTGCAGCTAGTGCCTCCCCCCCCCCCAGCAGACCAGGCTTTTCTTGCCTACCCGCGAGTAGCTGGGGGCTGCCGGGTTGGTCCCGCAACGCTGCTCCGGACCAATCGGGCAGCACCCCAGCTGCTCTGCCCCAGGCGTCCTGATTCAGCCACTACTGGTCAGTTTCAGCCTAGGGACGCCTAGGGCAGAGCAGCTGGGGTGCTGCTGGGTTGCTCCAGTAGCGCGGCTCCTCCGCGCTACTGGAGCAACCCAGCAGCACCCCAGCTGCTCTGCCCCAGGCGTCCCCAAGTCAGCCGCTGCTGAAACTGATCAGCGGCTGACTACAGGAAGCCCGAGGCAGAGTTGGTCAGCCCCAGGCTTCCTGGAATCAGCCGCTGATCAGTTTCAGCAGCAGTTGACTTGGGGACGCCTGGGTTTCTTAAGTTGAATCTGTATGTAAGTCAGACCTGGCATCCAGATTCAGCCGCGGTTGAAACTGATCAGTTTCAGCAGCGGCTGACGCCAGTTCCGACTTACATACAGATTCAACTTAAGAACAAACCTACAGTCCCTATCTTGTACGTAACCCGGGGACTGCCTGTACTGGGAGGCTAGCCCTCCCCAGCTTTCCCTGGTGGCCACTCTGGGAACCACCAGGGAAACTCGTCTGCTCCCCTCCCGGCCCTGGAGCCGTTAAAGGGGCACGGTCTGGCTACGGTGCCCGTGCCAGGTGCAAGCCTGCCAGCACCCAGCCAGCAGACCCTGCACCTGGCACGGCACGAACCAGCCACCCGCTGCCACCCAGCCCTCTGCCTTTTCCCGGGACAAGGCTGGTGGCCTGCCCAGGTCCGCAAGAGGCGGGCGCCCACCTGGTCTAGTGCGGAGATCGTAACTTCATCCACGACCTCCGCACTAGGCACAGGAAAGTGGCCGTCTAGGGCAGGATAGCTGCCAGCCTGGCCACCCAGGAGCAGGTTTGCATGAAAATCAGGGTGGTCAACTGAGACCCCCGACCCTGAGCCCTGAGCTTAGAATGGCCGTACTGGGTCAGACCAAAGTCCATCTAGCCCAGTAGCCTGTCTGCCGACAGCGGCCAACAATAGGGACTCTGGAGGGGATGGACCGAAGACAATAACCAAGCCATTTGTCTCATGCCAGCCATCTCCAGTCTGCCACAAACAGAGACCAAGGACACCATTTCTGTCCCCTGGCTAATACCACTCAATGGACCCAACCTCCATGAATTTATCTAACTTCTCTTTAAACTCTGTTCTAGTTCTAGCCTTCACAGCCTCCTGCAGCAAGGGGTTCCACAGGTTGACTATTTGCTTTGTGAAGAAGAACTTTCTGTTATTAGTTTGAAGCCTGCTACCCATTCATTTCATCTGGTGTCCTCTAGTCCTTCTATTATGGGAACTAATAAGAATTTTTCTTTATGCATCCTCTCCACACCACTCGTGATTTTATAGACCTCTATCATATCCCCTCTCAGCCTGAGAACTGTCTGTCTGGGATGGGGGTCGGGTCCCTTTAAGCACAGTCCTCCGCTAGCCTGAGGCAGAAGCTCCACGCTCTAAGTCCTAATCTGATGCCCTGCCGGCACTGCTTCCGGCCATCCTTAACCCCGGTTCAGGGTCCACTCAATGTGGACATGCTAGTTCAAATTAGCAAAATGCTAATTCGAACTAGTTTTTAGGTCTAGATGCGTTAGTTCGAATTAGCTTAGTTCAAATTAGTGTAGACATACCCTTGACTACCATTCTAGTGCTCTATCCCTTGACCACTCCACTCCCCTCACTTCTTCCACTGCCTAACCCAGGGGTGGCCAAACTTTTTTCAACGAGGGCCAGATTTGATGAAGTGAACATGCGTGAGGGCCGGCCATTTTGCCTGACATTCTTTGAACCATTAAAATTAAATGCAAATTAACTATTTTATGCAAAGTTTATTGCAAACAGCATACTTTTCATTTCGTCACATGGATGACAAATCTAAACAGGTGTTAAATCACTCTGCCTTTCATATCTGAAGGCCAGATGAAAAAAAAAATCCAGGAAGCTGAAATATATGTCAGGAACATTGTAAAGTACATTACATATTATTGGTAATAAAGGTTGTCTGTCAACTTTTAAGTTCAAAAAATATGAACAGGAACATAACACCAAGTATACATGTTGTGTCCAAATATATTTATAACTGATTTAGACCAACTGACATTAACTGAGATTTTACAATGTATTCATCTTAATACATATGGATTCGTTGGGGGCCATAAAAGATAGATATTGCCAAATTACCTGGGGGGCCGTATTAAACCAGAACACGGGCCGCAATTGGCCCGCGGGCCGGACTTTGGACATGCCTGGCCTAACCCATCCACTTATGACTTCCCTCTCAGTCTTCCCCAGGCTAAAGTTTGGTGGGCTGGCACATAGCAAAGGTAGTTTTCCTATCACTTTAAATTGCGCAGACTTTGTGTGCAAGTTAAGAAAAATGAATGTAGAGCTCTATGCCACTTCAGAATGATCTTTTTATCAGAGCAAATTCATTGTCAGAGAGAGCAGGAGGAATGTCCTGGTCTGTTGGCCAGATCATCCCCACTTGGGGCAATATCTACAGGAGAGGGCTAAAGATTTTTCTCCTTGAACATTCCATTGTTTCACCCATCTATTTCATGGAATGATCGTCAAGGCTTGCCCCCGAAATGTTGCATAGCCACCATGATGTGAGACTAGTTCTCTGTGCAGAGGCCTTTTACCTCTGTTCCAGTGTTGGAACCACCCTCTGATTTCCCCACACACACATCCACCCCCGCACTGCGGCCCCAGTGGAAAAGAAAGGTAGAGTGACAGAATGCATTGGCTCTTCCCAGATAATTTCTGTAAGGTCACTGGACAGATGTTGTCATCTTTCTCCTGCCCAGTTCACACACCCTTTCCTGCAAGCATTTCAAATTTGCAGGGTGTACTCTGTGACATTCTGGGATGTGAGGTAGGTGAACTATGCTGGGGAGACAGCAGATTCTGTGCATACAAGACAATGGATGTGGCCCCTCTCTGCAAGGGCCTACTAGCTGACCTGTTGTAGGCAAGGCCAACTCGACCAATATGCAGCCATGTAGGTGCCATGAAATTAGGGGCATCAAATTGGGAATTGTGGTGCCCATGCAGCTGCATGATGTGTATGCTATCGCAATGGCTCTGGAGGCCAGCCCCAACCCCTGGCTAGTCCATCCTGCACCCAGAAGAGTTTTCCCTAGGGGGATGCAGGGTCTAGGACATCCATGCCCCTGCTCCACCATGCCCTGTGTCTTCCTACCCCGCTCTGCACTGCCCCCATTTCACTCTTTTCCCCATGCCTCCTTCCCTGAGCGACATGCCTAGGTTATTAGCAGGAGGCCTGGCCATGGCGGCAGGGGGTCAGGCCCTGCCCTGCACTCACCAGCAGTGGCAAGGGGGAAGTAGAGTGCCTGGCTCCAGCCTGCTCCACACCACTGTCTCCCTAGTGCATCGCTTTGCTTCTTAACACCACCGGTGAGTGGGTGTGTGGGGCGGTTCCTCCTCTCCCCAAAATGCTCTTTCCTGACTGAGCTGGGGGAGTGGAACATGCAGGGGCCAGTTGCTTAGCTTCCTACTGCTTCCAGTGAGTGCAGGTGTGGGCCCAACCCCTGCTGTCTCCTGCCCTGCTCTTGCCCCGCACAGCTCCTGCCCCTGCAGCCCTGAGCACAGCACCTTCCACCTACCTGAAGAGGGGGCAGCCCCCGGAGAGAGCTGCCTGGGGCGCCAAAAATTCTAGGGATGGACTTGTCTGCAGACTTACTGCTGAATCTCCCACTCTTCTTTCGAAGTATTTGCCAGAATGGTCATAAAGCATTTAAAGAAGAGTAAAGATATGAGACTTGATTAGGAAGCATTTTAACCCAATGCTAACATTTTTCTTAGTGTACAATGGTCTCTCTCTCTCTCTCTTTTTTCTTTCTTTGTTTCCTTTCACAGGCAGAGAAAAAGGGAGCCAGTGATACAGTTGTTGGACTTGTTTTTGGATGCTTTGCTGTATCCTATTTCTTGACTTCTTTAATATTAGGCAATTATGTAAGTATTTTTGTAGTTTTCAGTACTGACTTAATTATGGAACAGAACCTAACAACCTCACACAGGGTATGTCTAGACTACATGGCTCCGTCGACGGAGCCATGTAGATTTGTTTTTTTGGCAAAGGCAAATGAAGCCGCGATTTAAATGATCGCGGCTTCATTTAAATTTACATGGCTGCTGCGCTGTGCCGACAAACAGCTGATCAGCTGTTTGTCCGCTCAGTGCGCTAGTCTGGATGCTCCCCTGCCAACATAAAAGCCCTTTGTCGGCAGCCCCGGTAAACCTCATCCCACAAGGAATAACGGGGCTGCTGACAAAGGGCTTTGATGTCGGCAGGGGAGTATCCAGACTAGCACGCTGAGCGGACAAACAGCTGATCAGCTGTTTGTCGGCTCAGCGCGGCAGCCATGTAAATTTAAATGAAGCTGCGATCATTGAAATCATGGCTTCATTTGCCTTTGCCTACAACCCTAATCTACATGGCTCCATCCATGGAGACACAGCCTCAGAGCCTGGCCCAGGTTAAATATGTAAGTTTGCTCTGTTAAGCAAGATAAAAGATACAGGTGTTTAGTGGTTAGGGAAAATTAATTACGGGCATTCTGAGATTCACTCCATCTAGAAAACATATTTAGTTTGTCTTCCTATTTTCCAGTTACTTTTACAGGCATCTGTGCTCCTCCTTTCAGGAAGAGCCTGGACACTTGTAAATTCAACTAGAAACAAGGAAGATGTCCAGCAGCATGAGACCATGCTGCTGTGCTGACCATCAGCAAGTGCTCCACAGACTACAGTAGAGAAGCTGCTGTTTGAACAGAAGACAGGTTTCTCTCTGACTGAACATTCCGTCTCTGGTTAGAACTGATAGTTTTTTGTGGGATTCTCACAGGCAGACCATCAAAGAGGAAAGGCCAAAATTATGGCCAGACCATGCTGTGATCAGAAAGAAAGTAGATATAAAAACTTTTTTGATGTCTTTTTTTAATTGCAATTTTGCTTGTGTATTCACTAATAGCATTCAAAGATTTGAGTAACACTTTTTTTAATCAACTCCCTTTTTGGCCTTTGCTGAAGCAATTGCTATCTGACCAGCCAGTGGGGATAAGAGCATAAACATGGCCATACTGGGTCAGACCAAAGGTCTGTCTAGCCCAGTATCCTGTCTGCTGACAGTGGCCAATACCAGATGTCCCAGAGAGAAGGATCACAAAAGGTAATCCTCATGTGGTCCCTCCCCTGTCACCCACCTCCAGAGAAACAAAGGCTAGGGCCACCATTCCTACCTATCCTGGCTAATAGCCATTGTTGGACCTAACCTCCATGAATCTATCTAGCTCTTTTTTGATCCCTGTTAAGTTCTAGCCTTCACCGCATCTTCTGGCAAGGAGTTCCACAGGGTGACCGTGCGCTGAGTGAAGAAAAACTTATTTTTGTTTGTTTTAAACCTATGGAACTAAACCATGCAAGAAAACATTTTTAGAATTAGAAAATGTCTTCTAGGTTCCTACCCTAACTTAAAAGTGGCTATCAAATAGTGTAGTGTAGATGCTGCTTTAAGGCTCTAGCTACACTTTTGTAGTGTTAAAAATAATTTTTTTTGTCTTTTGCCGTCTCGTGGGGGGAAAAATATTAAAATCTTTTCAAGGAAGGCTGAATTAGACCTTTAGGCTACATCTACACTGCAGGTTTCTTGCGCAATAAGACTTTTGCACAAGAGTTTTTGTGCAAGAACTTTTTGCACAAGAACACGTCCACACCTCAAAGCGCATTGCTAAAGTGATGTGCTTTTGTGCAAGAGAATGTCCACACTGCATGGATGCTCTTGCGCAAGAAAGCTCTCACAGAATGGCCATCAGAGCACCTGTGCTTTTTATGATAGGGGTTTCTTGCGCAAGAAACCCCTCTGGAGTGTCCACACTTGCCTTTGTGTGCAATAGCTGTTGCGGAAAAGGGAGTTATGCCTCATAGAAGGAGGTTTACCTACACCGGCAAAAGCCCTCTATTCTGCTGTTTTACTGCTAGTTTACTTGTGCATTTGATGTGTGAACGCTCTTCAGGTTTTTGCGCAAAAACGGTGGGTTTTGTGAAAAACCTTGCAGTGTAGACATAGCCTTAGTGTTTCCAGTGGAACAATCCCTTTTCTGTCTACAAGAAAAGAATAAACCCCTTATAACACACCTTTAATCTAAAGAGGAAAAAGGGGGCATCCAGTTTTTTTTTTCTCTGCATTACTAATATATTTACACTGCTGCATTAGTGTTCCTCCTGGACAGCTCTAATTTTACCCTATTTCTTGCTACGTTTCATCACGCTACATCAGGGTGGGCAATAAAATGGAGGCAGTTTACCAGAGTTAGCTCTTGGTGGGCCGCGGCCACTGCACCTCCAGAGGTATGGGTGATCCTGCGAAGGTGCAGGTAAATATGGTGACATGGGGGCCATCAAGGTTAATGCTGGCAGACCAGATCTGGCCTGCGGGCCAGTATTTGCCTACCCCTGCTCTACATCCTCCTTTCTCTGTTCAGCTATCTCCCCCATGTAAATTAGACCCTACCAGGTGTTTTCACACCGAGCTGAATATATTCCTCTTGCTGAGCCAGAAGGCTGCCTCACAGCTAGCTTTGGCTGGAGTTGTAGTCTTTATGTGTCTTGGCAGTAGATAAGAGTACGTATGACTTCTCACCTGCCAGGTAAGCAGGTGGGGACTATGGAGCAACTGAGTGGCCTTCAAGGAAGCTCTGTTCTGTGAAACACACAATTTCATTTCTAATTGAAGAGACCTGTGGATAGCCTGTAGCAGTGATTGGCCATCCCAGAAATTCACTGACACAGGAAAAATCCTGGCTTCAGTGAAAGATGCTACCATACAGGCACTGTTTCTCAAGCCCCAAACAATCCAAAAAAATTGGCATATGCCCTCATGCTGGGGTAGGCTGTAGAATGCAATTAGAAGCCCCACAGAGTTGTATTATTGACCTGGCTGTCAGCAGGGTCTCTAGCTGTCCATTTCCTAGTTGGTAGAGTCTGTAGAGAAAGCAGGCCTTGCTGTCCAATCTATGACAGTTGTGAGAATGAGAGAAGTAAAGTGTGTTTTCTGCCTCAGAGGTGGTCACTAGCTTCTTTTAAGCCAGAGGCACCGGGAGCAAAGCAGCAGCGGCGGCGGCGGGGTGCCGCGCCTCCGCCGCTGCTGCCGCTTTGCTCCTGGTGCCTCTGGTCTGCTGGGGACCGCCTCCCCAGCTTTGCTCCAGGTGTCCCTGGTCTGCTGGACACAGTCCCCAGCAGACCAGGGGCACCCGGAGCAGCTTTTCTCACCCCGGAGGTCGAGGTGGCGGGACCGCTGTGCTTTGGGCAGTCCCGCTGCCTGCGAGCTCCAGGGCGAGAAAGCCCCATTCGTAAGTGCGGATCCAACATAAGTCGGATCCGAGTAACTCGGGCACTGCCTGTACTTGCTTTCCCACTCATCCTTGTTACCTCTGTGTCAGAGGCAGCAAGGTGGGGTGTGTGTGGGGGGGAGGGAGCAACAACCAATGTTGGAGGAAGCCAGCTTAAAAGCCTCAGAGGCGTGGGACTCCGCCACCACTGCCGCTTTGCTCCCGGTGCCTCTGGTCTGCTGGGGACTGTCTCCAGCAGACCAGGGACACCTGGAGCAAAGCCGGGAGGCAGAGGGGTCCCGCGCCTCTGAGGCCTTGCCAGAGCAAAGCCTCAGAGGCGTGGCCCCCCTCCGCCGCTGCGGCTTTGCTCCCCGTGTCCCTGGTCTGCTGGGGGGGGGGGCGCAGCTAGTGCCCCCCCCCCCCAGCAGACCAGGGAGACGTGGAACAAAGCCCCCGGCCTGTGGTAGAGCAGGTGAGGTGCTGCCGGTTGGTCCCGCAGCACCGCTCCTTGGCGCTACTGGACCAACCCGGCAGCACCCCAGCTGCTCTGCCCCAGGAGTCCTGATTCAGCCGCTGAATTAAACACACCTTTAATCTAAAGAGGAAAAAGGGGGCATCCAGTTTTTTTTTTCTCTGCATTACTAATATATTTACACTGCTGCATTAGTGTTCCTCCTGGACAGCTCTAATTTTACCCTATTTCTTGCTACGTTTCATCACGCTACATCAGGGTGGGCAATAAAATGGAGGCAGTTTACCAGAGTTAGCTCTTGGTGGGCCGCGGCCACTGCACCTCCAGAGGTATGGGTGATCCTGCGAAGGTGCAGGTAAATATGGTGACATGGGGGCCATCAAGGTTAATGCTGGCAGACCAGATCTGGCCTGCGGGCCAGTATTTGCCTACCCCTGCTCTACATCCTCCTTTCTCTGTTCAGCTATCTCCCCCATGTAAATTAGACCCTACCAGGTGTTTTCACACCGAGCTGAATATATTCCTCTTGCTGAGCCAGAAGGCTGCCTCACAGCTAGCTTTGGCTGGAGTTGTAGTCTTTATGTGTCTTGGCAGTAGATAAGAGTACGTATGACTTCTCACCTGCCAGGTAAGCAGGTGGGGACTATGGAGCAACTGAGTGGCCTTCAAGGAAGCTCTGTTCTGTGAAACACACAATTTCATTTCTAATTGAAGAGACCTGTGGATAGCCTGTAGCAGTGATTGGCCATCCCAGAAATTCACTGACACAGGAAAAATCCTGGCTTCAGTGAAAGATGCTACCATACAGGCACTGTTTCTCAAGCCCCAAACAATCCAAAAAAATTGGCATATGCCCTCATGCTGGGGTAGGCTGTAGAATGCAATTAGAAGCCCCACAGAGTTGTATTATTGACCTGGCTGTCAGCAGGGTCTCTAGCTGTCCATTTCCTAGTTGGTAGAGTCTGTAGAGAAAGCAGGCCTTGCTGTCCAATCTATGACAGTTGTGAGAATGAGAGAAGTAAAGTGTGTTTTCTGCCTCAGAGGTGGTCACTAGCTTCTTTTAAGCCAGAGGCACCGGGAGCAAAGCAGCAGCGGCGGCGGCAGGGTGCCGCGCCTCCGCCGCTGCTGCCGCTTTGCTCCTGGTGCCTCTGGTCTGCTGGGGACCGCCTCCCCAGCTTTGCTCCAGGTGTCCCTGGTCTGCTGGACACAGTCCCCAGCAGACCAGGGGCACCCGGAGCAGCTTTTCTCACCCCGGAGGTCGAGGTGGCGGGACCGCTGTGCTTTGGGCAGTCCCGCTGCCTGCGAGCTCCAGGGCGAGAAAGCCCCATTCGTAAGTGCGGATCCAACATAAGTCGGATCCGAGTAACTCGGGCACTGCCTGTACTTGCTTTCCCACTCATCCTTGTTACCTCTGTGTCAGAGGCAGCAAGGTGGGGTGTGTGTGGGGGGGAGGGAGCAACAACCAATGTTGGAGGAAGCCAGCTTAAAAGCCTCAGAGGCGTGGGACTCCGCCACCACTGCCGCTTTGCTCCCGGTGCCTCTGGTCTGCTGGGGACTGTCTCCAGCAGACCAGGGACACCTGGAGCAAAGCCGGGAGGCAGAGGGGTCCCGCGCCTCTGAGGCCTTGCCAGAGCAAAGCCTCAGAGGCGTGGCCCCCCTCCGCCGCTGCGGCTTTGCTCCCCGTGTCCCTGGTCTGCTGGGGGGGGGGCGCAGCTAGTGCCCCCCCCCCAGCAGACCAGGGAGACGTGGAACAAAGCCCCCGGCCTGTGGTAGAGCAGGTGAGGTGCTGCCGGTTGGTCCCGCAGCACCGCTCCTTGGCGCTACTGGACCAACCCGGCAGCACCCCAGCTGCTCTGCCCCAGGAGTCCTGATTCAGCCGCTGCTGATCAGTTTCAGCAGCGGCTGAATCAGGACACCTGGGGCAGAGCACCTGGGGTGCTGCTGGGTTGGTCCAGTAGCGCCGAGGAGCGGCGGCGCTACTGGACCAACCGGCAGCACCCCAGCTGCTCTGCCCCGGGCATCCCCAAGTCAGCCGCTGCTGAAACTGACCAGTGGCTGACTACAGGAAGCCCCTACCCCGGGGCTTCCTGGAGTCAGCTGCTGATCAGTTTCAGCAGCAGCTGACTTGGGCATGCCTGGGGTTCTAAAGTTGAATCTGTATGTAAGTCAGATCTGGCGTCCAGATTCAGCCGCTGCTGAAACTGATCAGTTTCAGCAGCGGCTGAATCTGGATGCCAGTTCCGACTTACATACAGATTCAACTTAAGAACAAACCTACAGTCCCTATCTTGTACGTAACCCGGGGACTGCCTGTAGTCACTTGACCAGTTGCTCACATCCCTAGGGGTATGTCTACACTACCACCCTAGTTCGAATTGGGGTGGTAATGTAGGCAACTGGAGTTGCAAATGAAGCCCGGGATTTGAATTTCCCGGGCTTCATTTGCATAAAGCCGGGCGCCGCCATTTTTAAATGTCCGCTAGTGCGGACTCCGTGCCACGCGGCTACACGTGGCACGGACTAGGTAGTTCGGACTAGGCTTCCTAGTTCGCACTCGCGGACATTTAAAAATAGCGGCGCCCGGCTTTATGCAAATGAAGCCCGGGAAATTCAAATCCCGGGCTTCATTTGCAACTCCGGTTGCCTACATTACCACCCTAGTTCGAACTAGGGTGGTAGTGTAGACATACCCTAGAACTTACCATTGGGGGAAACTAGCCATTTTTAGTTTGGTTACAAGCTAAATATGAGGAGGAGGGAGGGCAGAGGGGGGAGAGGGAGTCTGATTCTCCACCTTTGTTCTGTGTGTGTGTGTGTGTGTGTGTGTGTGTGTTTCTCCACAGTGCAATGTTCTGGTTTCATTATTCCTTAGGTAAGTTTCCTTGATTTAAAAATGGGCTTGAAATGATTAAAAGATAACCTTTATTCTTCACCAATTTCAGCTTGTACAAATTGGAGCCAAATTCATTTTTGTGGCGGGGATGTTTGTCTCAGGATGCATTACAATCCTGTTTGGGTGAGTGTTTTTTCTTGTATCTTAATTCTAGTGTTACACTTGTGTTCTAATAGTATGAAAACCAAATGCTCTTGCTGTTAAAACTGAGGGCTAGATGTTGACACATCTCAGCTCTGTTTCTGACCTAGAACCAGTGTCTTAACTTCTCCACCTTAGTTTTCCTCCTCTGAAAAGTGGGAGTAATACATCTCTAACTCCTGGCATTCTAAGGCTTGTTTAGTATTCGGAGACCCTTAGCTGGAACATGTCATATTTGCAATTTGCTATTCTAGTTATTGGAAAAACCTCAAGTGTAACAATAAAAACATACACGTTAGCTCAAAATAAGACTTCTAATGGTTTTAAATTCATTTGGGAATAGGAAGTTTAGTCCCTACAATTGCCAGGCAAAGGCACTGACTTGTGCAAAATATAGGCTTTACTACTAAAACGTATCTAGTCCCCACTGGATAGTTGTGAAATCAAGTCACTTTTGTGGGGATGCTGCTTGGCAAAACTATGAGGCACAGAGGAAAGCGCTGGAATTCTTCACCGGGGAGAAGAATCTGTGTTACTCCATTGGGGAGAAGAACCCAAAACAAAGGAAGGGGAAAGCTGGAGGAGGGCTAGAATAGGTGGGAGATGATAAAATTCTCCTTTAATCTGTCAGGCACTAGGGAGATGTCTTCACTACATTGTCAACCTCAGTCTATGGAACCCGAGTCTGCAGACTCAGTATTTTTAAGCCTGTGATTTTGCATCCACACTGCATAGTGAAGCCAAGCTTACAATTTCTGGACCTGAGTATCTCACCATGTTGATTGCATCCATACTGCACTACACTAACCCCAATAAATCCTTATTTTGGGGGCATATTCCAGGATTCCTATCACAGCCTCCTTCTGTAGCCATTCTAGGTCTTGTTTCATGTGATTTGTAGGAAAACTTGATTGTCCATCTTGCAGCACTTGACTGGAAGTTTATTCAGCCTGCTAACACTTCCAGATGAGTCATCTTCAGATCTATGCTGTCCTAGCAACTGGAGCCACAAACAAGGGTGAAGCACTTTTGGGGAGAACTTAATCCATCTTTCACTTTCCCTCCCATTTCAGGAAACTGTAGGGCAGCTATGAGATGCGTGTGGATATTTTGACAGTAATTTTTTTTTCTCCTACTGGAGGCACTTCTCAGAGAGAATATAGATGTAATACAGGCTCCAAATGGCAGATGACTCTTGCTATAGACACAGATTGGCGCTCCTGAAGCAGTGTTATTAGCTTAGACTGTTGGGAGCACATCATCATGCAGACCTGGGATGCTCAGCAGTGGCTCCAGAAATTTCACATGAGGAAGTGGATGTTTCTGGAACTTTGAGCGGCTTGCCCTGACACGTCAGCATTAAGACACATGTGAGGGAGGCCAGGCTGAACCAGAGCAAAGTTGCTATAACCATCTAGAAGAAGGCTACCCCGGCTGCAACAGGTCCATGACTATCCAGTTTGGTGTTGGCAAAAAAATTGGAGCTTTGCTGGTGGATGTTTGCGTGGCAATTGGAGCTGAGATTTATCCAAAAGAAATGGGCATAATGAAGTCCCTGAAATAACTGCTGATTCAAGTACTTCAAGATGAACTGCTTTCCAAAAAGCATCGGAGTCATGGATGGGGCTTAATTTACCTTGTTGTATTGTAATTGATATCAAAGTGTAGATTATCATTTTTACATTGCATATATTTATAAAAAAATAAACATTTTTCAATTTACCACCTGTCAGTACTGTTGTGCAATCTCTTTGAAAGTACAACCAATTTTTTTGTTACCTCTCTGCACTCAAACAGAATAATGCAGGCTCTGAAGTTTTACAAGTCCACTCAGTCCTATTTCTTGTTCAGCTAATTGCTAAGGTAAACAAGTTTGTTTACATTTCTGGGAGATAATTTGCCCCTTGTTTATAATATTACAAAAGTGACAGGCAAATGCCTGTTCTCATTTTCTCGACCACATGGCAAGGTATTTACATGCCAGATGTGCTAAATGTTCATATGCTTCTTCATTAAGGACATCTTCCATGCTGATGACACTCGTTTTATTTTTTTTAATGCATTAATTCAATTTGTGACTGAACTTCTTGGGGGAGAAATGTATGTTTCTGGCCTTGTTCTACCTGCATTTTTGCCATATATTCCATAGTGTAGCAATCTCAGATGTTGACCCAGCCTATGCTCATTTTATGAACACATTCACAACAAATTTGACAAAATGCAAATAAAGCACCAATGTGAGATTTCTAAAGATGGCTACAGCACTCAATCTAAGGCTTAAGAATCTGAAGTGCCTTCCAAAATCTGAGAGGAAGGAGTGGAGCATGCTTTCACGAGTGGCTCTTTTGAAACACTCCAACGTGAAAACGACAGAACCCAACCACCAAAAAAGACAATCAACCTTCTGGTGGCATCTAAGCTGATAATGAAAATGAACATGCATCAGTTCACATTGCTTTGGATTGTTATCGAGCAGAACCCATCGTCAGCATGGATGCACATCCCCTGGAATGGAGATTGAAGCACAAAGGGACATATGGATCTTTAGCATATCTGGACTATAAATATCTCATGATGCAAGCTACACAAGTACTATGCAAAAGCCTGTTTCCACTGTCAGGAGACATTGTTTACATTTGCAGGAGACAATGTTGCTGCCTTTTGTTTACAAACTTACAGTGATTGAACAAGCAGCAGAACAGAGTGAATTTGCAGGCTCTACAATTTTACATTGTTTTATTTTTAAATGCCCTTTTGTGAACTTAATTATATACTTGTAAGTTAAACTTTTGTTATGATAAACACTGTATTTCAGTCTCTAGTATTTTTCGGTCCACTCCAGTTGAAAATGTAAAAGGCATCAACAAATATTTTAATAAAAAGTGTTCAATTATTGCTTAATAGTGACATTTTTTAATCACTTGAACACTTTAAAATAGTGAACAATTGTGACACAGAGGCTCATTGGCGATTTGCTACTTTGTGTCAGTGACTGGACAGGTCTGGGGGGAAAAAAGTCATTACACCAAACAGGTTCCTGTCACAGTATTTGTCTTTAAAGAAGCTTGTGTGAGACATCAAATGAAAACTTATGCCATACTGGCCATCCTAAGCATTATGAGATCTATCTGCAGGTGGCATGCTCAACAAGCTGCTTGTACATACTGAATGTATAATAGGCAGGGTTGATAAACCAGTTTGTCTCAGCCAAAGGATATTGACTTACCTATATGCCAACGTTTCTGTGGGTGAAGAAACAAACCATCCCAATGTACAAAAAAGAATAGCAAATATGGCAGGCAATCAGCTTAGCTTAACAGAGAAACCTTCAATGAGCTTGAACACAAAAAGGAACTTACAAGAAGTGGAAACTTGGACAGATAACTAGGGAAGAGTATAAAATATTGCTTGGGCATGGAAGGGTGTAATCAGGAAGGCCAAGCACAACTGAAGTTGTAGCTAGCAAGGGATGTGAAGGGTAACAAGAAGGGTTTTCACAGGTATGTTAGCACGAAGATGATGATCCAGGAATGTGTGGGAACCTTATTGAATGGAGAAAGCAACCTAGTAACAGATGATGTGGGGAAAAACTGAAGTACACAATGCTTTTTTTGCTTCAGTCTTCATGGACAAGGTCACTCCCAGAATGCTGCACCAGGCAGCACAGTATGAAGAGGAGGTGAACAGTCCTCAGTAGTGAAAGGACAACTGGAAAAAGGCAAATGTGGTGCCCATCTTTTAAAAAGGGGAGGAGGAGGATCCAGGGAACAACAGTCTGGTCAGCCTCACCTCAGTCCTTGGAAAAATTATGGAGCAGGTCCTCAACTAATCCATTTTGAAACACTTGGAGGAGAGGAAGGAGATCAGAAACAGTCAACATGGATTCACATGCCTGAACAACCTAATTGCCTTCCATGGTGAGATAACTGGCTCAGTGGATGTGACATATTTTGACGTTTAGCAAAGCTTTTAATATGGCCTCCCACAGCATTCTTGCCAGCTAGTTAAAGAAGTATGGCTTGGATGAATGGATAGAGGAGATGGATAGCTTGCTGGCAAAATCATTGGGCTCAATGGATACTAATGGTAACCCTAACCTTCTATGATTCTATAAAGGGTTGCTTCTAGTTCCTGAGAACCAGGTGGATAATTCTGGGGGCAAAGGACTAAAAACACAGGCCCAGAGGATTAGGGGAGAATATTGGTGAGCTGTCCAGATACGAATCTGGGAAGCCAGAGTTGAGCTGCATCTTAGCTGCAGCAAGACGGCTGGAATCCAAGTCCCAGCAGCGTTCAGGCTCTGACCAACTTTCCCAATATCCTACACCTTTTCCCACTCAGGTCCTAGAACCGGGGGGTATGTCTAGACTACATGGCTCTGTCGGCAGAGCCATGTAAAGTAGTTTACTTGGCATAGTCAAAGAAGAGGGGATTTAATGAGGTTTACCGGAGCGGTCGACAAAGGCTTCCCTTGCTGACTGTGCCGCATCTAGACTGCTGCGCTGTGCTGCATCAGCTGATCGTCGGCACAGCACGGTGGCCATTTTTATTTTAATGAAGCGGGGATTGTTTAAATCCCTGCTTCTTTGACTATGCCAAGTAAACTACTTTATATGGATCTGTTGACGGAGCCATGTAGTCTAGACATAGCCTAAGTCTGAGAGTGAATTGACCCAAGTCCGAATATTTGTATGTGGATGCTAAGGAAGGTCTGGGCTTAAGCCTGAGTCTTAGCATAGATTTATAATGCAGTGGAGACATACCTAGAGACACTGGAGCTTAATCTATCAAATATATACAAAAGCTAGAGCTCCCAAGAAAGACCTGGGGCAACACCTTCCACAGCATCTGAGAGTGAAAGTGGTTCTGAGCTTCTCACCAGGATGCTGTCCCTAGACTCTGATGGTGGGAAGCCTACTTTGGCACTGTGTTTCACTGTTTCAAGCTCTTTCTGTATATCATGTTACACACGGGATAGGTAGGTGAGAGTTATTCCTTTTTGACAGAGGGCAACTCTATTCTTTGACCTCTGGACCAGCTGTCTCTAGAAGACTTTTATATTTTATATTTGTATTTTAAGGATATTATCTTTTGATTTGGTTTGTTTGTTTGTTCTTTCAGTATGTTGGACAAAGCACCTGATGGACCAATATTCATTGGTTTGTGTTTTCTGGTTAGAGCGATGGATGCCATAGGCTTTGCTGCAGCAATGACAGCATCATTTTCTATTCTTGCAAAGTCTTTTCCCAATAATATAGCTACAGTAATGGTATGTACAGATGTACACGCTATAGCCAAATGGCCAGAATAAAAGTGTTTTAATGACTCACATACATCTTTATGCATTTTGCGTAGCAGACAGCCTCTGAAAAGTGTGTACTAGAAGCTCATCCAACTGAAAAAGCCTGACAAAAATCTCTAATTTGAATTAAAATGCTATATGCCTGAGGAATAGACATGATTCAGGTACAATACAAGTAAAAGCCTTTGTGTGGACACAGTTATATGAATATGAAGCTGATTTCTACCAGTGTAGTTAATCTCTTTTCTAATTGGAAATAGCAATATTTGTGAAAGAACTAGTGCAAGCAGTACATCTTTCTACTGTAGAAAATACGTGTGAGCTTTCTTGTCACTGTTCTATCACTTTGCAATGGATATTGTGGCTAACTACTCTTTTTTTTTCCAGGTAAATTTCTTGGTCTAAGTATAGGCTGATCAAAAGATGTAAGACTAGTCCATTTCTTTTGTCAAAGTCCCAATTTACTGGTCAAGTTCACCCCAGAGTAAATAATAATAATAATAATAATAATTAATTAATAATACATAAGTAGTAAATAGATTTCAGGGTCCATTAAAATATCTGGCAGTCTGGGTTTGGCCTGCAGACTGGCTATTGACTACCCCTGATGTAACTAATGGGGACTAATAGCATTATAAGAGGAGACTAAGTCCATATAGGCCTCCCTCATCCTATTCTTTGAGGTAGCATCTAATTAAACCACTAAACATACCCCTGGACTTCATTAGATGGTGGCAAGGGCAGAATTTAAGCAGTTGTATGTATGTAGAAAAGAGCTTTGACTTATGCCCTCTTTCACCCAATCATCAAAGAAGTGACTTGATGTATTGCAGTGTGCTTATTAAGTCCTCCCTTTCAGGTTCTGATGTAATTTTATAGTTGGGAAATGTAGTCTCTTTGTTGCCGGCCTCTCTGCAGACATAATAGGTATATGGAACAGCAGTGGGGGTGTTTTGCCCAAGGAATCAGGTAAGCTAGGCAGTACTTGAGAGGTTAATACCGAAGAAGTAAGAACGGCACTTTGGTGCTGTGCTCTGTGTGCTGAAATAAGAGGATCAAATTGCTTTTATCTGGACAACTTTTCAGATTCCTTTGGTTGTCCTTGCATGTGAAGGTGGTTGTTGATAGATGTGATTAGTTTTAGCTCTTGATCAATGACAGAGCATCGTGTCTATCTAATCGACCTTGTCATCTTGAATGACCTTCCTAGGAAGTGGTGTGCCTCCAGACTGTTGCTGAAGAATTCAAATACACCCAAAATTTGACATTTTTTTTCTCTCTTCCCCCCTCTTTAGGGAAGTCTTGAAACATTTACAGGGCTTGGACTGGTGCTGGGTCCACCAATAGGTGGCTTTTTGTATCAGTCCTTTGGCTATGAAGTCCCATTCATAGTGCTTGGATGTTTAGTGCTGCTGCTGGTGCCTCTGAACATGTACCTCTTACCAAAATACGGTAGGCTCTCTTCCTTCCACTTTCTCCAATTAATATTTCAAATTTGAGATGATGCATACACTAATACAATATTTTGATTCTTTTTGTATATAGTAAAGCATAACTAAAAATCTTAGATGCATATTGCTTGGTATTAGTGATGTGAGGTGAGAATATTCTCTGGAGAATATTCTCCAAGAGCAAGAATATTTGGAAAATATTCTCAAAAAGATTATTTCCCAGGAATTTTTGAGAATTTTCTAATTTTTCATTTCCTCTTGAAATAATATACCGTATTCAACTTTTAGAACACCCTGAATGTTAAAGAGTATTCTTGATAGCTGCAGTGGCACAGGAGCCAGCAAACAGAGCTGCAAACATGGGGAGTTTGAGTGGGAGTTCTGTTGGAGGAAAAGTTTGCATTTGGATTTGGATTTGTATTGTTTGTATGTGTAGAGGCTTGTAGGGGCAGTGTGTTGGGAGTCAAGCTGAGCCCTGATTAGAGGGTGGGGCTTCACTGATTAGGGGTCCTATAAAAGTGGCCTTCTAGTCAGGCAGCTGCACAGGAGCCAGCAAACGGAACTGTAAACAGGGGAGTTTGAGTGGGAGTTTGTAAAGGGAGTTTGGATACTGGGACTTGTTTGGGGTTTGTTTTTGCTGTGGAGGGGGTATTTTGGTTTGTTTTTGTGTTCTCCGGACTAATAGGATTTTGGTGAGAAAGTAGTTAAAACACAGAGGCAGTAGTGGCCATGGCCCAAGTAGTAGAAAACACAAGAAGGATGATTGGATGTGGTAGCTGCGGTATGTACATGATTCTGGAGGGGGTACCTGAAAGGAGTTTTGTTTGCATGAAGTGCCGCCTGATAGAGCTGATAGAATAAAAGATCCGAGGACTGGAGATGCAGGTGGAAACTCTGGTCGAGTTTAGAAGGGGGTTTGAATAGATGATGAAGCAAAGACATGACGTGGCTGAAGGGGAAAATTTAGATATGCAGATGGAAACAGGATCAAGGGCCTCAGAGGGGGGACTGCTGGGCAAAGAAAATGGACAGTGGAAGCATGTGACTAAGAGAACCAGGTAGAGGAAAAAATGGGGCAGTGAAGGAAAAATAGAGCTCAAGAACAGGTATGTGGAGTTGGAGAATGAAGAAGGGGTACAGCAGGTAGATAAGGAAGATGGAAGGGTAAGGAAGAAGAGAAGAGTGGCTAGTCCCATAGATAAAGGGGAAGAGTTAATGGAGACAACACCAATAATGAGCATCAGGAGGATACAGGATGGGTTGAAGAGGATTACAAGGGAAAACAGGAATGGAAAGGACTTGCAGCCAGAGGAAGCAAGAGATAGACCGTAGAATCGCACTGTCACCAGGAAAAGGCAGGTCTACGTGATTGGGGACTCCTTATTGAGAAGAATAGATAGCCCTGTAACCAGAGCTGATCCAGAGAATAGAAAGATGTGCTGTCTGACAGGTGCTAAGATACAGGATGTGGAACTGAGGTTGAAGAGGATTATTAAGGGAGCAGGAAAGAATCCATTGATCATCCTTCATGTAGGAACAAATGATACGGCTAGATTCTCGCTGGAACGAATTAAGGGAGACTATTCCAGGCTGGGGAGGACGCTCAAGGAAATTGAGGCACAGGTGATCTTTAGTGGGATTCTGCCTGTTCCTAGAGAAGGGCGACTAAGATGTGACAGGATTATGATGATCAATAGATGGCTTAGGCAGTGGTGCTATAAGGAGGGCTTTGGGATGTATGGTCACTGGGAGGCATTTATGGACAGAGGACTGTTCTCTTGGGATGGACTTCACCTAAGTAGGGAGGGAAATAGATTTCTAGGATGGAGGCTGGCTCAACTGATTAAGAGAGCTTTAAACTAGGAATTTGAGGGAGACAGTTGGGAGATGTCCAGGTAATCTCTAAGCCGGATTTTAACACTGAGAGGGAGGAAAATAAAGTAAGAAAGGATATAGCTGGGGATAGGAGAATGTACAAGAGGAAGGGTAGGGTGGATACTAGTCTAATAAGTCATATTGGAGGTACAACGTCCATGCCAAATTGGGTAAAGAATGTGAGTGAGGCCAAACAGCAAAAATTAAGATGTTTGTACACCAATGCGAGGAGCCTAGGTAACAAAATGGAGGAACTAGAGCTATCAGTCCAGGAAATGAAACCAGATATTATAGGAATAACAGAAACATGGTAGGCCTGTTAGTTTGACATCTGTAGTATGCAAGATTTTGGAAAAAAATGTGAAGGAGAAAGTACTTAGAGATATTGAGATTAATGGCAATTGGGACAAATTACAACATGGTTTTACAAAAGATAGATCATGCCAAACCACCTGATCTCCTTTTTTGAGAAAGTAACAGATTTTTTAGATAAAGGAAATGCAGTGGATCTAATTTACCTCAACTTTAGTAAGGCATTTGATACAGTAACACATGGGGAATTATTGGTTAAATTGGAAAAGATAGGGATTAATATGAAAGTTGAGAGGTGGATAAGCAACTGGTTAAAGGGGAGACTACAGCGGGTCATACTGAAAAGTGAACTGTCAGGTTGGAGGAAGGTTACTAGCGGAGTTCCTCAGGGATCAGTTTGGGGCCAGTTTTATTTAATCTTTTTATTGCTGACCTTGGCACCCAAAGTGGAAGTGTCCTGATAAAATTTGCGGATGACACAAAATTGGGAGGTATTGACAATTCAGAAAAGGATCGGGATATCATACAGGAAGATCTGGATGACCTTGTAAATTGGAGTGATAGCAATAGGATGAAATTTAATAGTGAGAAGTGTAAGGTTATGCATTTAGGGATTAATAACAAGAATTTTAGTTATAAGCTGGGGACACATCAGTTGGAAGTAACGGAGGAGGAGAAGGACCTTGGAGTCCTGGTTGATTATAGGATGACTATGAGCCGCCATTGTGACATGGCGATGAAAAAGGCTAATACAGTCTTGGGATGTATTAGGCGAGGTATTTCCAGTAGGGATAAGGAGGTGGAATGAGGAGTAACGGTAGTTCGGAATAGGAAGCCTAGTCCGAACTACCTAGTTCGTGCCACGTGTAGCCGCGGGGCACGGAGTCCAAACTAGTGGACATTTAAAAATGGTGGCGCCCGGCAACATGCAAATGAAGCCCAGGAAATTCAAATCCCGGGCTTCATTTGCAACTCCGGTTGACTACAGTACCACCCTAGTTCGAACTAGGGTGGTAGTGTAGACATACCCTTGGAGTTTAGTATCCTGTTCCAGTATAGGCTGTAGTTTATTGATAATGTGTTGGACAGGTTTAAGTTGGGGGCTGTAGGTGTTGACAAGTGGTGTTCTATTGTTGGTTTTCTTGGGTCTGTCTTGAAGTAGATGGTTTCTAGGTATTCGTCTGGCTCTTTAAATTTGATTTTTTATTTCTCTGGGTGGGTAGTTGAGGTTTATAAATGCTTCGTAGAGATCATGAAGTTTTGGGTCAGTAAATGATCAGTTGCCTTTGCTAAATAGTCTTTTTAAGCTACTTGGAGGCTTACAGTACAGAGGACAAAGGGATTAATATGTATTCGATATAGTTAACACATGGAAGAGAATCCAGCTGCATGCAGTACTTTGAACTCTGATACACTTTGGAGAAAAGATAGCTAGAAGGTATTTATCCATATAATGTGAACAGCCTAATATTAAAAGGTAGTCATTATCAATTAGTGCAGGATAAAACTAATGGAACAGTGCAGGTGTATTAACTTTGAAGGGTAGGAGGAACTACATGGCTAAACACTCAGGCTGTGTCTACACTGGCCTCCCTTTCGGAAAAGGGATGCTAATGTAGCACTTTGGAATAGGCAAATCCGCGGGGGAGTTAAATATCCCCCGCGGTATTTGCATTAACATGGCTGCCGCTTTTTTCCGGCTTGGAGATAAGCCGGAGAAAAGCGCCAGTCTAGACGTGATTCTCCGGAAAATAAAGCCTTTTCCGGAGGATCTCTTATTCCTACTTTCAAGTAAGAATAAATAAGAGATCCTCCGGAAAAGGCTTTATTTTCTGGAGAATCACGTCTAGACTGACGCTTTTCTCCGGCTTATCTCCAAGCCGGAAAAAAGCGGCAGCCATGTTAATGCAAATACCGCGGGGGATATTTAACTCCCCCGCGGATTTGCCTATTCCAAAGTGCTACATTAGCATCCCTTTTCCGAAAGGGAGGCCAGTGTAGACACAGCCTCAAAGTTTTATAGAAAACCCACAAGGAAGAGAATAGTAACTATAACAAATTACAGGAGAGGAAACATGATAAATATAAATCTACTTACTACCCCTAGATGAGGTGTAACGGTTAACCACTTGTCTATCTGAAAGATGTTTATAGCTTAGATATCAGTGCTCCGAATTAGTATTAGTTTGGAATTTTGCTATATGGAACTCATTATACAGTTGTTACAGGCTCTGATCCTGTAGATCATATGCATATCAGTAGCAGTTGTGTACACATTGAGAACATGCACATATTGAAGTTCAAGCAGGAGCAGAGCAATGGAACATAATAAAAAGACATCACAATGACGCCTGGAAAGTTAAAGTTCATAGCCAAGGTGCAGGAAGCTTGATCAGATTTGGTTTGACAACTGACAATCTTTTGTTTTGTTTGTTTTGTTTTGTTTTGTTTTGTTTGTTTTGGTAACACATTTCTGAATACCCTGAAAAGAGAGAACTTCCACATGTGATTGCACAATACACTAGGGCTGTGTCTACATTGGCACCCTTTTCCGGAAAAGGGATGTTAATGAGACCTGTCGGAATTGCAAATGCCGTGGGGGATTTAAATATCCCCTGCGGCATTTGCATGAACATGGCTGCCGCTTTTTTCCAGCTCGGGGCTTTCCCGGAGAAAAGTACCAGTCTAGACGGGATCTTTCGGAAAATAAAGCCTTTTCCAGAAGATCCCTTATTCCTTATTTTAAGACGAATAAGGGATCTTCCGGAAAAGGCTTTGTTTTCTGAAAGATCCCGTCTAGACTGGTGCTTTTCTCCGGCAAAGCCCCGAGCCGGAAAAAAGCAGCAGCCATGTTCATGCAAATGCAGCAGGGGATATTTAAATCCCCCACGGCATTTGCAATTCCAACTGGTCTCATTAGCATCCGGAAAAGGGTGCCAATGTAGACACAGCCAAGATGTTAATTTGTTTTTCCTTTTTAAGGCCAGAATAAATTATTAGATTATCTAGTCTGACCTTATGTAATGGCTAGTTTACTGTAGAAAAATGGCTGTATTTAATATTTTTGTATATTCAATTAATAGACAATAGCCCAAATGCTTTTAATTAAGATGAAGGCATTAAGCAGAAAAATTTAACTTCTGTTTTCTTCATTTTTTCCTCTGTTCCTTTTTCTGTTTTACAACTTTGGAGGTTTTATAATAAGATAAGAGTTTTTTAATATAACTTTCTAAATTTTGCTTCAATTGTGTATGAACGATTCACCCTCAAAGGAATGAGAGAATACTGACTCTTGGAAGCAAGGGGGTTGGTTATGGTTGGCACTGTACCCCAAGGATATACCATCTAATTGGTTCACCACTTCATCATTGGAAAGTGGACATGCACCAGCTTTTGTAAGACCTGAGCAGATTTGCCCCATAGTTCATGCAAACTCACTGGTAAAGATAAATGTCAAAATAAGCTTATTGACCAAAAAGATAGAATGTAAGTGACGTTAATTGTCAGGCAAAAAAACAGAGTACAAGCAGTCCCCGAGTTACGCGGATCTGACTTATGTCGGATCCGCAGTTACAAACGGGGATTTTCTCACCCCGGAGGACTGGAGCGGCGGGACGCCTGGTCCCGCTGCCTGTCTCCTCCGGAGTGAGAAAAGCTGCTCCCCGTCTCCCTGTTCTGCTGGGGGAGCCAGCAGACCAGGGAGACGAGGAGCAAAGCGGCGGAGGACCCGGGCCGGACCCGCGGCGCTTCCAGATCAGCACCGCGGGTCCGGCCCGGGTCCTCCGCAGCTTTGCTCCGCGTCTCCCTGGTCTGCTGGGGGGGGACGCAGCTAGTGTTCCCCCCCCAGCAGACCAGGGAGACGTGGAGCAAAGCCCGGGGCCTGTGGTAGAGCAGGTGGGGCGCTGCCGGTAGGTCCCGCAGCACCGCTCCTTAGCGCTACTGGACCAACCTGGCAGCACCCCAGCTGCTCTGCCCCAGGAGTCCTGATTCAGCCGCTGCTGATCAGCTTCAGCAGTGGCTGAATCAGGACGTCTGGGTCTATTTGGAAAACCATGGGAGGGTGGGCGGGCGAAGCGAGCAGCTAGGGTGCTGCTGGGTTGATCCAGTAGTGCCGAGGAGCGGCCGCGCTACTGGACCAACCCAGCAGCACCCGAGCTGCTCTGCCCTAGGCGTCCCCAAGTCAGCCACTGCTGAAACTGACCAGCAGCTGACTACAGGAAGCCCAAGGCAGAGCTGCTCTGCCCCGGGCTTCCTGGAATCAGCTGCTGATCAGTTTCAGCAGCAGCTGACTTGGGGACGCCTGGGGTTCTTAAGTTGAATCTGTATGTAAGTCGGAACTGGCGTCCAGATTCAGCCGTTGTTGAAACTGATCAGTTTCAGCAGCGGCTGAATCTGGATGCCAGTTCCGACTTACATACAGATTCAACTTAAGAACAAACCTACAGTCCCTATCTTGTACGTAACCCGGGGACTGCCTGTAGTTACAAAAATAAAATATGTATTACTTAATTTTATTAAAGACGCAGTTATACTGGGCAACAACTAGATCAAACAGTTTCGCACACCACTGACTATTGCAGTCCATAGTACGCAGATTTCACCCTTGAATTCTGAGCCAGTCCCCTCTGTTGTAATATTTAGAGCAGGAAAGGGCAATAAGAAGGCAGTGGTTGGCCAGGATTAGTCCCTGGTGGTCCACAACTACTCTATTTACCTGTGTTTCTTCAGACATGGGTAATTGCAGCTCCTGTTGGCCATGGATCACTGTTCCTGACCCATGGGAGCTGCTGGAAGTGGTGGAGACTGAGACACCATTTCCTGCAGCTTCCATTGGCTGCGAACAGTGATCCACGGCCAATGGGAGCTACAATAGCCCTTAATCTGTGGATGCACTGGTAAATGTAGCAGTGGCAGCCCACCAGCGGCTAACCCTGGTGAGCCGAATCTGCTCCATGGGCCAATATTTGATCACTGCTGCTTTAGTGTCCTTGTTGCTGCACAGTGGACCAGGAGAAAGGCAAAGCATGGGCCCTATGTTTGGTTTTTATATCCTCAGTCCATGTGCTTGGGAAGCACAAGTCCAGGCATGTCTAGGGACATTGCTGAGTTTCCAGGCAAAGTTGAGTAATCCCCCTGGATGCAGCCACAGGCAGGTGAGTCATTACACTGTAGCTCCCTTGCTGTACAATGGCTATTGACACTTCCATCCAGGTGTTGGCTCCTCTCCTTGCAGTTGCCTCTGGGGAAGCTAATATTTGTCTGCTTCCCCAATTTACAGTATATTTCAGTGATAACCATACAACATATTCATATAATTTCATATGCATCGAGGATATCCATGTACGGATTGAAAAATGGCTTTCAGCAGACCAGTCTCCTATACCTTAAAAGGCATGCTTTTATATATAACATCACAATGGTATAAAACTGGGGACTATTAGTGTCACAGATACAGAGTGTCACAAACAGTTTATCTTCTTCTCCTTATAACAGATGCAGTCACTAGCAAGGACTCATTCTGGACACTCATTACTCTACCAAAAGTTGTATTTCTCTGTTTTACTATAATTTCAGTAAGTGCTTCTTTTGGCTTCCTGGATCCCACTATGTCACTGTTTATTTTAGAGAAGGTGAGTCCTCTTAATGTGCAAGAGATAGGACAATAACTTCAGCTATATGGAGTACTTTAATCCAAATATTTAAAATCGATGTCCTAATAAACTGTATTCTATTACATGTACTTGTCATTGACATTACGCGAGCCCGATACTGTATTCTTGATTTGTCATTCAGAGTAATTTGATTTCCACAGTGTTGTGTACTTCTTGCAGCTCCCATTAACTGCATGTGGAATTATGGGTAATCAACAGTGATAAAAATCCACCCTTACCCCTCTTTTGAAAACATGTCTCCAGTTTACAGTTCCACAAGTTCTTTCCTTAAGTTAGTCAAACTGTGACTGCAACCAGGAGTGACACATCTGAGGTAGCATGAGGGGGTCAAGTGACCCCTAAATGCCTTGGGTGGGAGAAGCAAGAAGCCAGCCAGTAGCTGGCTCGGGGGCAGAGCAAGGGTGGGAGAGGTGGGAACTGGAGTGGCAGGAGATTGTCTTGGCTCTTCCCTGGGCTGGGGGGAGTTATGTCACCAGTGGCTCCTCAAGTCACTCCTCACCAGTCACTCCTGACTTCCACTCTCACTTCCATGTACCACAGTCTATCAGATAAAATGAATAAATGCTTTGTCGGTGGCCGTGGGGTCATAGTCACTGTGACAGAATATTATCGGAGGGAAAAGCCACTTATTTGGGGGCTAACCTGTCTTGGCTCCATCTCTGCTTGTAATAACACAAAACACCTAAATTGTTTCTACAGTCTATTCTGCAGACACTATCTTAGTCACTTATTCATTAAGATAAAACTTGTTTGCGTGCTTGCATGACATGCTGAAATAAAGTGCCTGCTAACAAAATCATTAGCTACGTCATTGTATTTTCCCCATCAGGAAAATTGAAAATCAAGCATAATTGCGACTTTCAAAAGGGCAAAATGTTTCCTGATTCTTACCCATTTACTGTCTCTGGATAAGTATGGACAGATAATGCATGTTTGAGTGGCAGGAGGTTCATATGCACATGATTGAGTAAGAAGTTACAGACTTGGATGTTTCAATTGTAATAGCTGCAATTGTGGAATATTTGAATTCACGCAGTTCTTTAAATCTAGAATTGTGAATTGTTGATGCTATTGTCTTATAAAACTAAGGAAAGACAAATGACAAGTGAACAAAGCCTCCTCTACAACATTCTAGCTTCTTATTCTGTTGTTGCATCAGTGAAACCCCTTTGTTTTCCCTCCCATGTCCTGTACTGAATCTCTTTTTATATTACAGAGACAAGGTGGTTTGAGAGAAATGATCCTTCATGGGACCAACTTTTGAGTTACACAGAGCTCTTCACCAGGTCTGGGAATGGTATTCCAAGTGTATAAGTACACAGCTAAGTACAAGGTGAAATTGATTGTTTAGCATGAGAAGTTAACACACATTCTAAGGGACCATTCAAGGTAAAGCAAAATGCAGGACTATGTAGCACTTTAAAGACTAACAAGATGGTTTATTAGACGATGAGCTTTCGTGGGACAGACCCACTTCCTCAGATCAAATAGTGGAAGAAAATAGTCACAACCATATATACCAAAGGATACAATTAAAAAAAATGAACACATATGAAAAGGACAAATCACATTTCAGAACAGAAGGAGGATGCGGGGGGGGGGGGGAAGGAAGGTAAGTGTCTGTGAGTTAATGATATTAGAGGTGGGGAAAAGTAGATGTCTGTGAGCTAATGGTATTAGAGGTGATAATTGGGGAAACTATCTTTGTAATGGGTAAGGTAGTTGGGGTCTTTGTTCAATCCCCCCCCGGAGAGTGGCGAATTTTAGCATGAATGACAGTTCAGAGGATTCCCTTTCAAGTGCAGATGTAAAAGGTCTTTGTAGCAGAATGCAGGTAGTTAAGTCGTTGAGACAGTGTCCTTTCTGGTTGAAATGGCAAGAAATTGTTTTTTCTTTGTGATCCTGTCTGATATCTGTTTTGTGGGCATTAATCCTTTGGCAAAGTGTCTGAGACGTTTGTCCAATGTACATAGCAGACGGACACTTTCGGCACATGATAGCATAAATTATATTTCTGGATGCGCAGGAATATGTGTTCTTGATCTTATAACTCACTTGGTTAGGTCCAATAATGGTATCAGCAGAATGAAGATGTGGACAAAGCTGGCAACGGGGTTTGTTGCAAGGGAAGGTACCAGGGTTGGTATTAGTTTGGTATGTCCTGTGGTTGTTGGTAAGAATCATCTTGAGGTTAGGTGGTTGTCTATAGGAGACTATGGGTCTGTCTCCCTGAGCCTCTTGGAGTATGGTATCCTGTTCCAGTATAGGCTGTAGTTTATTGATAATGTGTTGGACAGGTTTAAGTTGGGGGTTGTAGGTGATGACAAGTGGTGTTCTATTGTTGGTTTTCTTGGTCTGTCTTGAAGTAGATTGTTTCTAGGTATTTGTCTGGCTCTTTCAATTTGCTTTTTTATTTCTCTGGGTGGGTAGTTGAGATTTATAACTACCCCCACACACACTATGCTCAGGGTTCCATGGAGGCTGTCAGCTCCCGTTTTCAGTTGTTCTTGCAGAGTCCGGCACCACTTTTAGTTAATAGGTTTTAGTATTTGGGGGGCTCACCTCTGATGATGATCTTAGTGAGATTGGGGGGGTCATTGCAAGACCAGAAAAGGAGATTCAGGAAAGATTTTTTCAGGATGTGGTCCCTATTGAATATGGGTTATAATTGTTTAAAGAAAACCTAAATGGCTCCAGTATGGGGTGGTAGCTGACAAAGGGGGATGTAAAGACAGAATTCTTGTTTATTTTCTGTGATAGAGCAAATTCTCTTGAGCTCATTGAGAGACCTGTTCTGTGATGTGATACACTTTTCTTGTAGAGAGCTCTTATTTCATGAAGGTGGTTTTAAGTGGGTTAAGGTATATATTTCTGACTTGCGCCTTGGAGTATACTCTGTGATACACTTGAACTGCTTTAATCCAGACATCCTAGGAAGCAGGGTTTGCCAGATTAAAGATTTTGTCAGGCCAGGGAGAGAGTGAGGGGGGTGGGGTTAGGGCACTTACCTGGCACTCCACATCCCCGATTCCTAGGCACCATCTGCCACCACTATGGAAGCGGTGGGGAAATGCCTCCAGCAGAGCACATTGCTGCACTGACATTCCCCCAGCAGGAGGGAGGGGGAGCAGCAGTGCACAGAGCTGCATCCACCTCCCTCTGCCAGGGTCCGTACCATGGGTGTTCCCGAATTAGGGACACGAAGAGTACAGAGGTTATAGTGTATCTGAGGGCCGGGCTGCAGATAACAGATTTTGGGTGTGCCTGGGGTAGCTACTGGATCAATGTGAGGAAGTATGGAGACCTATGGGTTTCTTTTATATAGCTATCAGGTATGGATGTAAGTGAGCCTAGGCTTATTGGTTAGTCGAATCAACTATTCACATTTCCACCCTGGCTGCCTCTGTATATTAAAAGACAGTTCCCTCCAGCACTGTCTCCATGGGGCCACCTCCCTCCCAGCAGCATGGGAGGGCAGGATGAGGGGAAGCTGCCCCCGCTGCATCTCTGCTGCCCCTGCTGCACCTCTCAGCCTCTGCCCCTTGCACGCCCGGCTCCTACTACATTTAAACTGCAGAGACGCAGCAGGGGCAGCCGCAAGCGGATACAGCACTTTTCCTCTTATGGACTAATTGTGTAGTTGATAAAGTGTCTATTCACTACACCAGGGCTACTCAACATGTGGCCCACAGGCCGCTTGCGGCCCATTTGTTTGCGGCCCATGGTGCGGTTTGGATTTACACAGGGCTCAACCCATGGCCTGCAGGTAGGATCCTTTGAACATGGACTCCACTGGGAACACGCTCCCAGGCGGGGTGAGCATTGAAAGTCGCAAGTGGATGGGCTGGCTGAAACAGGCAGGTACAGGGTGTTGGTGTTTCTAGCCCGAAGGAGGAGGTGCCGGGAGCACTGGGGCATTGTGGGAAGTGCTTTGTATTCATGCCCGTCAGTGTGAAAGAAGCTATTTGCATATATTTTTGCATGTTTACGCAACCACACTTAAGTTGCAGCCCTCGGCATGTGCTGTGAGTATCATTGTGGCCCCCAGGGCTTCCACAGCTGAGTAGCCCTGCACTACATTATTTGCGAATTACCTGCCTCTTAACATCCTTACTATCTGGTTCCTTCTGATATGTGAGATGCAAAAGATGGATCTTCAGGTTTTTAAGTCCTTTTTTAGAGCTGTTTTAGCATATTTGAAGCTGTATGTAGTGGACAGAGGTTCATCTTCTGGGGATGATGATTTGTTTCTTACATCTCTTTAGAAAGTAAATGGTACTGTTAAGGGTTGCTTTTTTTCCTTCATGTTGTGGAATTTCCATTTTGGTGGCAAAATTCAGTATCTTCCATTGTTGTATGCTGTTTTTTCCTAGATAGTAAAGAAACAATTGGTGACAAATATTTTTTACTGGACCAACCTGCAGAAACCTATCTGGAGATGAGGCAAAAAAACTTCAAATTACTATTTAAAAACATGACCCGCAATCCAACATAAAAATCAAAAAATGGAACCAACTACAACTCCATAACTCACAGAACTTTGCTTCTGAGTTAAACCATGGCAATAGAACATGTCATGTAGCATTTATATGGCAACCCAACATCATAAATTGTCAGAGTACCCCCAACTGCAGCTGAATTATCTGTACTTTACAAGGGATTGGACTTCTGCTTCTCCTCTATCGATCCTCCCATGTGGAAAATAAGAAGAATTGTTTTACGGACATTGCATCCAAGTATGCTTTCAGAACATTGACAACAATGACAACCAATGAACTACCATATCTCCATCCACAGTCATAAGACAAAAAGTATCATCTCAGTGGACAAAACCACGATTGCTTCAGGAAGAAAAAAAGTGAAATCCTTAACATCATATCCTACACCATCTTTCCACTGCCAAGATAAGCCCCTTTCTAGAACAGGCCCCGGCTGTCCGCCCTGTTGCCACAGCTGGCTGCTGAAGTGGTGCCCCCATCACTCAGCCTCAGTCACTTCCCTCCGCCCCCATCCTTCCACCAAGCCACCTCAGATGACCCCGCCTGCTGGAGCAGCTACCTGCTGCACCACTCACTTTCCACAGGAAGATGACAGCTGCTGCATATCTTTACAAATAGGTGTGCGGGCAAAGAATTTTTTGTGCATGGCCATACAGGCAAGCACCTTAGTGGGAACTATGGTCTTCAGATGCTACACAGGTAAGTAGGCGTTCAGGTAGGCTGATCTTCTTATATCAGGTCTTCTTTGTGTAATCCTGGGTGGGTGTATGTGAATGTTATTTTGGTTGGATATTCTTTCAGGTGAGTGTGAGCAATGAAATAGGAGATGGAATCACAATGGGCACTGGCTGCCTCTCATAGGAACAGTAATTACTTGGCTGCCTCCAGCACAGATCGCACCTCAGGGGCATGCTGCTCAGTGTTAAACGCCTTCTTGTTTCCAGGCAGCTTAGAGGGTCAGATTACCTTTCTCTTTCCCAGCTTTGCTAGAAAGGGTGCCATACTGGATAACAAGAAGGATGCCAAATGTGAAGGAATAATAACAATTCTATAAATCCAAGGATACGAACTGAGGGGAAAATTGTAAAACTGAAGAACTTCCTACATCACTTGTAGAAACCATCCTCAAACCCTTACCATCCTAAGCTTCTTCCAGAGTATAAGAGACTTCCTATAGAAACTCTGTGACATTAACAACCATAATTGCCACCATAAATATCACCTCTTTATACCTATATCGCTCACAATGACAGCATTATTGCCTACCTCAGTTATCTACAAGTCAATTAACAATTATCCCTTATCCACCCCAAACCCATCACCAAACTTCTCCATTCCATTCTCACCTGTAATAATTTTACATTCAACAACAATTTGCTCAAACCATGGAAACAATCATGGGTACTAAGATGGCTCCCCAGTATGCCAACCTCTTCATGTGCTACCTGGAGGAAGAATTTCTGGACAAATGCACCATGAAATCAATGATATAAGAGAGATACAGGGATCACATTTTCATCTTCTCAACAGACAACCTAAACTCCCTCAGAAACTTTTCCCACAACTTTAAGAAACTACCACCCGTCCACCAGACTCCCTGTAGTACATTCTCTGATCAGCATCAACTTGCTGGACACCATAATCAGTATCAACAATGGATCCCTACAGAAAACTGTGCACAAAAAACTCACAGATCACCATACTTGACTTCATAGATCCAGTACCTGTCTCAAACACCCCGAAAATGTATTATCTCACATCTAGGTACTCAGATACCACAGAATATCCTGTGAGGCGAGAGCCTAGGATACATATCTTACCACACCCAAAACTGTCTTCACCAAACAAGGAAAATCCACCAAAGACATAGATTGCATCAGGAAACTGGCCACCCAAAGACCCTGAGAGAACCTTTAAACAGTCTTTGAACAATCCTAGGTGTCACCTGTCATCCCATACAGTAACCCATACAGTGTATCATTAAATACAATCCATATTCAGTGGGGACCCCATCTTTCCTGAATCCCCTCTTTTGTCCTTGAAAAGTACCTCATCTCTCCAAGTTCATCATCAGAAATAAGCTACCCACAGACCACAACCCACCGACTCCAAATGGCACCAGATCCTGCTATAACAACAGAAGCAAAGCTTGAAGACTCCTCTTTATGATGACAATGATCTATACTGTACCCCCAACAATGAACCCTTCAGGATCCACGTTACATATGCCTATCATAACATGTGGTGTACCTCATCCAGTGCATTATATTCCCCAATAACAACCAGTCATTATTCTCTCAAATGAACTCATAAAAAATGATGAAAGACAAAACAAGCATCTCAACAGTGGGTGAACACCTTTCACAAAACAATCACTTTATATCTGACTTGTCAGTCCTCCTCCCCAAAGGAAATCTTCAAAAGAGAAGCCTGGGAGATATACTCATAACTTTGCAGGACACTAAAACTATGGATTTATTAAAAGCATGGGATTTTAGGTTCATTATAACAATCTCTAACCCACAACATCCCACCCCTTTGTCCTATGAGCAGGGTGTTAATGAGCCACTTCACCTTGAATAGTCCATTAAAATATATATGCTAACTATGATCATGTCACAGATGTCACTGAATCCATGACTTCCATTGACCTCAATGACATTTTCTGCCTCCAGGCTAGGGCTCCCAGCCAGGTTCCCCTTCCTGCAGCTCTGAGACCCCACACTGGTCAGGCACCCTGCAACTGCATAGGTGATGGGCCAAGGGGTTCTGGTGCACTGCAGCATTCTCTGGCTTGCAGTGGTTTCCATTAGAGAAAGGGTTTACAAATTTGGTTCAATGGCTCTTAACATCTTCTCTGTACAAATTGTTCCAGAAGCCCTGTGACTTGTCCATGACTTGTACTAAAAATATCCATGATAAAAACTGTGTCTTACATATGCTGAACAATCTGTTTTACCTTGTATTTATCTGTGATACTTTGAGAACCCTTCCATGATCTGGAGAAGAGCGCTGTATAATGCAAAAGATTGTCTCTTTCATTAACAGAAGTTGGTTCAATAAAAGATATTATCTCACCTGTCTTGTCTCTCTAATATCCTGCAACTAACATAGCTGCAATAACAGAAGTTTTTTAAATGACTTTAAAAAAATCAAATAATTACTTTTTTCCAGTTTAAAAGCCATCTTAAAGTAAGTCATACTGTAAAACAAATGTCCCTGGTAGGAAGGCAAAAATGTGGTGTGTGGTATTCTACTAAAACTAAAAATTGGAGGAGATGTAAATACTGCAGTCATTTATACTGATCTTTGAGTTATAGATTCCAAACAGCCCAGATTCTGAGCTGTTAAAATGTAGCATTTGGATTGGGGTGGGGGATAAATCTCTGTCTCATTTTGAGATTAGACTTGAACTGTGCATGTCTGTAGAGGGATGGAACCTGGTGAATTGAAGAGATTTGGGGTAAGGAGAATATCAAAACTACTGCTGATATGCAAGTATTGAAAAATATATTTAATAAGAAGCTAAAATTTATACGTTTCAGCCTCTTAGCCTAAAATGTTATTTTTATCATTCTGTGCTGCTTTAAAAAACATTTATTTTACAGTTCAAATTACCAGCTGGTTATGTGGGTTTAGTATTTCTAGCATTGGCTCTTTCCTACTCCCTGTCTTCACCGTTATTTGGTCTTCTAAGTGATTCAATGCCAGTGAGTACAAACTTTTATTGCTTGTATAATGTCATAAGCACATGACTAGTTTAAATATGCCAAGTAAAGAAGCAGAAAAATCTCTTTTCTGAAGTCATAGATTCTGCAAAGGAATTCATCAATACAAACAGTAAAGATAATGAGCAACTGTGTACAAATTGTAGCCAATATACAGCCAGGCTGCATCTAGACTGACAAGTTTTTCCGCAAAAGCAGCCACTTTTATGGAAAAACTTGCCAGCTGTCTACACTGGCCGCTTGAATTTGCGCAAGAACACTGACGATCTTATGTAAGATTGTCAGTGTTCTTGAGCAAATGCTATGCTGCTCCCGCTCAGGAAAAAGCCCTTTTGCGCAAATGCTTTTGCGCAAGATGGCCAGTGTAAACAGCTAAAAACTGTTTTGCACAAAAAAGCCCCGATGGCAAAAATGGCGATCGGGGCTTTCTTGCGCAAAACCGCGTCTAGATTGGCATGGACACTTTTCCGCAAAAAGTGCTTTTGCGCAAAAGCGTCCGTGCCAATCTAGACACTCTTTTCCGCAAATGCTTTTAACGGAAAAACTTTTCCGTTAAAAGCATTTGCGGAAAATCATGCCAGTCTAGACTTAGCCCCAGATTTTAGATGGGGAAAACGCCTAATATGCTGCTTATTTGAAAAGAATCAATACTCCAGGTGTTGGAATATGGAATTTGGAGGACAGAGGGTGTGGGGTGGTGAATAAGCTACCAGGAAATATTTTTATTTTTTTAACCTGTCTGGACAAATGTGCTGGCCAGCCATATACTCTAACTAACAAGTCCACTATCTATTATACATTTTGAAGAATGAATTTGTTTGTGCAAAATAAAGTCATACTTTGCAATTACCTACATATACCAAATTTTGCATAAACAATCCTGCCTCTTAAATTAGCTGAATGCATTACTTTTGACACCAGAATATGCTGGGTAAAAGATTTAAATAATTATTTTTGTTTGTCATTGGAAAAAAGTTATGATGATTATGATTAAAGTTCGTAAAAATATTTGCTAACAAAACTAAAATCAAGTTGCCCACTCAATTGTCGTTTTAGTGCACAGAACATTTTTATAGTTATAAATCACAAAAAAATTCGAATTGGTTACAGAAAGAGTAATGGAAGCTTTGAGTTTCTGATTCAAATTCACTATGGCTACGTATACACTGGCCCCTTTTTCGAAAGGGGCATGCTAATTTTCAACTTCAGAATAGGGAAATCCGCGGGGGATTTAAATATCCCCCGCGGGATTTAAATAAAGATGTCCGCCGCTTTTTTTCCGGCTTGTAGATAAGCCGGAAAAGAGCGTCTAGACTGGCCCGATCCTCCGGAATAAAGCCCTATTCCGGAGGATCGGGCCAGTCTAGACGCTCTTTTCCGGCTTATCTACAAGCCGGAAAAAAAGCGGCGGACATCTTTATTTAAATCCCGCGGGGGATATTTAAATCCCCCGCGGATTTCCCTATTCTGAAGTTGAAAATTAGCATGCCCCTTTCAAAAAAGCGGCCAGTGTGGACGTAGCCTATGTATTGTAATTATTCAATAAAATGAATAATATCTGAAGTTGAAATCCTACAGATTTAAAACTATTCTTTAACTTCCCATTTGCTTGCACATTAATAAACATTCTGTTACACATATTCAATTCCTTGAACTTTCCTATAAGTGTAATCTATGCAAAATGACTTTGCCCAGTCAGTGACGGGATTCACCTGCTAACAGGAGTATATTTCAAATGATCTCAGTGTATATGCCTGTGCTAGGAGGCTATGGTGCCTTTTGCCTTTTGGAGATCTTTGTTCAAGCTTTATCTGATCATAAGTGCAAATGTCTACCTATTTTTATTGGCATAGTATGTGTCACTTTTCTGCTACACAGTTGGCTGTGGCAAAAGACAATAGAAAAAGCAGTGACCTTGAACGTCCAAAATCGGGTGCATTGTCAATACTGTATGGCAGCAAGCACTTGAAAGAAGTGGAGGTTGTTGATGTTGCACCAGCATCACATGCAAGCTTTTTAAAAAACATACTGCTGAAAAGTGGGCCCTGAATCATTCTGCTGGTGAAAACCAAGCTTTGAGCCCCTGGTAGCAAGAGGTTCACAGGTACTTGACATACCCTCATTCACTGATTTGTCATCTGATGGTTACCTGATGCAATGCCCACAGTAGGCATTACTTGCCAGGGAGTGGTCACGATCTAGAAAATGTACTGATCTGTACCTCTCCCATACATCCACCCAGGGAGCATCCCCCTGGCCTAATCTCTGTTACTGCAGGTTGTCCATCTAAGTTGTGGAACTTCAGCTACATGAATAATGTAGCTGAAGTCAACATACTTATATCTGCTTACCACAAACTATACTAGCTACATTAGACACGATAAATCAACCCTTGCTGGATTGATTGCTGCCCATTGAGCCAGTGGGTACTGAAGACATGACCTCCGAATGTAAAGGAGTTTTTCCTATGGCCACTTTTAAAAGCTTCATTGGGAGAGTAATGTAATCCAGTTGAATTCACCTCTACTTGTCATAACTGCTGAATCTTGTTACACTGGGAATAGGAGATACCGTGGAGCATGACATGCTGAGTGGCAAATGTTAAGTGCAAGAATTTGTAGAGAATATTGGCTTTCTCCAGAAAATTATGATTATAAATCCTACTCCCCACTTTCACCCCCAAGCAACTTGAGATGCTTCTGAAGAAAGGAAAAAGTATTTGAATGAGTCCAAATATCCTTTTCTTGGTGGGTTTGAGGTGTTCAGAAGCGTCTTAACCAAATAATGTTTGTGTATGTGATAGCTTGGCAGGTAAGAGTTTGGTTGAGTATGGATTTCTTCAGACTTCTGATTTCTCTTTCACAGCACCTCAGGAAATGGTTTTTGGTCTTTGGAGGCTTACTGACAGCACTGTCCTTATTTCTGTTAGGACCTGCTCCCATCTTGCACATTGAAAGGTACAGTTCACTGCCTTTTATCTCTACCTAATAAATACTTATCAATTGAGCCTATTTAGAGTTGTATCTAATCACTGCAGTGTGTGGGGGGCCTGTAGAATAATAAAGTTTCTTATTACTGGTTAGTTTTCCATGACCAACAGTTGGGAGAACGAAGTGGTTTATTTTGCTACCAAGAATGAACAATGGCTACGATTTCACTAATGCAAGGAATCCTACTCAGAGAGCCATCTTGATGTAATATTTAAAAGAAGATAGGTACTGTGGTTTTTTAAATCTCAATATAGCGGGGTGAAGTAAATATTGTAACCCACATTTGGTGCTTATCTCAACTAGCTATACTGAAATAAAAAAAACTACAGTGCTATATTTATGATCTTCAAAAGATTCTCAATGGAAAATCATTGCAAAAAATGTGAAGGCCACCTGTGCTCCATTTTAAAGCCACCTGTCCTACTCCTGTTGTATTCAAGTGATATACTCTGTTACATATATGAAACAATACTTGCGGCAAGAGTTGCCAAGGTGTGGAGCTGAGTTACATTTTTTCTATCTTTTGAAGAAGACAACAAAATTCAGACATTTGTGAGGAAGAGTGAGTTGAGGAAAAAGATCAGAAAACTGGCTAAGTAGGCTTTTCCCCTCCTTTATCTTTACATAGATATAACTGTGGATTGCAGAATCTTTAGTGTTGTGAAACAAAGACCATATCTTGTATTTACCAATCCCAGGATGAATGTGCAGATTCATCAATTGGTAAAACCTTTCTCCATTTATAAACTGATCTCCTCACAGAAGGAAATAATAGATGCAACAAATATGAAATCACAGAATTTTCATTTTTCACAAAGTACATTTTTCAGACTTGAGCAGCATTCTTAAGAAATTTCTTCTGCCAAAACATGCAGGGTTATTTCCTAGATTATTTAAAACTAATATTATGGCTAATGATGTTTTTGAAAGAAAAACTAATCTCTGAATCCCAGAGAGCTGTTGTAAAAGTCCTAAATAATAAAAGTAAGGGTTTTTGAAAGGAATGGTATACAACATGTTTAAATGCTTATTTTGCAGCAAACTCTGGATGTTTGTCCTACTGCTGGTTTTACATGGTTTTTCCACTGGGATAATTTCTGTTTCACTGTTTCCGGAGATACTCAGTTGTGCTTAGTAAGTAATTCTATCTGTTGCATCAATACTAATACTGTGAAGCTCTGCAAACAATTTCCAGACAGCATTTCATTCTCCAATAAGAGAAGAAAAGTAATAAATTGTTGAGCTGAGCCTGAGATGTTGGGCAAAACTTTTGAAAAAGTGAGTTAGGCTCTTCTCAAATGGCTTTCTTGCTTAAAAAAAAAGAAAGAGAATAGGTCTTCTACATCACTAAAGCATTTCTGAATTTTACCTATTGGTAAGGGGGTGTGACAACCTCATTATGGTAAAGGGGCCACAAGACTAGTATAAATATTTATTTAGAGGGCTCTTATGTCAAGTCACTGGAAGGATTAATAGACAGCAAATTCCATTAGCTCTCTGGGAGACATTACAGCAACAGTTCTATAAACAGGGATCATACAGTTTCCCAACTTTCATGCACTTGGCCATAATGAGCTGAGGTCTTCTTGGTTCTATGTTATGCAAAGTGTGTTTCTCCTTGGAACCAAGGACTCCCCATCTTTTTCCAGACCCATCTGTCAGCTTTCCTTCTCCTGTACCCTATCACAAGACTGACTATGTTATGATAGGGATATCCAGTTATCACACTGTTAAAGGTGGTGATTATGTAGTGCTGGGAATCCCAGTCAGCATTGTCCTTATCTTCCTTTACTTAAAGAGATGGTGCCAGATGGTTTAATAGGCAAGACATGCGGCACAAAGCTATGTGTCTTCTGTGCAGAGAAGCTTCTCTGCGCTGCAATGGATGCATTCATGTATATGTTAAAGTAGTTTATATTTCCTGGGGAGGGCTGGGAAATGGGATATTCCCCACTCTCCAGGCACGGAGCTCTTTAAAAGGTAACTTGTGTACCTAGTGGAACTAACCTGACTATCTTTCTTTAGTGAGAATGGATTCGAGCAGGGGTTAAGTGTGTTAGGACTGGTGTCTGGGCTCCGTGGTGCAATGTGGTCAGTTGGGTAGGTACACAATCATTCCTTATTAACTTCTGGTGTTTTGGTTGTTCTGTAACCCTAAGGTTGCTGGGCTGTGTAAGTGTGTGTAAAAAAGCTGGATTGCCCAGTAGCGGCCCCTGCAGGACAAGTATGACTCTTCAGTGTCCTATTCTTCATATGCTTTGCTCTCGGGACTCCTTAAGAATGCCATACACCGCAAAGGTATTACATGAAATTCCCCTGCTAGGGTTCTACTTTATAAAGTCCAAAGACATTTGAAATAAAGTGTCTTCTGCCCAGACTCAAAATAAACCCTCCGTGGCCTTCAGTCTCTCTCCCCAAAGTTTCAGGGGTTACATAACACTCTTTCTTGGGGGTGGGTCGGGAGGGGCCGTTTCCAAGCTCCCAGTAGCTTTCTTCAAGGGCCCTTTCAGCTGCTCCATGAATTGAGAGAGATACACACACATGGGTGGCCCTTCTACATCTTTTGGTGTCTCTTCTTAAGTCTGGGCAACAGAGAATCAGTCACAGGTGCACTGGATTCTGCTCCCTCTTCGTGGAGCCAGTCTCCCAGTCACAGTCACGTAACTTTTACCTCTGTCACTGTATTAACCTTGTATCAAAGGCTCATTACTAAACTACTGCCAGGTGTGTATGTGCTGCAGTGACTCAAAATGTGCAGGGAAAGGATAACAGGATAGGTCTGAACCCATCTTCCTTGAGATGGGGAGTGTCTTTCACATCAGGAAATAATTGTTGGTGACAAAGTCTTGGGGAGCCTGCACTTCCCCTGCACGTGGTTACTACTTGACTATTTAAACTAGGACACATCAAGAATTTTAAGACCATGACACCAAACCTTCCAATAGTACAAGGAAGGACTAGATAGGTCCAGAACATTCTAGAGGGATTGTGAAAAATGAATCCACACGTGGAATGCCTGAAACATTTTACTCCAAACATTCTATTTTCCTTTTTTTCACTAATGAGAAAAGCAACACCCTGAGCCTGGCATCCCCTACATCTAGGACCCCATAAATCTGGCCCTGTGTGCATTTGGAGACAGAGGAGTAGTCCCAGAGCTTCTCATTCAGTTGCTGTGAGTGAGTGAATGGGAGTTGGGGGGGACCTGAGGTATGGCACAGCCAATGCGCTGCTCACCTTGTTTGAGTGTTAGCAGCACACAGGCAAAAGCAGCTCAAACCATTGCTCTGGGCTGCATTTTTCAGGGTGTTAGTCTGCCCTGTTTTATCGTCATATTGGCAGCTGATGGTATGTAATTGAACAAGAGTGGGATGCTGTCTGCAAAGTGACTGAAATGCTGCTGGCACAGCGGAGAGCAAAGCTGGGCACATGACAGCAGCCTGGTGGATCTAGTAAAGATATGTCCAGTGCAAGGTCCACCTGTCCTAGCCCTCTCCTGTTCTAAATGTGTCTTTAGGTTGTGTAAACTGAAGTAGCCTTTTATAAGAAGTGAATTGTAAGCAAACAATAATGTGCAGTAGCACATTGAAAGAGACCCTGTACCATGCTTTCAAAATAGTTGAGCACTCACTATTCACATTGAAATCAATGGACTTTGCAAGCTGATGAACATCTCAGAAAACCAGGCACCTGGTAGAAGCAGTGTAACTTGGAACACAAGGCTTCACTCCTGCATTGAGTGCTAGCACAGACCTGGACATGGTGCCATACTAGAATATAAGAACAGCCATACTGGGTCAGATCAAATGCCCTTCTAGCCCAATATTCTGTCTTCTGACAGTGGCCAATGCCAGGTGCCCATGAGGGAATGACCAGAACAGATAATCATCAGGTGATCCATCCTCTGTCACCCATTCCCTGACAAACAAAAGCTAGGGACACCATCTCTGCCCATCCTGGCTAATAGCCTCTGAGGGACATATCCTCCATTAATTTATCTAGCCCTTTTTTTTAACCTTGTTGTAGTCTTGACCATCATAAAAGAGCTAAATAAATTCATGGGATTCCATTTAAATCAGTGGGATTATGCAGTGCATGGGCATTGGCAGTGCTCGACAAACTGCTGCGAGACCTACTCGCCAGCCCCGCACATGCGCCAAACCGGCACTGCGCATGTGCGCAGCGCTGGTGAATGGGGCGCATGGAGTGACCGGCTGAAATCTACTCGCCATGGGCATTTGTCATGGTTTGTCGAGCCCTGGGCATTGGTGTCAACAGGACACAAGTCTTAGAACAGGTTAGTGTATATTCTGAAAAGCTCTTTACCCCTCCCCCCTCACTTCAAAAAAGGTGTTTGGTACATGAGTCATAGATTTGAAACTTGTCATCTCAACATCTTGTACTAAAGAGTCTCTCTCTTAGCTGTAGCTGTTCTAATCTGTTCTTTTTTGAGGCACCCACACTTCTTCTTTTTCATATATTTAGAGCTTTTATAGGACCAACATTAGGTGGATTCCTATATGAGAAGGTGGGGTTTGAATGGGCTGCAGCCATACAAGGAGGATGGTCATTATTAAGTGTAAGTAAGCTATACTTGCTCTTATTGCAGACTGCAATTGTAAAATATTGCACAGCTATGACAACTGAAATAATTGATGGCTGTTTCTTTAAAGGCACTAGCTATTGGAATATTCTATATCAGAGAGACCTTACAAAGAAAAAGGTACTGTGAGATTTTTATTTTTTAATTCATTTCAAACCATATATAAAGGTTTTCATTTAGGAAAACACAAAATCAACTTAATAATAAAAGAGACTTTAAACACTTCTGGGGGCACAGAATACACTTTTTGTTTGGTTTATTTTGCTTGTTTGTCTTTGCTAAATAATGCTAATATTATGTATGCAAAATGTATCCAGAAGTTCTGTTATACTTCGCTTTTTTTCTTCTTTTCCTTTTCCTCCACCCAAACAGATCCAGCCTGCAGACTCCACCAGGCACAAATGAAGAAAGAGCTCACCTTTTGGCCAATGAGACATAGTCAGAAAAATGTATAGATCACTATCCATTTTTTGTAGTTAAGTTAGTGATGAGAAGAGCTGACTTCACATGCATGCACGTGGTTGTACGAAAACATACTGCTGCATAATTCGAAAGCTGAGGAGGAGATCTTCCTATAATGCATAATGAATTATGGTTTATTTGTGATTGTAATACATTACATCATGTCTGTCCTGAAACTTGGATATTAAATATTGAATGCTTTCTTTTGGATGTTCTTGTTGTACATTGGTTGAACTGTTAAATATCATATATCTAACTGCTTATCTGTGTTCATTGTACAGTGCCCTGAAGAGCAATTTTGCCCACTGTGAAAGAATTTTATTCAAGGATGCTCTGCTTTTGTATCTTCTGGGAACTGTCCTATATAGTCTGCCACTACCATATTTTTCTACAGGCAGTCCCCGGGTTACGTACAAGATAGGGACTGTAGGTTTGTTCTTAAGCTGAATTTGTATGTAAGTCGGAACTGGTACATATTGTAGGGGAAACTCTAGCCAAACATTTTTTTTAGTTTTGGATAGCATAGGGAAAGGTTAACTCCCCTCTAATGTTTGTTTTGCTGTCTGTTCCCCTGTTCAGAAGATTTCACATCTATTTCTGTCCCTGTGACAAACTCAGGACTAAAGGAGTAACTCATCAAATACCAAACAGCTCTGCACCATGCTTTGAGCTAATAGCTTTATTTCCACACACCACCCAGGGTTCTAGGAGGAGGGTCCTTTTTTTGCTAACACAATGAGGCCAGCACTTTGTTTGTTTTGGTGGAGTCTTTGTTTGCCCAGGGAGCCCAGCATGTATAGGGGGAGGAGGGGCGGAGAGGCTGCTTTTGTCTGCTGTTCGGCAGCCTGTTGCTCAGGGGAGGGGGCAGCCTGTTGCTGGCAGGGGGAGAGGGGGGAGGCGTGCAGGATGCGAGGCCGCGGGGGGGGGGCGCCAGCGGGCGTGGGGAGGCACTTTTCCTCTGCCCGGCAGCTCTGCGGGATCCCTGTCCCTGTGGCCAGCTGCTGCAGGCAGAGGCCAGTTGGAGCCGGCCGAAGAGGAGGAGGAGGTGGATTCTAGGACCCAGGTGAGCGAGCCCCGGGGACGCTGCTGCGCTCCCGGAGCCCGGCATGTATAGAGGGGAGGAGGGGCAGAGAGGCTGCTTTGTCTGTTCGGCAGCCTGTTGCTCAGGGGAGGGGGCAGCCTGTTGCTGGGGGGGGGGGGGGGGCAGCGGGCGTGGGGAGGCACTTTTCCTCTGCCCGGCAGCTCTGCGGGACCCCAGTCGGAGCCGGCCCGAGGAGAAGGAGGATCCTAGGACCCAGGTGAGCGAGCCCCGGGAATGCTGCTGCGCATGTGCGGGAGTTGCCTCACCCCGTTCGTATCTAGGGATCCGACGTAAGTCGGGGACTGCCTGTATTTAAAAGGAAGATAAAATAGTTAAATAGGAAGTTAGAATATCATAACTGATAATGTAAGATGTTCAAAGGGAATTTGAAATAATGAAGCAGTAAGTGTAATGCCCTGTTAAATAAAACCAAATAACTTATTTCTAAGCTGAGTGAATTTCAACCTTAGAAATAAGTTGGAAAGTCAGCCATATGAGATTGCTGACTTTCTTTGCACCATCACCTGTAATTTCTCATGTCCTCCTAATAAACACTGGAGTGGGAAGGAAAGGCTACAGTGGGAAGGATGAATTTACACAGTGGGCTATTTTCAAGAAGTACAGTATTGTACTTATTTAGCCAAGGACTGAATATGGTTCATGATAGAAATGGAGTTGGGTGAACTTAGCATCTGTATTACTGTTGAATGCCAGTTGGACCTTTGCAATTATAGCAGGACTTATTTCTTCAACATATAAAATGTACATGCAAGATTTCTGTCTGAAAAAGCTCAGAGCACTCTGCTATCCCTGTAAAGTGACATAGCTTGCATCAGGAGCACCTAGTGAGCTTGACTTGTTGAGAGTGGCCAGAGGCACTTGAATGATAAACCCCAAACACAGCTTTCCCCAAAGTCTTGAAGAAACAGATGGACTCCGAAAGCAATGAGGAGTGAGTTCCAAACCAAGTGGCTTTTGTTGAGATCAGCCTGCTAGCAGCATTTTTGCTGTCTATCAAGAGAATTTTAAGCACTTCGGCTGACCACAACCATTGAAATATTCAACTAAGAGAGGTGGTCCTTTCTCTTGGCTGAGTTTTTGTATTATAGAAGCAGGTTCCTCCCTCTCTTTAGGAGAGATTTGGGCATCTTTATTTGAGAGGAGGGTGAGAGGACAGAAGAGTGAGTTGTGATAGTTTTTCTAGTTTACGCTCTGAGGACTTCTAGGGACATGGACATCCTGATCTCTGGGGCCAAGTTCTGATGGCACCTTCTCAATATGAGACTCCCTGTCCCCAGCTGTCTTATCAACATGCAGCAATAATTAAACTATGTTTTCACTTGGTTTGACTATTGCTTTGTAGCCAGAGTGCTACCTGTGTTGTACTGGGCTTTGATAAGGAACCTCTCACTAGACGAGGTAAAAAACTTTCCAACAGAATTATTTTTTCCATTATACCACATTATGCAATGAAACAGAAATTCCAAGTTTGACCAGTTCTGCTTATCCCTAGAGGGTTCCTATTTGTGCCTCACTTTCTGTATGGGAAGAGGAAGGGTGGGAGACGCGTTTGCCAGCTGCTGCAATGCAGTGCTCCCTGTTTTATTTCAAAGGCACACTTGCAGTGATTCCCCATTGTACATGACAGACTATGAATCACACCACATTTCTGGTTTTATGTGCTTTGGGATCTGGGGGAGCGCTAATCCCTTGCATGCCTTTCTCTGGAATGGTCAGTAAACACTCAGTTTTGGTGGGTTTTTCATTAGTTTCAGATTATTCCCAACTATTTTGTATAGTTTTGGTCATTTGTGCAACTTCAGAGCCAAATAATCTGGGGCTTTTTGTCTTAAAATAGTTCTGGGCACCAACAGGTTAAAGATCATAGAATCACAGAATCGATAGAGCTGGAAGAGACCTCAGGAGGTCATCAAATCCAGCCCCCTGCCTAAGGCAGGACCAACCTCATCTAAATCAACCCGGCCGGGGCTTTGTCAAGCCAAGACTTAGAAACCTCTAGGGATGGAGATGCCACTACCTCCCTAGGTAACCCATTCCAGTGCTTCACCATCCTCTTAGTGAAATAGTTTTTCCTAATAGCCAACCTTGACTTCTCCCACTGTAACTTGAGACCATTGCTCCTTGTTCTGCCATCAGTCACTACTGTGAACATGCTTTCTCCATCCTCTTTGGAAACACCCTTCAGGAAGTTGAAGGCTGCTATCAATTCCCCCCTCACTCTTCTCTTCTGCAGACTAAACAAATCCAAATCCCTCAGTCTCTCCTCACAAGTCATGAGCTCCAGCTCCCTAATCATTTTGGTCACCTTCCTTTCTAGGGGGCCCAGAACTGGACACAATACTTCAGATGTGGCCTCTCCTGAGCCAAATAAAGGGGAATAATCACTTCTCTGGATCTGCTGGCAATGCTCCTCCTAATGCACTCTAATATGCTATTAGCCTTCTTGGCTACCAGGCCACACTGTTGACTCGTATCCAGCTTCTCATCCACTGTAATCACCAAGTCCTTTTCTGCAGAATTGTTATTTAGCCCCCAGCCTGTAACAATGCTTGAGATTCTTCCGTCCCAAGTGCAGGACTCTACACTTGTCCTTGTTGAACCTCATCAGATTTCTTTTGGCCCAATCCTCTAATCTGTCCAGGTCACTCTGGACCCTAACCCTGCCCTCCAGCGTATCTACCTCTCCCCCTAGCTTAGTTGTGCTGCTAACCAGTTCTGCTTATTAAAATATTGTTCTCATGGTTGTATAATTGTATCAGCTATTCTTAAAGTCAGTTTTATTTATCAAAATAATGTTTCTAGATGTTCTAGCTTCCTTTAGCTTTTATCTCCTTTCATTGAATGCTATTTGGTTTACTCAGGCAAGTGATCCTACTTCAAGTAAATTAACTACTTGTGTGATTTAAGGGAGAAGGATTTAGCCCAGTGTCTATAAGTAACAAGGTAAAGAGTATCCAGAGCCTGCTGTGATTTCCCTGTACTTGTTTTTCTACTGAGCTAACCAGACTTGAATTCACACTTTTGACTGTGCTGTGAGTTTGTCAAGTTTCTAATTCAGTAGTGCTGTGTTTCTGCAGATTTTGGACAGTGACTTCCATGTCAATAAAAGGGTAATCAAAATGGCACAGTGTAACTTGCACAGACCTTTTTTTTCTTTATGGTGTAAAACTTTCTAGATGTGGTAACTCTGCTGGCTTCCTGCAATGGAATGCCTTGATTAAATAGGTAGTAAGTTTCCCAAGTGACACAATCATTTTTCTGATTCAGTCCCCTAGTCTTGACTGCACTTGTGGCCATGGTCTGTTGCCAGCCTCATGTTTATACTGCAGCTTTTATTCTGCGCAGCTACATTATAGTATATGAGCACTTGGTTATATTGTCAGAGGACACCAAAATACCTGTTTCCAGAAGTTCTATCACACATTGCTGATGAACAAAAATATGGACCTGTTGGAAGGGGCCCTGAAGGTATTGTCATTGGCTAATCTGTATTTAAATGTATTTATTTAGGTGGAGACTCTTTTGTTTTAGCCTTTCTTGTCAGGATGCCTCTTGAAGATTTTTCACAAGTTAAACGGTTTACTTGTATCTTGAGGACATCCCAGATCCACAAGTAGCTGATTCCACTTGGTGACCCTGAAAAAGTAATGTCTTTGGTAATAAAAGGAGCAGTTTTATAGTGGGAGAGAGATAAAAATCTTTATTCAGCAGTGGAGACCAATAGCGTCATAGTGGCTTGTATAGCTCTAAAAAGTGTAGGCTAATAATAAACATGTAATATATGAAAAGTCTTTTGTGGCTGGCTTCTTTCATGCTTGTTGGGCTTGATGCTTATTTGAAACAAACAAACAAAAATATAAGGGCTCTGCTTTTCGAATGAGCGCTGTGTAAGTTTTGTGGCACGACCAGGACGTAAGAAATATTAATTATTACAATGCAGGAAACCTGCTCAAGGGAAAAAAATGATAATTATCCTATAATCTGTGTTTTTATCTGAACTCTAATTGAGCAATGAGTTATTACATAGTGATCTTTTATTCAGTGCAAGTAATACATTTTTGGTGATTAGAAAAAGTCAAAGTCAAAGTCCAATCAGTGTTAACCGGCAACACTTACCACGTCCTAATCTGACGTCACAGAGTAATAATTTATGTAGAGCAAATATGAAATAAAAATATTTCTGAGATGAGGAAGTAGCTTCAATCTAATAGATATCAGGCTGTGTTTTAGAGAATATAGCCCCAAGAACTTTATACATCTTGATGCAAAAACATTAACTGTTTAAAAAATGCTAAGAACAAACCAACCAATAAGAAAAATATCAGACTTTCCGACCTTCTAATTTCAATTCCTTGCTTTTTAAGCCATTATTGTCTGTGTCATTGCACAGGTTACTAGCATTAGGAAAGGATTATCAAGTAAAAGAAGCTGTCACTTTTTTCTGGTTATAATAATACGTTATGTCCTGTAAACACATGAGAGTTGTGCATCCTGTATTAGAAACAATTAGAACTCCGTTGTGCTGTGCAAGGTCCATGCTTCTTCCAGAGATATGGCAGGGACTAAAAAGGAGAACACAAGACTATGGGAGTTATAAACACAATGAAAAAAAATATGAGATGGAACAAGTATTATGGGATGGAGAAAATGGTGCAGGACTCTATTTGAGGAGCATCTGAACTCTGTCACAGATGTTCTGGTTAGACAGGCCTTTGTGTACTAGATACTGGCTTTCAAAGGCTACAAATCCTATAATGTGTGCTCTCTGGAACTGTACTGGCCTTCCTGGGTCAGAAACTGAGAGTTGGTGCTTTTATGGAGGGGATTGGATGAAGAAAAGCAGTGAGGGAGCTCTTTTGTTGAATTGCAGGGATTGAAGATATGCAACCAGATAGGTCAACTGTACTACTGCTGACAAAATGCTAGTGATGGACCCTAGCCCATGGGCATGTTCTCCCCCAGATAAGCATAAGGGCTAAGTCTTTACTGCAGAGTTTTTGCACAAAAAAGGCTGATTTTCCACAAAAACTCGAGGAGTGTCCATACTACAAGTGTGTTTTTGCACAAGAAAATGTACAGTACATTGTAAGAAGAGAGGGCTTTTTGCACAAGAGCTCAAAAGCTCTTTGAGTCAGCCAAAGGTGTGAATGGATGACAAATAGGGGTTTCTTGTGCAAAAACAGCCTATCAGAAAAAGCACAGGTGCTCTGATGGCCAATCTATTATTGGCAATCAGAGCTTTCTTGCACAAGAATGTCCATGCTGTGTGGATGCTTTCTTGCTCAAGAACTTTCTGTGGAAGATCTCTTCTGCAAAAAAGTTCTTGCGCAAGAAGCCTGCAGTGTCAATGTAACCTGAGAGTGGAAGCAGGAGATTGTTGGTTCTGCAGCAATCAATTTGGCGCTCAGATGATTTGAGGAAAGAATGAGTTACCCTGGGGCAAAGCTTTCTATGCTGAAAATGCAGCGTTAAGATGTATGGCTACATTTAAACCCGAGAAGAAAGGAGGGAAGCATTCATTATATGGGCAGATTCATAGGCTATATATGTAATAATCCATATTACCAGCTAGTATTGTGCAATCTAATCACTTCGAAATGAAAATCACCTCACCCCTTTTTATTTCAGCTGAATTGCCTTTCCAGACTTACAGCACAACAATTCATGCAAGACACTCCAGGGCTACATCTAGACTGGCCCCAAATTCCGGAAAAGGGATGCAAAGCAGGTAAGTCAGCATAGGGAAATCCGCGGGGGATTTAAATATCTCCCGTGGATTTAAATAAACATGTCCGCCGCTTTTTTTCCGGCTTGGGGAAAAGCCAGAAAAAAGTGTCTAGACTGGCCCGATCCTCCGGAATAAAGCCCTACTTTGAAGTAGGAATAAGAGATCCTCCGGAATAGGGCTTTATTCCAGAGGATCGGGCCAGTCTAGGCGCTGTTTTCCGGCTTTTCCCCACGCCGGAAAAAAAGCGGCGGACATGTTTAGTTAAATCCGCGGGGGATATTTAAATCCCCCGTGGATTTCCCTATGCTGACTTACCTGCTTTGCATCCCTTTTCCGGAATTTGGGGCCAGTCTAGACGTAGCCCAGGAGTATAATCTTAAGGGAAACTGCCTACTCGGGAATGGGGTGTGTATAATGCTAAGAGTGTTGATTAAGTTCGTTACTGTTGAAAGCTGCAGACAGAGCTGCTTACTGACTTCATACAGTTCTAACAAAGTAAACCTGTATTAATCCATTGTATTTGCCATTGTATGTTGCTCAGATAGCTTTTATATAAAACTGTATTTCTATGTTGGGTATTTATACTTTTGGTTCCTGGAGTTAACTGGAGCACACCACCGGTGCGTACGGTGTCTGTCTTGGTGGAGGTACCACCAACTATAAATAGTCATATGAATAAAAGAATTTATGCAAAAGGATGACTAGAGAATTTCCACCTAATTACCCATATCATAGAATACTAGACTGGAAGGGACCTCGAGAGGTCATCAAGTCCAGTCCCCTGTCCTCATGGCAGGACCCAGTACTGTCTAGACCATCCTTGATAGATGTCTAACTAATCTACTCTTAAATATCTCTAGAGATGGAGATTCTACAACCTCCCTAGGCAATTTATTCCAGTGTTTAACCACCCTGACAGTTAGGAACTTTTTCCTAAAGTCCAATCTAAACCTCCCTTGCTGCAGTATAAGCCCATTGCTTCTTGTTCTATCTTGAGGCCAGGAAGAACAATTTTTCTCCCTCCTCTTTGTGACACCCTTTTAGATACCTGAAAACCACCATTATGTCGTCTCTCAATCTTCTCTTTTCCAAACTAAACAAGCACAGTTCTTTCATAGGTCATGGTCCCTAGACCTTTATTCATTCTTGTTGCTCTTCTCTGGACCTTCTCCAATTTCTCCACATCTTTCTGGAAATGTGGTGCCCAGAACTGGACACAATACTCCAACTGAGGCCTAATCTGTGCAAAGTAGAGTGGAAGAATGACTTCTCATGTCTTGCTCACAACACACCTGTTAATGCATCCTAGAGTCATGTTTGCTTTTTTTGCAACAGTGTCACGCTGTTGACTCATAGTTACCTTATGGTCCACTATAACCCCTAGATTCCTTTCTGCCATACTCTTTCCTAGACAGTTGCTTCTCATTCTGTATGTGTGAAACTGATTGTTCCTTCCTAAGTGGAGCACTTTGTATTTGTCCTTATTAAACTTCATCCTGTTTACCTCAGACCATTTCTTCAATTTGTCCAGATCATTTTGAATTATGACCCTGTCCTCCAAAGCAGTTGCAACCCCTTCCAGCTTGGTATCATCTGCAAACTTAATGGCTGCGTCTAGACTGGCCGCTTGAATTTCCACAAGAACCCTGACTTCCTACTGTCTGAAATCAGTGCTTCTTGCGGAAATACTATGCTGCTCCCATTCGGGCAAAAGTCCTTTTGCGCAAAGCTTTTGCGCAAAAGGGCCAGTGTAGACAGCTGAGATTTGTTTTGCGCAAAAAAGCCCCGATCGTGAAAATGGCGATCACGGCTTTTTTTGCGGAAAAGCGCATCTAGATTGGCACAGACACTTTTCCGCAAAAAGTGCTTTTGCGGAAAAGCGTACGTGCCAATCTAGACGCTCTTTTCTGCAAATGCTTTTAACGGAAAACTTTTCTGTTAAAAGCATTTGCGGAAAATCATGCCCAGTCTAGACGTAGCCAATAAGTGTACTCTCTATGCTGATATTTAAATCGTTGATGAAGATATTGAACAGAACCGGCCTCAAAACAGACCCCTTCGGAACCCCACTTGTTATACTTTTCCAGCATGATTGTGAACCATGAATAAGTACTCTCTGAGAAAGGTTATCCAGATAGTTATGCACCCACCTTATAGTAGCCCCATCTAAGTTGTATTTGCCTAGTTTATTGAGAAGAATATCATGCGAGACCGTATCAAATGCTGATTCTCTCTTATCCACAAGACTCGTTATCCTATCAAAGAAAGCAATCAGATTGGTTTGACATGATTTGTTCTTTACAAATCCATGCTGGCTGTTCCCTGTCATCTTATTATCTTCCAAGTGTTTGCAGATGATTTCCTTAATTACTTGTTCCATTATCTTTTCTAGCACAGAAGTTAAACTGACTGGTCCGTAGTTTCCTGGGTTGTTCTTATTTCCCTTTTTATAGATGGGCACTATATTTGCCCTTTTCTAGTCTTCTGGAATTTCTCCTGTCTTCCATGATTTTCCAAAGATGATAGCTAAAGGCTCAGATACCTCCTCTATCAGGTCCTTGAATATTCTAGGATGCATTTCATCAGGCCCTGGTGACTTGCAGACATCTAACTTTTCTAAGCGATTTTTAACTTAGTCTTTTTTATTTTATCTTCTAAACCTACCTCCTTCCCACTAGCATTCACTATGTTAGGCGTTCCTTCATCAGACTCCTTCTTGTTTCCCTTTATGCCTGTAGGTAGTTTGAGCTCATTTTGTGCCTTTGTCTTTCTAATCTTGCCCCGGCATTCCTGTATTGTTTGCCTATATTCATCCTTTATCATTTGTCCCAGTTTCCATTTTTTATATGACTCCTTTTTAATTTTTAGATCATGCAAGATCTCCTGGTTAAGCCAAGGCTGTCTTTTGTCATATTTTCTAACTTTCCTATGCAGTAGAATAGCTTGCTTTTGAGCCCTTAATAATGTCCCTTTGAAAAACTGCCAACTCTCTTCAGTTGTTTTTCCCCTCAGTCTTGCCTCTCATGGGACCTTACCTACCAGCTTTTTTGTGAGCTTACCAAAATCTGCCTTCCTGAAATCCATTCTCTAATTTGTGTTCTCCCTTCTACTATACCTTAGAATCACGAACTCTATGATTTCATGATCACTTTCACCCAAGCTTCTTTCCACTTTCAAATTCTCAACCAGTCCCTCCATATTTGTTAAAATCAAATCTAGAACAGCTTCCCTCAGTAGCTTTTTCAATCTTCTGAAATAAAAAGTTGTCTTCAATGCAGTCCAAGAACTTATTGGATAGTCTGTGCCCCGTTGTGTTCATTTCCCAACATATATCTGGATAGTTGAAGTCCCCCATCACCAGCAAATCCTGCACTTTGGATGATTTTGTTAGTTGTTTAAAAAAAGCCTAATCCACCTCTTCTGCTGGGCCCACGCTCCCAGAAAGGACAAGTCCGCATAGTCTTGTTCCTCCATCCTATGAGGGACAAGCACAGAAGCCCTAAAATGAATAAACTACACGAGGGACCTTGTTCAGTACTGACCTGGACACACAAAGTTGTGTACAGGACACAATTGGTCCCAGGATGAAACCTAAAATTTCCATAAAGATCATCTAAGTAGGGCAGGGAAGGAGATAAGATTATCAGCATGGCTGATCTCTGCAACTCAAAATGTAGCTCTGAAAGTTGAGTCTGGGAAAGTTGAGAGAGGGCTCTCATATGCAACCAGCTCCACGGAAACAAAAAGCAGACACTGTAAGGAAGTCCAGGAAGAGGTCACATATCACTTCCATAGTGGTGCACATGACAAATTTTATTCCGCACCTGGACATAAAAAATTAGAGGGAACATGGTGTTTGCCTCCACATGCAGTTGTACTGGATAGTAACAGCACCTGGAAAGGTTTGTTGCTTGTCACCAGTAAGGAATTGTAAGAGACAACCCAAATTAGTGAGTTAACGGGTCAAAGTTGTCCCACAGCCCCAGGTTGCAGCCAGGGGTCCCATTATATCCTTCAATTAACAGAACTGTAAGGATAAGCTAATCAGAAGCCAAAAGGGTTGTGAATCTGCCTGGGAGTTATGAGCTAAGTGGTAGGAACAGTTTTGCTGAGTTTTGATTAGGTAAGGGAGTTGGGGTATGTCTACACTACTCTCCTATTTCGAAATAGGAGGGTAATGTAGGCATACCGCAATTGCAAATGAAGCCCGGGATTTGAATTTCCGGGCTTCATTTGCATAAGCGGGGAGCCGCCATTTTTAAATCCCCGCTCGTTCGAACCCCGTGCCGCGCGGCTACACACGGCACGAACTAGGTAGTTCGAACTAGGCTTCCTAGTTCGAACTACTGTTACTCCTCATTCCACGAGGAGTAACGGTAGTTCGAACTAGGAAGCCTAGTTCGAACTACCTAGTTCGTGCCACGTGTAGCTGCGCGGCACGGGGTTCGAACGAGCGGGGATTTAAAAATGGCGGCACCCCGCTTATGCAAATGAAGTCCGGGAAATTCAAATCCCGGGCTTCATTTGCAATTGCGGTATGCCTACATTACCCCGCTAGTTCGAACTAGCAGGGTAGTGTAGACATACCCTTGGTGTGTAAGCAGAAGGGAGAGGATGAGAGAGCCACACAGACAGTCTGAAGGAGCAGCTGGAAGCCCTGTGTATGAGCCAGTGAGAAAACTTAGAAGAGTTTTGGAGTCTGGGGTGCAGGTTGAAAAGACCCACAGCAAAAGAAGCTACAGGTTGGACCTCCCTGGTCTAGCACTATTGGGACCTAACTGGTCCCAAACAAGGGAGTTTAATGGACTACGGGAGGTCAATTACAGTCCCTCTGCTGATGGACCTCAGGACAGCCCTGGAGTTCATCAGCAGAGGACTCCTCTCTGGGCTCTGCACCCCCAGCCAGCTCCATTGCCAATCTGAGCCCCATTCTGGTTCCCCTCCTGACCGTTGGGCTGGCCTCTGGGCTTTCTACCCTTGGGCATGGGCTGCCAGTCCTGGTGGCCCAGGCTGCTAGACTCTGTGTCCTCGACAGGTCTGTGATGCCAGCCCCGGCCACCAGGCTCAATTCCCCTGGTGGGGCTGCAATGCCAGGTCCAGGCCCCGGCTGCCGGGCTCCACTGTTCCTAGTGGGGCTATGCTCACAGATCTGGCCCTGGCCCTGGCTGCCAGGCTGCGCACCCCTGACTGTTCTGTGATGGCAGGTCCAGCCCTGGTTCTGGCTGCTGGGCTCTGCACCCCATGGTGGGCTGCGCTGCTGGCCCCGGCCTTAGCTCCATGCCCTAGGCCAGGCTGCATTGCTGGTGGTGGCTCTAGCCACTGGGCTCCCTGCCCCCAGTCTGGCTCCACTGCCACCCCAGTGCAGGGCTGTCAACTCCCCTCCCACTCCCAGCCCCCAGACTCCCAGCCAGGGGCTCTTGTCCAGCAACATTCGCGGTTCTACTGGACCATGGATGTTGTCAGACCAGAGAGAATTCCAGACCAGAGAGGTTCAACCTATACTTGTTTGTTTCTGTGTTCAGAGAAACTGATATTTGTACATTCCTCGTAAATAATAAAAGAATAACAACAAAATTCTATCAGACACAGCTGGCTACCACTAATTTCTCTTCCTAACCGAAAAACCTACTCATGTAGGGCTAGCTGCTAAGGTCAAAAGGAGTGACCAAATTTATAAAGCAGGAAGGAAGGGGAAGGATATAGGCCAGGCCTGAGTGAGAGCTACAGAGGTGAGCAGCAGCAGCTGTGTAAAGAGGTTTCGCCTTTGTTAAATAAAGGCCCGTTGAAGTTTGTTACTACCTTGCTTCCATGATACAACATGTTATTTCGAGATACTTCCAGTATTCAGAAATAGCTATTCTGTGTCTTGACAGTGTACCTGTTATTTTGAAATAATGGGTGCACTATTCCTACGTCCCAGTAAACCTAATTCCATGAGGATTAAGGGATGTTTCAGAATAGAGGTTTATTTAGAAATTTGGTGCTGTGTAGACAGCTCCAAATGATGAAATAAGCTATTTCTAAATTAACTCGAAATAAGCTATGCAATTTGTGTAGCTCAAATTGTGTAGCTTATTTCAAGCTAAGGGTGCAGTGAAGATGCACCATTAACAGTCCATATGCTAATTTAGTGAATCAATTTTTTCTATAACAGTACATGCTTAACTTCTTAAAGCAGTATATCAGCATAGAAAGTTCACAGCTAATTGTACCAGGTACCAGCAGAGTAAGTTATTTTTTAAAACTACTACTAAGAGCCCATAATGGGAGCTGAAGGCTGACTCTTTTGAAGCCATGGCCTGTGTGGTGGTGCTCACAATAGTTTCTAGGAACCTCAGGTTTGATTCTTCTCTGACCTTTGATGGTTTTACATAGAAGTGTAACTCTATGGGCTTCAGTGGAGTTAATCCTGATTTATGTCAGAATAAGTGAGAAGAAGATCAGGTCCTAAAAACAGAGGATGGATGCAAAAAAGCCGGTGTCTGAAAAAGTTTACTAGATCAAAGTGGGGAAGGAATGTGAGAGATCTGTACTTATAATACAGGGGTCCATTTGATAAAAGGGTGCTATTGCTATAAGGGGAGCTGTGATGGTATCTGTGAAAATGTTCATCATCTCCTTGAACAGATTGTTTTGATTATTTCTCTCTATCTTCAAAATGGAGGCCTGGCAGAATAGAATACAGTACTGTTTCTTCCTTTCCTAGCTCTCATCCCCCTCTCTGCAGCTTTTCCTGATTGCCTCTATTTGTGCCTCTTGCTCCATATTTGTCAACATTCTGCTCTCGTCCTTTTGCTGAACTGCAGATCACTGACAATGCCTCTTTCCATGTTGTCATCTTGTGGTTGTTTGAGGGGCAGCTTCTACAAGAGAGAGGTTTTGTTTTTTGCTTTGCTGGAGGCAGATATGCAGAGACCAAGGCTATTCAGAGGAACCTTCTAACCTCACAGCTTCAGGCTCCTCCAGCTCTATAGGAGGAATGAGATGGGGGGGGGGGGAAATATCATGGCTCAGTCACTGTGTGTGCAACATATGACAGGCCAAAGCTGCAGGGAAGGATGCATAACTCTCTTTGTTCATTGTGATTGGTAAAGGAATTTAAAGTTTCTTCATCTCACTACAAGAAAACCATTTTAATTCCATTCTGCCGTATAGGGGTGTTGTGATCTAAAGTTAGATAACTAAGAACATTTGTCTTTACATTGCTCTATTGTGAAATTTAATATAATTGATGCCCAGATAGTATTGGTGGCTGTATATTAAAAATATGCATCATGCACATCTGACAGAGCTGGAAGCCAAAACACAGTAGGTCAGTCTAGCAAAATCCTAGGGCTTGGTTTCAGAGATGCTGACCGTTCTGAGCACCCACTAATTGTAACGGGACTTGTTAGTGCTTAGCACCTCTGGAAATGAGGCCTAAAAGCCTCAAGCTGAAATGTTACCTGGACAAGAAATGGCGTCAAAGTTTTTGCCCACTGGACATGGCCAACCAGAGAGCTGCCAGTTAGAAGGTAGTGTGGCTAGAGAGCTATAAGTTGGTCTTACACTTAAATTTTGCTGGTATAGCTATGTTAATTAGGACTTTGGAAAAATCCCCTCCCCTCCTTTATCCATCATAGTTAAGCTGGTGAATGTCCTATTCCAAGGTAGGGATGTTAGCGACTAATAAACTAGTCAACTAACGGATAAGCAAGAGCTTATCAATTAGCACTATTGATTTAGTCGCATCCCCCCCATCTGCCGCTCTGCACTGTACAGCTGAAAGAAACTGGAGCGCAAAGGCACTGAGTCAGTCCCTGCTCCACGCATTTCTTTTCATTCAGCCTGGTGTCTCTGTTCCACGAGGAGTAACAGTAGAAAGCCTAATTCGGAGTCCGAACTACCAGGGATTTAAAAATGGCGGCACCCGGCAAGATATTTAAATCCCGGGCTTCATTTGCAACTTCGATTGACTACATTAACCACCCTAGTTTGAACTAGGGTGGTAGTGTAGACATACCCAAAGATATTAATGGAGGAGGTGTGGGGTCTGAGATGGAAACTGGGTAGAAGGGATTGTGACCTAGGGCAGGGATGTAGGAAGGGGTGTAGAGGGAAGGGATCTAAGTTCCCTCTAGGGTGCATGCCTGCACAGGCACGCACAAAGAATTTTAATCCTGTCCACCTTCTCAAGCAGAGCTGCATAGCACTGGCCTTCCTTGATGTGGAAGGCAAGTTGCTGGTAGAGGGTTTGGTGGGTGGGAGAGTGGGGAGCCAGGGTCGCATGGCGTATGCCGAAACTGCGGCCGAAGCCAGGACCACATGGCAGCTGCTGGGCTGGGCAGCAGTCAAGGCTGGGGCTGCATGGACTTGCATGGCTCAATGGAAGAGTGGGAATAGTAACCATAGCCATAGGAATGTACTTGTGGGGGAAAAGTGGCTTATTAATTCCTTGGCTGTGCTTGGTGGGCTTGTCCATCATGCAGCACAAGTCCAAATGACATGATGATGAATAAGGAATTTGGTTGTGTGGGAGAGGAGGCAAAATGGATGTACCGATGGAATGTCCTGAAATGTAGCTCTAGCTAAATAGAAGAATACTCTTTTCTTACTAGTGCTTAATTGCTCCTAAACACATTTTTAGTTTTATCATCTCTAGTCATGTGGGTATAATGTGATGCAGGGATAGCAATACACTTTCTTGAAAACATTACATCCTTTATTTGTAAACAGCATTCAGCAGGCCCGCTACCATTACAAAACCATACCCCCCCCAAAAAAGCGGGAAATATTTAATACACAATATAAACCCCCTATTGCTACATCACCTGTGGCCCCATTTTCTGCTTTCCCTTCTTTACACATTTCCCCCACACATGCACTTTGACAGCCTACGAGGGGAGGGGAAGTTTCCACCTGAGAGAGTTTGAAGGAGGAAGGCTGCACAGAATTTAGTTGCCCTCCCCAGCCACTCTTGGGGCCTGAATACACAGACCACCCTGACACAGAGCTGTCCAAGCTACTGTAGGATGGAGGGTATGCTGTACATGATAACACAACAGAAGTAGGAAGGCGGCAAGAGATGGGACTAGTTCTCTCTAATTGAGCACTCTCCTCCTCCCTTTGCTGCTGCTCCTGTTCCAGGGATTGCTTTGGAAGTTCCTGCTCCTTTATTGAAACCCTTTCCTCCACCTGGGTGGAGAGCCTCAGACTTTCTTCCTGACTTTCGTTCCTCTTCTTCTGTTACTGGCCCTACTGGTCTGCCTTTGCAAAAACTCCTCCATAATTACATCACAAAAATGCTTCCTTTTGGAATAGTCTATGGAGGTACATTGGACCATAGACTGAGTTCCTGAAGAGCAGGAGGTAAATAACCCAAGGATCATAAAACAGGACGAGAAACAGAATAACGGTCTCTTCCAGCTCAGTGAGGAAGCTCTAAATTAATTTTGGTGGCATCCCAAGGACATAAAATGTAATATTTATAAAGTGAACTAACACATATTGTAAAGTAGATGAATCATACTGTCTCTGGACAGCCTTGTTAATTGCAAAACAAGCAGTCCTGTGGCATCTTAGAGACTAATAAAAATATATGGTATGATGAGCTTTTGTGGGTAAACCCACTTCATTGTCCCATCTGATGAAGGGGAGTTTATTAATGAAAGCTCATGATACTACATATATATTTTTGTTTGTCCTGTGGCATCTTAGAAACTACTTGTTGTTTTTAAAGTTACAGACTATCACAGCTACCCCTCTGAGACTTATTAATTGCAGTTGCAGAAGCGAAGAATAAGAGGGTAAGTCATGTGCGAGCTACAGCAGCATCATGTTAATTCCCTCATGGACTCTGCCCAAATCCTGGCCAATGATAGCTGCAAACTATTTCTGAAGCATGACCTCCAGATAGTTAGTCACAATGTAGCAAAGGATGTATTTTCCAGGCCACTCCTATAACTCACTAGTCCACTCCACTCACAAATGTGGTGTTTGGTCACTATACATTTGAATGCTTCAGCTGCATACACTGCAGGTTTCCCTCCATCAGCTAGGAATAACGTCTCCCTACAAGAACAGTTATGTCTTCCAAAATATGAAAGGCCTGATAAGTCATAAAAAGTCTTTTGCAACAAGGACTATACAACCAGCCCCCACTCCATATGGCAATTAGTTAAGAATTTTTTATGAAACAAAAAGTCGATTATAATTTTAAATTTACCATTGAAATAATACAGTCAAGCGCCTGTGAACTCTGGCATAAAGCAAAGAATATTCATTGTCATATTTCTTATACATTATTTTTATTAATAGACATTCAAGCTTTGAAGAATGCTTATGAGTTGATCAAATCAGACAATCAAGGGAAATCTGCATTTGATTAATCAGAAAGCTTTAGCTCTGGTTTATGCCTTGTGTGCAGAAAAAGCATTCCAGGTAGCTACATTTTCTAAGGTGTCTGTTTATTTGTAATAAATAAAAAATTGTCTAGAATTATATTGGCTTGACTTCACTTCTGATCCAAAATAAAATATAGCCCTGAGACACAATGTGAATGGAGAGAAATATGCAATATGCTATTATCTAGGTGTGCAATATAGAGTGTAACCTACACAAGCTCAGAAATGTCAGTCTGAAAGGCCAATTAACATAGCTCCCTGAAAGGAAAGCCAGATTTAATTGAGGAGGAAGTCCAGCTGGGTATTGGTCTGGAGAGAGCTATTAACTGAGGAAGTTGGCTACTGAAAATTTTGCAGTATTAATTTTCTTTTCATTTGACTTCATATTAAATAAACATTTAAATTCATTCACCTTGTTAAGTATCCCTTCGTTTAGTATTCTTTCTTCCATAACATTAAATATATATATATATATATAATATGTATTAATAGTTTAAGTGCCACAGTAGTGTGGAGGCAGGAAAAGGGAATTTGTGTGCAGCCATCTTGGTCCTGTTAACAAGAGAGCAAGAGTTAGGCTAAATCTGTGGCCTGACAACGCGAGATCTGTAATTAGACGCTGCCTTTGCCTCTCACCTCCATACAGAGATAAGGATAGAATGCTGACTCTGGCAGGGACCTTGAGCTAAGGAGCATCTGGATGGAACTAAATAACTGTTAGCCATTGGTGTTTGTAATGGGAAGGAGACTAATTGTTATTATATTTAATAGACAGTATAGAAACTGCTTCATAATTGCTTGTATTCGAAGATCTGCCTGGGGACGGTGGGAGGGGGGGGCTTCCTCCCCCTGTCTGAACCAGTTTTTCCCTTGCTGCAGCTCATAATAAAACAGCCTCTGGCTACTTGTTGCTTACAAACTCAAAGTGAGGACAATGTTTTCTTCCACAATGGCACACATCCGAACAAGTGCACATGACCTCAATACTGGTACACAAGACAAAACTCACTCTGCTCATGGATGGAAAAATCTTAGAGGGAACACTGCTAGGGATGAGAATGTGTATCCGAGTACACGGTTCACGGATGAGCCTGGGGTAGGGCCTTATCAAATTCAGTCCATTTGGGTCAATTTCACAGTCATAGGATTTTAAAAATTGCAAATTTCATGATGTAAATGTAGCAGTCCTGACCTAAAATGGGAACTTCTGTGCTGTTGTTTCAGCCCTACTGCATTCAGAGCTGGGCAGCTGGAGAGCAGCAGTTGCTGAGAGCCTGGCTATGAAAGCAGCACCACCACTAGCAGCAGTAAGGAGGTTATGGTATGATATTGCCACCCTAGCAAGTTTCATAGGGAGAACAGTGTTTCTCAAACCGAGTACATTGACCCAAATGGGAATTGTGGGGGTTGTGATGGTTACAAGGTTACCCTTGGGGGATCATGATACTGACAGCCTTCCTTCTGTTCTATCTTCAGTGTGGGATGGTCAGAAGGCACACAGAAGTAAGGGTGCTTTCCTGCCCTAACCCCAGTTTGAGAAACACTGATCTTCCGATGAAATCTACAGAGTGAAAGCTGTGTGTCAACACAGCCTTGTCACTAAACGCTGACTGATGTGGACATACCCAGTTTTAAAATGAGAATGGGAGATCTTTGTAAAACAAATGCTACAGCTCAAAATGGAAGGTATGCTCTGGATGCAGAGATTTTTAGGGCTTCAAGGTCTTAGGGGGCATTTCCCAGAGGCCTCCCCCCTCCATGCTAAAAAATTCCAGGGGCGCTGGACATATTTACAAGTGCTGCACTTTGGGACAGCTCCAGAGGAATGTGAGCCCCGCGGAAATGTCTGGTGACCTTCTGTGGCTTGTGTTATGCAGAAGGATGGAGCAGCCCATCATGACCGTGCTTGTAAACTCTCTGGAACGCGTGTAATGGTCACTCCGACTTACCGCCTGCTGCAGGTGCGCGCACACGTGTAGCGCCCCGCGGGTTTGCCTTCGGCTCGGAGGAGGGGAGGAGAGAACAAGCCAAGAACATTTTACCCGGATTGGTTCCAGCGCCATGCGGATGCAGAGCCCTCCTCGTCGCTCGCCCGGCGCCTCAGGGCAGAGAAAGGGCGCATCAGCACTTCAGAGCGGCGGCCACTGATTTGTGGATTGCGCAAGTTCGGCGAAGCAGCGCTTGCCCGCCCGGTGGGAGGAAAGAGGAGGGAAGCTGCAATGGAGTCAGGCAGCCGCTCCCTGAGCGGGCTTGGTGTGAACTGAGCATGCTCCGTAATACTAACCTCTGAGCTCGGCCCCGGCTCTCACCGAGCTGCCTTTCTGGATCTCCGTGCAGAACGGGGGCAGGCGAGAAGGACGTCGGCGTCTGGAGACGTTCCCTTGGGCTGCGGTGTCCAGGACTCCCCGCCATGGGCAGCGAGGAGGCAGAGACCCAGGAGACTTTGCAAATCCTCGGTGGGGGTAAGAGAGTTTGTTTCTTTCGGACCCCGCTCTGCTGAACTTTCCCGAGTGCGAACCTTCCCCCGGGGCTCCCGGGCAGTCGTCGCGCTCACCCCAAGCAACCTTGGAATCCTTACGAGACTCCGGGCTGGCGCCTCTCTGGGTCGTTTGTTTGTGTTTGCTGAAGGATTCTTCGGGATCCCTGTGCAAGGGGGAGGAGACGCTCCTTCCTCTGCCCCTCGCACTTCAGCGGCTGGTAGGTCGCACATCGCAAGAACTGAGAGCTACTGTACCAAGATGCCTGCCACTGCTTGGCCTCTTCGCCTGCCGACCTCGTACTGCTGCAGTTAACCCAGAGCATTCTGGTCTGGGCTAATGGGCTCCGTTGGCTGTTTCTTTTGATGGGACAGCTAACTGAAACGGAACAGACTTTTGGGTTGTTTAGTAAAGGTTTATGGCAAGGAAAGGTTCTTGCTGGCTATTTCAAAACTCTCAAGCTAATTGAGATCCTAGCCACATAACGGAAAGTCTTACAAGTGGGACCTGAAGTCAGTATTGTTAAATAACTAGCTTAATGCAGCTTGGGAAAAGAGCAAAAGGGTATTTTTTTTATTTTTATAGTAACTTCTGGCCTCAACCTTACTCTGGAATGCAACTTGACAGGCGTCCTCTCTCCCCCCCCCCCTTCTTTTTTTTTGTTTTAAACAATTACTCTATGAAGTATGAGGAGTCCTGTGGCACCTTATAGACTAACTGAAGTGTGGGTACCACAGGTGCCTGGACTCCTCATCACTTTTGCAGATTCAGACTAACACGGCTACCCCTCTGATCTATGAAGTATGTAACAAACAGGAAGGCGGTTCAGGTCTTAATCCTTGTGCCCTGGGATCAGGAAAAAAGAACGGCAAATTTAAATACGGTATCTGTTGCAAAACTTTGATTGAAGGATACCATGAGCTGGCAGGTGACCTACACCTTTGAATGTTTCTTAAATCTTTATTAGTAAACTGATTGTTTCTGGGCCTCTGGGCTGTAAACAAATTTTAGGTGAGGGATGAGGTGCAGGGTTTTTTTTTTTAATTCTAACTTAATGATCATTAATAGGCTGTAAACAAGAGACTACAACTGTATACTAGAAGTTATCATCTTACCTAAAGGCACCCAAGGAAATGATCAGGCAGCCAGTACTCAGGTGGGCAGTTCTTACTCCCACAGGTAATCCATTTAACTTCAGTGTAGCTATGTGAGACAGGGTGTCAGTTTCAGATCCTTTTGTCATTGATGTTGCAAGCTGCTCAGTGCGGAAAGACACTGGGGCTCTTAGAAGCCAAAGTGACTGAGTGTGAAGGGCAATCTGTACAGATCAGCTTTCAGGGTTGGGGAGGCTTCACTTAAGGTACAGAAATATATGCAGAAAATGATGGGATTAGGGGCTTAATGGCAGAACCTCAGTTATCTTGTCCTGAACCACAGCTTTAAGTTACTCATTCCAGATTCCTAGAGGGCTCTTCCCTTCTAAACAGATAGGCTCTGATTAACTGGGACACAAAATTGCAAGCTAATACAAATCTTTTTAACTCAAGAAAATGGCAGACCAGAAGTTCCCGCTGAAGAGTCAAGCAGGCTTACCAGAGATCAGCTCTTCACAATGGCAGCAACAGCTTGTTTGAACTTCAGTTCAATGATTTGCTATTCAATCCTGGGACCCTTTTTTCCAAGAGAGGTAAATCATTATGCAGCTCAATAAACTATTATTCAGATGTCTAAAAAACTAAGAAGTAACTTTTTAAAAAGTAATCAGATAATTGATATTGCAGATAATTGATATTGCAGTCTTAATGACTTTATGTGAGGACAGGTTCCTATTGCACTAGGCACCGTAAGAGAGAGTTCCTGTCCCAAAACACTGATGACCCATTTTATGAGGCAGACAGAGAATAGAGGTGAAGTGATTTGCCCAAAGTCACAGAAGAACCTGGAACAAAGCCCGGATCTCTAGACTTCCATTCCAGTGCCTTATTCCTTAGACCTCTGTGTCCAGTTCTGGGGCCCCCACTATAGAAAGGATGTGGACGTATTGGAGAGGGTCCATTGGAGGGTGACCAAAATGATTAGGAGGCTGGAGCGTATGACCTATGAGGAGAGACTGAGGGATTTGGGTTTGTTTAGTCTGCAGAAGAGAAGAGTGAGGGGGATTTGATAGCAGCCTTCAACTTCCTGAAGGGAGGCTCCAAAGGATGGAGAGAGGCTGTTCACAGTAGTGAGGGATGGCAGAACAAGGAGCAATGGTCTCAAGTTATAGTGGGAGAGGTCTAGGTTGGACATTAGAAAAACTATTTCACTAGGAGGGTGGTGAAGCACTGCAATGGGTTACGTAGGGAGGTGGTGGAATCTCCATCCCTAGAGGTTTTTAAGTCTCGGCTTACCAAAGCCCTGGCTGGGTTGATTTAATTGGGATTGATACTGACTTGGGCAGGTGACTGGACTTGATGACCTCCTGAGGTCTCTTCCAGCTCAATGATTCTATGATCCCCTGCCCTCCAATGCACTTACAACTTCCTCCTCAACCTTTCCTAGGATAAAGTTTGGCTGACAGGAAAACCACCTTAACTGTTGCAATAAATTGAGTGAGTTGAGATAAATTAATATGGAACCCCATGCCACTTCAGAGTAACCATTTCAGAGCAGGGCTGGGGAACCTTTTTCCCATCAGGGGCCACTGTCCCGTAGGGGGAAAAAAAATCAGTCACAGGGCTCACACAGCCCAGTCAAGGGGGCTGGTGGCTTCTGGCTTCCCCTAGGTTTTTAGGGTTTTGAACTTTCCTGATCAGATGGACTAAACTCCATCGCCATGAATAGCACCTGGTTTGTCTGTTTGGCCCTCATATGGGGCCAAACATGAGGCGTTCAGGGTGTGGGAGGGGCTCCAAGTTGCAGCAGAAGGTTGAGCAAGGGAGGGGGGAAGGGCTCTCGGGTGGGGCTGTGGATGAGGGTTTTGGTGTGCAAGAGCTTGGAATGGGGTTGCAGGGTCTGAGTGGGAGTTAGGATGCTGAAGCAGGCTCAGGGCTGGGTTGGGCTATAGGTACAGGATCTGGGAATGAATTTGGGTGCAGGAAGAGGCTCAGGGCTGGAGCGCTTGCCTCAGGCAGCTCCCAGATTCAGAAGCTGTCATGTGTCCCTGCGTGGGGGAGGGCAGGTTGCTTTGTACACTGCATTCCCCTGCAGATGCCACCCCTACTGCTTCCTGGCCAATGAGAATTGTGGGGGTGGTGTCTGCAGGCAAGGGTAGTTAGTGTATGCTGTTTCCCCAAGCACTCTCTGGGACAGGCATAAGGATCTTGTGGAAAAGGGTTTTTTGTGCAAAGTGGGCACGGCCACACTGCCTGTTTTTGTGCAAAAACAGAACGAAAAAGTATGCAACTGAAGCGCGGGAAAATGCTAATCTGCGCTTCATTTGCATTGGCTCTTGTGGCAAAATTCAGTGTAGCCACAGCCTTAGGGAATGCTTTCTGCCCCTGTGTAAGGGCCAGCTAGCTACCTCAAGTGCAACTCAGAATTTCCATCCTTCATACCTACCTCCAGTTGAAATAGATACGTCTGTACTTGACTACAGCAATCATAAATTTGTGGTCTAAGGTGATTTTTAAATTTCTGTAGAATTACTGCTGAATCTCCCACTCCTCTTTAAAACAGAAAATGCTTTATGACCATGGTGGCAGGTACAGTGCTAGAAGAGTAAAAATGTAAGACTTGATCAGGAAGTATTTTAACCCAATGTTAACTTTGTGTATGGTGAACTTTTTTTTGTCCACATTTTAAATCTGATTGGTATGGTGGTTTCCTTTCACAGGCAGAGAAAAAGGGTGCCAGTGATACAGTTGTTGGACTGATTTTTGGATGCTTTGCTTTATTCAATTTCTTGACTTCTTTAATATTAGGCAATTATGTAAGTATATTTAATGTTTTCAGTATAGACTTAATTATAGAATACTGCTTAGAGTCACTAGCACCTGGTCCAGACAAACTGCACTTGTCAACTACTACCCAGATCCTGGCAAGTTCTAAGTTACCTTATTATTTGCTTCCCTCCATCAGTCTATATCACGGGTGGACAAAAGGGCCTCCGCGGGATGGATTCGGCCCGCCAAACAGGTTGATCTGGCCCATGGAGGTCCTGCCACTCCACTGCCCCCAAGCCAATCAGGGCCTAGGGATGTGGGAGTGTACAGTGCTTAGAGCCAACCCTAGCAGTTGACTCTAAGCGCCACCAGAGGGCAGGGAGTGAGTGACTTCACCCCCCCCCCACTTATAAGCGCTTCATGCTCCTTACAGGATGGGGGCAGGATAGGAGACTTTGTGTGATCCCCCCACTACCAGCAGCGCAGGTGCCTACAGGAAACTGCCAACTGTTCAGGACAGCTGGCGGGTCTCTCTGGGGGAGCATAGGACAGACTTCACATACTCCCCCACTCAGACCAGTCAGGGACTGGGGATGGGGAAGCATGGAAGTGTCCTGGCCCCACCTCTTCCACCTGAAGCTCTGCCCCTTCCACGGGGGCTAAGAGCCTCTTGAAAAATTTCTGAAGTGGCCCCTGGTCAAAATGTTTTGCCCACCCCAGTCTATATCCACCACCCTTTTCTTCCTGTATCATGAATGGCAGGTGATGGATGGGTTTGTGTAGGCTAATCCCAGGCTGGCTTGCCACTTCTGCCTGGGGCCCTGTCCTTCCTTCCCCTCCTGGAGATCAGAGGGACCCTCCCCGAAAGCTATAGAGCTATAGCAAAGACTTCCTTGTTGACAGCGGCGCGTCCAGACTGCCCCGATCTGCCAACAAACAGCTGATCATCAGCTGGCCGGCAGAGCGCGGCAGCCATTTAAATTTAAATGAAGCTGCGATTATTTAAATCGCGGCTTCATTTCCCTCTGCCGATCAGCCTAATCTACATGGCTCCATCGACGGAGCCATGTAGTTTAGACACACCATAAGATGCATACCCTATCATCTTGAATTACCCACTAGCAGTTAGATATATGAGCAAAGAGGATGACTAAAATGGCTGCCTTAAGAGCACCATTAGTGCCTGCTATAGATAATGCTGGATGTATGTGTGACACTTCATCTAACTGATGTAAGAACGCTGCTGCATTTTACCAATGTACAGAAGCTATAGCAAACAGCAGTAGCAAGTTAGCTCTACCAAGGGCTTACCATTGGGGAAACTAGGTTAAGTCACTTAACCATTTAGAATATTTTTAGGTTTGGTTGAAAGCTAAGTATGGCTATCAGTGATTTTTTTTCTTATAGTGTGCACAGTGTTTTTGTTTCATAATGCCACAAGTGAGTTTCCTTGACTAAAAATGGACTTGAAAAGATTAAAATGGAACATTTATTCCTCACCAATTGCAGCTTGTACAAATTGGAGCCAAATTCATGTTTGTGGCTGGGATGTTTGCCTCAGGATGTGTTACAATCCTGTTTGGGTGAGTGTTTTCCCTTGCATCTTAGTTCTAGTGTGACGCTTGTGTTGTAATCATATGAAAAACAGAAACTCTTGCTGTTAAAAATGAGGGCTAAAAGTCAAAAGACCTCTGCTCTGTTTATGACCTTGGGCTGGTTGCTTATGCTATCTTGGCCCTTAGTTTTCCTCCTCTGTAAAGTGGGAATAATGCTTCTCTAACTCTTGGGGTTATAAGGTTTGTTTAGTATTGAGACCCTTAGCAGGAAGATGCCATAAATGCAATTTGCAATTATAGTTATTTGAAAAACCCTAAGGATAATTGTATAAGTGCATGCAAATTCTAGTTAACAAAACAGGATTTTTAATGGTTTTAAATCCATTTGGAAATCAGAAGTTTAGGCTAGCAATTATAGGGGCTAAGGCACTAACTTCTGCAAAAGATGGTTTTATTTTTTAAAATGATCATCTAGTCCCCTTTGTGTCCTAACTGATGTAATTGAGGAGGGTTTGCAATGTTTCAGGTTTTGATGCAATTAGGACAATGTCATCTGCGAAAAGGAACATCTGAAGAACCCTGCCATCACTCAGAAATCCATCTTTCACTTCTGTCTTCCACAGGACATTTTTCATGACACTGGAAAAAAATTCTGGTGAATAAACACATCCCTGCTTAACTTCGAAGATCTAGGAGTTATTAAAAAGTGTGATTTCTGTAGTTACGTTCATCATGGAATCTTGTATGATTCTAACAAACAGGGAAGATGCCCTGTTTCTTTTTAAATCTCTTTTGACTGTGTCAAATTTGCATATGAATTTCATCACAGCTGCAGTCTGTCTTTGAATTTCTTTTTGACTGAAAATGGCAACTTGAATTATTTCTGGTATTCTGTCTGACTTCATCAGTCTTGTTTCCCTACACTGGCCCCTAGGTGCCTAAACTTTTGAAGCTCTTCCTTTATATGATGTTACACATGGTAGGTAAGAGTGATTCCCCTTTGATCGAGGGCAAGTGACTTGCCCTGTGTGGTCAAAGCACTGGGTCATGCTGTCTCTAGAAGATTTTGATAGTTTACCTTACAGTTGTAGTTTGGTTTTTTTATTTACTAAATTTCATTTATTTTTTCTTTCAGTATGTTGGACAAAGCACCCGATGGACCAATATTCATTGGTTTGTGTTTTCTGGTTAGAGCGATGGATGCCATAAGCTTTGCTGCAGCAGCGACAGCATCATTTTCTATTCTTGCAAAGGCTTTTCCCAATAATATAGCTACAGTAATGGTATGTACAAAGCCACACGTTATAGCTATATGTCTAGAATAAAAGAGTTTTAATGACTCATATCTTTATGCATTTTGCAGAGAAAACAGCCACTGTAACTATACAGCTGGTATCAAGTGTCTAGCATGTGCTCCTCTAGCTTAAAAAAGATTAATCCCCAACATAAAATATTTAATTTAAATGCTGTATGCCTGAAGAAATAAACATGATTCAGGTGGTATAAAAGTTATTTGGGTCCCACAACAATGGAAGGAAAGTGGATGTAAAACTAAGGACATTCAGTAGCTTATGTAGGAGTGCTAGAAAATGATTAGCTGAAGATGGGGTTTTAATGTATTTTTGTTGTGCTCCATTTGCCAGTGTTGTCTGGAATATGGGTAGGATAATGACTGAGAGTACAGCCTGAAAGTTTTCTAAAAATGCTGCTATCTTAGCCTAGTCTTCATGAAAACTGAATTCCATATGGTGTATAACAAAAGGAAATGGCTTGACATATCATACAGCTTTCTGCTTACAAATAAATCTGCTTTAACCAGAGGCTACAGTGAGGAGTTAAACCGTCACATTTGGGATTTTTTTTTTTCCTGCTAAGATTAATCAATTCTAGTGGGACTGGCATAGGTTACTCCTGTATTGTCATGTTGCATTCGGGATGACTTCACTCGCAGTTCATAAAATGGAAGGACTGCTGACCAAACCCCGCATGATACTGGGGATGTAAAAATGTAACCCTGTACGTACAGGGTTAACAGATCAGTCTGGGCTTATTGGTTAACGTGCACAATAACATGCAAGCTCCCCTTTTTTCCCCACACTGATGTCTCCAATAGAGAGGCAGACACATAGCTCCAGCATGTAATTGTGCAACCACTGAAAAATTCAGCAGTTACACAATTTCTTAATTAAATGCATTTTTACATGGCTACATGATACCAGTGCTTGCCTTGCTTTAAATGTAGCAAGCCAGTAGCAATGAAAAGAATGATCTCAAAGGAGTGGATATGGCTGAACACTTGGGCTACGTGTCATGGTGCTCTTTCAAACAAAAGCCATTTCAAAAGTAAAACCGTGCTCTAGACATGATTCTTTCGAAAACGGCAGGCTTTGAGGTTTACAGGATCTTTCGAAAAAGCCTGACGTTTTTGAAAGAACCATGTCTAGTCTGCGGTTTTACTTTCGAAATGGTGCTTGTTCGAAAGAACGCCATGACGTGATTATGCAAATGAAGCACGGGGTATTTAAATCCCGCTTCATTTGCACTTTCGAAGTGCCTCATTTACATCCCTCTGCCGACAGAGGGATGTAGTCTAGATGTAGCCTTGGAGTAGAAATTGGTGTTGCTGTTTAGTTGGAAGTAATTTTTTTTGGAGAGGGAGGGAACTGAAGGAGCAGGGGGGGAGCTAAATAAAAGTTTACTTTGGGGGTAACATTTTCTAGATCAAACTCTCCATTTCCTTATTTAATACCTTCATGATCTGGGTCCTTGAATTGTGGACTTGTTGAACTGGGGCTCTGATGCCTGTCAGTCTTGTTCCTTCTAGAGAGAGAATATAAAAAGGGCTTCTGATGTCTGTGGAAAAATAACTAGAAACGGTTTCCTGTGTTAGCAGCTAGAATCACAGAAGTAGACTGCCACAGATGCGCCACAGCGCAAAAAACAAAAAACTTCCCCCATTCCTCTTTATCTCTTTTGAGTTAATTTGTTTAAGTGTTACCAGTATTTTAATTATGGGTGATTTATACTAGTAAAAGCCCTTGTGTGGACACAGATACATTATTGCAAAGGTGATTTGTACCAGTGTAGTTATTCTCCTCCCTGCATGGGAATAATAATACTGGTGAAAGAACTACCTGCATAGTGCAAACAGTACATCTTTCCAGCATAAGCTTCCTTTTCACTGTTCTGTCACTTCCCAATGGTTACTATGGCTAAATACTCTATCAGGAAATTTTCTTGGTGTAAATATAAGTTGTTTGAATGATGTACCATACATTGGCAATAAGAACTAATAGTTCTTTGAGGTTTAATCCTTGTCAACTCACAGGGCCATAGCCAAACAGGATTATGGATTTGCTTTAACACAGAGTTGATTAGGGATAGTTGTTTTTATTAATCTCACTACGTCACTACTATTACAGGGTTAATATTGCCAAATGGTTACACAGCCACTTCAAACTGACACATCAATAAATGCAGGCAGAGAAATGCATAAAAGAGTCACAGGCACTTAGAAATGCTTACGTCCCTTCAGTCCGCGGGGAGTCCCGTTCCTGTCACCTCACACCAGGTAGACATGGTTCCATCTGGGGAAATCCAGGGCACCCTTCGAAGTCTCGGTCCCTCGTGAGACTCACCGGGCGTGGGCCTCCCTACACTAGTTATACTACAGTTGTTTACCAGGTATGCGTGTACTGGCTCAACACCATTCTTATCTCTCTTATGAGCGGAGACTGAGGTCAAGCTTGTTTACCGCTTAGTTGTTTCCCAGATCAAGTGCATGGGTTAAAGCTGATATGGGCCAGCTGCTGTTTGCGCCTGCATGGTCTCAGGTTATGTACTGCAAGGATGGAAACTTCCATCCTAGCCTTCTAAGCTGCAGGCCCCACATATTGTTTGTGACAGTCCTATAAAAGAAATCAAACTTAATTGGTCAAACATATCCTTGTTGTAATGTGATGGACTTCAGTAGATAATTAGTTGCAGGGGCTAAACTTAATCAGCTGTATGAAGGTAGAAAAGTTATTTAACTTAAGACATCTTTCATCTAAGCCCCAAAGAGGTGACTTAGTGATGCTTCATTGCAATATACTTGTTAAGTTCTTCCCTTCTGGTTTTAATATTTTATATTTGGGAACTGTAGTAATTTCGTTGCTGACCTCTCTGCAGATGTACTGGGTATATGGAACAGCAGCAGGGGTGTACCCTGGAACTGAGTACATTAAGCATCATGTGAGTGACAGACTGAAAAAGAAAGAATTACACTTCCCCTAAGAGGCTCAATTATCTTTTCTTAAGACAACTTTTTCAGACCCTCTTCACTGTCCTTGCATGTAAAGATCTTGGTTTATGGATAGTATTTGTTCTAGCTCTTGATCAATGACAGATCTTAGTTTCTATCTAGTAACTGTGTCTCTCTCTCTCTCCCTTCCTACCCTTTAGGGCAGTCTTGAAATTTTTACAGGACTTGGACTGGTGCTGGGTCCACCAATAGGTGGCTTTTTGTATCAGTCCTTTGGCTATGAAGTCCCTTTCATAGTGCTTGGATGCTTGGTGCTGCTCCTGGTGCCTCTGAACATGTACCTCTTACCAAAATACGGTAGGCTCTTTTCCTTCCACTTTCTTCAGTTAATATTTCAAATTTGACAGACAGACAGACACACATTGCAGTAAAACCCTAGTTTACTTAACTTGCATAAGAATAGCTGCATACATAATTATCTGTGGCAAAACTGCAATTAATTTTAAATGGAGCCAGATCAGATCCTTGTTGAACATTACTAAAAATTGTGGATGCACATGGCTTGGAACGAGTCTCCTCTCGTGTCTATCCCTGTAAACACTGACTTTCTCTGACACATTGAAATGAAGTGAGATTTTTCTACATGATGTGTCTCATAGCTCTGGGATTTTTAAACTATCATTTGTCTTGGGGTATGTCTACACTAGGGATGTAAGAGTTTGTCCGGTTAACTGATAAGCATCAGCTTATTGGTTTCCCTAATAGTTAAACTCTTCTGCCTTCCAGGCATTCACTGGCTCACAGTCCTGCTCCCATGAGCCAGCTGCTGCCCCACGCTGCAGCCTCTGCAGTAAAAGGCTTATACTGCAGAGCCCAGAATACAGCCAGCTCCCTGGGGGTAGGCCAGGAGTCAGTGCATGTAATCTGGCTCCTGGCATGCATCAGAGACAGCTGCTGCCCTGCGCTGTGGGCTTACTATATAAGCCTTACACTTCAGCGTTCTCCACGAGTGGGACTGGCAGTCGGCTCATATTATAAGCCAGCTCCCAGTCCCGTTTCCAGGGAGCTGGCTGCACTGCAAGCTCTGCATTGTAAGGCTTCTCCTGCAGAGCCCACAGCACATGTAACCGCTAGGATTTTTAATGGTTACATGGTTACTTTTAAAAAACCTTTTTTACATCCCTAGTCTGCGCTGTGAGACTAGGGATGTAAAAACTCATGGCAGTGAGCCCCAACCGACTTGAGTTCACGCTACTGGGCTAAAAGCAGTGTAGACATTCCTGCTTAGGCTGGAGCCCAGGTTCTACCCATGGTGGGTCTCAGAGCCCCATTCCTACCTGAGCAGAGATGTCTCCACACGGCTATTCTTAGCCCAGTAGCACGAGTGCAAGTGAGTTGACCCAGGCTCTGAGACTCACTGTGGCATAGATGTACCCTTTGCCTCAGAATACTATTGAGCGAGTCAGGGGCTTACAGTACGAAGGACAAAAAGATTCCTATGTATTGCATTCCACAATGCAAGACATATTTCACACATGGAAGAGAATCCAGCTGCATGTAGTACTTTTAAGTCTCATGTTGTGATTCCATTAATCAGATCAAGTTTGGATGACCCAGTTTTGGGAGAAAAAGATAACTGAGGTACATCTACATTGCAACAGTATTTTGAAATAACTTGGTCCTCATCTACACAGCAGGCAGTTATTTCAAATAGTGTCAAAATACTGTCAAGTTGGAGGACTTCTTACTCCGACTCCCTGATTGCATGAGGAATAAGGGAAGTCCGGGGAAGAGTGCTCCACTTCAAAATTTGAAAAGTGCAGTGTAAACACTCCAGCTACGTCTACACTGGCATGATTTTCTGGAAAAGTTTTCCGTTAAAAGCATTTTCGGAAAAGCGCATCTAGATCGGCAGGACACTTTTCCACAAAAGCACTTTTTGCGGAAAAGTGTCTGTGGCCAATCTAGATGCGCTTTTCTGCAAAAAAGCCCCAATCGCCATTTTCGCGATCGGGGCCTTTTTGCGGAAAACAAATCTTTGCTGTCTACACTGGCCCTATTGCTCAAAAGTTTTTCAGAAAAATACTTTTGCCCTAACGGGAGCAGCATAGTATTTCCGCAAAAGCACTGACAATTTTACATGAGATCGTCAGTGCTTTTGCGGAAATTCAAGCAGCCAGTGTAGACAGCTGGCAAGTTTTTCTGCAAAAGCAGATGATTTTGCAGAAAAACTTGCCAGTGCAGACACAGCCTCCCTATTTTGAAATAAGCTGTTTCAAAATAAGCTATGCAATTGACGTAACTCAAAATAAGCTACGGAAATTGAGCTAAGCCCTGCTGTGTAGACACACCCTGAGAGGTATCATAAACAGCCTAATGTTAGAAGATAGTTTCATCCTCCAGAAATCTTATAATGACTAATGAAAGAACACAGATGTGATAACTTTGGAGGATAAGAGAAACTCTATGGTTAAACACTGTAATCGCCATCGCCCACAAGCGGGGGTATGGTAGCTAAACATATTATTAGAGAGGAAGCACCAACTATATTTGAGCCTGTATTCTGCTTGCTACTGTTAGATAAGAAATTCTGGTCAACCATTTCTTTGTCTTCACAAGATGTTTATAGCTTGGATATAAATACTTTGAATTATGCAGCTTTGGAAATATGCAATGTGGAAGTCCATTATACAAAGAGCTATAGAGTCTGCTACTCACATGCATTATCATCTACAAGATCAATCTCATCGTACCCACAATAAGATCATGCACATATTGAAGTGTGTGCAGGATCAGGCCCTTGGAACATAATTTAAAGGTGTAAAACATCACAATAGCACCTGAAAAGTGGCAATCTATTCTACCATCTTAGTCACTCAAGCACTTGCCTAATTACTTTGTTTTGAACTGAAAGCATTAAAAAAGAAGATTTAAATTCTAATTGCTTTTTGTTTTTCTAGTTTCCAAACTGGAGACTAAAAATCCCCTCTGATCTTAAAAAAAATGTCTAAGGGATGACTTGTAACATTTTAATCTTTGCTTCAATTTGAGTATGAAATGACCACCTTCAAACCAGTGGGAGTGGGAGAATGCTCAGTCTTGGAAACACAACAGTGGGCTATAAGCGTATCAAATAAAACACAACCCATGTACTAATGAACACGGTTTCTTCTCTTCTCTTAAAATAGATGCAGTTGCTACCAAAGATTCATTCTGGACACTTATTACTCTGCCAAAAGTAGTACTTCTCTGTTTCACTATAGTTTCACTAAGTGCATGTTTAGGCTTTCTGGATCCCACTATGTCACTGTTCGTTTCCGAGAAGGTGAGTCCCCTTGATATGCAAGAGATTTCATGTGGCTTTAGCGGTATGGACTACTTTAATCCAAATATTTTAAAATCCAGTGTGTTTATTATTGGCATTACCTGATATTGTATTGCCTATTTTTATTCATTCTCTGTTTCTGGTTTAGTACGTAGAGATAATGCACATGAATATCAGGGGGTTCACTTGCATGTGATTGGGTAAGAAGAATATTTTCAGACTTTGCAGTAGCTGCCATTCAGTAATATTTGTACAGACTGAGCTCTTTAAATCTAGACTTGTGAATTGTTGATGCCATTGGCAATGGCCTATAAAACTAGGGAAGGCCAAATGGCAAGTGAAAATAGCTCACTCTACAACATTCTAACTTTTCATTCTGTTGTTGCAGCTGCTGTGAGATATCTTTCCTTTTTCCCGTTTCTTGTGCCGAATATATTTTTATCTGACTTTTAAAAAAAAATCAAATCTTTGTCTTTTAAACTGGGGGGAGGGGAAGTATTTTAAAGGCAAGTCATGCTGTAAAATAAATGCACCAAATAGGAAGCTATAAATACTATAGTATTCTATTACCTGTTAACAAAGCTAAACATTGGAAATGTAAATACTAGAGTTACTTAAGAACAATCTTTGAGATTTAGATTTCAAACACCCCAGATTAGTGGCAGCATTCTGGATTGGAGGCAATTCTGTTTCCTTTTGAGATTAGACTAGAACTGCATAAGTGATGGAATCTGATGAACTGAAAAAAAAATTGGCAAAGAGAAGGGAACTGAAACTCTGAGACTGATATCCAACTATTAAAAAATACTCTTCATACAGAAATAGGGAAAATATTTACTTCTGTCACTTAGCCTAAAATGTAATAGTAATAGAATACTTTGCTAATTCTATGCTTTTCTAAATATTTTATTTTACAGTTCAAATTACCAGCTGGTTATGTGGGGTTAGTATTCCTAGGTTTGGCCCTCTCCTACTCACTGTCATCACCATTACTTGGATTTCTAAGTGATAAAATACCAGTGAGTACAATCTCTTATTGCTTGTATAGTGTCTCATGTTCCTGGTTAGTTTAAATATGCAAATTAAATATCAGAGCAGTCTCTGTTCTGACATCATAGATCTAGAGCCCCTTTCTGCAAAGGCCCTTCACTGAGTCCCATTTTCTTCGAGACAATGGAACTCTAGAAGGGCCCACATGCACATATCCTTGTGCAGAATTCGGTGCTGCACTAAGTCCATAGAGGCATACTCTTGTCCATTGTGTTTACTGTATCTATGGTATAGCTGGCGCAGGGCAGGTAGAATGCCTCTGACTCACTATTTCAAGTAGTGTTGGTGGCAGGATGTGATGAGGCAGTGAACAAACAAGCTTGACATTGATACTAAGAATTTGAAGACACAGAAGGCCAAAACATTTTTGAGGAAAAAGACAATCTCACTGTATGAATGTACAGTAAAACGCAGATGGTCTGGCATCTGACGGTCCAGCACTTCTGATGGTCCGGCACCATCAGGAACCCAGAAGTGCTCCGGGCAGCCAGACCATTGGAGCTGCTCTGCCCCAAGCTTCCCATATTCAGCCTCTGCTAAAACTGACCAGTGGCTGAATCAGGGAAGCCGCCAGAGGCAGAGCAGCTGGGGTGCTGCCGGGTAGGTCCCCTAGCGCTTCCCTTCGGGACCAACTGGGCCGCACCCCAGGTGTCCCCGATTCAGCCACTGCTGAAACTGACCAGCGGCTGACTACAGGAAGCCTGAGGCAGAGTTGCTCTGCCCCAGGCTTCCTGGAGTCAGCCGCTGGTCAGTTTCAACAGCAGCTGAATCTGGACGCCTGGGACAGAGCAGCTGGGGCACTGCCGGGTTGGTCCCCGCAGAGCAGCGCAGCGCCGCACCTCGGCACTGCGGGGACCAACTCAGCAGCACCCCAGCTGCTCTACCTCAGGTGTCCCCAAGTCAGCTGCTGCTGAAACTGATCAGCGGCTTACTCCAGGAAGCCCGGGGCAGAGCAGCTCTGCCTCGGGATTCCTGGAGTCAGCCGCTGATCAGTATCAGCAATGTCTGACTTGGGGACACCTGGGCCAGAGCAGCTGGGGTGCTGCTGGGTTGGTCCAGTAGCACCGAGGAGCGGCGCTGCGGGACCAACCCAGTAGCACCCCAGATGCTCTGCCCCAAAAGCAGCTGTGGTGCTGCCGGGTTGGTCTCGCCGCGCCAAGAGTTGGTGCTACCGGACCAACCCGGCAGCACTCCAGCTGCTCTGCCCCAGGCGTCTCCGATTCAGCCACTGCTGGTCAGTTTCAGCAGCGGCTGAATCAGGGACGCCTGGGGCAGAGCCGGACTATCGGAAGGGGGGGGCTATGAGAGGTCTGGGGTGGCCCCCCCCCCCAGACCCGTCATAGCCTCCCCTTCTGATAGTCCAGCACTTCCTGGGTCCCAAAGGTGCCGGATTATCGGAAGTTTACTGTATTTGAAATGAGCTCAGGACATGTGCCTGGTTAGGAGGCTTTGGTGATACCACTCTATCCAAGCCTTATATGATCACAAGTGAAAACATGTTCAAGGTGTTCTGATGTAGTGAATATCACTTTTCTACTACCATTGATGGTCACTATTTGGCTGAGGGAAAACAGGAAAAGCAGAATGTATGTCCACGATCAGGTGCATTGCCACTTGACGGTAGTGGGAGCGGTTAATCTCACCTAAGCAGCACATGGACACTTGTTTTGTTATATTAGTGCTGCAGAAAAGTACGGCTTGGATCATTCTGCTAGTGGAACCCACGGTTTGGTTCCCTGGCAGTAGTCTGCTTGGAATGGGGGCACGATCGTTTGAGGCCCCCTGATATAATCTGCATAGCATGGAGTGGGCATGACCTAGAAGCATACCAATCAGTGCTGAATCCAATTCTGGCAGAAGTTCTGAGGAGCCCCAGTCATAAGGTAAAGTAGGGGCCCCTGACAGATGATTTTTGAGGGTGTGAGGCAGTCAAGTTAAAACCTAAATTCGCCTCTGTTACCTGTCCTAACTACAGCATCATCCTACATGTGGAATAGGTGATACGGTGGCACCATAACTAATATTGAGTGTCATGACTTGCATTGTGTTATGACAGGGAGAGAATATTAACTTTCTCCAGACAATTAATCTAAATCTGTGTCTCAGCCTTTTCACCATGTGAGGTGTTAGCTGCTTCTGAAGAAAAGGAAATGCTTCTGAATGAGTCTGTTTTCTTTGATTTCTCTTTCATAGCACCTAAGGAAATGGTTTTTGGTCTTTGGAGGCTTACTGACAGCACTGTCCTTTTTCCTGTTAGGACCTGCTCCCATCTTGCACATTGAAAGGTCAGTTCATTGCCTTTTATCTCGACTCAATACTTACAGTTCTGAATAGGCTCAGTTAATATCTGCTCACTTTAGTCTGGTTGTGGGATGGAGTTAAAAGCTGGCTCCCAGGGAGTCTCCTACCACCCATGCTGCTGTCTGAGAGGCAGCATCACAGAGGACGGGGGAAGGGACAGGCAGGAACTGGTGCATGTGGGGAGCCAACTTAAATGTCTACTCCCCACATGCACCAGCTCCTAATTGCCATCCTGCATGTAACTGTAACCTCTGAAATTTTCATTGGTTACACAGTCACTTAATTAAATGCATTTTAACATCCCTAGTTGTTACTGGTCAATCTTTCACAACCAACATAGCTTTAGGAGAGCACAATACTTTTTTTAGTGGCTTATGCATCTAAGAACGAGCTGTGGCTATGCCTTCACTTAAGCGGAATCCCGCTGAGAGGGCCAGCTTGATTTAATATCCAAAGAGAGACAGGACAAGAAGCAATGGGCTTAAACTGCAGCAAGGGAAGTTTAAGTTGGACTTGAGGATAAACTTCCTAACTATTAAGGTGATTAAGCACAACAATAAATTGTCTAGGGAGGTTGTGGAATCTCCATCATTGGAGATATTAAAGAACAGGTTAGATAGACAGCTGTCAGGGGTGATCTAGATGGTTCTTGGTCCTGTCATAAGTGCAGGGGCCTATACTTGACCTCATGAGGTCCCTTCTAGCTCTAGTATTCTATGATTTTGTGTTTTCTTAATCTCATTATAGTGAGGTGAGGTAAATGCTGTAGCTCACATTTGATGTTTACCTCAGCTAAGTACATTGAAGTAAACTACAGTGCCTTGAATAGTTTGGATAGTTATGACCTTGAAATGCCTCAGATGGAAAATCATTGCTACTCCTGCCTTCCCCCCCCCCCAAAGAGTGACAAGATTTCTCATTTTTTTTGTAAAGCCACTTCTTCTTACCTCTGTCCTCAAATGATATGCTCTGTTACATCTGTGAAACAACATTGATGGCAAGGATTGCTAAGGAGCGGGTCACTTTTTAAAAAAACCTTTTGAAGAACAACATAGCTGATTTTAAACATTTGTGGGAAGAAGAAGTGAATGGAGGTTCCCCTCCTCACCTTCTCTATCTACAATGGTATGATTTGAATTTAACGATCCCAGGATGAATTGGCAGGTTCAGCAGTTGGTAAAACTATTCTCTGATTATAAACTGAGCTCCTTGCAGAAGGAAATTGTTGATGCAACAAACATGGAATATATCAGAATTTTTGTTTTGCACAAAGTCCATTTTTCAGACTGGAGTTGTACTCGTAAGAAATCTCTTTTCAAAACATGTATAACAATTTACTTGGTAACTTATTCCCTTAACAAGGGAAAACTAATCTCTGAATCCCAGAGAGCTGGTGTAACAGACCTAAATAATGAAAGTAAGGCTTTTGTTTGAAAGGAATGATGTACTACTTGTTTAAATGCTTATTTTGCAGCAAACTCTGGATATTTGTCCTAATGCTGGTTTTGGTTGGCTTTTCCCTTGGGATGTCTGGTATCCCTCTGTTCCCTGAGATACTGAATTGTGCTTAGTAAGTAATCTTATCCATCAAAACTTTAATGATTACTAATAATCTGTTCAAATAATTTTCAACCAACATTTCATTCTTGGGGGTAAGAGGTAGAATTAATTAATTGTTAATGTGATCCTGAAATGTGGAGTACAGTAAACTTCTGATAATACAGCACCTTTAGGACCCAGGGGGTGCCAGATTATCAGATATTCCGGACTATCAGAAGGGGTGGCTATAAGGGGTCTGGAGTGGAGTGGGGGGGGGGGGATGCGCCCCTTCTCGCTCCAGGACCAACCCGGCTGCACCCCAGCTGCTCTGCCCCAGGCATTCCCAAGTCAGCTGCTGCTGAAACTGACCAGTGGCTGACTTGGGGAAGCCCGGGGCAGAGCTGCTCTGCCCCTGGCTTCCTCGAGTCAGCCGCTGGTCAGTTTCAGCAGCGGCTGAATCGGAGAAGCCGGAGGCAGAGCAGCTCCAATTGTCTGGTTGCCCGGAGCACTCAGAGTTCCAGATGGTGCCGGACCTTCAGGAGTGCTGGACCACTGGAGTTTTACTGTATAACTTTCAAAAGATCAGTGTCTTTCATAAGGGAGGGAGAGGGAGAGCTTCTGAATCACTTTAACGCTTTTGAATTTTGTGTGTCAAAATTGGGATGACAACTTCACTAGAGTCATGGGGTCCAACTGGTTTTGGTAGTTTGCTTAACAAGCCACAAGACTGGTGTGTGTGTGTGTGTGTGTGTGTGTGTGTGTGTGTGTGTGTGTGTGTGTGTGTATATATTTATTTATTAAGGGAACTCTTATTTCAGGTCACTGAAAGGGTTAATTGACAGAAAATACCATTAGCTCTTTGGGAGACATTACAGCAACAGTTCTATAAACAGGGGTCATACAGTTTCCCATCTTTAATGCTGCTTGGCTATAGTGGGTCCTCTTGGTTCCATGTTGTGTAAAGTGTGTTTCCTCCTGGAACCAAGGCCTCCCCCCATTTTTCTAGACCCATCAGTCAGCTTTTCTTCTCCTGTACCCCATCACAAGACTGACTGTATATGACAGAGATATCCAGTTATCACACAGAGTTCTGGGAATCCCATTGTCCTTTTCTTTTACCCAGGAAGGTAGTGCCAGATGGCTTAATAGGCAAGATATGGAGCAGAAAATGGTGAATCCTCTGTGCAGAGATGCTTTCCTGGGCTGGATGCTATTGTGTGAATGTTAATATATTTCCCAAGCGGGGAACATTTTAAAAGGCAACTTTTATGTGCCTAGTAGAAATAACCTATTTGTTTTTCTCCAGTGAGAATGGATTTGAGGAAGGGTTAAGTGTATTGGGACTGGTGTCTGGGCTCTTCAGTGCAATGTGGTCACTTGGGTAGGTACATAATCATTGTCTATACATTTCTGGTGTTTTCTCTGTGTCATAATATTGTTTGGTGGCTTAAGTGTGTAAAAGAGCCTGCTTGCCAAATTGTGTCCCCTGCTGGCCAAGCATGGCTCTTCAATGTCCTGCTCCACTTTCCTCAGCTCCCAGTACATTTCAGATTGCTACCTATTTGGGCAACATTTACTAGGATTTTAGTTTGCTCCACTTTATCGTCAGTATTGGCAACTGGTGGTGGTTTCTCTTCTGAGTGACTGAATTTCTGGCTGTGCTGCTAAGTACTGGGCAGTTGAGAACACTGCTGGGATTACATCAATACCCTGATTGTCAGTACAGATATGTACAGTTCAAGGTCACCTGTACTAGTCCTTGCTTCTTCCTGTATGCATCTTTAGGTTATGTAAATTGAAGCAGCTTTTTTAAATGGTCTATTTCCCAATTTTAATATGGGCATCGTGGCATTAACCAGACAGTTGGGCTACGTCTACATTGCAAGATTTTGTGCAAATACTTTTAATGCAAGAGTTTTTGTGTTAAAGTATTTGCGCAAGAGAGCGTCAACACTGGCATCCGTGCCAGTGTAGGTGCTCTCTTGCACAAGAAAGTTCCGATGGCCATTTTAGCCATCGGGCTTTCTTGCGCAAGAAATTAACGTTGCCTGTCTACACTGGCCTCTTGCACAAGAGGGCTTATCCCTGAGTGGGAGCATCACAGTATTTGCGCAAGAAGCACTGATTTTATACATTAGAACGTCAGTGTTCTTGCGCAAGTACTCGCGGCCAGTGTAGACAGGTGGCAAGATTTTGCGCAAAAGTACCTGCTTTTGCACAAAATCTTGCCAATGTAGACACAGCCTTGGTGTTTTGTGACTAGTACTGTTGGCTACACTACGTAACTGTCTCAGTGCTGCTGTGTAATTGCACCATCTCAGCTTAAACTTAAATAGTAAGCTAGTGGCACTGGAATAGTTTGTCATGGGCATGCTGAAAGCCATTAACAAAACTGTAAACCCTCTATGGTGGAAACCACTTTAAGCCAGGGCTAGTTTGAATGCCTTTTTTTCCCCTCCACAAAATCTGAGTTTGGTGCATAGATTACACTGAGTCCTTGTGTCAGTCACCAGTTGTACTGACGCAACTCTGTGCCATTGGTACATTAGTTATAGACCTGAAATCTTTCAGTATTAAAGAATCTCTTATCTGTAGCTGTTCTAATCTATTCTTTTTGAGGTACCCATACTTCTTTTCTTTGATATTTTTAGAGCTTTTGTAGGACCAACATTAGGTGGATTCCTAAATGAGAAGCTGGGGTTTGAATGGGCTGCAGCCATACAAGGAGGATGGTCATTACTAACGGTTAGTAAGCTAGTGTTCTTGTTTATTGCTTTCATTGCAGACTACAACTGTAACATATTACACAGGTATTACAATAATAATTGTTGGCTGTTTCTTTAAAGGGACTAGCGATTGGAATATTCTATATCATAGAGACTTCACAAAGAAGAAGGTACTTTTTTTTTTTACATCTATTTCAAACTAGATTGACAAGGTTTTCATTAAGAAAAATACATATTTTCAACCATACTTCTGTTTCTTTATATCGGCCCACTAATGAAAGAGCCAATAAACACTTTGGGGGGGCATTGACTACATTTTTTTCGTTAATTTTGTACACAGCATTATTTATCTAGAAGCTCTATTAAACTCTTTTCTTCTTTTGCCTCCTCAAACAGATCCAATTTGCAGAGAGCTCTGGGCACAAATGAAGAAAGAGCTCCCCTGATGGCTAGTGAGACGTAGCCTGGAATACATGTGGACCAACATTCAGGGTTTTTTAAAATAAATTAACTTAGTAATGAGAAGAGTGGACTTAACACCCAAACACAGTGTTGCATAATCCTGGAGCTGGGGTAGCCACTTCCCATAATACATTGTAGTTTATTTCTAATTGCAACATTTGTGCACTGATACTCTGTTTAAATACAGAATGCCTTTCTTTTGGATGGTCCTGCTGTGGATTGGTTGAACTGGTAAATCTCATGGAGCCTGCTTATCTGTGTTCACTGTATAGTGCACTGAAGAGAGAGATGGCATAATGTGAAAGATTTGTTTCAGAATATTCTGATTTTGCACTTGAATCTACTGGGTATTATCCCGGACAGTCTGTGTCTAACATCTTTTATCATAGTATATATTTTTCTTTTTCAAAGGAAGATAATGGTCAAATACCATAATTGATAATGTTAGATGTTCAAAGGGAATTTGAAATAGAGAAGTGGTGAGCATAATGTTCTGTTAAATAAAACCAGGTAACTTCTTATTTCAAAGGTGTGTGAATTTCTTTGGTGAAATGAGATTACAAGTGAGAGTGGAGAGGAAGTCAGCAATTTCCCATGTCCTCCTAATGACATAGAAGTAGGAAAGAAAGGCTAATGTGGGGGAATGGGAGAGCTGAATTAATATGCTGGGCCATATTCACTAAGTACAGAATTAGACTTGTTTATACTAGGACTGAATTTGGCCTGCAGTGGAAACAGAATTGGGTGGAATTTGAATCTGTATTACTACTGACTATGCATTAGACACAGTGGTGTCAGCTAACATAGAAGTATCCCAGTCTGGGCAGACTGACAGAGAGGTTCAGGTGTACATTTTGTATTCTCTTTATCTACCTAGCAGGGTTAGTGTATTTGTGCCCTTGCTAAATGTATTGTAAATACAGAAGGGTTCTTAATGTGAGTGTTGTAACTGTCTCCAGCAGGGTTCCCAACTAAACAGTAATTTTAATACTGGGCCTGATCTTGGGACAATACCTTGTCAAACCTTGGAGTGATAACTGGGAATTCTTAAGTAATCCATATAGTTAATATACAATTCATAGATCATGCTACAAGTACAAGTTGGGCCACTTATTTCTGCAACAACAGCAGAGTTTTCTTTCAGTCTATAAAAAGGACATGTAAGAGTCACATCGTAAAAAGCTCTGAGCATCTTACCAGCCCTTTGAAGCTTATAATCAGGAACATCCAGTCAGCCTCAACCTTTAAGAGCAGCAAGCAGCACTCTCATAAATCTTGCCTATATGATAGCCTTCCCTAAAGTTCTGGGGAGATCAGAGAGGTTTGGAAGTCGGAGTGAAGGAAGTGAGTGCCAAACTCCAGGTGCTTTCATGGTGATCAATCTGCCACCAGCATTTTTGCTGTGTATCAGGAGGATTTTAAGCACCTCCATTGACCACAACTGTGGCACTATTGAACTGGGAATGGGTTTAAATGAAGGCTTTTCTTTCGGGGAAAAAACTGAGGGGAGGTGACGGGAGGGAATGAGTTTGGAATATGTAGATCCCTGTGCATATACAAAATTTGTATCCGCATCTGATCCACAAAGATTGTCCATAGATTTGCAGGGCTCAAGGTATAGGCCCACTTTACCTTTATAATGCTCTGATAACACAGCCCTGCATTCCTTTCACATCCAGACTTATTCTGACAAGTGTAACCATGATTTGTTTCCTTGATAGAAGCAGAAGCTTGGAATTTGTGATTAACTTTAAGCATTAATATAATTAGTTAAATACAGTATGTACATTATATTTCTGAGCACTCTGACTAGAATACTTTTGAAGCTTTATCTTAATGCTCAGTAAAGGCACTAACAAGTTTGTATTTTTTTTAAGTTACTGTTTGCTTGCTCTACTCTCTGCAGGTAGGGTGCCACCTCCTGGAGGTTCTGGGGAATAGTTCACCAGATCATCACCCCTTTCTGTCTCTTTGTCTACAGCCACTCTCATGCCTGAGGAGGTGCTGTAGCCTGTTTGTGAATCAGGTCTTGTCTACGTTAATCATGCTTCTCCCCTGTGCCCCCTCGTCGATTTAATGTACGTGACTTCAGCTACACATATAGCATACAAGTTGATGTACTTACCTGGGGGGGGTCTTCTGTGTGGTAAGATTACCGGGGGCCATTCTTCTGTCCACTTCACCTATTCTTCTCATCCTGGTGGAGTAGCGAATCTGACAGGAGAGCACTCAGAGACTGATTTATCATGTCTAAGCAGCTGCAATAAATTGACCACCGTAGATCAATCACTACAGCATAGCTTAGACAAGCCCTCAGCCAGATCACTCAGTGCTTCCCCCTTCCCTCCCCCGTGCTTGTGGTCAATTCCCTGCTCCCTGGATTTTCCTCCAGTTGCAGCCTATGGATTTTATAGGTTTAGTGCAGATCTTAATCCCTTCCGTGCCTGTGTGGGATGGACACCCTACCATAGTTATAGTAATTTTATTAGTAGTTTCAGATTTCTTGCTCTGCATGAAACTTTAGAACTTTACTTATTCCATTTTAGAAAAAAAAAATTTCTGAAACTTCAGAAATTTCTTTGTTCACATTTATAGCTGGATCTATGAAGCAGATTTACAGAATACAGAGCAGTCTTCTACATCATCCAAACATTCTGCAGGATGGGGACCTTAGGCTATAATATCATCAGGACTAAATCTTAATCATATTAACTTTATGCAGTGAAGTAGTCTCACTAATTTTATCCAAATTAATCAGGTGTCTTTAAGAGAAAGGATGGTCCTATTAGCTAAGGTGATAGGCTGGCACTCTAGAGCCGTGTGTGTGCCCGCCAAGTGCTCGGGGCTGGCCTGGCCCCGGGCACGTGGCACATGCGCGGTGCCGGAGCCGGCCCCGGGCACATGGTGAGCGCTGTCCCCGGGAGCACCGCGGATTGGCCGCCCGCGATCTGGGCGCGCGGCGCTTGGGGGGGGGGGAGAGCCAGCCCCAGGTGCGCGGCGTTTGCAGGGGGCGCCGGCCCTGGGCGCGTGGTGCTTGGCGGTGGAAGGGCGCCGGTGCAGCGACCGAAACACTAACTTCTCAGAATTTGTGACTTGGGGTGCACTGAGCATGCGCACACGAACTGAGCAAACTCAGTATCCCTCGCTGTAGCCGCTGCCCTCTCTCTGTCCTCACTGCCTCCTCAGATTTGCTTCCTCCTCTTTGGAGGTGTTTAAAATGATGAAGGGGGGCAAATTGCAGGGGTGTGTGTGTCAGGTTCTGAGCATGGGGCAGAAATTTACCGGCTGGAGGCATCAATCTTCTTTTTTTAGCTGTAGAAGAGGGGCAAAATTTGAAAAATCGGGGGGGGGGGGGGATGGTAGCCTTGGTTAAGCCCGGGCGGGGGGACACTGCCAGACCCTGTGCGCGGACAAAACCCCTGTTTACAGAGGGGGAGAGGTGGGAACAGTCACCCAGCGGGACAAGCCACCTGATGTCCTTGTAAATATCGGTTTTCCAGGGGTGCAAAGTCTTTTTTTTCTTTATTTTCCCTGGATGCTGCCTGTCAGCCCCTGAGAAGGGGGCGGGCTCCTGGGCTTGAGTTCTTAAAGGCACAGGCCTCCCAATTCCTAGACGGTCAATGCTTAGACACCACCGTTCCTCTGTATGTGTACAAGTGTGAAATATTCTACATACAGTTCCTGTCTCAAACTCTGCCTCTCCCTTTTTTAGTATTTAATAGTTTTCTCTTCGTCTCTCTATCAGAAGTCACTGCATCTCCTTTCTCTTGTGTACTATGCTGATGTGCTAAAGTCCCTCCTATCCACACCCTCTCCTGTACTGCAATCCCCTGACCCATGGCAGAGCCCCCACCTGTCCCCCAAACTCCTCCTAGCAAGCACCCCTCATGCACCCAAACTCCGTCCCAGATCCTGATCACCAAACATGGGCAAGTATCGGAGGGGTCGCCGTGTTAGTCTGAATCTGAAGAATCGTTGAGAAGTCCTGTGGCACTATCTTCAGTTCGTCTATAAGGTGCCACAGGACTCCTCGCCAACATGGCCAAGTGAAATTTTAGTGATTCCTCCCGTTGTCAATGGGGACATGGGTCAGAGAGCTCAGAGCAGGGGGCTCCAACGTTTTGAAAGTGCAATCCAATATGTACCTTATATATAAATACCCTTTTCCCGCTTCATTCCTACCCCTTCTCCAAGTCCCAGATCCTGCACCCTCTATCCTCCCTCTCTTGCCCATCCTCAGTCTCTTTCATCAACCTGGGACAGACGGTTGGGTGTGCATGCTCTGGTCTTTGCTTAAGGGATCTGGAGTGTGAGAAGGGCTCTGAGCAGCTCTTGGAGCATGCATTTACTGTGGTGTTCTAGGTGCAGGCTTTGGCAGGGTATTTGGATGCATGGGTGCTCAGAGCGATAAGGGCTTGGATACAGGACTGGGTTCATGCCAGGGGTAGGAGTTAGTGACGTATGCTCCATTTTGTCACTGCTGGTGACTCCTAGATGGTGGTGGAGTGTGCCTAAGGCAGGCTCACCCATGCCCTTGCCCTGTAACACTCCCTAAAGCTGCAAGAAAACTCCATCCCTGGTCCTGTGGTGAAAGGATACAGAATGGTATATGTTGAACCCTGCCATTAGCACCCTTCTTTTTCCTCCCCTGCCATGCACACAAAGCAGCAGACTCCCAGGCATGGTATCAGCTGCAAGGCAAAGTGCAGGACATCCACAGCAGTGGGGGGAGGGGCATGTAAGTGCTGGCACTTGATATCTTCTTGCCCACACCAGTCAGGATCACCTGACAGAGGCTACAAGATCTACCAGTATATCCCTATCTACTGGTTGGTGACCACTGCCTCATAGCGACTGTCTGGCCAGGGTCAATGTGTCATGTCACCGCAGGTACAGCCCTGCTCCATCCAGCCTCGTACAAGGGCACTGATTACAAACTGACATACAGTAGCCCTCCTGGCACTGAGCTGATGCCATCATGTTTCTTCTTATTGTGGGCAGGCCCATGCCGCACTGTGCTACTCTGCCTAGCACCCCTCTAACCTCCTAGACACAGTGCCACAGCACCCAGAGACCCCCACAAATTGCTATGCCTATTGCCTGCCCACAGACCGCTATGCCCTGTGCCCCCCCATAATGCCCCGCCCATATTCATTAACTGTTCAGTTCCCCCCATATTCCCACCAGCACAACTGCAGTGCTCCTCAGACCCCCCACGCTTCACAGCGCACTGACACCCATAGATCTATCTCCCCCACTGCACATCCCCCCTTCACTTCCCACCACCTCACCAGTCCACTGTCCACAATACCAAGCCTTGATAACGGCAAGGGTCCAGACCCATCTGTGTTACTGTGCCTGCTGCCACATTGCCATTGTATTTCCCTTAATAAACCTCAGTTGTGGTGTTTGGCTTGGCTATTTCACAACACCAACAGAAAGTGGAGGGTTGAATCTGAAATCATTGCCTTGATACTGACAGTCCCCTTGAAAAACAGTTAAGTCCAATCGTCTAGGCTATCCACATTAACAGGGTGGTCAGGCTAATCAGGGAGCAAGGATGCCCTTAGTTTCCTGTCCTCTGTGTGTGCTTGATTACCCTTGTTCAGACACATTTGGCCCCAGCTTAGCATAGAGCTAGTCTTGCCAGATGTTTTCACCAATACTGCGCACACTTCCCATTACGTCACAATGGACATTCCATCGTCCTGATCACATGCTGAAGACAGTGCTATTGAATCAATAATACTTTATACATTGTTTTCGAAAATAGAAAGTTAAAATAATGGACTGACTGCCTGTCTGTTCAAAACTGTACACCTGGGAACCCTACATAGAGCATTTCTCAGAGCTGAGCTGTGGATCTGAGCGGGGCCAGAGACACAGGTGCCACAAAATCAGCACAGGAAGCATGTCTGTGTTGTGTGTTGTCAGTGGCTTGACAATCAGGCCATGTTAATATTGTTTGACCTTGCTTATATGTATGTAATATTCATCTCATATTTTCTAATTGAACTGACTGTTATATTGATTGATTTTCCTATTTTAAAATTCACTAACTATTTCCTGTTTTGAACAATTCTCAGGGAAATGTTTTGAGGAGAAAATAAAAAATGTTTTGGCATACGTAACAAGTAACACATATCCGGAAGGAATGAATAAGGCTGGACGATTTAACCTTCGAAGATTTGGTAGTAGATTCTCTTTGGACGGCAAGGAATCCTTTTTTAATCGAAGAATCACATTACAATAGATGATACTTGATGTACAGGATTGTACTGCAGTCCCAACATTGGTATTATTTGGAATGTTTACCTAACCTTCACTGTTACTGTGATTGTCAGCATTACCTTCACTCACAGTTCATTTAAAAATTAGATTGCTATCTATGCATACCAGGGAAATAATGGTCAGTTACCTTATAAACTAGTTATAATTATAATTTTTTGAAAATTGAAATGATCACTGTTCTTCATGTCTTATTAATATTCTCCTTTGGTATGAAAAGCAACAACAACAGTCACTATCTGCTCATTGAGCAATTATTTCTAATTTACAAAACAGAAATAAATAATCATAACCATATACTGAAAGTCCCACCTTGTACTCACACAAGTACGAATTATACAGTGTATAGATTTCTTTGTTATGTGTGTCTTGTAATAATTTTCAATACCAATGATAACAACAGTTTGTATTGGAAATGCAACACTTGATTTCAGCATTTTCTCTACATCTTTAGCAGAGTAGCCACATTCAGTACTGTGCCTTGGCCGGGGAGGGATGGGGGAAAACTGGAAATGGGTGGCTGGCCCGTGTAAAGAAATCACATGTCTCACAGAATACAGCCTGTGATTAATTGGCGCATCATCGGGGGAACCTCTATTCAAAACCACATCTACAGCCTAAGCGAGGGGTGGGGCAGGAGTAGCTACACCATCTTGATCATGTTAATCTAAGGAAGACATGACATACCCTACCCAAGAAGACCGCATGCTGTAGGAGATCTGGCTCAGTCCTATAGCCCTTGTGCCATTGTGACACAGGGACTACATGTTCACGGAACAGGAAATGGGATACAGGGGAAGATGCTTAAAAGAGATGTAACAAGGGTTGTTGCAGCAGGCAATCACCTTACTGATCCTCTGTGATCCATGTTCTATATTCAACAGATGGGACATTGTACCATTCAGCCAAAGGAAGAAAGGTTAAAGTTGTGCATACCATGACAGAAGCACGGACACTTTTTGAACATTATCATGAGAGTTTAATGGGTGGACATGAAGGAATATTCAAAACTCGGAATATAATGACTTCAAAATACTATTGGCCAGGGATGACGAGAGACATTGTCGATTGGGTAGGTAAAGAAATGACAGTAATTAAGGAAGAAAGACATTGACTTTTGAAATACTATTTCATGATTTATTAAATTAAGAAAATATATATTCGCCGTGGAAAGGTGAACTCTGTTTCCTTGAAGTACTAATGATCTAAGGAAAAAGTAATGTGATCGTGTTCTTCAATCCAAACTAGGTTGCGCGATGTCCGACTTGCCAGAAACAGGGAAAGAAATTTCATGTGGATAACACCATGAGAAGCATAAAGGTTCGTTTTTTGTAATCACACAAAGTATTTATCAATTGTGACAAAGCTAGGTCAGTAATTCACCGTGTCCTGCATTTAAGCCATGTTGCCATAAAGTTCATAGAGAAAAGGATCACAGCCTCCTGTGCCAGTGACATCATTAGCCATCATTTGAGATGAGGAGAAGCAACCCTCCATTGTACAGTGTGTTGTTTCCCAGTGTCAGTAAATAATAATGAAGGGTAGGGATGAGGCCGGGTAATCCCTACAGTCTGAGATCCATTCAATACACAGTAATTATAGTAGCTATGGTTGCTATATTTCCTTCCTTACTTAGTAATACCTTTTAAAAATAGCTGTCTTCATTCCGGTAATGTAGAAACCACAGTACGTTCTGTATTTTTCCAAAAAATTATATCTATAATTGATACATTTCTGTGCTAACACTGTGAATTCAGACTCTTATTTTTAATCCTGATTTATAGGCTCTTCGTGTCTGGGAATGGATTTAATGGGACCATTACCCGAAACAAAGAATGGCTACCGGTATATAATGACAGTCATAGATTATGTTTCAAAATTTCTGTTTGCGTTTCCACTTCAAAGAAAGTCAGCACTTGAGGTGGCCGAGAAAATGTACGTCATGATGTGTATGCATGGATTCCCACAGCGCATACTGACCGATCGTGGTCCCGAATTCTGTAATAAGGTAATAATTTTTTAAAATTCTCACCATAAAAATGTTATAAGTTTTTTACAAATAATTTTTAAAATGTATTCAACATAGAGAATAGGTATCTTCCACCTGTCAGTGAACATTGTTTTCTGGGCACTTCTGATTTCTGTCAAAAGAAAGGCACAGTGTTCTCGACCACTGATCCAGAACAAACTATATCCTTTTTTTTAATAATCTTAAGTTGGTCACTGTGACAGGTTGTCTAAAACTTTTCAATGTTGTCTTCCGATCGGACAATGGAAAAAAAATTTATGAAGTTTCCAATAGTAGTATTAAAAGAACGAATATTAAAATTAAACATTATACATAACACTTAGGGGAAATAGGCCTAGTGACAGTCCTTAGGACAGTCCTATATGTAAGTTCATGATCTATTTTCTTTTCTTCAAGTTTAATCTGTTTCTATGCAAAAAATTCCACATAGAACGTAGCTTATCCACCCCGTACCATCCACAAACCAATGGCTTGGTTGAAAATGCTAATAAAAAAATCAGAACGTAAGTGAATTATGACATGTTTTCTAAACAGAAGTCTTGTTAGTTTGCAGAAACGTATTTGAAGCAGAAAAACATCAGTTCTGTGGACATATCAGAGGAGGCAAATAATGAGTTTAGAAGAGACATAGCAATTCTTCTAATGAATGAGTCAGGTAATTATTTAATCACATGCTCTATGGACTCATGAAGCACATGACAAGGTAATAGGAAGTGTTTAAATAGGTGGTGTAAAACACAGTCAACCTAATACCCCTAAAGTGGTTGAGATCACAGGTTTGGGTATGTAATGCTGACCATGCAACAATAATATCAGTAAATACCAAACACCTAAGATTTTGCGAATTGTTACTATTGTTATAAAAGTGTAAGAAATAAACCAGTTTACTTTATATCCAGATGTAGTGGAGTTACAGTTTATAAACAGAATATAAAAAACAAATTAAATAAATAAAAACACATGACTACTTTAAGAATTTTACAGTAACCAATAATGCTGTAGTAGCATGTAGAGTGCTGTTCATAAAATATTTTGCATGTAATTGCTATGTATTTATTTTGCAGAAAGCATAGAAGAATTCTACATATATTGCAATAGGATCAACTGTGAAAAGAAAAGTGAGGAATGCACTATGGTAAGAGAAGACAGATGTGTATATATCACATGCCCTAATCTTTTTAATATTATCAAATTTGATACAAACCCTAGAACACTACACGTTTCCATCAAGGTCGTAGTACAGAGGTGAGCAAACTGCAGTACGTAGGACACATATGGAATGCGTAAACATTCTGCCTTGACCTAGAGATCACAGTCATGTAATAGCCTTGAACTCTGACCACCCTCCCCTGCCTCATCTGCTTACCTTGCCAAAAGCGTTCTAGGAGTTCTAGGCGTAGGGACTGCATTGCACAGCATAATGGCTTGTTACAGCCATGAAGCACCGCTGACAGTCCTGTGGCTCAGAGGACAGAGAGCAGGATGGTTGAACAAGGTTTGGAGGTAGCACTGGACAGACGGGAAGCAGACCAGAGGTGGTTGGATGGGAGGGAGTTCTGAGTTTTGTAGTCAGGGCGTCTGATTTCAGAGTGGGCTGAATTGGGGCGGGGAACATATTTTATAAGGAGTCAAAAATTTCCGGACATGTCACTGAATAAAGTTTGGAAACCATGATGTGACTCTCATAAAAAATTGTTATCAAACAGCACTGATAGGAACATCTTAGGAAAAGATTACATGAGGAAGGAATGCCATGATTGCGTAGAAAGTATGTGTTACATTATAAGTTGTGTGAGTTATTTTTTTTGTCTGTCACTTATCAAAGCTCCAGCGTGATTCCTGCAAGAGGTGGGCACATATTCCATGCATTCCGGAAGGAATCAATCAAGAAATGATAAATGATGAGAAGACAGAGTACAAGTGCCAAAAATGTTCATAGTGCAGTTCTACTTCATAAAGATGACAAGATATGTAAATAGATTATGATACTATGAAATAATACATTTTTAAAGTATGAATTATATTTATCAGAATTTGCGTTGTTGTGTATATATAATGCAAATTAACAGGAAAAACGGAAGCATCCCCTGAGTCCGTTAGCAAGGAGGTAGCAAATTGAGAGATTTTTCGACCAAAAAACACAGTCCCTCTGAATTTGTAACCCATGGACCAGGAGCAAAAGGCCCCCGCCCAAGGCAAAACACCGGCATCCCCTGTGTCTGTTAGCAAGGACGTAGCAAATTGAGAGATTTTTCGACCAAAAAACACAGTCCCTCTGAATTTGTAACCCATGGACCAGGAGCAAAAGGCCCCCACCCAAGGCAAAACACCAGCATCCCCTGTGTCCGTTAGCAAGGAGGTAGCAAATTGAGAGATTTTTCGACCAAAAAACACAGTCCCTCTGAATTTGCAACCAGCCAGCAAAGGTAGCAAGTCCTGAGCAGTTGTACCGAATGTCATGTATGCATGACAGAAACTGTGACAGTCACAAAAACTGAGAAGTTGCACTTTTTGACTATACACCGGCCCCGGGCATGCGGCTATGGGGGGGTCCGCCCCCGGGCACGCAAGTGGCCCCGCCCCCTGGCGCCCGGTGGGCGAACAGCCATGCCCCCTGGCGCCTGGCAACCTCTAATGGTTGGGGACCACTGCTCGAGAGGGTGAGGTTTAATTCTTTGCCCAGTTAGGAGAATTTGTTTTGATTAAAAACAACAACAATAACAACAACCCTCAAAAGAATTTAGATTGTAGCACATAACCTGTTCCTTAGAAAAACAACTTATGTCAAAATTTTCCAGCAGTAAAACACCGACTAAAGAATCTACCACTACTCTTTTGGCTATCAACAATAAGAATAATATTATAAATATGCTAATAAAAGTAATAACCCATAATGTTTTATTGCAGAGAAATTGGTATAGTATTAAAAGTTCTGACTGGCTTTTGACAAATATTGCAATTGTTTATTATTTTTATTCTCCCTTCACTTTGGGAATATGCCATTTAGAACATTTTTAATAAAGAAAGAATAATGTTTTCACTGGAACTAGTAGTTAAAGTCTGGGGTTGAGAGTCTGGGTTTTTGTTTTGTTTTGTTTTTTTGTTTTGCTCAGCAGTATTTTTTCACTTGGTTATATGCAATTTTTTTGTGTTCTGTGCTTTGGGAATCTGTGTTATATTAATAATTAACTCTTTTATTGTCTGGAACAGGCAGTTAAAGGTCAGTTTGGCCTGTTTTTTTCATAACTAGTACATCGCTCTCTGTTATAATGCATGTATCATTTTTATCCCATATGCAACTTTAGAATAGAATGTCAAGGCAGTTTTAGTAATAAAGCTATTTATTGCCTGTGTTGGCCATTCAAAATTCAGTGTGTCTGGCTTATTTGTCTGTACTGTGGTGTTCTCACTTTATTTATATAATTTTGATTGTGCAACTTTAGAACTGACTGTTCTGGAACATTTTGGGGGTTTAAAAATGGCTCTGATCCAGAACAGGTTAAGGACAGTATGCAATTAAAGAAGTCTCATTACTAAGATATTGTTCTCAAGGTTATCTAATTGCATCTGCTATTTTAAAAATCAGTTTTATTTTTTAAAATGCCATATGTGGGCTGTTCATCTTTTACCCCCTCACATGAAATCCTGCTTGGTTTACTCGTACAGTTCTACTGCAGTAACTAAATTCTGTGATTTTAAGGTAGAAAGGTTTATTTCAGCATGTGTAAGTAACTGTATTCTGCTGTGATTTCACCCTACCTGATTTTTTTACTGGGCTAGCTAGCCTTAAATTCTCACCACTGGCTCTGCCATAGACATGCAGTGTTGTGTTTCTGAAGATTTTGCCCAGGGACTTCTGAGTCAACAAAAAGATAATTGAAACAGTACAACATTGCTTGTGCAGGACTTTGTGGTGTAAGATTTTCTAGCTGTGGTAATTGTGTTGCAATGTTGACTTTCTGTAACAGAATCCCTTTGTTTAAATAGGTTAATGGAGGCTTCTAAAGTGAGGCAATCAGTTTTCTGATTTAATCCCCTAGACTTGCCTGTCTTTGCTGTCATTTTGAGCAACTACCAAGCTTCAAACATGGTCTGTTCTCAGCCTCATGTTTATACTGCAATTTTCATTCTGCATGCTGTTAAGGCCTGTGCCTTGGACAGCTATATTGCAGCAGTGTATGAGCACTCTGTTATATTGTCAGAGAACACCAACATACCTGTTTCTCGTGAAGATGCATTGATGCTGATGAACAAAAACATGGATGTTCTGGAAGAGGCCATCAAAGCAGCAGCCCTGCAGGTATTGTCATTGGTCATTCTGTACTTGGATGTATTTATTTAAGTGAAACAAAATACAGGACTATGTAGCACTTTAAAGACTAACAAGATGGTTTATTAGATTATGAGCTTTCGTGAGCCAGACCCACTTCCTCAGATCAAATAGTGGAGGAAGTGGGTCTGGCCCACGAAAGCTCATCATCTAATAAACCATCTTGTTAGTCTTTAAAGTGCTACATAGTCCTGTATTTTGTTTCAGCTACACCAGACTAACACGGCTACATTTCTATCTTTATTTAAGTGGAGACTCATTTAATTTAGTTTGTTTCGCCAGGGGGCGCGTATCATTGTGACTCCTGAAGATGGTGTTTATGGCTGGGTTTTCACAAGGGAAACCATTTACCCATATCTTGAGGACATCCCAGATCCACAGGTGAACTGGATTCCATGTACTGACCCTGAAAGGTACCGTCTTTGCTACTGAAAAGGGCAATAGGATAATGGAGGATGGGGGAATATCTCCACTCAGCCACGGAATGTGTAATTTCATGGTGGCTTGCAAGAACATATAACAAGCTTTTCATGATTGCTTCCTCCCCCACAAATTATAGTCAATTTACAGTTTTGCAGTTTCATTTATTGTATTTATTGTGTTCAATGCTTTTTGAAAGGAGAACATCAAATGCAATTTATAATGACTCTGCTTTTTCAGAGTTCTATGTGGGTGCTGGGGTATGATCAGAACCTAAGAAATATTCACTATTAAAATAGGGGAGACCTGCTTGGAGGCTTAAAAAGTAAATCCTGTGCCCTGTGTATTTTTATCTGAACCCCAGTTGAGCAATTAGACATGACATAGTGATCTTTATTTAGTGCTTGAACACATTTTTGGTGATTACGTAAAAGTCAAATCTAATCAGTGTTAACTAGCAAACCAATCTCAATCTATGATTCTATGAAAAGTCCTTGGCTACATCTACACTGTGCATTGTTGCACAAGAAGATATACAAATGAGGCGCAGCAATGAATATCGCCACGCCTCATTTGCATACCTAATGAGCTGCCATTTTGCAGAAAGGGCTTTTGCGCAAGAAGGAGCTGTCTTCACTGCTTATTTTCAGGACGAATGGCTCCCTGCAAGAGGGTTTTTTGCACAAGAAGGAGCAGTGTAGACACCTCCTTCTTGTGCAAAAGCCCCTTCTGCAAAATGGTGGCTCATTAGTTATGCAAATGAGGCACGGCGATATTTATCATACCTCATTTGCATATCTTCTTGCGCAGCAATGCAGAGTGTAGACGTTGCCCTTGTGTTTTAAGTAATTGCTGTTTCTGTGTCCAAATGCCCAGTTAAACAGAATTGGAAAATTATTATAAAGTAAAGGAAAGTGTCAACCCCCTTTTTTATTCCTTTGTAACATTAGTTGGTCATAATATTTCAGTCTTTAAAATTATTCATTTTTCAAGGAATCTAAGATGCATCATATGGTCTTTAGTATTTTAATATGGCAGGATTGCAGGTATCTTCCCAATCAGTGGCTAATAAAAGGTAGTTATTGTGACATGCCAGGGTACAATTGTCAGCCGATGGTCAGGGCAGTGTGTGCATGTGTGTTACACCCAAGTCTTCAACTGCTGAGACGCAAGGTCTCGTTGCAGTGGGCAGCCTAGGAGGCTAGAGGACACCCCGAAAAAGAGTTTAACGTCTGTGACTTTACTGCTAGGACCGGGGTCCCGTCGCAGAGGGCAGTCAACAGGCTCTCAGATGCCCCGAGTTTATAGGAAGAGCTTATTACACCTCAGATTTTAGCTGCTAGGATACAGGATCCCTTCGCAGCGGGCAGTCTAGGAAAGACTGAGAGATGCCCCAACGGATCTGTCACCTGGGAGTGACATGATCCAAAACGCCCAAGCTCTTCCTATACCTGGCCCTTTGACCAGCTGAAGTTCTTTTGTTTGTGTTCGGTTCGGGTACAGCAGCACGGGTTCAAGTCAGAAGCTTGACACGCACTGGCTTATTTATAGGAGAAAGAAAGAGAAAAGAAAAGAAAAGAAACTTGGTTATATATATATATATAAAGTGAATGAGGGCACTCACTTATTTCCAAAGTTAATAGCTAAATCACCTTACCAAAGGCAGTTTACAATAGAAATGAAGCAGTTTGACTTAAGAAACTATAATAAAGTAACTAAACTTATAACAGAGTGACAATTAAAGTGTACACATAAAGAAACACATTGCAGGTGCAATTCTCACCCCTGCGTTCCAGACGTGGCATGGCCAGTGTCTTTCTCTCAATCCCTCGGGAAGAAGTAGGGTGAGGTTGGGCATCCCACGGACCTCGGGAGACAATCAATACCTGCCAGCAGGTGTAGGTGATTGGAGCTCAAATGGGGTGGGCTACTAAACCCCTCTTTATACCCCTTGGATCACGTAGGCTTCTTCCTGGTCTCAAGTGGCCAATTAGGAAAAATGGCTTTGAATGCCAAGTTTCCCACGAAGGGTGCAAAGCATAATTCACACCTGGGAAAATGCAGACAATGGGCACCTCTGGTATGTGATGGGCGAAGATTCCTCTCCTGGGACAGTGCAGGCATGTCAATTACTGATACTAGCCATCACGGCGACGGGAGGCCTCCCAGTCGTCAGCTAGCCCATTTACTGTCTGGTTTCTGTTTATGGTAGAGTCAGGGACAGGCAGCACACCTGCGTTCTCAGGGCATCAAAGGCTGACTGCCTTTCTCTTGCTCTCTGGGGGGGGGGAGATGGGGTTCATGTCTGGCTACAACAATCTAGACTAATGAGTAGCTGTGTCACTCCTGCCCTCTATCTTGGGGTGCCCTTTACACTGCATGTTGATGTCACCTCTAATCTTAAGGTTGCCAGTAATATTTTTCAAAAAACCCTCCTCCTCCTCAAAATAAATTAGTACTCATCTACATTCGCCAGGGCATATTTCTTGTTGCTTTTTTCAGCACTTTGTACAGAGATGATGAAATATCGGACATTCCTTGTAATAAGGGACTGTTGACAGCCTTAGTTCTGGACTGCTCACAAACAGCAGCATGCAAGTCACTCCCAGCTATTTCTCTGCGTGTCCCACAGGCTGCCAACCATACATTGGTTTTGTGGTTTTCTGACCAAGTAGAAAAAAATTGTTGATTGACCCACCATAATTTCACTAGTGTGGGCTCCCAGGTGGGGCTGAGGATGAGAACTTTCAGGTGTAGAAAGCAGCTCCATCTTTGGGGGAGAGTCAGAGCTAGAGATGGAGGGGGCTTACCTCAAGCGGCTCCTGATCAGTTGGGCAGCAGGGCTGTTCAGGCTTCCTGCCTCGCCTAGCACTGCAGACCATGCTGAGCCACAGAGGCAGCCAGCAACAGGTTCACAGTCAATGGGATTATGGAGCTAGTGCTTGGGACAGAGGCAGTGCATGGAGACCTGAGTGCTCTCCCCTCCCTCTCACCTAAGAGCCGGGCCTGCTGCCATCCACTTCTGGGGCCAGTGCAGTCTGCAGTGCCAGGAGAGGTAGGTAGCCTGCCTTAGCATCCCACTGGTCACCTGATCCTCCTGAGCAACAAAACCCAGTGCCTGACATTCCATGCCTTGGTACTGGGTTGCAACCAAGAGTTTGAAAACCACTGCCTTGCTTTATGTTCCAGGGGGGCCAAACGCTCTCCTAGGGGATAAATTAAGTGTAGTGGGGGAGGAGAAAGAGACTGAAAGTTCAATATCAAACTGCTCTGTCAGGAAGGATAATCCATAGAGGCACAAAGAGGGTATGTCTACACTACAAAGTTAATTCGAACTAACAGCCGTTAGTTCGAATTAACTTCGATAGGCGCTACACTAGCGATCCGCTAGTTCGAACTTAATTAGAACTAGCAGAGCGCTTAATTCGAACTAGGTAAACCTCATTCTACGAGGAGTAACGCCTAGTTTGAATTAACTAGTTCGAATTAAGGGCTGTGTAGCCACTTAGTTCGAACTAGTGGGAGGCTAGCCCTTCCCAGCTTGCCCTGGTGGCCACTCTGGCCAACACCAGGGAAACTCTTCTGCCCCCCTCCCGGCCCTGGAGCCCTTAAAGGGCCACGGGCTGGTTACAGTGTTTGTGCCAGTTGCAAGCCTGCCAGCACCCAGCCAGCAGACCCTGCACCTGCCACAACATGAGCCAGACACTTGATGCCACCCAGCCCTGCCCCTCTTCCCGGGACCAGCCTGGTGGGTCCCAGGAGCAAGAGGCGGGCGCCCGCTTGGTCAGGTGCGGAGATTGTGGACCTCATCGAGGTTTGGGGAGAAGCCTCCATTGTCCACGATCTCCGCACTAGCCACAGGAACGTGGCCGTGTACAGCCGCATGGCTGCCAGCCTGGCCATCAGAGGCCACCAGCGCAGCCGGGAGCAGGTCTGCTGTAAAATCAAGGACCTGCGGCAGTCCTACTCCTGGGCCTGCCAGCCAGGGGCCGACCCGGAGGCCTGCCCCCACTTTCAGGCCCTGGACCGCATCCTGGGGGCTCACGCCGTCCATGCCCCCCGGGTGGTGATAGACCCTGGGGCAGAGGGACCCGTCCCTGACACTGAGGAGGGGGAACCAGAGGACACCGAGAGCCAGGAGCCTGCCAGGACCCAGGACCCCCAAAGACCACATCTCCTGTGTCGTCCAAGGCCGGGGAGGGCTCCACATGTGAGTACCATCATGCTCCCCTTATGTGTACGGGGGGGTGTGGGGGGAGAGGGGGCCCAGGGACCATGCGCCTGGGCCTTGCCTACCATGGACCAGCAGCTGGGTGTCATGCAGGGGCCTTGGCCTTGCAGAGGGGGGCTGGGTTTCACCCATCTTGTCCCCAGGGAGAATTGACCGCTGCTCTTGTTTCACCACAGCCGCAGCACCTGGGACTGCAGGGCGCACCACCCCGCCTGCAACAGCCACCCGCACCCGGGCCAGCAGGTGTGCCAGGAACCAGGAGGACTACCAGCGGTGGCACCTCCGGTTCCTGGAGCAGCTGCTCCGCAACCAGGAGCACTGGGTCCAGGAGGACCTTCAGCTGTGCCAGCAGAGTTTGGAGGCGCTGGAGGAGCAGGGCTGTGCCCTCAGAGGCCACCTCCAGACCCTGGTTGACTGGTTCCTGCCTCCTCCTCCTCCAGCTCCTGTGGCTGCTCCAGCTCTCGCTCTTCCTCCCACCCCTGCTGCCCCTGCTCCCCCTGCTCCCTCTCCCGCTTCCTCCACACCCCCGTCCCTCCTGCCCCACCCTCCACACTCATTACCCCCCCCCCCGACGCCCCCGCACCCGCAGTGCTGCAAGATGGGAGATCCAGCCCAACCCCCAACCCTGAGCTTTCCCTTCCACCCCCTTCCAGCTCCCTCCTCCAAGGTTTCACCCTCTCCTCTCCCACCCTCACATCTCCCTCCCCCCACCCCAGTTATGTAAAATAAAAAGTGTTTTTTTTGCCGAAACAGGTGTCTCTATTTGATATTAGGAAGGGAGGTTAGGGAGGGTGGAAGAAGGCCTCTGTGGGGCATGCAGGGAGAGTTCAGTTCTCCTACTCCACATGGAAGCTCTCCCGCAGGGCATCCCGGATCTGGACGGCCCCCCGCTGGGCTTCCCGGACAGCGGCGGTGCGGGGCTGAGCGTAGTGGCCAGCCATGCAGTCAGCCTCAGCCATCCAGGCTGGCAGGAAAGCCTCCCCCTTTCGCTTGCACAAATTGTGCAGCACACAACATGCTGCCACCACGGGAGGGATGTTGTGCTCTGCGAGGTCGAGACGGGTGAGGAGGCATCTAAATCGGGCTTTCAGTCGTCTGAAGGCCCCCTCAATCATGATGCGGGCCCTGGTCAGCCTCGCATTGAAGGCCTGGCAGGAGGGGTTGAGGTGCCCCGTGTAGGGCTTCATCAGCCAGGGCTGTAGGGGGTAGGCCGCATCCCCCACCAGGCAGACGGGCATGTCCACGTCCCCGACTGTGATGTGGCGGTTGGGGAAGAAGGTCCCAGCCTGAAGCCTCTGGCACACGGAGGAGTTCCGGTACACCCGTGCGTAGTGTGCCTTGCCGGACCAGCCCACATTAATGGTGGTCACACATGGCCTGCAGGAGGATGGAGAAGTGCGCCTTGTGATTCACGTAAAGGGACGCCTGGTGTTCCGGGGCACGAATGGGGATGTGCATCCCGTCGATGGCCCCCCGCAGTTGGGGAAGCCGAGGGCGACGAATCCCCGGATGACGGCGTCTGGGTCAGCAAGGCGGACCACCCTGCGGAGCAGCACCTGGTTGATGGCCTTGACCACCTGCAGAAAGACACAGCAAAACGCGAATCAGTGGGGCACCCGGCTGACTGGGAGTGTTCGTGCCCTGGCAGTGCCCCGTGCCCCACTCCCAGAAGCAACCCCCCCGGGCGGCATGTAGTACGGCCGGGAAAGACCGGCCCCTCCGGTGCGGGGCACTTTTGCCTCCTTCCCCCCATCCCCCCGTTTTCCCTGGGGCGGCCCATCCCCTCCTTGCAGCCCCCCTCGCGCCTGACCCAGTGGCCGGCGAGTGCCGTACCCGCATGAGCACTGCTCTGACGGTGGATCTCCCCACGCCGAACTGGTTCCCGACGGATCGGTAGCTGTCCGGCGTGGAGAGCTTCCAGAGGGCGATGGCCACACGCTTCTGGAGGGGGATGGCGGGCCTCATGCGAGTGTCCCTTCTGCGTAGGGCAGGGGCAAGCCACTCACAGAGCTCCAGGAAGGTGTCCCTCTTCATCCTGAAGTTCTGGGTCCACTGTTGGTTTCCCCAGTGCTCCAGGATGATGCGGTCCCACCAGTCGCTGCTGGTGTCCAGACGCCAGATGCGGCGGGGCACGCCGGCACCCGGGCGCCGCTGCAGCTGCTCCATGGCCCCCAGGGTGGCCAGGCGGAGAGGCAGGGGGCTGACATGCACCATGTGGTGCCAGGCAGCCTCCAGACATTGCTGGCAGGCTTGCAGCAGCAAGTCCAGAAACTGCACCAGAAAGTGCAGGGTAAGCTCTGGCTCCATGTTGCCACCTGCGGCGGCGTCCCCAAAGGGAAGCACCGACAGAGACGGGCGCAGACAAAAACGCTTTGCTGTCCCTCGGTGAGGTAGGCAAACAAGCGGAAAAGCTGAGAACCGGCTGTCAAGGGGGGTCCCTTTAAGCACGAGCCTCAGACAGCAGCCACACAAAGCAACTACTGACCTGATGCCCTGCCAGAACCAGTTTCGCCGTCCTTAAGTGCTCCCCAGCGTCCAATCAGTGTGGACGCGCTAGTTCGAATTAGCGAAACGCTAATTCGAACTAGTTTTTAAGTCGAGATGTGCTAATTCGAATTAGCTTAGTTCGAATTAACTAATTCGAACTAAGTTAGTTCGAATTAGCGCTGTAGTGTAGACATACCCAGAATGACTTTCAGATGTTATTCTTAACACTGTTTCTATACATACTAAGAGTCTATTCTATGCTTTCATTTGATTATCTTACCACAGCAGTCTAATGGGAAAAAAATAACTTAAATACATTGTTTTTCTGCTCCAAAGTCTTAAGTTCAGATCTTTTTTTTGCTTTCTCTTTAATAATTAGATTTGCTCCTGCACCAGTGCAGGAAAGACTCAGCTGCATCGCAAGGAGCAACGCTATCTTTGTGGTTGCCAATATTGGGGACAAGAAGCCATGTAATTCCAGTGATCCCAAGTGCCCCAACAATGGTCATTATCAGTATAATACAGATGTTGTCTTTGATTCAGAAGGGAAATTGGTTGCACGCTACCATAAGGTAAGAAATAAACTTTGTACAGTTCAGTGCAATAATTGACTCCCTTTTAATCATATCTAGCATTTCTTCCCCAAATCCCATAACTGAAACTATTGTGAAATGATATTTAGTGTCATGCAGAGGATTTGAGTGTCCTGCCATTTTAAAGTAAGGCATTTTCAGTGTCTGTAGGCAGAGAAGTGCTCTTTTTCCAGCCCTGGTTACAGAATCCTAGCTGAGGCAGCTTTAACTCCAATTTTGTCAAAAAAAATAACCTTAAATCTTCCAATCCATTTTAGCTCTTGCTTGAGTGAGCAACTACAATTGACTATTCTTTCACAAACTTACAGATGAAGGGCAGAAAATGAATGCCAACATTGAACCCCAGGCAATACCCTTGGTCTCTCATATGACCATGCTTTGTCTCCCATTGACAAAATAAAACCAACCTCAACAAGAGGCAGTAGCTTGGTTGCTGGGAGCATGGCTTTGGCCAGTGAAGCACTGTCCACACCAATGCTTGTTGTCGGTAAAACTCTTTGTCATTTTGGCCTAATATATTTCCTTTTTTTCCTTACCATAAACAGTACAACCTCTTTGTGACAGAAACCCAATTTGATTACCCTAAGGAGCCAGAGTTTGTCACCTTCAATACATCCTTTGGAAAGTTTGGCATTTTCACTTGTGCGGATATACTTTTCCATGATCCTGCTGTGGTCCTGGTGAGCAAGTTACACGTGGATACTGTGCTGTTCCCAACAGCTTGGATGAACACTTTGCCTCTTCTGTCTGCTATACAGTTCCACTCTGCATGGGCTATGGGAATGGGTGTCAATTTTCTTTCGGCTAATACACGCAACTCCAGTTTAGATATGACAGGTAATTTACAATATCAGATTAACTGATTTGGTGTTTTAAGCCCTGATCCTGCAAACTCTCATGCACATGCTCCAAGTTCAGCATGTAAATAGTCTAGCTGACTCCAGTAGAGCGACTTATATACTTAAATTTATGTATGTGTACATGTTTGCAGGATCAGGGTCTTATTAACAATATTTATAGATAGGGCAGAAATAAAGTGTTAAATTAAGAATGAAGGGAGCTTTTAAGTTCACTTGTAGAACTTAAATTCCTTGTTAAGTAATTATTTCTAAAGCTTGATTTTTATGGTTCAATTAAGACTCACCATGGACCTTGGTTTTCAGCATGTAACTATTGCTTGTAAATCTGATGTAACAAACTTTTATCTCCACTTGGTAGACTTAGTACTGATCAGTACTCTGAGTTGTGAAGGCTGATTTTCATGCAATATCTGTTTGCTTTATAAACTACTATAAAACTTTCTTTATAGACTTGTGTTCTTGGAATTTTTTTTAGACTGTTGATAGGATTGATACATTAGAGCCGTGTATATATTCAAAGTCCCAGAGCAATAACACAGGGTACAAGCTATTACATCTTATAAGGCTAGATCTAAAACTTGCGTAACTAGTAAATCAAATGAATAGACTTTTTGTTCCTTTCTTTTATGTATGAGGCTTGTCCAAATTCTAGCTTAGCATTACTCTGGAGGAATAATTTCAGCTGACCACTAGCACTGAATGTTTTGCTATTTGGGCCCTGTGTTTATGAATCTTCACAGATATCTCCACTGATCTGAATCATGGCTATGCTAAAGTTAGATGGCCCTATTCTTTCCACAGATGTGCGGGGGTAGGGTGAGAGGGGGAGGAGGAGGAGGAGGTTTGAAGGCGAGGAGGCGATGGCAATGTTTTTTGTATTGTGAAATAAAAATGATTAACTCTCATTTAAGACCTACATGGAGGTGTAAAGAAAAAAGAGATTTTTGGGGGGGACTTGTTTTTCCTAAAATGTTTTATTTACTTAATAGTGTTACCAGCCACTCTGCAAAATCCAAAAGGGTATAAAACATGACCAAATCCATCAGGAAACATAGAATAGTGTAATTTACACCTTCCTTCCCATTCACTGATATTTACACCAATTTCACTTTAGCATGTTATTTATCTCCCATTATATGTCCTTTACATGCAGTGAAACCTATGAATTTGGCCTAGTTCCCATTAACATCAATGAGCATTGGTCTAGGCTTATAGTGTGTAAAAAGCTTTAATTCGGATTTAAAAATAGGTCTGACAAAAATGAATGGAATAAAATACTGCACATTTAATATGTGAAGATAAAGTGCATAATATGAAATGGATAATACCCTTGTGATTAACAGCGCCCTCTTGCCTGTCGCTCATAGGGAGTGGTATCTATGCACCAAATGGACCCAAGGCATTTCATTACAATACAGAAACAGAAAAGGGTCACCTCCTGTTTGCAGAGCTGAGTTCACATCCTCGTCTTTCTCCCACCTACCCTGCTGCGGTCAACTGGAGCTTGTATGCCACAAGCATCAAACAGTTTTCATCAGATGAAAATGATTTCAGCGGAATAATTTATTTTGATCAGTTCACCTTCACTGAACTCACGATGCCTGAAGGAAATCATACAGTTTGCCAGAAAGACCTTTGTTGTCATTTGAGCTACAGGATGGCAGAGAAGCGAGAAGATGAAGCATATGTGCTAGGTGTTTTTGATGGCCTTCATGTTGTTGAAGGAGAGTACTATTTGCAGGTAAAGCTTGTTCTCCCCATTTCTAATGGGGGAGGGTGGGAGAATGACTGGAACATCCCTTTTCCATTTGAAGGCCTTCACAACTGTCCAAAAAGATAGATATTTCATCAAAAAGTGCTTTGTTAAAAGTTTGAGAATAGATGCTACTAACTCTACAGGTTGTTTTTACCTAGTTCGGGATCTTGATGCTTCCTATTCTGTTTATGTAAATGAGAGGTCTGTGATGTCTTTTCCGAACCAAAGGCCTAGGTTTATCTTTGGTTATAAGAGTTCAGAGAAGTTTGTGAGTGTATCTGGAAGAGAAGGTACACAGCCCCTCTTTAGGAAGACAGCCCTCCTGCAGCATTTACTGACTCAGCAAATATGTTCTGTATCCTGTGGGACAGTTTGTTTCAGCTGTGCACATTTAGCATCAGGTTGAAGCAATGGTCATACTGATAAGAGTCTTTAATGTACTGCTAGTACTGCAAGCTAATATATCTAAGAAACAAGGATATGACCCATTCTTACACACAGTTTTTGAGTTTGTTCTTATTTCCAATGTAATGCCACTTCTTATAGCATTGTGTAATCCTAAATGACTCCTCCTGTGTGTGACAGGCAAATATTCCCATTTCACTGACTACAAAACTGAGACAGAATTGACAGGATTTGTGTCCTGAGCAAATCCCTCTACTTGCAGAGCTATAATTGAATTTGTGCACACTGTTGAATTACAAGGCATCAAAGCATCCATAAGACTGCCCTAAGTACACGAGCAAATATTTTTATAATGCCTTGAGAATGAGCCATTTTCCCTGCTGTCTAAACCTGGCTCTTGTTTACTAGAAGCTCTACTAATATAGCCCCTCTGTTTCTTCTCCATAGATATGTACACTACTCAAGTGTGAAAGCACAGACTTGAAAACTTGTGGGCAGCCAGTGGCTACGGCTCAGACAAGCTTTGACACATTTTCACTCAGTGGCACATTTGGCACTAGATATGTCTTTCCAGAAGTGTTGCTCACTGAGGTTCAACCGGCACCTGGCGAATTTCAGGTAAGAGAATGCCTTTGAGCTATTTCAGACACATTTCAAAGGATCCTGCCATAAGATGATGAAGGCCAAGGCTACTACTGTCCAACAGTGACAACTGAGATATACTCAGAGGCCCTCTGCTCTTGGTAATTGGCTTGGGTCAGAGATTGGGTTGCATGTTACATGTCTGTTTCCAAGCTAAACTGAAATACATGAATATATTAGTGTTGCCCACACACTGCTCTGTCAATGGTACTATTTATTTTTCTTCTTTCAAAATAGGTATTAAGTGATGGACGTCTGATAAGCCAGAATGGCACTTCTAAACCAGTCCTGTCAGTGACTCTCTTTGGGAGGTGGTATGAAAAGGATCCTCCACACCCACAACAAACTGCCACATGATGTTGCTATTGATGCTTCTTAACTTTCTTAAAATAGGAACTTCCTGTAAAGTTAATTTGTCTTAACTACAGTCACATCTAATATTGTCATATTTTGTAATCTACACATCTTCTGTATTACTTGATTGTTATGATTCCATTATAAAACCAAATTATTGGACTGCAGCTCTGTATCTTTATTTCTCTACTTGCTACTGGCTTGATCTTGCAGCTATTCAAATTGATAGAAAAACTTCCACTAACTTTAATATGATGGGATCAAGCTCTTCATCAGCAGATATTGGTCTGAGTAACAAAGCTCACTTTGGAACCTTGATTTTTATTCTCCTTAAAACTTTTATTTTGGGAGTTGGGTTACAGGTCAGCTCTGAGATTTTTGTTCAGGTTGACATCCAAACAAAACTTGATAAATAAGAGATTCATATATTAATTAGATACATTCTTCTAAGTTGTCAATCCAATATCTTCGAGTCCTGTAATTGAGAAAAAAATTGAAATTCTTCAGTTAGACAGTGTAGTTACATTTTAAAATAGGATAGTCTATTAAAAGGAATATTTATCATGCCAAATTATAGTTTCAAATTATTCTGTTTTTATTCTACAATGTGTTTTCCCTGAGCATTTTACAGTATGAGCATATTTTAATTATGTGCAAAAAGTGCTTATTTGAAAAATGTTAATACTATAGTTGTGCTACAGTTTCAAACAGTGATCTGTTTACCTATGGAAAATGTCCTGAAAATGCCAGGAAATGTGTAATAATGTACATGCAGATCTATGTACCCTCAGTATTTCTAATGTACCCATCACTATTAAGATAGCAAGGATTTGGGTATGTTCTTAGTTAGAAGTTCTGTGGTTTTTAGGACATTATCCTACAAGCACTTAAACATATGCTTAATTTCATTTATATTAGTTATTGTAGTCAGCATATTCACATATGTAATGTGAATAAGACTCCAGTGATTCTGGATTCCAAGGGTACGTCCAGACTACATGCCTCCGTCGACGGAGGCATGTAGATTAGCCAGATAGGCAGAGGGAAATGAAGCCGCGATTAAAATAATCGCGGCTTCATTTAAATTTAAATGGCTGCCCCGCTCTGCCGATCAGCTGTTTGTCGGCAGATCGGGGCAGTCTGGACGTTCCCCTGTCGCCAGAAAACCCTTTTGTCGACCGCCCCGTTATGCCTCATCCCACGAGGCATAACGGGGCGGTCGACAAAAGGGTTTTCTGGCGACAGGGGAACGTCCAGACTGCCCCGATCTGCCGACAAACAGCTGATCGGCAGAGCGGGGCAGCCATTTAAATTTAAATGAAGCCGCGATTATTTTAATCGCGGCTTCATTTCCCTCTGCCTATCTGGCTAATCTACATGCCTCCGTCGACGGAGGCATGTAGTCTGGACGTACCCCAAGACTCCTTCTGCCTCCTAGAAATTCACTTGTTGAATCCAGTTTCTTTCTGTGACACCAGACTACCAACTATCTCTCTTTCTCCAAGTCAAGTTTTACACCCTTCTCTTCACTGTGTCAGATCGACATTGTAGTGATCAATCCACCAGCAGTTGATTTATCATGTCTGCTTAGATGTGATATATCTATCTCCAACTACTCTCCCAGGGAACGTCTACACAGCAGCATTATTTCAGAATTACTGATGTTATTCCGAAATAATAGCATGCGTCTACACTACAAGCCTTTATTTTGAAATAATGCCAAGCCGGAGGACTTTTTGCTCTGATTCCTGTAACCCTCATTTCACAAGGAGGAAGGGAAGTCAAAAGAAGAGTGTTCTTCCTACTGTGTAGATAGCGCCAAAAGCCAAATTAAGCTATTTTGACTTCAGCTGCTCAATTGACATAGCTCAAGTTACGTAGCTTAATTTGACTTTAGCCCTGCTGTGTAGACGTACTACCACTGACTCCAATACTCCACAAGGATGAGAAGAGTAGCCATAGCTGGAGTTGATGAGAGAGCAGACTCTACTTACCACGGTGTCTTCCATGCAATAAGGTATGTATGTCCACTTCAGCTATACTATTTGCAAAGCTGAAGTTGTGTAGGATAGATCGACGGGGATGGGAGATGTTAGTGTAGAAATTCCTTTAGCATGCCATACTAATCAGGTTTTCCTGCTTCATTTTAAATCAAAGTGAATAGTATCAAGGTTTTAGGCCAATGTCTAAGAAATACTCAAACATACAGTACAAAACCACATATCACTCCATAGGCCCAGTTAGAGAAGGTACTTAGTAACTTTTGTCTTTTTAGGTGTGGAAGGGGCTCAGCTCATCACTATATGTGCTCCTCAACCTTTTAAGGCATAATTTTTAATTGGAAAAAGCACTGTCTGGTAACTGTCATAGTCTCTACAGCAGAGGGCTAACCCAAGATCACACAGACTATCTATGGGAGAGCAAGGAATTGAACCAAAATCCCTGAATCCCACTCCAATGCCTTAACCACAAACCAGTCCCTCTCTTCTCAATGCAGTATATGCTATGCATTGTTTCTTTAATATGGGTGTTTGTTAAATATGCATTGTTTCTTAAATAAGGCCACATCTCCACTTACTGGTTGATGGACACTCTGGCAATTGATCTTCCAGGGTTGGATTTAGTCGGCCTAGTAAAGACCTAGTAAATCAAATGCTAGGGTGCCCCCATTGGCATCAACTGGAACATTTTTCCCAATTACCTCCCTGTTGTGGAGATGGTGCAAAGCTCAGCTTAAGGTACGTCGACTCGAGCTATGTTATTTACCTATCTGGAATTGCATAGCTTAAGCTGACTCCCCCCCCCCTGCAGTGTAGACCTGGCCTAAGCACCCCTATATTCACACCCTTCACACTATTGCAGCAGTCTTTGTATAAACTATGCCTTGTGAAGTATCATTTGAAAAGCAGTAACTCACTGAACATTAATATGCTTATGTGATGGGTATATGCTAGAATTATGGCTGAAGAGTTTGTAAACCAGGTATGTCAGGTAGTGGTATGTCAAACAGGTTTGTCCTAAGCAAAGTAGAGTGTTGACCTCAATTTACATATAAGCATTAAACAGACTCATCAGGCTAATAAGGGATGGAGGTAAACCCCACATTAACAAATGGGGAAGAAAAGCATGGCGTCTGACCCAGCAGAAGAGAGAAGCTTGGTCTGGATTTTACTTTCCAGAATTCATTTCAAAAGTTTATTGGTCTATAAAGACAGAGGGTCTGAATATTAAATAAGCAAATTAATCAACTGATTATATACAACATTACTGTATTATAAAAGTGTATTGAGCAATGACTTCTGACTCATTGAGATGTGTGGGTCCATATGAGGAAATATGGATACTTAATAATATTCTTTAGTTAAACAAGGCAAAATCATTTCCCTCCCAAACAGGTGATAAGGCAGTTATTTACTATGGTGTCTTTCAGAAACAATGGAAGTCCCATTCATAGAGGGAGGGCAAAACACTAGGAGGTCATCCTGCCTCTTGAAACAAGTTAATTTGAACTTTGGAAGAGATAATCAAGTACCAAACCATCCAGTGGCCTGAGCTTTTGCAAGATGAGAAACACAGGCTCTTCAACCAAGGTTGAGTGGGAGGCAGTTTGAAGTCCCAGGAACCAAATGTAGGTGAGAAACTAGTGCAGAAATCTTTTACATGAGAAGACCAGGGAAGCCAGCACCTAGTCCATTTTTAGACAGTTCTGACTGAAGTAATGTCAGCTATGGTTAGGAAGGAAAATGACTGGTGAGAAAAACTACAAATGTTTGGATCCTAGCCACAAAATGTTAGTCTGGTCTTGCCAGGTGGGGAGAGACAACATCAGCCAGAGCCACCGGCAAGCAGACACACAACTTCTCATTGATCTAAATTGCCCCCCTCTCAACATGATGGTCTGCTAATAACTGACCCAGCAGTATGAAAACTCTGATGGTTTCTATAAGTATTTGTCTGTTTACCCTTTTATTTGGTAGCACATTGTTATGTAGCTGCAAAACTCATTGTATTTGGCCACATATTCCAGACAGGAATACAGGGTTTGCAGTACCCATAGTCTCCTCAGTAGGGCTGGACTGCAGCAGGCTGCCTGATTTGCTGGAGAGGCCAGCAGGCTGACTCTTAATCCAGCAGCAACAGTTCTTGTTGGTTGTGCACTCAGTGCTCATGCCCAATGTTGCAACTATTCTTGTGCTACTTTGCTCTGCTGCTCCTCATTGCATCAAGCCATGCCTTGGTCCCGTCTCTGCCTTGAACCGTATCTTGCCTGCTTACCCTGTTCACTCCAAGTCCCAGTTCCTCACCTCCACTTTGACCTTCAGTTCTAGCATCTGACAACTGACTCCACCTCTTCTCCCTAGTTCTGACACGTGACACACCTGATCTTACCACAAGGCTAGGCTGCCCTTGTCCCTGTTACCTGACCAAGTGAGAGAGCTACAGCTGGTTCTGACAGTTTTCTGTGCCAATCTCAAGGACAAAAAATGAATTGATTTCAGGGAGGCTTCCCAGTTATCATACCCAAAACATTATGGAATATTAGTTGCTTCCTTTTTAAATGATCACATCTGCAGCCAAAAAACAAATCGGTAGATATCCTGCCTATATCTATTGTTAGCAATAATGCATCTAAATTAGTGCTGCACAACTGCAACATAACCAAGAATAAATTGTGCTTGATACTGCTTTAAAGCCATGTTCAATGATAGTTTTTCAGTATGCTTAATAATGCTTGGAGAGCTTGTATTGAACTACAACTACTTTAAATTAAACATGCCATCGTACAGCAATGAGATCCTGCTGTAAGCTTCAGCCAGCCAGGTCCAAAGCCCTTCCTTCCCATACTGAAGATTAGCAGGAACTAGCTGTTTAATTCTAAGGGCAACAAACTTCATATTGAACTGGAACAAAAAGTTGGAAGTGAAATTACACAGACCAGTTCTTGTTGTGTTTTCTTGTTTGTTAAATTTCAGGCAGGGAGCAAACTAGCCACAAAGCTGGCCAAACAACCCATTAAAGAGTAATCCTGCTAGGTGCCTGATCTGCTGGCAGGCAGACTGGCAAGAAAGCAGGCAGACCAAGCTAGTCAGCTGATTTTGTTGCTAGTGTAAGCAGGGCAATGGTCTTGCTATTTCCCCACTCCAGTGAAATGGACTAGCAAAAGGATCTGAGTCTCCCCTCCCACCTCCTTTACCCAGGTCTCCCTTTCCACTCTCCTGTGTGTAACCCTAACCTTGTAGTTTCTTATCCAGTGGTACGTGTATCCTCTAGGGGTACCCGCAGGAGATGTCTGGGGGGCACATCAACACGTGAAATTTGACAAAAAATGTCTGGGATTTTGCCCTACAAAGGGAATCGGAGAGGGGGTAGTGGCATGTGGCTGTGTAATTGAATGTTCGGAGGCACACACCCGAACATTAACAGCCGCTCATTTTTCCCAGCGCTGGTGGGAAAAGTGTCTGGCTGCAGCGAAACCCAAGGCAGTTCCAAGTTGGGGGGTGGGTTTGAGCGGTGAGAAAAATCACTTCCATGACCGCCTCTCCTAGTTTGCTTCCTCTCCAGCAGCCTCCCTGAGGTGCTCCAGCAGGGAGGGCGGCTGAACCTGGAGATGCGCATTACCCCCACCCCTGCCAGCTGCTCAGTACAACCCATCCCTATCACCCCTTCCTCATGACACTGTGAAGAGGAGCTGAAAGGTGCTGAAGTGGTACAATAAGCTTTGCTCCAAAGGACCCCCCCCCTCCCGAATCTCTGGCATATCGAGGGGGGGCAGTTGCTGACGCAGGCTGAGGTGGGTGTGCACAGCCCCATCCGGCGAGCCTGGTGCTGGTGGGCAACTTGCTCCCTGCAGACAAGCTGCTGAGGTAGGGTTACCAAACGTCTGGTGCCTGGCTGTGTGTGTGTGTGGGGGGGGGGGGGGTGGGGGGGGGAGCTGGGGGTATTTATAATTTTTTTAAAGAGGTACTTTATTAAAAAAGGTTGAGTCACACTGAGCTAGAGCATGGGCCAAGGTGTCCCCACTCTGGGGTGCTCTCCTCTCACTGGATGTTCCCCGGCCCACTGATGAGTACTACAACTGATTATTAAATTAAATAATCAATCAATCAATTAAAAAAATGACTGGAAAGCACATCACTCCCTCTGTGACATGGAGGCCTCATGCACAGTGTCTGAGGAGTGTAAGGGCACTTCACAGTCTGTTCCTAGCAGGTCCCAGCCCTCCTGGCTGTGCTGAAGGCCCTGGTAGTGCTGCTGGTCAGACACTTGGTCTGAGTGGTAGGACCCTTCACCGCAGCATCAGTCCTTCCCAGTCTGGCCTGCAAGGCCCCTTGCGCTTGGCCTCTAGGGTCCCCCCTGCTGTTCACTGCTCCCAGCTCTAGCTCCCCTAACTGCTGTGCTGCCTCCAGCTCCTGGGCTGCTTCCCCGGCTGCTGCCCTGCCCCCAGCATGGCTCCACTGCTGGGCTGTTTCTCTCTGGCTGGCATGGCTCCCCTCCCCAGTTCCGCTCAGGCACATAGTCCCTCCTTACCTCAGCCTCACTCAGACTGACACAGGAAAATCCAGCTCATACGGAGGACAAAACGCTCCCAGCCTTCTCACTCCCTTATTGGCCTGCTTGCCCTGTCAGTCGGCTGAACTGGAGCTCTGGCCTCTTCCCATTGCTCCTGCGGGCTGTCAATTTCAGGAGTCTGATTTCTTACAGACTCTTCCCCTTCCTTTTGATTCTGGGAACTAACCAACTAAAAAAAAAAAAACCTACTAGCTTTCCCTTCACTAGCTTCAGACGGAGTCAACAAATTCCTGTGGGATTTTTTTTTGAACCAGCATTTTTCAAAGGAAAACTATGGGCCTGATTTTTTTTTAACTTGCTCTGGCCAAAGTAGAGGCTGAACTATGGTCTCTGCAGCCATTCTAATGTGTTTGTGCAACATTAGCAATCGCTCTCTGTGGGGATAACTGCATCTGTTGCTTATGGCTGTTCTAGTGTAAACAAAACTAAAAAGGTCAAACTGTCCACATTTTGCTTACTGAGTCAAGACTACTCATGTGAACAAGGTGAGCTAGATTTGGTTTGAGATGTATTTAAATTTCCAAGCGATTATTTAAAAGAACAGCATAAATGATTGTTCAGTTATTGGTCTTTTCTAGGTCAGTAGGGGCTGCTGATTGCTCTGTGATCTTGGATAATTTCTAAGGGACATTCTGTGGCCTCCCTTGTCAGTTTACAAAATTGGTGTTAATGTTTATTCTGAGAGCAGCTGGTACAAAAGACAAGACAGTATATGATCCAAACCACTACCTGTATGAATTGCACAAGTTTGTCTGTGATTAGGAGTTAATTTAAACACCTTGCAAAGAAACTGACTGGAAGCAAGCTGTATGTAATGGCAAGAAATTCTGGAATGCAAAGAAATGGGGGTGTAATAGGGAGTGACTCCATCACATTGCCCTAGTTTAAATTTTTCAAACCTAGTCTGGGACTTGATCCAGTCCTGACTGAAGTCAGTCAGTCCTCCTGTTGGCCTTAATGGGAGTTCCAGTGTACCCAAAATGCAAACATGGTCCAAATGCTACTCTGCACAAGTCTACTGAAGTCAATGCCACAGCAAAGCAAAATTTGGGCTACTCTTTTTAGACAGAAGTTGTTTAGTGCAGGGATTTTCAAACTCTGGATTGCAGCTTGTAAAGGCAAGCCACTAAATGGCCATGAGATTCTTTCTTTACCCACGCCTCTGCAGGTACGGGCGATTGAAGCTCCCATTGGCCACAGATCGCCATTCCCAGACAATGGGAGCCGCAGGAAGTGGTGCAGACTGGGACACTGCTTCCCACAGCTCCCATTGTCCGGTAATGGTTATCCATGGCCAATGGGAGCTGTGATTGCCCATAACTGAATAGGGAGAGGTAAACATAGCTTCCTGCAGCTGCTTAGCAGTTTGCCCTTCTGCGTCACAACCCAGAGTTTGAAAACCCTTCTCACACTGGCACATGTTATTCTCATGTCAGTGATTCAGTGACTATCGCTTACCTATTTAACTATGTAGATCGTTTGTTGCTGTAATACATTTTTTGCTATGGTAGTATGATTGCACAATGCTGTTTTCTCCCAGCCAATATCAGAGAATTGTTGCCAATGTAAACTAATAAGTAAGCTGGACTTTGCCACTCAGTCTCTCTCTCTCTTTTTTTTTTTTTTTTGAAGTCCTTCAGAAACTTGCTCACAGTATTGCATTTACCATTGAGCTTCAACCATGATCACGTTCCAGCCTCACATAGATGCTACGTTTCTTATTGTTTTGGTCTTTCCGGCCTGTGCCTTGGACAGCTACATTGCAGCAGTGTATGAGCACTCTGTTATATTGCCAAATGTCACTGGGAGTCCTGTTTGTCCTGATGATGCTTTGATGCTAATGAACAAAAATATGGATGTTTTGGAGGAGGCCATCAAAGCAGCAGCCCAGCAGGTATTGTCTCTTGATTTTCTTGGGTATTTGTTTCGTTCTTGCTGGTAAGTGCTCAGTTTAGTCTGTTTCAGCATGCACACATCATTGTGACTCCTGAAGATGGCATTTATGGCTGGGCCTTCACACGAGACACCATTTTCCCCTACCTTGAGGACATTCCAGACCCACAAGTGAATTGGATTCCATGCACTGATCCTAAAAGGTAAAGCTTATGCAGCTTTAAAATGGATTAATAATAAATGCAAAAACATTAGCTGTCTTTTGGCTCCAAGATCATTGTGCACAACAGTTAAATAACCTAACCTTTAAAATGTCCTGACTAACTGCACAGGTATTTCAGTTAATGATAAGCATTTTACCAACCAGGCACTTATCAAGATGAAGTCCTTTGTTGAACAACAGTCCACAATTCTGGGTGAAAGGTTGTAAGGCGACATCATCATTGCTGCTGCTAGACTTTGCCAATTCCCATTTGTAATCTTTTTTTTTTTCCTGAGAGTTTATCAGAGTTTGATAGGGGATGGAGATGTGGTGTGGAGAGTACCTGAGTGGCAGATTTCTAAAGAACGCTTAGAGTGCTGATGGAAGTTGAGTTGATAGCTTTATTACTACTAGTAGCACCTACAGATCCCAGTCAGAACTGGGATCCTACTACAAGCCTGTCTGCACACCAAAGAGGTTTTTCAGCCTAAATTAAGGCAAGGCACAAGTGGCAGGATGAGGGACTGGCAAAGGGAAAGATAAATGTAACTGTGATTAGAACACAAGGCAGCATAGGCAAACTACAGATACAATTTGCAGAGGTTTTATTTTTCTTTATAAAGGTATTTTTAGCAATTTACTATGGCAGAAGAGGGTCTGGAGGACCGATTTCAAGAAAGACTGAGTAATGGCTTTACAAACTAGTTCAGCCACAGTCCTAGGTATAAGAGGCAGCATTGAAAATTGTTTGTGGGAGAAATAGGTAACACTGGTTATTAAAACTGGCATTGCGGATAGAACAGAGGCAAAGGGGTTTCATAATAAGATACGAAGTGCAGATATGGAGCTTTGTTTGGGGCTAAGTCCTGAGGCGATAGATATGTTTCCAAAACCTGTGTGCTTGTTGTGCAGAAAGGGGAACCAGTAAGAAGGGGAAGTCATGTCATAGCAATGACTTTCCCATTGAAAAGCAACTCATTACCCATTATCAAGTTGCCCAAGTCTATGTTGCTGAAGACAGAGTTAAAAGTTCACACTATAGTGCAATTGTGAGGAATGTGGCGAGGCGAGGCGGAGCACAGGGGGAGAGAGAGGTTACTGAACATACTGGAAGTGTATGAGAGTTTTGTATATAGGGGTGGAGTCTCCTAGGCTATGTCAGCACAGAAGCTGGAAGCGTGCTTCCCATTGCTGGTAGATAGACATGTGCTAATTCTGCTTGAGCTAGTGACCTTTAAAAGTAGCAGAGTGACCACAGTGGCATAGCAGTGGCTTCTTCTAGCCTCTCTCAGACATTCCCAGGGGTGGGGTATGATTGTTCTCCAGTGAACCTGCTGTATCACGTGTGGTGTGGGGGACAGTATGTTAAAGTACCTTAAATGGAGCTTTCAAAGTTTTGTGGGGGGTGAATATTGCTCTTCCTCATCCATAATTGTTATTTAATTATTTGTGTATGTTTGTATGGCTTTTGGTACATAAATGGATTAGCATATTTGTGAAAGGACTAACTTTCATGTTAGTTGATGGATCTCACTTCTGTCAGTTTTGGATGTGTAATTTAACATCTCAATGAATATATAAAGGGAAAATGTTTTGAGTGTTTAACCATTTGCTAGTAAGTGGCACAACAGAAAAGTCTCTCTCTATTCTTATTCATTTGAAGGGACAGAGGAAACAATTTCACTATTTTGAGATTAAATGAATTTTGGATGTATTTGCAATGATGCCCCATAAACCATCATCCTGGCTATAGTTTTAATTGTTTTTTATAATGCATTATATTTATAGTGACAGGTAAAATTTTCAGGCAGATGTTTTGAAGATCATTGTAAAAACTGGCCTGGTTAAAAGAGGTTCCCTGTCTATGGGCAACTTGAAGAATAAGGAAAGCAGGCTCTGCATCTCCATTCCTTCCTACAAAACAAAAGCATTGCAATGAGAAGGAATCGAAATGCATTTCTTACTGTTAAATATTTGTACAGCAGTACAGATTTGGATGACATTTTTTCAACAAGGAGATGTTTAATTGAAAAATGCATTTTTTAAGTACTCTGAAACTATCCACTGACTCAACAAATAATTCCACCTAAGAAAAACAAAATATTTGTGATGAAGTCAAAATGTTTCATTTCTCCTTTTCATTTCAAAATAAATTAAAATGTGGCCAATTTAAAAAACAGAGAGAGAAGATGAAAACACATACACACACAAAACCCCAACTCCCCCAACCCAAAATCCTGCATCAAAGTTTAAAAAAAAAATCATTTTGAATTGGCTCAGAATTATATAAAAAACTAAACTATTTTAAAACTGATTTTAGTGTTTTTCAATTTGATGCAAAATTGAGGAAAACATTTTATTTCAAATTTAACTGAAATATCCATACTAAATTCAACTCTACAGTAGTGGTCCCTGCCCTGTTTCAAGCAATTGTGCTAGGTGCTATACAGATACTTAGGCGGAGGCACAGCCAGTTCCATGCAGCTGACATTCTAAGGTAGGGATGGGGATCCTTCCACAGTGGGGTGAGCCAGCACTCGTGCTGCAGAGACCTGAGGGGGAAGGGGACATCCGAGGCTTGGGGATTCAAACCTGCCATGCAGAAAATTGCCACAAGTCAGATCAAATTAAGGCAGGGACTAGATGCGGACGGACGGGCTGTAGGTTCCCTGCCCTTGTTCTCAAGCCTTAATCCTGTTACAGTATCATTGAGGGCAGACCCTTCCACCCATGCAGAAGTTCACTGCAAGCAAAGGGCCGTCCAGGAATTCTGATAGTATGCCTGCACAGCTCCAATAGCAGGATTAGAAAATAAGCAATATCTGTTGAATATCCTCCTAATACTCATCTGGTCCATTACAGCTGCTTCTCTAAATGCCAGTGTTCCATTAAAAGATTAACTTTAAAGAGTATTTTCTCATTTTTTCAGCTTTGAATTTAGTTTGATCCTGGACTGTTTTTTGTTTTGTGCATTTTCCTTTGGCCAAAATTGAACTAGATTTGCTCCTGCACCGGTGCAGGAAAGGCTCAGCTGCATGGCAAGAGACAACGCTCTCTATGTGGTTGCCAATATTGGAGATAAGAAACCATGCAATTCCAGTGATCCTAAGTGCCCCAGCAATGGTCACTATCAATATAACACTAACGTTGTCTTTGATTCAGACGGGAAATTAGTGGCACGCTATCATAAGGTAAGAAGTGACATTGCACAATTCTTTTCTGTAGGCCTGGGAGGGAAATCTTTTAAGATGCCATCTTTTTAAATTTGTGTTGGATGGATGAGTTGAAATAGGGTATGGGAGGGGAGTGCTGTTGTAATGCTGACAGATGGAACCAAACCTGGGACGGCTGGAGTTTAGTGCATGAGCCTCATTTGAGCTAAAAGCCAGCTGGCTCCCAGCTATGGCTGGTGAACTCATATTTTCCTCTGTAGGTGGTCTGGGTGCCACTAGATGGGATAGTACACCACACCGAGAAGGTATATGGGTTACACTGTTAGGCTGAAAGGTGTTAACAGCTGCCATCAACAAACTGTGCTTTGATCTACAGACTGTTGTAAAGGTGATTAAAGCTGTTAGCTCTGTTAACACTACATCTTCGTTTACTTTATCCCCTTGTGGTTTGCCTGATTTTCACCAAAATCAATAGGGTTGTGCCCACTGATGCCTACCACATTCCCTGACATTTTGAAGTTGTTAAAATATGGTATTCAAAAGTTATCACATAACAGACAGAGAAACACCATTATGTACATTCTATATGGCTCCCTTCAGCCAGTTATTAGGACTTGGAAGTATGTTTATACTTCAGTAAAAGATCTACCTCACAGGCCTAGGGCTGACCCAAATCAGCGGACTCACTTAGGCATCGGGGGCTGAAAAAAATCACAATGCAGACATTCAGACATAATGCACAATGAGATGTGCTCCTTTGCAGGCCTTTAGGCTTAGGCTCTTGTCCAAGCCCAAACATGTACGCTGCAGTTTTTATCCCATGGTTTGTTCCTGGGTTTTTTATTGGGGCGTAGATGCACTTTTTCCAGTTCAATATGAAGGGTTTTGGGAAAAAATTAAAATGCAAGTTACTTTTAGAAATTTTATGTTTCTAGCAATTGCATTAGGTATATCTTAACTCGTTTCTTCCCTTGTTGTCAGTATAATCTCTTTATGTCAGAAACTCAGTTTGATTACCCTAAGGAGCCAGAGCTTGTCACTTTCAACACGCCCTTTGGAAAGTTCGGTCTTTTCACTTGCTTCGACATACTTTTTCATGACCCAGCTGTGACGCTGGTGAGCGAGTTACAGGTGGATACTGTGCTGTTCACTACTGCTTGGATGAATGTCCTACCACATTTAACTGCTATTGAATTCCACTCTGCCTGGGCTATGGGGCTGGGAGTCAATTTCCTTGCAGCTGATACACACAACACCAGCATGGCTATGACAGGTAATTTGATGTTTCAGATAAGATGAATTATCTTTGTAATTCTGGATTTTTGTTCTCTCATCTCTGAGTTGTGCAGCATAAAACAGTTTATTTCTTCTGAAGCTAAAAACGCTTTTGAGCCCTCTGTAGCCTCATTTCTAATTACAGTATTTCCCAGTGCCAAACGAGGGCCCAGAAAAATTCACTGAGGTTTTTTTTTTTGTTTACTTCTTGTTTTTTTAATTCCTCTCCCCTTCCTAGCTCCTCCAGAGCTTTCTTAGTTCTCTTTACTGACTTTCTATGTGTGAGCAAAATCTTGTACCTCCTTAGCATAGCTTCCCTGGTGTGATTCTGTTTGTCACTAGCTTTCTTTCTTCATCAATCAATCCCTTAGGATCATGTTTCAAGAGCTGTCACAAGAACATTGTTCTTTTAAAACAATATGACCTTACATATACTTAGAACCATACATATGGAATATGATCTTTTAGCCAAGGACTATTGTTTGCACTTTGAAAACTATTAGATCTCATACTCACAGGCTGCATCTAGACTGGCAAGTTTTTCCGCAAAAGCAACTTCTATTGCTTTTGCACAAGAGGGCCAGTGTAGACAACGCGGTATTGTTTTGCGCAAAAAAACCCCGATCGCAAAAATGGCGATCGGGGCTTTCTTGCGCAAAACCGCATCTAGATTGGCACGGATGCTTTTCCGCAAAAAGTGCTTTTCCAGAAAAGCGTCCATACCAATCTAGACGCTCTTTTCCACAAATGCTTTTAATGGAAAAACTTTTCCGTTAAAAGCATTTGCGGAAAATCATGCCAGTCTAGACGTAGCCACATAGTATTAGAGCTGGGCCAGCAATCATATTCATGTTGTCTAAAATACAAGGCATGTCTCCCAGTTTCGGCCTCATCTAAGATATAAGGGCTTGTCAATCTATCAGACAAAGGTAACAAGATACAATGGGTGAAAGTGGAAGCAAGAAAAATTCAGGTTCGAAAGGAGGACTTTTTCTTTTTAAATCATAAGGGGTGATTTATCATTGGAAAAATGTACTGAGGATTCGGATGGATTCTTCATCACTTGGAATCTTTAAGATTGGATGATCTCAAGAATATAGGCTTTTGTTCATTCCTAGCTGATGAACAAATTAAAGAATGAAAGTCTATGGTTGGAAGGAGCCCAGACTAGATGGTGATAATAATAATGCCTTCTGGCCTTAAATTCCATGAATGAATAAATATGGGATGCCAGTCATAGGATTCAGCTCATACACAGAAACTCTTACACCGAGCTGACTGGGGTGTCATGCTGAGAGCATCTGAAATTTTGTCCCTCGTGATCCATTCTGACTGGCAGAAGTGCAGGGCTTCAGGAAAGTATATAGACGTGTCATGGAATCTATTACTCCCATAAATGTATTGGGCCTGTTTCTCTCCCTGATTTGGCTTTATTTGGTCAGCCAGATTCCCCTGATGTAGAGTTCTCGACTGGGAAAAAGCCAGAATAGCCAGTTCTACGTCATTCCCCTCCCAGCCCTAGGGTAGGGCTGGAGGGTGAATGTGTTGGGCTGTGGCCTATCATTAAGCCTTTTTGCTCTGCAGTGGACCAGGTAATCAGGGAGCCATAGTTGGATCCCTGACTGGATTCCATGCTGCCATGTCCAGCTCCCTTCTGTTGTGCTGATGAGATCTGAGCCACGATTGAGAATCTGGCACATTGTCTCAATAAGATCACTATGGTGACCAGATGTCCAAGTTTTATAGGGATAGTCCCAATATTCAGGGCTGTGTCTTATATGGGCACCTATTATTCCCCCCATCTTATCCCTATTTTTTTACACTTGCTGTCTAGTCACCCTAATGCACCCTGTCCCTTCTCTGGGAATTGTAAGAAAAGACTTGAGTTGTTAAAGGTTTAATTTGGGGGGGGGGTAATTTTTGGTTATGTTTTAAACATAGTAGTAGAATAAACAGCACTGGGGGAAATGAAAAGGCCAATATCATCCAAATGGCTGATTCTTTTGGACTGAAAATGTTGCCTGTCATGCACAGGGAGTGGTATCTATGCACCTGATGGACCCAGAGCATTTCATTATGACATGGAAACAGAAAACGGTCACCTACTGGTTGCAGAGCTGAGTTCACATCCTCGTCTGTCTCCTGCCTACCCTGCTGCTGTTAATTGGAGCGCATACGCCAAAAGCGTCAAACGATTCTCATCAGATGACCATGATTTCAATGGAATAATTTTCTTTGATCAGTTCACTTTCACTGAACTCTCTAAGCCTGAAGGAAACCTTACAGTTTGCCAAAAAGACCTTTGCTGTCATTTGAGTTATAGGATGGCAGAGAAGCAAAAAGACGAAGTTTATGTGCTGGGTGCTTTTGATGGCCTTCATGTTGTTGAAGGACAATATTATTTGCAGGTAAAACTTTTTGGGGGGGAACATGTGAAATACTTCATATATAGCTGGTTTGTTTAGGAGGCTACTTTGCCTGGGATAGTCGTTTGGATCCCAGGAAGAAGAAAAGGGATAGTGGTGTTTTCTTGTATTTGGTTGTCAGTGATGAGTTGATGCTGGGATTTCTAGTGAGTCTGCTTTGCCTAAAGAGCAAGTCTTGGAATGGCCCTGGATACAAAACTTATAGTTTGTGTGAAAAGAGGGAATTATTACCATACAAAATCAAATTAGTCCACAATAGACTGGATCTTTGTATTTCCCACTCCTTTCTTTCTCCCCTCCTCTTCCCTTCACCACTTGTCCACTGTGGTGTCCTCAGGAGGATAAATAGCAGAAAGATATATTTGGGATGCTATTAGAGATTTTCAAAATTCCAATGCAAACAATCTCTTTGTTTCTTTCATAAGGGTTGATCTTATCTAGTTCTGATTTGTTAAAGCTAACAATTGATCGCATCCCACTGACAAGGGCTTTTACACTCAGTTGAATTCAGAAAGACAGAGTTTAATTTGCCATGTCATGTCAGTGGCATTTACATAAAGGATGAAAGTTTTATTTTGCTCTGTTGACCAAACATTTGGGAAAGACAGCACTTCCTGGTAAACCACTATCTTGCTAGAAATATTTGTTTAATCATTACCTTATATGGACTGTTCTTCGTTTTCTGAACAAATTGATTGCACTAATTACTGATAGGTCCTTTTTAAAAATTACTTTCCTCTGCTTAGAACCAGTTATGCTAGCTGTCTCAGATTATAATCCATCGCCTTATGTGTCGATGTTTTAGACACCCTACATTTCTTCTGATACATTTTAAAGTCACTTTGATGCAATCAAAACTCTTGTTTGATCCTGTTGATAAAATTTTGGTCTTTCCAAATGTCTGGTGGTGTGGACCAAATCTTTTAATTCTTTACAAAACAAGCTCCAGCAATTTATGCTGCCTCACCTTGCCTTCTGCTACACATCAAGACCAATCTGGAGGGATTGCCCCTGGGAATAAAAAGCTAATTTAGTCTTTGTGCTTTCCTTGGTATCTCTGCTGATAAATCCAACATAAGAATGTCAGCTGGAGTATTGGCTTTACTATGTAGGCACCTCTCCACCAAGAAATGGATGGAAACATCCAAATTAACTTCTGGTAGACCACCAACCGGTTCATTGACTGTGTTGTTGACAGTGTGTAAGATTGCCTGAGCTCTCCATCAAAGAACTTGGTTTAATTTTATTAGTAAAAAAAGTCAACTATAAAGTGGAGGAGTGGGAAGAATGACTGGAAACTGTAGAGGGGGCTCTTAGGGAGAGTATGAGAAAGGGTCCAGGCCAAAGGTGTTGACTTTTAGTTTTCCGAGGGTGTGCCACCCTCACTGTCCCCCAAGGCTCCAGCCTCATTCTGCCTCTTCCTGCCCCCACTCCTCAGGGCCTATCCTTTCTTTGCCCCTCTTCTCATTCCACCTCTTCCCATCCCTGCTACATTCACTCTGAGGGCTCACCCCCCACTCTATCCCTTTGCTCCACCTCTTCCTGCCCCCTTTCTGAGGCCCTCACCCACCTACTGCTCTCCACCTTCCCCCAGCCACTAAACAGCTATATCTGGTAGATGCTGAACACCCACTTTATACCAGGCCTGGAGCACCAAAAGAATCAGTGCCTATGGCCCAGGCAATTGGAACAGTCTAAAAAAATGAAGGGAGGGGAAGTGTCAAGCAGGAGCAATGGTATCCGGTGGGTGGATAGTTCTGGAAAAAGCAACAAGGCAAAACCCTGCTGGTAAAGAGAAGCAACTACCTTTGTGTGCACCAGGTAAGTAAGGAAGAACAGTGTGGAGACACATGCTGGGGACAGAAGCTGCAGGGCTGGAAACCCTTTGGATGAAAAACATTATTCCTGATGCACCTCCTTAGTGGATTGTTGGCATAAGAGTGGAGCTGAGTCAGTACCATCTGGTCTTGAGGAATACAAAGTCAAATTTTACTACTAGTAAAAGTTCAGATTGTATTTTTACATTAAGAGTCTCCTAAATGTGTGGGTTTTTTTTTCCTTTTTCATAGATATGCATACTGCTGAAGTGTGAAAGCACAGACTTGAAAACTTGTGGGCAGCCAGTGGCTATTGCTCAAACTAAGTTTGAAACTTTCTCTCTCAGCGGTACATTTGGCACTACTTATGTCTTCCCGGAAGTCCTGGTCAGTGGGGTTCAGTTGGCACCTGGTGAATTTCAGGTAAGAGGAGGTCTTTGAGCTACTTCAAACTAGATTCCCAGGCCCTCATAGGGGAAAGGAACAAAATATTGCAACAAAGTCAAAACAAAGCTAAGGCAAGCTTGCTAATAATGAAAACATGTATTTAGTGCCCTTTAAGTTCAGTAATTGGCCTCAAAGCAATTTGGCTTTACAGGCGATGTTTTCAAGACTCTTCTTAAACTGTTTCCTCAACATTTACCTTATAAATCTGTTACTTGTGCACCATATAGTACTGCTTGTTAATGGTATCATTATCCTCTTCAATTAGGTATTAAGTGATGGACGTTTGATCAGTCAGAATGGTACATCTAAACCAGTTTTAACAGTGGCACTTTTTGGGAGATGTTATGAGAAGGATCCACCACAACCACAATCAACATTGTTATTTCTGAACAACGGTGCCACATAACACATCATCTACAAAACAATAATCACTGTGTTTGTGTTTTCTGTTACAATTGTGCTTTGTTTAGCAAATATAAAGTAAGAAATCAATCAAGTTTGACCGCTATTTTGACTCCCTATTGTGGCAGAATAGCCAATGTTGGGCCTCACCCTTTTCATGGCAGGGGCAAGGACATCCCCCCCTCCTCCTGGGGTACTCAGGGTACTACTGGTGGCCCAGGAAGGTGGCAGGGAATAGACCTGAACCCCAGCCCCTTTCAAACTCTTACCCTCTTCTACCTTGGGATGTGTGGGGGAGTCTTCATCCTTGTTACTGGGTGGGAGAGTCTCCCTGCTTTGCTGGGACAAGATCTCCAATTCTCTGCTCTCTCAAATCTCAGCAGCACCCTCCAACCTCTAGTTTTCCACCCAATCTGCCTGAGGAGGATGAAGGGTTATTAGGTTCCTAAGAGGTCATTAATTGTCTATAGCTGCTGTAACTGGCCTACCGGTATCCTTGCCTTAAGTAGCCTGCCATATGATATCAGGTTCCTGACAGTGCCTTAATTCACTACAGGTGCTTCAATTTTCCTGCAACAGCCCTCCCTGGTCTATAGGGAACCACACCTTAATTAGCCTAGGTCTTATATATCTCCTCTTTAGCATTCTCTCAACTGCTCCCTGTCGCATCACATTATCTTTTATCACTGTTGAATAGCATTTATCTTTTGCTCACTGACTTCTGAAATTTGATTTTTTTTCTTGTATGCAAAAGATGAACATTAGGATCCTGATGCTAACCTCATAGCCACATTCAACTGCATATTTTATAATTATAGGCAACTGTGGTATTAATAAAACTAACGGCTCAATCCTGCATAATAAATGCCAGATAGAAAGGTGCAAATATTCAAGGAATAGTTCCTACCCAGCATGCTGCCCAAAGATGTGTTCTGTTTGCTTCCTGTGTGTCCTACTATGAGTCCAACACTTGCTGCACTTACCACAGCTCCCTCCTTTCAAGCAGTTTCTCCATGAGCTTTGGTGTGCCATTCCCTCATGCTCTTTGACACATTGGAATGTTTTAGTATATGCAAGGCCCTTTGTTTTCAGTTCTAACTAGATTTTTTAATGGGAATATCCATGGAATTAAAAGAAGCCACTGTTTGTTTGATTTGTTTTTTATCAATTTTCATGCAAATGCTGGAAGTACTGGAACTCCCTGGACCCACCTCCAGAAGGAGAGATGAGTGGGGGCTCAGCTTGGCAACACTGACTCATTCCCTGGCAACATAGGGGAGATGTTTTAAAAGTATTAAAAGTCCTTTCTCCAGGCAGCAAGCAAGGGAGAATCTCCCCTCCCTTTCCTTGAGATAGCAAATATCAGGTTTGGTTAGCACCTGCTATGGACATTGCGCTAGTTGCTTCTTTTTAGGGAGGCTGGGAAGGAATATTTCCCTCACTACCATATTGGCTTAGGTGTAGTGTGTGTGTGTGTGTGTGTTGGGGGGTGGGGGGGGTTCTCCGTCTTCACAGGGGGCTTCAGGGAGGACCTATTATGGTGAAGTGGAAAGGAACCTAGGCCATATGTCACAACTCATTTTGTAATTGTGGGGCTCCTGGGGCAGGTGTCCAGTGCAGGTACTTCATAGAGAAGGCATCCATTGACTGGTAAAATGTCCTGCTAAAGGATTTGAAAAGGAGGTGCTGCTTAAAGGAATGGGGCTGGTGGGAGGAAGGTTTCAGGGCTCCTATGACTGCTATGGCAGGGAGCTATTCCCCACCCCAGCTTCTTATAACCCAGCTTAAGCCTCAGTTGAGAGGAAGTGGGTGATTAAGGGCCAAGTCATGGGTTGTGTGGGGGAGCTGGGTGGAAAATAAAGTGGAGGAAGGGCAGGTGGAAGCCCTGAGCAGTTATTAGAATGATCATGGCATTACCTACACTATATACTTTTTTTTTTTAATCTGCCAGGAAATTCCAGACATCTAATAATAAAATCAATATCAAAGCCTGATTAAATCCATATCAGGTATCACCTGTCCTTTCTGTCTAGGTGGACAATAAATCATGCCAAACTGACCAAACCTTCCCATCCTTCTTTGATGGGATATTGGCTGCATGACTGGAGAAGTGGGGAGGAGGAGGAGCAGTGGACCCGATGTATCTTGATTTCAATAAGACTTTTGATGTGGGCCCACATGACATTCATGTAAACATATTACAGAAATTACTATAATGTGGGCACACCAACAGGTGAAAGACCATACTTGGAGTTAATTAATGGTTTGCTTCAAATTATGGGGACGTATCCATTAGGGTCTAATTGGAATCTGTCGTTGGCCTGGCACTAGTCACAATTTTCTTTAATGACTTGGATAACATAGTGGAGACTGTTTATAAAATGTGCAAGTGACACCAACATGAGAAGCACTTCAAGCACCTTGGAGGACAAGATTAGAATAAAAATTGATAACAAACTGGAGAATGTGTCTGAAATTAACAAAATGATATTCATTAAAGAGAAGTGTAAAGTGCTATACTTTGGGAAAAATTAAACAACTAAAAATGTGAAATAATGGGCTATGTGGTAATCCTGCTGAGAGAGATCTGGGAGATATAAGGGATCACAAATTGAATGTCAGTTAACAATATGATGCAGTTAAAAAAAAGTATAATTCTGGTGAGTATTGATTTGTGTTATATATAAGACATGGGAGGTAATTGCTGTACTCTACACGGCAGTGGGGAGAGCTCAACTGAAGTACTATGTCCGATTTTGGGTGCCACACTTCAAAAAAGATGTGGGTAAATTGGAAAGATTCCAGAGGAGAACAAACAAAATGATAAAAGATTTAGAAAACCTGACCTATGAGGTAAGGTTAAAAAACCTTGACCTTTGTAGTCTTGAGAAAAGACACCTTAGGTGAGACTTTGGAACAGTCTCAGATATGATCATTGTTTTCCACATCCATGAAGATATGGCAAGAAGTAATGGGCTTCATCTGCATCAAGCTAGATTTAGGTTATATATTAGGAGAAACTTTCTAACTGTTAGGCGTGGTCTACACTACAGCAAAAAGTTGACTTAAGATACGTAACTCCAGATATGGTACTTGTATAGCTGGAGTCGATGTACTTTAAATCGCCATCCACACACAGTGGGAGGTTGACAAGAGCAAACATTCCCATTGGCTTCCCTTACTCCTCGTGAGGAGCCGGAGTACCAGCACCAACAGGGGTGCCCTATGAGTTCAATTTAGCAGGCCTTTACTAGATCTACTAAATCAAACCCCGGAAGTTCAATTGCAGCAGCATCGATCTTGCACGTTGTGTCCACATGGCCTTTGCGTAATTAAGTCCTGAAATAGATTTCCAAGGGAGGTTCTGGTATCCCCATCCCTGGAGGTTTTTAAGAACAGCTTGGACAAACACCTCTCAGGGATGGTTTGAGTTTACTTGGTTCTACCTCAGCACCACAAGGAACTGATAATGTGACCAGATAGCAAGTGTGGAAAACTGGGACAGGAAGTGGTGGTGGTGGGACTAAGTGCTATATAAGATAAAACACCAAATATTGGGACTGTCTCTATAAAATTAGGACATCTGGTCACCCTAGGAATTGATGTCCTGTTGAGGTTTCTTCCAGACCTGTATTTCTATGAATCTGTTATTCCAACTCTTAAATGAAACACAGGGAATAAAGTGAAGCAGCTTCAGGCAGGATTTGCCATGTTTTTGTTTATATTTTCCTTTTCCTTTTATCATGAGTGGGTTTTATTCTTTAAACTATGATGGCTCAAGGATATTAAATGAAAATGGTGGTAAAAATATTACATTTGGTTATCTCATCTGATTTCAGGCCTAACAGTATATGGGTGGGAGATTTCCAAACCAAATGATACAAAATATACCTAAAATTGCTTTCTAAGGGTACATCTATACAGCAGCGTTATTTCAGAACAACGGATGTTATTTTGAAATAACAAAATGCACATCTACACAGCAAGCCATTATTTTGAAATAATGTCAAGATGGAACACTTCTTACTCCGATTCCTGTAGCCCTCATTTCATGAGGAGTAAAAGAAGTTGAAGGAAGAGTATTCTGTGTAGACAGCACCAAAAGCTGAGTTAAGATATTTCAACTTCAGCTACGCAGTTGACGTAGCTGAAGTTGTGTAATGTAATTCTACTTTTGCCCTATTATGTAGACATACCCTAAAACTCAAATTGACTGACCGATTTCCATGAGTTATCAGGACACATTTTGAATGGTTTGTCAGTAGGTGGCACCAGAACTTCATGTTCTTCGAAAGTTTTGTGCTCTCTGCTATTTCAGTGCTGTATATACCAAGGATCCCAGCAGGTATGTTATTGCCATAGCTATTTTTCTCTAAGTGTTATTGTTGCTCTTTGTAAGCTGACTCTGAGTTAAAGAGATGTGATGTCTCTGAACAGCAGGACAGGCACAGCCTTAAAGATACTTAAAAAGGCTGGAACCCAACTTTTTGAAGGGCCAAACAATGGGATCTATTTCATACTCATTTATACCCTAATGATAATTTTACATAGTCAAGTTTTTTTTATTAGTGCTGGCAACAGTGACATGCAGAAGTTCAGTTAATTTAGTAGTAGAAAATGAAACTTTGATTCCAACTCTACTTTCAAAAAGTTTCTGATGAACTCCTCTCAGCTTTATTGACTGTGAGCATGTGGATCTGCAAGACAACTAAACATGAACACCAATTGTGCAGTCCTGAAGCACAAGAATACAGGTTTTGGGCTCAGGTTTGCGGGGTGAGGTAGCCACCGCTTACCCATGGGGAAATCAGTCTGTTATGGATAATAGTAAGGAGTTGTAAAGGGGGACTATGCCAGTCAGAGGTATGAAAAATGTGGACCCCTGAGGAATGTAGTTGTACCAATCTAAATCTCCATATTGTAGACAGCGCTATGTCAGCAGGAATGTTTCTCTTACCTACACTGCTGCCATCTCTTAGGGAGGTGGATTAACAATAACAGCAGCATCACAAAATCACGTAGTGTGGCTGTCATGCTGTACATGAAGACAAGCCTCAAGTCTGTTTCATTCACATTCAGATTCTTAATTTGTTTTGATACTGTTGGTGCATATTGAGCCAAAAACGAATTAGATTTAGAGATGTGTTAAAATTCTGATCTGCCACTTTGAATTCTCAGAGGTTTCCCTTGTCCTGCTTACAGTAGGGATCTCTATATAGGCATGTCTACACAGTAGGGCAAAACTCGAAATAAGGTTTCAGTCCAGGAGCAAGTGTCATCTATGCAGGTTCTGGACCAGGTAAGGAAAGAAGTCCACACAAAGAAACAATTTGAGAGTCTCATCTCAATCATGTCTGCAAGATTACTGGATCCTGCTGATGCTCCCACACCCTGGCCCAATTCTCCTGTGAATTACTCACTCCAAAACAGCTTGGAAAATTTCATGTCTGTTAGGCTCATGCAATTGAGTTCTATAAGGAGCTGGTCAGGGCAATTAAAACTCTGTGTAGCTCTCTGTCTTGATCCCATCTCCCATGGTTACCTCCACCCCATCCTCCAATGCCAAGTGTACAGAAAATGGGGCAAGAGGAGAAAAGAGAACAGGATATCTGGGGACATAATGTGGTAGGAGGTTTGTTTGTTTGGTTTTGCCATGTTTGCACTTGTTCATGTGCTTTTTTCTACCCTGAAACATTATTTTTGTTCCTGATGTGTTACAATGGTAGCTGGCCTGTCTGACAATGGATGACTGTTAGAACAATGCATTTTTATAAATAAAGCCTCTTATGTCATCAAAAAAAGCTTATTGATCTCACTGCTTCTCATCCTACAAATGTGTTGTGAAATAATAAAGTGGAATACATGATCTGGAACAAATAGGAATTAGTGAGCAAACACTGTTCTTCTTTATAGTAAGGCACAACAATCCATGCTTCAGTCACATCATTACAGGCAGTCCCTGGGTTACATGGATCCGACTTACATCGGATCCCTACTTACAAACGGGGTGAGGCAACCCCGTACTAGCTGCTTCCTCCCAGCAGACCAGGGAGACGCGAAGCTAGCGCCCCCTCCCCCCCCCCAGCAGACCAGGGAGACGTGGAGTGGCTTTTCTCAGCAGACACCTCAGCTTGAGAATAAAAAAGATTGAGGGAAGTGAGGTGTGGGAGAATAAAACTGAGCTCTGGAGAAATGTTTGGCTAGAGTTTCCCCTACAATATGTACCAGTTCTGACTTACATACAAATTCAACTTAAGAACAAACCTACAGTCCCTATCTTGTACGTAACCCGGGGACTGCCTGTATATGAATTCATGCTGTGAAACATCCTCCACCTCATTTCATAAGTCTTGTCATTCATAACTTCACTGCATGGCTATCAAGCCCCCCTCCAGTAAATTAGCCCTCCCAGCACACTGAAAGAGATCCTGTTCCCTCTTTTCCTTTGGGCCATGCAAGTAGGAGTGCAAAGCATCCCTGACTTCTGTAACCTGGGTACGTCCAGCTCCAGCTGGAGTAGATGCACTTTCAGGCTTAGGGGACCAATTCAGTAGCCCCAGCGAGCCCTGAGCATTTCATTATGATATTGAACTAGAAGAACAGTCACCTCCTGGTTGCGGAACTGAGTTCATGCCCTTGTCTTTTCCCCACCGACCCTGAGGTTGTTAGCTGGAGCACTTACATCACACACACTACTCAGTTCTCACCAACTGACTCTGCTGTCATGGGAGCCATTTACCATAATAAATTTACCTTCACTGACCTCTGTCACCCTGTGATCTACAGGATGACAGAGAAGTGAGAAGATGAAGTATATGAACTTTGGATGGGCTTCTTGGTTCTACCATCAAATATTATTGGTTGGAGATTTGTCTCTTTTTGTGCATGTGAAATACAACTCTTCTTTATGGCAATTTGGAGCTCAAAGAGTTATATTTGTAAATCCATTTCAGTCTTGTGGTAAGAAGAAAAAAGACAGTATTCTTCGAGCATATTCCTGTTGTCTGTTTACTACAGTGTTCTGTAAATGTGCTGGCCTTGTCTCTGCACATTATTGAAGTGTAAAAGCAAAGACTTGAAAAGTTGTGGGCAGCCACTGACTTTTCCTCAGATCAGGTTTGATTTTTTATCCCTCAGCAGTGTTCCCTGTAAGCTGAGCACTTGGGTAACCACCCAAGAGAGATTCAAATGCTGCCCAACTGATTAGCAGAGTGCACACAACCACCAACAGCTGGCAATATGTGTTTCTATTTGTGGTGCATATCCACATGCCTTGCTGCATATAATAAAATTTATTCTGCACCTGAATGGAAACATTAGAGGGAACATTGTCCCTCAGTGGCACATTTAGCATTAATAATGTCTTTCCAGACCTCTTGATCAGTGGGTTCAGCTGGTCCCTTGAGAATATCAAGAAGGGACATGTGTGTGTGTGGAAAGGAAATAGATATGGCAGCCAAGCTGAAACAAAGCCAATGCTAATTATATTTGATCATGCTTGCCCTGATTCAGGAAAGCATTTAAGCAAGTGCTTTAAGTCCATCCCCCTTCAGGATAGTCTGTAAGCATTAAAATTGCATTTGTGCTTAAGCACTGTCTTTAAAAGGTGTGGCATTCTTGCATCAGAGCCTGAGTTAATAAACAAAAGCCTTCAGAAAATGATTATTTGAATGTTTCTGAACAAGGTTATTACTTCAGCAAGTAAGAAATCAAATAATCTGAGAAATATCTAACCTAGGGTATGTCTACACAACAAAGTTATTTCAAAATAACTTTTCTAGCATCTACACAGCCAAACTGCTATTTCAAAATTAATTCAAAATAGCAAAGTGCTTATTTTGAATTTCATAAACCTCATTCCACAAGAAATAATGCCGAATTTGAAATAGCTATTTTGAAATAAGGGCTGTGTAGACACTTATATCAAAATAGGGGGCCTCCAGCCTTCCCAGGGTGCCCTGGTGGCCACTCCAACCTCAACCAAGAACACTCCTCTCCCTCCCCCATCCCTGGAACCCTTAAAGGGGTTGACTCTGGCCACAGTCACTGCCCCGACCCAGTGGCCCCAAAACATGAGCCAGCAAGCCACTGGCAGCCAGCCCTGCACCACACCCCAGGAGCAGTCTGCCAGCTCCCAGGAGCCTGCCAGGGCCTGCACCTTCCTGGTCCAGGGTGGTAATCATGGACCTTATTCAGATTTGGGGGAGATGCCCCCAATGTCCATGAGCTCCGCACTAGAAGAAGGAATGCAGCTGTCTATGGCAGGATAGCTGCCAGCCTGGCCAACAAAGGCCACATGTGAACCCAGGAGCAGGTTTGCATGAAAATCAAGTTGGTCTGGCGAGACCCCCCAACCCTGAGCCCTGAGCTTCTTCCCCTTGCTTCCTCCTTCCAGCTCCCTCCTCCCAGGTTTCCCCTCCCATTTTCCACTCTCTCTCTTCCCCTCTCCCACCGCCTTTCCCCAGTCTCAACAGAGTTTCATTCCTCCACACAGTTTTTCTAAATAAAGAGAGTTTGTGTTCATGAAAATACGTGTATTTTATTTGACATCAGCAAGGGGGGCTAGGTAGGGGTAAGTCGAAGGATGTGAGGGAGGAATGAGGCACAAGCACAGACCAGGGAGGCTCTTAGTGCTCCTCAGTGTGGAAGTTCTCCCGCAGGGTATCCTGGATACTGACAGTCCCCCGATGGACCTCCCAGATGGCAGCCTGCAGAAAATGCAGCCAGGCTCACAGCAACGTGTCCACAAGAAGCACCAGGGTGACCAGGGGCAGCTCTGGCTCCATGTTGCAGAATGCTGTGGTGTCCTGAGTGAGGGCAACCAGAACACACAGAGACAAAATGCTTTGCTGTCCCTCATCGAGGTAGGCAAGCAAGCAGGGAAACCTGAGAACTGGCTGTCCGGGGGGGGGGGGGGGGGTGTGAATCCCTTTAAACACAGGCCTCAGATAGCCTCAGGCAACAGCCACACAAAGTAACTCCTGACCTGATGCCCTGCTGGACCTGGTTCCAGCCAGCCTTAAATGCGATTCAACATCCACTCAGTGTGGATGTGCTATTTTGAAATAGCAAAACGCTATTTGTGTGTAGATGCGTTATTTCACAATAACTTATTTCGAATTAACTATTTCGAAGTAAGATATTTCAAAATAATGCTGTAGTGTAGACATACCCCTAGAAAGTAGCAGTACATATAGAAAAGTAAAGGTATCACAATTCATGTTGACATTTTTGGGGTTTTAATTGTTTACTATTTTAATAGATTATTTTTATTTTTATTTTAAAAATAACACATTTTTACCACGTTTTTATTTGGAAACTTTCGACTAATTCTTCATAAGGGATTGAGTGAAATGTTAATTAACTCTAAGGAGAAATTATAGTAAATAAACTGAAATGAGGGGTTTTTTTTCTCATGAGAATGGTGGAAGTTTACCTTATAGAAATGATCATGTTCATTTTGTACAGTTTTTTTAATGGGATTATTGCTTTCTGCTCAGTTCTGAACAGGAAAGCCTAACTGTTCAAAAGTGATTAGTGATTTTGTTTGCCTCAATTTTTAGGTGCCCAAGTGGTGACATTTTGAAAAGGGGTTTGATTTTAGGAGGGAGTGCCTCAAAATGAGTATCTGGAAATCTGAGGCATCCAAAATAATTAGTTGCTACTAAAATTTCTTGCTCAGGGCAAAGGATGACTGACTGTTTTGTCTCTTATAGTTCCTGAGCAAATTGGCCGTTAAATAACATACTTTGCCAAGATCTAGAAAGAGCCTCTAAGCGCTTTCAGGATTGACGTAAGAATCACAAACGTGTGACTGCTTATTAATGAGGCTCATGAGATGTAGCTATTAGCCGTAACAGTTTTCTCAAGTGCTTCTAAATATGACTCCATCGTGATGAACTAACTTCAGAAGCACCAGGGTCAAAGTGAGGTTTTATTAGCAGACTGGAATATTTTTAAAATGATGATTGTGAGTTATGTTTGTTTTTTCACTCCCTCTTTTCCAATGTCTTTAGAACTTTGAACAGAAGCTCCTAGAAGACTTGCAAGTGTAACTGTCTATTTAGGTATTTATCAGCCTGCATCCTTGGAAGCAGCTCATAAATATGTGATGAATTCATCATGGAAACTTCCTATGTGTGAGGTGGAGGGTATTATCATCATTTCAGACCTGGGAAGTGAGGAAGAAAGATTGAAGGACTGCTCCAAGGCCATATAGGAGAACTGGGTGATATTTCAGCCAAAATGTGCTTTCATTGAGAAATGCATATATGGTGATGCTGAAATGCTTCATACCTCTCTATTCGTTTCACGGGATTACTTTCTTTATAAAATGTCCAAAATATTAAAATATTAAATTATTTTGTATTAAACATTTCCTTTATTTTTAGTTTTTAAAGATAATCAGCATTAAAATGAAATTTTCTGATTTTGTCAAAATGAAACATTTCATTTGACATGAACTATTTTTTTTTTAAATTTCCAGCAAACTGGAAAATCTAATATTCTCACAGTTCTACTGAGATCATTCCAATGACTTAACCACAGGACTATCCTGACTTGTGAGAGCAATTTAGGTCCAGTCATGTTCTTATAACTATCTTTAGTTAAAATGCTGCTTACAAATATTTAACATTTAAGTTATAAATCCATGTCTTTTATATACTAGAACATATTACTGCTTTGTTAATGGTTTATTTTTCATTCTTTATTTCACTATGTGTTAACTGATGGACTTCTGAAAAACAAGAGTGGAACACCTAAACTGTTGTTAACAGTAATACTTTACCAGAAGTACTAGAAAAAGGGCTTACTGAACCCTCATTGCATTTCCTCTTGATGTTACTATTGATAGTTCACACCTTTGCCATCACTTTAAGATAAGAATTTCATGTAATGCCTCATGTTTGTTTTTCATGTTATGCAATCTTATAATAATGCTCTACTTTAGTAAGTATACAGCAATGTATATAATTACTTTCCACTTACTGAGAAGTCAGTCAACTGTCTTGGTATTTTGTGTCTACCTATCAACTTCTTCCTTATTCACTTTTAAATAGCAGTTACCTGTGGCTAATTAATTCTTCTAATTTTCATGTAACACATACATTTGTGTCTTACTTTCCTTTGGACTCCACCCTTTTAGGGTTATCATTCACAAACAAGCCTCCTGTATAGTTAATCTGGTAGGTTGCCAATGATGATGGTGACTGATTCTGTCGGTACCATTCTCCTGGCCACCACAAACATATTGTATTTACCAATGCACTGACACCCCTCTTCAGAGCAACAGGCCATCGGAGGAATTGTCATTTAGGTGCTATACTACTAGAGGAGTACATTACTGGGTTTATTGTAGATGTTATCTTCATTCAAGATGACAGAACACAGGCAAAAAGGCTGTGAAGAGGACACATCAGATGTTGCCAGTATTCTCTCTAACATTTTCCATCCTTGGAGGGTTGAATTTTCCTTGAGCGGGTAGAACTTTCTTATCTTCAACGCCAATAATGAGGTACTTTGTGGATGTGCACCACCGGTACAAACAAAAAACCTAGATATAAATATATATTTTAAGCAGTCTGTAGGTGTGGAAGAAAATACATTAAAACAAGGGATAATTAACAAGGAGCAATGCTTATGATGTTTATTTAATATGAAATCAGATAAAAAGAAAATTAACATGGAGTACACATATTATCATCCTTTCTAATAACTCAAGCTAGTAAACACACCAAAATGTGTATTATTCACACATAACTCAGCTTTAAGATGCTAAACAAATCTATGATTCAACTAGAAATAGTCATGCTATACCTGCAAATATTAATACAATATTTACTGACACTGGAAAAGAGAATAAAAGGCATTCATTCACTCGGGTTTATACAGTTTTTCTGAGGACTAGTAATTTCAACATTTTACCAAACCATATCATCAATGGACTCAACATTGTTGGATCAGGTCCAGGAAATCTAAAGGTTGAAAACATTAACTGTTCCAGATTTACCTGTAAAAGAGGTCTAATAAATTAATTAACAGCCAAATATATTTCCTTGCATCTTTAAACTCTAGAATAGAACACAAGTGCGTGATAACTATTAACTCACCTAAATCTGTTTCAGATTCAAATTTAAAACTGATTCATTGAGAAAGTCAGCATAGGAGTGGGGACTACTCTGACCTACACATTAAACTTTAGGAATAAAACACATTTAGGCTTACCCAGCTCTAAGAGTTCAAAGACCCTATGATGGAGCCTCATCTGCTGAAAGAGCCTCATTCTCAGGGCACTTTTTAAAAGTGCCACCATGTGCCAAAGGATCTGTCCAGGTACTGACTGGACAATCTGGGAAGCTATTAAACAGTGCCCATACTAAAGGATGCTTCTGTCTGGATCAGAACTGCTGTTGCTTCTTTAATGCATAGGATATTGGTCACAAGGTTTCATAGAATAAGCCAGAATATCTGCTTTCTATTGTATTATGCTTTTATTCTTCAGTACAATTATTTACTGAAGAATGAAAGTATAATACAAAAAAAAAAAGCAGATCAAGATGATCTCATCTGAAGAAGTGGATTTTCCGCATGAAAGCTCATGATACTATACATATATATTTTTAATCTCTGAGGTTCCACAGGACTACTTGTTGGGGTTTTAAAGTTTTTTTTAAGTTACAGACTAACATGACTGTCCCTTCTGAGATATTTCAACTTTAATATTATCCCAACAAAAGCAATTCACCTTACCACTTCCTTTTTTTCCCTCTAAAACACTCACATGCATTTCCCCTATAGGTTTAATTTATTTATTTAGTTTTCTGTAATTCGTTAGCTGCTCATAAAAAATGCAGCTTCCTGTTTCTCCCTGTTGACTTAGAAATTAGGAATTAAAAGCACAGTGTCTGTCAGTCTGACAGTACAGATTTTAGAGTACAGTCTCCACGACTAAGGGTTGCTAAGTCTTTGCTATTTTCTGGTAAGTAAAGTTCTTTTTCTTTTCAAGCAGTTTGTTTAACAATTTTTATGCAGTTTAATTTCCTGGATTGTTAACATCCTGCTTTTGGTGGAAGAGTGGCTTATGCAGCACGTAGGCAGCTTTCATTTCTTCTCTTTACACTAATAAGCCTCAGCTGTTTGTGATACTTGTAAGTGCAGAAAATTGTACATTTGTACAATTCTATTCTTCTATACTTTCCTTGACTATATTATTAAACATTTTAAACTTTACAAGTAGTTACCCACAAGGCACACCAAATTAGTCTGAGTGAGATCACGCAGGCCAATTGTGATGCTTCATTGCAGATTGGACATACTCTTAGAGGTTATGAGGGATAGCTAATGGAACAGGAGAGCCCAATGTAATGCTGTAGCTATTACAATAAACAATCCTTGGAGTTATAAGGAGGGGAATATCCAGTAGGAGCAATAAGGTGGTATTTCTGTTGTATGTGACACCACTCCTGGAAGAATACTGTATCCATGCTTTAAAGAGGATATTGAAAATTTGGGATGGGTTCAGAAGAGAGCCTTGACCATGACAACAAGTGGAAAACAGAGTTAGAGATTAAGAAACTCGATCTATTTATTTTACCCAAGAGCAATTGACTTGATCACAGTCTCCAAGTACATTCATAAGAGAGAGATTTCTGTTAGAGAATGGCCATTTGGCAGAAATGGATCCAATAGTTGCAAACTGAAGCTTGACAGATCCAGACTTGAAACAGTTGTACATTTTATATACAATTAATAAAGTCCATCTTACTTTGTCTGGTTTTTAAAAGCAGCTCCAGATGGTGTTCTAATGAACCACAAAGGTGAGGAAAATTTACTATAGTCTTTTCTGAACTGGAATGGTTTGCTATTCACTTGTCAATATTTCTTCCTGACATCCAGAATGCTTGCCAATGCAAACAAGATCCACCTGTCCATGGCATATCTGATCACTCAGGAAGAAGGCAGTACTTTTGAAATGCTCCTTAACAGAAGGTATCGAAACATGGCTAAACGAAGTTGTAAAAATGATAGTGTTAAAAAATAGGATGCCAAACATTGTTGACTTAGCTAAGATCGGTCATAAATTCAGTGACATTTTTGCTCTCTGACTAAAATATAATGGCTTACAAGTGCCTTTTTATTGCCTGCATTATATAAGATCCAAGAACTGCTTGTAGTCTCGTGAGCAAAACAGACTAGTAAAGAATCATAATATAGCTAAGGTTTCTTTTGTTTGTTCATTGTAAAGATAATAAAACCCTACAGCCATGTCCTGTTACATATTTTTTTATCAAATGTGATTTCATATGAATTATACAAAGTACAATAGAAACTTACAGTCATGCAAAGTTTCTATGGTGGACTATGAAAAATTTTGTGATAACATTTCCTTTTAGCTTGTGGTGACTACTATTCAATTGTGGATTTAATTATGAGTCTACAGGTTGAAACTCTCTTAACCGGGATTCTCTGGTCCAGCAACATCTATGTTCTGGTATGGATGTTGTAGGACCAGAGAGTCCTGGTGGAGGGCCAGTGGCAAGGATCCCTGAGGGGCTGGCAGGGCAGTGGGCTGCTCACAGTGAGCCCATCATCAGCACATGGCAGCAGGTCTGCCCAGCAGGGTTGGGAGATATGTGTGTAGCTGCCCGGCGGGGCTGTGAGCGGCGGTAGCTCAGTAGGGCTGGGATCCGTGGCATATGGCTGCCTAGCAGGTCCTGGATCCCCAGAGCTGTGCAGCTGCATGGCAGGACCCCAAGGCCCAGAACAACGCATGTGGCTGCCCTTGGGGTTCCATAGCAGGGCAGCAGGGCCAGCAGGAGGTGAGAAGCTGGCTAGGAAGGCTGGCAGCAGGGGGTCCAGAAATGACCTCCCCTGGCTTGAAAGAATTCCTCATCCAGGACCAGTCAGGTCCCGAGGGTGCCAGACCAGGGAGGTCCAACCTGTAGTGCTACCAGGCATGCCTGCAATTAGATCACAATCAACACTTGTCTTTATTTAGTACACTTATTTCCATGGTCCTAGCATGGAGTTAACAAAAAAACATTTATCTTCCTCTGTATTGGTAGCATGTCTAAGGAAAGATTTATTATTTGCTTATCTTTTCGGAATAGTTAATGTTTACATCATCCTGCTGGTGAAGAGTTTTCCAGACAGCTGCAACGTAGAGTCAGGCTCAAATGTGCGAAAGCTGAACTAGCAGGGATTCATGTGGAATGGGTCACTAATGGACGGGAACTGCAGATTGCTCTGACGTTTGATGAGGAACAAACTACTGAGTAGGTACTTTAAGTTTCTGTATCTTACATTTTGAACAGAATTAGTCTCCAGTCTGGTAGACAAAATTTCTTTCCAAGCAGAGAATTCTTGCTAAAGACTTAATAAGATCAGTCATTCTGCATCTGACTATTGGTTTTTAATGTAAGAAGTACTGGCAGAAATAGGACCTCTAGTAATGGAAAATATCAGTAAGAAAAGCCAGTCATTTATAGCAGCTAAAAAGGGTAACTCAGCTCATGGTTACAATTCTGCTCCCAAACACAGAGTTCTGAATTCAGAATAAATCCAGTGCCTTCTGCAGAATTACTCCAGAGGCAGAATGGTGTAACTGAGAGCCGAATGTTTTACAAGAATTTGGTTTGGATCATATATTATTGTTCCTTATGATTTTTACCTTCAGTTTTTCTTTGTATTTGGGAGACATTCAACTATAGTAAGTCTGGGAGAGCAATGAATATTTGTCAGACTTGTACTCCCTGAGTGCTCACAGCTCCCACCGACCTCGGTGAGAAGTTTGAGGGCTCATGATATGGAGGATGATTAAGCTCTGCTTTAAAATGTAGGAGTAAAAGCAAGTCTTGTACAGAACACAAACAGAACAATTGATGTTATTTTGATAATTATCTGACATTAATAAAGCATCATGGAGCTTACTCCAGTTCCTTTAGAATCACTGGGAATTTCAACATTAATTTTAGTGGGACCAGGACTGGTTCTTTGCTAATGAGTAACAAAATGTGCTATTCTGAGACAGAAGATGGATATGAATTAGAAACTTTATCACAGAAATTATATTGAGAATGAAAGCTCTATTTTGACATTATGCTCATAATGTTGTTATGCTAGTGGATTTGCTATAAGCCCCTTTTCTTCTTTTTTATATTTAATACATTTTATTGTGCATTTAGGCTTAATTTTTCTTTGGAAGATACAATCATCACTTCCCTCTTCACAACACCACATGACAAGATGATACAAAATATCATTTCTGTATGTAAATAGGTATTCCCGAGTCGTATGTGTGGGATAAAAGATATCTATTTATACTAAGTAACAGAATATACTGTGGGAAAAAATATAGAGGTCAATCTCTTACTGTTCTAAATTACCCTGATGTGAATCTGGAGTAGCTCTCAATTAACTTTTAATGGAGTTATTTCAGATTATACCAATATGATTTAGAGCAATATTAGCCACAACAACTTCTCATTTTATCCCTGGGATTAACCCTTTATGTTGGGCAACAGTATTTAGATGAAAAATCTGGCTCATTCTCCCAGAAAGTTCCAACGCATTAAAATTAACTTGATTAATTACATTAAATCATATGAATCAAGATAAAAAATCTGAGTACATTTATTTTGTATCCTTCCATTTTATTCTGAGGGTAATGGATACAAGTGGGCAAACCTCTTGGAGTTTATGGATTTGTCAACCTATTTGGGGGCCCTCTGAAGATTTACATTAATTTGCAAATATTTTTTTTAAATTTCACACCCATAGTTTTTCTTCAAAAGGCAGTCCATTTTAAAATGGTATTCTAGGAAAAGGAAAATCTGTGTTTTGTATGAGGGATAAAAGATTCCTGATCCTGAGAAAGGTAACTTAAATTTAAGTGATACCCTGTGTATGGTAGACCTATAGTTATGCTATTTTTCATTAAAATCATCCCTTATGTTTAAAAAATCTGTTTCTCCACACATGCAAAAACTAAAAGATGTTAAATATTTTTCTCGTTAGCACTATAAATATTAACTGCACATATCCGCTTGAATCTTACTTTCCAAAAGAAGTGTGAAAATGTGTGTCTTTATTTCCATTAGTGCAAATAAAATCTCGCTCTGTGTTTCCATGCCATGCTAATATTATTAAATCTATTCTTGGAGCTGACACTCAGGGAACTCAAAGGGAGCAGTAGAGAACCTTCTCCCATGTTGCTCAGTAGCTCCATGGGAAAGTCAGCTATAGTTTTTGGATCCTTTCTCAAGCCAAAGCTGTTCACTTTCTTCAGCTGGCACCAAAAACGGTACCAGCCCTTTGGGAATGACAAACAAACTGTATGAGTTAATTCAAACTGTACCATTTTCAAAAAGTTTTAAGAGGGTAAAATCCCCTTTGTTTGACATAGTAGGAAAACAATCAACACTAAAGTGCATTCTTTGGCCAGGGTTCTGCTCTGCAGCAAAGAAGAGCTTGGCTGAGCTCCAGAAAAGAAGTGCTCAGACCTGACTGTTAGCAACGTTTATGCCCCACTAATTGGAGCTGGTCCAGTTGCTGATGCAAGTTGGAGCAGCCTCAGGACTGCTCTAATTTACACCAGCAGCCAACTACTTCAATAGGCAACTCCAGTATCTGGGGTTTACTGATGTGTGATGTTGTCCTGGCCCGACACACTGTGTACACACTGTAGCTGTGACTAGGAGGGAGATGAGGCAATAGCCAATATACAGGCAATAGCCAATCACTGATTATTTGTGTGCGGGAAGTCCTACACTAACTGGTTACACTGGTTTAATGATAATTTTGTGTTATGGGAGTGGCCCAAAGGTGACCAACCAAATTGAAAATGTGATACTAAAATGTCCATATGTCACCTTATGTTAATTCACACTTTACTTTAGTTTACTTACTTGAGTTTGTTTACAATCATTTCACAAAATACACCATTAAGCCTTTCAGCCCTGTTTTAACTTGCACCTTTCTACAAAGCCTTTGCATGTGAGACTAATCACACTTCAGTGTGACTTATTACCCATCAGCAGAGTAAATCTAAACACACAGAGGGCGTTTAGACACTACGCTAAACTTTCGAAAGAGGATATACAAATTCCATGGGAATTTGCATATCTTCTTTTGAGCTCACTTTCCGTTTGTCGACAAGCCGCTTTTCCTTAAAAAATGAGGTTTACGCGGCTCTTTCAAAAGTTTAGTGTAGTCTACATATGCCCTTACTAGGTCTAGGTGACAACACTAGGTTTCATCAGGTCGGAATTTGGTCCTTAATCTACCTATTTCTCACAGAATTTCTTTGTTAATTTATTGGATACCCAATAAGTAGATATGATAGGGGACTGCATTTGGAGTGTAAGCTGTTTAGTCTTGGGGACATGTGCTTATCTTCATTTGTCCATTACAATTGTTGAGACTATTGGTATCTTATTTATTTGATTCCCAAGTACTGTACTCAGCTCCAAACTCATCACTGAGGTTTCTTTTTTTGTCATACATTTGAGGCTGATTGTTAGATTGTATAAGGGTGGATACAGGGCATATCACAGATCTAAAGTTACATAGCAAACCTCTTCTTCCCTCTAATCTAAGCTAGTTCAGACATTTTGTTTCTTAGCTTACTGTCCCATCTACCTCCCTTATTATGTCTCCCAAGAAATGAGGCCATACCTATGTCCGTTTACTCATGTCAAACCAGGCCTACATAAATAAGTACCTGGAAGTGGGAGTGTCTTGGTCATGCCAAAAAAAACCAACCAACCAAAACAAAACAAACCAAAACAAAAAACAACAACACAAATCTGTGGCCCTTTAGCGCATGCCATGTGACCAGAGGGAGATCATAGAATCATAGGGCTGGAAGAGACCTCAGGAGGTTATCGAGTTTAGCTCCCTATCGAAAGCATGACCAAACCCAACTAAATCATCCTAGCCAGGGTTTTGACTTAAAAACTCTAGGGATGGAGATTCCACCACCTCCCTAGATAACCCATTCCAGTGCTTCGCCACCCTTCCAGTATTAGACTGGGGCTTTAGCCAGACCGAGGACTACAGTTCAACTTTTCTATTTATGGTCCAAAGTACAGACATTCCCCATTTCCCACAGATAGGAAAGGCCACTGCAGCCAGGCAGTTCCTGTCTGTGCGTGTGTTGCTTAATTTGTAACAAAAGCAGTGTCAGAGGTCAAGCAATTAGGTTCTGGGGCTCACAAGAATTTTAATATTTTCATAACTGATACTGCAATCCCAGATGTTCTGGGGTCATGCCAAAACTGGAGAAGCTAGCCTTCTGCCCTTGCAGGTTCAGGTACACATTAAGCAGTGAGAGAGAAAAAGAGAGAGATAGAGAGAGAGAGCGAGGGTATGTCTACACTAGAAAGTTAGTTCGAACTAACGGACGTTAGTTCGAACTAACTTTCCTATGCGCTACACTAGCGCTTCGCTAGTTCGAATTTGAATCGAACTAGTGGAGCGCTTAGTTCGAACTAGGTAAACCTCATTTTACGAGGACTAACGCCTAGTTCGAACTAGCTAGTTCGAACTAAGGGCTGTGTAGCCCTTTAGTTCGAACTAGTGGGAGGCTAGCCCTCCCCAGGTTTCCCTGGTGGCCACTCTGGCCAACACCAGGGAAACTCTATGCCCCCCTCCCGGCCCCGGACCCCTTAAAGGGGCACGGGCTGGCTACGGTGCCCGTGCCAGGTGCAAGCCTGCCAGCACCCAGCTAGCAGACCCTGCACCTGGCACGGCACAGAGCCACCCACCCGATGCCCCCCAGCCCACCCCCTCTTGCCGGGACCAGGCTGGCGGCTCCCGGGAGCTTGCCCTGGACCGCAAGAGGCGGGCACCTTCCTGGGCTAGTGCGGACATCGTGGACCTCGTCCACGATCTCCGCACTAGGCACAGGAAAGTGGCCGTCTAGGGCAGGAGAGCTGCCAGCCTGGCCACCCAGGACCAGGTGTGCATGAAAATCAAGGGGGTCCACTGAGACCCCCGACACTGAGCCCTGAGCTTACAATGGCCGTCCTGGGTCAGACCAAAGGTCCATCTAGCCCAGTAGCCTGTCTGCCCACAGCGGCCAACCCTAGGGACCCTGGAGGGGATGGACCGAAGACAATGACCAAGCCATTTGTCTCGTGCCATCCCTCTCCAGCCTTCCACAAACTTTGGGCAGGGACACCACTCCTACCCTCTGGCTAATAGGACTCCATGGACCCAACCTCCATGACTTGATCTCACTTCCCTTTAAACTCTGTTCTAGTTGTAGCCTTCACAGCCTCCTGCAGCAAGGAGTTCCACAGGTTAACTATTTGCTTTGTCAAGAAGAACAACTTTCTCTTACTAGTTTCAAGCCTGCTACCCATTCCTTTCCTTTGGTGTCCTCTAGTCCTTCTTTATGGGAACTCAGGAAGAACTTTTCTGAATGCACCCTCTCCACCCAACCCCTGCTTTTAGAGACCTCTATCCTGTCCCCCCTCCATCTCCTCTTTTCTAAGCTGAACAGTCCCAGTTTCTGTAGCCTCTCTTCATCTGGGACCTGTTCCCAACCCCTGATCATGTTAGTTGCCCTCCCCTCTCCCAGCCTTTCTCTTCCCCTCTCCCACCTCCTTTTCCCAGTCTCCCCCAGTTTTTTTCAATAAAGACAGAGTCAATGTTGGAAGAAACGTTATCTTTATTTTGTACATCAATAAGAAGGGGGGCTAGGGAAGGGCAAGTGGAAGGAGGTGAGGGAGGAATGGGGTACGAGCCCCCGATGGGGAGGACTGGGCTGGCTCTGCGGGCTTCTGGGGGTGGAAGCTCTCCTGCAGCCCCCCAATTACTCCCTCTCCCCAGATGGCAGCCTGCGGCAAGTGCAGCCGGGCTGATGGCCGAGTGGTGTGATGTGCCCAGTGTGGGCACTCAGGGCACTCCAAGCCAGAACTTCTTTGCAAGCGGGGCACCCCTTAGAACTGTGTGTCCGGGGTGGGGGTCGGGACCCTTTAAGCGCAGCCCTCGGCTAGCCTGAGACAGTATCTCCATGCTCTAAGTCCTCCTTTTATGCCCTGCCGGCACTGCTTCCGGCCATCATTAAGCCCTGTTCAGAGTCCACTCAATGTGGACTTACTAGTTCGAACTAGCAAAACGCTAGTTCGAACTAGTTTTTAGTTCTAGATGCGTTAGTTCGAACTAGCTTAGTTCGAATTAACTAATTCGAACTAAGTTAGTTCGAACTAGCGCTGTAGTGTAGACGTACCCCGAGAGAGAGACATGTAACTAAATCAGCATACTAAACTCACAGCCAAACTACTATGTAATCAACATGTTTGAAAAGGGATAAATCAGCACAGAATTTGCCCTGTTATCTGAACAATCTACCTTTACAGAATATTATAAATCAATATGATATGTTCCCAAGGGTGGTATTCACAAAGTTACTTAGGCACCTACCTCCCGTTGTTTTCAGTGGGAGTTAGCCACCTAAAAACCTTTGTGAATCCCACTCCAAGATTATTAAAAGGAGACTGAGCTACTGGGCATTAATTTAGACCCTGTGCATACAAAGTAATGTGCCAGTTGACCCATAAAGATGGCGATATTTTGCTGCAAACAATACTTTCTCTAATAGTGGAATAATGGTTTCAAAGAGGTAGCCATGTTAGTCTGTTTCAGCAAAACCAACAAGGAGTCCAGTGGCATCTTAAGGACTAGCAATTTTTATGGCATAAGCTTTTATGGATTGCAGCTCACTTTGTCCATGAAAGAAATAGATGGTGGGGATATTGAGATGTAACACTCCCACGTATCCCTATCATCTGTTTCTTTCACTTTATGCCTCCAATGAAGTGAGTCGTAACTCATGAAAGCTTATGCTATAATAAAACTGTTAGTCTTTAAGGTGCTACCAGGCTCCTTGTTGTTTTTAGTGGAATAATGAAGCAGCAGCTAATTATATTTACCCTGGAAAGAATAAATGTTTCATTTTGCACCTGGCAAAATCAGCGTATGACCACTATATATTATAGTAGGGGTGTTCAACCTAATACTGTATCACTGATGTTCAGCAGCATCACAATTTTCAAGGAATATTGTGACATTTCTAGTGGGAAGCAGGAAATTATTGCTTCTCAGCAGTAGATGTTGTGCCTCCAGTAGTAGGTGGTTAGGTATTTACTTTAAACACATTTCTAATAATTGATTTTTGCATGCAGCTATTAACTGATTAGGCTGCTGGATTCAGTCTATTTGTTCAGTAGAGTAAGCAGAAGTAGGCTGATAAACGTACATTGTCAGTCATTGTACACAATGAGCCTTTTAAAGGAAATATTTTTTGTTACCTTTGTAGATGCTTGCATAAGAGTGACTACATTCATGGGTTTTGTTCCCCTCTCAGATAATCTTGTGCTGCTCATAATATGTCTGTAACATTTAATTAAACAAGTAAACCTCCTTTAAATGACTCAGTTTGCCTCTAAGCATTACCTTTTAAACAAATAAGAGTCACAGTCATACTACTATTCTCAAGAGGGCTGATGAAAGAAATAGTTTGCTTGAAACACTATTAACGTTAGCAACCATTTCCTAGAAATGAAGGAGGGTTGTATTAATTAACAAATAGGGTCATAAGAACATAAGAATGGCCATACTGGGTCAGACCAAAGGTCCATCTAGCCCAGTATCCTGTCCAGATGTCCCAGAGGAAGGGAATACTACAGGTAATCATCATATGATTCCTCTCCTGTCATCTGTTTCCAGAGAAACAGAGGCTAGGGATACCATTCCTACCCATCCTGGCTAATAACCATTGATGGACCTAACCTCCATGAATCTATCTAGCTCTTTTTTGAACCCTGTTAAAGTCTTAGTCTTCACAACTTCTTCTGGCAAGGAGTTCCACAGGTTGATTGTGTGCTGAGTGAAGAAAAACTTCCTTTTGTTGGTTTTAAACCTGCTGCCTATTAATTTTATTTATTAATAGATTACAGTCCCAGTCCAATGACCTTTCCATTAAGCCACATGGCTGCTATGTGATTCCTCAGTGCCCCCTTCCACTCTTGAACATTTTGCTGTAGTGGAATGGAAACAATGGTTGTGCTCTGAAAGTTTGCAGGAAGTTGCTAACAGTCCCAGTGAGACATTTTCCCATAGTCTATGTGCCCAAGCCTTGCTGGTTTTATCACATGATTGTTCCAGTAACTTTAAGCATGTAAGAAATGACTCCTGTGTCTCTCTGTCATTCTCTGCCTTGACCTCCCTTTTCCATCCCATTAAGCTGCACTGCAAAAGACCCATTAACATGTAAGAAGTAGCTCTTTACTGTCTCCTCCGCTATGGTATACACACAGCACAGGCAGCAGCTTACTAGAAAGCCCATGCTACCTTGGTTACATGGTCTGAATTGCACAAAGAGAAAAGAACAGTAAAGATAGCAAAAGCAGCTTCTCTCTCTGATGTTGACTCACTTGCAGCCTCACTGCTGGAAAAATGTAGGCACAGCTCATGGTCTTATCAGCCACTCCAAGAGCTGGCCAAATTGCACAAGCGTGAGGCTGGTTAGGGTGTTGTGTTTAGTTTCCTTTATGGTATTAGCCTTAGAATCAGAGAACCATAGAATCAAAGTGTTAGAAGAGACCTCTGGAGTGCATCAACTTCAGCCCCCTGTTAAAAGTAGGACCAACCCTAACTAAATCATCCCAGCCAAGGTTTTGTCAAGCTGGGACTTAAAAACCTATAGGAGTGGAGATTCCACCACCTCCCTAGGAAACCCATTGCAATGCTTCACTACTCAGCTGGTGAAACCGTTTTTCCTAATAGCCAACCTAGACCGCCCCCACTGAGCTCATTGCACCTCATTTTGCCTTCTGTCACTACTGAGAACTGCTTCTCTCTATCCTCTTTGTACCCCCTTTCAGGTAGTTGAAGGCTGGTATCAAATCCCCCCTCGCTCTTCTCTTTTGCAGACTAAATAAGCTCAAATCCCTCGGTCTCTCTTCATAGGTCATGTGCTCCAGCCCCCCTAATCATTTTGGTTGCTCTCTGCTAAACTTTCTCCAACACATCCACATCCTTTCTGTAATGGGGGGCCCAGAACTTGACGCAATACTCCAAATGTGGCCTCACCAGTGCCGAATAAAGGAGAATAATAACATCTCTAGATCTGCAGACAATGCTCCTCCTAATGCACCCCAATATGCCATTAGCCTTCTTGGTACATTGTTGACTCATATCCAGCTTATCATCCATTGTAATACCTATGGGTATGTCTACACTACAGCACTAATTTGAACTAACTTAATTCAAATTAGTTAATTCGAACTAAGCTAATTCGAACTAGTGCATCTAGACCTAAAAACTAGTTCGAATTAGCATTTTGCTAATTCGAACTAGCATGTCCACATTGAGTGGACCCTGAACTGAGGTTAAGGATGGCTGGAAGCAGTGCCGGCAGGGCATCAGATTAGGACTGATCAGATTGGCCACTGTCGGCAGACAGGCTACTGGGCTAGATGGACCTTTGGTCTGACCCAGGACGGCTATTCTAAGCTCAGGGCTCAGGGTCGGGGGTCTCACTGGACCACCATGATTTTCATGCAAACCTGCTCCTGGGTGGCCAGGCTGGCAGTTATCCAGCCCTAGACGGCCACTTTCCTGTGCCTAGTGCGGAGGTCGTGGATGAGGTTACGATCTCCGCACTAGACCAAGTGTGCGCCCGCCTCTTATGGACCTGGGCAGGCTCCCGGGAAGAAGGGGAGGGCTGGGTGGCAGCGGGTGGCTGGTTCGTGGCTCCGGGGCCGGGACGGGGGCAGACGAGTTTCCCTGGTGGTGCCCAGAGTGGCCACCAGGGAAAGCTGGAGAGGGCTAGCCTCCCATTAGTTCGAATTAAGTGGCCACACAGCCCTTAATTCGAACTGCTTAATTCGAACTAGGCGTTAGTCCTCGTAGAATGAGGTTTAGCTAGTTCAAATTAAGCGCTCCGCTAGTTTGAATTAAGTTCGAACTAGCGGTTTGCATGTGTAGCGCCTATCAAAGTTAATTCGAACTAACATCTGTTAGTTCGAATTAACTTTGTAGTGTATACATACCCTATGTCTTTTTCTGCTGAACTACTACTTAGCCAGTTGGTCCCCAGCCTGTAACAGTGCTTGGGTTTATTCCATTCCAAGTGCAGGAATCTGCATTTGTCCTTCTTGCACCTCATCAGATTTCTTGTGGCACAATCCTTCAATTTGTCTAGGTCACTCTGGACCCTATCCCTACCCTCCAATGTATCTACCTTTCCCCCTGGTTTAGAGTCAACAGCAAACGTGCTGAAGGTGCAATCCATCCCCTCATCCAGGTCATTAATAAAGATATTGAACAAAACCGGCCCCAGTACTGACCCTTGGGGCACTCCGTTTGATACTGACTGTTAGCCACACACTGAGCCGTTGATGACTACCCGTTGAGATCAACAAGCTAGCCAGTATTCTATCCACCTTACAGTCCATTTATCCAATCCATACTTCCTTAACTTGCTGGCAAGAGTACTGTGGGAGACTGTATTAATAGCTGTGCTAAAGTCAAGGTATATCAAGTCCACCGCCTTCCCTATATCCACAGAGCCAGTTACTTTGTCATAGAAGGCAATCAGGTTGGTCAGGTATGATTTGCCCTTGGTGAATCCATGTTGACTATTCCTGATCACTTTCCTCTCTTCCAAGTGCTTCAAAATGAATTCCTTGAGGAATCATTCCTCCATGAATTTTCCAGGGACTGAGATAAGGCTGACCAGTCTGTAGTTCCCTGGATCGTCTTTCTTCCCGTTTTAAAAGATGGGCACTTCATTTGCTTTTTTCCATTCATCCGGGACCTCCCCCTATCAACATGAGTTTTGAAAGATAATGGCCAAAGGCTCTGCAATGACATCTGCCAACTCCCTCAGCACCCTTGGATGCATTATAGCCAGCCACATGGATTTGTGTATGTCCAACTTTTATAAATAGTTCTTAACCTGTTCTTTCTCCATTGAGAGCTGCCCACCTCCTTTTTATACTGCATTGACTAGTGCAGTTGTCTGGGAGCTGACCTTGTCTGTGAGACAGAGGCAAAGAAAGCATTGAGTACTTCAGTTTTTCCCACGTTATCTGTCATTGGGTTACCTCCTTCATCCACTAAGGGTCCCACACCTTCCCTGATCACTCTCTTATTGCTAACATGCCTGTAGCATGTTACCCTTCACATCCCTTACTAGCTGCAATTCCTATTGTGCTTTGGTTTTCTTGATTACACCCCTGCATTCTTGAGCAATATATTTATACTCCTCCCTAATCATCTGTCCAAGTTTCCACTTCTTGTAAGCTTCATTTTTGTGTTTAAGTTTGCCAAAGATTTTGTGTTAAGCCAAGTTGGTGGCCTACTATATTTGCTTTTCTTACTGCGCATTGGGATGGTTTGTTCCTGTGCCTTCCATAAGGCTTCTTTAAAATACTGCCAGCTGTCCTGGATTCCTCTCCCCTTCATGTTAGCATTCCAGGGGATCATCCCCATCAGTTCTCTGGGGGAGTCAAAATCTTCTTTTCTGAAGTCCAGGGTGTGAATTTTGCTGCTCTGCTTTCTTTCTTTGGCTTACCGATATATTCTAAAATATGCCAGCTAAGCCAGACTTCTATTAGAGAGAAGGAAAAGGGAGAAAGATGAGAAAGAGAAGATATAAGGTAGGGAAGGAAAAGGACATATAGATGGAAGAAAGGGGGCAGGGAAGGAGACAACTAAGTTTCACATCTCGGGTTGTGTTTGAGATTTAACCAGTGCAATTAGAGATGCTGAGTCCCTTGTTTTTGCATCTCTCAGGGTTAGGCAAAGATCCTCTAGTCTCAGGAAGCATCCAGGATGATAAATCTCACTCCTTCTCCCTCTTTTAGTCAGTTATTGTTTCATTTCACTTGGCTTCCAAAGTCCACAAGTTAGGCCTAATTTTGGACACACTTAATAATCAGTTCATTGATTTTCTGTTCCACACTTCTTTTTTTTTAAACATGTATGATTTTAACACAGTCCTTGAGTTATATTAGCAGCCTTTTCACTTCTATTAATTGTCTTTTTTTGTCTCCCTTTTGTGACTTTCCCCATCAACCTGTACCGTTATATCTTATTGTGATACTTTCTAAATGTGAACTCACTTTTTACAGGTGTCCTTACAATTAGAATAAAGTTGTAGGTGCAATTATTATAACAGATCTCACTTGTGTAATCCTTCCCAGATGCTGGCATACATGGGGGGGAGGCAGAGATCCATGTCTCAGACCCCTGCCTCCCCTGATAGGCAAATTCCCTTTAGAGGTTGGGTTACATAAAGGAGGACAGGGAGGGTCGGAGGGTCACACCTTTGTAGATGGGCTGCACCTATTTTCCCCTTGCCCAATGTCCCACTGCTTCTGCTCCTATTCCTTCCCCATCACTTGACCCCTAACCTCCTCTCTCTATTACTGCCTGCTCTTATTTGTTTAATCATCCTGTCCTCCCAGTGAACATTTATTTGCCTGTGTTTTTTAGTTTAGTTCCCTTTCGTTTCAAAGCTAGTTTCAGTGCCTTCTGAATATTCTGCTGTACCCACATTCCATCCTACAAAATAAAGCCCCCCCTTTATTGTAACTGTTTATGTGACTATTGCACATAACCAGACCCATCACAATCCTATAGATGTAGTTTTCCAGACAGATAGCTTCTCTCCCTGCACATGTTCAGTATAATCCATTAAGTGCACAAAAAAGTATGCAGACCTCCTCAAGCACTTAGCTGGAAAAGCACACTCTTGGTGGTGGGTGTCATGCACTCTGCAGGGGAATCCACCAGCACGAGACCCTGGTGCATAATGATTAAGGGTAGGATTGGGTCATGGAAGTTATGGATGATGTGACTTTCTGGGACCTCCATGACTTCCTCTGGAGCAGTGTCAGCCCCAGGGCTTCTGGAGCAGCATTCCCAGGGCTGAAGCAGGGGCTGGGGTTGGCTCAGCATACCTGGGGCTGGAGCAGCAGCAAGGGAGCAGTCAGCCCTGGTGTCACCACAGCAGCAGCAGTGGCTACATTCAATCCCAGGGTCACTGGAGTGGCAGCCAGTGGTCAGCCCTAGTGCCCTACGTGCAGGAGTAGTGGCCCCTGAGGCCATCAGAAGAGCTGACCAGTGGTCTGACCCAGGACCACCAGAACAGTGATCTCCAGGGCCACTGAAGCAGCAATCAGGGTTGGTTCAACCTCCCCTGGGGCTGAGTAGCGGTGGTCAGTTCCTGCCACAGGAGCAGTAGCAGGGCTGGAGTGGCTGCAAGTCCCCAGCAGAATTCTACTTAACCCTCTTCCTTGGGTATGTTTAGTAAAAGTCAGGGACAACAGTGCTCCCTCCAATATTTTCCATCCATGAGCAGAGTGAGTTTTGTCTTGTACACCAATATTGAGGTCATGCGCACTTGTTCGGATGTGTGCCACTATGGCACCCACGTTATCAACAAATATCTTATCTATATTTTTTAAAATGTTAGGGAAGAAGAATATTAAAACAAGGGATAATTAACAAGGTGCACGACTTTAAATGTTTATTTAATATGAAGTCAAATGAAAAGAAAATTAATATTGCAAAATTTTCAGTAGTCAACTTCCTCTGTTTGTAGCCCTTGTGGGCAGAGGTGGGGCTGTGGATCTCCTAGGCTGGGCTAGAGCAGGTTGGAGATGTCACAGGAGCCATGCGTGGGATTGTTCCTCTTCCTGGCCGTGAGCTGGGAACTGCTCATGTGGCTGCACTGCAGCTTCCCCTCTCCACCACATTTTGTGCCTTTCGTTTTCCCTTCCCCCTGCAGCTGAGTCTTGGCCAAGGCTGGCAGGGGAGGGGTATTTGCTGGAATTCACAGCAAAAATCGCAGCTTTCAGCCCCCCCGCCCCCTCCCCTGGCTGGAAAACTCTCCTGTACTGGGGGAGGAGGGAAGGGGAAGGGGGACTGCTGCAGAGACCCCCTACCCCAGCAGGTCTCATTGCCTATGCAGAGGCCCCATCCTCTCCCCACTCCTCAGGCCGGGGTCCTGGTTGTGGCCAAGCCCCAGCCTGCGTTGTTAGGAGCCAGACTGAGGAAAAACCTCCCGGAGCTGGCAGGTGTGGATGCACCAGGCAGAGGCCAGGCCCTGCCAGGACAGGAGCCAGTGTGGTGGGCGGAGATTTGGCTGCCTGCTGCTTTGGCTGGTGTGCAGAAGGAAGGCAGAAGACAGAAGGGGCCAAGAAGGAGCAGTTGCAAAGCCCGGTGTCTGGCCCTGGAGGAAACCTGGCCTGTGGTCGGGGGTGCAGGTGGAAACAGGGTCGTGGCTCTGTCCTGTCCCTGTCAGAGACACTGGCCTTCCCTGGCTGCACCAAAAACCCGACGAGCCCCAAGTTCTCCTCCAAGCTGGGACATCCCCAGATGGTGACTGGCTATAGAGAGGGACACCTGTAACAAGTTTCTCACAATGGGGGAGGGAGACCCCCTTGCCCAGGCATTGTCCTGCTGCTCTCCCATGCTGGTGTCTTGTCCCCGAATCCTCACCCTGCTGCTTCCCACTGGCAGGACCTGTGCAGAGCACTCTCCGGGTGGCAGCTGGCACCTCCCTGTACCATGCTAGTCATGGCTGGCAGCAGATACACAGAGTCTTGTCTTGCCCGTTTCTGCTGACTTCGGTGTGTGGGAGCCAGAGGCACCAATGGCCTGGCCCCTGGCTGCTGCTTTGGGGACAATGGGGTAGTTAAGGGAGCAGAGTCGTTCAAGGGGCAAGGAGCAGTGTCAAGTGTTGGGGGAGTGTCCTGCTTCCCCAACCCTACGGGTCAGCCTCTTTTATGGGGTGGTAGAGAGACCTCCCGCAGTGAGGGGCAGCTCTGGACTGAGTGCTCACGGCATGGTTCTGGGGCCTCAGCCCCTCCCAGACCTGGAGCTACAGGCATGGGATAGATCCAGGCCTCCTGCTTTAGCCCTCCTCTCCCCACAAACAGAAAGCCCTGAAGCAATGGCCACAGGGAGCCCCTAGTATGGTGGCCAGGCCTGAGGTGGATCCCACTGTTGCATCCCAAGCCCAGAAGCTACAAGTGTGGAGGGGGGTCTCCAACCTGGCTGGGGAGCTTGTAGGGTCACAAGTGTTGTAAGTAGGGTGCCCAGTCTCATCCCCACCTGTGCAGTGACCCCTGCTCAAGGGGGCATTCATGGTCCTAGGCCAGGTCCAGCTTGACCTCTACCTGCAGCACTTTTTGCAGTGTCGGCTTAGCTAATGGCTGGGCTGAGACCTGCTAAACTCATTTCATGTGTGCACCTTGCATGCAGCCATCTGGGCTTACATTGAGCCAGAGCCAAGATTCCCCTCCCTGGCCCACAGCATGACCCTGCCCCATGTGGCTCCCCAGTGACAGGAGCTGTGTGTGTAGGTCTGAAGCTGGGGCCAGGGACACATGGTGATCTCCCAGCTGTTCCTACCACGCAGCTCTGGCCCGGTCCCAGCCCCAGCCACCTGCCATGTGGCTCCAACCCCAGCTGCTGGAGCAGCCACTGCCTGCCACATGGCTCGGGCCCCAGCTGCCCGCCACAAAGCTTCAGCCCCAGCTCTAGCCGCCAGAGCAGCCGCCACCTGCAACATGGCTCAGGTCCTGGCCCCAACAACAGCTGCTGTGCACCTCACAGCTTGGACCCCGGCCCCAGAAGTAGCTGCCGCCCCTGACATGGCTTGAGCCCTGGCTCTGGCAGGTGCTGCCTGCTACCCACCATGTGATTAAGACGCCAGTCCCAGCTGCCAGAGCAGCCTCCTGCCGAGCACCATGCAGGTCCTCTGGCCCCGGCTGCCTGAGCAGCTGCCTGCTGCCTGCCACACTGATGCATGGCTCTGCTTAGGGGGTGGGCTGGGTTGAAATGTCCCCTGCACGCCTGCTAAAGCGTGCACCTTAGAGGAAACTTAGGTTATGGGCTTCCATAAATTTTTGTTTATAGCCTGCAACCTGTCACTGAGTTTCACCAAAAATAACCCATGACACAACCTTAACCTTAATCGTGAGCTGGGCCCTGGTTTAATCTCTATCTGGATATATCTACACTACAAAGTTAATTCGAACTAACAGACGTTAGTTCGAATTAACTTTAATAGGCGCTACAAATACAAACCGCTAGTTCGAACTTAATTCGAACTAGCGGAGCTCTTAATTTGAACTAGGTAAACCTCATTCTACGAGGACTAACGCCTAATTTGAAATAAGTAGTTTGAACTAAGGGCTGTGTAGCCACTTGATTCGAACTAGTGGGAGGCTAGCCCTCCCCAGCTTTCCCTGGTGGCCACTCTGGGCACCACCAGGGAAACTCGTCTGCCCCCCTCCCGGCCCCGGAGCCGTTAAAGGGGCACGGTCTGGCTACGGTGCCCGTGCCAGGTGCAAGCCTGCCAGCACCCAGCCAGCAGACCCTGCACCTGGCACGGCTCGAGCCAGCCACCCGATGCCCCCCAGCCCTCCCCCTCTTCCTGGGACCAGGCTGGCGGCTGCCGACAGCGGCCAACACCAGCTACCCCGGAGGGGATGGACCGAATACAATGACCAAGCCATTTGTCTCGTGCCATCCATCTCCAGCCTGCCACAAACAGAGGCCAAGGACACCATTTCTATCCCCTGGCTAATACCACTCCATGGACCCAACCTCCATTACTTTATCTAACTTCTCTTTAAACTCTGTTCTAGTTCTAGCCTTCACAGCCTCCTGCAGCAAGGAGTTCCACAGCTTGACTATTTGCTTTGTGAAGAAAAACTTTCTGTTATTAATTTGAAGCCTGCTACCCATTCATTTCCTTTGGTGTCCCCTAGTCCTTCTATTATGGGAACTAATGAAGAACTTTTCTTTATGCACCCTCTCCACACCACTCTTGCTTTTATAGACCTCTATCATATCCCCCCTCCGTCTCCTCTTCTCTAAGCTGAAAAGTCCCAGTCTCTTTAGCCTCTCTTCATATGGGACCTGTTCCAAACCCCTGATCATTTTAATTGCCCTCCCCTCTCCCACCCTCTCTCTTCCCCTCTCCCACCTTTTTTTCCCAGTCTCCCCGAGTTTTGTTCAATAAAGAGAGTTTCTGTTTTTGAACACACATGCCCTTTATTTTGTACATCAGGAAGGAGAGTTAGGGAGGGGTAAGTGGAAGGAGGTAAGGGAGGAATGGGGTATGAGCCCCCGATGGGGAGGACTGGGGTGGCTCTGCGTGCTCCTCGGGGTGGAAGCTCTCCTGCAGCCCCCCGATTGACCCCTCCCCCCCGGATGGCAGCCTGTGGCAAGTGCAGCAGGGTTGATGGCCGAGTGCTGTGATGTGCCAAGTGTGGGCACTCAGGGCACTCCAAGCCAGGACTTTTTTGCAAGCGGGGAACCCTGAGAACTGTCTGTCTGGGGTGGAGGTCTGGTCCCTTTAAGTACAGCCCTCGGCTAGCCTGAGACAGCAGCTCCACGCTGTAAGTCCTAATCTGATGCCCTGCTGGCACTGGTTCTGGCCATCCTTAACCTCGGTTCAGGGTCCACTCAATGTGGACATGCTAGTTCGAATTACTAAAATGCTAATTCGAACTACTTTTTAGGTCCAGATGCACTAGTTCAAATTAGCTTAGTTCGAATTAACTAATTCGAATTAAGTTAGTTCGAATTAGTGCTGTAGTGTAGACATACCCCCAGTGAGCAGAAATCGGTTGTCAAAATCTGTCAATTTTCTTAAAAAGCCTTTTTTTCTCCCTGGGTGCTGTTCCTCAGGAACCCTGTGATCAAATGACTCCACATTTGAATCAGTAAGAGAACCTCGTCTCCAGGGTCATACCAAAACCCAAGCAATGTATGGATTTTAGAGCTCTGAGAAGAATCAAGCTTTAAACAGAATGTCGGTCTTTCTCTTAACCATAACTACAGCAGGTTGTTTTACTCGCATGAATAGTCCCATTGACTTTAATGCGAACGGGATCTTGCCCTGAGTGTTTGTTAGTTAAAGCAACCAACCAAAAATAAACCCAACTGCTTAATTTTAATGAATTGTGCAATCCAATCTTTCCTAATTCCCTCTTCAGATAAATAACAGATGAAAATTGGCAACAATGGTGTCAGATGTTCAAGTGTAACATGAAAAGTGTAAATCCCAGAACTCAACTGTGCCACAAACAATTATAATGATTTTGACACAAGGTATTTTCCTGGGCATTACTGACTGGAACAACTGGGTGGATTGAGGTTATATTTCATGCCATAAAATTATTGCATGTTAGTCTTTTATGGGTAGGAATTCTCCAGCCTCTCTTTAATTATTATTGCAATAACATAAAAATAAAAAAATGTAAATAGTGTTTTCTAATAAAAAATGACTGTGTTTGTTCTCTGAAAAAAATAAAGACATTAACGAGATTTTTTCTGCCTTTCCTCATTTGTTTGATGGAAGCTAAATCTGACTGTCATACAAGCCCAGATTTATGTGTAGGTTGTAAAAAAAGTTTTTAATCTTCTCTAGAGTGTAAAACCTAGCTTCAAACTGACATGCTGCTTCCTTCTTGGACTTGTACTAAATATTACAGTTGCAGTTTAGCTCCTGGCTAAGTGTTGTGATGGGAAAAAATAGCTAAGCACAACCTACACATGAATAAGAACTGCTTGTAATTAATATTTTATAACCTTCACCATGACTTTTTTCATCTACAGTTTTGAAAGTTAGCTACTCCTATTATATACTCTGAAACATCATCTTCTGAAACATTTGAAATAAAATGTTTACATAGTTTAACAGCATGATGAGCAAAAGTAAATATCAGATGTGCTGTGGATGGTTCACTGGTAATATAAACATCTTATAAACATAATGTTCTGGGGCTTGGGTGCTTTGTTAATGTTAGTATAAAGGATGCTAAAATACGCATTAGTTGAATACAATGTTGACAGTAATTTTGTATAACAAAAAAATGAGCCACTGGATTGCAATTAATAAAAAATTGTGAGAATGGGCAGCTATTAAAATCATAGTTAATATTTAAGAGAAAATGCTGTTCCATCATATTTTGGCAGTGGGAGTTCACATAACTTAATGTTTAATGTTAGATCTTTCCTAGTATCATGTGTGTGTGTGTGTGTGTGTGTGTGTGTGTGTGTATTTTTGTGAAAAACCCATTTGGTTGTCTGACTATAAATTTGGTTGGGGGATCAAAGCACTGGCTTTTCTTAAGAAACCATTGCAAAGTTTCCTTTTCAGAAACAAACTCTTAAAGTTGACGATCTTGGTAACTAATTATCAGTAACCAGCTTTTATTTTCTGGGGGGAAGAAAGGAAAAGCCATTTAGAAAAGTCCTGGGAGGTCAGATGTGACAGCATTGTTCTATTCTCTGAGGGTATGTCTACACTACAAAGTTAATTCAAACTAACAGCTGTTAGTTAGAATTAACTTTCATAGGCACTACACATGCAAACCGCTAGTTCGAACTTAATTCGAACTAGTGGAGCGCTTAATTCGAACTAGGGAAACCTCATTCTACGAGGACTAACGCCTAGTTCTAATTAAGTAGTTCGAATTAAGGGCTGTGTAGCCACTTAATTCGAACTAGTGGGAGGCTAGCCCATCCCAGCTTGCCCTTGTGGCCACTCTGGGCCAAACCAGGGAAACTCTTCTGCCTCCCTCCCGGCCCCAGAGCCTTTAAAAGGGCATGGTCTGGCTTGTGCCAGGTGCAAGCCTGCCAGCACCTAGCCAGCAGAGCCTACACCTGGCACGGCATGAGCCAGCCACCCGCTGTCACCCAGCCCTCTGCCTCTTCCCGGAGCCAGGCTGGCGGCTCTCAGGAGCCTGCCCAGGGCCGCAAGAGGCAGGCATCCGCCTGGTCTAGTGCAGAGATTGTGGACCTCATCCAGGTTGGGGGGAGGCCTCCAATGTCCACAACCTCCGCACTAGGCACAGGAAAGTGGCTGTCTAGGGCAGGATAGCTGCCAGCCTGGCCACCAAAGGCCATGTGCGAACCCAGGAGCAGGTTTGCATGAAAATAAAGTTGGTCCAGTGAGACCCCCGACCCTGAGCCCTGAGCTTAGAAGATAAGAACCAAACCAAAGGTCCATCTAGCCCAGTAGCCTGTCTGCCAACAGCGGCCAACACTAGGTACCCTGGAGGGGATGGACCGAAGACAATGACCAAGCTATTTGTCTCGTGCCATTCATCTTCAGTCTTCAACAAACAGAGGCCAGGGACACCATTTCTACCCCCTGGCTAATATTACTCTATGGACCCAACCTCCATGACTTAATGTAACTTCTCTTTAAACTCTGTTATAGTTCTAGCCTTCACAGCCTCCTGTGGCAAGGAGTTCCACAGGTTGACTATTTGCTTTGTGAAGAAGAACTTTCTTTTATTAGTTTGAAGCCTGCTACCCATTTATTTCATTTGGTGTCCTCTAGTCCTTCTATTATGGGAACTAATGAAGAACTTTTCTTTATGCACCCTCTCCACACCACTTATGACTTTATATACCTCTATCATATCTCCCCTCAGTCTCCTCTTTTCTAAGCTGAAAAGTCCCACTGTCTTTAGCCTCTCTTCGTATGGGACCTGTTCCAAATCATTTTAGTTGCGCTTTTCTAAACCCTTTCCAAGGCCAAAACATCTTTTTTGAGGTGAGGAGATCACATCTGTACACATTACTGAAGATATGGCGTACCATAGTTTTATACTTCCCCTCCTCCTTCTTCCCCTGGCTTCCCCCTTCAGCTCCCTCCTCCCAGGTTTCTCCCTCCCCACTCCCACCCTCTCTCTTTCCCTCTCCCACCTCCTTTCCCCAGTCTCCCCAGAAGTTAATCCTCGCCTCCCCCCCAGTTTTGTTAAATAAAGAGAGTTTCTATTTTTGAACACACATGTCCATTATTTTTTACATCAGGAACGGAGGCTAGGGAGGGGAAAGTGGAAGGAGGTGAGGGAGGAATGGGGCACAAGCCCCCAGTGGGGAGTACTGGGGTGGCTTTGCGGGTTCCTTGGGGTGGAAGCTCTCCTGCAGGGCCTCATGGATCTTGACAGCCCCCCGATTGACCCTCCTGGATGGCAGCCTGTGGCAAGTGCAGCTGGACTGATGGCCGAGTGCTGTGATGTGCCGAGTGTGGGCACTCCAAGACAGGACTGCTTTGCTGTCCCTCATTGAGGTAGACAAGCTAGCAGGGAACCCTGAGAACTGTCTGTCCGAGGTGGGGGTCAGGTCCCTTTAAGCACAGCCCTCGGCTAGCCTGAGACAGCAGCTCCACGCTCTAAGTCCTAACCTGATGCCCTGCCGACACTGGTTCTGGCCAGTCTTAAGTTCGGTTCAGGGTCCACTCAATGTGGACATGGTAGTTCGAATTAGCAAAATGCTAATTCGAATTAGTTTTTAGGTCTAGATTCACTAGTTCGAATTAGCTTAGTTCGAATTAACTAATTCGAATTAAGTTAGTTCGAATTAGTGCTGTAGTGTTTATTTTTATTTGATCTTGGAGACTTGAATTATAGAGTCTGCTATGGAGTGGAATCTGCACTGGTTGCATTAGTCATAAGTCTCTTAGCTATGGATGAAGATGAGTCCTATTACTATTCTTAGGGCCTTTCTAGACCCACTTTAAAGGTCATTTATACATCCGTTATGACTGGTTTGATTCTTGGAGATCCAGCAGCAACCTTTGTTACCATTGACCATGAGGTTTTTTTTTAAGGCATCTGCAGACTCCACTTAGTGAGAATGGTTGAAATTGCTTGAAATTACTCATCCACTGTCTTTCTGACCTCTCAGAAGGTAGTGGTGGTCAATTGTACCTGTGTCCCACCCTTTTGTCATGCTAAATATCCTGGGCTCTCTTGAAGAAGTATGTCATTGGGAGTGCTAATGAGGGCATAGGGACTGCAATGTATTCCGTATTCTGGTGACGTCCATTTTTATGTCTACTGCCTCTCAGAAAGATGGACTACCCACACATATGGGGAAGCCCTCTGATCAGCACAGGTAGCATAGTCACTGAAGTGCTGCTGCACTTCTATAGTGGTTTAAGTATAGACAAGCCCTATAAGTATGTCTACACTGCAACTGGGAGGTGTGATTGCAGTACAATAGGAGGTGTGAACCACATTGAGCATGTGTAGAACAAAGTTAGCTTAAGTGACAATAGCAGTGAATTCTCAGCAGCACTATAAGTGCCCAGGGTCCTGGGTGAGCAAAGTTGCTGCCATCAGTGTTAGCATGGCTGCTGTTGTCTGGTGCATCTCTGTGGTACTCTGGTAGGGTATGTCTACACTACAGCGCTAATTCGAACTAACTAATTAGCACAGCTAGATTTAAAAACTAGTTCGAATTAGCGTTTTGCTAATTCGAACTAGCATGTCCACACAGAGTAGACCCTAAACAGAGGTTAAGGCTGGCTGGAAGTAGTGCAGGCAGGGCATCAGATGAGGACTTAGAGCATGGAGATGCTCTCTCAGGCTAGCCGAGGGCTGTGCTTAAAGGGACCCGACCTCCACCCCAGACAGACAGTTCTCAGGGTTCCCCGCTTGCAAAGCAGTCCTGGCTTGGAGTGCCCTGAGTGCCCACACGCAGAACATCACAGCACTCGGCCATCAGCCCGGCTGCACTTGCCACAGGCTACCATCCGTGGGGAGGGGTCAGTCGGGGGGCTGCAGGAGAGCTTCCATCCCGAAAAGCCCGCAGAGCCAGCCCAGTCCTCCCTATTGGGGGCGCGTACCCCATTCCTCCCTCACCTCCTTCCACTTACCCTTCCCTAGCCCCCCTTCCTGATGCACAAAATAAAGAAAACGTGTGTTCAAAAACAGAATCTCCCCCTGGGAGAGGGGAGGGCAACTAAAATGATCAGGGGTTTGGAACAAGTCCCATATGAAGAGAGGCTAAAGAGACTGGGACTTTTCAGCTTAGAGAAGAGGAGACGGAGGGGGGATCTGATAGAGGTCTATAAAAGCAAAAGTGGTGTGGAGAGGGTGCATAAAGAAAAGTTCTTCATTAGTTCCCATAACAGAGGGTATGTCTACACTACCCTCCTAGTTAGAACTAGCGGGGTAATGTAGGCATACCGCACTTGCAAATGAAGCCCGGGATTTGAAATTCAAATCCCGGGCTTCATTTGCAAGTGCGGTATGCCTACATTACCCCGCTAGTTTGAACTAGCGGGGTAGTGTAGACATACCCAGAAGGACTAGAGGACACCAAAGGAAAGGAATGGGTAGCAGGCTTCAAACTAGTAACAGAAAGTTCTTCTTCACAAAGCAAAGAGTCAAGCTGTGGAACTCCTTGCTGCAGGAGGCTGTGAAGGCTAGAACTAGAACAGAGTTTAAAGAGATGTTAGATCAAGTCATGGAGGCTGGGTCCATGGAGTGGTATTAGCCAGGGGGTAGAAATGGTGTCCCTGCCCAAAGTTTGTGGAAGGCTGGAGATGGATGGCACGAGACAAATGGCTTGGTCACTGTCTTCCGTCCATCCCCTCCAGGGTACCTAGGGTTGGCTGCTGTCGGCAGACAGGCTACTGGGCTAGATGGGCCTTTGGTCTGACCCAGTACTGCCATTTTAAGCTCAGGACTCAGGGTCGGGGGTCTCAGTGGACCCCCTTGATTTTCATGCACACCTGCTCCTGGGTGGCCAGGCTGGCAGCTCTCCTGCCCTAGATGGCCACTTTCCTGTGCCTAGTGCGGAGTTCGTGGACGAGGTCCACGATGTCTGCACTAGACCAGGCGGGTGCCCGCCTCTTGCGGTCCTTGCCAGGCTCCCGGGAGCCACCAGCCTGGTCCCGGGAAGAGGCGGAGGGCTGGGGGGCATCGGGTGGCTGGCTCATGCCGTGCCAGGTGCAGGGTCTGCTGGCTGGGTGCTGGCAGGCTTGCACCTGGCACGGGCACCGTAGCCAGCCTGTGCCCCTTTAAGGGCTCCGGGGCCGGGAGGGGGGCAGACGAGTTTCCCTGGTGGTGCCCAGAGTGGCCACCAGGGAAACCTGGGGAGGGCTAGCCTCCCCCTAGTTCGAATTAAAGGGCTATACACCCCTTAATTCGAACTAGTAAGTTCGAACTAGGCTTAGTCCTCGTAGAATGAGGTTTACCTAGTTCGAACTAAGCGCTCCGTTAGTTCGAATTAAGTTCGAACTAGCGGAGTGCCAGTGTAGCGCCTATTAAAGTTAATTCGAACTAACGTCCGTTAGTTCGAATTAACTTTGTAGTGTAGACATACCCGTAAGGAGAAGCACAGCTAGTACTTTGCTTTTGGTGGAGTCTCTATGGACACTGGGGAAAGCTTAGAGCAATGCAGTTCTTTCTACTCATTGAAAAAGGTGAGTCTTGTGTTTGTTGCGGTGCTCAACTGTTGGTACTTACCAACACAAAGGGTGGGACTGAAGGGCCATAGTCTGACCTTTCCCATTTCAGGCATAAGTGCTGACTTCCAGATTTCCTGGGGAGTGTATGACCCCCCCCCAGCTCTGAACTAGGCCCCGCCCAGGCCCCAACCCTTCCTCCATTGCCCTACCCTCTCCTCTGAGGATGCCCCATTGTTCAGCTGGTGCCATCCGGTAGTGGGGGGACACAACCTAAAGGGCAGGTAATGTGTGTCCCCTTCTGCCCAGCTATGGGGCCACTGTACTCTCTCCACCCCATGGTACCTGCAGGGGGTTACTTTGTCCTCTCGCCATGCCTTCCTCCCTCTGGCATGATCTGCCATTCTCCCTGGCAGGTAGGACCCCAAGCATGGAGCAGGAGGGAACCACTTTCAATGGCAGGCCCTCCTGGTTGCTGCTCTGCCATCCTGCCTGGAAGATGCCTGAGAGAGTCCAAATGGGGAGGTGATGGCTTCCGCTTCACGACTGGCTCAGCTACTGGACACCTGTGCACCCATGCTGGGGCAGGGAATGAAAGTCACCTCCAGAGCTAGGGTCTGTCAGGCACCTGACCTGCAGAGCGGCATCTCAGTGGCTGGGTGCGGCTGGTTCTGCCCTTTCTGCTCCTGATATCTTGGCTGTGAATCTCCCAGGTTTGCCTCCTGCTCCTGCCCACCAGTGTCTCCTGCATGCCACCATCAGCTCGGCTGCTTGGTGGCATGCCAGAGGCTCTGGTGGGTATGGGGACAAGGACAAGTTGATTGGTGGGGTCCACCTCTGCTTGGAGGCACTGGGATGGAGGGGAGGAAGGAGAAGAGAGGCTTGCCAGTGTGCTTCCAGGGCTGGAGTACCCACAGAAGTGGCGCCTATGATTTCAGGCATATATTCTTTGGTTTGGTAAATTATTCCAGTGATACCAGCCTGCAGTCACCCCTTTCAATGCTTAAAAATAAATACTATTTATCTGATTCGTTTAAGCTCATCTGTACTGCTCAAGCCGGAGTTTGGCCCTAAGATGTTGTCCTAAATCTATTTGTAATAAACCCGTATCATAAATATAATGGGCCAGATTTTCAGTGTGTTATACCCAAGAGTTTTAAGAACTACTTTCTTTTGCAGAGCTTTTTTTAAAATTAATCTTTTGTGGCACAGCTTGTTTGAAGTCAATGGAACTAAGCTCATTTATACCAGGAGAACGTGACCTTGTTTATTTCTATAAAAACACAATGCATTGCTGTGAGGACTGTTATTACGTTGCATGTAGCAATTTCAAAGTGAATTTTATTGAAAAATAAAAATGCTTGTCAGTAACACCTTTTATATTGAGGTGGTCTTAAAACAGTTTGATTTTATAAAGAGAAAGTGGCACAATATAATGAAGTCTGTTACAAAAAATAACACAATCTTGATGTTATGGCAGCCAACCAGTATGTTTGCATATCAACATAATGATGAAGCCTAGCACATGGAAATTTTATAATCTAAGGCAGGTGTGACAGGGTCAGACCAGAGGGCTGCTACAGAGGGGGAAAAAGGCAGCCCCAGAAGCTTAAAAGGCCTGCTAAATAAAAGCGGAGGGGGCAGGACAATTAGGCTACATCTACTTGCTGTCTACACTGGCGGGGAGTTCTTGCGCAAGAACACAGACATTATAATGTGTGGAATCAGTGCCTCTTGTGCAAGAACTCTGATGCTCCTGCTCAGGAATAAGCCCTCTTGTGCAACTGTTCTTGTGCAAGAAGCCAGTGTAGACAGGCAACATGAATTTCTTGTGCAAGAAAGCCCGATGGCTAAAATGGCTATCGGAGCTTTCTTGCGCAAGAGAGTGTCTACACTGGCACGGATGCTCTTGCGCAAAAGCAAATCTCTTGTGCAAATCTCTTGTACCAGTGTAGACACTCTCTTGTGCAAATACTTTAACGCAAGAACTCTTGTGTTAAAAAGTATTTGCACAAGATTGTGCCAATGTAGACATAGGCTTAGAAGCAGCTAGTAGGGAGCTGGCCCAGCCAGACTGAGGCCAGCTTACTCTACTTCAGGCCTTCTGGAAGCCTTTAAAAGACTCCCCAGTTGGAAAGTGGGAGAGGAAATTGAGAGGATAGAAGAGAGGTAGCAAGTAAGACGGAGCATCTTTAGAGCAGGAACAGCAGGGGAGGGACTCCCAAAGGAGTGGCTGGGTTCGCTACCCCTGCAAGCTCCAGCCCCTGGGGAAAGGGGAAAGCTGCCAGCCCAAACAGTGGCCTGGGAAAAAGGTGCCCTTGCCACTTATGGAAACTAGCCAAAGAACAGAACTGATCTAGCCAGGTAGAAGTGGGTGAGCAGAGAAATGCTACTATTAAAAAGTAAACATGATGGAAATCTAATTAGGTTTGTCATTTAGAACAGGTTTGATTAAACATCTGTCAAGGGAAAGCCCATTTACTAACTTGTATTGATTTTTGGGGAGATAAAGTACATACTTTGAATTTCAGAGACTATCAGAAAAGAGAACTAGTATGAGGAAATGCATGATTCTATACAAATATTAAGTTCATTAATTATAAAGGGGAATTTCACAGATATAGTATATATGGTGATTTCTTCTAGGGAAAAAGTTTGTTTGGCTAAAAGGAAAATTTGGCTGTCAATTGCAGCTATGCCTTAAAATAAATAAAGCTCTGAGGGCTGCTCTTATATGCCATTCTATTACTATTTTTTCAATATTATACAAAATTGTTTGTTGAATTATTTGATCAGTCTTTTACAAGGGTTGGTCAAACTTTCTGCTGTAGAGCTCCTGTGTTACCAATTAAGGTAAAGAATATGGCCAGATACGTCTCTCAGCAGTGTTAACAACTTGTGAGTGTGTGGCAACTGTGTGTGTGCATGAGTACTATGTTCATTATAAAATATGATTAGCTTTCAGTTTTACTCAAAGTGATCTTTCAGTTGCAATATCAGTGTAACATCCCAGGACTCTTTTTCTAGTAACATGCTGTCTGTATTTGATTTAGTGTTTGTTTTCACTATATCAGATTGAGTACAACACAACAGGAACTAGGGAAAAGTTCATATTGCTAGTTTTATAGACCCTGCCCAAATAAGAAGGAAAGAACAAAATTTTAAAAAGAAATAGTTTAGCTTATAAAATTAGTAGCAACTGACTCAAAGCAAGGGGAGTTTTAATAGTATTCTAGTAAAGAGATGTCTGCGTTATAAATATAGTCAAAAAAGCATACTTCTAAGATCAAGAGTTAATAATGGCAACAGTGGTATCCCTTTTCTTCCGAAGTTTTTGAATTAGGGCTTCTTGCTTACTGGTCACCCTGTATTGAAACTGTGTCATGGTATTAATCTGTAGTGTCAACCAGAGAATAAACTACCTGGGCTGCTACAGATCATTAAAAGAATGCACAAATATGCACCCTTTTGTCCTGATTCTGCTCTCAGTTATGCCATGTCAAATCCAAAGAAACTCTATTTGTGTAATTGAGTGTAGAATAATGCCCTACGTTTCTCATAGTACAGTAAAACTCCAATAGTCCAGCATCCAATAGTCCAGCACTCCTGATAGTCCGGCATCAAAATGGCAAGAGCCTAGTGAGTGAGTTTCGGCAAAAAATGAATCACAAGGTAACAGCGGCAGCAGCTGAACTGAACAAAAAGGGTAAAAAATTCTTTAAAAAACTAAAACATTACAGTATACTGTATACAGTATGTACAATAAAAAGAGTTAAGAACACTTTATATACAGTATATAATGTATACAGTATATATATAAAACCATTTTATAGTACCTCCTGATAGTCTGGCATATTTGATAATCCGGCACCACCTATGTCCCATAGGTTCCGGATTATCGGAAGTCTACTGTACATTCTCTCCATAAACACCTTCCATTTCTTCATGTAGACTCCGAGCTTGCCCATGGCTTCATTTAGATACATTACTGTTCCTATATGGAGTCTCACTGAATACATTAATAAGCTCTAGCTCCTATATAGGGCTTTTCTTCCATAGATCTCAAAGCACTTTGCAAAGGCTGTCAGGATCATTCCCATTTTACAGACAGGAAAACTGAGGGAAGTGACTTATCCAGGGTTCCTCAGCAGGCCAGTGGAAGTGCTGGAAAGTGTTCTTATTCATTAGGCCACATTATCCTTTCCACACTATAGCCTTCTCCACAAACACAGATACATTTATTCTCTGAGGGTATATCTACACTGCCACCCTAGTTCAAACTAGGGTGGCTAATGTGGGCATTCGAAGTTGCAAATGAAGCCTGGGATTTAAATATCCTGGGCTTCATTTGAATCTTGCCGGGTGCCGCCATTTTTAAATCCCCCTCAGTGCGGACTCCGTGCCCGCAGCTACACGCGGCACGGAGTAGGTAGTTCAAATTAGGTGTACCGGTGGTTCCACAAGGTGTACCGGTAGTTCGAATTAGAGCACTACCTACTCCATGCCGCGTGTAGCCACGGGCATGGAGTCCACACTAAGGGGGATTTAAAAATGGTGGCGCCCAGCAAGATGCAAAGGAAGCCCGGGATATTTAAATCCTGGGCTTCATTTGCAATTTCAAATGCCTACATTAGCCACCCTAGTTCGAACTAGGGTGGCAGTGTAGACATACCCTGAGCACTCAGTAAGGTGCCAGGGGCTGATACAAACCCTTTAAAAAAGATGGACCTTAAGAGTTAGCAACCTATGAAGAAAACATGTAGGCAAAGAGCTTTGCATAATACTTGTGCGTCATGATGCAATAGTTCAGAAAAATAGAAGATGGTACCAGGATCTTTCACCTAAGCTATAATGACACTGAAGCAGGTAATGACCCTGATGAGGAACTGTGCATCTAAAACCCAGGTGATGTTGTTGAGTTGCTTGTTCCAGAGAGGCCAAAGACTCAGAAAGAAATGGGAGACGGGCAGAAACCCATATGCCCCGAAGTTGTCCAGACTGCTTTCAAGACCAAATAAGCCATGATTCTATTATCCTTGTTCCCATCCCTGATCATAACCAGATGGAAAGACAAGAGTCTTGGGAACTGGCATCAGCATAGCAACCAATCAAAGTACTTCATGCCCGGCAGTCAGAGAGGGAGAATAGGATTGATGGTCAGAGGGAAGATGTGACTGTGGATTAAGTGACATTTACTAGATGAATATCTCAGGGTTTTTGTTGTTAATAGGAATCTTCCCTGAGTTAATGGAAATTTCCTTTTACTTGCCAGATGTTACCATCTGTATGTCTGTTCTGTCCACTTTGACTTTTAAGGCTTTGATTTATATCTGCAAGAAGCTGTGGCCAAGTGGGGTTGCAGAATCTAAAACAAAGAGTTTTCAGGGGAATGTGAATACTACTGGATGCTCTTGAACTTTTGAAAGAAAGATACACCTTTAAAAAAGCCATTAAAAAATCTGGGGGATATATCCTGTCTCCCTACTGCTGCACAGAGGGATCTATATCTTGTCAAACTTACCTTCCCTGAGGTAGCTCTGTGTAGTTTCTGCTACTCACAGTATGGCTATGTCTACACTGGCAGATTCTTGCGCAAGAACGGCCATACTTGCGCAAGAAGCTGTGAGCATAGACATAGCCTACGGGTGGCTGGTGGATAAAGAAGACCCACAGGTGTGCTGCTGCATTAATTGGGCCATGAATCAGTCTCAGTTCAGAAATATCTAATGATAGAAATGTAATTCTGTTTCAAAGCTAGTTTAATCTGCTCTATGACTTTAATGAATTAAGGAAAATGAATTTCCTAGAGGCTCTGGTAGATGCAATATGTTTTATGATTTTCTTTTCTCTCTCTCTCTCTCTCTCTGCAGTTATTGTGGCTTGGATGAACACCAAGAAAAACAATAAACAACTCTAAATGTATTTCAGCACTGTGACAAAAGTTGCCTGTGCAACATCCCGCAGACTGAGATGACAATGTACTTAAGTGGGGTTGAGATCTCAGGAAGGATGCAGTTTTGTGAATCTGTCAATAGTTCCTGCATAAAAAGCAGCTGGTCAAGCAATATACGTATTTCCATGTATATCTTCATGATGTGCATCATCCTGGCCACATTGGCTGGAAATCTGACTGTTATCATCTCAATAGTGCACTTCAAGCAGCTCCATACACCTACAAATTTTTTGATCCTTTCCATGTCTACTGTTGACTTCTTATTGGGGTGCTTCATCATGCCTTATAGTATGGTGAGGTCTGTTGAGCACTGCTGGTACTTTGGAGAACTCTTCTGCAAAATCCACACTAGCATAGACATTATGCTGAGCACAGCCTCCATTTTCCATCTTTCCTTCATTTCTGTTGATCGCTACTATGCTGTGTGTGATCCACTGAGATACAAATCTAAGATCAATATTTACATCATAGTCATCATGATCGTCATCAGTTGGACCATCCCTGCTATTTTTGCTTTTGGGATGATCTTTCTGGAGCTAAATTTAAAAGGAGCAGAAGAGATTTTCTATAATCACATCCACTGCGTTGGAGGCTGTTTTGTCTTTTTCAGTGGAACTTCAGGTGTGGTGGCCTCCATGATTTCATTCTACATCCCTGGATTTGTTATGTTGTGCGTCTATGGGAAAATATATGCTATAGCCAAGAGGCAGGCAAGATCCATTAAAGATGCAACTAGTCAAACACAGATCAGATTTGAAATGAAGCATCACATTTCTCGAAGCAGAGAAAGGAAAGCTGCAAAGACATTAGGCGTAGTGATGGGTGTTTTTCTCATATGCTGGTCTCCATTTTTCTTCTGTACTGCCACTGACCCCTTTCTGAACTACTCCACACCACCTATCCTCATTGATGCATTGGTGTGGTTTGGTTACTTGAATTCTACATTTAACCCATTAGTGTATGCATTTTTTTACATGTGGTTTCGCAAAGCACTAAAGCTGATTCTGTTTGGTAAAGTTTTCCAACAGGACTCTTCCAGAACTCGATTAATTTTAGAATAACATACTTAGAATGTTTGGACTTGCTACATTTAGCAATTGGTTGGAGATTGGGCTTACAAAGATAACAGGAAAAGAGAGGGAATCATCAGCTGTTTGTTTACCCGCTTTTCCAGTCTGTTTCAGGTTGCAAACTGTGATACCTTAAACCTTGTCTCAGTACAACATAGAAATTGCACCTAATTAGACTCAGTGCTTTGGTTATTATTATTAATGATTGATTTAGTACTTACAATGTGCTCAGCTCTGTACAATACACAAAAGTAAAGAGGGAACTTGCAATTTGAAAGGACATTGCATCACTTTGAATGGAGAAATCATTTAATTCTACTACTCTAAGCACTGTTATCTTTAGGAAGGCCTGTCTCTCATGTATTAAGAAAGAAAACACACAACAGATTTCATTGTTGAATGGAGGTTTGAATGAATCTACAACCCTCTGAGCGAAGCAACAAAGGGCTTGTCTTTTGAATTTCCACCAATGACCCAAAGATGAAAGAGTATAGCTCTTATCATAAAGCTCTGATCCCTTCTAATATAGCTTAATATTTCTTATGTGATAATTTAAGATTCTAATTGTAAATGGGATCTGAACAGTATCAGAAGCAGAACTTCAGCAAACAGAACTCGGAAACAACACTTAATACATAGAGCGGGCCTGCACAACTCGGAAAGCGGTGAGGGCCATATTACTCCAAAGAAAACAGCTGCAGGCCGCAAGGATAGGTTCGGGGGAGGGGGTGATACTTTATTAAGAATTTTTCAGTTAAATCAGGCCTGCACAACATACAACTCCCAGTGCCCTTACCCTCTCCTCTCCCAGCATCACCTTGTCCCCCCTCCCACTGACACCTCCCCTCCTGCCCTTTTCCTCATTGTCTCCACTTGGCCCCCTGGCATTTGTCTCTCCTGCACCCTGCCCGTTGGTGCCTTCCCTTTTCTCCTGACCTGTCACCCTCCCCTCTGCACAAGCCCTTTCCCCTCCCCTACCTGGCTTCTTCCTTCCAGTTTGCGGGGCTGCCAGAGCGTTTTTGAATCCGGCAGTTGCCGGCCGTGATGTCACGACGCCACGTCACGTCAGTGTCCTGGCGTCTGCTGGTGTCCCTCCCTCTGGCTTGCACCCCTCCTCCTCATCCCGGAGCTGTACGCAGGCAGCCCGGTGGCGAGAATCGCTGCACTTCCCTCTCCCCGAAGGCGCTCTGCTCCTCCACCCGGCTGGCGGATCGGATGGGGCCGCGGTGCCCATAGTCATCATGGGCTGCACAATGAGACCCTGTGGGCTGCATGCGGCCCGCGGGCCGTATGTTGAGCAGTCCTGACCTAGGGACTAGTATCTGAAAACCATTGCAAATTGTATTGGCCAATATCCTCTACCAGTTGCAGGCCGATAAGACTATTCTGTCATGTAAGATGAACAATGTAAAATGTACGATGGCTGAACATTTTAGTTAGGGTATATTGTTATTTTAACAAATGTCAACAAAAATTGTTGATTAAGACACTTTTTGTTGACTTTTAAAGTAAGAGATTGATATGTTAAAATTAATTACCTGCTACCAAAGGGTACGTCTACACAGTGGCACTATTTCAGGATAACATCCGTTATCCTGAAATAGCGTTCTGCACCTCTTAACAGCATGCCCGTTACTTTGAAATACATTCAAAATAATGGGCTTCTTATTCTGGCATCCTGTAAACCTTGTTGCATGAGGATTAATGAAGACACCGGAATAGTGATTTCTTTTGAAATTAGCACTAGGTAGACAGCCCCAAATTTTGAAATAAGCTATTTAAAAATAAGCTATGCAATTGTAGCTCAAATTGCACAGCTTGCTTTGAGGTATGCGCTGCTGAGTTGATGTACCTAAACTGAAAAAGAAATAATATCTCAGGCCTAATTTTGCAAACACTACCAGGTATAATATTTACTACTGGGCAAAATGATTCTTGAGAGCAGCCAGTGGAGATAGACTCTACAGTAAGAGCTATGCACAGTAGTAAATGAATATTACATTGGGTCCTGTGCTGACATGGATAGGCAAATGTATGCCATGTGTTGCATTTTGTCTTTTACTCTGTGTTTTGTACAGCGCCTAGCACAAGGAGAATGCAAGCTGCCTATTCATGTTTCAGTAGGAAATTAAAACGATGCTACTTTTCACCAGACCAAACTATCAATGCTTCCTGTTTTCTCTTTTACTCTATTATTGTTAAGCTAACATCTTGTAAATCTGTATTTTTCCCAAACTAATTTAAAATAAACAATTACTGATTTATATTGAGGCTGGCCAAGTGTGTTGTTGAACGTTTTTTATCACCAATGATACTATGACTATTTCATTGCACTCCATGCATTTATAAATTACTTAAGAAAGTAACTAACAACAGATACATTAACTGAGTTTTGTACAGCCTTTTTTGGTGCAACTTATGTCTCTCTCTCTGATGGATCAGATAAGTTGGCTGACACAGTGGAGAGGCTGGAGGAGCGAGGGGAAGCTCCTTATCTCAGGCCACCCACTTCTTGCGCAGTAATGACTGTACTGAGCCTTTGACAACTGTTCCCTCCTTGAGTTGCTACCTGAGATATAGGTAACCAAAGTAGAGAAGAAAGAGGACTCATTTGGTGTGTCTAGACTACATGCCTCCGTCGATGAAGGCATGTAGATTAGACAGATAGACAAAGGGAAATGAAGCCGTGATTTAAATAATCGTGGCTTCATTTAAATTTACATGGCTGCCACGCTGAGCCGACAAACAGCTGATCAGCTGTTTGTTGGCTCAGCGCGCTAGTCTGGACGCTCCGTGCTGACCTGAAAGCCTTTTATCGACATCCCCCTTTTGCCTCGTAGGATGAGGTTTACAGGGGATGTCGATAAAAGGCTTTCATTTCAACAGGGGAGCGTCCAGACTAGTGCTCTGAGCCGACAAACAGCTGATCAGCTGTTTGTCGGCTCAGCGCGGCAGCCATGTAAATTTAAATGAAGCCGCGATTATTTAAATCGCGGCTTCATTTCCCTTTGCCAAATAAAGAAATCTACATGGCTCCGTCGACGGAGCCATGTAGTTTAGACGTACCCATTATGTCACCATACTTCCCTATGTAAGGGCACAGTGGAAACATTCATCAATGATGTAGATATTGGGATAGAGAGTACGCTTATTAAGTTTGCAGATGATACCAAACTGGGTGGGGTTGCGACTTCTTTGGAGGATAGGGACATAATTCAAAATGACCTTAGCGAGTTAGAGAAATGGTCAGAGGTAAACAGGATGAGGTTTAATAAAGAGAAATGCAAAGTGCTCCACGTAGGAAGGAACAATCAGTTCCATACATACAAGATGGGAAGCGACTGTCTAGGAAGGAGCACGGCGGAAAGGGATCTAGGCGTCATAGTGGACCACAAGTTGAATATGAGTCAACAGTGTGATGCTGTTGCAAAAAAAGCAAATATGATTCTAGGTTGTATCAACAGGTGTGTTGTAAGCAAAACTCGTGAAGTCATTCTGCCGCTCTACTCTGCACTAGTTAGGCCTCAGCTGGAGTACTGTGTCCAGTTCTGGGCGCCACATTTCAAGAAAGATGTGGAGAAATTGGAAAGGGTACAGAGAAGAGCGACAAGAATGATTAAAGGTCTGGAGAACATGATCTATGAAGCCAGGCTTCATGAACTGGGCTTGTTTAGTTTGGAAAAAAGAAGATTAAGGGGGGACATGATAGCGGTTTTCAAATATCTAAAAGGGTGTCACAAGGAGGAAGGAGAAAATTTGTTCCTCTTGGTTTCTGAGGACAGGACAAGGAGTAATGGGCTTAAAGTGCAGCAGGGGAGGTTTAGATTGGACATTAGGAAAAAATTCCTAACTGTCAGGGTGGTCAAATATTGGAATAAATTGCCAAGGGAGGTGGTGGAATCTCCCTCTCTGGAGATATTTAAGAACAGGTTAGATAGACATCTGTCAGGGATGGTGTAGACGGAGCGTGGTCCTGCCTTGAGGGCGGGGGGCTGGACTCGATGACCTCTTGAGGTCCCTTCCAGTCCTATTATTCTATGATTCTATGATTCTATCAGTGGGATCTTTTAAAAATATAGAGGGCTGAAAAAGTCTTCTGGAAACAGTTCCCTGAAAGCCATCATCTACAGCTAATCACCAAGCAATGAAGTCAGCCACTCTGAGCTAAGCCATAAGGCCAGAACTACCATGGCATACTTTAAAGACGTGAATGTTAAGGTGAATGAGTTATGTAAGCAAGAAAGGCCCCCTGAGGAATGTGTGCATATGTTGGAGACATGTTCTAAGTAACACATATGCATATATAATTGACCTATATAAGGAATATATAATAATCATCATTAATGGGTTATCCTTTCAAATCCTTGAATAACTGCCCAAAATTAAAACTTCATTTTGAGGGTCCTTTGTGTCACCAACTGATCCTTAGAGCACATGCTTATTGGATCAGTTGGTAAAGTTTGATTTTGGACAGCTATTCAAGGAGATGAAAGTTTAACCCATTAATGGAATTTTAGCTGAATATCCCCAATTGCTGCTTTATGGGGAGTGGAATGATAGAGAGAGGGTGCATGATTCTGGCTTCCTCCAAGCACCAAAGGCATATTGTGGAGCACCTCAGTAGGGTAGCAAATAAAACTAGAACAAAAGAACCACTCTCCTAAATTGCTGTACTAAATCATCATAAACTGTGAATCTAACATCTCAGACAGTGTTAATGTGACAGTACCATCATTAATTTGCAACCACGCCTGCGACAGAACAACACCCTCATGCCAACTAGTTCAGCAACAGAGCAATAGCTGGAACAGTAACAGCTGGCCCTGGTAAAAGCTCCAGCAGTTTGTGAATGATAATTCTCAGCAGAAGGGGAGCCTTCACACAAAAACTACTAGCAAATAGGTATTTGGCCTTCACCAAACTTAGAAGGGAGATTTTCAAGTTCTTAGTAATTTATGGCTATAAAACAAATTGGTTTGTACATGGCACAACTGAGAGTTTCAGAAATAACTTTTCTCCTGTGTCTGATTAGCTAAAGTTTGTAGTTTCCCAAAGTGCCTTGTTCCTTTCTGTTTACAGACTGTGTGGTCCTGGGAGGCACAGCTACTTTAATGAAGTCCAGTACTATTTACTTTCATTAGTCCTAATCACTGCCAGTTATTGCAAGTGATGATGAAACCCTACAAAACAAGGTATGTTAATGAGGTCCCCTGGTGTCTATTTAAACCCAAACATTTGGCAAATTGGAAGTGAGAAAAATGCCTTGTGCTTTTGTCAGATTGGATTATAAATTGTGGTCAGTGGAGCAGAATGTAAGCAAGTGCACCTTCAAAGTGTCATCGTGTAAATGAAGTGCTAAGGGCATTGTTAACTTTCTGATCAACACATTGAGTTTCTGACCCTATTAAACACTTCCCAAATGACTGCCTCTTTCAAAACAAATGTGTCTCCAATGGATGAGCTCAGGTTTTAACTTCTGTGAAAACTTTTGGCAATTATTCCTGGCTTGACATTAAGAAAGTATTTTCTCTGGTTAAACCTGTTTGTTCATTTTATGTTATTCCATATAACTGGGTCCAGTCTGCTGCTGGTAATGTTAATGGCAAAGTTCCCCTTGATCCAAAGTCTGTAATTTGGATTTTTGTGCTTTATGTATTTCCAGAAACCTGAGACAGAATTATAGCCCACCACAGAGTATTTAACAGTTATGATAAAAAGCAAACACACAACAGCATCAGTACAACTTTACGACTGAAGTATTACAGCAGCAGCACATCAAGTCTGAACAGAAGAGGCTAGAAGAAAAGCAAGTGAATCCTGTTCTTGCCCAAGAGGCATGGCTGGAACACACAGCAATGTCAGGTGCATCGGTGGGAATTGGCTTAATGGCAGAATCTGTTATGAACCAACTCTCCCCAAGTCTAAAGCAGTCCCCCCCAATCAGAACAGCATATCTGAATGGAAATGCCCGTCATGAGGCAAATCCAAATCCTAGACCTGGATACAGTGAACGCGTGCACTCGACCTGCGCCCAGCCATCTCCGACTTGGTGAATGTATGTGGGTTGACTTATCCTAATAACTAGGGCTGTCAATTGACCTGCATTAATGCCAGCGATTAACGCAGGACAGGATTAATGCGTTAATCCTTTAAACCTTAAAATCCTTTAATCGCAGGCATTAATGCTGTGTTGCCCCTTTGAAGTGCTGCTCTGGCACTTCAAAGGGGCAGCGCAAGCAGAGCCAGGGATCAGCTGGAGTCCCCGGCTGATCCCTGGCTCCGCTTTTGCAAAGCGCTTTTGAAGCACTGAAGCAGCACTTCAAAAGGGCTTTGCAATGCGGAGCCGGGGATCAGCCGGGGACTCCATCTGGTCCCCAGCTCCACGTTGCGCTGCCCCTTGAAATGCTGCGGTGCTGCCCCTTTGAAAAGCCACCGCTGCGTTTCAAAGGGGCAGCACACGTGATTAATCATGCAATTAATCACAGTTAAATTTTTAATCATTTGACAGCCCTACTAATAAACAGAAATTCCCAGCTATGAACTTGGATCCAAATCTAGTTCCTGGGTGCAGACCAAGAGAAGACAGGATTGTCCCTATCTCTGCATAAGAGTGAAACTGAAGGAAATCTTACTATAAAAACATGGTAAATTCATGAGCCTCAAGTGATTGCTATTCTATGAACCAAGCCCCTACCTGTTAGGCTGGGGCCTGCTGTATACCTGGAGAAACATGTGTTGCTTCCAAATGCATCCCCTGCCTCTATAGCAATAGGAAACAGAATGATAGAATTGTAGGATCAGATGGGACCTCAAGAGGTCATCTAATCCAGTCCACTGTATCCATGGCAGGACCAAGAATTATCTGGAATGGATCTTCCCTGATAGATGTTTGTCTAACCTGCTCTTAAACATCTCCAATGAGAGATTTCATGACCTCCCCTAGGTAATTTATTGTAGTGCTTAACCTCCCTGTCAGGAAGTTTTACCTAATGTCCAACTCAAACTTCTCTTGTTGAAATTTAAGTCCATTGCTTCTTTCCCAATCATAAGATGTTAAAGAGAACATTTTTTTCTCCTTGTAACAAACTTTTATGTACTTAGAAAATAATTATGTTTGTCCTCTCTCTGTCTTCTCTTTTCCACACTGAACAAACCTAATTTTTTCAAACTTCCTTCATAGGTCATGCATTCTAGACCTTTAATCATTTTTGTTGCTCTTCTCTGGACTGTCTACAATTTGTCCACATATTTCCTGAAATGTGATGTCCAGAACTAGACACAATATTCCAGTTGAGGCCTAATCAGCATAAAGTAGAAAAGAATTACTTCTTGTGTCTTTCTTTCAGCACTCCTGCTAATACATCCCAGAATTATATATATTTTTTGCAAGAGTTACACTGTTGACTCCTGTTTATCTCATGATCCACTATGACTCCCAGATCCCTTTCCACAGTATTCCTTTCTAGCCAGTCATTGTGTGCAATTGATTGTTCCTTCCTAAGTGGAATGCTTTGCATTTTTTCTTATTTAATTTCATTCTGTTTACCTCAGACTATTTCTCCATTTTGTCCAGATCATTTTGAGTATGAATTCTATTTTCCAAAGCACTTGCAACCCTTCCCAGGTTGGTATCATCCACAAACTTTGTGTGTGCTCTTTATGTCATTATCTAAATCAGTGATGTCCAACTTTTTTTTATACTGTGGACTGCCAAACCCATCCACAAAATTTTAGCAGACCGGCAACATTTATATTCGCACATTTGCATATTCATTATTAAAATAATGAATATGTAAATATGCAAATAAAATGTTGCCGGTCCATCAAATATGCATTTCAGACCCAGCCCCCGCAGTCGCCATGGTCCAGCAGCTAGTGGGTTCGTGGCCCCGCACCAGTCCAGTTGGTAACCGCTAATCTAAATAGTCGATGAAGATAGTGAATGGAGACTGACCCAGAACTGATTCCTACCAAATTAGGATATTTTAAAAGGTAAGGGCACATACAAATCACACCTTATTTCATCCTCCACACAGATAACAAACTGTAGCCAACTGATAACAAGAAAAACAGGATTAGAAAACACTAAATATTAGCAAACCTGGCTGTGTTTATTTTATTAGCAGAAAGCCTTGATTTGCAATTATCTATTTGAAGACTTTTTTAACACTCATCACTGTGGTGCTTAACTGCTTTTCTGAATAGGGTTGTTTTCTTGAATCAGGCCCAATGCGCCAGGTTCTCAAAGGTATTTAGGTACCTAACTCACAATGATTTCCAAAAGAATTAGGTACCCAAATATTTTTTAGTTCCTGGGCCTAAACCCTGAAATTAATATACATCCAATCCTGCTCTTAGTCCTGCATTAATCAGATTTGTTGGCAGTTCCTTGGCTGAGTGGGATTTTTAATAGAGTTTTTCATGTCCAGGCTGCCGGTGTAAATGCAGCCTAAGTCAATATGGAGCCAAAATATTTCTAGGTGATGAATGTAAAGTGGCCTTCATAAAATGAATGTGAGGTCTCAATCCAATTCTTGCCAAAAATTGTCCACAGCACAAAATCACACACAGGCCCACTGACCAGGGAGAAGAAACGGGGCTATTGCCCCAGGACCCGGCGATTAGCAGCGTCAGTGTCCAGAGTCTTGGGCCCTTTAAATCACTGCCTGAGTGCCACACTGTGCTGTGTGCTGCAGCAGTGCTAAGGGCGGGAGGAGGGACATGCCACATTCTGGGCAGTGATAATGGCTCCACCCCTTCCGGGAGTACAGAGACTGCCCTCCCTCATCTTGCCTGGCGGCTTGTAGAGGCTGATCACACACACATACTTAGTAATAGATACAGTGGAGAGATCAAGAACTGAATTGGCCATGAGCTTAGTATATTTTCACTGAATAATTAGCTCTGGTTCTTCCCTGAAGTTTAGCCTGAGTCCACAGAAAAAAAATCTGTGACCCAGGAGTAGATCTGCTGTAAGCCTGAGGTAACTTACTTAGCGCCTACCCTTTGCTTTCACTTGGGCTGGAACCTTCTTGCAGAGGAGGATGCAGGAAAATATCACTCAAATGCTGATAGTCCTCCAAAACTTTTTCCATAATTCCCCGCCTCCTCCCAAAGGACAGGATAGTTCTTTCCCAGATGATTGGAAAAGACTCCCAGAGTCTCTCTGCTTAAAGAATCAGGGAATATGTCCCTTTTCCCCAGACACACATAGGGGAGGGCAGAAACATAGTAATGTGGGTTGTGCTTTGCTGTGCAGATGCTCATACCTAGGTGCCAGCCACCAAGGATAGTTGTGCAGTATAAACATAGGCTTAATCAGTGCTTTTTTTGTGATGGTACTGCCTGGTATGCAGTACTGGCACCTCCGATGCAGTACCAGCACCTCCAGTCAGAGCTCAACAACTTTTCTCCTGGAGTACCGGCAACTTTTTTTTAAACAAAAAAATCACTGGGCTTAATAATGTTCTGCAGGACAGAAGTGAAGAACAATAGTGGGTAGCACAGAGATACCTGCAGTACTGCTGCTATGCTGTACTTGTTCGATATCTATAAATAGTGACTTCAATATCTAGACGAGTTACTATAGCACCTTTCATGAGCACTGAATTCATGTGTGTTCTTATAAATATAGAACTTTATATCATTGTAATTGGCTGGCAGTATTTGCTAGTAGATATTGATCTTACTAGGAAAAGATTAGGTGGTTGACAGTTCCTTGAAATAAGTTGCTTGGTACCCCATGTAGATATGAAGGCAGATGGAGTGGCTCTTTAGATGAAGAGGATGAAGGATGTGGGCTGAGTAGTGCATAAGGAGGAATTCTTGGAGCAGCCAAGTGGGAGAGAGAAGATTTGAGCTGCTTTTTATATGGCATTTTCCTTAATTTCTGTGTCAATAAAACAGCATAAGGAAGGGAGTGAGTTTCGACAACATATAGTGTTCTTGGAACAACTCTTGTTTATAATTATAACAATAGGTGGAACTCATTGCCAGGGAACATTGTAATGGCCAAAATTAAAACTGGCTTAAAAAATTAAAGAAGTTCATGGAACATGGGTCCATCGATACCTGTTAGTCACAATAGTTAGGGATGCAACCTCACACACTGAGTATTCTTAAAACTCAGACTGCCAAAAGTTGGGACAGGATGAAAGGATGGATCACATGATAACTGTGTTCTGTTCATTCTTTCTGAAGCATCTGGTGATGGCCAATGTTGGATGACAGAGTAATGGGCTAGATGGACCATTGGTGAGTCCAGATTGACAGTTCTTATGGTCTCATATTTCTATGATTTAATTTCTACTCAGTAATCAGTATAGTTCTCGCTGAACAATTATTAAGAGTAACATGTAAACAAGGTACCACAAGGGTGAAATGATTTAGAAATAATGAAGGTTATTAAGCAGTAAACTATATCAGGGGAGGAAGTAATTACTACACATAATTATTTCCTTAAGCACTACAATGCCTGCAGTTCCTACCTTATGATTAATCCACAGTAACTACGTTTGGGATATTTTCTGTTCTGTCAATTGAAATTCTGTTTTATACTTAATTTATTTCACTCCATGCATATAACTTCCCATGTTCTGACTGTTAAAATTTTTCATCTTTAAATTTCTTCATAACACTGAAATAAGCAGTCTATCTCTCTTTGCCATTCCATGCTGAATGGGGAACAAATTCTTTAGGCACATGTTGCTCACAGATAACATTTATTCAAAGTGCAATAGGTTTAACCAGTTTTTAAAATTATTTCTTTATTGTTTGTAACTCAAATACAGAATACAATCACAACAGTTTTCCATATTGATGGATATTTAACATTTTTGTTTTGACTAAAAAGTGATATGTATGAGGCTTTTATTTGTTTAAGAAGAAATTTCCAAATATGTCTGAACAAGTTCAGGAATTTTGTCTCCATAATAGCTGACAGCTTTCTAAGATAACTAATTCCCAGTGCACAAATTTTGCTTTGACTTGTTCTTTGGAGTTAGCATGGGCTAGTGTCAGATAATTCTTATGATTTTTATGTATTTTTCCAACATAATGTTGGAAAACATTTCCTTGTTTATCTTTAGTGCAGTTTTCCTACATGTGAGCTCATTAAAATGTTTTTCACTTTAAAATTAGTGGAATGATTTTCTTTAAATTGGCCTGTCCACTAGATCTCACTAAAACTTAAAAGCCAAGCCAAGTTTGAAGACTGTCACGTGGGAGAGCATGTAATTCTATGGACAAGTTAATGGACTTCAGTTGTCATTTGAGTTGCAAAATCTACAAAACATAATTTCAGCAGTATCGTCCTCTGCAACCTGGCAGGGGGACTCGCTGCCCACCCTGGCTCTCAGCTCCAGGTCCTCTGATTAGTGGCAGGTTTGCTGATATAGCAGCATAGGATATGTGTTGAATTGGGTATCATTCAAAAGCCCTTTCTCCAGAGAACATAATGATACCAATTGTGATAATCCCAGAACAATTATGTAGCTATACATTTGAGAAAATATTTGAAACTCAGCATGTTTTAAATAATTTAACATATGCATGTCAAACATGCAGCCCTCTCTGGGAACGTCTAAACTACATGCCTCTGTCGGCAGAGGCATGTAGATTTGTTTGTTCAGCAAAGGCAAATGAAGCCGTGATTTAAATGATCGCGGCTTCATTTACATTTACATGGCTGCCGCGCTGAGCCGACAAACAGCTGACCAGCTGTTTGTCGGCTCATGCGCTAGTCTGGACGTTCCCCCTGTCGACATCAAAGCCCTTTGTTGGCAGCCCCGGTAAACCTCATTCCACGAGGAATAATGGGGCTGCCGACAAAGGGCTTTGATGTCGACAGGGGGAACGTCCAGACTAGCACGCAAGCCGACAAACAGCTTTTCAGCTGTTTGTCGGCTCAGCGCAACAGCCATGTAAATGTAAATGAAGCCGTGATCATTTAAATCGCGGCTTCATTTGCCTTTGCCTATGTGTCTAAACTACATGCCTCTGCCGACAGAGGCATGTAGTCTAGATACAGCCACAATGTTGAATTTTAGCCCTCCACTGACAGCACTCTTTTATCAGTTAATGCTCACAGCATGACACCTGATACATTTTTAACGTCACAGATTACTACAAATTGAAGGAGTGCTAACTGCAGAAAAGTTATTAATTGCTTAACTTCTGGTCCTGTCCAGATCTCAGCATGAAGTTGATCTGAAACTTTAGGAAAAGTTGAGTTTTCTATGGTACCATGACTGCTGCTCAAATTTGATGGAGCAATGCATATGTGCCATCCAAAAAGCAAACTAATGCATGTCTTGCAGTCTTCTAAGCCAGCACTTACTGGCAATGTGACCAGTACCTTATATCAGCAAAAGCCTTTCATTCTAGCAATCATAGATGCTATGTTGAGGGACAAACTCTCAATAAACCAGAAACTGTTAACACTTGCTGAGATTTGGCTGAACCCTTCATTATGATGCTACAGAGAAAATACTGAACCTATGACAAACTCTACCTCATGTTTGACATTTACACTGAGGAATCAAGTAAAAAAAATTACCAGAAAGAAAAGTGATTATGGTATTGCACTTGTATAATTCAAAAGTGCTATTGATAAAACAAACATCTTCAATGTCTTAATAAAGATACTATCATCTCATACTCAACTAAGTAAATTGCATACTTGATGGAGAAAATGTTTGGGCATAATGAAGCTGGTGCCTTGCGCTATTCAGTGGAGCATGTAGTTCTCATGAAAAGGCTGCCACTAAAATTATATTGTATGGTGTAGTAGAGCAGCTGCCCTGCTCTTGCTGGGAAGGGATTAAAGCAGGGTAAGAGAGCCTCCAAGGAGCCCTAGATAATCAGGGAGAGGTTTGTATGAAACCAGTTAGAAGACAGCTTGCTGGGGCAGCTCTGGCTATAAGTACAGCAGAGCAGTGGGCAGTTAGGACCTCACCAGGGAGGGTGCAGGACTGGTTCTCAGAGAAGTATTTAGAATAGAGCAGTGCTGGGCAGGCTAAGGGGAGCAGAGCTAGAGAGGCTCCAGCTTGATACCTATCAGGCTGTAGGCCTTGATATAAGGGCCAGGAGGATACAGAGTCACTGGGGAAGTGGGCCAAAGAACAGGATTCAGAAGAGGGGGAGAGCAGGACAAAGCTGCCACCAGGGGGTACCTGGGCTGGGGCCTTGGGTAGTAGGTGGACCTGGGCCTTGCTTCCTCCTTGCTCTGCATCTAGCCACACTGAGGAATGGCCTTCATGCTCCTGACATGGTTCTATAAGAATCTTTATATGTATTCCTTGGGATTTCAAGGCATGGCTAGGAGGGGGTAGAGTTAAGTCTGAATGCTTAACTAGAACCGTCCATTTCCGTAGTACTTGAGGTGTTGACTTTAATATTGCATAAACACCAGTATTTTCCCCACAGAATGATAAATTTTACCTTTTTCTCCCCTTTCTGTAATAATATTTTTACCTTTTTCCTTTTTCTCCCCTTTCTTATGATATTTTGTGTCAGTCTCTGACTGGTCAGTTCCATCGCTCCACCGCCACCATTTCATGACAAAAATACATTGGGATTTTCCTGTGGATGGTGTCTTTATGGACTCTTGTGTAGCAGTAGCCTTCAGACTAAATATAATGGGAGAGATGGTGGGAAAAGTGAGAGGAAAATTAAATCTAATTCAAAATGGCAAGAAAGTAATTTTGTCAGGTTTGTTATTACCCTAAGGGTGTGTCTAGACTACATGGCCCCATCAACGGAGCCAGGTAAAGTAGTTTACCCGACATAGTCAATGAAACAGGGATTGAAATAATCCCCACTTCAATAAAATAAAAATGTCTGCCACGCTGTGCCAACAATCAGCTGATCCAGCACAGCGCGGCAGTCTAGACGCGGATTGGTTGACAAGGGAAGCCTTTGTCGACCGCTCCTGTAAACCTTGTTTCATGAGGCATAAGGGAGCGGTCGACAAGGGCTTCCCTTGTCGACCAATCCATGTCTAGACTGCCGCGCTGATTGTCAGCACAGTGTGGCAGCCATTTTTATTTTAATGAAGCGGGGATTATTTAAATCCCCGCTTCATTGACTATGATGGGTAAACTACTTTACATGGCTCCGTCGACGGAGACATGTAGTCTAGACACACCCTAAAAGACTGGTAATTACTCAGCTATCCCAAAGATACAAGTGATTATCCTCTACAATAGGAAGAGATTGTGCTGTCTCCTCTTGACTCCTCAGCTTTTCCTCCATCACTTTTCTACCTTCCATGCTGGCTTTCATCTATTCCAAATAATTAAAACAACTCTCATAGGTGAGTGTGTCTGTGAGGCAGGCACAGATATTGTTCCTGTTCCTGAGGCTAGAACAATCTCTTCAGGGGATCTGGCTTCATTTACCTCTTGTAGCAGCAACTTCCTAACGAACCATCTGGCTCAAATCCTCTTGGGACCTGACTAATGCCATATAAGTTCAGTAACCTGCATTTCCTGGTTATTCTGGTCAAAGGTGCCAATGAGCTCTACCTTTCACATTCAACATGAATAGTTCACAAAAGCTAGAAGATGATAGAAAAAAAAATCCTTCAAGAATATAGAGATGGTTGAGATCTAGCCTGATGCAGGTAGGGGCAGGATAAAGATGTGTGACACTATAGTATTTATTTTAAATCTTGCATAGCTCACATGTTTATCTTTTCTTACTTTTAAAACAATATCTGTGGGGACAGAAACTGTCGGCTTGAGCTGTTCCTCACATCACATGCTTCTTTACGTATGGGTTGACTTAGCATAGATATGATCTCTCTCTCTCTGCTTCTATTTTTTTTATAATATAGGGTGATCTCCAGTAGAGCATGCAGACGGAGAGAAAAGGCGAGGCTGTGTTTTCACAAAGAAAATTAAGGACTTAATCTCTCTCTTGTTGAAATCAAAGGGAGATTTTCCTTCATTTCCATGGGATTTGGATCAGACACTACAGAGGGAAAAAATAGAATTTGCCTTCTCATGCTACATAAGCACATATCTGCAGTGGAAAAAACCCAACATGCTGTGGGGTTTTTTTAAAGAAAGGATTGATATATTATTATAATAATATTAGCCCTTTGCAGGTGGTGGACAGATACTGTATTTATATCTCTCAGCATTTGTTTGGTTAACAGTCTCCAGATTTCTCCAGAGATGAAGCTGAAAGCTGACTAACAGTGTAAATAAGAGTGAACATAAACTTTAAGTAATTACGTACATTTTATTTTAAGTTCTGTTTTGAAATGGCTGATTCACTGGGTTTGAGTCACCTCTCACTTATACCAGAGTAAATGAAAAGTGACCCTATTTCAATCAGTAGAGTTACAATAGTTCAAAACTGGTGCACTTGAGGAGAAAATAAAGGTAGGAATATTTGTCGTCATATGCTTTCTTGGTTTTGTTTTTAGTAACGAATGTTCATGGTGGGTACATTATCATCCACAGCCTGCGAGCTTAGCATCAGCAAGAATAGCTAAAAGGCAGAGAGTGGAGTTGTGGATTTGTGACATTGTAAAAGCAGTATTTGTGGAGTGTAACTCATTATCTGACTTCTCAAAGGACACTTGGGAATTGTGAACTGGGCACAAAAATTCCCTTACTGAACAGGCTTACTCTGTAATAGTCTTTTTTTTTTTTTTTTAATAGCAGCTCTCAGACTGTGATTTGAGGAAAACCATTATCACTTCTGTGCAGTGGGAGCCTAGGAGAAGAAATAGTTCACGTGGGAGAATTTTTCTTACAAAGTGACTCAAAGAATGAAAAAAAAAATGGAAATTCAGCTAAACAGAAGTAAAAATTCTAGACAAAGAACTAAAACAACCTCCACTGTGATAACTGTAATTCCCTGAATTGTGATTCCCTGCCTCTCTTTTAAATGTTTGGCATTACTTAAAATAGCTGATTTTGACACCTGTAGAAAATAAATAGGATTTAAAAACGCTGCACTTCAGTAATAGGCTGCACAAAGGAAAAGTGATTCCAATAGTCAAATTAATTATCTGAAAAAATATGAACTTTTAACATTTTTAAATGATTCGCACAGATTCCAGAGTCAACCCATGAAAGTTACTTTAGCGACCTGGCCCCACTGAAATCAATGAGAGTTTTGTGTTTGATTTCAATGGAACCAGAATTTCACCGATAAGTTTAAACAATTTTAATGATTACTTCCAGCTAAGTTTGTTATACTCTCTGCTAGGAGTTGAAGTCCATTAGAAATGCATAAATATTAAAACTGCACATTGTCTATTTTAATAGGAAAATATCTGATAAAGGATTATGGCTTTTCACAATATCTCCAAAGACTTGATTGATTGCTCTGAATTTGGAAATGGATCATGCCCTGAAGGATTCAGATCATCAGGTGTTCGAGGTGCAATGTATTTATCCATGACTGGAGCCATCTTCATCACCATCTTTGGGAATCTTGCCATAATCATTTCAATCTCCTATTTCAAACAGCTTCACACTCCAACCAACTTCCTGATCCTATCCATGGCTGTCGCAGACTTTTTTCTGGGATTCACCATTATGCCCTACAGCATGGTCAGATCTGTGGAGAACTGCTGGTACTTTGGAATCACTTTCTGCAAAGTCCACTATAGTTTTGATCTAATGCTTTGTTTAGTTTCCATCTTCCATCTTTGTTCCATTGCTGTTGATCGATTTTATGCTATCTGTTATCCACTGCATTATTCTAGCAAAATAACCATCTCTGTGATAAAGCGAATGGTAGCAGTTTGTTGGGCAGTACCAGCTGCCTTTGCTTTTGGGGTGGTTTTCTCAGAAGCATATGCTTCAGGAATAGAGGGCTATGAGATTTTAGTTGCATGCTCTAACTCCTGTCCGGTTATGTTTAATAAATTATGGGGAACAATTTTGTTTACACTTGGCTTCTTCATTCCTGGCTGTGTAATGATAGGAATTTATGTCAAAATTTTTGTAGTATCCAAAAAGCATGCACTTGTTATGAGCAACATTCCTAAATATGCAAATGATGAAAAGCCAAATCAACTTTTGAAGAATAAAGATAGGAAGGCTGCTAAAACTCTGAGTATAGTCATGGGGGTCTTTCTAGTATGTTGGCTTCCATGTTTCTTCACAGTCTTAATTGACCCATTTTTAAATTTCTCTACTCCTGCAATGTTGTTTGATGCTTTTACATGGTGTGGATATTTTAACTCTACCTGTAATCCCTTAATATATGGGTTTTTCTACCCATGGTTTCGAAAAGCATTTAGATATATCATATTAGGTAAACTATTCCAAACACACTTCTCTACTGCTAGTCTATTTCCTGAAAATCAATAATGTGTCAAGGTTATAACAAATTAATCCAGGGGTGATTTTCAGTTAAAAAAAAGAGAGCCTTGCTTGGTTGAATATTATGGTAACAAAATAAAAATGCCTTATTCATCCATCGTTATTGCAAATTGCTCTCATCTATTACTTTTCACTGATTATTTCCTTACAATACAGAGTGAATGATTATGTTTAAGTAAGCTATCTGTAGAAAATGTCAGTACACATCTGTCATAATTCAGTAAACATACATATTTGCAAAGGATTATCAATCTAAAAGGCCATTTGCAATGAGAAAATGATGAAGCACAGCAACACCTTCAACAAAAGATGGGATTAAGCAAAGGTGGCACAAGATGAAAAATTCATGGGAAGTTTTGCATGGAATATCTACATAGATGTGGACTTGGTAAATGGAAATTCAGCTAAACAGAAGTAAAAATTCTAGACAAAGAACTAAAACAACCTCCACTGTGATAACTGTAATTCCCTGAATTGTGATTACTTGCCTCTCTTTTAAATGTTTGGCATTAATTAAAATAGCTGATTTTGACACCTGTAGAAAATAAATAGGATTTAAAAACGCTACACTTCAGTAATAGGCTGCACAAAGGAAAAGCGATACCAATAGTCAAATTAATTATCTGAAAAAATATGTGCTATCACCTGGCTTACCAACATGTAGGCCCTACAGACATCAATACAGTTCCATACTGGCCCAAGGGTATGTCTAGACTACATGCCTCTGTCGTCAGAGGCATGTAGATTAGGCTACCAGGCATAGGAAAATGAAGTGGTGATTTAAATAATCACTGCTTCATTTAAATTTAAATGGCTGCCGCGCTGAGCTAATCAATCAGCTGTTTGCCGGCTTAGCACAGTAGTCTAGACGCTCCGCGGTCAACATCAAAGGCATTTGTCGACCTCCTTGGGATGCTTTGTGGGATAAGGTTTACCCCACAAAGCCATTTAAATTTAAATGAAGTGGCGATTATTTAAGTGCAATATAAGATCTACCTCAAACCCAAATACCCTTGCCCCTCTTCCTTCCTGCCTCTTCTTTGAGGCCTTGCCCTGTTTCACCTCTTCTCAGAGGCCTCACCCTGCTCACTCTTTCCCCCCTTCCTCCCCGAATCTCATTTGCTTTCACCAGACTCGGGTAAGGCTTTGAGATGCAGGCTCTGGTCTTGGATCAAAGAGTTTGGAGTGTGGAAGGGGCTCCAGGTTTAGCCCAGGGTGAGGGATTGGGGTCCTGGAGGGGTTTCAAGGTGCAAGCTCTGGGAAGGAGTTTGTGTGCAGGGGAACTCATGACTAGGCAGGAGGCTGGGTACAGAAAGAAGTTCAGGGGTGGTACAGGATTTTAGGAAGCGAGCTTTAGCTGGGCACCATTTAAATGAGACTGTTTCCAGGTGGTGGATCAGTGGGGTTAAGGCAGGCTTCCTCCTGCCCTGGCCCTGCACCACACCTGAAAGCAGCTGGCATGTACAGCAATGGTTCCATGGTGCCATGTGCTGCCTCTCATCTACAGGCACTGAGCCCACAGCTTCTACTGGCCACGGCTCCCTGTTATTGATCAATAGGAGCTGCAGGAGTGGTGTCGGCAGGCAAGGACAGCGTGTGGAAACCCCCTGCTCTGCCTTTCTCAGGGACTGCAGGGACATGCCAGCCACTTCCAGGAGCAGTAATTACAGTAAGGATAATTAATCTAGCCATGACAGATTAGCTATTTTAGGACTAACTACTCAAAAAATTAAATTTAAGCGTAAGAGAGGAATGAAAAGTATGAAATGCACAGACCAGTAAAAAGCCCAAAGTAACAAACTTTGCAAGCTGTAAGAGATGTAACAACAATCCCCCACCTATATGTTGGGTTGGGAGATGAGAGTGAAGGACAGTGTGTGTGAGAATGACAGAGACACACACACTGTGTGAAAGTGACAGAGATTTACATTGCCAATCTCCCTCCAGCCCCTTCTCTCTGTGTGGAGATAAAGTACAGAAGTGGGGGGGAGGGGGAACACCCTGACATCAGTGCCCCTCTTCTCACTCCCCCACCCTGAATATGGGTGATCCTGTAGATCCAGTAGATTCCGATCTACTGGTTGGCTGCATAGCAAACGGGAGGGTCCGAAGGGGGCAGCTCCAAGGCAGAGGGCAGGAGCAGCATGACAGCGGGTGAAGGGGCAACTGAAGTGCCAGAGCTTGATGGATTCCTGACCAAACCAGTTAGTATCACCTGTCAGAGGCTCCAAGATCTACTGGTAGATCCCGATCTACTGGTTGGTGACCACTGCTGTATTGGCTAGGCTAAAAATGTGTATCCTTTCCCCATTCAGCTGAAAACGTGACTAAAGTCAATTATTTCCCAGATGTCAAGTTCCCAAGGGAGGAGAGGAACTAATATGTAAATGTAAAAGTAAATAGACAGAAGTTCTTCCACTGCCCTCTGACTCATGTTTATAAAAATAGTTCATGAAATTGTCTGGAAACATCAGGATGGACTAGCAAAGACCAAAAGCAATTTTTAAAATAATTTTGCTTTATAGTGCTGTTTAAATTATATAATGAGAAAAAAAAAACAAGCTGTATTAGTAGCCTTTAATATTCTGTTGTCTAGACAAAGTTGCCTTAGCTTATATGCCAAATGCTACTGAAAATGGTAATTAACAATTTTGTTATTGCCAAAGAGGCAGACACCTCGCCTGGGTGAGTGTTACTTTGAATCTGTGGGTGACTGATTTTGATGGGACTGCTCACATAGGAAAAGTTATCCACATGTTTACATATTTGTTTCATAGCTAACAATGAAACAAAACACATTTTCAGCTTATTTGTTCCTAATGAATTCTTATTTGATTCTCCATTAGATGATGCAATTAACCTGCATTAATTCTTGTTTTCTGATTTATTTTACTCTACTTACTATAAAAGTCTGTATCAAAGTCAACTGAAGACTACATTACAGACAAAATGCACTTGATTTCCTGAATATGTTCCCCCTGGAAACCTTAGTGCACTAGGAAAACTTGATGTCATATTTTCATATAAAACTGTATTTCTGTATGTATGATCAAATTTGAGAACTCCTGGAAGGGCTGCTGGACGGAAATGCCAGGAGAGAGTTAACTAGCCCCCCACAACCATACAGCCCCAATAAAATGAATGTTTCCAATCATTGATAAACTACAAGATACTGCTGGTACTTTGGGATCATTTTCTGCAAAGTCCACAATAGTGTTGATCTGATTATCTGTTTAGTTTCCATCTAGCATCTTTGTTCCACTGCTGTTAAGAACATAAGAACGGCCATACTGGGTCAGCCCAAACGTCCATCTTGCCCAGTATCCTGTCTGCCAATACCAGATGCCCCAGAGGGAAGGATCACAATAGGTAATCCTCACATGATCCCTCCCCTGTCACCCATATCCAGAGAAACAGAGGCTAGGGATACCATTCCTATCCATCCTGGCTAATAGCCATTGATGGATCTAATCTCCATGAATCTATCTAGCTCCTTTTTGAATCCTGTTAAAGTTCTAGCCTTCATTGCATCCTCTGGCAGCGGGTATGTCTACACTACAGCACTAATTCGAATGAACAATTTGAATGAGTTAATTCGAACTAAGCTAATTCGAATTAGTGCTTCTAGATCTAAAAACTAATTCAAATTAGTGTTTTGCTAATTCAAACTAGCATGTCCACATTGAGCGGACCCTGAACCGAAGTTAAGGATGGCTAGAACCAGTGCCGGCAGGGCATCAGGTTAGGACTTAGAGTGTGGAGATGCTGCCTCAGGCTAGCCGAGGGCTGTGCTAAAGGGACCGGACCCCCACCCCGGACAGACAGTTCTCAGGGTTCCCTGCTTGCTTGTCTACCTCGATGAGGGACAGCAAAGCAGTCCTGGCTTGGAGTGCCCTGAGCGCCCACACTCGGCACATCACAACACTCAGCCATCAGCCCGGCTGCACTTGCCACAGACTGCAATTCAGGGGGTCAATCGGGGGGCTGTCAGGATCCAGGAGGCCCTGCAGAAGAGCTTCCACCATGAGGAGCCCACAGAGCTACCCCAGTCCTCTCCATCAGGGGCTTGTGCCCCATTCCTCCCTAGCCTCCTTCCACTTACCCCTCCCTAGCCCCCCTTCCTGATGTAAAAAATAAAGGACATGTGTTCAAAAATAGAAACTCTCGTTATTTAACAAAACTGGAGGGAGGGGGAATTAACCTCTGGGGAGATTGGGAAAAGGAGGTGGGAGAGGGGAAGAGAGAGGGTGGAAGAGAGGAGGAGGAAACCTGGGAGGAGGGAGCTGGAAGGGGGAAGCTAGAGGAAGAAGGAGGAGGGGATGTATAAAACTATGGTATGCCATATCTTCAGTAATGTGTACAGATGTCTCCTCTCCACAAAAAAGATATTTTGGCATTGGAAAGAGTTATGAAAAGGGCAACTACAATGATCAGGGGTTTGGAAGAGGTCCTATATGAAGAGAAGCTAAAGAGACTGGGACTTTTCAGCTTATAAAAGAGGAGACTAAGGGGGGATATGATAGAGGTCTATAAAAGCATGAGTGGTGTGGAGAGGGTGAATAAAGAAAAGTTCTTCATTATTTCCCATGATAGAAGGACCAGAGGACACCAAATGAAATGAATGGACAGCAGGTTTAAAACTAATAAGCGAAAGTTCTTCTTCACACAGCACATAGTCAACCTGTGGAACTCCTTGCTGCAGCAGGCTGTGAAGGCTAGAACTAGAACAGAGTTTAAAGAGAAGTTAGATACATTCATGGAGGTTGGGCCCATGGAATGTTATTAGCCAGGGGGTAGGAACGGTGTCCCTGGCCTCTGTTTGTGGAAGGCTGGAGGTGGATGGAACGAGACAAATCGCTTGGTCAGGGTACCTGGTGCTGGCCACTGTCAGCAGACAGGCTACTAGGATAGATGCACCTTTGGTCTGACCAAGTACGGCCGTTCTTATGTCCTTATGTTCTAAGCTCAGGGTCGGGGGTCTCACTGGACCAACTTGATTTTCATGCACACCTGCTCCTGGGTTCACATGTGGCCTTTGGTGGCCAGGATGGCAGTTATCCTGCCCTAGATGGCTGCATTCCTGTGCCTAGTGTGGAGGTCGTGGATGTTGGAGGCCTCCCTCCAAACCTCGATGAGGTCTATGATCTCCACACTGGACCAGGCAGGCGCCCGCCTCTTGCGGACCCGGGCAGGCTTCTGGGAGCCACCAGCCTAGTCCTGGGAAGAGGCGGAGGGCTGGGTGGCAGCAGGTGGCTGGCTCACACTGTGCCAGGTGCAGGGTCTGCTGGCTGAGTGCTGGCAGGCTTGCAACTGGCACGAGCACTGTAGCCAGACCGTGCCCCTTTAAGGGCTCTGGGGCCGAGAGGGGGGCAGAAAAGATTCCCTGGTTTGGCCCAGAGTGGCTACCAGGGCAACCTGGGAAGGGCTAGCCTCCAACTATTTTGAATTAAGTGGCTACACAGCCCTTAATTCGAACTACTTAATTTGAACTAGGCGTTAGTCCTTGTAGAATGAGGTTTACTTAGTTCAAATTAAGCGCTCCGCTAGTTCGAATTAAATTTGAATTAAATTCGAACTAGCGGTTTGTATGTATAGATGCTATTAAAGTTAATTTGAACTAACGGCTGTTAGTTCAAATTAATTTTGTAGTGTAGACATACCCTCAAGGAGTTCCACAGGTTGTATATGCGCTGAGTGAAGAAAAACTTCCCTTTGTTTTAAACCTGCTGCCTATTAATTTCATTTGGTGACCCCTATTTCTTTTATTGTGGGAATAAGTAAATAACTTTTACTTATTTACTTTTTCCATACCAGTCATGATTTTATAGACCTTTATCATATTCCCCCTTAGTCTCCTCTTTTCTAAGATGAAAAGTCCAAGTCTTTTTAATCTCTCTTCATATGGGTCCCATTCCAAACCCCTAATCATTTTGTTGCCCTTTTCTGAACATTTTCCAATGCCAATATATCTTTTTTAAGATAAGGTACATCTGTACAAAGTATTCAAGATGAGGGTATACCATGGTTTTATACAGAGGCAATAAAATATTTTCTGTTTTATTCTCTATCCCTTTTTTAATGACTCCTAATATTGTATTTGCTCTTTTGACTGCTGCTGAACACTGAGTGGATGTTTTCAGAGAACTGTCCACAATGACCCCTCGATCTCTCTCTTAAGTAATTGTAGCCAGATTAGTCTCCATCATATTGATTTGATTATAGACTGTTACCCACTGCATTATTCTAGCAAAATAACCATCTCTGTGATAAAGTGAGTTGATTGGACAATGTCGACTGCTTTTGCTTTTAGGGTGGTTTTCTCAGAAGCATATGCTTCAGGAGTAGAGGATTTTAGTAACATGCTCTAGTTCGCATCCTATTCTGTTCAACAAGTTATGGGGGTCAGTTTTGTTTACAATAGGTTTATTTACTCCCAGCTCTGTCATGATAGAGATGTATGCACAATTTTTTGTGATATCCAAAAAGCATGCACATGGAATGAAAACTATTCAAACAAAGAAGTTAGAAGTCAGCTTTAAAAGAAAGGGTCCCCATTATATTCATGGGAACATATACTACAGATGGAAATTTAAATTTGACGTTAAAGATGTAATATACTGAAGACAAATTGCATTCTGACCTCTAAACTACAGGGTACCAGTTTTTTTATTTACTGTTTTGTGAAGAATTGCAGAATTAGCGAGTAGTTAAAGGAGAACAGGAGTGTTAGGCACTTAAAATATAATTCCCATGAGGAACTGTGACAGCATTTCAGAAGATAAATATTTTGAATTTGGGATGAAATATTTTGGCTTTTTGCCACTCCGTTTTTGGATGAGAAATTGAAAATTTCCATTGAAAACAGATGCCTCTGGCAAAAAAAAAAAAAAGAAAAAAAAAAGTGTTTAGCCAAAAAACAAATTATCCAGGCAAAAATAGTTTTGAGAGAACATTTTCAACCAGCTCTACTGGATGGAGAAAATGACAGTCCCTGCCCTGCAAAGCTTATAGGGTAAAAGACCTTCAATGGCTTTATAGTTAACATATTGAAGTAGAAGCAAAGTTCATCTTCCCATCTCCAGTGTAGCTATGAACTGAATCAAATAATCTCCTCTCTGAGTTCTTTGTGCACATTTTTTTTTCATTTGCAGCAGTGGAATGAAGAGTTACAGAGGAAATGTGCTAAAGGAAAGGCACAATAGGAGACTTGTGAACTCCCTAGAGACAGCTACAGGCCAACTTTGCTCTATATATACTAGCAGCAACCCAATTAATTGGATAAGAAACGAGGAAAAATTTCAAATACATTTTCACTGAACATTGCCACAAAGAAAAAAACCCAATCAAATGTGCTTTGCAATTTAATAAGAAAAAGAAGATTTATACGCACTTTTCAGGTAAGCTCTAAAACTGTTCATTGACTTGAATCAGAAGATTTTCAAACTGAAATTCAAGACTAGAAACAAAAGCAAAAATCCCAGCCAAAAGATGTTTCCTATAAAGCGATAAAGTGTGGAGAGAGCAGCTAAAAAAATCCTCTACACCAGTGTAAAGATGTAACAACTGCATTTTGTAAAGGACTAGAAGAACTGCAATTAATTTTATTTTCAGCTCTCAATAGTGGATTGACTGTAATGACAAAAAGTTTTCTAGTGATTTTTTCAGAGGAAATAGTCGTTTCTGTATCATAAAGATAACTTGATCACTATGCTGAATAAAGAAGTCAATTGAATCTTAAAATGTAGAGCAAGATTATTCAGAAACTGATTAGAGAAGCAGATCTGGATCATCTTCAATAGTTTATGCTATGCCAGATACAGATAAAACATCTGTAAATGGGATATCAGTGAGCTGACACTTACCAATGTGTGGGCTGGGTTAGATATTTAGTTTTTGTGAGACTGAAGTCTGTTACTGTGCGCACACTGTGCTTTTTCTTATGCATGTTAATATCATATATCCTTTCTAAGTACAAAAGAAAGTCTATAAACAAAGATCCTTTCCTGAAAACATTCTAGTCATTGTGCATAGACCTAATGAGTTCACTGGTGCTCCTGAGAATAAAGTTATAAACATGCTTAAATGCTTGTAGGAATAAAATGTATTAGACATTAGCTCTAATATTGATTCAATTCAAAGTCAATGTTAAAATTCTCAACTTTAATGGCATAAGGTTTTGGCCTACAATAGACTTTCTATATCTTTGATGTAATAGAGAGGAGAAAGATCTCATAATGCTAATCATACACAGGGCATAAGTGGCTTTGGGGGGCATTCATATTTGAGGATTATTTATATAAGATAAAGAACCCTGCAATCAATCACTCTACATTTTCATATCAGCCTGGCATAAATCTTGTAAACCTGCAATGTGTTTAAAGTGGCAAATGTTTATATTTTTATTATGCAGCTGAGTTTCAAACAGATTTTTTTAAAAGTAGGTCAGAATGCATTAATGTACCCTGTGGTACAGAAGTAACTTTATATGAACCTGAAAACCAGGTAGAAAGAAAACAATGCAGGACTTAGGTGGGGGACAATGATTTATAGAATTGGAAAGAACAAAAAAAAATGGGATTTACAGATGGAGCAGTTGATTTGACTAAAATCTGTATTCTGTTGAAGACTGAGTCCCAAAAGTATTCATAATTAAAACACCTAATTACATTTGGGGACCTTGTATCCGAAGAAACTCTCAACAACTAGCATCCTGTGGTTTATGTCTCTAGAAACCGATAATACCATCCCCTATTTTACTACTATGAAATAATGTTAACTAAATGCCCAAACTCTAATAACATACACATAATGTGTTTGAACAGTTATGTATGTGTGTGTGTGCATCCACACACTAGCATATAAAAATCATCTTCTCAGACCACGTTCAAACTTTAATTCTATCATATACCAAGAACTGTGTACCAGTTTCCAGGCATAAGGAATAGCATGCAGATGAGAGTGAGATTTTTATGTGAGAAACATACTTTTTCTTCTTGCATGTTTACATTAGTAAAAGCAAACACTGGATCAAATTAAAAAAACAGAAGTCTTAAATATCAATTTTTCATAATGAAGGGTTAATACAATTTACTAAACTTGTATCATCTTACCTGTTTTTCAGATCATTCAGTATTATGAGGCACACCTGAGTGATTCCTTAGCACTAATCTATTGTTTTTCTTGTAATTCTAGTTATGTGTATGTTGAGAGTACGCACCTCAGAAGATTAATATCACAGACAGAAACTTGCCGGAAGGTATGCACTCAGTGACCTATCAGAACACATGCTAAAATGAGGAAGGTGTCAGTGAGTTTTTGACACTATTCCACAATGAAGTCTGGCTAGTTTCACAAAGTACTGAATGTTAAACTCATTATAGTATCAACCAGTTTGGATTTTCTGATGTCTCTCCTGAAAGTATGGACAGTGCAGGTGCAGGAACAAAGATGTCTGACATGATGCATAGTGATATGCATTCATTGTGGATTAGCTAGTGGGCCAATGTAGCCCATGTCCTGGCCAATTGGAGGACCCAGGAAAAATGGGCACTCCTGTGCCCAGATCCACTCGGCCTACCCAGTGCTCCTTCCAGAGAGGTGGGTCATTGGCTTGGAGGATTGCTCTGCTCTGCCCATGTGCCCAGTACTCCTGCCAGGCAATGTGGGAAGTCTCTGCACCCAACCCTCACTTCCTGACAGGAACCCAGGTGGGTGGAATAGTGCAAGCTCCTATATCCTAACCCCATCTCCCAGGCAAGAGCATGAGGGGGAGGGAACACAGTGGAAGGGGTAGAGTGGGGGAGGGGCTGCCACTTGCTCTTGCTCAAGGCTCCTCAAAATTGTAATCTGCCTCTGACTGCAATACAGGGGAGTTTTTCACATTTGAAACGTTCATTGTGCAAACCTCTTATCATAGTGCTTATAGTGTTAAATATAAATTCCATAGCAAAAATATCCAATATTCCTAACTGGTTTTGAGCACTTTGAGATTAAAAAGTATTTGATAACTAGCCAATTAGCCCATCATAAGACGGGATTTTCAGGTCTCTCCTCCACGTTGGTCTTCTCTCCTGAGCCTCCGGTCTCTCGCTCCATGTCTCTCTCTCTCCTCCTCCTACTGCCTCCCCTTCTCTCTCTCTCAGCTCTCCTCTGCCTCCTTCCTCTTTCTCTGTCTCTCTCTTTCACTTCTCCTCCCCCTCCTGCCTCTCACTCGTGGGACCGCGGAGCCCAAATGGCCATTTGGGCTATGCACTCCCCATGCTGCATGGGTGGTGCGGAGCCCAAACAGTCACTTGCGCCACTTGCTCCCACATGGGTGAGTGGCGTAGAAGTCAGCTGAACGCTGCGGCGGGAGGCAAAGGGGAATGGGGCAGTGACATTCATGGCCAGGAGGCGGGGCCTGGAGCTGCTATCACGCTGCACGTCACCACCCCCCCCTTCGCCTCCCACCGTATTGCTCGGCTGATTTCTGCGCCACTCAGCCAGGCTGCCGTGGGGGAGCAAGTGGTGCAAGCAGCCGTTTGGGCCCCGCACTCCCCATGCAGCATGGGCCACTCAGCGGGAACACCCAGCATTTCAGCAACAGTGCCACCTAGAGGAAATAGCAGCATTTCAGGCAACAGTTCCCCCAGAGGGAACAGCCAGCATTTCAAGCAATAGCGCCCCCCAGAAGGAACAGCCAGCATTTCGGCGTTACAGACTCTCAGACACTGGGGGTATGTCTACACTACCACCCTAGTTCGAACTAGGGTGGTAATGTAGGCAACCAGAGTTGCAAATGAAGCCCAGGATTTGAATTTCCTGGGCTTCATTTGCATATTGCCAGGCGCTGCCATTTTTAAATGTCCGCTAGTGCGGACTCCGTGCCCCACGGCTACACACGGCACAGACTAGGTAGTTCGGATTAGACTTCCTATTCCGAACTACCGTTACTCCTCGTGATGATACAGTGCACTTTTCTGATGCATTGGGCGAAATTCTGCTACTTTTTGTACTACTGTCATTCTGAAGCACACTGCATTACATGGGAATTATTATTAAACTAAAAGCAAACTCATGTGCATTTTTAAAGTGTCAGTTGCTAATCAACGAATCTGAAACACAGATCTGCAGATGCTGATATTGTTCATGTCTCTTTGTTTATTCATTTTTTTAATTTCCCCCAGAACTGGCTGTACTTGGATCCTTTCAAAACCATTCCTTTTCATAATATTGATTCATGAATTCATCCACCCTCTGGAGTCCACAGAACGTGCAGTACTGCTTTGACTTTGTTAACAATTCATGTGCTAGGAATGTAAGGTCTACAATCAGTCTTTGGGCTATGTACATCTTCATGGTGGGAGCGACAGTGCTCACAATGAGTGGTAACATGCTTGTGATCATTTCCATCGCTCATTTCAGACAGCTTCACTCTCCAACCAACTTCCTGATCTGCTCCTTGGCAACTACTGACTTTTTGCTTAGCTTCACGGTGATGCCCTACAGCATGGTCAGGTCTGTTGAGTCCTGCTGGTATTTTGGAGACCTCTTCTGCAAACTCCATACTTCTTTTGATATAATGCTCTGTACCACCTCGATTTTCCACTTGTGTTTTATCTCCGTTGACCGTTACTACGCGGTTTGTGACCCACTGAATTATGTCACCAAAATAACTGTCCCGGTGATAGTCCTCTTTTTATTTATTAGCTGGGCTGTCCCTTTCTTATTTGCATTTGGCCTAGTTTTCTCAGAGTTGAATATTGATGGCATTGAAGAATATGTGACTTCTACTGACTGCAACGGTTTGTGTACATTGATATTTAACAAACTGTGGGGAGTGATGGCTTCTTTTATAACCTTCTTTTTCCCAGGAACAGTGATGGTGAGTGTCTATTTCCACATATTTCGAGTGGCAAGAAAACATGCAAGACAAATTGCTAACATCTCCAGTGCAATAAAATGTGTCTCTGAAATGAAAAACAAACGCTCTACAAAAAAAGAGAGCAAAGCAACTAAAACTTTAAGTATTGTCATGGGGGTGTTTGTGTTGTGTTGGATGCCTTTCTTTAGCCTTACAATAGCTGATCCTTTTATTAACTTCTCAACACCTGAAGACTTGTACAATGCCTTCCTCTGGCTGGGATACTTCAATTCTACATGTAATCCAATCATTTATGGCTTATTTTATTCTTGGTTTCGCAATGCATTTAAAATTATTGTGACTGGTAGGATCTTCAGACCAGATTCTTCTACTCTTAATTTGTTTCCTACAAATACTTAATTAACCAGGTAGGGTTTTAAGAATGTATTTGCGTTAACAGATGCCTCTGTTACTTCCGGAGATCTTTTAGAATAATTCACACAGGGCCCTATATATTGAAAATATTGCAGGGAATGTGCACCTGTTTTTGGTGAAACTCATGGTGTCTAGATAGTAGGAAAAGAGAACAGTCTGGCAAAGTATAGTACTTTCTATCTATCTATCTATCTATCTATCTTAGAGTCATAGAATCATAGAGCTGGAAGAGACCTCTGGAGGTTATCAAGACCAGCCCCCTGCCAAAGGCAGGACCAATCCCAACTGAAACAACCCAGCCAGGGTTCTGTCAAGCAGAGACTTAAAGACCTCTAGGAATGGAGATTCCACCACCTCCCTAGGTAACCCATTTCAGTTCTTCACCACCCTCCTAGGCTATGTCTAGACTAAAAGCCTCTTTCAGAAGAGGCTTTTTCAAAAGAATCTTTCAAAAAAGCCTCTTTCGAAAGAGAGTGTCTAGACTGCAACCATTTCTTTCGAAAAATCATGCTGCTTTTTCGAAAGAGAGCACCAAGGGAGTCTGGATGCTCTCTTTCAAAAGAGTGCTTTTGAAAAAAGGCATTTTTCCTTGTAAAATGAGGTTTACTGCCGTCAAAAAAACCACTGCATTCTTTCAATTTAATTTCGAAAGAACGTGGCAGCAGTCTAGACGCAGAGGAAGTTTTTTCAAAAAAAGTCCACTTTTTTCGAAAAAACTCTGTAGTCTTGACACACCCCTCGTGAAATAGTTTTTCCTGATATCTAACCTAGACCTCTCCCACTATAACTTGAGACCATTGCCATCTGCCATCCGTCACTACTGTGAACAGCCTTTCTCCATCTTCTTTGGAACCTCCCTTCAGGAAGTTGAAGGCTTCTATCAAATCCCACCTCACTTTTCTGCAGACTACACAATCCCAAATCCCTCAGTCTCTCCTCATATGTCATGTGTTCCAGCCCCCTCATAATTTTGGTCGCCCTCCGCTGGACCCTCCTCTCCAATGCATCCACATTCTTTCTAAAGTGGGGGGCCCAGAACTGGACACAATACTCCAGATGTGGCCTCACCAGTCGAATAATGGGGAATAATCACTTCTCTGGATCTGCTGGTAATGCTCCTTCTAATGCACCCTCATATGCCATTAGCCCTCTTGGCTACAAGGGCACACTGGTGACTCATATCCAGCTTCTCATCCACTGTAATCACCAGGTCCTTTTCTGCAGAACTGTTACTTAGCCATTCGGTCCCCAGCCTGTAACAATGTTTGGGATTCTTCTGTCCCAAGTGCAGGACTCTACACTTGTCCTTGTTGAACCTCATCAGATTTCTTTTGGCCCAATCCAGCCATACTCAGCCATCATTTTGTCAATTAAACAACAGTATAATTTCTGTCCAACTACCACTTTGAGTCTCCAAAAGCGACGAGGAGTCCTGTGGCACCTTATAGACTAACTGAAGTGTAGGAGCATAAGCTTTCGTGGGCAAAGACCCACTTCGTCAGATACTGTGTTTGAGTCTCCAGACACAGTATTTAAGCACTAATTTGTTACTTAGTTGCCTATACTGATAATGGACTCCCCAAAACTGTGGGTCTGCCCAAAGCTTGCTCCAACTGAGAGTATCTTTCTCTCATACTCAATGAATACGGGTAACAAAACTAATCCCAAAATGTTTTCTCTGGCTGAATAACTGATTGTTACCTACATACAAGCTATCCAAGCCAATCTCATAGGCACCAGTCAGTAAGCAATTAAAGTCTGTAGTGGGAATGTGAATTAATTCAATTCTTCATTTGGGCTGGAGCTGCTGAGAAACCACCTCTGTCCCGGCACTACCACTGTAGCTAAGATCAGCTGAAAACTTCAGCAGTCCTGACGAATATGTGAGAGCTTTGAGGGTACTAGGGGATATTATGTAAGGGCAAACTATGACTGAGTTAAAAAGATAACCAGATAAGTTCCTTGGAGGGATGGAGGGAATAGATCCATCATTACTTATTAGCCAGGATAGGTAGGGATGAAACACTGTACTTGGAGGGTCCCTGGCCTTTGTTTGCTAGAAGCTGGGGGTGGACAAAAGGGGATGAATCACTTTAGGATTGCCTGTTCTCTTCATTACCTCTGAAGCACCTGGCATTGACCACTGTTGGAAGACTAAATTCTTGGCTAAATAGACCATTAGTCTGACCCTCAGGGCATTTCTGAAGGATGGCAGATGGCGGGTTCCTAAATGTGTTCTTTTTCACAGTCCAGTCTAAAGTCCCACTGTTTATGCTGACTCTTAAAAAAGGGACAAAGATCTCTTGTGGTGAAGGGCTAGTGATTGTTCATACCTGTCATACTAATTTTGTGCTGCTTGTGGAACTATGGACCTTCACCCAGTGACAACAATGAAAAGATGAAGTTTAAAAAATGGAAATAAATAAAAAAGCTGATAAAATGTCTTAAATTTAAGCGATATCGTGGAAATTGCAGATCCCCGCTTTCCGGGCAATTTTATCAACCACCAAGTTGACAGCAGGAGGCCTGGGTGATTTACAGGCAGGAATCCCACTTTCAACCCCGCATAGCTGGTGGCTGGGACTCTTGCTGGTAGCTCTACACTGGAATGTAAGTGTCTCAAAATGTCTGGTTATCAAAAATGATCATGCATAATATATTTGAGTGTTTATATTGTCCTGTGTCCTTTTCTCAACTTGTCCTCATCTTTTTCTCCATGACTGCAAGTCAACACCACAACATTCCATTTTGTTGCATTTTCTTTCCATTTGTGGCCAAGGAGTTTTGTCATGGGATTGGCCCAGTGTGTTTTCACTCTGCTCAGTGGTCACTTGTCATCTCTGGAAATCCAGTCACTGAGGTGGCTTGTCCACCTATTATCTTGCCTATGGGCTACATGACCATAACTGCCTTACATTGTACATTGCCTGCACTATTTCAGTCCCCTTTAATCTCCTCATTCAGTATGTGATCACAGAGTGATAACTTACACATTCGTATATTGAGTGCGAGTTACACAAACACATTGAGTGTTTATATTGTTCCAGCATTTTTGCTAAAACAAATAGGTTTTCCCTGGCTTCTCTAAATTACTGCAATTAATAAATGTCCATTATTATTTTCCCAAGATTTTCCATGTCTCATCTGTGGCTCATCTGCAATTATTTGACAACAATGCCATAATTCAAGTAGGGCCTTTCTTTTATTACTATACATCTATATATCTGCCCACCAGTATATATCTGTGATAGTATTTGTTATTTCTTTTGGAGGGTTGATAGATACTAGACGAGTCTTAACCAGAAACTTAATTCCCCTTTCTGATGCTTGGACTCACTCTTTTATGTGTCATGTACATTACTGTAGCTAAGAATCAAACATGGATACTAATTCAAAAGCAGCTGCTCTATTATGTGAGTATGGGATCCTTTCTTAGCTGAGCCAGTAGGACTTACAGTAGCTTTGTCTCAGTTCAAAACTATTCTACAAACTTAAGATTGTGCTTTCATATTCACCATTCTATGTGGCTAGAAATCACCAGTCTATTCATGTGCCAGTGCTGACGTTGTTAGCAATGGAAGGAAATGGAGATATCTCAAAAGGTTGGTAATGAGCCATGAAGCTCCTCAGCTTTCAAAACCAGCCCACTTTGGTAAAGCTGCTAACATCCAATGGCTTGTTCAGCAGATTATATGAAAAGTGTTGCACTTTCCAATTTTTCTGAAAATGGCAATGAAGACACAATCAGTCTTAAACTTGGCTTAAATGCACTAAATAAATATTCAGGGCAAAATCATTTACTTGACACAGGTTGTTGGGTGAAGCAAAGATGGTGTCACCTACTTTTCTAAGCCTGTACTGCCCAGGGCCATAAACTGGCATAGTGCAAGTCAGAAGAGCTGATAGAAAGGTCCTATGGCACAGCCCCCCACCAAAATATCCCCAAGTTATTTCTTCACAGTGATATTAAGCCAGTGGAAGACTGGACATAATGGAGTCTGCCCTCTCAACTACTGCACCCTCTCTTTCCTTATGCTGGACACTGTGGCTGTGTCCAGACTCAGGGTTTTTTTCGGGAAAAGTAGCCTTTTCCCGAAAAAACTTCCCCTGCGTCCAGACTCAAGCCGCGTTCTTTCGAAATTATTTCGAAAGAACGCGGCTTTTCTTTCGATGGCGGTAAACCTCGTTTCACGAGGAAGAACGCCTTCTTTCGAAAGTTCCTCTTTCGAAAGAAGGCGTTCTTCAATGTAAATAGGGCTTCCTCGAAAGAGAGCATCCAGACTCGCTGGGTGCTCTCTTTCGAAAAAGCGGATTGCTCTTTCGAAAGATCCGCCTGCAGTCTAGACGCGATCTTTCGAAAGAGGCTCTTTCGAAAGATGCTTTCGAAAGAGCCTCTTTCGAAAGAAGCCTGCAGTCTAGACATAGCCTGTGGGGTGGAGGCAGTTGATGCATGAGGCCAACGCAAAATGCCTTTCTCAAAAGGGAACTCTGGGCTGGCCATTTCCAGAGGCCTTAAGGTGCTTTCTACCGTTCACACTTGTGGAGGCCAAAGCAGATGGGGCAAGCTGGTTTTTCAGTTTTTGGTATTCAGGATCTCTACCACTTTGCCCTTTGTGTGCTGTGCCATACTGCATGGGAATGGCTTCTTTACCCCCACATCAAAAGTGACTTTTTAAATTGATGTAAGTGTTTAGTTAAGCCAAGGTGTGTGATTTCACAGGTGCTTAAACACTGTCTTAAAAATGCTGAACACTGAGCTGGACTCCAGCCAGAACTCAGAAAATAGACCTGTGGAAGCTGCTTTTCTGTGAGGTTTCCCATGCGAGATTCATGTTGTCTCAGCTGCAAAATGCAGCAAAACAGCAAAGGGAATGAGTGAGCTCTGGGGAGAGGCTATAACAGGTGTCTTATTAATGATCTTTTTGCAGAGTTTTCATGATCTTAAACAGCCCTAATTAATGTGATTCTTTTTAAGAACTTTTTTGGCAAAACCTGTTTCATCAGATAGATGTTAACTTGTGACTCCTAAATAATTGGCAGAATATGTGCTTTGTTATTATACAAAGGCCTTGAGCCCCATGAATTAATTGCCTGAAAAAGAAAGAGAGCTCTGCATGATAATTTCTCTTCCATACCTTTTGTATTTCCTCTGCTGGTCAGAATTCCACAGCATTTCTCTACCTGGTTGCATCCATAACTGATGTAGCAGCTAACAGGCAATGCCAGTGAACTGCTATCTCCTCCGTTCCCTGCTTGGAGACTGGTTTTTAAAATAGCACTGTTTAAACATACACAACTTAATTATCAACAGAGGGTGTATTAAAAGTGATGGGAAAAAATGCCTGTGGATGCAGTGAATTTGCAACTCCTCCTCCCCCCATTTACTTAAGTGGATGGTTGCAGACAGATTAGTTGACGGCATGTCCATAGACATGTTATTGCAAAAACTGTGTGATGTTCTGTTAGGTATTTGGCAGGTGCATGTACATTTTATGGCTGCAACAACTAAGTCACTCTTTGCAAAACTGACGCAAAATGGTCCATATAGACTGCACTGGAAATCAGAAGCCACTGTTAATTCAATCAAATAAAAGATATGGGCAATAAGCTCATATTTCACACTGTGTGCTTTTTTTATTAAGCTAAGCTAAGAAGTCATCAATTTCTGTCCACAATTCAAAAAAATAAGAATATTCAGGACGGCCCAAAAGCAGATGCTTATGGGCTGTCCTGAATAGAGATGTACTTAAAAAAGGACTGAAGTTTTTTCCTCAGTTGGCGTGTCTATGATACTCCCTATTTCTATCAAGAGTGACATTCAACCTCGTTTCATTCATTCACCATCTATTGTTCCTTTGTTTTAAAATGGAAACTACTGGAGCATTAGAACAACCCGCTCTGATTCCAGAGGGGGGAAATGAAAAGATTCCATCCATGTCTACTCCATACATCAGTAGAAAGTAAAAAATATTACCTCTATCTCACACATGCAGGTTGCCAATAGCGTGATCATCAAATTTAGTAAGCAGACAAAACTTCAAATAAGCAAAAGAATGCAGTGGACATGGTCTCTGAGTGATCAGAGAGACACACAGTGGGCCACACTGAAGTATAGAATGGACTCAAATCAAAACTCATCTGGGAAACATTATGAACAAAAAGGTTTATCTATTTTCCTTTGTTGTTTGGATGCTGGAGGTTATACAGATTACTTTATATCACTTGTAAAGTGAGAACAGGACTCTACATATTACTTTAAAATATATTCATCAGAGCCTTTGGTTTCTTGCAAACTTTACCACTCAGAAGGGACAGTTACCCTACTCATTGCCTCCAGTCTCTTGCCTTGAATTTTGAGCTTCCACCATGGTCTTCTTAATTACCTCAGGTATATCTACACTACACAGAAGATTGAAGCTGCCACAGTCGATCTTCCAGAGTTTGAATTAGTGGGTCTAGTGAAGACAGCTAATTCAAACTGAGAGGAGTGCTTTAATCAGTGCTGGTAACCCTGCTTCCATGAGGAGTGAGGGAAATCAAAGGGAGAGTTTTCTCGACTTCAATTTCCTGCAGTGTGGACAGCACCAAAAGTCAAATTAAGCTCCTTCGATTTCACCTAAGCAATCAATGTAACTGAAGCTGTGTATCTCAATTCAACTTTGTCCCCTAGTGTAGACATACCCAATTGCGTCTTCTTCCCTGGAACCATTTCCTCTCCTTCACAGACTCAATTTGTGGGTATTTGAGAAGTAGCCTTGCAATGGAGTAGTGTTAGAGTAGGAAGGTTCTCGAGAACTGCAGATGCCATTACACATTATGATCTGTGAAGCAGTCCCGGAAGCACTTAGATACAGCATCACAAAACGTTACATGTTAGAGTCACTGTGCTGATGGAGGAACTGGGCAAGCTGTCATTAAAACACACAGACACTGCCATACATGAATTTGGCCTGGTATTGCTGTTACGTCCTGGTTTCATCTGAATAGTTAATCATGTGACTTTATATCTTTTTTTCCCTAGGCTCATCAGGGGTTTTGTGTGTTCCAGTTGTGATTCTTATTGTGCCCAATGCCCTTAAATTGGCAGTTGTGGAGTAGTTGGTCAATATGGGCACGTCTACACAGCAGTGTTATTTCAGAATAACATAGTTCACATCTACACTACAAGCAGTTATTTTGCCATAATGTCAAAATAATGTTGAGCTGGAGGACTTCTTACTCTGACTCTTGTAACCCTCATTTTACCAGGACTAAGGGAAGTTGGAGGAAGAGTGCTTTTACTCGGACTTCCTGCTGTGTAGACAGCACCAAAAGCCGAAATAAGCTATTTCAACCTAAGCTATGCAATTGATGTAGCTCAAGTTGTGTAGCTTATTTTTGGCTTTAGCCCTGCTGTGTCGACGTGCCCTATATGATATTAAACGATGAAAATACAGTCCTCCAATCAATGCTGAGTATGTAGGTAGGTGTTTACTATCAAATGTTTTCTCCCATGTGCCTATGTGGCCTGGTCAGATCAACAGTGCATGGCTGCATTGTGTAGGATGTCTCCCCTTCACATACCATGTGGCATTTCCTGCCAACTGCCAGATCACTCATTTCCTTCTTTTCCATTGTGATCTGGTATCAAGCTGGAGTGTCAGGAACTCAGCTGCATTCACACTTGTTCACTTAACAACCCAGTGAGCTTAGCTATGCCCAATAAACTCTTACTAGGAACATGTATACACTACCCACCCAATCAACTGGCAGCAACCAATCCAGTAGGAGTTAATTTATCCTGGCTGCTGAGCATTCTCCAGTTAGCTCCAGTACTCCCCTTGCATGAGAAGTGTAGATTAGTCAATGGGAGAGCTTCAGAGGTCAACTCACTGCAGTGAAGATACTGTGATAAATAGATCTAAGTATGTTGACTTCACATGGCTGAAGTTGCATAACTTAGATTGATGGCCTTCAGAAGTATAGACCAGGCCTAAGCAACTGTATTCCCTAGCTGATCAGAGAGGCCAACTATTTAACCCTGCAGTAATGGGTAGCACAGTGGTGGCTCATTGTGGCTGCAGTTGGGTCAGACTTGCTTCTTGTCCAGCCCTTGTTCCAACTTGTGCCTGTTTCTGCTTCAGTTCTAATCCCTGCCTGTCTATGAACTTCTGAACCCTGGCTTGATTCTGGACCCAGCCTTCATTTCTACAGCTGATTCTGCTCTGACCCCTAGGTCACACTGCCCACACTTCAGGGTAGGCCAGATTTTGTTTTGAACTTCTTTGGCTATAGAGGGGTTTCTTCTCAGCTAGCCTTTGTCCTACATGAGACATAGGAGATCTTAACAGTGCCCTGCTTCCAATGAACATAACTTTTGTGGGATGGTAAACATAGAAGTACCTTTGCTTTGGGGGAAGGGGAATACTCAGATTTAATTAAATTAAGTGTGCTATTCTCTTCTATATGTAAACACTGCAGATCTGCCCCATTTTTCCAATCACTGAATATCAAGACACAGATCTTGCTGATGTTAATGGTCCAAAAGCAATCTCAAAACATTTCCCTGATTCTCTTCCACCTTCAGTGAGTCTATCTTTTTTCTTGATGTCTAACTCTTGCCCTGCCTGTGCCAGCAGTGACCGGTGTTGTCTGCCACTCTAATGATTATTGGTCACACACATTTTCTATTTGTTAACCTTCCTTATTCTGACATATTATAACTAAAAGATGTAAGTCGCAAATAACTGTAGATTTATACAATGCCTGCTCATGACAAAGATATATCATTTTTACCTGTAAATACCTATGTACTGTTTGTACGATATTTTGTTTCACAGTATGAACTGTTCTGGACTGGTGTTTTATATAGTCTGCTAGAGTACACACAGAACATAGCATAGGCTTTCCACAATATATCCAGGCTAAAAGAAAATTAAAGAACACCCAAACAATCTAAATACCTTGGGTACGAATCCTTGGCTGAAAATCTCACAAGAAGTTTATCTTTGTAGATAATGTGTTTCTTACTGTTCTGAGTTCTAATTCAGAGGAACAACTTAAGCATTTGTTTAACTCCGTAGAATGTAACCACGTGTTTAAAGTGATGTACAGGCTTCAGTGCTTTGATAGGGATGGTCCCCTGAAGTGAGTCCTTGCCTAAAGGTAGGGATAGAGTGAGAACAGTTTGCATGAGGCAGTTCATTACTTGTATGTCTAATCATGGCTCAAATTTGGAAATGTAGAGAAATATGGTGAGAACAAATATTTAAGATCCTTGACAATGTTTAGGGGACTAAAATTGTCAAAGGTGAGGGTACAAGTGGAAAAAGGGGTATAAGATACTTAACAAATCTGAAGTAGAGTTTGAACTTTCAAAAAAGAGGACACACCTGAGAGGGAGTGTGTCTCTATCAGTATCTACCAACTCATGTTGTATTAATGTGTTATATACTATACACTACGCAGCGCCAAATTTCAAAATAACACGCTATTTCAAAACATTCCTTATCTCTCATGCAACGAGGTTTACTGAGATGGTGAAATAGCGCACCTGTTATTTCAAAAAATATTTTGAAATAAGAGGCGGCTTGTGTAGGTGTGGGGTAGCTATTTTGGGATACCGCTGGAATCCCGAAATAACCGTGCAGTGTAGACATACCCTAAATGTGTTTGGATTCCTTTTCTTTTATCAGACATCCCCCTATTTTAGATATCATTAAAGTAGAGCCATTTTTCATTTTTCTCAATTCACACTTAATTTTTATAATTAAAAATCTACATTTCAGTAGAAAATAGAGAGCTCGGATAGGAATGGCGCAGGAAAATAACAGTTTTTCCCAAAGAAAGTATCACTGAAAATGAAAAATCATTCAGTTTGGTTGGAATGTATGTTGGGTTACACCACTGCAATGCCTCCTAGGAGCTCTGTAGTACAAGTGCCTCAGGCCCCACTTTCCTCTAAAGGCACCGATCTTGCTTAACCTATATCTTCTGGTATGCGTCACTATCTCTGCCCAGGCTGAGTGGAGGTTATAAAGCATGAGATTTCTAAGGCCATGGTGCATTATAGGAGAGGAACTGGTATGGAATATGTAGAGAGGAGAACCCAAGTGTCAGGTGTCCAAGTTACAAGTCCTGTGAGGCACTCTGTCAGGATTTCATAAGAGAAATATTTGGGGTTTGGGATTAAATATTTTGGCTTGTCACGACATTGTTTTTGGATGAGAAATTGAAAATTTACATTGAAAACAAATATTAATTGAAAAAACCGCACACACGCTTAAGCCAAAAACTGAATTTTCCAATAAAACCAGTTTTGTAGAACACTTTCAATCAGTTTTATTGGGCAGAGTTAATGACAGTCCCTGTACCAGAACACTTACAAGCTAAAAGACCTTCTATGGCTTTATAGTTAGCATACTGTTGTGGAGGCAATTCATTCTCCTATTTCCTGTGTGACTGTGAACCAAATCAAATAATCTCCTCACTGGGTTGTTTATGTATAAATGTTTTCAGTTGCAGCAGCAGAATGAAGAGTTACAGAGGAAATCTGTCAGAGAAAAGTCATGATAGGAGACTTATGAATTCACCAGAGACAGCTACAGGTCTTTTTTTTTTCTTCTGTATATATACTGGCACCAACCCAGTTAATCTGTTAAGAAAACAGGAAAAAAGTCAGATACATTCTTATTGAACATTGTCACAAAGGAGTCATATGGAGCAAAAAACAAAAAAAATCAAATAAGTGTTGTAATTTAATGAGAAAAAGATTTACACACATTTCATAGGTAAGCTGCAATACTGTTCATTGGTTGGATCAGAAGATTTTCTAACTGAAATTAAAGCCTAGAAACAAGAGTCAAAAGTCTCAGCAAAAAATGTTGTCCATGAAGAAATAAACTGTAGAGAAATCTCAGGTAAAATATCTTTTACTCCCATGTTATGATGTAACCAACTGCATTTTGCAAAGTACTGTAAGAATTACAATTTATTTGATTTTCCAGTCTGAATAGTGGAATGATTCTATGACAAAAAGTTTTTAAATGATTCTTTCAGGAGAAATGTTTGTCTCTTTAGCATAAGAATAATTTAATCCACTATTGAATAAAGAAATCAGCTGAATCTTAAAATATGTGACAAGCTCATTCATAAACTGATGAGAGAATAGTAATAGAGAGGTAGCCATGTTAGTCTCATCTTGGTAAAAAAAAAAAAAAAAAAGGAAAAATATGTAGCACTTTAATGATTAACAAGATCGTTTATTAGGTGGCCCATGAAAGCTTATCACCTAATAAACTATCTTGTTAGTCTTTAAAGTACTACATATTTTTTCCTTTTGATTAGAGAAAGACAGCTGGATCATCATCAATAGTTTATGCTATGCCAGTGTCAGATGGAACAGCAGTAAATGGGGTACAAGTGAGCTGATAATTAACAATCTGAGAATTTCAAGGCTGGATTAGAAATTTCATTTCCCCTGAATACACACTAGGTTATTTCTTATGCATGTTAACACCATATATCCTTTCAAAGTACTACAGAAAAATACTATGTAATAATATACTTATATGAGGCCTTTTCCCTTCAAAAAGCTCTTATTCACTTGTGGGTAGACCTATTGATTTCACTGGTGCTACTTCTGGGAGTAGCTGTACACATGCTTAAATGCTTGTAGGAGTAAAATGTATTAAATATAATGTCCAATATTGGTTCAGTCTCAGAAAATTTATGGGAGTAAAGACATAGGGTAAAATAAACCTCATTTTTTTAAAATCTTGGTTGTAAATAGTCAAGAGGAGAAAGATCACATAAAGTTAAGCATATTCAAAGCATAATTGCTTTTTGGAAACATTCATACTACAAGCAGAGGGTTATTTATATAAGGCAAATAACCTTATTATAATGACTATACATTTTGGTATCAGCTTGGCGTATCTGTTGCAAACATCCAATATGTTTACAATGGCAAATGTTCATAGTCTTATCATATAACGGTGTTTCCAATGAATTTTAGAAAAATATGCCAGAAAGTTTTGATGTGTTCTGACAAGCTGGAAGTAATAAAAGAAAAGGAATAATAGGTGAGGGTCACCAATGTGAAGGGATATGAACTGACAGAATTGCAAGGAGGAAAAAATGGGACTTGCAGAAGGGATCATTAGTACTGTAAAATAACATATATAGTATGTGTGTACATTTAGGTATAGGTGTGTATGCATGTGCCCTCTGACATATTGAATGTACTTTCTCAGGCCATAGTGACTGCCTTCATACTCCTTTACTTTAATTCTATTACAGTAAAACCGCAGAGTTATGAACTAACCAGTCAGTCACACATTTGGTTTGGAACCAGAAGTATACAATCTGTCAGCAGAGAGAGGAAAAAAGCAAATATTGCACAGTCTGTACTGTGTTAAATATAAACCACTAAAAATTTTACAAATAGGGAATTGACAAGGTGGGGAAACTGTTTCTGTTTAAGTCTCATTTAAAATAAGAAAAGCAATGTTCTTTGTCTGCATAGTAAAGTTGCAAAGCAATATAAAGTCAATCTTCAACTGTAAACTTTTGAAAGAACCACCATAATGTTTTGTGTAGTGTTATGAAAATGTCAGTGTTACGAACAACCTCTGTTCTTGAGGTATTCATTAACTCCAAGTGTCTGCTATGTACATAGATGCTGGCTCCAAGGGTGCTCTGAGGCTCAACAGCCCATGGAAAAAATAATAGGGGGTTGTCAGCACCCAAGAGTCAGAGCTTGAGTGGAATGTGATGCGTTATAGGTGGCTAAGAACTTCTGCCTTTGGGGCAGTGATTTTGTTTATAAACAGAGACAAAGGCTACATCTACACTGCAGCGCTTTTTCAGGTAGCTATTCTGCATCTTTTGACTGCGCCCATTATTTCAAAATATGGCAGGCTCGCTATTTCACGTCCCTATACATCTCATTCCACAAGGAATAAGAGATGTTTTGGAATAGTGATTTATTTCTAAATAAGTGCTGTGTAGACAGTGCCAAATTTCGAAATAAGCTTTTTCAAGCTACGGGTGTAATGTAGACACACCAAAGTGAGCAAGATAACAAAAGGTTTCTTACTGCATTCAATTAAGGCTCATTAGATGATTAGATTAGCATCCCAAATCCCTCCAATTAAAAGACAAGGCAAAAAGTAAATAGAGACTTGTGCTGATCTGGGATCAGTGCTTTTCCACATATTCCTAAATGGTCTGCAATAAGAGACAAACAGCGCAGTGGCAAATTTTGTAGATGATACAAAATTACCAAAGATCCAAAACAGACTGCAAAGAGATCTTGCAAAACTTGGCAACAAATTGGTGGATGAAATTTAATGTTAAATGCCACTTTATGCAGAAGGCAAAATATAATCTCAATATATATCTACAAAATGATGGTGCTTAAATTAACTATTCTCCATCAAGAAAGATCTTGGAGTCATTTGCCGTACTCTGGAAGCACTATGTTTCCAGTGTACTGCAAGTTCATAAAGTTCTCCCTATGTGGCTATCATCCTTTGGAGCTGTGGAATTCTCATTCTCTTGCTTCAGAAGACTTAAAAAGTATCTCCAGTCAACAGTGGGGCAGAATCACCTGTCAACAAAGAGACAGACACAACTGAATAATGTATCTGCCCTTAATGTGCCCCAAACTAATACCAGGGAACCTAAGAAATAAGATTACTGACATTTTCATCCAGAAAACTAGAGCAAGACCCAAAGTCTTTAAACTGGTACATTAGTGAAAACAGTTTGTAGGTTATTGCAATGATTTTAATATGTTGTAATTGATGATAATGTAATTATGTAGTTCATAGCAATTGACTAATTATGAAAGTAATAAAGTTGGAAAACAGGATGCTGAGCTAGATGGACCTTTGGTCTGACCCAGTATGACATTTCCTATGTTCTTATGTTTTAATATGCTGAAAATAATGTCCCCCAACCTCCGCTCCCTCACAGATATCTTCAAAAGCACCCAGCAGTAAAAACAAAATTCAGCACCTATGATTGTGTGCAGACTGTAATGTGACAAACACAGTTTTTTCTTTTACACATGTAGATTTGTAACAGCAAATATCAGATTAAATAAAAACCAGAAGTCTTAAATAACAATTATCCATAATAAAGGATTAATACAGTTCACTAAACTGGTGTCATTTTATCTATTTTTCAAATCTTTCAGTGCTTCAAGGCAAAGATTGATTTGCTCACCCAGATGAATCATCAGCACTATGTTATTTTATTTCTTTTACTTCTAGTCACATATGTATTCAGGGTTTGCTCCTCAGTGGATTAATAACAAAGAACAATTTAACCTCTTGGCAAGTCTGCTAAAGAGAGAAAGAAACAGTTAGGAATCCTGTAGCTCCTTAAAGACTAACACATTTATTTGGCTATCAAATTTCATGGGCTCTAGCTCAAGAAAGCTTATGCTCACATAAATGTGTTAGTCTTTAACGTGCCACAGGACTCCTCATTGTGGAAAGAGGCTAACAAGGCTACCCCTCTGAAAAATGAGGAAGGTGTCACTGAATCATTATCACCTTTTTACTGTGAGGTCTGGCAGCTTCACAAAGTGCTGCATGTCCAAATATTTATAGCATCAACCAATCTAGGTTTTCTGATGCTGTAATGTTTCTCTTGGAAGTATGGGCTGTACCTCCAAGAACAAACATGTCTGAGGTGATGGGTAGAGCCATATCTCTGAGGCTTTCAATTTGTAAACGTATGGTCATAGTGCTTATAGTGTTGAATATAAACTGCGTATCAAACTATCCAATATTGCTAAGAGTTTGAGTACTTGAGATTCAAATGTATTTAGTAAATAGCTTGGCCCATTTTGTTAGCTTCAGGCCAAATTCTGCTATCACTTATACTGGTGTAGACTGGACTAATTCCTGTAGAATAAATGGAAAATAGTCTCAATAGATGTTATTGCACTTTAGAGTAGAATTGGACACGTTATTTTTAATTTCAGACAGTAATCAACTAATCTGAAACACGGGTCTTTAGATGTTGCTACTGTTCATGTCATTTTGTTTATTTTTTGTCTTTTCTCCCCAGAAATGCCCATGTTGTAATCCTTTGAAAAGTTTATTGTGACTTATTCCAAATCATGAATTCATCCACCCTCTGGAGTCCACAGAACGTGCAGTACTGCTTTGACTTTGTTAACAATTCATGTGCTAGGAATATAAGGTCTACAATCAGTCTTTGGGTTATGTACATCTTCATGGTGGGAGCAACAGTGCTCACAATGGGTGGTAACATGCTTGTGATCATTTCCATCGCTCATTTCAAACAGCTTCACTCTCCAACCAACTTCCTGATCTGCTCCTTGGCAACTACTGATTTTTTGCTTAGCTTTACGGTGATGCCCTACAGCATGGTCAGGTCTGTTGAGTCCTGCTGGTATTTTGGAGACCTCTTCTGCAAACTCCATACTTCTTTTGATATAATGCTCTGTACCACCTCGATTTTCCACCTGTGTTTTATCTCCATTGACCGTTACTACGCGGTTTGTGACCCACTGAATTATGTCACCAAAATAACTGTCCCGGTGATAGTCCTCTTTTTATTTATTAGCTGGGCTGTCCCTTTCTTACTGGCCTTTGGCCTAGTTTTCTCAGAGTTGAATATTGATGGCATTGAAGAATATGTGACTTCTATTGACTGCAATGGTTTCTGTGCATTTATACTTAACAAGCTATGGGGAGTTATGGCTTCCCTTATAGCCTTCTTTTTCCCAGGAACAGTGATGGTGGGTATCTATTTCCATATATTTCGAGTGGCAAGAAAACATGCAAGACAAATTGCTAACATCTCCAGTGCAATAAAATGTGTCTCTGAAATGAAAAACAAACTGTCTACAAAAAAAGAGAGCAAAGCGACTAAAACTTTAAGTATTGTCATGGGGGTGTTTGTGTTGTGTTGGATGCCTTTCTTTAGCCTTACAATAGCTGATCCTTTTATTAATTTTTCAGCACCTGAAGACTTGTACAATGCCTTCCTCTGGCTGGGATATGTTAATTCTACATGTAATCCAATCATTTATGGTTTATTTTATTCTTGGTTTCGCAGAGCATTTAAAATTATTGTGACTGGTAGGATCTTCAGACCAGATTCCTCTACTTTTAATTTGTTTCCTACAAATACTTAATTAACCAGGTAGGGTTTTAAGAATGTATTTGCGTTAATAGATGCCTCTGTTACTTTCGGAGATCTTTTAGACTAATTCACATAGGGCCCTATATATTAAAACTATTGTAGGAAAAGTGCACCTATTTTTAATGAAACTCATTTGTAGCATGACCCTATAGATATTGTTTAAGGATTGGCATATTATGTTGGTGAGAGGTGTGTCTAGATAGTAGGAAAAGAGAACAGTCTAGCAAAGTATATAGTACTTTTTATCTATCTATGTCTCTGTTCCTTTCTATCATAGAATGATAAAGCTGGAAGAGGCCTCGGGAAGTCATCAAGTCCAGCCCCCTGCCAAAGGCAGGACCAATCCTAACTCAATTAACCTAGCCAGGGCATTGTCAAGCCAAGACGTAAAAACCTCTAGGGATGGAGATTCCGCCACCTCCCCAGTAACCCATTCCAGTGCTTCACCCTCATGTCATTTTATTTATTTTTTTCCTTTCTCCCCAGAAATGGCCATGTTTATTGTTTATTGTGACTGATCCCAAATCATGAATTCATCCACCCTATGGAGTCCACAGAATGTGCTGTACTGCTTTGACTTTGTACTAGGAATGTAAGGTCTACAATCAGTCTTTGGGCTATGTACATCTTCATGGTGGGAGCGACAGTGCTCACAATGGGTGGTAACATGCTTGTGATCATTTCCATCGCTCATTTCAAACAGCTTCATTCTCCAACCAACTTCCTGATCTGCTCCTTGGCAACTACTGACTTTTTGCTTAGCTTCACGGTGATGCCCTACAGCATGGTCAGGTCTGTTGAGTCCTGCTGGCATTCTGGAGACCTCTTCTGCAAACTCCATACTTCTTTTGATATAATGCTTTGTACCACCTCGATTTTCCACCTGTTTTTTATCTCCATTGACCGTTACTACATAGTTTGTGATCCAGGGTATGTCTACAAAGCAAAGTTATTTTGAAATAATAGCCATTATTTCGAAATATCTTTACTAGCATTTACAAGGCCAAACTGCTATTTCGAAATAAATTCGAAATAGCGGAGCACTTATTTTGAATTCGGTAAACCTCATTCCATGAAGAATAATGCCAAATTTGAAATAGCTATTTCAAAATAAGTGCTGTGTAGACACTTATATCAAAATAGGGGGCCTCCAGCCTTCTCAGGGTGCCCTGGAGGCCACTCCAGCTCCAACCAAGAACACTCCTCTCCCTCCCCCAATCCCGGAGCCCTTAAAGGGGTTGACTCTGGCCACAGTGCATTTATTCAGGTTCGGGGGGGAGGGGAAGCCCCCAACGTCCATGATCTCCACACTAGATGGAGAAATGTGGCTGTCTATGGCAGGATAGCTGCCAGCCTGGCCACCAAAGGCCACATGCGAACCCAGGAGCAGGTTTGCATGACAATCAAGTTAGTCCAGCAAGACCCCAAACCCTGAGTCCTGAGCTTCCCCTCCCCCTTCTTCCCCTTCCAGCTCCCTCCTCCCAGGTTTCCCCCTCCCCTCTCCCACCCTCTCTTCTCTCCTCTCCTGCTTCCTTTCCCCAGTCTCACCAGCGTTTCATCCCCTCCCCCAAGTTTTGTTAAATGACAGTTTGTGTCCATGAAAATACGTGTATTTTATTTGACATCAGGAAGGGGGGTTAGGGAGGGGTAAGTGGAAGGACATGAGGGAGGAACGAGGCACAAGCTCCCTGTGGGGCATACCAGGGAGGCTCTTAGTGCTCCTCAGGGTAGATGCTCTCCCGCAGGGCCTCCTGGATACTGACAGCCCCCTGATGGACCCCTGGCAGCCTGCAGAAAGTGCATCCAGGCTTGCAGCAATGCTTCCAAGAGAAGCACCAGAGTGCACAGGGGTGGCTCCGGCTCCATTTTGCAGAGTGCTGTGGTGTCATGAGTGAGGGCAACCAGAGCACATGCAGAGACAAAGTGCTTTGCTGTCCCTCATTGAGGTAATCAAGCAAGCAGGGAAAGCTGAGAACTGGCTGTCCAGGGGGGATCCCTTTAAGCACAGGCCTCAGATAGCCTCAGGCAGCAGCCACACAAATTAACTCCTGACCTGATGCCCTGCTGGACCTGGTTCCAGCCAGCCTTAAATGCGATTCAGCATCCACTCAGTATGGACGCACTATTTTGAAATAGCAAAAAGCTATTTCAAAATGCATTTTGTGTGTAGACGCGTTATTTCAAAAGAACTTATTTAGAATTAACTATTTTGAAATAAGATATTTTGAAATAACGCTGTAGTGTAGACATACCCCCACTGAATTATGTCTCCAAAATAACTGTCCCGGTGATAGTCCTCTTTTTATTTATTAGCTGGGTTTTTCCTTTCTTACTGGCCTTTGGCCTAGTTTTCTCAGAGTTTAATATTGATGGTACTGAAGAATATGACTGCAATGGTTTCTGTGCATTTATACTTAACAAGCTATGGGGAGTTACGGCCCATTCCGTTCATTCCCTCTGAAGCACCTGGAACTGGCCAGAAGACCAAATACTGGACTAGATAAATTATTGGACTGACCTAGTGGGGCCAATCTTACCTTCTTATGAACTGGGGCATTTCTGAAGCAGGGTAGTGGTGGTACCTATGTGTGTTCTCTTTTACAATCCTATTCAAATCCAGCTATTTATGCTGGCTCCTGCCAGAGAGACAAAGAACTCCTGTTGCGAAGGGCTAGCACTAATTTTGTCATACTAATTTTGTACTGTATATGAAACTATGTATCTTCATCAGAAACAACAATGATGAGATGAAGTTTAAGAATTGAGAATTAATAAATAACGGATAAAATATCTTATATTTCACACCCTATTTAATTTGCAATATTGCAGAACTCCAGGTCTCACAATATTACACTTTCCCTGCAATTTTATCAGCCAGCAAGGGCTGATATTGAGGATCTCAGAGTGCTGATAACCAGGGCTCCTGCTCTCAGGCCACAGCAGCTGGTGGCTGGGGTTCCCGCTGTCAGCTGTGCATCTAAAAGGCTTCTGGATCAACCTCCCCTAGAACATCCCTTTCTTTTCTCTGCTGTCCCTAACAGGCCCCAGATTCTAGATAGCCAGGTAGAAATGAAATCAGGCTGGTTATATTGAACGTCTGTGCACTTAGACTTATAGAGCTTGATCAGAGATGGGTGACACCGAGAGCTGGTAGTAGCTCCCAATCTGGATTTATCCATCTCCAGATCAAGTTATTTCTGCACAGATATTTAGCCAGTGAAGGACTGGACATAATGGAGTTCTGACTCTCCACTCCTACTGCACTCTCCCTCTCCTTATGCCGGCTGGGCACTGTAGGGTGGGAGCAGTAGATGCAAGTGGCAGCTTTGTGACAACTCAAAATGTCTTTCTCAAAAGGGAACTCTGAGTTGGTCATTTCCAGAGACTTTAAGGTGCTTTGTGCTGCTCACTCTTGTGGAGGCCAAAGCAGATGGGACAAGCTGGTCTTTTAGTTCTTGGTATCCAGGATCTCTACCACTTTGCCTTTGTGGTATGGGAGTGGCTTCTTTCCTCCCACATTAAAAGTGATTTTTAAAAAGATTTTCAGTGTCTAGTTTAGCTAAGGTGTATGATTTCACAGGTGTTGAATCAATGTCTTACCAATCCTGAACACTGAGCAGGACGCCAGCCAACGCTCAGAGAATAGACCCATAGAAGTTGCTTTTCCTTGTGGGTTCCTGTGTGAGATTCATGGTGTCTCAGCAGCAAAACAGCAAAGGGAATGTGTGAGCTCTGGGGAGAGGCTATAACAGGTGTCTCATTAACAAAGAGCCTTGTTGCAAAGTTTTCATGAACTTAAACAGCCCTAATTAATGTGACCCTTCTTAAGAACTGCTTGACTAAAGTTGTTTCAGATAGAACTTGTTAAATTCTAGCTCCCAAATAATTGGCAGAATGTGTACTTTGTTATTATACAATAAGGCTATACCTTATTGTATAATAACAATAAGGTATAACCGTATAACTTCTTGAATTATATAATAAGTCGCAAGAATTGCCTAGAAAAGAACTAAAGCTCTGCATGACAATGTCTCTCCTAGGGTACGTCTACACTGGCTCATTAGTCCGTGCCCTTGGAGTAACGGTAGTTCGAATTAGGATCTTTAATTCAAACTACTTACTCCGTGCCACTACTTACTCCGCAGGCACGGAGTTTGGACTAAGGGAGGTTTAAAAATGGCAGCGCCCGGGAACAAGCAAAGGAAGCCCGGGATATTTAAATCCCGGGCTTCATTTGCAATTCCACTTGCCGTCATTACCTACTTAGCTCAAACTAACGAGCTAGTGTAGATGTACCCCCATATATTTTGTACTTCCTCTGCTGGTGATATTTCTGTAGTTTTCATTTAGTTAGTTCAGGGGCAGGCAAGATAGGGCCTGTGGGCGGGATCCGGCCTACCAAAGCCACTGGATCTGACTCACGGGCTGCCTGAGCTGACCTGATAGCCTCCGAATCCGGCCCACAATCTGCCCCACCAGGATCCTGAGGTTCAGGGTAGCCAGTTGCTTCAGAGCAGCTCCACGCCACTTTAAGTGATTGGCTGCTCACACACTGCCCCCACCCTCCAGCAAAATCTCTCAGCTCCCATTGGTCAGATGGCCTCAAGGTCTGCCAGGTTGTTGTCCGGGAGTCACCTAGGTAAGGCCTCCTGGCTATAGCCTGCCTCTGGCACTCAAGCCTTTTCTCCCCCAAACTCCATGCCTCAGGTCACCACTCCCTGCTGCCCCGGTCATCACCCAAACACTCTGCACCCCATCTCCCTCCCAAACCCTGCACCCTCTCCTAAACCCCACCCCAAGGCCTTCAGCACTTAGGAGTGGACCACAAGCTCCTCTACTCACTGCAAGGAGATTGTTGTTGTTTTTTTAATAATGTTTTTTTAAACATACAATACTAATATCAGCAAAGGCTGGATATTGAAAAGGCCCATGGATGCAATGAACTCACAACCCCTTCTTCCCACCCCCATTTTCTCAATTAAGTGGATGTTTTGCAGTCGTTGCTCAGTGAGGGCATATGCATGGGCATGGTGCTATACAAACTGTGTAATGTTCTGGTAGGTATTTTGCAAATGTGCGCACGTTTCTTTGAGTGTAGCAGCTCAGTTAGCCATTGAAAAACTGACACATAATGTGCCATATGGATTGCATTCAAACTCAGATGCTTCTGTTTGCCCAGGCTAGTGAAAGATATACATGAGCAATGTGTACTCCAAGTCTCACCTTTTCCAGAACATAATGCACACCTCTTTTGTGAAAATCTCCTCTCACTGATTAGATAGTTTCTTGGCACATGGGCAGTAGGTCATGAGGAAGCAGGGGGAGAGGGGGAGAAGGGCAGTGAAAAATATATATATACAACATTGCAGTGGAGAACTGAAGTAGCCTTGGACATTTAAGATCTATCTATAGTTTTGATATTTGCTACCAGAAAACAATGGTGATGGACACTTTAGAAAGATCATATATACATAATGTAAAGGATTGTGAGCCTAGAGGCCTATAGGTTCCCAGCCAGTACAGAGACTGTGGCCACCACCCATCAGCTTCCCAACGCAATTGAGAAGAGGGCCAGCCAAGCTCCAGCTCACAAAATGTCACACACACAAGAATCCTAAACTGGGGGGGGGGGGGGTTATCTAACCCTTCTGATTGGTTGGGAAGCATGACAAAACTACAAAGAAAGATAGATATTATATTACTAATGTGATAAGTTATCCAGTGCCCATGAAAACCATTACTTTTCTACATATAATCTCTCTGGGTAGGTCTACACTACAGCACTAATTCGAACTTACTTAGTTAATTTGAACGAAGCTAATTCGAATTAGCGCATCTAGACTTAAAAACTAGTTCGAATTAGCATTTTGCTAATTCGAACTAGCATGTCCACACTGAGTGGACCCTGAACTGGGGTTAAGGATGGCTGGAAGCAGTTCTGGCAGGGCATCAGATTAGGACTTAGAGCGTGGAGATGCTGTCTCAGGCTAGCCAAGGGCTGTGCTTAAAGGGACCTGACCCCCATCTCGGACAGACAGTTCTCAGGGGTTCCCTGCTTGCAAAGCAGTCCTGGCTTGGAGTGCCCTGAGTGCCCACACTCAGCACATCACAGCACTCAGCCATCAGCCTGGCTGAACTTGCCGCAGGCTGCCATCTGGGGGGGGGGAGGTCAATCAAGGGGCTTCAGGAGAGTTTCCACCCCGAGAAGCCCGCAGAGCCAGCCCAGTCCTCCCCATCAGGGACTCGTACCCCATTCCTTCCTCAGCTCCTTCCACTTACCCCTCCCTAGCCCCCCTTCCTGATGTACAAAATAAAGGACACGTGTGTTCAAAAATAGAAACTCTCTTTATTGAACAAAACTCGGGGAGACTGGGAAAAGGAGGTGGGAGAGGGGAAGAGAGCGGATGGGAGAGGGGAGGGCAACTAAAATGATCAGGGGTTTGGAACAGGTCCCATATGAAGAGAGGCTAAAGAGACTGGGACTTTTCAGCTTAGAAAAGACGAGACTGAGGGGGGATATGATAGAGGTATATAAAATCATGAGTGGTATGGAGAGGTTGAATAAAGAAAAGTTCTTCATTAGTTCCCATAATAGAAGGACTAGAGGACACCAAATGAAATGAATGGGTAGCAGGCTTCAAATTAATAACAGAAAGTTCTTCTTCACAAAGCAAATAGTCAACCTGTGGAACTGCTTGCTGCAGGAGGCTGTGAAGGCTAGAACTAGAACAGAGTTTAAAGAGAAGTTAGATCAAGTCATGGAGGTTTGGTCCATGGAGTGGTATTAGCGAGGGGGTAGAAATGGTGTCTCTGGCCTCTGTTTTGGAAGACTGGAGATGGATGGCATGAGACAAATGGCTTGGTCATTGTCTTCGGTCCATCCCCTCCAGGGTCCCTAGTGTTGGCCGCTGTTGGCAGACAGGCTACTGGGCTAGATGGACCTTTGGTCTGACCCAGTACGGCCATTCTAAGCTCAGGGCTCAGGGTCGGGGGTCTCACTGGACCACCTTGATTTTCATGCACACCTGCTCCTGGGTGGCCAGGCTGGCAGCTTTCCTGTGCCTAGTGCGGAGGTCGTGGATGAGGTCCACGATGTCCGCACTAGACCAGGCGGGCGGGCGCCCGCCTCTTGCGGACCCAGGCAGGCTCCTGGGAGCCGCCAGCCTGGTCCCGGGAAGAGGCGGAGGGCTGGGTGGCAGTGGGTGGCTGGCTCATGCCGTGCCAGGTTCAGGGTCTGCTGGCTGGGTGCTGGCAGGCTTGCACCCGGCATGGGCACCATAGCCAGCCCGTGCCCCTTTAAGGGCTCAGGGGCCGGGAGAGGGGCAGAAGAGTTTCCCTGGTGGTGCCCAGAGTGGCCACCAGGGCAAGCTGGGGAGGGCTAGCCTCCCACTAGTTCGAATTAAGTGGCTACACAGCCCTTAATTCGAGCTACTTAATTCGAACTAGGCGTTAGTCCTCGTGGAATGAGGTTTACCTAGTTTGAATTAAGCGCTCCGCTAGTTTGAATTAAGTTCGAACTAGTGGTTTGAATGTGTAGCACCTATTAAAGTTAATTCGAACTAACGTCTGTTAGTTTTGTAGTGGGGACATACCCTCTCTCTCTCATTTGCTCCCTCTTTCTCTCATCATAGATAGACAACTTTGAAAAGCTATAGAAAATTCACCATTTTTTACTATACATATTTTACAAGGCAAACATTTTCATCATGTTGCTGAAAGACAAGTGAAAAACATCAAAACCCATTGGAAAAAATTATCCAAATTATCCAAAGCTTTGGCCTTGTAGTCTCTATTAAGACTAGGCTCTTGGCCTGAAAAAATACTTTCCTCAAAAAACACTATGGAAAACCAAGAACGCCACCCGTATATTTGAAGAAGCAGGGGGTAAAGTACGAGATTGCAAGCCTTAAACCCCACTGCCAACCAGCAGCTCACTTGACCCAGTGGAAAAGAATTCTTGCTAAGGTCTAGCTCACAAAGGCCTTGTCCACAAAGCTCATGATTGGCGGAGTCATCCAGCTCCACTGATTGGCTGGCACATACCAGTTAAACCATAAATAGGCCCAGGAAGTCATCTAAGTGGCTGTTAGTATGGATTCAAGGACTACTGGTCTGATCCCTAAGCCTCACTGATCAGTCTGTTCCTGGTTCTTGCTCTCTTATTTGTTTCCCTGTCTGTTCCTGGTTCTTACTTTCCTGCCTTGATCCACATCCCTATTTCTACATTTTACTCTGATACGGGCTCTCGCTTTGCCCCCTGGTTTCTCTGACTTCACTCTGACTTCAGCTCTGAACTTTGGTTTGGTTCCTGACTCCATCTCTGGATCTGACCTTTGAGACAGCATATGACTGATCAAGCATCCAGGCTCCTGACTCTAAACATTAGAACTAACTGTTGATGTATTAGTTTCTACAGATGGATGGATAGACCAAGGTTTATTACATTCACACTTGGAATTGAAAAGAGGCCTTGAATTCATTTGTTATATAATCTAGAGAATACAATATGGTAAAGATGATACAACATCAAAGAAAGGCAGATATTATATTACTAATGCCCATAAAAACCATTGATATTTTGTAAGCTGGGTCTGAATAAATGCTTCCATTACAGCCAGCTAGAATGGGAAAGAAACTCTAAGTAAATAGCCTTTGTAAATACAGTTTGTCCCTGCTTTGCTTAAATATATTAGATATTCAGTTAATGGAGTGTTGTTCTGGTCATTGCAATCAACTTGGCTGGTGTTGGGTCACAAACTGCGTTAATACTAGTTGCAGTGTCTGTAATTATTGTGGGAATACAAAAGAAGAAAGTCTGTGCTGTGCTTAACCTGGCACAAAGAAGGGAAACACTCTTAGCTTAAAGAATGAGATTCCGGTTGTGTGCATGTAAAAACAGTTTGCTTCTGTTTGCTTACATCTGTTAGATATTTCAACTGTTGCAATGATGTTTTGCCAATTGTAACCAGTTTGGCTGTTATAGGGTCACAAACCTTGTTATTACTAAATGCAGGAATTGTGAAATATGATCACCATGCTTGCAATTATTGTGGGAATGCAGAAAAGTCAGACTGTGAACCAATGAAGCTGAAGAAGGTTTGAGCCATTTCTTACAAGATATTCTCTGTGTTGGTGAATGTCAGCTGCTGTTTGGCAAACTCTGGGGCTGGTTGAAATTCCCTCTGTTCTTCCTCTGCCTTATAATGATAACTTTGTATATAAAATATTGTGCCAAAGAGAACAAGCTAGGCAGCTAAGCAGCATGAATATGAGTACTGGATCTGGGAAAGATGGGCAACTAAAACACTGGGTACAGTTGTGCAAATCTACCCCCTGTGTTAGCTGCCTTTTATTAAACTGACAACGGTGAGCTGTCTTTTGGATTTCCTTAGTTCACCAATTCTCTTTGATGTCCTAACTTGTTTTGTTTACTCTACTTCATTCTGCAATCCCTTGATTTATGTATTTTTCTACCACTGGTTCAAGGAGGCAGTGATTATTGGTTTAACTCACAAGACCTTTGGTTCCAGTATGTCTATTGTATAGATGTAATAAGAATGACCAGAGCATTTAGATATCACTATGAACATAGCTCACCACCTTAAATATGGACCTAGAGAGGACACCCTCTCATTTTAGCTATGTATTAAAGTGGTAAGAAAATGAGAAAATATACTAAAAATACGTGAAGAAATAAAAACTGTATTAAACGAGACTGACACAGATTATTTCTGTCCCATGGAAAGGGAGGTTTTCAAAGCAAGCTACAGAGTTTAGATGCCCAATTCCTGTCAATTTTATTTAGGTAGTTTTGAAGATTTGAACCAAAACCTGAAAGACAACAGAAAAATATTGAACTATAAATAATTAAACGAGTTCTAATAATGGTTTATGTGACATTCAATGAGCTGGCATAATTAAACTCAATTTCCATCTTTCTCAAATCAGCTACAATCAGACAGTCCCCTAAATTGACAACACATACTTCTCATTTAGCATCCAGAACACCCACGTCTGGTGATTATCACTAGACTGTTTTGAATACACTACCTGAAATATTTCTAAAAATCCTTCAAATATAGTGAAATCTCTTTAGTTGCTCATTACAAAAATAAATAAGCAACTAATTAATGGTAAGGATTTTTACTACTTGTTTTCTATTCTTTATTTAGTTGTACATAAATACACTGTTGAGATGAAAACTTGTAAGATTTTTAAATCTGTGGGTATTTTTAAATGACTGCACGTCATAGTCAGATTGTACATATGTTTTTGCGTCACAAACAAGATAAAGAACAAAGTGTGGTGTATGCTAATGTAGTTAGAATTAAAGAACAGATTGCACATAGCGAACAGTAATATTATCAGTGTGAGCCTGATACAAAATCCACTGAAGTCAATAGGGGCTTTTCATTCACTTCACTTAGGCTTTGAATGAGGGCTTATATGTAAAAACACAACAAAGAGGGTTCACACTAGCAAGTGTTACAAATTAAATTAGTATAATACAATACATGAACTCAATGACTTAGTTCTTTGCATTCTGTAATCAGCACTTTTAACAAAACAAATCCAATGAATGAATGTAATGTTTTGCCTGCAACAGAGTTTCACATTAGGATTTTTTTCCATGACAAAAATATATATTGTCTAGTGAGTTTTCCAATCAAGGTACAAATGAGGTATGTCATTGGGCTGTAGCAGTAAGTATGTTCCCACTATCTGAATATTTCACACTGAATGCCTCTTTTATTAATGACAGGTTTCAGAGAAGTAGTCATGTTAGTCTGTTTCAGCAAAAGTAACAAGGAGTCCAGTGGCACTGCAAAGACTAAATGTTATTATTGCGTAAGTTTTCATGAGTTGCAACTCACTTCTTCAGATGCATGAAGTGAAACAAACAGATGGCAGGGATGCAGAGATGGGAGTGTTACACCAGTGCTAATTCAATCATGATGGATGTGACCCACTTCTAACAGTGATAAGGAGGTGGAAATACTTGAAGGGGAAAATTACTTATTGAAATAAGAGAACTACTCCCACTCTCTATTCCGACCCATTTTGATGGTGTCAAATTTATATATGAATTCCAGCTCAGCAGTTTCACATTGTAGTCTGTTTTTGAAGGGTTTTTTTTGTTTAAGGCTTTTTTTTGTTTTTAAGCCAGTTCCCCGAAGCACTGGCTTCCACCTGTTCACCCTCCCCCCACCTCTGTGAGAGCATGGAGAGTGAGTTGGGCAGATGGGAGCTGGTACATTTAGGAAGCTGGCTTTCCAGCTGGTTCCCCAGATGTATCGTCTCCTGCCTGCTTCCCCCATTGCGTCAGTGCCCCTGACAGAGAGGCAGCAGGGGAGGTGGCTCTTGTGGGAGCTGATACACAAGGGGAGCCAGCTTGAAATCTGGCTTCCTGTGAGTACTGGCTCCTACCTGCCCACTTCACCCTCCACACTGCTGCCTCTCTGCTGCTGCTCTATCAGAGGCAGCAGCATGGGGAGAGGGGCTCCATGGGATTCGGTGCTCATGGGACAGCCAGGGGAAGAGTGCATGTATTTGATAGGATTAACTGATAAACCCAAATGCATTGGTTAATTGTGTAATTAACTACATGTTGACAATTCCTATTGTGAATCACCAGCCAACCACCCATGATGACAAAATTCCTTCGCTGATCTCTAAATACTTTAAATACTAAATTACTACTGAAGCTATAACATAAGAAGATGCATATAACAGGTAAGGAAATAAATATTATTAATTAAAATCAAAATAATTAAACAGATTAAGCACTTTAGCTTTCTGATGTTAGTTTACTTAACTTGATTTTAAATGAAGTAAAATATTAATTTATGTCCAAAACGAAAGGTTTCAATGTTTTCTTTATGCAGTGGTAGGGAACCTCTTTTGAGTTGGGGGCCATTGATCCACAGAAAAAATCTGTTGGGGACCACACAAAAATGAGCGGCAACTCCCTCTCCCCCCAAAAAAAGCCCAAGCCCCAACCCTCACAGATACGGCCCTCAACTGAGGCACCTCACTCCTCTGGCTCTCCAGCCCCATGGAGGGAGGGTAGGAAGGCAGGGAGGACCACGGTTCAGGGCTTCTCACAAGAAGGTTAGTACAGGTTGAACCTCCTAAACCCGGGACTTTCTCCTCTGACAACATCCGTGGTCTGGTAGGGACCATGGATGTTGCTGGACCAGAGAGCCCTGGAGTCTGGGAGTGTGAACTGGCTGGGAGCCCCATCACTGGGGATCCTTGGCCAGGTGGGGAAGCAGCAGGGAAGCCAGTGAGTCCCGTCTCAGGCTCATGACAAAAGCAGGGCAGTGGGCATGCTCTGTTCCTGGGATCCCGGGTGGGGCACAGTGGAAGCAGGGCAGCCAGCAAGTCCAGTTCCCAGGGAATCCCTGCCAGGCAGGGGAGAAGTGGGGCCATGGAAATTGGGGAGCTCTATCCCCAGTGAGCCTCAGCCATCCACATGCAGTGAGCTGGAGCTCAAGCCCAAGTCCTACGGCAGCAGGGAGGAGCTTAGTGGCGGTGGGTCCAGAGCGGAGCTAGCCACAGGTAGTGGGAGTATACTGGGAGGATGGTGGCAGGGGACCTCCCCTGATCCATCAAATTTCCTCTTTCAGAACAGGTCAGGTCCCGAGGGTGCCGGACCAGAGAGGTCCAACCTGTTGATTTTGTGAGCCCCTTTAGGTTCTGGGGTTGGGGCAATAATGAGAAGTTCAGTGTGGGAGAGGGGGCTGCCAGGGAATGCAATAGGGATGGGAGTGCAGTACGGGATGAGGGTGCGAGGTCTGGCCGGGAGGGAGGTTGCAGGAGCAGGCTAGGGGTAGGGTGTTTGGTTAGAAGGAAGGGTGCAGGAGCAAAGGAAAGTGAAGGGGTGGGATGAGGGTGCAGGGTCTCAGTGGGGGAAGGAGTGCTTACCAGGCTTTGTCTCCTTCCTCTCCCTGCCACTCCCAGCCACTGCTCCCAGGCACTGGGTCCCAGGCACCGCTTCTGGCTGCTCCCATTAGCCATGATTCCAGTCAATGGGAGCATCAGGGAAAGCCTCCAGGCAGAGGGTCTATATGTTGCCATTCCCCCAACTGGGGAGAGGGGGAGCAGCAGTGCACAGAGCCGCTTGCTCCCCCTGTGAGCTGAGTCTGGCAGTGAGGCTCTGGGCTTTACTCCCCCACAGAGGGCAGCTGGTGCTGGTGCTCCAAACTTGGTGGGGGGCAGAGAGCTGGAGCACCAGAGCAGACACCCTATTGCAGGGGTGGGGGACTGAGCCTTGAGCTGCGGCCCATTTGCAAGGTGGCCGTGGATCATTGGAGGTCCACGGACTGCAGTGTGAGAATCACTGCATTTACAGTACTCACTACTTCTATGGAGAGTGACATGCAACCTCATTTCATTCATTCACCATCTGTTAGTCCCTCAGTTCTATGCTGAAAACTGCTGTAGCATTAGAACAACTTACTAGAATTACAGGAAGAAAGCTAAGACCCCTAAAAACACTAAGAACCCTAGAACTGGGTAACGTCAACAGAAGAGAGAAAGAAAATTGACACGTTATTAACAGCAGTACAGAATTTTACCCCATTTTTTTTTACCAGTCCTCAGCATAGTAAGGTGTAATTACACAAAGCACATGAAGGAAATGGATTTAATTTCCCCAAACTGTCCAGTTGACACCCATTAGAATAACTGCTTTCTAATATTGTAAATACACCAACATGGCACCTCTTGCTGGTTGTTCTGGGAATTAGCTCAAGTTGTCCCACAGGGTGTCCTCTTCTCATCATGTCTTGCTTGCTGTTACTCTCTCTTTGCTGACTGCACCACTCTGGGATGGGCTGCAGCATTCTCTTCTGTGCACAGCCCTTCATCTGTGTCCCACTCTGATTTTTCTCCCTTTTAGGGGGAACCTGCAATCTATAGTCCAGCCACTCCTGTCAGTGGCCTGTTGCAGTCACCAATATAGTCCCTTGCTTCCGGGGCAAACTGCAGTCTGTGTAGGCAAATTCCTTCAGGGAAGAGGGGGTAAAGAGGGGAGAACCAGGCCCACCCACTACACTTGGTCCCCACCCAGGGAACCTATAACTAGAAGCCACTGTTTGCTCTTCCTTCCAACTCCTCTGTGCCACTGTGGAAGCATTACAGAACTGCTGCTTAGTTTTTTGATGAAAAATTGGAAATTTCCACTGAAAGCAGGCACTTATTGCAAATAATACGTTTTGAGCCAAAACCTTGATTTTTCATTGAGAACCAGTTTTGAATCAACCCTACGGGGCAGAGTAAATGACAGTCTCTGTCCCATAAAGCTTAAAGACCTTCCATGATTTTCTATTTAACATATTTAAATGCAGGCAAAGTTTTTCCACGCATTTCCAGTGTGGCTGTGAAGCAAATGAAATAATCTCACTATGGTTTTTATGCATAATTGTGTTCAGTTTAAGAAACAGAATGAAGAGTTACAGAGGAAAACTGCCAAAGGAAAGATATGACAGGAGACCTGTAAATTCCCCAGAGACAGCTACAGGTCTTCTGTGCTATATATACACACTAGCAGCAACCCAGTTGATCTGATAACAAAAGAGGAAAACTTTCAAGCACGTTTTCATTGAGCATTGTCACAAAGGAATCATATGGAGGAAAAAAGCAATCAAACAAGTTTTGTGAGTAAATAAGAAAAAGATTTATGCACATTTTACATATAAGCTCTACAACTGTACATTGATTTGGATCAAGATTTTCTAACTGATACCGAAGACCAGAAACAAAAGCAAAAATCCCATCTAAAAATGTTTTCTATGAAGAGATGAATTATAGAGAGGTATCAGGTAAAATGTCTTTTACTCCCATGTAATGATGTTACAAACTGCATTTTGCAAAGTACTAGAAGAAGTGCTAATATTTGATTTTCAAGTCTCCATAGTAGAATGACCCTCTGTCAAAAAGTTTTCTAGTGATTTCATTCAGAGGCACTGTTTGTACCAGAAGAATAACTTGTGCTACTCTGTAGAAAAAAAAATTGAATTTTCAAATGTGCAGCAAGATCATCAAGAAACTGATTTGTGAAGGACATCTGATCTTCAATCATTTATGCTATTTCGGCTACAGAACATCTGTAAATTGTATTAATGAGCTCATAATTGCCAATGTGCAGACAGTAAAGCTGGACTAGGAATTTTGTTTTGCATGAAATTGAAGTCTTGAAGAGTTTACTTTTACAAAATCTATTACTTAGCACACACTGCTCTTTCTTAAGCATGTTAATGTCATATATCCATTCAAAGTTCTAAAGCAAGTTAATGTAATAAAATGATTTCCTTCAAATACTTATTTTCATATGTGGCTAGACCTATTAATTTTAATAGTACTGCTCATTGGAGTAAAGTTATACTATGCTAAATGCTTGTAGGAATAAACTTTATAGATGTAATGTTTAATATTGCTTCCCTCATAGTTTTAAAATTCTCAATGACTTTAATGGGTAAGGATTTGGCCTACAATAGATCCAATACTTTTTTTTTTTAATTTCATGTAAAAAGTAGAGAAGATAAAGATCACAAGATAGTAAGCATATGAATAGAGTATTTGTCTTTTGACTAATTAACTAACTAAATGTGGGGACCTTGTAGCATGAGAAACCCTAGCAACATGAGGCTTGCAGTTTATGCTTTTGCTAGAAACTCTTGTTGGCATTATTGGGAGAATGCAATTCCTTATGTTGGTACTGTGAACTAATTTAAATTAAACTCCCAAGCTCTAATTACATATGCATACCTTGTGTGTGCATTTATGTATATGTGCATATGCATGCACCACTTATATATTGGATTTACCTTCTCAAGCAGTACGTATGCTTAATACAAGTCATTAAGCATATACACAGTATAATTGTCTTTTGGAGGCATTCATATCAGAGGGAAACTTTTATAAGATAAAGAACCCTAATATAATGACTCTGCATTTTGGTATCAGATTGGTATATCTACTGTATAACTACAAGTTCATTCTTATCATGCAGCGGAGTTTCAAATGGATTTTAGAAAAGTATGCCAGAAAGCAATCGTGTACTCTGGTACAGAAACAGCTTAATGGACCTGAGAAGCTGGGAGAAATAAAAGAAAAGCAGGAATAGATGCAGGACAAATAAAGAGAATGGATAATAGAGGAGAAGGGATATGGAGCTATAGAATTGGAAAGGATGAAAAAATGGGATTTATAGATGGAGCAGTTTGATTAAATATCAACTATCCATATTACAGAATTAATACAGTTCACTGAAGTTGTGGTTTTACCCGTTTTTCAAATATTTCAATGCTTCAAGGCACAGATTGTTCAGCACACTCAAATGACTACTCAGCACTATGCTATTATATTTCTCATAATGCTAGCCAAGTATGTGTTGAATGTATACAGCAAAGTGGGTTAATATTAATATATAAACTTAACAGAAACTTGTTTGCAGGTATATACTTAGTGACCTATTTACATGCATGCTAAAATGAGAAGGGAGTCAGTGAGTTTTTCTTACTCTTTTACGTGAAGGTCTGTCCGGCTTCACAGGGAGCTGCATGTTAAAATCTGTATAGCATAAGCCAGTCTGGGGTTTCTGATGCTGAGTGTAATGTTTCTCCTGAAAGTACAGGCAGTAGCTTCAGAACAACTATGTCTCAAATGATGCACGGACTAGCCACTGGGCCAATGAGGCCTAGATCCTAGCGTTCCAGCCAATTAGGGGACCAGGAAAAATAGGCACCCCTATGCCTGAATCCACTGCACCTGCCCACTGCTTCTGCCAGGGATCTTGTTCAGGACTTGGAGGTGTGGGTCACTCTACCTGCTCTGTGCTCCTGTCAGGGAGTGGGGAAAGCCTCTATACCCAAACCCCATTTTCCCAACAGGAGCATAGGGCGGGTTGGGGGTACTAGAAATGGAAGGGTGCAGCAGGGTACCCATAGACTCTGTCCTAAGGCCCAAAAAAGCTAATCTTCCTCTGATTGCCAGACAAGAGAGTGTCACTTGTTTAATGCTTTAATTCTGCAAACTTCATCTCATAGTGCTTACAGTGTTGAATGTAAACTCCAGAGCAAATTTTTGAGTACCTTAAGGGCACCTGTACACATCAGGGCAGAAGTCAAAATGAACTATGCAACTTGAGCTACAATAATTTCATAGCTTAAGTCGAAATAGCTTATTTCAGCTTTTGGTGATGTCTAAACAGCTTGCAGTCAAAGAAAGAACATTTTTCCTCCGACTTCCATTACTCCTTGTAAAATGAGGGTTACAGGAGTCAGAGTAAGAATTCCTCCAGCTCAACATTATTTTGACATTATGTTGAAATAACTGTTTATAGGTATAGACATGGTCTATGTTATTTTGCAGTAATGTCAGTTATTCCAAAATAACACTGCGGTGTAGACGTACCTTAAGAGTCAAATGTATTTAGAAAATAACTCAGCCCATCATTTTGTTAGGACTGGGCCACATTCTGCTATCTCTCAAACTGATGTAAGTCTAGAGTAACTCCTCTGAAGTAAATGGCAAATATTCTGAATGGATATTAGTACCACTGAGAGCAGAACCAGGGCCATTATTTGTAATTATAAATGCTAATTGACTAATCTGAAACAGGTCTGGAGATGTTGCTAATCTGCATGTAACCTTATTTTTTTCCCTTTTCTCCAGAACTGGCTGTGCTTCTGAATCATTCCTATCAATGGTCTCAAATCATGAATTCATCCACCCTCTGGAGTCCACAGAATGTGCAGTACTGCTTTGACTTTGTTAACAATTCATGTGCTAGGAATGTAAGGTCTACAATCAGTCTTTGGGCTATGTACATCTTCATGGTGGGAGCAACAGTGCTCACAATGGGTGGTAACATGCTTGTGATCATTTCCATCGCTCATTTCAAACAGCTTCATTCTCCAACCAACTTCCTGATCTGCTCCTTGGCAACTACTGACTTTTTGCTTAGCTTCACGGTGATGCCCTACAGCATGGTCAGGTCTGTTGAGTCCTGTTGGTATTTTGGAGACCTCTTCTGCAAACTCCATACTTCTTTTGATATAATGCTCTGTACCACCTCGATTTTCCACCTGTGTTTTATCTCCATTGACCGTTACTACGCGGTTTGTGACCCACTGAATTATGTCACCAAAATAACTGTCCCGGTGATAGTCCTCTTTTTATTTATTAGCTGGGCTGTCCCTTTCTTATTTGCATTTGGCCTAGTTTTCTCAGAGTTGAATATTGATGGCATTGAAGAATATGTGACTTCTATTGACTGCAATGGTTTCTGTGCATTGATATTTAACAAGCTGTGGGGAGTGATGGCTTCTCTTATAGCCTTCTTTTTCCCAGGAACAGTGATGGTTGGTATTTATGTCCATATATTTACAGTGGCAAGAAAACATGCAAGACAAATTGCTAAAATTCCCAGTGCAATAATATGTGCCTCTGCAATGAAAAACAAACTGTCTACAAAAAAAGAGAGCAAAGCGACTAAAACTTTAAGTATTGTCATGGGGGTGTTTGTGTTGTGTTGGATGCCTTTCTTTAGCCTTACAATAGCTGATCCTTTTATTAATTTCTCAGCACCCGAAGACATGTACAATGCCTTCCTCTGGCTGGGATACTTCAATTCTACATGTAATCCAATCATTTATGGCTTATTTTATTCTTGGTTTCGCAAAGCATTTAAAATTATTGTGACTGGTAGAATTTTCAGATCAGATTCATCTACTCTTACTTTGTATCCCACAAATACTTAGTGAACCAGGAAGGGCTTTTATGAATGGAATAGAATTAATAGATGCCTATGCTATTTCCGGAGATCTTTTAGAAACATTTACGCAGGGAATATATTGAAAATATTGATGGGAATATGCACCTGTTTTTGGTGAAACTCATTTGTAGCATGTCCCTATAGGTGTTGTTTAAGGATTAGGATTTTATGTTAGCTGTGTGTCTAGATAGTAGGAAAAGAGAACAGTTTGGCAAACTGTACAGTACTTTCTATCCAGCTATACACAGCCATCATTTTATCAACTGCACTACAATATGTTTTCTGTTGAAGCATCAGTTTGAGCCTCAAAGCGCAGTATTAAAACATAAATTTGTTACTTAGTTGCCCATTTTTGACTCTCCAAAGGTGTGGGTCTGATAATGCCATTCTTACTGCAATTGAGAGTATCTTTCTCTGATTCTTAGCATAAATAAAGGTAAGACAACTAAGCCCAGAACATTTCTCCAGCTGACTAACTGAACTTTATCTACACACCTGCTACCCAAAGCAGTAGTCATATACACCAGTCAATGAGCAAATAAGTCTGTAGCAGGAAAGTGTTCTGCATGATCACTGATTCAGTGTATACTTTGGATTGTAGCTACTGCAACTGAGAAATCACTTCTGTGTCCAAGTATTACCAAAATAGCTGCAATTGGCTGAGAACCTCTGTTTGCCAGAATCTGGAAGTCGACAACAGAGGATGGGTCGCTGGATGATGGTCTATTCTATTCTTTCCTTCTGAAGCACCAGGAATTGGCTACTGTTGGAAGACCAGACAGTGGATTAGATGTACCTGTGGTCTTACCCACTGTGTCTGTTTTTATGAAGCTGTGCATTTTTGAAGGATACAGCAAATGGTAGTTCCTAAATTTTATTCTTTTTTACAGACCAATCCAAAGTCCACCCGTTTATACTGTTCAGAGGGGCAAAGATCTCTTGTGGTGAAGAGCTAGCACTAGTTTGTTTATCATACTGATTTTGTATTGCTGACGTAGGTATGAACCTTCACCCAGAGACGATGGGATAAAATTTAAAAACTGGGAATAAATTAAAAAAAGATAAAATGTCTTATATTTAAGACCCTACTAAATCTGCAATATCGCAGAAATTACAGATCCTGGAATATTAGGTTTCTCTTGCAGTTTTGTCAGCTCCCATTGGCTGGTGGCTGGGGTTCCTGCTGTCAGCTCTGTGCATTGTAAGGGCTCCTGGATAACTCTCCCACCCCCAGAACATTCCTTTCTTATCCCTGCTGTCCCTAACATGCCCCTGATTCTGGAGAGCCAGGTAGGAATGAAATCAGGCTGGTTATACTGGCCTCTGAGCATGGTGGGGCTCCTGGAGAATCCTTTCTCTGGAACATCCCCTTCTCTTCCTTGCTGCCCCCCATCATGCCCTCTCACCATTAGGAGTAAAAAAGTGACATGAGGCTGGTTATGCTGCCTCACTATACTTTTACATCTGAGAGAATTCTTTCTGCACCCCCCCCCCCCAAATCTGTATACAATATTTTGAAATTCTGGAAAATTCTTTAGATTGTATTAAAAGATTGTTAATAAATAAATATGGAGACTCCAGCATGGCAGTGGGGAGCACAGGCCACTGGCTACATGGAAGTGAGAAACCACCCTGCACCTGTTGGGAATAAGTTCTGGATACTCTGGATGCGGTGAAAACAAGCCAGAGAATTTATTACACACACAACACTGGTAGAGTGTCAACCAGGAGTTAAGCTGGAGCACACTGGTTAAGCAAAACATTACAATAGATTATATGGGGAGGGGGGGTGATGGATGGAGGGAAGCAATTTAATAGGTTTTAGCAGCAAGACGAAATGAACACATAAGCCAATAAAGTATGAAGGTTACACAGCATCTCTTCCCATCACCAATTAAACATCTAATCAATAATACAGATCATTATTCCTAACAAGCTAAGTAAGCCAACATAAACAAAACAGGCAATTCAATGGCAACTTTTGTCTATATAAGTTATGATGCATCTATGGGAGGATGATGCTACCTTGAGCTGACGTGATCCTTGGGTCCTTTATCTAGGATTAAAGGAAAACAATAAGAACATATCACGCTTACTAACATTAACAAGGTTGCTTTGGTGCCAGATGGCCTTATCTGGTGAGGCCCCTTGGAATGTGGTTACCAGGGTGACTGTGCCTTCCCAAGGTCCCCCTACTCAGGTGAACTGTCCATGTTGTTAAGTTACAGGCCCGTCTCAAATTTTAGGATTGAATAGGGGTTCTTAGTGAAATATCATGGACTGCCTCAGTTTACCCTACACAGCCCAGGACATGGAGTCAACAGTGGGGCTCTATGTGACCCTGACATGGTTCTGGGGCTGAGCCTGCCCTAGTACCAACCTAGGACTCTGCCCCTCCGCTCCAAGGAAATTAGGTATAGGCAGTCAAGCTCAGTGCAGCAGGATCCAAGTGTGGAGGGCCTTTGTGTGGGGGTAATGTGGGTGACGGTAGCTCATTGGGTATGGGGAATCTGGCTGCAGAGGGGCTTGTGGGAAACTCTGCAGCAGTGTCCAGATGAAGGCTGCTAGAAAAACAGGAAGCAGTTCCCTGTACAAGTTGAACCTCTCTCAATTGGGACTCTCTGGTCTGGCAACATCTGTGGTCCAGTAGGACCGAGGCTGTTGCTGGACCAGAGAGACCCAGCAGAAGGCCAGAGGCAGAGCCCTGCAGGGGCCGGCAGCCCAGCCAGACTGGCTTCAGGGAGGACAGTGGCTGGGAGCCCTGCCATGGGAGTCCAGCTATGACGGTGGCAGGGAGGCCAGAATGCCAGTGAGCTTCAGTGGGACAATGGTCTGCTGTGGTGGGGCCAGGAGCCCCAGCAACAGGACTGGAGGTCTGGTGGGGCTGCTGCTGCCACGACAAGGCTGGCAAGGCTGGGAGCACTGGCAGCAGGACAGTGGTCTACTGCAGCAAAGCTGAGAGCCCCAGCGGCGGGACCGTGGGCTGCCATGGCAGAGCAGCAGGGCTGCTTGAATATGTGGAGCCCGCTGGGAGGCCAGGCCAGGATGGAGCCTGGCTGGGGGCTATTAGCAGCAGGGGGCAGAAATGACCTCCCCTGGTCCAGCCAAATTCCCCCTTCGGGACCTCTCAGGTCTCAAGAGTGCCAGACCAGAGATTTCCAATCTGTACAGTGATGTCTTCCCCCTATGACTGAGAAGTGATGGAGGCAGGAAGCAGGGTGGGAGGCTCCGAGACAGAGAAGGTTTCTGGATGTGGGTTTGCCCTGGGCTCAGCTGCTCTGTGAAGGGGAAGTGCACTCCATCCCCAGCCCCCACCCCCCACTCCCACTCCAGGGACTAGCAGCTGAGGCCAGTGCAGAGTAGGAGCTCTAAGTGAGACTAGAGAAGGCTGAGTGTGGGAGGAGTGGGACTCAGCAGAGGACTCGGTGGGAGGGGTCCTAGCTATGGGGTTTGAGTCTGGACCGGGGCATCTGGATGCATGGGGGATTGGTGGACTTGGGGTAGTTCTGGTCTGGGAAGGGACACACGACAACTCTTGTGGCTTCCTTTTGCTTCCACAGGAGAAAGCTGAGCTGATCAGCTGTTTATTAGGAACTGGGGACACTTCTGGGAGAGGGGGAGCCTATACAGGAAGGATGGGCTCCACCTAAACCAAGGTAGAACCAGACTGCTGGCACGAAACATTAAAAAGGCCGTAGAGCAGTTTTTAAACTAAGAGATGGGGGAAAGCCAATTGGTGCGGAGATGCATGTAAATCAGAGGGAGACTTCTCTTAGAGGAGAATCCATTGATAGAGACTCTCTAAGCTGAAGTCAGAAAGAGAGGAGGGGAGAGGACAAACCATGGGCCAGAGCAGACAAACAACCGCATTCAAAGGAATCCAATGCATCAGGGAAGGGCAGACAAATAAGCAGTGGCAAATTTTTAAAGTGCTTGTACACAAATGCTAGGAGTCTGACTAATAAGATGGGTGAACTAGAGTACCTCGTATTAAATGAGGAGATTGACATAATAGGCATCACTGAAACCTGGTGGAATGAGGAAAATCTGTGGGACACAATCATACCGGGATATAAAATATATCGAAAGGATAGAGCAGGCCGGGTGGGTGGCGGAGTGGCACTGTATGTGAAAGATAATGTAGAATCAAATGAAATAAAAATATTAAATGAATCAACATGTTCCATAGAATTACTATGGATAGAAATTCCATGCTCCAATAATAAGAAATTAGCAGTAGGGATACATTATCGACCACCTGACCAGGACAGCGATACTGACATTGAAATGCTGAGGGAGATTAGAGAGGCTACCAAAATAGAGAACTCTATAATAATGGGGGATTTTAATTACCCCCATATTGACTGGATACATGTCACCTCAGGAAGAGAAGCCGAGATAAAATTTCTCAATGGCTTAAATGACTGCTTCTTGGAGCAGCTGGTGCAGGAACCCATAAGGGGAGAGGCAATTCTCGATTTAGTCCTGAGTGGAGTGCAGGATCAGGTCCAGGAAATAACTGTTACAGGACCACTTGGGAATAGTGAGCATAATATAATAACATTCAACATTCCTGTGGTGGGAAGAACACCTCAGCAGTCCAGCACCCTGGCATTTAATTTCAAAAAGGGGAATTACACAAAAATGAGGAGGTTAGTTAAACAGAAATTAAAAGGCACAGTGACTAGAGCCAAATCCCTGAAAGCTGCATGGAAACTTTTTAAAGACACCATAATAGAGGCCCAACTTAAATGTATACCCCAAATTAAAAAACATAGCAAGAGACCTAAAACAGTGTCACTGTGGCTAAATCACCATATAAAAGAAGCAGTGAGGGACAAAAACGTATCTTTTAAGAAGTGGAAGTCCAATCCTAGTGAGATAAATAGAAAGGAACATAAACACTGTCAAATCAAGTGTAAAAATGTAATAAGAAAAGCAAAAAAAGATTTTGAGGAACAGCTAGCCAAAAACTCAAAAAGAAATAACAAAATGTTTTTTAAGTACATTAGAAGCAGGAAGCCTGCTAAAAAACCTGTGGGTCCCCTAGATGATCGAGCTATAAAAGGAGCAATCAAGGACGATAAAGCCATTGCAGAGAAACTAAATGATTTCTTTGCTTCAGTCTTCACGGCTGAGGACGTTGGGGAGATTCCTGAATCTGCACCGTCCTTTGTGGGTGTCATTAGAGGAGGTTTTGGAACAAATAGAACTTAATGTTAACAAATCTCCGGGACCGGATGGCATTCATCCAAAGGTTCTAAAAGAACTCAAATGGGAAATTGCTGAGCTATTATCTGTAGTTTGTAACCTATCCTTTAAATCGGCTTCCGTACCTAATGACTGGAAGGTAGCCACCGTGACACCAATATTTAAAAAGGGCTCTAGAGGCGATCCTGGCAATTACAGACCAGTAAGTCTAACTTCAGTACCGGGCAAATTAGTTGAAACAATAGTAAAGAATAAAATTGTGAAGCATGTAGAAGAACATAATTTGTTGGACAAAAGTCAACATGGTTTCTGTAAAGGGAAATCCTGTCTTACTAATCTATTAGAGTTCTTTGAAGGGGTTAACAAGCATTCGGATAAGGAGGAACCAGTAAATATAGTATAATTGGATTTTCAGAAAGCCTTTGACAAGGTCCCTCATCAAAGGCTCTTGTGTAAATTACATGGCCATGGGATAAGAGGAAAGGTCCTTTCTTGGATTGAGAACTGGTTAAAAGACAGGAAACAAAGGGTAGGAATAAATGGTAAATTTTCAGAATGGAGAGGGGTAACTAGTGGTGTCCCCCAAGGGTCAGTCCTGGGACCAATCCTGTTCAACTTATTCATAAATGATCTGGAGAAAGGGGTAAGCAGTGAGGTGGTAAAGTTTGCAGATGATACAAAACTGTTTAGGATAGTCAAGACAGAAGCAGACTGTGAGGGACTCCAAGAAGATTTCACCAAACTCAGTGATTGGGCAGCAAAATGGCAAATGAAATTTAATGTAGATAAGTGTAAAGTAATGCACATTGGGAAAAATAACCCCAACTATACGTACAGTGGACAGTTCTCTGAAAACTTACACGCAGTGTGCAGCGGTGGTCAAAAAGGCAAATAGGATGCTAGGAATTATTAGGAAAGGGATAGAAAATAAGACACAGAATATCTTACTGCCCCTGTATAAAACTATGGTACGCCCACATCTGGAATACTGTGTACAAATGTGGTCTCCTCGCCTCAAAAAAGATATTTTGGCCTTGCAAAGGGTTCAGAAAAGGGCAACTAAAATGATTAGGGGTTTGGAACGGGTTCCATATGAGAAGAGGTTAAAGCGACTGGGACTTTTCAGTTTAGAAAAAAGGATACTGAGGGGGGATATAATAGAGGTCTATAAAATAATGAGTGGTGTGGAGAGGGCCGATAAAGAAAAGTTATTTATTAGTTCCCTAAATAGAAGTACTAGAGGTCGCCAAATGAAATTAATGGGTAGCAGGTTTAAAACGAATAAAAGAAAGTTCTTCTTCACACAGCGTGTAGTCAACCTGTGGAACTCCTTGCCAGAGGAGGCTGTGAAGGCTAGGACTATAATAGAGTTTAAAGAGAAGCTAGATAATTTCATGGAGGTTAGGTCCATAAAAAGCTATTAGCCAGGGGATAAAATGGTGTCCTTGGCCTCTGTTTGTCAGAGGCTGGAGAGAGATGGCAGGAGACAATTCGCTTGATCATTGTCTTCAGTCCACCCTCTCTGGGGCACCTGGTGCTGGCCAAGGTCAGTAGACAGGATACTGGACTAGAAGGACCTTTGGTCTGACCCAGTACGGCCGTTCTTATGTTCTTATATTTGTCGGCTCAGCGCAGTAGTCTAGATGCTCTGCGGTCGACATCAAAGGCATTTGTCTACCTCCCCGGTATGCCTCATGGGATGAGGTTTACCGGGGAGGTTGACAAATGCCTTTGATGTAGACCGCGGAGCGTCCAGACTCCCGCGCTGAGCCGACAAACAGCTGATGAGCTCAGCGCGGCAGCCGTTTAAATTTAAATGAAGCAGCGATTATTTAAATTGCCACTTCATTTTCCTATGCTGAGTAGCCTAATCTACATGCCTCTGTCATCAGGCATGTAGTCTAGACGTACGCCTTATGCTGAGCACTGTGGGGTGAGGGCAGTTGATGCTGGAAGGCAGGTATGCTACCTTAGCCAACGTTAGGAGAATACAAAATGCCCTTGTTAAAAGGGAACTCTGGTATTTCCAGAGGCTTTAAGGTGCTTTGTGCTGCTCACTCTTGTGGAGGCCAAAGCAGACTGACAATATGGTCTTTCAGTTTTTGGTATTCAGGAACTCTACCACTTTGTCCTTTGTGTGCTCTGCCATACTGCATGGGAGCGGCTTCTTCCCCCCCACATTAAAAGTGACTTTTTAAAATATGTTCAGTGTTTAGTTCAGCTATGGCGTGTGATTTCACAGGTGATTAAACACTGTCTTAAAAACATTGAACACTGAGCAGGACGCCAGCCAGAGCTCAGGGAATAGACCTAATAGGACCTATGGAAGCTGCTTTTTTTTGGGCGGGGGGAGGGAGTTCCCATGTGAGATTCATGTTCTTTCAGCAGCAAAATGCAGCAAAACAGCAAAGGGAATGAGTGAGCTCTGGGGAGAGGCTATAACAGGTGTCTCATTAGCAGTCTTTTTGCAGAGTTTTCATGACCTTAAGCAGTCATAATTAGTGTGACTCTTCTGGAGAGAACTAAAGCTTTCAGGCCCATGTAAGCTCATGATACCATCTACATATTTTGTTAGTCTTTAAAGTGCTACCAGACTAGTTGTTGTTTTTAAGTTTATCCTGAAGAGAACTGTTTGACAAAAGCTGTTTCAGATAGAACGCTATGTTAAATTCTGGCTCCTAAATAATTGGCAGAATGTGTACTTTGTTATTATACAAAGGCCTTGAGTCCCCCGAATTACCTAGAAAAAACAAAAGGAAGTTCTGTATGACAATCTCTCTTTTATACCTATTGTATTTCCTCTGCTGTTCACATTTCTGAGTATTTATCTAGCCACTTGTATCCATAGCTGATGTGGCAGCTAACAGGCAATGCCAGGGCACTGCTATCTCTTCCACTTCCTCGTTGGAGGGTTGTTGTTTTTTTAATAGCACTGTTTAAACATACACAACTAAACCGTCAATAAAGGGTGTATTGAAAGTGCTGGAAAAATTACCATTGACACAATGTATTGTCACAACCCTTTCCCACCTCCTGCACACACATTTTTGCTCAATCAGGTGGATATTTGTAGATATAGATCAGGTGATGGCATATCTATGGACACGATATTGTAAAAATGGTGTAATGTTCTGTTAGGTATTTGGCAGGCAAGGTCGCATTTGTGTGGGTGTAGCAGCTGAGTCAGTCAGTCTTTGAAAAACTGGCACAAAATATGCCATAATAACTTCACTAGAAATCAGATGCTTCTGTTTGCTCATGCTAATAAAAGATATCTATGAGATATGTATAGTCCAAGTCTCGCCTTTTCCAGAATATATGTCTTCTTTTGTGAAAGCCTTCTCTCACTGTTTAAATGTTTTCTTGTGCCGTGGCCAGTAGGTGACAAGGAAGTATAGACACAAGGAAGACACAAGGCTATGTATAGACTATATCCCTCTGTCAGCAGAGGGATGTAAATGAAGCACTTCAAAAGTGCAAATGAAGCTGGGATTTAAATATCCTGCGCTTCATTTGCATAATCATGTAATGGCGCTCTTTTGAAAAAGCGCTATGTTGAAATTAAAACCGCAGTCTAGACACGGTTCTTTCGAAAATGGAGTGCTTTTTCGAAAGATGCTGTAAACCTCATTTTTTTAGGCTTACAGGATCTTTCGAAAAAGCACCCCATTTTCAAAAGAACCGCATCTAGACTGCGGTTTCAATTTCGAAATAGCTCTTTTTTGAAAGAGCGCCATTACATGATTATGCAAATGAAGCGCAGGATATTTAAATCCCAGCTTCATTTGCACTTTTGAAATGCTTCATTTACAGTCCTCTGCCGACAGGGATGTAGTCTAGACATAGCCAGAGAGAGGGAGAGAGAGAGAGAGAGAGAATGGGGGGTGAGGAAGAAAGAAAAACCCAAATGTACAATGGAAAAGTAGAGAACTGAAGTTGATTTGGACTGTTAAGAACTTTCTAAAGTTTTGATATTTACTTCCTAAATACAGTGGTGACAAACATATTAGCAATCGATAAAATGAGGTTTTGCTGTCCTCAAACCTAGGCCTAAGAATCCCCATCCAGTATGCATTCTGTGTCTACCAAAGCAGTTGAGAAGAGGGCCAGTCAAGCTCTAGTTCACAAAACCCCCATCCACAGTGATCCTAAACTATTCACCCTTTGATTGGCTGGGAAGCACTAAACCAGTGAGAGGCACAGGAAGCTGTCTAAGAGCTTGGCTCCACTACACAGTGGATCAACACTACAGCGATCGATCCACCATTGGTTGAATTATTGCATCTGATTAGACATGATAAATTGATCTTCGAGCGTTCTCTTGTCAATTCCGGTACTCCATGAGAACAAGAAAAGGAAGAGCATCAGCCACCAGCCGTACTTAAGACACCATGGGTACGTCTACACTACAGCGCTAATTCGAACTAACTTAGTTCGAATTAGTTAATTCGAACTAAGCTAATTCGAACTAACGTGTCTAGAACTAAAAACTAGTTCGAATTAGCGTTTTGCTAATTCGAACTAGCAAGTCCACATTGAGTGGACCCTGAACAGGGCTTAAGGATGGCCGGAAGCAGTGCCGGCAGGGCATCAGAGGAGGACTTAGAGCGTGGAGATGCTGTCTCAGGCTAGCCGAGGGCTGTGCTTAAAGGGTCCCGACCCCCACCCCGGACAGACAGTTCTAAGGGGTGCCCCACTTGCAAAGCAGTCCTGGCTTGGATTGCCCGGAGTACCCACACTGGGCACATCACACCATTTGGCCATCAGCCCGGCTGCACTTGCCGCAGGCTGCCATCTGGGGAGAGGGGGCAATCGGGGGGCTGCAGGAGAGCTTCCACCCCCAGAAGCTCGCAGAGCCAGCCCAGTCCTCCCCATCGGGGGCTCGTACCCCATTCCTCCCTCACCTCCTTCCACTTACCCTTCCCTAGTCCCCCTTCTTATTGATGTACAAAATAAAGATAACGTTTCTTCCAACATTGACTCTGTCTTTATTGAACAAAACTGGGGGAGACTGGGAAAAGGAGGTGGGAGAGGGGAAGAGAAAGGCTGGGAGAGGGGAGGGCAACTAACATGATCAGGGGTTGGGAACAGGTCCCAGATGAAGAGAGGCTACAGAGACTGGGACTGTTCAGCTTAGAAAAGAGGAGATGGAGCGGGGACAGGATAGAGGTCTCTAAAAGCAGGGGTTGGGTGGAGAGAGTGCATTCAGAAAAGTTCTTCCTGAGTTCCCATAAAGAAGGACTAGAGGACACCAAAGGAAAGGACTGGGTAGCAGGCTTCAAACTAGTAAGAGAAAGTTGTTCTTCTTCACAAAGCAAAGAGTCAACCTGTGGAACTCCTTGCTGCAGGAGGCTGTGAAGGCTACAACTAGAACAGAGTTTAAAGGGAAGTGAGATCAAGTCATGGAGATTGGGTCCATGGAGTAGTCTTAGCCAGGGGGTAGGAGTGGTGTCCCTGCCCAAAGAGTGTGGAAGTCTGGAGAGGGATGGCACGAGACAAATGGCTTGGTCACTGTCTTCGGTCCATCCTCTCCAGGGTCCCTAGGGTTGGCCGCTGTCGGCAGACAGGCTACTGGGCTAGATGGACCTTTGGTCTGACCCAGGACGACCATTGTAAGCTCAGGGCTCACGGTCGGGGGTCTCAGTGGACCCCCTTGATTTTCATGCACACCTGCTCCTGGGTGGCCAGGCTGGCAGCTCTCCTGCCCTAGACGGCCACTTTCCTGTGCCTAGTGCAGAGATCGTGGACAAGGTCCACGATGTCCGCACTAGCCCAGGAAGGTGCCCGCCTCTTGTGGTCTAGGGCAAGCTCCCGGGAGCCACCAGCCTGGTCCCGGGAAGAGGGGGTGGGCTGGGGGACATCGGGTGGGTGGCTCTGTGCCGTGCCAGGTGCAGTGTCTGCTGGCTGGGTGCTGGCAGGCTTGCACCTGGCACGGGCACCGTAGCCAGCCCGTGCCCCTTTAAGGGGTCCGGGGCCGGGAGGGGGGCATAGAGTTTCCCTGGTGTTGGCCAGAGTGGCCACCAGGGAAAGCTGGGGAGGGCTAGCCTCCCACTAGTTCGAATTAAGGGGCTACACACCCCTTAATTCGAACTAGTAAGTTCGAACTAGGCTTAATCCTCGTAAAATGAGGTTTTCCTAGTTCGAACTAAGCGCTCCGCTAGTTCGATTCAAATTCGAACTAGCGGAGCGCTAGTGTAGCGGCTATGAATGTTAGTTCGAACTAACGTCCGTTAGTTCGAACTAACATTGTAGTGTAGACATACCCCATGGTAAGAAGGTCTAAGTACGTAGACTGCAGCTATGCTATTCATAGTGTATACTTGGCCTAAGTGACCAAGTGATTCCCTAGCTGGATCCAATTACACATCCTGCCTATTTTCCTGACTCTTAAGCCCTGCCTTCCTGCGTGTTAGCCCCACATTCTCTCACAATTCTCAAATGGCACCCTTGTGGATTAGGAAGGCTGCAGTTCTGAGAAGTGCGCCAGAGAATGCCAAACTCTTGAATTGGTAAACACTTCCTTCAAAAAACAAAACAAAACAGCATGAAAAACACAGAATATACTGCATATATATTTAGAGGGGCAGTGATGTAAGAGATCGCAAGCCTCAAACCCCAGTGCTCAGACCATGGCTGCCACCCTGCAGTACATCTGAACAGGTGGAGAAGAAGTTTTATCAAACTCTAGCTCACAAAAGCCTTGTCCATAAAGCTTATGATTGGGGGTCATCCAGCCCCAATGATTGGCTGTCTCACACTACATAAAACATAGAGAGGCCCAGGAAGTGGTCTGAAGAAACTTTGTATGAATACCTGGAGTGCTGCTTGTATGGACTCTACTTGCCTGATTCCAAAGCAAGGCTGCAAGATTCAAATGTTACCCAGCTGGTGCATCCCAGTGTGATGCTCTGGTAAGAAACTCGCTGGCTAGCGGCAGAGCTCTGGATGCTGCTGGCAGCCTGGGATATATGGCCACAGCACACACCCAGGCCAGGGGAACCATTTGAGAGGAGGGTAGGGGAGTCTGTAGCTCTCTCTGAAGTTTGAATTTCATACTTGAGGTCTGCTTAAAGCACATGCCCTAGCTCCAGAGGCAGTTCTTAACTGAAACAGAGCTTGTGCTGCCTTTGGGGCAGGTAGTGTATTTATAATCAAAGGAAGGCGGGGTGATTAAGTTAATAAATTACCTGTCATTCAAGTAATTGAAGGATCATTAGATGACCATGAAAACATTGTCAGGGACTTAAAGGATAGGGAACAAAGGGTAATAATAAATAGTGGTGTGCCCCAGGGATCTGTATTGAGATCAGTGCTCTGAAAATGATTCATAAATGATCTTGAAAAAGGGTACACAGTGAAGAGGGAAAATTTGCAGATGATACAAAATTACTCAAAAAGTTAAGTCCAAAGCTGACTGCAAAGATTTACAAAGGGTTCTCACAAAACTGGGTGACTGAGGGCAGATGGAATTCAGTGTTGATAAATGCAAAGTACAGTAATGCACATGGGAAAATCCCATGTATACATACAAAAATGATGGGAACTAAATTAGCTGCTGCCACTCAAGAAAGAGATTTTGGAATCATTGTGGATAGTTCTCTGAAACCATCTGTTCAATGTGCAGTGGCAGGCTAAGAAGCTAATAGAATATTGGTAATCATTAGGAAAGGAATAAATAGTAAGACAGACGATATTATATTACCTGTATATAAAATCATGGCATGCCCACATCTTGAATACTGTATGCAGATCTGGTCACTCATCTAAAAAAAGATATTATTGGATTTGGAAAGGGTACAGAGAAGGATAACAAAAGTGATTGGCCATAAGGAACAGCTTCCATATGATGAGAGATTAAAAAGACTAAGATGAGAGGATATCTTAGCGGTCTTGAAAATCATGAATGGTGTGGAAAAATAGAATAAGGAAATGTTATTTATTCCTGCACTAACATAATGCAAGAAGGTCATGCAATTAAATATATAGACAGCAGCTTTAAAATAAACAGGGGATGGTGGAAAAGCCCAAACTATAAAAGGATTCCTATATGAACTATGTAAGTTCAAGAAGGTTAAGTTAATCAATGGCTACTAGCCAGGATGGGCATGGATGGTGTCCCTAGCTTCTATTTGCTAGAAGCTGGGAATGAGCAATAGGGGATGGATCACTGGATGAATTGCCTCTTCTGCTTATTCCTTCTGAAGCACCTGGCGTTGGCTACTAGTGGAAGACAGGCTACTGAGCTAGGACCATTGGTCTGGACCAGTATGGCCAGTCTGATGATCTTATATAGAACAGGTGTATCTGCCCTATCCATTAGACCCCACTCCCCTTTCAGAGAGACAGAGCCCAGAAATCCTGACACTTCCTTCTCCTCCCCCTGAGTTTATAGCAAAGTAAGAATGTTAAAAATGTAACCAGTGTCCCTTAAGTGACTTACCACAAGATGTTAGAACATGTTATTGCTACAGTGGAGTGGATCTAATATTTATTTAATTTTATGTCTTGTATAGAGGAATTAGATACTGTGTAACTAATTGCTAAGTGATCTGCCAAAAACTAGAGTTTTCAAGTGCCTTAGGAACCCATAGGAAGTGGTGATGGAGGGAGAGGGGGGGCAGACAGGGTTGGTTGCTCCTCACCCTCATTTGTTGCTTGGTTTGTACCGAGCATGTTCAGTAACACTGCTGAAGCTGATGTCCCAAATCTGTCCCCCATGTCCTCACTTGCCCCCCAACTATTGCACAGATGCCCCCCCCCCCCAACAAAATCTGAAATGGCATACCTGCCTTAGGTTCCAGCCCCAGTGCTCAGCTGACTGGGCAGTATCATCCCCACCACCCAGCCAACCCTGGAGATTTGGCAGCCAGGCATCACAGTCCCTGCCACGTTGGTCAGCTCTGGGGATCCAGCAGCCGGGCAGCACAGTGGCCACACTCCCAGCCCTGAGCTCCCAGCACACATCCCAAACCCCTACCCTGAGTCCCTCACACCTCCAGCCCCCTGCCCTGAGCTCCCCACGCACACCCCAGCTCCCTGGCCGGAGGCCCCATCTCCCGCAATTCCCTGTCTTTATTCCTGCACCCCCCCATTCTCAGCCCTCCACAACCTAACCCCCTGACTCCTGCACTCCCCACACCCTGAATCTCTTGTCAATTCTGGTACTCCAACCCCCACATGCCACAATCCCACACTTAAATTTCTTATAGCTACTCTCCTATTGCACCTTCCGAGCAGTGTTTCCTATAAGCTGAGCACTTGGGTGACCACCCAGGAGAGATTCAAATGCCACCCAGCTGATTACCAGAGAACCCACAGTTGCTCACAGCCAGCAGCATGTGTTTCTACTGGTGATGCACACCCACACATGCCTTCGGGTACGTCTAGACTACATGCCTCTGGCGACAGAGGCATGTAGATTAGACTACCCGGCACAGGAAAATGAAGCAGTGATTTAAATAATCGCCGCTTCATTTAAATTTACATGGCTGCCACGCTGAGCCGATCAGCTGTTTGTCGGCTCAGCGCGGTAGTCAGGACATTCCGCGGTCAACATCAAAGGCATTTGTTGACCTCCCAGGTATGCCTCATCCCAGGAGGCATACCTGGGAGGTTGACAAATGCCTTTGATGTCGACCGCGGAACATCCAGACTACCGCGCTGAGCCGACAAACAGCTGATCAGCTCAGCATGGCAGCCATGTAAATTTAAATGAAGCGGCGATTATTTAAATCACTGCTTCATTTTCCTATGCCGGGTAGTCTAATCTACATGCCTCTGTCGCCAGAGGCATGTAGTCTAGACGTACCATTAGTGCACATAACAGAATTTATTCCACATTTTATTCCATAAAAATGATGGAAACACTGCCCCCAACCCTCTGCTCTCACCCTGAAAGTGAGGGTTGTGATACAACAGTACCTGTAAGAAATTTAAGTTATTTTCTCTGCTATTCCTAGGCCTCCCAGTCCAGCATATTTCTGGTTTTGCCCTTCTTATACCAGTCTCTCCATCTGTTCCTGGCATTTCTCTGTGTCTCACTCCACATCCCTGCTTCTACATTTTTTCTGACATTTACTCTGGCTTCATCCCCGCCCCCTCTACTGGCTTGTCACATCATGATGATCTTTGATTTGATTGACGGGTTGTTTGACTCCTGACTCCTTCTCTGGTTCTGACCTTTGAATTGGCATCTGACTTTGATCAATGTCCCAGGCACATGACTAACCAATAGACATAACAGTCCATGCAATAGACTGTATAGAAAGATAGACAAACAGGATTATTATTCTGATGTAGACACATTCACACTTGGAATTAGAAAGAGACTTTTAATTTATTTTATGCTTAAACCTAGAAGAATATGAAGATAAAGATGACAAAACAACAAAAAACAGACAGATATATTACTAATCTGATGAGCTCTCCATTGCCTATAAAAACCTTTAATATCTTTATTTATATTTTAGAGAGAGTCTGTCTGTCTGTGTGCCTGTTTGCAAGTCCATTTATTCAAGAATGCCTCCTAAATCGAAAGAGCTAGGACTGCCAAATTTGCCACCTTCTTCTTCTCCTAACTTAAAGCAAGGTAACAGTTTGTTTGTGCCAAGAGAACCGGAAACCTCAGGAAAAGAACGGTTTTCAATAGCATGCAAAGGGAAGGGCTGCTGTTTGATATGAGAGTCCACTGGGGGCAGCAAGACAGCAGGGGACAGCTACCCTGCAGTGTCCACTGGGGCAGCAGTACCACCAAGAAGAGTGGCCATCAAGGCTGGGGTACCTCCATCTTTCCTGCCAGCACACTTGTAAGTAGCCTCCCACACTACACCCTTTCCCCCCTTCCCAGTCCTTGGTCACAGCATTGGAGGGGGGAAGAGAACAGGACCCTGGTTTCTGAGGGAGTCTGGTGGGGGAGAGAGTAGGCCTTGGGTGAGTTGGGGGTAGCCTAATGGGGGAAGAGAATAGTCCCCAAGAAGGCTGGGAGGTGGATGGGGAGGGGGAGAGAACAATTCCCTGGACCCCAGCCTCCTGCTCCCCCCCCCCCCCCCCACTCCCCCACATCCCTGAAAGACAGAGGCAACGGCAGGTAAATCTGCTAGTTCGAAATATAATCTCTCAATCTCTGTGGGTGCGTGAGTCTATACGGCAACAACCTTTCTCAATGGCATTTTGTAAAGTTATGCAAAAATCACCATTTTTTCACTATGAATTTTTTTACAGGCAGAAACTCAAAACACAATTGGAAAACTTCAACTGCCACTGGGAAAATTGCCAAAGCCTTGGCCCTGCAGTCTTTATGAAGAAAGTTTTTTGGGAAGTTTTTTTCCACTCAGGGTAGAGGAGCTTGTGTCACTTCTTGAATTCTGCCATGGAATTCTGTTCCTTAGAAAGATAAGAAAGAAATGATTCCGTCTTCAGCATAATTGCCTCTTAAAAAACCACATGAAAGTTGTGTGTCACATCTTTGCCAGGGCAACCTTTTAGTGGGGACCTCCACAGGTCTTTTCCCAGTTTTGTTTGCTCTGATACACAGTGCACTTGGAAAACACTTTGCAGGAGCAGAGAAAATGAGAGGCAAGGAAGTACCAAGGGAATGGAAGATGAATCCTGGTGAAAGAAAGGCCATGGGCAATTGAAGGCATGTTGGTGAGGGGACCAAAAGTTGGGAGGAAGAGTGGCAACGGGCACCAATATTGATTAGGGAACTCATAAAGAACCCAAAGCTGAAGGTTAAGGAAACAGACATTGTGAGGAGAATCCAGGTGAGAGGATATTTTCAGGTAAACTGTTGACAGCTTAGTAGGCAGTCATAGGACCATGAATTTGTCATCAAGATGCAGAGGGAGGGATTTGTGGATATGAAGGGAGACAGGATCCTATTTTAAAGTTCATAAGCTTCAGAGGGGTAGTTGAGTTAGTCTGTAACTGGACAAACTTTTAAAAACAGCGAATAGTTTAGCAGCACCTTAAATATTAACAAAACATGTAGATGGCATCATGAGCTTTTATGGGCACAACCCACTTCTTCAGATGAATGGTGTTATTAAAGATCCAGTTTCTAAATAAATAGCGGATGGGGGGGGAGGGGAAGGGAAGGAAAGAAGGAAAAAGAAGGGGTGGGAGGAGAAATAAATTGTCAGTTAGAGTGTCTGTCTATGCTACATGAAGCTGATAGAGAAGGCGTAAATTGTTCTTAGGCACTTAAAAGCAATTCACACCTTCTCTATCAGCTTCATGTAGCATGGACACTCAAATTGACAATTTCTTTCCCCTTTATTTCCTTCTCCTTTCCCCCCATTTCCTATTTATTAAAGGTCCAGTTTCTAAATAACTCCATTCATCTGAAGAAGTGACTTGTGCCCATGAAAGCTCATGATGCCATCTACATGTTTTGTCAATATTTAAGGTGCTGCAAGACTATTCATTGTGTTTTAAGTTTTTAAGATTCATAGTTATGTTGTGTGGAGTCTGGAGCACATTACTGGATAGCCTTGGTGAGATTGTCCAGAGTCACATTAAACTGGGCTATTTTGTGGTTCTGGGAGCTCACTGTGAGTCAGAGCCAATCAAGACATCATCAGAATACCTGTGGGGAGGGAAGGTTATAATAATCACCTTTTCTGGGTGATGAAAAGATCTCAGTTTGCCAGGTACTTGTGGGATTGAGGGCGGGACAGACTCCTACAGGGAGATATGGGAGAACATGTCATTGGTTGAGATTTTGGGGTAAAACCGTGGATATTAGGAGCCCATTAGGGTGTGGTTGAGAAAAAGGAAAAGGGGGTCTGGAAACTGCAAGAGCAAATGGGGAAGGAGGGATGTTCTTGAAAGAGATGGTCTTGAGTTACTAGGATATTTCTAAGTGAAAGCCATAGGCAACTGAGTTCATGGGCATCCTCCAAAAGGTGACTATAAATTTTATGGACAAGTAAGCAGAAATTGGAATTAAACTCATTGTTCTTTAAAACAAGTGATATTCTGTTGTTCAATAATGCTTTGTGCCCTCCCTTGGGCATGCTATTCATCTGAGGACCAATCTCTCCATCTGGATTATATAAGGCGTTGATTAATCTCACACTTCCCAGATATGCCAATAGCTACAGCATTAGAAGAGGGGTCCGTTCACTGTAATACAAGTCACATTAGACAACAATAGGTGATTCTGTTTTACTGTAAGTATCACTGATTCATAAACATAGTATTATAATTATATTTTATTCCAGATAAAAGAAATACAGTATCATTGTGTGTGTGCTTGTTCAGAAAATAACTTTCTGGTTGCAATCTTAGTGATTTCAAAAAATGAAATAAAATAAAAGGAAAATACATATTTAACTACTTCTGTCTTAATGTAGCTTTTGAAGAACATAACTAGTATGTGTGTTTAAAAATCATGTTGGTTAGTTATCTGATTCAGTAAAATACTCTTGAAAAATTCTTATCTATAAACATGTATCCTATTTTTATTATGTTTAATTTTCCTGTTGAATACAGAGTTACATTGTAATAACATGGGAGAAAAGTAGTGTCAGTATTTTAGAAATCTGTTAATTGTTATAACTGGTTAGTTGAATGTGGAATTTTCAGTCATATAATGGACCTTTTGCATTTTTTCATCTGCAGTATGAAGTAGCTCTTTTTGTAAGAAAAGATTGTTTCTCCAAAAGAAACAAACACATTTCTACTTGGTCTCACAATAAAAATAATTATTTTCATTTCTGATTGAAATGTCTCAAATTAATTCAAGGGAAACATCACTGCCACCATTATCTAAGGTCAGCTGTAAAAACCTGTTAACCTATATCCCAGGTTGTAGAGACTCAGACTCAAAATACATCCATGACAGAAGTTTTACGCAATATCCCTTTTGGGATGACTTTGTAACATTTCCTTCATTTATTGTAACCGGGAAATAAATAAAGGGAAAACTATTCCATAAAAGTTGGAAACTAAATCATCAAAAAAAACCTGGCCTTTTTTTCATTTGAAAGTCAGAAACTCTCCAGTGCATTCATTAAAATGTGTTTTTCTTCCCCCCCTACCTTACTCTCTTATTATTTTTCAGATAGAATCTAAAGAGCCTGGATCCCATGTTAAAAGCTGAGCCCTTTATTGGGATCGTGGAAGATCAAGGGAACGTGCTGACAGCTAGGGAGGAGGAAATGAGCTCTGTCCAGAAGCCCAATGCTAATGAAGTGGTGTCCACACCACTGTGCTATGAAATGAATGGTTCCTGCCCCAGAACTCTTTACTCCTTTGGGGTCCAGCTGGCCATCTACATGGCCTGTGTGGTGGGCATGTTGCTCACAGTTCTGGGGAACCTGATGGTGGTGATTGCGGTCTCCCACTTCAAAACCCTGCATACCCCAACCAACTTCTTACTACTCTCTCTGGCCCTTGCAGATTTCCTTCTGGGGGTGACAGTGCTGCCCTTCAGCACTATCCGATCTGTGGAGAGCTGCTGGTATTTTGGAGATGACTTTTGCAAGCTGCATACCTTCCTGGACACAGTCTTCTGTTTGACCTCTATATTTCATCTTTGTTTTATTTCCATTGATCGCCACTATGCTATCTGCGATCCTCTGCTCTACACCACTAAGTTTACCACACGGGTGGCTTGTGTCTATATAGTTATAGGGTGGGGGGTCCCCATGGTTTATACATTTGTCTTCCTGTATACCAATGTGCTTGAAAAAAACTTGGGCCATTTCTTACAAGACATGCCCTGCATTGGTCAATGTCAGCTGTTGTTCAACAGACTCTGGGGCTGGTTGAACTTCCCTCTGTTCTTCATCCCCTGCCTCATAATGATAACTTTGTATGTGAAAATATTCATTGTGGCAAACAGACAAGCTAGACAGATAAGCAACATGAATGCAAGTACTGGATTTGGGCTGCACGCAGGAGCATCAAAGAGGGAAAGAAAGGCAGCTAAAACTCTTGGTATTGCTGTAGGAATCTACCTTCTGTGCTGGCTGCCTTTTACTATAGACACCATGGTAGATTGTCTTCTAGATTTCATTACCCCACCAGTTCTCTTTGATGTCCTTATCTGGTTTGCTTACTTTAATTCAGCCTGCAATCCTTTGATTTATGTGTTTTCCTACCGCTGGTTCAGGAAGGCAGTGAAAATACTTTTAACTCGCAACATCTTTGGTTCTGGGACATCTACTGTAGACTTATATCAGGACTAATTGGAGGATTTAGATAATATTGAATGTAAAAATAGCTCACAATCACAACCATGGTCCCCAGGAGAAGAACCTTTTATTTTAGGTATATGTTAAAATGACAAGTAACGAGATGAGATACTTAAAATATGACAAGAAATAAAAACTCTGGGAAATCATATTGGTTTGCCCTAAGGAAGGGTGGAGTTTTCAAAGAAATCAGTAGTATTAGGAGATTCAGTTCTTATTATGGTACTTTTATTTAGGCAGTTTGAAAATCTCAACCAAAATCCTGAGCGACAACAGAAAAATATTGAACTATAAAACATCAAAGTATTTCTCATAATTATTTTCGAAACATTCAGTGAGCTGAAAGTATTCAACGTAACCTCCATGTTTCTGAAAGAAGTTACATCAGGTAGTTTCCCCTAATTTGACAAGACATACTTGCCTTTCACCTTTCAGAACAATTATCTTTGTAAACAAATAGTCAGAGCTTTATGGTGTTGGTAAACCTTTAAAACACCAATATTACCTATTTGTGAAGAATAATATAATCACCTTACTGTGAGGATATCAGTCTGGTTATAAAGCTGAATGGTTTTTGCCTGCCTTCTTCCCTGAATGAAAAAATGCTGTTTGATTAAAAGGAAAGGTAAATTATTTATTCTTCTCCGATCGCCAAATTAATCATAATTTTCCTGTATGCCATGCCCTATACAATCAGCAGTATATTTTAAAGAAAAAACTTGATAGTGTACAGATTACCTTGGAATGATACATAATTTTCATGCTCTTAAGCAAAATGTTAGGCCCTGATTTAGCAAGGTACTTGAGCTCATGCCTAATTTTAAGCACAGTTAGTTCCAAAAAAGTCAATGATTCAGTTTTCATGCTTACAGTTAGGTTTATGCTTATGTACCTTGATGAATGGGGTATCAGTCTAAACTCTCAGGTTCTTTCTGGCTATGATTATATGCTTTTACAGTGTAAATGGTAATAAAAAGTGTAAAAAAAATGTGAGAAATAAGGTGTCCTGCAAGTTCTGTGATACTACTTTCTAACCAGACCAATGGGAATTATATTGCCACCTCTCTAGGCTCCTGTGAATGTACTTATGAGAGAATGCTTTTTAAAAACTTCTGAATAGAGTAATATAAAATTACTCTAATAATTCATACAATTAATGAACAACTAAATAATTAGTTAAGAATCTTTTCTACTTGTTTTATTTTGTTTATTTAGTTGTATATAAAGTCAATATTAGATATGAAAACTGGCTTGTGTCGTGTTTATTTATAAATAATTTCACATCCTAGTCAGATTTTACATATTTTTTGCATCACAAAATAAAGAACAAAGTGTGGTGAATGACTGCACAGTTACTGTTAATGAATAGATTGCATATATTAACTTTAATATAACCTTTGTGAGCCTAATCTAAAACCCACAGAAGTCAGTAGGAGGCTTTTCATTGACATCACTAGACTTTAAATGAGGGCTTATGGGTAAAAATATGTTAAAAGGTGCTCCTATTAGAAAGTGTTATATATAAAATCAGCACAATAGAGAGTATGAACTGAATTACTTAGTTGTGTGCATTTGTATTATAATCAGCATATTTAACAAACCAAAGCTAAATAGCATAGAGCTTTGCTCTCAACAGTTTCTTACTTTTGATCTGAGGAAGTGGGTCTGGCCCACGAAAGCTCATCATCTAATAAACCATCTTGTTAGTCTTTAAAGTGCTACATTGTCCTGCATTTTGCTTCAGCTACCCCAGACTAACACGGCTACATTTCTATCAGTTTCTTACTGACAACCTTTTTACATAACAAGAATATTATGGAATACTTTGTCTAAGGACCTTTCCAGTCAAGGTACAAAGGGGGTACATCTTTGTGCTGTAGCAGTAAGCATGTTCCACTATTGGAATCTTTCATACTGCATGTCTTTGTATTAATCTAAAAAGTCAACAATCTCTGTCCAAAATTCAGGAAAACAGTTTCACAACAGTCCTGAAGCACCTGATAGTGGGCTGTCCTAAATAGAGATATACTGAAAAGTATGCTAAAGTGTTTTCCTCGGTTAGTGCATCTATGGGTAAGTCTAAACTACAGAGCTTTTCCAGGATACCTACAGAGCTTTTTACTGAGATACCAGAATCTAAGGAACACATCAGCTTAAAAAAAAAAAAAATCGGAAAAGCAGACGTGTTTTTTTGTCATCCCTGTAAACCTCGTTCTACGAGGCGGAAGGGATGTTCTGAAAAAGGGTTTTTTCTGACATTTGGCCCCATGTAGACAGGCCAAACGTTGGAAAGGCCTTGCATTTCTTTTTCCGACTTTTCTTTGTAGTGTAGATATAAGCCAAGATACCCACTACTTCTATTGAGTGTTGCATTCCGCCTCATTTCATTCAATCACCATCCGTTTGTTCCCTCAGTTTTAGTCTGGAAACTGCTGCAGCATTAGAATAGCCCACTGTAATTCCAAGGGGAAAAAAAAGAAAAACTAACAAGTATCCCATCCAGACACCAGGAATCACAGTTAACTGGCTTCAGAGGGAATTGAATAAACCTTACGCTTTTACCTCAGCAACAGAGAAAAATCATATCATGGGGTCATCTGGGCAATGGCATCAACTTCTCCAGATTCCCCATTAGAAGAAGTCCTGATAGTCTATCAAATCCGAGTGCAGTATACAAGCTGCTGCGCTAGATTGAGCCTTTGTGTTGCCTTGGGCAGCAACCAAGGATTCCACCCTTGTCTTCCTGTCCATTACATCCATCAGTAGAAAATAAAAACATTGTCCCAAACTAGTGGAGAAAGTTACTTACAATTTCTTACAGGCACTGTCCTATTGCAACCTGGGTCTCTGCCAGCTCTTTAAATAGCTCCCTGCTGGCTTTTGCAGCAGCTCAGCCAGCTCTTGCCAGAGCTGTGCACTAGGGGTGCATCTGCTTACTTTCACCTCTGTCCCCCTCACACACCTGCAAGTTGCCAATAGAGTGAATATCAAACTTAGCAAGCAGGCAAAACTTCAAATAAGCAAAAGAATGCAGTGGACATGGGCTGTGTCTAGAACTGGCATGATTTTGCGCAAAAGTGGCCGCTTTTGTTCAAAATCTTGCCACCTGTCTACACTGGCTGCGAGTATTTCTGCAAGAACACTGACTTTGTAATGTACAAAATCAGTGATTCTTGCGCAAATATTCTGAGGCTCCCGCTCAGGGATAAGCCCTCTTGCGCAAGTATTCTTGTGCAAGAGGGCCAATGAAGACAGCCACGTTAATTTCTTGCTCAAGAAAGCCCGATGGCTAAAATTGCCATCGGAGCTTTCTTGCGCAAAAGAGCATCTACACTGGCACGGATGCTTTTGAGCAAAAGCAAATCTTTTGCGCAGAGGCACATGCCAGTATAGACGCTCTCTTGCACAAATACTTTTAATAAAAAAACTTTTCCGTTAAAAGTATTTGCGCAAAATCATGCCAGTCTAAACGCAGCCATAGTGTCTCAATGATCCAAGAGGTATACAGTGAGCCACACTGAAACATAAAACTGAATCAAGTTAAAGTACATCAGGAAAAAAATATGCCCCCAAACACATTTATATTATTGGTGTAGCTGTGCCAATGCAATTTTCTGATGTAGACAAGCCCCGCATCTGAAGCAGACTCACTGATCTTCTTAAATAAAAAATTCCCTGTGGTGAAGCATGGGGACATTAAGATGACAACAATGTGTAAAAATCATTATTAAGTTGTATGTGCTGCAATTATTTACCATCATGTCAGACCTGAAAATTGTCCAATTTTTCTCAGTACCAAATTTAGGGCCACAATTTTATTTCACCCGTGTTATGCCTTGTGAGTCTATAGTATATAACCAATGTTAAGAGAGGATCAGAGGCTAAGATCTTAAAAAAAAAAATGACAGGATTCAAACCTCTCCTTTTCTAATTTTCATATGCTGAATCCTATGCGTCTTCATGCATATATTTCCACAAGCTATGCTAACTATCTGTGATGGTGCTCTGCTTTGGTCAGGAAAGGGTTAATACAAGCTGCTGTCAACTCCACTCAACTGAACCTGCCCTATCGGTGTTATGCCTGGAAGGAGGAAAAGGGAGGGGAGAACACAGCTCGGTTGTGGGGCTGACCTGTGAGACAAGCCAGGGTGGGGCCAGGAACTGCTTGCAAGACTGCCTCCTGCCAGAGCCTCCCAGAAGGAAGACAGGCCTGATGACAGACTGTTTGCTACCCCTGTCTTGCTTGTTGCTGTGGGGAAAGGCTGTGACAGCCAAATAAACCCCTTTTGTTTCACCTTTTGCTGTTCCACCCACTATTCTTCACAGACAACATCTTCTTTAGGAAAGAAAAGCACCTTGCTTGCTATCCGCTAATGCTCAGCTTCACTCACCTACAAATTTTTTGATTGCCTCCTTGGCGTGCACTGACTTTGGTTAGGCGCTTTTCTTCTTAAGGCAGTAGAGTGCAAGAAGGAGAGAGTGGCAAGTGGGAAGCACTCATGGGAGTGGTCATGGGCACAATTTTGTGGGCTGCAGGCAAGATTGCCTTCCAGAGATGAGATGTAGGGTGGGTTACATAGGCTCACATGCCATTTTCTCTCCGTCTCCCCTGATTTCTGTGAGCACTGAACTGCCCTTGCAGAGAAGGAAAGGATGGATGGGGGGGGGCTCTGTCCTTCCCACCCTGTTCCTGGCCCACAGCATGTTTTGTCTCACAGAGAGTAAAGGGAACTGTTCTCCTGTGCTCCAGAACCCTGCCTCAGCAGCTGTATGCTGTCTCCTAGGTTTTCTGTACAATGTTGAATACCCAAGGGGAAGGCAGGACACCAAAGGCACTAAATATAATTCTATGGGTTAACTTAATTTCATAAGGTGTTCATAGGAGACTGTAGGAGACTGTGTATCTGTCACAACCAGAATGGCCTCCTTTATAAATTCCAGCCTGCCTTTGCTCAGGCCACCTTCTTTCACTCAGGCTACACCCAGACTATGGAGTTTTTCCAGGATACCTCTGGTATCCCAGAAAAATCTACCACATCCAGGGAACTCCTCTGCTCTTCCAACATTTTTTTTTGCAGAAGAGCAGAAGCGCTCTTTCGGAAGTCCCAGTATTCCTTGTTTTATGAGGACAAAGGGCTCTTCCGAAAGAGGAGGTTTTTCTGAAATTTGGCCCACTGTAGATGGGCCAAATTTCAGAAAAGCCTCTCCTGAAAAAAATATCGTAAAAAGGTACGCACATCGCAGAGAGCAATTTGCATACCTTTTTCTGAGAAAACTCTGTAGACTAGACATAGCCTCACTAATCAATTATGCATCACTCAGGTATTTTAAAAGCAAACCTTGTCTGGAGAAATGGCGGACAAATAGTGTGAGCTATGCCTTACATGGCCTGTATACCCCTTACAGAGTTCAGTTTCTTTTTTAAAAAATCATGGAAGAGCACTGATACAGCATTGCAACACTTTGGATATTTTAGTCATAGTTGCTCACTAAGGAAATGTTCTGACTAACCTTAAATCAATAGCACTGTTCACATTGACCCTAGAGGGAATCTAATTAGACCCTCATTGTTTTGGATGTGCTGTATGTCTGTCTACAAACAAGCTCTGTGGAAGATGATATGGATATGTGGGTTGGACTTATGGATATATTTAAGTTGTCATGACTTAAATTTTGCCTGTAACAATATTTTGTCCTATTTGCATCTGATTTGCTACTTGCATAGAACGCCTACTCACCTGATCTCTCCATCCCCCATCCCCATGTCTGAGAGGCAGGTTTTTCATGTGTTCTGTTTGTTTTTATTGATCACAGTGGCCTATTCTAGGGTCCACAGTGTTTCTAAATTAACCAGTCATACAGAAAGATACGAAACAAAATTATGCAATCAGTGCTAAATATTTCTGGTGTTTCTAGTGCAATGTATTGTACGTTTGTCAGTCTATATAACAATGTCATATATTACAAAAATAATCTGTAGTACACACAGAAGAGTAAATTGAGCAAATATTTCTTTTTTATTTAGATGTATTAAAAATATGCATTTATATTTCAAGTCAGAACATTTAAAAAACTAAACGAACTTTTCCAAATTTAACTCAACATGATTTTCATTAGGATTCAACATATACAGGTATAAAAGCCTGGGAAAATATTTTAAAGGAAGAACAATAAAACAGATGCAGATCGTGACCAGGAATCAGAATTTAGGAAGTACACGACACATTTTTATTCAGAAAATAAATTCATTGTTGAGTAATCAAAGTGAAGGATTTTACAACTCGCAATGACTTTCATTGCTTTTCTAAACCAGGGATAAAAGAAAGTGTAAATCAAAGGATTAATGGCAGAGTTGGAATAAGCAACCCAAACTGTAATGTCATAGACAAGGGCTGGAGTTATGAAGTTGAGGAAACCATCAATTACTACAGTTATAAAATAAGGTGACCAGAATACCAAAAAAGCTATCACAGCTATGCCTAGGGTTTTAGCAGCTTTTCTCTCTCTTTTGGCAACTCTGTCGCTGTAACTATCAGATGACTGGGTGGTGTTGTTCATAATCTCTATCATTCTAGCTTGTTGTTTAACCACAGCAAATATCTTGCTGTAAAGTGCTATCATAATAAAGAAAGGTATTATCAACAGTAGAGAGGATATAACTACGCATGTTTTGTTGAAGACAAGCTGACAGCTCCCTACACAGGATAGAGCAGTTACTGATTTTTCTTCTATCTCTTTGTTATTAGCCCCAATGTAAACTAAAGAAAAACTGAATATTAAAGAAAATGTCCAGGCAGCAGCTATGAACATGCCTGAAACAGGCACTGTGAACTTAACTGGATAAATTAAAGGGTAGTGGACAGCAACATATCGATCAACAGAGATGAAACACAAGTGAAATATTGATGCTTGACAGAATGATAGGTCCAAACAACAGTGAAATCTACAGAATGTTTCCCCAAAATACCAACATGTTTCAACAGATCTTACAGTGGTGAAGGGTAACACGGTCAGACCCAAACCAAAGTCAGTACACGCCAAGGAGGCAATCAAAAAATTTGTAGGTGAGTGAAGCTGTTTGAAATAAGCAATTGAAACAATTACCATTAGGTTTCCACATACAGTAAGAATCGTTAATAAACCAAGCAGAATATACAAGGTTACTCGGAGTCCAGAAGTTAATGGTGTCTTATAGCAAGATTCATTTACGTTTTCAAAGCAGTATTGCAAATCTTCCTTTTCCAAAAAAGTTGAGTTCATTATTTAACCTCAAAGTCTTATTTTTGAGTTCCTGAACTGACTTTTTTTTTTATCAAGGAAAGGTAGAGTATGCTCTTGTTTCCAATTTTTCCTGGAAAAAAAAATATGGGTATCAATAGAATTACTGTATTGTTGTATTATTATGAACACAGAAATTAAGATTAATTCAGAAAGTTACAAAAATATAGAAATGTAAGATCTCAGAAGCAGCAGATTTTTTTCTGGTGATTTAAAATAAGAAAAAAAAGAAATTATTGGGATTATTGTATCTGGATTTAACAGTATGAGTCATTCTTACTTGATTTTCGCCTGCTAATTCCTCATCTTCTGAGAAACTCCTTTTCATAAATTGGTTTGACAGAGCTATGAAGTGAACACTGGAAGAGGCTTGCAATTTACATTAGTGTTTTCTCCCCTGAGATTCTTGTGTTGGAGTTAATTTCAAAGCCTGTTCACTTTTTTCCCAAAGCAAAACGAATGAATCAGAACAGGACTCACTGATCTTTCCAGATAACAAAATTCTTGTAATGGAAGATGGGAACACTAAGTTGAAAATGAGGCATATAAAGAATGCTAAATTGTTTGTGAGGCAAAACAGTGACTTACTATCACAACTTCCTGTATCTATGAACTATTTGGCATAAATCAGGAAATCTCCTGTCCACCCACATTTAACTTGAGACTAGTCCACATTAGAAAATTAGGTCAGCATAAGTACATCATTCAGGGTTGTAAAAACTGTACATCCCTGTGCGGTGTAGGTAAGCTGACCTAAATCCCCATATACATACCACTACTGTGATTGACAGAATTCTTTCATTGGCCTATCTACCACCTGTCCTATGCTGATGGGAGAACCTGTTTCATTGACATAGATAGTGTCTATATCTAAATGCTATGACACTGTAGTGTATTAAGTGTAGACAGACCCTCATTCTCATGCCAGTCTGCAGCCCCCATCCTGCAAGCACTTATCCACATATGAAGCTTTTCTTACATAAGTAGCCCGGCGGAGTTAAACAGTCCTTCTATCTCAAGCCAGGTAAATCTCATGGTCTTTAGGCTTTATCCAAAATTTAGGGCATGTCTACACTATGGCTGCATCTAACCTGGCAAGTTTTTCCACAAAAGCAGCTGCCAGCTGTTTACACTGGCCACTTGAATTTGCGCAAGAACATTGATGAACATCAGTGTTCTTGCGCAAATACAATGACTCTCCCGTTCGGGAAACAGCCCTCTTGCACAAATGCTTTTGCTCAGGAGGGCCAGTGTAGACAACTGAGAATTGTTTTGCGCAAAAAAGCCCCGATGGTGAAAATGGTGATTGGGGCTTTCTTGCGCAAAACCGCGTCTAGATTGGCACGGATGCTTTTCCACAAAAAGTGCTTTTGCACAAAAGCTTCCATGCCAATTTAGACGCTCTTTTCCGCACATGCCAGTCTAGACGTAGCCTATGAGATAAGGTTGAATCTAATATGGTCAATTTCTTATCACCCAGTTTTGCAAAGTCAAAGGTCCATGTCTTCACTGCAGGACTTCTCTATTGGGTAACCTACTTTTGACTCAAAGAGCGAGGCACACAGCTCTGCTCTGCTCACAGTGCCTGCTGTGATCAAATCTCTGCAGCACATGGTTAGACAGGCTCATGTCACCAGCGTTCTATAAGGCATTTGTCTAGTCCCTCCCCCTTGCATGAGATAAAGGGGAGGCAATGTGCTTGCGCCTTGTGGTGCCCGGGTTGTCTGCGCAGATGCTATAGTAGCGCGAGCATGGAGCCCACTCTGCAGCAAGCCATTGTGCTGGTGACATGTGTCATGGTGCACCTAATGGTGTAGTCCTTGGAGAGCATACACACGGTGCTCCACCAGGAAGAGGACAAGAATGAAGCTCGGTGTGGCATGGAAGCCCTGCTCATGAAAGCCCTGCGCAGATGCTATCACAGCCGCCTGTCATTCTTCTGGACACAGTGCTATTCTGGTCCTGGTGCCATGAGACAAGCTCAGACTGGCGAGTCTGATTGTGATGCAGATATGAGACAATCAGAAGTGGCTGCGGAACTTCTGAATGTGCAAGGCCATGTTCCTGGAACTTTGTGAATGGCTTTCCTGTGCCCTAAGGTACCAGAATACCTGAAAGAAATCTGCTATAACCATGGACAAGTGCATGGCAATTGCCCCGTGGAAGCTTACAATGCCACTCAGGTGCGAATCAGTTCAGAGTGAGGAAATCTACAGTAGGGACTGTCATTATACAAGTAGTCAAAGTGATCAATAACATCCTTCCTCAGCCTCTGAAATGGTCTCAGGAGCTGACTGGCTGCTCCAAGCAAGGACAGGATCCAAAGCCCTGGAGTGATCATTCTCTTCCAGCTGGGCTTTAGTGAACTTCCCACTCCACAGCCCTCTCTACTTGCACACACCAACAACATCCTTCTTAAGGAGATGGTTATAGGCCTGCTGTTCCAAAGGGGCTGCAGACTCACAGGCTGGTGCTTGCCATGCCCCATGATTCCCAGGAAAAACATCTTTAGTGTGCCAGCCTCCTTGAGGGCCACACACCTGTGGGAGCTAGACTATAGGCCCCTTTGCCTCCTGGGACCACTTCCCACAGTCCAGAGGAGGAACCACTCATTCGGGTGATACCCCTTCTCAAGGACCACACTTAGGCTAGACCGTAGGCCCCTCCACTTCCTGGAACTGTTCCTCACTGGCCTTCAGCATGCCTGGTTCTTGCTAGCCCCGCTTCTTTCTACTGTGCCCCAAGCACTTACTGCTGGATGCTCTGTCCACGGAGTGCAGTCCATCTCACTGCTGCCATCAGTCTCACTGAGGAGTGGGGAACCACTGGGCCCTGCACCCCTATCCGCAGTCACATGTGACTTTCAGCCATAGAAGGTTTATTAGTTCACAGTGATACAGCACAGAACAGACTTGTTAGCTCAGGAACCAGGAGCATTCCGTACAATCTATCTTGAGGAAAAGGGACCCAGAGTCCTGGGCCCTGCCAGCTAGGCTCACTCACACACCATACACTCAGCAGTCCAGCTTTCTCCTCCCGCCCCAGCTCCGCCTCCCCTTTGTTAGGGTTGCCAAGTGTCCGGTTTTGAACCGGACAGTCCAGTATTTGAGCTTTTTGTTCAGGAAACAAATTGAGAAAGTATAAATGAGAAAATATAAATGTCCAGTATTTTCTAAATAAGATGTAATGTAGATTGTGATGTAATTCAAGTGTGTCCAGTATTTTTGTTGAAACCATCTGGCAACCCTACCCTTTGTCCAGTTTCCTGGGCCAAAAGTATCATGTGGTCACACCTCCCTACCAGGCTCAGATTACAGTAAGCCTATCTATCAGTGAGTCATACCTAAAATTCCCACCTCCATTAGATAGTGATGCAGTATACAGGGAAACTGAGACACACACGCATGGGGTTACTACAGGACAGTTGATAGCACATGCAACATAACAAAGCAAACAGAGAGAATGCAGTTCCCACTTCATCACACCTCCACACCCCAATTTCCTGCTCTGAGTCTCCCCACACACCAATCCACTGCCCTGAGCTTTCCCCCCCCCCCAGCCCTCTGCCTTGAGGCCTCATCTCCCACAACCCCTTCCCTGATTCCTGCACTCCCCCATTCTCAGCCCCCCACAGCCCAACCTCCAGACTCCTGCACTCCCCACATCCTGAATCTCCTACTGCACCCACCGAGCAGCGTTCCCTATAAACTGAGCACTTGGGTGATCACCTAGGAGACATTCAAATGCCACCCAGCTGATTAGCAGAGAACCCACAGCCAGCAGCATGTGTGTCTTCTGTAGGTGCACATCCACATATGCAGTGGTGCACATAACAAAATGCATTCCATATCTGGATAACAAAAATAGCAGTAACACTGCCCTCACCTCTAACGTGGGGGTTGTGATCCAATAGTACCTGTAAGAAATTTAAGTTACTTTCATATCTATTTCTAAGCCTGCTGGTCCAACTTGTTTCTAGTTTTGGCCCTTCTTGTACTGGTCTTCCCATCTGTCCCTGGTTCTTACCTTTATGCCTCACTCCACATCCCTGCTTCTACATTTTACTCCAACCTTCACTCTGACTTCCCCCTCCATGCTTGTCCCCTCATTATGATCTTTGGTTTGATTGACTCCTGACTCCATCTCTGGATCTGACCTTTGGGTTGGCATCTGACTTTGATCAATGTTCCAGTCCCCTGACTAATCACTAGACATAATGGTCCATGAAGTAGTCCCTATAGAAACATAGACAGACAGGATTATTGTTCTGATGCATACACATTCACACTTGGAAATGTTTAACCTAGAAGTAACCTAGAAGAATGTGAAGATAAAGATGACAAAACAACAAAGTTAGATAGCTATATTACTAATCGGATGAGCTATCCATTGCCTATAGAAACCTTTCATATTGATATATATTTTAGAATGAGTCTGTCTGTGACTCTGTTCAAGAACGCCTCCTGAACTGTAAGAACTAGGGCAGGAGTATGCAAAAGCCTTTCAGTGGGCTGGATCCAGCCCACCTAGGGCTTTGATATGGCCCACGAGGCATGCTATGGCCCTAATCTGTGGCATGCGTGCCATGGGGGAAGAGCTCAGCCTTGCCCCTCCTCTGCTATGCAGCTGATGGAGAGTGCTCCCTCCTGCAGCAGGTTAGGCTGTGGTGGGAAGAGGCAGTGCTGGGGCCGAGGTTCCTCAGTGGTGCGTTGGCCATGTGGTCCAGGGCTGGCCATGAAGACTGGAGGTACCACTGCCACAGCCACGCAGTCCAGGCCACATGGCTGTGGCAACGGCACCTCTGACCATCGGGGCTGGCCCCAGGCTGCGTGGCTGTGGTAGTGGGATCTCTAGCCTTTGGGGCTGGCCCCGGACTGAGTGGCTACAGCAGTGGTGCCTCCAGGGTCCAGCCTGGGGCTGCTTGGCTGCAGTGCCCGGGGCCACGTGGCCATGGCAGTGGCACCTGTGGGGCCAGCCCTGTACTGCATGTCCGTGGCAGTGGCACCTCTGACCATTGGGGCCAGCCCTGGGCCACATGGCCATAGCAGCGGCGCCTCCGGGGCTGGCCCAGGGCTGTGGCAGTGATACCTCCAGCCTCGGGGGCTGGCCCAGGGATGTGTGGCTGCGGCAGTGGTGCCTCCCTCCGGGGCAGCCAGGACAGCATGGCTGCAGCCATTGCTGCAAGGGAGCATGAAGCCAGCCAGGTAAGGTTCCCCCTTATGCCCAAACCTCCCCCCAACCACCCACCCCCTTCATTTCCCTCCCCCCAAGACCCGGCACTCTCAGCTTGCTCTGACACCTTCCCTTGTTCTTGCACCATCTCTCCTGGCCACACACTGCACCCTCTCTTGTTCCTGCTCCCTCCACCTGGCCACACACGCTACTCCCAGCTTGCTTCTGCACCCCATCCCTATCCTACTTGCTGGCAGCCCTGTCTCGTGCACTATACCCCTCATTTTTGTCCCTACCCCAGAGCCTAAGGAGGTCCATAAAATCCACAAACTCCAGAACCCAGAAAAGTAAATCTGGTCTATAGGAAGCCCTGAACCTCAGTCTCCCCCTTCTCACCCCAGGAGGCTGGGGCACAGAGGAGTGAAGTGTCTCAGTTGAGGCCACATTAGCAAGTGTTGGGAGGGGTGGGATCGGAGGAGATTTTTTGCTTCTCAATTGTGTGGTCTCCAACTGATTTTTTTGTGGGTCAGTTACCGTGATCCAAAAAGGGTTCCCTGCTCCTGCCATAAATAAAGAAAACATTGAAACCTTTTGTGTTGGACATAATATTTTACTTTATTTAAAATGAAGTTTTATAAACTAACACGAGAAAGTAAAAATGCTTAATCTGTTTCATAATTTAAATCAAACAGTTCCCAGTAACTGCTGCTCGTTCCGAAAATAAGATCACTGTGCCAAGCAGGGTAGTTCTCAGCCCCGTTCCTTCTGCCCGAGGCCCCCCTCCTTCTGGGTCGGCCCGTGGCCACTTCCAAAATCTGTGAAGTGGTCCCCCCTTCCAAGATTATTGCCTACCACTGAGTTAGGGCCATCAAATTTGCCACCTTCCTCTTCTCCTAACTTAAAGCAGGGTCAGGGTTTTGTTGTGCCAAGACAACTGGAAGCCCTGGGAAAGGGACAGTTTTCCATAACATGCAAAGGGAGATGCTGCTGTTCATAGGGATGCAATATGAGAGTGCCCACTCAGGGCAGTGAGCCCGGAGGGGAGAGCTATTCTACAGTGTCCACTGGGAGCTGCTGGACCACCAATGAAATGGCCAGTAGGGCTGGGGCTTGTCCATCTTGCCTGTGAGCACACCGAGTAAGTAGGCCCAATACCCCAAACCCTTTCCTCCCATCCCAGCTCTTGGCCACAGTGTTGGACCAGCGTTGCGGGGAGAGAAAACAGGCCCCTGGTGGCTGACGGGGTTTGCATGGGGGAGAGAACAGGGTCTGAGTGGGCTGGGAGGCAGCCTCGGGGTGGGAGAGACCAGGCCACTACCTCCCAGCCTTCTGCCAGGCAACGCTGGACAAATCTGTTAATTCTAAATATAATCTCTCTCAATCTCTGTTTGTGTGCATGTCGGTCTGTAAAGTTTGTAAAGTTATTCACCATCATATATATAGTAGCCCAGTGTCTCTGAGGGTATGTCTACACTGCATCCCTAGTTCGAACTAGGGATGCAAATGGAGACAATCGAAGTAGTTAATGAAGCGGGGATTTAAATATCCCGCGCTCCATTAACATGATCTCGCCGGCGCGCTAGTTCGAATCACAGCTGATTCGAACCAGGAAGTGCGCGCCGGGACGCGCTAGTTCGGACTAAGGGCTTTAGTCCGAACTAACGCGTCCCGGCGCACACTTCCTGGTTCGAATCATCTGTGATTCGAACTAGCGCGCCGGCGAGATCATGTTAATGGAGCGCGGGATATTTAAATCCCCGCTTCATTAACTACTTCGATTGTCTCCATTTGCATCCCTAGTTCGAACTAGGGATGCAGTGTAGACATACCCAGGGTCTGTAATGCTGAAATGCTGGCTGTTCCCTCTGGGGGGCGCTGTTGCTGAAATGCTGGCTGTTCCCTCTGGGCGGCCCTTGCTGCATGGGAAGTGGGGGCCCAAATGGCCATTTGGGCTCCGTGGTCCCCCGAGTAAGAGGCAGGAGGGGGAAGAGAAGTGAAAGAGAGACACAGAGAGGCAGGAGGTGGAGGAGAGCTGAGAGAGAGGGGAGGGGGAGGCAGTAGGAGGAGGAGAGAGAAAGAGAGAGAGAGAGACATGGAGCGAGAGACCGGAGGCTCAGGAGAGAAGACCAACCTGGAGGAGAGACCTGAAAATCCTGTTTTATGACGGGCTAATTGGCTAGTTGTAAAGAATTCACCATTTTTTCACTTTGAATTTTTTTACAGGACAGAAACTCAACAACACAGTTGGAAAACTTCAAATGCCTCTGGAAAAATTGCCAAAGCCTTGGCCCTGCAGTCTTTATGAAGAGAGTTTTTTCCCTCAGGGTAGAAAGCCAAGTGTCACTTCTTGAATTCTGCCATGGACTATATTATATACTCCTTTGGTGTCCAGCTGTCCATCTACATGGCCTGGGCCGTGGGCCTGTTGTTCATGGTTCTGGGGAACCTGATGATGGTGATTGCGGTCTCCCACTTCAAAACCCTGCATACCCCAACCAACTTCTTACTACTCTCCCTGGCCTTTGCAGATCTCCTTCTGGGTTGATAGTGCTGCCCTTCAGCATTAGTCAATATGTGGAGAGCTGCTGATATTTTGGAGATGACTTTTGCAGGCTGCATACCTTCCTGGACAAAGTCTTCTGTTTGACCTCTATATTTCATCTGTGTTTTATTTCCATTGATCGCCGCTATGCTATCTGTAATCCTCTGCTCTACACCACTCAGTTTACCATAAGGGTGACTTGTGTCTATATAGTGATACGGTGAGGGGTCCCCATGGTTTATACTTTTGTCTTCCTGTATACCAATGCACTAGAGCAAGGCTTGTGGCAGTCCAATGAGTTCAAAAGCAAGTTTTATAGTTACCCTGGAGCCTGACTGCTATAGGTTTGCAGCTCTCTTGACTGGAGCTAGGTCCAGACAGGCAAGAGAAATCTGCTCAGCTGTCTGTGTCCCTCAGCAAGGCAGGGCAATCCTTAGAAGACATAAATGTCATAGAGGTGACAGAGTGGATCTGGGAATTCTTATTCCAGGCCAGTGGTTGAATACCATCTATCTATGTAAAGGAAAGGTCTGGTGACTGAACAGCATGTCACTAAATGCAGGGGACTGGTGAGCTGCAGAGGCAAATATTACCATATATTTGTCAGGCCCAAGTATCTAATTAATTATGTTGAGTTTTTACTGCATGCAAAGCTTTCATAACTTGCCAAGACAAGTGTATGAAAATTCAGGAGAATGAACAGCTTCCTCCCATAATTTTAATTAACATAATCTCCTTCTGGAACTGCTTAGGCGAGTGAAGATGGGTTTACTCTGCAGCTAGGAATAAACCTCGCAGCCCAGATACATAGACTTGTGTTAGCAGGTCCCAAGCTAGCATACTAAAAATAGCAGAGTGGACATTACAGATCAGACAGAGACTCAAGCTAACCACCAAAGTTCAGACCTAGCTGTATTTCTATTTTTGGAAATCTAACTTGAGCTCTGCCAGCATGAGACTGCCCAACTGCTCTGGAAGGCTCAGTCTCAGCTGCAGAATAGACATACCTAATCATTCCAGATTAGGACAAGTTATTTCTGCCCTTACTTTACCTATTCTCAGGATTCTGGGAGACAAAGAGAAGGGAGATAGGAATTTGAGTGAGCCCTCCTTCTGGAATGGATTCAGAAATCAAGATACACATGGGTCAAAGTTAAGGGCACCTGCATTTCCCTTCTATAGGATACCATGGGCACCCATTCTCATGCTTCCAGATCACTTGTCATCATTTCTCTTGGGGGGAGACACACATCTCTCTCCCTTCTGTCTGTGGTATACCCAGAATGACCAGTTCTCTGCCTTCACTGTGTTATTCCCAATGAAAATCAGGTTGCCTAAGCAGGCTTCTCTTGCCTTTTCTTTAAAGACTAATAACAGAGGACTTGTCAACCGTTATAAGTTACCACACAGCTCTTTCTATGCAAGCTTATTAATTTTCTGATAAAAGCATTACAGAGAAAACACATTAAAAACAATAAAAGAGCCTACATATATGCTAATAAGCTTACTATAGATCATTCCAATTCTGACATGGTGTCTGGCTGGTGATTAGCCCTGATCCCAAAAACAGCCCCATTCAATAGCTACCAGTTAATAACTCCCCTCAGAACCAGCACACCCATGAATATTATCAGCCATCCTTTATGTAGTTTAGAAGTCTTTGTACTGGAATTTCAAGGAGCAAATAATGAGTAGACAATCCGTCTTTCTGTTTTAGGAATAGCTTCAAAAGCATGGCTTTGAAGTGTGTCATTTATATTCCTCTTACCTCCACGTAGTTCCTAGGAAATCCACTTCACACACATTGTTCCCCAATAATCCTAATATCTCCCAGGGTATGTCTACACTGCAAAGTTAATTTGAAATAACAGCCATTATTAATACCCCCAGAGACTGCATTAATGCCCTTAAAGAAATTTTACATAATCCCATAATAATACATAAACATAGCTTTTTTGGGAACATCAAAGGTACTATATATAATTCTGTGGATTAATTTAATTCTATACAGTGTTCACAGGAGACTGTAGGGGTATACCTACATAGCAAAGTTATTTCAGAATAATGGCCGTTATATGCGAGCAAAATAACTTCAAAATAACGGATGGCTTATTCTGACTTCTGTAAACCTCATTCTACGAAGAGTAACGCCTATTCCAAAATAGCTATTTCAAGATAAGGCATATGTAGATGCTCCACTTCTGCTATTTCGAAATCCCCCTTCACTACAGTCATTCTAAATTATTCCTCCTGGGGCTCTAAATCAAGAGAGCACATCTATATTAGGAAAGTCTGCCTTGGACTAATTTTGAGGCTTCCCTTTAGTGTAGATGTGTGATTTCAAAATAAGCTATTTCGGAATAACTATTTTGGAATAGCTGATTCTGAAATAACTGTGCAGTGTAGATATAACCTTGGAGACTGTGTATCTGTCACAACCAGAATGGCCTCTTTTATAAACTCCAGCCTGCTTTGCTCAGGCAGTCATTGTTATGCTATACAAAGCACACGAGATCTTTTATCGGGAAAAGGCAGTACGCCACATTTATTGAGAATACAACAGTTAGCATATACTTTTTAGTCACTCACACTCACACACACACACACACACACACACAGAGTCCCGCCTTTCAACGTTATAGTTACCAGTCCAGAGTCTGGATCAATCTAGTGGTCAGCCAGATCAATCACAGAGGGGATCCTGGCTCTGTCGGTTGCAAGCCAATGATCCTGGAGTTAGTGGTAAGATGAACCCAAAGTTCCATGGCAAGCACCCTGCTTTTATAATCCTTTTCTCTGTTGAAATCTATGGATTTTGCTGTGTCAATCTGTGTCCGGTGTATTATCTTTTGATGTTACCATTCCAAACATCTCCAAAAGAGTTATCCTGTCCTGGATTTAATCGATTGTTTTCAGGAATGCCAACCTTCACCTTTAAAGTCGTCAGTTTTGCCTCTCCTTAATCATGGATGCACGCTTGATGGCTCTTTTGAAGCAGTCAGTCTGTCTTCACCCACATTACCCCCTCCTTTCTTGGTCATCTGGCTCTAAGGGGGGCCTTCACGCCTTTATCTTGTCACACGCACTTCTCATTCACACACAAACAGCAGTGTTTTATATTGAAATTAGGCCTTAATCAAAACAATTCACATTGATACTCGAGCTTTCAGCATTCCTCTAATCTCATAAACATAGACACAATACAGAATTCTGTCTCTTTACTTACTAAACTTGCTAAACTTTAAACCAAAGAAATGTATATCTAACTAAAGGGCTTAATTGGTAAAATGTTAGATGTGTTATATTACATTACTACAGTATTAGAAACTATATATATATTTAGCTAAAAGCCTAAAAATCTACTCCTACCTTAACATAAATCATACATTATTAAACCTAAAATACAAATATAAAAAGATATAAAACTTTTACTCGAACACCATCTTCCTCTCAGTAATCAATTATACATTACTCAGGTGTTTTAACAGCAACCCTTGTCTGGAGTAATGGTGGCCATACAGTGTGAGCTCACATGTCTTAAATGGCCTATATACCCTGACAGAGTTCAGTCTCTTAAAAAATCGTGGAAGGTTCCTGATATAGCCACAAACCTGAACACTTTGGATGTTTTAATCACTGTTGCTCACTGAGGAAATATTCTGACTAACCTTAAATCAATAGCACTTTTGGCATTGACTTTAGAAGGAATCTAATTAGACTCTCATTGTTCTGCACATACTATATGTCCATCTGCATTATGTTTAATCCTGTAGTTCTGTGGGAGGTGTTGTATATTGAAATTATGGATATATTTAATATGTCAATAGAACTTGAATTCTGCCTGCAATAACATTCTGTCCTATCTGCATCTGATTTGCTTATTCTGTAAGATGACAATTCCCTGCATCCACATGTCTACTAGGTAGGTTTTTCATGTTCTATTTGTTTCCTATTGACCACAGTGGCCTATTTTAGGGCATAGAGAGTTTCTAAGTCAACCAGTGAAACAAAAATAAAATAAAATAAAATAAAATTATGCAATCAGTACAAAGTGTATCTGGGATTTCTACTACAATGTATTGGAATTTGGTCAGAAATTTTATATAAAATATTATATTTTACAAAATAAACACAGAAGAGTAATATTTTTTCTTTTTTTATTCAGCCTTATTAAAAAGATATCCTGTTACATTTGAATTCAGAACATTTAAAAAAAATGACTTTACAAAAAATAACTCAGCATGAATTTAATTAGGATTCAAAGTATAAAGCTATAAATTCCTAGGAAATTATTTAGAGGAAAAACAACAAAACTGATGAAGACCGTGACCAGGAATTCAAACTTAGCAGTGCAGGGTACATTTTCATTCAGAAACCAAACTCATTGTTGAGCAATCAAGCCAGAGGATTTTACAACTCACAATCACTTTCATTGCTTTTCTAAACCAAGGATAAAAGAGAGAGTAAATCAAAGGATTAATGGCAGAGTTGGTATAAGCAAACCAAATCGTAATGTCAAAAACAAGTGGTGGAGTTATGAAGTTGAGAAAAGCATCGATTATTACAGTTATAAAATAAGGTGACCAGAATACGAAAAAAGCGATCACAGCTATGCCCAAGGTTTTGGCAGCTTTCCTCTCCCTTTTGGCAACTCTGTCATTGTAGTTATCAGAGGTTTGGATGTTGTTTATGATAATCTCTATCATTCTAGCTTGTTGTTTAGCCACAGCAAAGATCCTCTGGTAAAGAACTATCATTGTAAAGAAAGGTATGAAATAAAGTAGAGATGACGTAATCACCCAGGTTTTGTTGAAGAAAAGCTGACAACTCCCCTCACAGGAAAGAGAGCTCACTAATTCATGTAACCCTTCTTCATTAGCTCCAGTGTACACCACAGAAAAAGTGTATATTAAAGAAAATATCCAGGAAGTAGCTATGAGCATGCCTGAAACTGGCACTGTGAACTTGATAGGGTAAATTAAAGGGTTAGTAACAGCAACATATCGATCAATAGAGATGAAACACAAGTGAAATATTGATGAACAACAAAAAGATGCATCTAAACAACTGTGGAATCTACAGAATGTTTTCCCAAAATACCAACATGTTTCAACCGATCTTATACTGCTGAAGGGCAGCACAGTCAGTCCCAAGCCAAAATCAGAACATGCCAAGGAAGCAATCAAAAAATTTGTAGGTGAGTGAAGCTGTTTAAAATAAGCTATGGAAATAATTACCATTAGGTTTCCACCTACTGTAAGAATTGTCAGCAAACCAAGAAAAGAATACAAAGTTACTCGGAGTCCTGAAGAAAATGGTGTTTTATAGCAAGATTCATTCATGTTCTTAAAGCAGTATTGCAAATCGTCTTTGTCAAAAAAAGTTGAGTTCATTATTTTCCTCAAAATTGAATTCCTGAAATGATGCTTATGATCTAATGAAGGAAATACATGCACCTATTTCCACCTTCCTGAAAAAAAGCAAATGTGGGTGTTAATATAAAAGCTCCCATAATATGATCTTGAACACTGACATTAAGGCGCATTCAGAGCTTTAAAAAAAATGTAAGATTTCATTTTTCACAGGTGATTTCAAATAAGCAATGAAATAACTGGAAAATGAAATGATTTTAATTTATTGTATCTGGTTTTAAAAGTTCGTTCTTACTTGTTTTAAAACTTCCAGTGCTTTCCCCCATCTCAGACACTCTCTTTCTCAGATCAGTGTGAACTGAGATGTGATGAGAGGGTTGGAAAAGGCTTGCAATTTATAGTAATGTTTCCTCCCCTGAGTTCTGATGTCCAGGTTAATGACAAAGCTTGCTCTCTCTTCTCCCAAAGAAAAAAAAGTCTGAGGCATATTCTTCCTAAATAAAGCCTTTTGTAGAGAAGGATGGGAACACTGAGATGACAATAAAGTATAAAAATCATTACTAAGTTGTTCTGCAAAACATGATTTATTATCATGTCAAACCTGAAAATCATCCAGCTTTCTTCAATAATAAAATTCAGGGCCACAGTCTCCATTCTTTTATGTCAGTTTCACAACATCTGATTCTATGGCGTCAAATTGTTACTGGGGAGTGAGGATCAGGGCTTGAGATTGTCATAAGTACCATCAAAAGTGAGGCATGGAACTTCTTAGCCAGATCCTGTCTCTTTTGATTCTGTAGATGCTGCATCTTCGCACACTGATTTCTATAAAATAACTTAACAGACTGTGATGGGGCATGTGAATGCCCATGGGTGAGGAAAGGGTTAACAGGCTGTTGTGGGCTCAGTCACTCCTGCTCTGCTGCATCTGCAGGTGTCAGGCTTGGAAAAAGATTTTGAAATTGGAGAATACAGCTCAGTTGGTTCTAACCTGTGTAAGAAGGGCCTGGACAGGGGCCAAGGAATCTCTTGAGAGACTGATACCTTCCAAAGCTTCCCGAAGACTGTTTGCTGCCACTGCTTCCTTGTTAAGGTTTGGCTGGCAGTCAAATGACCCCCCTTTGTTCTGTTATACTTGACCTAGATCTTGATAGTGATTTGTTTGGTGCTCGAGTGATTCTAGTCATGGAGGCCAAGGATTTTTTATTTTATTTTATTTTACTTTCCCATGTAATCAAGTCCCTTTAACTGCTCCATGCCTACATTTTTTCAAGGAATGCATCTTCATTTGGGAAGAGAAGTGCTGGTTATCAAATGATGTTCAGATGATTTGATTTGATTTTTTTGTCATGTTTATTACCATGTTCTGGTGAGGTAGGGAAATTTTGTGATCCCCTTCTTACTCACGGAGGGCTGAAACACAGAGATTAAGTGAACAACAAGTAGTCCTGTAGGATCTTAGACTTAGGGTATGATTAGACTACATGCCTCTGCCGGCAGAGGCATGTAAATTAGACTACCCCACATAGTCAATGAAGAGGGGATTTAAATATCCCCCCCTTCATTAAAATAAAAATGGCCACCACGCTGTGCCGGCTCAGCTGATCGTCAGCACAACGCGGCAGTCAAGATGCGGATCAGTCGGCAAGGAAAGCCTTTGCTGACCGATCCTGTAAACCCCGTTTCATGAGGCATAAGGGAGCGGTCAACAAAGGCTTTCCTCGTCAACCAATCCACGTCTTGACTGCCGCGTTGTGCCGATGATCAGCTGAACCATTTTTATTTTAATGAAGCGGGGGCTATTTAAATCCCCGCTTCATTGACTATGTGGGGTAGTCTAATTTACTAGACTAGGCATGTAGTCTAGTCATACCCTAAGTCTAAGATCCTACAGGACTACTTGTTGTTCACTTACTCTCTGTGTTTCAGCCCCCTGTGAGTAAGAAGGGGATCACAAAATTTCCCTACCTCACCAGAACATGGTAATAAACATGTCAAAAAAATCAAATCAAATCATCTGAACATCATTTGATAACCAGCACTTCTCTTCCCAAATGAAGATGCATTCCTTCATTCCTCCAGTCTAGATATACCCTTAGGGTGTGTCTAGACTACCTAGTTTTGTCGACAGAAGTGGACTTTTGTCGACAAAACTATACCAGCGTCTACACTACCGCTGAGTTCTGTCAACATAACGTCGACAGATCTCAGCAGTTTTGTCGACGCTGGTATACCTCATTTTACGAGGCATAACACCTTCTGTCGACAGAACTCTGTCGACAGAAGGTGTTATTGCCTGTAACATTGCGTCCAGACTACGGAGTTCTGTCGACAAAGCAGCTTGCTTTGTCGACAGAACTCAATGTGTCTGGACGCTCTTTGTCGACGGAAGTTTTGTTGACAGTATCTGTCGACAAAACTTCCGTCGACAAAACGCGGTAGTCTAGACGTACCCTTAGAGACTAACAAATATATATAAATATATAGTATCATGAGCTTTCACTTCCACTTCCTCAGATGAGAGATTAAATGGTTATCCGGATAGTTTGTGTGGCATATGAGGAACTTGAATTTAAATCTTCTGTGAGTCCCACTAGTCTTTCTTAAACATGAATCCACCTTCTGGGAAAGGAAACAGTTCAGAATGGAAGAAGAACACAGTCTGCCAGAAAAGTTAAAGAAAAAGAGGCCAGAAGGAACAATCAGGACAGTGAATGTCTGAGGACAATGAGAGGGAGGAAGGTGTTTGGAGTGTATGCAACAACCAGGGGAGTAATTCTGTCCCATTGTGATGGAGTGGATTAGGCCTGATGCCTCCCACTGGAGGCCTTCTCACACGCCTCCCCTGGGAGAAGAGCAGACAAAGAGGTCCCCCAAGCAGAATAAAGTGGCTACTTCTGCTGCAGCCAATCAGGGCCCAGTAGGTTGATGTAAAAGATACTGCTGGGCCAGAGCCTGGCAGTTCCTTACTAGAGCTCAACCCAGCCAGATCTAGAGTCTGACTGTGAGGACAGCAGCACGTTGGACAGCTCCAAGGGCAAACTGAACTTTAGACCTGGTTAAGACCCAGGTCCAGAGACTGAAGACTAGCCACAACTGACTACAAAACTTTTGCAGAACTCAGGGCAGGGTGTGTTGAGAGCCTGGCCTCAAAGCCCTGAGAGGGAGAGCTGGATGGAGCAGCGTCTTGGGGAAGTGGCCCAGGGAGCAAGGTAGCAACAGACACTAGAGACTGTTAGCAGGCAACTGCTACTTACAGGGTCCCTGCTTGGGACCCAGAAACATGTGCAGGCCTAGCCTCCCCACCCCCCTCAGCCCCCAACAGCTGCAGCAAAGGGATAAGAAGACACCTGTAACAGGTAACAGACCTGAAATTCTTCAGGGACATCTCTTCTCCTGGAGAACAGCTGAGGCAAAAAATTGCAGACATGCCTTCGGCCACAAAGGAGTGCTCACAAGAGAGTGAACCCTTTACACCCATCCAGACCTACTTCCTAAAATTAGTAGGACCTGGAATGAAGGAGCCTACAATTGTAGAAGAGGAAGCTGTTCCTGGATGAGAAACTGTAATTGACCGTGAGTGTGAGAAGAGGGAGAGCAACACAGAAAGTAACTGAAGAGGCAGGGACCTAGCGATTCAACAAAGGGGATAGAATACAGGGTGTATAAATGGTTACCCCAATTTATGGAAGATGGTACATTCACTATTTTGGAGAAGGCTTATGATTTAAAATGGATTCTCTCTGAAGACTGGATCCATTTTCTATTGCCCTTATTTGAGAAGCAAAGGCATAGATGCTTACGTTTCTCCCCCTATGCAGGGGTACAAAACATAGATGGTACATAATGGAGACTCGGGTTATGTCTAGACTGCAGAGTTTTTCCGAGATACCGGAGGTCTCCCAGAAAAGCTCTGCTGTGTCCAGGGAACGCTTCTGCTTTTTTGGAATAGTTTCTGAAAAAGTGGGCACATTCTTTCAGTATTCCAGTATTCCTCTCGGTGAGAGGAATAAGGGATGTTCCAAAAGATGAGTTTTTTCCAAAATTTGGCCCTGTGGTAAATGGGCCAAATTTTGGAAAAGCCTCTTCCGAAAAAAAAGTGGAAAAAGATACACAAATATTGCTTTGCAATTTGTGTATCTTTTTCTGATAAAAACTCTGCAGTCTAGACATAGCCTGGGTGAAGCTAAGCCTTCCCAAACCTTGCACAGCTGAGAGGGGTGACTTTTGGGGACAATGAATAATTTACAGCAGCCTTACTCCTCAGATTTCTATGGACTGCAGAGACACTTGGGCTATGTCTACACTCCTGGCTTTTTGCGCAAGTATGGCCATTCTTGCGCAAGAATACGCAGATCGTCCACACTGCCCGCCGCTCTTGTGCAAGGAAATTTACAGTATGGTGTGGTAAGAGAGGGCATCTTGCACAAGAGCTACACTCATTTTTAACAGGTGTAAGTCCTCTTGCGCAGGAGCTCTTGCGCAAGAGGGCAGTGTGGACACTTAGCGGGATTTCTTGCCCAAGAAAGCCCTATGGCCAAAATGGCCATCAGAGCTTTCTTGTGCAAGACAGCATCCACACTGCCATGGGAGACCATGCGCAAAAGCACAGCTCGCACATGGCAGTGTGGACATTTTCTTGGGCAAGACTTCTTGCACAAGAACCCTTGCGCAAGATGTTCTTGAGCAAGAAGCCGCCAGTGTAGACATAGCCTTAGGGTATGTCTACACTACAGTGTTAATTCGAGATATCTTAATTTGAAATAATTAATTTGAATTAAGATCATTCGAATTAACATGTCTACACACAAAATTCATTTCGAATTAGCGTTTTGCTAATTCAAAATACCGCAGCCACACTGAGTGGACACTGATTCAGATTTAAGGCCGGGCAGAACCAGGTCAGGGGTAGGGCATCAGGTCAGGAGTGTCTTTGTGTGGCTGTTGCCTAAGGCTATCTGAGGCTTGTGCTTAAAGGAACACTTCCCCCACCCTCCCCCCCGGGCAGCAAGTTCTCAGGTGTCCCTGCTTGCTTGCCTGCCTCACTGAGGGTATGTCTACACTACCCTCCTAGTTCGAACTAGGAGGGTAATGTAGGCATACCGCACTTGCAAATGAAGCCCGGGATTTGAATTTCCCGGGCTTCATTTGCATAAGCGGGGAGCCGCCATTTTTAAAACCCCGCTGGTTCGAACCCCGTGCAGCACGGCTACACGGGGCACGAACTAGGTAGTTCGAACTAGGCTTCCTAGTTCGAACTACCGTTACTCCTCGTGAAATGAGATGCTATTACGGCTGTTATTTCGAATTAACTTTGATGTGTAGACATACCCTCAAGGAAAATGTTTTGAGGGAATGCTCCAAAAGAACACAGGACCGCTTCACTTCTACACCATTTGGAACTCTACCTAAATCCTGGGCCTAGAACACATGGGCTTATAGGTTATCTTCTCAAAGAGCATTGTGGTAAGTTTTCCACACAACACAAATACTCCTTTCGTGGAATTCTAACAGAGACATGGTGAGATAAGCCACATGATTGGGGCACTGTCATGGAAGGGTATAAACCATTCAGGAAGGACAGGTGGGGGAGAAAAGGTGGAGGAGTTACATTGTTTGTAAAAGAGCAGTACGATTACTCAGAGCTTCAGTATAAAAAGGAGACAAGTCTGGTCTTTGGATTAAGTTCAGTGGTGGAAGTAACAAGGGTGATGTCGTGGTGGCTGTCTCCTATAGATCACCAGATCAGGTGGATGATGTAGATGAGGCTTTCTTCAGACAACTAACAAAAGCTTCCAGATCACAGGCCCTAGTTCTTATGGGGGACAAGAAGTGGAAACCTGGACAGGTGATTAGGGAGGAGTATAAATATATTGCTCAAGCTTGCAGGGGTGTAATCAGGAAAAGCAAAGAGCAATAGCAATTGCAGCTAGGAAGTGATTTGAAGGGCAACAAGAAAGGTTTCTACAGTCATTTTAGCAATAAGAGGGTGATAAGGGAAAGTGTGGGACCCTTCCTGAATGGGGAAGGCAACCTAGTGACAGATGATGTTTAAAAGCTGAAGTCGAGTACAGCTTTTTTTTGCCTGGAACTACACAGACAGGATCAACTCCCAGACTACTGCACTGGTCATCACAGTATGGGGAGAAGGTGAACAGCCTCAGTAGTAAAAGAATAGGATAAGGTCTATTTAGAAAGCTGGACATGCACAAGTTCGTAGGCAATGTATCCAAGGATGCTGAGAGAGTTGCCTGTTGTGACTGCAGAGCCATTGGCTATTAACTCTGAAAACTTGAGGCAATCGGAGGAATTCCCAGACAATTGGAAAAAGGCAACCGTAGTGCCTAACTTTTAAACAGAGAAGTCTCTTCCAACCCTATGATTCTATGATTCAGGAAACTTTTCATTTTGGAATAGGCAGAATGCAGAACTACCCTAGCTGCATCTGACCAGGCTGCCAATATGTTCCCTCTCCAAAGACCCATAGAATACATGGCAGCTAGAGGTCAGTTTAGGGCTGGCCTACTTTGGACTGGGGAATGCATTGGACCACAGCAGACCTCTCATGATGACACAAGCTGCTGCAATACTTGCACCAGTCTCAGCATTCAAATGAGTTTGGCCCATCTAGAAAAATCTTTCTCTTTTTCTTATTTTATATGAGACAGAGAGAGAGACAGAGAAATACTCCACTGCAAGATTAACAAAGGTGTGACTGATTTTCTTTAGTACACATAGGCTGTGTCTAGACTGGCCAGTTTTTCTGGAAAATCAGCCGCTTTTCCAGAAAAACTTGCCAGCTGTCTACACTAGCCGCTTGAATTTCCACAAAAGCACTGACTTCCTACTGTAAGAAATAAGTGCTTCTTGCGGAAATACTACTCTGCTCCCGTTCAGGCAAAAGTCCCTTTTGCGCAAAAGGGCCAGTGTAGACAGCTCAGATTTCTTTTCCGCAAAAAAAGCCCCGATCGCGAAAATGGCGATCGGGACTTTTTTGCGGAAAAGCGCGTCTAGATCGGCACGGATGCTTTTACGCAAAAAGTGCTTTTGCGGAAAAGCGTCCGTGCCAATCTAGATGCTCTGTTCTGAAAATGCTTTTAATGGAAAACTTTTCCGTTAAAAGCATTTCCGGAAAATCATGCCAATCTAGATGCAGCCATATTATTATCTTTTTAGCTCAGTTTTCTCCATCAATATTCGGGAGAAAACAATTAATTAACAATACTGAGAGAACACCTTCTTGCTATAGGAGCCAGTTAAAATTGCCTCCAAAAACAAAGGAAATGCAATAAGATTTAAGGCAACCATATGAATGACAGTATATACTTAGTCCAATGACTCTCTTGTGAAGAATCAATGTAGCTTGCTTTGTGATGTTTTACAGACTCTACACACCTCTCAGTGTTTTACACCCTTTACCAGAGGGATTTCACTTTACAGGGTGATCACTACATTTCCCTTGTGTTTGCTGGTTTTCCCTCAGCCCGCCCCTCATTTTTGAGAGACCAGCATGCAAGTACTTAGTCATTAACTCCAAGCATAAAGCACCACTGACAGGAAATATCTCTTCCTGCATTCCATTCAAATTTGAGGGTTATAGATAAAGAAAACGTTCTCAAAAGGTAAGCCTGGCAGAATCCATCCAACTACAGTGAGGTCAATGGGAGCTTTACAATTGACTTAAAGAGAAAGATGAGACACCAAGGAAATTTAAACAAATAAAAAGGAACAGGTAAAAACAAATGATATACTCTAGCAGAGGAGAAAGGTTTTAATTTATAAAGTAGTTTTTGCTACTTGTTTGCTTATTTCAAAATACGACTGAAAGATATAGTTACAAGAGATATTTTGCAATGATCTATTATTTACTGCTTATTTTAATACATAGTACATGGTGGGACATAATGCAACACTTTGGAATTACTGTACTCTCAATCATGGCAACTTTAATTCTCTTTTTCAGAAAGACTTAAAATTGGAAGAGCTTAGACCAGCCAGTGTCACCACGACCGTTGGTATACAAATGCAAACACTAAACAGATCCAGATAGTTAACCACAAAAGCACAACATGACTTCAGCACTTCTTTCAAACAAAGAAGTACAATATTGTTTTGAAAACATTAATGGCTCTTGCTATAAAACGCCATTCTCTTCTGGAATCCGGATAACTTTGTATGTTGTGCTTTGTTTGCTGACAATTCTTACACTAGGTGGAAACCTCATGGTAATCATTTCAATTGCCTATTTCAAACAGCTTCACTCGCCTACAAATTTTTTGGTTGCTTCCCTGGCATGTGCGGATTTTTGCGTGGGTCTGACTGTGCTGCCCTTCAGCAGTATAAGATCTGTTGAAACATGTTGGTATTTTGGGGACACATTCTGTAGATTCCACAGTTGTTTAGATGCATCTTTTTGTTATTCATCAATATTTCACTTGTGTTTCATCTCTATTGATCGATATGTTGCTGTCACTGATCCTTTGATTTACCCTATCAAGTTCACGGTTCCTGTTTCGGGCATGTTCATAGCTGTTGCCTGGACAATTTCATTTGTATACACTTTTTCTATTGTCTTCTCTGGGGCTAATGATGAAGGGATAGAAGAATTCACAAATACCCTCTCTTGTGTAGGGAGCTGTCAGCTTGTCTTCAACAAAACATGGGTGGTTGTATCCACTGTCCTTTTTATAATACCTTTTTTCACAATGATAGCACTTTACAGTAGGATCTTTGCTGTGGTTAAAAGACAAGCTAGAATGATAGAAACAATGAACAACACCCAGTCATCTGAAAATTACAGTGGCAGAGTTGCTAAAAGAGAGAGGAAAGCTGCTAAAATCCTTGGTATAGCTGTGATAGCTTTCTTGGTATTCTGGACACCTTATTCTATAACTATAATGACTGATGCTTTTTTTAACTTCATAAGTCCACCCCTTGTCTTTGACATTGTGGTTTGGTTTACTTATTCCAACTCTGCCATTAATCCTTTGATTTATTCTCTCTTTTATCCTTGGTTTCGAAAAGCAATGAAAGTGATTGTGGTCTGTAAAATCTTCAGGCTTGACTGTTCAACAATGGATTTATTTCCAAAATGAAATCCTACCCGATTCTGCATAGAGCTACTCACATCGCATTTCACAGTCATTGCCCTTTTCGATAATATCTGGCTGCATATTTCATTTTCTGGATGAAATATTGTCATTTTGATTTTGTACATTTATAATTGTAAAAAACTGGTTTATCACATTACAGAACAATTTATTTACAGATACTGTTAATTTAATACTGGAGATTAATTCCTATTGGAATTAAGAGATTAATTCCTATTGGTGGCTAATGTGATACTGAGAATAGAAATAGGGAATTTAGAATTCAGCAAAGGCAAAAAAAATTAGATTCATAGTGAAATGTATCTCTTTGTTAGAAAGTACTCACAATACTAGGAAACAGTAACTTTTGAACCTATAGTATACAGCAAAATCATTTATCAAATCGGTAACATAAATAGTGATATTTTATACTCATTTTACTTGGAGCTTATGGGGTGTTCAAGTGCTTTTCTTACACTAATGAATTAAAACTCCCAACAATCATCCAGAATGAATATTAGTAATTTCATTTAATGGATGTGAAAATCGAATTCTAAAGGGAGATGGACATTAATCTCTTTTGCAGTCTTTTGAAATTAAGGTCCCAATCCTGCTGGGTTTTTTAAAACTGATTGCAAAACTCCTATTGACTTTTAAAGGGAAGAAGAAGAATCCCTAAGGGTATGTCTACACTACAGCACTAATTAGAACTACTTAATTTGAACTAGGCATTATTCCTCGTAGAATGAGGTTTACCTAGTTCGAATTAAGCGCTCCGCTAGTTCGAATTAAGTTCGAACTAGCAGTTTGCATGTGTAGCGCCTATTAAAGTTAATTCGAACTAACGGCTGTTAGTTCGAATTAACTTTGTAGTATAGACATACCCTAACTGACTTGTCCATATTCACACAGAAAAGCCCAGCATTGTGCCCTAAGCTCAAGACCAGCCTTTTTTTTTTTCAGGGAAGTATTGAGTAGAAATAAATCTCCTCCATGTGCACAAAGATTCCTCAGACAGGGGAGGGTTCTAGTAATAACAGACACTCAAAGAAAATAATATTCTAAAGTGAAATCTAGCTCCCAGTGAAATCAATGGTAAAACTGTCCTTGACTTCAGCTGACCCAAGATTTTTACCCTTGGTGTTTCGAGAGCAAACTGTTCTCTCTATTACTGAATAAATCCAGTCACAACAGTCTTCTGTGTCATAGCGACATTGTAAGGGCTTGTCTATACTTAAAAGCAATTGTGGTTTTAAAGTAATGTATGAATTAAAAACACAATAGCTAGCTAGTCTGTGATGTCAATTTCAGTTAATTTCCCATACAGAAAAACCTTCAGATATTTCATACCGGCAGCAAGAAATCCTGATTTCAAAGACTTGCTATAGAAGCCCTGGAAAGGCCAATTGTGAAGGGAGAATATGTTAACTTGCAATATTGCCATATATTAACAATAACTGTTTACTATTTCATTTGCTACATTGCAGGTGAAGTGGGAGTATGCCATTGACTATCTATAGCAGGAAAGTTAATTGTGTATCACAAGAACTAATTGGAATTTTGTTCTTAAAAACTTCTGTCCAGACTTGGTAGTTGTCAGGGTTCTCTTTAGGACTTTTCTGTCCAAAGTCATATATCCTTCAGCCTTGTGAGCCACTCACAATTCCTTTGTACCCAGTGTGAAGGTCCCAAACCTCACATGTCCGTTTCACAGAATCAGTAGAAATAAATTAGCATCTTGCCATCAGCAAAAATGAGTCTTCTGTTTATATCCAAATCATTAATGGGAGCACGAGACATTATTTTGTAAATGTCCAACCTATCCCTGGCTTTTACCAACTTCATCAATGGCTTGCAGCCTGTGTGAGAAAATGTACTTGACAAGATATATGAATGGGAGGAACACTGACTTTTATATTCACTTGAATAACATTTTATCTTAATATTAATCAAACACTATATAAAATAGAGCCACCATTGGAAGTAGAGTGGCTGTCTGCACGTCCTCCTCCTGGCACAGCCTTTTGAATGGGAATGGCTGGTAGCCCACTTCATCTAGGCAAGCCCCCTGTTCAAGCAGCCAGATGTACCGTAAATTAGCGCATATAACCCGCGGGTTATATACGTTTTTACAAACCCTGCCCCTCCCAAGTATATCCGCGGCATATACACATTTATTTTTATTCACCTGCGTGTGAGTGCGGCTCCCCTTCTGCAGGCCAGCCAGTGTGCCTGCGCTGCGTTCTCTGCTTCCCCACCCGGAGGTCGGGCTCTGCTGTGTCTGCATGGAACCTGGGGGTGAGTGCGGCTCCCCTCCCACAAGCTCATGTTTGGTGGTGGGATGTTTGGCTAAGTCCCCCTCCCCTGCCTCCTAGAAGTCCCCCCTGCCCTCTGGCACAGTTTAAAATACAAGTTAAAGCCCAGTCTTGAATACCCCACGGTCTATACACGTGTGCAAGGTATACAAGACTTTTTTTACTCATTCAGGGAAAACCACGCGTTATACTTATGTGCAGGTTATATGCGCTAATTTACGGTCATCTCTTCACTGATTCCCACCACTGGACCTCACAGAACCCCACTTTTGTGCAATTCCTCAGGTAAATCTTGCAAGATCCAGTGTTTGAAAAGTATGGCATATTTAAGTCATAAATACTGGGGAAGCCCAGAGCTCAGTGAAATAGCTATAAAGCCACAGTGGCAGGATCCACTGGCTATTTCTTTATTACAAAATATTTTGTTGATTTGAACAGCTTTGAATGAACAGAAGTATAAAAAGCAAAACTCAATTTCAGAGAGATAGCTGTGTTAGTCTATTTCAGCAAAAACAATGAGGATTCTCATTATGCCTTAAGGACTAACAAATGTATTTACCCAGATAAATTTGTTAGCCTTTAAGGTGCCACAGGAATCCTCATTGTTTAAGTAAAACCCTGCCACTATTACAGAAACACAATGGATAAGAGAAAAATAAGAGAAACATTTTTTCAAACATAATAGATGTTTTCCTGGCTCTGATAAGTCTGCTGATGCTCGTGGACCAGTAATTTTGTTATTTATAAATTCTCTGATGTCAACCTGTGATTTATGCCAGCTTTTATCTCTGTTTAAGATGCAGTCCGAATAATTACCAAAATTTAAATAACTGATGATTGTTCAAACCTAAATTGATTTTAGACTAAAAATCTGCCTAGGTGCTGGGTTTGCACATCTAAATCCTTGTCTGCAATTTCCCATGAGACACCTTTCTACTCTTCATCTTTTTCATTTCTCCTAAAACCATGTGATTTTTTTTCTTTTTATTGAGGTGAAATAAGATAAAATTGGAAATATAAAATTATAATGATTTTTGTAGCATGATTAGAAAAATTATAAGTCTCACAGAGGATGGGGCTGTAGTGTGCCAGGCACCACAAAGTTAAACTGTAAGTAAAAGACCATGCCTCAGAGATAAGGGTGCGTCTTCACTGCACCATTATTCCTGAAACACAATGTTAGTGTCTACATAGCAACTGTGTTATTTCAAAAGAAAAATGAAATAACAGACTTTTTCAAATGTGTGTAAACCTCATTCCGAGAGGAATAAATGTCTCTTCCAAAATAGCTATTTCTGAAGAGGGCGTGTATGGACATGGCACAGGGAGGTATTTTTGATTAAAAGGGGCCTCCAGGAAATCCCACATGTGCCCTGCTGACTACTCCGTCTACACTCCTCAGGAAGCTATAGTTCCTCTTCCCCTGCAGCTCTTAAAGCTACAGACACATGGGAAAAGGCTTTTGGCAGGAAGCTTGCCCTCACAACCTCCAGGCATATCGCAGCTGCCAGGGAACATTGTCCGGCCACTATGGCAGACAAGTGCCCCCTGTCTGTCCCAGGGAGCACTCAGAGAACTCCCAGGGACCTGCTGGGGCCAGAAGAGGTGTGTGTCATCCTGTTCTGGGGCAGAGATCCTGGCTCTCATCCAGGTGTGGGGCGAAGAGGAGAAACTGCAGGATCTCTGCTCCAGACAGCACAGTGCCGATATCTATGGCCGGATGGCTGAGAGCCTGGCCACAAAAGGCTATATCTGGACCCAGGAGCAGGTCCAGAGTGAAGTAAAAGCTCCGCCAGGCATACACCAGGGCAAGGGGGCACAGCTCATGCTCCAAGGCAGAACTGTACTTCTGCCCCCTATGATGAAGACCTGAACCACATCCTGGGGTGCAGTGCAGCCTCTTCCACACCCTGGTGGTGGATTCAGGGCTTGAGATGCCTGTCATTGCCCACCCGGGAGTCCTAGCCAAGGAGGAAGAGGAAAACGTGGCCAGCATGGTGACAACCATCACCCTGGACCCAGTACACCATGGGTTGGATATGTCCCAGGCATCCTCTGAGGCCAGGGAAGGATCATCAGGTGAGTGGTCTTAGTTTTTTCACACCAAAGGGTGGTGGGTGCTGAAGTGCTATGGTGAGATCATCGCTCAGCCTTCTCGGCCTGGGGATCATGCTACAGTCCATACATGTGGAGGCATGTGCACCACCAGTCTGCCCTACTCACCCCCAGGAGGTAGCACGAGAGTACTGTGGAAGCTGTAGAAACCATTTTCATATTTAGCTAGAAGCCATCTTGTATATCAGAAACCATTTCAGCTTTTCTCTCAAGCACGTAGACCAGAGTGAACTTTCTGTCACCCCGTGAGAAGAGGCCTACAGGATGGGCTATTGGTATGTGTTAATTGGGCTGGTTGGGACAGGAGATGTACTCCCTCGCACCTGTCCGCCATCTTGTTGATAAGGCTTTGTTTTTCCAAATTTAATTGAGGATTTCTGTAATTGGATGCCCTGACGTCAGACTGTTTGGTTAAGGGTATAAAGATACTAGGATTGATTGTATTAGCAGCTTTACTGGGTCTGGCTCTGCTGTGACCACGTTTGGCTCATGCTGTGCTTTATTAATTAATAAAGCTGCTTGTTAGCTGCCTAAACACAGAGGAGCGTGTTTTTGCTTCGACAATTTGGAGGTTCCACCGAGATTCCTAACGCGCCACTTGCCCGTATGGACGGACCGGCACTCCACTTCCAAACCTCTCAGAGCGCTCAAGAGAAGGTAAAGGGGATACCTGTTACGAAATCTCCTGGTTGAGGGCTTGGGATTTGGAGTGACGGCCGGCCATCGGGGTAAGGGGAGCTACGGAATTCAATTTTGTGGAGCGGCTAACATTTTTGTCTGTCTGTGTCTGTCTTTGTCTATTAGGCCTGTCTTATGTGTCACAGTTCCAAAAGGGCACACCGGTGTCTCTAGTGAGGCAGCCATGCGCTGGACCCTCTGTGTTCGGACGCTAAAAGCTGGTGTGGTGCCATTACTCTCTCTCGGCACACGGAACTGTGGGGAAGCTTTGTTGTCTCTCTCTGTTATTTGTGGGCGTAGTACTGACCTCTGAGGCTAACCCCAGGCCATAGTGCCCCATTCCGCCAGGCTGTCTCCAGGCGCCAGGACGTGGTGTTCTGCCGGGCTGGGGCAGGTGCCGGAAACCCCTGCGAGGCAGGTGGACCTTGAGTCCAGTGCTTCGCAACAAAAAGGGGGGGGACCAGTGCGAGCAGGTGAATTCTTGATTCGGTGACTCGCAGAGCGAGCAGGCGGATCCTGATTCAGTGACTCGCAGAGCAAGCAGGCGAATCCTGTTTCGGTGACTTGCAGAATATGGTGTAAGCAGGCGGACTTTGGTTCGGTGTCTTACAGAATTAAGCGCGCGCAGAAAATGGGGGTAGGTCAGTCTACAGGAATTCCAGTGCCTTTATGATAAGTGTTTTCTGGTATAGGATCCTAATGAAGTCTGATATTAAGTGCCGGGTGTCTTAGGGCAGCGTCACTTAATAGAAACCCATGGGAACTAGACAATAAATAAAGATGCAGCTAAATGTGGAAACTATAGGAAAAATGTGAAAAAGGAGAAAAAAATGTGTGTGGAAAATGAGTATGAATGTAATGAGTGAAGAATGAATGCCGTTGCATAGGTCTGAGACTTGAGCTGATCCCAGCTGCACCAGGGCTCTCCCACGAGGGAGCTCTGAACGCAAGGGGGGGGGGGGTCAGCTGAACCTCGAGACTCAGCGGATATGTGAGGGAGTGACGACTCCCCTTATTTCATGAGCTGCTAAGGTCTGACACTCTAGACCCGGCAGACTCTTTCTTTGGAGTGTGTAAAGTTAGTTTAAGTGGGGGTTAGTTTAAACACCCCCCACTCTGCCGAAAGACACCCCTGTGTACTACATAATGGTCCAAGGACCTGTAAGCATTTAACAAATTGGAAAAAAGGAAAAATTAAAGCTATGAGGGATGAAAGTAAAGCTCAGAAAAGCAAAAATCCACCCTGCAGTAAGATAGGTAACTTAAAAGTTGCTGCAGCACCTCTGTGCCAAAATAATGCATAAGAAGTGGAAAAAAAAAATTCTCAGTTTGCACACCTATATCAACCAAGCTTGGGGGGAAAATCTGGCACAACATCACCCCTCTATCCCTCTTTATAACGCATACACAGGTAGAGAGGAAACATGAAAAATAACTGAAAGGAATTAGCTCTTCCCTTTGAAAACACAGGCTCCTGTAACAAACTTGCCCGATCCAAAGCAAAACATAAAGTTTAAAATAAGTTTAACAGTTTAAAGAAAGTGTTCCTCCAAATCCTAAGGGGGAGGAAAAAAAAAAAAAAACCAAACAAACCTGCTTTAAGAAGTGACTTGTTTCTTGCAGCCTCTTTTAATCATCTTAGCAATGAAACAGTCAAGTTAAACATTTAGCTACAGACACTTTGTTAAATCTATTAAAGAGAAAATAAGGAATTCTACTGAAACTAAATTGGTTAACCGCATAAAAGAATAGAATCTATACATTGTAAATTTGTAAAACCTGCACCCTAAGAGTTAAATGTGTCTTCCAAGGAACCTAATTATTGTTTAAAAAAATCCAAGCCCAGAAACTTCACAGTGTTTCTGTTCAAGGCTGAGCTGATAGCACCTTTGGCTTGCTTTCAGATCCAAGGTTGTGTGTGTCTGCAAACTGCCTGTCTGTTCTGGAAGGGGGGGAGCACTGTCCCCCATAAGTAAGTCTGTAACATTGCATGTGATTCTTTTCAGGAAAGAAAAACCTTTTGCTTGCTGGAATAGTAACTAGCAAGCACCTTGTTCTAAGAGTTTCTGTAGCAGTAAATAAAATAAGCCTGGTCTGCAGTACAAGAGAAAAACTGAGGCATGCCACTGATAAGGAAAGCTAGCAGCTCAGAGGTAATTCAAGAGAGTGGAAGGTCACGAGTACCGATGAAGCTCTCTTGTTCTCAGAAAGTTATAGCTCACTCACCCATAGAAGTGGTAAGGAACTTGATGTAACTAGTTCCCCTAGCAGATCTTAGGCAGTATTTTAAGTTATAATGGGCCACCCCGACGGGGGTAGAAATGTTTTCTTTGTCTTTCAGATCATCAAGAAGCGCTAATATCATATGAAAATTAACCGAAGGGAAAAAAAAAAACCATGGTTCTGTGTCATGACATAAGTTTGTGTTCTGTTCAGATTTGTCTTGTGTGTGTCTTGATTGTGATATATGTATTTCAAACGTTGTGTGTACAATATTGTTGTTCTAATGAAAGAATAATTTAAGTCCCTTGAATAATCTTAATATTGTGCTTTATATAAATGGTTCTTGCCTTTATAATTTTAGTAGAGTTTTAGTAGCAGGCTATGCAGTTTGTACTGTCTGGAATGTAGTGGAATCTGCTCCTCTACCTGCTGTTTTTCCCTTCTCTCCTACCATCGCCAGCTCCTACGCCGTCTCTTTCAGAACTGGCCCTCCTGCGAAACCAAGCCCCAGAATCAGAAAAGCAGGAGTGGAGACTGGCAGGGTGCACCTTGCACCCAGACCACTTGTGGTGCAGCTCTGATGGCCACATTGTTGCCCCAGTGGTCTTGCTACCTCACCTTGCCCCCGTGCTCCCTAGATTGTCGCACGTTGGCAAAAGGGGGGGATGGTAGCAATCCTAAAACAAAATTGGTTTGCTCCCAAATTCTCCCAAGCATCCAAAGATTACTGTCTGGCTTGCCCTGTCTGCCAAGCCCACAACATGGGTAAACCTGTAAAGACAGTTCCGGCAACCAGACCTCCGCCTTTAGGACCATTTCTGAATTTACAAATGGACTTTATTCAATTGCTTAAATGTCAATCTTTTAAATAATGTGCTGGTTATTGTTTGCTTGTTTTTGGGATGGGTAGAAGCTTATCCCTGAAGGAAACATAATGACATCACAGTAGCTAAGAAACTTCTAAATTATTACATCCCATCATGGGAAATACACCTTGTGATCTCCAGTGATAAAGGTACCCACTTTACTGGGCAAATTGTTAAAAAAAAAAACTGGAAAATTACTACTGTACCAGACAAGCACTGCACTGTGCACGACACCTAGAGAGCGCACAAACAGTAGAAAGATGAAACAGGATTTTAAAGAACGAACTTGCTAAAATATGTGAAAACTCTTGCTTAACATAGATAGTAGCACTCCAGATTGCCCTAATGAGCATGAGAGCCACTCCTAATCAGAAAACTGGACTCAGTCCACATGAAATTGCATGTGGCCAACCTATGAGACTGTTAAGCAGCCCAGAAATTGACCTGGCTGATGCCACACTTGTTAAAGGAAGCATAGTCAAGAATTGTCAGGAACTTATGAGGTGTGTACAGTCTTATCATTTACAGGTTAAGGACGCCTTCCAGGAGGCCCCAACTGAGCTGTGCCTTAAACTACAACCAAGAAACTGGGTTTGCGTGAAAGTTCACCAGCGGAAGACTGCCCTGGAACCCAGGTGAAAGTGTCCCTACCAAATCCTTCTGACCACCCATACTGCTGTAAAGTGCGAAGGATTGCCCACCTGGATTCACGCATCCCACTGCAAACCCGTCCTGGCCCCTACAGAAGTCGGCCCCAATAAGGAGCACCGCAGACCTGGTACCGGAGACCCAGGTCCAGAAGCAGATGGGAATCACCACAGACCTGGTACCAGAAACCCAGGTCCAGAAGTAGACGAGGATCAGCACAGGCTTGGTACCGGCAATCCAGGCCCAGAAGCAGACGAGCCTGAGAGACCAAGGCTAAGGTACCAGCTAAGAACCTGCCAGCGATAGGTGAAGCAAACTACGAAGTCCTGAAGAACAGCCAGCATGAGGCTGGACAAACAATTCATGTTAAGCTTATGCTTAATCTTATTTTTAATATTTAGTAGTTATAACCTATATGGTTCAAATGTGTTTATGCTTTTAATGAACCAAGTTTCCCAAGAATTTAATTCTACAGGTTGCTGGATATGTGCTCACAGTCCGGTATATTCAGAAGGAGGCATCCCAATGATTCCAGTCCCACTAAACAACACTCAAATAAACGGCACACTGTTTAGTAAACTAAGCCAAATGATACTTGGCAGGATAAAGGGTTTACTAACCCAGGGTATATCCGCCTAGCCTTGACCCCAATTGGAAAGTACTGCTAGACATGTAACGGTTCAGGAGCCAGGGTGAGAAAAAGCCAAACCGAATGGCCCTAGACTATGTCCTAGCTAGTAAGAGCGGGGTTTGTGCCTTAGTAAGAAGAAAATGCTGTGGGTATATTTCTGACACCAGAAAAGAAGTAAAGGAAGATGCCTCAGAAATTAAAAGAACTGTGAAACGCCTAAGGCAGGGGGAAGACTGGACCCTCTGGGATTGGTTGGGAGGCTAGTTTAGACATGTGGGAACTTGGATTTTGCAAAGAGTAGTTTTAGTATTGGCTATTTTCTTTTGTGCTTATTGCTGTTTCTTGTTAATCAAATGCTGTATTTCTTGTATTCTAGAAAACACAAGATAGACCCTTACCAAAGGGAATGTGGAACTCATGATGTTAAAATAGGATGAGCAGAGAAAGGAACAAGAAATGTACATAAATACTTTAATGGAAAATGGAGGTATAAAATGGTTTCAAGGTTAGCCTTTAAAAGGCTAAAAGGGGGGAGTTGTGGAAGCTGTAGAAACCATTTTCATATTTAGCTAGAAGCCATCTTGTATATCAGAAACCATTTCAGCTTTTCTCTCAAGCACGTAGACCAGAGTGAACTTTCTGTCACCCCGTGAGAAGAGGCCTACAGGATGGGCTATTGGTATGTGTTAATTGGGCTGGTTGGGACAGGAGATGTACTCCCTCGCACCTGTCCGCCATCTTGTTGATAAGGCTTTGTTTTTCCAAATTTAATTGAGGATTTCTGTAATTGGATGCCCTGACGTCAGACTGTTTGGTTAAGGGTATAAAGATACTAGGATTGATTGTATTAGCAGCTTTACTGGGTCTGGCTCTGCTGTGACCACGTTTGGCTCATGCTGTGCTTTATTAATTAATAAAGCTGCTTGTTAGCTGCCTAAACACAGAGGAGCGTGTTTTTGCTTCGACAGTACCCTTGGGGCTCCTTCTTACAGGCTCCGAGGAGGGTGGCCACACTTCTCTCCCCAGATGGGGGGCACTTTTGCACTACAAGACACTGCTAGAAGGAGGTTGGGGAGAAGAACACACACACACACAGACTCTGGAGTGCCACACACAGCACATGGGCATGCCTGCACGCTCGCGGCAGCACCTGCTCCTGGAGACAGCTCTGCAACACGCAGGTGTGTGTGCTGCTCAAACCCTCCCACATACCATCTTTCTCTCTCCCCCAGCAGCCAGAGATACAAGATCTCTCCCCTTGGGATGCCATCACTGCCAGAGCCGGCCTGTGGGCAGCACTAATGGAAGCGCAGGCAGCTCGAGTACCCCTTCCCAGCCTTTGGATCTCAGTGCAGCCAGCAAAGTCCCATTCCTGCTTGTCCATGGGGCTAGGACAGGAAGCATGGTCTTCTGTAGACGTCTGGGCTCCTGTAAGAGAAGGCCAATGTCCAAGCCACACGTGGCCTTGCTCCCAGGACATCACTTTTCTCTGACCTGGGAACTGTTTGTCTCAGCTCACAGATGAAGGCAAGTCCTCAGGGGGAGTGTCTCCAGGAATGACTGACCATCTCTCTTTATTGTCCACAGCCAGACCCAGACAGTGGGGTGGGCCACGCTACCCAAACAGCCACCCTACCCCAACGGAGCCGCAGGTGCTGGAGGGCCCAGGAGGACCTGAGGGAGGGAGCACATCTCCATCCTCTGGCACATGCAGGAGATGCTGGCCCAGAAGGTCCGGGATGACATGCAGTGTTGGAGAGAGACGTGGACAGAGCTGCTGCAGCAGGGACAAAACATGTGTGCAACCGTCCAGGATCTCCTGACCTACCCAAAGCCAGCTCCTGTTCCAGCGCCAGTTCCAGTTACTGGTCCTGTTCCCCCTCCCATGCCAACCCCCACCCTCCCCATGCAAGCTCCTGCTCCCCCCTCCATGCGAGCTCCTACTCTGGCCCCCCTTCCTTCTTATCCCCATAGCATCCCCAGGCCCCACACCCCCGAGGTTGCTGAGGTTTCTGCACACAAGGAAGCACCCGAGCCGCACACCACTCTCAGACCCAGCCCTGAGCCTCTCCTCCCCCTCCAAGGTTCTCAGCCCTCCTTCTCTCCCCTCCCCATTTCCAGGTTCTCATCCCACCTTCTCCCCGGTTACTTCTACCCCAAATAAATCACAACACAGTTCTGTTTTTATAAACCAAACAGAGTTATTTTTATTGTGTCTGCAGGGGAAAGGGATGGAGGAGGGAAGGGAGGGCTTGTTGGAGGAAAGGCAGAGAGGGGAAAGGCACAGGACCTAAGTGGGGAGGTCCTGGGGAGGGTGTCACTGGGGTCCTTGTGATAAATTCTTCCTCAGGGACTCCTGGATGCACGTCCCTGCCTGATGGGCCTGGTGGATTGCAGCTGTGTACGGCTACTCAAAGGTCCTTCCCTCCCAGCCAGCCTCATGGAAGGATGGTCTCCCTCTTCCTCTCCACTATGTTGTAGAGCACACAACATGCAGACATCACCTAGGGATGTTCTGCTCCCCCACATCCAGGCGGGTTAGGAGGTACCTGAACCTCACCTTCAGATGCCTAATGGCGCACTCCACCTGCATGCGGGCCCTGCCCAGGTGGGCATTGAAGTGGTCCCTGCTGGGGTCAAAGTAGCCGGTATAAAGCTTCATTAGCCACTGAATTAGGGGGTAGGCTGTATTCCCCATGATGCACAGTGACATCTCGAAGTCTCTGACCCTGATGCTGCACTCAGGGAAGAAAGTGCCTGTCTCCAATTTGTGGAAAAGGCTGGAGTTTCTGAAGACACCAGTGTCATGAGCCTTCCCAGACCAGCTGATGAAGATGTCTGAGAATTGGCTGCGGTGGTCGACCAGGGCCTGCAGCACCATTGAAAAGTATCTCTTCTGGTTCATGTACTGTGATTCCCGGTGGTCAGGGGCCCAGATGAGGATGCAAGTGACATCAATAGCTGCCCTCCCCCCGCTTTCCTTCTGCCCAGAGTTGAGGAAGTCCATGGTGGCAAAGCAGTGATGATGGGGCCCACGTCTCCCAAGTGGATGACCCTGCGCAGCCGGACGGTGTTGATGGCCCTCACTGCTGAAAGGAGACAAACAAACAAAACAAAGAATCAAAGAGTGTTCCAGGACCCGCGGGTGGTTCCCCAGCCCTATCCCCTTCCCTCCCACAAACACTCAGGAACCACCCCCTATGAATCCCGCCTCCCTGCAGGGCTCTGTGAGGGAGAGACTGCAGAACCACCCGAGGACGGGGCTTCCCCACCTTCCCACCCACCCCCAGTCTACTCCCCCCTTTCACGAGGGTTCCCCTGTCAAGTACTCCCCCCCCTTTGTGGGACTGCAGCCCAAGAGCACCATACCTGCATGACAAGGTATGGTGCAGTGTGGACACTCTTTCTTGTGCAAAAGCACTTGTAGTGTGGACGCTCTCTTGTGCAAGAGCTTTCTGTGGAAAATCTCTTCCGCAAAAAGTTCTTCCTCAAGAAGCCTGCAGTGTAGACGTAGCCCTAGAATGGGTGCCACAGTGGCGAGATATGGGTACAGTTCCCTTGAACATTGAGAGGACAGACATGTTCTCAGCTGGTTGTGGCTGTCTGAGCCTGTGCCAGTCCTGTGCCTTTAGCTGCGTTAACTTATGCCAGAGACATAAGCGCTCTTACAGCTTGTTTACACATAAACTGCTACAGGGGCACCTCTGCAGCTTAGTAGCTGTCACACTTCAGAGAAGACACGACCAATGCCAGCAGGAGGGGTTCTTCCATTTGCATAGGTAATCTGCCTTCTCAGGAGGCAGTAGCTAGGTTGACAGGAGAATCTCCTTATCGAACTAGCATTATCCACACTACAGGTGAAGTTGCTTTAAGTGATGTGCTCCTGAGTAGGAATTTTTCACCCCCCTGAGCAATGTAAATATACTGACATAAGCTGCTTGTGTAGGGCCAGTAATAAGAGACTGAACGCCAATAAAGTGTCAACCTGCCTTTTTGAGAAACCTACAAGCCATGGAAAATATAGGTTTGGAATGGAAGTGTTATCTCAACTATCTTTCTCTAGCTACTCAAACTCATTTAGGAAGAGCGAACTGAAACCATATCTGCCATGCACTTCCTTTGCCCACACCAGCACAGAATGGTACCCCTAGCAAATTGCCTCCCAGGCACGTGACCCCTGCAAGGTTCAGAGTTTGCTCTACCAGTTTTACAGAATACCATGTGACAACGGAAATTCTCAAGCCAGATGGGAGTAGGCAAGAGAAGGGAGGAGGCATAATAGCAATCTGGACAGATGTAGCTAAGGTAGTTCTGCATTCTGGCTATTGCAAAACCTAGAAGCCATGGATGCTAGAGGGCAATTTAGGGCTGGCCTAATTGAACTGGGAGCTGCATTGCACCACAGCAGGATGCGACAAGCTGCTGCATCTTTGCTCTAGTCTTAGCTCTGGAGTAAGTTTGGCTTATGTAGAAAAATATCATAAAATATGAAAGAGAAAGAAAGAAAGAAAGAAAGAGAGGGAGAGAGTGTCAGTGTGTGAGAGATCCTACTGCAAGATTGCTGTGGGAGCCAGTGAAAATTGCCTTCACAAAATAAAAGTATCTTATAATGAGACATCAGTCAACCATGTGAATGACAGTAAACACCTGTTTTGTGATGAATCAAAGTAGTTTGCTTAATGATGTTTTTCAGACTCTATACATCTCTCAGTATTTTACACCTTTTACCAGAGGGATTTCACTTTACAGGGTGATCACTAAATTTCCCTGGTGTTTGCTGTTTTTCCCTCAGCCCGCCCCTCATTTTTGAGAGACCAGCATGCAAGTACTTAGTCATTAACTTTGTTAAGACAGCTCTGAGAATGAAGCACCACTGACAGGATGTATTTCTTGTGCCAGTTATTCAAATATGAATCCAGAGTTATATATGAAGAAAAGCTCTTCAAAAGATGAGGCAGGCTGAGTTCATCCAACTACTGTGAGGTCAATGGGAGCTTTGCAATTGACTAAGACAGAAAGATCAGAAACCACGGAAATTTAAACAAATAAAAAGGAACAGGTAAAAACAAATGATATACTCTACCAGAGGAGAAAGATTTTAATTTATAAAGTAGTTTTTTACTACTTGTTTGCTTATTTTAAAACATCACGGAGAGATGTATTCACAACATATTTTGCAATGATCTATAATTTACTGCTTATTTTAATATACGTTTTCAATACATAAATGGACATAATGCAACACTTTGGAATTATTGTTCTCTTACTCATGTCAACTTTAATTCTCTTTTTCAGAAAGACTTAACATTGGAAGAGCTTAGGCCAGCCACTGTCACCACTATCATTGGTACACAAGTGTGAACACTGAACAGATTGGGATAGTTAACCACAAAAGTACAACATGACTTCAGCACTTCTTCCAAACGAAGTACAATACTGCTTTGAGAATATTAATGGCTCTTGCTATAAAACACCATTTTCTTCTGGAATCCGGATAACTTTGTATGTTGTGCTTTGTTTGCTGACAATTCTTACTCTAGTTGGAAACTTCATGGTAATCATTTCAATTGCCTATTTCAAACAGCTTCACTCACCTACAAATTTTTTGGTTGCTTCCTTGGCATGTGCGGATTTTTGTTTGGGTCTGACTGTGCTGCCCTTCAGCAGTGTAAGATCTGTTGAAACATGTTGGTATTTTGGGGACACATTCTGTAGATTCCACAGTTGTTTAGATGCATCTTTTTGTTATTCATCAATATTTCACTTGTGTTTCATCTCTATTGATAGATATGTTGCTGTCACTGATCCTTTGATTTACCCTATCAAGTTCACAGTACCTGTTTCAGGCATGTTTATAGCTGTTGCCTGGACAATTTCATTTGTATACACTTTTTCTATTGTCTTCTCTGGGGCTAATGATGTAGGGATAGAAGAATTTACAAATGCCCTCTCTTGTGTAGGGAGCTGTCAGCTTGTCTACAATAAAACATGGGTGGTTGTATCTGCTGTCCTTTTTATAATACCTTTTTTCACAATGATAGCACTTTACAGTAGGATCTTTGCTGTGGTTAAAAGACAAGCTAGAGTGATAGAAACAATGAACAACACCCAGTCATCTGAAAATTACAGTGACAGAGTTGCTAAAAGAGAGAGGAAAGCTGCTAAAATACTTGGTATAGCTGTGATAGCTTTCTTGGTATTGTGGACACCTTATTCTATAACTGTAATGACTGATGCTTTTTTTAACTTCATAATTCCACCCCTTGTCTTTGACATTGTGGTTTGGTTTACTTATTCCAACTCTGCCATTAATCCTTTGATTTACTCTCTCTTTTATCCTTGGTTTCGAAAAGCAATTAAAGTAATTGTGAGCTGTAAAATCCTCTGGCTTGACTGTTCAACAATGAATTTATTTCCAGAGTAAAAACCTGTCCAGTCCTGAATAGATCTACTCTCATCATATTTCATAGTCATCACCCTTTTTTTTATAATATCCGGGTGCATATTTCCTTGATTTTATATTGTGTATCATTGTGAGAACAGGTTTATCACATGATAACAGGACAATTTATTTATACATGCTGATAATTGAATACTAAATTATGCTATGAAACAATACCAGAACAATGTCTGTTGGTGGTAATTGAGTGACTGAGAAGATAAAATGGCTATTCAGAGTTCAACAAAAACAAAAAACAAAAAAAATAGTACTGAGTAGGAAACCGTAACTTTTAAACCTAGAATATACAGCATCAGTATTTACTAAATTGGTAACATAAATATTGACATTTTATACTCATATATTAATGTGCTTTTCTTATACTAATGAAATAAACTGTTCAACAATCATATGGAATTAATATTATTACTTTCATTTAATGCATATCAAATATCAAATTTAATGAAAATCAAATTCCAAAGGGAGATGAATCTTTAACTCTTTCAGAATTTTTTAAAATTAAGGACAAACTTATGCTATTTTTTAATACTGGTTGCAAAACCCCCATTGATTTTTAATGGGAGCAAGAAGAATCCCTAACTGACTTGCCCATATTCACACAGGAAATGCCCAGCATTGTGCCCTAAGCACAAAACCAGCCTTTTTTTCAGGGAAGTATTGAGTAGAAATAAGTCTCGTCCATGTGCACAAGGATTCCTCAGACAGGGAAATGTTCTAGTAATATCAAATACTCAAAGAAAATAATTTTCTAAGGTGAAATCCAGCTCCCAGTGAAGTCAATGGTAAAATTGTCCTTGACTTCAACTGACCCAAGATTTTACCCAAGTGTTTCGAGAGCAAACTGTTCTCTCTATTACTGAATAAATCCAGTCACAACACAGTCTTCTGTGTCATAGCGACATTCTAAGGGCTTGTCTTTACTTAAAAGCAATTGTGGTTTTAAAGTAATGTATGAATAAAAAACACAGTAGCTAGCTATTCTGCAATATCAATTCCAGTTAATTTCCCATGCAGAAAAACCTTCAGATATTTCTTACCAGCAGCAAGGAATCCTGATTTCAAATACTTGCTACAGAAGCCCTGAACAGGCCAGTTATGAAGGGAAAAAATTTGCTAGCGTGCCATATTGCCTTATATTAACAAGAACTGTTTACTATTTCATTTGCTACATTGCAGGTGAAGTGGGAGTATGCCATTGACTTTCTATAGCAGGAAAGTTAATTGTGTATCACAAGAACTAATTGGAATTTTGTTCATAAGAACTTCTGTTCAGACTTGGCAGTTGTCAGGGTTTCCTTTACGATTTCTATGTCCTAAGTCATATATCCTTCAGCCTTGTGAGCCACTCACAATTCCTTTGTACCCAGCGTGGAGTTCCCAAAACCCCGATGCCCGTGACGCACAATCCGTAGAAATATATTAACATCTTGCCATCAGCAAAAATGAGCCTTCTGCTTATATCCAAATCCTTAATGAGAGCACGAGATATTATTTTGTAAATGTGCAACTGATCCCTGGCTTTTACCAACTTCATCAATGGCTTGCAGCCTGTGTGAGAAAATGTACTTGACAAGATATATGAATGGGGTGAAGACTGACTTTTAGTATTCAGTGGAATAACGTTTTATCTTTATATTAATCAAACACCCTATAAAATAGAGCCACCATTGGAAGTAGAGTGGCTGTCTGCACGTCCTCCTCCTGGCACAGCCTTTTGAATGGGATACGCAGTAAGGATGTTAAAGACTAGTCAACTATCCGATAAGCATTTGCTTATTGGATAGTCTTTTGACTTGTTGATATCTCCCCTGCACCTTGCTGCCTCTCTGAGATAAAGGCAGCAAAGGAAGGGGAAAGGGGTACTTCAAAGAGGCAACACTGCACACTTTGAAACCCAAGGTGGCCGCTGCACAGCAGATTTGTGGATCAGATCAGCTGACCCCGGGTTCCCCGCGACATTTCCTCAGAATCCAGGTCAGCTAGATTCACGAGGAGTAACGGTAGTTCGAACTAGGAAGCCTAGTTCGAACTACCTAGTTCGTGCCCCGTGTAGCCGCACTGCATGGGGTTCGAACCAGCGGGGTTTTAAAAATGGCGGCTCCCCGCTTATGCAAATGAAGCCCGGGAAATTCAAATCCCGGGCTTCATTTGCAAGTGCGGTATGCCTACATTACCCTCCTAGTTCGAACTAGGAGGCTAGTGTAGACATACCCATGGTGCCTTAATGACTAACTATGGGTATGTCTACACTACAGCACTAATTTGAACTAACTTAATTTGAATTAGTTAATTCGAACTAAGCTAATTCGAACTAGTGCATCTAGACCTAAAAACTAGTTCGAATTAGTATTTTGCTAATTCGAACTAGGATGTCCACATTGAGTGGACCCTGAACCAAGGTTAAGGATGGCCGGAAGCAGTGCTGGCAGGGCATCAGATTAGGACTTAGAGTGTGGCACTGCTGCCTCAGGCTAGCCGAGGGCTGTGCTTAAAGGGACCCGACCCCTACCCCGGACAGACAGTTCTCAGGGGTTCCCTGCTCGCTTGTCTAACTCGATGAGGGACAGCAAAGCAGTCGTGGCTTGGAGTGCCCTGAACGCCCACACTCGGCACATCACAGCACTCGGCCATCAGCCCGGCTGCACTTGCTGCAGGCTGCCATCCGGGGGGAGGAGTCAATCGGGGGGGCTGCAGGAAAGCTTCCACTCCGAGGAGCCCGCAGTCCTCCCCATTGGGGGTTCCAAGGAGGTTTAACGGTAGTTCAAATTAGGAGCTTTAATTCGAACTAACGGGTCCCTGCTGCGGGCAGCCGCAGGCAGTTAGTCCGGACTAGTGGCATTTAAAAATGGCGACCGGACGGGAAGATGCAAATAAAGCCCGGGATATTTAAATCCCGGGCTTCATTTGCAACTTTGAATGCCTACATTAGCCTCCCTAGTTCGAACTAGGGGGCTAGTGTAGACATATCCTCAGAGAGGTAGGCAAGCAAGCAGAAGAACCAGAGAAATGGCTGTATAGAGGGCTCAGGCAGCAGCCCTGAGCCCAATGTCTCATATAGGCTCAGGCAGCAGCTCCAGGAAGCAATTGCTGACCTAATGCTTTGCCTGAACTGGTTCTGGGTGGCATTAAGTGCGAGATAGCATCCAATCAGTGTGGACGCTCTATTTCAACATAGCAAATCGCTATTTCGCTGCGCTTTTTGAGTGTAGATTCTTAATTTCAAAATAAGCTACTCCAGAAGATACCTTCCAGAATAGTTTATTGCTAAAGAAGCTTGAAGTGTGGATGTACCCTAAGATTTACCTGGCACTGCTCAGGTCTTTAACTCAAATAATTTGTGTTTTTTTGGAAAATAAAATGAAAATGTACATGCTGTATTTAAGTCATTGCTCTGGGCTGGGGCTGGGATGAGGAGTTCAATATTCAGGCTACTCCGGGGAGAGAGGACTGCCCAGATGTCTCTCACTGCAGCAGCTTGGGGACAGGTAAAAAGTGCCTCTCCATAGATGCTGCAGCTCCTTTGGGTACAGCTGGGGAGAGGTACATATCCTGGGTTAGGTTTGTCTGCCCTCTCACTGTGGCTGGGAAGCACAGGAATGGAGCAAACTGAACACTTTCCCCTTCCTTCCTTCCTTGATGAAGGGGAACAGCCAGAAATGTTTCCAAATGAAGCAGGGAGCTTCAGCATCTCCGTGTCCCACCCAAACAGTGCCTAGGGTTGGGAGGCTCAGGCCTGGGGCAGTCCTGAACAGCCAACTCCTTTCACCTGCTGGTGATCCTGTCTCTTTTCTGGAGGGTTTTATGAGGGGCTATCCCATTCCAGTTGCATCCCATTTTCCTTATCTTGCTTTAAGTTTTGATAAGAAAAAGCTGTATACCAAATTGGGTGATCCTCGCTCTGCCTCAGATAAGCTTTTGGCATTCCAGTTACATTTCCCCAAGTTTTACCTTATTGGAGAAATTTACTCATGGATTTGCCAGAATAGGCAAACAATATGAATTTCAATAATATTGCACTGAGGAAAATAAAAAGGAGAGTAAACTCTATCAAGTCAAGTGTAAAAGGAAGAGCAAGTAACAAACTATACAAAACTAACAGCAATTTTCCCCAAGTACATTAGAAGCAAAAACCTTCCAATCAGGGCCACTGGATGATCAAGGTGCTAAAGAAGCCCTTAGGAAGATAAGGCCATTGCGGAGAAGCTACATTTAGTTTTTAAATCAGTGTCTGTACTAGACAGAATCATTGACTCACAGAATAATAGAACTGGCAGCAACCTCAAGGAATCATCTAGTCCAGTCCCCTACCCTTGTGAAAGACACAGCAACACTCAGGCCATCTCTGACAGTTGTCTAACCTGCTTTTAAAAATCTTTCATGATGGATATTCCAAAACCATCCTTGAGGCATTTAAGCCCATTGCATCTTCTCCTATCATCAGGAGTAAAGGAGAATACATTTTCCTCTTCCTCCTTAGGGGCTACCAGGTAACTATTATCAGGTGAGCTTTCCTTGACAAACCAGTTCTCCAGGGTAGAAAGCAATCTCCCCTGTCCAGGGTGTTTCCTTCTAGATTATAAAACCACGTTTATTTAATGACTTTCTGTGATTAGGCCTTTGCCTGTACACTTGTTGGAATTTCAGTCCAATAGGTGGAGATGAAAGGACAACAGAGACGACAAAAGGCTGCACCTTCAAAATGCAGTTTGCAGCTTGGTAAGGAGACATGCAGAGCTCTCATAATCACGCAGAACATTCATAAATTGTACGTGTGATTGCTACCGCAAATTCCCACAAAATCTTTGAAAAGTCTCAAAGTTTAAGTATCTTTGGGCACTACTGTATTAAATGAATGACTTATGTTCAATTTTGGACCAGGATCATAACTAACCTCTCTAGTTGGGAGATGTGATGCAAGGCCTGGATGATCAAAGGACTATATTGGGCAACATGCAGGACAAAATGGTATCTGGAGATGATATGTGTGAAGTGGACTTCCTGGGAAATGTCTAGGAGAGGTGAATGCAAATTCCCTGGTTCTGATTATGTAACAACCCAGGATTCTGAAGCTATAGCCTGAGGCATGAGCCAATGTCTGCTGATCACATAAGGCCAATATCAAAGGCCCAAGCTATCTAAAGGAAAGGCTGAACTATTCCTGCTTGTTCTGGTTCTGAATCAGAGACAGGTATGAACTAGCAGCCACAGGAAAAACTGCAGATCTGGTTTTGGAAGGACTGATCCCAAGGTTGGAATTGGGGTGTCCTCTGGGAAGTTTTTTCATGTACATTACCTCTGGTCAATTTTCATTGCTTTCAGTATGCTTTCTCTGTAATACTTCCACCTTAAGAATAAAGGACATGTTTATAAACACCTGTTTGGTCATTTGTAACTGCTGGCAATCACAGCTGTTCAGAGGCAAGGAACAGTCAGCCTGGAAAAAGTCTACTCTGGATGTGAAGAGATGCAGATCTCTTCCCAAGCAAGCTGGCAGCTCAGGTGCTGGGTACCTAGGCTTCCACACTACAAGCCCTTTCTTGCACAAGAAAGTTTACAGTAGATTGTCAGAAGGGAGGGCTTTTTGCACAAGAGTTATTCCTCTCCCCACCAGGAATAAGCCTTTTTGCTCTAGAGTTCTTGCACAAAAAGGGTAGTGTGGCCACTCTGCAGAGGGTGTTGAACAAGAACTGGCCTCCAGGGAAAAGCACACATACTCTGCTGGACACTCCTGAAAACTCATCACAGCTCTATAGTTCCTGTCTGCTGGCCCCTCTTAAAGGTGCCGACCCCCTGCAGAAGCCCTGTGTCAGAAAGCTGTTCCAAAGCAGCAGCTACCTCCACGCAGCTCTCCATGCCACAGCCAGCATAAGGCATGTCTGACCCTCATGGGGAGCAGCCCCAGGGGTCACAGGACCCTCCCGGGGCACTAAGAGGCGCACATCCGCCTGGTCTGGCTTAGAGATAGAGGCCCTCTTGGACCTGTGGGGACCTGCAGGATCCCCAGGCCAGGTGTAGAAATGCTGAGATCTTCGGCTGCATGACGGAGGCCTTGGCCAACCGAGGGCACCCACTCTGGACCTTCGAGCAGGTCTGGAGTAAAGTGAAAGAGTTCAGGCTCTCATACATGTGGGCCAGCAAGTGCCCGGAGCCAGGACCCCCCGGCTGCCCTTACTAGAGACAGCTGCACTGCATCCTGGGAATGAGGAGAAGGAAACCTCCTCCACACTCATGGACACTTGCCTGGGGATCCCTGCCATCACTCGGCCAGAGCAGAAGCAGGAGGGGGAGAGCCAGCTGGCTGACCCAGCGGAGGATGAGGAGACCACTGACACCGTCATCTTGTCCCTGGAGCGAGTGCCGGCTAGCCAGGATGTCTAGCCTTCTCAGAAGCCAGGAAGGTATCCTTAGGTGAGTGGTGTCTTTCTCACTCACTCAGGGGTGGGGGTGGGAGGTCTGTAGCTCAGGGGGTAGGAGGGAAAGTGTGTGTAGCTTATTGCTCGTGCTACTCTGGCTGGGCACCAGGGTGGGCTCTGTGTATGTGCAACCTCGTGCCACGTAACTGTGTAGCACGTGGATGCAACAGGCAGCCCCTGAGCATGCCTGAGATCCTGCTGGACACACATGTCCTGCTGGGAAAGGGGGGTGCACAGGCTGGGAGCAGGCTAGCCACAAGGGCGAAGGCCAAACCCCACATACCCTGAGGAGTGCCGCACACACTACGGGGCCATGCCTGCCAGTGCAAGACAACATCCGTGTCCATACACATCGCTGCGAGCTGTGCCTGTGCGTGGGCCCCCATGGAGACCCAGGCTGCTCCCAGCTTCTCTGCCACCTCACAGGGAATCCCCCTGAGACCACAATTCCCTGGGCTGCTTGTCTGTGGGCAGGAGGGAGGAAATAGGCATCCCGGTCTTCTGAGCTGCAGACTATTGCTCGCTGCTCACAGCGCATGGCCCACTCCTGTCCTCCCTGCTGAACCCGTGGCCTCCCCCCCTCTTCCCGTCCTCACCACTTCCCTGTGCTCCCTGCACCCACGCAACCACTAGGATGACGAGGACCCCTTGGTATTAGGCCCTGGGGGCAGTTACTGGGGTGCCCGCGAGAACCTCTCCCTCAGGGCCTCTTGGATGAGCATCCCGGCCTGGTGCACTTGCTGGATGGCAGCTGTCTGTGGCTTCTCATACGCATGGCCCACTTGGCCAGCGTCTGTCCCCTAGCCCGGGAGGAAAGCCTTCCCCTTCCTCTCCACAATGTTGTGTCCTCCATAAGGACATAGGCATAAGGGACTGAACGCCAATAAAGTGTCAACCTGCCTTTTTAAGGAACCTACAAGCCATGGAAAATATAGGTTTGGAATGGAAGTGTTATCTCAACTATCTTTCTCTAGCTACTCAAACTCATTTAGGAAGAGTGAACTGAAACCATATCTGCCATGCAGCTCCTTTGCCCACACCAGCACAGAATGGTACCCCTAGCAAATTGCCTCCCAGGCACGAGATCCCTGCAAGGTTCAGAGTTTGCTCTACCAGCTTTACAGAATACCATGTGACAAGGGAAATACTCAAGCCAGATGGGAGCAGGCAAGAGAGGGGAGGAGGCATAATAGCAATCTGGACAGATGTAGCTAAGGTAATTCTGCATTCTGGCTATTGCAAAACCTAGAAGCCATGGATGCTAGAGGGCAATTTAGGGCTGGCCTAATTGAACTGGGAGCTGCATTGCACCACAGCAGGATGAGACAAGCTGCTGCATCTTTGCTCTAGTCTTAGCTCTGGAGTAACTTTGGCCTATGTAGAAAAATATCATAAAATATGAGAGAGAAAGAAAGAAAGAGAGGGAGAGAGTGTCAGTGCGTGAGAGATCCCACTGCAAGATTCCTGTGGGAGCCAGTTAAAATTGCCTTCACAAAATAAAAGAAGTATCTTATAATGAGACATCAGTCAACCATGTGAATGACAGTAAACACCTGTTTTGTGATGAATCAAAGTAGTTTGCTTAATGATGTTTTTCAGACTCTATACATCTCTCAGTATTTTACACCCTTTACCAGAGGGATTTCACTTTACAGGGTGATCACTAAATTTCCCTTGTGTTTGCTGGTTTTCCCTCAGCCCGCCCCTCATTTTTGAGAGACCAGCATGCAAGTACTTAGTCATTAACTTTGTTAAGACAACTCTGACACTAAAGCACCACTGACAGGATGTATCTCTTGCTGCCGGTTATTCAAATCTGAATCCAGAATTATATATGAAGAAAAGCTCTTCAGAAGATGAGGCAGGCTGAGTTCATTGAACTGCTGTGAGGTCAATGGGAGCTTTGCAATTAACTCAAACGGAGAGATCAGACACCGGGAAAATTTAAACAAATAAAAAGGAACAGGTAAAAACAAATGATATACTCTAGCAGAGGAGAAAGATTTTCATTTATAAAGTCGATTTTGCTACTTGTTTGCTTATTTCAAAGTATCACTGAAAGATGTATTCACAACAGATATTTTGCAATGATTTTGCAAAATTATTTACTGCTTATTTTAATATATATTTCCAGTACATAGACAGACATAATGCAACACTTTGGAATTATTGTACTCTCATTCATGTCAACTTTAATTCTCTTTTTCAGACAGACTCAAAATTGGAATAGCTTAGGCCAACCAGTGTCACACCAAGAACGTTGGTACTCAAATGTGAACACTAAAATCTTCAGGATAGTTAACCACAAAAGCACAATATGACTTCAGCACTTCTTCCAAACGAAGAAGTACAATACTGCTTTGAGAACATTAATGGCTCTTGCTATAAAACATCATTTTCTTCTGGAATCCGGATAACTTTGTATGTTGTACTTTGTTTGCTAACAATTCTTACACTAGGTGGAAACCTCATGGTAATCATTTCAATTACTTATTTCAAACAGCTTCACTCACCTACAAATTTTTTGGTTGCTTCCCTGGCATGTGCGGATTTTTGCGTGGGTCTGACTGTGCTACCCTTCAGCAGTATAAGATCTGTTGAAACATGTTGGTATTTTGGGGAAACATTCTGTAGATTCCACAGTTGTTTAGATGCATCTTTTTGTTATTCATCAATATTTCACTTGTGTTTCATCTCTATTGATCGATATGTTGCTGTCACTGATCCTTTGATTTACCCTATCAAGTTCACGGTTCCTGTTTCAGGCATATTCATAGCTGCTGCCTGGACAATTTCATTTGCGTACACTTTTTCTATTGTCTTCTCTGGGGCTATTGATGAAGGGATAGAAGAATTCACAAATACACTCTCTTGTGTAGGGAGCTGTCAGCTTGTCTTCAACAAGACATGGGTGATCACATGCTCTCTACTTTTTATAATACCTTTTTTCGCAACAATGGCACTTTACAGTAGGATCTTTGTTGTGGTTAAACGACAAGCTAGAATGATAGAAACTACAAACAACACCCAGTCATCTGAAAATTACAGTGACAGAGTTGCTAAAAGAGAGAGGAAAGCTGCTAAAACTCTGGGTATAGCTGTGATAGCTTTCATGGTATTCTGGACGCCTTATACGGTAACTGTAATAATTGATCCTTTTCTTAACTTCATAACTCCAGCCCCTGTCTTTGATATTATGCTTTGGTTTACTTATTCCAACTCTGCTGTTAATCCTTTGATTTACTCTCTCTTTTATCCTTGGTTTCGAAAAGCAATGAAAGTGATTGTGAGCTGTAAAATCTTCTGGCTTGACTGCTCAACAATGAATTTATTTCCAGAATAAAAAAAACTTAAACAAGTGGTCCTTGTGCCTAACCCCCTGAGACTTTTATTTCCAGATTGAAAGCCTGTCCAATCCTGTAGCTACTCACATCATATTTCACATTCATTGCCCTTTTCATAATATCTGGCTGTGTATTTCTTTTTCTGTCTGAAGGTATTTTCATCCTGACTTTCTACTTTTTATTATTGTAAAATACTGGTTTATGTCATAACAGAACAATTTATTTACAGATATTGTTAATTTAATACTAGATTATGCTATGAACCAGTAATAAGAGAGTCATTCCTACTTGTGGGAATTGTGATTCTGAGAAGATAAATTCCCTATTCAGAATTCAACAAAGGCAAAAAAAAGTTTGAACATTAGAGATGAATTTCACTGTAAAACTATTTGTTAGGAAACACTACCAATATAAAAAACAGAAATGTGCCACGAGCCACTAGCAGTTCTTTTACTGGTGGAGTTACAAAGACACAAACAGCAGTGATACAGAGTCCTCAGACAGAAGTATGCAACTTGCCATCAGAAAAATTGCATGTCCCACTCACATTCAAATAATGAATGAGAGTACAAGACATTATTTTAATCCCTATAAGACGAGTAGTCCTGTAGCACCTTAGGGTATGTCTACACTACCCCACTAGTTCGAACTAGTGGGGTAATGTAGGCATACTGCACTTGCAAATGAAGCCCGGGATTTGAATTTCCCGGGCTTCATTTGCATAAGCCGGGAGCCGCCATTTTTAAATCCCGGCTGGTTCGAACCCCGTGCCGCGCGGCTACACGTGGCACGAACTAGCTAGTTCGGACTAGGCTTCCTAGTTCGAACTACCGTTACTCCTCGTGGAATGAGGTGTCCAGTCTCCACAAGGACCTCTGCACAGTGGGGTGGGGATGGCACAGGGATGCCATGGCCTCCCTGGTGAGGGAGTCCAGAGTGACCTGTGCCTCAAGGTCCTGAAGGAGGAATGCAGCAGCCTGGAGCAGCAGCTCCAGGCACTCCAAAATGGCCGGAAGGGGCCAGAGCAAGCACAAGGCCATCCCTGGCTCCATGGCACAAGAAACAAGCTGAGCTAAAAAAATCAGCTAAAGGCACTAAAAGGCACAAGGCAGTGGTGTCCAAAAAGGCAGAGGGCAACCACAAATAGAACTGCTATGGCTGTCAGTCCCTGCAAGAGGTCCTATAGCATGCAGCAGGAGAGAAACGGCTGTCCGGGGAGATCCCTTTAAGCACGTGTCTCAAAGGAGCTCCGGCCCCCGCCCAAGCTGCTGCAGTGGGAGAGGGCTGGGGTAGTACTGACCCCTTCACCACCAGCCCCACCCCAAAGCAACGAGTTAAATGAAGAAAAACAAAACTTATTTGAGTTAAAGTCCTGAGCAACACTGGATAAATCTACTAGGAAGTTTTATAAAGAACGTATTCAGTAAGAATGTGGTCAGATGACTGTGAGCCATATGTATCTCAGAAAGGGCTGCTAACCTTCCTGGCTGCCAGGAGACTGCAAAATGGGGGAGAGGTGGAAGAAAATGGATCACACAGCCTTGTATGATAATGCCATACTTATGGGCTAATGGCAGCTCTCCTTGAAGAAGAGGGCTGCAACTGCTCAATCCTGAGATCTTTAACAAGCAGGGTCTGATCACATGAAAAGCACAGAACACCGTATGCTGTCTGGAACACTCACCGTCTTTGTGCGGTCTTTCCCATGAGGAAGAGACATATGGAATGGAGTCTGAAATTCAGAGTCTGAATTTCTGAATTTCAGGAGTCTGAATTTCAGAGATGCCGAGTACCCACAACTCCCATTGACTTCAATAAGAAATTTGGAGGGTAGTGCTTCTGAAAATGAGCCCCACCTTGGTTGTTTGCCTTGTTCCCTTTAGTTTTCCTCCTCCAAATAAGGGCACATGAAACTGATTTTGCCCCAAGAGGAGCAGAGAAGATACTTCCTAATCAAACGATTATTTAAGCCTGAACTTAGCACTTAAACGCATGAGGGATGGAAGTTCTATAAATAAATAGCTGAGGGTATGTCTACACTACAAAGTTAATTCGAACTAATGGACGTTAGTTCGAATTAACTTTCATAGGCGCTACACTAGCGCTCCGCTAGTTCGAACTTAATTCGAACTAGCGGAGCGCTTAGTTCGAACTAGGTAAACCTCATTTTACGAGGACTAAGCCTAGTTCGAACTTACTAGTTCGAATTAAGGGCTGTGTAGACCCTTAATTCGAACTAGTGGGAGGCTAGCCCTTCCCACTCTGGGCACCACCAGGGAAACTCTTCTGCCCCCCTCCTGGCCCCGGAGCCCTTAAAGGGGCACGGTCTGGGTACGGTTCCCGTGCCAGGTGAAAGCCTGCCAGCACCCAGCCAGCAGACCCTGCACCTGGCACGGCATGAATCAGCCACCTGCTGCCACCCAGCCCTCCGCCTCTTCCCGGGACCAGGCTGGTGGCTCCCAGGAGCCTGCCCGGGGCTGCAAGAGGCGGGCGCCCGCCTGATCTAGTGTGGACATCGGGGCCTCATCCATGACCTCTGCACTAGGCACAGGAAAGTGGCCGTCTAGGGCAGGATAGCTGCCAGCCTAGCCAGCCAGGAACAGGTTTGCATAAAAATCAAGGTGGACCAGTGAGACCCCCGACCCTGAGCCCTGAGCTTAGAACGGCTGTACTGGGTCAGACCAAAGTCCATCTAGCCCAGTAGCCTGTCTGCCGAAAGCGGCCAACACCAGCTACCCTCTAGTCCTTCTATTACGGGAACTAATGAAGAACTTTTCTTTATGCACCCTCTCCATACCACTCGTGCTTTTATAGACCTCTATCATATCCCCCCTCAGTCTCCTTTTTTGGAAGCTGAAAAGTACCAGTCTCTTTAGCCTCTCTTCATATGGGACCTGTTCCAAGCCCTTGATGCAGCCGGGCTGATGGCCGAGTGCTGTGATGTGCCGAGTATGGGCATTCAGGGCACTCCAAGCCAGGACTGCTTTGCTGTCCCTCATCGAGTTAGACAAGCGAGCGGGGAAAGCCTGAGAACTGTCTGTTCGGGGTGGGGGGTTGGGTCCCTTTAAGCACAGCCCTCGGCTAGCCTGAGGCAGCAGCTCCACGCTCTAAATCCTCATCTGATGCTCTGCCGGCACTGCTTCTGGCCATCCTTAACCTCTTTTCAGGGTCCACTCTATGTGGACATGCTAGTTGGAATTAGCAAAATGCTAATTCGAACTAGTTTTTAAGTCTAGCTGCGCTAATTCGAATTAGCTTAGATCGAATTAACTAATTCGAATTAAGTTCGTTCGAATTACCGCTGTAGTGTAGACATACCCCTAGTTCGAACTTAATTCGTGTGGACATGCTAGTTCAAATTAGCAAAACGCTAATTCGAACTAGTTTTTAAGTCTAGCTGCGCTAATTCGAATTAGCTTAGATCGAATTAACTAATTCGAATTAAGTTCGTTCGAATTACCGCTGTAGTGTAGACATACCCCTAGTTCGAACTTAATTCATGTGGACATGCTAGTTCGAATTAGCAAAACGCTAATTCAAACTAATTTTTAGGTCTAGATGCATTAGTTCAAATTAAGTTAGTTCGAATTAGTGCTGTAGTGTAGACATACCCAGAGAGAGTCTGACAGAAAATACTGTTCAGAAGACATTTCCTTTTGCCTTCTCTTGGGCCAGTTGAGTCTGTTTTGTGATCTGCCTCTCCTCCCATCCTGTAACATCCTTGTGGACACAACAACAATTGCTTACATGGAAGAATAATATTAGGTAAATATTATTTTCATAGAATCATAGAACTGGAATGGACTTCAAGAGGTCATCGAGTCTAGCCCCCTGCTCTCATGGCAGGACCAAGCACTATCTAGATCATCCCTGACAGATGTCTATCCAACCTGCTCTTAAATATCTCCAATGATGGAGAATCCACAACCTCCATAGGCAATTTATTCCAGTGTTTAACCACCCTCATCATTAGGAAGTTTTTTTTCTAATTCCCAGCCTAAACCTCCTTTGCTGCAATTTAAGCCCATTGCTTCCTGTCCTATCATCAGAGGCAAAGGAGAACAATTTTTCTCCCACCTCCTTATAATGCCCTTTTAGATACCTGAAACCCGCTATCATGTCCCCTCTCAATCTTCTCTTTTCCAAACTAAACAAGCCCAATTCCTTCAGCCTGCCCTCATAGGTCATGTTCTCCAGACCTTTAATCATTCTTGTTGCTCTTCTCTGGATCTTCTCCAATTTCTCCACATCTTTCTTGAAATGTGGTGCCCAGAACTGGACACAATACTCCAACTGAGGCCTAATCACTGCAGAGTAGAGTGGAAGAATGACGTCTCATGTCTTGCTCACAACACTTCTGTTAATGCATCACAGAATCATGTTGGCTTTTTTTTGCAACAGCATCACACTGTTGAATCATATTTAGCTTGTAGTCCACTATGACCCCTAGATCCCTTTCTGCCATACTCCTTCCTAGACAGTCACTTCCCATTCTGTATGTATGAAACTGATTGTACCTTCCTAATTGGAGCACCTTACATTTGTCCTTATTAAACTTCATCCTATTTACCTCAGACCATTTCTCTAGTTTGTCCAGATCATTTTAAATTGTGATCTTGTCCTCCAAAACTTGGGAGAGGATTTTGGCATGGGGGAAGGGCTCTAGGAGGAGGTGCAAAGTCTGGGAGGGATTTGTGACTTGGGGCAGAGGGGTGCAGAGGGTTTGGATGGTGACCTGGGGGAGGGAGTTGGGATGCGGGAGGGGCTAGGGTGCCAGAGGCAGGCTGTGACTGGGAATCACTTACCTAAGCCATCAGCCATGCAGCACCCCCAAGGCAGGCTGGGCTCCCTGCCTGCTGCAGCCCCAGATCACTTTAAACTGCAGGCTGGTTCCTCCATTTGGCTCAGCTTCAGGAGGGGGAAGAGGCTTGTGTTGCCCCCATATCCCAGGCCAATCTCTCAGCTTCTATTGGCTGCTTGATTCCTGCCAATAGGAGCTGAGAGATTGGCTGTGGTCAATTCCTTTTGACAAGTTGTTTCCAGCCTATAAAAGCTGAGGATTGGGCTGTGGGCCAGGAGACCACACTAAGTCTTCCCTGCCCTGCAGAGCAGAAAGCTGCAAGGACTGCACTTTAAATCACGGTAGCTGCGTGCCTGAGGGTGCTGGCAGGGTGGTCCACAGGCCGGATCCAGTGGCTTGGCAGGCTGGATCCAGCCCCTGGTCCATGTTTTGCCCAGCCCTAGTGTAAATCATTGATGAAGATATTGAACAGGATTGGTCCCAAAACATAACAGGTCTTGTAACATAAAAAAGCTGCTGGACATAAGGAATACAATAAAGCACTATGTTCCCACTGGAAAAGCTCCAGGGTCCACTGACTGCCTGTATACCACAATTCCTTTGAAGCATACACATCTCATGTTACATCAGAAGACATGAAATACAGATTGAGTTGTTCATATGTTGTGAATCAATGTAAACTGTCCCTCCCCCCCCCGACAAAGTGTCTTCTCTGAAAAAGACATTTTGATCAGAAATAAAAATCCAAAACACAATAATGCTATATAATAACAATATTGCTTTAAGAGAAGGGGTTGATTTTGATCTCAATCTATACTTGCCAGTTCTTTCTGCCTATAATTATGTGTTTTTACTGTGTAAATGTTAATAAAAAGGGCCAGAAAAAGTTGAGACACAGAGTCTGCTGCAAGTTCTGCAATACAACTTTCTAACTAGACCAATGGGAATTATCTTGCCACACCTCTAATCTCCTGTGAATGCACTTGTCAGAGAAGGTTTTTCTAAAAAAAAATTGTAAGAATTGTAAAATCTCTGAATAATATAAATGAGCAATAAAATAATTAGTTAAGAATCTTTTCTACTTGTTTTATGTGTATAAATGCATTCTTTAATTATGAAAATTAGCTTGTACCATGGTGGATTTTTTTATATTACTGTACAACATAGATGGATTCTACATATGTTTTTGTGTCACAGAGAAGATAAAGGACAAAGTGTGGTGTATATTGTACAGTTATAGTTAAAGAACATATTGCATATAGTAATAGTAAGATAGTCTATGTGAGCCTGATCCAAAACCTACAGAAGTCAATACGTGGAATTTCATTGACTTTGTTAGGCTTTGAATGAGGATTAATATGTAAACATAAAACAAAAGGGGTTCACATGAGTAAGTGTTACATATGAGATCAGTATGGTATAGAGCAGGGAGGGCAATAGAATGGCAGTGGTTTGCCAGGATTCGCCCCTGGTGGGCTGCTGCTGCTACATTTACCTGCACCTTGGCAGGTACCAACAATTGCAGCTCCCATTGGCCCCAGAACATTAACTGGAATGGATATAGAACTATTGTGTAATACTTGGTGAATAATTTATATTACTTTTGGCTTTTGGAATGATTGGTGCATTAATTAATTGGTTTAGTTTAATGCAGGTTAAAATGAGCAGGAAGGAAAGTAGCCATTTGGACAAACAAGCAGGAAGGAAAAAGAATGGCTCAAGTCAAGCTTCCCTACAGAAAACACTTGCAAGGCTATGTCTACACTGAACATTGTTGCGCAGGAAGATATGCAAATGATGCGCAGCAATGAATATCGCCACACCTCATTTGCATACCTAATGAGCCGCCATTGTAGTTTTAATACGTAGAAACCATGTAGTTCAAGACAGACCCAAGAAAACCAACAATAGAACACCACTTGTCATCACCTACAGCTCCCAACTTAAACCTGTCCAACACATTATCAATAAACTACAGCCTATACTGGAACAGGATACTAAACTCTGAGAGGCTCTGGGAGACAGACCCATAGTCTCCTATAGACAACCACCTAACCTCAAGTTGATTCTTACCAGCAACCACAGGACATACTACACTAATACCAACCCTGGTACTTTCCCTTGCAACAAACCCCGTTGCCAGCTTTGTCCACATATTCACTCTGCTGATACTATTATCATGCTCAAATTCGACACTTTACACTTAAGTTTAAATAAAGACTCTAATTATCTTACCCATTACAAAGATAGCTTCCCCAATTTTCACCTCTAATATCATTTACCTCTCCCCCCATCCCCCTTCTCTTCTGAAATTTGATTTGTCCTTTTCATATGTGTTCATTTTTTAAAATTGTATCCTTTGGTATATATGGTTGTGACAATTTTCTTCCACTATTTGAACTGAGGAAGTGTGTCTGGTCCACGAAAGCTCATCGCCTAATAAACCATCTTGTTAGTCTTTATAGTGCTACATAGTCCTGTTTTTTGTTTCAGCTACACCAGACTAACAAGGCTACATTTCTATCACTATGAAAGATGTCGGTGGGCATTTCAGTGACAGCTTCTACTTTTTTTTTCAAAGCAGTGGCTCTTAGAGGGGAACGGTACAGCAATGGCAGCTACAGCACAATTCACAACAGAGGAAGGGCACAAGGAAGAAATCTTTCATGAGAAGTTTGAACTCACTCTGCAGTGTAAGGGCAGGCACATGCGGCAGGCCAACCAGCACAAAACAGGCTTGTATAGCCACCGAGGAGATTGCTACCCCTGACTGCTAGAGGTTTATGGCTAACCAGTTTAGTGGTAGCAAGTCAATTGTGGGGGTTGTGGTTGTGGAGGTTTGTGAGGTGCTTAGGACCATAGTTTACACAAAGGTGTATGAAGAATGTTACTAAAATAGTTGCTGGCTTTGAGAGAATGGGCTTTCCAAATTGTACTAAGGCCATTGATGGCAGCCATATGCCCACAGCTGGCCCTTCACAAGAGGCAAATTAAAATGTCGACTGCAAAGGGTACTACTACATTTGTAATGCAACTCTTGATTGTCCACAGAGGCAGACTCATGGACACGGGTTTGGTATGACCTGTACTAACAAAATGCATGATGCCAGAGAGATGAAAAAATCTGGTTTACCTGTTTGGATGAGCAGGGATCTTATTCCCTTCAAATCATAGGCACCATCTTCATAAGTGCTTCAGGACTCAAGAAACAACTAAAAAAATGGGGTACTCAGTGTTCGCAGGACTGAATCCTTTGTGAGCCCCGGTGACTGGGCCAAGGTCCCACCCCACACAGCCTCTTTTGCCTGAGGTCCTGCTCACAGCTCATACAGGAGGGGGGAGGAGAGGATCAAAGGGGAGCATCCACCAGTAAAAACAAAGAAAAGACCCATGCTTCAAATGACATGAGTGTCAATGTAGTCTTCATGTCCACTGTTACTTGAAGGGATTCTGCTTTTCTGCTCCTGCCATAGGCAAGAACACTGTACCTTGTCCATAGGGCCTTGGCAAAGAGGGTTCTGTGACATGTTCAGCCGTTGCAGGATGCAGATGCAGTTGCGCTGCACATTTGGCAAACTCAAGAAAAATGGCACTGCCCTCAGTACCCTTTGCAAGCCAGCATTGCCAGTGCTGTCCATGTGATTGTGGCATACTGCAGGCTACACAACAGCTACAAGGTCTACAACAGATTGCTGGTTTGCAGATTCAGTATGGACAACCAGAGAGTGCACCTCTCTTGACTGGGGCTGGGTCCAGACGGGCAAGAGAAATCTGCTCAGCTGTCTCTGTGTCCCTCAGCAAGGCAGGGCAATCCTTAGAAGACATAAACATCATACAGGTGACAGAGTGGATCTGAGGATTCGTATTCCAGGCCAGTGGTTGAATACCATCGATCTATTTAAAGAAAGTTCTGGTGACTAAACAGCATGTCACTAAATGCAGGTGCGGAGAACTGCAGAGGCAAATATTACCAATTTGTCAGGCCCAAGTATCTAATTAACTATGTTGAGTTTTTCCTGCATGCAAAGTTTTCATACCTCACCAAGCCAAGTGTGTGAACATTCAGGAGAATGTTAAGATGCTAACTGAACAGCTTCCATCAACAACTTTAATTAACATAATCTCCTTCTGGAAATGTTCAGGTGAGTGAAGGTGGGTTTACTCTGCAGCTAGGAATAAACCCCGCAGCCCATATAAATTTTCTATTGCTATTTTTGGAAATCTAGCTTGAGCTCTGCCAGCATGAATCTGCCCAACTGCTCTGGAAGGCTCGGTCTCAGCTGCAGAATAGACATACCAGTATAGGCCTCCTGTTTCTCCATGTTCCTCATTCCAGATTAGGACAAATTATTTCTGTCATAAAGACTCCGTGCCCTTACTTGACCTATTCTCAGGGCTCTAGAAGACAAAGCAAAGGGAGATAGGAGTTTGAGTGAGCCCTCCTTCTGGAATGGGTTCAGAAATCAAAGTACACATAGTCAAAGTTAAGGGCAATTGCACCTGCATTTCCCTTCTATAGGATACCATGGGCACCCACCCTCATGCTTCCAGATCACTTGTCATCAAATTTCTTGGGGGGAGACACATATCTCTCTCCCTTCTGTCTGTAGCACACCCAGAATGACCAGTTCTCTGCCTTCCCTGTGTTATTCCCAATGAAAGTCAGGTTGCCTAAGCAGGCTTCTCTTGCCTTTTCTTTAGAGACTAATAACAGAGGAATTGTCAACAGTTATAAGTTTCCACTCAGCTCTTTCTATGCAAACTTATTTGTTTTCATTAGAAAGAAAACATACTGAAAACAATAAAAGAGCCTACATATATGCTAATAAGCTTACCATGGATCACTCCAATTCTGACATGGGCTCTGGCTGCTGATTAGTCCTAACCCCACAAACAGGCCCATTTGATATCCACCAGTTAATAACTCCCCTCAGAACTAGTACACCCATGAAAATTATCAGCCATCCTTTATGCAGTTTAGAAGTATTTGAATTGGAGTTTCAAAATTAGTGATGTGTAGACAGCGCCAAATTTCAAAATAAGCTACACAGTTTGCGGAGCTCAAATTGCCGTAGCTTATTTCTTTGTAGATGTACCCTATCTGATTTACTAGTTGCATAGGATGCCTATCCACCTGATCTCTTTCCACCTCCCCTCCTCCGCATCCCCATGTCTGATAGGTAGGTTTTTCATGTATTCTACTTGTTTCCTATTGATCACAGTGACCTATTCTAGGTTCCACAGTGTTTCTAAATTAACCAGTTGTGACAGACACTCTGCCCAAATGCTTTATGAAATTGTATTATGGATACAAATGTGCATAATTCAAAGATGCTTTGGACAAAATGCCTCATATAATCCATACATTTTAATGTCATAATCTGCGGGATCTGTATATCTTATTTTGATGTATGTATCATCCCTATCTATAAAATAAAAGACAGAACTATGTAGCACTTTAAAGACTAACAAGATGGTTTATTAGGTGATGAGCTTTCGTTGGCCAGACCCTTTGTGAAAGCTCATCACCTAATAAACCATCTTGTTAGTCTTAAAGTGCTAAATAGTTCTGTCTTTCGTTTCAGCTACACCAGACTAACACAGCTGCATCTCTATCCCTATATATGAAGTTAGAGATGTGGGGTAGGAAATGGTTTATGGTTTTAAATATGCAAATGAAAGCCATCAAGAGTGTTTCCAATGCTCAGACACTTCAATGTCTGGATGATCACCTGTAAACAACCTCCTCTGTCCTTTAAGTCTAAGCAGTGGTTGGTCTTAGGAAGACATGTGACTACCCCAACTGGTAGGATCTAACCAGGTAATTTTCCATGGAAGGGTGGAATATAGAAACAAAGAATTACTGCCCAAAAGGAAGTTCATTTAGAATACAAAGTTTTCAGTCTCTTGTTCTTTGACACACCCAAGAGAATAACCTGAGACACCAGATGGAAAAAAATCTTCCCTGGCTTGGAGTTTTAGCCAAAATAAGAACAGTTTTAGGGTAGGTTTGCAATAAATTTCAGTATATTAGAACTAGCTATTTGTTTTCTTTTATTTTAAATTTGTAGTTTGCTCTGCTCTCTTTTCACTTGCAACCACTTACATTTTACTCTATGTCCTTAATAAAATTAGTTTTATTTACTATCAAGCCCAGTGTAAATAATTGTTACCTGGGGGAGCAATCAGCAATCCTTCTTTTCATTGTTAAAGGGGGCTTGCTTGAATGGTCTATTTGGGATTCTGATCACATTTGGGTGGGGCAGTTTCCTGGATGCTATGCCTGAAGCAGCAGACTTATTCAGTGTCTGCATTGCTCTTTGGGGACGTGATCTCAGCTCTCTGCCTTAGCTGGGGGAGATCAGGCGATCTGGCCCAGCAGGATAGGTGGTGTGAAGCTCCAGAGAGCTAAAAGGTGAGTGTCAGTGGTTTCATCAGCACACCGGGAGGCAGCCACAATAGGTCACCTGTGACCATACTCTGTCACACCATTGATACAGAAAAATACAAAACAAAATTATGCAATCAGTGCTAAATTCTTCTGGTGTTGCTCGTACAATGTATTGAAAATTGGTCAGACATTCTAAATAACAATGTAATGTTTTACAAAAATAATCAATGATCAATTTTTTATTTACTCTTATTAAAAAGATATGCACTTACACATGAAACAGAACATTAAAAAACATTAAAACAACTAAATGGGCTTTATCAAAACTAACTAAACATGATTTTCATTAGGATTCAAAGTATACAACCATAAAAACCCAGGAAATTATTTTAAAGGAAAAACAATAAAACAGATGCAGATCTTGACTGGAATCAGAACTCAGCAGTACAAATCACATTTTCATTCAGAAAATAAATTCATTGTTGAACAATCAAAGTGAAGGATTTTACAACTCGAAATAACTTTCATTGCTTTTCTAAACCAAGGATAAAAGAGAGAGTAAATCAAAGGATTAATGGCAGAGTTGGAATAAGCAAACCAAAACGTAATGTCATAGACAAGACCTGAACTTGTGAAGCTGAGGAAATCATTAATTATTACAATTATAACATAAGGTGACCAGAATGCCAAAAAAGCTATCACAGCTATGCCCAGAGTTTTAGCAGCTTTCCTCTCTCTTTTGGCAACTCTGTCACTGTAATTAATAGATGACTGGGTGTTGTTGTTCATAATTTCTATCATTCTAGCTTGTCGTTTAGCCACAGCAAAGATCCTGCTGTAAAGTGCTATCATAGTAAAGAAAGGTATTATAAAAAGTAGAAAGGATACAACCACCCATGTTTTGCTGAAGTAAAGCTGACAGCTCCCAATACAGGAGGGGGTATTTAGGGATTCTTGCATTCCTTTGTTATAAGCGCCAATATATACTATAGAAAAACTGTATATTAAAGAAAATGTCCAGGCAGCAGCTATGAACATGCCTGAAACAGGCACTGTGAACTTAACTGGATAAATTAAAGGGTTGTTGACAGCAACATATCGATCAACAGAGATGAAACACAAGTGAAATATTGATGCTTGACAGAAAGATAGGTCCAAACAACAGTGAAATCTACAGAATGTTTCCCCAAAATACCAACATGTTTCAACAGATCTTACAATGCTGAAGGGCAACACAGTCAGACCCAAACCAAAGTCAGTACACGCCAAGGAGGCAACCAAAAAATTTGTAGGTGAGTGAAGCTGTTTGAAATAAGCAATTGAAACAATTACCATTAGGTTTCCACATACAGTAAGAATCGTTAACAAACCAAGCAGAATATACAAGGTTATTCGGAGTCCAGAAGATAATGGTATTCTATAGCAAGATTCATTCATGTTTTCAAAGCAGTATTGCAAATCTTCCTTTTCCAAAAAAGTTGAGTTCATTATTTATCCTCAAAGTCTTATTTTTGAGCTTCTGAACTGATGTTTTTGATCTAGGAAAGGTAAAATATGCTTCTGTTGCTAACTTCTGAAAAAAAAATGTGGAGATCAATAAAGTAACTCGACAACCTTATTCTGAACACAGAAATTAAGATTAATTCAGAAAGTTAAAAAAATGTAGAAATATAAGATCTCAAAAGCAGCAGATTTTTTCTGGTGATTTAAAATAAGAAAAAAATAAATTATTGGGATTATCGTATCTGGATTTATGAGTCATTCTTACTTGATTTTCGCCTGCTAATTCCTCATCTTCTGAGAAACTCCTTTTCATAAATTGATTTTACAGGCTATGAAGCGAACACTGGAAGAGGCTTGCAATTTATATTAGTGTTTTCTCCCCTGAGATTCTTGTGTTGGAGTTAATTTCAAAGCCTGTTCACTCTTCTCCCAAAGCAAAATGAATGAATCAGAACAGGACTCACTGATCTTTCCAGATAACTAAGTTCCTGTCATGGAAGATGGGAACACTAAACTGAAAATGAGGCACAAAAAATGTTAAATTATGTGTGAGAGAAAACAATGATTTACTATCACAACTTCAAGTAGCTATAGACTATTTGTCATAAATCAAGAAATCTCCTTTCCACCTATATTTAAATCGGGATTAGTCCACATTAGAAATTTAAATCAGCATAACTACATCACTCAGGGTCCACATCCCTGTGAGGTGTAGGTAAACTGATTTAAATCACCATATAGACACCACTTCTGTGATAGAAGAATTCTTCCATTGGCCTATCTACTACCTGTCCTATGCTGATCTTTTCACGGCTGTTTCACTGACGTAGTTCTGTCTACACATAAAAGCTATGCTGCTGTAGTGTATTAAGTATAGACATGTCCTTATTCTTATGCCAGTCTTCAGCCCCTATCCTGCAAACACTTATCCACATATGAAGCTCTTCTTACATAAGTAGCTCCACTGAGTTTAACAGTCCTAGGGAATGTCTACACTACAGCACTAATTCGAACTAACTTAATCTGAATTAGTTAATTCGAACTAAGCTAATTCGAATGAGTGTATCTAGACCTAAAAACTAATTTGAATTAGCGTTTTGCTAATTCGAAATAGCATATCCACATTGAGTGGACCCCGAACCGAAGTTAAGTCTGGCCGGAACCAGTGCTGGCAGAACATCAGGTTAGGACTTAGAGCGTGAAGCTGCTGCCTCATGCTAGCCGAGGGCTGTGCTTAAAGGGACCCGAGCCCCACCCCGGACAGACAGTTCTCAGGGTTCCCTGCTTGCTTGTCTACCTCGATGAGGGTCAGCAAAGCTGTCCTGGCTTAGAGTGCCGGGAGTGCCCTCACTCGACACATCACAGCACTCGGCCATCACTCCTGCTGCACTTGCCGCAGGCTGCCATCCGGGGGGGGGTCAATCGGGGGGCTGTCAGGATCCAGGAGGCCCTGAAGAAGAGCTTCCACCCCAAGGAGCCCACAGAGCCACCCCAGTCTTCCCCATCGGGGGCTCATGCCCCATTCCTCCCTCACCTCCTTCCACTTACTCCTTCCTAGCCCCCCTTCCTGATGTACAAAATAAAGGACACGTATGGTCAAAAATAGAAACTCTCTTTATTTAACAAAACGGGGGAGGAGGGAATTAACCTCTGGGGTGATTGGGAAAAGGAGGTGGGAGAGGGGAAGAGAGAAGGTGGAACAAGGGAGGGGGAAACCTGGGAGGAGAGAGCTGGAAGGGGGAAGCCAGGGGAAGAAGGAGGTGAAGTATAAAACTATGGTATGCTATATCATCAGTACTGTGTACAAATGTGGTCTCCTCACCTCAAAAAAGATATTTTGGCCTTGGAAAGGGTTCAGAAAAGGTCAACTAAAATGATTAGAGGTTTGGAACAGGTCCAATATGAAGAGAGGCTAAAGTGACTGGGACTTTTCAGCTTAGAAAAGAGGAGACTGAGGGGGGATATGATAGAGGTATATAAAATCATGAGTGGTGAGAAGGTGAATAAAGAAAAGTTCTTCATTAGTTCCTATAATATAAGGACTAGAGGACACCAAATGAAATGAATGGCCAGCAGGTTTAAAACTAATAAAAGAAAGTTCTTCTTCACACAGAGCATAGTTAACCTGTGGAACTCCTTGCCACAGGAGGCTGTGAAGGCTAGAACTATAACAGAGTTTAAGGAGAAGTTAGATAAATTCATGGAGGTTGGGTCCATGGAGTGCTATTAGCCAGAGGGTAGGAACGGTGTCCCTAGCCTCTGTTTGTGGAAGGCTGGAGATGGATGGCATGAGACAAATGGCTTGGTCGTTGTCTTTGGTCCATTTCCTCCGGGGTATCTGGTGCTGGCCGCTGGCCACAGACAGGCTACTGGGCTAGATGGACCTTTGGTCTGACCCAGTACGGCTATTCTTATGTTCTAAGCTCAGGGCTCAGGGTCGGGGGTCTCATTGGAACAACTTGATTTTCATGCAAACCTGCTCCTGGGTTTGCATGTGGCCTTTGGTGGCCAAGCTGCCAGCTATCCTGCCCTAGATGGCCGCATTCCTGTGCCTTGTACAGAGGTCATGGACATTGGAGGTCTCCCCCCAAACCTCGATGAGGTCCACAATCTCTGCACTAGACCAGGCGGGCGCCCGCCTCTTGCAGCCCCGGGTAGGCTCCTGGGAGCCGCCAGCCTAGTCCTGGGAAGAGGCGGATAGCTGGGTGGCAGCGGGTGGCTGGCTCATGCTGCGCCAGGTGCACAAGCACTGGCACAAGCACTGTAGCCAGACCGTGCCCCTTTAAGGGCTCCAGGGCAGAGAGGGGGGCAGAAGAGTTTCCCTCGTGGTGCCCAGAGTGGCCACCAGGGCAACCTGGGAAGGGCTAGCCTCCAACTAGTTCGAATTAAGTGGCTACACAGCCCTTAATTCGAACTACTTAATTTCAACTAGGTTTTACTCTTCGTAGAATGAAGTTTACCTAGTTCGAATTAAGCACTCCGCTAGTTCGATTTAAATTCAAACTAGCAGTTTGTATGTGTAGCCCCTATTAAAGTTAATTCGAACTAACGGCTGTTAGTTCGAATAACTTTGTAGTATAGACATACTCTTAGAAAGTACCCAGATTTCACATCCTGATTTGTCATTGGCTGAGAAGATCAGTGGCAAAGGCTATATCTGCACTGCGAGGTTTTTTTTCTGAAAAAGATATACACATTGGCTACGTCTAGACTGGCATGATTTTCCAGAAATGCTTTTAATGGAAAAGTTTTCCATTAAAAGCATTTTCGGAAAAGCGCATCTAGATTGGCAGAACACTTTTCCGCAAAAGCACTTTTTGCAGAAAAGTGTCCATGGCCAATCTAGACATGCTTTTCTGCAAAAAAGCCCCAATCGCCATTTTTGCGATCGGGGCTTTTTTGCGGAAAACAAATCTCTGCTGTCTACACTGGCCCTTTTGCACAAAAGTTTTTCAGAAAACGTCTTTTGCCCGAATGGGAGCAGCATAGTATTTCTGCAAAAGCACTGACAATCTTACATGAGATCGTCAGTGCTTTTGCGGAAATTCAAGCGGCCAGTCTGGACACAGCCCACGTGAATTGCAATGTGCGTACCTTTTTCCACTTGTTTTTTTTTTGGAAGAGGCTTTTTGAACATTTGGCCCATCTGCACATGGCCAAATGTGGGAAAAACCTCCTCTTTTGGAAGATCCCTTATTTCTCATAAAATGAAATATGGGGTGCCAAAAGAACACACCTGCTTTTTCGAAACTGTTCTGAAAATACAGACATGTTCCCTAGACTCTGCAGTCTAGACATAGCCAAAAAAGTGCTGATGGTGTTGGAAAGATAGGCTGCAATGTTCTGTTGCTATGTTAACAATAAAAAAACTTCATCAGAACATTTTGTAACTCATCCTGAAAAAAAAATTCAGGCTCTTCAGTGTAACCCAATATATTACATATGGTGCCTTCCAGAATGAATTGTATTCTTTAATGCTTTTTGTAGAGCTGGAGCAAGAGAAACTTGGTTATAGGAAAGGTAAAGAAACTTTTCCCTCTGACAACATAGTGAAAATAAATGTGTAATGATTCAGATAGATCAGATGCCACCTAATCACGCAAGTATCTGGAGATACAAAAGAAATTGAATCTGGTTGAGAAGTTCCAGTAAGTATTTGTAATGGCACATATGAGAATCTAAAAGCCTGCTTCTCCACATTGTCACACCAATTCGATGCACTGGCATTACACTGCTGACTGGCATCAAATTGGTGTAAACGAATGGAGGATAGAACCCTAAAAGTTGTGATAAAGCCTAACGGCCATGAGAGTTTACTGGGCTAGAGACAGTAGGGGTATGTCTACACTACAAAGTTAATTCGAACTAACAGCCATTAGTTCGAATTAACTTTAATAGCGGCTATACATACAAATCGCTAGTTTGAATTTAAATCGAACTAGCGGAGCGCTTAATTCAAACTAGGTAAACCTCATTCTACGAGGAGTAACGCCTAGTTTGAATTAAGTAGTTCGAATTAAGGGCTGTGTAGCCACTTAATTGGAACTAGTTGGAGGCTAGCCCTTCCCAGGTCTCTTTAGCCTCTCTTCATATGGAACCTGTTCAGCACTTGGGGATTACAGTGAATGAGAAGCTGGATATGAGTCATCAGTGTGCCCTTGTAGCCAAGAAGGCTAATGGTATATTAGGGTGCATTAGGAGGAGCATTGCCAGCAGATCCAGAGAAGTGATTATTCCCCTTTATTCGGCTCTGGTGAGGACACATCTGGAATATTGTGTCCAGTTCTGGGCCTCCCACTATAGAAAGGATGTGGACACACTGGAGAGGGTCCAGCGGAGGGTGACCAAAATGACGAGGGAGTTGGAGCGCATGACCTATGAGGAGAGACTGAGGGATTTGGGTTTGTTTAGTCTGCAAACGAGAAGAGTGAGGGGGGATTTGATAGCAGCCTTGAAGGGAGGTTCCAAAGAGGATGGAGAGAGGCTGTTCACAGTAGTGACGGATGGCGGAACAAGGAGCAATGGTTTCAAGTTACAGTGGCGGAGGTCTAGGTTGGATGTTAGGAAAAACTATTTCACTAGGAGAGTGGTGAAGCACTGAAATAGATTACCTAGGGAGGTGGTGGAATCTCCATCCCTAGAGGTGTTTAAGTCTCGGCTTGACAAAGCCCCGGCTGGGTTGATTTAGTTGAAATTGGTCCTGCCTTGGACAGAGGGCTGGACTTGTTGATCTCCTGAGGTCTCTTCCAGTTCTATGATTCTATGATTCCATGAAATAGACTGACTGATTGATTGACTGATTGATTGGAAAATGTCAGTAAAAATGATTTGGTTTTTTTACATACATAGATTGGAGGAAATACGTTATTTTTCCCGTTTAAAAAAATGGTGTCAGCAATTTCATTTTGAAATTCTAGCATCTTCATGGCTTTTTAGTAGGAACTTGAAATCTGGTAGTATGTCAGGGGGGATGGCCGTCTGCCATGTGCCTTTTGCCATCTCCATGAAAATTCACACAAATTAGGCCATGTTGCAACTCTTTGAAAATCTTAGTTCACACATATTCACTACGGCTACGTCTAGATTGCATCCCTTTTTCGTAAAAGGGATGCAAATTAGACGTATCGCAATTGCTAATGAAGCGGGGATTTAAATCTCCCCCACTTCATTAGCATAAAAATGGCTTCCGCTTTTTTTCGGCACGGAGCTATGGTTTGACAAATTCTCTGGTTCAGCTCCTGTAAGGTCCTGAGAGTTTAGGACTAAAGAAGTTCTATCTGTAGAGACTTATTAGTTTGTCAGCTAACTTCCGAAGATTCCATCTGCACTGGGCATTGTCTGTCCCTCACAACTCTTATTTACTGACCATACTTCATATGTGACATTCCTAAGCAATGATTGAGCATGTACCAGCTTATTATTGCAAGGCCCCATGGAACTTCCTCAGAAATTGCTCCTCATAGCAGCCAGAGGCAGGTGTGGCATAAGACACAGGCACTGAGAGCAGGGAAACTTTCTTTCATTGGCAGGCAAAGAGGAGAAGTGGGCAGCAAGTTACCTGACTAAAGAAGTTGATTCTATTCTTGCCTCTGCCACAGAGTTCCCTGTGTGATATTGGGCAAGTCATACAAAACTTTTCACGCTAATTGTGAGGTCTTCCTTTTCTGGGTGTCTATCCTGAGAGACTTCAGGTCTGATTTGTGTAGTGCTGATAACTCATAGCAGTGGTTTTCTTCAATGAGAGCAAATAAAGTGCTATAACATGCCAAATGCAAACTCAGGTCACAAGCGTGCCAAAGAGAACTCAAGTAGGGTATCCAAAAATAGGTAGGGTTCTGTGCACATTATCAGTATATTTTGCCTACCATATAGGCACCATTTATACTACTTTAAACCTTTCTCCCAATCTGAGCAAAATGTATATAGGACAGCATAAGGCCTACCAACTGCTTATGTTCTCAACATAGGGTTTAGGTGGATCTTGAATAATACATAGACTTTAGACGCCTTCTCCACAGAGAGTTATTTCACCTGCTCAGAAGAATTTATTTTCTTTTTTTTATTGTTCCTCACTGTCATCAAATCTATCTCTATCTCTATCGATGGATATTAGAGGGTGTCTGTCTGTCTGTGAGTCCACCTGTCTGTGCGTCTGTTTGTCTATTTGTTCAAGAACTGCTCCTAAACCATAAGAGCTGGGATCACCTATTTTGGTATGCAGTTTCCTCTTGCTGTAACTTAAACCAAGCTCAGGGTTTGGTTGTGCCTGGAAAACAGGAAGTGCTGGGAATCGGACTATTTCCCATAACACGGGAAGGAAGGGGGCAAAGAGAGAAGGAATGAAAAAGGGAGGGGCATTGAGAGGGGAGAGACGCAATGCTGAGAGCCTAGATCTAGACGACAAGCTTCTTTCGAAAGATAGCATCTAGACTGCAACCACATCTGCAACAGTCTGGATGCTCTCTTTCAAAAAAGACCTGTTTGCATTCAAGAATGCCTTTTTTCGAAAGAGCTCTTTCAAAAAAAGGCACTTTCTCGTAAAAAGAGGTTTACCGCGGTCAAAAAACCAGCCATGTTCTTTTGATTTAATTTTGAAAGAATTTGGCAGCAGTCTAGACAGAAGGGAAGTTTTTTTCAAAAAAAGGCCACTTTAAAAAAAAACAAAAAAAACCTGTAGTCTAGACACACCCTCTGTGGCTACTGGGAGCAGCTGCAGCACCAAGAGAGTGGCCAGCAAGGCTCAGGCTCTGCCATCTCGCCTGCAAACATACCAGTAAGGAGCCCCCTTGCCTGAAACCTGGAGCCTGCCCTCTCCGCCCACCCCAGAGAGCCTGCCGACATGGGGGGCTGCTAGAGGAGGGAGCAGTCCCTGGAGCCTAGTGCCTCCCCACACAGCCTGCAGTCTGGAGAGGAGCTACTGGGGGGTCAGTCCCCAAAGCCTTGCCTCCCCAGACAGCCTGCAGGTTGCAGGGGGGGGGAAGCGCTGCAGAAGGGGCAGCCCCCGGAGCTTTGCCCCCCACGCAGATAGCCTGCAGACCGTGGAGGTAGGGGACGCAGGAGGCGTGGCAGCCTGTGAAGCCTTGTCTCCTCCCCCCCTCCCCCCGACTGCCTGCAGGCTGCAGGGGAGGGCATCTGGGTGGGATGCTGGCAGGGGAGTGCTGTCCTGGCCCTCTAGGAGGAGTTGCCACCAGGACCATTCATTGTTTTTTAAAGTTTTTTCAGTTACAGATTGACATGGCTGTCCCTCTGATGCTTTTAAACCCAGTTCTGTCAATCATGCCCCTTGGGCCATGTGTTCAGATTGACAGAGTCCCTCTGCCTCATTAGGCTCTTGCAGTAGTTTACCTCATCCTGTGCTAGTGAAAATAACCATCAAACTCCAAACAGAGCAGCTCCTGACTTCCTAGTCAGGTTTAGGGTGTTAACAGCCTGAGCCTTAGGATCCTACCAAGCAACTTAGTTATCAGATGAGCTCTCCCCTCACAAATCAGTTCTCCAGTCTTTTGTCCAAGGTGTTTCCTTTTGGAATTTAAGACCACCCCTATTTAATGACCCTCTGTGATTAGGCCTTTGCCACTGCACTTGTGGAATTTCAGGCCAATACATAGAGATAAAAGGACAACAGAGAAGACAAAAAGCTGCACATTCAAAATGAAGTTTGCAGCTTGGTAAGGAGAGTGCTATAATACAGAGCTCTCATAATCATGCACAAAATTCATAAATTGTATATGTGATTGATACAGAGGTTTTTGGGCCAAGATCATAGGTAACTTCTCTAGTAAGGAGACGTGATGCAAGGCCGGGATGATCAAAGGACTATATTGGGCAACATGCAGGACAAAAATAGTATCTGGAGACAATATGCATGAAGTGGACTTCCTGAGAAATATCTAGGAGAGGTGAATACAAATTCCCCACCTCTGATTATGCAAAAGCCTTTTGAAGCTATACCCTGAGGACCTAAGGCCAATATCAAAGACCCAAGCTGAATAAAGGAAGGGCTGAACTTCTCTTGCTTGTTCTGGTTCTGAAGCAGAGACAGTTATGAACTAGCAGCCACAGGAAAAACTGAAAATGTAGGTTTGGAAGGACTGATGCCAAGATTGGAGTTGAGGTGTCTATGAAGCTCTTTAGTGTGCATTACCTCAGGTAAACTTTCATTGTTTTCAAATGTTTTCTCTGTAATACTTCCAGAGGTGATTTTAAAAATAAAGTACTCATTTTAAATACCTGTCTGGTCACTCATAATTGCTGGCATTTACAGCTGTTCCAAGAGTCAGTAAAAGGCAGGTTCTAGCTTATTTAGTCAGTTCTGGCTTGCTGAGCATAGCTTATTACAAGCAAGGAACAGCACAACCTGGAAAAATCCTGGTCTGGATGTAGAGAGATGTAGGTCTCTTCCCAAGCTGGATGGTGGCTAAAACTCTGGAAGCCTACGCTCTTGAGGAATCACATAGAGGGATACAGAATAATAGGGTTGGATGAGACCTCAGGAGGTCATCAAGTCTAGCCTGCTGCCCAAAGCAGGACCAATCCCAACTAAATCAACCCAGCCAGGGCTTTGTCAAGCCGATACTTAAGAACCTCTAGGGATGGAGATTCTACCACCTCCCTAGTGCTTCCCCACCCTCCCAGTGAAATAGTTTTCCGTGATATCCAACCTAGACCTCCCCCACTTCAACTTAAGACCATTGCTCCTTGTTCTGCCATCTGTCACTACTGAGAACAGCCTCTCTCCATACCATTTGGAACCCCGCTTCAGGTAGCTGAAGGCTGCTATCAAATCTCCCTTCACCTTTCTCTTTTGTAGACTAAACAAGCCCAAATCCCTCAGCCTCTCCTTGTAAATCATATGCTCCAGTCCCTTATTCATTTTGGTTGCCCTCTGCTGGATTTTCTCCAATGCATCCACATCCTTTCTGTAATGGGGGGGGCCAGAACTCGATACAATACTGGGGCCTCACCAGTGCTGAATAAAGGGGAATACTCACTTCTTTAGTGCTACTGACAATGCTCCTCCTAATGCATCCTAATCACCCTAATATGCCATTAGCATTCTGGATATGTTGACTCATATCCAGCTTCTCATCCAGTGTAATATCCAGGTCCTTTTCTGCTGAACTGCGGCTTAGTCAATCAGTCCCCAGCCTGTAACAGTGCTTGGGATTCTTCTGTCCCTAGTGCAGGACTGTGCACTTGTCCTTGTTGAACCTTATCAGGTTTCTTTTGGCTCAATCCTCCAATTTGTCTAGGTCACTCTGGACCCTATCCCGGCCCTCCAACATATCTACCTCTCCCTCTAGCTTAATGTCTCCCGCGAACTTGCTGAGAGTGCAATCCATCCCCTCATCCAGGTCATTAATACAGATGTTGAATAAAACTGGCCCTAGAACCGACGCTTGGGGCACTCCACTTGATACCGACTGCTAACCAGACATCGAGCCATTGATCACTAACGGCAGCTAGGAGGAAATTTAGGGCTGCCCTCGTTTGCAATAGTAGCTGCATTGGACCACAGCAGACACCAGGCTCAGGATGACATAAATTGCTGCAATCTTGTTCTAATCTTAGCACTGGAATGAGTTTGGCCCCATGTGTTGAAAAATGGCATAAAACAAGTGAAAAGGAGAGAGAGAGAGAGAGAGAGAGAGACTCCATTGCAAGATTAATAAAAGCAGGATTGATTTTCTTTGATACATGATTTATTATATATGACCACAATTTCCTCAGCTGTTATTCCCGAAAAAACAATTCAATAGTAATACTCAGATAACACCTCATTGCTGTGGGAACCAGATACATTTGCCTTCAAAAAATAAAGAAATATCTTACAATGAGACCTAGCTCAAACATATGCATGACTGTATATAGTTACAAAAGCTTCAGAGGGGTAGGTGAGTTAGTCTGTAACAGGAAAAATTTAAAAAACAACAAATAGTCTAGTAGCACTTTAAAGACTAACAAAACATGTAGATGGTATCATGAGCTTTCATGGGCACAACCCACTTCTTCAGATGACTAGAGTGTTGGAAGTCCAGATCGAAGAATAAATAAGGGAAGGAGGTGGTGGGTGGAGGGAAAGAAGGTGAGGAAGAAAAAAAGACGGTGAGTAGATAAGCTTCAGAAGGATAGTCGAGCGAGTCTGTTAACAGGAAAAAATTAAAAAACAACAGTCTAGTAGAATCTTAAAGACTAAATAGTCACAAGAAAACGACTGTCTCGTGATGAATCAAAATAGTTTGCTTTATGATGTTTTTCAGACTCTATGAACCTGTCAGTGATTACATCCTTTACCAGGGAGAATTCACTTTCTGGGATCATTACTAAATTTCCCTTGTGTTTGCTGTTTTTCCCCTCACTCCACCCCTCATTTCTGAGAGGAAAATGTTCAAGCTAATACAAGTCTGAAGATAAAGAACTACTGAAAGTACGCATCTCTTCCTGCCTGCTGTCCACATTTTAATCCAGGTTGGTATCAGAAGAAATGCTTCTGAAAAGATAAGGCATGCAGACCTTTTCCAACTGCAGGGAAGTCATGGTAGTTTTGCAACTGAATTAAATAGAAAGATCAAACATCAAGGAAATTTAAACAAATAAAAAGGAACAGGTAAAAATAAATTCTATATTATGAGAGAGGAGACACTTTTCAGTAATAAAGATTTTTTGCTACTTGTTTGCTTATTTAAAAATGCCATTGAAAGCTGTATTAATAACAGATATTTTGCTATATTCTAGTATTTATGACCAATTTAGTTAACGTTTTCAGTGTACTAGTAGATATAATGCAACACTTTGGAATTATTGTACTTTGACTCATGTCAACTTTAATTCTCTTTTTCAGACAGACTTAAAATTGGAAGGGGTTAGACCAAACAGTGTCAGTATACAAATGCAAATATTAAACAGACCGGGGTAGTTAACTACAAAAGCACAACATGACTTCAGCACTTCTTCCAAACGATGAAGTACAATACTGCTTTGAGAACATTAATGGATCTTGCTATAAAACATCATGGTCTTCTGGAATCCGAATAACTTTATATGGTGTGCTTGGTTTGCTGACAATTCTTACACTAGGTGGAAACCTCATGGTAATCATTTCAATTGCTTATTTCAAACAGCTTCACACTCCTGCAAATTTTTTGATAGCCTCCTTGGCATGTGCGGATTTTTGTTTGGGTCTGACTGTGCTGCCCTTCAGCAGTATAAGATCTATTGAAACATGTTGGTATTTTGGAGAAACATTCTGTAGATTCCACAGTTGTTTAGATGCATCTTTTTGTTATTCATCAATATTTCACTTGTGTTTCATCTCTATTGATCGATATGTTGCTGTCACTGATCCTTTGATTTACCCAATTAAGTTCACAGTGCCTGTTTCAGGAATGTTCATAGCTGCTGCATGGATATTTTCTTTAACATACAGTTTTTCTGTTGTCTTCTCTGGGGCTAATGACAAAGGGATACGAGAATTAGAAAATGCACTCTCCTGTGTAGGGAGCTGTCAGCTTGTCTTCAACAAAACATGGGTGGTTGTATCCTCTCTACTTTATTTTATACCTTTTTTTACAATGATAGTTCTTTACCACAGGATCTTTGCTGTGGCTAAACGACAAGCTAGAATGATAGAGATTATGAACAACAATACCCAGTCATTTGAAAATTACAGTGACAGAGTTGCCAAAAGAGAGAGGAAAGCTGCTAAAACTCTGGGCATAGCTGTGATAGCTTTTTTGATATTCTGGTCACCTTATTTTATAACTGTAATAATTGATGCTTTTCTTAACTTTATAACTCCACCCCTTGTCTTTGACATTATGGTTTGGGTTACTTATTCCAACTCTGCCATTAATCCTTTGATTTACTCTCTCTTTTATCCGTGGTTTCGAAAAGCAATGAAAGTGATTGTGAGCTGTAAAATCTTCCGGCTTGACTGCTCGACAATGAATTTATTTACAGAGTGAAAACCTATCCGGAACTGAATAGAGCTACTCACATCACATTTCACTGTCATTGCTCTTTTCAATAATATCTGGCTGCATATTTCTTTTTCTGGATGAAATATTGTCATTTCGATTTTATATTTTGTATAATTGTGAAAACAGGTTTATCATATGATAACAGGAAAATGTATTTACACGTACTAATAATGAATACTAAATTATGCTATGAAACAATACCAGAACAACACCTGTTGGTGGTAATTGAGTGACTGAGAAAATAAAATGTGTCTTCAGAATTAAAATAATTCAAAAAAGCATCAAAAATTAGTTTTATAGTGAAATTCATCTCCATTTGTTTGGAAGTACTAATAATACTGAGAAACAGATTGTTTTCCCATCCTTTTAAAGTGTACTTGGCATCATTATTTACTAAATCAGAAACATATATATTGATATTTTACACTCATAGGGTACGTCTACACTACAGCGCTAGTTCGAACTAACTTAGTTCGAATTAGTTAATTCGAACTAAGCTAATTCGAGCTAACGCATCTAGAACTAAAAACTAGTTCGAACTAGCGTTTTGCTAATTCGAACTAGCAAGTCCACATTGAGTGGACTCTGAACAGGGCTTAAGGATGGCCGGAAGCAGTGCCGGCAGGGCATAAAAGGAGGACTTAGAGCATGGAGATGCTGTCTCAGGCTAGCCGAGGACTGCGCTTAAAGGGTCCCGACCCCCACCCCGGACACACAGTTCTAAGGGGTGCCCCGCTTGCAAAGAAGTTCTGGCTTGGAGTGCCCGGAGTACCCACACTGGGCACATCACAGCACTCGGCCATCAGCCCGGCTGCACTTGCCGCAGGCTGCCATCTGGGGAGAGGGGGCAATTGGGGGGCTGCAGGAGAGCTTCCACCCCCAGAAGCCCGCAGAGCCAGCCCAGTCATCCCCATCGGGGGCTCGTACCCCATTCCTCCCTCACCTCCTTCCACTTACCCTTCCCTAGCCCCCCTTCTTATTGATGTACAAAATAAAGATAACGTTTCTTCCAACATTGACTCTGTCTTTATTGAACAAAACTGGGGGAGACTGGGAAAAGGAGGTGGGAGAGGGGAAGAGAAAGGCTGGGAGAAGGGAGGGCAACTAACATGATCAGGGGTTGGGAACAGGTCCCAGATGAAGAAAGGCTACAGAGACTGGGACTGTTCAGCTTAGAAAAGAGGAGACGGAGGGGGGACAGGATAGAGGTCTCTAAAAGCAGGGGTTGGGTGGAGAGGGTGCATTCAGAAAAGTTCTTCCTGAGTTCCCATAAAGAAGGACTAGAGGACACCAAAGGAAAGGACTGGGTAGCAGGCTTGAAACTAGTAAGAGAAAGTTGTTCTTCTTGACAAAGCAAATAGTTAACCTGCGGAACTCCTTGCTGCAGGAGGCTGTGAAGGCTACAACTACAACAGAGTTTAAAGGGAAGTGAGATCAAGTCATGGAGGTTGGGTCCATGGAGTAGTCTTAGCCAGGGGGTAGGAGTGGTGTCCCTGCCCAAAGTTTGTGGAAGGCTGGAGAGGGATGGCACGAGACAAATGGCTTGGTCACTGTCTTCGGTCCATCCCCTCCAGGGTCCCTAGGGTTGGCCGCTGTCGGCAGACAGGCTACTGGGCTAGATGGACCTTTGGTCTGACCCAGGACGGCCATTGTAAGCTCAGGGCTCAGGGTCGGGGGTCTCAGTGGACCACCTTGATTCTCTTGCACACCTGCTCCTGGGTGGCCAGGCTGGCAGCTCTCCTGCCCTAGATGGCCACTTTCCTGTGCCTAGTGCGGAGATCGTGGACGAGGTCCACGATGTCCGCACTAGCCCAGGAAGGTGCCCGCCTCTTGCGGTCCAGGGCAAGCTCCCGGGAGCCGCCAGCCTGGTCCCGGCAAGAGGGGGTGGGCTGGGGGGCATCGGGTGGGTGGCTCTGTGCCGTGCCAGGTGCAGGGTCTGCTAGCTGGGTGCTGGCAGGCTTGCACCTGGCACGGGCACCGTAGTCAGCCCGTGCCCCTTTAAGGGGTCCGGGGCCGGGAGGGGGGCATAGAGTTTCCCTGGTGGTGCCCAGAGTGGCCACCAGGGAAACCTGGGGAGGGCTAGCCTCCCACTAGTTCGAACTAAAGGGCTACACAGCCCTTAGTTCGAACTAGCTAGTTCGAACTAGGCGTTAGTCCTCGTAAAATAAGGTTTACCTAGTTCGAACTAAGCGCTCTGTTAGTTCGAATTAAGTTCGAACTAACGGAGCGCTAGTGTAGCACCTATGAAAGTTAGTTCGAACTAACGTCCGTTAGTTCGAACTAACTTTGTAGTGTAGACATACCCATATATTGCTGACAGCCTATGGATGTTCAAGTGCTTTTGTGATGAGTTAAGTTCCCTAACAGCCATATGGAATGGAGATTATTATCCTCATTTAATGGTTAATAAAATACGCTCCTTTGAAAAACCCAAAAAAAGGGGTTAACCGTCCTGCTGGGTTTTTTTTAAACTGCTGGCAAAACTCCCATTGACTTTTAATGGGAGCAAGAAGAATCCCTAAGGGTATGTCTACACTACCCCGCTAGTTCGAACTAGCGGGGTAATGTATGCATACCGCACTTGCTAATGAAGCCCGGGATTTGAATTTCCCGGGCTTCATTAGCATAAGCGGGGAGCCGCCATTTTTAAATCCCCGCTGCTTCGAACCCCGTGTAGCGCGGCTACACGGGGCTCGAACTAGGTAGTTCGGACTAGGGTCCTATTCCGAACTACCGTTACTCCTCGTGAAACGAGGTGTACCGGTAGTTCGGAATAGGCACCCTAGTCCGAACTACCTAGTTCGAGCCCCGTGTAGCCGCGCTACACGGGGTTCGAAGCAGCGGGGATTTAAAAATGGCGGCTCCCCGCTTATGCTAATGAAGCCCGGGAAATTCAAATCCCGGGCTTCATTAGCAAGTGCGGTATGCATACATTACCCCGCTAGTTCGAACTAGCGGGGTAGTGTAGACATACCCCAACTGACTTCCACATATTCACACAGGAAATGCCCAGCAAGACCAGCCTTTTTTCCAGGGAAGTATTGAGTAGAAATAAGTCTCCTCCATGTGCACAAAGATTCCTCAGACAGGGGAGGGTTCTAGTAATAACAGACACTAAAAGACAATAACATTCTAAGGTGAAATCCAGCTCCCAGTGAAGTCAATGGTAAAACAGTCCTTGACTTTAATAGGCCCAAGATTTTACTCAGGGCTATGTCTACACTGCAGGCTTCCTGTGTAAGAACGGCCATTCCTGTGCAAAAACTTTCAGCGCGTCCACACTGCACGCGTGTTCTTGCTCAAGAAAATTTACAGTAAAGTGTCGGAAGAGAGGGCTTCTTGAGCAAGACCTGTAGTGCTTCGTACGAGGAATAAGCCTTCTTGTGCAAGAAGGCAGTTTGGACGGGCTGCAGGGAGTTTTTGCGCAAGAACTGGCCTCCAGGAAAAAATGCAGGTGGCTGCTTGGATGCTCCATACCCACACTCACAGCTTGCTGGACCCCCCCCCCCCTTAAAGGCCAGGCACCCTGCAGATGCTGCACAGCAGCACCACAGCCAGCACAGCTCCAATGCATGGCTCTGCATTCACTCCAGCTCTGCAGGCATGTCTGCCCCTGAGCCACCCTGAAAGGGTGCACCCGCATCCCAGGAGCCACCCCAGGGCTCCCAGCAGCCATGGAGGGGCAGCAAGTGGTGTGCCCCATGCTGGTCTGGGGCTGAGATGGAGGCCCTCCTGCACCTGTGGGGGTAGGAGGAAGCCCTCCATGACCCCCAGGCCCAGTGCTGCAACGCCAACATCTTTGACCGCATGGCCCAGGTGCTGGCCAAGCAGGGCCACCGGCCTGGATCCTGGAACAGGTCCAGGCCAAAGTTAAGGAGCTGCGCCTGGCCTATGTGAAAGCCAGTGAGGGCAGGGGGGCAGGAGCCGACACCTACCCCCACTCTGAGTGCCTGCACGCCATCCTGGGGGAGATGGTGGTGGAAGGGCCCTCTCCCATGATGGACACTGGACTGCGCACTCCGGTGGTCAGGCCGTCTGACCTGGAGGAGCAGGGAGACCTGACCACCACCTCCGAGGACGAGGGAGAGGACCGCCCACCATCACCCTCCACCTGAAGCCAGTGCCCAGCAACTGGAATGTCTCCTGGGCCTCGTCCGAGACCAGTGACTGATCCTCCGGTGAGTGTAGCAGTTGTCACTCACAAGGGCGGGGGAGCTGGGTGCCCAAGGGGGGGGGGAGTGTCACTTGGGCAGTCCCAGCTGCACACCATGCAGCAATACGTAACACATGCTACCTTGTGCAGCCTGACTGTGTGGCACGTGGACTCAGCAGGCAGCTCCAGGGCACGCTGGGGATCCTGATGCTCACACATGTCCTGCCCAGGGGAAGGCAGGGGGAATGCCAGCAGGAAGGAGCCAAGCCCCAATGGTGCAGGCCAGACCCCACACATTCCGAAGGGTGCCGCACACAGTACACAGCCATGCCTGCCCATGTGACACAGCAGCTGTTCCTGGGAAAAGCACAGTGAGCCAACCTTGTGAGTGTGGCCCCCACAGAGCCCCTTGGCTGCTCCCGGCCCCTAGACTGCCCCTGAGGGAATCCCCCCACTGCGGCCACACACTTCCCTGGGCTACTTATCTGATGGCTGGGGGCGGGGGGGAGAGAAGGGGAAGCAGGCAGCCCGGGGCCTCTGGCCCACTGAGTCTTGCTGCAGGGACACTACACTCCCAGTGGCCCTGGCTCCGTCTCTGAGGAAATCAATTGACAGTAGTCCAAGAACCCAGACCTCATCTGCCACACTTGCTCCCATGTAATGTAGATGTGTACTCAAACATGACTACAGCATCATGGTGTATGCTCACAGTGAGAAGAGTAGAAACCAGTTGCTCTACCTTTGGGAGTGTACACAGTGCTAGACAGACAGACACAGCATGCCAAGTGGCTAGGACACAGACAAGGGGTCTTCATTCACAGTGATGTGTCCCAGTGTAACAATCCATGGAGTTTCACTTCACTCCCAGGATTTTTAACTAGTCCTTATGTGAACAAACACAGGGGATTGATTGGGCCCAAGCCACATTTGTGTGGTGTCATGTGAGGCTCAGGGAGGAGGGCCCGGGGCTCAGGGACACTGTGGGCAGGGCTGACTGACCGCCTCGCTGTCTTCTGTGTTCTCTGCAGTGGGACCAGCCAGGAGTGAGTTTCAAATTCAAATCCCGGGCTTCATTTGAATCGAACGAGGAACGAGGTGTACACATAGTGCGGAATGGCTTGCTAGTTCGAACTATCTAGCCCGTGCCGCGTGTAGCCGCGAGGCATGGGGTTCGAACAAGCCGGCATTTAAAAGTGGCGCCGGCCGGCTTATGCAAATGAAGCCCGGGAAATTCAAATCCCGGGCTTCATTTGCAAGTGCGGTATGCCTACATTACCACCCTAGTTCGAACTAGCGGGGTAGTGTAGACATACCCCTTCAGAGCAAGCAGCACATGTAGCCATGACTTCCACTAGTTCAAGTTCCATCGGTGCCAGTTTCCAGGGGCACAAAAGAGCACCAGCATGGAGAGTGCAGATCTTGGACCTCATGGAGGCATGAAGGGAGGAATCCATTCCCCCTGAGCTCCGAAACTGCAGAAGAAACACCAGTATCTATGTGAAGATAGTAAAGTGACCAATGGAGAGAGGATACTCCAGGGGCTCCCAGCAGTGCTGTGTTAAAATAAAGGAGATGATGCAGTCCTCTCACAAAACTAAGGAGGCAAATGGATAGTCTGGTGCATTACAGCAAACATGTCGCTTCTACAAACCAGCTGCATATGATCTTGGGGGGGACCCGACCAACTTCACAAGCCTGACCATGGAGTCTGCCCAAGATACTCAGGGCAGCAGCGTGGACAGTGGGGAGGAGAAGGGCCAGCTGACGAGTGGCGAAAGCCAAGAACTTTTCATCACTTTGGAGACAATCCTCTCCTCCCAGGGAATCTCGCAGTCGGGTACTTCTGGTGTGTTCCTAATTTTTTTTCTTGCTATAAGTGGGTTAAGGCAATTGAGTGTTGTATGTGGTATATTCTATGCATACACAAAATGGAGGGGCCCAGAACAGCTTGTTCATGTGTCTGGAGATGGAGCATGAATCCTCCCTGAATATCTCCATGAAGCTCTCATATAGGAACTCTTTGATTCTTCTCACAAAGTTTCTGGGGAGGTCTGCCTTATTCCATTCTCCACAGTAGGACACCTTCCCATGCCAAGCCAGCAGTAAGTGGTCTGTCAGTACGTGGTGTCATTGCAGCACAAAGCATTGCTGCATAAGGCCCAGGTTTCAGGCCACACTCAGTCAGCATCAGCACCCTATCACTCTGTGTGATTTGGAGAAGACTGATATCTTGCATGGCAATCTGGATGAAGGAGGAGGGGAAGCTATTAACTGCTGCCTCTGCTGCTAGCAGGGCTTCAGCCTCTGACACCTCTTCCCTCCCTCCTGCTCTCCTGCTCATAAGTTCCTTCTTCTCCCAGGAGGCAGGGTGTAGCAGGAACAGAGGAGGGAAGCTGCGTGAACCACTGCCCTGCCCCTGCCATCCCCACCTGCAGTGTTCTGCCCTAGCAAGCCCCTTGCCATGCCTGCCTCCAAACCACATGAGTCCAGATGTTCCCTTGAGAACTTTGTTGCTTACCTGCTGTACACTGGCCACTCTAAACATGGTTTTGGCCTTGCACAGAACACATCTTCATTATCTTTAGAGAGACCTTCACTGTATGTTAACAGATTAGGTTTTAGGCTCCACAATGTATCTCCTGTAATGTGTACCCTTGTAACTTTTCATTACAGTAGGGTCAGCAAGGAGCTTGCTGCATACTCCCCTGGCTCCAGCAGCTGTCCAGCTTGCACAAATCTGCGGGTGAAAATGGACAAAGGAAGACATGTTTAAGGAACAAACTGAGTGGAGGCATATGTTTCCTGAGGAGATGCAAATGGTGTGGTAGGAGAGGATAGCAGAGTGATAGGAGAGGAGACTGTGCAGGGAGCAGCACGCGAAGAAACAGGAGAATGTCTTTTCATCCCTGCTGCCTGTGATGGAGCTCCTGGCAGAGAGGAACCCTCCCTACCCCATGTAGAACAACTTTCCCTTCTCACCCAGTTCCATAGTTTCTACCCCCAAAAACAATCAGGGGGTATTCAAGGGCAGCCTCACACTCAGACTCTAAGGTCTCGGAAGGCAAAAGGCTGCCCTCACATTTCTGATACCCCTCCCCATTTCAGGTCCCACCATTGACTTATTTTCTTTCCCTGCTGTCTTCCCTAAATAAAAACACATGATCTCTGACCAACAGTCTCTTTATTGCTTGTATTTCAGGGCTGGGGTGAGAGATTACATGCAAACATACAATGCAGGGGAACCTCATTGAGAGCAACATGCATGACTCTCAAAACTGGCCATTCATAAAACTTCCTTTCAAAGCCTTTCTGATTTGCACTGTCCCGTGCTGTGCTTTCCTTATCACCCTGGTTGGCTGCTCAAAATCTCTGGCTAGGAGTTCTGCCTCAGCCCTCCATTCTCCTGATGCTTCATTTGCAGTTCCCTACATGCTCTATGACAGAGCAGACAAATGTAGTTAAATGTTGAACCAACATAAAGCAAATGTTTAGATTCAGGACTATCACAACATTTTATTTTGATAGAACAAGTTGAAATAAAACATTGTGTTATTTCCAAATCAAAATTATGCTAAAGTTTTCATTCTGTAAAAAGTTGAGATGTTTCAGCTTTTCATCAATATAAAAACAAATGTCAACTGTCAAAATTTCCCAGGGGCCAGAAATTCTGACTTTTGATCAGCTTTACTTTTGATTGGAGGGAAAGAGCTATTTCAGTGAAGTTGGGGATAACATTTCTCACTGTAGCCATTTGGGCACTCAGGGTTAGTGAGGATCCAGTTCAAAAACCTCTTATGTGATGGTTTCCATCAATGGTGATGTTACTGCAAAGCCAAGTTCCCCAGACTCTTTCTCACTACATCTTCTGTTGAGTCCTGCATTCCCAGGACAGAAGGCACCATTGCAGTCATCTAGTCTGACCTCCCATAGGACACAGGCTAAGTTCCTTCCAGGGTACACACCTGCACAGCTGCACACACAGAATTCTAAGCCCACTCACCTCCTCACAGAGCCACGTAGCAACACCCACTTTCCTGCTGGACCTGGAAAGTGAGTGGTATAGCTGCTTCGGCGGCCAGGGCCACGTGGAAGGAGGCTGCTCTGGTGGCTAGGGTTGGGGCTGGGGTCACATGGTAGAGGCCTCCTGGCAAGCAGCTGTTCTGGCTGCTCTAGTGGCTGGGGACTCATGGCAGGTGGCTGTTCTGACGGTTGGGAATGGGGCCTCATGGCGGGTGGCTTCTCTAGAGGCAAATAGGGAACAGGGCTACATATCAGGTGGCTGCTCTGGCAGCCAAGGTTGGGGGCAGGGCCGCATAAGGGGTGGCTGCTCTCATGGCCTGACAGCTGCTCTGGTTCCTCTGGCAGCCAAGGTCACGTTGGGGGCAGCTGCTCCCACAGCTGGGGAAGGGGCTACGTTGCGGGGAGGTGACATCTTTGACAGACGGGGATGGGGGCCACGTGATGGGTAGTCACACTGGTGTCCAGAGCTGCTTAATGGGAGACTGCTCTGGTTCCTCAGGGAAGCCAGGCCACGTTGGGGGGCAGCTGCTCCAGGTCTTCCAGCAGCCGGGGCTACACTGGGGGGTAGCCCTAGTATTTTAAGTATAGGTAGAAGTCTGAAGAAACAACCATACTGTTGGATGATTATGATTCAAGATTCAACTTTCGCACACTTTAGATCTGTAATGCCCAAGATCTCTAGTTCATCTTAATAAATTCTATGTTGGTAAGTGGAAGTTTCTCTTTGCATATCTTATCCCTTTCTTCTGCCATTTCACCTTACTTATTTAACTCTTATGCCTATAAAACTTGTGTAGCCATTAGTGAAAAATAGCTGCAAACTAACGTAACCTTTTGCTGTAAATGCTTTATTAATACAACAATATATGTCCATAATATTTTGAATACCCTCTAGCCATAGTTACACTACTATACTGAGGAAAGGAGAAAAAAGCAAGTTGAATTACGCTACTCAGAATCAAATAATTTCAGTGCCTGTTTTTAAAATTAAAAAGATAATGGTGGATTGTTAGGAGCACAAGTCAGGTTTTTTTTTCTTTCCTTACGATAATATTAAATATTCTCCATGGGGGAGGGGGCAGAGACGAGGAAGCAACCATTTCTTTCAATCACAGAGAACTTTATAAAGGAAATGCCAATCAAGAAATCACACAAATGGAATCTCCATAAAAGAGCATAGGTTTTGTCTAACAGCAAGCCTGTTATCTGAACATAAAAAGGCCCTTCGTAGTAGAAGAGAATCTGCTCCATTTAAAGGTTCAGTGTATACTGTGATGTAACTTAGGTGGGGACCACCTGGCAGAGACTCTGGGAAGTCACCATGTGGTCCTAGCCCCAGCTCCAATCCTGAGGAAGGACTAGAGCTGAGGCTAAGGCCGCATGGTGGCTGCTTCTGAAGTGGGCTGCAGGGCAGCTGCTGGAGCCTGGGCTGTGGTACAGCTTCTCCTTGGACTGTGATTCCTTGGACTGAGTGCAGCTGTCCCCGCTTGCTTGCATGCTAACGTAGGACTGTAATGCATTCTAAGACACCTCGTCACTGTGACTTCCTGCAGGTAGGATGTGTACATACAGCCAAAGAACACAAAGCTGTGTGGGGAGGGGAGAAAAGGGTGAGACCAAAGACCCAAGACTGTTGTTAATCAGACTACTAGTGCGTGTGCAGCAGTAACACACGCCTTCTTTGCTGAGATGCTTTTCTGTCATGAATGTTTCCAAGACAGAAATGGAATAAAGAAATCATGGGGGAGGGAGGGAGTTTATATGTGTGCAGTGCTGCCCCTTGCTGGAAGGGACTGGGATAGTATGACGTGGTCATAGGGCACAGGACCTGGTTCTGTTGAATCCATGCTGGAGAATGAATAGATGTGGTAATTGATGCCATGCTAGTCACAGAACATTGTGCTATGGGCACTGCTGGAGCTCCACAACAAGGGACCAGAGCCCCATGATGCCCAACACTACAGGCCCAGAACAAAAAGCCAGCCCCGGCCCAAAGAATTGCGTATCAAAATATTCCCATGTCCCTAATCCTTCCACAGGGAAATGGGCACTGATCAAAAGGATGGGCCAGTCTTTAGGGTGCTGCCATGGGACTTTGCAGACAATGGTATGGGGGTGAGTCATTTAACCTCCCTGTGCCTCAGTTTCCCCTCTGTACAGTTGTGAGGCCATATGCATTAGTGACTTGTGAGGTGGTCAGATATTGGAGAGAAGGAGGGTGATTGTGAGTTCCTTGGTAGGAAGAATGCATGTGTCCCAGTGAGGCTGGGGGGGGGGGGGGACGCTATTAACACAGGCCTTGTAAACCTGAGCTCTGATGCCTTCAGGAAAGAGTCACACTTACCTCTGTTGATGCAGCTTCTCCCTCACCTGGCTATGGGTCTCTTTCTGTAGATGAATAGTATTATAATGTTGTATAGAAACTTTGTATTAGTCATTTCATAATGTCTCATAGAAACTTTGTATTGTAATGTCTTATGGAAACTGTATAGGCTTCATAATGTCTTATAGAAACTTTGTATTAGGTCTTTTCATAATATAGACACTTTGTATTAAAACTTTTTATATTGCTATGGTTCTTAGGAATAATCAAGGTAAAGAAAATGTCTTTGTACTAGAACGATGGTCTCCAACATTTTTACATCCAAGATCACGTTTTAAATGTCAGGGCAAGCCAGAATCTACCCCATCCCTTTGCTGAGACCCCACTCCTTCCTTGAAGCCCTGCCCTCTCCAAACCTTTCCACAGACTACCTGTTGCTAATGAAAACTCACCATTAATTACATAAAGTAGCCCAATGTCTGAGACTCTGTAACACTGTAACATTTTCTCTTGCCTCTGGGCGGCACTGTTGCCTCTGAGCGGCGTATATTATCATCATATAGTAAATATATATAAAAGCCCAACGTCTGTGGCTCCGTAATGCTGACTTTGTAACTCTGTAACAACATTTTCTGTTGCCTCTGAGTGGAGCTGTTGCCTCCCGCTGTGGCATTCGGCTGACTTCTGCACCGCTCAGCTGGGCCGCCGCACAGGAGCAAGTGGCGCAAACGGCCGTTTGGGCTTCACAGTCCCCATGCAGCATGGCCATTTGCATCGCTTGCTCCCACATGGCGGCCTGGCTGAGCAGCACAGAAGTCAGCCAAGCACCATGGCGGGAGGTGAAGGGGGGCGGGGCAGTGACGTACACAGCCAGAGGGCGGGGCCTGGAAGAGCGTGCGTCGCTGATGTCAGGAAAGGGCACCAGATTCAAAAGGAGGAAAGTGGAGGAGACCGAGAGGAGGAGGAGGAGAGTGGAGAGAGAGAAAGAGAGAGATGCAGGAGGAGGAGGAGAAGAGATATAGAGAGTGGGATGGGAAGAAGAGAGAGACAGAGAGAGAGGCAGGAGGAGGATGAGAGCTGAGAAAGGGGGGGAAGCAGGAGGAGGAGGAGGAGGAGGAGGAGAGAGAGAGAGAGAGATGAAGCGAGAGACCGGAGGCTCAGGAGAAAAGACAGAGATAGAAAGGGAATAGGATGTGTAGGGGAGACCTGGAAATCCTGTTTTAAGATGGGGTAATTGGCTAGTTAATTACATAATTATACCCAAGCCATTTTGCTAGTGCTGCAGCTGGGGAGAATGGTTTAATTTAAATTATTAAACAGATTAAGCATTTTAACTTTCTCATGTTAGTTGATCAAACTTCATTTTAAATAAAGTAAAACACATCCAACAGAAAAGGTTTCAATGTTTTCTTTATTTATGGCAGAAGTGGGAAACCTTTTTTGAGTCAGGGGCTACTAACCCACAGAAAAATCAGTTGAGGACAACACAAGTGAAAAGCAAAAAAACTCCTCCAAACCCCTCCAACTCTCACTAATGTGGCCCCCAAATGAGACACCTCACTCTTCTGGCACTCCAGCCCCGACAGGATGAGGGGAAGGGGCAGGGAGGACTGAGGTTCAGGGCTTCCCGTAGGCCAGATTTACTTTTCTGGGGTTCCAGAGTTAGTGGGTTTTGTGGACCCCCTTAGGCTCTGGGGTGGGAACAAAAATGTGGGGCTCAGTATGTGGGATAGGATTGCCAGCAAGTGGGAAAGATTCAGTATCTGGATGGGAAGGGGGGTGCAGGGTCTGGAAGAGAGTTTAGTGGCAGGAGAGGGTGTGGGGTGGGGGTACGAGAGGGAGTTTGGAGTAGGAGGGGGTTGGGGCAGTAATACAGAAAAGGTGAAAGGGTGATAATGCAGCCAAATAGCTAGTTGGGGAAGGAAGCTAAAAAGTAGGGAGTAAATGAAAGAGCAGCTTCTGCAAAATAAAATGGAATCCCCCTGTCTCACATCTTTCTTCTGCTCCATCCTCGCTCCCCTCAGCCCCATGATTCTCCCCAGCCCAGCCTGATCCCCTCATCGTCCCATGCCCCTCAGTGCACCCTCTGTCCCCTTCCATACTGCCCCCACATCCCTGTGCTCCCAGCACACTCACTGGCAGGATAGTAGTGCTGGGACTTGCAACCTTCAGGGAGGGGGAGGGGGCAGAGTCTCTTCCTTGCCCAGTCCAGCCCTTTGCCTGCAGGCAGTGGCTTCAGATTGGGACAGGCAGAGTCCAGGGCCACTGTCACTGTCACTGGAGGAGGTGGCTCTCAGACCCTGCACACAGCCCACTGGGAACAGTGCATCATAGCCCTGTTCCCAGTGTACCATGCACTTCTTCTCCCAGCCCAGCCAAAAAGTTAACAAAGAGGGGCAGCCACCTGGGCAACTACCCCTCTTTGATCCAGCCCAGCTGGAGCATGGCACAGCTTCACGGTCCACAGTTTTCAATCTGCTGAGGCTGTGCCACGCTCCAGCTGGGCTGGATCAAAGCAGGGCAACCGCCCGGCCAGCTGGCCTTGGCGATCGACCCCTAGGGGTGCCACGATCCATGTTGAAGACCACTGTACTAGGGTGTGTCTAGACTACATGCCTCCGTCGACGGAGGCATGTAGATTAGCCAGATCGGCAGAGGGAAATGAAGCCGCGATTAAAATAATCGCGGCTTCATTTAAATTTAAATGGCTGCCCCGCTCTGCCAATCAGCTGTTTGTCGGCAGATCGGGGCAGTCTGGACACGCTGCGCCGACAAAGAAGCCTTTCTTGATCGGCACAGGTAAACCTGGTTTCACGAGGCAGGTGGCTACCCCTGTACCGGGCCTGGAGCTGACACCTGACTCCAGCTCTGGCACAAGGGCAGCTGCCCGCCACGTGGCCTAGCCCTGGGAGCAGCTGGGCAGCCGTCACATGATCCTCATCTCAGCTTCAGTCCTTCCCCAAGGCTGGGGCTGAGGCTGGGACTGCAGTGCAGTTGCCCCAGTAGGGCCCTGCCCCAGGAGCAGCCACACCACAGCCCCGGCTCCAGCCCCAGCACATGGGACAGCCGCTCACCGCACAGCCCTGCCTTGGGAGCAGCTGGGCAGCCACTACATGGCCCTGGCCACAGCGCCAGCCCTGGGGAAAGGCTGAGGCTGAGGCCAGGGCTGTGACTGCTGCCCAGCTGCTCCTGGGTCAGGGCTTGCTTGCAGAGCTTGTTTAAGATCCCAAATAGCCAGAAGACTATTACAAAAACCCCACATTTGGCTTAGTCTTTACATGAGTCACAAAAGTCACCCACCCTAATATATTAATACCTCTCTTTTTCACGGTACCTTTGCTGCAAGTTTATAAATATCAACCTGACAAACGTTGGTGCCTGTTGTCGGAAACTCTTAAACATTCTTATAAGGAATAGCTGATATTACATCCATCCTTTCGGATGAGACACAAAATTCGCCCCCGCCCCCAGGATCAGCTGTGGCTCCAGCTCTGGCAGCCAGCTCGCAGCCCATCCTGGCAACAACTCCAACCCTTTTATCCCACTTAGACATACCTAACGTGGGATCCTTTGAACATAGCAATGCGTCTTCTAGGCAAGATGAGCATTGAAAGACACAAGTGGACAGGCTGGCTGGAACAGACAGGTACAAGGTGTTGGCGTTTCTAGCCCCCTGAGAGGAGGTGCTGGGAGCACCAGGACATTGTGGGACGTGCTTTGTATTCATGCCCATCAATGTGAAAGAAGCTATTTGCATATATTTGCATAAATATGCAACCACACTTAACTGCTGCCCTCAGCATGTCCTGTTAGTATCATTGTGGCCTCCGGGCTTCTACAGTTGAATAGCTCTGGTCTAGATCATGCCTGATAGATGTCTGACTAGCCTGCTCTTAAATAACTCCAGTGATGGAGATTCCACAACCGTCGTAGGCAATTTATTCCAGTGTTTCACCATCCTGACAGGAAGTTTTTCCTAATATCCAACCTAAACCTCCCTTGTTGCAGTTTAAGCCCATTGCTTCTTGTCCTATCCTCAGAGGCCAAGGAGAACAATCCCCCCTCCTCCTTCTGACACCCTTTTAGATACCTGAAAACTGCTATCATGTCCCCTCTCTGTCTTCTCTTTTCCAGACTAAACAAGCCCAATTCTGTCAACCTTCCCTCATAGCTCATATTTTCTAGACCTTTAATTATTGTTGTTGCTCTATAGTATTGCGGTTCCCCTGCACTGCTTAACAAGGGATTAATTAGCCCTTGGAGAGGGCTGTGGCACCAGCAAATAAAAGGGAGGCTGAAGACAGCCAATCAGGGCCTTGTATAAGAAGGGTCCCTCTAATCTTTTCCATACATGTATAATCTTTCTCCATCCATGTGTGGAATATAATTTCTTATTAACCAAGGCATGTGTGAATGCACACCACCAATAGAAACACAAAACCTAGCCATGGGCATTCTGCTAATCAGTGTTATCGTGGCCCCAGCCCCAGGAGCAGCAGCACCACAGTCTGGACTCCAGCTCTAGCAGCTACCATGCAGCCCACCCCAAGAGCATGCAGGCAGCCACGATGTGGCCCTGACCCCCAGCTCCAGCTCTTCCCCAGGGCAGGAGCTGGGGCCAGGATTGTATGGTGGCTGCCTGGCTGCTACCAAGGCAGGCTGCATGGCAGGTAGCTGCTGGTGCTGGAGCTGGAGCTGGAGCTGGGCTGCAGTGCAGCTCCTCTTGGGACTAGAGCCCCCTGCATTCCTGGTTTTCTCTCCTGTACCCCTCTTCCCATCAAAATACCCTCTGGCTCTCAGAGCCCCCTGCTGGCTCCCCAGGCGTCTCTGCCCCACCCTCAGCAACCCAATCCCTGCAAACCATGGGCATTGTTAGCAGCTTTCCTCTGCCCCAGGTTAGGCCTCTCAGCCAGCGCCACAAGAAGCAGCCTCGGGCAGCCCTTGCCCTGCATACAAGCTGCCCCAGGAGCAGCGATCCATAGGGGGCAGGTTTCACTTCCCCACAAATTGGGATCCTGTCTAGGAGCAGGGCTTGGACCCCAGCAAGTGAGGGTGGGAAGTACTGAGGTGATCGATGGGTGGCAGAAGATCAGGCTGAACTGGAAGCAATGAGGTAAGGGAGGCTTTGTCTGAGATGGGAAGCATTGAGGAGGGGTGCAGAAGCTGAAGCAGGAAGTGCTGAGTTGGGGGGCTCAGGCTGAGGTGGGAAGTGCTGAGATGGGAGCGGCTCAGGCTGAGGTGGCAAGGGCCGAAGTGAGAGGGGCTCAGTCTGAGGAGGAAAGCACTTAGGTGCATGGTCCAAGTTGAGGTGGGAAGTGTTGAGGTGTGGGCGGAGGGAGAGAAGCAGGGACTCATTCTAAAGAAGCGGGAAGTGTTGAGGTGGTCAGAATATGGCAGACGATCAGGCTGAGCTGAAAGCACTGAGGTGGGTGGTCTCTGTCCGAGATGGGAAGCACCGAGGTGGGGTGCAGAGTCTGAAGAGGGAAGTGCAGAGGTGGGGGAGGGGGTAAGGCTTAGGTGGGAAGTGCTGAGGTGGGGGTGAAGAGGTGGTGACAGGAAGTGTTGAGGGATGGGGCTAAGACTGAGGTGGGGGTGAAAAGCAGGGACACGTACTAAAGAAGAGGGAAGTGCTGAGGTGATGAGTGGGGAGCAGATGACGAGGCTGAGCTGGAAACACTGAGGTGTAGGGGCTCTATCTGAGATGGGAAGCGCTGAGGTGGGGGTTTCAGGCTGAGGCAGGAAGTGCTGAGGTGGGGGGGGCTCAGCCTGAGGTGGCAAGGGCTGAAGTGGGGGAGGGAGCTCAGTCTGAGGCGGGAAGCACTTGGATTCATGGTCCAGATTGATGTGGGAAGCGCCGAGGTGGGGGGTGAGAATCAGGGGCTCATTCTGAAGAGATGGGAAATGCTGACATCATCTGTGAGTGGGAGACAATCAGGCTGAGATTGAAGCACTGAGGTGGGAGGGTGGGGGGGGCTCTGTCTGAGGTGGGAAGTGCTGAGGTGGGAGGGGCTTAGGCTGAGGCGGAAAGGGCTGAGTTGAGGGGAGCTCAGTCTGAGGTGGGAAGCAATTAGGTGAAGGGCCCAGGCTGAGCGGGAAGCACTGAGGTCTGGTGGCAGAGGCTGAGGTGAGAAGTGCTGAGGTGGGGATACAGAGGTTGTGACAGGAAGTATTGAGCGATGGGGCTAAGATTGAGGTGGGAAGCACTGAGGTGGGGGTGAAATGCAGGGACTCATACTGAACAAGAGGGAAGTGCTGACGTGGTCGGTGGGCAGCAGACAATGAGGCTGAGCTGGAAGCACTGAGGTGGGGTGCATAGTCTGAGATGGGAAGTGCTGAAATCGGGGTTCATGCTTAAGTGGGAAGTGCTAAGGTGGAAGTGTTTCAGGCTGAGGTGGGAGGCTCACGCTGATGTGGGGGGCTCAGGCTGAGGTGAGAAATGCTGAAGTGGGAGTGGCTCAGGCTGAGGCGGAAAGGGCTGAGGTGAGGGGGGCTCAGCCTGAGGCGGGAAGCACTTAGGTTCAGAGTCCAGGTTGAGATGGGAAGTGCTGAGGTGGGGGGTGAGAAGCAGGGACTCGTTCTAAAGAGGCGGGAAGTGCTGAGGTGGTCGGTGGGTGGCAGACAATAAGGCTGAGCAAGAAGCACTGAGGTGAGGGGGGCTCTGTCTGAGGTGGGAAGCACTGAGGAGGGGTACAGAAGCTGAAGCAGGAAGTGTTGAGTTGGGGGGTTCAGGCTGAGGTGGGAAGTGCTGAGGTGGGGGGCGCAGGCTGTGGTGGCAGGGGCTGAAGTGAGGGGGGGTTCAGTCTGAGGTGGGAAGAGCTGAGGTGGGGGGCGCAGGCTGTGGTGGCAGGGGCTGAAGTGACGGGGGGTTCAGTCTGAGGTGGGAAGAGCTGAGGTGGGGGGCGCAGGCTGAGGCCGAGAAGGCTGAGGTGAGGGAGGTTGAGTCTGAGGCAGGAAGCACTTAGGTTCAGGGTCCAGATTGAGGTGGGAAGCACAGAGGTGTGTGTGTGGGGGGGGGGGGGTGAGAAGCAGGGACTCATTCTGAAGAGGTGGGAGATGCTAAGGTGGTCTGTGGGAGGCAGACAATCAGGCTGAGCTGGAAGCACTGAGGTGTGGGGGCTCTATCTGAGATGGGAAGCACTGAGGTGGGGGTTTCAGGCTTAGGTGGGAAGGGCTGAGATGGGGAGGCTCAGTCTAAGACGGGAAGAGCTGAGGTGGGGGCTCAGGCTGTGGTGGCAGGGGCTGAAGTGAGGGGGGCTCAGTCTAAGACGGGAAGAGCTGAGGTGGGGGGGCTCAGGCTGTGGTGGCAGGGGCTGAAGTGAGGGGGGCTCAGTCTAAGGCGGGAAGAGCTGAGGTGGGGGGGCTCAGGCTGTGGTGGCAGGGGCTGAAGTGAGGAGGGCTCAGTCTAAGACGGGAAGAGCTGAGGTGGGGGGCTCAGTCTAAGACGGGAAGAGCTGAGGTGGGGGCTCAGGCTGTGGTGGCAGGGGCTGAAGTGAGGGGGGCTCAGTCTAAGACGGGAAGAGCTGAGGTGGGGGGCTCAGGCTGTGGTGGCAGGGGCTGAAGTGAGGGGGGCTCAGTCTAAGGCAGGAAGAGCTGAGGTGGGGGGGCTCAGGCTGTGGTGGCAGGGGCTGAAGTGAGGAGGGGCTCAGTCTGAGGCAGGAAGCACTTAGATGCATGGTCCAAATTGGTGTGGGAAACGCTGAGGTGGGGGGTGAGAATCAGGGGCTCATTCTGAAGAGATAGAAAATGCTGACATGGTCTGTGATGGAAGCACTGAGGTGGGGGGAGGGCCCTATCTGAGGTGGGAAGTGCTGAGGTGGGGGGCTCAGGCTGAGGTGGAAAGAGCAGAGTTGAGGGGGGCTCAGTCTGAGGTGGGAAGCAATTAGGTGCAGGGTCCAGGCTGAGAGGGACGCACTGAGGTCTGGTGGCAGAGGCTGAGGTGGGAAGTGCTGGGGGGGGGGGGGTGCAGAGGTTGTGGCAGGAAGTGTTGTGAGCTATGGGGCTAAGATTGAGGTGAGACTCCCGAAGGTTGGGGTGAGAAGGAGGGACTCAAACTGAAGAGGTGGGAAATCCTTAGTTGGTCGGTGTGTGGCAGAGGATCAGGCTGAGCAGGATACACTGGGGGCGGGGGGGCTCTGTCTGAGATGGGAAGTGCTGAGGTGGGACAGGCTCAGTTTGAGTTGGGGGCGCTGGGGTGGGGGTGCAGAGGCGGGAAGTGCGAGGTGAGGCGGTGAGAGCTGAGAAGCAGGGACGTGGTGGGAAGCGCTGAGGTGGTCGGTGGGTGGCAGAGGTTCAGGCTGGGCTGGAGGCGCTGAGGGGGGGGACAAGCTGAGGCAAGATGTGCTGAGCTGCGGTGCATAGTCTGAGGTGGGAAGCGCTGGGGTGAGGGCTGGGGCTGAGGTGAGGGGAGCACTGAAGTGCGGTGCTCAGGTCGAGGCGGGAAGCGCTGCAATCGGGGGGCTCGGCTCGAAGCAGGCATCGCTGGGATGTGGGGCCCGCGCTGAGGCGGGCAACACTGGGTGCGGGGCTGAGGCGGGAAGGGTGGAGGTGAGAGACTGAGAAGGCGGGAAGCGCTGAGCTGGGCGGGCTCATGCTGAGGTAGAAGCTGAGGTGGGGGATGAACCGGGCGGATTCAGCCGGAGGCGGAGGGAAGCGCAGTGGCAGGAGGCGAGCAGCAGGGGCGCAGGCTGAGCTGGCGGGAAGCGCTGAGGCAAGGCGTGAGCGGCAGGAGTTCAAGCTAAGGTGGAAGCATTGAGGTGGGATGAAGAGCGAGGGCTCAGGCAGCAAGTGCTTGGCAGGGATTCAGGCTGAGGTGGTGGGAAGCATTGAGGTGGATGGTGAGTGGCAGAGGGCTTAGACAGTCTTCAGATTTGGGGAAAACAAGAACAAATTCCTCATTTATGCCCAGTTTATGTTGGGGATATAGAATGTGCTAAGCCCTCCCATAACTTATTTTACCTTCTCTCTGTCTGTTTGTCTGTCTCTTTCCAACTCCTTCAAGGAAGAGAAGAAAAAGAAAGCCTCCAAGTAACTGAGCAAAGAGGAGGGGAAAAAGGAAACCACTAATGGTAGAGGAGAGGGAAAGAAACTCTGGACACAGTGAGCATCACCCATAATTAAGACTTGGGTCATATGGTGGAGTTGAAGCTATTAAAAACTTAAGCAGTGTGATTTCCCTGGAGAAAAGGTTCAGATCTATAATATCCTGGACTTTTGGTATTATTCTCTGTTAGCTAGCTATTAAGAGTAACTAACCTGTGATGACAGCACAAAACTTATGGGGATATTCAAGGTTTAGACCCCTGAGCTGCTTGACCTCCCAGTAATTCAGAGTAAGGTCTTTGACTTATTTCCCTCTTTTCATTATCCCTTGTTTGTAGTCTAGTCAGCGTGACAAATCTATAAGGAGTGTGCATGTCACAATAATCTCTTTCTTCTGTAGGAAAGGTGGAGGCATTTGGTACCTTGAGCTATGTGGCCTGCCTGTAATTCAGTAGAAAGACTCTGCCTTTGAGCTCTTGGCATTAGGACCTTCTAGCTGGTTAAACAGAACAGAGCACAGTATATTTTAGGTGCAGGTTGAACTCTTCCAATTTAGAAGGGATTAGAGCTATTTTAGTGTCATTGGTTCTGAGACCTGCCTCCATTACACCTTAAGCCAGTGAATTGATTGACTACCCTATAACTCAGGGTCTAGATTTTATCCCTCCTTGATCTTTGGGAGGGATTAACAGCATTTTAGTAAATAGGGAAGGGAAAGCCCTGCAACCAGGGATCAAGTCCTTACCCTTTAATTGCTTCCAATTATGCTATTGTGGCACCCTGTAAGTAGGGTCCCTCTGGCATTATTTGAATTAAATTGATGACAAGTCAGTCTCTCTTTGTCTCCCTCTCTGTTTCCAGTGCTACAAAGGAAGACAAGAAAAAAGGAAGATGCCAAGAAATATCAATCAGATAGGAGGAAAGTAATCAAGGAAGCCTCTGAAGCTGGAGGAGAAGGAAAGGGACCCTGGACAGAGTGAGCCCCCCCAAAATTAAGAGCCTCTGGTCAATTAAGGTTATTGAGCCTTTTCATACATTGAGCAGTGTGGCCTTCCCTGTAAGTAGGGTTCAGGTCTGTGCTCTGTTGGCAGTGTGCTCATTTAGCTGGCTCATTACTGTCCTGTAATGCGGTGTTAGGGTCAGCCCTTTTAGCAGTGATTAGGTCTAATGTATAACTATTTGTAATGAGACCAGACTGTAAATTGTGTTCAGGTCTCTGCTCTTCTGGCATTGTGGATTTTGGCAGTCTAGAGTGTGTGAGCCGCCCCAGAAAGTAAGACATAAGATATATATTTCCTATTATTGGGGTTTCGGAGACATTTATATAGTGTCGCCCATTTATCCGTCCAATAATTGAGGTCCATGTTTCTTCCTCATTACTTCCTAATAAGGTGTATTCCCTTATTCAGCTAATTGGAGTTCCTTCCATTTATGTAGGGTTGAGGTTATTACCCCTATTTCTCATGGGAAATATCATAGTGTCACTTCCGCTCTATCCACCTCCATGCAAGCAGGGTATAGGTCTTCCATTTTATCTTATTTCATTTCTAAGTCTAAGTGTACCCTTCCCAATAAATAGAGTGCAGCTTTTACCTTTCTTTACCTTTTGGAGTGGAGGAGAATCGATCCCATTTAGAAAATGGGTCAGGTAGTCTGTCACTATGAGCTCTTTTCTACTCTGGGCAGTGGGTTTTTTTGTTTTTGTATGTGTGTGTCGATGAATGAGTATGATAGCTATGGACATGAAAGATAATTTTTAATTTTAGTTTTTAAATCGCTGCAGCATATTTATTTTTGTACACTGCCCAGAACCAGAGAACAACTTACAAGTGCACAGATGGGTTTCTCCTTCCACTAGTCATAGAAAGGGTTAAGGGATGGTTGAGCTTTCATACCTATTTTTTAGGGAAGGGTTTGAAGATTTTAATACCTTTGGCAGAGAGACCTCCCTGTAATTCTGAAGATGGTCTCTGTTGTTTAGGCTCTTGACACTGTGCCTTTGTAGACACCTAAAGTGAATGGACCGCCCTTTAATTCAGGTGCAGGTCAGATACCTCTCAGATGGAAAGGATTAGTTCTTGATTACTACCAATGGTATTTTTACATTCCTGTAATTTCTGTTCAGGTCTGTGACCTAATGTCCATTTGACTTTGTGGCTTGTTGGTATTATAGTGGCATTATACAACCCATAAGTGGGTTGTAGGTCATATGTTTCCAGTTCTTGAGGGCTTAGAGCCAGTTTTCTTTCATGGAATAGATGGCCACCCTATAACCAGAGTTCAGGTTGCCCCCTTTTGGTTTTTACTGTGAGACAACCCTGTATGAAGGGTTCTGATCTCTGAACATAGCGCTCTCTTATGCGGCTAGACAGAGTGACCACTGTGTTCTTAGGGAGGGAGTTTCCTCCTCTTGCTTATGCGGCAGCCTGTGTTGGAGCAGTCTGACCACCCTGTAATGAGGGTTCAGGTCGGCCCTTTGGCCTACGGCAGCTGGATAGTGAGAGTGACTGCCCTGTAATGCGGGTGCAAGTCACCAGGATGCCGCTGATAGGGGAAATTGAGCGCTTTAGGCCCCTGAGCACCGGGACCTTCCTGTAATGAATGCTGGGGTCTCTGTTTCAGCCTAGTCAGCGTGGCAATCCTGTTAATCAGGGGACATGTCACGTACTTCCCGCTTTTATGCAACGCATTGTGGCCCTTGCTCTCTCTTGTCCGGCATGACCTCCCTGTAATTGAGGGAAAGGTCCTTGCCCGCCTCTCCTTGGCCATTAATATGCCTGGAGCTGGCGAATTGGACTGGCCACGCTGGAAAACAGCGTGGACCTATAGGTTGGATCCCTCCTTGCTCCAGCTGAGGGATTAGCAGCATGCTAGTAATTGGGGCTGGATGACCTTCCTGTAATTCGGGATCGAGTCTCTGCCCTTGTGCCACTGCACATTACAGTACTATGGCTGCTGGTCAGAATGAGCACCCTGTAAGGAGGGTCCAAGTCTCATGAGTTACTATTTGTCGTGCCAGCCCCGCGCCCCCGAGAAACTCTGTCCAGGGTCCCTGCCCATCACCCTCCCTTGCCAGCTGGCCTGGAATTGCACCGCCTCGCCTCTCTGTGGCTCATGGCCTGGCCGCTGGAGATGAGACATTCTGCAGCCGTTGCTGGTAAGTTCCAAAAGAGATGCTCCTCTGGCATTGTTTGAAGCAAATTGATGACAAGTAGTGCCATCATGTCTCATGCCTCTCCCTCTGTGTGTGTGTCTCTCTGGTTCCAGGGTTGCCAAGGAAGAGAAGAAAGAAGGAAGGACGGCGCGAGGAAAAATCCGTCGGACAGGAGGAAAGGAAAGGGAGGAAGCCCCTGAAGCTGGAGGGGAAGGAATGGGACCCTGGACAGAGTGAGCCCCCCCCAAAAATTAAGAGCCTCTGGTCACTTAAGGCCTTTTCATACTTTGAGCAGTGTGGCCTTCCCTGTAAGTAGGGTTCAGGTCTGTGCTCTGTTGGCAGTGTGCTCATTTAGCTGGCTAGCGGGAGTGACTGCCCTGTAAGTAGGGTGCAAGTCACGGTCCTGTGGCTTCTAGGGGATCTTGAGCTCTGTGGAAGCCGGTGCAGCGTGACCTCCCTGCAATTCACGAGAAGGTGGCTGTCTTTTAGGCTCTTGGCACGAGTCTTCTGTAGCAGCCTACTGGGAAGGGACTGCCCTGTAATTCAGGTGCAGGTCGAATCCCACTCATTTGGAAGGGATTAGCAGGAGCTTCGTGCCATTGGTACTGAGACCTGCCTGTAATTTGGGTTCAGGGCTCTGCCCTCTTGTCCTTTTGGCATTGTGGCCTGTTGCTAATGTAGCTGCCGTGACCACCCTGTACCGGGGGGGAAGGTCGCATGTCTCCTGCTCACGAGGGCTTAGAACTAGCTTTGTACCATGGCCTGGGTGACCACCCTGTATGGAGGGTTCTGGTCTCTGAACATAGCGCTCTCTTATGCGGCTAGACAGAGTGACCACTGTGTTCTTAGGGAGGGAGTTTCCTCCTCTTGCTTATGCGGCAGCCTGTGTTGGAGCAGTCTGACCACCCTGTAATGAGGGTTCAGGTCGGCCCTTTGGCCTACGGCAGCTGGATAGTGAGAGTGACTGCCCTGTAATGCGGGTGCAAGTCACCGGGATGCCGCTGATAGGGGAAATTGAGCGCTTTAGGCCCCTGAGCACCGGGACCTTCCTGTAATGAATGCTGGGGTCTCTGTTTCAGCCTAGTCAGCGTGGCAATCCTGTTAATCAGGGGACATGTCACGTACTTCCCGCTTTTATGCAACACATTGTGGCCCTTGCTCTCTCTTGTCCGGCATGACCTCCCTGTAATTGAGGGAAAGGTCCTTGCCCGCCTCTCCTTGGCCATTAATATGCCTTGAGCTGGCAAATTGGACTGGCCACGCTGGAAAACAGCGTGGACCTATAGGTTGGATCCCTCCTTGCTCCAGCTGAGGGATTAGCAGCATGCTAGTAATTGGGGCTGGATGACCTTCCTGTAATTCGGGATCGAGTCTCTGCCCTTGTGCCACTGCACACTACAGTACCATGGCTGCTGGTCAGAATGAGCACCCTGTAAGGAGGGTCCAAGTCTCATGAGTCACTATTTGTCGTGCCAGCCCCGCGCCCCCGAAAAACTCTGTCCAGGGTCCCTGCCCATCACCCTCCCTTGCCAGCTGGCCTGGAATTGCACCGCCTCGCCTCTCTGTGGCTCATGGCCTGGCCGCTGGAGATGAGACATTCTGCAGCCGTTGCTGGTAAGTTCCAAAAGAGATGCTCCTCTGGCATTGTTTGAAGCAAATTGATGACAAGTAGTGCCATCATGTCTCATGCCTCTCCCTCTGTGTGTGTGTCTCTCTGGTTCCAGGGTTGCCAAGGAAGAGAAGAAAGAAGGAAGGACGGCGCGAGGAAAAATCCGTCGGACAGGAGGAAAGGAAAGGGAGGAAGCCCCTGAAGCTGGAGGGGAAGGAATGGGACCCTGGACAGAGTGAGCCCCCCCCAAAAATTAAGAGCCTCTGGTCACTTAAGGCCTTTTCATACTTTGAGCAGTGTGGCCTTCCCTGTAAGTAGGGTTCAGGTCTGTGCTCTGTTGGCAGTGTGCTCATTTAGCTGGCTAGCGGGAGTGACTGCCCTGTAAGTAGGGTGCAAGTCACGGTCCTGTGGCTTCTGGGGGATCTTGAGCTCTGTGGAAGCCGGTGCAGCGTGACCTCCCTGCAATTCAGGAGAAGGTGGCTGTCTTTTAGGCTCTTGGCACGAGTCTTCTGTAGCAGCCTACTGGGAAGGGACCGCCCTGTAATTCAGGTGCAGGTCGAATCCCACTCATTTGGAAGGGATTAGCAGGAGCTTCGTGCCATTGGTACTGAGACCTGCCTGTAATTTGGGTTCAGGGCTCTGCCCTCTTGTCCTTTTGGCATTGTGGCCTGTTGCTAATGTAGCTGCCGTGACCACCCTGTACCGGGGGGGAAGGTCGCATGTCTCCTGCTCACGAGGGCTTAGAACTAGCTTTGTACCATGGCCTGGGTGACCACCCTGTATGGAGGGTTCTGGTCTCTGAACATAGCGCTCTCTTATGCGGCTAGACAGAGTGACCACTGTGTTCTTAGGGAGGGAGTTTCCTCCTCTTGCTTATGCGGCAGCCTGTGTTGGAGCAGTCTGACCACCCTGTAATGAGGGTTCAGGTCGGCCCTTTGGCCTACGGCAGCTGGATAGTGAGAGTGACTGCCCTGTAATGCGGGTGCAAGTCACCGGGATGCCGCTGATAGGGGAAATTGAGCGCTTTAGGCCCCTGAGCACCGGGACCTTCCTGTAATGAATGCTGGGGTCTCTGTTTCAGCCTAGTCAGCGTGGCAATCCTGTTAATCAGGGGACATGTCACGTACTTCCCGCTTTTATGCAACACATTGTGGCCCTTGCTCTCTCTTGTCCGGCATGACCTCCCTGTAATTGAGGGAAAGGTCCTTGCCCGCCTCTCCTTGGCCATTAATATGCCTTGAGCTGGCAAATTGGACTGGCCACGCTGGAAAACAGCGTGGACCTATAGGTTGGATCCCTCCTTGCTCCAGCTGAGGGATTAGCGGCATGCTAGTAATTGGGGCTGGATGACCTTCCTGTAATTCGGGATCGAGTCTCTGCCCTTGTGCCACTGCACACTACAGTACCATGGCTGCTGGTCAGAATGAGCACCCTGTAAGGAGGGTCCAAGTCTCATGAGTCACTATTTGTCGTGCCAGCCCCGCGCCCCCGAAAAACTCTGTCCAGGGTCCCTGCCCATCACCCTCCCTTGCCAGCTGGCCTGGAATTGCACCGCCTCGCCTCTCTGTGGCTCATGGCCTGGCCGCTGGAGATGAGACATTCTGCAGCCGTTGCTGGTAAGTTCCAAAAGAGATGCTCCTCTGGCATTGTTTGAAGCAAATTGATGACAAGTAGTGCCATCATGTCTCATGCCTCTCCCTCTGTGTGTGTGTCTCTCTGGTTCCAGGGTTGCCAAGGAAGAGAAGAAAGAAGGAAGGACGGCGCGAGGAAAAATCCGTCGGACAGGAGGAAAGGAAAGGGAGGAAGCCCCTGAAGCTGGAGGGGAAGGAATGGGACCCTGGACAGAGTGAGCCCCCCCCAAAAATTAAGAGCCTCTGATCACTTAAGGCCTTTTCATACTTTGAGCAGTGTGGCCTTCCCTGTAAGTAGGGTTCAGGTCTGTGCTCTGTTGGCAGTGTGCTCTTTTAGCTGGCTAGCGGGAGTGACTGCCCTGTAAGTAGGGTGCAAGTCACGGTCCTGTGGCTTCTGGGGGATCTTGAGCTCTGTGGAAGCTGGTGCAGCGTGACCTCCCTGCAATTCAGGAGAAGGTGGCTGTCTTTTAGGCTCTTGGCACGAGTCTTCTGTAGCAGCCTACTGGGAAGGGACCGCCCTGTAATTCAGGTGCAGGTCGAATCCCACTCATTTGGAAGGGATTAGCAGGAGCTTCGTGCCATTGGTACTGAGACCTGCCTGTAATTTGGGTTCAGGGCTCTGCCCTCTTGTCCTTTTGGCATTGTGGCCTGTTGCTAATGTAGCTGCCGTGACCACCCTGTACCGGGGGGGAAGGTCGCATGTCTCCTGCTCACGAGGGCTTAGAACTAGCTTTGTACCATGGCCTGGGTGACCACCCTGTATGGAGGGTTCTGGTCTCTGAACATAGCGCTCTCTTATGCGGCTAGACAGAGTGACCACTGTGTTCTTAGGGAGGGAGTTTCCTCCTCTTGCTTATGCGGCAGCCTGTGTTGGAGCAGTCTGACCACCCTGTAATGAGGGTTCAGGTCGGCCCTTTGGCCTACGGCAGCTGGATAGTGAGAGTGACTGCCCTGTAATGCGGGTGCAAGTCACCAGGATGCCGCTGATAGGGGAAATTGAGCGCTTTAGGCCCCTGAGCACCGGGACCTTCCTGTAATGAATGCTGGGGTCTCTGTTTCAGCCTAGTCAGCGTGGCAATCCTGTTAATCAGGGGACATGTCACGTACTTCCCGCTTTTATGCAACACATTGTGGCCCTTGCTCTCTCTTGTCCGGCATGACCTCCCTGTAATTGAGGGAAAGGTCCTTGCCCGCCTCTCCTTGGTCATTAATATGCCTTGAGCTGGCGAATTGGACTGGCCACGCTGGAAAACAGCGTGGACCTATAGGTTGGATCCCTCCTTGCTCCAGCTGAGGGATTAGCAGCATGCTAGTAATTGGGGCTGGATGACCTTCCTGTAATTCGGGATCGAGTCTCTGCCCTTGTGCCACTGCACACTACAGTACCATGGCTGCTGGTCAGAATGAGCACCCTGTAAGGAGGGTCCAAGTCTCATGAGTCACTATTTGTCGTGCCAGCCCCGCGCCCCCGAAAAACTCTGTCCAGGGTCCCTGCCCATCACCCTCCCTTGCCAGCTGGCCTGGAATTGCACCGCCTCGCCTCTCTGTGGCTCATGGCCTGGCCGCTGGAGATGAGACATTCTGCAGCCGTTGCTGGTAAGTTCCAAAAGAGATGCTCCTCTGGCATTGTTTGAAGCAAATTGATGACAAGTAGTGCCATCATGTCTCATGCCTCTCCCTCTGTGTGTGTGTCTCTCTGGTTCCAGGGTTGCCAAGGAAGAGAAGAAAGAAGGAAGGTGCTAGGAAATATCCATCGGACAGGAGGAAAGGAAAGGGACGAAGCCCCTGAAGCTAAAGGAGAAGGAAAGGGACGCTGGACAGGGCAAGCACCCTGAAATTAAGAGTATCTGGTTACTTAAGGGTGTTAAGCCTTTCATACTTTGAGTAGTTTGGCCTCCCTGTACGTAAGGTTGGCAGTCTGCTTGTTTAGCTTTCTAGCACGTGTGACTGCCCTGTAACGTGGGTTCAAGTCATCAGTATGCGGTTCTTATGGGATATTGTCTCACTTTTGACGTTAATATGGATGGAGCTGGCGAATTTGACTGACCACCCTGAAAAACAGGGACCTATAGATTGGTTCCCTCCTTGATCTATGTGTACTATTAGTAGCATTTTAGTTATTGGGATCAGGTGACCTCCCAGTAGCTAGAGTTTGAGTACGTTCCCTTTTGTCTTTCCACATGATGCTACTGTGGCCGCTGGTCAGAATGAGCACCCTGTAAGAAGGGTGCAAGTCTTACCAGTTACTACTTGTCATGCGTCCATGAAACTCTGTCCAGAGTCCCTTCCTATCACTCTTCCTGGAATTCTGCAGCCAACTGTCATTGCTTCCAGTACGCCTCATCGATGGATTTGGGACATTCTGCAGTAGCTGCTGCTAAGTTGCTAAAGAGATGTTCCCTTTTCATCTTTGGAATTCTGTATTTCTGAGGTTACATACATCCTGTCAACATGTAGGAATTGTATATCTGTGTTATTCTGATATACTTCCATCATTAATTATATAATAATGTCACTTACAGAATAAATTTAAGCTAACCTTCTTCATTGAACGTTTAGAACAATACTAGGTATTCCTTATGTATCTCATGCTTAATATTGTCATAGAAAATTGTTTTTTCTCTTCAAGTTTATAACCATTTTCACGATTAGAACATCTTAACTCCTTTGAAGGATAAGCTCAGGAAACTGGCTCCCCTCTTTCTGCTGTTTAATGCTGTTAAAAAGCAGTTTAATATAAGAAACTTAATCTCAAATTTTAAGTGTTATTTTAAGAAAATTGTTCATGAACCACAGTACCAATGATTGAATGATTTACTGCAGCATTCTTTAATTCTTTCTAACCATGGAGCATTGATAATACAGATGTATTATCTCCCTTGAAAAGGTCTTAGAAGTCAGTCTGGAAAACATACTTTGTGCATCATATGTTCAGATTCCATTGCAAATGGAATAGGACTGTTGGGTTCATTCATGAAAGTTTAACATTTATGATTCCTTCTTAGCCATTTTGATATTTTTAATTAGGAATCTCGGATTTAGCCAGTAGTCATTTTCATATTCTTAGTCTTTTAGTGACAGCAGATTGTTCAGAACAGAAGAGCCAACTTGCTTTTGGCTACTCTAAGAAGGCCACTGAAGAACCCATTTTGCCATTGTGCATATTATATACACTTAACCCTTCTCCCAGCCCTAATAAAATCTTCTTTAATACCAGAACAGTGCAAATTTTAAAATGTAGACTTGAAGTAAATTTCTACCTATTTTGAGGTGCTTGCCAATTAGAAATAGGCATCAGAATTGAATAATTTCCATCTAAATGTTGATTTAATCTTCATGAGACATAAAATATTTCAATTGCACGTGACTACCTGATTTCAGACTTAACATATAATCATTTCTTGGAATATGTCTTCCAAATACATGAGTTAAAACTTTTAATTGCCCAACTATATTATGCATACATCTGTTTTTGCTAACAGATTACTCACTAGTTATAGAGGAATAATTGGGACTCCCTGAAGCAAAATCATTACATACAATGCTGCATAAGCATAGCTTAGTATTCTTGATAAAATACTATTTCATATTAGGAGTGCAAAGATGTAACTGGACTGAAAACATGTATTTGTATTCTACACAAAAAAACCCTTGAGATATTTTAAAGTTGAAAGGTTTGTTAATGCTTACTCCAGATAACAGCTTAAGTAATATTTTGAGATCTCCGTATCATACTTGTAAAGAGAAGCAACAAAACTAAATGTTTGTCTGGAAACTAGTAGGTAGGGTATTCGTCGGTTTTGCAACTTTCAAATACATACTCTGCTTTAACTGTCACACCAACCAAATCATATCACATATTCAATTTTAACTTTGCCCCTGTTGTGTTAGGGTGTTTTTGATAGGTGTGTATTGGTAGTGGTATTTATCTGGTTTTTTTTAAATATGATATTAAATGAAAGCTATAGGCTGATGTTGTGGAGAGTTTATGTAGGAATTTCTGTCAAATGTTAGCTATTAATATTGTTAGTGCAGAAGTGAAGTTTTGTGATTATTGTTTTTGAGGTCTGGTATGAAAAAGGGTTGTGACTTGCTGAAAATTATAGATAGGTTTGGATATCTGTATCATTGGATGTAGCTTAGATGGTAAAGTTGAGGTTGTATGTGTGTACTACATGGAGCTTAAAGGGCAAGTTGAGGTTGTTTGTAGTGTGCTGTTTGGATGGTGTGAAGGTTATCATAGGGTGTGTATTTGAAAGTTGCAAAATTTTATTAAGATCAATATACAGCCAGTCCTATTCATCACTTTCTCTCTTGAATAATTCCAAAATGGGATGAAGAGAACTTTGTACAATTTATATTCATAGGGATCTTCAGGAATTATATATTTCCCCTAGGCCCATGCACAATTTAAGGTTCTCTTGAGCCTTTAATAGGCTCCAAGTATAATAATTACTAAAAATCAATGTATTGTGATGAAATTTTATGAAATGCTTTAATAAGGTTTGATTATTGCTACCTGATAGAACTTTAATACTTCATGTTAAAATCTTAGGTTTAACTTCAGCTGTCATTACCATATTGCATTCTTTTTCTTTCTGTAACTTATATTAATGTGATTTACTTAAAGTTTATCAATTCAGGGTTAGTCTTAACTCATTCTGTCTCTGGATTCCAATAAAGTTTCTATGATTTCCTTTAACTGTGGTTTTAAGTCTTTAATTAATTGGCTTTGGAATTAGCTAGCACATATTTCATTGGCATTAGCTAGCACATATTTCTCATGGAATGATGCACATATTTCATTTTTCTCTTGCTCTTTGTAATGGCACTTTGGTTCCTGCATGTCACTTTATGTACTGCCCACAGACCTCCAGTCATCTGTAGATTTTCCACTCTTATGGATCTTCTGAATTCTACAGAAGCAGACCAATTCCTGCACATGTAATATATAAGGCCCCTGGCTACGTCTAGACTGGCATGATTTTCCGGAAATGCTTTTAACGGAAAAGTTTTCCGTTAAAAGCATTTTCGGAAAAGAGCGTCTAGATTGGCACGGACGCTTTTCTGCAAAAGCACTTTTTGCAGAAAAGCGTTCGTGGCCAATCTAGATGCACTTTTGTGGAAAAAAACCCCGATTGCCATTTTCGCGATTGGGGCTTTTTTTCGCAAAACAAATCTCAGCTGTCTACCCTGGCCCTTTTGTGCAAAAGTTTTGCACAAAAGGGACTTTTTCCCGAACAGAAGCAGCATAGTATTTCCGCAAAAAGCACTGATCTCTTACAGTAGGAAGTCAGTGCTTTTGCGGAAATTCAAGCGGCCAGTGTAGACAGCTGGCAAGTTTTTTCGGAAAAGTGGCTGATTTTCCGGAAAAACTGGCTAGTCTAGACACAGCCCCTATGTTTTATATGGTAAGAGTGGCATAAAACAGGTGCGACTCTATACCCCCACACCTATCTCCACCCCCGTTTTTCTATACATTCTACTACAAGTAGATTTACAAGTAGTCAAATAAATATGAGGAGTAATACTACATTAATATGCACTTGATATCAAGAAATTTATGGTATTTCATGTACAAAAACCTACTGTATTGAAAATGTAACTGCATGTGGATGAGAGAAATGGAGAAAAAAATGTTAAGTATCATACCTTGTTCTAATTCTAAGATCAAAACTTTAATTCATTATTCGCCAAGAACGTTGGCTTTTTCCCTTGCTATTTGATAATTCATTGATTTTCCACCAAATGCTTTTTATTTATTGAAATATATGTGGTAGCGTTAGGGTGTAATTTCTATTATATTACTCTATCCATATGACTTAATATTCAAAAATAATCAATTTGCAAAGTACATAATTTAATGGGATAGATCATCCATCTGTGGTATGAAAACAGAAAGAGAGACGAGGGATTAAAAAGAAAAAATATCCAACAAAACTTGCTAGAGGACACAGAATAGTTACATACACAGTGACTGATTTGTATGACGGAAAGAGGTCGAAAGCATTGTTTTTCCAATGAAGTTGAATCAGTGTGGACCTCAATATTTACAGATTCTTTACAGATCTAATGGCTGCACTTTGTTTATAGACTGGTGTGGGGTTGGATGATAACATGTCTCAGGAACCCACTGTTGCCATCTTTTGCAAGGAAGGGGCTAGATCTTATCTCATGATGATGAGAGAAGTTCATGCTTCAAAATTTGCTTGAGTCTAGGGGCAGGGAACAGGGGAAGGCAAGACCCTCACCCTTGGACTGAACAACTAACCAGTGCTACAGGAAGATCTCTCTGGCCCTCTGCCTCCAAACCCTAAGTCATGTTCTGAGGAGGGGAGTCATTAAAGGACCCCACAGTATAGGGGTCAATTTCCCTTGCTTCATATAAGTCAGTGGTTCTCCAACTGTGGGTTGGTACTAAGGATGTTAAGGACTAGTCCACTAGTCGACTAGCCTACCCACCCCCCTGCTGCCTCTGTCAGATAGAGGCAGTAACGAGAGGGAAGAGGAAGTACTTTAAAGCAGCAGTGCCGCATGGAGACTGGGGTACTAGTTGCTTCCCTCCTGCCCTTGCTACCTCTGTCAGACAGAGGTAGTAATGAGAGGGAAGAGGGAGTACTTCAAAGTGGCAGTGCCACATGGAGCCCGGGGTATGGGCTCAGTGATATGCTGCTGCTTTGAAATGCCGTGACAGCATTTCAAAGAGGCAGAGCAACACAGCTGACCCTGGGTGCCATGCAGTGCTCCCCCTTTGAAACGCCATTGTAGCATTTCAAAGCGGCAATGCCGCATGAAGCCCAAGGTTATCTGGGGACTCCGTGGCTGACCCTGGCTCCATGTGGCATTTCTGTGGAAACTAGAGTCAGCTGGGGAGTCCCCAGCTGGTCCTACGCTCTGTGCCGTAGGACACCGTTTTATCCCCTGGCTAATAGCCTTTTATGGACCTAACCTCCATGAATTTATCCAGCTTCTCTTTAAACTCTATTATAGTCCTAGCCTTCACAGCCTCCTCTGGCAAGGAGTTCCACAGGTTGACAACACGCTGTGTGAAGAAGAACTTTCTTTTATTAGTTTTAAACGTGCTACCCATTAATTTCATTTGGTGTCCTCTAGTTCTTCTATTATGGGAACTAATAAATAACTTTTCTTTATCAGCCCTCTCCACACCACTCATGATTTTATAGACCTCTATCATATCCCCCCTCAGTCTCCTCTTTTCTAAACTGAAAAGTCCCAGTCTCTTTAGCCTCTCCTCATATGGGACCCGTTCCAAACCCCTAATCATTTTAGTTGCCCTTTTCTGAACTCTTTCCAAGTCCAAAATATCTTTTTTGAGGTGAGGAGACCACATCTGTACACAGTATTCAAGATGTGGGCATACCATAGTTTTATACAGGGGCAGTAAGATATTCTGGGTCTTATTTTCTATCCCTTTCCTAATAATTCCTAGCATCCTATTTGCCTTTTTGACTGCCGCTGCACTCTGTGTGGAAGTTTTCAGAGAACTGTCCATGATAACTCCAAGATCTCTTTCCTGATTTGTCGTAGCCAAATTAGCCCCCATCATACTGTACGTATAGTTGGGGTTATTTTTCCCAATGTGCATTACTTTACATTTATCCACATTAAATTTCATTTGCCATTTTGTTGCCCAATCACTCAGTTTGGTGAGATCTTCTTGGAGTCCCTCACAGTCTGCTTCTGTCTTGACTATCCTAAACAGTATCCTAAATTATTTAAATTTGAATTTACAAGGCACTAAAATTAATATTTTCAAAGTTCACGAAGAAGTTGAGACAACAATTAAAAATCTTTGTTTATGGGTACAGCGAGTTAACAAGAAAGTACAAAAAGACTTAAAGTTTCTAACTGAATTACAAGAAAAATATGCTAAAACTAATATCTCAGATGCAATTTCTGCAGCAATCCAAGAACACCTCTTGAGGCTAACATCAAGTTTAAATGAATATTTTCCTCCAACTGACGCCAGTAAAATGTGGATTAAGAACCCCTTTACTATTGTGGTAGAAATGTAGCATTTTTAGTCTGGTGCAGCTGAAACAAAAAACAGGACTGTGTAGCACTTTAAAGACTAAGAAGATGGTTTAATAGGTGATGAGCTTTCGTGGGCCAGATTTGATCTGAGGAAGTGGGTCTGGCCCACGAAAGCTCATCACCTATTATTAAACCATCTTGTTAGTCTTTAAAGTGCTACACAGTCCTGTTTTTTGTTTCACCCTTTACTATTGACACCGAAAATGAAGAAATACTACAATTGAGTGCATCAGAAGTGGATTCATTAATTGAACTTTCCTGTGACTCTGCTTTAAAAGAGAGCTTCGATAAACTCTCCTTGATTGATTTTTGGTTGAGCGGTAGAAATGAATATTCATATTTATCTGAGAAAGCAGTCAAATTCTTAATGCCTTTCGTCACGATATATAAGTGTGAATCTAGCTTCTCATCTTTGGTTTTCTTCAAATATAAATATAGAAATAGATTGCATGTTGAACCAGATTTGAGGATAAAACTTTCTTCTTTTGCTCCTGACATAAAGTTGCTATGTGATGCAAAACAACATCACCCTTCCCGTTAGTTCTCTTTTTAGTTATTTAAAAGTTATAAAATGCACACAAATGACTTATATTCAACTCATTCAATTATAAATAAACAAACTTTCAACTGTTAAAATTCTACTGGTTAAATTGTAATTAAGATTTATGTTATGTACTGTTATTATTGTGAATAAATAATACACAGTGAAAACGTATTAATTTTTCATTCTTTTTCTTAATATGCATTTATATTTTTGGGCTACAAAAAACAGTACTAAAAAAATGGATTCCAACTAAAGTAAAAAGTTTGGGAAACCCTGGTCTAGCCAGCTTTCTATTCATCTTACAGTCCACTTATCCAATCCATATTCCCTTAACATTCTGGCAAGAATATTGTGGGTGACCATATCAAAAGTTTTGCTAAAGCTGGCACTGACGACTTTGGGAGGACCAGAAACGTATTTGCACCATGCTGTCATTGTTCAGTCTCCAGGTGCTGATCTACAGTTTCATTCACACTGGCTATGAGGCACCCTCTTCCATCATCCCATGCCCTGAGCAACCTGAGACAGAGGAAGGTCAAATATCAGACAAAGATGAGCCTCAACAGCCTGAGACTTCCCCTACAGACTAATCCTCCTCCTCCCCAGACAAGGCAGTAATTCCAGGAGATGTTTCACCAACAGATGACTTGAAACAGTTCCAGGAACTGTTGAAGAGGATAACTACCAGTCAGAAGGTACAACTTACAGAGGGCCAGGAGAAACAACATTGTCTCCTCAAAAATCTTCAGCTTTCTCGTTGTGCCAAGATTGCATAAGCTACTGACAAGGCAATCATAGGAGCGGCCGATGCGATATGGAAGACCCTCGCTTCCGCCCCTCTCACCAGCGAACAGGCTGAAATATTTGGTCCCTGCCAAGGCGATGGACTTTTTAGTTTTGCACCTCAATCAAATTCTCTGGTAGTTGACGCAGCATATCATCATAAGTCAAAACTATCACAATACTAGAACACGGAGACAGGATAAAGTGTGTAAATGTATGAACTTGTTTGGCAGGAAGATGTATTCTTTCTCAACTCTCCAACTTTGTATTGCAAATTACTCAGTGTCACATTATTGGATTTTAGGGGGAGCAGACAGATCACTGCTGCACTCAGGGAGGGGTGTTTGCCCCAAAGTCTGTACAAAGGGGACTATGTGAGGTGTCAAATGGAAGCTTATGTTCTACTGATTCAATACATGCTGCTCATGTACTTGTATGATGTCTGTATGTGGAGTTATGAATATGGACTCTGTGCTGGTATTGTGAATGTTCTCTGCCTGAGACAGAGCAATGGGCCTGGACTGCCTGTTGTAAGGAAGGAATGTCTAATGGATGATTATGCTAACTAGCACAGCCCCAAGGACAATGGCTCTCAAGCTGGCCAATTCATGCCTGAGGAATGCAACTGGAAACCTGCAACCAATCATGGCATAATGGCTGCCAGCATGTTGTTACCCCAGAGACCCAGGTAAGCAACTTGATACTGTGGGCTGACTATGATTTTGAGTCTCTCTGCACAGTAGTGAGGTTCAGCCTGGCACTCCCATATCTAATCACTGGTAAGATTAACACAGCCAGAGGCTAGAATAAATTTAAACTCAATTATATTATACATTTGAATAGACTCAACAGTTAACGACAAACAACAATCCCTGACACTTTGTGTCACAAAGCCAGCCCACACCCATGAAGAAATAGAAGACAGTACAGAAAACCCCAAAAGGTAAGAAACTTTACAATTGGTAGGAGGTACAATGGAGGAACCGGACAGGATTTGGGTAAGTTTCTCGGGACCTTCAACCTTACGGCTACTTATAGCCATTGGGGAGGAACACCGAGTGGTCCCTCAAAGATTCTAAGTGGTATTAGAATGGAACAATTCCAGAAAGGCCTGGGCCCTCACCACAGCAGTCCGAAATGTCCACAAATAGGAAAGGGGTATGCCTTCCATTCTTCCTTAAACACCACATTACCTTTTTTTGTCTATAAGCAAATGTTCTGCAAAGACACCTTTTTCTGTATCTATTTTCATTGTCTGCTCTTTCATTTGGTGTGGTAGACTTGTTTTAGTGTGACGTAATACAACTGTTACAGAAAAGTCAACCTTGGTACCACTGAGTACCTGCCCAGACCAAAGTAGCTTTCAGAGACATTTGTAATTCTCCCCTTTCTTCCCCTTGGATTTTCAAATAGGAACCTATGCTAAACTTGTTCCTCCAATTATATATCAAAATATATATATGACAGAGTCTAACACTATGGAATAGCTGTTAAAAGGAAATTAAATATAATGTTTTGCTAATTATTATAAACTAAAATTCCTAATGTTCGTGTGAGCTAAGATTAGGTTATGTGAATGGAGTTTGCAAACATATAGTTTATATACACTGTATCCTCTTTTAAATAACTTTGTGTCACCTCAGCACAGAGTCCAGGCAGGTTTTATCATAAGTGACCCCAAGAGACCATCTAGTCCAGCTTGGGGAGGGTTTAGGAGAGGGCTATAAATGGAGGAAGTTGGCTACTGACAGTTTTGCAGTATTAATTTTTTTATTTGACTTCGTATTAAATAAACATTTAAAGTCATACACCTTGTTAACTATCCCTTGTTTTAGTATTCTTTCTTCCATAACATTAAAAATATATATATACAAGCTATTTGTTAATAATTTGGGTGCCACAATAACTTGGGCACCACACATATGAATAAATGCACATGACCTCAATGTTGGTGCACAAAACAGAACTTGCTGTGCTCATGGATGGAAAATCTTAGAAGGAACACTGAACATAGGCCATAGAACTTCCCTCAGAAACATTCTTAGAACAAATCTTGATTTTAAAAGTGTTAAAATACACCACAGCCCTTGGTTAAATTAGTCCAAAAATTCATTACCATCACTGTCACCTTTATATATTGTCTTACTTTGTCTAGCTTCAATTTCCATCCATTGAATCATGTCATATCTTTCTCTGCTAGACTGAATATTATTAATTATTTGTTCCCCATGCAGATACTTACAGAAAGTAGTCAAGTCACCCTTAACCTTCCATTTGTTAAACTAAATATATATTTGTATTGTGTTTTTTTTTGTAAGCCGCCTTGAATATTTTAAATAGAAAGGTGGGATAAAAATACTTAAATAAATAAAAATAGATAATAAATAGATTGAGCTCCTGAAGCCTATTACCAGGGCTTGACAAGTGGCGGTGAGCCCCGCTCACCAGCCGTGCAGTTTAGCATGCTGCGCATGTGCTGCAGCGCCATGCCGGGCTAAAATCTACTTGCCATGGGTGAGTTGATTGCCCTAATTGTCAAGCCCTGCCTATTACTATGAGGCAAATTTTCTAATTCTATAATCATTCCATTGGCTCTTCTCTGAACTAAAGTCATTATTGTTCTCTGTTTATTACTATTAAAACTTGTGTGGGGAGAAATATATCTTATTTTTTCCTAATCATACAATAATGTTGAGGACATTTATATGGGTAATCAGAATATCCAGAGCTATAATAATAAGAATTTTTAAAGTGATCCTGTAAGGTGATAAGCACCCTGCTGGCATTAATCCACCAAAGCACTTACAGTATGACTAGAAGTTAGTGCATGAATGTGAAATGATCATAAAGATCCCCCCATCCAATCTGCTTTGAGGTAATCAATGTCCAAAGCCAATCTCCCACATTTAACATGAAAAATCTCTGTAATGAAGCACCTATGCATTACCAAATTAAAGCCATTTTCCAGAAAGTTTCTACCTTTTAGTCTCAATGGCCTAAACTTACTCAAAACAGGAATAATGATGTATAGTGGATTGCAGCTCTTTTAGAGGTATGCCATATGTCAATATATGAGAGAGACAATAAATGTCTCCTAAAGGACTAGTACATTTTCATCCTCTAGGGTTCATGCACTATTGGAAATTTTCATATCTTCTCCTCTCCACTATAATTAGAATAATTATGAATTATTCCCTCAGACGTAATTATGGAACTATTTTACAGTTTATTTGTAATAAACATGATAAATGGCATCATTCCCCATCTTCTCATATACTAAAACAGAGTAATGCTGCATTTTTCACCTAATAACAGAAGAACTCAGAAACTTCTCAGATAATTTCTTGGTTTATGGTCCATCCCATGATATATGATATTTAACTCTATAACTATATCTGCCTTTTTGAAAAGCAGCATGCTCGAAAGCCTGAAAGTTTTAAATTTTATAAATTATTTTTGTTCTTTTTAATAATGTTTAAACCAGGGTTCAGTAGCACTGAAGTGAAGAACATTAAGGCTGTGTTTACACTGGCAAGATATTGCAGAAAAGTAAGCGCTTTTGCGCAAAATCTTGCCACCTGTCTACACTGGCCGCGAGCATTTGCACAAGAACACTGACGTTCTAATGTACGAAATCAGTGCTTCTTGTGCAAACACTCTGACGCTCCCGCTCAGGGATAAGCCCTCTTGCACAAGTATTCTTGTGCAAGAGGTCAGTGTAGACAGGCAACGTTAATTTCTTGTGCAAGAAAGCCTGATGGCTAAAATGGCCATTGGAGCTTTCTTGCGCAAGAAAGCGTCTACACTGGCACGGATGCTTTTGCGCAAAAGATCATCCGTGCCAGTGTAGATGCTCTCTTGCGCAAATACTTTTAGCAGAAAAACTCTTCCGTTAAAAGTATTTGTGCAAAATCATGCCAGTGTAGACGTAGCCAAAGACATTTAAATAGAGAAGAATTACAGCTTTTCTGAAAGCACATAGGAAAAGCCCAATTCACCTAAAAAACACAGAAGGAGGAACAGCTTCACTGAAGTCTTTGCAGGCTGGGAAAGCAGAACCCAAACAGTGCCATGAGATATTTCTTCACAATTGTGAAATTTCACAATAATGCAAATAAGTACAGTATACTTTTGCTAGACCCAAAGAAACATTGATGAGAGGTTTTCTGATGTGTTACGCCATGCCCAATCCCTGAACTAATTATATTCTTGGCCTTTGAGTCTTTCAAGGGCATCACAGACATAGTCTAATGTTGGCTCCTGGGGCATCATTCAATTTAGTGATGGACCTGGGAAGAGGTTATGCTATAAGAATATTCAGTAGCTTCCCTATTCTGCCTTCAACGTTAAATGCAAAACATGCATAACACAGCTGTAACATATTCTAGAACTTCCCAGTAAAAGCTGCCTTTTGCAAAGACATAATGTTCGAGTGAAAGCATGAGCAGTATACATTTTTATTTTCTCATAGATCTTATTCACCAGCTGCTCAGGGATATTTCTCAAAAACCCTGAGGCTAGGCTTTTTAATGAAAACAAAAGCAACAAGTCCAACAAAATGACTGAGACAAGCACCTCTAAAAGCAAATTCTGCCTAAAGTACTAAATGCATCAAAATGTCTACTACTGTCACTATCAACATTATTACATATTACTTATACATATTAAAATAAGACCGAGATAAATTCATGGAAGATGGGTCTGTCTTTGGCTATTAGACAAGATGGTCATGGATGCAATCTTCTGCTCTGGATGTCCCTATGTCTCTGATTGCCAGATACTAAGACTAGCTAACAGGGGATGGATCACTTAGTAATTGTCATGTTCTGTTCCTTCCCTCTGAAGCATCTGGTATTAGCCACTGTCGGAAGTCTGAATAATGGCTCAGATGGCATATGGGTCTGACCCTTTATTGCTTTTCTCAAGTATTCTGTACAGACAAATGGGGGAGGTCCCAGAGAAATGGACAAAGGGGGAACAAAGGATCTATTGCACTAATAAAATACCAGCAAAAGAGGCAGAGAACAAACAGATACTTAGATATTTGATTTGTATTTATTCAATACTAAAATTATACCTAGCTGCAAAAACACTAACTTACTTGCCCAATTTTGTTGAAGTGGGCTGTGCCCACGAAAGCTCATGATACCATCTACATGTTTTGTTAGTCTATAAAGTGCTGCCAGGCCATTTATTGTTTTTTAAGTTTATATCTGGGTTGGTAAGTCTGAGCAGACTGCATGATTTCATTCACTTTTATAAAATCACCTTAAGCAACACATCTTGGATGGTGTAAGTGGCTCATTCTGTAATGGCAACTTGCTGCTAAGTAGAGAGATTGGATCATGACAAAGTTTTGCTAACCAAAATAATAAATAAAAGCTAACATGACTGCATCAAGTATAAATCATAGCAAACCAATTTAGTTTCCTTCTTCAACTGCATTACTGACAGTAGAGATGATCTGTCATGATTTTAATAAGGGTTTTGAAACAGTCCCATGTGACATTCTCAAAAGCAAAGTTGGAAAATGGGGGCTAGCTGAAGTTATTATAAGGTGATTGTACGACTGGTAAAAAGATACTAGTCCTCAATGGTTTTCTGTCTAACTGGGAGGGTGTATCTAGTGAGGCCCACACTGGCCACTCCTGGGTTTGGTACTATTAAAATTTTTAATTAATTCTTGGATAATGCTTAATTGTCCTCCATGCCCAATGAAGGCAGGACAAGAAGTAATGGGTTTAAATTACAGCCAGTGGACTTAGGTTAAATATTAGGAAAATATTTTCTAGCCAAAGGACAGTTAAGCTCTGGAATAGGTTTCCAATGGAGGTTGTTGAATTGCCATCACTGGAGGTTTTTAAGTGGGTAAAGGGAAGGAGCAAGTCAGAGTAGTAGCAGTGGCAAGATGGTCAACTAGGCAAGGATTAAAAGTACCTGTGACAACTCGGACAGTTTTGAGAACTTTCAGGAGCCCATCTCTTGATTGTCAGGTTTGGTACTTATGATGGAGTAGGGATACTATTTACACTCTCAGTCACAGGCATGTGCAGCACATTTCATTAGGGTGTACACCCAAAGAATTTTTAAAAAATGTACTTTGACCCCCATTAGCCACACCCGTGACCCTGGTAGCCACACTCCTGACCCCCATTGGCCACACCTCTGGAGGTAACACTCTCCGGGCAAGATGGACACATGACCAGAAGTAAAAGGTGTCATGTGACCCCCCCAAGGACATTTCCCACCATCCTCCTACCAATAGGGATTAGTTTGCCCCCCCCCCCCCAAACTCCCCTGATGCAACTATCCTGCAGTTGCATTACCCCAATGTGTGTGATATTAACTTGGGGGCGGAGAGGCCGGGGGAAGTATTTCTTCTAAGAGTTTCCTCCCATGAGCAGAATGAATTTTGTGTTGTGCACCAGTACTGAGTTTGGGTGGCTTGTTTGGATGTGCCACGTTGGTACCCAAGTTATTAATAAATATCTCTCCTAAGACCTCCCTCTACACATCTGGCCTGTCTCTCTTCTCTGGTGCTGGTCCATCCCCTGCAGATGTCTGCCCTTCTGCTTCACCCCCAGAATCTCCTGGCACCTGCACCTTCCCTTACCCTTGCACCCTCCTGGTGCCTCCCCCTTCCCTCACTGCCCTTGCCCCCGTTGTCTTCACCTGGGCCGTGATGTCATGCCACACCCGAGCATCTCCCCTCTCACCTGTTGCACGGCATTTGAGCATGCCGCACATGCGCTCTCTCTGCCCCACAGTGCCTCGTAGATGGCCGTAGGGAATTTAAAGTGAGGGGCTGCGGCTCTATGTCACAAATCCCTCTCCTCCTCCAGCAGCTGCTATCTGGCCCGAGACATTAGGGTGTGCCTGGGCACACCCGGCACACCCCGCGTGCACACTTATGCTCTCAGTGAGTATGTGGTAGAAGTGCAGCCAAGAAGGAGTTTAATAATTGATTTGGGTGTGAGATATTGTTGTGTTGCATTGACTACATGATTAATTGATAAGGGAAGCCTCTCTGTCCCAGCTCACGGTGGGTCCAGGAGCTACCCCCACTGTGGCTCTGCAATTTAAAAGTGGGAGGATCCGCCCAGCTATTACTACATTTAAAATGCAGTGGGGGGTAGCTCCCAGACACAGTGCGAACCAGGACTGAGTTAGGCTTGCTTAGTCCTGGCTTTCGAGGGGGAGGGGGTCCCCAAAAGATGGGGCAGCCTCATTTAATATACTGTCAGGGTGTAAGGGAAAGAGACTGCAGCAAGATGTGGCATGTTGAGGATAGTTCAAGAATATAACAGTAAATTATTTCAGGAACAAACCATTTCTCCTTCCCAGCAGCAGCAGGTTTTGGACAATTATCCAACACTAGCAGACAAGGAAGAGGATTCACCTTAAAGACCAATAGAGGCAATGGATGTTTGTATAAGTATCTTGTCACTGAATAAATGAATTTCTGGGGGGCTAACAATTTGACAGCAAAATTTGATCAGAAGTTTATGGATCCCTTCTCAGTGATGCTCTTGTGCTATCAATGATACCTTAATTTGGATCTTCCTTTCATGAAGGTTCCCCCCCCCCCGCCCCCACCCACCTTCAGGCTATGTTTACAATGCTGGAGGGGGGGGGGAGTTCAGAAAAATGATTATTTTTTTGTAAGCGGCTTTTCCAACATTTGGCCCATCTACACGGGGCCAAATGTCAGAAAACCCTCTTCTTTCGGAAAAACTCCATAGTGTAGACATAGCCTTAGAAAAAGAGGATTTGGAAGATATTCCTCTTTTGAACAGAAATTACAACATTTTAACATCCACTCTACCCAAGAGTTTGGGGAAGGAAGCAGGGAAATTACAACCCAGTCAGTATAATGCAGTTGCACAGCACACAGAGACAGTTTGTATAATTTATGAGAAGTGATTAAAATTGGCCTGCAGAGAGAATAGCAGGGTTACCTTTCCTACTGATTCTTAACATTCTATTAGCTTTTTTGGACTGCCGCTTCACATTAAGCAGCAGTTTTCAGAGAACTACCAACAATACGGTAACTCCAAGACAACAATTTAGAGCCCATCGGTTTGTATGTATAGTCAGGTTTATGTTTTCCAGTAGTCATTACATTGCATTTATCAACTCTGAAATCTGTCATTTTGTGCTATCCCTTGTAATTCTTTACAGTCTACTTTGGACTAAACTATCTTGAGAAATTTTGTAGCATCTGTAAACTTTGCCACTTTGTGAATATGTTGAACAGCACTGGTCCCTGCCCAGGTCCCTGGTGGGCAGCATTATAGCTCCATTCTGAAAACTGACTATTTATTCCTACCTTTAGTTTTCTGTATTTTACCTAGTAACTGATCCATGCACAGACCTTCCTTCCTATCCCAGGACTGCTTAGTTTGCTTGAGAACCTTGTCAAAGCCTTTCTGAAAATCCAAGTACAGTAGGATGGTTCAGCAGAATGGTGGGCCAATGATATTGGTTTGATCTTCTAGTTTTCAGGAGAAAAGTATCTGGATGGGAGGGGTTGGATTATTTTTTTCTTGCATCTGAAATTCATTCTGACTGTGACTGCAATTTCTGGTTTTCTATTTAGAAGTTTTTATTTCAGTAAAAATGAACAGAAAGAGTGCAGACAGCAGAATTTCAGATATAAACCAGCTGTAAAGAAAGAAAAACAGTAAACAGCCTAGCAAGGTGAAGGGAAAATATTTAAGGCTAGCTATGAAGTTACATAATACATAGACTTGAAAACTGAATACATATCTATTGGGTTTCATGACTAAAATGATTTAAATTAAGGTAGTTTCACTGAATAAATGCTATTAAACTTTTATGAATTCTGCCTCTGAAAATATTTTAAGGTGGGAGAAAAAATAAGTAATCCTGTGAGAATAGCATTTACATTGCTGTAATTAAATGCAATCATAAAGTTGGAAATTATGCATGGAGAGGTTGAGAGCTGATTTAATACTCAGGGCAGTGAGCATAGAATGTAATTTATGAATTAAGGGTGTTTGCTGCGATAACTTACTGGAAGAAATGAGGTAAAAGGTATAATAGAATGGAGGAATGGGAATAAAGTTGACAGCAGAAAGTTTGGAAAGGGGAAGAAAAGTAAGAAAAGAAAGTAAATGAGGTGACTTGAAGAAAGAGGAAAAACAGCAGAAAGAGGAAAGTGAAGCAGTGGAAAAGGGAAGGAAAGAAGGACTGGGAAGTGGAAGTTGGGCAAGAAAGTAAGGCAGCAAGGGTATGTCTACACTACCCCCCTAGTTCGAACTAGGTGTAGACATACCCCTAGATACTTGTGTACACACCTAAATATAAGCATATGTGGGAGTGGTGAGCGGGCCGGGAGAACACAGAAGAAGGGCCCCCAACAAGATTGGGGGGGAACCTCAAACCTTCCCAACTCCCATGATACAGATGAACAGGAGAGAGGCATGGAAACTCTCTGATGGATAGAGTGAGTGAGATGCCCTACAACTCCCACCATAGCCCTTCTGCTGTAGCTGCCCACATCTTGCTTTCCTCTTAACATTGCTGCAAGAACTTCTGTGTTTAAAATTATATTAACTATGCAAACAACTCATTAGAATTTTTTTCTGATTTATACTAACATGTCTGTGGAGAGATTCCGGCTCAGAAGTGTGATGGGAGATGCATGAAAACACAAAGTCCTATTGTTTTGGTTCAGATTTAGGGCAAATAATGTCTCCATCTCAGTGGCAGTAAACAATCTTTGGCAAAGGAAAATAATGCATCAGAGTAGAGTAGCACCTGACTTAGAGGAATATAAGGTGGATACACACTTCCTGTGAGATGCAGGGGCTTGCTTTGCAATGGCTCACTATACACCATGAGGGCAGGTGCAGGAGGTGTGTGCACAAATTCCTGATTCATTTGCATATGCATATGACTAGGTAGGTATCTAGCTAACCATGTAAGTGGGCAGGCAGATGATTTGGGTGTGCACTTTTAGGCTATGTCTAGGCTGCAGAGTTTTTCCAGGATACCAGAGGAAATGCATCCAGGGAATGCGTCCGCTTTTTCAGAAGAGTTTCTGAAAAAGCGGGTGCATTCTTTCGGCATCCCTCTATTCCTCATTTTATGAGGAATAAGGGATGTTCTGAAAGAGGAGGTTTTTCTGATATTTGGTCCCGTGTAGATGGGTCAATGTCAGAAAAGCCTATTCCGAAGAAACAAGCAGAAAAAGATATTAAAATTGCAGTTCACAGTTTGCGTATCTTTTTCCGAAAACCCCCCTGGCAGTGTAGACATAGCCTTTGAAGGATGTGCACAAAGTAAGGCTGCATATACATTCATGGCAATGTGTGCCCACAGATTTATAGAAAAAACAATGCCCAAGAAACTAAGATAGATTAATGGGCTAAAAGCTATGAGCTTTGTCCATTGAACAGGTGCAGCACAGGAAATGACAGTGCAAGATTCCTTATACAGAATCTTTGTGCAGAAACAACAACTTGGGCTCTGGACATGTAAATAATTCATTCTCTGTATTCCTTCATTCCTTGGATTCTGAGCCAAAAAGAGCTAATCATGTTGGTGGATTCAGTGAAGTGGAGTCCTGTCAAATAGGAAATACATTGAAATCAACCCATTTTACATATGATATCCAACAGCCATCCGATGGTAATAACTTTCTGTCACTACCCAGGTTTAGTGGATTCACACCAGTAAGTTAGAGGAGAAGAGCTCTATACCCCATTATCAGTCCCCTGAGCAACTCGGTCTACCACTTTTAAATTGTTTTCAAGATGAGTTTTGGCTTCATAGCAAATTTCACAAGTTTTCGCCTGCTCTGAGCAGTATTGATTTATGGCACTGGATATTCAATTCTTTACTTGTGAGTGAGAAGCTGAATTTCCATAAATAAAAGGGGTTACTGAAATATTGAAATAGTTGGCTGTCTGAAAAAATGCTTGCAACTTATTTTTCTTTATAAAATAACAAAATCTTTGCTTGGCTTGCATTATTAGTGGAATGAAGAGACTCTGTAACCATGTGAAATGGGGTTTCAGGAAAGATTTTAAGTGCCAATTACTTTAAAATAACTTGGCTTTGCTTTCAATGTGGAGATATCAATAACAGACAGTATGTTTTCTAAATGTTATTGTTATTGAAGACAATGATACTGAGGTAATGCAGCTACAGTGGCACCTTTCTGCTGTTTTGTTCAGCTATAAAAAGCAGCAGGGGCATCAAGTATTGAAGAGCACCTCAGACATCCTTCTGCATGTCTGTATATTTGCTCAAGGTCTGCAACATTGTAAATGCTATTGGGATTTCACTCAGGTAAAAGCCTTCACTGCATTCATGTAGGTCAAATTTTGGGGCAGCTTTTTACTAAGTAGTCCTAAGGGATTACTGGTATATAGAAACACTAGAGGGACAAGTCCAGGTTTTTGAGTTTTTTAATGCAGACATCTCATCATTTTTCCACTCCTCCGGGACATCTTAAAATGAGCTTTCTGAGGATGGGAGTGGGGATATCAGTGAAGCAAAGTTTTAGGGACTTTGTTTAATGTCCTTAAGCCTTTCTAAAACATAACAATAATGTAAGTAGCCACATTGTCATCTTCTGAGGACATCTGTAAGATCAAGTTGCTTTAAGGTATCATCTCTTCATAGAAGGTTTTGCCATGATATTAATTTAACAGACTTTTCAGGAACTTTGCTCCCAAAGTCCTCTTTTGAAATCTTAAAAGCTCTCTACAACTCAAATCAGATTTAAAGAAATAGGCAGACTCTGATTTTAGAGGTAACGGTTTATTTGGGTGAGTTATATGTAATCATGTGCCTTCCATGAGAATTTTAGAATTTTCCAGGTTGCCAAATGAATGAATGCTTAGAATAGCAGGTCTGTACATGTGCATGTGCATGTGCATACATGGACAATTTAAAAAATAGATTTAAACAAGAGGAGATGCTATATAATATATAAACCCACAATAAGAAATGTATTAATTCAAAGTTAAGGTTTTGAGCAAAGATCAGCATATAGCATGATGAGCAAGTTAAAAACATACATAAATATACAAGTTACAAACACAAGTAACTCAGGTTCAAGATGTACTTCCACAAAAAGACAAATTCACACTCAAATAACAACTGCATACATAGCTCTTCTCCATTATATTGGTAATCTTCTAGTATTCACAGAAAGAAGAAAGAAAGCATTTTATTGTATAGCTAAAGTGTATTTTCTTTGAAGTTGTAAAAGTGAATTCATTTGGATATTTTTAATTGTGATAACTCAATAAAGAAATGCTGTAATGTATCATCTATTAAAACAGGATCCATCAGTATCCTTTGAACATCAAACTCTTTAAAACACAGCAAAACATTTGTCTTTTTAAAAAATGGGTTCAGTTATGACTACTATAACAATATAAATCTTGCTTTTAGGATTATTGAATGAAAATTGAATGTGTAATGGTAAGCATTGGGAACTAATAGCGTCCCATCCTCCAGCAGCATTTCAAACTCTATCTACTTTTGATGATGACTGTGCTGTGTAAAAATGTGGGTACAAATGTGAGGCTTTGTTTCTGACACTTCTGCTGCTGTGTGATCTATAGCACACGGTGGTTGTGCAACTAGTGAAGACTCCATGTCTAGATGGAAGAGTAAGGATTGTATAGTAATAGACTGCTAAACTGGTTTGTTTCCTTTGCATTGGATATGGCAGAATGGATAGTCAGCTGTCATCAGTTGCTCTATGATGATTTACACTACCTGAGGATCTAACTTGTTTTGTGCAACTGATGCACAGTGTATAGTGTTTTATACTTAGATATATTGCACACATAAGTCTGTCCTCAATCTACAAATGGATAATGTGAAATTATCATTACAAATTTTTCACAATTATATCCTATCAGGTATTGTGTGCTTAGTTTACAATGTAAAATCTTAATTTTTGTAATACATCAGCCTAACCTACTCAGCCGGAGACCTGAAGCTCACATTGTTTTCTGTTTCTTACATCAACACTTCTGCAATCATAATTTAACTGAAAGTTTCTTGGTTGATTCACAGGACAGTCTAGACTCCAGTTCACCTGGTCAGACTAGACTCCAATTTACCTTTGTTGTCTCTCCAATACTAAGACAAGTGGCCATTTTGGGTATGTCTACAAAGCAAAGTTATTTTGGAATAATGACCGCTATTCTGAAATAGCTTCACAAGCAGCTACACAGCCAAACCTCTGTTTCAGTCCCCGTAGTCCCTTGAGCATAGCTGAAGGAGAAGTGAGTGGCTGTTTGAAGGGAGGCTCTACAGTGACTGTTACTGGCTGTGAGAAGAATGGCAACATCTATTCACAGTTTACTCACAATGTGAGATTCAATCCAAGTGGTTAGGGTATGTGACATGTCTTCCACGTGTGAGACTGTCACACATTGCATGACACTGGGATCCCTTGCCATCCAGGGATCTTCATAAAAGTTTGTAGCCGTGTTAGTCTGGTGTAGCTGAAACAAATATTTGATCTGAGGAAGTGGATCTGGCCCACGAAAGCTCATCATCTAATAAACCATCTTAAAGATGCGGACGCATTGGAGAGGGTCCAGCGGAGGGCAACAAAAATGATTAGGGGGCTGGAGCTTATGACTTATGAGGAGAGGCTGAGGGAGTTGGGTCTGTTTAGTCTGCAGAAGCGAAGAGTGAGGGGGGATTTGATAGCAGCCTTCAACTTCCTGAAGGGAGGTTCCAAAGAGGATGGAGAAAGGCTGTTCTCAGTAGTGACAGACGGCAGAACAAGGAGCAATGGTCTCAAGTTGTGGTGGGAGAGGTCCAGGTTGGATATTAGGAAAAACTATTTCACTAGGAGGGTGGTGAAGCACTGGAATGTGTTACCTAGGGAAGTAGTGGAGTCTCCATCCCTAGAGGTGTTTAAGTCTCGGCTTGACAAAGCTCTGGCCGGGTTGATTTAGATGGGATTGGTCCTGCCTAGAGCAGGGGGCTGGACTTGATAACCTTCTGAGATCTCTTCCAGTTCTATGATTCTATGATAAGGGGATGGGTTGATGAGAGAATATGATCTTGGTAACTAATTGACCATTCATTTTCAGTGGGAAATATGTCAATGGAGGGATGATAGGAGTTACTATAGAGAATTTCTGGGTGTCTGGCTGGTGAGTCTTGCCCACATGCTCAGGGTTTAGCTGATTGCCATATTTGGGGTCGGGAAGGAATTTTCCACCAGGGTAGATTGGCAGAGACCCTGGAGGTTTTTCGCCTTCCTCTGTAGCATGGGGCACAGATCACAGCTGGAGGACTCTCTGCATCTTGGGACCTTCAAAGTATTTGAAGGAGATATAGGTGAGAGGATTATTCTAAGAGGGGTGGGTGAGATTCTGTTTCCTGCACTGTGCAGGGGGTCAGACTAGATGATCATAATGTTCCCTTCTGACCTTAAAGTCTATGAATCTATGAATCTTGTTAGTCTTTAAAGTGCTACATAGTCCTGTATTTCCTTAAGGCAACAGACTGACTACTTCTAGGCTTGTAATCAAGACACAATACCAGAAGCCACCTCAATCATGAAGTTCCATGGCATAAACCCATGAGGGAAAAAAAGCTTTTGTAGGCAAAGGTTGACAATGAATCCCTATGTGATTGTCCACCTTCTAAATCAAATCACATTTCTGGAAGAGGAGTATGCCAAGAGACCAAGGTTATAAAATATACTTGCAAATAGAGATCCAGCAACATCTTATGAGGTGTTACACTTCAAGCTCTGGTTTTCTGATGTTGTCAGCAGCTTTTCAGTTCAGCACAGCAGCAATCCAATTTAAATGGCCATCAGAGCAGAGCTGAACTGCATTAAATGGTTCCCATTAACGTCATATTTAATTTAGTAGTTTAGTGTTGAAGATGTTCATCACTATCCTTTGCTAAATTCTGATCTTGTGGCCAAGAAGTTTTATAAATTATATTTACATCTGAGGCAAGATAAACATTAAATAGTTCGCATTTCCCAGCAACTGGTTTTTAGTCTGTTCTTTCTTTATTTTATATATTTTTTAAACTGATGCAGCTGGAGGACAGCTTTGCCTTGGCTACTGATGTAGAACACCCGAGGAAATCTTTATGGAAAGAAAACCACAAGAAGTCAGATAACACCTTAAGAGTTTTTTTGTTTGTTTGTTCTCTCACTCTTTTTACTTTGTTGCACAGGTCAATCCAGTCTTTTCTTACTTTGTAGATCCCCTGAGTTGACTGGGACTTTTCATTGACATAGAGATCTGACTGCCCTTCACTAAAATCAAGGAGACTTGCATTAGAAGTCCTGTGAAGGTAATTCTTCCTCTACTCAGGGGCATGTGAAGTACAGATAGAAGATCTCACCTATGGGCACTGTGCAGCTGAAATGTAAATGAGGAGCTCAACTTTTATCTTCTTAACAATAAAAAGAAGTAAAAGTGCTAGCACTGTTCCTTTTGAAGACAGCCCATGTGAACCAATTGCTAGGCTTGAAAGGAACAAGTCAGCTTTGGTACTCCTGCTTCTCATGATGAGTAATGCAAAATTCAACCCGGCATGAGAAAGTCAGACCCATCATTGAGAAAGTCGAGATTCTTGGCCTTGGGGAAGCATCCCACAGTGACTCACTCTGACTAGAATTTGAACCTCTATTGCTCTCTGGGTGAACATGAAAAGCCCCAGGAAAGTTTGAATTTCATTTCCCGGGTGGCCAGTGTTGTGAGTACACTTCAGAGCAAGCAGCACATGTAGCCATGACTTCCACTACTTCAAGTTCCATCGGTGCCAGTTTCCAGGGGCACAAAAGAGCACCAGCATGGAGAGTGCAGATCTTGGACCTCATGGGGGCATGCAGGGAGGAATCCATTCCCCCTGAGCTCCGAAACTGCAGAAGAAACACCAGTATCTATGTGAAGATAGTAAAGTGACCAATGGAGAGAGGATACTCCAGGGGCTCCCAGCAGTGCTGTGTTAAAATAAAGGAGATGATGCAGTCCTCTCACAAAACTAAGGAGGCAAATGGATAGTCTGGTGCATTACAGCAAACATGTCGCTTCTACAAACCAGCTGCATATGCTCTTGGGGGGGACCCGACCAGCTTCACAAGCCTGACCATGGAGTCTGCCCAAGATACTCAGGGCAGCAGCGTGGACAGTGGGGAGGAGAAGGGCCAGCTGACGAGTGGCGAAAGCCAAGAACTTTTCATCACTTTGGAGACAATCCTCTCCTCCCAGGGAATCTCGCAGTCGGGTACTTCTGGTGTGTTCCTAATTTTTTTTCTTGCTATAAGTGGGTTAAGGCAATTGAGTGTTGTATGTGGTATATTCTATGCATACACAAAATGGAGGGGCCCAGAACAGCTTGTTCACGTGTCTGGAGATGGAGCATGAATCCTCCCTGAATATCTCCATGAAGCTCTCATATAGGAACTCTTTGATTCTTCTCACAAAGTTTCTGGGGAGGTCTGCCTTATTCCATTCTCCACAGTAGGACACCTTCCCATGCCAAGCCAGCAGTAAGTGGTCTGTCAGTACGTGGTGTCATTGCAGCACAAAGCATTGCTGCATAAGGCCCAGGTTTCAGGCCACACTCAGTCAGCATCAGCACCCTATCACTCTGTGTGATTTGGAGAAGACTGATATCTTGCATGGCAATCTGGATGAAGGAGGAGGGGAAGCTATTAACTGCTGCCTCTGCTGCTAGCAGGGCTTCAGCCTCTGACACCTCTTCCCTCCCTCCTGCTCATAAGTTCCTTCTTCTCCCAGGAGGCAGGGTGTAGCAGGAACAGAGGAGGGAAGCTGCGTGAACCACTGCCCTGCCTCTGCCATCCCCACCTGCAGTGTTCTGCCCTGGCAAGCCCCTTGCCATGCCTGCCTCCAAACCACATGAGTCCAGATGTTCCCTTGAGAACTTTGTTGCTTACCTGCTGTACACTGGCCACTCTAAACATGGTTTTGGCCTTGCACAGAACACATCTTCATTATCTTTAGAGAGACCTTCACTGTATGTTAACAGATTAGGTTTTAGGCTCCACAATGTATCTCCTGTAATGTGTACCCTTGTAACTTTTCATTACAGTAGGGTCAGCAAGGAGCTTGCTGCATACTCCCCTGGCTCCAGCAGCTGTCCAGCTTGCACAAATCTGCAGGTGAAAATGGACAAAGGAAGACATGTTTAAGGAACAAACTGAGTGGAGGCATATGTTTCCTGAGGAGATGCAAATGGTGTGGTAGGAGAGGATAGCAGAGTGATAGGAGAGGAGACTGTGCAGGGAGCAGCACGCGAAGAAACAGGAGAATGTCTTTTCATCCCTGCTGCCTGTGATGGAGCTCCTGGCAGAGAGGAACCCTCCCTGCCCCATGTAGAACAACTTTCCCTTCTCACCCAGTTCCATAGTTTCTACCCCCCAAAACAATCAGGGGGTATTCAAGGGCAGCCTCACACTCAGACTCTAAGGTCTCGGAAGGCAAAAGGCTGCCCTCACATTTCTGATACCCCTCCCCATTTCAGGTCCCACCATTGACTTATTTTCTTTCCCTGCTGTCTTCCCTAAATAAAAACACATGATCTCTGACCAACAGTCTCTTTATTGCTTGTATTTCAGGGCTGGGGTGAGTGATTACATGCAAACATACAATGCAGGGGAACCTCATTGAGAGCAACATGCATGACTCTCAAAACTGGCCATTCATAAAACTTCCTTTCAAAGCCTTTCTGATTTGCACTGTCCCGTGCTGTGCTCTCCTTATCACCCTGGTTGGCTGCTCAAAATCTCTGGCTAGGAGTTCTGCCTCAGCCCTCCATTCTCCTGATGCTTCATTTGCAGTTCCCTACATGCTCTATGACAGAGCAGACAAATGTAGTTAAATGTTGAACCAACATAAAGCAAATGTTTAGATTCAGGACTATCACAACATTTTATTTTGATAGAACAAGTTGAAATAAAACATTGTGTTATTTCCAAATCAAAATTATGCTGAAGTTTTCATTCTGTAAAAAGTTGAGATGTTTCAGCTTTTCATCAGTATAAAAACAAATGTCAACTGTCAAAATTTCCCAGGGGCCAGAAATTCTGACTTTTGATCAGCTTTACTTTTGAGCTGGACTTCTGAGCGCTCTCTGTTTTCAAGAGAGGACTATGGATAGGAGGGAAAGAGCTATTTCAGTGAAGTTGGGGATAACATTTCTCACTGTAGCCATTTGGGCACTCAGGGTTAGTGAGGATCCAGTTCAAAAACCTCTTATGTGATGTTTTCCATCAATGGTGATGTTACTGCAAAGCCAAGTTCCCCAGACTCTTTCTCACTACATCTTCTGTTGAGTCCTGCATTCCCAGGACAGAAGGCACCATTGCAGTCATCTAGTCTGACCTCCCATAGGACACAGGCTAAGTTCCTTCCAGGGTACACACCTGCACAGCTGCACACACAGAATTCTAAGCCCACCCACCTCCTCACAGAGCCACGTAGCAACACCCACTTTCCTGCTGGACCTGGAAAGTGAGTGGTATAGCTGCTTCGGCGGCCAGGGCCACGTGGAAGGAGGCTGCTCTGGTGGCTAGGGTTGGGGCTGGGGCCACATGGTAGGGGCCTCCTGGCAAGCAGCTGTTCTGGCTGCTCCAGTGGCCAGGGACTCATGGCAGGTGGCTGTTCCGACGGCTGGGAATGGGGCCTCATGGCGGGTGGCTTCTCTAGAGGCAAATAGGGAACAGGGCTACATATCAGGTGGCTGCTCTGGCAGCCAAGGTTGGGTGCTCTCATGGCCTGACAGCTGCTCTGGTTCCTCTGGCAGCCAAGGTCACTTTGGGGGCAGCTGCTCCCACAGCTGGGGAAGGGGCTACGTTGGGGGGAGGTGACATCTTTGACAGACGGGGATGGGGGCCACGTGATGGGTAGTCACACTGGTGTCCAGAGCTGCTTAATGGGAGACTGCTCTGGTTCCTCAGAGAAGCCAGGCCACGTTGGGGGGCAGCTGCTCCAGGTCTTCCAGCAACCGGGGCTACACTGGGGGGTAGCCCTAGTATTTTAAGTATAGGTAGAAGTCTGAAGAAACAACCATACTGTTGGATGATTATGATTCAAGATTCAACTTTTGCACACTTTAGATCTGTAATGCCCAAGATCTCTAGTTCATCTTAATAAATTCTATGTTGGTAAGTGGAAGTTTCTCTTTGCATATCTTATCCCTTTCTTCTGCCATTTCACCTTACTTATTTAACTCTTATGCCTATAAAACTTGTGTAGCCATTAGTGAAAAATAGCTGCAAACTAACGTAACCTTTTGCTGTAAATGCTTTATTAATACAACAATATATGTCCATAATATTTTGAATACCCTCTAGCCATAGTTACACTACTATACTGAGGAAAGGAGAAAAAAGCAAGTTGAACTATGCTACTCAGAATCGAATAATTTCAGTGCCTGTTTTTAAAATTAAAAAAATAATGGTGGATTGTTAGGAGCACAAGTCAGGTTTTTTTTTCTTTCCTTACGATAATATTAAATATTCTCCATGGGGGAGGGGGCAGAGACGAGGAAGCAACCATTTCTTTCAATCACAGAGAACTTTATAAAGGAAATGCCAATCAAGAAATCACACAAATGGAATCTCCATAAAAGAGCATAGGTTTTGTCTAACAGCAAGCCTATTATCTGAACATAAAAAGGCCCTTCGTAGTAGAAGAGAATCTGCTCCATTTAAAGGTTCAGTGTATACTGTGATGTAACTTAGGTGGGGACCACCTGGCAGAGACTCTGGGAAGTCACCATGTGGTCCTGGCCCCAGCTCCAATCCTGAGGAAGGACTAGAGCTGAGGCTAAGGCCGCATGGTGGCTGCTTCTGAAGTGGGCTGCAGGGCAGCTGCTGGAGCCTGGGCTGTGGTACAGCTTCTCCTTGGACTGTGATTCCTTGGACTGAGTGCAGCTGTCCCCGCTTGCTTGCATGCTAACGTAGGACGGTAATGCATTCTAAGACACCTCGTCACTGTGACTTCCTGCAGGTAGGATGTGTACATACAGCCAAAGAACACAAAGCTGTGTGGGGAGGGGAGAAAAGGGTGAGACCAAAGACCCAAGACTGTTGTTAATCAGACTACTAGTGCGTGTGCAGCAGTAACACACGCCTTCTTTGCTGAGATGCTTTTCTGTCATGAATGTTTCCAAGACAGAAATGGAATAAAGAAATCATGGGGGAGGGAGGGAGTTTATATGTGTGCAGTGCTGCCCCTTGCTGGAAGGGACTGGGATAGTATGACGTGGTCATAGGGCACAGGACCTGGTTCTGTTGAATCCATGCTGGAGAATGAATAGATGTGGTAATTGATGCCATGCTAGTCACAGAACATTGTGCTATGGGCACTGCTGGAGCTCCACAACAAGGGACCAGAGCCCCATGATGCCCAACACTACAGGCCCAGAACAAAAAGCCAGCCCCGGCCCAAAGAATTGCGTATCAAAATATTCCCATGTCCCTAATCCTTCCACAGGGAAATGGGCACTGATCAAAAGGATGGGCCAGTGTTTAGGGTGCTGCCATGGGACTTTGCAGACAATGGTATGGGGGTGAGTCATTTAACCTCCCTGTGCCTCAGTTTCCCCTCTGTACAGTTGTGAGGCCATATGCATTAGTGACTTGTGAGGTGGTCAGATATTGGAGAGAAGGAGGGTGATTGTGAGTTCCTTGGTAGGAAGAATGCATGTGTCCCAGTGAGGCTGGGGGGGGGGGGGGGGGGGAACGCTATTAACACAGGCCTTGTAAACCTGAGCTCTGATGCCTTCAGGAAAGAGTCACACTTACCTCTGTTGATGCAGCTTCTCCCTCACCTGGCTATGGGTCTCTTTCTGTAGATGAATAGTATTATAATGTTTTATAGAAACTTTGTATTAGTCATTTTATAATGTCTCATAGAAACTTTGTATTGTAATGTCTTATGGAAACTGTATAGGCTTCATAATGTCTTATAGAAACTTTGTATTAGGTCTTTTCATAATATAGACACTTTGTATTAAAACTTTTTATATTGCTATGGTTCTTAGGAATAATCAAGGTAAAGAAAATGTCTTTGTACTAGAACGATGGTCTCCAACATTTTTACATCCAAGATCACGTTTTAAATGTCAGGGCAAGCCAGAATCTACCCCATCCCTTTGCTGAGACCCCACTCCTTCCTTGAAGCCCTGCCCTCTCCAAACCTTTCCACAGACTACCTGTTGCTAATGAAAACTCACCATTAATTACATAAAGTAGCCCAATGTCTGAGACTCTGTAACACTGTAACATTTTCTCTTGCCTCTGGGCGGCACTGTTGCCTCTGAGCGGCGTATATTATCATCATATAGTAAATATATATAAAAGCCCAACGTCTGTGGCTCCGTAATGCTGACTTTGTAACTCTGTAACAACATTTTCTGTTGCCTCTGAGTGGAGCTGTTGCCTCCCGCTGTGGCATTCGGCTGACTTCTGCACCGCTCAGCTGGGCCGCCGCACAGGAGCAAGTGGCGCAAACGGCCGTTTGGGCTTCACAGTCCCCATGCAGCATGGCCATTTGCATCGCTTGCTCCCACATGGCGGCCTGGCTGAGCAGCACAGAAGTCAGCCAAGCACCATGGCGGGAGGTGAAGGGGGGCGGGGCAGTGACGTACACAGCCAGAGGGCGGGGCCTGGAAGAGCGTGCATCGCTGATGTCAGGAAAGGGCACCAGATTCAAAAGGAGGAAAGTGGAGGAGACCGAGAGGAGGAGGAGGAGAGTGGAGAGAGAGAAAGAGAGAGATGCAGGAGGAGGAGGAGAAGAGATATAGAGAGTGGGATGGGAAGAAGAGAGAGACAGAGAGAGAGGCAGGAGGAGGATGAGAGCTGAGAAAGGGGGGGAAGCAGGAGGAGGAGGAGGAGGAGGAGGAGAGAGAGAGAGAGAGAGAGATGAAGCGAGAGACCAGAGGCTCAGGAGAAAAGACAGAGATAGAAAGGGAATAGGATGTGTAGGGGAGACCTGGAAATCCTGTTTTAAGATGGGGTAATTGGCTAGTTAATTACATAATTATACCCAAGCCATTTTGCTAGTGCTGCAGCTGGGGAGAATGGTTTAATTTAAATTATTAAACAGATTAAGCATTTTAACTTTCTCATGTTAGTTGATCAAACTTCATTTTAAATAAAGTAAAACACGTCCAACAGAAAAGGTTTCAATGTTTTCTTTATTTATGGCAGAAGTGGGAAACCTTTTTTGAGTCAGGGGCTACTAACCCACAGAAAAATCAGTTGAGGACAACACAAGTGAAAAGCAAAAAACTCCTCCAAACCCCTCCAACTCTCACTAATGTGGCCCCCAACTGAGACACCTCACTCTTCTGGCACTCCAGCCCCGACAGGATGAGGGGAAGGGGCAGGGAGGACTGAGGTTCAGGGCTTCCCGTAGGCCAGATTTACTTTTCTGGGGTTCCAGAGTTAGTGGGTTTTGTGGACCCCCTTAGGCTCTGGGGTGGGAACAAAAATGTGGGGCTCAGTATGTGGGATAGGATTGCCAGCAAGTGGGAAAGATTCAGTATCTGGATGGGAAGGGGGGTGCAGGGTCTGGAAGAGAGTTTAGTGGCAGGAGAGGGTGTGGGGTGGGGGTACGAGAGGGAGTTTGGAGTAGGAGGGGGTTGGGGCAGTAATACAGAAAAGGTGAAAGGGTGATAATGCAGCCAAATAGCTAGTTGGGGAAGGAAGCTAAAAAGTAGGGAGTAAATGAAAGAGCAGCTTCTGCAAAATAAAATGGAATCCCCCTGTCTCACATCTTTCTTCTGCTCCATCCTCGCTCCCCTCAGCCCCATGATTCTCCCCAGCCCAGCCTTATCCCCTCATCGTCCCATGCCCCTCAGTGCACCCTCTGTCCCCTTCCATACTGCCCCCACATCCCTGTGCTCCCAGCACACTCACTGGCAGGATAGTAGTGCTGGGACTTGCAACCTTCAGGGAGGGGGAGGGGGCAGAGTCTCTTCCTTGCCCAGTCCAGCCCTTTGCCTGCAGGCAGTGGCTTCAGATTGGGACAGGCAGAGTCCAGGGCCACTGTCACTGTCACTGGAGGAGGTGGCTCTCAGACCCTGCACACAGCCCACTGGGAACAGTGCATCATAGCCCTGTTCCCAGTGTACCATGCACTTCTTCTCCCAGCCCAGCCAGAAAGTTAACAAAGAGGGGCAGCCACCTGGGCAACTACCCCTCTTTGATCCAGCCCAGCTGGAGCATGGCACAGCTTCACGGTCCACAGTTTTCAATCTGCTGAGGCTGTGCCACGCTCCAGCTGGGCTGGATCAAAGCAGGGCAACCGCCCGGCCAGCTGGCCTTGGCGATCGACCCCTAGGGGTGCCACGATCCATGTTGAAGACCACTGTACTAGGGTGTGTCTAGACTACATGCCTCCGTCGACGGAGGCATGTAGATTAGCCAGATCGGCAGAGGGAAATGAAGCCGTGATTAAAATAATCGCGGCTTCATTTAAATTTAAATGGCTGCCCCGCTCTGCCAATCAGCTGTTTGTCGGCAGATCGGGGCAGTCTGGACACGCTGCGCCGACAAAGAAGCCTTTCTTGATCGGCACAGGTAAACCTGGTTTCACGAGGCAGGTGGCTACCCCTGTACCGGGCCTGGAGCTGACACCTGACTCCAGCTCTGGCACAAGGGCAGCTGCCCGCCACGTGGCCTAGCCCTGGGAGCAGCTGGGCAGCCGTCACATGATCCTCATCTCAGCTTCAGTCCTTCCCCAAGGCTGGGGCTGAGGCTGGGACTGCAGTGCAGTTGCCCCAGTAGGGCCCTGCCCCAGGAGCAGCCACACCACAGCCCCGGCTCCAGCCCCAGCACATGGGACAGCCGCTCACCACACAGCCCTGCCTTGGGAGCAGCTGGGCAGCCACTACATGGCCCTGGCCACAGCGCCAGCCCTGGGGAAAGGCTGAGGCTGAGGCCAGGGCTGTGACTGCTGCCCAGCTGCTCCTGGGTCGGGGCTTGCTTGCAGAGCTTGTTTAAGATCCCAAATAGCCAGAAGACTATTACAAAAACCCCACATTTGGCTTAGTCTTTACATGAGTCACAAAAGTCACCCACCCTAATATATTAATACCTCTCTTTTTCACGGTGCCTTTGCTGCAAGTTTATAAATATCAACCTGACAAACGTTGGTGCCTGTTGTCGGAAACTCTTAAACATTCTTATAAGGAATAGCTGATATTACATCCATCCTTTCGGATGAGACACAAAATTCGCCCCCGCCCCCAGGATCAGCTGTGGCTCCAGCTCTGGCAGCCAGCTCGCAGCCCATCCTGGCAACAACTCCAACCCTTTTATCCCACTTAGACATACCTAACGTGGGATCCTTTGAACATAGCAATGCGTCTTCTAGGCAAGATGAGCATTGAAAGACACAAGTGGACAGGCTGGCTGGAACAGACAGGTACAAGGTGTTGGCGTTTCTAGCCCCCTAAGAGGAGGTGCTGGGAGCACCAGGACATTGTGGGACGTGCTTTGTATTCATGCCCATCAATGTGAAAGAAGCTATTTGCATATATTTGCATAAATATGCAACCACACTTAACTGCTGCCCTCAGCATGTCCTGTTAGTATCATTGTGGCCTCCGGGCTTCTACAGTTGAATAGCTCTGGTCTAGATCATGCCTGATAGATGTCTGACTAGCCTGCTCTTAAATAACTCCAGTGATGGAGATTCCACAACCGTCGTAGGCAATTTATTCCAGTGTTTCACCATCCTGACAGGAAGTTTTTCCTAATATCCAACCTAAACCTCCCTTGTTGCAGTTTAAGCCCATTGCTTCTTGTCCTATCCTCAGAGGCCAAGGAGAACAATCCCCCCTCCTCCTTCTGACACCCTTTTAGATACCTGAAAACTGCTATCATGTCCCCTCTCTGTCTTCTCTTTTCCAGACTAAACAAGCCCAATTCTGTCAACCTTCCCTCATAGCTCATATTTTCTAGACCTTTAATTATTGTTGTTGCTCTATAGTATTGCGGTTCCCCTGCACTGCTTAACAAGGGATTAATTAGCCCTTGGAGAGGGCTGTGGCACCAGCAAATAAAAGGGAGGCTGAAGACAGCCAATCAGGGCCTTGTATAAGAAGGGTCCCTCTAATCTTTTCCATACATGTATAATCTTTCTCCATCCATGTGTGGAATATAATTTCTTATTAACCAAGGCATGTGTGAATGCACACCACCAATAGAAACACAAAACCTAGCCATGGGCATTCTGCTAATCAGTGTTATCGTGGCCCCAGCCCCAGGAGCAGCAGCACCACAGTCTGGACTCCAGCTCTAGCAGCTACCATGCAGCCCACCCCAAGAGCATGCAGGCAGCCACGATGTGGCCCTGACCCCCAGCTCCAGCTCTTCCCCAGGGCAGGAGCTGGGGCCAGGATTGTATGGTGGCTGCCTGGCTGCTACCAAGGCAGGCTGCATGGCAGGTAGCTGCTGGTGCTGGAGCTGGAGCTGGAGCTGGGCTGCAGTGCAGCTCCTCTTGGGACTAGAGCCCCCTGCATTCCTGGTTTTCTCTCCTGTACCCCTCTTCCCATCAAAATACCCTCTGGCTCTCAGAGCCCCCTGCTGGCTCCCCAGGCGTCTCTGCCCCACCCTCAGCAACCCAATCCCTGCAAACCATGGGCATTGTTAGCAGCTTTCCTCTGCCCCAGGTTAGGCCTCTCAGCCAGCGCCACAAGAAGCAGCCTCGGGCAGCCCTTGCCCTGCATACAAGCTGCCCCAGGAGCAGCGATCCATAGGGGGCAGGTTTCACTTCCCCACAAATTGGGATCCTGTCTAGGAGCAGGGCTTGGACCCCAGCAAGTGAGGGTGGGAAGTACTGAGGTGATCGATGGGTGGCAGAAGATCAGGCTGAACTGGAAGCAATGAGGTAAGGGAGGCTTTGTCTGAGATGGGAAGCATTGAGGAGGGGTGCAGAAGCTGAAGCAGGAAGTGCTGAGTTGGGGGGCTCAGGCTGAGGTGGGAAGTGCTGAGATGGGAGCGGCTCAGGCTGAGGTGGCAAGGGCCGAAGTGAGAGGGGCTCAGTCTGAGGAGGAAAGCACTTAGGTGCATGGTCCAAGTTGAGGTGGGAAGTGTTGAGGTGTGGGCGGAGGGAGAGAAGCAGGGACTCATTCTAAAGAAGCGGGAAGTGTTGAGGTGGTCAGAATATGGCAGACGATCAGGCTGAGCTGAAAGCACTGAGGTGGGTGGTCTCTGTCCGAGATGGGAAGCACCGAGGTGGGGTGCAGAGTCTGAAGAGGGAAGTGCAGAGGTGGGGGAGGGGGTAAGGCTTAGGTGGGAAGTGCTGAGGTGGGGGTGAAGAGGTGGTGACAGGAAGTGTTGAGGGATGGGGCTAAGACTGAGGTGGGGGTGAAAAGCAGGGACACGTACTAAAGAAGAGGGAAGTGCTGAGGTGATGAGTGGGGAGCAGATGACGAGGCTGAGCTGGAAACACTGAGGTGTAGGGGCTCTATCTGAGATGGGAAGCGCTGAGGTGGGGGTTTCAGGCTGAGGCAGGAAGTGCTGAGGTGGGGGGGGCTCAGCCTGAGGTGGCAAGGGCTGAAGTGGGGGAGGGAGCTCAGTCTGAGGCGGGAAGCACTTGGATTCATGGTCCAGATTGATGTGGGAAGCGCCGAGGTGGGGGGTGAGAATCAGGGGCTCATTCTGAAGAGATGGGAAATGCTGACATCATCTGTGAGTGGGAGACAATCAGGCTGAGATTGAAGCACTGAGGTGGGAGGGTGGGGGGGGCTCTGTCTGAGGTGGGAAGTGCTGAGGTGGGAGGGGCTTAGGCTGAGGCGGAAAGGGCTGAGTTGAGGGGAGCTCAGTCTGAGGTGGGAAGCAATTAGGTGAAGGGCCCAGGCTGAGCGGGAAGCACTGAGGTCTGGTGGCAGAGGCTGAGGTGAGAAGTGCTGAGGTGGGGATACAGAGGTTGTGACAGGAAGTATTGAGCGATGGGGCTAAGATTGAGGTGGGAAGCACTGAGGTGGGGGTGAAATGCAGGGACTCATACTGAACAAGAGGGAAGTGCTGACGTGGTCGGTGGGCAGCAGACAATGAGGCTGAGCTGGAAGCACTGAGGTGGGGTGCATAGTCTGAGATGGGAAGTGCTGAAATCGGGGTTCATGCTTAAGTGGGAAGTGCTAAGGTGGAAGTGTTTCAGGCTGAGGTGGGAGGCTCACGCTGATGTGGGGGGCTCAGGCTGAGGTGAGAAATGCTGAAGTGGGAGTGGCTCAGGCTGAGGCGGAAAGGGCTGAGGTGAGGGGGGCTCAGCCTGAGGCGGGAAGCACTTAGGTTCAGAGTCCAGGTTGAGATGGGAAGTGCTGAGGTGGGGGGTGAGAAGCAGGGACTCGTTCTAAAGAGGCGGGAAGTGCTGAGGTGGTCGGTGGGTGGCAGACAATAAGGCTGAGCAAGAAGCACTGAGGTGAGGGGGGCTCTGTCTGAGGTGGGAAGCACTGAGGAGGGGTACAGAAGCTGAAGCAGGAAGTGTTGAGTTGGGGGGTTCAGGCTGAGGTGGGAAGTGCTGAGGTGGGGGGCGCAGGCTGTGGTGGCAGGGGCTGAAGTGAGGGGGGGTTCAGTCTGAGGTGGGAAGAGCTGAGGTGGGGGGCGCAGGCTGTGGTGGCAGGGGCTGAAGTGACGGGGGGTTCAGTCTGAGGTGGGAAGAGCTGAGGTGGGGGGCGCAGGCTGAGGCCGAGAAGGCTGAGGTGAGGGAGGTTGAGTCTGAGGCAGGAAGCACTTAGGTTCAGGGTCCAGATTGAGGTGGGAAGCACAGAGGTGTGTGTGTGGGGGGGGGGGTGAGAAGCAGGGACTCATTCTGAAGAGGTGGGAGATGCTAAGGTGGTCTGTGGGAGGCAGACAATCAGGCTGAGCTGGAAGCACTGAGGTGTGGGGGCTCTATCTGAGATGGGAAGCACTGAGGTGGGGGTTTCAGGCTTAGGTGGGAAGGGCTGAGATGGGGAGGCTCAGTCTAAGACGGGAAGAGCTGAGGTGGGGGCTCAGGCTGTGGTGGCAGGGGCTGAAGTGAGGGGGGCTCAGTCTAAGACGGGAAGAGCTGAGGTGGGGGGGCTCAGGCTGTGGTGGCAGGGGCTGAAGTGAGGGGGGCTCAGTCTAAGGCGGGAAGAGCTGAGGTGGGGGGGCTCAGGCTGTGGTGGCAGGGGCTGAAGTGAGGAGGGCTCAGTCTAAGACGGGAAGAGCTGAGGTGGGGGGCTCAGTCTAAGACGGGAAGAGCTGAGGTGGGGGCTCAGGCTGTGGTGGCAGGGGCTGAAGTGAGGGGGGCTCAGTCTAAGACGGGAAGAGCTGAGGTGGGGGGCTCAGGCTGTGGTGGCAGGGGCTGAAGTGAGGGGGGCTCAGTCTAAGGCAGGAAGAGCTGAGGTGGGGGGGCTCAGGCTGTGGTGGCAGGGGCTGAAGTGAGGAGGGGCTCAGTCTGAGGCAGGAAGCACTTAGATGCATGGTCCAAATTGGTGTGGGAAACGCTGAGGTGGGGGGTGAGAATCAGGGGCTCATTCTGAAGAGATAGAAAATGCTGACATGGTCTGTGATGGATGCACTGAGGTGGGGGGAGGGCCCTATCTGAGGTGGGAAGTGCTGAGGTGGGGGGCTCAGGCTGAGGTGGAAAGAGCAGAGTTGAGGGGGGCTCAGTCTGAGGTGGGAAGCAATTAGGTGCAGGGTCCAGGCTGAGAGGGACGCACTGAGGTCTGGTGGCAGAGGCTGAGGTGGGAAGTGCTGGGGGGGGGGGGGGGTGCAGAGGTTGTGGCAGGAAGTGTTGTGAGCTATGGGGCTAAGATTGAGGTGAGACTCCCGAAGGTTGGGGTGAGAAGGAGGGACTCAAACTGAAGAGGTGGGAAATCCTTAGTTGGTCGGTGTGTGGCAGAGGATCAGGCTGAGCAGGATACACTGGGGGCGGGGGGGCTCTGTCTGAGATGGGAAGTGCTGAGGTGGGACAGGCTCAGTTTGAGTTGGGGGCGCTGGGGTGGGGGTGCAGAGGCGGGAAGTGCGAGGTGAGGCGGTGAGAGCTGAGAAGCAGGGACGTGGTGGGAAGCGCTGAGGTGGTCGGTGGGTGGCAGAGGTTCAGGCTGGGCTGGAGGCGCTGAGGGGGGGGACAAGCTGAGGCAAGATGTGCTGAGCTGCGGTGCATAGTCTGAGGTGGGAAGCGCTGGGGTGAGGGCTGGGGCTGAGGTGAGGGGAGCACTGAAGTGCGGTGCTCAGGTCGAGGCGGGAAGCGCTGCAATCGGGGGGCTCGGCTCGAAGCAGGCATCGCTGGGATGTGGGGCCCGCGCTGAGGCGGGCAACACTGGGTGCGGGGCTGAGGCGGGAAGGGTGGAGGTGAGAGACTGAGAAGGCGGGAAGCGCTGAGCTGGGCGGGCTCATGCTGAGGTAGAAGCTGAGGTGGGGGATGAACCGGGCGGATTCAGCCGGAGGCGGAGGGAAGCGCAGTGGCAGGAGGCGAGCAGCAGGGGCGCAGGCTGAGCTGGCGGGAAGCGCTGAGGCAAGGCGTGAGCGGCAGGAGTTCAAGCTAAGGTGGAAGCATTGAGGTGGGATGAAGAGCGAGGGCTCAGGCAGCAAGTGCTTGGCAGGGATTCAGGCTGAGGTGGTGGGAAGCATTGAGGTGGATGGTGAGTGGCAGAGGGCTTAGACAGTCTTCAGATTTGGGGAAAACAAGAACAAATTCCTCATTTATGCCCAGTTTATGTTGGGGATATAGAGTGTGCTAAGCCCTCCCATAACTTATTTTACCTTCTCTCTGTCTGTTTGTCTGTCTCTTTCCAACTTCTTCAAGGAAGAGAAGAAAAAGAAAGCCTCCAAGTAACTGAGCAAAGAGGAGGGGAAAAAGGAAACCACTAATGGTAGAGGAGAGGGAAAGAAACTCTGGACACAGTGAGCATCACCCATAATTAAGACTTGGGTCATATGGTGGAGTTGAAGCTATTAAAAACTTAAGCAGTGTGATTTCCCTGGAGAAAAGGTTCAGATCTATAATATCCTGGACTTTTGGTATTATTCTCTGTTAGCTAGCTAGTAAGAGTAACTAACTAACCTGTGATGACAGAACAAAGCTTATGGGGATATTCAAGGTTTAGACCCCTGAGCTGCTTGACCTCCCAGTAATTCAGAGTAAGGTCTTTGACTTATTTCCCTCTTTTCATTATCCCTTGTTTGTAGTCTAGTCAGCGTGACAAATCTATAAGGAGTGTGCATGTCACAATAATCTCTTTCTTCTGTAGGAAAGGTGGAGGCATTTGGTACCTTGAGCTATGTGGCCTGCCTGTAATTCAGTAGAAAGACTCTGCCTTTGAGCTCTTGGCATTAGGACCTTCTAGCTGGTTAAACAGAACAGAGCACAGTATATTTTAGGTGCAGGTTGAACTCTTCCAATTTAGAAGGGATTAGAGCTATTTTAGTGTCATTGGTTCTGAGACCTGCCTCCATTACACCTTAAGCCAGTGAATTGATTGACTACCCTATAACTCAGGGTCTAGATTTTATCCCTCCTTGATCTTTGGGAGGGATTAACAGCATTTTAGTAAATAGGGAAGGGAAAGCCCTGCAACCAGGGATCAAGTCCTTACCCTTTAATTGCTTCCAATTATGCTATTGTGGCACCCTGTAAGTAGGGTCCCTCTGGCATTATTTGAATTAAATTGATGACAAGTCAGTCTCTCTTTGTCTCCCTCTCTGTTTCCAGTGCTACAAAGGAAGACAAGAAAAAAGGAAGATGCCAAGAAATATCAATCAGATAGGAGGAAAGTAATCAAGGAAGCCTCTGAAGCTGGAGGAGAAGGAAAGGGACCCTGGACAGAGTGAGCCTCCCCAAAATTAAGAGCCTCTGGTCAATTAAGGTTATTGAGCCTTTTCATACATTGAGCAGTGTGGCCTTCCCTGTAAGTAGGGTTCAGGTCTGTGCTCTGTTGGCAGTGTGCTCATTTAGCTGGCTCATTACTGTCCTGTAATGCGGTGTTAGGGTCAGCCCTTTTAGCAGTGATTAGGTCTAATGTATAACTATTTGTAATGAGACCAGACTGTAAATTGTGTTCAGGTCTCTGCTCTTCTGGCATTGTGGATTTTGGCAGTCTAGAGTGTGTGAGCCGCCCCAGAAAGTAAGACATAAGATATATATTTCCTATTATTGGGGTTTCGGAGACATTTATATAGTGTCGCCCATTTATCCGTCCAATAATTGAGGTCCATGTTTCTTCCTCATTACTTCCTAATAAGGTGTATTCCCTTATTCAGCTAATTGGAGTTCCTTCCATTTATGTAGGGTTGAGGTTATTACCCCTATTTCTCATGGGAAATATCATAGTGTCACTTCCGCTCTATCAACCTCCATGCAAGCAGGGTATAGGTCTTCCATTTTATCTTATTTCATTTCTAAGTCTAAGTGTACCCTTCCCAATAAATAGAGTGCAGCTTTTACCTTTCTTTACCTTTTGGAGTGGAGGAGAATCGATCCCATTTAGAAAATGGGTCAGGTAGTCTGTCACTATGAGCTCTTTTCTACTCTGGGCAGTGGGTTTTTTTGTTTTTGTATGTGTGTGTCGATGAATGAGTATGATAGCTATGGACATGAAAGATAATTTTTAATTTTAGTTTTTAAATCGCTGCAGCATATTTATTTTTGTACACTGCCCAGAACCAGAGAACAACTTACAAGTGCACAGATGGGTTTCTCCTTCCACTAGTCATAGAAAGGGTTAAGGGATGGTTGAGCTTTCATACCTATTTTTTAGGGAAGGGTTTGAAGATTTTAATACCTTTGGCAGAGAGACCTCCCTGTAATTCTGAAGATGGTCTCTGTTGTTTAGGCTCTTGACACTGTGCCTTTGTAGACACCTAAAGTGAATGGACCGCCCTTTAATTCAGGTGCAGGTCAGATACCTCTCAGATGGAAAGGATAAGTTCTTGATTACTACCAATGGTATTTTTACATTCCTGTAATTTCTGTTCAGGTCTGTGACCTAATGTCCATTTGACTTTGTGGCTTGTTGGTATTATAGTGGCATTATACAACCCATAAGTGGGTTGTAGGTCATATGTTTCCAGTTCTTGAGGGCTTAGAGCCAGTTTTCTTTCATGGAATAGATGGCCACCCTATAACCAGAGTTCAGGTTGCCCCCTTTTGGTTTTTACTGTGAGACAACCCTGTATGAAGGGTTCTGATCTCTGAACATAGCGCTCTCTTATGCGGCTAGACAGAGTGACCACTGTGTTCTTAGGAAGGGAGTTTCCTCCTCTTGCTTATGCGGCAGCCTGTGTTGGAGCAGTCTGACCACCCTGTAATGAGGGTTCAGGTCGGCCCTTTGGCCTACGGCAGCTGGATAGTGAGAGTGACTGCCCTGTAATGCGGGTGCAAGTCACCAGGATGCCGCTGATAGGGGAAATTGAGCGCTTTAGGCCCCTGAGCACCGGGACCTTCCTGTAATGAATGCTGGGGTCTCTGTTTCAGCCTAGTCAGCGTGGCAATCCTGTTAATCAGGGGACATGTCACGTACTTCCCGCTTTTATGCAACGCATTGTGGCCCTTGCTCTCTCTTGTCCGGCATGACCTCCCTGTAATTGAGGGAAAGGTCCTTGCCCGCCTCTCCTTGGCCATTAATATGCCTTGAGCTGGCGAATTGGACTGGCCACGCTGGAAAACAGCGTGGACCTATAGGTTGGATCCCTCCTTGCTCCAGCTGAGGGATTAGCAGCATGCTAGTAATTGGGGCTGGATGACCTTCCTGTAATTCGGGATCGAGTCTCTGCCCTTGTGCCACTGCACATTACAGTACCATGGCTGCTGGTCAGAATGAGCACCCTGTAAGGAGGGTCCAAGTCTCATGAGTTACTATTTGTCGTGCCAGCCCCGCGCCCCCGAGAAACTCTGTCCAGGGTCCCTGCCCATCACCCTCCCTTGCCAGCTGGCCTGGAATTGCACCGCCTCGCCTCTCTGTGGCTCATGGCCTGGCCGCTGGAGATGAGACATTCTGCAGCCGTTGCTGGTAAGTTCCAAAAGAGATGCTCCTCTGGCATTGTTTGAAGCAAATTGATGACAAGTAGTGCCATCATGTCTCATGCCTCTCCCTCTGTGTGTGTGTCTCTCTGCTTCCAGGGTTGCCAAGGAAGAGAAGAAAGAAGGAAGGACGGCGCGAGGAAAAATCCGTCGGACAGGAGGAAAGGAAAGAGAGGAAGCCCCTGAAGCTGGAGGGGAAGGAATGGGACCCTGGACAGAGTGAGCCCCCCCAAAAAATTAAGAGCCTCTGATCACTTAAGGCCTTTTCATACTTTGAGCAGTGTGGCCTTCCCTGTAAGTAGGGTTCAGGTCTGTGCTCTGTTGGCAGTGTGCTCTTTTAGCTGGCTAGCGGGAGTGACTGCCCTGTAAGTAGGGTGCAAGTCACGGTCCTGTGGCTTATGGGGGATCTTGAGCTCTGTGGAAGCTGGTGCAGCGTGACCTCCCTGCAATTCACGAGAAGGTGGCTGTCTTTTAGGCTCTTGGCACGAGTCTTCTGTAGCAGCCTACTGGGAAGGGACCGCCCTGTAATTCAGGTGCAGGTCGAATCCTACTCATTTGGAAGGGATTAGCAGGAGCTTCGTGCCATTGGTACTGAGACCTGCCTGTAATTTGGGTTCAGGGCTCTGCCCTCTTGTCCTTTTGGCATTGTGGCCTGTTGCTAATGTAGCTGCCGTGACCACCCTGTACCGGGGGGGAAGGTCGCATGTCTCCTGCTCACGAGGGCTTAGAACTAGCTTTGTACCATGGCCTGGGTGACCACCCTGTATGGAGGGTTCTGGTCTCTGAACATAGCGCTCTCTTATGCGGCTAGACAGAGTGACCACTGTGTTCTTAGGGAGGGAGTTTCCTCCTCTTGCTTATGCGGCAGCCTGTGTTGGAGCAGTCTGACCACCCTGTAATGAGGGTTCAGGTCGGCCCTTTGGCCTACGGCAGCTGGATAGTGAGAGTGACTGCCCTGTAATGCGGGTGCAAGTCACCGGGATGCCGCTGATAGGGGAAATTGAGCGCTTTAGGCCCCTGAGCACCGGGACCTTCCTGTAATGAATGCTGGGGTCTCTGTTTCAGCCTAGTCAGCGTGGCAATCCTGTTAATCAGGGGACATGTCACGTACTTCCCGCTTTTATGCAACACATTGTGGCCCTTGCTCTCTCTTGTCCGGCATGACCTCCCTGTAATTGAGGGAAAGGTCCTTGCCCGCCTCTCCTTGGCCATTAATATGCCTTGAGCTGGCGAATTGGACTGGCCACGCTGGAAAACAGCGTGGACCTATAGGTTGGATCCCTCCTTGCTCCAGCTGAGGGATTAGCAGCATGCTAGTAATTGGGGCTGGATGACCTTCCTGTAATTCGGGATCGAGTCTCTGCCCTTGTGCCACTGCACACTACAGTACCATGGCTGCTGGTCAGAATGAGCACCCTGTAAGGAGGGTCCAAGTCTCATGAGTCACTATTTGTCGTGCCAGCCCCGCGCCCCCGAAAAACTCTGTCCAGGGTCCCTGCCCATCACCCTCCCTTGCCAGCTGGCCTGGAATTGCACCGCCTCGCCTCGCCTCTCTGTGGCTCATGGCCTGGCCGCTGGAGATGAGACATTCTGCAGCCGTTGCTGGTAAGTTCCAAAAGAGATGCTCCTCTGGCATTGTTTGAAGCAAATTGATGACAAGTAGTGCCATCATGTCTCATGCCTCTCCCTCTGTGTGTGTGTCTCTCTGCTTCCAGGGTTGCCAAGGAAGAGAAGAAAGAAGGAAGGACGGCGCGAGGAAAAATCCGTCGGACAGGAGGAAAGGAAAGGGAGGAAGCCCCTGAAGCTGGAGGGGAAGGAATGGGACCCTGGACAGAGTGAGCCCCCCCAAAAAATTAAGAGCCTCTGGTCACTTAAGGCCTTTTCATACTTTGAGCAGTGTGGCCTTCCCTGTAAGTAGGGTTCAGGTCTGTGCTCTGTTGGCAGTGTGCTCATTTAGCTGGCTAGCGGGAGTGACTGCCCTGTAAGTAGGGTGCAAGTCACGGTCCTGTGGCTTCTGGGGGATCTTGAGCTCTGTGGAAGCCGGTGCAGCGTGACCTCCCTGCAATTCAGGAGAAGGTGGCTGTCTTTTAGGCTCTTGGCACGAGTCTTCTGTAGCAGCCTACTGGGAAGGGACCGCCCTGTAATTCAGGTGCAGGTCGAATCCCACTCATTTGGAAGGGATTAGCAGGAGCTTCGTGCCATTGGTACTGAGACCTGCCTGTAATTTGGGTTCAGGGCTCTGCCCTCTTGTCCTTTTGGCATTGTGGCCTGTTGCTAATGTAGCTGCCGTGACCACCCTGTACCGGGGGGGAAGGTCGCATGTCTCCTGCTCACGAGGGCTTAGAACTAGCTTTGTACCATGGCCTGGGTGACCACCCTGTATGGAGGGTTCTGGTCTCTGAACATAGCGCTCTCTTATGCGGCTAGACAGAGTGACCACTGTGTTCTTAGGGAGGGAGTTTCCTCCTCTTGCTTATGCGGCAGCCTGTGTTGGAGCAGTCTGACCACCCTGTAATGAGGGTTCAGGTCGGCCCTTTGGCCTACGGCAGCTGGATAGTGAGAGTGACTGCCCTGTAATGCGGGTGCAAGTCACCGGGATGCCGCTGATAGGGGAAATTGAGCGCTTTAGGCCCCTGAGCACCGGGACCTTCCTGTAATGAATGCTGGGGTCTCTGTTTCAGCCTAGTCAGCGTGGCAATCCTGTTAATCAGGGGACATGTCACGTACTTCCCGCTTTTATGCAACACATTGTGGCCCTTGCTCTCTCTTGTCCGGCATGACCTCCCTGTAATTGAGGGAAAGGTCCTTGCCCGCCTCTCCTTGGCCATTAATATGCCTTGAGCTGGCGAATTGGACTGGCCACGCTGGAAAACAGCGTGGACCTATAGGTTGGATCCCTCCTTGCTCCAGCTGAGGGATTAGCAGCATGCTAGTAATTGGGGCTGGATGACCTTCCTGTAATTCGGGATCGAGTCTCTGCCCTTGTGCCACTGCACACTACAGTACCATGGCTGCTGGTCAGAATGAGCACCCTGTAAGGAGGGTCCAAGTCTCATGAGTCACTATTTGTCGTGCCAGCCCCGCGCCCCCGAAAAACTCTGTCCAGGGTCCCTGCCCATCACCCTCCCTTGCCAGCTGGCCTGGAATTGCACCGCCTCGCCTCGCCTCTCTGTGGCTCATGGCCTGGCCGCTGGAGATGAGACATTCTGCAGCCGTTGCTGGTAAGTTCCAAAAGAGATGCTCCTCTGGCATTGTTTGAAGCAAATTGATGACAAGTAGTGCCATCATGTCTCATGCCTCTCCCTCTGTGTGTGTGTCTCTCTGGTTCCAGGGTTGCCAAGGAAGAGAAGAAAGAAGGAAGGACGGCGCGAGGAAAAATCCGTCGGACAGGAGGAAAGGAAAGGGAGGAAGCCCCTGAAGCTGGAGGGGAAGGAATGGGACCCTGGACAGAGTGAGCCCCCCCAAAAAATTAAGAGCCTCTGGTCACTTAAGGCCTTTTCATACTTTGAGCAGTGTGGCCTTCCCTGTAAGTAGGGTTCAGGTCTGTGCTCTGTTGGCAGTGTGCTCATTTAGCTGGCTAGCGGGAGTGACTGCCCTGTAAGTAGGGTGCAAGTCACGGTCCTGTGGCTTCTGGGGGATCTTGAGCTCTGTGGAAGCCGGTGCAGCGTGACCTCCCTGCAATTCAGGAGAAGGTGGCTGTCTTTTAGGCTCTTGGCACGAGTCTTCTGTAGCAGCCTACTGGGAAGGGACCGCCCTGTAATTCAGGTGCAGGTCGAATCCCACTCATTTGGAAGGGATTAGCAGGAGCTTCGTGCCATTGGTACTGAGACCTGCCTGTAATTTGGGTTCAGGGCTCTGCCCTCTTGTCCTTTTGGCATTGTGGCCTGTTGCTAATGTAGCTGCCGTGACCACCCTGTACCGGGGGGGAAGGTCGCATGTCTCCTGCTCACGAGGGCTTAGAACTAGCTTTGTACCATGGCCTGGGTGACCACCCTGTATGGAGGGTTCTGGTCTCTGAACATAGCGCTCTCTTATGCGGCTAGACAGAGTGACCACTATGTTCTTAGGGAGGGAGTTTCCTCCTCTTGCTTATGCGGCAGCCTGTGTTGGAGCAGTCTGACCACCCTGTAATGAGGGTTCAGGTCGGCCCTTTGGCCTACGGCAGCTGGATAGTGAGAGTGACTGCCCTGTAATGCGGGTGCAAGTCACCGGGATGCCGCTGATAGGGGAAATTGAGCGCTTTAGGCCCCTGAGCACCGGGACCTTCCTGTAATGAATGCTGGGGTCTCTGTTTCAGCCTAGTCAGCGTGGCAATCCTGTTAATCAGGGGACATGTCACGTACTTCCCGCTTTTATGCAACACATTGTGGCCCTTGCTCTCTCTTGTCTGGCATGACCTCCCTGTAATTGAGGGAAAGGTCCTTGCCCGCCTCTCCTTGGCCATTAATATGCCTTGAGCTGGCGAATTGGACTGGCCACGCTGGAAAACAGCGTGGACCTATAGGTTGGATCCCTCCTTGCTCCAGCTGAGGGATTAGCAGCATGCTAGTAATTGGGGCTGGATGACCTTCCTGTAATTCGGGATCGAGTCTCTGCCCTTGTGCCACTGCACACTACAGTACCATGGCTGCTGGTCAGAATGAGCACCCTGTAAGGAGGGTCCAAGTCTCATGAGTCACTATTTGTCGTGCCAGCCCCGCGCCCCCGAAAAACTCTGTCCAGGGTCCCTGCCCATCACCCTCCCTTGCCAGCTGGCCTGGAATTGCACCGCCTCGCCTCGCCTCTCTGTGGCTCATGGCCTGGCCGCTGGAGATGAGACATTCTGCAGCCGTTGCTGGTAAGTTCCAAAAGAGATGCTCCTCTGGCATTGTTTGAAGCAAATTGATGACAAGTAGTGCCATCATGTCTCATGCCTCTCCCTCTGTGTGTGTGTCTCTCTGGTTCCAGGGTTGCCAAGGAAGAGAAGAAAGAAGGAAGGACGGCGCGAGGAAAAATCCGTCGGACAGGAGGAAAGGAAAGGGAGGAAGCCCCTGAAGCTGGAGGGGAAGGAATGGGACCCTGGACAGAGTGAGCCCCCCCCAAAAATTAAGAGCCTCTGGTCACTTAAGGCCTTTTCATACTTTGAGCAGTGTGGCCTTCCCTGTAAGTAGGGTTCAGGTCTGTGCTCTGTTGGCAGTGTGCTCATTTAGCTGGCTAGCGGGAGTGACTGCCCTGTAAGTAGGGTGCAAGTCACGGTCCTGTGGCTTCTGGGGGATCTTGAGCTCTGTGGAAGCCGGTGCAGCGTGACCTCCCTGCAATTCAGGAGAAGGTGGCTGTCTTTTAGGCTCTTGGCACGAGTCTTCTGTAGCAGCCTACTGGGAAGGGACCGCCCTGTAATTCAGGTGCAGGTCGAATCCCACTCATTTGGAAGGGATTAGCAGGAGCTTCGTGCCATTGGTACTGAGACCTGCCTGTAATTTGGGTTCAGGGCTCTGCCCTCTTGTCCTTTTGGCATTGTGGCCTGTTGCTAATGTAGCTGCCGTGACCACCCTGTACCGGGGGGGAAGGTCGCATGTCTCCTGCTCACGAGGGCTTAGAACTAGCTTTGTACCATGGCCTGGGTGACCACCCTGTATGGAGGGTTCTGGTCTCTGAACATAGCGCTCTCTTATGCGGCTAGACAGAGTGACCACTATGTTCTTAGGGAGGGAGTTTCCTCCTCTTGCTTATGCGGCAGCCTGTGTTGGAGCAGTCTGACCACCCTGTAATGAGGGTTCAGGTCGGCCCTTTGGCCTACGGCAGCTGGATAGTGAGAGTGACTGCCCTGTAATGCGGGTGCAAGTCATCGGGATGCCGCTGATAGGGGAAATTGAGCGCTTTAGGCCCCTGAGCACCGGGACCTTCCTGTAATGAATGCTGGGGTCTCTGTTTCAGCCTAGTCAGCGTGGCAATCCTGTTAATCAGGGGACATGTCACGTACTTCCCGCTTTTATGCAACACATTGTGGCCCTTGCTCTCTCTTGTCCGGCATGACCTCCCTGTAATTGAGGGAAAGGTCCTTGCCCGCCTCTCCTTGGCCATTAATATGCCTTGAGCTGGCGAATTGGACTGGCCACGCTGGAAAACAGCGTGGACCTATAGGTTGGATCCCTCCTTGCTCCAGCTGAGGGATTAGCAGCATGCTAGTAATTGGGGCTGGATGACCTTCCTGTAATTCGGGATCGAGTCTCTGCCCTTGTGCCACTGCACACTACAGTACCATGGCTGCTGGTCAGAATGAGCACCCTGTAAGGAGGGTCCAAGTCTCATGAGTCACTATTTGTCGTGCCAGCCCCGCGCCCCCGAAAAACTCTGTCCAGGGTCCCTGCCCATCACCCTCCCTTGCCAGCTGGCCTGGAATTGCACCGCCTCGCCTCGCCTCTCTGTGGCTCATGGCCTGGCCGCTGGAGATGAGACATTCTGCAGCCGTTGCTGGTAAGTTCCAAAAGAGATGCTCCTCTGGCATTGTTTGAAGCAAATTGATGACAAGTAGTGCCATCATGTCTCATGCCTCTCCCTCTGTGTGTGTCTCTCTCTGGTTCCAGGGTTGCCAAGGAAGAGAAGAAAGAAGGAAGGACGGCGCGAGGAAAAATCCGTCGGACAGGAGGAAAGGAAAGGGAGGAAGCCCCTGAAGCTGGAGGGGAAGGAATGGGACCCTGGACAGAGTGAGCCCCCCCAAAAAATTAAGAGCCTCTGGTCACTTAAGGCCTTTTCATACTTTGAGCAGTGTGGCCTTCCCTGTAAGTAGGGTTCAGGTCTGTGCTCTGTTGGCAGTGTGCTCATTTAGCTGGCTAGCGGGAGTGACTGCCCTGTAAGTAGGGTGCAAGTCACGGTCCTGTGGCTTCTGGGGGATCTTGAGCTCTGTGGAAGCCGGTGCAGCGTGACCTCCCTGCAATTCAGGAGAAGGTGGCTGTCTTTTAGGCTCTTGGCACGAGTCTTCTGTAGCAGCCTACTGGGAAGGGACCGCCCTGTAATTCAGGTGCAGGTCGAATCCCACTCATTTGGAAGGGATTAGCAGGAGCTTCGTGCCATTGGTACTGAGACCTGCCTGTAATTTGGGTTCAGGGCTCTGCCCTCTTGTCCTTTTGGCATTGTGGCCTGTTGCTAATGTAGCTGCCGTGACCACCCTGTACCGGGGGGGAAGGTCGCATGTCTCCTGCTCACGAGGGCTTAGAACTAGCTTTGTACCATGGCCTGGGTGACCACCCTGTATGGAGGGTTCTGGTCTCTGAACATAGCGCTCTCTTATGCGGCTAGACAGAGTGACCACTGTGTTCTTAGGGAGGGAGTTTCCTCCTCTTGCTTATGCGGCAGCCTGTGTTGGAGCAGTCTGACCACCCTGTAATGAGGGTTCAGGTCGGCCCTTTGGCCTACGGCAGCTGGATAGTGAGAGTGACTGCCCTGTAATGCGGGTGCAAGTCACCGGGATGCCGCTGATAGGGGAAATTGAGCGCTTTAGGCCCCTGAGCACCGGGACCTTCCTGTAATGAATGCTGGGGTCTCTGTTTCAGCCTAGTCAGCGTGGCAATCCTGTTAATCAGGGGACATGTCACGTACTTCCCGCTTTTATGCAACACATTGTGGCCCTTGCTCTCTCTTGTCCGGCATGACCTCCCTGTAATTGAGGGAAAGGTCCTTGCCCGCCTCTCCTTGGCCATTAATATGCCTTGAGCTGGCGAATTGGACTGGCCACGCTGGAAAACAGCGTGGACCTATAGGTTGGATCCCTCCTTGCTCCAGCTGAGGGATTAGCAGCATGCTAGTAATTGGGGCTGGATGACCTTCCTGTAATTCGGGATCGAGTCTCTGCCCTTGTGCCACTGCACACTACAGTACCATGGCTGCTGGTCAGAATGAGCACCCTGTAAGGAGGGTCCAAGTCTCATGAGTCACTATTTGTCGTGCCAGCCCCGCGCCCCCGAAAAACTCTGTCCAGGGTCCCTGCCCATCACCCTCCCTTGCCAGCTGGCCTGGAATTGCACCGTCTCGCCTCGCCTCTCTGTGGCTCATGGCCTGGCCGCTGGAGATGAGACATTCTGCAGCCGTTGCTGGTAAGTTCCAAAAGAGATGCTCCTCTGGCATTGTTTGAAGCAAATTGATGACAAGTAGTGCCATCATGTCTCATGCCTCTCCCTCTGTGTGTGTGTCTCTCTGGTTCCAGGGTTGCCAAGGAAGAGAAGAAAGAAGGAAGGACGGCGCGAGGAAAAATCCGTCGGACAGGAGGAAAGGAAAGGGAGGAAGCCCCTGAAGCTGGAGGGGAAGGAATGGGACCCTGGACAGAGTGAGCCCCCCCAAAAAATTAAGAGCCTCTGGTCACTTAAGGCCTTTTCATACTTTGAGCAGTGTGGCCTTCCCTGTAAGTAGGGTTCAGGTCTGTGCTCTGTTGGCAGTGTGCTCATTTAGCTGGCTAGCGGGAGTGACTGCCCTGTAAGTAGGGTGCAAGTCACGGTCCTGTGGCTTCTGGGGGATCTTGAGCTCTGTGGAAGCCGGTGCAGCGTGACCTCCCTGCAATTCAGGAGAAGGTGGCTGTCTTTTAGGCTCTTGGCACGAGTCTTCTGTAGCAGCCTACTGGGAAGGGACCGCCCTGTAATTCAGGTGCAGGTCGAATCCCACTCATTTGGAAGGGATTAGCAGGAGCTTCGTGCCATTGGTACTGAGACCTGCCTGTAATTTGGGTTCAGGGCTCTGCCCTCTTGTCCTTTTGGCATTGTGGCCTGTTGCTAATGTAGCTGCCGTGACCACCCTGTACCGGGGGGGAAGGTCGCATGTCTCCTGCTCACGAGGGCTTAGAACTAGCTTTGTACCATGGCCTGGGTGACCACCCTGTATGGAGGGTTCTGGTCTCTGAACATAGCGCTCTCTTATGCGGCTAGACAGAGTGACCACTGTGTTCTTAGGGAGGGAGTTTCCTCCTCTTGCTTATGCGGCAGCCTGTGTTGGAGCAGTCTGACCACCCTGTAATGAGGGTTCAGGTCGGCCCTTTGGCCTACGGCAGCTGGATAGTGAGAGTGACTGCCCTGTAATGCGGGTGCAAGTCACCGGGATGCCGCTGATAGGGGAAATTGAGCGCTTTAGGCCCCTGAGCACCGGGACCTTCCTGTAATGAATGCTGGGGTCTCTGTTTCAGCCTAGTCAGCGTGGCAATCCTGTTAATCAGGGGACATGTCACGTACTTCCCGCTTTTATGCAACACATTGTGGCCCTTGCTCTCTCTTGTCCGGCATGACCTCCCTGTAATTGAGGGAAAGGTCCTTGCCCGCCTCTCCTTGGCCATTAATATGCCTTGAGCTGGCGAATTGGACTGGCCACGCTGGAAAACAGCGTGGACCTATAGGTTGGATCCCTCCTTGCTCCAGCTGAGGGATTAGCAGCATGCTAGTAATTGGGGCTGGATGACCTTCCTGTAATTCGGGATCGAGTCTCTGCCCTTGTGCCACTGCACACTACAGTACCATGGCTGCTGGTCAGAATGAGCACCCTGTAAGGAGGGTCCAAGTCTCATGAGTCACTATTTGTCGTGCCAGCCCCGCGCCCCCGAAAAACTCTGTCCAGGGTCCCTGCCCATCACCCTCCCTTGCCAGCTGGCCTGGAATTGCACCGCCTCGCCTCGCCTCTCTGTGGCTCATGGCCTGGCCGCTGGAGATGAGACATTCTGCAGCCGTTGCTGGTAAGTTCCAAAAGAGATGCTCCTCTGGCATTGTTTGAAGCAAATTGATGACAAGTAGTGCCATCATGTCTCATGCCTCTCCCTCTGTGTGTGTCTCTCTCTGGTTCCAGGGTTGCCAAGGAAGAGAAGAAAGAAGGAAGGACGGCGCGAGGAAAAATCCGTCGGACAGGAGGAAAGGAAAGGGAGGAAGCCCCTGAAGCTGGAGGGGAAGGAATGGGACCCTGGACAGAGTGAGCCCCCCCAAAAAATTAAGAGCCTCTGGTCACTTAAGGCCTTTTCATACTTTGAGCAGTGTGGCCTTCCCTGTAAGTAGGGTTCAGGTCTGTGCTCTGTTGGCAGTGTGCTCATTTAGCTGGCTAGCGGGAGTGACTGCCCTGTAAGTAGGGTGCAAGTCACGGTCCTGTGGCTTCTGGGGGATCTTGAGCTCTGTGGAAGCCGGTGCAGCGTGACCTCCCTGCAATTCAGGAGAAGGTGGCTGTCTTTTAGGCTCTTGGCACGAGTCTTCTGTAGCAGCCTACTGGGAAGGGACCGCCCTGTAATTCAGGTGCAGGTCGAATCCCACTCATTTGGAAGGGATTAGCAGGAGCTTCGTGCCATTGGTACTGAGACCTGCCTGTAATTTGGGTTCAGGGCTCTGCCCTCTTGTCCTTTTGGCATTGTGGCCTGTTGCTAATGTAGCTGCCGTGACCACCCTGTACCGGGGGGGAAGGTCGCATGTCTCCTGCTCACGAGGGCTTAGAACTAGCTTTGTACCATGGCCTGGGTGACCACCCTGTATGGAGGGTTCTGGTCTCTGAACATAGCGCTCTCTTATGCGGCTAGACAGAGTGACCACTGTGTTCTTAGGGAGGGAGTTTCCTCCTCTTGCTTATGCGGCAGCCTGTGTTGGAGCAGTCTGACCACCCTGTAATGAGGGTTCAGGTCGGCCCTTTGGCCTACGGCAGCTGGATAGTGAGAGTGACTGCCCTGTAATGCGGGTGCAAGTCACCGGGATGCCGCTGATAGGGGAAATTGAGCGCTTTAGGCCCCTGAGCACCGGGACCTTCCTGTAATGAATGCTGGGGTCTCTGTTTCAGCCTAGTCAGCGTGGCAATCCTGTTAATCAGGGGACATGTCACGTACTTCCCGCTTTTATGCAACACATTGTGGCCCTTGCTCTCTCTTGTCCGGCATGACCTCCCTGTAATTGAGGGAAAGGTCCTTGCCCGCCTCTCCTTGGCCATTAATATGCCTTGAGCTGGCGAATTGGACTGGCCACGCTGGAAAACAGCGTGGACCTATAGGTTGGATCCCTCCTTGCTCCAGCTGAGGGATTAGCAGCATGCTAGTAATTGGGGCTGGATGACCTTCCTGTAATTCGGGATCGAGTCTCTGCCCTTGTGCCACTGCACACTACAGTACCATGGCTGCTGGTCAGAATGAGCACCCTGTAAGGAGGGTCCAAGTCTCATGAGTCACTATTTGTCGTGCCAGCCCCGCGCCCCCGAAAAACTCTGTCCAGGGTCCCTGCCCATCACCCTCCCTTGCCAGCTGGCCTGGAATTGCACCGCCTCGCCTCGCCTCTCTGTGGCTCATGGCCTGGCCGCTGGAGATGAGACATTCTGCAGCCGTTGCTGGTAAGTTCCAAAAGAGATGCTCCTCTGGCATTGTTTGAAGCAAATTGATGACAAGTAGTGCCATCATGTCTCATGCCTCTCCCTCTGTGTGTGTGTCTCTCTGGTTCCAGGGTTGCCAAGGAAGAGAAGAAAGAAGGAAGGACGGCGCGAGGAAAAATCCGTCGGACAGGAGGAAAGGAAAGGGAGGAAGCCCCTGAAGCTGGAGGGGAAGGAATGGGACCCTGGACAGAGTGAGCCCCCCCAAAAAATTAAGAGCCTCTGGTCACTTAAGGCCTTTTCATACTTTGAGCAGTGTGGCCTTCCCTGTAAGTAGGGTTCAGGTCTGTGCTCTGTTGGCAGTGTGCTCATTTAGCTGGCTAGCGGGAGTGACTGCCCTGTAAGTAGGGTGCAAGTCACGGTCCTGTGGCTTCTGGGGGATCTTGAGCTCTGTGGAAGCCGGTGCAGCGTGACCTCCCTGCAATTCAGGAGAAGGTGGCTGTCTTTTAGGCTCTTGGCACGAGTCTTCTGTAGCAGCCTACTGGGAAGGGACCGCCCTGTAATTCAGGTGCAGGTCGAATCCCACTCATTTGGAAGGGATTAGCAGGAGCTTCGTGCCATTGGTACTGAGACCTGCCTGTAATTTGGGTTCAGGGCTCTGCCCTCTTGTCCTTTTGGCATTGTGGCCTGTTGCTAATGTAGCTGCCGTGACCACCCTGTACCGGGGGGGAAGGTCGCATGTCTCCTGCTCACGAGGGCTTAGAACTAGCTTTGTACCATGGCCTGGGTGACCACCCTGTATGGAGGGTTCTGGTCTCTGAACATAGCGCTCTCTTATGCGGCTAGACAGAGTGACCACTGTGTTCTTAGGGAGGGAGTTTCCTCCTCTTGCTTATGCGGCAGCCTGTGTTGGAGCAGTCTGACCACCCTGTAATGAGGGTTCAGGTCGGCCCTTTGGCCTACGGCAGCTGGATAGTGAGAGTGACTGCCCTGTAATGCGGGTGCAAGTCACCGGGATGCCGCTGATAGGGGAAATTGAGCGCTTTAGGCCCCTGAGCACCGGGACCTTCCTGTAATGAATGCTGGGGTCTCTGTTTCAGCCTAGTCAGCGTGGCAATCCTGTTAATCAGGGGACATGTCACGTACTTCCCGCTTTTATGCAACACATTGTGGCCCTTGCTCTCTCTTGTCCGGCATGACCTCCCTGTAATTGAGGGAAAGGTCCTTGCCCGCCTCTCCTTGGCCATTAATATGCCTTGAGCTGGCGAATTGGACTGGCCACGCTGGAAAACAGCGTGGACCTATAGGTTGGATCCCTCCTTGCTCCAGCTGAGGGATTAGCAGCATGCTAGTAATTGGGGCTGGATGACCTTCCTGTAATTCGGGATCGAGTCTCTGCCCTTGTGCCACTGCACACTACAGTACCATGGCTGCTGGTCAGAATGAGCACCCTGTAAGGAGGGTCCAAGTCTCATGAGTCACTATTTGTCGTGCCAGCCCCGCGCCCCCGAAAAACTCTGTCCAGGGTCCCTGCCCATCACCCTCCCTTGCCAGCTGGCCTGGAATTGCACCGCCTCGCCTCGCCTCGCCTCTCTGTGGCTCATGGCCTGGCCGCTGGAGATGAGACATTCTGCAGCCGTTGCTGGTAAGTTCCAAAAGAGATGCTCCTCTGGCATTGTTTGAAGCAAATTGATGACAAGTAGTGCCATCATGTCTCATGCCTCTCCCTCTGTGTGTGTGTCTCTCTGGTTCCAGGGTTGCCAAGGAAGAGAAGAAAGAAGGAAGGACGGCGCGAGGAAAAATCCGTCGGACAGGAGGAAAGGAAAGGGAGGAAGCCCCTGAAGCTGGAGGGGAAGGAATGGGACCCTGGACAGAGTGAGCCCCCCCCAAAAATTAAGAGCCTCTGGTCACTTAAGGCCTTTTCATACTTTGAGCAGTGTGGCCTTCCCTGTAAGTAGGGTTCAGGTCTGTGCTCTGTTGGCAGTGTGCTCATTTAGCTGGCTAGCGGGAGTGACTGCCCTGTAAGTAGGGTGCAAGTCACGGTCCTGTGGCTTCTGGGGGATCTTGAGCTCTGTGGAAGCCGGTGCAGCGTGACCTCCCTGCAATTCAGGAGAAGGTGGCTGTCTTTTAGGCTCTTGGCACGAGTCTTCTGTAGCAGCCTATTGGGAAGGGACCGCCCTGTAATTCAGGTGCAGGTCGAATCCCACTCATTTGGAAGGGATTAGCAGGAGCTTCGTGCCATTGGTACTGAGACCTGCCTGTAATTTGGGTTCAGGGCTCTGCCCTCTTGTCCTTTTGGCATTGTGGCCTGTTGCTAATGTAGCTGCCGTGACCACCCTGTACCGGGGGGGAAGGTCGCATGTCTCCTGCTCACGAGGGCTTAGAACTAGCTTTGTACCATGGCCTGGGTGACCACCCTGTATGGAGGGTTCTGGTCTCTGAACATAGCGCTCTCTTATGCGGCTAGACAGAGTGACCACTGTGTTCTTAGGGAGGGAGTTTCCTCCTCTTGCTTATGCGGCAGCCTGTGTTGGAGCAGTCTGACCACCCTGTAATGAGCGTTCAGGTCGGCCCTTTGGCCTACGGCAGCTGGATAGTGAGAGTGACTGCCCTGTAATGCGGGTGCAAGTCACCGGGATGCCGCTGATAGGGGAAATTGAGCGCTTTAGGCCCCTGAGCACCGGGACCTTCCTGTAATGAATGCTGGGGTCTCTGTTTCAGCCTAGTCAGCGTGGCAATCCTGTTAATCAGGGGACATGTCACGTACTTCCCGCTTTTATGCAACACATTGTGGCCCTTGCTCTCTCTTGTCCGGCATGACTCCCTGTAATTGAGGGAAAGGTCCTTGCCCGCCTCTCCTTGGCCATTAATATGCCTTGAGCTGGCGAATTGGACTGGCCACGCTGGAAAACAGAGTGGACCTATAGGTTGGATCCCTCCTTGCTCCAGCTGAGGGATTAGCAGCATGCTAGTAATTGGGGCTGGATGACCTTCCTGTAATTCGGGATCGAGTCTCTGCCCTTGTGCCACTGCACACTACAGTACCATGGCTGCTGGTCAGAATGAGCACCCTGTAAGGAGGGTCCAAGTCTCATGAGTCACTATTTGTCGTGCCAGCCCCGCGCCCCCGAAAAACTCTGTCCAGGGTCCCTGCCCATCACCCTCCCTTGCCAGCTGGCCTGGAATTGCACCGCCTCGCCTCGCCTCTCTGTGGCTCATGGCCTGGCCGCTGGAGATGAGACATTCTGCAGCCGTTGCTGGTAAGTTCCAAAAGAGATGCTCCTCTGGCATTGTTTGAAGCAAATTGATGACAAGTAGTGCCATCATGTCTCATGCCTCTCCCTCTGTGTGTGTGTCTCTCTGGTTCCAGGGTTGCCAAGGAAGAGAAGAAAGAAGGAAGGACGGCGCGAGGAAAAATCCGTCGGACAGGAGGAAAGGAAAGGGAGGAAGCCCCTGAAGCTGGAGGGGAAGGAATGGGACCCTGGACAGAGTGAGCCCCCCAAAAAAATTAAGAGCCTCTGGTCACTTAAGGCCTTTTCATACTTTGAGCAGTGTGGCCTTCCCTGTAAGTAGGGTTCAGGTCTGTGCTCTGTTGGCAGTGTGCTCATTTAGCTGGCTAGCGGGAGTGACTGCCCTGTAAGTAGGGTGCAAGTCACGGTCCTGTGGCTTCTGGGGGATCTTGAGCTCTGTGGAAGCCGGTGCAGCGTGACCTCCCTGCAATTCAGGAGAAGGTGGCTGTCTTTTAGGCTCTTGGCACGAGTCTTCTGTAGCAGCCTACTGGGAAGGGACCGCCCTGTAATTCAGGTGCAGGTCGAATCCCACTCATTTGGAAGGGATTAGCAGGAGCTTCGTGCCATTGGTACTGAGACCTGCCTGTAATTTGGGTTCAGGGCTCTGCCCTCTTGTCCTTTTGGCATTGTGGCCTGTTGCTAATGTAGCTGCCGTGACCACCCTGTACCGGGGGGGAAGGTCGCATGTCTCCTGCTCACGAGGGCTTAGAACTAGCTTTGTACCATGGCCTGGGTGACCACCCTGTATGGAGGGTTCTGGTCTCTGAACATAGCGCTCTCTTATGCGGCTAGACAGAGTGACCACTGTGTTCTTAGGGAGGGAGTTTCCTCCTCTTGCTTATGCGGCAGCCTGTGTTGGAGCAGTCTGACCACCCTGTAATGAGGGTTCAGGTCGGCCCTTTGGCCTACGGCAGCTGGATAGTGAGAGTGACTGCCCTGTAATGCGGGTGCAAGTCACCGGGATGCCGCTGATAGGGGAAATTGAGCGCTTTAGGCCCCTGAGCACCGGGACCTTCCTGTAATGAATGCTGGGGTCTCTGTTTCAGCCTAGTCAGCGTGGCAATCCTGTTAATCAGGGGACATGTCACGTACTTCCCGCTTTTATGCAACACATTGTGGCCCTTGCTCTCTCTTGTCCGGCATGACTCCCTGTAATTGAGGGAAAGGTCCTTGCCCGCCTCTCCTTGGCCATTAATATGCCTTGAGCTGGCGAATTGGACTGGCCACGCTGGAAAACAGAGTGGACCTATAGGTTGGATCCCTCCTTGCTCCAGCTGAGGGATTAGCAGCATGCTAGTAATTGGGGCTGGATGACCTTCCTGTAATTCGGGATCGAGTCTCTGCCCTTGTGCCACTGCACACTACAGTACCATGGCTGCTGGTCAGAATGAGCACCCTGTAAGGAGGGTCCAAGTCTCATGAGTCACTATTTGTCGTGCCAGCCCCGCGCCCCCGAAAACTCTGTCCAGGGTCCCTGCCCATCACCCTCCCTTGCCAGCTGGCCTGGAATTGCACCGCCTCGCCTCGCCTCTCTGTGGCTCATGGCCTGGCCGCTGGAGATGAGACATTCTGCAGCCGTTGCTGGTAAGTTCCAAAAGAGATGCTCCTCTGGCATTGTTTGAAGCAAATTGATGACAAGTAGTGCCATCATGTCTCATGCCTCTCCCTCTGTGTGTGTGTCTCTCTGCTTCCAGGGTTGCCAAGGAAGAGAAGAAAGAAGGAAGGACGGCGCGAGGAAAAATCCGTCGGACAGGAGGAAAGGAAAGGGAGGAAGCCCCTGAAGCTGGAGGGGAAGGAATGGGACCCTGGACAGAGTGAGCCCCCCCAAAAAATTAAGAGCCTCTGGTCACTTAAGGCCTTTTCATACTTTGAGCAGTGTGGCCTTCCCTGTAAGTAGGGTTCAGGTCTGTGCTCTGTTGGCAGTGTGCTCATTTAGCTGGCTAGCGGGAGTGACTGCCCTGTAAGTAGGGTGCAAGTCACGGTCCTGTGGCTTCTGGGGGATCTTGAGCTCTGTGGAAGCCGGTGCAGCGTGACCTCCCTGCAATTCAGGAGAAGGTGGCTGTCTTTTAGGCTCTTGGCACGAGTCTTCTGTAGCAGCCTACTGGGAAGGGACCGCCCTGTAATTCAGGTGCAGGTCGAATCCCACTCATTTGGAAGGGATTAGCAGGAGCTTCGTGCCATTGGTACTGAGACCTGCCTGTAATTTGGGTTCAGGGCTCTGCCCTCTTGTCCTTTTGGCATTGTGGCCTGTTGCTAATGTAGCTGCCGTGACCACCCTGTACCGGGGGGGAAGGTCGCATGTCTCCTGCTCACGAGGGCTTAGAACTAGCTTTGTACCATGGCCTGGGTGACCACCCTGTATGGAGGGTTCTGGTCTCTGAACATAGCGCTCTCTTATGCGGCTAGACAGAGTGACCACTGTGTTCTTAGGGAGGGAGTTTCCTCCTCTTGCTTATGCGGCAGCCTGTGTTGGAGCAGTCTGACCACCCTGTAATGAGCGTTCAGGTCGGCCCTTTGGCCTACGGCAGCTGGATAGTGAGAGTGACTGCCCTGTAATGCGGGTGCAAGTCACCGGGATGCCGCTGATAGGGGAAATTGAGCGCTTTAGGCCCCTGAGCACCGGGACCTTCCTGTAATGAATGCTGGGGTCTCTGTTTCAGCCTAGTCAGCGTGGCAATCCTGTTAATCAGGGGACATGTCACGTACTTCCCGCTTTTATGCAACACATTGTGGCCCTTGCTCTCTCTTGTCCGGCATGACCTCCCTGTAATTGAGGGAAAGGTCCTTGCCCGCCTCTCCTTGGCCATTAATATGCCTTGAGCTGGCGAATTGGACTGGCCACGCTGGAAAACAGCGTGGACCTATAGGTTGGATCCCTCCTTGCTCCAGCTGAGGGATTAGCAGCATGCTAGTAATTGGGGCTGGATGACCTTCCTGTAATTCGGGATCGAGTCTCTGCCCTTGTGCCACTGCACACTACAGTACCATGGCTGCTGGTCAGAATGAGCACCCTGTAAGGAGGGTCCAAGTCTCATGAGTCACTATTTGTCGTGCCAGCCCCGCGCCCCCGAGAAACTCTGTCCAGGGTCCCTGCCCATCACCCTCCCTTGCCAGCTGGCCTGGAATTGCACCGCCTCGCCTCTCTGTGGCTCATGGCCTGGCCGCTGGAGATGAGACATTCTGCAGCCGTTGCTGGTAAGTTCCAAAAGAGATGCTCCTCTGGCATTGTTTGAAGCAAATTGATGACAAGTAGTGCCATCATGTCTCATGCCTCTCCCTCTGTGTGTGTGTCTCTCTGGTTCCAGGGTTGCCAAGGAAGAGAAGAAAGAAGGAAGGACGGCGCGAGGAAAAATCCGTCGGACAGGAGGAAAGGAAAGGGAGGAAGCCCCTGAAGCTGGAGGGGAAGGAATGGGACCCTGGACAGAGTGAGCCCCCCAAAAAAATTAAGAGCCTCTGGTCACTTAAGGCCTTTTCATACTTTGAGCAGTGTGGCCTTCCCTGTAAGTAGGGTTCAGGTCTGTGCTCTGTTGGCAGTGTGCTCATTTAGCTGGCTAGCGGGAGTGACTGCCCTGTAAGTAGGGTGCAAGTCACGGTCCTGTGGCTTATGGGGGATCTTGAGCTCTGTGGAAGCCGGTGCAGCGTGACCTCCCTGCAATTCAGGAGAAGGTGGCTGTCTTTTAGGCTCTTGGCACGAGTCTTCTGTAGCAGCCTACTGGGAAGGGACCGCCCTGTAATTCAGGTGCAGGTCGAATCCCACTCATTTGGAAGGGATTAGCAGGAGCTTCGTGCCATTGGTACTGAGACCTGCCTGTAATTTGGGTTCAGGGCTCTGCCCTCTTGTCCTTTTGGCATTGTGGCCTGTTGCTAATGTAGCTGCCGTGACCACCCTGTACCGGGGGGGAAGGTCGCATGTCTCCTGCTCACGAGGGCTTAGAACTAGCTTTGTACCATGGCCTGGGTGACCACCCTGTATGGAGGGTTCTGGTCTCTGAACATAGCGCTCTCTTATGCGGCTAGACAGAGTGACCACTGTGTTCTTAGGGAGGGAGTTTCCTCCTCTTGCTTATGCGGCAGCCTGTGTTGGAGCAGTCTGACCACCCTGTAATGAGGGTTCAGGTCGGCCCTTTGGCCTACGGCAGCTGGATAGTGAGAGTGACTGCCCTGTAATGCGGGTGCAAGTCACCGGGATGCCGCTGATAGGGGAAATTGAGCGCTTTAGGCCCCTGAGCACCGGGACCTTCCTGTAATGAATGCTGGGGTCTCTGTTTCAGCCTAGTCAGCGTGGCAATCCTGTTAATCAGGGGACATGTCACGTACTTCCCGCTTTTATGCAACACATTGTGGCCCTTGCTCTCTCTTGTCCGGCATGACCTCCCTGTAATTGAGGGAAAGGTCCTTGCCCGCCTCTCCTTGGCCATTAATATGCCTTGAGCTGGCGAATTGGACTGGCCACGCTGGAAAACAGCGTGGACCTATAGGTTGGATCCCTCCTTGCTCCAGCTGAGGGATTAGCAGCATGCTAGTAATTGGGGCTGGATGACCTTCCTGTAATTCGGGATCGAGTCTCTGCCCTTGTGCCACTGCACACTACAGTACCATGGCTGCTGGTCAGAATGAGCACCCTGTAAGGAGGGTCCAAGTCTCATGAGTCACTATTTGTCGTGCCAGCCCCGCGCCCCCGAGAAACTCTGTCCAGGGTCCCTGCCCATCACCCTCCCTTGCCAGCTGGCCTGGAATTGCACCGCCTCGCCTCTCTGTGGCTCATGGCCTGGCCGCTGGAGATGAGACATTCTGCAGCCGTTGCTGGTAAGTTCCAAAAGAGATGCTCCTCTGGCATTGTTTGAAGCAAATTGATGACAAGTAGTGCCATCATGTCTCATGCCTCTCCCTCTGTGTGTGTGTCTCTCTGGTTCCAGGGTTGCCAAGGAAGAGAAGAAAGAAGGAAGGACGGCGCGAGGAAAAATCCGTCGGACAGGAGGAAAGGAAAGGGAGGAAGCCCCTGAAGCTGGAGGGGAAGGAATGGGACCCTGGACAGAGTGAGCCCCCCCAAAAAATTAAGAGCCTCTGGTCACTTAAGGCCTTTTCATACTTTGAGCAGTGTGGCCTTCCCTGTAAGTAGGGTTCAGGTCTGTGCTCTGTTGGCAGTGTGCTCATTTAGCTGGCTAGCGGGAGTGACTGCCCTGTAAGTAGGGTGCAAGTCACGGTCCTGTGGCTTCTGGGGGATCTTGAGCTCTGTGGAAGCCGGTGCAGCGTGACCTCCCTGCAATTCAGGAGAAGGTGGCTGTCTTTTAGGCTCTTGGCACGAGTCTTCTGTAGCAGCCTACTGGGAAGGGACCGCCCTGTAATTCAGGTGCAGGTCGAATCCCACTCATTTGGAAGGGATTAGCAGGAGCTTCGTGCCATTGGTACTGAGACCTGCCTGTAATTTGGGTTCAGGGCTCTGCCCTCTTGTCCTTTTGGCATTGTGGCCTGTTGCTAATGTAGCTGCCGTGACCACCCTGTACCGGGGGGGAAGGTCGCATGTCTCCTGCTCACGAGGGCTTAGAACTAGCTTTGTACCATGGCCTGGGTGACCACCCTGTATGGAGGGTTCTGGTCTCTGAACATAGCGCTCTCTTATGCGGCTAGACAGAGTGACCACTGTGTTCTTAGGGAGGGAGTTTCCTCCTCTTGCTTATGCGGCAGCCTGTGTTGGAGCAGTCTGACCACCCTGTAATGAGGGTTCAGGTCGGCCCTTTGGCCTACGGCAGCTGGATAGTGAGAGTGACTGCCCTGTAATGCGGGTGCAAGTCACCGGGATGCCGCTGATAGGGGAAATTGAGCGCTTTAGGCCCCTGAGCACCGGGACCTTCCTGTAATGAATGCTGGGGTCTCTGTTTCAGCCTAGTCAGCGTGGCAATCCTGTTAATCAGGGGACATGTCACGTACTTCCCGCTTTTATGCAACACATTGTGGCCCTTGCTCTCTCTTGTCCGGCATGACCTCCCTGTAATTGAGGGAAAGGTCCTTGCCCGCCTCTCCTTGGCCATTAATATGCCTTGAGCTGGCGAATTGGACTGGCCACGCTGGAAAACAGCGTGGACCTATAGGTTGGATCCCTCCTTGCTCCAGCTGAGGGATTAGCAGCATGCTAGTAATTGGGGCTGGATGACCTTCCTGTAATTCGGGATCGAGTCTCTGCCCTTGTGCCACTGCACACTACAGTACCATGGCTGCTGGTCAGAATGAGCACCCTGTAAGGAGGGTCCAAGTCTCATGAGTCACTATTTGTCGTGCCAGCCCCGCGCCCCCGAGAAACTCTGTCCAGGGTCCCTGCCCATCACCCTCCCTTGCCAGCTGGCCTGGAATTGCACCGCCTCGCCTCTCTGTGGCTCATGGCCTGGCCGCTGGAGATGAGACATTCTGCAGCCGTTGCTGGTAAGTTCCAAAAGAGATGCTCCTCTGGCATTGTTTGAAGCAAATTGATGACAAGTAGTGCCATCATGTCTCATGCCTCTCCCTCTGTGTGTGTGTCTCTCTGGTTCCAGGGTTGCCAAGGAAGAGAAGAAAGAAGGAAGGACGGCGCGAGGAAAAATCCGTCGGACAGGAGGAAAGGAAAGGGAGGAAGCCCCTGAAGCTGGAGGGGAAGGAATGGGACCCTGGACAGAGTGAGCCCCCCCAAAAAATTAAGAGCCTCTGGTCACTTAAGGCCTTTTCATACTTTGAGCAGTGTGGCCTTCCCTGTAAGTAGGGTTCAGGTCTGTGCTCTGTTGGCAGTGTGCTCATTTAGCTGGCTAGCGGGAGTGACTGCCCTGTAAGTAGGGTGCAAGTCACGGTCCTGTGGCTTCTGGGGGATCTTGAGCTCTGTGGAAGCCGGTGCAGCGTGACCTCCCTGCAATTCAGGAGAAGGTGGCTGTCTTTTAGGCTCTTGGCACGAGTCTTCTGTAGCAGCCTACTGGGAAGGGACCGCCCTGTAATTCAGGTGCAGGTCGAATCCCACTCATTTGGAAGGGATTAGCAGGAGCTTCGTGCCATTGGTACTGAGACCTGCCTGTAATTTGGGTTCAGGGCTCTGCCCTCTTGTCCTTTTGGCATTGTGGCCTGTTGCTAATGTAGCTGCCGTGACCACCCTGTACCGGGGGGGAAGGTCGCATGTCTCCTGCTCACGAGGGCTTAGAACTAGCTTTGTACCATGGCCTGGGTGACCACCCTGTATGGAGGGTTCTGGTCTCTGAACATAGCGCTCTCTTATGCGGCTAGACAGAGTGACCACTGTGTTCTTAGGGAGGGAGTTTCCTCCTCTTGCTTATGCGGCAGCCTGTGTTGGAGCAGTCTGACCACCCTGTAATGAGGGTTCAGGTCGGCCCTTTGGCCTACGGCAGCTGGATAGTGAGAGTGACTGCCCTGTAATGCGGGTGCAAGTCACCGGGATGCCGCTGATAGGGGAAATTGAGCGCTTTAGGCCCCTGAGCACCGGGACCTTCCTGTAATGAATGCTGGGGTCTCTGTTTCAGCCTAGTCAGCGTGGCAATCCTGTTAATCAGGGGACATGTCACGTACTTCCCGCTTTTATGCAACACATTGTGGCCCTTGCTCTCTCTTGTCCGGCATGACCTCCCTGTAATTGAGGGAAAGGTCCTTGCCCGCCTCTCCTTGGCCATTAATATGCCTTGAGCTGGCGAATTGGACTGGCCACGCTGGAAAACAGCGTGGACCTATAGGTTGGATCCCTCCTTGCTCCAGCTGAGGGATTAGCAGCATGCTAGTAATTGGGGCTGGATGACCTTCCTGTAATTCGGGATCGAGTCTCTGCCCTTGTGCCACTGCACACTACAGTACCATGGCTGCTGGTCAGAATGAGCACCCTGTAAGGAGGGTCCAAGTCTCATGAGTCACTATTTGTCGTGCCAGCCCCGCGCCCCCGAGAAACTCTGTCCAGGGTCCCTGCCCATCACCCTCCCTTGCCAGCTGGCCTGGAATTGCACCGCCTCGCCTCTCTGTGGCTCATGGCCTGGCCGCTGGAGATGAGACATTCTGCAGCCGTTGCTGGTAAGTTCCAAAAGAGATGCTCCTCTGGCATTGTTTGAAGCAAATTGATGACAAGTAGTGCCATCATGTCTCATGCCTCTCCCTCTGTGTGTGTGTCTCTCTGGTTCCAGGGTTGCCAAGGAAGAGAAGAAAGAAGGAAGGTGCTAGGAAATATCCATCGGACAGGAGGAAAGGAAAGGGAGGAAGCCCCTGAAGCTAAAGGAGAAGGAAAGGGACGCTGGACAGGGCAAGCACCCTGAAATTAAGAGTATCTGATTACTTAAGGGTGTTAAGCCTTTCATACTTTGAGTAGTTTGGCCTCCCTGTACGTAAGGTTGGCAGTCTGCTTATTTAGCTTTCTAGCACATGTGACAGCCCTGTAACGTGGGTTCAAGTCATCAGTATGCGGTTCTTATGGGATTTTGTCTCACTTGTGACGTTAATATGGATGGAGCTGGCGAATTTGACTTACCACCCTGAAAAACAGGGACCTTTAGATTGGTTCCCTTCTTGATCTATGTGTACTATTAGTAGCATTTTAGTTATTGGGACCAGGCGACCTCCCTGTAGCTAGAGTTTGAGTATGCTCCATTTTGTCTTTCCACATGATGCTACTGTGGCCGCTGGTCAGAATGAGCACCCTGTAAGTAGGGTGCAAGTCTTATCAGTTACTACCTGTCATGCGTCCATGAAACTCTGTCCAGAGTCCCTTCCTATCACTCTTCCTGGAATTCTGCAGCCAACTGTCATTGCTTCCAGTACGCCTCATCGATGGATTTGGGACATTCTGCAGTAGCTGCTGCTAAGTTGCTAAAGAGATGTTCCCTTTTCATCTTTGGAATTCTGTATTTCTGAGGTTACATACATCCTGTCAACATGTAGGAATTGTATATCTGTGTTATTCTGATATACTTCCATCATTAATTATATAATAATGTCACTTACAGAATAAATTTAAGCTAACCTTCTTCATTAATTGAACGTTTAGAACAATACTAGGTATTCCTTATGTATCTCATGCTTAATATTGTTATAGAAAATTGTTTTTTCTCTTCACGTTTATAACCATTTTCACGATTAGAACATCTTAACTCCTTTGAAGGATAAGCTCAGGAAACTGGCTCCCCTCTTTCTGCTGTTTAATGCTGTTAAAAAGCAGTTTAATATAAGAAACTTAATCTCAAATTTTAAGTGTTATTTTAAGAAAAATGTTCATGAACCATAGTACCAATGATTGAATGATTTACTGCAGCATTCTTTAATTCTTTCTAACCATGGAGCATTGATAATACAGATGTATTATCTCCCTTGAAAAGGTCTTAGAAGTCAGTCTGGAAAACATACTTTGTGCATCATATGTTCAGATTCCATTGCAAATGGAATAGGACTGTTGGGTTCATTCATGAAAGTTTAACATTTATGATTCCTTCTTAGCCATTTTGATATTTTTAATTAGGAATCTTGGATTTAGCCAGTAGTCATTTTCATATTCTTAGTCTTTTAGTGACAGCAAATTGTTCAGAACAGAAGAGCCAACTTGCTTTTGGCTACTCTAAGAAGGCCACTGAAGAACCCATTTTGCCATTGTGCATATTATATACACTTAACCCTTCTCCCAGCCCTAATAAAATCTTCTTTAATACCAGAACAGTGCAAATTTTAAAATGTAGACTTGAAGTAAATTTCTACCTTTTTTGAGGTGCTTGCCAATTAGAAATAGGCATCAGAATTGAATAATTTCCATCTAAATGTTGATTTAATCTTCATGAGACACAAAATATTTCAATTGCACGTGACTACCTGATTTCAGACTTAACATATAATCATTTCTTGGAATATGTCTTCCAAATACATGAGTTAAAACTTTTAATTGCCCAACTATATTATGCATACATCTGTTTTTGCTAACAGATTACTCACTAGTTATAGAGGAATAATTGGGACTCCCTGAAGCAAAATCATTACATACAATGCTGCATAAGCATAGCTTAGTATTCTTGATAAAATACTATTTCATATTAGGAGTGCAAAGATGTAACTGGACTGAAAACATGTATTTGTATTCTACACAAAAAAACCCTTGAGATATTTTAAAGTTGAAAGGTTTGTTAATGCTTACTCCAGATAACAGCTTAAGTAATATTTTGAGATCTCCGTATCATACTTGTAAAGAGAAGCAACAAAACTAAATGTTTGTCTGGAAACTAGTAGGTAGGGTATTCGTCGGTTTTGCAACTTTCAAATACATACTCTGCTTTAACTGTCACACCAACCAAATCATATCACATATTCAATTTTAACTTTGCCCCTGTTGTGTTAAGGTGTTTTTGATAGGTGTGTATTGGTAGTGGTATTTATCTGGCTTTTTTTAAATATGATATTAAATGAAAGCTATAGGCTGATGTTGTGGAGAGTTTATGTAGGAATTTCTGTCAAATGTTAGCTATTAATATTGTTAGTGCAGAAGTGAAGTTTTGTGATTATTGTTTTTGAGGTCTGGTATGAAAAAGGGTTGTGACTTGCTGAAAATTATAGATAGGTTTGGATATCTGTATCATTGGATGTAGCTTAGATGGTAAAGTTGAGGTTGTATGTGTGTACTACATGGAGCTTAAAGGGCAAGTTGAGGTTGTTTGTAGTGTGCTGTTTGGATGGTGTGAAGGTTATCATAGGGTGTGTATTTGAAAGTTGCAAAATTTTATTAAGATCAATATACAGCCAGCCCTATTCATAACTTTCTCTCTTGAATAATTCCAAAATGGGATGAAGAGAACTTTGTACAATTTATATTCATAGGGATCTTCAGGAATTATATATTTCCCCTAGGCCCATGCACAATTTAAGGTTCTCTTGAGCCTTTAATAGGCTCCAAGTATAATAATTACTAAAAATCAATGTATTGTGATGAAATTTTATGAAATGCTTTAATAAGGTTTGATAATTGCTACCTGATAGAACTTTAATACTTCATGTTAAAATCTTAGGTTTAACTTCAGCTGTCATTACCATATTGCATTCTTTTTCTTTCTGTAACTTATATTAATGTGATTTACTTAAAGTTTATCAATTCAGGGTTAGTCTTAACTCATTCTGTCTCTGGATTCCAATAAAGTTTCTATGATTTCCTTTAATTGTGGTTTTAAGTCTTTAATTAATTGGCTTTGGAATTAGCTAGCACATATTTCATTGGCATTAGCTAGCACATATTTCTCATGGAATGATGCACATATTTCATTTTTCTCTTGCTCTTTGTAATGGCACTTTGGTTCCTGCATGTCACTTTATGTACTGCCCACAGGCCTCCAGTCATCTGTAGATATTCCACTCTTATGGATCTTCTGAATTCTACAGAAGCAGACCAATTCCTGCACATGTAATATATATGGCCCCTGGCTACGTCTAGACTGGCATGATTTTCCGGAAATGCTTTTAACGGAAAAGTTTTCCGTTAAAAGCATTTTTGGAAAAGAGCGTCTAGATTGGCACGGACGCTTTTCTGCAAAAGCACTTTTTGCAGAAAAGCGTTCGTGGCCAATCTAGATGCACTTTTGTGGAAAAAAACCCTGATTGCCATTTTCGCGATTGGGGCTTTTTTTCGCAAAACAAATCTCAGCTGTCTACCCTGGCCCTTTTGTGCAAAAGTTTTGCACAAAAGGGACTTTTTCCCGAACAGGAGCAGCATAGTATTTCCGCAAAAAGCACTGATCTCTTACAGTAGGAAGTCAGTGCTTTTGCGGAAATTCAAGCGGCCAGTGTAGACAGCTGGCAAGTTTTTTCGGAAAAGTGGCTGATTTTCCGGAAAAACTGGCTAGTCTAGACACAGCCCCTATGTTTTATATGGTAAGAGTGGCATAAAACAGGTGCGACTCTATACCCCCACACCTATCTCCACCCCCGTTTTTCTGTACATTCTACTACAAGTAGATTTACAGGTAGTCAAATAAATATGAGGAGTAATACTACATTAATATGCACTTGATATCAAGAAATTTATGGTATTTCATGTACAAAAACCTACTGTATTGAAAATGTAACTGCATGTGGATGAGAGAAATGGAGAAAAAAATGTTAAGTATCATACCTTGTTCTAATTCTAAGATCAAAACTTTAATTCATTATTCGCCAAGAAGGTTGGCTTTTTCCCTTGCTATTTGATAATTCATTGATTTTCCACCAAATGCTTTTTATTTATTGAAATATATGTGGTAGCGTTAGGGTGTAATTTCTATTATATTACTCTATCCATATGACTTAATATTCAAAAATAATCAATTTGCAAAGTACATAATTTAATAGGATAGATCATCCATCTGTGGTATGAAAACAGAAAGAGAGACGAGGGATTAAAAAGAAAAAATATCCAACACAACTTGCTAGAGGACACAGAATAGTTACATACACAGTGACTGATTTGTATGACGGAAAGAGGTCGAAAGCATTGTTTTTCCAATGAAGTTGAATCAGTGTGGACCTCAATATTTACAGATTCTTTACAGATCTAATGGCTGCACTTTGTTTATAGACTGGTGTGGGGTTGGATGATAACATGTCTCAGGAACCCACTGTTGCCATCTTTTGCAAGTAAGGGGCTAGATCTTATCTCATGATGATGAGAGAAGTTCATGCTTCAAAATTTGCTTGAGTCTAGGGGCAGGGAACAGGGGAAGGCAAGACCCTCACCCTTGGACTGAACAACTAACCAGTGCTACAGGAAGATCTCTCTGGCCCTCTGCCTCCAAACCCTAAGTCATGTTCTGAGGAGGGGAGTCATTAAAGGACCCCACAGTATAGGGGTCAATTTCCCTTGCTTCATATAAGTCAGTGGTTCTCCAACTGTGGGTTGGTACTAAGGATGTTAAGGACTAGTCTACTAGTCGACTAGCCTACCCACCCCCCTGCTGCCTCTGTCAGATAGAGGCAGTAACGAGAGGGAAGAGGAAGTACTTTAAAGCAGCAGTGCCGCATGGAGACTGGGGTACTAGTCGCTTCCCTCCTGCCCTTGCTACCTCTGTCAGACAGAGGTAGTAATGAGAGGGAAGAGGGAGTACTTCAAAGTGGCAGTGCCACATGGAGCCCGGGGTATGGGCTCAGTGATATGCTGCTGCTTTGAAATGCCGTGACAGCATTTCAAAGAGGCAGAGCAACACAGCTGACCCTGGGTGCCATGCAGTGCTCCCCCTTTGAAACGCCATTGTAGCATTTCAAAGCGGCAATGCCGCATGAAGCCCAAGGTTAGCTGGGGACTCCGTGGCTGACCCTGGCTCCATGTGGCATTTCCGTGGAAACTAGAGTCAGCTGGGGAGTCCCCAGCTGGTCCTACGCTCTGTGCCGTAGGACACCGTTTTATCCCCTGGCTAATAGCCTTTTATGGACCTAACCTCCATGAATTTATCCAGCTTCTCTTTAAACTCTATTATAGTCCTAGCCTTCACAGCCTCCTCTGGCAAGGAGTTCCACAGGTTGACAACACGCTGTGTGAAGAAGAACTTTCTTTTATTAGTTTTAAACCTGCTACCCATTAATTTCATTTGGTGTCCTCTAGTTCTTCTATTATGGGAACTAATAAATAACTTTTCTTTATCAGGCCTCTCCACACCACTCATGATTTTATAGACCTCTATCATATCCCCCCTCAGTCTCCTCTTTTCTAAACTGAAAAGTCCCAGTCTCTTTAGCCTCTCCTCATATGGGACCCGTTCCAAACCCCTAATCATTTTAGTTGCCCTTTTCTGAACTCTTTCCAAGACCAAAATATCTTTTTTGAGGTGAGGAGACCACATCTGTACACAGTATTCAAGATGTGGGCATACCATAGTTTTATACAGGGGCAGTAAGATATTCTGGGTCTTATTTTCTATCCCTTTCCTAATAATTCCTAGCATCCTATTTGCCTTTTTGACTGCCGCTGCACTCTGTGTGGAAGTTTTCAGAGAACTGTCCATGATAACTCCAAGATCTCTTTCCTGATTTGTCGTAGCCAAATTAGCCCCCATCATACTGTACGTATAGTTGGGGTTATTTTTCCCAATGTGCATTACTTTACATTTATCCACATTAAATTTCATTTGCCATTTTGTTGCCCAATCACTCAGTTTGGTGAGATCTTCTTGGAGTCCCTCACAGTCTGCTTCTGTCTTGACTATCCTAAACAGTATCCTAAATTATTTAAATTTGAATTTACAAGGCACTAAAATTAATATTTTCAAAGTTCACGAAAAAGTTGAGACAACAATTAAAAATCTTTGTTTATGGGTACAGCGAGTTAACAAGAAAGTACAAAAAGACTTAAAGTTTCTAACTGAATTACAAGAAAAATATGCTAAAACTAATATCTCAGATGCGATTTCTGCAGCAATCCAAGAACACCTCTTGAGGCTAACATCAAGTTTAAATGAATATTTTCCTCCAACTGACGCCAGCAAAATGTGGATTAAGAACCCCTTTACTATTGTGGTAGAAATGTAGCATTTTTAGTCTGGTGCAGCTGAAACAAAAAACAGGACTGAGTAGCACTTTAAAGACTAAGAAGATGGTTTAATAGGTGATGAGCTTTCGTGGGCCAGATTTGATCTGAGGAAGTGGGTCTGGCCCACGAAAGCTCATCACCTATTATTAAACCATCTTGTTAGTCTTTAAAGTGCTACACAGTCCTGTTTTTTGTTTCACCCTTTACTATTGACACCGAAAATGAAGAAATACTACAATTGAGTGCATCAGAAGTGGATTCATTAATTGAACTTTCCTGTGACTCTGCTTTAAAAGAGAGCTTCGATAAACTCTCCTTGATTGATTTTTGGTTGAGCTGTAGAAATGAATATTCATATTTATCTGAGAAAGCAGTCAAATTCTTAATGCCTTTCGTCACGACATATAAGTGTGAATCTAGCTTCTCATCTTTGGTTTTCTTCAAATATAAATATAGAAATAGATTGCATGTTGAACCAGATTTGAGGATAAAACTTTCTTCTTTTGCTCCTGACATAAAGTTGCTATGTGATGCAAAACAACATCACCCTTCCCGTTAGTTCTCTTTTTAGTTATTTAAAAGTTATAAAATGCACACAAATGACTTATATTCAACTCATTCAATTATAAATAAACAAACTTTCAACTGTTAAAATTCTACTGGTTAAATTGTAATTAAGATTTATGTTATGTACTGTTATTATTGTGAATAAATAATACACAGTGAAAACGTATTAATTTTTCATTCTTTTTCTTAATATGCATTTATATTTTTGGGCTACAAAAAACAGTACTAAAAAAATGGATTCCAACTAAAGTAAAAAGTTTGGGAAACCCTGGTCTAGCCAGCTTTCTATTCATCTTACAGTCCACTTATCCAATCCATATTCCCTTAACTTTCTGGCAAGAATATTGTGGGTGACCATATCAAAAGTTTTGCTAAAGCTGGCACTGACAGCTTTGGGAGAACCAGAAACGTATTTGCACCATGCTGTCATTGTTCAGTCTCCAGGTGCTGATCTACAGTTTCATCCACACTGGCTATGAGGCACCCTCTTCCATCATCCCATGCCCTGAGCAACCTGAGACAGAGGAAGGTCAAATATCAGACAAAGATGAGCCTCAACAGCCTGAGACTTCCCCTACAGATTAATCCTCCTCCTCCCCAGACAAGGCAGTAATTCCAGGAGATGTTTCACCAACAGATGACTTGAAACAGTTCCAGGAACTGTTGAAGAGGATAACTACCAGTCAGAAGGTACAACTTACAGAGGTCCAGGAGAAACAACATTGTCTCCTCAAAAATCTTCAGCTTTCTCGTTGTGCCAAGATTGCATAAGCTACTGATGAGGCAATCATAGGAGCGGCCGATGCGATATGGAAGACCCTAGCTTCCGCCCCTCTCACCAGCGAACAGGCTGAAATATTTGGTCCCTGCCAAGGCGATGGACTTTTTAGTTTTGCACCTCAATCAAATTCTCTGGTAGTTGACGCAGCACATCATCATAAGTCAAAACTATCACAATACTAGAACACGGAGACAGGATAAAGAGTGTAAATGTATGAACTTGTTTGGCAGGAAGATGTATTCTTTCTCAACTCTCCAACTTTGTATTGCAAATTACTCAGTGTCACATTATTGGATTTTAGGGGGAGCAGACAGATCACTGCTGCACTCAGGGAGGGATGTTTGCCCCAAAGTCTGTACAAAGGGGACTATGTGAGGTGTCAAATGAAAGCTTATGTTCTACTGATTCAAAACATGCTGCTCATGTACTTGTATGATGTCTGTATGTGGAATTATGAATATGGACTCTGTGCTGGTATTGTGAATGTTCTCTGCCTGAGACAGAGCAATGGGCCTGGACTGCCTGTTGTAAGGAAGGAATGTATAATGGATGATTATGCTAACTAGCACAGCCCCAAGGACAATGGCTCTCAAGGTGGCCAATTCATGCCTGAGGAATGCAACTGGAAACCTGCAACCAATCATGGCATAATGGCTGCCAGCATGTTGTTACCCCAGAGACCCAGGTAAGCAACTTGATACTGTGGGCTGACTATGATTTTGAGTGTCTCTGCACAGAAGTGAGGTTCAGCCTGGCACTCCCGTATCTAATCACTGGTAAGATTAACACAGCCAGAGGCCAGAATAAATTTAAACTCAATTATATTATAAATTTGAATAGACTCAACAGTTAACGACAAACAACAATCCCTGACACTTTGTGTCACAAAGCCAGCCCACACCCATGAAGAAATAGAAGACAGTACAGAAAACCCCAAAAGGTAAGAAACTTTACAATTGGTAGGTGGTACAATGGAGGAACCGGACAGGATTTGGGTAAGTTTCTCGGGACCTTCAGCCCTACGGCTACTTATAGCCATTGGGGAGGAACACCGAGTGGTCCCTCAAAGATTCTAAGTGGTATTAGAATGGAACAATTCCAGAAAGGCCTGGGCCCTCACCACAGCAGTCCGAAATGTCCACAAATAGGAAAGGGGTATGCCTTCCATTCTTCCTTAAACACCACATTATCTTTTTTTGTCTATAAGCAAATGTTCTGCAAAGACACCTTTTTCTGTATCTATTTTCATTGTCTGCTCTTTCATTTGGTGTGGTAGACTTGTTTTAGTGTGACGTAATACAACTGTTACAGAAAAGTCAACCTTGGTACCACTGAGTACCTGCCCAGACCAAAGTAGCTTTCAGAGACATTTGTAATTCTCCCCTTTCTTCCCCTTGGATTTTCAAATAGAAACCTATGCTAAACTTGTTCCTCCAATTATATATCAAAATATATATAAGACAGAGTCTAACACTATGGAATAGCTGTTAAAAGGAAATTAAATATAATGTTTTGCTAATTATTATAAACTAAAATTCCTAATGTTCGTGTGAGCTAAGATTAGGTTATGTGAATGGAGTTTGCAAACATATAGTTTATATACACTGTATCCTCTTTTAAATAACTTTGTGTCACCTCAGCACAGAGTCCAGGCAGGTTTTATCATAAGTGACCCCAAGAGACCATCTAGTCCAGCTTGGGGAGGGTTTAGGAGAGGGCTATAAATGGAGGAAGTTGGCTACTGACAGTTTTGCAGTATTAATTTTTTTATTTGACTTTGTATTAAATAAACATTTAAAGTCATACACCTTGTTAACTATCCCTTGTTTTAGTATTCTTTCTTCCATAACATTAAAAATATATATATACAAGCTATTTGTTAATAATTTGGGTGCCACAATAACTTGGGCACCACACATATGAATAAATGCACATGACCTCAATGTTGGTGCACAAAACAGAACTTGCTGGGCTCATGGATGGAAAATCTTAGAAGGAACACTGAACATAGGCCATAGAACTTCCCTCAGAAACATTCTTAGAACAAATCTTGATTTTAAAAGTGTTAAAATACACCACAGCCCTTGGTTAAATTAGTCCAAAAATTCATTACCATCACTGTCACCTTTATATATTGTCTTACTTTGTCTAGCTTCAATTTCCATCCATTGAATCATGTCATATCTTTCTCTGCTAGACTGAATATTATTAATTATTTGTTCCCCATGCAGATACTTACAGAAAGTAGTCAAGTCACCCTTAACCTTCCATTTGTTAAACTAAATATATATTTGTATTGTGTTTTTTTTTGTAAGCCGCCTTGAATATTTTAAATAGAAAGGTGGGATAAAAATACTTAAATAAATAAAAATAGATAATAAATAGATTGAGCTCCTGAAGCCTATTACCAGGGCTTGACAAGTGGCGGTGAGCCCCGCTCACCAGCCGTGCAGTTTAGCATGCTGCGCATGCGCTGCAGCGCCATGCCGGGCTAAAATCTACTTGCCATGGGTGAGTTGATTGCCCTAATTGTCAAGCCCTGCCTATTACTATGAGGCAAATTTTCTAATTCTATAATCATTCCATTGGCTCTTCTCTGATCTAAAGTTATTATTGTTCTCTGTTTATTACTATTAAAACTTGTGTGGGGAGAAATATATCTTATTTTTTCCTAATCATACAATAATGTTGAGGACATTTATATGGGTAATCAGAATATCCAGAGCTATAATAATAAGAATTTTTAAAGTGATCCTGTAAGGTGATAAGCACCCTGCTGGCATTAATCCACCAAAGCACTTACAGTATGACTAGAAGTTAGTGCATGAATGTGAAATGATCAGAAAGATCCCCCCATCCAATCTGCTTTGAGGTAATCAATGTCCAAAGCCAATCTCCCACATTTAACATGAAAAATCTCTGTAATGAAGCACCTATGCATTACCAAATTAAAGCCATTTTCCAGAAAGTTTCTACCTTTTAGTCTCAATGGCCTAAACTTACTCAAAACAGGAATAATGATGTATAGTGAATTGCAGCTCTTTTAGAGGTATGCCATATGTCAATATATGAGAGAGACAATAAATGTCTCCTAAAGGACTAGTACATTTTCATCCTCTAGGGTTCATGCACTATTGGAAATTTTCATATCTTCTCCTCTCCACTATAATTAGAATAATTATGAATTATTCCCTCAGACGTAATTATGGAACTATTTTACAGTTTATTTGTAATAAACATGATAAATGGCATCATTCCCCATCTTCTCATCTACTAAAACAGAGTAATGCTGCATTTTTCACCTAATAACAGAAGAACTCAGAAACTTCTCAGATAATTTCTTGGTTTATGGTCCATCCCATGATATATGATATTTAACTCTATAACTATATCTGCCTTTTTGAAAAGCAGCATGCTCGAAAGCCTGAAAGTTTTAAATTTTATAAATTATTTTTGTTCTTTTTAATAATGTTTAAACCAGGGTTCAGTAGCACTGAAGTGAAGAACATTAAGGCTGTGTTTACACTGGCAAGATATTGCAGAAAAGTAAGCGCTTTTGCGCAAAATCTTGCCACCTGTCTACACTGGCCGCAAGCATTTGCACAAGAACACTGACGTTCTAATGTACGAAATCAGTGCTTCTTGTGCAAACACTCTGACGCTCCCGCTCAGGGATAAGCCCTCTTGCACAAGTATTCTTGTGCAAGAGGTCAGTGTAGACAGGCAACGTTAATTTCTTGTGCAAGAAAGCCTGATGGCTAAAATGGCCATTGGAGCTTTCTTGCGCAAGAAAGCGTCTACACTGGCACGGATGCTTTTGCGCAAAAGATCATCCGTGCCAGTGTAGATGCTCTCTTGCGCAAATACTTTTAGCAGAAAAACTCTTCCGTTAAAAGTATTTGTGCAAAATCATGCCAGTGTAGACGTAGCCAAAGACATTTAAATAGAGAAGAATTACAGCTTTTCTGAAAGCACATAGGAAAAGCCCAATTCACCTAAAAAACACAGAAGGAGGAACAGCTTCACTGAAGTCTTTGCAGGCTGGGAAAGCAGAACCCAAACAGTGCCATGAGATATTTCTTCACAATTGTGAAATTTCACAATAATGCAAATAAGTACAGTATACTTTTGCTAGACCCAAAGAAACATTGATGAGAGGTTTTCTGATGTGTTACGCCATGCCCAATCCCTGAACTAATTATATTCTTGGCCTTTGAGTCTTTCAAGGGCATCACAGACATAGTCTAATGTTGGCTCCTGGGGCATCATTCAATTTAGTGATGGACCTGGGAAGAGGTTATGCTATAAGAATATTCAGTAGCTTCCCTATTCTGCCTTCAACGTTAAATGCAAAACATGCATAACACAGCTGTAACATATTCTAGAACTTCCCAGTAAAAGCTGCCTTTTGCAAAGACATAATGTTCGAGTGAAAGCATGAGCAGTATACATTTTTATTTTCTCATAGATCTTATTCACCAGCTGCTCAGGGATATTTCTCAAAAACCCTGAGGCTAGGCTTTTTAGTGAAAACAAAAGCAACAAGTCCAACAAAATGACTGAGACAAGCACCTCTAAAAGCAAATTCTGCCTAAAGTACTAAATGCATCAAAATGTCTACTACTGTCACTATCAACATTATTACATATTACTTATACATATTAAAATAAGACCGAGATAAATTCATGGAAGATGGGTCTGTCTTTGGCTATTAGACAAGATGGTCATGGATGCAATTTTCTGCTCTGGATGTCCCTATGTCTCTGATTGCCAGATACTAAGACTAGCTAACAGGGGATGGATCACTTAGTAATTGTCATGTTCTGTTCCTTCCCTCTGAAGCATCTGGTATTAGCCACTGTCGGAAGTCTGAATAATGGCTTAGATGGCATATGGGTCTGACCCTTTATTGCTTTTCTCAAGTATTCTGTACAGACAAATGGGGGAGGTCCCAGAGAAATGGACAAAGGGGGAACAAAGGATCTATTGCACTAATAAAATACCAGCAAAAGAGGCAGAGGACAAACAGATACTTAGATATTTGATTTGTATTTATTCAATACTAAAATTATATCTAGCTGCAAAAACACTAACTTACTTGCCCAATTTTGTTGAAGTGGGCTGTGCCCACGAAAGCTCATGATACCATCTACATGTTTTGTTAGTCTATAAAGTGCTGCCAGACCATTTATTGTTTTTTAAGTTTATATCTGGGTTGGTAAGTCTGAGCAGACTCCATGATTTCATTCACTTTTATAAAATCACCTTAAGCAACACATCTTGGATGGTGTAAGTGGCTCATTCTGTAATGGCAACTTGCTGCTAAGTAGAGAGATTGGATCATGACAAAGTTTTGCTAACCAAAATAATAAATAACAGCTAACATGACTGCATCAAGTATAAATCATAGCAAACCAATTTAGTTTCCTTCTTCAACTGCATTACTGACAGTAGAGATGATCTGTCTTGATTTTAATAAGGGTTTTGAAACAGTCCCATGTGACATTCTCAAAAGCAAAGTTGGAAAATGGGGGCTAGCTGAAGTTATTATAAGGTGATTGTACGACTGATAAAAAGATACTAGTCCTCAATGGTTTTCTGTCTAACTGGGAGGGTGTATCTAGTGAGGCCCACACTGGTCACTCCTGGGTTTGGTACTATTAAAATTTTTAATTAATTCTTGGATAATGCTTAATTGTCCTCCGTGCCCAATGAAGGCAGGACAAGAAGTAATGGGTTTAAATTACAGCCAGTGGACTTAGGTTAAATATTAGGAAAATATTTTCTAGCAAAAGGACAGTTAAGCTCTGGAATAGGTTTCCAATGGAGGTTGTTGAATTGCCATCACTGGAGGTTTTTAAGTGGGTAAAGGGAAGGAGCAAGTCAGAGTAGTAGCAGTGGCAAGATGGTCAACTAGGCAAGGATTAAAAGTACCTGTGACAACTCGGACAGTTTTGAGAACTTTCAGGAGCCCATCTCTTGATTGTCAGGTTTGGTACTTATGATGGAGTAGGGATACTATTTATACTCTCAGTCACAGGCATGTGCAGCACATTTCATTAGGGTGTACACCCAAAGAATTTTTTAAAAATGTACTTTGCCCCCATTAGCCACACCCGTGACCCTGGTAACCACACTCCTGACCCCCATTGGCCACACCTCTGGAGGTAACACTCTCCGGGCAAGATGGACACATGACCAGAAGTAAAAGGTGTCATGTGACCCCCCCAAGGACTTTTCCCACCATCCTCCTACCAATAGGGATTAGTTTGCCCCCCCCCCCAAACTCCCCTGATGCAACTATCCTGCAGTTGCATTACCCCAATGTGTGTGATATTAACTTGGGGTCGGAGAGGCCGGGGGAAGTATTTCCTCTAAGAGTTTCCTCCCATGAGCAGAATGAATTTTGTGTTGTGCACCAGTACTGAGTTTGTGTGGCTTGTTTGGATGTGCCACGTTGGCACCCAAGTTATTAATAAATATCTCTCCTAAGACCTCCCTCTACACATCTGGCCTGTCTCTCTTCTCTGGTGCTGGTCCATCCCCTGCAGATGTCTGCCCTTCTGCTTCACCCCCAGAATCTCCTGGCACCTGCACCTTCCCTTACCCTTGCACCCTCCTGGTGCCTCCCCCTTCCCTCACTGCCCTTGCCCCCGTTGTCTTCACCTGAGCCGTGATGTCATGCCACACCCGAGCATCTCCCCTCTCACCTGTTGCACGGCATTTGAGCATGCCGCACATGCGCTCTCTCTGCCCCACAGTGCCTCGTAGATGGCCGTAGGGAATTTAAAGTGAGGGGCTGTGGCTCTATGTCACAAATCCCTCTCCTCCTCCAGCAGCTGCTATCTGGCCCGAGACATTAGGGTGTGCCTGGGCACACCCGGCACACCCCGCGTGCACACTTATGCTCTCAGTGAGTATGTGGTAGAAGTGCAGCCAAGAAGGAGTTTAATAATTGATTTGGGTGTGAGATATTGTTGTGTTGCATTGACTACATGATTAATTGATAAGGGAAGCCTCTCTGTCCCAGCTCACAGTGGGTCCAGGAGCTACCCCCACTGTGGCTCTGCAATTTAAAAGTGGTAGGATCCGCCCAGCTATTACTACATTTAAAATGCAGTGGGGGGTAGCTCCCAGACACAGTGCGAACCAGGACTGAGTTAGGCTTGCTTAGTCCTGGCTTTCGAGGGGGAGGGGGTCCCCAAAAGATGGGGCAGCCACATTTAATATACTGTCAGGGTGTAAGGGAAAGAGACTGCAGCAAGATGTGGCATGTTGAGGATAGTTCAAGAATATAACAGTAAATTATTTCAGGAACAAACCATTTCTCCTTCCCAGCAGCAGCAGGTTTTGGACAATTATCCAACACTAGCAGACAAGGAAGAGGATTCACCTGAAAGACCAATAGAGGCAATGGATGTTTGTATAGGTATCTTGTCACTGAAGAAATGAATTTCTGGGGGGCTAACAATTTGACAGCAAAATTTGATCAGAAGTTTATGGATCCCTTCTCAGTGATGCTCTTGTGCCATCAATGATACCTTAATTTGGATCTTCCTTTCATGAAGGTTCCCCCCCCCCCGCCCCCACCCACCTTCAGGCTATGTTTACAATGCGGGGGGGGGGGGGGGGTTCAGAAAAATGATTATTTTTTTGTAAGCGGCGTTTCCAACATTTGGCCCATCTACACGGGGCCAAATGTCAGAAAACCCTCTTCTTTCGGAAGAACTCCATAGTGTAGACATAGCCTTAGAAAAAGAGGATTTGGAAGATATTCCTCTTTTGAACAGAAATTACAACATTTTAACATCCACTCTACCCAAGAGTTTGGGGAAGGAAGCAGGGAAATTACAACTCAGTCAGTATAATGCAGTTGCACAGCACACAGAGACAGTTTGTATAATTTATGAGAAGTGATTAAAATTGGCCTGCAGAGAGAATAGCAGGGTTACCTTTCCTACTGATTCTTAACATTCTATTAGCTTTTTTGGACTGCCGCTTCACATTAAGCAGCAGTTTTCAGAGAACTACCAACAATACGGTAACTCCAAGACAACAATTTAGAGCCCATTGGTTTGTATGTATAGTCAGGTTTATGTTTTCCAGTAGTCATTACATTGCATTTATCAACTCTGAAATCTGTCATTTTGTGCTATCCCTTGTAATTCTTTACAGTCTACTTTGGACTAAACTATCTTGAGAAATTTTGTAGCATCTGTAAACTTTGCCACTTTGTGAATATGTTGAACAGCACTGGTCCCTGCCCAGGTCCCTGGTGGGCAGCATTATAGCTCCATTCTGAAAACTGACTATTTATTCCTACCTTTAGTTTTCTGTATTTTACCTAGTAACTGATCCATGCACAGACCTTCCTTCCTATCCCAGGACTGCTTAGTTTGCTTGAGAACCTTGTCAAAGCCTTTCTGAAAATCCAAGTACAGTAGGATGGTTCAGCAGAATGGTGGGCCAATGATATTGGTTTGATCTTCTAGTTTTCAGGAGAAAAGTATCTGGATGGGAGGGGTTGGATTATTTTTTTCTTGCATCTGAAATTCATTCTGACTGTGACTGTAATTTCTGGTTTTCTATTTAGAAGTTTTTATTTCAGTAAAAATGAACAGAAAGAGTGCAGACAGCAGAATTTCAGATATAAACCAGCTGTAAAGAAAGAAAAACAGTAAACAGCCTAGCAAGGTGAAGGGAAAATATTTAAGGCTAGCTATGAAGTTACATAATACATAGACTTGAAAACTGAATACATATCTATTGGGTTTCATGACTAAAATGGTTTAAATTAAGGTAGTTTCACTGAATAAATGCTATTAAACTTTTATGAATTCTGCCTCTGAAAATATTTTAAGGTGGGAGAAAAAATAAGTAATCCTGTGAGAATAGCATTTACATTGCTGTAATTAAATGCAATCATAAAGTTGGAAATTATGCATGGAGAGGTTGAGAGCTGATTTAATACTCAGGGCAGTGAGCATAGAATGTAAATTATGAATTAAGGGTGTTTGCTGCGATAACTTACTGGAAGAAATGAGGTAAAAGGTATAATAGAATGGAGGGATGGGAATAAAGTTGACAGCAGAAAGTTTGGAAAGGGGAAGAAAAGTAAGAAAAGAAAGTAAATGAGGTGACTTGAAGAAAGAGGAAAAACAGCAGAAAGAGGAAAGCGAAGCAGTGGAAAAGGGAAGGAAAGAAGGACTGGGAAGTGGAAGTTGGGCAAGAAACTAAGGCAGCAAGGGTATGTCTACACTACCCCCCTAGTTCGAACTAGGTGTAGACATACCCCTAGATACTTATGTACACACCTAAATATAAGCATATGTGGGAGTGGTGAGCGGGCTGGGAGAACACAGAAGAAGGGCCCCCAACAAGATTGGGGGGGAACCTCAAACCTTCCCAACTCCCATGATACAGATGAACAGGAGAGAGGCATGGAAACTCTCTGATGGATAGAGTGAGTGAGATGCCCTACAACTCCCACCATAGCCCTTCTGCTGTAGCTGCCCACATCTTGCTTTCCTCTTAACATTGCTGCAAGAACTTCTGTGTTTAAAATTATATTAACTATGCAAACAACTCATTAGAATTTTTTCTGATTTATACTAACATGTCTGTGGAGAGATTCCGGCTCAGTCGTTCACAGAAGTGTGATGGGAGATGCATGAAAACACAAAGTCCTATTGTTTTGGTTCAGATTTAGGGCAAATAATGTCTCCATCTCAGTGGCAGTAAACAATCTTTGGCAAAGGAAAATAATGCATCAGAGTAGAGTAGCACCTGATTTAGAGGAATATAAGGTGGATACACACTTCCTGTGAGATGCAGGGGCTTGCTTTGCAATGGCTCACTGTACACCATGAGGGCAGGTGCAGGAGGTGTGTGCACAAATTCCTGATTCATTTGCATATGCATATGACTAAGTAGGTATCTAGCTAACCATGTAAGTGGGCAGGCAGATGATTTGGGTGTGCACTTTTAGGCTATGTCTAGGCTGCAGAGTTTTTCCAGGATACCAGAGGAAATGCATCCAGGGAATGCGTCCGCTTTTTCAGAAGAGTTTCTGAAAAAGCGGGTGCATTCTTTCGGCATCCCTCTATTCCTCATTTTATGAGGAATAAGGGATGTTCTGAAAGAGGAGGTTTTTCTGATATTTGGTCCCGTGTAGATGGGTCAATGTCAGAAAAGCCTCTTCCGAAGAAACAAGCAGAAAAAGATATTAAAATTGCAGTTCACAGTTTGCGTATCTTTTTCCGAAAACCCCCCTGGCAGTGTAGACATAGCCTTTGAAGGATGTGCACAAAGTAAGGCTGCATATACATTCATGGCAATGTGTGCCCACAGATTTATAGAAAAAACAATGCCCAAGAAACTAAGATAGATTAATGGGCTAAAAGCTATGAGCTTTGTCCATTGAACAGGTGCAGCACAGGAAATGACAGTGCAAGATTCCTTATACAGAATCTTTGTGCAGAAACAACAACTTGGGCTCTGGACATGTAAATAATTCATTCTCTGTATTCCTTCATTCCTTGGATTCTGAGCCAAAAAGAGCTAATCATGTTGGTGGATTCAGTGAAGTGGAGTCCTGTCAAATAGGAAATACATTGAAATCAACCCATTTTACATATGATATCCAACAGCCATCCGATGGTAATAACTTTCTGTCACTACCCAGGTTTAGTGGATTCACACCAGTAAGTTAGAGGAGAAGAGCTCTATACCCCATTATCAGTCCCCTGAGCAACTCGGTCTACCACTTTTAAATTGTTTTCAAGATGAGTTTTGGCTTCATAGCAAATTTCACAAGTTTTCGCCTGCTCTGAGCAGTATTGATTTATGGCACTGGATATTCAATTCTTTACTTGTGAGTGCGAAGCTGAATTTCCATAAATAAAAGGGGTTACTGAAATATTGAAATAGTTGGCTGTCTGAAAAAATGCTTGCAACTTATTTTTCTTTATAAAATAACAAAATCTTTGCTTGGCTTGCATTATTAGTGGAATGAAGAGACTCTGTAACCATGTGAAATGGGGTTTCAGAAAAGATTTTAAGTGCCAATTACTTTAAAATAACTTGGCTTTGCTTTCAATGTGGAGATATCAATAACAGACAGTATGTTTTCTAAATGTTATTGTTATTGAAGACAATGATACTGAGGTAATGCAGCTACAGTGGCACCTTTCTGCTGTTTTGTTCAGCTATAAAAAGCAGCAGGGGCATCAAGTATTGAAGAGCACCTCAGACATCCTTCTGCATGTCTGTATATTTGCTCAAGGTCTGCAACATTGTAAATGCTATTGGGATTTCACTCAGGTAAAAGCCTTCACTGCATTCATGTAGGTCAAATTTTGGGGCAGCTTTTTACTAAGTAGTCCTAAGGGATTACTGGTATATAGAAACACTAGAGGGGACAAGTCCAGGTTTTTGAGTTTTTTAATGCAGACATCTCATCATTTTTCCACTCCTCCGGGACATCTTAAAATGAGCTTTCTGAGGATGGGAGTGGGGATATCAGTGAAGCAAAGTTTTAGGGACTTTGTTTAATGTCCTTAAGCCTTTCTAAAACATAACAATAATGTAAGTAGCCACATTGTCATCTTCTGAGGACATCTGTAAGATCAAGTTGCTTTAAGGTATCATCTCTTCATAGAAGGTTTTGCCATGATATTAATTTAACAGACTTTTCAGGAACTTTGCTCCCAAAGTCCTCTTTTGAAATCTTAAAAGCTCTCTACAACTCAAATCAAATTTAAAGAAATAGGCAGACTCTGATTTTAGAGGTAACGGTTTATTTGGGTGAGTTATATGTAATCATGTGCCTTCCATGAGAATTTTAGAATTTTCCAGGTTGCCAAATGAATGAATGCTTAGAATAGCAGGTCTGTACATGTGCATGTGCATGTGCATACATGGACAATTTAAAAAATAGATTTAAACAAGAGGAGATGCTATATAATATATAAACCCACAATAAGAAATGTATTAATTCAAAGTTAAGGTTTTGAGCAAAGATCAGCATATAGCATGATGAGCAAGTTAAAAACATACATAAATATACAAGTTACAAACACAAGTAACTCAGGTTCAAGATGTACTTCCACAAAAAGACAAATTCACACTCAAATAACAACTGCATACATAGCTCTTCTCCATTATATTGGTAATCTTCTAGTATTCACAGAAAGAAGAAAGAAAGCATTTTATTGTATAGCTAAAGTGTATTTTCTTTGAAGTTGTAAAAGTGAATTCATTTGGATATTTTTAATTGTGATAACTCAATAAAGAAATGCTGTAATGTATCATCTATTAAAACAGGATCCATCAGTATCCTTTGAACATCAAACTCTTTAAAACACAGCAAAACATTTGTCTTTTTAAAAAATGGTTTCAGTTATGACTACTATAACAATATAAATCTTGCTTTTAGGATTATTGAATGAAAATTGAATGTGTAATGGTAAGCATTGGGAACTAATAGCGTCCCATCCTCCAGCAGCATTTCAAACTCTATCTACTTTTGATGATGACTGTGCTGTGTAAAAATGTGGGTACAAATGTGAGGCTTTGTTTCTGACACTTCTGCTGCTGTGTGATCTATAGCACACGGTGGTTGTGCAACTAGTGAAGACTCCATGTCTAGATGGAAGAGTAAGGATTGTATAGTAATAGACTGCTAAACTGGTTTGTTTCCTTTGCATTGGATATGGCAGAATGGATAGTCAGCTGTCATCAGTTGCTCTATGATGATTTACACTACCTGAGGATCTAACTTGTTTTGTGCAACTGATGCACAGTGTATAGTGTTTTATACTTAGATATATTGCACACATAAGTCTGTCCTCAATCTACAAATGGATAATGTGAAATTATCATTACAAATTTTTCACAATTATATCCTATCAGGTATTGTGTGCTTAGTTTACAGTGTAAAATCTTAATTTTTGTAATACATCAGCCTAACCTACTCAGCCGGAGACCTGAAGCTCACATTGTTTTCTGTTTCTTACATCAACACTTCTGCAATCATAATTTAACTGAAAGTTTCTTGGTTGATTCACAGGACAGTCTAGACTCCAGTTCACCTGGTCAGACTAGACTCCAATTTACCTTTGTTGTCTCTCCAATACTAAGACAAGTGGCCATTTTGGGTATGTCTACAAAGTAAAGTTATTTTGGAATAATGACCGCTATTCTGAAATAGCTTCACAAGCAGCTACACAGCCAAACCTCTGTTTCAGTCCCCGTAGTCCCTTGAGCATAGCTGGAGGAGAAGTGAGTGGCTGTTTGAAGGGAGGCTCTACAGTGACTGTTACTGGCTGTGAGAAGAATGGCAACATCTATTCACAGTTTACTCACAATGTGAGATTCAATCCAAGTGGTTAGGGTATGTGACATGTCTTCCACGTGTGAGACTGTCACACATTGCATGACACTGGGATCCCTTGCCATCCAGGGATCTTCATAAAAGTTTGTAGCCGTGTTAGTCTGGTGTAGCTGAAACAAATATTTGATCTGAGGAAGTGGATCTGGCCCACGAAAGCTCATCATCTAATAAACCATCTTAAAGATGCGGACGCATTGGAGAGGGTCCAGCGGAGGGCAACCAAAATGATTAGGGGGCTGGAGCTTATGACTTATGAGGAGAGGCTGAGGGAGTTGGGTCTGTTTAGTCTGCAGAAGCGAAGAGTGAGGGGGGATTTGATAGCAGCCCTCAACTTCCTGAAGGGAGGTTCCAAAGAGGATGGAGAAAGGCTGTTCTCAGTAGTGACAGACGGCAGAACAAGGAGCAATGGTCTCAAGTTGTGGTGGGAGAGGTCCAGGTTGGATATTAGGAAAAACTATTTCACTAGGAGGGTGGTGAAGCACTGGAATGTGTTACCTAGGGAAGTAGTGGAGTCTCCATCCCTAGAGGTGTTTAAGTCTCGGCTTGACAAAGCTCTGGCCGGGTTGATTTAGATGGGATTGGTCCTGTCTAGAGCAGGGGGCTGGACTTGATAACCTTCTGAGATCTCTTCCAGTTCTATGATTCTATGATAAGGGGATGGGTTGATGAGAGAATATGATCTTGGTAACTAATTGACCATTCATTTTCAGTGGGAAATATGTCAATGGAGGGATGATAGGAGTTACTATAGAGAATTTCTGGGTGTCTGGCTGGTGAGTCTTGCCCACATGCTCAGGGTTTAGCTGATTGCCATATTTGGGGTCGGGAAGGAATTTTCCACCAGGGTAGATTGGCAGAGACCCTGGAGGTTTTTCGCCTTCCTCTGTAGCATGGGGCACAGATCACAGCTGGAGGACTCTCTGCATCTTGTGACCTTCAAAGTATTTGAAGGAGATATAGGTGAGAGGATTATTCTAAGAGGGGTGGGTGAGATTCTGTTTCCTGCACTGTGCAGGGGGTCAGACTAGATGATCATAATGTTCCCTTCTGACCTTAAAGTCTATGAATCTACGAATCTTGTTAGTCTTTAAAGTGCTACATAGTCCTGTATTTCCTTAAGGCAACAGACTGACTACTTCTAGGCTTGTAATCAAGACACAATACCAGAAGCCACCTCAATCATGAAGTTCCATGGCATGAACCCATGAGGGAAAAAAAGCTTTTGTAGGCAAAGGGTTGACAATGAATCCCTATGTGATTGTCCACCCTCTAAATCAAATCACATTTCTGGAAGAGGAGTATGCCAAGAGACCAAGGTTATAAAATATACTTGCAAATAGAGATCCAGCAACATCTTATGAGGTGTTACACTTCAAGCTCTGGTTTTCTGATGTTGTCAGAAGCTTTTCAGTTCAGCACAGCAGCAATCCAATTTAAATGGCCATCAGAGCAGAGCTGAACTGCATTAAATGGTTCCCATTAACGTCATATTTAATTTAGTAGTTTAGTGTTGAAGATGTTCATCACTATCCTTTGCTAAATTCTGATCTTGTGGCCAACAAGTTTTATAAATTATATTTACATCTGAGGCAAGATAAACATTAAATAGTTCGCATTTCCCAGCAACTGGTTTTTAGTCTGTTCTTCCTTTATTTTATATATTTTTTAAACTGATGCAGCTGGAGGACAGCTTTGCCTTGGCTACTGATGTAGAACACCCGAGGAAATCTTTATGGGAAGAAAACCACAAGAAGTCAGATAACACCTTAAGAGTTTTTTTGTTTGTTTGTTCTCTCACTCTTTTTACTTTGTTGCACAGGTCAATCCAGTCTTTTCCTACTTTGTAGATCCCCTGAGTTGACTGGGACTTTTCATTGACATAGAGATCTGACTGCCCTTCACTAAAATCAAGGAGACTAGCATTAGAAGTCCTGTGAAGGTAATTCTTCCTCTACTCAGGGGCATGTGAAGTACAGATAGAAGATCTCACCTATGGGCACTGTGCAGCTGAAATGTAAATGAGGAGCTCAACTTTTATCTTCTTAAACATAAAAAGAAGTAAAAGTGCTAGCACTGTTCCTTTTGAAGACAGCCCATGTGAACCAATTGCTAGGCTTGAAAGGAACAAGTCAGCTTCGGTACTCCTGCTTCTCATGATGAGTAATGCAAAATTCAACCCGGCATGAGAAAGTCAGACCCATCATTGAGAAAGTCGAGATTCTTGGCCTTGGGGAAGCATCCCACAGTGACTCACTCTGACTAGAATTTGAACCTCTACTGCTCTCTGGGTGAACATGAAAAGCCCCAGGAAAGTTTGAATTTCATTTCCCGGGTGTCCAGTGTTGTGAGTACACTTCAGAGCAAGCAGCACATGTAGCCATGACTTCCACTACTTCAAGTTCCATCGGTGCCAGTTTCCAGGGGCACAAAAGAGCACCAGCATGGAGAGTGCAGATCTTGGACCTCATGGAGGCATGCAGGGAGGAATCCATTCCCCCTGAGCTCCGAAACTGCAGAAGAAACACCAGTATCTATGTGAAGATAGTAAAGTGACCAATGGAGAGAGGATACTCCAGGGGCTCCCAGCAGTGCTGTGTTAAAATAAAGGAGATGATGCAGTCCTCTGACAAAACTAAGGAGGCAAATGGATAGTCTGGTGCATTACAGAAAACATGTCGCTTCTACAAACCAGCTGCATATGATCTTGGGGGGGACCCGACCAGCTTCACAAGCCTGACCATGGAGTCTGCCCAAGATACTCAGGGCAGCAGTGTGGACAGTGGGGAGGAGAAGGGCCAGCTGACGAGTGGCGAAAGCCAAGAACTTTTCATCACTTTGGAGACAATCCTCTCCTCCCAGGGAATCTCGCAGTCGGGTACTTCTGGTGTGTTCCTAATTTTTTTTCTTGCTATAAGTGGGTTAAGGCAATTGAGTGTTGTATGTGGTATATTCTATGCATACACAAAATGGAGGGGCCCAGAACAGCTTGTTCACGTGTCTGGAGATGGAGCATGAATCCTCCCTGAATATCTCCATGAAGCTCTCATATAGGAACTCTTTGATTCTTCTCACAAAGTTTCTGGGGAGGTCTGCCTTATTCCATTCTCCACAGTAGGACACCTTCCCATGCCAAGCCAGCAGTAAGTGGTCTGTCAGTACTTGGTGTCATTGCAGCACAAAGCATTGCTGCATAAGGCCCAGGTTTCAGGCCACACTCAGTCAGCATCAGCACCCTATCACTCTGTGTAATTTGGAGAAGACTGATATCTTGCATGGCAATCTGGATGAAGGAGGAGGGGAAGCTATTAACTGCTGCCTCTGCTGCTAGCAGGGCTTCAGCCTCTGACACCTCTTCCCTCCCTCCTGCTCTCCTGCTCATAAGTTCCTTCTTCTCCCAGGAGGCAGGGTGTAGCAGGAACAGAGGAGGGAAGCTGCGTGAACCACTGCCCTGCCTCTGCCATCCCCACCTGCAGTGTTCTGCCCTGGCAAGCCCCTTGCCATGCCTGCCTCCAAACCACATGAGTCCAGATGTTCCCTTGAGAACTTTGTTGCTTACCTGCTGTACACTGGCCACTCTAAACATGGTTTTGGCCTTGCACAGAACACATCTTCATTATCTTTAGAGAGACCTTCACTGTATGTTAACAGATTAGGTTTTAGGCTCCACAATGTATCTCCTGTAATGTGTACCCTTGTAACTTTTCATTACAGTAGGGTCAGCAAGGAGCTTGCTGCATACTCCCCTGGCTCCAGCAGCTGTCCAGCTTGCACAAATCTGCGGGTGAAAATGGACAAAGGAAGACATGTTTAAGGAACAAACTGAGTGGAGGCATATGTTTCCTGAGGAGATGCAAATGGTGTGGTAGGAGAGGATAGCAGAGTGATAGGAGAGGAGACTGTGCAGGGAGCAGCACGCGAAGAAACAGGAGAATGTCTTTTCATCCCTGCTGCCTGTGATGGAGCTCCTGGCAGAGAGGAACCCTCCCTACCCCATGTAGGACAACTTTCCCTTCTCACCCAGTTCCATAGTTTCTACCCCCCAAAACAATCAGGGGGTATTCAAGGGCAGCCTCACACTCAGACTCTAAGGTCTCGGAAGGCAAAAGGCTGCCCTCATATTTCTGATACCCCTCCCCATTTCAGGTCCCACCATTGACTTATTTTCTTTCCCTGCTGTCTTCCCTAAATAAAAACACATGATCTCTGAACAACAGTCTCTTTATTGCTTGTATTTCAGGGCTGGGGTGAGAGATTACATGCAAACATACAATGCAGGGGAACCTCACTGAGAGCAACATGCATGACTCTCAAAACTGGCCATTCATAAAACTTCCTTTCAAAGCCTTTCTGATTTGCACTGTCCCGTGCTGTGCTCTCCTTATCACCCTGGTTGGCTGCTCAAAATCTCTGGCTAGGAGTTCTGCCTCAGCCCTCCATTCTCCTGATGCTTCATTTGCAGTTCCCTACATGCTCTATGACAGAGCAGACAAATGTAGTTAAATGTTGAACCAACATAAAGCAAATGTTTAGATTCAGGACTATCACAACATTTTATTTTGATAGAACAAGTTGAAATAAAACATTGTGTTATTTCCAAATCAAAATTATGCTGAAGTTTTCATTCTGTAAAAAGTTGAGATGTTTCAGCTTTTCATCAGTATAAAAACAAATGTCAACTGTCAAAATTTCCCAGGGGCCAGAAATTCTGACTTTTGATCAGCTTTACTTTTGAGCTGGACTTCTGAGCGCTCTCTGTTTTCGAGAGAGGACTATGGATAGGAAGGAAAGAGCTATTTCAGTGAAGTTGGGGATAACATTTCTCACTGTAGCCATTTGGGCACTCAGGGTTAGTGAGGATCCAGTTCAAAAACCTCTTATGTGATGTTTTCCATCAATGGTGACGTTACTGCAAAGCCAAGTTCCCCAGACTCTTTCTCACTACATCTTCTGTTGAGTCCTGCATTCCCAGGACAGAAGGCACCATTGCAGTCATCTAGTCTGACCTCCCATAGGACACAGGCTAAGTTCCTTCCAGGGTACACACCTGCACAGCTGCACACACAGAATTCTAAGCCCACCCACCTCCTCACAGAGCCACGTAGCAACACCCACTTTCCTGCTGGACCTGGAAAGTGAGTGGTATAGCTGCTTCGGCGGCCAGGGCCACGTGGAAGGAGGCTGCTCTGGTGGCTAGGGTTGGGGCTGGGGCCACATGGTAGGGGCCTCCTGGCAAGCAGCTGTTCTGGCTGCTCCAGTGGCCGGGGACTCATGGCAGGTGGCTGTTCCGACGGCTGGGTATGGGGCCTCATGGCGGGTGGCTTCTCTAGAGGCAAATAGGGAACAGGGCTACATATCAGGTGGCTGCTCTGGCAGCCAAGGTTGGGTGCTCTCATGGCCTGACAGCTGCTCTGGTTCCTCTGGCAGCCAAGGTCACGTTGGGGGCAGCTGCTCCCACAGCTGGGGAAGGGGCTACGTTGGGGGGAGGTGACATCTTTGACAGACGGGGATGGGGGCCACGTGATGGGTAGTCACACTGGTGTCCAGAGCTGCTTAATGGGAGACTGCTCTGGTTCCTCAGAGAAGCCAGGCCACGTTGGGGGGCAGCTGCTCCAGGTCTTCCAGCAACCGGGGCTACACTGGGGGGTAGCCCTAGTATTTTAAGTATAGGTAGAAGTCTGAAGAAACAACCATACTGTTGGATGATTATGATTCAAGATTCAACTTTTGCACACTTTAGATCTGTAATGCCCAAGATCTCTAGTTCATCTTAATAAATTCTATGTTGGTAAGTGGAAGTTTCTCTTTGCATATCTTATCCCTTTCTTCTGCCATTTCACCTTACTTATTTAACTCTTATGCCTATAAAACTTGTGTAGCCATTAGTGAAAAATAGCTGCAAACTAACGTAACCTTTTGCTGTAAATGCTTTATTAATACAACAATATATGTCCATAATATTTTGAATACCCTCTAGCCATAGTTACACTACTATACTGAGGAAAGGAGAAAAAAGCAAGTTGAACTATGCTACTCAGAATCAAATAATTTCAGTGCCTGTTTTTAAAATTAAAAAAATAATGGTGGATTGTTAGGAGCACAAGTCAGGTTTTTTTTTTCTTTCCTTACGATAATATTAAATATTCTCCATGGGGGAGGGGGCAGAGACGAGGAAGCAACCATTTCTTTCAATCACAGAGAACTTTATAAAGGAAATGCCAATCAAGAAATCACAAAAATGGACTCTCCATAAAAGAGCATAGGTTTTGTCTAACAGCAAGCCTGTTATCTGAACATAAAAAGGCCCTTCGTAGTAGAAGAGAATCTGCTCCATTTAAAGGTTCAGTGCATACTGTGATGTAACTTAGGTGGGGACCACCTGGCAGAGACTCTGGGAAGTCACCATGTGGTCCTGGCCCCAGCTCCAATCCTGAGGAAGGACTAGAGCTGAGGCTAAGGCTGCATGGTGGCTGCTTCTGAAGTGGGCTGCAGGGCAGCTGCTGGAGCCTGGGCTGTGGTACAGCTTCTCCTTGGACTGTGATTCCTTGGACTGAGTGCTGCTGTCCCCGCTTGCTTGCATGCTAACGTAGGACTGTAATGCATTCTAAGACACCTCGTCACTGTGACTTCCTGCAGGTAGGATGTGTACATACAGCCAAAGAACACAAAGCTGTGTGGGGAGGGGAGAAAAGGGTGAGACCAAAGACCCAAGACTGTTGTTAATCAGACTACTAGTGCGTGTGCAGCAGTAACACACGCCTTCTTTGCTGAGATGCTTTTCTGTCATGAATGTTTCCAAGACAGAAATGGAATAAAGAAATCATGGGGGAGGGAGGGAGTTTATATGTGTGCAGTGCTGCCCCTTGCTGGAAGGGACTGGGATAGTATGACGTGGTCATAGGGCACAGGACCTGGTTCTGTTGAATCCATGCTGGAGAATGAATAGATGTGGTAATTGATGCCATGCTAGTCACAGAACATTGTGCTATGGGCACTGCTGGAGCTCCACAACAAGGGACCAGAGCCCCATGATGCCCAACACTACAGGCCCAGAACAAAAAGCCAGCCCCGGCCCAAAGAATTGCGTATCAAAATATTCCCATGTCCCTAATCCTTCCACAGGGAAATGGGCACTGATCAAAAGGATGGGCCAGTCTTTAGGGTGCTGCCATGGGACTTTGCAGACAATGGTATGGGGGTGAGTCATTTAACCTCCCTGTGCCTCAGTTTCCCCTCTGTACAGTTGTGAGGCCATATGCATTAGTGACTTGTGAGGTGGTCAGATATTGGAGAGAAGGAGGGTGATTGTGAGTTCCTTGGTAGGAAGAATGCATGTGTCCCAGTGAGGCTGGGGGGGGGGGGGGACGCTATTAACACAGGCCTTGTAAACCTGAGCTCTGATGCCTTCAGGAAAGAGTCACACTTACCTCTGTTGATGCAGCTTCTCCCTCACCTGGCTATGGGTCTCTTTCTGTAGATGAATAGTATTATAATGTTTTATAGAAACTTTGTATTAGTCATTTCATAATGTCTCATAGAAACTTTGTATTGTAATGTCTTATGGAAACTGTATAGGCTTCATAATGTCTTATAGAAACTTTGTATTAGGTCTTTTCATAATATAGACACTTTGTATTAAAACTTTTTATATTGCTATGGTTCTTAGGAATAATCAAGGTAAAGAAAATGTCTTTATACTAGAACGATGGTCTCCAACATTTTTACATCCAAGATCACGTTTTAAATGTCAGGGCAAGCCAGAATCTACCCCATCCCTTTGCTGAGACCCCACTCCTTCCTTGAAGCCCTGCCCTCTCCAAACCTTTCCACAGACTACCTGTTGCTAATGAAAACTCACCATTAATTACATAAAGTAGCCCAATGTCTGAGACTCAGTAACACTGTAACATTTTCTCTTGCCTCTGGGCGGCACTGTTGCCAGATCAGCGGCACAGCCATGGGTACACGCATGGCCCCACAGTATGCTAACATCTTTATGGCTGACCTAGAACAACGTTTCCTCAACTCCCGTCCCCTTTCACCCCTCCTCTACCTACGGTACATCGATGACATCTTTATGATCTGGACACATGGCCAAGAAACACTGGAGATATTCCACAGAGATTTCAACAACCTACACCCCACCATCAACCTCAGCCTGGACCATTCTACACGAGAGATCCACTTCCTGGACACCACCGTACAAATCAACAATGGAAAATTAGACACCACTCTCTACAGAAAACCCACTGACTCATACAGTTACCTACATGCATCCAGCTCCCATCCAGAACACACCACACGATCCATCGTCTATAGCCAAGCCCTTCGATACAACCGCATCTGCTCTAACCCCACTGACAGAGACCAGAAGCTTCAGGATCTCTACCAAGCATTTATAAATCTCAACTACCCACCCAGAGAAACAAAAAAGCAAATTGAAAGAGCCAGACGAATACCTAGAAACCATCTACTTCAAGACAGACCCAAGAAAACCAACAATAGAACACCACTTGTCATCACCTACAACCCCCAACTTAAACCTGTCCAACACATTATCAAGAAACTACAGCCTATATTGGAACAGGATACCATACTCAAAGAGGCTCTGGGAGACAGACCCATAGTCTCCTATAGACAACCACCTAACCTCAAGATGATTCTTACCAACCACCACAGGACATACCACACTAATACCAACCCTGGTACCTTCCCTTGCAACAAACCCCGTTGCCAGCTTTGTCCACATATTCATTCTGCTGATACCATTATTGGACCTAACCAAGTGAGTTATAAGATCAAGAACACATATTCCTGCGCATCCAGAAATATAATCTACGCTATCATGTGCCGAAAGTGTCCGTCTGCTATGTACATTGGACAAACATCTCAGACACTTCGCCAAAGGATTAATGCCCACAAAACAGATATTAGACAAGATCACAAAGAGAAAACAGTTTCTTGCCACTTTAACCAGAAAGGACACTCTCTAAATGACTTAGCCACCTGCATTCTGCTACAAAGACCTTTTACATCTGCACTTGAAAGGGAATCCTCTGAACTGTCATTCATGTTAAAATTCGACACTTACCACCAGGGACTTAACAAGTCTTTGAACTTTCTCACCCATTATCAAGACAGTTTCCCCAATTATCACCTGTAATACCATTAACTCACAAACATCCCACTCTCCCTACCTTTAATATCAGCAATTCACAGACACTTACCTTCCTTCCTCCCCCTTCCCACCCCCCCGCATCCTCCTTCTGTTCTGCAATGTGATTTGTCCTTTTCATATTTGTTCATTTTTTTAAATTGTATCCTTTGGTATATATGGTTGTGACTACTTTCTTCCACTATTTGATCTGAGGAAGTGGGTCTGGCCCACGAAAGCTCATCATCTAATAAACCATCTTGTTAGTCTTTAAAGTGCTACATTGTCCTGCATTTTGCTTCAACTGTTGCCTCTGAGCGGCGTATATTATCATCATATAGTAAATATATATAAAAGCCCAACGTCTGTGGCTCCGTAATGCTGACTTTGTAACTCTGTAACAACATTTTCTGTTGCCTCTGAGTGGAGCTGTTGCCTCCCGCTGTGGCATTCGGCTGACTTCTGCACCGCTCAGCTGGGCCGCCGCACAGGAGCAAGTGGCGCAAACGGCCGTTTGGGCTTCACAGTCCCCATGCAGCATGGCCATTTGCATCGCTTGCTCCCACATGGCGGCCTGGCTGAGCAGCACAGAAGTCAGCCAAGCACCATGGCGGGAGGTGAAGGGGGGCGGGGCAGTGACGTACACAGCCAGAGGGCGGGGCCTGGAAGAGCGTGCGTCGCTGATGTCAGGAAAGGGCACCAGATTCAAAAGGAGGAAAGTGGAGGAGACCGAGAGGAGGAGGAGGAGAGTGGAGAGAGAGAAAGAGAGAGATGCAGGAGGAGGAGGAGAAGAGATATAGAGAGTGGGATGGGGAGAAGAGAGAGACAGAGAGAGAGGCAGGAGGAGGATGAGAGCTGAGAAAGGGGGGGAAGCAGGAGGAGGAGGAGGAGGAGGAGAGAGAGAGAGAGAGATGAAGCGAGAGACCGGAGGCTCAGGAGAAAAGACAGAGATAGAAAGGGAATAGGATGTGTAGGGGAGACCTGGAAATCCTGTTTTAAGATGGGGTAATTGGCTAGTTAATTACATAATTACACCCAAGCCATTTTGCTAGTGCTGCAGCTGGGGAGAATGGTTTAATTTAAATTATTAAACAGATTAAGCATTTTAACTTTCTCATGTTAGTTGATCAAACTTCATTTTAAATAAAGTAAAACACGTCCAACAGAAAAGGTTTCAATGTTTTCTTTATTTATGGCAGAAGTGGGAAACCTTTTTTGAGTCAGGGGCTACTAACCCACAGAAAAATCAGTTGAGGACAACACAAGTGAAAAGCAAAAAAACTCCTCCAAACCCCTCCAACTCTCACTAATGTGGCCCCCAACTGAGACACCTCACTCTTCTGGCACTCCAGCCCCGACAGGATGAGGGGAAGGGGCAGGGAGGACTGAGGTTCAGGGCTTCCCGTAGGCCAGATTTACTTTTCTGGGGTTCCAGAGTTAGTGGGTTTTGTGGACCCCCTTAGGCTCTGGGGTGGGAACAAAAATGTGGGGCTCAGTATGTGGGATAGGATTGCCAGCAAGTGGGAAAGATTCAGTATCTGGATGGGAAGGGGGGTGCAGGGTCTGGAAGAGAGTTTAGTGGCAGGAGAGGGTGTGGGGTGGGGGTACGAGAGGGAGTTTGAGGTAGGAGGGGGTTGGGGCAGTAATACAGAAAAGGTGAAAGGGTGATAATGCAGCCAAATAGCTAGTTGGGGAAGGAAGCTAAAAAGTAGGGAGTAAATGAAAGAGCAGCTTCTGCAAAATAAAATGGAATCCCCCTGTCTCACATCTTTCTTCTGCTCCATCCTCGCTCCGCTCAGCCCCATGATTCTCCCCAGCCCAGCCTGATCCCCTCATCGTCCCATGCCCCTCAGTGCACCCTCTGTCCCCTTCCATACTGCCCCCACATCCCTGTGCTCCCAGCACACTCACTGGCAGGATAGTAGTGCTGGGACTTGCAACCTTCAGGGAGGGGGAGGGGGCAGAGTCTCTTCCTTGCCCAGTCCAGCCCTTTGCCTGCAGGCAGTGGCTTCAGATTGGGACAGGCAGAGTCCAGGGCCACTGTCACTGTCACTGGAGGAGGTGGCTCTCAGACCCTGCACACAGCCCACTGGGAACAGTGCATCATAGCCCTGTTCCCAGTGTACCATGCACTTCTTCTCCCAGCCCAGCCAGAAAGTTAACAAAGAGGGGCAGCCACCTGGGCAACTACCCCTCTTTGATCCAGCCCAGCTGGAGCATGGCACAGCTTCACGGTCCACAGTTTTCAATCTGCTGAGGCTGTGCCACGCTCCAGCTGGGCTGGATCAAAGCAGGGCAACCGCCCGGCCAGCTGGCCTTGGCGATCGACCCCTAGGGGTGCCACGATCCATGTTGAAGACCACTGTACTAGGGTGTGTCTAGACTACATGCCTCCGTCGACGGAGGCATGTAGATTAGCCAGATCGGCAGAGGGAAATGAAGCCGCGATTAAAATAATCGCGGCTTCATTTAAATTTAAATGGCTGCCCCACTCTGCCAATCAGCTGTTTGTCGGCAGATCGGGGCAGTCTGGACACGCTGCGCCGACAAAGAAGCCTTTCTTGATCGGCACAGGTAAACCTGGTTTCACGAGGCAGGTGGCTACCCCTGTACCGGGCCTGGAGCTGACACCTGACTCCAGCTCTGGCACAAGGGCAGCTGCCCGCCACGTGGCCTAGCCCTGGGAGCAGCTGGGCAGCCGTCACATGATCCTCATCTCAGCTTCAGTCCTTCCCCAAGGCTGGGGCTGAGGCTGGGACTGCAGTGCAGTTGCCCCAGTAGGGCCCTGCCCCAGGAGCAGCCACACCACAGCCCCGGCTCCAGCCCCAGCACATGGGACAGCCGCTCACCGCACAGCCCTGCCTTGGGAGCAGCTGGGCAGCCACTACATGGCCCTGGCCACAGCGCCAGCCCTGGGGAAAGGCTGAGGCTGAGGCCAGGGCTGTGACTGCTGCCCAGCTGCTCCTGGGTCGGGGCTTGCTTGCAGAGCTTGTTTAAGATCCCAAATAGCCAGAAGACTATTACAAAAACCCCACATTTGGCTTAGTCTTTACATGAGTCACAAAAGTCACCCACCCTAATATATTAATACCTCTCTTTTTCACGGTGCCTTTGCTGCAAGTTTATAAATACCAACCTGACAAACGTTGGTGCCTGTTGTCGGAAACTCTTAAACATTCTTATAAGGAATAGCTGATATTACATCCATCCTTTCGGATGAGACACAAAATTCGCCCCCGCCCCCAGGATCAGCTGTGGCTCCAGCTCTGGCAGCCAGCTCGCAGCCCATCCTGGCAACAACTCCAACCCTTTTATCCCACTTAGACATACCTAACGTGGGATCCTTTGAACATAGCAATGCGTCTTCTAGGCAAGATGAGCATTGAAAGACACAAGTGGACAGGCTGGCTGGAACAGACAGGTACAAGGTGTTGGCGTTTCTAGCCCCCTGAGAGGAGGTGCTGGGAGCACCAGGACATTGTGGGACGTGCTTTGTATTCATGCCCATCAATGTGAAAGAAGCTATTTGCATATATTTGCATAAATATGCAACCACACTTAACTGCTGCCCTCAGCATGTCCTGTTAGTATCATTGTGGCCTCCGGGCTTCTACAGTTGAATAGCTCTGGTCTAGATCATGCCTGATAGATGTCTGACTAGCCTGCTCTTAAATAACTCCAGTGATGGAGATTCCACAACCGTCGTAGGCAATTTATTCCAGTGTTTCACCATCCTGACAGGAAGTTTTTCCTAATATCCAACCTAAACCTCCCTTGTTGCAGTTTAAGCCCATTGCTTCTTGTCCTATCCTCAGAGGCCAAGGAGAACAATCCCCCCTCCTCCTTCTGACACCCTTTTAGATACCTGAAAACTGCTATCATGTCCCCTCTCTGTCTTCTCTTTTCCAGACTAAACAAGCCCAAGTCTGTCAACCTTCCCTCATAGCTCATATTTTCTAGACCTTTAATTATTGTTGTTGCTCTATAGTATTGCGGTTCCCCTGCACTGCTTAACAAGGGATTAATTAGCCCTTGGAGAGGGCTGTGGCACCAGCAAATAAAAGGGAGGCTGAAGACAGCCAATCAGGGCCTTGTATAAGAAGGGTCCCTCTAATCTTTTCCATACATGTATAATCTTTCTCCATCCATGTGTGGAATATAATTTCTTATTAACCAAGGCATGTGTGGATGCACACCACCAATAGAAACACAAAACCTAGCCATGGGCATTCTGCTAATCAGTGTTATCGTGGCCCCAGCCCCAGGAGCAGCAGCACCACAGTCTGGACTCCAGCTCTAGCAGCTACCATGCAGCCCACCCCAAGAGCATGCAGGCAGCCACGATGTGGCCCTGACCCCCAGCTCCAGCTCTTCCCCAGGGCAGGAGCTGGGGCCAGGACTGTATGGTGGCTGCCTGGCTGCTACCAAGGCAGGCTGCATGGCAGGTAGCTGCTGGTGCTGGAGCTGGAGCTGGAGCTGGAGCTGGAGCTGGGCTGCAGTGCAGCTCCTCTTGGGACTAGAGCCCCCTGCATTCCTGGTTTTCTCTCCTGTACCCCTCTTCCCATTTCACTACCCTCTGGCTCTCAGAGCCCCCTGCTGGCTCCCCATGCGTCTCTGCCCCACCCTCAGCAACCCAATCCCTGCAAACCCTGGGCATTGTTAGCAGCTTTCCTCTGCCCCAGGTTAGGCCTCTCAGCCAGCGCCACAAGAAGCAGCCTGGGGCAGCCCTTGCCCTGCATACAAGCTGCCCCAGGAGCAGCGATCCATAGGGGGCAGGTTTCACTTCCCCACAAATTGGGATCCTGTCTAGGAGCAGGGCTTGGACCCCAGCAAGTGAGGGTGGGAAGTACTGAGGTGATCGATGGGTGGCAGAAGATCAGGCTGAACTGGAAGCAATGATGTAAGGGAGGCTTTGTCTGAGATGGGAAGCATTGAGGAGGGGTGCAGAAGCTGAAGCAGGAAGTGCTGAGTTGGGGGGCTCAGGCTGAGGTGGCAAGGGCCGAAGTGAGAGGGGCTCAGTCTGAGGAGGAAAGCACTTAGGTGCATGGTCCAAGTTGAGGTGGGAAGTGTGGAGGTGCGGGCGGAGGGAGAGAAGCAGGGACTCATTCTAAAGAAGCGGGAAGTGTTGAGGTGGTCAGAATATGGCAGACGATCAGGCTGAGCTGAAAGCACTGAGGTGGGTGGTCTCTGTCCGAGATGGGAAGCACCGAGGTGGGGTGCAGAGTCTGAAGAGGGAAGTGCAGAGGTGGGGGGGGGGAGTAAGGCTTAGGTGGGAAGTGCTGAGGTGGGGGTGAAGAGGTGGTGACAGGAAGTGTTGAGGGATGGGGCTAAGACTGAGGTGGGGGGTGAAAAGCAGGGACACGTACTAAAGAAGAGGGAAGTGCTGAGGTGATCAGTGGGGAGCAGATGACGAGGCTGAGCTGGAAACACTGAGGTGTAGGGACTCAGTCTGAGATGGGAAGCGCTGAGGTGGGGGTTTCAGGCTGAGGCAGGAAGTGCTGAGGTGGGGGGGCTCAGCCTGAGGTGGCAAGGGCTGAAGTGGGGGGGGGGGGGTTCAGTCTGAGGTGGGAAGCACTTGGATTCATGGTCCAGATTGATGTGGGAAGCGCCGAGGTGGGGGGTGAGAATCAGGGGCTCATTCTGAAGAGATGGGAAATGCTGACATCATCTGTGAGTGGGAGACAATCAGGCTGAGATTGAAGCACTGAGGTGGGAGGGTGGGGGGGGGCTCTGTCTGAGGTGGGAAGTGCTGAGGTGGGAGGGGCTTAGGCTGAGGCGGAAAGGGCTGAGTTGAGGGGAGCTCAGTCTGAGGTGGGAAGCAATTAGGTGCAGGGTCCAGGCTGAGAGGGACGCACTGAGGTCTGGTGGCAGAGGCTGAGGTGAGAAGTGCTGAGGTGGGGATACAGAGGTTGTGGCAGGAAGTATTGAGGGATGGGGCTAAGATTGAGGTGGGAAGCACTGAGGTGGGGGTGAAATGCAGGGACTCATACTGAAGAAGAGGGAAGTGCTGACGTGGTCGGTGGGCAGCAGACAATGAGGCTGAGCTGGAAGCACTGAGGTGGGGTGCATAGTCTGAGATGGGAAGTGCTGAAATCGGGGTTCATGCTTAAGTGGGAAGTGCTAAGGTGGAAGTGTTTCAGGCTGAGGTGGGAGGCTCACGCTGATTTGGGGGGCTCAGGCTGAGGTGAGAAATGCTGAGGTGGGAGTGGCTCAGGCTGAGGCGGAAAGGGCTGAGGTGAGGGGGGCTCAGCCTGAGGCGGGAAGCACTTAGGTACAGAGTCCAGGTTGAGATGGGAAGTGCTGAGGTGGGGGGTGAGAAGCAGGGACTCGTTCTAATGAGGCGGGAAGTGCTGAGGTGGTCGGTGGGTGGCAGACAATAAGGCTGAGCAAGAAGCACTGAGGTGAGGGGGGCTCTGTCTGAGGTGGGAAGCACTGAGGAGGGGTACAGAAGCTGAAGCAGGAAGTGTTGAGCTGGGGGGTTCAGGCTGAGGTGGGAAGTGCTGAGGTGGGGGGCGCAGGCTGTGGTGGCAGGGGCTGAAGTGAGGGGGGGTTCAGTCTGAGGTGGGAAGAGCTGAGGTGGGGGCGCAGGCTGAGGCCGAGAAGGCTGAGGTGAGGGAGGTTGAGTCTGAGGCAGGAAGCACTTAGGTTCAGGGTCCAGATTGAGGTGGGAAGCACTGAGGTGTGTGTGGGGGGGGGGGGTGAGAAGCAGGGACTCATTCTGAAGAGGTGGGAGATGCTAAGGTGGTCTGTGGGAGGCAGACAATCAGGCTGAGCTGGAAGCACTGAGGTGTGGGGGCTCTATCTGAGATGGGAAGCACTGAGGTGGGGGTTTCAGGCTTAGGTGGGAAGGGCTGAGATGGGGAGGCTCAGTCTAAGGTGGGAAGAGCTGAGGTGGGGGCTCAGGCTGTGGTGGCAGGGGCTGAAGTGAGGGGGGCTCAGTCTAAGGCAGGAAGAGCTGAGGTGGGGGGCTCAGGCTGTGGTGGCAGGGGCTGAAGTGAGGGGGGCTCAGTCTAAGACGGGAAGAGCTGAGGTGGGGGGCTCAGGCTGTGGTGGCAGGGGCTGAAGTGAGGGGGGCTCAGTCTAAGACGGGAAGAGCTGAGGTGGGGGGCTCAGGCTGTGGTGGCAGGGGCTGAAGTGAGGGGGGCTCAGTCTAAGACGGGAAGAGCTGAGGTGGGGGGCTCAGGCTGTGGTGGCAGGGGCTGAAGTGAGGAGGGGCTCAGTCTGAGGCAGGAAGCACTTAGATGCATGGTCCAAATTGGTGTGGGAAACGCTGAGGTGGGGGGTGAGAATCAGGGGCTCATTCTGAAGAGATAGAAAATGCTGACATGGTCTGTGATGGATGCACTGAGGTGGGGGGAGGGCCCTATCTGAGGTGGGAAGTGCTGAGGTGGGGGGCTCAGGCTGAGGTGGGAGGGGCTTAGGCTGAGGTGGAAAGAGCTGAGTTGAGGGGGCTCAGTCTGAGGTGGGAAGCAATTAGGTGCAGGGTCCAGGCTGAGGGACGCACTGAGGTCTGGTGGCAGAGGCTGAGGTGGGAAGTGCTGGGGGGGGGGGGTGCAGAGGTTGTGGCAGGAAGTGTTGTGATGTATGGGGCTAAGATTGAGGTGAGACTCCCGAAGGTTGGGGTGAGAAGGAGGGACTCAAACTGAAGAGGTGGGAAATCCTTAGTTGGTCGGTGTGTGGCAGAGGATCAGGCTGAGCAGGATACACTGGGGGGGGGGGCTCTGTCTGAGATGGGAAGTGCTGAGGTGGGACAGGCTCAGTTTGAGTTGGGGGCGCTGGGGTGGGGGTTCAGAGGCGGGAAGTGCGAGGTGAGGCGGTGAGAGCTGAGAAGCAGGGACGTGGTGGGAAGCGCTGAGGTGGTCGGTGGGTGGCAGAGGTTCAGGCTGGGCTGGAGGCGCTGAGGGGGGGGGACAAGCTGAGGCAAGATGTGCTGAGCTGCGGTGCATAGTCTGAGGTGGGAAGCGCTGGGGTGAGGGCTGAGGTGAGGTGAGGGGAGCACTGAAGTGCGGCGCTCAGGTCGAGGCGGGAAGCGCTGCAATCGGGGGGCTCGGCTCGAAGCAGGCATCGCTGGGATGTGGGGCCCGCGCTGAGGCGGGCAACACTGGGTGCGGGGCTGAGGCGGGAAGGGTGGAGGTGAGAGACTGAGAAGGCGGGAAGCGCTGAGCTGGGCGGGCTCACGCTGAGGTAGAAGCTGAGGTGGGGGATGAACAGGGCGGATTCAGCCGGAGGCGGAGGGAAGCGCAGTGACAGGAGGCGAGCAGCAGGGGCGCAGGCTGAGCTGGCGGGAAGCGCTGAGGCAAGGCGTGAGCGGCAGGAGTTCAAGCTAAGGTGGAAGCATTGAGGTGGGATGAAGAGCGAGGGCTCAGGCAGCAAGTGCTTGGCAGGGATTCAGGCTGAGGTGGTGGGAAGCATTGAGGTGGATGGTGAGTGGCAGAGGGCTTAGACAGTCTTCAGACTTGGGGAAAACAAGAACAAATTCCTCATTTATGCCCAGTTTATGTTGGGGATATAGAGTGTGCTAAGCCCTCCCATAACTTATTTTACCTTCTCTCTGTCTGTTTGTCTGTCTCTTTCCAACTTCTTCAAGGAAGAGAAGAAAAAGAAAGCCTCCAAGTAACTGAGCAAAGAGGAGGGGAAAAAGGAAACCACTAATGGTAGAGGAGAGGGAAAGAAACTCTGGACACAGTGAGCATCACCCATAATTAAGACTTGGGTCATATGGTGGAGTTGAAGCTATTAAAAACTTAAGCAGTGTGATTTCCCTGGAGAAAAGGTTCAGATCTATAATATCCTGGACTTTTGGTATTATTCTCTGTTAGCTAGCTAGTAAGAGTAACTAACTAACCTGTGATGACAGAACAAAGCTTATGGGGATATTCAAGGTTTAGACCCCTGAGCTGCTTGACCTCCCAGTAATTCAGAGTAAGGTCTTTGACTTATTTCCCTCTTTTCATTATCCCTTGTTTGTAGTCTAGTCAGCGTGACAAATCTATAAGGAGTGTGCATGTCACAATAATCTCTTTCTTCTGTAGGAAAGGTGGAGGCATTTGGTACCTTGAGCTATGTGGCCTGCCTGTAATTCAGTAGAAAGACTCTGCCTTTGAGCTCTTGGCATTAGGACCTTCTAGCTGGTTAAACAGAACAGAGCACAGTATATTTTAGGTGCAGGTTGAACTCTTCCAATTTAGAAGGGATTAGAGCTATTTTAGTGTCATTGGTTCTGAGACCTGCCTCCATTACACCTTAAGCCAGTGAATTGATTGACTACCCTATAACTCAGGGTCTAGATTTTATCCCTCCTTGATCTTTGGGAGGGATTAACAGCATTTTAGTAAATAGGGAAGGGAAAGCCCTGCAACCAGGGATCAAGTCCTTACCCTTTAATTGCTTCCAATTATGCTATTGTGGCACCCTGTAAGTAGGGTCCCTCTGGCATTATTTGAATTAAATTGATGACAAGTCAGTCTCTCTTTGTCTCCCTCTCTGTTTCCAGTGCTACAAAGGAAGACAAGAAAAAAGGAAGATGCCAAGAAATATCAATCAGATAGGAGGAAAGTAATCAAGGAAGCCTCTGAAGCTGGAGGAGAAGGAAAGGGACCCTGGACAGAGTGAGCCCCCCCAAAATTAAGAGCCTCTGGTCAATTAAGGTTATTGAGCCTTTTCATACATTGAGCAGTGTGGCCTTCCCTGTAAGTAGGGTTCAGGTCTGTGCTCTGTTGGCAGTGTGATCATTTAGCTGGCTCATTACTGTCCTGTAATGCGGTGTTAGGGTCAGCCCTTTTAGCAGTGATTAGGTCTAATGTATAACTATTTGTAATGAGACCAGACTGTAAATTGTGTTCAGGTCTCTGCTCTTCTGGCATTGTGGATTTTGGCAGTCTAGAGTGTGTGAGCCGCCCCAGAAAGTAAGACATAAGATATATATTTCCTATTATTGGGGTTTCGGAGACATTTATATAGTGTCGCCCATTTATCCGTCCAATAATTGAGGTCCATGTTTCTTCCTCATTACTTCCTAATAAGGTGTATTCCCTTATTCAGCTAATTGGAGTTCCTTCCATTTATGTAGGGTTGAGGTTATTACCCCTATTTCTCATGGGAAATATCATAGTGTCACTTCCGCTCTATCAACCTCCATGCAAGCAGGGTATAGGTCTTCCATTTTATCTTATTTCATTTCTAAGTCTAAGTGTACCCTTCCCAATAAATAGAGTGCAGCTTTTACCTTTCTTTACCTTTTGGAGTGGAGGAGAATCGATCCCATTTAGAAAATGGGTCAGGTAGTCTGTCACTATGAGCTCTTTTCTACTCTGGGCAGTGGGTTTTTTTGTTTTTGTATGTGTGTGTCGATGAATGAGTATGATAGCTATGGACATGAAAGATAATTTTTAATTTTAGTTTTTAAATCGCTGCAGCATATTTATTTTTGTACACTGCCCAGAACCAGAGAACAACTTACAAGTGCACAGATGGGTTTCTCCTTCCACTAGTCATAGAAAGGGTTAAGGGATGGTTGAGCTTTCATACCTATTTTTTAGGGAAGGGTTTGAAGATTTTCATACCTTTGGCAGAGAGACCTCCCTGTAATTCTGAAGATGGTCTCTGTTGTTTAGGCTCTTGACACTGTGCCTTTGTAGACACCTAAAGTGAATGGACCGCCCTTTAATTCAGGTGCAGGTCAGATACCTCTCAGATGGAAAGGATTAGTTCTTGATTACTACCAATGGTATTTTTACATTCCTGTAATTTCTGTTCAGGTCTGTGACCTAATGTCCATTTGACTTTGTGGCTTGTTGGTATTATAGTAGCATTATACAACCCATAAGTGGGTTGTAGGTCATATGTTTCCAGTTCTTGAGGGCTTAGAGCCAGTTTTCTTTCATGGAATAGATGGCCACCCTATAACCAGAGTTCAGGTTGCCCCCTTTTGGTTTTTACTGTGAGACAACCCTGTATGAAGGGTTCTGATCTCTGAACATAGCGCTCTCTTATGCGGCTAGACAGAGTGACCACTGTGTTCTTAGGGAGGGAGTTTCCTCCTCTTGCTTATGCGGCAGCCTGTGTTGGAGCAGTCTGACCACCCTGTAATGAGGGTTCAGGTCGGCCCTTTGGCCTACGGCAGCTGGATAGTGAGAGTGACTGCCCTGTAATGCGGGTGCAAGTCACCGGGATGCCGCTGATAGGGGAAATTGAGCGCTTTAGGCCCCTGAGCACCGGGACCTTCCTGTAATGAATGCTGGGGTCTCTGTTTCAGCCTAGTCAGCGTGGCAATCCTGTTAATCAGGGGACATGTCACGTACTTCCCGCTTTTATGCAACGCATTGTGGCCCTTGCTCTCTCTTGTCCGGCATGACCTCCCTGTAATTGAGGGAAAGGTCCTTGCCCGCCTCTCCTTGGCCATTAATATGCCTTGAGCTGGCGAATTGGACTGGCCACGCTGGAAAACAGCGTGGACCTATAGGTTGGATCCCTCCTTGCTCCAGCTGAGGGATTAGCAGCATGCTAGTAATTGGGGCTGGATGACCTTCCTGTAATTCGGGATCGAGTCTCTGCCCTTGTGCCACTGCACATTACAGTACTATGGCTGCTGGTCAGAATGAGCACCCTGTAAGGAGGGTCCAAGTCTCATGAGTTACTATTTGTCGTGCCAGCCCCGCGCCCCCGAGAAACTCTGTCCAGGGTCCCTGCCCATCACCCTCCCTTGCCAGCTGGCCTGGAATTGCACCGCCTCGCCTCTCTGTGGCTCATGGCCTGGCCGCTGGAGATGAGACATTCTGCAGCCGTTGCTGGTAAGTTCCAAAAGAGATGCTCCTCTGGCATTGTTTGAAGCAAATTGATGACAAGTAGTGCCATCATGTCTCATGCCTCTCCCTCTGTGTGTGTGTCTCTCTGGTTCCAGGGTTGCCAAGGAAGAGAAGAAAGAAGGAAGGACGGCGCGAGGAAAAATCCGTCGGACAGGAGGAAAGGAAAGAGAGGAAGCCCCTGAAGCTGGAGGGGAAGGAATGGGACCCTGGACAGAGTGAGCCCCCCCAAAAAATTAAGAGCCTCTGATCACTTAAGGCCTTTTCATACTTTGAGCAGTGTGGCCTTCCCTGTAAGTAGGGTTCAGGTCTGTGCTCTGTTGGCAGTGTGCTCTTTTAGCTGGCTAGCGGGAGTGACTGCCCTGTAAGTAGGGTGCAAGTCACGGTCCTGTGGCTTCTGGGGGATCTTGAGCTCTGTGGAAGCTGGTGCAGCGTGACCTCCCTGCAATTCACGAGAAGGTGGCTGTCTTTTAGGCTCTTGGCACGAGTCTTCTGTAGCAGCCTACTGGGAAGGGACCGCCCTGTAATTCAGGTGCAGGTCGAATCCCACTCATTTGGAAAGGATTAGCAGGAGCTTCGTGCCATTGGTACTGAGACCTGCCTGTAATTTGGGTTCAGGGCTCTGCCCTCTTGTCCTTTTGGCATTGTGGCCTGTTGCTAATGTAGCTGCCGTGACCACCCTGTACCGGGGGGGAAGGTCGCATGTCTCCTGCTCACGAGGGCTTAGAACTAGCTTTGTACCATGGCCTGGGTGACCACCCTGTATGGAGGGTTCTGGTCTCTGAACATAGCGCTCTCTTATGCGGCTAGACAGAGTGACCACTGTGTTCTTAGGGAGGGAGTTTCCTCCTCTTGCTTATGCGGCAGCCTGTGTTGGAGCAGTCTGACCACCCTGTAATGAGGGTTCAGGTCGGCCCTTTGGCCTACGGCAGCTGGATAGTGAGAGTGACTGCCCTGTAATGCGGGTGCAAGTCACCAGGATGCCGCTGATAGGGGAAATTGAGCGCTTTAGGCCCCTGAGCACCGGGACCTTCCTGTAATGAATGCTGGGGTCTCTGTTTCAGCCTAGTCAGCGTGGCAATCCTGTTAATCAGGGGACATGTCACGTACTTCCCGCTTTTATGCAACACATTGTGGCCCTTGCTCTCTCTTGTCCGGCATGACCTCCCTGTAATTGAGGGAAAGGTCCTTGCCCGCCTCTCCTTGGCCATTAATATGCCTTGAGCTGGCGAATTGGACTGGCCACGCTGGAAAACAGCGTGGACCTATAGGTTGGATCCCTCCTTGCTCCAGCTGAGGGATTAGCAGCATGCTAGTAATTGGGGCTGGATGACCTTCCTGTAATTCGGGATCGAGTCTCTGCCCTTGTGCCACTGCACACTACAGTACCATGGCTGCTGGTCAGAATGAGCACCCTGTAAGGAGGGTCCAAGTCTCATGAGTCACTATTTGTCGTGCCAGCCCCGCGCCCCCGAAAAACTCTGTCCAGGGTCCCTGCCCATCACCCTCCCTTGCCAGCTGGCCTGGTATTGCACCGCCTCGCCTCTCTGTGGCTCATGGCCTGGCCGCTGGAGATGAGACATTCTGCAGCCGTTGCTGGTAAGTTCCAAAAGAGATGCTCCTCTGGCATTGTTTGAAGCAAATTGATGACAAGTAGTGCCATCATGTCTCATGCCTCTCCCTCTGTGTGTGTGTCTCTCTGGTTCCAGGGTTGCCAAGGAAGAGAAGAAAGAAGGAAGGACGGCGCGAGGAAAAATCCGTCGGACAGGAGGAAAGGAAAGGGAGGAAGCCCCTGAAGCTGGAGGGGAAGGAATGGGACCCTGGACAGAGTGAGCCCCCCCCAAAAATTAAGAGCCTCTGGTCACTTAAGGCCTTTTCATACTTTGAGCAGTGTGGCCTTCCCTGTAAGTAGGGTTCAGGTCTGTGCTCTGTTGGCAGTGTGCTCATTTAGCTGGCTAGCGGGAGTGACTGCCCTGTAAGTAGGGTGCAAGTCACGGTCCTGTGGCTTCTGGGGGATCTTGAGCTCTGTGGAAGCCGGTGCAGCGTGACCTCCCTGCAATTCAGGAGAAGGTGGCTGTCTTTTAGGCTCTTGGCACGAGTCTTCTGTAGCAGCCTACTGGGAAGGGACCGCCCTGTAATTCAGGTGCAGGTCGAATCCCACTCATTTGGAAGGGATTAGCAGGAGCTTCGTGCCATTGGTACTGAGACCTGCCTGTAATTTGGGTTCAGGGCTCTGCCCTCTTGTCCTTTTGGCATTGTGGCCTGTTGCTAATGTAGCTGCCGTGACCACCCTGTACCGGGGGGGAAGGTCGCATGTCTCCTGCTCACGAGGGCTTAGAACTAGCTTTGTACCATGGCCTGGGTGACCACCCTGTATGGAGGGTTCTGGTCTCTGAACATAGCGCTCTCTTATGCGGCTAGACAGAGTGACCACTGTGTTCTTAGGGAGGGAGTTTCCTCCTCTTGCTTATGCGGCAGCCTGTGTTGGAGCAGTCTGACCACCCTGTAATGAGGGTTCAGGTCGGCCCTTTGGCCTACGGCAGCTGGATAGTGAGAGTGACTGCCCTGTAATGCGGGTGCAAGTCACCAGGATGCCGCTGATAGGGGAAATTGAGCGCTTTAGGCCCCTGAGCACCGGGACCTTCCTGTAATGAATGCTGGGGTCTCTGTTTCAGCCTAGTCAGCGTGGCAATCCTGTTAATCAGGGGACATGTCACGTACTTCCCGCTTTTATGCAACACATTGTGGCCCTTGCTCTCTCTTGTCCGGCATGACCTCCCTGTAATTGAGGGAAAGGTCCTTGCCCGCCTCTCCTTGGCCATTAATATGCCTTGAGCTGGCGAATAGGACTGGCCACGCTGGAAAACAGCGTGGACCTATAGGTTGGATCCCTCCTTGCTCCAGCTGAGGGATTAGCAGCATGCTAGTAATTGGGGCTGGATGACATTCCTGTAATTCGGGATCGAGTCTCTGCCCTTGTGCCACTGCACATTACAGTACCATGGCTGCTGGTCAGAATGAGCACCCTGTAAGGAGGGTCCAAGTCTCATGAGTTACTATTTGTCGTGCCAGCCCCGCGCCCCCGAAAAACTCTGTCCAGGGTCCCTGCCCATCACCCTCCCTTGCCAGCTGGCCTGGAATTGCACCGCCTCGCCTCTCTGTGGCTCATGGCCTGGCCGCTGGAGATGAGACATTCTGCAGCCGTTGCTGGTAAGTTCCAAAAGAGATGCTCCTCTGGCATTGTTTGAAGCAAATTGATGACAAGTAGTGCCATCATGTCTCATGCCTCTCCCTCTGTGTGTGTGTCTCTCTGGTTCCAGGGTTGCCAAGGAAGAGAAGAAAGAAGGAAGGATGGCGCGAGGAAAAATCCGTCGGACAGGAGGAAAGGAAAGAGAGGAAGCCCCTGAAGCTGGAGGGGAAGGAATGGGACCCTGGACAGAGTGAGCTCCCCCAAAAAAATTAAGAGTCTTTGATCACTTAAGGCCTTTTCATACTTTGAGCAGTGTGGCCTTCCCTATAAGTAGGGTTCAGGTCTGTGCTCTGTTGGCAGTGTGCTCATTTAGCTGGCTAGCGGGAGTGACTGCCCTGTAAGTAGGGTGCAAGTCACGGTCCTGTGGCTTCTGGGGGATCTTGAGCTCTGTGGAAGCCGGTGCAGCGTGACCTCCCTGCAATTCAGGAGAAGGTGGCTGTCTTTTAGGCTCTTGGCACGAGTCTTCTGTAGCAGCCTACTGGGAAGGGACCGCCCTGTAATTCAGGTGCAGGTCGAATCCCACTCATTTGGAAGGGATTAGCAGGAGCTTCGTGCCATTGGTACTGAGACCTGCCTGTAATTTGGGTTCAGGGCTCTGCCCTCTTGTCCTTTTGGCATTGTGGCCTGTTGCTAATGTAGCTGCCGTGACCACCCTGTACCGGGGGGGAAGGTCGCATGTCTCCTGCTCACGAGGGCTTAGAACTAGCTTTGTACCATGGCCTGGGTGACCACCCTGTATGGAGGGTTCTGGTCTCTGAACATAGCGCTCTCTTATGCGGCTAGACAGAGTGACCACTGTGTTCTTAGGGAGGGAGTTTCCTCCTCTTGCTTATGCGGCAGCCTGTGTTGGAGCAGTCTGACCACCCTGTAATGAGGGTTCAGGTCGGCCCTTTGGCCTACGGCAGCTGGATAGTGAGAGTGACTGCCCTGTAATGCGGGTGCAAGTCACCGGGATGCCGCTGATAGGGGAAATTGAGCGCTTTAGGCCCCTGAGCACCGGGACCTTCCTGTAATGAATGCTGGGGTCTCTGTTTCAGTCTAGTCAGCGTGGCAATCCTGTTAATCAGGGGACATGTCACGTACTTCCCGCTTTTATGCAACACATTGTGGCCCTTGCTCTCTCTTGTCCGGCATGACCTCCCTGTAATTGAGGGAAAGGTCCTTGCCCGCCTCTCCTTGGCCATTAATATGCCTTGAGCTGGCGAATTGGACTGGCCACGCTGGAAAACAGCGTGGACCTATAGGTTGGATCCCTCCTTGCTGCAGCTGAGGGATTAGCAGCATGCTAGTAATTGGGGCTGGATGACCTTCCTGTAATTCGGGATCGAGTCTCTGCCCTTGTGCCACTGCACACTACAGTACCATGGCTGCTGGTCAGAATGAGCACCCTGTAAGGAGGGTCCAAGTCTCATGAGTCACTATTTGTCGTGCCAGCTCCGCGCCCCCGAAAAACTCTGTCCAGGGTCCCTGCCCATCACCCTCCCTTGCCAGCTGGCCTGGAATTGCACCGCCTCGCCTCTCTGTGGCTCATGGCCTGGCCGCTGGAGATGAGACATTCTGCAGCCGTTGCTGGTAAGTTCCAAAAGAGATGCTCCTCTGGCATTGTTTGAAGCAAATTGATGACAAGTAGTGCCATCGTGTCTCATGCCTCTCCCTCTGTGTGTGTGTCTCTCTGGTTCCAGGGTTGCCAAGGAAGAGAAGAAAGAAGGAAGGACGGCGCGAGGAAAAATCCGTCGGACAGGAGGAAAGGAAAGGGAGGAAGCCCCTGAAGCTGGAGGGGAAGGAATGGGACCCTGGACAGAGTGAGCCCCCCCAAAAAATTAAGAGCCTCTGGTCACTTAAGGCCTTTTCATACTTTGAGCAGTGTGGCCTTCCCTGTAAGTAGGGTTCAGGTCTGTGCTCTGTTGGCAGTGTGCTCATTTAGCTGGCTAGCGGGAGTGACTGCCCTGTAAGTAGGGTGCAAGTCACGGTCCTGTGGCTTCTGGGGGATCTTGAGCTCTGTGGAAGCCGGTGCAGCGTGACCTCCCTGCAATTCAGGAGAAGGTGGCTGTCTTTTAGGCTCTTGGCACGAGTCTTCTGTAGCAGCCTACTGGGAAGGGACCGCCCTGTAATTCAGGTGCAGGTCGAATCCCACTCATTTGGAAGGGATTAGCAGGAGCTTCGTGCCATTGGTACTGAGACCTGCCTGTAATTTGGGTTCAGGGCTCTGCCCTCTTGTCCTTTTGGCATTGTGGCCTGTTGCTAATGTAGCTGCCGTGACCACCCTGTACCGGGGGGGAAGGTCGCATGTCTCCTGCTCACGAGGGCTTAGAACTAGCTTTGTACCATGGCCTGGGTGACCACCCTGTATGGAGGGTTCTGGTCTCTGAACATAGCGCTCTCTTATGCGGCTAGACAGAGTGACCACTGTGTTCTTAGGGAGGGAGTTTCCTCCTCTTGCTTATGCGGCAGCCTGTGTTGGAGCAGTCTGACCACCCTGTAATGAGGGTTCAGGTCGGCCCTTTGGCCTACGGCAGCTGGATAGTGAGAGTGACTGCCCTGTAATGCGGGTGCAAGTCACCGGGATGCCGCTGATAGGGGAAATTGAGCGCTTTAGGCCCCTGAGCACCGGGACCTTCCTGTAATGAATGCTGGGGTCTCTGTTTCAGTCTAGTCAGCGTGGCAATCCTGTTAATCAGGGGACATGTCACGTACTTCCCGCTTTTATGCAACACATTGTGGCCCTTGCTCTCTCTTGTCCGGCATGACCTCCCTGTAATTGAGGGAAAGGTCCTTGCCCGCCTCTCCTTGGCCATTAATATGCCTTGAGCTGGCGAATTGGACTGGCCACGCTGGAAAACAGCGTGGACCTATAGGTTGGATCCCTCCTTGCTGCAGCTGAGGGATTAGCAGCATGCTAGTAATTGGGGCTGGATGACCTTCCTGTAATTCGGGATCGAGTCTCTGCCCTTGTGCCACTGCACACTACAGTACCATGGCTGCTGGTCAGAATGAGCACCCTGTAAGGAGGGTCCAAGTCTCATGAGTCACTATTTGTCGTGCCAGCTCCGCGCCCCCGAAAAACTCTGTCCAGGGTCCCTGCCCATCACCCTCCCTTGCCAGCTGGCCTGGAATTGCACCGCCTCGCCTCTCTGTGGCTCATGGCCTGGCCGCTGGAGATGAGACATTCTGCAGCCGTTGCTGGTAAGTTCCAAAAGAGATGCTCCTCTGGCATTGTTTGAAGCAAATTGATGACAAGTAGTGCCATCGTGTCTCATGCCTCTCCCTCTGTGTGTGTGTCTCTCTGGTTCCAGGGTTGCCAAGGAAGAGAAGAAAGAAGGAAGAACGGCGCGAGGAAAAATCCGTCGGACAGGAGGAAAGGAAAGGGAGGAAGCCCCTGAAGCTGGAGGGGAAGGAATGGGACCCTGGACAGAGTGAGCCCCCCCAAAAAATTAAGAGCCTCTGGTCACTTAAGGCCTTTTCATACTTTGAGCAGTGTGGCCTTCCCTGTAAGTAGGGTTCAGGTCTGTGCTCTGTTGGCAGTGTGCTCATTTAGCTGGCTAGCGGGAGTGACTGCCCTGTAAGTAGGGTGCAAGTCACGGTCCTGTGGCTTCTGGGGGATCTTGAGCTCTGTGGAAGCCGGTGCAGCGTGACCTCCCTGCAATTCAGGAGAAGGTGGCTGGCTTTTAGGCTCTTGGCACGAGTCTTCTGTAGCAGCCTACTGGGAAGGGACCGCCCTGTAATTCAGGTGCAGGTCGAATCCCACTCATTTGGAAGGGATTAGCAGGAGCTTCGTGCCATTGGTACTGAGACCTGCCTGTAATTTGGGTTCAGGGCTCTGCCCTCTTGTCCTTTTGGCATTGTGGCCTGTTGCTAATGTAGCTGCCGTGACCACCCTGTACCGGGGGGGAAGGTCGCATGTCTCCTGCTCACGAGGGCTTAGAACTAGCTTTGTACCATGGCCTGGGTGACCACCCTGTATGGAGGGTTCTGGTCTCTGAACATAGCGCTCTCTTATGCGGCTAGACAGAGTGACCACTGTGTTCTTAGGGAGGGAGTTTCCTCCTCTTGCTTATGCGGCAGCCTGTGTTGGAGCAGTCTGACCACCCTGTAATGAGGGTTCAGGTCGGCCCTTTGGCCTACGGCAGCTGGATAGTGAGAGTGACTGCCCTGTAATGCGGGTGCAAGTCACCGGGATGCCGCTGATAGGGGAAATTGAGCGCTTTAGGCCCCTGAGCACCGGGACCTTCCTGTAATGAATGCTGGGGTCTCTGTTTCAGCCTAGTCAGCGTGGCAATCCTGTTAATCAGGGGACATGTCACGTACTTCCCGCTTTTATGCAACACATTGTGGCCCTTGCTCTCTCTTGTCCGGCATGACCTCCCTGTAATTGAGGGAAAGGTCCTTGCCCGCCTCTCCTTGGCCATTAATATGCCTTGAGCTGGCGAATTGGACTGGCCACGCTGGAAAACAGCGTGGACCTATAGGTTGGATCCCTCCTTGCTCCAGCTGAGGGATTAGCGGCATGCTAGTAATTGGGGCTGGATGACCTTCCTGTAATTCGGGATCGAGTCTCTGCCCTTGTGCCACTGCACACTACAGTACCATGGCTGCTGGTCAGAATGAGCACCCTGTAAGGAGGGTCCAAGTCTCATGAGTCACTATTTGTCGTGCCAGCCCCGCGCCCCCGAAAAACTCTGTCCAGGGTCCCTGCCCATCACCCTCCCTTGCCAGCTGGCCTGGAATTGCACCGCCTCGCCTCTCTGTGGCTCATGGCCTGGCCGCTGGAGATGAGACATTCTGCAGCCGTTGCTGGTAAGTTCCAAAAGAGATGCTCCTCTGGCATTGTTTGAAGCAAATTGATGACAAGTAGTGCCATCGTGTCTCATGCCTCTCCCTCTGTGTGTGTGTCTCTCTGGTTCCAGGGTTGCCAAGGAAGAGAAGAAAGAAGGAAGGACGGCGCGAGGAAAAATCCGTCGGACAGGAGGAAAGGAAAGGGAGGAAGCCCCTGAAGCTGGAGGGGAAGGAATGGGACCCTGGACAGAGTGAGCCCCCCCAAAAAATTAAGAGCCTCTGGTCACTTAAGGCCTTTTCATACTTTGAGCAGTGTGGCCTTCCCTGTAAGTAGGGTTCAGGTCTGTGCTCTGTTGGCAGTGTGCTCATTTAGCTGGCTAGCGGGAGTGACTGCCCTGTAAGTAGGGTGCAAGTCACGGTCCTGTGGCTTCTGGGGGATCTTGAGCTCTGTGGAAGCCGGTGCAGCGTGACCTCCCTGCAATTCAGGAGAAGGTGGCTGGCTTTTAGGCTCTTGGCACGAGTCTTCTGTAGCAGCCTACTGGGAAGGGACCGCCCTGTAATTCAGGTGCAGGTCGAATCCCACTCATTTGGAAGGGATTAGCAGGAGCTTCGTGCCATTGGTACTGAGACCTGCCTGTAATTTGGGTTCAGGGCTCTGCCCTCTTGTCCTTTTGGCATTGTGGCCTGTTGCTAATGTAGCTGCCGTGACCACCCTGTACCGGGGGGGAAGGTCGCATGTCTCCTGCTCACGAGGGCTTAGAACTAGCTTTGTACCATGGCCTGGGTGACCACCCTGTATGGAGGGTTCTGGTCTCTGAACATAGCGCTCTCTTATGCGGCTAGACAGAGTGACCACTGTGTTCTTAGGGAGGGAGTTTCCTCCTCTTGCTTATGCGGCAGCCTGTGTTGGAGCAGTCTGACCACCCTGTAATGAGGGTTCAGGTCGGCCCTTTGGCCTACGGCAGCTGGATAGTGAGAGTGACTGCCCTGTAATGCGGGTGCAAGTCACCGGGATGCCGCTGATAGGGGAAATTGAGCGCTTTAGGCCCCTGAGCACCGGGACCTTCCTGTAATGAATGCTGGGGTCTCTGTTTCAGCCTAGTCAGCGTGGCAATCCTGTTAATCAGGGGACATGTCACGTACTTCCCGCTTTTATGCAACACATTGTGGCCCTTGCTCTCTCTTGTCCGGCATGACCTCCCTGTAATTGAGGGAAAGGTCCTTGCCCGCCTCTCCTTGGCCATTAATATGCCTTGAGCTGGCGAATTGGACTGGCCACGCTGGAAAACAGCGTGGACCTATAGGTTGGATCCCTCCTTGCTCCAGCTGAGGGATTAGCGGCATGCTAGTAATTGGGGCTGGATGACCTTCCTGTAATTCGGGATCGAGTCTCTGCCCTTGTGCCACTGCACACTACAGTACCATGGCTGCTGGTCAGAATGAGCACCCTGTAAGGAGGGTCCAAGTCTCATGAGTCACTATTTGTCATGCCAGCCCCGCGCCCCCGAAAAACTCTGTCCAGGGTCCCTGCCCATCACCCTCCCTTGCCAGCTGGCCTGGAATTGCACCGCCTCGCCTCTCTGTGGCTCATGGCCTGGCCGCTGGAGATGAGACATTCTGCAGCCGTTGCTGGTAAGTTCCAAAAGAGATGCTCCTCTGGCATTGTTTGAAGCAAATTGATGACAAGTAGTGCCATCATGTCTCATGCCTCTCCCTCTGTGTGTGTGTCTCTCTGGTTCCAGGGTTGCCAAGGAAGAGAAGAAAGAAGGAAGGACGGCGCGAGGAAAAATCCGTCGGACAGGAGGAAAGGAAAGGGAGGAAGCCCCTGAAGCTGGAGGGGAAGGAATGGGACCCTGGACAGAGTGAGCCCCCCCAAAAAATTAAGAGCCTCTGGTCACTTAAGGCCTTTTCATACTTTGAGCAGTGTGGCCTTCCCTGTAAGTAGGGTTCAGGTCTGTGCTCTGTTGGCAGTGTGCTCATTTAGCTGGCTAGCGGGAGTGACTGCCCTGTAAGTAGGGTGCAAGTCACGGTCCTGTGGCTTCTGGGGGATCTTGAGCTCTGTGGAAGCCGGTGCAGCGTGACCTCCCTGCAATTCAGGGGAAGGTGGCTGTCTTTTAGGCTCTTGGCACGAGTCTTCTGTAGCAGCCTACTGGGAAGGGACCGCCCTGTAATTCAGGTGCAGGTCGAATCCCACTCATTTGGAAGGGATTAGCAGGAGCTTCGTGCCATTGGTACTGAGACCTGCCTGTAATTTGGGTTCAGGGCTCTGCCCTCTTGTCCTTTTGGCATTGTGGCCTGTTGCTAATGTAGCTGCCGTGACCACCCTGTACCGGGGGGGAAGGTCGCATGTCTCCTGCTCACGAGGGCTTAGAACTAGCTTTGTACCATGGCCTGGGTGACCACCCTGTATGGAGGGTTCTGGTCTCTGAACATAGCGCTCTCTTATGCGGCTAGACAGAGTGACCACTGTGTTCTTAGGGAGTGAGTTTCCTCCTCTTGCTTATGCGGCAGCCTGTGTTGGAGCAGTCTGACCACCCTGTAATGAGGGTTCAGGTCGGCCCTTTGGCCTACGGCAGCTGGATAGTGAGAGTGACTGCCCTGTAATGCGGGTGCAAGTCACCGGGATGCCGCTGATAGGGGAAATTGAGCGCTTTAGGCCCCTGAGCACCGGGACCTTCCTGTAATGAATGCTGGGGTCTCTGTTTCAGCCTAGTCAGCATGGCAATCCTGTTAATCAGGGGACATGTCACGTACTTCCCGCTTTTATGCAACACATTGTGGCCCTTGCTCTCTCTTGTCCGGCATGACCTCCCTGTAATTGAGGGAAAGGTCCTTGCCCGCCTCTCCTTGGCCATTAATATGCCTTGAGCTGGCGAATTGGACTGGCCACGCTGGAAAACAGCGTGGACCTATAGGTTGGATCCCTCCTTGCTCCAGCTGAGGGATTAGCAGCATGCTAGTAATTGGGGCTGGATGACCTTCCTGTAATTCGGGATCGAGTCTCTGCCCTTGTGCCACTGCACACTACAGTACCATGGCTGCTGGTCAGAATGAGCACCCTGTAAGGAGGGTCCAAGTCTCATGAGTCACTATTTGTCGTGCCAGCCCCGCGCCCCCGAAAAACTCTGTCCAGGGTCCCTGCCCATCACCCTCCCTTGCCAGCTGGCCTGGAATTGCACCGCCTCGCCTCTCTGTGGCTCATGGCCTGGCCGCTGGAGATGAGACATTCTGCAGCCGTTGCTGGTAAGTTCCAAAAGAGATGCTCCTCTGGCATTGTTTGAAGCAAATTGATGACAAGTAGTGCCATCATGTCTCATGCCTCTCCCTCTGTGTGTGTGTCTCTCTGGTTCCAGGGTTGCCAAGGAAGAGAAGAAACAAGGAAGGTGCTAGGAAATATCCATCGGACAGGAGGAAAGGAAAGGGACGAAGCCCCTGAAGCTAAAGGAGAAGGAAAGGGACGCTGGACAGGGCAAGCACCCTGAAATTAAGAGTATCTGGTTACTTAAGGGTGTTAAGCCTTTCATACTTTGAGTAGTTTGGCCTCCCTGTACGTAAGGTTGGCAGTCTCCTTATTTAGCTTTCTAGCACGTGTGACTGCCCTGTAACGTGGGTTCAAGTCATCAGTATGCGGTTCTTATGGGATATTGTCTCACTTTTGACGTTAATATGGATGGAGCTGGCGAATTTGACTGACCACCCTGAAAAACAGGGACCTATAGATTGGTTCCCTCCTTGATCTATGTGTACTATTAGTAGCATTTTAGTTATTGGGATCAGGTGACCTCCCAGTAGCTAGAGTTTGAGTACGTTCCCTTTTGTCTTTCCACATGATGCTACTGTGGCCGCTGGTCAGAATGAGCACCCTGTAAGAAGGGTGCAAGTCTTACCAGTTACTACTTGTCATGCGTCCATGAAACTCTGTCCAGAGTCCCTTCCTATCACTCTTCCTGGAATTCTGCAGCCAACTGTCATTGCTTCCAGTACGCCTCATCGATGGATTTGGGACATTCTGCAGTAGCTGCTGCTAAGTTGCTAAAGAGATGTTCCCTTTTCATCTATGGAATTCTGTATTTCTGAGGTTACATACATCCTGTCAACATGTAGGAATTGTATATCTGTGTTATTCTGATATACTTTCATCATTAATTATATAATAATGTCACTTACAGAATAAATTTAAGCTAACCTTCTTCATTAATTGAACGGTTAGAACAAAACTAGGTATTCCTTATGTATCTCATGCTTAATATTGTCATAGAAAATTGTTTTTTCTCTTCAAGTTTATAACCATTTTCACGATTAGAACATCTTAACTCCTTTGAAGGATAAGCTCAGGAAACTGGCTCCCCTCTTTCTGCTGTTTAATGCTGTTAAAAAGCAGTTTAATATAAGAAACTTAATCTCAAATTTTAAGTGTTATTTTAAGAAAATTGTTCATGAACCACAGTACCAATGATTGAATGATTTACTGCAGCATTCTTTAATTCTTTCTAACCATGGAGCATTGATAATACAGATGTATTATCTCCCTTGAAAAGGTCTTACAAGTCAGTCTGGAAAACATACTTTGTGCATCATATGTTCAGATTCCATTGCAAATGGAATAGGACTGTTGGGTTCATTCGTGAAAGTTTAACATTTATGATTCCTTCTTAGCCATTTTGATATTTTTAATTAGGAATCTTGGATTTAGCCAGTAGTCATTTTCATATTCTTAGTCTTTTAGTGACAGCAAATTGTTCAGAACAGAAGAGCCAACTTGCTTTTGGCTACTCTAAGAAGGCCACTGAAGAACCCATTTTGCCATTGTGCATATTATATACACTTAACCCTTCTCCCAGCCCTAATAAAATCTTCTTTAATACCAGAACAGTGCAAATTTTAAAATGTAGACTTGAAGTAAATTTCTACCTTTTTTGAGGTGCTTGCCAATTAGAAATAGGCATCAGAATTGAATAATTTCCATCTAAATGTTGATTTAATCTTCATGAGACACAAAATATTTCAATTGCACGTGACTACCTGATTTCAGACTTAACATATAATCATTTCTTGGAATATGTCTTCCAAATACATGAGTTAAAACTTTTAATTGCCCAACTATATTATGCATACATCTGTTTTTGCTAACAGATTACTCACTAGTTATAGAGGAATAATTGGGACTCCCTGAAGCAAAATCATTACATACAATGCTGCATAAGCATAGCTTAGTATTCTTGATAAAATACTATTTCATATTAGGAGTGCAAAGATGTAACTGGACTGAAAACATGTATTTGTATTCTACACAAAAAAACCCTTGAGATATTTTAAAGTTGAAAGGTTTGTTAATGCTTACTCCAGATAACAGCTTAAGTAATATTTTGAGATCTCCGTATCATACTTGTAAAGAGAAGCAACAAAACTAAATGTTTGTCTGGAAACTAGTAGGTAGGGTATTCGTCGATTTTGCAACTTTCAAATACATACTCTGCTTTAACTGTCACACCAACCAAATCATATCACATATTCAATTTTAACTTTGCCCCTGTTGTGTTAGGGTGTTTTTGATAGGTGTGTATTGGTAGTGGTATTTATCTGGCTTTTTTTAAATATGATATTAAATGAAAGCTATAGGCTGATGTTGTGGAGAGTTTATGTAGGAATTTCTGTCAAATGTTAGCTATTAATATTGTTAGTGCAGAAGTGAAGTTTTGTGATTATTGTTTTTGAGGTCTGGTATGAAAAAGGGTTGTGACTTGCTGAAAATTATAGATAGGTTTGGATATCTGTATCATTGGATGTAGCTTAGATGGTAAAGTTGAGGTTGTATGTGTGTACTACATGGAGCTTAAAGGGCAAGTTGAGGTTGTTTGTAGTGTGCTGTTTGGATGGTGTGAAGGTTATCATAGGGTGTGTATTTGAAAGTTGCAAAATTTTATTAAGATCAATATACAGCCAGCCCTATTCATCACTTTCTCTCTTGAATAATTCCAAAATGGGATGAAGAGAACTTTGTACAATTTATATTCATAGGGATCTTCAGGAATTATATATTTCCTCTAGGCCCATGCACAATTTAAGGTTCTCTTGAGCCTTTAATAGGCTCCAAGTATAATAATTACTAAAAATCAATGTATTCTGATGAAATTTTATGAAATGCTTTAATAAGGTTTGATTATTGCTACCTGATAGAACTTTAATACTTCATGTTAAAATCTTAGGTTTAACTTCAGCTGTCATTACCATATTGCATTCTTTTTCTTTCTGTAACTTATATTAATGTGATTTACTTAAAGTTTATCAATTCAGGGTTAGTCTTGACTCATTCTGTCTCTGGATTCCAATAAAGTTTCTATGATTTCCTTTAATTGTGGTTTTAAGTCTTTAATTAATTGGCTTTGGAATTAGCTAGCACATATTTCATTGGCATTAGCTAGCACATATTTCTCATGGAATGATGCACATATTTCATTTTTCTCTTGCTCTTTGTAATGGCACTTTGGTTCCTGCATGTCACTTTATGTACTGCCCACAGGCCTCCAGTCATCTGTAGATTTTCCACTCTTATGGATCTTCTGAATTCTACAGAAGCAGACCAATTCCTGCACATGTAATATATAAGGCCCCTGGCTACGTCTAGACTGGCATGATTTTCCGGAAATGCTTTTAACGGAAAAGTTTTCCGTTAAAAGCATTTTCGGAAAAGAGCGTCTAGATTGGCACGGACGCTTTTCTGCAAAAGCACTTTTTGCAGAAAAGCGTTCGTGGCCAATCTAGATGCACTTTTGTGGAAAAAAACCCCGATTGCCATTTTCGCGATTGGGGCTTTTTTTCGCAAAACAAATCTCAGCTGTCTACCCTGGCCCTTTTGTGCAAAAGTTTTGCACAAAAGGGACTTTTTCCCGAACAGGAGCAGCATAGTATTTCCGCAAAAAGCACTGATCTCTTACAGTAGGAAGTCAGTGCTTTTGCGGAAATTCAAGCGGCCAGTGTAGACAGCTGGCAAGTTTTTTCGGAAAAGTGGCTGATTTTCCGGAAAAACTGGCTAGTCTAGACACAGCCCCTATGTTTTATATGGTAAGAGTGGCATAAAACAGGTGCGACTCTATACCCCCACACCTATCTCCACCCCCGTTTTTCTGTACATTCTACTACAAGTAGATTTACAAGTAGTCAAATAAATATGAGGAGTAATACTACATTAATATGCACTTGATATCAAGAAATTTATGGTATTTCATGTACAAAAACCTACTGTATTGAAAATGTAACTGCATGTGGATGAGAGAAATGGAGAAAAAAATGTTAAGTATCATACCTTGTTCTAATTCTAAGATCAAAACTTTAATTCATTATTCGCCAAGAACGTTGGCTTTTCCCCTTGCTATTTGATAATTCATTGATTTTCCACCAAATGCTTTTTATTTATTGAAATATATGTGGTAGCGTTAGGGTGTAATTTCTATTATATTACTCTATCCATATGACTTAATATTCAAAAATAATCAATTTGCAAAGTACATAATTTAATAGGATAGATCATCCATCTGTGGTATGAAAACAGAAAGAGACGAGGGATTAAAAAGAAAAAATATCCAACACAACTTGCTAGAGGACACAGAATAGTTACATACACAGTGACTGATTTGTATGACGGAAAGAGGTCGAAAGCATTGTTTTTCCAATGAAGTTGAATCAGTGTGGACCTCAATATTTACAGATTCTTTACAGATCTAATGGCTGCACTTTGTTTATAGACTGGTGTGGGGTTGGATGATAACATGTCTCAGGAACCCACTGTTGCCGTCTTTTGCAAGGAAGGGGCTAGATCTTATCTCATGATGATGAGAGAAGTTCATGCTTCAAAATTTGCTTGAGTCTAGGGGCAGGGAACAGGGGAAGGCAAGACCCTCACCCTTGGACTGAACAACTAACCAGTGCTACAGGAAGATCTCTCTGGCCCTCTGCCTCCAAACCCTAAGTCATGTTCTGAGGAGGGGAGTCATTAAAGGACCCCACAGTATAGGGGTCAATTTCCCTTGCTTCATATAAGTCAGTGGTTCTCCAACTGTGGGTTGGTACTAAGGATGTTAAGGACTAGTCCACTAGTCGACTAGCCTACCCACCCCCCTGCTGCCTCTGTCAGATAGAGGCAGTAACGAGAGGGAAGAGGAAGTACTTTAAAGCAGCAGTGCTGCATGGAGACTGGGGTACTAGTCGCTTCCCTCCTGCCCTTGCTACCTCTGTCAGACAGAGGTAGTAATGAGAGGGAAGAGGGAGTACTTCAAAGTGGCAGTGCCACATGGAGCCCGGGGTATGGGCTCAGTGATATGCTGCTGCTTTGAAATGCCGTGACAGCATTTCAAAGAGGCAGAGCAACACAGCTGACCCTGGGTGCCATGCAGTGCTCCCCCTTTGAAACGCCATTGTAGCATTTCAAAGCGGCAATGCCGCATGAAGCCCAAGGTTAGCTGGGGACTCCGTGGCTGACCCTGGCTCCATGTGGCATTTCCGTGGAAACCAGAGTCAGCTGGGGAGTCCCCAGCTGGTCCTACGCTCTGTGCCGTAGGACACCGTTTTATCCCCTGGCTAATAGCCTTTTATGGACCTAACCTCCATGAATTTATCCAGCTTCTCTTTAAACTCTATTATAGTCCTAGCCTTCACAGCCTCCTCTGGCAAGGAGTTCCACAGGTTGACTACACGCTGTGTGAAGAAGAACTTTCTTTTATTAGTTTTAAACCTGCTACCCATTAATTTCATTTGGTGTCCTCTAGTTGTTCTATTATGGGAACTAATAAATAACTTTTCTTTATCAGCCCTCTCCACACCACTCATGATTTTATAGACCTCTATCATATCCCCCCTCAGTCTCCTCTTTTCTAAACTGAAAAGTCCCAGTCTCTTTAGCCTCTCCTCATATGGGACCCGTTCCAAACCCCTAATCATTTTAGTTGCCCTTTTCTGAACTCTTTCCAAGGCCAAAATATCTTTTTTGAGGTGAGGAGACCACATCTGTACACAGTATTCAAGATGTGGGCATACCATAGTTTTATACAGGGGCAGTAAGATATTCTGGGTCTTATTTTCTATCCCTTTCCTAATAATTCCTAGCATCCTATTTGCCTTTTTGACTGCCGCTGCACTCTGTGTGGAAGTTTTCAGAGAACTGTCCATGATAACTCCAAGATCTCTTTCCTGATTTGTCGTAGCCAAATTAGCCCCCATCATACTGTACGTATAGTTGGGGTTATTTTTCCCAATGTGCATTACTTTACATTTATCCACATTAAATTTCATTTGCCATTTTGTTGCCCAATCACTCAGTTTGGTGAGATCTTCTTGGAGTCCCTCACAGTCTGCTTCTGTCTTGACTATCCTAAACAGTATCCTAAATTATTTAAATTTGAATTTACAAGGCACTAAAATTAATATTTTCAAAGTTCACGAAAAAGTTGAGACAACAATTAAAAATCTTTGTTTATGGGTACAGCGAGTTAACAAGAAAGTACAAAAAGACTTAAAGTTTCTAACTGAATTACAAGAAAAATATGCTAAAACTAATATCTCAGATGCAATTTCTGCAGCAATCCAAGAACACCTCTTGAGGCTAACATCAAGTTTAAATGAATATTTTCCTCCAACTGACACCAGTAAAATGTGGATTAAGAACCCCTTTACTATTGTGGTAGAAATGTAGCATTTTTAGTCTGGTGCAGCTGAAACAAAAAACAGGACTGAGTAGCACTTTAAAGACTAAGAAGATGGTTTAATAGGTGATGAGCTTTCATGGGCCAGATTTGATCTGAGGAAGTGGGTCTGGCCCACGAAAGCTCATCACCTATTATTAAACCATCTTGTTAGTCTTTAAAGTGCTACACAGTCCTGTTTTTTGTTTCACCCCTTACTATTGACACCGAAAATGAAGAAATACTACAATTGAGTGCATCAGAAGTGGATTCATTAATTGAACTTTCCTGTGACTCTGCTTTAAAAGAGAGCTTCGATAAACTCTCCTTGATTGATTTTTGGTTGAGCTGTAGAAATGAATATTCATATTTATCTGAGAAAGCAGTCAAATTCTTAATGCCTTTCGTCACGACATATAAGTGTGAATCTAGCTTCTCATCTTTGGTTTTCTTCAAATATAAATATAGAAATAGATTGCATGTTGAACCAGATTTGAGGATAAAACTTTCTTCTTTTGCTCCTGACATAAAGTTGCTATGTGATGCAAAACAACATCACCCTTCCCGTTAGTTCTCTTTTTAGTTATTTAAAAGTTATAAAATGCACACAAATGACTTATATTCAACTCATTCAATTATAAATAAACAAACTTTCAACTGTTAAAATTCTACTGGTTAAATTGTAATTAAGATTTATGTTATGTACTGTTATTATTGTGAATAAATAATACACAGTGAAAACGTATTAATTTTTCATTCTTTTTCTTAATATGCATTTATATTTTTGGGCTACAAAAAACAGTACTAAAAAAATGGATTCCAACTAAAGTAAAAAGTTTGGGAAACCCTGGTCTACCCAGCTTTCTATTCATCTTATAGTCCACTTATCCAATCCATATTCCCTTAACTTTCTGGCAAGAATATTGTGGGTGACCATATCAAAAGTTTTGCTAAAGCTGGCACTGATGGCTTTGGGAGGACCAAAAATGTATTTGCACCATGCTGTCATTGTTCAGTCTCCAGGTGCTGATCTACAGTTTCATCCACACTGGCTATGAGGCACCCTCTTCCATCATCCCATGCCCTGAGCAACCTGAGACAGAGGAAGGTCAAATATCAGACAAAGATGAGCCTCAACAGCCTGAGACTTCCCCTACAGACTAATCCTCCTCCTCCCCAGACAAGGCAGTAATTCCAGGAGATGTTTCACCAACAGATGACTTGAAACAGTTCCAGGAACTGTTGAAGAGGATAACTACCAGTCAGAAGGTACAACTTACAGAGGGCCAGGAGAAACAACATTGTCTCCTCAAAAATCTTCAGCTTTCTCGTTGTGCCAAGATTGCATAAGCTACTGATGAGGCAATCATAGGAGCGGCCGATGCGATATGGAAGACCCTAGCTTCCGCCCCTCTCACCAGCAAACAGGCTGAAATATTTGGTCCCTGCCAAGGCGATGGACTTTTTAGTTTTGCACCTCAATCAAATTCTCTGGTAGTTGACGCAGCATATCATCATAAGTCAAAACTATCACAATACTAGAACACGGAGACAGGATAAAGAGTGTAAATGTATGAACTTGTTTGGCAGGAAGATGTATTCTTTCTCAACTCTCCAACTTTGTATTGCAAATTACTCAGTGTCACATTATTGGATTTTAGGGGGAGCAGACAGATCACTGCTGCACTCAGGGAGGGGTGTTTGCCCCAAAGTCTGTACAAAGGGGACTATGTGAGGTGTCAAATGGAAGCTTATGTTCTACTGATTCAATACATGCTGCTCATGTACTTGTATGATGTCTGTATGTGGAATTATGAATATGGACTCTGTGCTGGTATTGTGAATGTTCTCTGCCTGAGACAGAGCAATGGGCCTGGACTGCCTGTTGTAAGGAAGGAATGTATAATGTATGATTATGCTAACTAGCACAGCCCCAAGGACAATGGCTCTCAAGGTGGCCAATTCATGCCTGAGGAATGCAACAGGAAACCTGCAACCAATCATGGCATAATGGCTGCCAGCATGTTGTTACCCCAGAGACCCAAGTAAGCAACTTGATACTGTGGGCTGACTATGATTTTGAGTGTCTCTGCACAGAAGTGAGGTTCAGCCTGGCACTCCCGTATCTAATCACTGGTAAGATTAACACAGCCAGAGGCCAGAATAAATTTAAACTCAATTATATTATAAATTTGAATAGACTCAACAGTTAACGACAAACAACAATCCCTGACACTTTGTGTCACAAAGCCAGCCCACACCCATGAAGAAATAGAAGACAGTACAGAAAACCCCAAAAGGTAAGAAACTTTACAATTGGTAGGAGGTACAATGGAGGAACCGGACAGGATTTGGGTAAGTTTCTCGGGACCTTCAACCCTACGGCTACTTATAGCCATTGGGGAGGAACACCGAGTGGTCCCTCAAAGATTCTAAGTGGTATTAGAATGGAACAATTCCGGAAAGGCCTGGGCCCTCACCACAGCAGTCCGAAATGTCCACAAATAGGAAAGGGGTATGCCTTCCATTCTTCCTTAAACACCACATTACCTTTTTTTGTCTATAAGCAAATGTTCTGCAAAGACACCTTTTTCTGTATCTATTTTCATTGTCTGCTCTTTCATTTGGTGTGGTAGACTTGTTTTAGTGTGACGTAATACAACTGTTACAGAAAAGTCAACCTTGGTACCACTGAGTACCTGCCCAGACCAAAGTAGCTTTCAGAGACATTTGTAATTCTCCCCTTTCTTCCCCTTGGATTTTCAAATAGGAACCTATGCTAAACTTGTTCCTCCAATTATATATCAAAATATATATAAGACAGAGTCTAACACTATGGAATAGCTGTTAAAAGGAAATTAAATATAATGTTTTGCTAATTATTATAAACTAAAATTCCTAATGTTCGTGTGAGCTAAGATTAGGTTTTGTGAATGGAGTTTGCAAACATATAGTTTATATACACTGTATCCTCTTTTAAATAACTTTGTGTCACCTCAGCACAGAGTCCAGGCAGGTTTTACCATAAGTGACCCCAAGAGACCATCTAGTCCAGCTTGGGGAGGGTTTAGGAGAGGGCTATAAATGGAGGAAGTTGGCTACTGACAGTTTTGCAGTATTAATTTTTTTATTTGACTTCGTATTAAATAAACATTTAAAGTCATACACCTTGTTAACTATCCCTTGTTTTAGTATTCTTTCTTCCATAACATTAAAAATATATATATACAAGCTATTTGTTAATAATTTGGGTGCCACAATAACTTGGGCACCACACATATGAATAAATGCACATGACCTCAATGTTGGTGCACAAAACAGAACTTGCTGTGCTCATGGATGGAAAATCTTAGAAGGAACACTGAACATAGGCCATAGAACTTCCCTCAGAAACATTCTTAGAACAAATCTTGATTTTAAAAGTGTTAAAATACACCACAGCCCTTGGTTAAATTAGTCCAAAAATTAATTACCATCACTGTCACCTTTATATATTGTCTTACTTTGTCTAGCTTCAATTTCCATCCATTGAATCATGTCATATCTTTCTCTGCTAGACTGAATATTATTAATTATTTGTTCCCCATGCAGATACTTACAGAAAGTAGTCAAGTCACCCTTAACCTTCCATTTGTTAAACTAAATATATATTTGTATTGTGTTTTTTTTTGTAAGCCGCCTTGAATATTTTAAATAGAAAGGTGGGATAAAAATATTTAAATAAATAAAAATAGATAATAAATAGATTGAGCTCCTGAAGCCTATTACCAGGGCTTGACAAGTGGCGGTGAGCCCCGCTCACCAGCCGTGCAGTTTAGCATGCTGCGCATGCGCTGCAGCGCCATGCCGGGCTAAAATCTACTTGCCATGGGTGAGTTGATTGCCCTAATTGTCAAGCCCTGCCTATTACTATGAGGCAAATTTTCTAATTCTATAATCATTCCATTGGCTCTTCTCTGAACTAAAGTTATTATTGTTCTCTGTTTATTACTATTAAAACTTGTGTGGGGAGAAATATATCTTATTTTTTCCTAATCATACAATAATGTTGAGGACTAAAGTTATTATTGTTCTCTGTTTATTACTATTAAAACTTGTGTGGGGAGAAATATATCTTATTTTTTCCTAATCATACAATAATGTTGAGGACATTTATATGGGTAATCAGAATATCCAGAGCTATAATAATAAGAATTTTTAAAGTGATCCTGGAAGGTGATAAGCACCCTGCTGGCATTAATCCACCAAAGCACTTACAGTATGACTAGAAGTTAGTGCATGAATGTGAAATGATCAGAAAGATCCCCCCATCCAATCTGCTTTGAGGTAATCAATGTCCAAAGCCAATCTCCCACATTTAACATGAAAAATCTCTGTAATGAAGCACCTATGCATTACCAAACTAAAGCCATTTTCCAGAAAGTTTCTACCTTTTAGTCTCAATGGCCTAAACTTACTCAAAACAGGAATAATGATGTATAGTGAATTGCAGCTCTTTTAGAGGTATGCCATATGTCAATATATGAGAGAGACAATAAATGTCTCCTAAAGGACTAGTACATTTTCATCCTCTAGGGTTCATGCACTATTGGAAATTTTCATATCTTCTCCTCTCCACTATAATTAGAATAATTATGAATTATTCCCTCAGACGTAATTATGGAACTATTTTACAGTTTATTTGTAATAAACATGATAAATGGCATCATTCCCCATCTTCTCATATACTAAAACAGAGTAATGCTGCATTTTTCACCTAATAACAGAAGAACTCAGAAACTTCTCAGATAATTTCTTGATTTATGGTCCATCCCATGATATATGATATTTAATTCTATAACTATATCTGCCTTTTTGAAAAGCAGCATGCTCGAAAGCCTGAAAGTTTTAAATTTTATAAATTATTTTTGTTCTTTTTAATAATGTTTAAACCAGGGTTCAGTAGCACTGAAGTGAAGAACATTAAGGCTGTGTTTACACTGGCAAGATATTGCAGAAAAGTAAGCGCTTTTGCGCAAAATCTTGCCACCTGTCTACACTGGCCGTGAGCATTTGCACAAGAACACTGACGTTCTAATGTACGAAATCAGTGCTTCTTGTGCAAACACTCTGACGCTCCTGCTCAGGGATAAGCCCTCTTGCACAAGTATTCTTGTTCAAGAGGTCAGTGTAGACAGGCAACGTTAATTTCTTGTGCAAGAAAGCCTGATGGCTAAAATGGCCATTGGAGCTTTCTTGCGCAAGAAAGCGTCTACACTGGCACGGATGCTTTTGCGCAAAAGATCATCCGTGCCAGTGTAGATGCTCTCTTGCGCAAATACTTTTAGCAGAAAAACTCTTCCGTTAAAAGTATTTGCGCAAAATCATGCCAGTGTAGACGTAGCCTTTAAAGACATTTAAATAGAGAAGAATTACAGCTTTTCTGAAAGCACATAGGAAAAGCCCAATTCACCTAAAAAACACAGAAGGAGGAACAGCTTCACTGAAGTCTTTGCAGGCTGGGAAAGCAGAACCCAAACAGTGCCATGAGATATTTCTTCACAATTGTGAAGTTTCACAATAATGCAAATAAGTACAGTATACTTTTGCTAGACCCAAAGAAACATTGATGAGAGGTTTTCTGATGTGTTACGCCATGCCCAATCCCTGAACTAATTATATTCTTGGCCTTTGAGTCTTTCAAGGGCATCACAGACATAGTCTAATGTTGGCTCCTGGGGCATCATTCAATTTAGTGATGGACCTGGGAAGAGGTTATGCTATAAGAATATTCAGTAGCTTCCCTATTCTGCCTTCAACGTTAAATGCAAAACATGCATAACACAGCTGTAACATATTCTAGAACTTCCCAGTAAAAGCTGCCTTTTGCAAAGACATAATGTTCGAGTGAAAGCATGATCAGTATACATTTTTATTTTCTCATAGATCTTATTCACCAGCTGCTCAGGGATATTTCTCAAAAACCCTGAGGCTAGGCTTTTTAGTGAAAACAAAAGCAACAAGTCCAACAAAATGACTGAGACAAGCACCTCTAAAAGCAAATTCTGCCTAAAGTACTAAATGCATCAAAATGTCTACTACTGTCACTATCAACATTATTACATATTACTTATACATATTAAAATAAGACCGAGATAAATTCATGGAAGATGGGTCTGTCTTTGGCTATTAGACAAGATGGTCATGGATGCAATCTTCTGCTCTGGATGTCCCTATGTCTCTGATTGCCAGATACTAAGACTAGCTAACAGGGGATGGATCACTTAGTAATTGTCATGTTCTGTTCCTTCCCTCTGAAGCATCTGGTATTAGCCACTGTCGGAAGTCTGAATAATGGCTTAGATGGCATATGGGTCTGACCCTTTATTGCTTTTCTCAAGTATTCTGTACAGACAAATGGGGGAGGTCCCAGAGAAATGGACAAAGGGGGAACAAAGGATCTTTTGCACTAATAAAATACCAGCAAAAGAGGCAGAGGACAAACAGATACTTAGATATTTGATTTGTATTTATTCAATACTAAAATTATATCTAGCTGCAAAAACACTAACTTACTTGCCCAATTTTGTTGAAGTGGGCTGTGCCCATGAAAGCTCATGATACCATCTACATGTTTTGTTAGTCTATAAAGTGCTGCCAGACCATTTATTGTTTTTTAAGTTTATATCTGGGTTGGTAAGTCTGAGCAGACTGCATGATTTCATTCACTTTTATAAAATCACCTTAAGCAACACATCTTGGATGGTGTAAGTGGCTCATTCTGTAATGGCAACTTGCTGCTAAGTAGAGAGATTGGATCATGACAAAGTTTTGCTAACCAAAATAATAAATAACAGCTAACATGACTGCATCAAGTATAAATCATAGCAAACCAATTTAGATTCCTTCTTCAACTGCATTACTGACAGTAGAGATGATCTGTCTTGATTTTAATAAGGGTTTTGAAACAGTCCCATGTGACATTCTCAAAAGCAAAGTTGGAAAATGGGGGCTAGCTGAAGTTATTATAAGGTGATTGTACGACTGATAAAAAGATACTAGTCCTCAATGGTTTTCTGTCTAACTGGGAGGGTGTATCTAGTGAGGCCCACACTGGTCACTCCTGGGTTTGGTACTATTAAAATTTTTAATTAATTCTTGGATAATGCTTAATTGTCCTCCGTGCCCAATGAAGGCAGGACAAGAAGTAATGGGTTTAAATTACAGCCAGTGGACTTAGGTTAAATATTAGGAAAATATTTTCTAGCAAAAGGACAGTTAAGCTCTGGAATAGGTTTCCAATGGAGGTTGTTGAATTGCCATCACTGGAGGTTTTTAAGTGGGTAAAGGGAAGGAGCAAGTCAGAGTAGTAGCAGTGGCAAGATGGTCAACTAGGCAAGGATTAAAAGTACCTGTGACAACTCGGACAGTTTTGAGAACTTTCAGGAGCCCATCTCTTGATTGTCAGGTTTGGTACTTATGATGGAGTAGGGATACTATTTACACTCTCAGTCACAGGCATGTGCAGCACATTTCATTAGGGTGTACACCCAAAGAATTTTTTAAAAATGTACTTTGACCCCCATTAGCCACACCCGTGACCCTGGTAACCACACTCCTGACCCCCATTGGCCACACCTCTGGAGGTAACACTCTCCGGGCAAGATGGACACATGACCAGAAGTAAAAGGTGTCATGTGACCCCCCCCCAAGGACTTTTCCCACCATCCTCCTACCAATAGGGATTAGTTTGCCCCCCCCCCCAAACTCCCCTGATGCAACTATCCTGCAGTTGCATTACCCCAATGTGTGTGATATTAACTTGGGGGTGGAGAGGCCGGGGGAAGTATTTCCTCTAAGAGTTTCCTCCCATGAGCAGAATGAATTTTGTGTTGTGCACCAGTACTGAGTTTGTGTGGCTTGTATGGATGTGCCACGTTGGCACCCAAGTTATTAATAAATATCTCTCCTAAGACCTCCCTCTACACATCTGGCCTGTCTCTCTTCTCTGGTGCTGGTCCATCCCCTGCAGATGTCTGCCCTTCTGCTTCACCCCCAGAATCTCCTGGCACCTGCACCTTCCCTTACCCTTGCACCCTCCTGGTGCCTCCCCCTTCCCTCACTGCCCTTGCCCCCGTTGTCTTCACCTGGGCCGTGATGTCATGCCACACCCGAGCATCTCCCCTCTCACCTGTTGCACGGCATTTGAGCATGCCGCACATGCGCTCTCTCTGCCCCACAGTGCCTCGTAGATGGCCGTAGGGAATTTAAAGTGAGGGGCTGTGGCTCTATGTCACAAATCCCTCTCCTCCTCCAGCAGCTGCTATCTGGCCCGAGACATTAGGGTGTGCCTGGGCACACCCGGCACACCCCGCGTGCACACTTATGCTCTCAGTGAGTACGTGGTAGAAGTGCAGCCAAGAAGGAGTTTAATAATTGATTTGGGTGTGAGATATTGTTGTGTTGCATTGACTACATGATTAATTGATAAGGGAAGCCTCTCTGTCCCAGCTCACGGTGGGTCCAGGAGCTACCCCCACTGTGGCTCTGCAATTTAAAAGTGGTAGGATCCGCCCAGCTATTACTACATTTAAAATGCAGTGGGGGTAGCTCCTGGACCCTGGTTTCACGAGGCATACCTGTGCCGATCAAGAAAGGCTTCTTTGTCGGCGCGGCGCGTCCAGACTGCCCCAATCTGCCGACAAACAGCTGATCGGCAGAGCGGGGCAGCCATTTAAATTTAAATGAAGCCGCGATTATTTCAATCACGGCTTCATTTCCCTCTGCCGATCTGGCTAATCTACATGCCTCCGTCGACAGAGGCATGTAGTTTAGACGTACCCCTAGAAGCAGAATAGATCTTACCCCTTTGACTTGAAAGTGGTTCTGCTCTTGATGAATGAGGTGTGAATGACTGAGGTGTGAACTTCTCTGACCCTCAAGGGAAGGTAAACACTTGAAAGGATTAACAGTTGCAACAGTTGAAAAGGTGAATAGGAGCCAAATGCAAGGACAGCAAGATACTGTCAAGTGGGCTCATTGCGAAAGGATCAGATATATGGACAGCCTTGGAGTCAGAAGCAAGCACCCTCTTTTGAATCAAACAGCCTCTTTGAAGATGAATGTGGTAGCATTGGGAATAGCATCTCAGATCTAATTAAGAACTAACTGACACAACCAAAGTGCATAGATTTACAGGAGAGGGAAGCTCCTATAAATGTGAGGGGCCTTGCATGGGACCCCAGGTCTCGTTTTGTCAACATTGGTGCATCAGTCCGGACTGACAAAAGCCCAACTCTTCACTTTCCCTCCCTCACCTAACTCACCTGGCCAGTGAAATTAAGGGAAGTAACAAATTGGTAACTAAGCAATGACAAGATGGAGTGTGTGTGTGTGTGTATGTGTATGAGTGCATGAGCACAGTATATTATGTGTATATAATACAATAATTCTATATTACCAATAAATGTGGCATTTTGCCTTACCGCTTGAAGAAGATCTGTGCAATTCTTTAAGTACAACATTTCCAGGGGCTCCTCACATTGGACCCAGCCAGCCCCTTGGGTCTACCTCATGCCGTGTCCCCCATCTGCTCCCTATAGGCCCAGGGAAGGAGAGAGGGGCAGAAAATAGCCATATCACAGTGTTAATTATCCCTTGTTTTAGTATTTTTTTCTTCCATAATATATGTATCTAAGATATGTGTTAGTAATTGGTGGGGGCCACAGTGGCACACATCTGAACTAGTGCACATGACCTCAATATTGGTGCACAAGACAAAACTCACTCTGCTCATGGATGGATAATCTTAGCAGGAACACTGACTTACTTCGGGTGCATGCCTGTGTGGACAAGCACAAAGAATTTTAATCCTGCCCACCTCATCAGCAGAGCAGCACAGCAGCACTCACATTTCTCCAACCTGGAACAGAAGCTACTGGCGGTGGTAGGCTTGGTGGGAGAGTGCGGGGCCAAGGCCAAATGACAGCTGCTCAGGTACTCTCGGGGTGGGACCACATGGCAGGTGGCTACCCCTGTACCGGGCCTGGAGCTGACACCTGACTCCAGCTCTGGCACAAGGGCAGCTGCCCGCCACGTGGCCTAGCCCTGGGAGCAGCTGGGCAGCTGTCACATGGTCCTCATCTCAGCTTCAGTCCTTCCCCAGGGCTGGGACTGAGGCTGGGACTGCAGTGCAGTTGCCCCAGTAGGGCCCTGCCCCAGGAGCAGCCACACCACAGCCCCGGCTCCAGCCCTAGCACATGGGGCAGCCGCTCACCGCACAGCCCTGCCTTGGGAGCAGCTGGGTAGCCACTACATGGCCCTGGCCACAGCGCCAGCCCTGGGGAAAGGCTGAGGCTGAGGCCAGGGCTGTGATGGCTGCCCAGCTGCTCCTGGGTCAGGGCTTGCTTGCAGAGCTTGTTTAAGATCCCAAATAGCCAGAAGACTATTACAAAAACCCCACATTTGGCTTAGTCTTTACATGAGTCACAAAAGTCACCCACCCTAATATATTAATACCTCTCTTTTTCACGGTGCCTTTGCTGCAAGTTTATAAATACCAATCTGACAAACGTTGGTGCCTGTTGTCGGAGACTCTTAAACATTCTTATAAGGAATAGCTGATCTTACATCCATCCTTTCAGATGAGACACAAAATTCGCCCCCGCCCCCAGGATCAGCTGTGGCTCCAGCTCTGGCAGCCAGCTCGCAGCCCATCCTGGCAACAACTCCAGCCCTTTTATCCCACTTAGACATACCTAACGTGGGATCCTTTGAACATAACAATGCGTCTTCTAGGCAAGATGAGCATTGAAAGACACGAGTGGACAGGCTGGCTGGAACAGACAGGTACAAGGTGTTGGCGTTTCTAGCCCCCTGAGAGGAGGTGCTGGGAGCACCAGGACATTGTGGGACGTGCTTTGTATTCATGCCCATCAATGTGAAAGAAGCTATTTGCATATATTTGCATAAATATGCAACCACACTTAACTGCTGCCCTCAGCATGTCCTGTTAGTATCATTGTGGCCTCCGGGCTTCTACAGTTGAATAGCTCTGGTCTAGATCATGCCTGATAGATGTCTGACTAGCATGCTCTTAAATATCTCCAGTGATGGAGATTCCACAACCGTCGTAGGCAATTTATTCCAGTGTTTAACCATCCTGACAGGAAGTTTGTCCTAATATCCAACCTAAACCTCCCTTGTTGCAGTTTAAGCCCATTGCTTCTTGTCCTATCCTCAGAGGCCAAGGAGAACAATCCCCCCTCCTCCTTCTGACACCCTTTTAGATACCTGAAAACTGCTATCATGTCCCCTCTCTGTCTTCTCTTTTCCAGACTAAACAAGCCCAATTCTGTCAACCTTCCCTCATAGCTCATATTTTCTAGACCTTTAATTATTGTTGTTGCTCTATAGTATTGCGGTTCCCCTGCACTGCTTAACAAGGGATTAATTAGCCCTTGGAGAGGGCTGTGGCACCAGCAAATAAAAGGGAGGCTGAAGACAGCCAATCAGGGCCTTGTATAAGAAGGGTCCCTCTAATCTTTTCCATACATGTATAATCTTTTTCCATCCATGTGTGGAATATAATTTCTTATTAACCAAGGCATGTGTGGATGCACACCACCAATAGAAACACAAAACCTAGCCATGGGCATTCTGCTAATCAGTGTTATCGTGGCCCCAGCCCCAGGAGCAGCAGCACCACAGCCTGGACTCCAGCTCTAGCAGCTACCATGCAGCCCACCCCAAGAGCGTGCAGGCAGCCACGATGTGGCCCTGACCCCCAGCTCCAGCTCTTCCCCAGGGCAGGAGCTGGGGCCAGGACTGTATGGTGGCTGCCTGGCTGCTACCAAGGCAGGCTGCATGGCAGGTAGCTACTGGTGCTGGAGCTGGAGCTGTAGCTGGGCTGCAGTGCAGCTCCTCTTGGGACTAGAGCCCCCTGCATTCCTGGTTTTCTCTCCTGTACCCCTCTTCCCATCTCACTACCCTCTGGCTCTCAGAGCCCCCTGCTGGCTCCCCAGGCGACTCTGCCCCTCCCTCAGCAACCCAATCCCTGCAAACCATGGGCATTGTTAGCAGCTTTCCTCTGCCCCAGGTTAGGCCTCTCAGCCAGCGCCACAAGAAGCAGCCTGGGGCAGCCCTTGCCCTGCATACAAGCTGCCCCAGGAGCAGCGATCCATAGGGGGCAGGTTTCACTTCCCCACAAATTGGGATCCTGTCTAGGAGCAGGGCTTGGACCCCAGCAAGTGAGGGTGGGAAGTACTGAGGTGATCGATGGGTGGCAGAAGATCAGGCTGAACTGGAAGCAATGAGGTAAGGGAGGCTTTGTCTGAGATGGGAAGCATTGAGGAGGGGTGCAGAAGCTGAAGCAGGAAGTGCTGAGTTGGGGGGCTCAGGCTGAGGTGGGAAGTGCTGAGATGCGAGCGGCTCAGGCTGAGGTGGCAAGGGCCGAAGTGAGAGGGGCTCAGTCTGAGGAGGAAAGCACTTAGGTGCATGGTCCAAGTTGAGGTGGGAAGTGTTGAGGTGTGGGGGGAGGGAGAGAAGCAGGGACTCATTCTAAAGAAGCGGGAAGTGTTGAGGTGGTCAGAATATGGCAGACGATCAGGCTGAGCTGAAAGAACTGAGGTGGGTGGTCTCTGTCCGAGATGGGAAGCACCGAGATGGGGTGCAGAGTCTGAAGAGGAAAGTGCAGAGGTGGGGGGGGGGGTAGGCTTAGGTGGGAAGTGCTGAGGTGGGGGTGAAGAGGTGGTGACAGGAAGTGTTGAGGGATGGGGCTAAGACTGAGGTGGGGGGTGAAAAGCAGGGACACGTACTAAAGAAGAGGGAAGTGCTGAGGTGATGAGTGGGGAGCAGATGACGAGGCTGAGCTGGAAACACTGAGGTGTGGAGGCTCTATCTGAGATGGGAAGCGCTGAGGTGGGGGTTTCAGGCTGAGGCAGGAAGTGCTGAGGTGGGGGGGCTCAGCCTGAGGTGGCAAGGGCTGAAGTGGGGGGGGGGGCTCAGTCTGAGGCGGGAAGCACTTGGATTCATGGTCCAGATTGATGTGGGAAGCGGCAAGGTGGGGGGTGAGAATCAGGGGCTCATTCTGAAGAGATGGGAAATGCTGACATCATCTGTGAGTGGGAGACAATCAGGCTGAGATTGAAGCACTGAGGTGGGAGGGGGGGGGGGGCTCTGTCTGAGGTGGGAAGTGCTGAGGTGGGAGGGGCTTAGGCTGAGGCGGAAAGGGCTGAGTTGAGGGGAGCTCAGTCTGAGGTGGGAAGCAATTAGGTGCAGGGTCCAGGCTGAGAGGGACGCACTGAGGTCTGGTGGCAGAGGCTGAGGTGAGAAGTGCTGAGGTGGGGATACAGAGGTTGTGGCAGGAAGTATTGAGGGATGGGGCTAAGATTGAGGTGGGAAGCACTGAGGTGGGGGTGAAATTCAGGGACTCATACTGAAGAAGAGGGAAGTGCTGACGTGGTCGGTGGGAAGCAGACAATGAGGCTGAGCTGGAAGCACTGAGGTGGGGTGCATAGTCTGAGATGGGAAGTGCTGAAATCAGGGTTCATGCTTAAGTGGGAAGTGCTAAGGTGGAAGTGTTTCAGGCTGAGGTGGGAGGCTCACGCTGATGTGGGGGGCTCAGGCTGAGGTGAGAAATGCTGAGGTGGGAGTGGCTCAGGCTGAGGCGGAAAGGGCTGAGGTGAGGGGGGCTCAGCCTGAGGCGGGAAGCACTTAGGTACAGAGTCCAGGTTGAGATGGGAAGTGCTGAGGTGGGGGGTGAGAAGCAGGGACTCGTTCTAAAGAGGCGGGAAGTGTTGAGGTGGTCGGTGGGTGGCAGACAATAAGGCTGAGCAAGAAGCACTGAGGTGAGGGGGGCTCTGTCTGAGGTGGGAAGCACTGAGGAGGGGTACAGAAGCTGAAGCAGGAAGTGTTGAGTTGGGGGGTTCAGGCTGAGGTGGGAAGTGCTGAGGTGGGGGGCGCAGGCTGTGGTGGCAGGGGCTGAAGTGAGGGGGGGTTCAGTCTGAGGTGGGAAGAGCTGAGGTGGGGGGTGCAGGCTGTGGTGGCAGGGGCTGAAGTGACGGGGGGTTCAGTCTGAGGTGGGAAGAGCTGAGGTGGGGGGCGCAGGCTGAGGCCGAGAAGGCTGAGGTGAGGGAGGTTGAGTCTGAGGCAGGAAGCACTTAGGTTCAGGGTCCAGATTGAGGTGGGAAGCACTGAGGTGTGGGGGGGGGGGGTGAGAAGCAGGGACTCATTCTGAAGAGGTGGGAGATGCTAAGGTGGTCTGTGGGAGGCAGACAATCAGGCTGAGCTGGAAGCACTGAGGTGTGGGGGCTCTATCTGAGATGGGAAGCACTGAGGTGGGGGTTTCAGGCTTAGGTGGGAAGGGCTGAGGTGGGGGGGCTCAGTCTAAGGTGGGAAGAGCTGAGGTCGGGGGCTCAGGCTGTGGTGGCAGGGGCTGAAGTGAGGGGGGCTCAGTCTGAGGCAGGAAGCACTTAGATGCATGGTCCAAATTGGTGTGGGAAATGCTGAGGTGGAGGGTGAGAATCAGGGGCTCATTCTGAAGAGATAGAAAATGGTGACATGGTCTGTGATGGAAGCACTGAGGTGGGGGGAGGGCCCTATCTGAGGTGGGAAGTGCTGAGGTGGGGGGCTCAGGCTGAGGTGGAAAGAGCTGAGTTGATGGGGGCTCAGTCTGAGGTGGGAAGCAATTAGGTGCAGGGTCCAGGCTGAGAGGGACGCACTGAGGTCTGGTGGCAGAGGCTGAGGTGGGAAGTGCTGGGGGGGGGGGTGCAGAGGTTGTGGCAGGAAGTGTTGTGAGCTATGGGGCTAAGATTGAGGTGAGACTCCCGAAGGTTGGGGTGAGAAGGAGGGACTCAAACTGAAGAGGTGGGAAATCCTTAGTTGGTCGGTGTGTGGCAGAGGATCAGGCTGAGCAGGATACACTGGGGGGGGGGGAGCTCTGTCTGAGATGGGAAGTGCTGAGGTGGGACAGGCTCAGTTTGAGTTGGGGGCGCTGGGGTGGGGGTGCAGAGGCGGGAAGTGCGAGGTGAGGCGGTGAGAGCTGAGAAGCAGGGACGTGGTGGGAAGCGCTGAGGTGGTCGGTGGGTGGCAGAGGTTCAGGCTGGGCTGGAGGCGCTGAGGTGGGGGACAAGCTGAGGCAAGATGTGCTGAGCTGCGGTGCATAGTCTGAGGTGGGAAGCGCTGGGGTGAGGGCTGGGGCTGAGGTGAGGGGAGCACTGAAGTGCGGCGCTCAGGTCGAGGCGGGAAGCGCTGCAATCGGGGGGCTCGGCTCGAAGCAGGCATCGCTGGGATGTGGGGCCCGCGCTGAGGCGGGCAACACTGGGTGCGGGGCTGAGGCGGGAAGGGTGGAGGTGAGAGACTGAGAAGGCGGGAAGCGCTGAGCTGGGCGGGCTCATGCTGAGGTAGACGCTGAGGTGGGGGATGAACAGGGCGGATTCAGCCGGAGGCGGAGGGAAGCGCAGTGGCAGGAGGCGAGCAGCAGGGGCGCAGGCTGAGCTGGCGGGAAGCGCTGAGGCAAGGCGTGAGCGGCAGGAGTTCAAGCTAAGGTGGAAGCATTGAGGTGGGATGAAGAGCGAGGGCTCAGGCAGCAAGTGCTTGGCAGGGATTCAGGCTGAGGTGGTGGGAAGCATTGAGGTGGATGGTGAGTGGCAGAGGGCTTAGACAGTCTTCAGATTTGGGGAAAACAAGAACAAATTCCTCATTTATGCCCAGTTTATGTTGGGGATATAGAGTGTGCTAAGCCCTCCCATAACTTATTTTACCTTCTCTCTGTCTGTTTGTCTGTCTCTTTCCAACTCCTTCAAGGAAGAGAAGAAAAAGAAAGCCTCCAAGTAACTGAGCAAAGAGGAGGGGAAAAAGGAAACCACTAATGGTAGAGGAGAGGGAAAGAAACTCTGGACACAGTGAGCATCACCCATAATTAAGACTTGGGTCATATGGTGGAGTTGAAGCTATTAAAAACTTAAGCAGTGTGATTTCCCTGGAGAAAAGGTTCAGATCTATAATATCCTGGACTTTTGGTATTATTCTCTGTTAGCTAGCTAGTAAGAGTAACTAACTAACCTGTGATGACAGAACAAAGCTTATGGGGATATTCAAGGTTTAGACCCCTGAGCTGCTTGACCTCCCAGTAATTCAGAGTAAGGTCTTTGACTTATTTCCCTCTTTTCATTATCCCTTGTTTGTAGTCTAGTCAGCGTGACAAATCTATAAGGAGTGTGCATGTCACAATAATCTCTTTGGGTATGTCTACACTACAGCACTAATTCGAACTAACTTAATTCGAATTAATTAATTTGAACTAAGCTAATTCGAACTAGTGCATCTAGACCTAAAAACTAGTTCGAATTAGCATTTTGCTAATTCGAACTAGCATGTCCACATTGAGTGGACCCTGAACCAAGGTTAAGGATGGCCAGAAGCAGTGCCGGCAGGGCATCAGATTAGGACTTAGAGCGTGGAGCTGCTGTCTCAGGCTAGCTGAGAGCTGTGCTTAAAGGGACCTTAGAAAAGACGAGACTGGGGGGGGGGGGGGGAGAAATGATAGAGGTCTATAAAATCATGAGTGGTGTGGAGAGGGTGCATAAAGAAAAGTTCTTCATTAGTTCCCATAATAGAAGGACTAGAGGACACCAAATGAAATGAATGGGTAGCAGGCTCCAAACTAATAACAGAAAGTTCTTCTTCACAAAGCAAATAGTCAGCCTGTGGAACTCCTTGCTGCAGGAGGCTGTGAAGGCTAGAACTAGAACAGAGTTTAAAGAGAAGTTAGATAAAGTCATGGAGGTTGGGTCCATGGAGTGCTATTAGCCAGGGGGTAGAAATGGTGTCCCTGGCCTCTGTTTGTGGAAGGCTGAAGATGGATGGAACGAGACAAATGGCTTGGTCATTGTCTTTGGTCCATCCCCTCCAGGGTACCTAGTGTGGGCCGCTGTCGGCAGACAGGCTACTGGGCTAGATGGACCTTTGGTCTGACCCAGTATGGCCGTTCTTATGTTTTTATGTTCTAAGCTCAGGGCTCAGGGTCGGGGGTCTCACTGGACCACCTTGATTTTCATGCAAACCTGCTCCTGGGTGGCCAGGCTGGCAGCTCTCCTGCCCTAGATGGCCACTTTCCTGTGCCTAGTGCGGAGGTCGTGGATGAGGTCCACGATGTCCACACTAGACCAGGCAGGCGCCCGCCTCATGCAGCCCCGGGCAGGCTCTTGGAAGCCGCCAGCCTGGTCCCGGGAAGAGGCGGAGGGCTGAGTGGCAGCGGGTGGCTGGCTCATGCCGTGCCAGGTGCAGGGTCTGCTGGCTGGGTGCTGGCAGGCTTGCACCTGGCACGGGCACCGTAGCCAGACCGTGCCCCTTTAAGTGCTCCGGGGCTGGGAGGGGGGCAGACGAGTTTCCCTGGTGGTGCCCAGAGTGGCCACCAGGGCAAGCTGGGAAGGGCTAGCCTCCCACTAGTTCGAATTAAGTGGCTACACAGCCCTTAATTCGAACTACTTAATTCGAACTAGGCGTTAGTCCTCATAGAATGAGGTTTACCTAGTTCGAATTAAGCGCTCCGCTAGTTCGAATTAAGTTCGAACTAGCGGTTTGTATGTGTAGCGCCTATCAAAGTTAATTCGAACTAACGTCTGTTAGTTCGAATTAACTTTGTAGTGTAGACATACCCTTTCTTCTGTAGGAAAGGTGGAGGCATTTGGTACCTTGATCTATGTGGCCTGCCTGTAATTCAGTAGAAAGACTCTGCCTTTGAGCTCTTGGCATTAGGACCTTCTAGCTGGTTAAACAGAACAGAACACAGTATATTTTAGGTGCAGGTTGAACTCTTCCAATTTAGAAGGGATTAGAGCTATTTTAGTGTCATTGGTTCTGAGACCTGCCTCCATTACACCTTAAGCCAGTGAATTGATTGACTACCCTATAACTCAGGGTCTAGATTTTATCCCTCCTTGATCTTTGGGAGGGATTAACAGCATTTTAGTAAATAGGGAAGGGAAAGCCCTGCAACCAGGGATCAAGTCCTTACCCTTTAATTGCTTCCAATTATGCTATTGTGGCACCCTGTAAGTAGGGTCCCTCTGGCATTATTTGAATTAAATTGATGACAAGTCAGTCTCTCTTTGTCTCCCTCTCTGTTTCCAGTGCTACAATGGAAGACAAGAAAAAAGGAAGATGCCAAGAAATATCAATCAGATAGGAGGAAAGTAATCAAGGAAGCCTCTGAAGCTGGAGGAGAAGGAAAGGGACCCTGGACAGAGTGAGCCCCCCCAAAATTAAGAGCCTCTGGTCAATTAAGGTTATTGAGCCTTTTCATACATTGAGCAGTGTGGCCTTCCCTGTAAGTAGGGTTCAGGTCTGTGCTCTGTTGGCAGTGTGCTCATTTAGCTGGCTCATTACTGTCCTGTAATGCGGTGTTAGGGTCAGCCCTTTTAGCAGTGATTAGGTCTAATGTATAACTATTTGTAATGAGACCAGACTGTAAATTGTGTTCAGGTCTCTGCTCTTCTGGCATTGTGGATTTTGGCAGTCTAGAGTGTGTGAGCCGCCCCAGAAAGTAAGACATAAGATATATATTTCCTATTATTGGGGTTTCGGAGACATTTATATAGTGTCGCCCATTTATCCGTCCAATAATTGAGGTCCATGTTTCTTCCTCATTACTTCCTAATAAGGTGTATTCCCTTATTCAGCTAATTGGAGTTCCTTCCATTTATGTAGGGTTGAGGTTATTACCCCTATTTCTCATGGGAAATATCATAGTGTCACTTCCGCTCTATCAACCTCCATGCAAGCAGGGTATAGGTCTTCCATTTTATCTTATTTCATTTCTAAGTCTAAGTGTACCCTTCCCAATAAATAGAGTGCAGCTTTTACCTTTCTTTACCTTTTGGAGTGGAGGAGAATCGATCCCATTTAGAAAATGGGTCAGGTATTCTGTCACTATGAGCTCTTTTCTACTCTGGGCAGTGGGTTTTTTTGTTTTTGTATGTGTGTGTCGATGAATGAGTATGATAGCTATGGACATGAAAGATAATTTTTAATTTTAGTTTTTAAATCGCTGCAGCATATTTATTTTTGTACACTGCCCAGAACCAGAGAACAACTTACAAGTGCACAGATGGGTTTCTCCTTCCACTAGTCATAGAAAGGGTTAAGGGATGGTTGAGCTTTCATACCTATTTTTTAGGGAAGGGTTTGAACATTTTAATACCTTTGGCAGAGAGACCTCCCTGTAATTCTGAAGATGGTCTCTGTTGTTTAGGCTCTTGACACTGTGCCTTTGTAGACACCTAAAGTGAATGGACCACCCTTTAATTCAGGTGCAGGTCAGATACCTCTCAGATGGAAAGGATTAGTGCTTGATTACTACCAATGGTATTTTTACATTCCTGTAATTTCTGTTCAGGTCTGTGCCCTAATGTCCATTTGACTTTGTGGCTTGTTGGTATTATAGTGGCATTATACAACCCATAAGTGGGTTGTAGGTCATATGTTTCCAGTTCTTGAGGGCTTAGAGCCAGTTTTCGTTCATGGAATAGATGGCCACCATATAACCAGAGTTCAGGTTGCCCCCTTTTGGTTATTACTGCGAGACAACCCTGTATGGAGGGTTCTGGTCTCTGAACATAGCGCTCTCTTATGCGGCTAGACAGAGTGACCACTGTGTTCTTAGGGAGGGAGTTTCCTCCTCTTGCTTATGCGGCAGCCTGTGTTGGAGCAGTCTGACCACCCTGTAATGAGGGTTCAGGTCGGCCCTTTGGCCTACGGCAGCTGGATAGTGAGAATGACTGCCCTGTAATGCGGGTGCAAGTCACCAGGATGCCGCTGATAGAGGAAATTGAGCGCTTTAGGCCCCTGAGCACCGGGACCTTCCTGTAATGAATGCTGGGGTCTCTGTTTCAGCCTAGTCAGCGTGGCAATCCTGTTAATCAGGGGACATGTCACGTACTTCCCGCTTTTATGCAACACATTGTGGCCCTTGCTCTCTCTTGTCCGGCATGACCGCCCTGTAATTGAGGGAAAGGTCCTTGCCCGCCTCTCCTTGGCCATTAATATGCCTTGAGCTGGCGAATTGGACTGGCCACGCTGGAAAACAGCGTGGACGTATAAGCTGGATCCCTCCTTGCTCCAGCTGAGGGATTAGCAGCATGCTAGTAATTGGGGCTGGATGACCTTCCTGTAATTCGGGATCGAGTCTCTGCCCTTGTGCCACTGCACATTACAGTACCATGGCTGCTGGTCAGAATGAGCACCCTGTAAGGAGGGTCCAAGTCTCATGAGTCACTATTTGTCGTGCCAGCCCCCGAGAAACTCTGTCCAGGGTCCCTGCCCATCACCCTCCCTTGCCAGCTGGCCTGGAATTGCACCGCCTCGCCTCTCTGTGGCTCATGGCCTGGCCGCTGGAGATGAGACATTCTGCAGCCGTTGCTGGTAAGTTCCAAAAGAGATGCTCCTCTGGCATTGTTTGAAGCAAATTGATGACAAGTAGTGCCATCATGTCTCATGCCTCTCCCTCTGTGTGTGTGTCTCTCCGGTTCCAGGGTTGCCAAGGAAGAGAAGAAAGAAGGAAGGACGGCGCGAGGAAAAATCCGTCGGACAGGAGGATAGGAAAGGGAGGAAGCCCCTGAAGCTGGAGGGGAAGGAATGGGACCCTGGACAGAGTGAGCCCCCCCCGAAAATTAAGAGGCTCTGGTCACTTAAGGCTATTGAGCCTTTTCATACTTTGAGCAGTGTGGCCTTCCCTGTAAGTAGGGTTCAGGTCTGTGCTCTGTTGGCAGTGTGCTCATTTAGCTGGCTAGCGGGAGTGACTGCCCTGTAAGTAGGGTGCAAGTCACGGTCCTGTGGCTTCTGGGGGATCTTGAGCTCTGTGGAAGCCGGTGCAGCGTGACCTCCCTGCAATTCAGGAGAAGGTGGCTGTCTTTTAGGCTCTTGGCACGAGTCTTCTGTAGCAGCCTACTGGGAAGGGACCGCCCTGTAATTCTGGTGCAGGTCGAATCCCACTCATTTGGAAGGGATTAGCAGGAGCTTCGTGCCATTGGTACTGAGACCTGCCTGTAATTTGGGTTCAGGGCTCTGCCCTCTTGTCCTTTTGGCATTGTGGCCTGTTGCTAATGTAGCTGCCGTGACCACCCTGTACCGGGGGGGAAGGTCGCATGTCTCCTGCTCACGAGGGCTTAGAACTAGCTTTGTACCATGGCCTGAGTGACCACCCTATATGGAGGGTTCTGGTCTCTGAACATAGCGCTCTCTTATGCGGCTAGACAGAGTGACCACTGTGTTCTTAGGGAGGGAGTTTCCTCCTCTTGCTTATGCGGCAGCCTGTGTTGGAGCAGTCTGACCACCCTGTAATGAGGGTTCAGTTCGGCCCTTTGGCCTACGGCAGCTGGATAGTGAGAGTGACTGCCCTGTAATGCGGGTGCAAGTCACCAGGATGCCGCTGATAGGGGAAATTGAGCGCTTTAGGCCCCTGAGCACCGGGACCTTCCTGTAATGAATGCTGGGGTCTCTGTTTCAGCCTAGTCAGCGTGGCAATCCTGTTAATCAGGGGACATGTCACGTACTTCCCGCTTTTATGCAACACATTGTGGCCCTTGCTCTCTCTTGTCCGGCATGACCTCCCTGTAATTGAGGGAAAGGTCCTTGCCCGCCTCTCCTTGGCCATTAATATGCCTTGAGCTGGCGAATTGGACTGGCCACGCTGGAAAACAGCGTGGACCTATAGGTTGGATCCCTCCTTGCTCCAGCTGAGGGATTAGCAGCATGCTAGTAATTGGGGCTGGATGACCTTCCTGTAATTCGGGATCGAGTCTCTGCCCTTGTGCCACTGCACATTACAGTACCATGGCTGCTGGTGAGAATGAGCACCCTGTAAGGAGGGTCCAAGTCTCATGAGTCACTATTTGTCGTGCCAGCCCCGCGCCCCCGAAAACTCTGTCCAGGGTCCCTGCCCATCACCCTCCCTTGCCAGCTGGCCTGGAATTGCACCGCCTCGCCTCTCTGTGGCTCATGGCCTGGCCGCTGGAGATGAGACATTCTGCAGCCGTTGCTGGTAAGTTCCAAAAGAGATGCTCCTCTGGCATTGTTTGAAGCAAATTGATGACAAGTAGTGCCATCATGTCTCATGCCTCTCCCTCTGTGTGTGTGTCTCTCTGCTTCCAGGGTTGCCAAGGAAGAGAAGAAAGAAGGAAGGACGGCGCGAGGAAAAATCCGTCGGACAGGAGGATAGGAAAGGGAGGAAGCCCCTGAAGCTGGAGGGGAAGGAATGGGACCCTGGACAGAGTGAGCCCCCCCCGAAAATTAAGAGCTTCTGGTCACGTAAGGCTATTGAGCCTTTTCATACTTTGAGCAGTGTGGCCTTCCCTGTAAGTAGGGTTCAGGTCTGTGCTCTGTTGGCAGTGTGCTCATTTAGCTGGCTAGCGGGAGTGACTGCCCTGTAAGTAGGGTGCAAGTCACGGTCCTGTGGCTTATGGGGGATCTTGAGCTCTGTGGAAGCCGGTGCAGCGTGACCTCCCTGCAATTCAGGAGAAGGTGGCTGTCTTTTAGGCTCTTGGCACGAGTCTTCTGTAGCAGCCTACTGGGAAGGGACCGCCCTGTAATTCAGGTGCAGGTCGAATCCCACTCATTTGGAAGGGATTAGCAGGAGCTTCGTGCCATTGGTACTGAGACCTGCCTGTAATTTGGGTTCAGGGCTCTGCCCTCTTGTCCTTTTGGCATTGTGGCCTGTTGATAATGTAGCTGCCGTGACCACCCTGTACCGGGGGGGAAGGTCGCATGTCTCCTGCTCACGAGGGCTTAGAACTAGCTTTGTACCATGGCCTGGGTGACCACCCTGTATGGAGGGTTCTGGTCTCTGAACATAGCGCTCTCTTATGCGGCTAGACAGAGTGACCACTGTGTTCTTAGGGAGGGAGTTTCCTCCTCTTGCTTATGCGGCAGCCTGTGTTGGAGCAGTCTGACCACCCTGTAATGAGGGTTCAGGTCGGCCCTTTGGCCTACGGCAGCTGGATAGTGAGAGTGACTGCCCTGTAATGCGGGTGCAAGTCACCAGGATGCCGCTGATAGGGGAAATTGAGCGCTTTAGGCCCCTGAGCACCGGGACCTTCCTGTAATGAATGCTGGGGTCTCTGTTTCAGCCTAGTCAGCGTGGCAATCCTGTTAATCAGGGGACATGTCACGTACTTCCCGCTTTTATGCAACACATTGTGGCCCTTGCTCTCTCTTGTCCGGCATGACCTCCCTGTAATTGAGGGAAAGGTCCTTGCCCGCCTCTCCTTGGCCATTAATATGCCTTGAGCTGGCGAATTGGACTGGCCACGCTGGAAAACAGCGTGGACCTATAGGTTGGATCCCTCCTTGCTCCAGCTGAGGGATTAGCAGCATGCTAGTAATTGGGGCTGGATGACCTTCCTGTAATTCGGGATCGAGTCTCTGCCCTTGTGCCACTGCACATTACAGTACCATGGCTGCTGGTCAGAATGAGCACCCTGTAAGGAGGGTCCAAGTCTCATGAGTCACTATTTGTCGTGCCAGCCCCGCGCCCCCGAGAAACTCTGTCCAGGGTCCCTGCCCATCACCCTCCCTTGCCAGCTGGCCTGGAATTGCACCGCCTCGCCTCTCTGTGGCTCATGGCCTGGCCGCTGGAGATGAGACATTCTGCAGCCGTTGCTGGTAAGTTCCAAAAGAGATGCTCCTCTGGCATTGTTTGAAGCAAATTGATGACAAGTAGTGCCATCATGTCTCATGCCTCTCCCTCTGTGTGTGTGTCTCTCTGGTTCCAGGGTTGCCAAGGAAGAGAAGAAAGAAGGAAGGATGGCGCGAGGAAAAATCCGTCGGACAGGAGGAAAGGAAAGGGAGGAAGCCCCTGAAGCTGGAGGGGAAGGAATGGGACCCTGGACAGAGTGAGCCCCCCCAAAAAATTAAGAGCCTCTGGTCACTTAAGGCCTTTTCATACTTTGAGCAGTGTGGCCTTCCCTGTAAGTAGGGTTCAGGTCTGTGCTCTGTTGGCAGTGTGCTCATTTAGCTGGCTAGCGGGAGTGACTGCCCTGTAAGTAGGGTGCAAGTCACGGTCCTGTGGCTTATGGGGGATCTTGAGCTCTGTGGAAGCCGGTGCAGCGTGACCTCCCTGCAATTCAGGAGAAGGTGGCTGTCTTTTAGGCTCTTGGCACGAGTCTTCTGTAGCAGCCTACTGGGAAGGGACCGCCCTGTAATTCAGGTGCAGGTCGAATCCCACTCATTTGGAAGGGATTAGCAGGAGCTTCGTGCCATTGGTACTGAGACCTGCCTGTAATTTGGGTTCAGGGCTCTGCCCTCTTGTCCTTTTGGCATTGTGGCCTGTTGATAATGTAGCTGCCGTGACCACCCTGTACCGGGGGGGAAGGTCGCATGTCTCCTGCTCACGAGGGCTTAGAACTAGCTTTGTACCATGGCCTGGGTGACCACCCTGTATGGAGGGTTCTGGTCTCTGAACATAGCGCTCTCTTATGCGGCTAGACAGAGTGACCACTGTGTTCTTAGGGAGGGAGTTTCCTCCTCTTGCTTATGCGGCAGCCTGTGTTGGAGCAGTCTGACCACCCTGTAATGAGGGTTCAGGTCGGCCCTTTGGCCTACGGCAGCTGGATAGTGAGAGTGACTGCCCTGTAATGCGGGTGCAAGTCACCAGGATGCCGCTGATAGGGGAAATTGAGCGCTTTAGGCCCCTGAGCACCGGGACCTTCCTGTAATGAATGCTGGGGTCTCTGTTTCAGCCTAGTCAGCGTGGCAATCCTGTTAATCAGGGGACATGTCACGTACTTCCCGCTTTTATGCAACACATTGTGGCCCTTGCTCTCTCTTGTCCGGCATGACCTCCCTGTAATTGAGGGAAAGGTCCTTGCCCGCCTCTCGTTGGCCATTAATATGCCTTGAGCTGGCGAATTGGACTGGCCAAGCTGGAAAACAGCGTGGACCTATAGGTTGGATCCCTCCTTGCTCCAGCTGAGGGATTAGCAGCATGCTAGTAATTGGGGCTGGATGACCTTCCTGTAATTCGGGATCGAGTCTCTGCCCTTGTGCCACTGCACATTACAGTACCATGGCTGCTGGTGAGAATGAGCACCCTGTAAGGAGGGTCCAAGTCTCATGAGTCACTATTTGTCGTGCCAGCCCCGCGCCCCCGAGAAACTCTGTCCAGGGTCCCTGCCCATCACCCTCCCTTGCCAGCTGGCCTGGAATTGCACCGCCTCGCCTCTCTGTGGCTCATGGCCTGGCCGCTGGAGATGAGACATTCTGCAGCCGTTGCTGGTAAGTTCCAAAAGAGATGCTCCTCTGGCATTGTTTGAAGCAAATTGATGACAAGTAGTGCCATCATGTCTCATGCCTCTCCCTCTGTGTGTGTGTCTCTCTGCTTCCAGGGTTGCCAAGGAAGAGAAGAAAGAAGGAAGGATGGCGCGAGGAAAAATCCGTCGGACAGGAGGAAAGGAAAGGGAGGAAGCCCCTGAAGCTGGAGGGGAAGGAATGGGACCCTGGACAGAGTGAGCCCCCCCAAAAAATTAAGAGCCTCTGGTCACTTAAGGCCTTTTCATACTTTGAGCAGTGTGGCCTTCCCTGTAAGTAGGGTTCAGGTCTGTGCTCTGTTGGCAGTGTGCTCATTTAGCTGGCTAGCGGGAGTGACTGCCCTGTAAGTAGGGTGCAAGTCACGGTCCTGTGGCTTATGGGGGATCTTGAGCTCTGTGGAAGCCGGTGCAGCGTGACCTCCCTGCAATTCAGGAGAAGGTGGCTGTCTTTTAGGCTCTTGGCACGAGTCTTCTGTAGCAGCCTACTGGGAAGGGACCGCCCTGTAATTCAGGTGCAGGTCGAATCCCACTCATTTGGAAGGGATTAGCAGGAGCTTCGTGCCATTGGTACTGAGACCTGCCTGTAATTTGGGTTCAGGGCTCTGCCCTCTTGTCCTTTTGGCATTGTGGCCTGTTGCTAATGTAGCTGCCGTGACCACCCTGTACCGGGGGGGAAGGTCGCATGTCTCCTGCTCACGAGGGCTTAGAACTAGCTTTGTACCATGGCCTGGGTGACCACCCTGTATGGAGGGTTCTGGTCTCTGAACATAGCGCTCTCTTATGCGGCTAGACAGAGTGACCACTGTGTTCTTAGGGAGGGAGTTTCCTCCTCTTGCTTATGCGGCAGCCTGTGTTGGAGCAGTCTGACCACCCTGTAATGAGGGTTCAGGTCGGCCCTTTGGCCTACGGCAGCTGGATAGTGAGAGTGACTGCCCTGTAATGCGGGTGCAAGTCACCAGGATGCCGCTGATAGGGGAAATTGAGCGCTTTAGGCCCCTGAGCACCGGGACCTTCCTGTAATGAATGCTGGGGTCTCTGTTTCAGCCTAGTCAGCGTGGCAATCCTGTTAATCAGGGGACATGTCACGTACTTCCCGCTTTTATGCAACACATTGTGGCCCTTGCTCTCTCTTGTCCGGCATGACCTCCCTGTAATTGAGGGAAAGGTCCTTGCCCGCCTCTCGTTAGCCATTAATATGCCTTGAGCTGGCGAATTGGACTGGCCAAGCTGGAAAACAGCGTGGACCTATAGGTTGGATCCCTCCTTGCTCCAGCTGAGGGATTAGCAGCATGCTAGTAATTGGGGCTGGATGACCTTCCTGTAATTCGGGATCGAGTCTCTGCCCTTGTGCCACTGCACATTACAGTACCATGGCTGCTGGTCAGAATGAGCACCCTGTAAGGAGGGTCCAAGTCTCATGAGTCACTATTTGTCGTGCCAGCCCCGCGCCCCCGAGAAACTCTGTCCAGGGTCCCTGCCCATCACCCTCCCTTGCCAGCTGGCCTGGAATTGCACCGCCTCGCCTCTCTGTGGCTCATGGCCTGGCCGCTGGAGATGAGACATTCTGCAGCCGTTGCTGGTAAGTTCCAAAAGAGATGCTCCTCTGGCATTGTTTGAAGCAAATTGATGACAAGTAGTGCCATCATGTCTCATGCCTCTCCCTCTGTGTGTGTGTCTCTCTGCTTCCAGGGTTGCCAAGGAAGAGAAGAAAGAAGGAAGGATGGCGCGAGGAAAAATCCGTCGGACAGGAGGAAAGGAAAGGGAGGAAGCCCCTGAAGCTGGAGGGGAAGGAATGGGACCCTGGACAGAGTGAGCCCCCCCAAAAAATTAAGAGCCTCTGGTCACTTAAGGCCTTTTCATACTTTGAGCAGTGTGGCCTTCCCTGTAAGTAGGGTTCAGGTCTGTGCTCTGTTGGCAGTGTGCTCATTTAGCTGGCTAGCGGGAGTGACTGCCCTGTAAGTAGGGTGCAAGTCACGGTCCTGTGGCTTATGGGGGATCTTGAGCTCTGTGGAAGCCGGTGCAGCGTGACCTCCCTGCAATTCAGGAGAAGGTGGCTGTCTTTTAGGCTCTTGGCACGAGTCTTCTGTAGCAGCCTACTGGGAAGGGACCGCCCTGTAATTCTGGTGCAGGTCGAATCCCACTCATTTGGAAGGGATTAGCAGGAGCTTCGTGCCATTGGTACTGAGACCTGCCTGTAATTTGGGTTCAGGGCTCTGCCCTCTTGTCCTTTTGGCATTGTGGCCTGTTGCTAATGTAGCTGCCGTGACCACCCTGTACCGGGGGGGAAGGTCGCATGTCTCCTGCTCACGAGGGCTTAGAACTAGCTTTGTACCATGGCCTGGGTGACCACCCTGTATGGAGGGTTCTGGTCTCTGAACATAGCGCTCTCTTATGCGGCTAGACAGAGTGACCACTGTGTTCTTAGGGAGGGAGTTTCCTCCTCTTGCTTATGCGGCAGCCTGTGTTGGAGCAGTCTGACCACCCTGTAATGAGGGTTCAGGTCGGCCCTTTGGCCTACGGCAGCTGGATAGTGAGAGTGACTGCCCTTTAATGCGGGTGCAAGTCACCAGGATGCCGCTGATAGGGGAAATTGAGCGCTTTAGGCCCCTGAGCACCGGGACCTTCCTGTAATGAATGCTGGGGTCTCTGTTTCAGCCTAGTCAGCGTGGCAATCCTGTTAATCAGGGGACATGTCGCGTACTTCCCGCTTTTATGCAACACATTGTGGCCCTTGCTCTCTCTTGTCCGGCATGACCTCCCTGTAATTGAGCGAAAGGTCCTTGCCCGCCTCTCCTTGGCCATTAATATGCCTTGAGCTGGCGAATTGGACTGGCCACGCTGGAAAACAGCGTGGACCTATAGGTTGGATCCCTCCTTGCTCCAGCTGAGGGATTAGCAGCATGCTAGTAATTGGGGCTGGATGACCTTCCTGTAATTCGGGATCGAGTCTCTGCCCTTGTGCCACTGCACATTACAGTACCATGGCTGCTGGTCAGAATGAGCACCCTGTAAGGAGGGTCCAAGTCTCATGAGTCACTATTTGTCATGCCAGCCCCGCGCCCCCGAGAAACTCTGTCCAGGGTCCCTGCCCATCACCCTCCCTTGCCAGCTGGCCTGGAATTGCACCGCCTCGCCTCTCTGTGGCTCATGGCCTGGCCGCTGGAGATGAGACATTCTGCAGCCGTTGCTGGTAAGTTCCAAAAGAGATGCTCCTCTGGCATTGTTTGAAGCAAATTGATGACAAGTAGTGCCATCATGTCTCATGCCTCTCCCTCTGTGTGTGTGTCTCTCTGCTTCCAGGGTTGCCAAGGAAGAGAAGAAAGAAGGAAGGACGGTGCGAGGAAAAATCCGTCGGACAGGAGGAAAGGAAAGGGAGGAAGCCCCTGAAGCTGGAGGGGAAGGAATGGGACCCTGGACAGAGTGAGCCCCCCCAAAAAATTAAGAGCCTCTGGTCACTTAAGGCCTTTTCATACTTTGAGCAGTGTGGCCTTCCCTGTAAGTAGGGTTCAGGTCTGTGCTCTGTTGGCAGTGTGCTCATTTAGCTGGCTAGCGGGAGTGACTGCCCTGTAAGTAGGGTGCAAGTCACGGTCCTGTGGCTTATGGGGGATCTTGAGCTCTGTGGAAGCCGGTGCAGCGTGACCTCCCTGCAATTCAGGAGAAGGTGGCTGTCTTTTAGGCTCTTGGCACAAGTCTTCTGTAGCAGCCTACTGGGAAGGGACCGCCCTGTAATTCAGGTGCAGGTCGAATCCCACTCATTTGGAAGGGATTAGCAGGAGCTTCGTGCCATTGGTACTGAGACCTGCCTGTAATTTGGGTTCAGGGCTCTGCCCTCTTGTCCTTTTGGCATTGTGGCCTGTTGCTAATGTAGCTGCCGTGACCACCCTGTACCGGGGGGGAAGGTCGCATGTCTCCTGCTCACGAGGGCTTAGAACTAGCTTTGTACCATGGCCTGGGTGACCACCCTGTATGGAGGGTTCTGGTCTCTGAACATAGCGCTCTCTTATGCGGCTAGACAGAGTGACCACTGTGTTCTTAGGGAGGGAGTTTCCTCCTCTTGCTTATGCGGCAGCCTGTGTTGGAGCAGTCTGACCACCCTGTAATGAGGGTTCAGGTCGGCCCTTTGGCCTACGGCAGCTGGATAGTGAGAGTGACTGCCCTGTAATGCGGGTGCAAGTCACCAGGATGCCGCTGATAGGGGAAATTGAGCGCTTTAGGCCCCTGAGCACCGGGACCTTCCTGTAATGAATGCTGGGGTCTCTGTTTCAGCCTAGTCAGCGTGGCAATCCTGTTAATCAGGGGACATGTCGCGTACTTCCCGCTTTTATGCAACACATTGTGGCCCTTGCTCTCTCTTGTCCGGCATGACCTCCCTGTAATTGAGGGAAAGGTCCTTGCCCGCCTCTCGTTGGCCATTAATATGCCTTGAGCTGGCGAATTGGACTGGCCAAGCTGGAAAACAGCGTGGACCTATAGGTTGGATCCCTCCTTGCTCCAGCTGAGGGATTAGCAGCATGCTAGTAATTGGGGCTGGATGACCTTCCTGTAATTCGGGATCGAGTCTCTGCCCTTGTGCCACTGCACATTACAGTACCATGGCTGCTGGTCAGAATGAGCACCCTGTAAGGAGGGTCCAAGTCTCATGAGTCACTATTTGTCGTGCCAGCCCCGCGCCCCCGAGAAACTCTGTCCAGGGTCCCTGCCCATCACCCTCCCTTGCCAGCTGGCCTGGAATTGCACCGCCTCGCCTCTCTGTGGCTCATGGCCTGGCCGCTGGAGATGAGACATTCTGCAGCCGTTGCTGGTAAGTTCCAAAAGAGATGCTCCTCTGGCATTGTTTGAAGCAAATTGATGACAAGTAGTGCCATCATGTCTCATGCCTCTCCCTCTGTGTGTGTGTCTCTCTGCTTCCAGGGTTGCCAAGGAAGAGAAGAAAGAAGGAAGGACGGCGCGAGGAAAAATCCGTCGGACAGGAGGAAAGGAAAGGGAGGAAGCCCCTGAAGCTGGAGGGGAAGGAATGGGACCCTGGACAGAGTGAGCCCCCCCAAAAAATTAAGAGCCTCTGGTCACTTAAGGCCTTTTCATACTTTGAGCAGTGTGGCCTTCCCTGTAAGTAGGGTTCAGGTCTGTGCTCTGTTGGCAGTGTGCTCATTTAGCTGGCTAGCGGGAGTGACTGCCCTGTAAGTAGGGTGCAAGTCACGGTCCTGTGGCTTATGGGGGATCTTGAGCTCTGTGGAAGCCGGTGCAGCGTGACCTCCCTGCAATTCAGGAGAAGGTGGCTGTCTTTTAGGCTCTTGGCACGAGTCTTCTGTAGCAGCCTACTGGGAAGGGACCGCCCTGTAATTCAGGTGCAGGTCGAATCCCACTCATTTGGAAGGGATTAGCAGGAGCTTCGTGCCATTGGTACTGAGACCTGCCTGTAATTTGGGTTCAGGGCTCTGCCCTCTTGTCCTTTTGGCATTGTGGCCTGTTGCTAATGTAGCTGCCGTGACCACCCTGTACCGGGGGGGAAGGTCGCATGTCTCCTGCTCACGAGGGCTTAGAACTAGCTTTGTACCATGGCCTGGGTGACCACCCTGTATGGAGGGTTCTGGTCTCTGAACATAGCGCTCTCTTATGCGGCTAGACAGAGTGACCACTGTGTTCTTAGGGAGGGAGTTTCCTCCTCTTGCTTATGCGGCAGCCTGTGTTGGAGCAGTCTGACCACCCTGTAATGAGGGTTCAGGTCGGCCCTTTGGCCTACGGCAGCTGGATAGTGAGAGTGACTGCCCTGTAATGCGGGTGCAAGTCACCAGGATGCCGCTGATAGGGGAAATTGAGCGCTTTAGGCCCCTGAGCACCGGGACCTTCCTGTAATGAATGCTGGGGTCTCTGTTTCAGCCTAGTCAGCGTGGCAATCCTGTTAATCAGGGGACATGTCGCGTACTTCCCGCTTTTATGCAACACATTGTGGCCCTTGCTCTCTCTTGTCCGGCATGACCTCCCTGTAATTGAGCGAAAGGTCCTTGCCCGCCTCTCCTTGGCCATTAATATGCCTTGAGCTGGCGAATTGGACTGGCCACGCTGGAAAACAGCGTGGACCTATAGGTTGGATCCCTCCTTGCTCCAGCTGAGGGATTAGCAGCATGCTAGTAATTGGGGCTGGATGACCTTCCTGTAATTCGGGATCGAGTCTCTGCCCTTGTGCCACTGCACATTACAGTACCATGGCTGCTGGTCAGAATGAGCACCCTGTAAGGAGGGTCCAAGTCTCATGAGTCACTATTTGTCGTGCCAGCCCCGCGCCCCCGAGAAACTCTGTCCAGGGTCCCTGCCCATCACCCTCCCTTGCCAGCTGGCCTGGAATTGCACCGCCTCGCCTCTCTGTGGCTCATGGCCTGGCCGCTGGAGATGAGACATTCTGCAGCCGTTGCTGGTAAGTTCCAAAAGAGATGCTCCTCTGGCATTGTTTGAAGCAAATTGATGACAAGTAGTGCCATCATGTCTCATGCCTCTCCCTCTGTGTGTGTGTCTCTCTGCTTCCAGGGTTGCCAAGGAAGAGAAGAAAGAAGGAAGGACGGTGCGAGGAAAAATCCGTCGGACAGGAGGAAAGGAAAGGGAGGAAGCCCCTGAAGCTGGAGGGGAAGGAATGGGACCCTGGACAGAGTGAGCCCCCCCAAAAAATTAAGAGCCTCTGGTCACTTAAGGCCTTTTCATACTTTGAGCAGTGTGGCCTTCCCTGTAAGTAGGGTTCAGGTCTGTGCTCTGTTGGCAGTGTGCTCATTTAGCTGGCTAGCGGGAGTGACTGCCCTGTAAGTAGGGTGCAAGTCACGGTCCTGTGGCTTATGGGGGATCTTGAGCTCTGTGGAAGCCGGTGCAGCGTGACCTCCCTGCAATTCAGGAGAAGGTGGCTGTCTTTTAGGCTCTTGGCACGAGTCTTCTGTAGCAGCCTACTGGGAAGGGACCGCCCTGTAATTCAGGTGCAGGTCGAATCCCACTCATTTGGAAGGGATTAGCAGGAGCTTCGTGCCATTGGTACTGAGACCTGCCTGTAATTTGGGTTCAGGGCTCTGCCCTCTTGTCCTTTTGGCATTGTGGCCTGTTGCTAATGTAGCTGCCGTGACCACCCTGTACCGGGGGGGAAGGTCGCATGTCTCCTGCTCACGAGGGCTTAGAACTAGCTTTGTACCATGGCCTGGGTGACCACCCTGTATGGAGGGTTCTGGTCTCTGAACATAGCGCTCTCTTATGCGGCTAGACAGAGTGACCACTGTGTTCTTAGGGAGGGAGTTTCCTCCTCTTGCTTATGCGGCAGCCTGTGTTGGAGCAGTCTGACCACCCTGTAATGAGGGTTCAGGTCGGCCCTTTGGCCTACGGCAGCTGGATAGTGAGAGTGACTGCCCTGTAATGCGGGTGCAAGTCACCAGGATGCCGCTGATAGGGGAAATTGAGCGCTTTAGGCCCCTGAGCACCGGGACCTTCCTGTAATGAATGCTGGGGTCTCTGTTTCAGCCTAGTCAGCGTGGCAATCCTGTTAATCAGGGGACATGTCGCGTACTTCCCGCTTTTATGCAACACATTGTGGCCCTTGCTCTCTCTTGTCCGGCATGACCTCCCTGTAATTGAGCGAAAGGTCCTTGCCCGCCTCTCCTTGGCCATTAATATGCCTTGAGCTGGCGAATTGGACTGGCCACGCTGGAAAACAGCGTGGACCTATAGGTTGGATCCCTCCTTGCTCCAGCTGAGGGATTAGCAGCATGCTAGTAATTGGGGCTGGATGACCTTCCTGTAATTCGGGATCGAGTCTCTGCCCTTGTGCCACTGCACATTACAGTACCATGGCTACTGGTCAGAATGAGCACCCTGTAAGGAGGGTCCAAGTCTCATGAGTCACTATTTGTCGTGCCAGCCCCGCGCCCCCGAGAAACTCTGTCCAGGGTCCCTGCCCATCACCCTCCCTTGCCAGCTGGCCTGGAATTGCACCGCCTCGCCTCTCTGTGGCTCATGGCCTGGCCGCTGGAGATGAGACATTCTGCAGCCGTTGCTGGTAAGTTCCAAAAGAGATGCTCCTCTGGCATTGTTTGAAGCAAATTGATGACAAGTAGTGCCATCATGTCTCATGCCTCTCCCTCTGTGTGTGTGTCTCTCTGCTTCCAGGGTTGCCAAGGAAGAGAAGAAAGAAGGAAGGACGGCGCGAGGAAAAATCCGTCGGACAGGAGGAAAGGAAAGGGAGGAAGCCCCTGAAGCTGGAGGGGAAGGAATGGGACCCTGGACAGAGTGAGCCCCCCCAAAAAATTAAGAGCCTCTGGTCACTTAAGGCCTTTTCATACTTTGAGCAGTGTGGCCTTCCCTGTAAGTAGGGTTCAGGTCTGTGCTCTGTTGGCAGTGTGCTCATTTAGCTGGCTAGCGGGAGTGACTGCCCTGTAAGTAGGGTGCAAGTCACGGTCCTGTGGCTTATGGGGGATCTTGAGCTCTGTGGAAGCCGGTGCAGCGTGACCTCCCTGCAATTCAGGAGAAGGTGGCTGTCTTTTAGGCTCTTGGCACGAGTCTTCTGTAGCAGCCTACTGGGAAGGGACCGCCCTGTAATTCAGGTGCAGGTCGAATCCCACTCATTTGGAAGGGATTAGCAGGAGCTTCATGCCATTGGTACTGAGACCTGCCTGTAATTTGGGTTCAGGGCTCTGCCCTCTTGTCCTTTTGGCATTGTGGCCTGTTGATAATGTAGCTGCCGTGACCACCCTGTACCGGGGGGGAAGGTCGCATGTCTCCTGCTCACGAGGGCTTAGAACTAGCTTTGTACCATGGCCTGGGTGACCACCCTGTATGGAGGGTTCTGGTCTCTGAACATAGCGCTCTCTTATGCGGCTAGACAGAGTGACCACTGTGTTCTTAGGGAGGGAGTTTCCTCCTCTTGCTTATGCGGCAGCCTGTGTTGGAGCAGTCTGACCACCCTGTAATGAGGGTTCAGGTCGGCCCTTTGGCCTACGGCAGCTGGATAGTGAGAGTGACTGCCCTGTAATGCGGGTGCAAGTCACCAGGATGCCGCTGATAGGGGAAATTGAGCGCTTTAGGCCCCTGAGCACCGGGACCTTCCTGTAATGAATGCTGGGGTCTCTGTTTCAGCCTAGTCAGCGTGGCAATCCTGTTAATCAGGGGACATGTCGCGTACTTCCCGCTTTTATGCAACACATTGTGGCCCTTGCTCTCTCTTGTCCGGCATGACCTCCCTGTAATTGAGCGAAAGGTCCTTGCCCGCCTCTCCTTGGCCATTAATATGCCTTGAGCTGGCGAATTGGACTGGCCACGCTGGAAAACAGCGTGGACCTATAGGTTGGATCCCTCCTTGCTCCAGCTGAGGGATTAGCAGCATGCTAGTAATTGGGGCTGGATGACCTTCCTGTAATTCGGGATCGAGTCTCTGCCCTTGTGCCACTGCACATTACAGTACCATGGCTACTGGTCAGAATGAGCACCCTGTAAGGAGGGTCCAAGTCTCATGAGTCACTATTTGTCGTGCCAGCCCCGCGCCCCCGAGAAACTCTGTCCAGGGTCCCTGCCCATCACCCTCCCTTGCCAGCTGGCCTGGAATTGCACCGCCTCGCCTCTCTGTGGCTCATGGCCTGGCCGCTGGAGATGAGACATTCTGCAGCCGTTGCTGGTAAGTTCCAAAAGAGATGCTCCTCTGGCATTGTTTGAAGCAAATTGATGACAAGTAGTGCCATCATGTCTCATGCCTCTCCCTCTGTGTGTGTGTCTCTCTGGTTCCAGGGTTGCCAAGGAAGAGAAGAAAGAAGGAAGGACGGCGCGAGGAAAAATCCGTCGGACAGGAGGAAAGGAAAGGGAGGAAGCCCCTGAAGCTGGAGGGGAAGGAATGGGACCCTGGACAGAGTGAGCCCCCCCAAAAAATTAAGAGCCTCTGGTCACTTAAGGCCTTTTCATACTTTGAGCAGTGTGGCCTTCCCTGTAAGTAGGGTTCAGGTCTGTGCTCTCTTGGCAGTGTGCTCATTTAGCTGGCTAGCGGGAGTGACTGCCCTGTAAGTAGGGTGCAAGTCACGGTCCTGTGGCTTATGGGGGATCTTGAGCTCTGTGGAAGCCGGTGCAGCGTGACCTCCCTGCAATTCAGGAGAAGGTGGCTGTCTTTTAGGCTCTTGGCACGAGTCTTCTGTAGCAGCCTACTGGGAAGGGACCGCCCTGTAATTCAGGTGCAGGTCGAATCCCACTCATTTGGAAGGGATTAGCAGGAGCTTCGTGCCATTGGTACTGAGACCTGCCTGTAATTTGGGTTCAGGGCTCTGCCCTCTTGTCCTTTTGGCATTGTGGCCTGTTGCTAATGTAGCTGCCGTGACCACCCTGTACCGGGGGGGAAGGTCGCATGTCTCCTGCTCACGAGGGCTTAGAACTAGCTTTGTACCATGGCCTGGGTGACCACCCTGTATGGAGGGTTCTGGTCTCTGAACATAGCGCTCTCTTATGCGGCTAGACAGAGTGACCACTGTGTTCTTAGGGAGGGAGTTTCCTCCTCTTGCTTATGCGGCAGCCTGTGTTGGAGCAGTCTGACCACCCTGTAATGAGGGTTCAGGTCGGCCCTTTGGCCTACGGCAGCTGGATAGTGAGAGTGACTGCCCTGTAATGCGGGTGCAAGTCACCAGGATGCCGCTGATAGGGGAAATTGAGCGCTTTAGGCCCCTGAGCACCGGGACCTTCCTGTAATGAATGCTAGGGTCTCTGTTTCAGCCTAGTCAGCGTGGCAATCCTGTTAATCAGGGGACATGTCGCGTACTTCCCGCTTTTATGCAACACATTGTGGCCCTTGCTCTCTCTTGTCCGGCATGACCTCCCTGTAATTGAGCGAAAGGTCCTTGCCCGCCTCTCCTTGGCCATTAATATGCCTTGAGCTGGCGAATTGGACTGGCCACGCTGGAAAACAGCGTGGACCTATAGGTTGGATCCCTCCTTGCTCCAGCTGAGGGATTAGCAGCATGCTAGTAATTGGGGCTGGATGACCTTCCTGTAATTCGGGATCGAGTCTCTGCCCTTGTGCCACTGCACATTACAGTACCATGGCTGCTGGTCAGAATGAGCACCCTGTAAGGAGGGTCCAAGTCTCATGAGTCACTATTTGTCGTGCCAGCCCCGCGCCCCCGAGAAACTCTGTCCAGGGTCCCTGCCCATCACCCTCCCTTGCCAGCTGGCCTGGAATTGCACCGCCTCGCCTCTCTGTGGCTCATGGCCTGGCCGCTGGAGATGAGACATTCTGCAGCCGTTGCTGGTAAGTTCCAAAAGAGATGCTCCTCTGGCATTGTTTGAAGCAAATTGATGACAAGTAGTGCCATCGTGTCTCATGCCTCTCCCTCTGTGTGTGTGTCTCTCTGGTTCCAGGGTTGCCAAGGAAGAGAAGAAAGAAGGAAGGACGGTGCGAGGAAAAATCCGTCGGACAGGAGGAAAGGAAAGGGAGGAAGCCCCTGAAGCTGGAGGGGAAGGAATGGGACCCTGGACAGAGTGAGCCCCCCCAAAAAATTAAGAGCCTCTGGTCACTTAAGGCCTTTTCATACTTTGAGCAGTGTGGCCTTCCCTGTAAGTAGGGTTCAGGTCTGTGCTCTGTTGGCAGTGTGCTCATTTAGCTGGCTAGCGGGAGTGACTGCCCTGTAAGTAGGGTGCAAGTCACGGTCCTGTGGCTTATGGGGGATCTTGAGCTCTGTGGAAGCCGGTGCAGCGTGACCTCCCTGCAATTCAGGAGAAGGTGGCTGTCTTTTAGGCTCTTGGCACGAGTCTTCTGTAGCAGCCTACTGGGAAGGGACCGCCCTGTAATTCAGGTGCAGGTCGAATCCCACTCATTTGGAAGGGATTAGCAGGAGCTTCGTGCCATTGGTACTGAGACCTGCCTGTAATTTGGGTTCAGGGCTCTGCCCTCTTGTCCTTTTGGCATTGTGGCCTGTTGATAATGTAGCTGCCGTGACCACCCTGTACCGGGGGGGAAGGTCGCATGTCTCCTGCTCACGAGGGCTTAGAACTAGCTTTGTACCATGGCCTGGGTGACCACCCTGCATGGAGGGTTCTGGTCTCTGAACATAGCGCTCTCTTATGCGGCTAGACAGAGTGACCACTGTGTTCTTAGGGAGGGAGTTTCCTCCTCTTGCTTATGCGGCAGCCTGTGTTGGAGCAGTCTGACCACCCTGTAATGAGGGTTCAGGTCGGCCCTTTGGCCTACGGCAGCTGGATAGTAAGAGTGACTGCCCTGTAATGCGGGTGCAAGTCACCAGGATGCCGCTGATAGGGGAAATTGAGCGCTTTAGGCCCCTGAGCACCGGGACCTTCCTGTAATGAATGCTGGGGTCTCTGTTTCAGCCTAGTCAGCGTGGCAATCCTGTTAATCAGGGGACATGTCGCGTACTTCCCGCTTTTATGCAACACATTGTGGCCCTTGCTCTCTCTTGTCCGGCATGACCGCCCTGTAATTGAGGGAAAGGTCCTTGCCCGCCTCTCCTTGGCCATTAATATGCCTTGAGCTGGCTAATTGGACTGGCCACGCTGGAAAACAGCGTGGACGTATAGGTTGTATCCCTCCTTGCTCCAGCTGAGGGATTAGCAACATGCTAGTAATTGGGGCTGGATGACCTTCCTGTAATTCGGGATCGAGTCTCTGCCCTTGTGCCACTGCACATTACAGTACCATGGCTGCTGGTCAGAATGAGCACCCTGTAAGGAGGGTTCAAGTCTCATGAGTCACTATTTGTCGTGCCAGCCCCGCGCCCCCGAGAAACTCTGTCCAGGGTCCCTGCCCATCACCCTCCCTTGCCAGTTGGCCTGGAATTGCACCGCCTCGCCTCTCTGTGGCTCATGGCCTGGCCGCTGGAGATGAGACATTCTGCAGCCGTTGCTGGTAAGTTCCAAAAGAGATGCTCCTCTGGCATTGTTTGAAGCATATTGATGACAAGTAGTGCCATCGTGTCTCATGCCTCTCCCTCTGTGTGTGTGTCTCTCTGGTTCCAGGGTTGCCAAGGAAGAGAAGAAACAAGGAAGGTGCTAGGAAATATCCATCGGACAGGAGGAAAGGAAAAGGAGGAAGCCCCTGAAGCTAAAGGAGAAGGAAAGGGACGCTGGACAGGGCAAGCACCCTGAAATTAAGAGTATCTGGTTACTTAAGGGTGTTAAGCCTTTCATATTTTGAGTAGTTTGGCCTCACTGTACGTAAGGTTGGCAGTCTGCTTATTTAGCTTTCTAGCACGTGTGACTGCCCTGTAACGTGGGTTCAAGTCATCAGTATGCGGTTCTTATGGGATATTGTCTCACTTTTGACGTTAATATGGATGGAGCTGGCGAATTTGACTGACCACCCTGAAAAACAGGGACCTATAGATTGGTTACCTCCTTGATCTATGTGTACTATTAGTAGCATTTTAGTTATTGGGACCAGGTGACCTCCCTGTAGCTAGAGTTTGAGTACGCTCCCTTTTGTCTTTCCACATGATGCTACTGTGGCCGCTGGTCAGAATGAGCACCCTGTAAGTAGGGTGCAAGTCTTACCAGTTACTACTTGTCATGCGTCCATGAAACTCTGTCCAGAGTCCCTTCCTATCACTCTTCCTGGAATTCTGCAGCCAACTGTCATTGCTTCCAGTACGCCTCATCGATGGATTTGGGACATTCTGCAGTAGCTGCTGCTAAGTTGCTAAAGAGATGTTCCCTTTTCATCTTTGGAATTCTGTATTTCTGAGGTTACATACATCCTGTCAACATGTAGGAATTGTATATCTGTGTTATTCTGATATACTTCCATCATTAATTATATAATAATGTCACTTACAGAATAAATTTAAGCTAACCTTCTTCATTAATTGAACGTTTAGAACAATACTAGGTATTCCTTATGTATCTCATGCTTAATATTGTCATAGAAAATTGTTTTTTCTCTTCACGTTTATAACCATTTTCACGATTAGAACATCTTAACTCCTTTGAAGGATAAGCTCAGGAAACTGGCTCCCCTCTTTCTGCTGTTTAATGCTGTTAAAAAGCAGTTTAATATAAGAAACTTAATCTCAAATTTTAAGTGTTATTTTAAGAAAATTGTTCATGAACCACAATACCAATGATTGAATGATTTACTGCAGCATTCTTTAATTCTTTCTAACCATGGAGCATTGATAATACAGATGTATTGTCTCCCTTGAAAAGGTCTTAGAAGTCAGTCTGGAAAACATACTTTGTGCATCATATGTTCAGATTCCATTGCAAATGGAATAGGACTGTTGGGTTCATTCATGAAAGTTTAACATTTATGATTCCTTCTTAGCCATTTTGATATTTTTAATTAGGAATCTTGGATTTAGCCAGTAGTCATTTTCATATTCTTAGTCTTTTAGTGACAGCAAATTGTTCAGAACAGAAGAGCCAACTTGCTTTTGGCTACTCTAAGAAGGCCACTGAAGAACCCATTTTGCCATTGTGCATATTATATACACTTAACCCTTCTCCCAGCCCTAATAAAATCTTCTTTAATACCAGAACAGTGCAAATTTTAAAATGTAGACTTGAAGTAAATTTCTACCTATTTTGAGGTGCTTGTATTCTACACAAAAAAACCCTTGAGATATTTTAAAGTTGAAAGGTTTGTTAATGCTTACTCCAGATAACAGCTTAAGTAATATTTTGAGATCTCCGTATCATACTTGTAAAAAGAAGCAACAAAACTAAATGTTTGTCTGGAAACTAGTAGGTAGGGTATTCGTCGGTTTTGCAACTTTCAAATACATACTCTGCTTTAACTGTCACACCAACCAAATTATATCACATATTCAATTTTAACTTTGCCCCCGTTGTGTTAGGGTGTTTTTGATAGGTGTGTATTGGTAGTGGTATTTATCTGGTTTTTTTTAACTATGATATTAAATGAAAGCTATAGGCTGATGTTGTGGAGAGTTTATGTAGGAATTTCTGTCAAATGTTAGCTATTAATATTGTTAGTGCAGAAGTGAAGTTTTGTGATTATTGTTTTTGAGGTCTGGTATGAAAAAGGGTTGTGACTTGCTGAAAATTATAGATAGGTTTGGATATCTGTATCATTGGATGTAGCTTAGATGGTAAAGTTGAGGTTGTATGTGTGTACTACATGGAGCTTAAAGGGCAAGTTGAGGTTGTTTGTAGTGTGCTGTTTGGATGGTGTGAAGGTTATCATAGGGTGTGTATTTGAAAGTGGCAAAATTTTATTAAGATCAATATACAGCCAGCCCTATTCATCACTTTCTCTCTTGAATAATTCCAAAATGGGATGAAGAGAACTTTGTACAATTTATATTCATAGGGATCTTCAGGAATTATATATTTCCCCTAGGCCCATGCACAATTTAAGGTTCTCTTGAGCCTTTAATAGGCTCCAAGTATAATAATTACTAAAAATCAATGTATTCTGATGAAATTTTATGAAATGCTTTAATAAGGTTTGATTATTGCTACCTGATAGAACTTTAATACTTCATGTTAAAATCTTAGGTTTAACTTCAGCTGTCATTACCATATTGCATTCTTTTTCTTTCTGTAACTTATATTAATGTGATTTACTTAAAGTTTATCAATTCAGGGTTAGTCTTAACTCATTCTGTCTCTGGATTCCAATAAAGTTTCTATGATTTTCTTTAATTGTGGTTTTAAGTCTTTAATTAATTGGCTTTGGAATTAGCTAGCACATATTTCATTGGCATTAGCTAGCACATATTTCTCATGGAATGATGCCCATATTTCATTTTTCTCTTGCTCTTTGTAATGGCACTTTGGTTCCTGCATGTCACTTTATGTACTGCCCACAGGCCTCCAGTCATCTGTAGATTTTCCACTCTTATGGATCTTCTGAATTCTACAGAAGCAGACCAATTCCTGCACATGTAATATATAAGGCCCCTGGCTACGTCTAGACTGGCATGATTTTCCGGAAATGCTTTTAACGGAAAAGTTTTCCGTTAAAAGCATTTTCGGAAAAGAGCGTCTAGATTGGCACGGACGCTTTTCTGCAAAAGCACTTTTTGCGGAAAAGCGTTCGTGGCCAATCTAGATGCACTTTTGTGGAAAAAACCCCCGATTGCCATTTTCGCGATCGGGGCTTTTTTTCGCAAAACAAATCTCAGCTGTCTACCCTGGCCCTTTTGTGCAAAAGTTTTGCACAAAAGGGACTTTTTCCCGAACAGGAGCAGCATAGTATTTCCGCAAAAAGCACTGATCTCTTACAGTAGGAAGTCAGTGCTTTTGCGGAAATTCAAGTGGCCAGTGTAGACAGCTGGCAAGTTTTTTCGGAAAAGTGGCTGATTTTCCGGAAAAACTGGCTAGTCTAGACACAGCCCCTATGTTTTATATGGTAAGAGTGGCATAAAACAGGTGCGACTCTATACCCCCACACCTATCTCCACCCCCGTTTTTCTGTACATTCTACTACAAGTAGATTTACAAGTAGTCAAATAAATATGAGGAGTAATACTACATTAATATGCACTTGATATCAAGAAATTTATGGTATTTCATGTACAAAAACCTACTGTATTGAAAATGTAACTGCATGTGGATGAGAGAAATGGAGAAAAAAATGTTAAGTATCATACCTTGTTCTAATTCTAAGATCAAAACTTTAATTCATTATTCGCCAAGAACGTTGGCTTTTTCCCTTGTTATTTGGTAATTCATTGATTTTCCACCAAATGCTTTTTATTTATTGAAATATATGTGGTAGCGTTAGGGTGTAATTTCTATTATATTACTCTATCCATATGACTTAATATTCAAAAATAATCAATTTGCAAAGTACATAATTTAATAGGATAGATCATCCATCTGTGGTATGAAAACAGAAAGAGAGACGAGGGCTTAAAAAGAAAAAATATCCAACACAACTTGCTAGAAGACACAGAATATTTACATACACAGTGACTGATTTGTATGACAGAAAGAGGTCGAAAGCATTGTTTTTCCAATGAAGTTGAATCAGTGTGGACCTCAATATTTACAGATTCTTTACAGATCTAATGGCTGCACTTTGTTTATAGACTGGTGTGGGGTTGGATGATAACATGTCTCAGGAACCCACTGTTGCCATCTTTTGCAAGTAAGGGGCTAGATCTTATCTCATGATGATGAGAGAAGTTCATGCTTCAAAATTTGCTTGAGTCTAGGGGCAGGGAACAGGGGAAGGCAAGACCCTCACCCTTGGACTGAACAACTAAGCAGTGCTACAGGAAGATCTCTCTGGCCCTCCGCCTCCAAACCCTAAGTCATGTTCTGAGGAGGGAAGTCATTAAAGGACCCCACAGTATAGGGGTCCATTTCCCTTGCTTCATATAAGTCAGTGGTTCTCCAACTGTGGGTTGGTACTAAGGATGTTAAGGACTAGTCTACTAGTCGACTAGCCTACCCACCCCCTTGCTGCCTCTGTCAGATAGAGGCAGTAACGAGAGGGAAGAGGAAGTACTTTAAAGCAGCAGTGCGCATGGAGACTGGGGTACTAGTTGCTTCCCTCCTGCCCTTGCTACCTCTGTCAGACAGAGGTAGTAATGAGAGGGAAGAGGGAGTACTTCAAAGTGGCAGTGCCGCTGATTCAGAACATTCAGCAGCTCATTAGTTTGAGCTGTTTGATAGAAAGTGTCAGTTCACAACAGGAAATCTAGCACAACAAATGTTAGGAGCATCTGTCTCCATCTAGTGTTCATTATTCTGCACTCACACACAGCTGTTCTACATAATGTGCAAGTCATTTTTCTGAACAGAGGAGAGGGAGGAGGGGGGCCCGGGGTATGGGCTCAGTGATATGCTGCTGCTTTGAAATGCCGTGACAGCATTTCAAAGAGGCAGAGCAACACAGCTGACCCTGGGTGCCATGCAGTGCTCCCCCTTTTGAAACTAATCAGGGCTGAGTAATGCCCAGATCAGGTTTAGATGCATGACTTATGAATCCAAAAGCATCTACAATAAGTTTCATCTTCTAGTTAGGGGACTGTCATTTGAAAATGCCTGGAGAATGGGAAGTTGGCAGCCTGAAGTAGAGCCTTGTACATAACTGACATGATTTTTTTAGTGCTCCACTGCTTTTGTAAACCTATTCAGTTGCATGATAATATAGTTTTGATCTTATTTATTTGCTGTTCAGGCTATTTCTAAATGAACACCAGTCTAACATAACACATTTTCAGAAGTTTCCACAGGCAATAGAAAGTGGACTCCAGAAAACCATGCTCAACCCAAAAAAGTGAAACATTTACTTTCCAATCTCTATTAAGCACCATGTTAATACTTTTGCTGGATCAAGTGCTGGTTATTCCACATTTAGGTATTCTTGCAGGCTGGCAGACACAGAATCCACATTTTACAATCTCTTACTCCCAGGATGCACTGTTAGCCTCCCTTCTGTAACCAGGCTTATTTTGTGAGGGTGGGTAAGTTATATAAAAATTTCATTTATAGAGCTGCTTTCAGCTGCTGCTTGCAAACTTCTTCACAATCATTAATAATGCTTCCCAATATCCCTGCCGGGTAGGCACATGTTGTTGTGTCATTCCACAAGTTGTGAAAACTGAGAAACGAAGAGGTAAAGTGACCTGATGAAGATCATTCAAACAGCAAATCAGCTGCAGAATTGATTATACAACACAGGGATTAAGTTTAAAACAGGAGATAAAAACTGCCTTGGAAACATCTGCTATACAGTTTATCATTTTATGGATTTATCATTAGTTTTATTGTTCAATGCTGGAGATAAATCAAATGTTTGATGTTAGAGAATAAAATTCACCCCAGTGCACAAGGCCCTGTGTTTTACTTATGGTGTATAAAGAAGGTATTTAATAAGAGTGTGGGCAGATTGCTGTGAGCCATATGTACTTCATAAAGGGCTGCTAACCTTCTTGGATGCCAGGGGACTGTACAATACAGGGAGGTGCAAAGGGATGGGCCACCCAGTCTTGTATGGTAATACTTCTCGGTTAATTGTAGCCCTCCTGGATGAAAAGGGCTGTAACTGTACAATCCTCTAACAAGCACTTAACAGAGTGTTATATTGCAGACTGTTCACTGAAACTTTACATGACCAACTTGCTCAACAGGGTTTGATCAGTACTCTGTTTCCCATTCAGTTCAGAACACTGTGCACTGTCTAGAATACTCATTCTTTTAGGATGCTGTAAAAAACACACCTGTTTGTGTTGCCTTTCCCATGAGGAAGAGAAATACGGAATGGTCAGGAGCATGAATTTCAAAGATGCTGAGTACCCACACCTCCCACTGACTTCAGTAAGAAATTTGGGGGGCAGTGCCTCTGAAAATGAGCCCCACCTTGGTTGTTTGCCTTGCTCCTTTTAGTTTTCCTCTTCCAAATACAGGCAGTCCCCAGGTTACGCGGATCCAACTTACGTCGGATCCGCACTTACGAATGGGGCTTATCTCGCCCTGGAGGACGCGGGCGTCAGGACCGCCCAGACGCTCTGCGGTCCCGCCACCCACGTCCTCCGGGGTGAGAAAAGCTGCTCCGCGTCTCCCTGGTCTGCTGGGGGGAGCCCAGCAGACCAGGGAGACGCGGGCGGCGGGACCGAGATGCGCCGTGGTCCCGCCGCTCCGGTCCTCCGTGTCTCCCTGGTCTGCTGGGGCGGGGGAGTGCAGCTAGTGCGCCCCCTTCCCCCCCCAGCAGACCAGGCTTTTCTCGGGATGCCTGTGGTAGAGCAGTTGGGGCGCTGCCGGTTGGTCCCGCAGCGCCGCTCTCGGCGCTACTGGACCAACCCGGCAGCACCCCAGCTGCTCTGCCCCAGGCGTCCCCAAGTCAGCCACTGCTGAAACTGACCAGCACTGACTACAGGAAGCCCGAGGCAGAGTTGCTCTGCCCCAGGCTTCCTGGAATCAGCCGCTGATCAGTTTCAGCAGCAGCTGACTTGGGGACGCCTGGGGTTCTTAAGTTGAATCTGTATGTAAGTCGGAACTGGTGTCCAGATTCAGCCGCTGTTGAAACTGATCAGCGGCTGATTCCAGGAAGCCCGGGGCAGAGCAGCTCTGCCTCTGGCTTCCTGTAGTCAGCCGCTGGTCAGTTTCAGCAGTGGCTGAATTTGGACACCAGTTCCAACTTACATACAGATTCAATTTAAGAACAAACCTACAGTCCCTATCTTGTACGTAACCCAGGGACTGCCTGTATGGGCACATGAACCTGATTTTGACCCACGAGAAGCAGAGCAGATGCTCCCTAATCAAATGTTTATTTAACCCTGAATTTAACACTCAAATACTTTGAAGATGGAAGCTATAGAAATAAATAGCTGAGATAATGTCAGAAAATATTATCAGAAGCATTTCCTTTTCCCTTTTCTTGGGCCAACTGGGTCTGTTTTGTGATCTGCCTCTCCTTCCATTCTGTAACATCCTTGTGGCCACAACTATTGCTTACTTGGAAGAATAATATTAGGTAAATATTTAATGTATTTGTATCTGTCTTGTAACATAGAAAAGCTGCTGGAGGCAAGGAGGAGAATACAGTAACAGTGCATACCAAGAAAATCTCCAGGGGCCATCAAAATCCTGCACAACACTGTTTGGGAACTTCTGCCTCATTTCATAAGTGTCATACATTTCTATCAGAAGACATGAAATGCAGACAGAGGTATCCATATGTTGCAAATCAAAGTGAACTGCCCCCTAAGTTACAAAGTGTCTGCTCTGAACAAGACATTTTTTATCAGAAATACAAATCCAAAACAAAATGCTCATATATATATATATATTTGTATATTGCTTTGACAGAAGAAATGTATTCTGATCTCATCTGAGTCTGTGTAAATCTAGAATGACTGTACTGAAAGCACTGAAGTCATATTGGTGTAAAACCAATGAGAGATCATATTCAAGCTCACAATCTTCAGCTAGCAGAGGAGAGTAGTGTAACGTCACTATTTTGCCATCTAGTGGTAAATACTGGGTTATCCAAAATATACTACAACTGTAAGGAAAATAAAGCAATACAAACAGTATTAAAATAATTGCCAATCAGAATGAAATATTAAACCCAAAATGAGCATGCATACAGAATGTATGTAGCATATGATAGCATAAATGTCCAGGAGTGCCATTTTTATTACTTTTTATGTATAAAAGTCACAGCACCTTTGCTTGCACAACAGAATTCCAAATAGCTAGAGCATGAAGAACTCACCTAAATCCTACCAATCGACTTTGTTCCACCTCTCTAGCATGCTTTAACACAATGAGGGGCAACCTCGGGTAGTGAGTGGACTGCACAAGTGGCCCTCCTTCACCTCAGTGGGCTGCAAGAATATTGTAACTAAGACGGTCTCCCAGGATAGGGTAGTTTTGCTACCTGTGCTTACCTACCTAGCATTTGCAAGGTGTCCTGTTTGAACTGTAACAACACTTTGATTGGATACAGAAAGCACACAGGTCTCACAATGTTGTGTGCAATCAGCACATACTTCACTTCACATGCACTTGCTTTAAGTACCGTATATACTCGAGTATAAGCCGACCCGAATATAAGCCGAGGCACCTAATTTTACCCCAAAGAACTGGGAAAAAATATTGACTCGAGTATAAGCCTAGAGTAGGAAATGAGGCAGCTACTGGTAAATGTAAAAAATGAAGATAGATACCAATAAAATTACATGAATATTTATTTCAAAGAAAAACAATAACCTAGCTCTGTAAGTGGAAAAGGGGGTCAACAAAAACAATATGGTTCTGCAGGCACGGCCACAGCTCAGCCCCCGCCGCCCCCGCCCCGCAGCCCCCACGTTCCGGCCCCCTCGCCTGCCAACGAGCCCCCTCTAAACGAACCAGCGGGGGGGGGGGGGGCTGTGAGAGACCAGAGCCGGGCATCGATGGGCCAATGAGCCAGCGGGGGGGGGGGGGGGGGGCTGTGTGAGACCCGGGCCGGGCGTCGATGGGCCAGTGAGCCAGCGGGGGGAGCGGGTGCCGGTGCTGGCTGGATTTTACCACGGGAGGGGAGGGGAGGGGGAGCAGGGAGCAGCGGCTGGTCCTTGTGCACCTGCCCCAGAATCAGGCCCAAGCTCGTGATCAGGGCTCCCGGGCGCTTCCAGAACAGATGCCCACGGTGCCGAGTCGGCTCCTGGCCCAGCTGTTCCCGAGCTCAGCGCTGCACCCGAGCGTCATGGCGAACGGCCCCAAACGCCCTTCCTCCCACGCGGCAAGGGCCCATGGTGCTGGGCAGGCAGGGGCTGGGGGGCCAGGAGAGCCAGGAGGGCAGGGGCTGGGGGGCCGAGGGGGCAGGAACTGGGTGGGCCAGGAGGGCAGGGGCTCGGGGGGACAAGGGGACAGGGAGGCCGGGAGGGCCAGGAGGGCAGGGGCTGGGGGGGACAAGGGGACAGGGGGGCTGAGAGGGTCAGGCAGGCAGGGGCCGGAAGGGCCAGGAGGGCAGGGGCTGGGGGGCCGGAGCTCCGGGCTCACGCCTCTAGACCCGGCCGGCGGCAGAGACGTGCTGAGCCCGCCCGCGAGCAGGAGGCTGACTCGAGTATAAGCCGAGGGGGGCATTTTTCAGCACAAAAACTGTGCTGAAAAACTCGGCTTATACTCGAGTATATACGGTATGTGTCACTTTTTAAATATTGGTAGAAAAAAACACTCAGCAGATGAAAAGCAGTGTAATCTGGCAATCCTGTGCATGAGCAACAGTAAACAAAACGTCTCATGGGCCACTCACAGAACCACAATGGGCCACATGAGTCCCTTAGGTTGCTCACTGCTGCTTTAGTAGCTATAACTAAATACTATCAATGGCTACGTCTACACTGGCATGAATTTCCGAAAATGCTTTTAACAGAAAAGTTTTCCGTTAACAGCATTTTTGGAAAAGCGCGTCTAGATTGGCAAGATGCTTTTCTGCAAAAGCACTTTTTGCGGAAAAGCGTCTGTGGCCAAACTAGACGCGGTTTTCCGCAAAAAAGCCCCGATCGCCTTTTTCACGATCGGGGCTTTTTTGTGGAAAACAGTACTATGCTGTCTACACTGGCCCTTTTGCACAAAAGTCTTTCGGAAAAAGACTTTTGCCTGAACGGGAGCAGCATTGTTTTTCTGGAAAAGCACTGATGATTTTACATGAGATTGTCAGTGCTTTTCCGGAAATTCAAGCGGACAGTGTAGACAGCTGGCAAGTTTTTCTGCAAAAGCAGATGATTTTGAGGAAAAACTTGCCAGTCTACACACAGCCAATTTATTTAAATTAACTGAAGAGAGGGCACCATGTCTGTAATAATCAACCAGATGGAAAAGTTATGTGGAACGAGTATTGATATCAAAACGTTAGCAAATAGTTTTTGTCTGGGTTTTTCTTTTTCTTCTAAGTTGTTTTAACTTTTCACTGTTATTGTATTATGGTAGCAGCTAAAACCTCCAAGCAAAGCTCCACAGTGCTACACAGCTAAAACATAAACACATAACAAAAACAGTCTGTTTCCTAAAGAGCTCACAGGTTAAGTAACTTTTATGCATCTCTGCCATATTTATATAAGCATATATTTGGAATTAGAAGGGTTTTGGTTTGTTTTTCTACAAAGAACATTGGACTCCAATTTCAGACTTCGAATGAACACTTTCTCAAAATTAAAAAGCCAGTGAGAAGATTCTTGATATCCACAATAATAAAGTTGTAGAACTGCCTAGAAGCCAAAGATGACTGGGAATAGAAGATATCTATAGTGGGTGGAAACAACTATCATTAAACATTGAAAAGACAGAAGTGGGTGGAGCTGTGAACTGCTCCTCTTCTAATTACCAGACTCCAGGACTGAGGCTGTACAGTTCCCAACTTCCTGCTCTGCAGTTGCAGGTTCACAGTATGTTAGAGGAGGACTGCATGGCTGAAACTGTGACTATCCACCTGCTTTCTGAGGGAACAGAGTCCAGCTGTAGAAAAAGATTCCAAAACTGGAGACTCTGCTCACCAATTGAGAGCAAGAATGTGTATGTGTAGAAGCTGAGTTCTCTTAGGCTCAAGCCCATTCTGTAGTGGAGGGTCTGTGGGTGAGAATGCGGCCAGGCTCCTCTGTGTCCAGTTAGAATCTAGAGCATTATTCCTCAGGAAGACAAAGGAGCTGGATCTTCTACCTGTTCGCCTGTATTTTTAACCTGATTTTGAGGTCTCGGAGAGCATTGCTACACTATGGAGAAGACTGACCCTCGGGAGGTCAATTTAATGTTCAAGTTAGCAGGTCTAGCGTAGATTCCCAAATTGAACGCTGAAGGTGTGCTCCCACCGGCCTCCTGCAGTGTAGACGCTGCAGTGGCTCAGTTTAAGATAAGCTGATCCCAGCTAGCATTTTGTGTAGCTGGATGGAGTACCTTAAGCCAATCTGCCTGGTCTAGTGCACTCAGGGCCTAAGATAGTTGGGGGCTGGCTCTTCTCTTCCTTTCCTCCTGGGCACTAGCTCAATTAGGAGCTCTTTAATCATCTGACATTAAAAAAAAAATCCTACAAAGAGGGGAAACATGGCTGAATAGTTAAGGAAGAAAGGATAGTACAAGCATGGCAAAACAAAATCAGACAGGGTAAGGCACAAAAGGGGTTACATGTAGCAAGGGGCATACACAAGGCAATACAATGAGAGGCTTGACATACATCGGGAGCAAGAGAAAGATGAAGGAAACTATAGGTCACGTGCTTAACAAGGAAGGCGAGCTAATAACTGAGGGCATCCAGATACGTGAGGCGCTGAATGCTCAGACCCAGTCCATAGCCAACATCTTGGCTGCAGAAGATTCGCCAGGGGCTGAGCTTGCAGGGCTGAGCGCTAGGCTCTGAGCTGCAGCAGCTCCGCGAGGCAGAAACGCTCGGGCCGTTGAAGGAGTAAGAGATCCGGAGCGACTAGGCTCCCACCCCTGCAGCGGGCTCCCTTAATGACGCCCGACTGGAGAGGCTCCCGCTTTGCGCGCTCAGGGGGCCGCCCGGAGGCTGCAGGCGGCGGCGCGCCGGGCTCAGCCCGCTAGGGGGCGGGAAGGCAGCTGCTTGCCGCGTCACTGGGCCCAGGCGAAGGGGCGGGGCCGGCGAGCTCAGCCCCGCCTCCTCTCCCCGGGACTCTTCTGCTGCAGCCCGAGCCGCCGCTCAGCTGAGCGGTGCCGTGCGGCGTCCTGAGCCCGGCTGTGCTGGGAGGCGGAGCCGCTGGGGCCTGGTAAGAGGCGCTGGGGGGGGGGCAGCGGCGCCCAGGGGAGTCGCTGCGCTCGCTTGTCTTTCCGGGGGTGCCCCCGGGGGGTGCCGCCCTGCTCCCGGGCGGCTCCAGCTTCCCCGCGGCAAGGGGGCGGGCAGCAGCGGGGGCCGCCCTGCCCGCGTGGTGGGGGGCGGCGTGCGGGTGCGGCACAGCTCCCAGCCCCGCTGGCGAGAGGGGAGGGGCAGGGCAGACGCGGCGGCTGCCCACGGGAAGGGATCGGTTCCGCATTCCCGCGGCCCATCGCCGCCGAGCTGCAGCCCTTCCCTGCGCCCGGCTGCACCCGCGGCTGGCTGGAGAGCGGGTAGCCCTCGCCCGTCGGGGGCACACGCCCGCCCTGCTTCCCACCTCCTTGGACTGTTTTCCCAGAGCCAAGAGCGACTCGTGCACCCCAAGAGGGTTGTGCGAGAGCCGAGTCTGGGTGGAGGCAGTGTTTGTCATGTGCGGGTGTGCCCTTGTGCTTCGTGCTCCCACAGAGGGAGGGTTAACGCTCAGGAAGGAAACGCCTCCCTCCCGCCCCTTCTGTCTTCCTTTGCAGCCCTGCAGTTGTTGCAGTGTCAAAGAATTGCAGCATTTCTTTCTCCTGACACTGAGCAAAGAACTTCTTGGAGCAGTGATACCCCCAAACTGTTATTGTATATATCCCTCTTTAGGGATTGTCTACCTGGACACGTAGAGGGTGCCTTCACTATGCATAGGCAACGATCAATCCAGCAGGGGTAGTTTTTTTTACACTATAAATTGATGCTGAGTGCTCACCTGTTGACTCCAGTATGCCACCAGAATGAGAAGCGTAGGTGGGGTAGATATGAGTTCAACTTACTGTGGTGAGCATACAACAATAAGTAGATCTAGGTATGTCGCTGTCAGCTACGTTATGTTTATGTAGCTGAAGTTGCACAGCTTAGATCCATGGCCTGCTGTAGGGTAGATAGATTGGGCCCTAGTTTGCAGCAAGTTGAGACATAAGCTTGTCTTGCATTAAGAGACTACTGTGTGCTGCCAGGCACTCATGGGTTCCTTGTCTACTTCCATTTCAAAGTGGGATAGAGCAAAGTGCAGAGCTGAGTTTTTGATATGCTGCTGTTTGACAAGCAGGTATTGTAGAGCTTTTGGGAAGTTGCTGGACTGCCTGTGTGCAGAAAGTTAGTGTATGAAAACCTGAAAGTGTGAATCCTTGATCTTTTTTTGTGCTCGTTATCACATCCACTACTTCACTGTTTTAAAGCATGTGTATATATGTTTGTGTCAATAAGTTAATGTGCCCTCTGAGTCTGCTGAGTCTGCTATCACGTAGCTACATGCAACATAACAAAAATGTTTGTTTTTACATGTGGCTCTTGAATACATTAGTAGATTCTAATGCTGGAAGTGACCCAATTGTGATCACCTAGAAATCAACACACCCCATAGAATTTCCCCAAAATAATCCCTAGAACATACAGTATCTTGTAAATTTAGAAAAACATCCAGTCTTGAGTTTTAGATTGTTAATGATGACCTTTGATAAACTGTTCCAGTTGTAATTACTCAGTGTTAATGTATGCTTTATTTCCTGTCTGAATGTTTCCACCTTCAACTTCTAACCATTGAATTAAATTGCTCTCTTTACTTGAATGAGGATCCTATTATTAAATACTTGTTTCTCCATGTAAGTACTGAAACTGTAACCGGGTCGTCCTTTACTCTTGATAAACTCCTTGAAAGGAGTTCTAAGTACGGTAGGCGTACTCTAGTCCCTTAATGCTACCCTGAAAAGTAAGAACCCTTAAACAAGTGGTCCTGTAGCACTTTAGAAATTAACCCAAAAAAAAGTATCATGAGCTTTTGTGAGCACAACGCTCTTTTTCAGATGAGTGGAGCTAGAGGGGGGGGTTCCAACCTGGGGCAGAGGATTGGGGTGCAGGAGAAGGAGTAGGGTATGAGCTCCAGCCAGGCAGTCCTTACTTCTGGGCAGCAGCACAGCAGGACTCAGGCAGGCTCCTTACTTTTCCTGATTCCGTGTGCCTCCCAGAAGCGGCTGCCATGTTCTGCTCCTAGGTGGCGGAGCTAGAGAGCTCTGTGTGCTTCCTGTGCCCACAGGTACTGCCCCCATAGCTCTCCTTAGATGCAGTTTTTGCTCAGTGGGAGCTGCGGAGCTGGCACTGAGGATGAGGGCAGTGCACACAGCTTCCCTGATAGCTCCTAAGGGCCGCAGAGACATGCCAGCCGCTTCCAGGAGATGCAGAGAGCCAGGACAGGTATGCAGCCTGCCTTACCTCCTGTGCCATTAACTAGACTTTTATGGCCTGGTCAGCAGTAAGGATGTAAAATCCTGTTTAATTGGTTAAATGCTTAAATGTGATGCTTAACGGGTTAAAGGGGTGGGGAGCAGGGAGGCCAAAAGAACTCATCTTAATTCTATTTTCTGATATTTCTTACAAACTAAAATGCATCACAAATCAAGGCTGGGCAACAGTTTTTGATGTGGGGCTGTTCCTAAGAATTTGGTAAGTGGTCAAGTGCTGCACTCCTAATATTAAGGGAGGAGGTGCAGGGTATGGAATGGAGGTTGGATGAGGGTAGGTGAGTGGGGCATAGGATCTGGGAGAGGGCATGGTTGCAGGAGGGCATTATAACATGGAGGTGGCAGTGCAGGATCTAGGAGAGGCTTGTGACCTGGGACGAGGGTGCAGGAGGGGAGTGTAAGGATTTGGGTTGTGACTTAGGGCAAGGGGAAGGGCTGTGACCTGGGGCAGGTGGGGGCGGGGGGAACATGGTCTGGGAGAGAGACGTATGCAGGATCAGGGGGGCAGAAGGTATGGTTTGTGACCTGGGGCAGGGAGCTGGGATATGGGAGAGGGAGTAGGCTCTAGCCATGCGTCACTTGCCTTGAGCATCTCCCAGCTAGCAGCCCAGCAGGACCCTCAGACGAGCTCCATGCCTGTCTTGTGCTCTGCATGCCACTCCAAGCAGCCAGGTGGAGGCCATGTGTGTCTGTACACCACATGCCCCATGGAGGGGGGCCCTTCACACACTGTCTGCCGCACAAGCATAGTTCAGGCAGTTCTCATTGGCCACTTTCCAGGCATTGTGAACTCAAATGGCGGTCAACTGTGCTGGGTTTGGGCAGCCCCAGCCACAGAGGGGCCGGCAGTATGGGGGGGCAGGACCTCACTGCTGGCCTGAGGTCAGGAAGTGAATCAGGTGGTAGGCCCTCATTTTAAAATGGTTAACTGGCTAAGTGCTAGCATCTAACAAGTTAGATGTTTTAACATCACTACTGGTTGGACCTCCCTGGTTTGGACCCTTGGGTCCTGACCTGCCCTGAATGAGGGAATTTGCCGGATCTGGGAGTTCCCCTTCCACCAGCCTCCTAGGGTGCTGCCGCTCTCTCTGGCTGGCTCCTCTCTAGCCCTGCTGCTTCCGAGCTTTAGCTTGGCTCCAGTCCACCTGTCAGCCATTTGGGAGTCTTGAGGGATAGAGTTTGCTGGCTTGTGCTCTTTGGAGGTGGGGCTCCCAGGTCTAATGGATGGGGCTCCCAACTGGCTCATGTTCATGGGTACCAGGGCTCTCTGGTTCAGCAACATCCCTGGTCCTGCCAGACCAGAGAACCTGGATTTAGGAGGTTAAATCTGTAGTATACACTGCTTCTCTGAGTGTGTGTGGTGTGTGTTTTGGTTTTTTTTAAATGCTTAAGGGTTCCAAACAGGAATTAGGAGCCTGTAGTACAAGCCACAGTATGGGGACTTAAGTTACAAGGTATTTACGATTGTGCCAATATCGGACACAGTTTACACTTGTAGAATACTTTATGCATCGTGAAAATCATCTTGTAAAAGATGCATGTAAGGCTTGTTTTGAAGAGATGCCTTTTTCCCCCAAAATTATTGTAACTAGCTTTGAGAAATATTTTACATACAAAAACTTTTCTATAGTGAGAAATACTGTCTTTTAGACAGTTAAAATACTATTTGACAGGCTATGTCAGAAAAATCATATTACACATAAAATTACAGTAGTTATGGTCTCTTGAGACAAAAGGCTAAAGAATAAAAGGCTATATTGCTCAATCCCTTAATATGCATATTATGGACAAGCAGTCACAACCAGTGCTCCCTGTAAGTTGAATGGCAGCACAGCTTCACAGGTGGTTAATCAGCCCAGCCCAGTTAGTCAGCTCCATGCAGGGAGCCCTGAGCCTCTGACAGGGTGGGACTGATTAATCACCTCTGAAGCTAAGCTGTGCTGCCCTACCGGGCAGCTTACAGGGAACAGTGGTCACAACACCACGGTTAAGGTTGCAGTAGAGACTTGAATATTCACAGGGAATCAGTGTGAATAGAACGTAAAGAAAATAAGTGTAATTCTTTTGATTGTGTCCATTTTTTCAGTAACTTGTGAGTTTCATTAGTAGTGTGGTTAGGAAAAATCTTGTATTAAACTTGATAGATGTGACCAAACTGTTCTCATAGGAAGCTGTTCATGTGATGTAATTGATTCATGCATTCCAAGGCCAGAAGTGACCAATGTGATCATTTACCCTGACTTTCTGATTGACAGTCATAGTCTCAATCTCAGGCCTACCTCATGAATGTTAACCCACTACATTTTATTATTGTAACTGGCTCTGAAATGGCTTCACAACCTCACTTTAGTTTAAGAAAGCATTCTGTAAACAGCTTTTTCAAGACCTTTGGTAAAAGGCTAAATAGGACTGGATGGTGTTTCATTTTGCTAGTGTTATTGGTCTTTGTGTGATCTAAGATGAAAAAATGTATTGCGAACTTGGAGAATTACTGGTGTATAACTACTTTCTTTTTATTTTTAGGTGACTTTGCTCGACGAAATTGTCTGAACTTCTTGCACCTTGATCCTAGTGGACAATCGGTTCAGCCATGTCGTACAGTGCAGGCATTGTGGGGGACCCTACCAAGCTAGCTCAATATATAACTTCTAATATCCAGAAGATCACCCAGTGTGGTAAGTTGAATTAATACATGTTCTTTTAAAATTGTCTAATTTGTATATTATTTCTCCCTTCTAGAAAAGTCCCTGTATCAATAAGGGGGAGAGAAAAAAATGCTAGATATTTTAAGGGTGATTTCCATATTTGGATTAAAAAAATTAAACCGACACTGTTCTTCTAATGTTATTAAAGCACACATGCACTATTGTGTGTTATACTTCTAAAAATGCCTTTATGCACTAACTCTTGCTGCTGAGTCAGGTAGAGACTGCTGTTTTCGGTCTTGTCCTGGGGATGAGTCCATCAACAAAAGTAACCATTTATGATTGTGTATTTTGTGCTAAGTATCACCACTCAGTAGGATCATCTACTCATTTCATGTAGACCATGTCCTTTGTCATTCTGCAGTGTCAGGAAACTTAAAAGGGACAGAAAGAAGGGGAGTGATCGTTTCATCTACTCTGTATTACTATCACCGAACTCATATTCTCAGCTCCTCTCTCCTTTTTTCCTAGGTTATAATAAACATAAAACTGAATGTAGTATTTGGAGTTAGAATTCTGTATTTCAAGTATCTTTTTCCCGCCATAACTTGCATATTATTCTTCATTACTTGGTTTGTTCCATAGATGGACCGTTATTCCCAAGCTGAAACTCTGTTAGGCTTTAGTAGATTTTTATGACAGAATAACATATTCCCCTGGCCACAATTTGTAGCACACAGATTCTTAATGTTGTAATTGCAGCATCAGTAATGAGTGAAATTATAATACAGACAAAAATCGAATCTAGGTGACTGGTTCAAAGGAAAATGAAAAACAACAGAAAAGGGAACAAAGTTGAACCTCTTCCTTGGTTATCAAACAACAAATCTGTAAAACATGTTTTACTCCCATAAATAACTCAAGCAGTTTCTCAGGTGCTTCCTCGCAAATAGCAACCAACCCTTCTGTGTGTCTATAAAATAGAAAATAATAGTGTAGAGAGTAACCCTCTGGGGGAAGCTGCGGATGTTGATTGAAACTAAAGCACTTAAAACTGTGACCAAAATGTACAAATAACTGCCTACTCATTTACTTGGTCACCTAAATAAAAGTGGCTGGATTTATTTTTTCCAGAGATTCGTATATACCTGTGGTTTTCATGGTGACTTCAATGGGTTTTGTGTCCTGCATGAGAAGAACGGGGGGGAGGAAGGGGCGGAAGAAGCTCTGGTTCTGTGGTTAGCTTATAACTATGAGTTTGCTGGTAAGTTAAAATTCATAGCGGTCAGAGTGAGAGTGATAATAAAAAGTAGAACTAGGGATGTAAATGATTAACTGATAAGCCTCCTTGCCTGCATATTTTTGGGGATGCTTGAGTGCAGCCTGCGGAGCTGCTAGGATTTTTATTGGTTACATGGTTACAAATGACGTCTTACATCTCTAGTGAAAAGGCTTTGGTGTGGAAGTAACTATGAGGAATACGTTTGTTCATCTGTACCATCACATAAAACTTTCCTTGGTATTTGAGCAAGTTGAGTGTGTGGTGAGAAAAAAAGACCAGTTGAGGGTAGCAATGTTAGATAGCGTGTAACTGAACAGTCCTGTAACCGCATCAAATTTGAGCGGTTGCATGACTGTTCAGTAGTCACTAGTGGTGGGCCCAGAAGTCAGTGCGCTTCAACCCCACTCCTAGGGAGCCACCTACAACAAGGGGAACCAGTTTCCTCACAGACCAGCTCCTACCTGCTGCCCCTGTATCAGAGGCAGCAGTGTGGGGTGGCAGCAGCCTCTGTCCATGGGGAGCCCTGAGCTCCCTGCAGAGCAGCCTCTGTTCATAGTGAGCCCAGGCTTGCCATGGACAGAGGCTACTCTGTGGGATGCCAGAGCAGCCTCTGTTCATGCGAAGCTTGGACCCCGTATGGACAGATGTGCTGCCATGGAGCAGCCACTGTCTGAGGTGGGCCCAGGCTCACCATGGGCAGAAGCTGCTTCGTTGCGGCCCCCCCGACTCTGCTAGAGGCATCAGCATGTGTGTATGGGGGGAAGGGAGACAGGCAGCACTGCAAAGCTGGCTTCCCCCTTCCCACCAGCACCGGCTCCTACTTAAAAGCCGACTCCCCATGAGCATTGGATGCACCTCCCTACCCAACTCCCCTTGCTGCCTCTGTATCCGAGGCAGCAAGAGGTGAGGTGGAGTGCATGTAGTCCCCCACTTATCAGTAGCCCAAGCTTCCCATTTAATCATGTAGTCATCTACATGTTGACATCCCTAGTTGAGGGGAGAGATGCTTTTCCCATTTATACGCTTATTTGTAGAAGAGATAAGAATATAAGAACAGCCATACTGGTTCGGACCAAAGGTCCTTCTAGCTCAGCATTCTGTAGCCTGATAGCGACCTATGCCAGGTGCCCCATAGGGAATGAACAGAACAGGTAGTCAAGTGATTCATTCCCAGCTTCTGGCAAAGAGGGCTAGGGACTCCATCACTGCCCTTCCTGGCCTATTAGCCATCAAATGACCTATCTTCAATCAATTTATCTAGCTCCTTTTTTTTTTTTTTTTTTTTTTTTTTTTGAGTCCCGTTACAGTCTTGGGCTTCACAACATCCTCTGGCATAGGAATGTTAACGAGTAGTCGGCTGGAGTATCGAGTACTTGCTTCACTCCCTTGCTGACTCTGAGGCAGCAAAGGTGATGCGGGGGGGCAGGAGATGGTGCTGGGGGAGCATTGTTCCTCCCCCAGCACCATCTCTTTAGTGCCATCTGCCCCCCTCTGTGCTGCTGGCTCTATTGGAGGCAGAGATGGGAGGTGGAGATAGGGGAGGCTACTGTAAAGCAGACTCTGCCCGCAGCGGGACCGAGGCTCCCTGTGGGCAGAAACTGCTCTGGCAGCAGCCCCTTTGTGCGGGGATCTTAGCAGGGAGCTGGGACCTCCTCACAGACAGAGGCAGCTGCAGTCAAGCAGCCCCTGTTCACGGTGGCCTGGGCTGGCCGCCTCAAGCAGGGGCTGCTGGACTCCTGGCTCACGCTGGTCTGGGATGCTGTGCCTCTCAATTTTAAATGTAGTAAGAGCCCAGCAGCTCTTACTAAATATAAAATGAAGAACCGCAGCATGGGTGGCTCCTGGAGCCCGCAGGAGCAGGAACTAGAGCTACCCCCGCTGTGGCTATGCAGAGGGGTCCTTATCGACTAATTGTTTAGTCAATACAAATTGTATCAAGTACACATTTAGCCAGATAACCTCAATTTAACATACTTACTCTGGCAAGGAGTTCCACCGGTTGATTATGAAGAAATACTTCCTTTTGTTTGTTTTAAATCTGTTGCTTATTCATTTTTCAGTTGGTGCCCCCCAGTTCCTGTATTATGGGAAAGAGAGTAAATTACTTTTCTTCTCTTTTTCCACACCAGTCACGATTTTATAGACCTTGATTGTATTTCTCTCCTCCTCCTCCCTCCCCAGTTGTTTCTTTTCCAAGCTGAAAAGTCCAAGTCTTATTAATCTCTCCTCATACAGCTGTTGTTCCATACTTCCAATCATTTTCGTTGCTCCTTTCTGGACTTTTTCAATGCCAAGATAACTTTTTTGAGACGAAGTATCCACATCTGCATGCAGTAGGCATAGCATGGATTTAGATGTACTTTCTTATTCTCTATCCCTTTTTAAATTATTCCTAACATTGTTTGCTTTTTTGACTATCACTGCACATTAAGTGGATGTTTTCAGACAACACTGCAGTGGGTAATGGAAAGGCATCTATGTGAGAAGCATGCAGTGGATGGTAGTCTTTGCTGAAGAAATTGCCATAAAATGTTGTTTGTTATGAAGGGCCTGATGTTTGGTTCTATAACTAAGATTGACCAGGATTTTGCTTTTGTTTGTGTTTTTTGTGAATCACATGGCTCTAACCACATATACTGTAAATTAGCGCATATAACCTGTGGGCTATATACGTTTTTACAAACCCCGCCCTCCCCCCTGCGTGGTATACTTGTCCATGGGGTAATACTCGTGCGTGGGTTATATGTGCTAATTTACGGTAGGTCTTTAGCTTATTGGACTTGACAAGTAAAGAAACCACAGCATCAATATATTTTTAATTAATCAGTGTTTACTACAGGAACACACATTTTTAAATGCCAGTGGCTTCAGAGATCATATATGCTCCTTTACATGCTCATTGAATGACAAATTTTGTGACTCAGAACTGAAATCTCTTAATACATTTAGAATACAAAGTTAGAAAATATCCCTAGTGATCATGTAAGTTTTTCTCTTTTTTTTTTTTTTTTGGACTGACATCAGATGAGCATTATCTTAGTCATTCCTTGTACCATTTTTCTAGAGCAACAAAAACAGCTTGCCTCATCTTAAGAACCATTTCACAGGACTCAGCTGAATTTCCGATTGCTAGGATAGAAAGGAAGTAGGAGACAGGATACAAAAAAACCTCTGAGTGTTTTGTGTGAGGACTTTTTGAGCTGGAAGGGAAGTTTTGGTACTACTTTGTCTTGTGGAAAACTCAATAGTTGGAAATGTTACTTTTGTAACTGAAAGGGGTAAGGAGAATCTTTTTCTCATAGAACTGAATTATAAATCACAAATGCAAGATGTGCGAAAATTCTATGCCTCTATCACATTCAGGGGATCAAGTCTTATTTTGTATTTATTTTTCACTAAGCTAATTTTGCTATGTCAGAAATATGCCTATTGAAAAAAGACTATCCGGTCTTGACTCTCTCTTTCTTGTGAAAGAACCCTCTGAGACTAAAGAAACATCACAGCTGAAACCTGGGCAACTGAAAGAGTCTGTTTAACTCTTGCTGCTTTATCTGTTGAAGTCAAATTTTTGGCAAGTGTGAGAACAAGAGATAGAACAAGAGAGATTTTCTGTGAGAGAAACCACATCTGTTTCTTCTGTTAGGGGCTAAAAAACCTCAATTCCATTTTCTCCCCAAAAAATCTTTACACATTTTAAGATTAAAAAATAAATACCCAAGCCTTTATGGAGGAGGTGATGTGCATAGAAGCATAAGTCACATACATATTTTTTTTCCATAGGCTACCTTGGCACTAGCACTAATGTGTTATCATACAAGTGTTGGATTAACAATATAGGGTACACAAAACTGCTAATCCTAGCCAACAGCAGTGAAAACTTTCACCAACGTGCAACACCATTGTGCCTTGCCCAATACCTGCAGTAGGCTTGAGAAAAGAATGCAGTACACATAATTGTTTACTTTTTGGCCTCTCTGCCATAGTTGTCTTCAATTAGTAATGATGTTTAGGTTTCCATTAACATAGATAGCTGTGATCTAGAGGGGAGAGATTTTATATTTGTTACCAAACCCTGTACTGTCCTTCTATTTTTGTGGTTTCATAGTGATACTGATAGTGACATGCAAATTGATAGTGTTGCTTCTCACAGCCACAGTAACTCTTCCAGATCTAGGGTTATAAGTGACTAGTTGACTAGCATATGCTTATTGGCTAGTCGAGTAGTCACTCAACTAGTCACTTCCTTCCCCCCAACCTCCATCTTTCTGCTTCTATCAGAGAGAGGCAACAGAGGGATGGGGAGCAGAAGCCAGTGCTCGGGAGAGCTGGCTTAAAAGCTGGTTCCTTCAGCACCTATTCCGTGCAGAGGCGTAGCGAGGGGACCGGGCACAAGCCTGGAATCAGCTGTCCCGGCTTGCGTTTGGTCCCAATCGCTGCGCCTGTGCAGTTCTTAATACATTTAAAAGGCAAAGCCACAGCAGGATTAGCTCCCAGGGCCAGGAGCTTGCGCCTCTGCAGTTTCCTTCCATTATCGACTAATTGAGTATTTGATTAAACACAATTTAACATCCGTATCCAGATTTATAAGGTATTATAAAAAATGCTATAATTTGGCTTCAACTAGATGGACACTTATACTTAAATATGCCCTTTTTGAAAAAAATAAACTGTGTAAAAGCATGCACACATGCATGCACAAATGGGGTAAAACTTTTTAAAATGCCTGCTGTCGCATCCCTTCCTCATTGTACTACCCTGCTCCCTTTTCCATATTGTATTATTTTAAGTTGCAAACTATCTTGGTCATTCTTTCTATGTATCTGAAAATATACTACCTTTATTTCTGTAAGAGTACTATTTTTCATATAATTTTAAAATGCTGTTTAAACTTTTCAGTGATGCATTCTTCTGTGTGTCCACTACATTCCATTGGTTTCCTTTTGATCAGATATTGGAGTAATACCATAAGGCCAGATTGTGGCCTAACTTGCATGGTGGTAAATTCAGGACAACCACTTCCATTGGGAGGTGACAGCAGCTTCCTTTGGTCCCTGGTGTAGGAGAGTGGAATGGAAGTGGAACTGTCACCACCCAATTGAAAAGCTCTGGTTAGTGTAACTACACTGGTGTGCTTGGCCAAGTAAACTGTACCATGTATATGATCGGCACAGGGTATCCTGGCACCCCAAACACTAGGAAACCAGAAGACAGACTTTATGTACGTTTAAATTACTGCAGTGGCATGGCTGCAACACTACAGGTATGCCACTTTAGAACTTCAGTGTGGACTCTACAGCAGAGGGAAGAGTTCTCATGGCACTGTAGTTAATCTACCTCCCCGAGAGGTGATCACTAGGTCAGTGAAAGATTTTTTTCTGTCAGCCTGATGCTGGCTTCACTGATAGTTAGTTTAGCTACTTGGCTGAAAGGTGTACTTTGTGTTTTTTCACACTGGCATAGCTGCATCTCTGAGTTGTAACTTTTCAGTGTAGACCAGTCTTAAGTCTTCAGGTTTGATTTAGGGGCAGGGCAACAAAATACAGTATTGCCTAAAGCTTGTAGGGGGCAGGGTCAAGCCCTGTACCACTATAGAATAATAGAAATTACGGGCAGCATGGCTGAGGTAGAATTGGTGTGCAACTGTAACTTCCTTATTCTTGTGTGTTTTTTCTCAGATTTAGCATTCTCATAGTTGTGGGGTTTTTTTTCCGCCATTTAAAAAGATTATATCGGGGTTCTGCTTGTAGTAGATTATGAATATTGACTTTATTTTGCAACTGACTTTGTTCAGTACTCACAAGGTGACTGATACTGTATTTGACCTTTTGTTTCATATACTTCAAAAGGAAACTGAGGGAGCATATGCTTTTTGGATAATTTACATTGATAAAATAATCAGATCAGCATAATCCTCACTTGGGTAAAAGTAAAAATTAGACTTTCAATCCTTGACCTCTCACAAGCATTGCTGAATTTTTCCCATGAGGAGTTCTCCTGTCCTAATCACTGTTGACTGAGTATGACCATCAGTGCATGTTACACATACCTAATAGTCCATTTTAGTTATCTGGATGGCTTGCTTAATTTTTCTGTCCTGCAATGTCAGGTCTGTCAGATACTTCTATTATATTCTGTGTGTGCTGGGAGTAAATATTTTTTTGCCAAGTTTTTATTAAAATGATGAATCAGACTACGTTTGCTACCTGATTTCAGTCCTGGCAAGTGTAAAGTTACAAAAATTGATTGATTGTTGGAAGATGGAAAACTTCTGATGTCTTTTAGTTTTTAAAATGGTGTGTTGACTAGGCATGTCAATGTGTAGACGAAAAAACGATTAACCAGTAAGCCTGACCTTTATTGGTTAATCCTGCTGACTACATGCATTCTCCCCTCTCCCCCTTTACTACCTCTGTAATAGAAGTAGCAAGGGGGTGGGGGAGGTCGGATTTGGTGACCCCTACTCTCACACTACTGCCTCTGATAGCGAGGCAGCAGCGCACAGGGTTGGGGGGCAGGCTTTTTCAGCTGGTTCTCCATGCGTGTCAGCTCTGTGGACCTGCCTCTTTCCCTCCCCCGCCCCTAACTGCCTCCTTCATAGGCAGTGGGGGTGGAGGGGGGGGCAGGAACCTGTGTCAGGGAGGAGCAGGCTTAAGTCAGTTCTCCCCAGCACCAGCTCTGCACTACTGCCTGTCTCTTCTTTTTCCTCCCCACCCCCGCTGCTGCTTCTGTTAGAGCCGTGTTTCTTAAACTTTTTAAGACTGAGGGACACCAAGCAATTTTATAAGGAACACCAAGAATTTTTTGTTTGGGGGAAGGAAGTGGGGGGGGGGGGGGGAGGGTCAGGAGAAAAGTTACTGGGGGGGAGGAAGGGTCAGAGGAAAGTTTGGGGGGGAGGGCGCCTGCTACTTTTAGGGTAGCCATTTTGAATTCTTTTCTCTGTGGCACACCTCCGACTGCCTCAGAAACACTGTGTTAGAGGCTGCCATGAGCAGGGACTGGTGTTGGAGCAGTCTCTGTTCAGAGGCCAGGGCTGGCCATGGACAGGGGATAATGCCTGAACAGGCCCTGTCTGCTGCGAACAGGGGATGCTGGACTCAGCACAAGCTGGGACTAAGCATTTCCAGCTCGCGCTGATCGTTGCACCTCTGCATTATTAACGTATTAAGAGCCACTAGGCTCTTAGTACATTTAAATGCAGAGCTGTAGCGTGGGTGGCTCTGGAGCCAGCAAGAGCCAGGACTGTTCAATCCCGGCTCAAGTCGACTGCTCTGGAGCGATCCCTGCTGTAGCTCTGCAGAGGCGCTTATCGACGAATCATATAGTCGATATAATTTGTATCAACTATATGATCAGCCAAATCACATTTTAACATCCTTAGCGTGGGGAGGGAGAGGAAGAGGCTGTCATGGAGCAGCCTCCATCCATGACAGGCCTGGACTCCTTGCAGACAGAGGTTGCTCCCCAGCAGCCTCAGCCCCTGTTCACGGGTTGTCCAAGCTCTCCGAGGTCATGGAGCAGCCTCTGTCTGTGGGGAGCTCAGATCCACTGTGCACAGGGGCTGCTTCGGGTGACAGGCAGAGCCAGTCTGCACGAGAAGCTGTTTTTTAAAGGCAGCAGTGCGGGATGGCAGTGAGCTCCCCAGGAGTGAGACTGGGAGCACACTGCCTACTGCCCCTGCCCTGCGGGACTATTGCATAGATGTGTAACCACTAAAATGTGATGTGGTTACATGACTGTTCAATTATATGCTATCTAACATCCCTCGTGTTGACTGCTTCTTATGAAACATCTTTTCCATCTTATAAATAAGGTTAGTTACATAACTGGAGATGTCCATGTGATATAGGCAGAATTGCTCTTAACTAAGGGGAATACAATTATGCACGAGACACAGGGGTGGGCAATAAAAAAGTGACAGCCTGTCAGGGTTAGTCCATGGCAGGCCCCCATGTCCAGGTTTACCTGCGCTTTTGCCGGTTTTGGACAACAGCAGCTCTCTTTGGCTGTGGATCGCCATTTTCGGCCAATGCAAGCAGTGTGGACTGGGATGCCGCTTCCCGCTGCTTGCTTTGGCTGCTACTTGCCATTCGCAATCCAATACCTGCAAAAGCACAGGTAAACAAGTGACCTGCCAGTGACTAACCCTGCGGACCAGATCTGGCCCATGGGCTGAAATTTGCCCACTCCTGATGTGAGAGGTACATGAGTTCACTGATATTTTGAAGTCCAAGCTTGTACAAAAATGTTGACTTATCTTTTGTCTCCATTTTATCTATTGTTTTGTACAACTGTATTTAATGTAGACTGTTCTGTGACAAATTATTTGCATACTGTTCTTAGTGTGGTTCTACTCTGAAAAGTGTTTAAAAAAAAAAAAAAAAAGGCTCCACTGTATGTAACAGATCTTTTTCTTGTGTGAATTCAGTGTCTTTATTTTTTTTCACATTGTAAGGAAAAGTGTACTTCTGCTATTTCTGTTGACCATGTTTGGCTCTGTGGTATTGGTGTAGAGTGATTTGGAAAGTTCTATTGCATCATATGTATCACAACATAAATGCATTTGTGTAATCTTTCACAAAAGGCATAATTTAATAGGTGTAAATGAGGTCCTAATTTCACCTGAAAATTCCTTATTATCAGTAGTGATGCATGGAAGCAGAGGAAATCATGTGACTCTTCAGCCCTGCTTGCTTTGCCTTGCACCTTGATTTAAAAAAAAATAAATTGTAAACTGAGCCTTTTGGGTTTGGAAATTGTTTAAATGATCTACATGGTGCCACAATACCATCTGTAAGTAGTAAGGGGACCAGTGAAAACGGACAACTGGGATTTTGGCCAAATGCTTACCTGTTTTATGATTGAGCAAATATAAATGGACTAACTTAAACAGGAAAATTCTGCAGGGCAATCTAGTTGCATTAAAGGAGGAAGAAGGTAGATAGTGCCTGTCTAGGGCCTTGTGTATAATACTAACCCCTGCCATCAATATAATCTTATGTCACTTCACCTACGCTATTTGCGTAGTTGAAGTCGACATACTTACTGTAGCGTCTTGTGTTCTTTAAGGTCAATAGGAGCTGATCTCCCTTCGACACCAGCTACTCTTCTCGTTTTTGTGGAGTATTGGTGTTGATGGGAGGCCATGCTTGGATATGAATTTATTACATCTAAGCAGACGTGATAAATTTACAGCTGGTGGATCCTTTGCTACAGCGTTGATCCCTGGTGTAGAGGAGACGAGCTCTTGAGTCCTTGCAAATCGATTGTGCTATCACCCAGAGAACTCCACCAAGTCTCTTAAGTGTCTGAGTATCTCTGCAGATCAGCCCAGTCTGCCTTTGATGCAAGAGAGCGGATTCTCTTTTGTAAGCAAGCGCTGAGCATTACCCACCTTCTATTTTCACTAGCCTGATATTTCTCCATGGTTTACCATTGAGCTCTTTCTGCCTCCTCCTTCAGGAGAATCACTTCCCTGAAGGTCTGCTCCTGTGAACTCTGGACTTTGGTGTTTTTTTCTCTCCTGTGTAACTCAGAGGCAGACACACCCTCTACATTACACCAAACTAGGGTGAAGTTGGACTGGAACAGGAGAGCTGAGCCCAGTTCTATTAAGGGGCCTGCTACAAGGGATATTTAGAAATATTATTTTACTTCAGCCACAGACCTTAAATGCACCAGTCTACTGCACTGACCCACTGCTTGAAAGGTTGTGCTGTCACTTTACTTATGAAGTTTATGCAACTGTTGCCTTATGTCTTAGTCAGTTATACCCCCCCATATTGCTGTAACTGTTTTGTATGCTACATGATAAAAGTACTAATGCTAAATTAAAGATCTTCATAAAGGTACCAAGACTCCTGGGTTTTGGGGAATTAATCAATAACTGTATCCACTGTAGTGGCATTTTAAATGCAATTCGTTTTCAAGTCTTATTAATTGTTCAAAAGTTTCTAAACCTAAATGTAAATCCTTAGATATAATTAATATTGCTAACTATCCAGCTGGTTATACTTAGACATGGAAGCTTTTTAAATAAAAGAAAGCTAGTAAACTGAATTAAGAAATCATAAAAAAGATAGTGAGTAGTAAGGTACTGTTTTTTTCCCTCCTCCTTCCTACCTCTCTCACTGATTTTTGTGTCCCTTAGAGAGTGTTTGTATAATCATACTATTGTCACTTCAAGTTCTTTCTATTCCTCAACCCCAGTTTCTTCAAGAAAATCAAAGTCTCTAGTACCAGCCTATTATAAAGGAGGAAATCAGAACTGGCTGACATGACATGAACTTGAACGATTGTTTAACTCCTGTGCTAAGGATGTTAAGAAGTGGGTAATTGACTAATTGTGTAGTCAATAACTTGTATTGACTACATGATTAGTCAGTAAGGGGAGGTGTGAACCAGAACTACTCCTGCTGCATCTCTGCAGTTTAAGTGTAATAGGAGCTGGGTGCACAGGCAGCCTAGTTTTACTACATTTTAAACTGTGGAGTTGCAGCAGGGATAGGTCCCAGATATGGCACAAGCCAGGACTGAGCTCACACCTGCTCCCAGACCACTGCGCCTCATGGGAATGCTCTGTAGAAGTGTAAATTCACTACTATTTAACTAAATTTTGTGGGAATGTAAATTTCTCTAAATATCTGTTTTAAAAACAATTTATGAACTAGTCCAGTAGACTTGTGTATATTCCTGTGTCTAGTTGTCTCCTTAAAGTACTCTGTTCTTGAAAGTGTTTTGAATCTGACACAAAGCAAATCAGCACCTGCCCTTATCCAAATAGATAAACCTAGTGGGGGGAGGGACTACAGAAATCATTCTCTATGTTCAGTATATTGCTTCCAAGTGACTTCTTCAATTATTAAATTTCATCTTCATCTATAGCTGGATATTCCACTTATTAAAATTCTTATTTCCAGTTGAACAAGTAAGGTATTTCCACCCACTGTCAGTAGAATATTTGTGAAAGATGCATGTAATGGCATTTTATATACTCCTGACTTTAGGATAACCCTGCTCAAAGCACATTCAAGGGAAAATGTGTCTGTGCATGAGCATGCTGTAGTCTCTACTTACTCTGCTCTTGGGCTCAAGATCTAGAAGTGTGACTGAAATTGACAACTTTAAAATCTCTGATGTTAATTTCACTGGCCCCATGCTATATTTAGAATGGCAATTCTTGTTCATGCATCAGTGCCCTGTTGACACACTTCAGTTAGTGGAATGTGTAGCTCTAACCATGGCTTGGGTCCCTAGACAACATGGTTAATATTCAGCTCGTAACTCACAGCTAATCACATGAGGTTTCCCTTGCCAGTGGGCTAGGCTGCAGTGGGACTATGTTCCTGAACATTGGTTGTAACTAGGAGGAGTCCTAGAGACTCAGTTTCATTAGGGCATTAGCTTTCATGGGTAAAGCCCACTTCATCAGATGAGTGGCAGTTACAGAAGCAATGTTGTATACATAAGGAAGAAGATGCTCTTGTTAATAAAGCTAATCGAGTCATGGTGGAAATGGGTCATTCACAGTATTTGGTGTGGTGATATGAAGATCCACAGAGAAGAAATTGCCCTTGTAATGCATTAACCAGTTGAAACCCTTTTTCAGTCCTAAACGTGTAGTGTTGAATTTGCAAATGAATTCCAGTTCAGTTATGAAGGGAGACAGATGGTTTTTTAAATTCTTTTGTAAAAGGATAGCTATTTTCAAACCCATGTTGCCACAGAAGTCCTTGTTTTTGCATGTTGGCTACTTCTGAGACTTGATCATAACACTGTTTTGTAATAGCAACACTGCTCCTTAACCTTCCCTGTTTGAGGCCTTTATACAACAGAACATCAGTGCCCATTGCTCTATCTGGTGCTGGTGTTGCCTTTGCTGTATGTCCATTAGGTCCAGCCTCTCCATGGGGGCATTATGGGAGAGCTGCATAGATGCAGTTAAACAATGTAGCTAAGTGTGATTTTTCAGAACATGCCTGATGTGTGGAAGTGATGCCTTAAAAAAACTACTTTGAAACTACTGCTGTGCAGGCAGAACTCAGTGTGTCATCATCTGGCTACAGGAATATAGTTGTAATTACAACATTAGCTGGGCCATGTGCCATAAATATGGTGCTCAGAAATAAGGTCTCATGTTTACTTGTATGTTATGGGCCTTTTAAAAGATCTTTCTGGTTTATTTGGGTGGTTTCCCATCTCACTTCATGTGCTAAAAGGTATGTCTTCACTATGGGCCAGATTGAAGAGGCAGTGATAGATCCAGGGGAAGTTGAATTATCACATCTAGTTATAGATGTGATAAATTGACCACCAATTGCTTCCCAGGTCTCAGCCTCAGTGAGAAGCACAAGGAGAGTTGAGGGAAGAGTGTCTCCTGTCAATGCACCACAGCGAAAACACCATGGTAAGTAGATCTAAGTGTGTCAACTTCAGCTATGTTGTTCAACTAGTTGAAGTTGTGTAACTTAGATCAATCTCCCACAGTACAGACCAGTCCAAAGTCTCAGGCAGCATAGACAGTATAATGATTTGACTACGTTGCCAGCCTCAGGCATACAGTGCAGAGCTACAAGGAAAGGTATGGCCAGGCTTTCTTACAGCCAGTTGACCTTTGACTGCTAGAACATTAGCAGCTTGCATGAATTTAAATCAGCCCTCGGGTATCTCTGACTTCTGCTGGAGACCAATGCTGTGTGGACATCTCAAGTCTTGGCAGAGAACAAAATTGGCTTTGTCACCATCTCTCTCTGTCCTGAGTTTTGCCAGATGCTTCTTTGCTACAGTACAGGTTCTGATCCAAGATGTCTTAGTGCATTGCAGACTGTCCGGAGTGGTCATGCTTGTTTCAGGTCCGAATTGGAGACGTCTCTCCGCACATTCCTTTTTAATACACATAAATGCTGAAAACTATTTCCCTGCTGACTACTTTGATCCTTTTAAAAAAAAAAAAATATTCAAGTACTATTATCAATTATGAGAACATAGCTTTAACTGTGGCAATTTGCGCAGCTGTTATAAAAATAGTTTCAAAGACTGTTTTTCTTGGTCCATGCAAAATAATATGCTGTATGACACAGTCTGTGATTCAGAATTTAAAACCTTTCTGACCCCACAAGATAATGTGCATCAGGTGTGGAAGAAACTAGACTCTGTCCATTTTAGTAAGAAAAGTGAATATTAGGATTAGTTGAAGAGCAGTACATTCAAAATTTGAGCTTAATGGTTTCTTAACAGTTGCATCTTTTGTGGGAGCTGGGAGCCTTAATGCTAGACTAAAACAATGTTCTGTGGGCCAAATTCTGACCACGTCCCACCTTGCTGTCAGTGGTGGAACTCCTGTTGACTCAAACTGAACCAGTATTTGGTCACGTAAGTGTGGGCTGACTACCCCCCCGCCCCCATTCACCGCAACTGTATCAAGAGAAATTCAGACTAAACTTTGTCATTCTCTTTTCAGCTCGTATATTTTGTGAGGCCATGCAGTTACATCTTTAAAACTTATTCTCCAGTTTTGAAGATGTAACTGCATGGTCTCACGTTTCACAAAATATGAGCTCAGAAGAGAATGACAACATTTAATTGGCCAATAGCTTTGTGCTGCGAGATATGAAAGGCTAGGCATGATGTGATGAGAAACTGAAATCTTAACTGCTAAAATTGTATTTGTTTTTCTTAATGCAGCACTCATGTCTGGGGGTGGAAAGGGTGATGCTTGAGTAACATTTTCTGGGGGCACGTGATCTGTCAGTTGCTTGGAAAAATGCATTCTGTAATCCTACAGGTTTGTCTAGTTTCCTATAATCCACCCTGAGCTCACAGTAGCTATGACTTTCAGAATAAGTGTGTACTCTTTTGAAGCTTGTTCATGCAAAGTCTCAGTTTTTAAAATATCTCTCTTCAGACACTGACTAGAGTGAAGGGGGAGGGGGAAACCCTGAGTTGCCATATAGAACAGAGCAAATTGAAGGCATCTTAGAAACCACTCTTAAATTGTGCTGGTTGGTTTCGATTTTGTTACTAGTGCATTCAGGATGTAGAGTATTGATGAAGTTATTAGGTATGTTCAAGAAATCCAATACACAGGCCTAAGTAAAGCTCCAAATTACTTTATCGGGGGAGAGGCGACGAGAATGAGGATGTAGAATAGGCCAAGGCAGCAATATTGCAACAGATATAAATCAGGAAGCTTTTCTAGCTCTTTGTATGAAAACTGATCCCAGACTGTCCAATGCTCTTGTCTTCCTTCCTCTTTTTGTCCACTTCGAGATTCATCTAGGGCTCATCTAGATTATGCCAAAGTGCTGAAAGAGGATATGCAAATTTTGTGGGAATTTGCATATCTTCTTCCAACCTCTCACTTTCGAAAGCGATGCTTTTGAAAGTGAAAGTAGTTGGGATGTGGGGTTTTTTGGCAAAACTCTCCACCTCCTTTTCGAAAAGCCACTCTTCGTCAAAGAGGGGGGAAAAAAGTGTCCCAACTACTTTCAATTTCGAAAGCTCCGCTTTCAAAAATGAGATCGGAGGAAGATATGCAAATTCCCGTGGAATTTGCATATCCTCTTTCGGCACTTTGGCGTAGTCTAGATGAGCCCCTGTTCTCTTCTTTACCGCTAGGGATGTTAAGATGTGGGTAACTGACTAATTGAGCAGTGGATAGAATTATTATCAAGAACCTGACTAGTCAATAAGGGAAGGCCTCCAGGCTCAGTCCAAGCTCACACCAGGTCCTGGACCCACCCCCACTGCAGCTCTGCAGTTTAAATGTAGTAAGAGCTGAGCTGCTTGCCTGCCTGGCTCTTACTACATTTAAACTGCAGAGCCGCATCAGGGGTAGGTCCTAGTCCTGGCATGAGCCAGGACTGAGTCCGGCTGCCTGCCCGGCTAGAGAAGCCTCTGGCGGTGGCCAGCCCAAGCTGCCGCGCATTGGAGCTGCTGCTGGAGCGGGCTACTGCTTGAGTGGGCTCTGCTTGCCGTGGGCAGAGGCTGCTTCTTAGCAGCCTCCCTAACCGTTTTCTTCCCCTGTGAGAGGCTGGGCCTGGGCACCACTGAGGATGTCCGCTCAGGGCCAACTGCTCAAAACCAGGGCTACATAAAGCCTTTGACTAGAGACCTTCCCCAAAACAGGTCACAAACCAGTCACACCGAGCACTTCAGCTGCCAATCCGGCCAGCAGGAAGCCTCAAGAGCCAAACCCCTCAGACACGCCAGCTCTCCCTGTGCCACAATCAGCCCCGGGCAGACACGCAGGTTAGAGGTTATAGAACCCAATTTCACCTACCCCAAATGGATTCTCCCGGTCCCAAAGAACCAGCCACAGATCCCCAGTCAATTTACACTTTAGATCTTACCCACACGAGCATGCTGAGCTAATCCTTTAGAATCTAAAGGTTTATTAAAAGAAAGAAAAAGGTTGAGAGTAAGGTTAAGGAGAATACATTACATGCACCAATCACCAAGTTCTTGATGCAGGCTCTTAGCAGAGACGTTACAAACTGCTAGCTTAGAAGTCTCTGGTGTACATCCTACGTCAGGATGGGTCAGCAATCCTTCCTGGCTCTGTCCCTAGCAAGGCTGCATCTGGGATCAGTAGTGAGATTGAAAACAAAATGGAGTCCACCTCATGGCATTTTTTTATCCATTCCTGGTGTGTCTCCCAAGCTGGAGCTAGTCACATAATGGCATGTTTTACATGCCAGCAGCCATGCGATACTGATTGGTCTTCGGGTTTCCAGACACATTCCTCAGGTATATATTGGGCCACCCTGAGAGTCCTTGTCCCTGGAGCCATGCTAATTAGGATAGCTATTCATTGGACATTCCTTCTTTACAACAGGCAGTCCAGGACCATTGCTCTGTCTCAGGCAGAGAACATTCACAGTATCAGCACACAGCCCATATTCAGAACGTACAGACGACATATAAGTGCATGATTAGCATATATAGAATCAGTAGAACATAAGCTTTCATTTGACACCTCACATGGCCCCCTTTGTATAGACTTTGGGGCAAACACCCCCTCCCTCCCGGTGGGTGCAGCAGTGATCTGTCTGCTCATTATAAAATCCAATAATGTGACACCCTCCTGCCCTCCGCACTACTGCCTCTGAGAAAGTACTCTGGTACTGGCAGCAGCACAGGGCGGGGGGTGGGAGGGGAGGCAGGCGTCACCACGAAGATGATGCCGGCGGAACTGGGTTTTAAGCAGTCTTCCCCCTCCGCCCCCAGCACTGGCTCCTGCTTTCCCCTCCCCACCTCTAATACAGAGGCAGCAAAGGGGGGGGGGGGGCGATGCAATTAGTTGACTAACTGATAAGCCCAGGCTTATTGGTTAGTCAACTACTTGCTTGCATCTCTACTTACCACCTTCCTAGTTGAGGAGCGGTGGTGAACGTAGTAAATGAGGCTGTTCCTGTATCGCTTTCCAACCAGCTTCCTTGGGGAAGAGAGGTTTAGGTCTGTCTGCTCTCAGAAAACAGACCATATCACACTGCATTAGCACCGGTTTGCTTTACTGTGCCAAAATAAGATTCTTGATAGGAAGGTGTTTGTCTATTGCAAGGCAAGTAATGAGTAAACCTGTTCAGGCCCCAACAAATTATTATTTATGATGATTCTTTTCTGATACCAATGTCTGCCCATTGGAAACTAGATAGCAGCCTTTGGGAAGCAAATGTAATGTCTAAATAGCTGCTTGGTGATCATAAAAGATTTTGATTTCTTTGATTATCTGATAGTACTTTCAGGTCTTATTTATGAAAATTGGACTGAACCCTACAAGGACTTCTAACTATACCAGTGTCTTGACCCATCCATCGTTTATGTCCATTGTAATTTACAAAAATCCTGCTAGCCAAGGATAAAGCTGGAACAAATTTACTCCTCTGACTTATTACACTATTGACTAGCTGCCTGGTAGGGTTTTTAAACTACTCAGTAGTGATCAATTTGAACTAGGTTAGTAGATTACATAAGGTGTGTGGTCTCACATTTTCTGTGTTCCTAATTACAAGCAACAAATCATTTTGACCCTAAATGGTGGAAGTCTGAGAAGCTGGAATTTGTGTAGGAGTATAGCCTTTGTTTTACAGGGACTAAGCCCTCCCCCCTTTCACCCTGCACTTTGTCTACCTTTTGCATCCTCAAAATATTTAGGAGAAAACATCTATTTTTATTTAGGAGACAGCATCTATTTTTATTTAGTTCCAAATGCCACAATCGTGAACCTCAAAGATGAAAGTGTAAAATATAGTGCAAGTGCAGAGGTTAAGAGCAATTTACATATGATGGGTTCTGCTTAACCTTTATTCACTTCTAATCCTCTGTTGCAGTTAGACAATTCATCTTCTAGATAGTAGTAGGGTAATCCAAGTTGGTAAACCTTTGTACATCTGTAAGAGATGTAGGTATAGTAGAGCATTTAAAAGCTTGTGTGTCCAAAATGCATACAGAAGTGTTTCACTCTGGGGATGAATTATCAGTAACATATTAACCCTTTGGTTCTTGGCATGCAGTTGAAAAGATTTTTTTGAAGTAAAATATCAGAAATTGTTTGCTTTATGAGAGTTTAGTACTCAGTAAAACAGATCTGACTTAACCAACATCTTGATTAATTTCTCAGGGTCATTTGCATGAGTTACACATTTAAATTATGTTTTTAACCTTTAAATTTGTTACTTAAAATATTTAGTATATTAGACAAGAGAGACTACAAAAACTATTGTGATTAGCTACCAATAAAATAGAGTTTCTAATACATCTCAGCATAGCATTTCATTATTTAAGTCTTGAGTTAACATTCATTTTAATAAATCTTGTCTGCCTTAGAGCACTGTGACTCTGTCTCTCTCAAACTTGCCAGCAGGTGGCATATGCTCACAAATTACGCTGTTGGTTCAAGATTTTTATTCTTGGAATTTTCTCTACATTTTGTTCTGTTTAATTGGATTAAATTTAAAAACTGTAAAGTTATTTTTTATAACAGTAGTTTATATACTTCAATTATTGTGTAGCTTAAATTCACTTTCAAACTTCTCAGAAGCTTATTTGTGTTGTATGCAAATTTGAATAGTTTGTTGGCACTGTTTTTTCTAAATATTTTCTTTCTACCTTCATCATATAGAAAGTAATCTGTCATTTTTAACAGTACTGAACGTTGGAATGTATATATTTAAAACAAAACATAAATGCAATATGATTATTCACAGAACTCTGGGAAAAAAAACTTTAAAAATCACTCACTGCTAATGCTCTTTTAAATGCTTTGGAAAGGGATTCTCATTTATTTTATGTAATGGAATAATTTTATAGCAAGGTATTTTAGCTTATATAATGCCATGTAGATTTTGAATGTATAATGTCATGAAGCTTTATTTTTTTTCACAAAAGCGAAGAGTCCTATGGGATCTTTAAGATTTACTTGGGCATAAGCTTTTTTGGGTAAATCCCACTTCATCTGATTCATAACAAGGTGGGATTTTTGCCCAGGAAAGGCTATGCCTAAGTAAATCTGCTAGCCTTTAAGGTGCCACAGTACTTTTGGTGCTGTGTGGTGTTTTTTGGTGGATACAGCTTCCCCTCTGAGACTTTATTTTTCCTGTTCTTAGTAACTAATAAAAGAAACAGTAAAAGATGACATTTCTCAAACACAGTTTTAAGAAAAATTCCTTATCTATAGGTCAACACACAAAATTACATAGAAGACCCTTGATTTGATGACTTTCATATTTTCTGCTGCCTGGATGGCTTCTCCCTCTCCCCACTCCCAAAAAAATGCAAAGTGTTTTGGGAAGATAATTAACGGTTCATTGTAGGTGTTCATAGGGATGTTAAGTAATGGTTAATTAGCTAATCGGGTAGTTGATGGAATTTACACTGGAAATTTAATGTGCAGAGCCACAGTGGGGTTAGCTCTCAAGAGCGCACTGATCTGGGACTGAACAGCTGTGGCTCTGCCTCCTCTCCTCCCCCCATACTAGTGACCTGTGCAGGGAGGAACTGGCTTTTAAGCCGGCTCCTGCTTCTCCTCCCCCTTGGCCCCATACAGAGGCAGAGGGGGAAGGGGATGAGTACTTGAGTAGTCACTCTACTAGTCGCTTGCACACCTAGGGATGTAAATAGTCTTTCCATTAAATACCCTTCTGTTGAGCTTCTAAAAATGTGCCTCTAGTCAGACTAGTGATCACATGGTGAATAATAAAGCTCTAATAGACACATTAAATTGCATCTTCATTTTGCTAATTCAGAGCTTAAAACATGTCATGGGGGTTTAAGTTACTCTTGTATCCCATAATTAAGTGATACTTTAAAGCATTTGGTCCAAATGCATAAATCACATTTCAAATGTAACACTGGATATTTATTTTGTATCACTACTACTTTAAGTTCAGGCACGCTTAGTGACCTGTCATTTCTGAATCATAGTGGTTATGAATATTTATACACCAAGGGTGTGTGACCGTCTTTGATACAGGATGTATAGGTTGAAACAATTTTAAAAGGGATTCTCTGGTTCGGCAATATCCGTGGTCCAGCATTGATTTTACAGGGCCAGAGAATCTCAGCAGAGGGCCAGCAGCATGGTTGCCATTGGGGCTTGCAGGACAGTGGGCTGCTAGCAGTGAACTGATGTCGAGGCTGCCCAGTGTGTGGCGGCAGTGCTGCCCAGTGGGGTTTGGAGCCACAGTAGATTGGAGGGGCAGGGAACCATGGCATGCAGCTGCCCTGCGGGACCAGGAGCCACGGAGGTAAGGGCAGTGGGGCCAGCAGTAGGGGATCCAGAAATGACCTCCCCTGATGCAGCAAAATCCCTCATCTGGGACCAGTCAGGTCCCAAGGGTGCCAGACCAGGGAGGTCCAACCTGTATTGCGGCTTACAATAATTATAGATAAACTTGAGCTAAGGAATCTGGTTTAAGCTAATTTCATCCTTACATCACCACTTACAAAAAACTACATGCTGAACTATCTAGGTAGTATTAGCCTAGGATTTATTGAAGCATATTGAAAATCACATTTTGTTTGGCCTACCACGGTTGTATACACACATTTTGGCAACAAGTGTGCTCTTCAGTTGTGATGCAAAAATGCATAAAACTAAATGGAGAGATCTCTCACTGGGTCATTTAAAATTTCTCCTTCTCTTTGCCAACAGCTGCAGAAATACAGAGAATACTGCATCAGCTTGGAACACCACAAGACACACCTGAATTGAGGCAACAGCTGTAAGTGCTTTATGTGAAGACCTCTAATTTCACTACATTATAAACATTGCCAGGAGGTGTCAAAGTGCTCAGCTTTGTTGGCAGAGGTGCGTGAGGAGGGGGAGGAGTAGAACAGCAGAAGTATTAAAGCGTAAACATGGAAAAAAATAAATCCTGAGGCTTGCTTGTAACCTAAAAGATCTTGCCATGCTAACCTACCTTTAGTCAGTTCTCCATACTTCTGCTGAACATGTGCAATGTTAAACATAAACAAGGACAAACTGACAGCACCAGAAGGTACTATAAGAAAGCAAAGTGAGACTGTTTGTTTAAACAGTGCTAGCTAACAATATCAGGTGAATGTACACCAAAAAATACGAGAGAACACAAGTGAAACAATGCCAGTTGGAAGAAGTTATACTGCAGCCTTCTGAAAGTAGGCTTTCCTTAGTATCCCTGCCTAAGACACTATTGGCCACTCTGTTTCCCAATACAGAGGCTCGTTCGACTTATTCCTAACTTTTCTACCACTTTTTTTACTCTTTTAATCCTAAACAAATATGCACATGCTGTGTGCTGTGCTAATTCCTTGAGTGAGAAAGTTGGCAGATTTCTCTATGGCTGTTAATACAGCACAGTAGCCATTGAATGGCAGGAAGAAGTTTATTAGACCAGCGCTGTCTCATTCATTCTGTGCAGAAGGACAAATTACTCTGAGTCCGGACTACATCTTGGCAACCAATTACCCTTGATCCACAATGGATTTCCTACTGTTGACCCTGATAGAAAGTAAACTCTAGAACTTACACAGTAACTAAACTTGCAGTTTATTAAAGTTCCTGTTGCAGGTGGCAGCACTTAGCATAGGGTGGGGTGCCTTTGTACAGTAGTTGAAAATTTAATCCTGAATGATATGGTTTGATATAACATTATGCCAATGGTCCCCAAATGTTTTAGCTCATGCCTCCCTTACCTCTTTCTGCCTCCTGCCAGAGCTTGGGGGTGCAGTGTGGGCTGGTGTATGGAAGGTGAGGTTGTGGGGGCTGGCCTGGTCTCCAGATGTGCCCCCCATGGGGGCATGCCCCACAGTTTGGAATCTCTGGCATATGCAATGATCTGTTCAGATTGAAGGTAAATTGGTTAGAACTGTATCTGCTGAACCAAAGTTAATGTGATACAGTATGGGAGGAAATGTGAAGGCATACCAATGGAGTGATGCTCTACTTCTTGAAACTGGGGTATCCATTGGCTTTTTGTTTGCTGTCTGGGAATATATTTAGGTCTGTGGTTGCTTCTAAATGGCCAGGAAAACTGACAGATGTTACAGTAGCTGCTCTTTGGGACAGGTCAGATATGCTTCATGCATTTGTGTCACATGTAAGTCATTCTGCAAAAATCTTAAGCAGTGCTATCTTCCTGAGTCTGCAGATTGAGTGAAATTATGACAGAGGCGTGAGCTCATGGTCCCACTCACCATTGGCATATTTGTTTCTAAAGCTTAATGAGGATGCTTTAAAAATATCACTGTTGACCCTCTAGAAGCTGATCATTTTGCAAATGAAATGAGGGAGATGATTGGAGTTAAACCCATGGGTGAGGAAGGGGAAGAAATAGAAATTGAAAGTGAGGAGAGTCAGACACATAGGGAAGAAGGAAAAGGAGAGAGAGAGACAGAACAACAAAGTTGCACTCCTAGGGTACATCTAGACTACAGGCTTTTGTCGACAGAGGCTTTGTCGACGGATGCTGTTGACAAAGCCTCTGTCGAAAAAGAGTGTCTAGACTACAACCAGTTCTTTTCGACAGTGTAGACACTCTTTTGAAAAAGCACAGCGTGAATGCAATAGTGCCTTTTTTTGACAGAACTCTGTTGGGGAAAAAATGCATTATTCCTCATAGAATGAAATTTACCACCGTCGACAAAACTGCTGCATTCTGTCGACTTACTGTCGACAGAACGTGGCAGTAGTGTAGACACAGGTATAGTTTTGTCAACAAAACTCCACTTTTGTCGAGACAACCCTATAGTCTAGACACACCCCTAGAGGTGAGTGTGTTTCTCCACTAAAAGATATTGGACAAATACAAGTTTAATTTGTTCAGTATCTTTGGGTATGTAGTCATTCGAACTTGCAAATGAAGCCCGGGATTTAAACATCCCGGGCTTCATTTGCATGTTCCCAGGCGCAGCCATTTTTAAATGCCCGGTAGTTCGAACTACCTGCCCGCGGCTACACACGGCCCGGGCTAGGTAGTTCGAACTAAAGCTGCTAAATCCTACAATGAGGAGTAATGGTAGTTCGAATTAGGAGCTTTAGTTCGAACTACCTAGCCCGTGCCACGTGTAGCTGCGGGCAGGTAGTTCGAACTACCAGGCATTTAAAAATGGCGGCGCCCGGGAACATGCAAATGAAGCCCGGGATGTTTAAATCCCGGGCTTCATTTGCAAGTTCGAATGACTACATTAGCCACCCTACTCCAAACTAGGGTGGCTAGTGTAGACATACCCTCATAGTGGAGAACCATATTAGGGATGTAAAAGTGTAGTCGATTAATTGATTAAACAGCAAGCAAAAGCTATAAACCAGTGTTTCTCAACCTTTTTTTAAATAAAGTACCCCTTTTAAAAAAAAAATTAAGTACCCCCAATACCTGCAGTTTTCAGACACACACTTTTTTTTTCTACCATTGCAGCACATTTGTTTAAACAACTTAGTCGTAGCTGGGCAGGCGATGAAATTTTTGGGTGTAAGAAGTACAAAAATAATAAAGTGCTGTAAAACGAACACACAGATTTGGCTTTCTCCAAATTTCAGTTGTTAATGTACTCCCCAGACTTCTCTCTAAGGGTACTCGTACCACTGGTTGAGAAACACTGTTAGAGACTACATACATTCTCCCCTACCCCACTTGCCAGTACATTTTTTTTAGCAGGCTGGCCAGCAGCCCGGCTCAGTCCTGACTTGTGATTGGTCTTGGACCTACCCCCACTGTGGCTCTGCATTTATAATGTATTAGGAGCTGGGCGGGCAGGCAGCCCGTCTGAATTCTGGCTTGTTCTAGAGCTGGGAGCTCAAACCATCTCTAAACAGGGGCTGCTGCCAATCTGTGCCATTGCCTCTTTATCAGAGGCAGCGACACAGGGCAACAGGCAGCCAGTCCACAAGGGCAGCTGGGTTTTTTTTAAACCAGTTCCCTTCACGGACCAGCTCCCACCTGGCACCCAGTGCTGCTGTCTCTGATAGTGACAGCAGCGTGGAGTGGCAAGGGTGGTCTTGGGAGTGAGGTCGGAGTGCACTGGCTGCCAGCCCAACCCCCAGGAACTATAGAACAGTTGACTAATCGATAAGACTTTGAGGTTACTCGACTATTCAGTTAATCAGTATTTAATATCCCTAAACCATACTCCCCATTAGGAGCACAGTTTTTCTTGTTTCCTATCTTCTTTTCCTCCTTTTCCATGTCTGTGACTCTCCTAATTTGCCTTTTCTATTTGACTCCTTTATTTGTCAAAAATGAGACTTCGTTTTTCCTGCTCTTCATTTAGAATGTATCTGAAGTCTGCTCTATGTCTACTTGATGATTCAGATACCACCGCAAAGGCAAGTTGATGAGGCTGCAATTTTCTATTTTTCTGCAGATATTTTTTCTATAGCTATTTCCCAGAATGGAATTGGCATTTGTAACTTTTTTCTGTACAGCTATCGGTGGCCATCTTGTTGCCAATGCTGCATCACTAATTTAATATCATTCCTTTCGGAGTCTGTCATCCTACATCATTCTTTGTGATCAGTTCTCAACTGTGATGGCAAAGAATAGAAAAGCTTGTAAATAAATATTTAGTAAAACACTTAGTAATGTTCTTCTAAAAATACTGCTGAGCATCAGTGAAATTGTTCCAGCAATATCATCCAGTTTCTATAATATAAATGGTGTGTTTGGTTTAGGCAGCAGAAGCAGCAACATGCAAACCAACTTGCCAAAGAAACTGACAAGTACATTAAAGAGTTTGGATCTCTGCCTGCGACAAGTGAACAGGTATAAAAATAAAGAATATTAATAATTTGAAACATAATGTAGGCTGATATAAAGTGTCTGAATGGCTCCAATTATGTATTCATGTTAATTGCTCTCGTTACTAGACATTGAAACATCCAAGTGAGGTCTGTGTTTCAAGATGAATGTTTGGTGCTATGTAGAAATAATTTGTAAAAGGTTTCAACTGCAATGAAATGCACAACTGCTTTCTGTAAGCAAACACTCACACTCCCTACAGTGTATGAGAATTAAAGTGTTCTGGACAAGAATTGCTACCACACATGGTACAGTAAGTTTCTGATAATCCGGCACCTTTAGGACCCAGGGTGTGCCAGATTATCGGATATGCTGGAGTACCAGAAGGGGGGCTATGAGGGGCTTGGGGTGGGGGGAGTCAGCAGAGAACTGCACAGCATGGGAGAGGGTGGTGCTGCAGGACTAACCCAGCTGCTCTGCCCCCCGCTTCCCCAAGTCAGCTGCTGCTGAAACTGACCAGCGACTGACTTGGGGAAGCCGGGAGCAGAGCAGCTCCAATTGTCCAGCTGGCCAGAGCACTTCCAGGTTCCAGTCGGTGCCAGACTATCGGGAATGCTGGACCACTGGATGCCGGACAGTTGGAGTTTTACTGTAATTACTATTGCTGCTTGTGGAGTGTTTTTGTGAGACTTGTAGGATTGAGAGATTTTAAAATGAGTGAATGTGGTCAACAGAATAGCTTGTATTTGGTACACAAATACCTCTAGACAAAAGAAAAGTAATTTCTTGGCCCTGGAGTCTGATAGTTTGGCTAAGTCTACACTGCAGGTTTCTTGCGCAAGAACTTTTTGTGCAAGAGTGTGTTCACGCTGCCATGTGCTTTTGTGCAAGAGTGTCCATGGCAGTGTGGATGCTCTCTTGTGCAAGAAAGCTCTGATGGCCATTTTAGCCATAGGGGTTTCTTGCACAACAAACCCCAGTTTCCCGTCCACACTAGCCTTTTGGCACAAGCTCTTGCACAAAGGCTTATTCCTCATAGAAAGAGGAATAACTCTTGTGCAAAAAGCCCCGTGTTCTTACGATTTACTGTACTTTTTCTTGTGCAAGAACGTGCTTGTAGTATAGATGCTCTGCAAGTTTTTGTGCAAAAACTCTGCCATGTAGACATAGCCTTAGTGATCAGAAACTCAGCCATGTTGTTTTGACCACACTGTTCCCTCCTGTCCGTGCTCCTGACTCCAAAATAAAAAATGATAGTGATTTCAGATGGCTTTAATTTCCCCATAGCCAGATTCAAAGGGAAGCTCAGTGTGGTTCACATGGAGATAGAAAACTAGAGATTTTTCTCATGCACTCCCAGTGTCCACTGTCAGTGATTTTTTTTCCCCCTCCTCTCCCTCCCTGGTGGTCTAGGCTGTAACATTTTTAAATTTTACAATATCAAAATATTCAGCAATTGTGCAGTGGACCTTCTTAATAGTTAGTTGGTAAGACAGAAGTTCCCACTAGTGGTTTGCTGAAAGATGTCTGGACATGCAATCCTAGAGCCTCCTCCTTAATACCAGCTGTTAATTACCAATAAGGCAATTGAAAATGCATTGCATTTCTAATACTACTTTTCCACAATTGTGTAGTAGTGATACGGTCGTTGTGTGAACCCAAATAGAAGTCAGTCTTTACAAACTCAAAAGGGAGAGAGTGTCTGAGATACTCTGCTCAAAGTGTGAGGCCCGTGCTGAGGGGAATAAGGTGGGGGGTGGGAGAATCTGTGAAGCAACTTACTTTTCAAGCCTTGAGCAACAGCAAGTGTGTTCGATGTTGTAAAAATCTAGTCTAACTTTCCTCCAACAGCGTCAAAGAAAAATACAGAAAGACCGTCTTGTGGGGGAGTTCAGTGCAGCACTGGCCAACTTCCAGAGGATCCAAAGGCAAGCTGCTGAGAGAGAAAAAGATATTGTAGCCAGAGTAAGAGCCAGCTCTAGGGTGTCTGTAAGTATCCAGAAATATATTATTGAAGTCAAACATTATTTTATATATGGCAGTAGGTTTATTAGTATAAAACTTGCCTCTTTATTAGATTGAGAGCAGTATTCTTGCAGATGTATAATGCATGCACAATGCCAACATAGTTGCTTTGCTTGCCTCTGAACATAATGTATTGCATTTAAAAATTGTGTGTTCAGTTTAGTTTAATGATTGGATTAAAGAAAACATAATTTCATAGTAATTCCTGACTAAAACACTTACTTTGTCTTGTGCCTATATATGTTTCACAAAGGTGTTCTGCATAGTACATATGCCCTAATTTTGCTTTAGGAGGTACATAGATAGAAAGATCAATTAGGAAGATTGACATGTAATTGCTTAAATGATAACCAATAAGCCTAGGTTTATTGGTTAATCCAAACTACATGTGCACACGCCCATAAGTACTGGATCCCATGGATCTGCCTGTCCTCTCGACCTCCCAAGGAGAGGCAGCAAGGGGAGGGGGTGGGGAAGGGCTCCATGTGGCACTACTGCTTTGAAATGCTGTGGCGGTGTTCAAAGGGGCAGCGCCGCACAGCTGATCCCAGGCTCTGTGCGGTGTTGCGCCTTTCATAGAATCATAGAATAATAGGACTGGAAGGGACCTCGAGAGGTCATCGAGTCCAGCCCCCCGCCCTCAAGGCAGGACCAAGCTCCATCTACACCATCCCTGACAGATGTCTATCTAACCTGTTCTTAAATATCTCCAGAGAGGGAGATTCCACCACCTCCCTTGGCAATTTATTCCAATATTTGACCACCCTGACAGTTAGGAATTTTTTCCTAATGTCCAATCTAAACCTCCCCTGCTGCACTTTAAGCCCATTACTCCTTGTCCTGTCCTCAGAAACCAAGAGGAACAAATTTTCTCCTTCCTCCTTTTGAAAGCAGCAGTGCCCGCATGGAGCCGACCCCAGGCCCTGTGCGCAGCTGCCCCTCTGAAACACCATGGGTAACCTTGGGTGGTGCTGCCCCTTTGAAACGCTGTCACGGTGTTTCAAAGTGGCAGCGCCACATGGAGTCCAGGGTCAGCTGGGGACTCCCTAGTTGACCCAGGGCTCCATGAGGCATTTCTGTGGAACCTGGGGTCAGCTGGGGACTCCCCGGGCTCTGCACGCTTTGAAATCTACACAGGCGCTTCCACTTTGAAATACACAAGAGCCCTCGGATCTCATTTCAAAGGAGGAACTCAGAAGTGCCTATCGATGCAAATTCCATGTACTACTCGACTAGTAAATTAACCAATATTTAACATCGTTATGCAGACTCTGATTAAGACATGCATATGTATAGCAGCACCATATTGCAAACAAGTCACATTTCGTGTTGGCTTTTAACTTAAGTTAAAAGCCCCTTAATCTGTATTCATTATGGGAATATCAATAAACCCTCTACTATGTACCTGTCACTCTAATAAAATGAACTTACTTTTCTTGATTCTACAGGGTGGTCCTTCAGAAGACAGTTACAGAGAAGGAGCACTTGTCCCTTTGGACAGGTAGGATGGTGTATCATAATCCTTACAGCCAGTCTTGTAAATTGATTGGTTAACTTCAACAATGGGGACTTATAGTCCTTGGTTACATCTTAAATATATCATATGTTGTAAGAGAACATGTACTCATTAAGGTCACTTATACAGTGCATTTAAAAAAATCATTTATTAAAGCATGCTTTTGCGTGTGTGTTTTGGAACCCACTGAAAGCTATAATCAGCTGCTAGTTTTCTACACAAGTTAAAACTGAAAATGTTTTCTTGGAAAATGTTTTTTTTTTTTTTTTTTTAAATGTTATTGCCATAACACTATCAGACTGTTTCTGGGTTTTCTGGTTCTTAATGTAACCTGTTTAACTGCAACAATGGAGGTTGGACTCTTCTCTCCATCCTCCACCCCAGAAGAGAACCCGTTTTTATTGACTAATTTTAGTTTTTTGTAATATAGTTCTATTACAATAGAGCCCAGAGGCTTCAACAAAGATGAGGACCTAAGTATTGTACCAAACTCCTCTCCACATCTCCACCAAATTAACCTTTATTTCCATGGACAATGGACTCAAAGCTAAGAGTTTTGTGTGTTTTGAGTTAGTCAGGTTAGATTTAGCTAATCCCAGGCACGGCTGCCCTCCCACTTATTTTCGGAGAATAAACTGCCAACTGTAGGATAAGGGGGAAGAACAGACTAGTAGATAGACACATACATGTTGACAGCTGCTGCTTATGCATATACATTTTTTATTTAAGGTTGCTAAAGGGGCTTTTAAAAATTCTTACGAATTAACACTAAAATGGAACATGCTTCCTCTGGTTTGCTAGAATCTTCTGAAGAAAGGACATTGTGGTAAGGAACCTTTGTCCAACTATGCCTGTAAAGGGCAATAGAACAACAATGCAGCCGTTTGTCTTTTTTCCTTCCAGATTAGTACAGATGAGTCTCTAGAACTTGTATCCAGAATACCTGCATTTTTTCAAAATGTCTTTAATCTTCAGTCTCCACTAATAAGAGAAGCCAAAATGGATTTCAGCCTGCAAATGACACTGTTCAGAATCCAAATGGAAAGATACATATCATCTCTGCATGCTTAGTTAGAAAACAGTGAGCCAAAACACTCAATTTTCAGGCCCTCAAAGAAAATTATTCAAAACAGGCTGTGAAATGCCTGAGTCCTCAAGCCTATCACATCAGCTGCACACACATTTTGCAAAGGAAAACATGTCTTGTTGGTAGACAGTTTAATGTGTTTTCTCTCTATTTTAGTCTTTAACATCAAATGTATTTCAACCTTATACGTAAGGGGAGTTCACTCAGCCTGAATATTCTTGATTGTGTGTGGGGTGTTTTTCTTTTACAGTCAACCTCAAGCACAGGTGCAAGATGAAGACATTACAGAAGATGATCTCCGTCTTATTGAGGAGAGAGAGTCCTCCATCAGGCAACTTGAGGTGAGGTGTGCTGCTATGTGCAGTGTTAGAACAAACTTGAGAATACTTTTCTGATACTACTTAGTGCTAAAACCTGCTGCACTATTGGGAGGAATCCATCCTCAAAGGTGAGACAATATTTTTTTAATGAAGAAATTGCTTTATGCAGTAAGGTAAAGAACCGCACATGGAATTTCCTACATGAAGGAAACTTACTTTTTACTGTTCTGTTAAATAATTCTATGATGTACTAAGCTCTCCTGACTTCACTTGAGGAATAAGCAGGCACGCACGTGACTATCAAATAAGATAAATCTTGGGTTTTCGTGCAAAGATCCCTAGAACTCTTTTTTTCAGAGGGTTTTCCTCATCCCATAGCATCTTTATAGATATGCTTTGTAACACAGTATTGCCTTTCATTCTTGTCCATAGTTTGTTCCTTCATTAAATCCATTCTGGTCATGTCTCCTACACTCTATTTAAAAATTTGGAAGGGGGGAGGGGGGAAGAAAAATATCCCCTCTATACAATTTTCCAGATGTATCATTTTTCATTTTTAGTGCCAATTGCCTTTATGTTCAGCTTCTATTTGTGCTATATATGCATATAAAGTACCAGTAATTTGGCATATGAAATACTGACTCCAGAAATGACTGAATTTTTCTGGACTTGGACAGAAATGCTTGAGGACAGTCCCTCTGTCTGTGCATTCATTTACCAAAAACAAAACAAAGATTGGGTGGGAGAGGCAAAAGAAATTCCAGTATTTTAAAATTAACATATTAAATGACTCAGAAATGGAAATGCAGGTTATGGATTAATGGCATTGTGGTAGCTGTGGATTTTGAAAAAGTAACTGACTTCAGAACTTCAGTGGGAATGAATGATCGATTTCAGACGGACTGCAATTATATGTCTCTTGAGCTCCAACAAAGTTCACCAGCAAATAAGATCCTGGAACTGGACTTTTAACAGGCAGCTTTGCTGATGTATGAGACAAATAGGATCCAGTCCTCCTTTTCTTTATAGACTTTGTAGTACTGATTGTGTAACTACTTATTTTTGTGGGTAAACTAAACTGATCTAAATAATTGTAAGGAAAACAACAAGGTGACATGTCAGTTTATCATAACATTTAATAGAAAAAAAACCAAATAGTCTGGTAGTACTTTATAGAGTAACAAAACATGTAGCTGGTATCATGAGCTTTCGTGGACACAGCCCACTTCTTCATCTGAAGTGGGCTGTGCCCCACGAAAGCTCATGATGCCATCTACATGTTGTGTTACTCTATAAAGTGCTACCAGACCATTTGTTGTTACAGGAAAAAAAACAACAAACTAACTCTGCTACCCCCTGAAGCTCTCTAACATTTAATAGCTAGTATGGTGTATTCCACTGCCCTCTACTGGACAAATATTTTTGGTAATTTAAGGGTTCATCAATAAGAGTTCCACAGTTTTTAACTTAAACAGACTGCTGCAAAACCATATGGGAAGACACTTGTTTCCATTTGGTTTAAGTCACTGACTAATTTATTTAAGCCATATTGACATAAATTACTCTTAAACTGACAAAGTGTGTTTACTTGGAATTTTGCACTAATTTAATTAAGGCCATGCTTGTACAGAAAGTGAACATGGAACAGACTAGAGCACTTCAGATTTCCACCCCAATTTGCTGAGTATTAACACTCTGGATAGATAATTATCGAATACTAGGACTGGAAGGGACCTTGAGAGGTCATCGAGTCCAGTCCCCTGCCCTCATGGCAGGACCAAATACTGTCTAGACCGTCCCTGATAGACATTTATCTAACCTACTCTTAAATATCTCCAGAGATGGAGATTCCACAACATCCCTGGGCAATTTATTCCACTGTTTGACTACCCTGACAGTTAGGAACTTTTTCCTAATGTCCAACCTAAACCTCCGTTGCTGCAGTTTAAGCCCATTGCTTCTTGTTCTATCCTTCCAGGCCAAGATGAACAAGTTTTCCCTAAGCTAGTTTAAAAACACCTTTTAATTAAGCCATAGCAACTTTGTGTGTAGATAAGATCTTAGAAATTGGCTTCTAAGGCTAGTAGGATATACAATGCAACTGACTTTGCATATTTAGATTAATATGATTGGATTATTTTAAAACAAATTAAAACTTGAGCTTTGTTTTATCTTGGTGAAGGAAACAGCTGCCTTGTCTGAAATAATACACAACACTTAGCTAACTACAGGAGTTTCCCATGGCATGTGCTAATTTTTTTAATAAACTATATTCTCTTGCAGGCAGATATTCTGGACATCAATGAAATATTTAAAGATTTAGGAATGATGATTCATGAACAAGGTGATGTGATAGGTAAGTGCAGATCAAAATATTTTAGAAAATTTGCATGAAATTTAAAAGTGGGGAAGGGTGGGATGAATGATGGTTTCTTCGTAGATTATTCTTCATTCTTTATAATATTTGGCTCTTAGTTTTAAACTACTAAATCATGATTATGCAGAAACTAGCAAAATGAGATTTGAAAGTAAGTGTGTGTGTGTGTGTGTGTGTGTGTGTGTGTGTGTTTGGAGAGTCACCTTTGCTGGCTGATGATACTTTAAATTGATTGAGATTCTAACCTGTTGTGGCAAAGATTGTTGAGTGATCTGTTAAAGCAGTCAAGAAAGCAAGTACACTTGCAAAACCTGCTTTAAATGTCATTTGATCCCTTACTCCTTGGTTTGAGTTTGGGTTCCAATTTTGAGAGTTCTAATTGCATTTTTATTTTTTTTAAATGGCTTTTTCTCCCCTTTTCTGGGGAAATGCCCTATTTAAAATGGGGGAAATATAAAGCATTAAAAAAACTTTTCTATTTCCCCCCCCCCCCACTAGTTTATTTCCTTGGTTCCTTATGTTGAGCAGAGCAAAGCAAATTAAGCTAACACGAAAAAAGTTATTCCAAAAAAGATCATCCAGATAAGGAGTAACGTTGTTGTCATTATATTGGTTTGATAATGCCAGTAAACTACCTTGAGTAAACCCTTAGTTATTTCAATAAATTAAAACTTAAGCACAGACACCATTTTCTCATAACTCTCACCTAACCAACATTCACAGCCTATGAATTTTTTTGTCCCCCAATCTTTTTTTATAATTACTGATCCACCAAACTTTTCAGACAAAATGTCTAATTGAATTTCATACTAAGTAGTATTCTTAAGGAGTTCTCGTTAATTTCATCAGTCTGTCACCACTTTCTTCTCATGTCTGTGCCTCTTTTCTGTGCTGTAGGCACTCTTCAGCGCACACTCATTTATTCTCCAACATCAACTTTTCTAAAACTGTCTTCATTGGTTCATGTTCCAAGCCAGCTCTTCACTTCTAGAATACCTGAACTTAGTGTTATAACAACTTCTGTCAGAAGTCAATGCTGGAATACTCTGAATGCTTCAAAAGTTAGATGGGTCATTGGTGTACAGTAGATACAGTGAAAATGATAAAGAAGGAAACTTCCATAATACAGTAGGATAAAGTGTGTATGTTAGTGAGCATAAATTCAAGTCAAAAGTGATCTTGCACTTTGCTATATGTGTATTTGAGTGTTTTTTGTTCTACATATTAATACTTTTTAGGGGATCTTTTTTTAATCCAGGAAAGCAAAATAAAAATACATGAGGTGATGGTAAGCTATTGCCTGTAGGTCTGTTTATACCACATTATTGATTGATTTTTTTTTGGCCACTAATGATTGAGAGGATTGTGTTTTTGTTCTTTGTCTTATCCAACTGTACAGGCAGTCCCTGGGTTACGTACAAGATAGGGACTGTAGGTTTGTTCTTACGTTGAATTTGTATTAAAGTCGGAACTGGCGTCCAGATTCAGCCGCTGCTGAAACTGATCAGTTTCAACAGCGGCTGAATCTGGACACCAGTTCCGACTTCCATACAGATTCAACTTAAGAACCCCAGGCGTCCCCAAGTCAGCTGCTGCTGAAACTGATCAGCAGCTGATTCCAGGAAGCCCGGGGCAGAGCAACTCTGCCTTGGGCTTCCTGTAGTCAGCCGCTGGTCAGTTTCAGCAGCGGCTGACTTGGGGATGCCTGGGGCAGAGCAGCTCGGGTGCTGCTGGGTTGGTCCAGTAGCGCTAAGGAGCGGTGCTGCGGGACCAACTGGCAGTGCCCCACCTGCTCTACCACAGGCCCCGGGCTTTGCTCCACGTCTCCCTAGTCTGCTGGGGGGGGCACTAGCTGCGTTCCTCCCCCCCCCCCCCCCAGCAGACCAGGGAGACAGGGAGCAGCTTTTCTCGCCCCGGAGGAGGCGGGCGGTGGGACCAGGCGTCCCACCGCTCCAGTCCTCCGGGGCGGGAAAATCCCCGTTCGTAACTGCGGATCCGACATAAGTCGGATCCGCGTAACTCGGGGACTGCCTGTACATAGCAATTCAAGGGGTAGGCTTGTTGGGCTTGAATTTTGTGAGTAAATATCTTCTCTGGGCTTGTGGAAAATCAGAACTGCAGCAGCTTTAAGTGAATTAGGAATGGGTTGCAAACACATGAGGCTTTTACCATGTCAGATAATTGAAAAATTAACCTTTTTCTACTTTTTTTTTTTTTTTTTTTTTTTTTTTTAAAGACAGCATAGAAGCCAATGTAGAAAGTGCAGAGGTACATGTCCAGCAAGGAAACCAGCAGCTTTCAAGAGCAGCAGACTACCAGGTAATATCAATGCCAAGTGTCTGTCATCTATCAATAATTATGCTTTTCAATTATTTCTTAATTTGTGTTATGATCGTTGTAGTTTTAGTTTAATTCTTCCTTAAAATTGTTTCAATGGTTTGGAGACCTACTCAAAGGGCCAAGACTGGCATAGGATCTCTAGGGCCACTGTTCCAAATTCAGACCAAGTTAGTAGTAACAAAGTCCATGCCCTCAAAGTTTAGCAGCCTCATGTGAAATTAGTTGACTGGTGTCACAATACTATGAAAAAACACCGTAATTGAACCTCTCATTTCTGGAGCTGTGAGGGAAGGATTGAATATGCATGAGCAATGAACTTCTCCTTTGCTTGGTAATTTTCCTAAGTCAGGATTGAAGTTCACTGGTAGGGTAGTGTAGGGAAGTTTTGTGCTGCCACTGCCAAGGCTGCATACGTCTCTGCTGTTCCTAGAGGACACTTTTCCAGTTCCACAGTATTCACTGACTGAAAAAAAATAAAATAAAAAGAATTTTAGAAATCTATGAGAGACTTATTTTATTAAAGGTCTGTACAGAGATTCTTAAATACTGGCCTGTGTTAAAGATAATCTTGTTCTTAATACATCCTTTTCCTTGAACACGTCTCTTTTCAAGTTGGCCTTTGCCTTTTAAAGTCTTCTTTACATGTTGCAGTTATAAGTTGGCAAATGAATCAGTGGGGACAATTTATTAAACCTAGATTTGTCTGCTGGCTTGTAAGAAACAAAATAAGGTGGCCAGATGTTTTTCTAAAATGATAAGCGGGGCTGATAGCCTAAGTGTTCCCATTATAAGAATCTGTTCTTTCAGATGTTATAAGTTTCCATATTTAACCATTTGATATGAAAATTTCCCATTCTCGTGTCTGCCTGGAAAACTTCAGCCAAAAGTTGTTGAAACAGCTGGATCATGAGTTTGGAGGAAAATACATAATTTTTATCCCCAGTAAAAAAAAATTCTGGGGGCCCTTTATTTGACAAGTTTTAGCATCCCATGGAGAGAGTCTTGAAATTTGACTCTGAAGCAGCCCCTGTCCAGGTCAGGCTCAGGCACCCCACAGGCAGAGGGAGGAGCAGGCCCTGCCTACAGCAGAGGGGTAAGGGGGGGGGGGGGGAGAGGCAAGGCAACACCTGATTACTTTTTTCCCCATTTGCTGGAACCTGTCATCCTTTATGTGGATCAGCTAGTAAAGGGAAGATGAGGAACACACTTTGCCAGTGGATGTTATAAATTTGCTGACAATGGAGGAATGGTGACACTCGAGCACCTGAGTTCTGTTGCAGGTTAAGGAGTGCCTCCAGTGGTCATGAACAATGGCAGAAGGGTTTCTTTGTCTTGTCTTGCTCTACCCTACTTTACCAATTGATTCTTCATTCCATTTATCCTCTTCAGGTTCCTGTTCAAGTTCCAGTCCAAGTCTTTCTTATCTGGGCTCTTCTTCATAACTAGCCAATTAGGTCTTCTCTCCTGAGCCTCTGGTCTCTCGTTCCGTCTCTTTCTCTCCTCCTCTTGCCTTCCTCTCCCCCTCCCCCCAGCTCTGCTCCCCCTCCTGCCTCTCGGGGGACCGTGGAGCCCAAATGGCCGCTGGGGCACCACACTCCCCATGCTGCATGGGGGGGCGTGGAGCCCAAACTGTCGCTTGCGTCACTTGCTCTCACGCATGGGCCTGGCTGAGCAGCACAGAAGTCAGACAAACGCCACGGCGGGAGGCGAAGGGGGGGGTGAGGCGGTGACGTTCACGGGTAGGGGGCGGGGCCTGGAGCCGCTGTCATGTTGCACATCACTGCTCCCCCCCCCCTTTGCCTCCCGCCGTGGCACTCGGCTGACTTCTGCACCACTCAGCCGGGCCACCGCGGGGAAGCAAGCAGCGCCGCACTCCCCATGCAGCACGGGCCACCCAGAGGAACAGCCAGCGTTTCAGGCAACAGTGCCCCCCCAGAGGGCTTGTACTTGGCATTTTGGCATTACAGACTCTGACACTGGGCTACTATACATATGATTTCTTCATTCCCTAGAACATGTTGTCTCCTTGCCCCCAGGCTTCTATCCCCCAACTAACTCATAGCCTCTGCCTCCCCCAAGCTACCTCTTTTCCAGTCTACTCCTTCCACTGTGCCTCCCCTTTCCCTTAATGTTGAAAAAACTATAATTCCTTAATTTCCTATGAGATGCCAGGGAGAATGGTATTTGTGTTGGGGGGAGGGGGAGACAAATGCCTTTGACAGCTAAAGAGTGAAGTTATAACTTTCACTGTTTCCAGTTTCACTTTTGCCTGTTAACCACTCACTGACTTCATTGTCTTTTAAGTACACCGCTCGTTTAGACTGTGTAAATAACAGAACCATAGAAGCAATTAAAAAGTTCTGAACACTGCACAATATTTTTTTTGTTTTTGTGTTGACAGCGCAAGTCCCGAAAGAAAATATGCATCATCATTCTTGTACTTGCCATTGGAGCAGTGGTTCTTGCACTTATCATATGGGCATCTACAAGATAGGACTGTGGAGATAAATATTATTTAAATTATGTGAGAATACACCTACAATCATTTTTGGCTACTTCTGAAGCTGTTCAGTAAATGATGGTTCAATACTTTATAACTGTTGCTTTTTAAAAATCTGATAAATGACTGTTGGTACCACTAGTTGGTATAAATTCCTTCCATTCTTGGATTTGAGAAGCTGTACTGTCAAGGCAACAGTCCATCGGCTTTATAAATGTACTTTTCAATGGTAAGCTTACTGAACACCTCTAAATATTTTGGGCTAATCAAAAATTCTGATAAAGCGGGGCATAATCTGTTTTGATATTTCTAAGTTTTGCCAAATAAAAACAGACTTTTCTGCACTCATTCTAATTGGGACACCACACTTATTGTCAAATTATTTTTAAACTGGTGATTAGGCATTAAGTGTCTAAGAAATATCTTTCGTAGATTTCATTTGTCTTGATCTGGCAGTAGGGACCAATGTGCCAGGAAAAGCCTATTATAAAGGTAAAATGGATGGCAGTAATTTATTAATATAGGCCTTTTGATTTGTCTCTTAAATGTAGAAATGAGACTTAAGGCATATTTTTAGTTAGTGTTTATGCACCTAAATTATGCACACATCTGGTATTCTCATGCTTAAAATAAGTGTTTGTTTAATCAATGATTATGCACAATTGCACATGTCTTACTGAAAATCTGGGTATAATTCTAATTGTGGACTTCTTAAGTATGGTATTGGGAATACTGAAAATTTGTAGTTTCCCAATTGCATTTGAATTCCAATGGCCAGAACTTGACATTATGGTACAAATACTTTGAACAGTACAGACTTCAGTTTTGTTTTTTAAAGTTTCTTACGCAGTCAGCGAGAGAGGAAGGCTAATAGATTACTTCTAAATGCCAATTATGGACACTGAATTTGAGATCCTGCTCATTTGAACTGACGCAACTTGCTCAGAAGTTTGACCATACTTACAACTTTCTTAACTTTCTAACTTGATTTTTTTCTTTTTTGTGCCATTTTGTATTAATCCATAATTAGAAAGGTAATGTTTTTGCAAACTAATCAATTTGACTTTTTAATTGATGTAAGTGCACTAATCAGGAATATTGTGCAGAAGAAAATGTCACTTAATCTGTATTTTATAAAGTTCTTGTACAGCAGTTTGGTAGAGAATGAACTGTTTACATGGCAAATTGAGATTTGCTAATTGAACTATGAGTATCTATGGACTTAAAATTGTAATCATTCAGTCAAAATAAAGCTGTTTTTAAAAATGAGGGGTCTCAAACTTTGTTTTTGCTGAAGGGAAGTGCTGTATGCCTATAACTTATCAAGTGATTAAAACTCATTTGAAGAGAAACAAACTCAAATGGTAAGTTGCAAATATGCAAGCTGTTTCATGCAAGGACTGTGCATCTCTCTGTGGCCCCATTGGCTTGGAATGGGACTCCATGTGTAGAAGAATTCAGCCAGATCACAGATTGCAGGGTCAAAACCCAATCTTGTATAATGGAAATTAAGGTCTAGCTTTTCAACTCCTTTTTCCTGGTTCTTCAGGAGAATATATATCACCAGTTCTTTGTAATTTTTAATGTATTAGATGGGAGCCTAGAATTACAGGATGAGAACATATAGAAGTGTGTTAAAACTTATCTTCTCATATTTAATGTCTGGCTCTTAATGCTGTAGTATTTGAGTTTCAAATACTACAGGGAAATGTTCTTTTAATTAAAGCAAGGGAGGGGAACCTTTGGTGTGCAATGGGATTTTGGGGAGTTTGTGAGGGGATTGTGGGTGTCTCACCTTCAGTTGGGGGCCACATGAGTCACGGCTTGTGTGGCTCTCACTTTGTCAGTTCCCCTTCCCTCCCCCCCACCCCCAACTTAAAGCTTTTGGTTGGTTGGGGCAGTGGGGTGGCTGGAATCTCTAATTATGGGAACATTTCTGTGGTCTTAAAATTTCTTCATAAAAACTTAAAAAGAAGGGGAGGGAGGGCAATATCTTTATCCACTTGCAATCTTTAGAATTGAACATAGTGTCCAAAAAGTGACTCTGTACCAATATCACTACAGCATTGTTCCACGTTTATTTGGAATCAGCAAGTAAAATAAGAATATACGTAGTTTCCCTAAATGTTAGAACTGCAGATACAAATTCAGATCCTAAAGGACTTTCTTTTTTTCACCGTATCTTGTGACTCACCATTTCACCCACCCACAACTCCTTGGTACTGAAAATTTTGCAGGCACATTCCATCAATTACACTTGTGCAAACTCATTATCTTCAAAGGAAGCTATGTGAATGTAACTGAAGGCAAAACTTGGATTTGCAATTGGAGTTGATATGTTGCTGAAGAAGCTAAGGTCTTGTCTATACTTAGAGATTGGTGCTACAGGGATGGATCTCTTGGCGGGGGAAGAGGGTCAATTTAGCACTCCCATTGACTCCAGTTCTCCAATGGAGCAAGAAGAATAAGGGGAGCTTCTCCCATCGACCTCCCCCACCCCAGTGGAGATGCCACAGTAACTCAAAGTAAGGTACATCAACTCCAGCTATGCTATCAAGGTAGCTGAAGTTGACTAACTTAGTTTGACATTGCCCCCTAGAAGAGACCTGGCTTTAAACTAGTTAAAGTTTTCTCTCTGTTAGTTTGGATACTGTGAAACTTGGCATGGTATAAGCAGAACCAAAGGGGCATAGGCAGGAGTTTTAAAGTAGTTTGGTGAGGGAAGGCAATTTAGATGTCTGTCAGTGATCACTTTAAACAGCAAATTTGAATGGAGCTGCTTTATAATCTCTTCCCCAATAAATACAAAGCCCTTGACCATATATAAAATATAATCCACAAATACTGAAGTTTTGATTATCTATTAAGAAGCTAACCACATTCCTGGTTTAAGATGTTTAGAAGACTGTCTTCTAGAACACAGATGTTAACTGTTCCAAATTATCCATTAACATGTCAAATTAGGCAAAAATATGCAGCCAAAACATTTAAGTTTCACCGGTAAGACCTTGTAAAAATAGTTTTTTAGTTTCTTATTCTTAACCATATACCGATAGAGCTGCTTTTCTTTCCTACTTTTCAAAGGGGGTAAAAATTAAAAAGCCAGAAGCTTTTTGTGAATTGTTTTCCCTCTTGGAAATTGTTTTTAGGATTATCCAGTCTCTGCAAACTTACTATCCAACAGCCTCTTCAGGCAGGCCCATTACTGTGTGCATTATGTCAGCAAGTATATTCAAATGTGATGTCAATGTTTGAGGTCTTTGAGGAGTGGGCTGGGGAGTTGGCAATCAAAGGAATTACTTTAAGCATTTTAAATCATTTTTAGTTGAGGGAGGTAGTAATCTAAAAGAGAAAATATTGTTGGCTATCTGATTTATATTCCAAGCTGCTAATGGCTCTGGAAATAGTGATGTTCTAGAGCTGCTCTTCAGTATGCTAGAGAAAATGTTCTGTCTGGAGTAATTTTATTTAGCATTTTCATTAAGACACTTTGGAGGTGATGACATACCAGCAACTGTTTTCATAGTATTTTTATTTTCTTTCCATTGAAGATAGGCAAGTCAGACAATATTTGAATAAATGTACATGTACAAGAGTGGCAACTAGTAAGGGCCATAACTGTAATAAAATTCTGACTTAAAGGTAGAGGGAAAACATGAAATGTCTTCAGATAAGTTGTCATAAAATGACTAAATTGTCATAGTGATAGAAATTTAGCCGTGTTAGTCTGGTGTAGCTGAAACAAAATACAGGACTATGTAGCACTTTAAAGACTAACAAGATGGTTTATTAGATGATGAGCTTTCGTGGGCCAGACCCACTTCCTCAGATCAAATAGTGGAAGAAAATAGTCACAACCATATATACCAAAGGATACAATTAAAATTAAATTTATTTTTTTAATTGTATCCTTTGGTATATATGGTTGTGACTATTTTCTTCGACTATTTGATCTGAGGAAGTGGGTCTGGCCCACAAAAGCTCATCATCTAATAAACCATCTTGTTAGTCTTTAAAGTGCTACATAGTCCTGTATTTTGTTTAAATTGTCATAGATTTTCTTAATTACACAATTGGTTATAAGCTTTTCCATTAGTGAGGTGCTGGCTGTATGTGTCCATTTTAGGGCATGCAGAATCACATGTATGGTGCTTTCCCATTTTGTTTTAACAGCAGCTAGAAATAATATTGCAATGTGGAAGTATTGGGGTTGAATATGCAACAAGATGTGTTCTGATCTCCATGTGCAAGAGCACAGATTTTGCGGAAGGGACAGTAGAAGGAATGTTCAGCAGCATAGTGATTGTGAGTGTGTCTATATAGACAAACTTGATGTGCAAAAATTCAGTAGAGGAAACAATTTGTGGCAGAAGTCCAGAATCTCTACTGATATCAACCTTTTTTTTTTTTTTTTTTAAATCAGGGAATCTCACTTCAAAGGCTTGTTAGTACAAGAAAGTATTACACATTAGCTTACTTTGAATTGGAATATTGCTTTAACCGATCTTTGCGATGGGGAAAAAAAACAAGGACATTTTATTTTGAAAATTGCCAGGGGCATTTTATTTTTCTGTTACTCTTCCCTCTTTTCTTCCCCCTCCCCCGAAACCATAGTGATTTATACTTAGTTTTCCCTCACTTCATATGAGCAGGAATTGGTTGTTGAAGTGTGTGTGTTTTTAAAAGAGGGGGGAAAAAAAGAGTGGCTTACATTGCTATGATGTAGCTAGTGGCTAAGCTTGTGTGTCATTCTCTCTGATTTTGACCAGTAGCTTCATCCTGGACTCAAGCAACCTTCCCAACAAAAATGTTGTCTACATGGATATGCTCCTATAAAAAATTCTGGTTTTGATAAATCCACATTTCCAACCACAAAAATTATAGGAAAGAGGGAAGCAAATTTCCGGTAGCTTCTACTTTAGAAAAATGAGTAAACCAAAAGTGTCTAGAAACTGCATGTAACTCCAGAATCTTCTATATAACATCATGGAATGTTGACTATTGTAGAGAACAGTGATTGACTTGTCTATTTGTGCCGAGTCAAATATTGAAAATTACCCTTTCTCCATGGTCTTGGAAGGCAACCCTTTTCTACAACCAGAAAATATACTTGCAGTTGCGTTTTCATTGTCCAGGGACCAAAACCATAATAGCTCTTCTGCATATTGTATTTCATGTATATCCGGAAAGGCTTTGGTTTTCTGGTATAATTATTTCTGTTATGAGCACAGAAGAAGGCTCAGTTTATTGAACTTTTCCTGACTTATGCCCTTTCTGTTTGACAGATATAATTTTTTCAGTTAGTTAGATGGTACAATGTGATAATGCAGCTACCTGCTTTTAGAACTAAGAGGGCTGGGCTAATGACAACCACTGCAACTACAAGAAATCAATTGATTCCATAATCTGATTACTCAGTGAATGAACATAAAGCAAAATATATTGACTTCCCCCACCCCTCAGATCCATTCATTTAACCTAACCAAATTATATGAAATCAAAAACATCATGGAGCCCTTATTTATTTGATCAGCTCTGATGGCATCCTGGGTATGGCACAAGACAGGGAACTATTTGTTTATACTCCTTTATTTTTGTTCTTGTTTCTTAATAACTAGCTCTTGGCCCTCAGTGTGCTCTTTGTCTTAATCGTTATCAGATGGGCTTGATGAAGGAAATTGACGAAGCATCATCCAGTCCTGTTCATGTGTACTTTACTTATGTTACTGGATGCAGTTCTCTATCCAATGTAGTGGTACTTAGATCACTGGGGGGGAGGAGGGGAAGAGAGAGGAGCTCTATAGCAATGGTTCTCAAAGTGTGGTCCGCGGACCACTAGTGGTCCATGGCAGCCTCTCAGGTGGTCCACATCTCAAGCTCACCTCTGCCTCCCCGCCCCCATGCTGCCGGTTTGCTGAGTGCCTGGCCCCAGTACCACCAGCCTTAGCTTTTGCGGGGCCTCAGCTGCTGGTCCTCCTATCCCAGGGCGATCTCGTTCAGCATCATCCACGATCCTGCCAGACCATGGATGTTGCTAGACAAGAGTCCTGATTTAGGAAGGTGCAACCTGAATTTATTTATTTAAAATGAAGTTTGATAAACTAACGAGTGAAAACACTTAATCTTCTTAATTTAAATTAAACTATTCTCCCTAGCTGCAGCACTAGTAAAATGGCTCTGATATAGTTATGTAATTAACAGTGTGATTCCATTAGCAACTGATGGTCCAAGGAAAGGTTTGTGTTGAGCCAGGTGGTCCACTGGTCAAAAACTTTTGAGAGTCACTGCTCTACAGCCTGAGCTAACAGCCAGTTGGCTTTTAGCGCATGCAGTAGAGGCTCATGCACTAAGCTCCTGGGGTCCCAGGTTTGGTTCTGCCAGTGAGCATCACAATTGCAGCCATGTAAACATTGTGATTAGTCGTCGTAACATCCTGCTGTGACTGTCCTGGTTACAGAGTGACTGCCCAGGAGGGTTAGGTAAATCAATTTCACATGGTGCCATAGCAGTCTGCTTGTTGTTGAAGGTTTACTTTAGGATACCAATGAGAGATTTTCTTCCCAAGCAAAATGTCCTAAATTGAATTCATCACTTAGTCACAAAATGTCTAATTAGTGGAAGTAAAAAGAACAGCATTATCAAACACCATTGAATAGAAAAAAAAATGTTTAATTTCTGACCAGAGTTCTGGAAAATAAATTGAGTCTTGCAAATTCCTAGTTGAGAATGCAAATTCATGAGGACGTTTTCAACACAGTTAAGTTAGGAGTTACTCTGTTTCATAGAGAAGAATTTAGCCCTGGGTAATGAGTATTAGGGAATAATTTCATGCTGTTCTGAGCCATATTTTAAGAGCTTGTAAAGTACTAAAGTTTTAATAACACTTATTTGCTCTTAATAGAAGTTGAAGTGTATCCTGTGAGCAATGGAATAAAATAGGCAGATTACCTGGGTGAAGCAAAGATAAAAACCAGTATCAATTTATGTTCAGGTGGCATGTCAGTAGAGAGCTAGTTGGACAAAGCTGCAGCACCAAAACACCACTCCTCCCATGGTGAGGGTTGAAGGGGAAACCTTTATTGAAACAGTTGAACGAGTGCCCAACTTAAGCAACTGAACAGTGGCTGCTCTCTAGTGGGGTAGGGGTGAGGGACGGAGGAACCCATCAAGTCCATATCTACACCTCCCTTTTCCTCAGGGATAGTTGAAGTCAGTTGATGGAACCTTCTAAGAAAGCACCTTGTCCTGGTTGCTAATTCTAGTCCTTAGGCCTTCAAATTAATACTCTGCTGGTGATGTGGGTTCCTTCAGAGTAGGGCAGCTCTGCTGGTACGTGCAAAGGGAAGAGGATGGGAGTCAGATACCCTGTGTATATCTCTCTTGCACATTTTTTTTTCTTTGTAGCGCCAAGGAATAGGGGATAGCCGTTGTTGCAATGTTCTAAGCAAGGATAGTCTCTGTACTCAGTCCTCAAGTAAGAGTGGGCTCCTTGTTTCCTTTGCCCCAGCACCAGTTAACAGCCACGGAAGGACCATGCAGACTGACCTGAAGCCATAACTTCTTCAAGTGTGTGGTTTTTAAAAAAAAAATATATATATATATAGCCTCTTGAAAATAAATATTCAATGTTTACTTTTTTTGCTTGGGCCCTGGCACTTCTAAGTCAGTTCTGTTCTGGAAATATGTTGGTCCTTCACCGCAGTCTTGCAGTGTTTTGGCACAATGAGATCTTTTTGTTGTTGTTGTTGTTGTTAATGTTATGACTGATGTATGAAGAATTAAAGTCTTGGTTACAAGAGCAGCCAGCAAAATAATCCATTTCCTCTGTGTGATGGTTCCTTCTCCCTTCAGTTCTCTGTGGTTAGAGTCATCTGATGGGTTATACGATGGACGTGGAGCAAAATCAATCAATCTTCACTACAAGTATTAAATATGGGATCAATTCAGCACCCATTACAGATTTAAATAAGGATTTTGGATGGATGTCAATAGGCATACACCATTGTAGTTGCATTGGTCCCAGGATATTAGAGACACCAGGTAAAGTAATCTCTCTTATTTTATCAGTCTCTGTGGGTGAGAGAAGCTTTCAAGCCACACAACAGAGCTCTCTTCAGGTCAGACCTGAAGTTGGTCTAATAAAAGATATTTCATTACTCACCTTTTCTCTTAAATATGTATATTTGTTTGAGGGCATCCAGTTGTCCTGGCATAACCTGACCCTGACCTTGCTTTAAGGTAGGAGAAGAGGAGGCGGCATAAAAAATTTGGTGGCCCTAGCTCTTACCAGTTAGGAGGACTTCTTGAACAGACTCGCAGATAGACTCATTCTAAAATAGATAGATAAAAACATATCATAAGTAATTTGTGTTAAGGTGGCACATAAGGATCTAAATTAGATTGGTGCCTGCTGTCAATCACAGTGCTGGCGAGCATATGCTCTAAACAAAAGAGAGAGTAGGGAGGGAAATCGATAAAGGGACTTTGATAGTCACACAGCAGGTCAGGGAAGAGCTGGGAATAGTGACAGGCCTCCTGCTTCCTTACCCAGTACCCTACAGCCTGTACAACAATGCCTTCCTCTAGGAAAATGTACTCTAAAATGTGTACATTGACAATTGTTGTATTGATAAATGTGCTTTGAAATGGAGTTATGTTATTTATATATAAATATCAATCTACTAGTAGTCCTGTGGCACCTTTGAGCCTAACACAAATATATATAGTATTATGAGCTTTTTTGGGCAAAACCCACTTCTTTGGCTGAACTTAAGTAGAGAGGAAAAAAGGGACAACCAGAATTTATAAGAGAAAAAGAAGGGAGGGGGGAAAAAAAGTAGATGTCAAATTGAAATGCTGGTGCTAATTAGGCTAATTAAGTGGGCTCGACGTGTCCCATTCTTAACTTTTGATGTCAGTGAGGAGGTAAAGTAATGAGGCTGGTTTTATAATGGGCCATCCAGTTAATGCCTCTGTTCAGGTCCAGGGAAACCATATCAATTCCGCACTCTCGGTAATTGGCTTGTGAAATTCCTTTGTAAAAGAATGACTACTTTAAAATCCCTGACTGAGTCCCAGACAGGTTAAAATGTTCCCTTAGGGGTTTATTTGTGTTACCCTTTCTGATATCTGACTCGTGTCCATTTATCCTTTTGTTGTAGAGACTGTCCAGTTTGGCCAATATACATGGCAGAGAGGAATTGCTGGCACTTGATGGCGCATATCCCATTGGGAATCTGTCTCCTAGGCAAGGATTGGCCTGTCTCCCAAGGGCTGAGAGGGATTGATTTCCAATATGGGTTGTAGATTGCCAATCATGTGCTGGAGGGATTTAAGCTTGGGGCTGTAGATGATGGTGGGTGGTGGTGGTGGTGGTTTACTTGTTGGGCTTGTCTTGAAGAAGCAGATTCCTGGCTTTGTCAATCTATTTCTTCATTTCCGCAGGTGGATATTTTAAGTTTTAAGAATGCCTAATAAAGATCTTGTACATTTTACATTTAACTTCTCATTGATATCAAAAGTATGGGACACGTCCAGTCCAGTCCAGTCGATTAGCCTCATTAGCACCGGCACTAGAACTGACAGGTACTTTTTTTCTCTTTTTTATCTCTCTCAAATTCTGGGTCCCCCTTTTTTCTTCACTCAAGCTCATCTGAAGTGGGTTTTGTGAACAAAATCTCATGATATGATATATATATATATATATATATATATATATATATATATATAGTTAGTCTCTAAATACGTCTACACAGCAGCGTTATTTCAGAATAACTGATGTTATTGTGAAATAACATAGTGTGTGTCTATACTACAAGCCATTATTTCAAAACAATGTCAAGCTGGAGGAATTCTTACTCTGATTCACAATAACCCTAATTTCACAAGGAGTAAGGGAAGTCGAAGCAAGAGTGCTCTTCCTTTGACTTCCTGCTGTAGACAGCACCGAAAGCTGAATTAAGTTATTTCGACTTCAGTTATGCAACTGATGTAGCTGAAGTTGTGTAGCTTAATTTGACTTTAGCCCTCCTGGGTAGATGTACCCTTAGGTGCCACAGGACTATTTGTTATTTTTAAAGTTACAGACTAAGACAACTACCTCTCTGGCACAAATTTTCATTTAGCTTTCTATTCAAAATTCTGAGTTAAATATTGAAGTATTTCTATCATTTCTATCACTAGCTGTGCGCCCCCCCTCCCCCAGCAGACCAGGGGGACGCGGGCGGCAGACCGAGACGCGCCGCGGTCCCGCCGCCCGGGTTCTCTGCGGCTTTGCTCCGTGTCTCCCTGATGGGTGGGGGGGTGTGTGTGTGTGTGTGTGCTTGTGTGCTTGTTTTGAGAGAATCTCTCACGAGATTTTAGAGAGTCACGCTTCTTTCATCTCACATAATGGATAACTAAGATTTAATTGACTATTGGTTCAGAGCTGATCAGCTTGGCTATGTCTACACTGCACCCCTTTTCCAGAAAAGGGATGCAGATTAGACACATCGGAATAGGAAAATCTGCGGGGGATTTAAATATCCCCCGCAGCATTTGCATTTACATGGCTGCCGCTTTTTTCCGGCTTGGGGATAAGCCGGGGAAAAGCGCCAGTCTAGACGTGATTCTCCGGAAAATAAGCCCTTTTCCGGAGGATCTCTTATTCCTACTTGAAAGTGAAACTTGAAAGTAGGAATAAGAGATCCTCCGGAAAAGGGCTTATTTTCCGGAGAATCACGTCTAGACTGGCGCTTTTCCCCGGCTTATCCCCAAGCTGGAAAAAAGCGGCAGCCATGTAAATGCAAATGCCGCGGGGGGGTATTTAAATCCCCCGTGGATTTTGCTATTCCGAAGTCTACATTAGCATCCCTTTTCCGGAAAGGGGTGCCAATGTAGACACAGCCCTTGAGTTTGGACATTTTCTCTGAGGCTCCAGATGCTTTAACTGACTTGAGCGCCCAGTTCTTGGATTCAGGAAGGGACTGGGTAGTGAACTTTGACCATGTTAATTTGTTCTGGATTGACTGGAGTTCAACAGTATTGTAGATAGTGATTTCATATTTTCTTCAGCCATGTGATTGTATGCGGAGCTTTATATAGAGATTCCAAGAGCCCAGTCCTGTTCCCATGAAACTGTGTCTAAATTTGTACTGATTTCAAAATTTGACCTCTAAATATCTAAAGAAGGATTTGCACATGTTACTAGTTGTCTAAAATGATTTGAGATTCTTATATATACTCACGGTATTGTGTGAGATTATCTGTGCTCCATTATGTTTCTAGAAAAAGCCTATATTCTGTTCTGTGTGTTTAAGAATTTCTGACATTTTTCACACCTTAATCTTGCTTTATGGAAACAATATTAAATCATTAAGATCTAATATCACATTGCAATCTTTTTTTAAAAAATTCTTGCTTTGCATTCCTGTTTCAAACACTAATAAAAGGATGCTGAGAGAGTTTTTGGAAAAGAGCTGCTGAGCTGCACCCCTTCATGCCCCCTAGAACTGAACTAGGACTCTAAGGCCAGCAGCTCTCTTCTTTATTTCCGTTATTGAATTATTTTATTTGATTCATATTTAGATAATTTGCTTTAAATTATTATTCACCCATTATTTCTTATTACAGTAAACTTCCGATAACCCGGCACCTTTAGGACCCAGCGGGTGCCAGATTATCAGATATACTGGACTATCGGAAGAGGGGTTTTGGAGGGGTCTGGGATGGACTGCGGGGGATGCGCCCTTCGGCGCTGCGGGACCAACTCGTCAGCACCCCAGATGCTCTGCCCCTGGCTTCCCCGAGTCAGCCGCTGGTCAGTTTCAGCAGCGGCTAAATCTGGGAAGCCGTGGGCGGAGCAGCTCCAATTGTCTGGCTGCTCGGAGCACTTCCGGGTTCCAGATGGTGCCGGACCATGAGGGGTGCCGGACCATTGGATGCCGGACCACTGGAGTTTTACTGTATTACTTATGCTTTTTTATCTTCCTCTTCCTAGAATCATTCTCCTAGTTTGTATCCCACACGTCAACTGATCATAAGTGGAGTTAAGCTGTGTGTTGATGCTCCTGGAATGTATTTTTTAAACATAAAGGTCTGTTATAGTTGGACAGATGGATAGCTCATTTATGAGTTTAAAGACAAGTTGTTGCTAATTTGCTAAAAGTACTTGGTTGACTGGTTTTCATAAAATTAATATACCATTTCATCTGACTGGCAGGCAGCCACCTAAAGTCATATAGAAATTAATTCAAACTAATGAAATAAAATAGATAGAATAATTCAATTTTAAAATTCTTATCAACAGAAAATTAAAAGCCAGTTGAGACTATTTGGGTGACTAATGCCTGGTCTACACTAAAATGTTGGGTCTACTCAGCTATGTCATGCAGGGGTATGAAAAATCCACTCCATTGAGCTATGTAGTTAAATTTATCTAAGCCCCAGTGTAGACAGTCTCTTGGAGAAATGGATTACCTATGCTGAGAGGAGAGCCCCTTCCATGGGTCTACACTGAAGATTTACAGTGCTGCAGCTGTAGCATTTCAAGTGTAGATACACCCACATATGACCTTTTTCTTTTCTGTTTAATTCTGCCTGAATGTGGGTGTAACATTTCTCCATGAGAAATGAGGCTTTAGCAATCTGAGACACTTCTAACCATAGATGGAAGCTGATCTGTCATTAATGTATGAAAAGTAACTCAGTTCTGATTGCAATTTCTGGAGTAATTAAAACATCCTACTTCACTTGACAGGGTTGGGATTTCTGTTTAGTGAGGAAGGATGGTTTTGTGGGCACTGGGTAAGCTACTCAAAATATTGGGATTCTTTTTCTGGCTCCTCCACAGATTTTCAGTTTTACCATGGGCAAATCACATAATCTCTTTACCTTGGTTTCCCATCAATTAAATGGTTCTTATGATACAGCACACCTGGATGCATCATATGTACTACCCTAATTCCAGTGGTATATTTGTAAGGTGCACAAGTACTATCAAATGGAAAGTAGTGGGAGCATGTATATAGATTAGTTACCTTAATTTTTTTTAACTACTGCTCATCATCCTGGTATCTGAGCTCTTAGAATCTCTGAAACCAATAGCATGGTGAAAGCCTTAGTGAACCTCCATGGAGTCTCTGGCTCTGATGCCTTTTGCGAGTAAAACGGGTAAGGTTTATGGTTTTGATTTTTATCTGTTTTCTCTTTGACGTTGTTTGGTTGGTGAGGGTTCTATGGGACTCACACCCTGGATAATCAAGTTTCCTCCCCAACTCCTCTGCAGGAATGGATCTGCAGTGTTGTTGAGGAAAGATGGAAGGAAAGAAGAAAGCACTGAGAATCTGTAAGTATATAATCTTTCTGTACTAGCCTGCCAGTTCTTTTAATTTTTCCTTCCTCCTCCATTCCCCCCATGGCCTGAAATTATCAGGCTCCTCTTTTAAGAGATTCCTTTACCCCATATCTGGATATGTTTCTGCATAGTCATGATAATTGACTTCCAAATGAATTAACGCACAGGGTTAGTGAAGGGATAAGTAGCTTTAAAAGTGAATGCAAGCCTGGTAGCTTGGAGGCAATGCTCTTTGCAGCCTTGAGGGACTGCTATTTCAGAACACCTGCCCTGTGTGGTGAACCTACCAGAAGCCATGGGAAAGGGGAGCCTGCACTCTTGCTTTCAGATAAAGAACACTGAGGATGAGCTGGCCTGAGAGAGGAGCATTTGCTATACAGGAGTAGGAGTTTTTTAAACAGAAAGAGCTAAAAAACTTAAACTGAGAGTTAAAGGGACACAGGACAGCGTGAAGTCCTGTTGCTCATGCTTAGTGTTGGCAATATAACAGGAAAGGGCATGGATGGAGGAGGGGAGAGGTCAAGTCCAGACCCCAGTACCCACCGATTTCCTCCCAAGTGGGGAAACAAGTGTTTCCTTGCTTCTGCTACCTTATCAAGTTACGATCTTCTTCATTCTGCACCTTTCCCTGACGAATCAGGCGTCAGACAGCCATGTACGTGGTGATAGGGGCCTGAGTTTTGCAGCCGAACACGCAAACCTGCGCCTTGTGCAGAAGAGCCGCGTTCCCCACCCCACCGGACACGTTCTCTCATGTCTATGAATACACTTCTGGGGGGAGAGGGGGAAGCAGCTAGGTGCCCTGGGGATGCAAACGCTAAAGGGGGGTTGTTGCGTGGGGCGAGCGCTCTTGCTGCGCATCCCTCACCACGTAGCTTCCCGAGGCGCCTTTCCAATCCAGTTGCTCTGTTGCCCTGTCACAGCCGGGAAACGTGGCCACCAGTGATTAACATCTCCCTGATCTCTCCACTGGGAAACGCCGGTTCCCAGGCACAAGCCGCGGCAGCGACTGGAGGTTCCCGGCCGTGCCCTCGCGTGTCAGGTTACAAAGCCGCTCTGAACTGGAGCCGTGGGAAGTGTGTGGCCGGGGCCTGGCTCTGTCTAGCCCGGGACTGGCTCAAGGGGAGCGAGCGGGTCTCTGGGTCCAGGCCAGACGCAAACATCCCGCCCCCCCCCCGGCAGCGCCCATCTCCCGCCTGCAGGGCGGCGGGGCAGAGCAAGGCTGGGATGCCCCCTGTCAGGCTGGGGGTGTGTGAAGGCTCCTGACTCACCCAGCCGCGTCTCCCTTGAACCTCCCTTCCCTGACCTCCCTCTCTCCCCCCCCGCCCTGCCTCCTGCTTCCTCCGTCCAACCCCTGCCCCCCTCCTTCCCCTGCAGCCCCAGGCGGGGCTGGTCGCGCGGGTGCCGCCCGCAGAGGGGCGGGCTGAGCAGGACACACACACACCCAAGCGGAGAGCGCGGCGGAGGCTGCAGTAGCAGAGCCCCAGCTGGAGTCTCCGCACCCAGCCGCTCTGCGCCCGGCCAGGATGCGCCGCTGGCCGCTGCTCCTCTGGGGGCTGCTGCTCCCAGTCGCCGCCGCCGGGCGCTATCCGCACAGCGCCGTGCTGGACGGGGCGGCCGCCTACCGGCTCCTGTGGGGCCAGCAGGGCAGCAGCATCGCCTTCCGCCTGGAGGTGCGCACCCTGGGCTACGTGGGCTTCGGCCTTTCCCCCACCGGGGCCATGGCCTCCGCGGACATCGTGGTAGGAGGCGTGGCCAGGGGCAAGCCCTACCTGCAGGTAAGGACCGCGCCTCCCGCCCTGCCTGGCCGTGGTGCGAGGAGCGGGGAGAGGACGGAGCGCTGGGGGCAAAGTCACGCTCTGCCCTCGCCGGTGCCCGCTCTCTGTCCTCGTCCCGGGCTGCCCCCTGCCTGCTCGGCAGCCCTCACTTGTTCTGCCTTGGCTGCGCTCTCCTCTTGCTCCGCGCTGGGCTCCCCCCTCGCATCTCGCCTTGTGCGGTCTAGCCCTTCGGCTCGCTGGAACTTCATCCGTGGCACCCTGCTGCCGTCCACAGTTCAGTGAGTGAGGAGCGCAGGCTTTATGTATTACAATCGTCCTGCCCGTCAAATGTCTCCTTTGTGGCCAGTCTAGGGGACCCTAGGACTCCCTTATAATCGGGATGCAACTTCCCTAATTCTGTCCACGCCTTCGATGCTGGAACCTGGAAGTGGTACTAATTTGACCTTGTTCTCACAAGGGGGTTCAACAGCAGCAACTTGGTTCAATGAGCACTGCAGTGTTTGTACTTGCAAAATGTATCTCCTAATAAGACAAGTACCCGAGATCGTTTCTGTGAAATAACAGGTGTGCTCAAAAGACGCAGAATAGCTATTTCAGGATACCTCCGGTACCCCAAAATAGCTCTGTGGTGTGGAGGTAGCCTAACATTAGCCCTTTTTTTCTCCTCCAGGATTTACTAGAAGCATTTAATCATTAAAGTGACTTCATACAAATTGGAGGTACTTTTATTTTAAGCATATGCCATCTCTAAAACTTAAGCAGAAGAAACCAAGCTTAAAATTTCTCTGTTACATCAACTCAATCAGGCAATCAATCAGATTTTCTAAAATAAACTAAATTTTGGAACATGTTCAACATTTGGAATATTTTGTTCTTTGAAGAGCAGGCATTTATTAACTGATAATTTCATGCAAAAAGAAATTTTCTTTGATCTTTCAAAGTGAAGACTTACAGAAAATCAGTCTCTGAATAAAACACAAAATCATGAGACCAGTTTAGTTATCTGGGAATGTAGCTCCTATATTCATAGAGTTTAAGGCTAAAAGGGACCACTGGATTATCTAGACAGACATGTATAACATAGTCCATACAATTTCATCCAATCCCCCCTGAATAGAACCCAATAACCTGTGTTTGACTAACAAATATCTTCCAGAAAAGCATCCAGTCTTGATTTCATTACTACTTCCCTTGGTAGTTAGTTCCAATGTCTCCCTATTAAAGCGATTGCTTTATTTTGACTTTGAACTTTTCCAGAACTCTCCAAACTTTTCAGTCAATGGCTCTTGTTATAACTTTTTTTTAGTAGACTAAAGAGCCCTTTTCTACCAGGTATTTTCTCTTCATGGCCAGGTGGTGGCAGGCAGAGATTGTAGCCAGGCGGAGGTTTAACCTCCCCAAACAGCCTGGTGTGGCCCCGACCATGTTCGGCTCCAGCAGGACAGGCTTGGGTAAGGCTGGGGGTGTGGCAGGCCACCAGGAGGACTTGGGGAGGCTAGGGCTACTGTCTTCCCTGGTGTTCAGTCAAGGATGCTGTGGCAGTGCCACTTGCCAGGTGCTCCCAGGCTGGGGTCAGGGATCTTTGCGGTGGCAGTACCCACTGCAGGTCTGGGGTGGATGTTGGGCACTGCAAGCTCTGTGCTCTGGGTAGGGCATTGTCCCTGCTCACCAGGCACTTGCAGGCTGGAGGGGGAAGCTGGCCGGGGCAAGGGTGTAAAGGGAAATCATGTCTTACTAATCTATTAGAATTCTTTGAAGGGGTTAACAAACACGTGGACAATGGGGATCCAGTAGGTATAGTATACTTAGATTTTCAGAAAGCCTTTGACAAGGTCCCTCACAAAAGTCTCTTGTGTAAATTACATGGCCATGGGATAAGAGGGAAGGTCCTTTCATGGATTGAGAACTGGTTAAAAGACAGGAAACAGAGTAGGAATAAATGGTAAATTTTCAGAACGGAGAGGGGTAACTAGTGGTGTCCCCCAAGGGTCAGTCTTGGGACCGATCCTGTTCAACTTATTCATAAATGATCTGGAGAAAGGGGTAAGCAGTGAGGTGGTAAAGTTTGCAGATGATACAAACTGTTTAGGATAGTCAAGACAGAAGCAGACTGTAAGGGACTCCAAAAAGATTTCACCAAACTGAGTGATTGGGCAACAAAATGGCAAATGAAATTTAATGTGGATAAGTGTAAAGTAATGCACATCGGGGAAAAATAACCCCAACTATACGTACAGTATGATGGGGGGCTAATTTGGCTATGACAAATCAGGAAAGAGATCTTGGAGTTATCATGGATAGTTCCCTGAAAACTTCCTCACAGTGTAAAGTGGCAGTCAAAAAGGCAAATAGGATGCTAGGAATTATTAAAACAATAAACAAAACTATGTAGCACTTTAAAGACTAACAAGGTGGTTTATTAGATGATGAGCTTTCGTGGGCCAGACCCACTTCCTCAGATCAAATAGTGGAAGAAAATAGTCACAACCGTATATACCAAAGGAGACAATTTAAAAAAATTAACACATATGAAAAGGACAAATCACATTTCAGAACAGAAGGGAGATGCGGGGGGGGGGGGGGGGGGGAAGGAAGGTAAATGTCTGAGTTAATGATATTAGAGGTGGGGAAAGAAAGATGTCTGAGAGCTAATGGTATTAGAGGTGATAATTGGGGAAGCTATCTTTGTAATGGGTAAGGTAGTTGGGGGTCTTTGTTCAACTCCCCCCCCCCCCCACTGCGGAGAGTGTCGAATTTTAGCATGAATGCCAGTTCAGAGGATTCCTTTCAAGTGCAGATTTGAAAGTCTTCTGGAGTAGGATGCATGTGATTAGGTCATTGAGACAGTGTCCTTTCTGGTTGAAATGGCAAGAAACTGTTTTTTTCTTTGTGATCCTATCTAATGTCTGTTTTGTGGGTATTGATTCTTTGGCGAAGTGTCTGAGACGTCTGTCCAATGTACATAGCAGACGGAAACTTTCGGCACATGATAGCATAAATTATATTTCTGGATGCACAGGAATATGTATTCTTGATCTTATAACTCACTTGGTTAGGCCCAATAATGGTGTCAGCAGAGTGAATACGTGGACAAAGCTGGCAACGGGGTTTGTTGCAAGGGAAAGTACTAGGGTTGGTATTAGTGTGGTATGTCCTGTGGTTGTTGGTAAGAATCATCTTGAGGTTAGGTGGTTGTCTATAGGAGACTATGGGTCTGTCTCCAAGAGCTTCTTGGAGTTTAGTATCCTGTTCCAGTATAGGCTGTAATTTATTGATAATGTGTTGGATAGGTTTAAGTTGGGAGCTGTAGGTGATGACAAGTGGTGTTCTATTGTTGGTTTTCTTGGGTCTGGTCTTGTAGTAGATGGTTTCTGGGTATTCGTCTGGCTCTTTCAATTTGCTTTTTTATTTCTCCGGGTGGGTAGTTGAGGTTTATAAATGCTTGGTAGAGATCTTGAAGTTTCTGGTCAGAAACCATCTGGAGAAGGATGGCAGGAGACAAATCGCTTGATTATTGTCTTTGGTCCACCCTCTCTGGGGCACCTGGTGCTGGCCACTGTTGGCAGACAGACTACTGGGCTAGATGGACCTTTGGTCTGATTCAGTACAGCCGTTCTTATGTTATGTTATGTTCTTATGTTAAGGGTGACAGCTTTGAGTTTGTCAGGCAGAAGGGGAGGTGAGGAGAGGGCAGGATGAGAAGGGGACTAGCCTTACGTAACTGCTGGGGGCTTCACCTGCTAACCACGCTCACTAAGGTGCTTATATATGGTTATCAAGTCAGTGCTCAATCTTCTTTCTGATAGGCTAACTAGATGGAGCTCTTCAAATCTTTAACTGTAAGGAGTTTCCTCCAGTTCTCAAATAATTTGTGACTGTTTTCTACATCCTTCCTTATTTTTCAATGTGAATTTTAAAATGCAGTCACCAGAACTGTGTGTAGTATTCCAGTAAACCTTAAAAAGATTTTGTTCATTGTCAATAAATTACAACTGAGTTGAGAAAGTAATGTGAGTGGCTTCCTACTGTTTTTCAGAACTGCCCATTTGATTCATAAACCTATGTTATCCCAAGCAGAAGGACTTATTTTGTTGCAGTATGAAATAGTCTTGCAGCAATGCCAGTAGTCAGCTTGCTGACAGCATCTCCTTTTGTCCATCATCCTTTCCCCAATGCTGCATCCTAAAACATTTCTGTAAAATGGGGCACAGTCTTATATAAGAATGGTTATACTATCCTGTCTTCCAATAATCAGGGCCAGCCTTATGGAGGCACGGGGCCTGGGACAATGCCCCCCAATGTCCCAAGTGAGAGGACCAGAGCAACACCCCTGCCACAGCCTTCACCCCATCTCTGCTCCATCCCCACCTCACCCCTGCTCTATTCCTTCCCCAAACCCAGTTCCTGCCCCACCACTGCTCCGTCCCTGCTCTGCCCCTCCAGAAAGTCAGGGAATTACGCAGGGGCCTGGTGCAGGGTGGCAGCAGGGGTCATTTCTCCCCTCCCCCTGCATTCACCGCAGTGGCAGGAGCCAGACTGTCCCAGCCTGAGGCCAGGGCACTCAGCTTCACAGCCGGGGCAGCAGAAAGCAGAGCACAGTGGGCTGAGAGGATGGGGTGGGGCAGAGTGAAGCAGACTGTCAGGCCACTCTGGACTTCAAACAATCCATGACAATGAGTTCTTCAGGTTGACTGTGTCTCTTATGTGAAGAAGTACCTCCTTGTGATTGTTTTAAACCTGCTCCCTATTAATTGATTTGGGTGACCCCTGGTTCTTGTGTTGGGGTAAATACCCTTTCTTAGTCACTTCCTCCACACAATTCATGATTTTATAAACCTCTATCAAATACTCCCTCAGTTGAACAGACTCCGTCTTTGAATCATTCCTCATATGGAAGCTGGTCCACCTCTCTCATCATTCTTTTTGTCCTTTTCTGTGCCTTTTCCAGTTCAAATATTTCTTTTTTTGAGATGAGGCAACCAGAACTGCATGTTGTACTCAAAGATTCATATGTTAGTATTGTTGTGATGTCGTCTTAGTATCCGTACCTTTTTCTATATGTTTAGATTTTATGACTGCTATGGCACATTGCATGAATATTATCAAAGAACTACCCTGATGACTGCCTTCCTTGACTGATGATAGTTAATTTAGTCCCCATCATTTTTATGTATAGTTGGAATTATTTTTTCAATGTGCATCCCTTTCTACTTATCAACACTGAATTTCTTCTGCCATTTTCTTCCCTGGTCACCCATTCTCTTCCCTGGTCACTCAGTTTTGTGAGGTCCCTATGTGACTGTTCAGTTAGCACTGAAGGTAATTACCTTAAGTAATTTTGTATCATCTTCAAACATTTTCACTTTACTATTCACCTTTTTCAGAACATTTATGATATGTTGAACAGTCCTGGTCTCAGTACAGATCATTTTGGGGAACCTGCTATTCTGCACAATGAAAACTGATAATTTTTTCTTAACCTTTGTTTCTTATCTTTTAACCAGTTACTACACCATGAGAGGACCTTCCCTCTTATCCCATTACAGTTTACTTTGCTTAAGAGTCTTAGTTGAGGGACCCTTTAAAAAGCTGTCTGAAAGTCCAAGTGTACTATATCTACTGGATCATCTTTGTCCACGTGTTGGTTGACCTCCCTCAAAGAATTCTAATACAGATTGAACCTCTCAACAGGGACTTGCTGGTCTGGGGATAACAAGAGAGTTCCTTGGAGCCCAGTAGCAGGGCTGCCCTGTGGCACCGAAACCTGGAGCCCTGCAGTAGGGCTGCTGCCCAGTGGCAATACTGCAGGGAGGAGGCAGGAGTTCAGGGGGACTGGAAGGCAGTGGGGCTGTGCTTGCAGTGCCGGGGCTGCCACTGTAGGGCTGGGAGTCCTGCATCAAGGGGCTAGCAGCAGGGGGAAGCTGTCTGGGAGGCTGGTAGCGAGGCCACGGCTGGGCGGGAGCGGGGGAAGGGGCTGGTGGTAGGGGGAGCTTCAGAAATAACCTTTCCAGGTCTGGCAAAATCTCTCATCTGGGACCGGTAATGTCCTGAGGGTGCTGAACCAGGGAGGTCCAACCTGTATGTTGGAGGCATGATTTCTCTTTACGAGAGCTGAGTTGACTCTTCTCCAACACAGTCATCTATGTGTCTAATTCTGTTATTTACAATAATTTCACTTAATTTGGCTGGCATTGAAGTTAGGCTTACGGGGTTATAATTGCCAGAATCACCTTTTGGAGAAACTTGGCATTTCTATAGCTGTTTCCAGGCCAGCCGTTTGTGGGGGCGAGGAGAGAGAAAGTAGCAAAAGATGTAAACAACAGTTTAGAACCCCACCCCACCCTTTTAAATCACTGATGCACACTGCAGGCATGAACATGTAGGCTGAGGGTGCAGCCCCCCCTTGGGGAATGCTAGCTCCAGACTTCTCTCCTTCCACCCATACCTTCTGCCAGTGGTGGGAGCCCTAAAACCGCTGCTCTTCCCTGGCCTGGAACTACAACCCCTTCTCTCTGCCCAGAAGCCCTGAGCCCCCCTTCCTCCCCACCCAGGGAGGAGCCACACCTGTCCTCCTTTCCCCAGACCCAGCCTACTCTGGGGAAGCAAAAAACAGGATTATGTAGCACTATAAAGACTAACAAGATGGTTTATTAGGTGGTGATCTTTCATGGGCCAGACCCACTTCCTCAGATCAAATAGTGGAAGAAAATTGTCTCAACCATATATACCAAAGGATACAATTTAAAAAATGAACACATATGAAAGGGACAAATCAAATTTCAGAACAGAAGGAGGATGGGGAGGGGAGAGGCAAATGTCTGTGAGCTAATGATATTAGAGGTGATAATTGGGGAAGCTATCTTTGTAATGAGTAAGATAATTAGAGTCCTTGTTCAAACCTAAGTGTAAAGTGTCGAATTTGAGCATGAATGACAGTTCAAAGGATTCTCTTTCAAGTGTAGTCTTAAAAGGCTTTTGAAGCAGGATGCAGGTAATTAAGTCGTTGAGACATTGTCCTTTCTGGTTGAAATGGCAAGAAACTGTTTTTTCTTTGTGATCCTGTCTATCTGTTTTGTGGGCATTAATCCTTTGGCGAAGTGTCTGAGACATTTGTCCAATGTACATAGCACTTTTGGCACATGATAGCATAAATTATATTTCTGGATGCACAGGAATATGTGCTCTTGATCTTATAACTCACTTGGTAAGGTCCATTAATGGTATCCCCCATCCTCCTTCTGTTCTGAAATTTGATTTGTCCTTTTCATGTGTTCATTTTTTTAATTGTATCCTTTGGTATATATGGTTGTGACCATTTTCTTCCACTATTTGATCTGAGGAAGTGGGTCTGGCCCACAAAAGCTCATCATCTAATAAACCATCTTGTTAGTCTTTATAGTGCTACATAATCCTGTCTTTTGTTTCAGCTACACCAGACTAACATGGCTACACTTCTATCACTACTCTGGGGAAAAGCTTCTCTCCAAAGATACTTTTGATCTGCCCTAGGCAAGCTCCTGTGGTATTTGCTGCTCAGTCACCCTCTAACCTGCATAGGGCATATCAAAAGTGTCTTTGAGGAGATGCTTTTCCCCAGAGCAGGTTCAGGTCTGGAGAAGAGAGGAGAGCTGCAGTTGCAGCTACCCTGAGGTTCCTCTGGAGGTGGGACAGGGCTGCAATGGTGGTCCTCTGGCTGGTGGTGGAGGGAGGGCACTCAGGGCTTCTCTGGGTGTGGGGGAGCCTTCTGGTTGGAGGCAGGGGGCCCATTGAATGTTCTGTCCAGGCTCCTGGAATTGCTATCAGCAGACATGGCTGTTCTCTGGTACTGAAGCTGATTTAAGCAGTGCTCTATGTACCACAGTTAGGCTACGTCTACACTACAGAGTTTTTGCACAAAAACCCGTGGAGCATCCACACCTCAAGCGAGTTTTTGCACAAGTAAATTTACAGTGAATCGACAGAACAGAGAGCTTTTTGCAGCATAGGTATTTCTCTTTCCACGAGGAGTAACTTCTTTTTGCGCAAGAGTTCTTGTGCAAAAAGGTGTGTAGATGGGCAACAGGGTTTTTTTCACAAAAAGCGCCAAAGGAAAGGGGGGGGGGGGCGGGAAGCACAGGTGCTCTGATGGCTATTCTGTGGATAGCCATCAGAGCTTTCTTATGCTAGAGTGTCCATGCAGACTTTTTATGCTCTCTCGAACAAGAAGCCTGCAGTCTAGATGTAGCCTTAGTAGTGCAGTAATTTTATATTTGTGTTCCTTAGGAACTTTGCTTGAATATCATCTGGACCTGGTGACTTATTACTGGTTTATTTATCAATTTGTTCCAAAATCTCCTCCACTAGCATCTCAATCTAGGTCAGTTCCTCCAATTCAAAGTGGGCATTAAGAATCCGTGATCCCTTGTGAAAGTTTTGGCAACTATCTCTGCCGCTCCAACTCTTTGCCCTCTCTTCTATTTTTAAAAAAAGTGTTACAGGAAAAGAGAAGTTATTATTTGAGAACAGACATAATAAGCATAGCAAAATTACCTCAGTCAACTGTAAAACCAGATTCTGTTTATTGCCCTGTGAAAGATCAGTTCATTGGACTGGAAAAAAGACTGCTGAGGATTTCCAGTGATCAGAAAAAAATCTTTTCCCTGGCCCTCTTCATTCTTACATGTACTCCACAGTCATCACCCCACCAGCTATTCGACACAGATTTTACTTTGCAGTGTTTTAAATGCCTCTTGGACTTTGATATTACAAGTTTTATTTTCACCTGAGGCTTAATGCAACAGAAGAGATTTCTGGTTGCGTAAATGTAAAACTAAAAAGGACTTTGGAAAACCCCGTGAAGAAAAATCAGGATGGAGGGTATAATTATCTCATGGAAATGTTGCCGGCACAGAGTGCCCGAGGGAGGCAACAGCTGGGTTCGGTGCCCGGTGTGCGCGCTCCAATAAACACACCGGTGGGGAGAAGCAAAAAAAGTTTATTTGAACGCTCAAATAGGTGCCAGGAGACTAGACATCTCAGATCAAGCACACCAACGTAAGCAGTTTTCCCTCCTTATATACCCATGTTGTTTACTTGCAGGAAAATAGTGAACTGTAGCAAGTTTCCCACGCTGGGACATGCTGCCAGCCCTATTCTCCTCCTCCCCTCTACAGAGACACATCTGAATTCTTCTTCTATACCACTGATAGTAACTAGGCAACCTTAAGGTCTGTCTTGCCGTTCCCAGCTATTAGCGAGCCAGAGAAAAGTTATGCCTGGGGCGGGGGGAAAGGGGTGGAAAGGGGGGGTGCTTTTAGGGTGCTTGGGCCTAGAGCGTGGGGGGCTTCATCGATTCTTTTGATCTTCCACTCCTCCGAGTTACGTAGGATCATGCCCAGTGACCTCAACAGAAGGAAACGTGATTTAAAAAAAATGTGACTCAGTGATTTGAATGTTCAGGCAGTACTTTAGTGGCCAAGCATTTCAGGAGTGCAGCTGTTGGAATGGAAGCCTATTAAACAATTTTGGGAGGGTGCAGAGAACTAGTCTCATGGCATAGTCACTTCAGCATACTCAATAGGTTACTTGTAATAGGGGTTGGGAGAGGGATACAGATAAATCAAGAAAAGAGGCAGGAAACTGTGGCTGTTGATGATGCAACATGGCAGAATCCTTGGCTGTAGCAGAGAGCATTGCAGTGGTATAGCTGCAGATCTCACAGAGGACTACTACAGTGAACAAACAGTGAAACAAAACAATGGTGCCTGCTGTAGGAATGCTGGGAGCTCCTAATGACTCCATTGGAAAAACTGACTGTCTCCACCTATAAAAATGTTAAACCTGTGATATTGCCAAGGTAACTTTCATTTTGGATTACTTGTCAAGAAGATGCTTTGGTGCAGCCTTAACTTATGTAGCTAGCTACATTTTTTTTAAGTGCCTCTCATTTATGCTCCTGAATTAACACAACATACATTTTCATGCTAAATCCAAGCCTTCTGCTTTGGTCTCCATGCCTGTCTGAAACTGTGCATCCTGCCCCTCTGCATGTAGCAGCTTAGAGCCCCATTTTGAGTAATCTTCCTTGATGAATGCCTATTTTATGCAAGTCATACAAGAGGGTTGCATTGTAAGGTTCATCTATTGAACTTACACAAAAATAGTCCTTACTCAGGGTGTAAATCATTAGTGAATAGGGTCTGTATGTCACTGAAAAGTACTTGATTATTCATTACAGACTTGCTTGTTAACCCTCACCCAAACTAAAGAATATCTGTTATCAAAAGTATCCCATAGAATTGGCTTATTTGCTTACAGGAAAGTGCTTAGAATGGATTTTAAAAGTGAGAAAACTGTGAGTATTCTTTGTGCTTAGCAATATGCTGTTTTGAAGTGCACTCATGCCAACAGCAACAAAAAAGTGTTTAGACAACAAGTTGAAAGGCAATAAAAGTGGAGATGCAAAATGTGTACCATCCTAATGTGTTTTAGTTGGTGCTTTGTTGGAGGTATTTCATGCCTTTGAGAAACGTGGAAACATTTCCAGATGACTAATTAGCTCTTAGCTTGAGTTTGGGATGCAAGAAGACACTGCAGCATAAATAGGCAGGTCAAAAATAGTGTGATGAGCAAGTAGCAAAAGATGGAAAAACTAGCCTTTTTTGTAAAGTACATCAGAAGCAGGAAGTCTGCCAAACAGCCAATGAGGCCACAAAACAAGCAAGATGCTAGAGAAACTTGTAGAGTTGCCAGATGGCTTCAACAAAAATATGACACACTTGACATTACATCACAATCTATATTACATCTTATTTAGAAAATACCGGACATGTACATTTTCTCAATTTGCTTCCTGAACAGAAAGCTCAAATACTAGACTGTCTGGTTCAAAACCGGACACCTGGCAACCATAGGAACTTTCAAAGAAGATTAGGCCAATGTGGAGGAGCTATGTTAATTCTTTGCCTCAGTCCTCACTGCAGAGAATATGAGGGAGATTCCCACCCCTGGGCAATTCTTTTTAGGTGGCAGATCTGAGGAAGTAGATTCAAGTGTCAATAGCAGAGGTTTGGAAACAAATGGATAAAGAGCAGTATATCAGCAGAACAAGATGGTATTCACTCAAGAATTCTAAAGGAACTCAAATATAAAATTTCAGCACTGCCAATCACTAAAATCAGCTGCTGTACCGGATGAGTAGGGGGACAGTTAATGTGACACCATTTTTTTTAAAGGCTCCAGAGGTGATCAGGCCCATAGGCCTAACTGCAGGGCTAGGTAAACTGGTTGAAATGGATAATTCTGTTCTTTAATATAGACACATAGATGAAGACAAGATGTTAGGGAAGAGGCAACATGGATTTTGTAAAGGGCAATAATTAATTACTCACTAATCCCTTAGAATTATTTGAGGGGGTTAACAAATGTGGGTAAGGATCAAGTGAATATAGTGTATTAGATTTTTAGAAAGCTTTTGACAAGGTCCTGTAGCAGGAGTGGGGATCCGAAGGCCTGGGGGATCAGATCCACACCCGTCTTGCATAGATCTGGCTCCCGAGGCTCAGAGTTCCAGCCCAGCATCGGGGATCCTGCATTGTGGCTTAAGCCCTCTGCACCCATCATGGGGCTGGAGCACACAGAAGCTAACAGGCTGGGCTCTGGTGTGCAAGGGGATTGTGGAGAGTGTTTTTTTTTCTTCTCAACCAGGGGCCTCATCAGTAAGAGTTTTTTTTAGGGGGGTGGAGGTGGGGTTTGAGAGGTGGGGGTTTCTTCTCAACTGATTTTTTTTTTCTGTGGGTCAATGGCCCTCAACCCAAAAAAGGTTCCTCATACCTGTCCTATACCAAAGGCTCTTAAGTGCTGTTGAACATATTCACAAATAATTTGGAAGAGGGATAAACCATGAGGTGGCAAAATCTGCAGACCATAGAAAACTATTCAGATAGTTAAATGCAAAGCAGACTACAAGGATTTACAAAGGTATCTCAGAAAACTGAGTGACTGGGCAAGAAAATGGCAATTGAAATTCAAAGTTGATAAATGCAAAGAAATGTGCATTTAAAAACATCCAAACAATACACCCAAAATTATGGGGCCTAAATTAGCTGTTACTTCTCAGGAAAGGAATCTTGGACTTATTGAAAATAGTTTTCCGAAAACATCTGTTTAGAGTGCAGCAACAGCCAACAAAGTTAACAGAGCACTAGGAGCAAGATAGATAAGACAATAAATATAATAATACCACTATATATATACATGGTATTTCCACATCTTGACTACTGCCTCCTGATCTGGTTGCCCCATTTCAGGAAAGATGAATTAGAAGTCGAAAAAGTTCAGATCAGGGCAACAAAAAAGATTAGGTGGATGGAACAGCTTCAGTGTAAGGAGAGATTAAAAAGACTTGGACTTTTTCAACTTGGCTAAGAGCCAACTGAGCAGTACAAGATTGAGGTCTGTAAAATAAGTGTTTTTGGTTTCTTTCTTCACATAACACAAGAACTAGGGGTCACCCAATGAAATTAATATGCAGCAGTTTTAAAACAAAAATAAGTACTTCTTCACACAACACCCAGTCAATCTGTGGAACTCTTTGTCAGGGATCTTGTGAAGGCCAAAACTATAAGGGATTCAAATTAGGTCCATTTGTGGAGAATGCACCCATCAATGGCCAGTAAGCAAGATGTTCAGGGATGCAACCCCTTTCTCTTGGGCTACGTCTACACTGACATGATTTTCCAGAAATGCTTTTAACGGAAAAATTTTCCGTTAAAAGCATTTTTGGAAAAGCGCGTCTAGACTGGCAGGACGCTTTTCCGCAAAAGAACTTTTTGCGGAAAAGCGTCCGTGGCCAATCTAGACGTGCTTTTCCGCAAAAAAGCTCCGATCGAAATTTTCACGATCGGGGCTTTTTTGTGGAAAACAAATCTCTGCTGTCTACACTGGCCCTTTTGCGCAAAAGTTTTTCGTAAAAAGACTTTTGCCCGAATGGGAGTAGCATAATATTTCCGCAAAAGCACTGACAATCTTACATGAGATCGTCAGTGCTTTTGCGGAAATTCAAGCGGCCAGTGTAGACAGCTGGCAAGTTTTTCCGCAATAGCAGATGATTTTGCGGAAAAACTTGCCAGCCTAGACTCAGCCAGGGTGTTCCTAGACTCTGACTGCCAGAATCTGGGTGTAGATCACTTGAGAAAGGAAAACCTCAGCTCTTTCTCATTGCAGCAGCTTGCAGCCGGGTGAGAAGCACCTGACCACAGCCCCTGGAGATGCAGCAGGCACATCCCATTGTCTTGGCACAACCATACCCTTACCTTGCTTTCAGTTATGATGAGAGGAAATTTAGTAGTCCTAGCTCTTACTGTTTAGGAGACGTTCTTGGACAGATGGACAGACAAACAGATGCACATTTCTAAAATATATGAGATTAGAAGACTTGCTTGGTGTTGCCTGGTTCCAGGGCTGGAATAGTAGGTGCCATGTGGCACACCCAGTGGCTTCTTCCTGGGATCATCCTGGACTGGGGGAAGCATGCCTGTTGCAGCATGCCCATTGGCTTCTCCCTGGGGCCAACTCTGGGGTGAGGGGGCCATGCTGGCCATTTGCCCCAAGCTACTGCAGTGAGAGAGGGCTGGGTAACTTTCTTTCTTTCTTAATAAATAAATAAATTAAATTAAATAAAAAAATATGAACTGAGTAGAATCAGTGCCCTAAATTTAAGATGAAACTTAAATTTGAGATTGGGGGGAGGGGGGGAGTTTGTTTTCCTTATTTGTAAAATTACAGGAGGCCCCCGACCTGCCAAGCAATTCATTCCAGAGGAAGCATCTCAAGTCGGGGGCTTCGTAACTTGAACCCACATTTACAGTACGTGCTGTACGCCATCATAAATGCAGGCAGAGGACATAAGTCAGGGGTTTCTGGCCCCTTCCGCACTTATGAAAATGGTTGCAAGTGCGGGGGATCGGAACTTGGGTGGTCGCATCTCAGTGGCCTCTTGCATGACAGTTACCATATCAAAACAGCTTTTCTTGTGATATTATCCAGTCTTGTTGGAACCATGAACTTCAGGATGCCATTTGAATGAAAAATATTAATAATAAAAAAGGTTAGCCAAGTGATTTAGAAATTCCATAAAGAGTTGGTTTATTGCGGATTTCAGACAGAAATCTGAATTAGTCCTTACTTTTTCTGGGGTGATTTATCTTTCCTAGATATCGTGAGTCAGATTCTGTGCTGTGCTGAAGTCCTGCTAAGTTATAGCTCCCTGATTCTCTGCCCAACTCATCTTCAACTCTTTTCAAACTAAAGCAATCCCCAGGCCTGGTCTAACCTCAACTAATTAGTAATAGTCTGTAAGGTGGAAATTGTTTTAGCTCTTCTCATGCCTCTTCCTAACTGTTTGATTCTGACTTTCTCCCCTATACTCATCTAATCAGCACTGAAATTTGGTGCTCTTAAGAAGAATAAAGCAACTTTTAAAAATTATACAGTCTGCTCACACATGAAACCACTGGATTGGGCCATAGTCTGTACAGTTCTTTATGATCCTTTGGGTCGAAATACACTATGTAAAATTTAGTATAGGAAATGGATATCCTAAACAAAACAGTCTTGGACATCGTAAAGATGTTGAGGGTTCTTTTTTTCTCTATAAACACCTGTTCAAGTGTGTGATGACAGCTGGTAATATTTTTTCTCAAGATTCCTTGTGCAGCTGTGCTTACATTCTCAAGGATAAAACAATGTATTTACAGCTTTTATTACATCTAGAAGAAATTACTTTCAATGCCGTTTTGTATAGTGCCAATCAGAAATATGTCTGTTGCAAAGCTCTTCTATGAAAGTGATATTGGTCAGTAGAATGTGAGAACCAATTTAACATCATTGCCTTCATCTGTTGTAAATTATACACAACAACATGTATAATCTGTGCAATTGTTAACTTTCCATATGCTGTTTTAATTGCTAAACAACATATTGTGATAATATTGTCCAAGTATTTGCTCGATATAAAGTTCCAAAACTAATAATATTTACTTCTAAAAGATTAAACTATAGTACTGCAAGTTTTCAACAAAAATTTGATAAACAATCAGAACCTGGTTTACCATTAAGCAAGTGAGCTAGGTTTCATAGAAAAAATAAAGGGCCTGATTCACTGATCTTTTCCTCCTCCTGCAATCATTACTATCTTTGTAAAGTGGGTATAAAAGACTACCAGTCTGATTTGGTGGCATTTTATATGCACTATGTACTTATTTGCACCTGTGGGGATATTGCTATGCAAATAAATAGACTCAGGACTTAAGTCTTTATTATAATGGATGGATAGGAAGTACAGAATCAGTAAATGAGACTATATTTTTCCATGCTGTTAAGACTGATACAGAAATCTCTTATACCAAGGCCTTGATTGTGACTAAAGATCTGAGTTTCAGCTCTCTAACATTTAGAATGTGTACCAATATGGACTTGTTAACAATAGAAAGTTTAGATGCTTTAACTATAGCTTTATAGTTTAAGTGATAAAACCCTGCCACTATGGGTACAATTATACTGGCATAAAAGTGCTTATATTGGTATAGCTTATTCTAGTCTGGGAAGTAGAGTAAACTGTACCAGTTTGACCTCCTCAGACAGCTATAGCTGGGCACACACCAGGGGTAAGCAAACATCAAGCCCCTGACATAGTTGTGCCAGTAAAACTTGTAACTGTGGTCAAATCCAGTGCTAGGGAGCAACTTCCACACTAGTAACTTGAGAAGACAGTGTAAGTTTGATTCCATCAGTAATGTAGGAACAGGACTGTTACAGGGCGCGTCACAAAAGACCCCTTGGGGATGATTCCCCGCGTGCTGACACAGCCACTGACACTCGTTCCTTTCTTTCTGTGGCTTCTTGTCACCCTGTCTTGCTGGGCCATTTCACCTAGTCTCCCCCCAGCCAATGCACAAAGCTAAGATCACCACCCTCATGAGGAGTAATACAGACACTGAAACTTTTCAAGGCCAAGGGGAATGTAGTTCTGGGCCCAGCTTCCAGGGCAACCACTCCTCAAATGGGATCAGAATCCCATGTAAATTATTTAGGTAAGCCTCTTTTAACAATGGAAGGAGGTGGTACAAACTAATTGCTACCCCAGGTAACAATTATTTATACAGGGCTTGATAGTAAATAAAAGTACAGGCAGTAGGATTTAAGTAATTGCAAGTGAAAACAGGCAGAGCAAAGAGAATTAATTACAAATGTAAAATAATAAAAAATGCATAGCTAAATCTAGCACTTATTACAAACTCACCCTGAAACTATTCTTATTCCAGTTAAAGCCTCATAGCCAGGGAAGTCTCTTTCTTCCATGGGTCTTTAATTATCCTCTTGGGTGTACCATGCCAGCCAAAGACAAAGAAATTGCCATTTTCCCATTGTTTTATAGATTCTACTTTGGGTGGTAGTTATGTGTCTATCTTCACCCTTACATGGAAAATTACCAGGGTGGGGTGGTAACTTGACTTCCTAAGACCAACCACTGCATAGACTCACAGGACAAAAGAGGCTGTTTACAAGTGATCATCCAGACACTGAGGGAAACACCTTTGCTAACTTTCATTTGCTTAATTAAAACCATAAACCATTCCACACACAACATCTCTAACTTTACACACAAGAGTGATACATACACCAAAATCCGATATACAGATCCAGTGGATTGAGACATTAAAATTAATAGGTTACATGAGGTATTTTACCCAAAGCATCTTCGAGCTATGCTTATTTGTGACCATAAGTCAATTTCATAAAGCATCAGTGTTTATACTTATTCTCCCACTCTCCATGTTTGTGATAGAAGACCTTCCAAAGGCAAAAGGATTAACTAAAACAATGATTCTCAGCCTGAGGGGACATGTCTTTCTGGGGGTATACAGAGATCTTCCAGGGGCACATCACTTCATCTAGATATTTATCTAGTTTTACAAGATGCTACATAAAAAGCACTAGCAAAGTCAGCACAAATTAACATTTTATATAGAAAATATGTTTACGCTGCTCTATATAGTACACTGAAGTGTATGTGCAGTAGTTATTCCAATTGATGTATTTTATAATTACAGGCAGTCCCCGGGTTACGTACAAGATAGGGACTGTAGGTTTGTTCTTAAGTTGAATCTGTATGTAAGTCGGAACTGGCGTCCAGATTCAGCCGCTGCTGAAACTGACCGCCAGTTCCGACTTACATACAGAATCAACTTAAGAACCCCAAGCGTCCCCAAGTCAGCTGCTGCTGAAACTGATCAGCAGCTGATTCCAGGAAGCCCGGGGCAGAGCAACTCTGCCTCGGGCTTCCTGTAGTCAGCGCTGGTCAGTTTCAGCAGCCGATGACTTGGGGACGCCTGGGGCAGAGCAGCTGGGGTGCTGCTGGGTTGCTCCAGTAGCGCCGCTCCTCGGCGCTACTGGACCAACCCAGCAGCACCCCATCTGCTCTGCCCCAGGCGTCCTGATTCAGCCGCTGCTGAAACTGACCAGCAGCGGCTGAATCAGGATGCCTGGGGCAGAGTAGCTGGGATGCTGCCGGGTTGGTCCAGTAGCGCCCAGAGCAGCGCTGCGGGACCAACCGGCAGCGCCCCAGCTGCTCTGCCACAGGCGTCCGGAGAAAAGCCTAGTCTGCTGGGGGGGGCATACTAGCTGCACCCCAGCAGACCAGGAACACGCGGGCGGTGGACCGAGACGCACCGTGGTCCCACCACCTGGGTCGTCTGCGGCTTTGCTCCCCATCTCCCTGGTCTGCTGGAGACCAGCAGACCAGGGAGACGGGGAGCAAAGCCTCTGAGGATGCCAGCAGCTTCCCCGAGGCTTTCCTCGCTGCCGGCTTCCCCGAGGCTTTGCAAAGCCGCGGAGGGGCTCGGGCAGCCCAGGTGCGCCTGGGCTGCCCCGCTGCCCGAGCCCCTCCCCGGCTTTGCTCCGCGTCTTCCTGGTCTGCAGACCAGGGAGACGCGAAGAAAGCCCCGGAGTACACGGGCGGCAGGACCGCGAGGTCCCGCAGTCCGTGTCCTCCGGGGCGAGCCCCGTTTGTAACTGCGGATCCGACATAAGTCGGATCCGCGTAAGTCGGGGACTGCCTGTATGGTAAAATGAGAAAGTAAGCAATTTTTCATAAATAGGGTGTGGTGACATTTTTTATGTCTGATTTTATAAGCAAGTTTTTAAGTGAGATGAAAGGGGGACAATACTTTGGAATGTTGAGAGCCCCTGGACTAAATGATTTAGCCAAAAATATACATTGTTCCCAAGCTAATGGCTGGATACATTTTTTTAAGTAAATGCTGAGCTTTTCACATGCTGAAAGTTGTAACTAAGTGAATGGATTTGTACAGTTAATGACTGAAACCAGCTTTTCTCACCTTTGCTAGGTGCTAAAAACCACATTGATAGGGCAGTATTTCCAGGACACCGTCCTGCTATAGAATCAAAATGAGACATTCATAGTAAATTGTGCAGAACTATGACTTGCCCTCTCCATTCATGTGATGAATGAAATAGTTATACTGATATTTATATAATCATCATCCATTATCCCTATTGGTATATTTTATACCTAATTCAGTGATGCAGGGGACAGGATTTTAATTTTTGGATGGGATTCAAGTAAAGTTTGAAAATGGATCTTCCACCCCACTCCAAATCCATCTAATCTCTTGTGACTGTCTCAATGAAAAAAAATCCATAGTTTCCATGCAACAAAAATATATTAATCACCAAACACAATATCCCCATCAATCAAGTGAACCTCCACATAAGACCCACCCATCAGTTCCCCCAATAGAGGCCTGAAAGTAAGTCTATTAATTCCACTTGGTAAAATGAATTCAGCAATTCTGCTAACACTCCACAACCCAACCCAACCTATCCATCTATTCCCTTCCTCTTAGCACATGCATATAAGACCCAGATCTCTCAGCTGTTTCCTTTGCTCCACACCTCAATTCAGGATCCTGCTGATTCTGGGACTTATTTACACATACTCTCATACCCAATTTTCAACGTACGCTTTGTCTGCACATAGCTAGGGACAGTCCAGACAACTGTAATTTCATTTTGTGACAACGAACGAGGATTTTAAATTTGTTTTTATTGTGGATTGGATTCTGGCCTCAGTGCACAGGATGAACTGTGCTCAATGAAGGAACACCTATTTCTCAATTTGTGTTTTCCCCATTGTTTAACATGTAGCCACAGGCCTTATTACTGCACACTATTCAAACGTTGCTCTGCATACAAAACTGTGTATTTCTTTATGGATTTGTCCGTGATGCTCATCACTTTTGTAACGGAGTACTTTCTAAACAATTAATTCATTAATTTTAATTTTATCTTCTCAATATTCCTGTGAGGTGAGAGGGAACTATCCTCTCTGTTATTAAATACTTTATTTTGAAAGCACTGCTCATGCTGACTTCAGTTGCAATTGCAAGTTATCAACCTCAGAGACTCCAGTTGGACAGCTTAAAATAAAATCCAATGAGTGGCCATGTGTGAAAAGTTTGGTGCAGTTGACTTGCCAAGCGTCACATGGAAACTCTGTGCATGCAAGTATAGAATCCAGTTTTCCAGAGCAGCCTTCAGCTTCGTTAATTAAGAGACCATCCTTTATCTTCCTGCCACCCTCTCCCTCATTTGCTATATATCACGCAACTTCTGTAACAAATGAAGTAGGTTCCAACAAGCAATAGCATTCTTCACTAGACAGACTTGATCCAGCTTCCTAACATAGACCATCCTGTGGTCTGGATAGGAAAAGTGGCCCATGGAAATAATGGCATGCTCGTGTAATTAATATCATAGTGCATACACGCAAGAGCAGCCAGTTCAGTTTTCAGAAGCAATGATAAATTTAGGGCAATGAGGGTTGCCAACTCTCCTGGACTGGATGGACCAGATGCTATTTGCAGCAATGTAGTTCAATCCCTCTGGTCTGGAAGAGTTGGCAAGCTGATCTCAACAGGTCTAAAAGAATGGGGGTGCTACTCAGCATCCGCTCCTCAAAAATAGTTCCAGCACTACTGATTATATATGATTTTCTGGGGCCAAGATTTCACCTAAGGTTATGACTGAATGCCTGTTGGCCAGGAGTCAGATTTTGGAAGAAATTTCAGTTCAGCCTCAAATTTTGCCCTGAAAATCATTTTGAAACGCTTGCATATGTACTTTTAAAACTCTCTCAGTTGCATATTCAGTTGCAGATTTTGTCTCTGGAAACTGGAGTCATGCAAGTCATAGAAACCACATAAAACACATTTAGCTTCAGAAGCGCATCTACTGGTTAAAAAAATCCGTTTCAGACAAAATCCTTTGGTAACAGAGAACACTAGCATGTGCTGGGAATGCAGTTTTCTCTTAATGTTTTCCTAACCGCAGGCCAGATGCTCTCCTCCAGGGTTCAGTGCACAGAGTAGCAAAACCCAAAAGAATCTGTACAGAAAAGATCTAAAACTCAAAGGCAACTAAGACTATGCTGCTGCCCTGTCTCTGAGCCTTTGGAAAGCCTTTCTCATCAGCATAAGGTTGGGGTTCTGTCAATATAAGAGGATGTGTCATCTTGAGGGAATGAGGCACAGCTAGCAAACAGCTGCACATGGCAGCAAAGAATTCAGGGGTGATAAGGTTAATGATGTGACATTACTGAAGCAGTTTCTGCATTATATATGACATGAATGCTACTCTGAAGACTGTGATCATTTTTCTTTTAAAAAATGCACATTTGGGCTTTTAAAACTGATAGACGTGAACAAGACTATGGCATCACAAGATGAATTTTGCAGTTTAATGATAATTTTCCAGAAAACTCAGTAATTAATGCTGGAGTGACTGGTTCCTGTTGATTTTTAGATTAACTTTAGATTTTTTTTCCTTTAAAAAAAAGTTATAGACACTATCTTGTGGGGAAAGAGGAAAAGGAAGTACTTTTGATATAAACATTAAGTGAAATTAATTCTTGCTATACCTCTACTGAAATCAGTAGCGTTACAGTAAATATGAATTTGCTCATTATCTTTTAGTATCCTATTTGTTTTTCCTAGGTGTGTAGGCACAAGCAGTAAATTTATACCATTGTGAAAGAAGAATCTGTTTTAAGTTCCCAAGTCTCAGCTGTTTATCAGTAGGATTCACCTGTTGGAAAAAGACTTAGATGACTTTTTATCCAGAGAATGATTCTATTTCACTTACAATAAATCATTTAAAAAACAATTGTTGTCAATTCAGTATTTTGCATAAATGCATATTTTGGATTTAATACCAGATCATTTTTATAATGAATTACAGCAAGTCGTTCTTTTGTTGTATTTTCAACAGGATTATTTTACAGATGCTAACAGAGCATTGAAGAGAGATTCTCAACAGGATTACCATCTTGAGTATGCTATGGAAAATAGTACGCATACAATATTGGCTTTTAGCAGAGAGCTGCACACTTGTGACACAAATGATAAGATTATAACGGTAAGGTATTCTGCTTTTTTATAGAGAGATACATTTATATCAAGTAAATAAGATAGATCAAGTACATAAAATTGTACCATGATATTGAAGCCAGTTATTAAAATCTCCTTATGTTAAACAAAGAAAAAGAACTACAGAAATTCAACTACCAAATGTGTTCAGCTATATACACACATTTTCCAAAAATTCCATTTTGGGGCTTAGATTGGTCATATAAAATGTCAATATTTGGATGTATTTTAGTAGGCATGGGCAGTTATAGTAGAATTTCCAACTTCTTTCCCTCCCTTTCTGTCTATTTGAGCTGTCTCAAATTTCTTATATACTGAGTCTTATGTGCTTGACCTCAGTACAAAAAGGTGAGTTTCTGGAAAAATTGTGTATATAGTAGGATAAACACTTTTATATTTGAATTTGTGAATTTTCTCTGTTTTTAAAGTGGAACAATTTTTATAAACACATTTATTGCCCACATTAAATTATTTTGTTTGTAGTATTGTGGCTGCGAGAGTATATTTATTTCTTTTTATGTAGTTTTTAGAACTTGCATTCACTGACAGTAGTATTAAAGATGACTGAACAAGCAGAAAGTCTTGCATCAAGTCATTCATTTTGCTATATGTTAATCTTCTAACTCTAAAAAGTTTGTTCTGATAGGAGACATTATTTTAATCAATGTTACAGAGTTAAAGGCCAAAAGGGAGCTAGGATTGTCTAATCTGACCTCATATATCACAGGCCAAAACCACCAGCTGTCAGTCACCCTCACTTTGAGCCTAACAACCTGAATTAAACCTAAGTATTACAGTCTTCAGGACATTAAACTATTGTTTGCCACAAACAGAGAACAGAAGCAACCAAGATGCATTCTTGTTCTAGCAGCTGATCATAGGAGAAGCATTGATAACTAGAGCCCTGCATGGATACAAAATTTGTATGCACATCTACATTTATATCCACAAAAATGAGTGGATGCAGATACCCATGGATATAAAGTCTATATCCACAGGTTTGCAGAGCTTTATTGGTAACCCCTCTAAAAAACACTTGCCTCATTTGCTTGTTTATTTTCTGTTTAGGGAGCTATTCTGCTTTGTATGGCTGTGCATAAAACTTGCTAACATTCATGGGCAAGACACACAAACCTTAATGTCACACGTTTCTCAGGGGCAAAATACATCTCCAACTGAGGCTAGCTGAGTCCTGCAAGGAGATGCTTGTAAAACATTATTTGAGGACAGTCATTATAGAAACATCTATCAGGAATTGTTTAGATGGTGCTTGGACCTGCCGTGGTAGCGGGGGACTGGACTCAGTGACCTCTCAAGATTTCTTCCAGTTCTATGATTCTATGTGGGTAGATTGCAAAACCAGAGTAGGGGTCACTCCAACAGAGCAACAGTTCACTTCAGCTTTGGATCTGACTTGGGAATTTCTATAACTAAAGTGTGAGGTAGGGCTTCTTTCGATACCTAATCAGAAAAGATTTTGTTTTCAAGGAAAGCACAGTAAGGGTGATATGGGCCTATCACCACAAAGACATGGGAGAAGCTGGTCAAAATTACCATGGATCAAATCGTGGCTCAAAGAGTCTACGTTTATTGAACCCTGAGAAAAAGAATGTTATATCTGCCTCTTTGTCATACTTTGACTTGACAAACCAAGACGTAAGTTACTTTGGGTTTTGTTTTATTTGGCGATAGGGTTGAGATGGGGGAGAAACTTGGGGAATGAAGAAACATGAAAAAAGTTTGACATTAATTTAGTGTTTTCTTTCCCTTTTTATTAAGACAGGTGTTTATACCAGACAAAGACACAACATATTGGTGCCAGATGTTTAAGATACCTATACATCATGAAAAGCATCATGTGATAAAGGTATGTGACTCTGAAGAGTTCAATATATACCCTCATGTTTAGAGAAGTTCAAAGGATAGCAATTCAGAAACTTTCATGACACTTGATATTACATCACAATTACATTACATCTTATTTAGAAAATACTGGACATTTATATTTTCTCATTTATATTTTCTCAATTTGTTTCCCGAACAGAAAGCTCAAATACTGGACAGTCCAGTTCAAAACTAGACACCTGGCAACCCTAGTCCCAGTCGGTGCACAGACCCCAACTAGCCACAGCATCCTGTCTCTGGCCCCTATCCTCGGGCAGGCCCCACAGTCCAGCCTTCATCTGGCTGCAGGAAGGGACTGGTGGTGGCTGCAGGATGGGTAGGAGGGGAAGCAACGATCCAGCTGCATGAACAGAGGGGGGTTGGCAAGCATAGCAAACAGAAGGTACAGCCCCCTAGTAGTAATACATTTGTAATGTACTTGTCATAATTACAAAGTATACCCTGCGTAATTGAGAGGAAGCTTTTTAAACCAGAGTCTGTACCAGGCACTGAACAGGTTTTTGTTGCCCATCTTGAGTGGGGCACTTCTCAACTTCACCCAGTGTACTCATTAGAACAGCTTCCTCTTGTTTTACTAAACTTTTAAGTATTTGGTCAGCTTTTATCTCCACCTTGTTGGTCCCATTGTGAACTTTCTGTTTGCAGAACCAAATATCACTGTGACTGGCTAATTTTAAAAATAGCAGTATGTCAGGGATAGAGTATGTGAAGCATCATTTAATCAACATGCTCGACCTATAAGATGGCTGTACAGTAGCTCTGAAACCCCATGATGAAGCTGGTTTTTTATATAGGAGCAGTATATATTACCTCTTTCCTTCAAAAACCTCCCACAGCTAGATGTGCATTTGCCTGTCTTGCTGCTTGCAGCTCCAGGATGTGGCATATGCTTGGGGCTTTCTACCATGTAGTGCATTTTTATTTTTCCTATACACAGAAGTTAGCCCTGAGTTTTCTCAAATGTAAGGGCTCAGGCTCTGGGTTGTATTTGTTACCTAAGACTTTCTAAAACATAAGTTTAAGTCTGTTGATTATTCAGATTCTTGCACTGCTCTCTACAATTATTAAATAGCCATTCTTGAAAATGGTCATGTTTGTCTTGCTTCTTTTTCTAAATGTGTTTTTATTGAAATGAGTGTACAAGCAAGAGATGCATAAATCAAAGTCCTCTGCACCACATAAACCTCTCAGAGGGAATGAGTTGAGGTTCTGCTGACAGGGCAGCCACATGCACTACTAAACCCCATGAAAAAGTCTTTTCTTTGATCTTGCATAAGCCATACTGAGCATGGATTTTGGGTGTATGGATGTTTGGCATAGAGGGGCCACTTGTGCTATGGCAACCCCTCAGGCTGGGTTAGGAGCTGTGCTACTAAGAGAGAGAGAGCAACTCCACACCCCCAGTTGCTCTGTATGTCACCTGTCTGGAGCAGGTAACAAAAGGATTAGTTTGAGTTATGCCATTTTACCTTGTCAAGGATTACATTTTTTCAACCACTCTTTTCATTATTTCTTGTTCTGTGTAAGTGTTCCCCCCTGGAGGCACATTGAAACTCCTCATAGCCATGTAAGTGCCATCATGTATTCTATGTCATGTGACAGCATATCTCTTTTGTCATGTCAGATCTCAGCATTTCTTCCTTTGGTGTTAGAGGGCTGTGGTTAAGTAGGCTGATGGTGGGGATTTAATACTTCACATCATTTTATTTACAATATTTACAGGGTTTGCCCAAAAGCATCTTTAAACAAAAACAAAAACATTACATTTCCTGACACTTGGAATACTGCCTCTTTTTATGTCAGCTACCAGTTGCCACCAATCCCTCTAACACTCTCTGGGTTCAACTACATTGAGGTAACCAAGGCCTCCTCCCCAAATATTAACAAAACATTTCCACTTATGCGGGGGAGGGGAATTCTTCACCTATGAGAATCCTTTTCCCTTTTCTGCACAGAACCCTTCTGCAACTTCCTTCTCATCCATCTTCTCTCATCTCTCTCACTGGAATAAGTTGTTAAAGGTCATAAGCTACTCTTCATTTAACTCGTGCCCATAATTAACTTGTGCTAACCTCTTTCAGTTGATAGCAAAAAGGGCTTTAATCATTTTAAGATTAGTATATCTACCTTCAACTGCCCTCCCAGAATTGCCAGGTCTGACTTTGACACAATATATAAAAATGGCACAAGAACACTCTCATCCTTCACATATCTATTAATTTATTTTGTCTTATTTTATGTAATGACAATATTTCTTACTTTTTTCTGAGCTTGCATCATACAGATGTTTGCCTATGCCATGAAAATGACAAATTCAAATTCACTAGAAACACTTCTCCAGAAACTATATTTTTAAAACTTGTTTTAGTTGATCTCTTTCTGTTCATAAACACAGAAATTTTTTTTTCTGACTATTCATGTACCCACTATTAGTATGTGGGATTGCAGCAAATCAAAAGGAAAAAAAAGAAGAAAAAGATTAAGAAAATAAAAAGGAAAAAATGGATTGGGTGTTGTATGGTTGTGTTACACATTACTGCTGAAAAACCTTCAAGCAAAATGATTATGGAGTTCTTGGCTTCTAAAAGATACGTTCTTTCACCAATAGAAGTTATAAATGTTATACATTGATGTTATAAACTGAAGTTGGTCCAATAAAATATATTATCTCACCTTCCTTGCCTCTTTAGTATTAAAATACAGCAAACCAGGTTGTAGAAAATAACAAATAACTTAGCCAGAACTTGGAACCAGACTTGCTGAAGATACAAAGAAACTAGCCAGTGTGTTTCTTCCCCCTCTTGCATGCCATTATTTTTAATTTCCATGGTGTTTGTAGTTCTGTCTGGGACCAGAGGCAGAATAGCCAAAATACTGGAAGAAAGGCTGCATTATTTCCAAGACCAAATGGAACCAGAAAGTGCTCAAATCCCATCAGAGAGCCTGCCTTTATGAGATTTCCAGCACGATTTTGCAGAGAATATGGATGATGTTTGGATACATACTTAAGCCATCTTTCACATTTCTCCATTCACTGTGCAGTATCACTTATGAGAATGGAACAAACATTGACCAATGATGAAATGGGTGTAAGTTTAGAATTTATATGGTAGACATATAAGACACAATCAAGACACATCTGGTTAGTTCAAATATCAAGTATCTCTGAGAGAGGATGTATAATCCTTTTTAATCAGTTAACTATCACCACACCACAGGCTTCTCCAGCTATGCCAGGCCCTCCATAGGTGGGAGCTGCTTCAGCCAGGTCAGGTCCACAGCAGTGTGGACAGGTGGGCAGCTGTTCCAGCCCAGCTACGCTGGAGCATTCTCTGCCTGTGTTGCAGCACACTGGCCCCAGCTGAGCTGCAGTAGCCGCCCCCATCTGGGCTACTAGTTAATTGGTTAACCAGTGACATCTCTGTCTGAGTGTCTCGTATACAATTAAACAAATAACACACTGACACAAATAAAAACTGTGTGTGTGTGTGTGTGTGTGTGTGTGTGTGTGTGTGTGTGTGTTAATAATCGTAGAATCATAGAACAGTAGAACTAGAAGGGTCCTCAAGAGGTAATCAGGTTCAATGCCCTGCCCTCACGGCAGGACCAAGCCCCATCTAGAAGTCTGATTTAATAGGTTTGGATTTTTTGTGTAGGCTTTTTATTTTATTCTTTTGCTGTTTATTCTCATACTCATCTTTTGATGATTATCAACTCATGCCATGTAATTCATCAAGAAAAGGCTAGTTACTGAACACTGAAAAATGTTGATGCACTTGTGCATGACATATGTAACCCACTTTCCAGTACTGGTCTTTCAACAAGAAAGGAAGTGCCTTTTGAACCAAAATTTACCTGCATTGGAGTAGGCCAGTGGCTGCTGCTTAAACTTAATTTTCAGATTCATAGTAATCACTGATTAGAAAGCAGAATTCCTGGAAAAATTGTGTTGCCAAGAGAGACTGGGCTTTTGGATGTGGGAATGCTTTAGTAATACTAAAGACTCTAGTGTGGAAAACACAAAGGGTCTCCAGTTTAAGAGACTGACTGATTAAGAGCCAGAGAGGCAACTTGTAGCCTTTGCTACTTAAATGAGGGCACTGGTTTTTTACGTTGAATGATACCAGACAGTAACTTCTTGTTGTTCTCTGGCCTGAACTCTTACGTTTTGCTTAATGTCATAACTCTGGCAAATTGCATCAGTCAGTCTGAAACAAAAAAGTTCTGTATTTTACACGTATATTGCATGTGCACAATTTCAGTCCTCTAAAATTAGATTGTCAGCAGGGTTCATCATGTGCCTCAAAGCTTGCAAGCTGTCTGGCCTTTGATCTGGCGGGCTCTAGCTTCTCTGCAAGCCTGTACAGGCACATTTAGATTATACAATGTCAAAAATCACTCCACTGAACTGGTAGGAAATTCAAACTTCTCAAAGTTAAACACCTTACACATTTCAAGCTCTGTCTCTTCATCTCCTGGTGTTTGTGTGCCTCAAACTTGTGGCAAACTGTTTCTTCTTCGAGTGGTCCCCGTGGGTGCTCCACTCTGGGTGTTGTGTGTTCTCGCGCTGGCGACTGGCGACTTTTTCTAGCAATTTCTGCCGTGCCATGCAGGCACCGCAGCAGGCTCTCATGTTGTTGGAATCTTCAGGCGCATGCGCGGCGCGGCCCCTCAGTTCCTTTTCTACTGTCCTCGGCAGCAGACGGAGCCTCTCTTTCTCCCAAAGTCCTGTTAAAAAATAGAACAAATACCCAGTTTTACCCCATAGTTTCCTCACCATCCAAGTTTTTTAGCCCTTTTATCCTTCCCAGTCAAGTTAAAAAAAAAAAAAATTCTTCTTGCGGTTCACCACTTCCCCCAGTGCCTCATGCCCGGCTCCCCGGGCTTTAAGAGACACGAGTCATGCTGCGACACTATGCCCGTGTCTGATGGGCACTCAGAGTGCATAAAGTGCCTAGGGGAGTCGCATCAGATGCAAAAGTACCAGGCATATCAACGCCCCAGGGAGTCCTTTAGACAACAGACTAGATATGACTTCCACCAGAAACAAAGACCACAGTGGCGTAGACCACAGTGGCATAGACCTCAATGCCAACAACAACACTCCGCACCCCACCTACCTGCAAGTTTGAAAATCAGTTCGAGAGCCAGAAAGCCAATCTGCCATCATCTACAACCAGTCTTCTTCAATTCCATCACCCCCTCTGGGCCTTCTTCCATCAATGGTCCCTCATCACATCAGACAGATGGATCCTGGAACTGATTCAATACGGTTACTCTATCCCATTTACTTCTATCCCTCCTACACGCCCCCCAAGCCCTGTCCCTCTTCAGGGATCCATCTCACGAAACCCTTCTCCACCTAGAGGTTTCCCATCTTCTCCAATTGGGTGCCACATAACAAGTACCGCCAGAATTCCAAGGCCGGGGATACTATTCGACCTACTTCCTGACCCAGAAGAAGAGTGGAGGATAGCGACCTATTCTGGACTTGAGGTGACTCAACAAGCCTACCACCGCTTCAAGATGGTAACTTTAGCAACAATCATCCCCATGCTCGATCAGGAGGACTGGCTTTCAGCTCTCGACCTCCAGGATGCCTACTTTCACACTATGATCCATCCTGCTCACAGACATTTCTTGTGGTTTACAGTGGGCACCCAACTCTACCAGTACCAGGTGCTACCCCTCTCAACTGCCCCCAGGGTGTTTTCCAAAACCCTGGCAGTTGTAATGGCCTCACTCCGGCACCAGGGAGTCATAATATTCCTGTACTTAGGACGCACCTTTTATGAGGCAGTCGTCTTTCAGGAAACCAAGGCCATGACCATTACAACAATGCATCTTTTGGTCATCCTCGGCTTTCACATAAATCATGCGAAGTCTACCCTTCTTCCAATGCAGAAAGCTGGAGTTCGTAGGCGCCCTTATCGCCATTAAACTATGTGTCATAGTGACCCCTGAGCCCAAGTCTGAACTCATCTTTCCAATGACTGCTTATTTCAAGGCCCAGTGAATGAAACAGCTACTGCAGTGCAGAGGCATATATTCCAATGACCTCTTAACGTTAAAAAACTACATTAATACAAGCATGGAAAAAAAACTCAGGCAAAACCACTCTGCCACATCAGTTACATTTGTGTGACCTAAGAAGGAATTTAACATCTTAATTCACAGCTAGTGACAGCTGGATCACTGGTGGCTGCCGAGTGTCCTCTGCACCAGGACCTATGTGACATTACATGTGGCTACATATAGCTGTAGGTCATACTGTATTTTAAACATATAAACACAGAAACTGCCTCTGAACTGATAAAACATACAAAGACAAAGTTGCTATAAAGCTTCAGATGAACACTTCTTCATTACATTCTCTGCCCCTTCCCTCTCTTTCATTGCCCTTCCTATTGTGTATGGACTAATTTTATATTTTAAGATATTTAGACATGGACTGTGTCTTCCTCTTTATTTTATGGTGTATCTACCACTTTTTTGGGTGCTGGAAAAGACATACTGTATAAGTGGTTTTGAAAGATGTATCCCAGGTCTTTCTTTTTTATTTGCAACAGTATCTAGTGAATGTTTGGTGTTATAGAAAGAGGAGATGTGGGCAAAACATTGTCAGTGAATAGTTTACTTAACCAAAAATGCAGTTTCAGGACAAATGGAAATAGTTCATGAATTCACTTTGATTTGGGAAATAGTTTAGGCTTGGCTATTAGAAAAAAATACCATGTGCCTAAATGGAGAGTCACAGAGAATTGTCAGTAGGAATTACAGAAAGTTTTTTAAAAAGCGTCTTCTCTATAAAGTAAAATATTCTTAGTAGCAAATAAAACAAGTACAAGGAAATTATAATTTATTCCTGGGTCTTTGCCGAGGGGAAAAAAAGGATTACATATTAAACACATTTTTCATGGCAAATGATTTCTAAATTGCACTGATTTTTTTTAATCTAAACCATAATCAGCTGCATATTACTTCATTATTTTCACAGAATAGTAATGGTGTTTCCGATTACTTCCAGGTTAATTTTGTGTAGTGTGTACTGAGATATGAGAGTTTGTGGTTGGTGTGTGTGTGTGTGTGTGTACATCACACCATTCCAGTATTCCTCATGCTTAAGATAGAAATGACAGGACTGCAGAGTAAGATAACTGAAAGAAACAAGTATTTTCTTGACCCAAACATTTTATCAGTTGAGTCCTCAGGGTTGCATTTTTCACTCTGTTACTGCACTCAGTTACCTGAAAAGTCTGAGGACAGCCTTGAAGAGGAAACAATTCTTTGTGACTGGTCTTTGTGATGTTTGTTTCTTTTGGACTGAGATGAATTTTAAGTTCTGGAACTCTTTGTAAATGGAAAGTTCAAACTAATTAATTGGAAACAAAAGTAGGAAGTTAGGAGTGGACTGTATGGGTATGTCTATAGAGCAAAGTTATTTTGAAATAACAGCCCTTATTTCGAAATAACTTTCCCAGCGTCTACACAGCCAAACCGCTATTTCAAAATAAATTTGAAATAGAGGAGTGCTTATTTCGAATTTGGTAAACGTCATTCTACAAGGAATAACACCAAATTTGAAATAGCTATTTCGAAATAAGTGCTGTGTAGACACTTATTTCGAAATAGAGGGCCTCCAGCCTTCTCAGGGTGCCCTAGTAGCCACTCCAGCCTCAACCAAGAATACGTCTCTCCCTCCCCGCCTCTAAAGGGGTAGACTCTAGCGACAGTGCCTGTGCCAGCTCCAAGCCTGCCAGCCCAGAGCCAGCAGTCACTGCCCCTGACCCAGTGGCCCCAAAACATGAGCCAGCACACCACTGGTAGCCATCCCTCCATTGTTCCTCAGGAGAAGTCTGCCAGCTCCCAGGAGCCTGACAGGGCCCGGAGAAGGTGGGCGCCTTCCTGGTCCAGGTTGGAGATCATGGACCTTATTCAAGCTTGTGGGGGATGCCCCCAACGTCTGTGATCTCTACATTAGATGGAGGAACGTGGCCATCTATGACAGGATAGCTGCCAGCTTGGCCACCAAAGGCCACATGTGAACCTGGGAGCAGGTTTGCATGACAATCAAGTTGGTCCTGTGAGACCCCCAACCCTGAGCCCTGCTTCCCCCTTCCAGCTCCCTCCTCCCAGGTTTCTCCCTCCTGTCACTTCTTCCCTCTCCCACCTCCTTTTCCCAGTCTCACCAGAGTTTTATTTCCCCCCTCCCAGTTTTGTTAGAGAGAGTTTGTGTTTATGAAAATACTTGTATTTTATTTGACATCAGGAAGGGGGGTTAGGGAGGGGTAAGTGGAAGGACGTGAGGGAGGAATGAGGCATAAGCTCTGAGTGGGGCAGACCAGGGAGGCTCTTAGTGCTCCTCAGGGTGGAAGCTCTCCCGCAGGGCCTCCTGGATACTGACAGCCCGATGGACCTCCCGGATGGCAGCCTGCAGAAAGTGCAGCCAGGCTCTCAGCAACGCGTCCAAGAGATGCACCAAAGTGCCCAGGGGCATCTCTGGCTCCATGTTGAAGAGTTCTGTGGTGTCCTGAGTGAGGGCAATCAAAGCATGCAGAGACAAAATGCTTTGCTGTTCCTCATTGAAGTAGACAAGCAAGTAGGGAAACCTGAGAACTGGCTGTCTGGGAGGGGGCTCCCTTTAAGTACAGACTTCAAATAGCCTCAGGCAGCAGCCCCCCACAGTAAGTCCAGAACTGGTTCTGGCCTGTCTTAAATCTGATTCAGAGTCCACTCAGTGTGGACATGCTATTTCGAAATAGCAAAATGCTATTTCAAAATGCATTTTGTGTGTAGACGTGTTATTTCAAAATAAGCTATTTCGAATTAACTATTTCAAAATAAGATTTTTCAAACTAACGGTGTTGTGTAGATATACCCTATGAGAGTTGTAACTGTTGTCCCACTGTGCTCATTTTGAAATTTTTGCTGTTACTATTTTGTGCTGTTTTTTCTTACCCAAGTAAGGTCATTTAGCTTAGAGTTTCATGGCTGCTTATGGGGTAGATGGAGGGGTAACATTTATCATCGGGATTTTTTACTTTAATTATGATGATTTTGTGGGAGATTGCATGAATTTATAATTATTTAATTATGATAATCTGTGAGGAAATGGGTGGGGACGGGACCAGAATGAATTTACAAATGCAAACAAAAAATCCAGAACATCACAGGCCACCTCTGCATATTTATTCCAGTGAATATCTTAAAGTTTCAAGCTACAGTACAATAATCAAGTCTTAATGAGGTATAACAGTGAAATTTAAATAAGAGTCTCTTATTACATTAAGCAAACAAATGTCCCTTTTTAAAAACTATAAATAGGAAATTTCAATGCTCTGAATAATATTTTCCATTCACATGGTAAGAACATTGTTCCCCCCTGGCCAGTAACCTTACTAGATTGTTTAAATTACCCACAGAAGCAGTTAAACCTAGATTGAAAAATCACATTTTACAAAATAAATAAAACAAATGATTGTTTTCCATCTGAAACTGTCACTGAATACACGTAACACACACACCAAAATATAATTGATATTTTCCCCACATCCAGGGGCATAGCTAATGTAAGAAAACATTTGACAGAATATCAAGATACATTACAGTGCTCAGTGTCATACAGAAATAGCTCTGAGTGAAGCTATGTCAGTGACTTTTTTATGCCTAATACAGTTGATTCCAAAAATCACAGTTTTAAAAAGATGCATATGTATTTGGTACAACATAAATCCTGGACCTCTTTCTAGAAGGGAGTTGTCAAAACTGATTAGTTAGAAATAAGGACTGAATTTAGTATGGACTATGTTACACTGTGGCCAAACCATATGTATGTGCTTAACTTTAAGCACACTTCCCAAACCACATGCATGTGCTTAACTCTAACACGTTAATCTGATGAACTAGTCACAGTGGGTAAAATTAAGTATGTGTAGTAAATCTATGCAGAATTCAGACATATGCGAAAATTCAAGGATTTGAAGCATGTTTTTCAGCTTACCACACAGGAGATGGACAGATGCCCTGGCTTTTCTGTAAATTTAATTTCACAGTTTCTGACACATGCTGTCCTCAACATGATGGTATTTGCAGGGCTGCAACGGGGACAGGAATGTAGTCCCCAAACTCCTTGGATTCCTAGGAACTGCCATGAAAATCAGGGGTGAAATCCTGGCCTCATTGAAATCAATGCCAAACTCCTGCCGACTTGAACAGTCAGGATTCCTCCCCAGCTCTGCAGCTCCAGCTACATAGGGCTTCTGCTCATTTGACCTGCTCTGGTTTGCATGGTGCTTTACATATGTATATAAGAAGTAAAGCTGATCACAAAATGAGGAAGGGGATGTTGGGCAGAAAATTTAGACCAAAGTAACAAAATACATTTCATCAAACATTTCAGAGAAAAATATCAACTTTTTGTCACCCTCTCCCCCTCCCCAAAATCCTTTCAATTTACAGACAAATATTTTCAGCTTTTAATTTTCTGAAGAAAAATCTAGAACTTGCAAGGGTAGTTGATACTTTCCATGAAAATTATTGTTAAGTTAAAACTCAATTTTTGGTTAAAAAAAGGTTTCAGCAAAAAAAACTCTTTAATCAAGTATAATGGAAAAACATCAACCTTACATTAGGGAGCTTATCATCTCAATTAGGCAGATCAACAAATAATTAAAAAAATTATGTTGCTATGAGACCGTAAAAGTAAACAAGGAAGTAATGCTACATGTCAAAAGCAAGAGGAGAACAGAAACTCTGTGGATGTGTCTAGACTACAGGGTTTTGTCGACAAAACTATACCTGCGTCTACACTACTGCCAAGTTCTCTCAACATAACGTCGACAGAACTTGGCAGTTTTGTCAACGGCGGTAAACCTCATTCTATGAGGATTAACACCTTTTGTCAACAGAGTTCTGTTGACAGAAGGTGTTATTGCATCTACACTGTCCTTTGCGTCTACACTTTCATGTCAACAAAGCAGCTTGCTTTGTCGACAGAACTGGATGTAGTCTAGATGCTCTTTGTCGACAGAAGCTTTGTCAATAGTATCTGTTGACAAAGGCTCTGTTAACAAAATCCTGTAATCTAGATGTACCCTGTACATCTGTCATTGAAACTGTTTGGTGAAAATTAGCCAGAGGTCATTTGGTGAACCTGATTAGATAGGTATTTATCTTAAACCATCCTCAACTCCAAGAGTAAGTATGCAAAATCTTTTGTCATTTTTTCTAATTCAGTTTTTCAGACTGTAAAATAATACAAGGATTTGTGCTCTACTGGCAGCAGAAGGAACCACACTCAAATGACTGTACCTATCTACTGCATAGCTTTTGTGTAAAGCCATGGCTTTGCTAAGTGACATTTACAATGAAGAGTACATCCTTTTATGGTGCTTTGCTAAAAGTGGAGCACTCACAGGAGGTTTTGGGCACTATATGGTTTAATGACATGTGGGTGATTTATATAGTTATGTACTTCATGGAGTAATGGGCCTCTTGTCAGGGACAGGGACTGTTACTCAAGGGAAAGATCTGAATTCATTTTTCTGTGATGAAACACTGCTTATGCATCGGTCATAAGACACAGAACATACCTACTCTGTGCAAGAAAAGCCCCCCCCCTCCCTCCACCCGTTTTTTTTTTTTCAGCCTGCATTGTCAATATCACTTGCTTCAGTGTGTGGAGACACTTCTGCCTCTGGCTAATGATTGTGAAGACCCGTGCAAGCCTAGTACTTTAGGGTATGTCTACACAGCAAAGTTATTTTGAAATAACAGTCCTTATTTCGAAATAACTTTCCCAGCGTCTACACAGCCAAACTGCTGCTGACTAGAACAGAGTCAGGATTCCTCCCCAGCTCTGCAGCTCCAGCTACATAGGGCTTCTGCTCATTTGACCTGCCAAACTATTTTGAAATAAATTTGAAATAGAGGAGTGCTTATTTCGAATTTGGTAAATGTCATTCTACGAGGAATAACACCAAATTCGAAATAGCTATTTCAAAATAAGTGCTGTGTAGACATTTATTTTGAAATAGGGGGCCTCCAGCCTTCTCAGGGTGCCCTGGGGGCCACTCCAGCCTCAACCAAGAACACCTCTCTCCTTCCCGCCATTCCCCAGAGCCCTTAAAGGGGTAGACTCTGGCCACAGTGTCTGTGCCAGCTCCAAGCCTGCCAGCCCAGAGCCAGCAGTCACTGCCCCTGACCCAGTGGCCCCAAAAGATGAACCAGCAAGCCACTGGCAGCCAGCCCTCCACCGTTCCCCAGGAGCAGTCTGCCAGCTCCCAGGAGCCTGACAGGGCCCGGAGAAGGTGGGCAACTTCCTGGTCCAGGTTGGAGATCATGGACTTTATTCAGACTTGTGGGGGATGCCCCCAACGTCCATGATCTCCACACTAGACAGAGGAACGTGGCTGTCTATGGCAGGATAGCTGCCAGCATGGCCACCAAAGGCTACATGCGAACTCAGGAGCAGGTTTGCATGACAATCACATTGGTCCGACGAGACTCCCATCCCTGAGCCCTGCTTCCCCTCCCCCTTCTTTCCCTTGCTTCCCCCTTCCTGCTCCCTCCTCCCAGGTTTCTCCCTCCCCTCACTTCTTCCCTCTCCGATCTCCTTTCCCCAGTCTCACCAGAGTTTTATTCCCCCTCCCATTTTTGTTAGAGAGAGTTTGTGTTTATGAAAATACTTGTATTTTATTTGACATAAGAAAGGGGGTTTAGGGAGAGGTAAGTGGAAGGACGTGAGGGAGGAATGAGGCATAAGCTCCGAGTGGGGCAAACCAGGGAGGCTCTTAATGCTCCTCAGGGTGGAAGCTCTCCCACAGGGCCTCCTGGATACTGACAGCCCCTTGATGGACCTCCTGGATGGCAGCCTGCAGAAAGTACAGCCAGGCTCGCAGCAACACGTCCAATAGAAGCACCAGAGAGCCTGGGGGCAGCTCTGGCTCCATGTTGTAGAGTGCTGTTGTGTCCCGAGTGAGGGTAATTGGAGCACAAAGAGACAAAATGCTTTGCTGTCCCTCCTCGACCTAGACAACCAAGCAGGGAAACCTGAGAACTGGCTGTCTGGGCGGGGTCCCTTTAAGCACAGACTTCAGATCGCCTCAGGCAGCAGCCCCACGCAGTAAGTCCTGACCTGGTGCCCTGTCGCAACTGGTTCCGGCCAGTCATAAATGCGATTCAGAGTCCACTCAGTGTGGACACACTATTTTGAAATAGCAAAATGCTATTTTGAAATGCATTTTGTGTGTAGATGCGTTATTTTGAAATAAGCTATTTTGAATTAACTATTTCGAAATAACATATTTCAAAATAAAACTGTTGTATAGACATACCCTTAGTGACCCTACTGCTGCACTGCTTCATTTGAGGACTATCTTGTCCATCAACAGGTATAGAAATTAGCCAGAAGTGACTACAGACATATGTAATAATGAGAACTGCATTTCAGTTGAAGAATTTGAAACACAAAAATTAAATTGAAACCAACTTTTGAATCTGAACAAAGAAACAGACTAGATTTAGTTTTAGTTGATGTTTTTTACATTATAGTGTGAAGACACCACTGAAACAAAACCAAAAACTAACTGGGTTTTATTTACACAGCAAAGAAGTCCAAACATTGTTTTCCTAAATTTTGTTGATCAGATTTGCTAGTGAGGTATTTCTAAGGTGGAGGAGGGATAGAGTTTCCTGGCTTGGGTCATTTGGAGAAACAGCCATTAATAACAAGCTGCAGCTGTAACTTCAAGGAAGTAAAGCAAACAAAAAGAGATGGAAAATAGTAATAAACAAGAGCAAGCTTTATGATGAGATTTCTCCCTAGCGGGAGTCCTGACATCTTGGCACTTTAGATCAAATTGAAATTTCATCCTGTTTAATGACCTTGAAGCTGATTTGCAACAGGGCTCAATGCAACCCCCTGTCTATAATTCTGTGTTTTAAAAAAAGAAAAACATTATGGATGCGTTGATGTAATAGGAAAATGGATAATAAGCAAAAGAGAACAAGAATTTATCTGAATAATTATTGGGCATTGATGAGTGAAAAATCAAAGGCCAGATTCTCAGTCTCAGTTATTCCTTCAGCCCTGTTGCAAATCAGCTTCAAGGTACATTAAACAGGATGAAATTTCAATTTGATCTAATGTGCCAATGTGTCAGGACTCCTGCTGCGCCTTTAAATTCCCGCGCTCCTCATTCCCTCAGTCCCCCTCAGACGCAGCAGAGGAATAATGTCCCCGCCGGCCTTTCATCCAATAAAAACAGAAAATACCAGACATTTTACATGTCCGGTATTTTCTGGGTTTTTTTTACCGTACAGAAGATGCAATAACCGGACTGTCCAGGAGAAAACCCTACTCTCCACTAGCAACCCTACTCATGGAGCTGAAGTGAATGATTAAATCCTGTAACAAAGATGGACTTTCAAAAATTTCAGATCTGTGGGCATGTGAACAATTGAAAAAAAACCTTTATTTACCCCATCAAGGCAGGTCATGCAGGTCAAACGTAATTCACCTATTTAGATTTTAAAAAGGCATGTTCTTGCTTTGCCCAAGGCATATACTTGAAAAAACCCTGCAATCTTAAAGACTTGATCAGCCCACAAAGAAGCTCCTAATGAACAGATAAACCTTTTTTCCCCTCTGTAAAAATAAAATTTGCTGAAAAAGGTTTTCCAGAAGTTTTAGTGAAATTTTGAAAATATGAGAGTCAGAAAATACACCTTGGCATAGTATGTAAAGAGATCATCACTGAAATATATTTTTAAAACTTAATAATTGTAATAATACTCAGAGGCACTGTATATATTTGTGAAGATGTATAGATTTCCAACATTAGCTGACACAAATCTATTCCAGAGCCTTAAACTTCTCAAGCTTAAGAAAAAATCTTAACAATTGAAAAACCACTGTAATATCAATTAATATTTGTAATGGGTGGTAAAATGAAGCATTTAACTGTATATACTAACTACTTTGCACAACGTTAACAATTTCTTTGAGAATCTCCTTTTATTTGTGTGTGTGTATGGGAGGGGGGCTATTACACATCCCTTCGATGAAGGAAATTACATCAATTTTAGTTAGTGGGTTATAAAACATGTACAGGCAGTCCCTGAGTTACGCGGATCTGACTTATGTCGGATCCGCAGTTACGAACGGGGATTTTCTCGCCCCGGAGGACTGGAGCGGCGGGACGCCTGGTCCCGCCGCCTGCCTCCTCCGGGGCAAGAAAAGCTGCTCCCCGTCTCCCTGGTCTGCTGGGGAAGCCAGCAGACCAGGGAGACGGGGAGCAAAGTGGCGGAGGACCCAGGCCGGACCCGCGGCGCTGATCTGGAAGCGCTGCGGATCCGGCCCGGGTCTTCTGCCGCTTTGCTTCGCGTCTCCCTGGTCTGCTGGGGGGGGACGCAGCTAGTGCCCCCCCCCCCAGCAGACCAGGGAGACGTGGAGCAAAGCCCGGGGCCAGTGGTAGAGCAGGTGGGGCGCTGCTGGTTGGTCCCGCAGCACCGCTCTTTGGCGCTACTGGACCAACCTGGCAGCACCCCAGCTGCTCTGCCCCAGGAGTCCTGACTCAGCCGCTGCTGATCAGTTTCAGCAGCGGCTGAATCAGGACGCCTGGGGCAGAGCAGCTGGGGTGCTGCTGGTTTGGTCCAGTAGCGCCGAGGAGCGGCCGCGCTACTGGAGCAACCCAGCAGCACCCGAGCTGCTCTGCCGGCATCCCCAAGTCAGCTGCTGCTGAAACTGACCAGCGGCTGACTACAGGAAGCCCGAGGAAGAGTTGCACTGCCCCGGGCTTCCTGGAATCAGCTGCTGATCAGTTTCAGCAGCAGCTGACTTGGGGACTTGGGGTTCTTAAGTTGAATCTGTATGTAAGTCGGAACTGGTGTCCAGATTCAGCCGCTGTTGAAACTGATCAGTTTCAGCAGCGGCTGAATCTGGATGCCAGTTCCGACTTACATACAGATTCAACTTAAGAACAAACCTACAGTCCCTATCTTGTACGTAACCCGGGGACTGCCTGTATACGACTATGAGGGCAGGTCTACACTATGCGGCAAAGTCATCTTAATTTACCCAACTCCAGCTATGTGAATAGTATTGCTATAGTTGACGTACCTTAGGTTGAGTTGCTACAGGGCCTCCACTGCAGGGGGTCAGTGGGAGAAACCGTCCCATTAACTTCCCTTATGCTTCTTGTTTTGGTGCAGTGCTGAAGTCCACAAGAAAGTGACTAGAGTTTGATTTCACAGGTCTCACTACAAATGTGAATTTGACCTTCAGGGGATCGATCACCATGGTGCTGCTTTTGTGTAAGAGTACACAAGCTCTTATTACTACGTTATTCAGAAAAATCTTGTGTCCAAACTCATGCTACAAAGGGAGCAGTGTAGAGGAAGTGAGCATGAACTAGAGGCAGCAATGAAGAAGTGGCAGGTTTTTTTTTATGTATTTATTCTTGTGAAAAGTAGGAGTGATTTAGGACTTTTTTTGAATACTTTTTACACTCCTAAGTGTTTTAGGCATTTTGATTTTGGTTCAATGTGGGGCGCTCGTTCTCCAAGCCTCTGGTAGTAGGGTATGTGAAGCAGAAAATTCATTTGCCTTGGGGGAGAAAAGTGACTGACATACTCTGATAGTATAGTATCTCCAGTGGCCTTATTCATGACACAGCTTACAGATCAGTTCTGACAGCTGTTTCTCACTTGCATTTCAACAACAGCTAAAATACTACAGATAAAAAACTAAAGAATGAAGCAGAGTGGGGATGGTAACATTGTAGGTAAGAACATAAGAACGGCCATACTGGGTCATACCAAATGTCCATCCAGCCCAGTACCCTGTCTGCCGACAGTGGCCAATGCCAGGTGCCCCAGAGGGAGTGAATCGAACAGGTAATGATCAAGCGATCTCTCTCCTGCCATCCATCTCCACCCTCTGACAAACAGAGGCTAGGGACACCATTCCCTACCCATACTGGCTAATAGCCATTTATGGACTTAACCTCCATGAATTTATCTAGTTCTCTTTTAAACCATGTTATAGTCCTAGCCTTCACAACCTCCTCAGGCAAGGAGTTCCACAGATTGACCATGCGCTGTGTGAAGAAGAACTTCCTTTTGTTTGTTTGAAACCTGCTGCCCATTAGTTTCATTTGGTGGCCCCTGGTTCTTATATTATGGGAACAAGTAAATAACTTTTCCTTATTTACTTTCTCCACACCACTCATGATTTTATATTCCTCTATCATATCCTCCCTTAGTCTCCTCTTTTTCAAGCTGAAAAATCCCAGTCTCTTTAATCTCTCCTCATATGGGATCTGTTCCAAACCTCTATTCATTTTAGTTGCCCTTCTCTGAACCTTTTCTAATGCCAGTATATTTTTTTGAGGTAAGGAGACCACATCTGTACGCAGTGTTCCATGGGTGCACCATGGATTTATAGAAGGGCAATAAGATACTCTCCGTCTTATTCTCTATCCCCTTTTTAATGATTCCTAACATCCTGTTTGCTTTTTTGACTGCCACTGCACACTGCGTGGACATTTACAGAGAACTACAAATGAATTCCCCTATCTTGCCTTTCTTTTTCAATCATAGTGACTACTGGATGGCCAAATCTTGCTACAAGAATTGGGTAAGAACCACCAAGAAAAGGTGAAGGAACCAAATAGCCAAGTCAAGAGTTGTCCCTAAAATGTTACAAATAAATGCCCTAAGTCTCATTTATGCTATAGCCCCTTCGTATGCCTCTCTCCCGGTACATATGTACCAGGAAGTGGGATATAAATGCAGCTTTAAGGCTCTTTCATAGTGTAAGAGCAGTGTAAAGAGGCTTTTGTGTAAATGAAAATTATATCTAAAATGAATTAGTGACATATTTTCTGTATTGAATCACTACAGACTTATCTGACTTTTCATCAGTTTTCCTAGGACTTTTCTATCCTTCCCAAATTTACTATGACAAATTAGCACCCTTTCCCCCCCTAAATTTGGTTTCCTCCTTTCTTATGTTCACCATAATGAATTAATAGTCACTCATGAATATAACAACTTTGCTAGAGTAACTGGTTTGTTTCTGGTGTTTTGTAAAAGGTAGAACAGAACCTAAAGTAGCTTAGTTCCAGGTCCTTTGGCTTTTGGATTAAAAGGCATAGAATCAAATTTTAACTTTACACTTTAAAAAATTCAAACAATTGGTAAATCAGGAATTATAAATTCATTTCTTCAAAGTTTCATGCTTGGGTGCCTAAAATTAAGCATGATAGTCCATTTTTAGTCATCTAAATAAAAATGGCCCCATTTTCAAAGGTGCTGAGCACCAAAATTAACACTGATGTTCATGGGAGCTGCAGGTACTCAGCAGGCCACTCTTATCTGGGTGTCTAATTATGGTTTCAGCTGCCAAACTTTATGCACCTGTTAGCAAAACACTTAAGCACATGCTTAAACTTCAAACACATGGAACTGCTTACATGCTTATAGGCTTTGCTGGATTTGGGGCCCAAATTTGAAAATATTGGCCATCAGTGTTTCTTATGTCGGACTTCTCTGTAATTAACTTAAAAAAACCCCATAAGGATGAGCATGAGGTGGAGGTCATTTATTTATCTAACTTGCAATAAGAAATGAATGTATTATCGTTCCATTGACACTTTAAACAACATCCAGTACATGTATAGTTCTGCCTGAAAACCATAAAATCTCACAAAATGCACTGCAAAGCACAACTGAAGGGTTTTTAAATGGGTTGTTTTTTTAAAAAATATTTTTTAAAGAAGCTCAAAGAAAGCTAAAATAAGCTTATTGTTTAGAAAACAGATAACAAGATGTCAATGACAGGATGTGGATTTCTAACTTTAGTGATGTCCGATTTCTTTGAAGAGGAATACTTTTTGAAGTAGTGAGTGTAAGCACAGCAGGCTGCTGGGGCCCTGCAACAGCAGGCAGACACATCACATGCTTGGACAAGTACCCTTATTTCCCTGGCATAGAGAGAGAAAACATTCCCCATAGGCTTTTCATCTAATCTATTCAGAATTTATATAGAGATTCTGAGTGCTGGGGGCATCTACTCCTATTTAACTTCTAAGCAACAGTGGTGTGGGATGGTTTTGTTTTTTAAGCTTCTTGAACAGACATGCAGGTACTCTGTATGGAGCTGGGTTGGAGAAACAACATCAGGTCAAGGTGGAATTTTCCTGGGGGGATAATATGTATGGAGATCTTTTCTCTGGGGGAAACTGCTTGTGTTACCAAAGCTTCTTTTCCAATAAATGCATTTTGTATTTTTACCGTAGTTTGTGGTTTGGGAAAGAGGTAAAATGGAGAATGGGGAAAATAATACAGAGCATGCTTCCACATCCGGGAAGATTTTAAGATTTGCAGTCAGTGGCAAACTCTGGTATACTGGATCTTCAGATAGTGTAAATCAGTATAGTGCCATTTCCTTCAATAAAACTGCATTAATTTACATCAGTTGAGGACTTGGCCTTGATGTGTGCAGATTCTGTGTGGCCTGCTCTATATGTGTCCATTCCAATAGTTTGAATAAATTCTAGTGACATAAATTTCTAAAGACTTGCAATGTGCTCCAAATATTTTAGCAAGAGGCCCCGATTAAAAAAAAGTTCTCACCCAATTATAAGCCCCCTGTATCAGGGAGTCACATGTTTGCAAGGTGATGATGTGCAGGATTTTGGAATGTGTTCACTTGTTTTCCCATTTAAAAATGTATTTTCATAACAACATTAAAAGGAAGCAACACCAGTGGACAAACAAACTTAAGTGCTACATGGCAGAAGTGATTATATTTTGCCCCTGAAATATATACGCAGTATATTGATATGATGTCACAGAGCTTCTCTCTTTTGAAGAGGGCTTGGATGGAGTGGGATGCAGACTTTGAAAGGGCAGTGAGAGGCAGGTTCTCTCTCATTGAATATTTTTGGATAGCCAGACATTCAGTGGAACCTGATATATTTTTTTAGCTTTTGAATGTGCTCTTCAGAAACACTGAAGTTTGCTCCATGTTTGCATGATTTAATAGCACCCAGACAGAAGAACTCCATTGGACAGCAGTGAAATCACTCTTAAGTTCAGTCGCAGAATTTTAACCAGAGGCTCCCAGGCATGTCTGAGAACCCTCCAGCACATCACCGCGGCAAACACACTGGAGCATCTATTCTGTTTTGGGTGATTTCATGTAAAACATTCTGGGTAGCATAGTTTGTAAAATTAATGCTGTTTCCTTAAAAATACCATGGCATGTAGAAAGTGTCTGTTTACACACTGAGAGATGTTGGGTTTATTTCATGGTAGTCAGGGCTTCCAGACTCTCACTCTAGAAGTATGCAAATTATGAAAGATTCTGAATCAAAACTGATCGATCATGGATCTAGTATCCCATTAATACTGTTGGGTGATTGTGTTCTTTATCCTAGTGACAGCACCTCTTGGAGTTGCACAGCAGCTCTTCAAACACTATAAACAGGCTACATTTTATAACAAAGCCTTCTCCATTAAAATAAGAATCCACAATATTTTTGGGTGCCATCTACCTATAATACTTGTTTTCTGTGACTTAAAATGATTTCAGCCTACATGTCATCTATTTGTGTATGTGTGTGTGCTAACAGGTTGAACCAGTGATACAGAAGGGCCATGAGAATATGGTGCACCATATCCTACTTTATCAGTGTAGCAGCAGTTTGAATGACAGTGTGTTGGACTACGGACATGAATGCTACCACCCCAACATGCCAGATTTTTTTTTCACATGTGAGACAATCATTGTTGCTTGGGCCATTGGAGGAGAGGTAGGATGGTTACCTGGAATATTTTATCAATAAAACTTTAAAGGAATGTGCATCACCGTGAAGGTTTTTCCATACTGCCAATTTATGAATTGGATTTCATGCTATAGTATTTTGGTCACTAAGACTTTTATCATATTTGCAAACTGTGTGGAAAATTGTGTTGTGTCATTACATACCTGCACAGTGGGGATAAGAGGGACTAAGAACTTGTGCTCCACCCCCACCCACCTCCCTGCACGGCCTTGCAGTCTTGACAGTGCAGGTGCTTTGCCTTGGATGCCACCTCCAGTAAACAACTGGTAGGGAGTGGACAAGGAAGTGGAGGGGATTGGGTGGAGTCCTGGCTCCCTCTTCAGAGCAACTACTGGGTGAGTGGGGATGAGGAGGATCAGGAGTGCATGTGGAAACATGGCTCTGCCTCTCCATTTCCACAAAGCCATGAAATGATTGTTATAAATGACACCCACCACAGCAAAAATTGGGAGACCAGAGTTCTTTATTTCATAGCGAAGATGTAAATACAGGTTTTCAGGAAGAAGTTAGATATTGTCTTAATTGGTCACTTAGCCTAAACAAAGGTACTTAGGATTCTAAACTCCAGACACAGGGTACGTCTAGACTACAGGCTTTTGTCGACAGAAGTTTTGTCGACAGATACTGTCGACAAAGCTTCTGTCAACAAAGAGCGTCTAGACTACATTCAGTTCTGTCAACAAAGCAAACTGCTTTATCGACAAAACCCTGTAGTCTAGACACAACCCTAGATGCAGTAACACCTTCTGTCGACAGAACTCTGTCGACAAAAGGCGTTATGCCTCGTAAAATGAGGTTTACCAGCGTCGACAAAACTGCTGAGTTCTGTCGACGTTATGTCGACAGAACTCAGCGGTAGTGTAGATGCAGGTATAGTTTTGTCGACAAAAGTCCACTTTTGTCGACAAAACCCTTGGCCATACACACCCTTAGGCACCACCCCAGCTAGAGTGCTGGCTTTTGTGGACCCCATTCTTAGTCACCCGTCTCTCTCCCCAGGCATTGAATAGGGAACCTAAGCTCCTAACTCAGGCTATGTGGATTGCAGTGTGTTTCCTGATTTTCTGGGCACCCTGGAAGTTAACAATGCTCAGTGTCTGAAGGAATATGTCCCTGTGTAGATCCAGGCCTTACACTCTTTTATTTAAGTATGTATAGCCATGCTAGCTAAATGTCTCAACATACAATGTTACATTTTATTGATCTTTTCTGTAGAAAATATTATAGGGATCCTAAGTACTAAGTTAAAAGTAGTTAAAATAATGTAGACAGTGCAAACACTTGTGAAATAAATGACATGGGAATGTAAGTCTTGTCATATCAGACTGTCCCATTGAATCTGGAAACCTGCCTCCAGCAATGGCTACTACCTGGTGCTTCAGAAGAAGATGGTGAGGGAAAAGGAAAACAAACTGCCCGTAGTTAGTGATGAAAACTAGGTAAGGACAGGAGGATTCTCTTTAAACAAAGACAGAGATTGATTTCACACTGGCACTTATCCTTGTGTGCACTGCTGCTACTTTGCATCACATAGCAGGTGTAATTTGGCTGTTTCCTACTGTAGGAAACAGTATAGGAAGCATTGTGGGCATAATTGGTATTGAGAAAAAAGAAGAAAGGACACCTGTAACAGCTTTCAGATGTTAAGGACTATTCTAAAAAGGATGGAGATCAACTTTTGTCCATGTACACTGAAAATAGGACAAGAAGTAATGGGTTTAATGGGAAGCAAGGCAGTATAGGTTAACTATTAGGAAAAGCTTTCTGACTATAAGGTTAGTTAAGAACTGGAATATACTTCCAAGGGAGTTTGTGCAATTCCCAGCATTGAACTGGACAAACACCTGTCAGGAATAATCTAGGTTTACCTAGTTCTGCCACAGAGCAGGGGGCTGGGATTGGTGACCTATAATACCTGTACAAATAGGATGTGATTTTTCAGCTTGGCAAAAAGATGACTAAGGGTAGGATATGATAGAAGTCTATAAAATCTCAACTGGTCTGGAGGAAGTGGATAAAAACTTGTAATTTATTTCTTCACCTAACCATAGTACTTGGGATCACCCAGTTAAATTATTAAGCAGCAGGTTTAAATCAAACAGCAGGAAGAATTTCTCTACCATGTTCTGCAGGTCCCGAGCCTCTGTTGACCAGAAGCTGGGAGTGAATGATAGGATAGGGTTCACTTGAGGATTGCCTGTTCTGTTCATTTCCTCTGAAGCACCTGGCACTATCACAAGACAGAACACTGGTCTAGCCAGACCATCAGCCTGATCCCGTATGGCTGCTGTTATGCTCTTATAACTAGAGAAAGGGGGACACAAACTTGCCTCCATGCCAGTCCTGAGCTATGTTTTCAGTCCCTTGCAAATGCTAAAGTTAGAGTAGTTCAGTGCCATGCTGTTCAGCCAGAATGTCCAAACACAGTCCAGCACCATCAGGGCAGTCCAATGGACAACTTTAGGCTACTTTTTGCCTATCACTCCTGATACAATATACATCATTTAGTCCATAGCTCTACATCCTGGTTTCATATTTCTAACTTTCCTCTACCTTGGTTCAAGTGAAATAAGAAGCCCATATAAACAAAATCTGGTTTAATAAGATTTTTCACAAGCTTTGCCAGGATGATCCTGTTATTAATGCATTGCAGTGGGTTCTATTCTGGCTCTGCCACTGAACCACTTAGGGCTTCAATTTCCTTATATGCCACATAGGGATGATAAGATAATCTTTATTACTACCCATACGAGTGTTGTGAGGTTTAATTCATTAAGGTAAACCACTAGAATGCTGGGGTCCTAAAATACAATGTGCAAATTTATGATTTGTATATGCAAGACAATACAATATGATTTCTGACAGGTCTGAAATTGATAAATGATCTCATCTAATAGATGTCAGATCACGTCTCAGGCTCAAATAATTTTACTGAGAATGCAATAGTTTGTGTAAGAAAAACAGTCTAAAATCATATAACCAGCATATTACCTGGGATAATTATTGCTTTTAAAATTTGAGAGCATTTTTAGGTTAGATTCAAATGTTCATAAAAAAATTATTTTCCAACTAATCTGCTTAATGAGGCAGTATTGACACTTTTTTATTTAATTTCCTTTTGTCCCTCACTCGACAAATATAAGATGAATAATCCTTAGGAAGCAGCAAAACTGAATATTGTATATGGGCTTAGTGGATTGGTTTAATGCATTCATTATTATGTAATGGGATATATCTTTCCATGATGCCATATCCAGTAAGTTTTAAAAAGAATTGTTGTTTGCCCAGTTCGCATAATTCAGTTTGCATAACTCTGTTTACATTGTTATAGCATATTTGTAAAATCAGTAGATATATCGAACAAAACAAAACTGACATGTGGTTAGGACAGGAACCCTATTAACCAGATGTACATGTTTCAAATTACAGGGCTTTACCTATCCTCCTCATGTTGGCTTGTCCATTGGCATGCCAGCAGACCCTCAGTATGTACTTATGGAAGTCCATTATGATAATCCATCATATATAGAAGGTATGTTCATTCATCCTAACCATAATATTCAGGATTTCAAAATGTACCCTATGTTGATGTATCTCATCCTTTCACTGGAACAAATGAACTAAATTAACAGCAAAATGGAAGTTTATTTTCTTCTGATATTGTTCCTAATCATTATCATATCTAATCCTTCATTCCTTACACACTAGACGACTTGACTGAAATTAATAGACGTTTTGGATGCACAAAGAATTAGACTGAGAGAGAGAGAGAGAGGGAGAACACAAACCTGTTTTATTTCTAACTATTTCGTAATGTGTCTGTTTGTATCCTGTTCCTTACATTGAAAAGTTTTAGCCTTGCAGAAAGATGGCCAGTGTTAACTATCTTGCATCAAGTGATCTTGAAGCATACGTAATTTGAAAACATCCAAACAAAAAAATTCAGTAGAGGAATCAGGGAACAAGATTTTTAAAAGAATAAGTCAGCTACCACATTTGAGGGAAGTTTCTGAAAACTGAATATTCAGGATGCTAGACAAATCATGAGTTACAGAATGCATACCTTAAAATATGTATTCTTCTTGTTACTCAAATAGAAGCAAAGGGAATTTTTCTGTGAAAGTAGAGAGATCTCAGAATAATCTCAGACATTTCAAAGCTAAGACCTATTCAGAAAAGATCAGTACATGTCGAATCTCTCTAGTCTGGCATTCTCTGGTCCAGAAACATCTGTGGTCAGGAATGATTTTAGTTAGCTCGGTGTCCACTTACGGGTGTGGCCAAGTTTCCTGCAGTCCCATAAAGTTTGTTTATAGCCACAAGTCCTGACTCTCAGTATTCTGAGCTGTGATTTACCTCTAATTTATCCCTAAATGTCTTCTAGGAGTCCAGTGAGCAGTGTTGGTAATGCTGCTAGACAATATTGACATCCCAGGGTCTGGCAAATTCTCTGGTTCAGAACCAGTCAGGTCCTGAGGATCCCAGACTAGAGAGGTCCAATTTGTAATTCATTAACTGGGTACAATTTTCCATAGCATTACTTTTTAATTCTCATTTAAGATTAATATATCATTCTTAATAAATTCATATCCAAATTAAATCCTTTAGATCATGACTTACAAGACCCCATCACTCTTCTATTTTTCTATTAATATAATCAAGTCCACTTAAAATAAATTTATTTAAAGACATTTTCCATTCTTCAAACCTCTGCAAATCTCGCAAACCTCTACAAATCTGTTAAAACCAGTTTGCTCTAAATGCAAGAGTCCCCATTATTATCATTGACATTTAATGATTTTCTATTAAATATCAGCTGGAAAGCAGATATTTCAGGCTCCAAGTAAAGCACCTAATGTGAACCAGAGTTCTATTTTAATTAATTACACTGCATAATTTTGTTTTTTAATCTAAATGACTTGTAAAGAAGATAAGGGAAAGGGCAGATTGGAATGATGATTTACCTTTGGAAGCCATAGGAAGGATTTTGCCTTTTGCTCTGGCTTCAATATGTTGCCACAAACAGCCAGCAAGGGTCAAGAGAAAATTTGTGCAGTGCAGGAACAGCATGGATACCACCAAAGGTGGCCCTGTACCACCCTCCCCCCGCACCTCCATTGCTACTGCATGCCCTGCTTCAAGGAGGCAAATGAGAAGCAAGGGGAAGAGAACCCATAGTGCATAATGCTATGGGAAGGATACTGTTGCCACACTGTTTGTTTATTCTGATTTCTTGCTACCAAAAGCCATCAGCATCTACACACTAAACCTAACAATCAGAATTAGATCAAAGTATTACAGCCCATAGGAAACTAAATAATTATTTGACACAGGCAATGAATAGGAGGGAACAAGGTGCATCAGTTCCCAAGGCCCCTGCAATGGTAGGGAATCCATTAACTAAGATATACAGAGATAATCCCAGCAAGTGCAAGGGACCTGCATTCCCTGCTAAAGAAGTAAGCAAAAACCTCAGAGATCACTATCAGTCTAGCTTGGGCGGGGAGTGTGGGGGAGGCGGTGGAGAATTCCTTTCTGGCCCCACATATGACAGTCAGTCAAACTGACCCTGATCAAGAACCACCTAAGCCCCATAGAGAGAATGCTCAGACTCACCTCAGAGCATTGCACCAACCCATCCAGAATCCCATCTTTCGCCATAGCCATCACTACATTTGTGAGATACTATACTTGATCAGGAAAAAAAGTCAATTTAGAATCACAAGTCCAACTATCATTAAAAATCAATATGTTGTTGATTTTCTTGTCACCTCTAATGAGATCATAAACCATGCACTGGACTGTGTAGACCAATAATGGTAACTGGTCATGCATAGCAAAGAAATGGAGAAAGCAGGATCTATCTATATTCTGTTTGTCAACTCACACATGTAAAACTGGTGTCCCAGGTCCTCAAATAATTACATAGTTTAGATCCTGCATACTTTGGTGAATGGGTACTTTAGAAAAACTATGAGTAGATAGGGACAGATCTGTCTTAACATATCCAGTAGGATTGTATTGATGAAATTCAATGATGTAATGGTTACAGGCATCATATCTGTTATGTTTCTTATAAGAACAATATGAATCACTTGAAAATGTCTTGCCTTCTTTTCCATCCTTGCTAATTTGCTTGCATTTTTAATTTTCCAAGGCAGATATTTAAAAAGGAGGGGAAAATCACAGAAGGAAGCGATAGAAACTATAATAAAAATTAACACATAAGGGAAGTAATATTCTTTTAAGTCATATCCTGTCTAAGCTCAGCTTCTGTTAATGAGTTCATATGAATGTGAACATGTGCCAGGCTACAAAAAATATTGTTCCTAGAACTTCCACAGGAAGCTCAGCACGCAATACATTCACTGCTACAAAACGTGGTTTGCTCAGAGTTCAGCCAAAATCTAGAGATGTCCCTGATCGTAGCACCAAACAATTCTTACCTAGTTCTTTCTCCCCTACCTTGGATTTATCCAGTGGATAATTATGTTCATCATTAATGGCTCCCTGAGATGATAGGGATCAGAGAGGTTGCAAAAGAGGCTTGCTTGCTCTCCAATAGCATGCTACCATCTGAAAGGCTTCCTTCCAGTCAAGTCAACAGTAAGGAAAAATACCACTGATGATGTGAAGGGAAAAAAGAAACTCACAGCAGGATGAAAATAGATACCTATTACCTTAAAAAATTGAGTTGCTTTTCAAATATTTAATTTTAAAATCACACATTTTGAGATTTTATTATTCACTTTCCAAGGCTGCCCATAATCTGCCTTTGTGTCTCCCAATTTACACGTAAATGACTAAAAGGAGCATGGCACACATTTTTCATGGCTAATGTGCTTCTAATATTAACATACCCTACTTAATAACCTTCTTGTGAGTTATCTTTATTTATTGCTTTTCTGACTCCTGCAAAATATTTAACTCATTTCCATTTTAAACCACCCTTGCATGATTTTCATGTAAAAATGTATGAACAAATCTGAGACAAACTTCTTGATTGAATTTTTATGCTTATTTATAGTCAAAGTTGACAGTGCTCTTTTGTTGCAGGTTTGGTAGATAACTCTGGACTGAGGCTATTTTATACTCCAGATTTACGGAAATATGATGCTGGAGTTATTGAAGCTGGTCTTTGGGTTAGCCTCTTCCATAATATCCCACCGGGCATGCCTGCATTCATGTCAGAAGGTCACTGCACTCTGGAATGTCTGGAAGAAGTATGTGCCTTGTCTAATACTATTAGGTTTCAGTCTCATTCTTAATTTGTGATAGCATTTTTAAATTCTTGGGAAGAATAGCAAATATTGGTTAAAGTCACTTGAGCAAAGACATTTGCCACTTACTAAGCACTATACTTTGGATCTTTTTGGATATTAGTACCTCCTTTTGGAACAATAGACATTTTAGTATTTTTAAAATTGTTCTCTCAGTGCTAAGACTCTTCTATGACAGTCTTCTTGAGATCTTCTTGAGAGACTCTTCTTGAGATCACAGTATTCAATAGACCGGTATTATGTAATGAAGTATTATATAAAATACTACATTATTTTATACATTTAAAATATAATACTAGATAAAGATTCTATAATATAACATTTTACTCCACAGAGCAAAGACATCATTGTCTAGAAAGCTAACCAAGGAGAACTGTGGACAGAGATTAAAATATAATACTAGATAAAGATTCTATAATATAACATTTTACTCCACAGAGCAAAGACATCATTGTCTAGAAAGCTAACCAAGGAGAACTGTGGACAGAGATTAACTAAGATCTATGCAAAAGCTGAAGTTTCCATATATTTATGTCACAGTCTAAAAAACAGTGTTAGACCAATCAGTCAATGAAGATTGTTAAAATTCATATCCTGAGTATTAAATTGTACAGTCTTGATTGCCTTAAAAGACTTCTAATGTAATTTTGGGGAGAGGATTCTATTCCACTTTATATTATTGAGATAAGGTATGAAATCCATGACTAAGGTACTAAGTAATACTCTCATTGATATTTTGTCCTATTTAGTTTGGGACAGGTTTGAATGTTCAATTAATTTAAGCTAGGTTTGGGTTTAAGGCCAAACTAAAGCTAGGATTTGAGTATGCAGGTGACTATACTAAGATGTTGGTGGTGTTGGTTGTTGTAGCAAAATTTCAGCCTAAAATCTAAAAGATCATCTGTTCTTGTGAGGTTCTGGGGTACAAGGCCATGTGTGAAACAAATCTGGAAAACATGTGCTTTCCAGCTTTGAATCTAACTATAAATCAGAACCACAGGGTAAGGTTGAATCTGGATTTGAAACATGCACACCACTTGGAATGTGAGGATGCAATTTCACCTGTAGTTGGGCAGAAGACTATCTTAAGTAGTAAATCCAAACTTTCATCTTAAAAGTTTGCATGTGCTTTCTAGTAATGTAGTAACTTTATGCTCAATTACACTGAAAATCATTTGTCACAATAAAAGATACACTCATATGCAGCAGCAGCTTGTAGCCATGAAATGTACTTACCATTTTAAAAACTGTATTTTTAAAGGTCAGATTCTATTGGCTTGTGTTCAGGGTATGTAGCATGCCAATTAATTTTAATGAGAGCTATATGTGCATACCAAAGCATAATAAATAGCTCTAAAATAATTGTTTTTATTATACAATGGCAATTCCATTTTCTATTGGTTTTTTAGGTTTGCTTTTTCTGTATATTGCATACTGCTTTTATTACTGTAAACTGAAGAAGCCTAAAGTTCATTTATATTCAACTACAGTATTTACTTTTTGTGATGCACTGATTTCCCTCTTGTCAGGCCTTGGATGCTGAGAGGCCAAGTGGGATTCAAGTGTTTGCTGTTCTTCTTCATGCCCATCTTGCTGGCAGAGCCATCAGGATGCGTCACTTCCGCAAGAGTGAAGAACTGAAGCTGCTTGCTTATGATGATGAGTTTGACTTCAATTTCCAGGAGTTTCAGTACTTACAGGAAGAAAGAACCATCTTGCCTGTATGAATCTCTTACATTTCCCTCTCACCATAATTTGGGAGCCACAGTGATTAATATTTTGTTCATAGGACTAATTTTGTATTTGGTTTCCACAAACACTTGAGCAAATGGGTTTTACTATCACAAAAGTTTGTGAAAAGCAAATTTTAAACTCCCACGTGTGAGTGCTTGTATGATTTTTTTTTTTTTTTTTTTTTTTTTTTTTGTACATTCATACAATCAGAAAAAAGAAACAATGCCATCTGGCTTTTCTGACCAATTGTAACTAACACAGCACCTCTTGAATATCAAGTGTTTGCAAAGAGCTATTTATGATCAACCTTACACACAGGAAACCAGTCAACTAAGTCTTTCCTTTCTTTTAAAATTTTTATTTGTTGCTAACGGGGAAAAACTTCATTACTTCATCATGCTGTGCATTGACCTTCGTTGAGTAACTGAATCTCCTTGGGGCAAGAAATCATAATGTCTTATTTTCACTCTGAGGCACTTAGTGCACTCTTGAGCACTGTAAAATAAATAATAATATAATGCACAATTTAAAAAAATACAAAAATCATTAACACTTTTAAAATAACAAATTCAATAAAATCATCATGTATTTGCAGGATCTTTCGAAAAAACACCCTGTTTTTGAAAGAACCACGTCTAGAATGCGGTTTTACTTTCGAAATGGTGCTTGTTCAAAAGAGAGCCATTACGTGATTATGCAAATACCTACTTCATTTGCACTTTCAAAGTGCTTCATTTACATCCCTCTGCTGACAGGGGTGTAGTCTAGACGTAGCCTAGCTGAGGCCACATCAGTGCCAAATAGAGCAGGACAATAACCTTTGTTATTGCCAACATTCCTGATAATACATCTCAGAATGACAATAGCTTGTTTGGCAGCTTGTTGAAGTAAGAAGTCCTCCAGCTTGACAATAAATGTATTTATTTCAAAATAAATGCCTGCTGTGTAGACACGGACTAAGTTATTTTGAAATAACACTAGTTATTTTGAAATAATGTTGCTGTGTAGATGTACCCTATGAAGAAGTTCTTTCAATACGTTAGGAGGAAGAGAAAGATGAAGGGAAGGTAGATCTACTTATAGTAGGGAAGGAGCAGTAATAATGAATGGTATCAAGAAAGCTGAGGAATTAAATTCCTATTTTGATTCAGTCTTCACTAAAATGTTAGTTCAGTAATTTTATCTCGGTCACATTTTCCTAGTCTGCTTATAAAAATCTCATGTGAGACTGTATCAAAAGCCTTAGTAAAATCTATATATATCACAGTACCTATTTCCTACCATTGGCTATTCAGCGAATAACCCTGTCAAAGAAAGAAATTGGGTTGGTTTGGCGTGAATTGCTTTTGACAAATCCCTGCTGGTTATTCTTGATAACTTCTTATCCTCTAGGTATGTACTAATCAATTGTTTAGTAATTTATTCCAGCATCTTTCAAGGTATCAAAATTAGGGTGAGGTTGTTGGGGGTTTTTTAAGTTAGGTACTATATTTGCCCTCCTCCAGTCTTCTGGGACATCAGACATCTTCCTCAGCTTTCTTGATGCCATCCATTATTATCGCTCCTTCCCTACTACGATTAGATCTACCTTCCCTTCATCTTTCTCTTCCTCCTAATGTATTGAAAGAACTTCTTCATAGGGTACATCTACACAGCAACATTTTTATTTCAAAATAACTTAGTCTGCATCTACAGGCATTTATTTTGAAATGTTGAAATACTGTCAAGCTGCAGGACTTCTTACTCCAACTCATGTAACCCTCATTGTACAAGGAGTAAGGGAAGTCAGATGAAGTGTGCTGTATTTTGAAATAAGTGCTCTGTAGATGCTCACAATTTCAAAATAAGCTATTTCAAAATAAGCTACACAGTTGATGTAGCTCAATTTGCGTAGCTTATTTCAAGTTAAACCCTGCTGTGTAGACACACCTGATTCCTGTCTTTTATTTCCTTTGCAAGGTGTATAACTAATTTTGTGCCTTAGCTTTTCTGATTTTGTTCCTACATGCTTATGCTATACTTTTGTACTCTTTCTTAAGAATTTGTCCATCTTTCCACTTTTTATAATATTTTTTTTGTTTTCAGGTCATTAATGAGATCCTCATAAAGCCATACTGACCTCTTACTATTCTTCCTATCTCTTCTTACCAGATGGCTTGCAGTTGTGTTTTTAATATTGTCTCTTTGAGAAACTGACAATTTACCTGCACTGCTTTTTCCCTTACATTTTCTTCTCATGAAACTTTATCTACCAGATCTCTTAGTTTGTCTAATTGTTTGAAGTCAGTTCTCTTTGTTCTGCAGCTCTCCCTCTTTCCTTTCCTTAGCACGATGACATTTATCATTTCCTGATTACTGTCACCCACCTTGCCTTCCACTTTCTGGCTTGCTACCAATTCTTCCTTATTGGTCAGAATCAAGTCTAAAATGGCTGTTCTCCTTATTGCTTTCTCTATTCTGTGGAATAAAAAGTTCTCCCCAATACAGTCTAAGAATGTATTGGGAATACTGTACTGTGTTTTTGCCTAATTACTTTTTCAGCAGATGTCTGGGTAGTTTAAGTCCCCATTACTACCAGGTCTTGTGTTCTGGACATTTTCGTTGTTTGTTCTAAATACCTCATCCACCACCTTCCTGATTTGTTGACCTATATCAGATCCCTACCATGATATCACCCCTGTTTTTTACCCCTTAACTCCGAGACGCTCTACCTCCGTGGTCACCAACCAGTAGATCGTGAGCTACCAGTAGATCTCAGGAGCTCTAAGAGTAGCTCTTGAGCCCTCTCTGAACTGTGCACCTGCGCAGTACATTTACATTAGATTTCCTTATTTGAGGAGCAGCTACTCACTGAGCAACAACACAGGTGAGTAGCTGCGAGGAATGGTGGGAGCTGGGAGGTCGGGAGGGCTGAAACACCACAGCCAGCTGACTGTGGCTTTCACAGCTGGGCTAGGCGCAACCTCCTTGGGCTGAGCGCAGGGCAGCCGGGCTGGAGGGAAGAGAAGCAGCTGCCTGGCCAGCTGGCCATGTCGCTCAGCCAGGGTGCACCACACTCCATGTGGGCTGGCGCAGAGGAGAAGCTGCCTGGCCAGCTGGCTGTGGTGTTCAGCCCAGAGTAGGCTGAACTGTGGTCCAGCTGATTGGGCGGCTTCCCCTCTGCGCCTGCCCACGCGGAGCTTGGTGGCACCCTGGCTGAGCACCATGGCCAGCTGGCCAGGCAGCCGCTTTTCTTTGCTCCAGCCCGGCTGCCCTGCGGTCAGTCCGGAGGGAGCGCGGGTCGGAAGCTTCCCTCCATAGCTGGTGTAGGGAATTCCCTGCCCCCAACCTTGTTCCCTCTCCTCTGCCCCAAACTTGTCCCCCGCCCTCCTGGCCCCCGTTCCCCCCCCCCCCCGACCCCGCAGCAGAAACCTGCCCCCTCCCCTGCAGAAACTTGTCCCCCCAGCACCCTGCCCCCCCTGCAGAAACCAGTTCCTTCTGCCACCCTGTCTCCTACTACAGAAACTTGTCCCCCCTCAGCACCCTGTCCCCTGCTGCAGAAACCTGTCCTGGCACCCTGCCCCCTCTCCTCTGCCCCCACTGGCACCCTCTTCCCTGCTCCAGAATCCACTAGCACTCCTCCCCAGTACTGTGTCCCCTGCTCCCAAATGACTTTTCTATGGGTCAGTGACCCCTGACTCAAGGCAGGTTCCCTGCCATTCTCATAAATAAAGACAATGCAGAAACTTTTTGTGTTTAACATAGTATTCTATTTAAAAATGAAGCCTGGCCAACAAACCCCCATTGGGGCCAAGCCCCCATCTGGCCACAACCACTCCTGCACTCCCCCCTCCCCAGACCCTAGATCTGAGCCTATCAAACACTGGAACCTCATGCCCTCAGCCCCTCACATACCCCAACCCAAATTCCTGCACCCTCACATCCGCAAGCCTGTGGCTTGCTTAGTATCCCAACACTGCCCAGCCTGGAGGCCCCTCCCCGAGTCAGTGTCCCCTTCTCCACCTCCTCCTGCATCCAGATTTCCTCCCAGAGCTTGCACCTCTCACCCCTTCCCACACCCAAATCCCTCATTCCCACCCCAGAGCCTACACATTCTGTCTCAACACAGCAAGGGTCCAGATAGACTGCAGGAGTTTTTCAGGATTCTGGAGATATCCCAGATAAACTCTTCTGCATCCAAAAAGGTGGCTTCCAAAAGAAGGGTTTTTTTTCTGACATTTGGTCCAGTGGAGATAGGCCAAATGTTGGAAAAACCTCTTCCTACAGAAGAATAAAAAAAAAAAAATAAGCAGCAGTATAAGGATTGGGGATAGCAAGTGATGGAGAGGAGAAGAATAGAGAGAGCAGGGCTTCAAGGAAGGGGTGGGGCTTCAAGGAAGGGGCGGGGCAGTAGATCTTGGCTTGTTCTGTCATTTAAAAAGTGATCTTGGGTGTAAAAAGTTTGGAGACCACTGCTCTACCTGGTCTGCCTCCCACCTCCCTCTGGACCTAAGAACATGCATGTGTGTGTGTCTGTGTCTGTGTTTCTCTCTCTCTCTCTGTGTATGTATACACACACACCTATAGCTATATCTTCAAGTCAGAATATAATTAAGATAATGATTGCTCCTAGAACCAGTGAGTCTACTTTATTCATTTCACAGCTATTTACAGGATTTAATTACAAGGCTATAAAGGTGTACACACTATCAGAACAACATAGAAAAAGGAAAATTCAGAACTTCTGGTAGGTAATCTAACCATTTCAAGGGAGATTAAATCAGAAGATAAGGGCCAAATAACTCAGCTATCCTTATGCAAATAAGTGTAAAAATCCACAGAATTGATATGCTCTGAAATTACCCCCAAAGTATCATATTTCTATTTCTGTCTCGTTCTCTACTTCCACTTATAGGAAAAGTTGTGAGCTTTTTGTTAATGTTGTTGTTTAAATCATTGAGAAAATAGGAATTTTCTAAACCCTACCCAGCCTGTTCAGTTTCCCCCCTGAAGAGGGAGTAGTTGGTTATTTGTGGCTAACAAAATACACCTTTTTTATGTGGTAAGCCTAGTCCCTGTGGCATTGCATTCTTCAGATCTTTCAGTCACAAATTATGACTAATTCGCAAAGGGCAGTGGCTGCAGCCACTCTGGCACCATCTCTCTTAAGGCGTAAAAATTATTTCTCAGAAAAAGTAGGCTTTTGTCTTTTTGGTAATCATAAACAACTCAGTCAATAAATAAACAAGCACGTGTAAGAGCCCTTGACTCCACTAATTAAAGGTCAAACAGGAATTGCCCACAACACTAATACAAATGTGTTCAGTCAGTACTTCTGCATCTCTCAGAAATCCAGTGTTATAATTTCTGATCCATATTGTTTTACATAGGTGCATGTAGACTGTATTTGATTTGGAACAGAAGATTAGTTTATCTGTGAGCTATTGCTTATTATTTAAAAAACACTGTAGAACAATTTAATTGCCATAAAAGGGAATAATTAATTCAATATATTAAAAACAGAAAATGTGCAACCGTCTACAAATAAATTTGTCAATCCATTTCAGTCATGACTCACCACACTTCCTACCATATCAAGTTTGAGGATCTCTTGAGGATAGACTGCCAAGCATCGCAAATATTATGGTGCTTTTATTATGTGGAAATCTTTTCCTTATTCACATGGGTAGTTTCATTTAAACTGAGAGGATTACCCCAAGCAAAATATCTGTACTCATAGGTTGTAAGGATTTTGGATGCCAGAAACAGATTTTCATATATGTTAGGGTCTTGAGTCAGATTGGAGCTTTTGAGTGCTACTGCTGTACAGAAAATGGACTAGGTTTTTAGCTGGTGTAAATTGACATGCATTCATTTAAGTCAATGGAGCTACACTAATTTACCCTTACTGGGAATAATGAATAATGAATTAACTAAACCATCAAAGTTTTAGTCTGGGCTAATGTACTCATCCTCTGTTCCTTCTAAGATTCAAATCATTGGACTCCAGTGTTTTGATCATTATTTGTTAAACATTTGCAATAGTAAATCATCACCTGAACCAAATGTTGTTAAACTTCAGAACTGTGAATTTCTTATATTTTGTGTTTCAGGGGGATAATTTAATCACAGAATGTCGCTACAACACTACAAATCGAACACGTATGACATGGGTAAGGAAGCATTCAAATGAGTTGACACTGAAGGCATATATCTTTGAAATAAATACATAAATGATATACTCTTATTTGGAAGGGAAAAAATGATATTGCAAAGAGTAAAGCATTATTAGGTGAAAGCACCAAAGCTGCTTATGGATTTATGTAGAGATTAATATATGTCATTATCTAATTGTAATTGTATAGCATGCAAGTAAGGCATCAGGCTTCCCTTTTGAAGTTTGATTTCTTATGTGACAATGCTTATTCTGGCTCTCTTTTATTCCTCATTAACATAAAAACATTGTTGCCTATACTAAATCTATCCCCAGGAAAAACTTCCATATTTCAACACAGTTGGATGATATTTACATGCATTTGTCTCCTTCACATAATATAAAAGTATGAAGTTTGGGGGATTGACATACTGTATTACTAGGTTGAGCAGTAAATGTAGAATCAAAATATGTGATCCTATGTAACAAATCTGTTTAGTGCTTGAAAACTTGTGTGCTCATAACTGTGCTTAATTAAAGTGAGTCAAATTCTGGAATCCTTACTTAGTTTGTCCTCAGACAAAAAAACCATTGATTTCATCTGAATGATTTCCCCTAATTAAGAGACCAAATAAGGACTGCAAAACCAGAGTCTGACTCATAGTAATTAGACAATTAAATGTGTGTCATGCCCCTCTTGTGCTTTATGAAAACTGGCTTATGAATGTGAACATATAGCTCGAGGACACTTTAGAAAAATAACTCATGCAACATATTGATTTTAAAGTTATAGTCTGCTGGATGTATATATCCTATTTTTGTGTATGTATCATTCTTTTATTTATGTGAAGTTAGAAATATGAAGCATGAATCTGGTTTTAATTCTAAATGTGCTAATGAAGTCCATTAGGGATAATTTAGGATCTTAATGATTCGGTACTTAAGCCTAAAGCCTATGTAAGCCCAAATGGAGGTTGGTCTGAGAAAGACATGTGGCCAGGCCACCTGATGCTGAAATCCATTTTGGATCTTGTACTTTTGCACTCGAGGTGAGAAAAGTTTGCACTGAGCACAAAGAATTCCCACCTTGGGCAAAAGGAACATGAGCGGGGAGAACTGAACAATAGGGGAGTTGCCAGATGCTGGAAGATGCCCCCCCCCCCCCTTACAGCCTAAGACACCCTCTGGAAACATCTAAGCCCTTGTCCCTGCTGTTTGTTGCCACAAAACTACATTTTGTCAATAAAACAGCGAGAGCATTTACAGTGTGGATTCTGCCGTCTGTTTTGTCCAGAGAACTGGCTTCTCACAATGCCTACCCTTAATGGCTGTGCTCAGTGTTTTGTGATCTCTGCTGTCCTGCTGGGATGTGACCCTCCCCTTTCAAAGCTCTGGAAAGTATGTGACAGCTGAGTGAGGAATGCTCCTATCTGTTCTATTCTGCTAGGAACACAGCAGCAGGCAGACTGCTACTGTGGCAGGAGGAGTGCCGAGATGGCTGTGCTGCTTTGACATTCCTCAGCACACAGAGCTTATAGAGCAGCTCTGCCTTCCCACAACACTGCACTGTGGGATATTCACTCACATTCCTTCGCTTTATCTGTCAACAGAGTGCTTCCTCTTTGTAAAATTTTACACAGAATAAGATGGATTTGTCTGGGGTTTTGGTCCTTTTTTGATGGCTGGTTTCCTGGGTGCAGGGTCTTCATAACTGAGCCCTCCCATGATGAGCTGGTTCAGTGACTGTGTTGCTCTACAGGGGAGGGGGAACTCCAACTGTGCTTTGGCTGGGAGAGACTCTAGAGTTTCTGGCCAAGCAGGACAGTGTTGTGGGGCGCCCCAGAGGACTGGATGGCAAGCATCAGTGGCATGATCAGCACATCAGAGGACAACCCCAAGAGGATTTCTGTGATCTAACTCCTCATAGTATGTATCTATGTTTAGGCACTACATAATTTTTATATTTTGATTCTGTGTTTACTCTTCAACCTAGTAATAAAGTATCATCCTAGTGCATCCTGGCTCATACTGTTTTAGGAAGTAGCCTGTCAGCTCCTATCTTTTACAGTGTCCACATTTGCATTCTCATTTCAGCAGTATGAAGTAGGTGTTCTCCCTCATTGCCTAGAATTCCGATCCATACATAGTTCATGGCTGGCTTAATCATGATCTCTTGTACACATTGCTTTTAGTCTATGTGCAGGGGTCGGCATCATTCAGTTGCATAAGTGACACTTGAGAAAATTACCATGCTTAATGATAGACTTTGGGAAGGAGTTATGTCATTCAATCTTTCAAAATATTGCCATGGACCTCAAAATTTTTCCCACAGACACTTGGTAGATTTGGTCATTGTCCAAGTGCTGTACTAGAACTATAGTTCCACTGGCTTGGCATTTTGGTGAGCAAAACAAGTCTGACTTACATGCCAATGAGTTAGTACTGTAAATGTCTCAGTTGGAGCACAGTCTGGTCCCATTGCCCTCCCATATTTCATCATCCTTAGTGCTAGTGAGTCTCCTCCATGATTACATGTCAGGTGAGGTTGATGCTTCAGTGTATTGTCTTCAACGGTTTCTTCACATTCTCTTCATTTCCCATAAAACTGCTGCCAATGTCTAATGATTTCCCCGTCTTCCAGTAGAAGTGGTGTACAATAGGAAAGGCAAGTCATGGACAGGTATTAAAATAGAGTTACTCTTGAATCAACCTCATTGCCAACTGCTTCTTCCTGCTGTAACCGAGACCATAGTACCCCAGTGTGAATTTACTCCATCTTCCTTTTACTCACTTTGGAAAATAGTGTCAAAATAAGGGTTCATGAAAGATTATGAAGGTGTAAAATAGCAGGAAGGTTATTCTGACTTCACTGTCTGTAACAAACTGGTATCTGCTTTTGCTAACATTTATTTTTATATCTGATAATAATGTTAAGTGGGCTTTTAATACATTTTGTTATGAAGAAATTACTGATTTTTGTTCCTTGATAACTGAATATGCAGAATAACCTTGCCATACTGGTCAATATTTTTTCATATACAGTTCACTAGCTCACATATTAATTATCATCACTGTCTTTATATGAGAAATCATACACTTATATTGCTAAAACGTCTTCATCTACAGGGTGGTCTGAGTACCAGAAATGAAATGTGCCTGTCTTACCTACTGTACTACCCAAGGATCAATCTTACCCGATGTGCAAGTATTCCAGACATAATGGAGCAACTCCATTTTATTGGAGTGAAGGAAATATATAGACCAGTCAGGTAAGCAGAGGAAATATAAGTGAGTGTGCACCTAGTATTTATTCATTCATTCATTCAGATCTGTGAGATCATTGCATAGTTACACCATATGATTATCTGAACCCCTTGTAATAACATAGTATGTTGCCTCATCTAATATCACTGGCATGACTTGAATTAAACACAAGAAATGCTACTAATTGTTTCCAGCATCTGATATCTCATAATTGTTGCACTTTTAATATATGCTTAGAGTAGAAAAAATGACACATTCCTGACCATGCTTGTCAGTCATGAGGCACCTCCTTCACTGGTATTGAAAAAAGGTTTGATGGGTAGTGTAGACAGAGCAACATCATTTTCAGTGTCATTACAACAAAAGTCTGAAGGAACCATGCTGCACTTAATTCTATGGTAAAATGAGTTACCATTAGCAGGTAAAATGTTTTCAACACTAGTTCCTGAGAAGCTGTTGAAGGTCACCTTTTGCTAATAAATGTTTAAAAAAAAAGTTGTTATAGTGTTCATGGATTAGGCATTAGGAACCTAATTAATCTCTGATTAAATTAAAAGTCAGTTGACCTGAAGTCAGTTGAATTACACTGAATTAGGCCCTAGAACTGCTGCTTGCATTCAAAAGCTAAAAATAATTTGGAAATAATGATCAAAAAAAGGGTGATAGGACAGGAGCATGGTGAGAGCAAGGGATTAAATAGAGATGGAAGGAGCTGTGGAGGGAAGGTAGAGACTCAGGAGAGAAGGACAATTGCAAGTAGCAAGAGGAAGTAAAGGGGAAGCAGTAATGAAAAGGCTAGAAAAGAGATCAGAGGTAGCAGGAAGAGAATGAAACAAGACAGCAAATGAAAGGGGTAGAAACAGTAACAAAAAAAATTATTCCAGTAGAAAAAGTGCCTCTTGTAAGACATAGCCAAGAGGACTGTCTCTAAAGCCATGTCTCCACTTGCCATGCCAGAGATCGATCTTTTGCTATCATTTGCTCCCGTTGACTTCCCACTGGGGAGATGGCACCAAACTCAGCTTAAAGTACGTAGACTCCAGCTACATTATTTATATAGCTGAGTTGCGTGCCTTAAGCCGATCTTCTGGGTCTAGAATAGACCTGGCCTAAAACAGCCCACTCGCATATTAGGAAGTTTAGGCGCAAGAGGAGGAAACAAATCAAGTGATGTATGATACAATATTCCAAGACTCTTGGCTTTTGTCATTGGTGTGCATTGTTTCTCTTCAAACCATTTCTGAAATGAAACTTGTGTGGGTGTGTGCTGAATATATTGTGCCTTGATTTATGAAAATGTACACTTAGGGTACGTCTACACAAGCCACCTGTTATTTTGAAATATTTTTCGAAATAATGGATATGCTATTTCAACCATCCTGGTAAACCTCATTGCACGTGGGATAAGGGATGGCTTGAAATAGCATGTTATTTCAAAATTTGGTGCATTGTAGACTCACCAAATTTCAAATAAGCTATTTTGAAATAGTTTCGAAATAAGAGGCACAATTTGCGTAGCTCAAATTGTGTATCTTATTTTGAGGTTAGGCTGCTGTTTTGATGCACCCTTTGTGTTGTGAAACAAAAGTATTTGTAGGTAAAAAAAGAAAAGTTTTTAGTAACGTTTTCCCTAAGCAACGCTTTGTTACTGTTATGTACACCACTACACTCCAGCTAACTAAGGGTGCATCTGCACAGCACCCTAAACTAGAAATAAGATATGCAATTTGTGCTACACAAATTGCATATCTTATTTCAAATCTATTTCAAAATTGCTTATTTTGAAATTTGGTGCATCTACACAGCGCCAAATTTTGAAATAACAAGCTGTTTTGAGCCATCCCTTATCCCTCGTGCAATGAGGTTTACCAGGATGGTGAAATAGTGCGCTGTTATTTAAAAAAATATTTGAAAATGCACACTTAGGGTACAGCAACACTGCCTGGCTATTTTGGGATACCAGGAATATCCTGAAATAGCTTCCCCACACTTACAAAAGCTGCCCGTTATTTCAAAATAACAGGCAGCTTGTGCAGACACAGGGTAACTATTTCAGGATACCTCCAGTATCCCGGAATAGTTGTGCAAGGTAGATGTACCCTATGGGAACAACTAAATGCCCCTTTGTTCAGTGACAGTGGAAACAATGGAAAATTATCACTAGACTACACTGCATGCAAAACTGGGCAGTGACTGAACCATGCAGCTCAGAATTTCCTAGATGTCTGTTAACAAATGTAGAGACATAGAATTAAGTTGTTAGAACTGTGTGATTTTAGTGTGGGATGAGAAGCAGCAGAAACTTCAGAAAAGTAGCTAAAAGCTGAGGAGACAGGGAGAACAATTACTGTAATCATAGCTCTGAGAAAAAGGCTAGAAAGTTTTTTGGGTAGAGTGTTGGCTGAAAAGAACTTGTAACAGTGAGCATAGAAACTATTTCCTGATGTTTGATTCCTGTTCTGTTCAGGGGTCCAGGCCTCTACATATATTCTTTGTAAATAAACAAGGTTTTAACTAAGGATGTTAAGAGGCCGTTAATTGGCTAATTGTGTACACAATTAGTTGATAAAGGGAAGTGCTCATTCCCCGCTCATGCTGGGTCCAGGAGCTACCCCACTGCTACTCTGCAGTTTAAGTGTAGTAGGAGGCAAGTGTGCAGTCAGCCCGGCTCCTTTTACATTTAAACTGCAGAGCTGCAATGAGGGTAGGTTCCAGATCTGGCGCAAGCTGGGACTAAGCAAGCCCAGCTCAGTCCCAGCTCGCACTGGCTCCGGGACCACTGCGGCTCTGCACTTTAAACATGGTAAGAGCTGGGTCGGCTCTTACAACGTTTAACATGCAGAGTCACAGCGGGGCTAGCTCCTGGACTCTGCTGGGCTTGCCCCTTTACTAAGCACTGCTGAGGAATACTGTATCCAATTCTGGGCGAGGGGAGGGACAAACTGGAAAGAGTCCAGCGGAGAGTAGAAAAATGATAAAAGGTTAGAAAACCTGATCTGTGAGGCAAGGTTAAAAAAAAACTGGGCATGTTTAGACTTGAGAAAAGAAGAGAGGGGTTTGGGGAACTGAGAACAGTCTTCAGATATGTCAAAAGCTATTATATAAAGCATGGTGAATAGTTGATCTCTCTGTGCACTGAAGGTAGGTCAAGAAGTAATGGGCTTAATTTGCAGCATGGGAGATTTAGGCTAGATTTAAAAAAAAACATTTTTCTGACTGTATGGTTAGATAAGCTTTCAAATAGGTTTCCAATGGAGGCTGTGAAAATAGTATGGATAAATACCTGTCAGAGATGGTCTAGGTTTACTTGATCCTGCCTCAGTTCAGGGGGACTGGACTTGACCTCTTGAGGTCCTTGCCATCCCTACAATTCTATGATGTTATGATTTCAGCAAGTGTGTGATGTGAAGAGTAAAAAGTAAGTGTGTGTGTGTGTGTGTGTGTGTGTGTGTGTGTGTGTGTGTGTGTGTGTGTGATGACATTGCTGAAAGAGGGGAGAGCTAAGGTTGCATAGGGAAACCTAGTTGAGTGTTTTCTGGTTTTCAAATCTTTTGCAGGGGGAAGATATCCCAGATAGCAACCATATTTCTGTGCTAAGAGAGTTTTCTACCGTTAGAAATAAATTGAGTTTGTCTTTGTGAGAAGGGGATTGTATATACCTTTGTTTATGAATGTTAATGACTTAATGAGGGATTTTTCTTTTGTTCAGAACATGGCCTTTCATTATCAAAAGTCCAAAACAATATAAAAATCTCTCTTTCATGGATGCGATGAACAAGTTTAAATGGTCCAGATCAGAGGGTCTCTCCTACAATGAGCTTGTTCTGAGACTGCCAGTGAATGTGAGATGCTCAAAAACTGACAGTGCAGAATGGTCGGTAAGTTTATTCTTGCATTAGCTGTCCAAGGGCTATTGAAGAAGTAACAATACTATGAATATAATGGGATTTTTTTTTGAGGGACTCAAATGGGAGTTATTGTTCTTGAATTGATGGAAAACAAGTAGTTGATTATATGTCTTTCCTTCGCTTCTCATGGCTGTTAGAAAATCAGTTGGAAAAAGGTTGGAAAAAGTTGATACATATTATTGATATTTTCCTCTGATGTGAGCACTGACAGGGTAAATCTGTAAAATTAGGACTCCACCTAACACATGGGATTGGTAATAGAGTGAGGAGCTTTTCATCACCTTTGGGTCAAAGGTCATGGAGACTACATCTCTGACCATAGGAGTTGATCTAGTTCAGGGGTGGACTGGCCAGGCGGGATACCGGGAATTTCCCAGTGGGCCATCAACCGAAGTGCCGTGTGACGGGGTGATATGGCCCCACACTCGTGGCCAGACCAGTGTGGACATGAAGCTGCGGCAGCAAGAAGTGTTGGATGCACTGGAGCAAGCGGTGTCCACCGCGGCTGGGAGTAAAGGGGTCAGGGCGGGCATGCTGGAACTCCCGAACACTGCCACAGGGGGCGGGCCGGACATGGGGAAACGTCTGGATGCCACGTTAAGGGGTGGGGCAGGGTGTGATGCAACGCTTGGACGCCACTGCAAGGAGCGGGGCGAAGAGAAAGTGGGCCCTTCAAAAGAGGCTCACTGTGCCAGTGCGCAGTGGGAGGAGGGAAGGAGGAAGGTGAACAGGAGAGGAGTGAGCCAGGAACCAGGTATTCGGGGAGGGGCTGAGAGGAAGACCTGGCAGTAAGACGCCAGGAGGGGGAAATGGAGGGAAAGGAAGTAGCCCAGATTGGGGCCGGGAACAGAGGCCTGCAGACTGGCGAGTTGAGGGCTACAGCCCCGCCAGTCAGGACAGAGACAAAGGGTCCCTGTAGCCTTAGGGTCCTGGGCTGAGGCTTGGAGAGAGGGAGGGCCCGAGCCTCCCTTTCCCACCGAGGACTCCCTCCCCATTGAAACCAGATTCCCCATCACAGTTGGCACAAGTGGCCGTTAATGCCAGGGGTATCCAGAAGCCCGAAAGAGGGGTCCCATCCCTGCCGGTCTGACCGGATCGGGACCCCGGAGGGAGGGCGAGAGTAAAGAGGTAGTCCGGAAGACGTCCCAGGCAAGGGCTTGGGGACCTGTGACCCCCTTACAGGCTGGCTGGTGGCTGCTGGAGGAGGAGGCGGATAAACATGGCAAGCCGCTCCTGGGGCTGGGAAAGGGGGAGGAGCATGCAAGGGTGATGTCATGGGGAGGGCTATTCTCAACCCATTTCCTGGGCCTATTGTGATTGCCAGTTTGCTCCTGGTCTAGTTCACTGACCAGGTGCATTGGTAGGCCAAGGAAAGGAAATTCATGTTTGCCAATTGCCATATTTCGCCTGTGTCTGGTTTTAGGATTTCATCCTCCAAGGATGTTTCTCTCTGAGCACTAAATTCACTTTGAAATGTAAAGTAAAAAGTAATCCTCCACTGAGTTAACAGCAGCTCTTAATGTCTTACCACCTTTTATCAGTCCCTCTGTGAGAAAAGGAATAGCATAGCTGCTGACCATGCATTGACAAAGCACTATTTGAACACCCAGTGTATCATCAGGGGAGGAAATACTGTAATGCATAGCTCACTCCATTGTAAACAGCTTCAGGGATCAATTATCCTCTATCTGAACTCTGCTGAGCATGAAAGAAAAGGCATCATGGAGCCAGTTGTGGCTATTTGATTCTGGGCTGTCCCGTCTGGCCATGAGTTAAAGCAGCCCAGATGCAATTGTTTGGTTGATAATATGATCTGTAGGCACACAGATGCCAGTGGTGGAGTGGCAAAGCAGTGTTTCTTACCCCATCCTTGAATAGCAATGAGTTCCACTGGTTAACTGTGCAGTATGTAAAAAAGTACTTCCTCTTGTTTGTATTAAACCTGCTGCATATTAATTTCATTGACCTCTGGTTTTTTATATAGTGGGAAAATGTAAATAACTTCTCTGTTCACTTTTTCCACACCATTCTCCTTCTACGATATCCCCCTTAGTCGTCTCTTTTCTAATTTTTGTTAGTCTCTCTCCTCATATGAAGAGCCCTTATTTTTTTAGTCTCTTCTCATATGAAATCCATTCCATACCCTTGATCATAGAATCATAGAAATGTAGGACTGCAAGGCTACATCTACACTACACAGTTATTTCGGAATAAGCTAGTCCAGAATAGTTATTCCAAAATAGTTTATTTCGAAATAGAACATCTACACTGCAGAGAAGCCTCAAAATTAGTCTGAGACAGGCTTCCTTAATGTAGATGTGCTATCTTGATTTAGAGCCCCAGGAGGAATAACTTAGAATGGCTCTGTTGAGGGGTTATTTCAAAATAGAAGAAGTAGAGCATCTACACACACCTTGTTTCGCAATAGCTATTTCAGAATAGGCGTTATTCATCACAGAATAAGGTTTACAGAAGTTGGAATAATTTTGAAATAATTCCACGAGGCATACAGATAGTGCGGAATGGCTTGCTAGTTCGAACTATCTAGCCCGTGCTGCGTGTAGCCGCGCGGCACGGGGTTCGAACAAGCCGGCATTTAAAAATGGCGCCGGCTGGCTTATGCAAATGAAGCCCGGGAAATTCAAATCCCGGGCTTCATTTGCAAGTGCGGTATGCCTACATTACCCCGCTAGTTCGAACTAGCGGGGTAGTGTAGACATACCCTTATTTATCTCCAATATATTCATGTTTGTTTTCCATTCAAATTGTTGTTTATCTTAATGTGGAGCCTACTACAAGAAACACAACAATCAGAGTGCACACCATTCCCCACTCTCATGTCAAAACGGGCAAATGGGGATTGTGGGAGTTGCATCACAATGGCATTGAGGTCACAAGGAGTACTCTCTGAAGATTATTTTCCATCATCATTATTGTGAGCAGCAGTCCCCTCCATTCCACTCTTTGAGGGTGGATGTGCAGAGGACACTGCAAGCGCGGACAGCATGAAACCTGCTGCTTCTGAAGAACCGTGAGCCAGGCACTTAAACCCCAGTTATAAGTGCTGCTACTAATCCACAAAGCCCACACTCAGATGCCCCCTAACTCTACAGGTGCCTAAACTCACTTTGTGTCTAAAATGTTTGCTGTGAAAGTTCCCTCAGTACCTCACTTTCTGCCTCTGGGTAGGCACAGCTGCCTCACTCAAGGTGTGTAGATTGTCCATCAGAGCCCCAGTGTAATCCATGAATCAGTGAAAGATAGACATCCTTCTGCCTGTTGGGCCCAATCCAGTAGGCATGCTCAGAGGCTATCTAGTGCCTTCCAAATAGGTGGTATGTGGAGGGAGGAGTACAGGAGGGGTTTTGGTAAAAGAGGCCCTTTCTCATCAGAGGGAGATGCCCAATTCAAGTGCTCCCTCTGCCCCATGAGAAAGGATTTAAACTGGAATCTCTCACCTCTCAGTGTATGTTTACACTACAGAGTGTTTTTTCAGGAAAACGGCCATTTTTCCAAAAAAAGTCAGTTACGTCCACTCTGCAGTTGCATTCTTTAGAAAGAAAATTGAAAGAACAAAGGGGTTTTTCCGGCATTGGTAATTCTCTTTCTACGAGGAAGAAGCCTTTTTCCAAAAGAGCTCTTTCGGAAAAAGGTGTGTGGGGATGGGGAAGAGAGAGTTCTTTTGGAAGAAGAGGAAAGAGGAAAAAGCACAGGTGCCCTGGTGGCTACTCAGTCCATAGTAATCATAGTTTAAATGCGAGAGAGTCCATTCAGTGTGGACGCTATCTTTCTAAAAAGCAGATCGCTTTTTCGATGTGCTTTGGCAGTGTGGAATCTCTCTTTCAGAAGTTTTTTCAGAAGATCTCTTCTGGAAAAGCTTCTTCCGAAAGAAGCCTGCAGTCTAGATGTAGCCTCAGTGAGTGCTTTAACCATTGGGCTAGAGAGAGAGAGAGAGAATCATTCTTTCTCTGGCCCAATTAAGTTCTTCCACTTTAATTACATATTAAACAGGAGTGATTGAAAAAGACCTATACCAGAATATCCTCACTTCCAGACCTTCTGTGAGGAGTTGCTCTTAATAAACTGATTGCAATGCATCTATGCTGATTTACACCAGCTGAGAATTTGATCCGGAACATAGTGGTCTGTTGATTTTTGACAGCTACAGAGGAAGGGCCACTACAGTACCACAGTGTAAATGTTACATGCTAACAGTTTGTGATGCAAACATTGGACTAATAAAATAAAAACTACTTACCTTATATGAGAGAAAATCTGATCATTTTCAATTATTTTTTAACTGTAGATGCAAGGCATGACAGCTATACCTCCTGAAATTGAGAGACCATACAGAACAGAGCCAGAAATATGTACCTCAGAGTCATCTTCCTATTTACATGGCAGTTTATTGCTTAACCTGCTGTTCATTGCATGTGTTGTACTCAGTACCCTCAGGAACAGTTGGCCCTTTGTATAATAATGCAGTTGTTTTCGTGTATGTTCTGTATGTCATGCACTGTTGCTATTGTAGATTTATTTTTTTATATATTAAAAAAACTAAATTTATTAGTTCAAAATAAAATGTTTACTTCTTCTGAAAACACTGTTTATTTTGTTTTCGATGTATAGTATGTATAAAGAACACTGCTATGTTATAATATCAAAATAGTTTCCCTTACAGTTTTGTAACAGCTTATCCTGGCACTTCACACAATGTTTCTAGAAACAGTTCTGTATCCAGATAAAATTAATAAATGAAAATTTAAGTATTTCACTTTAATCAACATGGAATGTGCTGTTTATTTTGTCTTCATTCTTGAGACATGTAAATTATGAAGACTACTAATTGAAGGCTTGATCCTGCAAACATTTATATACCTGAGTAACTATACACACGTTGGGGTGGCTCTCTCCTCACTGCAGTAAAATTCGCGAGAGCAGTTGGGGAAGTAATTTCTGCAGGAAATCCTATGCGCACTCTCTCCTTCATAGTCCCTTTGAGGGGAGATAAGGGTGCAGGGTTTCTCCTCCAAGGGAAATGGTGCAGGGCAGTACCCCAAAGATCATTGTAGAGGCCAAAACTATCCACGCAGAGAGACTTTGTCTTTGCATGGGCTCTAGCACAGGAACTCTGCCCCCCAGCTTCCAGACAATGGAGTGTAGCTTTTCCTCTGAGGTGTGTTGTTTGTAATGCATGCCAGGTAATGCTGGAACAGTGATAGGGTCCTCTAATTTCTGAGCCTTTAGAGGAGAATGATGGCCCGATACTAGAAGTGTCAATTCAAGACTCGGTAGGTAGACTGGGGTTTATTTTCCTACTCTGCTTGCTGTATGTTTAGGCAAATGACTTAGGGGGATTTTCAAAGGCATTTAATTTCACTGGAAGATGTGTGCCTGACCTTCTTAGGCACTTTTAAAAATCCCATTGGGTACTGTGAACTCACAGGGGGGATGGTCCAACAGGATTGTGGATTCACTTCAAGACAGAGTCGATTAGAGATAGTTGCTTTTATTAATCTCACTACGTCACTACTATTACAGGCTTAATACTGCCAAATGGTTACACAGCAACAATAAGCATAGGCAAAGCAATGCATATAAATGAGCAACAGGCACTTAGAAATGCTTACACCCCTTCAGTCTGTGAGGAGTCCCATTCCGGTCACTGCACACCAGTGGGTGTGGCTCCAGCTGGGGGTCCAGGGCACTCTTCAAGGTCTAGGTCCCTGGTGAGACTCACAGAGGGACAGGACTCCCAGTGATCGTGTTAGTTATCCCATACTCGGCTGTCAGCTAGCAAGCATAGGGAATTGCAGCTGATGAAGGCTGTCTGATAAAGAACACCTGGTATTTTTGCCAGCAGGGCTCATGGATGACCTAGAGGAATACAAATTTAACCCCTGCAGGCCAACATTGCTTTTTATGTGACAGGTACATTTTAGGGGCCCAATACTTTTGGAAATTTTTCCCTGAGCTTCTCTGTGTCTCCAGTAGGAATATGTTAAAGATTGTGTCTTGCTCAGATACTACAACAAAGGAGACCAAGGTAGAGGAAGCCCCTCAAAATCTATAGAATGTTTCCTTCTCCATCATCTCCTTGCTCTCTCTCCTTTCTTACCTTGCATTCTGCTGATTTCTCCACTGTTGCAAATACATGATTTTCTTGTGAATCTTGCAATAGGTTGTTGGTTTTTAAAACTCCAGTTTCTGGAAAAAGATCTCAACTTTTATTATAATAATTTCAATCCACATGGTTTGGCAGAAAAGCAAGAAAACTGGACCCTAAAAGCTCAAAAATTGAAAGGCAAATTAAAACATTCCAAAATACTTTTTAAAAAATCTGTCAAAATAAAGTCAATTTCTTGATTTTTGGCGTGTGTGTGTGTGTATGTCTAACCCACAATTTTGGTGTTGGTATTGGCACAATTGGGCCCATATCCAAGATGTTACAGAAGCATTGTTGAGGCTTATCCAGGCTTTTGACTACTACCCAATGCTACTCATCCATTTGGGCACTAATGATATTGCAAGATGTGACACTGAGTGGATCAAAAGTGACTACAGGGCTCTGGGAGTACGGGTGAAGGAGTTTGGAGCGCAGGTGGTATTCTCTTCAATCCTTCCTGTCAAAGGTAGGGGCCCAGGCAGAGACAGGTGCATCCTGGAGGTGAATGCCTGGCTGCGAAGATGGTGTCGCCAGGAGGGCTTTGGCTTCCTCGACCATGGGATGCTGTTCCAAGAAGGACTGCTAAGAAGGGATGTGGTTCACCTTTCGAGGAAGGGGAAGACCGTATTTGGATGCAGACTGGCTAACCTAGTGAGGAAGGCTTTAAACTAGGTTCAATGGGGGAAGGTGACCAAAGCCCACAGGTAAGTGAAGAACATGGAGACCTGGGAGATGGGTCAGAAATGGGAGGGAGTGTGGGCTATAAAAGCAGAGAAAAAGGAGGGACAAGGCAGAACTGGGAGGCAAGATCAAATCAATATCTTAGATGCCTCTATACAAATGCAAGAAGTATGGGTAATAAGCAGGAAGAACTTGAAGTGCTAATAAATAAACACAACTATGACATTGTTGGTATCACAGAGACTTGGTGGGATAATACACACAATTGGAATATTGGTATAGAAGGGTACCTCTTACTCAGGAAGGATGGGGGGGAAGGGAGGAAGTGTTGCCTTGTATATTAAAAATGTATACACTTGGACTGAGGTGCAGATGGATGTAGGAGACAGATGTGTTGAGAGTCTCTGGATTAGGCTAACGGAGGTAAAAAACAAGGGTGATGTCATGCTACAGGCCACCTCCCTAGAGCAGAGGGCTAGACTTGATGATATACTGAGGTCTCTTCCAGCTCTGGTTCTATGATTCTATACCCAGGTAGAAGAGGTGGATGAGGCTTTTTTTTTTAAACAACTAACAAAATGATCCAAAGTGTAGGATTTGGTGGTGATGGGGAAATTCAACTGTCCAGACATATGTTGGGAAACTAACACAGCGGGGCAGACAATGCAATAAGTTCTTGGACTGCATTGAAGACAACATTTTATTTCAGAAGGTTGAAAAAGCAATTGAAGGGAAGCTGTTCTAGCTTTGATTTTAACAAATAGGAAGGAACTGGTTGAGAATTTGAAAGTGGAAGGCATCTTGAATGAAAGTGATCATGAAATCGTACAGTTTATGATTCTAAGGAATGGTAGAAAGGAGAACAGCAAAATGGAGACAACAGATTTCAGAGAGGCAGATTTCGGTAAGCTCAGAGAGCTGGTAAGTAAGGTCCCATGGGAAGCAAGACTAAGGGGAAAAACAACTGAAGAAAGTTGGCAGTTATTCAAAGGGACATTATTAAGGGCCCAAAAGCAAGCTATTCCGCGTGGCACCCCTTAGAGCTGCAATCAGGCTCTGTGCACCTGATTGCAGCTGTAAGGTGTGCTGGGGGGCAGGGCTGTGCATGCACCATGTGCCCAGGGGTGGAGCCATGCATGCGTTGCATGCCCGCTTCCCGGGGCGCAGGAATGGCTCAAGCCGGCCCTGGGAGCACCCTATTCACTATTGCCCTGTGCCTATGTAAACTTTTATGCTTTAGCAAGGCAAGTGAAAAATGCTACCATTCTGACAGTAGTGTTTAAATCCACTTTGCACTGCTGTAAATGACCACAGAAGGTGTAGAGCAATAGTGAAGCAGCCTCAGAGTATCTAAGGCAGGGATTTCAAATTCCTGGCCCATGGGCCATCCCTGGTTGGAGCAGTTGTGCAATCAAGCCCAGGAATCCCACAGGCTGGTGTGGTAGTGGTGGATGCACTGTCCATTCTCATGCCCAAATCCCTCCCTGGCCCCTGCTATTGCCTCACCCTCTGCCCCCAATGTCATCCAATCTTCCAAGGACGTGGCTTCAGGGATTACTAGAAGGGAGGCCCTGGTATGGGGTAATGGAGTGCACTGAACAGTTGCGCTCATTCTGCTACACTGTGCTTCCCTACAGCTCTAGCCTATGGAGCTAGAGCTCGTGGAGCATGCGTGGGGAGGGCTAACTGTTGTTGCTGCCCCACACCAGGCCACCCTGTAATCTCCAAAGCTGCATCCCCAGGGGATGAGGTGCCATCATGGGGGGAGGATGGAGCGATGGTGGGAAGGGGTGGGACTTGAAGGACAGGAATGGACAGGCCCGCACCTGGCTTTCCAGGACTCTCGCAAGCTGGGAGTTTGAAACCCCTGACCTAAAGCAATACATTTCATTGGCAGACATATCTTTCTATACTACACTTCACAGCTTGACACAGCACACTAATTCATAAAAATGCTTTTTTAGGGCAAGTACCATTAACTTCTACAGAACCCAAGCTGTCATTTAAAATACAGCTTTAACGTCAATTAAAGTCCCTAAGGCTTTGAAGATTACCTTCAACATATAAAGCTAGTGTTATCTTCTGAAGTCTGTAGACAGACAGTCTCTGCTGCTGCTTATAACCTTGCCAAGGGGTTGCAGATTTAAAACTGACCAGATTCTTGTCAGTTGTCATTGATGCTATGCAAAATTCTCTAGGCCTCAATGAAAATAACAAAAATCAGGCCAAGTTCTCTTAAAAAAAATGTTTAAAAAAAAATTACTAAAATTGTATTCTGAGCCTCTGCATTGATTTGACACTGGAACAGACTGTATGGCTCATTAACAAATTATTGCAGGGATTTTACGTATGTAATTCCTATTGAATGTAACGGGAACACTATACGGCTTCTTGGAAATGTAAGAAAGGCTATTGTGCAACCCACGCTATAAACTAATCAAATGTTGTTGTTTTTTTTATAATCAAGGCTATTTAGAGCTTCATTATGGGCACAATCTTGCTTCCATTGAAGCCAGTGGAATTTTGCCATTGACTATGCGTCCTAGATGATTAAAGGAATTTTTCTAGGTGACCTCTTGCTTGAACTCTTGCTGAAGCAATTATTTAATGCTGCTTCCTTAGAATTGTGTTGATAGCATCTGTCAGGGCACTTACAGTGAAGGAGAGAGGTCTTTTGAGTTATTTTTAAATTTTTTTAAAATAAAGCACCTTAAAGGGAACAGGCCCAATGTCTCTGACATCTTGGAATTTATAACCAACACCATTAATTTTTAAAATATATTTAATCATTTCTCCATTTGAAGGGATGTTGGATGTAGAATATGTTTATTATTCAGACCATTTAATAGCAGTTACCACTTACCTTTTAATTCTCTGGTACATTTAATAAATCACAGCTTTGTATTTGGGATTTTTTTACAGTTATAGAAGGCCTGTTTTTTTCCATCGGTGCTGTGCATTTCCACATTTTACTGAATTGACTTAGCTGCTTTGGGGGTTCCTCATCTTTTGAAATTGGGCCCAGTTTTTTTTGTTCGCACTTTCAGTCCATCTCAGGCTATGTCTACACTGCCAGGTTATTTTGAAGCAAGTTATTTCGAAATAATAACTCCTGAAATAACTATTTCAAAATAAGCTTATTCCTCTTCACAAGCAGGAGTTATTATTTCAAAATAACAGGCTTGGTAAGGTGCTACGCAAATAGCTTAGCTTATTTCGAGTTAATTTCAAAATAGAGCACTGTTCTGAAAGGCCACTTACTCCTTGTGGAACAAGGTTTACAGGGACGTTGGACTAGCGAGCCCATTATATTTAGAAATAACAGGCTTGCTCAAAAGACATGGAATATCTATTTCGGGATACTGAAAGTATCCTCAGTATAACCGTACCCATAGTGTGGACTCTTGTCTTGTTATTTTGAAATAAGGGGAGTTATTTCAAAATAACTCCCCAGTCTAGACATGCCCTCAGGCTCTGTATTATAACTATCCTCTTTATAGCAGAGGATGATTGGACTGAACACATTTCCTTTGGAAGACACTATTATTTTTTAAAGGAGGAATTCCATACCAGGGGTCAGTTTCAGAAAATGTTTGTTTGTTTTGGTGTTTTCTCCGTGACTTTCCATGTCATCTTTGCTAATTACAATCAATATTTACTTTTAAATGAATGTCTTCTTGTACAGCTCCCTCTCCCATTTTTCCTTGCCATAAGTCATATAATGTTGAATTTGGGATCTCACATTCACATTCATTTCCATGGCCACAGATTGTGATTTCACCAACACAGGGTTTCACTGTGGGACTGAGGTATGCTGTGGAGGAGAAAACTGAAAACACATAGACTGCGTCTAGACTGGCAAGTTTTTCCGTTGAAAGCATTTGCGGAAAATCATGCCAGTCTAGACGTAGCCATATAGTACCCTTAAAAATAGCCCTGGTGATTCAGAGAGTTATTGCAAAGTGAAATGCCTTTCTTTTTTGGAAATGTTCTCTCCTTTTTATAGCCCTATGGGATTAAGTATATCACTTTTTAAATGCTGCCAGCCACTTCTGTCCTCAGGTACAGCTACACAGCAGTGTTATTTCAGAATAACATAAGTTTCTCCAAAATAACATAGTCTGCATCTACACAGCAGGCAGTTATTTCAACATAATGTTGAAATAATGTCAAGTTGGAGGACTTTTTACTTTGACTTCTGTAACCCTCATTTTATGAGGAGTAAGGGAAGTCGGAGGAAGAGTGCTCTAACTAGGACTTCCTGCTGTGTAGACAACGCCGAAAGCTCAACTTGACATAGCTCAAGTTGTGTAGCTTATTTCAGCATTAGCCTTGCTATGTAGATATGCCATTAGTGAGTAAGACCAGGTCTACACTGCATGGTTAGGTCAGTGCAAGGCGGTATAGATAGATCTAGCTGTGGATAAAAGTCAATAATTATAATTTTACTCCTGTAACTGCCTTAATTCCACCTCCCTAAGCCGTGCAGAATCAGGGTCAATATGGCTAGGTCGACACAGTGTCAATGTAGACACTGCCTTACGTATGCCAGCTGTTTCTGTCCTCGGAAGTAATCACTGTGGTTACCATTCTGGTGCCCAAGGGCACAGTAGACAGGAAGCTGCTTTTCCCCATTAAAGCTCCATGAACTTTTGAAATCACTTTTCCTGGCTACCCAGCTCAGTGAGTGTAACTGCCCAGCTGAGCATGCTGGATACATGCTCCAGATGCACTCCTGCCTGGAGTACATAAGTGGTGTTTGATCTCCTGAGTTGGGAAGGAAGAGAGGTTGTGCAGGCACAGCTCCGATCCAGCCATAGAATCATGTACATCTATGTAGGGTTACCATACATCTGCATTTTCCCAGACCTGGCCTCTTTGGCTATGTCTACACTGGCAGGTTCTTGTGCAAGAATATCTTGCGCACAGGAACTACCCTAGACGAGCTGCTGGCAACTGGCGCCTTAGGTGAAATGCGCGATCAGCGCACGATCGGCACCCCCGTCTCCAAAGCCCTCAACGGCCATTTATCTTGGCGCCCTAGGGGACCATCTAATTTGCCTGTATTGCTGGGCTACCACTGGTTGCGCAAGTATTCTTGTGCAAGAGCTCTTGCGCAAGAGAGCATCCACACAGCCAGAAGCGCAGTGCAAGAATGATGAGTTCTTGCACAAGAAAGCCTCCACACTGGCGGGACACCCTTGTGCAAGAACGTGGCCCCAGAACCACTTTGGCCATGGCAAGAGGTCACCAGCGGCGTCTGTGGGCATGTGCCAAATCCCCCACCGGGAAACGTGCTTAAAGGGACCCCTGAACAGCTGATTCCCTGTGGCTGTGTGCTTAGGCACCTCTTTGAGGGACTGAGAGCCACATCCACGCCCACAAAAGCTCACCTTGAGACTCCTAGGGCATAACAGCCCCTGGCAAGTGCCCCTGGGCACCCTCACTCCCCTCCCCCCCCCCACTCCTTACAGCCATGGAGCCGGAGGAGGACCCCGGCCAGCAGTGTCCCCTCACAGCCATTATCGAGGCCATAGAACAGCTGCACCAGGGAGCTACACTGCTCCAGAGGGAGCTGGAGACGGGGCAGCACCTGCAGGCGCTAAACATCGATGCCGCAGCTGTGCTCGGGCACCCCCACCCCCCCACCGACAGGCACCTGTTGAGCCACGATACCAGTGGGGACTGGTGGGAGCACCTGCTGCTGGGACAATGGAGCAACCAGCACTGGGTGCAGAACTTCTGGATGTGCAGAGGAACATTCCACGAGCTCTGCACCTGGCTCGCCCCTGTGCTCCCCAGTAGGACCTCACGGTCGGGGCCGTCAGTATGCCGGTCTGCATTGTGGGGGACGCAGCCTACCCACTGATGGCCTGGCTCACGGGCCAACTGGACCGCAGCCAGGCCGCCTTCAATACTCACGTGGACTGAGCCCGCAACCCTGTGGAGTGTGCCTTAGGGCGTCTGAAGGCAAACTTCAGGTGCCTCCTGATCCGCCTGGACATGGGGGTGAATCATGTCCTGGAGGTCATCGTGGCATGATGCATGCTGCACAATATCATTGAGGGGAAGGTGGAGCCTTCCTCCTGGGGTGGATGGCAGGCGAGAGCCAGGCCTACCAGCAGCCTCAGATAGCCACCACCCGGCAGGCCAACCATGATGGGGTGCGGATCTGGGAAGCCCTCCGGGTGCTGCTTGACCAGGCCCCACAATAGGCCGCATCTATGCCTCCGATTGCAGGGCTCTCTCCATGCCCCCACCTCTTGCTCCCATCACCACCTCTTCCCTCACCTCCCAATAAATATCATGCACTTGGTTAACAGGTAACGCAGGTTTATTTACAAGGGGAAGGTGGTGGGTTGTGGGGAGGGAAGACGGGGGGATGCTTAACTGGGAGGGGGGAGGAGGGAAGCTCCTAACAGGGAGGGCCTCATGGGTGGGAGGGGTGGCCTGAGTGTTCTTGCATGGTCAGCACCTGGGCCATCCTGGAGAAGATGTCTTCATTTTGCCTCCTGGACTTGGGGTCCCAGAGGGCCTCCTCCTGGCCCCAGGGGTCCAGGAGGGCCTCAACCTCGACAGTGCCCCAGCATGGGGCCCATCGCTTGGTACCCCTGTAGGCCTGCTGGGTGCTCTGGGGTGGCTCCTGGGAGGGGCCTGCGGGACGTCGCAGTGTCTGGGTGGCTGTCATCACTCTCACTGGCTGCTACCCAGGCTGCATGTGCTGCGCAGCTCCACAGGGTGCCTGTTCCTTTAAGGGAGGCCGGCTAGAGGGAACCAGCAAGTTGTGATTGCATGTACAGAGTGTCGGAGAGGCCACCTATGTTTTTTCCCGGAGGCCAGTTCTTGCGCAAGAAGCCCCTTCCGCACGTCCACACTGCCCTCTTGCACAAGAGCTCTTGCACTTGTTAGAAAAGAGCATAGCTCTTGCACAAGAAGCCCTGTCTTCCGACACCATACGTAAATCTTCTTGTGCAAGAGTGGGCAAGCAGTGTGGACACTCTGTGGGTTCTTGTGCAAGAACAGCCGTTCTTGCGCAAGAACCCACCAGTGTAGACATAGCCTTTGGGTCCTCCAACCTCTGTCTGGGTAGATTTTTGAAATCTGACCAAATATCCATGATTTAGAGAGTAGTGGTTGCTGGCCGGACCCCACTAGCAGCAACACAGAAGTAAGGGTGGTATGGGGTGGTATTGCATCCTTATTCTTGTGCTACCTTTGGCAGTGGTGCTGGAAAGCAGCAAATGCTGTGTCTGCCCTTCAGCTTTTGCCTTTCTCCCTGATGGCGTCTTCCATTTGGGAATTTGAAATGTGGTATCTCTGCGTCTGTGATCAGATTGTTCAGAGGAGGCAGGAAAAGGGCTACCACCAAGATTAGCCGCAGTGCCATGTAAAAGCCAAGGAGCAGGCATTCAAGGAGGTCAGGAGGTCAATGTTAAATGTGGTGTGGAGCTGCAGACCTGCTGCTTTCACAAAGAGCTGCAGTCTGGTTCCTTCACTAATTAGCCACTAGGCCAGTCTCATTAGCGGTGTGTTCCAATTCCCCTAAAAAAACAATGGCACAGTTTAGGGCTGCTGACAGATTTTCTGTGCTCGTGGGCTAGGTGGGGTGTGCTCCATGCCCCTGGCAGGATTGGGGTCTTGTTTGAAAGGGGTGGGGCTGGGGCTAGTCTCCCCCAGCTAGCCCTTCAGCACCATCTGGAGTGTGCTGCCCAGGGCTTCACTGGGGATGTAAAGGGCCCAGAACTCTTAAATCACGATGCCCTGGGGCAGCTGCCCTCTTTGCTTCTCTTTGGCAGGCTTGGGCACAGCTGATACTTTTTTCCCACTATGCATCTATGAGTCTTAGTTTTATGGACTTTGAACAATCCTTTCCTCAGCACACTGTCAGAACTTAACTGTTAAAAATAACTGAGAACAGGAAAGTCAGTTAAGACGAAAACAGTACTTTCCACCAGCAATCTGGTTGAAATGAAGGCCTACTTAGACCAGATAATGATCCTCTCAGGCAAATCTTTTTCTCTGCCATCGTGTGCAAACCCGTCTGCCATGCCAGTCCTTTGAACAAAGACATGGGGAGATTTAAAAAAGGTAGAACTTGATATCATTTAGTGAACTATTCACTCTCTTTCTAAGGAGTTATTAGTGATAGGAGAACTTCAAATGGTTTGCAGGCTATTCTGGCTTATTGCAGCTCAGATAAACACTCAGCAATTTGGATGCTTATAAGAAGCCTAGATTATCTACATTGCTTGCTATCAGGAGAAATCTTGAGATCTGTAACTGGACGTGATTAAAAACTTCATCACAAGCCTTCACTAGCTATATTGTCTATTGCAGAACATCATAGGAATGCAGCAAACCCTCATAAACATGTGCATTGTTTGTTTTGATCAAATTTCCTCTCTTTTTTTTTTTTTTTTTTTTTTTTAAAGATGAGGCCTTTAGGAGGGATGCAGAGCTGCTGCTACTTTGCAGATGCAGAATGATTAAAAAATAGCTCTCTCAGACTCACTGATGCATTGAGCAACCCAATAAAAACAAACATTATCTGACATTGCATTTGTGTTTATCACAAATATTTTGCAGGAGATACCATTGGAGATACTATTGGCTACCCATATTTTGTATTCCCAGCACTAATTCTGTCCTCGGTATCCAATTGTACCAGATTCTTAAGGCTTGTCTATATATTTTGTCACCAAAAACTGCCTTTTGGTGACAAAACAGTGAAAGCATTTACACTGGAATATGATATTTGTCAGGAAAACACCCAGTTTTGGTGACCAAAAGCTTCCAGCCCTGTGAGAGACTTTTGTCTTTCCCCCTCCCTTTATTATCAACAAAGAGTCACTGTGGACTCTGCTGTTTGTTTTGTTGAGAGAACTGGCTTCTGCCAGTATCCCACAGTGCCTTCCTTGATGTCTGTGCTCAGTGTTTTGTGATCTCTGCTGCCCTGCATGCAGGTGCCTCTCCCTTTTCAAAGCTCCAGGAAGTATCTGACAGCTGAGTGAGCTGCTCCGTTTGGAGAACAAACAAAGCACAAATCATTGGAATGCTCCCATTCTGTCCTACTAGGAACACAGCAGCAGGAAGACTGCTACTGCAGGGGAAGGGCTTGGAGAGATTGCTGTGCAGCTTTGACATTCCTCAGCATGGAGAGCTCACAGAGGTATGAGGGAATCCCAAGAAGCACAGGGATGAGCTCTGCCTTCCCACAACACTGCACCATGGGATGCTTATCCACATTGCTTTGCTCTTATCTGTTGACAGGGTGCTAGCAAAGTGGCCATGAAATGACAATGGGAGGAAGAAAAAACTGTTTTACCCATTTTCATTTCTGGCAACTTTTGCATGTCGACAGCAATTTTGTTACCAGACCTTCTTAGTGTAGACACATCCTCTTAATGGCAACCTTAAAAGAAAAACCCAGTGAGTTAATACAGTGCTAGTGAAAGCAATTACACTTAAATTCTGATTTGTACTCTTCCTGTTGTTTCAGCCTGGGCCTCGCAATCAAGTGGTGGCTTTGAAAAGGTAGAGAAATGGGCAGGAAATAATTAAGTTTCTATTTCAGAAGTCCACACTTGAGTCTCTGAGGAAAGTTACTGGAGATGTAGTTACTGAATGGGAAAGACAAGTCCTGCAAGTTAGTAATACTGCGAGACCCAGAGTTGCTGTTGGACAGAAAACTACAAATTTGCAGTGTGCTAAAGCCATAAAAGCTGCTAAGTTTTTGTAATAAGTAATAAATCTAGGTGATGCTTTTCCCAGACATTGGAGAGATGGAAACTGGAACTGAACCTGTAATGCATTTTTAAACATGGCAGGCCAAAGTATCTGCTGGTGTAAATTAGTACAGCTCCACTATGGAGCTACACCCATTTACACGTGCACAGAATTTGGCCCTTCAACACCAGCTAGATGCAGACAAATTGGAAGGAGTTCAGAGAAAAAAGGCTGGAGGTTGGAAAAATTACTGTATGAGGAGAAGTTTGAAAAACTAAGTGGGTATACCTTAGCTAAACAACGATTCGAAGGAGTGAAGGGCTAAGAGACACATAAGGAATTCTCCACATATTTTTAAGGTTGAAAGGAAAGGAAGGCTGTTGTTACAGTAGAAGCCCTGCACTGGGATTAAAGAACTGTGGGTTCAATTCCCAGCTCTGCTGAAGGCTTCCTGTGTGGTGCTGGGCAAATTACTTATTTTTTTATATGATGATAATTATATCTCTGCTTCAGAGGCAGAGGTGGGAGGATACATCTGCTAATGTTTGTTAGGAACTTGAATTCCAGTGATGAGAGCCATAGAAAAATTTGAATGTAAAATATAACATGGAGGAGAAGGCCTTATTCCAGAGTCTGCTGGAGAAAAAGTGTAAAATATCATTATGGAAGAGTGAAGTTGAATATTACAAATAAATTTCCCATTGGTGACATCTCTTGAATGGTCTCAGAAGGACAGTTGTGGGAGCTTCATTGCCTACAATATGTACCATTAGACTTGACAAAATTCTAGAAAATTTTTTAATGGAACAATCCCACCTTAGGCCAGGGAGGAGCCAGGTGACCAAATAAGTCCCTCCCCTTGGTAATTTCTGTCGGCTACCTGGAAGCATTTCCCTCACAATCAGAGCTGGGAGACAGGACTTATTTCTCTGTGGGGAATATTGATTTGCCAGAGCTGATAGTTATGAAAGAAAATTCACAAATTGATTCCAGATTTTAAAACAAACAAACAAAAATTACAGCTGAAGTACGTGCATGAGCTTTTTGTGATAGAAATTATGGAATTTGCAAAATGGAAAAAAAACATAGCATGGTTCTTATTGTTCACTAAAAATCCGTAATACAGTCAGTGGGAGTTTTGTCATTATCGTCAGTGGAGGCACTACATCATCCGAAATATTTTGTCCATATTCCCCCAACCTTGATGAGTGGGGGCTCTGAGTGAGATGTGGGAGTGACAGAGAGAGAAAAGTGGCCTTTCATTTCCATCTGAAAGGAATAATGCATAATTTAAACTCATTTTGTTGCCTTCAGGTGCACATACAAAGACAGGATTTGATAAGGAATTGTTTTAAGCATTCTTTGCCATCTTCTCAATCACATTTACTCAGAGACACATTTTAACTAAAAACTAGAGGGGAAATCTGATGATATGATTAAGACACAGGCCTGGGAATCAAGAGAGTCCTGGGTTTGATTTCTCCCATAATTTCCTGTGTGATCTTGGCCAAGTCACTTAATCCCACTATCCCCTTGGTTCTCCATGTGTAAATATAATATTTTTCTTCTCCCATTTGTTGTCTGTCTTTACTATTTAGATTGTAAACTCAGAAGAGCAGGAACTGTGTCTTACATTGAGCACGAACAACCCCCTGTACAATGGGGCCCTCCAATGAGCTGGGACAAGTTTAAGGTTGTCAGGTGTCCAGTTTTCAATCAGAGCACACACTCAAAAGGGGACCCTGCCACGTAAGTGCTGGAACTAGGGATGCATGGGATGCTGCAGCATCCCCGGCTAGAAGTGATTTCCATTACGCACAGGCTGTGTCTATATTGGCACCCTTTTCCGGAAAAGGGATGCTAATGAGACCAGTTGGAATTGCAAATGCCGCGGGGGATTTAAATATCCCCCGCGGCATTTGCATGAACATGGCTGCCGCTTTTTTCCGGCTCGGGGTTTCTTGAAAGTAGGAATAAGGGATCTTCCGGAAAAGGCTTTATTTTCCACAAGATCCCGTCTAGACTGGCGCTTTTCTCTGGCAAAACCCCGAGCCGGAAAAAAGTGGCAGCCATGTTCATGTAAATGCCGCGGGGGTATTTAAATATCCCCCGCGGCATTTGCAATTCCGAAGTGTCTCATTAGCATCCCTTTTCCGGAAAAGGGTGCCAATGTAGACACAGCCACAGTGTTTATAGTTTGGTTCAGTAGTACTCAGCGCCCCCACTACAAAAATTACTCCAGCACCTCTGCCCTGGCAGCTCCAGTCAGCCCTGCTCACCAGGCCACTGCTGACTAGGCCTGTAAAAATCTCACTGGCATTGCAGCATGGCTAAGGCAGGCTCCCTGCCTACCCCAGCCCTCTGTGCAACTCCCAGATGTGATCAGCATTTCCTTCTTGCTGGGGAAGAGGTGATTGGTGGCCAGGGCGCATTGCCTTTGCCCCCAGCACCAGCTCTGCAGCTCGCATTGGCTGGGAACCACAGTTAATGGAAGTTGCAGGGGCAGCACCTATGAAGCAGGCAGCATGGAAATGCCAGCCATTTCTGGGAGCAGCATGGAGCCAGGGCAGGAAGGGAGTCTGCCTTTGCCCTGCTGTGCAGTTGAGTGGGAAACACCTTGAGGTAAGCACATCCCAGTAGGAGGCTGTAGCCCAAATCCTCTGTCCCAGAAGAACTCACTCTTACATGCAAACTCCCTCCCAAAGCCTGCACCCAGCACCCTCTCCTCTCCTGCACTCCAAAACCTTCAGCCTCAAACTGGAGCCCCCTACTGCATTCTTCATATCTGGTCCCACCCTACAGCCTGCTCCCTCTCCCACTCTGCAACCTCCTAGCCATGCTCATAGGCCCCTCTGGCACCCTGAACTCTTCTTTTCTGGCCTGACCCTGGAGCCCACACCCCCATGCCATAGCATGCACCACCAACTGAAGCACTGAACCCCTCCTGCAGCCTCAGCCCTGGTCCCAGACCAGTAAAAGTGAGTAAGGGTGGGGCACACTGAGCAATAGGGAGGGAGGAGAGGTTTGAAGTGTGTCTGGGAAGGGCTTCAGATATGGGGCAGGTCATCTGGCAGGGCCAGAGGTTCATTTTTGTGCAGTTAGGTTGAGAACCCTAGATAAATTACTAATACAATGTAATGCTACCAACAACATTTTGAAATTTAATTTTTAAATTGCATTTGGTATTGAAGTTTTACAGGGTTAAAAAGCAATTAAATAAGGCAGAAAATGAATGCACACATATAGGAAATATTTTATCTTTGACACGTAGTCAAATCAACATGACATTTACTAACTCTGGTGATGGCGAAAAGAAAATGTCCCACTTCTCAGAGAAGACGGCAGCCTCTTTCTTACACCTCGTGTCAGACTTGCTAAACTTCCCAATAATCATAAACAGGAAAAGGAGAATTCTCCCCTCAAATATGTGGACTCTGGGCTAATTTTGGTGTAACAGTCTCAGAGGGGTTGCTGTGTTAGTCTGTATCAGCAAAAACAAGGAGGAGCCCTGTGTCTTTAAGGTGACTACTCCTCATTGATTTTGGTAACACAGGCTTTGTTTATACACCCAATTGTTTGTTTCTTTCTAGTAACTGCTACCTCCTGTTTTAGCTTGCTGTGCTGTGGGATATCTAGCAATTAGTAATTTAGTGAATAGTGCTCTCTGCTGTCTTGTGGAATATTAACACTCAGTTGTGACATTAGGAATCAGGAGCTTCAGGGGGTAGCTGAGTTAATCTGTTACAGAAAAAAACATCAAGCAAATGATCTGGTAGCACTTTATAGATTAACAAAACATGTAGATGGTATCATGAGCTTTTGTGGGCACAGCCCACTTCTTACTCTGGTCATCTGAAGAACTGGGCTGTGTCCATGTGAGCTCATGATACCATCTACATGTTTTGTTAGTCTATAAAGTGCTACCCGACCATTGGGAATCAGAGACAAGATGGGTAAGTTAATATCTTATATTGGACCAACTTTTTTTTGGTAAAAGAGACAAGCTCCTGAGCTCCAGAGGGCTCTTCTTCAAGTCTGTGTAAAAGCTCTTCACTTGGAAAAGTAAGATTTTAATTTACTACACAAATTTACAGAGAAATTGAAAAGATTTAACAGCAATATAAGGGTATGTCTACACTACCCTCCTATTTCGAAATAGGAGAGTAATGTAGGCATACCGCAATTGCAAATGAAGCCCGGGATTTGAATTTCCCGGGCTTCATTTGCATAAGCCGGGCGCCACCATTTTTAAATCCCGGCTGGTTCGAACCCCGTGCCGCGCAGCTACACGCGGCACGAACTAGGTAGTTCGAATTAGGCTTCCTAGTTCGAACTACTGTTACTCCTCGTGGAATGAGGAGTAATGGTAGTTCGAACTAGGAAGCCTAGTTTGAACTACCTAGTTCATGCCGCGTGTAGCCGCGCGGCACGGGGTTCGAACCAGCCGGGATTTAAAAATGGCGGCGCCCGGCTTATGTAAATGAAGCCCGGGAAATTCAAATCCCGGGCTTCATTTGCAATTGCGGTATGCCTACATTACCCCGCTAGTTCGAAATAGCGGGGTAATGTAGACATACCCTCAGATATTAGCAAAAGAACTTCCGGTTTGAATGAAGAAGCTGCCATCTAATGGTATCAGGAGAGAATTACTGCCTAGCAAAAAGAAACACACTGATAGTCCATTCCAAGAAATTAATTTCTAATCCATCTTCAGAATGATCAACTTCATTGTGAGACTCCATGCTTCGTCTCCGTCCCAAATAAGCAAGTTTGGTGGGACATTGCTTCAGAACTACTTGGAAAAAATACTTAAGCTTGCTCTGCTACCACAGAATCGATAATCTTAATATCAGCGACTCCCTGTGCCCAAATTAGAGAGAGAGGTGCACTCCTGGGATATTGAGTTTGCTGCAAAAAGGAAAAAATCCATCCCTCTTAGTGAAATATAGGGCAAGATTTACTTACTATGGACATTTAAAGTTATTGACAGCATCAACAGTGAGAATAATTGGGAAAGGAGGCAGGAGAAAGAGAAAAAATATTTAAATACTGTAAGAATTTACTCCCTTATGCAAACTTTTAAAAGTTCTTGGCCTTTGAGTTATGTGTCTTGTATCTTCTTGTGAGCACAGGCATCCATGGGATTTCCTAACTCTTCAGTCCTTGGTTTTAGTAACCTTAAAGTTTTTTTAAACATGATTTATTGTGCAGTTTCCTAGGCTTAAAAAAAAAAGAATAGTGGCGTAATATTGACACCTACATGGTCATCAGTACATTTGGAACTGCTCTAGGTGCCTCACAGATCTCTGCCTGGGAACCTTTAGCTGTACCTCATGGTCCTGTGTCTCTGCTATTGATCTTGAGCTATCAAAGTAACTTGTAGCAGTAGTAAGTTGTAATCTTCTACACTGACCATCACTATGGGGCTGTGACACACCATTTGGTTTCACGTCTGTTTTCTGATGGCAGAGGACTGTAAGACTTATGTGACAGACCGGGCCATGTCTGGGCACAGCTGAGGGCGTCCGCTCAGGGTGAATTGCTCAAATCCGGGGCTCCTTACAGCCCCCAGACTGGTGACCTCTCCAAACAGGCCACAAACCAGTCCCACAGAGCGCTTCAGCTGCCTACCTGAAGCCTCACGAGCAAAACCCCTCCAACACCTCAGCAATATCCATGCCCCAGATGGCCCCGGGCCTCATACACAGGTGGGGGGTCCTAGCACCCAATCCCACCTACCCCGAACAAGTTCTGTCCGGTTCCAAGAAACCAGCCACAGATCCCTGGTCAATTTACCCTCTGGACCTTACCCACAAATCACGCTGGGCCAATCCTTTAGCATCTAACATCTAAAGGTTTATTATTACAATAAAGAAAAGCATGAGAGTAAGGTTGTTAAAGAATAGTACATTACATGCATCGAATCTCCCAGTTCTCGATGCAGGCTCTAGCAGAGATGTTACAGCTGCTGGTTTAAAAGTCCTTGTTGCGTATCCTAGGATCAGGATGGGTCCACAGTTCTTCCGGGCTCTTCGATCCCTGCACTGCTGCCTCTGGGATGAAGTGCTGAGCTGAAGACCAAGATGGAGTCCACCACATGGCCTATTTATCCCTCCTTCCTGGTCTCTTCTTGGCTACAGCAGGTCACCTGGTCCACGGCTTCTTCCTGTGTCCCCTGCTGGTAGCCCTTAGGTATGAGTCACCACTCATTCTTTAAGTGTGTCCTTGGCGTATTGAGTGCCATTGTCCCACAGGGCCTCGCTGATTTGCATGTCCATAGGCCGGGCTCTGCCCAGTGCTCAACGACATGCAGGGAAATATTCAGTATCTACACAATTACAGATTCCTAACTACACACACAGACATTATACAATCACATGACTAGTACATAGGATTAGCAGACAGTAAGCTTCTATTCAACACCCCACATGGCCCCCTTTTATACCATTTTTGGGGCCAACACCCCCACCTATGGGTGCATCAGTGATCTGGCTGCTCCCCTCAAAATCCAGTCATGTGACATATTGACACCTACATGGTCATCAGTACATTTGGAACTGCTCTAGGTGCCTCACAGATCTCTGCCTGGGAACCTTTAGCTGTACCTCACGGTCCTGTGTCTCTGCTATTGACCTTGAGCTATCAAAGTAACTTGTGGCAGTAGTAAGTTGTAATCTTCTACACTGACCATCACTAGGGGGGTGTGACACACCATTTGGTTTCACGTCTGTTTTCTGATGGCAGAGGACTGTAAGACTTGGAAATCTTGTATTCCATTTCAGACTCTGCAGAGTAGTTTATAGTACTGGTTGCAGATACTGCCTGCTCCCTCACCCCAAAGCAAGATTGCTTTTGTCCTTCTGTTCCAATCTGTTCCCATCCTGTTTTCTTATGCCAATCCCCTAATCTTCACTTAGCAAAACTGCATTCTCAAGTCCTTTGGCCTCTCGTCCCTGTCTCTTTGCCCAGCTAGCCTCAGTCCCATTCTCCTCTGCATCTCCGCAACTAATCAGTCTTCTTCCCCCATGATCCCTGGTTCTATTTCCCCCAGGCCACTTTCTTCCCTAGCTCCCAGTTCCTGGTTTTTTTGCCAGCCAGCACCATGCTCCATTGACACACCAGCTCCCAATCCCAATTTCCCTTTTCCCTTGCAATCACAGGTCCTGCATTATTTGTATTTTAAGGTAAACTGAAATATAAGCTCCTAAAAACCCTCAGCTCACTAAGCTGCTTTTAGTTGATTCATTTTGATACCAGTTTGTTTTTACTCTTTTGTCTGTTCATTTTATTCAGGAAGGGTGGGCAATGTCAATAATATAGAATTGTCTTCTGTTAGGAGGGAAAAATTCACTTGAAAAATAGTTCATAGTGTTTCTAATATACCCCCTTGTGAAGAAGGTTTGTGTTTGCCCTCAAATGAAATTAAGGTCCATTGGAAACATTCAGGGTTCTTGGTGGTATTTGTTTAGTACCCTTGCTCTTAGTTGCTCATCCCCATTCCCTGTCCTGGAAATATGTTTCATTCAGAAATTGTCATAACACATGATACTGGTTGGGTGGCTATAGATTGCTTTCCTCCATCTCAGGGCTTGATCATTGAAACAAAATAGTTTTGCAGCTAAAGAGTGAGAATGAGACCCAAGGAAGTAGCAGTCACAGATGAAAAGACAATGTTTTTTCCATTGAATTCCAATGGGAAATCCACTGAGTTCTTTACTAAGGGTAGCTGATCACTTTGGAAGCTGGATCTCTCTCTGCATGTTCCCAACCTCCATGGTTCCCATCCATCTTCTCCAGGCATAGGCAAATAGGCACACAGTGCCTCTTATTCTTATGTCCATTGAACCAAACTCTTAAGAGTTCATGGAGAAGAGTAAGAGTGGGAATTAATATCTAGGGCTGAGTCTAGTCCCCTGATATGAATGGGGCTATTTGTGGAGGAAGCTACTACTCAGTGAAAGGATGGCAAAAATCGCAAGCCCAAATCAAAAGTTAATTTATATACTAGAGTCAGAGTATTTTAACATAATGTGACCAATACAGAAAAGTTTTATAACACAGATGTCAGCAATGGAGCGATTCCATTTCCCCCCAAGATGCTGAATGTACAAAAGCTGCAGATGTGATCTCAAAGCACTGCCCATCAAAGTAATTCCTTTAAGGGCATGTCTGGCAAAGTTATAATATAAAGCCCGATTCACAGAGAATTCCAGCAATCAGCTAGACGGTTTCATATTTTAAGACACACATACAAAGCTGGATATTCAAAGGGGAAAATTCAGTGCTGAGACAGGAAGTTAAACAGCAAACAGACAGGGTTCATAAATGCAGATTTTTTGCCGACTAGTTCAGTACCAAGCATTCAGCAAAATATGTTCTCTTTGGGAAACTTCAGTTCAATTTTAGTCCTATCATGCACAAAGAAACACAGAACACTGCAAACATCATTCCAGGCAGCGCTGGCAATCATTCTTCTGTAATTAGGGTGGCCTATCACGAGAGATACAGGCAGTCCCCAGGTTACGTACAAGATAGGGACTGTAGGTTTGTTCTTAAGTTGAATCTGTATGTAAGTCGGAACTGGCGTCCAGATTCAGCCGCTGCTGAAACTGACCGCCAGTTCTGACTTACATACAGATTCAACTTAAGAACCCCAAGTCCCCAAGTCAGCTGCTGCTGAAACTGATCAGCGGCTGATTCCAGGAAGCCCGGGGCAGAGCAACTGTGCCCTGGGCTTCCTGTAGTCAGCGCTGGTCAGTTTCAGCAGCGGCTGAATCAGGACGCCTGGGGCAGAGCAGATGGGGTGCTGCTGGGTTGCTCCAGTAGCGCCGCTCCTCGGCGCTACTGGACCAACCCAGCAGCACCCCATCTGCTCTGCCCCAGGCGTCCTGATTCAGCCGCTGCTGAAACTGACCAGCAGCGGCTGAATCAGGACGCCTGGGGCAGAGCAGCTGGGGTGCTGCCGGGTTGGTCCAGTAGCGCCCAGAGCGGCGCTGCGGGACCAACCGGCAGCGCCCCAGCTGCTCTGCCCCAGGGTCCACAACAAAAGCTTGGTCTGCTGGGGGGGCGGGGCACACTAGCTGTGCCCCCCCCCCCCCGAGCAGAACAGGGACACGGGGAGCAAAGCCGCAGCGGCAGGGTGCCGCGCCTCTGCGGCTTTGCTCTGGCGTGGGATCCGCCGCCGCTGCGGCTTTGCTCCTGGTGTCCCTGATCTGCTGGAGACGGTCCCCAGCAGACCAGGGGCACTGGGAGCAGCTTTTCTCGCCCCGGAGGTCAAGGTGGCGGACCGCTTCCTGCGAGCTCCGGGGCAAGAAAGCCCCGTTTGTAAGTGTGGATCCGACGTAAGTCGGATTCGTGTAAGTCGGGGACTGCCTGTACTGAGCTCCTATGTCAATTGTGAAGGTTTAGCCCTAACCTAATTCCAACTTGCTTGGCCATTCAAATATCTTAACAACAAAAATTTGAGTGTTCTGTGTCCTGTAAAAATGCTATATTCAGTCTTGAGTAGATTATTAAATATGTGTATGCTAATTTTTGGATAATTTAGTCCTCAGCTAATTAATCAAGCTTCCCTAAAGATAATCATGCCTTTTGGCTGCAATCTTTTCTCTCTCTAGTTTTGTGTCTTTCCTTCATTGGGTAGGGTCAAGAAATGTCATTCTCCATTGGTTCCTGTGCACCAGTTAAGCCCCATTCCTGTTAATTTATGTTTTCTTAATTTGTTCTGAAAAGGTTATTTCCTAGGAGCTTTTAAAGTTCACCAAAGTTTGTTTTGGAATCTTATGTTTGCACTGTTTCCACTTAATGACACCAGTTCTTCCTACACAGCTTTGTTGAAATAGCAACTTCAAATAAGACAGTTGGCCACTCTAAAGTCTGTCAGGAAAAAAAGCTGAGTAAGGTACATTGGCTGCTCTGCAGCTGATCAGCTGTGTTTATCCAGACTGAGTTAATAAATATGACCGAGTCAAAATGGTGAGCAGACTGTCTGTGGCAGCTTGCCAGTAGCTTTTGGGTAAAAGGAGAAGCTCAGTGACATAGGAAACAGAAAGGCCAATGTTTACTGTTAGTACATGACTGTTAAAACAACTTACGCAGATCACATTGGGTTGAATAATCAGAGAACTGGATATGACAGCCTAGGTGTACATTAGCATAGTAGTAAAATTGTCTGAAAACATGTAGGAGCTATTCATATCCTGTTAAACTGCAGAAATGTATTTTTCTCAAAGTTTTGATATGGAAAATACAGATGGAATTGGAAGGACAGCGTAATGGGAAAAAATACTTATGTGCTGTGATTTACCCGCCGTGTACTTTGAAAGGGCAGTATAGCTAAAAGGTTCTTAAAGTGGCTTTTATCATGGTTGAAACTTACAGAACTTACCATACATTACTGTAGAAATATATATTCTTCTGTGATGGATAAGGTGGATAAGAAACTAAGAAATGAATAACAGAGAGTATGAAAACATAAAAGGGATTCAAGACATGTACTTTAATTAGCACTCCATTTTGCACATGAAGAAATTGAGGTATAGTCAGAGGCAAACAGTTTCACAACCATTCTTAAAAATTCGGGTGGCTGAATTTTTGGATATCTGGATACAGATACCTTATTACTGAGAGTCATAAGGCCAGAGGGGGACTGAAAGTGACCTATAAACCACTGATTAAGGCACTCACTTGAGTGATCTAGGTTCAAATCCTGGTTCAGTACCTATTTATAAGGTAGAAAAAGAATAAGATGCATCTCTGTAGCCCAGGAATTAGCCCCTTCCCCAAGGTTTGGGAGATCTGTGTTCAAGTCCCCACATCAAATCAGAGTGGGATTTTGAACTCCAGTGTTTGCCCCCCATATGCATTATGAAAATTGGGTTATTTATTTAATGTATTTATTTAAAATATTTTTACCCCACCTCTCTATTTAAAATATTTGAGGTGGCTTACAAAAAATTTTAAAACACAATACAAATATATATAAAAAATTAAAATACAAGACCCCAAAGGGACATAAAGCCTGCTAAAAACATCTTGAGAGAAGGAACCCACAGACTCAAACACCAATAAAAGCATGAGTAAAAAGGGTGGTCTTAGCCTGTTGCCGAAACAATGCTAGTGTTGGCGCCATGCAACTATCCCGGGGAAGAGAATTCCACAGCGTGGGAGCAAAAGCTGAGAAGGCCCTGTTCTGTGTAGATGTTAATCTTATCTCCATAAGTGGGGGAACACGGAGCAGAGCCTCTCCAGCTGACCTCAATCTCTGTTCAGGATCATATGGGAGAAGATGGTCCTTCAGATACCGTGGACCCAATCCGTTTAGGGCTTTATAGGTCATAACCAAGACTTTAAATTGTGCCCGGAAACATACCGGAAGCCAGTGCCGCTGCCGGATCACTGGCCTAATGTGCTCCATATAACGGGTATTAGTTAAATCTTGAGCAGCTGCATTCTGGACCAGTTGAAGTTTCCAAAGGCTCTTTAGAGGCAGCCCCACATAGAGTGCATTACAGTAATCCAGTTGGGATGTAACAAGAGCATGGATCACTGTGGCCAAGTCATGCTTGCTCAAGAAGGGTCGCAGAGCTGGTGGATAAGACGAAGCTGCCCAAAAGCGCTCCTGGTCACTGAAGAAATCTGGTTCTCAAATGTTAACAAAGGGTCCAGGAGGACTCCTAAGCTGCACACCTGTTCTTTCAGAAGGTATGTCTACACTACCCTGCTAGTTCGAACTAGCGGGGTAATGTAGGCATACCGCACTTGCAAATGAAGCCCGGGATTTGAATTTCCCGGGCTTCATTTGCATAAGCGGGGAGCCGCCATTTTTAAATCCCCGCTGGTTCAAACCCTGTGCAGCGCGGCTACACGGGGCTCGAACTAGGTAGTTCGGACTAGGGTGCCTATTCCGAACTACCGGTACACCTCGTTTCACGAGGAGTAACGGTAGTTTGGAATAGGAACCTAGTCCGAACTACCTAGTTCAAGCCCCGTGTAGCCGCGCTGCACGGGGTTCGAACCAGCGGGGATTTAAAAATGGCGGCTCCCCGCTTATGCAAATGAAGCCTGGGAAATTCAAATCCCGGGCTTCATTTGCAAGTGCGGTATGCCTACATTACCCTCCTAGTTCGAACTATGAGGGTAGTGTAGACATACCCAGGGGGAGAGTAACCTGTCTAGAACAGGTACCATGCCACATTCCCAAACAGATGGCCTCCTGATCCACAGAATCTCGGTCTTATCTGGATTCAACTTCAGCTTGTTTGACTTCATGCAGTCCATCGCCGCCTCCAGACACCAGTTTAGATCAGTCACTGCCACACCTGGTTCTGATGTCACCGGGAAATAGAGTTGGGGGTCATCTGCATATTGATGGCACCGTCCTCCAAAACTTGTGTCCTCTCCCAGCGGCTTCATGTAGATGTTAAACAGCACAGGGGACAAGATGGAACCTGAGGGACTCTGTAGCACAATTGCCACAGGGTTGAATAGCAGCCCCCTACCTCTACCTTCTGAAAACATCCCGACAGATAAGACCAGAACCACTGCAGAACAGTGCCTCCAATATCCAACTCCTCTAGGTGTTCCAGAAGGATACCATGGTTGATGGTATCAAAAGCCGCTGAGAGGTCCAAGAGAATCAACAGGGATGTGCACTCCCCCTGTCCATCTCCCGGCATAGGTCATCTACCAGGGTGACCAAGGCGGTTTCAGTTCCAAAACCCAGGCTAAAGCCACACTAAAATGGATCTAAATAATCTGTTTCTTCCAAGAAAGCTTGGAGTTGTAATGCCACTTCCCACTCAAGTACCTTGCCCAAAAAGGGAATATTAGCAACTGGGAGATAGTTATTCAACTCTTGTGGGTCCAGGAAGGCTTCTTAAGTAGTGGTTTTATTGCTGCCTTCTCGGCTAGATTTAATAAGCCATGAAGGGCAGGGGTCAAGCGAACACGTGCTCAGTCGCACTCCTCCAAGCATTTTGTCCACCTTCTCAGTCTGCAATAGTTGAACCAGTTCCAAAGAAAAACAACTGGGCGGTGAGCTCAACACAGTCTGTACTCCCCCCCCCCCACACACACACTTACATAGCAGCCAGAGTCCAAATCAGACCGGGTGCGAGTGATCTTATCTGCAAAGTGCTTCATGAACAGATCACAGTGGGAAGTCAAGAGCTCCTCCATTTTATCATGAGTGCCAGGCTGTAACAAGCCCTGCACCACTCGAAACAGTTCTGCTGGATGGCATTGTGTGGACACAATAGGGGTGGAGAACAAGAATATGGCATAACTCAACGATGTGTTATGCAAAAAAATCATATGACTTGTCATTTTAAAAGTTGTAATCCACTGACTCTGTACATTCCATGTGTGTGCATGTATGTTTCTTGTATGCAAAGTTAGAAATAACAAGTGGAAACCTGTTTTATTAGTCCAGGTACTGTAGTAAAAGCTATTTGTGATACTTTAAGAACTTGATGGCTCCGTGATCAACTGAACAACCTATAAATGGGTTTGTTCCACCTGTAAGCCTAAACTATGTTTGGTCCTACAAAGACATGTGGCAGGTCACGTAATACTGAATCCATTTTGGATCTGGTACTTTTCCAGTAATGGTGGGAAAAATTTGAACTGAGCACAAAGAATTTCCACTTGGGCAAAAGTAATAAAAAGGTGAGAAACCAAATAATAGAGAAGTTGCCAGACTCCAAAACAGGAGTGGGCAATAATTTTTCACTGGGGCCACTTCAGAAATTTTTTAAGTGGCCCTCGGCTACCCTGGAAGGGGCAGGGCCTCGGGCAGAAGGAGCGGAGCCAGGACACTTCCCTGCTTCCACACCCACAGACCTGATTGGTCTGGGAATGAGAGAGCATGCAAAGTCTTTGCCTCCCAGAGAGAATGGCCAGCTGTGATCCAACCCATCACTCTCAGGCCCCACAGACCCCAGATGAGTGCTTTAATCACTGGAATGACTTAGAACCTCTTCTGTTTGGTAGGCAGCCTCTGAAAATGCCTGATGGATTGGGCCCCACAGGGGAGATAGGCAGAGGTACACCTAGTTTGAGAATCCTGCCTGAGCTTAGATACTGAACAGCTTGGTGGCATCAGAGCTCAGGCAACTTTTTGCATGCATAGCATGGAAATGGGGGTGCCAAAGGGATTTTACTGGCCTAAGGAATTCAGACACCTTTAGGGTGAGGCTGTGTCTAGATTACATCCCTCTTTCAACAGAGGGATGTAAATTAGGCACTTAGAAATTACAAATGAAGCCAGGATTTGAATTTCCCATGATTCATTTGCATAATCACATAATGGTGCTCTTTCGAAAAAGCGCTATTTCGAAAGTAAAACCGCGGTCTATACGTGGTTCTTTCAAACAGAGAAGGCTTTTTCGAAAGATCCTGTAAACCTCAAAAAATGAGGTTTATAGGATCTTTCAAAAAAGCCTTCCCTTTTTGAAAGAATCATGTCTAGACTGTGGTTTTACTTTCAAAATAGCACTTTTCTGAAAGCGTGCTATTACGTGATTATGCAAATGAAGCATGGGAAATTCAAATCCCGGCTTCATTTGCAATTTCGAAGTGCCTAATTTACATCCCTCTGTTGAAAGAGGGATGTAATCTAGACACAGCCTTAGGGATCATCTGAACAGGGGTTTTAAGGATCTATATTTTGGACTTAGGTGGAAACCCTCCCGGTTTCCTTAGGGAAGCATATGAATGTGAATATCAAATCCCTCCCCAACCTTTCTGTTCAAAACTTGTTTAGCATCTCAAATATCAGATTTTCACGGGGAAAAAAGTATGTGGTTTCTGACAGAAACCCTCCCCATTCCTTCCCTGAAAGAGGTTTGCATCCACCCTTCCTCAGCTTCCAGCTTTTTCCTTTGACTTCCTCTCAGCTGTGGAAACCTATCCAGTTTCTCCTCCCATTCATGAACACCTGCCTGACTCCTTCCTATCCCAGCTATGGAAAAAACACTCGATCCTTGGCCAAGAACACCCAGTCCACTTGAACTTTCCAAGTGTAGTTGGCTCCAGTATGAATGTGAGTAAAGGATCATAAACAGTACAATACTGATGTGATTGGCCAATGCTCAAAGTATTCAGAGTAGTAAGACACTCTGCTAGAGGCTACACCTATTTTAATAAGTGGATTAGCATTACTTTCATATAAAACCACAACATTTTCATTATGAAATACAATTACTGTATACACTTTGAGATTTCAGCACTGTATTTGTGAAATTCTGCCACAAGCAAGGTACAAAATATTTATCTTTCTCCACCTCTTCCAAATTGGTGAAATAAACATTTACTTAGTAGTATGGCTTGTGGGAACCTGCAGCAGAGAACACTGTGTGCTGTGATGCGTTTCAAAGGGCTGAGCATGGATTCTGTGGCACGTTTTGTTAAGACCTGTGTCAGGGTGCTCTTCTCACCACTGGCATGTCTACTGGCTGCTTCTGCAGTTGAGCTCTGCCAGGCTGATATCCCTTTTGTAGTTGCTCACTCCATCATACCTTGTCTCACTTGGCATTCACCCAATGTCCTAGGCTCCTTCCTCTGACTACCCCTTAATGGTACCACTCTCCAGTGACTGGTAAATGAACCTGGGGCCACACTATACACTGGTTTCCAGGCCAGAGATCCTACAACAAGCAGTCAAAGTCTGCAAAGTCTCACACCTCACTGCTGTATCCCTGGGCTACTTCCTACCTTACCTTCTCGTACTTGGAGAGTGACTGCATCACATCTCTCTCTCTCTCTCTCTCTCTCTCTTCTCTCTCTGCAACCCCCTTGTGCTATCAACCACTGATCTTTATATAGGCCCCTCTTGTTCTCTTTAATAGTCCTTCTTGATCCCTGGCCTCCCTTCAGATGCAAAGCAAGCAGTTAGTTGACCTTTCTGGCCACCTGAATGTCTTCAGAATTTGAGTGGGGTAGACACCTCATCACAGACCTTTCACTGTTTACTAAGCATGGTATTTTATACACAGGTGCCAGCTTCCTTCTTTCTCCAAGGGATGCTCAACTTCCATTCAGTCACAGGCCCCACCCTCACTTTACCTCTTCTCTCAACACCCTACCTCTGCTTTGTCTCTTCGTGCTCCCTCACAGCCTGCCCCTTTCCACTCAATTCCACCCTTTCCCCCAAGCACACTCTATTAAGAATGAGTATAAGTCCTAATAAGAAATGACCTGCATAACTTCAGTTTATAGCAGACATTTTCAAATTATAGATCCAAAGCTTGTAGAGTTTTTCTTTGCACTCCAGTACCTAATGTAGCCCAGCTTTTGATGAATACTCAATTTCTGCCTGAGACACCTCTTAAAAAATTCAGAGTATAAGGCAATTGTACAGCAAAGCAGAGTTCAAGGAAATTGTATAGTAAACCTCATTTTTTTAGGAATAAGGGATCTTGTGCGCAAAAGGGTTTTTTTCTGAAAAATGGCCCCGTCTACACTGAGGTTTTTTTTGCAAAAACCTCTTCCTCAAAAAGGATTGGAAGAAAATATACAAATGAGAGTGCGAGATTTGCTAATGAGAACTTCATTTGCATTTCTTTGACCGCAAAAAATAAACTGTGTAGACATAGCCCAGGAGGGTTCAGCAAACACCTGGTACACACTATCACAGCCAGTAGATATCTCTCCCTTCTTCCACAAGATTTAAATAAAGTTTCTTTTGAACTTGGGCTTATTTACCTTTCCAAGACTCTCAAGTGTCACAAAAGGGACATACTTACAGGAATCTAATTAACCAACGTGTCTGCAAAACTGGTGAGATTCTGAGTCTGGTTCTAACTACAAAGTTGGATAACTCTGACCTAAGCCTCCATTGCAGAATAAGCATAGGCATGGGAGCTACGGATACAGGGGGTGCTGTAGAATCCCCCGGGATCCTGGCCTAGAGCCTGGAGTCCCTGCTGCCGCCCTGTGCATCAGGTTTTCAGCTGCTGGACCCACACGCTGGGTTCTCTGCTGCCAGTCCCGCGTTCTAGGGTCACAATTAGAGCCGTGCACAACAAGGGGCATTAGAGACATGAGCACACAGAGCAACAGCTGAGAAACGCTCGGGGAGACTGCTGACTCCACCGGCTGGGGCTTTGCTCTTAGCCTCAGCAGTGAGTAAGGCTGGGCAAGAGTAAGGGGGCTCAGCACCTCCACTTTTTAAAATGGTCCCATACCACTGAGCATGAGGAGATAATGCCAGCCCTGGAGAACATCGTTGGGCATGGATATGATTTTTAAAAAATGGCTAACCTTTTCTCTGACATCCACGGCCAATTTCTGAGTGTACATTTAAGCTGCCATGGCAAAGAGATGATATTCACAACAGTTATGTCTACACTGCCCCCTCTTGCGCAAAAATGCAAATGAGGTGAAGCGTGGAATATCGCCATGCCACATTTGCATAATTAATTAGGCTCCATTTTTGCACAAAACCCCTCTCTTGTGCAAGAGCCGTTCTTCTTCTTTTTTTCAGGAAGAACGGCTCTTGCGCCAAAGCCTCTTGTGCAAAAACGGAGCCTCATTAATTATGTAAATGAGGCATGGTGATATTCCATGCTTTGCCTCATTTGCATATTTTTTGCACAAGAGGGGCAGTCTAGACAGCCAACCAAGTCTCAAAGTCAACTTTTCCAAAAGTTTGTCGTACTCCAAAACCATCTTGATAGCACTAAAATTACAAATGTTTAACTAGCTCAAAAGTGCTCAGAACATTCCTACACTGGAACTTGACCAGGCATCAACAGGCATACTTTTGCTGATTCACATTATGTACTTAATATTAGAATGGCTCCTTATCTAATATACACTATGAGTGCTCAAAAACAGTGGTCTCTCTGCAAGACCTTCCTGTCATTGTTTTATCATGTCATTTTTAATGTTACCTTATTAGGTTTTTTTTTCTATTCAAGCCATAATGATGTGCCCTCAGGAACTGGCATGCATTAGAGTTATGGCAGAGTTCAGGGGACTCCTTACGGGACTATGCCAGCTACTAAAATCCTTCTGCCATCATATTTCCCTTCACAAGGCAGAGAAGGGCCATGGGCTCACATTCCTCACCTCTGACACCGTTTGAGCCACTTTGCTTGCACTGGGAAAGGAGAAGTCTCTGTGCTCTTCTGTGTTTACTCAGTACAGTTATGATTTTGTGTGAGATTTGCAAGAGCGAAAAAGGAGACCCAACACAATCATGTAATAACTGTCTCAAAACCAGTCCTTCTATCTTGCAGTTTGCAACCAGTAGGTCACATACATTCATGGAAAAGGAATAAAGTGGTGGTCTGTATGTTTTGGCCTTCTCCTTGGAGGTTGACCTACTAAATGCTGCAAGGTCTGAATGTCCTCATTCTCTGCCAGATTGCCAGCTCCTGTCTTGAGGCCATCCAAATTCTTTTTTATGTTTTTTGTTTCTTCCTTCCCCAATTTCTGCCTTCTCTCCTTTCTGTTCTTGCTTCTCTTCACCGTCTCTATTTTCACATATTCCTTTTAAAAAAGAATGCAGTGTCAGCTTGATCATAAGAGAACTGTAATTCCCATGCCAAGTAGATCTTGGTACAGAAGAAAATCTGGCCTACAGTGCTTATGTAGATTTGCATATAATATATATGCTATCAGCTGATACTATTGCTAAAGTATGTACTTCTCTATATGCCTCTGAACTGTTCTGTCTGCATTTCTACTAGACTATAAATAGGAATCATGTCTCCTTAAAACAGTGATGAGAAAAATGTCGGCACCTAATAAACTAATACTTTTAATAAAATATAGGTAATGTATGAAGGTAATGTATGCATATTCCAATAATAGACTAAAATCATTTTTAGCAATCTGCATTGTTATAATGAGCATAGTTTTTAAAATTACAAATACTTCTCATTATTCAACAGGCCAGACAGTTTCTTTTGGTAAATAATGCTCCTAACAAACCTCCTTTTGTAAAAAAATACCAAAGTTTACCATTGGAGGGAGATGTTGATGTGACTTTTGCTCAACAAGCTGAAAAATAAGTATTAAAAACAGATTGGTACAGTGAGGAAGCTTGAACAAGAAACAGACGCTTTCAAAATATGCACTATTCCTTGTATGTTTAGCAATTGTAAATCACATAGGCACTTTATAGACTTATGCATGTAGTTAACTTTATTTATGTGTGCAGTCCAGTGGCAGTTTCTGACCTATCAAAGGCACTTGACAGAAGAGGAGGAGGAGAAGGATGACAATGCAAAAACAACATGAGATCAAACTAGCTAGAGACACGAAGGATAACAAGAACACTTTCTACATATTCATTAGTCGCAAGAGGAAGAACAAGGACAGGGTCGGGCAACTCAGTGAGGGGAGAAAAGCATGGTGGGGACCATCACAGTGGTCTAACGCCTTCATATCATTGTTGTAAGATTTAGGGACAGTACCTCTTACAAATGGATTAAACTGGTAAAACTGCCTGACTTAATGTTATAGTGGTCTTGATAAGCCTTTAAATCATGTTATCCTTTCAACAATGGAGAAAAAAAATACAATTTAAAACAGTGGTTTCTTAGCACAATCTTGTTTAGATCAGAGTCATACAACAGTGCCACCTATCAGTGCTATTTTCTTAGAATTTGCAGTTTCCTTGGAAAATACTGAGCAGGCCTGATTCTGCTTAACTAGAAAATGATGAGATCAACATACAGACAACTCTAAATCAAGTATGATGGCAGCCATATAAGCCACCTGAGCCTGATTTTCATTCATTTATATTTGTTTTACTCTAGGATCACCCACTTGATCTCACTGAAATTATTCCTTATTCTCATCAGTGTGACCTCGGAATCAGGCCTCTTAAAGAAGAACCCATGCAGACACCACACCCCACAAAAACACATCTGTAGGATCACATCTCAGAATCCAAGTCAACTGATTGGCGTTGAAAATAGCAGTGTAGTCATTTGGTCTCAGGTGGGAGTCCAAGCTCTGAAACCAGGTGAGGAGACAGGATCTCAAACACTGAGCTCCAGCATGAGCCTGAATGTCTACACAGTTATTATTAACTCCACAATGCTGAGTCCCATGTCCCTGAATCACTGCATCTGGGCCTCGAGACTCACTGTTGTGGGGTCTTTCCTGCTGTGTTAGAAGCAAAGAATTGCTTGTGTTGGAAGAACTGGAACCAAAAAAATTGGCTTTGGGATGATTGTGTTCTGCTGAAGTCAATTGGAATTTTTGCCATTTACTTCTGTTTGATCAGGTTTGTAAGCCCTCTATATTGAATTTCTAAACTGCAATAGAAAGAAGGGAAAGCTGGAAAAAGTAATGGCTGCCAAGAGAACTGACGTCCAAGAACACACTAAAATATTACCCACAGAAGGGCCTGGTAGAAATTTTGATGTATTTTTGTCAATTCCCTAGGCTTGTCTATATAGATACTATGTAGTATCAACAGTTTAGTTCAAAGAAAGCTATTTGTAATAACTGGGTTTGCTTTATGCTTGTTGTGTGTGTGTGTGTGTGTGTGTGTGTGTGTGTGTGTGTGTGTGTGTTCATGCGTGAATGCAAATAACTCTATTGATCAATGCAAAGATTGGAATATTACAATGTTGAATATTACTCTGGGTGATCTTCACATTAGGGGCCCATCTGGAAGGATGAGAGCAAAAGAGGAGAATGAATCCATGTGTTGCAAACCAGACATGCACCTATGAACAACAGGCATCTACTCTATGGAAAAACAAAAATCTCCCTTAGCTAGCAGTAGTAGTGGATCCTTTATCTTTTTTCTAGCAGCTACTAAAGGGTGATAATAGCCTTCCTGCTCACTCTGCAATGGGGAACATTGAGACTGTGATTTATCGCATCTGCTTAGACGTGATAAATCAATCTCCAAGCACTTTCCTGTTGACACTGTTACTCCACCAGGATGAGAAGAGTAGCTGGTATCGATGGGAGAGCAGCTCCCACTGACCTTAGTGTACACTAGACTCCTCAGTAGGGATCTACATTAGCTGCTCTGTGGGCTGTGTCTAGATTGGCAAGTTTATCCGGAAAATCAGCCGCTTTTCCAGAAAAACTTTCCAGCTGTCTACACTGGCTGCTTGAATTTCCGGAAAAGCACTGACGATCTCATGTAAGATCGTCAGTGCTTTTCCGGAAACACTATGCTGCTCCCGTTCGGGCAAAAGTCTTTTTCCGAAAGACTTTTGCACAAAAGGGCCAGTGTAGACAGCACAGTACTGTTTTCCGCAAAAAAGCCCCAATCGCGAAAATGGCGATCGGGGCTTTTTTGCGGAAAAGCGCGTCTAGATTGGCCACGGATGCTTTTCCGCAAAAAGTGCTTTTCCGGAAAAGCATCCTGCCAATCTAGACGCGCTTTTCCGAAAATGCTTTTAACGGAAAACTTTTCCGTTAAAAACATTTCTGGAAAATCATGCCAGTCTAGACGTAGCCTATTTGTGTAGCTGAAGTCATGTGGATTAGATCGATGACAGGTATTAGTGTAGATGAGGTCTAAGATTTATTTAAAAAAAAGAGAGAGAGAGTCATGGTTAAGAGATCAGTATACATGCAGGTAGGAATAAAGTTCTTAGGTCAGTTTCACAGTAGATATGGTGAGCTGCTGAATTGCAAAAAGTTCTTTCAAGAGCTAGTTCACCAGATTATAGTCAAAATAGGTAGTCCCTATATTTGTTTGGACTCTGAGCCACAATAGTACTGATATCCAGCTGGTGAAAATCTAAGGGTGTGTGTCTAGACTGCAGACTTTTTTAGAAAAAAGTGTCCTTTTTTTGAAAAAAGTTTACCTGCATCTAGACTGCCGCTGCATTCTGTCGACAGTAAATCGAAAGAACATTGCGGTTTTGTCGACAGCGGTAAACAATATTTTACGAGGAATAACGCTATTTTCGACAGATCTGTAAAAAAAAAAGGTATGTGTAGACATGGGATTTTTTTTTAATTTTATTTTAATAAAGGCCTCCAGGAAGAAGCCCTGATGGACAGTCCATCCTTACATGCTGGACACCTCTATTGTTTCTGTCTTCAGTCTCTTAAAGGCACAGGCACCCAGAGAGGCATTGCTGTCCGGAATTCAGCCAGAGCACCCGTGCTAGCCATGTCCCAGCCTCAAGGCCCCCCTGGCCCTTCTCGGGACAGTGAAGAGGACCCACCCAGGGGCTTCAAAAGGCAGGCACCAGCCTGGTCAGGGCCTGAAATAAAACATCTCCTGGAGCTCTGGTCTCAGGAGGAATCCCTGCAGGCCCTGCAGTAGCTCCTCAGGAACATGGACATATAGGAGTGCCTGGCCCAGGGACTGGCCAAGAAAGGGCATCACCCCCGCACCCTGGACCAAGCGAGGGCCAGCGTAGAAGAACTGTGGCATGGGTATGCAAAGGCCCGAGACCAGAGCTGCCCATATTATGCAGACCTGGAGCAGATTCTGGGCGGTGGGGAAGCCCAGACTCTGCTGCATCTTGTGGAGTCGGGGTTACCCCACCATATTGTGGACCAACTCCTGAGGGAGGATGAGCAGGAAGGAGGGACAGGAAAGCTGCACCAGCAGGAGGAGGAGGAACAGCAAGCAGCAACCCTATCCCAGGAGCCAGTCCTCCAGACCCCAGAGGCCTCCCAGGAATCTTTGGATATGGGACGGGGAACATCAGGTGAGTGCTTTGAGGGGTCACCACCAGGGCTGACCCAAGCCAATCGTGCACCCTGGGCCCTGGCACATGCGTGGCCCTGCCCCGGGCGCCTGGCGCATGCATGGCCCTGCCCCCGCTTGGTCCAGCAGCCCCACATGGCGCCTCCTAAATGGGGCACCCTGGGCGGTAGCCCCATCAGCCCGTAGCTTGGGTCGGCTCTGGTCACCACACATGGCCAGGTTGGCAGTGCGGGGGGCCATCTGATCCCATTGCCACTGTGGGGCTCCTGTGATGCTCAGGCTGCTGCCCAACTCACACACAGTGTCATGTGTAAAACCTCTGATTCTCCTGTCTGAAGGGGGACCCCTTACAGTGACAGCATGCCCTCAGGGACAGTGGGTGCACACATACATGATTGTCTCCTTTTCTTTTCCTCTGCAGCTGGACCCCCCATGCAAGAGAGTAGCACCACACCAGCCCGACCACCATCCTGGACACGTGGCACTCGCAGGCACTGGCGTGTCTACACAGACCTGCTGAAAGAGCACATAGTGGACCTGCAGGACCTCAACAGGACTCTTCAGCAGAGGACAGAGGCAGAGGCTGAGTAGCTCAACAGGCTGCTGGATGAGCTGGTCCAGCAGTGCATTTCCATCTGTGCCACTATGCAGGAGGTCCTAGCCTTGCCTGCCCCTGTCACAGGCACCGCTCCTTCTGCACGCCAGGACCCTGCCCTTCCAACCCTTCCCCCGTCTCCCCAAGTCCCTCCTGACCCCCTCATCCCTCTTCTTCTCCAACCCCCGCTTTTCCCCCAGCCCCTCCTGCTCCCAAGCCCTCACAGACCCAACAGCTGCCCTGCCTCTGCCCAGCCCAGGACTGGCTCTCGCTCCACCAGACCATGGCAGTGCCAGGTTGCAAGGTGGCAGGACCCTGCGATCAGAGAAGCAGTGGCCTACTTGAGCTCCCCTCCAGGTTTTCAACCCCCTCCCGGTTTTCAGTCCCCCTCCCCCCTCCAGGTTTTCAGTCCCCTACCACCCCAGTGAAAGAACATTCCAGTGATGTAAAAAAATCTTTATTTTTGAGTGAAAACTGTAGCGTGTATATAAACAGTAGAACAATAAAAAAGAGAAAGTTTTGTTTTAAACAGTTAGCACATTTTCCTTATTGATATTGTAAGGTAGGGGTGGGCCAGGCCAAACCCCCATAGGGGAGACCCTGAGGAGAGTCAGTGGGCTCGTTCTGAGAATCTCTCCCTCAGGGCCTCTCAGATGCGAACACCAGACTGGTGAGCCTGGCAGATGGCAGCTGTCTGGGGCTGCTGAAATGGCCTCTCCTCGCCACCAGCACCTATCCCCCACCCTGGCAACAAAGCCTCCTCTTTCCTCTCCACAAGGTTATGGAGCACACAACAAGTGGCCACTACCTCGGGGATGTTGCGTTCGCCAATGTCCAGCCATGTGGGGAGGCAACGAAACCTCCCTTTCAAGTGGCCAAAAGCGCATTCCACTTGCATGCGAGCCTATTTAAGATGCGTGTTAAAGAGCTCCTTGCTCGCATCCTGGTGGCTGGTGTAGGGCTTCATGAGCCACGGCATCAGGGAGTAGGCTGCGTCAGCCATGATGCACACCGGCATCTGCATGTCCCCAAGCATAAGGTCCCGCTGTGAGAAAAATGTTCCTGCCTGCAACCTGAGGTACAGGTACGAGTTGCAGAAGATCATCATGTGCCCGTCCTGACCACCTGACACAAGTGTCCATAAAATGTCCCTGGTGGTCGACCAGGGCCTGCAGCGCCATATAAAAATAGCCCTTGTAATTAATAAATTGGGCTGCTCAATGGGGTGGTGCATGGATTGGGATGTGTGTCCCATCGAGGGCTCCTCCTCAGTTCAGGTGGCCAGCTTCCAAAGGGCAATAGCAACCTGCTTCTGTAGGAGGATGGCAGGCCATAGGTGCATGACCTGGTGTTGCAGATCAGGGGCGAGCCAGGCACACAGCTCCTGGAACATGGCCTTCCACATCTGGAAGTTGCAGAGCCACTGCTCGTCGTCCCAGAGCTGCATGACGGGCCAGTCCCACCAGTTTGAACTCGTCTCATGCCTCCAAATCTGCCTGTCCCCCAAAAAGTTTGGAGGCAAGCACATTGCTCCTGCATCCTGAACAAAGGTTTTGTAGCTCTGGTCCGGGTCCATGTGGGGCAGGAGCTCGTGACAGAGTCATGAAGATGCAGCAGAAGCTGCAGCATGGCAGCGTGGGGCCATCGCCTGTCCTGGGGCAGCTCCGGCTCTATGGACTCAAAAAACAATGAAAAGCAGGAAAACCAACCAGAAAAGAAACTGCTGTGGTGTCCAAGAAAGCAGGGCAACCAGAGCAAACACTGTGGCAGCTTTGCTGTCCCTCTAGGAGGTAAGCAAGCCGGAAGCAGGAACAGAGTAACGGCTGTCCAAAGGGATCCCTTTAAGCAGGCATCTCTGCAAAGGACATGCAGCAGAACCAAAAAGTAAATGCTGCCCCCAATGCCCTGCCAGAAGCATTTCCCGGTGCTTTTTCTTTTTTTTCGAAAGAGTGTCCAGCAGTCTGGACGTTCTTTTTCGAAGAAGTGGATCGCTTTTTTGATCCACGTAATGCAATCTAGACGCTCTTTTGAAAAAGGTGTGTAGTCTAGACATAGCCTAAGATACTATCAGGGTTGAAACATTATGAAGATTACATGCTCTGTATGTTTTAACATTTTACTTAAAGCAAGACATTTATTCAAGTTGTCTAAAAATGCAAGCGTAGGTGACATTTATCTATTAAAACAGAAGAAGTCTTAAGTTTTAAATCTCCCTTCATCTCTGTATGCTGATGTTTGCATAGGCAAAAGTGATAACTGACCTCCATTTTCCAGAATCCTTTTTCTTTCCTTCTAGCTTTGAATGAGTATGTCGCACTCTCCTTGGAGGAGGTATGTTCTGGGAACAAGCTGTGTATAACTTAGAACTGTTTATATTGACATTAAAAATTCCTGAAAGTGTAATGGTCTAATTGATGAATACATTCAGGTTACTGTATTAAGTTTTCTAAAAAACTGAATAAAAAGAAAGTTAAGAAAACAGAATAAGAACAGGTTACTAAAGAGTTAGATGTGGCTGCTGACAAAGCAGATGTGTTTATGTTCCAGATAAATTTTTAATTTTTTTTCGTGTTCTGTTTCATTTACACTTGGGAGAAGTCAATATCAGTCATGTTTGTCTAAGACCTAGTGATTATTAGTTGGAACTAACTGTACCGATTGTTGAAAGCATACAATGAATGCATAGTATTGAGGACTGTACAGTTTTAAGGTAATGACTAATTTTATTTTTTGGTCCATTCCCTGATTACTGTACAGGCAGTCCCCGGGTTACGAACAAGATAGGGACTGTAGGTTTGTTCTTAAGTTGAATCTGTATGTAAGTCAGAACTGGCGTCCAGATTCAGCCGCTGCTGAAACTGACCAGCGGCTGACTACAGGAAGCCCGAGGCAGAGTTGCTCTGCCCCAGGCTTCCTGGAATCGGCTGCTGATCAGTTTCAACAGGCTGAATCTGGACGCCAGTTCCGACTTACATACAGATTCAACTTAAGAACCCCAGGCGTCCCCAAGTCAGCTGCTGCTGAAACTGATCAGCGGCTGATTCCAGGAAGCCCAGGGCAGAGCATCTCTGCCTCTGGCTTCCTGTAGTCAGCGCTGGTCAGTTTCAGCAGCGGCTGAATCAGGATGCCTGGGGCAGAGCAGCTGGGGTGCTGCTGGGTTGCTCCAGTAGTGCCGCTCCTCAGGCCTACTAGACCCAACCCAGCAGCACCCCAGCTGCTCTGCCCCAGGTGTCCTGATTCAGCCACTGCTGAAACTGACCAGCAGCGGCTGAATCAGGACGCCTGGGGCAGAGCAGCTGGGGTGCTGCCGGGTTGGTCCAGTAGCGCCCAGAGCGGCGCTGCGAGACCAACCAGCAGTGCCCCAGGTGCTCTACCACAGGCGTCCAGAGAAAAGCCTGGTCTGCTGGGGGAGGAGGGCGCACTAGCTGTGCCCCCCCCAGCAGACCAGGGAGACGCTGGTGGCGGACCGAGATGCACCGCGGTCCAGCCGCCCGGGTCCTCTGTGGCTTTGCTCCGCATCTCCCTGGTCTGCTGGGGGGGGAGCTCCCCCCAGCAGACCAGGGAGACGCGGAGCAAAGTCGCGGAGCACGCGGGCAGTGGGACAGCCCAGACGCGCTGCGGCTGTCCTGCTGCCGGTGTCCTCCGAGGCTTTGCTCCTGGTCTCCCTGGAGACCCCACCCCCCCAGCAGACCAGGGAGACGGGGAGCAAAGCCTCGGAGGATGCTGGCAGTGGGACAGCCGTGGCACGTCTGGGCTGTCCCGCTGCTCGCGTGCTCTGCGGCTTTGCTCAGCATCTCCCTGGTCTGCTGGGGGGGTTACCCCCCCAGCAGACCAGGGAGACGCAGAGCAGCTTTTCTCGCCCCAGAGGATGCAGGAGGCAGGACCACATCACATCTGGGTGTCCCGCCGCTCCCGTCCTCCGGGGCGAGAAAAACCCCGTTCGTAACTGCGGATCCGACATAAGTCGGATCCACGTAACTCGGGGACTGCCTGTATTATTTTTTGTGATTGATATTAATTAAAGTTAAGTTTAAACCCTCAGTAGTCAGGGAGATAGTCTCATTCCTTTTCCTGCCGACGTCTTTCCTTTACACACCAGATGGACTTCTTGGAATTCTAAATTTAGCAGAATCCACTCTAGTAATAAGTCACAACAGTGCATACATTCATAAGCTGTCCATGCAAACTTTGTACATATTGCAGGACATGAAGCTGAAGGTTAATAGGCTACCAACAAACATACTCTGGTGAAATGGCTTATTGAGATTAGGATATAGTTAATTATTTATACAGGGTACCCTTCCACCATGAAAAGCATTTCCTGCTCAGGAATTAAAGCTCAAGTCATTCTCTGACTTTGCAGATGGAAGGGATGAAAACTTGCTTGATGCTTACCTGGTGTTAGCAGAAAGTGGAATATCACCTCTATATACTCGCTGATCTAATAGTGGACACTGTGTGGGACATCTGGAGCCATAGATAGGAAGTGTGTGGACTGGGGAGGAGGAAGTGGCTAAGGCTTGGAAGGACACATTCTTTCTGTTCATCATCCTCTCAGCAAACCCATGTGGATTCAACTAAAAAATTAATACAGAATAAGCACTGAATTCTCTTAATTCCTCCTGCACATCAGCTCCCTGCTCAGCTCCCCTACCCTGAGCTCCTTGCATCCTGTGCCCCTTCCACACCATAACCCTTGTCCTGAGACCTTCGCGCACTCTGCATTACTTATCTTGAATGGCTTTCAGAAGCCATCGCACAATGCCCCACGCAGACAACACAATTGATACAAACTCTGCTGGTAAGGATGCATGTTGCTGACACAAGGAATCAAGTAAGCACACACACAAGAGTTTTATTAATGGTGGTGGTTGTATGCTGAGTTAAGTTAGGTTGACAGAATGTTATAATGTAGACATGGCCATAGATTCTTCACCATTATTTATATATAATGTTATCCACTTGATTGTCCTAAGGAGAATATATATATATTCTCCTTAGGACAATCAAGTGGATAACATTGTAAGCTTTCATAAAAGACCTCAGTTGATATACTTTATACGACAATAAGAAAGTATGCAATCACTTGGTTTAACTGCTCATTTTTGGTGTTTAAACCTTCTGTTCTCTGCTTGGGGGAAACTGGATCCTGATTGTCACATCTTCTTCATACAGTTTAGTCTCCTTGGGGGCCTAAGGGGCATTCTGAGGTCATAGTGGACGCCATGGTTATTAAACTTCACTAGTCAGGAGTCAGAGAAACCAGGGAGACCCAGGAGGCATTGTGGAGTCAGAAGAATAGTTACAGCAGATTCCCTGCAATCTATTTTACTCCACAAGAGAATGCCCCAGAGGAAATTCCGTATCATTTCTGGATTCTTCTATGTGCTATTCTGAATTGTTTTGCCAGACTGCATACATTACAAATTGTGAATAAAGGTACTCCAAAAGAGTATATTTCCAATATAATTTGCAATCTATTTTTAGTAGGGAAAACAATGACTGAGAGTACCAAAAGATTTAGTTCTGATAAATACCAGAGAACAGAATAAAACATACATTTAAAGTTCATTTAGATTCATAGGTAGAAATCTGAGTAATCAAACTGCTTCACATAATGTTATCATTTACTGATTGCAGTGGGACTAGCAGTGGGGTTCCTCAAAGAGCAAAATCTGACCCAATGGCTCCAGCTACCTCTGCTGAGGTAGGACACCTTTTCTCAAACAGCAGCATCGCTCAAAGTAGCAAGAGGTGTAACTGAGCCACTATAGTCAAATTCTGTGCAAACCAAAGTCAACAAATAGGCAAAATTCCCATTGGCTTCAATGGGATAAGGATTTGGTACCTCATATTTTCCAGCAAGTTTCCTCTTAACACACAAAACTATTTAAGATATTTTTGTTTTTGCTATTTGAATAACTCTTGTGTTTTTCCTCATCATAAACTTTATTGTGGAAACTTAGTAGTGGTTGAATTGTTGTAATTTTTGTTCCTTGTACATGTAGGATTTGTCAGAGCAAGATAAATGTTCTGTTGAGGTTTGTCAGCTGTGAACTGTGTACTTGGAACAGTTACTGCAGATGTCTCTAAGGCCTACTGCCATCTGGAATGTTATGTTCAAAGCCACATAAGAAAAGGTGTGTAAGATCTGTGGTAATAAGGTAGAATCTGTGGAACCTCTGCAAGACTGTTCTCTACACTGGTAACGTATGGACCTCTTTATTGACTTTACTTCTGATCCATAAATTAATTGAGCTTGGTTAACTGACATCTTGGCTCACTATCGCACCCCAGTAGCTAATAGGCTTATTGTTGGGGATTCAGGTAAAAGCCATTAATGTTCTGAAAAGTCTAAAGAAAGACAATAAAGTACAAGCACAGGAATCTGACTGGCATTCTTGGGTGTGTCTACACAGCAGGGCTTAACTCAAAATAAGATACGCAAATTGAGCTATGTCAATTGCATAGCTTATTTTGAAATTGGGAGCGTCTACACAGCACTTATTTTGAAATAAAGTACTCTTCCTCTGACATCCCTTACTCCTTATATAATGAAGATTACGGGGAGTCAGAGTAAGAAGTCCTCCAGCTTGACAGTATTTCGACATTATTTCCAAATAACTGCCTGCTGTGTAGATGTGAACTAAATTATTTCGAAATAAAGCTAGTTATTTTGAAATAATGTTACTGTGTAGACATACCCCTTCTGAGGCAAGGTGTACACTAGGGGCATGTCTACACTAGGAAATTATTTTGAAATAACTTATTTATAAATAATAACTCCCAGAATAACTATTTTGAAATAGCATGTCTACACTACTGGGAAGCCTCAAAATTAGTCCAAGGCAGGCTCCCTTAATGTGAACTCACTACCTCAATTACTATTTATCCATTTTCATAATACAAGAATAGGAAAACAGTTAAATAAAGTGAAAGTCAATGCATTTAAAACTGATAGAAGGAAATTATATTTGCATGTCGTCTAATTAATTTGTGAGACTTGCTGCCAAAAGATATCATTGAGGTCAAAAGTTCAGTAGGATTAAAAAGTGGGTTAGACATGAGGGTATCCACAAGTATACTAAATATGATATACATAAATGAATAAACCCTCATATTTCAGAGTATAAATCAACATCTAACTGGTGGTATTAAGAACAACTTTCTTTTATAGGCAAGCTACCCCTTTATTATTAATTATGGGCTTTCTTATACCTTTCTCAAAATCATCAGGCACTGTCCACTGTCACAGACAAGATAGTTGACTAGAAGGAGAACCACTGGTCTCATGCAGTAAGGCAATTTCTAAATGTTTCTAAACTTTTCAAGAAAGCCATTAACATTTTGATTAATTCAAATAGTTAATTATAATATGTATCAGCTATTCAATGCATGATTAATTATGCCATCTCCCTTCTGTACAAAAAAACCTTAGCATTGGATCAAAGGTAACTAAATCTGCTGCTAGGGTATGTCTACGCTACTGAAAAGATCGAAGCTGCTGCTGTCGATCTTCCAGGGTTTGAATTAGCGGGTCTAGTGAAGACAGATAATTCGAACTGAGAAGGGCACTCTGGGGGTAGTCCTGCTTTCACGAGGAGTAAGGGAAGTCAAAAGAAGAGTATTCTCCCTTTGACTTCCTTCAGTGTGGACAGCGCTAAAAGCCAAATTAAGATACTTCGACTTCAGAGATGCAATTAATGTAGCTGAAGCTGCATATCTTAATTCAACCTTATCCCACAGTGTAGCTATACCCCTAATGGACTTAGAAAAGAAAATCTGGATTATGGTGCGCTTCAATGCTTTCTCAAGAAAAATACAGAGAATGTTAGTATCTGATTGACAGATGAAATTTTCATCTTTTTAATTCTTGCCAAGTTATTTCACCTGATCCTTGAAACTATTTAGTAGCATCAGCTACATCAAAGAACATCATGACATCAAAGAAATGGCATGAGTTTTTTTCCCTTACCAAGGCTTTGATAGTTCTCTTAATTGATAAACTTTCAATGCATATTTCTCTCTGAGTACTGGTAGCACTTACATGCTGTTCGAGCTAGACGAAAGGTACGTCTAGACTACCGCGTTTTGTCGACGGAAGTTTTGTCCACAGATACTGTCGACAAAACTTCCGTCGACAATTTGCGTCCAGACACATTGAGTTCTGTCGACAAAGCAAGCTGCTTTGTCGACAGAACTCCGTAGTCTGGACGCAGTGTTACAGGCAATAACACCTTCTGTCGACAGAGTTCTGTCGACAGAAAGTGTTATGCCTCGTAAAATGAGGTATACCAGCGTCGACAAAACCGCGGAGTTCCGTCAACGTTATGTCGACAGAACTCCGCGGTAGTGTAGACGCTGGTATTGTTTTGTCAACAAAAGTCCACTTTTCTAGACACACCCGAAGTGTACAACTTCATTTGAGCTGGAGGGTGTGATTCTCAGTTGATGCAGATAAACCTGTGCTAGCTGTGCTCAAGATAGGGTCTGTTTCTTGTGCTAGTGTCTAAAAATAGCAGTGTGGCGGTAGTAGCACGGGCAGCAACTCTGGCCAGGGGCTTGAATACAGACCTACCAGATCACTTGGGTACATATTTGAGTGCTTAGACTGAATCATGAGCTATGCTCCCCTGACTACGCTGCTATTTTAGCATGCTAGCTTGAGCAGAGTTAATGCAGATACATAAACAATTGGGAATCACATCTCCTGGCTCAAATATAGTTATGAGAAAGGACCCATACTCCATTGGTGCACCAGAGGGCAGCCTTTGTGCTCCAATATCATAATATTGTGATATTAGACAGTGTGACAACCTCAGGATACATTATCATGAAGTTCCAATGCTGCAATGCAACCCTGTGCCTACTCTAACTGAATTGTTGTCACTGACAATGGCTGCTTTTAACGTCAGAGGTAGCAGCATGCCAGTGTTCCTTGCTATGTAGGTGGATACAGTATGTAATGTAGTTTGAAATCCCTCCCAAGAATGAATTTTTCATTCTGATTGATCAGCTGATTCCCCTAGCTACTGGCATTTTTTAGGATTTTAGTTTTGGTGATGGGCTGGCTCTATAAAGCTCAGTGTAAATCGTATAGACAACTAGAAGATTTCCCCAGCATTGCGCAGGACCTTAAGGTTTCCCCAGCATCGCTCAGGTAGAGCAGGGGCTCAAGGGATTGGGGCCACTGGAATTGGGGGGCAGGCAAAGCAGGGGGCAGAAAGCTGGTGATTCGACCACGGGGACTGGGAGGCAGAGTGGGTGGAGGTAAGCGGGAGAGGGCTGCAGGATTCAACCTCTGCAGCTGGGAGGCACAGCAGGGGGCTAGAGGATTTGACTGCCAGGGCTTGGAGGTGAAGCAGGGACTTAAGGGGCTGAGGGTTTGGGCTGCTGGGATTAGGAAGCTTTCTGAGCAGGGGATGGGGGTTAGGGGATTCAACCCCTGGAACTGGCAGGCAGATTGAGGGGCTGGGGCTGAGGGTTTGGGCTGCTGGGGCCAGAAGGTGAAATGGGGGCTGAGGGGTGGGAGATTTGAGCTGCTTGAGCCTGGACTGCCTTTAGCTGGTGCTACACATATGCAGCAGTGGGCACTACTTAATTTGGGGCACAATGATGCCCCAAATTTAGTGGTGTCCTATACAACTGTGTATTCTTTGTACACCTAAGGACAACCCTGCCAAGGGGGTTGGAGAATGGGAGGGAGCTCCAGGGTGAGGCAGGGATTGGCAGATGGAAGGAGGTTTGGGCTCTGGGTTGGGGGTGTGGGTTCCAAGGTGGAGCCAGAAATGAGGGGTTCAGATAGAGGCAGGGGCCCCAGGCTGGGGGATTGTAGGCAGGGTATTTGTATGGATACCCTCAATTCCATAATTTGCTTCCTCACTGATGTGAACTTTGTTGGCATGTGGCTGAAGGCCTTGTAGCCTGACGCCTAGGGCTGACTACTACCACTGGCTAGTGAAGTGGGAGAAGAGCAGCTAGAGCCATAGTACAAGAACTGCAGATGGGCCAGAGCTCTTGGCTGGCACCTTTTGGAGAATAAAGGGAATAGACTGAATGGGCCAAGCCTTATTGTCAGTTTAGTTACGTGGCTGCTGGGGCATTTTTGGTTAAACCTAAATGTTGAGTCTGAGGGGCAATTAAATGCAATGGACAAGGATGAGGACAAGATGTTGGCATTTTATGTGCCTGAGGCAACCCTGACCAATACTGTTGCCAGGTAGGGGAGCTAGGACAGAGCTATAAAGAGGGAGAGAAGCTCCTGTCTTGTGGTGTGAGTGTTTCTCTGGTGGTGAGGTCCCTTTAAGGGGTCCTGGGTAGCACTGATCCCTCCATATAAAGCTGCTCTAGAACAAGCAGGGTGCAAAGCTGAGGGCAGCAGTGGCTAGAGCTGAGCTAAGGCAGCTTGGGAAGAAGTAACAGAGACCAGCAGCCTACATCAGGGACTCTGCCACAGGCCTTCCTGCCCAGCAGCCAAAGTTGACATGACCCCAGCTGGCTCAGGTGGCTGAGCCCATAAAGCATCCGCAACCTGCTAGAATGCTTGGACTTCTCCAACCCAGCACAGATAACCATGAGTAGGAGCTGGGGAGGAGGAAAGTGACTGGAATGCACCAGTCTCCCACTGTTGGCAGGAGGACAGAAGTGGAAACTATTGTTCAGGCCCCCTAGTGAGTGGGAGTGTTAACTCAGAATTTATTAATTGCTGGTTTTCCAAAGTTTCTTCTGTTGTCCTCTCTTTAATAAAGTTCTCTTTGTTTTAACCTCTGGACTCAGTGCTTGCCAGTGGAGAAGTACTGCTTGTCCGTGGGAGTGATAAATATCATTTTCCCATCTTTCTGCATAAAGGCTTGAACTGGTGTTCATTAAATCTTTAGGGAAACCTGTAGCAAACGGAACCCACACACTCTTTTCCTGCTATTAACATCTGCGAGTGTTACATGCTTTCAGAGCATGTTGCTATCTATTTTTCACAGGCTTTTCTTGAGAAAGTTGAGAATGGAGTGAACTTATGCTTAAGGCAAAGCATTGGAAGACTTAGGGCCAATTTCAGGCCAAGTTTCTTTTTGTTCCAGGTTCTGTCACTGAATTCCTCTTAGAGACCGAGCAAGTCACTTAACTTGTGTGTGCCTCAGTTTCCAAAACAGTGAAATGGATGGTGAGCGTTATGACATATACCTCGCAAGGGAAGCCAAATACACTGATGTTTATAAAAGCAAAGCAGTTTCTCCATAGAAGTATTGCTGTGATAATTATTGAATTTACTGGGCCTGATTGTCTTCTTGCTTTTAATACTGGCTTTATACCACTGTATACTCCAGTTACTTCAGTGAAGTTATTCCTCATTTAAATGGAAGAGAGAGGAGAATCAGTCCCGCTGGCTGCATATCAGCCATAAAATATGGCAAATGAAGCAGCTATTCAACCACATCTCAACTTTGGAGAGGCATTTGGAGTCTCTGATGCTAACTTTGTTCTTGCCAAATTTGCACATACTCATTATGGCCATTCAGAGAGGGTTACAAGTGGTCTTGGTGGAAATCAGGAGCAGTGGTGAAAAAATATGGTCCTCCAGACAGGCGCTTATGGGAAACACAACAGACCTGTATCTGGGAAACACGAGATAAAAACATATTCTCGCTGTTTCATTGCATTGGAATGTCACTAGCCCTGCTGAGGAAAAAAAAAACCCTCTGTGATTTAATTTCTTCCTGGGGTTAAACAACATGTCTACTCATGAAAGGAAATCAAAGGCACCAGAAGGCTATCTTATTAGGGCTAAATTGCCCACAAACGAGGACAGGAATAACCAGAGAAAACTGTGGCTTTGGATTGCACCAGAATAACAAATTCATTCTGATTTTTCTGCATTACTCTCTTTTGCTAGCTGATGAGCTTCAGCTTGATGGAGGTTCAAGGAAACTGTGCCAACGGAAAAGCTCTGATGATATGACTAGCTATTAAAAGTTAAGTACATGTGACTGGTCAGTATTGTCAAAACATGTCACAGATGCTGTAACAAGCCATGGCATATCTGGTATGTTGACTAGATAACATACATAGTCCAGGAATCCATAAGAATTTATCTTATTTACTACTTCGTTTTTTGTTTATCCATAGTAACCTTTCATTGCTGTGGTGCTCTTTCATCAGTTAGAAAAAAGAAGACATTGATAGCAGGTATTTGTTTGTTAGGTGAAGTAAAATAAAACTGAGTCTCAGACCTGGAAGTTTCATCCAAGATTTTCCCTTCCACTTTCTTTACACCTTTGATGTTTGCTTTTTACCAGTCACCACTTTTTTTTAAGCACACACCCTCTTGTAATAGTCTTCAAATGAAATTATCTTCCCTAAGACCAAAGAGGAGGTTGTAGTTGACAGCTCACGAGTGTACGCCACTTGTTTGTGTTATTTATTTCAGTCTCTTCTACCTACAGTACCTGGAGTTGGAAGGGTCACTCCATAGTTTGAACTGGCATATTTTTAAAGTCTTTTCTATTATGAAATGTTTATGAGAGGAAATAAAGTTGCGCATTCCTGCAGCCAGTCCAGTGTAAGAACACTGTGTTCCTTCCTCCTTAGGACATGTAAATGTAGTCAGTTATTTAATGGAAGACACACATACCTCATTCCTTTACATTTGAAGTGAGCCATCAGAGGAATGTAAACTTTTATTTGGAGCAAGCCCTCAGGTAAAGGATTACCATATGCCACACAAGGAAATTCCAGCATGCCCACCAAAATTTATACTGTGGGGAGAGCTATGAATAGAAAGTTTGTACGCTGCTATGAATGTGGATAAAATACATCACTCATGGCCGGGTGATGGCACGCAAAATCAAAACCACATAGTTTGGATCCCATAATATTTTCAAAAATATATTTAAAAGAAAATAAACACAGATCTTGTGTGTTCATTTACTGTTTGAAGCACCTTCAGAGATGAGAGACATCAACAACTTTTCTTTCCAAATCATTCCTTCTTCCTAATACATTTCAGACAGTGTGAGGCTCCTTGGGAAAGCACAGCAAATTAATTCCCTGGATTTTTTTGTTTCTGAACCTACTGTTCATTCATAAGGAGATGGTCTTGTACACAGCATCAGCAAAAATTCATGTACTCAGGATTATATTTGATTTTAAAAGGTAGAACATCAGTACCAGCTATAGCTTCAAAAATACCCTTTTCATGAGTGTCACATGCCCTTTATTAACCTTTCTGTTAAATATAATATGCATATTTGATGCTACTTCCAAGTGAGTTGTTGTTGCTAGTTTGCTTTGGTCAGTGCCAGTTTCTTTTCAAATGGAAATAGTTCTGTATACTGTAATGTATCAACTAGGGATGAGAAAACTTGTGCTTGTGTCCCTCAGATGCCCAGCTCAGGTTTTCACACTCATGGGCTTTGAATAGTCCAGAGAAGACAGCTATCTGATGTGAACCTGCACTTTTTGAGGTTGGCACATCACTTTGGTAACACAAATTTCATATTAAGTTTTGAACTTATACAGCATTGTTCCTCTGACACAGCATTTTTGAAGCCATATACTCTCTGGCTTTATTATAATAACATAAGACCACACAGTTGTGTTAGCTAGTGCAAGTTGGACCTCTCTAGTCTGGCACTCTTTCGTTCGGCAGCATTCATGGTCTGTCAAGATGTTAGTTAGCTGGATGTCCACTTACCATGTGGTCAAGTTTCCTGCAGTCTCATAGGCTGTGTCTAGACTGGCCACTTTTTCCGAAAAAGCAGCCACTTTTCCGGAAAAACTTGCCAGCTGTCTACACTGGCCCCTTGAATTTCCGCAAAAGCACTGACGATCTCATGTAAGATTGTTAGTGCATTTGTGGAAATACTATGCTGCTCCCATTCGGGCAAAAGTCTTTTTCTGAAAAAGTTTTGTGCAAAAGGGCCAGTGTAGACAGCAGAGATTTGTTTTCTGCAAAAAAGCCCCAGTTGCGAAAATGGCGATCGGGACTTTTTTGCGGAAAAGCGCGTCTAGATTGGCCACAGACGCTTTTCCGCAAAAAGTGCTTTTGCGGAAAAGCGCCCTGCCAATCTAGATGCGCTTTTCCGAAAATGCTTTTAACGGAAAACTTTTCCGTTAAAAGCATTTCTGGAAAATCACGCCAGTCTAGACGTAGCCATAAAGTTGTTTACAGTCACCCAGTCCTGGCTTTCTGTGTTCTGTGCTGTTATTTAGCTTTAATTTACCCCTAAATGTCTTCTTAGAGCCCACTAAAGCAGTGGAAGTGTTGGTAATGCTGCTAGAGAATATTGATCACCCATGGTTCGGCAAATTCTCTGTTTTAGCACCCATCAGGTCCCAAGGGTGCCAGACTAGAAAGGTTTTTTGACTTTATGCATAGGTAAGTGATTTAAAAAATGGTAGCAAAGGGAAATGTTTTTATAGCAGCTAACAGTAATAGTAGTAATAGTAGTAATAATATTGTAATACTTTTCATACTTCATATTTCTGTTAAGGGAAGCTTAAATGGTTTGCTCAAGGTGACACAGACAGTAGTGGAATGCTGATATTCAGATTCAGTTCTGTCTGTTGACCACAGGCTTCTTAGAGCTAAATGCCATTTTTTTCCTTTCTATAAAACTGCTTTGTGATTTCAGAAGGATAATTCATTTTTCTATTTGGACTCTAAATCTTGCACCTGGATAATCAAATTGATACTGACGTGCATAAAACATGTATCAATCAAGTTTCAAACTATTTTAGTGTATGTCTACACTACAAAGTTAATTCGAACTAACGTCTGTTAGTTCGAATTAACTTTGATAGGCGCTACACTAGCGCTCCGTTAGTTCGAACTTAATTCGAACTAGCGGAGCGCTTAATTCGAACTAGGTAAACCTCATTCTACAAGGACTAACGCCTAGTTCGAATTAGCTAGTTTGAATTAAGGGCTGTGTAGCCACTTAATTCGAACTAGTGGGAGGCTAACCCTTCCCAGCTTGCCCTGGTGGCCACTCTGGCCAACACCAGGGAAACTTGTCTGCCCCCCTCCCGGCCCCGGAGCCCTTAAAGGGCCACGGGCTGCCTACACAGTTTGTGCCAGTTGCAAGGCTGCCAGCACCCAGCCAGCAGACCCTGCACCTGCCACGCCATGAGCCAGCCACCCGATGCCACCCAGCCCTCCCCCTCTTCCCGGGACGAGCCTGGCGGCTCCCAGGAGCCTGCCTGGGGCCGCAAGAGGCGGGCGCCCGCTTGGTCTAGTGCGGAGATCGTGGACCTCATCGAGGTTAGGGGGGAAGCCTCCAATGTCCACGATCTCCGCACTAGCCACAGGAACGCGGCTGTCTACGGCCGCATGGCTGACAGCCTGGCCGCCAGAGGCCACCAGCGGACCCGGGAGCAGGTCCGCTGCAAAATAAAGGACCTGCGGCAGTCCTACTCCCGGGCCTGCCTGCCAGGGGCCGACCCAGAGGCCTGCCCCCACTGTCAGGCCCTGGACCGCATCCTGGGGGCTCACGCTGTCCATGGCCCCTGGGTGGTCATCGACCCCGGGGCAGAGGGACCGGTCCTGGACACCGAGGAGGAGGAGCCGGAGGATGCCGCGAGCCAGGAGCCTGCCAGGAGCCTGCCCAGGACCCAGGACCCCCGAGGAACCCCACAGACAACATCTCCTGTGTCGTCCGAGGCCGGGGAGGCCTCCACCTGTGAGTACCATCATGCTCCCCTTATGTGTACGGGGGGATGTGGGGGGAGAGGGGGCCCAGGTACCATGCGCCTGGGCCTTGCCCACCATGGAGCAGCAGCTGGGTGTCATGCAGGGGCCTTGGCCTTGCAGAGGGGGGCTGGGTTTCACCCACCTTGTCCCCAGGGAGAACTGACCGCTGCTCTTGTTTAACCACAGCCGCAGCCGTGTCCTCCGCGGCTTTGCTCCGTGTCTCCCTGGTCTGCTTGGGCCCCCCCCCCCCAGCAGACCAGGGAGACGCGGAGCAGGTTTTCTCGCCGCGGAGGACGCGGGCGGCGGGACCGCGGTGCGTCTGGGTGGTCCCGCCGCCCGCGTCCTCCGCGGCGAGAAAAGCCCCATTCGTATGTAGGGATCCGACATAAGTCGTATCCACGTAACTCGGGGACTGCCTGTACAAGGAACAGAGAAGTGACTGAAGAAAGACCAGTCATCCTCTTGTGCCTGCCTGTGAACAGGATGTGGATAACCTCAGTCTCTGCATTCCAGGGCACCTAGGAACTGCAGTTCTGTCTGTCTCTATGCATACAAATCACCCCAAAGGGATGGCCATTTCAAGGAATATTGTAATACTAGCCAATTAGCCTGTCATAAAACGGGATTTTCAGATCTCTCCTCCACGTCGGTCTTCTCTCCTGAGCCTCCGGTCTCTCACTCCGTCTCTCTCTCTCTCTTTCTCTTCTCCCCCTCCTGCCTCTCACTCTCTCTCTGCTCTCCTCTGTCTCCGTCATGGATGCACGCTCATCCAGGCCCCACCCCCTGGGCGTGTACTTCACCATGCTGCATGGGGAGCACGGACTCCAAATGACCGCTTGCGCCGCTTGCTCCCACAAGCGCAGAAGTCTGAGTGGCACAGAAGTCAGCTGAGCGCCACGGTGGGAGGCAACAGCGCCGCCCATAGGGAACAGCCAGCATTTCAGCATTACAGAGTCACAGACATTGGGCAACTATATATATGATTCCACCCCTCCCAACCTCACCTACCAGGAATTCCCCTGGCTGAAGCACAGTCATTCTCTGTGTAGTGATATGTCTCCATCCCACTCTGAGTGAAGAAAAAGCTAAATAACAGTCTGGGCCTCAGTGTGCTGAGAAAGGGAAAGAGAAACTGGGAATTGTGATAAGATCTCACTGAACTAGCAAGTGGGTGGAGGTCTGTAACTTTATGGGCGTCTCCTTTCATGTTCTAATAGACCATAACACTCTCCTCCCATTGGCTCTGAGCTGTGCAGTAAAAACAGATTAGCAAAAGGAATGATAAGAGAACAGAATATTCTGAAGAGTTTTATGCCTCACTGACATAAAAGATCTCTAGCTTGTAAATGTTTTTGAACCCCTAGGTCAGGTTTTCTGGGGATTTTTGAGCTCTGTTTATAGAGGGAAAGTGTGTCATCCAGTGTTTTATAGGAAAGCTTAAACCTGCAGCTTCACAGTTGTTTTACCTAAGGGAATGTTTTGTGTGAACTTCTGGGAACTTAATGTTCTTCCTTTATATTTACAGAAGCAAATGGAATCCCTGATAGGTGAACACAATGAGCTGGCACTTGTGAGATTCTCTGCACAGGCCTGTCCCACTGAGTATTGCTGTTCCACTGTGTGCTTTGGAAACTTGACTCTGTGTAAGAACAAACAGATGACGTTAATAGAGGGGCAATCACAGCTAAGGAGCTGTATTTTTCAGGTGTCCAATATGCAGACCGTACGGTATGCTGAGTGAGGCAGGAATGTAAATGCATTCTGCTGTTGTATTAGAGTCGGTACTGTTTCTTTATGCCTGCAAAATAAAGCAGTGTCCATCCTGTGACTGAAGGACAACTTGTGGCCCTTGAGGCTCTAAGTAGTTGCCCTAAAGGGCACGTGTTTTAAAAAGAAAAGGTGTACTTTGATTATAAATTAAAAATATGGTTCTGAGTCACAGCCTGTGATTTTTAAACTGAAGTGCTAGAACCTGCCCTCTCTCTAAGGGGAGATGAATGGGAGCGCCTCCTGATTTAGGATCCTGCTTCAGGCAGCCTTCAGGTCTATTTTGAGACCTTTCTGAGGGGAACCTCCTCTCATTGGCTGCTTTCCCCAGGTCCCTAACGCCTAGGGAAGAACATCCAATCACAGCTGCTGCAGAAGGCAAGCTGACTCCTCTTTCCCTTAGTGAGGCAGATGTTTTAGATAGAAGAGAGGGAACAGTTAATACCATTTTTCACAGGAGGGTTTACTGGAAGAAGGAAGGTGCCCCAAAAGTCTGCTCCCTTCTTCTTTCTTCCTGTTTAAAAATAAAGGGATGTTCATCCTTCCACCCTTTTCCTCTGTGCTTCTGTATCTCTGCAGAAGAAAAGGACCCTCAAATGGGGTGAACAGTCCCTGGTGCTGCAGGATGAGCAGAAGCATATTGTTGGGCAAGGGGCCGATGTGAGGCTCGGGGCAAAAATGTCATAGATGGGGAGGCAGAGGCTGAGGGTAAATGTGGGATGAGGTGGGAGCACAAAATTACTGGGCATTTTAGGGGAATTGAGAGAAACACCATGCCATCAGGCATCAAATCATTTCATTGTGATTTCTGGAGAATTTTACAATGAGCACTCCTGAAGTGGGAGTCAAAACCACCATACTCCATATAATTGTAAGAGCTAGCAGCAGTAATTGACACACACATACTGAAGGTGTGTATGAGAAGTTAAAAAAATCAGAAGACATAGCAAGAACCACAATTTAATGTTAGGTTTTTCTCTTTTTAAAAATACCACATGATTTTGGGGCCTACCTCACATTTTTGGGGAGTGTTACTTGTGATTTATTACCATTTTTCAGCCTATGTTCACTTTGACTTTTCATTATTTATACTAGGGACTTCGTCACTGAGGTCACATGATATTTTTTCTTCTCCTGGCTTGGATAAATAAAACTTGTTTTTTTAAAAATGGAAAAACAATGGATACATATTTTTGAATGAACCATTTTTTTGCAAAAAATATTCAGGAATCAGAAATGTTTTTAGGAATAATTAGTGGTCACCCAAATACTTTGCCAATAACAAATAATAAATCTTCAAAACTTTTAGTGAACTAAATCTGGCACTCTTATTTGGGAGAATAGTTACAAATGACAGTCTTTTAAATACTGTTCCTCCAACTCTTGTCCAAACAGTCCAGCATGTAATCATGAATAAAAAATACATTTACAAAAATTAGCATGGGTTCATAGGAGGGTCATCAGCAGAGTTGGAAAGATCTATGTTTGCAATAGATTTTTTTTTAGAATAATCTGACCAGCTCTTCTCAGGAGAGTGCCAGATACTTCCACTCCAATTTTGTGGCCTCAGGAAGTTCAGAGCGCCCGAGGAGCCATTTGGACTTGTAGAGGCTTTTCAGAACTGAATCTTTACACTTATTTAGACTTTACTCATCATTAGTCTGAATTCCCCCTTTACTTACTGCCCATGTTGCAGAGAGACAAAAGATAGAGATGTCATAGTTGTTTGAGCATATACCATTTTCAGTGTTTACTTCTAAGTTTTGACATTAAGCTGTGAGCAATGTAAATCATATTCCATTCATATGCTTCTGTCATGAGATTGTCAACAATTTAAACTATTTCTCTTGCCTATGTGAGTGACGTTTATATATTATATGTAATGTGCAAATATCTGTACCGCTAGTTTTGCACATTTTCAGGGTTGTGGATGTAGTAATTTGTGTGCTAATCTTTGTGGTTGGGTCACAAGTACTTTTTTTTGTAAACAAAGGTGATTTTCTTGCTGTTGTAAAAATAGGTGCTATGCAGGTTTCCAGGAATGTTCATAAAAACATCCACCTGCATTTGTGTGCACAAAAGGTATTTACAAATATGCCTAATTTGCATAAACATATAGCAGTTGAAAGTGCACTGTAAGTGGACATTTGGATGCATAGAAAGCCTTTTATTTGTGTGCGATATTGCATTAATTGCACATGCATGTTAAGGAGAAACATGTCCATGCCTATTTTTAAAAATCAGACCTTCATTGTCAATCTGGGACGTTTTCAACACACATATACAGTACCACCTAGAGCAGTGTTTCTCAACCAGTGGTACGAGTACCCTTAGGGGGTACTCGAGAGAAGTCTGGGGGGTATGTCAACACAACTGAAATTTGGAGAGAACTGTATTTTTGTTTTAAGTTTTATAGTTCAAACTAGGGATGCAAATGCAGGCGACCAAAATTGCTAATGAAGCAGGAATTTAAATATCCCATGCTTCATTAGCATAATTCACCTGCACGCTATTCCGATCGCCAGCTGATTCGAACCAGGAAGTGCGCTCCAGGGTTTGATTCGAACTAATGTTACTCCTTATTTTTTGAGGAGTAAATTTAGTTCGAACCAAGGGATTTGATTCAAACTAACGTGGCCCGGAGCACACTTCCTGGTTCGAATCAGCTGGCGATCAGAATAGCACACGGGCGAGATTATGCTAATGAAGCACAGGATATTTAAATCTCCACTTCATTAGCAATTTTGGTCACCTACATTTGCATCCCTAGTTCAAACTAGGGTGCAAATGTAGACGTACCCATAGAGTTTTATTATTTTTGTACTTTTTACATGCAAAAATTTCATCGCCCACCCAGCTATGATTAAGTTGCAATGGTAGAATGTTTTGCAATGGTAGAAACATTTTTTGTGTGTCTGAAAACTGTAGGTAATGGAGATACTTATAATTATTTTTTAAAAAGAGGTACTTTATTTTTAAAAGGTTGAGAAACACTGACTTAGAGTATTCTTTTCTTATTTTAAACCAAAAGATCAAGAATGAATTCTGGATTGATGAAAAGTGAGATTGGACAGCTAAGTCTGGAAGAAGAAATGTGTTATTCCAGGCTGGGTACAAGACTGTATGGCTTGCCCTTTTAGCTTACCACACTGCCATGGCAATTCAGATTACGTTGGCCTGGAAATATGACTGCCTGCCATTCACTATATTTGTGCATCTTCAGAAGAAATGCTGCCAAACAGAGCAGGGGCCATCACAGCCCTTTCCAACTCCCTAGTTATAGTCACCTTATTGAGGATTGAACTCAGCAATGCCAAGAAGGGATTTATTCACTGATCAGTCTACTAAATTCTTTGGTGGATGATGCCTTCCCCCCACCCCCCACCTAGTAGGGGATGCAAACAATCAGCAGAGGAATGTTTTCATAAACACTGTTTTCCAGACAGTCCTTCATCTGTGGACAACTGTTGTAAAAAGGATATACCTGACCCCACCTCTCCTCATGCTGTAAAAGCAGGTTTCGGATAGATAGTCTACCTATAGAATGATATCCTGTTGTCTCAGCTAATTTCAAATATACTGTCAGCACTTAGGTACTCCCAAGTGCCAGGGAAGAGGACCTGAATGTGGGGGACGGGGAGCTCTTTAAAGCCAATCTAATAATAATTTTCTTAAAACTTGCTGAACATAAGCTAAAGTAATGTTGATAAAAATAGGAAAGTCTAGAGACCTGGCCTACAGATACAGATAACAAGAATTAAATAATCTCAGTTTATAATTCTGATGCACTATGTCCTGATAACAAAATCATTTAAACAATTTGGCACATTCACTGCTGCTACTAATATTTTAGCAAAGTTTTAGTCAAAACTAAAACTGTGTATCAAGCATCACAGAATCAAAGTACCAGTAGGAAGTAACTATGTAACTAAGTAACTCTGAATAATTTGGTATCATAGGCAACAACGTGGTCTTGTTTTGTCAACAATCAGAACAAATGTCTCTAGTCAAGAATTGAATTGTAGGGCAAGAATGAATTGAATTGGAAACTATAGTACATTGTCTGCTCACATTATCCATGTTTTGAACCAATGGTATTAATCCAATGCTTTGTTTTGTTTTTAAAAGGAGAGATGGTTCATAGAAAGCCTTACATAGCCTGCTTATTTCACTACATGGGATGAATCTCTCATTTTAACTGAGCTCAGAATTTTTTTACTGGCACTTCCTGTACGTAAGAGTAATGTTTGGGAATGTGTTTTTTCTCCAGATGCTTCTGTCCCTGGCTGCAAAATTAGACCTACTTCAGCACATGAAAAGGCTTGTTTCCTGAAAAATGCTTCATAAAACTTATGGCAGGTCTAGTTTGGAACTGCTTAATGTGTTCTTAGATTATGCTTGTGGCCTCAGACTCCACCAGGAATTTTTTTATAGAATTAAAACTCTCAGGAGAATGCTAGAAGGGTTTCATTGCAGATCCTTCACTGGCTGAAACTTAAAACACACAGTATCTTTAGCCAGGCTTTGAAAATAATTCAACTGTTCTTCTGGAGCTACTGAAGAGATGTCATCTTCAAGGAGGAGATCCAAAAGCTGTTGATTTCTTTAAAAACTCTATTCTTCATCAATGGCTCAACAGATTACCAAAAGATCTCCAGAATAATGGAATTCATTGTTACTTGTTGTTTTGCTTGTCAAAGTGCACTTTTACTTTTCATTTGATTCCAGGAGCAATAGAGAGTCATGCCAGTTAAAGGTAAAGGTAAGAAAGGGAGATGCCAGTCTGATTTACCAGAGTTACACCATCCAGAAGAAGGTACAAAGAGAAAACAAGATGACCTCAGACATGTTTTCAACTCTGTAACAATGATACCCAAACTTCTTAGGGAGAAAGAGGAAAGAATGCTATTTGTGTCTTTAGAGTTTTTTTATGTAAGAGAATGGCATACCTAAAGGTGCATCTACACAGCACCCTACACTCAAAATAAGATACGCAATTTGCACTATGCAAATTGCACATCTTATTTCAAATCTATTTAGAAATAACTTATTTTGAAATTTGGCACATCTACACAGCACGAAATTTCAAAATAACATGCTATTTTGAGCCATCCCTTATTGCTAGTGCAACAAGGTATACTGGGATGGCAAAATAGCACACGCATTATTCCAAAAAATATTTCGAAAGAATGGGCTATTTGTGTAGCTGCAGAGTAGCTATTTCTGTGCAGTGTAGATGTACCCTGAACCAAAATTAAATCCTTTAGCAAGATCTACATGCCCTGGAGATTCTGTGACAAAGCATAAGACCTGTTGTTCTTTGAACAAGTAGTCTTTCTTTTTACAGTAAAAGCTTTGTTATCTGGCACTGTTAACCAGAAAAAGTTGTTAACTAGTATTTTCAGCTAAAATACCACTGCGTTGTCAGGTGTGTGCGCCTGACTCCCACCTGTCCAGCCAGCCATTGCAGGGCTTCTGACAGATGGCACTGATCACTGATGTCAATAGTAGGTGCCTCATCCCCTTCAACCTTCCTCAAGCTGCCAGAAGTCAGATCTGCTGGTAGGGGTGGGAGGAAAGGGGGCAGAGCAATAAGCTTTGTTATCCATCACATGTAGAATAGTGATAGAAATGTAGCCGTGTTAGTCTGGTGAAGCCATGCTTCAGCTTATCCATCACAGTGAGTTAACTGGCAACTCCCATTCTCCTATGAGTGCTGGATAACAAAGCTTTCACTTGACTGATTGATTGATTGATTGAAATCTCATGTAGTCATCACTATCTTTCTGATATCATTTTTTCTTTAAGGAACATAGCACTTTCTAACATTTAGGAATGTCTTATGGGACCAGCAACATTAAATCACTCCCAATTAGAGGACATTTGAAACAGTGCTGAGAGGATTCTGATGTGAAATGAACTGTACACAGGTTTTGGTATTAAAAAGGAAAGACTTCTCAATGCAGACACACAAATGCTAGAGTTTGAGATAGGATCTTTTCTTGGTGGCGAGTGAGAGATACATCTGGTTGATCTGAACTTTAATGGAGTTGAGCTAGACGTTGAAGAAGAAGAAGAAGAAGAAGAAGAAGACGACGACGACGACGACGACGACGACGACTCCTCTTCTCATTGTCATCCTCAATGTTAGACCAACAAGTCTGGATGAATTATTCTGGTGAATGTGGGAGGCAGCTCCCAAGTCAGCCACTTTTGAGTTTGCTAACAGAAGTAAGGTACTATGAAATTGAACAAATGTAGGTCTTAATCTGGCAACTCCTTTGCTCACAGAAGTCCCACTGCAGAGAATATGGTTCATGGAGGGATTGTAAAATCAGGAAGTAGAGTTGCTTCTTTGTTACAGCACAATATATTGTGTCATTATGAGACATCAGCCTATGGAGCTGCAGGAAAAGGAGAGGGCCAGCCCCCATTCTGTTGGTTCTGAAGAACCCTGTACTCCAGTATCCCATTCCTGGAGTCCAGGTGAAATCAACAAGTCTGGGGCTGAATGTGAGCTTGCCTTTTTCATCCGAGGAGTTTCAATATCTTAAAAGTAGTCATTCTCTTGCAGAGTAATTTCAGGAACCAACTAGAAAGAGAGACTGTAGAACTTGCCTTCATATACAAATTTGACATATTTACCCAGGAACTGAACAAAGACATTAACTCGATACGCTGTTATATTCAACACCCAAAATGACATCAAAAGCTAAATATTGGACACTTACAGCCCACTCTATTAGACTCATTTAGCACGGACACTATAATTGACAGGGTTTTTTTTTTTCCTTCCTCCCTGTCCCCTTTTTTTCTGCTTTAAATTTTGGGGGTTTCTGTGTCCCTCTGTGCCTGTTGCTCCATTCAAAAATAAAACTCTTTTTCGAAAGATCCTGTACTCCTCAAAAAATGAGGTTTACAGGATCTTTTGAAAAATGGTTTTATTTTTGAAAGACTCCGGTCTAAACTGCCAAGTTTTTTTTTTTTTTTTTTTTTTTTTTTCAAAAAAGCCCCGTTTAAAAAAAAAGCGGCAGCCACCATAATGCAAATGAAGCATGGGATATTTAAATCCTGGCTTTATTTGCAATATCTACATGCCTAATTTACATCCTTTACTAAAAAAGGGATGTAGTCTAGACACAGCCTTAGAGACAACCCACTTCTTCTGATGAATGGAGAGGTCTCTGTTGTAAAATAGACATTAGAAAGGCCCCTTTTCCTTGTTTTCACACCTGACCCTATCTTCAAATGGGGGAGGATCAAATAGTATAATTGTATGTACTGGAATGTATTTGCATGCAATTACATTGAGTACAATTTTAATTGTCTGAGAGATATCATATTTAACTGCCAAACAGGCCTTTATCTTTTTCTGGAACTCACTTCCCAGCTTCTGGGGAAGATCTTTGCTTTTGTAGGGTATTTCTTATCTCCCTGTGGGTTAAACAATTCAGAGAATGTCTAAGTGATAGGAGCTTGCTACGAATGAGGGTGAGGGTGGGAATTAGTGTTATGAAAGGGGTCTTCCTTCTAATTGTGTAGAAGGATCTGAAACTCCTTCGGCCTGTGTTCTTGCTCCAGTCCAGCAGAGTATTTAGGCATGCCAAAGTGAGTGATTACTCACATACTTAAAATTAAATGCTCTGCCTGATTTGGGCCTTGTTTTATGTATCATGTTGGTCCAAGTTAAACTTCAATCTTTTCCAAGCAGAAAACTTGCCTTTTTACAAGATTGTAAAGCACTTTATTCACTTTTCATAGCTGTATAAAAAACAATAATATTCACTTGCATATCTGAGGGAGAATTTCCCAGGGAAAGCACCAAGATAATTATTAAAGAAAATCTCAGGAAGAAATAAGTTTGAATTAATTGGGCTTGACTGACAAAAGATTTGCTTATATTTTCATACACTCTACTGTGGCAGACGGGTGTGGTAGATATGTCATATACTGAAAATACAGAGTTTGCATTTTGCTCTTTTTGCTACTTAGTAGTGAGAAGCAGCAGTAACATTTAAAAAACATGTAGAATCTTAGCTAGTGAGCTCTTTGATCTTGAGTCTATTTAATCTTGGGTCAAGATCAAATTCATTTTTTTTTACCGTATAATGTGCCTGTGCCTATGCCCTGATCCTACAGCTATTGAAGATAATGGAAGTTTTTCAGAAGGCTATGGATCCAAACTTATATCCTATATTTCCAGGGGAATGGACTCAATGATATAATGTGTCTTTTTATATGTAACTTCTATGATTCTTTGATCCCAATTAATCCTTCAGTTGTTAATAATCCCATTGTACACCTGTAAATAAATATACCTGCCATTGACTTCAGTGGGATCTAGGACAGGCTTCAAATGAATTTAGGGTTGACAATATGACAGATATCTATTGTTTTGGAGACTGTTATAGGAAAGAAGTTTGATTTCTCTGAGCCATACTAGAAGTAATGAACTCTGAATTGCTCAGGAATTCTTGGCTTGTTAATATTGTATCTGTCAGCTTACTTTCCATCCTAAAAGAGCATATGATCTATAATCTCAGGACATTAACTGCTTTATGCCTGTATTATACAGGCAGTCCCCGGGTTACGTACAAGATAGGGACTGTAGGTTTGTTCTTAAGTTGAATCTGTATGTAAGTCGGAACTGGCTTCCAGATTCAGCCGCTGCTGAAACTGATGTTTCAACAGCGGCTGAATCTGGAGGCCAGTTCTGACTTACATACAGATTCAACTTAAGAACCCCAGGCATCCCCAAGTCAGCTGCTGCTGAAACTGATCAGCGGCTGATTCCGGGAAGCCCGGGGCAGGGGCTTCCTGTAGTCAGCCACTGGTCAGTTTCAGCAGCTGCTGATTTGGGGACACCTGGGGCAGAGCAGCTGGGGTGCTGCTGGGTTGGTCCAGTGGCGCCCAGAGCGGCGCTACGGGACCAACCAGCAGCGCCCCAGCTGCTGTACCACAGGCGTCCGGAGCAAAGCCGCGGAGCACGGGGGCAGCGGGACAGCCCAGACGCGCCGTGGCTATCCTGCTACCCTCGGGCTCCATGGCTTTGCTCTGCTTTGCTCCCCATCCCCCTGGTCTGCAGACCAGGGGGACGGGGAGCAAAGCGGTGGAACACGCGGGCAGCGGACAGCCCAGACACGTCTGGGCTGTCCGCTGGCCACGTGCTCCGCGGCTTTGCTCTGCTTTGCTCCCCGTCCCCCTGCATACCAGGGGGAGGGGGAGCAAAGTAGAGTAGAGCAAAGCCGCGGAGCACGCGGCCAGCTGACAGCCCAGACGCATCTGGGCTGTCAGCTGGCCACGCCGCTTTGCTTCCTCTCCCTGGTCTGCTGGAGCCCAGGGAGAGGGAGGACCCCGTTCGTAACTGCGGATCCGACATAAGTCAGATCCGCATAACTTGGGGACTGCCTGTATAGATATAAATAAAAATAGAGAAATGAAGGAAATTATTCTAATTTTTTTGCCCTGGCCAACCTTCAGTTTGGATAATTATAGTCCATATATCCTTTGGATGAATCTTTAGATATAAAGAAACATTGAATGTATAGCCTTCTAAATAAAGGACATATACTTCATTCAGTGGGTTGAACAATCTTAATTAGCAGCTACTGGAGTATCAATAGGTAAATATTGATAATTATATAGGGAAAGTAATAGAAATCCTTTATCAAGGCGGCAGAGTACTAAAGTATGGTCCCTAATTCATGCCAAGATTTACATGCAGCCAAACATTTGTGAAAATCTGAATTTGTTGTCTATATATTTTGCTGTTTCAACAAAAGTGTGGCAAAGAAAAAAAATAAACATGTTCCTGCATTTTAACTATAAAAATTTTCCACTTATAGCTCATGTATTAAAATACAATCTTGTGCATATGATGTAAGTCATGCAGATTCAGTCCAGAAAAGCCCTTAAATGTGCTTAATTGTAAGTATATTAGCTTTTCATGTCCTTACAATTAAGAACATCGGAGCTTATAACTATGAAAAAGCACCAAGAGCCAAAATCTGTTCTTGGATTGATTCCAATGTGAGGTGCACAGGCACTTCTGAGAGAAGAATTTGCCCTCAAAACTTCACAGTACCAGTGAAACTGGCATGAGTACACTTTTGGTCTGTAGGTTTATACTACAGTGGAAGGTCAAATTAAGATATACACCTCCAGCTACGTTAATTACATGTATATTAAATCAAGTTTCTGCACAGTCCACACAACATGAGGCTGACTGGAGCACACGTGCCCATCGGCTTCCCTTACTCCCCCGAGTAGCAGGACTACTGGCACTGACGGAGGTGCCCTCTGAGTTTGATCTAGCGGGTCTTCACAGACCTGCTAAATCGAACCTCAGAAGATCAATTATGGCAGCATCCATCTTCCATGTACTGTAGGCATGGTCTTAGAAACTAACTCCTACATAAAGCTTGGTCCTGCAAGGTATGAAGCATTCTGACCTGTCTGCAAAGAATTAAGCATGCACCTAATTTTAAGCATGTCAGTACTTTTATGCTTAAAGCAAAGCATGTGCTTAAGTTCTTTGCATGATTCACCCTATCAAACTTGTGTGGTATTTGGACCGAAAGGTGTCCTGAATGTACACAGTGCGTATCCACAAACACTTCTACATGTAGTCATGAGTCTTACAACCATACTACACCGCACAGGCCCAGAAAGTTGGAGGGTAAGAAACTGTAAAGCTTCCTGTTCCTAGGGCTGACTGACTGGGGACCAGCCAGCATCCCCGCACTAAAACAGAGCAATGTCAGTGTTTGCCTTACACCCATAGTCACAATGGGTCTTTCTGACCCCCAACATTTGCCTTGACCATCCTTAACACGTGAGGGACTGGACAGAGCTCATATAGACCCTGCAGGATCATCTCTATGGTCCTCTAGATTTAAATCACATAGAGGGAATTTGCAAATGGCTGATTAAACACTTTCTGGCAACTTTCTGCCAAATGTACTGAAGCATCCTGTCCTTGTTAGAGAAAATTAATACATAATCATAACATGTCTAGCTATATGTTGCAGCAGAAATGCACAGAACAGCACATACTGTAACAGAGGTCTTTTCTTTAAACCAGTTCCAACTTACTTATATGGAACAGATGAAAAGAATCTTTAATGAAGTGGTTAAAACACATTGCACAAACAAGTCTCGTGTGACTAAGGAAAACAGTTGGACAGCATAGGGAGTTGATGCTTTCACCTCTTTCTGCTCCAGGGAATTGCAGAATCGTATAACATAGATTTTGCTCAGTGTTTTTTGATCCAACAAAAATTTCCTTTGCGGGAATTCAGAAATCACTTTACCGACAGGTAAAGAAATGGCTGTTTTAAATTTACTCTGATTGTATCATATTTTTTTCCCCAAAGTTTTGGTTTTAACTCATCTTCCCCAGAAAAGTAAAGATGGGTGTGTATTCAGGTAGGCTGCTTTTCTAGCCCAAAGGGAGGTTGCAAAATACACATCTGGATCACAATGTACAGTGTATTCCCTCCAGTCTCGAGCAGATTTAATTGTATGCTGAAGTATATATGTGGGTGGTCTCAGAGCCCTTTTAATAAAATAACACCAATGGATATGTGCTGGTCTTTAGTTTTTCTTTGACAGAATTTTTTCAAAGTATTTCTGGATTTTGCTATCTGTAGTTAATACCCAGCGATATCATTAGGAACTTCCAGTACTGAAGAATATATATAGTACTCCGGGTTAAAAGGTTCTCTAAATGGATCCCTCCCTGAACAAAAACAAATGGAGAACTCTTGTAAATTTCAGGTAAACCACATCAGTGATACAGAAACCACATCAAGGCCTTATAAACCTCTTGCAAACAACCAAGGAACCACATCACTCATGGTGAATATGATATTAGATATGTGAAATGTGTCTATTTCTTTTACAATATATTAACTAACCTAGCAATGTATAGATGGACATGAATCATGCAAAGTACATGCTCATGAATTCCAGATGTGATTTTTTTTCTGGGTAAACATTTGCCAGAAATGGGTTAGTTTTGAATTAGAGCTAAGCAAAATGTAAAACTTAGATGATAGGTACATTGTGATGTTGTGAACCTAGGCCTGTGTGTATCCTGGCCTCCACCCACTGTCTACTGAAACCTAGCAAACCAAGAAGCTAGTAGTACTGTAGCCTCAGCAAATGTTACCCATGGGAGCCCTGACTGGAGGGTATCCTGGCTCCCTTGATTGGTCCAACCACCAAAAGGATGCATAGGAAGCTGTCTGAGGAAGTTGGTGACTTCCTGCTGTAGCTGCACGGGACACAGTTTATGCTAGATCCTGCCTCAGTTCTGCCTTTGCTGCAGTCTCCACCATGTTCCTTCTCTGTGCCTGATCCTTATCACTCCACTGGTTTCTGTCCTTATGCTGTGCTTCTATCTGTCAGTTACTAGTCCCCACTCTGGCCACTCTGATCCTGACTTGACCCTTGGCTCTGCCATTTGGTATCTGACCCTGGCTCTGACCCTCAGCTTTATTTGCTGGCTCAGGTTCTGTTAATTGGCAATTGACTCTGATGCTCAACCTTGGCTCTGTTACCCAACCTGGATACTTTCTCTGATCATTAGGCAGGACATCCTACATCCTACATCCCATAATACATATCCCTTTAGGCCAAAAATGTCAGAATAGCAACAAGAACCTCTTTTTTTCCCAGTAGGTTTCAAGACACTGGTGGGAGGTAGTGATGTAATATAATTTACATGTAGATCCCGTATGTAATTTAGAGATGTTAAATATTGGTTAATCGAATAGTCGCATAACCTCGCCAATTCTTATTGGTTAGTTGACTATTCTATAGTCCCCGGGGGCAGGGCTGTCAGCCAATGCAATCCATCCCCACTCCCAAGGAGCGCCCTGCTATTCCGCGCTGCTGCCTCTGTATCAGAGGCAGAAGCGCAAGGTGTTGAGCAGGAGCTGGTCTGTAAGGGGAGGCCAGCTGCTTGTCCTCCCAGGCTGCTGCCAGAACTGGGCTGGGCTGCCTGGCCGCCTACCTCCTATAACACTTTAAAAGCAGAGCCACAGTGGGGGTAGATCCCGGAGCCATTGTAAGCCAGGACTGAGACAGGCTATTGGCCAGCCTGAAAAAAAATTTACCGGCGGGATGAGGAAAGGAAATGTAAGTGGTCTATAGCATTACTCTATAAGCTTTTGCTTATCAGTTAATCAGATCGTCGACTACACTATTACATCCCTAATGTAATTTGCATGAAATATTTCAGCTGATTTTTCATAGATAGTTTATATCTAAAAGTCAATAGAGTGCTAAGGGTTGGGGAGGGGACTATAGTACAGGGCAGCCAGTGGAGAGAGGTATAATGCCAGTATAAGGCATAATATCTAAGGGTATGTCTACACTACCCTCCTAGTTCGAACTAGGAGGGTAATGTAGGCATACCACACTTGCAAATGAAGCCCAGGATTTGAATTTCCCGGGCTTCATTTGCATAAGCGGGGAGCCGCCATTTTTAAAACCCCGCTGGTTCGAACCCTGTGCCGTGCGGCTACACGGGGCACGAACTAGGTAGTTTGAACTAGGAAGCCAAGTTCGAACTACCTAGTTCGTGCCCTGAGTAGCTGCGCTGCACGGGGTTCAAACCAGCGGGGTTTTAAAAATGGCGGCTCCCCACTTATGCAAATGAAGCCCGGGAAATTCAAATCCCGGGCTTCATTTGCAAGTGCGGTATGCCTACATTACCCCACTAGTTCGAACTAGCGGGGTAGTGTAGACATACCCTAAGGGACTCCCTGACGGGAGTATAGTCAGAAACAGTACTTGCTTTGCCTGCACAAAACGTACCACTGCTCTTTCCCCACCCATTGTCATGTTACTTCTTCCAGCAGCAGCACACTTCTATTTACTGCTTAGAAGCAGCTGCATTTGGGCTGTTTCCTGGGGAATGGGAAGTAGAGTCTCCCTTCATTCTTTCCTTTCCTCCGCTCTCTTCCTCCCCCGGTATACTTGCCATGCGGAGCAGGGGTCATTCACTTTGTCTGTGTTGCAGATGTGGTTGAGAAGCAACTAGGAGTTAATTCCTTGCAGACAATATTACCCAATATTGTGCACATGTGCCTGCTGTCATAGGCTCACATAAGTTAGACATGGAAAAAACTGCCTAGTTTATCTAGTCCAGCCTGCTGCCAGTATAGGATCTTTCAGGTTACATGTATTTATGCTTGTTGGTCACTTTTCCTGTCAAACTAACTAATTTACATGGTCTTAAAGAGAGCTAGAGAGCAGTAAATATATCACTGGTTTATCCTACCACACATGCTATGACTTCATTATCAACCACCATTCCCCTCGCAACTCACTAGATAACAATGGCTAATATGACGAATAGTCTAGTAGCACCTTAAATATTAATAAAACGTGTAGATGGTATCATGAGCTTTTGTGTGCACAATCCATCCCAAGAAGTGGGTTGTGCCTTTGAAAGCGCATGATACCATCTACACGTTTTATTAATATTTAAGGTGCTACTAGACTATTCGTTCTTTTTAAAAGTTTTTCTAGTTACAGACTAACTCGGCTACCCCTCTGAAGCTCAATGGCTAATTTGATCAGATTATGAACCAGTATTGTTCTATCTGATGGTGAGCTAATCATTAGTGATGATAAACCTGCAATTAATGTATCTACAATTTATTCCTGGTGATTAAACTTCTTGTGTATTAATATATATATAATTTAGAACTCTGAACTTTTTGATAAAGATAACATTAAAAGGGGCCTGTTAGGAGGTGCAGGGAAAGATGTACAGAAGATTATAAGCATGGCCACAATCACACTGCGCCATCTAGACCAGTATCCTCTCTTCCGACAGTGATCACCATCAGAGGCAATGAACACAACAAGGCAATTATCAAGTGATCCATCCCATCATCCAGGTCTAGCTTCTGGTAATCAAAGGTTGTAGGATGCCCCAAGCATGGGATTGTGTCCCTGACCTTCTTGGCTGCTAGCCATTAATGGATCTAGTCTCTATAAACATATCTAATTCTTTTTTGAACCCAGTTATACTTTTGATCTTCATAACATGTCCTGGTGGTAAGAGTTCTACAGGCTGATTTCTTCATTGTGTGAAGAAGTAGTTTCTTATGTAGGGCCTTGCCTGCACTATAGAGTTTTGTGGACAAATGTATGTCAGCAGTCAAAAAATGCTATAATAAAAATGGCATTGCATGTTCACACTCACTCCCTCTGTTGGCATAGTGCCTCCACAGTTTGGGGGGGCACTATCATCGATAGCACAAGCAATGCACTGTGGGTAGCTATCCTACAGTCCAGTTAAACATCTTCTGCTACTAGGTCTTGTGAGAAAGTAGAGCGGATTGTGGTGCATCTTTGGACTGGATTTAATGTCCCATGATCCATTGGTTTCTGTCCCAGCATTCTATGGGCTTTCAACTTTCTTTCATAGCATTTTTCAATGGCCCTTGTTTGCTGTTGATGGAGACATCTCTGCATGAAGGGATGGATCCTGCAGTGTACTCCTATGTTCTGATAACTGCCACGAAGAAATCGTGGAAGACCTGGCATACCCCTTATAGCCATGGCTCATGAAATCTTACATGGGACAACAGTAAGGAGCAGTTAAACAACAAGCTGAGGAGGTGCCAGATGATAGTGGAATGTTCCTTTGGCAGATTAAAGGCATGCTACTGATTCATTTATGATCTCAATGAAGATAATATCCCCATGGTCATAGACATGTATTGTATTATCTTTGTGAAGTTAAGGGTGAAAGCTTTGCTCACAGCTTGAGGCAGACTGCTTGGCTTCTGATTTTGAGCAGCCAGATACCAAGTCTATCAGAAGGGCCTGGAGGGGGGAAATTAAAATCAGGGAAGCTTTGAGGGAACATTTTGAAAATGAGAGCCAGTAATGTTTATCTTTGTGATTGGTACTGCAATGTGACATTATGCTTTGTGGGAAAGGAGATATCAGGGAAAGGGAATACTTTCAGAGCTGAGTATAGGTCCAGCTATCATTTTGAAAGCTGTGCAAGAGGGTGGAATGAAGGGGAAACTGAGAAGTCTCAGAAAGCAGAATGGACTATGCAGGCAGAGTTGAGGGGGGCACAGAAAAGATTTTTGAATGTGTTGCCAGAGTGAAGGCACAAATCTGTTCCATCTGCATTATTATTTAAGACTTCAAATTTGCATTTGCTCCTCCATTACTTGAATCATCCACTCAGTAGCATCCTTTACAACACACATCATCATCTAACTCCACCTCTTCATCAATGACTTCGTCATCCAAGTTAGGTCCCCTTTCCTCCATATCCAGGCCTGCCAAAGTATCCATGGGGGCTTTTGGCAGTGGAGTGGGGGTTGCCACTGAGGAAACCATCCAATTTCTTGTAGAACCAACAGGTCTTAGGTGCAGTGCTTAGGTTTGCCTCCCTCTCCTTACAGTATACCCAGGGGAGTCAGAGTAAGAAGTCCTCCAGCTTGACATTATTTTACAATAAAGGCTCGTAGCGTAGACACACACTATGTTATTTCAGAATAACATCTGTTATTCCAAAATAACGCTGCTGTGTAGATGAACTCACAGTGTTTATGATGGAGGGTAGGGCTAAGGTCCAGAGTGACCTAGACAAATTGGAGGACTGGGCCAAAAGAAATCTGATGAGGCTCAAAAAGAACAAGTGCAAAGTCCTGAACTTAGAATAGAAGAATCCCAAGCACTGTTACAGGCTGGGAACTGACTGGCTAAGCAGCAGTTCATCAGACAAGGACCTGGGGATTACTGTGGGTGAGAAGGTAGATATAAGTCAACAACGCATCCTAGTAGCCAAGAAGGCTAATGGCATATTGGGTACCTTAATAGAAGCATTGCCTGCACATCTAGGAAAGTGATTATTCCCCTTTTTTCAGCAGTGGTGAAGCCACATCTGGAGTACTGTGTCTAATTCTGGGTCCCCCCCCCCCATTATGGAAGGGATGTGGATGCATTGGAGAAAGTCCAGCAGAGGGCAACAAAAATTACTAGGGTGCTGGAGCACATGACTTATGAGGAAAGGCTGAGGGAACTGGGATTATTTAGTCTGAAGAATAGAAAGGGGGGAGCCTTCAAGTACCTGAAGAGGGAGTTTTAAAAAGGATGGAGAGAGGCTGTTCTCAGTGGTGACAGATGGCGGAACGAGGAGCAATGGTCTCAAGTTGCAGTGGGGGAGGGTGTCTAGGTTGGATAGCAGGAAAAACTATTTAACTACAAGGGTGGTGAAGCACTGGAATAAGTTACCTAGGGAGGTGGTGGAATCTCCATCCCTAGAGGTTTTTAAGTCCCACCTTGACAAAGCCCCGGCTGGGATGATTTAGTTGGAATTGTTCCTGCTTTGAGCAGGGGGTTGGGCTTGATGACTTCCTGTGGTCTCTTCCAACCTTATGATTCTATGCAAAAATGTTGATGGTGGTGGATAGTAATGGGTTGAAACAGTTATAAAATTCCCAGTGAAGTAACTATACTGGCTTTCTTTTGTTTCCTTATATATACCCATGCCTCCATAAAATCCACTCCAATTCATCTCATGAAGTGAAGGCTCGTGAAATAAAAGGAAATAATTCATCTCATGAAGTGGGTTTTACCCACGAAAGCTTATTACCTAATTAATCTGTTACAGTACATCTACACAGCTGGGCTAATGTCAAATTAAGCTACTCAACTTCAGGTATGTCAATTGTGTAGCTTAAGTCAAAATAGCTTAACTCGGCTATTGGTGCTGTCTACACAGCAGAAGAATGCTCTTCCTTCAACTTCCCTTATTTCTCATAAAATGGGGCTACCATGAGTCAGAGTAAGAAGTCCTCCAACTCAACATTTCAAAATAAAGTCTTTTAGTGTAGATGCACACTATGTATTTCAAAATAACATCAATTATTCCAAAATAACGCTGCTGAGTAGACTTACCCTATATCTCTAAGCCCTGGTCTATACTAGGAAGTTATTTCAAAATAACTCCCCTTATTTTGAAATAACAAGTGGAGCATCCATACTACCAAGCTTGTTATTTCAAAATAAGGGGCTGGTTATTTCAAAATAAGAACTCCTGCTTCTCTTGGGCTACGTCTACACTGGCATGATTTTCCGGAAATGCTTTTAACGGAAAAGTTTTCCGTTAAAAGCATTTTCGGAAAAGTGTGTCTAGATTGGCAGGACACTTTTCCGCAAAAGCACTTTTTGCGGAAAAGCATCTGTGGCTAATCTAGATGCGCTTTTCTGCAAAAAAGCCCTGATCGCCATTTTCGCGATTGGGGCTTTTATGCGGAAAACAAATCTCTGCTGTCTACACTGGCCCTTTTGCGCAAAAGTTTTTTGGAAAAAGACTTTTGCCCAAATGGGAGCAGCATAGTATTTCCGCAAAAGCACTGACAATCTTACATGAGATCATCAGTGCTTTTGCAGAAATTCAAGCGGCCAGTGTAGACAGCTGGCAAGTTTTTCCGGAAAAGTGGCTGCTTTTCTGGAAAAAGTGGCCAGTCTAGACACAGCCCTGGAGAATAAGCTTATTTTGAAATAGTTATTTTGGGAGTTATTTTTTTAAATTTAGTTATTTCAAAATAATTTCCTAGTGTAGATATGCCCTAAGGTACCACAAGATGCCTTGTTTTTGAAGATACAGACTAACATGGCTACCCCTCTGAGACGATATTGGGGAAGTGGGATGGAGGTGGATGTGACGTATGAGAGGCAAGAACACTGGACTTGTTTTCTCAATGAAGGTGAGTTGAATGTTATTATACAAGGACCTTGGTTCAATAAACGCCTGCTGTGCGTGCTGTCCCATTAAAGAATATTCAGTCTAATGAGGGTACGTGGATCATGTTGTCAGACTTAATGTACAGATCAATGTAAATTTATCTTAGGATTTAGGGTGGCACATGGGTGGTCATGCAGGGGCAAAGTTATAATTGTTTTGGGTTCCAGACCTCTGCCTTTCCATTTTTGTTAACTTTTAACTCCAGGCTGGATAAAGTATGAGTGCAGGAGAAGATTCTGGCCTGGAGGAGGGGTGTAGGAGAGTGCAGGATCTAGGAGGGAGTTGTGACTTGGAGAAGGCTGGAAGAGAGGATACAGAGGGTTTGGGTGGAAGAGGGGATACAGAGGGTTTGGGTGGTGGCCTGAGGAAGGTAGTAGGGAGGAAAGAAGGGTTGGGGGGCTGGGAAGTGCTTACCTAGGTGGCTCCCAGCCAGCAGCCCTGTAGGAACCTGAGACAGGCTCCATGCTTGTCTACTGGGTGACTGCTCCACCTTGCTCTGCTCCAGCACAGGGAGCGGGTAGTGATGGAGGGAGAAAACTTCGCTCACTGCGCTGCCTCCAGCAAAATTTCTCAGTTCCTATTGACCAGAAACTGGACAATGGTAGTTGAGGGATTTTTCTAGGGGTTGGGGACGGCACACAAAACCTCCCTCTCCCTCCCCAGCCTCCAGAACAATTAGCAGCCAGCTGTTTAAAGCAGCATGAGCTGCTTAGTAGCAAGGGCCCTGGCAAGGCGGTCGTGGGCCGGATCCAGTGGCTTTGCAAGCTAGATTCGTCCTGCTGGCTTCACCTTGCCCACCCCGATCTGTATAATTCTCTATTAAATTCTAGTCAGTTTAAAAATTCTATACAAAGTTTATTATTTTTCACTGAATTCTAAAATACTTTCTCATTAATTTATTAGCTAACCGTAAAATGGAATAAAATAATTTTCAGTTGAGGATATTTTCAAGCCTTTTAAAATCTGTGGAGATAAATAGAAAGTTATTCTCCTGTTTTAGAACACACTCCTCTCTTAGGATCAAATCTTGTCTCTGCCAATGCCATGGACACAGAAGTCCTAATTACTAAAGAACTTTCATGGTCCCACGATGCTGAGGGGGAAACAGATTGTGGCACAGCACTCTGAGGGCGTGATCCAAAGCTCACTGTAAATCGCTCACTCATTGGAAAGTGTGAAGGTGCAGGGCCAGTCCATGAGTGAAAGCTGTCTGCTGCAGGGCATACCAGGGACTCTGGAAGAAGCAGGTGTATGCCTATGCAAATCTTGGGTCAAAAATTCATGTGATGGCAGGGTACCAAATCATTCAGAACTTTTCAGAGATGTGACATTCTTAGAGGCTAAGGCCTGGTCAGAGAGGGGATGGGTAAGTTAAGCATAAAACCTGAAGTCCATTCTCCATTTGTGTTTCCCCATTGTTTTGTGGTTCACTGCCAAACTTGCCACTATGTGTTTTACTGGGCTTCTGAAGACAAGTGAGCAATAAACGGACCAAATTACTTCCTAATCCATCAGCACACAATGGAAAAAATAAGTTTAAAGTAATCAATGGGAAACTAATTAACGGCATTCAAATTAGTGCCCTTGCTAGGATTTGATTATGACTGTTTGGTTAAGTTGCACATGACAGGATCACTGGTAATCTTTGGCATGAGAAACTGATTAAAAAGGGGGTGCTTTTACGTCAGTTATATTTTTCTCTTAAAGATTCCCACAAACAATCTGTTGGCATCGCACGAGTCTTTCCTAATGAAGCCTGCAGACTGGGCAGAAGGGAATACTTTGAGTGAAAATGTGCCAGAACCTTTCTTGAGTTATAAATGCATTCAAACAATTATGTGCATTTTTTTCCAGGTTGCAAGAATGAAAGGTAAGTGCCCTCTCAATGCTTTGTTCCACTGAACCATGAACTCTGCACCTCCCTGGAAAGATGATCACAGGCACACATGTTCCCACGGTTGCAGAGATGTTATGTTTGTTTCAAAGAAAAATATAAATTACGGGGGGAAATTGGCTCCTCTTCTAATGCTGCACATTTTCCAAATGGATCTCTACAAGGTCAAGCCAGGTTTCGCATGAGACAATCTCTTGCTAGAAAAGCTACGGAATGCTCTCACTTATGACAAAAAGACCCTGTTCACGGGAGGTATATTGGTTTTACAAGCCAACATTGCAATGTGCTGAGCACACAGCTCCTGTGTTGTTTTGATTCTACAGGTTGAACATCTCTACTCCGGCACCCTTAGAATCTGACCGGTGCCGAACCAGAGAATTTGCCAGACCACGGGAGATGAATCTAGTCTAGCAGCATTGCCAACACTTCCACTGCTTACTGGGCTCTGAGAAGACATTTAGGGGGAAATTAGAGCTAAATAACAATGCAGAACACTGAGAGCCAGGACTGGAAATAAAATGCTCCTAATTTCAAGGTTTTCCAAAGGGTATACTGGCAGGATGGCTATCCACTTCAGAATCCTACAATAGTCCACAGTTTTTTCCAGTTTATGGGAAACCCGTTAGCTTTGCTCAGTGTAAGGCTGAGCACTCTAACTCTGCATATGCTATGCCACTGGTAGCCAGGCACCTATGAGATTAGACGTATTTCTTGGCTAGTATTTCTCCCTTGCCTCACTGATGGGTGGGAAAGAAGAGCTGGCTAATAAATCAGAGATCATAAAATCATAAGAGTGTAGGACTGGAAGAGACCTCAGTAGCCATCAGTTCAGTACAGGCCCACTGATGGGGGCAGAGGCGACAATTGCCACTGTGCCTGGAGATTCAAAGAGGCCCAGAGCCCCGGGCCCTTTTGAATTGTTACAGGAACACCTGACGCTTGTCTCTAATGGCTGGGGAGGGAAGGGTAGTGCCAGGGTCTGCTGGCTGACCTCAGCTCTACTCCTTCTGCCCTCAGCCCTGACCCTTCCAGGGACACAGAGCCAATGTCCCTCCACCTTGCCATGGGGCCCACAGTGGCTATCAGCTCTGCTGGTCCAGTACCTTGTACTCAAGGCAGATCTATATAATAACTTCACCATATCGAGCAGGTGTTTGTCAAACCTGTTCTTAAAAACTTGCAATAATTGAGATTCCAAAACCTTCCCAGGCAATTTGTTCCAGTGCTTGTCTACCCTAATGTCCATCCTAAACCTCCCTGGCTGCAATTTAAGCCCATTACTTGTTGTCCTATCATCAGAGATAAAAAAAAGAACAAATTTTCACTCTCCTTCTGTCAGCTTTTTATATACTTGAAAATGGTTATGCCTTTCATCGCTACGACAAGTCCCTCTGATTTCTTTACACTCACTGAGATACTGCCTCTGCTTTTTGCCACTGAGTGTTCTCACCATAGCATCAGAATCCTCAGGCTTCTACAGAATATCTCCCTATGAAGTCCCCATGTGTATATGAGAGTGTTAATGCTGAAGGGAGCTGCTCTCACTGCTCTAGCACCAATGTCATGGGGTGCATGCACAGATGCTTTTTTGTATCCAATTTCTTGTCAGCATAACTCTGTAAATAGTCCATAAACATTCAAGTCTTCGGTCACAGCACAAACTGGTGTTTACCAGTCAATGAGAGGAAGTTTCCAATGGAATTTGCCAGCATTGTGCAGTAGTTTAATCTTCCATCCAATGAGCTAAAATCAAGGTCAGGGGACACTGAATCATGAGTTCAGGACATCTTGGCTCTGACATATGAGATTTTGTTTTCTAGTCAGAATTCTTTGTTGTGGGGGAAAAGAGCCCGAAGGTTCTCACAGACCTAGGTAAAATTCTCACAGATCATTCATCTTTCCAGTCATTGTTTCAAAACGATTTCTATAGGGCCAATTTCTGTGCTGAAATATCAGAGCTACCTTCAGTGGGAGTTGCACATATTCCAGGGAAGAGTTTTTCTTTTAAAAATGGAAATAAACAATTTAAGTAAATTTGTGACTCATTGCATAATTGCTGACGAGCCGAATTTGATACCCATCCACACCCTTTCAGGATTTATAACTTTGCATTATATCTGCATGAATCTTAAAATACAAGGTAACCCGGGCAATTTTTTGTTTCCAATTTTGCACACTGACAGAATCTAGACTTTTACTGGTTTAATTTTAAATGTCTTTGGTTTACACAAATGAAACATGTCATCATGCAATGAATCTATAATAATATGAAGTGGAAAAATATTCTAAAAGGAGCTACAATACTCAGATTTATAATACAGTGGTGGAGGGAAAAGGAGAGTCTGAGACCCTCTGATTTCTGAGTTCCCCAAAACTGACTTGCCCATTCCCTACCTCATCTGTCTTGTGAGGGATTTCCCTCCACCGAAAGGAGATGGGGTGTAAATTTCAGGGGCTCTTGTCTCTGTACCTGTAATAGCCCAAAGTCAGTTGTCGCAGAGAAACTTGAGAGGCTGAAGGTACTAACTCTACAAGTAACACTTCTGAAAATCTTAGCAGAGAGATTAACAATTGAATAGAATGAAACTAGCATCTGATCCCTAAAGATACTCCCTCCAGAATAGACTTGAGGTATATTAGTAGAGTTATATGAGGAAACTTGCATTCCTGATGCATGCGCTATAATTATTCCATGTATAAAAAGGACCTGACAGCTGCCAATCCATCACCTTTTCTTAACACAGCATTCATTTTAAATTATTAGTATACCACCAAGTATGTGTTTACCCTGTCAACAAAGCTATTATTATTCCATTAGGTAAATAATGCTTTGTAGGAGGTGAACCAATTCCAATAAAATAATGACTGACCCACAGTTCAAACATTTTGAGGTTTGGAAATATTTGGTAAACTCACAAATAAAAACCAAAATCACATCTGCATATGTTTTTGTTTTGTTTCTAGCCAAGGACGTGACAGCAAACCACTGTAATGGTTCTTCTTGCTCTATGTCTGGGCTGGCTGAAACCAAAGAGTGCTGAGAGATTTGCAGGAAACCCAGTTCTGATGAGAATGCCAGTCCATTTCCAAACCAAAGAGGTTTGCAACCTAACTGAACTTCTTTCCGAGGTCTGCCCATTACTAACAACCAGAACTGTATGAAAAATGTTATGAAACTCAGAAGTCTGAAAAACTCATCTGGTTTTGTCATAGTCTAAATTTAACCCTAGCTCACTTAATGTTTGCATCACCCTCAGCCCCAGAGCAAGGACCTACTGTGCTTCAAGTAGGGTTTCCATAAGTCCAGGTTTTCTAAGACACATCCTCTTTGTTTAAAACATCCTGAAGTTCAGAAAAAGCCCTTCCTGGTCTACTTCCTGCTTGGTCCCTCCTCTCCATCCACAGCTGATTGGTTCATTCTCCTGCAAGCCATAGGAACCAGATCCTACCCACCCTGGCTCTGGCTGCTTTCTTTCATGAAGGCACTGACTGACAGCTGTCCCTGCATCCTGGTCTCACACCAGCCACCTTGCTACTGTGACAAGAAGCAACACTAACCCCCTCCTCCTTTGAGGAACCTTGCTTCAGGTTCCTGCTCCAGCATCCCTAACCATACTCCTTCCCCCAACTCCTTCCAGATCCAGTATGATCTAGTCCTAAACCAGGGGAAAGTGATTCAGCCAAGTGTTGGTGATTCATTCAAACCTTAAACTCAAAAAATTAAATCTCAGGGAGTTGAACCCTTATGAATTGAATCCAAAGGGAGGTTTTGCATGAATCCTTTTTAACTGCAAATACTGAATTTCACACAACTCTGCATGAATGCCTTAGCCTTTGTGCACTACTGTAGCTTTAAAAATACCAGTATAATAGACTGATTTATGTGGTTGAGATCAAGGACAGGCTGCAGTTTAAAATACAGGCCTGTAAGGAAACTCAGCAGAATTGGATTTGTATTTGTTTATTATTTCAATGAATAGACAACATACTCACAATGGGCCTTTTCTGCTTTTGACCTAGAAGTACCAATGTCTATTTGAAGCAATGTTTTATTTTTATAGATTAAAATTTTCACAGTTGCAGGTAATTATTGGGGGGTGTCAGAAAATAGAGGTCAGAGAAGAATTGTCAAATGACAGAAGCTGATATTTTTTAAAAAACTAAAGCTTTAAAACTGTTAAAACACATTGTTAATAACACATGTCACAATGTCTACACTAGACCTTGCAGCTTGGCTTAAGATACACAATTCAACTTGCCTTAAGCCAAGTTTGGCGGTGTCCCCACAGAGGGAGGCTGATGGGAGCAAATGCTTCTCACAAAAGGAAGAGTACTGGATGCAGTGGAAATACCCTCTGAGTTTGATTTAGCATGTCTTAACCAGACTTGCTAAATCAAACTCCGAAAAATTGATCATGGCAGCTGCAGTCTTCCTTTTAGTGCAGAGAAGACCTAATTAATTCTCAAGCAGCATTTTTCTTTCCTTGACTATCTGCAAATTTTGACAATTATTGATAGATATAACTCTTTGTGTGTATCTGACGAAATCCCCTCTTTATCAATAACAATCTAATCTAATCCTTCTGAGCCCACCTATGAATCAGGGCACCTATAATATTATTATTTCTAGGTCTCATGCTTCTGTAGGCTGAGCTAATTGCACATATCCCCTTCCCCTGTGCACGCTTCTTTTCATTCTTCTCCTTACATGCAATGGTCCCACATTCCCACTGAGCTAAGCTCACTATGTGCATCCCCATGCCTTCCTTCACCCTCCACCCTTATTTCTTTCTGCCTAGAAGATGAGTCAGCATGTCAACATTCAAAACTGCATCAGGTGGATGAGCAGAGCTTAGTTAGGCTACGTCTATACTGCACCCTTCTTCCACAAAAGCTTATGCAAATGAAGCGCAGAGTAGAATATCTCCACACTTCATTTGCATAATTAATTAGGGCCCAGTTTTGCACAAGAGGCTTTTGCATGAAAAGGAGCTGTGTAGATGGCTCCTTTTTGCACAAAACCACCCTCTTGTGCAAGAGCCATTCTTCTTGAAAACATGAGCAAAGAACCTTGTTTCATTTAACCAATTATAGCTTTTGCACTTCAGGTATTCATAAAACTTTGATATCATAAACAAACCAAAAAGACATGTCCCAGCATAGGCCTGGATGACAAAGTGTGTGTCTGAGGATAGGAAAGTCTGAGAAGGATTACGATCATAGTGAAAGTTTTGGAGACATTGGAGTTAGGCTACATTTTTCTGATGAAGCGTCACTGAAAAATGCAGATTCAGGTTAACAAAAAGATTTTGCAAATTTGTGTTCTGTTTGTCAAATTATTTCAGTAAAAAAATGCAAGAACTCCAAAAAGCCTAACATTTCCTTTCAATATTTCAACTTCTTCATTTAAAATGACTTATTTTGAATTTTACTTCAATTTTATTTATTAAAAAAAGAGGTAGCAGCAGGACTTAAACAAAATGTTCAACTTAAACAATTTTTTTTTTTACTTTTTTGGTTCAACCAAAATTCTCCTCTGCACATATCCTGCAGGTTCCATCTTCACATATTTATTCTACAATTATGTGTTTGTTAAAAATATTTGTAAACATAAGTATCTAATAAGGGTATGTCTACACTTGCACCCTAGTTCGAACTAGAGATGCAAATGCAGGCATTCGAAATAGTCAATGAAGCGGGGATTTAAATATCCCTCGCTTCATTAGCATGATCTTGCTGGTGCATTACTCCGAATGCCAGCTGTTTCCAAAGCGAAACTGCATGCCGGGACACGTTAGTTCGAACCAAACCCCTTGGTTTGAATTAACGTTACCACCTTTTATCTCATATACCCCTCTCTCCAGCTCTCACACCACAGAGCCTTGCCTGTGCCCTGAACTCTATTCCTCATGCCCATTTCCTCCATCTTAGCAGGCCCAAATATATTTTCAGTGCACTGCCCTGGTGACACCCTTTATGGTTTATGGTCATGTCCCATTTGGGGGGGGGGGGGGTTTGAGTCTGGGGCCTTTTGCATGCCATGCGGGGGATAAGGAGTAAGTTCTCTTTGGCTTTTAGTGTGTCTTATGTCTCCTCCCACCCCTTTTTGCCCCTTAAGCCAAGGTTGCTTGACCCTGCCTTAGAAAGGAGCCAGACAGACATCCAGTGTATGCTCATCTATTATACTTCCACCATAGCCAGTAACATTTTATCTGTTCTTGTCCATTGGTATTACACTAACAAACCATCTGTCCAGGCAGTGGACGGTGTTTTGGTTCTTCACACATATTAGTAAAGACATAAGAGTATCAGAACTCAAAACCAAAATTCTATCACAGGCTAACAACAGACCTATATGCTAATACCCAGTGCAATCCTGTGGAACTACAAACCATCATAGTCACTATGCTGTTGTGTTTTCTTCCATCTGATGAAGGCCCTTTTGTGCGGGGGAGAGAGGACAGGTGAAAAATGCATATTTTTCATCAACATAGACACTTTCCTGAGAACCCAGAGTGGCCTTTTGGCATTTTTAAAATGGAGTAGGTTATGGGCTCCCCTATCTTAAGGAAACTGTCAGCAGGAACCAATTAGATTTGGCCAGGCCTTTCCTCTTACTCATTGCAATAGTCTCATGTTCAGGTGCAAGAATTTCACTAACTTGTCATCTGGTGCAGTAAAACAGGAGCAAGTGCCTTACTTGGTTTTCAGTGTGGAAACCATCTTGTCGGCAAATAGATTCACCTCAGCAGTGGGGGGAAAGGCAGTTGGAAAGGTAGAATGCAACTACAGGATCAGAGCAACTGCCTGCATTCCTGAACTGGCTTGGGTCTTTCCAGAAGATTCTGTTCTTCATGGTAAGAGGTTTTGTTGTGATAGCAATTCTCCTCTCTAAGGTAGTTCACCATCCCATCCACTGTAGGGAGAAGGGGCTCAAAAGGAGGTCATTGTTTGTGAGGCACTGAAGAGCTAAGAAGAGGCAGCAATATTTGTGTAACTCTTTAGGAGGCAGTGTGGTCCACTGCACAGGACACTGGACTTGGAGCTACAAATTCTGGGTTATTATTTCCATTGAGCTACTGGATGACCCGGACAAGGCACTTACCTCTCTTCCTGAATTTCTTCATTTGTGAAATGAAGAGTTCAGTATTGCACTCACTGACTGACGTGTACTATCTGAGCTGGATCCAGCAAAGTGTTCGGCACAGAACATTAGGCTAGTAGTCCTGAAGTCCCTCAGCTAGCAAACAAAAGCAGTGAATTCCAATTTCAAATCCTGTTACCAAAGGCCCTGATTCATCACTGTCCTGGACCATCAGTTGTCTTTTACACTAGTGCAAAGTGAGTGCATAACATTGCCATTCTGATATAGTAGCATTTTGTATGCACTTTCCACAGCTGTAAATGACCATACAAGGTGCAAGGAGAAGGCAATCAGACTTGTAGAGTAGAGGATTGCTTCAACAGACTTTCTGTGTGAACTTGATCAAGTCACCTAACATCGCTTTCCCACAACTTCTGCTTTCTGCAAAATGGGCTGATAGTTCTCCACCAGACAAGAGAACTGTGAGACTCAATTAATTAATGCTTTTAAAGAACTTAAGGAGATAGTGATGTAAGAATATACTGAAGTGATTATTATTTATTTACTTATTTATCATGGTAGTTTTCAAACATTTCCATGACACTTTCACTTTGTTAAAAATTCCAATCCTGAAACTGAGAAATGCTCAGCATAAAAGAGAAAAAATAAGCGTGCAAATTAAGGGCACAGGCCAAAATCAAAAGAAGCCAGGACACTCAAAGGGAATCCAATCACACCATTTGTTCCCGCCTCAGCACAAGTTAAAGAAAGTATCAGCCTTTCTTGTGAATTTCCTGGCTTTGTGTCAGGATGTTAATGGGATTTAAATGTCAGTTCTTATCTGTGCGTATGGTAAATGCACACTTCTCCTGAATGCACACTTCTCTCTCACAAGCTAGCTGTTAGAGCTTGAGGGTAATTAGAGTGGAAAGCATGCCCCCCTCCTCCCTCTCCTCTGTTCAGAAAAATGACTTGCACATTATGTAGAACAGCTGTGTGTGAGTGCAGAATAATGAACACTAGATGGAGACAGATGCTCCTAACATTTGTTGTGCTAGATTTCCTGTTGTGAACTGACACTTTCTATCAAACAGCTCAAACTAATGAGCTGCTGAATGTTCTGAATCAGCAGGAGAATTAAGCATTAGAAAGATTTTACTCCCTCCACGTCATCTCAGACCTCAGCAAGCAGCTTTTGTAAGAGTTTAATCTGAGGTGTACTCCTGTGCGTAGGGATGTTAAGGAGCTGTAGAGACACAAGGCAGCTGGAAGCCCATGTAAATTACAGTCTTACAATCAAGCTAATGCAGGAAAAGTAAGATTTAGAATAATCAGGTTTCAGTCTGCCTGCATATGCAAATAGTGGACTTTACTGAAATCAAACCAGTGTCATTTTTGCCCCTTGTACTCTAGCTAGACAAGTTCATAACAGATGTCATTAGTAAAGTGTATAGCTACACACTGACAGTAGTATTAAAATAATGGAGGCATTCACATTCTTCATAGCATCGCTAGACTGAGCTTATTGTACACAGCAGGGGCTCTTCACATCTCTTGGTTCTCCTCCTCCCCTCACAAGTCCTCTGTGTGCCATCCTCCCATTACTCTCCCTCCCTGCAATTTTCCCCAACCCCTCCCTGAACACTGATTCCCTGGGGGTTTCCCCATCCTTCCTTCTCTCTATGGCAGGGATTGTGTCTCTCCATGTGCCCCTCCTCCATTTTCCTCCCTATGCCAGAAGCTGTGTACATATCCCCATCCCTCTCTCCCTCCAGGCGGTTATTATTGTCTTCCTTCTGTCTGGGAGATGAGTCATTGCAGGTGTCAGCATGATAAACTTCAGCGAGAGGATGGGCAGAGCTGAGGCAGGGGTTCTGTAATGTTAAAAAGTCTGAATGGCTGTCCTACAGGTTCTTAGATCTACAGACAATTGCCAGGGGAGTTGAAGCTGGTGCTTGTGTTAATCCTATAGCAGGGGATCTACGAGTCTCTCTGCTTCTCTCTTTCGACTTTCCATTTTTTTCTCCAAATCAACATTTTTCTGCCCATTGATGCTTAGAACATCCTCTGAAATTTTGGAGTTGATTGGATGCCTTGTCCAAAAGTTATCCCATTTCAGACTGGCAGAGAAATGCCATTGAATAGTGTATAACATCTTGCAAGTTTGGCCCACAATCATAGGAAAGGAGTGATGGATGAAAAGTTGGGAGTTTGTGTGAAAGTTTGTGAGCTTTTCCAAGGCTTCTTTACTATCCATACCACTTGAACCTTTCTACAGATGTGGAGCTGAAACCTCACGCAGTAGTCAGCCACGACATAGTAAGATATGCAGATAAATCCTGTATTAATATGGCTTTGACCTAGAAACCTAAATCAAAATAGTCCTGAATCTTCTGTTTTGAAATCCAGACCCAAACCTGGATATGACTGTCACAACTAGGATTTTTCTTAATCATCAGCTCCACTGGAACCCTGAGTTCAGACATCCACAAATTTAAGAGGTAAGGAAGTTAAAAGTCTAGTCACAGACTTCAGACATACATTTTTCAGTTTGGGCCCACCTCAGCTTATTTGAGTTTTCTGAGCTTTGATTAGCATGAAAACAAAATTAAAAGAGGGCAAAATGCTGATATAAATGACTGTAGGGAAGTTAGTCCATGAAAGGCAGCATGGTCCAGTGAATAGGGCATTAGGATGAGAATCAGAGCTACATTCTAGCCCCACTCGGATACTGACCTGCTTTGGGACTTCAAGCACCTTAATGTCTCATGTTCCCCATATGTAAAATGCAGTTTTATCTAGTAGTGACCTGAATAAAAACTTTAGAATATGGCTTGAGGAAAACAGAACTTCCTGAAGTATAAGAAAAAATATTTTATTCTTCATTATATAGTATACCTAGGAGGTGCATGATACAGCAAAATGAAAAAATAGTGATAGAATGGTTAAGGGGTGACTTGATTAAACTCTGTAAGAATCTGCATGGGGGATAAGTATTTAATAATGGGCTCTTCAGTCTAGCAGAGTAAGGACTTACACGATCCAATGACCGGCTGTTGAAGCCAAACAACTTCAGACTGGCAATAAGGCATACATTTGATACTAATGTAATTCACCACTGGAACAATTTACCAAGGGTCATGGTGGTTTCTCCATCACTGGCAATTTTTAAATCAAGATTGGACGTTTTTTCTAAAAGATCTACTCTATGATGATTTATGGGGAAGTTCTACAGCCTATGTTGAACAGAAGGTCAGACTAAATCATGAAAAAAATCATCATAGTGATTTTTCTTATTGCAAGGTATTTGATATTAATTTTTCTAGACTCTGAAATTTCTTGAGATGGAATGGTTTTTAGGTGTGGTATAAATGTGTCTTCTGCAGACACAGTAAGGCTGTGTCAAGACTGGCAATTTTTTCCGCAAAAGCAACTGCTTTTGCAGAAAAACTTGCCAGCTGTCTACACTGGCCGCTTGAATTTCTGCAAGAACACTGACTTCCTACTGTCTGAAATCAGTGCTTCTTGCAGAAATACTATGCTGCTCCCATTCGAGCAAAAGTCCCTTTTGTACAAAGCTTTTGCGCAAAAGGGTCAGTGTAGACAGTTCAGATTTGTTTTGCGGAAAAAAGCCCCAATCGCGAAAATGGCGATCGGGGCTTTTTTGCACAAAACCATGTCTAGATTGGCACAGACACTTTCCCTCAAAAGCACTTTTTGCGGAAAAGCATCCGTGCCAATCTAGACGCTCTTTTCCGCAAATGCTTTTAACGGAAAACTTTTCTGTTAAAAGCATTTGTGGAAAATCACGCCAGTCTAGACATAGCCAAAATGTATAGAAGTTTGGGAATCTGGCTCCATGTTATAAACTAAGTTTTCTTTATTTTTCAGAAATGTATGTACGCTAAGGTTTGTTGATCAGAAAATGATGCAGCATGAGACACTTGGCACTGGAAGTGAGCAGTTTACTGAAACCAAAATATTTCATGAACATGTGAGATTCTTGTACTCTACAGGGCAGTGGCAGTAGCACTGGCCTGAGTTGTGGGAGATTCAGGTGCAAATCCCTGCTTTATCTGATGTGTAGTGATCTAGGGTAAAGAACGGTGCTTTGATTCAGGGACTCACATGATTTCATTTAATGAAAAGGTTTGTTTTTGTCCCAATGCAAAGTGAAAACCTTGAAAGTTTCTATAAAATGGAATTGTTGTCCTCCAGACAACTCCATCTGGCATCTATTCTTGGCCCAATTTTCTGACTCCCCCAGCAAGGAGGATATCAGAAGGCTGTCAAGTTATGTATTCACTCCCTCAAATCATTCAAAAGTGACATCCTGTAGCTAAATTCTGAGCAGCATTTATGCACTCAGAAAGTGGATCCCTTCAGCACCTCCAACTCCAGGAGCCTCCACTGGTGATAAAAATGTAGGAGCAGAGAAGCCTTAAGGTAGAGCCTTTCAATACCAACTTATATGACCAGGGATAAAGTAAATGAAGAATTGGAATTCTCCCAAAGCCATTGTGCCAAACAAATGCTTCATTTGCAAATATGATATAAGTTGCAGGGCAGCTTCAAGATCTGGGAAGGAAACATGGCCTCCCAAAGAAGGGCTTCACTGCTGAACAAACAGAAAGGGGTATATTATCATCACAAGTTTATATAATTTTAGCATAAAGTGGTGCCAGATTTAACTTGACCTTGTGGTCTCATAACAGCTCAAGTGTCTTCACTCACCTTTTAATCTAGTACTTAACCTGATAGGATATAATTATTCTGATTAGTTATAACCGCAATTTCAAAAAAACTAAACATGATCATTAAATAAGGCTGTTCTGCTGCAATTTTTTAAAAATATCACTTACAGATGTTATGTAAGAATTCTCTTGCAAAATAACACAAACCTAGCTGTGCTAGCTTTAACTCAAAGGATTAATTAGTAGCAATAGGGGCAGATAAACATTTTCTGAAATTTGTCTTGGATAAGCATCTAGAAGATTGATGTTTATCCAACATTTATCTGAACTATGTGAACCTGTTTGGTGTGGAAATCCTGCCAGAGCTGACTTGTGAGTGTAGTGCATCCTGGAATGACTGCCTTTCTATGAGTTAGAGATGACAGACTACTTGTGAATGTTTGTTCACATTCCAGACAGCTCAGGTTTATAGCCCTTTCTATTTATTATTTCCCAGTGTAAGTGGGGAATTTTCCTGTTTTCTATACTACCCTGGTGGAATCTGATAATAAAAGGTTCTGAGTTCTTGTTCCAACTCCCTTTCCCCAGAAGCCCACCTGACCTCAAAGACTCTCTAGTGTACCCGAGTCCTTGTGACTCTAATAAGGCTGGGCATTGGATCTCTAGGGGTGGGGGACTTAATTGCCAGTCTTATTGTGGGTTACTCAGGATGGTGGTTAGGCTGTCCTCATTCCAGAACACTTATCTGTCCTAGTGATAGCTACGTTGAGTTTAAACAGTGTGCTTAGCCTCTATTTGTCACAAGCTGGGAATGGGCAACAGGGGATGGATCATTTGATAATTATCTGTCAGTTCATTTGGGCAGCTTCTATTAGCCACTATCAGCAGACAGGATACTGGGCTAGATGGACCTTTGGTCTGACCCAGTATGGCCATTCTTAGGTTATGTTCTTAAACCACACACAGTTTATTAAACAGCAACAGTGAACAAATAAGGGAAAACTGAAGAATTTAAAGGATCCAGGAACTATGCCTTATAGGCACATGGCACTGTAGCCAGTACTCTCCTCTAGGACTCAGCGCATTCTATTCTGTACATGTACCAGGCCCCATTCCCAGGCCCAAGCTGGACTGCAGGGATACAGCAGGTAAGACACTTGCTCTGCTTGTCATTACATGCATTCAGCTTGTGGGTGGGAATGCTCTTCCTCCCAGCAGCAGGACTCTTGTCCGGTTCATATCCACCTTCCAGTCTGGCCTTCACGGAGCTATTATCTGAGGACATCTCCCACCACTGGGCTCCCTCTGCCTACCTCGCTCTCTCCAGCTGTTCAGCCCTGGCTCACTGTCAGCATGGCAGGTCCCAGCTGCTTCAGCTCCCCAGCTCTGGGTTGCTGTTCTGGTCCCTCTGGTTTCATCCTACTGTTCTCAGCATCTCGATGCTGCTTTTTTTTACCCTGGTAGCCCTAGATCACACATAGGACAGGCCCACTGGGCTCTTGACTCCCTTATTGCCCTGCCTGCCCTGTCAATCTGGCTGACTTGGAACTGTTTCCTCTCGCCACTGGCTCTGGGACCTGTCAGTCTCAGTATCCTGACTCCTCTTTTACCGCTACCCTTTCTGCTAGTATTGGGAGAGGATACTCTCAAAATCCCCCATTAAGTTTCAGTGAGGAGCCAATAGCTCACTTATACTGATGTTAATTCTAGTGAATCAGCACTATTTTTCCCTCAGCGTTTTGGGACATGTCTATTATTTGTGCAAATACCTATATACACATGTCAGCAAGGCTGTGTGAACAAATGAGATTATTTGCTACTCATTCTTACTATGAACTTCATTAAACTTTGTTCTGGATTAAAATCCTTGTTGATACTCAAGGGCATGGCTGCCTTTCAGTGGAGACAGCTGTATGGAAGAGTTAGGGAGCCACTCTGAAAATAAGGCATCTTGTGGAGCCTGTCCAGACACTAGCATCATGTGAGTATTGTATTGACATATGTGTACGCACGTGTGAAAAAAAAAGACAAACTGGGGTGCATACAAAAATCTGAGACTCTGGCAGAGGAAGAAAGTAAAGCATCAGCCTGTAATTTCAGTGTGGTCTTAAAAGAAGCTTAGATAGTTGTTCTTGTTCAGAGATGCTGGCTGAGAGAAGTTTGGGCCTACAAGCTAATAAACCTTTACTTTTTGGTTCCTCCTGCATTCAGAGAAGCAGGAAGATGCACAATCCTTGTGTGACAGGTTGGATCAGAGGGATCTCCTTGGGATAGTCACCTGGTGTGCCAATCATACCATTCAGCCTGCCAATCTGCCCTCTGGGGCACCCCACTGCTCTGTCCTGCTGGGCCAGAAGTTCTGGTCTCGCCCAACCAAGGCATACAGTTGGGATAACAGCCCTGCCCCCCCACAGACACTGAACCAGCTCAGCTCTGGGAGTGCTCAGCTATAAGGCTGTTGGCAGCACCCAAGAACACAGCACCTAATAGGGACCAAAACCCCACACAAATCCATCTTACTCTGTATACAAGTTTTACACAGAGAAAGTTCTTATGTTCACCCTCTTTATCAATGAAAGAGATAGCTGCATAGTGGTTTCTCCCCACCAGGTAACAGTTATTTACACTGGGCTTGATAATAAACAAAAGTGTTTCTATTAGGGTACGTCTAGACTACATGGCTCTGTCATCAGAGCCAGTAGATTGGTTTACTAGACATACCCAAATGAAGCGGCGATTTAAATAATCGCAGCTTCATTTAAATTAAAATGGCCGCCACACTGAGCCGATCAGCTGTTTGTCGACTCAGCACGCTAGTCTGGACGCTCCACGGTCGACATCAAAGGCATTTGTCGACTGCCCCGTTATGCTTCGTGGGATGAGGTTTACTGGGGCGGTCGACAAATGCCTTTGATGTCAACCGTGGAGCGTCCAGACTAGCGCGCTGAGTCGACAAACAGCTGATCGGCTCAGCGTGGCAGCCATTTTAATTTAAATGAAGCGGTGATTATTTAAATAGCCGCTTCATTTGGGTATGTCTAGTAAACTAATCTACATGGCTCTGGTGACAGAGCCATGTAGTCTAGACATACCCTTAAGTATAAAAGTAGGATTTACATGGTTGTAAGTGAAAACAGAATTAATGAACCAAAATAAATAAAACACACCAGCTAATCCTAATATACTACGAAACTTGTTACATGTCAATTCTTACCCTAACAGTGGTGCTAATTATCTCTTTCACAAGCCAGGCAGCCTCCCAGGTTGGGTCAAATCCTTCCCCAATTCAGTCTTAGATGTTTCCAGCAGGCATCTTGGGTGATAAGTAGGGATCTCCTGGCATCTGGCCACCCCTTATTGATTGCTTTCCCCGCTTATATCTCTTTTGCCCAAGGTGGGAATTCTTTATGCTCAGTTCGGTTTTTTTCTCACCTTGAATGGAAAAGAACCAGATGACCTGGTCACATGTCTTGGCAGGGTCAACCACAGTTTGAGCTCACAGAAAAAACAAACCCATTCACAAACCCATTGTTTACCTGATCACCAAGCCTTTAAATTAATATAATATCACTAATGGCTTTTACTAGAATTCATAGACTAACAAAACAGGTTCCCATTTAATATTTCTAACTTCCCATACAAGAACAATACGTTCTCTCAAATAGGATAGTCAGATTCATCAGATTACAGCTTTTAAAATAACATGCCACATGATGTACTTCACATAAAACATCTTTGAGTTATGTACATTCATATTCAGAAGCCAATGTTCATAAAGCATGGAAGACCATAAAAACTTGTAAATAAACAAGGTTGAATCAAAGCAAACACCAGATTCCATCAAAAATTTCTGCTTCCAACTGGAAAAACCTATAAGGGCCCAACTTCACTGCGCAGATAAGATAAAAAAGGGGTGACATAATACTGCTTAGAAATTTTCAGTCATCTGATCAGAAAGCAGAAATAGTATGTGATTTATGGGACCCGTCATATACCACAAACAGTGAAGCCTGAATATGCAAAGTGAACAGTTCTCAAAACCCTCATAGATCATTAAGCAATACTGCCAACGGTCTGCTTAATACTTATTACTAATCAATACACCTGCTGAATTCAGGTTCAGTTGAAGAAGATTCATGACCAGAAAAAGGACAAGTTTTTTAGATAATTATTCACAAAGTTCTTTATCTGCAACAAACAACCAAACTTTACTTTTACTATTTTAAACTTTTTTTTTTGACATAAACCACAAAAGATAGGGGCACATGACAATTTTCCAGGATTTCAAAGGTCCACCACCCATTGATATTATGTCTTTTTTAAAAAAAGTAAATTTGATATCTTAATGAAATTATTCACTCTGTGTCATAGTTTCAAGTAGTAGCTGTGTTATAATTATAAAACAGATTCCTTAAAGCAACACCAGGCAACCAGCTGGTTGAATGTTGCTCAATCTCTGCTTTTCTTAAGAGACCAAAGGCAGATTCTGATCTCATTTACACTGGTCCAAATTGCACTTGCAAATCTAAAGAAAATGAGATTTATTCAACTTCAGGGTTACCAGGGACTGGAAGGATCATCTAGTCTAAGACACTGCCAAGATGTAGGATTTGTTGTGTATCAACAATCCAGGGCAGATGGCTGCTTTTGAAAACCTCTTGGGAAGGAGCTCCCAGGATTTTCCTGTGCAGTCTGTTCCATTACCCTACCGTTCTTCTAGTAAGGACATTTTTCCTTGAGATTTAAACCAAATCTGCTGTGCTGTAGTTTGACCCCATTGCCTTTTCTCCTGTTGTCAGTGGCAAGAGAGGACAACTTTTCTCCATCTTTCTCCCAGCACCCTATCAACTGTTTGAAGATCATTATGGTGTCCCCACTAACTTCAGTGGCAGACCCCAATTTACATTAATGTAACTGAGATCAGAATGTGGATCCAGCTTATGAGGCTCTGAAGAAATCCCCAGAGTCCTTCTGCTGTTGTTGGTTCGAGAACAAATACTTTCTGTGCCTTGATTGGTGCAAAGCAAAGACTTAAGCACAAATCATCCAAAGGGGACAGGGAGGCCCGATATCCAGACATGATGATGGCTGCACCTTCCACCCTTCTGGAGATACTATGCTAAAGTGTGGTGCAGCCTGAACACCGTCCTTTCCTTGGCTAATGACCACAATCCAGCCCATAAAGTGCAAGTCAACAACAGAACACAGAAGGAACAGACACATGGGGCTGTGCAAATAGCAATCAGAATTTATGAATAACTTAGTTTTCTTTTTATTCTAGAGACTTTTTTAAAAAGTGCAGTTAGCCACTGAGGCTGTTTGGCAGGCATTAACAGGGAAAGCATGGTTTACAAATTAGAGAACCTGTTTCCTCTGTACAGCTGTGCGTCATTGCCTTCAGGGACTGTTATGGTAACAGGTTCTAAATGAGTCAGCCCTGCTGTCTAGCCACAAAAGCTTTTTAATGCAAACATCACTGAATGTGGCTCCTGCACACGACAGATGTCTGTGATCCATTATGACTGACTACTATACATGTCTCGGGGGGTTGCCAAGCTATTTGCTTGATAGTGGATATCTAGGCTATGAAGTAATGCTTCTGTGAAGCACTTAGAAATAAAGATTAGGTTGAAATAAACTCCATCTTACAATGGAGCTTGCTAATACCCTTGCAATTCAGGGATGATGGACAGTTTCGGTGTGTCTACACAGCACCCAAAACTCGAAATAAGATACGTCAAATTTTGAAATAAAGCACTATTTCAAGCATCCCTTACTCTTCGTAGAATGAGGTTTACGGGGATGGCGAAATAGCACTTCCACTATATTTCCAAATAGTGGATGCATTCAAAAGATGTGGGGTAGCTATTTCGGAATACCTCTAGTATCCTGAAATAACTTTGCTGTATAGACACACCTTTTGATTGTACTCAACTGTTCATGTGGGTTGAGCTTTTTCTTTCTTTTTTTTTATATAGCTCCTCTACTCACTGAACAAACTTAAAAAACAACAAATAGTCTAGCAGCACCTTAAAGACTAACAAAACACGTAGAGGGTAGCATGAGCTTTCATGGAACAACCCACTAACTGTAACCTTTATATACAAAAAGTTACAGTAACATACAAGATAACCTAAAAGTTCTCATTACTTTTAGAGACAAATACTGAGGTCTTACTCAGTTTTCACTCAGGCAAACTTGTACTGAAGCCAAGGGAAGAAAACAAAGGACCTGGGGATCTAGTTCTGTGCTGCTGAAGGACCAAGGTGATTTCAAATCTCTCCTCTTGAAATCCAGTTGCGCACACATTATTTTTAGTTTTTGTTTCATACTGTGTTTTTTTAAAATTTTAAAGTACTGTACAAACATTAACCACATGAATGCTGACCAAGGCTGCTAGCATGCACAGGAATTTTAACTGTGCTTTGTTTTTGTTATGAGTTTTTGATTTGCATTATCAGCTATCACCCCACAGCTATTATGAGAGAAGTTTATAAATCAGCCTGTGAGAAAATAAATCACATTAACCTTCCAAAACCTTATTGAGACTTCCGGGCATTTATCATTATTACTATTATTTTATTTATTAATACTTTTTCACTTTCTTCTATAAGACCAAACAAGACGTGCATTCTTGGGTCATATATTTGCTACCTTAAGTGGCAGAAGACATCTGACAGCTATGCAGCAACACCTTCATTAGTGCAAGTTCAGATTCCCATGTGTTCATTATCCTGTTGCTGTTATTAGGTATAATTTGTATTTCAAGAGCTCAAAGACTCCATTTGGGATCAACATGGTTATGGATAGCCTGTCTGCAAAGGGTTAATATACAATAACTGATTAATATCTCATCTTAATTTTTGCATCAATCAATCATTCGGATTTACAAGGAAACAGAAAAAATAAGTCAAAATGTTTTATAATGGAAAAATCATTCAAAATATATAAGGATTTTTTTCTGTGACCAGATAGCAGTAGGTTGCATCTGAAATTACTAATGTTATTCCAAAGTTATTCGGGAAGTTTTAGATCTCATGTGTTAGTTCAAATGCCTAAGCTAAAATTAAAATAAATAATGCTGAACAAACAATCAAATTACAGAACAGAAAGAACAAATTTCTGTTTTGCCAATTTCACTGACTATCTTACAATATTCACCCCCTCAGTTTTTGCAAAACAAATTGGTGTTGTTACAATGCAGGCTACATGCATAACAATCACCCTTTATTCAGGATAAATAGGGAAAACAGTTGAGATCCTTTTAGGAATGAGATAGCTGAAACGTTAGGAACCACCACCCAAAATGCAGACCACATTGCAAGGCTATCAGGGAGTCCATGTCTATTCTAGCAGGTTTTTTCAAAATAAATTATTTAAAAATAATGACTCCCAAAATAACTGTTTCGAAATAGCAAGTCTACATGGGTATGTCTACACTACCCCGCTAGTTCGAACTAGCGGGGTAATGTAGGCATACCGCACTTGCAAATGAAGCCCGGGATTTGAATTTCCCGGGTTTCATTTGCATAAACTGGGCGCCGCCATTTTTAAATCCCTGCTCGTTCGAACCCCGTGCCGCGCGGCTACACGCAGCACGAACTAGGTAGTTCGAACTAGGCTTCCTAGTCCGAACTACCGTTACTCCTCATTCCACACACTAAATGGAGGAATGCGGCTACCTATGGCAGGATAGCTGCCAGCCTGGCCACCAAAGGCCACATGTGAACCCAGGAGCAGGTTGGCATGAAAATCAAGTTGGTCCGGTGAGACCCCGATCCCTGAGCCCTGAGCTTCCTCTCCCCCTCCTTCCCCTTTCTTCCCTCCCCCCAGGTTTTCCCCTCCCCTCTCCCGTCCTCTCTCCTCCCTTCTCCTGCCTCTTTCCCCAGTCTCACCAGAGTTTCATTCCCTCTCCTCCCCCCCAGTTTTGTTAAATAAAGAGAGTTTGTGTTTATGAAAATACGTGTATTTTATTTGACATCAGGAACGGAGTGTAGGGAGGGATAAGTGGAAAGATGTGAGGGAGGAATGAGGCACAAGCCCCCAGTGGAGCAGAGCAGGGAGGCTCTTAGTGCTGCTCAGGGTGGAAGCTCTCCTGCAGGGCCTCCTGGATACTGACAGTCCCCCCGATGGACCTCCTGGATGGCAGCCTGCAGCAAGTGCAGCCAGGCTCACAGCAACGTATCCAAGAGAAGCACCAGCATGCCCAGGGGCAGCTCTGGCTCCATGTTGCAGAGTTCTGTAACATGTTGCAGAGTTCTGTGGTGTCCCGAGTGAGGGCAACCAGAGCATGCAGAGACACAAATGCCTTGCTGTCCCTCAGCAAGGTAGACAAGCAAGCAGGGAAACCTGAGAACTGGCTGCCCAGGGGGTGGCCCTTTAAGCACAGACTTCAATTAGCCGCAGGCAGCAGCCCCACACAGTAAGTCCTGACCTGGTGTCCAAATGCAATTCAGAGTCCACTCAGTGTGGACATGCTATTTCAAAATAGCAAAATGCTATTTCGAGATACATTTTGTGTGTAGACGCGTTATTTTGAAATGTCTTATTTCAAAATAACTATTCCGAAATAAGATATTTTGAAATAAGGCTGTAGTGTAGACATACCCTTAGAGCCCCCTAGAAACACTGGGGAGTAATTACTTTGAATGAGTCTGGGGAATAGTTATTTCGAAATAACAGCAGCTTAGCATCCACACTAACCCTGTTTTGAGATAGCAATTTCAAAATAGGCATTGTTCCTTGTAGAATGAGGGTTATTATTTTGAAATAACAAGCCTGTTAGTTCAAAATAATTTCGAAATAATGGGCTTGCTGCATAGGCGCTCACCTTGTTATTTCAAAATAACGGGAGTTATTTTGAAATAACTCTGTAGTGTAGACATGCCCAAACTGAGCTGTGTAGGAGGAGAGGGTTCCCAGGGAATTTTCCAAATTTTTGTACCATAGTTAGCTAGAGGCAGTCAGAGAGAGAGAGAGAGAGAGAGAGAGAAAGAAAAGCCCTGAGATAAAGCAAAGAAAAACAAAGAGAGAGAGAGAGCGAGAGAGAGGGAGACTATTTTGGGCAGAGTGGTCCTGGAAAGATGCTTGGAACTGTGAACACAGGAACAGAATGTCTCTTGTTTTATTCCTATTGTGATCTGGGAAACAGGACTTTATATCCTTTGTAAACAAACAGGATTGTGTCAGAGGGGTACCTGACTCCATCAGCAAGTTCTCCTCCTCCTGGAAAAATCCACAATATTGGCTAGCCGGTTGCATCAAAAGCAGTAGCAGTATGTTCTCAAAATATCATATATTGCTGGCACTTCCATAGATAATAATTGTATCTGTTAGAACATAGAACCTATCCAGCGCCTTTCCTTGAGATATCTCCCATGCTGTAATTGTGCCAAACAGGCTAATAGCATTCTGAGAAATATCAGTCTGACCTATGACATGCTGAATGTCATAAGGTAGTTGAATTTTTTGTCTTGTTTGGACTTGTTAGAAAGCTAAATCTGCATTCAATGTGTTAAATTGTGTGGCTCAGATTCCTCCTGCACTTGCATTTGCACTGCACGGTGGTTGTTTTCAGGCTGAGCATTGAACTGTTTAGTTCTATGGAATTAGAAGAAGACTGTTCCATTTCTCAGTCCTTGTTGTCTGTGTACTGTCTGATCTGTGTTCTTATTATGCAGTGTGGCACTCAGAAGTTTTTCTTTCTTTTGAAGGAGACTTGTGAGAGTAGACTAGAGCTGTCAATTAACTTGTGTTAACACCTGCGATTCACTCAGAGCACAATTAATGTGTTAATTTTTTAAATGCGTTAATTGCAGGCTTTTCCGCGTCACTGCCCCTTTGAAACGCTGTCACTCTATTTCAAAGGGGCAGCACCTGGAGTCAGCTCTGTGGTGCTGCCCCTTTGAAGCACCAACCTGGCATTTCAAAGGGGCAGCGCAATGCAGCCTGGGATCAGCTGGGGACTCCAGCTGATCCCGAGCTCCCATGGTGCTGCCCCTTGGAAATGCCGGGATGGCGTATCCAAGGGGCAGCACTGCATGGAGCCAGGGTCAGCTGGGGACTCCAGAGCAGTGGGGCAAGTCCTGCTCTGCACCCCTGGAAGGGGCAGGGACTCAGGCAGGAGGAGCAGGGCTGAGGCCTGGCAGCCCTCTGCACCACCCAGAGAGAGCCGTGCCTCCCTCAGCACTGCATGGAGCAAGCTGTGCAGTGCTCCAGCAGTAATTTAAAGGGACCAGCAACCAGGAGTTTCAGATCCTTTTGTATCACTAGGCTCTTGGGCAGTTGCACTCTTTGCCCCTTTCCCCTCTGTCAGTGGGCCCCCTCAGCATTTTTGATAACGGGACCATTATTTAGGTATTTAAACATGGATACAGGAGCCTAAGTTTAGATCTCTGAGTTTAAAAATATTGGCATAAAGCCTCTCAAATGGGGACTATTACAAGGTGGCATTATTTCCAGAAAACTGGAGTAAAAATGAAGCCTTGTTTCACATATTTGAATATGGCTTATTCTCTTGGTTTCTCCAGCTGGATGGCTGTCTCACACGCATGCCAAGAACTGAAGTACAGTATGCACTGTACCTGTAGCTTATGCATCTATTATTTGTTAGAATTTTTTCCAGTACTAAGTCATTTTGGTCAGGAATCTGTTGCCAGGTAGGAAAGGAGAGAAGGAAAAATAAAATAATGTCTCTTAAGGTAGGAAGTACTAGTAAACAGTATATTATTTTGGTCTGTTTAAAAGCAATAGCAACTGGGTTTGGTGACATCAGTAACATCTTCTCTGAGCAGGTCATAGAAGAGGACTGTAATGGGAACCACAAGTCCAGCATGCAATTAGGGTTAAATAAAATAATTGAGTACTTATGCAATAGTTACTGTTATATAACTTGAAGGGCTGTGCCCAGGGAACAGAGTTGTAACTGAATATTGTAGCGGCAACTTTTAGTGCTGCAACTGCCAAGAGTCAATTGCTATTTCCATTATAAACCCTGTTCTGAAGTTAATTTATAACCCAGACATTTTAATTCACGTCAGGCGAAAAGTTGGCAGACAGATTTGTAGACTTGAGGCACTTTCCTTTTTTTGGGGAAAAAAAAGGGGCATAAAGCAATTAATTATATATTTATGTTATGCTATTGAAATTCACAGCAATCAGAACAGCCAGAGGACCCTGGTAGTTTCAGATTTCCTTTTATAAATAAACAAGGATTTATATTGTATCTAAAGGATGAAATTCTGTCTGTCCCTGTGCTGGAAGTCTTTTCCTCTCCATGCTACGGACATACATGGGGAAGCTGTAGTGTTAGTTCTTGCATTCTACTGGGGAAGAAGGATGGTTTTATAGGTTATAAGGCAAGATGAGACCCTTGTGATCATGTGTGCTTACCACAGCTGGTAATGGTCATTACTCTGAACAAGCACATTTGGAGTAATAACAGGACCTGCTAGTATGTGAAGACCAGCAGTGGAGTAAGCATGATCTGTAACTCCAACAAGGAGAATAGGAGCCCCATATCATACTCTTCCAGAGTGCTGCTGACTTGAAGGAAAGCAACATCAGGCATCAGTGACATCAGTAGCCCTTGATTACCAGAAGCTAGGAGTGGATGATGGGATGGATCACTTGGCGATTGCATGCTCTATTCATTCCCTCTGAAGCGTCAGGCATTGGATGCTGTCAGAAGACAGGATCCCGAGCGAGATGAACCTTTGGTTTGACCCAATATGGCTGTTCTGATATTTGAATGTAATACTCAGGCCAAGTCAGAACAAATATAGGACACTTTTGTGACATTTGTTTGTACCCTAGGCCTAATGTTCTAAATGAGCCTAAACTTGGAATCCTTTTTAGTGAGTTGCATTTGTACATCTAAATGGTAGGATTTGTCTGGAATGGGGGTGGGACCTAGGACAGAGAAGGAGTCAAGCACCTCCTGGGAGCTCTCTAAGTTGTGCCCCCTGATGGGGACAGTTCTTAAGGTCTAGATGTGCTAATTCGAATTAGCTTAGTTCGAATTAACTAATTCGAATTAAGTTAGTTCGAATTAGTGCTGTAGTGTAGACATACCCTTAGTCTTTATCTTAAACTTCTTGTTCTTCCATGATCATTTTGTTCATGGAAAAAGGTTCTATTAAATACAGGGATGGCAGAAATGGGCCCATTGTGAACATTGCAGGTTGGTAGTGTTTTCAGAACTGCACTCAGGGTTAGATGCAGTGAGAGCATTTACAAAGTTTCAACTGGTTTAAGGCAGCTTACTTGTTCTACCCATATTCCCAATTTTAAACAGCTGGAATCACTCTTAGACTGGTAGAATCACGTTTAGGCAAAGTAAATTTGTAAGTGCACCCCTGTATATCATGACAGTCTACAGAGAGAGATAACATCTGTAATTGGATGGGTGAAAAAGGCAGTTTAAGATTATGAGTTTGCTTGCTTTCACATAAAATTATAGTAATTATCTTGGGAAAATACACACCAGTGTATATTTTGCTTTTTGGAGAGTGTTTCAGTGATAGACTATACTACCATATTCTCCTTTTCCACATTGTTTGATTATTAAGCTTTTTCTTAGTGTGGTCAAACCATTATGTCTGGTTGCACTTATTATTATGTGATCTTACAACAAGGAAAGAAAGAAACACATATACCAAGGAAGACAAGGTTCAGATACTGCGTGGTAAATAGCAATGGGAAAAGATAATGTGGAGAGAATTAGTCAAAGGCTGTTGTAATCATTTGGCCCTGAGTAAGTGGTTCATTTGTTTTTTGTTCCCATTCCAGTTTATTATAACATTACTGGAGATGACTTCATAGGTCAAGTGTCACTAAGGAACCACACATTTTTATTTAGAATTAAGGGCTTCAAACCTGCCAGAGAGTCAATATTTATCAGGGACACTTCATTTAATATTTTTATTTTTTTTCTTAGCCTACTCCTTGCTCTGCAGTTGACAGCTTAGTCAGTGGTTCAGTTACCCTGCCTGCATCCATAACAGCATGTACTGACTCTAAGTACTTGTTGCTAACAGCAAGGAAAGGCTAAAGAAGCTTGTTAAACTTATTATTAAGTCCATGTGGTTTTGAAATTGATGTATTTGGACTGGTTAGTGCCAAATTCAGATTTTGGTGTGGTTTTTTTTTCTTATTTGGGGATTTCAGGTCTGGGAAATGAAGAGTTTGTGCACTTCGTGCAATGCATATCATTAAAACTTCCAGCTAGCACCAAAGTTACACTACTTTATTCAGATTACTTTAACTGCCTTGCTGATGCTAGAAATAGTAGTAATACCTTCTTTTACAGCAACAATAGTTTTGAAATCACTTACTGGTAGAATGAGGCAAAATCAACTTTAATAAAATAAGAACTTACCTTCAGTAATGTTCTAATTTTCTCTCGTGATTTTTATTTGGCACTGTACTTCCTCCTTTTAACTATATTTGGAAATGACGGACTACAGCAAGGCACTGTTCTTGCAGTGTTTTTATTCTTACCAGAATGAGGATATACCATAAATCTCACCAAAATTTATATGCTGGATTGAAATCCAGACGAATTTGGCTGACTCAAGTGGATTTGCTGGATCTTGGAGGTGCTTATCCAAATCAAAATGAAGTTTAGTTACACTCTTTTGAGGTTTGTCCAGTACTATTTATCAATCAGGTAGTTAAAAGGAATTACGCTTCAAACATAGCTTGAATGAGCTACTTTTACAGTACTTTCGGTTTCCATATTTCTTTATTTGCTACCAATCATAGCATTCATCAGAGCCTGATGTTAACACCAAAAAAATTAATACATTTCTGTTTTTTCACTTCAGGCATGTCTACACAGCAAAGCTACAGTTGAATTAAGATACGCAACTTCAGGTATGTCAATTGCATAGCTGAAGTCAAAATAGCTTAATTCAACTTTTGGTGCAATCTGTACAATTGGAAGTCGAAGAAAGAACAGTCTTCCTTTGTTTTCCCTTACTCTTCGTAAAATGAGGGTTGCAGGAGTTGGAGTAAGAAGTCCTCCAGCTTGACATTATTTCAAAATAAAGGTTTGCTGTGTAGATGTGCTCTTTGTTATTTTGGAATGGCATCAGTTATTCCCAAATGACACTGCTGTGTAGACAGAGACTTTGTGAAAGACATGTATTATTTCATATCATGATGATAAGAGATTGTGAATTCAGGGACTGAACATAAGATTTTGGACTCAAGTCAACCCCAATTTATATTGGTTCCCATCAGAATAACTCAAGGTACATGGCTCCTGGTGGTGGAAAATCTGCCTACAAGAGCATTTTGGTAGAGAGATTCCCCAACTCCCGAATCTATCAGAAGACTTTTGACCAAAAGCTAATGACAGTGGCCACAGCAATGTGCCAACATAGCACATCTTCTACGAGTCACCTCCTGTGATTTCCAGAGTACAATTTAATAGACTCCATGAGGGAAGAGTGAAAACTTACTCCCCCATTTTCTCTGGCAGAGTATGCCCCGGTTACTTCAGTTTGCCATTACCTATTCCACCAGATGAGACTTCGGTCCACTACAAAATACGGCCCTAGCTTTAGGGCACCAATTTTTTGGAAAGTTTGGCTTTAGTTTCCAAACGGGTGGCTCATCTTGTGTCACAATGAAAGCACCCGCTGATGGTGGGCTTAGTTTTCTTTGTCAGAGAAGCAAGGATTTTTAAATGAAAAAAAAGGAAAAGAGCAGTGTAGAATGGCTGGGAGAGAAAAACCAGATTGAAAGTTTGTTGATCAGAAGCAGCTGCTTTCTTTGTTGTTTTCCTTTGGCGGTAAGCTGGCCAGAAAGAGAGAGAAATATTGTTTTCACAACAATATTTCAAACAGGCTTTTTAAGAAAATATTCTTTTCTGCTTTTTTTAAAAAATAAATGACTCCTGATGTGTTTAGAGAACCCAAGACAAAAGCAGAAGAAGAGGACAGTAGAAGAGCGCATCAGAAGACAGCCTTCTGTTTCCATCCATCATAATAATTTCTACAAAGTGAACCAGGTATATTTGCTTTTCATTCTGCTCGGTCTGAGCTGCTGGTCAAAGAAAGCAAATGATTTCAGAATGCATGAAGAATGGTATAGAAAATATACCTAAAACATGATAATGCCATTATATAAATCAACAATTCCCTCACATCTAGAATACTGTGTTCAGTTCTGGTCACTCTATTAAAAAAAAGATTAATTACAAATAGAAAGGGAAACTGTCATATTCCAGGGTACAATCCAGAGCAGTGAGGAGTTATGTCACCCCCTGTCTTGCAAACTTGGGTGTCTCACCGTGTTTTACTGAAGTAGATGCCAATGTGGACCACTGCCAAACAGCATGCAAGTCACACCCAGAGTGTCTGGTTGTGTCTAGACTGGCAAGTTTTTCCGCAAAAGCAGCTGCTTTTTGGAAAAACTTGCCAGCTGTCTACACTGGCCACTTGAATTTCCGCAAGAACACTGACAATCTCATGTAAGAAATCAGTGCTTCTTGCGGAAATACTATGCTGCTCCTGTTCGAGCAAAAGTCCTTTTGTGCAAAAGGGCCAGTGTAGACAGCTCAGATTTATTTTGTGCAAAAAAGCCCCAATTGCAAAAATGGCGATCGGGGCTTTCTTGCGCAAAATCGCGTCTAGATTGGCACGATCGCTTTTCCGCAAAAGCACTTTTTGCGGAAAAGCATCCATGCCAATCTAGATGCTCTTTTCCGCAAATGCTTTTAACGGAAAACTTTTCCATTAAAAGCATTTGTGGAAAACCATGCCAGTCTAGACGTAGCCTCTGTGTATAGTTATAGCCCTTATCCAGCACCTCTGTCCCTCACAGCCTGTCAGCCATACTCCAGCCTCACTCCAGCTTCCACCAGCCTTGGTTACTCCTTATAGGTCAACCACCACCACACTCCCAGTCCTGAATTAGGAACATCACAAACTGGAACTTCACTTTAAAGATCCAGCCTGGGCAAAATAAGGCCCGCAGACTGGATCTGACCCACCAAGCCACCGGATACGGCCCAAGGATGCAGTGGGGAGCCCCATGCAGACTTCTCTGCTTGCCCTGTAGCCCCACACACCATGCAGAAACATGGCTGCCGGGCTTCCTTTCTGTTTCAAAACTGGTTTCAGAAACCAGCCAATGGGAGCTGCTTCTTTGAATAATAGGTAGCCAAGATGAACCACACCCCCCTTGGCTCAGTTATTCACTAAAGCACATGGCCAGGCAAGCAGGCAGGCTGTCTGGCTGGGAAACATTTTAAGCTCTGCAAGTCTTAGCTCTGCTGGCAGGCAGGCTAGTTTGACTGCTGGCTGGTAATTCTCCTGGCCACAGCCTGACTCTGGCACCCCAGCCCCTCCCTGCTCCAACCCTCTGCCCCCCCAATATACCCAAACCATCTGTCCCCCTCTTGCACCCATACCCCCTCCCAGATCTGGCACCCCAATCTCCTGCCCCAGGTCACATCTCAAAACCTTTTTCTCTAGGTCACATCCTAAAACCCTGCACTCCAGTCCCCCGCCTCCTTCACCCAAACTCTCTCCCAGGCCGTGTCCAGACTCAGGGGTTTTTTCGGGAAAAGTAGCCTTTCGAAATTATTTCGAAAGAACGCGGCTTTTCTTTCGATGGCGGTAAACCTCATTTCACGAGGAAGAACGCCTTCTTTTGAAAGTTCCTCTTTCGAAAGAAGGTGTTCTTCAATGTAAAGAGGCCGTCTTCGAAAGAGAGCATCCAGACTCGCTGGGTGCTCTCTTTCGAAAAAGCAGATTTCTCTTTCGAAAGATCCGCCTGCAGTCTAGACGCGATCTTTCGAAAGAGGCTCTTTCGAAAGATGCTTTCGAAAGAGCCTCTTTCGAAAGAAGCCTGCAGTCTAGACATAGCCCCAGATTCCAGTCTCCCTCCTACACCCCAGTCCCTTACCCCAAGCTTCCTTCTTCACCCAACCTCCATCCCAGACCCCATATCTCCTCCATTAATACCATGGAAGAGTGCACCACTTTCCAAAATCTTGGAGTGCCCTCCCCCCAAAAAATTATTGCCCACCCATGTTAAAGATAATAAGAGGACATGAAATGCTCCAATACATTGTTTAAATATTAGCAGACACAGATGAACATGCTGATAGAAGAAAGAAGAGAAGCAAAGAAGATAGTCTTCACTATTCAGATATGATCTCAAACCCTATTAGTGATGCCCAAAAGATTGCAGTACTCATGGTCAGTGAAATTTCGGGGGGACGGGGACGGACACTATACAAGATGTAATGGGCTTAATGACAAAGGCAGGGAATGTCCCATACTAGACAAGATATGGCTAGTGGCAAAAGAGGAAATTTGTCAAGGTCTGTAAAATCAGATTAGGTAGAACAAAATGGGTGGAATAAATTAACCATACTAGACTGGAAGAAAACTGTGCAGAAGAAAATGACTGTGAAATACATAGTTGTTGTGGCAGGCACCAAGTCATGGGGAGATGTGTCATTTCTAAAACACAATCAATAGGAGTTTGCCTGAAAATGAATAAAGAAATCAATATTTCGTCCAAACAAAAGGACTTCCTATTATTCCTAAAAGACTATGAAAATGAAGCAGTTTTGATAATCACTGATATTTAGACCTGTTAAATTAGATAACTTGTTCATGCAAAGGAAAACATAAGGGCTGTGTCTAGACTGGCAACTTTTTCTGGAAAAGCAGCCACTTTTCCGGAAAAACTTGCCAGCTGTCTACACTGGCTGCTTGAATTTCCGCAAAAGCACTGACGATCTCATGTAAGATTGTCAGTGCTTTTGCGGAAATACTATGCTGTTCCCGTTCGGGCAAAAGTCTTTTTCCGAAAAACTTTTGCTCAGAAGGGCCAGTGTAGACAGCAGAGATTTGTTTTGCGCAAAAAAGCCCTGATCGCGAAAATGGCATTCTGGGCTTTTTTGCGGAAAAGCGCGTCTAGATTGGCTACGGACGCTTTTCCACAAAAAGTGCTTTTGTGGAAAAGTGTCCTGCCAATCTAGACATGCTTTTCCGAAAATGCTTTTAATGGAAAACTTTTCCGTTAAAAGCATTTCCAGAAAATCATGCCAGCGTAGACGTAGCCAAGCAGTATACAGTATATGCAAAAGTATTTATATTGTATATGCTGCCATTACATCAGACCTAAGTTATAAAGAATGGATCACAGATAAAGTCATTCATAAATCAGCAGAAGGAAATGGTTTACAAAAAAACATTATTGGAGTGGGAAAGAGGATTTTATTTCCCCCCTGAAGCTTTAGATGAGTAGCAGGGGCTTATCAAAGGCAGATGCTAAAGAGCAAGCATTTAGTAATGCTTTTATCTAGATACATTTCACTGACACTTTTACCGGGACTGGAGATGAACTTTGAACAACTGCAAGTTATGACTAAGGTAGATCACGGTAGTAGATACAGTTACGCCCTAATAAATCTGTTAGTCTTTAAATGCTGTAGGAGTCCTCGTTGTTGTTCTAAAGAACAGAAATAGCACGCCCAGTCTGCATCTGAACTTTCTTGCTCCCTATGGAAATATTCTTCAGCTTCTTAGTCACTAGACTTGCTGGGAAAGAGACGTTCAATGCATTTTGTGAAATTGGGATCACAATAATTTTTAATGCTAAACAGCTGCTTTTTCAACCATGTTTAACCTCAGTCTGCTACTACTATTTTGTATTCAAAATGAATATGGTTGAATAGCCATAGGTATTCATATGCTAGGATCTGTTGTGAAAATTGGGCCTGCAAATGCATTCCACTTGTGAGCCTAATAGCAGGCAAGCAGATAAAAGTTTATAAAGTGTCACAATAACCTATGATAAATAAATGTTGATAGGGAAAGTGCTAAAGGAGACAAAGATGAATGAGTCTAAATAAGAAGGCCTAATGATATAACTGAAGGATTGTGTTAAGATTATGTTTAGTAAACAACAGTAGTGTGGGACTAGAAATCAATGAGTAAAAATTAGTGCATCAAAAAACAAACCTAGCTGGCAAACAAAATAATGTGAGGATGCACTTTCTTTCCATCACTGTCTTGAGGACCTTAGAAGAGACTTGGGTGCAGAGGGAGGGAGGCAAAAGCCAACATTGGCTGACTGAAAAACTGAAAAAGGGAGCAAAAGGAGTGATCATCATCTGGCCACATCCCCAGTGTACTGGGACCCCAGGACCCAGTGTGACACTTCTGTGACTTCTTTAGCCTAATTCTAAGGGAGGTCATGACCAGAGCAGGCCAGAGAGAGGCATGCAGGTGATACCACTATTTCCACTGGCTCCATGTGGGATGTCAGACTTTATTTTCTTCCCTTCACCCCCATCTGTCCTTTTTCTTCCCTACATTGTTTCTTCTCTTGCCTATCTCTCTCCTTTTAACTTCTGTCTAATAAGAGTCTGGCTTAGCCAACCAAGACTGTATATTTCACTATGTAACTGCAAGCCTGTGACTAGAAAGACAGCTAAATGCAATGGCCTGAATAGCTAGATGCTGGGACATATCTGACAAGTCTTCAAGTGGTTGATAAGACCTCTTGTTCTCTGCCTGAAATCTTCCAGCTGCAAGGCTGCAGGTGAGAGTCACCACCAGAGACAGAAACTGAATTTTCTCTTTGCTGTTTTCCCCATGCATATGTGTCTGTGTGCATGTCTTGTTTTGCCCTCTACAAAACAGAACTGGATTATAATAACAGCAACAATAACAGCTCCAGTTCCTCTCAACCAACTTCTCTTCTTCCAAAGGACTGTTACAAGATCTAACAGACAGCTAGACAACAAAGATTTCTTTCTAAAAATTTCTCTCTAGCTAAAGGAAGAGTGACCAAGGAATGTTGTTGAAATTAAAGCCTGATTTAATACTTTACATTTGAAATGTTTTAACTTTTGTCCTTTATTTCCTGTATCTTTAATAAAATATTTAAAAGGATTTTTTCATGGTGCATTTGCCATGATACTAACCAGGCTGAGGTCACTGTATACCATCCCTTGAACTTCATTTAATAGGCTGTGTCTACATTGGCACCCTTTTCCGGAAAAGGGATGCTAATGAGACACATCGCAATTGCAAATCCGCGGGGGATATTTATATCCCCCGCGGCATTTGCATTTACATGGCTGCGGCTTTTTTCCGGTTTGGGGATAAGCCGGAGAAAAGCGCCGGTCTAGACGTGATTCTCCGGAAAATAAACCCTTTTCCAGATGCTCTTTTATTCCTACTTGCAATAAGAGATCCTCCGGAATAGGGCTTTATTCCGGAGGATCGCACCAGTCTGGACGCTCTTTTCCGGCTTTTCCCCAAGCCGGAAAAAAGCGGTGGCCATGTTTATTTAAATCCCGCGGGGGATATTTAAATCCCCCGTGCATTTCCCTATTCTGACTTCTCTCATTTCCATAGCTATTACAGGTTATGTGGCCAGTGTAGACACAGCCCCACAGTGATCCACAAGTGCCTGAAGCACAAGGGAGAAGTATCTCTTCCAAGTGATGCACTCTGTGGCAAGGTGAGGTGGCTCTACAATGGGAACGTGTGTGCCTTCCATTCTCCTGCCACAGTTTGCAAAGCCCATTTCTGCAAAGCCAGCCACTCTGTCATCCACATTTCCCAGAGTCACAGCCCTATGCCTCACAATGCAATTTTATTGCCTTGCACACTTGCAAAAATGCTGCCCTGACAATAGACTTCTCCACTCTAAACTGATTTGCAACTGAACAGTAGCAAGCAAGAGTCACCAGCTCCCACAAAGCATTGCCCATGTGCTTTTTTACCGAGAGTGCTCTCATTCGAGCGCCCTTGCACCACAGTTCAGGGGCCAGCTCAGCAAACAGCTCCAGAAAAGCTGCTTTATACATCCAGAACTTCTGTAGCCACTGGTCTTCATGCCCCACATGCATGACAATGTGATCCCACCACTTAGTGCTGGTGTCCTAGCCCAAAAGCGATGCTTTACTGTGTGCAGCTGATTTGCGACAGCCAAAATCAGTTTTTTAAATGCAAATCTTTCTGAGGGATAGAAATATTTTCAGTCAGAACATGGACTCTCCTTTGTACTTCCTTCATGGACAGGAGCAACCAAAGAAGGTCAATGCTGTTAGGAGCACTTCCATGTGTTGTGAGGAGGTTTTTCACCTGAACCAGTGGTCAGGACACCCCACATTGCAGAATTAATGGAGCTGTTCCACAAATGAAGGGAAACCTGTGAACCACTCCCTAAATTCTGCAGGGTATTACTGTGTATTGACTGTAAATTGCCTTGGGCAAAATTCAGTTCTTGTATTTGCCCATTAACGTTGTTGGAGTTGCATGGGTGTCAACAACTGGTCTCTTGTCTTGCAGACCAGGAAGACGCAGAGCAAAGCCGCAGAGGGGCTCCAGCAGCGGGGCAGCCCAGGCGCGCCGCGGCTGTCCCGCTGCCGGCGTCCTCAGAGGCTTTGCTCCCGGTGTCCCTGGTCTGCTGGAGACAGTCCCAAGCAGACCAAGGGCTCCAGGAGCGAAGCCGAAGCGGCGGCGGCGGGGTGCCGCGCTTCTGAGGCTTTCCTCTGGCAAAGCCTCAGAGGCGTGGCACCCCACCGCTGCTGCGGCTTTGCTCCCGGTGCCCCTGGTCTGGTGGGGACTGTCTCCAGCAGACCAGGGACACCGGGAGCAAAGCCGGGGAGGCGGAGCAAAGCCTCAGAGGCGCGGCACCCCACTACCGCTGCAGCTTTGCTCCCCGTGTCCCTGGTCTGCTGGGGGGGGGGGGGCGCAGCTAGTGCGCCCCCCCCCCCAGAAGACCAGGCTTTTGTTGTGGACCCTGGGGCAGAGCAGCTGGGGCGCTGCCGGTTGGCCTCTTAAGGGGGGTAGTCTTATACGGCGAGTATAGGTGAAAACCTATGTTTTAACTAGAAAATTAGGGGGTCGTCTTATACGCCCAGTCGCCTTATATGCCAGAAAATACGGTATGTGCGAAATACCATCTGAGAACTCTGTCTTTGATGTTGAGTGTCATGTGATCTTCTATCTTTTTCTAATCTGACACACCAATAAAATAACTCTATCTTAAAGACTGACACAGTGGACCAAATGCTGCCTTCAGAATGATAATCATAAGGATGGAATTTAACTTGTGGACTCTTGAGAAGTTGTATGTTCTTGCTCAGGCTTTATTATGGTGTCTTGGGTCTTAACAGAGCCTCAGTTTTCTGTAGTTCATTTTAACAACAATATCTAGTACTGTTATTTACAATATGCACTAATAAATGTTAGTCTCTAAGGTGCCACAGGATTTCCCATTGTTTTTGCAGACACAGACCAACATGGCTACCCCTCTGAGTTTGTGCTTTGAGTTGTCTTTATTGGACTTCTCTTGCTTCCAGTTGGGTGACCAAACATCCTGATTTTATAGTTCCCATAAGGGTTTTGCCTTTTATAGGTTCCTATTAACTCCCACCTTTTGTCCTGATTTTGCACACTTGGCCCTGGTCTACACTTGGCCCTCATTTCTAAATAACAAGCTGAGCATCCACACTACCAAGCCCGTTATTCCGAAGTAAGAGGCTGGTTATTTCAAAATAATAAATCCTGCTTTCCATTAGGAATAATACTTTTTCAAAATAGTTATTTTGAAATAGTGATAGTGTGGAGGCTCCACTGCTGCTATTTCAAAATAACTGCTCTCCAAAGTCATTCAAAGTAATTACTCTCCAGTGCTTTCTGGGGCTCTAAGTCGAGGTAGTGTGTCTACATTAAGAGAGCCTTCCTTGGACTAATTTTAAGGCTTTCTGGTAGTGTGGACACACTATTTTGAAATAGTTATTTTGGGAGTTATTATTTTGAAATATGTTATTTCAAAGTAATTTCCTAGTGTAGACCTGCCCTTGCTGATTACTCATTCTATTTCTAATGATTGAGCTGTGAGTGAGATCCGATTTACCATATAGCCATGTAGTAAATACAGCAGTAATCAAATTAAATGTGTCATCTGCTCATAGTTTTTATTGCTGTTGATGACATTTATTGGCTAGTCATCTCTTCTTATTGTCTATTAATCTTTTCCACTTCCACTTCCACTTCCACTTTATTCTAGCTGTGTTCAGCAATGGGGAACTTGTTATTAGTGGTGTCTTCTTAGCCAACACAAGTGGACTAGTGTAAGGTCATGTTTAATGTAATTGCCTTGGTTCTGTTTCTATTGTCATATGAAAATAAGTTAAAGATGACTATTCCTCAGTCACTATTACATTCTAAAATGCTGTCTGGGAATTTTCAGATATGTGCTTTTTCCACATCACTTGAATACCCGTTCAAGTATATTGGTGTAAACTTAGTATAGGAAGGATATGCTGAGCTGCTATCTAAAACTTTTAGTCAAAGTAATATTGTCACAGAGTGTTTTAAATTACAATATTCTATATGTTACTCACACTTTTACTTAGTTAATACAATTAGAAAAGGAAAAGGGATCAAAATAGTAACCAGGTGTAACTCCATGAAAGTTATTAGAGTTTCAATAGGCATGAATTTTGCCTAGTAGTTTTTGGGAAAGGTGAAGATCAAAAAGGGTATGTCTATATTTCAACAGTATTTTGGGATACCGGAGTATCCTGAAATAACTATCCCGTGTCTTCACAGCAAGCTCATTATTTCAGGCTCACTATTCTGATGGCTCTGTAAACTTATTGGCTACGTCTACACTGGCCCCTTTTCCGGAAGGGGCATGTAAATTTCAGCAGTCGTCGTAGGGAAATCCGCGGGGGATTTAAATATCCCCCGCGGCATTTAAATAAAAATGTCCGCCGCTTTTTTCCGGCTTTTAAAAAAGCCGGAAAAGAGCGTCTAGACTGGCCCCGATCCTCCGGAAAAAGTGCCCTTTTCCGGAGGGTCTTATTCCTACTTCAAAGTAGGACTAAGGATTCGAGTTAACGTTTGACTGCCGCGTGTAGCCGCAGGCAATTAGTTCTGACTAGGGGGATTTTAAAATGGTGCCCGGACGGAAAGATGCAAATAAAGCCCGGGATATTTAAATCCCAGGCTTCATTTGCAACTTTGAATGCCTACAGTAGCCTCCCTAGTTTGAACTAGGGGGCTAGTGTAGACATACCCTATTAGCCTTGGTACAGTCATAAGCAAGAAAATAATTCCCACTTCTGCTCGGCAGTTTATGCACTGAGTTTCATCGAAAGAGGCTACATTTCTAAAGCACTGTCATCATTCGGTCAGCAAATAGAACAAGGTAACTGATGCATTTCTGCTTAGTGCTTGTACATCTCCCAGATGGTGATGAATTTATTTTGTGTACAAGGCAGAAGGAAACCAGTTTTCAAGGGAATGATAACAGCTTTGGAGGAAAGGTCAGCTGATACTGATGCTTACTGACAGAAAAGAGTTTGCGATATGTTCCCCTTTGGCATAACAAAAATAATGGTAGTCAAAGGTGGGAAGCCATTCTCCTCCTTCTGAAATATCTAGTAACACCAGCGTGATTTTAAAAGGACCGCTCCTTGATTTTATTTTATTTTTTTGCTCATTCCTTCATTTTGTTGCCAACAGCAACACAAAGAATGTGCTGGGGTATCATAATAATCTTCCATTAAATCCCTAGTATTTAAATTTTAATGCTATAATTCAACAGCTGACAAAAGCCCATTGAGTACGTCTCAGGAGAGGAAAAGAGCCAGTCCCATTTTCTCAGGAGTGATGCTATAGCAACATGGAATGAATTTGGGGTCAGGGAACAAGCTGTCTCCAAGCTTTGTTTGCATTTCCTGGCTAAAAGTAGGATTTGGTGTTATAAATTTTACCAAAATAAATGGTTATTTTGAGCTGCAGGAAGATACTTCACTTTGTAAAACCCCTTTCCTCGAAAACAGAGAGAAGGCAACAAAACCAGAAGCCAAAGAATAGGCAATATGACAGACATTTTAGAAAGCATTACCAAAGACATTGTTTATGGTGTCTCTGTCTTCTGTGTTTTTCTAATCTCTTAGCACAAATCACACACCAGAACTTGAAGTGTTACAACATACAAAGTGCATTTTAAATGAATTAGACAAAGCAATCAAAATCAATAATTGTAGAACAGAGACCTCTTACAATCATCAAAGAGTCAGGAAAAGTCTGGTATGTCTTTTTTTTATGCTTCAGTCTTTATATACTGAAAGTTATTGTTTTCTGGGGAATTTTGTTCTATGAAACCAAATGAATATACCTGAAATACAATTGACCATTGTGTAAAAATTTGCCCATCAAGAGCAACAAAAAACTAAGTGAAGTCTCTGCTGCCAACTTGAATTTTCAAACCCATCTTGTTTACTCACTATGGTCTTGGTATAAGCCTTTTCAGAGCCAATTTGGCATGGATTAAATTCTAATGCCTGGCATTTCTTGGAACAGTGTATTGGTCCATTACAGAACTATTTTAAACAATGGGATTTGTATGTATCCTTACCATGTTTCTTTTTCAGGGAGACAAAGCATTACGTAGAGTTTCAGGCACCACTAAAACTATATGGAAAATCAGCCTTTCACACTGAAATTCACTGGAACTCTATTTTTTTTTTCAGTTTTGAATACATGTGGGTTTTCAGCCCATAATTCACACTTCAGTCTTTACATTTGAATTGATTAGAAATCTCAAGGCAAAGCTCAAATGGATATTGCCAAGTTTCACCTGATTTCATCTCAAAACCATGCAAAATGTTTAAAATATGTAAAATGAGCCAGGTTTCTGGGGAACTGGGCTCAGGTATATATAAAACAGAAACCAGAAACCAATAGCAAACTTTACAAAGAGCATGTTTTGAGTTGCAAACTGATAAAAATACTCAGGAATATGTGTGTTTTGTTGTGAGAATCCCAAGCAGTAAGTTGTTGCATTCCACTTGCACTTAGGGTTGCCGGGTGTCCGGTTTTGAAACAGACAGTCCAGTATTTGAGATTTCTGTTTGGGAAACAAATTGAGAAAATATAAATATCCGGTATTTTCTAAATAAGATGTAATGTAGATTGTGATGTAATGTCAAGTGTGTCTGGTATTTTTGTTGAAACCATCTGAACGTAGGAATGGCTGTAGTGGGTCACACCAAAGGTCCACCTAGCCCAGTAGCCTGTCTGCCGACAGTGGCCAGCACCAGGTGCCCCAGAGAGGGTGGACCGAAGACAATTATCAGCGATTTGTCTCCTGCCATCCTTCTCCAGCCTCTGACAAACAGAGGCGAGGGACACCACTTCTATCCCCTGGCTAATAGCCTTTTATGGACCTAACCTCCAGGAAATTATTTAGCTTCTCTTTATACTCTGTTATAGTCCTAGCCTTCACAGCCTCCTCTGGCAAGGAGTTCCACAGGTTGACTACACGCTGTGTGAAGAAGAACTTTCTTTTATTAGTTTTAAACCTGCTACCCATTAATTTCATTTGGTGTTCTCTAGTTCTTCTATTATGAGAACTAATAAATAACTTTTCTTTATCTTCCCTCTCCACACCACTCATGATTTTATAGACCTCTATCATATCCCCCCTCAGTCTCCTCTTTTCTAAACTGAAAAGTCCCAGTCGCTTTAACCTCTCTTTATATGGGACCCGTTCCAAACCCCTAATCATTTTAGTTGCCCTTTTCTGAACTCTTTCTAAGGCCAAAATATCTTTTTTGAGGTGAGGAGACCACATCTGTACACAGTTTCTGTCAACCCTAATTGCTCTTACAGGCTCCACAAGGCCAATCTCTGTGCACAACAGCAGGGTAAAGGTCACACAGCAAGTTAGTGGAAGAGCCCCCCAATTACAAAGCTGCATTTCTGCATCCTGGTTTTCACTAAGCCACTCAACCTGGATAGTCCTGTCAATCTCCATTGAGGAGGTACATTCTGCTGTCTTTTTTGCATCACCCTCACTGCACACAAGCACAATACTATTGTTGGCCCTCCCTGAGTACTGGAAGCCACGTGGTCAGTGCACTGAGATTCTTGCCTCATTTCCCCACTCAACTACAGGTATGCAGCAGCAAGAGTATGGGGCCTATGCTGCTAATTTCTGAAGCAAAAGAAAGCACCACTGTTTAATGTGCTGCTTTGGGATTCCTGAGCCATTCTGCCTTGACCTGGTAGAAAGGCTTAGAAAAATTTGTGAGCTGCCACAGTGCTTCTTCTTTGCTCTTCAGCACTTTTCCCCAAGATAAGCCAATATTTGGGTCAGCATCAGTATTCCAGAGAGCACTGTGAAGCCAGTGGTGGTTTTTCAAGCCTACATTTTTAAATGGATTTGAGAAAGTCCTGCTACATACATTCTATACATTCTGTGTTATGTGTACGGCTTTGGGTAAGCCGTGCACACCCTACCGATTGAAAATAGAGCAAGTAATGCAGTCAGTGTGCCATGTGCTCTCATTCCCTTCCTGCCTTTGTGCCAGCATTATTAACCTGTGCACCTACCACCAACGAAAAATGACACACTGCATTTCTGCTCCCATATCTGCATTCTAGGCAGGCTCAAATTTGATACATTTAAACTGCGCGCACCTTGGCAAGGGCTCCTCTCCCACTCTTTTGAGAGTCATTTTTCTATAGCAAAGCCATGAATCACACTCCAAGAGACTTTTTGGTCTTTAGGGTAGGAATGATTCCTGTCAACCTCCTTGAACTAAAAGGGAAACTGTTAATATGCAAACAGCTTTGAGCCCTTATCCTTGGAAAGATCCCACTGGGAGAGCGAAGAAGTAGCCATAGGAGAGAATTTTTTCGGTAATGGCATGTCATCCTATTGACCGGCTGCTGATATGCTAAATTCTGCTCCTGCTTGTGCTAGAAACATGAAATTTTATTGTCTGGGCTTGTCAGGCAAGCATTCCTGAATGGAGCAGAGCTTTCACTGGACAATTACTTGAGAGTAACTGAAAGAAAACAAGAGGCCATAATTTTCAAGCATTGCAAGCTATAAACTGTGGCAATCTTTTATGAGCTAATTTCTTTTTGGTTATTGTCCTGTGTCAGTCACCAGATTTATTGATGTTGTTCAAACGGATGATGTTTCAAGCAGTGAAATATAAAAGCATCATTTTGGAGGGGTTGGCAATCTTTTATGAAGCTGTATTTGTGTGTGTGTATATTTTACATTAATAAAGTAAAGGTTCTAAGTATCTGAATTGGGAGCAAGCAACTTTTAGTCTGAAAAATGAGTTTCTCCCCCCCCCCACCCCCCCACACACACCATTTGTCATGGCTTGTATCCCACAGATGTTATTGACCATAAAGTTACACATCCCTTTTATAAATACACCCCCAGTATTTGAACCAATGACCTCCTCTGGCAGCAAATTCCACAGGTGTTTATGAATGGCACAGCCTGCGATCTGCTCAGGAGACCAGATGGTGATTCTTCACTGTGTGACGTTTGATCATTTAGACACAGACACTGTTCACATCACATTACTACAATCTCTGGGCTGTTTATGAAGAGGAGTGTGCATGGCTTTTAGCATGCTGAATTTACATAAGAAGCCTTCATTAATCATGTTTATGAAAAATGTTTCTTGAATTTCTTTTGTTTTACACTGCTGCCATTTGCGATTGGTCTTTGTTTTATGATAAAAAAAATTACTTGGGAAACAGACCTTGGATAAGAAAAGGAGAGTTGGAACAAAAGGACTGTCATAAAATAGCACAGAAAACAAAGTGGCATTGCCTCCAGAGAACCTCACTCTGGGCCCAACTATGCAGCCATAAAGCTTTCTGAAAGAGCAGTGGACAGTAGGAACTGTGTCTCAATTCCCTTGAGCTGTACATTCCATAGGTGAGGGTAATAAATACCTCTCCTGTCCTAGTGGTCCTTCAGCTCATTGCTGTCCACCTGCCAGGATATTATGAAAGGAATCCTGGCATATTTCATCATGCTACTCGTTACGTCAATCATTGTAGAGAGTTTAAATTTAGGTAGCATGTAGATTCATGAATTTGTTTGATTTTGGTAGTTTTTTGACTTTTTGGCAAACTCCTTGCTGTTTTACTCTGGCCTTATGTGCTGCCTCAGGTGGCAGACCTGGTTAGGAAAGCAAAGGCTAGGGGATAATTGTAGTCCTAGGGATTCTTTTATATTTTTAAATCAGAAATCAAATATCTTATTTGATATTTTAGATTTCCCAGAAAAAGAAAAATTCTCCTTATGCATGGAGGGGGGCCTATTAAAACCAGTCAAAGAGGTCTGGTAATGCCTTTTCACTAGTGATAATAATAATAATAATAATAATAATAATAATAATAGCATGATACAGACATTAACTAGCTCATCCCTTGTCAGGTGGGTGGATAATTCCTAGCTCTTCTTATCAGTAGATCCTGAGTAGAACTCAGGAAGCGTTGACTCCCCACGGTGGGCTTGCTCCTCCAAACCATCGTGCTTAACTGTTGGGGGAGTTTCTAGGCCACTTTATTCTATCCATTTCGTCCCAAGGGACAGAGTTTGTGTTAGTCATTGAGACTACATCTATAATGAGGGCTAAAGTCGAAATAAGATACGCAACTTCAGCTACCTTAATCGCATAGCTGAAGTCAAAGTACCTTAATTTAGCTTTTGGCACTGTCTATACAGCATGAAGTCGAAGAAAGAACACTCATCCTTTGACTTCGCTTACTCCTCGTAAAATGAGGGTTACAGGAGTTGAACCCGCTATTTCAAAATTATTTTGAAATAATGGGCTTGCTGTGTAGATGCGCACTATTTCAAAATAACATGAGTTATTTTGAAATAAGTATGCAGTGTAGACGTAGTCTGAATGTCTTACCATGTGCTTACTTATCTGAGTAGTAAGTCAGAAAATGCTATGGCATGTAGCACCCATAGACTTATAATATAAAAAGATGGAAATGTTTGGTAAGAAAGCTCATTCCTCTGCAGTATCTTAACAGACTCTCTTTGTCAGGCTATCATCATACTATAGACCTCTTCCTTCTGATCTAAGCTTGCCTCTTGACCCCAGATCATCCCAGAAAACAAAAAGAGTATCAGTTCCTTAAAAGGAAACTGTGATTAGGGGAGTAGTTTCAGAGATAGGTGACCCAAGTTCACATAAATTTCCTGTGTGACCTTTAGGAAACTTGATTAGCCACCCTGTGATTTTCCTCTTACACCTCAGCAACAAGTGGTGCTGCCTGTAGGCCTTTATTTCTCTTCTACCTATCCTCTTTATCTCTTTGGGTATGTCTACACAGCAGTGTTATTTCATAATAACTGACGTTATTCTGAAATAACGTTGTTCGCATCTACACTACAGGTAGTTATTTTGACATAATGTTGAAATAATGGCAAGCTGGAAGACTTCTTACTCTTATTCCTATAACCCTCATTTTACAAGGAGCATGTGATGTTGGAGGAAGAATGCTCTGTCTTGGACTTTCTTTTGTATAGACGGCGCCAAAAGCTGAAATAAGCTATTTCGACTTAAGTTATATAATTGATACAGCTAAAGTTGCGTAGCTTATTTCAGCTTTAGGCCTGCTGTGTAGACATACCCTTTAGCTTCAGGGGATTGTTTTCACAAATGACAACTCCTTTCTTTATACTACTGAGTTCAGGTGGGGTTCTCTCTCCAGTTCAAAGTCATGTCCAATCCCCATCTTCCTTCATCTTCTATATTCAACGGTCCTTCTCATAAGATCCTAACGTGGGAATAGGTCATGGGTGTGACACTCCCTAGAGCCTAATGAAGAAAGTTGAACCACATTTCAGTAGCAGAACATCAGGAGTTATGAAAAAGACCTTCCTCAATTTGTCAAAACAAAGTGACAATCAATTAAATCAAAGTGCAGTAAATTTAGAACATGGCCATTTTCCTTAGGCAGTATAGAGCTTGTGGCACTTATCACCATCCAAGGTCTTTAGACAAATATTTTGGCTGGATTTGAAAAGGGATTGGATCATTTAATGTCTGTTCATAACATTTATAATTATTCAAGCTAAAACTATGATAATGATAATCAAATCTCATGCTTGATGGCATAAGTTAACCACTGGGACTGGGAAGGAATTTGTTTTGTTTTGTTTTTCTTGTGTACAGAATTGCACAACTGGCCAGGAACACTGTAGGTGGTGACTTTTAAAATATGTATCTAGCTTTCTTTTCAAGCATCAGAGTGAATACTGGCAGAGACAGAAAACTGTGCCAGATGCTGTCAAAGTTTTAGATGCCGTTAATCCCCTCCATTGTCTGCTCAAGGCCCTTAGCCTTCACCCCTCTCTAGGTAAGGATCCACATCTCTCCATAATCTGTGTGCCATTTCAGGCTGCAGTCCTCTGTAGTTTTGTGTGATGTCCACAGCAAGCCAGTATGTGGAAAGGCCAGCACCTCTGCTCTTCTTTCTCGCAAGGTCTCTGAACAGTGCTCCTCAGCAGTTACCACACAACTTTTTCTTAGGAGAGTATGATTTAAAAACCATACAGAGAAAACATTTAAAAATGGATTTAAACACTTTACCACAACTCTCCATCAATCCTTCGGAGTTTCTTATAGGTTGCTACTTTTTCAATACCTGATAGATTGGAATCCTTCATTGGACACAAAGACCTGTCCCAAGCCTCCCTATTCCCCAAGTATGTGTCACCCTATCTTTGAAGCCTCTCATAGAATAATAGAATAATAGAATAATAGAATAATAGAATACTAGAACTGGAAGGGACCTCGAGAGGTCATCGAATCCAGTCCCCTGCCCTCAAGGCAGGACCAAGTACAGTCTAGATCATCTCTGATAGATGTCTGTCTAATCTGCTCTTAAATATCTCCAGAGATGGAGATTTCACCACCTCCCTAGGTAATTAATTCCAGTGTTTAACCACCCTGACAGTTAAGAAGTTTTTCTTAATGTCCAACCTAAACCTCCCTTGCTTCAATTTAAGCCCATTGCTTCTTGTCCTATCACCAGAGGCCAAGAAAAATAATTTCCCTCCTCCTTCCTGTGACACCCTTTTAGATACCTGAAAACTGCTATCATGTCCCCGCTCAGTCTTCTCTTTTCCAAACAAAAAAAAACCCAGTTCCTTCAGCCTCGCCTCATAGGTCATGTTTTCTAGACCTTTAATCATTTTGGTTACTCTTCTCTGGACCTTCTCCAATTTCTTCACATTTTCTTGAAATGTGGTGCCCAGAACTGGACGCAATACTCCAACTGAGGCCTATTCATTGCAGAGGAGAGCGGAAGAATGACTTCTCTTGTCTTGTTCACAAGACTTCTGTTAATGTATCCCAGAATCATGTTTGCTTTTTTTGCAGGTGTCATATTGTTGACTCATATTTAGCTTGTGGTCCACTATGACCCATAGATCTTTCTGCAGTATTCCTTCCTATACAGTCACTTCCCATTCTCTATGAGTGAAATGGATTGTTCCTTCTTAAGTGGAATACTTCGCATTTGTCCTTAATAAACTTCATCCTATTTACCTCAGACCATCTCTCCAGTTTGTCCAAATCATTTTGAATTATGACCTTATCCTCTAAATCAGTTGCAACCCCTCCCAGCTTGGTATTATCTGAAAATTTAATAAGCATACTCTCTATGCCATCATCTAAATCGTTGATGAAGATATTGAACAGAACTGGACCCAAACAGACCCCTGCGGAACCCTACTTTTTATGCCCTTCCAGCATGACTGTGAACTATTAATAACTACTCTCTGAGAACGGTTATCCACCCAGTTATGCGCCCACGTTATAGTAGCCCCATCTAAGTTGTATTTGCCTTGCTTATTGATAAGATTATCATGCGAGACCATATCAATTGCCTTACTAAAGACTAGGTATACCACGTCCCCCGCTTCTCTCTTATCCTCAAGATGTGTTATCCTATCAAAGGAAGCTATCAGATTGGTTTGACATGATTTGTTCTTTACAAATCCATGCTGGCTGTTACCTATCACCTTATTATCTTCCAGGTATTTGCAGATGAATTCTTTAATTACTTGCTCCATTATCTTTCCTGGCACAGAAGTTAAACTGACTGGTCTGTAGTTTCCTGGGTTGTTCTTATTTCCCTTTTTAAAGATGGGCACTATATTTGCCCTTTTCCAGTTTTCTGGAATCTTTCCTGACTTCCATGATTTTTCAAAGATGATAGGCTCATATACCTCCTCTATCAGCCAGACGTGTAGCAAAGGTGTAGCGAAGGAGAAATTGGAGAGGGTCCAGAAAAGAGCAATGGGAAGCAACTGTCTGGGAAGGAGTACATCAGGAAGGGATCTAGGGGTTATAGTGGACCACAAGTTGAATATGAGTCAGCAGTGTGATGCCGTTGCAAAGAAAGCAAACATGATTCTGGGATGCATTAACAGGTGTTTTGTGAGCAAGACATGAGAAGTCATTCTTCCGCTCTACTCTGCGCTGGTTAGGCCTCAGTTGGAATATTTTGTTCAGTTCTGGGCACTGCATTTCAAGAAAGATGTGGAGAAATTGGAGAGGGTCCAGAGAAGAGCAACGAGAATGATTAAAGGTCTAGCGAACATGACCTATGAGGGAAGGCTGAAGGAGTTAGGTTTGTTTAGTTTAGAAAAGAGAAGATTGAGGGAGGACATAATAGCAGTTTTCAGATATCTAAAAGGGGGTATGTCTACACTACCCCCCTAGTTCGAACTAGGGGGGTAATGTATGCATACCGAACTTGCTAATGAAGCCCGGGATTTGAATTTCCCGGGCTTCATTAGCATAAAGCTGGCACCGCCATTTTTAAAAGCCGGCTAGTGCGAACCCCGTGCTGCGCGGCTACACGTGGCACGGACTAGATAGTTCGGATTAGGCTTCTAATCCGTGGAACGAGGCGTACAGATAGTTCGGATTAGGAAGCCTAATCCAAACTATCTAGTCCGTGCCACGTGTAGCCGCGTGGCACGGGGTTCGCATTAGCCGGCTTTCAAAAATGGCGGCGCCGGCTTTATGCTAATGAAGCCCGGGAAATTCAAATCCCGAGCTTCATTAGCAAGTTCGGTATGCATACATTACCCCCCTAGTTCAAACTAGGGGGGTAGTGTAGACATACCCAGGGTGTCATAAGGAGGAGGGAGAAAACTTGTTCATCTTGGCCTCTGGGGATAGAACAAGAAGCAATGGGCTTAAACTGCAGCAAGGGAGGTTTAGGTTGGACATTAGGAAAAAGTTCCTAACTGTCAGGGTAGTCAAACACTGGAATAAATTGCCCGGGGAGGTTGTGGAATCTCCATCTGTGGAGATATTTAAGAGTAGGTTAGATAAATGTCTATCAGGGATGGTCTAGACAGTATTTGGTCCTGCCTCTCGAGGTCCCTTCCAGTCCTAGTATTCTATGATTCTATGTGCCTGGGGATAAAGGCAAAATTTGTATACCCCTCTGCCGACGCCATGAGGTGGGGTCCCAAACCTAGCACCCGGCTGAGCCTGACCCTGGGAGGAGCGGGGCAGAGCTTGTACCCCATCTTCCCCTGTCCCCTCCAGTTTGGGGCCAAACCCACACACACTAACCTGCTAGCAGAGATGGGAGAGGGTTGGGCTGTGGGCGGAGAGGTTGGGAGTAGGGTCCAGCCAGCGGTGGTGGGTGGAGGAGCAGGCGAGCTGTGGGATGACTGAGGGAGCAGAGGACTAAATTGGCACCCCCCTTGTATGGCACCTGGGGGCAACTTCCCCCCCCCCCCACACACACACCCTCCCTCACTACACCACTGCTATCAGCTGCTTGAGTATTTTAGGATGCATTTCATCAGGCCCTGGTGACTTGAAGACATCTAACTTTTCTAAGTAATTTTTAATTAGTTCACTTTTTATTTTATCTTGTAAACCTACTCCATTTCCACTAGCATTCACCATGTTAGGCATTCCTTCATCATCACACTTTTTGAAGACTAAAAGAAGTCATTAAGTGCCTCTGCCATTTCCAAGTTTCCAGTTATTATTTCTCCCTCTTCACTGAGCAATAGGCCTACCCTGTCCTTGGTCTTCCTCTTGCTTCTAATATATTTATAGACTGTTTTATTGTTACCTTTTATGCCTCTAGCTAGATTGAGCTCATTTTGTGCCTTTGCCTTTCTGATATTGCCACTCAATACCTGTGTTGTTTATTTATATTCATCCTTTGTAATTTGACCTAGTTTCCACTTTTTATACAACTCCTTTTTGATTTTTAGATCATGCAAGATCTCCTGGTTAAGCCAAGACGGTCTTTTGCCATACTTTCTATCTTTCCTACACCATGGAATAGGGCCCTTCATAATGTCCCTTTGAAAAACTGCCAACTTTCTTCAGTTGTTTTTTCCCTTAGTCTTGCTTCCCATGGGACCTTACCTATCAGCTCTATGAGTTTATTAAAATCTGCCTTCCTAAAATCCATTTTCTCCATTTTGCTGTTCTCCCTTCTGCCATTCCTTAGAATCGTGAACTCTATGATTTCATGATCACTTTCACCCAAGCTGCCATCCACTTTCAAATTTTCAACCAGTTCCTCCCTATTTGTTAAAATCAAATCTAGAACAGTCTCTCCCCCCCCCCCCACAGAAGCTTTTCAACCTTCAAATTCTTCCTGCTTATTATCCATACTTCTTGCATTTGTAAGCAAGCATCTAAGATACTGATTTGATTTTGCCTCCCAATTCTACATTGTCCCTCCTTTATCCCTGCTGTTATAGTCCATGCTCCCTCCCATTTCCTGCCCATCTCCCAGGTCAGAATGTTTTTTACTTACCTCTGGGCTTTGGTCACCTGCCCCCATTTGCCCCCATTGAACCTAGTTTAAAGCCCTCCTCACTAGGTTAGCCAGTCTTCATCCAAATATGGTCTTCCCCTTCCTCAAAAGGTGAACCCCATCCCTGCTTAGTTGTCCTTCCTGGAGCAACACCCCGATGTCAAGGAAGCCAAATCCCTCCTGGTGACACCATCTTCACAGCCAGGCATTCACCTCCAGGATGCACCTGTCTCTGCCTGGGCCCCTAATGACAGGAAGGACTGAAGAAACAGGAAGGACCTGCACTCCAAACTCCCTCATCCATACTCCCAGAGCCTTGTAGTCCTTCTTGATCTGCTCAAGGTCACAACTTGCAGTATCATTAGTGTCCACATGGATGAGTAGCATGGGGTAGTAGTCAGAGGGCTGGATAATCCTCAACAATCCCTCCATAACCTCTCAGATATGGGCCCCTTGCAGAAAGCACACCTCCCAAGATGACATCTGAGGGCAATAGATGGGTGCCTTTGTTCTCTGCAGAAGAGAGTCTCTGACCACCATTACCCTGTGTTTCCTTCTAACAGTTGTGGCTGAATGAGGCCAATCAAAGACAATCAAGGAAACAAACGATCAAACACTCCCAGACACATATTCCCAACTGCCACAGTAACTGAAATCACCTGAAATCAGAATCAAAATTTAAAATTCAAACAATCGAGCAAACTCACTCATGCCTAAAGCTAGTACACTCACTTGGTGGCCTGTTCAGCAACGGGCTCTCTTGCTCTCCCTCCCAAACTCCTCTGTCTGCAGTCACCTGTCCACTTCACTCCCTGTATAATCAGTCCTGGGATTTTGCATTAGTCACCCCCTACTGATTTCAGATTATATAGGAACACCAGATTCCACCCCACACACACCCCTCTATGTGCCAGGATTACACAAATACACCCTCCTCCCCATATTGATACAAAAGGCTATGAATATTCACCAGCTTAGCCCATGTGGGATCCATCTCCATCTAATGTTAGGGGTTTTGAGGTTTTCAGACATAAACATAAAAGACTGAACAGAGGCAACAGTAAAGCTATTCAATAACCACAACTTCCCAGTGCTGCCACTCTGCTAACTCAACTCTCCCTCCCCAAGGAGTTGAGGTGACACTCAATGAGGGCATGCCTGTATTTTTAACATATACATCCATCACATAATTCATTGAATTGCATTTCAGAAGTGAATGTGAGCTCTCCTAAGAGCTTCACAGATGGTGAAGTATTTAGTTTTCCTTTTCTAATCCTGATCCTCTGGATCAGCCTTTAAAGATCATACCCACACATCTATTCCCCAGCCAGAGGATCGCAAGGCAATACAAGGAATGGGTGTCAATACATACCCAATAGACAGCAGTTTTTTACTTTGCTTATCTACAGAAAAGTCACATTCTATGGTGAACTGCTGTAAAATGTGATAGACTGGAAATGCTAGTTGAACACTGGAAATTCAGCCCCAGTATAGTATCAGATAGATGAGCACAAGAAATTTAGTGGGAGTAAATATTCTTAAGTGTAGTGCTTGGAAGGAGCCTGTGGTTGTGGTACATGTAGGTACCGATGACATAGGGAAGGGTAGGAAAGAGGTTCTGGAGTCCACATTTAGACTTCTGGTAAAGAGATTGAAATCCAGGATCTCAATGGTAGCATTCTCTGAAATGCTTCCAGTTCAACTCACTGGGCCAAGTATGCAGGTAGAACTGCAGGGTCTCAATGCATAGATGAGATGATGGTGTAGAGAGGAGGGGTTTAAATGTATTAGGAACTGGGGAAACTTTTGGGAAAGGGGGAACCTATACAGGAAGGATGGGCTCCACCTAACCAAAATGGAACCAGATTGCTGGCACTTAACATTAAAAAGGTTGTAGAGCAGTTTTTAAATTAAGGGATGGAGGAAAGCTGATGGGTGCAGAGGAGCACGTGGATCAGACAGAGACATCTCTTAGGGGAGGATCTATTAATACAGATTCTCTATGTTCTAGTCAGGAGGAAAGCATGGAAGATGATAAAATATGGGTAAGATCAGATGAGAAACAATCAAAAGAAAAGGAGTGCCATTCAAACACATCAGGAAATTGCAGACAGATAAAAATGAAGAAGTTAGTTAAACAGAAATTAAAAGGTACAGTACCAAAGTAAAATCTCTGCATACCACAAATTAAAAAACACAGTAAGAGAACCAAAAAAGTGCCACTGTGGCTTTACAACCAAGTAAAAGAAGCCACGAGAGATAAAAAGGCAGCAGTTAAAAAGCAGAAGTTAAATCCTAGCGAGGAAAATAGAAAGGAGCATAAAATCTATCAAATTAAGTATAAAAATATAATAAGAACAGCTAGCCAAAATCTCAAAAAGTAAGAGTAAACTGTTTTTTTAAATACACCAGAAGCAGGAAGCCTGCTAAACAACCGATGGGGCCCCTGGATGATCAAGATGCCAAAGGAGCATTCAAAGATGACAAGGTCATTGTGGAGAAACTAAATACATTCTTTGCTTCAGTCTTCACAGCTGAGGATATTAGGGAGATTCCCAAACCTGAGCTAGTCTCTTTAGTTACAAATCTGAGGATTTGTCCCAGACTGAAGTGTCATTAGAGCAGGTTTTTGAACAAACTGATAAACTTAATAGTAACAAGTCACTAGGACCAGATGGCATTCACCCAAGAGTTCTGAAAAAACTCAAATGTGAAATTGTTCAACTATTAACGGTGGTTTGTAACCTATCCTTTAAATCGACTTCTGTACCTAATGACCGTAAAATAGCTAATGTGACGCCAATATTTAAAAAGGGCTCTAGAGGTGATCCTGGCAATTACAGACCAGTAAGTCTAATGCCAGTACTGGGCAAATTAGTTGAAACTATCATAAAAAATAGAATTGTCAAACATAGATTAACATAATTGGTTGGGGAAAAGTCAACATGGTTTCTATAAAGGGAAATCCTGCCTTACTAATCTACTAGAATTCTTTGAGGGGATTAACAAGCATGTGGACGAGGGGGATCCATTGGATATCGAGTACGTAGATTTCCAGAAAGTCTTTAACAAGGTCGCTCATCAAGGCCTCTTAAATAAAGTAAGTTGTCATGGGATAAAAGGAAAGGTCCTCTCATGGATTGATAACTGGTTAAACTACAGGAAATAAAGGATAGGAATAAATAGTCAGTTTTCAAAATGGAGAGAGGTAACTTGTGGTGTCCCCCCAGGGTTCTTACTAGGAACAATCCTATTCAACCTATTTATAAATGATCTGGAGAAAGGGGTGAACACTGAGGTGGCAAAATTGGCAGATGATACTAAACTGCTCAAGATAGTTAAGACCAAAGCAGACTGTGAAGAGCTTCAAAAAGATCTCATCAAACTAAGTGATTGGGCAACAAAATGGCAAATAAATGTAATGATGATACATGCAAAGTAATGCACATTGGAAAAAATCATCCCTACTATAAATTCAAAATTATGGGGACTAATTTAGTTATAACCAAAAAAGAGATCTGGGAATAATTGTGGATAGTTCTCTGAAAACATCCACTCTATGTGTAGCAGCAATCAAAAAAGCAAACAGAATGTTAGGAATCATTTACAAGGGGATAGAAAAATAAAACAGAGAATACTTTATTGCCTCTATATAAATTCATGGTATGCCCACATTTTGAATACTGCTTACTGGCGCCATATGAAGAGAAAATAAAATGACTGGGACTTTTCATCTTAGAAAAGGGGAGACTAAGAGTGGTATGTTAGAGGTCCATAAAATCATGACTGGTTTGGAGAAAGTGAATAAGGAAAAGTTATCTACTTATTCCCAAAACATAATAAATAGGGGTGACTAAATGAAATCAATAGGTAGCAGGTTTAAAACCAACAAAAGGAAGTTTTTCTTCCTGCAGCAGTTGGTCAGCCTGTGGAAATCCTTGCCAAAGGAGTAGATAACAGGTTAAAGTTTGGTTAGTCCAAATTCATGGAGGTTAGGTCCATCAATGGCTATTAGCCATGATGTGTAGTAATGGTGTCCCTAGCTTTTCTGTTTATCAGAGGCTGGAAATGGATGACAGGAGAGTGATCATGTGATGATTATCTGCTCTGTTCATTCCCTCTGGGGCACCTGGTATTGGCCACTGTCGGTAGACAGGATACTGGCCTAGATCTTTGGTCTGACCCTGTATGGCTGTTCTTATGTACTTATATTCTACAGCCTCAGGAGGCTTAAACAAACCAAAGGGAAAATTAACAACAGTTGCATTTCTGTTTCATAGCTCAGGCAGGCATTTTTTTTTCCTTTTCCAGTCCAGCATCACCTATTTGCAGATGGTCAGTTTCTGTAAGAAGTGGATGAAATCATTAATTCTTCTCACTACAGGCTTGGACAAGTGAAATCCAGGTATATAAGCTAAAAGAAAATCTACAACTTGCCTGAATCTTCAGGGGAAACTGGTACATCAAACCATCTATAAGAATGGATATTTCAGGAAAATCACATAAAAAGCAGGTTAAATTCTCTGTATAGGAGCAAAGGGTGTAAGATAATTAATTGCCACACAGCTCAAGGAGGAATTATTCCCATATGTATAGCACTGCAGAATAGTCTACACGAATTACCGAGTAATTTGCATTCTTCTGAAGCATCATGTATTAGTTGCTATCAGAGTTTATAAATCAGTAGTCTACTCACGTATGGAAAATTCATAGTTTCTAATGTGAGTCTTTGTAATCAAATGTTCTCAGTTGAGCATCTGAGGTCAACTGTGAATGGTGAGGAACCCTAAATGACTGTGGAGCTCAAATTGGCAGAGAAGTGATGGTAAGACTCCCAGAAAGTGATACTATCTCTTAATTTTATTTTATTTTTTACATTTTCCATTCCCACTTACTTTTTTCCAACTATCAATAAAAAAAATTAGGGTCTTGACTAGCCACTTAACCCATCTCTCCTCCCAGTTCAAACTCTTCAGGAATTTAACTATAATTCTAGTTAAACTCCACAGTAAAAATATTCTGGTTACTTTTTGTTGGGACAGTCATGGTGGCAAAGTACGGACTTCTAAGGCAAACTTGCTAATGATCTAGGAAAGTCTGTGCCTGTGATGTTGCCGTCTTACATTCCAGCTAATGTATATATTTTTTTAGTTTGGTCAGTCCAAATAGCAGATTTTAGGAAGTCTTCAAATTCAGATGTTTCTTGAGCTATCAAAGCTTTCATGTTTCACCTTATATAGAGACAGACGGACCAATTATCTTATTAAATGAAACAGAGAAAAAGAATATTAATGTCAAGTCAGATTCTAAGATTTCTTTTTATATATGTATATTATTTTCAGACACAAGAAAAGATGAGCCACACATAAGAACTGTACTTTACAACTGGTCTGCTTCTAAGTCTGAATCTGAAAGTGGGAGATGGCTTTTTTTAGCCATTAAATATGTGAACCACAAAAGTATGTAAACTACACGTACATATTTCCCTGTTCTTTTCAAAGGAATTCTCTTCATTGCAGTAAAAAAAAAAAAATACCCACAGAAAGCTGGCAGTGCAGCAAGCCATATCCCAGCAGAAGTCTATGGAATGTTCCTGACTATTTTGCATGCTAAAATGTGCAGCTTTATAAATAGTGTTAAGATATTCAATTTGGGCTTACAAAAATTAATGGGTACATTTTCCCAGACAGCACATGTGTCAAACACACAAACATAGTGTTAATAAACCAGCCCACTGCTTGCATGCCTTTCCCAGATGCTACATTAAAAATGTAACTGTCTGATATCAGTTTGCTTCAAGAAATATTGAGCTCCTAGCATTTTGGCCTAGACTGTGACTTCCCAGTCTTCTAACAGTATTAGTGAGTGGTTATTCACGCAAGCCATTTCAATGAGGCCCACTGGGCTACTTGTTGATTAAGGCACTATGTACTGCAAGTATGGGTGACACAATCTGATGTTTGTTTAACATCAATTTTGCTTCTACAGTAGGGGTATAGGCATTGATTCAAGGAAAGTACATATGTATACACCTGTTTGGGATGGCACTTAAGCATGTGCTTAACTTTAAGTAGCACTTAAGGCACGTGGGACTGAATTATGTCAATGAAACTTAAGCACATGCTTAAATGCTAGCCTGAATAGAAATAATAATTCCTAAATAAGGTGAATACAATGGTCGCTGCCTTAAAATTCCAGTCACAATTAATATAATTATGTTTTTCCTTCTCCAATATCTTCCATTGTAAGATCTCAAACCCTGTTCAGTATGTTAAATTAAACTCAGCTGCTCTAAAGTGAATGTTTATTAGAACTGAGTGAATAATTCATAACACATTATGAATTAAATGAAATTCTCTTTTTCTGTTTGAGGAATGTCAACAGAGGGATCTGAATGTTCTTGAAAGCATTATTTGAAATTGTTCTACGTTTGTTGTAAATGTTGTTTACATGATTTTCTGCAATTGGATTCCAAATATTCAAAAATCAAGTTCGTTGCTTAGTGGTGATGCAATTTCTCTACCATGAAAGGCTGAGTGTAGCTCATAATCTCATGTCAGACTGAACTGCAGAATCCCCAAAGAGTTTTGTTACCCTCTTCTTCCTCTGCATCTTATCCTTAGGTGATCCTGATCATTTGCATGGACTTATCTATTATCTCTATGCTGTCAACTGTACCTCAGTTTTATTTCTTCGCCCTACACGGATCTCCCTCTCTTCAGTCGCACGTTTCATTGTATTTGACACTTCATTCTGAATGGTTCCAGGTAAGCTCAAGTTTAACTTTGTGCTATAGAGTAAAACACCTCAAAGAAGTGCAGAGATGCCACATTTCACTTTCAGTCTAGGTTCAGTCTTTCCATCCATGACACACTTCTTGCAGGGGCTAAAATGAAGAAGTCAAAGATGGGGCAATTGCAAGCTGCCACTACAAAGAACAGTAGAAAGTTTGCTACTTCATTTCTGCATCTATCTCCTGATAAAAATGTTTTCTTGATACTGATCTACTCATTATGGAGATTTAAATATTTTATTAAAGCTAATGTTAACATTATTTAATACACAGTTTAAGGAAAGAGTGCCTGTACATCTGGGTATAGTGGTTAAATCACCCCAAAATACAAAGTTTGACTTAAGTCAAACAATATATATTCTACATAATCAGCCATAAACCAAATAGAGATTAATAAATATAATGATACAAGTTTAGATACTAGCATCCAAATATTTGGGTGCTTCACTCATGAAAAGTTATACAGTGGAAAGTGGAAAGCAAATATAGCAATGAGTGTAGATTGTCCATCAGTAATTGAGCATTTAGGGTAGGTTTTCCCTCAGTAGATACAATTCATCAGAGAAGTAGCACTCAGGCTCATTTGTCCTGGTATAGTTGATGTTCTGTGTTTTGTTCTCATTAGATGTCTTTGACCACCTGATAGTGTCCGACACCATGAGTTGCCACATCAGCCCAGCATAGCGCTGAGCGATTCAAATTCCCACATTACTGGGGTTCCATGTGCCCAGGCTCCAATGATCAGTTCATATGTTTAAACCTCGGAACCCCAAGCTGTCCTGGCATCAGCCAAAATATCATGAAACCAAGCTCCGTATCTTACATCCTAAATCTTTTTCACTTCCATTTTCCACTACTGCCAACAACAACAATATTCTCCTTCTCATCCAGACACACAACTTTGTCATTGTCTTTTACTTCTTCTCTTTTCTTTCTCTCTTACTTTGTGGCTTTGACCAAATATCACCACTTCTTCCACAACATATACATTATCCAGCATTTCTATATAGATGCACATTTTAAATATTTTTGTTCTGGAATTCAAGGCACCGCACAGATCTGCCCCTGCCTATATCTTGAGCCCTGTCTTGTTTATGCATGTACTTAATTTTAATGCTTCACTTAATCCGTATCTAAATGATCAAATACTATTGAATAAAATTCCTCCTAAAATTACACTTCTTTGTCACCTAAAAAGTAGATTAACAATAACAATTCCAATAATAATAATGAACTCATCAAGATGTGTGTATTTCCAAACCGAATAATCACTATAATTCCTATTCTTCCTCATCCCATTCCCTCTAATTATTTGTAATTCTCACATGTTATTTATATGTAAATTAAGATTGTAAATGAATCTTGTCTTTTTGGTCTGTAAAAGTTGCAGCACATTTTTCTGGATTGTGTTATTGTATATTTTAGATATTCTACAGTGTATATGAAACACATGCAACAGCTAGGATTAAAGGCTAGTGCCCCATTTCTGACTAGATCTTGTGCCAGGGAAGTCTGTCCTTGATGTAGAAACAGTTTTGTTGGCTTCATAATACTTCTTTGTTGGAGAAAGGAAAAAAAACCTTTGTACTGCCTTAAAAAAAATTCTGCAATAGGTCATGAAAGAAATTGGTTTTTATTATTGTTGTTGTTGGAGAGAACAGGTCAAAAGGTGAAACTGCAACAATTTGAGTCTCTGATTGATAGACTCTGATTGTTGAATGTCTGCCCAGATGATCCCCAGGGATGTCCAACTGAGAAAGTGTTGTGTGATCAAAAATGCTTTTAGTGGCAGGAGTAACAATAAGGGGAACAGGGTAAAGGAGCTGAATGCGTTTCTATTCCCCAATATTTTTTTCCATTCCAATTTTCTGATAGTAAATATATAGCTCCGTTTTTGTAGCTGGGGAAGGGCACAATTACCCTTCCAAAACAATGTCTCTCCAGGCTTAGCTTGACAAATTGCTATCACTGCTATCAATATTTTTTGCTTGTCCAACACCTCCTTTCTATGGAACTCAAAGCACTTTATGTCTGTAAAGGAGAAGTAGGTCCGGATTGTCTAGATTACTTTCCTATAATAAAACAACAAGACATTGGTTGAGTTGGAAATAAAATCCAAATTTCCCATGAACTCTACAAGCAGGATCTGTCTTTGTTGTACTCATTTCAGCATTGTCTGGCACTGTGGGTCCTAATTTCCTGACTAAGACTTTCAGGTTCTGCTACAATAGAAATAATAATAATCCTGATCTCCTGCTCTAATCACTGCATCCCCAGCCACTGATAGGTGATGTTGTGATGATGTCCCTAGAAAACATCAGTTGAGAGGCTCTGGCTATGGATCAGACTTTCAGAGGATGTTTGGTGAGGCTAGAGTCTGACCCTCTTAACGCAAAGCTGTGCCAGGCTCACAGGCCTCATGCTGCACTTCATGACGCAGTACTACCAGATTGCCTGCATGTTGCTCCAGCAGAATGAGGACCAGGACCTGCAGGGCAAGCCCCACCATAGATTGCAGGCCCTGCACATCTACATCCCGGTGCTCCTGCTGCTGCGCTTGCCCCTCAATCCCCTGGACACCCCGGAACAGTTTCTGGTGGCAGGAGATGAGCTTAGACTGATAGAACCATATCCTCCTGCTGTGATGGGACAACCAGCAGTGGCTGCAGAACTTCTGCATGCGGAAGGCCACCTTCCTGGAGCTCTGCGAGTGGCTTGCTCCTGCCCTCAGGTGACAGGACACCCTTATGAGACCTGCCACTGCCATGAAGAAGTGTGTGGCTGTCAACCTCCAGAAGCTTGCCATGCAAGGCAGCTACTGCTCCTTTGGGAACCAGTTCACTGTGGGGAAATCCACAGTCAGCACCATGCCCCTGCAGATAGCCAAGGCCATCAACCAATGCTGCTATGGAGGGTTGTCACTCTGGGGAACGTGGACAGCATCATGGATGACTTTGCTGCCATGCCATGGGCTTCCCCAACTGAGGGAGTGGGGCATGAATGGCACGCACATCCCCATCTTGGCCCCGACCACCGAGCCTCCGACTTCATCAAGAAGAAGGGGTACTTCTCCATGGTGCAGTGGCCCCTCGTGGATCACATGATATGCTTCACCAACATCAACGTGGAATGGTCGGGAAAGGCGCATGATGCCTGCATCTTCCAGAACTCATGCCTATTCCAAAAAGTGCACAGCGGCACTTTTTTCCCCAACTGCACTATCAGAGTCAGGGAAATGGACATGCCCATTGTCATCCTACATGTTGCAGCCTACCTCTTGCACCCCTGGCTCATGAAGCCCTACACCGGCAGTCTGAACGCCGCTAAAGAGTACTTCAATGTCAGGCTGAACAAGTGCCGCATGGTTGTTGAAAGTGCGCGTTCATCCATTTAAAGGGGAGATTCAGGAGTCTCCTCATCCATCTGGACCTCAGCAAGCACAACATCCCTTTCATGATGGTGGCCTGCTGTATGCTTCATAACCTATGTGAGAGCAAGGGGGAGACTTTTCTGTCAGGGTGGGGAGTGGAGGCAAAACAGCGGGCCAGAAAATGGGTATGTATACACTACAAAGTTAATTTGAACTAACAGACGTTAGTTCGAATTAACTTTGACAGGCGCTACACATACAAACTGCTAGTTTGAACTTAATTCGAACTAGCGGAGCGCTTAATTTGAACTAGGTAAACCTCATTCTACGAGGACTAACGCCTAGTTCGAATTAAGTAGTTCGAATTAAGGGCTGTGTAGCCACTTAATTCGAACTAGTGGGAGGCTAGCCCTCCCCAGCTTTCCCTGGTGGACCCTCTGGGCACCACCAGGGAAACTCGTCTGCCCACCTCCCAGCCCCGGAGCCCTTACAGGGGCACCGTCTGGCTACGGTGCCCGTGCCAGGTGCAAGCCTGCCAGCACCCAGCCAGCAGACCCTGCACTTGGCATGGCACGAACCAGTCACCCGCTGCCACCCAGCCCTCCGCCTCTTCCCGGGACCAGGCTGGCGGCTCCCGGGAGCCTGCCCCGGGGCCGCAAGAGGCGGGCGCCCACCTGGTCTAGTGCGGACATCGTGGACCTCATCCACGTCCTCCACACTAGGCACAGGAAAGTGGCCGTCTAGCTGCCAGCAGGCCACCCAGGAGCAGGTTTGCATGAAAATCAAGGTGGTCCAGTGAGACCCCCGACCCTGAGCCCTGAGCTTAGAATGGCCGTACTGGGTCAGACCAAAGGTCCATCTAGTCCAGTAGCCTGTCTGCCGACAGTGGCCAACAACAGCTACCCCAGAGGGGATGGACCGAAGACGATGACCAAGCCATTTGTCTCGTGCCATCCATCTCCAGCCTTCCACAAACAGAGGCCAGGGACACCATTTCTATCCCCTGGCTAATACCACTCCATGGACCCAGCCTCCATGAATTTATCTAACTTCTCTTTAAACTCTGTTCTAGTTCTAGACTTCACAGCCTCCTGCAAAAAGGAGTATCACAGGTTGACTATTTGCTTTGGAAGAAGAACTTTCTGTTGTTAGTTTGAAGCCTGCTACCCATTCATTTCATTTGGTGTCCTCTAGTCCTTCTATTATGGGAACTAATGAAGAACTTTTCTTTATGCACCCTCTCCACACCACTCATGCTTTTATAGACCTCTATCATATCCCCCCTCCGTCTCCTCTTTTCTAAGCTGAAAAGTCCCAGTCTCTTTAGCCTCTCTTCATATGGGACCTGTTCCAAACCCCTGATCATTTTAGTTGCCCTCCCCTCTCCCACCCTCTCTCTTCCCCTCTCCCACCTCCTTTTGCCAGGCTCCCTGAGTTTTGTTCAATAAAGAGAGTTTCTGTTTTTGAACACACGTGTCCTTTATTTTGTACATCAGGAAGGGGGGCTAGAGAAGGGTAAGTGGAAGAAGGTGAGGGAAGAATCGGGTACGAGCCCCCGATGGGGAGGACTGGGGTGGTTCTGCGGGCTCCTCGGGGTGGAAGCTCTCCTGCAGCCCCCTGATTGACCTCCTCCCCGGATGGCAGCCTGCGGCAAGTGCAGCCGGGCTGATGGCCGAGTTCTGTGCTATGCCGAGTGTGGGCATTCAGGGCACTCCAAGACAGGACTGCTTTGCTGTCCCTCATCGAGTTACACAAGCGAGCGGGGAACCCCTGAGAACTGTCTGTCCGGAGTGGGGGTCGGGTCTCTTTAAGCACAGCCCTCGGCTAGCCTGAGACAGCAGCTCCACGCTCTAAGTCCTAATCTGATGCCCTGCCGGCACTGCTTCCGGCCAGCCTTAACCTCGGTTCAGGGTCCACTCAATGTGGACATGCTAGTTTGAATTAGGAAAACGCTAATTCGAACTAGTTTTTAGGTCTAGATGCACTAGTTCGAATTAGCTTAGTTCGAATTAACTAATTCGAATTAAGTTAGTTTGAATTAGTGCTGTAGTGTAGACATACCCAATGTGAGCAACCAGATATCAGTGCCATGCAGAGAGCACATCAATGGACTGTGTTCATCAGAGAGGCCTTGAGAGAAAGTTTCATGCAAGGCCAGTTCTGAGACTCTCCACCATGCCTCTCCACAAGGGGCCCCTGCATTTCCTCTGTGTGCCATTCATCCCCCATCCCTCCCTTCCTCTGCCCTCCCTTCTCCTCCCTTCCCACATCTCCCCAACCTGGGCAGAGCAAACAATACAGCCATCTTTGTTGAAAAAGCAGGACTGTTTATTGGGGGTCATAGAACAGGGCATGCACTGGGGAAAGAACCTGGAATGGGGAAGGAGAGAGTGGGGCTCAGGGATGGGGCTGGGAGTGGTGCCTACCTCTAAGTCGTCGGTAGGCTTTGGCTGCCCAAGAGGTCCCATCGCCCTGTCTTCTGGGGCCCTGGTGGCTCTTGAGGAGGTTAGGAGGGGAAGCCATGGCAGGGAAGATGGCTGGTGGTTCACTCCATGGACAATGTCATGCATTCCATTGCCGAGGTGAGGGAGGAGCACGTGGCATCATGCTGGCTCACCAGCTGGTCCCAGGCAACCTTCCTTTGTTCCTGGTCAGCCCAGCGCTCCTCCCGGTTGGCCCAGCACTCCTCTCAGTTGGCAGCCAACTCCTAGCACTCTTCCTCGAGCCCCCAGACAAGGGACTGCAGGCAGGCAAACTGTTCACACATCAGGTCCTCTCGGGTGTGTTCTCTCCTGTGGATCCCATGGAGTCAGGTAAATGGCATGGGAGGTGGGGGAACACACCTCCCTCTCAGCTGGCCCAGCTATGAAGAAAGGTTACATGGTGCAGTCATCCCAGGAGACAAAGTGTATGAAACCTAGCTCTAATCTCTGAGCCAATCCCGAAGGTCTTGGTTTGAATTATGGCAGTGTGCTATGATGGCCTGAGAAGGGAGAGGTGATAGAGAATCCAGGAGGGGATTTGCTGTGGCAATTGATTATTCGTGAAAGGCATCTGGATACAATGATGGGTGTCACTATAGAACTCTGGAGATGGAGATGCTGATAAAACCATCTTGGCACAATGGCTGAGAACAAGTGCCAAATACAATTTTAACACATAATTGTATCCGTTATTATTTTATGTATACATTGGGTTCTGCTGCCAGCTCTGGAAATCCAGGAGTAAAGTACAGCACATATCAGTTCACGGGGTTTCTCTGAAGCAATCAGCAACAGGAATTTTCAAACCTATGGTCTGTCAACAAGGAAGAACATTGGACTGACAATAAAAATGTCCATCTAGCTGTATAGCTCAAGCAACTCTTAAGTATAAAAAATTGTTAGGTAAAACTTTCATTTATTTTTCTGCTGCCTCTGATCTCCACATCTGCAGCCACCCTTATCATCTCATATGTGCCTAGTGGGCAGAAGAAATAGAGGAAAAATTAGTATGAAGATACACTGGGGAATGCCAGAAAAAATAAGGCTGTATGGCATGACTATTTTTACCCTTTAAAAAGTCCCCTGATATATTTTCAGCATATTAATATCAAATAAAAGATGAAAGACTTAAATGAAACATTGATTCTGATGTAAAGTTTGAATTGCCATTTGCAAAACAGTTCTAAGTGTAGCCTTCCAAGAGGGATTATGGATTAATTTAAGAGGCCTGTTTAAATTAAGTAAAGTATAAAAATAAAGATACTTTCCATAGTTTGTTTGCAAACAAATATAAATATCACGAGGGCAGAAGATGAGCATGAATCTGTCTGGCCTTTTGCCTATTAAGTTTTTTGGCTTGCTTTCATTGTTGCTTCTTTAGTACTATCATCATGTTCTCCGTGATCTGCATTGAATGCTGCACAGTAATATGTTTTGTGTAGTTACTGTATTATCTGATCAAAGTTTGTTGACTGTGGATCAAAAGTGCTTGGTCACTTAAGTATGTTTCAAAAGACAGAGAAAAACAAAACGCCAACCTTTAAGGTCATTTCACTTAGTATTCTATAAGATATATAATTACAAAATCTTCATTTAATGTTCCTCTCAATAGAATCCTATGTTTAGATTATAATTAGATCCAATCATTATTAAGCAATAAAGTATATTATAAAACCCTGATCTTGCAACTGATAATGAATAGGCACACCCCCCTGGGACCAGAGATCTATTTGGTATGTCTATACTGCAATAACAGATCTGCAGATGACCCAGCTTATCTGACTTGGGCTCACAGGTCTCTAGGGGTATGTCTACACTACAAAGTTAATTAGAACTAACGGATGTTAGTTCGAATTAACTTTGATAGGCGCTACACTAGCGCTCCGCTAATTCGAACTTAATTCGAACTAGCGGAGCGCTTAGTTCGAACAAGGTAAACCTCATTGTACGAGGACTAAGCCTAGTTCTAACTTACTAATTCGAATTAAGGGGTGTGGAGCCCCTTAATTCGAACTAGTGGGAGGCTAGCCCTCCCCAGCTTTCCCTGGTGGCCACTCTGGCCAACACCAGGGAAACTCTATTGCCCCCCTCCCGGCCCTGGACTCCTTAAAGGGGCATGGGCTGGCTACGATGCCCGTGCCAGGTGCAAGCCTGCCAGCATCCAGCTAGCAGACCCTGCACCTGGAGCAGCTCAAGCCAGCCACCCGATGCCCCCCAGCCCTCCCCCTCTTCCCGGGACCAGGCTGGCGGCTCCCGGGAGCTTGCCAGGGACCGCAAGAGGCGGGCACCCGCCTGGTCTAGTGCGGACATCGTGGACCTCGTCCATGACCTCCGCACTAGGCACAGGAAAGTGGCCATCTAGGGCAGGAGAGCTGCCAGCCTGGCCACCCAGGAGCAGGTGTGCTTGAAAATCAAGGTGGACCACTGAGACCCCCGACCCTGAGCCCTGAGCTTACAATGGCCGTTCTGGGTCAGACCAAACATCCACCTAGCCCAGTAGCCTGTCTGCCGACAGCGGTCAACCCTAGGGACCCTGGAGGGGATGGACCAAAGACAGTGACCAAGCCATTTGTCTCGTGCCATCCCTCTCCAGCCTTCCACAAACTTTGGGCAGGGACACCACTCCTACCCCCTGGCTAATACCACTCCATGGACCCAACCTCCATCACTTTATCTCACTTCCCTTTAAACTCTGTTCTAGTTCTAGCCTTCACAGCCTCCTGCAGCAAGGAGTTCCACAGGTTGACTCTTTGCTTTGTGAAGAACAACTTTCTGTTACTAGTTTGAAGCCTGCTACCCATTCCTTTCCTTTGGTGTCCTCTAGTCCTTCTATTATGGGAACTAATGAAGAACTTTTCTTGATGCACCCTCTCCACCCCACTCATGCTTTTATAGACCTATATCCTATCCCCCCTCAGTCTCCTCTTTTCTAAGCTGAAAAGTCCCAGTCTCTTTAGCCTCTCTTCATATGAGACCTCTTCCAAACCTCTGATCATTCTAGTTGCCCTCCCCTCTCCCACCCTCTCTCTTCCCCTCTCCCACCTCCTTTTCCCAGTCTCCCCGAGTTTTGTTCAATAAAGAGAGATTCTATTTTTGACCACACGTTTTCTTTATTTTGTACATCAGGAAGGGGTGCTAGGACTTCCCGATGGGGAGGACTGGGCTCGCTCTGAGGGCTTCTGGGGGTGGAAGCTGTCCTGCAGCCCCCCAATTGCCCCCTCTCCCCAGATGGCAGCCTGCGGCAAGTGCAGCTGGTCTGATTGCCGAGTGCTGTGATGTGCCCAGTGTGGGCACTCAGGGCACTCCAAGACAGGACTGCTTTGCAAGCGGGGCACCCCTGAGAACTGTCTGTCCGGGGTGGGGGTCGGGTCCCTTTAAGCACAGCCCTTCGCTAGTCTGAGGCAGCAGCTCTACGCTCTAAGTCCTCATCTGATGCCCTGCTGTCACTGCTTCCGGCCATCCTTAACCCCGGTTCAGGGTCCACTTAATGTGAACATGCTAGTTCGAATTAGCAAATCGCTAATTCGAACTAGTTTTTTAGTCTGGATGCGTTTGTTCGAATTAGCGCTGTAGTGTAGACATACCCTAGCTTCAGGGCCTTAAAATTGTAATCTTTGGCTGGGACCTTGTAAGTGGAAGGGTCTTAAAAGCCCAGGCTCCAGCCCCAAAAGTCTCCACTGAAATTTTAGAGCCCCATAGCCTGAACCCCATGAGTTCAAGTCAGCTAACCTGGGTCAGCTGCAGCACTGCTTCTGGTCTTGTACCCAAGGACTTCAGTTTACTGCACACATGTGCAGTGAGTTACAATATTGGAGCTTAAATATAGCCACCACCTTTGTATGGGTACCAGTAGCAGATGAATATGATTGATATTTATGTGTGTAGATCAGATTTATCTCTCATTGTAATTTTTTCTGACACATTTTTTCTCTCCACTAAGTACGTCTAATGGAAAGGCAAAGTTGTACTGTTTCTATGATGGTGTGCATGGATCAGTATTATCAACCCAGCATCTGATTTTATGCTTGTACATTTTCAAACATTTGTGTGCATGTGTGCACACACATATATAAAGTGAAAGAGAGAGATTTGTCAGAAATGATAGAGTCAGGAATGATTACAGTAATACAAATCTAGGGTAGTGTTTTGGTACCTCTCTCCCTGTCATTATGGTCTGACTGCCTTGGCCAGGTATTTTTCATCCACTTTTGAACACCTCTGCAATCTCCTGCCTGCTTTCTCTACCTTGGCTTTTCCCCCATCTTTTTTAGCTCAGAGCTCATTAATGATCCAGGTAGCCATAGGAAAGCTAAAGCACAGGTTCCCAGGCTGTGGTATGGAGAGGTATAACAGCATGACTTGTCCCTTTAAAGGATAGAGAACTTAGAATCATAGACTGATAGGGTTAGAAGGCGCTGCAAGGGTCATCTAGTCTAACCTCCTACCAAGATGTAGGATTTGCCTTCCAGGCTCCTTCTGAAAACCTCCAGTGAAGGAGCTCCAACAACCTCCCTAGGCAATTTGTCTCCATTGCCCTACTTTTCTTACAGTTAGGAAGTTTTTTGAAATTTAATTGAAGTCGTCTGTGCTCTAGTTTGAACCCATTGCCTCTTCTCCTGGGGATGGTCAGCCAGCTCTGTTCACTAACCAGATGCAGTCGAGAGGGAACAAGTGTTCCATATCAGGATATGCAGAAAGGAGGTGATAGAAAATCATAGAAAGAACTTGCAGGACACAACAGCCTCTTGCAGTAGTCTCTGAGAAAGGGAGATGCCAGGTGGGAAGCCCACTGAGTAGTGGCTGGGTAGAAAGCCCCATAAGGAAGTTTTGTTTTCCTCTTGGGAGTTGATTGATTGTTTGAATAATAAATGAAGCTTCTAGGAAAGATCTAAAGACAGATCTGTTCATGGCCAGTAATTCCCCAGGCTTGTAAGTAAACCTGTCAGTTTACAGGAGTGAAGTTAGGTAATTTGGTGTCCTGAGATGGTGTCAAACGGGGAAGAAGTGGACCCAAGCAACTAGGAAATGACACCTGCATGCATCAATGAGTAAACTGTTAGGGTCAGTAGTGAAATGGGGTGGTCCCAGTAGCAAGGGCCACTTGCCAAGTGACAATAGATAGCGCTTCCCTGAGAGTCTTTGGTACCCATTGGCCAACTGGGGAAGGGAGGTTGCTCCTGTCCCCCCTGCCTCCTCCATGGAATGGATGGTAGGCCATCATTCCCCAGCTCCTAGGATTTAGTCCAGCATATAGACATGGATCCTCTTTCAGCTCTGTGCCAGCATCCCACTCTATTCACCCAAATAGGAATGGGAACCTGGCTTGGCAGATGCTGTGGGTCTATCTGATCCACTGTTTAGGGCGGGCAGGAAGGATTTGTTTTCTCCCATGGGCCAACTGGCAGAGAACCCATGAGTTTTTTGCCTGCCTCACAGCAGTTGCAAGCCAGTGAATAGGGTAGAAATGAGCGTAGTGCCTAACTTTGAGGTACCAGGGTGATGTTATTTACTTGTCGCAACTTGCGTCCAGTATAGTTAAGAGAATACAATAAATAGTGCCAGAGATAAAAGACCTGGGTTATTGATGATGTGCCTTCTGCCTTGGACTTATGTGACAGAATAAGACCTTGTGTCTCTTGTGGGCTGAGGACAAGTTCCCAAATCCATTGTGGGGATGAGGAGGGGAACATTTCTAGGCTTCTCCACAGAAGCAGGAAGCAGAGCACCCCACCACCAGAGCACTCTGCTTCCCACCATCACAGAGAAGTGGAGTGCAGCAGGCCGGGAGAGGGCAGTGGGATGGGGCAGGGTGTAGCAAGCTGCTGGGCTTCTCACGCTATCCGTATGGTGAACGGGAAGAGGGGTGGTCCCTCTCAGTGCTCTGTGCCAAAGCCCTGTAATCCCCTGGTCTGCATTGCTCAGGAGAGGAGGCAAGGGGATGGGAACAGAGCAAGGGTTGGAGTTTGTGGAAGGGGTGAAGAGGGTGTAGCGCATGCAGTGGAAGGGTTTGTCCCAGGTCCCGAACCCCCCTCCAGATGGCCCTGTATCCTGCATTACGGATTATATGATAAGGAACCGTGTAAACTCTATACTAAAACCAGTTCAATGCCTGGTACCGGAGTGTATGGATGATGGATGGGTGGTGCCCCTCCCTTGTGTTTAAGTTAAATAAAAGTTGTGGCCTGATGCTTGATTCCATGCATGTGTCTGTCCTCATTTTACCACTGTGTCCACATCAATGACACTCTCATTGATGGATCAGGATGTGTGTGGTGCAGGGCACTTTCAACAGCAGGATTAGTCATGGCTGCACATGTCATTAGGCCTAAAACTATCTCTACAGGTCTTCTTAAATGACTGGCAATTAAGAGTTTACAATCAAAATAGACAAGATAGAGAAAGTAAGAAAGTATCATTGTGCCTATTTTACAGAGGATAAACTGAGTCAAGTAGCTGTGATTAAGTGACTTGCCCAAACACAAACAAGAAGGCAGAGTTGGGAACTGAACCCAAATTTTCAGAGTCCTCCCAGTCCTGTGCCTTAACATCTTATTTAAGAATAATCTTATTTAACGGTTTGATTTTTTTAACATTATTTGACTTATGAAACAAAAACAAACCTCGGCTTACAACTCAGGCTCAAATGGCTAAACTCAGGCATATGCTAAGAAAATGAAGTCATTGGCTTACAGAGCAGCCCTCTCTTTAGCGTGAGTATGGTCTCTAATTATTCAGAAAATTTTAGCTTGGAAGACTTAAAGGCACAAGGCTTGTGCTTGCTTATTCACAGAATGAATTCTGGAATGTACAGTCTCTATATATATATGCATTGAAAAACTGGATAATAACACATAAGCTTTTAAGACCACTTGGCTACACTTCACAATATAATGTTAATTAAACTCAATCCTAACAGTCCTGTGATCATATATAAACAAATTCAAACCAGCTTTTTTTCTGTGTATGTGGAGGGGTAGATGTTTATTACTCTTCTATATCTTGGATCTAGATACCACCAGTATTTTCAGACATTTTTAGAAAAGGGTGGCAAAGTAATGTTTTTATTTGATCTGTGGACTAAACCAATCCAATAAATGCCTGTTTCAGTCCAGTGTGATTCCAACATGATGAGGGAAAGTTACTCGGACCAGAATGTGCTCGTGGTGAATGTAGTCTCAAAGTTGGGCATACTTCATCTTTTCCAAAGAACATTCTTGTACAGATTAGAGTATAATCTGGCAAGCAGGTCTGGCCAATTAAAACAGTAATTGAAATAGCTGAAAGTGTTTTACTTGGCAGAAACTGATCATTCTGCTTCCTTTTTTAATGAACAAACAAGTATAGTCAATCTTAATAATTTGATTCATTGTAAAAAGTCATTTTGCTGGTATGATGATTTCTTAACTTGTGTTTCAAACTGAGGGAGAGGGAGAGAGAGAGAGAGACTTCCTTTGACCTTGATGTGAAGTCTGTAAACATCTGTCAATTAATAAAATCCTAAAATGATGGTTACACCTCAGAAACAGTTCCCTTTTGACTACAGGTAGGTAAAGGCATTTTAGAGGCAGAGGAAAGGGGAAACCTCAGGAAGCCTGTACTCATTAAAGAACTGAGGTTCATTTTCCACCGTCTGAGAAATATTTAGGAAAACAACATTTAAAAAAACCTCCCTTCCTCTGAAACATCTGTATCCTTATAGAGACATTCTCACTGCAGCAAAGCCTTTGATGGTCATATTGAAAGAGGATGGGAGGGAGGAAGAGCATGACTTTGTCCAAATGTAAAATTTCAGTTAGAAAGGTAAATGTGACAGAACAATCCCAACCTCCCAGCATATGTTACTATCTAACAGTTGTTTGGTGGTTTACATGGAACTAGTTCTTAGTCTCAATAGGGATCCAAGTAGCGTCCACAGCACAGAAATCACCTTAGCTGGCCTTCATTAGCATACTTGTTGGCAGGTTCAGCAAAGAGCCCAAGGGAGGAACAAACATGAATATATGAATGTCTCACTCCTAGGGTACGTCTACACTACAGCATTATTTCAGAATAACTGATGTTATTCCGAAATAACATAGTGGCTACGTCTACACTGGCACCCTTTTCCGGAAATGCTTAAAACGGAACAGTTTTCCGTTATAAGTATTTCCAGAAAAAGCGCGTCTACATTGGCAGGATGCTTTTCTGGAAAAGCACTTTTTCCGGAAAAGCATCTGTGGCCAATGTAGACGCGCTTTTCCGCAAAAAAGCCCCGATTGTCATTTTCGCAATCGGGGCTTTTTTGCGGAAAAGACTACTGTGCTTTCTACACTGTCCCTTTTCCGGAACAGTTTTTCCAGAAAAGGACTTTTGCCCCAATGGGAGCAGCATAGTTTTTCCGGAAAAACAATGACGATTTTACATTACATCGTCATTGCTTTTCCGGAAAAGCAAGCGGCCAGTGTAGACAGCTCGCAGCTTATTCCCAAAAAGCGGCTGCTTTTCCAGAATAAGTGGCCCAGTGTAGACACAGCCAGTATGTGTCTACACTATAAGCCTTTATTGAAATAATGTTGAGCTGGAGGACTTCTTTCTCTGATTAATGATAACCCTCATTTCATGAGGAGTAAAGGAAGTTGAAGGAAGAGTGTTCTTCCTTCGACTTCCTGCTGTGTAGACCTCACCAAAAGCCAAATTAAGCTATTCCAAGTTCAACTATGCAATTGACATAGCTCAGGTTGCATAGCTTACTTCAACTTTAGCCCTGCTGTATAGACATACCCCTAGGATCCTCAGTTCAAGGAAGTATCCCTATTTAGCAAATCACTAACGCTCATGCTTAACTTTAGGCATGTGCCTTCCTAAATAGTTCTGGACTTCAACACACTGTTAAATTCTTTCCTGAAGCAGGTCTGGAGAGAGTTCCGTCTGATCAGAACTCAAATACATTACAGTGCAGGGGTGGGAGGTATATACTCTCATGCCCAGGTTGACTTTTCTGTGGGTGAATGATGGATTTGAACTCTTTGGGTGTTAATCTGGCACATATCACAAACAAAACAATCACTAATACACTCTCTCTCTAGCTCTCTCTAATATGTATAAGATCTCTTTCCTGAGGACAACCTCATGAATAATGATGAAACTTTTTCAATAATGCTGGTGTGATAACCAAGTTAATTAATTCTGGAGAACACATGCTATGTTTCAGATGCCTTTCAGGGAGAATAAAATGTGTTGCAGCAGGATAATCATTTATGCTAACTCCATACTAAAGAACCAGGCCCACGCATAGGTTGTGCTAAACCATGTTAAAGGTTCACTTACGTGGCAAATGCATTTGAGTGAGGAACTATTTACAACAGTGTTTTATTCTGAGATGGTTACAAAAGTTGCAATTGTTTCTTAACTGATCTATAGCCTTAACATGTGTCTGACTCATCTGTAGGTGTAACGCAGGGTGACAGTAAAATAATACAGAGACAAACATCTAAAAGCATTTCAGCTTTTAGTTCCAGCTTCCTTACAGCTTTCAAATGTTAGTCATTAGCCCAGATAGCTTTTATACATCTCTTGCCACCTGTTGGTCATTTGGGCTTTATACAGATTCTGTGATGCAGAAGAAACTTCTGAAAAAGAGCAGTCATAAAGTAGCTGAAAATTTCCATGCCATTAGGTGTAAAACAAAGGCATCATGCAGGTTATCTGCTAGAAAATGTATGGGTGAATGGATCTATTTTTTCCCCAGAGAGCTTTATCTTGTCTAGCATCTCCTGGCTCTTTTCTCAAAGAAGTTCATGGTATATGTGAGAAATAAGCAGGCACATATTTTTTATCTCCTCTGGTTCCCTTTATTACATTCTCACTCTGAACTAGAATGATATTGCATGTCCTGGGCAGTCTGCCTTTGGATCTTCCCTCCACTCATTTTCCTTTGCTTCTTTCATGGCCTGCTGCTGCATTTTTCATGGTGACTAGGGTCAGAAGTTCAAACACAGACAAATTATAATGTGTTTCAGAAAGGTGGTATGTAATGCATATATAGGCAACTGTTGTGGCTCCTTAAAGTCCAACTTATTTCCATGTATAATAAATGCAGCCAAGTTTATTAATACTCTCATCATTACTTAAAACCCCCAATTATGTGGTTTTGAATCTGACAACCATCTGTAATATTAAACTAAACAAGCAATATTAGGTTGTAGAATTATTTTGCTCATGTTTCATTATGATAGAGTCTCTCTCCTAGTGATGGCTTAAATGGATTAGCTCAGTGTGAAAGAAGTATTTATCCACTAGTTCAAGAGGTTTATTAAAGAATCACATACTGTCCCTCAGGCTGACCTCTATCTCAGTATGGCTGCATCTAGACTGGCATGATTTTGCAGAAATACTTTTAACGGAAAAGTTTTTCCATTAAAAGTATTTCCGCAAAAGTGCATCTAGATTGGCACAGATGCTTTTGTGCAAAAAGTGCTTTTGTGCAAAAGCATCCGTGGCCAGTCTAGACTCGATTTTGCGCAAGAAAGCCCCGATCGCCATTTTAGCTATCAGGGCTTTTTTGTGCAAAACAGTTCTTCCCTGTCTACACTGGCCCTCTTGCGCAAGTATTCTTGGCTGGGAAAGTTCCATGGGAAAAACACTTCTGAGGAAAAACCAAAGAAGAAAATGCTTCTGAAAAAACATTTGTTGTTTACCAATTATATTCCTAGCTGGTTGGGGAAAAATAATGAAAATAGCCACACTTCCTTTTCTACTTTATTCTTTCCTGTTTTATCATGGGCTCTATGACAGGTCTGGGCAAATACCAGCCATCAGACTGGATCCAGTGCGCTAGGATTAGCCCCTGGTGGGTCCCCACACTACCATATTTACCTGTGTCGCTGTAGGTATGGGGGATCACAGCTCCTGTTGATCATGTTCCCGTCCAATAAGAGCTGCAGTCACCTATACCTATAAATACAGTGGCAGTGACCCATCAGGGGCTAACTCTGGTGAAACACTGCCATTTTATTGCCCACCCCTGCTCTATGATGTACATGAAAACAAGTGTGACATTCCTACCATAGAGGGCAGTGGTGCACTTCAGTACACTCCAACCAGTACTTTAGAAGTGGCAGAAATTTTCATGTCATTTATCTTGTAGCATAAATATTTTTAAAAAATAATTAAGCAGCATGCAGTTATTACTATTTGGGGCCCCATATTTTTGCACTGGTCTCTGTGGGTAGAACTCTGGAATTCAGTGGGACTCTGCATGGGGACCACATGGTAGGATTTGAACCTATGTTTATTCTTCACGCAGGGTATGTCTACACTACAAAGTTAATTCGAACTAACAGACGTTAGTTCGAATTAACTTTGATAGGCGCTACACATGCAAACCGCTAGTTTGAACTTAATTCGAACTAGCAGTGCACTTAATTTGAACTAGGTAAACCTCATTCCACGAGGACTAACGCCTAGTTCGAATTAAGTAGTTCGAATTAAGGGCTGTGTAGCCACTTAATTCGAACTAGTGGGAGGCTAGCCCTTCCCAGCTTTCCCTGGTGGACCCTCTGGCCAACACCAGGGAAACTCGTCTGCCCCCCTCCCAGCCCCGGAGCCCTTAAAGGGGCACGGGTTGGCTACGGTGCCCGTGCCAGGTGCAAGCCTGCCAGCACCCAGCCAGCAGACCCTGCACCTGGCACGGCTCGAGCCAGCCACCCGCTGTCACCCAGCCCTCCGCCTCTTTCCGGGACCAGGCTGGCGGCTCCCGGGAGCCTGCCCAGTTCCTCAAGAGGCGGGCGCCCACCTGGTCTAGTGCAGACATCGTGGACCTCATCCACGACCTCCGCACTAGGCACAGGAAAGTGGCCGTCTAGGGCAGGATAGCTGCCAGCCTGGCCACCCAGGAGCAGGTGTGCATGAAAATCAGGTTGGTCCAGTGAGACCCCCCGACCCTGAGCCCTGAGTTTAGAATGGCCATACTGGGTCAGATCAAAGGTCCATCTAGCCCAGTAGCCTGTCTGCTGACAGTGGCGAACACTAGGGACCCCAGAGGGGATGGTCCGAAGACAATGACCAAGCCATTTGTCTCGTGCCATCCATCTCCAGCCTTCCACAAACAGAGGCCAGGGACACCATTTCTACCCCCTGGCTAATAGCACTCCATGGACCCAACCTCCATGACTTTATCTCACTTCTCTTTAAACTCTGTTAGGGTATGTCTACACTACCCTCCTAGTTCGAACTAGGAGGGTAATGTAGGCATACCGCACTTGCAAATGAAGCCCGGGATTTGAATTTCCCTGGCTTCATTTGCATAAACTGGGCGCCGCCATTTTTAAATCCCTGAGGAGTAACGGAAGCCTACCCTGAACTACATAGTTCATGCTGCGTGTAGCCACGTGGCACGGGGTTTGAACGAGCAGGGATTTAAAAATGGCGGCACCCAGTTTATGCAAATGAAGCCCAGGGAAATTCAAATCCCGGGCTTCATTTGCAAGTGCGGTATGCCTACATTACCCTGCTAGTTCGAACTAGCGGGGTAGTGTAGACATACCCTTGTAGTTCTAGCCTTCACAGCCTCCTGCAGCAAGGAGTTCCACAGGTTGACTATTTGCTTTGTGAAGAAGAACTGTCTGTTATTAGTTTGAAGCCTGCTACCCATTCATTTCATTTGGTGTCCTCTAGTCCTTCTATTATGGGAACTAATGAAGAACTTTTCTTTATGCACCCTCTCCACACCACTCATGCTTTTATAGACCTCTATCATATCCCCCCTCCATCTCCTCTTTTCTAAGCTGAAAAGTCCCAATCTCTTTAACCTCTCTTCATATGGGACCTGTTCCAAACCCTGATCATTTTAGTTGCCCTACCCTCTCCCACCTCCTTTTCCCAGTCTCCCCGAGTTTTGTTCAATTAAGAGAGTTTCTATTTTTGAACACACGTGTCCTTTATTTTGTACATCAGGAAGGGGGGCTAGGGAGAAGTAAGTGGAAGGAGGTGAGGGAGGAATGGGGTACGAGCCCCCGATGGGGGGGACTGGGGTGGCTGCTCAGGGTGGAAGCTCTCCTGCAGCCCCCTGATTGATCTCCCCCACCCCCCGGATGGCAGCCTGCGGCAAGTGCAGCCGGGCTGATGTCCGAGTGCTGTGATGTGCCAAGTGTGGGCACTCAGGGCACTCCAGGCCAGGACTGCTTTGCAAGCAGGGAACCCCTGAGAACTGTCTTTACAGGGTGGGGGTCGGGTCCCTTTAAGCACAGCCCTCGGCTAGCCTGAGACAGCAGCTCCACACTCTCAGTCCTAATCTGATGCTCTGCCGGCACTGCTTCCGGCCATCCTTAACCTCGGTTCAGGGTCCACTTAATGTGGACATGCTAGTTCGAATTAGCAAAATGCTAATTTGAACTAGTTTTTAGGTCTAGATTCACTAGTTCGAATTAGCTTAGTTCGAATTAACTAATTCGAATTAAGTTAGTTCGAATTAGTGCTGTAGTGTAGACATACCCTCATAGACTTCGTGACTTGGCTGCTGATTCAGGTGTTGGCCATTAGCCTTGGTCCCCTCGTTCCAGTGTTCAATCCACCGTCCATACTGATCATTCTGCAAGGCTACTTGGTGATATGGGTTCTGCCTCAAGAATCTTAGGCACCATTTGATTCCTCTCTGTTTAAAGACAGAGCTGGTTATATTCTTTGAGAATCTTTGGTTTTTTATAGTGGTAGAAATGTAGCCGTGTTACTCTGGTGCAGCTGAAACAAAAAACAGGACTGTGTAGCACTTTAAAGACTAACACGATGGTTTAATAGGTGATGAGCTTTCGTGGGCCAGACCCACTTCCTCAGATCAAATAGTGGAAGAAAATTGTCACAACCATATATACCAAAGGATACAAATTAAAAAAATGAACACATATGAAAAGGACAAATCAAATTTCAGAACAAATTTTTTGGTTTTTTAAATAATGATCACAAGAGCTGAAATCTCTGATAACCAGGTCGAGCTGCTGAGCCTTAGGTATGGTGGGATAATGTTGCCATGAAAGAGACTGCCCAGCTTGCAGTGAGGTTCCTCACAACCTGCTGAAATCACTGAGAGCTGAGTTATGGGGTGGAACCTCAGCATGTGTCAGCAGCAACTCCCGCAGACTGAATGGCAGTGGCTAGTGGTGGTAGAGTGAATGGTTACAGCTGTGAGTCAGCTGCAGAGGTGATGGCAGCAGCTGAGGCATTGCTTGATGCCCTTTCCCACTCCCAGGGTAAGAGGTGAACTCATGTGAACACACCTCTGAAACCTGGATTTTTTCTGATCCAGGACCACAACTGTGAGTGGGGCGCAGTGAAAGGACAGGGGACAAGCCTGTTAAAGGAACAAGTATCATAGTGCAAGGTAATAATCTGAAGCAAAGGGCACTGCCTATTTTGCTCATGGTCATATGTTTTTGAGTCATGTTTGTAGTGGTTTCCCAAAGTAATGCTGGGTTTCTTACCAATATATATATAGCAAGACATTAATTTCATGAGAAAGTCAGGAATTACAGCTGTATCTGCTATCTTTCCACCAGAGGGTCCGGTTTCCTTTGTTTTTCTCCAACATAAAAGAAACAAAGATTTTGTGAGAGTTATTTCACATTGGGAAACAGAATATAAATATATTGTATGAACCAGAACATTATCTTCTATACACTTGAAAAGTGGAGAATTAAGACCTGAATGGTTTCTTTTAAAATGAATACATCCAGGAACAAAAATTTGCTGAACTTCATATTACGGAGGAGCTCAATTGACTATTAGTAGGGAATTTCCAGTCACCAGTAGCAAGCTCTATGTTTTTGTAGGGTGCACCTAATGGAAGCATTTGCAATTAAGATGATTCAGAGAGTTACAGCATATCCCACACATTGATGGTTGAACCAAGATTGCTTTGAAGAAGGGCTGTCTTCAATGTAAATACACCCTTCAGCAGGATTCACAGTCTAAGATTTAATCATCCTTTGTGTGTGCAGTATTGCCCATCTTCTGAAGTCATCATGTCCCCTTATAAAGAAGTCATCTGTGTTTAACTACACAGTTTATTTGGAGGGAACTATTTCTGTAGGCTAAGGAAGATTCCGTGACTACACTCTCTAAGGTCATCTGTCTCTCCCAGGGGTGAGAAATAACTTCCCTTCACATTTTAAAAACAGGTGCAAAGGGGTAAAGGAAACTGAAGGAAGAAAAATGGATGAAATAAGAACTGGAACAGCTCTGTACTTCTCTAGGGAGTGAGGAGCCAGAGGAGGGAAAATGTGGGAGAGGGACAAAGATTGTCTTTGTCCAATAAAAGTTAGAAAGTTCAGTGCATTCCACATTTGGCCCAAAAATGCTGCCAAATTGTGTAATAAATACATAAGGCTTTCAGACCTTCTTCATGCAGGTAAACAAATACCAGACTGGAAAATCTCTTGTATTTGTTTTTCTTTGAAGCTGTCTGCTGTTTTATCATGGGTCTCATAATTTGAGATCATCTTGATTCTTTTCAAACAGACGTCTCATATAAATGTAATAATAGTGCTACTAACCATGTCAGACAGTCTTGGCTGCCATTGGGTTGACCTGAGTGGGTTAAAGACAAAAACATTTGTCACCTTCAAAGCATTCTTTGGGCATAGCACAGCTGTCATTCATTCAGCAGTTTAACCTGTTGCACAATGACTTGGAAAGATCAGACTATCTGGTACACATGAGCTCTTGGGAAACCTTAGCTCCATTAGGTGCAGTTGTATTAAGGTAAATTCAGATTCCAGCATGCATAACTTTTGGGATATAACCTTTCCTTCTCAATGATTCCTTTGAATCTCTTCTCTCATGCTGATCTCAAATTGATGACCCTTTGGGACAAATATTGTATACACCGTGCATTATTAGAAATTGTGTACACTCTATAAATGTACCTTGAAAAGCCATAGCATAACTACTTCTAAAAAGAAACAGTATCCCGGTCATGTACAGTATTTTTTCATTGTCAAAGACTATTTTGAACTCTTGATGATTATGGACATAGCTTTTTCTTGCAATTCCTTGTTCATTAATGCTTTCACTGCCAGTACCTGCAGCTGCGCTGACATGATATTGTCATCAACGACATTAGGACAACACCTGAGCAATCCCACTTGGTTCAATTACAAGAAAAACCCTGATCCTTCACCCAAGGATTAAAACTGAAGAGCCAAAAAGGAGTTTGAAGAACAGCTATTACTTAAGTAAAGTAAGTTGTCATGGGATAAGAGGGAAGGTCCTCTCACGGATCTCAACAAACTAAGTGGACAACAAAATGGCAATTTAATGTTGGTAAATGCAAAGTAATGCACATTGGAAAAAATAATCCCAACTATACATACAATATGATGGGGACTAATTTAGCTACAACTACTCATGAGAGAGATCTTGGAGTCAATGCGCAGCGGCAGTCAAAAAAGCAAACAAAATGTTAGGAATAATTTTAAAAAGGGATAGGGAATAAGACAGAGAATATCTTATTATCTCTATATAAATCCATGGTATGCCCATCAAAACAGTGCTGAGCTATTTCTAAATAGAGCATCCATACTCACTAGATGCTGAATTGCATTTAAGGAGGGAATCAGGACAAGCGCTCTCTTCCTGGAGCTGCTGCCTGAGGCTATCTGAGGCCTGAGCTTAAAGGGACACCCCTGTACTGCCATGTTTCAGGCTCTCCTCCTTTGCCTACTTCACTGAGCGACAGCAACGCCTTTTCTCTGCCTGCTGTAGTTGCCCCTGGGGACACCTCAGCTCTCTAGACATAGACTCAGACCTGCCTCCCAGGAGTCAACGTCTCTTATATGTCTTAGTGCACCTCCTGCTGCAGTTTTGGCAGGCTGCCTTTCAGGCTCTGCAGGAACAGGACCCCAAGCTCATTGTGGGGCAATTCCTCTCTGCTCTCCAGGCACTCCTCATGCAGCTCAACCCAACCTGCCCTCTCCTGCATACCGTGCACAGCTGTTTCTGGTGACTGGACACCAATTCTGACTGGTGGGACCAGCTTGTGATGGAGTGGTGGAATGACCAGCAGTGGCTCCAGCACTCTGGGGGTATGTCTACACTGCCACCCTAGTTCGAACTAGGGTGGCTAATGTAGGCATTCGAAGTTGCAAATGAAGCCCGGGATTTAAATATCCCGGGCTTCATTTGCATCTTGCCGGGCGCCGCCATTTTTAAATACCCCTTAGTGCGGACTCCATGCCCGCAGCTACACGCAGCACGGAGTAGGTAGTTCGAATTAGGATGTCTAATTCGAACTACCGTTACTTCTCCCTGAGGGAAAGTTTCTCATAAGGACCATAGTGACACTCTTCCCAGGGACTCCCCACAAGAGCCCTGTGCAATGCCCCTCTTTGCCTTTCCACCCACACCACTCCCTTCACCTTCCCTCCTTTTCCTCACTTCTCCCTCCCCTTCTCCAGCAGAGTCCATAAACTACACTTGTTGTTTGGAAACAATCAATTCTTTTATTTTTATTGGGGTGAATATAACCGGGGAGAGACTGGGGAAAGAACGTGGGACAGGAAAGGAGGGAGGTGGAAGGGGGAAGAGAGGGTAGGAGAGGATCAAGGCTGGGACTGGGAGTGGTGCCTGTGTCAGGTGGTGCCACCACCTTATTCGTGGGGCCATGGTGGCCACAAGAGAGGGGTTGGAAGAGAAGCTGGAGGGGCAGGAGCCGGTGCAGGAGCAGCCACCAGGCAGTCGATGACCATATGGAAGGCCATACAGATGGATCAGCCCTGCTGTAGCAGCTCCCTTCAGGTGTCACTGTTCAGCTGCAGGTCCTCCTCCAATCTCTGGTTCTGCCAGTCCATGGACCACTGCAGGGCTTGCAGGGCAGCAATATGCTCCCTTTGGAGGGCCTTGTGGGCTCTCTGGTGCTGACAGATCACATGGGGTCGATGGTACAGGAGATGTCGACCGCTCCCCTCTTGCAGCTGTCCAGCTGTGGAGAACAAAGAGAAGTGCAGTCATCCCTGGAAACACCAAGTATGAAGCCTATCCCTCAACTCTGAGCAGAGACTGAAAGGCCAGACGAAGGTGATGTGCTTCGAGCAAGGCCACCTGAGGCCTAGACAACAGGCCCTTTCCTGCAGGGATGCAGATGTCAAAGGAGGGAGCCTCACTACCCCCACGTCCCAGGGACAAGCAGACATGGGAAGGTGCCAGCCAAACCGGGAGTCTGCAGTCAGGTCCAGCAGTGGCAGTGTCCCACAGGGCAAAGACTTGTATCCCTGGCCACTGGAGGAAAGGGAAGCAGGGTGTTGGGGGGAGGTGTGTGTGAGTGGCAGAAACTTTCTGCTTCACCGCGCTGTCTCCAGGAGAAGATCCTGCCCTAAGAGTACAAGCGTAGCTGCGTGCAGCACTCTTGAGTGGGGTGTGAGCGTGTGGGTGTCTCCATGTCCCCAGCCTCCTTCTACTGGTGGCTTGTGGTGGGAGAGTGTCCCACTCATGTCCCACCTGTGTCCCACCACAGTGCCGGGAGTAAGGCAGGCTTCTCCAAACACCACGTGAGCCAGAGCACAAGGATCTCTGTTGCTGCCTCCTGAGGCTGTGTGCCCCAGACTGGCACTTCACATGCACCCATGTGCACAGGCTGCTGCGCGAATCCCAGGCCACGAAGGCCAAAAAAGGAACACGCAGCAGTCCCTCCCCACCCACCACCTCCACCCATGTGCGTCTATGGAAATTAATGTCACTTACTCGATGGGCCTTCCCCAGCATCAGATGATGCCTGGGAGACATCCAGGGTGGGGGATGACCAGCTCCATGGAGAACAAGGCCTTCTGGCTAGAGGCCCTCATTACACTGCTGGCCTCGTCCAGCTCTTCCTCTTCCTCCTCCCCGTCTCTGCCCCCAGGAGGGTGATGACAGGCGTCTCCAGCCCTGAGTCCAGCAGTGGGAGGAAGAGATTGACCAACCCCCTAGGATGTGATGGAAATCATTATAGTAAAGGCAGATCTGGGGTGCTGCACTGGAGTGAGAACTGAACTCCCTGGCCTTGGCATAGGCCTGCCTGAGCTCCTTTAATTTCATGCACACCTGCTCCTGGGTGAACACATGGCCCTTGGTGCCCAGGCTCTTGGCCATCTGACCTTAGATGTCCACATTCCTGCATGGGGTGTGGAGATGCTGGAGGTTTGTCTCCTTGCCCCAGACCTCAATGAGGTCCAGGATCTCTGCACCAGACAAGGAAGGCAGGACTATGCCTCTTTTGTCCCCTGGCAGGGAGGTGGGAGCTGGCTGCCTCCTCGGCTGCATCTGTGGAGTGCTTGGACGCAGCATGAGGGTAGCTCATGGCTGCAGGGACAGCTATGCAGGTTGCTGCAACGTGCCTCAGGGCTGTCAGGGCCTGTCTTGTGCCACAATCCCTTTCCCCAGAGGCTCCACCTTTAAAGCCTGCATGGGAAGGGGTACTATAGAGTTTTGCTGAGTGTGGACAGGGGGGACAGCAAGGCACCTGTGGAAAGGGCTAGAGGCCCCTTATTTCGAAATAACTCCAGCTGCCCTGTCTACACACACCCTATTCCAAAATAGCTATTTCAGAATACGCATTATTCCTCGTAGAATGAGGGTTACAGACTCCAAAATAAGCCTCCCGTTATTTCAAAATTATTTGAAATAACGGGCTTGCTGTGTAGACTCTTGTGTAGTTATTTTGAAATAACGCTTCTGTGTAGACATGTCCTAAGTGTACTTTTCTTCCACTGAGACCGACCTTCAGCTAGTGTAAACTATTCTAGATCTATTTAAGTCAGTATGGCTATGCTGATTTTACAAGATAAGGATGTGGTCTATTAAAGTAAAGGATTTTTGAGCTTTATGCTCAGTTGATGATTACCACTGAAAACAAAATACGCTTCTTGAAGTATTCACTTAAGGATCAGCTGTATTAGGGCATGTTTACACTAGGGAATTATTTCAAAATTACTAAATTCAAAATAATAACTCCCAAAATAACTATTTTGAAATACACTTATTTCCTGAGGAAATAGGGAATATAGATTTCAAAATAACCAGTCCATTATTTCAAAATACTATGCTTGGTAGTGTGGATGCTCCACTTATTATTTTGAAATAAGGGGGGTTATTTTGAAATAACTCTGTAGTGTAGACCAAGATTTAGTTACTAGACATCTCTTGTAAGTTCTAGTAAATGGGAGCTTGAAGGGACTTGGACCTTGCAAGAAGTGCTCAGAATCTTGCATTGTCAAGCAACTTAAGAGAGGACTCAGGATTCTCTGGCATTTTATGTTTGTTGATGGGTGAATTAGGGAGGGAAAGGGATTGTATTTAGGCCTACTCCCTAAGTAGTAAATATTCTAGAGTAATGTAGGAGTTACAAATGCCTCACAAACTTCTGAATTTGGGTCAAAGAATTTGTACAGCCACGTGGAACAGGTGGTGCAACATGGACTATCCTTAGCAATATGGACTGCTGGGAGTTCAGCTAAATATATTTTATTTCAGGAAATAATTATTTTTGGTGGGACAGAAATTCTCATTTAAACAACATTTTTTCCTACAGTACTTTCTCAAAAGCCAAAGGCTGATCTTTCAAAAAATGAGATTTTTGGCAGCCCCAAAGGTCTTCTCGTATTTCTGTCTGTTCTGTTCATACCATAAACAGTCTCCTTATACAATAATTTCCAGACTACAGTTTCTACATCAGCCTATGGGAGAAGGGAAAAGAGCTGAGTTTTGTCTAACTTCACATTTACCAATAGAGATATTCTCTCGTTATGTAAAGTCTTGCTACTTACCAGCCAAATAATCTGTCTGTGTTACGTAGAAGTTCAGACTAAATGTTGTATTGGTCACTTTGACTTTCAAATATACAAATCTATTAAAAGCATCTTTTATTTAAGCAGTATAAACAGTCATCAAACACAAAGTCAAATAGTTTGCTAGTTAGAATTATAGAAATGTAGGATTGGAAGGGGACCTCAATAAGTCATATACTCCAGTCCTCTGCACTAAGGTAGGACTAACAAATTACTTAGACCATCACTGACAGGTGTTTGTCTAATGTGTTCTTAAAAATGTCCAGTGGCAGACATTCCACCTAGAGATTCCTCCCTAAGTAATCTGTTCCATTGCTAAATTACTTTTACACTGAGAAACATTTTCCTAATGTCTCACCTAAATCTCCTTTAAGGCAATTTAAATTAATTTCTTCTTGTTCTGTTCTCAGTGGATAAAACAATTTATCACTTTCCTCTTTAAAACAAGCTTTTAAGTACTTGAATTCTGTTATGAAGGAAGATTGAAAAAAAATGGGTTTGTTCAGTCTGGAGAAGAGAAAACTCCTGAGCTTTCTCTTCTCCAGACTGAACAAACCCATTTTTTTCAATCTTCCTTCATAGATCATGTTTTCTAGACATAGAATCATAGAGCAAGAAGAGACCTCAGGAGATCATCAAGTCCAGCCCCCTGCCCAAGGCAGGACCAATCCCAACTAAATCAACCCATCCAGGGCTTTATCAAGCCGAGACTTAAAAATGTCTAGGGCTGGAGATTCCACCACCTCCCTAGGTAACCCATTTCACTGCTTCACCACTCTCCTAGTGAAATAGTTTTTCCTAATATCCAACCTAGACCTCTCCCACTGTATCTTGAGACCCTTGCTCCTTGTTCTGCCATCCATCACTACTGTGAACAGATTTTCTCTATCCTCTTTGGAACCTCCCTTCAGCAAGTTGAAGGCTGCTATCAAATCCCCCCTCACTCTTCTCGTCTGCAGAGTAAACAAACCCAAATCCCTCAGTCTTCCCTCATAGGTCATGTGCTCCAGCCCCCTAATCATTTTGGTCGCCCTCTGCTGCACCCTTTCCAATGCGTCCACATCCCTTCTCTAGTGGGGGACCCAGAACTGGACACAATACTCCAGGGCTACGTCTAGACTGGCATGATTTTCCGCAAATGGTTTTAACGGAAAAGTTTTTCCGTTAAAAGCATTTGCAGAAAAGAGCATCTAGATTGGCTCGGACGCTTTTCCGCAAAAGCACTTTTTGATGAAAAGCGTCCGTGCCAATCTAGACGCGGTTTTGCACAAGAAATCCCCGATCGCCATTTTCGTGATCGGGGCTTTTTTGCACAAAACAATACCGCGTTGTCTACACTGGCCCTCTTGCGCAAAAGCATTTGCGCAAGAGGGCTTTTGCCCGAATGGGAGCAGCCTAGTATTTCTGCAAGAACACTGACAATCTTACATGAGATTGTCAGTGTTTTTGCGGAAATTCAAGCAGCCAGTGTAGACAGCTGGCAAGTTTTTCTGCAAAAGCAGCTGCTTTTGCGGAAAAACTTGCCAGTCTAAACGCCGCCCAGATGTGGCCTCACCAGAGCCGAATAAAGGGGAATAATCACTTCTCTGGATCTGCTGGAAATGTTTCTCCTAATGCACTCTAATATGCCATTAGCCTTCTTGCCTACAAGGGCACACTGTTGACTCATATCCAGCTTCTCATCCATTGTAATCCCCAGGCCCTTTTCTGCAGAACTGCTTAGCCATTCAGTCCCCAGCCTGTAACAATGTTTGGCATTCTTCTGTCCCAAGTGCAGGACTCTACACTTGTCCTTGTTGAACCTCATCAGATTTCTTTTAGCCCAATCCTCTAATCTGTCCAGGTCACTCTGGACCCTATCCCTGCCCTCCACCGTATCTACCTCTCCCCTTAGCTTAGTGTCATCTGCAAACTTGCTGAGGGGTCAATCCATCCCCTCATTCAGATCATTGATAAAGATGTTGAACAAAACCAGTCCAAGAACAGATCCTTGGGGCACTCCGCTAGAAACTGACCACCAACCTGACATCAAGCTGTTTATGACTACCCGTTGGGCCCGACAGTCTAGCCAGCTTTCTAGCCATCTTAAAGTCCATTTATCCAATCCATATTCCCGTAACTTGCTGGCAAGAATATTGTGGGAGACCGTATCAAAAGCTTTGCTAAAGTCAAGGTATATCACATCGACTGACTTTCCCATATCCACAGAGCCAGTTACCTCATCATAGAAGCTAATCAGATTGGTCAGGCATGACTTGTCCTTCGTGAATCCATGTTGACTATTCCTGATCACTTTCCCCTCTTCCAAGTGCTTCAAAATGGATTCCTTAAGGATCCCCTCCATGATTTTTCCAGGGACTGAGGTAAGCCTGACCGATCTGTAGTTCCCTGGATTGTCCTTCTTCCCTTTTTTGAAGATGGACACTACATTTGCCTTTTTCCAGTCATCCGGGACCTCTCCCAATCTCCACGAATTTTCAAAATTAATGGCCAAAGGCTCCGCAATGATATTTGCCAACTCCCTCAGTATCCTTGGATGCATTAAATCCAGGCCCTTGGATTTATGTGTGTTTAGCTTTTCTAAATAGTTCCTAACTTGTTCTTTCCCCCCAAAGGGCTGTCCACCTCCTTCCCATACTCAGTTGTCTAGTGCATTTGTCTGAGAGCTGATCTTGTCCGTGAAGACAGAGGCAAAGAAAGCATTGACTACTTCAGCTTTTCCCACATTGTCTGTCACTAGGTTACCTCCCTCATCCAATTAGGGCCCCACACCCTCTCTGATCACCCTCGTACTGCCTGTAGAAACCTTTCTTGTTATCCTTCACATCCCTTGCTAGCTGCAATTCCAATTGTGCTTTTGCCTTCCTGATAACTCCCCTGCATTCTTGAGCAATATATTTATACTCCTCCCTAGTCATCTGTCCAAGTTTCCACTTCTTGCAAGCTTCCTTTTTGTGTTAAGGATGTCCCCGGTAAGCCAGACTGGTCGCCTATCACATAGACTTACTTCCCACAGAATCTTATCTACCTGTTTTCTGAGTTTGCTAAAGTCTTACTTCTTGAAGTCCATTGTCCTTATTCTGTTTCCCCTTGTTCCATTCCTTATAATCATGGGCTACGTCTAGACTGGCCCCTTCTCTGGAAGAGGCATGCAAGTAGGAATAAGAGATCCTCCGGAAAAGGGCTTTATTCCGGAGGATCATGCCAGTCTAGACGCTCTTTTCCGGCTTTTCCCCAAGCCGGAAAAAATGCGGCGGCTATGTTTATTTAAATCCCGCGGGGGTTATTTAAATCCCCCGCGGATTTCCTTATTCTGACTTGCCTGCTTTGCATGCCTCTTCCGGAGAAGGGGCCAGTCTAGACGTAGCCATGAATTTTATCATTTCATGAGCACTTCCACACAAACTGTCTTCCACCTTTAAATTCTCAGCCTGTTCCTCCCTCTGTGTCAGAATCAAATCTAGAAGAGCCTTTCCCCTAGCTACTCCACCTTCTGTAATAAATAGTTGTCTCCAATACTTCCAATAATACGTTGCTTTATCCATGCCCTGTTGCATTATTTTCCCAACACACATCTGGGCAGTTGAACTCCTCCCTCACCTCAAAATTCTGTACTTTGAATAATGTTGGTAGTTATTTAAAAAAGCCATATCCATGTCTTCTTCTAGGTTAGGTAGTCTATAGTGGATCCCTACCATGACAATACCCCTTTAATCCTTACCTGAAGACTTTCAATAGGACTGCCCCCCACTTCTATCTCAACCTTAATGCAAGTGTGTATATCTTTGATATACAAAACAATACCTCTTCCCCTTTTTCACTGCCTATCTATCACGAGCAAATTGTATCCTTCAATATCAGTATTCCAGTCATGTGAATTATCCCAGCAAGTCCCTGCAATGCCATTTGTCACAAATGTGATCTGCACTTGTGTTTCTGGTTCTTCCTGGTTCTTCTTCATACTTCTGGCATTAATATACAGACATCTAAGAACATTTACTGCTGTACATTTTTACTTTGTTAGAGTAACCCATCATACTAAAAGTAATTTGAGGTAATGGGATACATGCAGTGCATTATAATGCAAAGGAGGCTGTTAAGCTTTATAATTTTGGTATAACCTCCCCTTTGGATGATTATTGGGTATCTACTAATAAGTATAGGTCAACTTAAAAAGAAGCTGTGAGCAAATGGCGGGGAAAATTCTTGCAATTATATATTCACTTTCAAAAACACATTTCAGTTTGATTGTATTCATTGCTTTCTTTGCTTTTGATGCACATTCAATCAATCAAGCTTTGCTATGCTGAGACTCCAGGGGAGTGAATGTTATAACTGAACACTAAAATAGTCCCTGAAAGTAAATTTCAAATTGCAGGTTCTTGTTTAGAATACGAATTTCATGCTGATTAATTCCATAAATCTTCCTGTCAGAAATCAAAAGAGAATATGCTCTAATTATGGTAGATGGGATAAGAAGATAATGGTAATCAGCAATGATAGGGAAGAATACAACCCCCAAAGAGTGCATGATGGTCTAATTAAGTTTAACTACCTCTGGGATTTTTTAAAAATGTGTACAGAACATGGCAGTGATTTGCGGGGGAGGGCAACTCGATATCTAACATGACAAAATGTAGGGATTTGACAAATTGTAGCACATTGGAAGTTTTGAGAATCTAGTAACTTTTAAAAATAAAATTTTAAGACAAACATTCTGACCTCTCCTCCTTATTACCTGCGGTTAATGAAAGCAGCCATGGCCAATCCAGTGTATTACAGTTTAATGAGACAGATCCTGTAGGAAAGTTAGCCTTCACTGAGTCTAATTTCCATTAGACCTGGTCACAATTTTTCAAATTAAAATCTGTTTGTGTTGAAAGGCTTTTCTTGAACATAAGAATGCCATAGTGGGTCAAACCAATAGTCCATCTAAGCCAGCATTCTGCCTTCTCACAGAGGCCAATGCCAGGTGCTTCAGAGGAAATGATCTGAACAGGCAGTCACTGAGGGTATGTCTACACTACCACCCTAGTTCGAATTAGGGTGGTTAATGTAGGCAACTGGAGTTGCAAATGAAGCCCGGGATTTGAATTTCCTGGGCTTCATTTGCATATTCCACAAGGAGTAACGGTAGTTCGGAATAGGAAGCCTAATCCAAACTACCTAGTTCGTGCCACGTGTAGCCGCGGGCACGGAGTCCGAACTAGTGGACATTTAAAAATGGCAGCGCCCGGCAATATGCAAATGAAGCCCGGGAAATGCAAATCCCGGGCTTCATTTACAACTCCGGTTGCCTACATTAACCACCCTAATTCGAACTAGGGTGGTAGTGTAGACATACCCTGAGTGATCCATTCCCTGTCACCTATTCTCAGCTTCTGACAAAGACTATGGACACCCAGAGCATAGAGCTGCATCCCTGACCATTTTGACTGATACCCACTGATAGATCTATCCTCCATGAACTTACATATTTCTATTTTGTACCCCATTATAGCTTTGGCCTTCACAACATCCCATGGCATTGAGTTCCAAAGATTGGCTACATGTCATGGGGAGAAATACTTCCTTTAGTTTGTTTTAACTTTCTGCCTGTTAATTTCTTCTTGTTCTTGTGGTAGAAGGAATAAATAGCATTTCCTTATTCATTTCCTCCACACCAGTCACTGTTTTATTTACTTTTATCATATCGCCTCTTAGCAGACTCTTTTCCTAGCTGAAAAGTCCCAGTCTTTTTAATCTCTTGTCATAAGGAAGCTGTTTCATACCCCTAATCATTTTTTCCTTGCCTCTGTACTTTTTCCAGTTCTAGTATATCTGAGATGTGGTGACCAGAATGCAGAGGTGAAAGTTGGCCGTTGCGGGTCGGTACGATGTATTGGTAAGAACTGGCTGCTGGTACCAGCCTGTACATGGCTGATGTTAAAGTATTGCCACAGCATTGCTGCTGGACCTTACTGGCAGAACCGCCCACATGGGGTGGGGGAAGGGAGTATGGCAGTAGCTGGGGCCCTGGGCCCTTCAAATCATTGTCAGAGCCCCAGGGCACCCGGCTTCCACCACTGCAGCCTTGGGGAAACCAGCCACTATGGTAGAGGCAGCCATGAAAGGCTGTCTGGGGGAGTATCTCTCTAACCCCGTCCCTTTGGGAGGCCCAGAACCATCTCCCCCTACAAATGAAGCCAGTGTTGGGTGCACCACTAAGACTTTCCATTCACTTTACCCTGGCCCAGAAGTGAATGGAATAGCCAAACTGTGAGCATGTCATGAATTTATATTATGGCATTATGTTTTTGTATTAATATCTATCCCTTTCCTAATGGTTCTTAATGTTCTATTAGATTTTTTGACTGCAGCTGCACATTGATCAGATATTTTTCAGAGAACTATCCACAATGCCTCCAGGATCTTTGTTGAGTGGCAACAGTTAATTTAGACTCCATTTTATATGTATAGGTAGAATTATGTTTTCCAATGGATATTACTTTCATTTATCAATATTGAATTTCATCTGCCATTTTGTTGCCCAGTCTCCCAATTCTGAGAACTTTTTATAACTCTTCAGTCTGCTTTAGAATTAAGTATCTTGAGAAATTTTCTATCATCTGTACATTTTGCCATCTCTTTGTTTACTCCTTTTTCTAAATCATATATGAATATTTTAAAAATACTCATCTCAGTACAACCCTCTGGGGGACCCTGCTATGTAGCTCTCGCCATAGTGAAAAATGACCATTTATTCCAACCCTTTAATATATTTTAACCGGTTACAGATCCATAAGAGGACCTTCCCGTTTATCTCTTTGGTGAGGGACATTGACAAAGATCCATGTACATTCTAACCACTGAATCACCCTTCTCAACATGTTTGTTGATCCCCTGAAATAATCCTTATAGATTAGTGAGGCATGATTTCCCTTTACAAAAGCCATACATATATGACAATGCAAGGGGAAAGGAATGTGACCAGAGCAGGACTGTACTCCAGCAATTCCCCAGCTGCCACAGTTGTGCCCCCTTTCTGGCCATTGAAGGTGGGTGTAGGATACAGCAGCCTCAGGTTGGTCCTGGATCTGATTTTGTTCAACATCATTACTAATGACCTGGATGAGGGGATGGATTGCACCCTCAGCAAGTTCGCAGATGATACTAAGCTAGGGGGAAAGGTAGATGCACTAGAGGGCAGGGATAGGGGCCAGAGTGACTTGAACAAATTGGAGGGTTGGGCTAAAAGAAATCTGAGGAGGTTCAACAAGGACAACTGCAGAGTCCTACACTTGGGATGGAAGAATCCCAAGCACTGTTACAAGCTGGGGTCCAAGTGGCTAAGTAACAGTTTGGCAGAAAACAATATGGGGGTTACAGTGGATGAGAAGCTGGATATGAGTCAACAGTACATCCTTGTAGCCAAGAAGGCTAATGGCATATTGGGGTGCATTAGTACGAGCATTGCCAGCAGATCTAGGAAAGTGATTATTCCCCTTTATTCAGTACTGATGAGGGCACATCTGGAGTATTGTGTCCAATTCTGCTCCTGCTCCCCCTTTCCATTACAGAAAGGATGTGGATGCATTGGAAAGGGTCCATTGGACGGCAACCAAAATGATTAGGGGGCTAGAGCACATGAACTAAGAGGAGAGGCTGAGGGATTTGGGTTTATTTAGTCTGCACAATAGAAAAGTAAGGGGGGATTTGATAAAGCCCTGGGTGGGATGATTTAGTTGGGATTGGTCCTGCTTTGGGCAGGGGGTTGGACTCAATAACCTCCTGAGGTCTCTTCCAACCCTATGATTCTATGCTTGGTGCTGACGTAGACACCAGCAGCCCCCAAAACAGGGATCTGGCCTTCTGTCCCCAGACACTGCTACAAGTGCACTCAGATTCATGCACGATTCAGGGATTATTGACTAATATCCTGAATTTGATGGAAATCCTGGTCAATAGCATTGTGATTAATTCAGGTGTTTTATCTTGTTTGGGAGAAAGACCCATATTCCTGAGTGGAGAAATTGAAGGAGCTATGAGTGTCCCTGATATGTACAAAGTGTTGGGTGAACAGAGTGTTGTCTCCAAGTATTTTAAAGATTTTTTTTTCTCTTTTTGAATGTTCTATAAACAATTTTAAAAGTAGCAGAGGCACTGGGAACTAAGGGGAATGCAAGAACCAAGGGGAAGCGATTTGAAAGATGAACCATCTGAAATGTCAACATCATAAATGCTGGAGTGTCAGCAGCCAAATAACGTTCCTTCTTCATGTTCTGCTTTTCTGGACTTGGCTTACTTAGATAAATGTACTGGCATTAAGGTCTGTCTGGAACTATTTCCAAGTTTGTTTTCCCTTTAAGTTTCTGCCACTTAGGCAACGTTGTGAAGAGGAAGTTGCATACAGAAACATTACCAAATCTGTCTCTTCTCCGGCTCGTATCTTTTATTTCCACAGAAAAGGCAGGCAGACACTGTAGATTTCAAACAGACCAATGAAAATGCTGCAGATGTTATCACCACTGGTAGAGAGGAGAACCTTGCCAAGAGTACTTTTTACAAACAATAAGCCACTGGAGGTACCAGAATTTGTCACTTAAAGGAACACAGTCACCATGAAATTTTAGTGTGACCACAGTGCCATCAAAGCAATTTTTCAAAGTGTTTCTTCTCTTGATGACCCTCAGGCCCATTTATTTCTATTTTTTATAATAATGTGTTTTCCTCTTTACAAGATTGCTTTTCTCTGCCCTGTTGCTCTTTGCCAATCAGAGAAACTGCAGCCAAGGAGCCTTTCTGGTTTTGACAGTGAGCATCAGGGCCCGCACTGGGTCACTGAATCCCATGGTGTACCTGCCTCACTGCAAGAGCAGGCAAATGGTCTGCTATTGCTTCCTCCTCCTGCGGCAGCCATTCTCCAGAGCCTGGTGGACTAACTGTGGTGACCATGGGTAAAGAGTACCCCTTGTTCTTTGCAGAAAGGTAACATACAGGTTATATCTACACTGAAATGTAACATCTGCAGCTGTGGGCTCAGGCAGTTCAGACTTCAGGGCTATAAAACTGCAGCATAGACATGTAAGCAGGGGCTGAACTGCTGCTTGCTGTCAGCCAGCTAAAAAGAGGGGTGGGTGTGCCCACTACAGGGCTACGTCTACACTGGTCACTTTTACGAAAGGGGCATGCTAATTTTAAACTTCGTAATAGGGAAATCCGCGGGGGATTTAAATATCCCCAGCGGGATTTAAATAAAGATGTCCGCCGCTTTTTTCCGGCTTGAAGAAAAGCCGGAAAAAAGCGTCTAGACTGGCCCGATCCTCCGGAATAAAGCCCTTTTCCGGAGGATCTCTTATTCCTACTTCAAAGTAGGAATAAGAGATCCTCCAGAATAGGGCTTTATTCTGGAGGATCGAGCCAGTCTAGACGCTTAAAAAGCGGCGGACATCTTTATTTAAATCCCGCGGGGGATATTTAAATCCCCCGCGGATTTCCCTATTACGAAGTTTAAAATTAGCATGCCCCTTTCGTAAAAGGGGCCAGTGTAGACGTAGCCCAGTTGTTTAGCTCTGCAAGGTAATTAACTGTTAACTGTTGACATGTAAATACTGCTCAGGAGAGAATCCGAGGTGTGGCTATGTAAATCCCATTCAGCCAGGGCTGATGGAAGGTCAGTGTTGGAATGGAATGTGGAGAATTGTATATAATTTGGGACTGTTGTGGGGGTAACTAATCATGCTACCCCTAAATGTGGTAACTGTAAAACATGCCACCAGTGCTTGCAGGAGAGACACCACCATCATGGTAAGAGATCTCGGAAGAACAAGCCTCCCCCCTTCCAGAGTTGAGTGAATAGAGCTGGGGGAGAGGGTTAAAAGGTTTGAGTCAGCCTGCTTCACACCTGCCAGGTATGAGCTATAAGACTAGCCCAGCCTGCACCTTTCCACCTTTGTTTTAAGGACAGACCTAAAGCAGACTTCCTGAGGAGTCTTTTCTTTTGCTAGTCCAGCTGGTGGCTAAAGAGTTGAAATCACTGAGAGCTGAAATCACTGGTTTGGCTGAGTGCTAGACCTATTGCAGCTAATGAAGTGGCAGCAACCAACGGTGTGGTGTAGAGTGGCGGCAGGCGAGGGGCAGCCATCAGTGGTGTGGTGTGGAGTGGCGAGGGGCAGCCATCAGTGGTGTGGTGTGGAGTGGTGAGGGGCGGCCAGCAGCGCCGTGGCGTGGAGCGGCAGCGGACAAGGAGCGGCGACCAGCGGTGTGGCATGGAGCGGCGGCAGGCGAGGAGCAGCCATCAGCAGCGTGGCGTGGAGTGGCGGCAGGTGCCTAGCGGAGTGTCCAGAGGCGTGGAATGAGACAGCTGGTGGAGCGTGGCGGAGTTTCGTATAAGGTGCCCCCAATCTATTCCCCCACCCCCATTTCTACCCAGGTTGGGGGGTGAAACCCTGCAGATGAATTTTGGGACTCTGGGTGGCACGGACCAGGGACAGAGACTTTTGGGGTGTCGGACTGTTTTGGACTTCAGGCAATTCTTGGCTGGGGTGGGGGCTTGGCTCATGTTTGGGGTTATGAACTGTTTGTGGTGTTTTTCCCAAGTTAATGCTGTATGACTTCTCTCTCTGTTTTATTAAATGTTTCTTTCCTACACTCAGACTCAGTGCTTGTGAGTGGGGAAGCATTGCCTCTCCGAGGCACCCAGGGGATTTCTCAGATTACTGGGTGGGGGCTTGAGCCGGTTCTATGTGAGATGGACCCCAAGATATTGAACCCAGCCCTGGTTACTGCCAGGCCTACCCGGCAGAAGGGTTACAGACATTTACCCTGTATCAATTGCACCCCAAGAGTCAGCTGACATTTGCCAGCCACAGGTGTTTGTTCCAATGTGGACATGCCCATGGAGGTCTCAGCCAGAGATTGATGCCCTATTGTCCTTGGCACTGTATCTATTATATATCTGAAAGAGTTTGTCTGTCTGTGAGCAAATGAGTTTGTCGGTCTGTCCGGCTGTTTGTTCAAGAACTCCTAAACAGTAAGAGCTAGGACCACCAAATTCAGTATGCAGCTTCCTCTTCCCGTAACTTAAAACAAAGTCAGGGTTTGGTTATGCAGGGCAGGGTTCTTTTTTCCTGAAGCTATCCTCTCCCCGCAAGTCCCTGGTGCAACCCAAGCAAGAGTCAGGACTCTTCAGGCCAAGTGCGTAGAAGAGAAGTACTGAGGGTGTTATGCGCCAGGGAGCAAAGGAAACATTTGCACCCTCCCCCTCCGCAGATGTGCAGCCGGGCCCTGAACCTGGCACATGGCTGAGCCCAATCGTGGGAGGAGCTTGTACTGCACCTTCCCCCCCATCCAATTTGGGGCCACATGCACTAACCCACCAGTGGAGATTGAGGAGGGTCGGGCTGAGGGCAGAGAGGCAGGGAGGAGGTTCCAGCTGGCAGCGGCGGGTGCAGTGGGAGCAGGTGAGCCGAGGGATGACAGGGGAAAGTGGAGGGGGACTAAATTGGTGCCCCCCTAGCGTGCGCCTGGGGGCAACTGCGCACCCCCCCTCCCCCCCTCCCCCGCTATGCCACTGGTGCCTGGGTGTCCTCTCTGTCCTGTCTCAATTCCAAGCAAATTGGTTCTTTCAGATTTCCAGGCCTGGCTCAGGTAGTGTTTCTCAATGGGGCCTTCTCACTGGCTCCCTGCCCAGCCACTCTGCTTTTTGTCCCAAACAGACCTACACCTGGCCAGTCTGTAACACGTGACATTCACAACCTGTTCCACATGCAGCTCGTGCATTTGGTTCCTGGGGATTCCTCTTTGCATCTAGCTTCTCTCCAGTTCCATGCTGCCAGGAGGTTTCTGCTTCAGCTTCTTTGCTGCTTCTGACCAGTGGTATGGCAGCAGCTGCCACCTCTATACAAAAAACAGCCATTTCCTGGATCAGGACCTCTTCCCCTTACCTAACCAGGAAGAAGCGGCTGTAGAGCAGGAGGGGTCCTCTTAGGATTTGTAGTCACCTGCTTTACTGGATTTATCATATTAGAGATCTTACGGGATAAGGAAGGCACTTGAAGGAAAGACTGCATAAGAGCTGCTACAACAGGAGGTAGTCGTGCGATCATGCCTATGAATGATTGTAGGAAATGAAACAGTCTGTCCACAGAACCCGGTCCAGTGCAAAAAGCAAACAAACTGAAGAGACAGAAAAAACTCATTGTCTAATCTCTCTCTAATTTTAAGTGATCTGTGCAGTTACTTGTTTAACTTTGGCAATATGGCCAATCCCAAACTTCCAAAATTAGTACTTAAGGTCCCCAAAATCATGAAAAATAATACGTTTTGTGTTCTTTTTATTTGTCTTCTGATGTTTGTGGTTTAAGGTTTGTTTTCAAGGTTTCCTCTGCTATAAATTTACTTTAAAAATGAAAGCTGATCTCATGGAGCCTTTCAGACAAGCACCAATTATCACAAAACTCCCCATATAAAGGCAAAATGACTGGGTTTTGCCTTGCTTGAGGACTTATGCTGATAGTTAGCCACATGAAGCCTAGACACAAATAAACAGAATAGAACTAAATAACTTCCCTAAGCTATTGGACAAAAATAATCCTCTAAAAATGTGCAAATCAAAGGATTCACTAAACCATTCAATCGTAGTACATTTCAAAAGACCACAAAAAAGAGTACTTAAATGGGCATATATAGCTACAGTCCCTACAGACCCTGGGCCTTGCTCCTTCAATGAGTTATTCATGGACATATCCTTGCACGTGCAGGGATGTTTTAATAAACATCCAGACAGGGACAAGGTTCATTCATTATTATATAATCATAGCAAACATAATGCACCCAAAATATATAGTATAATGTAGTAGGATTTGATTTACTAATCTCTGTCTGTGTTCCCCCATATATAAGGCAGTTAATGAAACATCCAGCACATTATTTACTGTTGTCTGTATTATCTTGCGTTCCGGAAGGAAAGTTCAGTATTTATTAAATAAACAGTCAGTGCCAGAATTAGGTCAGGGCAGCAGCAAAAAAGCAAAGAGAATGCTGGGAATCATTAAGAAAAGGATAAGTCAGGAAACAGCATGTTGCCTTTATCTAAATCTGTGGTCTGCCCACATCTTGAATACTGGGTGCAGATGCGGTTTTGCTATGTCAAATAGATATATTGGAAAAGGTTAAAAAATAGCAACAATAATGATTAGGCTTATGGAATGGCTTCCATTTGAAGAGACATTATATAGACTGGGATTTTTCACCTTAGAAAAGAGATAACTAAGCACGGGTATGCTAGAGGTCTCTAAAACCATGATTGATATGAAGAAAGTAAATAATGTAATTTACTCCTTCTCAGAACACAAGCACAACAATGTTACTTCTAGTTTTTTCCATCCATGTGCAGAATAAATTTTATTATGCACACCAAGGCATATGTGGATGTGCACCACTAGTAGAAACACATGCTGCCAGCTGTAGGCGCTCTGCTAATCAGCTCGGCAGGACCTAAATCTCTCCTGGGCAGCTGCCCAAGCTTATAAGGAACACTGGTCACCAAATGTAATTAATAGGAAGCAGGTTTAAAGCAAATAAAAGGAAGTATTTTTTCCACACAACATAGTCAATCTGTGGAATTCCTTGCCAGAGGATCTTGTGAAGGTGAAGGCTATATAATAGGGTTCAAAGACTAAGTAGATAAATTCATGGAAGATAGCTCCATCAATTGCTGTTAGCCGGGATGGATGATGATGGTGTCACTAGCCTTTGTTTGCCAGAAGCTGGAACTGAGTGACAGATGGTTACCTGTGCTGTCAATTCCCTCTGAGGCACCTGACACTGGTCCCTGTCTGAAGACAGGATACTGGGCTAGATGGACCTTTGGTCTGACACAGTATGGCCGTTCTTCTGTTAAGGCTGATTCGTAGCCCAGAGCCATTGCCAATTAGTGAAACAGAATTAAGGTTAGTACATGTGTAACAAAGTGCTGGGAGATGGTGCTTAAGCCAACATTCTGATCACGATTAGCACTAATTACAAACCTTGGGGAAGGTCTAATAATTGGTCAGGGTGTGCCTGATTATCAGGTCAGACTGCAGTTAGGATGTTAATGATCTAATTAAAAAGGAGCATAGGAGGGATATGGAGGAGGAGGAGAAGGAGAAGAAAAATAATTCAAGGGGAGTTCTCAGAGTAGTGATACCTCAGTCCCTTCTTCCCCACCCCTCCTGGGAGAAAAGAACCACAAGCAGGAAAACAAGTGGAAGGGTCAAGTATCAGAGGGATAGCCGTGTTAGTCTGAATCTGCAAAAGCGGCGAGGAGTCCTGTGGCACCTTATAGACTAACCGAAGTGTTGGAGCATAAGCTTTCATGGGCAAAGACCCGCTTCGTCAGATGCAAGTGGAAGGGTGTGACTCTAGTTATATATTGGTGGAGGGATTGAGTGACTTTAAAGTACATGCAGATGTTTATAAGTACAGTCTCAGAATGGCCTGTATGTTATAAAGAGACCGGAGCATTGGAAGGCGTGTGTTGTAAGACAGTGGTATTAGGTTAGGGCTACAGTTTGTGACAGAAAAGAGAAAAGCAATAGGAGTAGGATCAATGGTGGACTAGGGCTGTGGTTATGAATACTAAACTACCTCAGCTAAGGGTAGCATTGGGGAAAGAGGCCCACAGCAACCGTTAGAATTCAGATCAGTGGATGGCTGTCAGTAGGTCCCACCTGCTATGTCTACACAGCAGTGTTATTTCAGAATAACATCAGTTATTCCGAAATAAGAAAACTTGCAGTGTAGACATGTTCTATTTCAAAATAATGTTGTGCTAGAGGACTTCTTAATCTGACTCCTGCAACCCTCATTTTATGAGGAGTAAGGGAAGTCAAAGGAAGAGTGTTCTTCCTTCAACTTCCTGCTGTGTAGACAGAGCCAAACACCAGATTAAGCTATTTTGACTTCAGCTTCACAATTGACATAGCTCAAGTTGCATAGCTTACTTGGATTTTTGCCCTGCTGTGTGCCCACCACATTAGAGTTAAGTAGGCGGGGGGACTAGGGAGCCTCATGCTAGCATTAGGAGTGGTATGAGTAGGCTGCCTTTGTCAAGGACTAGCAGGGGACCCAGTACTAGTATTGGAGCTGAGGTTGGTAGGGAGCCACAGGCTATGGTTAGGATTTTGGCTGGCAGGGAGCTTCAGGGTAGGGAAAAGATCACAGCTAATATGCGGCCCTGGGCTAGTGTAAGTGTTGTAGACTGTCGCTGTCCCTGCAGTGGGGTGGCACTCATAATGGACTCTGGGCTAAGGTTAGGGTACAGTTGTGGCTGTCAGGTGTCCATTGAGCTTGGGTTAGAGTTGCAGCCAGCAGAGGTGTCCCAGGCCACAGCTAGGGTTATGACTTCTTCTGGAAGGGGACCCCAATCTAGGGTTAAAGTTGCAGCTGTTGCCAGCAGAGGTGCAGGGGCTAGGACTAGGCTTGCGGCCACCAGGGAGTCCCAGGCTCGGGTTACAGTTCTGACTGTGGTTGGCAGGGGGCACCAGGCTAGGCTTAAAAACTGTGGCAGGTGGCATGCCCCAGACTGGGTTTAAAGTGTGGCCTGCTGGGCACATTGGGCTAGGGTTAGTGTTTCAGGTAGAACAGGGCCATGGTGCAGGGCTAGTGTTTCATGTGGCAAGGGTCATTGTCTCTAGCTAGGGTTTTGTCTGGCAAGGGACCAGGGGCTAGGGTTAGGATAGTTTCTACCAGCAAGTTCCAGGACAAGGTTAGGGGTAGGGTTCTGGCTCACGTTGGCCCTTAGGTTGGAAAGGACTCCAGCCATGGTAAGGATTTTGGTTGATGTGGTGCCCTGCCTAGACTAAGCACTGGCACCAGCGAGAGCCCCCATACTAGGGTTAGGGCTTTACCAGGCAGGCTCCCTTGAGTTATGGCTGCAGTCAGCAAATGGCCCTAGTATATGATTAGGTTGTGGCTGCAGGTGGCCCTGGGCTACAGCTAAGGTTTCTAGTGGCAGGGGTTCAGGAGCTAAGGATACAGTGGCAGCTAGCTGGACTCCTCAGACTAGCGTTAGAGTTGTAGCTGCATCTGACAGGGGGCTTTTAGCATGGGTTAGGGTTTTAGCCAGCAGGGGATATACCAAGCTGGGTTAGGATGGGGCTGGTGGGGTGCCCCAGGCTAAGCTAAGGACTGGGTATAGCAGGGTGCCTCAAGCTCAGGTAAGTGTTGCAGCCATCGCCTGGCTAGGGTTGATTTTGTGATTGGCAGGGGTGACAGGTTTGGGGCTGGCAGAGGGCCTCTAGGAGGACTAGGTTATGGTTAAGGTTGTAGCCGCTGTGGTACAATAGAATTAGATTGGTAGCCAGTAGCGGCCCAATGCTCTGGTAAGTGGTGCAGATGGCAGGGGGCCCCAGGCTGGGGGGAGACTTACATTGAGGCACTTAATGGTTACAGAAATAGGGGGAAAGGGTATGCTAATCAAAGAACCCTGGGGTTGGGTTTGCTGTTGATTGAATCCCAATGGGTAGGGTTAAGGTTGCAGCCAGTAGAGGTTTCTGGCCTAAAGTTAGGTTGTGCATTTTGGGTTCTTCTGCATGTTGTTGGCCCTGAGTTAGGTTTAGCTTTGATGCCAGTAGGCAACCAACACTAGGGTTTGGACTGGAGACCAGTTTTTCAAGCCTCTGTAGATCATAATTTACACATGCTCAGTAGATAGATTCTCCAACAACTAAAAAATATGTTTAAGATTTGGAGTCATACTGTTCCCATTAATGTTGGAAATTCTTTTATTAGCATATTCTTTCCTCCATTTCTGTAACTAAAATTATACTTACATTGTTCTGTTGCATTTATGTCATTGTACAGAGGTAAATGGTGTATTTTATTGTTCTTGGATTGCCTTCAAGACTCTTGAGAGGGGCAGAAGAGAGACCATGCCTTTTTATACAGAGAATGTTGATTCAACAGCAATGTTATCCTGCAAAGAGGTGGCGGAGGGAAGGGGAATGCTGGATAATGCTGAATTACATTTCACAGACATGAATTTTGCAGTTATTTCTATGAAACTTGCTGTAAGTAAAAGGTAGAACTCATAGAACTGCCAAACCAGCAATAGATAAAAAGGAGAAAGGCGAGTAAGTCCTTCTTTTAATTTTTACAAGATCTGGCAAAAAGTCTAAATCTAAGAAATTTGATTTCTATGGATAACTTCTCCTGGCCTTGTAGCTGAACTCTACTGGGGCATGTCTACACTAGGAAATTATTTCAAAATAACTTATTTCGAATTAATAACTCCCAAAATAACTATTTCAAAATAGCATGTCCACACTATGGGGAAGCCTCAAAGTTAGTTTGAAACAGGCTCCGTTAATGTGGATGTACTACCTTAGAGCTCCAGGAAGCATAGGGGGGTAATTAGTGTGAATGACTCTGGGGAGTAGTTATTTTAAAATAGCGGCACCATAGTGTCCACACTACCATTATTTTGAAATAACTATTTTGAAATTACCATTATTCTTCATGGAAAGCAGGACTTATTGTTTTGAAATAACCAGCCTTATATTCTAAAATAAGGGGCTTGGTAGTGTGGACGCGCTGCTTGTTATTTCGAAATAACTCCCTAGTGTAGACCAGGGCTTGGTGACATCATAACAACTAGCTCTTTGATAACTAAAATCAGTCGAATGTTGGTAATGGTCTTCCCTTTAGACCAGTGGGAAAATATTTGTATGTGTTATTCCTTGTTTTCGTCCAAGAAATAGTGATAGAACTACTTCTCACTACTCCTCCCTTGTGCCACCCATCCTCCATCAGCCATCCAAGGATTCCTATGCCTATAGGGGTAATTATAACCATCTGAATTTTTGATTTCTTGGATTTTTTTTTTTAATTCTTCGTATACATCCATTTCCCACTGCAGTGTTCTAACAGGTTGCAGACTCTGAACAATAGATTAGCTGTTCCCTCCAGTTAGGTTTCCAGAAAAAGGCTTTAGAGTTTAGCCATGTTTATCTTTTTTAATAGGCCAGTGAGCGGCCCCTTCATGACTCACGTGCAAAACAAAAGATTTCAATGGCTTGTTTATTCTTATGAACTTGATAGCATTGCATGGTTCCCCAGATAGGCAGATCAGAGGAACCTTGAAAAGACATAACATTACACATATTGAACTACAAACTATTATATTCACTGTAAGCAGTGGTCAAAGTCCAATGTGAACTGCTACAGACTTTTAAAATTAAGACCTAAAACTCTGGCCTTGCACTAATACTTTAATTCCTGCATTGTGCCTATCTATGCACTCTAACACTGTGTAGAATCTGGTGTTAGTACTCTTCCTTTTCGAGTGCAAACTAATAGTTCCTAACAGCCTCTCTTTTAACTATTTCGTCTTAAAGGTGCTAATAGACTATAGGTTGTTTTTTAAGTTTTTTCCTGTTACGGATTGGCTTGGCTATCCCTTTGAAACTTATCTACCCACTGTCTTCCCCCCCTCTTCCAATGTTTTTCTCCCTCCCTATCCCCTCCCTTATTTATTCTTCGTTCTGAACTTCCAGCACTCCAGACATGAAGAAGTGGGCTGTGCCCACGAAAGCTCATGATACCATTTACATGTTTTGTTAGCCTTTAAAGTGCTACTAAACTATTTGTTGTTTAAGTTTTTCTAAAATCACTTAGACTTGCCTCTGAATGTCCCCCTTGCTCTCTCCTGCTAATCCCAACTTCTGACAGGGAATCATTTGTGTGTGTGCTCCCTGAAAGTGAAGCAATGTTTTTTAGGCTGCAAGGGACCACAGTCCCAGAGTACTACTCAATTTTTAAAGGGGGCTATCAAGGTCCTGCTGTGAAGCTGCTGGGACCCATTTTGGAAGCTCAGAACTCAAAGTAAACAACCAAGATAAAAACTAGTTTAAAGTAATATTCCATCACAGAATGAAAACTCCAGTAAAACAAATGCACAGAGAAGGCCAGTAACATATTATGCAGGATAGAGGATAGAATATATGACTACTTGTCTAGGTGCTAAATAGTGTCTATGAAAGTAGCACAAGAACCTAAATTTCTTGATGTCATCTGAGGAACTGGAGGAAGAGAGAGAGAGGCAGAATAATCTTGGGGTGCATCTATACTGCACCATTTAAATATCTAAAACTGAAATTCAAGATTTTTAAAATTCTCTGACCATTCAATTTACCAAAATGGGCCATGAATTTGGTAGGGCCCTGCGTATATGTTGTGGTGAATCCTACAGTGTCTCTCTTTCCTTTTAGAAAAGCCTCCATTTTAGTTATGGGACACAGAGTGAGGTACCTGTCCAGTGGAAGAGAGGTTTATTTCTTTTCTACAAGATTAATGAAGTTCTGAAATATTTCTATGCACGTCTCTTATTGGGTGTTTCTTATGCAATTAACTAGATATGCAGGCTTTTCTCTCTCTCTCGCTCTCTTTGGTGTCACAGCAGCTGTATTGTATCACAAGTCATGAATGGCCTAAATGACCTAATACTAACTTAATTTCCCATCTCCCTCTTAATGCACATTTGTTCTCTGAGGTATATTTTCCAGTGTTTTGTTCAGTTCTGTTCAAATTAATCAAACAATGGGTTTTCCACTCTTTCCCCTGGGAGATTACTCCACAGCGTAATAGAGCTAAACATTAGGACCATTTTCATTATATTAAATCGTCTGATTTTTGTTGTTAATTTCATTCCATGGTTCCTAGTCATTATATATTTCTATCACTTTACATTTTTCTTCTACCTCTATGGTTTACTCCCTTGACAATATGATGACTGTAATACATGGAGGCACGCCTACAGACACCAAATTTAGCCATTACTTAGCAAGTCTTCAGATATTCAGGCTCTGAGTCAAATGTGAGAACTATATAAGAGGACTCCTATGTTCATAAAGAGGTCCTTTGACATTGATTAGACTCTCTGCAGACACTATGGTACATCCACATCTATCTCATTGCAAGAGGTGAGGTTCCACTCTTTTAAACTTCTCCCCAAAACCAGTCCCTCAGCACTTTAATAATTCTTGTGGCTCTTCCATAAATTCCTCACAATTTGTTAATTTCTTTCTGGTACTACATTTCCTACAACTTAATGTCATACTGCAGGGTCAGTGTGATGTTTTTTTCTTTGGAGTCTGGAATGTAAAAGAGAGACCCAGAAACTTCCATCTTAGTATACCCAGAAAGAGGTGCAAATCCTTTCCCAAACCACCACCACTCCCCAAACAAAACCAAAAAACCCTCAAAATGCACAAAAAAAAACCAACACATGCAGATCTATATTCATAATTTTATCCCAAACTGGGACAACTCTGCCACCCCTGTATTTTTTTCCATCCATAGCCCTGGTATTCACCATGATCAAAGGCCCACAGCTTAGATATGTTTCCTAATGTAAACCAAATGGCATTTTGGTTAAATAATTTGATTACAGAGAAGAGATCCTGTTGTAGCACATCTCTGTAAAATGCAAAGCAGCTATACAAACATCCTTCTGTTCTGAGATCTAAATCATTACTTCAGTAGTATTTTAGTTGCTTGTGAATGAGATGAATGATATGTAAACAGAAAAGGCTCAGTTCATCTATGCTGAAACTTCATTGAAGTCAATAAGGTTACAAGAGAGATACAATCAGGCTATTAGGTAAAGAAGTTATTAGTATGCAGCACTTAGAGATGATGGATATTATGTGTACATAGTGAGTTTGCTATGCTAAAGCCACTTCATTTCCATTGCAGATTAGATAGTACGTAAAGAAATTTTCACTTGACAGCCTCTCAAAGATTGGTGATTGTCCAGTTTCAAAGTTATTGTTAAACAGGAAAACAGCAAAGTTGTTCCTCAACATTAAATGCTACATTTTGCAGCTCATATTTTCTGTTTCAAGATCCAAATAATTAATTTTCCTGAAAGGTAAAACAAAATGTAAAGTAACTGAATGCTGTAAGGATGGAAGATAGTCCATTAAGCCAGTCACGAACTCGGAACAGCACCAAATAGACTGAGGGTATGTCTACACATCAAAGTTAATTCGAAATAACAGCCATTATTTCGAATTAACTTTCCTCACGTCTACACAGGCAAACCGCTATTTCGAGAGAGGGAGACCAGGGACTGTGTGCATGGGCCTTGCTTACCACGGATCACACAGCAACCTGTGCACATGCGAGCACATGCGGTGCCACCCCTGGACAGGTGGCTCTGGGTGCCTGCCACACAGGGGCCGTGGCCCGATAGCCACATGCAAGTGTGAAGAGACATGACATGCTCCTGATCCTGGGGCAGGACACAGGAGGACGCCCTCCTTTCACAAGCTCCCTCTACACAGAGGCAGGAGACATCTCCCCCCCACCTTGGCCACACTTCATATAGCACAGGGGCATGGGTGCAGTCTCGGGGCAGCTCCCACTCCCGGAGATAGCCAGACATTCCGAACATGGCCTGCGTGCAAGCACAGCGGCTCTGACAGTGCAGGGCATGGTCATCCTCACCTCGCAGAGGGGGGCTGGGCTTCACCCACTGTGTCCCCAGGGAGAACTAACCACTTCTCTTCTTTCTCCACAGCCGCACCAGCTGCGTGTTCAGGGAGCATCACCCCGCTTGGGACATCCTTCTGCAACGGAGGGCTCAGCAGGTCCACCTAAACACTGCAGGGGTACTGACAGCGGCACCTAGGGGCCCTGTGATCCTTGCACTGCACCTTGGATCACTGGGTGCAGGACGACCGGGAGTTCCGACGGGTGCTGCTTGCTGCCGGAGAAATGCGTCCAGACTGGCACGATCCTCCAGAATTAAACCCTATTTGCAAATAAGAGATCCTCCGGAATAGGGCTTTATTCCGGAGGATCGCGCCAGTCTGGTTGCTTTTCTCTGGCTTATCTCCAAGCCGGAAAAAAGCGGCGGCCATGAAAATGCAAATGCCGCGAGGGATATTTAAATCCCCCGCGGATTTGCCTCTTCCAAAATGCTACATTTGCATGCCTATTCCGTAGTAGGGGCCAATGTAGACGTAGCCCTTGGGTTCAGTAGCGGTGTAAAAACCCAGGCAGGTAATATTTCCATGGCCAGACTGTTTCCTGGCATCCCCGGTGTTAATGTACTAGCTCCTAAATTGTTTGCTTTTTATCCAGCATTAGTTGACATTGTGGTTATGACCCCTCATGGATACTTGATTGGGGTTGTTCAAAAACATCTTTATTGGGACTGCTGGCCCCAAGAGCTTGCTGCTCTGATGCTTTTCCCCAGCTGGTGATAAAATCTATGGTCTCAGCATGTCTCCAAACACCTGCTCAAGGCATGTTGTAAAGGCAGCTGGAACAATACTGCTAAAATGTTGATATATTGGAATCCAGGAGCAAAAGGTCTGATCCAGGCACCATTCCAAATTTTAAATGCAGGAAGGGCCATCCAGTTCACTTGACCCAAGGACAGTGGAGAAAATGCAAGGAAACACACATCTACAAAGCAATGGGGGGGGGGGGCGGGTAAAGCAGTCAGAGAACTTCCAAAGTAGTGCATGGCAATACTGTAATGCACAGAAATCAGACAGCACTAACTCAATTTGCATTGAGCGCCATGTATTACGGAATAGGCATGCAAATGTAGCACTTTGGAAGAGGCAAATCCGCGGGGGATTTAAATATCCCCCGTGGCATTTGCATTTTCATGGCCGCCGCTTTTTTCCGGCTTGGAGATAAGCCAGAGAAAAGCGTCCAGACTGGCGCGATCCTCTGGATTAAAGCCCTATTCCGGAGGAGCTCTTATTTGCAAATAGGGCTTTATTCCGGAGGATCGTGCCAGTCTGCACGCATTTCTCCGGCTTATCTCCAAGCCGGACAAAAGCAGCGGCCATGAAAATGCAAATGCCGCGGGGGATATTTAAATCCCCCGCGGATTTGCCTTTTCCAAAGTGCTACATTTGCATGCCTATTCCTTAATAGGCGGCCAGTGTAGACACAGCCATGGAGAGGGTGGACTCTGTTTTCCACCTCACCAACCTTCCCCGAAAGACAAGTAGCAAAAATCCTTCAGGGATGAACATGCGGAGATCAGTGAAGAGCCAGGCTCTCTCTGGAATTCAGGACTCTGCCGGTGGCTGTTTAGGAAGCAAGCCCAGTTCTCAGACAGAAACCCAGTCTAGGATTTAGGAGGCAGATACTGTCGAGGGAACTTCAGCAGGTAAGTATCTGTCTTTACAATGTATTATCACACAATACGTCTGTGCTAGCTTCTGTCCCATGATAATAACCATTATGTCACGTGAACTACAGCCCTTGCCAGGCTCAAACCTCTGATTCCCTCCATCAGCCCACACTGTTCCCTTCATTAATTTACCTGCCTCCACTTGCAGGCAGGTCCCACTGGGTAATCTGCTTTTGTCTGATGCCAAAGCCCCAATCATGTTTACAAGCTGACACCATGGAAAGCACCTATTAATGTACCTATTTTCATCCTCTCTCCCTGCATCTGTCCTGTCCAGTGACTGTTACCCTGTATCCCAAAAGAAAAAAAGGTTCCTTGCTCAGATTGATGGCAGGCAGCCTCGCACAGTTCCAGCCCCTCCCCTACCCTCTGGCAGTGTATTCAAATAATGAAAACATTCAGTTGGTAAGAAATTCAACAATTTATAGTAGTTACAGGAAAACAAGTTTAATTAGAGCTCACTGTTTACGTGAGAGAGACAATTGGCAATGGATGTCCATAAAATATTAAGACTACAGGTCCTTGCTGAGGTACATGTAAGGCAGTGGTTCCCTTACAGATATTTTTAACTTTAACTGGATCTATCAGCAAACCTACTAAGCTTCTTTATTTTATTGTCAAACCAGAATATCAAAAGCATTTATGTCCCCACTTGGCTAAATAACAGGCTTTCTTTTAAGTTCCTGCAAGGAGGTTTAACAGGAAGATGCAAATCAAGCCACGAATCTCTGGCTGCAGGGCTGTGGCAGTCACTAGAGCTGAAGCCGGCTGTTCATGGTGGCCCCCAACAGGGGCTGGGATTTTGGTGGCCCAGAAACATTTTATTTACATATTCATTATTTGCATAATGACATGCAAATATGTAAATAAAATGTTGCTGGGCCCCCAAAAGTTTGTGAATGGGTTTGTTGGTCCATGGTATAAAAAGGGTTGGGAACCACTGTAAGGCAATGGCATTCGTACAGGAACAGAAGTTTACCTTAGGGACAGCATACTCATGTATGTTGCTCATAATGGCTTTTTGACAGGCTTACAGGCAGTCCCCGAGTTACGCGGATCCGACTTATGTCGGATCTGCAGTTACGAACGGGGATTTCTCGCCCCGGAGAACTAGAGCAGCGGGACGCCTGGTCCCGCCGCCCGCCTTCTCTGGGGCAAGAAAAGCTGCTCCCCGTCTCCTCTGCAGACCAGGGAGATGGGAGCAAAGCGGCGGGGCACCGGGGGCCGGACCCGCGGCCGCTTCCAGATCAGCTGGAAGCGGCGCGGGTCCCGCCGGGTGCTCCGCCGCTTTGTTCAGCGTCTCCCTGGTCTACAGACCAGGGAGACGCTGAGCAAAGCCGCGGAGGACCCGGGCCGGACCACGGCGCTGATCTGGAAGCGCCACGGTTCGGCCCGGGTCCTCCGCAGCTTTGCTCCATGTCTCCCTGGTCTGCTGGGGGGGGGACGCAGCTAGTGCCCCCCCAGCAGACCAGGGAGACATGGAGCAAAGCCGGGGGCCAGTGGTAGAGCAGGTGGGGCGCTGCTAGTTGGTCCCGCAGCACCGCTCCTTGGCGCTACTGGACCAACCAGGCAGCACCCCAGCTGCTCTGCCCCAGGCGTCCTGATTCAGCTACTGATCAGTTTCAGCAGTGGCTGAATCAGGATGCCTGGGGCAGAGCAGCTGGGGTGCTGCTGGGTTGGTCCAGTAGCTCCGAGGAGCGGCCGCGCTACTGGACCAAGCAGCAGCACCCTAGCTGCTCTGCCCCAGGCGTCCCAAAGTCAGCCGCTGCTGAAACTGACCAGCGGCTGACTACAGGAAGCCCAAGGCAGAGTTGCTCTGCCCTGGGCTTCCTGGAATCAGCTGCTGATCAGTTTCAGCAGCAGCTGACTTGGGGACGCCTGGTGTTCTTACCTTGAATCTGTATGTAAGTGGAACTGGTGTCCAGATTCAGCGGCTGTTGAAACTGATCAGTTTCAGCAGTGGCTGATGCCAGTTCCGACTTACATACAGATTCAACTTAAGAACAAACCTACAGTCCCTATCTTGTACGTAACCCGGGGACTGCCTGTACATAGAAAAGGCTGGGAAACGTTAAGGCTTCCATCAGTGTAGAACCTAGTATATTTTTTCTCTATGCTATCAGCATGTCTGCTGGGGGGAAAAAAGCACAATCTAAGACTGAAAAGTTGCTCAGGTTTGATCCAGACCCTTCAGTATAACTCACAATTCCCTTCCACTTCTGCAGAACTTCTGGGGAGAATCATAGAACATTAAAGTTGAAACAGAACTAATCAATCCCACCAATTCCAACTAAATCAATTCAGCCAGGGCTTTGTCAAGCCCAGACTTAAAAACCTCTAGGGATGGAGATTCCACCACCTTCCTAGGTAATCCATTCCAGTGTTTCACCACTCTTCTAGTGAAATAATTTTTCCTAATATCCAACCCCCACAGTAACTTGGGACCATTGCTCCTTGTTCTTTCATTTGCCACCACTAAGAATAGCCTGCCTACAATAGTTTAAACAGTTTCTTCCTTCTGTCTAAGTGGCCTTAACCAGGGTAGCAGAGGATAAACCGGGCCTCTCAGCTAAGCCAGGCAATTTCTACACCATTAATATGTCCATAGTAGACCTCGGGACACTATTTCCTTTATTCATGAAAGAAAATAGAGCTGGATTCCTAATATGCCTTGCATCCTGGACTTTTCTAGATCACTCTGCATTTGTATTTGTAAACACACTATCGTGGTCAAATACACTGAGGAGCAGTGAGAGGAACAAACAATAAACACACGGGTCCCATCAATAGTGTTTTGGAACTCCGTGTGTGACTAGCTATCAATAATCTCCTGATCATTATCAAGCTTTTATAATGTGGTGTTGTGGATCTGAACTTTGCAACTGGCCTCTCACTCTACAATGAATTATTTTATATATTTGTGATTTCTGGTAAATGAATAGCATTATTAGATGGACATGCATTTTAGTGGATTTTTTTTAACCTTAACTTAGAAATTGTCCACATGGGTAAAGGCTTCAGTAGTGCTGAGTGTCATTGCTAAGAGTAGTTGTCTTCTTGTTTAGTGAACATCTCTAATAATCTGCATGTAGGAACCCCAGAGACAAAGGAATAATTTTAGAAAGAGTTTACAGAAGTATCAGGACGTGAAGTGAGTGTGAAAAGACAGAACTCACCTGAGAAGTTATGAATTAGTTCTGATTCCATGGTGATCACAACAGAAGAACTAAATTAAGGTAAGTACCCACTTATCTTAACACTTTAGACATCGCTTGAACTTGAAACAAAGGGTTGAAACAATTAGTTAATTTATTTTCATCAGTTTTTCTATTGGCCAATCCCTGTACTTCTGAGTTTGGGTTTGACTAGGTCGAGTTAGTTTTGGAAAGTAAACTGTTCTACTGAAATTTCCAGCCCAGTTCTGGAAACCAAGGAGGTTCTAACACTGGAGATAAACTTCAACTAAATACCCTTACCATTTTTATAGATAGAAAAGATGAGGGAATTTGCCTGGGACCCTGGGTTGCAACCACAATAGCCTCTGTGTTCCACCCTGACTGGCAGCAGGAGATGCATCTCCACATGTTGCTGTCCCTCTCCCCCCTTACCCCAGAAACTCTGTCTGTGTTCTTTCCTTGCCTGCAAGTTCTACTCCTGCATCTCCTATTGGCTGTGAATCGTAGCCAATGGGAGCTGTGGGGGACAGTGACTATGGCTGGGTGCAGGCCTAAGCAGCATATAGAGCCACTGGCCCCTCCTCTCTCTGGGGCCTGCACTACTGAAAGAGAGCTGCCCACCTCCCCACACCACAAATCTGTGCCCCAGCCCTGAGCCCCTTCCTGCACCCTAACTTCCAGACCCTGCACCCCACCTCCTGCTTTTTGCATGCGAGCTACTACTGCCCAGAGCCCACACTCCCAGTTGGAGCCTTCACCCCCTCATACACTCAACCCCATACACTCAACCCACGGTCTAAACCCCTAATTTTTGGCCCCACCCGGAGCCTAAGGGGCCCCACAAAATCTAATAGTCCCAGGATCCCAGAAGAGTTAATCCGGACCTCCTAGTGGGACTTTGGGTGGTGCATTTCTTAGGGATTATAGCACTTCTCAGGAAAATTAAGAAATAAAGTATTTACTAATCCCCAGAAATCCATCTCCTCTACTTCTTATTGCTTAAACAAAAGTCTCGTTTATACCAAAAGCTTAGGTTGCTCAAGGGTGTGAAAAACTCACACCCCGACAGACATAGTTAAAATGGCATAAACCCTGATGAAGGTATTATTAGGCCAACAGAAGAACAGAAGAACAGCCATACTGTGTCAGGCAAAGATTCTATCTAGTCCAGTATCCTGTCTTCTGATGGTGGCCAATGCCAGTTGCTCCAAAAGGAATTAATAGAACAAGTAATCCACCCCTGTCACCCATTCTCACCTTCTGGCAAACAAAGGCCAGGGACACCATTCTTGTCCACCCTGGCTAAAAGCCATTGATAGACTTATCCTCCATGAATATATCTATTCTTTTTTGAACGGTGCTACAGTCTTGGGCTTCATAACATCCTCTGGCAAAGAGTTCCATGGGTTTACTATGTGTTGTGTGAAAAAATACTTCCTTTTGTTTGGTTTAAACCTGCTGACTATTAATTTCATTTGGTAACCCCTAGTTCTTGTGGTGAGGAGTAAGTAACACTTCCATATTTATTTTCACCAAGTCATGATTTTATAGACCTCTATCATGTCCCTCTTACTTTTTGACTTGGAAAAGAAACAACTAAGTCTTTTTAATCTCTCCTTATATGGAAAGTGTTCCATTTTGTTGCCCTTTTCTGAATCTTTTCCTATTCCATTATCTTTTTTTTGAGACAGGGGGACCACATCTGTACACAGTATTTAAGTTATGAATGTACCATGGATTTATAGCTGCAATATATTTTCTGTCTTACTCTCTGTCCCTTTCTTAATGATTCCAAACATTCTGTTTGCTTTTTTGACTGCTGCTGCCTGCTGAGCAGATATTGTATAAAGAACTATCCACAGTGACTCCAAGATCGCCTTCTGGAGTGGAAACAACCAATTTAGCCCCCATCATTTTATATGTATAGCTGGGATTATGCTTTCCAATGAATATTACATTGCATTTATCAACTTTGAATTTAATATGCCATTTTGTTGTCCAGCCACCAAGTTTGGTGAGATCCCTTTTTAATGCTTCACAGTCTGCGTTGGACTTATCTGTCATGAGCAATGTTGTGTCATCTGAATATTTTGCCACCTCCCTGTTGGCCTCCTTTCTCCATAAGTCATTTATGAATATGTTGAATAGGATTGGTCTCAGTATAGACTCTGGAGGAAGACCACTAGTTACCTGTCTCCATTCTGAAAACTAACCATTTATTCTTACACTGTTTTTTTTCTTTTAACCAGTTGCTGATCCATGAAAGGACCTCCCTGATTATCCCATGACAGCCTAAGAATTATTCCGTCAACCTAGCTCTGCTTCTTAGTGAGGTAGATTTACTACAGTGATGGGAACCCCTCCCCTCCCTCGTTACTGTAATAAGTGTCTATACGACCCCTTTATAGCAGCATAGCTACAACTGTGCTGCTGAAGCACCTGTAGTATCAATATACCTACAGCCTTCAGAAATCAACTTGAAATGCAGCAGTCCATCAGAGATGTGATCATTTTCTGCCTGTCTCAAACTCATCTAAAACATGACAGTCCTACATATACTACATATCCACAGAACAGCTATATCTATTTGTGAAAGCTGTTTTCAGAGAACTACTCCTTGAAATCCATGAGTCCTTTTGACTTTACTGAGTCTTGGATCAGTCTTTATGTGTACTCTCTGGAGAAGAGCACATTTAAGATGGGATTTTTAGAAATATTCAGCATTCACCCACATCTGATAACATTAAAATCAGTGGTGGCAGAGTTAGGCCCACACTGAGCCCTTTTGAAAAAGTCACCCTTAATCTCATTTTCGCATTGAACAGATGACCACCATATTATTTCCTTTCGGAAAACTGAAATTTCCCACACAGTTATTCAATCTGAGAAATAATATTAAGAGACTTTCCCAACTAAATCAGTTGGGATGGCTGGGCCTTTGTTTTGGTTTTAGGCTAGTTACTTGCTTTCTCTTTTCTCTGTAAAAAAAAGAGTCACGGGGGGGGGGGGGGGAGGGAGAACATACATCTCTTGATACCCTGATAAACCTGCAGAGAATGAAAAGTTCAGGCTTAAATGGGGCTTTTGAGTGAACACCATGTGGATATCTTCTGATTCCTTCATTTAATGAGCTCATTTTTCAGTGACTTTTCTTATCAGATATTCCTGGAGGGCCCTCAACATTCCTTAAATTTTTGGCCTTTTGTTTTCTTCTGCCTCATAGTCCAATCTTTCATTGAGATGCTAAATTGACTGACAGATTTTAATTAGTTGAAGTTTGTTGCTAAGGAAACATGTTTATTTAAACCAAATTAGGGGAGGCTACTTTAAAATCCAAATGCACCCTAAATGGCAGCTTTATGTTTGGGAGAAGGTACCAGTTTCATCCCTGAGTCATTAATGCAGTTCAGAAAAGTTATATTGGAAAGAAACTTACAATAACATTCATTTCTTGCTTCTCAGCATAGTCCTAGTTCTGCCAGTCTGCCATGCTAATTAAATCTTTTTCACAAGCTTTCGGTAAACTGTTGGCATGAGTTTGCAGGCACTTTAATTTAAACTCTGGTGTGTTGTTATAGGAATACCTGTGTTTTTAGTATGTTTATTTTGGCATTTTGCATTCTGAGCACTAGCAACAATAATAACAACACTTGGTTTTACTTCTAGAGTAGTTCAGTGTTTTACTTGCATGGGGCCCAGTCCTGTCAAGTGCTTGTTTCCTTTCAGCCCCCACTGGCTTGATGGGATGGAGAAGATATAGCATCTCACAAGAGGCTCTCAGCATCACAAAGAAACAGGCTGAAAATTAACGACAATGGCTTCATGCAGTAGTTTGGCGTAAGAACATAAGAACGGCCATACTGGGTCAGATCAAAGGTCCATCTAGCCCAGTATCCTGCCTTCTGACAGTAGCCAATGCCAGATGCCCCAGAGGGAGTGAACAGAACAGGGAATCTTCAGATGATCCCTCCCCTGTCACTCACTTCCAGCTTCTGACAAACAGGCTAGGGACACCATTCCTACCCACCCTAGAATCATAGAATCCTAGGGTTGGAAGAGACCTCAGGAGGTCATCAAGTCTACCCCCCTGCCCAAAGTAGGACCAACCCCAACTAAATCATCCCTTTTTTACACTTTTTTTTTTAAATATCAGTTGAACCACAGACTGTACAAAGGAATAAGAGTCCAAAATAACATTGGAATGGTCTGAGTGTCAGACAGCAGCTAAAGACTAGTGTTGATAGCAGATGACAGAACTGCTTTCTTTTCAAATGAAGAAAATAAGAGGAGTTCAATTTTGATCAGCACACATTCCAGATCAATGAATCTTTCCTTTTGGGCAGGATTTGCCAAGGTTGTGCAGGGGAAAATTTACAGTGGGAGAAGAGAGGCAGTTTTATTTTTAGGAGACAACCATCCACAGGTAGTTTAATGTTTCTACACATGCAGAATCTTTTCTTATGCAGAATGAACTCTTCCATCTCCTCCCCACCTCATCTGCACGTATCAGACATTAGATACCGAAGAGGTAATAGCTGGCTAGTAGCTATTGATGAGCCTACCTTCCATGAATGTATCTAGTTATTTTTTGAACCTTGTTGAAGTCCTGGTCTTCACAATATCCTTGTAATGTCCTTGTCCTCAGTTCAGCAAGGAACGTTATCACGTGCATAACTTTATGCACGTGAGTAATCCCAGGGAAGTCAGTGGACACAAGTGGTCGATCCTTAAAGCCATTAGCACAGCCATGGAGTGTAGGAAATTTTGTTGTAGCAATAATGGAAGGGTTACTACATTCACTTTCTACCTGTGTGTTTCAGCATCTCTAAGCACTTCAGAAATATTAACTAATCAGTTCTCATTTAAACCCTTTTCGTTATATAACTACTTAGGGTAGCCACGTCTACAACACATCTTTTAAAATTCTCTCTCCATTTGTTACTAAAGCTCATGTTGTTTGACCACAACATCCTCATCTGATATAAAATAAAAGCTCACACCAGTAAAACACTTGGGCACTTTGGTGAGACTAGTCATGTGTTTAATGTTATACAGATGCTTAAATGATTTGCTGAATTGGCGACATTTCCTCTCACTGATTTCAATAGGGCTATTTGTGTGACTAAGGACAACCTCTGAGAGCACAGCTTGAGAGAATCAGATGCCAAAAGGTTAAAAGATCTAAATATGTCACAGGTTTACACTCTTTATTCAGCAAAACTAATTCAGGATGGCAGCCATATTTCATGATTTCTACAGAACCTTGCACCTGTGATATGTCACATATTCTACTTGTTTTCCTTCCTGTTTTCTTTGTTAATTTACAATATGAACCAGATTCAGAGCTGAATCTCCATTGGAGCAGTTTACACAGACAGTGGTAAGGTTCAGCCCAGGCTGTCATTAGGAGGGCACACCACCCAACTAACTCCACCCCTTCCTTTGACTTCCTGCTGTGTAGACAGCTCTAAAAGCCGAATTATGCTTTTACTACTTCAGCTACACAATTGACATAGCTGAAGTTGTGTATCTTAACTCAACTTTATCCTGTACTGTTGACACACCCACAGAGTCATTTTGTTTTGTGTTTGTACAGTACCTAGCAGAAAGGTCTCTGATCCATGACTGAGGATTTTAGGTGTACCAATGTACAAATAATTAACAATAGTATTTCAGCAAAGTATAAGTGCTTTCCTGAATCAGGGCCCCCTTTATGTACCTGTCGTAATCCTTTCAGTACATTTCCTAGTCTATTATCCATGAATAGTTTAAATGTTCATTTGTCAGCAGCTCTTTATGGTATGCTGTGAGAAAGGGAGAATCGAAGTAGGGAGTACATGTCCCACTTCTGCATATCCTGTCAGTTTTTTTTCTTCTTCCCAAAGGAAACTTTAGTGGAAAATATATTTTCTTCTCCCCACTTATTTTTGTGAAATCTTTTTCATTTAGCTTTTTCTTTGTTTTTAATTCAGGATATCAAGAGAAACAAATTTAGCTTCTTTATTTAATTACATGGTATAAAAACATGCCTGTTATAGCTCCAGGTACACGTATAATTTAATTTGTTCTAAAATAAATATACAACAAATTTTTGTTTTGAATCTAAGCCATCATTAAACCCCACTATTCCTGCCTTAACCATCTTGTACTAATTCAACTAACCACCTCAGAAAAAGTCTAGAATAAAAACAAATTCTTCAACATACCCTGAAGATCAACAGACTCAGGCTGTGTTGAATCAAATTTAGGAATCAGTTTTCAGCATTGGAGACTCCTGATTTAAACAGTCCTCTGCTATTTAAACTGCTGTTAGCTTAATCATCTCAGTTGCCATAGTTTACAAGAAGAGAAAGGTGATCTCTAAACTACCTTAGTTCAGCCAGGGAGAAGAACACCTAAGTACAGATTGGACCTCCCTGGTCCAGCACTCTTAGGACCAGACTGATCCTGGATGAGGGATTTTGTTGGACCAGGGGATATAATTTCTGGCCCCCCTGATGCTACCCCTCCCCTGCCTTGACTCTCCGTAGGCAGATCAGCTGAGTTGCACACCAGGCTCCCAGTCCCGATGGGAAGTCCAGCTGTAGTGTGCAGGACTCCCTCTGTTGCCGCTGCATCCTGACAGGCCTCCCCTCCTACTCCCCCTCCCTCCCTCCCCCCCCCCCCCGTAGCGTGCCAGGACTCTTTCATCCTAGACATTTGTTCTCACTCAAGTTTACCCATCTTATTATTTAGACTTCCAGCATTTGTGTATAAACACTTTAAAAATTTGTCACTATTTATCTGTCTGCCATTTCTTGATGTGTTAGACTCTTTTTCATTTGATTATGTCTCATCTGATGTGATCCAGCCTCTCCTCCTGACTAGAACATAGAGCATCTCTATTCATAGAACCTCCCCTTATAGATTTCTGTGACTGATCCATGTGCTCCTCTGCACCTGTCGGCTTTCCCCTTAGTGAAAAGGATTCAATTTTACAGATTTGCCTGAGTGCCAGTTAGATTTTAATGCTGAAATATAGCAAAGTAGATTTGCCAATTGGATAAGTATTACAGCCAATATAAGAATGGAATCTAATAGTATAACCAGAGAGGTTATTACAGAGGGAGTCACCAACTATCAATCTTCACCCCAAACCCCAATTTACATCCAATATTTATAATGGTGTTAAATATATAAAAGGGAGTTTCTAATTTATAAGTGGGGGCACATTAAGAGGCTTGCTCTGTGAAAGGGGTCAACACAAAGATTGAGAACTACTGGTCTCACCCCTTTTTATTGAGTCTAGGGAGTGCTGGCTTACTAATTTAACACTAGGTTCTTCTCAAATGAACTTGAACTTGAACAATATTTTTAAAATCAGGACATTTGATTATGCTTAACCAAGCAACAATGTATGAATTCGCCCAGAACCACACTAATATACAGTCAACAGTGTACTAATCAAGGAGACACAAAACCAATATTGTAACTATATAGCCATTTTGTGGAGTGTATTTCATAATTTGTCCCGTGTACAGGCAGTCCCCGGGTTACATACAAGATAGGGACTGTAGGTTTGTTCTTAAGTTGAATTTGTATGTAAGTCGTAACTGGTACATATTGTAGGGGAATCTCTGGCCAAACATTTCTCCAGAGCTCAGTTTTATTCTCCCACACCTCACTTCCCTCAGTCCTTTATTCTCAAGCTGAGGTGTCTGCTGAGAAAAGCCGCTCCGCGTCTCCCTGGTCTGCTGGGGGGAAGCAGCTAGTGCGGGGTTGCCTCACCCCATTTGTAAGTAGGGATCTGATGTAAGTCGGATCCATGTAACCCGGGGACTGCCTGTATTAGGTTTCCCAACTTTTAAGCAATTTCTTTGAATATTCCAAAATTGTAAATGGGTTTGGTGGTTATATCTTTTAACATTCCTTCTTCCTTCTAGTGCCATTCAGTTCTTATTCGTGGGTGCAACAATTGAGTCCAAAGACAACAACAAAAGCCCTTATGGTCTTCTAAATCAGGTGGACATAATCCACACATTTTTTTATTATAGCTAACACTTTTCATTTCACATCTTTTAAGATTTCTCATAGGTTGTGGCACATTACATTAGAGGATCAAAAAATTATTTACACATAAAGAAATGATTCACAAGGTAGACAAATGTACAATTTCAAAGCTGGGATGGAAGACGTTGTAAAAACAGGTTGGACCTCCCTGGTCTGTCCACCTCAGGATCTGATTCATCCTGAACCACAGAGTCTGAGGGACCGGGGAGAGCAACACTGGCCCTCTCCTGCCGGGGTCCAGGCACCTCCCAGCCACTGGGCTCCTCTGATAGCTGATGACCCCCTGTCAGCCGACGGTCAGGGCAGTGAGTCCCTTATGACCGGCTGAAGTTCTTTTAAATTGTGCTTGGTTCTGTTACAGCAACTGAAGGAGTCAGGTTAAAGCTTAAACAGTTACTATTTTATTGTTACAGGGTAAACTTAGTTGTTAAATGCTACTACTGTGTTACAGATAACACAGCCACTACAAAGGACAGGACAGAAATTACACTAATAAGTCACTTACAGGTACCATGAAACCCTTTTGGTTCTCTGAGCTCTTATTAAATGCATGCAAAATAGACACATTGCAGGTATATATTCTCACCCCTGCGTTCCAGACTTGGCGTGGCCAGCGTCTTTCTCTCAATCCCTCGGGAAGAAGTAGGGCGAGGTTGGGCGTCCCACAGACCTCGGGAGACAATCAATACCTGCCAGCAGGTATAGATGATTGGAGCTCAAATAGGGTGGGCTGCTGAACCTCTTTTTATACCCCTTGGGTCATGTAGGCTTCTTCCTGGTTTCAAGTGGCCAATTAGGAAAAATGGCTTTGAATGCCAAGTTTCCCACGAAGGGTGCAAAGCATAATTTACACCTGGGAAAATGCAGACAATGGGCACCTCTGGTATGTGATGGGCGAAGATTCCTCTCCTGGGACAGTGCAGGCGTGTCAATTACTGGTACTAGCCATCAGGGCGACGGGAGGCCCCGGGTCGTCAGCTAGCCCATTTACTGTCTGGTTTCTGTTTATGGTAGAGCCAGGGACAGCACACCTGTGTTCCCAGGGCATCAAAGGCTGACTGCCTTTCTCTTGCTCTCTGGTGGCGGGGGGAAACAAGATGGGGCTCGTGGAAAAACAAGATGGGGTTTTTGTGTCTGGCTACACCCCCCATTCTCAATCTCTACTCCCGACCACGGGCTCTGCCGCTACCAGCCTGGCAGGGCTACCAGCCATTGGCCTCTGTGCCTCCAGGCTGGTTGGGCTGCTATTCCCACTGATGCTGGTCCAGGCTGGATCCTAACCCTGGTAGGGCTCCCTGACACCATCTCCCTTTTTGCCTGGCCAGTTAGGCTGTTGCTACTGGGCCGGCAGGGCTCCCAGCCCCGAGCCCTCCTGCCACTGGACTCCCAGTTGCCGGGGATATCTGGTCCAGAAATGTATGAGCGGTTTAGAGAGGTTCAACCTGTAATAATATAATAACTGACAGGACGTGCTGCTGTCAGTGCATTTAATTTAAGTATATATTTAGGCTTCTGGAGGTGTCAGGAAATATGGCCTCTGGAATTTTCAGCTTTTTGGCTCATCAGCAAGTTATTCCTAATTGGTTTAAATTTACATTTTCTCCCTTTCCTCTGATTCTTACTTAACATATAGGAGGCAATATGGCAATTTGCACTGGAAAGAGAACAGTTACTCTTGTTGGTTGCCTCAAAACAGTTCTCCTTAGGTAGTCAAAGGGCTGGTCTACAACAGAAGTGCTAAATTGAGGCAGCTGAGCCCCTCTTGCACAGGTGTCGACTCCCTATGCCAATGGGAGAGAGCTCTCCTGCGAGCAGAACAAATTCACCCTCTGCAGGAGGCCGTAGCTACACAAGTAGTAGAAGCTCTGTAGATAGATGCAGATGTAGATCTATATAGATAGATGTCTAGTGGAATTTTCAAAAGTGACTAGGATTTTCAAAAACTCCCATGGGATTTATGAATTGAAAATGTCTCTCTTTAGGCACCTGAAATGGGATTTAGGCAGTGCATAAATCTCTGCCCAGGGTGAATTTCCCTGAGAACAAATATGGTAATAAGAGTGACTCTGAACCTCAATATGAACCTCAATTAGTTGCTTCCTTGGCTCCAGAAGTCACCTAAAGTTTTCATTTACCTAACAGCTATGATTTTCCACTTTCATGTTTGTAGTGAGTTTGGGAATAGAACCGTTGACCTATTGTTCACCATAACACCGTGAACCTCCAGCATTTGGTAAAGAGTTCAGCAAGAGCAACTTGCTCATGGGGAGGAGGGAGATAAGCTTATGCAGCACCTTTAATCTTTTGTTGTGATTGGCTGAAAATAAGTTCTTAACTGGTAAACAATAATGTCCTCAATTAGTCATTACTGCAGTTAAAAACCAATCTCTAAGAGTACTCATGATACTTTGCAGTAGAAGGGGCATTAACTGCTAGCAGTGATAGGTTTAACCTGGATTACTGCTCCATGAAAGCTCATTAACAAGATGTATTAAAAAAGAGTTCTGTTTCCTCCTGCTTATTTACATATGTACTGTACATAGGTCTTAACTCACCCAAATCCTCCTTGTGGTCACATGGATTTTCAAAGAATGGAAATCTTGGGAACACACGCTCAGAATCTCATGAAGGACTGACTTTAATGTCATTAGGGGAGATTTTACTTTCACATGAGAAAAGGGGGGAGAATGTCTCTCAGGGAACATTGACCTTTGTTCAGAAAACTGCTTTGCTAGCTATATGTTTTTAAGTTGTCCCATGATAGACGGACCGATGCTAATGTTATGACATTTTATGGCCTGTCTTCCACTGCAGGTCAACCATTATCTAAAACACAAATATATAAATAGACTCAAACATAATTTGAAATAAATAAAATGTTCCTATAAAGACTGTACCTTGTGGATAATAGCTTCACACACAGAGACTGAATTCTTCAAAAGTTTCCAGACTACAGGACAGATTTTGCCATAACTTATTCATGTCAATTAATACCTTTCTCTGCAAGTGGTCTGGTTTCAGTGGGCCTTCTGGAGGAGTAAAGTATTACTTAATGTGAGGAAGGCTGGCAGTCTGGTCCTAAGCAGCTTGATATTCTCAGGTGTTTAGTTTTCTCGGGGGATCTGTAGGGTTTGAGGGCCAGCTCCACACTTTTCTCAGCAAGGATAACATGCCTGTCTCCTAGAAAAGCATTTCAGGAAAATGAACTCAGTTAAGCCTACTTTAATTCTGCCATGCATTACAATAAAGGTCTATCCAAAATGAGTGATCAGTCAGAATAGATTGTGTAAATCCTTATATTATGATGTTTCCTTTTCTACTTTATATATATTTTTGAGCAGTAAAACAGTTAACACATTTCCATGTAAATTCTCATCCTTGGCATCAGTATTATAACTATTGCAACAAATGGGGAGTTACTGTTCCAGATTTTCTACATACAAAGACAACCACGTCTACATTAATTAATCACTTTATATGATGAAGGTTTTCTTTGTCATCATAGCAACTGAAGTTTGCAAAACTGGTAGAAAATAGAGAAAAGTTTTCATTTAAATACCTTAGGAGATGCATGTGCTCTTTTTGCAATTAAGTTGGCTAGGCACGAACATGAAACATGGTCTTTCTTCAGAAAGGAGTCTGAAAAAATATATCTGAAGTATCAGACACATGTGCTGTATAGTTTTCATAACTTACACAAATCAAGCCCAGTTTTTACTGAATTTCCAAAAAGTACTCATTTTCATTTAGGGATGTTGCCATGCCAGCTTATTACATCCTACTCCTTGTTGTTGTTGTTTTAAATTGTGTTATGTTGGTTGGTTGATTTCACTGATTGATTGGTCTATTTATATATAATAGGGAAGTAATTTTCTTTAAAAAAAACCTCATTTAATAATGGATGAGCCATTTTTGTTTGCATTTTTCAAATCAATTCACCTTCTGTCCGACTGTCGGCAGAGAAAATTTCAGCCTGACAGGGAAGGTTTTTAAAAAGGTGTTAGGTGACTGAAAAGAAGGAGGTATCTTGGAAATATTTATGTAACTTTAACTATATAGCTGACACTGGTGCTCCAACTTGACTAGCTGGGCTAAGGATGTTTGGGTTTCCCTTTAGCTTTCCATTCCACCAGCTCCTCATTAATGGCTTGATTTTTACAGTGGCTGAACATCCACAATTCCCACTCACAAAAACAGTTAGGAAATTTTCTTCCTCTTAGTCACTGATGCTTAAAATAACTAGTCACCCATTGACGCAACATAGAATGGTATGCTACATAGGACTAGGGCTAGTCTTTTAGGGTATGTCTACACTACCACCCTAGTTCGAACTAGGGTGGTAATGTAGGCATACCGCACTTGCAAATGAAGCCCGGGATTTGAATTTCCCGGGCTTCATTTGCATAAGCCGGCCGGTGCCATTTTTAAATGCCGGCTTGTTCGAACCCCGTGTCGCGCGGCTACACGCGGCACGGGCTAGATAGTTCGAACTAGCAAGCCATTCCGCACTATCTGTACGCCTCGTGGAACGAGGTGTACAGATAGTGCGGAATGGCTTGCTAGTTCGAACTATCTAGCCCGTGCCGCGTGTAGCCGCGCGACACGGGGTTCGAACAAGCCGGCATTTAAAAATGGCGCCGGCCGGCTTATGCAAATGAAGCCCGGGAAATTCAAATCCCGGGCTTCATTTGCAAGTGCGGTATGCCTACATTACCCCGCTAGTTCGAACTAGCGGGGTAATGTAGGCATACCGCACTTGCAAATGAACTAGCGGGGTAGTGTAGACATACCCTTAGATAGCACTGAAGTATCATGCATATATATATGGAACTACAGAAGTCAATAATAAATTAGTACTAGACAATTTACTAGTGAAAGGAGAAAGATAGAGATTCCTTTTGGAAGATTTTTTTCTACCCTGAAAATTAGGTTGTGTCTATACCATGCATGGGCAAGAAGCAGCCCAGGGCCTAGATGCAATTTGCCTGAGTTAGCCCTTAGTGGGCCACCATCACTTTATTTACCTGTGAGTGCCCAGGAATGGCAACTTGCAGATCCCATTGGCTGCAGATCATCACTCCTGACCAATGGGAGCTCTGGGAAGTGACATGGATCGGATGTCACTTCCTGCAACTCCCATTGGCCAGGAATAGTCATCTGTGTCCAACAGAAGCTACAAGTGGCCATACATGCAGACTCACACATAAATAAAGCACTAGTGGCCTGCCAGAGGCTAATCCTGGTGAACCGTACCTGGTCCACAGACTGCTTTTTGCCCAACCTAGTCTATACCATGGAGAATATATTGGCATGGCGATCTCTGTTTAGCTGTATACAACCCCTCAGAACAGATGCAGCCAACTAGGGCTTCCAAGAAAATTACTGGGCCCCTGGACAAGGTGGGGGGAATTGCTCCAAACCCCCTGGAAAGGAAGAGGCAGGACTGGGAACTAGCCTCCCCCTGCCAGCCCTTCAGTGCTGCCCAGCCCACACTGCCTGGGGCTCTGGCAATTTAAAGGAGCCAGGGCTATGACCACTACTGTGGCTACTGTAGCAACAGCAGTGGCTGGGAGCCCGGGGCCCTTTTAAATTGCTGGTCCCTGGTTCCCTCCTTACCCCTGTCAGCTGCCCGGCAGCCAACAGTGATAGAAGGGGTTCTTCTGTCAGTGTAAGAACACCATTGCTCCCTAAGTTAGCTACGTTGATGGAACATTCTTCCATTGATATAGCCATGTCTATCCTGGGGGGCTACCTTGGCACAGTGATGTCAGTAAGGGTGTGAGTTGCTCACATCCCTGGCCAATGTAGCTATGTTAACTAATTTTTAAATGTAGACCAAGTACAAGTCAGTCCTTAAAAAAGAATCTTGCACAAAAAACTGCATTTCTATATATATCAAAGGCAATGATGTCTTTTTTTCAGGAGAAATCACACTCTCTTTGTATGACATTAAGCCATCTGTGCCAGAGAAAGCTCACCCCTGGAGCACATATAAATGCTTCCAAGGAAGAGATTGCTTCATGTTTTAGGTATTTAAAAAAATCCCAGGGTGAGGATATTGTTGAATCACTCCAAAAAAATTCTTCCTCCTCACTAAATCATTTCCAGTTGATCCAGTTAGGCCCTTTGTTGTTCTACCAACAGTCAGGAACAAAGTACAAGCACTTTCATATTAAGTGCCTTTAATGTAAGTCTCTGTGGCTCATGATATCGCCTCCCTGTTTGGTCATGGTCACAAATGGGATTTTTTTGTTTGAATGGGAAAGCAAATGGATGATTTATCCAATTCTCACACCTCCTCTAGGCAATAGCTGTGTTTCTGGGTCCTGGGGTTTATCACAGACAGAAGGAGAACATTTTTGTGGGGACTCTGTTAAATGAAAAGCAGGACTGGAGACTACCTATCAAAATTGGATTGGGCACAAAACCTGATAGATTACCACTAGTGTGTTCTTCCCAGGCCAGTTACAAAGAACAAACTGAATTTCAGCTCCTGTCTGATTTGACCAAGTCCCTTTTTGGTATTTTTGTTGTAAAGCATGATTATTGGCAGGCTTCTGGAGTTGTTATTTTTATTATTATTTTTATTTTATTTTTTGTTTTCTTATATTCAGGAGGAACATGGCAGGGGAGAAATGTGTTTCTGCTGCAGGACAATGTATTTGTTTTCTGATGAGTCTACCACTTCCTATCTAGCTCAAACAATGAATGTGCAGAATGGCTTGTTCATAAAAAATGTCACAGAAGCTGAGAAGTATATCATCTCTGTTCATGACAGTGGCTGCCACAGTCACAATTAAGATAAAAACTCTGCAAGGCACCAAAATGATTGGTGCCATTTCTGGAAATATAACATCACACACGCACAGTAATTTAAAACTTATAAAAAGAGCAGGGTGGTAAATGGCAATTCCATTTCCTAAAGGCTTTTGAGATTTCAAAATCTGGGTTTATTCCAATTTGGAACTAATATGAAAAAATCAACAATTTTCCACTCTGTGGAATTACTGCAGGATGCTCAAGGGCCACGACTCAGCAGGCTACTGAAGTGCCATGTAGGTGAGCTCGCAGGAAGCTGACAGGTCTTTGCAAGATGTTCATAGAAATTGACATCGTCTTCTGGAATATTTTGATTTCAATAAATTGGCAAATTCTGATAAAAAATGGGTTGTCAACATTTTCTGTCCAGCTCTAACTAGGAGTACAATCAGTGTTCCTGAAAATAAGAGGCTGGTCAAGCCAGGTATATAAATTCAAGGAGTTATTATGGCCTCGATTCAGAAAATATCCACTTTCAGAAAAGCACTTAACCATATACCTACCTCCTGCTGATTAGAGCACTCACCCAGCAAAATAGACTCTTGATCCACTCCCAGTGACTTGCTAATTATTTAATTTGCAGTGCAACAGCAAAGACTGAGGGAGCCCATTACCTTATGGTTATCTTATGCCACTGGTGCATCACTGCTCAAATCCCTTCTCCTACTCAATGAAGGGGACACTTGAGCCATGGGTCTCCCACATGTCATGCAAGTACCCTAGCCACTGGGCTAAAGGGTATAAGGTAGGTCTTCCTTTCCTGTCTCCTCCCAACTCTTTCCCTCCCCTCTCCCCGCAGGCTTCTTGCGAAAATTGTATAATTGAAAGACACAGTTGCTGACTATGAATTGCTAGCAAAGACAAGTGCTCCTCTGAAACCTGATGCCTGTCCCCATGAGAGGCATAAGGTTTTGTGCATGCCATTGTCACTGGCATTGGCCATTCGCTAGCTTAAGCAGCTCCCTGACCAGTATACTGGCTTTTATACATTGCAGTTTAAGGCACCTATATCTCTGCATCCATTGTATAGGAACCTAGGTGCCTAATGAAGACTTTTTGAGTGTCGAGTGATTTTCTAGGCACTATGGTGCTCAGCATTATATGGCCCATTTCTTTTTTGTACCCAGACCTATTTCATATAACCCTGCTCAGAGAAGACCTGGGCTAGGTCCACAGGGCTCAGAATGTAGTTAATACCAGTGGGGGCTGAAGCACTCTGCCTGTAAATATTTAGGGCTGCAGTACAAAAATACACAGGCACCCCAGGGTGAGATAAGGACAAAATTTCGGCACTCGCTATGTATTTCCTGTCTTCTGCTGCTTTAATTGGAGCCTCATTTTCTGTCAAATGCATTTGGAAAGTTTAATAATGTACAGCTTGAGTGAAAGCATTTGTGACCCTCATACTTAGGTGGGTGTACTCCACACAAAGAACTGCGTCATGGTTACAGATGTTCCTTTGTAAGGCGGAGTGCCAGACTGATGGGGCTGTCCAACTTCACAGTTTACAAGCAAGCACATTAACACTGAAATTGCAACTTGTGTTCTTCAAATGGTCTGATGTGATTAGTAATTATCCCGTAAAGCCTACTCTATTAATGCAGCAAAGGGAAAGGGAGAGCCAATCTGGACTCGGTGATCTTTTCATGCATATAGGCTCAGTGTGAATCAGAGAACTGGAGTGGGATTTTGCTGGAGCAGATTTGGGCTACCACTGAGCACTTTTGAAAAATCCCATGAAGTTATTGTATGATCCAGTTAGCCAACAATATCTATATAGTGTTATGGTCTTACTGAAGCCATGGTTCATAATATCCAGATTCAAGGACAGGTCCTAGGGGAAAGAAGATTGAAAGTCCCTGAAGAGTTTTTTGGCTTGTCTCTTTAAAAAAAAAAAAAAAAGTTTTTGTTGCAGTTTATTGCATCCCATTAGAAATGTATCCTAACCAACTTTAAAAGCAAACAACAGTCAATTGCATTTTCCAATCCTTGTTGATATTGATCCAAATGGGCGATTTTGATATTCAGATAAATATTGAAATTAGAGCTGGTCAGAATCTTTACATCAAAATATTTGTTGATCAAAAATGGCTTTTCAACAAAAAGAAATGTATACTAAAAGAAATTCCATTTTCATTCATATTTGGGAGAAGAGATTAATTATAAAAAGCCAAGCCCTAAAAAAATGAAATATTCTGTTTTAAAAAAAGATACTTGTTTGCCATTTTTTTTTATTTTCATGATATGAGGTTTTTGATGGAAAGCATCAAAGATATTTTTTAATAAAAAACACAAATTTATTTTCCTCAGAATTTTTAGTGGAAAAAAATCAATAACTTCCTGGTAATTTCTAACTGCAATGTATATCCTCCTTTATAGGGTAGCTGTATGATCTGTATTTAGGGTTTAGATAATACAAAATAAAAAAATTAGAAAAGGCCCTATAGAATGTAATGTAGAATTGTAAAATTTCTATTGAATTTGAAAGAAACCTATATAATTCTATGGCAAGGATAAAATCCTTTTCTATATTAAATAGAATTTTTAGAGTATAATTTCAATAAAAGCCCTTTTAATTTCTATGGAATCTGGTTGGATTCATCCAAATTACACTCTACAGCAGTGGCTCTACATCTTTCTAGACTACTTTAAGGAGTCTGATTTGTCTTGTGTAGCCCCGTTTCAACTCACTTAAAAACTGATTGCTTCTACAATCTGACATAGAAATACAAAAGTGTCACAGCACACTTTTATTGAAAAATTACTTTTGTTTCCTAAGTTTTACCTTATATTTATGAAATAAATCAAATCTTGCTACATGTTTTTAAAATGTGCATTTTTTTAAATCTATCTGTCCATACATCTGTGAGTCCATTGCTCAATAACTCATCCTAAATGTTAAGAGCTAGGGCCACCAAATTTGGTATGCAGTTTTGTCTTAGCACATCTTCAAGCAAGGTCAGGATATGGGTGTGTCAAGACAATAGAATGTGCATGGAATGAGATTGGTTTATATCAAATGGAAAAGTTGGTGTGTGATAGCAGGGACAGTTATATTCATGTTTGACCACAGAGGGGCAGCAAGCTCAGAAGACAGTAATACTCATGAATGGCCACAGTGGGGAGCAAATGCACCAATAGGCAGTCCCTGGCTAGCAACATGTCCCTCACCATCCCAGCCTGCCCTGGGGAGAAGTTACCAGCTGCTATGTGGCCCTGAGGCCCTGGGCTAGCCCTAGGAAGAAGCCAGTAGACGGGGTGCATGCTCCCTTAACTCTGGGCTGGTCCCAGACCTGGGGCAATGCCAGGTAAGTCTTCTAGTGTCAGTGTACAGTATATACATCAGCATAAACAAGTTGCAGCCTTTTATGCAGGCAGTTGTAAAATGAGGCAAATATCTAAATACGTTGATGTACCCTGGAGGACCTCTGTGCATCCCCAGGAGTGCATGTACTCCTGGTTGAGAACTACTATTCTACAGGACTTTTTCCATCAGTATATTAGGCAGAATAACCTAAACATATAGATTGGTGTCTGACTTCTGTTTACACTTACCAAAATATCATGAAACAATTACTTTTTGATGTATTTCCATTAGGTCTTGAATGTCCTGGATTGGGCCAATGACATGCCTGTGACCAGGATTTCATTATGTGTATCCAAAGGGAATAAAGGCCTACAGCTCCTGTCTCAGGAGTTGAACTGAATTGAATATGCTAGCAAGTGGGAGAAGGATTATGGCTGTAACATTTGAAAATTGAGTACACATTGGTCAGTCTGCTGCCTCCCAATCAAAACATCTTAATTATTTCTACAGGAGGAACAGCCATGAGATGATCAGTAAACCAAGCATGGTTAGCTATCTAGCAGTGTCTTAATAAAATACGTCATGCAGAACAAATAAAAAGCCACTTTAAGAAATGGTATTAATTGGAAATGTCTTTTTGAAAGCCTTTTGGTTAGTAACAATGAGTAGTCTGGTGGCCCCTTGGAGACTAACAAATATATAGGATCATGAACTTGTCTGGGTAAAACCCACTTCATCAGATGAGTTGGAGTGAAAATAATCCAGGATATTTATAACAGCAGTATCTTGGATTCTGTTATTTCTACTCCAACTCATCTGATGAAGTGGGATTTACCTACAAAAGCTCATAATCCTATATATTAAATTGCTAGCCTCTAAGGTGCCACCGGACTACTTGTTTTTAAATTCACAGACTAATACAGATACCCCTCTGAGGCTATGTCTACACTGTGGTGCTATTTTGGGATACCGAAAGTATCCTGCAATAGCTATTCCACATCTTCTGAGTGTGCCTATTATTTTGAAATAGATTTTGAAATAATGGGCATGCTATTCTGCCATCCCTGTAACCTTCATTCCATGAGAGCTAAGGGACATTTTGGAGTAGTGTTTTATTTCAAGGTAAGGTTTGCTGTGTAGACACACCCTGAGACTCTTTGGTTAGTAGAACATAAACCTGTTGCCCGCATCTGGGAGTGGTATCTGAGTCTTGCTGTGTTTGATAGTCAGTGTTTCCTTCTTTCACTTAGCAGCAGTTCCCTATAATTTCCAGTCACTCTATTCTATGTTAGATCACAGATATCCTGGCATAGCCTAAAAGCCTAGGTGGCCAGCTTGACAGGAAGTACACTTTATAGAATTTTAAAGACTTTGTTAGTTGAACAACATCATAAAATACCTTGTATGAAAGCTACCATATGACCTGATTGGCCAATGAAGATTAGTTATGTATGTTACATGCCATCCTATCATACTATTGCCTGTATAGTTACTGGGATTGGTTCTGCCCAAGTGTCTATGTGCCCTTTGACAATTTTTTTCAGATGTTCATTTAAGAATATAGAGGATGCAGAGATCTGGGCAGTAACTTATGCATCATAAGGCCTGGCTTCTATTTGTGGCTCTGCCACTTGCTTGTTCTGTGACCTTGGGAATATTGCTTCCTCTGTTACCAGTCTGTTTTACTGAGATTATAATATCCTCAGAAGAGGAAGGGTCTTTCACTAGGTTACATCAGCACTGCAAGGGTGTGTGTAGCTAGAGTACAGGTACTCTTACACGGACAGCACTGCAAGGGCAGCTGTCCGTGTAGGAGTACCTGTACTCTAGCTACCATGCTAAAAACACAAGTGAGGGTGCCCCAGTGCAGGTGTCAGCATGGACTGTACAAACCTGAGCCTCCTGTGCATGTAGTTGCTTGTGCAGCTGGTTTGGAAGCGCACATCATATTATCCTCACTTCTCTTTTTAGTGAGCTAGTTTGAGTACAGCTCATGTAGATATGTCTACACGTGCTGCCATTCACACCATTAGCTGCACCTTTTGTGTTTGTAGAGTACCTAACATAAAAGGCCCATATTTAGGCTGGGCCTTCACCATCTTACCATAATATAAAGAGGAATCCTCATGAAATCTGTAGTCACTCACAATGAAACAAAAATAACACTCAAAACACAAGTGGACAGAAATCACACATTTTGTTTTACCAAATGGTTTCACTGTGACTCATTTTGTGCTGCTCTGAGCATGTTGTTTTAGTTTGCTCTCACAGGCCAAGTATCAAGCATTGTGCTAAAAAAAAGAGGAAGGACACCAACGGCGAGGAGCAAGAAACACGAGAATCCAGTGCGAGCATTTGAGATTTTTTTTAAACAAGTACTGAATCTCACGGATGGTTATAAATAGGCTCTAGTGCTTATCACATTCTCACTCACTGGGAAAGAATGTAAACCAGCCAAAGAATGAAACACCCAGGAAAGCTGCCTCAATTGTAACGGAATGTAAAAAAAATACTTCTCTGTTAGACTCAGAGCTGTACATTTCCTTTGAATTTCTTGATCTGGTGAATGATGTGATGCCTGTTATATAAAAATGTTACAAGGAGATGATGTCATTGTTAAAATGTGCTGAAATGAGGCCTTTTCACTTTTATCAGCCTTTAAAGGAACCCTTTTGGCTGACCAAAATGCGTATTCATGCCGCGTGCTCTAACCATGAGCCAAGTTCATCTAAGGACCAAACTACAGGGCATCTTGAAAGCTAATGGAAAAAATCTACCCCACAGAAATCATTAGCTAACAAATTATCTTAATAATTCATCTACAGAAATAATTTGCTTGTTTAATTTTTACATCGGAGAATAGAATCTCAGAACATCTGTGTCTTGGCACTCCAGGAATCAGAGGGGAGATTGGGAAAGGTGCAGGTATTAAAACAAGACAGGGGAAAACACTGTAATGGAACCCAGGAGCATTAGGATTTTTTCCCCAGCTCTACACAAACTTCTGTGACCTTGACAAAACAATTAATTTCTTCACACAACCGTTCATCACCTGTACCGTAGGTAAAGTAATACACCATAGGGGTGTCATTAGGATAAGTTAATGGTTTGATATTATAACAATGGAAACCATACAATATCCTAAAAATAATCTGATGAAGTAATTTCAAAAATCATTCTATCTGTGGGTTAGTAGACACCTATTATTTCTGTGACTACTAGTGATATAGCCAGGCATTAGATCTCTCCCAAACATAGCCAAAGGAGGAGGGGATGCCTAGTAGTTTCTCCCCTCTGACAAACAGTGATGTGAATCATTACAATTACTTCCTCTGGATTTCACTTTTTCCCCCAATGCAAATGTGCCATCTAGTTCCACTCTCATATATTTCCTGGCACCCTACACAGTCCGGCAGCATATTTGAAACACTCCTAGTACTGTAGAAAATATAGGAGCTCTATTTTGAGAAGAAGAATCACTCCAGAAGCTATGTCTTCTGCCAAACCAAATTAAAAAAAAATCTAGGATTTAAGGAAAAATTTTGGTCAGTATTTTTAGACTATAGAGGATATGAGTAGGTGAATATCTAGATACCACACTTCAGAGCTTTGGAGTTTGATTCAGGGGATTGGACTCAATGACCTCTCGAGGTCCCTTCCAGTCCCAGTATTCTATGATATGATTCTATGATATGGTCCCTTCCGGCTTTGGAATTTATGAGTTGACATCATTGTGACATGAGGGAATGCAGCACCTCAGAGAAAGTGCTCATCATTACATAGGATCAGGCCTAGTTCCTTTGGCATGGGGGCTCTCCAAAGATAATAAATATAAAAAATGGAAGCTACTCACAAGTACCGCTGTAAGTCATGGTATAGAAGGTCACAGTAACAGTATGTGAGTGCAAACATTATCAGACATTTGTGCCTTTCCTAAGCAGAGTTATTGTTATATTTTGCTAATAATTGCTTTTGATAAAAAAAAAACCAGACATTTCTAATGTAACTACAGACAGGAATCCAGGATAGGCTACAGTAGTTTTATATGAGCAGACTATCTTACATCAAAGTTGTAGTGCTATCCCCAAAATGTATACACACTCTTTATATTTGAAAGTTATGGGTTTTGATCTCTATTTCAGTGTAAACCACAATCAAGGTCTAATTTCCCTTTCTTCACATTTTAAATTACTCAAAACTAAAGTCAGCAAGTTCTCATCCTCCCCTGCACCTGGAGAGTGTGCAGGCCAAAACAGGCAGTGGACCAGCCAAAAAAAAAAAAAAAAAAAAAAAAAGAGGTGTGCCTCAGTGGTCTTCTTACTTTGATCTGGGAAAAGAAAGTAGATACTGAAAGGAAAAGTTGGATAAAGCAATTCTGTTTAGGAATAGCACCTGCAGCGTACCCCTTACTGCTGTTTAATTTCACTGTAACCTCAACACTTCTTGAAGATTAGTCAAGGGCAGATGTTAAGACAGAAAAAGTGTCTATCTGTGTTCAGTAGTATCCACATCATTCAGAAATCTTTGGTCTGATTTCTCTTGTTGCCTTCATCAGCACTATATCATCATGAACTATACTGTAATTAAACCAATACATCTGAGCCCTCAAGAAGACCTGGATGCAATTATTCAGTGAAGAATGATGTATATGACCATAATGGTTAGATTCAGATCCCAATGTAGATCTGAACTTCATTGCTGTTCAGGAATGCTCTGCAGTTGTGGTGCTAAGCCATCTACTTTTTTCTCAGACAATTACGTCGTGGAAATAATAGGCCTGGTTCCTCCAGCATGCCCCTGAAGATTAACAGAGTTTCATTCTTTCTGCCTCATTTTATTTCAAAAAGCCAGCAAAATGAAAATAAATGACTGAGTGTTCATGTGGAAATCTAGGAGTATACTCTGAGACCTTTTACGTAGCTAAAGACAAGGTGCAACACAAAATGAATGCATCAGGATAACATTGGATCCATTCAAATTACATTTCGCACTGGTCAGCCTGAGCAGTACTAATACTGGTGTTTTCTACCCTATTTAACCAACATGTAAATAGCATAACAATGTTTTTACCCCAATGATAGACAGTATTGGAGTGAGTGTAATGTGAGTAAAATAACTAGATGTTCAATATTATGCCATACTTTATATAGTCTGCAATGTTTATTCTAGGCTTGTCTTCTTTAGCAGGTATGCTAAATGCTGATCTAGTCTCCCCAGGCTTGTATCAGTCTCATACACATCATTCCTCTGAGATAAATTGCATCCAGTTATTCTTGTGGGCTCAAATAGATTGGATTAATTGCAGTACAGTTCATGCCTAGATAACATTCTGGAAGAGATTCAAGATTAAACATAGCCGTTTTCCATGGAGAAGGACATGCGAAGCAAAACAGATGCAGATTGAATCCCACTGTCAAAAATATTATTATTCAATATTTACAGCTAAATTCTCTTCCCCTTGCAACAGGCTGGGAACACTTTACTCTTGCTTTCAATTGGGACCATTTGTAGAGTACAGTGCTGTTCAGTGTGAATAAGGTGGTAAGATCCTGGCCCTTAGATTACAGCAGAGAGAACCCTTCTGAAATATTCTGGGCCAGTTTGTCAGCAGCCAAGACTAGAGGGGTGCACAAGAACCTCCTCAATCCTTTTTGGGGCTATATAAGAGGAGTTCATAGAAGAATCTCTTCTCCCTCTACTCTGGGCAGTGCAGGAGCTGTTCACTATTGCTCCCCTCACAGAGCAGAATGCTGAAAAGATGAAAGGACCACAGTGCAGAGAAAAGCCCATTGTATTTGGCAGAGGCACAGTCTCTGTAGTGGTCCCCCTGAGCCAGTGCACCCCCACTCCGGCCCCTGTTATGGAAGTGGCAGAAATGCCATAGTCTAGCCTGCTTTTTCTGGTCTGACCATCTGAGGGAAACAACTTCCAGTCTCTACTGCTCTTGGCTGGATCCAGCCTAGCAACACAGGAGTTTAAGGGCTTGTCACTTGTGCACTATTACCAAACACTCAGCCACCATGCCCTCAGGAGACTTCAGCTGTTTCTCTTTCCCTTCCTTGCATGATTTATTTCCTTGTTTTCCTAAGTAAGTAGGGTTTTTAAAAACTACTTTCACCCTCTCCCTGTCCCCTCAGAATGAAATTTGACTTCTTTTTGATTTGGGTTTTTCTTTCCTATGGTGAACAATAGCCTTTTTTCATTTCTTTCTTTTTTTTTTTTTTTTTTTTTTTTTTTTAATGCATGACCCAGCCTTTATGGTTGTTTAGCTTTCTGCCCACTCTCACCAAATCCTGCAAATGCTGGGAAGTTTTACCACCTCTCTTCGGTTCCTCCAAATACAATGAAAAAGCTCTCCTGGAGGTAGTATTTGCTCTCATCCCCTTGCAACAGGCTGGGAACACTTTACTCTTGCGTTCATTGGAACTATTTGTAGATTACGGTGCTGTTCAGTGTAAATAAGGTTGTCAGAGCCTGGCCCTTAGATTACAGCAGAGTGAGTGTAGTATTCTGAAATATTCTGGGCCAGTTTGTCAGCAGTCTTTGTGAGACCTCCTCAGTATAGGGACACATCAGCAATATGGTTGCCTCTGCTCAGACCCTAGTACTCGGACTCCCTGGTTTTGAACCTGGGACTTATCTTTATGAATACCAAAATATTTCCAGGTTCCATGATTGGATCTAACACCCCCTCTTCTCTCCCCCCCCCCACACACACACAAAGTTTATTCCATCTACAGAACTCTAAACCCCTGTGAATATTAAAAAAAATAGTACATGTTTTTCACTGTGCTCTAGGTACTCATACTGAACAAGTGTAATATGACTCAGAACAAAAATCCTTCCAGACTACTTGGCAGCTAAATACATGTCTCTAAAGATGTGCCTAGATGCAAATGAAATTATGATCTTCTCTTGAATATTCAGAAAGTGAATATTGGATCCAGTTTGTATTCATATCTGGTACTAATAAAATCTGGATGTAAGTGTGCTGAGAGGTTTGTTCCCAGAACGGTCACAATACTACATGGGAGTGTGAAGAAATAGGGAAGAACTGCTGATGTAAGTGTAAGTTAGGTGTTAGGAGAATGGTAATGACGATGTTGCTTCTTTGACTGTCTATTTATTCATTACAAGTGCCTTGAGTGGACAAACCTATGAATCCCTGCCCTCAGTTTTTAAGGCTAGGATGGGAGAGATAACGAAGAGGAAAATTCACAAAAGAAATGTTCTCTGTTTGACTGGTATTCATTAACACAAACAAACAATCCAGCCTTGAGTATTTTTACCCCCTAGACCGCCAGTACACAAATAAGCACATGGAGACCTCAAAGAGAGCAAGATAAAGATGGCATAAACCTTTGTGGAGGCCTAAATAGTTGTGCAACACATACAACAATTGCGTCATAGGTGATATTTCATTTCACCAGCTTATGCAGCTGTTCCTGATTTTGCTGATCACTTTCTCGTGGCACATAACTATACTTTAGGCTTAATGATACAGAAACCCACTTACATTCCTTACTGTTTCCAATTTGTTACTTTAGTTTTCATAATGTTTTTATTAAGCTTCTTTAAAATCCTTTACCAGGTAGGATCATAGAATCATAGAATACTGGAACTGGAAGGGACCTCAAGAGATCATCAAGTCCAGTTCCCTGTCGTCCGAGCATCATCTAGAACATCCCTGATAGATGTCTGTCTAACCTGCTCTTAAATATCTCCAGAGATGGAGATTCCACAACCTCTCTAGGCAATACTTTCCAGTGTTTAACCACCCTGACAGTTAGGAAGTTTTTCCTAATGTCCAAGCTAAACCTCCCTTGCTGCCATAAGCCCATTACTTCTTGTCCTCTCATCAGTGCCAAAAGGCTGCTGCTGGCCACATTCTGATGTGAACCCTGTCAGAGATTTGAGTGGGGGGAGGCATGTGACCCTACATACTCCCCACCATGTTGCCTTGGGAAGAGGCAGCACCAGGTAGTAGGAGAGGTGGGTGCATCCCAGGGTGCCATCCAGCTATGAAGCGTGGAAAACATCATGTAGGAAAGGTCAGTCAGTCACACACACACCCCGCATTAGAGAGAGGAATGGGTGTGTGTGTGTCACTTCTCCGCATGTGAACCCTAAATCCTTAAAAATAAGAAAGTAAATAAAAAGAATCCAACTATGCAGCATTTCTTTTTAATGGGGGCTCAGTTAACTGCATAGTTCTGACTGACTGCTGTTGAACTCACTTGAATATAAACTGGAAAAACAACAAATGGTCTGGTAGCACTTTATAGACTAACAAAACATGTAGATGGTATCATGAGCTTTCGTGGGCACATCCCACTTCTTCAGATGCCCACGAAAGCTCATGTTACCATCTACATGTTTTGTTAGTCTATAAAGTGCTACCAGACCACTTGTTGTTTTTTAAGTTTATCCTGTACAGACTAACTTGGCTACCCCCTTATATTCAAGCTTTTAAATCACTTGAATATAAGTAATTTTACCTGCGGTCCTGTATTCAGCACAGAGAAATATGGTCACCCTAGAGAGGTTCTTAAAACCACTTGTTAACTTGAAGGCACAAAGATTTTAAAGCTAAACAATATTTTCTCCCATTACTTGTCAATGTGTCATGGCACGCATCCTTGTTCCTCTGCCAGGCTGCCGTGTAGGGATATGGAATGAACCAACTGAAAGAAAGTGCACTTGAAGATGAAGCTGCTTTTGGAAAGAGAACAGCACATTCTGGGCACATTATAAGAACTCCAGAGCAAGAAAGTCTTTCGTTTTATTTAAAGTTAATCTCATTGGTTTATGATTTGTAAGTGATGATGCAGTGGAAAACATCCGACTCTTTAATCTCACACTGCTGAGTAGATTCACCATCTTGCTGGTCCTTTTTTAAATGAAGTATAAATCAAGTCCCTGTCTTCCTGCCATACATACTGCAAAAACATTTTACTGCTTTGTCTTTTTTGCCTTTTACCCCAGCCACAATCTGTAAATATTTTTCCTTCTTGTCTGGCTAACAGATTTGCCACTTTATTGCCTGACTGACCATGGACTCCCCTTGACCTCTCAGTATAACTCTCTTTGCCATAGCTGCCTTCCTTCTTGCCTAGGGTAACTTACAGTTCTCAAGCCTATTAGACTTACTTCTAGGCACATTGTGCCCCTTTGATGCAGACAAAGGCATACATGTTAAGATCATCTTCCTTGCCCAGAATTTTGACCATGTCACACCCCTTTCCATATATTTCCCCTGGCTTGCCTACTTTGGCTGCCTCAGAGTCAAAACCTTTTAAAATCTTTGCTTCTACTTATTTTAATCATGCAGCCTACTGCCCATTCAGTACCACCAGCAGTTCCAAACTTAACCCTGTTTACCCATTTCTCTCATAGTCATTTCCATGCTTTTTTTCTACCCAGTCTTTTAAACAAGGAAAGCACCTCAACTGGTCTGAAGGCTCCTACCCTCTCCTCCTTCAAATCCCCCGTTAAGAGTCACATTTACCAAGGTACCTACAAGAGGTTGCTGGTGGGAAAAGAAATGAATAATTTATACTTAAAAACCTGAAACAAAAGCTTTTCTGAACCTAACTCTCCTTTACCTCAGCATTCCTTTACACTCCTCTAGCAGTGTAAAGGAACTTAAAAGGGTATCAATTACATCACTTATTCATAGTCATGTAGAAAGTGTTCATCATTATTTGCAGTATGGTAGAACCCACTATGCCCTAAGTGCTGTCCACATGAATAGGAGTGAAAAACTTACATACACATCCACTTCAAGGCCCCTTCCCACTGCCACTGAGATATAAAAAGGCCTTATTATAAATGAAGGTCTGTCCTTATATGTCCCTCTCTCTCACCTTTCACTAGCTGATTGTCTTGTTAAATTATAAAGCCTTTGGAGCAGAGCTTGTGCATTCCTATATATGCAGACAGACTTAGCATAGGATTTGGGATCTGCATGTGCAAAGAATGTATAATAGTAATAAGAATAAAAGCCAGAGGCTTTCCTCCTCTGGCTTTGGTGCTTGTAGGCAACTGGGCTGTATTATTCAGCTCTTGTTTATGTGGCATCTGAAAAGAGAGAAAAAATACTTTGCCTGTGTTTGGCTTTGCTCTCCCATCTGCAGAGTGTGTATAGGCTACAATCCATTCATGTGAGTGGGGTGCAGTACCATTTCATACATACTACTTTCACTTCTCTCAGTTCTCTCAAATGGTTCCAATAATTTTGTTTTCTATAGAAGAAGTAAACATGGAAAAGGGTATTGCTTTTAATCCCTCCTCCCCATTATAGTACACTAGCCCTTTTTATCCTCAGTCATTATGCCTTTCTCACTTGTGAACCTGTGTGTAAATATTTATTCCACTGCTAGATGTGGGGTAGGGGTGGCAGAGCTGTAGAAAGCTGAGCACTCTCAGCTCACGTTAATGACAAAAACTCATTTTTCTGTAACCATTTGTCATTGCCTAATACTGTACTTCTGTGAAACTTAAGAAATATGTAGACACTTCCCCCCCATGAAAGGACAAATCCAATGATAATATGGCAACCACATACTCGGTTATGGATTTAACTCTTTCAATACCCAGGCCAAAGAATGCAACTTTTGGCAACATCAGCCAAACAATGAGTAGAAGAAAAAGGGAGAGAAAAAAAGCCATAAAAGTGGAACGAGAAGAAAGGTAACAAGAAGAGGATGCAATTTTTCTTAGAGAGGCATCCAGAAGAGGCAGTTGGCATGGAACAAGACCACTTTGTGACCGGGGAAGCTGGGGCATAGAACCCAAGGGAAATAAACCCTACTCTGCTTGCGCCTACACTTTTTAATATACCACTAAAGCCAGGAAAAGATACCATTTGTGAGCACCATTCAGGGATCACTGCTTTACAAAAAATTAATTTGAGATGTTAATCATAGTTACTCAAAAAAAAAAACTTTGCCCAGTACTGTTATCAGTTATAAGAGTGCAACTCCTTTGAAATCAATGGGTATTACACCTATCTAACAGAGAATGAAAGCTAACCCAACATTTCCCATTGAAGAGTTAATGTTAGAACTGCCCCATCATCATAATGTGTTCATTTGTCTAGGCTTCAAAATCCTTAACTTCCCAAACAGCGTTTTGAAGATATACAATTTGTTACACTGGCTGAGACCAATGATCTATCAAATTCAGCATCCTGTCTCCAGCAGTGGCCACTAACTGTGTTCAGAGGAAGGTGAAAAACACCTTTAATGCCTCTAGTCAATTACACAATGCTCTCATGCGGGAGAAATGCCTTCCTGATTCCTGCGGCGATCAGCTTGTTTCCTGAAGCATGAGATTTTGTTACCTCGACCTCAGTACATAGAACTTCGGAAGCTATTAATGTCCATAAAGTTATTCAGTGTTTTCTGAAAGCTAGCCACCATATTTAACTTAATGCCCCCCTATGGAACAGACGATGTGATCTCTGAACTGCTGGGTCTTTGTATTGGGTCTACACTTACCAATCATTAATTTCATTAAATGACCCCTTGTTCATAACTGGATATCTGCTTTTATTAGATGAAATAAGTTGGCGGTTTACAAACAGCATTCCCGCCTCCCAGAAAAGAAAGCTGACCCTAGGAGGTGAGTGGAGCCAGGCAAACATTCTTAGGAACAGGAACTGTTTCCAGACTTCCTACAAACAGCTGTGCACACATTAAAATCAGTGAACACAATTCTTCTCTGCAGTTGCACTAGCCTAGCCAGCTGGGTAAAGTGGGTCAGTAGCCAGAGAATTAGCATTTTGCCTCTGGGCCTTCACTCAGGCCTGCAATGCACCAACCAAAGCAAAGTAGCAGGTAGTGTGAAGGCTAGAAGGACTGAACTATTTTGGTCACTGAGGTGTGTGCGCAAGACACAGAAAAACAGAGAGGAAGCTCACTGGTAGATAATACTGAGCTCCTTTTCAAGAAAGCACAGGGCCATCTGTGCATGAATACTGTAACTGTAACCCCTTTGCTGCATATTCTTTATCTGGGGACAAGTGGTCCTTCCTGCAGAAAAAATCCATGGGAAAAATCCAGGGAGAAGGATAATTTTGCAAAATTTCCTTCACCAAGTTTCTCCAGCTAATTCCATTATGGAGAGGAAAGGTTTGCGTACCACATATGGAGGTAACCCTTCTGCCAGGTGCTGTCAGCTGCAACAAGGGACAGGTTCAATATGCAGGGGTTACTCTTCTAGAAAACAAAACTGGCTTGAATCTACTCCCCTGAAACCCAGGGAACAAAATAAATCCCTGGGCACCTCTAATAAGCAATATTTTCCCACCCACAAGTACAGAGTCTGTGTATAAGACAAAGCTTTGTAAAGGGCAAGGGAACACAGTGCTAATGTGGGAAAACACAGCAACCATGTCTCAAAGTCATCAAACAATAAGTAAACACCCAGCTTACACCACCTTGGAGCAACACGCTTTGCTCCAGTTTCCCGCCTTGTGATGTGAAAGACCCATGGGTAACATGCCCCTCCCCATGTCCCTCTTCTGCACCCCACTCTCAATTTGTTGTCTGATGTCAAAAGAAGTCCCAGAGCCCAGGGCTGTGTCCAGGAGAGTTCATCGGTAGCCTGCAGTGGCAGGAGAGTGAGGGATGCTTCTGCTGCTGCTGCTCTGCTGCCTCTGCCTACTGCTGTTGCTGCCACCGCAGGCTGCAGTTCACCATTGCCACCTCTGCTGCCAGCTGCTGTCTTCTTGGTCTGGTCTAGACTTAGCTACAGCCACCTAGCTCAGCCATTAGCAATAACAGGTCCAGGATTTGCTGGGTAGGAGGCACCTCTGCTTGTGCCGTCGATGCTGCTCTTATCTACCTGCTGTTAGCTGAGATGCTGTAGTCTTAGGCACCACTACCTAGCCCAGTTCTTATAGAGTTCAGCTCTTAGTGAGGTACCTACGCAGAAGGGAACCTCACTGCCACTGCCTCGTCTACATAATCTTTCATCGGAAAACTAACCTCAGCACCACAGCTAAGACTCAGCTTCCTAGGCCACATTATCACTGAGTTTGGCTCTGGTAGTCCCTGTGATGAGACCAATTCATAAAATCATAGACTACAAGAACTGGAAGGGACCTCAAGAGACTGAGTCCAGTCCCCCGCCCTCACGGCAGGACCAAGCACCATCTAGTTCATCCCTGATAGATATCTGTCTAGCCTGCTCTTAAATATCTCCAGTGATGTAGATTCCACAGCCTCCCTAGGCAACTTATTCCAGTGTTTAACCCCCCTGACCATTATGAAGTTTTTCCTCATGTCCAATCTAAACCTCCCTTGCTGCAATTTAAGCCTGATGCTTCTTCTCCTGTTATCAGAGGTAAAGGAAAACAATTTGTCTCCTTCTTCCCTGTAAGACCCTTTTAGGTGCTTAAAAACTTCTATCATGTCTTCTCTCAGTCTTCTCTTTTCCAGACTAAACAAGCCCAATTCTTCCAGTCTTCCCTCATAGCTCATATTTTCTTGACATAGGTCATGTTTTCTAATCAGCTCTGTCTTTATACACCAGCAGGGAAGACCCAATTAGTATGCAGAACCCTTAAACAGAATCTTTATCCCAAATAGGAATAAGACCACCAACAACACCGCTGCTACTGCCCTATTCCTTCGGCTAGGGCAGGGTGCCTTAAGTCCTACCTGCCAAGCACATTTTCAGAATATATTGCTAACACATATGTATTGTTGTTCATAATTCCACACCCATCTCTGGAAGGGTGAAGAACCTGAGGCCATATCTACTCTGTGTGTGCTATGGTGACAATTATGGTGCTGCAGTCATGCTGCTATGTGCCATTGTACAGATGCTTTCAATAGTGATGGAAGGGGGAGGGGGCTGAGTCCCATTGCTGTAAGAAACTACCTCTCTGACCAATGCTTCTCTATTGACCTAGCCATGATCATGCTAAAGGTTAGGTTGCCATAGCTACAACTCTTAGGGGATTTTTCATACCCCTGTGGAATCATAGCTCTTTCGACCTAGCTTAAAGTGTAGACCAGGAAGCAGTGAATCTTTTGATAAACGTAGATGAACAATCATGTTTGATGAGACTAGGCAATTCTTCATTGGCTTCAATTTTAATAGTGAAAATTCTGTTTAACTTTAAGCTTTGGGGTGTGACCTTACTACCATTGAAATCAATGGCAAAGCTCTAGTTGACTTCCACAGGATCCAATCCCCAGCTATGTTACCATATATCTTGGGAAAGTAATCTATAACAATAAAACATATTGGTGCTGAGTTCAATATTCAGCTCTATTGACAGGATTAAGGGAGAGTTTTATCTGAGCTGTTGTTTCAACCATTTCATGCTTCTCTAAGTAGGACATAACCGGTTAGGCACTTTGAAGAAACCATGTGATTATAAAACCCAGGTGGCAGATTCTAAATTAACTGCTGCAGATCTGAAGAAAACAGGCTGGTGAGAACCACGTGCCATTTATGACTTACGTTGATGTAATAATCATTCTCTTTGGATCTACCTGAAAGTAATGGCAACTCAATAAAGTAAGTGCCGTACAAATATGCATTTTCATTAATTTTAACAAGGTAACTGTTTTATGTTTAAAGCATGACAGCTGAATATTAAAAGCTTGTTACTTATGCAAGGCATCCATATTTTGAAACCTAGGAAATCTGTTTTTAATAATCAAATGGCATTCAGTTAGCTAAGAATAACTGACCTTTTAAATCTATATTAAATCCATATTGGAGGCATTTATTTCAAACTGTCATTGAAATACTTCTTTAGCTATGGGCACCAATATTCCACTTAAAAATATAGGCGTAACTACATACTCTTAATTTTCTTTCTTCACACTGAGAAAAAGCCTGACTGGTGCAATTAAGTATGTCATGTTAAATTAATAGCCTCTCTTTCTTAGATGCTCATGTGTTTTCCCCTGCGTTTGCCTTCATTAAAAGTCATCAGTGATATCTCCTGTTATATAACACTAATGATTCATAATTAATATTAAAACTAAAGATTGAAAAGTTTATCCACAACATACATTAATGTAATAATGTATTATTAGTAAATTCCCTCATCATGATAGCTCTGTACCTTTAAAATCACCTCAAAGCCAGAGGGCAAGTGAATTTCTGTTATCTAACACAGGTTGAACTTCTCTACACCATAATTTTCTGGTCCAGAACCATCTGTCATCCGGCATGATTTTAGTTAGCTGGATGTCCACTCTTCATGGGTGTGGCCAAGTTTCACGTGGTCTCATTAAGTTTGTTTACAGCCACCACTCCTGACTCTCAGTGCTCTGTGCTGTAAGTTAGCTCTCATTTACCCCTAAATGTTCTCTAACATCCCAGTAAGCAGTAGAAGTGTTTGTAATGCTGCGAGACAATACTGACCTTCTGTGGTCCAGAAAATTCTCTGTCAATTGTTCATTCTTTTTAATTAACAAATAACTATTAAAATATGCATTTGTGAATAAGGAAATTGATCTTTTGGGACACATAGCTTTGTCCACCAGGACTCTGTATTACTTTTACATACAATATTTCAGCATGGAAGCCCACTGAGATTGTCAAATCAATTTACATTCCTCGGCATCTCTGGCATGTTGAAATCCTTTCCCTATCCATTGCCTGCAGCAACACAATGCATGGACCATAAGAATGCAATTGTTTATTGTTTCCAAGAGACCCTGGACATAGGCCACATCCATTCACAAAGCACAAAAAATGTGAATGCTCTTTCTTCTCTCTCTAGAAATGAAACAAATTCTAGGAAGGATAAAAACTGTAAGGTAATCAGTGAAAAATGAGCAGTGTGGAAGCAAGGCTACTGTCAAACTGTATTTCTTTCCATCACTTGCATGAAACTGCAAGATAAAGAGAAGAAAAGTAACTTCCTGAAGCTGTGCAGGAAGTGTTTATTTTGTCATGCATAGAATAGTTTGCCAGCATAATGAAAATTTGAAAGAACATGATGTCCCAGCGCAGACTGAAAATGGCCGTGGTAAACAACTGGCAAGTGCTGATAGTGTACTATGCTTACATGCATTCTCCACAATAACCTTGTATTGCTCATTACAAACAGAGAAAAACATTTCCTGTGTGGGTACATAACAAAAGAAGGCAAGTGTTCTGAAATGACCTTAGTAGAAGGTAGGGTTTTTTAATGGGACTCAATACTGGTTGTTTGGAATTTCCTCAAGTAGCTTAGTTGTGTTTTTGCCAAACTGTATGGAAAAGCCCTTTTTAGTGCTTAGTAAGAAGAAAAACAATAGCCCCGGACTTCTGACATTGTTCCATCTCACCCAGCAAGTCCTGTTAACATCGATATGCTTGTACAGCAAATGATAGAATGTTAGTTCCAAAATGACACAAACAAAGCAAATTGGCTTGTTGTTAAGATTGACATCAATCTTGGGGCCTTCTAGGAAGTCAATTCTTTCTACAGAGATCATTCTGAATGCAGGGTTTAGTTATTAAAATTAGAATAATACTGCACAAATCTTCATTTGCCTTTCTCCACCATATATTAAAATGTATAATTGCATTATTTACTGAGCATGAACATTGTGCTCAGCATTTCAGAAAAAATATAGGAAGATACAGGGCTTGCTCACAGTGGAAATTGACATTGACATAGCTATGTGTGGAAAAATCCATACCCATGAGAGATGTAATGAGTAGTCCTGTGGCACCTTGGCCCTGGTCTATATTAGAGGGTTATTTCAAATTAACAAGTGGAACATCCACACTACCAAGCCCATTATTTTGAAATAAGAGGCTGGTTATTTTGAATTACTAACTCTTGCTTTCCACAAGGAGTAAACATTTATTTCAAAATAGTTATTTGAAATAGCAGGTGCTCCACTGCTGCTATTTTGAAATAACTACTCCCCAGAGTCCTTCAAAGTAATTATTCCCCAGTGCTTCCTGGGGCACTAAGTAATTATTTTGAAATAATTTCCTAGTGTAGACATACCCTTAGGCTACACTGCAGGCTACACTGCAGGCTTCTTGCGCAAGAAGCCCTTTTGTGCAAAAACTTCTTGCACAAGCACACATCCATACCTCAAAGCACATCGCTTTTGCAATGCACTTTTGTGCAAGAGAGCATCCACACTGCATGGACACTCTTGCATAAGAAAGCTCTGATGGTCATTCACAGAATGGCTGTCAGAGCACCTATACTTTTTTTAGATAGGCTCTTTTCGCGCAAGAAACCCCTGTGGAGCGTCCACACTTGCCTTTTTGCACAATAGCTGTAGAGCAAAAAGGAGCTATGCCTCGTAAAAGGAGGTTTACCTACACCAGAAAAAGCCTTCTGTTATGCTGATTTACTGCCAAATTACTTGCACAAAAGCGCATTTGAGGTGTGTACCCTCTGCAGGTTTTTGCTCAAAAACATCTGGTTTTGCACAAAAACCTTGCAGTGTAGACGTGGCCTCAGAGACTAACCAAAATATATAGAAGCGTGAACTTTCTTGGGTAAAGCCCACTTCATCAGATGAACTGGAGTGGAAATATCAGAAACCAAGAAATATATATAACAGCAGAAAAAGTACCTGTCAGTTGTAGGACCCATGTTCATGAGGCTAATAAAGTGGGCTGGATCTATACCATACATGGCTTTTGATGTGGAAATTCAGAAGTTAAAGGAAGGAGAAATTGGCTTTGTAACACGCCCATCAGTTAATGTCTTTGTTCAAGACCAAGGTAATGGTATCAAATCTATAGATGAATTCCAGCTCTGCAGATTCCCTCTGTAATTAGTTAGTGAAATTCCTTTGTAGAAGAATGGCTGCTTTTAAATCCATGACTGAGTGACCCTAAAATGTTCCGCTACAAGTTTATGTGTGTTACCATTTCTGATGTCTGATTTGTGTTAATTTTTCCTTTGCCATAGAGTCTGTCCAATTTGGCCAATATACATGCATTGCACTTGATGGCATATATCGTTGAGAGATGTAGTTAAACAAACCGAATCCCTACCGTAGACAGTGGTTTACACACACAAACTAGAGAGTCCCTTCCATAGATGTAGTAAGTTTAAAGCGAATGTAGTCCCCTTGCTAAAGCGGCCTCTGTTTTATTCTGAGAAAACCCTGTGTGCTACAATCCAGACTACGATTCCCATGAGCCCTTGGGGGAAAACAGGAAGGAAGGACTCTTGTGTGAGAGAGGAGTGCTCTCTCCATGGATATGTCTACACTACAATGTTAATTCGAACTAACTTAGTTCGAATTAGTTAATTCGAAATAAGCTAATTCGAACTCACGGATCCAGACTAAAAAACTAGTTCGAATTAGCGTTTTGCTAATTCGAACTAGCATGTCCACATTAAGTGGACCCTGAACCGGGCTTAAGGATGGCCGGAAGCAGTGCCGGCAGGGCATCAGAGGGGGACTTAGAGCGTGGAGATGCTGCCTCAGGCTAGCCGAGGGCTGTGCTTAAAGGGTCCCGACCCCCACCCCGGACAGACAGTTCTCAGGGGTGCCCCGCTTGCAAAAAAGCCCTGGCTTGGAGTGCCCTGAGTGCCCACACGCGGAACATCACAGCACTCAGCCATCAGCCCGGCTGCACTTGCCGCAGGCTGCCATCTGCGGAGAGAGGGCAATTGGGGGGCTGCAGGAGAGCTTCCACCCCCAGAAGCCCGCAGAGCCAGCCCAGTCCTCCCCATCGGGGGCTCGTGCCCCATTCCTCCCTCACCTCCTTCCACTTACCCTTCCCTAGCCCCTCTTCTTGATGTACAAAATAAAGATAACGTGTCTTCCAAAATGGAATCTGTCTTTATTGAACAAAACTGGGGGAGACTGGGAAAAGGAGGTGGGAGAGGGGGGGGAAGAGAGAGGCTGGGAGAGGGGAGGGCAACTAAAATGATCAGGGGTTGGGAACAGGTCCCATATGAAGAGAGGCTAAAGAGACTGGGACTTTTCAGCTTAGAAAAGAGGAGATGGAGGGGGGACAGGATAGAGGTCTCTAAAAGCAGGAGTTGGGTGGAGAGGGTGCATACAGAAAAGTTCTTCATTAGTTCCCATAAAGAAGGACTAGAGGACACCAAGGGAAAGGAATGGGTAGCAGGCTTCAAACTAGTAACAGAAAGTTGTTCTTCACAAAGCAAAGAGTCAACCTGTGGAACTCCTTGCTGCAGGAGGCTGTGAAGGATAGAACTAGAACAGAGTTTAAAGGGAAGTGAGATCAAGTCATGGAGGTTGGGTCCATGGAGTGGTATTAGCCAGGGGGTAGGAGTGGTGTCCCTGCCCAAGGTTTGTGGAAGGCTGGAGAGGGATGGCACGAGACAAATGGCTTGGTCACTGTCTTCGGTCCATCCCCTCCAGGGTCCCTAGGGTTGGCCGCTGTCGGCAGACAGGCTACTGGGCTAGATGGACCTTTGGTCTGACCAAGGACGGCCATTGTAAGCTCAGGGCTCAGGGTCGGGGGTCTCAGTGGACCCCCTTGATTCTCTTGCACACCTGCTCCTGGGTGGCCAGGCTAGCAGCTCTCCTGCCCTAGCTGGCCACTTTCCTGTGCCTAGTGCGGAGATCGTGGACGAGGTCCACGATGTCTGCACTAGCCCAAGCAGGTGCCCGCCTCTTACGGTCCCGGGCAAGCTCCGGGAGCTGCCAGCCTGGTCCCGGGAAGAGGGGGAGAGCTGGGGCGCATTGGGTGGGTGGCTCGATCCGTGCCAGGTGCAGGGTCTGCTGGCTGGGTGCTGGCAGGCTTGCACCTGGCACGGGCACCGTAGCCAGCCCGTGCCCCTTTAAGGGGTCCGGGGCCGGGAAGGGGGCAGACGAGTTTCCCTGGTGTTGGCCAGAGTGGCCACCAGGGAAACCTGGGGAGGGCTAGCCTCCCACTAGTTCGAATTAAGGGGCTACACATCCCTTAATTCGAACTAGCTAGTTCGAACTAGGCTTAGTCCTCGTGGATGAGGTTTTCCTAGTTCGAACTAAGCGCTCCGCTAGTTCGATTTAAATTCGAACTAGCGGAGCGCTAGTGTAGCGCCTATTAAAGTTAATTCGAACTAACGTCTGTTAGTTCGAATTAACTTTGTAGTGTAGAAATACCCCATGTGTTTGAAGAAAGAGGCCTAGCAGTCTGGGACTCTGCCTTGGAGTTTGGAACCAAAGGGGGAGCCAGGCTGCTGCCAAGGACATTGATCCAGTCCAGGGGCTGTTGGAGTGCAGCTACTGGATGCCTGTTGGAACTGGGAGTTAGCAGGCTGCTTCCTATAGGCACAGCAAGTTTTGGCCTTGTTGGAAAAGTGCTGCCTGGGACAGAGCTGCTGTTTAGCCTGGACCAAATCCTCACTACAGCTGCAACATCAGCTCGCCCACGCAAGCGTCTGGGACTGAGTCGAAGGGTGTGCACACTCTGGGGTGGGGTCATTGTTGTCTAGCTATATAAGCTTCAGTTATTGTTATGTGTTTTGTTAATGCTATTCCTTGCTAATCTGTTAGTCCCTGTTTATTTAAGTTAAGTAAAGATTGTTTATTTTAAAGTATTCTATTAGATGTATATGATTTGTAGTTGTTCTGGAATTAGATCCAGATTTATGTTGGAATGAGTATATTCCTGGATGCTCTCAAGTCACACCAGTGTGTGTACAAGGCCAGCCAGGTGGAGGCACCGCCATTTTATATTCACTGCCACCAATGGACTGCAGCAAAGGGGTGGATAGGGCTTTCCCCAACTAAACACCATCACCACTGGGGTGCTCAGGATCTCTTTTGGGTTAAAACACCAGGCGCCCAGGCACACCTGTGAGTGTGACCTACTCCCCAGTAACCCAGGGAGGAAAAAGGGGGTTACATGTAGATATGCCTACAAACCTTTACCAAGAAGCTTTTTACTCTAAGGCCTTATATGGACTAAAATAAAAGGGGACTTAGTCTGAGTGTTGCAACATCTAACTCTTTGACTCCCTTCTTCTGCTGAGTGGAATTCATAACTCTGAATTAGAAATGGAGGATTTCCATACAATGCATGAGGGAAGTTAGTTACCTAAAAAAGGGAACTTCCTAAATTAGCCAATAAAAAATTCTGGGTAAAGTGGTGTGGCATAAGCTCCAGCCGTCAAAGGGAATTAAGTGTCTAATTCTGGGGCAGAGGGAGGTGCCACCCACTGCTCAGGATTCACAGCCAGGATGTCTCTCCTAGAGTTAGGCAGCTATGCCAGCTTAGTGCTGTCACAAAAAAAGTGAAAGGGAGGGAGAGAAGGAAGTAAATGGATGTGGTGGTACCTATGTCCCACCCTTGGAATCTTTAGCAAGGGGTTAAAGCACTCACCAATGGGTGACTTAGGGACAAGTTTCATAGCAGGCAAGGCAAGAATTGTAGTGGTGTTTCCCATATCCCGGGAAGTGCTGTAGCCACTGGACTAAAGGTTAGAAGGGAAAGGAAAGTATCTCTATTGCCCCCTTCCTCTTCCTCGTCAGGCTCAATGTTACATGGGGGCGTCCTATTACCATCACCTCCTCCTTTGGGATTTTTGTGCTAGGTTAGGTGTGCTCTGAGCACCCCCATCAGATCAGTCCCTGACAGCAATATTAGGAGAGGATACCCATTGTGAGTTAGGTGCTAGACAGGGCCAGGACTGCGGTGGCTGTGTGTATGTCCTGCCAATGAAACTTAAGAACCCTGAGGTCTTTAAGGTTCTCGAGGCATTTATAGAGGTCCCACAATAGCTGGTCAGAAGTTTTGTGGAGGCCAGGGTCACCTACATTCTGTCTGTAGGGACCTAAAAGAGCAGTTAGGCATGTCTAAATCACCTTTGTGACACTCACCCAATGGGTTTTTCAGACCTGCTAGCCAACATATTTCAAGTAAGTGGTGGTATTTTATAATGTGTTATCGTTGAGGGTAGACAGCTTTAAACCCCTTTGACAATGTGGTCATTACATGTGGTCAGCCTTAGAGAGAGCCTGAATTTTAAATAGGATTTTTCTCACAGATACAATGGGCCAGATTCTGATCTCTCACCAGTTTTTCACTAATGTATCTCCATTGACTTCAAGGGAGTGACTCCCAATCTACCTTTGTATAAGTACAAAGGGAATCAAGGCTCATGTTTTGATTGCATTTAAAAGTAGCATATTGGATGTGTATAATCCATCTAAAGAAAAACAGAGGCATATTATTGTTTTCTACTTCCCACATCCACTCTAAAAGTGAACACATGCAAAGGACACACATTGGGGCAGATTCTCCCCTGATGTCAGCGTAAACTTGAAATATCTCTATGAGGGTCAATAGAGTTACACTTTTGTGTTCTTAGTATACATGAGATCAGAAGCTGGTCTATGGTAACCATTGTTAGTATAATTGAAACAAGGTGGCACGCAATAGTGCTGTTGTTGGCAAGTTGTTGGCAACATGAGTCCTGTCCTTTTGCATATTTATCTCTATAGTTTTAGCTGTCTACCTAGTGTTCTTTCTCATGCCACATTTCATAATTATGTTAGTCCCTATTACTTTCTTTTTGTCTGATGAAACCCCTATGGAATGTTTCCCTTCACTGTTGTTGTAAGGCTGGGAAAGTTTAGTATATGGTGATGGTACATAATGCCATCGTTAGTTTGACCCTGCTATCTTCTGCCCTTATGAACTATGAACTGTGTGTTACATGCCAGTATACGACCACCATTGTGTCATTCTTTGGGGCAAAACTGCACTCTCTGCTATGAACCTCTGGATTATGTTTTATGTTTGGGTCAACTTCTGTTGGTTCGGTAAAATATATTACCTCACCCATCTTGTTTCTCTCATAGCCTGGGACCAACATGGCTTGAACAACACTGCAACCATATTTTATGTTTGCAGTTTAAAAACTCAATGTAAACCATTGAAAGTGACTGTTACGCAGGCTCCTCTTAATTCTCTTGATTATGCATCTTCTTTTCTTAGAGTATCATCTGAGTTTTTGTGCTAATGCAAAATGTTGCATTGACTGCCTTGGGGACAAATACTCTTTCTGCTAAAGAAGCAAAGTCATTAGAGCATCATCAGTGAAAGCTTCTCCATGCTTCCCTGACAAAGGCCTTCCCTGAAAGAGGCCTTACACTGCTCCAGCCTCCGCTTAAGTGTGTTATTCAGTCATATGAACATGGAGATTGGGTCTAAACTCACCCAGTGTGCCATGCCTGGAAGAAAGTAATGTTGACTGTGATGGCCCCAAGAAGATAGATGAGAAGAGCCTAACAGCCCTCATGCTGCCATTTGAAAGGTTTTCAAACAAGGCTTGGAGTGATGGGAGGCTCCTTTTCTAAATTATTTGCAGGCACTTCCCACCTCCCATACCTGGTGTAGTCATGGAAACTCATAGCAAAAAGCAGCACAGGAAGAAGGAGTCAATGCCATTGTCATGCAGGAAGCTGGTTGTCTGCTGCTCATCTTCTCCAGGGCTTTTTGACCAAGCAAGTCAGACACATTGAACACATTCAGCTCAGGCCTCCTTAGAGAAATGGTCATCAATTTGACAGACCCAGTTCCCCCAAGCAGTACAGAGACTAAGTCCTCTGTTCCAGACAGCTCTCTGGGATAGGTGGTGGTTGCTGTGTCTCAGGTGTGCTTATGTTTCTGCCTCTGAGCTTGCACACTGCTGCCCCATTCTAGGACTATGTCTAGACTGCAGGCTTCTTTTGGAAGAACCTTTTTTTCAGAAGAGATCTTCCAGAAAACCTTCTTCTGAAAGAGAGCGCCCACACACAAAAGCGCATCAAAAAAGCAATCTGCTTTTTTGAAAGATAGCATCCGCACTGAATGGACGTTATCTTGCATGTAAGCTGTGATTACTATGGACGGAGTGGCCACAGGGCACCTGTGCTTTTTCCTCTTTCCTCTTCTTTCAAAAGAACTCCCTCTTCCCCGTCCATACATGCCTTTTTCCAAAAGAGCTCTTTCGCAAAAAGGCTTCTTCCTCATAGAAAGAATCATAATCATAGAATACTAGGATTGGAAGGACCCGACAAAACTCTGTAGTGTAGACATACCCTAGGTGTCCAGATACTTAAGCCTCAGAGGGAGACACAAATTCTGGAAAGACAGGCATTCCTCCCCCTAACTTGCTTGTGGGGCCTGATCTGGTAAGCTGGTTCTGAACTCACCTACTGGATCAGGCGCCGATAGCCATGCTTACACAAAACAGCCAGGGAGGAAGAAAAGGAAAATCTTCCTTCTAACTCATGGTTTGGATACTGATATAGAAAAAGTGGGTGGGTTACTGATGAGGGAGACCAAACTGCTCAGGTCTCCTTTCCACTTGAGTTAGGCTTTGAACATGGATCTCCTGCATTTCAGGTGAGTACCCTAATTATTGGGATAGGGCTAGCTTGTGAATAATGAAAAACTCATTGGGCCAGAGAGCTCAAGCATATGACTGACTCTATGGCCTACTACTTAGCACATGTACATGGGAGACCAAGGAGTCAGGCCCTCTATTCCAATTACTTTTTAAGATTTTGATCCACAGTAGAACAGCTCAGCAGGAGAGACTGAGTCTATCCTATAGCCCAGGGACTAGAGCACTCTCCTGAGGAGTGCAGATCCTTATTCACCCTCCTCAGGCTAGGAGAGGACCTGTACAAGAAGACCACCATATCTGAGGCAAGTTATGTAGCCATTGGACTAAAAATAATGAGAGCTCACAAAACTGTGCAGGCACCTCATCCCAAGAGAGGGCTTACAGCTGAGAAACAAAGCAGCAGGAGGTTCTAATTTCTCTGAGTGAAGGGGGACTTAGCACATACCTCTGGCCTTGGCATTGCCCACTCCCCATTCATTGTATAAGGAGCCTAGATGCCTAAATCCAACTGTTGACTCCTAGGGATTTTCCAAGTGCCTAACAGGCAGGGTAATCTGAGCATCACACCTAAATTCCCTTGTGAATCTAGCCCTTTGTGCCTGGAGGGGAACTGCAGTTCCCAAATGACGTCAATTGAAATGGAAAGTGCTTAGTACTTTGCAATATCAAGCCCATGCTTAGCACCAACATGATGAATGTCTCTTTTAGAACGAGCTCTGATAGTGTTTGCAAACATATCATTTCATATCCCTTGTCCCTATGACTATGAGGATTTAGCTAATCACTTGCCCAGTTTAGTTTTCCAGAACAAACATGTTTGAGTGACACAAACAGAAGCAGCTGACAAAGGTCACCAATTATGTTTTTAACTCATAATTCAAATTCACTGTTGCTCTTCAAATAAACAAACACACACCACTTTACTCTTTGGCTGGGCCCTTTGGTGCCAAATTCTGAACATTTGAAGCTGAGCCCAAACCCCCACAAAGAGTGCAATAGTAGAAATGCTGGCAACCCTCTCACTGGTAAGGCACAACCTATCACCTTGGAAAGAATGATAATTATGGGATCAGCTATTAATTTCTCAAAGAGCTTAAGATTGTTTCCATAAAGTGCTGTTATCATCTTACCAGTGTTGAGTGACAGAGCATGGTATGTTCCTAATTGTAGGCCAGATTCTATAGTCTTTACTCATACTGAGGAGTGCTTACTCATGGCTAGCAGTTCCATGAATTTCAATAGGACCAGCTGGCCTGAGGAGGTACGTCTCAGCTGGAGCAAGAGTGGTGGAATCTGGCCCTATATTAATAGGCACATAGTGGCATGCTGTCTGTATTTAACTTTATGCCCAATATAGATGAAGCAGTATCAATGAAGAATGGTTTGGAGTGAGAGGATGCTGTGCAGAACTGTTTGTTCTGTATTAGTCTCCCAATAACAAATTAGTCAAAACTAGGTACTGTTTCCCCTTCAAATGACCAGAAAAGGGAAAGAGACATTTAAGATTCTTTCCTTTCCTTTCTCCTGGAAAGAAAAAAAATGTTTTGATCTAGGGTGCTATCCAGCCAAAAATACATGCTTACTACACAGGGACATAGACCAAAATCAAATAATCTATGGAAGAGAATTTCAGGGTTGGGGATAAGGCAGGTTTGTGACTACTAATGACAGGTGCAGGTTTGTGACTACTAATGACTACTCCCACCAGCCACCCTCAGGTACTAATCAATGTGTAGCTGCAGTACACCGTTCTCCATGTCTACTCCCCAGATGGCAGGAACATACCCCATTTCATGGAGGCTGGAACTGGTTGGGAATTGGATGGACTCTCATTCAGTGCCCTGAACTCATCAGTCACCTGAGGCTCCTGTACAGAAGGGCATAACACTCAAACATTCATTTCAGGAGGGCTCATCACACCTGTCCCATCCGTGGCAAGGTGACCCAGCTGCTGTCAAGGGCTCCCAGTACAGAGCCTATGACACTCTCTTCAACCTCACCAGAGCAAAAAGTCAGCAAGGATTGTGGAGGATGCAGTGGGGGACCTAGAGGACAAAGTGCATGTGATTTTGCACCTCTCCCTGGAGGAGCCAAAACCCCTTAACAAATTCGAGTAGGTTGCTAAGTGACAGTGGATCCTCCCACCCTCACCTCTTGCTGTGGTAGTCCCTTGCTGATGTTAAGCCCAGGCCCTGCGTTTTGCTATTTTGAAATAGCGCGTCCACACTGAGTGTACCCTGAACCAAAGTTAAGGCTGGATGGAACCAGTGCCAGCAGGGCTTCAGGTTAGGACTTAGTGTGCGGGGCTGCTGCCTGAGGCTAACTGAGCTCCATGCTTAAAGGGACCCTACCCCCACCCCAGACAGACAGTTCTCAGGTGTTCCCTGCTTGCTTGTCTACCTCAATGAGGGACAGCAAAGCAGTCCTATCTTGGAATGCCTTGAGTGCCCGCACTCGGGACACCACAGCACTTGGTCACATGGAGCCAGAACTGCCCCTGGGCACGCCGGTGCATCTCGTGGGGTCGTTGCCATCAGCCCGGCTGTACTTGCTGCAGGCTGCCATCCGGGAGCTTCCATCGGGGGGCTGTCAGGATCCAGGAGAGCATCCACCCCTCAGAGGCCTCAGAGCCTCCCTGGTCCTCCCCACTGGGGGCTTGTGCCCCATTCCTTCCACTTACCCCTCCCTAGCCCCCCTTCCTGATGTCAAATAAAAGACACGTATGTTCAAAAATAGAAACTGGGTTTATTGAACAAAACTGGGAGTAGGGGATGAACCTCTGGGGAGACTGGGAAAAGGAGGTGGGAGAGGGGAGGGGGAAACCTGGGAGGAGGGAGCTGGAAGGGGGAAGCAAGGGGAATAAGGGGGAGGGGAAGCTATTTCAAATCAGAGTTGGGAGTCTCGCCAGACCAACTTGAGTTTCATGCAAACCTGCTCCCGGGTTCCCATGTGGTCTTTGGTGGCCACGCTAGCAGCTATCCTGCCATAGACAGCCGCGTTCCTCCGTCTAGTGTGGAGATCATGGATGTTGGGGGCATCCCCCCGAAACCTGAATAAGGTCCATGAACTTCACCCTGGACCAGGAAGGCACCCACCTTCTCCAGGCCATGGCAGGCTCCTGGGAGCTGGCAGAGTGCTCCTGGGGAGCAGAGGAGGGCTGGCTGCCAGTGGCTTGCTGGCTCATGTTTTGGGGCCACTGGGTCAGGGACCTCGGTAGCCACTGCTGGCTCTGGGCTGGCAGGCTTGGAGTTGGCACAGGCACTGTGGCCAAGGTCTACCCCTTTAATGGCTCCGGGGCTGGAGGAGAGGAAAGTAAGTTTTACTGGTTGTGCCCAGAGTGGCCACCAGGGCTCCCTGGGAAAGGCTGGAGGCCCCCTATTTGAAATTAAGTGTCTATGCATCACTTAATTCGAAATAGCTATTTCAAATTTGGCGTTACTCCTCATAGAATGAGGTTTACCAAATTCAAATTAAGAGCTCTGCTATTTCACATTAATTTCAAAATAGAAGTTTGCATGTATAGATGCTATTAAAGTTAATTCGAAGTAATGGCTGTTATTTCAAATTAACTTTGCAGTGTAGACATACCGTAAGGTTTTATTGATTTCTGATTCACCATTTTCAGCATTTAACTGAAGCTATGTCTTAAAACAGATTATTAATGAAAACTCATGTATGCCTGTGTCAGTGCATTTCTCAGCCAGTAGTGAGGCTGTGATGATACCAGGGCTGTGTGGACCAAGTGAAGGGAAGATGAAGGTTACAAAGATACTGGTTGGGAATGGGACAATTGTTGAAAATGCTCATTTATTTGTCTATAGTTAGTAATAACTTCTTTTTGTCTCTTGAAAGATTACACAGTTTCAGTGCTTTTCCCACCCCTGTTCTGATCCTACCATTCCCTTGCAAATGGGACTCATACAGAATTGGGAGAAGGGGCATAAAATGGAAGCAGATCCAACAAAGAGAACACTTGGTTGTCTGAGGAATAGTTAGTCGCAGCAGTATTTTCTCTCTCGGAAGATTACAGAAATGTTGTCCCTATCTGTGCATGGTGTCTGGCCTCTCCCCACACTGAACCATGCTGGGCAAGCCAGGGCAAATGGAGGTGAAGGAAGGATCAGGTCTGGCAGCTGGTCAAACAGCGCAGTGTCTCTTTGCGGTGGAGCAGCAAGGGGCTTGTGGTGCAGATCTGAAACTTCAAAGAGCCAAATAAAGTTGTGATTTTCTTTCTCTCTCAGTCCCTTTCACTGTAGTTAGGCAAGCACAAGGGCAGGATTTTCCGGTGATGGCAGAAGGTGGGGGAGGGCTGAATATCAGCTCCCTTTGCACAGAAACTCCATGTGAGCTGAGAATAAAGTCAATTTCCAGTCAAATTGCTTCCCAGTCCTGTAAATATATTTCAGCACATATCTGGAATAGCAGAAACTCCAGCTGGGTCTTATGGTTCAGGAGCAGTGCAAATCTGTTCAGTCCACCTTGATAGCTAACCTAATCCCCTCCATTCAGCAATATGTGGAAGGATAACCATTAGCTGAAACAGCTCTCTGGCATAGATTGCTGGATCTCCTCCACACGTTTAGTCTTTTCCATCCCTGTATCTTGAAAATGTCTATGTTATCTAAATGCTGGCCATGCTTTAAAGAAGAAACTGCTAACTGGGAACTGCCAGATAGTCATCTCAATTAACATTTTACATGTTTTAAAACATAGGCACAATTATCGTTCCCTTAGTAGCCTCTGCTCTGTCCTCGGGGACTGCAAAAATGGTCTGAGAACTAAGGATTGTTCAGTAGCTCATTCCCGAAATGTTGAAAAGTATCACAACTGTGGCCTTCCACAGCAAAGTTATGTCATTTAAGAGGATTTCTTGGGATCTTCAAAGGGAACAAAAATGTAACGCTCCCTGTCACAGTTCAGGGCAACTGCAGCTATACTCCTCCCTCTCAAAGGTTCAGCAAAGAAACCCACTCCAAGCTTTCATCTTCCCAACTATTGCCTCCCTTGGGTTGAGACATGTATCTCTCTCTCTTGTGACCTGGATATTTCCAGGGTGAACAGTTCCTTTCCTTCATTGTGATAGCCCCAACAAAAAAGAAGCTTTGTTCACCTTCTCTTTAGGAACAGTTAACAGTGTAATTACCACAGTTAATCTACTGCACAGCTCTGTCATGGAAGCATATTTAACTCTAAAGGTAAAATCAATAGAGAAAACATATAAAAGACCCTACACACATGCTAGTAGGCTTACCAGACATCACTCCAACTCTAACACAGGCTCTAGAAGACCAGTCCTTCAACCCTCACTCAGGGGTTTTCCTGTGTTTTCCAGTTCATAACACCCTTTGCTTGGAACAAGAACACAGTCTCATGGGGCCTCAGTAGGCAAAGTCCTTTCAACTCTACCCTAAGAAAGGGGACACTGTGGACCACAGGTCCTGTGCATTTGCTGGATCAGAAAGCAATCCCTGACTCAGTTTACTCCTAGGCTATTTATGCAAAAATCCCTTTTTTGCCTGTTGGTCCCTGCAGATTCCAGTTTGACTTTAAGCGAAGCCTTCTGGAGAAAGAGTGACGCTTCTGTGAAGATGCTACAACTGGAGTGACTTTGATTAATCACCTCTCATTGTTCTCAGTTCCTGAGGGGCTATATTCACTCTTCCCATGGAAATACTTACAATCCCTGGCACATGACAATACATAAACAACAGCATTTGTAATACAATGGACCCCTAAGGTATTAAACCTTAGCAGTTCACATTCAGAAAATCCACACACAATTCAAGTGACAATACAGGCATCTTGCTGCTATCCAGTTCATGTGCTTTGAATTGTGGGCTCCATTCTTGAACTTGCAAACATCTAGTTCGTTATACATAGGAAGGAGACACAAGGATGAAGAAAGGAACACAAAGTCAAGGGAAACTGCAACTAATTCCTTCCTTAGCAAGGATTAATGGTGACGTGCATTTCTTAGCATTGACTGAGCAGATACAAAAAAAAAAAAAAAAAAAAGAATGGGAGCATACACAGCTATTGTTGCTAAAAAATCACTAACAGAGGTCTGTAAACTGAATTGTGAAGACTAAAGCATTGCCTAATAATCACATTACATCTTAGCCACCACTTTTCACAGCACAAACTTGACCCTAAGGTGATAACTGCTGGGAGATCCTCTGTTATAATTGTCTTTAATATATGAATTGTCACAGGAATGAAAGGGTATTTTTCTTTTTCTGAAGAGATGTAAAATCCTCACAAAGGAATGCAACTGCACAAGATTTTTCCAGCACTCCTATGTGTGCATTTCCAGCAGCTTTAGAGGGTGTCAAGATGTCCCCCAGCACAGCCATCCTCTGCTTACCTGCTGTTCCAAAATGTGTGGACATAGGTCATCCCTGATTTCCTTTTCCCAAGATGCTCCATGATTTCCCTGTTCGGTAACAGGAGTTGGTTCATCATGGGAGCATAATGCCACCTCTGCATCATGTGAGATGAAATCTAGCTGGGAAGTTAGCCCTGCCTATAAAGAAGAGTGGGGAAATGAGGCACCTGAAATATAATTGTCAGAGGGGTATATCATAAGTGAAATATTTTGGTTTTCAATCACAGACCAAAAACTTTTCAATTCTGGAGCATTCTATTTTTCCACAAAAAAACCTGAATTTTCCCACAAAAAACAAGAACTAAATAGCAATGTCATTCATAGAACATTGAGAGTTAAATCAGGCGACCAGCATTTTAAAATGGTGACCGGCCGTGAATATGCTAATCAAGTGCGGGATATTTAAATGCCGTGCTTGATTTGCAGCTTCAGTATGTTTCATTTGCCTCCCTAGTTCAAACTAGGGAGCAAGTGTAGACATACCCTGAGTTACTATCCAACAGTCTTCACGAACTCCTGGGCAAAGTGAGGGGAGGTGGCTCCATGCTCTTGGAAGGGGCGGGGCCTTGAGCAGAAGGGGTGGGCTGGCAATTTAAAGGGCCTGGGGCTCTAACTGACACTGTACCAGGGTTGGCAGCCAGGAGCCCCAGGCCCCTTTGAATTGCCAGGCAGGGAAGCTGCCACCTGTGTGCCCTCCCTCCTGCGAGCCTGTCACTATCAGACACTTCTATAGGCAGAAGACAGATGTGGGTGCAACTACCGAGGCACATGCAAAGTATCTCTCTATGTTCTATTTAGGGGCAAGAAAGAGTGTTAGTTCAGGTAGCAAATTCTCAGTATTGGTTTGTTGGCAATATGCTAATTAATCAATTTACCAATTTCTTGGTTATTACTAAGTTAAACTTTCTTATCGCTGCTTCATGCATTGCCAGAGTTGAATAGTTTTCCAGTGGAGCAAATACATTTCTCTGAAATTATTGACAAAATATGGTTTTGTCATGCTGGGATGGCAAACATTTGGCACACTCAACCTGAATCATAGAGTTAAAAGCCAGAAGGAATCACCAGCTCATATAGTCTGACCTCCTGTACATCGCAGGCCAACAAACATCGTGACTTGAAAATTTTGGGGAAAGGAATCGGAGGGTTTCAAAAGTTATTTTTTGGTCTCTTCAACTTGTTAGCTATTGTTATATACAGGGTTGCCTGATTAAAATTAGGATGATTCCAGGAAAAGATGGCAACATATTAATCATAAATGCAACCATTTCCTCAACTAATCTGTTTAGGGTGAGGCTGCCCATAACTTTGATCCAATCGGCAACTGTTTAAGTCACACGCAACTATGAAACATGCATAGCTCATTTAGCTATGGAATTACTACCAACTGACTTCTACAGTTTAAATTAGCAAAGCACTCTGCGCAAGCTAAGAAAGAAATTTCTGGAACTTTTGTAACATTGCTGTGGTTAGCTTACTGCTGCCCACATACTAAAGTAGATTTGTCTAATTAATGAGTACTCCCGTTCATTGGCTTTACTTGCAATACGGTATTCTAGAAGAGACTTAAAGTTTGCCTTTCATGACTGGTAGCCAGCAGATCTATTGGAGGGGAAGAGAGGCTGGTGTTTACTGTGCTAAACTTCTTTGAGCTGGAAATAGCCCCTTCCATATTTTAAGCTTCCATTTGACAACAATTCAGAGACCATCTCATCTTCCCAGACTTGTCTCGGGTTTCATTTGGGTGGCTTTTTCTCCTCACCAGTTTAAGCACCTGTTTTTTCCTGATTTTTCCATTACCACCTTTGCTTTCTACTCTGTAGAAACAAGAAGGATTTTAGAAGAGAAAAAATGCAGAGGTTTCTTTATACAGCATTCTTAAATATACCAAGATTCCTCCACAGGAGAGAAGCTCACAAAGAGCTTTGTAGCAGAGACTGATTCCAAAGACAACATAGCATTAATTACGGGTACTTTAGGAGCTCATCTAAAGGCCCATCTAGCAAGTTATATCAAATTTGTAAGCAGATTATATCACAATTGACTCCAAGTGTGGTTTGTGTCCATGAACAATATGATTAAGGTTAATACAGTGTTCTCCTTCATTTGGAACAAGACATATGCTACAAGACAGAGACCAGGGAGGCAACATAGTTGCCCAGGATAAATATAGGGGGAGCCTGCTTAAACTCAGGCTTGTGAGCTCAATCTTTGAGGGAGCCATTTAGGGACCTACAGCAAAATCTATCAAGGGTGGTATTTATCCCTGCTTTGAAGGCAGGGGACTGGACTTGATGACCTCTCAAGGTCCCTTCCAGTTCTATGAGATGGTATATCTCCATATACAGGTTTTTTTCTGAGTAGACAGGACTGTCTTAATGGTGTGTATGTGATTGGATTAGCTAGTTTTCTTTTCTCCTAGATCTCTGTAAAAAAGCTTCAGAGGGTTGCCAAGTTAGTTCATTACAGAAAACAACCAACAAACAGTCTGGTAGCACTTTGTAGGCTAAAACTGACCATGAAAGCTCATGATACCATCTACATGTTTTTTTAGTCTATAAAGTGCTACTAGACCATTTGTTGGTTTTTTTCTGTAAAGAAGGTCCTCCTAAATTATGTTATGCCATGTGGGAAATAATCTCAGTCCTTTATCCCAGAAACAGTTACTAAAGCAATAGAGAAGAGCTGCCAAAATTGTCCTGCCGTATACAGATGCAAACCTAGTTGCGAGGCATAAGAGGATTGGAGACCAACCTGGCCATGACTGTGTCGCGAAAAATGTTATTGTGTGAACATACTGAGCTGTATTAGTTTAACTGTGTTGCATAGCTACATCAAAGCCCCATTACATGAGTTTTATCTGTATGATGGCCTGTACCCGGCACACTATTGTACTACACATTGTACAAAGTATGCCTTATGAATGATCATTTGAAAATCATAAACAGCTGGTCAATGTTGCCCTGGTAAAATATGTATGGCAACATTGCATATGAAATTGTAAGATGTCCCTTATATGTAGTTATTAAAACATATTCCAAACCCTATAGGTCTGTCTTAAACAAAGGAAGGAATGTGTGCTTGCAGTAAAGCAATAAGTAGAGTCATCAAGCAGGAAAGGGAGACAAAGGAAATTTACACAGGCAGAACAATCAGCAGGGAATATCTTTCCACATAGACTTTTTGTCTTGTGGTTCTCATCTGGGAATTTATTTCAAGAAGGGGACTGAAACTATGAAAACGAGGGACAAACACTCCCAAACACCCCTCTTCTCTCTCTCTCTCTCTCTCTCTCAGCCCACCTCATTCTCTGCACCTATAAAGACAAAAGAAAACAGCGCGTCTGGGCTGTCCGCTGCCCGCGTGCTCCGTGGCTTTGCTCCCCGTCCAGGGAGACGCGGAGCAAACCCCGTTCATAACTGTGGATCCGACATAACTGCAGATCCCAGCAGACCAGGGAGATGGGGAGCAAAGCCGCGGAGCACGCAGGCAGCAGGACAGCCGTGTCACGTCTGGGCTGTCCCGCTGCCTCTGTGCTCCGCGGCTTTGCTCCGGACGCCTGTGTTACAGCAGCTGGGGCACTGCCGGTTGGTCCCGTAGCACCGCTCTGGGTGCTACTGGACCAACCCAGCAGCATCCCAGCTGCTCTGCCCCAGGCGTCCTGATTCAGCCACTGCTGGTCAGTTTCAGCAGCGGCTGAATCAGGACGCCTGGGGCAGAGAAGCTTGGGTGCTGCTGGGTTGGTCCAGTAGCGCCACTCCTCGGTGCTACTGGAGCAACCCAGCAGCACCCAAGCTGCTCTGCCCCAGGCGTCCCCAAGTCAGCCGCTGCTGAAACTGACCAGCGCTGACTACAGGAAGCCCGAGGCAGAGTTGCTCTGCCCCGGGCTTCCTGGAATCATCCGCTGATCAGCTTCAGCAGCAGCTGACTTGGGGACACCTGGGCTATGTCTAGACTGCAAGCCTCTTTCAAAAGAGAGCGTCTAGACTGCACGTTGAACTTTCGAAAAAGCAGCTTGCTTTTTTGAAAGAAAGCATCCAGTGCGTCTGGATGCTCTCTTTTGAAGAAGCCCTATTTACATTGAAGAACGCTTTCTTTCGAAAGAGGAACTTTCGAAAGAAGGCGTTCTTCCTCGTGAAATGAGGTTTACCGCCATCGAAAGAAAAGTCGCGTTCTTTCGATTTAATTTCGAAAGAATGCGGCTTGAGTCTGGACGCAGGGGAAGTTTTTCAGAAAAAGGCTACTTTTCCCAAAAAAAAACCCTGAGTCTGGACACAGACCTGGGGTTCTTAAGTTGAATCTGTATGTAAGAACTGGCGTCCAAATTCAGCCTGTTGAAACTGATCAGCGGCTGATTCCAGGAAGCCCGGGGCAGAGCAACTCTGCCTCGGGCTTCCTGTAGTCAGCCGCTGGTCAGTTTCAGTAAAGCTGAATCTGGATGCCAGTTCTGACATACATACAGATTCAACTTAAGAACAAACCTACAGTCCCTATCTTGTACGTAACCCGGGGACTGCCTGTAGTTATAGAAAGAAAGATCCTGAAAGGATCCTGAAGTTGACCAAAATGACATAGTGGCAGCACTCCAGGATGTTAATAAATGCGTAATTACTTACCAAGAGTTCTAATATATTTATCATGTAAGTTTTACTACACCATTTGTCAGCAATCAGAATGTTACTTGAGTCTTCTGTAGTAGGGCCAAAGGCAATATGTCTGGAGCTGTTTCTGTATGTCTTGGAGATTTAAAAAAAAAACGCCCTAGCTGACTCACTGAGTTAATATTTTATCAATTTTGCCAGCATATTGTTCCGTGTCCGGGAGGCTGATATATGAAATGTCTGCCCATATTGGTAATGGCAATGATTCACTGAAGAAGTCTGATCTATTTTAGGATCACGTAACAGGATTAGGATTTCTCTACCTGGCAAATGAAATGGGGATTTCAGCTACTATAAATCGTCCTTTTTGCCTTCGCTTTCTTTTCCGTATCTAGTATGGATTTTCTTTTTGCAGCACTGCATCAGATTACCTTGTGCCCTCTGCATTTTTATTTTATTTGATTTTATTTCTGCATATAGACCAGGCAGGCACATCAAATTGACAACACTGACAAGAGCAGAGTTAATGTTTTATATATATAGTAACATGTAGTATAGTTTGTAAATATTAAATGATTTATAATATCCTTCTTATAAAACTATTTTCTATTGCCTTTTCTCCTACATTCTGTGGGTTTTAATGTGCTTGCTCCTCTACCCCATATCTTATCTGCTGGGCCATCATCATTAGACATGTTCATACAAAAGTCAAATTTTTGGGCTTCTTTCTCTCCATTTGACGAAGCTCTATACCCCAAGGGTGTGTCTAGACTACTGAGTTTTGTCGACAAAAGTGGGCTTTTGTCGACAAAACTATACCAGCGTCTACACTACCGCTGAGTTCTGTTGACATAACGTCGACAGAACTCAGCAGTTTTGTCGACGCTGGTATACCTCATTTTACGAGGCATAACACCTTCTGTCGACAGAGTTCTGTCGACAGAAGGTGTTATTGCCTGTAGGGTTGCATCTAGACTACAGGGTTCTGTCGACAAAGCAGCTTGCTTTGTCGACAGAACTCAATGTGTCTGGACGTTCTTTGTCGACAGAAGTTTTGTCGACAGATACTGTCGACAAAACTTCTTTCGACAAAACCCGGTAGTCTAGACGTACCCCAAGTTATCAATTAGTCTCCTGGGCCTCTTCTTCAAAGGGGACAGTTGCAGAGCATGTGAGGCATGATAAATAGGGACACCTGGAGGTAGATAAACTGAGGGGTGGCTCCATAACCATTTGTAACTACAGCAGTTGCCTGAGTCAGCATTTTCCAACAATTACCATACAATGGTGCTTCAGATCATAATAATGATGGTGATGATGATGATGATAATTAATGATATAGGATTGTTGGTATTGTATGGTAGTTAGTAGCCAGTGTTGGTATGGTAACATATGCCCTCAGCAGTGACATGAAGGCAGACGGAATTGGGATATGGTGACATTCAGAGGTGGGGGAGCAAGTCAGATGTGGTGAGGGAGCTGGAAATGGCACTATATGTATTTGTGCAGAAAGAACCCATGATCTTTATAGTCACTGCTGCCTTTAGCAGCATGTTTTCAAATAAATGTCTAAAAGTGATGGGTCAAAACCTCAATGGAGCTAATCACATTTAAATTATCTGAGGATTTGGTCCTATTTAGGTATAAGGCATATTTTTCAGATAAAAAAATTACTTCTTAAACAATTGTTATACTTATTGTAAAATAAGGCAAAAGGTATTAATGTAAAATAATAATAATTATTATTATGATTATTATGAATACTATAGGATTGTTGTTACTGTATGGTAGCTAGTGGCCGGTGTTATATCTAATTCAGTTAAGGTGGCATAACATCAACAAACAACAAGACCAATGTCTCTGCAATTTACCATCTTGCATTGAATGCAGTGTATAGTATTCTTCAAATATTGAAACAAGGTAGCATTTAAATTCCAAGTTTACCCAAAAGCATCGGAATGAAAAAAAAATACGGAGAGAAAATAGTTGGCTGACATCTTATTTGTGTCCTTTCTGCCTGTGTTTGGAGTCAGTGGTTTAATAAAAACGTTGCTAGAAGCAGTAATTGAGAGAGCAGTCTCTCCTCTAATTAAACTCAATGGACCAAATTCAGTCCTAGTTTAAGGAGATGTAACTTTTACGCACTGATCATCATCATTTGTTTATTTGTGAAAAATTTTGCAAGAAATATCCAGTGGCTTTGGTGGGGATCTTGAAACCTCTTCCCTTGGTACATCTGTGGCACTTTGTGCTACGTACTTTTCTCCCAGGAATGTTATTTTCACTTTGACCAATGTAATCAAATCTTGCAAAAAAAATTGTAAAAGCTCAATAAGAATATGGAATACAAAATAATATTTGAGGCCAATGCAGTGGAAGAAAAAAAATGGATGAACAATCTGTGGATACTAGGTTTATGACAATAGGAGAGAAATGTTATAGTTCATTTCATACCCTCAAATATCTACTCTTCCCTCTGGGTATGTCTACACTTGCCCCCTAGTTCGGACTAGGGAGGCAAATGAAGCATACTGAAGTTTACAAGGATTTACATATCCCACGCTTGATTAGCATATTTGCGGCCGGTCGCCATTTTAAAATGCTGGTTGCCCGATTTAACTTGCCGCGTGTAGATGCGGTAGTCTGATCCAAAACATCATTGCACGAGAAGTAACAGTTAATTCAAGGGAAAGGTTTTGGATAGGACTACCGTGTCTACATGCAGCAAGTTAAATCGGGTGACCGGCATTTTAAAATGGCGACCGGCCGTGAATATGCTAAACAAGCATGGGATATTTAAATCCCACGCTTCATTAGCAACTTTAGTATGCTTCATTTCCCTCCCTAGTCCAAACTCGGAGGCAAGTGTAGACATACCATCTCTTTGTTTGTCCAAGTTCTTGAGCTGTTGCCAGTATCCCATCTTCTTGTTCATTACAGCCTAACAAATTCAAAGGCCAGTACAGACTGACATTCACCAGTTTCTTTCTAAGTGTCTTTAATAGGAAGTGTGTCTGTTTACAGATTAACTCAGGACTAAACAGTGAACTTCCTAGCTGAAAAGAGAAAATAGTTTGATCACATTTCTCTCTCTCTCTCTTTCTATGGTGGCGGGGGATGAGGGAAGAGACAGAAGAGGAGGGAGAAGTAAAAACATTTGAATTGGCTTGAAATAAAAGTGCATACTTCATACATATTTCTAACCAACCCCAAAAAACAGTCTCTAGCTTTGAACGTGTTGAACAGGAAGCCATATAGTGTTGGTATGCTTGCTTAGCCAGTCCAAGAAACACACGTTCATATTACTTCTGGGCTATCTAAAAAGGTTTAGCGTGAAAAAGTTTAATTTATACGTAGAGCCTTGTTTCCTGTTTTGTTTTTTCCCCCCTCTCGTGCCAAGTCTGTTTTTTAAACTCTGTGATAGGAAACACATTTCCCTTTTTGTTTTCCTTTCCTCTCATTCTATTTACCCAGCTGTAGATTTTCACCTCAATTTATACCTCATGCTCCTACCTGGTTAAGAATCCAAAGACAGAAAACTGAGGCAAAGATGGATGTTGTGTTTTCATGGTTACTGAGGCAAAGGAAGAATCTGGGTGGAGGTGAGGCTGCTTTGGTATCAATATCAAGGGAGTGATGAAAAGAGACTTTTTCTTTCAGGATGTTCAGTCATGTAGATTCTAGAAAGGTGAGGCAAAGGGCATGAAAAAAGCAGTGGCAGGGGACAACGATTAGGTGAATGAGCACATGTCCATTTGAACTGCATTTATTTTCACTGAACTAGGTGCCAACCTGTCATACTAAGCTAGGAGATATTTGTACAGAGAGAAACAGGGACATAAAACCAACAAACCAAACAAACAAACAAAAACACTTGAGCCAGACTCCAAAGATGGGAAAGATTCATTTGTATTCTGAGGCTCTTACTGATCTGTTTGTGGAGCTCTCCTGTATATTTAAAGGATCATCCAGTTTTGCTGTTTATAGTTTTGTACACCACCTTCTTTCTGATTATTTTGATGGCTTGATGTGCATTACCACTAATACTGGCAAGGTTGAAAAGGATCTTTTGCTAATGTACAAGCTATTTAAACATACCAGATGAAGGCTGGCATGGTCAAAACATACAACTCTATAGCTGGGTAAGCTTTCCACCTATAAAACCTCACTCAGTTCCTGTGACATCAGCCCTTTAGTTCTTTTGCATTATTCATTCTTCAGAACTAAGGAACTGACTGTGATAAAATGTTAATTTTGATTGTTTGGGAGATGGAAATAATTTTGATTGCTTGGGAGGTATACATGTGACCTTAGCTTTTTGTACTCTATCCAGTTTAGAGCTTGAATTTTTAAGCCTGCTCTGAAGTGGCCAAAAAGACATTTTCTCCTCACTATCAGTACATTCTTCACTATACAACAGTAAAACATTCAGGTTATTTAGATGGAGGAATATGCCAAAACCAAACCAAGAGTGCTGCTATTGACAACTGGGGTATGTAATGCTTTTCTTCTGAATATCTAAAAGTGCCTATGAAAGAGAGCACAGATGTGAAGTTTTGCTTAAGATAAAAAGGGATGGTTATCTCAGTATTTGCAATAGTGTTTTAGTTTTCCTGTACCAACTAGTGAGAACACTTTGAACACCGCAAACAGATGTCAAGTTTTACTTAGTGATCTAAGTTATTGAAGATGCTCAGCATTTCTGTGGGGAAAGAGGTGTTTATAGAAGGCTTTAAATATAGGCCTGACCTCTTTAAGGAGAGAATTCTTACAAGCAGAATACATGGGACCCAATTATTTAAAGGTACGCCCTCTAGAATCCATGAGAGTTGATGGCATTCAGTACCTCTTCAAAAATGCTCAGTACCTCCACAGGCCCATAAATGCATTGGGGTCCTTTAGACTTTGTAACATCTGCCAATCGCTTGTATGTGACATGGTGAGCTCTACCTGAATGTAAAAAGTCCAGCATGTGACTGAAAAGGCTAATCATCCTTTTGCCTACCTTTCCAGCAATGTTCCCAGCTGTGTGTTAGCTAAAATGGCATCGATACAAAATTCTCCCAGCTGTCTGTGAACTAAAATTCTGGGCTAATAACTGCCACATTCACAGCATTCTTTCCACTTTACCTTAGGCCCACAAATCATTGCTTCCGGTGGTGTTTTTGGCACATTTTGGCTTTGTGAGGGGACAGTACAAATATTATTGGAACGCAGCAACCATGGCAATTTCAGAACTCAAGGGCTTTTTATCTGCCAGTTAACAAGAAAAAAGGATATACCAACTGAAAATGTGTTGGTTTTATGCCAGGATATTAAAACATTCTTTTCAGCTGCTGCTGCCATCTCTCTTATTTAAACCTATCACTGGCCTAGAAAGCAGCTTTGCCTCTTCTGCTTCTGTGGAATTCAGACCTGCAGAGGCAGGGCTGAGGTTTCTATACATACCAGTCCGCACATGGAAAAAAGATGAAGCTCTTCTTAGTTAGATGCCAAGAATTCTGCAAGGAACTCACCCCACTTCTGGACACCAAAATATAAAGGCCTCTTCAATCTGTCAAGATACTTGCAAAACAAAGTTAAATTATGACTTTTTCTTCCTAACGCTAATATTAAAACTAGTCACATCAGGCGCTATTTCAAAGGCTGAAAGCAAACCCCTGCAATAAAAGTATTGCACTGGAAACTGAATGTGGAAATGGGAATCACTGTTTGGGGTCTGGCTGAAGAATGCTGCTATAAAGTACTGACAGCTTTGAGCTTCTTTTCTCACTAGTGGTCTTCTCATGTCTATGCACACTGAGTTCATATTATTTCAATGGGATGTTACATCTTTCTTTTCATTGTTCCCTCCTTTCCTGACAGATACCTGAGGATACCCCCTTTTCCTCTGTTTTTGCATATGTCCACTACACCACAACATCAATGCAGAGCATCCTTTCTTTGACTCTACTTCAACCCCAAGTCACTATCTTTCCATCCATGGAAGGTCAGACAGGACTTTCTTCTATTTCTCAATGCGGCTTCCAAAATATCAAGGTATGGTGGTGGTCATGATGAGCAAACTTCGAATACTTGAGAGATTCATTATGGTTCAGATAAGCGCCCAAAGGTCAGGTCTTTGTTCAGGTCTGTCCAATCCCCCCAGAGCTGCAAAATTCAGCTGGTAATTCAAGGCCATACTTTTTCTTGAGCTCTGTAATATTTACTTCTGCTGCTTGTCAGTCTTTTTTTGCATTAGGATTGCAATTGTGCACAGTGGAATTTCCTTAGCTAAGCCTCATTGTACTTACTCTGTTTCAAATCGGATATATCATTACCTAGGCTGTAAAGTGGCACAATAACATCTTTTGTGTTTCAGTTTGGCCTGCCCACTTCAGAAACTACCGGGTTCCATTTCTTCTGCTTCTGACCCTTGCAGGATGCAAAAGTATAAACATATATTATATATCTACTGTCTGCTTGAAAAAGTTTGTTTGTGAATGTGTGTGTGTGTGTCTGAAGATTCCCTCCTCCCTCGATTTATATGGGTACATTGCTGACTGTTCCCCTTTGTCAGGGAATAAGGGGAAAGTGCAAAATTTGCCACATTCCTGACTCTGGCTGGCGAGTGCAGGGGGCAAATGAACCTGGACCTGCTCCAGACAGGGGTTATGCATTCCTCTCCTGGCTGGTCCCACTGGAGTTGCAGCGACTATGGAGTTGTATACATATCTTTTACACACACACACACACACACACACATGAAGTTTTACCCAGCGGGTCCTTTAATTTTTGTTTTTCTTCATTTAAATCATTGCTGTGGGGTGAGGCTGGGGATGAGGGGTTCAGTATGCAGGCTGCCCCAGGAAGAGAAAACTACTCCAGCCCTCATTCCCTGACAAAGGGGAACAGCCAGCAATGTTCTCATATAAACTGAGGAGTGGAGCTTCAGTCACCCCTGCCTTCCTAAAGTGCTCCTGAGGTGTGAGATGCTCAGGACTGAGGCAATCCTGGATGGTTTCACCCTGCCTGGTGATTTTGTCTCTTTTCTAAATGGTTTTATGAGAAGCAATCACATTCCACGCACTTCCCATATTCCTGGCACAGCCAAAACCTTACCTTGTTTTAAGTTCTGATAAGAGGAAGCTGTATATCAAATTTGGTGGCCTTAGTTCTTACCATTAAGCAGGAGTCATTGAACAGACAGACAGACAAGTGGATGCACAGAGACAGACACAGAGACAAACGCACTCAAATACACACACACACACATTAAAAGATTTACGTGGCTTGCTTGGATCTTTCAGGGCAGGGGGCTAGGAGTGTGGGGGCTGCAGGAGTCAAGTTGGAAGGTGAGGGGTTCAGGGCAGGGGACTGAGGGTGTGTCCAGGACTCTCAGTTAGGGTGTGAGGAGATGTTCAAGTCAGGAGGCTAAAGATATGGAGGGTGCAGGAGGTGGCTTCCCACAACTGACTTCCCACAAGTTGCCTGGGCAGTGACTCTCTGGGATTAGCCATGCAGTTGGGAAGCTTATCTCCACCCCTGCTTTCTGCTGGCCCAATGGAGTTATGGCTGTGCTGGTTATATCTTGCTCCTTCTGCCCCCCATGGTCATTAACACTACAACTGTCCCTGCTAGCAGCCCCTCCCTTTCCATATAATGGAAAACAATCGCATTCCAGGCACATCCCATTGTCCTGGCATACCCAAATCCTGACCTTGCTTTAAGTTATGATAAGAGGAAGCTGCCTGCCAAATTTGGTGGTCTTTACTCTTACTATTTAGGAAGAGTTCTTGAACAAATAGACTCATGGAAGGGAAACCTCGCTCACCCACCCACAGACAAACAAACTCTCTCAAATATACATAGATTATTAAGCAAACAGAATGATTAATAGGTTCTGGATAACCCCCTACCAATGCTACTTTAGGAAGTGAGAGAAATTAGAAATGATCCTGCAACCTAGATCTCCTGCCCCGTGTGGCTGTGCTGTATTGGTCATTTTAATTCAGGGGCTGGTGTTTCCAAATGCTGCAAGGGCTTGATCCTTTGCTCATTGAAGTTAATGGCAAAGCTCCCATTGGTTTTAGTGGTGCATGATCAAGGCCAACTGAAGAATTCTCATTGAAGTCTATAGGATTTATGTGCATAGATAGCTAGCAGAATTGAGTGAGAAGGATAGAATTTCCAAAAGTGCTCAGTGTTTGCCTAATTCGGCGGCCATAATAAAAATCCCACTGTCAGCGTGAGGCCAACACTGAACACCTTTGGGAATCCTGTCCTTTGTGTTACCCACTAAAGAGACAATGTCTTAAAGCTTGTTCAAAGTATGTAATATGCTGATAGACGACCCAGAATACTAAAATCTGGTATCAATTCTTAGAACTGCATTGAGCCAAAGGAGTTTTGCATTGCTGATTTTGGAAGCCTCACAGATAAAGATTTATAAATAGGGCTTGAAAAGACTGGCATTCAGATTGTGAGCTTCCTGGCCTGGAAAGCACAAACCCATGAGGAAACGTACCATTGTGATTTTTATTTCTATGTTGGCAGGAGCATAAAAGCATCTCCTTTTAGATCAGCTCCTATAAAAGGCTGGAAAAACACAATCTCTCTCCATCACCAAATGAATCAATTTTTAACTCATCTCTGGAGCAGAAAACAGCATAAACCCTTCTCCAGGGGAGACTATAGCTTCCACAGGCCCCTTGGTGGGTGGGCCAACTTCACACTCCTGGAAGAGGCAGGACATCAAGTAAAAGGGTGGGATTGGGCAGCAGCAAGAGCGCCCAGAGCCCCAGCCCCTTTAAATTGTGCTGCGTGGCATTGTCCAGGGCACCACTGAGAGTGGGGAAGCTAGCCCTTAGTCCTGCTCCTTCTGTCCGATCCCCTGGCCCTTCCAAGGGAGTCCAGAGCCGAGCTCCTCCTCCCACCCCTCACACTCACACATTGCCCAGGGCCAAGCAACGTCTGTCACCAGCCGTGGTACAAACTGTTCCTTCAGCTGTCTGAGATGCTTACCCATCACCTGTGTGGGAGGCTGAATAATTCCTTACACAGCCACAAACCCACAAAGCTGCTGTGGGAAGAGCCATAGTCTGTCTCCAATAGATTATTCTTCCAGAAAACAACTGGCTTCATTAATTCTGTACTTCACTCATCTGACTGATATGGGTGTTATTTCCTTTTAAACCTTCATTCCTTTCATTCATTTTCCCAAGCAAATCTGTGACATAGACAAGGTTGCACATATTCCTTTGATCACACAAAAAAATCAAGGAATTAACTTTTTTTGAAGTCCATTGCAGAGGAACGCTTGTGTCTCAGTTCAATACATTGTCCCAGTATTTTTCCTCTTGAGAGCCAACGAACACCAGGAAGGAACTACTTCTTGTCACGATCAGACCCCTTTTCTTAACACAGTTTTGAAAACAGATGTGTGAAGAGGCTGAACCTTGATGTGGTTCAGAAGAGAAGAGATTCACTGCAAAACTTCACCAAATCTTAAATCAGAGCTTTAGATGCCATTAGTTCTCTGTGGATCATTCACGCAGGGAGTCCCACCCAGCACACAGAGCAACTTTCTTTATCAAGCCACACAGAGCTGCTTTGGGACCTGCAATAGATGGAGCTCCAACTGTGCAAAAGCACACCATGCGCTCACCTGGAATATTTTTGTCTTGCACATAGCACATTGAACATTCCTGGTGCCATCTCATGCCAGAAAGAGGGAAATAGAAAATCTTTGAGAACCACACCCTTCTATCTGTATTTCACAAAAGCCAAGAAACATTCATCATGATCCTCAATGCTCATACCAACTTGAAAAGAAAGAGCATCCCTGTTTTTCAGATGCTGTACCAGTGTATTTTCCTCATTTGTTGCTATCACTTCAATCTTTCCCTTCATTGTGTTGGTAGTGGTATGGCTCTGCGTTTGTTTGCATCCGTTTCCCCGTGCTGTGAAGAGGATGCCATTTTGTAAATCAAAACAGCAGCGTTCTCCTGGTGTGGAGTGTATGAAGCAAATCAAGACCCATTTGGGGGCCAAATCTGGCCAGTTGGACCTGTGACCCGTCTGCCAATGGTGCAACTACATTTGCAGGTCACAACCCACAGTTTGGGAATCACTGGCCTAAGGGATCAGTGATGTTTTGGCAGCTCAGTGTATTAAAGCCAAAGGAGTGCAGGTGGTGTTATAAGTTATTATTCAGACAAGAGGAAATCCAGACTCTGACTCATCCAGACTCTTAGCTGGCACTGTCTGACCAGCCCTGATTCTAATGATTATTTTTCTCTTGTTCTGATTGTTTCAATACTATCATTTGATTCTCTAGCTTTGAATCTTACAATAGTTTGTTCTCCAAGTCTTTTAGATGTGAAAATTGGCATATTCTATCATTTATTCTTTTGAAGTAAAATTTGACTTCATAATAGGGTTTTTATGTCTACTGTTAATTTCTATTTGTATTATGAATTATTGTTTCAAATACCTTTTTTTAAATTTTCCTTTAGCTTTTTTATTTTATGGACATTTTTCCCAATATCCTTAGATTGCCAAAGGAAGCTAATTAAAGCAGTCTGTACATCCAGAACATCTCCCATTGCAAACAGAGCTAATTTCAAGTTCCAATAAAAGATCAACAGTTGCACTACTTCTGTGTTTCCATGGAAGCCTTTGCTATTTTCAGTGAAAGTATTTTTTCATGCTTTGCAGATACTCCAGTTGGCTCTCTCATTAGCATTGCAAAACCTCAGCAGTGCTGTATTTAGAAGGAAGAACTCGAAGAACAACCTTTAACAAAGACATGTCTTGAACCATCCTTATTTCATGTGAAGTTCAGAGTATGTTCTCCTGTTAGTTTGATGAGTGTCTCTGTAAAATCTGAAAAAAACAATAATGTAAATTGTAACCAAGGAACCACAATCCCTGCTAACTCTTTGAATCCTTCCAGTAAATACTCTTTTGGGAAATGAGCCTTAATAAGTATATAACTTTCTCAAAGCTGTACATGTTTATATATACATATGCATCTATATCAATGACTTCATTGTTTCTCAGTGTGGAAAACTTAACCAATTATCTGTGTATAATTGGGAAGCAGTTGAACTTGTTTACTCCTATTCCTTTCTCATTTGTGATCTCAGGGGCCTCAGGGTTTTCAATGTTTTATTTACAACTTAAGCAAACAGTACCATTTACATTGTATTTGCACAAGTGAGGCCTGATTCTGCCAAAGGACCAGAGACCTTTAAAGGAACAGACTCAAGTTTGTTGTTTTTGTTGTCTGTTGTCACAATTTAAAATCTGTTTGGACTCTCAGAAGTGATCCCCTCTTATTGAATTGTCTCTCAATTATTTCATATAAAATTTGTTCAGTTGTAAAAACGTGTTTTGTTTTGTTAGCTGTCAGCCCAGGATCCTCCTAGGATGTGAAAGGCAAGTTGTGCTCTTGCTAACCGCAATAAACCTACCCAAATGGAGTGGGATTTAATTGTGGATAAAGCAGGAGATTTTCAAAGGCATAATGGGCAGTGAGTCACCTAACTTCTGGTGACTCATTGCCATGGGTGAAAGTAACTTATATTTCTTACAGGTGCTGTCCTATCAAAACCTGCCCTGTCTTGCAGGGGAGGGAGGAGATGAAGACAGGGGGTGCATTGCACTACAACAGTACCTGTAAGGTATTTAAATGTGGGGTGGGTGGAGTGCAGGGGGCTCAGGGCAAAGGGTTGGGGGATAAGGGGATGCAGGAGTCAGGGCAGGGGGCTGGGAACATGGAGACAGTGCTGAAGGCAGGGCAGGGAGCTGGGACTAGAGGGAGAGTGTAGGAGAGTCCATGGGTCTGGGTTAACTTACCTGGCCAAGACGAGGCTGCTGCAGCTGGGCAGCCGCAGCTGGACAGGGGCCAAACCTGGCTCACCACAGCAGATTCAGCCTTCCCTACTACCCCCACTAAGTTAGGAGTGGGCAGGGCCAGGATGCTATGCCCAGATGGGGGCCACCACCAGCCATTCCCATGGCAGATGAGGGCCAGACCGCAGGGCTGGATCCCACAGCCATGGCCAGACAGGGGCCAGTTTCCGCCCCTATCCCCTACCCGACTCTTTAAAGTGCCCACCATGGGGCCCACTCTTTAAAAAGCATGCACTCGGCCATCTCTTGCTGGAGATGCGCCCTGGGGTGCACCCTCTTAATTTCACCTCTGCTCAGTGCCCTTTGTGCTTCTGAAAATCTTCCTCAAGCTGCAATTTATAGACCAGCAGCACACACTTTTTGCCCGGGCTTACTGGTTATGCAGAAGGAAAAGATTGCATAGCTTGTTTGCCAGATTCCTGCTAGATTTTGCTGGGTTTGCAATTAGGGGGAAAAAATACTTTTACTTTAATTTGAGCAAATGTGATCATTAAGTCAGTGAGAGACAAAAGACATGGAGCTCTGTGATGCCATTTTTACAGAACTACTTTTCATAAGCGCACCATAGTTCGTTAATTAATGCCTATTACGCCCACGTCCAGGTTGTCAGGTCCTGGGGCTTTGCCATTTTTCAGAGATCTGATGGCTTCACTGATTTCTTCTTTCTCTGGTGGATCAATATTAATATCAAGGTCCTCCTCAGCTTCCTGAATGTCCACTTCTTCTTCAGGTGGTGGTCTATTCAGAACCTCTCTGAAATGTTCTGTTCAGCGTGCTTCTTGATCTGTCTCTGTTGACAGTAACTGCCCTTGTTTGTCCTTAATGGGGACACTCGTTCTGCCACAATACTTGCCACAAACAAGCTTGGTGATTCTGTACATATTTCCTTGCTCCCCTTGATTAGCTGCAAGGTCCTCCGTAAAAGCTTGTTTGTCTGCCCTCACTAACTTCTTTACTTTTCCATTTGCCTCTCTGTAATTCTGCTTGTATCTTTCTTGAATTCTAGCCAATATGGCATCTACCAGTCTCTTCTTTATGTCCCGTCTCTCTTTGATGGCTTTCTATGTATCAGGCTTAATCCACTCCTTCCTCTTCTTCCTATCCTTGAAACCCAGACAGGCTTCGCTGCTCTTTGTGTAGACTGATGCAATCTGTTCCCATGCCATGTTGATTTTATCTGTGATACCGGTAGATACGTCATCCCTTAAATCTTGCAAAGCTTGGAATCTGTTCCTCAATTGCATGGTGAAGGCAGTCTTTGTGGTGACATCTCGTAGCTTATCAGCAGTGAAGTGTCTTTGTATGGATGTCCCAATACCTGTTATTCGCAGCTTAAGTTTCACAAGTGCCATCACTAAATGGTGATCACTACCAACGTCCGCTCCTCTCCTCACTTTCACATCTTGCAAGCAGCGTCTCCATGTACCGTTGATCATCAGATGGTCGATCTGGTTCTTGTCTCTGCCATTTAGTGAAAACCAAGTCAGCTTATGAATGTTGAAGTGTGGGAAGAGAGTCCCTCCAATGACCAGATTGTTGACGGAACAACATAGCTCCTGCTGACAGTGTCTAAGGGTCACTGAGACACACAAGCCCCCCAACCGTGACAAGGTAGCGATCCATTGGGGGGAAGTGAACCATACCTTACTCAATAAGTAACTGAATCTAAAACAAGCACCTTACCCCTTTTTCATGTGATTTTATAGTTATCTAGCAACTGTGGATTCACTCTTGATTCCACAGTAGTTTTTTCCTATAGCTGCTACCCTATTAGGCATGACAGTTTATCTGTATTCACATATGAAGTTTGTGTTCCAGTGTCTTCAGAGCCCTTATGTATTTCATGGCAAATACTTCATTAAAGATGGACAGATTTTATTTCACTTTATTTTAAGAGAAATAAAATCCTTTTACCCATTATTAAAAAGTAAGCCAAATCTTGTCTTAATTTCTAAAATGCTAGGAAAGGCTTTTTAAAAAAAATTACATGCCTTTGAATTTCTGTATATCAGATAGCTCTGGAAACAGATGTATCAAAATATCATTAGAAAAGGTCTTCTTGTGGCAGTGCCAGATGGGACCAGAAGCAGAAATACTGGAAATCTGGCAAGAAAATCTTGTTTTCATGTGATTTCCAGCCCAACTTCACAGCATTAAGAGGTTTGGCTCATTCAGACAAGATCTGAATAAGGCTTTGAACTTTCTGATGCCTGTCTGAACCCAAAAGCCAAATCCTTTTAGGTTATCCGTCCCTAAACTGAATGTCAAATACACCAAAGGCAGGCCAAAAAGTCTAGATATGGAATTAAGCAATAAAAGTTTAATCCACTTTAAATTCATCCTCTATTACAGATTAATTTCCATGTGTTGATAAACCCTATATCTTCAAATTATACAACTATGATAAATTACCTAAAACTGCGCAGTCAGCTAGATTGCTTCAATAGGCCCTGGCTCACGTGGCCTTTGTGTTAGATGAGCCTTTTCTTGTTTCTGTGGTTAAAAAACACACCACTTTAGCCAAGTTATAAGCCTTTGAAAAATCTCAGTTTACACATGCTCAGTAGGGGATTTCTTAGAATTTCTCTATTAGATACTCCAAAGATTTTACTCTCGCTGAGGCCTTGTCTACACTAGAAAGAAGATATAGCAGATGGTATTGGGTTCCCTGGTATGACTACATCTAGAGGAGCTGCACCATATGCCACCAGAAGAGTTCTTTTGCCATTTACTAACTCCCTGAACAAAATAAGATATACCCTCAAAACAATTTTTTGACAGTATAGTAGGATGAAAGACACTAGGACTTTCGCCATCAAAGCTACAATGGTTGGGAGGACAGGCAGGCTGGTTCTCATGCCTAAGCACTGTAGCTCTGCTGACAAAAATGTTAAATGTTGCATCCCCTCACAGATCCTAAGATTGACAAAACAGCACCTGTGCCATCCTCACTGAGCAACTAAGTGTGCTCCAGTGCAGAGATGCAGGGGCACAGCTGCACTTTCTCCACAGCTACTTCTGGGGGTGGGCCAGCCACTGGAACTGAGAGCAAGGAGCCAGTCCATCCTGTGTTCTCAGTGACCCCATGCAATGGGATTCAGGCAGCAGAGAGGAGGAATGCAGAGGACCGGGGGGGGGGGGGATGGAGAAAATGAGTATTTGGGACAAGGCACCTGGGAGGGAGGACAGAGGTTGGTCATGGTGGTAGAAAGAGAGAAACAGGGAATAAAAGTTAGTGGGAGAAGGAGCCAGGAAATGGAAGTTGGGGCTGGAAAGTGGGAGCCAGAGGGGAGGAGGAAGACTGGGACTCAGAAAAGAAGCCTGGAAACTAGCACTGATTGAGAAAGGAGAAGGGCACTGGGGTGAGAAGCCAAAAATGGGGAAGAGACAGGACTGGTAAAAGCACTGGTTGGAGAAGATGGAGCAGAAGAGGTCAAGCTCGGGAGGAATAAGCTGTGTGGTGCAGATGATGGCCGGTGACAGCAGAAAAAAGCAATAGTCAATGGCAGCAGAGAAAAATAGCAACAGTTGTGAGTCAGTTGCAGTGTTGGTAGCAGCAACCAAGATAACGTATCTCTTTTCCAACCAAGGATTTTCCAACACAGCTAACTGTGAGTTGTGTGCAGCAGGAGGAAAGGGAAGTGCCATGTTAGAGGAACATTTGTTCATGGGCCTTTGACACATCACGATGGGAAACTGGACACTGCCCAGCACAGTATTGCAGAAATTGTAATGGTGATGTTTTCCCAAATTGTTGTTCCCCGATTCTGTGCTTCAGAGCGTGGGGGCATCAATCAGGTCTGTTCTGTATTGTTCAGAGAAACCCCTAGATAATGAATCGGGCCTTGTTGCTGTTAACTCCACCTGGCAGAAGGGTTAAACTGTGCTAAAAGCCACATTCCAATGAGCTTTTCTTTTGTTATTCTGTTACTGTCCACGAGTTATTCAAATACAGAATTGATTTTGTCACTTAGGAGAAAGAGTAATGCAGAAACAAGGAAAACCCTGCAATTAGCTTGTCCCCAAATCCAATTTACTGCACTGCTCTCTGAACAGCATGTCTTGCAGCTGCAAGTGCCTGCCTTTCAACCTGATAAGGGGAACTGTACATGTGGAAGGTTCCCACTACACTTGAATTATCACAGAGACAGTCTAACCCATAACTATTAGACAATATTAACCCTTTCTATTCTTTGCCGCCTTGAAAAATTGAATACAAAAATGTGCTGTTTTTTTTTTCCAGTGAAACCCTATGTTTGTAGCTGAAATTATTTGCTGCATTTCAGTATGGCAGTACAGCAAACAGCTTCAGCATTAGATAAACTCAAAGAAAGAAGTACATTCACTTGTCCTTCACAACATACCATAATCAGCATCTGCAGAGATTTTTCTCAGGTAGCTCAGTTTCCCACATTGATTGCAATCCTTGAAAAAAGTGCTTGCTGCAAACAACTGTCCAGATAATGCTGCAAATTCCAGCCTAATCAGAGAAACTGCCTATTCACTTGAACAACAATCACGGGCCTGGGAGACTCCAGCCTCAGACTGCTGTCATGCCTTGGCTCATTAGTCCCATGTGCCCCTGAAACTAAACTGTGAAAGGGAAGTTTAGCTCACAATGCACTGGGCAAAATCTGAATTAAATTCCAGCGTGGAACCAAAAATAGAACACATTGAGGTCCATTTTTTTTGTCGGGAAAAAATGCCTGGACCAGAAAAAAAAATGCTTTTCTTGGTATTATTTAATGTGTTTTTCAGTCTAAAAAGCTAGAGATTTTTGGCCTCAAGGGGTGCTAGCCTGTTACCGTAGAGACTGTTTCTTTTAGAGGCAGTGGAGTGGCAGAGGGCATGCCTTTGCTGCTTACCTTGGCAACCATGCATTGCTAAATGCTCTTCTCATGAATGCGAGCCTTTCACTGCCATTAGCAGTTGCCCACAGGTACAAACATTCTTTCATGAAAAGGTCCAGGGGAATGCACAGTGCGTCGATGGAAATCAAGATGACAAACAAAAGCATATTATGCAACAGAACAGTTATGTAAAAATAGATTTTTAAACCAAGGTGCGTCTTTAATGACATTGATCCTGGACGTGGTCATATTTCCTGTTCCATTTATATCCTCCACAGCCATACCAACTGGTAAGGGAGGGAGGGTGCTGATGGAGAGCTCAACAGGATCTTCTTGTTGCTGTCATTGCTGAGTGGAAGACCATTGATTCTGAACTTGGACTAAATACACTGGCCAGGTTCATAGGAACAGCACAACTCCAGCCGTCTCTCTTACTGGCCTGGGGCACAATAGAAACAAGAGCAACATAGCTCTGAGTGTCTAGGTAGCATCTCTAGCTCTCCCAGTTCAGAGGCATTCTTTATGGTCTTGCTAGGCAAACACTACAGGCAAAATTCTCAAAATATTTACCAGTACACAGCCGTTGTGCTGGAAAAACAAGGGGTTTGTTGTGCCTTTCCTATAAATGACACTGTTGTGAGTAGTGGAATAAGTTCTAAAATTAATTATTTTTTCCCCTTTTGTAAACTGAATTTTTACACATTTCCATTGTGGCTTTTCTATTACGCCTGGTGTTAACTTTAACCATTTGTGCAATTCAATGTGTGCCTCAGTCCAGTAATTGTAATTGCAAGACACTGGTCAATCCACATTGAATTGCACACCTATACAGATATAAACACAAGTGAAGATTTTAAAGCCCGAAAGGCAGCTAGGTATTCAACTCTCAATCAGTGTCAATGGGATTTGGCCACCCACCTCCCTCCTTTTTTGCCTTTCAAAACCTCTTCCATAGTCCATAATTATATACGGTAATATCTAGCTAAACGAGCTAATGACTAGGAGGATCCACTATATATTATTGAATGTTGCTAATTAGTGAATATATGAATATAGCACATAGGATCAAAGGCAGGCAGAGTGCATCACAAAATACATGAAGCTCATTTACTCTGTCAGTTATAGTGGGTTTAACTATTCATGATAAAACTCAGATTTAGATTTAAATTGGTAATGTAGTGCATTTTGTAAAGATAAAGAACTCTTAAGAATACGAGATCTTTCTGTGGGTGCATCTGCATATCAGCCTAAACTCGAAATAAGATACGCAATTTGCACTACACAAATTGTGTATCTTATTTAGAAACTATTTCAAAATAGCTTATTTTGAAATTTGGCTAATCTACACAACACCAAATTTCAAAATAATGCACTATTTTGAGCCATCCCTTATCCCTCATCCAACGAGATTTATCGGGATGGTGAAATAATGTGCCCATTATTTCAAAAAATATTTCAAAATTACGGGTGGCTTGTGTAGACGTAGGGGAGCTATTTCGGGATAGCTCCAGCATCCTGAAATAGCCATGCAGTGTAGACGTACCCAATGATATATGAGATTAAATCTTGTTGAAAGGAAGGGGCAAAGACCACCAGTGTTTCGTAGGGATTGTAAAGCATGGAGTGAAGCAAAGCACACATCCCTGAAATGTAGTCCTGATCCTCTCATACAAGTGAGCCAGTGCCAGATTTGTACTCCTCTGCTGGGGTATGTCTAGACTGCATCCCTCTGTCAGCAGAGGGATGCAGATTAGGCAGGTCGACATTGCAAATTAGGCAGGGATTTAAATATCCTGTGCTTAATTTACATAAAAATGGCCACCGTGTTTAGCCGACTCAGCACTTTGTCCGCAAAAAGTGGCAGTCTAGAGGGGGATCTGTCGAGAAAGAAAGCCTTTTTTGACAGATCCCTTATGCCTCCTCCAATGAGGTTTATAGGATCTGTCGAAAAAGGCTTTCTTTCTCGACAGATCCCCCTCTAGACTGCCGCTTTTTGCTGACAAAGTGCTGAGTCAGCAAAACGTGGTGGCCATTTTTATTCAAATTAGGCACCGGATATTTAAATCCCTGCCTCTTTTGCAATGTTGGCCTGCCTAATCTGCTGACAGAGGGATGCAGTCTAGACATACCCCTGGTATAAAGTTGCCCTGAATCAGCTGGACAGACCAGTGAAAGATTCCCTAATGAAAATCCGTCCATGGCACAGAGTCGCCATAGTAGCTCCCATACCATCCCTCCTCCTAGCCCCCATTACAGTAAATGGGGAGAAGGAGAGTTGCCCCGGGGGCTGGCAATGTAAAGGTCCTGGAGATTTAAACAGCTGACTGCCAGAATGGTCCCTTGGCAGCCGTTGGCAGATAAATGATATTAGAACATTCTGAAGTAATCAGATCAATGCAGGAATGGCCTCAGCATTGGAGAAGACAGCACAGCTAGAGGTTAGGATCTGAGCACACACATATGAAAACACACTTGTCTCTCTCTACATACAGATACACCAGCCTCTCTGTAAATAGCCTCTTACGTGTTCATATGGGAGAGGCCAAAGGTGCAATGATTTACCCTCTAAACTCCATAGAATATATTCCATATCTTTTTAAAACCCAGGGAAGTGTCAAAACCAGTCAAGTTATTTGTGTGATACAAATACTGCTCTGAGACACTGTGTCTTGGACTCATTCAAACAGTTGAAGGGCCAATGGTGTTTGGGCCAATGGTGAGGGAAATGGGAAATCTCAGAGAGCCACCATAGCTTTCATATTTTTTGCAGCTCAGCAAGAATCTATGCTGAAAGCCAGTGGAGGAAAAAATATCTCCCAGCTTCGTGAGTGGAATTTTATTCCTTGTTCTCCCTTCCCCGTCTCCTTTTATTTGTTAGATTAAAATGTTGTTTTCAAACATCTCAGGTGCAGCCACTTCATTCTGCATTAGAATTTCAGGCAGCCTCAAACCAGTGACTGTTCCATTTTGTCAAGCAAGTTGGTGCTGAGCAGTGATCCAACCCCTTGGAAAACAACATGGAATTGGCCCAAAAAGCAAAGCTCACCAATCTAGCTCTGGTTTCCAGATTTTAAAGCCCGTGACAGGCCTCATGAACAAGTTGGGGCTCCAAGCATGTAAACCCTTCCCTGCCAAACAAAACACACAGAGCACTTCAGCAGGTATAAGAAGCAGCAGCCACACACTGAGCAAGAGCTGAGAAAGCAATCAATCACTGAGCCTCCTGGATGTTTGTGGAGAGACCAGAGGTTAAGCTGAGAGGACATGTGGAGTGAAAGAGCCTCCAAAACCTGATTGGGAACCTATGAACATCCTTTTGCTGGCTCCAGGATCTAACAGATTTGACATGAGGGGAAATCTTACACTGATAGAAAAAACATACACAAATGTCTCTTTTAAATATACTTTTCCCCTATCCAGAATCCCAGACAAGTGGTTTTGAATTCTTAGCTTATAAGGTAGGTAAATTTGTGTTTGACTTCACCCAAAAATAGAAAAACTGGCAAAGGCAGAGCAAATAACAAAGCAACCTTTTACTTTGGGAAGATTGAGTGTTCTCTGGATCTTTCCCTTTTTTCCTTCCTACCTCCAACCTCTTTACATAGACATTAATCCCTAGAGTGACACAAGTGGAGACTTTTCAGTGCTCTGTGCAAGCCAAGCACTACTCCAGCAGTTTTGTCACCTCAGTGGTCAACTCACTGTCAAACTATTTTTATATCTTTGGACTACAAAAGGGCATGCCCTTCTCTCTTGGAACACTGAGGGAACACTTTTTTTGGTATCACAACAATTGTGTTTGTGATATCTTAGTCCACTTGAGAATGCTGGGTTGGCAGAGACAAGGTAGGTGAGGTAATATCTTTTCCTGGACCAACTTCTGTTGATGAGAGACACCAGCTCACAAGACTGACATAGCTACACCACCACCGCACACTGGCTCTTAGCAACCTGGATTGTTAACAAATTCACTTCACATCATACTTTTATGTTGTTGTTTATTTTACTACTGTATTACTCATATGTTTACCATGTCACATCTATTTTTGGGACCAGCCAAATTTACTTCTGTGGTTATCCCAGCAAAATACAATTCTTGATTCTTATTATACTGTTCCTAAATTATTTCTCCAAAGAAATGTGTTTTCTTACTGCATCATTGGGAGAATCTATATGCAGTCTTTGTTTCATGCATTTTACAGACAGGGTAACATTTTCAAAAGTGCTTTTGCGATGTAGGCACCCAAGTTTCACCTTGTATCATGCTTTGGTTCCCAAGTGACTTAGGAATGTTTCAAAGTGTTACCCAAACCATACCACTCTGTCTGATTCACTAGCAGTGCAAGTGGTTGTGTTACCTTTTCCTTTATTGTGAAGTAAAATAAATCACTTTGGGTTTTCTTGTACTTTCCTCTGAAACATTAGCCGCTGTTTGAAACAGGATACTGGTCTAGATGGGTCTGCAAGTCTGATCCAGTCTTGCAATTGCTATATTCATTTCTCTTTTATATATATATAAACATCTTGGCAAGCAGCAGTGAAAAGGTGCATTTAAGAAAGTACTATTTCTCAAAAACACCTGAGTATGGGAGGGGGCTTTATATATTAACGATTTTCTTTACTAATTCAAGTGGCCAAGCTCCTGTTGACTTCAATGGGAATAGTCTCAGGCCCCATATTTATTCAAGCACTGAGTCCTATTCAAATGAGGCAGATTATTAAAACCCAGTTCCACCCTCATGTACATGGAAGGTTCATTGAAAGTTTCATCCATGCCAGCGAGGACAATGCGGACCTAGTATCATTCACTCTAGCAAAAGCAAAGTTTGAAGATGACCAGGTGATTTCTGTCCCATTTTTATGAGATAATCTTCTCCATACTACATGAAGCTTCTGACATACAAGTATTTGAAAAGCAAAAAACTTGCCTCATTAGGATGTTAAATATCCTAACTCTTCTGATATTGCACTGTTTGCCTTTAAGGTATCTATAACACTGCCATAGCAGAACTGCAGCACTGGGCTTAAAATACCAGTGGAGAATAAGCTCTTCAAATAAGAGTGTTGGATACATTACTGCTTCTGAGTCAGGGTTCAATTTCCTTTAGAGAATACTGTATGTATGTGTGTGTATCTACCTACTCATCTGCTCATAAGTGCTCTTTTTTTTAAGCATTTACCATCCAGTAAACACCAACATTCTAAGGGTTAAAACCATGCTTCACATTTTCGTCCCAAAATATCTCCAATGAACCCATTATTAGCAGTGCAAAAAGCAACCTGGAAAAAGAATATTCTCAGGGAGCTTGATCCCATAGAAAGGTACAATTTATGCAAACTAATACAGGTTCAGCCTCTCTAATCTGGGACTCTCTGATCCAGCAGCATCCGTGGTCTGACAAGACCATAGATGTTGCCAGATCAGAGAGCCCCTAGACCAGAGAGCCTTGGGAGGCTGGTGGCATAGAGCCTGGTGGCCAGAGCTGGCCAGGGACCTGGGAGCCTGGTGGAGCCCATAGGCTACAGAGCCTGGCAACATCCCCAGAACAGCCAAGCCTAGCGGCAATGGCAGCCCAGAGCAGTGGAGCCGAGCATCCCAGCTCAGAGCTATGTGCCGGGACAGGCCTCGGGGCCTGGTGGTGGCCCCTGGAGCAGGGGTTTTGGTAGCAGGGAAGCTCTTTGATCTTACTCCTGGCAGGAAGATCTGGAGACAATCAGATAGGAAAAGGGTGAATGGTGGTGCCTCAGAATGAAGGATGGGGATCTTTCATTATATATATAACAAGTTTGGACTAGCTGAGGGAATATAAGGAACTTATGGTTCAGTGGTATGAGAAATTCCACTTCTCCCTCTCCCACCAAATCCTGCCACCAACTGAAAAATCAAAGTTCTGACAAACCAACCAAAGCCAAGTCAGTCAGAACTAAGGCTATTACGGCACTTCTACACTGCAGCATTGTTTTGGAATAGCTGACATTATTCTGAAATAACATAGTGCATGTCTACACTACAAGCCTTTATTTTGAAATAATGGTGAGCTGGAGGACTTCTTACTCCGACTTATGGTAACCCTCATTTCATGAGGAGTAAGGGAGGTTGAAGGAAGAGTGTTCTTTTTTCAACTTCCTGCTACATGGACAGCACCAAAAGCCAAGTTACACTATTTCGACTTAAGCTATGCAATTGACGTAGCTGAAGTTGTGTAGCTTAATTCGACTTTAGCCCTGCTGTGTGTACCCTTAATTCCCTCCATAATTCATGCCTTTTTGCCTAAGCTTTGCAACACTTCACACATGCCTCTTTAACCTCAGGACTTTTGGCAATGCCACGGCTGTAAGCTCCACAGCTATGAAACTGCCAATGGAGAGAATAGGGACATAAGTCTTGTACTGGAAGCTGCATAGAGGACAATTCTTGGGCCCTCTCATTATGCAGATTCATTTAACAGAGAGGATACATCTCTCTCTCTCTCTCTCTCTCTCTCTCTCTCTCTCTTTCTCTCTCTCTCTCTCCCCCCGCCCCCAGGTTCCTATACTGGCATCCACCCCCACAGTATATGAGCTCTGGCACCCTTTGAAATTAGTGGGAATTTTGCCATGGACCTCAGAAGGGCCAGGATTTCACCCATTTAGTGCTTATCAAAAGGACAATCAAAAACAGTAATTTTCTCTGTCTTTCCAGATAGAAGGTAACAGGCAGAAGGGGTTTTTTTTGTTTTTGTTTTTTGTTTGTTATTGTTTGTATTTATCATTTTGTTTTGTTCCTAATAGCTAATTGAACACAGAAGTGTAGATATTGGATGATGCTGATGATTCTCTGGAAGGAAAACTTGTGCAACAAAGTAAAGCCACATTTGTAAAATAATGCTACAAACTAAGATATCTTTCTAAAGCCTGTGGTTTCAAGGAAACAATGAAAAATGCATTCCTGAATCTATGGAGAGAAACCACTTTTCCAAGTTAACTATTTGCTAGGTGTCAATCTACATTAAGACCAAATGTTCTTCTAAACTTTTTGTCCCTAAAAGCACAACTTTTTTTTAAATTTCAGGAGAACCAAAAAGCATCAAAATATGGTAAAATCTTTATTGTTAATATTTTTATTCATTTACCTTTGAAAATTGAAGGGAAGCTTGTTTTTAAAAATTAGTTGCATGCAGGATAACAAATGCATGTGACTAACACATACAGATACATGACAGGAAGTTTAGAAACTTCTGAATATTTTATCTAATGACATATCACTAGCGCATTTCAAATTAACCCAACACTATAGGGCTTGAGCTTCCATGTTTGTTATAAAAGGGCAATCAAACTTTAAATATACCACTACAAATGCATCACAGTGATAATTGTTACTGTGTCAATCTCCTCTTTAAATAGGTGTAATTAGAAAACAGTTTAATCTCTTCTGTTACCTACTTATATCAGCCAATTATTGCAGTACCTGGGCACAGAATGAAACAGCTCTTATTTTGTGAGTTTCAATCTAATGTATATTTTTATTAAGAAATATTGTGATAAATATTATTTTACTATTAGTTACTATTTAGCTTTTTTACTCATTAGATATATTGCATTCTCATTGTCATTAGATACTGACATTCTCAAACAGCAAAGAGGTATAAAAACCCATATAAAGGGGCCGTATTAATCACCACCAGAAGGTAGCCACTAGCAGGAGAGAGGACAGCATGGGTACGTCTAATCTACATGGCTCCGTCAACGGAGCCATGTAGTTTAGACACAGCCCATATGTTTAACAGTAGATAGCAATGCTACACAAAAGTTTGGAGCAGAATACCATTCTTCACCAAAGTGAAGAAGAATACCATTTCCAATTGAAATGTCATGGGAATGTAGGCAGACAGAAGGCAATGACTTGTACTGGAATTTGGCTTTCACAATGTGTGTAACACCTCCTCTCCTTTGAAAAGTACACTCATGAATACCACAAGTATATGCCTCCAGTTTTCTTTACTAGAAAAAAAAGCCTGTTTTTAATTGTTTTAATTAAGGTTAGGAAAATTAGTGTCAACAAAGTAAGAACTGACATGGATATTTTTCAGCCTCAGCCCCAACCAGTTGTGAGTCACAGAGTTTTTGAGATTCAGAAATAGTTTGGTTAACAGTCAGTTTGTGAGGAAAGCAATAAGAGAATCAGTTGAACGGGATGTTTTGTTTTCATGTTCACACATCTCTGAACTTGCTGGTTTCATCCATGATCAAAATCAGAAAGTACTGAGGCATTTGTGATCCAGGAAATACCAGAGCCTATTATCCCCAGATTTTGAGAGCAATGGTTTAGATAAATTTGAAAAAAAAAATCAAACCACTGAATATTGTGAGGTTTCCCTTACCTTTTCTTACAGAGTGCATTAAAACTATTTTCACTGAATTATCATAGGCAATGTCCTGCACCTCACTTCACTGATTCTCAGCATTACATTTTAGAGTAGTCTAACCTTTGTGAGACCAGCTCTGAACATATTAAGCATTGCAAACCCCCCTTTGACTGTCATGGGAATTGAAGACACTGAGGCCTGGTCTGTTTGCTCCCAATGGCTTCCCTTGCTCCTCACAGAAGGAAGAGTACTGAATGCCAGTGGTGGAGGCCCTCAGAGTTTGATTTATGGGTCTATATTAGACCTGCTAAATCAAACTCCAGAGCATCAATCTTCGCGCAAGCATAGATGTGCCCGGAGTCTCTCACAATATTGCTATTCATAAGGAGAAAACCAGACATGATTCAGAGTTTCAGTATGATTGAAATAAGAAGTACTCAAATGTCCAAAGACTGATATGAAAATTTAGGGGGAAAAAAGGTTTTATCTTGAGATTTTGGATCCCTTCTATTTCTATAAAAACAAAATAGTTTCTTGTAGCACCTTAAAAATTAACATTTATTTGGGCATGAGCTTTTGTGGACACCCCCAAATAAATGGGAAAGGGGTGATAGGGAAGTTTTCACTCCATGCATCTGACAAAATGGGTTTTTGCTCACAAAAGCTACCCCTCTAATACCTGTCCCATTTTTATATATCTCTTGAGTGTTTCTACATGAAATCATTATCTAAGTCCTTAGTATTGAACTAAAACAATAAATAAAGCAAGAGCGCCCTTTATCATGGAACTCTGGGGGAGTTTTTGCACATTTGAGCATCTTGTCTTTTGCAGAAACTGGAAGCAACTTTTACCAACTTTTGCAAATATCAAAAAGTCTGGTCTGAGTTCTGAACAAACATTTGGCGGAGTCTGAGTGTTTTATTTTAATCTGAATTTGTTTACCTATCCCTAATTTGTAGTATAATAATGGGCATGGGGTGTCTAGGTTCTACCACAATACAAATAATATTTGATGAAGTGGGTCTTTGCCCACGAAAGCTTATGCTCCAACACTTCAGTTAGTCTATAAAGTGCCACAGGACTCCTCGCCGCTAATACAAATAATAAACACTTCTAGAAAATTTAGTTTCTCAAAAATCCTCTATTTCTGTTATTAGTGCTTTAATGGTTACGTCTCCTTAAGACTTCTGGTTGTGAAATGAAAATTAACATCCCTATTCTATTCTAGATGAACTGTGGTACAGAACATGCCCAATCCAGGGAATTATCTAACATGGCCTGAAATTTCCAGGTCTTTGTCACATAACATGATGGGGCCTCAAACATTATAGGGGGTCTCTGAGCCCTGCTGTAATATATATATTAACCAACACCCCTGAGCAGAACACTCAGCATAGTAAAAAAATGTATGAACAATGATGCACCTACCTAGAAAGCAAAATACCTGAACAAAGCATAGCAGAGGGGGTTGGCTAGTAGTTCTGAGACAATGTCTATACTACAAAGATAAATCAGAAAAAGAAATGCAATTTGCAGCACGCAAATTGCATATCTTTTTCTGATTTACTTCCGAAAGAGGCTTTTCCAAAATTTGGCCTGTCTACACAGGGCCAAATTTCAGGAAAAAACCTCTTTCGGAACACTCCTTCTTACTCGTAAAATGAGGTTTACAGGGATGCCTAAAAAACACATCTGCTTTTCTAACTTTTTTTTTTGAAAAGTGGACGCGTTCCTTTGACATAGCCTGAGACAGCATTTTCATTCCTTCAATGGAACTATCTGGCAGATAGAAAGCAAGGTGTTAGCTGATTCATTAAGGCATTCTGGCCAGCTCTTTTTTGCCCCCAATGAGAAGGTGAGGACTGGGGAGAATTATTGAGTGAATGACCTGCAGCCATTAGCAAGAATTAAGATAGGGGCAAACTAAGGAGATGAACCTCAACTATGTCCAGTTAAATTCAATCTTAATGGAGTAATTTATAAGCCCTGCCCAGAGATTATTGCAAGTGAAGCTCTTTTTTATTCCAAGAAATATAAAGAAGCTTTACACACACACACACACAACACACCTGAATATAACATTAAGCAAACCAATATTTAATACAGTTGGATCATCCAGGACCCCTGCTTTTATGTAAGGGAGGAAAAAGAACAACCGTGAAAATAAAACCACTGGGTTCAACTCAGCCAGCCAATTCCTAAAAATAGACCTGCTTTCTTATGGAAAGAAATACTAAGTAAGAAAATAAAAATACCCAGAGGATCTGAACTGCTTCTCAAAGTTGTCTGAATTTGATCACAAGCACACAGGGCAGCCTAGTATTTAAGAGGCCTCTTATGCCATTTTAGGATCTTTGTAGTTACTAGTGATTAAGTACATCAGGCTTAGAAGCAACCATAGCATAAAACCTGATTGGTAATTACAAGCTGTTCAGGCATTGTACCTTTTGTTTCAATGTTTACCTTTATGCAACGCATTGAGGATTCCTATGCTACATCTATACTATGAGTTTTCTTGGCAAAAAATATGCTAATGAGGGACTCATTTTCATGAGTCGTGATCTCATTTGAATATTTTCTGCTGATCCGTTTTTGCGCTGGGGTTTTTGCACAAAAACAAGCAGTGAGGATGTTTTCTTTTTGCACAAATACCCATTACGGATCTTGCAGAAAAAGGGGGGTTTGTACAAAAAGAAAACATCCCCACTGCTTGTTTTTTCACAGAAACCCCAGTGCAAAAATGGACCATCAGAAAAATATGCAAATGAGATTGTGACTCACGCAAATGCATCCCTCATTAGCATATTTTTTTCTGAGAAAACTCGTAGTGTAGACATAGCCCTACTGACTAACTTGTAAGGAGAAGGTTCTGCTCTGTGTACTGCAAGGTACCAAGCTGAAACTCAGCTCTCCAGGTGCAAATGAGAGAGCAGTAGCTTTATTACCTGTGGAGAGGGTTTAGCACACAGCCAGCTCTACACCTGACCATCTCCGTTGGCTGCTGTAGTTGCCCAACTCTCAACAAACCTCCACCTAAGTGTGTGGAGATTCTGGCCAGCTCTGCAGGGAGGTGCAACATACAAGGCAACTCCTCAGGTTTTGGAGCATTGGTCTTAGACTTGTAAAAGTTTTATTTTCCTATAGCATAACAAGCTCTAGATAAAAAGCTCTCTCATGCAGAGATGCACAGAGAGAGAGAGAGAGAGAGAGAGAGAGAGAGAGAGAGAGAGAGAGAGAGAGAGTCTGTGTGTGAGTAAAATATTTTTTGCTTTCAAGGTCCAAAAACAATTTGGAGTCTTTCTCTCAGGGACACTAGTTTATTATGGACAGATTCCAGTGTCCACAACCCTGACCCAAGTTTTTTTCCCTCTTATGACAATTCTTTCAGCAGTCACAAGATGCCTTTATTTGTAATATATATTTTTCCACTTACATCAACGTGGCTGGAGTTCTGGTCAAATAACGTCATGAGTGAAGATATACGTGCAAAACATGTTTGTTATATTGAAAGTAACAAAATGTTACAAAGCATGAACAAGAAACCTGCTGAGACAAAAACCGCATAGGGCACCAAATAAAGTACATATCATTCTTCACAAAAATGCTCTAGTTTGAGATCTATCTTTGTATACCACGTAATTTCAGTTTCTCATGGCCCACTCACACAGAATGGATTTGCATCCTCATTAGTCATCCTCATAGGAACTATGTTAATGGTAAATGGGATGCTAGAAAGATAAAAATCATATGTGGTAAGTGTGCTATTAGTAACAATTTAGATTTTTAAGATGGAAGAGTATGAGAAATCCAAATTGCTCTTCCCTATCTATGCTGTTTGTCTACCTTTTGAACAAATTCATTGTCCAGACTTAGTGAAACACTGGGGCTGTGTCTACATTGGCAAGATTTTGCGCAAAAGCAGCTGCTTTTGTGCAAAATCTTGCCGCCTGTCTACACTGGCCGTGAGTATTTGCGCAAGAACACTGATGAAATCAGTGCTTCTTGCACAAATACTCTGATGCTCCCGCTCAGGGATAATTCCTCGTGCGCAAGTGTTCTTGCACAAGAGGCCAGAGGCTAAAATGGCCATCGGAGCTTTCTTGCTCAAGAGAGTGTCTACACTGGCACGGATGCTTTTGCGCAAAAGCAAATCTTTTGCGCGAAGGCACATGCCAGTATAGACGTTCTCTTCCGCAAATGCTTTTAACGGAAAAACTTTTCCGTTCAAAGTATTTGCGCAAAATCATGTCAGTGTAGACACAGCCAAGCAGAAAATAAAAGAGCGTAAGTGGGGGGAAGGGAGAACCAATTAGATTTCTCCTTCACCACCACCTTGTGGACTCCTGAAAGAACTAGGCGAAAACATGGCCCATTACTAATTGTTTTATATTATTTTACATAGGGCACCTTTTAACCCCAACCTAGTCACACATTGTGCCAATGAAACGCAGCCTCCTCTGGAGTGGAGTGTGACAACCAACCAAGGCACAGCACTCTGCACAGTAGTGGGGGGAAGGTAAAGTTAGGCTAAGTCCCTAGTCTTTCAAAAACAGGGTTGAATGTTTAATGTCAATACAGGGACAGTACTTAGGTTTTTTATGTGTTGTCTGAGTAAGCCTCAGACTTAAAATAGTCTGGAACTCCACATATGCTGAGGGAGAAAGAGCTGAATCCGCCTGACTAGAAATTAAGGCAAAGGAGTCTAGCTATTTCAACCCAGAGCATTAGATTATGTTATGGGCATAAAATATGTATTAAATTACTTACAAGAACTAGATTAATTACTTGTTTCTGATGGTTTAATAGATAACTCTCTGCTCCATTGTGAATGAGGCCCACAGAGTCTCAGGTGCTATAAATGGGCACAACTACACTGTAAGTTGGAGCTACAGCAGTTTACATGGCCCAAAGGCTCATTTTCCAAGCCAGTTTTTTCATCTAGTCCTGCAGAACAAGCAATCTGATTGCAGTCCATGAGGTTGTAGTTTGTGCAGAGCCAGGATAAATTTGTGAGGTAGCAAAGCAAGTAGCTTTTTTAATGTAAAATGACTCTTTTAGTTGCCTGGAGGGTGAGCTTCCAGCTCGATTCATAAATACCAAAAGAGGGAAATAAAAGTGCTGTTTTGGGCCACTCAGAAATGCACAACACAATAAAACTTAGAAGGCTCCTTTTACTGTCAGTCACAGGGTGTTTTTGCATCTCCTGCTTTCTAGCTGATGTTTTTGAATGGCCATGTGCATTCTTCCTTCTTGCACTTTCACTCTTGAAAAAGATGGCACTTAAATTAATGGACTAGAGCTTGCTCTGCTATGGAAAAAAAGCCATGAGAGTGGGTCAGGTGAGAACAGTCAACTCCAAAATGTTCCCATCATGGAGTTGGGAACCACCCTCCTTTTTAACCCAAATATCTTCCTGTAAGAACATTTATAACTCTTCCGTCCATCTTCTTACCACCAGTTACCATTGGTTGGATTCCTGTGCAACTATTCAGCAGCAGTCATTTTTAAAACTTTCTTATGACTTGTCCTACTGCAGAATCCCATGGAGTTCTGCCAGGCTGAGCCCAGGAGACTGAGTAAACGAGTATTTTAATTACAGAACTAACTTATCCACTTGTGACTATTAAAGTGCAGTTGACCCCTAATCCTTCCTATTAATTTCTCCATGGTCTATTAAACATCCCTGCTTACAAGTCTCTCAGCTGGAAAAAGTCTCTTGCAGTGCCTGTCTTTCCAGCTGCCTGAAAAACGTTTTTGCTGGCAATGAAATTGTACAGAAATCCATTCATATATTATAGTAGGTAGGCTCACTCATGGCCTTGCAACAGCATGCTCTTACACTGGATCAATTTCACTAACAAAGATTAAACTGCTAACTATGGTGTCTCGGAGCTGGATTTTCTGTCAGCCCCATGTCTTCAAACAGAAGTTGGTATAAATGTTTGGTGCACTGCAGCACCATTCTCATGCTGTGACTGTCTGACTCTTGAACAGATTATGGACTGTGACAAGGAAAATACCTGTTTTTTTATTTGAGCAACAGTGAGAATAGTGTGTTCAGACAAAATAACGAATCATTGCAATTCAGGCTTGGCCTCTTCTGATCTGGTTACCATGACATGACAGGTACCTCATTGATGGCCTATGGATATAAAGGCAGTTTTGATGCTATTTCCCTTTTGTACCAACACCTTAAAACTCACCCCAAATAACACTAAGGGACCTGTCTACACTAGGAAATTATTTCAAAATAACTAAATTCGACTTAATAACACCCTATATTACAAAACCGAAATAGGGTGTCCCACTATGGGGAAGCCTCAAAATTAGTCTGAGGCAGTCTCCCTTAATGTGGACACACTACCTCAACTTAGAGCCCGAGGAAGCACTGAGAAGTAATTAGTTCAAATTACTCTTGGAGTAGTTATTTCAAAATAATGGCACCAGAGCATCTACACTAACACTATTTCAAAATAACTATTTTGAAATTAGCGTTATTCCCCAAGAAAAGCCGTACAGATTTCAACAATAAGCGGCCCATTATTTTGAAATAATGGGTTTGGTAATGTGGATGTTCCACTTGTAAATTCCACCTAAGGGTAGTTATTTCAAAATAACACCCTAGTGTTGACCAGAGCTAGGTAAACTACAGTCCTTTTGTACAACCTAGTACAACGTGCAATATATGCCCTCTGTATGGCAAGAATGCACCAGAATTCACATGCATGTAAAGCAGCTCTTAATGACCTAAGACTTAAAAGTGGACTATAAACAGTTATTTGAAAAATAATTTCTGAGAGCCCAAGATAATGTCTTAATTTAGATTGTCAGTCCCAGGACAGAGGATTGTCTCTCACTGTTTGTACAGTATCCGGAACAACGAGGTCACAGCTCTAAATGGAAGACTGAGCATTACTATCATATAAATAATAATAATAAACAAATGTTATTTTTTAAAATATATTTTGAAGTGCTCAGCTTTTGCATTGTTTCTCAGCTGAGATGACCAATAGGTTTGAGATTGTGTCAATTTGAGTGTGAGGAGGCTTGAGATGTTAAACATCAATTCCTTAGTAAATAGTTACCCCCAGTTTCCTAACAACCACTAGTTGTTCCCAAATTTTTTGGCATCACACCCCCTTTTTGATTTTTGAGAAACCCTTAGGCCCCTCCCCCCAAAAATAGCAGCAAAACTTGTTGAGCCAAAACAACAAAAAAAAGGAACCCTTTAATTCCTGGGACCAGTATAAAAAAAAAAGGTGCTGGTACTCCAGGGGAAAAGTTGTTGACCAAAAAAAAAAAGAAATAATTGCCCTTTTAAGAGCAGAGTAAGCATTGCCTTTTTAAGGTGGCCATTTTAAAGTTTGCCTGGGATGCTCCACATGTTCTGGCAGATGTCTGACCCAAGAAAAACAGAAAATACCGGACATTACACATGGTATTTTCTGAATTCTTTTTACCAGACAGACTAGGCTCTTTCTTGGGGAGGAGGGCTGGGTAGCCTCATGCCCGCCCAGGAATTTCTTCATGTCCCCCAGTTTGGGAACCTATGCACTAGATGCTAAAAGTTTTCATTCACTATTGATGTAGACAGGATTTGCAATAGCAACCTGGAGATGAAAGATCCCGTAGTGCTCTAGCAATCCTCCAAAACATCCACCCTCCATGAAGGATTGTTGAAGTAAGCTTTCTTGACCATCTCTGGTGTGTTACTATAATGCAACAACAGTCTATTGAAAGTAACAAGGTTGCATTTTCAAAAGTGCCTAAGGTCCAGATCCTCCAAAGTACTTAGGTGCCTAAATACCTTTAAAGATCAGGATTGAAATTCTTTTGAGACATGAGACTCTTAGAAAGTCAGCGGGACTTGTGCTCCTAAGTCATTTAGTCAATTTTGAAAATCCCACCCATACCAACTACAGCTTGTACCTCCCGTAACCGGGACTCCCTGGTCTGACAACATCCATGGTCTGCATTGGACCATGGATGTTCCTGGACCACAGAGACCAGGAAGAGGGAGGTCTGGCAGCAGGGCAGGAGCACTTGTAAGGGACACCAGCGACTCAGCCAGGAGCATAGTCGGTGGGGAGTTGTGTGGGGGGGAAGGGGATGATGGATGGCATGGTGGAGAGTTCTGGCACCAGTGGAGCTCCCTGGCTCCAGCGGTTGGAAAGCTCTAGCCTCCTGCAGCCATGGACCTCCGGCCCCAGCCAAGGAGCTCTGATTCCAGAGGCTTCCAGGGAGCTCTGGCCCCATCCACGGCCACAGAGCTCCAGCCCTGTTCTGGCTCCTGTGGCCTGGGAACTCCAGCCCCAGTGGCAGCCAGGGAGCTATGGCCCCATTCTTCTGCCCTGGCCACAGAGTCAGGTGGCTGTGGAGCTCTGCCCTGGCTGCACAGCTTTGGATGTGGTGCTATGGCCCCAACAGCAGTGGGGCTGAGGAGAGCCCCGAGGGGTTGGAACAGCAGCGGGGGCAGGCTGGAGCCTTAGCCCGGTGGCAGCACAGCCATGAGGGGAGGGACCTTCCCTGGTCCAGCAAATCTCCTCATTCAGGACCTGTCAGGTCCCGAGGGTGCCAGACCAGCGAGGTCCAGCCTGTTCTCCCAATAACACAGCTAGTCTATCTGCTCACACATTCCTAGGTCAGAAGGTCAGCAGCAGTCGAGCAGTAATGGTCAGGTTAAATGTAAACGTAACAACATTTGTCGGCATTCCTGAGACTGTGCATTTTTTAAAATGGAAAGTGTAATATTATTTTCTTTTTTAACTAAAAATGTGTAGACTCTGGGTCAAATGTCTTGGATTAATACAGGTTTGCACACATGCCACTCCCGTATTATGCAAAAAAATCCACTGTCGATTAACATTTGATAGTATTAGATTCTACATAAAGTATATCACCAGACAATCACTATGCCTCAATTCCCTATGTGTAAAATATTAAAAAACAAGATAATTCTGTCTTGTCTATGTAGATTAGAAGCTCTTCAGAGCAGAAGCTGCCATCAGAGCAGCCCTCTAGCAAAATGGAGGCCTATTCTTGGTTGGGCCACAGGGCACTATTGTAACAGAAATAAAGTAATATTAATAATTGATGAGATTCATATGACTGGCACATAAGAGGTAACTCTTCTATTTGATGTGCTTGATATCAACACTCCATATTAGAACTATGGATCCAAGAAGCTCTACCAGTTTGTGATCCTCAGCCTATGCAAATTGGCACAGTTCCACTGAAGTCGATGGAGCTCACACCCATTTACACTAGCTGTAGAGCTAGTCTATATGCCTCTAACATCTAATATTTTAGAAACAGTCATGAAAGCTCTATTCAGTGCCCTGATGTGTTTTTCAAGAGAAAAAAATAAATTATCTTGAATGACATAAAACATTTCATTCTACACACCTGGAACTTGGAAAAAAACAACAGATAGTTATATGTATAGAATCCTTGGCCAATTCAATTTGCTAGAATTGAGTTCCTTTGTGAAGTTCTTCATCTGTGGCTCTTTTCCCATCTTATTCTTTTCCATAGCCAGTCATCTTGTTCTTTTCCATAGCTTGGTCTGTCTGGTTAGTGTAGTCTGTCCCTACTAAGAACTCAATGATTTGACAATCTTGCCTGATCTATACTACAATGGAAGGTCAAAGTAAGATACTCAACTTCAACTACATAAATTGTGTAGTTGGAATCGATGTATCTTATATCACATTTTTGTGCAGTCCACACAGCAGGAGGCTGCTGGAAGCAAACGCTCCCTTCAGCTTCCCTTACTCCTTGTGAGAAGCAGGAATATTGGTGCCAATGGGGTGCCCTCTGAGCTCAATGTAGCAGGAAGAACGACCCGGATAGCATCAATCTTCAGCATAGGGTAGACTTCAGCATAATGTTGTAGACAGACATAGAGAATCTGTCTCCTTTTGTTTTTTTCAGGCTTCTTTTGCTACACTCTTCCTGCCTCCAAAACCACTCTGGCTGCTCCAGTGCTACAGAATTTTTCTCTTTCTAGGCTGGGACTTTTAGAAGGTAACTTCTTCTTCTGCAGTACCCTTTTTCTTTGTTAGCTGAGCCCCATTCTCCTTCCAGGCTCCTCTCTTGCTACCTGATAATGAACTTGTCACATAAAAGTTCCCAATGTAATTTCTGCTCAACTTTGCCTCTTCCCTTCCTCCTTTCTCCCAAACAACTGCTCAGTTTGATTGGTTGGCAGAGGAAGGAAACTATCCCATAAATTCTTTTCCTTCAGATAGGTTTAAAGGGATAATCCTTAACCATAATGTGAACAGGAAAATAAGCAGTTCTCTCAGAAATGTTGAACCTACAATGTTCAAATTCTCAGAATGAACTCCTTGGCACTAGACAAATGTGGGGTTTTTTAATATATGTGTGTGTGTGTGTGTGTGTGTGTGTGTGTGTGTGTGTGTGCGCACTCTGCTTTTTTTTCTGTCCAGGTTTCCAGCTTGGAAATTAAATTAAATAAATTAGATAAATTCAGTTATTAGTTTATTACTGTGTTGCTCCCTATCATTTGCCAAACAAAAACAGTTTTGTCATCGTATTTTCTGTAGACGTAAGCAAATAATCTGGTTTAGGTACTTAATAGTTTATTCATTTCTAAGCTTAATACTCACCATGAAATAATTCCTGGTTTTTTTTTAAATCCTTCTAGAAAAGAGTCCTTTTTGCGAAGACAAATTAAGTAATATAACCATGAAGAAATATTAATAAGTGAATTGAACTCTCAAGAGTATTACCTGTTATTCTGTAGCACATGTACGAAGTTATACTATTTGGGCAAAAGATTTTCTGAATACAAAACCAAAGGGATGTCTTTTAATTTGTTGTGGATGCAGACTACTATGGATGTAGCAGATACATAACTGATGAGACTTGAGAACATGGTTATTCTGAAGCATGTTAAAGAAGATGAGACTCTAGATACGACTGAAGTTCTCACTGTCTGTTGCAGGTATTTCTGAGGTATAAATCACTGTGGCATCTTTGGTATCTCAAAGACTACTTACGCTTGCAGTTTTTGAGATCTAACTCTTTGTTGTGCTAGTACCAGCATGTGTGTCTTAGTATTTTGCTCTTTGACTTCGAGCAGATTTAGACAACATGGTGGCAAAAGTGCTAGGGGCTTGTTTACACTACTGCTCCCATCTTTGCTAGAACAGGTGAAGCTATGCTAATACAGTGGTGGGACAATTCCAGAAAATCTGACCATGTAGAGGATACTAACCCCAGCAACTTTACTGAGCTTCACTGAGTAACTGAGAAGAAAATTTGGCCCTAGATGAGTTAATATGATACATCAGTAAACATGATCAGGCACCTAACAACCTGGTCTTTGAGAAGGAGGGGGGAAAAAGAAAAGAACTGAGATATTTCCATTTATAAATGGTTAATAAAGAATTAATAGAGGCAATATGTATGTTACAGACATGAGAAATGTGCGCTACAGATGTTTATCAGCGCATTCATACCAGGTATTATAAATAGGCATAAGCCATTTCTCTAAGCAATCTGTTAAGCTACAGGATTCTAGAACAATCCATAAGTAAGGCCCCACTGAATTGTGGGTTGATTCTAAAAAAATGTAACTAAGTGGTGAACAAGCCATAGAAAATTGCAGAAAAGTAATAATGGACCTTATCATTAAAGTCCAATACCTTTCCAGTTTTCTGCTGTCATCCAGCCAGGGCTGAGAGTGAAGGCTCCCTCTGTTGGCAGCCCAACTCAGACCCGCGGCCCCAGCACTGATAGCAGGGGTACTACCTTTGTCAGCTGCTTGGAGCTGAAAGTGTCTTAGGACTGACAGCAGCCCCCTGACACTGACTCTAGAGGCTCCTGCATTCAGCCCCATAAATGGCAGGGCTCCCACCATCAAAACTGCAGGGGAAGCCTAATATTGCAGAATCCACAATTTCCACTATATTGCAAGTTAAATAGGGCTTTAATATTCACAGATTAGCTATTTATTAAACACATCTATTAAGAATGTATTAACTTTTATAAACAGGACACTTAATATAAGGAGTGAACTTATTACATTTAAGACCAGGCACCACTTCCATCTTTAATTTACAAGGGCTCCACACAGTCATGATGCTCAATGGCGGCAAGCAGCAAGAGGATCCCTGATGTCACTTCTGTTAATGCAATACACATTTGTTACATGTAATTCCCATTCAGAATATTAATTTAGGGTCAAATTTGGAGAGGACCTTACGTACTTATGTGATGGCGGGAGTGGAAGGGTAAAAGGAGCATGTATACTAAAGGTGGTACGTCATGTGGGCTATTCAGGAGAGATTGCACCTCTCAGCTTTCCTCCTCAAAAAGAGTACCAGGTTATACTTAAAGAAAATAAATGGATTGTTAATGTATAGGTAAAATCACCAAAGACTTCAGTATCTAAATTAAGATGAGTAAATTACAACGTTTTGCCAGTTTTCATCTCTACTGTAATGTGCTGCATGCTGTGATCAAACCATCCAACATCTGGAATGTGATATTGCCAAAGCTTTAGTCTGTGGCTGCCAAATTGCTGAGTCCATGTGTGGCTGCACAGTTTGATCTCCACGGATCTCAACAGTCATTCCAGTTCAGAGAAATCACCAGACATATTTCAGCAGCGTGAATCAGCAATTTGGAAGGAATCCCTTATATAAAGCAATGAAACCTGACCATATAAGGCATACAATCTTTAATGAAGTCAGTGATCATGATCAGCAGAGCACCCTGACATTTTCTGAGTAACCACTATGCGATACAGCTAACTGGAAACATTGTAAATTCTATTCCCGGAGATAACTGTGTAAATCCGTATTAAGTCCATTTTTTCTTCAATGAGACCAAAATTTATTTCACTGTGACTTTACTGAATACATAAAGAGGCTTTTCTTCCTTTTTTCCCCCCTGGAACTATAAAGTGCTCTTTATGGTATGATTTGGGATTCTCCACACAGCAGGGAAAACAAGTCATAACAAAAGAAAACTCCAGTGCAGTTGCAGAAATGTAGCAGAATTTGATCCCCTGTATTTGAAAAACAAAGAGACATAATTTGACAATGAATTTATTGATGTCAATGGTAAAAAGATGAAATATTACAATTGTACACATACGTAATGTGTAGTTAAAGCAGTAATGGGAAATTAATTCACCAATTTGTGGCTATCCAGTTGCTATATATTATTCTTCCCTTTAATTTATTACTTGTTCAAATTTATTACATTCTTTTCTCTGTGATGCTGTGACACTCTGTACCCCAAAGAAACATCCTGCCTCCCACATATGATATCTTGCAAGGTATCATTCTAAAAGTTCTGTTGAACAGTAATATCCTGTTGGATTGTATGCTCTGTCATTGTATCTAGTTATGAATATTAACTATGTGCTAGTATTTCAAATGTGTTTGCTCCTGGGCTGATGCCCACAAGGTACTTTATATTCTGTCGAGCCAACACATTGTGAATGAACCATGCCAGGTGATGGCCCATTAAAAAATACAGTAGGCCAGAGGTCTCAAACTCCCAGCTTGTGGGCCAGTACCCATTGGAGCGATTGCGCAATCCAGCCTGGGACTCCCGGCAGGCCCAGGGGATTTGTCTGTTAGGGTGCTTCTACACAGCAGGGCTTAACTCGAAATAAGTGATGTGAATTTAATACGCCAATTATGTAGCTTATTTTGAAATAGCTTATTTTAAAATTGGGAGCGGCTACACAGCACTTATTTCAAAACAGAGCACTCGTCCTCCAACTTCCCTTACTCCTCGTACAATGAGGGTTACAGGAGTCAGAGTAAGAAGTCCTCCAACTTGACAGTATTTCAACATTATTTTGAAATAAATGCCTGCTGTGTAGACTCGGACTAACTTACTTTGAAATAACTCTATTTATTTTGAAATAATGTTGCTTTGTAGATGTACCCTTACTGGCCTCCAAACCTTGCCCCTTCCCACCATCGTCCTGCCCTCCCTCCCATGGTACTTGACCCCCGACCACGCGACTTTGGGGATCATTGGGTGGGGCTTGGCGTCACACAGCGGCTGTTGTCGCACACACATCCTGCACTCTCCATGGCAGCAGGAGATGCAGGGAAGCAGAGCTCACTTGGTGCACTTGCTCAGCTGTGCTCCACTTCCCCATGGCTCCTGCACCATGGAGAATGCAGGGGAACATGACCGCTGTTGCCACACGGTGCCAGACTTCTCTCCACCCCAGTTAGCCCCAAAGCCTTGTGCTTGGGTGGGACAGGGTGCCATGGGGGGAGAGAACAGGGTAGTGGTGGGAAGATGCAGGGCTTGAGGGCTGGTAATGGACAGAACCCTCAGGCTGCCAGCTAAATAAAGCATGTGCATTTTCCTTTAATTTCCAAAAAAAAAACCACCCAAGCCCTTAATTGAGTTAAGGACCCAAGCAATGCCAGGTAAATATACTAGTTATTTATACTCATTTAAAAATCCTTCTGTAGTTCATATACCTATTTTATATTTTTATTACCTAAAATGGTGTTTGTTTGAAGTTCAAAGGGAAATCTGCTAAGAAACAGGGGCTGATGTATTGTCCTCTCCATACTTTGGATATGGCTAGACTACAAGTTTTTGTCGTACTTTTTTCAGATTCTTTTGTTGAAAGAGGCTTTTCCGACATTTGGCCTATCTAGACTGGGCCAAATGTCAGAAAAAAACCTATCTTTTGGAAGCCCCCTTCTTCCTCATAGAACAAGCAATACAGGGGCTTCCAAAAGAGCTCATTTTCTCTTCTGAAAAAAAAAGCGGAGGAGCTAACACATTCCCTGGACGCGGTGGAGTTTTTTCGGGATGCCACCAGTATACCCAAAAAAATCCACAGTCTAACTGTGCCCTAAGGGAGTGGTGAACTGGGTAATAAATTTATACTGATCAAGCTTCTCACCAGGGCAAGATGGCACAGGCCTGGCTCTGCAACTTGTCACAGCATCATAGTATTAGAGGGAGCCCAGGCTGGTGAGGCACACGGGTCAGCACAGTATCCCAGTTCCAGGTTGCACCTGGGAAAAGTATGTCACACATGCTCTATAGAGTTAAACATTTGGACTTTGAGTGGTGTTCCTTTGTTGTGATTGGTCAGATAGAAACAGTCATCTGTCCTGTTCTGTAATTGGCTGGACAAAGTGTGGAGCACCAGAGAAGATAGAATGTTTTACTAACAGTAAGAATGAGAGGGGTACAGACGGATGGATAGATGGATGATAAAGAGTGAACCAGGACGGAATAAATGATGTTGCAGGTCAAGCCGAGCTGTTCACACAGCACTACAAAATAATGTTTTAGGAAAAGCTTCCCTTTTAAAATAGGATTGGGGATGAACAGTCCTTTTCCATATTCCCTCCTCCACACTGGCGATTGAATGAAGTGGAGATAGTGACCTAAAAATCAAGCCCATCTAAGTCAATTAGCATGGAAAGTCACTTCATTTAAGTCTGAAGGATGTCTCTGGGAATCACACACTTCACAGCAAGAATCTGGCTGTAGTGCTACACTCTCAGCAACTCAAAGCAATTAAGCCATTATGTGGATCTCTAAGCTAATGATCATAGGGATTTGGTTAATTGTCCGCTTGTCAATGTTCCTCCTCAGGGAGCATGTCAAGTTTTTTTACTTCTCCTATAGATTTTCTGTGCACTTCAGAACAATCCACTTCAGCTGCCATACTCAAAGCTTAATAGTCCCATGGGGAAATTAATCTTCCTCTTTAAATGTTCTGTAGAAAAATAAATCTCCAGTGAAAAAACTTAATAATATTTATGTGGAACAAATTTTTAAACTCAGACTTAATCAACATTCTCTTTCCTTCAGGTCCCAGACCAAAGCTGTTTAATATTCTTAAGCCTTACATGTAGTTTCCATTTCAACCTTCTGTTATCCCACCTTTTTCAAATAAAATCCTTTTGATTGTGTTGTGTTCAGATTTTCTAAACCTTTTATCTGTTTTGTTGCTCGCATCTAGATTCTTTCTCCAATTTGTTCTCATCTTTCTTAAAGTGTGGTACCCATAATTGAACACTAACCAGGCTGAGGTCTCACCGGTACTGAATAGAGTAGGATACGACAATTACCTCTAGTGCCTTACATATGACACTGATGATAATATACATCAGAATGAGATAAGCCTTCTTCATAGCTGCAGCACATTCTTGATTCATATTAAATTTGTGATTCAGTAGAACCCTTAGATCCTTCTCAGCAGAATTATCACCTCAGCAGAATTATTCCCCATTTTATATTTATACATTTAATAATACTTTGCATTTTTCTTTATTGAATTTCATCTTGTTGTTTTCAGGCCAATTGTCTTCCAAAGTGGTAGCAACCCTTCCTGCTTTAAAGACCAGGGTATTTCCATCCTCTGTTTAAAACAAAGAGCTAACACTGTGCAATTGACAAGAGATTGTACAGGTTCCTTTCATAAGACTTTCTAAGAATATATCCGCACTGCAGTTAGACACCTGCGGCGGGCCCATGCCAGCTGATCTGGGCTTGCAGGCCTTGGGCTAAGGGGATGCTTAATTTGTTGTGGATGTTCAGGCTCTGGGTGGAGCCCTGTCTCTAGGACTCTGCAAGGGAGAGAGAGTCCTAGAGCATGGGGCTCCAGCCCAAACCTGAATGTCTACACAGCAATTAAACAACTCCTTAGTCTGTGCCCTATGAGTCTAAATCAGCCCGCACAAGCCAGCTGTGGGTGTCAATGACTGTCTAGACATGATGTAAGATTGCTGCTTCAAATTCATCCTCAGTAGTGACTGAGGCTTTTACTCTTTGATCCCACTTTTGGTGACCTACGTGTGGTACCTTTAATCCAGCTTCTAATCAAGAAATGTCCACATCCCTGAGCCATCACCACCATGGTGTGTAATTTGCAGGGCTGGCAGAAAGAGCAGTGATGGACAAGACCTGGAAATTGAATTACTCCCTAACTCTTAGAAGTGGCCTGTAAAATCAAGAATATGATATAATGCAGGGAAGGTTGATGGAGTAGGGCAGCCTGCATTATACCTGTTCTTGGCTTAGTTCACCATTGCTTTGCATCTTATGGAATCACTTACACTAGTTCAAATACTGAATCTAGAAATGTTGCTACAGAGAAAGGTAATATTTTACACCCACTTTGCATTGGTGTGAGTATCTCTACAAGGTGCAGAAACCAATGAATAAAGCCTTCAGCCAGAGCTGTCAATATAGCACCTTTCACAGTCTGTAAATTCACTTAAAAAAATCTGGACCTAAAAAATACATGTATTGCCCTAGAAACAGCTCTAGCCTCTCAGGCGGAGTAGCACACAAAACACTCTGTTTGCTTTGGCAGTAGACATGCACATAAAAAACCTCCTCCCCACACACAAATACAAGGAAGCTGTCTGTCTCTTTTCATGTGTATATCAGCAGGAATGACACATAAAAAATGGAGCAAGGCAACATCCAGAGTAACACATTTCATAAATTTGGATTTATTTCTTCTACTGTTAGCAGGAGTAAAAAAAAAATGCAGTTGCAGACAAGCATTGGAGTCAGCTGGCTATTGCCAGTCTAAGCACCATGCAAGTGAGGCCAGACCTTCCAAACATCCTCTTAATACTAAGGAAAGAACTAGCTGCAAATAAAAATACCACACCTTCCTACCATTGCGTAAAACAAGAGTTTCCACGTAAATAGGGCCTCTCCCTTTGAGGGCCTGCCTGCTCTCCTTTGTGAAGAAAGGATCTTAAGTACATTGGTCTGGCCTTTTTAAAAACTATTAAGCAGAACTAAGAGGGATATAAATAGCATTTACACCCCTTTTACTCAGGGAAAAATTAATTCCTTGTTTTGGAAAACTAAATCCTTAGATTCTAGTTGTATAGTAGATTCCATGAGTCAATCCAAGTCTTTCCTCAGTGTTCCTCTAAGGGGGATTGCTTTCTGCACAGATTACTTTGCAATAGACTATGGAAATACGTTTTAAAATGTAAGTTACCTTCCACAGCCAAGCCTTCTTGGGCTTTTACATTGATACTATATTGGTCCCTTAGCTCCAACTTATATTTTATAGATGATGCTAACAATGGAAACAATGACGTTTTTAATACATCCTCATTTTCTGCCCACACATATTCCAAATAAAGAGCAAAGTTTATTTGGGGAATTCCCACCTCAGTACAAATTCAGAATGCATGTGCCAATAGGTAAAGGACTTAACTGCAGCCAGCAGTCAACATAATCTTTTCCAGATGTCATGATGGCTTTCAAGGCCAACTGATGCAACTCTAAATCTAAGTCTTTGTTTTGGGATAGTAAACTGTGTATATACCAGTAAAACATTATCATTGGACAATAAATTAATTATCTGGAAATATGTAGGATTTCTAGGTTGAAAAGGGAAGCAACTTGAAAGCATTATCAAAGCTAATATAAAGTATTGAACTATGCTCCTCACTTACAGTAACATAATCCTTGCAGAATGAAATATGTGGACTCCTGGTTCCCTAAACTAGATGTATGGGATATAATGAAAATGCTAGTAATGGCCTGCACAGCAGCCAAAAAGGTGGTTTTTAATAAAACTGGGAAAAGGCAGGTTGCATTCCCACAGAAATTACGGAAACACAGATGTTGTTTAAGCTGAAAAAAGTAAAATTGTCCATGTTTTTGATGTTTGCACCAAAGGAACAACTACTTCTTGGAACAGCTGATGGAAGAGTATTAAAGAAAACCATCATGATGGCTATTGGGTTCCCACAAGCACTAGAAGAGTCCAGGTTTGTCAGCATTTTTATTATAAATCAATTTTTCAGAAGAATATCTTTTGTCTAGACATATTAAATGGGGACTGAAATATGAAATACAAGATCTCAATTTAGAAGTGAAAGCTAATTTAGCCATTTGCAAAATAGTAGTCTGCACAATAGTAGAATGTGTCTTCTTTTTAGTCATTTTGTTGTTGTTTTTCAGTAGTCATCAGTGATGAGCAATCTCAAGAGGTCTGAAATCAATTCAGATAAGCATCCAAATTTTGTGTGCTCACTTGAAATATCCAAAGCAATCAAGCCTGCAAAATTCAGCTGGAAACCGTGAAAAAGTTCAAAATAATTCTCCAGAGTCCCATAAATAAAATCCATTATCAAACCACAAAGGTTAATATTTCTGCCAGACATGAAGCTTTTCTTCTGCCCTAGTCTGCTCTTTATGGGGTCACCATTCCCAGCACTTTCCTCTGGAGCTCATCTTTCTGGCTCAGGCTTCTTTCTCCTGTCAGTATCTCCTCTGTTCTGAAGTAGAAGGCAGTATATATACTGCTCTCCTTCAGGCTACGTCTAGACTGCAGAGTTTTTCTGGGATACTACAGGTATTCTGGAAAGCTCTGCCACATCCAAGGAAGGCGTCTGCTTTTCCGGAAAAAAAATCAGAATCCTTTTTTCGGCATCCCTGTAAACCTCGTTTTATGAGGAAGAAGGGATGTTCTTAAAAAGAGGGTTTTTTCCAACATTTGGTCCAGTGTAGACAGGACAAATGTCAGAAAAGCATCTTCCAAAAAAAGAATCGGAAAAAATAACACAATTGTGGTTGACAATTTGCGTATCTTTTCCTGAAAGAACTGTGTAGTCTAGACACAACCTCAGACAGCTCATCCTGATTGGCTTGGAGAGAGGGGACTCAAATCCCACTTTACGCTAAAAGACATTGAAAAGAATAGTGTCCTTGCTTTTTCTCATCCAACCTCTAATTCCCCGGGACCAGTGTCTCTTTTTTCAGATGCCACCATTTCTTGGACCCTTGTTCATTTCAATATTTTTGGAAAAGGGTCTTCTTCGCCCATGTTCTCCTTTTCTTCCTTGCAGCCACCCCTCCAATATTTCCCTCCTTCTCTTCCATTTAGCATTCTCTTCCTCTTGCAGTCTTCCACTCCATCCACACACCCATCCTCTTCCTCCATTTCAACCTCAGTCTCAACCCTAAATTCAAAATAACTGACCTATGATAAAATTATTATTGAACTACCATAAGCCCTGGACACCCTAGACACAAACCAAGACCACACCATGCTCCGAGCTGTACAGATATGGAACAAAAAGTCTGTGCCTATCCCAAACAGTTTACAGTGTAAGAATATGACAAGAAACAACAGCTAGATACAGACAAACACGAGAGTTTATGGAAACCATGAGACAACATTGATGATAGGCAGAGGTCACAGCACATCAGCAGCCCAATTGTTGGCAAGGTTTTGTAGAAATCATGGCAAAGAGAGTAATGAAGAAAGATTTAGAAGTGAATAATGAGGAAGCTCATGTTTACCTGATGAGATTATACAAGTAGTAACCATACTATTTTCTTCCCCCTGTCCTCCCTTCTCCTGCCAATCTCTGTGTTAGGTTCGTTCCTCTGTGAAGAACTTGCAGGATCAAGACTTTGACAATGAGCTCTTCATTACAAAGAAATTATCTTACGATGCACTTTTTTGCAGTAATTTATACAAGTGGGCCACAATCCTGTCCTGATTAGAGCTTCTGGGCTCTATTCTAATGTAACACACTCCTAGGATCACAATTTTTCCTAGCTCAATAAATGGCATGAAATGCCTTATTTTATTTGTGTGGCTATTTAGAGAGATTGGAAAGATTTAGCATTGTCACTAACTTCTCCATTTACCCACACAGAATTTGCCAGCGAACAACAGCCACATATTAGTGTCTGGAAAACGTCTTTGAAACAAAACAAAAAACAACCAATTGGTGAGAGACCAATAAACATACCCTAAATCACAAAAGTTTGAGCAAGAAAGACAGATCCCTGTTTAGCTGTTCCAGAAATGGAAAACGAGAGAGATTCTTAACATCCAAATAGGGTGAGAAGACAGCGTTCCAACAATCAGATCAAACGCAGAAAGAAAAAAATGTCTTTTCAGATCCAACTGGTTTTGAAAATGAAAAGTAGGATTAAAAAAGGTATAAAAAATTGAGAACTCAAACATATTCCCATGATTTTTTTTATTGGTTCACTTAAAAAGAACACTAAATCCAAACCAGGACCCTATATATTTCCTGTGGCTTACAGATAAGGTCCTTTCTGACAAAGATGGGAAATAGCCAAACCTTCATTTAACAACATAAATGGATGAGGCAGCGATGGGGAGAGGGCTCAGTAATTTATGAACCACTAGAAAAGTTTTAGGGAGATCAGGTGCCATGGGTTGCTCCCACTCCAACTCTTCTGAGTGAGAATCTGTCATGGTGATTCTGAAACAGCAGCTGGTCTGGACTCTTGCCATGTCCATGCTTCACAACCCCTCATCCCTACCCCATAGCAATGTCTACACTACAGAGTTTTGTCAGAAAAATGGCTATTTTTCCGTCAAAACCTGAGTTACATCCACACTGGTATCGCGTTCTTCCAAAGGTAAATCAAAAGAATAGGGTTTTTTTCCAGCATTGGTAATTCTCTTTCTACGAGGAAGAAGCCTTTTTCCGGAAGAGCTCTTTTGGAAAACAGTGTGTATGGACAGGGAAGTTTTTTTTGAAAGAAGAGGAAAGAGGAAAAAGCACAAGTGCCCTGCTGGTCACTCCATCCATAGTAATGACCAGGGCTCGACAAATAATGTAATCTACTCACCCATGGCGAGTAGTTTACACCCTGGAAGAGCTGACGCGGCGCGAACTGCGCATGCGCAGAATGATCTGTGCATGTGCAGAGCGCAGAACTGCGTGGCTGGCGAGCAAGGCTCGCCGCAGCTTGGCGAGCCCTGGTAATGACAGCTCAAATGTGAGATAGCGTCCATTCAGGGCAGATGCTATCTTTCAAAAAAGCAGCTCACTTTTCTCATGTGTTTTTGTGTGTGGACGCTCTCTTTCGGAAGAAGTTTTTCAGAACATCTCTTCTGAAAAAAAAGTTCTTCCGAAAGAAGCTTGCAGTCTAGACATAGCCTTAGCCACAATCCCACTTCCGTGGAAATAGCACTGCTATGTCCCCTTGTACTTGGGGCTCCTGAGAAGGCATGACATAGAGCTAGCTCGAACTACTGGGATACTTTCTATCATGGGTAAATGCCACAGGGCCACTTAGGTTGTCTTTACAGATATTTTGTAGGTGGTGAATCAAGCTCGGGCAGCATCTTGTTAGCTTCAATGCCTAAAAGGAAAGGGATGCTACTCTGGAGACAAAGAAGGAGGTTCATCAGAAGCCAGAGTGACTGAACCTTGGGGAACATCTGTTATTTTTACCTTTTTACTTGGTGAGAAATGTGCAACTATTTTCTTTCTTTCTTTCTTTCTTTCTTTCTTTCTTTCTTTCTTTCTTTCTTTCTTTCTTTCTTTCTTTCTTTCTTTCTTTCTTTCTTTCTTTCTTTCTTTCTTTCTGTCAATGAAGATTCATCTCTTCTGCCATAGCTAGGCGGAGCTCCTACCAGGTAGGGCAGCAACTTAGAAGAGCCTCAGGAAGATACTGGGGAGGGGAAAGCAGAGTGTGCGAAGAGGTAATGTCCCACGAGGTTGGTTGTGGTGAGAGGGGTAGAAAAATGTAAAGTCAGAGGAGAGAAGACTTTGTAAAATTGCTGGAGGTGGGATAGAAATCATACGGAATGAACGGAATGTTTTGTCAGGGGTGTGAGGAAGAATATTCTGTCCAAAAATGTTACATGGATCACTGATGAACTGAAATTTTGGCAGCACATCACTGACTCAGAGACTGTCTCTCAGTCTGTAGCTATGTCCTCACAACAGGGGTGAGAAATGGTGCTCAAGTTAATGACTTCTTGGTGGCAGGGTGTTTTTCTGGGAGGGATTTACAGTCATGGAACAAATTCCTGCTCCTGTTCTGGTGGATATTGAAGGCATTTGTATTATTGAAATGCATATTATAGGGTGCATCTATTTTTTAAAGTTTCTGGAAAGAAGCTGGGCTGAGTATTTATGAATTAGTTAGAGAGACATTTTTTGTCCTATAGTTTGTTCTTTGGGTTTAGTCTTGTTGGTCAGTTATATGTGGATTTAATTTGTGTGTTTAGTAGTATATAAATGCCTACACCCACTTTCTTCAGCTGCTCCTCACTTAAAGAAATGTCTTTAGGGCTGACGTATCTTTGTGCTTAGTCTCAGCTAAAAATTGAATTTGTTTAGAATCTGTGAGGAAAAAATATTCAGATATTTCTGAAGCTATGCAAAGGTGATGAAAAAAACCCACACATTACCAAATGTTTTTACTGAAAAGTTTATACTCACAACTCAAAAATAGCTATAAGCTATAAACTTTGATCATGGCTTGTTTAGTAAACTATGCTAAGATTTAAAAATAAGACAAGATGGAAGAATACTGGTTCAATGGCTTAGAAGTTATGCCTGTTTAAAGTTGCCATTTTCAAATATCAACAGAAAAGTTGATTATCCTTTTTAGAGATGTTTTGTGATTTTCCCCGTTTAGGACCTTTGGTTACAGTACAGAACCACAAAATGCTACACCATTTTTTTTAATCTGGCCAATAGCGAGCTTTAAAAAAAAGCCAACTTAAGTGACAGAACCATATACAGAACAATTTTAACACAAAATTGATTCAACTATGTACTCCTTGGCTTTTCTTATTAAAAATATTTGTCACAAGGAGGATAAATCATTATTTGAATGCTTCATTGTGAAAGGCCCAGCTTTCATGTAAGTCAAATGGAAAAGGTCTTGTTGTAACTGAGGCTTTTGGCAATACCCTGCCTATATATGATAGGCCTTTTTGTTAATACAGGCTTTTATTTGTGTATATTAAAATATTTTAATAGTTAAATAGTGAGACTTTAGTGCCATATGTTGATCCTAGAGACAAGTGGGGTTCCCAAATGAATTCTGAACAAAAAACACAACTTTGATAGGATTTGTATCATCAGGCCTTCTAGGACCAAAATCAGAACCCTCACCCATTGATCAACTAATTCAGACTCCAAATACAGTGCATGTATTTTTAATACAGGAAATTATCATAATTAAATGAATAACGCATCTTAATATGTTACCATAATTATGATTTACCTCCATGAAAGTGGTGTACAATAGACTCTGAAAAAATCAAGCCTGTGACTTTCAGAAGCAGAAGCGCCTGTCTCTAAAACTTAAGTTAAAAGAGTAACTATTACATTGTGGCAGAAGTAGACTCTTACCTTCTGTGTAGACTAGCACCAGTGTAAGTATAAACACATTGAGGGTATGTCTACACAGCAAAGTTATTTCAAAATAACAGCTCTTATTTCGAAATAACTTCCCTAGGGTGTGTCTAAACTACATGCCTCCATCGACGGAGGCATGTAGATTAGCCAGATCGGCAGAGGGAAATGAAGCCGTGATTAAAATAATCGCGGCTTCATTTAAATTTAAATGGCTGTCCCGCTCTGCCGATCAGCTGTTTGTTGGCAGATCGGGGCAGTCTGGACGCGCCGCGCCGACAAAGAAGCCTTTCTTGATCGGCACAGGTAAACCTGGTTTCACGAGGCATACCTGTGCCGATCAAGAAAGGCTTCTTTGTCGGCGCGGCGCGGCCAGACTGCCCCGATCTGCCGACAAACAGCTGATCGGCAGAGCGGGGCAGCCATTTAAATTTAAATGAAGCCGCGATTATTTTAATCACGGCTTCATTTCCCTCTGCCGATCTGGCTAATCTACATGCCTCCGTCGACGGAGGCATGTAGTTTAGACGTACCCCTAGTGTCTACACAGCCAAACCACTATTTTGAAATTAAATCGAAATAGCGGAGCGCTTATTTTGAATTTGGTAAACCTCATTCTACGAGGAATAACGCCAAATTGGAAATACCTAATTTCAAATAAGTGCTGTGTAAATGCTTATTTCGAAATAGGGGGCCTCCAGCCCTTCCCAGGGTGCGCTGGTGGCCACTCTGGGCACAACCAGGAAAACTTCCTCTCTTCTCCCCCAGCCCCGGAGCCCTTAAAGGGGTAGACTCTGGCCACAGTGCCTGTGCCAGCTCCAGGCCTGCCAGCCCAGAGCCAGCAGTCACTGCCCCTGACCCAGTGGCCAGTGCCAGCCAGCTCTCCACTGCTCCCTGGGCCTAGTCCTCCAGCTCCCAGGAGCCTGCTAGGGGCCAGAGAAGGCGGGAGCCTTCCCGGTCCAGTGCAGAGATCATGGACCTCATTGACGTTTGGGGGGAGGCCTCCAATGACCATGAACTCTGCACTAGATGGAGGAACGTGGCCGTCTACAGACAGATGGCTGCCAGCCTGGCCACCAAAGGCCACATGCGCACCCAGGAGCAGGTGCGCATGAAAATAAAGGAGCTGCGGCAGGCCTATGCCAGGCCCACAGGGGGCAGCTCCTAAAGAGGGGCAGACACCTGACCCTATTTTGACGCGATGGACCGCATCCTGGGGGGTGGGGCGGTCTGTGCCACCTCGGGGGTCATCGATCCTGGAGCAGAGGGCCCTGACCAGGGCATGGAGGAGGAAAACCAGGAGCTGCAGGAGCCCAGAGGGAGCATGCCACACAGCCAGGACCCCTGAGTCATCCCAGCAGACCCATCACCAGTGTCATCTTGGGAGGCAACAACATGTGAGTGCCATCACTGTCCCCTTATTGGAGGGCAGGGAGAGAGACCAGGGACCTCGCGCGTGGGCCTTGCTTACCACAGATCACGCAGCAACCTGTGCACGTGTGAGCATGTGCCATGCCATCCCTGGGCACTTGGACACAGCTGGCTGCCACACAGGGGCCTTGGCCTGTTAGCCATACGCGCATGTGAAGAGACGTGACATGCTCCTGACCCCAGGGTGGGACACAGCAGAACGCCCTCCCTCCACAAGGCCATTCAACACAGAGGCATGGGACACCTCCCCCCCCCCACCTCACCCACAATATACACAGCACAGGGGCAGCTCCCACTCCTGGGGATAGCAGAACATTCTGAACATGGCCTGTGTGCAAGCACATCGGCTCTGATGGTGCAGAGAACGGTCATCCTAGACTTGAACAGCGGGGCTGGGCTTCACCCACTGTGTCCCCAGAGACAGCTGACCACTTCTCTTGTTTCTCCACAGCCGCACCAGCTGCGTGTGCACCACCCTGCCTGGGACATGCTCCCACACCCGAGGGCTCCGCAGGATCACCCATGCAGTGGAGGGATACCGACAGCAGCACCTCTGGACACTGCAAGCCTTGCACCACACCCTCCAGCACTGGGTGCAAGAAGACCTGGAGCTCCGGTGGGAGCAGCTTGCCCAGGGCCATGCCATCTGCCAACACCTGCAGACCCTGGTGCAGAGCGTGCTGCCTCCTGCTACTCCAGCGCCTGCTGTCTCCCCAGCTACCGCTCCTCCTCCCACTCCTTCTCCCCCTCCCGCTTCTCCTTCCACAGCCGCCTCACCCTCCATCCCCTCCCTATCCCCCCGGGGATGCCGAGATCCCCGCATCTGCGGTGCTGGGACACAGTTGGTCCGACGAGACCCTCAACCCTGAGCCCTGAGCTTCCCCTCCTCCTTTTTCCCCTTGCTTCCCCCTTCCAGCTCCCTCCTTCCAGGTTTCCCCCTCCCCTCTCCTAGCCTCTCTCTTCCCCTCTCCCACTTCCTTTCCCCAGTCTCACCAGAGTTTCATTCCTCCCCCGCCCAGTTTTCTTAAATAAAGACAGTTTGTGTTTATGAAAAAAGCTTGTATTTTAATTTACATCAGGAAGGGGGGGTTAAGGAAGGGTAGTGGAAGGATGTGAGAGAGGAATGAGGCACAAGCCCCCAGTGGGGCAGACCAGGGAGGCTATTAGTGCTCCTTAGGGTGGAAGCTCTCCCGCAGGGCCTGCTGGATACTGACAGACCCCCCGATGGACCTCCCGGATGGCAGCCTGTATAAAGCAAAGCCAGGATCGCAGCAACACATCCAAGAGAAGCACCAGAGTGCCCTGGAGCAGTTCCGGCTCCATGTTGCAGAGTTCTGTGGTGTCCCAAGTGAGGGCAAGCAGAGCACATAGAAACAAAATGCTTTGCTGTCCCTCATCAAGGTAGGCAAGCAAGCAAGGAAATCTGAGAACTGGCTGCCCCCCGGGGGGGGGGAGAGGGGGAAGGTTCCCTTTAAGCACAAGCCTCAGATAGCCTCAGGCAGCAGCCACACAAAGACACTCCTGACCTGATGGCCTGTCGGACCTGGTTCCAGCCAGCCTTAAATGCAATTCAGCGTCCACTCAGTGTGGCTGCGCTATTTCCAAATAGCAAAATGCTATTTCAAAATGCATGTTGTGTGTAGACACGTTATTTCGAAATAACTTATTTCAAATTAACTATTTCAAAATAAGATATTTCAAAATAACTCTGTAGTGTAGACATACCCTTAGTCAGCATGTTATGTAGGTCTTATTTATTCCCATTTTACAGATGGAGAAAATTGAGATATAGACAGGCTAAATGATTTGCTCAAGGTTAAGCAGTAACTCAGCAACAGAACCAGAAATCCTGTTTCCCATTCTTGTGTTCTAACTGCTATGCAATACTTTCTCATAAGCAAAACCCAGAAATAGGGTTACTGTGATTTTTCTCCAATTAAACAATCAACCGACCAACCAACAGCCAACACTTTATTTTCTGAAAAAATAAAAGTGATGGAACCAAAAACTCATGAAAAGTTTATGAAATGAAACCCAAAACACAGAATTTATTTACTTTGCAAGTATATTTATTCCTCAAGCATTCAGAAGGCATACATTGTCCATATTGGGGGGAAAAACTTGCAATTTTGTAAGACGCAACAACACAAACATCAGGTTTCTAGGCTTCTAACTATTTAGACCCATCACTCTTTAATATAATACCTTTACATCTGGGGTTGTAGCCGTGTTGGTCCCAGGATAAGAGAAAGACAAGGTGGTGAGGTATTATGTTTTATTGGGCCACGATTTGGTGAAAGAGACAAGCTTTCAAGTTCTACAGAGCTGAAGAAGAGTTCTGTGGGGCTTGAAAGCTTGTCTGTGGATCTCAAAAGAACTTGAGGATTCACAAATGTTATCTCACCCACTTTGTCTCTTGTATACAGCAGCATTGTCTCCAACTTACTTGCTTTTTGTAGCACCTGGTCAGAGGCCCTTGGGAGGGTTGCAGGTCACTCATGGCCAGGGAGAAGGGGGTACATTCAGACCAGCCCTGGCAGCGCTCCCTGGGCCCAGCTGGAGTGGCAGAAAAGGTGGAAGGCTGTGCAGGCATCCCAGGGGGCAGGCACACTGGGCAGCCTAGTGGTTCTGGGCAGGCGGGCTGTGGCTCCTAGAAGGTGAAGCTTTGCTTCCTTCTCTCGTCCCCTAGTCCGGAGCTGCAGATGAGGGCCTGGGGGAGGAGTTTGTGGCAGGAAGTCCATTTACCTGGTCCGGTGGCCAGCAAGATAGTGAACCCAGATGGTTATTGTCTTCCTTGTGTGGCTGCCTCCCCGCCCCATGGTCACTCTGCAGTATAGCTGTCCCTCCAATCAGCCCCCACCTTTTCCATGTGATGGAAAACAATCAAATTCCAGGCACAACCCATTTCCTGGCACAACCAAACCCTGCTTTTGCTTTAAGTTAAAATAAGAGCAAGTTGCATACCAAATTTGGTGATCCCAGCTCCTGCTGTTTAGGAGAAGTTTTTGAACAAGTGGACTTGCAGACAGACGATGAAACAGACTCACACACAGAAGCAAAAATCTCTAATGCGGGCACACACACACTAAGAGACTGCACCTCCTGCTTGCTTCACTTGCCAACCCCCTTCTCTCTGGGGGTAGATGTCTGCCTGGCAGGTAATGAGGTAAGAGCAGGCTGGGGACAGGATGTCTGGCTGGGGGGAGCGGCAGGAGTGTGCTGGGGGTACGGGTCTTGGCAGAGGAATGAGGGGGCTTGGATGGCGGAAGGGACCTGGCACAGCCTGGAAAGGATGGCAGGTCAGGCTTGGATGTCGGGAGGGGACCCAGCCCCAGCAGGTCCTTCTCAACAGCGCAGCCTCCTGAGATGTGAAGTACGAGCTAGAGCTGAAGCAGCCCATGGCCGGAAGGGACTACACCGAAGCTGGCCACAGCAAGCAGGTGAGGGCAGAGGCAGGTGGTGGCATGAGGACACAGATGATGTGATGAAATCACTCTGTCATCCCACAGGAAATTTATATATATATAAACTGAGTCCCATATTAGCCACTCCATCATCTCCCCAACTTCTCTGCATTCCATCCATGGAGAGTTTGGATACTCATACATTATGAACGTGGAATGGATTTCACTCTAATAGCACTGCAAGTACAAGCTTTTCCTATCAAGTCAGCATGCTTTCAACACTGTGTTCTTTGCCTTTTTAAGCTACTAAACATTTGTTCATCATTAGCAAATATATCCAGTGTGGGAAAAGGCTTCCATCAGACTGATAGGTATTTTGTTAGGCTAGTAGTACACCACTTTCAAACACAGCACTTTCTCTGCAGCAAATACCAGAGCTGAACTGCCCTCATACTTCTTGCACTGGGTCAGAAAAGCTGATGGGAATGAATCACAAATAGGCTCTGGCATTCTGTCTGTGATGCAGCGTGGCATATAGCTTGTCCCAGATGCACACTTCTTCCAACTCTATCTTTCTATGACCTCTTTCATTTCTAGTGTATAGTGTTTCTTCTGTTATATCTAATTTCTTTAACATAACCCATTCTCTGTTCCATGATATTGAAGTGAAATACATTACAGGTGCTGAGATACCCGATTGGAACAGACTAACATGGCCCTTTCCAAACCTATACTCCCCCCTGTGGCAGCTTGATGGCAATATCTATCTATGGATCTATCTAAGGCACACTTAAATGAGTCATGTACAACACCATCACTATTTACCTATTTATAAAGAAAGAATTAGACAAAAGCCTGTAAAGTCTCAGCAAGTGTGGGCCAAAGAAATGAGCAAACAGCTTGTTTCCGAGAATTCCGCTCCTACTTGACACCTATTTCTTAAGAATGATTTCATACAGAGGCAGTTAGTTTACAGAGGTTTGCAAAATTCACCTGAAATTTGTAAAAGTGGTTTGTACCATTATGCACCTAGTTCAGAGGAATAGCGTGAGAATTCGTGTCTGTCTTGATCTGAAGATTTTAAGTACTATGCAAGTGCAAGGTCATAAAACAATAGAAGGCAATAAATTAACATGCCAAAAGCACCACAATTTAATCCAAAGTAATCAAAAAGATTAACTGCCCTGCTGAATTAACATATTTTTCAGTACTGTATTCAACATGCTTTTTCATCAAAGGGCACTTTTTCACTAGAAATGGACCTCAAACAAAAGCCCAAGCAAACTTGCACTGATCAGCTGAATCTATTTCCTATACAGGTCTTTTTTTCTGGTTGAGTTAAAGTAGGAAATCAACATCTCTTAGAAATGTACTTCATGTTTTCCCTCTTCCCCCTGAATATTTCTTCCTCGCTCTACTTTCCTCGTGTGTATGTGACAAACTATCTGAGAATGAATTCCCCACTTACACAGGTGACAGTAGATGGTTTTGAGACCTGATCCTTTTTAGTTGTTAAATTTCCTATACTTCCACAGGTCAAAAAGCCAGCTCCATCAATATAACCTTGTATGTTCTAGGCTATATCCTAGGTTCCCCGTCTACATCACTTGCAGAGATCTGTTTACATAGTGTGCATACCACAGATCACCAGCTGCAAGATTAGCCAACCATGCTGGCAGCCAAGTCATCTGGAATCATTCTCCTGAAAATTCAACAATCTCAATGAAAAGCTAGTGTGTTGCGGTCACTATGTTCTTTTGTCAATTTATATGGGTTTCCTAACAATGTTTCTACGTGCAAATAGAATTTAAAGACCCATATGATAATTCAACTCCACCATCACCACATGGAGTCCTGAGTAAACACAACAGCATTCTCATGTTATGCCCAGAGCAATTCACGTACCCTGTGTCAGACCAAGGAGGGAATTTAATTCCTGAGACAAGGACCCATCACTGAAGACATCCTGACCCAATATTTGAATCAGGGAAATGTCAGTGCAATCACCTTAACCATTTCTGAAGTGCTCAAGGAGAGAGCTAATCTCAAAGAAAACAAGGACCCAGAACATAGAGGGTTTTCCCAACCAAGACATTCCTAGTTATGAAAGATTTGTGAGAACAATGTAGCTGAGGCATGCTACAAGGGCACTGAAAATAATGTAGTGTCAATGATTTTCATAAGGTTCTAAGTGATGATGGACAACCAATTTGAATGCCACTAATATGAGTACTAATAGAGCTGTCATTCACAAGGATCACCATAAGTAGTTGTTTGTTTAAAACCAGATGAACAAGATTTTTTTAAGCAGATATACTCAGACGCATGTAATGCTGGTTGATCCTCCCTAAAATGGGACTCTCTGGTCTGGCAACATCCATGGTTCAGGACCAGAGAGCCCAGGGATAGTGAGGCCAGCAGCAGGTTGGGACCCCAGGAGCAATGGGCTCAGGTGATGCGGGGAGACCTGCAGCACAGTCAGGAGCCCTGCAGCAGGGGGTTTAGGTGGTACAGAGAGCCCTGTGGCAAAGGAGTCCAACAGCACAGCCAGGAGTGCCAGGGCAGAGGGGTCAAGCTGCATGATGTGAGCCCGGGTGCTGAGAAGTCCAGCAGCAGCAAAGCTGACTGAAGGCAGGGGAGAGGGGGATTGAAGCGAAGCCGGGCACAGCTGGGAGGTCAGTGGAGGGGACTTCCCCTGGTCCAGAAAATTCCCTTGTTCAGGACCAGTCAGGTCCCAAGAGTGCTGGACCACGGAGGTACATATATTACACACAGCTCCTATATGTTGCCGTTTTCCTTGGCATCTCCTCTCCTCATAACAATACAAATTAATATCCTCATAGGCTGCTCCAGTTTAAATCCCATTTGTTAATTAAAAGATATTCTGTCCAGGCCCCAGGTATACCTTAAGGCTCTCAAACTTGGTCTGTGTGGTCACCAGAGGACACATACGGCAAAACTGTAAGCCCTCCAGTGAAGAAACCAAGCCAGTTTCCCAGAGCTCCATTTAAGTGATCAAACAGCAAGAGGGATTTAGACTGCAGTTACTAGGAAGAGTCAGGAACAGAAAAAGGTATTGCATCTGATTACCTGATACTAGCACATTTTAGGACTGTCTGAATGCAATCTCAGGCAATGTGCATTTTCTTTAAGATCTTCAGGAAAGAAAGTGTTGTGTCTTACACAGCCCCACAGCACAACATCAGTTCTTAACAGGTAGCAATGCTTTGAACTGCACTTGGAAGCAAACAGTGCACCAACACACAGCATCTGAGCAAAACTGCTTATTTCCAAGTGGCAAACTACTGTGCTTTTCACTAGCTGATGCCTCCTGGACAGGGTCTCATAAACAGTCCCAAGCAGAGCACATTGCTGTAGTTTTAGCCTTGGCTGCAAGATTACACGATCTGGAAATTGTGCGGATACTATACTGCCCTCTACTAGATGAAATCAGAACTATTTAGCTCTGAATTATAAACCCTAAACTACTAATCACAAACTTTTACTTTCATTTTTCTCCACCCTCAATCTGCTTGGAGGCCCCAAGAACCTACCTTCACTCTGTCTCTTCTTACCCACTTAACCCTATTCCCTCCATACCCCACCCTTGCCCTACATCTTACCTCCCCTGTTCTACCCTGCCATGTGCCTTGTGCTCACTCTGACTCTTCTCACTCACTCTGTTCCCTCCTTCTTGTGCCTCCTACCTGCTGCAGAAGAACTGATTAGAAATACCAACTGAACAACTAATCAGCAGGCAGCTGCGGGGTGCTTCACACCCACCCCTTTTTTTTCAAGTTAGAGCCTATGCTAGTAATAGCTAAGGGAGACAGAGTAAGTAATCTGTGGACTCCAGGATTTATTGCTTATTACTCTGCAGACCATTCTGAACTGCATAGACCAAGTAGGCATGGCAGATGAAGCTAGATACATTTAGACTGAATATAAGGCATACTTTTGTAACAGTGAGGGTAATTAGCTATTGGGACAGCTTACTGAAGGTCATGACAGGTTCTTCAACTGACAATTGTTTAAGTCAAGACTGGATATTTTTTCTAAAAGACATGCTCTGGTTCCAAAAGAAATTATTCTGAGGGAGTTCTATAGTCTGTGTTATAAACAGGCTTGGCAGAATTCTATTTCCTTTTTTGTATATAGTTTTGGTAGAAAATACAGATATTTATTGTTAAGCATTATCTTCAATTTTGCCAATTCAAATTTCATGGCTAGAGGAAAATATGGGGAAGGATAGATTAGATACCATGCTGAGCCAACAAATCATTTAACAAGAGAGACAAAGATGGTGAGGTAGTATCTTTTATTGGACCAGCTTCTCTACGTAAAAAGAGACAAGCTTTCAAGGTTAAACAGAGTTGTTCTTCTGTGTATGCTCAAAAGCTTGTCTCTTTCACCATTTGGTCCAATAAATGATATCACTTCACCGACATTATCTCTCTAATACCCTGGGACCAGCCCAGCTACAATAACACGGCAAAAATATTTTTTAATAACAGCAGACTTTGTTTTAAAAAGTTAAATCTTTATAACCAGGATTGAAATTGCAGCAGTCTATAAGGATCTACTAATATAAACTGTCCACATCACATATCAAACTATACAAAGTAAATATCTTTAATCAAATTCTAATAAGTTCTCAAGGAGCATTTTTCTTACTTTGCCTATTTGTAAACTTCTATTAGTGATGGAAATATGTTTTCATGGGTTTGTGAGTTTATGGTGAAACTGATGTTTACTGATATTGACCAATAAAAATCTCCTAATCCTTCCAAGTCTAGTTATGCAAGATACGAAAAGAGATCACAATGGTACCTTTTGGCTTAGAAATCTCTGACGCTGTGAAAGGAGTTCAAGTGCTCTTCCTCCAGAAGTACACGCCTCTATCACTTGACCTAAAGGGACACTATCTACTTTTATTTTGTCTTGATCATAAAGACAGGGAAAGGGAACAAAAGGATCCAGTGATGGGGAGGAGAACAATCATTTTCAATCAACAAAATTGTTCAGACATTAGAAATAAACATATTGTCCATATAAGACTTTGTCATACATATGCACAGCTAACTGAATCAATTCTATGGTTACTACAAAAGTTCTTGCTGTATGGTAACCTGATACCCACAGATAGCACTCCCGAAAGCAGAGATTCCTGTCTGAATGATGCAACAGAACTGTCATCATGCATCGAAGTGTCAAACCATCAGTTCTTGCAACACCTTTTCTTCTTATTCTTGTTGTTTTTCAATGAGAGAGACATGCTGGGTGACTCAAATTGCTTTTCTGTCATTCTGTGGCTTGCTTCAAATGATGCACCCACAAAAGTTTATTGATAGGGCAAAATTGTCTGGAAGTTTAGCCACTTTTCCCTAAATGGGTGAATAGGGATTGAGGTGCCTATGTGTAGACACACATTTGAGTATTTTGGCCTTTACTTTTCATATTTTGTCAGATGAGCATACTGCTCAAGTATGAATGGGATTGTCCCAATTGCACTCCTGCAGCCAGTGTATGAGAGGGAAATTCATAATGGCTTTGGCATGAAGAACAGTAAAAATATCACAATAGATTTCAAACACACACCCAAACATGCTAGACTTCCAGCAAGACCAGAATGAGTGACTCAGAACCAAGAAGCATGGGGAGAAATTAATGCATACCATAACATCCCCTTATATGGCAAATGTAAGACTACATTAAAGTTTAAAAATGAACTAAAAATAATATTGTACATGAAATAAGAGCTTCTAAGATCTCACATCAATAAGGGGCCCATTCTACACTCATAACTCAGCAAATTACCCTTGATTTGGACCAGATAGAATTGATGTGCAAACTTTAGAAATATGAACAAATGCATTTTACAACAAAATAGGAACGATATGCTAATATAGGGGATCAGGAAGTAAGGGCAGCCTCCTCCTGTGCCACCAAAGGCTTTAGCCTTCAGGAGAGGGAAGGCATGTTTCCATCACCTCTCTTCCAAGAGGTTCCTCCAGGAGAGGGCATCATAGGTTGCCCAGGGGAATGAACTGAATCCAAACCCAGGTCATATCCCACTTCCAGCCAGCTCCACTCACTTTTTTGGACTCTTCCAGCCATCATCAAAGCAGCGTGTGGAGTGGTTGTTTTGAAACCATTGCAATCCTCACATTAGTTGGGCTTACGCTTGCGGGAAATTCTCTACACTCTAGCAAAACCTGGGAGTAAATGGAGCCTGATAATTGAGAATCAAGGTCCTCCTCACTCACATGTCATGACCTGTGCTAGGGGCTCTGTTTTTCCCTGCAAATACTGCTGACATTGCTGACATCTATATCTGTGCAATGAATGCAGCTCCCTGCATTGTTGAAATATTAATGGTGTCATCGGAAGTTTCAGGGGAAACCCTGATGCCCTGGGCCTGCAACATGACAGAGAAAATGCCTTTCAGTTCACTTTAAATGTAATCTTAACTTAATATAGACTGTTTTATATATATAAAGATATATGGAATACTCTCAGAATAAAGGTTATTTTATTTCTAGTAAACTCTTTGCCACTTTAAGACCACACATGTCCATGAAAAACAGAAGTGACTTTCAGAGAATTAAGCCAGAAGTTTAAAAGAACCCTTTTAGTGACACTTCAAGTAATTAAATATCACATATTGGATAACGAATAACAACTTCAAGTGACAATATCTATCATTAAGAAATAAGAATGAACTCAGGCCTATGAACGGGGAGTTACACATTATGGCATAGCGTTGCTCGTGCTGCTGAACAGTACTTAAATCCCCAACTGGTCTCAGGGACAACAGTTTGAAGCCCAATTCTCTGCTGGTGTTTTTATTTCAAAGAAGCTCCATCAACACAGGATCTAGCTTTGTGTTTTCATTATCTTGGATTGGATTTAAACCCGCAATCTAGTAGTATGCAGCTTTGTAGGCCATAAGCCATGCCCCATGCCATCCAGTCTCTCGTTGACTCTGCACTTTTTAGAAGAGTTAATTCCATTAACAAGTAAAATCTCACTGGCAGGATTAGCTGGTGTAAATTGGTGAGGTTTCATTTAAGAAAATGCACTCCAGTTGAGGATCTAGACCACAATATTACAATTGTACAGATGGAATAAACAAGATGCAAAAAATGGAAAAACTGCTTGACCATTCTTAGGAAAAAGAAGTTTTCTCTCTCAATTTTTCTATGGCTTTTCAAATTCACTAGTTCATTAACCCACAACTCTCAAAAATTTGTGAATCTGTAGCAGTTACTGTACCTGAGTACATTCTATACCTATAGATATACTGAATGAGTCATCATATGAATTCTAAGAAAGACAAACATAAGAGCAGCAAATTCAAGGCAGAGTACAGCTTTTTATTTTTATTTCATTTCTACTTCTGCACTAGCACAGCAAATCTTGCTTTGAGACTTTATTTTAAGCAAATACATGTTGATGTAAGTTGAACTGGATTCCTTAGATTTTAGGACAATGTTTATTACAATTTAAGAAATACTTTGAAGAGCTTTTTGATAGGGAAATTAATGTTAAACCTGAGGCAATCTAGAAATATCTGCAAGGCCATCATGATGACAAATAGCTCAGGGTACAGATGTCCATATACGGACAGACTTCCTATAAGGAAGACAGCACTGTATGTGCATTGCGTATGGTTCCTGGATCAGATTCACATTCCTTGGGTATGTTTCTCTGGGAGCTTTTGATTTCCGCTCTGAGGGCTGGCTCAGACCTCCAATTGCTCTTATAAGAAAATATCTGAGACTGAAAGTTGAAAATGTGCAAGATTCCTTCTTTAAGTACACAAACACTCCAAGTCTAGCCACTTTCCTGTAGTCCTGCCAGGTTTTCAGTATGTCTGATACTTGATCAAGTGACTTTTTTGGGGTAAGGGGAAAAAAAGGAAGGAAAAACATAAGGGAAGGAATGTAGAATGTCCACACCTGTACATTTTATAAGACTTAACCAAAGGAACTGTACCAACCAAAGTTGGTGCAGGCACACACATACCGTGTATAACTGTATCAATAGGGATATGTTGCCAACATAGTGAATTCTTAATTTCACCAAAAAAAATATATGGTCTAAAAAGCATTTGCTGTATAAACACCTGTATATAACTTGATATTAGTGCATTTTAACCTTCTGTGAATCAACTTCAGTATGTAATTCTTCAAACAATGATTCTGTTAATCAATACAGACAGGCTAGAGAAGTGTAATGTTTGAAAAAGTCCCTATTTGCAAAGTCATTTATAAACAGTGCAAGAAATAAATTCTGCAGGGTAGGATTCAGTGCATATTTATGCTGGTTAAACACCTTAAATTCAAGTGAGATTAGTTCCAGTTTACACCCGAGTAAACAAGCCCAGAATTAGTCCTGCAGCCAAATTCGTACTGAAGACAGTGAACAACAGGTGACGAGGACTGCTGTATTTAGCCCATTGTGCAATTCAAGTTAAAGACTGACTTGGCCCTTCACTTTGGGTTTCCTGGCTTTCTGGTGGTTTGTTACTTTTACACATTTTTTTTCTGTCAGTGAACTTCTTAGGTTTTTGTTTAATGAAAAAAACCATTTCCTTGAAAATAATTTTTACACAAGAAATTTATGAAACATGTCTGAAGCCTCTCTTTGATGATCTCTGACCATTTTTAGGCATATTTTTTAAAGGCAGACTGTTTACCTGGTTACGTTTGCATTTGGTATGCATTTTATACATATTTAGGTGTGTATATTATTTACCTAGTACTAAGGTCATCAAAGTCTTTAGGTAAATATGGATTTTGGGAAGATTCATAATTTGGAAATATATTTACCATACCCGTTCCTCTGAATTTTTTAAACATCAAAGATGCCATTTTTTTAATGAAAAAAGGGGTTTTGAGCAGAAGCAATGACATAACCTTAACCAGAAAGCAAAGACAAAAAGGCACAAAAAGGCACAAACACTTTTGCAGTACAATATATAATATTGGCTTTTAAACTGAAAGAGACTTTGAGGTACATTCTTCCCTTCACAAACACTCAGTCTCCTAAGTGACATTAACGAAAGTCACACACACTTTCATGAGGAGAGATTATATTTATCGTTTCAGAACTCTTCACATATCAGCTACCATACAGCTGACCTAATTTCATATACAAGTGTCTAAACAGGACAATCAAATCTTGCAGTTAGGCATTCAGATCATCATGTTAGTACTACAGTCTAGTCTAACACCCATTAAAATTGAACAAAAGATTTCCCATTGGTTTCCATCAAAGCTGGATAGGGCCTATAAAATGGCTACAAATGCTTAATGGTCAAATGTTGACCTCAGAAAAGCAACAAGTCTGTTGATGTATGTACCTGAGGACATAATTTAGCCCAAGTACCAATCTGAGCATCCAAAAATGGGACTTAGATTTTTCCTTAAGGCCTCTATATTTAAAAATTAGGCCCAGAGTATGAACTGTTGATAACATAACCATGCAAATGATGTTATTTACAGGGGTGACCTGTACCTGCGGACTGGTACAGGGAGGGACACCCAAGGGGCAGGAGCATTTGGAGGTACCCCATTTAGAAATTAAAATTTTGGCAGGGACCCAGGGGAACAGTGCATCTCCCAAGGGCTACCATGAGTCATCTATGGTTATTTATAATGGAACTGGACTGATTCAGTTTGTTAAAATTCTGTAAGAGAGATGAGATCACTTTCTGAATTTAGTTAATTTAGATAGGCTGTAAAACTGTAACTCCATTTTGCTGTATCACAGTGTGAACGTGTGGGAGGACAGAGTGGCTATATACAAACATCTTTTTAAAAATATCCATCTTCTAGACTTCAATTTGCCTAAGAAAGTGCATTAACTCTGTCTCATTAAACATGAGCATACTTAAACAGGTCAAAAGTCAACATGCTGGCATTTATTGTGTTGAAGCTGGGGTCAATCAACATGACATCACTGCGCAGACAAATGATGCAGGATTGGGAAGCTATCCTTCCTGCTGAAATAAATAAGAACAGATGCTGTCATGATTATTTAACAAGGACTAAGATACTAAGGAGCTATAGGTTTTGGTGACAAGTCAGACTGACTTTTAATTTTAGAAGACATCATCAGCAAGATTAGGAAGCAGAGATGCCCTAGGAATGTGTTACTCATAAATGACAGCTGCAAGCAAGCAGTGGGGAATAAGAGCAACTTCTTCCATGCTTTAGCCTCACTTCATTGTGCCAAGTATTTCAGGGTAAATAGGCACTCTCTCTATTCATAGAGAGCATCTATTAGGAAGGGGACACATTTCAAATATCCAGTATGATTCAGTAGCACACAGGCTCAATTTATAACCATTCCCCATTATATAATTATGACTTTTTTTGGTAGTAACAAAATGCCCAGCATGTCAGTGCTCCAAAATTCATTGCCAAAGGGAAAAAGTGTGTATCTAGGGAAGGCTAGTCACCCACTCTCTAAATAAGTCGGTAGAGAGCAATCCACCTTTTAAAATTAGTAGTCTCTTGTATTTTTTAGTCAAGGGGGAAAAAAAGAATTCCCATGGTTGTGCCTAGCAACCACCCCCACAACCTTTCTCCCTGCTCCCCCCACTTGAACTAGCTGCCTATCTTAGCATAAATGTCTTGTGTTGAATAAAAAAACATTTTACCTACTATTGATCAGTATTTTTTAATATTAAAGAAAGATAGAATAATGGAACCACCCCTCAAAATAAAATGTCAATTTTAGTTATAGAAAATTTGTCTCAACTATTAGAAAGATAATTATCTTGATTAAAGATATCCATTAACCACTTTCCCTCTAAATTACACCTTCTCATATAGTATTAAAATCAGCAGCAGTGTAATGAAAAATGCTGAGTTCATAACAGATTTGACATGCAGTTTGGTTGGTTGGTTGGTAGGTTTTGAACTTCTGTGGGGTTTAAAACAGCTCCTTTCTTGTTTCCAGGGTTGCTGGTGGTGGTTCAAATGTATCCTCTCCTCTCCTATGATGTCTCAGCTGGTTCAGAATTCCCATGGGATTGTGTCTTGTAGTGAAGTGGCTATTCTATGATTTATGTAATTTGGAGATAGGGAGGGCAAGGCAGAAGCCGTTTGAAATAGAGGTTTGTCATATGAACATAATTATAATAAAGTATTTTACATCATATAAAATCAGGAGTAGGCGGCTGGAAGACAGGGAAAAATCCCATTCGATGATGGAAATACAGCGCCTTTTTTGTGTGCTGGAGTGTGCCAGCTTTTGCAGACAGGAGGAATGTGAGTGTCAAGGGGTCAGGATCAATCCGGTGCGAGTTGATGAGGCAGGAAGGTGGGGAGGAATGCCAGGAATGTCCCTGTTTGTGTAGGACTCCATTCAGCCGATTGGCGAGGCTGGGCCGCCTGCAGTGTATAAAAGCAGCCCGGCTCCCGGCTTCAGACCCATTGAGCAACTCTCCAGCCAGAGAGTCAGGGACTTGGCGAGGCGCAGAGACAAGGCGCTCGGAAAACAGCACGCCGCCTTGAGCCGCGAGGGAACCCGCCTCCAGCCTCTCTCCGCCCGCAGGACAGACACGCCGAGGGGCCCTTCCGCCGACTACCGCCGAGCATGTCTGCACCCCTGAGACCCAGCAGCTTCGCCGCGGCGCTGCTCCTCGCTCTCCTCAGCTGGGTAAGTGCCCTGCGCCCGCCTCCTCCGGGCAGGCAGGGGAGAGGCTCGCTGGGGACGCGGGGGGCCGGCTCCTGGGCCAGCCTCCCTTGACCCTCTCGCTCTCCCGGCAGGAGGTGTCCGGCCAGGACTGCAGCGGGCAGTGCCAGTGCGGGCCACCCCCCACGTGCCCGGCCGGGGTGAGCCTGGTGCAAGACGGCTGCGGCTGCTGCCGGGTGTGCGCCAAGCAGCTGGGCGAGCTGTGCACCGAGCGGGACCCCTGCGACCACCACAAGGGGCTCTTCTGCGACTTCGGCTCGCCGGCCAACCGCAAGATCGGCGTGTGCACCGGTAAGTCCAGAGCTGGGCGCTACAGCTCCCGCTAGGACCCATGTCGTGTTGCCTTCAAACGCGATCCCAGCCCGCGCTCCCTTCCTAGCAGAGTGGGCCCTCTCCCCGGGGCTCAGCTACATTGCACGGGGGGAGGGGGGGGAGCGGAGCTTGTCATCCATATCCCCTTCCCTCCCCCAGCAGTAGCCATTGAGGCTCCTGCCGCATGCCCTCCCCCCAGTGGCGCTGCTGGGGCTGGCTGGGCTGCTGCCCTGGCTGGAGTGCTTATGTCCCTCTCTCCCTGCCTGCAGCTCGGGATGGCGCTCCATGTGTGTTCGGAGGGATGGTGTACAGGAGCGGGGAGACCTTCCAGAGCAGCTGCAAGTACCAGTGCACTTGCCTGGACGGGGCAGTGGGGTGCGTGCCTCTCTGCAGCATGGACGTGCGGCTGCCCAGCCCCGACTGCCCTTTCCCACGAAGAGTTAAGCTCCCCGGGAAGTGCTGCGAGGAGTGGGTGTGCGATGAGCACCGAGAACAGACAGCTGTAGGACCGGCTCTTGCTGGTGAGTTGATATCTTAATGAATTTTGTTGGCGTGCCAGTGCGCTAGATTGAAATACCCAATGGAGTGCTGATTATCCCAATGGACCACGATTCAGCCCAAATGTGTGACTCCAGTGCCTTCAGTGGAATCACATAAATATGACACCCTATGTTTGTGCTACTCTTGTGTATTCATGCTGCACATCTGCCCTGTTGCTCTGTGCCACAGTCTTATCCTGTTGATCTGTGCTCCCCAGCTTACAGACCAGAAGACACTTATGGACCTGACCAGGCAATGATGCGTGCCAACTGCCTTGTCCAGACCACAGAATGGAGTGCTTGCTCAAAGACCTGTGGAATGGGCATCTCCACCAGAGTCACCAATGACAATGCCTTCTGCAGACTGGAAAAGCAAAGCAGACTTTGCATGGTCAGACCTTGTGAAGCAGACTTGGAGGAAAACATCAAGGTAAATATCACCTCTAATATATACACTTCTAAGGATGTTTCAGCCTCCAACCAATTTTGCAGAAGATGTATAGCTCTAACTTATCCAGTTTCAGAACCAAATAAATATTATAAGGTCTCATCCCAGCAGTGAATATTTTAGAATAAAGCTATAAATAAAAGCACTTCCTTTAGCCATTAGATAAGTATAATAAAATATGCACACTACTTAAACTATCTTGTTTGCATATGAATCCTTCATGAGGAGCAGAATATTAACCTCCTTGCATATAATGAGGATGAAATATGAATAGGAACTGCAATTTTTTTTAAAAAATGGCTTCTAAACTTTTCTTCTATTTGTTGCCCCACAGAAAGGCAAAAAGTGCATTCGCACCCCCAAAATCTCCAAGCCCATCAAGTTTGAGCTCTCTGGCTGTACCAGTGTGAAAACCTATCGAGCTAAATTCTGTGGGGTCTGCACTGATGGACGTTGCTGCACCCCTCACAGAACAGCTACTCTTCCTGTGGAGTTCAAATGTCCTGATGGAGAGGTCATGAAGAGAAGAATGATGTTCATCAAGACCTGTGCATGCCACTACAACTGCCCTGGAGACAATGACATCTTTGAGTCTCTGTACTACAGAAAGATGTATGGCGACATGGCATAAAGCAGGAAACACTAGGCTCTCAACTTGACCTGTTTGCATCTCATTGTGTAAACATGATTCGATAGCACAAGGTATTTAAATCTGTTTCCAAAAAGTTCAGAATGCTCCATGTGACTAAGACAAATTGTCTTCTGACCCTAAACATTGGTTTGAAGAAAGTAAAATGGCTCATGGGACCACAGCAAAGCGCAGCTTCAGAGGATGCTGTTCATGGAGTGGTGTTTAGGGGTTATTAGGGGACATGTGCAGAAAAATCAGTGTTCCCTTTGTAGGGTAATGTGTGTTCCACCTAGTAGTGCAATTGAAAAAGAGACCCTTAGCATGTTTGCTGACACTGAGTGACAGTAATGGCTGGAATGTAAATCGTTAACCCAGCAAGGTGCTAAGTAAAATGTGTTCTATTGGTCAGGACTGTAACGTTTCAGCTTTGACACTGATTCCAATGACTTGTTCAAGAAGAATCAGAATCATGTCTATTTGACTGGACAGCTTGTGACAGTTAATATGCCTGTAACAAGCTAGATTTTTATTAATATTGTAAATACTGTATATATATGTACAGTTATCTAAATTAATTTAAAGTTTTGTGCCTTTGTTAATGCTTGATACTTTAATGTTTAGCTTTTTTTGTTTGTGTTGAAAGAAATAGATAGGATGTAAAGCTTGTCTGACAATGCATTCAAAGCATGAAATAGATCCTCTAATGGAAATTGTTCAGTTAGGGTGACCAGTGAATCAAAATCAAGACAGAGTTTGTTGCTAAAGATGAGGTGCCGCCATCTTTGGAAAGCATCCATTTGTATGGTAAAAACACGATTGCCTCTGCTTTAGTGAACAAAAGGCTTTTAAGTAAAATGAATGGCTCTTTTGTAGCTGATCAGTTTTTCCACCTGGGAGCATTTGTTTCTTTCTTTGACCATGGCTGTTCGTTGAACAGTTTGTTATTTGTTGAGAAGTGTGACCAAAAGTTACATGTTTGCACCTTTTTAGTTGAAAATAAAGTATTATATTTTTTATATAAATGACTTTGAATTTCATTTGCCCGACATCTCCCTCCCTCCCCACTTCCTTCCTACATATTCATCAAAACAAGAGTTTATTTTGTGATGTATACAAATCAATGAAATCTTTTGCCCAGGGATAAATACACTGAAAATTAAACTTCATCTATATTCAAACACAAACTTGCTAGCTCATAATCACTGGTAGGTCAATGAAAATAGAGGGCCACTTTCTCTTTTCAGACTTTAAAGAGGAATCCTAGAGTGCCAAACTTAACACTTTTAAGGCACAGCAGTGTCATCAATCACCAGGGCATGTAAAAACACTAAGCTTTAGATGACAGCTATCTAGATTATGTCATGCTTGACATCATGGTAGCTCAGAACCTATTGGATTCTTTTTTAATAGCAAAGCACCTAGGTTTCTTCTGAGCTAATTATGGGGAATATTTTAAAAATGTTATTAAATTGAAACAGCTTTTCATTTTGGGTGTCAAATCGAAGTCTTCATTTTGGTAAAACTCCCATTGAAGAACCAGTGGGATTTCTGGCTTATATGAGAACTATAATATGGTTCAATGGGACTCAGGAGACCTTGATTCTATTCCTAGTTCTATCTTTGGTCTACAGGTTGGCCTTGGGCATGTCACTTCACTGTGCCTCCATCTTCCCAATAGGTAAAATGGTAATACTGACCTCCTTGGTAACACACTCTGAGATCAACTGATGAAGGTCCCTAAATATTATTAAAATGCAGGATGGGATCTTAAAACTCATCTTAGGTAAGCAAACAAAGTGAAGAGTTGAGCCATCTGTATCCCAAATACTAGCTAGGAACTTCAGCCCTCTATTAATTCCTTCATCAACATAATAGACATTTGTATACTCCCTTTATATATCCAGGTACTCTCCAAGAATTACTTTCAGAAACCAAGTCTAGCCAGCATCTCTTGGAGGACGGGGAAGGGGATAATTAGTGCCACCTGGAAGGGTGGGGGGGGGGGGGCAGGCCCACATCATACTGAGCAGCACCCTCAACTGCCCATAGATTTCAGTTGGAGCTTGGGTCAGCTTGACACTAGAGCAAGTCTGCATTCATGACAGACTAATTGGAATCTAATCTAAAGCCTGCAGAAGTCAATGGGACTCTTTTAATTGAGATCAGTTGACACTGGTTAGGGCCCCAGAAGCATTTCCCTTTCCTCTCAAAAATGTGAGGAATTCCTCTGGAATGAGGAAGTGGTTTTCTAGGCCCATTTGAATTCTGCCTCAAATAGTGCCTCAGACTCACCAGTATTTTCCTTGCAGGTTATAAATATGGTGTAGCAGCCTTCTGGTCACTCTAGAAACACTCTACATTCACATAACCAGAAAGACTGTTTTGGCAACCATTACCTCAGTCCCTCCCATCCCCCAGCAGAACTGTTCTTTCTACCTGACAAGCAAAAGCACACCTGGACTTCAGCCACAGTTAGCTGAATTAAATAGTTGAAAAGATAATATCTCACTAGGTGGGGTGATGGTAGTTTTCATTGAGAACACTAACAATGTCAAAAAGGTTCAAATTTAGGGAAATTTGATGTAAAATATTGTAAATGCATGAAACTTCCCTATGTTATTACATTGCTAATTAACACTATTGTTGCAATAGATCAGAACTGCCAAAAGGAGTGCTTATTAGTTATTTGACAAGTTTTCTCTCCTCTGAAGTATTATGTAAAAAGTAATTTCATGTGTAATTGTAATATACTAAAACCTGCAGTTCTCACTTCAAGACCAGTCAATTACTGCCATTTTGTAATGTAGCTGGGTGTAGTCACATTAATAGAGAAAATCAATATTCTGAATACATTGTTGCAGGGCCTCAACATGGGAATGTAATTAGGCATCATACTATTGTAGCACTTTCTTCTGAAGATACATACAGTTTCTGGAATCAAGAAGTGAGTATTTAAATAATATGTAATCCTAAGTGTAAAAATGGATACAAATTTAGGCCTCTCAACCTTAATATTTCCCTGCTGTCTGTCCTTATGCTTATGATTTAGAGATCAGTAAAAGCAATAAGTAACCATAACAGGAATCGTGTTCTAGGAATGTGGCAGTAAAAAGGAAATAACAGAATTTTTTAAAAAGCTGTTTCCATCTAGTTGGCTTCTTCAGAAAGCTTTACCACATGCATATATGACAGCATTTTAAAAAAAGCTTTTGTTTTATTTTATTTACATATCTTCATTCAACTTAATGTTCAGCTTACACAAATACTATAGGATTTAGAATGCCACCACATATTTGACACTGATTTAATGAACATCACTCAGGTAGCCATTAGAAGAAGCAATCTACATGGCTGCGGAGCAGAGTGTCAAATGACTTGTCAAAAAGCATGAGCTACTTTCCCCATTTCAGTATTTTGTATCATGGGCAACCATAATTCATTTATATGATTTGCAGCTCTACATTCTAACACAATACAGATGTGAACTACAGACATGGATTACATCCCCATCATAAGAGGCAAGCATTGTTCTCCAGATGGATTTTTGTCAGATTCCTCATAACTAACAAACATCCAAAAGACATCCATTAAGAAACTCTTCAAGAATGAGCCACTTTTAATGATCTGTAACCACATAGGAACAAATACGTTTTTTTTAACATATTCCAGTTGTTTGAATCACAAAGAAAGGGAGTCAATTGAGAAAATTGTCTTTTGGACACACAACTAGAAATAGCAAACAGCAGTTAGATCATTTGCATTCCTTCTTGTAGTGTAACGTTCTATACCAAACAATGTGCTTGTAAGAAAGTACTGTTAGCTGATATGCTAAAAATTAAGATCACAAAACAAGTCAAACAACAGGAATATTCCATCTCAACATGTAACTTAATCCCACTTTACTGACTGTGTACCCTACCCCTGAATCCCCCCCGCCCCGCACAAAAAAAAAAGAGTCCAACCATTTAGGATGAAATATCAGTGCAAAGCTTCACTCCAAAACTAAGGAGTTTCTGAGAAAAGTAGTTCAGTTAACTTCTTCGGTTCCGTTTTCTACTTTCACCCCTCCCTCTATTTCCTTTAATTCATGTGTGCCCATAAATGGAAGTACCAAAAACTACATTCTTACAGTATTTTCAGTCTGACTGGAACCAGGAAATACCAGAAATTTCTTCAGGGAACCTGTTCCCAAAGTGTACTAAAGCTCTTGACACTTTCAAAGCTTTTACAGAATTCAAGAACATGAGTAAGGTCACATCTGCATGAAGAATGAAAATGTATTGTTTCCATGTTAGAAGTTGTAATTGTAGTGTGAATTGCTCATCAGGTGAGCAGAGGCAAATTGTAGGAATTTAGGAGAGAGATTATAGGATCTGGCCCTTCACCAGCTAATTGAACTAGTCCTAACTGAAATAGATGGAAGATGCTTACCCTCATCATGCTCATCTGCATCCTGCATTATTGCAGTTTTGTCCCTCATCAACTCTGGTATTGTTCTAAGCCAGGGGTGGGCAATTATTTTTGACCCGGGGAAACTTCAGAAATTTTTGCAGTGGCCCCAGGCTGCTCTGAAGGGGGCAGGCCTCAGGTGGAAGGGGCAGGGCCAACACACTTCCATGCTTCCCCACCCACATTCCCTGATTGGCCTGAGGGTGAGGGAGCATGCAAAGTCTTTGCCCCTCACCCCATTCTGAACAGCTGGCAGTTCCCTCTAAGGTACCCGTGCTCCTAGTGGTGGGAGGAGACTTCGCATGTCCCCCCCCCCCCCCCCGCTTTCCCCAGGTCAATCAGGGCCTGGGGAGGGGGAGCACGTAAAGTCTCTCGCTCCCTCCTCCCTCCCTGCAAGGGAGCACCGCGCTTAGAGTCAACCACCAGCTGAGCAGTGCTGAGCCCCTTGAAGGTTGGGAGGAGACTTCATGCAAACTCCCCACCCCGAAGCCCTGATTGGTCTGGGGGCAGGGGAAGAGCACAGAGTCTCCTCCAACCCTGAACACGCCCTACAAGGAGTATGAGGCACTTCTAAGCGCTACATGCTCCTGGCAGAGTGGGAGGAGACTTCACACGCTCCCCCCACCCATGGCCCCAGGCCAAATCAGGGCTCGGGGGCAGAGGGAGCACACAAAGCCTCTTTCCACCCTGACAGGAGCGCACGGTGCTTCTAAGCGCTGCACCCTCCTTGGAGGGTGGGGACAGGGCGGGAGGAGATTTTGCATGCTTCCCCCTACCCCCAGGTTCAATTGGCCTGGGGGCGGACGGAGCAGTAGGGCCTCCACAGGCTGGATCAACTGACTTGGTGGACTGGATCCAGTCCACAGAGGCCCTTTTGCCCACCCCTGTTCTAAACCATTTCAGTCACTATGCACTCTGGGTACTTCCCTCATAGTTCTCAGAATAAAGTCAGAAGCAGTGAATTCTGAAAGATTTTGAAAAGCTTCAGGTGCATAGGAAGACAGAAAGAGGAGGAATATTTAACTGTTTGCATTATTAAATCAGCAAGCTTTCTGTACTAGTACTGAAACAGTATTTAGATTTGCCTCAGTCTGATATGGTATATATGCCACTGGAAACTTGTACATAGGGATGCAAGGCATTTTTACAATCATGCTAGAAAGCCCAAAAGATTCATAACACTGTGCATTTCTCTGGAGTAGACAAGATTTTAGATTCAGTCCGCCTGCATTTATCACTCAGGCAAAACTGACTGGGTCAGGGGGAGAAATGCACTCCAAACATTTACTGGTCAGTTTAATTTAATCCTATGAATGATGTCGACAGATTTTTACTATAGGTTGAACATCTCTAGTCTGGCACCCTTGGGACCTGACTGATGCGGAAACAGAGAATTTGTGGGCAATATTGTTTAGCAGCATTACCAATACTCCACTGCTTACTGGGCTCTTAGAAGACATTTAGGGGTAAATTTGAGCTAAATAACAGCACAGATCAATGAGAGTCAAGACTAGTGACTGTAAACAAACTTTATGGGACCACCGGAAACTTGCCCACACCCATGACATCTGGACATCTGGTTAACTAAATCATGCTGGACCATGGATGTTGCTAGACCAGAGAGTGCCAGACAAAAGAGATTCAACCTGTAGATTTCAGCAGCTGCCATTAACTTTTTCCTTTTCAGAAAAAAGAGTGGTGACTGATTTCTACAGCTTGGTCAGACTACCTCTGCTTGGTCAGACGACCATAGGTCCAATTAATTCATTTGAGCTTCATTAGTTCACATCAGCAGTCCAAAGGTCTTGTTTTTATTTGACTATAACAGTGGTGCGCAACCCATGGGTCACAACCCCCAAGATGTCTTCCCAGGGGGTTGCGGCGCTTAGATTCAGCCGGCCAGGAGCTGAGCCCGGCAGTTGGTGGCCTCCATGGCACGGTGCCTAGATCTAGTCGGCAGAGGGGCTGGGCCCAGCTGTTGGCGGCCCCCACAGTGTGAGGGTCACAGATCAAAAAAGGTAGCGCACCACTGGACTATAACACAGGTATTCTTCTCCGCACTATCTAATGCTATATTTTCATATCAAGAAAGGGAAGAGACTGGCATCTAGTGGACAAGAAAGGTAAAAAGCTATAGAATCTTGAACACATGAATCTGGAAATTTATCTGAGTTACATAAGAAAACACATTGTGGATGGCTAAAATTATAAACTAGTATGCGACTGAGTATAAACTAGTTGTGCCTGATAAGCAAAAGGTAATTGTATAGAATTCAGAAAATAAGGCTGTGAAATGTTAATATGCTCCTCAAGCTTTAACTCTAGAGATATGAAACATCCGATGTTAGGCATATTATTAAAGAATGATACTGTAATATGTTACAGTACCCCATTTGACAAATTTCAAAGTAAAAATACCTGACATATTTACTCACGCCTTAATTACACAAGACACCCAATGACTTAAGTTTTAACTGAGTAAGGACTTCAGAATTTGGCCCAATACAATGTACCAGCAGATGAACTAGGATAACGTCCTTTGCTCTCCCCAACCCAAACCCTATATTTACTTTTCATTTAGGAACATAGGATTGCCAGTCTAGACCAGCCCAGTGGTCTATCTAGTCCAAAATCCTATCTCTGACAGTGGTCAGTTCTAGCTGAGCCTTAGTTATGGAATAAGTTATCACCTTGGTTCATGCCTTGAAGCACAAGAATTTCAGATGCTTTTCAGAACTCTTTGGGTTTGTTTGAGGGGTTGAAAGTTTTAAATCCTTTGTCTGACAACTCTGGCTGTTCCTGATATTTATATAAATGGCCAGTCCTTTTTGAACCCAGATAGACTATGCTTAGTGATTTATTAGTTTAGTGCTGGTGAAAGGTCCCAGACTAACTACCACAGAGATGGAAGACTTTTGTTTATCAACAGAGAATAGGTAGACCATAGTGTGATGGACCAGGCTAGGTCTGGGCACAGCTGAGAGCGTCGGTTCAGGGCGAATTGCTCAAACTCAGGGCTCCTTACAGCCCCAGACCTTCCCCAAATAAGCCACAATCCTGTCACACAGAGCAAAACCCCGCAGACAGCCCACCTCCTCCTGTGCCACAATCAGCCCCGGGCCTAACACACAGATTTATAGAATCCAATCCCAGCTACCCGGAACAGGTGCTTCCCATCCCAAGAAACCAGCAACAGTTCCCAGTCAATTTACATTTTGGATCTTACCCACAAGATCACACTGAGCTAATCCTTTAAAATCTAAAATCTAAAGGTTTAATACTAAAAGAAAGAAAAGCATGCGAGTAAGGTTGTTAAGGAGAGAGTAAGGATGCATTACATGCATCGAATCACCCAGTTCTCGATTCAGGCTCTTAGCAGAGATGTTATAAACTGCTATCTTAAAAGTCTCTGGAGTACATCCTGTGTCAGGATGGGTGAACAAGGTTGCATCTGGGATCAGGGGCAGAATTGCAGACCAGATGGAGATTGCCACATGGCACTTATATATCTCTCCTGGCATCTTCCTGGCCAGAGCAGGTCAAATGGTTGTGACACCTATCTCTTTCACATGCTGGCAGCCATTATGCCCTGGCTGGTTTGCAGGTATCCAGATTTCCGGACGCATTCCGCAAGTATGTATTCGGCACCTAGAGATCCATTGTCCCTGGAGCTTTGCTAATTAGCACAGTCACTGGCTGAACATTCTTTGCTCATTGCTCTGTCTCAGATAGAGAACCTTCCAGCATAAGCACAGAATACATATTTATACAGATACTATACAAGTACACGAATAGCATACACAGAATCAGTAGAACATAAGCTTTCATTTGACACCTCACATGGCCCCCTTTGTACAGACTTTGGGGCAAACACCTCCCACCCTAAGGGTGCAGTGGTGATCTTTAAAATCCAATAATGTGACACACAGCTTCACATGGAGCAAGCTTCCTCACTCTACTCAACCAGGATGCCTTGCTGAGCTATAGAAGCTAAGAGGGAGAGGGTAGTTCAGTCTCCATAACCATTTATATCTTGACCTTTCTTCCAAATGTGTTACCAGGTACTTATGAGTGGAGTGGAGATTGTTCTCTTAGTTCATTCACTGAAGAGCCACAGTATTTGTCGCCAGCAATAAACACCCTGAAAACTGTGGGACCAATTCATGACCTAAAATGCAGTGCAGAGGAAGAAAGGAAGGAGGGCAAACAAGAAGATCATGAAAAGCCCATCCCAACTTGCCATGTATAGTCAAGACAGAAGCAGACTGTGAGGGACTCCAAGAAGATCTCACCAAACTGAGTGATTGAGCAACAAAATGGCAAATGAAATTTAATGTGGATAAGTATAAAGTAATGCACATCGGGAAAAATAACCCCAACTATACCTACAGTATGATGGGGGCTAATTTGGCTACGACAAATCAGGAAAGAGATCTTGGAGTTATCATGGACAGATCTCTGAAAACTTCCACACAGAGTGCAGCGGCGATCAAAAAGGCAAATAGGATGCTAGGAATTATTAAGAAAGGGATAGAAAATAAGACCCAGAATATCTTACTGCCCCTGTATAAAACTATGGTATGCCCACATCTTGAATACTGTGTACAGATGTGGTCTCCTCACCTCAAAAAAGATATTTTGGCCTTGGAAAAGGTTCAGAAAAGGGCAACTAAAATGATTAGGGTGTTTGGAATGGGTCCCATATGAGGAGAGGTTAAAGAGACTGGGACTTTTCAGTTTAGAAAAGAGGAAACTGAGAGGGGATATGATAGAGGTCTATAAAATCATGAGTGGTGTGGAGAGGGCTGATAAAGAAAAGTTATGTATTAGTTCCCTAAATAGAAGAACTAGAGGACACCAAATGAAATTAATGGGTAGCAGGTTTAAAACTAATAAAAGAAAGTTCTTCTTCACACAGCGTGTAGTCAACCTGTGGAACTCCTTGCCAGAGGAGGCTGTGAAGGCTAGGACTATAGTAGAGTTTAAAGAGAAGCTAGATAATTTCATGGAGGTTAGGTCCATAAAAGGCTATTAGCCAGGGGATAGAAATGGTGTCCCTGGCCTCTGTTTGTCAGAGGCTGGAGAAGGATGGCAGGAGACAAATTGCTTGATCATTTTCTTCGGTCCACACTCTCTGGGCCACCTGGTGCTGGCCACTGTCAGCAGACAGGATACTGGGCTAGATGGACCTTTGGTTTGACCCAGGACGGCAGTTCTTATGTTCTTGAGGAAACAGAGAACAACTTGTGTTCTGCCTCTACTCTCCTAAATTTCCACAGTAGCTCAATGAGGGTACGAAAGGACAGGGAGGAGGCAGGCCCATAGGTCTATCGCTCTGACAGTCATCCTCATGGTATGGCCGTAGGAGCTGTACCCCAGAATAGAGTACAGCTAAGGCATATCCAGAAGTTCCAGGGGGTATTTTGCCCCCTAGTGCTCCCTCTAGCATCATGGTCACCAACAGGTCGATCATGATTGACTAGTCAATCACGAGGTCTCAACCAGTCGATCACGAGGCGTCCCCACCCCCGAGAAGCCCCACTACCGACCTCCAGTGAAAATGGAGATAGTGTCAGCTTCCTGCGGGTGGACAGAAGTCCTGCAGCTTAATGCCACTTCCGGGGATTCCGGAAGTGCGTTGGCTGCTCTGCCGGGTGCGCTGCAGGAGGGGCCATTGGCCCCGGAGGAAGAGCTCGGCGATTTCCCTGCACCGTTGATGGAAGTGTGAGTCAGCCCGGGACAGGCACTCACAGAGTTTCCTGTGCCGCCGGGGAGTAGACTTTCGGGCAGGCACACGCGGGGTTTCCCTGCACTGCCGGAGGGGGGGGGGGGAGTGGGAGTCGGGCCCGGAGGAGGCACATTCCGGCTTACCTCTGCCTCTACTGGCACCCTGCCCCCTGACCCCACTTCCCACTCCCCAGACTCCACTCCCCACTCCTCAGACCCCACTCCCCTGTCCCCAGCCACAGAACTCTGTCCCCACTTCCGTCCCCACTTCCTGAACTGTCCCCACTCCCGTCTCCAGCTACAGACCTCTGTCCTCATTCCTGCCCCCGCTCCCCGATTTCTGTCCCCACTCCCTTGTCCCCAGCCACAGAACTCTCCCCACTCCCCTGTCCCCAGCTACAGAACTCTGTCCCCATTCCCGTCTCCACTCCGCGAACTCTATCCCCACTGGCACCCTGTCCCCAGCTGCAGAAACCTGTCCCCACTGGCACTCTGTCCCCTGCTGCAGAACCCTGTCCTCTGCCCTCCCAGCACCTGTTCCCTCTCCCCTGCCCCCAGCCGCAGAACTCTGTCTCCACAAAATGTATAATTATAAATGCTTCATTTTAGATGTAAATAGCATGAATAAAAACAGACCATTTATTTCATAACTATAAACACGATTTTAATTTTATATATCGCATAATTTAAAAATAAACTGCTTATCAGAGTAAGTAAGGGCTGGGGATAGTAAGTGATGGACAGGAGGAGAATAGAGAGGGCGGGGCTTCAAGCAGGGGGGAGGCTTCAATGAAGGGGCAGGGCAGTAGATCTTCACCTGTTCTGAGATTTAAAAAGTGATCTTGGGTGTAAAATGGTTGGAGACCACCGCTCTAGCACAAGGCAGTTCTACATGTCCCTTAAGATTGCTCCTCACATATACAGCACAATCAAGGTTTTTGTTGCTTTATTTTCATCTCATCAAAAATCCTGCTCTCTCAAATTTTCCCCAAATTTTTCTCGAATTCAATTACATAATTGAATTCCTTGTTTTCAGTGGAAAAGTAGCATTGTTTTGACTTCTCTCTCAAACATATATTCTCCCGGGCACCATATTCATGAGAAGTCACAGGGCACTGGTAGCATGAGCTGTTTACAGTGGGAAAAATAGCATCTGCCTTTTCTTCATTTGCACACATTTTTCTAAGGCTAGAGTTGTGCCAAGGTGAAATCCGCACCTATTGGATTCACTTTATCTATGCCAAGAGTTAATGGAGGCAGTGCAGTAGTAGCTGCTGGTCATAGGATATTAGGGAGACAAGGTGGAGAGGCAATATATTTTGCTGGACCAACTTTAATTGGTGAAAAACAAGCTTTCAAGTTTAAACTGACCTGAAGAGCTCTGTGTTGCTCAACAGCTAGTCTCTCTCACCAATCTCATTTGGCCCAGTAAGAGAGATTACCTCACTTATCCCGTCTCTTCAAAAGTTAATGACACAAGCTAGTTTGTCTTATCTTTGTGATTGAATTAATTGCACTGAATTTTTCCCATCCGCTTCATCTTGGGCTTCGTGTAGCCTAACACATTTGTAATGGCTATTTGCTACCTGGTAGAAATGGCGTAAGCTGCACTGTAGACAAAGCTTACATGGTTTTAGCAGTGATGTTTACTACCTTTTCAGCATGGTGCCAAAGAATGGAAATCTTTCCTCCTCTGCCTATTGCATTCCCATACTATGATGCAGCCGATGAGCCAAAAAAAAAAAAAAAAAAAAAACCTTTCATTTCACTCCTTCAGTGCCATCGTTAAGCAGAATATCCTAGACTCTCAAGCAGCTGCTAAATTCTTTATGGCTTCACCTCCACTGAAGATGATCAGTGACTCTCTTACTAGAGGCTAGCAGTGGTGGAAATGCACCCACTCTTGCATTAGTCAAACTGCTAGTGTAGATCAGGCACCGGGCTTATCACTCCTTCATTGTCTCAATGGGACTTCAGGACCAGGGCTCAAATTAGGGGCAACTTCAGGACCAGGGCTCAAATTAGGGACAACTATAGGGTGGAAAGGAAGACACTGAAGTGTGGCATGAAGAGAAAATGCAGATGTTTCATTGGTTAAATATTATAAAGTTTTAGAAGTCAAGTTAAGGGTAGAAACAATGTGTTGTTCATATGACTAAGGGATGCAGGAGTACATTCTTAGAGCAGTCTATACTAAAGAGATACTCATATAACTGTCTGCTAGAAGTATGAAATATTTTTTTTAAATCCAGCAGTTATGCTGGCAGGTGAACCAACAGCCTCACCAGGCCCCTCGGCAAGGTGGGGAAGGAGGGGTGGCTCCGCACTCCCAAAAGGGGTGGGGCTGAGGCAATGTCCGGAGTGCGCCATCCCCTCCAAGTGCCATCCGGAGCATGCTGCCCAGGGATCTGCTGTCAATTTAAAAGGCCCAGGGCTCCATCTCTGCTGCAGTAGCAGCATCAGCATCTGAGAGCCCTAAACCCTTTTGAATTGCTTCCCCTTTGCTCCTCCCCCCCCCATCTCTGCCAGCAGAACTGTATGCTAGTATAAATCCTAGTATGGACACATGACACAGTTATAATGGCACGAAGGTACCTTACTGCACATATAGCTTTCACTTCCTGAGCTGAGACCCAGTCTACACTATGAAATTTTGCTTGCCCATGTATGTCACCTAGGAGTGGGAGGGGACTCACACCACTGCCCAAAATAGCTATTCCAGCAAAAACGCTGCTGTACACAACTATGCCAACAGAAGCTGAACTGAGCTGAGCTAGTGTCATTAGGAAGATGGTGCATGTCTGCTAGCAGAACTCCTTTTGCTGCACTGCTACTGCAGCTACATAAGGGGGCTCTGCTGGCACAATTTTACTGGCCTAGGCTCTGTAACAGTCACGGCCTGGAATAAGCTGTACCAGTATAAGCACATTTATACCAGTATATCTAACCCACACCAGGGGAGGCTCACTGCTTTAACTAAACCAGTATAATTCAAGTGGCAACACAGTCTATGTAGACAAACTCTTTGACTGTAAGCCTTTTAGGGCAATAACCTTATGTTTCCCAGATAAATAATTTGTAGTAACAAAGGCAGATAAAGCTGGGGAAAAGAGTTATCACATAATATTTGTTTCTATATCAGTAATTATTGCTTACTAAGATACAGCTTAATACATTCTAACAGTATTTCCCTTAGAGGTATAGGAAATTCCATCAAACTGATACAAGCCAGTAGAAACATTTCAGATGCAGCCATTGTGGAGGGGTTTTTGCAAGCAGAACACAAATGGAAGTTTTTTTGTTTTACTTTTAGGTAGCTTTTGTTTCATGCAGTTGAAGACAAAATTGGAGACAGTTTATGAAAAGTCACAAAGCAATTTAGAAGCAATCAGTTACACATTTATTAGTGACTGGATTCAGATAGTCAACCGATCCGCGTCTTGACTCGCGTGCTGGGCCGACGAACAGCTGAGCCGCTTCATTGACTATGTCGGGTAGCCTATTTTAAATGCCTCTGGTGACAGAGGCATGTAGTCTAGACATACCCTTGGACTGGGTTACTATGGTGTAGCTGTCATGTCTATCTGAATCCCGTCATTATTATTTAAATCCTGGCTTCATTGACTATGTCGGGTAGTCTAATTTACATGCCTCTGGCGACAGAGGCATGTAGTCTAGACATACCCCAAACGAGCAACTTCAACAATGTCTATTGATAAAACTTCTGTCATTTGGAAGAGGCTCTGAGAGATAACATTTGTTCCAAATTCTCAACAGTATTCAGTTCATTCTCTGCAAAGCTTTTTTTTTTTTTTAAATATACTTTTTTTTATATATATAAGCTTTGCCCCCTGCTCACCAACACCCAGGCAGGCCTGGCTCTCATCATGGTGACTGGGGTCACCCAAGCCCTGGCCTCTCACCCCCTTTCCCAGCTGCCAGGGATGGGAGAGCCGGGGCCAAAGTCTGCTCTTGACCCCCCTCTCCCCCCACACACCCCTGGCCTCTCACCTCCCCACCCCAGCCGCAGCCTGCTCAGGCCTCTTGTGCCTTTCACCTCTCCCCTGCTGCAGTCTGTGGTCTCTTGGCTCCCCTATGGCCACCGGAGAAGGGCTGGGGTGGTGCAGGCCATGTAGGCCACAGTCTCTTGGCCCCCCCTCTAGCCGCTGGAGGAGGGCCGTGGCTGAGCCAGCCACAGCAGCTAGGGCTCTCCTCTGGGCGCTGGGGACAGAATTGGGAGGGCCGACCAGGCCAGGGCTGCAGCATCATAATGCACTCTGTCATCCTGCAAGACAAGTTTTTATTTAGAGAGAGAGAGAGAGAGAGAGGCGCATTAGACTTTAATTAATTGCCCACAGCAAATGTTTACCTCAGCCTTCTGGGTAACAATTGCCATGGTAGTGGCTGCAGCCAGGAGCTCTGAAACTTTTTAAAGTGCCAGGCCCTACATCATCTGTCCCCTTTGCACTCCCTGTCAGAGACCCTGGTTGTGGAGTTTTTATTGAATGTTGGAGGGACCTTAGAAAGAAAAAGGTTGAGAACCCTTGCTCCAGGGGACACCGATTCTTCTGTCCTTTTCTCTCACACACATTTGACCCTCTTTTGCCACTTCAGCCTGTACCATTCCTATTCCTTTCCCAACCTAGCTCCTTGCCCTAGTCCCAGTCTGTATTCCTTAGGCTTCTCATCCTAGTCCCCGTCTCTTTCCCCAGTCAGTCCTAGACTTCCCCAAGAGGCTTGCTAAGTCCCAGTTCACTACTCATTCCCATTTGTTTCCCCTTCCACACCTAGTCTCAAGTCTCTTCCAGCCCACACAAGCTCCTTATTCCTTGTCTGAATTCAGTGTTCCTCGCCACACAACTGGTCCCGCCCCCATTCCATTTCTCACACTGACTCCTTTACTCTGGTTCACAGTCTCCTTGTCCATCTAGTTCCAGCCTTGTCTCTCTCTTCAGATTCCCAGCCTAGCCTCCTTCGCCACATTCCAGGAAAGCTGACAGGTGTGGAGGAGCCCATCATCCAGATATGTCCCTTAGGGAAGATCTATTAATAGGCATTTGCTATGTTCTAGTAAAGAGGGAAGGACAGAAGTTTGTAAACTACAGGTAAAAATTGAAGAGACAGTTTTGCTTATACTCTGGTTGTGTGTTCAAGGATTTTTCCATAATAATAAAAGTGTCTATACTAGATTAAAAAGGTATATTACACATTTAATTTTATCCTAGTGTCAGTAAGCCCCATACAGGCTAGAAATCTTTTTTTAATGGACTAAGACTCTGCTGTAATCTAAGCCTGTTAAGAAGGAAATCCATATATTGGAGTCTGTATTTGACTGACCAAGATGTCTGGCACAAGAAAGGAGACAAAATGAAACCACCTCTGCTTTTTATTTATCAAAGTTGATGTTACAAAACCATTACATTAAATAATAATATCACAGTTGTGATGCAGTGTTGCTGCAACACACTTGCACTTCACACAGTGAAACTACTTGAGGCGAATGTTATGTTTGTGACAGAAGAGATGAAGAAAGTAAACACACTGAAAGGAAGAAAATAGCCCAAGGGCACGATCCAATTCTACCAAAGTCACTGGAAAAGTTTCCATTGACTTCAATGGGCTGTGGATCAAGCATCTACATTTCTAGGCTAAACAAAAGCATAAATATATCTGGGTATGTCTACACTACCCTCCTAGTTCGAACTAGGAGGGTAATGTAGGCATACCGCACTTGCAAATGAAGCCCGGGATTTGAATTTTCCGTGCTTCATTTGCATAAGCGGGGAGCCGCCATTTTTAAAACCCCGCTGGTTTGAACCCCGTGCAGCGTGGCTACACGGGGCACGAACTAGGTAGTTCGAACTAGACTTTCTAGTTCGAACTACCGTTACGCCTCATTTCACGAGGCGTAACGGTAGTTCGAATTAGGAAGCCTAGTTCGAACTACCTAGTTCGTGCCCCGTGTAGCCGCGCTGCACGGGGTTCGAACCAGCGGGGTTTTAAAAATGGCGGCTCCCCGCTTATGCAAATGAAGCCCAGGAAATTCAAATCCCGGGCTTCATTTGCAAGTGCGGTATGCCTACATTACCCCGCTAGTTCGAACTAGCGGGGTAGTGTAGACATACCCTCTCTGTGATGCTCTGCCACAGACTCTACATTCTTTTAATGTAGCTTGTGGGTTAAAAAAATAGATATGTATAATTGATTATAAAAAAATCCCTATATACAGAGCCCAGTCCTTTATAGATGAAAGGAGACAAAGTGGGATTATGGAAGTGATGGCATATTGCCTTACCAGTACCTAGTTGGAAAGCACTACAACTTCCAAGACAGCTGTCTGTTTTGTCTGTGATGGCTTTGCATCTGGCAGTATTTGCATGCAAAGTAAGTGAACAGCAATTTATGTACATTGGGGATAAAAGGGCGCCACTGGAAATGTAGATGGGATCTAGTCAGTTGATGCCTCTCTAGGGACAAACTACGTTGAAAAGGAATTCAGGAAAAAAATCAGCTTTGAATGTTTGCAAGGGGACTATTCAATACAAATGAAAGCAATACTCCTCTGGAAAATGGCATTTTTTTCTCCTCAAAAGTCAGTTTTCCTTAAAATGACAAATTTATTATGCCAGATCTAAAAATGACCTTGAATCCTTAAGAAAGCAAAATGTATTAATCAAGTCTGGGTTCACCCGGAGTGAGATAATTCTCCAAAATTATCCTAAGATTCTATTTGGCTCATTCCTTATCACATATGTACTCTGAAGCACCACATCCCTGCAGTCACAGAATGCATACATAACACATTTCTCTTTAGTTTCTAGTCCACTGCAGAACAACAACCTACTACTACTACCAGTTACCAACTATATGCTTTTGTACTAGAAGTCTTGCACTCTTCCCTTAGGGTATGTCTACACTACCGTCCTAATTCGAACTAGGAGGGTAATGTAGACATACCGCACTTGCAAATGAAGCCCGGGATTTGAATTTCCCAGGCTTCATTTGCATAAGCCGGGCGCCGCCATTTTTAAATCCCGGCACGGAGTAGCTAGTTCGGATTAGGCTTCTAATCCGAACTAGCTGTACTCCTCATGGAATGAGTTCGAACTAGCGGGGTAGTGTAGACATATCCTTACTGAAGACCCATTTGGAAGTGGATCCCATTACACATGCAATATAGCTTTACATGGAATATAGCACATTGCTCAAAGTCTAATTCACTAAATGTTCTGCTTCCTCCCTTATAAGACAGATTGAAAAGGAACCATTTGTGTAATGTTACGTTAATCATGATTTTAATGGCTTTCTAGATTTTAACATATTGCCAATTGTCTTTATTTTTTTAATCAAAATATTGTCATTATTCCTCCCTTATAAACTTCTCCCAGTACAATGTAATTAAATATTTAGGAGGGGCCACTAATTTTCTCCTCATTGTCTCTGTATACAAGCTATATAAATCCATCAGATCAGCTTTAATAGCAACGCAATTCTAGCACAAGTGGGCATAAAACCAACAGGAGCAATCTTCCTATGTTATACTTAGTCCATCAAATATTCCTGAGATATGAATGTGGCACAGATTCTTTCCAATTCCCAGTATGGTCCACAGCTCCCAGTAAGCGTCCCAGATTATGTAAAGACTTTTTTCCTGAAGATAAAATAGTGTATTTACAAAATTAGTTGTGAAATAGACAAATTTCACTCCAAGGGAAAAGTTGATAAATATGTTTTTAACTGTAAAATATCAGACACTGGCTGTTTTCTGTCTTGGTAGAAGCTGAGTCCAGTGAGGAGTTCTACATCTCTGACACGGGCTGTATGAAACCTCATTCTCTCTTCAATCCATAAAAAGCCATGTTTGTGACTCTGTTGGGGCAGGGAAATGAGAAAAATTAGGGATATTTTACACAATGCTGTTATGAGGATTAGACATACTCTATACTAGTGGAAGGCTGTTTTATAGAGTAAAAGCTACAAATTGTTATAAAGCCTAACCAAGAACTTGAAGAGATCAGTAGATATTAAGTATTTATAGATATAGCTAAACATAGTACCTGATCTTGTTTTAACAGGTTCATAGATTCCATGGCCAGAAGGGACCATTTTGATCATCTAATCTGATATCCTACATAACATAATATTTCCTAGAACAGATCTTTTAGAAAAGGTAACCCATCTTGATTTAAAAAAAAGTATTCAGTAATAAAGAATTCACCAAAATCCTTGGTATGCAATTCCAATGGTTATTTATACTCAGTTAAATTTTATTTGAATTTTTCTAGGTTCAACTTGTAGCCATTGGATCATGTTATACCTTTCTTTGCTAGATCAAAGATCCCATTATCAAATATTAAAATTAAAAAACAAAATGGACAGTGTTGTATAAAAAGGCAATATTAATTTGGCAAAGTAATCCTGTAAATTAAAATGCAACTGATACCTACTGAGGTCTAAAAAAATGAAGAATCTGATGGTAGGGGAGGAAATCAGATCAACAGAAATTGATTTGCCAGGTCTTGTTATTTGGTGTTGACATTATAAAGCTCTGTTAAAATGCCATAAGACTCTATCACTCTATTGTGCTTCAAATTAATCAGTTTGAACCCAGCCATTCTTTACAGTACAAGAAGGCAAAGCACACAACATAGCTATTCTCATACTTAAATGGCTATACCACACTTATGTAACACCCTCTCCACAAAAAAAAAAAAACAAGAAAAAAAACAAAAAAGCCCCCCCCCCACATTTTGTAAAATAAATTGTTTATCACATTCTAGGACATCATGTTAAAATACTTAAGGATTTAAAGCCATTAATTAATTCACCACTGCTCTGTCTGCAGTATAAGCCAGGCCTGGCTTCAGATGTATATTAGAGCTGAACAAAGATTACTTACTGGACAGCTTTCACTGTTGTCTGGCCTGTGAGGTACAATGAAAGATAAAGTATCTAGAGTCCCTTCACACTGCAAAGGGGTCTGGGAAATATTTTTACAACTTGTTAGCACAATGAAGTAATGAGTTGGAACCAGCACTTCTGTGTCACGGTTTAACCTGAAATGCAGAGAGGTGGTGTTTTAGATCTACTATCTCTAAACCTATCAAATTAAAGCAGTACAAAGGACATTTGGCATAATGACACCTGGTATACTTTGGAAAACAGTTTAAGAACTTATTTGGCCCAAGGGAAGAAGCTCAGCATCAAAATGTGCCATTAGAATACTTTGAGCCTTGTGGGACATTCTAGATTGCTATCACACAAACCAAGTTTGGCTGGCTTGGTGGTGTAAAGAGGAGGTCTAATGAAGGTATCAAAAAGGAAAAACCTTGTTTTTTCATAAAAGCATGAGAATCTAAAATAGATTACTGACAGAATTCAGAGCTCTGGCTGAGTTTAAGGAACACACAGCTAATCAGTTATTTTGAACTAATCTTGCTAACTACAGTATATGTTTTGTTATCTGGCACTTTAATATCCAGAAAAAAACTGTTAACCAACATCTGTCATGGATGGTAATACAATTCCTCCTTCAGTTAACCAGAAAAATTCTAATAGCCCTCTGGCATCATTTTTATACATGAAAAGCTAGTAAAGTTTGTAGTAAAGCAGTAAAGTTTGTGTTGTGCTTGTGCATATATCATTATCAGATATTACCTAATTCATTCTGCAACTATGGATAGCATACAGTGAAAAAATCATAAGCCATTGGTGTAAAGGTTGAGTAACTAGCACATTTGATTAACCAATAACCCCCATTCCTTATGAATGTTGGATAACAAAACTTATCCTGTATAAGAAAACAACAAAACTGTAAAGAGAAATCTATCCATAAAGCTTATTCAGAGTAACTGGCTCAGAAAAGACTCAGCCCATTAGAATGATGGGCTCTTTCCATTGCTCCTGTTTCCTCCACTACTGGAGGCAGCCTCATGGAGTTCTAGGTTAAACTCTATTCTTACAGCTGCCTCAGCTCACAGGTGCACTTAATGCATAATGTCCATTTTTCTGGGGTGGCTTTTTTCCCCCCCTTTCTCTTTTGCTTGTCCATTAACTTTAAAGTGATGTGTTTTGGAGCTATGTGACTGGCTACACATTAACTGATGTATCCTTCTCAGTCTTGGGAGTGGGGTTTTTTGGCAACTAGTATAATTATTATGAAATGATTAAAAATGGAAGAAAAAAAAAATCAGCATTAAAAAGGAGACATTTCCCACCTTTTCACTTTTTCTGAAGTATCATACAGCCCATCAGAGTCATAATCGAACACAGGGCCACTGACTACATTGACACCATTCCTTGCCAGAGCATATTTTGGCAGCAGGACATCACAGAAATAGTTCCATAATACTGGAAATACAATAGGGTAGGGGAAAATATTATATGGGGGAGGAGGGAGAAAGTATTAAATATAATTGCACTGTATATTTATCAGAATATAAACAGCTAGATAGAAGAGGAGAGATCTTTATGGTTAGTCTTAACTGATGTTCCAGTTAACAGTGAGCCACCTGATGTCCCCAATGTAAAATATAACTGTACCAGGCTGATACAGACCTGCTTAATAGGAGGAGTAGTTCTATATCTGGTTTTCCAGATACCAACTCAATCTTCCTGTGCCCTACACGCACCCCATGCTCAATCTCGCTTATGCATGTCTAGCTTGCACATCCTTTCTCTGCTAGATGTATTGCCCTTATTACTATAGCAGACCAGATTTCAGATAAGAAACTCAGGCACAAGGCCATCTTTGAGTCTAGAAAACATTCCTAAACTGGAAAATGTTGATTATTTAACTGCATCAGTGTCCAATAAAGACCCTCTGCCCAACATACCCGGTGAAATTGAGAAGAGGAAAAATAAGCAATAAAATACTGTCAAATGGTAAATTAAGAAATGAGTTCTAAGCCTTTGTTTACACAGGGACAGAGGCTGGGAACCCTAAACTCGTGGTGAGTTCATGTGGGCTTTAGTAAAATTACTCACATCAATAACTTCTTACCCATGTAAACAAGGAGTTCATAATCTGGATCAATTCTCTTAGCTGAGACTTAATTTACAAAGGCTGCTGAGCCAGGGATCTTTTTGCAGTGATTTTGAAACAAGTCAGCAATGTTTTTCATGCAAATTAATTACATAATTACCTTTAAACTCGTCATACATTGGCACAATGTTGCTGTTAAGTAGCGCTTCATAGGAACTCTTCTTTGTGTTTTTTCTTAGATCTATAAATAATGAATTATTAAAATGTATTTATTACCTTGCAAGATTACTTAGAAAGTCATGAAATGCCAGCAACAAGGAGGTTAAATAGAACAACTTAAAAATGTTACCAAGGGTCTGATCTTTTTAAAAAAGGTAAATATATTTGGGGCCTGATTCTGCACTCATTAGGTCAATGGGAGTCTGTTCAGTCTTTTAAATGGGTGATAGATCTGGTACATAGAGAATAAAGTAATCTAGTTAGCAGCCACAGTAAGTGCAATTGTCAAATATAAAGTGGACACAGTCCTGAAAATGTTTTAAAAAAAGTCAGTACATACTTTTAAATGTCATTGGTAGGTACTGTACAAACTCATTCTATCCACAGAATAGATAAGAAAAACAGAAGGGCCCAGCTCTATTTAAGCTAGCAATTTTTTTTAAAAGAAAGTACCAAATACTGCCAATAATACCTGACTTTCCACTGTCCAGCACCTTTTGTAGCCATTTACATCTGTGCAAAGTAGGAGTGAAATGCAACTGGATCAGAATAAATGTGTTCCACATTCACTTTGCACAGGTACAACTCGTCGACAGGGAGGGGGAGGTAATGGGGGCAATTGACCAGGGAGCCGGGCAACTTAAAAAGGGCCTGGAGCTCCCAGCCACTGCTGTGGTAGCCCTGCCTGCTCTGGGGAAGGTGAAAACATCTCTTGATATGCCCCATTCAGGTTCCAAGGTCGGATTACTGGGCTCTGGAACCTGCATGGGACATAGAAAAAGCATCTTTGAATCAAGAGACACTACTTCAGTTTTTCCCCAGTTGGGTCTGTAGAAGGGAGGAAAGGCATGGTGTGGTTGCCTTGAGACTCCTCCAATCAGGAGAGAGATAGGGCAGATCAGCCCAGAGATTTTGTGGTACGGTGTGTTGTGTGCTTGGGGCTTCTTTAGGTGGCAGAGGCTTGTGGTCCCAGCCGAGGGAAGGGAGCAGGGGACCCATTGATTTCTACCCCAGGGCCCAGAATTGCTGTCAGTGGGCCTGCACAGTTATAAATAGCTACATAAGTTGAGAGAGAATCAGGACCATTTGAGTGTAAACAATGAATTATTTTACTGAAAACCTGGTGTGAGACAATACAATATTTCACATATAAAATAAAATCAATTTGAGTTGATTAAAAGAAGTTTCCCACTGAAAACCACACTCCAATATTTGACATAAGCATTCTGGTACAGGAAACGTGGGTTTTTTCAAATGGTAACCACATAGGAAGAAGAAAGTTTGAAACTTGAACTACTTTTGTTTTCCCAGTTCATAAGACTTGATTCAGAGTTCATAAACTTCTTTCCCTTTCCTATCTAAGGTGTCATGTTGGAAATCTGACACTCTCTCAAACCTCTAGAGAGATGGTGGAAATAATTCCATGCTATTGTTTAAAAGGATGAAAAATACTCTGACCAATGTTTTCATCGAGTGAACCAATACATTATAACTAAGGGTATGTCTACACTTGCCCCCTAGTTCGGGCTAGGGAGGCAAATGAAGCATACCGAAGTTGCTAATGAAGCACGGGATTTAAATATCCCAAGCTTGATTAGCATATTCACAGCCGGTCGCCCTTCCCTCAAATTAACTGTTACTCCTCATGGAACTGTTACTCCTCAGGGAAGAGTTTTGGATCGAACTACCATGTCTACATGCGGCAAATTAATTTGGGCTACCGGCATTTTAAAATGGCAACCGGACGCGAATATGCTAAGCAAGTCCAGGATATTTAAATCCCGCGCTTCATTAGCAAGTTCGGTATGCTTCATTTGCCTCCCTAGTCTGATTTAGGGGACAAGTGAAGACATACCCTGTCAGCTTATGAAATCCTGGCAAAAACCCATTGACTTCAGCGGAGCCAGGATTTCACCCAGAGTTGGTCTAATTGTTGGTTCTGCCAAAGTTTGTTTTGTAAGAGATTCTCCTCTTTTCCTTCATTCAAGACACCCTGAATTGTCTTTGATGACAGAGAAAGAAAGAACATCTTGAGCAACCCGCCACCTGCCAAAGTTCAGAGAGTCCTACTCCGAAAATTGAAATGGACTACACTGCAAATGGCTTAATAGTAGCAACCTGATGCCTTCAATTAATTCACTGGATCATTTTATTACAAAGGGTATCCCTTTCCACTATTGCATGAGCAAACACAGAAATGACAGAACTCAGCCAAGTCATGTGAAGATGATTGTTAATTTACTTGGAGGGAAAAGAAATCCATAGTTCAGTTGATGGCGACTTTTGTAAAATGAACAAGTATGACTAGAACGAGAAGGGATACGAATGTCCACATGTAAACAGCTGGGCACATTTCGCACAGAAGCAGTCCGGTTATCCTATTGAACAGAAACAGAATAATAATTTGCTGTACAAGAGTCACCATCATGGTTCACTTCAATACTTGGGTTTGCAAAACCATAAATAATTGTCTGCAATTGCTCCAAGTTAGAATCATAGAGCTGGAAGAGACCTTAGGAGGACATCAAGTCCAGCCCCCTGCCCAAGGCAGGACCAATCCCAACTAAATCAATCTAGCCAGGGCTTTGTCAAGCCAAGACTTAAAAACCTCTAGGGCTGGAGATTCCACCACCTCCCTAGGTAACCCATTCCAGTGCTTCACCACCCTCCTAGTGAAATAGTTTTTCCTAATATCCAACCTAGACCTCCCCCACTGTATCTTGAGACCACTGCTCCTTGTATGTCATCTGTCACTACTGCGAACAGCCTTTCTCCATCTTCTTTGGAACCTCTCTTCAGGAAGTTGAAGGCTGCTATCAAATCCCCCCTCACTCTTCTCATCTGTAGACGAAACAAATCCAAATCCCTCAGCCTCTCCTCATACGTCACGTGCTCCAGCTCCCTAATCATTTTGGTTGCCCTCCGCTGGACCCTCTCCAATGTGTCCACATCCTTTTTATAGTGTGGGGCCCAGAACTGGACACAATATGCCAGATGTGGCCTCACCAGAGCTGAATAAAGGGCAATAATCACTTCTAATAAATGCTCCTCCTAATGCAACCTAATGTGCAAGGCACATTGTTGACTCATATCCAGCTTCTCATCCACTGTAATCCCCAGGTCCTTTTCTGCAGAACTGTTACTTAGCCAGTAGGTATCCAACCTGTAAGTAACAATGCTTGGGTTTCTTCCATCCCAAGTGCAGGACTCTACACTTGTCCTTGTTGAACCTCATCAGATTTCTTTTGACCCAATCCTCTGATCTGTCTAGGTCACTAGAAACTGACCGCCAACCTGACATCGAGCTGTTGATCACTACCCATTAGGCCCGACATTCTAGCCAGCTTTCTATCCAAAAGTTGTGTGAGGAGATTGAATTACAAATGGAGTAAATACTCCTATATCCTTATTTTGATTAGGCAAAAATTCAGATGTGCATGTTAGAAGTGCTTGAGATTCCTTGGGCGGTGTTATAGCAATTAAGTGATTTAGTGGGGTTTTATTTTTGTGAAGTATGTGTTTGCCTGTAGCTTATTCTTATGCATAGTTTTGAATTATTATTGTTTAAAATAATAAACATTTATTGAAAACTCTACAATTTCCCCAAGTAATCATGTTGAATAATATTCCTGGCTGATCCTAAATCTAAAAACCACTTTAAGAAAAATTTCTAGGAAATAATGTAATCTTCTATTTCCATGGTGTTCAACACACTAATAGCCACATGTGGCTATTTGGCCAGTTGAGTATGGTTTGTTTGTTATAGCAGCAGCCACTATAGCATAGTGGCTACTGCTTCAGAACTGGTTGGACACCATGGTTCTATACCATCAGGTGTGTTTCAGGTTATATTACTATAAAGATACACTTCCCATGGATTCATGTGAATATTTATTGTAATTTCACACTTCCCATGGATTCGTGTGAATATTTATTGTAATTTCAAAGGTGACTGTGTAGAAGAGGACATCAGGGATCTGTGTATTTGGCGATGAGTTGAATCATTAAATATTTAAGAATTGGATTTAGGTTCTTGTCATTAGTTACAGTCAGTATCCCAAGCCAAACATAAGTTACTGGGCTCAATGCAGAGGTAAGTAGGGTTACGTCTACACAGCAGTGTTATTTTTGGAATAATGTCAGTATTTTGTTATTCCGAAATAACAGTTCACATCTACACTTCAAGCAGTTATTTTGACAATGTCAAAATAATGTTGAGCTGGAGGACTTCTTAGTTCACTCCTCATTTTATGAGGAGTAAGGGAAGTTGAAGGAAGAGTGCTCTCTCTCAGACTGCCTGCGCCAAAAGCCAAAGTAAGCCATTTTGACTTAAGCTGTGCAATTCACCTAGCTCAAGTTGCATAGCTTATTTTGGCTTTAGCCCTGCTGTGTAGACATGCCCTTGGTGAAATGTAATTACTTGTTTTATAGTGGAAGTTAGACTAAGTGATCTAGCTATTCCTTCTAGCCTTACAGACTATAAATATTAATCTATCTATCTGTTAACCAAGTGGCATACAGGAAAGAAGGTGGCTATTTTTTATTTTTTAAATAGTCTCAGGAACAGAAATTACAGTTCTAAAATGCTTGGGTTAGTTGTGCCCATAAGATTTCCAAGCAGAACTCCCCTATTCTTTATGTAAAAGATGGGTATGAATGAATAGCATTAATTTTACTGCCATTTCTCCCTTCCTCAGACTCCATAAATGGCCTCCCTGCTTTGGGAAAAGGAAAAAAACATGTTGAGGACCTGCATGGTCTCTTATCATACACTAGCCACACAGAAACTACATATGATGTGCTTTAGAAAAGGCCCCATGCTTAATGTTGAGGTGCCAGAGGCAGCTTTAAAAGCTTGGAGACTCTGGAGCCACTCTGCCAGAGTTGGCACATCCAGAGGCGAAGGCCAAAATAGATTCACAGGGCCTCTCTCTATTGGTTATCAGCTACTGTCTCCTGGAGGCAGAACTGCAGCTCTCTTCAGGGAAGGTTGAGGAGCCACAGTCTATTCATTGTAAGTTTTCCTCCCCAAAGTCTCTCTTCTCTGAGTGTTTCCATGGGACAGATGCTATGGGCAGCTATTGTGTGAATTTTGGGGCAACCAATATTCAAAAGCAGAGGTGCTTCTAGCTTACATAAAAACAACAAAAAAATAACCTCTGATCAAAAATATAAAAAGTAACAGTAGGAAGAGCATAGTATTACAGAAGCCAGCAAACACTTACATATTTGTTAACAGTGTAGGCACTCCACAAAGGCATATTGAGATCCTGGCTGTATCCACTCACATACTGCTGATGATAAAGGAGGGAGTATGTGCTGTTCTTCTGTAGAACCCTGGGTCTCCCATAAGGCAAACTGTATTTTTCTATCTTCTTTACTAAGAAGAAAAATGGGTTTAATTACAAGTTCTATGTACTTTGCATATTTGTTGAGATTTTCTGGAAAGCACCTTCATATTTCTTGTGATGGCAAGAGCTTGCCACAATTTCCAACTACCACACACAAAAAAACCTGATTAAAACAAGAGTAAGAGAAAGGTACTAACTTGCAGACCACTTTTGTGATCATGCAACAGATCAGTAAATAACCAATATCAGAGATTTAGATTTAGAGTAGTATTAAACCCAAAAGGGAAGTAATGCATTTTGCCAGTACAAAGCAACCATTTAAAAATTACAGTTGATCCTAAATAGGGATGTAAGGAGTAGTCAACTACTCGAGTATCTGATAAGCATAAGGTTATTGGGCAGTTGAGTGGAATATTTGACTATTTGCTCCCCCTGTCCCTTGCTCCTTCTGTATGAGAGGTAGCGGTGGCGGGAGGGAGAGGGGAAGGAGAAGACAAGAGCCAGTGCTGGGGGAGCCTACTTAAAAGCCCCCCCCCCCCCACTGCTTTTATGGGTACGTCTGTGTATACAGAAGAATTATTTTGAAAAAATTGACATAATTCCAAAATAATGTATTGCGTGTCTATACAGCAAGCTCGGTATTTCTAAATACATTCGAAATAATGGGCTTCTTACTCCGACTTCTGTAAACCTCATTGTATGAAAAGTAAGGGATGTTAAAGGAAGAGTTCTCTATTTTGAAATAAGTGCTGTGTAGATGTATCCACATTCAAAATACTCTATTTCTACGTAAGCTACGCAATTAGCGTAGCTCAAGTTGCATAGGTTATTTCAAGTTTAGCACTGCTACGTAGACATACCCTGTCAGAGGTAAAAGAGGGAGGATAGGAGAGGCTGCTCCTGCAGCAACTCCTGTCTGCGGGGGTCCCAATGAGGAGCTGGGCCCCCTGACGGACAAGGTTTGCTGCCACCAAGCAGCCCCCATCCGCAACGGCCCTGGCTGGATGCGGGCAGGGGCCACTTTAGCAGCAGCCCCTGTCTGCGGCCAGCCCTGGCTGCCGTGAACAAGGACTGCTGGGATCCAGTGCGAGCTGGGACTGAACAATCCCAGGCCGTGCTGTTCTGGGACCACTGCGCCTCTTCATTTTAAATGTAGTAAGAGCCACCCAGTTCTTACTACATTTAAAATGCAGAGGTGCAGCGGTCCCGGAGCCACGTGCACTGGGACTGCTCAGGCCTAGCTCACAATGGCTCTGGGAGCTACACCCAGTGTGGCTCCGCAGAGTGGCCTCCTTATCGACTAATCGTGTAGTCGATACAATTTGTATCGACTACGCAATTAGCCAGATAACCACTCTTTAACATCCTTAGTCCTAGATTTCCCCAAAAACTGGGTGGATATTTCAGTTCAAGTTTTTCTCCTCGAATCCACTATTCCTAGTTCTTAAGAGAGACAATGACCGGTTGATAGGTTTGGATATACATTGAAAGGATAGGGACAGACTTCAGATTTACTGAAGCTATGCATCTAAATAGTAAGTCATATAATTAATTTTAATTAACGGACTTCAAAGAATTACACTGAAATCAATCAATGACTGATGACGTCAGCGCCATCTGTCAGAAGCCCTGCAACAGTTGGCTGGACAGGCAGGAGTCAGGCATATGCCAGTTTTCTGGTCAACAGAGTGCCAGATGATAAAGCTTTCACTGTAATTGCAACACAACCACAGTACAGGGTAATTACAGATCAGTATTAAATTTTTCCATAGAATGCAGAATAATTAAGCACGGTGAACATTCTGTGTGGCTCTTTTCCCTGTATGGCTATGTAGCGTCCTTTTCTTTAGAATCTAGAAGGGATTTATCTGTTTGCTTTCTGCACAAGATCCTCGCTACCTCCCCATAGTATTATAGGATGGTCACTGTGTTTTTTATTAGTGATTCCTTTCTCTTGTACTGTAGAATCCAAGAGTTATGAACACCTCGGAAATGGAGGTTATTTCTAACTCTGAAACGTTCATAACTCAATACAAAATGTTATGGTGTTTTTTCAAAAGTTTGCAGAAGAATATTAATTTAATATAGCTTTGAAGATTTACTATGCAGAAAAAAAATGTTGCTTTTAACCGTCTTAATTTAAATGAAACAAGCACAAAAAGCAGTTTCCTTACCTTGTAAAAAATCTTATATTTAAAACTTTCCCTTTACTGTGTTAAATATAAACAACTAAAAATATTGTACTACATTTGTTTCCCCCCCCCCCCCCACCTGCTACTGACTGATTGTGTACTTCTGGTTCCAAATAAGATGTGTGGTTGACCGGTTAGGTTGTAACTCTGGTGTTCGTAACTCTGAGATTCCACTATGTTTGTTAAGTGAAGTCACTAAACTTTTAACATCACGATCTAAATGACCAGAATATTGTTATATAAACTATTAAACATGCAGAATGGTCTTGCTTCCATTGAAGATAATGACAAAGCTCCCATTAACTTCAATGGATGTAGGATCAGGCCCTCAGAGGTACATTTTTACAAAAGTGAATCAGATGGAATTATGGGCCTGATCCTGCATCTATTAATCAGGCCCTGTTTCAGCATGGTAATTAAGGATGTGCTTAATTTTAAGCAAGTCAGTAGACCCACTAACTTCAATGGGACTACCCACTGAATACCTTGGGACCTTGATTCCCTGGATCAGGCATAAAAAGTTACTAAGCAGCTCTCATTTTGTTGACCATCTACATGAGTGCTACGAAGTACTGAAAGCAAGAATTTTAAGAGATTATGGAGTATGTGTTTAAAGTATCTGCTGTTATTGTTGTGTAGACTAATGAAAAACTCTATTTCACCACTTACGCCACAGTACTACACACACTATGTTATGCAGGAGTAGACAAAAAATGATGAATCCTGCCTTCAGTGGGGATATAACTCTTATAGCTATTAAAGGCGGTTACTCATGGGTACTGAATTTCTTTTTATGCAAGATAGTGATGTAACCCCTGTATGGAACACAAATACAGAATAAGGCTCATAAGCAGCTTATTGATCTTTCTAACATTCTAATCAATCAGAATCCATTTTCAGTATTATTAATGCCAGCAGATGCATTCCATGTGACTATTAAATAAGTTTTAGTGATCATGACTCAGACACTGACTATTGGCCAAAGGTTCATTAAGAGGGAAAAACAGCTTCCATATGATCATAAAAGAATATATTCTAGTGCAAATCAGAGTAATGCAGATATGCTGTTGACCATATAAATTTATTTTACTCTTATGATTAATATTCTAGACCATCTAAAGTAAAGATCTTCTATGTTTTATCATATATGCTAGCATTGAGACATTAATATTTGTGGGGGTTTAAATTTCTGATGAAATTCTTATGTATACCATATTGTAAAATATAAAGTATTTCCAGATAATCAAGAAATAAGTTACCATATATATATCAGACCAGTTCTATATTTTAGGGTGTGTCTAGACTACAGAGTTTTGTCGACAAAAGTGGACTTTCGTCGACAAAACTATACCCGCGTCTACACTACCGCTGAGTTCTGTCGACCTAACGTCGACAGAACTCAGCAGTTTTGTTGACGCTGGTAAACCTCATTTACGAGGCATAACGCCGTCTGTCGACAGAGTTTCTGTCGACAGAAGGTGTTATTGCATGTAAACTGTCCTTTGCATCTACACTACCATGTCAACAAAGCAGCTTGCTTTGTCAACAGAACTGAATGTAGTGTAGACGCTCTTTGTCGACAAAACTTCTGTCGACAGAAGCCTTTAGTCTAGATGTACCCTAACAGAGCAACCATGTACTACTGGCCCAAATATATACTACCTCTTTATAAAAGCATAGTAACAGAGTTTTAAAGAACAGCAGTTTACACGACAGGGTACAAATAGTTCAGGTGAACATAGATAAAAGATGAGATGCTTTGTTTAGCCATGTACTTGAGAAGGACCCAAGATAAATCTAGACATAGATCAAATTTAATAAAATAAATAACATGTTTTTTACTTCTTAGAAAAAAAACCAACATTTTCGCCTATAAAATAAAATGCTTACCTTCTGATGTAGTGTGATTTAACTGTTGCTGAAATTCCCTTATCAGCAAGCCCTATAAAACAAACACAGGGAATGCTACTATAACAGCACAGTTCCCTGCCAACAGTACTTTACAATAAATATACAAAACCCTTTTTAAACTGAAACCCTCTGTTCCACAAGCCTTCCACACATGAAACTCCCAGGCTGCGTCTATACTATGATCCTCTTCCACAAGAGGAAATGCAAATGGAGTGCTCATTTGCATACGTCACACTCTCATTTGCATTTCCTCCTCAGATCCTTTTGCATAAGAGGCTTTTGTGAAAAAAAAAAAAAAAAAAAGCACTGTGTAGACGGCTCCTTTTTGCACAAAAGGGGGGCTTTGTTCAAAAAGGAGCTGTCTACAAGTGCTTTTTTGCGCAAAAACCTCTTGGACAAAAGGGATCTGAGGAGGAAATGCAAATGAGAGTGCGACCTATGCAAATGAGCACTCCATTTGCATTTCCTCTTGCGGAAGAGGATTGTAGTATAGACGTCACACCAGTGAAGTCAATTGGAGGGCATGCACGATCAAGGTTTACATTAAAAAAATACCTTCAATTTTATATACAACTGTCCTCCATAGGAAGAAAATTCAGGAGATCCAATGCTTCTCCATCAAACTTTGCCTTCCAATGGCAGAATTTGGTCCTATGTGAAATGATACCTCAGGGTCTCTTTATTTAATGCCCATTAAAATCAAGAGAATCTTTCCATTGATGTCAATGGGCACTCTATCAGGCCTACAGATGACAACATTGTGGGATGAATGTAGCTATCACACTGGGAAATACAGAGTTTCAGACACAATGACAAACAAATTATTTTGACTCAGCAGCTTTATCCATCGGAACACTTACTGACAAATTACATGAGCAACCAATGTCCAATGGTGTGGTTTTCATGAGTGGATATTCAGAAGGATGACTTTCCTCTTCTGGATGGCTTGGAATGTAAACAGGATTCTTTAGAAGGTGATTTAGGCTTCCATGAGTTCCATTGTTGTAGGCTGGTGTTAAACCAAGCAAATCTACAAACAATTCAAACTGAATATTAAGGGGAATACAACAATATACCCGCAAGAAAGAGAAAAAGTGACATGACTTGCTGCCAATGGCCCTGACCCACTAAAATATTTAGGCACCGGAACTTTTCCACTGACTTCAGTGGGCCTATTCACACGCTTACCAGTTTTTCTTGCTCAAAGCCTTTCATAACAGTATCTCCTTTGAAGAAGGAGGAGCTAGTACAAAGGTAAACGTCAGTGAAAAAGAAGGAAGAAGTGTCACCTCTGAAGCCTCCCCTGGAAAGACAGATGGGGCACAGAGGAAACTAGCAGGCAAAGAGAGAGATGTGTAGGATCATTGACAGACAATGGAAGACAATGTTTAGCTAAAGAAACCAGGAGTAGAGAAAAGTAAAGTAAAAGACAACATAATACAAAGGGAGAGCAAAGAAGCCAACTAACCATTCAGTTTACAGAAAGGGATCTTAGGTTGATATTGCTAGTGCAATACGTGGTAATGGTATAGGAAACAAAGTGACAAGTGTCCTGTTTATGGTACGAGGATTGTATTGTCAAGTAAGCACACAGGCACACAAGGAAGTGCAGGAAACAAATCAATCATGTAGTCTAGAAAAGCTACAATGTAGCTGCATCAGAAAGGATTGTTTTAATTCTTATGCCAAAAGACATTTTTTTCCAGTCAGAGAGTTCACATTAATCTTTTTTACTTTAGAGGTCTGGTCTCTCTCAGGAACACAGATGGCTTCAACTTTATGAAATTAGGTCATAAGGGAGACGCTTCATCAGATTTATACACATCTTTATTAAGGTTTTTATTTTTATGTCCAAAGGGGTTTTCTGGGGTTTATGAGGTAAAAGGACAATCACTTAGTCTTACCACACATTAAATTGTAGACTTCAATATTTTCAAAAGGGTCAACTTGAGTCTTGAACTTGAATCCAGGTCCAAAGCCAATGAAGAGAGCCTACAATTTAAACAAAATTCCAATTTACTTTTGTCTGTAAGGAATGTTACAGTGAAAAAAGTGTACATACTATTACATAAACTGAAGCCATTGTAAGCTGCAGGCTTGTGGCTGAAGCTCCAAGATGGTACAGTATTTCCTTTTTTTTTTTTTCTTTCTTTTTTTGTCTAAGCTATTGTATGATTGAGGACTTCTAGTTCCATATGGTATCCAATTGGCCAGTAAGTCCATATCTCAGGTGTTCACACCTTTGAGATTCTACTGTATTCAGTCCTGTCTCTGGGTTCTTTAAATTCAGCCCTTTGATCAGACTTCCAAAAAAAGCCCATTCCCTTCTTGGGATTTACCCCATTTTACCTATGGCTGGTACGGGAATTCTGTGTTCTAACCCAGGGACCCTATAAACCACAGCCACATACCAGGCCCTTTTTTTTTTTCAAGCCTATCTCAGGGCATGAGTCCACAGGCTCTTCTCTAGCCCCTTCCTTCACTTCACTGGCCCCAGCTAAACTCCTGCAGCTCCTTTTATCTAGGTCTGCTAAGCTCGGATTGGCTGCGGCTAGCCTTTCTAGCCCTTGGATGAGGAGGTCTCTCTAGCTTCCAAGATGTTTGTTCTATTGAGGCATTCTCTAAGCAAGCCAGATACACCCCATCACAGGCCATGTGCTGAATTAAACATATACACAAAAATCATCCTTTGCAACCTGGGAACAAAGTAAATTAAAAATAAGAGCAAACATAATCATTACCATCTTCTGAATCTTACCTGCATATTCACGAAGAGATTGTCTGAGCCATGGAACCCGCCATGGCAATGCTTGATCTCAGATGGTTTTCTATTTAAAAGAGTGTAACCAATAGCACTTTACAAAATGGATCTATGTAAATATATAGTCAGCAGCCTTGTTTGCAGCATAAAACAAGACACTAGTTAAAGTGAAGTCTATATCCCATGCCCCTTATATCCCAGTCTGTAAACTCTGCAAGAGTAAACTTTTAAATTCTGAAATAGAGGCTGCCATCTGCAGCTGTAATAACCTCTGTAAGTCATTCACAGTGGCTGTATCCTCCTGGTGAATGGGCTGAAGTGGACTAGACAGAAAGTAGTGAGTCTCTCCCTCCTCACCACATGCCTTTGCCTCCTGCTTCTCCTCAGTTAAGTGCCAGCCCCACCTCCTCCCTCGGCAGCCCTAACCCCTACCCACGCTAGAAGCCATAAGTAAAACCTGGACAGCCCGGGATGGCTGTGGCACTGGCCGGTGCTATGATGAAGATAGCCACAGCACTGCCCGTCTCTTCCTGCTGCAGCTACTACTCAAGATCCCAGGGCTGAGGCTTCTCCCTGCCAGCCTTTGACTACTTGCAGCCCACAAGAGTTGGCCAGGTAGCAGGCCGGACCCTGGAGCCTGGGCTGGAATGGTCAGTCTGCCCTGGACCCTCCACCTTCCCAAAAGGGAAACTGTTAGCTGATGATTAAACTGTATTTAAAATAGATTAGGTAGGGAGTGGGAGAAAACTTAAGTTCATTAATTACTGGTGGTCTGAGGGAATATAGTATTTTGCTGGGGCTCAGAAAGAAGCTACTCAGCTTTTGGTTTCCAGGGTTAGTGTTTAACTGGTTTCATGATTTGATTATAGATGGTGTTCATGCAATAACTTTATCAGTTGTTGATCTCAATCTATATTATTATTGTATAATAATCTATGTTATACTACTGACTCCAATGTATACTACTGTTAGTTTCCTTGATTAATTCTTCTGATCTCCATTGTAACCTCAGTTCAATTATTTTGGTCTTTAGCGTTTTAGGGATTTTAGTAAATTAATTAGCTTTACATTTGCATGTTTATTCTAAAGGTCATAAGACATGCACCTTATAGATTCTCTCATCAAATTTCAGCATGTTATATATATATATATATATGTGGACAACTGATCCATTCCTAAATTACACCTTCATTACCACTACACAATATACACTATTCTTCTGGCAAAGGTAAATGTACAGGTCAGAAGACCCAATGCATTTCTGACAGTGAAATAAGAGAACAAGACATAATAGGGGATGGCTCAGGAAATGTCATCTATAGGGCCCCAGCAAAGTTTCAGCCTGTATAGCTAGCAGCTAAAAGTACAACGTGTTGTTCAATGGCTTATGAGAAGTGAGGAGATTCATGGCAGCTCACAGACAGACACGGATTCAGCAAAGTACTTATATGCATGCTTACATTTAAGTTTATGCTTTGGGAATTAAGCAGGTACTTAAATGCTTTGCAGAAATGAAGTCTTCTGAACTGACAAGCATACACATCACAAAACCCACCCACAACTTACGCATATTCAGCAAGGAGAAATTCACATAGACTAAGGGAATCCCTCCAATTCAGGCACAAGGGCAATGTAGGAAAAAGTGTACTTTCCACTATAACACTTGTTCTGTGCATAAAATGGAGATCTCAGTGTCCAATAACTGTCAATCTAAAATCATTAATTTGTTTTATTTTTGAACTCCAAGAGCAAAAGACAAAGACAAGAAACTCTTTACTTTCATCAGGTACTGATGAATGGTAACTTACCTAGCAAGTTGCCACTGAGGGTCTAAGTAAAAATGTACACGTTCAATCCGGTCATTGTTGATGTAGTGAAAACGCTTGGGTAAGAACTCTTTCAAAAATGCTTTGAAATGCTGATTCGGGTCTATGCACTGAAAATTTTAAATTAAGATTTAAATTTAATAGGGTATGAAAAAACTAGTAGTGACCATCATGTATCAATTCTTATGAACATCAGAAACTGTAGCAGCACATTAATGACAAAGGCTCTGGTCCAACTTCTGTAAAAATCAGTGGGAGTCTCTCTCAAAGGCGTTTCATGCTCAAAGACCTATTGGATGGTTCATAATAATCAATTCCTTACATTCATTCAATATGTAATTAAACAGTTAGATTTAAGGGATGCTGTCAACTAATTTTTTTTAACTAACTCCTTTTTGCTCCTTTTTCTGATGAAGTTCTAACCACATTGGATCTGATAACACTGACTGGTATTAAGACATGTATTGATTGAGGTCTCTCTTTATATAAGAAGTGTCATATGAACCAGATGTCAAAGTCTAAGGGTGTTAAATTTTCCAGTTTGCGAATGCTGTAATGCAATATTACAGAAAAATCATACACATACAAAGGTTTTAATATATTGGTCATCCATGGATGTTAAATATTCTCTCCCACCCGCAACATTCTCTTTTCCTTTATGTAATCCCTACATGGAGTTTGCCAGCTCCTGGAATACTAGATTGAGCCACTTGGAGGGGTGCTAACCTTCGATCTACAACAAGAGTAGCTACCAGAGCCTTCTGAAACCATTTCCCACCATGCTTGCAGTCAGGGGTGGGGACAGAGGAAACTAGAAAATCCTGATGAGGCCAGTAAGGAGATTTCTGCCTGGGGTGATTGGGACAGTGAGTATGATGCAATGTCAGCTGAGAGGAGTAAAAACCAGAAAAGTCTAATGAATGGACAAACAAAACTTAAGCCAAAAGTTAGTCACAGGAATCATAGAAATGTAGAACTGGAAGGGATCTCAAAGGTGTTATCAATGTCAGCCCCCTCCATTGAAACAGAAACAAACAGACAGAGATAATCACTGAGGGTATGTCTACGCTACCCCCTTAGTTCGAGCTAGCTGTACACCTCGTTCCATGAGGCCTAATCCGAACTAGTTAGTCCTTGCCGCGTGTAGCCGCGCGGCACGGGGTCCGAACTAGCCGGCATTTAAAAATGGCGCCGTCCAGCTTTATGCAAATGAAGCCCGGGAAATTCAAATCCCGGGCTTCATTTGCAACTCCGTATGACTACATTACCCCCCCTAGTTCGAACTAGGGGGGTAGCGTAGACATACCCTGACAGATGTTTGTCCAACCTGCTCTTCAAAGCCTCTCGGGTTTCAGCACTTAGGGTGCTTCCCTCAGAAGCTCATTCCAGTCCTTAACTATTCTTGTATTTAGAAAGCTTTTCCTAATATCCTAAAGTTTTTCCTAATAATACCACCCTAAATCAGTGTTTCTCAAACTGTGCTCCGCGGAGCCCCAGGGTTCTGCGAGACATCTCCAGGGGCTCCGCGAGGTTGACAAACTGGAAACATCAATAAGTACAACACATACAATCAGTGAACTGCTGGGGCTCCGCATAAATTTTTACACATGAAAAGGGCTCCAAAGCCCAAAAAGTTTGAGACACGCTGCCCCAAATCACCCTTGTTGCAGAATTAAGTTCCTGTCCTACCTTCAAAGGACATGGAAAGTCATTCTCTTTAGAATGGCCCTTAACATTTATCTGAAGACTATTACAGGTCCCCCTTCAGTTTTCTTTTCTCAGGGCTAAACATGCCCCATTTTTTTAACCTCCCTCATAGGCCAGGTTGTCTAAAACTTGTATCATTTTCACTGCTGTCCTCTGGAATTTCTCCAGTTAGTCCACATCTTTCCTAAAGTGAGGCACCAAGAATTAGACACAGCATGCCAGCTGAAGTCTCACCATTGCTGGAGCTCTACCTCCCATGTCTTACATACACTACTATCATTAAGCCATATCACAATCATATTAGCCTTCTTCTTCAATTGCACAACGTTGCTGGCTAGCATAATCCCCAAATCCTTTTCAGCAGCACTACCATCTAACAAATTATTCCCCATTTTGCAGCTGTGCATTTGATTTGTCCTTTTTAAGGGTAGTACTTTGTACCCTTCTTTAATGAATTTAATCTTGTTCATTTCAGAATAAGTATTTAATTTATTACGGTCATTCTGAAGTCTATGCCTAACCTCCATCTTGGGGTCATCCATTATTATTATAAGCATACTCTCCCACTCCATTTTCCCAGTCATTAGGGAAAATATTGAATATTGAGGAGTAACAAACCTAAGACTGATCTCTGTGGAATTCCACAAGATAATGCCCTCCCACTTTCAAAGCGAAACACTGATAACTTCTCTGAGGACAGCAGGCCCACCAAGGAGGAGTAGGGAGGAAAGGGGGCACCTGCCCCAGGGCCCAGTGTTTTAAAAGGCACAGGGCTTCTGACCACTGAAGCCACAGTGGCAGTGGCAGAGGTCGAAGCACCTCTGGGGGGGCTGCTTGCTCCCAGTCCCACCCCTTCCACTCAAGATCTTGTCCAGGACCCAGCAAAATTTGTTGGCCACCCTGACATACAGTCTTTTAACCAGTTCTGTACATACCTTGTTATAATTTAATCTAGACCACTCTTCCCTCCTTTTCTTATGATAATGTCAGATAGGACTACGACAAGAGCATTACTGAGACCAAGGTGCATCATGGCTAATGTTTCCCCCCCACTAGACCAGTAATCCTGTCAAAAGAGGAAATTAGGTAGTTATGGCATGATTTGTTCTTGACAAATCCATGCTGGGTATTCCTTATAACTCTTATTACTGTAACCCTGGTCCACTTTTCTCCCTACCATTTATCTTCCTTTCATTGCGGCATATCTAGAATTAGGGAGTAACCTATCTGGACAGGGACCCTCTCCTTTCATATGTTCTGTAAGGAGCCTAGTATATTGATGCTGTAAAATAATAATGCATGTCAATATGAATCAAGAAGCATGAGCAGATACTAAAAATACTTACTGTAAGCTGACTGGTAACATTCTGGTAATCAACTGGAAGAGTCAGATGTAAAAATTAGTCACCTACGTTTAAACAAAAAAAATGCAAAATAAAAGATCTCCAATCAGGAAATGCTGATTCAATACCACATAACAGTCATCTAGATTAAAAATCATTAAGCAACTTGCTTTTCCGGTATGAAAACGAATCAACAGTAAAAACAAAATCAGTAAGAAAATCTTCAAACTATACTTTTTAAAACTAGCTGTCTTTTCTGGAGAAGTTTCCTTCATATTCTTTTCTCTCCAGTCACTTTAGCTATTGATTTTTAACTGGCAGGCCAACCGACAGTTTGTTTATCTGAGCATTCACAGGCAAGGGCCCTCACAACTCCCTGTGGCCATGGTTTGCCATTCCCAGTGAATGTGGGTAGTAGGAAGTGGTGGGGGCTAAGCCATTGTTTTCTGTGGCTTCATTGGCTGGAGGTACTCAGGATAAACAAACCATCTCTTGGCACAGCCAAAGGATAACCCTGACAAACAGCTTGCTGGAGGTTCCCCACCTCTGACTTATAATGTTCAAATACTTATGGTTTAAATAAGGTTGACAGGAAAAAAAAGGCTGCCAACTGGAATTTGACATTCAAGATTTTGTCATAAGTGCACAAAACAAAGCACTAACTATTGTCTTAGTCAAATAACATGGAGTTTTCTTGATATAACTTAATCTTGGCACCGTGTTTATAAACAGGTTTCTAATAAGCTTCCAAAGGAAAAAAAACACCAAAAGAAACAAAGCAAACTTAATCCAGCAATTTTTCTTAGAAAAGGATAGGGTCGAGGCTAGGAAAGATTCAAAGAGCTTGAGGCCACAAAGGATTATTAGGTCATCTAATTTGATGTATTATATATCACAGGCCATTAAATATCGCCTAATGACTCCAGTATCGAATCTAATAATTTGTGTTATTCTAAACCACAAAGAGAGATTAAGGGTGCATCTAGACTACATCCCTCTTTCGAAAGAGAGATGTAAATTAGACATATTGAAATTGCAGATGAAGCCATGACGCAATTATGCAAATGAAGCACGGGAAATTCAAATCCCAGCTTCATTTGCTATTTCGATATGTCTAATTTACATCCCTCTTTCAAAAGAGTGATGTAGTCTAGACATAGCCTAAGAGAGCCCCAGCTCTACATGTAAGCGAGCTATGTCTTTAAATGCCTTTAAAGAGCAGATTTATGCTTCTAGAGCATAACAGTTTCCCCAATTCTTGTGGTTCAATTTCTCCATAAGCTAATACTGAATCTGAAGAATATGGGTGTGTAAACTACATGGCTCCGTCGATGGAGCCATGTAGATTAGGCTGATTGGCAGAGGGAAATGAAGCCGTGATTTAAATAATCGCGGCTTCATTTAAATTTAAATGGCTGCCGCGCTCTGCCGACCAGCTGATGATCAGCTGTTTGTTGGCAGATCGGGGCAATCTGGACGTGCCACTGTCGACAAGGAAGCCTTTGTCGACCAGCGCAGGTATGCATGAAACGAGGCATACCTGCGCCAGTCGACAAAGGCTTCCTTGTCAACAGCGGCAAGTCCAGACTGCCCCGATCTGCCAACAAACAGCTGATCATCAGCTGGTCGGCAGAGGGCGGCAGCCATTTAAATTTAAATGAAGCCGCGATTATTTAAATCGCGGCTTCATTTCCCTCTGCCATCAGCCTAATCTACATGGCTCCATCAATGGAGCAATGTAGTTTAGACACACCCTATCAGTGTATTCTGTACAAATTAATTCTCACTTTATTTTTAAAAATATAGAAACACATAATCATGTAACACAAATTAGCTTAGCAGCTACATACAAGAGAAATACTCATCTGGAACATTTTGGGGACGTAAACGAGCTGCTGGGCCAGGAATTACTGTGATATCTTGAACATCCTCCATGTATGTGCTCAGGGACACTGTTTTACTGCAGCTAGCTTTTTCCATACCTACAGAGGGGAAAAAATGTTGTTTTTAGAAACGTTAGTACAAATCTGCGGTACTCTTGGTAACAGAATATGTAGCTCTTTGGTACAAAAGGGAAAATGTAGCTTTCCTGGTTAAATTATCACTAAGCACAAGAGAACTGAACAGCAGGAAGGAAATGTGAATTTATAATGTACATCTGCCCTTTCAGCAGTCCAGTAATACACTCTCACATCAGTCCTCACAATAAAACTGCAATAGATTTCCTCACTGAAGGAGAAAAATAAAGGATACTGGGAGGAGCTGGAGTGGTAGAGGGGATATAACCTTTCACTTCTGGGACATGCAATAAAAGGGAGGTCAGAGGTAGCTAGTGGAAACAACAGGACATGGCTGTGGTTTTTGGTACCATTTGTGCAATGTGCATATGTACACCATAGTGTAATTATTTAATAAAGAGGAAACCAGAATGTTATAAAAAATAAAAACTAGATGTATTCTTAAAATGGAATCTCTTGCTTTTAGTCACTTAAACTGATAAACGGGGGAAGAAAGAATTGGGTGCAGCATGTGAAATGAAAGTGAACTATATCATTCTCCCCGACCAATTCCAAAAATTGACAATAAAAGTCCTGATTCTCAGATATAGTGTGGACTCTTTACATTGCTCTGGCACTGTAAAATGTAATTTACATTAAAGTCCATTTACACCGCCAGAGCTGTAAAGGGGCTGGGGTGTAAAAAAAAGAATCAGGTCCAGAATATTTTTCTATACAAGGGAAGACATCTGACTTTATGCATTTCTATTATGAAAACAAAATGTCACCACCTGCCTTCATGGGTGAGGGAACTTGATGGAGCCAGGGTGAAAATGGATCATCCCAGCAGTGAGAAAGAAACACTTGCTGAGGGACACCAGGTTTCTTGCAGACATTGGACAGCTGAGAGGATGGGGGTGCTGACTGGCTAGCATTCCCCAGCTCCCAGATTTAACTTGGACCCTCTTTCTGTACCTTTCCATCAGCCTAGACTACTCTCCTTACACTAGGAATGGGAACTCAGAATCTGTCAGGCTGTGAGTCCAGCTGATTCAGGTGTCAGGAATAAGGACACTTTTCCCCCATGGACTAATTGGCAGAAGATCGGGGAGTTTTTTCTCATCTAGAGGCACCTTCAAACCACAGCAGTACATAGTAGGAATTTGATTAGCATAAAATGTGAGGCTGGGCTGAGTTATTAATTTATCACAATTTGTGATAAGTTTCCAGTGCAGTTAAGAGGATAAAATGAACAGTTCCCAGAGATAAAAGACCTGGGATTTTGGTGATGGGCCTCGGGCATCACGGGACAAAGTGAGACTTTGTGGGCCAATGTCAGACTTTCTGGCCTCCATGGGTTGAGATCCCCATCTTTCTGCATCTTCTGTCCCCTGGCAGGAGGGATAGTGCTAGGACTAAGTCCTAGCGAGCAGACTGAGGAGACCCTGTCTCCAGGGGCGGCCCATGAGCCTAGGCAAACTAGGCAGTTGCCTAGAGCGCCGCTGGCCTGGGCGCCCAATGATGATGCCACGGCCATTGATGGCCGTGCAGGCGAGGGGCGCCAATTGCGCCACTTGCCTAAGGCGCCAGAAGGCACCAGCTGCCACAGCCGGCCTCGGGCTGCTCCTGCCTGTCTCAAGTTAAGGGTTATATTAGTAATGAGCCCAGTAACCTCCACATTGGAACCAATAAAACAGCTGGTGTAGAAGTGAGAGATGAGTGTGTTGTGCCCTTCCTGTGCTAAAGATTAATATTTTACTATATTATTAATAACTGTTAATAAAAATTGCAGCATGCCACTTAGTTCCATTTATGCATCTGTTCTCATTTTGCCACGGTAGATGCATCAATTTACCATGATCAGATAGAAGAATGATGTTTAGGCATCTGTGCAAGTTCAGTTGTTTCAGGCCATCCATCAGCATCCCAACAATGTTGTCCACTCTCTGTAGTGCAAGAATGACCTGCACAATAGAAATGTGTCGATGTAAAACAGATGTTAAGCATTTAGAAACTAATTCATATATCTGAAATTGGTGAATGTAAAATGTAAGACACAACGTGACCCATACACAAATAAAATACTTCTTTCTGCAGACTCTTCCCATAAGTATTCCCATAGGGTACGTCTACAATGTGGTGTTATTACAGGATACTTCTGGTATCCCAAAATAGCTATTACATGTCTTTGAAATAAGCCCATTATTTCAAAATATAATGGGCTTGCTATTCCGACGTCCCTGAAAACCTTGTTCCACAAGGATTAAGGGACATTTTAAAATAGCGGTGAAATTAACTCGAAATGAGCTACGCAAATTGCATAGCTCAAATTACATTTCTTATTTCGAGTTAAGGATGCAGTGTAGACGCACCCATAGGTTTTAGTGGAACTATTCATATGAATAAGGATTGCCTGGTCAGACCCAAGTTTTCATTTCAGATTAAGTATAAACTATTTGTTTAAAATGAGAATTTCTTATAAAAATAGTCCAATCAGTTTCATCTTCATGTAAATTATATGGTTTCTCATTTGGGTCACTTTAACTGGAAATAGAGGGATGAATCGGTGACTTGCGGGTCTTAATCACAGATTGAAAATTTAATTTTAAACCATAAGAAATGCCATCCTATGGCTCAGTTCTTCACTCCTTTTTATGTTTAGGACTTAGGTGACATAGCTCTACTTGCAAGAATAATTTAGATGCATAAGTAGTCAATACAAGCAATTAACATTTATAATAAGCTTGTTGCATTACTGGATGGAACTACTTGCATAAGTAAGAGTTGCAGAATCACGCTTTCACTGGTTTTTAATCTTTAAAATATTTTTTATGCTAATAACTTAATTTTATATTACATAGGGAGAGGAGAAAGACAAAGACAACTGTTGAGCTCTCGTTGACAGTTAAGTCAACAAAAGAACTGCATTGACCTTTCAATATTATCATAGAACCTGTGTTTTGTTTGTAAAAGCCTCCCCACACCGCACAAGAGAAACTGAAAGCCTCTTGATGATACCTCCTGTAAAATCTGGAGGAATCAGGTAAAGATTCCAAAACTTTTCCTGGGTTCAAAATAGCAGCACTCTCTAGTTTTTCCAAATTACTGAATAGTTATTTTCCCTTCCTTTTTTTTTTTTTTTTTTTTTTGGTAGATGCATGTACTGAAGGATGTAACACTGACCCATCCTGGAAACTGAAGGCTTCTTTTTATTTACAGAATGGGTACAACACAGGAAGTAGTAACACCTGCTTCTTCTATGCCAAAGTGGGCAAAATCTGCAATGGAGGGAAATAGGACTCCTATCCACCTAAATGAGATTCTGAGACAGCAACTGCCACTTACAACGTGAACAGCCATATGCCAAAAATGGACTAGGATTAGAGCTGATTGAAATGTTTTAGTCACGTCATCTTTCTCAACTCATTTTTTTAAACCAAGTGTGTTTTTCCCCTAATCTGATAATGTTCCTAAAAAACTGTTTTTTCCCAACATTTTCTAATATTTTTTGTCAAAAGGGAGAACTGGCACTCAGTGACGTGGAAATCGGTGGAGAGAAGGGCAAAAGATACACCATTTATAACCTCATCCACATTTGCAATTTTTAATTATACATAAAAAACAGTACTTAATTTGTTAGCATTAAAAAACACACGTTTATTATAAGCCCTTTTACTATGTATGTTATGTCATGTTCACCCTCCCACAAAGTCCTTCTAATAATTATAAAGCAGACGAGTGCTCCAGTTTATGGTTGTAAATTTAATATGCTTTACAAAGCCTCATCACTAACTCAGGAAAGAGCTTTAAAATAAAAACAAAAACAAAACCACCCACTTACTTGACTGCTGACTGGTCCAAACTTATGGCCTGAGGTATCTGGTTCTTCTAAATACAGAGTGTAAAAGTGTGGTCTATATCAAACAGCACCAAAAAATGTAATATTTTACATATATTGAAAAATAGTCTGGAAAATTATAATTCAACAGTGGATATCAAGGATTAGAAATAACTATGCATCATTTAGTAAGGGAACATTTTAAAACAAGGGAAAGAAATAGACAATTTGCTTAGAAACAGGCTTGAAACAAGTAATTTGTTGATCATTAATGATCTGAAGAAAGGGGGAAAACAGCAGAGTGGTAAAATTTGCAAACAATACAAAATTACTCAGGATAGTTAAATCCAAAGCAGACTGAGGAAAGTTTCAAAGGGAACTTATAAAACTGGATGAGGGGCAACAAAATGGATGAAATGTAATGTAATGTTACTAAATACAAAGTAATACATGTAGGAAAACTAAAAAATCCCAGCTACCCATATAAAATGATGTGAGTCTAAATTAGTTGTTACCATGTAAGAAAGATCTCGGAGACATCATAGACTGATCTCTGAAAATGTGTGTTCAGTGGCAGTCTAAAAAGTTAGGCAAGGGATAAATAATAAATCAGAAAATATCACAATGCCACTGCATAAATTCATGGTATGACTACATCTTGAATATTGTGTTCAGTTCTGGTCACAGGATATAGTAGAAATGGAAAAAGTTCCAAGAAGGGCAACAAATAATATTAGAAGTATGTAACAGCTTCCATATGAATAGAGATTAAAATGACAGGGGCAATTCATCCTGGAAAAAGAGGACTTGTAGGGAATAATGGCAGAGGTCTATCAAATCATGAATGGTGTGGAGAATATGAATAAGAAAGAGTTAATTACCTCTTTGCATAACACAAGAACCAGAATACCCCAATGAAATTAATAGGTAGCAGGTTTAAAGCAAACAAAGAAGAACTATTTCTTCACACAATGCACAGTCAACCTGGGGAAATCATCGCTAGGGGATGCTATGAAGGCAAAAAGTGTAACTGGGTTCAGAAAAGAATTAGATAATTAGAATTAGATCAGTCCATCATGGCTATTAACCAAGATAGCCAGGGATGCACTCATGTATGGATAGCTCAAACCTTGGATTGCCCAATTCTGGGACTGGGTGACAGGGGGGTGGATCACTTGATAATTGTGCTGTTCTGTTCATTCTCTCAGAAGCATCTGGCATTGCCACTATCAAGGCAGGATACTGAGACAGACTCACCATTGGTCTGACCCAGTATGCCCTCTCTTAGGTTTTTTTTGAGGTAACTGAAATAATGCACACAGTATTATATTAAATATAACTAACTTGCACATTAAGAAAATAATGATTAATGAATACATTACATTCTAACACTGTAAACAGGAGCTTTACATTTGAAATTTAACACCTATGTTCTTATGTACCTACCTTTCATATTCAGGTAACTGCAGCCAGTGAAGAATAGTTATCACCCTTTCCTCAAATGGGACTGCACTGCATCAGAAAAAAAAAAGGAAAAAAAAACAATAGCAATTGTATTTCAAAGAACTGAAAATTATGTTCAGGTGAGTTATGAAACCTCTCTTCATTTCAGCAAAGCACTTGGCAACATTAAAGTTGGCCATCCTTTAAATATATCTAGATCCGTGGTAACCAACCAATCAATCGTAATCAGCACAGCCAGTCGATCTCAAGGCAGTGTCCCCAGCCCCCCCTCAATCCCTCCACCTGCACTGAGCATCCCATGTTGGCACTACAGCCTCCTGCCCCTCGCAAAATTAGAGCCAACACTGGCTTCCTGCAGAGGGACAGGGGTAGGGGCGAGTACCAAGGCTCCACGCCAGAGCTGGCTTCTCAGGAAGTGCATATGCACTGCTCCTCCCCTCCCCACAGCAACACGCGCACTTTCTTATCTTCCCTTCCTTTCCCCATGCTCTGGGAAGGTGTGGGGGAGGGAGGGGGAGAAGGAGGGGGTTAAGATGGCAGTTGGAGGATCATACAAGGAGTGGCTGGATTTCTTAAAGGAGCTGCCCATGTGCTTCTTCCAGTGCTGCCTGCATATTCTGCCCAAGAGATACTCATCCCTGGAGACACCCCTCCCCCCGACCAGGTACCAGCTGAGCTGCTCCTGCTCCCTCTCCCCGATTAGAGACCCTCCACAAGCACCCTGCTCCTGCCCCCTCCCTCCTGGCCAAACACTTAGCACCAGCTTGCTCCTGCCCCCACCTCCCAGCCAGATTTTGCACCCCCATTCCTAACTCACTTACTGGCAGCTCTGTCCTGCACACTGAACCACTCATTTTTGGCCCCACCCCAGAGCCTAGGTGGGCCCACAAAATCCACTAACCCTGAAAGAGTTAATCTGGCCTGAGGCCTTGACCCTCTGTCCTACATACCCCCCCCCCCCCCCTCCCTCCGATGGGGCTGGAGTGCCAGAGGAGTGAGGTGTCTCAGCTGGGATTACATCAGGGAGGGCTGGGGGTTTTGGAGGGATTTGTTCTTTGCATCTAATTTGTGCAGTCCTCAACTGATTTTTCTGCGGGTCAGTGGCCCCTCCCATAAATAAAGGCAATGTTGAAACCTTTTGTGTTGGACATAATATTTTATTTAAAAATGAAGCCTGACCAACAAGCCCCCAATTGGGGCCAAGTCCCCATCTAGCCGCAACATCATAACATGCCTGAACCCTCCCTACATACACCCATCCTCCTTACCCTGAGCCCCTCATACAGCCTAACCCAAACTCCTATATCCCAATATCCAAAAGTCTGTGGCTTGCTCTTCACCCCAACCCTCTACCTGACCCCAACACTCTCCAGCCTGGAGCCCCCTCCTGGAGGCAACATCCCCTTCTCCACCTCCTCCTGCATCCAAATTCCCTCCCATAGCTTGTACCTGTCACACCCTCCCACACCCAAATCCCTCATTCCCACCCCAGAGCTCTCACCGCCTGTCTCAATCCAATGAGGGTTGGGGACAGCAAATGATGGAGAGGAGGGAAATGGAGAGGGTGGGCCCTCAAAGAAGGGGTGGGGTCTCAGGAAAAGGATGGGGTAGATCTAGGCTTGCCCTGACATTTACAAAGTGATCTTGGGTGTAAAAAAGTTGGAGACTATTGCTCTAGATCAATTTTTGGAGTTCTACAATGATGGCAATTTTTACAGCTACAAGGCTAACGGTCTGCTCAACAGCACACTGAAGTCAATAGGAGCCTCTAATTTCCATGGGCTTTGGATAAGGCCCTAAAGGCACTTCTGCACAGCAGGACTAAAGCCAAATAAGCTACACAATTGACGTAGCTCAAGTCAAGTCAAAATAGCTTATTTCTGCATTTGGCACCATCTACACAGCAGGAAGTCCAAGTTAGAGCACTCTTCCTCCGACTTCCCTTACTCCTCATAAAATGGGGGTTTCAGGAGTGGTGTAAGAAGTCCTCCAGCTTGACATTATTTCAACATAATGTTGAAATAACTACCTGCTGTGTAGATTCGGACTATGTTATTTCAGAGTAACGACAGTTATTCTGAAATAACACTGCTGTGTAGACATAGCCTAAATCTTGCTTGCCTTCCTCAAAGCAGTCCTACTGATTTCAACAAGCATGTAAAGTGAGGAGGATGTGTCTCATATACTGTATTTTTAAAACCAGCCTGCTGTGTAGATATACCCTAAGGTGGTATCGGTGATGATAGCTACAGCCTGAACAACACAATGGAATTCCAACTGATCCTGCACAACTAGCTGGAGAATAGTATCAGAGGGGTAGCCGTGTTAGTCTGAATATGCAAAAACGGCGAGGAGTCCTATGGCCCCTTATAGACTAAGCAAAGTGTTGGAGCATAAGCTTTCATGGGCAAAGACCCACTTCATCAGATGCACGTAGTGGAAATTTCCAGAGGCAGGTATAAATATGCAGGCCAGAATCAGGCTGGAGATGACGAGGTGGATCCAATCAGGGAGGATGAGGCCTACTTCTAGTAGCTGATCTGGAGGTGTGAATACCAACAGAGGAGAAGCTGCTTTTGTGGTTAGCTAGCCATTCAGAGTCTACAAAAGCAGCTTCTTTTCTCTTGGTATTCACACCTCCAGATCAGCTACTAGAAGTGGGCCTCATCCTCCCTGATTGGATCCACCTCGTCATCTCCAGCCTGATTCTGGCCTGCATATTTATACCTGCCTCTGGAAATTTCCACTACGTGCATCTGACGAAGTGGGTCTTTGCCCACAAAAGCTTATGCTCCAACACTTTGGTTAGTTTATAAGGTGCCACAGGACTCCTTGTAGCTGGAGAATAGTATAGACCATCACATAGGCAAGCAACAGTCAGAATCTATGTGACAAGAAAAAAATAGGATCAGAGAAGATTGAGGACCTCAAGAAAGATTTTGATATTATTAATGAGGATCCTCAAATGCACATAATTTTTCCACTACAGAGAAATGCTTATTCATAGTTAAGAATAGAAGCTGACCATGAAAGCTACTGCCTTGCTGTGAAATACCCTGAGAATTCACAATAAGGTCAGTTTGATAATTTCTCATAGCTATCTAATTGCACAGAATTTTTCAAGTACATAGACAATATCATGTAAGGATTTTCCTATTTCATGTAAGAGAAGAGCTCAGATTGAATGATTAACCTTAGAATCTAAGTATTTGTGAAATATATGCACCAAGTGTAAAGAGAAGACACCAAAACATTCCCAGATTTGGATGGGAAATCTTTTGCATACCTCTGTTATAAACATACTTTTCTATCACATGTGATAGCATAATAGGTTTCTCAGACAGTAACAACATGCATAATGAAAAATGCAGGCTGTGGCTAGTGGAATTTTGTTTTTTCACAATATGCAATACTATATTAATAAGCAGGAATATGTTTACGTTCTGTCTGCCAATTATCGTTTTGTGAAAGCTGATCCAAACTAGGAAAGAATGCAGAGCAAAGCCAAGATAACGTTCGTGTTTTTTTTTTTCTCTCCCTCTCCCTCTCCCCCTCCCCCTCCCCCTCTCCCCCTCCCCCTCTCCCCCTCCCCCTCTCCCCCTCCAAACCAGATTGCCAGAGCCCATCAATCCATCTGGTTCCTAGTCCAGACTGCCAAACATTTTTGAACCAGCTGCAAAATCTTTTTATTTACTTATCTTTATGGTTATTTTTTGGTATTATTTTCTCTGGAGTCTGGATCCTCACTAAGCCTTGATCATGACATTTGAACATTGACAAAAATAGATTACCTCTGCCACAATTTATTACTCTACCAAACAAACACATACACACGAGTAAAATATATGTTTTACATACTCATTATATGCCTTATAGAAGTCTGGAAAAGTTCCATTAATTCTTACATCTGATCCAGGCCAGAAGAATGTACCAGTTTTTAGACCTTGATACACAGCTGTCAGCCAGATCTGTGGGATTACAATAAGCATCATTATTTAACGTTTGTTGTAAATTCTCAGATCCTGGAATCCTGTTTTAGGGAAATGTCCATCTTTTCATTTTAAAAAACAATTCTAGCATTCACAGTAGCAGAAAAAAGTTGAAAGGATAAATTGAGCATAATTTTAAAGTTCAACCCCTCCACCCCAAGGCAAGTAACACGAACTGAAAACACACTTTCAAAAACACACCTCACAATTTTCAAGCCAAGATCATGATATTTGAATGTTTAGTTGGCAAAATATGGCAAGTTAGGGGAAAAGAGGAAGCTAAAACTAATTTGGGAGTGGATGATACATCTAGACCTAGTGAAGGGAAGACAGGAAGGTGAGTGATACAGGCTGGAGAAGAGGAAGAAATGGCAAGAAATGGAAGATGGAGAAAGAAGAGTGAGAGAAACATATGAGCTAGAGAAATGGAGAAAAGAAAAGGCAAGAACACACACAGGCATCTAGTTTTATTTCTTTCTAATGCATGGTTTCTCAGACAAAAAAAAGAAGAAGAAAGGGTGGGAATCTCTGGGTAATTTCAGATGGAGAGTATAGAGAGCTAGACGACTTTTTAAGCTCTGGGGGTCCATGGAGTTGGGACTACAGGCAGTCCCCGGGTTACGTACAAGATAGGGACTGTAGGTTTGTTCTTAAGTTGAATCTGTATGTAAGTCGGAACTGGCATCCAGATTCAGCCGCTGCTGAAACTGATCAGTTTCAACAGTGGCTGAATCTGGACGCCAGTTCTGACTTACATACAGATTCAACTTAAGAACCCCAGGCATCCCCAAGTCAGCTGCTGCTGAAACTGATCAGCGGCTGATTCCAGGAAGCCCGGGGCAGGGGCTTCCTGTAGTCAGCCACTGGTCATTTTCAGCAGCTGCTGACTAGGGGACACCTGGGGCAGAGCAGCTGGGGTGCTGCTGGGTTGGTCCAGTGGCACCCAGAGCGGCGCTACGGGACCAACCGGCAGCGCCCCAGCTGCTGTACCATAGGCGTCCGGAGCAAAGCCGCGGAGCACGGGGGCAGCGGGACAGCCCAGACGCGCCGTGGCTATCCTGCTGCCCTCGGGCTCCGTGGCTTTGCTCTGCTTTGCTCCCCATCCCCCAGGTCTGCAGACCAGGGGGAGGGGGAGCAAAGCGGCGGAACGCGCGGGCAGCTGACAGCCCAGACGTGCCGTGGCTGTCCAGCTGCCCGCGGGCTCCGCTCTGCTTCCCCCCCCCCCCCCATGGTTTGCAGACCAGGGGGAGGGGGAGCAGAGCGGAGCAGAGCAGAGCGGCAGAACGCGCGGCCAGCTGACAGCCCAGACGCATCTGGGCTGTCAGCTGGCCGCGTGCTCCGCTCTGCTCCCCCCCCCTGCAGATCAGGGGGAGGGGGAGCAGAGCGGAGCACAGCAGAGCGGCGGAACGCGCGGCCAGCTGACAGCCCAGACGCGTCTGGGCTGTCAGCTGGCCGCATGCTCCGCTCTGCTCCCCCTCCCCCTGGTCTGCAGACCAGGGGGAGGGGGAGCAGAGCAGAGCGGAGCGGAGCAGAGCAGAGCAGAGCGGCAGAACGCGCGGCCAGCTGACAGCCCAGACGCGTCTGGGCTGTCAGCTGTCTGCGCGTTCCGCCGCTCTGCTCTGCTCCGCTCTGCTCCCCCTCCCCCTGGTCTGCAGGGGGGGGGGGGGGAGCAGAGCGGAGCGCGCGGCCAGCTGACAGCCCAGACACATCTGGGCTGTCAGCTGGCCGCGCGTTCCGCCGCCGCTTTGCTTCCTCTCCCTGGTCTGCTCGAGACCAGGGAGAGGAAGTGCCCCGTTCGTAACTGCGGATCCGACGTAAGTCGGATCCGCGTAACTCGGGGACTGCCTGTATACCAAGTGAATCTTCAAGGACCTTGGACTGGAACTCATTCTACAGAATTATACTTTGTTTGGGGAAGTCACCTGTGTGGGGGGGAGCGGGAGACTGATAGTGAACAACAAAAATGTTCTAAACAGGGAAAATGGACATAAAAATCATAAACAAGATGATTAGCAAAACTCTGCCAGCTATTTTTTTCCTTAATGGCAGATTATGTTTAAACTATTTCAAAATCCATTTTACAGTTGCAACTATGTAATCACGTAGTTAATCTGAATGATGCTTCTTGGCTGCCTTAGAAATAACCATAATTACTCTCTTGTGTCTCATAACAATATATTAGTTCTTAATACTTACAGGCTGTCCTTGGTACCACTGTGGATTAAACTTCTCTGCATTTCTAAGCGTGAAGGAAGCATTTCTATGGGGGTCATAGATCTTGTTATCAATTATGCCATGGGATTCTGGATACAGTCCCTACAATTAAGATTGTGCCATTTTATAAAAAAAGAAAGATTTATATTAAAAAGATTGTATGTACAAATCACTGTAAATGCTACAAGTCGTAGAATTATCTAACCGTGTCATTTCACTGCTACAAAAATGAAATACAGTTTGATACATTTCAAAGGTAACAGTGTTTTTCAGACTTTGTGTAAGTGGATATAACTCCATTGACTTTGGCTGAACCTCTTCAAGCTGAATTGACCTTCTTAGGCTACGTCTACACTGCAGGCTTCTTGTGCAAGAAGCTTTTTGTGGAAGAGATCTTCCGCAAAAACGTCTTGTGCAAGAGTGCATCCATACTGCAAAAGCGCATCAGAAAAATGATGCACTTTTGCGCAAGAAAACATCCAGACTGCATGGAAGCTCTTCCTCAAGACAGCTTTGATTGCCATTAACAGAATGGCCACCAGGGAACCTGTGCTTCTTTCGATAGGTTTTTTTGTGCAAAAACAGCCTGTTTCCCATCCACACACACCTTTTTGCGCAAGAGCTCTTATAGAAAGAGGAATGCCTATACTGCAAAAACTCCTCTGTTCTGTCGATTCACAGAACTTGCGCAATTTTCTTGCGCAAAAACATGCTTGAGGTGTGGACGCTCCATGAGTTTTTGTGCAAAAAAGGGTGTTTTTGCACAAAAACTCTGCAGTGTAGACATAGCCTTATATACCCTTTTAGAGGCATTTGTCATAACCTTAGCCTCTTTGACATCTTAAGGGTAGCACAGCTGGTTTGTCACTTTATGGGATGGCCTTCGTAAAGCATTTAAGTGGGAACACACCTGTGACTGCCTCCATAAGATAATATCAAGTAGCTCATCGATGGGGAGTAGAGAGATGCCAGGAGTAGGGAGGAGCCTAGGGTGATCTTGTGACAAGGCCAGGAGCTGGAGGGTGATTAGCATGGCAGCTATGTGAGAAGTCAGGCTGGAGATACCTGCTGTGTGCCTGGCTTACCTATTTTGATTGATGTTGAACTGTGTTTGTGATTGAATAAATACATGCTTCTGAAAAGGGAATAGTGACAATGGAGAAGCTTTATTTTCTCTCTCTTCTCTCCCCCCCCCCTCCCCCCCCCAGGTTTCATAAGAGTGTGATGGGGGAGGGGGGAAGGAGCAAAGAACTTTTTAAAACCTAGGTTGAGATTCAGAGACTGTTCACATAACTGCACCCACCACCACACCATGCAAAAGACAACAGCACTAATGAGTTGGAGCAGAAGGCTGTGATATAGGGTCTTAATTTGAGTTTCTAAACCCTTTGCACCATAAAGCACAAGGGAGTATGCTGATATACCACAGAAGGCAGTAAGATACAAGCCAGTTTTGGAAGCTTTTTTAAAAAATTTGTTTACTTTCTTTTGTATATATTTAAGATGGGAGAACCTTAAAATATCAGAAGTAAGTGACACTTCTGTCCTTGGACTGCCTCTGAACCAGATGTGGATCCCAGCCAGCCAACTGTCTTCAAAGCTCATGAGATTTTCAGATTTCGGGTTCGATTTCAGATCACATCTAGGCCTACTTAATGCCACATTTTACGTTCTAAAGAAGAGGCACATATCTCCTCAAAGACAAGGAATGAAAAAAACTAGTTTGATTCTAGTCTGGCCAAAATTGATTCAGCAGATTATGCCAGATTAATACCAATGCACAAAGTGAAGAAGCATGCCAATTTATAATGCCACAGAAATGCTTGCAACCAGTATAGTTTTTATTAATGATCTGGATCAAGATAATCTGACCAAGCATTAGTAGTCTTTACATAATAGTTTTCATGCTTAAAATCTGTCTTAATGTATGATGAGAAAGAATAAAAATGTGAAAAACATTTTCATACTTCTGTGGGAAATCTTAACTATTGTTCTTGTTGGGTTTAATCTTCAACAAATCCCATTTCCCCTGAAACTGGTTAAATTCTGAACAATGCCTCTTCTAGAGAGAAAGACACATAAGTTCTTACTGTGACAATGCTGTAATGATTGGGGAACGTTTTTGTTGGATACACTGGTCTCATGTTGGCAGTGTATGTTCCACATTCTTCTGCAGGAAGAAAAACAAAGTTATAAAGGGGAAAAAATTCAGAAGACTCAACTATGTACACATTCAGGTTTAAAAATGACTCTGCTAGAGATTTTGCACTCTGGAGTGTTCGCATTTCACTTACTAGCTAGTAGTGGAAATGCATCTAGATACTCCTTACAGCACTAACCTTCACCGTTAAAGTCAGTGATCACAGAATCAGGCTTTTAAAACAGTAGCTGGTGCAGACATGTATAGGAATGACTAAAGAAGTTGTGCTGTTCCAATTGGAACATAGACCTAGCTGCTGGTGAGAGTGCTATATGCCAGAAGGACTAGTAATGATTTCAGTCTGAGAGTTCCCAAAGCAAAGTAGCTTTTCACTGAGAGCTATAAATGATTTCTTGTGTCAACTCTCTAAACAATCATCTGACAAACTGCTATTTACTTTGCTTTCAGTTTATATATAATGTTCCATAAAAAGGAATGTTTATCATGCTCTCTAGGCATAACCTCATGTTCTTGACACAGAAATACAGCTCTTAAAAAAAATATCACTGACAATATATATTAAAATGAAAAATCTAATTTGACATTTTGGGTCCAAATGAATAGATTCCTAAAACAAGGTGCTTAAATCTATACTCAAGCACCTTCTTTTCTTTGGAAAAATTTAACACTCACTAAAATATAAAAATACCACACAAAGACCAAAAGCTTGTATAAAGGGTATTAGGGGGGCTGTACCCTGCTTGCTATGCTCACCAATCCCCCTCTGGCTGGCCGCTTTTGTGGCCAGAGAGCCTGATGATGTTGTTGCACAGCAGAAAAAGAGAGAGATAACTAAGCCTAAGTTAATGATTCATCAGATTGATTTGCTGTTCCATAATCTATGCATACACTTCAGATGATTCTCTCATACACATTCAATATATTAGGGTATGTCTACACTACAGCGTTATTTCAAACTATCTTATTTCAACATAGTTATTTCGAAATAACGCACCTACACACAAAATGCATTTTGAAATAGCGTTTTGCTATTTCGAAATAATGCGTCCACACTGAGCAGACTGCGAATCACATTTAAGACTGGCAAGAACCAGTTCCAGCAGGGCATCAGGTCAGGACTTAGCCTCAGGCAGCAGCCACACAAGGTAACTGAGGTCTGTACTTTAAAGCCGCCCCGCCCCCCCAAAGAAAGCCAGTTCTCAGGTTTCTCTCCTTGGTGGTCTACCTCGATGAGGGACAGCAAAGCATTTTGTCTCTGTGTGCTCTGGTTGCCCTCATTCGGGATATCACAGCACTCTGCAACATGGAGCCAGAGCTGCACTGTGGGGCTTCTCTTGGACATGTTGCTGCAAGCCTGGCTGTACTTGCTGCAGGCTGCCATCCAGGAGGTCCCTTCTGGCTACTGACAGCCCCCCCCCGATGTCCTGTGGGAGAGCTTCCACCCTGAGGAGCACTAACAGTCTCCCTGGTCTGCCCCACTGGGGGCTTGTGCCTCATTCCTCCCTCATGTCCTTCCATTCACCCCCTGCAGCCCGCCTTCCTGATGTCAAATAAAATACACGCTTTTTCATAAACACAAACTGTCTTTATTTAACAAAACTGGGGAGGGGGAGAATGAAAATCTGGTGAGACTGGGGAAAGGAGGCGGGAGAGAGGAGGACAGATGGTGGGAGAGGGGAGGGGGAAACCTGGAAGGAGGGAGCTGGAAGGGGGAAGCAAGAGGAAGGGGAAGCTCAGGATTCAGGGGTGGGGAGGGTCTCATCGGGCCAACTGTCTCCTAGCGCCGCAGATGTGGGGGGCCCTAGCACTCCTGGAGAGATGTGGGGGGGAGGAGTGGGAGGAGGAGCAGTAGCTGGGGAGACAGCACACCCTGCACCAGGATCTGCAGGTGCTGGCAGATGGCCCGGCCCTGGGCAATCTGCTCCCGCCGGAGCTCCAGGCCTTCTTGCATCCAATTCTGGAGGATGTGGTGCAAGGTTTGCAGTGCCCCCAGGTACTGCTGTTGCTACCCCTGCACTGCACAGGTGGTCCTCAGGTGCGGAAGCATGTCCCAGGCGGGATGGCGTGCCCTGAACACGCAGCTGTGGAGAAACAAGAGAAGTGGTCTTGTTATCTCTGGGGACACAGGGGGTGAAGCCCAGCTTCCCTCTGCAAGGTGAAGATGACCGTTCCCTGCACCATCAGAGCCGATGTGCTTGCACACAGGCCATGTTTGGAATGTCCTGCTATCCCCGGGAGTGGGAGCTGCCCCGAGACCACATCCATTCCCCTGTGCTGTGTATATTGTGGGTGAGGTGGTGGGGGGGGCGGAAAATGTCCTCTGCCTCTACGTAGAAGAGGGAGGGCATCCTGCTGTGTCCCACCCCGGGGTCAGGAGCATGTCATGTCTCTTCACACATGCATGTGGCTAATAGGCTAAAGCCCCGGTGTGGCAGCCAGCCAGGGCCACGTGCCCAGGGGTGGCATGGCACATGCTCGCATGTGAACAGGCTGCTGCGTGATCCGTGGCAAGGTCCATGAGCGCAGTCTCTGGTCTCCCTCCCTGTCCCCCAATACAGGGACAGTGAAGGCACTCACATGTTGTTGTCTCCCTGGATGACACTGGTGATGGTCTGCTGGGATGGCTCAGGGGTCCTGGCTGTGTGGCATGCTCCCTCTGGGCTCCTGCAGCTCCTGGCGCTCCTCCTCCATGCCCTGGTCAGGGCCCTCTGCTCCAGGATTGATGACTCCTGGGGTGGCACAGACCGCCCCACCAAACAGGATGTGGTCGAGGGCATCAAAACAGGGGCAGATGTCTGCCCCTCTTTAGGAGCTGCCCCCTGTGGCCCTGGCATAGGCCTGCCGCAGCTCCTTAATTTTCATGCGCACCTGCTCCTGGGTGCGCATGTGGCCTTTGGTGGCCAGGCTGGCAGCCATCCGTCTGTAGACGGCCGCGTTCCTCCATCTAGTGCGGCGATCATGGACATTGGAGGCCTCCCCCCAAACCTCAATCAGGTCCATGATCAGGTCCAGGAAGTCGCCCACCTTCGCCAGCCCCGGCAAGCTCCTGGTAGCTGGAGGACTGGGCCCGGAGAGCAGTGGAGGGCTGGCTGGCACTGGCTGCCTGGCTCATGGTGGGGCCACTGGATCAGGGGCAGCGACTGCTGGCTCTGTGCTGGCAGGCCTGGAGTTGGCACAGGCACTGTGGCCAGACTCTACCCCTTTAAGGGCACCGCAGCTGGGGGAGAGGAGAAGTAGTTTTCCTGGTTGTGCCCAGAGTAGCAATAATAAGCATCTACACAGCACTTATTTCGAATTAGCTAATTCAAATTTGGTGTTATTCCTCATAGAATGAGGTTTACCAAATTCGAAATAAGTGCTCCACCATTTCGATTTAATTTTGAAATAGCAATTTGGCTGTGTAGACACTAAGAAAGTTATTTCTAAATAAGGGCTGTTATTTCGAAATAACTTTGTTGCGTAGACATACCCTATAGATGTGGAGAGAGGGGGCAGCCTCTCCTACATTGTATCCTATGTCCACAGAACAGAGAGGGGGCACAACAGGACTTGGGATGAAAGGAGTTTGCTGGGTGCTTTTGGGAGTGAAGCAGTGCCAGGGCAGGAGTGAGCCTGCCTTAACCACACTGCATCACCACCCAGGAGCTACGTGCGGTAAACAGTGCCCAGTTGGAGCCCACAACCTGAAACCCTACCTTAGTCATGAACCCTTCCTGCACCCAAAGTCCTGGCTATAGCCCGAGACCCGTGCATCCAAACACCTTCCCAGAATCTACAACTAGAACCCCCTCTTACACCTCAACTGCCTGCCTCAAGCTCAGCTCAGAGCCCCTCTGGCACTCCAAATCCCTTAATTCAGGACCAGAGCCAGCACCCCAACTTGCTGCCCAGGTCTCCACCAGGAGGTATAGATTATGGTGGGGGGAAAAAAAAAAATCTCTATTTATTGGTTTTCTTAGATTCAGACTAACACGGCTACCTCTCTGATACATGGTTTTCTTAGATAATTTGTTTGATGAATGTTGATGGATTTTGATTTTTCCCCCATCATTCATTTAATCAGTATTATAGAATCACTAGAACTGGAAGGGACCTCAAGAAATCAGGCCCAGTCCTCTGCCCTAACGGCAGGACCAAGCACCATCTTGGCCTTGCTGCAGCTTAAGCCCATTGCTTCTTCTCCTATCCTCAGCGGCCAAAGAGAACAATTCCCCCCCCCCCCGCCCCTTCCCTGTGTCACTCTTCCAGATACCTGAAAACCACTATCATGTCGCCTCTCGGTCTTCTCTTTTCCAAACTAAACAAGCTCAGTTTCTTCAGCCTTCCCTCATAGCTCATGTTCTCTAGATAGTTAATCATTTCTGTTGCTCTTCTCTTCGTTTCTCCACATCTTTCTTGAAATGTGATGCCCAGAACTGAACACAATACTCCAATTGAGGCCTAATCAGCACAAGGTAAAGCAGAAGAATGACTTCTCCTGTCTTGCTTGCAATCAGGGTCGGCTTGAGCCATTCCTGCGCCCCAGGCAGGGGGCACACGACGCATGTGCAGCGCTGCCCCCGGGCACACGGCACATGCGTGGCCCCGCACTGCAGCTGTAAGGTGAGCAGCACGCTGGAATCGGGTGCACAGGTGCCTGATTGCAGCTCTAAGGGGCACCGCGCAGCCCCCAGCCAGCTCCCGATCTTGGGTGCATGGCGCCTGATGGCAGCTCTAAGAGGCACTGTGTGGCCGGGCGTACAGCGCCCCTTACAGCTGCCATCAGGCACCCCTCGTAGGTTGGCACCCCAGGCAGCTGCCCGGCTAGCCCCCGCCTTAATCCGGCCCTGCTTGCAATACTTCTCTTAATGCATCCCAGAATCATTATGTCAAGTGTCACACTGTTGACTCATTTAGCTTGTGGCTCACTGTGACCCCTAAATCCCTTTCCGCAGTACTATTTCCTAGACAGTCACTTCCCATTCTCTGTGTGAAACTGATTGTTCCTTCCTAAGTAGAGTACTTTGCATTTGTCCTTAGAAGCTTCATCCTGTTTACCTCAGACCGTTTCTCCAATTTGTCCCAATCATTTTGAATTATGACCTTATCTTCCAAAGCAGTTGCAACCCCTCCCAGCTTAGTATCACCTGCAAATTTAATAAGCGTACTCTGTGCCATCATCTAAATCGTTGATGAATATATTGAACAGAACTGGTCCCAAAACAGACTTCTGTGAAACCCCACTTGTTATGCCCTTCCAACATGATTGTCAAACATTAGTAACTACTCTCTGAGAATGGTTATCCACCCCATTATGCACCCACCCTCTAATAGCCCCATCTAAGTTGTATTTGCCTATTTATTGATAAAAGATCATGCAAGGCCATGTCATTATAAGTAAATGTGTCCTGCAAATGAAGTGTCTGACCATTTCCCATCAATTGTCAAGAAATTTATTCATTGTTTAGTATTCTGATACAGAAATAGAAACCGATATCTTTCATCGTTTCTCCCTATAAACTACTATATATTGGAGGGAATTTGTAAGTCTGTGTGTTCATCCATCTGTGAGTCTATTTATACAAGAACTCCTCCTAAACGGTAACAGCTAAAACCACCAAATCTGGTATACCGCTTTCTCTTATCATAACTTAAAGCAAGGTTGGAGCTTGGGATGTGTGTGGAATGTGATTGTTTCTCATTAAACAGAAAAGGAGAAGTGTAATAGCTGGGTCAATTATACTCATGAATGACCACAGGAGGGCAGCAACCATCCCAGCACAGGGATGAGCCTCTGTCCAGCAGCATGGCCCCCACTGCCCCAGGCCAGCCCCTGGAGAAGCTGATGACTGCTCCCAGCCCTCCTCTTGAGGCCCCACCCTCTGTCCTGGGAGTCCCACATTTCCCAATCCCCTGACCCGACTTCTGCACCCCCACCTCCTGCCCTGAACCCCTCCTCACACCAACCCTGACTCCCGCATCCGTCAACACTCCAAGCTTCCTGCCCTGAGCCCCCCACATCCCGAAGTCACTGCCCTGACTCCTGAAACCCTCCACGGCTCCAGCCTCCTGCCCTGAATGACCCAAGCAATGCTGCATAAGCCTTCTAGTAGATCATAAGTTACTGATTGTCCAACAGGGAATTTAGGTCCTCATCTTGCAAATATTTATCCACATGCTTAACTTTATGACAGGAGTAATCCTATGAAATTTGTTAGGCAGATACATAAGTATTCTCAGGATCCCAGATGATGATGAAATCCTATTTATGTCCCAGTGTAAGACTGATAGTTGGTTCATATGCTTGTGATTACACATTGATACAATTTTAGTTACAAAAAATTAGAAACAAAACATATGGGTTTTTCCATGTCCACATGCTACAGAAAACAAACATTGTTCGGGGGGGGAGGGGGGAAGAGAGAGAGAAGAGGGGACTCTAATCATCCTAATTTGAATAGTTAAATCTAAATTCTCAAATGGAATGAATAGGAATATTTATATCCATGGGCCCTAATCCTACAAATACAGATGCATGAATAGTTCCAACAGTATCACTGACCAGTGTGTAACTATTTGCCAAGTTAGATGCTATGTGGTGCTATTATTTTACTCAGTGTGCTATGGAAATATGTTGATTTACCATATTAAATGACAATACAGCACCTATCATTCCAGAATGTTTCATTACAAACCCTAGCCCAAAAATCAAAGGCCACTTAAATCAATGGGATTCTTTCCATTGACATCAATGGCTTTCACCAAGCTTCAAGCCTTTGACCAAATCATAGGGAAGGTGATGAATCATTCTGCTGTAACAGCAGTAGCTTAAGACACTCTTCCAGAATTCTTCCAAGGGCTCAGGTTTGTGCAGCAGGTTTGTGTAGGAGCTTCAAACTTCGAAACGGTCCATCATGCATTTCCTCTCTAATGCTGACCCAGGTCTGCTGCTCGGTGCAGAGGTGACACCAGTGTACCCCAAATTCATCCCTCTTTGTATAAGATAGTGCTACTGCTGGCTCCAAGCTAGCACAGGGCTTACACTCCTTATCTATACCGTGGCTGTGCCTTGTACAGGGTATGAAAGAGAGGCTAAGACTCCTCATGGCATATTCTATCCTTCTTGTGCCCCATGTATTGACTGCCAAAACTGGGTTATACTTCACATGCCAGCATGTACATACCATATATCATTTAACTTACAAATGAAATGCTGACACCAATAAGGTAAAAGAGGTCAATCAGGCTATGTCTGCACTGCAGCTTTATTTTGAAATAACAAAGTACGTGTTTATACAGCAAGCCCGTTATTTTGAAATAATTTTGAAATAACGGACTTCTTACTCTGACTTCTGTAACCCTCATTTCACAAGGAGTAAGGGAAATCAAATGGACAGTGTTTTTTCTTCAACTTCCTGCTATACAGACAGCGCCAAAAGCCAAATTAAGCTATTTCAACTTCAGCTATTCAATTAATAGAACTGAAGTTGCGTAGCTTAATTTGACTTTTGCCCACAGTGTAGCTGTTCCCTCACTATTTTACATAATAAGATGTAACTTCATCTGGTCACAGCATTTCCAACTAAATGAAATTTCAAAGCCAAAATGTCATCAGCTAAGTTTTCATTGGTACAGATTTTTAGATCCAGGACTCTCTCGTCCAAAGTTACCAAAGAAAAACTAAAAATCTTGTATTCTCTAGCATGGCCATTGGCCTGGGATGTGGGAGACCTACCTTCAAACCTGTTCTGTCTGGTTCAGAGTGATCGGGTCCAGAGTGATCTGGATGAAAAGGACTGTTCTGACTCAGGCAGGCTAATCTACATCTCAGGCCAGTACCCATGTTACCAGACTAGAGAATGTGAACATTTGTTTTTAATCAACAGGAGTTACTTTGAACTTAAAGCTCAGTTTTTAATCAAAAATGGACTTTTTAAAGATAAAAAGTCAATTAAAATGTTTGAAATATTTGATTTAGTTCCAGTCCAAAATGAAGAAAATTTAAAAACCTTGAAAGTTGCTGTGAAATGGAATTGTTACCCTCTAGTCAGCCCTAATTGTGATGGATTTGATAGTCAATGTTTTCACTGTTGTTTTCTAGGTAAATAGACTGTAGTCATTCCAGATTGTAATTTGGACAGCAAAGCAAAACTGACATTACTACTCAAGAAAGATTAAAGTACCAGGGAATTGTTATAAGTGGTCAAAAGTTTGGTTAGATGCCTTGTTTTATTATCTTTCTATAATTATAAAGGGATAAAAACAAGATTTTTTTTTAAAGTAAACTACTAGAAGTTTATATTCTGTAATACATCACAAAACCAGAGGGAAAATGCAGTAAGACTATGGCCTGTTCTTGTCACTCGTTCACTTATGTAGAAGCTGTAGAAACCATTTCATATTTAGCTAGAAGCCATCTTGTATAACAAAAACCATTTCAGCTTTTCTCTCAAGCACATAGACCAGAGTGAACTTTCCGTCACCCCGTGAGAAGAGGCCTACAGGATGGGCTATTGGTATGTGTTAATTAGGCTGGTTAGGACAGGAGTTGCACTCCCTTGTACCTGTCCGCCATCTTGTTGATAAGGCTTTGTTTTTCCAAGTTTAATTGAGGATTTCTGTAATTGGATGCCCTGACGTCAGACTGTTTGGCTAAGGGTATAAAGATACTAGGATTGATTGCATTAGCCAGCCTTACTGGGCCCGGCTCTGCTGGGACCACGTTTGGCTCATGCTGTGCTTTATTAATTAATAAAGCTGTTTGTTAGCTGCCTAAACAGAGAGGAGCGGTTTTTTTTTGCTTCAACACTTAGCACAGTGAAACTCCTCTCTCAAATTTTATCATTTTCCTATTCTATTCACCAGTGCTTGTGTTTTATTAAATCACTTCTCATTTTATCTGCCCCATTTTCAAAATTGAAAGGTTTTCTATTGCTGCATTAATTTGTCACTTCCCAACCTAAATACAAGTCACTCCGCAGACTGAAACATAATTGAATGATATGGAATTAAACATCATGACCATTATTTTTCACAACAGTGAAAATTTAAACTGTAAACTCACTGCAAAATTACTACTTCTCAACTAAAGAAAGGGCTATTAAGCCCATTTCAATCTCTCACAAAGAGCCCAAAGGATACTAGCCCTGCCCCCATATCCCATTTGCTTTACAATTATCACCATCTTATAGGTGATAATTTGTAAAGTTATAAGAGGTTGGCAAAGGGTTGAAAATAGTTCTAAGAAAATGGACAGCTTAAGTTTTCCTAATTACAAGTCTTGACAGAGAATCTACTCACGTAATTTGCTAATAACAGGAAGAAGTCCACCCCATGTATGCAAATACTCTGCTCTGAAGCCATCCAAAGAAAACAACAACACTGGGGGTTTTGTAAACCTGAGCAAACAGAGATAAGAATATTAAAGGAAAAACATCAGATTTAATATGTGCATGGAGGGGTTTTTTTAGGTGAAAAACAGCTATACAGTTGTTCATTAATTATCACAATTGCCAAAAAATTTCAAAGCTTATTTGCTGAAAGATGCATTTTCAGTTGTCCAGAAACTAGAAAGACTTAAGTGCATGCTTAAGTCTAAGCATTCGACCTGTCCTGTTGAAGAAGTCTGTGGGATTACTCAGATGAGTAAAGTTTGGCACATGCTTGAGTATTTATAGGATCAGAGCATTATTCTACTCTGGATCACTGGAACTCACCCAATGCAACACAAAACAAAGAATTCAGAGTGATTTATAATATACACAAGTATGATAAGGAAACATAAATTATTGTTTAAGTATGTCTATATTAGGAAACATGTAGACATAGCCTCAAAATGCTAAAAGTACAGTTGCTATAGAGACCACAAAATGATTCTATTAGCTCAATGTGAGCACTGGGAAAGATCCACTTACACTCTTGTTTATTCCCAGGAATGGAAAAAACATGCAATTTTTATGTGTTAGCATTTGTGAGGGGGAAGCATTGACTGAACAGTAGCAGCATTTTGATTAGATGCAGAGGGAGCAAACAGCTCTCGCAATGTTGTGTGCAATCAGCACCCACCACATTTCATGTGCCCGCCCTTTAAGTGTGTTTCACCTTTGTAATACCAGTATTATAGAATCAAAGGGTTGGAAAAGACCTCAGGAGGTCATCGAATCCAACCCCCTGCTAAAAGCAGGACTAACCCTGACTAAATCATCTCAGCCAAGGCTTTGTCAAGCTGGGACTTAAAAACCGCTGGGGATAGAGATTCCATTACCTTCTTAGGTTACCCATTCCAGGGCTTCACCACACTCCTAATGAAACAGCTTTTCCTAATATCCAACCTAGACCCTCCTCCCCCACTGCAACTTTAGACCATTGTTCCTTGTTCTTCATCTGTCACAACTGAGAACAGCTTTTCTCCATCCTATTTTGAACCCCCCTTTAGGTAGTTGAAGGCTGCTATCAAATCCCCACCCCCCTCACTCTTCTCTTCTGTAGACTAAATAAGCCCAAATCCCTCAGTCTCTCATAAGTCATGTGCTCCACCCCCCTAATAATTGCCCTCTGCTGGACTTTCTCCAATGCATCCTCATGCCTTCATAATGGGGGCCCCAGAATTGGATACAATAGTCCAGATGTGGCCTCACCAGTGTCAAAGGGGAATAATCACTTCCCTAGATCTGCAGGCAATGCTCCTACTAATGCAAACCAATACGCCATTAGCCTTCTTGGCTACAAGGGTACACCGTTCACTCATATCCAGCTTCTTATCCAGTATAATCTCCAGGTCCTTTTCTGCTGAACTGCTGCTTCACCAGTTGGTCCACAGCCTGTAGCAATGCTTGGGATTCTTCCATCCCAAGTGCAGGCCTGTGTACCTGAATCGCATCCGATTTATTTTGGTCCAATCCTCCAATTTGTCTAGGTCATTCTGGACCCTAGCCCTACTCTTCAGCATATCTAGCTCTCCTCCTATCTTAGTGGAAAAAGGAAAACACTACATAGACAAAAGCCAGGGAGATTTGGCAACCCTATGCACAGGCAGCTCTATAGAGGACATTCTATGCATATTTAATGAAGAAATTTGCATATTGTGGATATTTCGCATAGGATTGTAAAATTCCATTTATGGTTCATACACCTTCCACCGAGCAGTGGTGGTGTGTATGACATAAAACTGTCCCAAATCTAGCACCTATTGGGATATCATCTGGAATTGCTAAATTAGGTGGGTAGATTCTAGGGTGCATGGGTTGCTGGGTGCTGGAGTTTGTAAGGAAATTGAGTAGTTGCCTAAGCGCTGCTTAGGAGGCACTGACATAGGTAAGCAGTAGGAGTTCAATGAGTGCTGGCATTGTGTTATCTTGGAGGACAGCTATGTCTGGTTGATATCAGTACTATACCCCTTTACATTCTGGCCCTGCTAGTAGAAATGTTAGATGCTGCTGCCACCCCTTAATTTCCTCTCACTGCTGCTTACCCCTTCCCTGCTCAGCTCCCACAGTGAAAACGGCCACAGGAGAGTAATGTGAACCACCTGACTGCCTGTCTCCATGATTCATAGCAACCAAAAGAACTAGCTGCTGCTGCTGCAGTTCACAGGTAAGCCTAGGGACATTAAATCTAGTTTAATCAACTAATCATATAATTGATGGATTTTCCATCAACCAGTCAATTAGTCGATAAGCAGGGGAGCTGTAGCAGGGTTAGCTCCCAGCCCTGGGAGCTAACCCCTCTGCAGCTCTGCCTTTTAAATGTATTAAGAGCCAACAGGCTCTTAATACATTTAAAAGGCTGAAGTGCAGCAGAGGGCAGTACCTCCAGCACTGGCTCCTGCTCCCCCTTGCTGCCTCTAAAAGAGGCAGCAAGTGGGGGGGAAGCGACTAACCAAGGAACTAATTGACTAACCAATAAGCTTTTGCTTATTGGATAGTTAACTAGCTGCTTACATCCCTAGGTCAGCTAGAGTAAGATTCAGGCAGGGATGAGAGGGCATGCAAAATTAATGACATTTGATAGCTCTGACTAATACTTGGATTGACTTTCCTATGCCTCTCTAGCTGGTTGAATGGAGTACAGTTATTTTTAGTTCATAAGCCTGGAATACCTTCCATAACAAAAAATTAGTTACCTTAGAAGGCCCAATGCTGCATTATTCTGATGTGGCAACAGTGAGCACCTAACAACATGCAGGACTGGAAATTTATGGGAGATTCTTATAAAATGTTTCTTGTACATTGAACTCTATATCAAGATAACAAGACCTACTATTACTGAGACACTATAGATAATAACAGCCTGTCATTACTATTCAGACACTGCTGAAGGGAGAATTGGTTGGCTTGTTTGTAAACTGAGATCATTATCCTTAAAAATATTGTTAAAAATGTAAACTTCCAGGTAAAAATAAACTATCCTTACCCTGCTGGACACTGGGGCTCACTAATGTCCTCACATTGTTCTTCGACCCAACTTTTCTCTCCTAAAATAGGTATAATCACATTAAGAAATAGTGTACAGTTCTCATATTCAATAAAACTGATCTGTGAAGTGATCATCAACATTTCGACATTTCAGGGGAGGGGGGGGAGAAAGGGGAGGTGAATAGCAAAAATCTTTTCTTTCAGTTTTCACACCATTAGAAAGCCAGGCCATTTCTTAGGTGGCATCATCATTACTTCTAGTCACCTGAATACTAAAAACTTTGTGACCATTAGCAAAAAGTTGGCCAGAAATCAAACAAGGATAACAAGATGTGAAAAGAAGAAACAACTAGAGCATGCTCTACACAAGCTTTATACTGTTGTTATTCCTGTTAAGAGTAAGACTAAGGACTAAAAATGTTACAATTAACATTGTCTCCTAACTTTTCCTACTGTTCCTTTCAAACAAGGAGGGTGTGGTTGGGAAGATAAGGTGGAAATTTACCTTGGCACATTATATAATAATTGACACAACAATCTTTGTTTTCCACACAATCATCTGAGCAGGAACAATGATAGTCCTTCTGCCTCTTCTCTCCACACCGGAACTTATTGCAGGTCCATATATGAGCTACAATCAGAAATCAAATGTAAAAGCTTCCACTTTTAGTTCTTGTTTACATGCATAAGTAACATAAAAATTAAGCATTAAATTCTGCCTCCTGATCCACATGAAAAGATATGTTTTGAGGAGTTCACACATGCATAACAGCAGAATCTGACCTTTCAAGAAAGCAGTAACAGATATTTCTAATAACATCACATTTAGTTATACTGCCAAAGAGCTAGGAGGACAATAAAAGGCAGCCTTTTACCGATTTTCCGAAGTATGGCAATTTATATCATTTGTTAAGCAAGCAGGCTTAATTCAGCCTTGTTCTCATAGCAAGTCTAAGCAACATGGTGTTTAAACTGCCATTTTTTGAGAAGTAACGTTGGTTCAAACCAAGGGGTTTGATTCGAACTAACGCATCCCAGAGAGCACTTCCTGGTTCAAATCAGCTGGCGAGCAGAATAGTGTGTGGGCGAGATTATGCTAATGAAGTGCAGGATATTTAAATCCCCTCTTCATTAGCAATTTCGGTTGGCTACATTTGCATCCCTAGTTCTAACTAGGGAGCAAGCATAGATATAGCCTCACTGGGGATGCTAACTCATTAGATATTAGAAATACATGAGCTGTTTCCCTCCTTACCTGGCTGTATGCATGCTTCCTGGAAATCTAAGCAGCAGTTTCCAAGTTCAACACAATTTCTATCACAGCGGCAGCTTCCAAATGTCCTCTCGAAGCAACGGCCTTTGCAGGTTTTGACTGAAATATTGGACAGAGTCATTGCTTTCAGTAATCGCAGTATTAGGCACTTGGCAGCTAGTAGCAAAAAGTAGGGCAGAACGCAAACAATGGAACAACATGTAAATATTTGCTAAGGATAGAAAACTAGACCCTGTGCAAGATACAAATTTTGTATTAATTATGACTATTTCAGTTAGGGGTATGATTAAGTATTACATTTAGCATTCCTTCATGTCTTTTCTATTCTTTCTTTCAAACAAGCAGTGTGTTGCTTTTGGGATGCTGGTTGGGAATTGGAGGTGGAAATTTAGATGTTGATGGCTAAACATTAATACTGCACTAAATTGGTGAATGTGCCATAGAAGATCATTGTCGGGAGTGGCACAGCTATATTATACCACCTTTTAGCTACATGTATTATTCTAGTTTTCTAGTAAATTGGGATTACCTCAAATTAGGTATCACAGGGACTGGTTTACTAAATGTGTTATATGTTATGTGGTGGTGTGTGTAGCTGATTTATTTCCTGATAATTAAAATCACATATACTAAGCCCTCTTTCCCCACAAATGAAATTTAATGTTGATAAATGTAAAGTAATGCACATGGGAAAAAATAATCCCAACGATACATACAATATGATGGGGACTCATTTAGCTATAACTTCTCAAGAGAGATCGGTGTGTAGCAGCAATCAAAAAAGCAAACAGAATGTTAGGAATCATAAAAAAGGGGATAGAGAATAAAACAGAAAATATCTTATTGTCTCTATATAAAACCATGGTACTCCTACATCTTGAATACTGCATATAGATGTGGTCACCTCTTTTTTTTTTTTTTTTTTTTTTTTTAAGAAAAGATATATTGGCATTGGAAAAGGTTCAGAAGAGGGCAACAAAATGATTAGGAGTTTAGAACGGGTCCCTAGGAAGAGAGATTAAAAAGACTTTTTTTTTCTAAGCTGAAAAGTCTAAGAGACTAAGGGGAGATATAATAGAAATCCATAAAATTCTGACTGGTATGGAAAAAGTGAATAAGAAAAGTTATTTACTTATTCCTGCAATATAAGAATTAGGGGTCACCAAATGAAATTAATAGGCAGCAGGTTTAAAACAAACAAGAGGAAGTTTTTCTTCACTCAGTGCTCAGTCAATCTCTGGAACTTCTTGCCAGAGAATGTGGTGAAGGCTAGGACTTTAACAGGGTTCAAAAAAGAGCTAGATAGATTCTTGGAGGTTAGGTCCATCAATGGCTATTAGCCAGCATGGGTAGGAATGGTGTCCCTAGCCTCTGTTTCTCTGGAGGTGGGTGATAGGGGAGGGATCATGTCAGGATTACCTGTTGTATTCCCTCCCACTGGGGCATCTGGTATTGGCCACTGTCAGCAGACAGGGTACTGGGCTGAATGGACCACTAGTCTGACCCAGTATGGCCATTCTTATGTTCGTATCTACAAAGGTCTGACATAAGTATTTCACAGTTATTAAGAAAAAGGAAAACAGGAAAAGAATGGAAGTCAGCTACTGAATCAAGTGTCCACCTCAACTCTCTCTCACAGTTTAAATCAGTTAGGAACAAATTCTGTCATCTCTGCAAAGCCAAAGGAAAATGGTGGAACAATACCAAACAGATTCCGGGGGGGGGGATTTAACAGTAATTGTATTATCAGGGTAAATACTATTATGGGATTATTGGCTGAGCCTGCAAAGGCCTTATATTCAAAGGTATTTCTGTGTTCTGAGTCTGGACACAACTTTTTACAACTCACTCCCTGTTGGATTTCTTTCATGGAGCATTTATTCATTTCATTCGTGAAGTTGTTTCATCTGTTTCAGCGCCTAGATTACCTCCTACCAGTCCCTATCAAAGCCAAACCTTATAATGGAGGAAGGAGAAGGGAAAACACCAATACATTAGGAGAATTCCATAGAAAATCCCCACAGGAAAGTCCTCTGACTCACAGGCTGGCATTTGAAACTACTTCAGGTAAGGCAAGTCATAAAAAAATTCGTGATCAATTTTAAAAAAAGAAATCACATTAATTACCATCTCTTGAACAGCTAGGCTTCAGTCCAAATATACACCCTAGGATTATGGTTAGCACACAGGCAGAAAGTACCTGTAATATAGTAAAGAAAATAAAAAACAGAGTTAAGTGTAACTGTAGGATAGTTTTGAAACCTCTCTTTTAGGTAATGAAAATGTAGTTGCCCCTTCTATATGAAAGCATGTTAGCCTGCAGAAGCTAATAAATGTGAAAATTAGAGGACCAATTGCATAGCCATTACTCACACAAATAGTCTTTACTTGTGCAAGTAATTCTGCTGATTTCAATGAGACCATTCACATGAGTCAAGATGAGAGGACTGGCCCCTTCCTTCTTTTATCTTCCTAATAAAAATATTAGCACTGTCCTATGTCAAATCCTTACAATGTTTTTCCTTCCCCAAAATGAAAAGGTTGGCTTTTAATGTTTCTGTGACTGGTGCTAAGAATGGACCACAGTGACAATGGCACATCCAGGGCAGATTCCAAGAAATAGGGCAGATGCACTCCAAAAACTGGCGGTTTATTCTATAATTAGATTTCTATAAAATTCATCATACTAGTACAAAACATAGTTATCAAGAAGCTAAAATACAGTGCCCCTTAGGCATTCCACCCCTTAGTTCCCATCTGGAAATATTGGTATTTTATAATGAGAATTACTGAAAACACAGTTCACCACATGAGAGGTTCTACCAATCCCAAAAGGATCAGACACTTACCCCAGTCAATATGTTTTAAGATTTACCCAAATATCACAAATCCTTAATAACTAACTGAAACTGTATTAAGAAAAGACAAGAGTTACTGAAAGATCAAAGAATCATATACAGTACAAGAGATTGACAAGTCCTGAGTTGTGTCAGATAGTGAATTTGCTGGCTTCCACACATAAGTCTTTCTGGAAACATTGCAGCAGGTCAGAATCCAAAGGCAGCTTATATGCAAAGTCCATTTGATTCTTTTTATGTGTTTCCCAGGGTATTCCAGATAACGTATTGGAATGCCTTAATCACAGGTTTTAACATTTCCTTGTTTAAAGTCAACAGATTAGAAATGCAAAATGAGATCCAGGTTTCTGGATGAAATTGGCTCTCATGTTTAAGCACAACCTGTGACTGGGGCTCCTTCTTTTTTGAGCACACAGTGCAGGAGAATGAACCAGTGGCAGTATGGCTGATCTAGTTAGGTCCTGTGATGCTGTTGCTGGTGTATATATGTGGGCAGAGTTGGCACTGAGGTTTGTTGCATGGATTGGTTCCTGAGTTAGAGTTATTATGGTGCAGTGTAGAGCTGCTGGTGAGAATACGCTTCAGGTTGGCGGGTTGTCTGTCCACAGGTTCATTCTCATGTACATCTACTAACGTAATATATGCCATCATGTGCCAACAATGCCCCACTGCTATATACAATCGGCCAAACTGGACAGTCCCTACGTAAAAGAATCAATGGACACAAATCAGATATTAGGAATGGCAACATACAAAAACCTGTAGGGGAACACTTCAATCTCCCTGGACACACAATTGCAGATCTAAAGGTAGCCATCCTGCAGCAAAAAAACTTCAGGACCAGACTTCAAAGAGAAACTGCTGAGCTACAGTTAATCTTCAAGTTTGACACAATCAACTCTGGATTAAACAAAGACTGTGAATGGCTAGCTAACTACAAAAGCAGCTTCTCCTCTCTTGGAATTCACACCTCCAGATCAGCTACTAGAAGTAGGCCTCATCCTCCCTGATTGGATCCACCTTGTCATCTCCAGCCTGATTCTGGCCTGCATATTTATACCTGCCTCTGGAAATTTCCCACTACTTGCATCTGATGAAGTGGGTCTTTGTCCACGAAAGCTTATGCTCCAACACTTCAGTTAGTCTATAAGGTGCCACAGGACTCCTCGCCGCTTTTGATATACATAGAGGAAGTGCCTACATTTCTTTATAATAGGAATAGATAAGCTGAATACATTACAGGTAATATTATGAATTTTTGGCTGTGCTTCTCATCTTTGATCTTCAGTCCCTGCTCTCAAACTCCTCTCTTTACATTTGATGCAAAGCCAATCACATTCCAGGCACATCCTATTGTGCTGGCACAACCAAACACTGACCTTGCTTTAAGTTATGAGAAGAGGAAGTTGCATACCAAATTTGATGGTCCTAGCTCTTACCATGTAGGAGGAGTTCTTGAACAAACGGACTTGCAGATGGACGGACACACACACACACACTCTGTAAAATATATAGTAGATATGCTGAACAGTCCTGGGCCCAATATGACCCTTGGAGGACACCAATATTTACCTCCTCTCCATTCTGAAAACTGATCCTTAATTCTTACCCTTTGTTTCCTCTCCTTCAACCAATTTCTGATTCATGAAAGGACCTTCCCTCTTATCCCATGATAGCTTAGCTTGCGTAAGAGCCTTTGGTGAGGAACGTTATCAGAGGCTTTCTGAAAATCTGTGTACACTATATCCTTGTCCACATGCTTGTTGACCCCTCAAAGAATTCTAGTAGATTGGGGAGGCATGATTTCTCTTTACAAAAATTCAGAAATTGAAAAAAAAAACCTCTGAATTTCAATATCCAATCTATTAAGAAATTATATGTAAAAAAATACATGGATGCTGTACAGTACATCAGGTTTACACAGCCACTGACTATTGACACTTAGACAATACCAGCTCATATTAATTTAAAAGAAACATTTAGAAAGAATCAATGACTGTGATACCCAAGCCATACCAAAAAAATCAAATGTAAATACAGTACTACCAGCTCTAAAGTGGTAATATTACATTTTTCAAAAAACAATCTGAAGAAGTTTAAATAAAACCTAGACTAGGCACAAATACCACATCACCAGTGATTTTGGCAGCTAACTGCCTTGTCTTCTACTCCAAATAAATATATATACACAACTCATCTTAACATGCATGACCCAGAATAGGATTCTGGTCATCAGAGTAAATGAATCCTTCCTTGTGGTCAGGAAGTCTAACTCAAATAGTAATGTTACTGTTGAATTGCACTGATTCATGTTCTGAGGTCCTCATGCATGCCACATTTAGGCAGCTTCACAGCACCCACAAACCACAAAACACATTACTAAAACATTACTGTTTAAGACAAGCCAGAAAATCACTGTTAATACACAGCATGGAAAAAAACAGGCCAGATCCTTAGCTGGTGAGCTACGCTGATTTTTAACCAAGCACCTGCAAATTTGTATTCTCCTTGGATATTTATTTACTGAAATTTTTAAATTAGACATCTTTTTAAGTCACACTACCATAAAAAGTACTTTTTTCAGGCCTGTGATGTTGTATAACAATCAATTCTATTATAGAATCTTAAGACTATTGCATTTGCTTTCCTTAGCTTAAAAGTAAGGCTCGCTGAAGAGGCCTGGATGTCTCAGTAGCTTCATAATGGGACAATTCACCCACAAAATGACAGTTAACTCCAACACAGCAAAAGAAAATTGTTACCTCCTAATATTTAGCAACTTATGTGGCTCTGAATTAAGGGTACCTAGCACCCACTATCGTCAATAGGAGCCTTTCCATTGACTTCAGTGGGGTTTGGAGCAGGCCCCCATTTCTACAACATTTACAATTGCTATTCTGTGCACCTCATATCGCTGAGTTTTAGTCCCCACTGCATGGCCTAAGGAAAAGGTCTCATGATATCCACAAAACTGCCATCATTAGGGAGATCTGAGCAGAGGCGCCAAGGACTGAACAGGCAAGGCCTGAACAATGCTTTTATTCATCAAGATGCTACCTCCAGATAAGCATTAAGGCTCACTGCCAGGACACTACTGCTGCCCTATGCCTGATCTCTGGATAAACAGTGAACAGAGCTCACAGATTAGCACCTCTCATGAGCGCTCAACATGCCAAAAATATAAAGTTTTTATTTCATCATATGAATCTTGTCCAGAAGTAGAAGTTAAAAAACAAACCCCCAAACAAAAAAAAACTTAACATCTACAGAAATGTCCCTTGACCTTGTCATTCCCTGTAACTTTCAGATATCATTTAGCCAAAAAGTCAGACTGCATTTCTAGGATAAACAGTATTTAAGGAAAGTTGTCAAAACAAAAACAAAACAGAGGCAGCAAGAAAAGTAGGATGTTTTTAAAGAGGTCTTTGAGCGTGTTTGTCTTGGAACAAAACTACGTCCTCCTCTAAGGATGAATCTCTGTCTCCTCACTGCTTCCTTTATGTGGGAGGACATAGGAAAAAGCCTTGGCCTATAAACAATGATGGATGTTGTCAACGGATGGGTGGATAGTTGCAAAAGCTGTAATCCTGAAGACATTTGGAAATATACTATCTATCAAATTCAAAATAAGGATAACCACACCCTGGCTAGTCATCAGTTTCTTAGGTCACTCCCTATGGACCTGATCATGCTGAACTGACCTAAAAGCAACAGAAATGAGGACTAAGATAGGAATAACGTGAATATTGCAGATCTGATACCCTGGAATTCCCAGGAGCCTAGCCATACTAAACCAGAGTACCATTATCATGGGCCAAGTTGTGGGTGGTCATGCCTAATGGTGAAAGCTGGAGTCAGAAACCAGCAGTCAGAGCTGAATGTTGGAGCCAAAGTTGGAAAACAAGAAGAGCTGGAGAGTACTGGGGTGAGGCAGAAGCATGGCTAGGAACAAGGCAAAGAAGTGATTGCAGGTATAGGTGTAAATGTTGAATACCCACTAACCTGGGCTACTGCTGGACTTAAGAACAGAACTGGTGGTGCCTTTGAGAGAGTCTGATAGATCATAGTGGTCAATTTAGGTCAGCTGGCTGGCTGTAGTTTCAGCGGCAAGTCCTGATTCCAGACAACGTCCTACCGGGTGAACTCCAGTGAAGTTTCTCACCATTGCTTGCTTCCTGCCACAATTCCTTCCCTTGTTTCCCTATTCATTCAGGCTATGTCTACACTACAAGCTTTTTGTGGCAGAGTGTATGCTAATGGTTAGCATGAGTCACAATGTCATGAGCATATTTTCTGCTGATGCTTTTTGCGCAAAAAGAAGCCGCCCAGCCGCTTCCGTTTTGCGCAAAATAAACCTTTTGCACAAGATCCTTATGCCTCTCTGGGCATACTTGATAGTTCTGTATTCTCCTTTGGCAACATCTTCAGCATACCCACCAAGTGTACTGAAGTTAGGTTAAAAAAAGCCACCCAAGTCACAGAGATGTATAGGTAGGGGCAGTCCCATTACGTGTCGGAGTTTGGTAGTTCACTAGACACTAAGGCTATGTCTAAACTACGGGGCTTTATTGGAAGCCCTGTCTTCCTCCTCCCACCAAAAAAACAACCAAACCACACACTACATACACCACACAGAAAAGCAGATGTGTTTCCTGGATGTGGCGGAGTTTTTCTGGGATACCTCTGGGAGTCTAGACATAGCCTCAGTCTTTAGATCAGGGTGAGCAATAATTGGCCTATGGGCCAGACAGGGTTAGCCCCTGACAAACTGTGTCTGGCTCACTGGCTGCTTATTACCTATCTCTTCTTTAGAAGAATGTATCAAAATGATGTAAATGCAATATTTTATATGTATTTCAGGTTTCTAAGTGTTTTTCACACTGTTGGCCCATATTAATTGTGTACTTATATCATCTTGGGGATGGAGAGAACGTGAGGTCAGAGGTCAGGTGTTAAAGTCAACACACTGTTTCTTTCTGACCACAAGAGAGCTCTTCCAATCTGAGGTGTGAGAGCTGTGCTTTTGGTGATGCTAATTACCCTAAAGCAATGCATTTGAGGTGGCTGGGTTACCCTGATGGCAATGTGCAAAAACATCTAGTACAGCCAGAAGCTTACATGTCCACAACCTCCTTTGAGCTGAAAGAGGGGGTTTATTTGAACAGATAACTAGCTATTAGTTCAGCGTCACAAAGCAACATGGAGAAGGACTAGTCTTAAAATCTAAACTGAATATTTCCAAGACTAGTATTGGCATCTAAACTATTGATGTGAAGGTTTAACCAGTTAAGATTAAACTGGTGAGGCTAGAGCAGCTCCCCTGGATAGGGGTGCTCCAGTGCTGCCTCTGTCTATGGTGAGCCTGGGTGCCCTGGCCCACCACAGGCAGGGGCTGTTCTGATGTCCCGGCCAGTGCAGTCCCTGGCTGCGGCAGGTGAGCCGCAGGCAGGGGCTGCTCCAGCTGAGCTGGAGCAACCCCCATCCCCTTTAATTAGTTAGCCAGTTAAACAGTGTGTTCCATTGGTTAACCAATTAAATAGGATTTTACACCGCAAATCTAAACTAACCATTCCAAGACTTATTACACGCTATTTCTACCCATAGTCATTTGGGAGGCAAGAATCCTTACAAGTAGCTGAAGTCATTGTCAGCCATTATAAACAAGCTTTACTATTTAGAGAATGACAATCTAGTTGTGGGAGCAAGCTCAAAGTTTTTTCCAGGTTTTTCAAACCTTCTTACTGTGACTTGCCCCTAGAAACTACCTATTGAGGTAAATAGGGGTTGTGGAATTAACTCTGATGGGGCTAGGATTTTTCTCCATATCTTTAAAGAGGCTTTCCTAACTATGTATTGTGAAGTAAGTTACCAGCTCAGTTCCAAGTTAGTGTAGTTAATATTCTGAGCATGTAAGCATTATTTTTGTGATTACAAATCGATTGGGTGAACATTACAAAGTAATATTTTGAAAGCTTCAGAGGGGTAACCATGTTAGTCTGCAACTGAAAAAAACAAAAACAAATAATGAATAGTTCTGCAGCACCTTAGTGTTGAACACAAAATGCAGATGGTATTATGAGCTTTTGTGCACACAACCCTTTTCAGATGAATCGAGTAAGGGATCCAGGTCACAAATAAATAGAAAAAGAACTGATGGGAAAGGAAAGGGAAAGAGAAGGAAAAAAATATTGTCAATTAGAGTGTCTGTGCTAAATGAGGCTAATAGAGAGTGGGCTATAAGTACCTAGTGCTTAGCTTTTCTTGTCAACAGGAAGTGGAATGTAGCAGCCCACCCAGGTCAGCTTTGTTCAAACCTTGATTACAGGTGTCAAAGTTGTCAGTGAAACCAAGTTTTCTGCAGTTTCTCTCTCCAGTTGGTTTTTCAAATTGCTCTGCAATAGTATCATCACTTTTAGATCCATCAGTGAGTGTCTAGGCACATAATATTTGTGAACATTACTTCAAATAAAGCATGAAAAATTCAATGGGATTTCCAATCCCTTTTATTCACTCTGAACATTCAGATGAGCTGCCAGACAAAATTTCACAAATACTAATGTAAATACTGTATATATTTATCTTTTTCCGCTGGAAACTCATGTAGCAATCTTAGAAACTGCTGTTTTATTTGAATAACTCATTTAGGAAACAGAGGCAATAGCATTAGATGACCCGTCACACAGCATGAAAAGTAAACTCACTATGTGTAGCAAATATTTGAAATAACTGTAGCAGTGATTAGCTGTAGAAATGTGTTTTCATACACCAGTTGCCTAAATGACAGTGATAAAGCCTCCCATGTTTTGTCCACCCTAAAACCTCTATCATTATTACTGTCGGTGGAGCTCCACTGGTATTAGAAATAGTGGGAAATTTTAGAGGAAAAAATGGCTAATGTAGAGAAGACTGTTTTACCATAGAGCACTGTTGTACCACTTGAGTTATTGGCTAACCATATAAATTCTTTGAGAGAAGCAAAAATAGGTAAGGTAATATCTTTCTTGGACCAGCTTCTATTGATGGAAAGTATAAGCTTTTGAGATACAGAGCTCTTATTCAGGTCTAGGGAAAGAATCTGAGTGTCTGAGCTAACAAGTTGAGCAGAAGGGGAAAACACAAATTGGAGGAGATCATTTGAAATGAAGTGGGCAATTGGGGGTTAGAAGAAACAACCCTATATGCAAAAGGTGTGAAGTGAGCAATTAAGGGTGTGATGTGTTGTAAACAGACATGAAAATACTATTTAAATTCTCTGAGTAAGGCCATATCTACAATACCATCATTTGTGTCAGCAAAACTTGGGTCACTCAGGGGTATGAAAAAAATCCACTCATGTGAGGCACATATACTTTGCTCACCTATGTGGTAGTGTGTGCAGCACTATGACAGCAAGAAAGCTTCTCCCACAAACATAACACAGGGGATGCCCTGGGAACTTCTGAAATTTCCTGTTTGGTCAGCCTCATTTGCATATTTTCTGTGGATCCATTTTTGCCATGGGGTTTTTGTGCAAAAACAAACAGTGTGGACATTTCCTTTTTGCACAAAAAACCCTTGCAAAAGCAGTTGCAAGAACACTGACCCTGACTTTGTACTGTAAAAATCAGTGGTTCTTGCACAAATACTCCAACGCTCCTGCTCAGGGATAAGCCCTCTCGCACAAGTATTCTTGCGCAAGAGAGCCAGTGTAGACAGCCAAGTTAATTTCTTGTGCAAGAAAGCCCGATGGCTAAAATGGCCATCGGAGCTTTCTTGAGCAAGAGAGAGTCTACACTGGCATTGATGCTTTTCTCTGATTCAGAGAAGACAGATATCACGCATGTTGACCTGAGGGAAGTTTTGTAATTGATAGCACTGACGCAATCTGCCTCTGCTTGCTGATCCCCATAAATTATGATCCCAGGTTTGCTGCCCTGTTTGCTCTGGCTTGATGGGATTATCCCAGAGAAGAGCCATGCCATGTGAGAGGAGTGCGCCCATGCTACTTGTGCACATCCAGGCACCCTACCTCAACCTGGGAGGGGGGTGGGCAGGTTTGACATGGGAAGGGAGAGAAGTAGCTGGTAAATCCTCTTTCCCACATATTCTCAAAGCAGAAGCAAGAGACCCACTCCTCACGTGTAGCTTACCATGCCTGCCAACAGAGTTCTGCTGCGAGTTATACCTTACTTGTAAGTGCTCAATTTTAAATGCAAAATTCAACATTATAGCACAAAATACATGTGCTTTGTGCTATAAATTATTTCATTCACTGTAAAAAGAGTTAACCATCTGTTTTAAACGATCTATTTTCTGTGAAGTCTGCCCTTGTTATTTTTTCCCAGTGCAGCTGGAGACTTGTCTGTGGTATCTACCCCTGCTCCAGCAATAAGGCTTTCACAGATTAGAAGGCAAAAAAGTACATGCACTGACGTGTTTAAAGACCTGATGCAATCTGCCCAAATCTGCACACAACTCAGTTCATGAGGGTGCACCCTGTTAGAGGTCATATACAGTTAGCAGGACAGGAAAGCATGCAGCGTACATGAGCTTAAGATGCAGGATGAGATGTTAAGGCTCATGGGTGAGCAAACAGACCTTATGTGGCATCTGGTAAGAGGTGCAGGGAAAGCAGCCCAGAGCACCCTGCACCCACTGATACACCACCTGTCCACCTCAAATTTCATATCCTCCTCACTCAGATGTCCTAGACTACAGGAGTGGGGGAGGAGAAGCCTTTCATTCGACTCCAGGACATGGCTTATGGAGCAGAGGCTGTCATTCCCACAGCTTTCATTGCTACACAAAGCAACTGTAATACACCATGTGGCTTTAGGCTCCCCCCACCCAGTGTGTCATCAGATCCTTACTATATCTAGGTTTCCTTTTCTATTCAGTGATGTGTGTGATATCAGAACAATAAGATCTTTATTCATTGTGCTAGGGGAGGGATGGTTTACAGGGCAATACAGATGCAGCAGGGAACAAGTATAGTAATGAGTAACACACAACTGTCACGCAAGTTTCTGGTCATTCATGAAACTGGATTTCAAAGCGCTCTGATGCACAGTATGCTACAATGTGCTCTTCTTATTGCTCTGGCATCTGGCTGCTCATGACTGGCCACTAAGTGACCTTCATCAGTCCACCACCCCGCCAGAAACTTTTCCTCTGTAATTTCACAGATATTATTCAGCACATAGCAAGCAGGAACAACAATGGGAATACAGCTTTCTTGAGGCCTAACAATCAGTAATCTGCAGTAGATCCCCTTTAAATGTCCCAAAGCACTTTCTATCACCATTCTGCACTTGCTCATCCTGTCATTGAACTGCTCCTTACTATTGTCCAACCTGCCGGTGTATGTCTTCATGAGTCATGGGAGCAAGAAGTAAACTGGATCTTCCAAGACAGCTTTTGGCATTTGTGTCAAAAATGGTAATTTTCCAGCCTAGGAACAAAGTTCCCTCCTTCAGCTTTCTGAAGAGACCATAGTTCCTAAATTTGTGCACATTGTGCACCTTTCCCAACCATCCTACACTGATGTCCATGAAATGGCCTTTGTGATCCACCAGTGGTTGCAGCACAACTGAGAAGAAGCCCTTGTGGTTTATGTACTCTTTGGCAAAGTGGTCTTGTGTCAAGATAGGGACATGTGTTCCATCTATTGCCCCACCACAGTTAGGGAACCCCACTGCGGCAAAGCCATCTGCTATGTCCTGCATATTTTCCAGAAGTCACGACCTATAACAATGTTTCTGTGCGATCAGGCATTAGCCACCTAACCCAGAATTCAAATGTGCAGCAGGAACTGTGGGATGGCTGCCCTCAGGGCACTGCTGTGTATGGTAGCCATAGTAGCAGGGATGTACTCCACCTACAAAAGTGCACGAGGGCATGCACCTTCAACTGTATAAAATTGGATGTTAAATGTCAACATCAATAAATTTGATCTAATTTCATAGTGTAGACGTGCCCTGAGTGACTAACTTGTTCTCATTCATATATGAAGGCTGTGACAGACTAGGAAACTGAACCCAGACTAATGCCCATCCAATGAACCAATCAACTTACTGAATATAAACCAAGTGTTAGCTCTGATCAGTGTTACTTTAAATAACTTTTCAACTCTATCATCATTTGGTCTATAATCTGTATGTGGGACGATTTTATTTGAGCAAGTAAAGACTTAATAAATAAATATGCAGCAGAAACAGGATCATAACTCAGAGGAACAATTAGCTTTTTTAGATTTTCCCTGCTCTGAAGGAGAAAAGATTATTCCTTTTTTAAAACTTGTTCTCCAACACCAACTCCAGTCCCACCTCATACATCTAATCAAAGAGTACAAAAATTGTACACACGTGTGATTTTTATAAGTAGAGATAAAGAGAAGCTAAAACAAATGTTATAGGCTGTGTTACATTCAAAGCCACAATTGGAAAGTGAGATTACCAGAAAAACCAAGTAAAAAATGACTGTGTTCTTAAACTCCTAAAAGTTAAGATTTCCTTGCTTTAAAAGAGTGGGTAACATTGTATGTAGATATGTTGGGGGAATATAGTTAAAAAAAAAAAAAAAAAGAATTTGAGGACCCACTCAGTTTCAAACTAGTCCTTTTTTTTTTTTTACATTAAAAATTAACATCTTTAAAACTCAAATGTGAAATCATTGTTGAAGCAGAAAAGTTGTAAGTTGCAAAAACAAAAGGCAAAAAAGTATTACATGTCCTTGTTCCCACATACTGCTATTCAACTCACTTGCAAAATAAAAGATGATTTCAGGAAGATCAGTAATATTTTAAACTAAGATACACCCCCTCAGCAATAAGAGAACATAGTAGTTCAAAATTCAGCGTATCATGGGGGTTTAATGAATAGTCTGAAATAGCAACTTTAAATATCCCTTGGTACCCCGACATTCGCTATTTTAATCCTCTGGTTTGCCTACTTATTACTTTTCAGGGCATCCTTTAGAAATTTTGTGGAGATCAACTGCATTACTATTATTATTATTATGCATTGTATTGAACTAGCGCCGGGAGGTCCCACCAGAAACCAAGGACCCATTGTCCCTGACACTGTACAGACACACAGTATAAGTGTCTGTCCTAAAAAACGTAGTTAAAAAACAGGAATGGAAACAGCTTCTCAGAGGGGAAGTGAAGATTCACAGGATTCGCTCAGACTTTAAAGCCAGAAGGGATAGTTATGATGATCTAGTTCAACATCCTACAAATTTCAGGCCACAGATCCTCACTCACTGCTGTAACAGACCCCTAACCTCTGGATGAGTTAATAAAGTCCTCAAATTATGGTTTAAAATCTTCAAGTTACAGAGAATTCACCACTAACACTAGTTTATGATTCATGCTGTAGAACAGGGTTTCCCAACCTATGGGTCACCATTACGTTTCAAAAGGGTCACCAAGTGTCTCCCCAGGTGGCTGTTCCCCTCCCTCCCCCCCATTTTTGAAATGTCTTGGGTCAAGTCTTCCTGAATTGTCAAAATGGGTCCCCATCTGGAAAAGGCTGGGAACTGCTGCTGTAGAGGAAAGTGACAAAGCCACAGGGGAAAGATTCCTTCCTGAATCCAAATATAGTGATGAGCTGCTAGACCATGAACATGTGGACAAGACCCACAAGCCAGACATCTGGGAAAGAATTCTCTATGGTAACTCTGAGTTCTCCCCATCTAGTATCCAAAATTCAGAAGTTGGAGGTTTTTCTACTAGCAGTTACTGGTGGACCACCTATCATCATCAGTTCCATCATACCATCAGCTCTATAAACTTACCAAGCTCAGTGTTGAAGCCAGTTTGGCTTTTTGCCCCCCACACTGCACCCCTTGGAAGGCTTTTCCAGCACTTCACTCCTCTGTTGGTTAGAAACCTTCATCTAATTGTGCCTAAACTTGTTGATGATCAGTTTATAGCCATTTGTTCTTATGTCCATATTGGTATTTAACTTCAATAATTCCTCTCCCTACCTCGCATTTATCAGTCTGATGAATTTATATAGGTCTGTCTTATCTCCCCTCAGCCTTCTTTTGGTTAGGCTAACCAACCAAGTTCTGTATCTCTTCACATAAAGTAGGTTTTCCATTGCTCAGATCATGCAGGAGGCCATTGGCAGACATTGTATCACCCAGACTTTGGGTTGCTTTTGTTGAATCTTAATCAGAACCACTTCAGCACAACTGACAATTATAACACATGGGCATCATGTAAAGCCCACTGAAATCAATGGCAGTATTCTCAATGATTTCAGTGGGCTTTTGACTCAAACTTGTAACTACTCACAATAATGTTTTTTCTTATATCAAAACTATTAAGAACCAAGACACATTGTGTGGGTCAGTTTTAGGTGCAATATTGGAAAATCCATGAGTTTGGACTTTGCAACTCCAGAAAGAATGCTCACACAACAGCAAAGTCAGTGTTGCTTCCTCACAGAACTAGAAGAGAATCAAACCAAAGTTCTACCCAATCTCAGGTGCTCTGTGGAAGGCAAAGGACCTTTCTTTAGATCTATGCTTTCCTGTACTGTACTGCTACAGGAAGAGAGGGAATCCTAGTGGCTGGTTTTAGACCCCCTCAGAGTTTTATAGTTCATAACCAACCCCGTAAATCCAGAAACCAACAGGAAACTAGAAAATATCTTGGGGTAGGTCTATACTATGGGTTGAAGTCAATCTAAGCGACACACTTTGAGTTGCGTTATTAACCTCACAAATCGATATAACAATCTATTTATGATGGGGATCCACACTGCACTGGCCAATGGGACAAACTCTTCCATTAGCTCTCCTTACTCATCTCATTCTGGTACATCAATCACAGCAGTATCAATCTCAGCTGTACTGGAGAAAAGCTTTTGGAGAGCTGATGTCATGCTCCTAGGAAGACACCCTTAGTAAGCATGCCACTGCAGTCTGTCTGTATTAGTGTCAATCATCAAATGGTTTTAAGGTATTGGTTCATGCAGAGCATAGAGCAAGGATTTAATTTTGAGGTAACAATGGCAAGGTCTGCATCCTAAAAGAAAGGCTGCAGCTGCCTTTCAAGGCATAGGTGGCAAAAAAGCTGAGTTATTGCAGCAGTATGATTGTTGAACAACAGCTAGTGGTCTAGAATCACCACTAAGTTTCCAGCCCTGCTCACTAATGGTAGATGAATTTCCGCCATCAAAGAGGATGTTATCTCTGCCTTCGCTTCTGTCTGTTTCCCTCAAAGCACCATTACCACTTCCTCTTCTCAGGATTGAGCCTCAGCTAGTCACTGCTCATCCATGCACCAAGCTCAGCTAGCCACTGACTGAGACATCATCTGAAATGAGAAGACACCCAGATACCCAAAGATGCGTGACAGGCTGGTGGTTAGGATATGCATGTGGGATGTAGCACCTGCTTTGAATCACATGCCTTAAAATGTAGCCAAGTTTTCACCACCAGCCCTTCCAGCAAGAACCAAACAATTTGGGGGCTGTACTGACCTTCCATAGCCAACCCCACAGTATGGCTTTGACCACCTTCCAACACCACACCTTCTCTCCCTCCTACCTCGTCTCACAGCCACACTGAAGACTTTTCATAGTGTGGCTGCCAGTAAGTTCTGCACCTGAAAAAACTGCCACAGATTTGGGTGAATTTAGCACGTAATATAGTTAGACTCAAGTGATTATGCTCAGTTCACACTAAGGATGTGAAAGGTTAACAGGTAAGCATCACCCTTAATGAGTTATGCTTATCATTCCAGTTAACTGATAGAGGCAGGAGCAGCTCACTGCAAAACAGCCACTATCCACAGCCCCTGCCTGCAAGGGAGATGGGGAACTGCTCCAGCCTGCCCACCCCACACATCCCTCCTTTAATTGGTTAACCAGTTAAACATCATATTTAACCAGTTAACCAATTAAATGAAATTTTACATCCCTAGTTCATATGCCAGACAGGTGTAAATATGATCAATGTAAAACTAACAGCTAAAGATATTTAAAGGCAATTGGGAGGTGATACACAGTTAAAAAGGTAAGTAGTGTTTGTATATCAGTACTAATTATCAAACAGGATGCAAGTCTATATACATGTTTGAAAAGGTACCTCAAAGCCATAGGCATTACAATGCATCCTTAAAATTACTGCTTAGGAAATACAAGAAAAAGTAGTATTTTGTATTTCTATAGTGTCCTCCTCCAGAGATAACACAGCTTTTTTATACACGAATTATTTTAACCTCATATCTTCCTTGTGAGATGTGAAAGTTATTATTTTTATTGCACAGCTGGCAAAAAAGAGAACATGAGAGCACAGCTATACTAGGAAACTAATCAGACCAACAATTACAGTCAGCAGCAATAGGTCCTCCCTGAATCAGGGCTGAAAATGGTTTCAAAGAAGACCATACATTTCTAATTACCATAACCTCAAGATTAATAGAAAGTAGTTTCTGGTACTTCACCTGTCTTTCTGAACCACTACAAATTTTCCAATCACATGGTCATCTATTTTCCTCTTCCCTGTTCCAGTGCCACTTACCCACAACAGGAAAAACCAACAGCAGAAACAGTGAAAATGAGTGCTAATCAATGCACAAAATAAATTATATAGAGGAAAAATAATTCCTTCTCTCCCCCCCCCGTCTCTTTCAAATAGCATATTACTTATAAAAAAACCAGAAGATAAAATATTTTCAGACACAACTGTGTGACACTGAGCTGCTGAGACACGATGCCACTGTTTTCAGCACCACCATTCAGAGTGTTCTTGAAGAGCTGGCAGCTCTGTTTACAGAACAGGAAGACCCTCAGACAGCCACTGTCTAAAGGCCAATTTCCTGCGTGGTTACAGAGGCAAGGAAGAAGCCAGGCAAGGAGAAGGGTCAGAACTCCAGTTCAGGGCTCCCGCTGCTGCTTTCCACCTAGCAGGCTCTCACGGGCGGACAGAGGGTGTGGTTTTCCATGGCGTTACAGCACCTGGCCGCTTTCGTGCCAAGGACTAATCCCGAGTTCAATTACCTTTGAGGCCTGGGTCAATCTACCTGCTCCGCCCTTGCTATCTCAGCCATGCACATTAAGGCGCCACCTCCCTATGTTTGTTAATATAATGTTATCGTGCGAGTCTAGCTCCCCACACGCCCTCTCGAGGAGATACCAGCGCGGAGCCGAAGCCCGAGGAGCAGAAGCTGCTCAGCAACAGTCCTGTTTATTCCCCGGCAGCATAGCAGCTCTCCCCAGCAGTGCACGTGTAACCGCTACACCTGGCTGTGCTGCTCCACGCGCAGGGGAGCACAGGAAGGCGCCCCCGGGGAAGCTGCAGGTGAGCCGGGAACCGATGTCCCGCCTGTGGCTCTGCATGGCCGCTCTGCGGGGCAGCTGGAGCCGGAGGCGCCTGTCCCTGAGGGGGACCCGCTGCTGCCCTCGCTCGCCTCTTACCAGGGAGAGCACTTTGTAGGTGTTGGTATCCTTGCCGCCGCCTCTGGGCGCTGCTTTCTCCGGCTCCTGGGCCAGCTCCATGGCTGGGATCATGGGCACAGCCGCCTGCTGCTCCACGCCGTGGCTGCGCTTCCCGAGCAGGTTTCCATCTCCCTCCATCGTTCCCGCTGCGTTGGGGCCCGGCCGCCGCTATTAATAGGGCGACAGAGCCGCTCCGGCCCCGCCTCCCTCCCTCCCTCCCTCCCTTCCTCCCTTCTCCAGGCCGGGAGCCAGCTCCTGCTGCTGCCTGGGCCCGGGGAGACGCCAGGGCGGCTCCTCTGCCTGGGGGCGTGTTGTGAGCCGACAGCGCTTCTCCCCGCGTCTCTGGACGCTGCCCCCTTTCCTGCTCTCCTCTGCACAGACTCCCCCGCCGCGCCTGCAGGGGTGAGATAAGGAGGCTCCAAAGAGACGCGGGGAGAAGGCGGAGGGTGGCTGGAGGCTGTTACTCGGGAGAGCCAGGCAGGGTTTCTTTGCGGCAAGAGAAGCTCTCCCTCCTCCCCCCCCGAGCCCTTCCGGCTTCCCCCGCAGCCTGGAGCTCTGGACACCAGGGGTCAGCAACCTATAGCTCGAGAGCCACATATGGCTTAGTAGGGAACCAAATATGGCTCCCTTGTCCTTCCCAAAATACATGAAACTTTAATGAAAATGAGAAATGTATTCAAAATGTTAGAGGTGTAATTACTCGTCAGGTTGGTCTTGTTTTGTCTCTTTCGCCTTTAACCAGAGGTGAAAGTAAGGGGTACCCCAGTGAAGAACCAGCTGCAGTGTGGCAAGAGTTGGCTGTGGCATTCTGCTCCTATAATGGGCTGGATGAGGGCACACTCTAGGGGACCAGCGCACAGTGAGAGCGGCTAGTGGCAGCAGATGCCTCCATCTGGCCACAGTGGCTCGGCTCCAGTCCCCATCTGATTGGCACAGTTTGTCCCCAGCTCCTGTGCTCCTGGGGTAAAGCTGACAGCCCAACTCCAGTGGCCCCGTAACTGCTACAATAGCCTGCTGTGGTGGCCTGGCTTGGGGTCTGACTGCAGCAGTGTGGACAACAAGGCCCCGATGGGGCCCAACCCCAATCTAGCCACAGCATCCTATCCCTGACCTTGATCCAGGGGCGGGCTCCATAGTCCAGCACCCATCTGGATGCACGAACAGCTGGCGGGCTCACCCCTGTCACAGCATGGGTTGGAGGGGAGGCCACAATCCAGCTCAGCAATCCTGGTCCAGCCCATTGTCCAGCCACTGCTGTTTGGGTGCAGCAGATCAGCCCCCAGCCAGATAAGGTAATCTGGCCCCAGGGTCTCCCCACATACTCTTATTTTCCACCCCTAGTGCCCTGCCCTGCCTCCTGCACTGAGCCCCTTATACACTGCAACCCTGACTCCTGTGTCCCCACATCCCGAGCCCCCTGCCATAACACTTCTGCATCTCCCACACACCAACCCTGTGCCCTGAGCCCCTCATACATCTCAACCCAGACTCCTGCACCCGCACATCCCCTGCCATAAGACTGACAGAAGACAGCCTGAATGCATGCATGAAGCTGGATTTGACAATTTATGATGTAAACTTCAAAGTATTTAATGAGACTTCTGCTGCTGAATCTTTTTGCATATTAAAGTCTGTGATTACAATGTTTCATTTATGCTATTATTAATCATCATGTCAACTATCGATAATATTAAGTTGTATATTTTCAGTCATGCAAACAGGCACTTTTATATTGGCTCTTTGCTGACCACGTGTTTTGAATTTTGAAGTAGTTTGGCTCTTTGGTTTGAAAACATTGCCGACCCCTGATCTAGGGGTTCCTTTCCATTGATACAACATAGAATCTGCTCAAGCTCCCACAAGCTAGCCTGGAAAAATTACACATTATCCTTGAGCGCCTCTAAGAGTCAATGCTTCTCCACTCACAAGCACAAAGTCTGAGTGTAGAAAAGAAAATTTAAATGATAGGAGGGAAGTCACCCAACATTAATTAGGGAAAATTCCACAAGCAGGATTTATAATACAGCCGGTCCCCGAGTTGCGAACAGTCAACTTATGACTGTTCACATGTACGACCGAAGCTGTCGTAAAGGGCAGACCCTGAGTTACAAACACGATCCGCACTTACGAACAGCACGGTCGCGTGTAACTCTATGGGGTCCGACTTATGAACAAACCGAGTTACAACCAATTGCTTGGTCCGTAACCGGTTTGTAAGTCGGGAAGAGGCTGTAATAAAACTGTGAGCAGGCCACCCACTCCAGAGTGTGTGGGGAAGTGTCTGCCTCATGTTCTTGAGTTCTTCAACCAAAAATCCCGTTTCTATGCCCATCTCTGATCTTTTGCCGTACTCCACTCACAGTTTCAGTGGGGTAGCCAAGTTAGTCTGTAACTGGAAAAACTTAAACAACTAATAGTCTAGAAGCACCTTAAAAACTAACAAAACATGTAGGCTGTGTCTAGACTGCATCCCTTTTTTGTAAAAGAGATACAAATTAGACTTATCTCAATTGCAAATGAAGCGGCGATTTAAATCTCCCTCGCTTCATTAGCATAAAAATGGCTGCCGGGTCTAGACTGGCGCTTTTTTCCGGCAAAGCTCCGAGCCGGAAAAAAGTGGCAGCCATTTTTATGCTAATGAAGCAGGGGAGATTTAAATCCCCACTTCATTTGCAATTGCAATATGTCTAATTTACATCCCTTTTACGGAAAAGGGATGCAGTCTAGACACAGCCGTAGATGGTATCATGAGCTTTCTTGGGTACAACTTACTTCTTCAGATGAATGGAATTTTAAAAGTCCCGTTCCAAAATAAATAGGGGATGGGAGGGAGAAGGAAGGTGGGGAAATAGTGAATTAAAGTGTTCATGTTATATGAAGCTGATAGAGACTGTGCAAATTGCTCTTTAAGTACCCATTGTTTGTTTAAGTCATTAGGATGTGGAAGGTAGTGTGCTAACCAGGTAATGTCTTTATTAATACCAATGTGATGGGTCCCAAACCTGTAAATGAAATTAAATTCCAATGCTTCCTTGTGTATTTGGCTTGTGGGATTGTCCTGAAACAACACAGTGACTTTGAGATCCATTGAGCTGAGTCAGAAAGGACACTAGGTTTCAGAGGAGTATTTTGTGTGAGTTCACCTCCCACCCGGGGAAGAAGACACCTTGCATTTGCTTTGCCCAGCTGCCCCAACCAGTTGCTGCTCCTCATTGCCATGCCAATGGCTTGTTCTGTTCACTCCCTCACCAGTCACTCACTTGCCAATTAACTGTCAATCACCTTCTGTTGCCACCTGCCTCTCCACTGTGACCTCTACACATCAATGTCAGTAATTTTCAGCTCTTTGAAGGCAGGACAAAAAACACTGCCCCATCTCAAGTAATTTCAGCTCTGAGTAAACATTTAAAATAACAGTGGCTCCTAATGAAGCTTATTTAGGTCTTTCTTTAAACATTGGGGAGGAACAAATTAAATCAGTTTGGGGACCCCTCCTCACCAGTCCACCCCTCATACTCTCAGAGAGCTCTGAGAGCCCAGCCCCTGCTTAGCAAGATTCTTTTTTCTAGCTGGCTACATCTATACAACAGAGTTTTTGCGCAAAACAGCCATTTTTGTGTAAAACGCTGTGGAGCGACCACACCTCAATCACGTTTTTGCGCAAGTAAATATACAGTAAATTAAAAGAACAGAGAGATTTTTGCGGTGTATATATTCCTCTTTCTAAGCTGCTGCTTTTTTTTTTTTTTTTTTTGCCTCTGTCTTCACAGACAAGGTCAGCTCCCAGACTACTCCACTAGGCAACACAGTATGTGAAGAAGATGGGCAGCCAGGTTAAGAACTATTTAGAAAAGCTAGACACACACAAATCCATGGGTCTGGATTTAATGCATCCAAAGGTACTGGGGGTATTGGCAAATGTCATTGCAGGGTCTTTGACCATTATCTTTGAAATATCATGGAAATCAGGAGAGGTCCCAGATGATTGGAAAAAGGCAAAATGGAAGAAGGGCAATGCAGGGAACTATAAACCATTCAGACAGACCTCATTCCCTGGAAAAATCATGAAGGGAATCCTCAAAGAATCCATTTTGAAGCACTTGGAAGAGGGGAAAGTGATCAGAAACCGTCAACATGGATTCACCAAGGGCAAGTCATGCCTGACCAATCTGATTAGCTTCTATGTTGAGGTAACTGGCTCTGTGGATATGGGGAAGTTGGTGAATGTGATATACCCTTGACTTTAACAAAGCTTTTGATACTATCTCCCACAATATTCTTGCCAGCAAGTTAAGGAAGTATGGATTGGATAAATGGACTGTAAGGTGGCTGTAAAGCTGGCTAGATCGTTGGACTTAACAGCTCGATGTCTGGCTGGCAGTCGGATTCAAGTGGAGTGCCCCAAGGATCGGTTCTAGGGCTGGTTTTATTCAATATCTTTATTAATGATCTGGATGAGGGGATGGATTGCACCCTCAGCAAGCTTGCGGATGACACTAAGCTAGGGGGAGAAGTAGATACATTGGAGGGCAGGGATAGGATTCAGAGTAACCTAGACAAATTGGCGGATTGGGCCAAAAGAAATCTAAGCACTGTAAAATCGCGAGTATAATGCGCACCTATGTATAGCGCGCACCCTGACTTTAGACTCTTAAAATCATGAAAAAACCGAACTCCTATGTATAATGCGCACCCATTATACAGGAGGACGGGAGGGAAGGAATGGGAAGGAAACCTTCCCCCAGCCCAGCTGTCCGCACGCCGAGCTCGCACCTGCCGCATGGCCTCCCCTGCCCAACTATCCACGTGCCAAGCTTACGCCTGCTGGGGGACTCCCCTCTCTGCCCAGCTCGTGCCTGGTGAGGGTGAGTTTAAAACTTGAAAAAATAACCGCATATGTATAATGCGCACCCCAGCTATGACCCTAAAAAAACGGGGGGAAAAGTGCCCATTATACTTGCGATTTTATGGTAGGTTCAACACAAGTGCAGAGTCCTGCACTTAGGATGGAAGAATCCCAAGCACTGTTACAGGCTGGTGACCAACTGACTACGCAGCAGTTCTGCACAAAAGGACCTGAGGGTTACAGTGGATGAGAAGCTAGATAGGAGTTAACAGTGTGCCCCTTGTAGCCAAGAAGGCTGGCACATTAGGCTGCTTTAGTAGGAGCATTGCTAGCAGATTGAGGGAAGTGATTATTCTCCTCTATTTACCAGTGGTGAGGCTACATCTGGAATACTGTGTCCAGGTTGGGGCCCCCACTACGTACAGAAAGGATGTGGATGCATTGGAAAGGGTTCAGCAGAGGGCAACCAAAATGATTAGGGGGCTGGAGCACATGACTTATGAGGAGAGGCTGAGGGATTTGGGCTTATTTAGTCTGCAGAAGAGAAGAGTGAGGGGGGATTTGATAGCAGCCTTCAACTTCCTGAAGGGAGGTTCCAAAGAGGATGGAGAGAAGCTTTTCTCAGTAGTGACGGATGGCAAAACAAGGAGCATTGGTCTAAAGTTACAGTGGGGGAGGTCTAGGTTGGATATTAGGAAAAACTATTTCATTAGGAGGGTGGTGAAGCACTGGAATGGGTTACCTAGGTAGGTGGTGGAATCTCCATCCCTAGAGGTTTTAAAGTCCTGGCTGGGCTGATTTATTAGGGTTGGTCTGCTTTGAGCGGGGGCCTGGACTCAATGACCTTCTGATGTCTCTTCCAGCCTTAGGATTCTATGAAACTATGATTCCATTGTTTCTTTTAGCAATCTAAACATTTGGGCTATGTCTACAGTGGAGCAATCTTGTGCCAGAGCTATGCAAGTGAGGCTAAGCTTGGAATATCACTGAACCTCATTTGCATATCTAATGAGCCACCATTTTTGCGGAAGGGGGTTTTGCGCAAGAAGGAGCTGTCTACACTGCCCCTTCTTGTGAAAGAAAAACCCCTTGCACAATGCTGTTACACTGATTATTTTCAGGAATAACGGCATTGTGCAAGAGGGTTTTTCTTGTGCAAGAAGGGGCAGTATAGACAGCTCCTTCTTGCACAAAACCCCCTTCCGCAAAAATGGCAGCTCATTAGATATGCAAATGAGGCTCGGCGGTATTCCACACTTAGCATCATTTGCATAGCTCTGGTGCAAGATCACACTAGTGTAGACATAGCCTTGGAGTGTGGGAAATTCAAAAAATTAAGTTTGAGTATATATCATTAACAGAGTCACATTGAAGACATGTAGCATTTATCCCCCCTTTTCTCATGAAATGTGAAGCTTAATGTATTTTCTTGTCAGTATAAACTCTATAATAGAATATATTGGTTGTGCAACTGCATCGTAAAGTTAATAGTTGCTAAACTATCTTAACTGCTGGTATTTCCTAATTTTAGAGTGTTTGATTTCTGATCTTTGAAGTTCCAGTAATGCTAGGTTTCTTTGAAATGTATCCTTTAAGTATCTTCCAGTTCCTCAAGCCAACATGTGTGATCTATCCATGAACCTTTGTACCAGAATTTCGGATCCCACCAGCATGTCAAAGAAAATGTATGATATATATCTCTACAACAAAAACGTGAACAGTTTCACAAGCTGTTTTGCCAGTGAAAAGGAGTTATTTCCAGAACCTTGGAAATCATTATTTTCCTTGATAGAAGTAATCTGGTTTTCAGTACTTGATTAAATACTTTTAGATTAAGAAATTTGACACAAACCACTTGTGATTGTAGTACTATGCTAATTTATATTAGCTGTAGTATTCATAACATTTGTTTATGTTAATTAAGATGGAGCTTGCACAATCTTCTTAGCTTTAACCTGAGTAGATTGTTCTGGCTTTCATCTTATTAATACATTATCTTAATTATATAGATAATTGATATTGTTAATACATCAGATTGGCTGGAAGAAAAAAAAAGAAAGATATCTACAAAATTGGTAGCAGCAGTGATAGCAGCGTGAGCAATTTTAAACTTAAGACAACAGCCCGGTCTTCGCGCAGTTTTTGTACCAATCTCTATCTATTTAGAAATATAAATACTTACCATAATAAATATATTTACTCCACAGTAGAAGTTGCACTGCTAAACTAGATCAGTGTCTAAAAGTGGAGCCAATAGCCTCCATAAGCCCCTGGGTAAGGTGTAGGTGGACAGCTCCATGCTCCTGAAAAAACGGGAGCAAGGATGGAAGTGGCAGGGCTGAGCCCTCAGTACTGAGAGCATAACATGCCTCCCCTCCCCCCCAGTTCTTAGCACTGCCCAGAGCATGCCCTGCAGCACTCCAGAAGTTATTTCAAGGACCTGGGACTCTGGGCACTGCCACTACTACTACAGCAGCAGCGGCTGAAGCCCCAGCCCCCTTTGAATTGCCCAGCCCCGGGGGTAATTGTCCCCTTTGGTGTCCCCGCTCCCTATCGGCGGGCCTGGTGTTTAAACTTGTATCGATACAAAAACTGAATGCAGACCAGCCCAGTGCCCTGGGCTGCTCAAATGAATGTCATATTTCACATAAACTACCATACTCTTCAGTACTGAAGGAGGAAAAAGTAAGGCTAGACTGATTATTCTGTGAAAAGAATGGTTAATTCTACAACGCAATGAGTCCAGCACCTTCAACAAGCCCTGCAATTGGCTTTTTTAAAGTGCCATGGGATGAGAGTTTGAAAGGTCTGATTTATTCTATGTTCACACACTGCCATTTTCTGATCTCTTCTCCTATTGTGAGATCAGAATACTCCAGAGATAAAGCGTAAGGGGCATTAGCAGGGCACACTGTGCTGTTAGTCATCATGTGTTTTGGAGAGGGATAATGTCCTAGGATGAGGAGTGTGGTTGAAACTTTTTAGCCAAGCTGCTCTTTGGCTTCCGTTGCTGTTGTGTAATAATAGTGCAGCCAGATTCAGAAGAGCCATCCTGCCTTTCTGACACTGAGCAAAGAGAAGTTTAAAACAACTGTTATTTTTCAAGCATACTGTGCATTCTTGCAAACTATTTCATTAAAGAAAAAGGTTGTTGTTTCCCAAGCAATGTAAACTCTATATGGGTACATCTACACTAGCCCCCTAGATCGATCTAAGGAGGCTAATGATGGTGACCGAAATTGCAAATCAAGCCCAGGATTTAAATATCCCGCACTTGATTTGCATGTTCCCGGCCGGTCGCCATTTTAGAAATTGACTAGCCCGAAGTAACTGCCCGCATCTACATGCGGCAATGAAACGGGATGCCGATTTAAAGACCCGAAATCAAATTACCTGGTATACCTCATTGCAGGAGGAATACCAGCTAATTCAAGTTAGGGCTTTAAAAATTGGAATCCCGTTTCAGTGCCATGTGTAGACGCGGGCAGTTATTTCGGGCTAGTCAATTTCTAAAATGCCGACCGGCTGGGAACATGCAAATCAAGCACGGGATATTTAAATCCCAGGCTTGATTTGCAATTTTGGTTGCCCTCATTAGCCTCCCTAGATCGATCTAGGGGGGGTAGTGTAGACGTATCCTATAGAAATGAAGTTTTCATAGGTAGGCACAAATCTGGCAACCCTTTTCCTGAAAAGAACTAGAAGGCCTTCCCCCCATTTCTTTTGTAAGTGAAACAAGTCGTAGCAGCAGCGAGAATGGAAGCTTGTGTGATAGGATTCTGGAAGACAACAGAAATGTCCTTTTTAAAGTATTTTCTCTCAGCTATTCTCCTGCCAACTTCTTCCCACTCCCAGAGATTGTAGTTACTCTCAAATCCAAGAGATACAAATGTGGCATGTTTTTCCCTCAGATAATATAAAATTAAAAAGTATAGAAGTCAAATTTAGTTCCAGTTATGATTGAAAACAATGGGCTTTATAAAGAAAATGAGCTAGAAATGAAGGTGTTCAATGCTGTTTTATAGCTAAAGAAGCTGGAGGAGCTCTTATCTATGGACACAGGCCTTTGTTGTTGACTACTGCAGTCCATATGGAAAGAGCGTGGCTCATCTGAACGGTATGACTTCAGTAACCAATTCAATTGTAATGAGCTCTGTGTGAGAACAGAAGCTGGTTTTTGCCACTGATTTTGGAGAATAGGAGCTATTTTTTGCCCTTAACATTTGAGTCTATGAGGCCTCCCCCTTTGGCTTGCTGATGGACTCCTGACCTCAGCTCTGACCCACACTTCTGAATCCTACTCTCTGACTGCCACTGCTCTGACGACTAGGATGACTGCCCAAGCTCGCTTTGTTTGGGGAGCTGGTGGTGTTATGCCAACAGAAATACTCCTGTGCATCTGGGCTGCATCTAAGCTAGGAGTCTATGCTAGCACAGCTCTGTCAAGTAGGCTCTGGAGTATAGACACATCCTAAGCTTTCATTGAAAAAGTGATTTAAGTCCTCAGCTTTGCAGAGAAAATTCTGAAAACATGCCCTGAGTCTGTCTTCAAGTCTTAGAAAGCAAAGACACATAAAAGACTCAATGTATTATATGTTTGTTTATTTCTCTTTCCTATTATTTTAAACCAGTTCTCTTTTTTTTTATTTGGCTCCTGATATTGCTATGCCTGAGACTGGACAGCCATGCCCCAAAGATAAAGAATTTTGTACTGATGTAGCCTCTTTCAGAGGCTAAGATTCATTTTTGCTGTTCCAGGAAATTAAGAATGGTGGAGCAGCCTACAGAAGACTATAGAATTAGTAGAAGTTTGTATATATTGTGGTTGAAATAAGTGGAAGGTAGACACAATATTTTTGCTCCCAGGTAAGTAACAAGTTTCTTTATACACAAGTATATACAACCAAGTATATGGCCCTTTAATGCCAGGGATGCTGATGTCAGGGTCTCTATCAGATTATTACCTCCCCACCACTTTCCCCAATAGGCTGAAGTCCTGCAACAGGCTTTTGTGATTTCAATGCCATCTCCACCCTTCCCCTGAAAGGCTGGTGTCCTAACTCTCACAAACCTCATTGGATGTTTGAGTTCCTTCCCCTGGATCATCCCATTTACTGATAGCTGGATCTGAGAATCAAGCCAGCTGCACAGCAAAGCAGAGGTTGCTCCCTATGACACACTCAGTTTTTCATTAATTAGTGAAAGGCTTTCACAGGCTCAGAGGACCATTAGATCAGTGGTCCCCAACCTTTTGGGGCTGCCGGGAACCCGAGGGGGGCCGTGCATGTGCTGCGCGCCTGGGCCAGGGTCCGTGCATGTGCCAGGTGCCTGGGGCCCGGGGCGCAAGAATAGCTCGGGCGTGCCCTGGTCACTAGGCATGTGCACATAAATGCCCCAGCAGGTGTCATGGCACCCGCAGGCACCACGTTGGAGCCCCGTGCATTAGATAATCTCCTGTATATCATGGTAGCTAAGTTGTGATCCAAACATATACCAGAAAGATATCTAGTCTTCATTAGAAGACATCAAGAAATAGAAAATCTGTTGTTTGCTTTGGTAGTTTGTTCCAATGGTAAATCATCCTCACTGTGAAATATTTGTGCCTTCTTTCTAATATGAATTTGTCTGGTTTCACCTTCCAGCCACTGATCTTGCTCTGCCTTTCCCTGCAGCATTAAACAGCCCTTTAATGCTTGACATCATCTCTCCAGGAAAGCTCTTAGAACTTCAATGAAGTCACCTCTCAGCCTTCTTTGTAGAAGCTAAACAAATTGGGCTCCTTTTAACACATGAAGGCATTTTTCTCCAAACATTTGGCTCTTTGCTGTCCCATCTGGAATTTTTCAACACCTTTTTTAAATGTGGCCCCTCAAACAGTCTGCAGTGGCCAGTCTTATTCTCCTGGATGCTGTGTCCACCTCCCTGTTATGCTGACATCTCTTCTAGTGTTTAATGATGGCTTTAGCCCTGTTCACCACAGCATTGCTCTGCAAGCTCCTGTTGAGCAGCTTACCCAACATGACTCCTAAAACTTTGTCCGAGTCCCCGTTTGCCTGGATGCAGCCCCCCATTTCAGGAGCATGGTCTGCGTGCTTTGGGGCTAGGGCTGGGACCTTGCATCCTGTTGTGTTTTCATGGCTCCAGCTTCCCAAGGGATCCAGATCACTCTGTCACTGCCCTGGCCTTAGCCTTATTTACCACTCTGCTAGTATTTTGTCATTAGTGTTGTCAGATGTTTGAAACAAAAATACTGAACCCTCCTCCCCCCCCCCAAAAAAAACACAGTGGGGAAAAAAAAGGACTCCAAGACTTATTATGCAAAAATAAATAAATAAATAAAATAAAACAAAATAGCATTAAACATCTTGACCCCTTTAAGAGTTAGTGCAGGGCTAGGAACAGGGGAGTAGTTGAGCACTAAGACATTGCACTAAGACAAGGTGGCATTGCTTCCCCTTGGTCTTTTTGCTGGCAGCCATTTTGTGCTGGCAGCCTTGCGGAACCAGGTAAGCATGGGGTCGGAGGTCTGGGGGTGTTGGGGGCTCAGGGAGGCCGGGCATTGAGTGTTTGTAGGGTTGCCAGGTGCCTGGCATTTTCGCCTCCTGCCCAGGGAAAAAAATCAGAAAATACTGGACATTTTAGGTGTCTGGTATTCTCTGAATTTTTTTACCGGACAGGAGGTGAAAATACTGGACTGTCCGGGTGAATACTGGACACCTGGCAACCGTATTCACCCACACATTTTACCAGCAGTGATTTTATATTGGTTTCCGGTTGACTGTTAACAATTATTTAAACAAGAGCCATAGTACTAAGTACCTGCTCCTTACAGCCCAACAGGTAAAGGCCATCCAGCCCTGCCCTTACTCAGGTGCTAAGCGCAGAACACTGAGTTAATTGAAGGCTCTGAACAACACTAGTTTGAGCCTAGAAGCCAGAATGAGAGCTAGCGCCCAGGACTGGTAAGACCTCCCAATTTCCTGGCTTTGTGACCGTAAGCAAATCCCTTCACTTCTATGTGCCTTTGTTTCCCACCAATAAAACAGAGATGATTCTGGCAGGCATGGCCAACCTAAACCTGAAGAGTCAAAATTTACCAATGCACATTGCCAAAGAGCAACAGTTCTATGTCACCAGCCCTGATCATCTCCCCACTACCACTCTCAGCACAACCCACCCACTGGCAGCCCCACCAGTCAGTGCCACCTCCCCCTTTTCCTCCTGCCCACTGTGATCAGTTCTTCTTCAGTGGGAGATACTGGAGGGGGAAGCGTGGGTGTGACAGGCTCAGTGGAGAGGGTAGAAAGCGACAGGATCCTAGGGGGAGAGGGTGAAGGGGGACAGTGCCTAGGGCAGAGCTGGAAATTGAACAGTGAGCACCCTCTGGCCCAGTGGAAAGTTGGCACCTGTAGCTCCAGCCCGGGATTTGGTATTTACGTAAGGAGCTGCATAATAACTTCAGAAGAGCCGCATGTGGCTCTGGAGCCACAGGTTGGCCATGCCTGATTCAGGTGTCATTGGTTGTCCCCATTTTACAGGGTGGGAGATTGACACACAGTTGGGGCCTTCATGTTTACAAATGCACTACAGTCCTGTAGTGTAGGCAGTGTAAATGTGTCTAATCTAACTATCTCATCACTTTAAGCCATTTTACACTGTTGTAGCATGTATCAGAGGATTGATGATTCAGGAAATTGAGGAGGCAGCAGATGGCAGGAAACCACAGAGTTTGAGGAAGGTTATATAAATTCATATGTTTTATGAGTGTTTTGGAAATAGGTGGTAACTTTTAGGCCTCTTCTGGCTGATTCAAATGACATGTAGAAACAATATTTTTGCTCCTGGGTAAGTGGAAGGTTTCTTTACTGGTTAATGTGCCCAGATTTTGTAGTACTTAGAGGAGAATGTTGCTAACAAGCATCTTGTTTTACCTAGCCTAAAGGAAGTTTCTACAGGAACTGCTTTACTACACGTGATGCATAGTTTCTGGCACAGATACTGGAAATAGAGGTGCTGGGGGTATAGTAGCATCCCCAGCTTGAAGTGGTTTCCAGCATATACAGGGTTTACAGTTTTTTCAGTGGCTCTCAGCACTCCCATTATATAAATTGTTCCCACATCTCTGGTTCCTGGTGTATCAGGCGGTTGGGGTTGGGGTTCTCATTGCGCTGTTCTCTGTTGTATGTGCACAGATGTTTTATGGCATTGACTGAAGTTTTGCTTGGGCACATTTAATCACTTTAACATTTGTGAAAAATTCTTGGTTCCTTGCAAAGTGTAGGTGTTCCACACTTCTCAAAATCAAATGCTTTCATGTGAATTTAGCTGCCTCATTTAGGAACATCAGATTTACCAGCCTAGATCAGACCAAGGTCCATCTAGCCATTTTCCTGGCAAACACCAGCTGCTGCAGAGGAGGTTGCAACAGATACTGCAGGGGACAACTGTGGAATATCAACTGAGTGGGGCCTTCCTTCTCTTAATCTTCTGGCCCCACCCTTCTGTTTCCTGGTGGTGGGGCCAGGGTGCTGTGACGACCCCCACCAACGGGTCTGTAGGGGAACTTCCCCTTGCAGGTCGTCCAGAGACCATACTGCCTCCTTACATTACCCAGGAGAACATGAGGTTTGGGAGGCTTGTTTACAAGTGTTTCAGTTGCAAAGAAAATGAAACCAAGATATAGGGTTGACAGATGACAAACAAAAATACCGAACTGCCCCCCCCCAAAAAAAAACCACCGGGAAAAAATCGTGTTGAAGGAAAGAAAAGACGGGGGGGAGGAGACCAAAGTTGTTGAGCAAAAAAAAAAAAAACTCCAGGAACCTGGATCACTGCTAGGGGTTACCAGGGAGTCATTTAAAAAAAAAACATGAACATGCTTCATGGGGGGGGGGGGGGGAGGACTGGCCAGGAAAGGAGCAGTGCTGGCCAGGAAGGGGGGAGGGGGCTAGAAACAACTAACGGGGGGGCAATGGGGCTGGCCAGGGGAGATCAGGAGGGAAAGTGGGGGAGAACCGGCCGGCTAGGATGGGAGGGAGGGTGAGCAAATTGCCCGGCGGGCACCTGCTGCCTGTCCCGCGCAGGCTTCCGGCGACATACGAGCATGGAGGAGGTTTCCCCTCTTCCTCACACTCAACCAACTGAGGGCTCCCGGCGGCAATTGTGGCCCCTCCACCCAGCTGAGACTCCCAGCCGCTCCCCACGCCCACACCAGGCTTCCATCCGGTGCGCAGCTGGAAAAATCAGAAAATCCCAGACATTGCACATGTTCGGTGTTTACTGATTTTTTTTACCGGACAGAGTGCGCAAATACCGGACTGTCTGGTACAATACCGGACACCTGGCAACCCTACCAAGATAGCTTAAAATTCTCAAGCCATGATAGGGCTTTTCCCTGTTTTATCACCGCTTTTTTCACAACATCTTTCTGAACATTGCAGTGACTTTAACTTTAATTTGGGGCCTAAAGCTTGAATAGTGGCTTTGGGTGCCTCAGTTTGAGATACGGTACAGGGTCCTGGCTGCCAGCGAGCGAGTGCTCAGCACTATGAAATCCATTGGGTCAGGGTCATGCTGACAACGGGGCTAGGAAGTGTATTTGCAACATGCAGCCCTTGTATATCTAGGACCATCACTGGGGAACTCCTGTGACTTGAGCTTGATTTGCTAGTTCTGAAGGAGGGGCACAAAGATCAGCAGAGTCTTGAGCCACATAGATTCTGTGCCTTGCGCCAAAACAACTTTGAAAAAATTCAGATCTGATTAGTGTAAATTACACAGGAAAGATGCAGACCTTAAGGGCTTGAACTAAAGATGTTCAACTTTCTGTGTATTTGACAAGATGGTTTCTGGAGAGTTTCTCCTTAGTTAACTTAACATGACAATTATTAAACACTGAAATATACCAAAAAAGGGCAGAAGCCACTGGAATTTATTGACAATAATAAATTCTCTGAATGTTTAGAGTTTAAGATACAAGTTGAAGGGAAATCCTTTACATAGGCTCTAGCTCAACTGCAGATTATTGGGCTGGAGAGCTTATTTTAAAATGTTAATGATAAAAATATTTTTAAGACCCTGATCCTGCAGTTTAGTTTGATCCTGGGTTTAGTTTGTGGGGCATGGGTGCTTGTATCCTAGGTGGAGGAAGGCATTGCCTTCCCATACTGCCAGCCTACCCCCACCCCGCCCCCCAATGCCTACTATAGGCATACTGGGAGCGGAGTGTTGCTGCACCTGAGCACCTGCCATCCCTGTGCTCCAGGCCAGGGAGGCTGGAGCCAAATGCTGCCCACCCCCCCCCCAGTGCTCCCGGTCTGGGGTGGAGGGGGCTGCGCTGCACACTCTCCTCTCTCCCCAGTGCTCCAAGGCTGGGGAGATTGGGGCCATGTCATACGCCCTCCTTCCTCCCCAGTGCTTCAGGGCCAGGCGGGGCACATGGCTGCTCTCCTCCCCTCCCCATGGTTGTGGAGGCATGTGTGTACAATATGTTGCTCTGCCTCCCTGTGGTGAGGGGAAGGGAGCTCAGCAGAAGGTGTGGGGCTAGAAGTTTGCCTCCCCCAGCACTACCTTCACTGACCACCCAGGTAGTGGGGGCCAAGTGATGGTGGTGACCTGTTCTATAGAGGAGGTCTGATTAGATGGTATGATGGTCACTTCAGGTCTTAAACTCTATGACTGGCTTAGATTCTGCTCTGCACTGGCTTGGAGTCTGCCTGTGCAGAGCAGTTTACAGGATCAGGGCCTATAATGTTTCATTATCTGGACATCAGTTACATTTGCTAATATGTCTTACCGCACCCATAGAGCAATGTGCTGTTGTGGTATTTCACAAGACTAGTATAGCATCAGTGTAGGTTGGTGCTTGGATAAGTGAAATCTAAAGAAAACAGTGTGCTTCTGGGAGTGCTGTCAGTGGGTTAGTAGGAAGCACTTCTGTTTAGATTGATTTGGAGTCAATGTCCCTGCAGAGGGCTGAAGATATCCAGCTTTTTGGAACAAAGGGAAAACAATGCTCTAAAATGCTCCTTCCCTGCTTCTTCTTTTGTCCCCAAGGGATAAGGATTTGTAGCTTTCTTCTATCACTAGTAAATCATGAGCTTAGTGGTACTGGCCAGCAAAGATCATGTGGAGACACAGTTTTGCACATTCCCCACTCATGCCCTGCCCACCTGCTGTGAGGAAGGGTTAAGCAGCTGAGTGGATCTGTTTACTCCCTCCTGTCCAGACTTAGGGTCTGGTGCAGCTATGTAAGGGGTTCTTGCTCCCTCTCACTGCCTTATGCAGGGATGTCATGGTGTCTTTTAGCAATTCTAGCTCCCCCACCTGAATTTTGTACCAAGAGTCTATTCATCCTATCCTTAGACAGAGCTCTTAATTGCAACACATGTCAAAAGTGATATGTGATGAATTTGAAAGCTGGGAGCAGCGCAGCCAGTGAGGCAGAGAGTTTGTCTATAAGCAGAGGCAGAGTGATAAAGATTACAAAGGATTTGTCATTAAAGTAAACTAAGGATCCTTAGTTGAAAGCTTTGTCCGGTATTCCAGTTAAAAGATAGGAAACAAAGACTGGGAATAACTGGTGAGAATGGAAAGACATAAACAGAGGTATCCTCAGGGGTCTGTACTGGGACCAGTGCTGTTCAACACATTCATAAATGATCTGAAAAAAAAAAAAAAGGGTAAACAGTGAGTTCACAAAAATGGGTGACTGGGCAACACAATAGCAGATGAAATTCAATATTGGTAAATACAAAGTTATGCACGTGCTGATACAATATAATCCCAAATATACATACACAAGGGTGGGGTCTAAATTAGCTGAACTCATCAATAAAGAGATCTTGGAGTCTTCATGGATAGCTGTCTCTAAATATCTGCCCCATGTGTAGTGGCAATCAAAAAACTAACAGAATATTGAGACTCATTAGTATAATGTACAGTGTGTCAAATTTATATTTTTACACACAATCAATACATGGATCCTTGTCACGGGGTAAATAATACTTAAATGATAATTAAAAATTTCACTGAAGTAAACTGTAAGATTTGTCCAGTTATTTAACCCATTAACATGTTGAACTACAGTATCAGTTTCCAGATCCCAGTGATGCAGGCACAAACTTCTGGTAATAAGGGAGGGAAAGAAGGAAAAAAACAACCCACAAACTTTCCACTAAATGGGTCCCAACTCTAGACATGTCTCAAATTACTTCTGACTAGACTCACTTGTTGAATTTAGTAGTGAGGAAAATCCTCCCCATGACTGTCTCTGTAAACAGCAAGAGATGTTAGTTTTAAGAGAAGGTCTGTGGACCACATGAAGAACTAAAAGGTTGACACACACAAATATTGGGGAATATCTGACGGTACAGATGAACTGTCAAGACAGTTTCTGTACAGTAGGTTTGCCAGGGGCTGTGGGTTGGAACTGCAGGAATTGGCTCTAGGCTAGCTGAGAACTCTCCTACAGCAAAGAGCCTATGGCACAGCAGGAAGTTGAACCTGGATCTAATTCTAGACGGTGCTTTAGCCCCTGGACTAGAATATTCAGGTTGCTCATGTTCAGAACCCTCTCCTGTTCCCTTTCTGAGACCAAGTCAACAGTCAGGGTCTATTAGCACACTCTTGTGTGCAAAGTTATTTTAAACTCAAATGCACCAAAATGCAGTATACATGAATTGTAAACTACATATTTGATTGTAATACTCAAAATTTACATACTATTAATTGATTACAGAAATTAGTTATTTTCCTGAATCATAACACTTCTTCCAGAGGCCATATTCCCTTTCCTAGCTCTGGATTTCTTTATAAACATGTACAGCAGAAAAAGTTTACACACACACACACAAACACACACACACTGTCCTGAATTGGGGCCTGATACACTGAACAGATTGGCCAGTTTCTGGCCAATGGGAGCTGCCTGTTTGAAGACTAGGCAGTGTGCGAAGTACTTCTCCTTCGCCTCGGACTTGCAACTGTTCACAGAAGCACATGGCCCAACATCCAGTGCAGGGATATGGAAGGCAGGGAGCCTGCCTGAGAAACCTGCCGGGCTGCTGGCCAGGAGTCTCCGAGGTAAATCTCCTGGCCAGAGCCACCCCAGCCTCTTCATACCCCCCAACCCTTTGTTCTCCCACTCCTTCCCCCTGCCCATGTAACCCAACCCCCCAGCCTCTCCTCCGGAACCAAGTAAAGAAAGGTTGCATATGTATTAAAACAGACTTCTTATGAAGGACCTGAAAGTGTCACGTAAGACCTAGTGTGCACTAAAAGGTGCGGTTGACACAGCTATATTACTCAGGAATGTGAAAAATCCACATCCCTGAGAGACTATGGGTACATCTACACAGGAACATTATTTTGAAATAACTAGCATTATTTTGAAATAACTTAGTCCATGGCTACACAGCAGGCAGTTATTTCAAAATAATGTTGAAATACTGTCAAGCCGGAGGACTTCTTATTCCAAATACTGTAACCCTCATTGTACAAGGAGTAAGGGAAGTCGGAGGAAGAGAGCTCTATTTCAAAAGAGGTGCTGAGTGGACTCTCCCAATTTCGAAATAAGCTAGGCAATTGTTGTAGCTCAATTTGCATAGATTATTTCGAGTTAAGCCCTGCAGCCGTAGTTTAGTCAATTCAACCTCCAGTATAGACAATTTAGGTCAATTCTGGGAACCTGGCTACTGTCTCTTGACTGATAGGAACACCACCCCCGTACTCTTGGGTTACATCTCTGCTACTGTAATATTTCCAGTGTGGACAAACCCTAAGAAAACACTGAAGGCATGAAACCAAAAGCTTGAAAATTGATTGGTGAGAGGAAATTAACTAAAATATGCTCTCCCAGTGGCAAAGAGTGGCTACACTGCTTCCCTTACACCAGTACCGCTGGAGTGGCACAGCCTCACCATTATAAGATGCACAGTGTAGACACAGCCTTAAAAATTATTGGTTAGCCTATGTATTCCTGGAGATGTGATACAGAGGCTAAGCAGAGAAATAGTGAGATGTCTGTGGATTTAGGATTCTTAACATCCATAAGTGGTCTGTTTTCAGACAGCTCCTGAAATGGCTTCTTTAAGTAACTAATTTAACTATCTTCATTTTCATAGTTTATTGTTGGGCAAAGTAGTTTAGATTATTAACAACTAGACAAGCTTCACTTCCCTTAAATTCTTTTGCCACTTTATGACCAGTTTTAAGTATACAATAAGATATTAAATATGAATTCATAATAATTTGAGGAAATGGTGAGTTAAGATCAAAGTATTCTAAGAGAAAAGTGCCCCCCCCACTCACGAAGTGGAATAATCTCCATTAAAAGTTATCCATGGAGAGACATATAAAAGAACTTGTAATGGAGGCAACCAGTTTATCCTTTGCATTGTTTAATGTTTTCTTTTCCTTTCTTTAATAAAAACATAGCCCTCATTAATAATTGTGATTATCTTGGTTGGTATTGATCATAGTGCCCTCTATAACATGTAAAAGAACAACGGACTAAATAGAGAGAACCATACCCCTGAATTGGCAGTAAGAAAACCAGCTAGTAGGAGTTTGCCTACCATCTCCTGTTTCTGTACACTACATTTTTTTAGCACTCTTTAAAATAAAATTATCTGGCAGTCAACATTTTAAAAGGGCCCCTTTCAACCTCATACCTAATAAATGACAAAAGACGGAAAAATTGAGAAAAAAATAAAATTTACATTTATTGTATTACAAGTTTGTTTTATTGATCAACTGAAGAACTGTACTGATTTTTTCTTTGCAGGAAAAATTGACTTACTTAGATTTTTCCCCACGTTTCTGACACACGCTCAGTTGATGATAGTCTCAAATGTTGGCAAAAATGTCTTGAGCTGTAAAATTTCAGAGAGGGGTTGATCTCTATCCTGGTAAAAGTCAAGGCCAGTTAGAAGTTCTACATCTCGAATACGTGCTGAATGAGCCTGAACTCTTTCTTCAACCCATTGGGATTCTGGTTGCCCATCCTGCCAAAGCAAAACATGCAAAGGTCAAACACTGGTTATTCTTTCACATTGCCAAACAACAGAAAAGCCTTGTATGGTGCAAAGGCCTTCACTTGATAAATCTCTTTCCATTCTCTTCCTGGAAATCTATATAGTCTTGTATATGGATGTCTGGTTTGAATTCGATCAAATGAATGTTTTATCTCTTTCCTGATGTCGATTTACTCTGTTGAACAGATATTACTGTTTTCAATTAGTTATACTCGACTTAATTCATTATTTAGGCTGGATAGTGGCATGTAAGAATAGAATGTATAGAATAATATCAGGACCTTTGAGGAATAACCTGTACTTTGAGAGAGGATTGTAAGCAAACAGAAGTGACAAAGAAGCAGAATGCTGCTGATAAATATTTTGTTGAATTTCAGTAGCCCTTCAACTACAAAATACAGTGGAATAACATTTCCACTTCCACTTACAAATCAGTATAGTGTTTTCTATTGTTTGCCAAAAAAAATAAATAAAAGAAAAATAAAGTATTAAGAGAAATGATTAAAATCATCATAATGTTTGGACTATTACTAGAGATTTGTTCATAAAAGGATGGAAACTTTTTTTCCATTGCTGTCACTAGAGCCCTGAATGGATACAAAATTGGTATCTACGTCTGCAAAAATGATCCATGGATATCCATATCCACCTCTGTGGATACCTGCAGTTGTAAAGCAAACATCTACAAAATTGTATATATACAAAATTTGTATCTGTATCTGCAAAAATTATCCACAAATATCCATATCCACGGATGTGGATACCCCAAATATAAAGCAGATATCTTCAAATGTGCAGAGTTATAGATACAAAATTTGCATATATGTATATATATCCATATCTGTATCCGCAAAAATGAGCCATGAATATCTGCATCCACCAAGGTGAGCCAATAGACTCAGTGGGTCCCTGGACAAGGTGAGGGGGGAATCTAATTCCGAAAGGGAGGTCTTGGGCAGAAGGGGCAGGGCCAGAGCAGCCCCCTTAGAGCTGCACTACCCAACATTATTCGGAAGCGCACCACTCAGGGGTCTGTAGTGTGCCATGCAGCGCTCTGGCGGTAATATAAAGGGCTTGGGGTTCTGGCGGCCAGAAGCCCTAGGCCCTTTTGAATTGCTGGGACAGTTGCCCCATTTGCCCCTGCCTCCACTGTCAGCAGGCCTGCATCCAATACTTGTGGACATAAAGCAGATACCCACAGATTTGCAGGACTCTAGTTGTCACGTAGGGTGCGTCTACACAGCAGAGATTCAATTGCGTAGCTCATTTTGAAATAGCTTATTTCAAAACTGGGAGCATCTACACAGCACTTCTTTTGAAAGAGCACTCTTCCTCCGTACAATGAAGGTTACAGGAGTTGGAGTAAGAATTTCTCCAGTCTTTCAAAATAACTCCTGGCTGTGCAGACATGGACTGTTATTTTGAAACAAGGTTAATTGTTTTGAAATAATGTTGCTGTGTAGACATGCCCCTATTTACTTTGTACTCTAAAGTGTCCCACTAAACATCAAGGTTAATGGCTATTAATTTCGATCTTAGAAAAAGCATTCATGTAAAAGTACATTATCTGGTAATATTAGCCAAAGACAAAACAAGAAGTAATACTTTCCTTAGCTATGCCCAAGGGAGTAATCTTGCTGATGCTGTCCTACCACTGAAATAGTCTAAGAACAAGTTTGGTTGTGCCAAGACAACTGAAATTCCGGGGAACAGGACAGTTTCCCATAACATACAAAAGAGAGGGGCTGCAGTTTGGAGGGATGCAATATGGGAGTGTCCACTAGGGGCAGCCGTGTCATGAAGAAGAGTGGCCAGCAGGGCTGGAGCTCCATCGTCTTGCCTGCAAGCACACCAGTAAGTATCCCCTGCCCCAAATCCTTTCCCTCCTCCCAGCCCTTGGCTGGTAGGGTTGCCAGATGGTTTCAACAGAAATACCAGGCACACTTGACATGACATCACAATCTACATTACATCATATTTAGAAAATACTGGACATTTCTATTTTCTCAATTTGTTTCCTGAACAGAAAGCTCAAATACTGGACTGTCCAGTTCAAAACTGGACACCTGGCAACCCTATTGGCCGGAGTGCTGGAGGGAAGGCTGTAGAAAAAAAGGACCCTGGTGCCTGGGAGCGGAGGTGGGGGTGAGGGAGAGAAAAGGGCCCCTTGAAGCTGGGCTCCGGGTGTGGAGGGGGTGAGAAAAGGAGAGAAAAGGGTCACTGGCAGCTAAAGGGATGGGGGGGGGAATCAAGAGGGGCAAGAAAAGAGCCCCTGGTAGCTGTGAGAGCTAGGAGGGTTGGGGAGGGGGGAGAAAAGGCCCATGCTGGATGGGACTTCCTGCCCTGAGCTCCCACTCACACCCACACCTCAGCCCTCACCCTTGTACCCCCACCCCCTGCCTCCTACACTCTCCCCAATACACACATCTCCAAGGTCCTGCCCTGAGTCCTGCATTCCCCAGAGTTCCAGCCCCCTGCCCTGAAGGACCCAGGTAAGTCTGCTAGTTCTTCATAAACTAGTTCTTCTCCTTTCTGCAACCCTCTAAACACAGGGGCTATGTCTACACTACATTATTTTTAGGAATAACGGCATTGCGCAAGAGGGTTTTTCTTGCACAAGAAGGGGCAGTGTAGACAGCTCAAGGGCCTCTTCTGCAAAAATGGCAGCTCATTAGGTATGCAAATGAGGCTTGGTGATATTCCACGCTTAGCTTCATTTGCATATTTCTCACGCAAGAAGCCACAAGTGTAGACATAGCCAGAGAGGACTGATCTAAGTCATCTCTATTCTGTAGCTCTTATTGGCCCTGCCACCTGCTGAATGACAGCTGCTCTGAGCCCATGACACCCACAGGATCCTTCTTTGCTGCCTGAATGGCAGGCTAGTAGTTTCCCTACTTGATTGTCTCACTCTTTAGAATCTACCTCACCTGCTCACTCCCTGATGCCCCAGCTTTTCACCCTCCCAATAATTCTTGTAACTCAGAACTCAAGGCTGCTACCACTCAACCTGACAACATGAACAAGCTCCTCACAAGCTGTAATAATTACATCCTTCACTCTTGACTGGTTTTGGTTTAAATCAAGAATGACTGAATTAAATAAACAGGAATCTAAAGGCCTCTCCCAGAAGCAATTCTGTAGGAATCACAGTTCATATACACACACTGGGCAGAGACAAAACCAATACTTACAACACAGCTTTCACTGTTGTCAGGTCGATGAGGAATGATAAAAGATAAAACATCCAAGGAGCCTGCACAGGTCAATGGTGTATAAGACTGGTTCTTACAGCTGGTCAGCACCACAAAGTAGTGAGTCGGGACAGGGATTTGTGTGTTGTTTACATGCCTATAAAATAACATTAATTAAGGGATAAGTTTGATAGTCATCAACATGAAGATAGTATTACAATTCACAAACATTGATCAATGGGATTATATGGCATATGTATCTATAGACACACACACACACATTAGTGAAGAATTGTACAACTTGAAAACAGCCTATATTCAGTTTGTCTGAATATTTAGCAAGGTCAGTAGCTTTAGAAGCCATTTTTAAGCATTGTCCTACTGGAATCAAATGGGACTACTCACATGCATAAAGTTAAGTGGGTGCTTATGAGCTTTTGCTGGATCAGGGCCAAAGTGCACTGCACCTTGCAGGATTAAGTTTGATATTTTTATTCCATTCTCTTAACAATTTAATATATAATGAAGTTTAATTTGCAAAAAATTAAAGAGAAAATTAGTGTGGTGGGGAGAGCTGACAATGCCTAATCTGAAATGCCATGGAGGAAAGGATACCTGATAACCAACTATATAAAGCTAAATCAGTTTAGTATTCACCAAGAAAAATTTCTCAACTCCAATATTTTAGCCCAGTGGGGATTGATCTGTGAGGTGCTGAATGACTTGTAGATGTGCTATGCACCCTGACTTTCCACTTACACATCAGGCACTTTATACTAACTGTGCAGTATAGTCAGACTAACTGTGCAGGATAAAACATGTTTGTGGAAAAAATGTAGACAGTGTCATGTGATTGATTGGGCATTACAGCATTTTGGTTAGGCGGAATCTCCAGCCTGTCCACCCTTCTGCACCATGACAGAACTGATTTTATTATTTCCAAGACATCCTTGATAGATGTGGCATTAAGTGTAGCCTTGACTATAGCACTGCCAATTACTACAGTTCCACAAGCTGTTAGCCACAATGGTCAGATCTGCAACCCCATGCTCTGGATGTCCCTAAATATCCAACTGCTAAATGCTGGGACTGGATGACAGGGCCCGGATCACTCACGTTTCCTTGCTCTGTTCATTCTTGCTGATGTATCTGACAATGGGCACTGTGAGGAGGGCAATAGTGAGCTACATAGGTGATTGAGCTGATATAGGTATATAGGTATTTTGAGCTGATATAGGTATATAGGTATTTTGATGTTCCAATGTTGCAAAGTCCTTCCCCAAAAATGCATTTTCATGGGAAGCAGATCAAGGTTGCCAGCTACATCACATGCATCTGTAACTCATGTGATTAGTACACTGTTTGTTTGATATCTGTGTGTGTGTAGTATCAGCATGTAAATATGTAACTGATAAGACTATTTTCTCGATAGTACAACTTTACATTCCCAAGGATTCTGTCAGCTTGAAGAGGATGCAGACACTGGATGCTTCTCTCATGGATTCTTTACTTTTGATCTTTTTAAATTCTCTTAACCTGTAACAGATGTCATTCAGCCTGAAAGAATATGTGTGGAATGGAATGAAATATGGTTGGAACATAACAGTTACCTTTTTTTTTTGTACTTACTGTGTAATTTCATGAAGTGCATCAAAATGGCCATCGTAATTGTAGTCAAACACTGGTCCACTGACCACATTCAGTCCATTCCTCTCAGTAGCATACTTTAGAAGCAGCACCTCATGGAAATAGTTCCATATCTCTGTCATTAAAATGATAGTTGAACATATTTAATACGAGTTCCAAAATGTTCTTCCTCTATTATATGACTGAGCCTGCAAATATTTTTTCACTTTTTGCCAAAGACATTTTCATTCTCTGCATCACATTTTTCCAAGCTAAATTGCCGCAACTTCTTTTATATTTCATATATATTTTTAAAATGCATAATTTTTAAGTGAACTTAGAGGGAAACGGGTACTAATAAAACCAATGTACTCTGTTCACCTATGGAAGAGATGTGGCAAAGGTTATGCAAGTGCAAGCTTCTCCACACAGTCCAGCAACCTGAATTTGTAGAAAGCAAATTCTTGAACTGAGAAGAGAGTTCATTTTCAATGCCTATCAGTTCTTGGCTTCTCTGCTGAGATTACTGACAAAGGTGTCAAGAGGTGCTGAGAGGGTGTTTTTTTGGGAGCCAGCTGAACACATTTCAAATACCAGTGGGCCATTTAACTTAATGTACTTCTGTAATTTAATTAAACGTTTATCTTTACAATGTAAACTAGAGATGATAAATGCACGGTTATAGATAGTCTAGCTAAAAAAACACTCTTTTCTGTTTGCTTCTTAATGATGTAATCTATAATCTGCAGTAATTGGCCAGCAAATTTTATATTTCTTGTGATAGGGTGTTCTGTCTCTAGTTATTTATTTTCCCTTTGGAATTTAGCACATTTTGCTGTTCTGAGTTTCTTTGTTCTATGTGATTTGAGCGCATGGGATATGAATGAACTATGAAAAGCAGTCCGGTTACTTTTATTTTCTTCCTCTTTTTGATTATTTCCTATAGCATTTTGTATAATTCTTCTTTGTCTTAAAAAAAAATCCATTAGATAAAACATGCATCTGTAGACAAGTCACACCTCATGCTTACTAATAAGGATAGAGGGAGGGGAATAACCTCAGGGTTCATTATAGTTGTACAATAAGCACATCTACCCGATATAAATCTCCTTAATAAAGATATGGCTTGATGAGATTCTGTGGTGAAGTAGGAGCAATATCGCAGAGCTGGCTAATAATTCCAACCTGTCTACTTCTCTGCCTGCATGGGGTCATGAGAAGATAAAATAGAAGCCAACTATTCCATCTGTACATCTACTGGAGACTTTATTCCCTACACCAAGAGAAACCCCAGCAACAGTTTTGCAGCCAGTCTATGCTCTCTCTCTTTGCACCACCTGAGTGATTCAAAGGCAGTAGCGAGGGGCAAAGAATGTCTGTGAAGTTTAGTAGTAAGGAATGCCAATTAGCAAGAAACAGTTTTTAAGTAGGGTTGTCCAAAGAAAAGAGTAAAGTAAATGAATAGAATGGATGTGCTTTAAAATCTTCTCTAGCTATTTTTAAAAACAACTTTTTGGTGCAATTGTACTAGATCAGGGTATACTGAATACGATCAGTTAAGAAAAGAATGTTTAAAATCTTTTAATTTTTTCTTCACTTTGTTTAGTCAATTGCCATTTAATAATCTGCAGGAAAGTATTTAGCAGAGCCCTTCGAAACCTACTTTTGAATTCTTTATACATGGGGACAATATTGCTGGTAAGTAAGGCATCATATTGTTCTGGAGCAGTTGCATTGAAATCTACAAAAAAATGAAACATGCATTAATTACTGATATACATGAAGTTTGTTTCACAATGTGCAGTTTATGCATCACTGTAGATTAAAGGCAAATTACTGCTGATTTCTTTAATTAAAATCTCACATTAATATTTGAACTAACTAAATATACGTACATGAATGATACATAATTACATATATACATACACATGGATATAATATCTGGAGGATGCTGTAGTGCTTTGAACAGGATTGGTGGCTTGTCCTGTGTAATACTGGAAAAAATTACCAAGGGATAGGCAAAAAAAAAATCTCTGACATTCCATAAAATATCACCCTCCTGTAAATATTTTCAAGAAAATTTAATCTGTGAGGAATGGCAGAGAGGAGCACATTATGCCACATCTATTCCCCAGGATTTTGTCATATCAAACCTATTCAACTTTTTAGCAACCTATACATTTTTTTAATAGATGCGTTTATTTGATCCATTTCTATTTCAATGGATCCATTGGGATGCAGGCCCTGCAAGAAAAGACTGCTCAGATATACCAAATTATGTGGTAGCTTTGTGATGGACAAAAAGGGCTATGGAATGACAAAACTAGCCGCTCCAATACATCAGAACTAACATAAGAAAATCAAAATATGGAGATATATCCAGATTATTGACTCCACTGTGGTCTCTTTGTGTTTTAATCATATCCAGCATGTCTTCCTTTTTAAAAGTACAGGCAGTCCCCGGGTTACGTACAAGATAGGGACTGTAGGTTTGTTCTTAAGTTGAATCTGTATGTAAGTCGGAACTGGCTCCAGATTCAGCCGCTGCTGAAACTGACCGCCAGTTCTGACTTACATACAGATTCAATTTAAGAACCCCAAGCGTCCCCAAGTCAGCTGCTGCTGAAACTGATCAGCGGCTGATTCCAGGAAGCCTGGGGCAGAGCAACTCCGCCTCCGTCTTCCTGTAGTCAGCGCTGGTCAGTTTCAGCGCTCCTCGGCGCTACTGGACCAACCCAGCAGCACCCCAGCTGCTCTGCCCCAGGCGTCCTGATTCAGCCACTGCTGAAACGGACCAGCAGCGGCTGAATCAGGACCTGGGGCAGAGCAGCTGGGGTGCTGCCGGGTTGGTCCAGTAGTGCCCAGAGCGGCGCTGCAGGACCAATCCGCAGCGCCCCAGCTGCTCTGCCCCAGGGTCCAAAACAAAAGCCTGGACTGCTGGGGGGGGGGGGCGCAGCTAGTGTGCCCCCCCCCCCCCAGCAGACCAGGGACACGGGGAGCAGAGCCGCAGCGGCAGCGGGGTGCCGCGCCTCTGAGGCTTTGCTCTGGCAAAGTCTCAGAGGCGCGGGACCCCGCCGGTGCCTGTGGTCTGCTGGGGACCATCCCCAGCAGACCACAGGCACCGGGACTGAAGCCACAGCAGCGGCGGGTTCCCGCGCTTCTGAGGCTTTGCTCTGGCAAAGCCTCAGAAGCGCGGGAACCCGCCCGGTGCCCCTGGTCTGCTGGAGACGGTCTCCAGCAGACCAGGGGCACCGGAGCAGCTTACGAACGGGGCTTTCTCGCCCCGGAGCTCGCAGGTAGCAATCCACCACCTCGACCTCTGGGGCAAGAAAGCCCCGTTCGTAAGTGCGGATCCGACATAAGTTGGATCCGCGTAAGTCGGGGACTGCCTGTACTCCTAAATCTTCTGAACTAAAAGTATTCAGGTAGGGTTAGAATGGATCTGGGGTTGGCTTTTGCAAATGTATTGACTTTATAATAGTAGTTTTTCTGCTTTTGGTCAACACACAGCCAATGGAAACCTTTTTTTCTGCACAGCACATGTATTCCCAGCAGGTTGTTTTCACATTTTAGATATGTTTTAAACACAAACCCACATCCAGTTGCTTAAGACTTACTAAACATTAGCTATAAAAAGAATCCTACTGACTGGGAGGATAGAGGAAACCGTGGGTGATGTTCAGATCAGGCATGTAGTCGGAACAGTTTTGGCTTTGAGCAACAGGGATCCTAACATCAGCCCGCAGACAGTCTGGAACAGTGGCAGGAAGTGAAGATGCGTCTGCCTGCTGAAAGGAAAAAGGGGGAAAATTGTGTTACACCCACAGTTGTGGCTAACCTTATGCCCTGTATGGTTTGTGATATCCTAGAATGGTTTTCATTTAATCTTTTCCTATTTTCATAATGAATCAGGCCAATGAAAGTAATGGAAACTGGTGTTTTCTGTAGAGTGGTTTCTCTTGGTCCTTCTATGTTTCAGTTATCCAGTTAGGGAAAACCCTTAGCACTGTGTACAATTTAGCAGCAAGTATCATCTTAGCCCAAAAACATGACATGTTTTGTCCATTCAATGCTCTAAAAATAATGTCTTTCATGATTTCACTTCCTATTGAATAACAGTTAACATATGAGAACTGCACACTGGTTGATATTATTTTAGCAATATCCAAATGGACTAAGAAATGACACCAATAAACTTCATGAGCTAGATTCTCAGCTGCTATAGATCAGTACAACTCCTTTCAGTTCAATAAAGAAATGTGAATTCACACCAGCTGAAGATCTGGCCCACAACATTTCAACTCTAATTTTCTAAGTACAACAGCTAGGCTTGCATGCACAACAACACTGGAATTGTATTTTATCTGCACAACTGCTTTTTATTTTCCAGCAGCAGCTCTTGCTTCTGTTTCCATTTTTTCTTAGTTTTGTTTGTTTGATGGGATATTATAATTAATTTTATGTAGCTTTCATAACTAATGAGATTTCTTCTATTTTTAACACTACATGTTGAGGATTTTTTACGTGGCTTTGGTTTTAATAATCTAGGAAAGCAGCTAAAGCTTTATAGACCATTATTAGACAGGAAGGTGACAGATGTAGTGCAGTATCACTTTTGACTTGTTAAAGGTGAATCACAGTGGGAAGAAATCCTGCTTGTGCCTCTTTTTTGCACTTTGATTTTATTTCTTTGTTTACAAGTATGACAATCTTTGCAGGAGTCCCTTACATTGATACACTATAATGTAAAAAGTAAATAATTATCGAGCAAATATAAGTCAAAATCCTGCTCTGAAATCCACGAATTTGAAACTCTAGGCCCATAGGATCCCCAGCTGAAGACTACAGTGATCTAGATGATTGCAATTCCACATGTTAGTAGATCTAATTGCAGGATCAGAGATACAATAAGGATACTAATTTAAACCCAAATCACCAAAGACCTCCACCTGCACCTTCTCCAAAAGCTTGGGGGATTTTGCAGCATGTATAGAAAATTAATAAATGCAATCTTTGGCAAGCTCAAGGGGAAACTGTGATCCAAATTCAGGAATATCTATCTGAGCAGTGGTCTCCTGCAGGTTGAAAAGAACTCCAAATGAAACTTGTCCACTAACTGGGACAGTATCGTAAAGAGAGAAATGATCTCTCAGGAAATCAGGCCCCAAACTACTTGAGGCTCAGTAAATTATCACCAAAACCTTCCAATTCCTTCTGGGAATGCAGAGACATTGCAGATCCTGTAGTAAAGGTGTAATTGCTCCCTGGTGAAACTCCATTTACCACCCAGGTGAAAGCATTTATGAGAACATTAAGAATGGCCAGGCTAATGGTCCATCTAGCCCAGTGTTCTGTGTTCTGACAATGGCCAATGCCAGATGCTTCACAGGGAATGAACAGAACTGGTAATCATCAATTTATCTATCCCCTTACTGGCCATTCCCAACTTCTGGCAAACAGAGGCTAGGGACACCATCTCTGCCCATCCCAACTAATAGCCATTGATGGATCTATTCTCCATTTATTTATTTCTATTATGAACCCTTTTAGGGTGCATCTGCACAATACTCTTAGCTCAAAATAAGCTACACAATTGCTAGCTTACTTTGAGTTAATTTCAAAATAGCTTATTTTGTCATTTGATGCTGTCTACACAATGCCAAACTCAAAATAAACCGTTATTCTGAAACATCCCTTAATCCTCATGGAATAAGGTTTACAGGAATGTCGGAACAGTGTGCCTGTTATTTTGAAAGATATTTCGAAATAACGGCCGTGCTGTCAAGATGCGGAATAGCTATTTTGGGGTACTGGAAGTATCCCGAAATAGCACCACAGTGTAGTCATACCCTTATTGTCTTGGCCTTCATTAAACTTCTGGCAAAGAGTTCCACAAGCTGACTATGAAGAAATATTTCCTTTTGTTTGCTTTGAACCTGCTGCCTGTTAATTACATTTGGTGACCCCTCATTCTTGTTTTATTATGAGTAAATAACACTTCCTTATTCACTTTCTCCACACCACTCACAATTTTATAGACCTCTAACATTCCTTAGACATCTCTTTTGCAAACTGAAAATTCCCAGTCTTATTAATCTCTCCTCAGATGGAAGCAGTTCCACAACTCTAATAATTTTTGTTGTCTTTTTCCATACCTTTTCCAGTTCCAACATATATTTTTGAAATGGGGCAACCACATCTGCACACAGTATTCAAGATGTGGATGTACCATGGATTTATATAGATATAATATGAGATTTTTCTGTCTTATTCTACATCCCTTTCCTACTGATCCCCTACAACCTGTTAGCTTTTTAGACTGCCACTGCACATTGAAGGGATGTTCCCAGAATACTATATACAATAACTCCCAGATCTCTTTATGGAGTGGTAACAGCTAAGATAGACCCCATTATTTTCTGTGCCTGGTCGGGATTACGTGTTCCTACGTGCATCTAGTTTGCAATGATCAATACTGATCAATCTCATAAATATCAATTGATTAATATCAACATTATCAATAGTGTCAGTTTCTGCAAGGCCTCTAAGTATAGCCCCAAGAAGATATTATTAGAGGAATCTAATCACAAGGTGACAAACATATGAATAAATGAGGCAAGGACTATCTTGGAGAGAAAATATCATATGTTTTTTTCACCAAGGCCAAATGAGAATGTGCTCCTAATTATGGCTGCTCCCTGAGCATCCAGGAACAGCCCAAGATCTATCTACAACATCTAAGTCATGCATCTGGACTACAGATGGCATTTAAACTTCCCTGGTCAGAGGAACCAATATAAATCCCACTAACTCTTCTAGTAGCTTGTACCAAGCCACCAACATTATTTTACTCTTCTCTACATGCACAGTAATTCTCACCAAGTCTTACATTTCTGTCGGGGGTATTTACTCTAATTCTCCAGTCAAACCAAAAGGATAGAGATGTAGAGCAAGTGGTCATGTGCACCCTGAATGTATTTCAACCCATATTTTTTCACTGTCTCTCCTACTTACCTCTTCTACAAATTGAATAGGAAGGGTAATAATATAGATCTACATTGTACTTTTCAGGAGAGCACTCTTTAGTTAGAGAAATAAGTACCCACAAATAAGTGAGAGATGGGAGAGGAACCAATCAACTCTTGCTAGGTTCCACAACCAAATCAACAAAACCTTATAATCAGCAATATCAACAGTTGTTGACAAATCTAAAATAATCATCACCCTTTGCTAGAAAGAGATTCTGAGCTAATCCAGTCAATGCATACCATACCCAAATGACTTTGGTCAAAGAAATCAGAAGACTTAAAAAAACCACAAGAGTTGCTAAGCCAGAATCTACAGAATGACTTTTCCATCCCTGCAAAATGCGAGATTTGTTATTGGTCAACAGTTAGGTAGAATGTATGTATCATGCAGTGGTTTCTTAAGCAATGATCTTCATCAGCTATACAGACAAACTCTGTTTCAATAGGGTTAGATTCCAAAGAAGACTTTCATCCCTGGAGCTATAGCTGTATCCTTCTTATTTCCTCTATCCCAGGCCACATGGTAAAGCATGGCGGCCTAGGAAGGAAAACCCAGTTACAACTACTTTAAAAGACTATTCCATAGATGAAATTACACAATCCATTCTCCAGTTCATGTAACAGAAATAAGTTTTTTCAAACAACCCAGTAATTAATGTTTCCAGATGCACAATTTATTTTCATTACATGAGAGACTAACTATAGTATTCCACAGCTGCTGTGGTCTGCTGTCAATTTTCAGCCACTTCCAGGAGGGTTTTTTTTGTTTGTTTGTTTCTGTGGTAATACCAGCAGAAAAAAAGTCTTAACCCATAAAAAAACAAAGGCCCCATAATCCCATTGCTCTGAGGACTTTTTTTGTCAGAAATCATAAAATACCAAACAAGTCTCAAGCCTGCTTTTATCACAGTGCTGTGCAGATTAGATTACTGAAAGAAAAGATTCAAAAGCTAATTTAACTTGCAATATTTTTATACTAAACAAAAAATCCTTGCATGTAATTTTCTTTAACCACAAACATACTCTAGAGTCTGTAGAGGGCCTACAGCAAACTCGGAAAGGCAAATAAAATTATAGTGTTCCAGTGTGCAAATTCAACTCACAACCAACAAAATATTATAAAGGATTCCATAGCTTTGAATTCTGCTCTCTAACAACAGAGTTAGCATCCCAGCCTGTTACATGCTGATTAATGAGTTGTGGAAAAAGGAGCTCATTCTTCTCTAAAATATCAATGGGTGGGAGAGGTGGGTGGCTTGATGCAACCAATTCCTTCCTTTGGAGGAGATGAGTATGTTACCTCAGAAATTCATTCCAAGCACCAATAGTTTTAAGTCAGTGGTCATCAACTAGTAAATCAGGATCTACTGGTAGATTTTGGAGACTCTGACAGGTGATTCTTACAGGTTTGGCCAGGAAGCTATCAAGTGCTGGCAATTCAGTTGCTCCTGTACCCGCTGTCATGCTGTTCCTAACCTCTGCCTTGAAGGTGCCCCCTTTGAAGCCTCCTGCTTGCTGTGCATGGTGTGGGAAGGAAAAGGGAGAAGGGGAAGATGTCTGAGTGTCTCTTCTCCCCCCACTTCTGTACCTTATCTCTATACACAGAGGCTGTGTCTACATTGGCACCCTTTTCCGGAAATGCTTAAAGTGTCTACATTGGCAGGATGCTTTTCTGCAAAAGCACTTTTTCCGGAAAAGCGTCCGTGGCCATTGTAGACGCACTTTTCCGGAAAAAAGCCCCGATCGTCATTTTTGTGATCGGGGCTTTTTTGCAGAAAAGACTACTGTGCTGTCTACACTGGCCCTTTTCCAGAATAGTTTTTCCAGAAAAGGACTTTTGCCCGAACGGGAGCAGCACAGTTTTTCCGGAAAAGCACTGACAATTTTACAGTAGATCGTCATTGCTTTTCCGGAAAAGCAAGCGGCCAGTGTAGACAGCTTTCAAGTTATTCCGGAAAAGCAGCTGCTTTTCCGGAATAAGTGGCCCAGTGTAGACACAGCCTCTAGAGAGAAGGGGCTGGAGGGAACTTGGCGATGCAAATCTCTGTCACTCTCACACACTGTGTATGTCTCTGTCATTCTCACAAACCCACACTGTCCTTCACTCTCATCTCCCGACCCAACACATACGTGGGTGGTTGTTGTTACTTATTTCTGCTTGCAAAGTGAGTTATTTTTGGTTTTTGACTGGTCTGTGCATTTCATAATTTTCATTTCTCTCTTACGCTTAATTTAATTCTTTGAGCAGTGAGTTCTAAAATGCCTAAACTGTCATGACTGGAGTAATTATCCCTGGGGAAACTGCTGCTCCTGGAAGTGGCTGGCATGTCCCTACAGCCCCTGAGAAAGGCAGAGCAGGGGGTCTCCACATGTTGTCCTTGCCTGCAGACACCACTCCTGCAGCTCCCATTGATCAATAATGGGGAGCCATGGACAGTAGAAGCTGTGGGCTCAGTGCATGTAGATGAGGGGCAGCATATGGTGCCATGGAGCCATTGCTGTGCATGCTAGATGCTTTCAGGAGTGGTGCAGGGCCAGGGCAGGAGTAAGCCTGCCTTAACCCTGCTGCTCCACCACCTAGAAGCTGTCTCAATTAAATGGTGCCCAGCCAGCATCTACTTCTTGAACCCTTATCCCATCCCTGAACCTCCTCCTGAACCCAACCTCCTGCCCCAGGCATGAGCCCCCCTGCACCCAAACTCCTTCTCAGAGCTTGCACCCTGAAACCCCTCCTGGACCCTAATCCCTTGCCCTGGGCTAAGCCCTGAGCCCCTCCCACACACCAAATTCCTTGGCTTAAGACCAGAGCCTGCACCTCAACCCCCTACTTCAGCTTGATGAAAATGAGTGAGGATGGAGGAGAGGAAGAGGAACAGAGTGAGCAGGGGGGAGGCTGTGGAGAAGAGGTGGATCAGGGGCAGGGCCTCAAATAAGGGGCAGGAAGAAAGTGGAGCAAGGGTATTTGGGTTTGAGGTAGATCTTACATTGCACTTAAATTGGAAGAGTGATCTTGTGGTTAAAAAGGTTGGAAACCACTGGTTTAAGTCTTATATATTTCTCTGATTCTGAGTCATAGGTAACAGAAAATCCAGCTGCTGTTACTGGTATATTGTCTGTAATTATGATAAGATGAATATTTATGACTGCATATTAATACCAAGTCAGAAAGAATTGTTCAATCATAACATGCTCATCACACAAAAAGACAATTACATACAAGAACTTTTTAGCCCTACACTGCCCCCTTTGCACTGTTCCTGACTAATCAGCCATTTGAGGAAATCTACAGGAAATGGAGTCAGCAAAACCTCAGCACTTGTCTGAACTTCACAGTGGATTGACTCTGCAACAATCAATCCACCGACCATCAATTTATTGCATCGGCTATAGATGCGATAAATCTATCTCCAAAAGCGCTGGTACTCCATCAAAGCCAGAAGAACAGCCAGCATCGACAGGAGAACAGCCCTCGTCAACCTTACTGCACACAAGATACCATGGACAGTATGTCAACTACAGCTACGCGATTGTGTAGCTGAAGTAGATTAATGGTGCAGGTGAGTGTAGACTGCTTCTTTTTGTTGTCCTGCTTGAGTGTCTCTGTATCAGTCTGGCAGTCCAAACACACTAACTCAGAGGCACTGCTAATCACTGGGCATCATTTCTCTGGATTAGAAGTAACCCAGGATGTATTGCTCATTTTGAGAAAAACCATCTCCATGGACCTTGGCATCACCATAGTATTGTGCCCAAAGCACACAAATGGAGACAGCTACTGAAGCCACCTATGACTCATCTATTGGTAGAAGTAATGAGGCTTTTGTCCTGCTTTCTCATATTAAAAACTCCTGTTTCTTCTAATTAGTTATATTTAGTTAAACCCAACCAGAACTGCAATTAATCACATAGGTTTAGAAAATGTAATCTACTCCTTACATTTGTAACTTTTTTCCATGTTATTTTCTTGAATATTATTAGAGGGGGAACTTTTATCAACTCTATTTTATAATCTTCTCACAGATGGTATAATTTGAACTACTGATTTTTGGTTCTTATAGTCCACTCCAGACACATCAGAGCCCTTTTCATTCAGTACTCATCTATGATGGAGTATGAACCTTTCAGTGAAACACCCACAACTTGAGTTAAGGCTGGTCAAAAAAATTCCATCAAAACTGTTTCTACAAGAGAAAATGGAGTTTTCAAGAAAATATTTTTAAAGTGCTTTCTTTGAAAAAGTTTATGTTTTTTAACCCCCTCAGCATAGTATGTTTAAAAGAATTTCCTCCAAAACTGTATTTCTACAAGGAGGAGACATATATATATCATGTTATAAAACAAATACAGATTTCCATTTAGCTGAAAAATCCATTTTAAAACTATTTCTCATGGGGAATAAAAGCAGGCTAAATTATAGTGAAAAAGGTATGCAAACTCACCATTCATTTTGTAAACCTTGTCAACCCCCAAACAGTTGGTTCAAGAGATTCATGAAAACATAAACTCTACAAGATTCATCCATCTCCAGTTGTAATTATAGCATGTATCAATCATCCTGTTTATGCATTGTATATATACACGGAAGACATTTGCAACAGAAACTGCTTTAGTCTAAATTACTCAGTACAGTAGTTTGTTTGTTTTGGAAAGGCTTCTTGGCAGAGAAAGCTAATGATAAGCTTAAGAAAACTTACAAGGACCCATTCTTGGCAATCAGAGTTTGTCTTTTTTCTCAGGGATTGAGAAGCAAATTGGAGCCTGTGTGCATGACTACCATCGACTAGCCAAGAGAAAGCACTCATTTTTTTTCCTGTTAGTAGCATTTATTTTCACATTTATTATTATTTTCTCTCACTGTTCATATTCCATTCCCCACTTTCACCCTTTGCAACTGTATAGTGGTTTTCATTCAATGGTCAGCAGGCCAATTGGGCAAGTCATGGCTCAACAGTCCCGCCATCCCCCATAGTCCTGGGGAGGAGGTAAAGGGATCCATAACCTGGCCCATGTATAGTCATGATCACTTCTTCCTGCTGCAAATGGCCAGCCTCCCATGAGTCACTTCCTACATCCACATCTCTTTCTTCAATTTGGGGCTTGCGCACCCTCTCAGCATGCAGTTTGCAATCAGCCCCAACAGTTTAATTAGTCAAATAAGCATTCCTCAACTCTCTTCCTAGTGCCCAGTAATCTTCCTTCAGCAAGGAGCAAGAAAGGGGAAAAGGTCAGTCCTTTATCTTCCCGGTTGGGTCTGGCTATAGTCCAGACTACTTCTTGTGGATCACTTTGCCTCTAAATTCTGCAACCCACCTACTCCTCCTTCATTCTCTTCTCTCTCCCTGCCACCCCCAGACTGACCGAGTGAGTCCCCTTTGAACAGATCTTCCATTTGGACTATGCTTCACAGCTCCTGAGACGACGGGCAGGACCCACTTTGCCCAGTACTGCTGTTTTATTCCCTGCAGTTAGACATCCATGGCAGGCTCATACTAGCTGACTCTGGCTCACAGGGATCACACTAAGGGATTGTTTAACTGCAGTGTAAACATTTGGGTTTGGGTTGCAGGCAGTGGGGACCACAGATTCTCTGGGCCCTGGGCAAGATGAGGAGGTGGCTAGTTCTGTGCCCCTGGAAGATGTGAGGCCTCAAGCAGAAGGAGCAGGGCTGTGACTAGCTTCCCTCAGGTGGCCCTCTGGCCCTGAGCATGCTGCACCTACCACAGGAAACCCTCAGAGCTGCCTGAAGCATGCCATGTGGGGCTCCAGTGTCAATTTAAAAGGCCTAGGGTTCCAGCCGCCACCACTGCTGCAGTAGCAGTGGAAGTGGCCAGGAGCCAGGAGCCCTTTTGAATTGCCAGGCCCTAGGCTGCAGCATACACTCAAGACTCTGTGAGATCATATTATCGCAGAGTTTGAGATGCAGCCTGAGCTCAAATATCTACATTGCAATTGAAGAGCCCCTTTGCTTGAATCAACTGGCATGGGCCAGCTGCAGGTTTTGAATTGCACTATAGACTCACCGTTAATCTCTGTATTGGGTCCGTAAATGCTATCACAGACCCTAATGCAGGTTCTGCACTTCTGTTTGCCTATCCTGATTATTTACCCATTTTACAAAAACAGGTGTAGATGAACCATCTTAATGACCGTGCTTCAGTGTTTGCATCTTTTATGCCCCTATCAAGTGGCCATTTCCATATTTTGAAATAATTTTTCAGGTATGCAAGGTATGATTAATTCTGATTATTTTTCATATTGTTTTTCAAGATAAGATGGATTTGGACAATTCAGATGTATTTAAAAAGCATTACAAATATGTTGCTTAAACCCCCTGCCACCACTTGAAACCAAACACTGAATAGGAATTGTATTGCTTTGGGGCAATTTCATAAATGTAAACACAACTTGTTCTATTCTCATAAGAAAAAATATTAAATTGCAAGAAAGAAATCATTTGGAAGAGTCATATAATGTCCTCTGGTTTATACCAATGTCCCTAATGAATGCTCTACATTTTCAGAAAATAGGGTTATGAATGATCAGTATATTTGTTAACGTACAGTTTTATTGACAGTGTATGCACTCCACAGTGGCATCCAGAGGTTGTGACTGTATCCACTCACATACTGATGATGGTAAAGAAGGCAGTAGGTGTTTTGCTTCTTTAGAACTCTAGGTCTCCCATAGGGCAAAGTATAAGTTTCCACTTTCTTTACTAGAATGTAAACAATAGTTACTGAGTTTTTTACTTGTGAAAAGACTTTTCTTGGCAGAAAGGCATATGGAATGAGGACTAAATATACGCCAAACAGAATGATATTTTAATTGATTAAAATATGTACAATCTAAATATAAAATGTTTATTAAGGATTTGTACTTCTGGATATTTGAAATTGTGGAACAATATTTTTCATGGTATGTTTAAAACATAAGTTACTCAAGAGTGACAGAGCAAATATCACAAAAAGCCAGGCCTTGATTTTCCTCTAATTTATGGTAAGTTTACACTGATATAGTTCTGTGGGCTTCAGTGTGTCAGTGAAGTATAAATCAGGCTCTATCTGATAATCCAAAATAATCCAGTTATGCCCCTTCTTCCCCAGATGAAGGGCAAGAGATGGCCGAGAGGCTGGGAACAGTAGTTTTATCTCCTGTTTTGCTAAAGTAACTTGGGCCTGACCTAAAACCCACAAAAGCCAGTTGGCATCTTTCCATTACCTTTAATGAGATTTGGGTCAGTGTCCTAAAGAGATTCTCAGCCAACCTCTTCTCCATAGCAAGGAAAGGGAAGGGAGGTTATTAATTATGGGCTAGATTTGTTCATCTTAACCTATCTTCATTAAGCACTTTATTCTGCAAAGAGTCCCACTGAGATCATCATATAAAATAAAAAAACCCAAGAGTGTAGACTTTAGATCACCCTTGCTCCTTTTATTTCTAACAACTTACTTGCTTCGGAGGTGAGATTTAATCTTTGATTTATTGCTTCCCAATTTGACATCTGTAAAATATAATATTAAAGGATTGTTAAGAAGAATTCATATTCTGATTAAAAATAGAACTCTGGAGCCATTACTTACTTGTAGGGCACACTTGCATCCTAACTGATCCACAGGAGTTGATGTGGTAAAAGGGCATGAAGAAGGAGATGATTCTTCTTTTGACTGAGATGGATTATAGAAAGGTGCCTTCAGAAGATGATTTAAACTGCCATGAGTTCCATTGTTTGGTACAGGCTGAATATGCAGCACATCTGATTAAACAGGTTACAAAACATTTGAAAATTTTGCAAAAACATCCTGATGCCCTACAGAAGAAAATACCATGAATTTTATTTGCCTGGCAGCTAATCCTTAATGCATTCCTTCTAAATATGACAGTACTATTTCAATTAACGGAAGTGCTTGGGTAACCAACCATAAATGCACATGGATAAATGAAATGCCAAATAATAAAAGGTTGAGTTATTCAGGATTTAACAAAAACAAAAGTAAATATTTAAAATCTAATCCAGAAGTGCAACAAACAATTAAGAAACTGTCTAATTAACCAATTCCTTGTAAGTCGGGCAGTTGAGCTTGCAATTTGTTAAATATGAAAGGACTAATACAGTAGAACATATTCTACAGTATAACAGCTATATGCTACATCTTATGTAAAAATTAAGAAGTAAGATGTTGCAGGTTGGACATTTCTGGGTAGTTTTTTATAGTTTCAAGTGGTGGTATATGCAGAAATTCCAATGATTTTAACCACGTGCTAGGTCATTATTTGAGATGGTTAAATTATATTATGAGGCATACTGGAATGTTTAGTTTTATGTGATCATTAAAAAAAATTACAGAAAATTACAACCTCAAACTTTGGGGTACAGTGGCCTAGCTAAAATTCTGACCAACAGCTGCAACTATTTGTAATGTTCCTGTCCCAAGATGACCACCAGGAGCTCCCATCTGAGCTCATGCGTATTTGCAGCTCATTGCTCATATAATTGTTAGGAGCACTATGCAGCTAATGAGTGTGGGTGAGGTGAGACATTTAGTACAGTTTCTACTAATCTTATGTACTGTTTGTCTTACTTATCTCAAAATTCATTAGTATCTGAAAACCCACTCATGCATTACCAACTGCAACACAAGTTGTCTATACTCACCACACATTAGATTATAAAGCTCAATGTTTTCAAAAGGTTCCACTTCAGTTTTTTCTTTAAAGCTTGGGCCATATGCTATGAAGATAGCCTGAATTGTAATAATAAAAGCTGTTATCTCAAGGAATGCAACTAGACAGGAGTTAGACTGGAAGAGAACTAAGAGTATGGGGCAGATTCTGCACTCTGTCACAATAGTTAAAATCAGTGGGTTTATTCTGATGGAAGAGAGCAGAATTTGGTCTTTCAATAACATGTCTTATGCACCTAATTACAAAAGGAATTTACCAGCTTTAGGTCACAAACAGGTAGGCACCTCCCTATAACCAGGGCTTCCTAGTAAAGGGGAGGCCACCAGCACCCGAACTATGTCCCCCACCTTTGCATCACCCTTTATCGCCAATCCTGCACCTTCATACCACCACCTTCTCCTGAGGCCCTGCTCCCAAACTACCTCTTCTCCCAAGACCTTGCTTACTTTCCCCCATCTCTCATCCCCACAGCCTGTATAAAGGTAGGGGCATGGTTCACTGACTCCCCTGTTCCTGTATACTCTGCCTGCAGTCTATACTCGGGCACATATCTCCATCCGTGAGAGGGTCATGGCTGATTACATACCCTTGTCAGTACAGTGTCTCCCATTAGCTATCTTAGGCTATGTCTAGACTGCAAGCCTCTTTCGAAAGATACTTTCGAAAGAGCCTCTTTCGAAAGAGAGCATCTAGACTGCACGTTGAACTTTCGAAAAAGCGGCTTGCTTTTTCGAAAGAAAGCATCCAGTGAGTCTGGATGCTCTATTTCGAAGAAGCCCTATTTACATTGAAGAACGCCTTCTTTCGAAAGAGGAACTTTCGAAAGAAGGCGTTCTTCCTCGTGAAATGAGGTTTACCGCCATCGAAAGAAAAGCCGCGTTCTTTCGATTTAATTTCGAAAGAACGCGGCTTGAGTCTGGACGCAGGTGAGGTTTTTTCGAAAAAAGGCTACTTTTTTCGAAAAAACCCCTGAGTCTGGACACCGCCTTAGAGGCTGCCCATTGAGGGTGTGTCTAGACTACAGGGTTTTTTCAAAAAAAGTGGCCTTTTTTTGAAAAAACTTCCCCTGCATCTAGACTGCCATTGCATTCTTTCGAATTTAAATCGAAAGAACGCAGTGGTTTTTTTGACTGCAGTAAACCTCATTTTATGAGGAAAAACGCCTTTTTCGAAAGTGCTCTTTTGAAAAAAGGCGCTATATAATGCAAATTGTGCTTTTTCAAAAGAGAGCATCCAGACTGCCTGTGTACTCTCTTTAAAAAAGTGGCTTGCTTTTTCAAAAGTACTGGTTGTAGTCTAGGCACCCTTTTTCGAAAGAGGCTTTTTCAAAAGTATCTTTCAAAAAAGCCTCTTTCGAAAAAGGATTGCAGTCTAGATGTAGTCCTAGTGTACTAACTTTGTGAATTGCAGTCTGAGGTGCCTATCTGTTCACATGCATTCTATAGGGAGCCTAGGCATCTAACTTAGGCTTTCAGAATTGCTGTTTTGTTCCTGTGATTTTCCAGGGCCTACAAGTTACAATCCCTATGTGAATCTAGCCCTAAGTGTTTTAGGCTCTTATGTCCTATTTTCAATATTGACTTAGGCAATTTAAACCTCACTGAAAGATGATTAGACTTACACTCCTAAACACCTAAAGTCACTTTTGATAATGAGCCTGAGGCTTTTAAGTCACTTAGGGTGTGTCTAGACTACAGAGTTTTGTCAACAAAACTATACCCTGCGTCTACACTACCGCTGAGTTCTGTCGACATAACGTCGACAGAACTCAGCAGTTTTGTCGATGCTGGTAAACCTCATTTTATGAGGCATAACGCCTTCTGTCAACAGAGTTCTGTCGACAGAAGGTGTTATTGCATGTAGGGTTGTGTCTAGACTATAGGGTTTTGTCAACAAAGCAGCTTGCTTTGTCGACAGAACTGAATGTAGTCTAGACGCTCTTCGTCAACAGAAGCTTTGTCGACAAAACTTCTGTCGACAAAACTTCTGTCGACAAAACTTCTGTCGACAAAACCCTGTAGTCTAGACGTACCCTTAGACACACATGGAAGAATGAGAGAAAAGCCTATTCTCGCTTACAGACAACCCCCCAATCTGAAACGAATTCTTTCCGGTAACCATGCTACACAACCACATCATAAGCATCCAACCATGGTGTCAACTCTGCCCACATATCTATACAAGTGAATTCATCACTGGAGCCAACAACATAAACTACCAGATCAGAAGATTATTTAACTGCACATCCAATAATTTGATCTATGCCATCAAATGCCAGCAATGCCCCACTGCTCTATATATTGGACAAACTGGATAGTCCCTATGGAAAAGAATCAATGGACACAAATCAGGTATACATAACGGGACATACAGAAACCTGTTGGGGAACGCTTTAATCTTCCTAATCATTGTTTAAAAGATCTTCAAGTGGATGTCTTGTCACAAACCAATTCTACTAGCCAAATACACAGAGAGGCATTAGAATTACAATTCATCTGCAAGTTCAATTCTCATGCTAATGGCCTCAGTCGTGATGTGGGATGGTTGGGACACTACCAACCTAACATTCCATGAAGGTGCAGAGAGCTCTTTGTGTAGATTCCTGTGTTAGGAAGGATATTATCCATTGACTCTGATTCTTATCTGCTTCGTTTTAACCATCCAATTTTCAGGTGCTCCCTGATTCCCAGTTCTACCTTCCTGTTTTTCTCTTTGACATTTCCATACTCTCTGCTTCTTGTTTCCCACCCCCCTTCTCCTCCTCTCCTATTTATTTTGGGTATGCACATCCTAAACTCAAAACTCCGGTCATCTGAAGAAGTGGGCTGTGCCCACGAAATCTCATGATACCATCTACATGTTTTGTTAGTCTTTAGGGTACTGCAAGACTATTCATTGTTTTTTAAATTTTTCCTGTTTCTGACTAAGCATTTTGGAGCGCCAGTCCTAGCCTGGCTAGCCAACCTTGAGCTCACATTAGTGCTCTAAAAAAAGCTGCATAGACACCGTTTTGTAGTTATGGCCCAGGTAGAAGCTTGGGCTCCAAACCCCACTCCTCCTGAGCTACAGACCAACCTGCAACTCAAAGTACTGTCTGCACAGCCATTTTTAGAGCACTACCATAAGCACTGCAAACTCAACTCTATCAATCTGAGATAAGAAGCTCACTCCAAAATGCTGGATTTAATCTTTGTGAACATTTTTCTCTGCATGGCCTCTGTAGCTTAGCTCCATGATCTGGGCTGCTATTTATTAGTTTATTAAAATCCCAAACCACTGGACAGGTAATTTCAGTGGAATTTAGGATTCCAATAGAGGCCTGTGTGACTACTCTAAGAAGTTAAATCAGCGGAGCTACATTAATCAAGGGAATGTAACGCCCCACCTCCACTCCCACCCCCGACCATGTAAACACAGTGATACCCGTGGAAGAGGGCTTCTATTAAAATAGTCAGCTTGGTGCAGGGAGGTGATGTTCCTACACCAACAGAACAATGCTTTTTGATGATGCAGGGTAAGTCTATGCTGGTATAGTCTCTGTGGTGTAGATACACTCAAATATTCTCAGAGTTTTAATCCAAATATCCTTCCAGGATTTTCAAGTCATCACTTAAGCACTTATGTGCCTAAGAGTTAATGTGAGCATCCAAATGGAGGTTTTGGACATACTATTATAGCACTCTCAGAAACAGAGCACAGGGTGGATAAACAGATGAACAAGGACTGAATTCTGAAACAAATCTGTTACACAGAATGGCTTATTGCCAACGAAGAACAGAGAAAGCCAAACATGTAAATCTGTTTATCTTTTCCCATAAAACAATAACAGGAGGATGTCAAATGAAATTAAAAGGAACCACATTTAAAAGGGATATATGTACATACTTTTTATACTTAGCATAAAGGACCATTAAGTTGTGGAACTTAGTGTAGCAGGATATCACTGAGGCAAATAAAAGTGAATTATTTACATTTTACATGAATAATTATATAATATAATTTTAATTACGATTAAAAACTTTAGGGGCTGACAAGTCAATATAGTCAGGAAATAGTGTCAAAGTAGTACTGAACAATTAAGTGCATTATGGAAATGTCTACGCTTCTCTCAAGCATCCTGAACTTGATCACTGCAAGAGACAGGAGACATGTCCAGATGGACCAATGATCTGTTTTAGCATGGTATTTTTGTTCTTTTCTGAGGAAAGGGATTTTGTACTGACTAATATAGAAAGAATTCTTAATGTTTTCTGATAAGCACTTCTAAAGTACACAAACAGGATGCCGACAAAGGAAAATGTTATGCAAAATGCTCATTTGTTCTTACACATATTGTATCAGCAGAATGATTAATGTTCTTGATGAATACATTCCATCTGAAATGTAAATAAGCTGGAAAAAATTAGGCAATTTCGGATGATTATATTCTCAGGTGCTTTTAATATGGCTATGTGATTTCTGCAAACTTATGTTTCTCACCATGATGTGTTTAGTGTAGATACTGTAGTTTATAGGACTCATATTTTTAGATGCACTGAGTGATGATTAAACATTAGACTCTTAAGGCACGTCTAAACTACATTCCTCTTTCAAAAGATGAATGTTAATGAGGCCGATCAAAAATTCAGATGAAGCGTGGATTTACAAATCTTGCGTAGGTGTATGGGTTCTTTCAAAAAAGGTTTTTTTTTCCAAAAGAACCCCATCTAGACTGAGGTTTCTTTTTCGAAAAAGTGCTCTCATGTGATTATGCAAATGAAGCACGAGATTTGTATATCCGTGCTTCATTTGAATTTTCGTTTGGCTTTATTTACATTCCTTTTTCTAAAGAGGAATGTAGTTTACACATAGCCTCTAGGTGATACACAATCATAGGACTTGGCAAGCATAATTGAGGCTAGTCTGACCATTTGATCCTAGGTATATATGGTCTCTGTAGAGAGTAGATTTCCAGGGTTAAATGTCTGGATGTCAATGTAATAAAAGTCAGATTGCAAAAACTGTCATATACTGCACTGTATGGTTTATTTGCAATATGTAATTGGCTATACAGTGGAACATGAGATCTGAGAAGAAATCACCTTACCTCCATACTTTTAAGTTCATTGTCATAGCCATGATTACCTCCACCACAAAATGTATAATCTTTATTCCTAAGAAGAAACCAGTTTATATTGTAAGCAGCAGTAATACAAATACAATAATAATATCGGTTACCCCAGAAAAGTGGAGTTCTATCACCCCTGATAGAATTTTGCATAATATTTTGGTACTGATTTTCTATAACACAAGGCTGACTTTTGCAGAGGCCTCTGCTTTTCTTAAATCACGGAGGGTATGTCTACACTTGCACCCTCTTTCGATAGAGGGATGCAAATTAAGACATTCAAAATTGCAAATGAAGCTGGGATTTAACTATCCCGTGCTTCATTTGCATAATCATGTTATGGCACTACTTTGAAATAGCGCTATTTCAAAATAGAAAATGCGGTGTAGATTCGGTTATTTCGGGAGAACACCCTTCTTCCAAAATAACACTTATTACTCATAAAATGAGATTTAACAGTTATGAGGAATAAGAGTATGAGGAATAATAATGAGAGAAGGGTTTTCTCTCGAAATAACTGCATCTTAACAGCATCTGTTATTTCGAAATAGCGCTATTTCAAAATAGCGCCATAATGCAATTACGCAAATGAAGCGCGAGATATTTAAATCCCGGCTTCATTTGCAATTTCGAATGTCTTGATTTGCATCCTCTTGAAAGAGGGTGCAAGTGTAGACATACCCTCTGAGATTATATTAACCAGAAATTCACCCTCAGGATGCTAGCCTTCATACAGTGCATTTATGCTTCTGAAATAATCAGAGTACAAGGATGACCTCTGACCTGGGAAGTTCAAAACACCCACCAACTGCTAGTTTTGGGACTAGCTTTGCAATAGCCTTCCTTATATTCACATGTTCAAAAAAAGAGTTTTTATCTCTATATAAAATATATCCCTAAAGATTTGTGCCAGTTGGGCCAAAAAGTTCAAGCAGAATTTGCATCTGTAGTACATTTTCAACTGAAAATACAAATGGGATTTTAAAAAGTCTCATAATTTCTGACTTTCTGTGATTTAGCACCTTCATTTTTCCACCTGAAAATGTGTACACCTACATCATGTTCGTGATTTATTTCCGATGCCCTTATGAGTACACATACAATATACTGTTTTGAAAATCTACCCCCACGGAATTTATGGTGTGTGTATGTCTACAATATACACAGTTTCTGTACATTCACTATAATGGTAGCATAAATAACTACAACAGCTAAGATCATATAACTATTACCATTCTAACCATGCCTTTTTCAGTTAATCTTATCTTTCCAAATCATTCACTTTTTTTATATTCTTTTCAGGCTTAGTCTCTTCCCAAAGATGCCTTATCTTTTCAAGTCTGAGTAAAAATGAGGAAAATTTGGAGGAAATTAGACTTTCAGTATTACTTCCTCCCCCCTCCCCAATTTTTTGATAGCTCTGGCACTAGCATATCAGGAGATAGAAAGCTAACATTTGACAAGGTAAGAGTCCTCATCAAAAAGCATTTTGAATGTATCAGTGAAAACTGGTTTTGATGTGACTGAGTTATGAGTCTTTTAAAAATTGCAGCACTTTTTGCATGACAATTTCTGATTCATTGAGCATATCAGAAGCCAATTCTGGCAGCCCTATATGCTTAACTGATACAATGAGACATTTTGTTAAGATGCACAATGAACAAGGTGTTGATTTCCCTCACCTGCCATGTTGCTTTGAAAAGAAAACTCTATGAACACCACATAAAACAGTGGATACTTGGCTTACACAGATACACAACATCATGTCCTGTATATGTCCTCCTAAATATTCATCTAACAGTTTGGAAAGTCCAGTGTTCTAAGGATTAGCTATTGTCTTCACTGCACATAATGCAAGTCTTAAATGAAAAGCAAATGACACGTCTGTGAAGGAAATAAGACATCTTGAATCATAAGGGTAAGAATAATTTTACAGACATAATTTACCTAACAGCCAGCCACTGCCGGTCCACCAAAAGATGAACTTTGTCAATGCGAATGTTGTTAGCATAATGAAATCGCTTTGGCAAGTTGGGTGTCATGTAGGGTTTGAAATGCTGGTTGGATTTTCGGCACTGAAAAATAGGAAATGGTCCAATCGTGACATGACATGACATGACACTGAACACAAAAATATAATTCAACAATGGCGATAGATATTGTGGAGACTGGCATACTAAATATACTTTGCATATCGATTGATAGATAGAATAATAACATCTTCATTATCTTATTCCACCTGTTACAATATGCCTTTGACAAGATGTACCATAATATCTATTGTAAGTGTATCAGTCCTTCATAGGAGGCTGCTGTAAAGTTATCAATGAAGAAGTAATATTAAAGATATTTGTATATGTTATGGCTAATATTATTGACATTCATACTTGTAGTTAGTATACCATGTCACAGTCTACAAATTAGATGCTAAAGTTCTCTAAAAGTTAATGCTTTTCTGTGATCTTTTACCAGCTTACCATGTAATAAATAGGGAAGGGGAACATAACCTTCCACATGTCTATAAGGTATCATTTTGAAATCCTTAAAAAAAGGTCCAAAAACTGTTCCAAAGTGATTAAATCCAGTGGTTTTTCAAAACTCCCATGTGCTTTTGCTTCCCTAGCCCATTTTTTCAACAAAACCCATTAGCTCATGAGCACATTCCACAATGGTACAACCATTAGACATTTTACATTTTCTGACAGATTTTGTTGGGCCCTGGGCAAGATGAGAGGGGCTGGCTCTGGGCCCCCAGAAGAGGCAGGGCTTCAGGCAGAAGAGAAGGGGACTGAGGGAAACCTCCAGTGTTTCCTGGTTTTATAAACATAAAATGCTGGTGGCATTTTACAGGGCCCAGGGTTCCAGATGCTGCGGTTGCTGTTGTTGGCAGGGGCAGCAGTCAGGAGTCCCAGGCCCTTTTATATTGCTGGACTTGAGGGCAGCTGCCCTCGCAGCTTCCATCCAACCCCAATGGGGAGCTTCTTGTAAGATTTAGGAGTGATCTCAAATTGCCTTACCACAGAGTCCTTAAACAACACATAATCTAAGACTTCTTGTTCCCTTAGTTCATTAAATACTTCCCTGGCTTTTCCAGTCAACCTGATTAGCAGGGCAGGCATTCACTGCTCATCTGGGACCTCATGCAGAAAGCATAAGCATTCAAAGGTAGATAGAAATTTTTCTTTGTTTTCAGTAAATTTGTAAACAGAGCAAATCCTTTCTCAGTTTTTGCTATTGTGGAGGGGAAGAGCAGTTCCAGGCCGCAACAGCTTTCTCTACTCTTCCAAGATTTGCAGCTAAAGTCTGGTTTTTTCTTATTGCATCTGGTGGACCAGCTCCTCAGCAACCAGCCGTTCCATATTCCTTGAAAATATGGGATTCTCTTTATTTCAACAGCTGCTCTCTTCATATCAGCCATTGGTATGCAATTGGTCATTTTCAGTCTTTGTTCATATTCAAGTTGCTGTGTATTTGCTGCCAGCTGCATTATATTTCCATTCTATGAGAGCAGTGTTCCTGACTTCTGATTGCTGGCCACCAACAGATTTTTCAGCTCAGTGGCTTTTTTCTTAAAGCCCCTTTTGTGAATACAAATCTTCCAGGGTTTCAGAGGGCAGCCAAATTAGTCTGTAACAGGAAAAACTTACAAAACAACAAATAGTCTGGTAGCATTTAAAAAAACTAACAAAATATGCAGATGGTATGATGAGCTTTCATGGACACAGTCGAATCTGAAGAAGTGAGCAGTGCTCATGAAAGCTCATGATACCATCTACATGTTTTGTTAGTTTTTAAAGTGCTACCAGACCATTTGTTATTTTTAAATCTTCCAGGGTTTTTCTGTCAAGGCTCTCAATATACAACTCAGATCTTGCCCAATAATCATGCTATTATAAGAATGAAGGAAAGAAAGAAAAAAAGAAAGAAAGGCTTGTAGAAATGATGGAATAAACTGTCAGCTTGTTAAGTCTCAGGTTGCTTCCTTAGTCCCCTGCTTAGAATGCTCCCATTAGTCCATAGTCCAGGAGTTTCTGCCAAGTGAAGGAAACCCCATTGTTCTCACTGTAGAAAATTACAGGTAACAAGATGGTGTTTGGAGTCACATGGGTCAGTCACAGGTCTATGTATGATTCACTTAGGCTATGTCTACACTACAGAGTTTTTTCGGAAAAATGGCTGTTTTTCTGAAAAAAAACTTCACTTACGTCCACACTGCAATCATGTTCTTTCGGAAAAAAAAAATCAAAAGAACAGAAGGGTTTTTTCAACATTAGTTTACCTCTTTCTATGAGGACAAAGCCTTTCTGAAAGAGCTCTTTTGAAGAAAGAGGAAAAAGCACAGGCACCCTGGTGGCCACTCCATCCATAGTAATCACAGCTTAAATGCAAGATGCTTTTTCAATGCGCTTTTGCAGTGTGAACACTCTTTCAGAAAAAGTTTTTCAAAAGATCTCTTCCAGAAAAGCTTCTTCCGAAAGAAGCCTGCAGTCTAGACAAAGCCTTATTCAAAGCAGAAGCCATAACCCATTTTCCCACTAGTACATTCATAGGAAAGTCCGTTAAGTGTAGATAGACTTCTTCCATTGTGAGTGAAGTGTTCTTTGATGAGCTATTTAATTTGAATAGTTTCTTCAAGATGTGCAGGCTATATACCACAGGGCAAACATTTGAAATCTAGGTATAAAATCAATACTCATAACTTGACATACAAAAATGATACATGCATACAAATAGTATAATCATATTCAGCAAATCATTATTTTCTATTGAACTTTACTTGACATACTTTGTATAAATTTTGTTGCAGTTATATAACAGTGGTAGCAACAATGATCTACACGGTCATATTTTAATCAGAAAACATCACACTGCCTAGGTATGAACAAACAAAACCAACCCATTCACTAAACTGATAACTTCACTTTATAATTGACCACAACTGACTGGAAAGCTTAAGCTTTCTGAAATTCCTTAAAACCAGCATATATTTCTTATTTGAAATGTGTAATAGGAATGTTTTTTAAATAGTGATGCAACTGTAAAAATCCAGGAGCTCCTAATAATTCTGATTGGGAGATGCTGTGTTTAAGGAGGAATTGCTTGATGGTTACCTGTTCTGTTCATTCCCTCTGGGGAACCTGGCATTGGCCACTGTCATAAGACAGGATACTGGGCTAGATTTACCTTTGGTCTGACCCAGTATGGCTGTTTTTATATTTTAATGTCAATACTAGACCCAGAAGGTCAGCTTAAGGTGTGCAAATCCAGCTATGTAAATAACATAGCTGGACTCAGCATAACCTTAAAGCGAGCTTGGCAACGTCTTCACAGTGGGAGATCAATGGGAGCAAACATTCCTGTCAGCTTACCTCACTCCTCGCAACTGCGAGGATTACTGGTGCCAACCAGGGGCATCCTCACCACTTGATTTACAGGGTCTTTACTAGACCTGCTTAAATGAGTACTAGAACATTGATCTCCAGCACAGTACGTGGTGACATTGCCTAAGAATCTGGTCCAAGATCTTCAGCAGCTAGAGCTATGCACTCTGGTACAGGTTGAACCAGACCAGCACCCCTGGGACCTGACTGGAGCTGAATCAGAGAATTTAGTGAACCACAGGTGGTCAATATGCTCTAGCAGCATTACCAGCACTTCAACTGCTTACTGAGCTCTTAGAAGATATTTAGAAGTAAATTAGAACCAAACAGTAGCACAGAACGCTGAGAGCTGGAACCAGTGGCCATAAATATACTTTATGGAATCACAGGAAACTTGGCCACGCACATGAGAAGTGGACTTCCAACTAAGTAAAATCATGCCAGATCACGGAGGCTGCCAGACTAGAGAGGTTCAACCTGTAGTATTAACCTGTGAAATGAGAAGAAGTAAGCTTGGACAATGAAATAAGCTACTGAGATTGATAATATATATATATATATTAGAAAATGGTTCACTAATATGGCCACATGACACCTTTTATACATGCTATGACATAAGGTCATTTTTTAAACTCCACCTGGGATCCTCAGCAAGGGGGAAAAATAGAGGAAGCCATCAAATGATATAATAGAAAACACTGGTAGTTGGTGCAAGAAAAATGGAATGAAAGAGGCTAGGAACCCTGGGCTGGACTACTTATTCATAATCAAGTACAGAAAGAAAAGAGGAAATTCCGAAAATTCTGGGCAATAGCTATAGGGCAGAGATTTCACATCTCTTTTCACACACTCTGAATGGCTATTTGGATTATTTACTACTGGAAAACAATGAAATAATCCTGGATATCCAAATTCAACTTAAAGGTAAACAGAGATTCAAGCTGTTGTCTGAATATTCATTAACATGCAAAATAAGGATGTTAAGAAACAGGTAACTGGCTATTTGTGTAGTAAATACAATTTGTATCAACTACATGATTAGTTGATAAGGGAAGGTGCTCTGTCCCAGCTCGTGTTGGGTCCAGGAGGTACCCCTGCTGCAGCTCTGCAGTTAAAATGTAGTAGGAGCGGGGCACACAGGCATTTAACCCCTGCTGTATTTCTGCATTTAAACAGTAACATTCAGGAGTTCCAGCTTGTGCCAGTTCCAGGACCGCTAGGACTCTCTCCTGCCCCCCCTTCCCACACACACACCCCACAGAGACAGTACTGGGAGGAACTGGCTTTTAAGCCAGCTCCCCCCAGCACCAGCTCCTGCTTCCTCCTTGCCTTGCAGCCTCTGATATAGAGACAGTAAGGGGAGAGGGGGGAAGTGAATAGTCGACTTAACTACTCAATAAGCCCAGGCTTATCGCCAGTACCCAACTAGTTGTTTACATCCCTAATGCCAAAGCTACTTGCCATACTGTACTGTTGAATTATTCAGTGGGATTCAAGAAGACCTCAGGTGGCAACATCTTTGAAATATACATTATGACCTTATAATACAAGTAACACATTTAACATCAGCCATTAGATTTTTTTTCCATGTTATAGCAATTAATAATAAAAATATTAGAACACGCTGTCAACTGTTTTACCAATGAATACATGCTGACTGGAGAAATAACAGGTATTAAATGAATTACAAATGCACAAGTATTAATAAATCATTATGAATGAACAAGTACAGAAGTAGAATATGCAGGGAAAAAATCAAAAAGGCTAAGGCACAAAATTAGTTGTGTCTGGCAGGGGAAATAAAAGCCAATTAGACAAGGTTTTTAAAATACAATAAGATCAAGAGAAAGATGAAGGAAAGTGTAGGTCATCTCCTTAAAAGGGAAGGAGAGCTAATAACTGATGGTATCAAGAAACGTGAGGGGCTTAATGCCTATTAATCAAAATACCATAACAAGGAAATAAATGTACAAGAAAAGTTTACTCACTGTAAGGTTTTTAACAATTCCTTCAGAATCAACTGTTTAGGAAAACAGACAATACAGTAAGTTACATTCATGCTTCTTAAAATTCAAAGCATTGTGTATTTGCACTACTTTTACATCCACTTGTATTCTGTTTGTAAAAGTGAGCACCAAGTACTTGGTCAGCCTTTGTTGATTACCCAACCATGGACTTACTTGCTATCAGGACAACTAGGTAGGAACCCAAAAAAGATGGATTGCAAAAAAGCTGCCATGGTAGTATCTAATCAAAAGACAAAGCTGACAAATCACTGGAGAGACTCTAATTCATCTTTCACACTTTTGGCACGTCTACACTATATGGAAGATCAACATTGCCGCGGTTGATCTTCTGTGGTTCAATTTAGCAGGTATAGTATAGACCTGCTATATCGAACCCAAAGGGTACCCAAGTTGGCACTGGTACACCTGCTACTTATGAGGAATAAGGGAAGTCAATGGGAGAATTTGCTCCCGTCAGCCTCCCACTATGTGTAGGATGCGTCAATAAGATATGTCAATTCTGGAGTTGCATATCTTACTTTAACCTTTTCACGTAATGTAGACCAAAACTTTGAGAGACAAAGGTTATGATGACACCTGCAACTGAGTGACAAAACTTTTGTCTTTCAGAGATGCTCGCCCTCTTCTTCCCCAGACAAAGTTTCACCACAAAAAGTGTCAGTTTGAACAGCACTCGAGGAGCGCTCTCAGGGCTACTCATGGGAAGGCTACTCATGAAAAATAGAAATGTTTTGTGGAGCCAACAAACAGCGGCTGCACTGCCCAATTTTTAATGACAGAACTGTGTTGACCCAGCCCTGTGCTAAAAACTGCGTAGTGTAGATATAGCCAGAGACTATATCTTATTAACATGTGTTTTTGAGTTTGTTTTTATTTTTCCTGAACACTGCTTCTTTAGGGAAGGCAAATATTTTTTTTAGGGATAACAAGATGACCTCAATAAACAAGGCAATATTTACATAGTCACATAAGTGTCAGCATTACATATGCACAAATAGCATGGTTTCAGACTTACATGTAAAGTAGTCTTCTGGAACATTGTAAGCCCGAATGCGAGCTGCAGGCCCATCGTAAATGTAGAAATTAATGTTATTAAAATAATCTGTCATGTATTCTAACTGGTTGCAGTAGGTCTTATCCATTCCTAAAACAAGAACATATAATATGTATTTTGTTGTACTAGAAATGGCAATATTGACAAGACTATGATAGTTTATTAAAATAGTGAGCATGAACACCAGACATAAGAGAAAGAATAAACAAGGCTATAGTAGAGCAAATACTGAAAAGTTAAGTACAAAACTTTATACAGTACCATGATCAGCCAAAACAATGAGATTTACACATTTGTGCAGGTTTCTCTGTTTCAGTCCTTCCATTAACATTCCCAATGCCTGGTCTGCTAACTGCAAAGCTTTAATGACCTAAATAATAAATAGTTTCATTAGACTTTCTCTTTGTTATTGATTTCAATGCCTATAGTTAAAGTATTAGACTGTATAAATGGAGTGGGGAAAATAAGTAAGTTTCTCTATCATCTTTCTACACTTAATTTTTTCTTAGTTTTTGAACTCAGAAATAATTCTGTCAATGTCACTGAATTTCATTAGTGCAAGTACCTTCCGACTCCACAAAACAAAGCATGGTTTCTCCAAATAAAGGAAAACCCCCAAACCAAACATGCTGTTTTGCTACACTACATTAGAAATAGATTTTGTATAATAGATGCCAAAACTTGTGTTTCACAAAGTGCCAGAGTCAGGTCAAATTTGGCCCCAGATGTAGCATTTAAAAATAAAATATTCTTTTATAAAAGCAAAGATCTTGAAATACCGATAAGGAAATTATTTTTCTTGAATGTATTATTTTAATTCTGAGAGTCTCCCTATAATATCTTGTAATGATGCTTATTGATAAATGTATCGGTAAATCACTTCCATGAGGGGAATAGCCCTGTCCCCACTGGCACTGTACAGCACTGTAACTTGCTGCACTTGGGGAAGGGTGTTTTTTCCACAGTACAGCTACAGCGCAGTGAAGTGGCAGTGTAAACAAGCCCTTTAGCCTCAGTCTACACTTTAGTGCTGCCTTGGCAGCACTTTAAAGTGAAAGTATGGCCACAGCACTACGTAAATGACTAAAACAAGGGGTGTAACTCCCACCATTGGAAGTCCATACACTGTGTGCTTTACAGAACTGTAATTTGCTATGCTGGAGTGTGTGTGGTTTTTTTACAGCTCTGAGCAAGAAAGTAGCAGTACAGTAAAATGGCTACATCCTTTAAAATACATGAGCATATGTATTTGGTCTGATTCTGCTTCCTGTTTACAGCATAGCTTGTGTAATTAAGTTACAACATATGGGATAACTAAGTTAAACCATAGATTTTATTTTTCTCTCTCTTTTTAAAAAAGAAAGGCCATTTTTCTTGAATAGTTGGAAGAACAAAAGACAGAATGAAATATTTATCACAGCATAAACTGAGAGAACAACAATAGCTTTGATTCTGTTCACACAGGAAGTTATGAATAAACCTAGGGAATTTTTTTTAGACAAACAGTTTATTCCCTGAAACACACACTTTCTGGTCAACCACAACTATTTGTGAATTTGGGTCAAATTCAGCTGAAACTTGTTTTGGCCCCCAAAAATGAAAAATAAATTAAAAACATGTCAGACTGTTTTATTGTGTTATTTTCTAAATTAAACATATTGTCTTTTTATTATTAAACTGTGTTTCATTGTGAAATGTCACTAGATTTATTTAAGAAACAAAAAACAATGGAAATGGAATGAAACAGGAAAATAAATTTTTGGCTCAGCCACTTAAAAAAAAACCCCACTTATTCATTCAGCTCTAGTTATGAAGAAAAATACAGTAATTTTTAGATTCTTATGATTTCTGATCTCATGATTCCACCATAAATCTTATATTATTCTGTACCTTTATTTATGCCTGGTCTACTTTGGGAGCTTACATTGGTTACACAGTTATATCCGCAAATATAAATCAGTATCCTGCAGAATTGCAGGGCTCTCCCAGGAACCACATCAGTGAAAAGAGCAGAACATGGAGTCACTGCTTCCAGGGGTCAGAGCCCCACGCCTGCTGCTTCTCTGGCACATCTGTAACACCCCCCAGGCCCAGCCACTGAGCTGACATCAGGCTTACTGGCTTGTCCCTGGATAGGAGCTACAGACAATTGTATAGAAAGGGTGAGGGAAGGGTTGCGGGTGTGGTCGGAGGTGGTACAGTTATGAAGGAGGAGCTGCTGGTGCAAGGTGTTGGCTTCCAGAAGTGACAGCCCCATATTTGGCTCCTTTTGCCACTTAGATTCATATTCATAAAAGGATTTAGCTAGCACTAAGAATTTGTCACATGGGGTGACAAACTCACTTCTGGGTTTCATTGTACCCATGAAAGTTCATGATACCATCTACATGTTTTGTTAGTCTTTAAGGTACTGTAAGACTATTGGTTGTTTTTTAAGTTTTTCCAATTACAGACTAACTTGGCTACCCCTCTGAAGCTTTTGAACTTGAAATGGAAGTTTGTCCTAAAATGTCCATATTTGAATCTTAATATCCTTCTTAGAAACGTGTGGGTCTGAATCTGAACCAATTTTCTGAAGCTCTGAGACTACAGCTCTTGTATTTGTACATGCAGCAGTGTTGAAACCATGACAGGGTGTGACTGAGTACCCCCAAGAGGCTAGACAGGATGAAAATAAGGGTGTTGATGGTTAACATTGTGTGCTAAATTCCACTCTTGAAAAATAGTTACTGTGCGTAATCAAATAGCATGTAAAGCAGAGTCATGCTAATCAAGACTCTGCAATCCCTTTATAACTATATACATTATTGTATACCATATTAAGGTAAAAAAAAAAACTTACTCCACCACTAACTGGTCCATATGAGTGTCCAGAACTATCAGGTTCTTCAATATACAAAGTATAGAAATCTGGCCTAGAGTTAAATCAAAGAAAAGATCACTGTGATTTTGGGAAAGTTTCTGTAAAAACTTTATTTATTTAAAAAGGGAAACACTGAATAAAATTTCAAACAAACAAAAAGAAAATCTTATCACAGTTTAAGCAGTTTTCTTTAAAACTACTTTGTACCTGAGCACAAACACATAGGCCCATATTTACAGAAGTGGTCTTCAAAGTTGAGCAGACACCCAAATTTAATAGCCATCCTGTAAAACCTGAGCCTACTGCCAGAATTCTTCCTGATTTACTCAGTGAGATTCCAGAAAATTTCATCTCATCCCCAACTGGAATGAGTTATTCACCTTACAATCCCTCACATAATAAATTAAAATAAAGCTTTTCATTCTTTTATCACAAATTCACCTGGTAATTCATGTCCCCATTCACTGCACAAAAATAATTCTTAAAATAATATCATGTAATTTACCCAATCACAAGCATAACAGGAACAAAATGGCCACCAACTGCTAACCTACAGTTCCCAGAACACTACCGGTCTAGAATCTGGGTTCACGACATCTTCCTAGTTAATAAAGTTCTGAGCATCCATCTATTGCAGGGCACTGACATTACAAGGAAATCCCATATGAGCACAATAAGGTAACTTTTTGACAAATGAGCTGAAGTCTGGATTACTCTGTATAATGTAAAATATTTATTCTTCCCACAGAAAACTCTTACTTCTTTGAAACACATATGTCCCCAAAAGAACAGGCTTTTTTCTCCCTGACTTTCTTCCAAGTGTTACTTGGATGTCTCAGAATTCATTAATACCAAAGAAAAAAGAAATGGTAAGCTATCAAGAGACAAAACAAACCCCAGTGTATACATTCCCATTCAGATATGTACAGCCCTCCCTCATAGTGTCAGGGACTTGGCTTACCTCTTTCATTTCTATTGCTCAATTGAGGAAGACAATAGGCACAGTCATAATTACAGCAACCCTTTATATACCAATAAATAATAACTGAGATAGCTAAATACAGCCTCACTTGTTTCATAAGATTATGAACATTATGTGAAAAATATGAGTGAAAATTCTTCTAGCATTTTTTAACACTGAATTGAATATTAGCAAGCTTTTACCTCTCAGATTTGGGACTATCAAGCCAGGTGAGTATTTCTGAAATTCTCTGTTGATATATAATTGATCTAAAAATGATAAATTAATAAAATAATTATATATTGTCAGCAACCATTTCCCAATACTTAAATATGCATTTTCTGACATCCAGGAATGCAAATGGTCCTGATAATTCATTTAGGACCTAAGAGTTGGATTTAAAAAGATATTAGGGATATGTTTTTGAATGTAAATGAATGAATGAGATACCTTACACTGTTTTATTTCCATAATATTTTAATTAAATGTAACTATTCTAATGACAGTTTATAAGGTTTGCAAACATGCTTAACTTTACACATGTACAAAGTTAAACAGGTATGTAAGAGTTTATAGGTTCAATGATTAAGTTTATAAAACAGACACATCTATCTCAATAGGTAAGAAAAACATTTCCTTTTACATATCACATATCTTCCAAGGGTAGGTACAGATATCAGAGTTGTGCTAGAGAAGGAGTGGGCACAGGGGGAAGAGAAGGGCAGGTGCAGGGGTCAAAGAGGAGGGGATAGAGGGCAGGTCCCCAAAGGGCTGAGGGGAGTGAGAAGGGCAGGAGCCAGGACAGCAGAGAAGGGTGAGGAATGGGGGTCAGCAGGCACCAGGGGAGCAGATGGGCTGAGGGGAGGGTGGCAGACATAGCAGCAGAGAGAAAAAGGAAAGGTTTATAATATATTTATTAATAAATTGGTTGCCACTGTGGTACACATCCAAACAAGTGCACATTAACTCAGTACTGGTGCACAAGACACAACTCAGTCCGCTCATGGGTGGAAAATCATAGGGGGAATGCTGATCAGCACATCTGAATTATTACTTTCACATAGTAGTCAAGATCCAGGACCATGTAGCTTTGTAAATTCCAAATTTTCTTCCCCAATATTAAAAATTTCATTTTCAACTATTGTGGTCCAGAGAAATATACAGTGTAACAAGCCTGACATGAAAGTCTTGGTACCACTCCAAGTCCTCTTTCCACTTGACTTTCCAAGAACTCAGTTTGACTCCAGACTTCATTACACAGATGTCTTTATTTAGCATATAGCAATGCAGGAGATGGATCGGGATAAATCATAGATTAATATTTACACAGAAATCCTCTCTTTTATATACACTGACGCATCTCATTGCATTTACTACATACTTCATCAAACATTTTTTGGACTGGCTTAGTTACTCTGAAGAAACCTCTTTGTACAGCATCGTGGTGGCAGCTTGCAAAAATGTTGGTGGTGCCCAGAATGCCCAGAGCCTGCACCCCTCCCCGATTCAAACTCTTCCCCTCCCCATCCCACCCCATCCCACCTTCCTAAGGCTCTGAGAAACAGTTGGATGGGAGAGGAGCAGACAGGACCATCCCTCGAGTGAAGCAGGGCTTAAGGCAATCCCCCTTCCAGTGCCCAGGCACGGATTCAAAAGCAATCCCCCCATAAGCCACATCTCTGCTCTTCATCCCCATCTCCATCCCACCCCCAAGCTCTGCCCCATTCCCTCACCAAAGCTTCCTCCTCTAAACAATAGAGATGTAGCCCTGTTAGTCTGGTCTTGCTGAAACAAAAGACAGGACTATGCAGCACTTTAAAGACTAACAAGATGGTTTATTAGGTGATGAGCTTTCGTGGGCCAGACCCACAATTTGATCTGAGGAAGTGGGTCTGGCCCACGAAAGCTCATCACCTAATAAACCATCTTGTTAGTCTTTAAAGTGCTGCATAGTCCTGTCTTTTGTTTCCTCCAAACAACATCATCTGGGTGATTACCTCCCCTGCAGTCACCATGGTGGCAGGAATCAGAGCAGCCCAGCAACCTGCTCTGCCATGCTGCCCTCCGCTTCTCTGCGGTGGCTGAAAGTGGAGCACCTTGGAGCCAGGGCATTTTGCTTCCTGCAGTGAAGCAGAGCAGAGTGGGCTGAGAGAGATCAGGACTGGTCCTAACCAATTGGCAGCCCCGGGTGAGAGCCTGGCTCGCCCATAGGGTTGCCAGATGGTTTCCAAAAAAAATACCAGACAAAAATTTGTCAAGCCAAAAAAAAAAAAAAAGAGTAACCAGGGAAACCTAGGAGGAGGATTCGGGAGGTCGGGCCGAAATGTGGTCACATCCCGCCCCTAAGACCGGCTCTGTCAGTGGCCTCAATCAACCGTGTAGTTCACCTGACCCTAAGACCAGCTCTGGGTGTGGTGGAGCAGAGCAGGTTGCCGGGTCGCCCCAGATCCCACCACCACACTGAATGCAGGAGGCTGGCTCTTGCTGCTGCCCTGTGCTAGACTCCTCCCCCAGGTACTTCCCTGGGACCCCCTGCAGGACCCCCCCTCACCCACACACACACACAAATCACAGGGACAGTTCTGGGTGTAGGCTCTGGGAGGGGGTTTGGGGTGCAGGAGGGGTGCAGGCTTGGGGAAGTAGCTTGGCTGCAGGTGTAGGTCTGGGGAGCAGGCTCAGGGAAAGGATATGGATACTGGCTCTGGCCTGAGACACAGGGTGGGGGGTCTTGGGTGAAGGCTCTGGAGGAAGTGGAGTGTACAAAGGTGTTGGGAGTTGCAACACTTATGTGGGTCACCCCACTTCTGGTAATGGGTCTTTGGATGCACTCCCCCCTCCGCCTGGCCCCTGACCCCACTTGCCACCCCAGGGTGATTTAAAACACCTGTGCGGCCCCGTGCGGCAGGGTTAGAGTGACTTCTGGACACTCACTCACTCCAGCAGCTGGAGCTGCTCACTGAGACCTCCCCCTCCCCCTTCCACCTATGCAGGAACTCACATGCTGGCAGCCAGGTTAAGCAAGTGGCTGGAAGCCACTTTAACCATGCAGTTCTACCGGCGGAGCCAGAGCACGTGAAGGGCATATGCAGGGGGAGGCAGGGGAATGATAGGGGCAGGGAGTACAGGCAGGCAGGTATAAGTTTTGATGGAAATCTGCAGTGGGCCAGGAATATTCCTAGTGCTGGGGCACCATGGGCCCATATAACTCATCAGCTAGGTGCAACATGCTCTGTTCATGCACTGACTGTGCTCTGCCTACCCCTTATCTCATCTTTATATTACATTACCAGCTTATCATATTCATTATTAGATTGATTGTAAGTGATTCCCTTCATCTGGCCTTTCATATCTATTCTAGCTCAGACATCCTCTTGCTTATCTTCATAATCCATTTAATTAGTTAGCACAAACATTCTGTTTTCAGCCTGCTTATATATTAACCTCCCTAATCTCATCTTCCAATAAATGAGACATCCCCCATGTTCAATTATTCATGTCGACTTGGGCATCTCTACAATATATCCATTTCCTATAAAACAATAAGTGTGGAAAACATTGGCCTGTTGTGAAGATATTATGTGAGGATTCTCATTGTGAAAAAAAAAAAATCAGAGACAATACAATATATTTTGTAGATTTGCCTGGAATATTTTTGTGTGTTTTTGCTGGCTTGTTGTCCAATGGTAAACTGCCATTTTACTATAGATTAAAATTTTCAAAGTGATAGTGATGCCCATTAATTTTAGTCATTTGAAAACCTCAGCTTAAAATGTTAGATTCATTGTAAAAGCAGGATAATTTGATACCCAGACAAGAACTTCTTCAAGACAAACCCAAAAGAGAAAATAACAGAATTCCACTTGTTATTACCTACAGTCCACAACGCAAACGCCTCCAACGCATTATACACAATCTACAACCCATCTTGGAAAATGACCCCTCACTCTCAGAAGCCTTGGGGAAAAAGCCTCTTCTCACTTACAGACAACCCCCCAACCTGAAGCGAATTTTTTCCGGTAACCATGCTACACAACCATATCATAAGCATCCAGGAACCTACTCTTGAAATCAGCTGCGGTGCCAACTCTGCCAACCTATCTATACAAACGAATTCATCACTGGAGCCAACAACATAAACTACCAAATCAGAAGATCACTTAACTGCACATGCAGTAATTTGATCTATGCCATCATATGCCAGCAATACCCCACTGCTATATATATTGGACAAACTGGACAGTCCCTATGGGAAAGAATCAATGGACACAAATCAGGTATTCATAAAGGGAACATACAGAAATCTGTTGGGGAACACTTCAATCTACCTAATCACGCTTTAAAAGATCTTCAGGTGGCTGTCTTGTCACTAACCAATTCTACTAGTCAAATACACAGAGAGACGTTGGAATTACAATTCATCCACAAATTCAGTTCTCACTCTGATGGCCTCCTCAATCAAGATAACAGATGGCTGGGACATTATCAATCTAGCATTTAATGAAGATGCCAACAGCTCTTTTTCTGTGTAGATTCTTGCGTCAGTACCCTTCCTCTTTAACTGCTATCCTATCATCCTTATCTGCTTCTTTTAACTATCCATTCTTTAGGTGCTTATAGATTACCAGTTCTACCTGTTTGGTTTTCCCTTTGATATTTTCATACCTTCTGCTCCTTGTTTCCCAGCCCCTTCCTCCTTCTCTCTTCTCCCCTATTTATTTTGGATCTGCACATCCTAAACTCAAAACTCCGGTCATGTGAAGAAGTGGACTGTGCCCACGAAAGCTCATGATACCATCTACATGTTTTGTTAGTCTATAAAGTGCTACCAGATTATTTGTTGTTTTTTAAGTTTTATCCTGTACAGACTAACTCGGCTACCTGCTGATGCTTTTAATAATTAGTGTCTGTTTCTCAGAACTTCGTAACTAGTTCTAACACTTCCTGTTTATTAAAAAAAAAAACCAATTGCCACATTGCAGCTGAAGATTTTTAACTGTTCTGAAACTTACTTGTTGTACATTCTGTATAAATTGGGATATGTTCCATTAATAGGTACATCTGATCCAGGCCAAAAGAAGGTGCCAGCCTTCAAATTCTGATACATTGCTGTGAGCCAGATCTAGGTAGAGGACACAAATATTTTATTTTAAGCCATTCTCACTACTGCATAAGCAGATACAAGACAGTAGAGACAAGCCAAAATACAGATACAGAAAAATGCAAATGGAGAGCATTTTTTAGTTGTTTCTTTCACCTGCCCTACTGTTCCCTATTATAATGTTTTGTGATCTTATATATTATTCTTGCTTACAGGCTTTGAAGGAGAAATGTACAGGATTGAAGTTGGGATGTTGCCCTCTATTGGTTATTCACAGCTTAAAGAAAGTTGGGGTATTTCTATAATTGATGCCTAATGGTGGTGATCTTTTTGTTCCAATGATAAAGGCCTGTGGATTTGGTTGTGAAGAACGAAGGCCCAGTCTAAATTCAGCAGCAGGTACATATTTGTTTTATTATAGAAAGGGGATACATATTCCATATTTAGGATTTCAACAAGTCTTGTCTGAAGGCTGAGTGGATTCCTCATGAAATAACAACAATTATATATTTTTGCAATTTGCTGTAATTGCAATGTGCACAGCCAATGTTTTGTGCTGGATTTATATTTTGAGATTACCAGTAAAAGAATAATATCTATTTTAGATCAGTGCTAAAGTTATTGATTTGCAATGAAATATGCAATATTTATACTTAAGAAAATTCTTTGTTTATAACACAGGCAGTGAGAGATTTGTGATGTCTCAATTGCACATTTCCTTGCTTTGTAAATTATGTGAAAGGTAAGGACTCTTGTCCCTCAATAGCCTTGAACTGTTTGTTTGTTTTAAATAAAACTTAAGTTGTCACAATAGACTTTCAGACCTGATGTAAGGAGTTACTATTGCAATTTGTACAGCTAAGTCCAAGGAACAAACTCTAATAAAACTCCCAATCATCTCAGTGGTGCCAGCATTTTACTTTCAGTCTGAATATGGGCCAATATATTTTAAATTTGTTCACAAAGTATCAGTGCAAGATAAAGTTTTCAGATACAGAAAATAATTCATCTGTTAAAGTTCAAACAGCTTTTTCTCCAGTGCTAATGGCAAACCATCCATGAAGAAATCAGCAATATACACAGTCGGATATGGACTCTGGAGCCATTTGATTAACTTTGATATTGCACCGTTTGATATTTCATGATTTGACATGAGCAAATCTATGGGCTAAGACAAGCACCATAGAAAGAATAATACTTACTGGCTGTCCTTTCCACCAAACAGGGTTGAATTTTACCTTCCCAGAAAGCGAGAAACTCTGATTCAAGTTGACATCGTACATACTGTTGTCAATGATACCATGAGATTCTGGATACAAACCCTAAGAATGAAAATAAATTAAGGTGAAATATTTCTGTCTTTCTTAAAATAAAATGAAATGTATACTATGTTCCATTATAGATGAACACAGAGGTCAGGGACGAAAAGATTTATTAGATTACATGTCATCTTTCTATCTGCCAACAAAGAATTCACCTTCCATATTTTCATCCCAATTTCACTTAATTAGTAAAACTAATATGACACATGAAATCTGATGTGTCTGTAAATAGGCATGATGGAACTCCACTGGTTACATATAAGTAGCAATACCAGTATCAATATGTAGCCATATTCTGGCTGAAAGCAGGACCCTGTTATGCAATCTATTCTAATGAAGATCAGGAATAATCTGTCCAGAGGGCTGGGCATAACCACTTCTGCTAAGAAAGGCAGCATATTTATGTGAGCATTTGAATTACGGCCCCTTCCTCATTGGCTGCTCTCTGACATGCCCCTCTATGGTTCTTTATCCTACTTCTCCCTTATTGTTACTCTCACTGTAGGGTCACATCTAAAATGAAACTGTTAGCTCTTTGGAATAGGAACTTCCTTTTTTGTATTTGTCTGCCAAGTTACCTAACATTTTGCAGCCTATATAAATAATGAGGAACAAAAAATAAAAAATTCCCACTTACCGTGACAATAGTATAGTGGTTCGGGAAGGTTTTGGTAGGGTAAGCAGCTCTCATGTACTTTGAATGTGTGCCACATGTTTCTGCAACAAATCATGCTGAATGATTATAAGATTACTTCCCAAACAACTGTAATGTTGAAAATTAGAGCTGGTCACAAAACATTTCAAAATGACATTTTTCACCAGATCCAGTTTGTTTAGTTCAAGGTCTCATATTCCTCATTTGCAAATGTTCAGATAAACTAAGGTACTTTTACAGGCCTGTTACTGTAGAACCTCACAATTTATGTCACAATACTCCTGTCAGGCAATAGCCCCATCTTAAAAATCTGAAATGGAGACAAATGCACAATGGCTAAGTGACTTGACCAAGGTCACAGGCAGCCTGGCAGAGCAGGGAATTAAGCATGATCTTCCAAAGCCAAGATTTAGTGACCTAACCACTGGACTATCCTTTCACAATAGTCACTTCCCATGCTGTGTGACTGCTTACTGAAATCCAACTTCATTCTGCAGTTTAAAATGTTTCTATCACTCAGTCAGAGATCACAAAGAGTTTGAGGTTCAGTGATCCACCACACTACATAAAATGCAAGTAAACAACCCATAGGCTGAAATCTGTTCATCCAATATGGCAAATGCTAATAAAAGGCAAAAAATATATAGTGGATTAATCAGGCTCAGTTTGCAAATAATTCACAGACAGTGAAAAGGGCTAAATTCATAATGAACATTACCTGTAATTAATTGTTTGACTAGCTCTATTGAATATAATATCTAGGTTTCCTGGCCTAAATTATTAAAAATAATCTATGGAATTGGTGGGGATGCAAGGATTGATCACCACAAGCTCTCAGGTTCGTGATAACAGCATGAGAAGTGGCAGCAATTTTTTTTAAGTTCTTATATTATTATCTATTGATCAACAGTAGTCAACAAAGGCCTTTTGATCTACAGAGGTGCTAGTGTCACTGATAAGCCTTCTAGTACAAAATGAGTTTATTTTTCATGTTTTCTTCTTAATTCTTTCCTAAATGTACTTTCTTATGTAATTAAGCACTATAGTTGCTGCACAAGATGTATGGAACCTGCTGGGGAAAAGAAATAGTCCTTGAGGGGAACTGATTCATGATAGAAAAGTTGGCGCACACACTGTGCAGCAGCAGTCAAAAAAGCAAACAAAATGTTAGGAATCATTAAAAAGAGGATAGAGAATATCTTATTGCCTCTATATAAATCCACGGTACTGCGTACAGATGTGGTCACCTCATCTCAGAAAAGATATATTGGCATTGGAAAAGGTTCAGAAAGGGGCAACAAAAATTATTAGGGGTTTGAAATGGGTCCCATATGAAGATAGATTAAAAAGACTTGGACTTTTCAGCTTAGAAAAGAGGAAACTAAGGGGTGATATGATAGAGGTCTATACAATCATGACTGCTGTGGAAAAAGTGAATAAGGAAAAGTTATTTACTTATTCCCAAAATATAAAAACAAGGGGTCTCTAAATGAAATTGATAGGCAACAAGTTTAAAACAAACAAAAGGAAGTTTTTCTTCACTCAGCACTGTCAACCTGTGGAACTCCTTGCCAGAGGATGTGGTGAAGACTAGGACTTTAACAGGGTTCAAAAAAGAACTAGATAGCCATTGGTGGACCTAACTTGAATGAATCTATTAGCCAGGATGGGTAGGAATGGTGGCCCTAGCCTATGTTTGTCTGGAAATAGCTGATAGGAGAGGGATCACGTGATGATTACCTGTTGTATTCCCTCCCTCTGGGGCATCTGGTATTAACCACTATCAGCAGACAAGATACTGGGCTAGATGGACCTTTGGGCTGTTCTTAGTCCTATGGCCATTCTTAGGTTCTTCTGTTCTTACGTTATGTTCACTATTATATCTTCTCTCATATGTAAATAAAGGGTTTCCTCCTTCCCCTTCCAGCTGCTAATGTGAGAAACAAAGTGTGTGAACGCACAAGCCACTATTAATGTTAAAAGCAGAGGAGTGTAACTGGTGAGCATTTAACAGTTAACCAAATCTTGCAATAGTCCCTGTTTGAAATACTCTCCTGGAATCTAGATATTAACATTTCTTTCATTCCACTAGGAAAGACACATTTTCCTTAATTCTGTGCCAAACAGAGATTGAAATAAACTTGCACTTTTCAAGAAATGAGATATGAGCTGAATGCTTTTCTTCTGCTGATTCAGCAACAGCAAATCATAAAACACTTATGCAAGGAGACAGGTCAGTTTGCTCATTAGTCAAAGTTTTATTACTCTCTAACAGCCCTTGTCATATTTAATAGATTAGGCACAAAACAGATACTTTTGTTTATCTAATTACACTGAGGCTATGTCTACACTGCAGGCTTTTTGCACAAGAAGCTTTTTGCAGAAGAGATCTTCCGCAAAAACTTCTTGCACAAAAGCGCGTCCACACTACAAAAGCACATCGCAAAAGCGATGCGCTTTTGCGCAAGAGATTGTCTACACTGCATGGATGCTCTTGCGCAAGAAAGCTCTGATTGCCATTAACAGAGTGTCCATCAGAGTACCTGTGCTTTTTCTGCAAGAAACGCTTGTTGAGCGTCCACACACACCTTTTTGCTCTTGTGCAAAAAGGAGTTATTCCTCGTAGAAAGAGGTATACCTATACCGCAAAAAGCCCTCTGTTGTGCCATTCTACTGTAAATTTTCTTGCGTAAAAACGCACTTGAGATGTGGACACTCCTTGGGTTTTTACGCAAAAACCCTGTAATGTAGACATAGCTTTAGTGGCTTCCAGCAACAATAGCAAGTTTTTAAATATATAACATAAATACAGTATCACCCTATCAGTTTCAGAGTTTGGATATTGTGGGTGAGAAGATGAATGAATTGAATCCTAGGGACATTAGGAGCAATGAGGATTTGATTCTAAAGTATTTCCATGAAAATCATACTCTATTTACGTGCAATTTTTGAAAACCCACTACAGCAACATGCAGATGAACTTCAGGGAACTGTGAATTTTTCAGGATTATGGCTATAATAACTAAGCGAATCAATGTATTAAAGTTAACATGTAATAAGTTTGAGTGCAGTAATTCATGATATTTTATGTATATTTAAATATGCATCTAAGAACAGAACAAAATTCATGACAAAAAAAGATCCTCTTTCAGTGACATTTCACTGTTACACAATTCATTGCTCTTTAGTATTATAATTTAAAAAGACAATAAGTGATGATTCTTTCAATATTTAATTACAACTTACAGAAATTTACTATAATGGAGGAAAGAAAATGTATTCAAACTTTCACTGGAACTTTTTTTCAGCCTCATGTTATATTTGAATGAGTGTTTCACAATATTTATTTAAATAAAATTTGAGGCTAGAGGCCAATAGTGATGGCTACTAATCAATGGATGATTACAATTAACTCTAATGCCCAGATTAATCCTGAGAAAATGACAGAAGAGAGAACTACTATGGAATATTCCTCTAGTTGACGAGGGAGCCACATGTATAAATTGGTGGAAGAAGGAACTGAAGAAATTGGCAACAGGTTCTGGTTTTTTTATATTATTACTGCTTTCTCGGTAACTTACTGAGTTTTTCGATATTTGGCAGCAAAGAACTCCATGTTTGCAAATATTCTGCTCTAAAACCATCCATCGAAAAAAGGATAAGTGGTGGCAAATCAAACCTGCAAACAAGTGGGAGTTTGTCATCAGAAAGGAGTTTTAGATACATTCTACGGAATGTCAATAGTGTCACCCTGGAAGCCAAAAAGAGACGTTCCCAAATATCTTTTTTTACAAGTTTATCATCCTTTATAACAATCAATAATTATTTTAAAAAGCAAGGGAATAAAAGAAAGATTATTTACATTAGCTTTCAAAAGTGGGCTATCAAACAGCTCCAGGAGTACACGAATAGGAACAACTAAGTACATTTAGAATTTAAGAAAAACAACTTACTGGTTTTTATTTTAAAACAAACTATAACTATTAACAAATAGATGGAGAGCCAAATTAGGTAGGAAATGCTACTTATGCCAGAGTCTGAATTTGGTCCTTTGTCTCTCAACATAACCGGAAATCCTCTTCCACAAAGATGGTTTGAATATTCTCACAATTACTCCTAAGGTAGGATGACCAGACAAAGTGTGAAAAATCAGGACAGGGGATGGAGAATAGTAGGTGCCTATATTTTTAAAAGTCCCAAATTTGGGGACTGTTCCTAGTAAAATCAGGATATCTGGTCACCCTACCCTTAGGAAACTTTTGTCATCCATCCTGCATCTTGGGGAGGAATGAAGTTTTCTGGTGAAGGCAAGAGGATTTGTGCTAATGCTCTCCTGATTTTCTTTCTGAGAGTTTTAATAAGCAGTCCAAGTTCTTCCCACACCAAATCCTTCCACCACAATCACTGAGCTGGAACAGACTTTCTCAATATCTAGCTGAGCTTGATCAGTATTACCAGGGCAGTTTAGCCTTTAGTATAAAGAATAAAAGCTATAACTCTAGCTCTGGGGGTGTGTCTAGACTACATGCCTCCTTCGACGGAGGCATGTAGATTAGCCAGATCGGAAGAGGGAAATGAAGCCGCGATTAAAATAATCGCGGCTTCATTTAAATTTAAATGGCTGCCCCGATCTGCCGATCAGCTGTTTGTCGGCAGATCGGGGGAGTCTGGACGCGATGCCCCGACAAAGAAGCCTTTCTTCATCGACACAGGTAAGCCTCGTGAAACCAGGCTTACCTGTGTCGATGAAGAAAGGCTTCTTTGTCGGGGCATCGCGTCCAGACTCCCCCGATCTGCCGACAAACAGCTGATCGGCAGATCGGGGCAGCCATTTAAATTTAAATGAAGCCGCGATTATTTTAATCGCGGCTTCATTTCCCTCTTCCGATCTGGCTAATCTACATGCCTCCGTCGAAGGAGGCATGTAGTCTAGACACACCCTGGGTGAGTTAAGTCAATGTAGTAGGTGTGATGGTAAGATACATAAATTCAAACTTCCAGACGACAAAAAAATCTCTGTGGTTAACTAGGAATTGACCATTTTCCTACCACATTAAATCTCACAGGATTAGTGAAAATAGTAAAAGCAGTAGTAAATGAATTATAAAATTGTTTTTAGTAATATAGGGTGACAAAGGTAGTACCTGGTGCTTTCAGTCCTGCATTTCAGCCATATTTGGTAAAAACTATATTTTACAGTTTCCTTAGAAATATTTATATCTAGGAATGATATAAAGAACACCATTTTGGCTAAATTAGGGATCTGCACATATGGGACCTAAGAAAAATTAAATTAAAATATTTATAAAAGAGCATAGTACTCCATATATAAGCCCTCTCCACATTAGTTATTGCTAGCAGAGTTTCAGCACAATTAGGGTAAGTTTAGACTGCAGGGGTTTTCCGGGATGAAAAACTCGCCTGCATCCAGGGAACGCGTTTGCTCTTCTGCTTTTTTTTTTTCAGAAGAGCAAACGCACTCTTTCAGGGAGCCCTGTATACCTCATTCTACGAGCAATAAGGACTCCACCGAAAGAGGAGGTTTTCCCACCATTTGGCCCCGTCTAGATGGGGCCAAATGGCAGAAAAGCCTCTTCCAGAAAAGCAATAGGAAAAAGCTATGCAAATAGTGTAGCACAATTTGCGTAGCTTTTTCCGAAAAAATGCTATAGTGCAGACCTAGCCTTACTCTGTTTCATGCTGATTGCAATTAACTGTTTTCAGACTAATATACTAATTTTGGGAATCGCCTGTAAGCCCATTTGCTATCATGAATCTCAGTGAAAACACCCTGTCCTACCATGCTAATGAGGAAACCTGATAGCAGCAGCTGCATTTCAAATAAAGTTGTAGTTAATATATATTCCTGATCTCAGCCTGAGTCCAAACAAGGTTTTAAATAGAACTGTGATTTTAGGAATTTAGAGGTGGGCAATAAAATGGTGGCGTTTTGCTAAGGTTAGCCCCTGGCAGGCCGCCATTACTATGATTACCTGTGCCTCCACAGGTAAGGGACCACTGTTACCAGCCAATGGGAGTTGGAGGAAGTGGCGTGGTCTAGGACATTGCTTCCTGCAGGTGATTTGCGGCCATGAGGACCTGAAATCACTCATACTTGCGGAGGCACAGGTAAATGTAGCAGTGGCGGCCTGGCAGGGGCTAACCCTAGTGAAACAGATGTGGCCCATGGGCTGGTATTTTCCTACCCTTGCTCTAGCCTATGAATATGTGTTTGAAATGGGGCAGATTGTTAATCTAAGAAGTATATTTTCACAGTGTATGCACCATACCCTTGCATGAAGAAATCATTGAACTTTGGAAAGAGACTGTACTACTAAAAGTGTACTTAATTATAAATCCAACTAAAGTTAGCTGCAAATCTCCTACATATTTGGGAGAATTTGTCTGAGTGACTGTGTCTGTCCGTGTGTTAATTCAAGAACTCCTTCTAAACAGTAAGAGCTAGGACCACCAAATTTGGTATGTAGCTTCCTCTTAGCATAACTTAAAGCAAGGTCAGGGTTTAGTTGTGACGGGACAATGGGATGTGCATGTAATGTGATTGTTTCTCATAACATGGAAAGGGAGGGCTCTGCTAGCAAGGACAGTTATCATATATATATAGTAGCCCAGTGTCTGAGACTCTGTAACGCTGAAATGCTGGCTGTTCCCTCTGGGCAGCCCGTACTGCATGGGGAGTGCTGGGCCCAAACAGCCACTTGCTCCCCTGAGGCGGCTCGGCTGAGCCGCGAGGAAGTCAGCCGAGCGCCACAGCGGGAGGCGAAGGGGGCAGGGCAGTGACGTGAGGCATGACAGCAGCTCCAGGCCCCGCCCCCTGGCCGTGAACATCACCGCCCTGGCCCCCTTTGCCTCCCGCCGTGGTGCTCGGCTCATTTCTGCGCCGCTTAGCCGGGCCACCATGTGGGAGCAAGTGACGCAAGCAACCATTTGGGCTCCGCGCTTCCCATGCAGCATCCTGCCTCTCTCTCTCTCCTCTTCCCCCTCCTGTCTCTCACTCGGGGGACCGCAGAGCCCAAACAGGCATTTGGGCTCCGCACTCCCCATGCTTCATGGGGAGCGCGGAGCCCAAACAGTCGCTTGCGCCACTTGCTCTCCTGCGGTGGCCTGGCTGAGTGGCACAGAAATCAGCAGAGCACCAAAGCGGGAGGCGAAGGGGAGCGGGGCAGTGACATGAGGCTTGACAGTGACTCCAGGCCCCGCCCCCCTTCTCCTCCTGCCGTGGCGCTCGGCTGATTTCTGCGCCGCTCAGCCAGGCCACCGCGGGAGGGGGAGAGGGAGAGGGAGGGGGAGATAGAGGGAGAGAGAGAGAGATCTCCTGTCTTATGACGGGCTGATTGGCTAGTATTGTATAATGACCATAGAGGGGACAGCAAGGGGCCAGAGATGGAGACAGCTACAGCTCCATTGGGCCAGCAGGTGCAAGGGTGGAGAGAGCTATCCATTATGTATTTGAGAGAGTTTGTCTGTGTGTCTGTCTGTCCCCTCCTCTGGGAGACATGCACCCTTCCCCTGGCTGTGCCCACTGGAGCTGCAGCAGCCATGGACAAGCACTACTCACCTGGCCTCAAGCTGCTGTGGTGAGGGAGGGCTTCAGTAGTCCTCTTTCCCTGGGGCAACCTGCATAGTGAACCTCTCAGCCCCAACCCCACCCCAGAGCAATGATTTAAATGAAGAAAAAACTTATTTGAGTTAGGACCTGAGCAATGCTGGGTAAATCTTCTAGTACATAATACAATGGTTCATATACAGTCTGTGTATGTAAACACCCCACCCCCCACCCATGTCTTATACTTTTAAAGAACAATGTTTAAGGTAGCTTTCTACTCAGCTCTCTCCCCCCTTATGCAACAGTAATATTGCATACACAGAGAAATGCCTGCATACCTGCTTCAAAAAATTATGATTTTAAAGTTGTCTATATATTTCCAGCCCTTCCTTTATGGAATCATATAAACATGTTTAAAAATCATGAAGAATTATGCCAACTTCTTTGTCAACTTCTCTCAACCTGCCTTTCTCCCCAAAGCTACCTAAAGTAAAAATTCCTGTCTATGGTAAGGAATGGCAATCAGAAGAACTGATGCTTTCTGCAGAACTGCTGACAAAAACAAATAACCATCAAGTGATTGCTTTAACATAGCACAGAGAGAGATAGCAATGATATGTGATGGACTTTGAATGATTCAGCTAAGAAAAAATACTTAGGGTTTTTTCTGAGAAGGAAATGTACATAAACAAATTAACTTGTATGTGGATTTGATTTCATTTATTCTATTATATAGCATGCTGTGACAGATTGGCATGATGTTTCTAAATATGACCTTTTAATTTTCTTTAAAAAAGCATATGCTCTTTGAGCAGAAAACTGGCCAAGTCCAAAGTATTATATACTCTGCCTGTGTCATCAGCTGAATTCTAGGGTACAAGATTCAAGGTCTTCTAGGAGAATCAATGTAATATAGCATGGACATGGCACAGATAGATTATCCATTTTAGGGGAGTACTACATTATATTATTTAGGAGGATTGGTATTACAATAGTATTTAGGGACTCCAGTCATGGACAGTGCTCTTCTGTATTAGGCACTTACAAATACATAACAAAGACAGTCCCTGTCCTGGAAAGCAGACATTCTGCATAAAAAATTATAAACAAGGAGTTGGATATAATAGACAAGGGAACCCAAAGGAACAGTGAGAAACTGGTCTGCATCAGTCCGCATACCTTTATATACTTTTCTCATTATATAGAGAATATTCCATCCCTTGTCTATCTGCCATTTCTTTCTAGGCAAAGAGCTTTTAATGTTAATTTATTATTAATAATAAGTAAATATTAATAAGACAGTAGGGAGAAAAGAAAAAGGGACTATTGCTAAGTAGGTTCTTTGAAACCTACTAAAAGCTGAAAATACTAAAAAAGAGAAAGAAAAGTGTGCTGTGCATAATATGTGCTGACGTTTTTTTAGATTAAGGTATTATCAACAAGCGTTTGGGACTGTGTGTAACTTCTGAATTCATCACTTGTGAGTGTCGTGGCCATGCATTCATTCTCTCTCTCTCTCTGTGAATATGTGTGTGTATACATCAGTGTGGTTGTAATATTATATATAGCATACTATATATACACACTATATATACACACACACATAATAGAATACTTTATTTAGAATACTATATATACACACACACACACACACACACATAACATGTGGTTACATAATAGAATTAGTTATTTGTAAACTTTCCGGGTGAATCTGACATGTACATGTATGTACACCATAATATTAGAACCATCAAGATGCCCACATATTCTTTTCGAATTTCTATAAAACAACTATTGCCATTTTAGGTACTGTATAAATAAGAATTATTACTTACTAGCAGATTTACCCAGAGTTGCTCTGGTGTGAAACTCAAGAAATAGTTGGTTGGGTTGTGCTGGGAACTAAACTGAGGAGCAGCATGGTTTATAGGCTTCCCAAAATGTGTACATGTTATTTTTGATGTTATAACATTTTTCTCCTCGAGAAAAAATTCTATTACAATGTTTAAAAGAAAAATGCAAAAAAAAATCTATTAGCAGACTGATAAGCAAACAAATCATCCTACCCTTCTGGGCACTGAGAGGTGTGAAGTGACGGGCATGTTTCTTTCACCCAAGGCATTTCTCCTGAAAAGCACAAAAGGTGTCACTGTAGCACCATAGAAAAGTAAATATACAACCTAAAGCAGTTTTTCTTTTCACCCCTTGTGATTTTCTGAAACTTGGCTTAAGCTCAGAAACATTTGTCATATGTTAATTATTCACTAGAGTCTCTTTAGAAGAACAAAAGAACCAATGAGAGAGACAACAAGGACAAAACAATGAGAAAAGGAAGAACAAAGAACTGATGGGACAGAAAGGGCATTGGATTTATATTTTTATAAGTATTCTCCCTCCCACAGAAAAGCCCTCCCACTAAGGATACTAAAGGCAAGCAGAAACAATAACTATTTTCACAGTGACTTTCATTGGCATAATTAAAGTCAACAATTATACACAGCAGAGCCAACAGCCTCCAAGTTCTGCGGGAAGTCAGCCCTCAGTGCTGTCCAGAGTATGTGTCTCCCCCCCCCCCCCCCCCCCCCTCCCCCGGTGCATCTGAGGTCTTAGTGATGCCCAGAACACACAGCCTAACAATCTGGTGTGGCTCTCTGTTGGGGATTTAAAAGAACCGGGGCTCTGGCCATCACTGTGCTACTGCAGCCAGCAGCACTGCCAGGCCCTAGAGCAATTGCTATTTACCCCCTAAGATAACAGTATTGATATATATAGAGTCTAGTGTCTTAAGCAATGCTAAAATTAACTTTAAAATAGCCTTATAATGAAATGTTATGAAAAGATACATTAGGGATGGAAGCGACATGTTTTACAGATTCATACAGTTCAGAGAAGAGATTGTTTCTTCTTCCATTTTGGGAAAGCATATTTTGGGTACAACTGCGATATCTTGTGTTTTTAAGAATTTAATTTTACCTCTACTGCATTTCTCTCCAGCAATCACCTTCCTTCTTCCAAACCTAAAGATCAGATGTTTCACCACAAAGCAGCCACTCCCAAAGGGTACGTCTAGACTACATCCCTTTTTCGGTAAAGGGATGTAAATTAGGCACATCGATATTGCAAATGAAGCTGGGATTTAAATATCCCGCATTTCATTTGCATAATGGCAGCTACAGTTTTTTTCGAAACGGGGCTTTTTTGAAAAAACCCAGTAGTTTAGATGGGAATCTTTGGGAAATAAAACCCTTTTCAAAGGATCCAGTACTACTCATTTTTGTTGTTACATGATCTTTCAAAAAAGAGTTTTATTTTCAAAAGATTCCTGTCTAAACTGCCGGGGGGTGGGGTCAAAAAAGCCCCGTTTTGAAAAAAAGCGGCAGCTGCCATTATGTAAATGAAGTGTAGGATATTTAAATCCCAGCTTTATTTGCAATATCAACATGCCTAATTTATATCCCTTTACCGAAAAAGGGATGTAGTCTAGACACAGCCAAAGTCCTGCATTTTGCTTCAGCTACCCCAGACTAACACGGCTACATTTCTATCAAAGTGTCTCAGACACTCAAACACCATTACAGCTACAAGAAACCTAATTTTGTTTAAATAAAAGCTGTAAGAACCTTCAGGTAGGCACATAAATGGTTTTATCAGAGTGGCTAATAATTATGAAACCCAAATTGTTTTTTATATGTATTTTATATATATTCACTAGGGTAGTTTTTTGTAAAAATCCCTATAATATAGCAATTAACACGTTTAAATATTAATTTCTGGTTTACCTTTGCAAACGCTTTTGTAGTCTACACAGCAATCTTTTTTCTCCAAGCAGTCTCCAGAACAAGAACAGTGGCTTCCAGTTATCCGTGTCTCACCACAACGGAAATTAGTGCATGTCCATATCTGAGCTGAGAAATTATTAATTTGTTTTTGTGATATAATTCATCCCTTCACTTATAGCTTTCACATTACTGTAATAATCTTTGTACAAAGTGTGCCTTGTGAGATATTATTTGAAAACATAATTTGTTGGTCAGCATTCTCCTGGTAAAGTATTTGTGTCAACGTCGTAGATGAAATTATAAGATTCCCCTCAATGGTGTTCTTAACACAGTCCAAACCCCACACCGCTGCCCATACAGAAGTTGGCAAAGAGATCTGTTGTAAACAAAGAAATGTGTCCTCTGTTTAATTTGTATTTAAGCAGCAAACATCCATGCACTGGAAGGGAGGACAAAGGAAGTTGAAACGGGGGGGAAAATCAGCAGGGAACATTCTTCAAAGAAATTTTGTACCTTGGTTCTCAGATGAAAATGCTTTTCAAGAGAACTATCAAAATCAGGAACAAAAACCCCAAGACTTCTCTCTCTCTGTCTGTCTTCTCCCCCCCCCCCCCTCCCCCCACCCCCTCGCTGAGACAAAGGAAGCAGCCATTGGACTCTACAGGCAGTCCCCGACTTACGCGGATCCGACTTACGTCGGATCCGCACTTACGAACGGAGCTTTCTCGCCCCGGAAGTCGGGGCGAGAAAGCCCCGTTCGTAAGCTGCTCCGGTGCCCCTGGTCTGCTGGAGACCGTCTCCAGCAGACCAGGCGCACCGGGCGGGTTCCCGCGCTTCTGAGGCTTTGCCAGAGCAAAGCCTCAGAAGCGCGGGAACCGCTGCTGCTGCCCCTTGAGACCCGGTGCCTGTGGTCTGCTGGAGACGGTCCCCAGCAGACCACAGGCACCCGGACTGAAGCCGCAGCCGCAGGGGGTCCCGCGCCTCTGAGGCTTTGCCAGAGCAAAGCCTCAGAGGCGCGGAGAACCGCCACTGCTGCCGCTCCAGTCTGGGTGCCTGTGGTCTGCTGGGGACGATCCCCAGCAGACCACAGGCACCCTGACTGAAGCCGCAGCCGCGGGGGGGTCCCGCGCCTCTGAGGCTTTGCCAGAGCAAAGCCTCAGAGGCGTGGGGAACCGCCGCTGCTGCCACTTTGACTGAAGCGGCAGCAGCGGCGGTTCCCCGCGCCTCTGAGGCTTTGCTCTGGCAAAGCCTCAGAGGCGCGGGACCCCCCCGCGGCTGCCGCTTCAGTCAGGGTGCCTGTGGTCTGCTGGGGACCGTCCCGAGCAGACCACAGGCACCCAGACTGGAGCGGCAGCAGTGGCGGTTCCCCGCGCCTCTGAGGCTTTGCTCTGGCAAAGCCTCAGAGGCGCGGGACCCCCCCCGCGGCTGCGGCTTCAGTCCGGGTGCCTGTGGTCTGCTGGGGGCCGTCCCCAGCAGACCACAGGCACCCAGACTGAAGCCGCAGCCGTGGCGGGGTCCCTCGCCTCTGAGGCTTTGCCAGAGCAAAGCCTCAGAGGCGCGGCACCCCGCTGCCGCTGCGGCTCTGCTCCCCGTGTCCCTGGTCTGCTGGGGAGGGGGGGGCGCAGCTAGTGTGCTCCCCCCCCCCAGCAGACCAGGCTTTTGTTTTGGACTCTGGGGCAGAGCAGCTGGGGCGCTGCCGATTGGTCCTGCAGCGCCCATGGGCACTACTGGACCAACCCGGCAGCACCCCAGCTGCTCTGCCCCAGGTCCTGATTCAGCCGCTGCTGGTCAGTTTCAGCAGCGGCTGAATCAGGACGTCTGGGGCAGAGCAGATGGGGTGCTGCTGGGTTGGTCCAGTAGCACCCCAGCTGCTCTGCCCCAGGCGTCCCCAAGTCAGCTTCTGCTGAAACTGACCAGCGCTGACTACAGGAAGCCCGAGGCAGAGTTGCTCTGCCCCGGGCTTCCTGGAATCAGCTGCTGATCAGTTTCAGCAGCAGCTGACTTGGGGACACCTGGGGTTCTTAAGTTGATTCTGTATGTAAGTCAGAACTGGCGGTCAGTTTCAGCAGTGTCTGAATCTGGACGCCAGTTCCGACTTACATACAGATTCAACTTAAGAACAAACCTACAGTCCCTATCTTGTACGTAACCCGGGGACTGCCTGTATAGGAGGGTGATCTTACCTAAAGGCTTTGGTCCATAAGACTGATGAAAGTATGCAGTGTGAAACTGTGATTGAATCTCATGTTAAGTTAAAACAAAATACAGGACTATGTAGCACTTTAAAGACTAACAAGATGGTTCATCATCTAATAAACCATCTTGTTAGTCTTTAAAGTGCTACATAGTCCTGTATTTTGTTTCAGACTAACACGGCTACATTTCTATCACTATGTTAAGTTAGGCATCAGAAAGGTTATACCTTATTTTTCTTGTAGCCATTTATGACTTTTATGCCTCATTATTTATACTCATTTAAATTTGGTTTAAAGTTTTTCTAACCCAGTGTATTCAAGCTGAAGTATCTGGATAATTAAGCACATAAGAATGACCATACTGGGTCAGACCAAAGGTCCATCTAGCCCAGTATCCTGTCTACCAGGTGCCCCAGAGGCAATGAACAAAACAGGTCATTATAAAGTGATCTCTCCCCTGTCACCCATTCCCAACCTCTGACAAACAGAGGCTAGGGTCACCATTCCTTCCCATCCTGGCTAATCAACATAGATGGACCTATCTTTCATGATAGCATCTAGTTCTTTTTGGTTTTATATTGGCCTAGTCTTTTTGTGTGTGAACACATATACTTGATTAAAAAGTTTACTGATGTACATACATCTTTAATTAAAAAAATGTATATATTTCAGGAAAAATATTAATTCCAGTTTAGATTTCATATGTTACATTCAGTTACAAGAAACACGCATTCAGCATATATACAGCAGCCTCAGAATTCATGGCATGGCATAACAAGTCTCTAGGGGTATGTCTACGCTGCCACCCTAGTTCGAAGTAGGTTGGCTAATGTAGGCATTTGAAGTTGCAGATGAAGCCCGGGATTTAAATATCCCGGGCTTCATTTGCATCTTGCTGGGCACCGCCATTTTTAAATCCCCCTTAGTGCAGACTCCGTGCCCGCGGCTACACGCGGCACGAAGTAGGTAGTTCGAATTAGGCTCTCTAATTCGAACTACTGGTACACGGAACGAGGTGTACCAGTAGTTCGAATTAGAGTGCCTAATTCGAACTACCTACTTCGTGCCACGTGTAGCCGCGGGCACGGAGTCCGCACTAAGGGGGATTTTAAAATGGCGGTGCCCAGCAAGATGCAAATGAAGCCCGGGATATTTAAATCCCGGGCTTCATTTGCAACTTCGAATGCCTACATTAGCCACCCTAGTTCGAACTAGGGTGGCAGTGTAGACATACCCTAAGATACAAATGATGTCTGGGAGCTTTTTTTGCCTCTGTACTTGTGGCAGAAACACAGCACAAGTATCATTTCCCCTCACCCTCCTTCCACAAAAAATAATAAAAAGACTAAGCTAACAAATCTCATTTTTGAGGAAACATACTTGGTTCCAAGCAGGTAGTCTCATAATCCCAGCAGCAGTTTTGAAGCTCTTTACAGCCATTGTCACACCCACAGCTCTGGCCCTTTTTACTAAATGGCTCATTACATCTGTTTCTGCAGCTGACTGTAAAGAAAACAAAAGATTGGTTTAGCACTGAATGTATTCCAATCCTCAAGAATACAACAATGAAATGGAACATGGCTAGGAGCCTAGATCCAAAATGTTTAGAATAATTGCCAAAAACTATTTCCTGGATCATTTGTCAACATAGTAAAATTAATCATGTGAGTTTGTTTCCATCAAAGTTGGGTAATGTCTACACAAAACTCAGTGTGTTTGCATATGTGAGTAGCTGAATATTTGTACCTGCTTTGGTGTCAAAATTAAGATAATAAACAAAATATTATTTTTACTTATGTAAAAGATGTAAGATTCAGGCCAGGTAAACAGGCCTTGGAAACTCAAAACTGAAAGTAAAAATATTTTAAATTATACACTCATATATGTTCATAAAGAACTTTGGGCCAAAACTCCCGTCTTGAATCCTCCCTTCTAAAGGTCTCTGATAAGGATGTTAAATTTAGATTAATCAGCTAATCAAATAGTCAATGCAATTTGCATCAACTATTCGATTAGTCGATAAGGGTGCTCAGCCTTTGAATTATAGCAAGAGCCCTGCCAGCTCTCACTACCTTTCAAAGGTGGAAGTGCCATGAGGAGCATGGAGCCAGCTGAGACTCAAGCAGTCCTTCGCTGGCTCCATGTTCCCCGCACACGCTTTGCTTTTGAAATGTACAAGAGTCCCATCTGACTTTTTTCAAAAGCAGGGAGTGTCGGGCCAGCGGGAGACTGCTTGAGTCCCCTGCTCACCCTGTGCTCCTGCAGTGCTTCTGCTTTTGAAATGTGCTGGGGGGAACCAGCTTTTAAGCCCGCTCTGCCCAGCACTGGCTCCTGCTTCCCCCCTCTCCCCATCTACCCCGCCCTCCACAGCCTTTCTCTGATAAAGGCAGCAAGCAGGAGAGAAAGTGACCAGTTGAATCACTAATCAACTATCTGATAAGCAGGGCTCAACAAATCAGGCAATCTACTCCCCCATGGCGAGTAGATTTTAGCCCAGCGGGAGTGCACAGCACGGTCAGCACATGCGCAGTGCAGTCTGCGCATGCGCAGCGTGAGCTTCAGCGCAGCTGGCGAGCAGAGCTCGTCGCTGCTTGGCGAGCCCTGCTGATAAGCATACACTTATCTGGTAGTTGACTAGTCGCTTACATCCCTAGTCCCTGAAGATTTTGACTTCAATCTTCTGAAAGTGCTTAGTATCAACACCCAAATTCTGGGTAAGCAAGTACTACTTGTAACAAGCTATTAAATGCAACAGATTCAGGTATTTTGGTCCAAAATAAAAGAACGTTCCTGTGGCAATGTATTCTACTCTTTTAAAATATGGTCCAAAGCTTACAGTCAAGACATCCTGTGCACAATCAAGGAACATCCTGTCCATCTCTTGGAGCTGGGTTATATAAACAGGAAAAGAAAGTTGACCTGATAACAGGGACAAGAAACTATGCTGGCAGCTATAAATTGCAGGCCTCATTTTCCGCCCCCTCTCTCCAAGGCATCAAGATGCCAGTGTGACCTAGGCTATTTTGTTTTCTGACTGTAAGGCAACATATACACTACAGAGAAGATTGAAGCAGCCACAGTCAATCTTCCAGGGTTTGAATTAGCAGATCTAGTGAAGACACACTAATTCAAACTGAGTGGGACACTCCAGTCAATGCCAGTAGTTGTGCTTCTATGAGGAGTAAGGGCAGTCAAAGGGAAAGTGCGCTCCCTTTGACTTCCCACAGAGTTGATGGCACCAAAATTCAAGTTAAGATACTTTGACTTAAGCTATGCAATTAATGTAGCTGAAGCTGTGTATCTTAATTCAAACTTATCTCCTAGTGTAGACCAGACCTAAGTTTGGTTGCTCAGACTTTAGGTTTGGAGGAAAGGGCTTTATGAATGTCATTAAACTTCTCCTCCCCTGACTTTAAGCCTAAGGGAAAGGGAAAAAGCTTGAACAATAAGAAAATTAGGAACTCTATTGGCTAGATCACACTTTGGACGCTTTCTAAAAGGGGACTCCTTTGTTTGTTTGTTTGGCTTTCCTCTTTCTCAGATCATATAAAGTTCTAAAGTTCAGTTTGGAAGTTTGAAAGTCTCCAGTCACTAAAACTATGGCAGTAGCAAATAGGGAAAGAGTTCTCTCACTCTGTAAAGCCCCAAGTCAGCTAGGGCTTTATATGTCAAACTCAACTTCATCTGGTGCTGAAAAAATAGCCAATAAAAAGCATGCACCTGCAAATGAGAGAACTTGATCTTCAAACTACCATATTTGCACCAGCAATTAACTAGATATACATGCAACTACCCAGATTTACAATTTCACTGCATTTACAAAAATGCAGGTGCATATTTTGCGTATGTACCCATCTCTATTCTCCACTGTTGACAATTTGTCAAGTGTTTTCTTGTTCTATCTGTTACAAGAGGGTTTGGGCTGCTGTTGATTGTAATTAATTCATTTATATGCATCCAATATGAAAAGGGAATCCTAGTTTGTTCTGCTAGATAAATAATCCATTGAATGTCTAACCCTGTCCTGGGGATTTTCAACCAGCCTAAGTCAGGAAGAAGGTTGGAATGGACCCAGCTGAATTAAAGTGATTTTGCATGTAACATGCTGAGTCTAAAGGTATGCCTTTCTGCACCACACAGTGACTCTGGGTTTATCTGAGTTTTAGCCCTAAACCCCTTGCCATCCAAACAGAAAAATCTTTGATCTGGATTTGGAAATTCTTTAAGGCCAGCTTGTTTAGCCTGCTGAGGGGTGTGGGCTAGAGCCCAGGCTCTGCTCTAACTTGGGCCAGCACCAGTCCACTGTGCAATGAAATGCCAGCAAAAATCATTTAAATGTTACCAATCCTCCACTGCCCTTCCCACAGTTCTTCTTTGTGGATAAACAAGCTCTCTCACAATTGACTGGGAAGTCTCTGTGAATTGCTCACAATAAAGAGCCATGGCATAAACCTCCACATACACACACACACACACAAAGCAGTGCAGAAACAGTTAGGATGCAGTAGTGCAACTATGGCTTTGCTGTGGGAGTGCTCACATCCAGCCTAGACTAATCCAAATTCCAGCCACTCAGGTTAACTGTGCACTATACGTATCTCCCAAATCAAAAGCAGTTTAATCCTTTTTTTTCCTATATGAAATGCAAATTTTCATACTCCTAACGTTATATGTGCTCTAAACAAATAATAAAAATAATGTAATAGAAAATAGAATATCCAGATACAGAGATCTAATTATATTTTTCAAAAATTTGAAACATTGCAGAATTATTATGGGAGCTAACTTAAAATATACTTTGAATACTTAAGTTTATCCAATAAGATTAAAGATTATCACAAGATTTAATAGCTCTGATTTTGTGCTCACTATTATGTTACTATTTCATATGTCATCAGCTAGATCAGCCATAATGAAAGTAGTAGGAGCAAAAGGGCTTGCAGTCAAATACACAAAGGCAAAGTGGTTATAAAAGCTAGTATTCTGTTCTGTTAACATTTTACACAATGTTGCACTAATTTTGTACAGACATAATTGATTGCACAGGGTGGAAAGCAATGGAGACTCAGGTTCTAAGCATCAATAAATATTATAAAGCAAGTTGACATCACATAATATTTAGTTAAGAGCGACTAGAGAGCAATTACAGTTTGTGATCATAGTTCCAAATAATATCACAAGATGCCAAAAGAAGGAAGTAAACAAGAAAAATAATGAATGGGGAAAAGTAGGGAAACAAGTTTAACACAATATAGGTACTTGAGGAATGAGGAAAAAACTTTTGATCATCGTTCTGTGACTGAACAGATAGACTTTGTTTGAAATTAAGCTACCCAATTGTTGATACTGCATTGAGCTGGTCAGAACATTTTTTACAAAATAAAATTTCATCTAAGTAAGTTATTTTGTCAAAGCCAAAATGTTTCATGGAGGCATCTCGGTTTCAGCAAAGTTTTTGTATGAAAGGGTGTTTTTTGGATCCAGAATTCTCTGATCACTTCTGACAAGAGAGAGAGATCGAAATGAAAAGCTCAGGCTTTTGTTCTGAAAAAAGGATCTTGCAATATATTTCTATTTCACAAAAACATTCCAAAGGTTTTGGTTTTGTTCCAGTGCAGAATGAAAACAAGATTTGAAACCTCAAGAATTGCCATGAAATGGAATTGTTGTGTTCCAGACAGTTCTATGTTACATTATAACAAGACTAGTTCTCACTATTAATTAGAACTATCAAAATCAGAATTTCCAACCTATGGGAAATTTGGACATTGCAATATGTTTTTGTGTTGAATCAGCATGAAAGTTCTAAATAGCAATTTTTTTTCATGGATGGAAAGTTCAGACTGATGTCAGTTGACCCCATCACTCTGAGCTCTTAACCCAGCCTCTCTCATAATGCACCATGATCATCTGGATTACATAATAGACTGCATTATTAGCTAGAGGGGAAAGTGTGATCCACTGTGGGATCTCTAATCTAGCCAGGGAACCTGGTATGAGAAGTACAATGGGGGCATGAGGCATCTGAACTACATCTTCTGTGAGGCGCTGGAGCAGTTCAGGTGAATTAGAGATTAAGGTCAAACTGACCTCAAAATGAAGTGTTTCAGTTTGATTCAACAGACTCAATTGTTTCTATTTGGGATCACCCAATCAGAAACCAAATATTTTGTTTTGATTTTCCTGACAAACAACTTTTTAAAAATCAGAACTTGCCCCCTGTTTTGCAGAAATTGCATTTTGACAAAAAAAATCCTCGCCAGTTCTAATATTAAGTATTTTTATTATAAGTGGGACACAAAGAACATCATGTATGAAGAATGTCACCTTGTAGTAATAATTTGCAATTGTATACTACCTTCTATCACAACTTATTTTATCAATGTTATTTAATAAGCCTCTCCATACTTATGAGGCATGTATTTATCATCCCTATTTTTCAGATGGGGAACTGACACAGCAATTAAGGACAATATTTATTGTCCACCAATTTTGAGAACTTCTTTTTTATGTTGCCCAGCCTAAGAAATCTAGGGCCTAATTCTCACAGGTGGTGAGCATCCACAGTTTACTTTTAGATAAATTATTTATAAGTCATCCTCTATTTAAATTATTTCCTACATAAAAGTCTAAGTTAATATTATACTGAAAATATTGTAAACATACCTTGCACTTGATCTTCATGTTTTAGTCCTAATCCCAAACCTAGTCCAAGTGATACAACCACCAAAGCAACTAGAAGAACCTGTCACAAAAAATCATATACTGTGAGGTATTTCATTTACAAATTACACAAAAATTGGGTGAATGGTAAATAATACAGAGTACAGGTCACTAAATGAAAGTGATCTAGATTGCATGGCAAACTGGGCAGAAGCAAACAATGTGCACTTTAATATGGGTAAATGTAAGTGTTGTCTACCTGAGAGTTATCTTAGCCTTTTATTTTACTTAGCAGCAATATAAAGGAACCTACCTACCTGCCTGTATCCTGTGTAAGACATTGGCTTTAGTAAAGCAGAACATAGAATGTAGGCCTTACAGGGTGGGGGAGTTTATGCTGGGAAGCATTGACTCTGAAAAAGATTAAGGAGTTTTGTGGTGGATTAATCAGCTCCCAATGCAAAGTTGTGGCCAAGGGAACAAATGCAATCTTGGTTTCCCTAAACAGGGAACTCTCAAGTAGGAGTAGATAGGTTATTATACTTCTATATGTGGCACAGTATATCTGGAATATTGTGTCTGTTCTGATGCCCACAATTTCAGGATGTATGAGGGACTCAGATCCCTAGGTAATGCTCAAACCACAGCTACCACCTGGCAGCTTTATGGAACCTGTAGAGTAGGAGGCTAGTGGAGCTTTAGCTCGCTAAGGGCTTCACTCACTCCTTACTGGGAGTCATCCAGCCCCACTGATTGGTTCAAATGCTCTATTTAAGCCAGAGGAAGCTCAGGAAGGAGTCTGAGTAGTTGTGTGAATTTTTGGATGGTTGCTATTGTGAACCTTACATACTCACCTGATTCCTGAGCTCTGCCCTCTTTATCTTGTATCCCCGTCTGCTCCCAATACCTGCTTTCCTACCTCACTCCACAACCCTGCTCCCGCAACCTCTCCCTGACTCTGACTCCAGCTCTGACCTTTGTCTTGGTACACATCTTGGTAGCCAGCTCTTCTCCTGACACTGGTTCTTGGCTTCCAACTCTAACTGTAGGGCATGACCATCCACGCCCTGGTCCTTACACAATATTGATAAATTGGAGAGAGTTCAGAGAGGAGCCACGAGAATGATTAGAGGATTAGAAAACATGCCTTATGCTGATAACCTAAATAAACTGAGTGTAACAAATAGAAGGTTAAAGGATGATTTGATAACAGTTTATAAGTACCTACATGGAAATAAATATGTAATAATGGGCTTCAATCGAGTAGAGAAAGTTATAACTGAATCCAATGGCTGGAAGTGAAAGTTAGAGAAATTCAGACCACAAATAAGGAGTACATTTTTAATGGTAGAGAGTAATTAACCATGGGAACAAATTACCAAGTGTGATGTTGAATTCTCCATCACTGACACTTTTAAAAGAAGAGTGGACAGTCTTCTAAAAGATCTGCTCTAGGAATTATTCTGGGGAAGCTCTTTGGCCTTTGTTTTACAGGAGGCCAGATTAGATGAGCACAATGGTTCCTTCTGACCTTAGAATCTCTAAGCCTTTATCATATATTCTGTACATCAGTCATATCGATGACTGTTAGCAAACATACAAATTGGGGTGATCCTGAGCTGAGAAACGTGTGAGAGTCTGCAATTATAGGCATAAAAGTATAACTTGTGTGTTATGCTGCTTATATTTTAGCAAGAAGCTGTCACAAACATTTTCCCCCTAACCTGTGAATAATTCCATGTGGTAAGATGGGATGTATTTGCATGAAGAGTGAATCTATTAATTAGCTTTCCACTTAAAACAAAAAAGCTTCCTTATAGCCACAGAGAAAGGCAGCACTTGATAAAGTACTTATACTAAGCACATTTACCTTGAAGTGATTACACTTTAATCTTAAGAAGTACAGCATATATTGATAATGGAATATGCAATCCTTGTGTCATTTGCCAAAGGTGCATTTTAATCATGTCTCTTAGCATAGTCAAAAGATTTAAAACCCTAATCAAATAAAAACATTACTATTTTTCTCAATACCAAAATATTATTCTCTGACCCATCATCTCTAGAACCCACGTACTCACCCTCCCTCCTTCCCTGAAACAGCTAGATAGTGGAAGGGTGGGAGATAAGCTTCCAAGCCTCTGGAGAACCAAAGATGGAAGTAAATTAGAATGCCCTGCCAATAATCCTCTAATATATGCAAGAGGATTAATAGCTTGAATTAATCAGAGCTACTAAAGAATAAATAAACAGTCTGAAAGGTAGACAGGAGCAGGGACAAAAACCTCTTAAAGACTTCTAAATTGTTTATTTACTAGTACATTTACCCAGCATTGCTTGGGTCATTGAGAAGGGACTCAGGGCAGGGAGCAGGAAATGTGGGGAGATGCAGAAGTCAGGATTGGGGTGAGGAGGGGCTCAGGGTGGGAAATGGGGGGTGCAGGACTCAGAGGGGGTAGGTGACTCAGGGTAGAGTGTGGGGTGCAGGAATCAAGGCAGGAGGTTGGCAGATGTGTAGGGGGTACAAGGTAGAGAGTAGGAGGTACAGGAGGCTAGCTGATCCCTGGGTCTGGTAATGCTTCCTATCTGGTAGCTCTCCAGGCTGGCTGGTGCATGGAGGTCCACACTGCCTGGATGGTTGCTCACGAGCATGGGAACCTTACCTGCGTACAGTGGCTGGCAACATTCAGAGTCAGCCACTCTCTTACCAATTCCTTCCCCTCCCAGCTGTGGCCCTTTCCTCAGCTGCATACACCTACCACCCCACTACCAGTTTAATCTAGGGGCCTCTATTCCAGCCTGAAGCCAAACTCAAAATAAACTGGCTCAGAGGGATAGCTGCTGCTTCTCCCCTTCCACCTTCCTGCCTTTGCATGCTTGCCTGAACTAATGCTAATGGTTCCTTCTTTCTCTCCCTTTCCTTCTTTCAAGACCCTAGGAACCTCTGCTGCATTAAAGGAGCTAGGTGCTTGAAATATATGGCAGAATGCAGGTAAAACCATGAAGCAGGAGATATACAATTCTTCCCCAAGGAGCTCTGTCACAAATTTAATTAACACATTATTTTTAACAGCCATCTTTAGCATGGAAGCATGGCCTGTGGAATGGTGGCAGAAGACTAAAGGAGCCTCTGAATGTTTAGCATATTTGGCAGGTAAATGCCTTGCCATGTCAGCTACAATAGTGCCACACAAATGCCTTTTCTCACTTTCAAGTGACATTGTAAATAAGAAGTGAGCAGCATTATCACCAATAAATATAAACAAGCTTGTTTGTCTTAGCAATTGTCAGAATAAGAAGGACTAGCAGATATGTAGGCTCTAAAGTTTTACACTATTTTGTTTTTGAGTGCAATTATGTCACTAAACATCTATATCTGTAAATCGCACTTTCATAATAAAGAGATTGCACTGCAGTACTTGTATGAGGTGAACTGAAAAATACTATTTTAATCTTTTTAGAATACAAATATTTGTAATAAATATAACAAAGTTTTGTAACTGAAATCAATATATTTGAAAATGTAGAAAAACACTCAATATTCTTGTAAATGTAAATTGGTAGTCTATTATTTTTAACATTGTGATTAGTCATGATTTATTTTTAATTGAGTTAATTTCTTTTGAGTTAATCACTTGTGTTAACTGCAATTGACAGTACTATCAATCTTACTCTACTATTTTAATTCCCTCGTGTATTTCATCTTTTTCAGATAATCTTCCACCGCCATTGATCTCCCTCATAATCTTCTCATTTTACTTACCGAACAGTTGAAAACACAGATTTATATTCAAAAAAGAAAAAGAAAAGAAAAAGGCATTGGGGGACCTTAGTTTTCTTTGTCTTTTAGGTTTCTAATATTTTTACTGTCTTCTTTAATAAAGTGAATGCGAAATGTCAGTTTTGGATCATGTTTATACAGTCATCACAGATTATATGATTAAATAGAGTTTGTTTTGGTCTATTTAAATTGGTTCTGTTTGTTAGAATGATTCTAAGTGGTTTCAAATTGCTCTCTGTGGCTGTAGCTAATTCCATTCAGACTTTTCTGTGTGGCTCTGTTTTCATTATTTCTAGTGTCTTTATAAATTCTAGTGTCATAGGCAGAGCTTCCTTCCCCACATCACCTTCCCTGGCTATTAGAAGTATGTTTCTTGCTCTTCTGGTTACAAAGAAAAGCTTGAAAAAGTGCAGTGAGAGAACAAATAAAAACAATCCCAATTGTATATTTACAAGCCAATTTCATTCAAGAGAGGGGAGTTGACCCCCTAATATCTTACCATTTTGGGATTACAATATTATATTAATCTCTGCTTTTTTGCTTTTTCCTGGACCATGTTACAAGGACATTATTCACTAGTTTCTTTGTATGTGTTTTCTGGTTTCCTAATGAAATATCTGAACACTCAGAGACCAAAAATAAATTAAAATAAAATAGAAATCATAGCTGCCTTAAGCCATAAATACAAAAAGCTAACTTTTCTTATTTTAAACAACTACATAACATGTAAAGTACTAAATACATTTGTGATAGGCTCTTAGGCTACATCTAGACTGCAAGCCTCTTTCGAAAAAGAGCGTCTAGACTGCAAGCAGTACTTTCGAAAAAGCAAGCCGCTTTTTTGAAAGAGAGCACCCAGGCAGTCTGGATGCTCTCTTTCGAAAAAGCCCTGTTTGCATTCAAGAATGCCTTTTTTCGAAAGAGCACTTTCGAAAAAAGGCGTTCTTCCTCGTGAAATGAGGTTTTCCGCTGTCGAAAGAAAAGCTGCGTTCTTTCTATTTAATTTCGAAAGAACGTGGCTGTAGTCTAGACGCAGGTGAAGTTTTTTTGAAAAAAGCCTACCTTTTTTGAAAAAACCCTCGAGTCTGGACACAGCCTTGCAAGAGTAATACAACAAATACAATAATGTTACAATAAAAGTGAGGAGATGAATGCAACAACCTCTTTGTTCTGTGTTGCTGTTCACTGAAGCCTGAAGTTTTTGTTTTTGCCATACAAAAAATGAAATGTCAGTGTATTTCAGTAACGTGCTGTTTTATACTGATAACATAATAGCTCTGCTATTGCTGAGGCTGCCTGACTAATAGTGTAGAATTCAGAATCCTTCCAGAAAAGTTCATATACCCTTTCTGCAGAATTCCAATCCCACTTGGCATATGATAATAAAACTTTTCTCTAACAAATATCAAGTTTATAATGCATAAGAACAACATTCAAAAGTCTGAAAGAATCAGAACAGTCACTACTTACACCACATATTATCTTGTATTTCAGAAGTGTTTTTTTCTTGATAATTTCTTCTGTTTGTAAACTCATTAACTCCACCTGGCTACTTTGATGTGCATTTGTTTCTCGGTCAGATATCATTTTGCTGTGAGTTGTCTTCTGATATTTCTATAGCCCTCTATCTCCCTTTTCAGCTCAGCTACCGCTAATGTTTCATCTTGGCATGCACTGAACGCCTGGCTCTGTGGTTTCAGGATTTTAATGAGATCAGAGTTCCTGAGTCATAGGGCTGTAATAAGTCACAATAACGGGGAAACACACTTAATAGGGTCAAAGTGTGAAAAGCCTGATCAAAGTCATAGTTTTGCCCCTGCTCAGTACAACATATAGGGTTTTATGTGTTTGTTAGTTATTTAACATAAGGAGAGTAATTTAAAATCAAAGTTCAGGATTAATTTGTGACCACACAGTAAAGTGAACAAATACAAAATAATACAAGTGAAATTCAAATACTTGATTAAAAGCCAATCTTCAATTCAGCATGCTAGTCATTATCCTCAAAGTTACATAAACATAATAAGCCAAATCCATTATCATATAAGAGGAATTTTTGTCTTAGATTCTATACTGTATCTTCGTCTTTTTCCATGCTAGCCCTTGTGTTTTGAAGTCCTTTCTCTTACCTCTGCATCAGTCCTACCTTAAAATCCAGTGTTTCCATGATGCCTTCCAGTTAAAATTCATTAGTAATACAATAGATATTTTAGTTAAAAAAACCCCACACCAGTATTGCCAACTCTAAACATTACCAAACATGAGCAAGACACCACCAAAAATTAATTAAATTGACTTAAATATCACAAGGCTGAGACAGGAGCTTTGGGTTTTGCAGGGCTGCAGTAATGCAACTCCTCATTGCTTTTCTTGCCTGCTTGCCCCAGCTCTGTCAATTCAGTGCTGTGCTGGGGACTGGGAGCCCAGCTGTAAGGATCCAAGAATGACAAAGTGCATTCTCTCAGGGGGAAGCCCCATTGGTGCCTTTGCAGAAGAGAGCAGGTAGTCCCGAAGGGGACCTGCCCTCCCAAATCCCTGTACTTCAAACTCCATTCTTTTCCCTCTTTCCTTCCTTTTTTCTCTCTTCCACTTTCCTCTATGCCTGCCTTTGGGCCCTGTCACACAGCCTCACACGCATCTGGTATCACTGCAGCATGCAAGTGCAAAGAGCAGTTTGGTGCAGACTCCTCCTCCCTCGCTTCTGGCTTCCAGCACTAAATTCCACAGCACTTCTGTTTATCCCTGAGTCTGGTTAGCCAAAAGTTTCAGCTATCCCTCTGGCCATTTGTACAAAGAGTAGTTTTCATTGTGTAGAAAACATCTTAATGCATTACTGGCAAGCATTCTAGGAGCAACACAAAATAGTAAAGCTTGAGTAAATCATGATGGACCAGCAGTGAAAGTAACTTAAAACTTTCTTACATGCTGGTGCATGGTAAGACAAGCATCATAGTAGCATCTGAGTCTGTGGTGCTCACATTTGTTAAAGCAGAGTATGAAGTACCTAACAGCTATTAAGAGTATTTTTCTTTATAAAATACAGATTCACTTTTCAACAAATAAAAATATTTTTCACATTTATTTTAACCTGCCACAATAGTAAAATATGTACATATGAATACATACAAATTATGTTACAGTACGTGAAATATTGTTAGGAGAAAAATCCCATTATCTGCTGAGGGAGATATACCTAAGAAAGAACTGAAAGACTGAGTCCACAATATATACTGAAATTAAATATGTTAACTCTTTGTCTGCAGCAGAAGAATCCTACAAAACTTAGAATTGGCAAAAGCCTTCACATGCTTCTGTATCATCTTCAGCAGCAATGTTATAGAAATACAGTAATTACTCGTTTAACACGTGCCCGCTTAACACATTTTCGCAATAGCACAGTTTTGTTTTAGGAAAAGTTTTTTGAATAACACAACTGTCCCTGAAATAACAGAAAAATAATTAAGTAGTGGACTACTTCATGCAATGGTATAAGTTGGTGAAAACAGTAGTAATACACATGAGCAGATGAATACATGTGGTCACAGTGCTCCTTCTCTCACTCACGTGTTTATCTTTGTGTTTTAACAAACCGCGGCGACTTGTGTTGCTAGATATCTAATGTTAACGTTGATGACCGAGCACCAACAAAAAACTGACTTTGCCACCACCCCCTGAAACGCGACCCCCACCTTTTCCATTATTTTTAATGGAAAAATTGACCCCGCATAGCACATTTTCACTTAGCACAAACATTTTCGGAAACACATCTGTAGTGTTAAATGAGGAATTACTGTAACAGTCACGGCATCATAGAAATGTAGGCTGGAAGGGATCTTGAGAAGTCATCTAATCCAGCCTCCCAAGCTAAGGCAGGACCAAGTAAAACTAGACTATTACTGACACAAGTTTCAGGATTCCATGACCACCCTTAGAAGCCTATTCCAGTACTTAACTATTTTTATAGTTTGAAAGTTGTTCCTGTTATTTAATCTGTAAGTCTATTGCTATTCATTACTTCTTGTCTTATTTTCAGTTTATAAAGAGAACCATTGACCACCATCCTCTTTTGAACAACCCTTCAGATATTTAAAATCACTTATCAGGTTCCCCCTCAGGTTTTCTGTTCTCAAGACTAAGCATACTCAATTTTTTAGCCTTACCTCAGAGGTCATGTTTTCTAAATCTATTATCATTTTTGTAGCTCCCTCTGGACTCTCTCCATTTTATCCAGCTCTTCCTTAATGTGTGGCGCCCAAAACTGCAAACAATACTTCAGCTGAGGCCTCATGAAAGTTGAGCAAAGTAGGATAATTGCCTTCCATAGTTTACATACGACATCCTGTTACACCCCTGAATATTAGGCTTTTCCATATTTGCATCACATTGCTGACTCATATTCTATGTGGCTACATCTAGATTGCATCCCTTTTTCGGAAAGGGGATGCAAATTAGACGTATCGCAATTGCTAATGAAGCGGGGATTTAAATCTCCTCCGCTTCATTAGCATAAAAATGGCTGCTGCTTTTTTCCGGCACGGAGCTTTGCTGGAAGAAAGCACCAGTCTAGATGCAGATCTTTCGGAAAATAAAGCCTTTTCCGAAAGATCTCTTATCCCTCTTAAAATAAGGGATCTTTCGGAAAAGGCTTTATTTTCCAAAAGATCCACGTCTAGACTGGTGCTTTCTTCCGGCAAAGATCCGTGCCGGAAAAAAGCGGCAGCCATTTTTATGCTAATGAAGCGGGGGAGATTTAAATCCCCGCTTCATTAGCAATTGCGATACGTCTAACTTGCATCCCTTTTCCGAAAAAGGGATACAATCTAGACGTAGCCTGTAAGATCTACTATAACCCCTGAATCCTTTTCAGCAATACTACTGAATAGGAAATTAAGACCCATTTTGGTTTTGTGCATTTTTTTCCTTAATAAGAATAGTACTCTTGCATTTGTCATTATTGAATTTCATCTTGTTGATTCCTGACTCATTCTCCAATTTCTCAAGGCCATTTGGAATTTGAATTCTCGTCTCCAATGTGCTTGCAATTCCTTCTATCTTGGTGTCAGCCACAAATTTTATAAACATACTCTCCACTTTATCCACATCATTAACAAAAGTGATAAACATTACCAAAATAGAACAGTCCTCTGCAGGACTACCTATGTCCACAACATTTGTCCTCCCTGTTTGACAGTGAACCACTAATTATAATTTAAGTTAAAAAATAATAAATGGTCCTGCAGCACCTTAGAGATTATCAAAAAATGTAGATGATGTCATGAGCTTTTGTGGGCACAACCAACTTCTTCAGATGAATGGAGCAAGGGGTTTAGAAGTCCAAATAAACAGCAGAAAAAGAAGGGATGGGGTAGAAAAGAGAAGAGGAAAAAATACTTGACGGTTAGAATGTCTGTGCTAAATGAGGCCAATACAGTAGGTTGTAAGTGCCTGATACTTAGCGTTTGGTATCATTAGAGTGTTGAATATAGCAGTGCATCCATTTAATGTTTTTGCTCAGACCTTGTTTAAAGTTGTCACATTTGCAAATGAAGGTGAGTTCCATAGCTTCTCTCTCCAGCTGGTTTTTGAAATTGCTTTGTAAGAGTTTAGTCACTTTGAGATCCATTAATAAGTACCCAGGCATGTTAAAATATTTCTATGTGTTACCATTTTGAATATCTGATTTGTGACCATTAATCCTTCCTTGTTGAGACTGTCCAGTTTGGCCAATATACACAGCAGCGGGGCATTTCTGGAACTTGATGGCATAGTGGGTATGCAGTTGTATGAGCTTTTGATGTGGTGGCTTATGTGGTTAGGTGATGATGTCGCTTGTATAGATGTGTGGACAGAGTTGGCGACAGAGTTTATTGCAGGGGTGGGTTCCTTACAACCCACTCTATTAGCCTGATTTAGCACGGACACTCTAATTGACAAGAGTTTTTTTGTCCCTTCTCTTTTCCACCCCATCCCCTCTTTTTCTGCTATTTATTTGTACCTCTGTACCCTTTGCTCCATTCATCTCAAGAAGTGGGTTGTGCCCACAAAAGCTCATGACATTGTCTATATTTTTTGTTAGTCTCTAAGGTGCTGCAGGATCATTTGTTGTTTTTTCAGTTTTGTCAGTTACAGACTAACATGGCTACCCTCTGACAACATTTTAAGTGTGGTTTTCAGCCAGTTATATAGCCACTTTATAGTAATTTAATCTAGATCAGACTGTGTTAAAAGCCTTACTAAAATCAAGATATATCACATTAATTGCCTTCTCCCCATTGGTTAGGCAAATCAACTTGTCAAAGAATGTAACTAGGTTTGTTTGGCATGACAAATTTGTTCTTGACAAAACCATGTTAACTATTACTTATTACTAGGGGTCTCCCAAATTACATAAGAACGGCCATACTGGGTCAGACCAAAGGTCCATCTAGTCTGGTATCCTGTCTGCTGCCAGTGGCCAATACCAGATGTCCCAGAGGGAGGAGACACAGCAGGTAATCCTCACACTACCCTGTTACTCATTTCCAGACAAACAGAGGCTAGGGACACCATTCCTACGCATCCTGGCTAATAGCCATTGATGGATCTAAATTCTTAACCACATAAACATTCTAAACACTTACAAATAAGGAAATTACTAGGCAAAGATATTATAAAGCTGACACTGCCCACAAAATAAACTTAAATTCTTTAACCTGATGTCAACAAAGTGCTTAATAATAAACTGAATTATTCTCAGTCATAAGTATCAGGCTTTTCTCTACCGAAACTTTTCTTGTGTTACCTGTTATACCTGGATATCTTTGTTATCTAAATATCCTTTTAAGTTTTAGGCCTCAGTACCATATTATGTCAATACATTCCACAGGCTCAGCATTCATTGACTAGAAAATGTGTTTCCTTTAATTGGTTTTCAATTTGTCACCTTTCTGTTTTATAAACTACCCCCTTGTACTTGTATTAAGAGAAAGTATGGATCAAAATCCCACATAGAAAGTAGTAAGACAACAAAGTTATTAACTCAAGACTCGCTCCATCCCCACGGAGTCAGACCTACAGAAGGAACTGAATACTCCAAAAAAAAAAAAACTCCTTTGTGAGGTAGGAAGATGCTATATCTTCATTTTATTGATGGGGAACCAAGGTTAAGAGACTTGCCAAAGATCAGACCGGATGTCTGTGTCAAAGCAGGAATTTGAACTTAATGTGTCCTGAACTCCAGGCTCAGAAGATACTCAAGACAATCTGTTGTGTTCCCCTGCTCCTTGCCCTCCCCCTTATTTTTTTTTGCTATTCTTCCCTCAAGCAAATGCTTTCTATTATAATGGGGGTAGAGATGCTTTGAATTATGCCTCACCCTAGCACCCTGTGATCCACACACCTCTGGGTGCTAACAGGCTGAAGACACAGAAAGGGTGCAGAGGCAGTACAGGGATCTCTTGAGACATGTACATGCATCATAATTCACCAAAGGAGATCACTACTGAAAACCAATAGTGCTATATATTTATTATGCTATATATTTCTTATGATGGATCAATATTCTTTAATGAGTTACACATATATCCTGAAAATCAAGTGATTAAAATCTGTGAGTCAAGGCTGATCACTAGAAGGTGATAATCAGGTTCCTTTCAGCAGGAGGTAAGAACAATTATCTCTGAGTGCTTCTGCATTTCCTATTGTATGTTTCCCAATGTAAGCCTTATTTGCATACTGAGCCTCCAAGCTAATCAAGTTTACAAAATCACAAGAGAAGGGAAGTTGTAGGGAAAAAACAAAATAGCAGACTAGTGTGATATGCAAATGTTCTAGCTGGTTGGCCACCCCTAACCTAATGTATAATGCTCTCATTACCCTGTGTAAATTCTGTTGGCATGATCTAAATGGTACTTAGTCCATGTTAATGTAGTCCAGATTACATCAACACAAACTCTAGTTTGCACTAGGGAAGTTTACACCACATATTACAGCACTCTGCAATTCACATCCCCATAAAGGAGTAGACTAACAGCTTCTCCCACAAATCTGCTTCCCTAGACAGCTGCTTAGTTTGCCTCCAGCTAGAGTTGCCCCATCCCAGGATAAAAACAACAAATGGCCTGGTAGCACTTCATAGACTAACAAAACATATAGGCTGTGTCTACGCTGCACCCCTTTTCCGGAAAAGGGATGCAGATGAGACAAGTCGGAATTGCAAATGAAGCGGGGATTTAAATATCCCCCGCTTCATTTGTATAAACATGGATGCCGCTTTTTTCCGGCTCGGGGCTTTGCCGGAAAAAAGCGCCAGTCTAGACGGGGATCTTTCGGAAAATAAAGCCTTTTCCGAAAGGTCCCTTATTCCTCTTATAATCAGGAATAAGGGACCTTTCAGAAAAGGCTTTATTTTCCGAAAGATCCCCGTCTAGACTGGCGCTTTTTTTTTCCGGCAAAGCCCCGAGCCGGAAAAAAGCGGCAGCCATGTTTATACAAATGAAGTGGGGGATATTTAAATCCCCGCTTCATTTGCAATTCCGACTTGTCTCATCTGCATCCCTTTTCCGGAAAAGGGGTGCAGAGTAGACACAGCCATAGATGAAACAAAAGACAGAACTATGTAGCACTTTAAAGACTAACAAGATGGTTTATTAGGTGATGAGCTTTCATGGGCCAGATCCACTTCCTCAGATCAATATGTGGAAGAAAATCGGCACAACCATATATACCAAAGTGATACAATAAAAAAAAAATGAACGCATGTGAAATTGACAAATCAAAGTTTAGAACAGAGGGAGAGTGAGGAGGAAAGGTAAGTTTCTGTGAGGTAATGACATAGGGGTGATAATAGGGCAAGTTTCTGTGAGGTAATGACATTAGGGGGTGATAATTGTGGAAGCTATCTTTGTAATGGGTGAGATAATTCATGCTTAAATTTGACACTTTATGTATGGGTTTAAACAAAGACTGTAATTATCTCACCCATTACAAAGATAGCTTCCCCAATTATCACCCCTAATGTCATTACCTCACAGAAACTTGCCCTATTATCACTCCTATGTCATCACCTCACAGAAACTTACCTTTCCCCCTCACCTCCACTCTGTTCTACAATTTGATTTGTCAGTTTCACATGCGTTCATTTTTTTTGATTGTATCACTTTGGTATATATGGTTGTGCCGATTTTCTTCCACATATTGATCGGAGGAAGTGGGTCTGGCCCATGAAAGCTCATCACCTAATAAACCATCTTGTTAGTCTTTAAAGTGCTACATAGTCCTGTCTTTTGTTTCAGCTACACCAGACTAACACGGCTGCATCTCTATCACTATAAAACATGTAGATGGTATCATGATAACCCATCCCAGGTTATCACTCTAATTACTGAACTCAATTACTTTGAACTGGGACTTTAAAAAGCACAATAATCTTCTCCTCTGTTTGGGGATTCAGGTTGTCTCTTCTGTTCTTCAACACAGGCATCTCCATTTATGCATTTTATTAACTGGTTGCATTAATTTTGTGGTAGCTGATTTTAGTCACCTTTTATTTGCATTCATTGTCTGTCAGGTGACCAGGATGAAAGCAGCCTAGCCTAGTAGTCAGAGCAGGTGCCATGCCCAGGGTTCAGAGCACACATCTGAAACCAAGTGTCAGAACCAGAAGCCAGCACCACACGTCAAGACAGATGTCAGGAATTGGAGGGAGCAGGGGAGAGGACCAGAAGTGGTTCATGGCAGGAGCAGGACCGAAGCAAGGGTGGGAGCAAGGAAAAAGTATTAGGAACAAGGTAACAGAAAAAAGGCATAGGAGTGGATGTAAGCACTAATCATCCAGCAAGCTACAGCTGATTTAAGAGATATCATGTTGGTCCCTGCAGGCAGTCAGGTGGCATGGCCAATCAGGAAGCCTGTATTAGTTGTACTGATGAGGTTGCTTGGAGATTAGCACTGTGATTCCTGACATTTTCACACACAGACATTTATAAAAGGCTGGGTGTAAAAGGAATATTCGGGGTAGCCAATGGGTCATTGGTGCACTCACCATTATCTAGAGATAGTTGAAAAACCTTTCTTTAAAAAAAAACTTATATATAACATTTTTTCAAATGTTAATTGAAAAACTGAAAGCCCCCTAAATATAAGCTGCTTATTTTCCAGGGCTTTTTTTTTTCAACAAAACCAAAACGTATCCAGTGAAATTCACATTTACTGTGAAAATTTAATTTCTACAAATATCCATTTTTCAATGAAAATATTTTTCAAGGAATTTTTGACCATCTCTATAACTAATCTTTTGCAATGCTGACCTACCTCAGGTCATTGGAGCCAGGAAATAAAGTCTCTTATCGCCTCTCTTTTTAACACAACGTAAGTTATACCTTGTGGTCCCTTCCTTTCCCTAAAATAAACCTTAATTGTTTGTTATCCTTTCTTGCAGTGAATGGTTCTACCACCAGTTGAACGAAGGTAAAAGTTAGCCTCAAGAATGTTGAAGATAAAAGATTCTCCCCTTGTCTGGGTGATTGTTTAGCTCAGCCAGTCTGTTTTTATATTTGCTGTCCCTTTCTATAGCAACTGTTTTTGCACATTCTTCCGCCCATCTGAGCAGGTCTGATTCTTCCTGACACAGAGGTTTTTCTTTTGTTCTTCCTTGTTTGGTTAGGTGTGAGGAGGGCTGTCCTTAGGATTTATGGGGCCCTGCGCAGTAAACTGGTGCCCCTATGCTCCACGGCAGCCCGATAGCAGGGTGGAGGGAGGGGCAATATTTTAGAGGTGGTTTTGATAATCTTCAACAATGCACTCATGAAATATTTTAAAGCAAATTTTAGACTAAGGTCCTGGAGACTAACATATTCTGAGGAAATGTTACAATAATGCACAACTGCTTTTGTCAGTAAATTCAGAAACTGACTTGCTGTGATTTTTTTCCACGCTCTTTTTCCTTTAATAAGATCCCTGAATCACAGTGATAGAAATTTAGCCGTGTTAGTCTGGTGTAGCTGAAACAAAATACAGGACTATGTAGCACTTTAAAGACTAACAAGATGGTTTATTAGATGATGAGCTTTTGTGGGCCAGACCCACTTCCTCGGATCAAATAGATTTCTTTCAAATCTGCACTGGAAAGGGAATCCTCTGAATTGTCATTCATGCTAAAATTCAACACTCACGGCGGGGGGGGGGGGCTCAACAAAGACATCAACTACTTACCCATTACAAAGATAGCTTCCCCAATTATCACCTCTAATACCATTAGCTCACAGACATCTACCTTTCCCCACCTCTAATATCATTAACTCACAGACATTTACCTTCCTTCCCCCGTCCCCTGCATTCCCCTTCTGTTCTGAAATGTGATTTGTCCTTTTCATATGTGTTCATTTTTTTAAATTGTATCCTTTGGTATATATGGTTGTGACTATTTTCTTCCACTATTTGATCTGAAGACGTGGGTCTGGCCCACGAAAGCTCATCATCTAATAAACCATCTTGTTAGTCTTTAAAGTGCTACATAGTCCTGTATTTTGTTTCTGAATCACAGTGACAGGCCAGGCGTCCACTGCACCCTGTTGCAGAAATGTCTCCCTCCTAGGGTTACCAGATGGTTTCCCAAAAAATACCGGACACGCGGTATTTAAAAAAAAAAAGGAACATGGGGAGGCGGGGCCACAATTGGCACTGGGAGCCTGTGATTGCGCAGAAGCCTTGCGGGGGAGGGGGAGTGGCTGGGACTCCTAGCCATTCCCCCGGCTAGGCTTCTGAAGTGCCCAGAGCGGCGATCCCGGCCCCCGCCTACCAACTGGGACTCCCAGGCACTGGGAGCCTGTGATTTCACAGAAGCCTGGTGGGAGCGGAGGGAGTGGCTGGGAGTCCAGCACAATCACAGGCTCTTAGCACCGATCGTGGCCCCGCCTTCCAGCCACTCCCCCCCACTCACGCCAGGCTTCCGTCTGGTGTGTAGCCAGAAAAATCAGAGAATACCGGACATTACACATGTCCGGTATTCTCTGATTTTTTTTACCAGATAAATAGCGCAAATACCGGACTGTCCGGTAGAATACCGGACACCTGGCAACCCTACTCCCTCCCTTCCCACCTTGAGATCACTCTAGTGTCATAACACTGCTGTTGGAACACGAAAGTCCAGCACTAACACACTATATTGTCTTCTGATTGCTGCCCTCCAATACAGATGCTCCTTCTGTACATCCCAAGCAAAGGAGGAAAGAAAATTAAATACAAATCAGACCCCTCTACACACCCGCATACTTCAAAGCAATCACCTCTCTCCTCCCTGCCTAGCCTCTGAAGGAGCTCCAACACACAAATGCCACAAACATTTGACTCCCAAACTCGAATAAAGAAAACAGTGAGATCAGTGCACCTGGAATGGAAAAGGTAAGGGGGGAAAGAAGAGGGATTAATCAGAGTTTTCAGACTCCAGATTGAATCCAGCAGAGAGCAAATCACTCAGCTGGGGTGACCATGTTGTTTGCCAAAGCTAAGTTTAGGACAGGGATGAGGAAGCTAAGGCCTGGAGCTGGATGCAGCCCCTGGCTTGCCTGGATACGGCCCCTGAGGCTCAGGGTTCACCCCACAGCATTGGGAAATATGTGCTGGTATTCCAGCCTCCTCTCCCACCATTCCCCTTAGGCTCTGGTGTACAAGGGGGCTGAAGCACACAAAATCTACTATCCTGGACCCCACTTAGCTCTGGTATATGAGGGGAACATGGGAGGTGTCTTTCTCCTTCTGAGTTGGGGGCCACATCAGTGAGGGTTTGTTTGTTTGTATTTTGCTTCTCACTTGTGTTTGGCCCTAGACTTATTTTTCTGTGGGACAGCAGCCCACAAACGGTTCCCCACCCCTGCTTTAGGCGTCTCTTAAAACTGATAAACTGAAGTATGGTTAGATTTAGGTCAGGCTTAGAATTACCCTTAGTGCCAGTTTGTGAGTTCAAGGCAGGATTAACATGTGGACCATGCTGAGCACCAAATTAGATTTAGTGTGTGGCAGAATTAAAGACCAGGATTCTGGTTAGGGCTGGGTCAGGTTTGTTTTACTTCTCCCTCTGGCTAGAGAACTGAGAACGCATGCTGCAAGCCTTACTAAACATACAACGTTGCTATTGGGGTGAATAGCTGAGACTGGGCATGCACTAGGGATGTTAAATTTAGACTAATTGAATAGTTGATGGAATTTTCATCGACTATTCAATTAGTCGATAAGGGCATCTCTGCCTTTGAAATGTAGCAAGAGCCTCACTGGGGCCAACAGGGGGACTCAAGTATTCCCCCGACTCAAGCTGGAGTCAGATGAAGGTAGGGAGGATAAGGTAGGGTGGTGGGGAAGGTCCTCCAGTGAGATAATGACAAAGGCGTCACCCTCTGGAGCCTGGGGATGTATTTTTGAATCCCCCTGGAGCTTTTGTACATTTCAAAAGCAGGGAGCACTGGGCCACAGGGGGACTTCTTGAGTCCCGCGCTGGCCCCATACTCTCCACAGCGCTTCTGCTTTTGAAATGTAGCAAGAGACTCCCAGTGGAGATAGTGTTGGGGTAAACCAGCTTTTAAGCTGGCTCCCTCCAGCATCGGCTCCTGCTCCCCCGACTTGCTGCCTCTCTCTGATAAGCATATCCTTATTGGATGGTCAATACTTGCTTACATCCCTACCATGCACAATGCATTTCACAGGCTCTGTGAAACTCACTGAGATGGAAGAATTCACCCTCTCGTTACTTCTACTGTTACTCCCACTAGTGTAGCTATACTAATGTAAACTTTTGAAATATGTGGGGTTCGTTTGTATTAATTTATGACTTCTATATGCTCTATATGTTTGTCTGATTGTTGTAAGGAGGTTTATTGCAAGATAACAAGATTATTTAAGAAAACCCTGTTTGCTTCAGACATCTACTACTAATCCTTAAGGTCCAATGCATGAGCCATCCACTTCGATTACCAGACTAATTTATTAGGGTTTTTTTGTATTTCCAGGAGGTTCTCCAGACTTGTAAATATACAAGAACAAATATCCTAACTAGAAGAAGAACACTGCTGTAGCACCTTAGCGAAGATGCTATTACACAGACCTAAGCAACAGTAACTATGTGAAAGAAGTTGTGTGTACATAACACTCTCCATGGGGTTTGAGTGTATAAATGCATCACTCCAGATGGTGGATTTTTTACACACCACAGGGCTTAGCATAAAATGGACCGGGGAGGGGGGGTGAGGGGGAATGTACCCACGACAGCTGTTGAGTTGTTTTGCAGTACGGTTTTCTCTTGCACCTTGTTCCTACAAACAAGGCTCAGCAAGATTTTGGTTTAGGAAGGCAGCCTGGCCACCGTAGGCACCACGGCTCCCAAGCTCTGGAGAGGGTGCCCAGCAGTCAGTGTTTTTATATCCTGGGAAAATTCCCAAATTCTGGGAATTTTTGAGTATAATGTGTCAAAATGGGAAATTGGGAATTTTCTTGAAAATCTGTTAAATCCTGGGAAATTTTCAATAAAATTAAAATTTCTGTTCATTTTGTCGTTCCTTTGGTATAAAAATTTGCAGACCATTCAGATTTATCAAAAACTGCTCTCAGTTGGTCAATAGGGTTGCCTGTCAATTTTTAGAACTCATTGAACTTGATGCTAAAAATTGAACAGTGGAAAGCATTTATACTAAATTCAGGGAGTCAATGTTCAAAAAAATATCTCATTGAATAATATTTTGGGTGTTGCTTGTGATGGTGCAAATTTGATGATAGGAGCAAAGAATTCCTTTTTCTCTAAACTTAGAGAGGATGTTCCAGATGTTGTTTTGTTGAGATGTATTTGCCATATGTCAGCCCTGATATCAAGTTCAGCTTCTACAGTTTTGCCTAATTTCGTAGAGCAGTTTATAACAAATATCACTAACTATCCAGCACATAGTGTTAAAAAGAAAGAAGAAATTCAGGAGATGGTTGAATATTTTCTCCATTTAAATTTATCTATGTTAAACTCAAGTCAAACAAGGTGGTTAGCTGTACACCCTTGTGTAAATAGAATATTATATATACAACTTGAGTGTGTCGATCAAAAAAGTCCAAAAGCAAAAGAAATAGATGATGCAATGTGTAATCCAGAACTTAAAGCCTACCTACTATTTTTGAAATATGTTTTGGATTACACGAACAAATTCAATGCTCTCTTTCAAAGCAAATCTCCACTCATTCATTGCATTAAACCAGTCAGTGAACCTTTTCAAAGTAATTGCAACAAATTACTTAAAACCATATTTCCTAAAAGGTGACAATGAAAGTTAATGTGTCGCAACCCTCTATTTTTATCAAAATTAATGAAATGTATACTGGTCCAGAGTGTGAGGAGTCCTTAAAATGTATTGATCCTAGTGTAGCTATCAATGTAAGAAAAGTGATTCAGCATTATTACATCACTTGTTGTCAAGAAATGCAGCACAGGCTGCCACTTGACTCAGTTGTTTTCTCAGAGGTTGGATTTATAGATCCTAAAATTTGTCTTAGGATGTTGATGTAGATAAAGAAAAAAAAGATATCTCCAAACTTTGTGCAGTATTTAAGATACATGTGAACTCTGCTCAGAGTGAACTCAAAGCCTTGCCATTTTCTTTAGAATCAAATCAAACTGAATGTGTAAAGAATAAGCCTATTAATGAAATGTGGCATGAAATTTCTAAAACGAAACATTTTTCTGAAAAATGTATGTTTTCAAACATTTGTAAATTATCTCAAAAGGTTTTAGCATTGCCACATTCAAATGCAGCATGTGAGAATTTTTTCAATGGTTACAGACATTAAAACTAAAAGGAGTAACATGAAAACTAAAACACTTAATTCTAGTGTAATTATCAGATCAGCTTTTAAAGCAAAAAAAATGTTCTAGTTTTGTAATTACAAAGAAGCATTTAAGTTTACATAATAAAAATAAGTATGAATATGGATATGCCAGAAAAACTGGTGGTCAGACTGATAAAAATATTAATGCTGGTGATGACATTTCTAGTGAGGAGTCAAGTCATGACTCAACTGAAAACTCATTGTGATAGTTAAATATTATGTATTAAATATTCTATTCATGTTACATGAAACGAAAATATTTTATATTTGATGACTTCCTTTATTTATTATATATAACTGAAATGTATACTGAAGTGTATACTGTACTGATTTTATCTTGCAGGAGTAAAATAATTAAACTGTTTTATTATTCTTTCATTTTATGAAATACAATCCATGAAATTAAGGATATTTGGATATATGAAAAATAATTATATTTGGATGAAAAGTTCAGCTTTCCTAAAATTATATTTTTAATTATAGAGAGCATCATAAAATCATCAAAATTATTGTCGTATATTTCGAGTTATTAATTATGTATATATATGTATATAAAATAAAACCAACGAATTAACGATACATAAAATAGCCTTTATAACATGTAAAAAATAATCTGGGAATTTTTCAGCAGATTTGGGACATTGTTAGCGCTGGCCTGGGAAAAGTTGGCAACACGATATAGAAACGCTGCCAGCCGTGGGGCTTGCTGCCTAAGCCCTGCTGAGCCGGAGGGAGTAGAGGATGCGCCCCCGCCTGAGCACCAGAGAAGCCTGAGGCCTCGCCAGCCTGGGCCCGGCGGTGCCCGCCCCTGCAAAGGCAGAGCAGCGCTCGGCTTGTGCGCTGGGCGCGTCCAGCAGCAGCGGGGCGGGCCTCAGGCCGGGGAGCGAGGCGCGCGGAACTGCCCGGCCCGGGGAGCTGGTTCCCGGCGGGGCCGGATTCCGGGACGCACCTTCCGCCGGGGCCGCGGCCGCCTGAGCCAGAAGCCGCCGCCGCTGTTCGGCTCCTCAGCGCGGCCACCCCCAGGCGGGGCTGCGGGACCCGGGCCCGGTTCGGTGCCGCCGCCCGCAGAGAGTCGGGGGCCGCGGGGCGGGGCCATGGCCATCCCGATGGTGCCGATGGAGACCCAGCTGCAGAGCATCTTCGAGGAGGTGGTGGTGAGCCCCGGCCGGGCGGTCGTGGGGCCTCTGCGGGGAGGGGCTGGCTCGAGACTTCAGTGCTAAGTGGGGTGCGGGCCTGGCGCGCCTTGGCCGGGGGGAGGGGAGCACGGGCCCCGCCGTGCCGGCGTTAAGCTACTGAAGAGCCTCACGTGTCCCGCTAAGAACGGGCGGGCAGAGCGAGAGAACAGTAAAGCGAAAGAGCCTGGGTCTCGGCTCCCTTCTTGCCTAACTGCTGTGGGGGGAGTGATAGGTGGGGCAGAAGCTGGTTTTAAGGAGGGATTTAAAAGAGGACAGCTGATGGCTTTGACAGCCAAAGTGGGTTGGGTTTGGGGGGTTGTTTTCATAAAGGGTAGCGTGGTGACGTGGGAGAAATCATGAGAATGCTTGAGCCAGAAGAGGGTGATCAAGGAGGCATCACTGGTCAAATGAAGACAGGGTTGGTGGGTCGGTCATTTAGTTATGAAGATGAGTACCACAAGTCTAAATGATAATCCTGAAAAGCAAAACCCAGGAGTTTTGTGTTTGATGTAGTGAAAGAGAGGGGAGCCAGTAGGCTACCAAGAGTAGAGAGATGTGGTTGGCCCTAGAGAGGTTAAATTTTGATTAATTAACTAATTGAATAGTCCGTGGGATTTCTATCTATTATTCCATTAAGTCAATAAGGACTAGCAGGCGTTCTGCCTTTGAAATGTACAAGAGTCCCAGCAGGCTGAGGCTGGGCTCCATGTGATGCTTGCGCTTTGAAATGTACAAGAACCCTTGCTTGAGCTCTTGTACAGTTTAAAGTGGAAGCGCCTGCAAGGAGCCCAGGGTCAGTGTGGAACCCCCCGCTGACTCCAGGCTCCATGCCGGCACTTACGCTTTCAAATGTACAAGAGCCCCAGCAGGGACTCGTGTACGTTTAAAAATTGGACCGCTCTCCATGCAGGCGCTTCCTCTTTTTTTTTTAAATGTACAGGAGCCCCAGTGGGGATTCTTGTACATTTCAAAGTTGGAACTCTGCTGCTGCACACCTGTCCCCTCCCATGGAGCTGGAGCGAACTGGCTTTTAAACCAGCTCTGCCCCCCCCCCCCCCCACCTCTCTGTGAGTGGGGGAGCGGCTAGTTGACTAGTATGTTGACTATCCGATAAGCTTTTGCTTATAGGTTAGTCAACTAATGGATTAATCATATCCCTAGTTGGAGCTAGGAAAATAAGCGGATCCCATTATTTTTAGTAGATTTAAGGAATGTGATGTGGCAGATGTCACAGTCAGAGATTGGGGTTATAACACTCAAAGTCTTGGATGACAATGGCCTCTACAAGAGATTTGGCAGTCTGATGCAAAAGGCTGAATCTTAAGTAGTAGTAGTAAGGCAGCAGTTCTCACAAGTTACTCTTCCTGGCAGCCACTTTGACTTGTTTTCCTAACATATTTAATTAAATTTTGGCAGAACAAATAAATATGAACATATACATGTCCAAATCCTTCTAACTTATTTGTGTAGAGTTCAAGGGATTTTTTTTTCTTTTTTTTTTTTTGGTTTACAAATTCAGTAATACAAATAATGTAGTTGTCTCTATTCTTCACTGGACCTAAACAGAATAGAAATGCAAATAAAGTGCTTTGTACCATCCTATCTTTTTTGCCTGCTCCTTTTGCTCATTTCAGGGTGGTGGTGGTGGCGTTTGTTTAGATTTGCTAGCTAGCAAGTCATCTTCTGTGAAAAGTAGGGATGTGACCAAGTAAGCATCACCCTTAATAATTAAGGGTGATGCTTACCAGGTAATCGTTAACCATTAACAAGGAGCAGTCCCCATGGGTGGAAATTCAGGAGACTATCTGTTCCAAACCCTTGCTCAAAGCAGGGCCTCAACTAAATCATTCCAGCCAGGGATTTGTCAAGCCAGGCCTTAAAAACCTCTAAGGTTGGACATTCTATCACCTCCATATGCTTACCACTCTCCTAGAAAAGTAGTTTTTCCTAATAACCACCCTAGACTTCCCCCACTGCAGTTTGATCTGCTGCTTAGCCAGTTGGTAGCCGGTTGCTGCTTAGCCAGTCAGTAGCAGTGAATGGGATTTTTTTATCTTAAGTGCAGGACCCTGCATTTGTCCTAGCTGAACCTCATCAGATTTTTTTTGGCCCAATCCTCCAATTTGTCTAGGTCACTCTGGACCCTATCCCTGCTTCCTGCGCATCTACCTCTCCCCCCCAGCTCAGTGTCATCCACAAATTTGCTGATGGTGCAATCCATCTCTTTATCCAGATTAATGAAGATGTTGAACAAAACTGGCCCCAAGATAGACATCTGGGGCACTCCACTTGATACTGGTTTCCAGATAGACATCAAGCTGTAAGATTTTAAAAAGCATAGACATACTTTAAAATTTTAATTTTAAATGTTTATTTGGGATGTTAAAATGGTTAAACGGTAGCACTTGGCTGGTTAACCATTTTAACCTAGTTCCTGTCCAGCCCTATCGCAGCTGCAGCTGGGGGTCCCACCACCCAGCCCAGTGGCTCGCGGTGACCAGGGCTTCTCCAGCCCAGCATGTCTGACCACCTCTGGAGTTATTGGCAGTGTTTATTTTTTAAAAATGTGTGTGTTAATTTTTTTTTAAATAATCTTTTTATATCTACCTTGCAATAACTAAATTAACAAACTTGAAATACTTTTTCTGAGAAGCTTGTGTTTGTCCGAAAAATTGTTTTGGGCTTATGGTCGTGAAGATCCCTGATAATGTGAACTGATTAAATACTGTGTCTGTATTTGAGGACAGATGCTTCCAATGGTTCCACTATTCTCATGGCTTTGCCAGCCCCTAACAGAGAAATTAACAAATGGTTGTTTTCACTGCTGCTATTTGTAACTTTCATAACTCTCTGGTTGGCTATGAAACTGACTTTAGTTTGTCAAGAATAGAGTCAACTTTCTACTGGAACTTGAAAAAGCTATAAACTGCGGTAAGCAGACAATGCAAGGGCATATAGGTTAAGTGGACCATCATAGGCACAGTCTATTCCTTCACATTATATTATTTGTAGAGAATAATAATTACAATCTTAATGTCATTAGAGTACATACATTGATGTGGTGCTATTGTCTTGAATATTTTGTTCAGCTCTAGACACATCTAAATATAACAGAAAATGTGAAAGGCCCATAAAAGGGCAACAATAATTATTAGAAGCATGGAAATAATCTCGGAAGATAATGTATTAAAAAGGACTGTTTAGAAAACTTCTTACTTTTCTCCTATCTAAAATAATGGAGTTGGGAAGGTAAATTGAGTGTTTCTATATATTCTTATAATCCAAGACCATGGGATCATCTAGTAAAATTAAAAGTCAACAGAATTAAGTGAAATAAGAGGAAATACTTTTATACACAAAGCATAATTAACCTGTGGAACATATTTCTACTTAATGTAATTGAAGCTCTTAATACATTTAAAAGGCAGAGGTGTAGTGAGGGGAACCAGGTGCGAACTAGGACAGCTGTTTCCCAGCTCTCCCTTGGTCCCCTTCATTGCGCTTCTGCTTTTTAAATGTATTAAGAGTCAGGTGGCTTTTAATCAGGGTTCCCTTTAAGGTGCACACCCATGCTGGTGCTCACCAAAAATTCAGTCCCACCTACTTCCTCAGCAATATTGTGGCCCCAGCTGGTCTTGGGGGTGGGGCCATGTGGCAGGTAGCTGCCTCACCCCAGGAACAGCTGGGTAGTCACTACATGACAGATGGGAGCTGGAGTCTGGGCCGCAGTACTAAAAATAGGGCCATCACCCCAGCTGCATTCCCAGCCCTAGCAGCCTCCATGCAGCCGCAGCGCCAGCTGCTCCCGGGGACGTAGTACTAAAAATAGTACCATGGTCCCAGCCCCAACCACTTGGATCATGACCACACCCTCAGGAGCAGCTGGGGCCATGACTGTGTGATGGCTGCTAGGGTCCGGACTGCAGAACTAAAAACAGTATTGCAGTCCTGGCCCCAGCTGCTCCCGCAGGTAGGGCCATGTAGCAGGCAGCTGCCCTGCGTTCCGGGACTGCTGTTGGAGCTACGGTGCAGCTGCTTAAAATAGCACCATGCTCCTCCCTACATGCAGCCATTGCATGGCCCAGGCAGAGCATGGGAGTCCTGGGCTATAGCAGGTATGCTGGGGAGAGTTCCTGGTAACAGTGGTGATCAGCGTGGAGAAGGCGATGCTCTGATGGCCCGGGCCATGCTGCGAGGGGGGCTGCTCCGTGTGTCGCAGCTGAAGCCAAGCTGCAGTGTGGCTGTGCACATGACATCAATATTGGTGCAAAAGACAAAACTCACTGCACTCATGGATGGAAAATCTTAGCAGGAACACTACTCTTAATACATGTAAAAAGCAGATGCACAGTATCTGGGACCGGGCGTGAGCCAGGAATCAGCTGGTCCCCCCCTATGCTTTACAGTGCTGGGGGGGAAATGACTTTTAAGCCAGCTCTGCCCCCACCTCGCTTGCTGCCTCTTTGATAGGGGCAGCAAGCAGAGGGAGGAGGGAGGGAGAAAGCAATTAGTTGAGTCATTACTCGACTATCTAATAAGCATATGCTTATCAAGTAGTTGACTAGTCGCTTACACCGCTAACATAAATCAACAATTGGGGATTAAAGAGAAACTTCTTCCACCAATTCCTCAAGAAATGTTGATGTATATTTATCAAAGGGCATGGAAGGGAAAAGAGGAATATTGGACTTGCTGAAGCATCTAGTGCAGGTCACTTTCAGGAGATAGGATATCAGGCTAGATGTGTGATCCTTTTTACTTAAAATTCCAATTTCTTTCTCTTAAAGAAAACAGAAGTTATAGAGGAAGCTTTCCCTGGGTGAGTGTAACGATGATTTACTTTTGCATTGTAACTATCTTATATCTGCTATTTTAATGCTGGTATCTTTAAAGAAAAAATTGTAGATAACTGGTGTTCCTATTTGCATTAGCATGTTTATGGACACTCCTGAAGATGAGAACACCAAATTAATCAGCTGCCTGGGAGCATTTAGACAGTTCTGGAGCAGTCTCTCCCAGGTAAACATTTCATTTGTTGCTAATGTAGCTATATTTTACATCATACAATAGTGTAGTAAACACCTAACTAAAGCATGGTCCATGTTCCAAATAGCTCTCAATCTGATTTCAGTTGTGGCACAAAAAAGTAGTAGGAAAGTATAAAAACTTTATGATGACTTTAGATGGGAAGAATAGTGATGACATCAATGAAATTGCATGGTTACTTGTCAAAGGCTGGTACACAACATAGTGTAATAGTAAAGAGTAACTCTTGTTATAAATATCAAAACTAAATGGTTATTGGAGTTGTTTCTTATAGCAGTTGTGTTACAAGAGATTCTGAAGGAAATGGAGACATAGTTAATGAAAAGCATATGCATGAATGAAATATTACTATTCCAAGGTAGAAATGCATTATATATCATGATTTCTAAAGCAATCATTACACTTCATTTAATTTTTGCAAAAATTCACTCAAATCTTTGTGGATGCATCCTGTGTTTAGCTGCCTATTCCACTCTATTTCAAAGCAATCTTATTATTTGTTTCTGTTCACAAGTATCATTCCTTACTTTGGTATTTCCTCTTATTATAAAATGTTAATATTGGCAAATTAATACTTTAATTTAATTGCATGCTACATGTATTAAGTCTTCATTTCAGCTCTGTAATCAGTTAAGCACTATGCTTTCTTTGTTTCTTTTTCTTTGTTTCTCTTCTGTATAACTTTGTATAGCACTGCGGGGGGAAATTTCTTAAAATAAGTTAAAAAACTATATATAGAAAAGTGGATGTTAATTGAGAAATCTTTCACAAATTAAATACACAGATGCTGTCCTCTCCCATTTGTTTATTTTACTCATTGCATAACACTTTGTGGTTTTAAGAAGTTACATTGCTATATTAAAAAGTTTATTTTTCCCCTCCATGTTTTTCCAGGAATCTCATGAACAATGTGTCCAGTGGATAGTAAGATTCATCCATAGCCAGCACAGTCCTAAAAGAATTTCTTTCTTGTATGACTGTTTAGCAATGGCAGTCGAGACTGGTCTGTTGCCACCCAGGTAAGTCTGGTGTGGGTGAAGCAAGAAATACAATATGCATAAGTTGTATTATATACAGGTTGTACCTTCCTCGTCTGGCACCCTCGGGACCTTACTGGATGATGGATTTTGCCGGACCAAGGGAAGTCATTTCTGGCCTCCCTGCCACCAGCCTCCTTCAGCCCTGGCCCCACCGCTGGTCTTTTGGCCAGCTCCCCGCTCTTGCTGGACAGCCCTACTGCTTCTGCACACACCGGACTCGCACTCTAGTACCCAGCAGCCCTGCCACCTCTGTGTGCATACTGGGCTCCCACTGCAGCTCCCATCAGCCCTGCTGCCCCTATACCCCTATTCTGCAGCTGTGCCATGCAGCCCCGCTGCACTACTGGGCACCCCAATACTGCGCATAGGGCTCCCACTGCTGTGCATGGGGTTCCCACTGCCCTGCCAGCGTGCAGGGCTCCCAGGCACTAGCTTTCCACCGGGACTCTCTGGGTCTGGATCATCTATGGTCCGACCAGAGAGTCCCAGTTAAGAGAGTTTCAACATGTATTAGTTTAAAAAAATTCCTTGGAGTGCATTGGAAAACATCTGTTTTTTTTTCTCTAGAAACTACATTACTCACTGTTTTCTTTTTTCCTAGAATGGTTTGTGAATCTCTAATAAACTCAGACACCCTTGAATGGGAAAGGACACAGCTGTGGGCATTAACATTTAAACTGGTCCGGAAAATAATTGGAGGAGTAGACTACAAGGTATTTTTCCTAAGAAAGTTTGGAAACTGTTGTGTGGTTTGTTTGTTTTTTGTAAGTTAACATTGCTGCTTTCTGGTGTTCCAGGAACTGTGTTGGCCTGTCTCTGTCAGTTTTTAGTATATTGCCATCACTAAAACCATATATTCCCAACTTAATTCCTAGGAGTCTGCACAACAATGAAACAGCCCTATGGCTTGAGCCCCATAATCTGAGTCAGCTAGAACGTGCCAGCTGCGAGTGTCTAGTTCAGTGGTTCTTAACCTTACTGCAGCCTGCACCTCTTTGGTTCTCAAAATATGTTCTCACACCCCTTATTAAAAATCATTGAAATAGGTCAGTTCTTTAAACCTAAGAGATATCATCAAAATCTGGTATGTCTCGCATCCCCAGAAAGAGCATCTTGCACCCCCTACGGGTGCGTGCACCCCAGGTTAAGAACCACTGGTCTAGTTGATATGTAGACATTCCATGGGGGACCTTCTCATGAGCACTGGAATAGCGTGAAAGAGGCATGTTGGGTTCAGGACCATGGCACTCAGTGTTGTAGAACTTACAAGCTGTACTGCAGTTCACAGAGCAGCCCATGGAGGCTGCAGTAACTTAAACATGTATCTACAGCTAAGTTACACCAAGCCTCTTCAGCCCTTAGAGCAGCACAAGATACAGAAGATGTCCTGGTGGTTTTCAGCCACCTGCATCCCCATCTTCCCCTGGGGAGTGGGTTCTGTGCTGTCACTCTTAGAAGCACAGCACCTAACTGTGTACCTTTAGTATTTTCTGAACTGCCTCCTGATGCACCTTGTCTGCTAGAAATTGAGAATCTTTATAAATGTTAATTTCTATATGATTTCTTCCAGGGTGTGCGAGATCTATTGAAGGTGATCCTGGAGAAAATCCTAACTATTCCTAATACAGTGAGCTCAGCTGTTGTACAGCAGCTCTTAGCTGCAAGAGAGGTAACTCTCTACAATGTTACATCATATCCCAATGAAAAAGTTTGGTCATAATCTTTTGGCATTGATCTTTTTTGCAATATTCTAAAATGGCTCTTTGGAGCCTTTTAGATCTTCTATAAATGAATTGCCAATGCTGATGATGTGTCTTCTCATGGCTATTGTGCTAGAGTATTTCAGGGTCATCTAATGGTGAGCCTTCTTGTATTATGTACAATAGTGGTTTTCTACCAGTGATCCCGCAACACCAAGGGATCCATGCACTATGTATGATATTTCCAAAGGGGTCCTTCTGCACTTCCACTCAAGATTTCTGGGGGGGTTGCAAATAAAAAATGATTGAAGACCCCTGATCTACAAAATTTCCATGATCAGGATGTGCTTGAAATGCCTGGGCATAGTAGAATGTAGTGATGCTGTAGCTGTATGGATTCAAGGATATTAGAGACATAGGGTGGTTTTCCTCATCCACGTGGGCATAGTATAGCAAATTTAGAATCTCACCTTAAAGAGATGCTAAACAAACATTATGAAATCTAGTATTAATATTTTCATTCCACGCACATCCCATTATCCTGGAACAGCCTAACCCCGGACCTTGCTTTCAGTTATGATAATAGGAAGCTACATGCCAAATTAAGTGGTCATGGTGCTTTACTATTTAGGAGGAGTTCTTGAACAAACAGACTCATGGATAGACAGACAAACAGACACACACACAACATTTCTAACATATATAGTATGAAGATAATGTATGTTTATGCTAATTGTCAAAATTGCCTTACGTTTTTAAAATTTGTTTATTTCTAGGTTGTAGCATATATTTTGGAAAGAAATGCTTGTTTATTACCTGCCTACTTTGCAGTTACAGAGATAAGAAAACTGTACCCTGAGGGAAAGCTTCCTCATTGGGTAAGGGTTTATTTATCATATTTTATAAAATGATATGCTCCTTATTCTATCCATACACAACACTGGGTGCAATCTTTTTAAATGGATGCTTAATGTCTTGTCTACACCTAAAACTTAGGTTGACTTAATTACATTAACCTATATTGCACACCATATGAAATTGTGTGTGTAATTACCCAAACCCCCAGTGTAGATGCAGCAAGATCAACAGAAGAATTCTTCCATCTACCTAGCTGTTGCATCTCGAGGGGTGAATTTACTAGAGGAATAGAAAAATCCCTGCTATTACTGTAGTAGTTGTCCATGCTACAGTGGCATAACTGCAGCTGGGTCTCTTCAATGCTTGTAAATAAGCACTTAGTTTCAATTTAGGCACTAAAAAAATGGGCCCCCATCCTGCTAGTTGATTCTGCATTGGTAGACCCCTGTGGGGAGTCAATGGCATGATCTAGGCATTGATGGCCAAAATATGGACTAAATTAGGCACCTGTTTAAAAACAATAAACAATTTCACACATGCTTTAGGCAGATCACTTTACGATGCTCCTTTGAACGTTCTGTTCTTGAATTTTAGCATTTAAGACTGGTTTGAATTCTTCAAAAGCCTAACAGCTCTATTCACATTTTCCATGTGATTTGGGAAATAAGCAAACATCTATTAATTTTCCATTATGGCCAGTTTAGTGGCCTGATATTCACCATTACAGAATTATTGGCATTTTCATATAATAAAAACAGCCTCCACTTCCTAAAGATTGTGCTTACTCATCCAATACATGTTCTCCTTGTCATTGTGGTTCTTTTGAAGAACCAAATCTCTTGTTTTCTTTGCACAGAAAGAGGCATGTTTAGTATGTAGATTAGAGAAAGAAAGAGGCATGTTTCTTTGATTAGAGGCAACAAGCATAAAACGTCAATGGTCTCACTGGGGCTGGGATTTCATCCAAGAGGTAAGCCTTGTCTTTGAGGAATTACTCAGCTGAAGAAAATAATGTTCTATTGCTAAGTAGAATTTTAAATCTGACATGAAAGGCAGTAAACAATGCACATTGCAACAATGTTGTACACATGAATGGTAGCTGTTTTAATTTGCTTTGATTTCTGTAAATAAGACTTTGTCTCCTTCAAGTAAATTACTTGAATTAATGTCTTGTTTTAAATTAAATATTGTGTTTAAAGTAAATGATTTAATAATCTTCTTTCAGTTGCTAGGTAACTTAGTATCAGACTTTGTGGACACCTTCAGACCCACTGCAAGAATAAATTCCATTTGCGGTAAGAAAGCACGAGTGAAGTGAATGACCTAAAGAGAAGTTAGATTGAATTTAATGGTTGGCCAGTAGGCCTACCTAATTTGGATTTAGCTTTATATGTTAATTTATACCAAATGCTTGAGTGTCTAGTATTTATTTAATTCCTACCAATGGCTTTTTTTCCCCTCTTACTTCAATTTTGATTAACTAGATTAAAAGTTCAGCTTTTAGCGCAGGTTGATAGTGGGAAGGTGCTTCTTTCACTTGCCCCCTCTGTACAAAGTGATACTGTCCCTTCTGTTTCTTAACCTAGCCTATGAATTTAAGGGCATGTCTACATTTAATTACTTTTACACTGGTGTAGCTATGCTGCATGTCACGCTTAATAGACTTTTCTGAATCAACATTGAGACTAGGGATTTACATTCTGTTGCAGGTACTTTTTGTAATTGCACCAGTGCTGAATTCTGTAATTTATATGAGCTGCTGGTCCCCATAAAAACAGAAACAGAAAACTCTTCCTTTCAGTTTTACTTTTCTCAAGAAATCTTCATAAGTTTGATTTGGGCACATCGGTCCTATTTAACATTATTTTTGTTCTTTTAGAAGAAAGATGCTTATTCTTGTACATTTTAAGAAAAATAACTCCTGTATAGACTACTGTTATTTCATACCTCTGTGCAGGGCCTACAATTCTGTGAGTTTCCGTTAATCTCCACGTGATTCCTTTAATACTCAGAAGCAATGCAGTGGGATTAAGAATGTAATATCAGCTTTAAACCACTGAGTTGTCTTGATTATTTTTTATTTCTTTGTTTTTCCAAGAGTATGCAAACACTCTTAAGTATATTGTACCAAACTCTTGGCCAGGATTTATTCATGTGATTCGGTCCTGGAAGAAATTTATTAATTTGCTGAAGTATTTGTATAAATGACCGGGTGCATTGTTGACTTTATACTTTCTCTGACCCCTCACAAACAAATTATACATAGTTTAAGGTAGAGATACTCTTAAAAGTGCTTGCTGTGTGTAGTACTACACTATAATAGTATAACTACCACTGACGGCAGAAAATCAGAGTGAGTGAACTAACCATCTACTTTAATAGGATGGAAAGGGGAAAATAGTTGGCCTTTAATTTCATTTTGTTTGGGGGAAGTTGAAGGCTTAGTGCAGCCAAACTTTGAATATTATTACATTACATCTAAAAGCACATGAGAGGTAATGACAATAAAAGAATTCTAATCATACAGAGAAGAGGCTAGACCCATTTACAGTAAAAGGTCCATAATAGTTGAAATACAGTTTCTGCTTTAGTTATAAATATTTACTGGACAAAAAAGCTTGCATTGTCTAGGCATATAATGTGAATAGTAAGGCTTCTCCTGAGATTAAATAGTATATGTTAGTGTAATATTTACAAGTATTTAGTATATCTGGGTTGTCCAAACTGCATAGTATATAGCAAAACATGGTAGTTGAGTTTCACCTTTAGCTAATAAGTTGAGATTTCTAATGGAAAATGGCATGATTGCTTATGTTGGGAGCTTCATGCTAACCAATTCCTGAGGTAGGCGATAGCAGATTTAAATAAATGAAGCCAGAAGGAATATTAGTAGTAATTTCCAACATGGGATTTTGACCTTTAAAGATTGCCATAGTTGCTCAACTTCCACAGAATTTATCTTTTCTCATTCTGTGTAATATGTGCAGGACGTTGTAGTCTTCTTCCAGTGGTAAATAACTCTGGCGCCATGTGTAACTCATGGAAGCTGGATCCCTCAACCCTTCGTTTCCCTTTGAAAGGACTCTTGCCATATGATAAGGTATGCACGTCTAAACCTCTTAGTTATGCAAGTTTTATGTATTTAATGTATGAAATACTATTTTTTTTAGATTAACAAAAAGAAGAGGGCAGTTATTTTGAAAACTATGGCTATCCCATTTTCAATCGGAACTTCAAGATTAATGAACTTAGTACTTTATCATCAGATTAAAATTGTCCAAATTCATGACAACAGTAATGTCTAATCATACAGGTGATATGTGATGTGTTTAATGCTCTAAAGGCTGAGAAACAGTAGGTGTTGCATGCACCTGTTGTATATGTGTGGGAGAGGATGACCTTGAGGAAATAGAATGTGGAAAAAGAACTGTGTAGTTCATGCCTTGCACAGTTGGGCAGGAATTTGACTTTACTTTTTAAATTGGTCTCAGACCCCAGGAGCACTGTGGAGGTAATGTGCTCACTCCTTATTGAGAGGGATCTTGTTGGTTTTCTGAAGCCACTCTGCCCATATATCAGAGATAATGTTTTCCAAATGGAGTCCCATCTTCTTATTGTCGATGAACGTTTCCCACAACTGGGGAGCATAAAACCAAGAGGAAGACACTCTGCTGATACTTACTTCCCTTTTGGATATATAAGAACTAAATAGTTCATCCCCAAATGGTACATACCTATACATATAAATATATTAAAGATAATACATTTTTAACTTTGTTACATTCAATGTTGTGCTTAAATGTAATGTTGAGGCAATGTTCGCGTACGTTTGCTTTTTTTTTTCTTTATTTTTTTTTTTTTTTAAGGATCTGTTTGAGCCGCAGACTGCTTTGTTGAGATATGTGCTGGAACAACCATATTCCAGGGATATGGTCTGCAATATACTAGGTCTGAATAAGCAGGTACTGTAGTATACTGTGATGCACAATTTAATTCTGCATAGAATCTGCACTATTCTTTTCTCTTTTCTTTGCTATAGCTAACTGAGCAAAACAGTTTAGGTCCAGACAGTGATTTTTTTTTTTAGTAACATCATATTAGGTAAATTGGATTCTGTATTATAATTATCATTTTTATATTGCTTTAAGGATATTTAAATTGAAAAAATATTTAAAATATTGATTTTTTTTTTTTTGCATTGCTTTTTTTTCCTATAAGGCCAGCCTCAAATATACCTTTGACAGACTATAACTTACCAAAGACCATTAGGGTTTTTTTTAAGTTCTTCTTAATGTTCATGTAATTAGTTCCCAGAACTTTGTGGCACAATATTACTTTGGCATGTTACAGCATTCTATCATTTTTTTATACCTTTAAGTGGGAGGGCTTGGTCTGCCTTGGGATTCCTTGAGGCTGGCCTCATAGTCACTGTTTTGTCTTTTCTTTTTTTCTTCCTTTATTTTTGTTCTGTCCTGTCTTGTCCTGCCCATCCTCCAATGCTCTAGACCTTGAACATTGCTCAGGTATGTTCACAACCTTACTGTTGTATTGTGACTAACGATACGCTGGCCGCTTTGTAGCCACTGATTCCAGTTAGAGAATACATGTATGGTCAGGGCTTGAAATTGGCAGGACCATTAGATGCTAAGACAAGGAAAAATTCTCCGTACAGTCTCTTAGGATATGAGAGATTTATTTGATATGAAAATTTACAGCCCCTGTGGTCCTTGGATCCTAAAATTTGGTTGGGTTGGACCACCACCACTTCCCCTACCTGATCTAGAGGGTGATTTTTTGGTTTGCTGGAATTTTCGGATGAAGAGGAATGATTGGTTCACCCTTTCTTTCCTTCTATGACTAGAAAAACATTCCTTGAATTCACTTATAGCATGTAAATCTTGAGAAGCAAAAACTGCTAAAATAGAGCTTGATGGGGAGAGTACATTATCAGGCAGCCTCTATGACAAATTCTCTTTCCTGTGTCCTCCAAGCAGGGTGAACTAAGACAATACAAAGTATCAGAAAAAATCATTTTTAAGCCAAATTTTATAAACCTTCTGTTTATTTCTTGTCCAAATCTATTGTATGGAGTTGGTCTTGAAATTTTAAATATAGGTCATTACTCCCTCTGTATTCTTTAAATTTTGAATCCTCCTTAGAATAGTTACCACATCAACACCTATTTTTAAAAAAAAAAGTAATATCTAAGATATGTAAAATAGCGTTGCTGTTTGCAATACTATAGTGAAGGTTGTGTCAGTGTTTCCATTTATAAAACTTCTTTCAGGGATTTGTAACTTGACTGTGAAATTTGCATGACTCTGAAACCTTGTGTATAACTTCCACTGTAAATAAAAAACAGGTTGCATTTACTGATTTAGTCAGTTCTTTTGAATATATTATCTTTATCTTTTCAAGGTATTTGGATAATACTCCATTGCTTATAATTATCCTAAATATTTTAAAACCAAAATCATTTTAGGCAGCCAAAATGTTAAAACATGAAGGCTAGCTGATAGGTTAGTATTTAAATTTAATAGGATTTTCATTGTGTCTACATTTCTATTTTAAACAATAGATTCTATTGTCACATTGTGCCACTTTTTATGGTTTGATTGGTAAATAGCACAAGGCCTAGTCTAAAAAGTGTACTTAATGTATTGTATGTAGTGGTGGTCTGCACTTTCAGGCCAGAAGATCAATGTTAAAATTGCTATTCTCTAATTAAAAGATAACAGAAAACCTTTTTTTTTTTTTTTTTTTTTTTTGAGTTCTAAATGGGTAATTTCTACACAATGTTTCAATCTAGAGTGAATTTTGATGGCTAAGAAACAAACCTTTGAAAAACATGGCTTATAATGGAAATGCTGACAGAACATGAACTGTAGCTGTGCTGCCATAATACCAATATATGGAGTTTTCAGACCATCGCATTTGTGAGTTTAAGCATGAAATAGGGGGCGTGTCAGGATAGATGAAAAAATATTAAGCATTACGTCTTGAAAATCCTGATTTTTCACAGTTTGAATATGGAAGTTTACTCACATTTGGGTTAATTTATTATGACTGCATTGATATTTACAGTAACATCAATAAAAAGTCATAGCCTGCTCTTCAGAAAGTGCTCTACTTCTGTTTCTACCTACAGTGAACTTCGTAGCTATTTTTATGATGATAATCCATCTGTATCTAATAAAAATAATAATAGATCCGAGTTAACCTTTTAAAGGCCAAGTGGTTGTCAGTATAACAGAAGCTATTGAAAATGTAAAGAAAAATGCTAATAGTGTTAAATGATTTTAAAAACTAATTGTTGTCTTGCCAGCTCTTAGAGATAAATGCAAAACCAATTAAATCTAGGATCATAACCCTTTTACTTAGCTATGCCTTTCAGATCCTCACTTATCTATCTACACAGATTCAGTAGCAGGATTGAAGCCTTCGTGTGTACCTATTAGGGATGTGAATGGGTAAGCAGAAATCAGCTGCCTCCTGCACCAGGAGACTGGGAGCAGAAACCATGGACGGGGCTGCTGGCTCCTAAGGTTTAACCGGTTAATATATTAACCAGACATTTACATCCCTAGTACATATTGGCTTATTTCAGCAGAAAAGGGTTCAGGATAAATATTATACAGGTAAACAAGACTCTCAAGACCCGATCATCAAATATTAATAAAGTTGCGATACTTAAAGAAACGATACTATGTGTAGATTTATATTAGAAATATTGACTTTGAAAAAGTTGTTTCAGGTAGACGAAAATTACAAATTCAGGTACAAATTCAACTGTCTTTCAAAGTTACCTTGTAGAGACAAAACAAGGCAGAGAGCGATCCATAATTTTACCCAGTGCTTCCAGGATTCAGTTTTTGTTTAGCCTTTTATGACTATTTCTGTTATGGCTCTCGATGAAAAATTATTACTTCAGGGCATTCTTTTACTGTGTGGGTTCTAAAAGTTTTCCATTTTCTAGTAAAACAATTTGCCATTCAAAAGTCTGGTACACCATTGTTTGCATAAGTGCAAAAAATCAAATCGTCCTTTAGAGTGTACAGTATGATCCAAATTGTATTTCATGCCCTTCAGTATATTACTAATTTATTCCCAGTATTTGTTTATATTGTACAGTTTTGTAGAATGTTTGTTATAGCCAATAGTTTTTAAATGATTAGTTATTTTGGATCCCCTGATTTTCAGGAAACCAAATTATGACCTCTTTAAGTGGTCTCCATAGAAAGTTCTGAACAAACACCCCTTTAGCATGTTTGATATTGGCGTATGACTTTGTTTTCTCTGTAACAAACATAGATTTAAAACAAATTTGAAAATTTCTTCCTCTTTAGCTTACTCAAATATCTTTAAACATTTGGTTTCTATACCTGTAATTATTGCCTGCCAGTAATAATTTTGAACCTTAACAGTTTTACTCATGTTAAAATAGAAAGGACCATGAACTCTGGCAAGTCAAGTGTAAAAATATAATTAGGGTGACCAAAAAAAAATTTGAAAAGCAACTAGAAAAAGACATACAGACTTAACAGCAGACTTTTTTAAAAAAATATATCAGAACCAGGAAACTTGCCAGACAATCGGTAGGGCTATGAAACAATCAAGGAGCTCTCAGAGAAAACAAGGCTGTTGTGGAGAAGATAAATACATTCTTTTAATTAGTATTCTCTGCAGAGGATATGAGGGAGATTCCCAAATGTAAGCCATTTTTAAGTGACAAATCTGAGGAACAGTGTCTGACTGAAGTATCTGTAGAGGAGGCTTTGGAACAAAGTGATAAATTAAATAGTAATAAGTCACCAGGACCAGGTGGTATTTACCCAAGAGTTCTGAAAGAACTCAAATATGAAGTTGCAGAATTACTAAGCATTATATGTGACCTATGTCTTAAGTCAACCTTTGGACCAGCTGTCTGACAGACTGGCTAGTGTGATACCAAACTTTAATAAAAAGCGCCAGGGGAAAACCTAGCAATTACAGCCTAACTTCAGTACCAAGCAAATTGTTTGAAACTATAGTAAAGCATAACATTATCAGACACATAAATGAACATGTGTGAACATGTTATATTAGGGAAGAGTCAATATGGCTTTTGAAATTGAAAATCATGCCTCACCTATCTATTAGAATTCTTTGATGTGATCAGCACACATGTTTATAAGGGTGATCCAATGAATATAGTGTACTTGGACTTTAAGAAAGTCTTTTGTAACAGGTGCCTCACCAAAGATTCTTTGGTAAATTAAGTAGTCATGGGTTAAGAAGGAAGGTTATCTCAGATCAATGACTGGTTAAAAGATAAGAAACAAAGGGTAGGAAATAATGGTCAGTTTTCAAAATGGAGGGAGAAATATTGGGGGATCCCTTAAGGAGTTGCTCTGGAAATTGTGCTGGTCACCAAGTTCATAAACAATGTGGAAAATGCAGTAAACAGTGATGTGGAAAAGTTTGCAGAAATACAGTATTACTCAAGATAGCTAAATCCAAAGCAAACTTCAAGGAGTCACAAAGAGATCTCACAAAACTACGCTATTGGGCAAAAGTGTATCAGGTAACTGGGCAGAAGTATATCAGATGATATAATGTTGATAAATACAGAGTAACACATACTGAAAAACATAATCCCATCTATACATATGAAATAATGGAGTCTAAATTATCTGTTACCATGAAAGAGAGAGGTTTTTGAATCATTGTGGATAGTTCTCTGAAAACATGTTTGCAATGTGTAGCGGCAGTTCTAAAAGCTAACCAAACATTAGGAACAATAAGTAAAGGGTTAGATAATAAGATACTATTATATTTCCTTTCTATAAATCCATGGTATTCCCATATCTTGAATACTCTGTGCAGATGTGATTGTCCCCTTTAAAAAAAAAAAGATAAATTAGAAATGGGAAAGGTATAGTGAAGGGCAGCAAAAATTACTAGGAGTATGAAACAGCTTCTTTACAAGTAGAGATTGAAAAGACTGGCACTGCTCACTTTGGAAGAGATAACTAAGGGTAATCTGTTGGAAGTCTATACAATCATGAATACTGAGGAGAAAATGAATGAGTAAGTGTTATTTAACTTTTCACATAACATGAACCATGCTTGATGAAAATAATCATAGGTCACTTGATGAAATTAATAGACAGCAGGTTTAAAACAAAAGGAAGACTTTCTTTGCACAGTCAACCAGAAGAACTCATTGTTGGAAAGTTGTGAGGACCAAAAATATAACTGGTTCAAAAAAGAATTACATAAGTTCACAGAAGATAGGTCCATCAGGGGCTGTTAGCCAACATGGTCAGGGACCATGCTCAAGGTGTCCTTAGCTTCTGACTGCTACAAGCAGGAACTGGACAACAGGGAATGGATTAGTTGATTAAATGCTCTGAAGAATTTGGCTTTGGTCACTGTCAGAGGACTGTGGCTATTCATATGTTCTTAAAATCTTTGCTGTTCACCTATTCAGCCAGCAGTGATGGTAAGGTTAAAGTAGAATATCCTCTTCTATGCCTCCTCCCAAGCCAAGTGGTAGTTTCATCCTGCTTCAGTCCAGCTGTGCCAGGTTATTTGAATAAGGAGATCTTTCACTTCTGTCTATGCATCACAGAAGTGGAATTGAAACATGAAGTGAAAGGAATGGCTTAATACAGTATTATTCAGTTGACTTTCCTTCTTCTTTTTACTACACTGTCTGTTTGGTACTAGGAATTTGGATGTCCTAGTATTTCTTCATATTAATATAGCAAACAGTATGGATCCACTGGTGCTAAGGTGTAAAGTAATTCTTTGATAATCTTTCAATTCATACGATTACATGTCAGAAATGGCACATACTTCTACTTACTGTGATTGATTCAGCTCCTATTGAAGAAAATGGCAAAATATTCATTTAACTCTGTAGAAATAGGATCAGACTTGATACGAATTATTGGTTCCATTTTAACAAGCTAATTGTGAACCTTAGTAACCCCCCGAGTAGAAAAAGGAGGCAGTTTGTGCTAGTTTTATCCATAGTGTCTAAATCATTTATTAAATGTTCCTCAACCAACTATATTTTATTAAATATTTGAGAACTTTGAGGACAGTTACATTTTTTTGAATTATTGAAATATTTTGTAAATAGTTCTTCTAAATATTTTTATTAGAGGGCAGTTTTGACCAATTCACTGAGGCATCCCTAGCTCTTTGGGGTTGATCTAACTAATTTTTTTCCCCCAGAAAGTCAGAAATGGCCACGGTAGCACTATTCTAATTTTTTCATATTTTGTTTATGGTTTAATTGCTGGTTTAAAAAATTATATTTGAAAACATTTAAACTCAAAGAAAAAATTATATTTGAAACATTTAAACTCTTGTTTCAGGATAAAACATCAACTATTAGCCTGGGAAATATTTTGTTTAAACAAATTTAAAACAAATGATCTTAGAGGAGAAGACTTAAAGGTTTCAGATAATTTTAAAAATCCTATAGAATTCCAAAAATAGTCCTTTTATCCATAAAAGGGCAACTTAGTATCTTCTCGATCTGGTATTTTAAGGAGTTAAATCATGAGGTTATCTATATAGGTAGTCATGTTATAGAGCAGTCTTTCAGATATACTTGTCCTTAATAAATTAAAGGTCTAATCTTACAAACTCTTTCACGTGTGCCTAATTTTACTCATGTGAGTTCAGAGCATGAAATTTACATACAAGTTACTTCAAAAATTTACATATGGAAAAATGTCCAATGTTAGCTATTGAGTTAATGCTGAAAGACTGTACATAAACAAAAACATTGCTAAGCTTCTTCCCAATCCCTTGAAAGTTATTTATAAAGCATTATGATAACGGATAAAGTTATCAGCTGTATATTTGAATTTCCTGGCTCCAAAGTTTGTCTCAGCCTTGATATTATTTAAATGTTAAAATATATATTAAGATTTTTTCCTTAATTAAATGTACTGGGGATCTGAGTACTGTTTTGTCAATTTTATTCTAAACTATAGAATAAAATGTACATTAGTAGTGGAAAATTCCTACTCGAAATTCTGGCTTTCTTTTTCATGGTTATATTTTCCTGTCTATTTTATATTTTGAATAACTTTTATTTTTTAATATAGCCCTAACGTTGGTGGGCTGTTGAACATTAATCCACTGCCTATCAAGCTAATGAATTTCAAGCCCTGTACACAGTAGTTTTGCATGCTGGATTATGAAATAGTCTGTAGTGTTGTCTGTTGCACCCTGCTCTGCTTCATAATTAGTTGCATTTGGAAAAAAGTATTCTCAATTGGTGGTGTTACTCTTGCTCTTTGTAAACCTGTAATGTGGTTGATACGTGACAATGGCATTGTGTATTTGGAAGAGAAGGTGAAACAGAAATTGATGCTTCCCTTTTTAATTAGAAGTTTGTGTCAAGCATGCTTCAAGAAAGCGCAGCTTAACTTGTGGCTTTCTGCAGTTTTGAGCTGGCAAAGAGCATGTAAAAGAGGGGATGATGTTCATTATATTTGTCAAGTTTTCCCATTCTTGCATTTTATTCTTAATTTGAAGCAAAAATCCCTTTTTCATGGCAAAAGACGAATATTGCTTAAGATTAAAATGAGCATCTCCTTTCAGCAATTTTCTTTCCTTTTTTATTAAAAAGGTTTTTAGGCTGCCTGGCTAGTGAATCAAAGAACTCATTTATTAGTGAAGCCCTGATATATTTTGTTTTAAAAAAATTAAACTTCTCTTTTCTTACAAAAAAAGCCCTTTTTTGCCTCTAGAAAGGGAGACTGTATTTTCATGACTAGTTTCTGACTAGCTCAGTTCCTTCTTTTCTCTCATCGTTAAAGTAATACTTTTTTCTTTAATTAAGGTTGCATTATGTTACAGTCACTAGAACATCTAAATATTTGTAAACCTAACCTGTGGAATGACATAATAGATCTTTGAGCCCTAACGCTATATGGAATGGGTCAGATTACACTCCTCTTTCCAAGCCCTCAGTAGCATTAAGGGTTTATCATTTCATTTGAAGGTACACAAATGTAAAGTAATACACAGGTCTTTATTAAAAAAACTGTACACAGAAAATAGTCTAAACTTGTACTGAATAGTTGGAAGCGCAGACTTCACATACTGCAGTTATTTTATTTTTTCTATATAAATATACAACATATCTACCCACACATAATGAATATGTTCAGTATTTGCTCATTGGTGAAAGACATCATGGAAAAAGTATAATTTAAGAGGCAAGTGTGTGTAGGCCTGAAAATTGCGAATCATGCTGTGGGGATGTGGCAACTTAAATAATTCACCATGATGCATACATTAATGTCCCATCTAACAGTGAAATACTAATCATGTCTAAGGCTGTGTCTACATTTCCAACTTGAGTAGTCATACTTCCACTAGCTCTAATTGAGCTGGCATGTTAAAAATAGTAGCATAGACGGTGGTGAGCCACAATACGAACTAGCTTCCCTGAGTACAAAACTTCCACACCCTAGAGGTATATAACCAGGGAGGCTATCCTGTGCCACTGCTTTCCTCCGCCGTTGCTGCTGCAGTTACATTACTATTTTTAGCACTATCACCCTCAAGCTAGAATGTTAAAAATAGTATCCAAGTGTAGATGTAGCCTAAGGAGACCATAATTTATAAAATGAAAATTGTCAGTGTACCATTCACCTTTAGGGTTCTTATGAAAGGCCTTTTCTTGCTTCTATTGAAATAGTTGAGAATGCTGCAGTTTATTTCAATTGGAACAGAGTTGAGCCTTAAGAGAGAGATCACATATCCCCTTAAAATAGCCCATCTGAATATTTGTTGTCTTTGGAATATGTCCTTTGTTTTTAGTGTTACAATTAATGTTTTCTCTTCATATACACATAGATCCATATTTGGAGAACTTATGCTTTACAAGTGCCTTTTAGATTAACAAATACTATAGCAGAAAAGTAACATTTTAAACCAATACAAATTATTAAATAATTCTCAGTTAACTGTTTATGCATGGAGGGGCAGGGAAGTGATATATGGTAGAATATAAAATTATTTGTGACCTGTAACACACTGCAGCTTTAATACATTGGCTTATCCTTTAACTTTTTAAGTTCAGACTTCATTTCATGCTTCCCAGCCTTCTGTCAAAATACTGAACTGAAATTGTTACCGTTGTGTTGAAGCTAATTGCAAAGCTTTTGGAATACTGTATCTGGTGTCTGCCTTACAGCACAAACAGCGTTGTCCTGTGCTGGAGGACCAGTTGGTGGATCTTGTCGTATATGCCATGGAGCGTTCAGAGACTGAGGAAAAGTTTGATGATGGTGGAACTAGCCAGTTGTTGTGGCAGCACCTTTCCAGTCAGCTCATTTTCTTCGTGCTCTTTCAGTTTGCAAGCTTTCCTCACATGGTCCTGTCACTCCATCAAAAGGTAACTTTTCTGCAGCATTCTTTTTTGATAAAATGTGAAAAAAATCTGTCTCTGTGAGAGTGAGCTTACAATCACACTGGCAGAAATGAGGCAAAGTACTCCTACAATATAAATCGTGTCCTTAGTGTATACACAGTGTGCTTAAGGTGACACGTGACCAGGACTCATCACTGAATTTAGTCTGCTAGTTGGACCATTAGCTTTTCGGGTTTGGGCCAGGAGTGTGATGTGAATGCTCGTTAATCCCCAGCCCTCTATCATGTGGCTTACTGATTAGGTCTTTGTCTTCATTACGTTACATTACAGGATGTGATGCTGTACTTGGGTACATCGTAAAGTAAATTTGCTGCTGGAATTTGAAGGTGGCCTTGTTTTCTTTCAGATTATACTATATGTACTCAGACCAAATATTGTAGACCTAACTTTTATAAAAAGCAGATGATTTTCAAACCTTTCATGACCCTTTCAGATTTTAAAACAACTGTGCCCATGTTATCCTCAGTTATGGAAATGCAAATCCTGTGTTTTTGAGAAAGTGTTTGAATGCTTCCTGACAACATGGGGAAAAAACCTTAAAAATATTGAATGGTCCTGTAGCACCTTAGAGACTAGCCAAAAAAATATAATTAGAATAGTGAGATTTCGTGGGAACAACCCATTTCTTCAGATGACAAATAGTGGGATTTGCCCACAAAAGCTCACTATTCTATCTATATTTGTTTGTGTAGTCTACAAGGTGCTACAAGACTATTTGTTGTTTTTTAATTTTTTTTAGTTACAGACTAACATGGCTCTACCCCTCTAAGACTTTTAAACTTGTGGAAAGCTTAAGTATTTTAACTTATTGCTAAATAGTTATATATTTGGTCTGGGTACATGGTATTACAAGTATATAATATGAATTAATCTTATGACTCAAAGTGCAAGAACTGGTAGGTTTGAGGCATTTTTTTTCTTTTTGTCTTTAAAAAACAGTTGGCAGGACGAGGTCTTATTAAAGGCAGAGACCATCTGATGTGGGTACTATTGCAGTTCATCTCTGGCAGCATTCAAAAAAATGCACTGGCTGATTTCCTCCCAGTTATGAAGCTTTTTGATCTCCTTTATCCTGAAAAAGAAGTGAGTCGTCCATAAAAATTAAAAGCCAGTGTCATAATTGAATGTGTTAATTAGTATGTCCTTTCACTTGTAATAGTAATTAATTAATATGAAGCTCTTAATGTATACCTTAATTGTGTGCCACGTAATTTCCTAGGACAATTACAAAAATAAAGTGAAACTTACTGTAAGCTCAAAATTTGTGCTGAATTTCCCATCTAACTAAATTTGGGCGGAAGGGGAAATATTTGTCACCAAAATAAGTTGTAACTAATCTTCTAAAAATGTTTTCTATTCGGTGAGAGTCTCAAGGACTTTTTCTTCCATATTAATATCCCCTAATGCTTTGTTTGGTGCCATTTCTATACAAAGGGTTTCAATGAATCTTTGGGTACCTAGAATAATGCAAAATACATTTTCAGATATTTGTATTGAACAAGACATTTTTATTGTATTATTTGTACTATTAAAAAGTTAGTTAACTTGATTTGAAGTAATGCTGGTATGAAATTGCAAACCCAAATTGTGAAGTTACTGTGGGGTTTGGGGAGGGGGGGAGGGGTGTGTGTGCGTGCGTGCGCGCGCGCGCGTGTGTGTGTGTGTTAGTTAAAAGAGCAGCACTAGCTACCCTTAAGTTTCTGACAGCATATCTGTTTGAGAGAGAATGTTGACTGTAACAGTAACTTTAAGCTTAGGATCTGATTTACAGAGGTGCTGGATATCCACAGCTCCACTTACAGTCAACAAAAGCTCTAGATGCTCAACATTTCTGAAATCAGGGCCATGGATATTAAATAACATACTTTACCCTTGATGTTTGTACAATCTTCTAACTGTTATCGGGGGGAAATGGTTTTTGATCAAAAGTAGTATACAGCCTTAATGTTTCAGATTTGGCCCACAGATTATAATTGAGAGCTCACCCCAGCAAGAGGCAACACATATTGTATCCTGCTTGCAGTCGCTTCTGTCACTTTGGATTTATGGGCTTGTTGTTTGTGCACGTTTGTGGGAGTGAGAACTAAATTTAGAATACTTACCTTTTGGTTCTCTCCTGTCCTTGGGTTCTCTGGTATGCATCAGTGTATAAAATCAACTGGGCTTTGGTTCTTTCTACAAACCAGTTTTACATGCAGTTCACTTAAATTGAGGAATTACATCTTTTTCATTTGGGACATTTGACTGTCAGATACACTCCTGATGAGCTGCTAATTGAAGATTTATATTGACCATTGAAATACAGGTTGGAGGAGAAGAGAATATGCTGAACCATGGGAGGTCAAGCCAACAGCCTTCAAGCCCATCCTGCCGGCAGGCACCCTGCCTCACTCTGCCCCCCAAACTGGCTAGGAGTCCCAATCCACTGCTTTCAGGGGGGTTCTGCAAAGCTCTGGCCCCCCACTCCTGGGAATTGTCAGGAGACTGTGGCCCTGCACTGCAGCAGGGCTGCCAGGGGACTTCAGCCCCAGCCCTGCGCTGCTGTGGGCTACAGTGGCTCTAGCCTCGGTCCTGTGCTGCCTGCAGCTGACTCTGTTTTCCCCAGCCCAGGCTGTTCTTCCTGCTCCTAAGCTTCTGAGCTCTCTGGTCCAGGAGCATCGGTGGTCCTGATGGACCACGGATGTTGCCAGACAGAGAATGCTGGTTTTAGAGGCACAACCTGTACTGTTATCCTCTGTCTTTCTGTATTTTATCTCTCCATTTCAATTTTTGAGCTTTATATCCCATGACCAATCTTTAAAATTTGTCATATACAAAACTGAGGCTATATCTAAAACCAGGGCTGGATTAAGACATTCTGAGGCCATAAGGTAAATCAAGTTTAAGAGGCCCCATAGCATTACTAAAAAAGTGTATTATTCTAACAAAAAGGACAGTGAAAATAGAGATAAAGTTTTATATTTGCATATATACTGGTACATAAGCAAGGATGCAACAAAAACTAGTAATTTGTTTGTATTTAGAATTTCCTCCTAATCTGAGGTCCTAAACTGTAGCTTGCTTAGCTTTTGTGTAAATCTGGCACTGTGTGAAAGTATTTGGTTTGTAATAAAAATATGTATTTTGTGCCATTGACTGCTATATGTTGTAAATATAAACATTTATCTGCTGTAAGTTTTTGAATGACTTATTAGATTTTCTGGGAAAAAACAGATCTGCCCTTGGTTCCTTTTGACTTCAGCTAGAGTTTTATGCACATGTGTGAGATCAGAATTTGTTATCTAAATATGTTGTTTCTCTGTCCTGCATATCAGAAAAATAAACTTGATCAGTTAATGTAGTTGTGTAATAAAAGGTTATAAATGCAATTTGTAATTTGTATGTTCTTTTGTAGTGTATCCCTGTACCTGATATTAACAAACCACAGTCAACTCATGCCTTTGCAATGACCTGTATCTGGATACACCTGAACAGAAAGGCTCACAGTGACAACTCCAAATTACAGATTCCCATCCCTCATTCACTTAAGCTTCATCATGAGTAAGTTGTTTTATTGAGGGGAGGGGTTAAATGCCATATTACTGCTTATTCCTCATCAGGACTAAAGAGAAAGAAAAGGAAGTTTCAAGTTCACGTTTAGTTATTCTTAAAAAGATTAATGATGAATTATTGTCATCCTGTTTTAAAAGGTAGCTCAAGCCAAAATGATTTCACATAACTGAATATTAAATTATTTGAGTGCTTTTAAGAAAAATCATTTCTCATTTGACTTTAGACATATTTCTGGTTTGTTTACAACTCTGCCATTATACTTGTGCTAGTTATTGAGTGCCAGTAAGTGAAAGCTTGTTTAAAGTGTATGAAATGCAAAAAAAGTAAACAGTCAATTAATGGTGAATAATAAACTAGGCTTAATTTTCAGGTTTAATAATTTAAAATATCAATAACAATGATAGAGATATTTAAATAACTTTTAGCCTGACAGATAGCTCTTAACATTTGTTCCTTTAATTTAACCCACCCTTATGAAGCTAACATAAAATATACATGCTTGGGAACAAAGTCCTATTCACCATGACAGTTGACTGATAATGGAAAAAACAAAAATTTTACAATGAAGTTACATGAGAGATTAATTTGTTCTCATATCTGCAGATATGTGAGTTTTTCTTTTTCTGTCTTTAGACTTAACACCTAACTTGTCTTAATTATCCAGATTTCTACAACAGAGTTTAAGGAATAAAAGTCTACAGATGAATGACTACAAGATCGCTTTATTATGTAATGCATATTCAACCAATTCAGAATGTTTCACCTTGCCTATGGGTGTTCTCGTAGAAACTATTTATGGCAATGGCAACATGAGGATCCCACTTCCAGGAACCAATTGCATGGCTTCTGGCTCTATCACTCCATTACCAATGAACCTCTTGGATTCACTTACAGTTCATGCCAAAATGAGGTATAATGTGGCGTTTAAATGTAATCAGCTTACTTTTACCTGTGGATCTTAATGTAAGTGTAACTTGTATAAAGAGGAAAATTCATTGTCTTGTTCGCTTCAAAAAGTTTTTTAAAGAGCTTCTTACCTGCTATACATCTAATATCTTAACAGTTTCAATAACATACTTTTTTGTTTTTATTTTTTTCAGTCTTATTCACAGTATAGCTACCAGGGTGATTAAACTGGCCCATGCAAAGTCTAGTCTGGCCTTGGCACCAGCACTTGTGGAGACATATAGTCGTTTATTGGTTTATATGGAAATAGAGTCCTTGGGCATCAAAGGCTTTATCAGTAAGAAAAACATGTTTCATTTAATAACGCTATATATTTCATTAACACCCAGAAGCTATAATCGAGGTCATAGCCCCACTGTTCAAGGAGCTGTACAAATACTTAGGAAGAAACAAAGAATTGTTGCCCCCAAAGAGTTCATATTGGATAGCCCTAATCCTGCTATAGAGTCTACAGGAGTACATTACTGTGTATGTGGCTCCTTATAGACTAACCGAAGTTTTAGCTAGCCATTCACAGTTGGGCAGACTGTGAATGGCTAGCTAACTACAAAAGCAGCTTCTCCTCTCTTGGAATTTACACCTCCAGATCAGCTACTAGAAGTAGGCCTCATCCTCCCTGATTGGATACACCTCGTCATCTCCAGCCTGATTCTGGCCTGCATATTTATACCTGCCTCTGGAAATTTCCACTACATGCATCTGACAAAGTGGGTCTTTGCCCACGAAAGCTTATGCTCCAACACTTTGGTTAATCTATAAGGTGCCACAGGACTCCTCGCTGCTTTTGCAGATTCAGACTAACACGGCTACCCCTCTGATACATTACTGTGTATGTGCATCATCTATTGTAGAATCAGGGTCTGTGGATTCTGAGTGGTGTGCACAATTTTCTTGTTATCATTTACAGATTCTCTCTTAAGTATACTTAATTGGTCAAGCTCAACATGCAATTGCATTTTCATTTCACATATTTGTACATACTATATATTTGTATATCAGCACTATATTGAATTTTAGTATGAAATACATGTTATGCTCACACTGGAAGAGCAATAACACCGAGATTATATTTGAACATGTATTGTTGGAGCTGATTCATTCTTTTAGAAGATGTTTATGGCTTCCAATTTAATACAATAGCAATGCTGTTGCACCTAGTATAGATTTCATTTTCCTATCAGATATTAAGATGAGTTGGGGATATGGCAGTGGGTTTTTCTTAGGATGGATGTAAAATGTATATAACTAGATATACCTAAAGGTTTGCCTGAACCTGTGGTTTAAACGGGAGAGGCATCTGATGTCATGGGGCATTCCATATGCTTTATGAAAATATGCATATGAATGACAACTGGAATATGCTTTATGTGAGATATTTCATGTGACATCAAGTGAAGGTCACAAGGGGTCTGTGTGATTGAACTTGTCACAGTGGAGAGGCCCCCTTGTCACTTGATGTGCTGAAATACCACTGAGTATACCTTCCAGCCCATCTGGGCACCCCTCAGCTCTGTTCTGTGAACCTCTGGCCTCTTGCAGTACTGACCCAGAGCTAGGGCCATAGCCCTTAGCAGTATAATACAGTCGCTGACATCAACTCTGGGAACGCTCAGCCAAAGGGACTTACCTCAGGATCCAAATGCACAGCCTCAGTGGGGACTGAACCACAGATAAATCTTATTCTGTATAAAGTCTCGTTCTCAGAGTAAAGAAAGATATGCATAGTAGGGATGTTAAATTTAGTTTAATCAATTAATTGACTAGTTGATAAGCGGGGGAAACTGAGGAGCCACAACATGGTTAGCTCCCGACCCCAGAAGTATCTTAATACATTTAAAAAGCAGAAGCACAGCAATGGGGACCTGGTGCGAGCTGGGACAGATTATTATGCCAGGTCCCCCCCACAGCGCACCAGCCTTTTAAATGTGTTAAGAGGCTCTTAATAAATTTTAAAAGCAGAGGCGCAGCTTCTGGCACCAGGCGCGAGACAGGGGCAGCAAGGGGGTAGGACTAGTCGAGGGACTACTCAGCTATCTGATAATCTTATGCTTATCGGATAGTCAACTAGTTGCTTACCTCCCTAATGCATAGACTCCTCTCCCCTCCTCCCTAGTAACAGTTACTTACACTGGGTTTATTAATCAGCAAAAGTGATTTTATTAAGTATAAAAAATGGGATTCATGTGGTCATAAAAAATAGCAGACAAAACAGTGTTAGATACTAAACAAAACAAAACACACAAGCTAAGTTCAATACACTAAGAAATTACATTTATTTTTCATACTGGAAAGCACCTCCCTCTCTAGTCTAGGTTAATTTCTTTCTCCCATTCAATCTTAGATGTTTCCAACAGTTGTCTTTGGTGGTAAGCAAAGGTGTCCTGACAGCTGAGAGTAGCCCCCGTTGTTTGGCTTCCCATCTTTATACAGGTTTTGCAAAAGTCAAGAATCCTTTATGTTCAGTTTAAATTTTTTTTCATTTTCAGTGGAAAAGTACAGCATCCAAGATGGGTCCAAGTATCAGGTGAAATGGCCACATGTCTTGATAGGACCAACCATAGCCTCTCCTGCCAGGCTTACAGGAAAAAACAAGTCTATCCACAGATCACTCTCTTGTGTATTAGGCCACTAAGTCCCATGAGTACTACTAATGACCAGGGCTTACCAAGCCACGGCGAGCCCCGCTCGCCAGCCATGCTGTCCAGCATTCTGCGCCTGCCGGACCCGGCTCTTCCGGGATGTAATCTTCTCGCCATCTACATCCATTGTCGAGCCCTGCTAATGACCGTCACTTAGTATGACTACATTAATAACAGGTCTATACCACATATTTCTAACTTCAAATACATGAATGATACATGCATACAAATTGGATAATCATATTCAGCAGATTATAACCTTTCCATTGATATGTCATGTGAAGTATCTTGCATAAAGCATATTCCAGTTATGTCATATACATAAGCGTATTGTCATAAAGCATACTTATTACATTAGCTACTTATTACATACATCATAAAAGAGTATGTATTTGCACACCTGAGTAAAATTGCCTTGTCTAAATGAGCTCGCTGGAAAGTACTTGACAAATTCCATTTTCTCTTATTAGGTCAGCTGTTGCCAACAGTGTTTAAATCTCATGCTTGGGGAATTTTGCACACACTACTGGAGATGTTCAGCTACCGTATGCATCACATCCAGCCTCACTACAGAGTCCAGCTGCTGAGCCATCTTCATTCTTTGGCTGCTGTGCCACAGACCAATCAAAACCAGCTTCACCTCTGGTGTGTCAGGGTAACCGTTACTAAACTTCTATCCACTGCCTTAGTAAGATATTGAAAATCCTGCAGGATTTTCACTGAATAGGTTGTCAATTTGCCTGATACATCCATCTTGCTATCAGCAGTTAATTGTGCTAGAAAAAGGTTAAGTGAGTTCTGCTGAATTAGAAGCAGGTGACTTACCTGAATGTAATAGAGTGAGACCATCTAGGGTGTGGACTGAACTGTAGAGCTAAAAAGAATTGCATTTCACAACAAATTTCAAGGTTTCAGCGTTTTGCTTTGTTCCACTTCAGTATCAGACCAGGACCTTTCAAATTGTTAAGCCACAGAAAGAGACCATCCCACTACAGAGTAGAAAATAGCATAGTAATTAGGGCATTCTTACTGAGAGACTATAGCCCTGTGATTAGCAATCAGAGACAGCAGTGCGGCGGGGATGGAGAAGGTTGCCGTGAAGCAGACCCAGGCTCGCTGCGGACAGAGGGTTGCTCTTTGGGAGTAACGCTGTCCGTGGAGAGCTCAAAGCCCCCATGGACAGGGGCTGCTGCCACCCCACGCTCTGCCTCTGTTTCAGAAGTAGCTGGGCAGGGCAGCAGGCAGAGACAGTTAGCAAAAAGAGCCGGTTTTTAAGGGCAGAAGTCTGAGATAGCAGGGGGCTCTCCGGGTGCAAGGCTGGGAGCTCACTGGCTGCTGGTCCCACCCCAGGGACTATCAAATAGTTATATAACCACTAAAATTTGATGCCTCATACGAATATTCAGTTACACGCTATCTAACATCCCTAGTCTCTTGAAAGATCAGTTTAGGGCAGAGACCTGTCAATATGGAACTAGAGGTATAGCACACAACTTGAAATAAATCAATTGAACTCTGTACGGTAGATGTTTCAATAAATGTAAATGATACAATGATAATATCCCTTAAATTGCTTCTAACTAGCAAGTGAGAACATTAGCTTTAGTTCCTACATCTATGGTTGCTTGCAATGAAAAGCGTCAGTGTTGTTGCACAATGTATTGACACAAGGAAATAAGTAGATAAAGCATACAAAACATAAAATAATGTGAAAAAGAAATAGATAATAGTACAGACCAGGTAAATCTATAATTCGCTCATCTAAAATGTTGCCTGAAGAAATTAAATAATGCACCTCAAACGAAAAGCAATATTTTATCTTCCCCACCTCAAGATTTTAGTTCAGACAATAAAATTACTATCTGTTGTAAATAAGGAATTGGCTTTCCAGCTTCATGTACCATGTTTGTCTCTTTAATGACTTCAGATGTCTGAACTAAGATTCTGAAATGTTTACAAAAAAGTGGGTGCCCCATTGGAGAGTTCTAAAAAAACAACAAATGGTCTGGTAGCACTTTATAGACTAACAAAACATGTAGATGGTATCATGGGCACAGATACCATCTACATGTTTTATTAGTCTATAAAGTGCTACCAGACCATTTGTTGTTTTTTAAGTTTATCCTGTACAGATTAACTCGGCTACCCCTGATGCTTCTGGAGAGTTCTTGTTCCTTTTGAAAAGGAACATGCTCAACACTTAAACCCAAATATGCAGGCATCAAAAATAACTAATCACCTAAGATTCTTGGCCATAGTCACCAAGAATGTGCTTTCCATAAAAAAAACTATTTTGAAAACAATTGTGTACATATTATACAAAGCAAACAGGTAACAAATAACAAGGGGAACTAATGTTTTTCAGTTTTATGATAACAGTATATTTATTTTCTCTCTAATAAACCTAGTTTTTTTCCTTCTCTTCTTTAGTGTTGAGAGCACTGCTCTAAGGCTAATCACAGCACTGGGCAGTTCTGAGGTCCAACCACAATTTACACGTTTTCTTAGTGATCCTAAAACAGTTCTTTCAGCAGAGTCAGAAGAACTCAACAGGGCTCTGATTTTGACTCTAGCAAGAGCAACTCATGTGACAGGTAAAAGTGAATTTGTTAAATAAGCAATTACCTATATGAAAGTAAGGCTATGTCTACACTACAGAGTTTTTTCAGAAAAATGGCCATTTTTCTGAAAAAACTTCACTTATGTCCACACTGCGATTTCATTCTTCTGAAAAAAAATCAAAAGAACAAAGGGTTTTTTCCGACATTAGTAAAACTCTTTCTATGAGGAAGAAGCCTTATTACAAAAAGAGATATTTCAGAAAAAGGTGTGCTTTCAAAAGAAGAGGAAAGAGGAAAACACACAGGTAGCCCTGGTGGCTACTCCATCCACAGTAATCACAGCTTACATGCGAGATAGCGTCCATTCAGTGTGGATGCTCTCTTTCAAAAAAGCAGATTGCTTTTTTGATGCACTTTGGCAGTGTGGCCGTTCTCTTTCAGAAGAAGGTTTTTCAGAAGATCTCTTCCAGAAAAACTTCTTCCAAAAGAAGCCTGCAGTCTAGACATAGCCAAAATTAAATCATCTTCCTACAAATAGAGAGATGCCACTCAGATGTCAAGTTAGTTTATTCAGATACCTTACATACGTATATTTTCCATTTTAATTTTCCTTGTTAAATTTAAGTTCTTGTGTACCAATGCACACCATAAATATATATGGAATGTACAACTGGGCTAAAGTTTATATTGAAGAAATCTTCTTAAAGGTGATCAGCAAAGCAAAAGAAAATTTGTATTTTGTGTCTTTCTTTTTATGATATATAAAGGCCTGAAAGGTTGGGGTCAGTGTTTTGGCTAGAAGAGGTAAACAATTATTTCTGCGTTTTTGTATTTTTTTTTACACATTTAAGAAATTCATTTATAGTCTGGAGACTGACTGGAGAATTAATACAAACTCAGAAAATTCAAGAGAATGAAAGTTTGAATGGGGAAGGGATTTTTGGCATTTTCTTTAATTTTGCTCAATTTTTGCCACCTTAATATTGCATTAACATTAGATTTTCACATTGACTAAGTTAGCATTCTTCATAAGATAATGCTTCACATGCAGTTCTGTAAAAATAATTTCCTGGGATTCCACGTTTACTGCGTCTTCATGATTTCCATGTCTCACTGCTCAGTTTACAAGCTAGGAGCATCTTGCTATTGCCAGTCCAGCTACGGCTAGAGTCTTAAAATTAAGCTGGGTTATTTCTAGCTCATTTGTGAACAGCCATTAAGATTCCGCAACTGCTGCATAGGAATTCTGTAACTGAGATTACTTCTGATTTGTGCATGTTCAATAGGATTGAATCCAGCCCATTCTCCCCATAGGTGTGTGGGCTCTATAGAACCATTCAGGAGAGTGAAAAAACTGGGGAGGATGCACAAAATAAATGTTTTAGACAGACAAATAAGTAAATCTGTCTGAGTTTCCCCAAGATTTGAGTCCTATTAATGTAAAAACGTGGGGAAGAAATCTAGTCCTATGTGAAGATCCAATTATATCAATCCATTATTTTTGATTAATGTTACACATGTATCCCTTTAGACTTTTTCACAGGCTCCGATTCAATTCAGGGAACTTGGTGCAAGGACATACTTCAGACTATCATGAGTTTCACCCCCCACAACTGGGCTTCACACACGCTGAGCTGTTTTCCAGCTCCATTGCAGGTAATTGTTGCAAACTAAGGGCTTGAACATCTGATGAAATAATCTGTGCGATCTTTGTTGTCTATTTTGTAATTAGTTTTCTTCCCTTGTTCCTTCAATCCCCATGAGAAATCATGAATGATTTTGAAACAGTGCTGGTGCTGAAAACAGGTTGCACCTCCCTAGTCTGGCACCCTCGGGATCTGACTGTGCCAAACTAGAGACATTTCTGAACCAGGGGAGTCAATGCAGAATATCAGCAGGTCTCCATAGGCCCCAGAAGCAGGGGTGTAGAGGGTTCTACAGCACCCCCAGTCTTTGCAGCCAGCATGGTCCCATGCTCAGAGAACCTGCTGCCTTTCAGGGTCTCAACCACCAGCCCACCACCCAGAGTGGTAGTCACCAGCCCCAGCCCTGCTGCTGCTGCCAGTGGCAGGTCCCAGCCACTGATTCCTGTGCAGCTGGGGTCACAGATGCCGGTCCCAGTGCTGGTTCCTCTGCTGCTGCCTGGAATCCCAGCCCTTACCTCTGTTTGTATCCCTCACTTCCCTGGGCTGTAACCATTGTGGGGGGAGAAGAGGCTTACAGATCCCTGGTTAAAGCCTGGAATGGAGCCTGAGACCAGAGGCTGGGACTCCACATGGCAACAGGGAGGTTAGGAGCTAGAGTCAGCAGCTAGGACACCAGGCAGCAGCATAGGAATAGCCAGGACCTAGACAAGGGGCCAGCAACTGGGACCCCAAGTGCAAAATATAGTAGTGCTGCAGGACCAATGTGTCCTGGTCTTTGGAGAGCGTGTTTGTTTGAAGGCCAGAAGAGTGGTTTCAGGAAAGATTTCTTTAAGGATGAAATCTCCATTAAGTCGGTTGTAGTTGTTTGATACCTCAGATGGTGTGGGTGGTTAGTGACAACAAGGGGTATGTGATCAGAAGGGTTTTTATTTCTGTATTGAAGCAGCTTCTCTTGGTATTTGCGTGGCTGTGACACTGAGTACATTTTCCAGAACTGAAGAAGAGCTTTGTTCAAGCTCACAATCTTTTGTGTGTCTCCAACAGAAGTTGGTCTAATAAAAGACATTACCTCATATACCACATCTCTTTAATATTCTGGGACCAACATAGCTACAACACTGCTTAAATGTTTCTGACTTACCAATTAATAACAAACATACTTTATTTCAGGCATTTTTCAAACAAAATAATGTTCCCCAAGAAAGCCGTTTTAACCTAAAGAAGAATGTGGAGGAGGAATACCGAAAGTGGAAATCTATGACCAATGAGAATGATATAATCACCCACTTTTCCATGCAGGGCTCCCCTCCCCTTTTCCTTTGCCTCCTATGGAAGATGCTCTTAGAGACTGATCACATTAATCAGATTGGCTACAGGTGAGCTTCTAAAAGTGCAGCTATATGCTACACCAGTTATAGCTTAAGGCTGGTAAGCTTTCTTTAATATGGTGGGCACAAGTGTATCAGAGTCAGTACATTGATAGGTGATGGATTTTTATGAAGTCGTAACATGCCTTAAAGATTGCATACTGTTAACAGTAGCACTTATTACTGGTTTGTGCTGTTTTTTGTGTACATTTCTATGATGTGCTTACCTCTCAATAAAAGTAACAGTTGCAGCTGAAGGGTTCACTTGTTGAATTGGGGGGGTTTGATGGTGGAGGAAAGATAAGCAGTCTGTAAAGTCAGAGTTTTACTTATATTGAGGCACTATTACAGATACTTTTTGTGTTCATAATGTACTGTTAATTTGATCTATTTTACTAACTTTAGTTAAAGGCCAAATACCAAAACCACAGCTTCACAGGTGATTCATCAGTCCCGCCCAGTTAGAGGCTCAGGGTGCCATGCATGGAGCTCACTGACTAGGTGGGGCTGATTAATCACCTGTGAAGCTGTGTAGCTTAGAGGGAACACTTGTACAGCATGTCATATGACACATGCTGTTGAAGAATACAGTTCTGCAACACTGATGCTTGCATATTTATAGAGATTTATACCCAGAATAGGGATGTTAAATTTAGCTTAATCAACTATTTGATGGATTTTCCATCCACTAGTCGATAACTGGGGAGCTGCAGTGGGGTTAACTCCCAGCCCAGAAATTAACCCCACTGTTAATGTTGGGCTCTTAATACATTTAAAAGGCTAAAGCACAGCAGGAGGGACCCAGCTGATTCCTGGCTCGTGCAGGATCCCCTCCCACTGCGCACCAGCCTTTTAAATATATTAAGGCTCTTTTAATACTGTAGTGTATTAAGGCTTTTAATATGACAGGCTCGTAATACATTTAAAAGGCTAAAGCACAGCGGTGGGGAGCCATAGCAACCCAGGAATCAGCTGTCCTGGCTCGTGCCAGCTCCCCCATGCTGTGCTTCTAAATACATTTAAAAAGCAGAGGTGCAGCCTGGCTCGTGCCCAGTCCCTGCTATCCGCCTGCCTCCCCTGTCCTCTGTGGAGACGGTGGTGGTGGTGGGGAACTGGCTTTTAAGCCTCCAGTGCCTGCTCCCGCTCCCACTCCCCCTCCCCCCCCACTGCAAGGGGGGAGTGGGAGCGGGAGCGACTAGTCAAGGGACTCGTCACTTACAACCCAAGCCCAGAATCAATCCATGAAGCTGAAAATGGTATATTTTTAATTCTAATTAGCAGCCTATAGTATCCTGACATTGGAGTTCTCTCACTTATGGAAGTTGGGTTATGCTTATTAACCTGCTTTTTTATTGTTTTTATTTGAATGCACATTTTGTATAAAAACATGAAACACAGTCATGCCAATAGGTGAGGCCAAAAATATATTACAAATTCTATAAATTATTAGGTTCTTAATTGTTCTGTGACCTCGTTCTGGCAACAAAAATTGCTACATGACCCCAGGAGAGGGGATTGAAGCCTAGCCATTCTGCCCTTCTGCTTCAAGGGGAGGGCAAAGATCAAGGGTTTCATTCCCAGGTTATAATCTGAGCCAGGCTTGAAGCCTTTGGCCTTCAGTTTTGTCCCGGGCAGTGAGTCTTGGACTTGAATTTCAGCACTGACTCCCCCTAGCAAGTCAAACATCAGCTCTTGACACCCCATTAAAACAGGATTGTGACCCATGTTGGGGTCCCAGTCCAAGGAGGGATGTTAATTTCATGCATTTAATTAAGTAAACATTTAACCACTAAAAATTTAAGTTGTTACATGAAAGTGGGGAGGAGAAGTAATTGACTCTATGGGAGCAAGTGCACGTGGAGAGCTGGCTTTTCAGCTGGCTCCTCACACATGCCGGTTCCCACATGCCCTGCGCTGCTGCCCCCATGCTGCTGCCTCTCATATGGAGACAGCAGCACAGGAGGGGAGGAAGAGGCAGCTCCCTAAGAGCTGGGGCACGCAGAGAGCCAGTTTAAAAGTAAGCTCCCCATTTGCACTGGGAGCCTGTGTGTAACTGTTAAGTGATGAGCCCAGGCTCATTCATTAACTATATACACAGTTATACTTCACATCCCTTGTCCCTAGTTTGAAACCTGATGAATTATGCAGTCCGCTTCTAATGTATATATGTTACAGTAACAAGATTATTCCTTTCTCTCTACTTACTAGAGTTTTGGAGAGAATTGGAGCTAGAGCTCTGGTTGCTCATGTAAGAACATTTGCAGATTTCTTGGTGTATGAGTTCTCTACATCAGCAGGAGGCCAGCAACTCAACAAATGTATTGAGATTCTTAATGACATGGTGTGGAAATACAACATTGTAACACTGGACAGGCTCATCTTGTGTTTGGTAAGTATTCCCTTAATAGGTTAAGTGCTAGATGTTTCTTTATCCAAAATTTGACCCATGTCTTCTGATTCACTTCTATAGCAGTCACTTTCATACGTGAAGTTTGACTTTTTTGTTTAGGGGAGCAGCTCCAGTCAGACCAGCAGGGTGCACATAGGGAGCAAGTTCCATGCCTCCCAAAGCTTGCAGTTTGGGGGAGCAAAACCCTTCCCTCCTCGCAAACTATATCCTTTCTTGTCCAAATACATTGAATTTAATAGTGACTAATTACTAGTTCAATAATCATGTACTAGAGTGGAACTACAGATTTTTTTTTTTTCCCCTCGGAGCGAAAACTAGAAGTGTCACAATCATCTCATTCTCTGGTGAGAACTGTCTAGTTTCACTGATGATATAAATGCATTGAATTATTTGGAATTTCTAACACTACATATGGGGCTGGTTCTCTTCCTTCTTTGCTCTGCAGTGATTGTTCATATTTTGAAAGGGATGAGACATGACATTCCTGCAAATAAATGGAAAACCTCATAGTCTTTGGACAATACAATCTTTATTTCAGGGAAGTTAAAGCTCAGCTAGTTGTCTTAAAAGAGTGGATACGAGGAATTGCATGTCTGTCTTTAATTTCCCCTGCTCTTTTCTTTGGTTCTCAAAAAACCAAACTAGATTTTATAATCTCTCTTCCTGATAGGGGGCTAGGGCTATCAATAGAAATGTTCAAGAAGATATGTCAATAACTGAATGCAGTGTCTGCAATTCCACAAGTACAGGTTGAACCTCTCTAGTCCAGCACCCTTTGAACCTGACTGGTGCTGAACTAGAGAATTTGCCGAACCACAGGAGGTCAGTGTTGTCTAGCAGCATTACCAACATTTCCACTGCTTATTGGGCTTTTAGGAGACATTTAGGGGCAAATTTGAGTTAAATAACAGCACAGAACACTGAGAGCCAGGCCTGGTGGCTATAAATTGACTTGATGGGACTGTTGAAAACTTGGCCACACCCATGAAAAGTGGACATCCAGATAACTAAAATCATGCCGGACCATGGATGTTGCTGGACTAGAGTGCCAGACTAGAGTGGTTCAAAATGACTAGAATTAGGAACTGGGTTACCTTTCTTGATGATGCCATTGTTGGGGAGATGTTCATAAAATGGATTTGGCATCTGGGATAGATTGGGAATGTCTTTCACTCAAAACCATGGGAGAATTTCTCCACTGGGAAAAGAATGAATTGGGAAGCACTTATCACTAGAAAAGGATGTTGTCCAGAGTTCAGACCTTTGCTTCCATTCTGTGCCTACACACAGAGAATAAAGTGTATGGGTGAGTTGGTTGCCAATTGTATTAAAATTCAGATGTTTTATCACTCTAAAATTGTTAACAATGAGGATACATAACGATTGGAACAGTTTACCAATAGTTAAGGTGGATTCTCCATCATTGGCAATTGTTAAATCAAGACTGGATGTTTTTCTAAAAGATCTCATCTAGGAGTTGTTTTGGAGAAGTTCTATAGCCTTTGTTATACAGGGAATCTTAAATGACAGCTGTGGTCCATTCTGGCCTAGGAATCTATGAACGAAAGTAAACAGCATTTGTTATAATCTGACATTGTTCTACAATCTACTACTACTACTTGTTGTTAAAGGCTATGCGCAGTCATGAAGGAAATGAAGCCCAGGTCTGCTACTTCATAATTCAACTACTCTTACTCAAGCCTAATGATTTCAGAAATCGAGTGAGTGATTTTGTGAAGGAGAATTCTCCAGAGCACTGGCTACAGAATGATTGGCATACTAAACACATGAGTTATCATAAGGTACCATAGATTGTATAATCCTCTGATGTAATGTGTGCTGTGTATTTGGGATGCTGACGTAGTCCTTTGTTTTGTGTACTATTTGCATTTTGGATATATGCTTTCTTCTGCTATTCAGTATGTCAACCAATACTACAATAATAACATTTAAAGATACATTTAATGTTAGTAACTTTTGAATATTTAGGTTAATGTAAAATCATTTTATGTATATGAAATAATGTAAAAAGAAAATTTGCATGTAATACTGAAAGATAGAAGTGACTGAAAAACTAGGAGTCTCTGCTCATCTGAATCTCATTTTTAATCTTTGATTTTTCTGGAAGACAGAAAAAACAAGGACCTCAGTGTCTCCTTTGTGTTTGTGAATTGGAGAAAATATAGATTCCTGGCTTTTTTCATTAATATGTATTTAAGTGTTAGTAATCATTAAGGAGCAGATTTAACTTGTCTTCTGTAAGCTTCCACAGTTTTTAAAATAGAATGCAATGCCCCATTGAGGAAGAAATACAGGATTTTAGTGTTTAGAGGGAACTGCGGGCTGGGGCAGGTTGTGACAGCTGGAATATTATATAAATCTTAAACTGTACCCTGTCATATGATATGTAAGCAGCATCCAGCTGGGCTTTATACTGTGTAATCAACACCTGTTGTGTGTGTGTGGCTCCTTACCCATCCCTTACCGCCAGGTGGAATCACATACAAATTATTTTTGATGTATTGATTCAGTACATGACAGAGGAGTGTTCTTAGGCTCCAGAGGAAGAATATAAAGTAAACTAGAGTTGTTTTTTCTCTTAATCTCTAAGTGATGGTATGCCTGCCTGCCTGCCATCAGGATTAATTTCCTGTTGGTACTTTCAAATTTACTAAAACTGGTTCAGGGAAGTATAAACTATATCTCTTTTTTAAAAATACTTAAAAAAAAGTATATATTATATTTTGTCCAATTATAGTTACTTTGATGGATAAAAATGATAATCCATTTAGGAATTTGCACACAAACATAAATTTCATGAAACCAATTGATTATGAAATTCATACTTTCTCTTTGCATGTTCGTGTATACATACAATTCCAAATTGTTAGGATGTATCTACAGAATAGAGTATAATGTAGCTTCAATTTTTAAAGTAATCCAAATACCGAGTAATGTTTTCAGTATACTATTTTTAAAAATTCTGTATGTGATTTCTACAGAAATATCCAGAGAAGTTGTATTTTGAAGGATTGGCAGAACAGGTCAACCCTCCTGTTCAGATCCAGCCCCAGTATCTACCAATCTACTTTGGAAATGTGTGCCTCCGCTTCCTGCCAGTATTTGACATTGTAATCCACAGGTTTCTGGAATTGCTTCCAGTTTCCAAATCTCTGGAGACTCTACTAGATCACCTAGGAGGTTTATACAAATTCCATGGTAAGCTCTTCAGGCACATTATATTAGCTCTTTATACTTGCTATATAGTTACTATAGATTTTTCATCATGGTGCATATCAGTAAAGTTCTGTCCACAATGGGAAACCAAAAACCTTTATAGCTAACTGTTTTGAAGAGCACTATACTAACATAACCTTTAATGGCCAACTCTCTTTGAATACTGATTTAGCTGTTTCAGTGTTTTATGAGCTTTGATACAATACATGTTGTTAGAAAAAACCTTGTTAAATGCTGCCTATTCTATCCATCCTCTTCCTTCTCAGCAGTATTCAGACACATTTTTTAACTTACTGAACATGATTACAAAATCATGTTAAAACTATGACCGAAACCATATTGTAACAATGGTACCACAGTGTTAATTTGTTCCTTTTATTCATTGTTTCTTGGGATCTCCCCATGAGATGCTCTCCAATGCTGTGTATAGACGGAAGCCTTGTAGGAGGAGTTCAGTTATTTGTAAATAATGTTTTATGCAATATAACAAACCAAGAAATGCTGGTGTTCACCACAGTTTAGACAAACTTTTTGTCCAATTTGATTAAACATAGTGGTACAGTAATAATAAAAACATGAGGCATTTCTGCTTGGTGTAACTGCTTTTACGTCACCCTTAACTTTGCATGCATTTACCATTGCCAATATAAAATTATGTGCAAGACTACTATGCTTCTGGGTTTTTTTTTTTTTGGCAGACCGTCCAGTGACATACCTGTACAATACCCTTCATTATTATGAGAGGCATCTAAGAGAGCGCACAAATCTCAAACGGAAGCTTGTCCATGCCATCATTGGTTCTCTCAAAGATAATCGACCACAAGGCTGGTGTCTAAGTGACACTTATATCAAGTCTGCTATGAATGTACGAGAAGATAATCCGTGGATCCCCGATGACACTTATTACTGCAAACTGATTGGAAGGCTTGTAGACAATATCTTTTTAATAATGATTTGTGCTTAAGGAAACATTGTCCTTGTTCTAGTTTCATGTCACTAGAGCTTAGTTTTGTTCATACAGTTGACTCCCTAGCCATTCTCTTCCCGTTTTCTCTAATGCTAACCTGCTGAGAAATTGGCAGTTCTCTGTGCACAGTATGTTATCCTCCCTCAACGCCAATATTTCTTCTACTTTGCAAATATGTCCAACTCTCAGGGAGCTAGTCTCATTTTTCTCTGATTAAGGGAAACTAAAAGTATATAACTTCCTAGTTTGCATAAGTTTTTAAGTATCTAAAGATTCCAGTGATTCCTTTGTCCTAGAAGTAGAAGAAAACATCGTATTGTTTGTAGTGTTGATCTGGAATGCCTCTAATTTTCAGTGGTACTAAGTCACTTTTATTTGCTCTTTGTTCATTTAAGAGAGCTAGATAGATTTACAGAGGTTAGGTCTATCAATGGCTATTAGCCAGTATAGGTAGGAATGGTGTCCCTAGCCTCTGTTTGTCTGGAAATGGGTCACAGGAGAGGGATCACGTGAGGATTACTTGTTGTGTTCCCTCCCTCTGGGGCATTTGGTATTGGCCACTGTTGATAGACAGGATACTGGGCTAGATGGACCTTTGGTCTGACCCAATATGGCTGTTCTTTTCTTATTTTCTAGTTCAATTTTTTTTCACTATATTGACTACTGAAACATTCTAATTCTCTGAGTAGTATGTTTTCATTTATATATAAATATAAATATATTACAATATATTTCAAAACAGATTCTTGACTGTGTAGAAAATTCTCACCATATTTCTAATAAACAAAACATCTTAGGTTACAGTAAATGGACTCTGAAATGGCCCAAATGCAATATCCAAATGCACATATTTAAGACAAGTTAGTGTGTGATGTGTTATAAAAAATACACTTATCAGGAATTTGTGAGACTATTTGCGGGGTATTAAATATAGGTTGTTATACATACATTTTGTACATGCAGAACTACACTGTTTGCTTCTTACCAATCCCCTTGTAGAAATTTGATTTCCTTAATCATTGTTACCTATGGCTGGCAAGTCACCTGGTCCATTTCCAAACTGCGACTGGAGATTCAATGAGTTTCCTAACCCAGCTGCCCATGCTCTTCATGTTACCTGTGTTGAACTCATGGCTTTGGCTGTTCCAGGAAAGGATGTGGGCAATGCACTTCTAAATGTTGTGTTAAAAAGGTATGTTGGACTTACAGAACTGCTTGCTCCAAAAAGCTATACAGTTCTTACAACTTCCTTTTCTTCAACTTTGTTTTATATATTGATACCTTTAGGAGGTGAGCCATAGTATGTTGTTGGAGGCCTTTGTGAGAGCCAAGAACAAAACATGCACATAATAGATACCTATACCTTGGATCCCTGTGCTGTTGTTGACTGAAAGTGCTGCAGAGGGAGCCCATTGCCTCAGCATCTTGTAGGAGAAAGAGAGGAAGCAACCTACATTAGTGCCTATGAGCAACTTATCTAGTGTGCTCATAGGCACTAACAGGCTGAGAAGGAAGCCATGTGTACCACCCCTCATCCAGTGTGGGAAGGGTTATCAATTACTGTAATAGAAGATGTTTGATGGTGGGGAGGAAAACAGAAAAATTGGTAGGATGCTTGAGGTCCAAAAGTGTGTCATGTGCTATATATTTGAGAGACTTTGTCTGTCTTTGAGTGTGTCTGTCTGTTCAAGAATTCCTCTTACGCATTAAGATCTAGGACCGTGGTCACCAACAGGTCGATCACGATCGACCAGTCGATCGCGAGGCCTTGACCAGTCGATCGCAAGGCTTCCTGTCCGCCCCACCCCCATTTCCCTCCCACCCCCGAGAAGCCCCACTACCTACCTCAAGTGAAAATGGAGGTAGTGAAGGCTTCCCTGGGATGGACAGAAGTCCTGCAGATTAGCAGCACTTCCGGCGATTCCGGAAGTAGCGCTAGCTGCTCTGCCGGGTGTACTGCGGGAGGGAGCTCCCTGCACCGCACAGGAGGGGTGAGTCAGCCCCGGGGGAGGTGCGCGTGCGTGGAGGGGTCGGCCCCAGGGCAGGCACGCGCTGGTTTCCCTCTGGAGGGGGGAATCCTGGGAGGAGGCAGATGCAGGGGACTCTCTGCCTCCACTGGCACCCCATTCCCGAACTCTGTCCCCACTCCCCTGTCCCCAGCCACAGAACTCTGTCCCTATTCCTGTCCCCACTGGCACCCTGTCCCCAGCTGCAGCAACCTGTCCCCACTGGCACTCTGTTTCCTGCTGCAGAACCCTGTCCTTTGCCCTCCCAGCACCCTGTTCCCTCTTCCCTGCCCCCCACCGCAGAACTCTGTCCCCACAAAATGTATAATTATAAATGCTTCATATTAGATTTAAATAGCATGGATAAAAAACAGACCATTTATTTCATAACTATAAACACGTGATTTTAGTTTTATACATCGCATCATTTAAAAATAAAGTGTTTATCAGAGTATGTAAGTAAGGGCTGGGGATAGCAAGTGATAGACAGGAGGAGAATAGAGAGGGCGGGGCTTCAAGGAAGGGGCAGGGCGGTAGATCTTCGCCTGTTCAGAGATTTAAAAAGTGATTTGGGGTATAAAAAGGTTGGAGACCACTGATCTAGGACTACCACATTTAGCGTACAGCTTCCTCTTCTCATAATGTAAAGGAATGTAAGGTTTGGTTGTGCTAGGAAAATGGGATGTGCCTGGAATGGGATTACTTCTCATAAAACCAGAAAAGAGACAGAATGACCAGACAGACTGCCCCAGCGTTGAGCCCCCCCCCCCCCCCGGCGCCCTTTAAAAAGAAACATTGTGGCTGTTCCCCTTCATCAGGGAGCAAGGAAAAGTGCAATTTGCTGCACTCCTCCCCAGCCGGGGGACATGCACCCTCCTCAGATGTACCCTCTAGAGCAGCAGCAGCAGCCATAGAGAGGCATTTCTCACCTTGCTCAAATTTGCTGTGGTAATAGAGGGCTGGGGTAGTCCCCTCGCCCCAGGGCAGCCTGCACACTGAACCCCTAATCCCCAGCCCCACCCCAGGGCAATGGTTTAAATGAAGCACATACATTTTTATTTTATTTTCTAAAAAACAAAAATTGACTTAAGTACCTGAGCAACCCTGAGTAAATTTTCTAATAGTTAATATTTTTGTATTGCATTTAACATCTGTTATAATAATGTTCATTGTTGCCATGTAATATTAGAACCGCATTTTATAGATCTCAGTATGCATTGCCACATGAAACATTTGGACTTGATTCCTAAGTTCAACATCTTGCTTTTTGGGCCAACAGATACTGAAACAGCTGTAGTGGGAGAGGGAGCACTTTGCATTTAATTAGTGACGCAGATGGCCATCTCTAAGCGGTAAGGATAGGTTGAAGAAAAGATTTCCTTTCACACCTTATTCAGGCAGGGAAGGTTGTCCTCATGCAGGCTTTGGGAGATGGGAGAACAAGTCAACAAAGGAGCCAATATCACTGTGATATACAAATGCCTGTTCTTAAGATATCTTAAGAGAAAACATGTTACAGATTGAACCTCTCTAGTCCGGCACCCTTGGGACCTGACTGGTGCCAAACCAGAGAATTTGCTGAACTAAGGGAGGTCAATATTGTCTAGCATCATTACCAACACTGCCACTGCTTACTGGGCACTTAGAGGACATTTAGGGGTAAAATAGAGCTAAACAGCAGCACAGAACACTAAGAGCCAGGACTGGCTGTAAACAAACTGTATGATATCACAGGAAACTTGACCACACCCATGATAAGTGGACATTCAGCTGACTAAAATAATGCTGGACCATGGATGTTACCAGACATGAGAATGTTAGACTAGAGAGGTTCAAACTATTAGGAATGTAAGGGAATAGTTGACTAGTGGACTATCCAATAAGCCTATGCCATCAGGCTATAAGCATGTGTGTCAGAGGCAGCAAGGAGGGGGAGTGGACAAGGAAGCAGGAGCCAGTGCTCGGGGGAGCTGGCTTAAAAGCTGGTTCTCCCCAGCACCGGCTCTGCGGTACAGGGAGGAGATATGGGGAGGGAGAGCTGCAACACAATCTAGGACATTTCAGTCCTGTCTCGTGCCAGCTGCCCCCCCCCCCCCCTGCCCAGGAGCTAACCCCACTGTGACTCTGCATTTTAAATGTAGTAAGAGTCCTGGGCGGGGGTAGCTTCCAGGCCCAGCGTCAGCCAGGACTAACCAGTCATGACTCGCGCCAGCGAATGGATTGCTGCAGCTCTGCATTTTAAATGTAGTAAGAGCCTGTTGGGGACTGCTTAGTTTCGGCACACACTGCTCCCGGGAGCTTACCCCACTGCAGCTCTGCAGTTTAAATGTAGTAGAGCTGGGCTGCCTGCGTGCCTGGCTCCTACTACATTTAAACTGCAGAGCTGCAGAGGGGGTAACAAGTGTCGCCTACCCTCCCCCTCTCCCCCAATCAACTAATTGAGTAGCCAGTGGAAATTCTGTTGACTACTCAATTAGCTAATTAATCGCAACTTAACATACCTCCAGTCTGTACAGGACAAAAATTGTTTATAAAGTTTTCCATGCAGTGTCACTGGTACTCAGTTAACCAGTTAGTTAAACCAGAAAATCACATGTTTGTGTTTATAAGACAAAACTTCTATAATTTCTCTAGGAGTACATTTCATTCATCATAAATACGTCAAAAGTCATGAACTATCTAATATAGCTTCATACTTTCCCCCTCTCTATTTGCAGTCAGCCTCTGGTGCCAAGAGAGAATATCACAGCTTGGATGAATGCTATTGGACTGATTATCACAGCCTTACCAGTGAGTTTGTATGTATTTTAAAATGTTCTGAACAAAGGAGAGAATTTTTTCTTTCCTTAAAAGCTGATAGTCTCTTTGATAGTGTGTGAGGGGGATCAGTGGAACTGGTTTCTTTCTAATGCACAGTAATAGAGATGTAGCCATGTTAGTCTGGTCTAGCTGAAACAAAAGACAGGATTATGCAGCACTTTAAAGACTTAACAAGATGGTTTATTAGGTGATGAGCTTTTTTAGTTCCAAAAGCCACTAGGAAGCCTATGAAACGTCTTTGCTTTTCCCTTCAGTATCGGAACAAAAACCCACTGTTGGGATATTGTGGGGGGAAAGAAGGAGGGAAAAGTGGATTTTTCGCAATCTTTTTTCCTTGGTACCTCGTGGGCAAATAAAGTTACTATATATTAACTACCAAAAATCTCTAGTGCAGTGTTCAAGCTTGAGAAATCATTCTGTGAAGTCAGAAAATTCCCCAAGATAAGAAGTCTGATGTAACACTAATTCTACATTGCACATCCCATATAGCTTTATAGAGAATAATAGAATAGGAATAAATCATAGAAAGGAAATGTAAAATTTGTAAAAGGAAAACAATAGAAAATAATAGGTATAAATGTGTTTAAATTTCTAGTATAAATTTTCATCTTCTGAAGATGCTGAGTTTGAGTTTTTGATGACCTAGCACTGGATGAATGTTTTTAATTTCATTTTCCTTTTTTTTCCATAATTTTTCTCTTCCAGTTCCCTTTTCACACTCCTCCCCCAACTACATCATACATCCCTTTGTAGCCCCTTTCCTTTGTCTTCCTATTTCTCATCGTAAAAAATGTAAGCTTCTCATCTTCATCTACAACAGTGATTGGCTCCTTAGGCTAGTGAGTGGCTCTCATGAGTGGCCCTTCTTCATGTCAGTGGACTGCAAGAGTGTCATAATCCAGAGGGTCTCCCAGGATAGGGTAGTTTTGCATACCTAGAATTTGTAGGGTGAGCTGATTTGAACTCATGCTCAGAAGTTAATGGACTCTGGCAATCCTGTGTATCGGCAACAGTAAACAAAATGTTTCATGGGCTACACAGGCCGCATCTAGCCATTGGGCTGCAGGTTGCCCACCATTGATCTTTAAGGCCCTGCAACTCTGCTTTCATTGCTCCCTAGAGTCTCCTACCTTCACACCTCCCTTTATCTCCTTTTCCCATCCTTGTCCTAAGCCTCTATTAGCCAGAAGCTGGAAGTGGATAACAGGGGATGGATTACTTGATGATTGCTTGTTCAGTTTCATTCTCTTTGGGAGTTGCCACTATTGGAAAATAGGATACTAGGCTAGATAGACCATTGCTCTGATCTATTATGGCCATTCTTATCTTGTGCCTTGTATAATTCCTATTCTTAGAACAGTTCCCCTATCCTCTTCCACTAACCAGCATCCTTTTCTGCTGCTTCAGCTAACTCTTTAAATTCCATATTTTCAAATAATCCTTCCACCATTTTCATTAACAATCCCCATGTTCCCTTCTCTTGAATTGTGTGGTGTGTTCTGTCTTGTCTCCCTTTGTCAGGAAATGGGTAGGTAAAGCATTTGTGTAAATTAAGAATGTTATATAAATATTTTAAATAATTTACAGTAATCTGAGGAAGATGGGAAAGAAAGTATTACCTTTTCTTCTAAAAATGAAAAAAAGTAACAATCGTTTGGGGGGGATGGGGGTTGTTTTACCAGGAGCCATACTGGATTGTCCTCCATGATCGTATTGTCAGCGTTATCAACAGTCCTAGCTTGACATCAGAGACAGAGTGGGTTGGTTACCCATTCCAGCTATTTGACTTCACAGCTTGCCATCAGTCTTACTCTGAGATGAGCTGCAGCTACACTTTGGCATTGGCACATGCTGTGTGGCACCATTCTAGCATTGGTCAGCTTTCTCTCATTCCAAAGTATGTATAATCGGCAACTGGTAATTTACAATACACTTTGACACTTGTTTCATACTGTGTATAGCAAAACAATACATCCAATATGTACCCAGGCAAGTGTATGGTGCGGAGAGAAAGCAAATCAGAATAACTAATCCAAAAATCCTCTAAATATGGATGATGGTCAGGTCTTTTAATTTTTAAAGCTGTGGGTTTTTTTTAACCTGTATCTTTGGCGTCTCCACCAGTGTATGGTAGCTTTAAAGATGTGATGAAAAGTATATTCTATCTCATTGAACTTGTGGTTAATTTTTTTCTTACTCATTACAGTTTGGCTGCAGTTAATATAGACAGTGGCAATACGCTTGCTAATGATATAAATTATGATCCGTTTTGTGTAATTTTGTCTTTAATCTTTGTATGTAGCATTTGTTGCCAGTGGGGGCAGTGCTTTGTTGAATTAATAGACATTGCACTGATAGATTTGGAGATGTCCTTAGCAAGCCAGGAAGCTGTAGCATTTCACACTTTACAGATTATTAAAAGTTTAGTTAAAATGTATTTCCATACTGCATTACTAGTGGGAACATAAAGCATGTGTGTGGGCTTTAACTCAGTTTCCATTTTAGCTTTTCAGTTCACTTTTTAATATTCTGTCCTGGATTTATCATTTCATATGTTGGTGGGAAATGCCATGAAGCACTATTGACAATTAGATGACCATATTCGGTAATTTAGTGCCAATGTCGCTATCCAAGATACCTGAATTTGACTCTGTCTTTCATTCTCCAGGCTGTTCTTGGTTGAGCCTGTGCAGCTTCTTGTCCTTGAGACTGTGAGACTCATTCATTGCTCCGTCATGATCCCTAGTGCCAGTTTTGCTGACATACTGAGTATGGTTCTAAGAGCCCTGGTCTACACTGCAGAGTTATTTCGAAATAACAAGTTGAAAGTCCACACTAACAAACCTTTTATTTCGAAATAAGGGGCAGGTTATTTTGAAATAATAACGCTTCTTTCCTTGGGGAATAAGCTTATTTCCATATATTTATTTCAGGAGTTATTATTTCAAATGTAGTTATTTCAAAATAATTTTCTAGTGTAGACATGCACCGTGCGTTGTTCAGCAAGTGTTCAGTCATTTTTAACATGAGCACTTACGTTTGAGTTTTAGGAGAGGATGAAACACTTCTATTGTATTTCCACCATAGCAAAATCTTCTTGCTGGGTTAGAGCAACAGAACTCCAAATACATGCACAAATGCTTGAGCCTAACGAATGACCATAATATTAAATGTTGAAAAATTGTGTTGATTTTGGTGGCATAACATAACATAAATTTAACATAAATGTACTAAATAATGATGTGTCCTGCTTACAATACTGCAGATTCCTCACTGAAGTCTTGATACCCATAGTGAAGACAGAATTCCAGTTACTTTATGTTTACCACCTTGTTGGTCCTTTTCTACAGCGGTTTCAGCAAGAGAGGACACGATGTATGATAGAGGTAAAATACAGCTCTTGTCCTGGCTTTTATAGTTTAATTCTGTCTTGTCCTAGAAATTCAAAAGCAGGAGAATTTTTTAAATTAAAGTCTCCAGTCCTGCAATGAGCTCTGTGTAAACCAAACCCAGTGCTTTCATTTACAGGTTGGACCTCTCTAATCTGGCACCCCTCGGGACCTGACCAATCCTGAGCGAGGGAATGCTACCCGCCCCTCAGCCCTCCTCCCCTAAAATAAACTGTTTAGGGAGGACATGGTATACCTAGACTTTAGTAAAGCAATTGCTATGGTCTTGCATTACCTTCTTATAAATTAGGGAAATACAACCTAGAAGTGATTGTCTAGGAAGGAATATTGCAAAAAGGAATTTAAGGGTCATAGTGGACAAGTTAAACATGAGTCAACAGAGTGACACTGTTGCAAAAAAAGCAAACATGGTTCTGGGATGCATTAACAGGAGTGTTGTGAGCAAGACACAAGAAGTCATTCTTCCGTTCTACTCTGCACTGGTTAGGCCTCAGTTGGAGTGTTGTGTCCAGTTCTGGGCACCGCATTTCAAGAAAGATATGGAGAAATTGGAGAGGGTCCAGAGAAGAGCAACAAGAATGATTAAAGGTCTAGAAAACATGACCTGTTAGGGAAGACTGAAAGAACTGGGCTTATTTAGTTTAGAAAAAAGATGACTGAGAGGGGACATGATAGTAGTTTTCAAGTATCTAAAAGGGCGTTATAAGGAAGAGGGAGAAAAATTGTTCTTGTTGGCCTCTGAGAAAAGGAGAAGCAGCAATGGGCTTAAATTGCAGCGAGGGGGGGGTTAGGTTGGACATTAGGAAAAACTTCCTAATTGTCAGGGTGGTTAAACACTGGAATAAATTGCCTGGAGGGTTGGAGGGGGGAATCTCCATCTCTAGAAATATTTAAGATCAAGCTAGACAGACACCTGTCTGGGATGATCTAGACCGTGCTTGGTCCTTCCGTGAGGGAAGGGGACTGGACTCGATGACCTCTCGAGGTCCCTTCCAGTTCTGTGATTCTGTGATAGGCAGGGAGCCTGCCGGGCAGCTGTCTGGAAACCACCTCGGTTAAGCACCTCCCGGGCAGAGCCTGCATCTGCCATTCCAGCCCCTCCCTCCCCCAACCCTGTGCCCCTCCTCTGCACCCTTGTTCTTGCACCCGTAATCCCACCCAGACCTTGCAGCTCAAACCCCTGTCACAGGTCACAACCCCTTCCCAGATCCTGCACTGTTCCTATACTCCTCCTCAAGGTCAGGATCCTCTCCTACACCCATACCTTCTTCTGGACCCTGCAGCCTCTCCTGCACTTACTAAATTCTTGGAATGCTCGCCTCCCCCCATCAAAAATTATTGCCAGCCCCTGATTTATAATAATGTTTCTACGGGAGCATGTACTCCACGAGTTCAAAACAATCAATCTACAAACAAACTTTTGGAACACTTTTGGGGAATTTGTATAGTTTGCTGACTCTGGACCTAGTAAAGTATGTGATGAAAAGCATTAGATATCAAGCTACCAGAATTCAGATTTTTTTAAGAAGGTCATTAAATTATTTTAATTTCCAAAGTGAGGCACAATGTAGTTAATCTACATCTATACTATAAAGCAGGGGTGCGCAATATTTTTTAATGGGGGTCCACTCCAAGATTTTGGTAAGTGGTCAAGGGCTGCATTTCTGTGGAGGAGGCACGGGGGTCTGTGATGGCAGGTGGGGTGTGTAAGGGAGCTTGGGATAGAGGACTGCAGTGCAGCAGCGAGTATGGGGTCTGAGTAGAGTTACCAGATGGCTGAAACAAAAATACCACCCCTCAAAAAAAAAACACCGGGAAGAAATTTTGGGGAAGGGGGGAGGGGGGACACCAAAGTTGTTGAGCCAAAAAAAAAAAAAAAAAAGACTCCAAGAACCTGGATCATTGCTAGGGGTTACCAGGTAGTCATTAAAAAAAAAAAAAAACGGACATGCTTCATGGGGTGAGATGGGGGGAGAAGGATCAGCCAGGAAGGGAGTGGATCAGCCAGGAAGGGGGAGGCCTGGAAACAGCTAATGGGGGGGGGGGGTAAATAGGCTGGCTAGGGGAGATGGGGGGCCAACAGAAAGCTGGGCTGGTCGTGGGGGGGGGGGGAGTCAGGCGGAATGGGGCTGGCCGCGGGATATCGGGGGAGGGAGGACTGGCCGGGAGGGGGCAGGGCTGGCAGAGAGTAAGGGGGGGGCCTTCAGCCTAATTTCTCAGCTCCTACTGGCCAGAAACTGGCCAATGGGAGCTAAAGGATTTTGCTAGGGGGCGGGGACAGTGCACACAGTTTTCTCCTTCCTGCCCAGACTGCATAGCAATTAGCAGTCTGCTGTTTAAAGCGGCTGCAGCTGCTCTGTAGTAAGGATGCTAGCGAGGCAGCTGTGGGCTGGATTCGGCCTGTTAGCCACCTCTTGCCCACCCCTGCTATAAAGGTAGGAGAGTACTTCCTCTGCTCATGTCTACAGGTTCTTGCCTAGCTTTCATCAAGCTATTATGAGCACAAATAGCTGTGTAGATATGGTACTACAGAAGGGCAGCATAGGTATTGTTGAGCCATGCCTCGTGCAAATTCATGTGAAACTGGTAGGTATGTATTTGGCATAACCATGCCTCAGCTACCATGGCCACAATGCTGTTTGTACTCATGCTGAGTCAGAGAGATCTAATGCGAGTGTGTGTACATTAGCAGAGGAATCATTGCTTGCTTTCACAAGAAAACGAATGTTTTAACAGGATGTTCAAATAAATAAAAGATGTACATAATAAATGTATTTTTCCTTCACAAAATAATAAAATTAAAAAATATAGCTCATGAATCCAGACAGCACACATTTTAATCTTTTTATTTTTGTTATTTTTATTTATGAAAAAAGATTGGGGTGGCATTTTATGAAATGCTTCTGGATGTGGACCAGTGCAGCACACATCTGAATTATATGGATCCTATATGTGATTTCTTGTATCATATGAAGTACATGTTTACTGGGGATAGTGTGAAAGATCAAGTAAGTGAACAATATACCTTGACACTAAGAGCAAAGTCACAATTTGTACCATGATTTCTTTTTGTGCACGATCTTAAATGTAAAGGGGTCACAAAACCCTTCACAGGTAATCAGTCTGTATACATTCCCAGTCAATTACTGGTACAGATTTTCATAGTTACAAGCTGTAGGTCAGATTTTGAGACAGGTTTCAAACCACTGGGCAATTGTGACTAGAATTTGATTTTCTTTAAGAGATGCCAGTAAGAATGCTGTTATATAAACATCAGTGTTTTCAATTTTTGTGCTGTTCCAATCTGCACCTTCTGAGTTTCTCTTTGAGCTTTGGGTTCAAATTAAATAACCACATTTTATCTGGTTTTGTTGCAAAAGCAAAAAAAAAAATCATCCAATGTTCACTAAAAAAGGTTCATGAACATTAATCTTTTATTGAAACAAATTGTAAAGCCCAGATAAATGTTATGTTTTTTTAATGCATTTTACTTGATTTGTAGACCGAGGAGGTTTGGGGATTAGAATTAATGAGGATTTGGGATTCATTTAGGGAGCATTTATGGTAATCTGTCTTGCTATACTATTTTAGAGTATCATTCTTCTTTTGCATTAAAAAGTGTAAGATTACTTTGTGTTTTGATAATGCATTTGTTGGCATGTGTGAATATATCTATACTGCAGCTGGGAATATGCTTTGGGGAATGTGGAAAGACAGATGTACTACTGGAATAGCGATGGTAGCACAAGTTTCAGCTCAAATTAGTTGCTTGAGCACAAATCTGCCCTGCCCTTTGGGAATGTATTTAGTGGCTAGCCAAGCCAAAGCTCTTGCTATCCCCCAGCTATACTGCTGTGTTTAGTGAACTAGCTTGAGAAGAGCTAGTACATGTCCATTTGCCTGCACTGGGCAGTATGCTCTCAGCTACAGTGTTGATGTATCCTGAGTGTTCTTTTTTGTTTTATTTTTATAGGTAGAGAAAATTATTTGCAATTTAAGACCGTCTTTGAAACTCCGTCTACGTTTCATAACACACATCAGCAAAATGGAACCAGCTGCTATTCCTCAGCAACCCATCAACAGCGGGTCCCCAGCACCACAGCCTAGCCAAGTGCCTGTTAATGTTGCTTAGCCAGTATACACAACATCTGTGTGATTTTTATATTGATCAGGATGAAACTTTCTGTGGTCTGAACTTGGCCATGTGGTAAGGAACCATCTCCAGACTGCTTCTCCATTTTGATTTATGTGATGAATCAGTTTGTGCCATCCACCTGCACACTGCTTATCCTGTCTATTTATATCAGAAATTAGCTAAGGTATGCGTTGCCTTTCTCCTGATGAGCTGTTGAAAAGTATCTTGCAAAGAGTGGCACATATAGATGAATGTATAATAGTTAACTATTTTGTAAAGCAGCTTCGTATCCATCTTTGAGCCATCATTGTTTTCCTTATTTCTGTCTAGCTTAGCTTTTTTCAAAGGTGCCCAGCATGGTGGTGTATAAACACCTAGTTTTCTTTTATATGAAAACATCAATCCTAAATGTCAGCCAGATTCTCTCTTCAAATTCTGGGAGCTGATATTAATCCAGGAACTAAACATAAAGTTGAATGCTTCACTTGTAATTCTCCAGTATTGTCTCCGTAATCGCTACGTACATTAGTACCCTCACTTACCTTGAATACTGCTTTTTTGAAGGCAGTGGGGCTACCCATGTAATACGATGCTATCCAGCATGAGCAGAAATGGCATAGTGAGGCTCTTCATGTATAAGTTCCTTTACTTGACTTCCTGCTCATGCAGAGAAGGAGGAATTAATGTTGCTCTTGATTTTTGGTCATATGAACAAGGTTAGTCCCACAGGAAGAGTGCTTAACTACATGCTTAAGTTCTAGTGGCTTAAGTTAGTAGGACTTGCATATCTAATTTAAGCTAAGGATATGCTTAAATGCTTTCCTCGGTTGGGGAGTTAGGGCTTGTCTACACATACAGTGCTGCAGCAGCACAGCTGCAGCAGTTTAGTGATAACACTACTAGACCAACAGGAGAGCATCTTCCTTTGGCGTAGCTAATGCACCTCCATGAGAGGCAGTAGCTGTTTCAACAGGAAAAGCTCTCCTATTGACAGCATTGTATGTACCAGAGGTTAAGTTGGTATAACTACATCACTCAGGGGTGTGCATTTTTCACACGCATCTGTGTGACACAATTTGTAATGTAGACCTGGCCTTAGTCTCTTTAATGATTGTGGATGACTAACTGTAAAATAGGGAATTTACTTATGTCTTCATTAAAATAAATAGATGAGCAGTGGCTTTGATCTAGGGTGAATTAACAGGCTACTAGATTACTAGCCTTTGGCTATCTGAAATAGAACTATGTTTAAAATATGTATATTCAATTAAGATTTGCTGGTTGATGTTTATCTTCCCTAGTTGGGAAATAGTGTAATTTTTATTGGATTTTTATGACACCTAAGCTTTATTTTAGGTTTGAATAATCCACTACTCAGTTCTTCAGGTTTTATTGGTGTATGTGTACTGTCAGTAGAAATAGTCTCAATGAAGATTTGTAAAATATTGATCATATTTGACATCTTTAAATAATTTTTTAATTAAAAAAAACCCTTTGAAGTTTATGATGATACTGTTTTACCATCTTATGACTTATTATTTATGTGCCATGCTCTTTAATTTAAAAATAGTGGTTGCTGAGAATGTGTAAGTCACTGTGTCCTAAATCTTCAGCTGGGTGCTGGACTAAAGAGGTTAAATTTGTAGAGGTTCAATGTGTAGTCCAGTGTGGGTAATTATGAGCGGCCTTACTTGTATTTATCTTACAGTTTGCATAAGGTAGACAACTTCAGAACAGTTTAGGACAGGTAGAGTGGTACTTCAGCATGCTGTTTGAAAAGCTGTTGTGCTCCATTCTGAAGTTAGGTTAAGTGAGTCTCATGTCTGCCAGATTGGATTTGGTAACACACTTGCACCTCAGTGCCCCCTAGAAATCCGGTACACATCTTGGAAGTTTAGTCTGCTTCTCCAGAGGCTACTCCAACGGTTATTCTGGGGCAGAGTCAAAGGGTCAGTGGGTAGGGTTGGGACACAGAAGGGTTGAGATCTGTTCTCAGCTCTGCTATATCACTTTGGTCAAATCTTTTTCTCCCTGTCCTTCAGTTTACTCCTCTGCAAAACTGAGATGATGTTTGCTCACCTTTCTCAACAAGCTTATGATGTATACATGAAAAATGTTATATAAGTATCATTCTACATTATTGGTTTGTATGTGCCCTCTGACCAGGTTTAGCAGCAACTACATGCACACACACACTACAGGATAGTCTGACGCTATAGAAATAATTCTTGGGCTTGGCCTAGGACCAGAATGTACATCCGCAGTTCTGTGTAACATCTATTTAAGGTAATGAGTCTTATGTGCAGAATAACAAAGAATTTAGCCTCCCGTCTTCAGGAGCAAATGTTTAGAGCTATTGGTAACCCTAAAATATTGAGGTTGTTCTTGCCTTTTAAAATTGGAGCCTGAAATATTTTGTGTATTCATTAAGCAAGCTGCAGCAATGTAAATTACTCCTCTAGTGTCTACCTAATGTTTCAGTAGCTGAGTATCTAAGCTCCTCCAGTTCCTGTTCAATACAGAAATGACAACATGTGAAAGTGGATTGAGACTATCAAAAGATAATGCTTGGCCATTACAAGCCTGAGTTTGAAACTGGGACATAAAGCTGTTCTATTAACTGTCTCCTGAGTTATTCTGTCTTTAGCTAGGCAATAAAATTACTATCCAATGGGTTTAAGTATTTTTAAATACAAAAAAAGTATTGGAAGATAGCCTCCTTTTGATGTCTAGTAATGAGCTTTGCACATACTTCTGAGGTTGTCACCCTACACGGTTGGAATATGGTAACTAAGCAGCAGAAACAGACACCAGTACTGTTTTGAGAGCCCTTTAATCTCTTATCTTGACCATCAGTGGTCTAAAAAGAACGATTGTCTAATGTTGCTTACTTTGGTTAGAAAGTGCTTTTTTTTGGCTCACGCTTTAAATAGCTATCCCAGCAAAGCAGAGTTTGTGTACAATTTCAGTTCTACATTTGAGTAGCTGATTTTAAAACTGACGGTGAGACCCGCAGCTTCCAAGGCAATGGCAGCATGGATTAGTTTTTTGTGGCAAACACAACAGGAATGAAGAATCATATTTGCAGGAGGTGAAAGAAGGCCTGATACCTAACAATTGAAAGATTGTTCTCTGCATCGGAGGCAACATGGAGAATGCAGAGGCCTGCTTGGGGTTGACTGTTTAACTATCAGGTATTTCCAGGGTAACTGTATGTCCTGTGTTGGTCAGGAAAGTCCCTTTTCTAAGCCCTGTCCTTGCTGTCACAACAGTTTTTGGCAAAAGTGGGCATTTGTCCCATTTGCTCTTGCAAACAAATTATGCAAGGGAGGGGGCAAGTTGTGATGGGGGGCAGGCTGGGTTCAGGTGAACAGTGATGCCAACCTGGCATGGGCGGAGGGCTCCACTAGTATCCTGTTTTCCCTTTGGGAAATACAATCACTCTAGGTATTTTTGTATATAATGTATTTGATGAGAGGAAACTCAGACTTGAACAACTGTGTATAAGGCCCAGTCATGCAACTTAACTGTGATCAGGCTGGAAAATTTTCAGTTTAGTCATAAGTCACCAGAGGGCGTTTCCATGCTGTGTTTCCAATCCATGGTTTCATAGAGACATGCATTCCAAGGCCAGAAAGGATAATTTGTAATCCTTTAGTCCAGGGGTAGGCAGTAATTTTTGGAGTGGGGCCACTTAATGAATTTTAGTACATGGTCACGGACCGGCTCCACCCCCAGAAGGGGCGGGGCAGAAGCTGGGGACTAGCCTCCCCTGAGTTGTGTGGGGCCAGAGTCTTTGAATTAAAAATATACTGAAGAACTTGTGGCTCCCAGCCCTATCACTACCTGGTGGGCCACCCAGGGCTGCTGCGGCTATTTAAAGGTTTTGAAGCTCTGGCCTCTGCTGGAGTAGCACCACAGATGGGAGCTATTTAAATAGGACCCTGCTACCATAGCTACCGCCTGAAAATTCAGTGAAACGGGCAACAGGATATAATTAGAAAGCAGCTAGATGCAGTCTGTGGGCCGGCTGAATCAAAGTGTTAAGCGGTCTGGATCCAGTTCCTGGCTGCATGTTGCCCAGCCCTACTCTAGTCTGACCTGTAGAACACAAGCCATAGAATTTCCCCCAAACATGTAAATCTGTCAGCAAAATTTCAGTGTAATGATAATTTATCTTTAATTTATGGTGAAACATGCATACCCATTATAAAACTATTTCCCAGATCCAGGTACTCAGTATTTTAAATGGTCAATTTCTTTTTAATGTCTAAGATAAAATGCTAGATGTGTTATTTCAAGTTCCAGTAATGCATAAGTTGAGTTAAAGTAATGTTATTATATACAGTAGTGGGAAAGTTTGCATGTAGAAATTTGTGGGAGGATTATCTAGTACTAAATGTTTGCAATTTCTTTGAGAAAACTTTGCTTAGTACATAAGAAAAATGTCCACTTTCTTTTTAACGAACCAAGAACTTTATAGAGAAAAAAGAAGGCCAATAAGTAGAAGTAATAATGTGATTTGCTGCAGTGTTGGTAATAAATGGTTTGGTGTTGTACAGGGAGATTTTGGCAAATCCAGTAATGTGCCTGAACCACTATTGCTTACTGCTTGAACTTTAGCAACCAAGCTAACAGGCCCAAAATAGGCCTAGACAGCATGACCAAGTCAGGTAGGGGGAAGAAGGGGATTTTGGGTGCCACAGAGAGGGCAGCTTGACCCCGCATCCTTCCTGACGGCCGAATCTCTAGTGTAATTGCTGAGCTATACATTAAGAAAAACAGGAGGTTTGTCTAAATGCCCTAAGACATATATCTATCGGGGCCCACGAGCCTGGAGTCTCTGAAAAAGAAAAAACACATCTGGTGAAAGTGATGATCAGAAGAAAGCCTCTTGCCTAACCTTTAAAAAGTGCTTGCCTAACAAGTTTTTGAGTGACATGTTATTGTAATATTAATGGATAAATAGGGAAGGAAAGTTTGAGATGTGGGGGACAATTTTGGAAACACTTGGATGGACACCTTGAGGACTCCTTGAGGACTCTTTACATCTGGCAGATGGAAGACTGGCCATCGGAAGCCTGCCTGGTGCCACTCGAGAGCCGCGCTCAACTTCGGTTATTATCGAGGAAGGAGGTGTTTTACTAACCTGTTGCACATGTGTGTAAGTGCTTGAGACTAAGTAAAGTTTAGCTTTAAGTGAAAGCACTCTTGTGTTGTCCTGTTTGTACCATCCATCTATCAGTCGGACGACCATGTCTCCCCTGAATTATCTCCTGACACCACCTCGCAGAGCGTAAAAGTTACTGAGAGGTTTGGGTTGAAAGAACCCTGGGTAACAGAGTGATTTTTAGAATTTGTCATAAAGTAGAAAACATTATGCAGATCTGTCACTTTATTTCACCAGCCTCCATTAGTACGAGTGACAATTACTGTTCATTAGCTTGAACTCACCAAAGTGGATCAGTAAGCAACTATTATTAACAAAATATTATACTTTAGGACTGAAAAACGTGTTGGAACATAATTGCATATGTTCAGATGGATTTTTGTGACTGAGCTATATACAAGAACCTTCACGTGCTTTACCAAAACAGGACAAGATAATTGAAACAGCTGTGTTGACTGTTGAGTCAACTTCTTCTCGTGTCTTCCCACGACATGGATTGATCTCCATAATATCTACTGCTGATAGCAACCCTGTAATTACAAATGACAGTTATACTCAGAAAACTTTAAATTGATACTTGACCTGAAAATGAAATTGTGTAATTCCAAATTCACTACCAGAAAGGTTCCAAGGTACGATGTGTTTTTTCCCCTGTTGGGTTTTGCCTTTGTTCTGTATCAACATTAACAAAGGCTAGTATAAGAAGGCTCAACCAGTAGTGTGCCTTTTGCCACTGTAGGATGCAGATATTTAGAGCCAATTTTTCTACTATGCTTATCTTCTACTGGATACCACAACAAGGAGCTGATGTGACAGAGCTAGTTATGACTCTAACTCAGCCTCAGGCATTGTTTGGGGACTAGTCTAATTTGAACCCCAAGAGCTCATACACTTTGTCCCCAAGAGTCCATATGCTATCTGAGGCACAGCTACGCAGAATGCTCTGGATATCCTCAAACCCATCCAGTCCCACTCCCAAATATGTTGTCTGAACCCAGGGATATAAAGAAGAAGTCTTAGGAGCCAGCTTCGCTAGCTCTATGCCCATTGGATAGTCGCAGGTAATATTTAACTTTCTTCATGTCTGTTTCTTATATTTTATCAAACACCACCTGTATTCCAACGAATTCACAAAAGCACTTCAGTAACTAATTTGCACTAAAACTCAAGTAGCTGTGGTGGGAGTGCAACAACTATGAAGAGACTAGAGTGCTACATAGTAGGACAGCACAGGAAATTTAGCCTATGGACATTAGCAGGGCTCAACAAGCGGCAGCAAGCCTTGCTCGCCAGCCGTGCTCTGCGCATGCGCTGACCGCACTGCGCGGCCACACCGGATTAAAATCTATTCGCCTGTTACGTTAACTGTCAAGCCCTGGACATAAGTCAATCCTTTATTTGTGCAAAAGATACTATGAGAGTAGACCAGACCTCACTTAAAGGTCTTATCCAAAAGCCCTGGGCAGAGGCCAAGCTATGTGGTACAGTTTCTCTCTCTCAGGGGAGGATGAAGAGATATTTGATGAAATTTGAATCTTTGGTTCCAGAATGTCTGGGTATTCGATACCTGCTACTTAACTCACTGCTCTGACACCTCCAGTTTTAATGCTTGTGTGTGTCACTATTCATTAATATTTCATTTTCTTTTCTTATACCACGAAACAGTGACACTTTTTCTGCTTTGATGGCATTTTCAATACAAATGCCGTTTTAATCCGTAGGCAAAAGGTGAGGTGATATTACTAGATGTGGGCACACTGGTCTTCAGATCATTTGGATTCACTATTTAGAATGCTGTGGGCAAAGTTTTCTGGAAAGTTTAAATTTGAATTGGCTTTTTAATATGTGTTAAATTACTTATGTTAAACCATCTGCTTGGTTTTGTATTTAGCAGTGACACTCTTAGTACCTTTCCCAAACCTGAAGAAAAGCTCTGTGTAGCTCAACAGCTTGACTTTCTCATCAGCAGAAGTTGGTCTAATACACGATACTACCTCACCCACATTGTTTCTCTAATGTCCTGCGACTGACACAGCTACAACAACTTTGCACCTTCTCCGTTACCTTTTGGCCTCCGTTTTGGATGGGAATGCCAAGAGGTGGAGATAGTGTACAACCAGTCAAGTGCTGTAAACCCTGAATGATTTTCCTCTGGCAGTACAGTGCTTATCCTAAAGAAGGTAGCAAGTTGCAAGAAACCAGGCTTTCTGCTTTGGTGAGTAGTTACCAAAAAAGGGATCACCTAAGGGAGGGCACTGAACACCCGATGTGGAGTCCAGGAGTGTCAAATGCCAGAGGGAGCTTGAAGTTATAAAAGGATATGACCTGTACTTATCAGCTACCTCTCACTAACCAGAACAGGAAGACAAGACTGAGCAGGAGAGAGGGAGGTTTTGGGACACTCCCAGGACTGACCAAAACCCAAAGGTCTGTGAGTGGTGAGGGCAAAGGCAGGTGAGATATCTGTGAAGGCTTTGTTTTACTTTTGCATGTATCCTAAGTCTCTTGTGCTTACTGAGTGAAGTGTCAGGCAGACAGGGTGTGTTTAGGTTATTGGTGAGACTTGGGGGTTGGTAGTTCAGCGCTGGTCTTGAAGTCTGTTACATTTGGATGATGGAATCTCACTTCAAAGAAGGAGTGTCAGTGAGGGAGGAGTGAGCCTGAGGGACCAGAGGTGTTTCTCAGACTGAGTGGGCTTAATAGAACGCACTATCCAGTACTTGGATTTCAGACATAGGAGTCTAGTGAGTATTCAGCAGGGGAAGCTCTGCCAGGTCTATGTCACTACCCATTCCGTAATCGAAATCAGACATGGCAAGTACAGTGGTTCCTTTTTTTTTTCTTTCTCCTAGTCAAGAGATATGAGCTGTTGTAATTTTATTGACAAGTCTGGCATAGGCAGTGCTCACCTAGTTTTAGCTATAGACTAAGAACTAAATCAGACTTTACTCTGTCCATCCACAGCTAAACTATAAGCTCATCCGCTTCATCCTACATTATTACTACAAAGGAGAGTAATTTAGCAGTACTGAATCTCCTATTCACTTACTTGATTTTGTGCATTTCTCTTACATATTGGATTTTCATTGCTTTAATGTATCTCAAAGTCAGAAAACCCCCTCACCACAATACTTCAAAGGCTCTAGGGAGACATTGTAAATGTTAAATCTTAACTGGTATCAAGAATTTTCAGGTGTGGTTGTACCTGTTCTGAAAAGTTGTTCTGCTGTATAGATTCCCTCTCTCAAAGTCGTTCCTCCAACAACTGGGGTGCCTGTAGCTGGTGTCAGAGAGGGATCCAATCCATCAACATCAAAACTTAAGTGAATTGGTCTCTTCTTTCTTTATTGGAGGAAAGCAAGAGAATAGAATTAAACCCATGCGTTCTGAAAAGCTGTAAAGTGCACCCTGTGAAACTGTTCTTCACAAACAATGGAAAAACTTAATCCTCCTGATTCAGGCTTTTTGTGTCCTACTTATAAAACATTTGTGTCAGATAAAGGAATTATGAATGACATAACTGCTTTGGATGGCAACACAGTGGCACAAGTAATAGGGTCCTCGATTTTTGTAAGTTGTATATGAAATATCTAGTATACACTAGAGACAGGGGAAGCCAATTGGGTCGCCTAATCGATCCTGCTACCAGTAAAGGAATGTTCTCTAAAATATATTCTCTAGAGTAAAATGAACTAAATTGATGATGCTGTCACCATTCCCCAATGTGAGACTGTTACAGTTTTACAATCGCCCTGTAACGAAGTTCTTCCTGAATTCTGTCTAAAGTTGTGCTGTTTTTTAAAATTTAATCCATCACTCCTTGCTGCTACTAATACCCTTTTTTTTTTACTACTCTACATAAGACTGTAGCCCCAAGAACAGAGGAGAATCCCTTCTTGAGGAGGGCAGAGTTCTAGGAATAGCAGCAGGCGGAGAAGCCTGAACAACCTAGCTCTGTTTGATCTCTGAGTGGGAAGAAGACCTCAGAGCCAGTATGGAGACATTTATTACTACTTGTGTTATTGTAGTACCTAGGAGCCCCAGTCATGGTCCCACTGTGGTTGGCACTGTACACAAACAACAAAAAGAGTCCCTGCCATAAAGCACCTAGCATTAAGACACTAAACGCCTCCAAAGTTACCCAGGGGCCTAGAGTACTGCCTGATGCTCTTTTGTAGTCATTCACTGCCAAAAAGAGACTTTGCCATAACTGTGTGCAGCAGTGAGGCTAATTGTAGTATTTATTTCAAAATTAGCTGCCAGTTTAAATACCATTAAAATTAACCCACCATGTGTTAAATATACATAATATGGGGAGTTTTGATGTGATCTTTGACTGTATGATCAAAAATACTTAGTGGATCTCCTGTAATTTTTTTCCCCTGAATTTCTGTCTTTATATTGTCAGTAGATAAATTGGGCTTGTTTATATGTATGAGTTGTTTTTGCAAAACGTGCCATATACTTAGATGTAAGTTGAACTTAACACAGTCATGTAGTCCTATTGCATATAGGGCACCTCTTCGCCCTCTGTCCTTGTACAATTTTGCTGTACAGGCAGTCATCGGGTTACGTACAAGATAGGGACTGTAGGTTTGTTCTTAAGTTCAATCTGTATGTAAGTCGGAACTGGCGTCCAGATTAAGCCGCTGCTGAAACTGACCAGCAGCTGACTACAGGAAGCCTGAGGCAGAGTTGCTCTGCCCCGGGCTTTCTGGAATCAGCCGCTGATCAGTTTCAACAGGCTGAATCTGGACGCCAGTTCCAACTTACATACAGATTCAACTTAAGAACCCCAGGCGTCCCCAAGTCAGCTGCTGCTGAAACTGATCAGCGGCTGATTCCAGGAAGCCCGGGGCAGAGCAACTCTGCCTCGGGATTCCTGTAGTCAGCGCTGGTCAGTTTCAGCAGCGGCTGACTTGGGGATGCCTGGGGCAGAGCAGCTGGGGTGCTGCCGGGTTGGTCCAGTAGCGCCCAGCGCAGCGCTGCGGGACCAACCGGCAGCGGCCCAGCTGCTCTACCACAGGCGTCCGGAGAAAAGCCTGGTCTGCTGGGGGGGGCGTACTAGCTGCGTCCCCTTCCCCCCCCCTCCCCCCCAACACACCAGGGAGACGTCGCCCGGGTCCTCTGCGGCTTTTCTCTGCATCTCCCTGGTCTGCTGGAGACCAGCAGACCAGGGAGCCGCAGAGCACGCGGGCAGCGGGACAGCCCAGACGCGCCGCGGCTGTCCCGCTGCCGGCGTCCTCAGAGGCTTTGCTCCCCGTCTCCCTGGTCTGCTGGTCTCCATCAGACCAGGGAGACGCGGAGCAAACCCCGTTCGTAACTGCGGATCCGACATAAGTCGGATCCGCATAACTGGGGACTGCCTGTACTATTCTGGCAACTATCTGTGCAGCATCCCTGAAGCATTTCAGTGATTGACTGGAATCTCAAAATTCTGGGATGATTCATCTGATCACTTCTGTGAATGGGTGGCAGTGTAATTTTTATCCTATATAAAAATGAAGTAGTTTCTTTACTTACTCGGCCAGCAAATAATCAAGTGTTTCTTCCATCACCTTCCCAATCCCAAGCTGATCAATTTCAGTCATTGAATAGTATTTAATACCCAAGGATTTCAGAAAACAGCTGAAAGAGATATGGCAGACCCATTAATGGTTTATGACTGCAACTAAAAGTGCTTTGTATTTTCAGCATTCTGTAAATGTACTTTTGCAGACTTTTGAAATGTTTATCTTCTATCAGAGAACTAAGTACAAGTAAGTAAATTTTACATTTTATATCTGCTTACAAATTATTTACACGTCAACCAGATGAATGAGTTATACAAGCAAAAGAAGGGAAGAAAGTATTCTGCTTTTATTCAAATGTTTAATTTTTGAACTTTAGCACATATGTAGGCATCTAATCAAATTTGGTTATATTTGAAATATATATTTATTTAACATGAATTTGGATGCCTTATATCATTTAGGTGCCTACAACTCAATATTTAAGTTCTCAAATTTGGATTTAAACATGTGATGGTTTAGGCAAACAGAGGAAGGGATAGGGAACAAAAGTTAGAAAGGCAGGCGCAGTTGATGAAAGACTTTTTTGGTTGGAAGAGCAGATGAGTTGCAGAGGAAAGAACCAGATGATCTTCTAAAGAAACTACTTCTCTTAGCCTAAGAGAAGAGGCAGAGAAGAGCAGGAAAAGGTAAGAGATAAGTTGGGCATTAGAGGACAAAGAGGAAAGAGACCTATGAGACATAGACTAGGGTGAAAACGATGAATGTTCAGAGTAGGAGATGGGCAGAAAGGTGAGAGTTCTTGCTGGACTGCATCTTTAGAGAGACTGCTCAGTACAGGAGAGGAGCAGACATGATTTGTGGTGAGAGCTGAAAGGAGAGAAGAAGTGTTGATGGTGTTATTTCTCTTCCTTCAGTGGACAGACACATCAATAGGTCACCATCTGCTTTAGCACCCCCATTAACATATTTTAAAACTGTTACCAGATTCCCCCCATAGTCGTCTTTTCTCAAGACTAACAAACATTTTATTTTTAACACTTCCTTGGAGGCCAGATTTTCTACAACTTTTTTTTTTTCATGTGTGTTGCTCTCCTGTGGGCAAACTCTGATTTAGCCACTTATTTCCTTAAGTGTGGTGCTCAGAATTGGACACAGTATTCTAGCTAAGGCCTTGCCAGGCCAGGCAGAGTGGGACAGTTACCTCCTGGGTCTCACATACAACATTCTGTTCACATAATATTTGACTTTTTCCACAACTGCATCGCATTATTGGCTCGTATTCAATTTGTGATGCATTATTTCCCTCCATCCCCCGGTCCTTTTCTTCAGTTCTGCTGCCTAGCCAGTTGTTTCCAATTCACATCCCATTAAGCCTTGCACTGGTCAAGGAGGCACCTATTCTGCAGTCTGCACCACCACCACGCATCCATTTAGGCAAGGAAAAGGTAACATTTGAGCACTACTGAGAGAGGAACTGGACTCACTGTTCAGGAGGGTCCACGTCTCTTAGTCCGATATACACAATGTCTTTAGCAGACAGGCATGGAATTAGCCATGAGAATCCTGGAACTTCAGGCATCTAAGAGGAATAAAGAGGTTTTATTTTTATTATGTTAACCCCATAACTAGTCTCATCCTGAAAGTTGGGGGAGGGTGGAGAAGGCTTGATTTCTTAAAATGCCCAAAAAGTGTGTGTAGAAAGATAAGATGGATTGAGAGCAGGCAGAATATCAAACCTTGCCCCCCAAATATGAGCCATATGACACTGGGTCCCTGGGAGTCTTCCTTTGCCATGGCTTCCAACCATGAGCAGAGCTTTGAAGCCCCTAGTTGTACAGGGACTGCCAGACACTTTTCTCACAGGAGCCTTGGGAAATCCACTGGGAGAAACAGGATCCCAATGGGAGGAACTAGGTGGTTCGGTTCCCCTACTCATTCTAAATGTTACTGTAGTAATCAGGGAGCAAAAGATGAGCAAGACCCCACCTCTGTTTAGGGTCAGTTCCCAAGATATTTGCAATATAAATAGGTGATGGCTGTATTACCTTGTCCTTCAGTTCCTTTAGGAGGAAAGCCACAGGCTGCCCATGAATGTTTCCAGATGTTGATGTCAGTGGAGTGTTAATATCAGAGTGGGCATCAAACCAAATTACACCAAGATCAGGGTGAACTTTTGCATGGCCAGATATGCTTCCAATTGACAAGCTGGATACACAGAGAGTTGTATGTAAACATGCATTTCATGGTATAGTACACAACATATTTTCCTTCTCAAAGCACCACTTTAAACGTATCTGTAAAAGCATTTGTTGCAAAGCATTCTCGGAAGATGAAAATCTGCAGCCTTCTGTGCAGCCCAGCAAGGCTTCTCGTGCACTGGAAATGCTATACTCTCTGTGAAGGGAAGTCTGGAAAAGGAAAGGCTGGGGCTTCTTGTGTACCATGGAGTTGAGCTTGGGGTCAACACACTCACAGAAGCATAGAGCAAAAGGCTGTAACACTGGCAGGAGCACTGCTTAGTGAGTTCACAACGGTTCAGATGCCCTGATCCTGAATGGTAATTTGGGTCCTGATCCAGCAAAGCACTCATGCACATGTAGAACATGAGTTGTCCCCTTCACTTTGCTAGGAGTGCTTAAAGTTGCTCACAGTTTGAATAGTCTCAGTGCAGGGAATGAGACTATTTGTGGTTGAGACCTGCCCTGAAGTATTAACACCAGGGGCCTCATTCTTTGGAAGATAGGATTAGGGAGGTGAATGAATCATCAGGTTGAAACAGGACATTTGTGCTAGGTCAGTAGGCTAAAAAGACAATGTCTGAGCTAGCTCAGATGAGGGAGAATGCCTAGGGAACTCTTTACTATGAACTAGATAACAAGGGACAAAGTAAATCAGGAGTGTACAGTTGAAGTAAAGAGGAAGTCCAAACATAGACGACAGATGGACAGAGCATGTGATACTGGGATGATCAGTTCCTACCGATTAACCAATCTGATCATAAAGTATGTGATGCAATGTCTAGTAAATACAATGAGATGTGTATAAATGTATACAAAGAGAGAGTCTCTGTATAACTTTGGAGCTGTGATGCTCCCTGATCATCTCAGTGTAGCATTGCTACATGCCCAGGGTTGGGAACATAAGGCCTGCAGGCCAGATTCAACCCCTGACTTATTTGGGATCCATCCCATGGAGGAGTGCAGGGCTTCCCCTTGCAGTGGGGAAAACTCACACTCCAGCCCCACGGCAACTCTTCAAGCGTTAGCACCTCCCCTCCACCCCCTGGAGATGGAACACGAGCACCAGCTTGCTCCACTGAAGGGGGGAAGGCCAGCACAGGCTGGGTCTCAGTGGAGCCAGGTGAATGAATTGGGGAAGTTTTTTGTTTGGGGTTTTTTTGCTTCTCACTTGTGTGTGGCTCCCACTGATTTTTCTGTGGGTCATTGTATTGGCCCCTGGCCAAAAAAAGATTCATTGCCTCTGCTGTATGCCAAATTAGGATACCTGAGAGATGAAATCTGGAGTCAAACTGAGTTCTTGGGAGGCTGGATAAAGAGAGATCTTCAAGGGAATCCCAATACTATTTACATTTTTAAATGCTTGAATGCTTTGCTGGAGCCACACTTTGGTGAACAGCCACATTAACTACTCACTCCTAAAGTGTGTAAAATTATTCATCTGCATAAGTGTTTTCAGGATCAGGACCCAAATATACATAAATCCTCTGCTGGAATGAGGGTTCCTCCTACATGTTTTAAATGTGAACACTGCAGTGTAGGAAACTGTTGGCTAAGTGGTGTTGGCATGGGCAAAGACTTTTGATCAGATTTATCAGACAGCTGTTAGTTTTGAAAACCAAAATGATAAGACTTAGCTAAAAATGAGTTGACTCCTCATTTGGGTAGTTTGTGCTAGTAAGTGTAGCAGTGTATATGATTAACCAACGAGCCTCAACTCATCAGTTAACATTCACAGTTACAGGCTCCTGGTAAATGTGGGATGCCAGCTTAAAAGTGGTTTCTGGTGTGCATTGGTTCCCAGGGAACTGACTGCCTCCCCATGTGTAACTGCCGAAATTTTCAGCATTACATGCATTTTAACACCCCTAGTTTATGCAGCTCTTAAAGCCATTCATGCTTTTTATACAGACAAGTATAACAAGAGACCTGTGATCTCCGCCAACTACCAAAGAGTTTCTTCCACTCTTCTTCACTTCTTCCACAACGCTGGCTAGCTTCTTGTTTGCTGTCCCAACACTTCTGGGATGTTTTGCATTATGACATGGTGGGTCATCGGGAATGTCATCAAACAGCAAGGTTCCATAATCTTTAACATCACACCCTGTGATTAGCCCAAATGAAAGGAAAAAGGTAAAGGTCAAAAGGAAGTACATTTTGTATTTAAAATTTCCCATTCAAAACAATTGAACGTTATTATACAGCAGGTAATATGGAATAAGTCATGTGTCATTTGTAAAGCTATTATATGCTTAGATGCGGGGGAGGATCTTGCAGCTTAATCTATGACTCTGCTTTTCTTCTTTAGATCCTTATTGAAGAGCTTCTAACCCAACTCAGCCATTTGCCTAGGTTATCATTCGGAGAGTTCTGAATCTGGAGCTTTTGCTGCTATTAATAGCTTGGCTTCCAGAGGAGAGCAAACTTTCACCCTTCTGAATAGCTAAGAGATGGTCAACAAGGGCGGGTGAGGAAGGATATAGCTGTTAGCTTAGTGAGAAAGGAACTCATGGGATTGGTGTTTTGTTCTGTGGTTGTACTATACCTACATCAGTGGAGTCCTAATCCTCCTAGGTGCTGCAATAATACCAATAATGATAATTAATAATGGGGGAATGGTTACAATGTTGTCCTAGATTTGAGAGTCCCTGGTTCAGTTCCCTACTCTGCTGCAGGCTGCCTGTATCTTTGATGTTACAAGTGACTTTGTTGGTTTGTTCCCCTGCTGAAAAAGAGGCTAACAACACTTCTCTACCTTAGTGTTTCTCAACCAGTGGTACGAATACCCTTGGGGCACTTGAGAGAAGTTTGGGGGGGTATGTTAACACAACTGAAATTTGGAAAAAAATGAATTTTTGTTTTAAGTTTTACAGCGCTTTATTATTTTTGTACTTTTTACACCCAAAAATTTCATCGCCCAGCTAAGATTAAGGTGTTTAAACAAATGTGTTGCAATGGTAGAAAAAAATTGTGCCTGAAAACTGTAGGTACTGGGGGAACTTATAATTTTTTTTAAAGGGGTACTTTATGAAAAAAAAAAAAAAGCTTGAGAAACACTGCTCTACCTCACAGGTGCTCTGAAAATAAATACATTACGGTAGAGCATTCAGATACTGTGGCACACAAGTGCCTGGTAGGGGGCAGCAGTGTACAAGTACAAGGCAATGCTCTGACAGACAGGGAGACAGTAGTTCATTCAACTCTAAATGAACATTGGGTTCTTGCTACTTCTGCAAAACTTCCGCAGAGTTCTAAGCTTCCCAAGCACTATAAAGACTGCAACGTAGGCAGCTGTCCACTACCTTAGAAACGTTTGGAGAATATTTTTCTGGAGGTTATGGAGGAGTGGGGGTAGGAAACATATTTTCAGCCTAATTCACACGCCTATGTAAGGCCATACATGGGCTGTGTCTAGACTGGCAAGTTTTTCCGCAAAAGCACTTGCTTTTGCGAAAAAACTTGCGAGCTGTCTACACTGGCTGCTTGAATTTCCGCAAGAACACTGACTTCATGTAAGAAATCAGTGCTTCTTGCAGAAATACTATGCTGCTCCCGTTTGGGCAAAAGTCCTTTTGCGCAAAAGGGCCAGTGTAGACAACTCAGATTTGTTTTGCGCAAAAAAGCCCTGATCACGAAAATGGTGATCGGGGCTTTTTTGCGCAAAAGCGCGTCTAGATTCGCACGGACACTTTTCCGCAAAAAGTGCTTTTGCGGAAAAGCGTCCATGCCAATCTAGATGCTCTTTTCCGCAAATGCTTTTAACGGAAAACTTTTCCGTTAAAAGCATTTGCGGAAAATCATGCCAGTCTAGATGTAGCCATCGTGTATAGTTAGGCCTCCTTTGGTACAGCTTCATAAAATATACAGTTACATGATAAGTGATTAAGGAGGACATACATACATAGTGGCTGCGTCTAGACTGGCACGATTTTGCAGAAATACTTTTAACGGAAAAGTTTTTCTGTTAAAAGTATTTCCGCAAAAGCGTGTCTAGATTGGCAAGTGCCTTTGCGCAAAAGATTTGCTTTTGCACAAAAGCATCCGTGACCAGTCTAGACGCAATTTTGCGCAAGAAAGCCCCAATCGCCATTTTAGCCATCGGGTCTTTTTTGCGCAAAACAGTTCTTCCCTGTCTACATTGGCCCTCTAGTGCAAGTATTCTTGCGCAAGAGGCCTTTTTCCCAAGTGGGAGCGTGAAAGTATTTGCGCAAGAAGCACTGATTTTGTACATTACAATGCCAGTGCTCTTGTACAAATTCAAGCGGCCAGTGTAGACAGCTGGCAAGCTTTTGCGCAAAAGCGGCTGCTAAGATAACATCACCAGAAATCTAAAATACCTACATGCTCTTGCTGGCCAAGGGAAGGGCAGGTTGAATTGGGGGTTTCTGGGTCAATGTGCATGCCACTTCAGGAATCCAATACATTGGTGAAAAAATTGTAAGGTAAGGAGAAAACTTGTACAGATTTCTGTTGATTTTAAGCACTTTGAAGTTTTCTAAAAATGTTAAAAGATAGTGTTTTTGTTTTATTTAAATGTTTTAGGGATTTTATTTCATTGAAGATGCTGGAGCATTGCTTGGGTACTATTAGTGTGTTTAGCGTGAATAATGTTAGTTGTATTTAAATATGTTCTTTCCATTTGAAAAGTACCTTCGGCTATTAGTTTATCAATCAGGCCAGCTTCTTTCACCACTTCTGGCCCCTTTTCCACTCCTTCCCGTGCCTGTTAATAAGAAATACAAGTCAGGTAGATCATGTATCTGAGCAATTATGTTAGAAAGAAACCTGTTTTGGAGCAGAATTTACATTAAACAACAGATTGTGTGCAAATGCACTGCACTAAAATAACAAGTATATCACCTGTTCTGATATACCTGTTATATGTGTTCACTTTTTTTTATTGTATCCCTTTGGTATATATGGTCATGCCTATTTTCTTCCACAATTTGATCTGACGAAGTGGGTCTGGCCCACGAAAGCTCATCACTTAATAAACCATCTTGTTAGTCTTTAAAGTGCTAAAGTCCCGTTTTTTGTTTCAGCTAGACTAGACTAACATGGCTACATCTCTATTACCTGTTCTGATGTGAGTACAGGAGGCAAAAATGGAAAGAAATCTGGGTCTGTATCTTGCAAACTGATCTATGTTGAATTAGACTCTGCATGGGTCTACCCACATGGACCCAGTTGCAGGATCGGGGCTGCAGTTGAAGAGCATAGGAAAATGCTGTAATAGATCCCTGAGTGCACATAACTGCACCTCAAGTGAATGTAGAGCCTTGAAAAGTAATTTACAATCATCAAGTAGAACCTGTTTTTAAAGAAGAAAAAAATCACCTTCATGGATAGGTATTTTATTCTACTTTTTCAGATAATAGAACACCCGTCATTCTCTTTGTTAGAACAGTTCACTCAACTAACAAAAATGATCTCTCTTTCACATCCATTCCTTGGAATAGGAATTCTCAAGATGATCTCGGGTCATTTCAAACCACTGAAAGGGAAAATCATTGTCATCTTGTATATGTTCTGCTCTGCATGAAATTACTGAAAGTGTCTATTTAAGCATGTGTCTTCATACCACACTAAATTGGCCCTGCTACAATCAATGCAACGTAGCATTGATTTAGGAGGTCAGGTGAAGCCGGGATAAAACGACAAGAGAGCATGATCCCGTCAACATAATCCACCTGAACAAAAGGCAGAAATTATGTCAATGGGAGAGCATCTCTCACCAACATAGTGTGGTGTAGACACAGCTTAAGCATATGTAAGTTACCTCACATGGGGAAGCAGGGCTTTTTACAGCTCAGAGCAATGTAATATCTATTTAAGCAATAGCGTAGACAAGGCTTTAGTTACTTGCAAGGAAAAGAACCGTTCTGGATATAGGGGATGTTAACAATGTTAGCAGAAAGAAACATTCACAAGGTTCACTATAGTATTTTTTGTTCTTTGTAAAGGTAACTTGGTTTCTTCCATTGCCTATTACATTGAAAAGGAGGTGGTTATTTTCTTTATCATTTAAAGTAATTTAGGCAGCTCTGTACATAAGGCTGGAATTGACCTCATTGTGCCATAGAGAGCAGCTGTTGTGTTGGGCCTAGTCCATCTGTCTGGCTCACGTGTCGCTCACACTGACGTGAATGGGACTTGAGTTGTTTGAAAGGTAAATTGGATACTTTTCCTATCTACAAGGAGAGGTTTGTCGGAGGTCGATGCTTGGAAAACTTGGCAGCTAGACTGGAGGGGGGGACACAGCACAGTTTCTCTCCTCATTCTTTTCAAATAGCTCAGCTTCACAGGGGAAAATTACATTTTTCTTCTAGCCAAGCTCCAGCACCGAGCTGTGGCTGGGCTGCTTTACAGTGACTTTTTAATTAAAAGTTGCAATGAGAACTGACTGGTCCCAAAGTAGTGCTTTAAGCACAAGTTAGATTTTAAATCAACTCAGCTGTCTTTGAAGTGCACAGTGCAGATGTAGAAGGGAGAAGAGACTGCTGGAGGTCTCAAAGGCATGAAACAGTCTGTTTTTCATGGTTCCTAGGTGCCTGGAGGCAGCAGTGTCCTCTCTGCAGCACTTTGTAGCTAACACCTCTCAGTTCTTTATTATAGGAATAAATTGGAAGTTTGACACTCCAGATTCAGGGCAACACTCCAGATTCAGGCAAGGCTCCTCTCATGTTTATGTGTGCCAATAAGAATTAATTGTGTGAGCAAGAAGTCTAAGAAGGATGGCTGTGTGTGTTAGTTAAAAACAACAACAAGCAGTCCTGTGGCACCTTAGGGTATGTCTATACTACAAAGTTAATTCGAACTAACAGCCGTTAGTTGGAATTAACTTTAATAGTGTCTACACATACAAACCGCTAGTTCGAATTTAAATTGAACTAGCGGAGTGCTTAATTCGAACTAGGTAAACCTCATTCTACGAGGAGTAACGCGTAATTCGAAATAGCTAATTCGAAATAAGTTCTGTGTAGACACTTATTTCGAATTAGGGGGCTTCCAGCCCTTCCCAGTTCCCCCACTATGGGCCAAACCAGGAAAACTCCTCTCCTTTCCCCCAGTCCCGAGGCCCTTAAAGGGGTAGACTCTGGCCAGACGGCACTTGCCAGAGCCAGGCCTGCCAGCAGTCTCTGCCCCTGACCCAGTGGCCCCAAGGTGAGGCAGACAGCCAGTCACAGCCAGCCATCCCCCGCCCAGTCCCCCAGCACCCAGGGGCCAGCCAGTAGACAGCGCACGCCCTCCTGGACTAGTGTGGAGGTCATGGACCTCATTGTGGTTTGGGGGGAGGCCCCCAACGTCCATGATCTCTGCACTAGGCGGAGGAACGCGGCATAGCGGCTACCATGGCCCGAAAGGGTCACAGGCGCACCCAGGAGCAGGTGCGCCTGAAAGTCAAAGAGCTGCGGCAGGCATACGCCAGAGCCACCAGGGTGGCACCACAGCAGTGGCTGCCACCTGCCCCTACTTCCCCGCTCTCGACCAACTCCTGGGGGGCGGGGGGGTCCACGCCAGCCTGGGAGGCAGTGAGCTAATTTGAAATAGTGCTGTAGTGTAGACATACCCTTAGAGACTAACGTGAGCATTTGTGGATTAAACCCACTTTATCAGATGAGTTGGAATGGAAATTACAGAATCCAGAGTATATTTAACAGCAATAGTAGTTACCTGCCAATTGCACGACCCGTCTTACGGATGCTATTTGAATCAGACGGGATGTGTCCCTTTCATAGCTTTTGATACATCAATGCAAATAGCAAAGGCTGGGGAAATTGATTTTGTAGTGTGTTCACTTTATTCAAGCCCAAGTTGATAGTGTTGAATTTGTAAATGAATTCTAGTTCAGCTGTCTCCCTCTGTAGCTGGGTGATAAAATTCCTGTGCAGAAGAATTGCTACTTTTGAATCCATTATTCAGTGTCCAGGGAGGTTAAAATGTTTCCCAACAGGTTTATGTGTGTTATCATTCCTGATGTCTGATTTGTGTCCATTTATCCTCTGTCACAAAGATTAGTTAACGCACTACAAAAGGCAGTGAAGTGGGTTTTGTCCACAAAAGCTCGTAATATAATATATCTGTTAGTCTCTACAGTGCCACCGGACTGCTCATTGCTTGAGCAACACTTTCAGTTGTTTGCAGTGGAAAATGAGAATGGAGCTTGTCAATTAGGATATGAATTACTGGAAGACCAATGGATTCAAGGGACAAGTCCAAGTAATCTTCATAAAATATATTAATTTGGTAACACCTAGATCCCCAGCTAAGATTAGTTACTTATATTGTCCACATTTCTGCATTATTGGAGCATCTTACAATCTTTAATGTGCTTATCATCACAATCTGAGAAGCCAAGTAATTTTCTCAAGGTCACACCATTAGCATGTGGTAGAACAGAGACGTAAATCCAGGATGCCCAAATCCCAGGTTAATTCTCTGATCACACTGGTACATATTGTGTAATACACAGTCTTGCTCTGAAGAGTTTACAGTGTAAACAGAACAAAGATTGTGAGAAAAGAAGTACTGTCATTTTGCAGATAAGGAATGGAGGCTCTCACAGATTAAATAACTTGCCCAAGGTCAGGTAGGAAGTCTGTGGCAAAGCATGAATGGAACCCAGGTCTCCTGAGGTTGGGTCCAGTCCAGTGCCAGAAATACAAAACCAAGTCTTCATTGTTTATCCCTGTCTTATGTTCTTATTTTTCTTCTATAAACTGTGTCACAATTGAAAGAGATCCTTTAGCTAACACCAAAATGAGATTTTGAAACAAACACGTTTAAGATGAAATAGCTCAACACCAGCAAATTATGTTGTAAGAGAAACAGTCATGCAGAATCAGACCAGTGTTCCATCTACTCTGGTATCCTGTCTCCACCACTGATACCTAACTGGGCTAGAAGAGAATTTTTTCCCCTTTGAAAGTGGAAGAAATGCTAAAATAGGCACGTATGAAACAACTTGTCCATAGAGTAAGTTTCTTGTTCACCACATCAGTTAGTGGCATCACTTACTCTCTGATGCAAGAAGGTGTATATCGTTGACAAATGTTGAAACCTAACAGATTTTCAAAGGGGTGGAGCACTCCCAGACCCCATTGCACAGTATAACTGAAATATTCACATGTCAAACAGTGGGAATTTCATTTTCAATGTTGCTTAACAGATTCTGTCCCCTACAAACTTTAATTTCCTTGCTTGTACAGAAAGGGGCAGTTGTTTGTTTTTGAGATATGTCTGAAAAAGTGCCCAGCTCCACCATTGGAGCCAGATTTTTCAAAAGCACTTGGAACATTGAATGATGGGCTCTTTCCTAAATCTGGCCCTATATTATACACATTCTTTCTGGGACATGGGATCCCAGAAGCTTCATCTGCCTACACATCACAATATTGTGGGCTGATGAAGAGAGAGGGAGAAACCCAGCCAAAGCAGAATGTTATGTATTACATCTTTGTATCAATCTAGACATTCTAATTTTTGTGATATTTAGGATAAAATTTACTAGGAAATGGATTGAAGAAATGGAGTAACTTTCAAGAAGAATAAATATTTTTTGGTTTTGGTTTTGGTTTAAATAGTGTGTGTAGGTGGAGAATGGCTGTCTCCATAGGGAATTACAAGTCATGCCTCAGGTGCACTTTACAGTTTTGAAATGGAGAGTGTACAAAGAGATTGTGCTGGTAACAGGAGAAAACACATGCCAAGCTGGAGAGAGAGTCTGTTTCTTTTCCATTCTTTGTTTCTGAGAAAAAAGCTGAACTGGGCTATAACAAAAGTTAATGCTGCTGCTGGCTGAATAACAAGGGACTGAAGATGATGATGCCCTCCCAGCTTTGAAGAACCAGCCTTACAGCAGAGGCTGGGTTTTTCCTAAGGAAAAGCTCAGCTTCAAGCAGTGTGGGGGTTGATGTAGTAAGTTTTTTGTAGGGCTTTCTTTCCGATAGAGAATCTAATTTTTAGATGTGGTGAACACCTGCAACAGTCATTGATTTTTAACTGGAGGAGCAGGTGCTAGGCATCCCAGAAAATATGGTGACTAGGCTTATTGAGTAGTCCAGTCACTACTTGACTAGTTGCTTTCCCCCCGCCCCCTTGCTGCCTCTGTATCAGAGGCAGAAAGCAGAGGGAGAAGCAGGAGCTGGTGTTGTGGGGAGCTGGCTTAAAAGCCGGTTCCCCCCAGCACCATCTCCTGAGGGATCAGGGGAGGCAGGGGGGGAAATGACATGAGCCAGGACTAAGCAGTGCCAGCTCACACTAGGTCCCAGATGCTGCGCTTCTGCTTTTTCAATATACAGTAGTAAGAGCCTGGTGGCACCAGGCTCTTACTACATTGAAAAATCAGAGCCTCGAAAGCCAGAGCCCCCTTATCAACTAATCGAGTAGTTGATGAAAATTCCATTGACAAGTCAATTAGCTTTCTAACTTATTTAATATCCGTACTGAGGATGACAGTTTTGGGCTGTAGGAGGGGGCTCTGGCTTTCAAGAGAGGTTATAGCTCTGCGCAGGAGGGGCTTACATCAAGCAGCTCCCAGTCAGCAGGAGTGCTAAAGCAGGCTTCCTGCCTCTCCTGGCACCACAGACCAGGCTGCACCACAGAAGCAGCCAGCAGCCATTGGTTCCCAGCCAATGTGAGTGCAAAGCTAGTGCTCAGGGCAGGGGCAGTGTGCAGAGCCCTATAAATTCTGCCCCACCTCCACGGAGGAGCCCGGCCTGCTGTTGGCTGCTTCTGGGTGCGGCACAGTCTGTGATGCCAAGACAAGCAGGAAGCCTGCCTTAGCTTGCCCACGGATCATCCTGCAGCAGTGAGACTCAGTGCCTGACATTCCACGACCCCGTACTGGATCACGACCCCTGGTCTGAAAACCACTGACATATATGGTGGTGGAAGGTATCATCTGGAAGGAAGTATAATCACATCTAATGGCACAGTGTATGCTGTGCCTGATGATTGAAACAAACATCATTGCATTTATTTCATTGTGTTCCAAAAGATGTAAATCCAGAAATCTCCACTCCAGGATGTAATTAAAATGAGAGGAACTCCCATATTGAACAAATAAAGAATGTGAATGGCTAAAAATTATAATGCAATTATGTCTAACGATCCTTTTCTCTCATATTTAGAAAGTCAGTATTCACCAAGAAATGAAGATTGCATTCATGACAAGTGTGTGGTATTAATAAATGGAGTTTTGCGGTCTACACTGGTGATAAAGGGAGGTGGGGAAAGAAAAAGTTATCCTGTGCTTCAGTTGTTAAAACCAAGTAGAATCAAACAACTTTTTTGCACTTAGAACAAAACCAAGGTAAATATTGCCTTTGGGACTGAATATGCCTTCTCATCCAGAGCTCTTAAAACTGTGCTAGAACTGTAGCTGGTTCTATATTACTTATCCCCTGCCCACTCCCCTTTCTAGCAAAGAGAATGAGACTAATAGAATTAAGGAACAAAGGTCACAAACAGTAGCGGCTTCATAATTTCTGGTCCACACCCCCTACCCAAAAGTGCTTTTATGAGCACATTTTAGAAAAGTTGGAGACACACTACCTGTCCTTTTGCAAAAGGAGCCCAGACGATTCCCACGGATATCTTCGGCTTGACACTCATTTTGTCACACATCTTCCTCTTTGGGAGCTCACCAAAATGGAACAGGTCCCTCCCTTTGGAAGGCAGGTTCTCAAGCCTCACACTGGCTGAGGTCAGATTTTTCCCATATATAACAGAAGGGAAGTATTTACCATTGTGGGTGGGAGGTGGGGTGTTTTTTCTCCACCCACTGAAAAGAGTAATTGCACAAGAACAGCATCAGCAATTGCTGTTTTCCTGTCCTTGAGTGTATGCAAGAGAATAACCCCATTAACTGTGTATTTTACATTTGGGTTAATGTAAAGTAATTACAAATTTGTTAATTCACAGCCTTTTGTATGAGTGCCAAGGTTCTAATTCTTTTGCAAGTATTAAGCAGCACACCCTGCTGTGGTGTGCCTTTTAGGGCAATACATGTCTTGGGTCTATTGTGCAGTGGAAGGCCTTTTATCTTTTGGAATAATCTTTCCTGGTGTTGTTATAACTTCTTAATGTTCAATTCAGCGGTTTAAAAGAAACCTTGAAATCCAGTTTTTATGATACTTTTGCAACAGCCTCCTACTATTAATAAATCCTTTTGTAGTGGATGGATGGATGAATAAGTCTCCATTATCCATGGTTTATAATCACCACCTCTGTGCTCCAGTGACTCATTTAAATAGCCTATTTAGGTTTCCTGAACCCTTTTTCCTGCCTCTTGTCACTCAGTGAAGATGATCTGTCCTACAATAGGAAGGCTCATGACCAGCTCTGTTGGGACAGACAAAACCAGAACATATTCACAGTTCACATCTCTGCAGTCCCAGGAAGATACTTCTGTGCATCAGTGCTAGAGAGGCACATCATTGCATACACAGAGTATAGCAAGGATGTGCCTACTATGGACTCTCCTCGTCTCTGGAAATATCTGTCTGAGTCAGTTCAGGATGTTTGGTGTGTAGTCCAAATACAATGTCAGTGGTGGGAGATAAAATTTAATCTTTTTGGGAGCTTAAAAGCCTTACGTGACTGTCAACAAAACTAGCAAATGTTAAAACACTGCTGAGACAGGCAAGCCAGGGCAACCAAATTGAGGGCTTCTGAGCATCTGTCCCAGGCTTTTAAGGGCCTAATTATTGTTTGATGCCTCCATTTTTGAGGACCCAAAGAGACAACTGGAAAGAGTCTGATTCTTATTTTTCTAAAGAGCATTGGTGCTCCGCACTTTCTAAAAATCAGACCCAATCAAAACCTACCATATTAGGTACCCATAATCACTAGCCATGTCTGACAGTTTTGGCAAGCAATTCCTATATTTTCTTGAGATAAGAGGAATTTGTGGCTACAAAGTTTTCTTGACAGAATCTTACTGTTTTTAAAAACAATGCCAGAACTACTACAAGGTCAAAGGATTAAAAAAAAAAACCTCCCAGAGAACCTCCATAAGGGAATGGATGCTATCCAAAAATCACATGGAGCATATACTTTGTTCCATTTTTTCCAGCCAAAAAAGAGGTTATGTTTTCTGAGGGTCATTAACCTATCCGATGACAGGGGCATGAACTTTTGCAATCTGTCCCACGTCAAGGGAGGAGAGCCAGGAAATAAAGTCCAGTCTCTTGCAAGTCCTCCTGTGTGTCACCCAATTTTAGCACGATTGCAGTGGTTTATAGTCTCTGATTCAGTGAGCTGTTGGACTATGACTAAGGTGTCTACTAAAGATTGTCACAGAACAGTGGTTTTTAATCTCTGTGGCTAAGATTTTCAAAGGAGTCTGCACCTCCATTTGACATTTTTTTTAAGGCCCATAAATGAAAAAAAGTTGAAAAACACTGAATATTGAATCTTGAACCAGAAAGATGATTTTGTTTCCTAGTCACCTGACATTGTCATGGTTGCCAAGATTATTAGTCACCTGAATCGAGTATTTGCTGTTACAATAGAGCCAACCTTAAGTATGCCTCGTTTTGGGTCATCAGACGCACTCTTTGCAATAGTTAGCAATGGTAAAAAATAATTACTTTAATCTATGTTGCTTTTTTTTCAGATTTCTTAAATATTCTCCTGTTTGCTACCTGCCGCCAAAACAGTGCTAGTAATAAGATGAGTTCAAGGGACCTTGACTGGGATAGCAAGGAGTGAAGGCATATTTTCATGCTTCTCTCAGGTTTCCATTTCTAGTCACAGGAGGAGGAGTGATGAAGGGACTAAAACTAGAGAGAAGCAGGAAAAAAACCCACAAAAATACAAGGCGAAACTTTCATTGAGGATATCTGGACTTACTATTCCTTTAAATCTGAAGCTGGGGCCAGATGGGCGGGGCTGGGAAAGGTTCTAAACAGAAGTTTTGCAGATAAACAGAGCAAGTTTAGGAATAACATCATCTTGTTTTAATCATAAAGCTGCCCATTCCGTGTGGAAAGAAAGTGGCTCCTCAGTGCCTTACCATTGTCACATGGCTTTTTTTCTGTATAAATTTTTGTTTGCGAGGGAAGGAAAGAACAAACATTTAAAGATGATGTAAGTTCAACTGAAAATTTGGCACAATGGTTTGTTTATCTAGCACTACTGGTATAACTGGTATCACACAACAGGAGAACTTTGCCAGAGCAACTGCAGGTTTCTTGCCCTGATGTCCTGGCATTCTAAGGGCACAAGCCGGCAAAGTACTCCACAGGAAAATACACATTTCATCTTTAGCAGACGATACCAAAAAAACGTGACTGTGGGAAGGAACGGAGGGGCATGGTTGGCCTTGGGAGTAACGTGTCCCTTCATAGGGGAGGGAGATGTTGGCTTGGAATAAAACAGGATGTATGTGTGTGTCATGTAACAGTGATGGTCGATACTTTTATAGAGTCATACTACAGTCACTGCTGTTGAGTGTTGAGCTCTTCTGAATATCTAGTGTATATTCATGGGTTTTTTTTATCCACTTATGTATTTCCAAAGAGTATGCAGACAAAAGGGCTTGGGCTTGCAACTGTAGTGCACATTCATGGATTTGAGCACCTGTTTTCTGGACCCTAACAATGGGAAGTTATTCCATTATGGATTATTTTTCCATATAAAGTAATTAAACCTTTGTTCTTCAGTGTCAGTGTCTTTTACTGTGCTGGAAGTTGCATCTGGTGTTTGCTGGGAAGGAAATCATATTAAATTTTTTTGTCTACATTGAACAAGTTCCTCCTTGCTTGTTTCTAGTCCATCCCACATTCCCTACCAATTCTTTCATGACATGGTTAAAGTTCTCATATTGCAGTCTCAATGCTGTATAGAAGAGAACTAGAAAAGAGAGCTTTTGAACTTTCAATAGAATCTAAATGGTCTTTTTGAGATGTTTGTTTAGTTACGAGGAAACCCTATGCTGACTATTGTGTACTTACTGCTATTTTTGAGAATTGTATCTGTTTTTCAGATCTGATATTAGAAATACTAGTGAATGTATAGGATATTTATTTTTATTTTTTGTTATCGAAAAAATCTCTCAGACTTGGAGTACATATGTTACTTTGTCTCTAATGCTGGACTTGCAAACTTCTGGTTAATTTTGAGCCTATTAAAACATTGTGGATTCAAAGTTACAAACAGAACTCAAAGCTTTAGAGGCTTATTGGTTTTATTATTATTTATTTATTTATTTATTTTTATCATTAATTTATTTATATTACTGTTACACCTAATAGCCACAATCATGAACTAAAACACCTTTGTGCTAAGTACTGTACAAATACTGAATAAATAGACAGATAATATCTGCCTCCCTAGATAATTTACAATCCAAGAATAAAAGAAACAAAAGATGGATGTAAACAGATAGGAGGAGAGTAAAAAGAAACAATGAGACAGTATTGTCGGCAAGATAGGCACTGGTCTTGGCACAGCTGCATTCTAACTGTTGTCAGGATTTTCGTAGGCATCACACCAGAGTTGTAAGGAGAATTTGAAGGTGGATAAATTCAGGAGCTTTGAGGGTGATTACTGGCACCTCCTTCCACACACAATGAGGCAAAGGTATCTCATAATATAACGAACTATCCTATTACTAAGGGAAACCGATTCCCCTATTTTACTATGAGCATCTCTTTAAGATGGTGGTCCTTGCCTGTAAACAGGGAAAAGAAATCACCATAATCGAGAAAATCACAAGCCACTTCATTAGCAGGGTCCATTTTATTATAAAGTATTTTCTGAGAAGATGCTGAAAAGGCCATTTATGGTATAACAATTCCAGTAAAACATATATTAACTGGACAGGTTTGATAACATGCACTTTTTTTGTTGTATTTCTTTAGTTTTTTCTACTTTTCAATAAATTCTCATTCAGCATTTGTTTCCCAAGCTCCTGACCAAACAAATGTGTAGCATATACAGGCAGTCCCCGACTTACGCGGATCCGACTTATGTCGGATCCGCACTTACGAACAGGGCTTTCTCGCTCTGGAGCTCACAGGCAGCGGTCAGCCACCTCGAGCTCCGGGGCGAGAAAAGCTGCTCCCGGTGCCCCTGGTCTGCTGGGGACCGTCTCCAGCAAACCAGGGACACCGCGAGTGAACCCGCAGCAGCGGGGGGTCCCGCGCTTCTGAGGCTTTGCTCTGGCAAAGCCTCAGAAGCGCGGAGACCCCGCCACGGCTGCGGGTTTGCTCCAGGTGCCCCTGGTCTGCTGGGGACCGTCTCTAGCAAACCAGGGGCACCGGGAGCAAAGCGGTCCGGTGCCAGAGCAAAGCCTCAGAGGCCAGCTCCCCCCCCCCCCCCCCCGCTGCCGCTTTGCTCCCTGTGTCCCTGATCTGCTGGGGGGGGCGCAGCTAGTGTGCCCCCCCCAGCAGACCAGGCTTTTGTTGTGGACCCTGGGGCAGAGCAGCTGGGGCGCTGCCGGTTGGTCCCGCAGCGCCGCTCTGGGCACTACTGGACCAACCCGGCAGCACCCCAACTGCTCTGCCCCAGGCGTCCTGATTCAGCCGCTGCTGGTCAGTTTCAGCAGCGGCTGAATCAGGACTCCTGGGGCAGAGCAGCTGGGGTGCTGCTGGGTTGGTCCAGTAGCGCTGAGGAGCGGTGCTACTGGAGCAACCCAGCATCACCCCAGCTGCTCTGCCCCAAACGTCCCCAAGTCCACCGTTGCTGAAACTGACCAGCGCTGACTACAGGAAGCCCGAGGCACAGTTGCTCTTCCCCAAGCTTCCTGGAATCAGCTGCTGATCAGTTTCAGCAGCAGCTGACTTGGGGTTCTTAAGTTGAATCTGTATGTAAGTCAGAACTGGCGGTCAGTTTCAGCAGCGGCTGAATCTGGACGCCAGTTCCGACTTACATACAGATTCAACTTAAGAACAAACCTACAGTCCCTATCTTGTACGTAACCCGGGGACTGCCTGTATTCAACCTACAGGGAACTGCCTCTATTTAATTTTCATTTCCATAACTTCCTGTGAGATGCACTGTCTTGTGAACCTTGGCAATAGTGCATCCTCAATGATCAGTCAGTCCTTTCAATGGCTCATTCAAATTGTTCTGTTTCTTCTACAGATTGTGTCATTGCTTTTGTCTTCAAAATGTGCACTATGACTTTCCTTTTTAATTTTTTTTCTTTCGGTGTGTGAAATCATTGCCAACAAAAGATCAATAATGCTGGAAAGTGCACATAGAGCTGGAATAGTAGTAGGGCAAGCCTCTCCACAGGATCCTATCGATACATCCTCATCTAGGTGCTATCTACACTAGGAAATTTTAACTGTATTTAATATGTCCAAGCTCTTTTTAGTTACTGTACCTGGTAACCTTTTCTTCTTTACATGTTAAAATGCTACTACTGTACTTCAAAGTAGTCTAGCATAGATGGGGGCCTAGAATTTATAGAGCTATTCAAACTCCATGCTCATTCAAGGTGTGTTCCAAATCTCATTGAAGCCAATGCATGTCTTTCCACTGATTTCAGTGGGCTTTGGTTAGGGCCTCAATCTTTAGTAAGTTTGAGACTCCCAAAACATGCACCATTTGTGAGAATTTCTGTGTAGCTACCTGTCCACCAAACAGCCAGAATCTGAAGCAGAGACCACAACATAGACACCCTGTCTAAAATTTTGTAGTTGTCTTGTAAATAAATCAGCACATGTATGTATATTTTTAAGGTTAGGGAAATGAGTATGGGGTGTTTAGTTAACTTGACAGCTTGTCACAGGAGAGGAAAGAAAAAGAATGTAGGACAGTTGCTTGTATGAATTAAAAATTGAGGCTACATTTTGATTTATAGGCATCAAGTTTACAACTGCTTAAAATGTCAAGGAAGCTATTATGTTGGGAAAAGACAGGTCTTGTGAAATGGATGCAACTCTGTAATAACCCAATTTCTGTGCTGTATTGCCAAGAGGCAATGGTTCTTCCCTTAAGGGATTCGGAGGCAATAAGCACAACAATTGGGTGAAGGCTTAAAGATTTTACTAAGCAAATATTAGGGTAAAATACAATGCTTAATATTAGAGTAAAATATAATGAAGAAAATCTTAGAATAAAATACAATACTTATTAAGCCTAAGCAAACCTCAAAATAAAATGCAATGCTTACTAAAACCATACAATGCTTATTAAGCCTAAGCAAACCTGAGAATAAAATGCAATGCTTATTAAGAAAGTACTTATTAACAGGGCTTGATGAACGGCGGCGAAAACCGCTCGCCAGCCCCAGACTGCGCATGAGCACTCCGCAAATGAATGGGGCGAGTGGCTGACATCTCGCCCCGGGCAAGTATATTGTATTATTGGTCGAGCCCTCCTTATTAAGCCTAAGCAGATCTCAGAATAAAATGCAATGCCTACATCCCTTCTGCTGCCGGGAACCCCCTGAAGAAGGACAGTGGACGGACCCCAGTGGCGAATGTGTAGCACCTTCTGAAGCTTTGGTCTACGCCGAGGTTCCGATGTTAGGAATATCCCCAGCACTTATATCCTGTTGGATCTCCATTAATCACCCCTAACAGGATCGTTGATACTTTGCATATTTTCCCAGGATAAATAATTAGCATCATCAGGTGGGAAACATTCAGCAAAGATACTTATGTGATCTTCCCAAGCCCTCCTGCACTCCCATATTAGGTGTATGGCCTTGGGACCTATCCCAGAACTTGTTGAAAGTCAACAATGCATTCCTACACTGCACCATCTTGAGCAAACAGCTAACTCTTTGGCTACGTCTAGACTACATCCCTTTTTCGTAAAAGGGATGTAAATTAGACGTTTCGCAATTGCTAATGAAGATCCCTTATCCCTTATTTCATAGAGGGATAAGGGATCTTTCAGAAAAGGCTTTATTTTTCACAAGATCAGCGTCTAGACTGGCGCTTTTTTCCGACAAAGCTCCGTGCGTAAAAAAAGCGGCAGCCATTTTTATGCTAATGAAGCGGCGAGATTTAAATCCCCGCTTCATTAGCAATTTCGATACGTCTAATCTACATCCCTTTTACGAAAAAGGGATGTAGTCTAGCCGTAGCCTTTGAGAATAACAAAAGAATAAGAAGAAGCACAAATGGCTGCCTGGAGCATCCAGGCCTGTAAGAAAATGTAGGCACAAAAGGAACGATTGTGGTACACCACCTAATTTGCTCGACCTCACAATTGTCTTCCACATTTCCACTACATATGCTTCGTTGGCAAACTATTTCACTTGAGCAAGTGACAAGTTGACAGGCTTGTTTTTAAAAAACATTTTCAATTCACCTAATAAATTATAAACGGGATCTAGCAAGTGCATATTTCCTCTGATGTGACACAAATCCCAAAGAGATTTTCACTGGTGCTGTTAGTTTACATAAAAGGGATCACTGGCATTGGCTGTCTCTCTGTCTGCATTTATACAATCTGAAGGACAGCAATGTGGCAGCATAACAAAATATAGTGATTACATATCATAGGTTTGTAGAGGGGGATATTTATTAAAATAGAAACAAATAGAGGAAGGATGGTCCTGTGGTTAAGACTCCACTCCAGGACTTGGGAAACCAGGTTCAGTGCATGTGGGTAACCTTGGACAAGCCACTTAGTATCGATTTGTGCCTTAGTTAATCATCTGCAAATGTGGAATTGACAGCTCTGCTCTATATCATAGAGCTGCTGTGAGGTGCTGAGGTATGACAGGAATAGAAGCCATCCCAATGCTTTAGAAGGAAAAATCCTAAACCAATCTGTTAATGGGGATGGAGGGAATTGTTCTCCTTGGCCTCTGAGAATAGGACAAGAATCAATGGCCTTAACCTGCAGCAAGGGAGGCTGGACATTAGGAAGAACTGAAATACATTGCATAGGGAGGTTGTGGAATCTCCATCACTGGAGATATGCAAGAACAGGTTGGACAGACATCTGTCAAGGATGATCAGATGGTGCTTGGTCCTGCCGTGAGGGCAGGGGACTGGATTTGATCCCTCGAGGTCCCTTCCAGTTCTAGTATTCTGTGAGTCTATAATCCTTTCTGATTAATGCAGTATGGTTCATTACTGTCCCAGTTTTGCAATGTTATTCCCTTTCACACATCATGGATGCAGGCTATGTGCTACAATGAAAAAGAGGACATTAAGTTGGCAACTACTGTTTCACTGCAGTGTTCTTCCTCCTGGGCACTAAGATTATCATCTCTCCTTATCAGCATTTGTACCCTTCTACATTGCTGCCCTGACGTCTTCACTTCTGGTGCCTTCAACCCTGTCAGGAGATAGGGACTCTTCTTCAGAATAAGGAGCAGCAGGAACTCCATTCAGACAACCTGTGCCCTTTGCTCTTTGGCTGGCATCATTTTGTGAGAGAACATATTGTGCAACAGCATGCCATATTATAGACGGTACTAATAGGGTGTGTAGGCTTTCTAAGGCCCAGCACTAGAGCCCAAATTCCTGGAATAATTCCATTATTTGACCAGCCCTTCAGTGTGATACAACCAGCAGGTAGTTGTTTTACCCTTGTGAACCTAAGCTCAACTAAGCCCTTATCTATTTTATACTGGTACCAGGATAACTGAATCCATAGTGGAGTTTTGTTCTGGTATAACTATTTCTGTTTTAAAAAATTAAAATTGTGGGCAATCCAAGCTGACTGATATCTGCTTTTGGACAAGATACAGCTGAAGAATATAGCCAGCCAGTTTTTCTTCAGCAGTATGTCAAATAGTAACAGTAGCTCTTGCTACCTCATCTTCTATTTAATTTTTATAATAAAGAAGCAACTGTGATGGGGTGGCAGATGCACTTCCCACAAGAGGTAAGGGTGCTCAGTCTTTAGCTCCTGCTCCATCTAACGTGGTAAAGTTGGGCATAGGAAACACCTATGATTATTTTTCCTATCCTTTTTTATTCTGTGCCATTTCCAGATTCGATATTTTTTAGGATTAGATTTGTCTGTCTCTGGCAGCTCTTAGGTTGGTTAAGGCTAGCAGGTGACATACATGTGGCTACATCTACACTGGCAGCTTCTTGCACTAGAACTCTTTTGTGGAAGAGTTCTTGTGCAAAAACTCTTCCAGAAGAGAGCTTCTACACTGGCATGTGCTTTTGCGCAAGAGATATGCTTTTGTGCAAGAGCATCCATGCCAGTGTAGATGCTCTCTTGCACAAGAAAGCTCTGATGGCCATTTTAACCATAGGGCTTTCTTGCGCAAGAAATTCATTTTGCCTGTCTATACTGGCCTCTTGCGCAAGAACAGTTGCACAAAAGGGCTTATTCCTGAGCGGAGCATCAGAGTTCTGGCACAAGAAGCCTTGATTTCATACATTAGAACATCAGTTTACTTGCGCAAGAACACGTGGCAGGTGTAGACAGGCAGCAAGTTTTTGCGCAAGATCGCGCCAGTGTAGGCACAGCCACAGAGTAATCTAAATGTGTAATAGCGATGAAGTCACTTGCCTGGGTACTCTTGCTCTTCAAGTTGTCTCTGTAGTGAGTCTGAATACTGCTGACAAAATAAACAGGATCCTGCTGGTTACAAGCAGAATTTCTCTTTTGCGCAAGCAGTTTGGGTCTGTGACAAGGATTTTTTTTAAGCATCTAGTTTTCTCATGCCCTTCGTATTTAACCCAAAATACCCAAAGCTAGAGAATAGCAGTGCAGATTCTCAGGGCTTCTTTGTGCCTTAAAGACACAGCTGTGTGTTTAGGGGTTGAATTGCCCCCCAGAATTTTCTGGGCAGCATGGTGCACTGTTTGTTCCTTTGCCCACCTACCAGCCAGGGAATAAAAGCCTCAGGGAGATCATGCTTAGAGTTGGGGTGTGAATCCCCCACCCCCAAACAGCTGCCCAGGACATCTAAGAAAGCAGGGAAAGGAGTAACTGAGACTCAACAAGTAGTTACTGCTCCCTAGTGCTCTGGCACAGCTCTTACCCAGATTAGCATTGTAATGGCGTGCTATACTGCATTATACTCTTCAGCCACCACATAGGGATGTGTGAAACATATTTTATTTAAACTAACTTCAGCCATGCTGGGAGAATATGAAAAGAAAGTGAATACACCTGGTATGTGTGTGTCACTAAGGAATCTCTTTGATTAATCCCTATCTGGTACCAAAACATGACTTGCTAATGGCAGCCCTATAATCTACCATGTATGAGGTGTATCTGACAGTGGAACTCCAAAGGCACCTCTAACTTATGCCAGCTAGCTGTTTCCCAACTGACCAAACACCAGTTGATCTTATCTGGAGTGTTTGTTTCTCTGTCTTCCCCATGCTAGCTCCATGTCAGGCCAAATGGGTAGTTTTCTCCCTTTTTCACTTTTTTGCCACCTGAGCTGCCCAAAGGGAATGGAAAAGAGGAAAGTGTGTGCTGTTTATTGTCGCTTCTTGACCTGTTTGAAATATTCTCGGCCCTCAGGTTGAATACTATTGCCATAGAGGCTCCAAATAAGATCAAGCTGATTAGGGTTTTGTGGGGCTTGGGCCAGAGCAAGTGGGAACCCCTCCCCACTCCTTCTGCCTGCCTTTCCCTCTTTCCCCTGGCTCTCCAGTCATGGAGCAAGGATCAGGGCATGGGAGCTTTTCCTGCGCCTCGGCATGAGCACCAGAGGACTGGCATAGTGGGTGGGGGTTATAGCATGCCCAACCCTCCCTCCCCCCCAAAAAAAAAATGTGGTCAGGGCACCTGGACTTGGGCCCCATTGGCCCAGTAGCTAATCTGCAGCTGCACAGTGATGGGTGCTGTACATCAAGGAGCAAGAGTCAGCTCCTGCTCCTAAAACCCTCTAGTCTAAATAGACAGGATAAAGAATGGAAGAATGTTTTCAGGTTGAAGCCTAACAAAAATATGAAACTCTGACTCATTGGACTAAGTCTGATACTGAACCAAGGAAGCCATCCAGCCAAATATCTGACAGCAAGAATAATAACCTATTGTGTCTTTGGAGGTAACAAAGGTGGTATGTAGAATAGAAAAGGCAAACTAGAATCATAGATTCAACTGAACAGCAAAGTATTTTTATTCTTTTGAAAACTAACAGATGGCCTAGTTCTCTTGGTTCCTGAGCTTACTGCCTGACTGCATATGCATGCAAACTTCTTCAGGGAAGTATAAGATCTGAGGTTTTAAATTACACCATGCATTATTTGAAAGTGTGTGCATGTGTAATCTAATTACTGTAGTCTTGTAAATATAGGGCTTATTGCTGCAGCTATGTACTTTGAATAAATAGTCTCATTGACTTCATTGAGGAATTGAGCATTGATGTGTGAAGTTAAGCATGTGTGTGCAACTCAGCAAAATTGAAGCCATGGTACTTAACTAGTCAGTTAAAGTAAGTTTTAATCTACAGATATTAGGCAAATAGAGTTTTCCTTTTATCTCATTTCTCTCATACAAATGGGTAAAAGGGCAGTGACTGCAAAACTTTTCCTCTCATCATACAAGACAGCTGCACTCTTACTACAGATTTCTCCACTGTTTGCAAATTGTGGTCTCATGTCACTTGTCAGCAAAATAGGTGTTCATTAACAAAGATTGATCTGTGTTTTTCAGTCAGCAATTATTGAAGGATGATCCCCTCCTCCCTACTGACTGTCCCTAGAAAATATGAGTTCCGTTCTCTGGTTCTAATGCAGAAAAAAAAGTGAGGTTCATACAATTGTGATTGCCAAGCTATCACTTCCAACTGAGTAGCTGATTTTGGTGACACCCAGTGAAGAAAGCCAAGTTTGGGAGAAGGGCCTAGCGACTGAAGTGAAAGAGAATTATATGTTCTGGCTTTGGAGTGCTGAGAAAGCTCAGTTGTGAGAATGAAAATTTACACCTAGCTTTGCCTTTTCCCTCAAGCTCTCAAATTAAACAAACTACCGTTCAGCTGTGACTGCTTCCAACTCTGCCAAACATGATCATTAAACATGATTTATTTTGACCTTGTCCCTGCTAATTTCCCCCATTTATTTGTTGCACCTACCTGTTGTCTCTCTAGCTCAGGGGTGGGCAATAATTTTCATACGGGGGTCCATTAATGAATTTTTCTATATGGTCATGGGCTGGCTCTCCTCCCCCCAAGAAGGGGGAGGGCCTGGGATGAAGAGGTGGGGCTGAGGACTAACCTGCTCCCAGAGTTGCCTGGAACTGGAGGCTTTGAATTAAAAAACATAGCAAAGGGCTCCCAGCTCCACCACTACCACATTGCCTGGCAGCCACCCAGAGTTGCTGCAGCAATTTAAAAGGCTCGCTGCTCCAGCCCCTGCCAGGGTAGCACCGTGACGAGGAGCCATGAGCCATTTAAATAGGATTCTGCTACCTGGGCCACGGCCTGGAAATTCAGTAGCATGGGCAACAGGATATAAATAGAAAACAGCCAGATGCAATCTGTAGGCTGCATCCAGCCACCGGGCGGTATCTTGCCCAGCCCTGCTTGAGTATATATTAAGATTGTAAGATCATTGGCGTGGGGACTATTTTTTCTATTGTATGTACATACAGCACCTGACACATTGGGGCCTTGATCTCAATCTTTGGGGCATCTGGGTTGTACCACAATATAGATAACTGAATAATTCCAGTCCAATAAGCTCATCCATTTCTGAGTAACTATAACTTCATCAACAATATGCTTAGAAAACAGAGGTCCATCTCACCCAGTGGCCATGATCATCCTATACAGCTTCACTCCAAATGTCTAAGAGTACCACAGGATTATTACTGATATGATGCCACCAGGTTAATTGCAGGTGCCAGCATTATCACCACCACCGGTCCATGACCAAGCAGTAATCCCTCCTGACTTCAAGTCTGAAATTCAGAATATGATGTGCAGGGACTTTCTCACACTGTCTCAAAATAACACCCTCTAACTGCCACATTCACCACTCTCATGTAATTGTGATATTTCATACAAAGCATGCCATGTAAGATATCCTATGAAAAGTCACGATCTGCTGAAACCTATTGTTATGTCCAAATAGATGTAGGATTAAAATGGAGCAAGTTATGAGATTTTGTTTTATATTTGTTACTGAAAGATGTGGTAAGTTTGTTAGTGACATACAGAGGACCTAGGATGGTACTCTGCAACCATTAATCAACAGCAGAGTTGTAATCCATGGGTTTGCAATTTAGTGACAGTTGTCCAAGACTGCGCAATGAGAGTTTACTCCATCATTGTGGCTTAGCAAAATTCACTAGGATATATCAAGGGCAAGTGTCTCCCAGGCAATGTTTCAGCTAAACTGAGCGTTTGGGCAATCACCAAGGAGAGACTGAAATGCCACCCAACTGATTAGCAGAGCAACTACAGCCAGCCACATGTGTCTCTGTTGGTGATGCACATCCACACATGCCCTTGGTATACCGTATATTCCGGCGTACAAGACGACCTCTGATGTTAAAAAACATCCCCCAAAAATCGGGGGTCGTCTTGTACGCCGGATGCCCCGCCGCCGGAGCCCCTCCGCGGCTTTGAAAGCCTCGGGGGAAGCCGGCGGCGGGGCATCCCAGGCGCGCATGGGCTGCCCCCCCGCCGGAGCCCCTCCGCGGCTTTGAAAGCCTCGGGGGAAGCCGGCGGCGGGGCATCCCAGGCGCCTGGGATGCCCCCCCGCCGGAGCCCCTCCGCGGCTTTCAAAGCCGCGGAGGGGCTCCGGCGGGGGGGCAGCCCATGCGCGCCTGGGATGCCCCGCCGCCGGCTTCCCCCGAGGCTTTCAAAGCCGCGGAGGGGCTCCGGCGGGGGCGCAGCCCATGCGCGCCTGGGATGCCCCCCCGCCGGCTTCCCCCGAGGCTTTCAAAGCCGCGGAGGGGCTCCGGCGGGGGGGGGGGCAGCCCAGGCGCTCCTGGCGGCTTTGCTCCCGGTGCCTCTGGTCTGCTGGGGACCATCTCCAGCAGACCAGGGACACCGGGAGCAAAGGAGGCGGAGGGGCGCTGGGGTATAAGATGAAACCCTATCTTTTAATTAAAAAGATAGGGGGTCGTCTTATACACCCAGTCGCCCTATACGCCGGAAAATACGGTATATGTAATATATTTTAATCCACACCTGGATGGAAAAAAAATAGAAGGAACATTGGTTCCAGGTATAAAATAAGGAACAGTTGCAGCATGTCTTGGCCTTTCTCCTCTCCCATGGTGCAGGAAGCAACTGGAATGCTGAGCAGATGAAGGTCATTTGAGGAGATTGTTCCAGGCATAAAGGGAAACCTACGTGTTAAGAACTGTATCATCCAGTGAGGTGAGAATTGCTAATCTAAATACTGTCTAATGTAATAAGGTTTACGATTTAGATTATTCTTTTTCCCTTTTATTTTCTTTGGTAACTTTCTCTGATTTTTGTAATGCCACCATTTAATCTATTTTATATATATCCCTGCTTCTGTAACCTCCAGTCCAGCTTATCTGATGAAGTGGGTTTTACCCACAAAAGTTTATATCCTAATAAATCCATTAGTCTCTCAAGTACCACAGTACTCCTTGGGGTTCTTTTTTTCTCACACAGCTATCACTGAGACAATCCTCCAAAAGATGGCTAGCTGGCTGTGCTATTTGATGGCAATCAGATGCCTAGATAAAGTCATCCACTACTTCTATGGTTTGTACAAGTAGCACCGACATCTTGCATCAACTTCTTCAACAACACTTTGGATTTTTGTTCTTTTTCCCAAGGAACCATTAGCGCATGGGCAGCTGTCTCATGCTGGAAGCTCTTTATTGCATCTTTGAGATTGCTTGCATCCTGTTGTCCACATAGCCAATATTGTCCACATAGCTCAGGTTAGTAAATTAAGATGAACTAACAGTTATGCCAACATTTGAGGAGATAGATTCCAGTTGCCAGTCTGTTGTGTAATAGAACAGCATTGGGGCCCATGTTAAACCTATGGGTCCTCTAATGGACTTATGCCCCTGGGACATTATGTAGGTCTTGAATTAGCTTGGGAAGATTAGCTAATTCCTAAGTGTTCCAAAATTGCTTGTCAGTAAGCACTCTGCGGTAGTAGCTGTTCTCAAACCCCAGCCTGTTGGGGGAAGGGAGCCGATGTTTTTTCTATGTCCTCCATTTTTATTTTCTCTTTAAGATGGCTGACACTTTCCTGGTCTCTATCTCCTGTCAGAAAAGAGCAGGAAAACGAGGAGGTGGGAGAGAAAAAAGGGAGGAAAAATGGGTCACATGACTCTAATCTACCCAGTAACTAGAGTGTTCATAAGGGGTGTTCATCCTCCCCCAAAGGCTCTCTACATGTATGTCATTGGCACAACCCAGCAGTGCTGGAGTGACAGCCTATCTGTAGGCCCCTTCAGGCAGCTGGGGCAGGCTGTTTGACTTAACAGACCAACTGAGGCAGGAGCCTGGTTGCTGCTACCACGGAGACTGGTAGTCTCTCACCAGAGAAAGTGCACTGGAATATAATAGAACAAGTAGTGTGGTGCCTCAGAATTTGCAATAACCCAGAGATCTTGCACAATGTATCTTCAGACGCTGTTGCGTTTAGAGTTTTGCTCACTTTTATGCTGTGATGACTGTACAGCGACCAGGCTTGGCCCTATCATTCCTCTTTATGCTAAGAAACTCGAGAAATATATTTCAAAAGAGGGTTTCTTTCTGTCTCCGGGAAGTTATGACAACTGGGACACATAATCAAAGTACACACCCAACCATAATTATAATGCTTCTGTGAGACATTATTATGAATTAAGTTCCAAGTGAACTGGATTTTGTCTCATTCATAATTGTTGGACTGATGTAGGTCAGGGCATTTATAGTAAATAAATCTAGGTGTTTCCTCTATTTCAGAATACATGACTCAAGTAGCATGTGTTACAGCTGCAAAACCACCTACCTAATCTTATATAAATTCTCTTAAGAAATTATGAGGATTCATTATTTGAATGTGAGTGGAGAACATTACCCAAAGTCATCTCCTAGGTGGCTCTGAGATATTGAGCTTTTTAAAGCTTCACCTGCCCAGAGTTTTAGTTATGACAGTCCTTGATATGAAAGTACTGCACACGTCTTTTGCTTTGGTTTTAGCACAGCAACATAACAAAAAGTGCTGTGGTGCTGCTGGAGTAAGGGAAAGGGCTTTCATTTAAGGTATTAAGAACTCCTGCATGGTCAGCAGACCACAACCACAAGCATAGCAGGTGTGAGGCTTGTCTAGCCACTATTAACTCCCAAATAAATCTGAATGAGGAAATTTGGACAAATTGTATTTTACTAAGGTTAAGCTTGTGGTATGACTATATAACGCAAATACATTTTACCCTAACATTTTGCTTTTTTCCCAAAGGCTTCTGATAATCAGACCTTAATTTATTTCAGCTGGTTTGTTGTTTAAGCAATAAGGATTGATTATGCAGACCCATTATTCACAGCCCCATTATTTTTCAGATAAAAACAAACTTGCGTAAGAAGCTCTTTGGTTTTTTTCTGGACTACTCCACTCTGGCACTGCAGTAAGGTCTAGGATTTCTAGTACTTTACTATGGCATAAAAAAGTTAAAAAATGGTAAAAGAACAACAGAAGAAAGATCTTTGCAAGGGAAAATGGGCAGCCCATCATAAAGAAAAGTCAGATCCATGTAGGTGTTTTATCACTTTCTTTCTATAACTGGAGGCTAAAAAGAGGCAAAATATATTGAGTGTTGATAGTAGGGTTGCCAATCTCCACGATTGTCCTAGAATTAAAGGTTAATCTGTAATTAAAGATTATGCTATGTGATGAAACATCCAGGAACATGTCCAACCCAAAATAGCAACCATAGCTACTACTAGTGAAGTCCAGTCAGGGATGGCTATGTTGGAATCTCCTGGGAATGGCTCCAAAAGAGCCATTCAAGCAGTGAGGACCACTTCTAGAGGCATGCAGGACCCAGGACAATCCATTGTTTCAGGCCCTGCCCCTGCTTCTGTTCTACCCCTATTCCACCCCTTCCCTCAAGCCCTGCTCCTGCTTTGCCTTACCCCTTCCTGTCCACATTGCACCCCTTGCCCAAAGCCCCCTCAATCAAGTGATGTTAGCTGGGGGATTCCCAGGAGACCTGGTGTGGGGAAGCAGCAGCAGCAGCCTTCCCGCACTCATCACAGCAGCGGGAGCCAGAGTGACCCAGGAGCCTGCTCTGCTCTGCTGCCCATCTCCCAGCCCACTGTACTCCACTTCATCACAGCAACGGTAAGCGTAGTACCCTAGGGATGGATGGCAGAGTAGAGCAAGCTGCCAGGTCACTCTGTTTCCCACCAACATGATGAGTGTGGTGGGGCCCTTGTCAGGCCCCATGGGACGGTTGAGGTAGCCACCACAGGGGCCCCCAAAGTGTGAGGTCTGGGGCAGCCACCCTAAACCTACCTATGGACTGGACTGCTTTGCAAGCAGTGTTAAATTAACCCCAGAACTCCCTGATTTTAGAACTGGTTTACATGAACACTTCGGTCTTGGTAAACTGGGGTGTGAGACTACCCCAAACTAGCCTGCCTGCTGAACTGTTAAAGTACATCAGCTGGGTCCAGGCTGACAGTCTGTGGCAGGTTAGTGTGGAGTAGGTTCACACCCTAATTTGCTGCCCAGTGTTTATGTAGACAAGTCTTGAATCCTGGCTGGTAGAGGTCTAGGTCGTCCCCCACCTCCCAGAACTTGAATTCATAGATCCATCTGAGGGGGGCTGATTTTTGGAGATGAACAGGAAGGCTCAAAAGGTGAAGTTTCAGGTAAGAGTCTGAGCGTGGCTGTCAAGGCTGTTTCCCACTCCGATGCTCCAAGTGCAGAAGATGGGGGCCCACAAAGCTCAAAAAGAAAAAGAAAACCCTTTGCCTCTACAGACACTGGTTATAAAAAACTTCCCCCCAGAATCACAATACACAGATTTTGGGGAATCACTTCCACCACCAGGGGTGTGTCTAGACTACATGCCTCCTTCGACGGAGGCATGTAGATTAGCCAGATCGGAAGAGGGAAATGAAGCCGCGATTAAAATAATCGCGGCTTCATTTAAATTTAAATGGCTGCCCCGATCTGCCGATCAGCTGTTTGTCGGCAGATCGGGGGAGTCTGGACGCGATGCGCCGACAAAGAAGCCTTTCTTCATCGGCACAGGTAAACCTGGTTTCACGAGGCTTACCTGTGCCGATGAAGAAAGGCTTCTTTGTCGGCGCATCGCGTCCAGACTCCCCCGATCTGCCGACAAACAGCTGATCGGCAGATCGGGGCAGCCATTTAAATTTAAATGAAGCCGCGATTATTTTAATCGCGGCTTCATTTCCCTCTTCCGATCTGGCTAATCTACATGCCTCCGTCGAAGGAGGCATGTAGTCTAGACACACCCCAAGTGATTATCCCTAAATGAACAGGTGTGATACTTGAACCCACCTCCAGGGGTACCCCAGGCTCTTTTGCCCCAAAAAAGCTTGAAAAAAAGAGAAAAACAAGCTGCAGTCTCTAGTAGCTGACCTCTCAGTCTGAGGCATGGAGATATGCACACACAGACAGACCTTCCAGGACACAAGAATCAAATCATCACCTTAATTTATTACAAAACAAAAGATAAACTTGATAAAACGTATTTGGTTGCTAGATGTTACAGAGCAACTAAAGGTAAACAAATTAAAACACAGAGAAAAGACTCTGGGCACAATGCTAGTTGGTAAATGGGATGGGGAGGCATAGATTCACACAGAACAGTTCAAACCAAACCACAAAATGAAGAGAAAATACCCTGAAGCAACTAGATTCACTTTTTTCCTTTACTTACTTCCAATCTTTTCTTGGTTCAGTCATCTTCCATGCCCCAAATTCCTTGGAGGCATTGTAGTCCTGCCTGGGTTTAAATCATTCTGTCTCTCTCAACTCCTGTTTTTTCTCTCCCACACAAAGGAAGCAGGCAGGTAATCTATATCCAATTCAAATGTCAACATGCTATCTCAATTGATTTCTCTGGCATCCTGACCAATACCTTTGCTAGTCACCTGAGTTTAGCCGCTTACTCACTCCCCATGTTCATTACTGTGGCCTAAGTTGCACTCTATTGTATTTCAATTAAACACACCAGGGCTGTGTCTAGACTGGCAAGTTTTTCCGGAAAATCAGCCTCTTTTCCGGAAATACTTGCCAGCTGTCTACACTGGCCGCTTGAATTTACGGAAAAGCACTGGCGATCTCATGTAAGATCGTCAGTGCTTTTCCAGAAATACTATGCTGCTCCCATTCGGGCAAAAGTCTTTTTCCTAACGATTTTTGCCCAAAAGGGCCAGTGTAAACAGCACAGAAGTGTTTTCTGCAAAAAAGCCCTGATCGTGAAAATGACGATCGGGACTTTTTTGCGGAAACCCGCGTCTAGATTGGCCACCGACGCTTTTCCGCAAAAAGTGCTTTTGCGGAAAAGCATCCTGCCAATCTAGACGTGCTTTTCTGAAAATGCTTTTAATGGAAAACTTTTCCGTTAAAAGCATTTTCGGAAATTCATGCCAGTCTAGACATAGCCCAGTAGTCTAAAATACTCCATTATGAACAATGGAAGCATGTGCTAAATTCCAACACAAGTGGCAGCAAATGCCAAGCTGTCTACTCATCATACCCTTCTCTGAGTCATAGCCCTCACCAGACAATTTCTGGTAGAATACTTCCCAGTTCCTGCTGAAAATCAGGGCTGGAAAATGTAATAATATCAACAGCTTGAAAATTGAAGCTAGATCAATGCAGATTAGAAATAAGGTACAATTTTTAATAGTGAAAGTAATTAACCAATGGAATAATTTACCAAGGAGTATGGGGGAGGATTCTCCACCAAAGGCAATTTTTAAAATCAGGATTGAATGTTTTTGTACAATATCTGCTCTACAAATTATTTTTAGACAGTCCTGTGGTCTGTGTTTTAGAGGCAGTCAGGCTAGAAATTATTGCAGTAGTCCCTTCTAGCCTTGGGTTAGAGTTAGTCATTTTTCTATTATTTCATAACACACAATGTTACATCACTAAGCAAGGAGTTGGTAATGTATTTGTTTGGCAAATTCAAATCCCCATAGCAGTATTCTATACATAATGCATCTGCCATGTACATTTATCAGAGCAGAAAATATTAGAACTATTTTTAACTTTTCACATCTGTTAATTTGCTAGAAACACTTTTGTACACAATGTCATTGTTACATTTCCACTATTCAGCGAACTCCAATTTCCTTTCATTAAACTGTAACTTACTTTACACACACTAAAGCTGGGAGGGTGAGTTTAAAAGAGAAAAAAATTGGTGGGAAAAATACAAGAAATTGCAGTACTTGTCATTCTTGTGATAATGTAACAGGCCACAAGAAGGCGCCAAAATAGCAAAAATAGATTTTTTTTCACCCAAGGATGGAATAAATACAAAGCTTCTACTGTGATTCCAGCAGGGAAACATGAATTAAACTGGACCCAAATCCTGTTTAAAATGACCACATAAAATAGAATTATGCATTATTGCATGCTTGAATGATTTAGGCGATTAGCTGTTTGATTTTATTTATCCATAGCTCTCATTATATGTGAGCCCATCAGAAACACTGATCTGAGCTCACCCACAAGGAGGAGAAGTATTATCAGCTTCCATTTTATATGTGATGGTCCCTTCTGACCTAAAAGTCTGAGGAACCCAAAGCACAGAATGCTCCCATGGTCATAGACCAATTTTGTTGTATTATTGGGGATAGAACCTTGGTCTCGAGCTGCTTAGGCCTGTTCCTAAACCACAGGACTTTTCTACCCCAATACAGCTATAGCTTAACCAGTTCAAATTCCTCCTAAACTGGGTGTTGCTGAAAGGCCAGAGGGAATGAGTGTAGTCCAGAGTCCTGAGTGCAGAACTATCCTCACAACTGGCCCCTTCAGTGTCAGTCTCAGTAAAGAAGCCAAGCTATGGATGGATGTGACAAATGAGCTGTACTGTCTCCTATAAGTGGTTACACCAGAGCTAGATGATGCCTGTGGGCACTGAGAGGAAGCTTTGCAATCTTCTTGTTCCTAACTGCTGATAAAGGATATTCAGTGAAATTCTTCACAGTGGATGTGACTTTCACTCTGTAGATTTAAAGCTTCAGCCACAAAGGGACATATTATTACTAATGATCTGTACTACTCACAGGTATCACCTTTTTCTACCCTGACTCCAAAAGACGTCGGAGTCTTGTTTATGCTATTGTTACACGTTATTGTTTATGCTAATGCTTTTTGTCTCTTAAACATTTCTGAAGAGCCTTAACTGCAAGAAATGGTACACGACAAACATCCTTACCCGATAATTTAGTCTATGTAAATCTGTATCCTAGATTTGTATTCATTCCAGAATAAAGATCACGTTAAGCATTGCTTGTTTGCTTGGGGACTTTTTTGTTTTTGACTTTAAGTACCATTCTGAAACTCCATTGGCACGGACTTTTCTCTCACACTGGTTGTTACTCCACTGAAATCAGTAAGATGAAAATCAGGCTCTCACAGAACCATCAGGATGTGTATATGTGTTTGAAATCCTTATGTGAATAACAGAAGCTATAAAACCAACTCCCATCTTTATCCCCAAGCCCTACTCCTCTCCCAAATATGATCTCTGACTTTCTAGTTTTCCCATGATCCGCTGCCTTGACCAGTGAAAGATTCCAGTCTTCCTCTGGTAACAATCTTACAGCATTGTGGACATGCACAGAAGCGCTCTTTCCTTTATGCTAGATCCATTATAGTGTTTACTTGACTTCCCTACATGTTATCTCCTCTCTGCTTACTTCTAATTGAAGGCAGAAGCTGTGAACTGGCAGTTTGGGGAATGAGTTACAGCAGGAAGAGAAGCAAAGGGGAGAAAAGGATTCTCCATCTGAGGCTCTGAGGGCAGACTAGAGTCTGAATAGAGGGCAGACTCTGAGTCTGAATAGAGATGAGTTCAGACTAAAACCCCAGATACAAACACCTCTGAACCTCCAAATCCACACTTCACAGATGGATCAGCACATTCGGAATGGGCCAAAACAAAACCCAACTTGCCATCCCTCAATATTTGATGAGCCAAATCTTCCCCACTTCTTAGCAAGCTGCTTCCTATTAGATTCCTCATAGCTCTTAGGAAGTGGCTAATTTCAAAGATGATAAATACCTCTGATTCAGCCTGAGCCTTAAGAGTTAATATATGCAGCGATACCCATCTCTGACCACAGACTAAATATTTTCTTTAAAGAAGTTTGTTTTCAGAATATCAGCTTATTCTTTGCATGGGGTTTCTGTGCTTTCCCTTGAACAGAGCAAGGTCAACTTGTTTTTAAACTTTGATGGACAGGTTACTTTGCAGCATATTGTTCTCTGTGATGCAACTCCTTTCAATGAGAACTCTGTTTAGCTTTTGGCAAAGAGAGGCATGAAATCAGAATAATTGTCACCAATGGAGCTTAAAAGAATCTGGGTGTGAAACTGGTTTGGCTTCATCCCAGAACAAAGCTTGCACTGTATAAATAATGTCATTAAGCAGCTACCTCAATGAATTGATTAGTCTGGTTTACATTCAGCAGCAGTCAAGACACCAACAGCCAACTATGTGGCATTGTTTTTTATTGTAATAATATCCACACTGTATGTTTTGTCTTCAAGAAATGTGTAGATTTTACATAAACCATTATCACAACCTTGTTTTACAAAAGGGGAAATAATTACAGAGAGGCTAAGTCTACATTGCCACTTCCCTGTGCAGCAAATTTCTGGCTCATGGGTGTGAAAAAACATCCCTAAGCACAAGAAGTTACAGCACAGTAAAGTGCCAGTGTAAATGGGCTCCCAGCACTGTTAGCTACTCCCTTCATGGAAGTAGTTTATATAGAGTGCTGGGAGAATGCTCTCCCCGGGTATGTCCACACTGCCACCCTAGTTCGAACTAGGGTGGCTAATGTAGGCATTCGAAGTTGCAAATGAAGCCCGGGATTTAAATATCCCGGGCTTGCATCTTGCCGGGCGCCGCCATTTTTAAATCCCCTTTAATGCGGACTCCGTGCCCGCGGCTACATGCGGCACGGAGTAGGTAGTTTGAATTAGGCTCTCTAATGTAAGTGATGTCGCGGCTGTGCTTTAATTTTAGAAGTGTAGGCAACACCTAATGACATAAACAAGAATACAAAGGTAGATCATGTCTGAGGTAGGTTTGGGGCACAGGTTAAGAACTCAGGCAGCTTGGGGACTGGATGGTTCAGGGCACATACGGAGACTTTCAGTGGAAGGTTGCTCTTTTGTAGCCATCTCAATGTGGTAGTTGCCATTGTCCTCTGATTGACAGGCGATATTCAGTTAATTGGATGGACTCTTTCTTGTTTCACACAGATAAGCAATAACTTCACACACACACAAATCGCAATTAATTAATTGAACTATTTGATAGCAGTTTCAGCAAAGGCAGGTCATAGACTAAATGGAGGGTTTCTAACATGCTACTTAGATAAATATTTGGGGTCTAAATATTCTCTTTAAATATTGTATTAATTGTCTGAATAAGGAAGTAAGAAATATCTCTTCCAGTCCCTATAAACCGGGGCACTGGAAGAGTTTTTATAGGGGGGATGCCAAGAGCCATTGAGCCAAACTAGAAGCCCTGTGTATAATGGAAACTACTTCAGGCCAGGAGATTCTGCAGCACACCTCCCACCCCCCAGCCCACATCCTCTCCCCTTTCTCCCTGCATCCCAGTTCCAGCACTTATGCATATGAAAGTTTGGAAGAGAACTGCTTTTGGGTTCTTGTAAGTTTGTTTGTTTTGAAAGTTCTGGAGCAATCCAGAGATATAAGATTTACTCTCTTAAAGAGAGAATATTGTGTTATGTATAAAGGACATTTTAAAAGCATTGTGCTTCCAGGAGAACTCTTGTACTTCAAATAAGTGACTTTTTTTGTGTGTGGCAAGAATAAATAAACAAAGTCAACTATTTAAGCTAATCTTATATTCTATAATATATAGCTCCCTAACTCTGGCACCTGTCTTTTGTTTAAATCAGTAGCTCATTACAAATCTCCACTTTTCCAACATAAGGCTTTTCCTTTCATTTTTGCCCAGACCTTGCTTTGTGTCCTTTTCAGCTTTTAAACTTTTTTCTCTGCAGAGGTGTTTGTGATTCACAGGAAAAAAAAACAATTAAAATAACACAGGACTCTGGCAGACTGCAATGGAATGGAAAGAGCTACTTCATTAAATTACTTTTGTTCCAAAGGTTTTCACTACTGTTTTAAGAAAAAATAGCAAGGAGTCTTGTGGCACCTTAAAGACAAACAGATTTATTCAGGCAGAAGCGCTCACGGACAAAAACCCACTTTGTCAAACATGGGGTTTTGCCCACAAAAGCCTATGCCCAAATAAATCTGTTTGAATGCCTTTACACTGCACCATTATTTCGAGAGAGCGAGCATCTACACAGCAATTCCATTACTTCAAAATAATTTTGAAATATCGGACAGCTTATTCCGAAATCTGTAAACCTCATTTTACGAGGAAAAACGCCAATTCCGAAATAGCTATTTCGAAATAAGGCATGTGTAGTTGTTCCACTCCTGCTATTTTGAAATAGCCCCCCACCAGGGACATTCTAAGTTCCAGTATCTACTGGGGTTCTAAATCAAGATAACATGTCTACATTAGGGTTGCCTGCCTCGGACTAATTTTGAGGCTTCCCTGCACCATAGACGTGCTATTTCTAAATAAGCTATTTCGGAATACCTATTCCAGAATAGCTTATTTTGAAATAAGCATGCAGTGTAGGTGTATCCTTAGTCTTTAAGGTGCCACATGACTCCTCGTTATTTTTGTGGTTAGCGGAGTAACCCAGCTACCTCTCTGAAACTGTGTTAAGAGTCACTATGTGGCTCGGAGTTTTCATTTTGCCCTGGCACCAGCCATGACTGCAATGGGGCTGATTAACTAAACGTGAGAGCATCATTAGCAAGTGAGGTCATTAGCAACTACTGAAAAGTGCATTTATGAGAAGAAAAGAAGACACATTTTTTAAAAATCCACAAAAGCAAATGCTGTGAAGTTTGTTTGTCCAAAAATAGTTGTAGGGGTTTAGTTATTTACAATGAGAGCATATAAGAGCATGAAGCTTTATATGTTCAGGTTAGTTCAATGGAGAATGATGAGATTCACCCTGGAGAAAAAGCATCAACGAAAGTTTCAGCTAGAGAGGCAATTTCACTGTACGAATAGAAAAGATAACAACCAGGATGTGTAGTCTGCTAAATTAATCTTGTTAGATGTAATGTATATTTACACAGGATCCTGCAAACAAACTATCAATAAGAGGTAGATTAGGGCATTGGTTCTCAGCCAGGGGTACGTTCATCCTTGGAGGTACACTGGAGTCTTCCAGGGAGTACCTCAACTCATCTAGTTACTTGCCTAGTTTTACAGCAAGCACTAAAATTTCATACATACAGTAACTTGCTTATACTGCTCTATGTACTATTCACTGAAATGTATGTGCAAAATTTATATTCCACTTGATTTATTTTATAATTATATGGGTAACGTGAAAGAGTTAACAACTTTTCAGTAATACTGTGCTGTGACACTTGTATTTTTCATGTCTAATTTTGTAAACAAGTAGTTTAAGTAAGGTATAACCAGGGAGCAAGGGCGATGAGTGGGGAAGCATGCCCCCTCCAAATGCTGTGGACAGAAGGGGCAAGAGATGAACCAGCAGCTGGTGGGACTAGAGTCTGGGGAACTAGGACTGCTTGTGGCACATTGCTCAGGGGAGGGGGCAGGATTGCCCCCACTCTCACCAATGGGAAGTGGACCAACATGGCTGGGAGAATGGAGTGAGCTGGAGCTGCCTTGCTCCACTTCCCTATGCCTCATACCTGGCCATACCATGGAACCTATAGTCCCAGCCCAGAGTTTGTACTCCCCTCCTACACCTCAGCCCCTTGCCTTAGCCCAGTGCCCTCTCCTGCACCCTGAACTCCTCATTTCTTGCCCCACAACAGAGCCTGCACCCCAACCCTCTGAACCAGCACAGTGAAAATGATCAAGTGAGTAAAGGTGGGGAGAGCAAGCAACAGAGGAAGTGGGATAGAGCGAGCAGAGATGGATACCCAGAGGAGGGGTGGGGCAAAGGTGTACAGTTTTGTGCAAATAGAAAATTGGCAACCCTAATCCAAAATCCACTAAATTCAGTGGAAAGAGGTTCATTGACTTCAGTGGGATCTGGGTCACGTCCTTGGAAATACAGGGTACTTGCTGCAAGGGCCTGCTACTTCTGGCATTGTTCCTTTCTTATAGTGCCATGTATTTTAGCATTATAAATATTGTAATAAGTGCTAATCGGGGTGCTGGAATTTGGGATGTATTCTTCTGTTTCCACTGGGCTTTTTTTAGTAGAGGCATCCAAGTGAAATCAAACACATCTAATTTACAATAAACAAACCCAAACCCCTTAGATTTAAAAGTGGTTACACTTTACAAAAGTTAAACTAATTACAATGGCTGGCAATGAACAGCTGGGGAATCCAGCTAATTCTTCACTGGCATATAAGATAGCCCTTTACTATTCACTGTTTCAATCTTACACTGCTCATATTAAAGGTCCTCTACAGAGGAGAATGGTAGAAGTCAACCAGAGCTCTTCTTAGATTATTCTTCCAGCTCTCCTACAATGCTGATGATTTAAGGATCAAAACCACTCGTGAACAACCTGCACCCTATTAGGGTTCTGTGTGTGGCCCATGAGACGTTTTGTTTACCATTGCCCCAGCACAGGGTTGCCAGATTCCACTGGATTCCATCTGCATATTTTTTCCTACCAGTATTACTACAACAAGGGCACATGAAGTGAGGTGTCTTCTGATTGCACACAACACTGACTGTGAGAGCCACTTGCTCCCTCTGCATCTAATCAAAGCACTGCTAAGGATCAATCCATACACTCTGCAAATTCTAGGTATGCAAGTGCTGCTAGCAAAACTACCCTATCCTGGGAGACTGTTTTGGTTATGGCAATCTTGAAGCCCACTAAGGAGAAGGAGGGCCTCTCAAGATAAGAAAGAAAGAATGTTCACTAAGTTATACTATATCAAGAAACCTCAAAACTTCATAATATTTAATTGAGCAGAGAAGGCAATAATCTGTCTCGTAGTCTTTGAAATGTGTATAATTTGGGGTTAAACATATTTTAAATCATCCTTTAATAATTTAATTGTATATTTCTCCTTTATAGTAATTGATGTTTTCTAACACATTGTCATTAGGATTTTTTTTCTCTCCAGAAACAATAGTGATTGAAAAAGGAGGAAGAGAGAGAGAGATTGAACACAGAAACAGAGAACTGGCTTAAGCCTCTAAATAAGAAAACAATTCAAACTGATTATAGTGAAAATGTTGCAGGCTGCCTGACCAACATGAGCCTGGCAGCACAATGTCTCTGCATTTCAGTTCTGAGAACAGAAATCTTGTTGTTCCCTTTGCTCAGAAAAGATTAAATCAGAATTAAAATAATGATAAATTATGTTACCATGATTTTTATCAGCATCGATGATCAGTCATAGGATTATATTGCCCTGGTGACTGAACATGTGTGTCAGATCAAGGTAAAATGCATTATATACAACAGCTTAATTTGGTAAAGATTTTATTAAAACAATTTCTCATTCAGGAGCTCAGACATTCTTCACTGTGATAAACTACTTAGATTACAGCAACTATAAGAGTCATCCAAAGTCCCCTGAAATCTACACAAGTCTTTCCATTAACTTCGGCAGGTTTTGGATCCAGCTCATAGAGAAGATCTCAGAGGGAAGGGAATGCATTAGTTCTTCCACTGAGTAATTAGGACTGAAGGTGCGTAGATGCTTGAAGTATGCGTAAGAGTAATATAGATTTTAGCTTAAAAATCCAATTACCGTGTATTTCATGTGTGATACTGAGGATACATGCTCTCAGTCATTTAAATGTGGTTTGTTTAACATGGCTTCCTAATATGAACAGATTGATTTTCACTAACTGTTTTCCTGTGCTGTAAGAATGCAGAACCTCCCAATAATCTATCTACTCTCCGCTGACCTGAATGGAGGGGAACAAATCCCAGAAGAAAGAGTGAAGGGGAGGGGTAAGAGGCGCCTTTCTTTGGGCACGTCTACACAGCAACATTATTTCGAAATAACTAGTGTTGTTTTGAAATAACGTAGTCTGTGTCTACACGGCAGGCAGTTATTTTGAAAGAATGTCGAAATACTGTCAAGCTGGAGGACTTCTTACTCCGACTCCTGTAACCCTCATTGTACAAAGAGTAAGGGAAGTCGGAGGAAGAGTGCTCTAAGTCGAAATAAGTGCTGTGCTCCCTATTTCGAAATAAGTTATTTTGAAATAAGCTACGCAATTGACGTAGCTCAATTTGCATAGCTTATTTCGAGTTAAGCCCTGCTGTGTAGATACACCCTTTGGGGGCAGAGGTTGTTGTTAGAATCCCTATTGTTTTCATTGGGTATGACACTGTCCTGTCCTCACTTTAGCTACTAGGGTTGTAGGGAAAACTGTAGGTAGCAGCAGCTCTCATAGCCACCTCTCTCATCAGTGCAGTTCTGGAAAATGCTTCCCTCTAAGAGTTTGTTCCAGAAAGCCAATTCATACACTACAGAAAAATTCAGCTTTATGAGGCAAGTTACTGCTCAGCAGGCTGGAGTGTTGATTGTGCGGTACACTAGCGTGCCACACTCTAACTTGCCATGTCCACCTTGCTCCTGAGAACCTATGTCCATGTACACTGTGCAAGCGAGTGTGCCATCATAGCATCAGCATGATCACTTGGTATGCAGCAGGCCAGCATGGGGGTAGAAATACATCCTGGCTTTACAGGGTAAATACTAATTTCTGATTGCTGAGAGAGCTACTTTATCTTATTCCCATTTACTCTCCTCCCTGAGCAATTTCTGGCCAGGGAGAGATGCTCACCAGCATACAACCTAGTTCCAAAATGCACAGACAATTTGGTAACAAATATTTAGTTGTAAGATCTGAGAATTATGTTTGACATCTTTTAGTTAATGTTACATCTTATGCAGCATATTTTCATTACTCCAATTACATTCAACCAGGGAATAACTCTGACAATTGTTTATTTGGACAGCAACCATTCAGTGAAAGCAGTGCCATGAAGGGAAGCCTGGTAATTGGGCATGGGACTCTAGTCTGGACTGGGGACCTGGTTTCTGGTTTCCTTTTACAAGTGGCAGGCGCTGCTGCCCTCACACAAATCCAGTGAGTCTTTTGTGCTGAGGTAACTGGTTCAGACACTCACAGTTTACTGCAGTGGCAAACAGCCAGTGAGGTGGAAGTACTTAGATTCCATGGTGATCGATGCTAAATAAAAATCTAAGAGAGACAGTCCTGGAGTGTCCCACTTTTCAGCTTGTCAGGAGCTCTAAAATTCAAGCTGTCAGGCTTTGCATTGTTTTATGAGGCATCTGAGAAGAGTCTCTCAAAAGGAAGAGGAAGAAATAGTGCCCACTCTGGTCCATTTGTTCCTTTTCTTTACCTTTTTTCTTATTGTCTCATTCTTTCCATCTCCAGTCACTTTCTATTTAAGTGTCATAGAATCATCAATTTCAATAGAAAATAAAGGAAAATACTCCTCCCTTCTCCCCCATCCCCTCAAACCCTTGAAGTTGTACTTAAATCTTGTGTCCCTTTAACAACATTCCCTGGTCTCAAGTCTTCTCTCTACCCCCCACCCGCCGGTCCACAAATTCCTTCCTCCTAATTTTAGTGCTGTACTCTTATATCCCCCATTTTCTTCTTGCCCCTTGACAGTCAGATCAAGCTCCAACCTAAACAGTTTGCCTTGGATATTTTCCCATTATTTAGGAATAATTCTATAAGTACTAGATAAGCAATGTCACTCAGTTTCTCATGTGAGGGAAATCAGGTATTTTCATCTCCAGCATTTATAAGTTGATGTTTGGTAGTACTGAAAGGAGATTGTAACAGATTGTCAGGCCTATGGGTCTCATCCAACAAGCAGCAGAATACCTCCCCATAAGGTACTAAGGCACAGATTCCAGTGCTGACTCTGATGACAGACTATCACCTACTTAGTTACCAGGGTTAGGGTACGTCTACACTGCATGCTTATTTCAAAATAAGCTATTCCAGAATAGTTATTCCAAAATAGCTTATTTAAAAATAGCACGTCTATACTGCAGGAAAACCTCAAAATTAGTCCAGGGCAGGCTTCCCTAATGTAAACGTTGTATCTCAATATAGAGCACCAGGAGGCACTGGGGGGGGGGGATAACTTAGAATGACTTTGGTGAGGGGCTATTTCAAAATAGCAGCAATGGAGTGTCTACACACGCCTTATTTCAAAATAGAATATTTTGGAATAGGCATTATTCCCCATAGAACGAGGTTTACAGATTTTGGAATAAGCTGCCAGTTATTTCGAAATTATTTTGAAATAAAGGAATGGCTGTGTAGACACTCACATTGATATCTCGAAATAACGGTGCAGTGTAGATACACCTTAGATATTGCAATGATTAGCAAAGCTCTCACATTATTCTTGCATACTGCTTATATTTTCATAGATTCTAAGGCCAGAAGGGATTGTTGGGATTGAGTAGTCTAACCTCCTGTATAACAAAGGCCATAGAACTTCCCCCAAATAATTCCTAGAGCAAATCTTAAAAAAGAAAATTAAAAAGAAAAATGATCTTGATTTTAAAATTGCCAGTGATGGAGAAAACACCCTGACTCCTGGTAAATTATTACAATGGTTACATTCTCTGTTAAAAATGTATACCTAGTTTCCCATCTGAATTTGTCCAGATTCAAATTTCAACCATTGGATTATGTGATGCCCAATCCTGGTCTAGCAAATAAAGGTAATAACTCAGCAGCAGTTCACCAGGGTTAGCTCCTGGCAGGCCACCACCACTATATTTACCTCCATGGCTGCAAGTACCGGGGATCGCAGCTCCCATTGGCAGCAGATTGCCATTCCTGGACAATGGGAGCAACGGGAAGTGATGCAGTCTGGGACACTGCTTCCCACCACTCACAGTGGCTGGGAATGGCAATCCACAGCCAATGGGAGCTGTGATTGCCAATACCTGCAGCTGTGCAGGTAAATTTAGCAGTGGGGGTCCACCAGGAGCTAACGCAGGTGGTACAGATCAGGCCTGCAAGCTGGTACTTGCCCACCCCTGTGCTAGACTGCAGAGCCCAGTGTTACATATTTGTTCCCTTTCTTAGTACTTAGACTGTAACCAAGGCTTTGTCTACCCTTGCAGCATTAAAGTGCAATCCAGATCGCCCTGTATCAATAGCGTATTCTCTTTATTATTTCCCATTTCTTCAATGTTTATGTCACTTGGAACTTTATCAGTGATAATTTTGTTTTCTTCCAGGTCCTTGTCAGAAATCTTAAATAGCAGAGAGTCAAAGCCCAAAACCCTGAGGGACCGAAGTAGAAATTCAGGTGCTCAATGATGATTCCTCTGTCACCGTTACATTTTGAGACCTATCAGTTAGCCAGCTTTTAATCCATTTAATGTGTGCCCTGTTAGGTTTGTATCATTCTAGTTTTTTAATAAAATACAGTATGGCAACAAGACAAATGCCTCAGAGAAGTCTAAGTATATTATGTGTTGCCTTTATCAATGCAACTTGTAATCTCATAAAATAAAAATACATCAAGTTATTTTGTTGAGATCTATCTTCCATTAAGTTATGTGGATTTGTGTTTGTTATATTACACTCCTTTCATTCATTATTAATCAAATTCCATATCAGCTGCTCCATTATCTTGCTTGGGATCGATGGTAGACTAACAGATTGAGTGTCTGACTGTTCCTCCTACTGGTTTTTAATTGTTGCTCCAATATTAGCTCTCAGCTGTATTCTTCCACACTCTAATTTCTCCCCAAGTAATTGTAAAGATATTTCTACCCCATGCAAAGGATTTTTAGGCCCTGTGTTTCTTGAGTTAGTGTATCTGACTAGACATATCCATGATGGCATGGCTGCAGACATTAATCACACGTGTTTCTTTTTACCAACAGTAGTAATTTCTTGTCTGTCACTGATGATATTATAAACCACTGCTGGGTGGACTGGAGATCTGCGAGATGGCCTCATTTCCAAGAGGCGCAGGTGTTAACTCTGGGGCAGAAAAGGAAAACCAGCCCATGCTTCTCTGCAGGAAGCTTGTGGTCTCAGTATTACATAAGCAAACAGTAGAAATCAGATACATACACTATGCTGCTGTAAGAAAAAAAAATGACTGCAGTGTTCTTAGAAACCCATGGAGAGCCCTGCGGGGTTGACATTTGTACTAAAACTAATCAGAATGGACACACTCACCAAAAAGAACTGTAAAGAGCTCAAAAGGAGAGAGTCAATAGGTGGAAATGTCATACATTATTTCAAGTGTGCTAGCCCGTGCCATGTTATTTTCAGATTAAATAGATAGTTGAGCCACTTACAAGATATAAAACCACTCAACAGATGGAAAAGCAAAGAGAGTTTTCAAGGAACAGGTTGACTCAAGTGCTGAAGGATATATTAAAACCCTATTTAGCTGTGTCACATGTCCAGGTGAGCACCCCCTGTTAGCCTCATCCCAGATTGCCATGAGTGATCCTAGTTGTAAAATCCCATGTATGTTATGCCTGCAGATTCTGAACAAAATCCAAGTGCTGTTTATGACTTCTGGCCTTTGAGAACATTCTTGGGTTACAGATCTCCAATCTACACCCCCTCCTGAGAACTTAATCCACTGCCAGGTCCCAAAAACCAGGGCTGGCTTCCATCAGACTTCCATATATCCCTCAGACTTCCCCATAGCTTAAAAGATATCCTTCCCAGAATGCCACCCAACAGGTATGAGCTTTCTGGTTTAGCTATGATCCCCAGTCATGGACCAGGGCCCCATTGTGCTAGGGACTATACAAAAACAGAACAAAGGGTACGTCTAGACTACATGCCTCTGGCGACAGAGGTATGTAGATTAGGCTACCAAGCATAGGAAAATGAAGCGGCGATTTAAATAATCGCCGCTTCATTTAAATTTACATGGCTGCCGCGCTGAGCCGATCATTTGTCGACCTCCCAGGTATGCCTCATACCTCATACCTTAAATCGCCGCTTCATTTTCCTATGCCTGGTAGCCTAATCTACATGCCTTTGTCGCCAGAGGCATATAGTCTAGACGTACCCAAAAAGAGAGTCTCTACCCAAAATAGCTTATAATCTAAGTATAAGACAAGAGACAACAAATGGATACAGGCAGACAGAGGAGTACAAGAAAACAGAGAAACAATACTGGTCAGCATGATGGATTGTGATCAGCACACCAGCAGCTAAACTATTGTTAATTTTGTTGTAGGCCTCTCAGGAAAGAAATGTTTGAAAGAGGGTCCCGAAGGAGAACGTGACCAGGGGAGTCAAGTGAGCTTAGGGCCAAACTTCAAAGACTGGGGAGGAGCTACTCCTCAAAGTTGGTGGCTATTCCAATACTTAGATTTATCAAGCCAGCACAAAACAGCTTCTAGGACACCTTACTGGTTACCCAGAAGTAAACCATACAATTCCCTTAAAGCAACCCAGCATTAGGCCTCCACCCACACACCCAAATCAAATAAAATGCTATCCATCCCAAAGGATCAGATGCTTTACCTCCCAGGTAATTGACTGTTTCAGATCTTACCCCAAATACACGCTTATTGCCAATTCTTATTAACTAAACTAAAATGTATTTTTAAAAGGAAGAGAGAGTATTGATTAAAAGATCAGTGTGGCTACGTCTACACTGGCATGATTTTCCGGAAATGCTTTTAACGAAAAAGTTTTCCGTTAAAAGCATTTTCGGAAAAGCGTGTCTAGATTGGCAGGACGCTTTTCCGCAAAAGCACTTGTGGAAAAGCGTCCGCGGCCAATCTAGACGCGCTTTTCCTCAAAAAAGCCCCGATCGCCATTTTCGTGATCGGGGCTTTTTTGCGGAAAACAACTCTCTGCTGTCTACACTGGCCCTTTTGCGCAAAAGTTTTTCGGAAAAAGACTTTTGCCAGAACGGGAGCAGCATAGTATTTCCACAAAAGCACTGACAATCTTACATGAGATCGTCAGTGCTTTTGCGGAAATTCAAGCAGCCAGTGTAGACAGCTGGCAAGTTTTTCTGCAAAAGCAGATGATTTTCCAGAAAAACTTGCCAGTCTAGACACAGCCTGTATGTATAGACATAAGTACAGTTCTGAGATCAGAGTCATAGTGGAGATGGTGAGCTTTGTGGTTGTAAAGAGTTCTTACAGAACTAGTGCATAGATTATATAGTCCAATGTTCATATTTCAGGGTGGATTCAAGCAGTCTTGGAGATCTCAAATCTTATGACTTAAAACTTTCCCTAATGGAAAAAAATCAAGTAGAACTGAGATAAAAAATATCAGGTCCCAAGGGTCTTTATACAGTTTTCAAGCACCCTCTGGTCCATGGGTCCTGGGTGAAGGTAGGGTTCAGGGAGGCAATCTCCCAACCAGAATTCCCTCTAAGATTTTCCATCCAGGAACCTTAATTTTTTGCACAAGAAAGCCCGATGGCTAAAATGGCCATCGGAGCTTTTTTGTGCAAAAGTGCGTCTAGATCGGCACGGATGCTTTTGCGCAAAAGCATCTTTTGCGCAAAAGCATCCTTGCCAATTTAGACGCTCTTTTGCAGAAATACTTTTAATGGAAAAATGTATCCTGAGGCTACGTCTACACTGGCCCCTTTTCCGGAAGGGGCATGTTAATTTCAGCTATCGTAATAGGGAAATCCGCGGGGGATTTAAATATCCCCCGCGGCATTTAAATAAAAATTCAAAGTAGGAATAAGATCCTCCGGAAAAGGGCGCTTTTTCCGGAGGATCGGGGCCAGTGTAGACGCTCTTTTCCGGCTTTTCTAAAAGCTGGAAAAAAGCGGCAGACATTTTTATTTAAATGCCGCGGGGGATATTTAAATTCCCCGTGGATTTCCCTATTACGATAGCTGAAATTAACATGCCCCTTCCGGAAAAGGGGCCAGTGTAGACGTAGCCTGAGAGTTTGGTGTGTTATAGTAGGATTCCCTGTTGAGCTAGCAGTGGATCGTGCCACTGCTAACAGGCCCCCGGGCTGGGACCTGGTGGAGAGGGAGGGCCTTGGTACCTCTATCCCTCCTCAGATACACCCCCATATGAGGGAGCTTTGCCTATGATACATGGACATGGTGGCTGCTGGGTCCCCCATAGGGACTGTGTATTAACTCTGTGATTGCTGGGCCATGCTACCCTGAACATGGGGATTGCATACTGACTGAGACTGCTGGGCTGTGGTGTGTATAGAGTCTGTAGCTACTGGGCTGTGCTATCCTGAACACTGGGGGATTGCATATTAAATGCTCTGTGGCTACTAGGCTGTACCACCCTGCATGCAGATTGAAGTACATAAGGTGGCCTATCAGCCACAAATGCTAACTTGACTGGGACTCTGAGAACCTACAGTGGACTTTTGCTGACCTTTTTATCAGATGGACAAGTTGCCCCTCAACAATGCCCCCCTCACCATGGGGAAATGGGGTAGTCTGTGGTCCCAATCTTCCCAGCCCTGGTACATGGAGAGGATGGGCACTTGGAGGCAGCAACACTCCACCCCAACATGCATATAGTAGGTGTTCTGGTGCAGAGTCAGTGTGAGGCCAGGCTGGCAATTTGAGAAGGCAATGCCTTCCCCTGCCTATTATACCCACTGCCCCTGCTCTGGCCCATTCACTCCTGGGTGAAGAACAGGCAGTCATGGAGACTTCCAAATAGACCTATCTCCCAAGCATGAACAGTAACTCGCTGTACAGCTTAGCATAAGACAATTGTCATTCACAGGCGATTTGTGATTTACTTCAAAGAGATGACTACAGTACGGATAGGCACCATTTGATCACATTGTTAACCCCTAACAAAATACATGCCAACACACACAACCTCAATAGTTCTCTACCAGTACGTACACAAAGTTTGAATTAGGTTAACTTATTTTGTGGGAAACAGAGAATGAGTTCATTTTTGGAATGTGAAAGGCCTTGAAAATGAACACAAAAAGCTTATGTTTGATACAGTATGGAAGAGGGAGCCAATGGAGGAATGCACAGAAGAAAGACATGGTCAAAGGGCTAGAAAAGGAAATGATCTTTGCAACTGTGTTCTGACTGGATAGGCGTGGGGGCAAGACTGCATTTTTCGAGGCTAGTGGAAAGGGTATTGCAGTAATTGAGATGCAAGATGATGTTAATAAGAGTTTAAGCTGTGCAAATAGATGAGAGGCTATGTCTAAGCTGTGCAGATTCTCTCTCTGTAAATATCTAATAAATGGGTTGAGGACCTAGAGGCTGTGTCTAGACTACATGCCTCTGTCGTCAGAGGCATGTAGATTAGACACATAGGCAAAGTCAAATGAAGCCGCGATTTAAATGATCGCGGCTTCATTTAAATTTACATGGCTGCCGCGCTGAGCCGACAAACAGCTGATCAGCTGTTTGTCCGCTCAGCGCGCTAGTCTGGACGCTCCCCTGCCGACATCAAAGCCCTTTGTCGGCAGCTCCATTATTCCTCGTGGGATGAGGTTTACCGGGGCTGCCGACAAAGGGCTTTGATGTCGGCAGGGGAGCGTCCAGACTAGCGCGCTGAGCGGACAAACAGCTGATCAGCTGTTTGTCAGCTCAGCGCGGCAGCCATGTAAATTTAAATGAAGCCGCGATCATTTAAATCGCGGCTTCATTTGACTTTGCCTATGTGTCTAATCTACATGCCTCTGACGACAGAGGCATGTAGTCTACACACAGCCAAAGAGAGGGAAAATTCAAACTGCACACACAGGTGATGGTCCTGAGTGACCAGTAAGATGGTGGCTTGTACAGAGAGAGAGGAGGTAGCAGGAAATGTTTTGGAGATGAAATCATGAGCTCTGTTTTAGCTCTATTGAGCTTGAGCTGATTATTAGACATCCATTAGGAGATGTCAGAAAGACTAACAAAGCCTGTCTTTAGGAACTTGGCTCATTGCCTAGTCCCTTCAACTGGCATTTGATCAAAAGCCTACAGGAAACAGTGATAAATGATTTAAATTGAATTTCCCAGTTGTCCATGCACCAGATGGTAGCAAAGATTATAATTAGTAGCCCGATATTGGTTCATGCTCAGCATCTGAAATTAAGTTAAATTTTAGATTGGGAGAATAGAGACTAGAATGAAATAGTGACTCAGTTTTAGTAACTGTCACATTAACTACTGGGTGTACTGCTGTTTGTGTAATTTCCCAATACATAAGTGGAATTACCAAAATGGGATGAGTAGGGGAGAGTGTTTGGATCAGATATGGGGCCTTATCTATAAGTCACTATTTCAAATGGAGCTTTGTCACTTTCATTGGTGAGTGAAATTGATTCCTGTCTTTCAGATACCTATTAACAGCTTAGTGCATCAGCTGGTGTTCAGTCTAGTCCCAAATGGACATTTCCACAATCCTCAGAAGTTTAGGGTAGGAAGAGACTTCAGGAGATCATCTAGTCCAACCCCCTGCTCCAAGGGTATGTCTAGACTGCACCCCTCTGCCGGCAGAGGGATGCAGATTAGGCAAGTCGAAATTGCTAATGAAGCGGGAATTTAAATAGAGAGAATTTAAAACGAGGTATACAAGATCTATCAGAAAAGGCTTTCTTTAGCGAAAGATCTCCCTCTAGACTGCTGCCTTTCTCTGAAAAAGCTCCATGCCGGAAAAAAGCGGCGGTAATTTTTATGCTAATGAAGCATGGGATATTTAAATCCCCGCTTCATTAGGCAGGTTGAAATTGCTAATCTGCATCCCTCTGCTGGCAGAGGGGTGCAGTCTAGACATACCCCAAGGGGCATTTAAGTCCACAAAATAGATCAGGTATCACAAATTACTTTTACAAAACATCCCTGAAAGATAAAAGTTGAAGTAAAATCACTGCTATGGGACTTGCCTCTCCCTTTTCCAATGTATTATGGTTTTGTGGTGGTGTAGGGTTTTCTTTCCTTCTAAAGTATCAGGGATGTCCACGGCTGGGGATGAAACCCTGGAAGGCAATAGCCAAGCATCTGACAGAATGATTAGTGCCAACCCCTGGCCTATCTGATTCTTGCTCACAAATTCAAGGTCACGACACGGGGGTCAAGAAAGAATTCCCCTCCCTCGTCCCCAGATTAGATTGGTAATGACTTTGGGATTTGTTTTCTCACTTAACCAGTCCCTGGCAATTGCAGGGGTCTCGGGCACTGGCTCACCTTTGTATTCTCTGCTTGTGGCAAAGAAAAGAGCTTGGTCTTCTGAGAGCTATAATACTTTGGTTTAATTTTAGGTATTGGATTTGGTGGGCAGGTGCTGGGTAGCATTGGTGACCTGTGATATGCAGGTCAGATTAGATCTGGTGGTACATTCTAGCCTTAAGTTTCATGACTCTATGATCCAACCATTTCAGCAGAAATATGTCTTCATTTGACAACTACCCCCCGCTTCATTCTGGGACCTCTCTAAGACCTACTTCTTCCACAAAGGGCACAAACGATAGCCAATGGCGCCTTACTTCACTCTAATAGAAATTCCCACTTCTTACTCCTCCACCGTCTGCACTAGCTGTAGGCTTATTATGCTTTTTATTGGTGTTACTACTCTTTGTACCCGCACCATGCTGTCTTGTTATATCAAGATCTTATCTTAGTGGCAAACTCTTTCAAACAGTGCTTACGGGTGAAATTCTTGCCCTACTAATAACTATGGCAAAGCTCTCACTGACTTCATGAGCCCTGGACACCACTACTTGTCTCTTTACATGTATGATTAGGTCTACAATCATGAATTCATAAACTATTGTGATCATTAAATCAGACCTCCTGCATAACACAAACCATAGGACTTCCCTGAGTTCCTTGAACTAAAGTGAAAGGAGGTAGAATTACCTCTTTTTTGTATAGATTTGGGGGTGGGTGGGAGGGGAACCACTCAGACTTGCCTGACGTCACCCAGGAAGTCCATGGCAGATTCAGAAACTGAAGCAACTTCTAAGTTCCAGCCCTACGCATAAGCCACATGGTCATCCTGCCTCTCTAGAAGAATGACTGAGTGATCTTACTGAGCTAAAATATTGTGACCAAAGTATCCAAGTATCAGATATCTGCCATAATCTTAGGTGGTGCATGCAATTAATAAGGGAGGGAGGGCAGAGAAGGAAGGAGAAAATGAGTGGGAGGGGAAGATACGTTAAGAGCACATGGGTAAAGGAGGGAGAGAACACAGAGGAAAGTGATGACAGAAGTTATAGAGAAAGATCACAGGAGTGAGAGCTCTGACAAAATATACAGGAAATGAAGACAAGAAGGGACATAGTGGCAAAATAAACATCAATCGCTTGGCATGGTCTGTTAGAGAAAAAAGGTTGATTTCCCCCCTGCCAACCAAGAGTGAGGCATGGTGGACAGGGAAGAGAAGAGCAAACATGGTGGGGAGAAGGGGGCTTATTTGCTCATTTCAGGCAGAGTTAATTTTGCTTGCTCACTGGATGCTGCGAAGCCATTCCTGTTCAAGAGATGCTTTGTGCCTGGCTTGCAAAGATGCTTCAGAAGAGAAAACTTCTTGCCTTTTGAATGCAACAGACCACACTGGAGGCCAGTATTTTTAAAACATTTCCTAGCTAATGATGCCCTATATCCTTCTGCAAATGACTCCCCTTGAACACTGAAGCACAGCACAAAGAAGATTAAACGAGGAGGGGGATGACACAACTGTAGCTCTTCCTGGGTTGCCCGGTAGGAATTTGGCCCATGCCAAAAGTTGTCAATAATCACTGACCTGTGGCCTGGCAAGCACAACACCTAAGACTGCAGGTTTTGCTCTTGTTTTGTCCCTTTCAAAAAGGCTTTTTACTCTATGTCTCAACGTTTTTATTGTGGCTTGCACATGGTTCTTATAGACCCCTTTAATAGCAGATACTCTTCCCTCTTGGTCTTTAGAATGGTATCCGCTGTATAAGAATTGTTCTTACTAGGAGCCCAGCACAGTTTTAAAAAGTTGATGTGTAAAAACAGATATTTCTTCTCTGGGATGTTGGGGAAGGGACTGGTTTTATATTGTTTTCTATGTGGTAGTGGTTGGAAGTGGCAGAAAGGATTGCATCTTTTCCTTTATCACTCAGTGGTGAGACTGAGATGCTGAACAAGTGGCAAATCAAGCAGTTTCTCTAGCAACTGTAACCATGTAAAAACTCTGATATTCCTTCTCAGATGACTTTTTCCTCACTTGGACTAAGCTAAGTCAATTTTGTATAGCCAGAGGGAAAGAATGAGCCTTTTGTGTTGTGACAGAGTGAAAACATGAAATAACCTGAAGTACCATAAGGAGCTCCCTTTGCCTAACCCCCTCCCCCAATGCCAATTCATTGACTGATGGACAGCTCTGTTCATTGCTTAACAAACAGCATCACTTTGGCCAAAACTTGAGTTCCTCAAATTAGACCTCTAAATCAAAGTCTGGTTTCCACAGAGGTGCTGCATATAAAATCAAGGGGTTGTGGGTAATCAGGCCACTGAGATTTAAGTGCCTATTGCAAATGCTGGCCTTTATTGCCAACCCATTTTGTTTAACATAACTAGATCCAAACAAACTTCATTCACAGTAATAGGTTTCAATTAAACACTTCAGATTGCAACACCTTCAAATTCACCGGTAGATTCCAATTTACATTTTGCAGTCAGCCCCGTCTTTACAAAAATCCTGTCTGAATATTGGTGTTCATAATCTGGATGCATACACTGTGACTTTGAGCCCTCTAATTCTTCGATGGATAGACTTTTTCTCCATGCTCAGCACAATAATACCTGCAATTAGCAGTTTCTTTACCATCAACAAAGAACCCTAAGTTTAGCTTAAATAACAAGGTTATTTTTGGCAGTTGGTGCAAAATAGCTTGTGACTTGGAACACAAAATGAGCTATTAAATAGCATTTTATATAGGACTCACCCTAAGCCCCAACAGCGTTTATCAGTGTTGTATGAGATGTGTGTTTTAAATCCCACTATGACTTCCATGTGCTGTTACCTAGGTTTCTAAACATTACTTTATCCTGATGAAAATTACTCATCAGTACCACAGGGTGGTGGTTTTAGTAGTCAAAGAAATTAATCCCAAAAGAGGTCACACCTGTTGCTCTTCCTGCTTTTGCTGTTAAACTTTGGGGGAGGGGGTTGGTTTGTTTTTTTGTTTAAACTTTCTGAGAACTGGAGCACAGATCCATTCCTCCTTCCAAGCATCTGTGACCCACCAGGTGTATGGGATTAGTGTGGGATTTACTCACTCAGGACTATCCTCTCACTCAAGCTGGAGACTGCATCAAACTCTCAGTTGTTGAATGTCAGTTTTTGACTAAATATCGATGTCAACTTCACTCCTGAGATAATGAGGGAATTGAACAGGGGGCCTGCAGCTCTTGTTGCTCATTTGCATCTTAGATGAGCTCTCAAAGAAGGGGCTGCTGTGAAGGAGGTTATTAGAATATACTCCCACCCTCTGGCATACCCTTAGAGCGTGTATTGGTACTGCAACCTTTTGTGTCATCAGGTTTCTGAAAAAAGCTCATCATGAGTTCCTTACCACAATAGAGGTTTCCCAACATGCCTTTGTAAAGAGAGAAAAGAAGCTACAATTTGCTCACAAAGAACAGCTGCAGCTAAGCCGAGGTTTAAAAGCAAAACAGATGATGACACAATGGGGAAAGGTTCTAAAGCCAATGTATATGGTGTACCTATCAATTAGAGCTGAATATACAGAGGGGCTGTAATGTGTGGCTGCACATCTGGCCTAAATTGCCTTTTTCAAAAGGGCTGTAATGCTGCAGATCTTGCTCCCCTTCTTAAGATTTGGAATTTGAAGCTGATTTTCTTTATGCAGCAGGCAAATTGCTCACTTTACTAAGCTGTTGTTTGTAATCCGTTTTTAGAATACTGGCAGGTCAGTGCTGCCAAAGACGTGTCTGCCTCTCTTGTGCATACGCAGGTACGTTTGAAAATTTAAATCCGCACCATGGCAGCTCTTAGCAGGGGCAACCTCTCTCCTCTGCAGTCATGATTTAAAATGCTCTCCTAGCAAACAAGAAAAGGCACTCAGTCCTCCCATCCAGAGTTTGGTTATTTTAGCCAGTTGTCAGCACTTGTGACATCCACAACAGCACAGAAGTAAGTACTAATATTAATGCTGAAAAAGGACCTGAAAGAACAAAGTATGTAATTTATTTTAATTTCTTATCTTACCTCAGCGCCAATGGAGCAATAGGCTGGGACTAATCACTCTGCAGAGTCAATACAAAAGATTCCAAACAAGTGCATTGCAAAGATTTCACAAAAAGGCTTTTTACCTGGGAAGACCTAAAATCGGTTTTCAGGTTTTTCACATGTCTCCTATATAACTGAAATAAGGCAGAGAAGGGAGTCTTATTCCTCATGCTTATTCCAATGAGTGAAGCAGGAAAGACAGATTCCAAAATTTGGGCCTTTGCAAGTAACCTCTGTGGTCATTAAGGATCTGTCTACACAGCAACCTTTATTTTAAAATAGCATAGTACACCCCTACACTACAAGCCTTTATGCTGAAATGTGAAGCTGGAGGACTTCTTACTCCGACTCATGTAACCCTCATTTCTAAGGAGTAAGGGAAGTTCAATGAAGAATGGTCTTCCTGCTGTGTAGACCGTGCCAAAAGCCGAAATAAGCTCTTTTGACTTAAACTAAGCAATTGATGTAGCTGAAGTTGTGAGGCTTAATATGACTTTTGCCCTGCTGCATAGACGTACCCTAAGTCACCCACCTAGGGCTGATCCACTGAAGTTAATGGAAATAAGGACCTGAATGTTGGAGCTACTGATCACCTGTGATTCATCTGACTTCAATGGGTGCTTAAATTAAAGATTAGGCATTAATACCCAATATAAATATGGCTAGTGACTTGCCTGATACTACAGGCTGGGTTTGAGAAGGGTAGACAAATAGCATATCAAAGCTAGCATAATGTGAAAAATGAATTGTACAGGGCTTGGAGTAGGAAAATAATTGAATAGCTTGACATCCTTTTAGAGCAAGAGTTTTGGCTTTCAAAATAGTGGGAAGTTAATAATTTACATTGTAGGGCTCCATAGACCTTTCCCATCTGAGAGTTTAAGAGCTCAAATGTACATGTCAGACAGTGATCACCCACTGCATTTTTTCCTCCATTTTTTAAAAATTCATATATATAAAAAAAATGTCAGGGGAAAGGATGTTGGCAGTACTGCTTTAGTGACCTCATAAGATACAGTAGCAGATTTTTGTCAAGAGAAATGACAATGTGAATGTGCCATGTGCCCTAGTAATATAACTCAATTCATATAAAGAGGTCTAGTACATTTTCTCTTGTCTCTCTCACTTGAGACTATTTTTAGGAGCTAAGACAAGTGTTGCAAAGGAGGCGTTATGTGGTGTGATTTATAACAGACTTCAGTGTAGGTGGAAACTTAACTAATGCAGCTTCATATCAGAGGTAAATTGAACAAGTACATTTAAAAAAAAAAACCTTACAATTAACACAAAGGTAATGACCTAAACTAACCATGTAAAACTGTACAGCTGAGGCTGTTTCATTCCAAGACCATCCCTTTATGAACAAAGCAGACTTCTGCAACTACAGGAAAGGAGGTCAGACTGAATGGTTGCTTTCCTGGCTTGTTCACAATATACCTGGCTGAATATAAGCTTTGTAAGTTAATACCATCTTCTGGTTTTGGTTTGACATATTAACCTTTTTAGAACAGGTTATTAGTAGAGCTGTCAAATGATTACAAAATGGAATCTTGCGATTAATCGTGTGTGCGTCCCCCCCCCCCGAAATGCCGGGGCAGTGCTGCATGGAGCCCAGGATCAGCTGGAGTTTCTAGCTGACCCCGGGCTCCATGCAGCACTGCCCCTTGAAAGCACTGCAGCAGTGTTTCCAAAGGGCAGTGCATTAAGAGCTGGGGACACCAGCCCAGGAGGGGCACTTCAAAGGGGCTTTGCAATGTGGAGCCAGGAATCAGCTGGAGTCCTAGCTGATCACAGGCTCTTAATGTGCTGCCCCTTTTAAAGTGCCAAAATGGCAATTAACATATTAACACATTAATTGGAGGTATTAATGCAGGTCTAGTTATTAGTTATACATTCAAATTGACAGCCCTAGTTATTAGTATACATTCAAAGCTGCTCTATTTTAACCGGTGATTAGTAGCCATTACTGGTGATTAGTAGCCATTACAACTCAAAGAAAAAGGATTGGACATTTACATGGGTTATGAGCATCTGCAGTTACAAGGACTAAAATAGATCACTAGAATATTGTGGAGAGGAGATGAGCCCTCATGATTCAGGGTACAAGCTAACTTTTCACTACTGGGGGTGAGGAAACTGCTTTCTCAGTGACCAGATTATTCCACAACTGCTTGCTACAGGGCTTTTGTGTACCTTTCACTAGGATGTAGCTGACAGTGGCTACTGTTAAGGACATGGCACTGCCTAGACTAGATAGACCATTGTTCTGATTCAGTATGGCAATTCTTATATCTGATAAGCATATACCAGTACCATAGGTGTTGTTAGTAGACCATTTATTACATCTCTGCTAGTTATGAGATGGTCCCTAAATTAAATTTTCCACTGTGTTGCCTACTATTCCATAAATGGGGATTCCAATGCTTTGTACGGGAGACTTATTTCACAGGACAGGTAGATACCTATGAGCCAGACAGGTCCCACTCCAATTCTTGTTATAAATCCCCCTTTGCATGTAGCCATTTCACTTGTCACACAAGGGATTGATACCATGAATATCACCTTTTTCTGCACCAATCCCCACCATCACTTAGCTCATCTGAGAGCTTCTCTGAAGGATCTCTCTAACATGGCTAGTGTGCCATTGACTTCAGGGAACACCGAAGGACAGAGGCAGTAAGGCACTTTCCTCTGCCTGTCTCAGAATTTCCTGCAGAAATTTGGTTGGGAAGATGTGTTTAAGACTTGTATTATCTACTTTGCAGTCAAGGGGAAAGGAGGCCAGCTACCATCCTGGCTGTACTGCTCCTGTACTCATATGGAGAACAGGGGAATATGTTCCCTCTAAGATTTCGCTGCCAGACACAGTTTTTTCTTTAGAAAGGGATTTGGACTATTGCTAAGAAATGTCCCCCCTTTCACACTAGTTCATCTCTCATTGTCCCCTCTCACACTAAATTTAATCCCACTGCTCCAAGTCCTTTCCATTTGGCCTGTCCTAAACAATTCCTCCCTCTACTTGATATGAAGTCTGAGATTTATTCATATCTTTCACCCATTAACTACACTATACGTGTGAAATTTTGGCCCCACTGAAATCAGCAGCAAAATTTCCATTGATTTCAGTGTGGTAAGGATTTCACTTCACACAGTTAATTCTTTTAACATTTTCTCCTATGTCAGTCTCATCAGCCCCTTAGTCATCGTCAATTTTCAGACAGAACTACAGTAATGCTTGGTTTCTGCAACATGGCCCAGAACATATTGTTGTGGTCGACTCTATATGTGCCCTCCAAAATATGGGATAAAACTGAATGGCTCAATGTTGTAGCATTTTAGACTAAGCATTTCAGGGCAGGATTGGCTCTTTTCTACTGTTCCTGTGACTCACAAAACAAGGGCAGTCAATTACAATTGGGGGTTTTGGGTACTACCATAGCATAAATATTTGATGATAAGCATGACCTCATCTGTGCAATGACAGAACGGGCCTGATTCTGATCTTATTTATATTAGTCTTATGCTGTGAGATCAGAATCAAGCTCAGTAACTTAGAACAAGATTGCTTGAGAGAGAAAATATTCTGCTCACTATTTTTAACAGTGTTTATCCTTAATGATTTGCTTTTAAAAAGAGAAGCTGAAGACTTCCTAGTAAAACAAATACAAAAGCTAGCTCCTAAAACTGTCTTGTGTGAAACCATGGAAGATTTTTAAGGCAAAGAATGCTAAAAAGGGATAAAGAACTTTACAGAGACCTCCATTTTTACTTGTGGTTGTATCTCCTAGTTCTGTGCTTTTCTTACCTAATCGGATCCACTAGGCATGCTTGGGTCAGGTCTTTATCTGAATGAGCGGCCTTTGTAGAGAGACTGTGGGTGGAATAAGTTATGTTGGCAATACAGTGGATAGCACTTTGCCCTTAAAAGGAAGTTTGGGTACACTGCTGCTGTCAGTGCTTTTATTTCAGATAAGATTTACTTCTTCTTTTTTTAATTTGGACTATTAACCCTGATGTCCAGGACAAATTCCAACCTAGTCAATTACCTTCTGTGTAGTTCTCAGTGTGTTCAGTTATAAACGGGTTGATTTACACCGCACTAGACTTTGATTCAGACTCAAACCCACCAAACTTCGCTCCTCTTACGAAACAAAAATAATTCACGTAACTCCAAAGCTTGATACCTTTTTTCTTAATAGGGTCATGTCATGATATGACCTGTGGGTTGAATGTACTGGTCTCATACCCAAGAGGTGTCTCCCCTGATCTGTGTCCTTGTGACTGGATATACTATCTATCTGGATCCCTGAGGAGGGGGGGGGGGAGTTTGGAGTGAGGGAAAACTGGATTTACAGGTCACACATCCCCAAAGTAGGATCGATCTGCAGGGTCAGGAAGCATCAGGAGCTCCTTCCAGGAGTATAAAAGCGGAAGTCCAATCCAACAGCAAGGGGCTGCTGTATGTAGTAGAGTTTTGGGAGGCTGTTCTAGAGAAAGGTTTACTCCTAATTGTAACCAAATCTGTACTAGCCTAAGGGTAGTAAGGATTACTGTTCAGTTAATGCCTGTTCTGTGGCATGACCTTTTAAATCTGGAGATTTTTAAAGCATAATCAAATCTAGGAAGGCAGAGGTAGGTGTTGGGAGAGAGGCAATGAGTCAAAGAGGATAGTTAAGGCTTGGGGAAAATCCAGGGTGCTGTCAAAAGGCCTACGTTCAGGAGCCTGATAGTCTGGATGAGGCACGGATCCCCCTCTCTCCCACTTGACACAAGCTCTGGAAAGAAGTCTGTAAATACTGTCTCTCTTCCCTCAGAACATCACAGGAAGGGCTATTTCCTTTGAACTGCTCTCAGGCTGGAAGGAAAGGGAGAGAATTATGTAGCGCTGCTGAAAGGGTTGCTGAAAGAAGCAGCTGGGGAAGTTGAGAGCCTGGAAACCCAGCCCCAAGAAAAAAGGTCTGTGGAACCCCTAAACCTGAGAGGAGATAAACCCGAGCCCAATATAAAGCATCTCTGACCTCTAGCCTAAGAACTTTTCAGTTTTATTTGGACTTAATAAAGTAGAACCCCAATATGGAATTTTATCTTGTGCCTTTGGACTTTGTGGAGTTCTTAAGGGGCTGAGAGCATAGGGGAAACTGAGGTACAATCCAGCACACTCAGGCTTTCCCAACTGTGTGTGTTCTAAAGGACAGGCACACCCTTTGAAAATAGCAGAGGGGAGTGTATATTTTATTGTCGTTACTGCTAAACTACAAGCTATAGTTGAGGAATCAAGAAACCCAAGAAGTTTGTACCTATTCGTTGTTGACCTATAGGTGAGATTTTGACTTTCTCTGCTTTGAAGCAGCATTTCCCAGGGGATTGTGATTATATGCACCTGAACTATTCCTTGTTGTTTGCTTTACTTTCAAGGAGCAAGAAGATCAGAACAATCTGTTTTTATCCTGGCTTCAGGCCAACTTTACTTTGCTCTTCTCTAGAAAAGAAGAAGCCATTGTTTATAGCTTGGCCTGAGCTCTGTTATTGATATTTACCCTGAAGAGAGAGACAGAATTGACTTCTGAAAGGGGAGAGGAAGAGGTCTTGGGCAAGGCAGGATTTGAAAAATAACCAAGTCAAACTGTTGGTTTTTGTTCAGGGCCAATGAATAGGAACTCGATTGCAACCATGGACATAGTCTACCCCAGCCCTGCACCAGCAGCTAATAAAAAGCTGGCAGTAGAGCGAGTCAAAAGTGGAAAAACAATGTTGTGGAAAGTGCAGATGCTGTTCTGTTTTGCAGGGGCTGACATTTTTTTCATTTTTCTCAAGTTATTTTGGAATAAAAACTTGAATTTCTTTCCCCCGTTTTTGTACCCTCCTCCATCCCATCCCTTTTTTCTGGGGGAAAAGGGACACAGAGTACAATAAAATGAATAATGGCTAAGGAGTGTTATTCACTTTTGGGGTTGTAGGGTTTTTTACACTTTTCTCTTTGCTACGCTAACTTCACAACTTCCCCAACTTCAGAGACGTTAGATTGGCTTTTATAAAAAAAACAAACTAATCCTGTCACACTGTGGCTTTTTCCAAAGTGCTGAAAGGGGTAGTGAGGGTTTGATCAAATATGTGACCTCATTCACACCCTGTGCATTATTGCAAATTAATAACAACTCACTGGTCAATAGCATCATGGTGAAACGTACATAGCAACATTCTATGTAAAGTAATGAATTCCCCATGTATGATATTATCTCTACTGGGTTTGAACATGTGGTGAGTAGGCAGAAGTTGTTAAACAGCTGAATCCTAAGCAAAGGAAGGTGCATTTACCTCAAAATTTACACAAGTAGTAAACGTGGTTCTTGGGACAGGAAGGGTATATCTAGACAATGTTCTTTTTTCGAAAGGAGATATGCAAATTTGGTGCTAATTTGCATATCCTCTTCCAATCATTTTTTCGGAAGTGAAAACAGTTTAGACAGGGTGGTGTGTGTGGTGTGGTGTGTTTTGTTTTTTGGTTTTTTTTTAAAGATCCCTTCTTCCTTAAAAATGAGGTATACGGGGTTCTTTTGAAAAAAAACTCATCTAAGCTGCTTTCGCTTTCAAAAAACTGCTTTCAAAAAGTGATCAGAAGAAGATATTCAAATTAGCACTGAATTTGCGTATCTCCTTCCGAAAAAGGAACGTACCCAATGAGAAGGTACACTGTTTCATCAAAGAAAAGACAGATACCTCTAGCCAAGTGTCAACTGATGATTGCCAATCTACTTAAGTGGCCATGCTTTATCAGTAAATGGGGCTAGGACAGATCAATCTGCATTTTAATGGAACATGATACCACTTTCACCACAACTCCAAAGAGTAACTGGACTACAAAAGTGAGAGGGCAACAACGCCCCTGGTTATCTATCTTGCTCTCTCCTTCACCGAAGATGACAAAAGAACCTACTTTTTGACTTTGGTACGGATCCTGATAGGAAAAGGTGGTTAGCAATATTGCTGGGAACATGTAGTAAGGGTTTTCACTTAGACTTTGTTCAAGTTGTTAATTGTAGGTACTAAAAAGTGTTTATCTTTATATTCACTTCAAAATCTTAAAAGTAAAAAATGGTTACAAGAGAAATAAAGGTATATCTCAAAGTAGTTAAACTTGTGTTATCCTTTAATCAGCACTGAGCCATTACTACATTTAAAATGAACTGATTGGTAACTCCAGTTAAAGTAGTGAGCCCTTGACTTTTGACACTTCACAGGAGTAATGGACCCTTACTATCAGAACTGTCCAGGAAAGGACAGCTTTGGGGAAAATGTCAGGACTGGTAGTGTGGTAGTCAACCTGCAAGTAGTAATCAAGGTGGAACCAGAGTGGGACTAGTGTGGTGCTGACTGGCAACTGGGCTCAGAGTTACTGGACCAGGGCTGCAGCTATACACAGACACGCAGGCTGTGACCTGCGAGTTGCTAGTGAGCATCCTAGCTTGGGAGCTACAGCAGCCAAGCTCTGAGAGGCTTCCGGTAGCAGGACAGGAGTGTTACCACCCCTTACAGGTCTGAATCTCATTTTTTGTGACATTTTCTGTTTGTTAAAAGAAGTCACTTGTCAAAGTTTTGAATGCAGAAATTGTGACCTGCTCTAGATGGGTGCAATTAACATATAGCAAACTGTTACTGGCCTGGATGAAAAGGATTATTTAAATTCTTCCCTGGTTGTATAATGGAGCGCACACTTTCATTTCTGTGAATGAGGGCTGCTTAATGGATGTGTCTTGCGTAAGAGGTGGCTGCACTTTTGTAGTAAGGAAAGCAATGCTCAATTAGCAAAAAATTTTGGGATCCAGTTAGATGAAAGGCTACATGCATGTCAGATTATTTAGGAACATAATCTGAACACTGCATTCATAAAATTACAGGACAGAATATAATCAAGGAATAACAGGTTTCACTATTGCAAAGATAAGGGTGTAATAAATCCTGTATTCTGTAGCACAAAGTACACAATTAGTTGTACTGATGCCCATAGCTGCAATAGAATGCGCATAAAATATTAGGGTGGGCATGTTTCCCAGTCATTGACCTGGGACAAAGAACGCACCCCTTACCTCCCAATTCCTCAGCAACACCTTGAACTCTGGCACAACTCTTCTGTGACCTACACAATGTCAGCCAAAACCCGTAGAACACTTTGATTCTTACACATGTGATATTTGATCTTCTGTCACAAATCACACTGAAAGCCTAGCCTACATAGTATAGTTCCCTCCAGCCTGCTTTGCAAGTGACAAGCTATAAACGCTTATAAATATGCAAGTGATTACATGGCTCTAGAAATAAGGGTGATTGCACACCTTCCTTCCATGCTAGTGTTCCAGTAGTAGGTGAGGGAAAAGCAGGCTAAAAGATGCCATTTAATAATAATTCACTCTGTCATCTGAGGCCTTTAAACAGGTTTAAAATCAAAGCTGACGCTGTCATACCCCAGGGCTACGTCTAGACTAGCATGATTTTACGCAAATGCTTTTAACGGAAAAGTTTTTCCGTTAAAAGCATTTGCGGAAAAGAGCATCTAGATTGGCTCGGACGCTTTTCCGCAAAAGCACTTTTTGCGGAAAAGCGTCCTTGCCAATCTAGACGTGGTTTTGCGCAAGAAAGCCCGAATCGCCATTTTCGCCATCGGGGCTTTTTTGTGCATAACAGTTTTTAGCTGTCTACATTGGCCCTCTTGCGCAAAAACATTTCCAGAAAAGGGCTTTTGCCCGAACGGGAACGTTAAAGCATTTGCACAAGAAGCACTGATTTCGGACAATAGAACGTCAGTGCTTTTGTGCAAAATCAAGCTGCCAGTGTAAACAGCTGGCAAGTTTTTGCACAAAAGCGGCTGCTTTTGCAGAAAATCTTGCCAGTCTAGACGCAGCCCTGCAGTCTGATTGCATACATTTCAGAGCAATAGCAGCTTAGGGAGGGCAACTTCTAAATCTCTTTCAAAATCATGATACATGGTTTCCACTGCTACAGCATCAAAATCCAAGTCCCTTTATTCCTAGTGCCATTTGGAGCCAGGACTTTGGGGAGATGTAGCTACGCATGGCCATCTTTTCCCCACCCCAGACTGGCATCCACAGCATTTCCCATTTAAGCAGGCTCCAGGTTTCTTCCAGAAAGAGAAATGCAGCAGTAGCTGTCAGCAGCACAGGGGGAAGGGAAGACAAGTGGAGACTTTTCATGTCCCAGCCCTGCAAGGCAGACTCCTCCAGGGCAAATGTGGCCAGGAAAGACATCTCCACATTCCATATCACCAGGGGCAGCCTCAAGAGTCCCTGTGGTGTTGGCTATTCTAAACTCTATGCTGTTTTTTTGGGGGGTGGGGGAAGGGAGATAACTGACAGGGGAGGTAAAAAAAGGGTGACTGAGCACAGCCTAGGTGCTAGATCAGCTCATAGGGGAGGATGAGGATCAGAACTTCAATAGCGAGTCCAGAAACTTTGCCCGAAGCTATGGGAGCAGGCAGCATGGTGAGGATGGAAGTTAGGGGAGCAGACAGTATGGCAGAAAGATGAGTTAAGGCAGAAGCCAGGAGACCATATGTCTAGGGCCAGATGACTTGAGGGAAGGCGGGGCGGGGGGACAAAGGGTCACTTAGGAAGGTGGTTCCTCAAGTAAGGTCCTCTCATAGCAGAAACAACACCTGCACCTGCCAAATCCTCTCTAAAACAGCTTGGTGAGGATCAGATCCTCATTTTAAATAGAGCTAGAGCGAGGCTCATTATACATCAGGAAACCTGTCTCAGAGGGGTAACCATGTTAGTCTGTATCTGTAAAAACATCCATGCATCTGTCCAAGTGGTTTTGCCCATAAGCTCATCCTCAGATAAATCTGTTTGTCATTAAGGCTGCATCAACACTGCAGTGCTATTTCGGGATACCAGAGTGTCCTGAAATAACTATCCTGTGTCTTCACAGCAAGCCCATTATTTTGAAATATAACAGGCTCATCTGAGCAGGAAGTAGGGTAAAAAAACTGGGTTTATTTTGTTGGGGCAGGATAGTGTTTTTGCATAATGGCAGGTTAGGTATGATATTGATGGTCTTTAAAACAGTTACTAAAGCGGTTTAGGTTGCAGACAAGGGATGGATCAAAAACGAACAGTAAATGTGCAGATACGGCAGTGATGTGGCATGTAAGAGCTCAGGTATGTGGAGGTAGTTGGAGACTGCTTATCTAATAAATAAAACAAACTCACTCCACAGAACTGCCAGAGTTCAGAATCCTAGAAAGAGTTTGTCCTAGGTTTACTTCTGTACATGGATGATGGTTCAGAGGCAGGCTGGGGACAGTGGGCAATTTTTCCTGCCCAGTACAAAGATGATCATCAAGCAGAACTTATAGTCTATCATTACTATAAATATTCATCATTGTCATAATTCTTTACTGCCTTCACTTCACGTAAAATGGTTGTATCTTATCAAACAAAAATGCAGCATTTTTAAAATTTAAGTATCCCTTAAATAAATCCCTGCTTCTTTTGATGACAAGTTGGATTTAATTGAACAGGGTTTCTCAGAGCTCTGACAGATCTTTAATACGTGAAATATTATTTTCTGATCAAGGAAAAAGACACAGTATTCATTTTCTCCAGCACAAAGGACCTCACTGAGAGAAATCTAAGCATTGAAATATCTGGGCTTGTTAACGTAAGTCCTACGATGCAGACTTTAAAACATCAGTTCTTTGCTGAAAGATGTAAAATTATATTAAAATGTAACAGGCTCTTAGGTTTTTTCTTTCCATTGGTTGTAGGGTTTTTTTGTCGTGTTTTGCACAGCTTATGCTTACCCAGTGGCAATTTTTCCCCTTATAGATACAGGATTTGGATCCTTTCTATAGGAAAACTTGAACAACTCAATTTGATTTTTCTGATGCTGGGTTCAAGTCTCAGTGCAGACTTACTCTTCTAATAAAGAAAAAAAAAATTAGGCAGGGGTGGGCAATAAGGTGGTAGTGGTTCACCTGCAGATACGGGTGCTTGCAGCTCTCACTGGCTGCAGATCACCGTTCCTAGCCGATGGGAGCTGCGGAAAGCAGTGTGGATTGAGACACCACTTTCCACAGCTCCCCCTGGCTGGGAACATCAATCTGTGGCCAACAGGCACTGCGATTACCCATGTTTGTGGAGGCACAGGTGAATACACTGGCAGTGGCCTGCCAGGAGCTAACCCTGGCAAACTAGATCTGCCCACTGTGGAGTTAGAGCAATCAATGTGCAAGTCCTGGCATTAAAACCTTTCAAAAATCATCTTCCCTTTCTTTGCCTCATTGATCGCTGGATCAGTTTAGTTGATCCAAATTCAGATGCTGCAGGCCAGCTCATCAGACCAAAAGTGTAAGCAAATAAATATTTTCTCCTTACTTTTGACTTCACATTTCTGATATTTATTTATTCTATTGAAGTTTGAAACTTGTTGTAAGATTGTCTTCTACAATTATCCCTCACCAAGGGATGGCTCATAAATTTCACCATTCCAATAGTGGATTTGGAAATCCCTGTTTCATACATCTTTCTGAGTCAGTTCCTTCCTGTTTCCCCATCAGTGATGGCTGGTGTCCAAACTAAGGGGGAGGCTATAGTTAGCGAGCAGTTCTCCACCTCTGTATGTACATATGTGCACAATCTTATTTTCAAAGTGGAAAAACTGAGCCACCATAGTAGTGATCGTCATTTGGAAGCATTTTTAGTGAAGTGTAAGGGAGGGTACTGAGTAAATGGTAAGAAAAAGGGCCACTGTCTTCTACAGCCTCACTCCCTCACCCTCACTCTCACTCGTTCTTCATCTCTCCATTGCTCTATGCTTCCTCGGATCTGAAATCTCTTCCACCTGACAACCCTGAGTTGAGAATTGCTTTGCTCTCCCTTCCAGAAATGCACAGAAAATCCCCCATAGCTTACACCATTCCTCTTAGTCCAGCTCCGAAAAACTACCCCTTTCCATGCTGCAGAGCTGACAGGGAAGAATTTTGGGGGCAAGAAGCATGTGCAGGGAGTGCCAGGGCTAGTCTGTGCTATAGGGACTGTAGTGCTATAGTTAAGATGGCATAACACTGCAGTGTAGACCCAGTTTACAACCTCAAAAGGAGTTTTTTTCCATTAGGAAAACCCCCTCTCTGAGCTTTTCTCCAAGCCCTAAATTCTAATAACCCTCCAGTCCCGTATCCTCCCATCCATCCTGCTCAATTAATTATGCAGCCCCCAACACCCACATCAGCTTTGTCTAAGTTGACAGACACATTGTTCCATCAATGTGACTTTGTCTGTGCAGCGAGTTAGATAGGCATAACTATGGCACTTGGGTGTGGATTTTTCATTCCCTTGAACACCATAGCTATGTTGGCCTAAGTTTTAAGGTCAGGCTCTGGGTGTTTGCCACTTTGGGGCAGATGGGAATTGGTACCTCCCTTCAGAAGCCTGCATTCCTTCCACTCTGTCACCTTTTCAGGGCAAATTTAGCCCCCATTGAAGCTAGCCTTTCCATGAAGGCAAAATTTCCAGGCTTCACAAGTGGAGTGTGTGGTGTTTAATGCTACCCAAGGGAAAACCTGCCTTGGTTGACTGCCTTCTCTCATTCCCACCTTCTGGGGAAGAACAACCAATAAGGGCTGCTTCAGAAGATGGGCACAGCTCTCTCCCCTCTCCCTTCAGGAGTCCTAATAGTGTGTGGTGGAGGCGGGAGGGGAGGTAGAAGCAAAACAATCCAGCAGCCAGCTCTGATCCTTTCCTTCCTCCCCTTCTGTGAACAATGGAACAGTCTGCTCCATCTTCCCCTTCCTCCATTCAACCCCAGAGGGGAAAGGGGAGAAGAGAAAGCCATTGCAGCTGCCCCTCCAGGTCTGGGGAAGAGGAGGGAAGAGACCCCCAAAGCTGCAGGAGCAGCAGTGGTGCACTAGGGAGCAGGGGGCATATGTGTGGCTGGGAGTGGGCAGCCTAATTGCTGATAGGACAAGAAAGGCAAAGCTGATGTGGGTGTTGGGGGCTGCATAATTAATTGAGCAGGAGAGATGGGAAGATATGGGACTGAAGGGGTATTATTAATTAGAATTTAGGGCTTGGAGAAAAGCTGAACACTCACTATGAGGCAATATTTTATACATCGCATAGCATCTCAAAGTTAAATGCTTAAATACCTTGGAGGTCTGGGCTTACATCCCTCCCCCATCTTCTGATAAGTCGCAATAACGGACTATGAGCAATACTTGAAATATGGCTTGGTAGCTCTTTATATATTGACTTATATACTGTATGTGGCACCTATTTAAACATTCTAGGCTATCTACAGTAAATGCATACAGCATCTCCCCATGTTGCAGTTTGTTACAGCATAACTTTAAAATGGCAAGGCTGGTTAGTTTGCTTGAAAGTAATGCGGATATGTGACTTTGCAAACTTGCAATCCTCTGTTCAGCTAAAGCATGTTGGTAGGTATAAACCAAGTCCAGAATTTTGATTGACATGTTCCACTCTTAAGATTCTTATAATTTGGGATTACTTTTTATATGGCACCTCCAAAGAAGCAAAGCAGGTTGCCTTGACAACTTGTTACTGTGCATTTTTATCCTTGTTAAAGCATTTGCTTTCTGTTGCTAATTCCTCCACCTCCTGCCTCATTAGGTGAAATTTCCTAGTCTAGACAAGTCTTTTAGAGGAATGAGTTGTTTTATCCAGTTCAATTAAGTGCTGTTTAAAAACATGTTAGCAGGTAATGTAGACAGGCGTGTCACCCTAACCACATATTAGCTTATGATTGGCCATGGTACTCCATCTATTTCTAATGCACCCATTATAAAGACAATATAGAGGGTATCCTTCTCCTTCCACCTCCTGCCTCTGCCAGAACTACCTGAATCATCAGCAGAGAGGGAATTTGTTTGGGTTCTTTAGAAATGTTCTTGTACTTTACACAACTGAGAGAGTAGCTGAGCCATGCATTATATTTCTATATAAATATGGAACTTTATTCCTTCTGGAAAATAAGTCCAGAGAGGGCATTTTGCAGAGGGGTGTGATTAACAGGTGTCTTTTAGGCAATACTTAGTCCTAAATGTTTCTTTAAAATACATACAGGGATAGAAGTCTCAAAGGAATTGGAATTTCAGAAACATTCCATTGAGAGGAGGTGGGGCTGATAGAAGAGGAGCATCTGCCTTCCTGTTGAGCAATTAGTGGCATCCATTTCAAATTATGCCAGCAGAGAAATACTCATAACTGTGTCTAACGATACAGAGGCACAGGAAAACAGGGTTTTTTCAAGTTGGGTTTTTTCCAAAATGCCCTCTGGCTGACACTCAGCTTTCAGAATCTCACCTGGTGTCCTATATTAAACTGCCTGTAATTCAAAGAAGAAGAAATGCTACAAATGGCTATTATTGGGCGTTGAACAGCTAAAGCTGCTCTTTGGAGTTTCCAGAAATCCTGCCATCTGGCTAAATCCTGCAGTCCACCTACCCCCAAAAAATCCAACTGAAGTCAAAGATTTTCCTAAGGAAAGTGTAGTTCGTTTATAGTACATTAAAGCCTGTTAAACAAGCTTAACAAATGCAAAAAGTATGAAGGCACTGAAATAACTGTCATCCTCTATCTCACACAGGCAAAATTCTGATGGTCAGTGGGCATTTGAGTTGTGCAGGCCACATCTCCCCAGGAAATGAAGGTGTAACTATAGGAAGGGTAGACATACCCATGCTGGCTTGGCTTTACCAAGCATAGGTAAACAAGTGATAGCCAGGACTTCAGCACAGGCAAGCAACAAGCCTGCTGGGGACTCCTATTTGCCTGTGTTAAGCAAGTGCCACCACAGCTTCATTGTTCTCGTTACCCAGGCTAGCTAAAATAAAGCTCTTCATCTGTAGTGTGAACATAACCACCAGTCTGCAGCTGTGGACATACAGTATTAAAATGTGTCAGTGTATAATGGAGAACTTCGGGGGCAGGGCCAGTGGGGGAAGGACACACGGCAAAAACCGGAAAGGAGGCCTTTGGGCTATTGTTTGATACCATTAGTGAGCAAATAATGGTCAGCCATCTGTTAAGATACTTCATAACCCAAATGTCTAAAAAAACAAAGTCTAACATATATGTAGGAACAGATCTTCCAATGGGGAAGGGACAAAAGGGGCAGCTGCCCCAGAGCCCAGCAAGTTAAAAGGTACCAGAGTTCCTAGCTGCCACCACAGCTGCAGCACAGTTGGAGCCCTGCACCCTTTAAATCACCACAGGAGCCCCAAACATCACATCTCAGCCCCACACCTTCTGCAGACCCCTCCCACCTTGCCCAGGGCCCAGCAAAGTCTTTTCAGCTGTCCTGGGTAGGAAGGGAAAACAGAAATACAATAGACCTGAAGATGTACAGTGTGGCCAACTGTTGTCATATTTTTAAGTGCCAACTCCTGGAACTTCATCTTTGTGACAATCTCAACTTACACTTATAAATGAAAAATCTCTAGCCTTCACAGCTATGTAGAAAAAGCTTGAAAATGTGACAAGTGAATCTGAAAAGCTTTGTTTATTTTTATTTTCCCTCTGATTTTTGAGCCTATTACTTTTTAAAAATGCTAATATTTGTACGCCAATTTTGAAACACAGAATTATGAGCAACTTGACACAATGCTTTGTGGCAATAAGGAAACGTTTTAAATATTATATCAGCAACTTTTGGGTTCCTTCATACAGTGCCAGAGTTGTTAGGTAGTTTTCCAATTTTCTCTTTACATGGGTGATCCATGACACATCATGGTGCAGGAAATTTGGGCAAGTGTGCACTATGGGCCAGATCAAAGGGGCAGTGATTGGTCCAGTGGGGGGTCTATTTGTATCATAAAGATGTGGTAAATCATCTGCTGATCACTCCCCGTTAACTCGGTACAGCATCTCAACGAGAAGCACATGTTCTTCCCTCAACACACTGCTGCAAAGAGACTGTGGAAAGTAGTTCTAAGCACATTAATTTCAGCTACATTAGTTGCTTAGCTGAAGTTGCATAACTTAGCTTGATCTTCTTCTGTAGTTTAGACAAGCCCTCTGTATGCAGTACAATGAGTTTCAAAGCACTCTTCCACTGAAACAAGCCTGCACTAGACAGTATTTTTATTAAAGATGATGCATGAAATAATAGGTGAGACTTTCTCCTTCCTCTTCCTCTGGAATATTCTTTTGTAGCCATAGTGAGACATGGTGGTAGGGTGACATCTAAGCAGAGATCCCGGACGTTATTCTCTGCTGAGCCAGGGACCCTTTTGGGGGCATTAAATAGAAGGCAGGGGCAATTATCAGCTCCCTGAGTTTTCAGGGTCAGACTTTGAAAAGTTTTTTTTTTCTTTTTCTTTTCAAACAGTTGAGGGGATAGTTCAGTTTCCTGGCTGCTGTTCGTAAGATGTCTGGGGCTACATCTAGACTGCAGGCTTCTTTCAGAAGAAGCTTTTCCAGAAGAGGAGATTTGGAAGTTTTTTTCAGAAGATAGAGTCCATACTGCAAAAGCACATTGAAAAAGCAGACTGCTTTTTCAAAAGAAGTATCCACACTGAATGAATGCTCGATCTCAAATTTAAACTGATTACTATGGATGGAATGGCCACCAGGTAACCTGTACTACTTCCTCTTTCCTCTTCTGAAAATTCCCTCTTTCCCCATCCACACACACGTTTTGCAAAAGAGCTATTTTGGAAAAAGGCTTCTTCCTTGTACAAAGAGGATTACCAATACCGGAAAAACCCCTGTGTTCTTTCAATTTTCTTTTGAAAGCATGCAGTTGCAGTGTAGTTGCAATTGAAGGGTTTTTTTTGGTTTTTTTGGTTTTTTTTGAAAAAAGGCCATTTTCTGAAAAAATTCTAGTGTATACATATCCTGGGTGTCCCCAAGAGCATACCCATGCTCCGTTTCTCTCTCCCCTTCCCCCCCCCCCATACCTGCTGCATCTTCACTTTGTTTGACTGCTGCTATTATGAATAGACAGTCTCTTGGGCACACTAGGGCCTACACTTGCCATCCCTTAGAGGAGGACATGTATGATATTGTGATAGATGGGAAGTACAACTGGCCAGCAACAAAGGAATAAATGTTTTGTCAGATGCACACACTGATTACATGGAATGGGGTGGAGGACTTGAACTGCTCTCATTTCTAGGAGTTTTAGGTAATGTTTACTTAGGACAAATGTGGTTTTTGAGGACAGAAATATTTTCAAGTTGTCTGTTTCATCTGAAAAATTCCCAATCCCAAAAGGTCATGGTGCAGACTCTAATGGGACTACTCAGTACCTTTCTAAAGCTGCTGCCATTTTGTTTATCTGCATTGCAGGACACCTTTAATGAAATATTAAAGGTTGAGATTTAAACCCACAGAAGCCAGGGCATTTAGATCAAATTACTTCACTACTTTGTTCCTTTTCCTTTCATCTCTCCTTGCTTTCAATTTCTCTCCATCTCTGCTTTAGTCTGTATTCCTGTTTACCCCTTCCTCCCTCTACTTCCTGTGTCTCTACTCACTCATGAACACATTAGGACAGAATAATTCCTAACAACGGTCTGTCATTTTAGCCATGTGTAGCTGTTAAACTACAAGCAACTATATTTTTACACTTTTGTCCTGTAACTCATTCAGGACATAAGCATTTATCCAAGCAGAGAGAGGGTAAGTTTAGAAGATAGGATACACAAAGAACAAGTTAAAAGTCACTTAGGAAAGTTAGATGTCAGCAAGTCACCAGGTCCTGATGAAATGCATCCCAGGATACTCAAGGAGCTGATAGAGGAGGTATCTGAGCCTTTAGCTATGATCTTTGAAAAATCATGGCAGACAGGGGAGATTCCAGAAGACTAGAAAAGGGCAAATATTGTGCCCATCTATAAAAAGGGGAATAAGAACAACCCAGGAAACTATAGACCGGTCAGTTTAACGTCTGTCCCAGGGAAGATAATGGAGCAGGTAATTAAGGAAATCCTATGCAAACACTTGGAAGGTAATAAAGTGATAGGGAATAGCCAGCATGGGTTTATGAAGAACAAGTCATGCCAAACTAATCTGATAGCTTTCTTTGATAAGATAATGAGCCTTGTGGATAAGGGAGAAGCGGTGGATGTCATATACCTAGACTTTAGTAAGGCATTTGATACGGTCTCGCATGATATTCTTATTGATAAACTAGGCAAATATAACTTAGATAGGGCCACGATAAGGTGGGTGCATAATTGGCTGGATAACCGTAGTCAGAGAGTTGTTGTTAACGGTTCTAAATCCTGCTGGAAAGGGATAACAAGTGGAGTTCCTCAAGGGTCTGTTTTGGGACCCGTACTGTTCAATATCTTCATCAATGATGTAGATATTGGGATAGAGAGTACGCTTATTAAGTTTGCAGATGATACCAAACTGGGTGGGGTTGCGACTTCTTTGGAGGATAGGGACATAATTCAAAATTACCTTAGCAAGTTAGAGAAATGGTCAGAGGTAAACAGGATGAGGTTTAATAAAGAGAAATGCAAAGTGCTCCACTTAGGAAGGAACAATCAGTTCCATACATACAAGATGGGAAGCGACTGTCTAAAGGAGCATGGCGGAAAGGGATCTAGGGGTCATAGTGGACCACAAGTTGAATATGAGTCAACAGTGTGATGCTGTTGCAAAAAAAGCAAATATGATTCTAGGTTGTATCAACAGGTGTGTTGTAAGCAAAACTCGTGAAGTCATTCTGCCTCTCTACTCTGCACTAGTTAGGCCTCAGCTGGAGTACTGTGTCCAGTTCTGGGCGCCACATTTCAAGAAAGATGTGGAGAAATTGGAAAGGGTACAGAGAAGAGCGACAAGAATGATTAAAGGTCTAGAGAACATGACCTATGAAGCCAGGCTTCATGAACTGGGCTTGTTTAGTTTGGAAAAAAGAAGATTAAGGGGGGACATGATAGCGGTTTTCAAATATCTAAAAGGGTGTCACAAGGAGGAAGGAGAAAATTTGTTCCTCTTGGTTTCTGAGGACAGGACAAGGAGTAATGGGCTTAAAGTGCAGCAGGGGAGGTTTAGATTGGACATTAGGAAAAAATTCCTAACTGTCAGGGTGGTCAAATATTGGAATAAATTGCCAAGGGAGGTGGTGGAATCTCCCTCTCTGGAGATATTTAAGAACAGGTTAGATAGACATCTGTCAGGGATGGTGTAGGTGGAGCTTGGTCCTGCCTTGAGGGCGGGGGGCTGGACTCGATGACCTCTTGAGGTCCCTTCCAGTCCTATTATTCTATGATTCTATGATTCTATCCAACTGCATGTCCTATTACAACAGCAGGCAAAGACCCTAATGTATAAAAAACATGATCAGAAATAAGGGTGGGAGAGAGGAAGAAACTGAAGAACACATGGGGTTGAATGGGATGAACTTACAAACAAGCCAATCTTTTATATCAGAATGTCTTGACTTTGTGGGTTTCAATCACGACATCACAGATTTTCAGTTTTGAAGAATGTAGAAGTTGAATCAAACCTTGGAGCACTACGTGGAAATTTTAGAAAGTAGAACATATGCACAAGTAAGCTGATACCAGAGAATGCCTGTGGATCACCTCTCTTCTTTGGACTGATCCACTCCACCTAAAGGAGAGATTGATGAAACATCATTTCCTATCCGTTGGTCTTGCCTTCTTGCCAGAACTCTCGGTCCTCAGCTTCTCCAAGTGAATGAGAGGCATGGTGTGGAGGATGTCCATCTCTGATGCTGCTTTTTTTTTTTTTTTAACTGGATGCTTAACTTTGCAAAAAGGGAATTCCCTTTTTGCATGGAGCCTCTTCCTTTCAATGGGAGATTAAAGGGGAGGTGTCACTGCTGACAGCAGTGGAGATAGCAGCAGGAGCCAGGAGGCTTTACAGACATGGTTTTAGTTCTGTTGACTAAAATCCAAAAATAGTCACATCAATATTTCTTTTTTTTATCCACACTCTCCAAACTACAAGAGCACTATGCCTTTTTAGAACCTTCCTGTGTTACTGGTGCTATTTATGGATTTAAAGTCATATGCATTGATGTCAGGCAAAGTGGCATGCAGCAAAATGTCAAGAAAGCACTGATTAAAGCTGAATTCAACCTGGTGCCTGAGTCAGATCTGATGGCTCCGACTGTTCTTTCTTTCCTTGATGGCAGGGAGTCATTAGCTATTACAATGCCTTTATTGTTGACATGTAAAGAACTAAATGGTTGAGTTGGGAAAAATTTTTAGCTCAATCAGCACTGGAATAAATCACTTGCACCCATCAGTCTAAGGGTAAGTCTACACTGTGCAGCTTTTAACCACAGCCTATGAAGAGGGTTGACTTTGTTTGCAGCAGAGCATTCTTGCTGACAGAGCAAAACCTAGAAAACTTTGTTCATGGTGGACTGTAGTGAGTCACCTTGGCCTCCTACTGACTTGGAAGGGGAAATGCTCCCCAAGACCCCCTTGTGGGTAGTGCCAGAGAAACCCAGCTCTATAGAGAAAAACCTCCCTTCAGGAAGTTGAAGGCTGCTATCAAACTGCCCTCACTCTTCTTCAAACTAAATAAGCCCAGATCCCTCAGTCTCTCCTCATAGGTCATGTGCTCCAGCCCCCTAATCATTTTGGTTGCCCTCTGCTGGACCCTCTCCAATGTGCCCACATTCTTTCTATAATGGGGGAGCCCAGAACTGGACACAATACTCCAGATGTGGCCTCACCAGTGTCAAAGGGGAATAATCACTTCTCTAGATCTGCTGGAAATGTTCCTCCTAATGCACCCCAATATGCCATTAGCCTTCTTGGCTACAAGGGCACAATGACTCATATCCAGATTCTCATCCACTGTAATCCCCAGGTCCCTGTCTGCCGAACTGCTACTTAGCCAGTTGGTCTATCCCGTAACAATGCCTGGGATTCTTCTGTCCCAAGTGCAGGACTCTGCACTTGTCTTCGTTGAACCTTCTCAGATTCCTTTTAGTCCAATCCTCCCATTTGTCTAGGTCACTCTGGACCCTATCCCTACCCTCCAGCATATCTAACTCTCTACCTAGCTTTGTGTCCTCTGCAAACTTGCTGAGGGTGCAATCTATCCCCTCATCCCAGGTCATTAATAAAGATGTTGAACAAAACCGGCCCTAGAACCGATCCTTGGGGCACTCTGCTAGAAACCGACTGCCAGCCAGACATTGAGCTATTGATCACTACCTGTTGAGCCCAACAATCTAGCCAGGTTTCCAGCCACCTTAGTCCATTTATCCAATTTATACTTCCCCTAAATTGCTGGCAAGAATATTGTGGGAGACTGTATCAAAAGCTTTGCTAAAGTCAAGGTATATACACTAACTTCCCCTTGCCCACAGAGCCAGTTATTTATCATAGAAGCTAATCAGATTGGTCAGGCATGATTTGCCCTTGGTGAATCCATGTTGACTGTTCCTGATCACTTTCCCTTCTTCCAAGTGCCTCAAAATGGATTCCTTGAGGATCCCCCTCCATGATTTTTTTTCCCCCAGGGACTGAGGTAAGGCTGACTGGTCTGTAGTTCCCTGGATTGTCCTCCCTCTGCCCCCTCCCCCCACCTTTTTGGTTTTGTGGTTTTTTTTTTTAAGATTGGGCACTATACTTGCCTTTTTCCAATTGTCTGGGACCTCTCCCAATCTCCACGAGTCTGCAAAGATAATGGCCAAAGGCTCTGCAATAATATTTGCCAACTCCCTCAGTACCCTCGGATACATTAAATACGGACCTATGGATTTGTGTAGGTTTAGCTTTTCTAAATAGTTCTTAACCTGTTCTTTCTCCACTGAGGGCTGCCCACCTCCTTTTTATACTGCATTGCCTAGTGCAGTTGTCTTCACAGAGCAGGTCAACTCCCAGACTGAGGCAAAAAGCATTGCGTACTTCAGTTTTTCCCACATCTGTCACTAGGTTACCTCCCTCATTATCAGTAAGGGCCACACTCTCCCTAATCACCCTCTTATTGCTAACAAGCCTGTAGGAAACCTTTCTTGTTACCTTTACATCCCTTGCTAGCTGCAATTCCAATTGTTTTTGCCTTCCTGATAACTCTCCTGCATTCTTGAGCAACGTATTTATACTCCTCCCTAGTCATCTGTCCAAGTTTCCACTTCTTGTAAGCTTCACTAGGGAAATCCTTGGTGAGCTTAATCTGGTCGCCTACCATATTTGCTTTTCTTACTGCACATCAGGATGGCTTGTTCCTGTGACTTCAGTAAGGCTTCTTTAAAATACGTCCAGCTCTCCTGGACTCCTTTCCCCTTCATGTTAGCATACTAGGGGTTGACAGAGTTGAGTTAGCAGGTAACTTGAGTGGAGGACCGCTATTTATGGAGTCAGTTCAAGGAAGCTGTTCTGTGTATGCAGGATCATAAAGGAGGTTTTGAAACACTTAGTATGAGATGCTGATAAATGGACAGACTGGCATCACTGGTGGAAGAGAGGGACTGTGGAGGTACGTCTACACTGCAGGCTTTTTGCGCAAGAACTGTTTTGCACAAGAATTTCTGTGCAAGAATTTGTGCAGAAAGAGCACGTCCACACTGCACGTGTGCTTTTGTGCAAGAGCGTCCATGGCAGTGTGGACGCTCTCTTGCGCAAGAAAGCTCTGATGGCCATTTTAACCATAGGGGTTTCTTGCACAACAGAGGTTTCTTTTTGTGCAAGAAGCCCTCTTTTCCAACATTTTGCTGTAAATTTACTTGCGCAAGAACCCATGTGAAGTGTAGACACTCTGTAACTTTTTGCACAAGAATGGCCGTTCTTGCACAAAAAGCCTGCAGTGTAGACATAGCTTGGATGTGTGGGACAGGCAAAACAGGTCGGGAGAGACATGGTTGTCAATCATCTTGAAGATGATGAAAAGAAGCTTGGATAACTTGGGGTAGGATTTGGATGGGGTAATATAGCTAGAGACAGGCAAGGAGATGAACTTAGTAGCGCTGTGTTTTTTTGTGGCTTGATGGGGGGGGCTATTTGGATGACCGCGATAGAAAGGATGAGTTGACAATAATTTAAGATGAAGTCTGGAGGAGTGCTGGCTGTCTGGACAGGAAGAAATCAGTGGATCATGGAAACGTTATGTAAAAATGAATGTCAACTTTTGGAAGCACAGGAAAAGAAAGATAGGGGTCAAAGGTGAAACCCTGCCTTCTGGCTGGAGCAATGTGACAGAAACTGGGCTTGCATGTGGAAGGTGTATTTCACCTGTGTTAAATAACCAGTGATAAAATCCTAGTGCGGGTGGAAGGACTCATTGCTTTAAGATACATCAATTGCTTGAGAAACACTAACTCCTCTCCACTCCCCGGCTGTGTCCAGACTCAGGGGTTTTTTCGGGAAAAGTAGCCTTTTTCCGAAATAACTTCCCCTGCATCCAGACTCAACCCGCGTTCTTTCGAAATTAAATCGAAAGAACGCGGCTTTTCTTTCGATGGCGGTAAACCTCATTTCACGAGGAAGAACGCCTTCTTTCGAAAGTTCCTCTTTCGAAAGAAGGTGTTCTTCAATGTAAATAGGGCTTCTTCGAAAGAGAGCATCCAGACTCACTGGATGCTTTCTTTCGAAAAAGCAAGCCGCTTTTTCGAAAGTTCAACGTGCAGTCTAGACGCTCTCTTTCAAAAGAGCCTCTTTCGAAAGAGGCTTGCAGTCTAGACATAGCCCCCCAGAGGAAGCAGAGCATTTTGAAAGAGAGACAGTTGTGGTTTGCCCATGTTAATAGCAAGACACCCAGAAGGGAAATGGAAGATTGAATAGAGGAACATGGGTCAGGAGTGGAACCAGGTAGATTTGCAGGTCACGGGCACAAAGAAGGACGAGTCTCCACATGCTTAATTGAGGCTCCACTTCCACTCTATCCCTTACCTCTGTACTCAGATTGCCAGTTGGACAAGTATCTGCATCTTAATTTGTACTAACAGGAAATGGAGCAAAAACATCAATTCATTTTGTGGGCTTTTTTTTTTTTTTAACTTCAAGGTAAAAATTCTAGTCCTAGCTAACCTGACTTACACTAAATTGGTGACCTAGCACTAAAAAGCTATGTAGCCTATTGAAAACTCCCCTGAGCCATGCAGTCTTCTGACCATTTTTTGTTTTGATTTGGTTTTAATCAAAACAGACAGCGAAAGCTTTTTAATATTGGTTTTGGGGATTTGTTATAAAACATTCAAGCAGCACATGGATTATTTATTTAAAACATGGGGTTTTAAATCGCCATTAAAAAAATGCATCCACGTTCCAGTTTGACATTGGTGTTGCCTTTACTTAGTCAGCTGGGCAAGGTGGAAAACCTGGGACCAAGTCTTTAACTGATGTAACTGTATTTGTGAGTATTAAATTCATTTCTAGAGCTAAATGTCAGAATGAACAGAACTACTCTTTCCACATAGTCCCTTAGCTGTCTATGGAGGGCAAAATAGCTCTTGTTTCTCTTGATTGTTTCTATATTAAGGACCTTTCCCAGCCTCAAGGTATTTTGAATTATTCAGCACAACATATTCCTTTGCCTTATAGTGACAGATCCTCTCTGCATATATATTGGTGTAGACCTCCTGAGGTCAATAAAGCTATGCTGATTTACACCAGCTGCAACTCTATTCACCACTTTATTTTAAATGAAAATGAATCCTAGAATTCTGAACTGGAAGGGACCTTGAGATCATGAAGTCCAGTCCCCTGCCCTCATGGCGGGACCAAGCAATGGGATGGATGTCTAGATCATCCCTGATAGATACCAGTCTCACTTGCTCAGAAATATCTCCAGTGATGGAGTCTCTAAAAATGGCATCTTGCAATTTCATGAATGCCCCATGCTCTTTGAGGCAACTGACACAAACTGTATAAGCATCTCCATCCCCAGCAAAACTTGTCAGATGCATCATCCATCATCTGCCACTGTCAGTTACAGCAATTTTTTCAAGAAAGTTGAGTAACACTTGTATTCTTAGGCAAATGTAGGCTTTTAGCAGAATCAAAAACATGACATGCTGTAGCTACTATCTCTGCACAATTCTTCCCTTTCTGCCCATCAGTGGAAAGCAAAAACAAAACTAATAGTAAAAGGTGTGTGTTTGTTTTTTTAACTTACCTCACAGACAATCAGTGAATCAGTTTAGTAGTCTATGGGAAGCCCAACCTTCTCAACTCTAATCTGCGTCCTAAGCACACTGCAAATGCCCTAATCTGTCAAGAGCAGAGACAGAAGTGTGGAGAGCACCATACCCAACCCATAGAGACAGTGCCCTATGCCACTGCCTAGCAGCCTCTCCTGGCTATTGGAAAGCATGGCATCGATGTGGCTCCCATTGGAGTAGGGCCTGATGATTTCAATGTAGGGCATTTGCGGAATGAGCTGAAATCATATGTAGAGCTGTGGGAGCCATACAGCAATGCTCAGGTTTGGCCCACCTACCTGTCCACAGGGTTTGAAGGAATATGAAACACAGCCTGTTATCTTTGTATCCCATACTTTGGGAGCCACAGGGTTAGATGAATGCCTAAGGATGGCCTAGGTATACTTGGTCCTGCCACAGTGCAGGTAGATGGACTATGTAACCTGTCAAAGAGCAGCTGGTCACTGAATAGATTAAACCAGCTCCCTTGGACAGAATAAAGTGAACCCAATATAGGCAATTGAAGAGGGCTGGGCTGAACCTATAAACAGCTTCTGATGGGTATGGAATGAAACACACTGTGGTTTGTGGTGGAACTTCCCAGGCTGAAGTAGAGCCAGCTCCTATGGTGGGGTCCCTAAAATAAGGGAAGCAGCCAGAGCTACTGCTACAGGAAGGGAGCAGAGCTGACCGGAAAAGGGAAAATGCCAGAAGCAGGAATGCTAGAGACCAGTGAAAGGAGTGGCCCTGAGGCTAAAGAATGAGTTTTGACTATTTTCCTGGTTGCATTCTAACAGCCCCTGTGAAATTCTGGGTGTGGCAGTGCATGCTTTAGAGCAGGGGAGAAGATCTGTCTGTTGACATGATCTCACACCCCTACATTTCTATGGTTCTATGTCTTTTCATCTAAAATAACTGGCTTTCCACTTGAGAGTTGGCTTGTGAGTGTTTGTTCTCACTACATTCTTCTAATCTAAATGACAATAACTGTTTGCACCCTCCCCTAAATAAAAGGGTGTGCATCAGCAGACAACCCATGGAAGATGCCTATGTTGGATTTATTACTGTGGCCTCCAAGCAATGCTTCCTTTATGTAGCACTGAAGGGGAAGCCAAAAGTAAAGTTGCCCTTGAGGAATAACCTGCCAGCACTCCTGATTTTCTATCAACCTCGTTTGTACCTTCCCCACTGCTATCTCAGCTCCAGATCCCAGGTCTCCAACTCATCCTTTTGTGAACAAGCCTTGATGCAACTTGAATGTGGTTGTTTAATTTAGTCTATTTTTAATTCTCAATGTGTTTTTTATTCTACTAAGAGTAAATCAAGGGAAGTCCATGTTGGGCTAAAATATAGCTCCATTTAGAAAAAAACTTTGCGTTCCATACACTGAAGCTTGGTAGCTTATGCATATGCTTTGTAGTTCCAAAGTGCCGAGTTCAAATCCTGTTAGTCATATCTTAACTCTAAAAACCTATATTTGAACTGATAGAAAAATAATCATTGTGACACGCTATACCTCAGAATAACTTCCCCAAACCTCCACATTCCCCACTCAAATGATTTGGATATTTTGTGCAAAGAATGCCTGGTGAGATTTCAGTGGTCAGCAGACTAGGACTTTTCCGTAACTTCATACACGTTTCAACAGAGCAGTAATGAGATTTTGCAATATGTACGTTATTGGAACTTATTGTGAGACTGGGAAATGCCCTCAAGGATGATGCAGAAACTGCATTTGCATGCCAAGCTTCACACAGACACAACACATAAGAATTTGCAATTCCTATGAAAGAAAATTGCTTGAGCATGTGCACCATGGAGCTGAATGATCTGCCCCCCTCCTTCCCACTCCCATGCCACAGCGAAGAGCTATCCTGCAATTGGAGAAGAGCACCAAATTAGGAACAATGACAACACCTCTTCCCTTCCCATCACCCCACCTACACTGATGGCAGTAAGATTATTTGGAAGACATAGGAACAATCAATTTGGAAAATCTTTCCAATTAGCACAAATGTAGGGCACAGGTGGATCTAAACTATGTAATTTGAGTTATGTTCGTAGTGGAATGCAAAGCTACGTAGCTTTGATTTACTTATCATGAAGTCCATGCTGTGCTGGGTTGACACAAGAAAGTCTCCCATTGACTCCCTTTATTCTTTTTGTTCTGGTGAAGTACCGGAGTCAGTGGGAGAACGATTGGTGTTTGATTTACTGTGTTTATGAAAGATGTGATAAATCAACCCTCTGCCCTGTTGATCCAGCCTGTAGGGAAGACATGCCAATAGGTTTGAGGAGAAGAGAAACCTTAACTTCAAATTTGACTTAGCTTCATAAAGAAATAGGAATTAGACTGCTGTTATCTTATTTCTGTTTTGTAACCAACTCTGAGCTCCTGTGCCTATACCACTTGTATATCACTTTAATATGTACCTTTCTATAGTTAATATATTTTGTTTAATCTAAACCAGTGTGGTTTTTGGCGGAAGAATCTGGAGAATCTACTCGAGCTACAAAAATATTGTAGGTCCATTACCCTTTGACAAGAAGCAAAGTGGAGATCCCCAGAGACAATCTGAGTACAGTAGCGTTCTGATTATCCGACCTAAACGGGACCAACAGGTGGTCGGATTACCGAAGACGTCGGATGATAGGGACTCTACTGTAGCCGGCGCCACTTGGTCCCCATCCCTGACTAGCCCTGGCCCCTTCCCTTCCTGCAGCTCCTGGGCGCGGGCCAGGAGAATGGCCCCGCTTGCTGCCCCATCGCTCTCCTGAAGCCGCTGATGCCGTTCCTGCCAGTGCCGCTTCGTCCCCGGGAGCTGCAGGGTCGGATAAAGCGGAATGTTGGATTACTGAAGATCAGATAATCCAGACTCTACTGTATCCTGAAAAGACTTTTGGAAAGTTAGTAATTTATTGCATAACTGTCACCATTTTTTAATTACAAACTGACTTATCTTTGCATATCCTTTACTTGCTTTACCTGCCCAATAACTCTCATTTCCTTTTCTTAGTAAACAATCTAAAAATGCATTAGCTATTGAATTAGCTACCAATGTTGTCTTTTAGTGTGTGGTTCAGAGTACCAATTGATCTGGGGTAAGTGACTGGTCTCTTGGAGTGGGAGCAACCTGATGTGTTCTGATTTTGGTTTAAGTAACCACTTATCATTAAATCCTTTTTATCTGTGTGTAAGGCTGGAGTATCTAAGAAGATCATGTGACACTATGGTAAAACTGGTATAGTGATCCAGGAGTCAACACTTGGTACTAGGTTGGTTAAGTCTAATTATAGCACACACTACCAGTTTGGGGTGGCTGTCTTATGTTCTGTCAATCTATCCTGAGGTAGCATCGAAAGTTGTGAGCTATTCCAGACAGAATATACCTTTAAGTGTGTGTGGTTCCCCCATCCCTTCCTTCCTTTTTCTAGATGTACAACTTTTACATTTGGCCAAAGTGAAATGCATATTGCTTGTGTTGATGTTACCAAACAAAACAGAGTGCTCTGTATCAGTGATCCTCTTCATTTTTTACTACTCCCCCAATCTTTGGAATCTGAAAACTTCAGGAATAGTTGTGTTCTTTCTAGTCATTGAAATAAATGCTAAACAACATAGGGCTAAGAGCTGATTTCTGGAGGACCCCAGTAGAAATACACACTCAGTGAAGCTTTCCCATTTATAATTACGCTTTGAGATGTACCAGTTACCCAGTTTTCAATACATTTAATATGTGCTATATTGATTTTTGTATCATTTTAGTTTCTTAATCTGTCTCACTGTAGTCTAAAGCTACATCAACAGTACAAATGTAATTGATAAAGATAATCTTCTAATGTAAAGAAAGCTTACTATTTCCATAAATCCATGTTGACTAAGATTCCTTTAATTCTTTCTTAGTCAAGTGAGATACCAGCCATTCCATTATTTTGTCCACGTCTGAGGCTGGGCTGACAGATCCAAGTCATCCCATTTCTCTGACACTGTTTTAAAAGAATAGTAAGATATATTGTGACCTCCAAGGGAGTAGGAAGAGAGCCTGAGATGAGGTCTGAGCTAAAACATTAGGCAAGTTTTGCTGATATAGAGCAAAAGTCGGGCCGTGAACAAACGTCAGGCCCTGCCTGCTTGCAAGCTCACAAAATTTTGCAAGAACAAGGCTGATATTGCAGAACCATACATTCCGAAGATGTGCTCGGCCCAGAGCACTCAGGCAAACACTTCCTAGAAGAATGGTACCAGAGTATTCCAACATCAAAGATGGTACAAAAACCATCCCCAAGGATGATGGGAACACACTGATTCTTTGTAAAAGAAAAGGTGAGACTGACTCACTGACATTTTCAGAATGGAGAGGTGTAACTAGTGGTATTCCCCAAGGGTCAGTCCTAGGAGCAATCCTATTCAACTTATTCATAAATGATCTAGAGAAAGGGGTAAGCAGTGAGTTGGCAAAGTTTGCAGATGATACTAAACTGTTCAAGATAGTCAAGACCAAAGCAGACTGTAAAGAACGTCAAAAATGTCACCAAACTGAGTGATTGAGCAACAAAATGGCAAATTAAATTTAATGTGGATAAGTGTAAAGTAATGCACATTGGAAAAAATAACCTCGACTATACATACAATATGATGGGGGTTAATTTAGCTACAACTAATCGGGAAAGAGATCTTGGAGTTATCGTAGATAGTTCTCTGAAAACGTCCACGCAGTGTGCAGCGACAGTCAAAAAAGCAAATAGGATGCTAGGAATTATTTTTAAAAAGGGATAGAAAATAAGATGAAGAATATCTTACTACCCCTATATAAAACTATAGTGTGCCCACATCTTGAATACTGCATACAGATGTGGTCTCTTTACCTCAAAAAGATATTTTGACATTAGAAAAGGTTCAGAAAAGAGCAGCTAAAATGATTAGGGGTTTGGAACGGGTCCCATATGAGGAGAGGCTAAAGAGACTGGAACTTTTCAGTTTAGAACAGAGGAGACTGAGGGGGGATATGGTAAAGGTATATAAAATCATGAGTGGCGTGGCGAGGGTGAATAAAGAAAAGTTATTCACTTGTTCCCATAACATAAGGACTAGAGGACACCAAATGAAATTAATGGGTAGCAGGTTTAAAACTAATAAAAGAAGGTTCTTCACACAGTGCACAGTCAACCTGTGGAACTCCTTGCTAGAGGAGGCTATGACGGCTAGGGCTATAACAGAGTTTAAAAAAGATCTAAATAATTTCATGGAGGCTAGGTAAAAGGCTATTAGCCAGGGGGTAAGGAATGGTGCATCTAACTTCTGTTTTCAGAGGCTGGAGAAGGATGGCAGGAGACAAATTGCTTGATCATTGTCTTCAGTCCATCCCCTCTGGGGGACCTGGCACTGGTCACTGTCAGCAGACCAGTTACTGAGCTAGTTGGACCTTTGATCTGATCCAGTATGGCCGTTCTTATGACATTGATCAAACCAACATGTAGAAGATGGGTTATAACGAGCTACATCAGGAGTGAGTGTCAGAGGACTGTACATAACCTCTTTGTGTATCTGGGTATAAAGAGGTATCACTGAGTATCTCGATCCAACTGAGGAGGGCTGGAAGAAAAGTCCTGCCATTCACTGAGCTGTCCATTTTCACAGAACTAAATTGTTCCCCTCCCCCTCCAAAAAACTCCAAAGTTGTGTGAAATGCGGTGAATAAAATCTTAATCAACACATGTGCCACAATAAGTAGGCACCACACTTTTATGGAGTTTCAGGATTAATCAAAATCCTTTTTTTCTGAGAAAGTCAGGTCGGATTTTAAATTTACATGTCACTTTGTATTTTGAAGTACACCAACTATTTCCTTTTCAGCTAAGAGTTTGGTGAATAGTGATCCCTATACTGGAGCTGTCATGGCCATGGTATGGATCCAGGGTGGGCAATTATGGTGGTTCACCAGAGTTGGCCGCTGCTGGATTTACCTGTGCCTCTGCAAGTACCGGTACTTGCAGCTCCCATTGGCTGCAGATCACTGTTCCTGGCCAATGGGAGCTGCAGGAAGTGGGCACAGACCAGAATACCACTTCCACATCTCCCTTTGGCCAGGTACAGCAATCTGCAGCCAATGGGAGCAGCAATCACTCCTACTTGCAAGAGGCACAGATAAGTACAGCAGTGGTGGCAAACTGGATCTGTCCCACAGGCCAGTATTTGCCCACAGCTGGTATTTGTTTTAGTTCATATGGCTGCCTACTGTAGTAATGTTCTCCTCATAAACATTAGAAAAACAAGCTCAGCAGCAGCAATTGTACTATAGTATTTATTTAAAAGGTCAAATCTTTTCCTTTCAAGACACGAGTCCAGTCAAATGGTGAGTTTAGTATAACTCCCAACGTGTGCTTACACGCTAGAAGTTCAGGAGATTCTATTGTTGCTGCTTTGGCTGAGAAGTAACAGGTTGGCTTTGGTTTGTTTGATTTGTTTGACATACGGTGACACACAGATGTGGTATTTCCTTAGTTTAATTCATTAATCTATATATCCAGTTTCTTTCAACAGTGGTAGGAACATAACCTGCTAAGAGAGTTGCCTGCATAAGCTTTGGTCAAGGTTCCTCTTCCCTATCCCCAAAACAACTTTCTGCTTCTATTTCTCTCCAGGGACCTCTCAAACAAATGCAGACCTCTCTGCTGCCTGGCTGCATGACAGTTTTGCCCCAATTAATGGGGGTGACAGCTACCAAGGGACAGCATTATGCCCTCCCAACACCACTTTAAATGGCATGCCACGGCCCCTGATGCAAAGGAATGTAACACACCCATGTATTTTAATAAGTTTGGGATTGCCTTTGCTCCCAGGACCCTGACAGTGGGCTGTTAACCTCTTTTTTAGACCTGTATGTAAGACATGCTAGTGGTGAGCCATGGCATTTGGGTCTTGTCTGAAGTAGCATTGGAAATGGGGGGGTGTTTGACCTCTGGTTCCCATATTAAGGTGTGTTGCCTTTCACATGTGCTAACCTGGTCAAGCTGCAGCCTAGCTGAGGATTTAACTCAACCAGCTTAGCATGTGTTGACATCAGTGTGTCTTGTCTACACTTAACTGACTACATGCCTTCTCAACCCTAGTCTAGGAAGACGCTTGGATTACTTTCTAAACCTAGTTAAATTCTTGCGGCTGCAAGCTTCTGAGTGTGGTACTTCCTGTGAGGAGCTGACTTCAGTTGCCACTGAATCTATTGTGGGACTGAAGGGTACTCAGCATCTCCATACACCAGCAGCATAGCTGCCTAAAATGAAATATGTCAGTCAAAATACATCACAAAATGAAATCCCTGATCCTGCACTGCCCCAATACGGCTGTTTAACTAATGCTACAGATCTAATTGTGAAATTTATATTTGTGTGTTTTCATCAAATAGCCAGATGCTTTTTCTGTATTCTCCATTAAGGCTTTTCCTGGTTCTTCATGGAGTCTCAATATGCTATGCAGGGCTGGACCGAGCCATTCCGGCGCCCCTGGCAGACAGGTTATTTGCGCCGCAGGTTGGGAGAGGGTGCATGTGTGGCCCCGCCCCTGCCCGGCACATGAGGGAGGGCGCGTGGAGCTGGCAGCGGCAGGATGAATGTGCCCGGCTCAGCCCAGCCCGGCTACCGCCGCTGGCGCACAGATGTGCAGGGCCCCACGGCCATAGGGGAAAGGGCACTGCTGGGGTTAACGCAGCCCCCGCCCCGGCCAGCCGCTACAAGGTGGCTGCTGGGAGCTGCTGCAGCCCGCAATCTGGGAGCCGGGCGTGCGGCACCTGATGGCAGCAGTAAGGGGCGCTCTGCACCCCTTACAGCTGCCATCAGGCGCTCCCCATAGGTTGGTGCCCCGGGCAGCTGTTCGGCTAGCCCATGCCTTAATCCGGCCCTGGCTATAGGTCATGGATTTAAAAATAGCCTAATGCATTCCAGTGTAATCCCGATCCCATAACACTTTAAGGTGCTTGGAGCCAGCAACAGCAGCCACACAACAACTCAGTGTATCTCCACATTCTGCCAGTGTATAAACAGGTAGAAGATGCTCATGAGATTTGGTGGGTAGTTGTCCTGCCTACCAAAAGGCAGGGAAGCAACCTGATTAGGCGCTCAAACACACCGCTGGGAGGCCTCACTCCAGATAAAACAAAGTATGTTGGACAGTCTGTTCTGTCCTGTGGGGAGGATAGACTATTATAGGGCTTGGTGAGAGGAGAAAGGAGAGCTCTGAGATGTAGGGAGGATCTTGCAGTATTGGGGAGGTTTCCAAAGTCTGGGTAAGATTCGTATAAGCACCCTAATATTTGGATGCTTAGCAGAGCCAACATGAACTTCAAGCCTTACTTGTGCTCCAAGTATCAATTTCTCACACTTCCTGCCTTCTGCTCTTTCTCCCACCCTGACCTTTCTCTGTCATCAACCTTCCTTGTTTGCCCAACCCCCATGTTTCTTCTTGGTCTCTATCCCTTCTCCACTGTTCGTCTTCCCTCTTCTGGCTTGCTCCCTCCCACTTGCACAACCACAGGATAGCTTGAAAAAAGGTGAAGCAAATACAATGATTATTAATTGACTACAGGCTTGGCCACAGTTGTGTGTCCCTTCAGAGAGCCAGTACTTTCACTTCAGAGCAGCAATTCTAATTAAACATTCTTGTGAACAGTGTAAAAGAGCAAAGAGTCTTCTGGTGCCCCCATTGAAATCAAGGTGAGTTTTGTTATTGATTTCAGTGGGAGGAGGAGAAGGCCCAAAATGCTTTCTTTGTAAGCCAGAAAGAAATTGTGTCTTGCTTTGAAAGCATTAGTCCTTCTTGTAAAGATGTCAGAAAAGCACTTTATCTGTCTCATCTTGTTTCAGCCAGGGCATGGAAGCCATGAACGCCTGGGCTCTTGTGCTAACTCTGCCACTGAATCACCATGTGACTGTGAAAATCTTTGCTTTTCTGTGCCTCAGGTTATCCACATATGAAATTGGGCTCAAAGGAGCTTTGGGGATTTAATTAAATTGAAAAGGACTATATAGTATAAATTCTTCTATTAAGGAAAGCTGATTTTCATCCAAATTCTCTCTGCAATTATAACTGGAGCCAAAATTGATGGGAGAAACATAATTAGCAAAAATTGCAAAGAAATCCTCATCCACAGACTGCTTTGAAAGGACCTAACTTGTAAAAAATCACACATCATTCACTTCGGCATCTTTTTTCTAGGGCAGAAGAAAAATGCTATTTTTCTTAACAATGAGATTCATCATGGAACTAAAGCCCACAGAGCACGAATCTTAAATCCCATTGATGCAAAGGTGCAGAAAAGCCTGCAACTGCTTTAATGAAATGTTAATAAGACTGATATGCATTTACTTCTATAAGACACCAATAAGTCATGAGTCAATCAGTTTGGGTATGTTGGTGGAATATTCTAAAAAAAGACGAGTCCTATTAGTCAACAGGGAATATTATATATCTTAACCTATTACTTTGTATACCATAAAGTTTAAAACTTGGTTAATGTTATTGTTGGAAGCTTGTGAGTCATCCTGGCCCTATAAAAGTCCAATAGGAATAGAACTCCTCACTGTTTTTGTTCCTTGATTGGGAGTATTCTTTTTTAAAAAAAAACCCATTGATTTCAATAGGGCCAGGATTTCACCCCTTAACTTATACAATTAATGACATTAAGATTTTAAGTGGGAAACCTCCAGGTTGCATCAACGATGTTTCTCTGCATTTACTATAAAAGCACTCCAGACCAATAATCACCTCCTAAACAGCATCAAGCAATGAATTTTTCCTAAAACAAAATTATATGGCAAGCAATACGTACTGTGCCTATGGGATATGTCATCCCTGGCTTCTCTTTCTTGTGCTCCTCAAACAGAATAGAACATGAAGAGACTGGCTGAAAAGCAGGAAGTGAAATGGGTGGAGGGGATAGAGAAAACATGGTGTAGGGCATTCAGAATCGCCTCTAATGATGTGTACTGTTTATGTAGTTTGTGGCTGTAACAGAATATAGTCTGGATAATTCAGTTCCTCATGCTTGCTGAGATTTCTAAATCCTGCTGAATAGATAGTTTATTTTTGGACTGTATTCATTATCTACTTCAGCTGGAAGGTGTTAAGTCAGTTTTTCTAGATGGGAATCATGAGATGCTTCAGTGACTTCTATTATGAACAGGGAAATGCCAGGAAAAAAAACACTTAAAAAAAAAAAGTCTTCCAGCTGTGAGACTCATGTGGATGTTTTTTCATGGTCCATGGAGAAAATGAGATGCACAAATCAAGCACTGAGGTTTATCCGAGCTTTAATACTTTAGGAAGGGTCAATTATAATCAAGTAATGATGTCCTCTGAATTTGCATAAATCCATAGCTAGTCTCTTGTCAGACCCATCTCGCTGAGCTGTTTATACATTGCTTGGTTCAGCATTCTCAGCAAGTTTGTACCAGATCCCTGTTCAAAAATGTAAAATTACCTAATATAATTTATACCGTATTCAGAATAGGTTTGCAAGGCTTCTGCTAGTATGCTTCTGTACTAGCTATGGACTGGCTTCACTACTTCCTTCCTAGCAGGAGTGTGTTAACCTAAACACACTTTAATGTACTACCAGGAATGGCTGATAAGAATTTGTGATACTTTTTTACATACCTGGGATGCAGAACTTTCAGAGCAACTGGCCCCCAGATTTAGAATTCTCTGAATGCTGGAAGTGATCAGAATGGCCATTAAACTCAACATCTTCAAAATATAATGCAAGACTTACATCTTGAACCTAGCCTTCAAACAAAAAAACCACAACACTCCCATGTGCCTTACAAACTCTAGTTCCTGGCTGACAGCAGGAGGAAAAATAGATCCATAGATAGATCTATTAGATCATGTGCAAATATCCTAATGATGTGAGATTCTAAAATATGTTGGTGATAGGGACCATATATGAATCCAGAAAGACAATCAAAAGTTAGGTCTGTGACAACCCCAAATGGGATCAAGCTGACTTAATTGAGCATTTTGTTTCAGAAACGTCATAGAGCTTATTACCCTAACAATTCCAGACATCAGAAAACATGCGCCTCTAGTAGTTTAGACTCCACTGAAGTAGCCATAAGATCTATGTGCCAGCCAAACAGATGGGCATGAACATAGACATCCACAAGACTGCTTACTGTATATGCACTCATGAAGTATGTAAGATTTCCAGCTGGAAAGACAGTTGTCTCTGGGGAATATCAGAATGTCATTGCAAATCAAGCCCTGCATGAAATAAACATTCCGAATCCTAATTTACTCCCCAAGTCTCCAAATAATAATAATGTTTATCTTTTACCAAAGGGATGGGAAAAGTTGGAGAGTTTACAAATGTTTCTGGTTCTCAATATAAGGCTTCTGGAAATGTGTATATCACTAAGCATGAATTAGTTGTTACCCAGAGTGAAGATAGAGGCTCTGTAAACCAGCCAAGTAGAATATACTTAGGTCAGCTTACCACATGGAAGATCTGAGTTACACATACCACTGGTCTACACTAGGGTGATAAGTCTGAATTAGGATGCACTCCTTCAGCTACATTAATTGTAGCTTAAATTGAAGTATCTTAAGTCAAATTTTGGCACTGTCCATGCTGAAAGAAGCTGAAGAGTGCACACTCTACCTCTGACTTCCCTTACTCTTTGTAGAAGCAGTACTACTGGCATTGAATGGCACACTCTCTGTTTGAATTAGAGTGTCTTCCCTAGACAGTTTAATAATTGGTTGGAAAAAAGAAAATGTTCGAACTCGCTCTCATTGTCTAAAGGCATTTTTCTGAAGAGCTTTTCTTTTTGACAGGGTGGGAGCACTTATCCATTTGTTTTGTTAAATGTGAGACTTCAGAGCAGCATGATGCAATAGTTGGTACCTTGTTTGTGCAACTGTTGATCACCTTGAAGTATCCAGAATGAACTAAAAACATAGGAGGAAAAGAGATGCTAAAATAATACCACACCTGGTGGCATTTCACATAGCAAATGCAGTGGAGTTTCCAAAACACTATATGAGTCACTGAAGAGTAAAAGAGGCTCTGTCAAGTGAGGGTCTTTTGGGATTTTTATGCCCAAGACGTGCTTGCAAAAATGGGTTTGCCTACATTGTGACTAATATTGATAAATGCATCTTGCATGGCACTTTTCATTCAGGTATTTCAAAGTGTTTTATATACACTATTCCTCAACTAGTTCATACAATACCCCTGTAAGCTAAGTAAGTTTTACTATACCCATTTTAAAGATGGGTAAACTGAGGCACTAAAAGGGGTAATCAATGACCAGGTCCTGCATTCCATCCAAGGACTACTCTTGGTAGTGGCTCAGACCACTAGTCTAACTTCTAGATGATGTATCCGCCACGACACTGCTTGCTTGTGGTGTCATGAGATAGTATTTGAAAGGAGGGCAGCAGACCGGTTGTAATGTGTTCTAAAAATTATTTTTTAAAAATCTAAAGGCATGTTTGGAAAATGCAATGCACATGATGTGGTACAATTGTGTTAATCTCTTCCTTAACGTTGTAGTCACATTGTCTGGCTTCTTTGAATCATAGAATCATAGAATATTAGGACTGGAAGAGACCTCGAGAGGTCATCAAGTCCAGTCCTCTGCCCTCATGGCCGGACCCAGTACTGTCTAGCCCATCCTTGATAGACATTTATCTAACCTACTCTTAAATATCTCCGGAGATGGAGATTCCACAACCTCCCTAGGCAATTTATTCCAGTGTTTGACCAACCTGACAGTTAGGAACTTTTTCCTAATGTCCAAACTAAACCTCCCTTGCTGCAGTTTAACCCCATTGCTTTTTGTTCTATCATCAGAGGCCAGGAAGAACGAGTTTTCTCCCTCCTCCTTGTGACATCCTTTTAGATATCTGAAAACTGCTATCTTCTCTTTTCCAAACTAAACAAGCCCAACTGAAGTTATGGGGTATCAGAGTAGACAGCTTGTGTATAGTGGACACCAGAAATCTTTCTGCTCTTGTGTTCTGCTGTAGCATTTTAAAGGAATAGGAAGACCTCGGTGAAAACTTGTAATTTCCTCACTGAACTTCTTGTATTCCACACAAGGCCATTTCATTCCATGAGGAAGCCAGGAGGGAGCAGTCCTTGTTTTCAAAAGAAATGGATCCATATTCCTTTGCCTCCCCTGTGCACCAGCCCATATGCCTTTGTTTAAGGGAGCTTTCAGAGGGGTTAGGACTTCCAGAAAGGCAGTGCAGTTTGGCACTGCACCTTACTCCTATGAAAAGCTGTACCTGAATCTACCCTACAGTAAAATCACTGCATAATAATCTGCTTTTGTCAGGTCTTCAGCTACTACATTGTTTTAGCTCCCCTGAAGTCAAAGTCAATGACTTGTGCTAGCTCCCTAAACTGCAGTCACTCCTCTTCTGCAATAGTCTCTCCATTTCCTTGTCTTATTCGAGCCTCCCACAAAGAGATCAGAATCTCCCCTGGGAAACCAGCCTCACAGCATGAGACGCTGACACAGCAGGGCTTTGGGATGCTGCTGCTTTAAATTTCACAGTGCACCGAAACTTCCGCAGACATGGTATTAATAAAATATAATGAGCAATGTCAGTTAACAAGGAACCTGCTGGCAGCATGGAGCTCAAGCTGCTCACACCTGAAGAAATAAATAAAAGCTCTGTGTCTGCCCACACTTAGGTTACAGTCACTTTTTTTTGTATTACACATGATATCGCCTATAAAAATAACAATCTACAGAGTTCATTTCTTTTGTATGTGTCAGGAGTGGCTGATTTTTGAATGTACGTGGAGGATGCCAATCACAGCATTCAAACTAAGCATTGAAAAAGCTGCTGTGCTATTATTGTATTAATTCACATTGGCTCATTAGCTTTTTAATCTTGATCTCAGGTGGCTTTTTTGAATTGAGGGACTATTACAGCAGAGTAGGAGTCTTAGATCTATTGCCATTTTCTTCAATATTCAGTTGTTCTCCAGTCAAACAAGCTGCAATGTATTTATTACTGCAGTTGTCTATTACTTCCTTTTATGAACAGCACATACTGAGGTTCTAATGAGGAGCTGTTCCACCTAGTTGAGTCTCACTGACAGCCAACCTAACCATAACTGCAATAGGCAACTCAGATTTGTCAACACTAAACTCACCTCTTTTCCAGGGAATTTGTGACTGGGGAAATTTAGGGTACGTCTAGACTACAAGCCTCTTTTGAAAGAAGCTTTTTTTGAAAAAGCTCTTTTGAAAAAGCCTCTTTCAAGAGGGAGTGTCTAGACAGTCACAAGGATTTCAAGAAAGCGATCCACTTTTTCAAAAGAGAGCACCCAGGAAATCTGGATGCTCTCTTTCAAAGAAGCCCTGTTTGCGTTCAAGAGCGCCTTTTTTCGAAAGAGCTTTCGAAAAAAGGCGATCTTCCTGATAAAAGTAGGTTTACCGATTTCAAAAACTCTGCGTTCTTTTGATTTAATTTTGAAAGACTGCGGTGACAGTCTAGATGCAGGTGAAGTTTTTTCGAAAAAAGGCCACTTTTTTCGGACCCCCCCCCCCCCCCAAAAAACTTAATAGTCCTTTATTTTTTTTTTAAGGAGTACAGGATCTTTTGGAATAGGGCATTTCTGTTGAAAATGCCCTATCTAAACTGCCTTTTTTTCAAAAAGCCCTATTTGGGGAAAAAAGCAGTGGCTGCCATTAGGCAAATGAAGCGCGGGATATTTAAACCCGGCTTCATTTGCACTTTTGATATGTCTAATTTACATCCCTCTGCTGACAGAAGGGTGTAGTTTAGACGTAGCCATAGTGTCCAATAAGGAAAATAGTTGGATCATGTCAGGGGAAATGGAAACTTTTTGTGTAGGTTTCCCAAATGCTAGGAAAATATTCAATAATCCATTTGCACCAAGGTAATTTATTTAGAGTTCTGTTACATCCCTTGAATCTAGTGTAAACAGCACACCTGCTGGGTGTGGTGTACTGTCCCATCTAGTGGCACCAAGAACACTTAGAAAGAATCTGCTCTACAACTTTAGTTAAGAGCTAGCTGGCTTCTAGCTCATGCAGTAGGCTACAGAGGTTCCAGGTTTGGTACCTCCTGCCGGTGTTACACTAGCATAGAGAGGGTTTGTTCATCCACCTACATGATGAAGGGGCACAGGACCATGGCCAAAATAGAGGGAACCTGGCTAGACAGCCTCAATGCTCCAGCTAGTCTCAGCTACAGCAATAGTTACTTGCCATCCACTGCAGCCAATCCTGTCTGTAAGCAGGTGCAGAGAGAAGAGAGAGGCTAGAGACCAGTTAGTAAGGTGCATTGTCTCAAAAGTAATTTTCCTTATTTAAATTAGATAATATATTAGATATGTTTAGATAATATATAGGCAGGTCCAGTGTGGTCATTTGGACAATAAAGGACCATTCTCTTTGTAACCTAGCAACTTCTGATTTCAGTCCAGTCTTGTTTGTGTTATCTAGCTCCAGAGAGACTAGTTTTTATAGACCCAGATGATACAAATTTTAGCTTCAGCTAGTGAGTCACATCCACCTTTCTATGTTACCCAATGAATTTTATCTCTTCTAAATACCATAAAAACAACAATCCCCTTGAGCCTTCTCTGGCCAAGTACGCCAACATCATCCATCCATGAACAGAAGAATGCTGCTCCCGCAGACTGTTATACACATGCCTAACTTGACTTCAATGCAATTACCCATGTGAGTAAATGGAGCTATGCACGTGTGTAAAATTAAGCACATTTACTACTGTTTTCAGGATAAGAACCAAGCCAAAGCAGATGAAGTGAACAAAGGAGAACAGGCGGCACAGAGCAAACTCTCTACTACTGCAGTTTCTACTTAGTTTCAATGGGAGTCTTTCAGTACTGAATTGTAGCCACTGTGTGGGGCTGTGTGAGGCTATAAATTAAAATCACTGCCATGTGAGTCAAGATGGCAGATCACTCACACACACCCTTAGTAAGAAGGCATAACTATTCTTCTATATACTTTTAGATACTGAGAGGACCTAGAAAGCTGAGTCATTAGAGAGCACTTTGCAGTAAGAGAGCATCCACTTCTTACTTTCCACTAGAGAGATGTCCTACTTTGTCTTATATCTGGCTTCTCTCTCTAGTCTCTATAGTAGGTTTCAAAGAAGGCAGCTGATGAAGGTAGGATACTTATCTGGGTTAACCCTGATATGTCCATGCCTCATGAAGCTTTTTGTTCCTCATAAGCAGGCTGCCTTTTTTTATCCAGAAATCTGTGTAAGCATCATCTAGAAGGAGGACATGAGGTCTTTTGACTGAAGCTGAATGGAGTATTTCCTCACAACATAGATTCTGTGCTCAGAAGGGAATACGATTATCTAGTTTAACCGCGTGACCAGGGTTCACATTTTAGGCTAAGTGAATGTGAATTACCACTATAACAGGTAAGTAGAAAAAAGGCAGTGCTGTTTGAAAAATATATGCTCCAAGTGAATAAGGAGAGCTCTTCTGACTGAAACTAAGAGACAGACCATAACTGTTCTTTCAGATTTCTACCGTTGTCTCTGGCTAGCTTGCTACTTTAAAAATTGTGACTTGTTTTATGGAACAAGTTTTCCTCAGAAGCTACTCAGACCTATCTCTAGTTTAATGGGGAGTTTGCAGTACCGTGACGAGACTAGCTTTTACTGAATTCCTGACATGATATTTTTGTCTCCTTATCTGCCAGTTATGAAGTGGGTTGACTTTCTTGTCTTACTCTTCTGCAGCTTCTCCTTCCCTTTGAACATGAATTATTTTTAAATGGATATATTTGACCAGATAACTTAATGTTTCCAATTCCTATACTGGTCTTCAGAATATGATGTCCAGTTCTGGTATCAACAATTCAAGAAATATGTTGATATGTTGGAGAAGGTTCAGAGATGAGCCACAAGATTAAAGGATTAGAAATGAGGGGCAATCTAGGCTAGTGAGTGGCCTCCATGAGTGGCATGTCAGTGGGCCACAAGATTGTCATAACCAAGGCAGTCTCTTCGGATAGAGTAGTTTTGCTAAATGTGATTGCGTGCCTAGAATTTGTGGGGTGTGTAGATTGAACTGTAACTGCACTTTGGATGCAGAGGGAGCGCATGGCTTTCACAGTGTTGTGTGCACTCAGCACACACCTCACTTCGTGTGCCCTTGCTTTAAGTGTGTGTCACTATTGTAATACTGGTAGGAAAAAAGGACACCACTGAAAACCAGCAGAATCTGGCAGCCCTTTTGTACACGGACAATGGTAGGTAACGTGCCAGGTTGGCCACAGGCCACAATGGGCTGCATGCCACCCTCAAGCCACAGGTTGCCCACCACTGCCTTCTAGTGATAAGCTAAACATACTGAGTTTTTTGAGTCTCTAACAAAGAAAAGAGGTAACTTGATTACAGTCTTCAAGTATCTGCATGGGGAACAAATATTTGATTGTTCTTCAGTCTAGCAGAGAAAGATATAATATGATTCAATGGCTAAATATAGACCAATCCAGATTGGAAATAGGTAGGTGTAAATTGTCAGCTGTAAAGCTAATTAACCATTGGACCAATTTATCAAGGACCATGACGGATTCTCCATCACTGGTAATATTTAAAGCAAGACTTCATGAGCTAGGAATAAATTTGGGGAACTTCTCTAGTTGGCGTTATGCAGAGGGTCGGACTAGATGACACTGGAATCTGAGAGACTAGCCTATGTGGATCTGATTGCATGTGTGGAGCCTGAGCTTTTAAGCAAGTCCAGACAAGAGAAATTCCCTTAAATATGTCTGAACAGTACCCAGCACAACAGAGCCTGAATCCTGATTGGAGACACTTGATACTGTAGTAATTCAAGTAAGTAGCACTTTGCAAAGCGGTTTTTATGAACGTAAGTGGTGAAGACACACTTCATAAAACATTTTCAAAGATTTGTTTTGTACAGTCTGAGTTAAACATTTCCCATTTGACTTGTGCTAACGTTCGATAAGAGACAGCGTCTCTGACTTGCCTTCTGTATACATCTTGTATTTTCTTTTTTGTTGTTCTATTGCACTGTCACTATTTTCATAATTGAGTTATGAATCCTTCTCCTGTTTCCTGGGGAGTCATAGGATTTATTAAATGATGTGAGTTTCCTTTCAAATCAAGCAGGCTGAACACTGGCTATTCTATTTAATGGCACTTTCTACATAATAGGCACAATCAGATCCAGAAGTAACTTAACATTAGTGAAGGTACAGGAATGAATTCAGTCAATTGTGTAACATAACTTTCTAATAATGTTTCAGTGATGGGGCTCTCTTCTAGATGCTGGCATGGAACAGCATTAACACAATTAAATCAGCCCAGCTACATCATGCAGAGGTATGAGACATTCCCAATCCTGACAGAGATAGCTAAGCCAACCCAGTCCCTGATGTAGACCTCGCTATCCTCTGAGAGGTAGGCTAACTATGCCAATGGGAGAACCCCTCCCCTCACTGTGTAGATAAACCTCAGTTCTTCAGGGCTCCTAGCTCTGCTTATTCAGACTCCCATGATGAATTCTAGCACTTTGTTCAGCTTCACATCAGAGATCCCTGTCATATGGCTTGTGTGTGACTATGACTGCCATTAATATTGTGCATTATTTTTCAATCACTGTTGCTCTGTGTTGCAGAAAGGACTTGATGAACCAGGACACTGAAAAACTACCCTTCAGGGACCCAACGATTCAGTGCCCTATTCAGCATCAGTAACTGGTAGTCAGTGACTCTTCAGGCAAAGGTGCATTTTCATTGACTACACCATTGAATTAATCCCAGCAAACCTGAGCTTCATTCTAAAGCAGGGGTGTCCAAACTTTTTTCAACGAGGGCCAGATTTGATGAAGTGAACATGCGTAAGGGCCAACCATTTTGCCTGACATTCTTTGAACCATTAAAATTAAATGCAAATTAACTATTTTATGCAAAGTTTATTGCAAACGGCATACTTTTCATTTCGTCACATGGATGACAAATCTAAACAGGTGTTAAATCACTCTGCCTTTCATATCTGAAGGCCAGATGAAAAAAAAAATCCAGGAAGCTGAAATATATGTCAGGAACATTGTAAAGTACATTACATATTATTGGTAATAAAGGTTGTCTGTCAACTTTTAAGTTCAAAAAATATGAACAGGAACATAACACCAAGTATACATGTTGTGTCCAAATATATTTATAACTGATTTAGACCAACTGACATTAACTGAGATTTTACAATGTATTCATCTCAATACATATGGATTCGTTGGGGGCCATAAAAGATAGATATTGCCAAATTACCTGGGGGGCCGTATTAAACCGGAACACGGGCCGCAATTGGCCCGCGGGCCGGACTTTGGACATGCCTGTTCTAAAGCTATGACTCCACCTTTCCGCCCAGTATGTGTCATCTTAGGTGTGGTCCTAATTGGGTCACCATTTTGAAGCTTGTGAATATTGGCAGTAGCAGTTACTGGGAAAAGCAAACAAAAACAGGCAGATATAAAAACTACCTGAACTATAATCATGTTGTCAAAACCTAAAATACAAACAAAAAATTGTGAAAACAATAACCAAAGTTCCAGGAAACCCAGACAATGCTGCTCTATTTGAAAGGAGAGCACAAAGGAAATTGAGTGCATGCTCCTTTCTCAGTTATATTCTAATTCCCCTAGATGTAGCAGATGTCTAATTCCTATGCTGATACCACATATGTGTAATTCAATAATAGAACAAAACTAGTTAACACTGTGGCATTTCGTCTGCATCTTCTTGCTTGTATCAGTTTAGTCAGCCACTATATTAATACTTTAAACACAGGTTTCTGTAGTTAATTAACTTTTGGTTTTGATGTAATTCTATGAGTTCACCACATTGTATTTAGACTCAGACTTTAATGCCAGAAGGGACTGCTATCATGATCACCTTGTCTGACCTTCTGCACATTGCAGGCTGCAGAACCTCACTCATCCATCCCTGTAAGAGATGCCTAAATTCTGGCTGAGTCACTGAACTCTTCAAATCATGATTTAAGGACTGCAAGTTATACACAATCCATCATTTGCTCTTGTTTAAACCTGCAAATGTTCTGATTAAACAAATAACCTGCTCATTTTTTAAGCAAAACCTACACTGTTTTAGAAATTCAATCAGTGAAATTGGGTGTGTCTAGTTTAGAAACTCATTCTCTGTATTTCACAGGCATATGAGGGTGCCAATATTTTTATAAATATTACCGCAGAAAGAATAACAGCATCCACTAGTTGAAATATTTATTTTTAATTAAAATTATGTTGTCACCAGATTTTTTTTTTACTGCTCTGGCTATGGGCCTGAGCAAATGCCTTAATAAAATATTGGCTTTGTTTTTGTTAGTGTTCATGTACATTTGGCCAATCTGTTGCTAACGAAGTGCTTAGGTTTCCAATTAGACAACTAGATTATAAAAGAAAGGAACTCTGCATTGTTTTACAAGTGATGGAATTGCTAATCTTGGATTTTAAACAATCTAAAAAAAAGTAGGAAAAATAGCTCAGTCTAATAAAGTTTTAAACTCAAATTTCTCGAAGCAACTAGTGATTTTTCCTTTTTGAGCACCTCTTTTTTTTGGGTACTCAACTTGCCACATTAATTGGGACCGATTTTTGAGAAGGTGCTGAACATCGAACCTCTCATTTAGGTGTCTCAAGCTGACACCCAAACTGATTGGTCACTTCTGAAAACTTAGCCCATTTATTTAGCAACTGCCACTTCCATTACACATACAATGCTTTCCACTTATGTGTTTTCATGATTGGAGGGTTTTTTTAAATATATTTTCCCCTGGCTTTGTTTACTGATCAACTAAATTATACATTTGTCAGCAATTCTGCGAGGCATACCACTCATGTATAGTCATTCCCCTGTAGAAGGAGACTTAATAATTTCGAGTGTTTTGTCTTTGCATGAAGTGCCAAGCACACCTTTGGAACTAAAATAACAGGGTAGACATTTGTTCTATTATATACACAGTATATAATTCTGATTGTTGTAATTTCCTTTATTCCTGAAAATCCCCATTTCTAGCCTTTTTTAAGGCGGATTTGGAGCTGGGAAAGGGGAGGAAAGGAAGATACTAAAAATCTACAAATATCCAAATATTTGGCCCCATAGCTGAACCAAATCTCACAGATCACTGAACACTAGCTGAAAATACTGAACCATTTCAAAATGCAAACATTAAATGTCATTTCCATAAGCTCTGTGGGGGAGTTAAAAAAAACACCACCACAAGAGTCTGGTTCTAATGACATTTCAATACTTTTTCTGAAGCCAATGAAAGGAATAACATTACTGGTAATGGTGTGAGCAAGAGAAAAATCAGACCCCAGATGTCTGCAATGAATTAAGCTTTTAGACCATTTAATTTCAGCAACTTTGATCAAAAAAGCTGCTCTCAGCCACAGCTGAGCTTCATCTTCACAGTTACCAGATAGATGTAGTCTTCTCTGCACGTCAAAGGATGAGACATTACCTGCAATAATAACACATAACATTGTTCCCATGTTCCTTCTCCATATCCATATTTCATGTTATCTGTCACTTTTTATTGGAGAACTGCAATGGCAATAAGTCAATCCAGAAGAAACCAGGAAGAGGTCTACTCCTGCCCAGAGACAACAGGGGAGTTCACACTATAGAGAACTTTTTTTCCCCCAGGAATTGTTGTTGAGGTGGATCCACATGTTAATCCCATTTAACAAGATGCATGCTGCATAATGAGCAAGCTTTTTTTGCTTCTTCCCGCCCCTGTGTTGGGCAGCAGTCCTTACAAAATAGGAGTCAAAGGCATTTAGAAGATCAAATGCTGTATACAGCACCTTTTAAAGACTTGTGGTATAATAGTGCTTTGCACATCTCCATCTACTTGTATCCAAGGATTTCAAAGTGCTTTCTAACAAATGAAATGAATCAAACCAGGTGGCTTTGCTTCCATGAAAACTTTGTATTTCAGCTTTGCACAACCAGCTCTTAAAATGTATGGCCATTTGGAATGGATACAGCATTTTCCAAGCTTCCCTTGCACATCAGTATTTCTCAGACTAAAAGTGTTTTATTTTTTCTCTCTCTAAATAGGAGTAAGAATAAATCTACTAATAAACTCTTACAATGGGAATGGAAAAATCACGTCTGCTGTGCCAACATATTGCAACAGCTCAGTAACAGCTGCTTGTGGTCTGTCTGGTGTGGATAAATCCCTGTAATATTATATTTTGTATTAAGATCTTGTCCTTTTAGATATATCTTTAAGTGTTCTTATAGAATCTCTGTAACATTTCTCCTATAACTTTGTATTAAGATATATAGATCTTGTAAGAAAAAATGTCCTTTGAGCTCTCCCCTTTCCTTGATGGTCCTGTTGAAATGAATGAGGTGTGAATGAAGAATGAAAGGTGAGCACCTCCAGCAGCAGCTGCAAGGTTGGAGAAGGTCTGGGAGCCAGATCTAAGACAATACCTGCCAAGTGAGCTCATTAAGAAGACTGGACATACAGACACCTTGGGAGTCAAGCAGCAAGTGCCTGCCCTTGGAAGAACTCTCTTTGAAGGAGCATTAAGAAAGATGACTAATTGGCTGCATGAGAGGGATAAATAGGAGGCATCTTGCAGAGGGACCCCAGGTTTTCATCTTGTCAACATGGGAGCATCCATCCAGATCGGTAGAAGCCTGGCTCCACCCCTCCCCCATCTAGTTCACCTGGCCAGTGCAGTTATGGGGAGCAACTTTTGGTAACAACAAGATGGAGTGTGCTTTGTGTGTGTGTGTGTGTGTGTGTGTGTGTGTGTGTGTGTGTGTGTGTGTGTGTGTGTGTGTGATATGTCATATGCATATGATAAGTATTGATTGATCTATGTATGTTCAATAAATGTGGTGTGTTGATTTATCCCCCTGAAAAAGATCCCGGGTGCTTCTTTTAAGCACAACATTTTGGTGGAGAATTGCGAAAGGGGAAAGGTACCACGAGCATTTATTGAGTAATGGAAAGGTGTTGAGAAGTATGGAAAAGTGATCATAACCTCAAAAAGTATTAAAAAGTGATCGATCATTAAGGTGTGCACACCCCAGGTGGTAGTAGGATGGGTCTTTAGAGGAGGAGAAATAGCTTTCTCGCTCCGCCGGTCGTAGAGTGCCAGCATTAGAAAGAAGGGAGGAGAATTACATTTCTCACTCCAGGAAAAAGAGGTATTGGTATTGCTATTTTAGTCCCAATAGAAAGTTGGGTATACTAAGAGGTATTGGTAGGTATTGGTAGATAAGAGTAAAAAGTATAAGTATTGCTATTCTAGTCCCAATAGGAGGTTGGGTATACTAGAAAATGTTTAAACATAAGCAGTCTTTTAAGAAGGCTCCCAGAGAGGAGCCTGAGAAATTGGCATTTGTAAAAGATGTTAGTTACCCCTTTTTGAACAAATAATGCAAAAATTCAGACATAGCCCTTGGTCTGATCAAGTGTTAGCTGATGTCCATACAATTTCAGACCTAGAAGACAAATTGGCTAACTACTTATGGATATATAAACCCTCAACTCCAATGGAAAAGGAAGCAGCTGCAGTTTGGCTTCTATGGAAAACCTGTAATTAGGTGTTCCTCAAACTGACTGAATATAATAATGCAAATATGAAACTGCAAAATTTAAAAGCCTCTGCTGCATAAGTGGAGAGGTAGAAATGAATGTCCCTCAGTACCCAGACATAGCTAGATTCCCTTAAGGATGGGTACTGAGAGTTAAAGCAACTCTCAGATTTTTCAGGAATATGCTTAAGAAAAAGGACCAGAAGGTGTGGGGCTTAGTGAACAAGGCCACCCTCCTTGCTAAACTGGTAATGGGACAAAGCCTGAGTCTGTGGAAAGGAGCCACTTTCCATTTAGCAAGAAAAACTGGATCAGGCCCAGACAAACAAGCAAGAAAAAGGATTTATATTTGAACAATGCTAAATGTGAAAACAGATACAAAAGGGGGTCTGTATAGGCAAAGATTTAAAGATGCTATTAACAAACTGATCTCAAAGATAAGTAGTCTATAAGAATGCTTTCAAAAAAATGGTCATTGGAAACAACTCACCCTGAAAATTCTCCAGAATTACAGTAAAAATGCTTCTTGGTTATTCTCTATGCATAAACTTAACACAGCAGAAACTTGCTAACCTAGTCTGCTGTACAAGAAGAAAACTGAAGTACGCATCCTGAATTTGATGATTACACAGTGGGGTAATTCACCCAAAAGAAAGGGTAGAAACCACTGGAACCTGTTTTGCCTATAAAACAAAAATATGTAACTATAGGAGTAATTGTAAGCAAAGAGAGGAATGAAAACATAGTTGTAAAAGAGAAAGTATGAAAATAATGCCACCCCCAAATGGGTAGAAGTATGTTCTTTTTTTTATCTTTCAGAAAATCAGGACAAGCTGGTACCAGCTGAACACCTACAACACCATGGATGTATTGTTGCAACAAAAAGTTTGTTTTATGTTTTGTGTTTGACTAATGTCTGTCTGTCTGTCTAGCTAGTGTACTGTGTTAAAAATGATACTGCATTAAGCAGGAAGGTTTTAATAAGCATTATGCATTTTGACTGTATTTACAGAAACCAGTATCTCAAAAGGGTAGAGGCCAAGGAATTTGAATCTTGCTAATTGGAAAAAGTGTAAAGGTTTATTTAAAAGAAAAACTATGCATGAAACACAAGGTTTATCTATTGATAAAAAAAACTTGAAGGAATAAACATAAAGCACAAGGTTAAATTACTAAACAAAAAGGATAGATATGTGAAAACATTGGTCAAATAAAATCAGTGTTAATTGGAATGTTTAAATCAACTTTCAGCCTGTAAGGCCAGCTGAATGCACCTGGATGTTGCATACAATTGGAAGTTTAAGGCCATTGTAACCCTATCCCTGACTGTAAGGGGCAGTACACTGCCAGTATTTCCCCCTCTGACAATTATGCTATTGTTAGAAGGGAGTTTATGGGATCAATGCAGGAGGCATTTCTTTAAATTCCCTGTGCAGCAATGTATATGATGTAACTACATTTTACACATAAGGGTTGGTCACTCACTTGGACTTCCATCTTATTGCAAAATATTGTTTATTAAAAGTGTTGTTGGATAAAGAGAATATTTGCTGAATTACAACCACAAACTCAAATTGCTTCTCAGTATATTGCCATTAATCAGTTATATAAAGTGTGACCCACTCAAGAATTGTTCTTGAGGGGGTCAAAAGGGGGACAATGTGGATAAATCTCTGTAATATTATATTTTGTATTAAGATCTTGTCCTTTTAGATATATCTTTGAGTTCTTCTAGAATCTCTGTAACATTTCTCCTATAACTTTGTATTAAGATATATAGATCTTGTAAGAAAAAATGTCCTTTGAGCTCTCCCCTTTCCTTGATGGTCCTGTTGAAATGAATGAGGTGTGAATGGAGAATGAAAGGTGAGCACCTCCAGCAGCAGTTGCAAGGGTGGAGAAGGTCTGGGAGCCAGATCTAAGACAATACCTGCCAAGTGAGCTCATTAAGAAGACTGGACATACAGACACCTTGGGAGTTGAGCAGCAAGTGCCTGCCCTTGGAAGAACTCTCTTTGAAGCAGCATTAAGAAAGGCCAGGTGATGACTAATTGGCTGCATGAGAGAAATAAATAGGAGGCATCTTGCAGAGGGACCCCAGGTTTTCATCTTGTCAACATAGGAGCATTGATCCAGATTGGCAGAAGCCCGGCTCCACCCCTCCCACATCTAACTCACCTGGCCAGTGCAGTTAGGGGGAGCAACTTTTGGTAACAACAAGGTGGAGTGTGCTTGTGTGTGTGTGTGTGTGTGTGTGTGTGTGTGTGTGTGTGTGTGTGTGTGTGTGTGTGTGTGATGTGTCATATGCATGTGATAAGTATTGATTGATCTATGTATGTTCAATAAATGTGGCGTGTTGCCTTATCCCCCTGAAAAAGATCCTGGGTGCTTCTTTTAAGCACAACACTGGGAAGATGGGGAAGAAGGATAGTTCTTTACCATTTCAGGAATTGGTGACAAAAATATGGTTAAACAAGAAAATGATTGGAGACTAAATGCCAGCTCTTTATTTGGCTTATTTTTTATTTGCACCAATTTAACTCAATATTGTTACACCAGAGTAAGTGAGAACAGAATCAGGTCTTGAGATGACTTGTTTTGTCCCTATTTCCTCCCTAAATGGCAAATGAAATAGCATTTGGTATACACAGATGCCATTCAGCATTCTGGTCTCCCTGGTATTTTTGTTTCAAAGCATACGCAGAGACTATATGACAAGATCCAGCCTTTCAGTGTGTCTGTGGAAAGATGCAGTTTTCTAATCTTGACTTTCAAGCCCTTGGCAAACTAGCAATCAAAGGCAGCCATCATCTGTGTCAATAAAGGATTGCTGGGGATCTGAACACAGATGGCATCACAGATTTCCACTCTGGAGCCAATGCCTCCATTTTCTACTTTATCGCACAAAGCCAAGAGCTGCCAAGAAGTAACTGGCATGGCTGATCAAGAATTAGCTCTTTAATAAGGTCTGGTAGGTACTGAGAGACGTCATGGACTGGCCTTTTCTCTCCCTTTGTGCAGCTGTTGGGTGGCAGGCAGCTGCTTGTCAGTGACCTGCTGGCTTCTCAAATCAGTTATGGTGCTTCCACTTCAGGGAGCACTATTTCCTCTGAGTCAGGATGCACCCCAACATGATGGGAGCATTGCCCTGGCCAAAAATACTTTGTCTGAGGCTAGTTTGCCTCAGACACCATTAGCCATCTTGTCTGCTCTTGCATCCATCCTTCTTGCTGGGAGAAACTATGGCCATCCCTGCCCTGGCACGCTGGATTGCAAGTCTGATGCCCTACACCTTTCCCCGTATAGTGTGCATGTTCAGGGGGATGCACCATTTACTGGAATGATGTCTTGCAATGCATTGTATCTGGCAACCACTCCAGCAGCAAGGAACTCAGGACATGGGCAGACGTCTACCTGGAAAAGATTCAGAGTGAATGCAGAAATTGTTGCCTTTAGAGAAGGAAATGACCCAGCCCTAGGCACCAGACCGTTGTGATCAGCAGGGTACTGATGCCAACGATGTGAAGCCCTCCATTATTTCCTCCCTGCCAGGCAGCAGATAAACAGGAAAGTATTCAGAAGTTCCATAGAGCTGGAGCCAGCAGCTGTGTGTTCCAGTTATATCTTCTAACATCACTGAGATGGTTGTTTTGTGGGGACATGGAACTTTGCAACCCCAGTTCAGATTCCCCAGGTGACTTAGAAGGCAATGGAACAAAGTTGATGTTGGTGATAATCTTGATTTTAATAGGCTAGTAACCTGACATGAGCTAGCTGAAATTTGAAAATATGACTGACCAATTAGGCTTCAGCGGTTTCATTTTAATAGCTTTGGCATCAGGGGCTGGGGATGTGGTAGCTTGGTCCAATCCAAAGAGAGGCTTGATTTTTTTTTTTCCCCCTAAAAATTCAAGTGTCAATTGCATTTTAACTCAGTGTGTGTACCTAGTTGTTTTTAGCAAATATAGCCAACTTGCTGTTGACCTAGAACTATAGATACTAAACATACCGGCTACGGCTGCACTGAGTTTTGCTGCAAGAACCAATGCAAACGAAGCGTGGATTCGCATTTTTTCGTGCTTCATTTGCATAGTCTCTTTTGTTCCGTTTTTGCTCTAGGGGTTTCTACACAGAAACCCCTTTTTTCCACAAGATTCTTATGCCTGTCCCAGAGAGGCATTGGCTCTTGAGGCAAAACTCACCGTGTAGCCGTAGCCACAAAGCTTTTCATCATCCTTTCCCTAGGCATCGCCATTCCATTCCATCCTGTTTTATTCTATGTGGAGTCCTGCTGAGCTTCAGTTTTATGGTAAATTTGCATACACTTTGGAGACTCTGTAGTTCCCCCAAAGCATACTGTGCAGTTCATTATGGACAGACTCACTAGAAGGGAATCTTGTGTGAGTGTGTTTTAAATAGTTACCTCCAAATCAGGGTAGTCAGTCAGTTTTTTAATTTTTTTTCAGGGTGGACATTAGAAAAAACTTCCTAACTTCCAGGGTGGCTAAGCACTGGAATAAACTGCCTGGGGAGGTTGTGGAATTTCTATCATTAGAGATTTCTAAGAGCAGGTTTGACAAATATCTGTCAGGGATGGTTTAGACCAGCGTTTCCCAAACTGGGCCGCGGGAAAAATTACCAGGCCTCAGCGTGGCTGCCAGAGTATTCCGGGCTCCTGGACTGCCCGTGCAGGGCCGGGTCTCCCAAGCCCTCAGCCGGGTTGGGCGGATACAGCCGTATGTTTCAGGCTCCTGGCAGAGGCATAGTGAGTATTACTAGGTGAGCTCTTATTACTAGCTGCGGAGAGGAGGAGGGGGGTTGGATATGGGCCGCAGGGAAGCAGCGTCGGGGCAGTGGAGCTGCCCAGGGGAGCTAGGGAGGGGAACTGGCCGGCGGAAGCAGGGCTGGCCAGGGGGGACGGGAGCAGTGGGTCTGGCCAGGGGAGATCACGGAGGTGGGGGGAAGGATGGGTGGGAATGGGGAGAACCGACCAGCAGAAGCAGGGCTGGTGGGGGCAGCAGGGCTTGCCAGGGGAGATCGGGAGAGAATTGGCTGGCAAGGACAACGGGGCTGGAGGAGAAATCAGCCAGCGAGGAGCGGAACAGTTCAGGGAGCACACAGATCCCAAATAAAAATGTAAAAGCAGTGCCTTTTAAATATCCCCACTGCTGACAGTGAGGTTTAAAGGCACTACGATGTGTCAGAATGGAGAGAACCTGGTGCATTCATCATCCGGAATGAGAATATGGATACAAAATTCCAAAGATGGTGTCAGTTTTCTGAAAATAAACGAGCCCCCTTTCAATACACGATGTGGTGGTGCAGGGTTTTATTGGATTACGCTGGTTCTGCTGGCAGAGGCAGGGCTGGCGGGGGGGGGGGGAGACAGTGGAGCTGGCTGGGAAAGATGGGGCGGGTGGAGAGAATCGACTGGAGGGTTGGCGTGGGCAGCAGGGCTGGCCGGGGAAGATCAGGAGAAGCGGGGGGAAACCACCAGGCTGACAGAGGGTCAGGGAGAGTGGGGATGGCCGGGGGTGGGGAGAGAAGAGAATTGGCCAGCGGGGAGTGGGACTGATCTGGGCACAGGCAGATCCTGGAGTGCGGCCCGTCCCATGCATAGTCCGGGCGAAGCACGAAGGAGTCTGGCCTCCTAGATTCCATTTTACCATCCCCAAGTAGTTGTGAACTCCCTGGTTGGTGGACACATTCACGCAGCACGTGTTGACCAGCCAGGAAGTTGGCAAGTACAAACTGATATACATAATAAAAAAACATACCTAATTAGAAAATACCAGACACTTTCTATGTCTGGTATTTTCTCAATTTGTTTCCGGACAGAAATCTCAAATACCAGACTGTCTGGTACAAAACTAAACACCTGGCAACTCTACCCCTCCTTGCACCCTCACTCCTAGCCAGATACCCCACCCCCAATCTGCTCCTGCTCCCGCCTCCTGGAGTGCCCGTGCGATGCCAGGTCCCCCAAACCCTGGCCTGGGTTGGGTGGAGGATGCAGCGAGTGAAACAATGAAAATGTATTCTTTTTTTATGTGATTTTATATTTTGGGGCTGCAAAAAAAGTACTGAAAAAAAACAGGTTCCAACTAAAGTAAAAAGTTTGGGAAACCCTGGTCTAACCAGCTTTCTATCTATCTTACAGTCCATTTATCCAATCCATATTCCCTTCACTTGCTGGTAAGAATATTGTGGGTGGCCATATCAAAAGCTTTGCTAAAGGTGGCCCTGGGCGCTTTGGGAGGACCAAAACCAACATATTTGCATATTCATCATTTGCTTAATGAATATGCAAATATGCAAATGAATGTTACCAGTCGACCGAAAGCTCGTGACTGGATTTACTGGTCCCCATGTCAAAAAGTTTGGGAACCCCTGGTTTAGACGGTGCTTGGTCCTGCAATGAGGGCAGGGAATTGTACTTGATGACCTCTCAAGGTTCCTCCCAGTTCTAGTATTCTATCCATATTTTACACTCTCATCACTGCAGCCCACATGCTGCCTTAGAACCAAACCATTCAACAGACTAGTCAGAACTTCATAGGTCAATAAGTCAGTTGCTATGTTTATCTCCTCTCTGTCCTTTTTACTGTCCAGGTGGCTCTTACCAATTCATTTGTCTCCAGAGTTATACTTCTGTGGTTCTTTGTCAGACCAGTTGCTGAATCTATGCAGTCTTTTCAGTGCGTCCAATGTCTATAAAAGAGTGGTGCCAAATTTAACTTCAAATTCCACATCTTTGTGTGTGAGTAGAAGAGGTCTTCCTGGGACTCATATGAGATCATGAACAGAATGGATTTTGGGGATCCTAAAGGAAAACTTGTGTTTCTATTCTTAAAGAGATTTTAATGCTCTTTTCTTTTCGTATTGGATTGTATACACAGAAGACCACTTGGGACTATTCCCTACTGTGCTAATTATGCCACCGACTCCCACCACCTTGCTCTGTGGAGCTCCCCAGCTCTCTGTCATGCTGGGCCAGATTCTCTGGTCTCTCCCAGGCTGTCTACACTGCAATGATCTGTCGGAAAAAGGTACGCAAATTGCGTTCTGCAATGTGCATACCCTTTTCTGATAGGTTGTTTTTTTTTCAGAAGGGCCAAATTTCAGAGAAGTCTAGTCTACACGGGGCCGAATTTCAGAAAAGCCTCCTCTTTCAGAAGAGCCTTTCTTCCATGTGGGAGGAGGAAGATAGAACTTCCAAAAGACAAGGCACAGACCAAGCTCCCCTGAAAAGCAATGTCTACATTGCAAGCCCTTCAGCTCTGGGAGAATGCAGTGTTAGAGCACGGCACCCAGGAAACCAGCCCTCAAAAGGGATCAAAACCCCAAATAAATCAGAGTTTTACACAATGAAAGCTTATGAGGTTGTTCACCCTCTTTATCAATGAAAGAAAGATGTACCCTGGTCAACCCTCCCCCAGGTAATGATTATTTTCACTGGGCCTTACAGTAAAGAAAAGTGTTTTTCATTTAGTACAACCAGTACGATTTAATTGTTTGCAAGTGAAAACAGACAGATCAAAATAAGCTACTAAGCTGACATGAAAATAAAACACTTATTTAGTTCTAATTCATTTAACACTTCCCCCCCTCCTTCTTGCAAGCAGATTCTTACCCTAACCAGCTGTTCTTGTTCTAGGCATAATCTTCATGTCAAAGATATTTTTTACTTTGATCTGGGTCTTCCTCCCTCTTTCAGAGTGTTCCATGCCTACCCATGATAAGGGGCTGATAACTTCCCTTTGTTTAAATAGTCTTCTCCACAGGGCAGGAATCTTTTGTTTTACATTCCCCCTTCCATGGAAAACCTACCTGGATCAAAAAACTGAATCTCTGTACCAGGTGGTATGGTCACATGTGGTACAAGTCCAGTCACCTTGGACTTAAAGAACTGTTTACAAGTCATTCAGTTGATCACCCAGTCATTTAGGTTTCCAGAGCAATGGTAATGGCTCTCATTAGCACATTTAAATTATGTAGCCTCATGCTTCATATTTCTAACTTTACATACAAGAATGATACATGCACCAAAACAGGATATACAGAGCCAGCAGATTTTAACATTAACATGGAGTGTTTACTTGAGAGACTTTGTTTAAAGCATCTCCAAATTATGCAGATTTATGTTCAGAAGCCAAGATTCCTAAAGCAGGTGGAGGAACCACCACAGAGTTAACCAATCTAAAGTCATGTAACTGATCAACTGATCGTTAAGAATATGCGTCTGGGATCCACTTGTAAAGAAGAAGGCTATGGAGTCCTAGAGATGTGACAAATACATTTGATGTAGAATTATGTATGGAATATATCCCAAATAATTCTCCTTAGTCATTCCCAGAATGACCCTGTATGTAGCAGAACATAACTGGATAGAAGTTCATTAAATTTCAGTGGCCGGTGGCAAACAATTGTCACACACGCACCACAGCTGAAAATTCTACAGCCAGCTCTGCTTGTTTAAAACTGTCAGCTGTCCTTGTAGCCAGATAGCCCCCCCATCTCAAACAATCTTGCTTGCCCTCTGAGATGTCTGTATACAGGGCAGAGAAGGAACAATAAGAAGATCAGCATAGCCATCAAGCTTTGATCTGCTTTGATGCGAGACCAGGATATGCGAGTGTTCTCTGACTCTGAGTAACGATTAAGGAAATAAGCTAAGCTCGAGGCTGTAAGAAGTGCCCGGCTGGCACCTATGTTGATTCGAACACACACAGTCCCTGGGAGAGGAATTTCCCACTGAGAAAAGAATGTCCAGTACTTCCAATTTAATCATCTCAATTCTCTATTACAAGTGTAAATTAAGTTCACAACTCCCTTGTAAGAACTGTTCTCACAAAAGACAGACCAGCATCATTTGGCATTACAGATAAGAGAGAAAAAATACGTGACCCAACGGGTATATAAGATGGGTCCAGCACACACTCACTTTGAGTGTCAATCTACCATTTACCTGCTGGTCGGGTTAGGTGTTTGACCTCCCGAGGTCCACGGGGACGCCCACCTCGTATTTTCGTCTTTCTGAGGAATTGAGGGACTGATCCTGGCCTGACACGCTGGGACCGAGTGACGCAGAAAGGGGTAAAAATTGTACCTGTATGTGTCCTCTTGTTTTAGTGCATGCATAGAATAGAGCTCTTTAAAGATTAAGCTGTCATTTGGTACCATTATTTTCTATTTTCTATCTTTATTTTCTTTGTAACCATTTTTTAAAGATCTCTCTCTCTCTCTCTCTCTCTCTATATATATATATATATTTGCCAGCAGTTAAGAAATAGAACAATAGCCATTGCAACCATATGATTTATAAGCTTCCTCAATAAACCTGTAACTGTTTAAGCTTTAACCTGACTCCTTCAGTTGCTGTAAAAGAACCAAGCACAATTTAAAAGAACTTCAGCTGGTCATAAAGGGACAGTTATAAGAAGAGCTTGGGCGTTTGGATCTGTGTCATTCCCAGGTGACAGGGTCCACTGGGGCACTTCTCAGCCTTTCCTGGGCTGCCCGCTGTGAAGGAACCTCCCCCCCCCCCCCCCCCCCCGTGTTCTAGCAGCTAAAATCTGAAGTGTAATAAGCTCTTCCTACACACTGGGGCGTCTGTTAGCCTGTTTGGCTACCCTCTGCGACGGGACCTCGGTCCTAGCAGTAAAGTCACGGGCGTTAAACTCTCGGGGCTCCTTTCAGCCTTCTGGGCTGCCTGCTGCGACGAGACTTCGTGTCTTAGCAGCTAAAGACTTAGGAGACACACCCACACCCACTGCCCTGACCGTTGGCTGACAGTCCTAAGTAAACCCCTGTGGCTGCAAAGATGACAGCTGCAAGGAGAATTTTCTTCTTGAATTCCCCACCTGTGTCTCTAGGGCTGTGTCTACATTGGCACCCCTTTCTGGAAAAGGGATGCTAATGTAGACTTTGGAACAGGCAAATCCGTGGCGGGGGCCGGCACTTTTTTCCAGGTTGGGGATAAGCCGGAGAAAAGCGCCAGTCTAGACGTGATTCTCCGGAAAATAAACCCTTTTCCGGAGGATCTTTTATTCCTACTTTCAAGTAGGAATAAGAAATCCTCTGGAAAAGGCTTTATTTTCCAGAGAATCACGTCTAGACTGGCGCTTTTCTCCGGCTTTTCCCCAAGCTGGAAAAAAAGTGGCAGCCATGTTAATGCAAATGCCGTGGGGGATATTTAAATCCCCCGCAGATTTGCCTGTTCCAAAGTCTACATTAGCATCCCTTTTCCAGAAAGGGGTGCCAATGTAGACACAGCCCTAGTATGTGTCAGGATGGGGGAGGATTGTACAACCTAGCCCCTATAAATCACCTCCCACTACTCCATTTTACTCAGGGAATACTATATTTATCACAGACTGCTTTTGTGGGCACCCCTAATTAAAATAATGGCACTACTTCCTTGTATTTGCCTTTGAGATTGAGGTGGTCCATCTATTAATATTTTTTTCATATACAACCACTCAAGCATACACTTAATGCTCTGTGGCTAGAAGCTGAACTGACCTTTGATACTCTATTATTGTTATAGAGCAGTGTAAACTTACACAGCACTTTGCAATCATAAATACACAGTCTGTGTCCTAAAGAAGGTCATTACAATTCAAAACAGTGTGTGATGATAAAGTAGCTCATAAGGAAGACTTTGAATTGAGGCTGATAAAATGTTCAAGTGGTGCTAACAAAATTAGCAACAAGTACAGGAGATAGGCGGCTTTATTCATCTAGAAGTCACAAAAGTCACGCTAATGCTGCTATCTCAGTGTCGTTAAGATTAAAAACAAAAATCCAGTGTGTGAAATGGTGATACAGCTAATATTCCTGCACTGGAATAGTATTAACCCAAATATATGGTTTCTGCCGTCAGCACCTCCATTATAAAAATTGTTCCTGTACTCTTGTGCACAAGGGTGGTGGAATGGAAGGAGGCATATTCAGTGAGGCCTATTTTTAGAGTATAGCAACCTGACCTGGGACCTGGTCAGTTCTGCCAGCCCAAGTTCTTCTGTGTCAGGCTCTCTGCTTGTTAGGCCTCATGAACTCCCCTCACAGATGTGCTTTTCCCCACCCCCACCTCATTTCATGGGTATTTGAGGCCTTACTTGGATTGTGAGATGTTCTTCAAATAATTGCAGCTGAGTTACAGACAAGACATGAAAAATTGGGGGGGAGGAGGGAGTTATAATGGAACTTTATAAATAGTGGTAATTTTAGAAAAGACAGAATAGACCTATTTGTTTAAGAAAAAATTGCTGGAATGATAAACACTCATGTGTTGTGTTATACCTTCTAATTTTTTGATATGTAGACCTTTTGCTGCCACTAAATTACATTTATTTTAAAAAAGTGACTGGTACAATGTAAAATTCAGATACAAAATTTTAACACAATTGCTGTAGAAATAATGTCAGGTCACTTGTCTTTTACATTTCCCAGACACTAAAAGTTACTGCAGTATTTGCAGCTTACTGAAAATGTATGCAAAACTGTGGACTGTGTAAAGTAAGCTAATTAACAGCAAAATGGTAATGGCATGGGTGGTCAGTACAGCTAGGGCTGGGCGAGGAAGGCCCCCAGGTCCACCTTCAGCCCTGTCCCCTCTGCTGAAGTCCCACCCCCCGCCACAGGAGGAGGTGGTGGAAGAAGGTGGGGCAGTGCACCAAGTGCACGCCCCATGACCACCGCGACAGGAGGGGAAGAGAGGGAAGGAGGCAAGTGCACATGCCCCAACCTCCATACTCTCAAGCACCAGGGAGGGAGGAGGGCACATGGCCCGAGCCTCCCCAGCCTGGCGCACAGGGAGGGTGGGGGCTGGCAGCAGAGTATAGGCAGGACTAGGCCTAGCAGTTTGGGAAGGCAAAGCCTTCCTCCGCTTAGGCTACCGGACGCCCATGGGTAGTGGAAGCCTCACCTTGTGGGAGCTGCCATTTCCATAATGACACACATGAAGCAGGGATTTAAGTATGCTAGACTTTTGAGAAATCTTGACGCTCTGTGCAACCAGAGGAGCATATGGCTCTGAAAATGAAATTGATGGGCATGCACTATAAAATGTGTGTAACAGATGAATCTGACAGCAGATCTGCCAAGTCATGCCATTTTTAATCAAACTGGCAGAATAGTCACCTGCAATTTCATTTAACCATAGTTGCTACAGTCCCCCTTGGGGAAGCTGTTTAGTTGGCAGTGTTAATGTGAGGCAGCCTGGGGCATCTTTTATTTCTGTATTCAACTTTGGGAAGTACTACAGAATTCAAAGTTCTGTTTTTTTCACCATTAGGAACCAGATATCCATAAGGCCCAATAGCAATGTGGGATGGGAGAGGGCTCAATCAGCCTTCTCTTTCTACCCTTTCCATGTCCCGGTCAAGAACCAGGGGTAATCATTTCTGTATCTGCATTCAGGGAATATTGCAGAGATGTCTCCTTCCAGGCCTCTTCAAGGGCTCAAATACTAAGACTACAGGGAGCAGGTATGGTCAGAGTACTTCAACATTGCTCACTGGGTCATAGAGTTGGCCAGGTATACTAATGGGAAATAGAGTCTACACTGCCCCTTCTTGCGCAATGCCGTGATTATTTTCAGGAATAAGTGTAGCGGCATTGCGCAAGAGGATTTTCTTGCACAAGAAGGGTCCATGTAGACAGCTCCTTCTGGCGCAAGAGCCTCGTCTGCAAAAATGGTGGCTCATTAGGTATGCAAATGAGGCTCGGTGATATTCCACACTTAGCCTCATTTCCATATTTCTCATGCAAGAAGCCATGAGTGTAGACATAGCCCTAGTGTGGTTACTGAGCAGTGGAAGTGGTACCTAGACCACAGCAACAGTTAAGATCAAGAGACCTCTACAGTATGGGCTGGGAGCCAGCTGACTTTGAGCTCAGAGGGTAGAGGCTCCTATACAGTTCCAGAGGTCCCCAGTTCAAATCTGCCTGGTGGCGGTTAAAATGGGGCAAAGGGTAGTAGACCAGAATATGTTTAATGTTGTTGTCCGTGGAATAATCTAGGGTTAAAATTTGCTTTGGAATGCTGGAACTGTTCTTGCTTGTTTATTCCCTGTATTCTTTCCAGCACCGAGTTCTGAAAGCCCTGGGCTCAGGCCCCCTGTCATCAGCTGACTGGAGCCTGAATTCTGTTGTGTGCCAGGGTTATTTTTATCATTTCATCTCCCGGCAATGTACATTTCTGAGGAATATTCAACAAGAACATAGCTTGCAATTACCTACAAATTGCCACCAGACTGTTGTTGATTATAGTAAATAAGCACTGAAATGAGTGTGGAGGAGCAGCTTAAAACACCACAAAATAAGAGGTTCCTGTATGTATTTTACAGCCTGGTGCTAGCAGTATTTGTGCATAAAACTTAAAAAAAAAAAAAAAAAAAAAAAAAGCCATGGTAGTCACTTGGAATCAAAATCACCTTGTGCGTAGAAGCGTCTGAGGAAACTGAGAATACATGTAACACATATGCCTGTGTCCTATATTTAAAATATAATACTCAGTGAAAACTGTTGGTCAAAAGCACAGCAAACTGAGGCCAGTTAAATGGGAAGCACCTCACCTATAGGTATATAGAGCCTCAGCAGAGTTGACCTGGTTCGGACTCAGATGTTGCCCTTCAACACAAACCTCTCACCATGGTCTGGCTGGGGGCTGGGTTAAGCTGAAGACTGGGTTCCAGTTTTACTTTGTCTGGTCAACCATCTTCACTGCTGTGAGGTCACAGATTAAATCACTTGTGCTATGCTGAGAGTCAATCAAACAGTAAACCCAGTGCATGATGGAAACCATTTCAAGCGGTGGGGTGCATTAACACCCTCAGCACCTGTGTGCTAGTAGTCTTCTAGCACCTTTTCACAGCACCCCTCAGGAAACACTGTGACAGCTCTCATGGATGCAGAATGTCATCTTACCTGAAACATTTTGATTTTGATCAACTGGCCAAAATGTTTCTGTTTAAACATACCCATCCCACACACATTTCAGTTCAGGTTGGTCAACAGAAAATTTGAAAAAAAATCACATTTTCCATGGGGGGAAAAAAAGTTGATGGGAAATTCCTGATCAGTTCTTGATACCTTACTGAAGCCTAGATGCTCCTATGATCCCTAATATCCATTTTATTACCTAGATCCTTTAAGGCCTGCAAAAGATCTAGCTGATACTAGTAAGACTGACCCTTACATTTTCAGGATGAGATCTTCAGTTAGTGTAAATCAGTGTTTAATAATGACTTCAGTGGAGCTATGTACCGCTTGTACCAGTCAAAGATCTGGCTCTAGATTTCCCTCTTCTATCCTTTGTTTACAAGTCACCCAGTTTCTAGTCTTCAGCAAGATTCAATGAATGACACAAATTTTATCTATGCTTTTTTCAGCTGCATAGGCTGTTACAATAAGAAAATGAATTTGCACTCACATAGCACTTTTCCTCCAAAGCCTCAGGAGCCCTTTTTCAAATAGATGGTCATTAAAGCACTTTCCCTGACAGTATGTGGCAGGATTATCATCAGCTAATCCTAAAAGTATTCGATTGGCATAAGAAAACATGTTTGCATTGGTGTAAGTACAAATGTCTGTCATTTGAAGGAGAAGCAAAATTTTTTCTCCAAGACCAAAGGAGAGGGCATTGGGCATTGGGTTCTCCAGTGAGTTACTGTTTCATTGCTGAGTGCAGTGGAATCTATTTAATATTTCATTTTTAAATTAAAGCAAGTGACAGATGAGGAAGTGGATTAGCCTTTTGTCCAATATCTTACTAGTTATCAGCTGCTGAGCTGTTTCAAGTCCTCAAGCTTCTGTACTCACAAGGAATGGGAAGTGGCATAGATAAATTAGTAACTACATTTCAAAGTTCATTATTATAGTGTTATCTACCATATATTGAAATGAGATGGTAATATCTCATGGAAATATCTCAATGTTTCATTTGAAATGTTCATAACTTAAGCTATCAGAAAGTTGAATATTTAATTGATCACGCTGTTTTTTGGCAGGAAAGGCTTATTGCTTGAAGCCCACATTTTTATCAGAACGCACAGTATAATATTTGCTGCATTCCCCCAAAAAACTCAGAGCATTAGGCTCTCTGGGAGACAAGCACTAGAGAGATAAGTTTCTGGTGGAATATATACATCTCATTGGCTTTATTTATCTTGAACACACTTCCACCTGAAACTACACAGCAGCAGAAATAATGCAATTAAAGATAAGCCTTAGAGAATGGATTTGTTTTATTCAGGGTTCTTGCACTTGCAAAAGAAGTTGCAATGTTTTTTCTTCTTACCATTTGATTTAACAGGACAATAAATGGGCAGTGATTACATTCCATATATTTGTAGTGGGGCCAACAGCCACCGCAGGCCCTGGGGCAAGTTGGGGGTGAGGCTGGCTCTGTCCCCCAGAAGGAGCAAGCCTGAGGGCAGCCAGTCCTCTGCAGGATTGTGCTGGCTCTCCCTCTAGCCTTCAAAGTTGTGCAGAGTGGCACTCTGGTGCCACAGTGGCAGCAGCAGCCAAGAACTCTGGGCCCCTTTGAATTGCCAGCTCCTGGGGCAATTGCCTTTTGGGCCCCACCCCCATCGGTGGGCCTGTACATGTGCACGCTTCCACAGCTATATAGCAAAGTCACACTGCATCATGTTGCGCGCATAGCACAGGATGAAGGTGATCTCCAGAGCTGGATTGCTTCTCTGCCATGTGCATGTCATCATTTAGATGCTCTTCATAAAAAAGTTTATAACTGGCATGTGCATGTTTCCTGCAGGAAAGGTCATGGGGCAAGGACAGAGATGGTGTTGCTACATGACTGGGATAGGGAGGTTTTTTTTTGGGTTGGGGGCTGTTGAGAGGTTTGTGTTGAAGGGAGAAAGAAAGTAAGAAGCCCCTGACTGAGAAGGAAAAAGACACTTCTCACATTTCTCACACACACCAGAGCCTAGTGGGGACAAGGTGTGATGATGAGTTGGGGTTCCTCCGATCCTGCAGCCCCGTAGCAGCAAGACCAGACTCCACCAGCCAGTAGATTAGAGAGGGTTTACTGCATCTCCAGGATACAGCACAGCATAGATGTGATGTGTCTACAGGAGACTGGGCCAGGATGCCTCAGCCCCCCTTGAGATGGGGTCCCTGGGCCCCTAGATTCTAACCCCCTCCTTAGTCTGTTTCCTTCATGGTTCCAGCCCAAGACTGCCCCTTCCCCCGCACACTCACTTCCTTAGTTCCCTCACTGCCCTTAACCAGTCTGATTGGTTGGGTCTTTGTCTCCGTGACTGAGGTAGCCCACCTGCTGGGCAGTGCTCACAGACAGAGGCCAGTAGGGGTCGTCCATAGCCCACAGCATAGCAACCAGCAAGGAACTGACACTACATCACTACATGTGGATGGGTCAGTGGGAATCGCACATCACAGCGCAGGGGACACTGGGTTACAGAGCAGACAGCACCCCCACTACGTCACACCAGGCTAGTAGTTTTTGTATGCTCCAGCCATGTGGGTGGGTGGGAGAAGGCTGGAGCATCAGTGTGGGCTCCCCAGTGTGGGGGGCAGCCCTGAGCCTCATTGGCTGGATCCAGGTAAGCCAGCGGTCACAACTGGACCCCGGGCCTGAGGTTCCCCACTTCTGCTATATTGAAAAAGCTACCAGGGGGAAGCTGTTCTAGATTTGATCCTAACAAATAGGGAGGAACTAGTTGAGAATTTGAAAGTGGAAGGCAGCTTGGGTGAAAGTGATCATGAAATCATAGAGTTCACAATTCTAAGGAAGGGTAGAAGAGAGAACAGCAAAATAGAGACAATGGATTTCAGGAAGGCGGATTTTGGTAAGCTCAGAGAGCTGATAGGTAAGGTCCCATGGGAATCGAGACTGAGGGGAAAAACAACTGAGGAGAGTTGGCAGTTTTTCAAAGGGACATTGTTAAGGGCCCAAAAGCAAGCTATTCCGATTTGTCGGAAAGATAGAAAATATGGCAAAAGACCACCTTGGCTTAACCATGAGATCTTGCATGATCTAAAAATAAAAAAGGAGTCATATAAAAAATAGAAAGTAGGACAAATTACAAAGGATGAATATAGGCAAACAGCACAGGAATGCAGGGATAAGATTAGAAAGGCAAAGGCACAGAATGACCTCAAACTAGCTTCCGGAATAAAGGGAAACAAGAAGACTTTTTATAAATACATTAGAAGCAAGAGGAAGACCAAGGAGAGGGTAGGCCCACTGGTCAGTGAGGAGGGAGAAACAGTAACAGGAAATTTGGAAATGGCAGAGATGCTCAATGACTTCTTTGTTTCGATCTTCACCGAGAAGTCTGTAGGAATGCCTAACATAGTGAATGCTAGTGGGAAGGGGGTAGTTTTAGAAGGTAAAATAAAAAAAGAACAAGTTAAAAATCACCTAGAAAAGTTAGATGCCTGCAAGTCACCAGGGCCTGATGAAATGCATCCTAGAATACTCAAAGAGCTGATAGAGGAGGTATCTGAGCCTCTAGCTATCATCTTTGGAAAATCATAGGAGACAGGAGAGATTCCAGAGGACTGGAAAAGGGCAAATATAGTGTCCATCTATATGTAAGTAGGGGAATGGCCCCGCTATTGTGGGAAACTTTCCTGGCTTCTATACCACACCGGTGAAATGAACCATTGAAAGGCTCCCACTTCTTTTACCCCACGGCCTCCCTGATCCTGAGGGCTCCCCCTCCACTCTCCTGAGTAGCAGAGTCCTCGAAACCCCAACAAGGCTGGGTCCAGGTTTCCTGGGGCTTAATCCCCAACCTTGTAGACACTAGGGGCAGGAGTTAGGGTGTCCCCACTCCAAGGTGCTCTCTTAACACTGCATGCTTTCTTGGCCCAGTGATCATTTTATAAGGTTCAAAGCAAATACAATTTATTAAATATCAACTGATTAAAGAGAAAAGAATAAGAAGAAATGAGAATGGTTAAATGAAAACACACAGCCCTGCTCTGTAGCACAGGGACATCAAAACAGCAGTCTGCAGAGTGTAAGGACAGTCCACAGTCTCTTCCTTATAGGCCCCTTAGAGGCCCTGGATGTGCTGCAGGGGGGCTCCAGGCTGGACACGCTTGCTCTGGCAGTGACCACACAGCCTCAAGCTCTAAGTGGCCAGACCCCTCTCCCAGTCTGGCCTGCTGGGCCTCTTGGCTGGTGATATCTCTCTGCCCAGAGCCTCTCCCCGCACTTTGCTGGTCCCAGCTGCTCACCACACCCAGCTGCAGGGTGTTCTGCTTTGCCAGTCTCCAGCTCCTTGCGTTGCTTCTTTGTCCCTTTTGGCTCTTTGAGCACTGCCAGTCTGCTGCTCAACACAGGGTCTGCGCTCCTTGAGCTGTGTGTGCCTGGTTCTGTTGCTGCAGGACTGCTTCTCCACACAGCTTGCTCCTCTTAGCTGTCTCTCAGCTCTCTCCTTGCTCAGAGAGACCCAGAAAAATCCCAGCTCACAGGGAGGACGGGGCCTGGCCTCTCACTTTCCTCACTGGCCTGTCCAACCTGTCAATCAGGCCGAGCTGGAGTGTTGGCTGCTTTCCATTGTCTCTGGGGTCTGTCAGTCTCAGGGCCCTGATTTCTCATGGACCCTTCCCCTTTTGATACTGGGAGCTGGCGAACCAAAAACTCCCACGAGGGCAGGGGACTGGACTTGATGACCTCTCGAGGTCCCTTCCAGTCCTAGTATTCTATGATTCTATGAGATTGAAGGCATCTTTCATCACAGTGCTCTGTCCCTTCTCCTGTGCTTTTCTAAAGATCAAAACATTAAAAAAAAAAGTTTCTTGTCCACGTGATGTTGTTTGTCTCAGGATTTACTCAGATTCTACAGAATGCGAGCTTTCTTTTCCCGCTTCCCCTGTTTTAATAAAAGGTATTTTTCTTCACAGATGTAAGGGCTAGAGTGTTCCAGATGTGAACTAATACAGCACTGTGCTAGACATGCTGAAACAAGGGGAGGTGTGATCTTGCTGATTTACCTCAGCAGCTGTTAATGCTAATGACTGCTATTTAAAGAAGCACATTTTCAATTAACTTAGTGCATGGCTTTTAAAGTGTCGGCATCCTCTTTTCCCCATTGAGTGATGCTGAATGCAAAGGCAGTTTTGCTAATTGCAAGCTTATTTACTATGCAGAAGTCATATTCTACCCACTCTCTTCAGTTAGCACCAGATCCAGTCCTTTCTGCATCACTCCATTGATGTTAGTGGGAAGTCTGTTGTGGAAATGTATGTGGTCCTGGTGTAGCACGATGAACCTCTGGAGCTCAATGCATGACCCTCTAGTACATGAGCTAAAAGTCAAGGCTATAAGCTTGCTCATCAATCTCCAGTTGATCTAGCTGCCACTAGAGGAGGGACAGAGGGCCATTCCAAGCAGGCATGGGTTATGCCAGCTCTGACCCAAAAGCCCTTAACTAGGGATTCAAAATCCCATTTAATCAGCTAACTGGTTAAACAGGGGTAGGTGGTGGGCCGGGCCAGAGTGCAGTGAGTTCACACAAAACAGCCAGGCTACGTCTACACTTCAGGCTTCTTGCGCAAGAATTGTTTTGTACAAGAGTGTGTCCACACTGCCATGTGCTTTTGCGCAAGAGCGTCCATGGCAGTGTGGACGCTCTCTTGCACAAGAAGGCTCTGATGGCCATTTTAGCCATAAGGGTTTCTTGCTCAAGAAACCCCTGTTACCCTTCCACACTGCCTGCTTGTGCAAGAGCTCTTATGCAAGAGGGCTTATTCCTTGTGGGGCAAGGAAAAACTCTTGAGCAAGAAGCCCTCTGTTCCGACGCTTTACTGTAAATGTACTAGTGCAAGAATGCACGTGCAGTGTAGACACTCTGCAAGTTTTTGCGCAAGAACGGCCATTCTTGCGCAAGAAGCCTGCAGTGTAGACGTAGCCCCAGGGAGGAGAGAAGAGGCTGCAGTGGAGGAGGAATTCTCTTAACACGTTAGGGCAAGGGCTGTGATACTAAACTGGGACATGGGAGACCTTTGGTTTAAAACCTACTCTGCTTTGAAAAGGGATCTGTCACCTTTCAGGTCAATACCATGAACACTGGGCTATTCTGCTGTATTTCCTGTTGAAGTTGTTTGACTTTGATTAATTAACTAAATATTCATTAGAATATTTAGAGCTAGAATGACTGTATAGTCCAGTGGCTTGGTCACACAAGTGTCATCAGATCCCTTTTCAAATCCCTTCTCTTCATCAGGCAGAGAGAGAAGTTGAACCGAGGGTATCTTACATCCCAGGTGAGTACACTAACCACTAGGATAAAGGTCATAACGAAGTGTCTCATCTTTCCCTTCCTCCCCAACTCTTGTAGACTTATGTGATCTTGCTGAGGGTCCAACCCGATAGCTGCACACAGCAGCTCAGGAGGCCCCACATGTAAGTTGGGCAGCTGAGCAGAATTGCTAGCAGAGGTATCTCCCTGCAACCCAGACTTAGGTGTAAACACTCAGTGGGAGGGTGGGACTTAGGATACAACCTTCTGACTGATTAGGTAGATTTCCACTGAGCCTGCTGGTTTTGTAGATTGCATTCTAAGAGGTCTGCTCTTCCCATTCATTGGATTGAGAGCCTAGGTGCTTAATTCCCTCCTTTGCTGTGTTGTTCCCAGTGCAAGTGGTGGAGTCTCCATCTTTAGAGGATTTTAAGACCAGGCTTGACAAAGCCCTGGCTGGGATGATTTAGTTGGAACTGGTCTTGCTTTGGGTAGGGGGTTGTACTGGATGACCTCCTGAGTCTTTTCCAACCCTAATTTTCTATGATTCCTGTTATTTAATGGGTGCTTAAAAGGTAGTGACTGTAGTGCTAAGCATCCTGACACTCTTTTGTGGATCTGGGTTTCAGAGCTTGTTTTCACTGCAGTATCAATTTGAGGTATACCTCAAGGGTTGCCCATAGCTGAAGTGCAGTTCACACACGCACATCCCTAACTTCAGGTAAGTGGTGCTTCAGACTCTGAGCTAGCTACACATTGCCAAGGGCTGTGTACCCAGGTGTTAAAACAGGAGAGCTGATGATGCAAGAGCTAATAGTGAAATGGGGACACAGCTATAATGAGCTGCTACTCCAAGCCCTCTGTGCCGCTGATCCAATCACACTATGGAGCCTGATTGTGAAAAGTGCTCATCCTCATTTGAGCGAGGCTAACTCAAGAGGAGTTAACCGTGTAGCTAGCACTGCAGTAAAGACCAGCCCTCACACTGGGTATGCTACCAGGAATAGCTTTAGCTTACATGAGGAACTCTCTGCCTCCCAACCCCCTTGTAAAAGCAGGTTCTGCAGTCTGCTAGAAGGAGCCCTGTGTGTGCTGCACCTGTGTCTAATGAGAAGCGAGCAGATTGGGAGAAGCCAAGGAAAACACCTCTTCCATGAACTGTTCTGAGCTACAGTGAGGAAGGTTTTGTTTTCAACTCGATTCTTGCAATGGTAAGGATCCTGTCACAGTGAAATGTTTTAACTGATTTGTTTGTAACACAGTGAAGATGTTAGCAAAGCAGAAATAATCTGAACATTCTTTTGGCTAATTAGATCAGCCAGAATACTTTTCAGGTCCAACCCAATAGGTCTAATCATACTGTGGTGCTAGACAAATGAAACATCTGAAGTCTACTGTAAAAATAGCAGCCACATCCTCTTTGTCTACACTCCCACTGTCTAATAGCACCTGTTGGATGCTACTCTTAGTGCCTATTGCTGGATTTGTCCTGGCAGTCCTCATTGTTTTCCAAGAAAGTGGGATTGTGTTGCCTATGGGATATATTTGGCCATGGCACTATGTCTGTCTTCTGTTTCTGGTACTCTGTATGGCTTTCTGAGGCACATAATTACTTTCCTGGGAGACGAGCTACTCATAGTCTTGGTTCTAATAACAGGGCCCCTTCTGTCAAGTTCTGAGCACCTCTGGCCTCCTCTGCTTCTTTTGATTTCATTAGGAGTTGGGATCATTGCCTTGTGGAACTTTCCCAATAAACCACACCTTTTTCTATGTTTGTGATCAAAATTGTATTTGCAAAATTACAGTTGGAAATGTAAACGTGCAGCAGTCAGGAATTTAAAATGTATTGCGCCCATAATAACCGTAAACCCCTTCCTTTATGCACATCAACTGTTTTAATTTTGTATTGCAGCATATGTTAGATTTACATCATAACTTAAATGGTGGGCAGGAAATGTTGAAATTCTCAGATCTGTAAGGTGCTGAAGAAATCCTGAAGATACTCTTTTTTTTTTTTTAAAGTACTTATGAAAATGTTTCACACTGCTGTAGAAACGTATTGTACTTGCAGTATTTCATTATGTTCCTTTAAGCAGTTGTTGGATCAATGGAGTTGCTATGTTTTCAGAGATCTGAATGTTACAGGTATTATGTATTGAAATGTTAATGAAGATGTTAAAAGCCTTCAGAATTGTTGTTTATAGTTTCTCTCTTTCAAGGAGAGAGATAATCAAGAAAAATACTATTATGGAGCCAAGGAAATGTCCTAAATTAGACTACGTCTAGACTGCAGGCTTCTTTCAGAAGCTTTTCCAGAAGAGATCTTCCGAAAAAAATTCTTCCGAAAGAGAGAGTCCACGCTGCCAAAGCTCATTGAAAAAGTGATCTGCTTTTTCAAAAGATAGCGTCCATGCTGAATGGATGCTATCTTGCATTTAAGCCGTGATTACTATGGACGGAGTGGCCACCAGAGCACTTGTGCTTTTTCCTCTTTCCTCTTCTTTTGAAAAAACTTCCTCTTCCCCATCCACACATACCTTTTTCCAAAAGAGCTCTTTTAGAAAAAGGCTTCTTCCTCATAGAAAGAGGTTTACCAGTGTTGGGAAAAACCCCTCTGTTCTTTTGATTTTTTTTTTTTGAAAGAACGCGATTGCAGTGTTGACGTAAGTGAAGTTTTTTCAGAAAAAGAACCATTTTTCTGGGGTGGGGAAGACTCCGTAGTGTAGACATAGCATAAGTAAATTCTTGTTTACAATAATTGTGTCTGCAGCCAAATATATTTCAGAGCTACTGTTACAAGTCTCAGAGTTTTCCCCCCTTTCTTTTCCTGTTATAGATTGTGAGGATCTCTCTCCCCCTTTTCTTTCCACTCTCCTCATCCAAGGAAGTGGGTTTTCCCCATAAAAGCAAGTGAATGCCTCCAGCCTCAGATATCCAACTAAGAGACTATACCAGAGTTGAGACACTACTCTGTTTTGGGTTATAAACAGTATGTGTTATAAAAGGTATAGTAATTCTTTTTAATCACCTCATCCTACTTAGGTTGTCCTTTTTCAGTTAGGATACCGCTTTTCTACCCATCCTTTCTTTGTTATTGTTCTGTACTAAGTCTTTCCCTTTTCATCTTTAACAGGGTCTTTAGTATTGGTGAAGCTTGCTGTTAGCTATTTTATTGTCTTATACAGGGCTGCAAGGTCACCTCTCCGGATAGCATCTTCAGCATCTCGACATTTTCTATCAATATGTCCTTTTATCTCCCCTAGTGCTCCTTTTCCCTCATTGCCTAGGGCTCTTTATTTTAGTTCCCACTTGTTTATCTCTTCACACGTTAGCATTCATGATTGTTTGCTTTACCGTTCTCATTTCCATTGCTGCCCAAATAGCATCAGTATAATCTATTCTTCCCTTTTTAGATTTTATTAGAACTGTTTCATTTTCTAGATAGTAGGCACTGATATTTCCCCACAGAGTCTCAATGTCTATTTCTATTTGTTTTTCAGTTCAAGCTGAAGTGTTTCTTGTGTTCATGTCTGGACTTCTTTTTAATCTTCTTCATCCTCTGTAACTTGAGTTCAATTTAGTGATGGAAAGGTTAAGATGACATCTGCTCCCCTGTACTCATGTACATCTGCCAATGAGCTGCAAAACTTCCCTGAAACACTACAAAAGAACCAGATATATATTTTTGTATCATCTGGGGAGTTCTCTGTCACTTTATGGGTTTCTTTGAGGAAATTTTATTCACACAGCAAATTTCTACTGATCATTTACAATTTGGTTCATGTCCAAACTCCTGCTTCATTTGCCCATAATTTTATCCAACCTATCATTGTTACTTCCTACTTTTGTGTTTAAATTACTCGTCGTCACCAAATCCTGTTTTGATATCCTGGTTAATACAGCCAGTAACAAATCATAAAAAACTATATTTTTCCTCATCTGGCTTTTCACTGGTTGGTGCATAGCATAGTCTGAAAGCGAGCTCTAATAATTCTTTCACTGACTGATTCCAGCTCAGTCAATGCCTGCTCTGCTTCATTTAACAATACAACTGCCATGCCAGATTCACATCCACCATCCACATTCCTAGAGTCGGTGGTGGCCTGATCCATTTCTCTAAAGTCTAGTTTGTTCACATCTGTCCATCTGCACTCAGTGGTTCCAAAGAAGATCAAGAAGCCATGTATCCATTTCTTTAACTACTCAAACAAGTTTAGTAGCTTTATAGATTGTTCTGATATTGTTGATTGATCTGGCTTTGCGCAAGGGATTTTTCAGGACATGGGCTTTCTTTTCAGGTCCAACCAATGCCTATCCTATCCTTCTTATGAAGGTGATCTCTTGTTCAAGCCCACAGCCTAACAATATGGCCTCTGGTGTGGGTGGGTGTGCTTGCATGTTTTTTGTCTGGTGAGGTTGCCAAACCCATGTACAACCTGTGGTCCATGGCTCTTCATTGCATCATTCAGAGCTGTCCCGATATTGACACTTCTCCATTTGCCATTCAGTTAGTACACTTGATAGCTTGGGATGCCCTCACAAAATAGAATAATACAGGTTTTCAATGGTTCCATATTCTGTCCTGAGTAGGAAGCCCACCCCACCCCATCACCTTCGACTGCGGAGTAGGGCTGGAACACAGGAGCCATTGGGGTCAACAAAATGAATGGCCCAGAGTGCTCACTGTGTATTTGCAAATCTTGAGTGTTGATGCCTTCTGAAACAGTCTCCTTAGGTGGTTCCCCTGGTCCCTCTGCTCAGGGCTCTGTGTAAATCACATATGCTAGCTATAATTTGTTTGGCTAAGATATCATATTCTTTTTACTTGGGGTTTTCCATCCATTTACCCACCATGGCTAAATAAGCATTGCTCTACAGGTTCACTGCGCCCATCTTCCTGTAGATACAACTAATTCTCACTCCACTGGGACCTGGGGAGGGGAACCACTGATTGTGTTACAAACACAGAGCCAGACTTCCTGGATCATTTAATCTTTTTCATTTAATGCGGATTTTTCTTCTCTGCTGCTCACGAAACACGAGCTATACTTTCCATGGCAACTACCACATCATTAGACACAGATACCATCCCACGCAACAGTGTTTACTATAAGTAAGAATGGTTTTGTTTTGTGTGTGTTTTTTAAATCCTTTCTGGGCCAAGAGCTAGCTTGCGGGTTCTCACCAATGAATACTCTTCTCACCATGCCATGTTTGTCCTTCAACCCCACAGACAGAATTCCTGGAAGCAAGGGTAAGGTCCCAGAGAACTGGAGAAGGGCAAAGATGAATGGTACCTCTCTTTAGAAAGGGAACATTGGGGAATAATAGACCAATTATCTTAACTTTGATACGTGGGAAGGTACTGGAGGAAATTATTATACAAGAAATTTGTAAGCACATTAACAGATAGCAGGGTTAGAGGAATAGGCAGCATGAATTTGTCACAACCAGCCTAATTTCCTTCTTTGACAGTGTTACTAGCTTAGTAGATGGGTGGGGGGTGGGGGAGCAATACACATGAAATATCCTGTGGTGGTTTTTTTTTTTTTTTTTTTTTTTTTTTTGGTAAGCAAATTCAGGAAATGTGGTCTGTGTGGATGCCTACAATTGGTTGAAAGACCATACTCAAAGAATGGTCAGTCAATGGCTTGCTGTCAAACTAGGTATACCCTGCCAATCAGTTACCACAGAAGTGTCTCCTGAGTCTGGTACTTAATGATTTAGATAATGGAATTGGACTGGAAACTACTCTTTTGAATGGAAACATAGCCCTTTCCACCTGTGACCAGTGTTCCCTGTAAGCTGTGCATTGGGCAGCCACCCAGGAGAATTCAGGTGCTGCCCAGCTGCTTAGCAAAGTGCCTACAGCCGGCAGCATGGGGTTTTTTTGGTGGTGCATATCCGTACATGTCTCAGTGCACATAACACAATTTATTCTGCACATAGATGGAAAAAATTAGAGGAAACCTTGTTTGCGACCAAGTGTAAGGTACCATGGCACTCTTTTGTGAGTTAGATGTTAATCCAGGTACTATGGCCAAATTCTAGTACTACCTTTTGCTTGCCTACCATTTCAGGCACATAGTATTCACTTTCTAAACCAAATGTAAACTGTTAATAAATTGCTGTGTTCAATCTCCGAGATAGTGTCTATTGCAGATATGACCAGCATTGTCACACCAGTGCCCTTACACCATACAAAGGTGTCAACATTTAGTATTTATAAAGTGTTGTTTTGAGATTTCTCTAGCATTTTTTAAGCACAAGTGTCTTCACTTGAACCTCTGAACGTGGGGTGTCCCTAATCCAGGAATACCCTTGGTAGGCAGGAGGAAGCAGCTCTGTGTGCTACCGCTCCCCTCTAGCTGGAGGAGCCATCAGTGCACCCAGGAGCCATAAGTGCCCCCTGGGTGTGGGATGCACCAGATAAGCACCCCACACCCGGCTTCCTCACACCCTGGTGCCCTCTTTGGCTCAGTAAAGTCTTTAATCTGGCATACCCTTTTCCGCAGGGTTGTTGGTTCCCAGGCTCAAGCCTATTATAAACAGTATTCACACACATCTTCTGGACGTGAGTGCTTCTATAATGCATCTAAAATAATGGGTTTGCATTATAAGAAATTAGCAGCTCATAAGGTCACAGAGGGTGAAAAATGAGTCATGAATGTATTCACAGTGAACAACATCATAAACTCTGCTGAGCCATGCAAACACAGAGCTTTGTTTGCTTGAGGATTGAGTACGCTAATGGCTCTCTGGAGTAGCTGTAACAAATGCTGGTTGCTGTTGGCAGCCTGAGCGTAGCAGTATGCCCTCAGAACTGGAATCTTCCACCCTCCTTCACCTCTAGTTTTCTATGACACGTGTACATGGTGGTTTCCCCCGTGCAGTGGCAGATTAGCCACTGGCCAACAGAGCCTGTGTCTGGGGGCCTTTGGAAAAATAGGTACCTCGATGCCCTGACCTGCTCTACCCACTGGTCTGGTGCTCCTGCCAGTGAGCGGGATTGGGACATGGGGGTTGGGCCCACTCTGCACACCTGACACTTCCACTGGGGAGCAGGGGAAACCCACCCATTCCAACCCTGCCCCTCAACAGGAGCGCTGGGTGGGCAGGGGAAGGCCTTGCACCCCAATTCCATTCCCAGGCAGAAGTGGCGGGATCCTGTAGGAGGAAGGAGTGAGGAGGACCCCCCACCCCTTGCTTTGGCCCAGAGCCCCACAAGCTCCTAATGTCTAGCTGAAGGACTTCTTACTCTGAGTCCTGTAAATCTCATTTTACAAGGAGTAAGGGGAATCTAAGGAAGAGTGTAGACAGCGCCAAAAGTTAAGCTATTTCAACTTAAGCTTTGCGATTGACATAGCTGAAGTTGAGAAGGCTCTGAACTCTGCTGACACCGCTGTCATTCTCCTTTCTGTACAGTCTCTCTCTTGCAACTTGCAGTTGCACTGCCAGAATGGCATGCATCACTGTGTTCTCAATTCATTGAGCTCCTTGCCCGTCTTCTTCCCAACACACATGAAGTGGTGCAGGAACATGATGGAGGAAGCCTCTCTCACTTTGTGTAAATAAGAATGCAGTGTAATTAAATCAGGCTGTAGCCCTTATACGTTGGTACTGAGGCAAGCACGCACACTAATAGATCTTCAGTTATGTGAACATGCACTGAATATTCTTGAAATTGGTCATGTTGCATTTTGTCTGCATGGGGTCGTCTGATGAAGGTATCTAGGACAACCACTATGGGTCACATAGGCTGTGTCCAGACTCAGGGGTTTTTTCGGGAAAAGTAGCCTTTTCCCGAAAAAACTTCCCCTGCGTCCAGACTCAAGCCGTGTTCTTTCGAAATAATTTCGAAAGAACGCGGCTTTTCTTTCGATGGCGGTAAACCTCGTTTCACGAGGAAGAACGCCTTCTTTTGAAAGTTCCTCTTTCGAAAGAAGGCGTTCTTCAATGTAAATAGGGCTTCCTCGAAAGAGAGCATCCAGACTCGCTGGGTGCTCTCTTTCAAAAAAGCGGATTGCTCTTTCGAAAGATCCGCCTGCAGTCTAGACGCAATCTTTCGAAAGAGGCTCTTTCGAAAGAAGCCTGCAGTCTAGACATAGCCATAGTGACTGCAGGATCTAAGGAGTTCCCTTGTCCATCATTAACCTTATGTTATTGCATAGAATAACAAAATGCATGTCTGCACTCTCCTAAAATGGCTTCAGGGTACTGCATTAAGTAGCTCAAGGGTTCCCAATTTGTTGTATGGTATCGGGCACCTCTTAGTACTGAGATTCTTCTAGATGTCTTCCCTCACATCAAACAAATCAAAAGGAAAACAGGATTTATTTTAATTCATTTTTAATCAATCCCCTGTAGTACCCTGAAGCCTTAACAACACTGAAAATAATGTTAGTGGTTTTAGAGTTTCATCTTCCAAGCTGTGAGGAGTGTACAAAACACAGTATCAATGTTGAGAAGTAAATTAGATTTTTCAGAATTTTTTTAGTCTTAATTTTCTAAGGCTGTGCTAATTCTCTTGGTGCACCAGTATGATTTCAATTTTTACTAGCTCTTAAAAGAATATTCACATTGCAGGGAAAACACAGGAGGAACATAGTAGATCCTAAAGGCATGTAATTGTCTAATGCTGGTTTCAGAGTTCTAGCCACAGAAGCTCTGCTTCTGTGCTCACAGATAGGAAAGAAGAAGAAAACTGAGCTTCTATCTGAGAAGCATATTATCGTCCCCAAACCTGCTGACGGGGGTGGGGCAGCATTTCCGAGGGGCCTAAGGCTCCCGGCTGCTTCTACCAGTGCCACGGCAGTGGCCAGAGTGTAGGGCCCTTTCAGTCACTATTGAGGAGCCATGCGGCACACTCTGAGCAGTTCTGAGGGGTGGAGGGCCAGGGTGACGTGCTCTGGGCAATGCTGAGGGCTGGCTGCCCTAACCCCATCCCTTCTGCCAGAGGCCCTGTCCTTTCCAGAGGCAGGGAATCAGCCCCTTTCCCCACCTTGCCCAGGGACCTGGCCATTCTGTTAGCTCCCTGAGCATCCCAATTCTGCAAATACTTACGATCCAAATTCGTGGGACTACTTGCAGTGTATAAAGTTAATCGTGTGCATCAGGCTTTGTAGGAGCAAGGCCTATCAAATCTCCTAGACTTACTTGAGCCTGGAAACTTCACACGTAATGGACATAAAAAAATAGGTAGATGAAAGGATGAAACTGTGATCCTGTGTGATTTATTATACCCCAGGTCAAAGGTGCAATAACTGCAAAAGAGTGTAGGTGTATTTTTGTTGGGAGATTAGGCACGGCAGTTCCTCTATTAAACTACCAATAGCAGCATTTGTTTTGAATGGAATCTGATTCAGAAGACAGACAGACCAAAGATTTGGAAGGGAATGCACAATAAATGTGAAAAACTCACCAACTCCAGACAATGCACTATGGGAAAACAGAAGGCATGGGAGGGTCCCACCCAAACATGCCTTTGCATGGGTGCGTTCCAAATCAATATGCTCTGTTCGTCAGGCCAGAGAGAAGGGATTTCTCCCAGGAGCAGGCAAGAGCTCTAAAAAAGCAAAGCATGTATCTATTTAGGGAACCGTACTAAATGTACTCCGAGTTAGAGCTGTGAATTTACAATAAAAACTAAAGCCAACTGAAAAACAATCAAATTATGTCACTATATACTGTATGGTAATGATCTTGTGTTCCACTGTGTCTGCAGGCTGGAATTAGAACAGCTGGGTTATAGATCATTATTACCAATAGGTAAGTGAATCTTGCTTAGCTCAGTTAACATGTCTGCTTTTGAAGCAGGTGATCTTAATTCTGTCCATCTGAAAGTCCAGAAGGCCAAGGAATGCTTACCCATGAAGCCTTTATTACCATATCTGGCAGATTTTAGAGCATATTGCATTAATGAATGTCCTGCTGAGATAAATTGGTGCTAATGCCATTTAATGGGTGGTGAAAATGAGGCAGAGAGGCTAAGTGATTTGCTCAGAGTGATGGAGTTAAAGTGCCAGGTAGAACTCCATTTTTGATTCTCAGTACTATGTTCAACAAAGTACTTTAAACAAGAACATTTTTCTTTAAATAGCACTCAGGAGAAATGACATCAGCTAACACGAATGCTCCAGAGCCACACTTTCGTAAAACAGGATCTGGTAAAAGGAAATGCATTTTTCCTGAAAAGTAGGGAGAAAAAGGAAAATAAGTCAATAAAGAATGAAATAAACTATTAAATAGCTACCCTCCAATATTATAAATTAGACCAGAGCCTGATTCTTTACATTTCAAATTAGATTTGTCCGGTTCGGAGACAGGAAGTATACAGACTAGAAACACAGGTTTGTTTCTAAAAGGTTAGGAGCTCTTAAAATACATAAAGCTTCCTGACCGGATGAACCTATGTAGATTTTTTTTCTTTCTTTTTATTTTGTTTTTTGTTTTGTCTCTGAGCAGCCACTTCAGCAAACTGACAATGTCAGGGTGAACAGGTTTGGAAGGAACACAAATCCTCTACCTCTGACTTTCTTGCAAAACTAACTGAAGCTAAAACACAGTTCTAGGAATTTTGAGAAACTCTTATTGATTTTAATTTCCATTGTTTTTTCACTTTTGTCGTCTTCTGCACTTCTGAAATCCTGGTGGGTTTGGAAGTGGAGGATTTCTGTGTGGAGCTGCTTATAGTATTTTCAACCCCAAAAGAAGCAGGAAGCACTGGAAATCATGTTAAAACTTCTCAGAGTTCAAGCCCAGTTTTGCAAGCCCAAGAGGTTATAACACATAATTTTCAGATTAACAATTGTACCATTGGTTCTTTTTCCTACACAAACTGACCAGTGTTATTCCTCATTAGTGGCAGTTGTAATGTCTGTACTTATGATACTAGTAAGGAGCCTCTTGTTTTGTGTGTCCTACACTTTTATATCTTAAGCACCCTCCCCGTGTTCAAATTTCAGGCATGTTTGGTCTTGGAACTCAGCACAGACTGTTGGAAGAGAGATGCACTGCATGACTTCACATTTCTTTTCTTCATATTGTGTGTAAAACCAAATGTTAGCTGCCCAGGGTAAGGTAGGTTTCTGTTGATACACAGGCAAACTGAAATCAAGGAGCTATCGTAATTTACATGGTTGAAGTTCTGCTCTGCAGTGCTGGGACTTTGAATTTTGAAGTGAAAGGCCGCCCTGGGTTTGTAGACCTGCCACTCTTGCCTCAAGACCCAGTGTTGAGCAGGATATTTGTATTATAGGTCTGATTTGAAATCACCATTGAAATCAATGGGAGCTTTGCCATTGACAATAATGAGTGCAGTACCAATCCCTATGGATGAATTCCATCCCTTGCATATTAAGTTTACAAAACCCTGCATCATTCCTTGTGAGGGTATTAGTAACTTACAGAGGATGTAAAGCCTCCCAAGAGATAATCAGTCTAATATTAATGAAGCTCAATGTTTTTTCTGAATTAGCAATAATAATATCACATTTAAGTTTGAGATCTTTGCAACTAACACATCAAGCTTAAACAGGAATGATCTTATTTGTTGCCTGAAAAATGGAACAGAAGCCTAGATGGTACAAAATGATCTAGACAGATAGGAAATCAAAAGCAGCTTTTCTTTGGAAAAATTGCATATGACAGAATACTAACTTTTCACAATACTGCACTTCTGTAAATGTATGGAATTTCTTTCCTTTTGCTTCAGTCATACCTCTTACTTTTTGGCTTTCATTTCTCATCCCTTTCAAACTGTATACATCAAAAATGATAAAGCCTCCGAAATCAAAATCTCTCTACAACTCAGGGAACCTGTCTATGTAGATCTAAAGAATTCTGGTGCTTTTATGAAATTGTTGTATCATCGAATGTCTCAGTATGTGATGAGCCAACCATGGCTTAACAGGGTCCTTGACCGGTATCGCACCTCTTCCCTCCTACTACCCATTTTGGGTTTGGAAGAAGCTGCAGAGCAGATAAAGGAAGTTCTTCACCTTAATGACTAGCCTCAGGCTGAACAGTGAGTATGACCAGGAGGGTGCGTGAGCCTTGAGGACTTGTTTTACCCAGCTGAGCCACAGGAAAGAGTGGAAAATTGCCACACAAACAAAGCAGCCAGGTAGTAGTGCTTATTTTTAAAGATTCAGAAGGACTCAAACAAAGGAAGCTTGGGTGGGACAGAGCATGTGTTCTCATAGCACAGAGATTATTTTTAACTGTAGACCAGCCAAAGGAGGAGAAAGAGAGATTCCATGATTTGCAGAACAATCCACAATGCAAAGAGTGGGGATGCTGGACTCCATAAAGGACTGTGTCTTAGGACCAAAAAATATTCAAAAAGCTAGAGGCAACAGAGACAGGGAAATAAGTATAGGTGTGCTGTTATTCTGTCTATATCTGACTGTTTCTTGCAGTGTCTAAAGAGCGATTGTTTTTGGAACCTTTTCCAAAATCTGAGATATGTGCTTTAACTCTCACATGTTCCTGATAAACTGTAACCAAGAGAACCCATTGGGTGGGAGCTCTAGGAAAGGATGTGTTTAAGCTACTTGGGAACCTGTGAGGGTCAGTCCTGCTCTTGTGAATGAAAGGCAGCTGAACAGGAATTCCCATGTCTGGGATGGGGTAACAGAAAGAGAGCCGGCACCCAGGAATTGTACCAGAGAGGCCAAGGAAAGAGACAGTTCTTCTGCCTACTCATTCAGACAACCAAAGGCATAGATGGTTTAGAGCGATGGGGCCTAAGCACAGTAGTCTGGTGAGCATCCAGCAAAGGAAGCTTTATCAGGGCTGTACCACAGAGCTTTGGGAGAACTTCAGTCTTCACTTTCCCACAATGATACGTTATCCAAAGGAACAGAGAATCTCATTCTCACTGTATTTTGCAGGGACTTAAGGCCTAACTTAGAATAAATGGGACAGAGTTCACAATGGCTTATACAGGCAGTCCCCGAGTTACACGGATCCGACTTACATCGGATCCACAGTTACGAACGGGGCCGTCTCCCTGGTCTCCAGCAGACCAGGGAGAGGAAGCAAAGCGGCGAAGCACGCGGGCAGCGGACAGCCCAGACGCGTCTGGGCTGCCCGCGTGTTCCGCTGCTTTGCTCCCCGTCCCCCTGGTCTGCAGACCAGGGGGACGGGGAGCAAAGCTGAGCAAAGCCGCAGAGCCCGAGGGCAGCAGGACAGCCATGGCACGTCTGGGCACTGTCCCGCTGCCCCCGTGCTCCGCGGCTTTGCTCTGGACGCCTGTGGTACATCAGCTGGGGCACTGCCAGTTGGTCCCATAGCGCCGCTCTGGGTGCTACTGGACCAACCCAGCAGCACCCCAGCTGCTCTGCCCCAGGCGTCCCCAAGTCAGCCGCTGCTGAAACTGACCAGTGGCTGACTACAGGAAGCCCCTGCCCCGGGCTTCCTGGAATCAGCCGCTGATCAGTTTCAGCAGCAGCTGACTTGGGGATGCCTAGGGTTCTTAAGTTGAATCTGTATGTAAGTCGGAACTGGCGTCCAGATTCAGCCGCTGCTGAAACTGATCAGTTTCAACAGCGGCTGAATCTGGACACCAGTTCTGACTTACATACAGATTCAACTTAAGAACAAACCTACAGTCCCTATCTTGTACGTAACCCGGGGACTGCCTGTACCACAAACTCAAAATATACCTTCACAGTAACTGAGGTTGTGTGTCTGTAAGTTGTCACAATGCAAATTCACCTCTGCAAATTCACTGTCTTTAAATATAATTTGACAAATCCTCTCTTGACGCATGGTGAGATGCCAATCCTACAATGTGGCATTGCTTATCTCTGAAACCTCTGACAGAAATACATAGCAAAAATCCCTTTGGCATCTGTGACAGCATGCCCAGCAGCCTTTCAAAGCAGCAGCATCACATGGAGCCTGGGGTTAGTGGGGGAGTCCCCAGTTGACCCCAGGCTCCACAGGCGCTTTCACCTTTGAAGAGTAGCAACAGCCATAAGGCACCCTAATGACAATTTAACATATCTAGTCCAAGGAGGAGATTTTGCTATTGCTGCTCTGATACTAAGGTGCTGAGCAACAATACAGTATCTTTAACTTACCATTCTCACTGAAGTTAGATACTGTATCTGGTTCTAGCTGAAGCTGGTACACAGTTCCTGCAGTTACTCATATGAAATCATAAGTATTTTATCTCTGTCACTGACTTCCCATTCCTCCAAGCATTGCCAATTTTTCAAAATGATTTGCTTCCAAAGATTTAATGGCAATGAAACACAGGGAAAAACATATCATTTAATCTTTACAGCTTCTCCTACCCATAGAAGAAATACCACTGCGCATTTGATCTGGTTAACTGGGTTTTATGGAAACAGGCAGGATGCTCCTTTACAGATCTGGATGTTTCAGAAGTGTTCTTACAGCTGTTCAGAAGCTTTCCTTTGGGCACAGAGATAAGCACAGTACCTCTTAATTGCATGGTAATTACTGGAAATGCCGAAAGACATTGTTATTAAAAAAATCCACCAACTGTTTGCTTTCACATCTGGGTAGCATGGAAACTGGCAATATAAGAAGAGAAGCCATATTTACTATGCAAAATGGGAATTTTTCCACATCAGGATGATTAAGTTGATGACAGCAGGAGGTGAGTGCCTTGCACTGAAGTGTGTAATGTTCATCACAGTATTTTCTGCATGAAAAGGAAAAAGAAGGCAACTAAATTGGTTGCTTCACTCTTAAAGGTCTGATCCAGTGGAATGATGCCCATTGATTTCAGTGGGCACTGGATCAGGACTTAGATTCTCTCACCACTGCTTGCACTACCACTCCCCCCTCCCAGCCATTGAATGAAAATGGTAGTGCACTTTCTTGGTGAGCCTTAGTTTCTGCCAATGCCTGAAATCTATGAGGCAGGGCTAATGCAATGAGAAATTAACTTAACACCTTCCGCTCTTCCCACATTTCATTTCATTTCATAGGCTCGTCAGTGACACCTCTCACATAGATTTTATATACAACTTTGCTTCATTGACATCATGAGCTTGGCATTTTTTAAACCAATCTCCTTTTAACATTATATATTCCAAAGCATCTAGTTCTGTTCCATTCAGGAGAAAAAGCAGAGAGGTGAAAAGGTATTTGGTTTTTTTTTTGTACAAAGTTTGTTAAAGTTTCCAAAACTTCTGAAAGCTGAGCCTCCTTCAGGAAAAAGAAATCAGCCAAGTCACTGTAACTCAGCCATGTGTTGGAGCAGTAGTTTTCAGTGTGTGGTTCACAGATCCCTCAAGGTTCACAAATAATGTCTGATTTCCAAAGGTATCCACATCTCCATTCAAAAATGTTTAGGGGTTCACAAGTTAAAAAAAGGTTGAAAACCACTGTGTTAGAGGTCTTACCATGTTAATGTAGACCTCTTTTGTGCCCACTCTGCTAGCCCTCCATTGAGAAATGCTGGTGAAGATACTCATAATGTGATGTCTCCTTACCTTTTTACTTACTTTGAGGAGCAAGGTACTTCGATACTTAAAGTTAACACTGGCTTGTAACCTACCAGTTGTTGAAATCAGAGTGAAGACATTCACATTACAGAACTATTGTCTGGCTCTCTGCAAATCCAGTCAGACATTGCTGCATTGGTCATACTTAGGCCTTATTTTGAAGATCATCTTCACAACTGGTAACAGCTAAAGACTTTCTTTTTTAATTGAAAGTGGAGACCCTGAAGAGATCTGTGTGTGCTCCATATGCCAGGTTTGAGAAACCCAGAAGGAATCGCTTTTCAACTCTGATCCAAATATGTCTGAAGACTAGACTTGTCTCTGGGGCTAGCAGTCTGTGCAAAACTAGTTCTCCACGAGGCTTGGAGTCCTCCTAATGGTATAGCTGGCCAGATCTGTAAATGTAACACACTTGGGCTTGAAAACTGGGTTTGATTTAGCACAAGGAGACGTTTTTTTTTTTGTTTTTTTAACCATGTGCACCGTTATTCGTAACCTGCTACACGGATGTACAATAGAACCACAGAGCTACAAACACCTTAGGAGTGGAGGTTTTCATTAACTTTGAAACATGTAAAACTCTGAACAAAACATTATAGTTTTTTCAAAAGTTTACAAATGAACATAGACTTTGAAACTACTATGCAGAAGCAAAATGCTACTTCTAACCCCCTTAATTTAAATGAAACAAGTACAGAAATTTCCTTTACCTTGTCAATTTTTTTTAAAAAATCCTTTTAAAAGTTATATTATGTTTAACATAGCATTGCACTTTAATTTTTTCTGTGGCTGCCCAATTGCATACATCCGCTTCCAAACAAGGTGTGTAGTTTACCAGGCAGTTCAGAATTCTGGTGTTCTACAGTGTCAGAAAAGCATTCTGCAGCATTACATATTCCAAACATCTGGAGGAATTAAATGCCATGGTGCTCCTCAAATACATATTCAGAGACAATAAAGAAACTAGAGAAGGAAAACCCCCATTTGGTGGCTCAGTCCTCTCCCAGTCAGTATAGGATTTTACCATAGAACATTATTTTCTATGTTGACAGTACATGAATAATTCCACAGTTCCTGTGCTTCCTCTTTCTTAGATCAAGTGCAAATTCTTAATTCTGAACTCTGCCAAAGAAGCAGGATGGAGTAGGGAATAATTCCTTCTACTATGGTGAAAGATATTTTGCTGGAGCGTAGAATCATAGAACACTAGAACTGGAAGAGACCCCGAGATATTATCAAGTCCAGTTCCCTGCCCTCATGGCAGGACCAGGCACCATCTAGATCTCCCTGATAGATGTCTAGGCAATTAATTCCACTATTTAACCACCCTAACAGGAAGCTTTTCCTAATATCCAAACTTAAACCCTCCCTGCTGCAATTTAATCCCATTGCATACAGATCCCTCTGGAGTTGAAATGAAAACATGAGTTGTGCTTCTTATCACCTCCAGTAGGTAGTACTGAATTTATGCAATCTGTAATTAGATTGCCACTTGGTGGGTCAGTGCTTTCCCAGTAAATAATAGAACAGCAGCATTTCAAAGCCTATGGGCTAAAACACAGCTTAAAGCCAGCTTCTCTCATAGACATCTGAATTTAAAGCGTAAGTAGCTGAGTGTTTTTTAAAATAAAAATGTAGATCCTGTTTCTGAAAAATTAAGTTTTTGAGTTTTGCCCATCCCTCCAGTTCTGAAATATTAACATGGCTGCACTGTATTCATCTTATCTACCTATTTGAAAGGAACACAAACCAAGTTATTTTGTTGTAGTTTGTTCTAATTCCTGCATAATGCAGTATCAGAGTTGAGCATGTCTTTCATATACACGTTGCTATATCCTTGTTTATGACACTACTCATGTTCTTTTGAAATTAGAATGAAAAATTTAAGTGCTTTACTTACATTTGCTATTGAACCTCCAGGGCTATTTTGACACAATAGCAGAATAAGAATGTTTCCTTTAAAACGGTCTCTCCTGAAATGATAAAGAAATCTAGAGGTTTTGCTCAGCTCACTGTGCAGGATGATCTAGTCTGACTACAATGCCTTTGCCGCAAAAGGATGGGAATGTGGGGGAGAGAAGGTGACTCTATCCTAGGGTGTAGGCAACTTTTTTTTTTTTTTGGGGACTCTTGGTAATTAATAGCATAGCTGTTGAGTATCACGTTAATCAATAATATTACACCAAGACTAAAATGGTCTCCTTCTAATAAAATGAAATAAACAAGTTTGTCTTCTAAACTTAGGATTTCTTTATTCATGCAATCCTTACATTTTTGTTGGGGCTTTAGCTCCCAGTTGTCCATGTTCTGTTTTTTGTGGCTGCCTGATCCAGCAGATAGCGGGAGACTGTTTTGGCTCAACTTAGAGCATCCTTATGGTTCTTATAGGCCCACAAGGAAAAACCTATCTCCCCATAGGGCTGTTTCAGCTGCCAGGATTTTCAGAGGGCAGTAGTGGTAGTAGCTAATGTATAACTGTGATACTATTAACAGTTTAAGGAGAAAGATGTGTTTAGTGGGTGTAGCAGAGGAATGGAGTCAGGAAACTTAGGGTGAAATCCCATTTCCAATGAAATCGATGGCAAACTTTTATTAATTTTAGTGGTGCCTGAATTTTACCATTAATTTTTCCTGATGCCACCACTGATTTGTTGGGTGATTTTTCTGACCTCCCCTCAGTGCATCATCTTATTTGTGAATAGTGGAAAAAACCCAGATCCACCTAGCATGGCTGTCACAATGCTACTTGTCGTGGTTTCTTGGTACTTCACTGTTAGCAAAATGGCTTAAAACTAAGATCTTCCTGCTCCAAAAGTCCTGGCTGCTGCCACTTGAGCTAGAGGTGCAGTTCTGTGGTACAGCTGAGCTGTTCTGATCACATCCAGCAATAAAATTGAACTACCCAATGTACTGCAACACTTCATCCACATTTGTTAAGACACTTTGAGATCTTTGGGCAAAAATTACAACTAACTATGAAGGGTTGTTATACACTGTTTATCCTCATACACTGACCTTTCCCTCTCTGGGGCTGCTCTTTAGGTCTGGGTTAGTACCAAATAAAAATATATACAGATGACAAAATCATCCCATAAACATTTTGCAGGACTTCTGCTTTCCCCGATATGTTGGGTCATGTTTAAAATTACTATTCCCACTTTGGTAATCAAAGTGGAACACCTGGGATAAGTTTAGTTTCAGATAATTTGTTTATTAAAAATCTTTCCGTTTGTTACATGTTGTACAGATGGTCACTTGGGGTGCGTCTACACTGCACTGTAACTTAAAATAAGATATGCTGTTTGGGCTACGCAAATTGCGTATCGTATTTCGATGCTATTTCAAAATAGCTTATTCGTCATTTGGCACGGTTTACATAGCGCCAAATTTCGAAATAAAGCGCAGTTCCAATATATCTTTACTCCTCATAGAATGAGGTTTACAGGAGCATCGGAATAGAGAGCCTGAAATAACATGAAGACGCTGGATAGCTATTTCGGGATACTGAAGTATCCTGATATAGCATTGCAGCGTAGACATAGCATTGGTGTATTGCTTTTGCCTTGTCTGCATGACTGAAATTTTTTAACAGGCAAATAGTGAAAAATTAAACATCAGATAAATTCCCAATGCTAATCAAATGTTAAGGCACTTGAACACTTTTAATAGCAACAGTCAGATGAATATTCATTAATAACGATTTGCCTCTATGAATAGCAGCAACTATAATCTGCGTAATTTATTTGCTAATATATTCACAAATCTATCTTTTCATTATCTGACTAGCTTTACCCCCCAGAGACTCAAGAAAAGATTTTTTTTTTTTTCAAAAGCACTTATCACTGACCTACCTCTACCTCCCATTGGCTTCATTGAGTGCAGAGTTAAGATAATGCTGCTTTCAACCCCGCCCACTTCCCAGATGCATTTTACTTCACAAGAGACATGAATTTAGTTCAGTGGAACAGTGATGAAATGTTCAGGTTTTTTTTTTAAAACTGTGGGAGATGATCTTAAAGCAGCCCAAATAAATATATCAGGTTAATTTTCTTCCATTTGATGTTTGAATCCCAGCCTAAAGAGGATTACCTCATAAATATTTATGGAAACAAAAATTAGCTTCGCTCTGTTTAACCCAATGACGGTTAAGTGTAAATCATAATACTATATAATCTTTTACAGAAAGCAAGTGAATAGCTTTCTTAACACATTCAAGATTCTACCTGTACTTCCGTTCTCTTGCTACTTAAATGGGAGGGAAATGGGCTTCGAGGACTGATGATTGTGAGAGGTCCTTTGTTTTGGAACATATTTCCCACACCTTTGAACCACCAGGGCCAAGTTACGATCTCTTGTTTTGATTTTTACCAAAGCAGTTGAGGAGGAGGAGAATGAGAAGAGCTGATGTAGAGATCTTTATGGGAAGCCCTTTTGTGTTAGGTCAGTGTTTTGGGTTACGTGCCCAAAGTACAAGATGGGCACCCATGGGTATAGATTACAAATTTGAAGAACTGTATTCTGTATAGTCCCTAACATGATGAGGCCCCAATCTAATCTGTGGTCTCTAGATGGAAAGCAAAAGGTGTGGATCTTTGGCCTGTTTTATGCAAGTCAGACTTCATTACCGTAATGGTTTCTTCTGGCTTTAAAATCTATGAATCTACAATGCAAATAGTTTTATTTCCATTATTGTTTGAATCTGTCCTGACCTAGCCAAAGATTGATTCTCCACGCCTCTGTCTTTGCCTTCTCCTTTAGTAACTCTCTCATGGGACAGTTAGTAAATGAAATAATTTGTGCACTGACTAATCTTTTTTTTTTTTCCTTTGGTTTGAGAAATGTCTTTCCTTTATAAAGCCTTAAAGAGTTAGTAACACAGGCAATAATGCCTTCCCCCTCCCTTCTCTCCATTTCAGTTTGATCAGTTTGATCAGTTTGGAAGTTTCTGTGCTTTTGGGGATGCTAGGGTGCAGTGCCATGGAATACATATTCAGGGTTGTGCTCTGTTGGCTTGCCTAGCATTTTTACTTTGAATCTAATCTTGATTTATTTGTTTTCACTCATTTATGCAAGAATGAAAGCTAGATGGGCACAAGTATTAATACAGTACAACGTGGTTTGTGGTTGCTGGTTCTAAACCAGACTCTGCAAGGCAACTTCTATAAAATACAACTAAATCTGCTTTCAAAAATATGGCAAGTGGGAAAGAAGAATCATGCAATAAAGAGATGAAGGAAGACCTCACAGGGTAATTACATGGAGTGGCCCTCTGTTTTCATCTCACATTTCATTAATGTAATTTATGATCAATCATTGCTATAGGAAGAGTCACAGATTTCCATCTCTGTGCCTTTGTCTAGAATAGAAAAATGAGGTATTCTGAAATGTTAGCCTATGTCTACAGTAAGTAATGTTATAAAACCATATTACTTAATACACATTAGCTACCATGTTTTCTAAACATTTGTTTCCCACATCCTAGATAGGGAAATGACTCTCCTGTATGACTCTCCAATATTATTAGGTAATAATAATCTATCCGTGCATAAGTTAAGCGATACATGCTTGATAGTAAATGACCAGCTCTCTTAGTACTAATCTAAGATAGACTTCTTTGGTGTTCTTGGGCCTGTTGCCTTTCTGTGCTTAGGACCAGAAGCCAGGTACACTGCTCCAAGCACACCAATCCCTTATCACTCAACAAGTCCAGCTAAGTTTTGGGCCGCTTTATTTCCACCATGGGCAGCCTATGGCCAACAGACTTCTTAAAACAAAGGGTTTTCATTTAGCAGTTGGAACAAAGTGTAACACATTTAATCTTACACTTCACTGCCAGCTCAGATAGCAAGCCTCCCCTTTGATGTTACAGGAATGGAATCAGCCTACATTCTCCCAATCATCCAGATCCCCCTGCCTCAGAGTCTATCCTGTCTACACAGCAACTAGACACCCTAGCGGGCTCACGTCAGCTGATTCAGGCTTGTGTGGGGCTGTTTCTTTTCTGTGTAGATGCAGGCTTAGGCTGGAGCCTGGGGTCTGAGACCCTCAATCTAGTTCTCTCAGTTTAGCATGTCTGGTTCACACTGGTTTTGTTGCTCTCCAACAGGCTAGAACTGGGACACTCCGCACCTAATGTGGAGCACCCCCAGTGATGCTTCTCGAAGAAGAACCACAGTTGTCTCTTAAAGGCCATTAAGAGGCGATTAGATATCCCCCCTCTCTCTCTCTCTTTTTTTTTTTTTTTTTTTTTTTTTGGTATCCATAAATGTTAAGAGTCCTGATTTATCTTTGTTAGGATGACTGAGTGGAGCACAGTCCAGTTGGACTACTCTCAAATTTGGTCAGGTCTGTAGGACAGATTTTTTGCCACATAACTATCACAGTCAGGTGCTGTGTGACCAATATAGCCATGCTGGCCAAAGGCCCTAATGAAGACTTAGTTATACTGGCAAAACACTGCTTGTACTTGTTTAGCTTGTTTCACTCAGGAGAACTGGAATAATCTCTTTCGGCAGGTCTTTCCTTTTCCAAACTGCACCAATACGAGTAATGCTTTTGCCAGTAGAGTGCCAGTCACTAAATTAAGTTGTACATAACTATCAGTTTTGAAATAGGCTCTTTCTCTGAGATTTGTTTCCCTTCCTGCACAGTGTTACATTTTGTGTTACTCCACTGTTGGTATTATACATTGTGAATCATGACATTGTTCAGACTGAATGAATAAAGATATTGGCTGGCTCACACACTACCTTCCACATCCTAATGACTTAACCAACCAACCAAACAATGGGCACTTACAGAGGTGCAAATTGTTCTGCTCAGCCTCTTGTAACTTGAACAATCTAATCCACTGGTTTTCTTTTCTCCCCTCCATCATCCACTCGCCCCCCCTCCCGCACCACTTCCCTTATTTATCCTTCGATCTGGACTTTTAATACTCCAGTCATCTGAAGAAGTGGGTTGTAACCACGAAAGCTCATGATACCACTCATGTGTTTTGTTAGTCTAGCAGCACCTTAAAGACTATTTGTTGTTGTTTAAGTTTTTCCAGTTAAAGACTAACTCAGCTACCCCTCTGAAGCTATTGTTCAGGCTGAATTGCTATATTTTCTTATGTGCAGCCAAAGATTTTTTCTACCTTCTCCATTTCAATTGCTAGACGCTTATCTCAACTGAACTTCTGTACCAGTGTGGTATATTGGGAAGAAGCTTTAAGTATGACTCTGTAGTTTCTTCTGTAAAGCATCTGATTGAGCTTATAGATTCATTTGTAGGTCTTTTTCTCCTGCCTTAGCTGCTTTTTTTCCCTACATTTATTTCCTTTGTTCTTTTACTTCGGTGTTTTTGTTAGAGTGACATTTCATAACAACACAATCACTTAGCTTTTCAGCTTAAATTTGATTTGAAAATGTGTGACTAGCAGACCAGTGCTTCTGATACAAACATGCTATTAGACTGCTTAGATGTGTGTCATGCTATTATTTTCTTCTCTGTTTCTTAATCCAATTTAAAAGTGTCTTGGTGGTTTTCCAACAGTCAGTAGTCATTCAATCCAACATCTAATATACACAGTACATCTTCCCCTAAACACTTATTCAGCTACTCTGGTCTCAGTTTCCTTGCCACAATTACTCACACTTGGTACCATTGCTGTCCTTCACTTATCCCACCCCATCCAACCCTTGTCTCCATTTACATTCTTTAAATTGCAGTTCAAAATCTATCTTGTCTCTTTGATACTCTCTGAAAACCATTTTCTGCTGCTCTGTAGGGAGGAAGTTATGTAAACTATTGTGCAGATATGAGCCTGATTATGAACTAGTATATTGCTTTTAATTTATATATATTACTAATCCACGCTATGGTAATTGGGGGTGAGGGACAGCATACATTTCTCTTTCTCTGTGGTTTTACTTCACGTTACAATTTTGCTTGAACTTTATAAGGACTGAAAAAAGCATAGCTATCCTCATCCAGAAAATGGAACTCATGTGCAATCTCTCTCTCTTGCTGTAATTTTTTTTTCTCTAATTGCTGCAATACTCCTTTAGCTGTTACTTAGGAATGGCATGGTAGGTGCATCACTCTTTGTTTTCCAATGAATTGTTCTAATTGTTACTTGCATATGAAAATGTTTTATTTCTCGGTCTAGCAGTCTCTTGGGTCTGGTTTTCATTCAATACAAATATTCCTGTCAAAGACATAAGGAGAATATAAATGAGGAAATGAATACAAATGAAGAACTTTGCTGTTTGGAAATTGTATTGATCAAAAGGATGATGAGGTAAACAACATTTCTACATTAATGAATTATCACTCCCAGAGCTTGATGTTTCACCTTTTCCTGCAAGAATCATATGACTTCTTGTTGCTTTTACCACACTGTGAGTAATTTTTGCAAAAAGCATTACAGTTACTCAAATAAAATGATCCAGGCAGTTTCTATTGAGCATCATCTTCTAGGACTAGGCAGTTGTTTTAAGGCACATTAAAATCTTGACCGACTAAAGAACTGCTTTGTCATTCAGTGGAATTACAGAGAGGCATAAAATACAATTCAAATACAAAATCACATAATTGAAATGAACTTGCCTGTTACCTTTATTTAGAACAATTTTCACATACCCAAAACACACCTTACCTTACCTGGCTGCCAATTAATCACATATCTTAACTGGTTAGTTTGTTGACTCTAGGACGGTGCATATAGCCTTCCTATCCCTCCATGAATTCTTGTATGACACTGCTTGGGGAGAAAGATCAGAGCCTTCTCTGTCCAGTTACCTTATCGTTTTTGAGAGGCCAGTGACCACTTGCCTTCTCCATCAAGAGAGCTCTCTAGAGAACTACACCAGGCTAATGCTTCACATATATCAGGGCTAAATCAAAAGGATATTTCATTAACAGTTGTATAAAAAAGAGAGAGTTAATAATAGAGAGGTTTTTTTAAAAAAATTGCACAAATACAATAAAAACCCAGTTTAGAAACAGGAAGAAACCCCCAAATTTGATAGTCCCTAAGTGCCTTTGTTTACCAGTCCACAGGCTCCCACCAGCCTTCACTGAAGTCCTTGGAAGGCTTTCTGGAGAAGAAGGGTTGGACCAGCAGAGAGCATATTTCATTGACTCATCCAGTGGTTCCAGATCTAATGTTAGCTTTTAGATTTATATTTAATTGCATTCATACACTGTTTCATTTTGGGGTGGAGAATAGAAACTGATTTAAAATAACTTTTAAATTTTTTTTTCCTATTCAAAAAATAAAACAATTTGAAATTGGGAACCAAAACATTCCAAACTTACAATAATCATACTATTAAAATTATTTATAATTAATTAATTTTTAAGCAATTCATCTTGGCTGTTCAAGTTTTAAAGCAAGTCGAACCACTGAACTAGTGTAAATTACTGGCTGAGCACTTGGAACTGGAGTTTTGTTGAAATGCTAAAGTAGTCTTTGAAAGCAGTAGCATCTTTGACAGGTGGCTAGAATGTTTGCTTCATTTTCATTTATTCAACTTTTAATTTAAATTACTTGTTAATTCAAAGTTGAGAAAACAACACTAGTTACCATGGCTAATTAGTAGAAACGTTGATATCAAACTGCTCAGGAAGAGAAAAAAGAAGATAACAAAATGGTAGACTTTTTTTCCCCTTAAGATCTGTTCAGAAATAGTACATCTCCTTTGTTTATACATCTGTCTGGTTGATTATTCTTGTCTAACTTTCTCTAAATTTTTTTATCTAGTGATGTATAGCATACTGTTAATAAATCAGCACATGTGCTCATAAGTAACTCCCATTTTTTCCCTATCTTTTGTTAGCCTAAGGGATAACCAACCATAAACTAGGCTTATAAAGCAGGTCTTGCTGGGTGTGCCAGATCCTGAACTGCTTCCTCTGTCAACACTAGATTTCAGTGAGGTTAAGATTTAGGCTTATAATAAAACTGTACTTCTTACTAATCCATGAAGTATGCAAAGAAACTTCAAAAAGGTTCATCTTCAGGGCTGTTCAGCATCTTGACCTTTAATTTCTGACCTGGGGAATCCTAGAAATGCTATTTTGAAATGTACTGGAAGGCATCTTCTTCACTATATACACCAGTGGTTCCCAAACTTTTCACTATCACGCCCACTTTTTGATTTTTGAGAAACCCTCATGCCCCGCCTCCCAAAAACATAGCAGCAAAACTTGGGGTGCTATTGACTGGGTGTGTGTGGCAGGGTCGCCTCATGCCCCCCCCCTGGAATTTCTTCACGGCCCCCAGTTTGGGAACCCATGATATACACCAATGTTCCTCAAAGTGGTCTGTGGATCCACTCTGAGAGAGTTGCTAATGGGCCGCTCCTATTTGTTTATTTACTGGTGCTGCAGTCATGGAGCCTTGCAGCTCCCCTTGGCTGCGATTCGTCATTTGCAGCCAGAGGGAACCGTGGGAAGCAGGATGGCTGGCCTGTTTGCAGCTTTCTCAGTGTGGGCCCACAGATCACTTTGAGAAGCACTGCTATCTACTGAATCAGAAATATCCAAGAGTTAATATCCAGATGAAATATCCTTGCTTTGCCATAAGTCACAATTATATAATGAGGTGTGATTTGCTGGGGGTTGGAGGGGGGAGAGGGGAATGAAGAAGTTGTACCCATATGTTTTAATTACCGGTACCTGTTTTAGAGTTACCTTAAAAGTACTTCTTCATTTTATTTAAATCTGTTTGAGAGGAATGAGGACACAATGCAAAGAGAAAATCTTTTTTATTAGAAAGATGGACTTAAATGCAAAAGATGCATTTTTTTAATATGCTCTTTTATCGCTAGAGGAAAAAAATAGCTGATCCATGAGATAAAATACCAATATTTCATGGTTGATGAATAAAATCTTAATATTTAGACTGCAGTTCTACCAGCAAAAATCTGATATTGATTACAGAATGCATGATTAAGTAGGTGGTTTTAAAGTTGTGGGTAGTTTTCAAATAATGCTTAAGTGCAAATGCTGGGTCCCAATCATGCATTGTTGTTGGATTTTGTGTGTGCACTTCTTCTACTGAATTCAGCAGATGTGTGGAGTGCACCCAGAACACAGGTTCAGACCCCTTTTCACATAGCAAAGGGTAAAGAGATGGAGGAAATAACAGAAATAAAACCAAGAAGCATCTTGTTCCTACAGAAATGACAAGGCAAATATTCTGAACAAAGATTATTTGAACAATTCATCCTTCATTGAGGATGAAATCCTAGCTCCAGTGAAATCAGTGGAAATTCTTCCACTGACCTCAGTGGAGCCAGGATTTTACCTTGAGAGATTAAAACATTCTTGCTTGCATGTAAACAATAGCAGAAACAATATTTCAGCATCTGTACATGTGTACTCAGTTGTTGATTAACAAACATGAAACAGTGACTACCCAAAATACCAGCATATACATAAAAGACACATCATTAAAAATGTCATCTTCAGCTATATATTTTAAAATCACATTGAAAGTTTAGAATGGCCACAGTGTTTGATCATACCCTTTAGAAATGAAGGCATTTCTATGGCAGAATCATGACACAGACCTGCCTCCTTAACTTTTTCCTTCCTTCCTTCCAAAAATTGATCTAGAGAGCTACTGTAACTCCTCAATAAACAGTCTGTTCTTTGCTGTTTAACACAATACCACATGCTATATTGGCTTTAATTTATATTGTCTGTATTAAAAGAGATGGAAAATTTGCAAAATCAGTATTTTTCATCACAAAACAACGTTGAGATTTTTTTTACCATAGCTATTTATGATCACATAGCCGGAGAGCTGGAGTCGACGTGATTTTTTTCCAATTTCTACTGTTGTTGTTTATGTCTGTCTTCAAACAGTTCCCTGTTAATTTTCATCCGGGTCTCAGGGTTTGATAAGAGCTCTTTTATCTTATTCAGTTTGGATAACAGAGCCTGTGATTCTCTGTGCAAGGCTTTCTTTATTAAGTCTGATTCATGGCTCTTCCCTAGAGAAAAAGGATACAATACATTTTGCATATAACTAATGTAATTTCTAAATATTAAAGCATGGCATTAATGTATCAAACTGCACATGTGTTTTCTTTAAGTACTTAGAATATTGTCCATGTTTATTGTGTATAAAAAGGTAGTGTTTTGTCAAAAAATATAATTTATGTGAACAAACTTTACTGAAAAGTGAACAATACTTTATAGTGTCACATTCGAGAGAACTCCCTATGATATTACCTACTGTGTAATAGTATCTGGTGATAAACATCTATAGTGGTAACTTTTTTAGCTTAGCATTGCCTGCTCTTAGCTTTGCAGCAGAATGTGGTGTGCTCTGCTGCAGATCAAGTGTGCAGTTGTAGGCTCCGCCAACTACATTGTTTGGCAAAGTTTTCCCTTATGGCAGGGCCTTGTTTCATGGCCATTCCTTTCAGTGCAAAAGGCATATGCAAGGGATTCAGTTCCTCTTCAAAAACAACAAAGAGATGCTCTGTAGTTAAGAGTCTGTGAAAATTCGAGCTTTTTTAATTTCACAATCTTGTCGATTTCCCCTCTCCCCCCCATCATCTTTCCCAGCATTCAGTAGTTTTTCAGCAATGCAAATACTTTTTTTATGAAACTGTTTGTTATGTGTTCTGAATTGAGGGCCACCTTTCTGATAAGAGACACTCATGACGCATACTGCAAGTCAGCCAGCACATCTTGAACATGGAGCTGGGACATATTTTGATGGTTGTTCTTGGTTGATTTGTGCTTCCTTAGCATTCTCATAGTGATCACTTTCTGATATCACTATCATTTTCATTCTTATTTTCACTAGCTGCTTCCTCAGTTTTCACTGGGCTTCCATCAGCCTGTCTGTTTTTGTTTTGAGTTTCTTCTAGATACTGCTGTACAGCCTTGAGGACTGCGTTCTCCACCAGCCTTTTGCTGAGGTTCACCAATTCTGCATCATCTGGCTCTGCCCCATTCTTTTCACCTATGTGCCATAACAGACAAGAGAGGTAACTAATTGCTGTGGAAAGATAGCACACATCATGTATCGTGATATAGTACCTGAAACATAAGTCTACATATTCAGATATCAGCTGGATTTTAATCTGATTTATTCTTGTATTTGTAGAAATAATTACCCATTTTACAAGACCTGGGCCAAATATGATGTATTACGCCACACTCAAATCTACCAAATTGCAAATATTCTACTTCTACTCTTAAATTGTAATATACTCTTCTAAACCAATGGCAAATATAAAAGCTTCTCAGTCAGAAGGCTTGTAGTAATATTAGCTGCTTAAATCTTTTCTATTAGCAAACACATTTTAAATTAAAATATTTAAAACAGTCACAGTTAATTTACAATTTACTGATGCTCTGGTGTCTAGTTATGCTACATTTGTGTTATCCTTTTATTTTTAAAATACATAGCCTTCCAGCTGTTTGTAGTTCATCCCAAGAGATCCTCACTGGTAAAAGGAAGGATCTGATTTTCAAAAAAGTCCTTGTAATGGTGTGGACTATGCCCAATACTCTCTGCTGGAGGCTGCAGGCCTTTCTGCACCCCAACTCAGGGAGAGGAGCAGAAGAGGTCCTCCAAGCAGGATAGACTGGCTGCAGCAGCAGGAGCCAATCAGGGCCCAGCAGGCTGATATAAAAGAAGCAGCTGGGACAAAGCCTGGCCGTTCTTCACTGGAGCTGAACCCAGCCAGGTCTAGGCTCTGACTGAGAGGACAGTAGCACCTCGGATAGTTCCGTGTGTAAGCTAAACTTTAGATCTGGTTCAGAACCAGGACAGAGACAGAAGACTAGCCACAACTGGCTACCAAACTTTGCAGAACCCAGGACTGGGTGTGTGGAGAGCTAGACCTCAAAGCCCAGAGTGAGGGAGAGTTGGATGGAGCAGCGTCTTGGGAAAGTAGCCCAGGGAGCAAGGTAGCCAAAGACACTAGAGACGCTTAGCAAACAACTGCTACTTACAGGGTCTGTAGGCCGGGACCCAGAGGAGTGGGCAGGCCTGGATCTCTTCCCCCCCCCCCCAACTTCCAGCAGCCGTAGCAAGGGGGCTAAAGACATCTGGCCCCAGGCAATGGACCTCACACCCTTTGGAGACCTCTCCGCTCCTGGAGAATATCTGGGTCAAAAATTGCAGACATGCTCTCAGCCGCAAAGGGGTACTCACAGGAGTATGAACTGTTTAAAGTCCCTATTGCAACTGGGTAGAAAACTTCAATTGAAATGCAAAAAGAGCATGCCCCACTCTTTTTGCTTGACGCCATTACTCTTTCCCCAAGACCATGCCCCTTCAGCAACCTCTTTCTCCCTCTTCCCCACCCCCCCCCCAGCCAAACTCCACCCAACCCCAGCTCTCAATCCTGATCCTTCCTGTCCACCAAGAGGGCTGGGGCTGTCACGCCGCAGTCCCAGTCCTCCTCGGTGGCTAGGCAGTTTTGGGAAGGCAATGCCTTTCCTTGCCTACATTACCCACTGCCCATGAAAAAGAGAGAAAATATTTTGTACTTCTCCCTTGTGTTTTTTTTTTAACCATTTGTAGACCTTAACAATGTAAATTCAGTAGTCTGTTCACTGATACCTTCCTATAAAAATGAGAGACAAGGTGGATGAGGTAATATCTTTTAATGGACTAACTTCAGTTGGTGAAAGACAAGCTTTTGAGCTACACAGAACTCTTCTTCCAGTCTGAGGAAGATATTTAGAGTGTCACAGCTAAATATGAGGTGTTTAGTATAAATAGTTAATATTTCAAGGGACCATTCAAGACAAAGTGACCATTCAAGACAAAGTGGGTCAGATCAAAGGTCCATCTAGCCTAGTATCCTGTCTGCCGACAGTGGCCAGCACCAGGTGCCCCAGAGAGGGTGGACCGAAGACAATGATCAAGCGATTTGTCTCCTGCCATCCCTCTCCAGCCTCTGACAAACAGAGGCCAAGGACACCATTTTATCCCCTGGCTAATAGCCTTTTATGGACCTAACCTCCATGAAATTATCTAGCTTCTCTTTAAAATCTATTATAGTCCTAGCCTTCACAGCCTCCTCTGGCAAGGAGTTCCACAGGTTGACTACACGCTGTGTGAAGAAGAACTTTCTTTTATTAGTTTTAAACCTGCTACCCATTAATTTCATTTGGTGTCCTCTAATTCTTCTATTTAGGGAACTAACAAATAACTTTTCTTTATCGGCCCTCTCTAAATCACTCATTATTTGATATACCTCTATCATATCCGCCCTCAGCCTCCTCTTTTCTAAACTGAAAAGTCCGTCACTTTAACCTCTCCTCATATGGGACCCGTTCCAAACCCCTAATCATTTTAGTTGCCCTTTTCTGAACCCTTTCCAAGGCCAAAATATATTTTTTGAGGTGAGGAGACCACATCTGTACACAGTAGTCAAGATGTGGGTGTACCATAGTTTTATACAGGGGCAGTAAGATATACTGGGTCTTATTTTCTATCCTTTTCTTAATAATGGTCTGTTCAAAACCCTCCAGTCATTGTGGTGCATGTAGCTAGGGAAAGATTAATGGGTTATAGATTTTTTTTTTTTGTAATAAACCATCACAAAGTGATTATTCTAGATCTGATTTGTTAGTCATTCTCAAAGGAAATTGGCACAATAATTTCAAAAGAGGAGCCCGGGAATGTAAATTCATAATTTTACCAGACACTACAAATAATAGATTGAATAGACACTGGATTTATGGCTTACTGTAACCCTCAGAGTTGCTCCCCAGTTCCTTCCATCTCGTGACTGGGGGGGAAGAACTTCACCTTGAATAGTCTCTTAAAATATGCATTAACTACTTATGCTAAACAACCTGTTCCACTTTGTACACAGCTGACACACTTTGAGGCCTACATTGCAGAATCAAGTTCGTATCCATGTAAACCCTGCATTACTTACATCATTTGTTAGCTGCACAAGGAGCTCACATCTGGAGCCCCAGGATGCTAAATTAAATTTGTGGAAGCACTCGTGGAGGATATGGACTGCCAACCGAAGAATTGTGTGGATGTGAAACACCATTTTAATTAATATAGTGGCTGTACATCAACTTAAGACAATTTTGTAGTGTAGACATGACCTGAGCAAATTTCACAGATCTGAAGAAGAGCTCTGTGTAAGCTTGAAAACTTCTCTCTTACCAACAAAAGTTGCTTTTCTAATATCCTGGGACCAACACAGCTCCCACAACACTGCATATAAAACTAAGTACAGGTTGAATCTCTCTAGTCTGCTATGTACATTGGACAAACATCTCAGACACTTCGCCAAAGGATTAATGCCCACAAAACAGATATCAGACAAGATCACAAAGAGAAAACAGTTTCTTGCCATTTTAACCAGAAAGGACACTCTCTCAATGACTTAACCACCTGCATTCCGCTACAAAGACCTTTTACATCTGCACTTGAAAGGGAATCCTCTGAACTGTCATTCATGTTAAAATTCGACACTTTCCAAAAGGACTCAACAAACATTTGAACTATCTCACCCATCCAAGATAGTTTCCCCAATTATCACCTCTAATACCATTAACTCACAAACATCCCACTCTCCCTACCTCTAATATCAATTCACAGACACTTACCTACCTTCCTTCCCCCCCCCCCCCCCCCGCATCCCCCTTCTGTTCTGCAATGTGATTTGTCCTTTTCATATTTGTTCATTTTTTTTTAATTGTATCCTTTGGCATATATGGTTGTGACTACTTTCTTCCACTATTTGATCTGAGGAAGTGGGTCTGGCCCACAAAAGCTCATCATCTAATAAACCATCTTGTTAGTCTTTAAAGTGCTACATTGTCCTGCATTTTGCTTCAGCTACCCCAGACTAACACGGCTACATCTCTATCACTATTCTAGTCTGGCACTTTCTGGTTTGGCAACATCTGTGGTCCGGCATGATTTTAGTTAGATGGCCACATCCTTCATAAATGGACAAGTTTCCCACAGTCCCATAAAGTCTGTTTATAGCCATCAGTCCCAAGAGTTTCAGACTTGAGAGGTTCAACCTGTAGTCATAGGACAGGAAAAACAATAGCAAACCCCATGGATACAACAATACTGCATACAACAAGGAAGACAGACATGATATACTGTGACTGCTGTTCAGCTTTTAGGGCCTGATTTTCACTGATTACTTATTTGCACCCAAAACTGTACAACTTTTGATTTTTTTTTAAGTAAATGTGATGTGCACATGTGTTTAGGGACTTTATTTTTAATGACCCCCTCATGGCACATTCTGTGCCAAGTAGATAACATTTTGTGGCATACATCTGAGAGAGAGATTACTGTGGTTTTTCAGCATAAAATCCTTTATTATTAAAAACCTAGAATTATTAGTTTCCTGTATCTGCAAATTTATTTAAGTCTGATGGCAGATATTGACTGACTACAGACATAAAAGAATAGTATTTTACCTTGTGGGTAATAAAATCTTGATGAAAATACAAGATAGTAGAAAGCAGTCTGAGTTTCATTAAAAACATCATTTGAATGCATTCACAGAGTACAAGGAAACAGATTAGGTAATTGTAGTTTTCAGAGGAAGTTTCATGATACCTATTTGGAAACAGTATTGTGGGATTGGAGAGCTATGGTTTTGATCTTAAGTGCAGAGAACCTGCAACTCTTAATGAAGTCAGTGGAAGTGGAAGCGCTCAGCAGTTCTGAGGATATGGCCCTACACCACTGTTGATAAACAGAAAATAATTGATCAGGCCTAGAAGCCTATTGATGCCATTATAAGGAAATCATTAAACCTATTAAGAAATGTCATGTTTTTGCTTGTACCACAGCACATGCTTTTTAAACAACAGACAGAATTCCCTTGTCAAATTATTTCCTGAATGATTTCATAAATTCAGTTTGTGTTTATATATAAAAACATGTATTACCGTATACAAAAATATCATAAATATTTTTCAAGAATTTCTTCAAATACAAACAAGAAAAAAAATTGTCTAGATTATACGTAGAGTTCTACTTGTTCTGTGACATGTTTGCTACTTTGCAATATCCTAGCACCCACCTCCTAAATTCTGTTCTACCCCAGAGGAGATCTACTTGGAACCTGAGTTTGTGTAGATCTCTGCACAAGTGAATTCGGTGTAAATTTGCCTTGAAGCAGTACTATGGGCTGGAATATGAGGAGGGGCTTCTAGGTACATATGGAGCTATTTTCATCAGTGTTGTAAATTTTTACATTCCTACAGTTCCTAACTTACACCAATGTGAGTGCCCGGAGGATGTTACAAGTTAATAAGTAGCACAGGTTGTCTTGCTCTCGTCCAATTGCTACTCCAGACCCCATTCTTCCATGATATCAGCAAGAAATGGCCAAATAGAGGAAAGATTTAAAGGTATTGGGTATTATTAATGTGCATGTTTTGACTTCATCCCTTTTCTTCCATCCCATAGACATTCTTACATTACAGTTCTTACATTTGTAAGCACTCTGGGTCAGGACAAGCCATTGTATGCCTACATTTTGAATACTGCATACAGATGTGGTCACCTCATCTCATAAAAGATATACTGGCATTAGAAAAGGTTCAGAGAAGGGCGGCAACAATGATTAGGGGGTTTGGAACAAGTCCCATATGAAGAGAGATTAAAAAGACTTGGAGTTTTCAGCTTAGAAAAGAGGAGACTAAGGAGGAACATGAGAGAGGTCTATAAAATCATGATCGGTGTGGAAAAAGTGAATAAGGAAAAGTCATTCCCATGTTTCCATAATATAAAAACTAGGGGTAGCAGGTTTAAAACAAACAAAAGAAAGTTTTTCTTCAGGCAGCACATAATCAACCTGTGGAACTCCTTGCAAGAGGATGTTGTGAAGACTAGGACACTAGCAGGATTCAAAAAGAGCTAGATAAATTCATGGAGGTTAGGTCCATCAATGTCTATAAGCCAGGATAGGTAGGAATGGTGTCCTTAGCCTCTGTGTGTCTAGAAATGGATGACAGGAGAGGGATCACATGATGATTGCCTGTTGTGTTCCCTCCCTCTGGGGCATCTGGCATAGGCCGCTGTCAGCAGACAGGCTCCTGGGCTAGATGGACCTTTAGTCTCACCCAGTATGGCTGTTCCTATGCTTTCTGGGTGAATAGTGCCCGGTATATTGTGGGCGCAACCAGCATACACGTAAGTAAGTCCTTGTTGTACTACAGCTGCAGGGTGAGGTACAGTGTAAATGGGGCTCTCAGAAATGCAAAGAAACGGGTTACATCTGTGATCTGAATGTCAGGTTATGCTGTGCCACTCCAATGGTAATTGGTTGCACCGGGATGTGTTCTTGCCACTGCCACTAACTGCATATTTTGAGAAAACAATTTCTACATTTTTCTCCGATGTGTTCAGAATTAATAATGAATAAATGCCTCATTTTGCTCATCCTAGAAGTCTCCAATTTTCCAGAAGATTATACCAAATTGACATGGTGTGTGTGTGTTTCTCAGCTTATTCATGCTGAGCAGAGCTCATATTAATGCTTGAAATTTCAGTAGGCAAAAGACTGAACAGCTGTCCTAAGACGCCTGTAACATTTTAAAATGAAATGTATCCTCCTCCAGAGTGTTGGTGTTTACTATGGATGTGAACCAAACTCCCCAGAGCAGGATCCAAATTTGGATCTGAGTGCACATCTTGTACCTCTCTTTAAATGGGCCAGATCTAAGTGCTAAACCAGGACTCCCTTAAATAAGAGAGAGGTGAGATCTGAATGTGGATTTTGAAATGCCATGTATAGAGATGTTAAGACGTGGAGACTTGGTGTCTCATGTTCCAGAGATTGAGTGGGACACAGACTTCAGACCCGGAGCCTTGATTTGAATCTACCCCCAGATTAGTTAACTAATCCATTTCTAGGCACATGCCGAGAATATTATGGTGTTGTAAGAACTGCCGTTACCTGTACAGCCATCCTATTCAAAGCAAACTTTGTTACTTCTTGCATCCAAAATAAGCAGTATTACACTTCAGGAAGACCACTGAAGTGCCAGAATCTCCTGACATGGGTATGCTGTTTCTGGCATTTCGTTCAGCTCAGGAAAATCTTTAATTATGGCCCCAATAATACCCACCTGGGGGCAAACAGAAACGGATTTGTGGGATTATGAATGGGAAAATAAAAAATCAGTTGGAAGGCCTGTATTATGACAGCAAAGTTTTATTTTTTAGTGAGCACCGAGGGGAGTATTGTGCTGCTAAAACCATATCTCATATCTTCATTAATCAGTTACCCAGTACAGTTTTTAAAAAATGTATATTTAAAAATATGAAACCCCACAGTCAATCAAAAGTTTTTAAAACCTTTATCAAATTCCTGTGAAATGCTTGATTTAATTTTTCTGCTTGCCTTTGCCTTTCTACTGACTTCCCAGGTATTGATGCATAAATGTCAGTGTCTGTTTGTGCTATCCTCTCTCTCTTGCCTGTTTAATCAGTGATCTGCAGTACACTCTTAGACATCACAATGACTCAAGATAGGCCACATACTGAAAAAAAAGAAAATAAAGCCAACATAAAAAGGCACTGCTTGTATACAACATGGTGTGGGGGCAATATTTATAAACCTCAGTAAGTACTGCATGAAACTCCCCTTCTAGCTGTAGCCTCCAAACTACTGTTTTGTATGGCCATACAGATTTATTATGTTCACAGACACAATGGCCATGTCCCCTTTTTGAGTGACTATCTGCCAGTATAGTCTCAGCAGAGACCTACCTGCTGCATATGTGTTAGCTACAACATGCAGGTAAATGTGGAATCCCCCATCTAGCCATTCTATTACTTTGTTCCCAAAGTGCAGCAGAAATGCAGAGTTTAGCTACAATAGACCTTTATGTGCCAACAGAATATAGGACCTGACCCAACATCCACTGAAGCCTACAGGAGTCTTCCCATATCCGGCAGCAGGACTTGTGTTAGGTCCATAGACCTGCAAATATAATTGTGACATTCTATAGACTGACTGTGGTATGGCTGAATGAATTAGTGAAAGTGAAGAAATTGTAATGAAGCGTCACCATACATGTACATACATTCGCAAATGCGCACACCTGGTAAGCGGCAAATAAATACAGACAGCTCTGAATTAAATGTTCCCTTGTTACTTAGGGGGAGGAACAGCAGCAAAACCTGTCTTGAGCAGTCACTTAATGAGCTGACCAAACCTGGTTGCTAGGCAAGGAGATTTTGCTGTGAAAGATGGAGCAGAATTACGCTATTGTGATAATTATGTATTAGTTTCTATTATGTACACAATGTGCTAGGCACTGGAAGAAAGGAAAGCATGGTTTGTCTCCTAAAAGTGTTTGGTATGAATTTGGTATGTTCTCTTCAAACAGGGGAGTGCCAGTCCTGTACAAGTCTCACTATGCCTATGAATAGTGAAGCATAAACTGTTTTGCTAAACCATTCCATTGAATAGGACAGGTGATATATGACGCCCTAGTCCTTAGTATGACTGAGGGATTCTTTTGATGTAGCTGGGTCTCTCTATTAAATGTCTTCTCTCATTCCCTGTTAAATGAGATCTGTCTATGAATCAGGATAGTTCTCCTTAAAAAGTGGCTTGATATGCAACCCACTGTCTAAAGTGGGGCTGAATACAAGGAAACAAATACAATAAAAATTCTGCCTAGAAGAGACAATTATTATGCTATGGGCTGATTGATGGAAGATGACCATAGAGGCCAGTGACTTCCTCCCTATATTTATGCGCAACACTTACAGGAACAGTCCCATATCTGCTTAAGCTTGTGTACTGTGTGTAACTGAGTGGATTACTAGACAAATTGACCCTGTAGCATGGATCCAAGCCGCTTTTCCTGACTCAGTCTCCACAGCTCAGCTGTTGGAGTGGGAAGTGGGAGGGGAGCGCCCTTCTTTCTAGCATCCATGAGGAGAATGAAAGTGAAGTGCCTACTTCTCTATCAGAGGCTGCAGTAGGGAGCAGGCATGAGTCCATACAGATGGGAAGCTGGCTTTTAAGCTGTTTCTGTGTATGCTAGCTTTGCGGAGCTGCCTGCTCTCTCACTTGCACTGGGTCTTGGACAGGGGGTGGGGGGACGCAGGAGCATTGGCTCCATTCATCCTCCCCTCCCCCCCGCACTACTGCCTCTACCAGAGGTAGCAGCATGGGGGAGGGGAGGGTAGGGCAGGGGAAGCTGATGTGGAGTAGCCTCTGTGCGAGGTGGGCCGGGCTTGCTGCAGACAGAGGCTGCTCTCCGAATGCTAGCACAGCCTCTGTCCACAGAGAGCTTGGGCCCCACAGCTGACAGAGGCTGCTGCTACAGCAGCATGGGGCAGCAGGCGGGAGCCAGTCTGCTCCGGGAGCTTTAAACCAGCTCTCCTCTGATAGACGGCAGCAGCATGAAGTGGCAGGGTCCTCCCCAGGAGTGGGGCCGGGAGGCTGCTGGCTGCTGGCACCACCTTTGAGGACTATCGAACAGCTGTGTAACCACTAAAATGTGATGCGGTTACATGACTATTCAATTACATGTTATCTAACATCCCTACTTGCAATCCTACCACACAATACAAGTGACTTGAGTTTTGCTTGACTAAGGTGGCCACTTTAATAAGCTTCATTGTTCTTAATAGTGTCTCTTGAACTCAGAATCTGACCTCGCTAGATGTATCCATATAAAAAATATTTCACTCTTTCCCCAGGGTGTGCAGTTTTTAATATATTTGTAAATTATGGGGAGAGAGCTAACTTTTCATTGATAGTCTGCTAGGATTTTAAAGTGAAGATAAAATTCAGTACCTCCACAAAATAATTTATAGAAAGAAATATAATTGCTACCGAATAGCATGCCCACAAAAGACTGCCCAAAAGCAAATTGATTATGAAAAATAAACACAAAAATCATAGTCTGCAAAATATTTTCAGTGTCTTAACTGTCTTTGATTAAACTGAGGCCCTGCACCTATTGGAACATAAACATTAGTCAGTTCAACACAACATAATGTAAAGAGAGAGCATTTTATTAAATTTGAGGAAAGGAAAAATATGACCATTGTTTTCTAAAACTAATTTTAATGCAACAGTGTCCTTCACAGGAGCCACAGTCTAGTACAATGAAAGAAGAAACTCAAGGGCACAACAGATATGTTCTTGTTTTTCATGTATTTCTAGCATGAAATGATGCCTAGGGCATCAGTTCATGAATAAATATTTAATAAATAAAATTATTAGTCTCCAGTAGACCAGTATTTCTGAAAACGGTCAACGGAATCACTCTCAAACACATAAGCGTGGGCCAGGCCACCACTTCCTGCGGCTTCTCTTGGCTGTAAAGGAGCCAATGAGAACCGCGAGGTTCCGTGGTCACGGTGCCGGTAAATAAACAAACCAGGGTGGCCAGTTAATGTGTTTGTGAGAGTGATTCCACGGAACACTTTCAGAAACACTGCAGTGGACGACTGATTTATTATTAGAAATCAGAAGTTCTTGAGGTTTGATCTTATCAGTGGTCCTTACTGTTCATATTATTCCTAGCTCACTCATAATTCTCAAATCATTTCCCATCCAAATATAATCAAGATTTTTTTCTCTGTAAAATACACCTCACCAAGCTTATAAAGCTACATCCATTCTAGTACATTCATTTTATTGAAAAGAACTATACTTTAGTTTATAATTGGATTCCTCTTGACTAACCTGTCATCTCTCTGACTAACATCTCTTCTTGCTTCTCTTATTCCTGCAACCACTCCTTCAGAGTTCCTCTTGGTGGCACCTCCTTCTATCAGCATCTCCCAAGGCTGCTGTCCTCCTTTTTAGTATCAGAGGGGTAGCAGTTCATCTTCAAGTTTGACACAATCAACTCAGGATTAAACAAAGACTGTGAATGGCTTGCTAACTACAAAAGCAGCTTCTCCTCTGTTGGTATTCACACCTCCAGATCAGCTACTAGAAGTGGGCCTCATCCTCCCTGATTAGATTCACCTCGTTATCTCTAGCCTGATTCTGGCTTGCATATTTATACCTGCCTCTGGAAATTTCAACTACATGCATCTGATGAAGTGGGTCTTTGCCCACGAAAGCTTATGCTCCAACACTTCGATTAGTCTATAAGGTGCCACAGGACTCCTTGCTGTTTCTCCTTTTTAGTCTTTTTCTTTCTATGCCCATGGATCCTCCATTTCATTTATTCCTTTGGGTTCAGCTATCACTTTTACAGAAGTGTTTCAACGCTAACTTTGCATCCTCTGGCCAGTTCCTGATCATTGCCTCTCCCTGAGATCTCCTCTTGAATGTACTACCATCCACTCAAATCAATGAGCCAAATTCGTTCCTAGTGTTACTCCAATGAAGTCAATCCACAGGGAGGAATTCAGCTGCTATGTCAAAAGCTGACCACCCTTCATGACCATCTCTGCGCTACCCACCATCCCCAAACTCACAATCCTACTGATTTGACTTCTCTCTTTCCTTCTCCACACACCCATGAATGCATTTATATACTCTCATTTCTTTATCACCAATATCTCCAAAAACTATCCCTTCCTCTTTAGTGTCCTGGCAGTTTTGTTACTGCAGTGTGTAGACTTTTAAAATCCAAACTGACTTTATTTTGAAGACACATTTTCAAATCTAGAGTAGATTCCCAGGTTAGTGGAGTTTGGCACCAACTGATCATCTGACCCCTCACTTCTAACAGTATCTGTCTTGTTCTCTCTGATTTTTTTAGTATATTTTTTTCTTGGCCAGTAGGTCAGGAGTTACGGAATAGTGCCTTGATCCTGTCTCATTGAAACCAGTGGGAGTTTTACTAGTAACTGTAATGGGAGCAGGATTAAACCCTAAAGCATTAGAGCTACGTCTACACTGGCCCCTTCTTCGGAAGAGGCATGCTAATTTCTAAATTTGGAATAGGGAAATCCGCGGGGGATTTAAATATCCCCCGCGGGATTTAAATAAACATGGCCGCCGCGTTTTTTCCGGCTTCAGGTAGGAATAAGAGATCCTCCGGAAAAGGGCTTTATTCCGGAGGATCACACCAGTCTGGATGCTCTTTTCCGGCTTTTCCCCAAGCCGGAAAAAAAGCGGCGGCCATGTTTATTTAAATCCCCCGCGGATTTCCCTATTCCAAAGTTAGAAATTAGCATGCCTCTGCCGAAGAAGGGGCCAGTGTAGACACAGCCTAGCAGATTTTCTCTTCTACTCTACCTAAGTGACAATGTAATTTATCGCAAAATTTCCTTTGACTTCAAAAAAATTTTCATGTAGAAAAATATTCCCCTACTTCTCTGTTGGATGGGAGAAGAGAAAAATGAAAACATTCATTACAGAACAGAGATGGGGACCCTATGCTGTGCTTTTCTTAAGGCAAGTAAGCTCACACATTGTTCTGAGATGCCCGCATTTGGTAAATGTCTAATTCTGTAATGTTTTCTTTTCAGTCTTAAATGTGAGTTGCATCTGCCTAAGGACTGAAGTAATGGGAATATGTAAAATTGGAAACTTTGGGTGAAATGATAGGCAGCATTTTGAAAGTCCATATTTTATTTATTTACATGGAGCACATCAAAGAATGAGGGTTTGTGCACACACCGAGACTGTCTATATCTCAAAAAGGTCACATTTTAAAACAGAAGACAGTCATTTCCATTGGTAAATTGAGCCATAATCCAATCTCTCTCCTTAATAGAAGGTTTTCCCTTAAATTCATCTTAAATATTCCTTTTCTCTCATTGCATTACTCATAGCTATACTGTCTTATGCTATACCATCCTAAATAAGTATTTCTAATCTCTTGTATCCATGCTTAGATGGTTATCATGTCCCATCTTAGTCACTGTTTGACTGCTATTTAGCCCTTTTAATCTTTGTCCTTTTTAATTAATCTTTCCAGCCATCTTCTCACTGCCATAGTGATTGTTTAAAATTGTTTAAGCCCTATTTTCAAAACCCAATAATTTCCAATGAAACTTAGATGTCTAAGTCACTTAGGTGCTTTAGAAAATGTAATTTCCTTTTCTGAACTTATTCTGTGTTATCATTGTGTCATACTGCCTACAACTGAATGCAGTATTCCAGGTGGAATTTTGTGAGGGCTGTATCTAAAGGAGATATCTCCTACTTGCTCTATCTTAATATCCTCTGTATATACAAGAGCCCTTTCATTGTTTTACCTCATTGCAAATTTATATTTTACTTTTGTTCCTTTTATGCCATCATGTTTCTTCCTATTACTACTTCTAGTTCATCTATTAATTTTTCAACAGGGGAAACGTCTATACTTTGTAGATAAAATCAATATTCCATCCACTTAGTTTTGTGCATGTTACAATTAACATGAGAGGGGATAGAAAATGACATGAAGGCAAAGTCAGATCAACAGAAAAAATGTAAGGTTCTAATAGTTACTCTGAGTTCCAGCTACTGGAAATACCAAATTACGATGAAATTGTGGTTTTCATTTCTTATTAAATTTTTATACTATGAAAGGACTTCCTGAAATCCTTTAGGTCTTTCATTACTGGAGTTCTGGTTATATTCACAGAATAACTACCCTGAGCACACTGACTGCAATGGAGTTTGCTTAAGTGGAATTGTACCAATGGAGAATCTGGCCCCAAAGGTCTCTCATGAGCATGGCACCAAATGACAATGGAAATCCTGTCTGAATATAGAGAATACTAAGTACTAGCCCCAGAAGCCTAAGGAAGTACAATTTACTTAGCACTGGAAAATAGAATGTAAGACTCCTTCAGAGTTGCCATTTGAAGTGACATCTATGAGTGACTCTTGTTGATTAATTTATCTCCACTACGATATGTGCATACCTTTTTGAGACAGAGTAGTTTTATGCAAGCATGCTTTCATAGCTGTGGGTAATGTGATTATTTTAAATAAAAAATTTTTTAAATTTGGATATACATAGGTTTTTTTCATTCATTCATAAGAGTCAGAGGAAAAATCACGAATACAGACGATGGGCATCCCAGCTAAACAATGCAATGGGTGGGGGGTGGGGTGGGAAGAGAAAAAGGTATGTTAAAAAAAAAAAAAAAAAAAAAGGTTAACTCTCTAGCTTGCTTGTCTTTCAAGCATCAGAAATGGGACTACAGTTTGGGCATCTGTGGCGCCTTATGCCATGTCTACACTAGGAAATTATTTCAAAATTAGTAAATTTGACTTAACTACTGGTTTAACAAATTCGAACTAACATGTCCACACTAAAGGGAAGTCTCGAAATTAGTCCAGGTCAGGCTCCATTATTGTGGATGTGCTACCTCGGACTTAAGAGCCCCAGGAAGCACTGGGGAGTAATTATTTCAAAATAGCTGCACAAGACCATCCATACTAATGCTATTTCAAAATAACTATTTTGGAATTAGCATTTCTCCTAATGAAAAGCAGGAGTACAGATTTCTAATTCCGTGGCACAATATTTTGAAATAACAGGCTTGGTAGAATGCATGTTCCATTTATAAATTTGACCTTGAGAGGAATGTTATTTTGAAATAAAGTCCTAGTATAGATCAGGACTTAGAGACTAACCAAAATATATAGAATCATGAGCTTTTGTGGGCAAAACACACTCGCTGGTTGATACTTGGCACTTGATCACACTGGCGATCATGTCAAAAAGCTATTTTGGTCTTTTATTTTACATATTCTGTCACTCATCCATATTCCATTTTCCTATCATTTCTTAAAATATTGTGGACTTTTTATTGGCAAAGAATTTGGAAAGTAACAATTTTACTTAATGTGATCGGGTGAAGGGTCATCTCTGAGGAGAGAGAACAATTTTAGAAGGTAAGATAAGTCTGATGTAATCTGAAGAACTGAAGTGTACAGAACTTAACGGAAACTGAAATGTATTGACTGAGTCTCACTGAAATAGATCCATTTCCCTCACAGACTTTCTTCCACAGTCTGTCAGAGACAAAGCTAGAAACTAAATGAAAAGTGCCTCAATGGTCTGAGAGAGAAGCATCTTGCTGTTATATCAGAATGAAAAATATGGTTCTAGGACTTGAGATTTCCATTATTAAATGGATAGGGACCAGGAAATATTGGACTAGAGCATTCACTGGGAATATAATAGTATTCTAATGCCACCAGAGATCATTAAAACGATTTGATTATACCTGAGACAATGAATAAGAAAAGTCATATTATAATTTTTCTTTATTCAACAGTGTATTATTGGAGTTCAGCAAGCAGCATTTATTTAAAATAACAGCCACCCCGTGTGGTCTTGCTATTGTTACAATGCTAACATGACCACTGTTGTAGCTGAATTATGTTAATAAATATATTGGTAGCTTTAAAAGAGGAAAGATTTCAGGTCTACATGCAATGCATATGGGGTAAACAAAATCATACTAAATATGAAATGCTTGTGCATTTGTTTAAATTAGTCTAAAATCCAAAATATCATCCCCTTTCTAAATGGTCACAGCTCTATACATAAGTTACTGAAATTATTCTTTGGTTTTATATTCCCAAAAATTCTTCATGCATCTTCATAATTGTCTTCCCTCCCCTCACATTACAACAATTGGGGCAGACCTGAGAAAGTATGAGAGGATATGTGATCTCAGAAAACCAACAATTACAGGAGGAAAACAGAATGATTGTCTATCTTTGTCTCCTCTCAGATACACTCTCCTCTTGTTTCAAAAACCTATGCTGGATGGCAGTTGCCAGAGCAGTAGGTGTCAGAATGCAAATCTGACTCAAACAAACCCAGTCTTTTCTCCCCATGCCTACTTGGAAGATTCCATCTTCTTTGCAAAGAGGATGCCACACTAGCTTGGCAAACACTGGCCTCCCATCTGAACTAATATCACTGCAGCTCTTTATAAAAGTATTGCTACTAACAGGGTAGTTGATATTCTCATCCAGTCTCCCTGCAGCCTTGCCAATTGACTGACCAGATGCTCTGTTAGTGTAAGTCAGCACAGTTCCATTGACTTCAATAGAGCCATTACAATTTATGGCAGTTGAGGGTCTGGCCTGATAATTCCATCAATTATCTCACCATAAATGTTACCTAACCAGTTTTACTTGTGAATTAGTAAGAATTAAATGTGGGTAGCCTGCTCTAACTGAAATATTCCAACAGAAGCTGCTTTTCCTACATCAGTCACTTCTCCAGAGAATTAATGCTCACAAATTGGACATCAGACATCTCCACACAGAGAAACCTGTTAGCTGACATTTCAATAAAACTGGCCATTCCCTTAAAGACCTGACAACCTGCGTCTCACTTCAAAGAGACTTTAACATCAGATTACAGAGGAAGACTTCAGAATTTTTATTTATGCTAAAATTTGACACATTGCAAATGGGCCTTAATTTAGATTATAATTTCCTTACACATTACAAAAACAGCTTCCCTACCTTTTGATATTCATAGTAACTCCAGATTAGCCACTTAATTGACTCATAATAAATTTCGTCGTCCCTTGTCCCTTCCTCGTCCCCACCTTCTATTCCATGTAGCTGATTTGTTTAGTTGTATCCCCCCTCTGTTATATAATGATCATGCCATTTCACTTTCAGAATATGATCTGAAGAAGTGGGTCTGCCCCACAAAAGCTCATTACCTAATAAACTATCTTGTTAGTCTTTAAAGTGCTACCTGACTGCTTTTTTTGTTTTACCAAGATCAGACTAACACGTCTACCTCTCTATTTTCAATATCATTGTTACTAAATTTGACAGTACATCCATAAAACATGTTGGAGCTCTCTGAGAACATATCACTAGTAGAAAAGTACCATTTTTATAGTATGGAAGTAAATGTGTGGATAAAAAAAATCATGATACTATTAATAGATATCGCAAGGAATCAATAATTAATGTTTAGATTATATTCCCAATTAAAAGAGATCTATAGTTACCAAAGATTTTGTTAAATAAAAAAGCTACTATCCATTATATGTCCAAAACAATGTTAGTTTAAAATTCAAATATTGTATTGAGCATTTGCTGTATACTTTACAGATTTACAAAACCAAACTAGTTGCAGCTACAGTTAACCTACTTTGGGAGGTTTGCTAGAGCAAAAATAAAGGACTGAAAGAACTGGCACTATATCAGGCAACATTTACCACATGGTGGCTTGTGCCCCAGTGCTTTTTTCATGTTTTATTTTCCAAATATCATCAATCACAAGTTAAATGCTCTCTTAAGCTCCACTGTACCTCTGTAACTGCTGGCCTACAGAAACACCCAGGGCTGCTTGAACTCCTGCTGTAGCAGGCTTTGCTCCCATTCTGAGGTAGTATATCCCTCTTGGAATCAGCCTTGTAATTCTGAAATAATCATTAGGCAGCTGCCCAAGTTTTTCTTCTTCTTTGAATTTCCCAAAGGTCCTATGTATTACAATCCCAATGTTATTTTGGATCTGCAATTTTGGATAAGGAAACAATTAGGGATGTAAGAGTTTAACTGGCTAACCAATAAGATGATGTTTATCGGTTATCCTTAATGGTTAAACTCTGCATGGTGCTGCCAGCAACCCTGCGAGGCCGGGAGTCCTGGCAGGCAGGAGCTCTGCAGGGCAGGGAGCCTGGCAGTAAACCATGTAACTGATAGTATTTTTATTGGTTTATACACTTCATACTTTTATTCACTTTTTACATCCCTAGAAATGATTTGTGATAATTTATAATTCATGTATGAACAATTTAAGAAAGCACCATCCTGTTCTGACTGAAGTCAAGAAGAGTTTTGTCACTGGCTTTAATAGGAACAAAGGCAGATCCAGTAAAGACAAGCAATGAACAAACCTGTACAATAAGTTATTTTTCTTTCTGAATCTGTCCTTTCACTGAAATGGCTCTTTGAGTGAAACCTAGTAAAATCAATGAAAAAAACCCCTCAACTAATAAAACTCTAGGAAACCTTTAAACCTAAACTGGTTTCTAATGCATCAATTGTATAAAATGGATTGACTGCCCTTGTGACTGTACTAAAAAGTAATCTGGCAGTGTGTTTCAAATAGCACAAATGTGCCCATCAGTGTCAACAGTGGTGATTTTTGTGTTGTGGAGATGAGTCCATTGGGAACAAGAATGGAACTGCTAATTCATGTCCTATAGGCCACCCATTAGCCATCTGTTATACATGAAACCATTTTTAACTTGCTCTCTCCCTTTGGTGGATTAAGGACATCACTAAGTTGTCCACTGCAGCTTTAACAATATGACTAGAATGCTGAAGAATCTTCTGTATGCCAAACTGCTATATGGATTTACACCAATTTTAAAATAGAAACCTATAATCAGGCTACACAGCGCCTTTCCTAGCAGAAGTAAGGCATGCATGCTTTCTAATTGTTTTACTGCAAGGGTCAGAAGAAGATGTGCAGATTTACAGATACAGGCAGTCCCCGAGTTATGCGGATCCGACTTCCGCAGTTACGAACGGGGATTTTCTCGCCCCGGAGGACTGGAGCAGCGGGACGCCTGGTCCCATTGCACGCCTCCTCCGGGGCGAGAAAAGCTGCTCCCTGTCTCCCTGGTCTGCTGGGGAGCCAGCAGACCAGGGAGACGGGGAGCAAAGCGGCAGAGGACCCGGGTCGGACCCGCGGCGCTGATCTGGAAGCGCCACGGTTCGACCCGGGTCCTCCGCCGCTTTGCTCCGCGTCTCCCTGGTCTGCTGGGGGGGGACGCAGCTAGTGCCCCCCCAGCAGACCAGGGATATGTGGAGCAAAGCCCGGGGCCTGTGGTAGAGCAGGTGGGGCGCTGCCGGTTGGTCCCGCAGCACCGCTCCTTGGCGCTACTGGACCAACCTGGCAGCACCCCAGCTGCCAGTTTCATCAGCGGCTGAATCAGGACGCCTGGGGCAGAGCAGCTGGGGTGCTGCTGGGTTGGTCCAGTAGCGCCGAGGAGCGGCCGCGCTACTGGACCAACCCAACAGCACCCGAGCTGCTCTGCCCCAGGCGTCCCCAAGTCAGCCGAGGCTGAAACTGACCAGCAGCTGACTACAGGAAGCCCGAGGCAGAGTTGCTCTGCCCCGGGCTTCCTGGAATCAGCTGCTGATCAGTTTCAGCAGCAGCTGACTTGGGGACACCTGGGGTTCTTAAGTTGAATCTGTATGTAAGTCGGAACTGGTGTTCAGAGTCAGCCGCTGTTCAACTTAAGAACGTAAGAACCTACAGTCCCTATCTTGTACGTAACCCGGGGACTGCCTGTACTAGGATGATTCTCATGAGATTTATGCATGATAAATGTATTAGTGTCTTGGAATATAGCCGACAATGAAAACTGTATCACTTTAGTTTATGGCAATAAATAAGCAATAAGAGTAACTGTATTGATCATTGGGCTAACTGAATAAATAGAGTGGTTACAGGAATAATTAAATAGTCATTGTAATGCTATTTCAATCCACTATGTAAGTATGTTGAACTGAGACCTTCTGAGTGCATTTAGCTTTCATAGAAATCAGGGGATCAAATTCACTAGAGCTGGTGCAGAAAAGTAAAAATTACCTCCTTCCACTCTGGTAAGAACTTCTTCATTGCAAGGGGATTCTCTCTAAAGAAGGGTGCATAGTGTTTCTATTGCTGCTCTCACTTAGGCTATGTCTACACCGCCTCTTTTTTGCGGAAGAGGCAATGCAAATGAAGCACTCACATTAGCATTTTCTCGCACTTCATTTGCATAAGTTCTTCCGATGCTTTTTGCACAAGAGGTTTTTGTGCAAAAACTAGCAGTGTATAGATGGATCCATTTTGTGCAAGAAAACCCTTTTGCGCAAGATCCTTATGTCTCAAAAAAGGAGGTATATAGATCTTGCGTAAAAGGATTTTTTTGCGCAAAATGGATCCATCTACACTGCTAGTTTTTGCACAAAAACCTCTTGTGCAAAAAGCATTGGAAAAGATTATGCAAATGAAGTGAGAGAAAATGCTGATGTGAGCACTTCATTTGCATTGCCTCTTTCAAAAAAAAAAAGTAGTGTAAACATAGCCTTAATGTTCCCACAGAGCAGGGAAGCTTTACAGTCCACACAAGTAGAGACTGATGAGCAGATGCATTGACTTGGCCATCTGAGACAATGTTACCCAGTCCTTGAGTGATACTGCCGATGCATGGAAGGCTGCAGTCACTTGCCATCATAAAGTTTCCCACTCCCACCTGAGGAGCTCTCCACAAGATTTTAGCTGGTGCAGGACACTATAAACTGTGTGTGAATGTGGCTTGTTTTACCCCATTGCAAATGTATATTTACTTTTATTCCTGCTATGCCATCATGTTTCTCTCCAATACTACTTCAAGTTCATCTCTTAATTTTTCAACAGAGGAAACGTCTGTACTTTGTAGATAAAATCCATAGTCCATCCTCTTGGCTTTGTGAATGTTACAATTGACACGAGAGGGGATAGTAAATGGCTTATAGGCAATGCTAGCTCAGCAGAAAAATTCAAAAATTTGAGATTTGAATATTTATTCTAGGTTCTAGCTACTGGATATTCCAAATTACAATGAAATTCTGGTTTTCTCTTCCTTTTAAATTGTATTAAAAAATTAAATTTTTATATTATGAAAGGAGACTTCCTGAAATCCATTAGGTCTTTTTGTACTGGAGTTCTGGTTATATTTACAGAATGTCTACACTGAGCACATTGAATGCAATGGAGTTTGACTTCAATGGAATTGTACCAAGGGAGAATCTGGCTCCAAGGGTCTCTCCCATGAGCATGGTACCAAATGACTTAGTACTAGCCCCAGAAGCCTACGGAACTACAGTTTACAAGAAACCCCAGAGTCACGACTACCTGAGTTGCAACCCCCCGAACTTACAACTATTTTTTAAAGTACGGAAGGGGCCGAAACCCCCCGATTTACATCCTCAGCTCACATTTACAACAGTGCATGGCACCTATCATCAATAAGGGTTCAAGTTATGATGTCCCTGACTTGCAACGCTTCCCCGGGAACCAATCGTGTCACAAGTCGGGGGTCGCCTGTACTTCTCAGCCCTGGAAAACAGTATTTAAGACTTCTTCACAGTTGCCATATGATGTGACATCTATAGGTGACGCTTCTTGATTAATTTATTTCTACTATGATATGTACATACCCAAACTTCCCCTTTGGGACAGAGTAGTTTTATGCAAGCATGTTTTTATAGTTGTGGGTAATGTGAAGTTAATTTAAATAAGATTTGTTTAGAATTTAGATATACATGGGGTATATATTCAACTTGCCCAGTATTGCTATAGGTTGTACTTAATTTTACAGCTAAAACATCCTGCCTGTGGCATGGAGAGGTGCCTAATATTTGCAATCTCTGAATCGGCTGGCACATACAGTAAACTGTTGCATACTGATGTTATTTTGCATTGCTATCCTATTTGCATTTAAAACCAATATTCATATAGCCCAAATTTAAAAAGTGTTCAAGTAATGTCTGAACCAAAACCTATAACGTGATTCAAAGTCCTTCATAACAAAACCATGTTGTGATTAAGTGAAAATCTATTTTAAATGCAAACGTTTCATATACACTGTCCAAGCTGTATGGATAATTCTGACTGCATTTTTTTTGAAATGTCAGTACTAGTTTTACCCTAGCCAAATCTCAGGGCTTCTGCTTCATCTTTGCAGAAAGATGTCTCATTCATTTTCATCACAATAAATTGCACATTTCTACTTCTCATCCAACAGGAGCTTTAGCCTCTCCCTTTTTTTTAAAACCAAGCTGAGAGCCTCACATAATCACCTTTGTCTAGAAGTTGGGCTTCAAATTCCAAACCAAATAATGCAAGATTGAAAATAAAATTGTCAGAATTGGCAACACTGCATCTCATAGGGACTATCCTGGGACACCTTGGCTATGTCTACACTCGCAGCTTCTTGCGCCAGAAATATGCAAATAAGGCTAAGCGTGAAATATCACCGAGCCTCATTTGCATACCTAATGAGCCTCCATTTTTGCAGAAGAGGCTCTTGCACCAGAAGCAGCTGTCTACACTGCCCCTTCTTGCGCAACAAAAACCCTCTTGCGCAATGCCGTTACGCTGCTTACTTTTCAGGAAGAACGGCACTGCGCAAGAGGGTTTTTGTTGTGCAAGAAGGGGCAGTGTAGACAGCTGCTTCTGGCGCAAGAGCCTCTTTTGCAAAAATTAATATGGAATTCAGGAGGTAAGAAGAGAGCTATTGGCTCCTCAGTTCAGACAACAAGCCTTTAGAAAGTTATGTGGGTTTACCCCCATGATGCTTTTGGCCCTTTGTGTCTACAGCAATTGATTCTAATGCTAGAACAGAAAATAAGACCAGGAAATAGGAAAGCACGTTCAACACTGGCAGGAGCAAATTAAAAAAGCAGCCTTATTGCAAAAGCCTTCCTTATCAGATTAAGAAAATTGTGTCCAATATCTTGGCTACAGTACTGCTTTATAAAGCTACTTAGGGATGTTATATAGCATGTAATTGAATAGTTGTGTAATAGCATCAAATTTTAGTAGTTATGCAACTATTCAATAGACCCTGGGGGCGGGCCCAGTAGCTAATGATATAGAGGAAGCAGCAGCCCCTGTCCATGGGTGAGCCTGAGTTCCCAAGTTCCCCGCAGACAGAGGCTGCACTGGCATCCATGGAATAGCCTCCCCTGCCTCACCCCACCCTGCCCTGTCCTGCTGCCTCTGATAGAGGTAGCAACACAGGGAGGGGGGGGGAAGGGCGGATATGGGGGGAGGTGTTGTAGGCAGGAACCAGTGTTCGGGGGACCTTAAAAGTCGGCTCCCCCTGAGCACCAGCTCCTGCCTGCTCCTCGCCTCACTCTGTGGAGGCAGCATGCCTGAAAAGCCGGTTTAACAGCGGTCTCCCCATGTATATGGGCTTCCACCTGCCACCCTCACCCTCCATGCTGCTGCTTCTCTATTAGAAGTCGCAGCATGAGGGTAGGGTTGCCCAATGATTTCAACAAAAATACCAGGCACACTTGACATTACATCACAATCTACATTACATCTTATTTAGAAAATACCAGACATTTATATTTTCTCAAGTTGCTTCCTGAACAGAAAGCTCAAATACTGGATGTCCGGTTCAAAACTGGACACCTGGCAACCCTTCGTGGGGGTAGGGTGGGGACATGGCAGCTCCATAGGATCTGGTGCTTGTGGGAGCCAGCTTAAAAGCCGGGCTCCTCATAGGCACCGTCTCCCACCTCCCTCCACCCTTGCTGCCTCTAATAAAGGGGGAGAGGGGTGTGTATAGTCAACAGGATTAAGTGAAAACCTAGGCTTATCGGTTAACCGTGTGGTCATCTACACATTGACATTTCTAGCTAAAGTATAACTTCTGTTCAGAATATATATGTTAAAGGCTGCTTCTGTAATAAAGTGCTTTGTGTATTCTGTAATGGGATATACACTACCCCTTTCATAAGTCTACTGAAACACAGTAAGACAAATTTTGCACCTATTGCAATCCTATGATTTCAGTGAGATTAAAAAGATATAATAAAAGGCAGAGAATTTGACTCTGTTTTTCTTTTTAAATTTTCCAGTACTTTCCATCTCATTACATTTATTTAGAAAAATATATTTCATACCTCACCATTTAAATAAACTGTAAAATAATTATTCTCACTCATCAACACAACTTTTCTTTCAACTTCAGCAGAGCTCTAGGCATCTCCAGCACATACATAGAATAGTATACCATATGATTTTACAATATACATCCTGAAAGGGAGAAGCACTGCTCCCTACTCTGTTGGTGTGGAAGGTGCTCTGCTAATAGAATCAGTGAGGGTCTGCTACACACAAGGGCAGGATTTGGGGAAGACCTACATGAAACTGGAGGAGTGACATAGGCCAGAATGATCTGCTACTACATAGCTTCTCTGGCCCTTCCCCTGCAGAGATGAGTCACTACAGCCAGGGAGTTTACTGCAGCCTTAGGCTATAATAATAGCCTTTACTGAGTGCCTCTGTTCTGTGGCAAAGAAGAGAGAGGCAGAATTTTTCTCTCCTCCCCTCTGCAAAATTCCTGAACACTGAGCTTAGTTGCACAAGGTAGATTCTGGGGAAAAGATGTTTCCTTACGTGTGGCAAGGAAACTTGTTCATTCAGAACCCACATCCATTCTGAATTAAGTTTTGTTGTGGCAGTGCCATAGCACTCACTATGTATGATGGGATGTAACCGAGCATAGAATTTGGCCCAACGTATAACAGACCTAGAATTACATCTTTTTCTGAGAGGGTTTGGAAAGAGAAACATTAGCATTCAAGCAGACAAGAGCTGGCACTGGATAAAATAAGCAGGTGGTCATGCACATTTCCTCGCAAATCCTTAATAATGTCTTATCTTTGACAGGCCCTCATCCCAATCCTTTTTCAGTCCACATACTCTCCTGAGCACTGATTTCCAGAAGTGTTAAATTTTGAGTGGCTTTGTCATATGGATTAGGCACTTGTTAATGGGAAAGTCATTCAGAACTGACCCAAAGTGATAAATACCTCAGTGAGCTACCTATAATCCTATTAGTGATGCCCAATTATTCACAGTATTCAAGTTCAGGCACTTCAGTTGAAGGAATCTTGTAATCAAGCAGTAATTTTTTTCCCCACTGTAGTTTGGTGTGGAGGTTACCCAAAATAGCCCCCTGCTCAGGGTACAGTGCAGCAGGTCCTACCTGGCCTGGCCTGACTGGAGCAGCTCCTGCCCATGGCACACTGGCTGGCCCACCACAGAAGGCTGTGGGTGCGTGGGAGGCTATTCCAGTGGACCCAGTCCATGGTGCAGTGAGGCAGGTCAGTTAACTGGTTAAACATATAGTTTAACTGATTAACATTTTCAACAGGATTTTACATTGCTAGTGTGGAGTTATAGTTCGGTATTTACCACAAATCCTGGTCTCTATCTGAAATGCCCTGTGTTTCTATACTGTATAGAACCATTACACAAGTCTTTGTTTGCTGTCTAGGGTAGTTTACTGGCAATTCAGAGCCCTGTTTGATTTTCCCCTACACAATTCCTTGAAGAGGCCATCATCATGCTGGAACACACAGAAGTATGAAAATGGATGTGAAAGCTATTTTCCTTATGCCATTTCCCTCCTGAGCTTTAAACCTTATGTTTGACTGTGGCATAGCTCTGCTGAACACTCTAAGCGGCACTTCTGGTCAATCGGTCGGAGGAAGATCTTCGTAGACCTTAATGGAGTAATGGGACAATTTCCAGCGGGAAGCACAAGCAAGTCCATTCTTTTTCTTTCTCACTCTTTGAAAGAGAGAGCAGTGGCCTAAGGTAAAAGCTTGTAGATGAAGTCCTCCCCTTAAGCTCCAACCAAATCTTCCACCTTCAATAAATCCTTCAACTGACTTCCCCTCTCCTAAAACTTTTGAGTCCCTCACCTTGACCTTCACAAATCTGCAAAACTCAGACTCGATGTTGCTGCTTCTCATCTTCTCCAAAATTATACTCTGTTTTCAATATCCGATCTAACTTTCCCTGTGTCTCCTCCTCCCATTCGCAGGGCTCGTCTATATGGCAAGTAAGCAGGGTGCCATGAATTAACTCAATGTTTCAACAAGCCTTCTCTTCTGTGCTAACCTCCACTACTTTGTTCCTTTCTTATCAAGCACCTCCTCTTAAAGCCAACTTTCCTTTGCCAATCAAATCTCGTGGTGTGTGTGTGTGTGTGTGTGTGTGTGTGTGTGTGTGTGTGTGTAAAATATATATATATTCGTGTGTGTGTGTCTGTTACACTACAAGCTGTTTGAGGCTGTATTTTGCTAAATGGTATTTCAACTATTATTCACAGCACTATATAATAAGAATAGTACCTGGAGGAAAAAGCCAGAAGAAGGATGGAAAGGGAGTAAAGTAGAGGAATATGTGGGGTGAGAGGTGGCTGGGGATGGATGAATCCATTGTTTTTTTCTGTCTTAGTGAAGAATTTCTACTTGTTGCTTGGCTCCATCTATGTTGTAAATCAGTGATGAGCTGTTTATTGGATGTTGGGATTTATTAGCTTTTAACTTTTTCAGATGAAGGACTCACGTAGAGAATACAGAAAAAGTTTTAAAACAGACCTAAAATCTACCTTGCTGGATTTTTCACACAGAGTTTACAGTATTATAATTTTCCTTCTTTTTAAAATACAAAAACAAAGTACTTCAAAGTAGCCACCTTGTATTCTTGTGTGGTCAGTTTGAATGATAGCTGAGTCTATTGCATTATTGGTGTGGAGTTCTGTTTTCTAACTGAGGGAGGCTTTCATTTTTATCTGTGCCTAGACAGCTTCCTCATGAACAAGGATCAGGAAATATAAACCAGATGCAGAAAATCGGATTCTCTAGCCCACAGTTCATGAATTATGTGGATCTAGCTAAAACTGAATTCAGAAACAAATCGACAGATATTTGGCTGGATTTTCTGACATAAGGCTGGAAATGTTTCACTGAGTAGTAAGTCAAAAGTAAATATTTCACTGTGCAACCACACTTAAGGAAAACATTACATTCATCAGAAATTTTAAAACCCCAGCATTCCAAACAAATTAGATAATTTGATTAAGTGCACAGGATGATGAGAAACTCAAATACAATTATATTTCTATGATTCAACTTATATTTACTGGAGTAAAAACAGAAATGGAAATATGCCTGACTGCCATTCTAAACACACCGAATGATTCTGCTTGCAGAGATGCAGTACAAATATTCCATCACTTGGTCATTTTAAAATCCCATATCTGAATGACACCATAAAGGACAAAAGAACTAGTGATCCCTTCTATCATCCTTCAACCACTTTATCAAAAAAATCTTTCCTGGAACCTATCACTAATGAGTGTTACCTTAAATGTGTTAGCTTTCAATATCAAAATACTTTGTCTCTTACTGTTTATCTCGTAAGTTTGTAAAATGTTGTTGTAAAGCACAGTTTATTATATTAACCTTGAGTTTATTTGTTAACAGCTGCCAGAATGATGACAGAGAAAAATCAGACATGAGGGTTTTTTTCCCTACTTGTTACCAAAAAGCAACTTAGTGTAAATATATATTTATTAGTTAGCTTCCACCTACCCCTCCCCAGCCTCTGCAAGTGGTTTCTTTTATTTAAAAAAATCATGAGAGAATTCTGTTTGTCTAGCTGTGCACTCAATCTAAAATAGCAGCACACTACAGTCTCAAGCATACAGTATTGCACAAAACACTTACTGATTTTTTCCTCATTTCTTGAGAAGGGAAAGCAGCAGAGCTGGCCCATGGCACCTACTGCTGTATTTTCTTCGTCCTCTGTGTGTGCACCCCAAACAGAAACTATAGGTCAGTGTACAGTCTGTACACAAACTGATTATTCTGCTCAGAGGGAGACAGGGGAGGAGAAAAGAGAGCAAGAGAAAAGGGAAGGGAGCTGGAAGCTATGGTGAATGAAAAGGCTCCACCTCCTTATCCTGGTGCCTCATGTAATTGCTTTAGGACTAACAGTGAAGAGTGGGGGAGAGAAGTTAATTTTGCTATATGCTCTTGTAACTAGGATGCACCTTATAAACACATGCTGCACGCATTTAATACTTTTTCATATGTGTTTTCAGAGAAGTGAAAAAGGAAATGTTGCTATTTAAAATATAGGTATTGTGGCTACTTCATGCATAACTGCACCCTCTCCTTTATCCCCAAACGTTGTGCTGGGGGGAGGGGGAGAAATTAACTGACTTGGTGTTTTGTCCCCCTGGAACCAGAAATAAGGATCACAAAGGTTAGAGCAGGGCTGCGCAAGATGCTGTCTGCAGGAAGGATCGAGCCCACCTAATACTTTAATCTGGTCCATGGCAGCTCCTGGCTCTGTTGCTAATGCATTGCTTGGGAGCCGCTGGGGAGGCGCGAGCCCTTTCAACTTCTTCTATTTAAAGGGCTTGCAGCTCCCGCCGCTACCACATTGCCTCGTAGCCGCCTGGCACCACAAGCGGGGAACCTTTTAAATAGCAGCAGTTGAAAGGACTCCAGGTTTGTGGCTGCTTGGCAGCTGCTAGGCAACCTCCTTCTAACTCTGGGAGTGCTAGCCCCCAGCACTGTTGCATCCACTCCAGGTTCCGCCCCTTCCATTGGCTGAAACACTGGGCGCAGGAGCCTCAGGCCAAGCAAAGCTCAGGACAGGCTAGTTTCCAACCCCCTCCCTTCTGCCCAAGACCCTGCCCCTTCCAGGGTAGCCCACAACCACGTCTGAAATTTGTGAAGTGCCCCCCACCCCCCAAAAAAGTTACTGCCCACCTCTGAATCAGAGAGATGCCTTTTCTCCCCATGGCCATATCCACTGTAAGAGATTATTTTGAATGTAGTAAGTTTGGCTTCTGGGCACCCGATTTTACAAATTTGAAGTTCCGTGTCCTCAGTCTAAGGAAGAATCAAATGGAGTCCCAGGCAGGTTCTGTTATTGTGGATGCGCTACCTCAGACTCAAAGTCCCCAGGAAGCACTCTGGGGAACTGCAGGAGGCCCCCTGGAGGCCAATTAGTTTGAATTAGATGCACCAGAGCATCCACATTAACGTTATTTCAGACTTACAAGTTCGGGAATAGCGTTATTCCTCGTGAAAAGCAGGACTACAGAGTTCGAATTCTGCAGCCCCTTATTTTGGAATAACAGGGTTGGTAGTGTGGACACATCACTTCCAATTTGTACTTGGGGGGCTAATTTCAGAGTGAGCTCCTAGTGTAGAACAGTCCCATTAGCTCATAGCGCTCAAGAGGCGGCATTTGATATTAATCACTGCATGTAATTCAGTGGGAATTTGACTCTGACTTCAATGGAATCAGGATCACACTCCCTGCTAAAAAAGTGAGATTTAATTTATTTTGTGAATATGGTATACATTAAATGGTATACAGATATTAGAAAAGTAAGTCAATTTTAGAACTTCGCTATTGCCATATGAGATTTTGTAAGTGTAACAAAGAAGCATTTTGTGGATAACAGCAATTTGATTAGTAACAGACATTCTCGGCACAGTTTATTTTTTAGGGATCCATACCAGGAGGCTACTATTCAAGGAATTAAGTTTTTTCCCGTTTTAAAAAAAATACACAAATGCCATAAAATTAAACCTCCTATAAAATCTGAAGTGAAGCCATATAGCCTAAATTGGGGTTTCATATAATTATTTATATTGTCTATAGAGAAAATTAACTTATTTGTGCTGAACAATTATGTGTTTAAAGCAAGTTTTATGTCTCATATGCACTGATCAAGATGAAAACTAAATTGTCTTTGAGATAAGTACATTTCCAAGACCAAGAATTATGACAGGTCCATTTTGCATGTTTATTACTTTCCCAATAAATTAATCATCATCTGATCCTATATAAATACCTTTCTTCCAGTATCCCCACAAAAGAAAGTGGAGAGATCCATGAGGTTTTAAAATAGTTTTAGCTGGCATTAAGTAAGGATGTTAAGAACTAGTCGACTATCTGATAATCGACTAATTGATTCCCCCCGCCTTGCTGCCTCTATAAGATAAGATAGTCCCTGCTGGGGACTCTTGTACATTTCAAAGCAGGCACCCGCATGCAGCCTGGAGTCATCGGGACTTCCCGCTGGCCCCGGGTAGTATGCAGAATTTCGCACTCCTCCCAGTGGGGGCTCTTGTACATTTCAAAGGAAGAATGAGGAAGTGTCTATCAACTAATCAAGTAATCAATGGAAATTCCATCAACTACTTGACTAGTCAGTTAACCGCAATTTAACATCCTTAGTATTAAGTTGTGTTAATAGAGATTTATCTTAGTTAAAAATGTCTTATTTAAGCAGATGTTGTCAGTCTAATCACAAGAAAAGGAAAAACACATGACATATATTCTACAGAATGAGCGAATTAAACATGAATACTGATACACATAAGAGACATAAGAATGGCCATACTGGGTCAGACCAAAGGTCCATCTAGCCAGTATCATGTTTGCCGACAGTTCACAATTACAGGGCAAAAGTGAAACCAGTCATCAAAGCAAGAGACACATTAATGATAAATGTACCAGTTTCATTCATCTTCTACAAGGCCAAAGAAACCCACATGCAATACTTGATGCACAAGGGAAAACAAATATTCCTAATCAAGAAAACTGAATAAGAGGAGTAATTCTGAAATAACATAAACAATTTAAATATATTCAGTTGTGTTTTGCAACTGCCTATTGAAAAACAATGGGACAAATTATACCCTGATACCTGGATACAACTGATGGAATGCACCTATGTAAATATATAACTGGGCACAAAACAGGGCCCAGTGTCTTAATTCTTCAGGAAAGCAGATGCATATAACTGCATGTTAAGCAGGAATGAAGTCTGGTTGGACAAAGCAATACCATACAGACAAGTATCCTCCTGTTAGGACAAGACATGTAACCTCAGGTTTTTTTTACCCGTCTATTTCTGAACTTTCTTCACAGTTTGTATATATATGGTCCAAATATCCACTTGAATAAACTTTGGAAAGCCACAGGTGATGATGGCCCTCTCTGTTAATATCCACTGATGTTTTAGGCCCTGAGCCAGCAAAGCAATTAAATGTGTTTAAGCATGAAACTAGACCCATTGACTAAAATTGGGATACTCACTTGTCTAAACTTAAGTTCATGCTTAAGTGCTTTACTGGATCAGACTTTAGTTTACTTTGTTTTAAGATTTCTTGAAATTTGGTTAAAATATGCAAAGGCATTTGGATAAAAGTCATAGCTAACAGGCAAGGCTTTCACCAGTTAGTCTATTTATAAAATAAATGCATAAGTACACTAATTCTTACCACAAAGGTTCAAATGGCAGCCTAAATGTGATGATCAAAGAATGATTAATAATAATGATCCCCAAGGCATACATTAGCAAGTATCTTGGGGAGAGTTTTCCAAAAATTGGAATCATTCCTTAGGACCGAGTATCGTAAATTAAATTTCCTGTAACTGAATTGACAAAATTTGGGGAAGAGGTAGACATTGATTGATCTGTCATCTTCTGTGTGAGAGTTCAGAACAAAAGCAGTAATACTAGACTCCTTCAAGTACAAATCTCAGTTCTGAATCATGGAGAGTCTCTCTTTCTATGAGCTGAAAGAGGTTAGGAGATTATTAAAAGCACTCATTTCTAAGAAGAAAGAAGCTTCTAATGTTCCATAATAGAGTCTAGCTTATCCAAAGAGCTTCAGCTCTACCTGATTACTAATGGTGTTTGTTTTTACTTCCCTACTCTCTTATATAACTATCTGCTTTTTATGCAAAGTAAAAAAATATCAGCCCCCAGGATCTATAATGTAATCAGGTCTCCAAGCCCATAAGGAAGGTTCGAATCAAATGGTAGGTGTGTTGGGAAAGCATACTAATTTAGGATGTTGCCAAGAATTCTTAATTTTTGTTTAAATGAAGAAATGTTGGAAGTCTTTCCAACTGCAGTTCATCAACCGGACAACTCTGAAACACACAGGCTGTGATGGTGGCAGGGGGTTGTTTGTTTTTTACACCTGGTCTAAAGTACTAGAATAATACACCATGTGGTTAACGCTGCAAGAATTAATGACTTTCACTCCATCTTCCTCCATTATTCAAAAACACACCGAAATGAACACTCTGGGAAATATTACAAAACTGAATTCTTTTGGTGAAAAGATGCAGTACAAAACTACAAATTGAACATTTTGATTTTCTTATTCTCCAGTGTCTTAAATTCATATAAAAGTTCACAGTAAGGGAAAATTACCATTCAGCTTAACTCAGCAATACAAATGTATACTGTCTTTTAACTATACCATTTTTCAAAGAGAACCTGATTCTTGCCACATTAAATTACATATGTACAGTAAACTCTCACCACAGATATTTTTATATTGCAAAGCTGCCTCCTAGAGAAATAATCCTGCCGTTTTCCAATATCAATCACTTTTTTTTAAAGTGTTCCATTCACTATAGCATAGCTCTTCAGCAGTACTTTGAATAACTTGGGAAGTCTGCATGCTGCTTGGGTAGTATATGAACAAAACCACTACCCACTGAAGTCAGTGAAGGACCTCCATTGACTTCACTGGGTGGTTGGACTGGACATTTTGATTATAATGTCATTGTTCACATTAATTATGTATTAGGTTGTGTTTTGGTTGTTTTCTCTACATAAAGCAATTAAGAAGTGCTCAATTAGAGGGTTTTGTAACAAAATGATAAGACACACAAAGGGGCTGATGAGGAAGGAAAAACTCTAAATTGGAAAATAACCAAGGAATTGCAATGGAGAGAGTTTTTTTTTCTTTCCCACAGTGACTAAAATATATTTTAAAAACTAAATATTTTATGCTGACAAATTAAAGGCCATATCTGGAGTACAGTAAGATGTAATTCAGGATAATACTAATAGTGCTGTTTTTTCATTCTAAAAATTTTCAGATTGTCAACATAAATTAGTGATTAAGACCCCAAGTTGCAGAAGCTTCCCAATGAATATTTGAGAACTACATGCAAAATTGTAAGACAGTATCAAACCAAGACAGCATCAAACCAAACCAAAATATATCTAGAATACAACTGTGGCTCCACATTTTGTTGCAGCACAGTAATCCACAAGGCCCTTTAGTAAAAAGATTTGACACAAGTCACTTGGTTAAAAAAAGTGATAAATTCACAGCAAAATAAATGTTTGTTTAAGGATGGACAAAATATCTAACTTTCAATCCACTCAAACACAGGGCTCAAAATTCAGACTGCAGTAAAACATGATAGGCCCACAAATATTACTGTTTGTCTCTTGTTCATAGTCAGGAGATCATTCTTCAGCGCTACCAGAACCAACTCTGCACCATGTCTCACTCTGAATCTTATTTGTGAGGGGTCTAGAGGACTGTCAGGTTAAGAAAGGGGTACTCAAAGGTTGTTTCCCCTAAATTTCCAATGATTTTCCCAAGGAATTGGAGGGTAAAGACTGCTAGTAAGGACTCATCCTAGATTACTTAGAATTAACCTGACTGATACCCATTTTGGATGGATTTAAATAGAGAGGGTTTTCTCTCTCTTTGTGTAATCAGCTTGGAGAACTGCAAAGTAAAATCATGGAGTTTGATTTATAAATAGTTTAAAAATAAACTGAAAAAATGTGTTGGAACCTTGTTCACTTGCCTTCATTTTTCAAAAAACTCCATCATCATGATGCTATAAAAGAAGCTTTAAAAAAAAAAAGCTTTCAAAGAAAATCCTTCTCTCCCCTCTCCATTTATTCTAAATATTGAGATAAGGTTTCTTACCTGCAACCGGAGTTCTTCACTATGGCACTGCATATTCACATTTATGGATAATATGCCACCTTGTGGTGTTTTACAGTAAAACTCCTTCTAGTAGCATCAGCTGGAGCATTCTGCGCCTTGTCTCCTCACCCAGCCACAGGATGCACTACGGGCAAGACTATGAAGGTACCTCAGTACCTCGATTTCTTCTACCACAAAGTCAGAGAGACAAGGCAATAATGACTCTGATGGATATAGAGAGGCAAGTGAGATGTGTAACTATGCAGAGCCATTGCAAAGCACTCTGAGGTACAGGTAAGTATTCTTAATTTCTTCAAGTAGCTCTGCATATTTCCACTTATGAGAGATTATGTGGAGGTGAGCATAGAATACTGGTTGCATGCATATTGAAGCACTATAATCACGAACTCCCTAGAAGCCAAGTCGAGACGATGGTGTTTAATGAAGGTGTGCACCGAAGTCCAGGTTGTAGCCTTGCAAATTTAATCCACAGGTACCTGCCTCAGGCTTGTGAATGAAGCTGCTTCAGTGGAATGTGATTGAATCAGCATGTACAGAAACTTTTGCTAGTGTGTAGCATTCAGCAATATGTTTAATCCACTGTGAAATAGTCTGTGAAGAGACTATACAGGCAGTCCCCGGGTTACATGGATCCGACTTACATCGGATCCCTACTTACAAACGGGGTGAGGCAACCCCGCACTAGCTGCTTCCCCCGCAGCAGACCAGGGAGATGCGGAGCGGCTTTTCTCAGCAGACACCTCAGCTTGAGAATAAAGGACTAAGGGAAGTGAGGTGTGGGAGAATAAAACTGAGCTCTGGAGAAAAGTTTGGCTAGAGTTTCCCCTACAATATGTACCAGTTCCGACTTGCATACAAATTCAACTTAAGAACAAACCTACAGTCCCTATCTTGTACGTAACCCGGGGACTGCCTGTATACTCTTTGCTTCTTGGCATAAGATACAAACAATCTAGGTAATATACAAAAACTTTTAATTCTTTCCAGGTGAGAGGAGAGGGCCATTCAAATATCTAAACTATTGGAGTTTTCAGGGATCCTCAGGTTTTCCAACCCTGGCAAATGAATGTTCTTATTAACATGGAAATTGGACATGACTATAGATAAAAATTTGGCACAGATCATTTCTACAATCTCTGGAACCCATTGGTCATGTGTAATTTTGCTTCCATTCATTGATGTGGTAGATGTGCTGTGATGTCTCCAAAGAAAGGGTATTTTGGTCCTGATTTGCTGGATCTGGTCTTCCTATCCTCCAGTCAAAACTGAGAATTGTTGTTTCATGATGAAGCACTGATCAGGCAGCAACTTGTCTAGGTTTTGGCCTAAACTTAAAAGGACTCTTCTTCAAGTAACTCTAAGAGGTGCAGGCTTCTGGAACAATTGGTGTTTTTCATTCAAAGGAAAACAGATGAAAGCTCAGGAGAGTGGATAGTTCTGGTATCAGAAAGTGGGGGCATGGAGGGCATCCTTTTAATAGAGATCCTTCATATCCAGAGATCGTGGCAGAAGAGGCCCTGAGTGAATGTTTGGCCATCCTCAATATTTGACTGTCCCTCCATTAAGATGGTATTTGCCAGTTTTCTTCTGTCATCCAGCAGGTCCTGTACAAATATCATTTTTTTTCCCATGAATGGAACTGGTAATGGGCCATGACTGCATGATAATTCACTACCATAATACGGAGGTACAATTAAAATAAACACATTTCTCCCCATTGAATCAATTCTTTCCCCATCTACAGTGCACCTGGATTGCACTGTAGACTTTATCTAGCCCTGTTACTGGCTGCAGCCAGCACCAAACAAATTAGGTCCAGGGTGGTTATGGAATAAGGAGAACCCTTAAGATGGTATCTGATACTACTTGTCAGCTTTCTTACAAACAGGTTGATAAGATGCAGGGATGGTCCAAACGGATTTAGCAGGTTGCAGCAAGCAATCCAAAATTGGTAGGGATAGTCTACTCCTTTCAGTAGCACTAAAGATACCAAACACTGCGTGACAAGTCTCTCCTTTATAAGCACTGTAGAAATAGTGGACACCAAATTATTCCCCAAACTGTGGAACTGCATAGTGCACTTGGAAAGGGAGGAGGCCAAAGCCACCCACACATAAATAAGTGGGGCTCATAATGCATTTTGGAATGCTCCTGTTCAAAAGGAGGAGCTACCTCTGAAAAGTTGACAGATACAAAGCAGCCAGATCCATGGATCTCTGGACTGTCAGATCTTTAATAGATGAACCATTACCTCTCTATTCATTTGGAAGGCAACTGAAAAGGTGGTCCCCAATAAGACCACAGACTGCAGGATTGTCAGTGTCCCCAGCAACCAAGGTCTAGGAATGAGCCTTCAAGAGGCAGACCGCAGGGTAGTATAAAGCAAGCATTCTTGCTGTGTCTTCCTCCTGGTAAGGGTCTGGATCAGAGAGAGAGCATACCAGGGACTATAGCAGATCCAAATGGAATCCTTTGGCCTCTTCTGCTTAACAGTGACACATACCTCCTTTGGGAAACTCTTCCACTTAGAACTGCTCAATCAATCAGAGCCATAAGGTGAGCCTGGGCTGTTACTGTGACAGAGCTCTCCAGAACTGAGGATGCAGTCAGAAACAGCCCAGAAACCAATGAGAGATCTGATGACATGGACAACCTTAGAGCTGACCTTCTCCCCAAATCTATCACCTTTTGCTCTTGAAACTTGGGATGGAATGGATCTCCATTTTGGAACCATGGCTTTCCTGCCAGAATCAGACAGATCTGACAGTTCTGCACAGAAACTCTACTGATAATGGCATCCATGTTGTCTCTGTTCCTCTTCTTCTTTGTTGTTCTGTTGGCAAAAACTGAAGGAGCCGACAGCCCAGACTCTGGTATCAAAATCAATTCTATCTTCCTGGATCCAGAAACAGGAGTTGGAACCAACCCTGATTCTATAGCTGCGGTGGTATCATTGGATTCTGATAACTGGGAGACATGAGGTACAGCACCAGTTAGAATGGTCAAATTGTCTCTTGTCCCTTTTTTCAGAACTGGGGCAGTCAGATCTGTCCACATGGCCCTTAGTTCAGATATCTGTAGCCTTGGAGGTTTTATTCAGGGAGCTTCAAGAACCGAATCTGACTATAACGGGGTTGTTGATCGTTGGAACCCTTCAATCTCTTAGCATTGGTAGGAACAGAGACTGGCCTCTTAGCTTTTCAGTTCTGAAACCTGATGTGCTCTGGAAGGTCTAGCCTCAAGGACTTTGTTGAGCAGGAGGAGCTGCAAATGAGTCTCCATATCCCTGGGAACTCTGAGAATAAGAATGAATTCTCAGAAGGCTAAAGTCCTTCCCCATGGCATTTGAGGTACCACATGAGATTGTTCAAAAGTTTCAGAGGGGTAGCTATTAGTTTGTAATAGAAAAAAAATTAAAAACAACTAATAGTGCTGCAGCACCTTAGAAACTAACAAAAATGTAGATGGTATCTTGAGCTTTCATGGGAACAACCCAGTTCTTCAGATGAATGATATTTAAGGGGTCCAAGGTCCAAATAAATAACAGAGAAAGAGAGGAGATGGGGAAGGAAAGGGAAGGAGAAAAATGGGAATAAAATAGTCAATTACAGTTTCTGTGCTAAATGAAGCTGATAGAGAGGGTTCTAAGTACTCTTAAGTACCTGGTGTTTGGCCTTTTATGTCATTAGGACGTGGAATGTTGTGGGTAATCATGTTAAGGTCTTTGTTTACAATCAAACTTGTAAATGAAATTAAGCTCTGCCACTTCCTTTTTAAGCTGGCTTTTGAAATTGGCTTGTAATAATATGGAAACGTTAAGATCCATTAATGAGTGCCTGGGCAAGTTAAAATGTTCTCCAACAGATTCCTATGTGTTACCTTTTTGAATATCTGATTTGTGTCCACTATTCCTTGTTTTTCAAGAGACTGTTGGATGCCAGGAGGACAAGACAAGCAGACAGCATTCTTGAAACCCTTTTGTTTCTTCAGTTTTCCCCCATAACCCATAACTGTGAAACTATGTTAATTACTAATTAACTAAATGATGCTATTGCTAAGTAAAAAGAGACTAGTAATAGAAATGTAGCCGTGTTAGTCTGGTGTAGCTGAAGCAAAATGCAGGACTATGTAGCACTTTAAAGACTAACAAGATGGTTTATTAGATGATGAGCTTTCGTGGGCCAGACCCACTTCCTCAGATCAAATAGTGGAAGAAAATAGTCACAACCATATATACCAAAGGATACAATTAAAAAAAATGAACACATATGAAAAGGACAAATCACATTTCAGAACAGAAGGGGGATGCGGGGGGCGGGGGGGAGGAAGGAAGGTAAGTATCTGTGAGTTAATGATATTAGAGGTGGGGAAAGTTAGATGTCTGTGAGCTAATGGTATTAGAGGTGATAATTGGGGAAGCTATCCTGGTAATGGGTAAGATAGTTGGGGGTCTTTGTTCAATCCCCCCCCCCCCCGGAGAGTGTCGAGTTTTAACATGAATGACAGTTCAGAGGATTCCCTTTCAAGTGAAGATGTATATCCTTTGGTATGTATGGTTGGGACTATTTTCTTCCACTATTTGATCTGAGGAAGTGGGTCTGGCGCACGAAAGCTCATCATCTAATAAACCATCTTGTTAGTCTTTAAAGTGCTACATAGTCCTGCATTTTGCTAAAAAGAGACTCTAACTCCTTAGAGCCAAGAACAATTCACATCATCTAGGCACAAAACAGGAAGGGCAGAGGTAGTGAGGGCTTTCCATCTCTTTTTTAGTCTTGTTCAGTACATCATGATGCTGAGAACAATGAGTGCTCTAGTTGATATTGTTAAAAGAGGTATTACCATAAGCACACCACAGTACAGCAGGTAGGAATATGCAGAGCCTCTTGACAAAGACAGTTGTTTTTCTATTTTGTAGATAACCAGATAAACAGAAGAAAGTGAGATTCCATGTCAAGATTATTTTCATAATCTTTGTTGCTTGTAATGGTTATCTGTAACGGGTTATATTTAACTCATGTTCAAAATATGCTTTCTCTGTATCTTTTGAGGTTGTTATTAAAATGAGGTTTCTCCCATTTTGCCCAGTTGATGATGATAATGTTTCTGTTCTTTCTGCACTGTTTTCATTTTGGTGTACGGTAAACATGCCTTTTAAGAAATGGGACTACATGGCCCTCAGGAAAAAGAAATGAGAGGTTTTCCTGTGGTATTTCTTCCATCTCCTTGTCCCACACCAAAGGATGCCAATTTCTCTAAATTGTAAATAAAATGTGACACAATAAATTGGACAGAAACTCAATCTATCCAATGTACATAACTACTGCATAAACCACATAACATCAACACCACAAAATTGTCAGGAGGCACAGCTGAGTGTTGTTCAGAGGACACAAAGCAATATTCTCATCTAAGAAAAAAATAACTGTAATAGAAGTTTCTACTAAAACAAACTAGACTGAGAAGCTTTAAAAAAGCCAGGTTATGGATAGTTTCTATTATGATTTTTTTTCTTTCTGTAGCCACTCATCTCTATGTCCACTCGCAAGATCAAGGCAGTATTTGAGAAGTGGTTACAATTTAGTGTAAACTAAAAACTCTCCCAATTGTCAATGACCCACCCCCCACCCTGGACAGTTCTGGAGAAGCTTTTATTAGTGAGATTAGTCTGGCAACAGTTTGAGTTATGGTAAAACCAGGTTTCTTATGATCCAGTGCAAGTATTGTGCTAGTCTCCCTTTTTCCTTGGGAGGCTGGGAAATAATTTTCCCTCACTACTAGATTGACAGGGTAGCTACTGTCACCTTTCCCACAGTAGGGTGGACAAGTGAGATTAGAATAACATGAAGCAATTTAGTAATTTAAAGAGTATAGCAGATATCCAGTGCAAGTGCCTGTTATGAAAGGGACATTGCTATCAGATAAAATGGATTAAAATGGGATTTAGAGGAATATATTCCATAAGGAAATTGGGGAAGGGTGGTTTGGGGCTCCTAATGCAGGTGAAGCATTGGAACTAGCTTCCTCCTTTTCCAGCCTCTTTAACCCTGATACGAGGGGAAGGCAGTGGGACCTAAGGTTGCCAGGTGACCGGTTTTGAACCGGACAGTCCAGTATTTGAGCTTTCAGTTCGGGAAACAAATTGAGAAAATCTAAATGAGAAAATAGAAGTGTCCGGTATTTTCTAAATAAGATGTAATGTAGATTGTGATGTAATGTCAAGCGTGTCCGGTATTTTTGTTGAAACTATCTGGCAACATTAGTGGGACCCTAGCATCAGGCTGGCTTGGACTGGATTGGGAAAGGGAAGCCCTCTCAAATACATGGACAAAATTAAGGAAATGATGACAGCCTGCACTGTACAATTTAGTGCAACCAGATATTTTAAGTGAATAAAATTGTGGCATAACTGAATCACATCCATTGCCTCATCTTTCTTTTGGCATGGCCTGACAATATCCTGTTTCCTTCAGGTCATCAGTCTCTTAAAAAAACATTAGGCCACATTTTCAAAAGTGACTAGTGATTCTGGGTCTATTGTTTATAGGGTGCCCAAACTGAGAGTTGATACATGAGTTGATTTCCATAGTTGATGAGAATCTGCTGTGCCCATTGACTTTTGTGTGTCCTCTGTACTTATAAAAATGTTCTAAAGCAGTGGTTCCCAACTTGTGGTCCCCTAGGGGTCTGCGAGGGCACTGCAGAGGGTCCACTGAAAGTTTTTAAAAGTAAGGATTGGGCCCAATCCTTACTTTTCCTTTTCTTCTCTCCCTCCTCTCCATGGAATACAAGGGGAGCAGGGAAGCAGCCAAGCGCCGGGTTGCGGCTTGCTTTTAATCCCGTTCTCCGGAAGCTAAGGTAGCATGGGGAAAGTGCATGCATGCCTCTGAAGCCTGGCTGGCGTGTAAGAGGCATGCATGGAATGCAAGCAACTTTCCCCTCACTCCCTTAGCATCCACGGAACAGGATCAAAAGCAAGCCATGACCCGGAGCACAGGGGGACAGCAGCCAAGGAGACCTGAGAAGCTCTGTGCCCTGCAGTCTGCACGCCCCTAAGCCCACCCTGAAACTGACAAGCCGCAACTGTGCTCTAGAATCGGCTTATAAATGGATCAGTCACTTTTTATCATTGTTTTCTCTTTTTGAATACGTCACCTCACTCTAACTGTTCAAAAGTTATTAGAGTGGCAGGAAGGATTTAGTTGGGCTAGTAAAAATGGATCTTTGGGGGGAGGGTCTATGAAATTGTAATAGATTGAAAAGGGGTCCATATGCTCAAAAAGGTTGGGAAACACTGTTCTAAAGTGTTACAGTTGGGCAACCAAAAATGGAAACATCTAAAATTAATGGCCATTTCTGAAAACTGTGGTCTGGAATCTTAAAATGTTGTTGGAAAGATCCTCAGCTTGCACAAATCCTTTTCCTCCTCCAGACATCAGATGAGTAGCACATTTGATTGCTGCTTTCTCACTGCTCCTGCCACCTCTTCTAATTAGCCAATAAACGGCAGAGGGAGGAGCAGCCCTGTACTTGCTCCCCACCCACCTCTTTATCTTGAAACAGACAGTCATGGAGTTCTGTGTTTTGTCTGTATGCAGATTCAGGAAGATACCTTGCATCAATTAGTGTAAGATCACAGCCACAGCCAAGCGGCTTAGAAACCTTTTTTCCTAAATGAAAAATTAAATTAAACAGAATATGGTAGGGAGCGGGAGGGGAAGGAGAGGTTCCAATTTCCCACATCCATATACACCACCTCTGGCCCTACATCTGCCAATGGGGGCTGCTCTTTTATAGGCTTATGAAATACAATCAGAGTAAAACTAAGGGTTTTGTGGCGAGAAAAAAATTGCTTTTTTCTCATGCAGTAATTTACTTTGATGGGGTTTTTTTGTTTGCTTGACAGCTGGTACCTATGAAGGTTGCCATGTTTACTTGCAAAAGAGACTCCTGTTCATTTATTTACAATATAATTATTTGTTTACCATCTGATAGCCAAACAATGCATCTGGGGACTTGGAGACAACTGCCTCTTAAGTATAACATTACTAATATTTTCAGACACCAATCATAATTTCTCTCTAAATAAGAATCTGAAATATATTCAGAAAGCCTGAGTGAAAACATGATTCACAAAGACAATATTACTTTTAATAGATGGGATTTCACTATTAATTATTTTTGCAAGCATAAGTCAGTAAATGTGTGTGCTATTTTTAACAATGAGAAGTAAGCAGCTTCACAGCAGCCTCTCCTATTCTACTCCCTTCCCTCCCCCCCGTGCTGCCTCTAATGGAGGCAGTGGGGGGAGAGGGCACCATAGAGATGGTGCTGTGGGGGAACCGGCTCTTGTTTGCCCCTCCCCTTGCTGTCTCTCATACAGAGGCAGCAAGGGGAGGAGCGAGTAGTTAAGTACTCCGCTCGAGTACCTGATAAGCTTATGCTTATCAGGTAGTCGACTACAGGAGGCCCCCGACTTGTGACATGATTGATTCCTGGGGAAGCATTGCAAGTTGGGGTCATCATAACTCAAACCCTTATTTACAATAGGCACCGTGCGTCGTCGTAAATGTGGGCCGAGGATATAAGTCGGGGAGTTTCGGCTCCTTTCGCACTTACAACCATTTTTCTAAGTGCGGGGGGTTGGAACTCGGGTGGTCGCAAGTCAGGGGCCTCCTGTTCTCGCTTACATCCCTAGTCCAAATGCCTCATAATAATTAGTGAATTTATTTTTGCTACATCCTTGTTAGGTAAAGAATTATTATTCCCTTTTTACAAATGTACAAGTGAGGCACAGCAACAGAAGATTTGTACAAGAAAATCTGTAACAGAACAAAATTTGCCTCAAGTCTGCACTCTAGAATGCCTCAGTCTTATGTATTAACCACAAGATTATCCTTCTTCATTTTTACACACCTAAAAACAATTACTGTTGTCAATATTATCTGATTATGCAGGTCGTGTTATTCAGGAAGGTGTCAGTTTTGTCCAAAACGTGTACAGTGCTGGGCTCAGATACTTAATAGCTATTTTTGGAAATTGCATCACTTCTCAGTTTTGATTCCTAAGCAATAAACAATACTGTTGATGCCTCAGGGTTATTTCCTCTTTAATATGACAGGTGTTACCTACTCTGTGTAGAACTATAGCTTACCTGAGATGCACAGAGGTAACTTAAAGCAACTGAACTACAGTTGTTGCACCATTTCAAGCTGATATTTTGAAAGTAATTTTCTGTAGACAGAGAATGTGGCAAAGCTGTTAAAGTGAAAATCTTCTTAAGAACGTTAGCTAAATCAAACTTATTTCAGAAGCAACTTTATCCTGGTACTTTGTAACAAGGCAGATGAATTAAGAATAAGTAATGGCAAAAGGAACTATTTCAGGGTCTAAATCATGCACGTTGTAGCATATTTTAACAGCTTAGAAACAGATTGTTTCTTCGCTGCAAGTAAAAAGCTTTTCCTTACTTTCTGTTATCAAGTCCTTTTCTTTCTATTTTTAATTAAAACTGTATTTAAAAGTTGAAATGAAATTCTCACAAGCAAGCATAAGGCATCATAAATGATTAATATATCTTTGTAGAACAGAGCCCAACATAGTGAGTCATTTGAATTTATCACTTGCACCTGCCCCCATTAACACAGGATCTACTATTACATGCTAAACACACTTCCAAAGGACTGGAAGTTAGCCAACAGACTCTTTAATTTTAACAAATAAGTATTATATTGCCTCAGTTGTTTCACTGATTCAATACTACTAAGAGATGAGCCAAATTAATCTGTCATAAGAACAGGATAGGCAGTAAGATTTATTTCCTTGACTACTCTGTATAACCTTTCCTGAGACCAAAACCGAAAGAGCTCTTTCTGCATGTAAAATAAGAAAGAATCAGAAATGCTGACTAGCTTTTATTTTTAACTGCTGAAAAGCCCAATGTTTTGAGAATATGTAATCCAAGAAATCAGAAATATAAATATAATCACCCCAAAACCTTCTGTTTTGCTTTTCATTGCTGATTTATTAAAATACTATCACAAAAACACTAACTTTGTAAACATTATTTCTAATAGAAAAATACTGTGTCTTTAAAAGCATGTTAAAGTTTACCGTTATTCACATAATAAATAAAATATCAAGTGCCTTTGCCCCAGGCTCACTTTCAGCCACTGTATAATGCTCAAGTGCTGTAGCCTGATAAGTGCTAGATTTATTCACAGGGAATTTTTTCCCTAGTTGTTTCAGATATAGTGCCAAATCTTGTTCACCATACTCAGATAAATCACACTAACTTCAGTGGGACTACGTACATGGGTGAAATCCTACTTAATTCATCCATGATGTCTATCAGAAATCAGTTTGATTCCTCTTTCTAATACACAAGTGATCTAACTTTTTTCAACTGCTGTAATTATGGAAATACATTTTCTATAATCATGCCCTTTGCAACTGAAAACAAACAACACAAGCACTAGCCTGCCCAAATTTTCTCAGACACTTTCTCTAGACCGCATCTGTGCCTTTCCCGTTAACCTCCTATTTCAATGCCTATTAAAACAGAGTTCTGCTAGTTTTGCTACTTTCCAGTTTGATTGTTTTTACTCTTTGTCACGGGAATTTTAAAAGGGAATTGGAGTCATATAAATCTAAAGCTAGGTCTACACTAAACCTCAAAGGTCAGCTTAAGATACCTTAAACTGAGCTTGGTGCTGTCCGCACTACGGGAGACCAACAGGAGCAAACACTCCTGTCAGCTTCCCTTATTCCAAACAAGCGAAGATGTGCCCTGTGTGTATAACCTGTCTGACAGTCCCAGTCATTAGCATAAGATACCAATGAATGAAAAAGAAATACATTTTCAAATGAATTCAGGGGAAAGAGTTCTTTTTAGGGAATCATCATCAAGAAGCACAGACTATAATTAATAAAAACAATACCTATATCAAGAGGAAGCTAGAAGTAAAATATAAAGAGAAAAGCAAAACTGGTATCTTAAAATTCCTCCATTACAACTTCTTGTAAAAAGTATATTATCCACTACAAAGAGAACAAAATTGAAAATTTATATCTGAGGTTTCCAGACATGTTTGAATATTGTGAACAAAGCAATCTGACAGTTCTGAATACCTGACTAGCAGGATTTCTAACCAAAAAACAAGAACAACAACAAAAACATTATCAGAGCCTGACACCTTCCCTACAAAACGTCCTTACATCTAGCTTCTTTCAGAAGCATTCTCATTTGTGAGCTGTATATTTGAGAATTAGTAATGTGAGGGAAGTGCAGATAGGAATTTATTTTTTAAGTATCAATATCTGTTCTAATTACACTGTAACCCACTGACAACATTTGTCACTATAAAAATGGAACTGAAAAGCCTATGTCTCAGTGCACTTATTTTGTACCAAACAGGCATCTAAGTCAAATAGACTGGACAGTTCCGCTTATCTTTCTATTCACTCTTCTTTCCCCCTCTCCCATCCCCTCAAGAATACAATGCTATTTTTACAAGCCAGAAAATAAGGAAGTGTGATTTCTGAAATTCCCTCAGAGCAAGAAGAGGGTACAGAAAGCTGCTAAATGAAAAATGATGATTACTTTCTCCTCTCAATGTATTGAACAAAATGTGTATTATTTGCAATATGTTATCCTGACTAAACAGGATATTAAAAGAAGAAAAAAACCTCTCTCTAGTTCTGGATGATATTTATCTATATCAGATTTCTGCTTAAACCTCTAAATTGGGACCATATTTCCCTCTAGAGAAGGGAAAGAGGATTTTATTTTTGAATTATAATAAATATTGCTCTGGAGAGACCTGCTGGGCATGATCAGAATGATTATTCTAAATCTTTTTTGTATCTGTTCTTATTTCTAATGCTTCTGGGGGCAGCCAAGTTAGTCTGTACAGGAAAAAACAACAAATGGGCTGGTAGCACTTTATAGACTAATAAAACATGTAGATGGTATCATGAGCTTTTGTGGGCATCTGAAGAAATGGGCTATGCCCACAAAAGCTCATGATACCATCTACATGTTTTGTTAGTCTATAAAGTGCTACCAGACCATTTGTTATTATTTATAATGTTATTATTCTATACTAATCTGTAAATTAAGACCTGTGCTTTTATTCCACTCATGGATGCCCAGAGTGAACTTTTCATTTGTATACCCTGTGCTGTGAAAGTACTACCTGGGATCATTTAATATCAGTACAAAACAAAAAGTACTTGGAAAAATAAATACAACGGGTGATGATAAAAAAGTGACTATTTAATAGAAAAATATTTTTGTGAATTGAGACAACTTTCTATCCTGTCTAGGGAAAATAACATTTTAACGAGGAATCAATATATACTATTAATTGGAGGGAGAGTGGGGGGCACATTTGAGGCTGTTGTCAGCTGAAGGCCTACACTGGCAGAAGCAGGCATAAAGCATGTAAAGGCTCCTGCAGCAGAAAGTCTGGGGAGGATGCCAACTGTAGAGCTGTCCAAAAAAAAAACAAAAAAAAAAAACACCTCTTTCTGTGACAAATTTCACATGGAAGAAAAAAAGAAAATGTAATCCTGATGTGGAAGGAAACACTAGAAATGCATTTTTTTTTCCACAGAGAGGGATTCAAAGAAAAATTCTATTTTGCAAGTACCTAAATGGAAATTGACAAGAGTCTAGCTGCAGGAGAGGTAGGGCCTGGTCCTCTGGCTCTTTGCTGCTCTGTCCCTCAGCACTAGATGTCAGGGAGAAAGAGAGCCCAGTGCTCTGCTCTTCTGTTGCCTGAGCTACCCCTCCCAGAAAGCTTTTTTTAGTTTCGCTGCCAAAAAGTGCAAATGCCAAGAGCCTTCCAGGCAGGCAGTTAGGAAGATGTCATTTTGATTTTTCTGTGACAGAAAAGCCACATTATTCTGCAAAAAAGAAATGTTCATATGAAAAATGTTTGTTTTGTGAACAGGGGATTTTTATTCAGAAAATAGCTGCAATAAAAATGTTTTTCAACTACCTCTTGTTGGCTGGGGAGGACATCTTTAACAAGTGAGTCCAGGATTTCACAGGAATCCCACCCTCCAAGTCTGCTCAAGAATGCATTGATTCAGTGCATTCCTGTTGTGCCCTGCTCCTCCTTCTGGGCTAGCACTGCCCACTTTGGGGGCTGCACTGGTCAATGACAGGTCCTCAGCATGCTAAGAGTTACAGTGTAAAGAGCTGCACAATGGAAGCCATTCGCAGTGTAGCACAACAATATTTGTACAAAACCCAAGAGCTATGCTAGGTAATCTTGAATGTTATCTACAAGTACATTATCATGTAGTAACTATTTACATACATAGACAGAGCCCTTTCAATAGAGCAGAGCAGTGTTTGCCAGTACAACTCCTCCCCCAGGTGGCCTTTTCAGCTGTTGCAGCTGGCCTAACCCAGAACTAAATCAAGCCTCCATTATATCCCATTTTCTTGGCACAAACATGTGGATCCAAGATGTCCAATGTTAAAGAATATCTCTTAAAAGATTCAACCTGAAAGCTGTTAAGACCTAGAATGAAAATTGTTTATTTCATAGTGCTGATAGACCATAACAGGTCATTCTATCTGCTCTGCAGGTGCACTAAGTCCACCTTATTATAAATACTTATCAAATTTTTCTTAAAAAAACTGGTGCACATGGCACAAAGCTGATCCTCTCCAACTCTCTGTAGTGTCCATTATAAAAAGGCTAGTTACATTAAAAGCAGGAAGATAAAGATGAAGTCATAAGTGAAAGAAAGCCACACTCATGATATACAGAAGAATTCCTAAGTACCAGCACTACCTTAGTTAATTTTTATGTTAAAAAACCAGCATTCAATGTGTAGGGATCTGATTAGGTGTGGAGCTTTAATCTTTTCAAAATATTTGTGGTGAGGCAATGCCTGCACTGCTGCTACACTCTCCCTCTGTCAGGACATTATCTCCTGTGCTCTCCCAAGTAAAACTCCATTTTAACAAACCCACCACTGACTGCATAATATTTGAAGCTGCATATGGGACTATTGTTTCCATTACTAAGGAAAGCTGAGACTACAAATCTATAATGAAGTGCATCCACAACAATTTAGGTTATGAATTATGAATCATGATCAACCAGGTGTATATACATTTTAGAGGAGAAAAGAAGAATAAGAAGCTGTCATTAAAGTCTGCATAAAAGATCCTAAAACAAAATGAGTTGATGTAAAAAATTGTTTAAGATAATAACTAATCCAGTTTTAGAGCTGCAATTGGGGTATTTTGGGTTTAGCATCTAAGAAGCTTGGGAAATAGACCATGAACGGTCATTACAATGTGCAGCAAACTGAACGCATCAGCAAAAAAGAAGTAACTACAGAATTTTACATGCTTCTAAAAGAAGGGAATAAATGGGCAAAGTCAATAACTACACTTGCCATTTAAAATAAAATAACAAGGTGGTCACTTTTGTGTGTTTGTAAAGGCAGGGTGTTGGTGGTTCACGTAATTTTTGTATGCTTCTTAATATTAGGTTAAGTAACTTAATCAACTACTTTTGGGAGGGATTTTTAGGATTTGTGTCTGCTGCTTATTCCTTTATGCCTCTATACCCTTCCCTTTCCCCAAAGATGAGGTATTCTAACCTGAAAAAGATGGCAGTATTCAATACAACCAGCTATCATAAGGTATTAAATTAAAACTAATTTTGCTTAATATCTAAGTTATAGCAATTAATTTGTTGTCTTTCATGGAGGTTCTAGCACTCCCAAATAAAGTGATGGAAATTTTTAATATGGAAGTCAAATACAGTAGTTTGTGTTTAAAATATCGCTAGCTAAGAAGGAGGAGTTGGCCTGTAGGAAAAGTTTAGTATACTGTATAACCTATTCATTAGTGAGCTCTGATGCCTGAGGTGGCTGAGTTCAAACAATTTAAACAAAGAATTGTATGCAATTTACTCTGTGGAGAAATGGTGAACATATAACTGAATGCTACTATGCCATTTACACTGCTAGCTGAAGTAATTTAAAAGTAAAAATGCTTTTATGTAGTTTTGAATCAGCAACACTACTCTTGTTATACGCAACAGGCTACAAAGATAATTAATGGATACCCAGAATTTTATTATTTATATCTACTATTTAGGACAACAAGAACCTGTGGCAAAGATTTTCAGACTTAGCAGTCAGACATCACTTGACTTGCATAGGATCTGTGAAAAACTTAAAGAACGACTGGTCTAGCAGCACCTTATAATAAAACATGTAGATGGTATCACAACCTTTCGTGGGTACAACCCACTTCTTTAGGTCATATGCTCCAGCCTCTTAATCATTCTGGTTGCCCTTCACTGGACCCTCTCCAATGTGTCCACATCCTTTTTGTGGGGGGGGTGCCCAGAACTGGACACAATACTCCAGAATTGCCTCACCAGAGCCAAATAAAGGGGAATAATATCTCTGGATCTGCTGGCAATGCTCCTCTTAATGCACCCTCTGCCATCTGTCACTACTGAGAACAGCCTTTCTCCATCCTCTTTGGAACCTCCCTTCCATGTTAACAAGAAGAAGGCTATTATGCCATTAGCCATATGCCATTAATATGCCATTAGCCTTCTTGGCTACAAGGGCACACTGTTGACTCATATCCAGCTTCTCATCCACTGTAATCCCCAGGTCCTTTTCTGCAGAACTACTACTTAGCCATTCAGTCCCCAGCCCATAACAATGCTTGGGATTCTTCCATCCCAAGTGCAGGACTCTGCACTTGTCCTTGTTGAACTTCATCAGATTTCTTGTGGCCCAATCCTCCAATTTGTCTAAGTCACTCTGGCCCCTATCTCTGCCCTCAAGCGTATCTACCTCTCCCCCTAGCTTAGTGTCATCTGCAAAGCTGCTGAGGGTGCAATCCATCCCCTCATCCAGGTCATTAATAAAGATATTGAACAAAACCGGTCCTAGAACCAAACCTTGGAGCACTCTGCTAGAAACCAACCACCATCCAGACATCGAACCGTTGATCACTACCCACTGGGCCCAGCCTTCTAGCCAGCTTTCTATCCATCTTACCATCCATTTATCCAATCCACATTCCTTTAACTTGCTGGCAAGAATATTGTGGGAGACAGTATCAAAAGCCTTGCTAAAGTCAAAGTATATCACATCCACTGACTTTCCCATGTCCACAGAGCCAGTTACCTCATCATAGAAGCTGATCAGATTGGTCAGGCATGACTTGCCCTATATGAATCCATGCTGACTTTTCCTGATCATTTTTCTCTCTTCCAAGTGCCTCAAAATGGATTCCTTAAGGATCCCTTCCATGATTTTTCCAGGAACCGAGGAAAGACTGACCAGCCTATAGTTCCTTGGATCGTCCTTCTTCCCTTTTTTAAAGATGGGCACTACATTTGTCTTTTTCCAATCATCCAGGATCTCTCCCGATCTCCACGACTTTTCAAAGATAATGGCCAAAGGCTCCTCAATGACATTTGCCAGCTCCCTCAGTACCCTCGGCTGCATTAAGTCTGAACCCATGGATTTGTGTACATTTAGCTTTTCTAAATAGTTCCTAACCTGTTCTTTACCCACCAAGGGCTGCCCATCTTCATCCCATCTTGTGTCACTTAGCGAATTAGTCCAGGAGCCAACCTTGTCCGTGAATACAGAGGCAAAGAAAGCATTGAGAGCTTCAGCTTTCCCCACATCATCTGTCAATAGTTACCTTCTTCATCCAGTAGGGGCCCCACACCCTCTCTGACCACCTTCTTCTTCTTAACATGCCTGTAGAAACCTATGAGAAGAGGCTGAGGGAGTTGGGTCTGTTTAGTTTGCAGAAGCGAAGAGTGAGGGGGGATTTGATAGCAGCTTTCAACTTCCTGAAGTGAGGTTCCAAAGAGGATGGAGAAAGGCTGTTCACAGTAGTGACAGATGGCAGAACAAGGAGCAATGGTCTCAGGTTGTGGTGGGAGAGGTCCAGGTTGGATATTAGGAAAAACTATTTCACTAGGAGAGTGGTGAAGCACTGGAATGGGTTACTTAGGGAAGTAGTGGAGTCTCTATCCCTAGAGGTGTTTAAGTCTCGGTATGACAAAGCCCTGGCTGGGTTGATTTAGTTGGGATTGGTCCTGCGTAGAGCAGGGGCTGTACTTGATGACCTTCTGAGGTCTCTTCCAGCTCTATGGTTCTATGATTCATATTGGATCTATGGCTTTTTAGTATTTCTACAAATCAAGCCACTTATTTTATATGGATTTAGAAGGCTAACTTTAGGAACCCAGGTTTGAAATTTTTGGTCTGTGTATCTTTAGTGTCAAGCTTATAAAATACATTTTGCATGCTCACTGGTAACTTCCATATTCTGCATAACTCAAACCTTTCTTATTCATGATCCATAATTTTCATGTTTCTGTAACTGTACTGTAAAGAGGAGTGCGTCTATAATTTCATCTGCAAAGACATGAAATCCTAATTCTGGTTCAGAAGTCATGAAGCTGATGCAAAAACTACTGGATCAGATTCTTTGATCTGTACTTTTGTTATACAGAAGGTCAGACTGCATGATGATCATTATCCCTTATGATCTTAGAATCTATAAATTATGAACAAATCTGTAAACAAGGAGCAGGGAACACTCCCGTAGTCACATAACAAAGGACTTAGCTAAGGAGGACCCTGTTGGTCCAACAATATTCCACATAATCTTACTTTCAGATGCGTTGTTATATACATTTGTTTCCATAAGAAACAGCAGTGTGCTGCACAGCTACTTTCTGGTGAGACATAACAATAACATAATATTAGCACTCTGTTTAAAAATATAACATCACCACTGCACAATACACTAGACGTTTATCTGGTTTGAAAACAAAGGGGTTTTTAAATAAATCTTTAGTGATTTGTACTATTCCAAATATGTATTTTCCATTCACCAAAGTCTGAAAAAAGAAAACTCTGTAAATTGTCTCCTGCTCCTATTGATTGCTGGATATTGTTGCCTAAAGATAACATATAAGCCACGGCAAAGCACTTTTATGCAGTGATCATATTATTCCTGCAGTAGTGACCTATGCAGCTGTGTCTTATTTTAGAATGCCTCAAAGGAATTAGACAGTCAGCAAAGCAGCATCTCTCTGTGTAATCATGCAGCACGTTGTATAAGCTCTTGAGATTTGCACTAACAGTTAAAAAAAATTCTGACACTTCAACAGAAAAATAGTATAGCTTTCTTTTCTCTCATTGCCCTTTGAACTACTGAAAACATTTATCAGGGGAATATCTGAGTGGTATGACATTGTAGGAGAATTACTCTAGGGTGACCCAAACACAGTTTCCCTCAGGGACTAAGAACTTATATTAACTTGAATTCATAAGTAACAGAGTTACCTTCCAAAAATAAAACATGAATTGATTTTATTAATATTTCTATTCATCATTAAAATAAAAAAACTAATTTACTTTTCAATACTGCTGTGGTTTTTATTTGCCTATTTTACTTAGCTTGAAATGCCCAGTGAAAATGAATATTTAATTTTAATAAATAAAATGTAGCAATGTTAGGTCTTTGAAATCGAAAGCTTGTTAGAGTACAAAAAGAAAACATTTTAAAAGCAGAAAGCTATATTGGATTGAAAACAGTTATTGAACAGCACTAAGTATTATTTTTAGTACTTCTGTGTTGTCGAAAATCCAACGGTCTGCTTAGCTCCCTAGAATCTAAGACCCGAAGGAATAACTGTGATCATCTAGTTTGACTTTCTATATAAGATAAACCATAGAACTTCCTCAAAATAATTCCTAGAGCAGACCTTTTAAAAAAATAACCACTCTTAATTTACAAACTGTCAGTGACGGAGACTCTACCCCGATACTCCTCGGTAAACAGTTTCACTAGTTAAGTAATCTCATGGTTAAAACTCATTCCTTATTTCTTGTGTGTTAGCTTAGTGAAGACAGCAGGGCTGTGTCTACATTGGCACCCCTGTCCGGAAAAGGGATGCTAATGTAGGCTTCGGAATTGCAAATTCCTCGGGGGATTTAAATATCCCCCGCGGTAATTGCATTTACATGGCTGCCGCTTTTTTCCGGCTTGGGGATAAGCCAGAGAAAAGCGCCAGTCTAGACGTGATTCTCTGGAAAATAAGCCCTTTTCCGGAGGATTTCTTATTCCTACTTTCAAGGAATCCCCCGCGGAATTTGCAATATTCCCCCGCGGAATATTTAAATCCCCTGCGGAATTTGAAATTCTGAAGTCTACATTAGCATCCCTTTTCCGGAAAGGGGTGCCAATGTAGACACAGCCCAGGTGTTAGCACATTGGTCTTGTCTTATAGATGGTTCTTGTGTAGATAAGAACAGAGTTTTTCAGCACAGTGCATATATACTATTCTGGAAGCTGAGAACAAATTTACCACAAGGTGTGTGAACTGCTGTATACAAGTGTAAAGAAATACTTCCTACTGGGGCTTGACCCAGGGAATTTTGTATCCATAACCAGTATCTCTACTATTTTAATATAATTTAGCACTAGAAGACTTACCTGACATTGCTCGGGTCCTTCAGGAAAGGGGGCTAAGGGTTTGGGGAGAGCAGGAGTTAGGGCAGGGGCTTGGGGATATGAGGGACTCAGAGAAGGAGTCTGAGGGTGTGGAAGGTGCAGGCAATCAGTGTTGGGGTGAGGATGGGCTCAGGGTAGACACTGTGGGATTCAGGAGTCAGGACAGGAAGTGGAGGAGTTTAGAGCAGCGGATGAGGGCACAGGAGTCTGGGTAGGGGGTTGTGAGGTGTGGAGGGCTCATGGGTTAGGGTGGGGGCACCTACTGAATTCTCCCCAGGCTGGCACAGAACGAAGGGTGGGAGGCCACTGAAGCCGCCCACTGGCTTCTTCCCAGGGTCCACCCATGACTGCACCCCGCGGGGCCTGCCATGTTTCTTTTTAAATTAATATTCATCGTTTCAAGTGATGAGTCATTAAAGGGAAGGTATGCTCAGAGGTGGCCTAGGGTGGTGGAGCTATGGGACCAGCCCATGGCTGCTCCCCAGGGAAGGCCAGGGTGGTGGGGCCTGTGCTCCTTGCCAGCAGCTGCTCCCTGGCCTGGGACACTTGCTGCCCCCCTGTGGTCATTCATGAGTATAACTGTCCCTGGGGGCAGCAAGGGGGGCAACTGCCCTGGGGCCTAGTGATTCAAAGGGGCCCAAAGCTCCCAGTAGCCGCTGCGGCTATATATACACCTTCCAGTAATGGTTGTGATGTGTGTGACTCTAGCATTTGAGCAGTGTTATGGTATTGTTTGTCTGAGATGTAAACTGTCATATTCTTTTATAATTACTATTCATAGTCTCAAATGATGAAGCATTAAAGGGAGGGCATTCTGTTATTTACAGTATAAAGCAAGTGTAATGTTTGGGGATTATTCAGTCTGAGCCCCTTTTACAGGCTGGGGCTGGAAGGAGCTTTAGTTTTAACTGTACACTTCCAGGTTTGTGCCAGTTAGCCTGGACATTTCGGGCTTACTTTTGCATTATGCTGGGTTTTGCTTCTGGACTAAAACACACTGGGACTGGAAGGCGGCCCAGGCCTCCTGGCGCCATTGCAGGTCCGCCTCCATGTGCCGAGTGATGGCGTTGAAGGAGTTGGTCCCAGTGGCGGAGCTGCTGCCTCGGTAGTTGGGCAGCTGGGGGTGCTGCTGCTGCCGGACTGGAGGGTCCCCGGCTTATGCTTGGTCCCGCTGCAGGGAACAGAAGAAAGGATGGGTCAGTCAGGCAGACTGGCCACTGTCCCGACACCTCATGCCCTCCACCCCACCCCTGAGCCCAGGTGACACCACAGTAGTGTGGCTTGAGCCCACTCGGTTGCCCTCCTGCCCCCTGTGTTGTATGTTTGCAAAGAGGACCGCCCCTGGAGTAGGGTTTTCCTCCATGTATTGTAACCACCGGTCTGTGTCCTGGCTCCGTGGAGGGTGGGAGGGCGCTTGTGTTGCATTAACCTGTGGAACTCCCTGCTGGTGAAGGCTCTGAGGCTTTGGGCTAATCACTGGTGTTTGACAGGGAGCAAGATGACTCCCCACACAGTGCCTGGGAGCACATCTGGCAGACGTGGTCCGGACTTAGATCCCCATGGCGTGGGATGTCTCCTGGACGGAACCAGGAGAGTGACTGGGGAGTGTCCCATCCTTGCAGCAAAACTCAGGCGGCCCTAGGGGCGGCCCGAGCGCTTCCCCCCCCTTCTCCCTCCCACACGTAGCCCAGGGACATGTGTGGCCGCAGTGGGGACTTCCCTCAGGGGGCCAGCCAAGGCACCGGGAGCAGGCGAGGGGCTCAGTGGGGGTCACGCTCACAGGGCTGTGACGCTGCGGTTTACCCAGGAGCAGCTGGCTGTGCCTCACAGCCAGGCATGGGACAATGTGCCGTTCTGCGTGCTGCACCCTTGCAGAGGTGCGGGCTCTGGCCTGAGTCCCTGGGGCCCTGGCTGATTCCAGCTGGCATCGACCCTCCCCCCTGGTCCCGCTGGATGTCTGTGAGCAGCACGGTCCCAGGCGTGCCCTGCAGCTGCCTGCCGTGGCCACATGCTGCTCGGTCACCAGGCTGCATGTGGTTGCACGTGCTGCTTACTGCCTAATGCTACACAGCGTGCAGCTCACGTGGCCTGGGTGACATGATCTCCCCAAACCCCCTCCAGGCGCCTGGCTCCCCCATTCCCTCCCCCGCTCTTGTGAGTGCAAAGTGTAACACTCACCGATGGATCTTTCCCTGGCCTCCGGGGCTTGCGGTGCTGGCTGGCCCAGGATGGTGTGGAGCCGGTCATAGTGGGGCAGGTGTCTGCTCCTGCCCCCTGGCTCTTGCTGGCCCGCACGTAGCCCAGGCGCAGCTCCTTGACTTTAGCCCAGACTTGCTCGAGGGTCCGGGCTGGATGTCCCTGCTGGGTGAGCGCCTGGGCCACGCGGGCGAAGATGTCTGCATTCCGGCACTGGGAGCAGGTGTTATGGAGGGCCGCCTCCTCCTGCCAGAGGTCGAGCAGGCTGTCCAGCTCCCGCAATGACCAGGATGGGGCCCTTCTTTTTCTGGCCCTGGGGACCTCCTGCGCTGGGGGTGCGGGTGGCTGATCCCCACCTGGAGCTGCCATCCTGCTGCGGGGTGGCTGCTGAGGACGGCAGGGGCCACATAGCAGACCTCAACCCAGAGGTCCGAGGAAGGGTCCTGCCTGGTAACCTCAGCAGCCTGCATCTGCTTTAAGAGGGATCAGATTACCAGGAAGTCCGGGAAGCTGATCCTGGCTACGGAGTCTGAGAGCGCCCATAGGACTTTTTTCTGTTTAGCCTGCTTTTGCACAAAACGTCTTAGCTGCCTGTCTACACTGGCCAGTTGCGCATAAGGGCTTTTGCCCAAGCGGGAGTGTCAAAGTATTTGTGCAAGAAGCACTGTTTCTTACATTAGAACGTCAGTGCTTTTGCTCAAATTCAAGCGGCCAGTGTAGACAGCTGGCAAGTTTTTGCTTTTGCGTAAAATCTTGCCAGTCTAGATGCAGTGTGTGTTTATGTATTTTTCAATTGATTAAGATTGAAGAGATTTAGAAGATACACAAAATTAAGCCAACCTAAGTACGAAAAGATTTATACTGTACTCCCTGGGGTTGCCAGATGGTTTCAACAAAAATACCAGACACACTTGACACTACATCACAATCTACATTACATCTTATTTAGAAAATACCAGACATTCATATTTTCTCATTTATATTTTCTCAATTTGTTTCCTGAACAGAAAGCTCAAATACTGGACTGTCCGGTTCAAAACTGGACACCTGACAACCCTAGTACTCCCTAAGGTAGTCACTGTGCTGGGCTTTTTGTTTTGTTTCCAAGAATTACTCTATTCCTCATTTTGTGGATGAGGATTCAGCATGTTGCTGTCACTATGCCCAATCTTCACCAACTATCTCTCTCTTTTGGGTTTTCTGCACCCATTCAGAGAGACTTGCCAGTGCTGCTGCAGTCATGCTCTGTTAAGCATGGCGGCTGTTTCTCTCTAATTCATTGTTCCAGCTTGTGCATCTACTACCTGCTGTGCACATATTTGCAGCTCAGCAGGTGAGCATCTCACCTCTGCACCTTTCAGGGCCAATCCATTACACTTCCATATTCTTTCTGTGTGTAAGTATGTTTTTAAAATGGGAAGGTGATAGGCATTTCAGCTTGTAATAGCAGTAGTAATAATAAAGCTGTGTAATTCTTTGTCACTCATATATTATGACTTCTCTTTTAGTATTAAGTCTGTTCTCTTTTTAGATGTCCCCACATCCTGTATGTATCCTGACAGAAAGTAAATACAGTATCAAGCAGTAAAGCAGTATGTTCCAAAGACATGAAAACACAATTCAAACAAATGTCCAAGGGAGATATACTGGGCTGTAATGAACTAGAATCACATGGTGCACTTTGTTTGACCTTTATCCTTACATAAAAATTCTATTTACCACTTTCATTATGTTTCCATCATGTGTATGGTACTGCTTTCGCTCCCTCTACGATTAATTTAACACCTGAATATTCTTGTAACCAAACACTTCAGAGAAAAAACTGTTCAAACTACATATTTTAAATAATCAGTTATGTTTTTCTCTTTGAGGCTACATCTAGACTGCAAGCTTCTTTCGGAAGAAGCTTTTCCGGAAGAGATCTTCTGGAAAAATCTTTTTTTGAAAGAGAAACACAGCAAAAGCACAATGAAAAAGCAACCTGCTTTTTTGAAAGACAGCATCAATATTGATTGGACCACTGATTTTCTTGTGATGGTATGCACCTTTTTTTGGGAGCACTCGCCACACAGCCCCCAGCTGGCCCTGGGATGCGGCAATTAAAGGGGCCACAACCACATTTCGACCGCCCTCACTTTTTTTTTCTTGTTCGACAAGATTCCCCTGGCGTTGGGTTATTTTCTCTCTCTCTTTCTCTCTTTCTCTCCGCAACCCTAGTACCGGCTTTTTTTTTTTTTTTTTTTTTTTTTTTTTTTTTAAACAAAAAAACAAGCACTGGATTGGATGCTACCTCGCATTTCAGTTGTGATTACTGTGGACAGAGTGGCCACCAGGGCACCTCGGCCTTTTCCTGGAGGCCTCTTCTTTCAAAAAAACACTCTCTTCCGCATTCACACATGCCTTTTTCCGAAAAAGCTTTTTCAGAAAAATGCTTCTTCCTCATAGAAAGAAGTTTACCACTGTCAGAAAAAACCCTCCATTATTTTGACTTTCTGTCGAAAGAACGCAATAGCAGTGTGGCTGTAAGTGTAGTTTTTCCAGAAAAACTTTGCAGTTTAGACATACCCTGAGGCTCAACATTTAGTTTTCTAGCCTCTTTCTCTAACACTCTGCCCCCACCTTGTAAAGGATCAAAATATTAACTTGTGTTAAACCTTGGTGTTGGGAGGATAAATGCATTAGAGACAGTCAGCTTCTTTTGGATTTACTGATGAAAAATGCTATACAAGAGAGAGGTATTATTATTACAGAATTTCAGAAGAATACTACCCTTTCACATAGGATGTTGTGAAGCCCAGTGTTTGTGAAGTGCTGAGATACTATGGCTATGAGTATCTCTATAAATTAATTACAAGGAAAATAATTTAGTTTTATCTCAAAAAGAAGATGACTTGGTTCCTGGTCATGAAAATGACATTCTCTACAAAGTCCTTAACCATGGTTGAATCAAACCCAACAGTGCAAACATACTGTTCTTGCTATTATAACAGCTGACTGATTGCTTTTTAAACAATTCTAATGACATGAATATTTTAAATAAATCTGAATAACTGAATATTTTACATTATGTATTCAAAGTATCAGAGGGGTAGCTGTGTTAATCTGAATCTGCAAAAGTGATGAGGAGTTCTGTGGCACCTTATAGACTAACAGATTTATCGGAAAATAAGCTTTCGTGGGCAAAGACCCACTTCATCAGATGGATCTGGAATTTCCACTACTTAATATCACATGCATCTGATGAAGTGGGTCTTTGCCCACGAAAGCTTACGCTCCAATAAATCTGTTAGTCTATAAGTTACCACAGGACTCCTTGTCACTTATGTATTCCAAGGTATCTATGAATATAGCTAGTATAGTAAGTCCATCAGCCAACGACAAGTGTAACAACAACACGTAGACTTAAACAAATGCTTAGAACAACAGCTGTCAAATAATTTTATACTTGTTGCAGAACAGCTTTTATTTATTAACCAAATTACTATGCCTGAGAGACATATTCTAGAATACTCTGCCACTTGTAAATAATGCAGCCATCTCACACTCATGCCAATGAAAGCCTTCATACCGCATTATATATACTTTCAATAGATTATGCATGTATCTATAATTTATGTATGCATGCATATAAAAAAGTAAATAAAATATCATTCATAAATCCTCTGAAGTATTTTTGGCTTCTTTTCACAATGCTGTCACCAGTAATTTAATGTTAGTATCCCAATCTGTTCTTTCTCTATTCCGGTCTGTTTTTCATTTGCTGTGTGCGATATCCTCCAGTATAGTGTGAAAAAAGTCATTTTCCTTATTTTCTGAGAACAGACAGAACTCTTAAGTGCAAAACAAAAATTGCCTATCATAGGCGTGCGCAGCACATTTCATTAGGGTGTGCACCCAGGGAATTTTTTTTTAAAGGTGAACATTTATTGAATACGCAATCATAAAGGATATGCTGCAAGCAAATGTGGGCTTTCTATACATTTCTACGTTTGGCGCTTATTGCATAATACAACAATCCATACTTTAAAACTAAAAGAGCACATCATGCAATTAAATTAAAATGCAAAGCTACTTTTTTTTTGGAGACATTAGGGTGTGCCTGCACTCGCCTATGCCTAGTATCACTGGCAACTGGTACTTAGCACTGTATAGATATTGACTAATAAATTCCCATAACACTCCTGTGAGACAGGTGACTAAGCATTACTAGCCTGAATTGATCAGATGGGGAAACTGAAATAGAAAGACGAAGTGACTTGTGCAAGACCACAAAGCAAATCACTGACTATACCAGACATTTTGGACTACATGATTCAGCAGTGTGTTTATTCCTTCAGGAATCAAAGATTTCTAATACCAGCACTTGTGTAAAGATGGTCAAAACAATTGATTCAAAGGAGCTAGCAGGAGCTGTGCATGCATACATTTGATCCACGCTGCAGTTTTAGTTTTGGCGTGGTGTTAGAAATGCAAGTAGCAAGCTCTTTGAGGTTGCTAGAAGAATAGTTTGTAACTGCTAAATATTTTATTGTATATTCAGTAAAATATCCACCAGAAAATTAAAAGAAATTAGTACAATGAGTATTTTTGTCAATGCTTTCAGCTGATAAAACTTTTAAAAAGTCTGACTCTTTTATCAACATCTCCTTGACTTGAAAGATAAAGTCAGATGAGGACATGCTTAAATGAGAAGAGATTTCTCTTAGCTTATGTTCATCCTAGAACCATTGAAAGATAAGGTGAAAGAGACATGGAAACGACTTCTAGTTCATCCCCCTGCACTAAGCCAGGATCAAATATACCTAGAATATCATCACTTGAAATGTTTTGTGTAATATGAGGATGTGTTTAGAAACAGACAATAGAGGTTTTCTGCTTTGATATTTCAAAGACTTAAGGAAGAAAGACTCAAGAGTTTTAACAGAACAGGAGATTCCAAAGGGAAGATGTTGCCATTCAATTATTAGTGATGGAATTAGTGATCTTGAAAGATTTTCACATCACTATGTGAATTTTCCTTTCCTTTTATAGAAATGTTCATTCTTTAAGGGTGAAAATTTTCATAAATATTTCTAGTATTCTTAATGTGGAAGGGTCTCCATGTGAGGTTTTTCCTGTTTGAGTGGCTTCTGAGTAGTTCCATGTTACTTTAAAAACTGTTTGAGTAGGAATTTGTTGGGGGGGGAGGAGGTATGTTGCAAGATAGGAGAAGCAAAACAAAATTCAGTTTCTGTGATGAGCATCTTAATTTTGGAGTCTTTTTCCATAGTGTTTCGTATTCCCAGTGCCTGCTTGTTTGTTTGCTTTTGTTTTAAAGAATCTTATGTAATAGCAGGTATCCCCCGATACCTTAATGTAGGTCATGGTGTGTTCCAATAAACATAACAATTTTCTTTGTGAGATGGAACACTTTGCTCTCTGCCATCTTGCCAAAAGAAGCATAAGAAAAGCTCTTCATTATTAATGTGTATATTTTGGTTCTGTTTTGAAGGAAAAATTTTTCACATTTATAAACTATAAAAGAACTATAGTAACATTCAGCATAAACTTTGAGGTATGATACAATTTGAGGCTATTTTTCTTACCCTTCCCTAATAAATTTTGTCAAATGGTAATTATCTCAATGGCTCAACCTTCTGCAATGCATGTATACAGATTATCTAACTCCAGCTATACTAGTTCAGTTAACGTGCCCTCTGAACTGATATATGGCCACTACCCCCTTCTTGCTTTAAATATATCCACCACTTCTATGATGCTGATAGATGCTGATAGTAGTCAATTCATGACACCAAAAAAAAAAAGCAAATAACATGTATAAAAAAGTACATGTTCCTCTTTACGCACTCTACAAGTGTCATTGATCTCCTTAATTTGTAAGTTCTATGGGAGCAAGAACTATCTCTTCATATGTATTTCTACAGCATCTATCATATTGGAGTCCTGATCCTAATTGGGACCCCTGGGCATTATTCAATTTTTTTTTAATCTATGCCCACTGCTTCCAACCCATGTTTGTATCTGGCTGCTCTTAACAAAGTTGAATATTTGGAGCAGACCAAGCTCCATGTGAATAGAGTATCATCAGAAGTGGGCACCAAAGCATAGAAGAAGAATCCATTGTGAAAACTAGCATCCTGCAACCTCTCCATGTGCAGAATTAATATGGAAATCAATTGAAGTTTCATTCCTGTAGGGCTTGCAGGCCTTAAGGCAGGAATGGGAGGGAAAGTCAAAAGTACACAGAAGCATGAAGCTCCAGTGCTGAGGAACATGTAGTGGTTGGGAGCAATAGTTCTGATCTGTAGCAATAACTAGCGTAACTGCCAAAATGTTATAATAGTTCATTCAGATTTGGCACCATCTAATATATCTCTGCAAGTTTTGCCAAACCTACATTCCTAGCACTAACAGCTTATAAAACTCTTCAATTTCAAACAAAATCCATAAAATTAAGAATTAAACAAAATAGTATTGTACTTACCAACCGTGATAGAAGACTCACAGTGGTAATAGCCATTGGGTTGCTTTTTTTTCAACATGGAGCAAAGATCTAGGCGGTACAGGGTTTCATCTCCAAAACAGTGACTTTTAAAATTCTCATATAGTTTTGGGTCAATTCTTTTCACCTTTAAATATCAAAATCAAATTACATTATTCATTTCACTAGAAGACCAGATTTTCATATTTATTTTCCATATTTCTGTTTGGAATAAATGGTTTTTAGGATGTATTTAGAAATGTAAATAAACAAACATTACACTCTAATGTTCCTGATCTTTTGTCTGACTGAGCTGTGAAGAGGAAAAAGTGGCATCACACCACCTTTATTACACTCGTCCCTGATCCTGTGCTGGTTATAGTAGTTTTAGAGCAGTCCTAATGTCCAATGGCTCATAACAGCCCCCAATAGGCCATTACATAACCAGGGATTATTGGCTCAATTCTACTCTCAGGACATTTCCCACTACTGGGAAAATCCCTAATGGCTGTTTAGGAAAGCTTTCCTTGTTCCTTTGGCTCACCTGAGCAGGGTGGTGTCTACACAGTCAAACTAGGCTTGTTGTCCTGTGTGTTAACATTTCTAAACTTTTGTATACTTTTTACATTTAAGCTTACCATTAGAATAAATTTGTCAGGCTTATGAATACAACAGGGCTCTTTCAGTGCATGATTGAAAGGGGGCATTATGTGTCTATGCCTTTGCACAGAGGTGTTACAAAAGGGGGAGGTGATGTTATAGGGTATAGCTGACAAAAAGTAGTGGTTGGTGTTGGACTGTAACAAGGTAGTGTGTGGGGGACAGGAGTGCCAAGTGATACATTTGGCAGCCCTGTGGTACCTGCTGATGTCTCAGATGGATTTTCCCATATGCAGCTAAGATGCATTTGCCTGCAGTTGTGCCTTCCAACTGCATGGGGACGCTGTGGCACCTGCTAAGCTTCCTCTCTTGTTGCTTCCTCTTCTGGCTTACTCAGGCAGGAAGAGGTAGTAGTGGTTGCCAGAGGCAACATTACCACTGAAGGTGGGCTGCTTAATATTGGCTCAAAAGTCCCTTATTCTTTGGTTAGCTACATTAGGCTCCACCAATCAGAAACCCATAGCAAACACTCCTCCCCCCCCATATATAGCCCAGAATTGCCCGTCAGTTACCCTCTGACCCACTTATCCCAGCCCCAACTGACAAATTTAGTGCAGCTCCACATCTACCTTTACTGTTCGGATTGGGGTGTTTTGACCATAAAGTGAAGTTTATTGTAATATGCAAATTATGTGCAAATTATTTGCAAATAGGCATAGTTAAAAAAAAGCCATAGAAGAGCAACACAAAACTTGGCACTTCTGGTGGGGGTAGGGTTGAGGAAAGGCACTCGTCTTTGGGTGGGTGGGAGGTAGTTACAGAGCTGTGCTTGTATGCTGAAGGCATTTAAAGGCAGTGTCTTTTTATTGAGGTGGGGGGGTATGGAACAGTGGTCAGTGAAGGAATTGTGGAGTAGTCTTTATCTCTGGCACCTCAGCCTCCCTTTTGGGGTCCTTGGCTGCACCTGCCAGCCAACCAGCACCCTCTTTGCCCTCAGCAACTTGCTTTCCTTGAGAGGCCCAGAGGGAAGAGGAGACAGAATAGCTGAGGCAAAAGAACACTAAGCCACCAGGCAAGGACAGAGAAAGCCACCAGCCTCGCTGCACTGAACACAGGCCCGTGCTGCCACAAGGTACTGAGTGAGCAGGCCCGGACTGCCGGACGCTGCTGCTCTCTGAGGTATGTGGGGGCTGGAGGAGACCTACAGATCACGGCGCTGAATTTATCAGGGGTGGGAGAAGCGAGCCATGGAGCTTACAATATGGTATCTGATGCGTGGTGGGAGAAAGGCAGCGTTATCGGGTGGGCCTTCAGTGGACAGTGTGGAGGGAGATAAGTAGGGCCCAGGGGCATCGTATGCTAGAGGCAGGGGGAGGAAGAATGGGCAGAGATACAAATTACAGCTCAGTATCTGTGGGAGGGCCCAGCCCTGACGAGAAGCTGCACTGAGGAAGTACTGAGCAGCTGGTAGGAGAAGGAAAGAGAGGTCGGTTAAGGAGATAAACTCCCAGCCTACAAAGAACTGCCTGGCCTATGTGTGAGGTGGGTAGATACGAAGAGAACTGAGACCTGGGAGAAGGGCCATGTTATGGGGTGGGGGCAGAGAGGGTAACTTATAGACCTTCACTCTGTGCGGGAGTGCTCCTCTGCATGTGCGTGGGATGACCATGATCACCTGGGCTGGTGTGTTGTGAGTTTATATGGAGGGTGGGTTTACAGAATGTGTGTAATTAGCAGTTGTGAGGTGACAGTGTGCCAATGTGCCCAGAAAGGTGTGTCTGCAGAGGTGCTGGAATAATTTTGATAGTGGGGGTGCTGAGTGCCACTGAGCCAAACTATAAACACTGTGTATAATGGAAACCACTTCAACCCCTGTATCCTTAGTCCTAGCACCTGTGTGTGTGTCTATGTATATAGAATGGGCATTTCCATGAGCACTCATGTATGTCCATTCACCCAGGTGTCTGAGCAAGCAGATAGGTGCTGACTCTTACTAGCCTTAAATTTCTACAGGGTAGTGTCCGCACCCCAATGCAGTCACAACAGGAAACAAGATCCATTCCTCATTATTATTCATACTAACTAGGAATACTTAGGACCTATTAGAGCCAATCTCTCAGCCCAACCACCCAACTCATTTCTTGGTTCAACCCATCTCCCTGCTCATTGCCCTTTGAAGGGAGAGGATTTTCATGTAGCAGGAGTAGGGGTAGAGAGGAATGATGCAAGCAGCAGAAGGCTGTTGGAAAAGTGGCAGGTGGCCCAGAGAGGGAGAGGAGTGAAGCAGATCAGATGGTGGCTGGGAGGTGGATAAAATGGACATGTGATCAGAATCAGTTGTTATTGGGGAAGGGATTTCTGAAATGTACCAACAAAAATGTCCATTTTCACCAGTAGCACTGCTCTTGGAAGTGGCCAGAATGAGCATGACTGCCTCTCTGAACACCCATTGTGTCCCGCTACCACTGCTTGGGCCTGAACAAGAGGAAGAGCAGGAGCAACCTCAGATATACATGTGTGTGTTGTGGTATGCAGGGCAGCTAGGGATCACTTACTATGACACCGGAGACTGCTCAGTCTACTTCATGCCTGACATGCCTGATAACGAAGACCTCAAGCTGCTGCAAAAAGTAATTGATGAAGTCCTCCCCCAATGCATAGTGACTAGTGCCAAGCAGGATCATAACATCGCCAAATTCCTGACCAATATGGGTACTGCTACTGGCAATGTGGAAAAGCCAGAAATTGTCCTCTTTCCCAATATGGACTTTGGCCTGGAAGTAAGCAAACAGCGAATCCTATCTAGGCAATTTCCTTTTATTCCCTCTCATATGACTGCAACAGAAAAAATCCTCTATTTGTCTTCCATCATTCCCTTCGAGAGCCCACTCATGGTACGAGCACTAGGTGGCTTGTTGAAGTTTCTTGACAAGAGGCGGATCGGAGTTGAACTGGAAGATAGCACCATTGGGGTTCCAATCTTGGCCTTTAAAAAGTTTGTGCTCATGGATATTGTGAATATGGACCAAGATACTTACTGTGTCCTACAGATATTTAAAAGTGAGGTACATCCTTCTGTGTACAAGCTGGCCACTGGGCTGAAAGAAGGACTCAGTTTATTTGGGATTTTGAACTGCTGCAGGTGCAAGTGGGGAGAGAAACTAATGAGGTTGTGGCTCATGCGACCCACCCGGAACCTTACAGAGCTGAACAAACGGCTGGATGTTATCCAGTTCTTCTTGCTGGCTCAGAACCATGAAACAGTCCTGACTCTTCAAGACTGCCTCAAGAATATAAAAAATGTACCTCAGATTCTGAAAAGAATGACTCTTTCACATACAAAGGTCAGTGACTGGCAGGCACTTTATAAAACAGTGTATAATGCGGTGTGCCTCAGAGACACATGCCGTTCTCTGCCTAGCAGCATCGAACTCTTCCAGACCATCTCACAAGTCTTCACCGATGATCTGTATTATATTGCCAGTCTCATCAGCAAAGTGGTAGATTTTGAAGGCAGCATCTCAGAAAACCGTTTCACTGTCAGACCCAATGTGGATCCCACCATTGATGAAAAAAAACGAAAGCTGATGGGTCTCTCAGACTTCCTTACAGAAGTGGCCCGGAAGGAACTGGAGATGCTGGACAATCAGATTCCTTCCTGTTGTGTCATCTACATTCCCTTGATTGGCTTCCTACTTTCCATTCCGCGGCTGCCCACCATGGTGGACAAGAATGACTTTGAGATCGAAGGCCTGGATTTCATGTTCTTGTCAGAAGATAAACTGCATTACAGAAGTGCTAGGACTAAGGAACTAGACAGCATTCTAGGTGACCTGCACTGTGAGATCAGAGACCAGGAAGCACTTATCATGCACCAGATGCAGACAAAGATCTTGGAGAAGTCTGCAGTACTTAACAATGTGATTGAGTACACAGCACACCTAGATGTTCTTCTAGCTCTGGCCGTGATGGCTCGAGAGAATAGCTATAGCCGTCCATGCTTTACCCACCGCCATGGCATCCATATCAAGGATGGCAGGCATCCACTCATGGAGCTATGCGCAAAGACTTTTGTGCCCAATCCTGTGGACAGTGGTGAGGCTAGTGGGCGGATAAAGATCCTTACAGGGCCCAACTCATCTGGGAAAAGTGTATACTTAAAAATGGTGGGACTCATAACATTCATGGCCCTCATTGGTAGCTATGTCCCTGCTGCACAGGCTGAGATTGGGGCTGTTGACGGGATTTACACAAGGATTCACAGCAGGGAATCTGTATCTCTGGGACTCTCCACTTTCATGATTGATCTCAACCAGGTTGCCAAAGCAGTGAACAATGCCACTGAGAGGTCCTTGGTACTTATTGATGAATTTGGCAAAGGGACCAACACAGTGGATGGCCTCTCCCTTCTGGCTGCTGTGCTGAGGCACTGGCTTAACCAGGGAATCCAGTGTCCACAAGTCTTTCTCTCCACGAATTTTCACAGCTTGGTGCAGCTGAAGCTCCTTCCTGACACTCCTCTTGTGCAGTACCTGACAATGGAGACTCACCAAGATGGAAATGAGTTAGTATTCTTCTATCAGCTCAAAGAGGGGGTATCCACCGTTAGTCATGCTGCCAATATTGCTGCATTGGCTGGGATGCCACCCAAAGTAATTGCACGAGGAGTGGAGGTATCAGAGCTTATCCGAAATGGAAAACCCATTAGACGTATTGATCATCCATCCAAAGAGAGCCAGCTGGAGAAATGCAAGTCTCTGGTGGAAAAGTTCCTTTGCTTAGACCTTGATGACCCCCAGATAGACTTAGAGAAGTTCATGAGTCAGGAAGTGCTGCCCTCTGCAGCCTCCATTCTGTAACAGTTTAACCCTAGAAACATGGTATATTTGTTAAAAGTCTCTCTGGCTGTCAAACTAAAAACATTTTTGTAGGAGGGAACTTAAAAGCTCCTTATACTTTGATATTAACAAAGAATAATATCCCTTCCTTGGTGCATTTTCTTCAACCACAAATATGAAATGCTATCCAAGATATAGTTGAAAAATCCCTGGACAAGGAAAATATGTTCTCTGGGGGAGATGGAAATAGCATCAGCCATGAAAAATAATTTCTCTGACCAATGCTCCCACCCCATAATTAATTTTTAATACATATTTATTGTAAAAGTTATGTTTCCTTTTTCCTGTTTCAGATAGGTGTGTCTCCCTACCTGTTTGAGATTTGATGTTTTTTATCTAATAGTAGTAGAGCATCAGGGCTGGAAGTCAGGGACCTTGGTTTCTCTTTCCCATGTGACCGTGGGATAAAATCTTAACCTCTTTCTATCTGCGTACATAAAATGAGTACATACTAATTTAATTGCTTCAGAGCACATTTTAAGGCTTGAAGGTTTGTAAAGTGCTTTATGGCAATAGATGAAAGGTGCTATAGAAGTACAACACAGTCATTGTGTACAAGATCATAGTTTGGGACCAAACCATGACACATCCTTCCTGAGATAGTAGCACTGTGCGGGTAAAGTGCTCAGTCCCTAATGCAAGAGAATGTGTTGCATCACACTCTAGTGACTCGTCTAGTCACTTCTGGACCACTATCAAGAGGTTGCACAGAAATATGTGTCCTGTTCTCTTAAGCCAGAAAAAAATTGGCATTATGCAAGGCATTAAGAATAAAGATAATAGAGGGGGAAAATGGAGTGATGTCATGGGCTGTAAGAAACTTATTACAACACCACTGATCTTGTCCAGGAAAGTGGCACTCACTATGGCGATTGGTGAAATGGTGGTTTAATAACCTTATAATACATTACTCCTGGGGAACCCCACATTCAAATTCAGCTTATTGTTGGTCACAAGTAGGAGTTTGTGATTTGATCCTTCTTGTTATTGATTGTTTGTCCACATGACATAATAAAGCAATCACGTAATTTATCTTGGACAGTCTCTGCTCAGGAAAAGCTAGTAGCTATCATAAACAGAATGTTGCAGGGCAAAAACAGCATACATTGGCAGAATCATTTAGCACTTTGCTTTGATGAAACAAGAACTGCTCTCTCCCTTTTAGGTTCTATATTATAAGAATACAGACTTATTATTTTGACTTCACTTATTCTGGAAACATACAGAAAGCAAGGGAATTGTAGACTATATTGATAATGTTAGGGAGAGATTAATATTTTAAATTCTCTACAATTTTACATGAAAATTTGAGGAAGGGGAAATTGATGAAACAGAAATTTGCTTTCGTTGCAGTGCAGTGTTTTTTTCCTTTAATGTTTTATATAATTTGCTATCAGTCTACAACATATACAACTACAGCTTAAAAAGAAGAAAATGTACACGGGTGACAAATTAACACAACTGATATAAAACAATGACAGGGATAAATTACAGTAACAAACAGTTACTATTGTTTCCAATGGAATTACAATATGCTCTCTTCAAAACAGTGTGCAGCAACTGTGCAATTAACTTGTCATCAGTGCAGTTAAAGCAAGCATTTACCTTTGGACCTAATTAACTGCTACACTGCAACCTGTACAGTCATTTGGATTAGTATTAATATTATTTAAATACTTCCAATCTGATTGCATTCACTTTCAAATAGTGTCAATGACTATGCAAGCTGTTGAGCAACAGTGAATCGCGCCTTATGCTTTTACTTTTAAAATAGTCTTGCCTTGGGGAGTTTTCATTCTTCTCCAAAATTGTCACATTGAATCTAAAGGGTTAAATTTGATAAACTGACTTCCACTTCCATTAAGTTGTTATGAACTATGTTCTTTCTCTCACCTTAGAAACTGGTGGGGGGATTCCAAAGAGATTTTCTCTCATCTGATTAACTCCAGGTAAATGTAGCAGCTGTTTTTATGCTTAATTAGCTTCTATTCCATTAAACAAAAAGAAATCTGACCTTTTACTTTTTTTGCTGCTTTAATTGTCTGAAGAGTAATCTCTAGAAGAGACTTAACCTATATAGAATTACAGAACTTTCATTTTGGACTCAGTATTTTTCATTATTTTACTACCTTTGAAAAGTAAAAGCTTTTCAAAATTTTTGTTCCTCAAGAATTTCATTCTCTTCTCTTGGAACTATAGAATAGCCAGAGAAAGGGACCATTTTATCAGTTTTCCCAAAATGTAATGTTTAATGAATTTGGTGAGATCATTAGTGTTGGGGTAACTGTTTTTTTTAAGTCAGAAAACCCTAAAATTACAATGACTTCTCTCCTGAATGTTTATAACTACTGAACTGGTACTTTATATTTTAAAATTATTTTTATCTACCAGTTGTTACTTAACAATGCTATATATAAGCTCTATCATAACCTTTATCCATTTTTCACTGTTACTTGTAATGCTATATGCTAATAGGAAATATACATAAAATTGTTTAAACAATAAGAAACAAAGAATGATAGTAAATGCTGCTGCTTACAATGGAGAGAACTTTGAGCAGGAAACATCCCAATTAAAAGTGTTTCCCATTATTCAATATCAGTCTCCTATGGTATTTTTCTATGGTATATCACTTAATATCTAAGCCACTAGTATATTTATTATTTAGTGTTCTGGAAAAGTAATGTGCATTAGGATGACAGTAATTTTATTCTGTTATTAATAGCTATGGAGATCAACACATTAGTGTACTGAACAGCATTATGAAACCTGAAATGTAATGTAGATAAATGTAAAATAATTCATATGACCCAAATGACCTCTGACGTTAAAATAAATAACAAAATTAGACATAATTGAGTAAGCATTGAAGATCTCTCTGCAGTGGTACAACTTTTACAGCGTTAAGTGCTATGCCAGCCAGAACTTATGTCCTGAAATCGTTAGTTCCTTCCTAGATTTCATAGATTGTATTTATGTTCTTCAAGTACGGTGGCATATCGATAAAGTTGTATATTTTTAAAACTTTACAATGAAAGATTTTACTCAATTAAACTATTTAATTTTCTGCTTAAGCATTTTTATACCTGTTGGGAGTACTCCCAAAGTTGTTTGTGAACATTTCCCACCAATATACTTTATCAAAATAAAACACTTTAGCTTGTTGTGTTTAAATTTTAAATGTCAAAAGCTCCTTTTTCTTCTCATACAAAATTTTGACAAATATGTGAGATCCAGGAATAATTTCACTTATGAATGTCAAATAAAAGGTTGGTAGATTCACCTAGCATGCTACATAGGGGCAGAAAAAATAGTTGTGTGGAAATTTAACAATAGGAAAAGGAGAGCAATAAGAAACTTGGATAGAGTAGTTATTGTGGGTCATCTTTTTGTGTGGTGTGATCATTTTTATGTTTTTTCTCTTTCTTACCATTACTGCAATGTACCTTTATTGATGCACTATTAATAATAATAATGATTCTTAGCTCATATGTTAAACAAGCTAGTATGGAGTTTTGTGTGAGTAAAGCTAGTAATATTAACCTTAAGAGAGTAATTAAGAGGACGTGTCATATCTCTTTCCTTGTTCTTCTGGAATTCAGCATAGTATATGCAGTAAAAAGAGAGGTCACAATTTGCATTCTTTGCATAATCCAGCTATGAATTATGATCTTTGTTTCAAAACTGGTCTTTTCTGCCATCCACTGTCAACAGGAAACAATCCAAACAAATCATTGTTTCATCTGCACACATGCAGCATAATTTTTTTTCAGAACATTATCTGTATCCTGATGTACATGCTATCGTTAAAAACTGGGTATCCATAAGCACTAACTCCTGCCTGCCCCCAGTGTATAAACATGTAACCACTAAAAATTTCAGCAGTTACACATTTACACAAACACACGGTTATTAAAACTAGTTCCTAGTTAAAACTTCCACTTCTTTCATGTGGTAAACAGGTGATGGAAGAAGAAAGAAAAACAACCTTTTTATCTTATAGGTAAAACTTGAGTCTTAAGCCATGATATAGTAAAGTATTTAAGGATGTCCTTAAGTCTTTTGATGAATCAGGACCTCAGTAGATGGACCATGCAAACAAACTATTGGTCTAACATGGAAAGTTGTAGCTGAAGAATTTCATACCTTTATATTAGTGATAGAAATGTAGCCTTTATATTGTTCCACATACATATTACTATAATTGGATTGCTTGGAAATGCCTTTATTTATGATAGAGCATCTTTTGTTGAAGTTAACACCCTGATGACACAATAATGCTTAACATATCCTCCACCCCACATGAACTGTAACTGACTTTCCAAATGGACTACTCATACAATTCAGTGTCCTGCCATTATAAATTAAACTTCACACAGACAGTAATTATTGTACTAGGTTTAGAAGACAAAAAAATCCTGACTTATCAAGACCACCTCAAAAGATGGGACAAATACAGCTAAGATTTGTACACTGTATCAGCAAATAACAGTGATTAAATTTTGGAATTAGAAAAGTTATTTCAAATACATGTTTCTAAGCACATTTACTACAAACTATAAAATCAATTTAGCTACACCATTCATATTGTTTCTGTCTATATCGCAGTAAAGCAATTGCTTTTCCAGCTAACCAAAGACAAAAAAAGTAACATTTAATTCAGTATAACTGAATGTGTTCTAAAAACTCAGTTCAAGCAAAGCAAATATTTATTACTTAACACTTACAAAATATCCCAGATGAAACCCTGGCTCAACTGAAGCCAGTACAGATTCTGTCATTGACTTCAATGAGCCCAGGATCTCACATCAGCTTTATTGCAATGGCTCCTCCCCCCCCCCCCCTTTGTTTTTCTTTTTCTTTTTTCCAGTAAGCTTCAGAGAAAATTAACTCGGTGGGTGAGTGGGTGGGTGGAAGGGGAAAGAAGTTTGTTCAAAAGTACAAAAAAGAATATGTCAGAAAGTCCAGAACTAGCTGGATTTCACATAATTTGCAATGAACAAATGAATATCTCATTTACACTTTCAAAAGTTGAGATTAAGAGCAGATATTTTGAAGCATTGTCCTCTGCATCAATTCTTTATCTGAAAATATAGAGTTAAAATATCTTGCCATTATGGCCGATCATCAATTGCTGTTCCTTGGTTCATGCAGAAAGTTGTTTGCCTTTTTTGTTTTCCCAAGAGAATGGAAAGTGGAATGCCTGTACTGGGAGAGGATAATGCAGTTGCAAGAAAAACAGGAGGACCTCCCGTTAAGCCTCCCTTAAAAGACAGCCTGAAAGATGATATGATCTGTCAGCTCATATTCTTTTAAATGCACTTCATTCCACGGTCAGCAACTTTTCATGCTGAACAATAAATTTCCATACAATTCAAACCTCTTTATTTAAGGTATGCTGGATCAATACTCTAGACAATAACAGTAATCTTTAGATTCTTTTGCAAGAAAAAATAGACAATTGTTATCAAGAATAGTCTTTTGAAATACAATTCAGGACAAAAGGTTATACTTTTTTCATAAAAGACTAATCATTTAAAATCTTACCAGTCCACCTGGTTACAAAGAAGTCAAACCTGGACTGCACTAGAATATGGCTCAAGTAAACCTGATGTACTTTCCCTGCCTTTTCTGAAATAAACATTTTAGATGGCTGCTGTTATGTTGCATGAAATGTAAGCTTACCTGCTTACGTAGCTTTGGTGATTTTGACAGCTTCATGAAGGTCAAGTGAGGTTTTAAAGCTCTGTTTTCTCCTGCCAAGAGTCCCTTTTTCTGAAATATCTTTTTCATTGTCTCTGGAAAAGGAAAAATGCAGAGGCACTAAGATACCAAATACTGTGTATTCTTAAAAATGTGCTTTCAATTGTAATATGAGTCACATCCATCCCACATGAAAAGTGAAGATAATCAATAAGGGAAAGACAACTTTCTGATTCCTTTCAAAGTTGCATGTTACATCTGAACAGATCAATCTGATAGTTGCAGCTGATCTGGGACACATTGCTTTATTTAAAAAGAAATCATTGGCAGTCTAAACCAATCAATATCCAGTCTAAAATCTGTTCTTCCTACCATAATTGTACCTTTACATTTACATTGTTCCAGAACCACAATGGTTGAAAATGGTTTTCTGGACTTCACTAAACACAGGAAACCAATTCTGAGTCAAATTCTATGGTCCTAATTTGAATGAAATTCCAATTTCTGGTCAAGAGAGTTTTGCTTAATAATCACCAAATGTAGCCTAAGTGTAGATTGAGAATAGATCAAATGTGATGTATATCTTCACTGCCTCATAATTAATTAAAAATAAACAAAAAGGAAACATCTGCCAGTTGCCTTTCTTATGCCTATGTAAAGTGGAAAGTTCAACTGACTGGGAAGACTAAAACTTTTTGCTTGTGGCAATTTTCCTACAAAGGAGGTCAGGCCTTTTACATTGATTTCTCTTACTTCTTCGGAATCCACCTACTTAGAACAATATATACGTATTCAACTCACTGGAAGTCAATTCATCACAACTAAAATTGACACTAATGAAATCTATCATAGTGATCTTGTACCCTATTAGATCAGATACTATCTTTAGCCCATTTGAATACTACATGGAGTGGATGGAACTGTGTGTACTAGGGCATATCTACACTAGTGCACTCATTAAAGTTAATATGAATCAACTAAATATATAATGTCAATGTGCATTAGCTAAAGCATGCTAATCTCCCATGTGGATGTTCTCACTTAGTATTAGAGTGGTCTTATTTTGCTGCAACTTAATCCTCCTCATAATTTTTTTTTAAATACTCTCTGAAATTGTACCTTAGAAAATTAAAACTAAAAGTTGTTTCCCAGATAATGTTTTTATAAATAAACTAAACAGGTTAAAGTTTTGTATTTTTACAAGTTTCTCTGGGGTAGCCGCGTTAATCTGTATCTCCAAAAACAATGAGGAGTCGTGTGGCACCTTAAAGACTAACATATTTATTTGGGTATAAGCTTTTGTGGGTAAAAATCACTTCATCAGCTGCATTGGAGTGGAAATTACAGAAGCAGGAATATATACATGTACTAGTATATCAAAAGAAGAGAGTTACTTATTAAGTGTAGGACCAGTGTTAGTGAGGCTAATTCAGTCAGGGTGGACTCACTCCCAGCAGTTGATGGGGAGGCATGAATACCAAGAGAGTGAAAATTGCCTTTATATTAAGATAACCGTCTTAAATTCTTATTCAGTCCTAATTTGAACATATTGAATTTGCATAAGAATTGCAGCTCTGCTGTTTCTTTTTGTAGGTTGGCTACTTTTAAATGCAGTATTGAGTGTCCAGGGATGTTGAAGTGTTCTCCTACTGGTTTTTGTGTGTTACCTTTTTTGATGTCTGATTCGTGTCTATTTATCCATTGGCATAGAGACTATCCGGTTAGGTCAATATACATGGCAGAAGGGCATTACCGGCACATAATAGCACATATCACGTTAGTTGATGTGCAGGTGAATGAGCCCCTGATGATGTGGCTTATGTGATTAGGTCCCATAATGATGTAGAAATGTGCTTTTATATATACTCATTGACTTCCCACTTTTAGTTGATTTTCGTTAACTTTTCTGGGCGTTTATGTTCAGCATTTGTGTCTGTAGACAAGTCCTTAAGAGTTCTTAATAGGACGACTCGCAGTATATAAAGTTAAGCATGTGCTTAAACTTTCATAGAATCAAGTTGTAATGGGGCACTGTTAAATTTTAATTTAAATCCCTGTTTACAGTATGTTGTAAAGAAAATCCTCTGGATTTGAAAAGACGTAACCTACATTATCTTTCATATCCTATAACTGAGTATTTCCCCCAAGGACACTGAAAAAATTCACAACTAGAACTAAAAACTAGCCTATTTATAATATTAATTAGGAAACAAATTTTATTTAAGTTTCTAAGATATAATTACATAGTGTATTTTAAACTTAAATGATGAAAAATATATTTTCCCTACCATATTTTTTTCAGTTTATTAAAAGAAGATCTACCTGTAAGTAGTTGTCATTTGGCCATATGTTTAAAATATAGGTCCTGATCTTGCAATTATGCATGTGTTGTGATATGCCTATGAGTAGATTAATTTGAGTTCAACAAGACTATTCAAGTACTAAGTTATGCACATGTTTCAGTGTTTGTTGTACAGGGCCCATATGTAATAACAAATCTTTACCAAAATGGTGATACAAATGTAGCCGTGTTAGTCTGGTGTAGCTGAAACAAAATACAGGACTATGTAGCACTTTAAAGACTAACAAGATGGTTTATTAGATGATGAGCTTTCGTGGGCCAGACCCACTTCCTCAGATCAAATAGTGGAAGAAAATAGTCACAACCATATATACCAAAGGATACAATTAAAAAAAAAAGAACACATATGAAAAGGACAAATCAAATTTCAGAACAGAAGGGGGATGCGGGAGGGGGGAAGGTAAATGTCTGTGAGCTAATGGTATTAGAGGTGATAATTGGGGAAGCTATCTTTGTAATGGGTAAGATATCTTTGTTGAGACCCACGCATAGAGTGTCGAATTTTAGCATGAATGACAGTTCAGAGGATTCCCTTCCCCCGCATCCCCCTTCTGTTCTGAAATTTGATTTGTCCTTTTCATATGTGTTCTTTTTTTTTAATTGTATCCTTTGGTATATATGGTTGTGACTATTTTCTTCCACTATTTGATCTGAGGAAGTGGGTCTGGCCCACGAAAGCTCATCATCTAATAAACCATCTTGTTAGTCTTTAAAGTGCTACATAGTCCTGTCTTTACCAAAATGTTTTTTTTTATTGCATTGTTTGTTTTAGGGTTACCTTTGAGTGGTTTCAGCCTTTTAAACCAAAAAATAAACCAGAGTAATTACATTTCTTTAAAGAATATGTAGGGGTCAATCCTATAATTATTTCTGTTGCCATCAAGGGTTCTTGTAGCAGAACTAATAAGAGGGAGGATTGTTGGAGGAGTGGGTGCACCTCCTACATTGTGTGGAGCAGAATTTTAGGGTGGTTCCCAGCACATTAAGGCACTAAGGATAGGAAGGGCACGGTAGACTAGAAGATTCACTCTTATGTAGGTCCTCCCATATCTGCAGAGGGGAAACATCAGGGTTCGGTGACCTATCCTATTGTATACTCAAGGCTGTAACAGTGATTGAAGAGTGGCTCTGTAGAGCGGATTCCCAATCTATGGAAGTGAATCACTCTCTATTCTCTCATGAGTTTCCATCTTGGCTATTCCGGCGGTAAAACAGGGTTGAAGATTTTCCCCAGAGAGTAACATTTTATAACAGAAAAGAGAGAACATGTGAACATTCTAAATCTGGGTATGGTTTTATTTACTTTCAAGACTAATGCCTCCCCCCACCCCACAAATCTTTCGAGACTGGATTCTGTTCCCATTGAAGTCAACGGCAAAACTCCCATTGACTTTAATGGGAGCAGGATCCAGATCTATTTTTGTAGCAGCCAAAAGTAACTAACAAACTCCAGAAGTTCTGTTGGCATCAGAGGAAATATTTATAAAAAAAGAGAGAAAAAAAAATTCTTGTCCTTTTTTTGACCAACTTTAAACTCACAGATCCCAACTACGTGTGATACAGAAGTTAGGTCAGATGAAAGGAAAATAAAACTAAAATTTCATCCACTCATTTTCAACAGTGCTTATCCTAATCGTGAATATATAGATGCATTCAATAGCATATTTTTAATGTTTCATAGTGTAAATTAATGCTCCTAGGTTCTATTTCCAGCGCTGCCACCAACCAGCTGTGTGACCTTGGGCAAGTCACTGCTTCTTTCTGTGCTTTACTCTCTGCTCCTATCCATTGTCTGGTCTATTTTGATTGTAAGCTCCTAAAGCATTTTGAGATTTACTGATGAAAGTACTATATAAGAATTGGGTATTGTATTTTTATGGTATAACATTTTTTTCTCTTCTCTTTCTCTCTGTTCTATCTGTGAATCACTTGTGTCTCACTTGAGGCTGGCCCACTCCTCTGGAATGAATTTAATCCTGAAAAAGGGAAACTAATAGCCGAGATGTGTCCATTAGTTTAAAATATACTCCAAAAATGTACATTTGTTTTCAATCCTTAGTCCTTTTGTCTAATTGAATTTATGTAAGGAAGACTGCAATATTTTTCCTGTATTTAGAGAAGCAAGGTTTAGAAACATGGCTATGTGTCAAAAGTTTTTCCATTAAAGTACCAATTTAACATACTGAAGTTACAAGCAGACTGAATTTTGGCCCTTTAAAACATAAAAACAACTCAGTTTAAACTATTTTTCTTATTAATACAGCAACTGGAGATTAATACGTCAGCACCAACATTAGCATTTCTAGCTGTTCAGCTAATGTTACAATACTGTAAATGGGATGTACCATTTACTTATGGTAGCAGGTGCATTCTAATGAGATGGACATATTCAGTGTGAGATTTGTTTGCATGTGTGAGATCCATAGGCATGTCACTGTTTGCTCTGTTTAAAGTGCCAGATATTTATGAATATGTTTTACCTATTTCTACATTTGAAACAATGTTTTATATGTCCTTGTGGGACATGCATTTGAGGAATTATGCTCTGTGGTCCTGCCATGGATTATATATAGCTGTCCAGGCAAATGTCAGTGATCATCAGATTAGCACATCAGAAACTGACTATTAAAAATAAGTGTTTGATGCTACTTCTGATTTAGATATATATGTTCAAAACCATGCAGTTGGTAACTTTATTCATGGGATTCCAAGCATCCTCAGATTTTTCTTTGTTGTTGATAGGTGAAACAATCTGCTGAACAAAGAAGTGATATTACATTTATTTTTTAAAACAACCGCATTGCTGTGTAGCAAATCCATGTTATAGTCATCATGGAGATTGGAGTATTTGATTTGTATTATTTTGTGTACTTATCAGCCTCACAACAAAGAAGGATTATTCTTATAAAGACAAACAACTCTGAACAAGCCTTTGATGCTTTGTCTCAAGCCAGTGCACTGCTTTGTTTTGTCTGTCTGCTTAAGGCCGTGTTCTGCCACCTATACTTAAGCCCTATAGGTCCCAATGCAATCAAGATTTGCATAAGTGGCCCTATGCACCCATATTGGGACCAACTGGCACAGTACAGCCCTGTGCAAGTACAGGAGTCCACGTACACATCTGATTGCAGTCCTATTGATTTTAATAGCAGTATTCATGGACTACAGTGCTACTCAATGTGAGTATAGGTGGGAAAAGTGGCATCTTAGATTGTAAGTACCATTAGGGCAGCCATGGTTCATGTCTCTTGTTGTCTACCAGCTGTGACCAACCTTCTAGTATAGCTCTGTTACAAGGTCTCTGACTTTATAGAAGATGTTTTGCAAAACACACTCATGTTTTTATTTTAAAAACAAGGTGCTGTGCCTGATGATAAAAGTGTATTGTTTTAGTATTGTTTAGTAATTTCAGGTTTCCAAGGAATTAAGTATATGTGTCTGCCTGTACCATCCCCACATACTGCCCACTGCAGGAGATGTTCCAAAGTGTCAGAGGAAGGAGAAGCTGTGTGCCCCAGTGATTCCCAACTGCTGCATCTAATACCGCTGATGCAGGGCTCCATGCATTATAATTTAAAATGAAGATGAGAATACACAAGTGAAAGGATAATGTGATTATGAGAGCACATGAGAGGCTAATACATGAGTCCTGAATACAACAAAAAACGTACTCGGTTTTTAAAGTAATTTTTAAAATGTTATTAGGCTGTTGGCTATAGACCTCCTTGAAGTGGGTTTTAAGAAGGCATAACAGTGTAGGGAGAGGGAGGCATGCCAGATGGGATCAAAAAGGAAGTTCCAATTGTAGGAGTCTGCCTGAAATCAGTTATGGAGGCATGGAAGAGGACATGTAAGAATAGTTATTCCGAAATAGCTTATTTTGAAATAGCACATCTACACTACAGGGAAGCCTCAAAATTAGTCCAATGCAGGCTTCCCTAATGTATACGTGGTATCTCAATTTAGAGCCCCATGAGGCACTGGGGAGGAATAATTTAGAATGAGCCTGGCGAGGGGCTATTTCAAAATAGCAGCAACGGAGCATCCACACGTGCCTTATTTCAAAATAGCTATTTTGGAATAGGCGTTATTTCTCGTAGAATGAGTTTTACAGCTTTTGGAATAAGCCGTCCGTTATTTTGAAATTATTTTGAAATAATGGAATGGCTGTGTAGACGTTCACATTGTTATTTCGAAATAACACTAGTTATCTTGAAATAACGGTACAGGGTAGATACATCCTCAGAGGGGAATCCAGGTTGAAAGCTGATGATGAGCAAAGAGCGTAAAATGACACAACAGCCCAAAGTTGGGAAGAGAATTTGTGGAGGGACTTGAATAAGAAGTATTGCATTTTATTTGGGAGAGAGTATAAAGCCAGGGGCAGGATCACTAATTGTACAATCCCCTATGTTCAGTACTAAGTGAGTATGTTGCATTTCAATTCATAAATCAATATTGCCTTTCCCTAGTCTAATAAGATTCAAGCTTGCCTTTATTAGTCTTACAGTGACTTTGCTGTGTCAAAAGCATAATCCCCAAAACTCAAGGTTATTTTTGCCCTCTTTTTAAATTACTTTCTAGCACTCATTACTGAACAATCTTTTGTGCTATTCGACATTCTCTTAAGTATCACTTTATTTTCTTAATGTTAGCTTTGCCCCATGTCACTTCGATCACTTACATTAGATACTGCTGCATCCATTACATAATTTTTTTCTATATCATATTTCATCCTTAATTATGGGAAAGTTGCTCAAAATAATTACATGTGTAAGAACTCAAAAATGGAGCAGCTAAATCAACAGTGATACATACAGTATAAACTGTATTTAAGCATAGACTGTGAAAGACAATTAGATCTGTGCATTTTCCTCTACTGTTCTGTTATCTTGGAAACTGGTTCATGATCTAGATTCAATTTTTTAAAAGGCAAAGCTAGACATGGTAATTTCTCTTTATAAATGACATGAGATTCTGTAAGAATTTGTGTATTTTACAGTTATAAAATGAAAAGAAATTATAGGTGGTTGAACATGTCAATGCAATCTGATTTTTTACATTACTTCAAAGTGAACCGACGTCTTAAAATATGTAATTCATAAACCTTGTATCTTTTGACAGCTTTTCAACATATTTTGCCAGGTATCACTTAGTGGAAGTGTTGGTTGGCAAGGAGTTGTTAAGCTGCTACAGGAAAGATACATGAAAAGCTGTAAGGGCCTATTCCTGCACCCCTTACTCAGGCACAACTCCCATTGACTTCATGAGGGGGCAATTTGCTTCCGCTGATTATCTGCCCTTAGTTTTTCCCTGAGTAAGGAATTGAACCAAACCTGACATTTGTGAAAATTGCATTAAGAAGCCACATTCACATTTCTGACCTCAGCAGGCTGCATAGTGTGTAAGGCAGTACAGCACCAGGCTCTGATTTTGAGTAGTGTGAAGAGATTTTTTCACTATTTTATGTGAAATAAAATGAATTTAATTGCCAAGAGGCAATTTGGTTTAGTAAGTAGGATATGGGAAACTGGAATTCTAACGCCAGCTGTCACTGACCTGCTGTGAGCAAGTCAGTTCTCTCTCTGCCTCTATTTTCTCTCCTGCCCTGTGTCTATGTTGTCTGTTTATACTGTAAGCTCTTCAGACCAGGGATTGTTGCTTACTGTTTGCATGAACAGCAACTGGCAGAAAGGGACCTGAAACTCGCTGTGGGCTTCTGGCTGCTATAAATACTAATAATATAAATAATGACAATTATGGTACCTAAGAAGCCTAAGAGAATGATTTTAGTTGCTAATATTTCTGTTTGTATATCACAACTACGTACATAAATTATAGCACATTGTGCTGGGTAAACCTTTTGCAATCAAATTCATGATCTCAAAAGTATGATCACAGTGTCAAGTTGCTATCAGGGCCACCCTATTCACTGTGAGGCTGAAGGAAGCGATCTGATCTAAGGATGACTCTTGCTGTCCTTCATATAGACTGTGGGTCCTGAACAGCCCAGCAACCCAACTGGGCTTGAATTCATGCCACCTAACGGGCAGTGTCTTCTGCAGAGAGTAAGAAGGTGGCCCCTAGTGTTTTCTTTCTCCATTGAAGGAACATCATATTTTCTCTACGCACATTCAGCACCTCCCTAGTGTAGGAGTGTCTTTACGTGCCCACAGGTGTACAGAGGTCAAGAATCAATTTCCTTCTAGGTTTTTCCATTGTAATTTGCTTCAGTAGTGTTGGGTTTTGACTACAGGGTATTTCAATCCCAGATACCGGTGGTCCAAGTTGTGTCCTGTTCAGGTCTACATCCTTAGTCAGGGAAAAACTAAAGGCAGATAATCAGCTGAAACAAGCTGCCCCCTCATAAAGTCCTGAGTATATAAACAGATGTTATTGTTCATAAAGCAAGGCCTAGAAAGAAGTTGCACCTAGTAACCTCTCTGTATGTGTATGGAATCTGTTGGCATTTGTGAGATACGGCTTTACTGTTTACAACTCAGGGGGTATACTGTCCTGTAGGTTACCAATGCACATTGGCGTTCAGTAGTGCTTGTACCGCCACAGGTTGTTGGGATCAGGGCACTTTTCTATAAAAAGCACAGACAACAAGTGTACTTAAGACTATGGGAACAAATCTGGGTATACCTGGTGAAGTGCCTCACAATCTTAAGCACACCTGGTGAGTGTCCCATATGCACCACTGTGATTTCATTCAGTCTAACTCCATACACTTCCTAGTCTTCCACATCAAATTTAAGGTCTTATCTTCCCCTGCAAGATCCTAACACATACTAGCTTGCACATATTTCTTATTAATTTCTTTCCATTTCCCTCCTGCAGTGTTTGCTCTGCCAAGCCACACTACCAACCTTCTGCTCATCCATGCAGCCCCTTACTCCTGACTACATGACCAGACAGCCCAATATTATCAAGACCATTCCAATATGGCTTTATCTTGTATATACAACTATACTAACTACCCACGAAAATAAGTCCTGTTTTTTCCCACTTGCTAACTTGTCACTCTACTCCAGATACTCTTGACCTAGTCCACCGGATCTTAAACTTTCCTACTTAAAGTCTCTACTTAAAAGATATTTCCTCTAAAAGGACAGTCCTCCCACAAGTATCAATCTATATGTATGAAAATCATTATAAACCATTTTCCTTCCCCAAAAAATCATGTGATTAATAACTCAAACTGAATATCCCCATTCAGATACATTTATTTTGTTGCTTCCCACCTGGCCCCTCTTTCTGCACAAGTTCTTTTTGCATTTGTGTATAGTCTATGAATACTGTAAGTTTTCTGCAGCAAAGACTGCATATTGGTACGTTTCTGTGAATTAAGTAGAGTTCACTAGTGCAGTACATTTAATAGACTTTCACTGCTGGAGGCACAAGTTCAAATATTGAGTAAGCAAAATGTAAAAACTTGTTTGTACTGTGCTAGATGGTAGGGACCATTTTTGATACTGACAAAAGCCATGAAACAATTTAGCATTCTTGTCAGCCTCTACCAATAAAGGAGGACTGAAATGAACGGGGCTGCTGTTTAGAACAAAGATTAAAAAGTGGCTGTGTGGGGGAAACTGCATAGCACTAGAAAGCACTAGCTAGTGCAATCAATCTTCAATTGAATGAGCACATAAGAAATGTGAACAACAGCAGATATCTTGCCTCTTGCAACCGTCTCAACAAAAATGGGAGTTTGCCACTTACTATTTTCACCAATGATACAATATGCATGTGTTTGCTTCTGTATGTAATTATATATTTCAAATCTTATTACCAGCACACTGCCATTTATTTTCAATCTTAAATGAGTTTCATTTACTTGCTATGGATAAGTCAAGTTCTTGGACTGAATAGCTTAGATTAACATTTTGCTACCAGCTGTATAATGACCCTTAAGTAATAGAAAAATAGACCAAAAGCAGAGAAAATCAAATAAATCACAAAAGCACACTTTCAATACATTACATATAATTGGAAATAGGGCTGATTTTTGTTTGTTCTGTATAAAATTGGTTGCATCTCTGTTAAAATCACAATAGCTTTTAAGCTAGCATATTCTATAAAAAAATACAGCAACTAAATGATTTATTAGACATCTGCTTTTGTCAGTTGTATCAAAGTAGGCTGTATGTATGTCTGTGTGATCTTTTTATAGTGTATTTCCTTCCATTACAGTCATTAATATATTAGAACAATTCTTCAGTCACATCAAAACTTATTGACATAAAAAGGACCACAATGAAATGAAATAAATATTTAACATAAAACTCTTTGAGGTCTCTCAACTTCTCCACATTTATCTGATACTAGGTACTAGCTGCAAAAATGTAAAGTTTAATTGCTTAAACACTGAATTTAAAATCAGTTCAAATTTACATAGATGCTCTTTTTGTATAAATGAACTACAAATTAAATAAGTAAAATTTAAGATCAAAAGATTTTTTTCCATATTTTAAATACAATGTTTTATTAAAACAATTGTAATTTATAACCCTATACCTATTGTAAGGTTCTTTGGCTTGTGTCATACAAGAGATCACTAGATGATGAGCATAACAATCCTTTCTGTCCCCAATGCCTGTGAATCTCTGAAATCAGAGGCTATGTCTACACTCGCGGCTTCTTGAGCAAGAACGGCCGTTCTTGCGCAAGAATCTGCAGAGCGTCCACACTGCCCACCTGCTCTTGTGCAAGGAAATTTACAGTATGGCATGGTAAGAGAGGGATTATTGCGCAAGAGCTACACTCTTTTTTAACAGGTGTAAGCCCTCTTGCACAGGAGCTCTTGCCCAAAAGGGCAGTGTGGACACTCGGCAGGGGTTTCTTGCGCAAGAAAGTCCTATGGCTAAAATGGCCATCAGAGCTTTCTTGCACAAGAGAGCATCCACACTGCCATGGGCGTTCTTGCACAAAAGCACAGCTCGCACATGGCAGTGTGGATGTTTTCTTGCACAAGACTTCTTGCACAAGAACCCTTGCGCAAGATGTTCTTGCGCAAGAAGCTGCCAGTGTAGACATAGCCCAAATGTTTTAGTAATAAGAACCTGAAAGTCAAATTGAGGAACAAATGGAACTCACTTGATTGTCACTGTTCAATTAAAAAATAGAGCAAAAATATTGTCTACAAAACATGAGGGAGGATATCAGAATCTGTTCCTTAAGACCGTGGTAGTAAAAGATAATTGAAACTGAGTGGTGTTCTTAAACTACAACAATTTATTGTGATATTTTTGCAAACTACCATCATTAACATTTTAAATAATTAAAACTATACCATATTACCTTGAGCAGTAATTTAATAAATATATTATATTAGTCCTAGGTACGATATGAAAGTAAGGAATTGAAGCCTGAACAAGCATAACTTTGTTCAACAGCATCAGACCATGATGTGGACAGTGACGGCTGGTAATTAGAGCAGGCCTTGACAGTCACCATAGGGTCAGCATAGTAGACTGGCATTCTGTCGGGGGGGACGGGGAGGATGTCTACTGGTTGCAGCCCACCTGTGCTCATCAGGCTGTCCAGAGACTGGGAAGGTGCATTTGCATGGCCTTATTTCTAAAGTCCTCTAATTCCATGGATATTTGCTTTATATCCACGGATATCTGCATCCACAGATGTCAGTGCTGATATCCGCGGCTCATTTTTGCGGATACAAATTTAGTGTTTGCACAGGGTTTTATTTATTCCTGACAAATAGCAGGTGTATGAAGAGCCCTTGCTAGTAAGGGAACACTATCGTTACGCTCTATAGCCATTATCTGGTCGTAAGTGCAGATGGTTGTAAGTGGAAGTGGCCGTAAGTCGGGGAGCGGCTGTACTCTGAATTGTTTCCCAGAAAAAGCAAACATCAGAACTGTATTCACTCTGTGCTTCCACTCAGGCTCACCACCCTTACATAACATACAAAGGATTGACATGGTATGTGTCTGGCTTTCAGAGAGATCCGCAATGAAAGGAAATCCAACTTGTTGTTGTTGTTGTTGTTAAGTTAAACACACGGTAGAACAGTTTGCTTTTTTGTGAACATTCTTCACTTTTGGAAACACTAGGATTAACTAAAAATCCCTGCTTTGTTCATGGAATATAGGCTCCCTCTGGTGGTCAGAACACTACCTATAAGCTAATAATTAGAACCTGAGTCTCATCCAAAGTCTGTGAAGTTTATAGGTAGGTATGTTTACTGTTTCAGTGATATTCAGTTAAAATGCCATTGATGATTTAACATGATAAAAATTCATAACTTTGCACCAAACAGTATATTTAACATTTTGCTAAAACATGGAATCATAGAATACAAGAACTGGAAGGGACCATGAGAGGTCATCCACTCCAGTCCCCTGCACTCACAGCAGGACCAAGCAGCATATAGATGGTCCCTGGCAGATGTCTGTCTAATCTGCTCTTTAAAATCTCCAATGATGGAGATTCCACTACCTTCCTAGGCAATTTATTATAGTGCTGACAGGAAGTTTTTCCTAATGTCCAATCTAAACCTCCCTTTCTGCAATTTAAGCCCATAGCTTCTTGTCCTATCATCAGAGGTTAAGGAGAATGATTTGTATTCATCCTCCTTGTAACAAACTTTTAAGTATTTGAAAGTTATCATCATGTCCCATCTCAGTCTTCTCTTTTCTAGACTAAACAAACCCAGTTTTTTCAGTCTTCCCTCAGAGGTCATAATTTGTAGACCATCAATCATTACTGATGCTCTTCTCTAGACCTTCTTCAGTTTCTCTACATGTTTCCTGAAATATGGTTCCCAGAACTGGATACAATACTCCAGTTGAGGCCTAATCAGCATAGAGAAGAACAGGAGAATTACTTCTCATGTCTTGCTTACAATGCTCCTGGCAATGTATCCCAGAATTATCTTTGTTTGTTTGGTGGGGGTGGGGTTTTTTTTTTTGGTTTTTTTTTTTTTTTTTTTTTTGCAACAGTGTCACATTGTAGATTCATATTTAGCTTGTGGTCCACTATGACCCCTAGATCCCTTTCTGTAGTACTCCTTCCTAGATAGTCACTTCCACTTCTTCTTCGAGTGGTCCCCATGGGTGCTCCACTCTTGGGTGTCAGGTCCCGTCCCGGCGCTGCGAAACCAGGATGGGACCCGACATCAAGAGTGGAGCACCCACGGGGACACATCTCGAAGAACCATCGTTACTTCACCGGGTGAGTAACTTCTTTTTCCCATTTTGTATGCGTGAAACTGATTGTTCCTTTTAAGTGGAGTATTTGGCATTTTCCCTTATTGAATGTGCCTATTTACTTCTGACCATTTCTCCAGTTTGTCCAGATTGTTTTTAATTATAATACTATCATTCCAAAGTACTTGCAACCCTCCCTGGCTCTTGTAGAAGAAAAAAGAACATGAAGTAACATTACAGATTCTGCCAACAATGTAACACATCCTTTTAATCAATTCATTTAGAATTCCTATAATAACCAAAAGACTGATTCTGGTCTCATTTACACCGGTTTTTTTTTAAACACTTGCTGGACTCACTCCTGATTTATGATTGTAAAAGTGAGATGAGACAGACACTGAATCTTCATAAATCAAAGTCTATTTTCCTTGAATACAATGGTTTACAGTAGTGTATCTGTTCTAACCAATCTTGAGCGTTTCACTTCCATTAATACACTACAAGTAACACCTTTTATAAGCACCTGGTCAGTCCGAATGGAGACTGCAAACATTCACCCCATTATACACAGTCCCCAAATGCTGATTAGGGCAAATCAAAAATAAATTATCAATAGCTACTTTGTGTTTAGTTCAGGAGTTCTAAAATTATACAGAAAAAAAACTCAGAAAGAATGAAATTATTTCTTAACTTTCTGTGTGGATCCTCATAAGGATGTTAAGGACTGGTCAACTATCTGATAAGCAAATGCCTCTAATCTCTGGCTCAGCTGTGCGGACTCTGCTCCTTAGAAATGCTGCCGTGGCGTTTCAAAGCAGCAGCGCCGCATGTAGCCTGGGGTCAGCTGTTGACTCAGCTGATCCCGGGCTCCACACGGTATTTCCGCAGAACCCGGGATCAGCTGTGGAGTCCCCAGCTGACCCCGGGTTCTGGGGCAATGCAGTGTGGAATTCGTGGTCAGCTGGGGAGTCACCAGCTGATCCCAGGTTCCCCGAAATGCCACGCAGAGCCTGGGATCAGCTGGGGAGTTCCCAGCTGACCCCAGGCTCCTCATGGCATTTCAAAACAGCAGTGCAGCATGACCCCAGGCTCCATGAGGGTGCTTCTGCTTTAAAATGCACAAGAGCCCCACCTGGGGACTTCTCGCTGGCCCAGGGCTGCACGCAGTTCTGCTTTTCTCCTTTGAAATGTAAAAGAGCCCCAGTGGGAGGAATGCAGAAGTGCCTATCGACAAGTTGAGTAGTCAATGGAAATTCCATCGACTACTCAACTAGTAAATTAACCAGTATGTAACATCCTAAGTTCCTGATAGATAATTCTATGGTGCTATATGTGTTCTAATTGTTTGTTGTGGGATAATTAAAAAATCAACCAACCCAAACAGAAAATCCATATTATGTCTGCTTTTGCCTGAATTTTTGCCTCGAGGTCACTTGATTTAGAAGCTTGCTGCCAGACATATGCTCACTGTTATAATGCTGTAGCAAATTCAAATGCTGTTACTATATAACATTCACAGAATTGAATGGGGTCTGGCTGGTGACTACTTTAATAATTTCCTATAATTTAGCACTAATGATAAATTGACAATGCCAAAAACTCAACTTACAATGCAGCAAATTTTTTTAGACTCAAAGTAGTAAAGTCATATTCCCATAATCTTAACTAAGTAACCCTAAAAACAAACAGAGTATTCTGGCAATCCTGTCAAGGAATTCTGTCCTCAATATATATAGTTGGTGCGCACAGAATTAAGTCATAGGGTTATAAAAGAGTGCTTCTCTTGGGGTCCAGGAGGTGGGCAGGCATTAGCCAGCCCACATTCTAAAGGACCCTCCCCCAGACTATAAGGAGGATCCAAAGATCCCTGGACACCAAATGATTCCGGAGCACAAAGAAAAAGAAAACAGGGGTGTGTGAGGGTCGAAGGGCTAAAACGAGGGAGCTGGATGGGTACACGGTCAGAGAACCCCAGACAGCGTCCACTACTCCTCGAAGGTCGAGAGAGAGCCAGTGGCTGCCACTCAGTAGAATTCTGCCCAGATTCATGAACAGATACAGGAGCGGAAATAGATACAAAAGAGTGCTAGAAGGAAAGTGTGTGCGCCTTAGACTAAATAGGTCTCTGTTCCCTGGGTAAACTGGTGGGAGAGGCTGGCCCAGAACCAGCATGAACTTTCCAGAAGCAGTCTGGACAATCAGGCAGCTGGAACACTTGGAGTTAATTAGGAGTCTTCCAAATCAAAGGGAGTCAGGCTAACTCAACCACCTGGGGCTAATCAAGACCCAATTGAGACTGGTTTTAAAAGGGCTCCTCTTCTGTTAGTTAGGTGGCACACGAGGAGGAAGAAAAGAAGGAGCCAAAGTGCTACGAGTGAGAGGAGTTTGGGTGAGAACTGGAAGCTGCAAGGCAGAAAGAGTGTGTTGGAGAATCAGGTACCAGAGGAAAGGTACTGGGAGGGATTGTTTGGGGAAGTGGCCCAGGGAAGTAGTCTCCAGACAGGGAGTAGAGTAGAACAAATCCCATCTGTTGACACTGCCTTAGGGTCCCTGTGCCAGAACCCGGAGTAGTGGATGGGCCTTGGTTTCCCCCCCAACCCTCACCACACCACTACAAAGTCTGTCCCTGGATAGGGAGACCAAGACTACAGAAGGGTTTCACCCCTATACTATGGACTAACCTGTGATGAGTATGGCTCAGTAGGCTGTCAACCCTGCCTCTAGTAAAAAGAAAGAGGCCATGTTATGGGACAGAGCGACCCTCTGAGGCTGAACACTATCCACCAGAAGTGCAGGACCCACAGGCACAGCCAGAGATTTGCTACATATGTTACATGCTGATAAAATACTTGGCACAAATCAAGACACTAAAATAAAGGAAGATACCACCTGCAATATCTTACACTATTTTTTGTAGTCTACTATCATATGTTTGGACTATTTAGACATATAACCTGCTGAGTGTTAGTATATTAAATGCACTGTAGGAATTTCACTTAATGGCACATTTGTGCTAATAGATTTCTTAACATTTGATAAATTTATTGTTTCTGGCAGTACCCAAAATGTGCTAGATTAGGTACAAACACCATTGTGTGCCAAGAGAAATCTTAATTACAGAAAGCATAAAATAATAGATAGGGTTTACAGGCATTTTCTACTTGCTTCTAAATAACTGCTGTTATAAGCAGCAACAAACACCTAAAAACAACACTAAAACCATTTGGGCTGTCTGTTACATGTGATACTCAGAGCAACAGTAATCTGAAGTAATATTTTCAGCAACAGACAATAATAATACAGAAAAAAAACAGTATTCATTTCACACATTCACTGTAAGTGTGCAGTCAGGGGAATGCATATAATCTCAACTGATGTTCCCTGCCAGTAATATCAGACAACCAGCAATTTCATGTGTAAGTCCTGTATCAGGACCCTTCAAATGGTGTGGAATAATGGAAAATATCAAAGAAAATGCTACCAGTCAGGCTACAGACAGAGGTATATCAACAACCACATTTGTAGAGGTTACTGTTCTATCACCATGTGCACAATCAATTTGTAAGTTACCAATATTGACCATATTTCAGATAAGTCATGGGGAAAGGAAGGAGCTGTGATTTCAAGATCCATGAGAAATGTAACTACAGATTTAGTACAGGCAAATCACAAAGAAAATATGAATTGAAACTTGTCAATTCTAGAAAGCCTGCCATGAGTCTCACAATAAAATTCTGGCCCCATTGAAACCAAATGGGAATTTGGTCGTTGGCTTCTATAGGCCAGGATTACACACGCTGTCTCTAAACCAGAATTCTGAGCTTTGGGTGAAAAGAATTTTTAACATTAAACTAAAAGCACAAAAATTCTGATCACAAAATAATTCAATCTTGGACAAATAAAACATGCTCAAAATCAACTCCAAACTGATTATATTTCTGCATCTCAAAAAATATGCAGTACACAGCAGAGTTACATTATGACAGTGTGCTATGTTGGCACTCGGGCTCTGATTCCAATATAATCTCAAGACACCATCTTTTCAAGCGATTGTTTTATTTGCAACTCACCTTCGCTCAGTGCTTTTGGATTAAAGGTTAACAGACTCAGTAATAAAACAAATAATAAAACAAAACCAAATCAATAACTGGTGGTCCTGAGTAGGAACACAGGGAAAGAACAAGAAAATAGGAAATACCAAAAAGAGAAAAACTGGAAGATGAAGTTTCAAAAGTAGGGATCCAAAAAAAATCTCAGATCCAATGGAGATAAGCTTTCTGGGCTAATATGTTTTACTGGAGAGAAAACAAATAGGCAAGTGTATTACCACAATGAGCAGGAAAAAGAAGAGATACCTTACCAGTGACACTAATGGACTCTCATAAAGGCACCATGTTCTTGCGCTTTATTGGAAAGGTAAGGGAAAATTCAACACAGCCACAAAAGAGCTCCACTAGCAGTTCTGTCTACTTGACATGATATGGTATAAGAAAGTAAGAGGACGTATTGGAGGACTTCATAAAATAGAAAGCTTCCAGCTACAAAAAAAAAAAAGGAAGCTATTTATCTTCTTGTAACAGAAGATCTTCAGAGTTTGTGGTCCCTATTTGTATTCTACCATGGATACACATGCACCGGAAACCGGAAAATTCTTGAATGTAGCATCTGTTGGTACATGCCAGTGTCCCTACTTTCTTTGAGTACCACATCAAGAGTGTAAGTTCAGGGCAGACCAAATGCCTCTCCAATTCCTTTTCTATCATGAATCTAGTCAAGATCCAAAGTGGTGTGGAAGAAAGACAGTAGTGGAATAAGATAGGGGATCATACATCTCAAAAAACTCCAGTTACAAAGTCAATGTCTTCTCTTTTCTCTTCTAATGCTGTTCCCTGTGTGTATTTCACTGTGGGTGACTGACAAGCAGTATTCAGAGTAGGACGGTACAAGAACGCAGATGGTAGAGCTGCTTGTAGAAGTATCTCAAATGATGCATCAGTGATGGAGCCCTAGACCAAGGCATATCTTCTGAATGTGTGGATGGAGCACCCTGCAAATATTACATGGGGTATCTATTGATGTGATGCTGTTGAGACTGCTTATGCCCTTGTAGAGAAAGCCCATACAACAGGTGGAGGAGGAAGATCTGTCAACTGATGACAAAATAAGATACGGCTAGAGTTTCACTGACAAAATACTATACAGCTTGTTCTCACACTCACTCTGCTATGGCAAACAGTTCTTCCTAGGCAGTGAGTTCCCATTTTACATGTATGCAAAGTATTAGTTTTTCTTAAATGATGTACATTGTATTTGTCTTTATTGACTTTCATCCTATTTATAAGACCAATTCTCCAGTTTGTCCAGGTCATTTTTAATTTTATTCCTATCCTCCAAAGCACTCGCAACACGTCACAATTTGGTATCATCTGAAAACTTATAAGTATACTCTCTATGGCTGCGTCTAGACTAGCAAGTTTTTCTGCAAAAGCACTTGCTTTGGCGGAAAAACTTGCCAGCTGTCTACACTGGCTCCTTGAATTTGCGCAAGAACATTGATGATCTAATGTAAGATTGTCAGTGTTCTTGCGCAAATACTATGATGCTCTCGCTCAGGGATAAGCCCTCTTGCGCAAATGCTTCTGTGCAAGAGGGACAGTGTAGACAGGTAAAAACTGTTTTGCACAAAAAAGCCCCAATGGCAAAAATGGCAATCGGGGCTTTCTTGCGCAAAACCGCATCTAGATTGGCACGGACGCTTTTCTGCAAAAAGTGCTTTTGCGCAAAAGCATCCGTGCCAATCTATACGTTCTTTTCCGCAAATGCTTTTAACGGAAAAACTTTGCTGTTAAAAGCATTTGTGGAAAATCATGCCAGTCTAGATGCAGCCTATGTGATTCTGTAAACCACAGATGAAAGTACTGAACAGAACCACTCCTAGAACTGATCGCTGTGGGACCCTACTTGATATGCCCTTCCAGCTTGATTATGAAACACTGATAACTATTCTTTGGGAATCTGAGAGAGACTTTGATTCCCCAAATCTGAAGCCAGTACGTTTTAAATGTCAGATGCCTGACAGATAAAGGTTTCAAAATACTCTATCACAGTCAGATAAGACAGACCATTTCAATTGTTCTGTCATTTTCTTCAGGTGTCCAGTTCCCCAAATGGTTTCATAATTAATCCTAAGTTAATGTAAATATTACTGCAGCAATCTGGATTTTGAGATATAGGCCCAAGGCACAGGAATAATCTAAGTAGGCTGCAAGTGTAACCACTGAAAAGATGAGGAATGAGCTCCCTAAATTCTCCTATATACATAGCAGTTTTCAAAGCACTTTACAAAATATATCATTATCCCCATTTTACATATGGGGAAACTGAGGCACTGAGCAGTGACTTACCCAAGAAGTCCCAGCTTATTTCCTTTCCCCTCATACAAGATGTAGAAGTTTTAATGATACATTGATCCAACCATGTGTTTGTTCACTGTGAATAACTGTCTTACTGAAGATGAAGGGTCCAAGTCTGATCTTATTTTATTACAGTCTCAGAATCTGAACAACTAGTCTAAAATAATTTAGAAAATGACTTACGTAGTCTCACTTTCTTATACTTTTACAGATGGTGGAATTTCAATATCCCAGCTACTTTAGCCAGATATTATTTTGAGGCTCTGAATCATTTACTCTGAAGTTTTCAACCTGAGACTTATTTAGATCTGTAGCATATCTAGTTTTTTTTTAATGGAGAAATTATACCTTCCAACATTCCATTAAATCTCCCTAACCGAATAAGACAACTACCGTATATTCCGGCGTACAAGACGACCTCTGATGTTAAAAAACATCCCCCAAAAATCGGGGGTCGTCTTGTACGCCGGGTATACATCCCAGGCGCGCCTGGGATGCCCCGCCGCCGGAGCCCCTCCGCGGCTTTGAAAGCCTCGGGGGAAGCCGGCGGCGGGGCATCCCAGGCGCACCTGGGCTGCCCCCCCGCCGGAGCCCCTCCGCAGCTTTGAAAGCCTCGGGGGAAGCTGGCGGCGGGGCATCCCAGGCGCGCCTGGGCTGCCCCCCTGCCGGAGCCCCTCCACAGCTTTGAAAGCCTCGGGGGAAGCCGGTGGCAGGGCATCCCAGGCGCGCCTGGGCTACTCCCCCGCCGGCTTCCCCCAAGGCTTTCAAAGGCGCGCCTGGGATGCCCCGCCGCTGGCTTCCCCCGAGGCTTTAAAAGCTGCTGCGGCTTTGCTCCCGGTGCCTCTGGACTGCTGGGGACCATCTCCAGCAGACCAGGGACACCGGGAGCAAAGGAGGCGGAGGGGTGCTGGGGTATAAGATGAAACCGTATCTTTTAATTAAAAAAATAGGGGGTCGTCTTATACGCCCAGTCGCCCTATACACCAGAAAATACGGTAGATATTTACTCTTGCTCAAATGTACGATGTCCATCCAGTCTTGGAGAAAGCAAACAATATTATTATTAAGGCTGTCAATTGATGTGTGTTAACGCCTGCGATTAATGTGGGGCAAGATTAACATGTTAATTTTTTTAACGCCTTAATCACAGGCTTTAATCACAAGCTCTGGTGCTTCAAAGAGGCAGTGCAAGGTGGAGCCCAGGATTAGCTAGGCAGTCCAGCTGATCCTAGGCTCCTAATGCGCTGCCTCTTTGAAGCACCGGGGCAGCACTTAAAAGGGGCAGCGCTGCACAGAGCCTGGAGTCAGCTGCGGACTCCAGCTGACCCCAGACTTCTGCGGTGTTACCTCTTGGAAACGCTGGGGCGACGTTTCCAAGGGGCAGCAAGGCACGGAGCCAGAGTCAACTGGGGACTCCAGCTGATCCTGGGATTCCTCAGCACTGCCCCTTTGAAACGCTGCCGCAGCGTTTCAAAGTGACAGCGCATGCGATTAATCGCAATTAATTTTTTAAATCACTTAACAGCTTTAATTATTATATTTTAAGTTAATACAAATCACACAAGTCAGTCAAAAAGAAAAAAACCCAAACACCGAATTGTTAGATCACAAACAGCCACTATTCACTCTCTTACACAGGAGATAGGAAAAATGGGCAATCAGTTTATGAATGATCACACTATGGCTTTTTAAAACTGTCTCTGTATACTATACAATCATTTTGTAAAAGTCCAATGAGATTTTTGGGAGATGATAGTGAGGCAGTAGACTTACCACAGGATTAAATGGCCATAACATATTTAATTAAAATAAGAATGCTAGTATCCACTGAAATCATTTTGGATTTGAAAGTACTATTCCATTTCCTGCAGGCTGCATTTTAGAAATACCTCTAATTCAGCAGCTGCATAAGACAAAAAAACTTTGCCCAACAGCTTTGTAATTTATTGTAGAATGCTGAAGGGGCTGAATTACGCCCTTGCCTTTGCTTGCCTGTCATTCGGATTTTTGTAAGGTGCAGGCTAACTCTAAAAACAAAAGGTCTTTGGGGAAACTGAACTGATACATGAGATACTGGAGAAAGCATGGGAAAACAATACAACTTTATTAATATATGCTGTTAGGATATACCAGAGATAATATGTCATCTGTGGTCTCTGCTACTGTGAAAAATGCCCTATATAGGGTTTTACCATATTAAAGAATGGTGTGACCTCACATTCCTCAGAACACAAAGACTCATTCATTGGTACCGAAAATCTCTTCAAGGGAACCTTTCCAAGAAATAGTTGAAATTGCTGGCATAGCTTAAAAGGACAATGACAAACTAGAGACATTTCTTGTGCTCTGAGGTATTTTTATTAAATACTTATAAACAACGTAGTTTAACTCTAGATTTTAGAGACATGCGATTATATGTCTTCTCTCTTTTGTACTGACCCAGGCTCTATCTTCTGCTTTTCTGGGGAGCAGAACTGGAATCTTAGTTGATATTTACACTTATTTTAAATACATACTCCTATTTACTGAGCTTCAAGAACTGCATATAGTACAGGTTTGATATAACATACCAAAGCCAGTAGCTCTATGAACAAGTAGATAGTGGGTACAGAGTTGAGTTCTACACTGAAAGCATGGATTCAACTTTTCTGTGATTTATTAAGAATACATATCCTCCCCATATTTACAGAGTACAGAGGGAGTTTTTTGAGATTTTACAAGTAAATAGTTTCATTTGTTTGAAACAAAATTAATTTGAGAATGTATTCTTTTAAGAAATTTAGCACATGGTATGAAACTTCCCCGTCCCCCAAATGATCTCAATAATAAATACTTCAATTTTTTCAAATAGCTAAAATTAATTACATCTCATGCACAAATTACATTTGAAAAAATTAGGTTATAATGAAGCTAAGTGATTAACATTTGCTATAGCTAATTGCTATGATTATATATATGGGTCTAGATAGACCGCTTACACTCTCAAAGGAGGCCATTTTAACACTGGAGAAAACTCAGCTCTTCCTCTGCAGCTTATTTGCATGCATTAATTCTGTTAATTGAAGTGAGCCAGTGATGTGACAGAAACTGGACTCATGTGACAAAAGTTCTCCGTAGCAGATCTCTTGGCCCCATCTACTGCTGCAGATTGCTTGGTCACAGGTGATTCTGGGCATGTGGTGCTCAGAAAGCTGCCTTTGCTACAATATGCTCTGAGGTGGCAATGCAGCAGAAGTCCTTATAGAACTGGTCTCCTCTTCATGTAGTGCCATTCTCTCTAATGAGGTCAGTTTCCCCCAAAACAGTCCTCTCTCCAGTGCCCCCTACTGAGGCCTATAGACACTTCTGCTTCCTCCTTCTTCCCCAAGCCTCCACTCTCTTCTCGTGACCTCTCAAAGGTTTATAGTACATATCAGTAATTTAGGATATAATACATTACTGTAATTCTCCTCAAAAACACACTGCAAACCCAGAAAATACAGCAAGGTTAAACTTTTTAAAAAAATATCAAACATGTTAAGATATGGAAATATAAGAAAGGTGCCCAAAAATCCTTAACTCCGCCATTTTAGGAAATGATAAAAATTCAAAAAATCTAATGTTTAAAGTAACCTGAGATCATAAAAACTAAAATGCCGTAATAGCAACTGTATGGTATCACTGAACTTCAATGTGTTCACCAATGGTGGTGATTTGTAGCCAGAGTAGTTTTATGTATTTTTGCTTTGAATAAACACTTCTGTGCTTATTTTTCTATGATAGATAGATAGATCTTTTAAAATGTGTATAAATATTTCAATTAAATAATTTGGAAAGAGAATGCATAGTTACAGCTTGAGTACAGATTTTTCCATAATCAGACATAATTTAGCAGACCATGTTAATAACTTAGGGTATGTCTACACTGCTACCCTAGTTCAAACTAGGGTGGCTAATGTAGGCATTTGAAGTTGCAAATGAAGCCCGGGATTTAAATATCCCGGGCCTCATTTGCATCTTGCCGGGCGCTGTCATTTTTAAATCCCTGTTAGTGCGGACTCCGTGCCCACGGCTACACGTGGCACGGAGTACGTAGTTCGAATTAGGCTCTCTTAATTTGAACTACCGTTACTCCGCGTGGCAGTGTAGACATACCCTTATCCTAAGGTTCATTACAGATAGGCTAAAAAATGGAATAGGCAACAAAATAAGTATATTTATTTTTATTTCTCTCAGGCCTTTGTGTTATAAAATACATTGGGATAAGATTTAGAAAAAGAAAAATTGTAGTTCTCTCTCCCCTCCAATCCTTTGAATTTCATAATGAACACAAAAGTGACATGAAAACCAGAAAACCATTCTGCTGCTAATAACACAATAAAACTGCTGACACCCATACCTGACACATCTTCCAAATTATTTAAACTTATCTTTTATATTAAAAAATATGTGACCATAAAACTTTGCAGAAGGAACGCAAACACTTATGTTTACCATGGCTATTTTTATTTAAACTCAAATCCTGAGCAAAGCACTTGGTCTGAGAAGCCAGACTAGGCACTGAGCAGATAAATGGAGGGCTGAGGGGAGAATCCTCACTCCACAACCTGAAGCATGGCTCCAAAGATCTTCCATAGAGGCTAACCTCAGCCCAAAGGCTGACGCAGCTAAGTGGGACTGTGACAGGGTGTAGGTGACCGGATCAATGGACTGCATGGGACCAAGCAGCCCTACCAGCCTTGCAGGGAATGCTAGGCTTGGAAGGAAATGTAAAAGGGAGAAGCTCAACTCAGCTGGTGTCAGACCTAGGAAAGCAAGCCCATAAGATGGAGGGCTGAGTTTCCACAGCCAGACCGTGGCAATGACCAAAAGCTGTGTGAGTTCAGGGAGTGGTCCGGAAGACCAACACAGTGATAAGGACTTTCACACACTGTTCACACTGTGAGGCAGATTCTCAGGTTACACACCTCTCTCCTGGTCTGCCCACATCCCACTAGCTGGGGAAGTTTCACATCCATGAGGAAGAGTCTGCATTGGTGTTCCATTTGTTTTTATTGTTTGTTAGAGTCTGAGGCCAGGTCTCCACTGGATCATAGCTTCATGAATAGTGTAGCTGGAGTCAATGTACTTTAGGTAGAATTTTCACAGCATCCTCGCTACAGGAGATACTCTCTCATGGACTTCTCCTACTCCTTGAGACCCAATGAAGTACCAGAGTCAACAGAGGTGCTATCAGATATCAATTGAGAGGGTCTTTACTAGACCTGCTAAATCAAACTCCAGGAGATCAATCTCCACAACTTTGATCTCCTGGTAAGTGGAGTCAAGCCCTGAGAGTTGGGGTGGAACACAACTTCAACATGAGTCAAAAATGGGATGGTGCTGAAAAACAAAGCAGTATATAAACAGAGGCACAACATGCAAATCACTGGAGATGATGATAATGCTCTACTCAGCTCCTGTTAGGCCTCAGTTGGACTACTGTGTCCAATTTTGGTCACTTATGTATAGAAAGGAGATAAAGAAATTGGAAAGGATCCAAAAGTAAGTGACAAAAATGACCAAAGAGATGGAGTGCAAGCCATATGAGCAAGGCTGAAGGAATTGGGCATGTTTAGTTTGGAAAAAGGGGGGCCATGATAGCAGTCTTCAAATTTTGAAAGGCTGCCATACAATAATGAAGAAAAGTTGTCCTCTCCTGCCACAGACAGCAGGACAAGAGACAGTGGGTTCAAACTACAATACTGCAGATTTACGTTCATTCTCGGGAAAAACTTCCTAGACGTAAGAACAATAGGACAATGGAATAGACTGCCTAGAAAAGTCATGGAAGTTCCTTCACTGGAGGTTTTCAGAAGGAGGCTGGAAAGCCCATCTGTCCTAGATGGTTTAGACACAAAAAATCCTGCATTTTGGAAGGGAGTTAGACTAGGTGACCTTTGTGATCCCTTCTGATCTTATGGTTCTGTGACTTAGGATGCAAGAGGAAGTACTGCTGCCTTTTCAGCCTTCTCAGGATGCTGCATGAGGTTTCAGGCATGGGCTTGGGAAGCGAGCTGAATCAAAGGATAAACCTCAGAGGTACACTGTCAACACCCCAACTAATGAAACTGTTGTAAGGAAGTTAGCACTGACTCAATCAATGCTAACTTTCCAGTCTTTCTCCTCTGTGAGGTTGAAAACTTAATTTAGGAGAGTGCTTCTAGGGCAGATAGTAAGCATTGATTTTGGAATATACAATGCAAAGATGGGTCATGAACCACTGCAGAGGCAGAGAGCCTCAATGGAGAACAAAATCCATGAATTTTGAGGTCTGGCTTACAGCTTTCCCAACAGAAGAATGTATAAATTCCACTCGCAATTTACTGCCCATTTAATGGACAACATAATCCTATATTAATAAGATCTTAGAAGAGCATTCTGAGCTCTTTGTAATGATATTAATAAGTCTTACCGGCTATCTCCATAAGCGTGGCTATATGATCACTCGATGCAAAATCCACAAACACAACTTCATTTTTAAAATGATCAATTCCTTGAAATGATAAATCCAAATGTTTTCCTTGTAGGAGTTCTTCTACTGCAGCTTTGCTTTCTAAAAAAGCACCAACTGCTCTGTGAAAACGGGAAGAAAAATCTCTATTTGTTATAGTAATAATTTAATTTATCTTACATCTTCTATCCAGGGATCTCAGAATGTTATTAATTAAGCCTTACAACACCTATATGTTACCTTACACCAATGCTATAGGTATTATTCACTGCATTTTATAGAAAGGGAAACTGAGAGACTTGCCCAGTGTCACAGAGCGCACATTTATTAATGCAATGTATCCACTACTTATTGTTCATACATCTTCCCTGCTAAACACCCTATCAGAAGTAGGCTGTTGAGAAAATACTTATTTTTCAGGAACATATGGTTGCCCTTAGCCATACTCTCCAGAAACACGAGTGCTAGAGATGTAACCTTCTGCCCAATATTATTAACAGAGCTATTTAGTCCAGGATGGGCACCAGGGAGAAGGAATCTCAGTTGTTAAAAAGGGTTCTGTCTCTAGGAATCAAACAGAGGACTTTCTGACCCCGTCTGGAAGAGTAAGCTAAAAACCCAGCATAGCTCAAACTGTAGAAGAGGTTGATCGAGAGGCAATGTCAGATTTCTTTCCAGGTGATGGTACTGAAAACATCACTGACCATGGCCACATGTTGGGCTAGCCTAGCATCAATGCAGTGCAGATCTTAGGGAAGCATGATAGGACCAATGAGGCATTTGATTGCTACACACAGTCAAAAACATTCTACAAGTAAATGTTGAGGAAACAACAAAGATATTGGAGAGCTGGTGAAAGTATGTGTGTGTCATAACCAGTTTCTGAAACTCAACATATAACTAGTTGTGTAAGGATGCATATTGCGTTGCTTTTCCTCCCACTGATTCCAACGGGACTAGGGATGTCAAGTATCAGTTAACTAATCGAGTAGTCGATGAAATTTCTATCGATTACTTGATTAGTCAGTAAGAGAGGGTACACACCCACCGCAGTTCTGCATTTTAAATGTAGTAAGAGCAAAGTACAGAGCTGCAGCAGGGTTAGTTCCCAGGGGCAGCATGAACCAGGACTGAACAGTCCTGACTCAAGCCGGCCCCAGGACTGCTGCAGCTCTGCCTCCCTTTCTTCCCACCCCCACAGTGTAGAGATGGTGCTGGGGGGAACCGGCTTTTAAGCCATCTCCCTCCTAGCATTGGCTCCTGTTTCCCTACCCTTGCTGCCTCTGATATAGAGGCAGTTGGGGAAAGGGGAAAGCAATTAGTCGATTACTCACTCAATTAGTCACTTACATCCCTAAATGGGGTCAGGATCTGGCATAAGTGTGCACCTACAGAATTTAAAATGGGGTGGGGAAACTTTTTTGGGTCAGGGGCCACTGACACACAGAAAAATCAGTCAGGGGCTGCACATAAGTGAAAAGCAAAGTGAGAAGCCCCTTACTGAGAAGGAGAAAGACTCCCCACATTCCCTTTGCACACCAGACTTAAGGGGGCCCAGGCTAGTAGATTTTGTGTGCTTCATCCCTAGGGGTAGGTAGCAAGGGGGTCTGGAGCTCCAGCATGGGCTCCCCAATGCTGAGCCTCAAGGGCCAGATCCAGGCAAGCCAGGGGACGCATCCAACCCCTGGGCCTGAGGTTTAAAATTTTCAAATGCACGTTTAGTACTCAGCCAATATTAACTCCTATGGCCAGATCCAAGCATTGGGCACATCTTTAAGGAAATCTCATTAATACTGGCTCCTTCTGTCTCTGTTCTAGCCATATAGCTCTGCTTCTTGCCTTAAATTAACTGAGCCTGTGACAATTATCATCAGTCAACAGGAGAGTTTCAATTTGAAAATCAGACCTAAAATCCAGAAAATTATTTCCCTACTATTGGTGAAAGTAATAATTAAAATAGTAACTTAACGATTGAAGGCATTTTTTTTTTTGGTTTGCTTATGTTGTGTACTGTCAGTTTCATTGTTTTCTTTTGTGATTCATTTGTCAGTTTTTCCATTTTTGTGTCTCTTTCAGAAAGCAACAGAGATGATTTTTTTAAATTAGAAAATGTAAAACCACCGAATATTATTTAACTCATTTTTTAAAATACAGGTAGTCCCCAGGTTACGTACAAGATAGGGACTGTAGGTTTGTTGGTTGAATTTGTATGTAAGTCGGAACTGGTACATATTGTAGGGGAAACTCTAGCCAAACATTTCTCCAGAGCTCAGTTTTATTCTCCCACACTTCACTTCCCTCAGTCCTTTATTCTCAAGCTGAGGTGTCTGCTGAGAAAAGCCGCTCCGCGTCTCCCTGGTCTGCTGGGGAGGAGGGCTAGCTTCGCGTCTCCCTGGTCTGCTGGGGGGAAGCAGCTAGTGTGGGGTTGCCTCACCCCGTTTGTAAGTAGGGATCCGATGCAAGTCGGATCCATGTAACAAGGGGACTGCCTGTAGTCTGTTTCTTAAATAGATAATGTCTTCCTGCCATGGGGGCGGGGGACTGGGCTCGATGACCTCTCGAGGTCCCTTCCACTCCTAGTAGTCTATGATTCTATGATTCTTTTTAATTCCTGTACATCACATCTAATAAGAATTGCTTACTGTGTATAGGCAGCTGTGCATTTGCATACATTATAAATTTATTCTTTAAAATGAGTATTTTTCAACTATGCATTGCTCATTGAAGTACTACAGAATGATGATGCTAAATGTGAAATTTCAAAGGACAGTTTTGTGATATCTCACAAAAAAATGGGGATTGGTGTCACTTGCCATTTTGCTATTGGGAGTATGGGTATTTTTGTTCTCTCTTTCAACAGCTGTTTTGCTCAAACTTCCCAGAAATATTCAGTGTACTGGCCAAATTCCAACTTCGATACTTAACATTCTGATTCCCTAATTTGTCCTGAAATTTCAACTGAACATGGCATTCTACTTCACCTCCTATCCTAAATTACTGCATAAAGTTACTGTGTTCTGTTAAACAGATGCTGCATTTCACTCCAGTGGTGTTTCATTGCTGCTTGAAAGGATCCTTTGTAATAGTTTGCATAGCACAGCAATAAGTCTACAAAGCACTTTGGGCGCCTTTGGGATAGGAATCATTATTACTTTCCTTACTTTATCTTGTTGATGAGAGGAAATAAGTAGCATGTACATATCAGAATAAATGTATGCTTTAGTTGAGAAGCAAGATCTGTTAGCATTTTAATAATCATTTTCATTAGACAGTTGCATGTACGTGACATAACTACACTTATCTTGAAAAGACCTTCAGATTCATGGTAGTAAAGAGAAAGCAACGAGTACATTTTTAGAGTCATGACAGCAATAAAACATAAAACCTCAGTGATAGAAGTTGTACTGTGTGTGGCATTCCTAACTTACTGCAGTGACATATTCTCTTAACTATTGTCAATAAAATATTAGTTTATTTCACCAATAGGATGTAGACTTTATAGTCACTAGATGGCAGCAATTACCTGCAAAATAAATATATTATTAGGCTATATCTATAGTGTACACCACTGATAGCACTGTGCAGGGAACACGTAGCTACACTCCGCAATAAAAAGCAGGCTGTGTCCAGAACCGGTGTGAAGCTATATATATCAGTGAAAGGCCCTGACAGTGAGGAGACAGCAAGAAAAAGTTCTAGCAGCTCCCCCACATCAGAGCTTTTTATCCACACAGCTGGAGTTTTTTACTGTTGTAGAGAGAGCCTCTGGAAATACCCTGTAGCAGAGAGAGGCTCCAGCAGGGGTGATCCTTTCCCCACTGCCTCTCCCCTGCCAAAACATTCCTCTGTTGCTGGAGTGTTTCCCTGTGGTAAGGAAAAACTCCAGCAATTCCCAACAGTAGGACAGACTCCAGTAGTGGGACATTATGCTGCTAAAAAGTACTAGTGTGGTAGGAGGCGGCACTGCTTAGATATGTAAAAAAGGTATGTAAGGTATATACCTTGAGGGTTCAGGCATGTCTTTACTCACCTATAACATCTCTCACTGTCTGTGTTGCTATTTATACCCACACATGCAGTGTATGTACTCCATACACCAGGGTAGGGCAAGATGCAGCCTGGGGGCCAGATCCGACTAACACCTAACACTTTGATCTGACTCATAGACTGCATCTGGCTGCTTTCTATATATATCCTGCTTGCTTGTGCCATCGAATTTCCAAGCAGTGGCTCAGGCAGCAGGTCCTATTTCAATGGCTCATGGCTCGCAATTGAGGTGCTACCCCAACAGGGGCCAGAGCCGTAAGCCCTTTAAATAGCTGCAGCAACCCTTGGCAGCTGCCAGGCAACACAACAGCAGCGGAGCCGTGAGCCTTTTGCTCTGTTTTTAATTCAAAGCCTCTGGCCACAGACAACTCTAGGGAAGAGACAAGTTTTCCACCGTGCGCCCTTCCTCCTCAAGCCCCACCCTTCTGGGGGTAGAACCAATCCGTGACCACGTACCATTTACATACCAATATTCATTAAGTGGCTCCCCATCAAAAATTATTGCCCACCCCGACCTAGAAGAAAAACAAAAAGCAGTTGTGAGCCAGCACAGAAAACTACTACCTCTGCTGTCTCAAAACACAAAGGGAAATGAAAAACCAGGACTGAAGAGGAGTGGCAGAACTGGTCGTGTATGGATACCTCTACCTGAATAAAGAATTGTAACATAGTGAGAGAACTGAAACACTTTCATGTCTCTCAGGGTTCACTGCAAACTTTAGCTTGAACTCAGAATTAAACTGCTACGAATGCGCCAGATTATGTTATTGTGAACAAGTAGAGATATATGATCAGTCTCAGGAAATTTAGCATTAATGTTACCCTTTATACATGGACATAAAAATGGGTCTTCCTCCCTTAACCCCCATAAAACAAAAGAAACAGATCTTTAATGTACATAATTTAACAGCAACATACTTACATGCCAACTTCTTCTTCACTTGATAAATGCATTATTAACAGGGTGACATGTAAAGAACCATGATGAACCATTGCTTGGGAAAGCCTGTGATCCTTTTGTACTAATGTGTCTTGGACAGCCTGAATACCTGTTGTAATCTAAAAACCAGAAACACAAAAACAAAACTAGTCATTTTATTTCGTTATCCCACAATACAAGCAAGCAAGAAAACAAACTCACTAAAATCAGATACAGGTATTGACATAAGAACTGTTGAACAGACACAAGTTTCAACATCTTCTTGATAGAGTTTTGTTACTCTGCCTGAATAAACTCAAAATGGGTAGGAATTAATGGAGTTATTAGAGTATGGCTGGACATCCCAGAATCATGGCTCAATATTAACTTGTCCTCAGCTGAAGCCTGATAATTCCCCAAATAGTTTACGGCGGTGACTCTCAACCTTTCTAAACTATTGTACCATCATGTATCATCTCCCTTAAAAACTACTTGCTTATAAAATCAGATGTAAAAATACAGCATATTATTATTGAAAAATTACTTACTTTCTCATTTTACCATATAATTATAAAATAAATCAAATGGAATATAAACTTACTTACACTTCAGTGTATAATATATACAGCAGTATAAACAGTCATTGTATGAATTTTTAGTTCGTGCTGACTTTGCTAGTGTTTTTTATATAGCCATTGTAAAACTAAGCATATATTTACATTTTTGTACCCCCTAAAAGACCTCTTCCAAACCACTTGGAGTACATGTGCCCTGACTCAGAACCACTGGTTTAAGTTGCTGCACTCTTCCCCAGTGTTTTGCTGTCAACATCCCAAATTAGAGGCTTCTGCCAAGATTTTGTATGTATCGCATAGATGAGAATTAAGTAAATAATGTATTGGACCATTTGAGTTACAACTCCTGATTTATTTGACGAGAAAACTAGAACTGACCCATTCTTCAAATACATTTTCAGGAGTTTCTTTATACAGAATATTGTTACCTGCTGTTATTAAAATATTGTCAATCTACCTGTTTAAAAAGAAGAGTTAGCTTAATTTTGTCATTCTATCAGTAATTACACAAAGAAATGCTTGCATGCTAAATTTTTCCAACAGTCTTTATTTCACATGAAAGTATAATAATCACGGTTATTAGAAAAAATAGCTACAAAGCAAAATAATAATTTCAGTGCAAGTCAAATCAAATATAGCTGATGTAAAATCATCTTGAGTATTTGGTAAAATGAGTAATTTCCTGAACGAAACTAGGTGAATTATAAACAGAATATCATCTATCAAACACTACAGCCAAGCCAGCCTTAGTGCAAATCACCTAAAAGAACCAATTTAGAAGACCTCAAAATCGTTTTGAAATCTATAAATTAAAGTTGTACAAAATGGATGTGTGCTGCGTGCATGTGTATATATATATACATACATACAAACGCATGCACACACACCAAATTTTCATAAGAACAGTCTTCTTTTGAATTAAAAAGGGAAAAATCCTTACCATGTAAATCTTTGCCTCTCGCTTTATATTAAAACCCTTATTGATGCTGAAAACCCTCTCACAATAAAAATGAGAGTTGTGAGCATTCAGCAACATTCATGCTCAGAGCCTTACACAAGCTCTGCCACATAAGAGTCTTGTCTTTATGTGCCATGAACCTTCTATGACAGCATATAAATCAGTAATAAATTACAACAGAAGTGGAGTGACAGCAAGGAAAGAGGAGAAAAATAGCATGCCTGGTAAGGTCCAAAACTCCTGAAGTTCTGTGGTCAGCTCCTATTTAACTCCTTTTGTAACTAAACTGATTCTTTGAGTCAGAGACTGTGTTTAAAGGTTCCTAAAATATATGTGTGCAGTCCCTACTCCAGAAGGTCAGTTACCACAACACAGTGTCTCGTGGATGGCAAAAAGCACTAAAGGACCCCCTTTGGGGGAGAAATAGAATCAATCAGTATTTCTTAGGTTCCAGTCCTTCAAGCACTTATAAATCCATGCATGTAACTCACATGCGCAGTCCAAATCAATGGGAATATTCAGGATCATGTGCAGAATTGGGGTCACTGGATTGTAGCCAGAGTTTGTCTGAGGTATACTGTGCCCCACTTTATTTTTAACTGAAACCAATCAGCATTAAAAAGTGCTCTCTCTCTTGCTTACTTACTCACACCTCATTTGACAAGATACTATTCTACTCAAAGCACATCAGACTTTAATATTCCATCTAACCTAGAGTACATTGTAAATTATTTTAAAAGCAAATTTCAGGGTAAAATAATTGTTATAATAGCTGTGGTCCGCCGATTATATTGACATATTGATTCTGATCCTGCACTTGGCTCTACTGATTTTAGTGAGACTGTGCATGGGCGCAGAGGTTTATGCAATCAGTTGTAGAATGAGAAATATAATCAAGCATTGCTACTAGAACTGAAATATTAGAGAGATAATAATAGGTATATGTAAAACCACATGATATACCTATAAATGCTTCTTTTTAGACAATAAGGACGTAACAAGTTTACAAGTTTTGGATTGAATTGTTTTGTTCACCATGAATTATACAGCAAATTAGATAAAGTCCATGTTTTAAAGAAAAACAGTCTAAATGAAACTAGTCGACTTCATAAAATGAGTGAAGGTGGTTTCATGTACTATACACCTACCCTCAGTCCTCTTACAATTTTGTGGATTTACAATCACACTTTTCACAGCAGACTTAGGACCCCATTGCCACCCTTACTTCTGTATTGCTGCTGCCACCTAGGGCTGATCTCTCTAATTGAGGGATTTGGGGTGGGGCAGCAAGGAGAGGAGAGCCTGAGCTAGGTCTACCTCCCAATGAATCAGGGTTGCCAACTCTCCCAGACCAGATGCCATTGCCACAAATGGCACCCAGTCAGGAGAATTGATTACTCTATGATGAGTGAATGGGAGGAGAGGTGAAGGACTAGATAGGGAGAGAGCTCAAGTCCAGGTGGCAGGGTCCAGGTGTCTCCTTCACCTCTGCCTCAGGGGTATGCATGGTACATCTATATAAGCCCTAGTCACAGATGTTAGGGGCAAACAGCCAGAGTGCTTAAAAAAATACAGCTCACACCTCCCTTGACGCATTTCTGTGCCTTCAATGGGAGGCCCATCTCATAGTTTGAGAACTGCTGCTTTATAGGCTAAATATTGCTTGCCTTACTCATTCATTTTGAAGGAATATTTCCCTTAGAAAAAGAGAAAAAGAGAAAAAGAATGTCACCTTTGGGTTTGTAATTGGAATAGAAATGAAATAGTTTGGACGATCTTGCTTTTTCTTCTTTGTTTGACTGTCTTCTTCAGTCTTCCTTCCAGTAGTTTTCTTTGTCTTCTTTTTTAAATATATTTCAAATGTACTAGTGACTGGGGGAGAAGGAAGACAAAACTGTTTAAGATTAAGAAAAAATATACACAATATGAAATACAACACCCCTTGAGCCATTTAAAGGTACTATATATCATTGAAAGGCCCTGATTTTTACTATGTTTTCAAATATAAAATACATATACAGAATTAGGAGTTGTAAGTAGAAGAGTCTTCTTTTAGACAATGGGACAGAAATTTTCTAAATGTTTAAGTATTTGCAGAATTGAGCTTAATAAGAATGTAACTATATGGCCAACTCTGCAAATTAGTTCACATGGTTTTGTTTAAGTGGTGAGATCTGCCTGCATTGGCCAACTAGCAGAGAAGGGTCTAAATGTTTGATCTACATACGTTTACACAAATTTGTAGTATACTTACTGCCAAATTCATCTCTACTATCTGCATTGGCAAATGGCATTTCTGCCATCAAACAATCCATGGAGTCTGGAGGAGTTTTTAACCCTTTTCTTCTTTTTGTTCTTTTCTTTTGAACAATTTTTTGTCCCTGCACATTTTCCAACCAATCTGGAATACATTTAAAATAACACAGTTAGTCTTAAAATTCAAATTTGAGGCAATACATGTAGTATAAATGTTCCTCTCTACTCTATCAGTCAAATTACTCTCTCCCATTTCATGCATTTTTTTCCTGCTTCAACTAAATGTGCTTAATCACATTTGGACCTCAATCCTGATCTTACGTTACAAAGAAGTAAAGGTGTGTATAAGTGCATTTATAGCCATGTACGCTGGCTCCATTTAATCTTGTTCAGTCCTAAGGAAAGGTCTGGCAACATCCATGGTGAGTCCTGGACCAGAAAGGTTCAACCTGTAGTAACAACTTAAAGTTTGTTCTTTTCACACTCACAGAAAGCAGTTGTGTTTTGTATTTCAGAATATTTGTGTGTTCCAGCATGGGGTAGCTTCCGGAACCAATGTGAGCCGGGAGTGAGCTGAGCTGCCTGCCCACCGGTTGGTTCCTAATATACTTTAAAAGCAGAGCTGCGCAGGAGTAGGTCCTGGACCTAGTGCGAGCTGGGTCTGAGCCAGGCTAAGTGCCTGCCCTGCTCCTAAAACACTTTAAATGCAGAGCCACAGAGGGGGTAGCTACCGGACCGGGTACAAGCCTAGACCGAGTGCTATCCCTTATCTTTTAATCAAGTAGTTGACAAAATGTTTGTCAACTGCATGATTAATGAATTACATGCTTCTTAATATCCCTAATACCCGCTGAATTGGTTGGATTCTTACTTGTGACCTAAAGGGACAAAAAGACTCTGAACATAGATAATGATGTCATGAGACATCTAATCCTCTTGATAAGGGTTAATGTTACATCTTCAACAAGTGTTAAGTTTCTCTTCTAGAAAGATAAGATTTTTTAAAATCAAATTCTTACTTTTTTGGACCTTACATTGTCATGGTGTTAGCAAACTCTTATTTGATCAAGAATTTTAAAATTGTTGTTCTTAAAGTGCCAACTTCTGCAGTCACGTGATTATATGAGGATCCTGGCTTTAATTTTTAAACAAGCAATTTTCTAGCCTTCATTGTTAAAGAGATGGCTGAGAAATACCTGGATCAAATTTCCAGGGTTATCCTAAAGACTCATACCAAAAGGCGAATACAAAGAACTTTCAATATGTATTACTTTTTTTAAAAAAGTTATTATTTTAGCCTCTTTCAAGATTTGAGGGGTCAGACTAATTTTTAATACAACTAGCCAGCAATTTCCCCTCCTTACACACACAGCAAGCATTTCCCACACAATGCTCTATTTTCTTCAAAAAATGCCATAGGTGTCCCTATCTTGTTCTTAAAGTGAAAGCAGCCGTTAAACAAAGTGACTAAAAATACAATAAAACAAATATCCAACTCCACCTTAGTGTGACCTATTAATTTGTTCTAAGGTCTGTGCACTAAACTTTCCTATATAGGCCATAAATCAGAACTGAACCCATAGCCCTAAGGCAGGCAACATGGACTTCAACCATTATAACTATAGGAATACTTGAAACGTGCAGTTATCCTCTGTGAGGAGCAGCGGAGAGAAAATGTAATGCGGTGTCTGTACGCACTGGCCCTTTAAGGGTTAAAACCCAGCCCTTGAGGTGTATAAATAAGGGCTCCTGGCGGGGCAGAGACTGACTCATTCTTGCTCCAGCTGTGCAGTAGAAGGGACCTAGCTGCCAGAGCAGCTAGAGGCTTCCTGACGTACAGCAAAGCTGGGGAAGCTCTGGCCAGGCAAGATCCCAGGCTCTGGGGCCTGAAGCAAGGCCTGAAGGCGCTAGGGCTCCAGATAGCCAGGACAGGCAAAGGCCGTAGGTCCATGCCCCCTTGCCAATGATGAATGGCCATTTCAGACTGAAGTTTGTCCCTCTGGCAGGGGATAGATGAAAGTTGGTAGTGGGTCACTGAGACAAGGTAGGCATAGGGGGTTGTGGAGAGGACCTGAGTGTGGAGACACTGCAGTACCCAGAGGGGAGGATGCCATAGTCCAGGAGGGACGTGGGTCCTAACACAAGTTGGTGGAGCCATTAACAGGTAACAGCAGGCGAGACACTGGCCAGAAGGAGGCACTCCAGCACGAGGCACTGTGGCAATTAGTCCTGCCATATTAGAGAACAATTTTAAAATCATTAGATTACATAACTGTGAATTAGAAGCTGAAGGTTGAGCACGAGGATTCTATCCCTGGCTCTATGAGTAGGGGTTAGGATATTGATTAAAGACAGCATAAAAACGCCTCGTTTGAGTAACCTGCATGACTAAACCTGGCATCACTGATTCTAAAAGCCTGAGATTGGGTTAAAGAACAATGTATATAAGCAGGGAGGGAGCAGCGGACAAATCAACCTCTCTAGTCTAGTTGCTAAAGAAGGATAAAGATCCACACTGCTTGGCATGGGTACTGGGCATACATAATAAACAAACATAATTTGGCCCACTACACCTGAAAGGCAGCATAGGTCGATGAAACTTAGGACTGTTGTATCAACATTGCTCACGGTGCCTTCTCTACAATCTTTTGTCTATAAAATGGGTAAATAATTGCCTCACTTTAGAGATCAGACACCTGGGTTAATAAAACTTGGGAAGTGCACAGAAGTATTAAGAACAGTCAGTAGAAGTCCTAGAATTAGAATCCCTAGGCTATGTCTACACTGTCCCCATTTTGCGCAAAAAATATGCAAATGAGGCAAAGCATGGAATATTGCCATGCCTCATTTGCATCATTAATTAGGCTGTGTTTTGGCACAAGAGGCTTTTGCACAAAAAAATGCGGAAGAAAAGCTCTTGCGCAGGAGGGGGGGTTTGTGCAAAAAGGAGCCATCTACACAGCTTCTTTTTGCGCAAAAGCCTCTTGCACAAAAGCGGCTGCTAATTAATTATGAAAATGAAACAGGGCGATATTCCACACCACGCTTCATTTGCATAAGCTTTTCCAGAAGAAGGCTACAGTGAAGCCATAGCCCTAGTGTCTTAGCTTGCACCTTTCCCTACTAAACACTCTGTGTGGAAAGAGTCTCTTTCTGAAATGTGAGTCATTTTATTACTTGTGCAGAAGCACATAACAGACTTTGAAAATGCATGAAATACATAAGCTAAGTTAACAGACCATTCAAATATAATTAATGAGCAACAGGAAAATTTAAAATTTCCTATTACTTGTCAATCACTAAAGTGTTTGAAATTAAGAATTTTGAAAGCTGTACATAGGGAGCCAGTATAAATCACAATTCACTTGTCTCCACTTAAAAGTATTGCTTTTCATTTAAGAATTATAAGTTCAGTTTCCAAACATCTTTTGTGAAGTACAGGTGGTCAGACATCAAGCCAACAGGATAATGAAAAGGTCAGCCTAATCAGGGATTTGTAATAATTTTTTTTTCCAGACTTACTAATTATGCAACATAAATTTATCCACAGGTCATGTGTACCTATGTTTGCTTCAGACTTTCATTTTATTCTAGCATTATGCATATCTAATTATATCTTCTAAAACATGTAAAACTGAAACCGCCTTTTCCATCTTTCAATAACTGTGCACAAAAGCAAGCATCCTACAGAATTCTCCTGGGAAAACCCCATATTACAATGGTGTTAGTGTACTGGAAAATAAATGTATGTCAGAATTGCAGTTTAGCAAAGGACACCTCATTACCACAGACAAGCACATTTTCAAAATTCCACTGGTAACTAATGCAGATATTCCAAATCTAACCCTAGAGGGAAATTTGGCAATGAACATCCAGATTATGTTCTTGTGGCATGCAAAACAAGCACTGATTTAACAAATATAATGTAACAAATCTGATCTGGGTTATTAGGATACTATACACTGTTTCTTAGATATCTCATCCCTAGTGCTAGGGAAGATAAGACACTTGATTAAGTATTAATTGGTTTCAGCATAGGGGAGGAGGGGAAAATCACAAGGTAAACTGTGATCTGAGTACTTATACTGTCAAGTTATTGAACTGGATGTTAAATGACTAATGAAAAAAGTCCTGAAGAAGAGTTCTGTGTAAGTTCAAAAGCTTGTCTCTCTCACCAACGTACACTGGTCCAATAAAAGATTCTCTCACTCACCTTATTTCTCTTTAAAAAACAAAAAGACCTTCGGGAGCTTGCCTGCTGGCCTAATGAACATGAAGAAGAGAAAGAAAACTTTTTCTCTGAGCCTTGTTTGAACAATATTTTATTTAATATTTAACATAGCCTGTGATAGGATTCAGAAGCTAATCAAGATGGGGCTCTCTTGCAGGAGGTGTACAAACCTATAGAAAATGATAAACCCTGCCTCAAGAAGATTACAATCTAAAGGGCAAAAAATAACCAGTAAAGGAAACAAACAAGCAGATGAAGCTGTCTAAGAGGGACTTGGGTTAACAAAAATAACAGGATATAAATAATACTTAAAACAGTTGTGACCAATAACTGTATTTAATTTGAAATATATTTAAACTAAAGGATTTCCTTTAAGAACTCTCTGGGAGCCTGATGTATATTTATTAGTTCTACAAACTGGGTGGGCATTTGCAGTAGGAATAAGAGATCCTCCGGAAAAGGGCTTTTTTCCGGAGGATCGGGGTCAGTGTAGACGCTCTTTTCCGGCTTTTCTAAAAGCCGGAAAAAAGCGGCGGACATTTTTATTTAAATGCCGCGGGGGATATTTAAATCCCCCGCAGATTTCCCTATTACGACCTGTAAAATTAGCATGCCCCTTTCGGAAAAGGGGCCAGTGTAGACGTAGCCCTACTGAGGAAATATCAGGTCAAATGGTAGTCAACTGATGGATCATGCTTAGTTAAGGATATGGTGAAACTGATAACTATTACAATACAATTCTCTCATTCTACTACTTAAGTGAAGTCTGATTACAATAGACCAGAAGTTAGGGACACAAGTGAAACTACCTTCATGAGCACAAATCACCTTTTTCATAATTTATTTGTGACTCAGCATGTTTCATCCAAACTTTCTAATATAAAAATGAGAGAATCTTTTAGTGGAACAAAGAAGCACATCTGAATTTAAAATGGGCAAGTTAAGCTTTCTTATTCCTCCAATCACCTAAAATGCACTATGGCTAACAAAAGGAATATGAGGAGGCAGGGACAGCATATATTTGAATATATCTTACTGCATTTCTGTTCCACTCCTTTTCAAAGCAACACCAGCCCTGATAGTCCAGAGGGTTGAGCACCCTTCTGAGAGAAAGGGAGAGAACAAAGTTCAAGTTCCTACTCAACTTCAGGCTAAAGGGGGAATAGAACAGGGGTCTCTCACATCCTGGATGAGTGCTCTAAACACTTGGACAAAGTGGGGATGGGAACTGTAACACTTCCTTCCCTGGGGTTTTGTGCAGGGCCTGATCTAGTTGGTGTTCTAAAAGCAGCTTACCCAACTGAGCATTAAGCTAAGACAGGCAGAGAAACAACTAGCTTGAGGATTCTGCTTGGGCTTAGGCATGAACAGGGTGCTGGACATCAGGTCTGTGGCATTTATATGCATGCTCATTGGCAGATTTTTAGCTGCATTTTGAAATTTTATCAATAAACATTTCAGGACCTAAGGACTTTAGGTGTCCAGTGTGTGGTGGCAGCTAAGCAAGGATTTTGAGGATTTAAATGTTTTTGTAGATCTAGCCCATAGTGTTTAAATTTGCCCCCTTTCTGCAGAAAAGGATGAAGATATATGTTAATGTTTAAACTCTATGTATAGTTTTTACAATTAGATACAATTGTATCTATCTATGGCAGGCCTGGGCAAAATACAGTCCGCGGGCTGGTTCCAGCCACTGGATCTGGCCTGTGGACACTGCAGGGAGCCCCAGGCAGGCTCCCCGCATGCCTTCCCCACCTGCACGCCACTCAGGAAAGCAGCTACGGAGCCATTTCTCTTTAAAACTGTGAGCTTGGAGAGGAGGGGGGGAGGCTTCATGTGCTGCCCTTGCCCCATCACAATTCCATTAGCTGGTTTCTGGGAGCTGCCTGTTTGAATAACAGGCATCACAAGAAGCACATGGGCCACCTCTGCCCCTGGGCTCATAGTTATTCACACAAGCACATGTCCCTGAAGCCTGGGTGGGGGTAGGGCAGGCTCACTGCCTTCCTGAGAAATGTGCTGGGCTGCTGGCTGGGAGTCACTCAAGTAAGTCTCCGAGCCAGAGCCTGCCTCTGGCACCCAACCCTCCCTTCCCCAACCTTCTGCCCTCCACTCCTTCCCCCCCTATTCCACATACCTAAGCCCTCTGTCTTCCTCCTGCATCCATATATGCAAAAGCGCTCAGTGGTCAAAAATCTGCTGCCCCTTATTTGTCCACTCAGCCACTTCTCTGAATTAAAGTTACTTTAAATCATCTAATGAATAGCTGTACAGTCCAGTGCCCCAGATCATAACTGCCTCCCTCATCCAAACTCCCTCCCAGACCCCACTCTCCCTCCTGCACCCCAGTCTCTTCACCAAGCTCCCTTCTGCACTTAACCTCCATCTCAGACCCCACACCTCCTCCATTAATATCATGTAAGAGTGCGACCCTTGACCATTTTCCAAAATCTTGGAGTGGCCCCAATAAAAAAATTATTGCCCACCTCTGGTCTATGGTTATTGTTTATGCATTATTAACATTACAGTCAAACTGTGAAAGCTATGAATATTTTCCCTTGGCCATAAGCTAGGCAAAGGGGCTGCACTGTTGTCCTGCAAAGAGTTTACAACACTATTTTTGTAGTGTAGATAACAAAAATGTGTAGGTGTAACCACTGGGGCTGGAGCAACTCCCCTGCCTGTAATTGGCAAGGGACTGGCTCCGGCTGCCGTAGACTAGGCTGCTCCCATAGGGACACCAGAGCATCCCTTGCCTGTGCAGTGCCCTGTCCTCTTGCAGGCAAGAGTTGCTCTGGCCTGACTAGAGCAGCCCTTGCCTGTGGCAGGAACAAAGAAGGCATTCCAGCCCCTCCCTGCTCACCCCCTCTTTAATTGGTTAACAGGTTAAACAATGTTTAATCTGTTAGCCAATTAAACAGGATTTTACATCCCTAATAGATAGGATATAGCTGTGTATAACTGGTAAAGATCATCTTCCATCCTCTCAGTTGCCTGCTGGAAAAAATATACCAATGTTTATTGTCCCACATTCATGCTGCCATTATGTGCAAATGTCATCTTTGCTAAAATACTACAGGTGGGGATTTTCTTACACTGATCTGACAGCCTGGTTGCCTGAGTTAGTAAATGTTGATGCATCTAAAAGATCATACAGCGTTAAAAGCTGGCATGTGGACACAACTCTGCCTGTTGTATTCAGTTAGATGAGTCGTGCATTCACTATAACAATAAGGCTGTACTTATCTATGTAGCCTTAAGGCTTGTCTACACTTAGTGGGAGATTGATGCTACTTTGATCCTACAGGGTTGATCTAGCTGCTATACTGAAGACCCTCTAAATAGACTACTGGTCACTTTCTTGTGAACGCTTCTATAAGGGAAGTTGAAGGGACACTTTTTCTCCCCATCAACCTCCCACGGTGAACTTGACCTAAGTAGGTCTACTCCAGTTATGGTATTCACACGGATTGACTTAAATAAATTAGATCAACTTTGCTCCATACTGTACGCCTGCTCTTTAATTTCTTTCTATCCTCATAGACAGGAAGGGGAGATGATGTTGCTCTACATGTCGCTCTTTCTCCCTCCTGTTTTACAGGAAGTAAGATGGTGTTGTGTTTACTAGTAGAACTCATGTGGGCTCATTCATTACTCTGCCCTAGCTCTTCCGAATGACACCACCTCCCTTAAATCTCTTGTCAGTTCACCAACCGCAAAGAAAAGGCTAAAACTGTCTTTGGCTACTGTCTATTTACAATGTGAGCTCCCAAGAGCAGAGATTGTCACTACGGCGCCGACCATGGGGGCGGTGACTCTATCACGAGGACAGCACGGACAAAAGGACTTGGCTGCGCATTGACGCCGCCCTTCCCTCCGAGCGACGTGGGAAAGGGGCTCTCGTGCGGCGCAAACACACAGGCCGGGTTAAGCGGGGCTGGTTCCCCAGGCGGGCCTGGCCCGGGAAGGGGGAGCCGGGAGCGCGGCTGGGCAGGCAGGCGGCCGCTTAACGCCAGCCTGGGCCTGGGCTCAGCAGAGCTGGCCGCGAAACACGGGCCGGGACTGGGGCGGGGCAGAGCCTGGCTGCGCACGGGACCCACCCCCCGGCCGCCTGCTCACCATGCTCCAGGGACTCGCCAGCTCCGGGGGGAAGGTCCCCGCCGGCTGCCCCCGGCCCCTGCGCCGCCTCCCCGCCCTGCGCCATGGAGCGGCCCGGGCCCAGCCCCCCGGCGGCCGCCGCCGCTGCCCGCCGCTCCCCCCAGCCGGGTGGCGGCGCCCTTTGTCGCGGGGCGGGGTCGGCGGCCGCTCCCCACAGCCGGGCGGGATGGAGCCGGAGGCTCGACAGCAGCCTCCGCATGACCGGAGGACGGGGGCGAAATTCGTGCCCAGCTACGGGACGGGACAGGGGCCAAACTGGGCCACCGCGCCCCGTGGGGAGCGAAGGGGCGACACCCGCGGCAGAGAGGCTGGAATGAGGCTCCCGGGGACTACAACTCCCAGCGGGCCGTGCTGTTCACGCCGAGAATGCCGCCCCCGCGCCTTGCACGCCGGGATCGGAGCCCTTGTTTGGCGGCGTGCGTGTGTCCGTGGGAGGGGCCGAGCACCGCGTTGTGCCTCAATAGGAATGGGGAGGGGGCTGGGAGATCGAGCGGAAGGAACCAACCAGCAGGATCAAGCCGGGGGGGGGGGGAGCTCCATGCGCTTAGCCTCAAGCCCCTCAGCACCAGGCACGTGGGCAGAGTCTGAGCATCGCCCGTGCCACGTGACCGTGCGGAGGCTGCTGCTGGGGGAGGCTGATGCCCGGGACTGAGGCTCGTGCACAGCCCACTCCCCCCCCCCCCCGCATTTTGAGCTAAGTGGCAGGGGCCCTGCCCGGAGGAGGGCGGAGATGTGCTCTGTGGCGGGGAGCCTGCCCTGCAGTCACCCGTCCTGTCCCGCGGGGCTGGTTCAAAGTCCTGCTCCAGCTAATGAGCCCGCCCCCGCTACGGGCGCTTGGCCTGGCCACGTCTGCATTAGTAAAGACACTGTTGGCTTGCGGGCTTCCAAGGAACGGGGCTTTTCCTCTAAAGTTTCTCTGTGTAGGCTGTGTCAGTAACAAACTCCTGGCCTCATGCAAATAAGAAATTTTCTCCGGGGGGGGGGGGGGGGGTTAGCAGTGTTTGTATCTGCAAAAGTAGTGATGAGTCCTGTGGCACATTAAAGATTAACAGATTTAGTTGACTATTAGCTTTCATGGGTCAAAACCACTTGTTCAGGTACATGGCATGGAAATTGCTCCCTCTCTCTGATTTCCACTCATGCATCTGACCAAGTGGTTTTGATCTACAAACGCTTATGCTCAAATAAATTTTCTTAAGGTGCCCCAAGACTCCTTGATGTTTATGAACATTTTTGTTTGTACATTGGGCAGTTTGGAGTTTCCGCTAAACAAAATGTATTTGAAGCATAAATGTACTACCTGGAGGATCAAATGGACATTTAATGGGTTTCATAACAGTTGTAGAGGCATGCATTACATATGTAGGAGAAGTAAAACTGAATTTAACAGCTACCCTTGAATTATGTTTGGAGTTCAAACAAACCCAGGCACAAAAATACAAGGAAAGGAGCTGAGCTAAGGTATCTGGAAACAAAAAGTACATTAGGTGGAGTTAATTACAGTTCATATAACACTCCCTCAGAAGAGATGGGACCTGGTTAAGGTGGTAGGCATCCTTCTGAAGAATATGAAACAATTACTAAGATAACCAGCAGGGTTTTATAAATGCTTCTAGCCTTCAGCTCCAAGTTAAGGTATATCTACACTGAAAAATAAATTGTTGAGGCAGCATGTCTCAGAGGCCAGTTCCACTGACAGGGACTTCCTGGGGTTCTGCAAGAAGGCTAAAAATTGTAATGTTGAGGTTTCCACTTGGGCTGATGCTGAGTTTCAGAGCTTGGGCTCCAGCTCCAATAGGAACAGTTACACTGTTATTTTTAGCCTTGTAGTTCTAGCCTTGTAATTCCCAGTCAATTGACCCAGGCTCTGAAATAAGGATTTAATTAGCAGTTAATTGACTAGTCAAGTAGTCAATAGAATTTCCATCAACTACTTGACTAGTGATAGGCACTTCCACATTCCTCCTTTGAAATGTACAAGAGCCCCTGTTGGGGCTCTTGTACATTTCAAAGGAGGAATACAGAACTCCATGTGCAGTCTGGGGGCCAGCGGGAAGTCCCTCTGACTCCAAGTTGCACAGGGTGCCAGCTTTGAAATGCACAAGAGTCCTCCGCCGACTCCGGGCTCCATGCTGTGCTGCCGCTTTGAAATGCCATGTGGAACCGGGGTCATCTGGACTCCCCAACTGATCACAGGCTCCAGCATAGCATTTCCGCAGAACCTGGGGTCAGCTTGGGATTCCACAGCTGATCCCGGGTTCTGTGGAAATGTCATGCTGGAGCCTGGGATCAGCTGGGACTCTGGGCTCCTCATGCGCAGCACCACACATCTGAGCCAGGGATCAGCTGTGTGGCAGCTGCCTCTTTGAACGCTGTCTCCGCATTTCAAAGCGGCAGTGCTGCACAGCTGGCAAATATAACTTAGATAGGGCCACGATAAGGTGGGTGCATAATTGGCTGGATAACCGTAGTCAGAGAGTTGTTGTTAACGGTTCTAAATCCTGCTGGAAAGGGATAACAAGTGGAGTTCCTCAAGGGTCTGTTTTGGGACCCGTACTGTTCAATATCTTCATCAATGATGTAGATATTGGGATAGAGAGTACGCTTATTAAGTTTGCAGATGATACCAAACTGGGTGGGGTTGCGACTTCTTTGGAGGATAGGGACATAATTCAAAATGACCTTAGCAAGTTAGAGAAATGGTCAGAGGTAAACAGGATGAGGTTTAATAAAGAGAAATGCAAAGTGCTCCACTTAGGAAGGAACAATCAGTTCCATACATACAAGATGGGAAGCGACTGTCTAGGAAGGAGCATGGCGGAAAGGGATCTAGGGGTCATAGTGGACCACAAGTTGAATATGAGTCAACAGTGTGATGCTGTTGCAAAAAAAGCAAATATGATTCTAGGTTGTATCAACAGGTGTGTTGTAAGCAAAACTCGTGAAGTCATTCTGCCGCTCTACTCTGCACTAGTTAGGCCTCAGCTGGAGTACTGTGTCCAGTTCTGGGCGCCACATTTCAAGAAAGATGTGGAGAAATTGGAAAGGGTACAGAGAAGAGGGACAAGAATGATTAAAGGTTTAGAGAACATGACCTATGAAGCCAGGCTTCATGAACTGGGCTTGTTTAGTTTGGAAAAAAGAAGATTAAGGGGGGACATGATAGCGGTTTTCAAATATCTAAAAGGGTGTCACAAGGAGGAAGGAGAAAATTTGTTCCTCTTGGTTTCTGAGGACAGGACAAGGAGTAATGGGCTTAAAGTGCAGCAGGGGAGGTTTAGATTGGACATTAGGAAAAAATTCCTAACTGTCAGAGTGGTCAAATATTGGAATAAATTGCCAAGGGAGGTGGTGGAATCTCCCTCTCTGGAGATATTTAAGAACAGGTTAGATAGACATCTGTCAGGGATGGTGTAGGTGGAGCTTGGTCCTGCCTTGAGGGCGGGGGGCTGGACTCGATGACCTCTTGAGGTCCCTTCCAGTCCTATTATTCTATGATTCTATGATTCTATGATCCTGGGCTCTGCTGTGTGGAGCTGCCACTTTCAAGTACCCCTCTTTTTCTCCCCCTTTGCTGCCTCTCTCAGACAGAGGCGGTGAGGGGGAATAGATTAGTTGACTAGTCAACTACTCTTTAACATGCCTACTCTGAAATTTGATGTTGAGGGAGGTGTATTTATTTTTGTAATATAGATATACTCTTTATGGAACTTTCATTACCATTTTAAGTGTAGGCTGAAGCAAACCTTTTGTTATCATTTTGTTAGCATTTGTTGGGTGACCCCAAGCTGGGAACAGTAACAAGCACTTCAGAGAACAGGATTAGAATTCATGACATTTACAAATTGGTCTGAATTCATCAAGATGAAATTCAGTAAAGACAAGGGCAAACTACTTCAATTTGGAAGGAAAAATTCAAATGCACAACCACAAAATGGGGAATACATTATTGTTAGATGGCAATATTGCTGAAAATCTACTAGAAGTTACAGTGGGTCACAAATTGAGTTTTCATGAATATGAAGCAGTTGAAAATAAAGTTGATATTATTCTGGGATAAATTAACAGAAGACGGAGGAGGTAATTGTCCCACTCTGCCAAGCACTGTTGAGGCCTCAGTGTGAGTACTCTGTCCAATTTTGTGCACCACAATTTAGGAAGGTTGTGTACAAATGAGAGAGAATCCAGAAGAAAGCAACCAAAGTGACAAAATTTTTAGAAAACCTGACCTATGAGACAAGGTTAAAAAACTCAGGATGATTAGTCTTGAGAAAAGAGGACTGAAAAGAAGCCTGAAAGTCTTCAAATATGTTAAGAGCTGTTACAAAGAGGGCCATGATCCATTGTTCTTGCTGCCCACTGAAGGTGGGATAAATAGATTTAATCTGCAGCAAAGGAGATTTATGTTAGGTATTAGGGGAAAAATGTTAAGGCTATGAGTTTGTCATCGAGATGGTGGAAGTCACAGAGTCTGTGACTTACTGAGGTGGTGGAAGTCATGGAGTCAGTGACTTACAGAGATTTCTGTTATTGAATCTGTAGCACCTGAGACCATTGTGAGCATCAGGGCCCTGTGAGTTCCCAGCCGCTGTGAGAGGCAGGAGCCCTTTAGTACCCAGCTCCTCACAGCTCTCAGCTTCTGTGGGCAAAGGAGGCCCTGGGAGCTCAGCTCTTGGCCGCTGGTGGCCACTGAACCATGGGCGGGGGGGCTTCTGTGAATGGTTCTTTATTGTCCATGACCTGTCTGTGACTTTTACTAAAAATGAGTAGTAAAATCTTAGCCTTAACTATGAGGCTACTTAAGCTTTTGAAATAGGTTTCCAAAGGAGGTTATGGAATCCCCATCAGTTGAGGATTTTAAAAAGAGTTTGTACAAACACTTGTCAAGCAGAGTTCCCTCCGATATTTCCCATCCATGCGCAGAATAAATTTTATGTGCATCAAGACATATGCAAATGTGCACCACCAATAGAAACAAAAAACCTAGCTGGAGGCTCTCTGCCACTCAGCTGGGCAGTATTTGAATTTCTCCTAAGTGGCCACACAAGCACACAGCTTACAGGGAACACTTGTCTGGGATAGTCTGAGTTTACTTAGCTTCTGAGGGGTAGCCGAGCTAGTCTGTAATTGGAAAAACTTAAAAAACAACAAATAGTCTAGGAGCACCTTAAAGACTAACAAAACATGTAGTTGGTATCATGGTAGGCAAAACCTACTTCTTCAGATTAGTCCTACATTTGCAGAGGGACTAGACGAGATGACTTCTCAAGGTTCTTTCCTGTGGCCGCGGGGCCCTGCACGGCCAGACTCGGCCCGCCCCGGGCGGACCCAGGCTGTGCGCCACTGGTGGTAGCTGGGCTGGCCCTGGACAGGCATGTGCGTCTTGCTGCCACCAGCTCCATGCTCTCTCCCCCATGCCCCAGGAGGGGGCGGGACCGCGCATGCGCCCTCCCCCAACCCAGGGCGCAATTAAACTGTCTGCCCAGGGCACCGGAATAGCTCGGTCTGGCCCTGTCAGGGGGTGCCAGAGCCCTCCCAAAAGTGGGGTGTCAGGGGTCCTCCACCCCTAAGGCCCAACCCCATCAACCTGACCAAGCTGCATGTCGAAGTGTTCCCCCCACTGCTGCCTGGAGTGTGGTTGGAGCTTTCTCAGAGTTTTCACCCTCCTGCATGCCTTTCAGAGTCCCTCAACCAGGATAGGTGGAGGGTCCGTGCTGCAGCTGCTTGCAGCTGCCCACCCAACTCTTACTGTGACCAGGCTGTGTCTCAGACATACTCCTAGTCAAGCCAGTGCCAGATCAGGGAGAGATGCTCAGGTAGTTGTGGGGAGTCAACATGGAGTGGTGGACCTTCTACGTGCCCTTTATCTAGGCGGGGAGCCCATGCTGGCCTGGATGAAGGGTAAGGTCTGAGGGGCGAAGAGGTAGGAAGTGGGGTTCACTTTGAGAAAAGTGGAGGAGTCAGCTTCCCTTTCAAAAAGTGGGAGTGCCCTGCCCCTCTGGATCTGATGCCACTGATTATGATAGTCTAAGCTGATCTACTATGTAACACAGGCTATAGAATTTTCCCAAAATAATTCCCATGGCAGATCTTTTAGAAAAATATCCAATCTTCTTTTTAAAATTGCCAGGAATGGAGACTCCACCACAACCATTGGTAAGTTGTTTCTATGATTGTGTCACTCACTGTTAAAATGTATGCCTTATTTCCTGACTAAATCAGCTTATTTTCAACCTCTAGCAATTTAATTTTGTCATTTTAACATTATTGCATGGAAGTATTTGCTGGGGGGGACAGGGAGGAGAAGAATTCAGTACTTTCATGATCTGTTCATCAAAGAGAGAGAGAGCCAACTTACAGTAAGAGTACAGAACAGGGGAAAACTAATAGAAAATTGGTGTACCAATTTAGAGAGACATGACGGAAAATCCAGTGTAGCTAATGAGGCAAATAAGAAGTTAGAAGTCTTTCTGGGTTTGATGAGAAAAATGCCAACTCTAAATAAAGCTAAGATTTCATCATGAGTAATTTTAGTCAAAGTCATGGGCAATAAACAAAAATGTACAGCCCTGTAGCTTGTCCATGACTTGTACATGTTGTACTTCCCTGGTCCAGCACCCTTGGGACCTGGCCCATCCCAAACCAAAAAACTCACTGACTAGAGAAAGTTAATGCTCCTCTACTGCCACCAACTGTGGGGCTCTGCTTTGGCAGCAGCAGAGGGATTGGCATTGAACAAGCAGGGACTGAAGATGGGGTGCTCAGGGAAAGAGACTGGGTGGCTGCAGAAGCCTGTGGAAGCACACCAGCCCCTATGGCAGCTGGGCTGTGCTCCTTGCCCCGCTGCTGGTACTATTTGAAACGTAAGGGGTGCGGTGGGCATCAGCCCACCCACTTCTAAAAGCCCCTCCCCAAGCCTTGCAGGAGGGACAACTGGACCTAGGGATCAACTGATTCCAGGGGACAAAGAATGAAAAACAGGCTCAAGGGGTGTGAGTTAAATAGGGATTCCCCATCACTGGAGAATGTGGGCATCAATCCCACTGCCTCTCACATGCAAAGCGATTGCTCTGCCACTTGAGCTTGGCTGCACTTCTGACTCTTAGCTGTGGGTGTCTGCACCCTGCCTCTTTCCCTGAGCATCCCCGTTCCTCTCCTTTTCTCCTTCCTTGATCTTAAGCATAGTAAATGAGCTACTTGTGGCACTCCAGAAGCTCTGAGAGAGTGGGGGAGGGGTTGCGAAGCAGGGGGCCTGGCTTTTCCCCGTGAGTGCTCTAGTCTGAGAGCACACCAGGGATGCTAGACCAGATGGTGCTGGACTATGGAAGTCCAGACCATAGAGGTCAAACCTGTAATATAAATACCCCTGACTAAATCTTGGGAGGATTCCTGGGGGTACAGGTGCTGCTCTGGAAGGTGGGGCTTTGGAGCAGCTGCTGGTCCTGGGATAGACTTCTGGTACACCTACTGGTGCTCTGGGTGGGCCAAGGGCATCCCAGTGTTAGGATTGAAACTCTGGTAAGGGCATCCCAGGACTGCTGCTGCTAGAGGGGAGTGGCCTGGGACTGCCATTGCTCAGAGAAGGGGGGCTACCCAAGACCACCACCTTTTCTGGGGGAGGCTGGCCTAGTTGCAGGAGAGGCTACTGTTGCAGGAGAGCCAGTGTGGCTGGCTCCAGGGCCACCTGAGCTGCTCCAGTGCTGCCTGAGGTACTCCGGCTGCCCAACAGTCTGTCACACCAGTCAGCTGCAGTAGTCGCCTCAGTGACAGACTCACAGCCAGGCTAATGATGGATAGGGAGGAAGGGGTGATGCATATAAATAATTTGAGGAGAGATTGCTGTACCACAAAGCAGCAGATGGGAAGATTTGTAAGCTTACCTTTTTTCCAGCAATGGCAGTTGCAAGTGCCATAACAAATTTTATTGTCAGTTGATAAATGTTTTAACTAATAATTTTTCTTATGTAACTTGCTTCCATACCAGGATACATATAAGAAAAATAATGTCAGAGTTAAAGATGTGCTTAAAAAAATGCATTTCTTTGTATTAGAGAAGAATAAGTTTGTTTATTATGTGGACAATGTAAATTCTAGATTTCATATTAAGAACATAAAGGCAAGAAATTACTTTGGTTTTGTATATGATGGATAGTTATATAAATTGTTCTTAGCTAACAATCTTATCTAGTTTTTTAAAATGAAGGGCGTTGTTTTGTGTGGGAAATTGTACTTCTAATCAGGTCTTTTTCAGATGTGTAATCTCTTTAGAGACATTTTAATTTGTTTGACAACCTTTACACACATAATGTACAGTACTGTGTTTGCTTATGGCACCAGATGTGTAATTTGTGCTTCCAAAATACAGGATTTGGACACCACTACAGGATCTCGCAGTGTTCTGCAAACTTGAATACAAAGCAGGAAACTACTTTAAATGATATAGAGAACTACATTTTTGTCTTTCTTGCTCTTGCCAAAGAAAACTTGTCTGTAAGCAAAAGGATTCACTTTCCTGGGAACACTGACAAATCCAGTCTGAAAAGCCAGAGTGTCATTGAACAGTTAAGTGTGGTAGGAAACTCTGATATGTTTTGGGACATGACACATCCTATACTGAAGGAAAAATGTGTGCCTCATTTTTTTTTATAAAGGGTCTTTTGGGATCAAAGGGTGGGGAATTTGGATCTGATGGCTCCAAATTGTTGTGCAGTTAAATCTACTTTTATTCTCAGAATGTTAAGATAAACAGAAGACTGGGAAGTGTCTTACGTAAGAGAGAGAATCCATATGTGGATTTAACTGTTAAAAAACTATTTTAAACTTGGTGACTAGATGTGGCAGTCATGTAGCTATTTTCTTTCCATCTGAGGGGGCCAGATCCTGTATTCTTGGTACAAAAAAACACTTTAAGTGACTTCACTGACAGTCCTAAGCAAGCAAGGAATGCAGCAAAGAGCCCAAAACTCAATTATTCTAGATTGGGATGAGGAAAATATATAGTTACTGACTATTCAGACATTTGTTAGTCTAAACTAATTGACAAAAATCTGGCTTCTTTAGAACCTCAGCCACTCAACTTCACTTTTTCCAGTCTGCTGTGCTTGCTTCTCCTCCGTTCCTACTGTGGCCTGAGTTCTTCTCTCTCCTTGCCCTGCAGAAAACCTGGTTATTAAACTAACACAGTATTATTATTTTAGTTGCATTACTATTAATATGTTCCTACCATCACTCTTCTCATTCTACGTGTGTCATGATATGCATTTTCTTTCATCTGTGCATGTTTTGCAAGATGAATAGGAATTGTGTCTTTTGTGTGTTTTGGTACAGCACATAGCACAAAGGGATAATAGAATAGAAAGAATAGAAATAGAAAGGATAACAAAACGTAGGTTCCCACTTTCCAGGGTATAAAAAGCACTATACAATCTGGCCTTAGGTTGAGATCAGCATTATTCACCCCACTGGCATTCACGTAGTGTTGTTTTTTTTTTTATGCACAGCAGCTGTGCCTTATTGCTTGGTGAGTGTTATCAGCATCTGTTCTTTAGACATTTAATCCTCACTGGTCTGATTCTGATCTTGCAGGAGATTGTTTGTTCTCTACCAGTGCCATCTGCAAGAATCTTGTTACCCTTTAGCTCTAACAACTGGTTTTTTTGCTTTGGCACAGTCTGGGAGACGCTTGCTAAGTTATAAACTGGTTGGCACCTGGATAGGTAGTAAATCTACCACATACTTCATGGCTGAAAACACTGTTATCAAAACCTATTTCTTAAATGTTATATTCCTCTGACCCAGCTGGGAGAAACTGAGGTGCATGACCTTTTTAATCCCAACATAGCCCAAGATAGTTTATATTACATTCAGATGACTTGAATGTGTGGCTAGATGCTGTGCTTTCTCAGGACTTTGCCGGTGAGGTGCTCTCACTTCCATATTTAAGTAGAAAATTGTTCCGCAGAGAGAATGGCCTATTTGATTATTCAGAAAGAATCACTGGCAATTAAGTGGTCCACAGAGTCTTTCGGGTACAACCTGTTTTGCAATTTTGCATCTATCCTGCTCCCTTACATAGGTTGAATATGTTGATGCACTCCAATCATATATGTCCAGAGTACAACATTGGTGAAGGAAAGGTCATGCCAATTCTGATTTTTTCCCCTTTCCCTAAGGGAAGTTGGAGATACGAACACACTGAACCAGAAATCCATTATCATCTTGAGGGGTGTGGTAAATGCTGTTTAACTCTAAGCAGGAGAAAGCTAATGTGCTCCTCTGAGCTCAGCCACTACCAAATAGGCATAACTATAGAGCCTGGTACTGCTGGCAGAAGCAAACTTCAAAGGGAGAAGCTTGTCACAGGACGAGGAAGCAACCTGGAGGAAAGTGGTTGTGTCTCAAAAGTAGCTGACTGGCTATAGAGTAACTGAGGAAGACAGATGCCAAGCCACTGACAGGGCAAACCAGAACTTTATGGGGAAACTCATACATGGGATGCCAATGCTTAACGGAAAACCCAGAAACATTGGAATAAAGGTCCCAGCAGGAAAGAAAATCCAAATCTAGCAAAGAAAAATATAACATGATCCAATGGCTAGAAGTTGAAACTAAACAAATTAATATGGGAAATAACTCTAACCCTATCAGGTTCAAACTGTTGGGACAGGAAAGCAACAAGGGACAATGTTAACCTCTGCGTATGCAACAGTGTTATAAAGAAATGCCCTGTGAAATTTCATCTGAAACTGTTCTTAGACAGGAGCCTGTTCATTCACAAATATATTTCAATAATGTACAACAAAAGCATAATGCAACCCAGAGGAAAATGTGATTTCAAAGTAACCAACCCCCAACATAATACAGTAGCAATTGAAGTTTGTGATGTTGGATGGTAAACACTACAGACTTTAAGGCTACATCTACATTGCAGTGCTATTTCGGGATACTGGAGGTATGCCAGAGGTATCCCGAAATAACTATTCCGCATCTTTTGAATGCGCCTGTTATTTCAAAATATAACAGGATCACTATTAGGGATGTAATTAATTAATCGACTAGTCAACTATCTGATAAGCATAGTCGACTAGTCGCTTCTCTCCCCTCTTGCTACCTTTATCAGAAAGAGGCAGCAAGGGGGGGAATAAAAGGGAGTGCTGGGGGCAGCTGGCTTAAAAGCTGATTCCCCCAGCTGCAGCATCGTGGGAGTGGGGTGGAGCACAGCAGCAACATTCCACCTTTGAAATGTACAAGAGTCCTCATTGGGGATCTTGCACATTTCACAGTGGTAGCGCCACATGGAGTCTAGGGCCAGCCCCCAGGCTCCATGTGGCATTTCAGTCTTTGGAATGCACAATAGCCCCTGCTGGGGCTCGTGTACATTTGAAAGGAGAAATACTGTGTGGCACTTCCACTTTTGAAAAGTAGCAACAGCCAGGTGGTCTTTTGCTAGATTTCAAAGTGAGAGCACCCATATCAACTAATTGAATAGTCGATGGAAATTCCATCAACTATTCGATTAGTTGATAATTTAATTTTTAACATCCCTACTTGCTATTCTGACATCCCTGTAAACCTCATTCAATGAGGAGTTATAGCGATTGATTTCAAAATAAATGCTGTGTAGACAGCACCAAATTTCGAAATAAGCTATTCAAAATTGACTCGAAATAAGCTATGCAATTTGCTTAACTCAAATTGTTTAGCTTATTTCGAGCAACAGGGGCAGTGTAGATACACTGTAACAGGGGAATATAGTCATATCAACCAAAGAAATGACCAGAATCCAGCATCAGAATTTTATATCTGTGGTGCAAGAAGCAAAAAGAGAATCCCACGAACAATAGATCCAATTTTGAGAGCAGTGTGATGTTTTTATTGATGAAGGGTGCATGAAAGGAAAGTTTTGACTGGAAGCAGAACCTCCAGTGGAACCAACAAGGAGTGGTGGTGGAGTGGTATGAAATGATTTCTTCCATGCACCAATGGTCACAAAGTAATAGTGCAATTACACCACAAACCATTAGAGACAGTCATGGCAAAATCCTTTCTTTATGCATCAAAAAGCTTGCAATACATATTGATGCATTTCTTGTGCTACCAGAGATCAGATATTGTCCAAGACAATTATCTTGATGTTAGCTGAAACACTGGGGGTATGTATACACAGTATCAGAAAGTCTGGAGAAGGGGTTCAGAACATTGAATTTATTATCAGACTACACTGTCTCCCAGTCTCAGCAGTGAAATTGATGCAAATTAAAGAGGTTATGGAAAAGGGCATTCAACTACAGTGTCAGCTTTAAATATGAGAATTTTTTGAGTGGCAGAGACTATAAGTTCAAATGTTGACAGAAAAAGCCACAATCTTTTAAAAAAATATGAAGTCTGAATCACTGGTACAGATTGGGCTTGACATACCATCCCACTCCTACAAGACCTATAGGGAAAAGGTCCACATAACTCAAAATATAACACCAGATGTAAGAATTTCTGCAAATGCATTTTTTCTGATTTTTTTATGTTAAGACTATTTGAAGAAAGTACTGTTTCTTCCAATCATATTTTTCTATTATTGATTTCTGTACAACTTGTCTCATCCATTTTAGTTAGCAATGTAGGTTGTCACTAATGTTATACTCATGAAATATAATTCAATATGACATTTAAGTTGATGGGATGCCGTATATTATTGCCTTTTGATTTTTAAAAATAAAAACTTTGAAAAAAATATTTTAATTCCCAAAGCATGAGATGCCTTTACATTTTTTATACATGCCCTACTATTTGTAAATATATTTGTTTAATTTTGTAATTCACAGCCTGAATTTTACAATTAGCTAATATATTGAAAAAGAAAATATATATTTCCCCCTCAAGTTACTGACTCCAGTAATAAAATGAAGTGGCATTTCTTAGTCAAAGGGTAAGTGTTCAATGTGATTATGAAGGACACAGATTTATCTGTGTGATTCTCCTTCTGCTGGCAAAGAGCATCTTACTGAATAATCACTTGTGTGCCTACTAAAATGCTGAAAGGAGACGGCATATATGGAATACCAGGACAGTTTCTGCCAGGAACACAGTCCCATTGGGATCAGGAGGAAACACTTGCTGTTATGTATTCCTTCATTCAGCCATGTACTGTAAGTGTCCTGCTGTAAAACAACTGTTTAGTGAAAATGTATTAACCTGTTGTAGCTTCTTAACACTTCCTGGCTATGTTGAAAATGCTTAGTTTCAAACCAGAAGACAAATTACAAAATATGTTGCTTTTAAAACTGCCTCACATTGTTATTTATTCAGAACTCAGATTGGTATTTATGTGCATGGTACTTAGCCTGCATACTATGCATAAAGCTAATCTTGCATTCCTTGTTCAGGCAACTGGGATTTTTTTCTTGAATAAGAACTGCAGGATCCGATCCTGTGCAGTGTGTACCAGTAATGCACATAGGGTTATTAGGAGCTGATGTGACTAGTTGATGTGACATAGATGCTTGCAGGTTTTGTCCCTTTCAGTTCAGTGCCCTTCTAGCTTACTTTTTTTTTATTATTATTATTTTTTAAAGCATGTGCACATTAATTTTCTGATCACTTTCTGGTTACTAAAAATCACTTTTTAATAGGGTCAATATTTTAAATTCCTGTGTTTTAATATTCATCTGAGATGTCAGAAAATGTCAGCTTTATAGACAATGGACCTGTTCTGTACTCATTTACACCAGTAAACACCTTTAAAGTCAGAATTTTTAAAATATTTTAAAGGTGTATAGAATGTGAATTAAATTTAGACAGGCATAATTTCATGCAGACTTTGTCCCTATGTATTTCAGAATAATTCCTGACAACTAAATCAATAATAAAATATTCAGTTTATTGCCATGCGCTGCAGAGATCCTCTCCATGTTCACAACCAGGACTTTGGAACAGAAGAAAAATGACTGCCCCCTGAAACTCTCGCTGGTTTTTCAGGATGCGCCAGTGCAAGATAAACCAGGACTTTGGGAGTTCAGTTAGTGCTGTGTAGATGCTCAAAGTGAAATCCTGGCCTCATTTAGGTCAATGGATGTTTTTCCATTGATTTCAATGGGGATAGGATTTCACATTCTGTCTCCAATGAAGTCAATGGCAAAATTCCTATTGACCTAAATTATACCAGGATTTCAACCTTTGTAAGATGTCCTATAGAAAAAATCAGGTGAGTGTGAATTGCTTCTTTTGCTTTGTGAAGTAAAAAAGAAGCCCTGAAAACAAGAAGATTGTTGTGGGGTTTTTGGTTTTTGTTTTTTTTTTTATTTTGTTTTTAGAAATTTCACTTGTCTATCCAAGAAGACTCTGGATGACTGTAGAACTACTAGGATAATTGCATCACAGATACCAAGAAACTGAAACCTGATAAATTGAGATGAGAAGTTTATTTGCTTGGTTTTTTGTTTGTGGTTAACACACTGAATGCTACTCTCCTACACATTGTTGAAAGGAAAAGACGTCTTTGTGTCTGAGATCTCACTATGTTCTTTGACAAAACTAGAGAAAATAAGGTTTACTTTTGTGACTTTTAAAGGTAAAATACAAGCAAGAAAAAATGTGAAGAGAATGTTAAACATCCTAAAGGTACAAAGTGGGGTTTTTTGCCCTTTATTGGTCACTTTCAAGGACCCTGGGCCATAACACCTACCAACGAATGTAACTGTATACAATGTCTTCTGCAAGTGTAGGAAGTAAAATTAATCAACGTTGGATTTTCCTCTTTCCTTGCACATCTGTAGAACAGCCTAAAGCAAGGTTTGCAAAAAGAAATCTAGGTGCTCATGATTAGTATTTCCCCACGTTTAGTTTCTTCTGCATGGATTTTCTTTTATCTTGCAGACTTTTGAATCTACCCTGATTTCCTCATCTGACACAGCATTTACATTGGACACAGAGAAAACAGGATAGGCTTTCACTTTTGTCTGCCAGGACAAGCTTGCATTCTGTGCTTCAGTGGCTCTTTATTCTGTGCAATGTTCCTGGAGTGATGAAGCATATCTTTTGTTCTTCCTTATAAAGGGATATTTTTACATGCAAGTATATACAGTACACAGGGTTTGAAGAGTTTTTACATGTTGCAGTACAGACCCTTAACGTTTACATTTGGACAGCTCTCTGATTTAAATTTATCTAAAATGTTTTACTTCAAAAAGCTTTAGAATAGGGATGAATCAAAGTGCAGAAATCCACTAGATACGTCAACTAACTGGTGAGGTAAAAACTTGAACTAGTCTTTTAAACAGATGGCTCTTTAGTTTTCTCTCCTGTGTATATGCAGGCTGTCTATATGTGCTAAGCTGTATTATCTTGGTGTACGTATGTATGGGTTAATAAACTCTCAAGTAATTAAAATGAAGAGGAACAGAAATTTGCCTTTGTAATCAGAAGGTATATTGTTAAATATGTATCTTGATTTAAACTTGATACTCACTTTTGGAATATGTAACAGGAGTTTGTCTAAAATATAGCAGAATGTATAATTCATTGGATTTCTTTAATATTGTTTCTATATCAGACAGCCAGATGGTGTAGAGTGATAATGCTCTCCACTAATCACTTAGAAAGTCCATAGCATAGTGCTTTGAGATTTAGCCACACAGTTACTGTCATCACTATTGGGTTGAGAAACAGCAAGTAATATATCAACCAACAGAATAGTTTTGAATATGTCAACATTGAACAAATTATGTAAACGGGGGGAAATTTCATTTAATACCAGTGAAAAAACTTTTGTTCCAAGGGAAAAAATATTTTTAATACTGCATCAATTAACAGATCATAAAAGAGTATTATTATATTCAGTCATATATTTGGTTATAAAGACTTTGGTAGCTCTTTTGTAAATTTCATAAATAAGAGTGAGATATGCATGGCTAAATAACAGTACAAAGAACAGAAAGACCTCAAAAACAGAATAACCATCTGAATGTCTTCTATTCGTAGTGATTGATTTTTAATTCTGATCTTTTATTCTATTTCGAGGTTTTTCCTACTTAAAAGAATAAATGGACATGTTTTCCTATGGGAATATCTATTTCTAGTTATTTTTATTTTTTATGCTTACACTTGGCACATTTTGGTTTCTTTTGAAGACAATGCATTACAAATCTACCTGACATTTTACAAGTCAGACATGCCTGTCCTTAATTTCATCAGGTTGGAGATTTTTCATATGTTTCTTTTCAGTTGTTGTTAATTTTTTTTTGTTTTTGGGTAGAAAACATATTCCTCATCATATTTATTTTTTAATTTTTAAGACTGTATATTTACTTACTGTGCAGTCTTTATAATATCCTTTCCCTGTAACACTCCAGGCAGACAAATGGAAGATCCTGGGGACAGACTAATACAACACTAATCGGCCCTCAGATATAATAAGTAAGCAGACTAAACAAGTCCTACATGAGTGCTGCTTTGTTTTACCTTAGTAATGTACATTTAAAAGATAGCAGAGGTTGTTATTTCAACAGAGAAATGAACACAATATTTGTCAGTAACTCTTTTTTTAATTCTGTACTATACTGTATGAAAAACCATAAATATGATAAACCTGAAAGACACACAAGCTGTATCCAAAAACTGAGCTCTTCTATCAACATAATGTTCAAACACTGCAACTCTATTTCGGGATACTGGAGTCTCTGGAAATAGCTATTCCGCATCTTCGCTGTAAGCCTGTTATTTCGGGCTCACCTTGCTGATGTCCCTGAAAACCTCATTCTACGAGGAGTAAGGGATGTTTCAGAATAGCACTTTATTTTGAAATTTGGCGCTGTGTAGACAGCGCCAAATGTTGAAACAAGCTATTTTGAAATAGCATTGAAATAAGATACACAGTTTGGCGTATCTTTTTTAGTTATGGTGCAATGTAGAAGTACCCTTCCTTATTTCTGAGATTATAGAGAGGAGTGTCATTGTGGTAAAATAGCAAGAAGAATACAGCTAGTGGAATTTAATTTGTCCATTTAGTACCCAGTCCTTTCACGTGTGCTGAGCATTGTAGCTCCCATGGATTTCATTTTAGTTGGAGTTGTAGATGCTCGGCTTTTCTGAAAACCAGTTCCTTAAAATTTTAGGGCAACAAAGAGCTGATTTAGTGTGACTTATTGAGTCTGCCTTTTTAATTCTATATGTATTTGTAATTAATTACACTGAATAGAATTAAATTAATCCTTTGACTACTGCTATAATTTATTTGGCTTCTGCTTTTAATTAGATTTTTCTCCTGTCCTGAACCAGTTACTCTATAGTAGTATCTAGCTTTCTAGTTTTATTGTTTGTGTCGCTATGTAATGCAGTGTTTTGTGATGCTGCTGTGTCAGTTGGAAGCCTGATTCTGAGCATCGGTGATTTAACGGAGTTACTCCTAATTTACACTAGTATATGAAATATCAGTCAACTCATATTTATAAAATTGACACTGCCTCTTGAACTACTATTACAAATACACAATTGTTAAACATGCCTGGTTTTTTAAAGGTCATTAGGCCAAATGTTTTCCTTAAAAAAAACACAAGGAAGACACTAGACAACATAAACATGTTGTGGGAAAGACCAGATGTATGCAGTTGGAACACAAAGACTGCTTGCTTGAGGGAGGTTTGAATTACTGAGCTCAAATAGTCAACTTGTCAAAGATACTAACTGTTCAGTTTAAATCGCAAGTGTTCTGAGAATACTGTGCAAAATGTTTCATCGTTAATTCTGTTTAAAAGCGCTGGATTCTGCAGAACTGGCCTCAGTCATCCACAATTATTCACAACATCCAGATTTGATTATTGGAACTCATGTTCCCAGAAATTAAACTGCACACACGGGTAAAAGCTCCAAATAGTACAAAACACAGCTGCCCACTTGCATAGCAACACAGGTCATCATGTCCTAATGCAAAACCCACTGAACTCAATGGAAAAGATTCGCATTCATTTAAGTGGATGTTGGATCTGGCGGCTGTATAATTGCATTACTCCAGTGCTCAGCTCTCTACACTGGCATCTTCTTGAATACAGAGTACAATTCAAGGTCTCTGTCTTGGTAATCAAAGTCTCTGGGGTTGGCCCTAGCTACTTAAGGGTCTGTCTACACTACAGAGGAAGATCAAAGCTGCTGCTGTTGATCTTCCACTGTTCAAATTAACAATCCAGTGAAGACTGCTAATTGAAGTAAGAGGGACATGCTGATCAATGCTGGTAAACTTGCTTTCACAAGGAGTAAGGGAAGTCGAAGGCAGAGCGTTCATCCTTTGACTTCCTGCAGTGTAGACAGCACCAAAAGCCGAATTAAGTTATTTTGACTTCAGCTAACCCACTAACATAACTGAAGTTGCGTATCTTAATTCAACTTTGTCCTGTAGCGTACACTACCCTTAGAGAGTGCCTCTTTCTCTGGCTCCCTCTATACTGCAATGCTATTTTGGGATACCGGAATATCCCGAAATAGCTATCCCTCATCTTCACGGCAAGCCCATTATTTTGAAATATAATGTGCTCGCTATTCCGACGTCCCTGTAAACCTCATTCCACGAGAAGTAAGGAACACTTTGGAATAGTGGGTTATTTCGAAATTTGGCGCTGTGTAGAGAGCACCAAATTACAAAACAAGCTGTTTCAAAATAAGGGTGAAATAAGATATGCAATTTGTGTAGCTCAAAGTGCGTATCTTATTTCAAGCTACGGTGCAGTGTAGAAGTCCCTCTGTGACCACAGCAATTGTGTTCCACTAGAACCATGAAACTGCTGATGTGTGCTTGCCTTACAAGTGGGGGAGAGAACTTAGTCTACAAGAGAGAATGATCATGTACCCAACTAAATTCAAGACCCCAATTTACAAATGTACTTGGGCATTGGGCCTAACACTTGCCACTTACTAGAATTGTCAGCACGAAGTTTTGCATCCAGACTCCCTGTACAGTGCCTGTGGGGAGGAGGAGCAAAGGCAAGGATTCATAGAAGTTAGCATGCTGAGTGTGGAACTGCCTAAGCTAGCAGGGAGTGGAATTCAGAGGAAAGGGGCAGGGTTTAAGCCCTGAATGTGTTGAAGAACCTAAACACCCATTGATCTGAGCTTTGAGTACTAGACTGATGGATTAGAGATAAATACTCCCATCTGCTCGGCATTATCAACAGAAGTCCTCTTCTGGAGTTCAATGTAAGGATGTTAACTAGCAGTTAATTGAGTAGTCGAGTAGTCAATGGAATTTCCATCAACTACTAGAATAGTTGCTAGGCACTTCCATGTGCAGCCTGGGGCTAGAAGGAAGTCCCGATGATTCCGGGCTGCACACAGGTTGCAGCTTTGAAATGCAGCTGGGGCTCTTGTGCATTTCAAAGTGGCAGCACAACATGGAGCCCAGGGTCAGTGGGAGACTCAGAGTCCCCCACTGACCCCGGGCTCCATGCTGCGCTGATGCTGTGAAATGCCACGCAGAGTCCCCAGCTGGTTCTGGGCTTCAGTCCGGCATTTCTAGGTTCTGCGGAAATGCCGCGCTGGAGCCCTGGATCAGCGTGGGAGTCCCAGCTGACCCCGTGCTGCATGCATGTGGCGCTGCCACTTTGAAACGCCAAGATGGCTTTCAAAGGAGCAGCGCTGCACAGCTGATCCCGGACTCAGCTGTGTGGAGCTGCTGCTTTCAAGTATCCCCTCTTCCCCCCTCTTTGCTGCCTCTACTTGATTGAGGCATTTGCTTATCAAGGCATTTGCTTATCGGATAGTCGACTAGTCTTTAACATTCCTAGTTCAATGCCAAGTTAGCCCTTTCTTAAGAGAATGATGGACCATCCTCTTCATAGCCAGTAGCTATAGCTATGACTTAATCATGTGTATTTTTAGCAAAAGTCAAAGCCCATACCTGTCCATTACTTTTACTAAAAATATCTCTCGCAAAATCTTGGTTGCTGGGATGGGATTGAGGGGTGCTCCTGTAGACACTGCTGTTCTAGAGGGGTAGCTCTGAGGGGTGCTACTGCTCCTATGGAGGGGCACTCTGGGGCCCTGCTGCCGCTGAGGAGGGTGGCCTGGGGCCCCACCAATGCTGCTGCTGGGGAAGGAGTAGTTCAGGGTCCCCCTGCTGCTGCTTTGGTCACACCAGCAACTCAGGTGGTCTTGAGATCAGCCACACCAGCCACAGCAGAAGTCACAGAGGTCCCAGAAATTCAAAGAATCTGTGACATCCATGATCTTCATGAAAGACTCGCAGCTTTACCAGTAGTTTAGTGCACTCGATTTGGGTGGGAGGGTACCCAGATTCAAATCCCAGCTCTGCCTGATTTGGAGCAAGGAACTGACCTTTAAGTTCTTACATGTTTGTTGTCCTGACCATTGGGCTAGTATGTAGACCAGTGGTTAGTGAACTCACCTCCCTATTCCAATAAACATTTGTTCAAAGTGAAACAGCTCCAGTAGGAGAAATTAGGGATATTAAATATTGGTTAATTGAATAGTTGATTAACCTTGTGAATTCTTATTGGATATTCGGCTGCTCTGTAGTCCCCGGAGGTGGGGCCGGCAGTCATTGTATTCTGGCCCCACTCACAAAGAGCCCCCTTCCACGCCGCGCTGCTTCCGCTGTATCAGAGGCAGCAGCACAAGGTGGCAGACGGGGGCTGGTCTGCAAGGGTAGCCAGTTTAAAAAATAGCTCCCCTTGCGAACTGACTGCCTGTTGCCCCATGCTGCTGCCTCTTATACAGAGGCAGCAGCGTGGGGTGGCTGCAGCCCCCATCGGGGAAGAGAAGGAGGTCTGGGTCTGAGCTCCTGCACACGGTGTGAGCTGGAATTGAGTCAGTCTGCCTGCCCGCCTAGTTCCTAATACATTTTTTAATGTAGAGCCCCAGCAGGGTAGGTCCCGGACCCAACCATGAGCCAGGACTGAGCCGGACTGCTGGCCAGCCTGCTGAAAAATGTACTGGCAGTGGGGGGTGGGGAAATGCATGTAGTCTATAGGATTAACCTAGGGTTGCCAGATGGTTTCAACAATAGTACCGGATACACTTGACATCACATCACAATCTACATTACCTCTTGTTTCGAAAATTCTGGACATTTATATTTTCTCAATTTGTTTCCCAAACAGAAAGCTCAAATACTGGACTGTCCAGTTCAAAACCGGACACTTGGCAACCCTATAACCTATAAGCTTTTTCTTATTGGTTAATTGGTTGATCAATTACACTATTCCAGCCCTATGAGAGATAGCTAGAGATCTTGCATGGGAGAGCTGGGCACAAGTTATCGCTCCAAATCAGGAGAGTGGGGAAATGACCTACAGGTGTTACATGCAGAAGGGGAGAGAGGTGCCCTAACTACTAGGCTATTCATAGAATCATAGAACACTAGAACTGGTGACTCGAGAGGTCATCGAGTCAAGTCCCCTGCCTTCATGGAAGGAACCAGTACCATCTACACCATCCCAAATAGATGTCTATCTAACCTGCTCTTAAATATTTCCAGAGATGGAGATTTCACAACCTCCCTATGCAACTTATTCCAGTGTTTAACCACCCTGACAGTAGGAAGTTTTTCCTAATGTCCAACCTAAACCTCCCTTGCTGCAGTTTAAGCCCATTGCTTCTTGTTCTATCCTCAGCGGCCCGGGAAAACAATTTTTCTCCCTCCTCTTTGTAAACCCTTTTAGATACCTGAAAACCGCTATCATGTCCCCTCTCAGTCTTCTCCTCTCCAAACTAAACAAGCCCAGTTCTTTCAGTCTTCCTTCTTAGGTCATGTTCTCTAGACATTTAATCATTCCTGTTGCTCTTCTCTGGACCTTCTCCAATTTCTCCACATCTTTCTTGAAATGTGGTGCCCAGAACTGAACACAATACTCCAACTGAGGCCTAATCAGCGCAGAGTAGAGTGGGAGAACGATTGGATATTCTGTAATCACATGGGCTACGTCTACACTGGCCCCTTTTCCGAAAGGGGCATGCTAATTTTACAGGTCGTAATAGGGAAATCCGCGGGGGATTTAAATATCCTCCGCGGCATTTAAATAAAAATGTCCGCCGCTTTTTTCCGGCTTTTAGAAAAGCCGGAAAAGAGCATATACACTTCAAAGAGCGTCTACACTTCAAAGTAGGAATAAGAGATCCTCCGGAAAAGGGCTTTTTTTTCCGGAGGATCGGGGCCAGTGTAGACGCTCTTTTCCGGCTTTTCTAAAAGCCGGAAAAAAACGGCGGACATTTTTATTTAAATGCCGCGGGGGATATTTAAATCCCCCGCGGATTTCCCTATTACGACCTGTAAAATTAGCATGCCCCTTTAGGAAAAGGGGCCAGTGTAGACGTAGCCATGCTGTCTCTAGCATAGGGGTGGGCAAAAGGGCCTTTGTGCGCTGGTTCCGGGCTGGATCCGGCCCACGGAGGCCCTACTGCTCCCCTGCCCCCAGGCCAATTAGTGCCTGGGGGCGGGGAGCACCCAAAGCCTTCCCCACCCTGTGAACAGTGCGTAGCGATTCAAAGCACCACATGCTGCTTGCAGGGCAGAGAAGGCTTTGTGTGCTACTCCGCCCCAGGCCTCAATCAGGGTCTGGGGGCAGGGAAGCTGCGTGAAGCTTCCTTCACCCTTCCCTGGCCCTACGAGGAGCCCACGGTGCTTCAAAGTGCCATGTGCTCCTGGCAGGACGGGAGGAAGCTTCGCGTGCTCCCCTACCCCCAGGCCAATTAAGGAAGCTTCCCACGCTCCCCCACCTCCAGGCCTTGGTTGGCCTGGGGGTAGGGGAGAGTGCCAAGCCTCTTCCAGGGCATGGGTGCCTAGTGGGAAGGGGGGCAAAGGGGTTCCCCCAGCTCACCCCTTCCCATTTAGGCCCCACCCCTTCCAGGGTGGGCCGGGGCTACTTCAAAAATTTTTGAAGTGGCTCCCGGGTAAAAATTATTGCCCACCCCTGTTCTAGCAGGTACTATGCTGCCTAGCCTCCTATCAGTGACCTGCATCCAGCCTTCCTTCTGTGGGGACTGTCTGGTTTTAGGCACGCTCAGAACATACCTACAGAATGAGGGCCATGTTCCCCCGCCTTCTTTGAGAACATTGGGGTTTTGACTTATGAGCAGTTCATTAGCAGGTTAGTGGCATCAGTGCTTAGGATACTTTGTGAATACTATCTAGTGGAAACTTAGGCATCTCTGGGGTTAGGCAAGGAGTGTGGGAACAGGGGAGATTGCAGGTTAGAAAGATAATTGGAGAGATTTAGTGTTGGTGAAATGTAAAATTATATAAAATACCTGCTCACTATGCTGTGGAGATAAGTGCCATATAAATACTGTGTATATAGACATTCATTACATTGGAATAGCAATGATTTGTCAGCACTTAAACAGATTTTTGACCTGTACATTTGAGGGCATCCACATTGTAATTAGTTCACTGTCAGATATGTTCTTTTTCCCCCCTATATTTTATCTGCATCAAAATCTCCCCCTTTTTCTGGCATCTGGGTTGCTGTTTCAGCTATTAAAATTCACCTCATTATTTTATGATGAATTCTTTCCTCTAAAATGTTTCACAATAATGTGTATGAAGAATATTGTGCAAAACTAAACTGTACTGCAATAGGTTTTTAATAGTAGGTCTCATAATTGAGAAGTTGTTTCAACACAGTAGCCCTGGTTTTTGTCTGACTTATTCCTGTTTTTCCCCAGTGTTATCTTATTAACTTAAATTTATTTATACTTGTCCCTTTGGTGAGAGAAAAGAATTTAGTCCAACATTTCCATATATGTTTGTTTTTATCTATGCCACAAAACTCTGTACACATGTAGGTGAAGACACAACTGTCTAAATTTAGGTACCAAGGTAGACATCTAAATAGCTAGTTTGTTTTTTTCAAAACTGCTGGCACCCAAAGTTTGCCTATGTATAAAGAGGGATTATTTTAGTCTTATGGAAACCAAATAGTTATGTATTGGATTCATATGTGCTCACCTTTTTTAAACAGGCATAGATCCAGAGAAAAATATTAACTTGTCTAAGGGTGATATCATTATATTTTTAGCTCCTTTAAAAAGGTGGGACTGTATTACAATACTTGAATCTGGAGATGTAACATTATTATTTCTAAGATAGCAACAGTATGCCAGACACTTTCCAAACGTAAATAGGCACAATTCCTGTCCTGAGGCAGTCTCAATTATGCACGCCCTTGGTTACTCAAGGTCAATAGTTTATGCTGTTCTTTCTACAGTCTGCTGATCTTTCTTTACTTACACTCAATCAGTGTTCTAAGAAAAATTCAACAACAAAGTACTGATTATTGTACTCTGATGGTGGCTGATTTGTGGTTCTATTGAATTCAATGTGAAAACTCTCATTCACTTTGCAATGTCCCTAAATAAGTTCCATACTGCCTCTGCAATACACATCTTCCATTCCATTTCTTTCTGAATATGCCCATCTATTCCAGCCTTTGCATGGCACTCAGACATAATATTGGCAATGATAAAGAGACAGAGAAATGGCTGAGACAGTTAAGGATCAAAGCAGGCTGGTATTACCCAGTAGCAACACTTCTTGTTAGAACCTCAGCTGCCAGGCTCCAAATGTGTTCTCCAAATGTGAACAGAGCAGCTAAATTAAACAAACAAGACTTGAGATGTTTGCATTTTAAATATTTTAAAAGTGACATTAAAGAGACATCAGAGAATAGTGGTACTAGCATTACCAATAGCATGAAAAATATTGGACAAAGGAATCTGTCCCTTCTATTGAATGGATGAAGATAGGAATAAAATTATTCCATTAGAACATAATACTTATCCAGGAATACTTCCTTCCATTATCCCGTAATACTTCCTTACTTAGGAAGATATGGGACCCACTTCGAGCTTTAATTTGATAGATTTTCATTTGCTAATGTGTTATGCATAATAAGGCTTATTATATTGCAGTTCTTTGTAGGATTCCCTTTTTTATTCAAATACATTAAGCATGAATATTTTATATTTATTTTGTAAGATAAGTTTAAGAAAATTAACTAACTGAATGCACACAAATAAAAGAGGATGAGGCATGATGTGTAGGAGGCTGAGAGATGCTAGATCACCAGACCATCTTTCCCTGCAGTATAGGGCACAGATCACTTATGATTTGAACTAGAGTGAATGGTGGATTATCTGTAAATTGAAGTCTTAATATCAAGATTTGAGAATTTTAGCAACTCAGCCAGAGGTTTTGTGGCTTGCAATGTGCAAGAGGTCATAATGGTCCCTTCTGACACTGGAAGCTGTGAGTCTAAGAAGTTTCAAAATCTCTTCTTTAATAGTCAGAATGCATCTTTAGTTTACACAAGTTTCAACCAGACAATCCTATTCTCTTAACACTAGATAAGGAAAAAATCATGGGCATTATCAGATGTAGCTGCAGCCTGAGATCTCATTTTACTCATTGACATCAATCAAAATAATCAGTAGAGAGATTAACGTTGGCATCTTCAATTAGTTTCAAATCCAGCTGAAAGGTTGTATCACCCTAGTGGAATGCATTTTCACTATAACCCTAGTGAAGGGAGATAGTCCTAATAACAAGAGACCTAAATCTATTCAACAAGAGTCTTCACTGATGTGATCTAATAACCCACAGAAAACCACTATCAAGGCCAGAAGATGACCAGATCTGGAAGCTGATGTTTTATTCACAATTTGCACTCTCCTAGCTGTTGTCTACATCTATAAATATTTCTAAATATCTAAATTTGTGTTAATGCATAATTAGTGAAAAGGAAGAAAAATGTGAGGATGTATTCATTTTTTCTTGTACTTTGTAGCAGGAAGTCTGGTGGGAGGGGGTTGGGAAGGTTTTAAAGAGAAGCTCTACAATGAAGCAGAGTGAAAGGTAGGGATGCAGTAGCTTGAGGGATTATACTGAAGTTCTTTCTTCAATGTCAAAAGAATGTGGGTGTGGGTAAAAGAGAGCAAGAGAGCAGGGACTGCTTAGTGCCAACTGGTGAGAGACACAAGAGGGGAGTACATAGAGGGTAAAGGATTATTCTAGGTCTGTCATGTACATTCTAGTTCACCAAAGAGTATTATGTAAGGTCTTAGATAAAAACCAGTGTCACAATTGTAACTGATACACTTGTGATATGAATGTGTAGATGTTGTGTGATGTGTTATGAATATACATTGAATATGTTAATCTGTCTGGCCATTACACATATTGTGTGGTTCATAATAGCTCTCTTCTCACCAATCTGAATTGAACACTAATGAAAGATTATGAAATCTTCAGAGAGGGGAAAGTAAGAGGAAGAAGTAATGCAGAGGCACAAAGAAGACACCCTATCATCTTTCACCTGGGAAGTAAATAGTGAGTTTGCTTCAGGAAAGAGGGGTTTCAGTCAGGCTTAATTAAAAATGCTGGTGAGAACTTTGGGTGAGACAAATTTCTTTAGATACCTGGTTAACTTATTAGGTAACTATAATTGCTGGACATTGTATTATGATTTTGTTTTACATGTAGCTATTTATTTCAAATATTCTTATTCACTTGAATCTCTGCTCTTTAGTAATAACTTGTTCAAGTTTTCACTGTAATATATCTACAGTAGTTGCTATGTTGTGTTAAGCAAAGTGCTGGTCTTGTCCTGCACTTGCAATTTGGTGTGTACTGTTCCTTTAGGAATAACAGACTTGTGTTTGGTGAATAAAGGACCGGACATTAGATTGAACACTCAGAGGACTTGGACGTTGGTGTGTGCTGACCTGTACAGAGAGAGAGCAAGACCTGTGGAAGCTGGAAGGTGGCACTTGTATTGCCAGAGGTTGGTGATTTCAGGAAGCTGACTCACAGCAGGCACAGACAGGAATTGCTCCCACTAAAGGTATATGGTGATGAGATACCTCATAACCTTGGGTACTGTGGGGAGCATCACAGAATATGTACGTCTGTAAAGGAGAGACTAGACTATTACCCCCTCCCTGGGGTGAACCAGAGCAGCTTTTTCCTCTTGTATAAGTTGTTCTTTCCAAAATACCTCTACACAGATATAGCGTTTTTATTTTTCTATTTGCGTTGCAGGTGAAAAAGCTGAATACATTTATTGCTGATGCAATAGGCTGACGAGCAATGCTCTCCATGAGCTAAATCCCCTATGCTCTGTAGAATATGCGGTATTATATAGTAAAACTTCACTAATCCTCGGTAATGCGGGGAAGACCCAATGCAGATTAAGGAGGCTTGTGGATTACTGACTGCCAGGACACAGCAGGTGAAGTCAGCCATATCACACCTTCACCACACGCTGACACTCAATAACACTCTCAAATAGTTCCAATGTACTTACAGTTGGCCAAGGAGCACTGATGTTCACTTCTCCTCAAAAGGACAATTATAGTTAATGACAGCTTTCTTGTTGTCCTTTCTTCAAAAGTCATAGGGGTTTTCTAAATACAGAAATTGCACTGATTTAGCTGAACCAGTCAAAAAATCAATTTAGTGAAACCAGTGCCAACCTCTGTCTAACTCTAGACAATATTTAGATCATTTTAAAACTTGCATCGGTTTAGTTTGTGCCCGTAAATTTACCAGTGGGAGCTAGCCTGATATTAACAGTGTAAATTGGTGTGATTTTTTTAGACTGAGATACCAAATATAGGAAGCTGGCTTTGTAATGTAGAGAAGACAAGGGAAGTAAACAAATACAGGCAGTCCCCGGGTTACGTACAAGATAGGGACTGTAGGTTTGTTCTTAAGTTGAATCTGTATGTAAGTCGGAACTGGCGTCCAGATTCAGCCGCTGCTTAAACTGACCGCCAGTTCTGACTTACATACAGATTCAACTTAAGAACCCCAAGCTTCCCCAAGTCAGCTGCTGCTGAAACTGATGAGCGCTGATTCCAGGAAGCCTGGGGCAGAGCAACTCTGCCTCGGGCTTCCTGTAGTCAGCGCTGGTCAGTTTCAGCAGCGGCTGACTTGGGGACGCCTGGGGCAGAGCAGCTGGGGTGCTGCTGGGTTGCTCCAGTAGCACCGCTCCTCGGCGCTACTGGAGCAACCCAGCAGCACCCCAGCTGCTCTGCCCCAGGCGTCCTGATTCAGCCACTGCTGAAACTGAACAGCAGCGGCTGTATCAGGACCTGGGGCAGAGCAGCTGGGGTGCTGCCGGGTTGGTCCAGTAGTGCCCAGAGCGGGTGCTGCAGGACCAATCCGCAGCGCCCCAGCTGCTCTGCTCCAGGGTCCAAAACAAAAGCCTGGTCTGCTAGGGGGGGCACACTATCCGCGCCTCCCCCCCCCCCCAGCAGACCAGGGACACGGGGAGCAGAGCAGCAGCGGCAGCGGGGTGCCGCGCCTCTGAGGCTTTGCTCTGGCAACGTCTCAGAGGCGCGCCCCCCCCCCCCCCCGCGGCTGCGGCTTCAGTCCCGGTGCCTGTGGTCTGCTGGGGACCGTCCCCAGCAGACCACAGGCACCGGGACTCAAGCGGCAGCAGCGGGCGGGTTCCCGCGTTTCTGAGGCTTTCCCCAGCAGACCACAGGCACCGGGACTCAAGCGGCAGCAGCGGGCGGGTTCCCGCGCTTCTGAGGCTTTGCCAGAGTAAAGCCTCAGAAGCGCGGGGAACCGCCGCTGCTGCCGCTTGAGACCGAGTGCCTGTGGTCTGCTGGGGACCGTCCCCAGCAGACCACAGGCACCGGGTCTCAAGCGGCAGCAGCGGCGGTTCCCCGCGCTTCTGAGGCTTTACTCTGGCAAAGCCTCAGAAGCGCGGGAACCCGCCCGGTGCCCCTGGTCTGCTGGAGACGGTCTCCAGCAGACCAGGGGCACCGGAGCAGCTTACGAACGGGGCTTTCTCGCCCTGGAGCTCGCAGGTAGCAATCTGCTGCCTCGACCTCCGGGGCGAGAAAGCCCCGTTTGTAAGTGCGGATCCGACATAAGTCGGATCCGCGTAAGTCGGGGACTGCCTGTATGTAAAAAACATTATCACTCATATAAACAGCAATTAATTTTTTTAAAATCCCCTAATTCAAATGAATTTAAATGATATGAAGGCCAAAGAATGAAGTAATGTCCCTCATTACCCTCACAAATTTTAAATGGTAATGAGATACTATGTAATTCCAAACTAATTGCAAATTCTTATACAGGTTACAATAAAATATATGATGATGATTAAATATACCAGGACTATTTTTTATAACAATTTATATCATAACTGGCTGCAAAATTATGAAAATGGCAATCTCTAGCATCTCAGTTTCTCTGTGTTTGTGATAAGTATCTTTCTTAATTAATTAATCAATTTTTCTTACTGAGGGAATTACAGTCCACTCCCAATGGTCCTTTTGGGAGAAGAAAGGACCTCAACATAGACTACATTTTCTCAAGGAATTTCAAAATGAGAAATACCTAAAACTAACTAGCTACGTGGGAAATCTGGAGTGGAGAAAAATTAGTCCTTGGTCATGCAACTATAAAGTTAATCATGTAAGTAAATGTTTCCAGGGCTGTGGTTTCAGGATGCAACCTGCAACTGCTAAGGGTAAATCAACATTAACATTTAAACCACTAGGGAACTACTTGACAATAATCAGGTTATCTGAATTGTAACTAGTTTACACAGAAGCCTCAGCAGCTCCTGAAACAGAGAATGTTGCAAGCTTGGAAGCCATTCAGGGACTGCACTAACTCCATTATATAAACAGCTAATCAATGGTTTGATTGACAGCTTTGTAAATGAGCTTAGCTTTTGGTTGTTTATATTGCTAGCATTAAGTCCACATTTGTAAGTCACTTGAGTAGTTCTTCCTTGATGATTGGTTGGGTCACATCCTAGGAAATAAGGCAACTGATATTCCAGAGATATTGGAAATAAAAGCCCAGCTCCATAAAGGAATGTAGGTGCTGTAGGTGTTGAAGTCCCAGTTTTAAGTTCCACTGTGGTCTATAAAACTCTTGTCATAACCTGTAGGAGCCTACATTCAGTTTTCAGGGAAAAAGTTCCTCCTATTCCAGGTTTCTGTCTCTGGGAACATGCACTGTTATCACCTTCTAGGCCAGGATTGGGGAACCTTTTTTGGGTCAGGGGCCACTGACCCACAGAAAAATCAGTCAGAGGCCGCACACAAGTGAGAAGTAAAAAACAAAACAAAACAAACCCCTAAAAACTCTTACTTATGTGGCCCCTATAGAGGAGAAAGACACTCCCCACATTCCCCTCCCATGCTACGGGGGGGGGGGGGAGGAGGGGGGGAGCAGCCTAGTAGATACTGAGTGTTTCAGCCTTACGGGGGGGAGGGGGGGGCTGGAGTGCCAGTACAGGCTCCCCAATATCGGGGGACCACTGAGCCTGGGGGCCAGATCCAGGCAAGCTGGGGGCAAAATCCGGCCTCCGGGCCTGAGGTTCCCCACCCCAGTTGTAGGCATTTGGATGCCTATCTCCTGCCTAAGCTCCAGCTTCACAAGCTGAGTGAAGATAGGCGTTCATCCACCTTAGTCATACGCAGCGCTGGGTCTAACAGATGTACTCAAAGGCCACTTACTGGATTTGGGTTCAGTTATATCAGACTTTGGCCCTTGACATCATTGCAGGATCAAGTGAACAAAGGTGGTAAACGGTAAAAGAGAAATTTCATTTCTAGAGATAAAAATACTGTAATATTAGAAGGATCAATTTGTTGCCAATTGAACTGCTTTCTGTGTACAGGCAGTCCCCGAGTTACGCAGTTACGAACGGGGCTTTTCTCGCTCCAGAGGACGGGAGCGGCGGGACCCCCAGATGCGCCACGGTCCGCCGCCTCCGTCCTCTGGGGCGAGGAAAGCTGCTCCCCGTCTCCCTGGTCTGCAGGGAGACGGGGAGCAAAGCCTTGGAGCACGCCTGCAGCGGAACAGCCCAGGCGCGCTTGAGCTGTCCACCTGCGGGCGTGCTCCGCGGCTTTGCTCCCCGTCTCCCAACCAGCAGACCAGGGAGATGGGGAGCAAAGCCTCGAAGCACGCCCGCAGTGGGACAGCCGCGGCACGCCTGGACTGTCCCGCTGCCCAAGTGCTCTGTGGCTTTGCTCCGCGTCTCCCAGGTCAGCAGGCCAGGGAGACGGAGCAAAGTCGTGGAGGACTTGGGTGGTCCCGCCACCCCCATCTCTCTGGTCTGCTGGGGGGGGGGGAGCACTAGTGCCTCCCCCAGCAGACCAAGCTTTTCTTGCCTACCCCTGGGGTAGAGCAGCTGGGGGCTGCCGGGTTGGTCCCACAGCGCCGCTCCGGACCAACCCGGCAGCACCCCAGCTGCTCTGCCCCAGGCGTCCTGATTCAGCCGCTGCTGGTCAGTTTCAGCAGCGGCTGAATCAGGACGCCTGGGGCAGAGCAGCTGGGGTGCTGCTGGGTTTCTCCAGTAGCGCCGAGGAGCTGCGCTACTGGAGCAACCCAGCAGCACCCCAGCTGCTCTGCCCCAGGCGTCCCCAAGTCAGCCGCTGCTGAAACTGACCAGCGACTGACTGCAGGAAGCTCGAGGCAGAGTTGCTCTGCCCCAGGCTTCCTGGAATCAGCCGCTGATCAGTTTCAGCAGCAGCTGACTTGGGGACGCCTGGGTTTCTTAAGTTGAATCTGTATGTAAGTCAGAACTGGCATCCAGATTCAGCCGCGGTTGAAACTGATCAGTTTCAGCAGCGGCTGACGCCAGTTCCGACTTACATACAGATTCAACTTAAGAACAAACCTACAGTCCCTATCTTGTACGTAACCCGGGGACTGCCTGTATATGATAGTATTATAAATAGATGAGGTGGTTGCATTGCTATTGTTATTTACACATTAGCTACTATTTTTGTAACCCTTCCACCCTCATTTTGCACTTGTAGCGTAGATTCATTGCTCTTTATAAAAAAAATCAAATGCTAATTCTTTTTAAAAAAAGCAAGAAAGGGAAGCAGTTCTTATATTACTTTCTCCTTTTATCTTTTCTTTTAATATTAGGCAATTTAGAAATGAAGATAGGTATTTCTTGTTATATCTGCCTGAAGGTCTGGGACCTCAGGATAAAGTGATGCCATTGCAGGAAATATGCTCTAATTGGGGAGTTTAAGTTGATCCAAATGAGAGGTTATAATGGCAACCTTCCAGAACCCAAGAATTGTACATATCTTGTATAATATAAAGGGGATTGCAGCTAACCTCTTCTTGCATACAAAGATTCAAGCTGCAGAAATTACATATCACAACAAAATGCTCAAGCTTAACAAAACAAAACAACGGAGGCTAGGAGTAACTTGTATTTGTTGTAAGTGGCATCTCTGTGTTAAACAGTGCCTTGGCTATATTGGCAATTTTCAGATAGTTTGCCAGTAGTGGGAGCAACAGTATCGTCCAGCTGCAGTTGCTCTTACTACCATTGGAGCTAAACCAGATATAAGTGACAAGGTGGGGAAAAAAAAAGTCAGTTGGTTCACTGGAGCGGCACTGGTGCTACAGTAGGAAACTTCCTGAAAATTGCTGAAAAGGGTGGCTCTGTACAATTCCATAGATCACATTTAGCAACCCATATGCTACAACCAAAATGAAAAAATCCCAACCAAAAATTGCATTAAAGTTTATAAACTCGTTGATGTTAAAGAAAGGGACAAGCAAACAGTAGGGCAGCAGCGTTCTCATTGAAATCACCAAAACTGACAGCTAGGTTATTTACCTTCCTACAGCAGTCTGCTTCCAATTTATAAGTGAGTCATAGGGCAACAGTTCTTTCTGGAGATAAGAAATGGCCTACAACTGCATGAGAAGAAATTTCAGAAGTGAATTCATCTCTATATGGGTATGTCTACACAGCAGCGTTATTTCAGAATAACTGATGTTATTCCAAAATAATGTAGTGCACGTCCACACAGCAAGCAGTTATTTTGATATAATGTTGAAATAATGTCAAGCTGGAAGACTTCTTACTCCAACTCCTGTCACCCTCATTTCATGAGGAGTAAGGGAAGTCGGAGGAAGAGTTCTTCCTTCGACTTCCTGCTGTGGAGACAGCGCCAAAAGCCGAATTAAGCTAATTTTGACTTCGGCTACACAATTGACATATCTGAAGTTATGTAGCTCAGTGTTTCTCAACCAGTGGTACAAGTACCTTTAGTGAAGTCTGAGGGGTACGTCAACATAACTGAAATTTGGAGAAAACTGAATTTTTGTTTTAAGTTTTACAGCGCTTTCTTATTTTTGTACTTTTTACACCCAAAAATTTAATTGCCTGCCCAGCTACAATTAAGTTGTTTAAACAAATGCATTGCAATGGTAGAAAAAAATTGTGTGTTTAAAAACTGTAGTTACCGGGGGTACTTATAATTTTTTTAAAAGGGGTACTTTATAAAAAAAAGGTTGAGAAACACTGGTGTAGCTTAATTCAAGTTTTGCCCTGCTATGTAGATGTGCCATATGGGTCCAGAAAGAATATTGGATACCAAGATTCTGCCAGTGATAGGTGAGACTAAAGGTGAAGGTGGGCTGTATGATAAATACAAATTAGAGCACATTTAAACACACAAATTCAACTATACATACAAAATGCTGGGATCTAAATTAGCTATAACAATTCTAGAAAGAGATGTTGGAGTCAGAAAAGTTAATGGGATGTTAAGAATCTTTATGAAAGGGATGGCTAAAACAGAAAATACCATAAATCCCCTTTATAAATATATGGTATACTCAGAGCTTGAATATTGTTTGCAATCAGGTCATCCCATCCCCCAAAATATATTGGAATTGGAAAAGGTACAGAGAAAGGCTACTAAAATGATTAAGAGTATGAAACAGAAGGAGAGATTAAAATGACTGAGATTTTTCATCTTAGAAAAGAGATAGCTAAGCGGGAATATGATCGAGATCTATGAAATCTTGATTGGTGTGCAGAAAGTGAATAATTCTTCATATAACACAAGAGCTAGAGGTCATTCAGTGAAATTAATAAGCAGATTAAAAAAACCCAAAAGGAAGTGAAATGGACAAGGGGGTGTAGACGGGAGTTTGAGAGGGGGTCTGAAAGGGAGTCCTAATATGCTTAGGAAGACCTGCAACACCTGTACTAGCACTGCTTCTGTCTCCTCCGCTTGCACCTGTAACCAGACAGACCACCTGACTGTGGATGCTTCTACCCAGATCTTAGTGTGGTTTTGCAAGGACTGTGGCTTGCAGTGATTGATTTTCTGGAATTCAATTTAGTGGGTCTAGTAAAGACCTGATAAATTGAATGCTGATGGTGCCCCTGTCAATGCTGGAACTCCTACTCATGGGTGTTGGGTGAAAGCCCAGCTGGGGAAGGCAAGACCCAGCCCTGCCCCTTCCGCCCGAGGCCCCACCCCTGGAGCCAAGCCCTCCCCACTCCCCAGCCTGATCCTGCCTAACCACGTGGCGCGCTGGGGCTACCATGATGCCCCTGGCCAGCCCTCTCCAGCGGTAGGGGAAAGATGTGTTGCCCCACCTGTGTCCTCCCACCAGGCTGTTGAGCTGGACTGCCTTCTTCAGAGGCCAGGGGAAGTGGGACTGCTGCACCACAGGTCCAGCCTACCCTGGGGGCTGGAGGAAGCTGGGCTGCCGCGCTGCAGTTCCAGCCTTTCATGGGGGTCGGGAAGAGCTGGGCTGCTGTGTCATAGTTCCAGCCTTTCCCCAGGGGCTGGGGGAAGCTGGGCTGCCATGCCACAGTTCCAGCCTTCCCTGGTGGCACCCCCAACCTCAGGCATTCCATCATGTAGGCAGTTTTGGAAAGACTGTACCTTCCCTTGCCTACATTACCAATGCGCTCATGCTCACACTCCTTGTGAGGAGTAAGGGAAGTCACCAGGAGCATTTCTCCTATCAATCTTCTGCTGTGAGGACAGTGCCAAAGCTTGCGTTAAGGAATGTTGACTCCACCTATGTTTTTTACTTATCTGCAATTGTGTACCGTAAGCTGACTTTCTGTGGTAGTATAGGCCTGGCCTCAGCGAGGGAACCTCATTGCTAGTGCAGGTGTTGCTGTCCCTCAGCAGTTTTAAGCACTAAGACCTGATTATCAGTGATTTCACTCAAAACAAAAGATTCTCTATAGAGCCTAATCAGATCTGACTTTAAACAGTGGAGAGGGGCAGATCAAAAAGTGTAAAACACCCTTCCTCTCCACTGGGATCCGGCATCAGGATCACCTGCTTAGCGTGTGCATTTCACCTTTTATCAGAACAGGCCAAGTACAGTTATTCTGCCCTTTACTCATATAATAAGGATAACAATATTTAATTACCTCGGCATTAAAGTGATTTGTAAGTCAGCACAAGCCAACATTGATCACTTAGGCAATGCAGAGATGTAACTGGTTGGGAGTGTTGGGGAAATTCAGGGGTAGTGAACTCTCCATGGCAGGTTTGGAGAGATACTTGCCTATGGTTGCTGAAAGAGTTGGTAGGAGAAAGAAGACAAGAGTATGAACTGCTCCCTTTCTCTGTTAACTTGTGTGATCCAGGAAATGTTTTAAAAATTTTCCACAATTGTTAAAAGTATTGGTAGCCCTACTGTAGATACAGCTACTAAGGCTAGAGCAGGTTTTAGTTCTGTGGTGATTATACCTTCTCAGACCAATGATATTAAAAATAATGGAACTTTCACTGGTACCAGCAATGGCTACTTGAGCAAACACATCTACACACAAAGTTATACATTTCCTTGCTCCACCAGAGCATTGATTCATGCTGGCTCCTGGTCAGCAACCCTTTCACAAAAAGGAAGAAACTCAGTATTTCACTTGTAACCTCCATCTACCTAGGAAGTAGGGTTGCCAAGTATCCAGTACTCTACCAGACAGTCCGGTATTTGCGCTCTTTGTCTGGTAAAAAAAATCAGATAATGCCAGACATGTGCAATGTCCGGTATTCTCTGATTTTTCTGGCTGCGCACTGGACGGAATGGGCAGGGGGGAGCGGCTGGAAGGCGGGGCCACGACTGGTGCTAGGAGCCTGTGATTGCCCAGAAGCCTGGCTGGGGCAGAGGGAGTGGCCGATGGTGCTGATGGAGTCCCAGCTGGGAGGCAGAGCAGCTCTGGGCACTTCAGAAGCCTAGCCAGGGTGGGAGAGTGGCTGGGAGTTCCAGCCACTCTCCCTGCCCCCACAAGGCTTCTGCGCAATCACAGGCTCCCAGCGCTGATCGTGGCCCTGCCTTCCAGCCTGGGAGTCCAGCTGGGAGGCGGGGTTGTGATCGCCACTCTGGGGCGCCCCAGAATGCGGGGACTTATTATCCCACGTTCCTTTTTTTTTTTGCTTGACCAAAAAATACCACGTGTCCGGTATTTTTTGGGAGACCATCTGGCAACCCTACCTAGGAGCCTTTTCTGCCACTTAGTTTTCCTTTTTCCTCCTCTCTCAATGGAAAAGGGTTTTTTAAAGATCACCAGTTGTATATGGATGTCTTCTATTAACCTAAAGCACCATCTCTTCAGGTCATAGGAAAAAGGATCTTCATAATTCTAGGACAAATATACCTACTTTCCCTCACTCTCTTATAGATGAAAATCTGACTTTGTCTCTTTTTCCCATTCCTCCTGCTTAAAAAAAGTAAAGAGGGACTTTTAGGCTTTTATCTTTAGCACATGTTTCTGTATCTGAACCCAATGGTCAGCAATCATATTAGTTGAACTATGGCTAAAGGGATTTTTGCTCTGGGCATATAAAAGAAATTGTGTTCCAACATTATTTTTGCTAAAGATTTAATCCTAATGAACTAAAAGGGTATTGAACACAGACAGTCCTTGTCTACACATACCAGGGCTTAACTTGTAATGAAAGTGGGGATAAAACTCAAGCAATTTTTTTAACTTTCATAATTGAGGCAGAAACCTCACAGGTGCCAAGGGCTCTGAACTACCCAACCTAGAATTGCCTGTGCTGAATTGTGTTCAGCCCTGCTTTAGAGGTAACAGGCTGTGGCCTGTGGTGTACAGACATTAGTACATGTCACACTATAAAGGCCATGGGAGTGGGTGACTGTTAGCCCCTTTCCTGAATCTGACTCCAGAGGCCATTGCCCTGCTAGGGCAGCCACAGCCCTCTGCCATCCTGCAGTCTCGCTCTTCTTTCTCCTTTGCAGCAATGCTGCCTGAAGTGGGTACCTTCCACAAGGAAAGATTAAACTCAATCCAGTTTCAGCCAGGAGGGTAGGAGAAAAAGGCCAATTCTCATGACAGACACAGAACTGAGCCAATAGCTTTTCAGCAGGTGTCCCGCAGAGGCGACGGACTCTGAGAGGCGGGGCTTGCAGACAAGGGGGGGCGGAGCTAATGGGCGTGGCAAACGTGGTCTGTAGCAAGGAGGCGGGCCGCTGGGTCCGTGTGGAGGCGTGGCCTGAGGGGGAGTGGGCGCGGCTAGGGAGCGGGTGGGAGGAGCAAGAGGCTTGGTCTGAGGGGCGGGGCCAGGGGGTGGGCGGGGCCGAAGAGGATTGGGCGGGGCGGGGCTTCGCTCGGGTTCTGCTGACGGCTTCGGTCAGGGAATTTCAACTTCGGATGTGACTGAGCCACGGGCGGCGGCAGGTAACAGCGGCTCCGTTTCCCTCCCTCTCCCCGCCGCGCCGGTGGGGGCGGGCTGGGACAGGAGCGTGACGGGCTCCGCCGTTGGGTTGGCTGCCCGGCCCCCGCGGCTCGCTGCGCCCGGCGCGGGTCTGGAGGGGCCGGGAGGACGCTGCCCCCCCCCAGCAGCCGGAGCTCTCGGCCACCGGCAGGCCCGAGCTGGGGTCGGCGCGGCCACCGGGGACGTCAAAGCCCAGCGGCCCCTGCCCGCCTGCGGCAGCGGGGGCGGCTGCTCTGAGGATGCGTGTCCGCCCCGCCAGGGCTCGGGGAAATCCGCTCCCGGCGGGGGGCAGCGCGGCGCTGGGCGAGGAGCCCGGCCGGCTCGGGAAAGCCCCGGCGCTGGGGCGCTCGCCAAGTGGGGCGGGTGGCGTTAGCTCCCTTCCTCCCGCCGGCCCCTGGGGGCTGCTGCGGCGGCTGAGAGAGGCGCGCGCGCACCGCCACCATCCTCCTGTCATTTAAATCTCCCTCGCTTACATCCCCGCGGGCTGGGAGCCCCGCGCGCGGCAGTTGCGCGCAGGGGGGAGACGCTTTGAGCCTGGAAACTGACTCCCCCCCAGGAATCCTTCATCCTCATGGGGTGGTGACGACTTCCGTAGTAAAGCCTCGGGGCCTTTCTCGACCTGTGAGCGTGTAGAAAGAATATCGTCTGTGTCTGCAAGCCTTGATTTTTGTTTTTTATAGCTGTTACAGCAAAACTAATTCAGGCACTAGTTGCTTATTAGGACTCTCGGGCTGTGGTTTGTTATCCTGCTATAATTTCAGTCCTTATGCATCTAAGTTTCTTGGTCGATTTTTGTGTGTGAGAGAGAAAAACCAGATCATCTCAAACCTCTAAACTGCCCTGAATCACTGCTAATTTTGGCAGCCCATATCTTTGGTATGAACCACAGTGGGAAGTAGGGAGATACTTTTGGACCACCACTCTTTCCATTTCAACTGCTTCTTTCCACCCACTCTTTTGACTGTTTTCTTAATTCAAATTTTCAGTTAAAAAACTGTGACCCTGCACTGAAGCTATGTACCTCTTGTGCCAGTTGAGAATGCAACCTACTAGGACTGTGTAGTCCTTATCAGTTTAATCTACTATAGGTAAAGGGTTTTTCAGTGCTGCTCTCTTTGTCTACAGGTCCTGAATATGTAACAAATAAAAGTTGGGTAAATAAAAAGTCATTCACTTGTCAAAGTGTGATAACCAGGTCTCTGTCAGTTGGGACCCAACTGGGCTTGATTTAATGGCTCCCAGATTCTTACTTGCTGGGACTGACCCTCTGACTTCTGTGAAACATGAACTTCCTTTTGTGAAGCAGGAGGTAACCCCATTCTCAATGAATACCACTCTCAATAATACTTTTATCTAAGCAGGGAAAACCAGTTTATATCAGAGGTAATACCAAGAGGAGACCCCTATGAGGAGCTATACCTATAATTGTCTAAGGGTTGCTGCCTCTCTGCCTTTGAAATGTACAAGAGTCATGGCAGCTCCTGTACATTTTAAAGGGAGAGAGGCAGTGGGGAACAAAGCAGTCCCCTGGCATGGGTTCCCCTCTGTGCCTCTTTCTTTGAAATGTACAAGAGCTGTAAGCCTGTCTTGTACATTCATTCATAAGGGAGAAGAGCAGCAGTGGGCCTGATGCAAGCAGGACTGTTTCAATCCCCACTCACACTGTTTCTCTGCTGCCCTCTGCAGCACAGTGTTGGAGGGGTGGGGGACACTGGCTTTTAAGCCAGCTTTCCCCCTTCCCCCTGCCTTTCTCTGATAGACACGGGGAGGAGGGGAAAGGGAAGCAACTAGTCAAGTTCCTACTCAACTATCCCATAAGCATTTGCTTATCCTTAAAGGGGAGGGATAGCTCAGTGGTTGGAGCATTGGCCTCCTAAACCAAGGGTTGTGAATTCAATCCTTAAGGAGGCCATTTAGGGATCTGGGGCACAATCTGTCAGGGATGGTACTTGGTCCTGCTGTGAAGGCCTGGACTGGACCTTTTAAGGTCCCTTCTCATTCTAGGAGATAGGCATCTCCATTTATTTCACTTAAACTCAACCATTGTTTTTAGTCCATAAATACCTTAATGATTTTAACATAAGTAGTGAAGTATCAAAAGATCAGATGAGGCCTGTACCTACAGTTTTTCCACTGATGGAATTCCCAGTGAGTTGTAGTTAATTCCTACTTATGCACACACAACAACTATATTGACTTACTAGTAGTTGTATCCTGCATTGCTGAGGTCTTTAACTGAAGTAATTTTTTGGAAAATAAATGAAAAATGTACATGCTGCAGCCTGTTTGGGGTGAGTGAGTGAGTGTGTGTGCGTGTGTGTGTGTGTGCACGCGTGTGCACTTTGGGGGCTGCCTCCCATCCAGCAGTACCCTCCCCCCCAATGGCCTGCACTGTCTGGGGGGGAGTCAAGCTCCTGAGCCTGCAGGTTGTCTTGGAGAGGCTCTGTGGGATGCGGGAGTGGTGGGGAGAGAAACAGTGGTGAGCTCCTCCAGGGCCAGTAGGATGTTGGGGGAGGAGGAGAAGGCCCTGGGGGCTGCCTGTCATCCAGCATACCCCCACTGCCCCATGGCTTGCAGGGTCTCCTGAGGGATGGAGCAGGCTTGGTTTGGGGCAGCAGAGATACTAACACAGTCTAGTGACAGGCAGCGGCTGCCTTAGGTGGGCTGCGGCAGCTGGCGCCCTAGGCGGAACGCGCAATCGGTGCCCCTGCCTGCACGGCCGTCAATGGCCGGGACATCATCGTTAGGCACCCCGTTGAAGACGGCGCCCTGGGCGACTGCCGAGTCGACCTATGCTCACGGGCCTCCCCTGGTGGCAGGCATGATGTCAGAGCCCCAGACCTGTTGGCCATTCTCCTTGTGTTGCAGCTGCCTCCAGTGGCCTCTCTCAGTATCACATCCTGCTTCTCTGTGCCCCCTCCCTTTTGTGTTCCTCTGCTCTCCACCTCCTCGCTTTCCACGTTATGGAAAATAGTCCCATCTCAGTACTTCCTATTTTCTGGGTACAACCAAACCCTGACCTTGGTTTAAATTAGGATTAGAGGAAACTGCATACTAAATTTGGTGGAACTAGTCCTTACGGTTTAGAAGCAGTTCTTGTACAAACGGATTCACAGACAAATGGACTCACAGACAGATGCACTCTAAAATATATGACTGGTTTTATTATTATATCATAAACTTTAAGGATCTTTGAGTGACATGAAAAAGTCCCCCCCCCTTTCAGCTCTAACACATAGTTGATGAACCATCATCTGGAAAGACTAACTTCTAAAATGAAATGAACAAATAGAAGCAAGTTTTGTGGACTTGGATGGTCAGGGTGCTCATTTATGGGTATGGATGACAGAAAACCCTATATAAAAATTGTTCTTCATTTTGTGGACAATTTTTAACTATGGGCTGTACTGTAATCTTGCAACTGTAGTTATCAGACAAACTTTGTGCCTGAATTAGGATGGCTTCTCTGGCTTCCCAGCACACATGCTAGAAGACTTGGAAACAGAATGAATGCAGAATTAAGGCTGTACTTCTTGAACAAAGCAGATGCTGGTAACTCTAGTTGGGCAATGATCTTTGCATAAAGTGCACTACAGAACACCAACTTCATTTTTCATATTGGGCATGTCCCCTTTAAGGGTGTAACCAAGTGTTGTGATGCATTGATTTCTGAGCATCTAGTAGAATGCTGGGGGGTACAAAGCATTTCAAACATTTCAAACACGAGGCTTCATAGGTAGGTTCTCATAAATACCCACTGAGGCTGGTAAAAGGATTCCTTTACTTGGGCTGTCAGAAATTAAATTTTACAGTTACCCTTGGTGTGATAGCTTTAAGTTGAAAACAAAAGATAAACTAGCTGTTCTTAAGTCAGGGCAGGCCAATGCTTGGACAGTAGTCTGTCTTTGGGGCTTCCTCTCCTTTCCTATGCAATCTTTTCTATGCTACCTCCTGTATCTAGCAAACACCTTAACATTTCTTACTACTTTACTATATTTCTAGCTTCTCTTAATGTGACTTAGCAGCTAGAAGCAAGCAAAGGCAGATCCTTGTGGTCCACGTGACCTATTGACTGCCAGCAATTATTCTACAGATTGTTGGTGTGGAATGGATAGAATTGAGGGACATGCTGGAGTATATGAGTGGTAGTTTTGATTTAGAGTGGTGATAAAGTGACACTGTCTGTTATAGAGAGCAATGCACTATGTACCTGATCCAACTCCTATTGATGTAAAAAGGAAAAATAGGTTGAACTATATAAATAAATTGTGCTTCTATATCTTTTGAGGAGACAGTTAAAATGAGAGTGTTATGGAAGGATAAGGTAGATTGACCTCCTGTATTTCTTGTGTCTCTAAGAAGGCAGAATTGAAGTAACTTTTGTATCTTGTTTAAGAAGTACAGTCTTAACTTTGCATTCCTGATCTGATATTATTGTGAAGTACTTGTGAAGTCAGTGTAATTGACTGAAGTCTGAATTCCAGCTTCACCTGTACGTGAAAAAGATAGTGGCTGTCTGTCTCACCATCTTACTTAGTCCTATGTCACTTACTCCTTAGCTTTTCTTTTTTTTTTAATTGAAGAACAAAGTAGTATATGGTGGCTATTTTTTATCAAAGGAACCATTGTAAGGATTCAGTAATAGTCTTTATTGACAAAGAATTATAATTTAAGTGTATAGGAAACCTGCAAAGTTTAAAATGACCTGTTCTGTTTAGGCCAGGGATGGGCAATAATTGTTGATTTTGCAAAGAGGTCAAGGGCCACACATTTCTGTGGAGGAAGTGCAGGGTCTAGGATGGAGGTTGAGTGCAGAAGGGCGCACAAGTTAAGGGACTGGGGTGCAGAAGACAGTGTGAGCATGGACAGGGAGTTTGGGAGAAGAAGGGGGTTGTGACCTGCATCAGGAGATGGGGGTGTAGGGTCAGGGAAGGTGTGGGGGTGCAGGAGAGGATTCTGGCCTGGGTGAGGGATGTTGAAGGGGATGCAGGGTTTGGGAGGGATTTGTGACCTAGGACAGAGGGATGCAAAGGGTTTGGAAGATGACTTGGGGGAGGGAGTTGGGGTGCAGGAGTGCTAGAGGCCATCACCTGGCCTGCAGCACCCTTAAGGCAGGCTGGACTCCCTGCCTGCTGCAGCTCCAGGGTATTGAAAATGCAGTCTGCTTCCTCCAAGTGGCTCGCAGCTGTGGAAGGGAGAGAGGCTTGTGCCACCCCCATCCTCTAGGCCAGCAGGAGATGAGATATTGGCTGGATATTGGCTGTTTCCAACCAATAGGAGCTGAGGATTGGGCTGGGGGCAGGGAGATCACATGAAGCCTCCCCCTCCCTCCAGAGTAGAGAGTCAAATGGAGCAGCCCTGTGTTTCAAACAGCAGCTGCTGCATGCCTGAAGGTCCTGGGAGGAGCATCCAGGGAGCAGATTTGTTGGGTTGACGGGCTGAATCTGGCCTGCAAGAGGTCTCTTGCCCACTCCTGATTTAGGCCTTCTGATTGTCTTAAAATTAATAGGAAGACTGTCATGATTGCATTTCTGTTACGTGTGTTTAACTTGGCCAATTTTTTTTATAATATTTTAAGGGAAAAATGCATTATTATAGGAAGTTATTTGCAGTCTATTTGAAGGTTTAATTTTAAATGTGAAATCTTGCTCGCACTGTAGATTGCCTTATGGATTTGCTTTAATGGTGACTTTTTTCTCCTCAAAATTTATCAGGACTTCATGCAGATTTATGGCATATGTGAAAGCTGCATCAATATGTTAGATTGAGATTACAGTTTCATCTGCCTTTTTAAGGACTCTGTATTTTTGTCTTAGCATGAGATGATAGATTTGCATGTAAATGCAAGCTTGAAGACACACAATATCCTATACATTCATATTCCCAGTGAAACAGATCCAAAAGAGCTATTTTGGTTTGTAGTGGTGATTACTAACAAGCATGACCACTGCACTATGGCAGCCACTCAAACATTGCTCTGTGGCTGATTGTTGGTTCCATCATTGGTGGAGATAAGTCTCAACAGTCCCTAAGACCGACTGCACTTGATTTTTCTCCTTTTGTTACTGAAAACTAATAAAAACAAGAAAATAGTAGTTCATTTTCCCACTTTGGGCTGGATTGCACTTTCACTTTTGTGAGCACAGGAGACTCAAATCTAGGGGATTTTTGTAAACTTAAGATAAAGGAGCTGCAGTTTGCATCTTTTCCCTGAAACATCTCACAAGCACCTCCAGTGGTAGATTGAAGTTGTTGCTTCTTTGTTTTCATTTTTGTTTGTTTGCTTGTTTTTGTTGGCAGGGTGGAGATGATAGGGAAGGAACTTGTCTTAGCACAGCTGATCCCATCATAGAATCCTAGTGCTGGAAGAGACCTCAGGAGGTCATCAAGTCCAGTCCCTTTCCCTAAAGTAGGACCAACCCCAACTAAATCATCCCAGCCAGAGATTTGTCAAGCAGAGACTTAAAAACCTCTAGGAATGGAGATTCCACCACCTCCCTAGGTAACCCATTCCAGTGCTTCACCACCGTCCTAGTGAAATAGTTTTTCCTAATATCCAACCTAGATCTTCCCCACTATAACTTGAGGTTCCATCCTCTCTGGAACCTCCCTTCAGGAAGTTGAAGGCTGCTGTGAAATCCCCCCTCACTCTTCTGCACACTAAATAAGCCCAAATTCCTCAGCCTCTCTTTGTAAGTCAAATGCTCCAGCCCCCTAATCATTTTGGTTGCCCTCCACTATTGAGACTGTAAATATCAATGCAGAAATCTGATTGTTTCAAAGCACCATTAGTTCTCAGTCTTCATTCCCATTGGGTCCTTCCATATCTTCTGCTACAGCCGGCCCATCCATGGAGGATTTTGCCAATAGCTGAATGCGTCTTTAGAAGCCTTGCTTTGAAAGGGCTGGGGCATAATATCAGTGTGCAGGGCAGCCACTCTGGGATTGCAAGTTTCTTTCCTTATGTATCCTGCAGGTGGTTTTGGGCATTGATTTATGATACCAAGCTGCTTTACTTTGAAGAGAACTCTTGAGGGAAAGTCCAGGGTGAGCTTCTTGTAGTTTGCAGTTTCTCCTGTCTTGCTCTTGGAATTATTTCTGCAGGAAGATGTGATTTGATCCTCTGGCTTTAATTTGACCTGCTAATTTTAAGTAATGCAGTATGTGTGGTATGTAAGCTCATTATTTGGAGACTCCTGCACAGACAGAAACACAATAGAAGAACTAAGAGTTTGAAGTTTAAAACTTCAGGCAGGTCTATGCTACAGGGAAAGGTTGATCTAAGCTATGCAATCTGAGTTACATTAGTAGTGTAACTCAAATTGATGTAGCTTAGATCTACTTTATGTGGGATCCATACCACGTTGGGTCGACAGAAACATTTCTTCCATTGACTCCCTTACTTGTTTAATTCTGGTGAAATACTAGAGTTGATGGGAGAGCAATCTGCAGTTGATTTATCCTGTTTGTACTAGACATGATAAATTGACCCCTGTTGGATTGATCACTGACCTGTTGAATAAGCTCACCATAAACATATGCCCTAACTCTGAAGTGCCTTACTGCTGTAAGTATAAATCAATTTGGTTGCCCCTCTAACGTTGTCGCTGTGGCTTAGAATTTGCAAAGCTCCAGTTCTAGGGAAACGTTCTTGTTGCAAAAACTGCTCTGTTACCAGGAAATAAAAATAGACTCTTAAAAACCAAGGGAATGTCTGTACTGCCTGAAAGATCAGTTTTGACTAAAATTACTTGCATTGATGACAAAGCAGAGTTTAACCAAAATATTTATTGTTGAAATTACTCTGTAATTAGTAACGTTGTACAGCTAAATGTAATACCAGGTTTTACTGAAAATCACTGTCATCTTATTACTGTGGCTTAAAACTACAAAGTATAACCATGGCTCACTTTACTTAGTGGCTTGGATAAGAACTCCACTATAATGTTTTAAGAATGTAGGTTTTTCTATTTTTTAATAGTATTCTTCAATACAATTTAAAAATACATGATATGGTCTCTTACCACAATGGAAAACTAGAGTAGCTGTCTTCCTTTCTAACTGAAGTTGCCTGCACAGTACTCTTGTATTCTGTGGTCTTTTAAAACTTAGAGCAAAAAAATGTACTTTATATACAGATAACATGCAGTGCTTTTAAAAGGGACTCTTGACTCATATTTTACATACAGTTTCCACCACCAATAGTCATTTTTGTGTGTGTTTAAATCAAATCAAATTAGAAACAAGTTAAATACAAAACTTGAAGTTCTTTCAGTTTAAATAGTTTGACTGTTTCCAGACACTTATCTGACTGTGAATCTATAGCAAAAATAAATGTCTTGTTTCATATAATACTTTAATTGAAAATATACAATATAATTAGTCTCCTTTTGGTTTGCTTGTCTGAATTTTGATTTTTAAGAACAGTGCAACAGCTAGCTATAACATTTTAGTTTATTTTACAAACAAAAGTGTACTTCTGTTTTCTCTCTGAGAGGAAGCTTGTCTTCAAATCTTTCTACTCCTTCCTTGTTTTCTTCTCTCAAAAATACCATGTCTTGTGGTTACCCTTCCATTTTCAACAAACTTGTGTTTGCTTGCTAATATCTCAGTTACTTCTTCTGTAGGTATTTACTACTTTAATTCATTATATATACCTTCAGTTTATCAGATATTGAAGTTACTGGTTTATAGCCTTCAGAGCTGTGGTGTTCCATTTCCTAAATAGCTTCAGGCTACGTCTACACTGCATGTATGTTCTTGCGCAAGTAAATTTACAGTACAGGCAGTCCCCGGGTTACGTACAAGATAGGTACTGTAGGTTTGTTCTTAAGTTGAATTTGTACTTAAGTCGGAACTGGCGTCCAGATTCAGCCACTGCTGAAACTGACCAGCAGCTGACTACAGGAAGCCCGAGGCAGAGTTTCTCTGCCCCGGGCTTCCTGGAATCAGCCGCTGATCAGTTTCAACAACTGTTGTGAATCTGGACGCCTGGGACAAAGCAGCTGGGGCGCTGCCGGGTAGGTCCCCGCAGTGCCGCACCTCGGCGCTGCGGGGACCAACCCGGCAGCACCCCAGCTGCTCTACTCCAGGTGTCCCCAAGTCAGCTGCTGCTGAAACTGATCAGTGGCTGATTCCAGGAAGCCCGGGGCAGAGCAACTCTGCCTCGGGCTTCCTGTAGTCAGCCACTGGTCAGTTTCAGCGGTGGCTGACTTGGGGACGCCTAGGGCAGAGCAGCTGGGGCGCTGCTGGGTTGGTCCAGTAGCGCCGCTCCTCGGCACTACTGGACCAACGCAGCAGCACCCCAGCTGCTCTGCCCCAGGCGTCCTGATTAAGCCGCTGCTGAAACTGACCAGCAGCGGCTGAATCAGGACGCCTGGGGCAGAGCAGCTGGGGTGCTGCCGGGAAGGCATGGGGTGCGTGGGTGTGTGTGTGTGTGTGTGGTATCCTTCATAGTAAACCTTCTAATGGTCTTAGGTAAGAGGGGATTTTGATAGCAGTCTTCAGCTACCTGAAGAGGATGGAGCTAAGCTGTTCTCAGTAATCGTAGATGACAGAACAAGGAGCAATGGTCTCACGCTGCAGTAGGGGAGATCTGGATAGTTTTTTTTCCCTAATATCCAATCTCACTAGGAGGATGGTGAAGCACTGGAATGGGTTACCTATGGAGGTGGTGGAATCGCCCAACTTCACAAAGCCCTTGGTGAATGATTTTAGTTGGGATTTTAGTTGGGATTGGTCCTGCTTCAAGCTCTAAACGACCTCTTGAGGTCTCTTCCTACCCTAATCTTCTAGGTTCTAGTGGAAGTAGAAGCTTGAAGTCTTTGGGCTTTCAACCACAAATATTCTTGATCCATACCAATTAATAACACTAATTGCAAATTATCTCATAACATCTTGAAGACCCTTTGTTTTAAATTATGCTAGCATGGTGACTGTGTAGTAAATAGAGATGTTAATGAATGGTGGAAGAATGGCTTTTTTATTTTATAAGTTCCTTGAGTGTCAATGCATGGACCATATTATAAAATGTCTAACATCACAGTGACTACTAAATGTCTTTTACAAAATAAATTCTCCATCTAATAACATGCAAAACACAAGGAATAGTTGGTACAGGTTGAACCTCCTAAATCTGTAACTCTCTGGTTTGGCAACATCCATGGTCTGGACCATGGGTGTTGCTGGACCAGAGAGCCCCACTGGTGGTGGGAGTCGAGTGGCTGGAAGCCCTAGCCTGAGCCAGCAGTGGGGCTGGCCAGCAGCTGTCCCCAGAGAGCCCCAGCCAGGTGGGCCAGCAGTGGGACTGGTTAGCACTGGAATGGGCGGCAGCAGTGAGGCCGCTGGCAGCTAGTGAGGTATGTCCCCAGGGAGCTCCAATCAGGCGGGGCAGAAGCGAGAGTCCAAGCCCAAGTCCTGTGGTGCCAGGGCCCATTTGTAGCGGGGAGAGAGCAGAGCCAACCACAGGGAGAGGCAGCGTGCCAAGAAGTCAGGAAACAGGGGACCTGCCCTGATCCAGAAAATTCCCTCATTCAGGACTGGTCATGTCCTGAGGGTGCTGGATCAGGGATGTCTAATCTTGTAATACAGTTTCTTCTTAAGCCTCTAATTTTGCAGTAACTTGGGAAACACGCACTCATTTGCCACCTCCATTATGAGTAAGTGATGAAATATCTTTCTGGGGGTATGTCTTCACAGCAACATTATTTTGAAATAACTAGCGTTATAACTTAGGCTGTGTCTACACAGCAAGCAGTTATTTCAAATTGATGTCAAAATATGTTAAGCTGGAGGACTTCATACTCCGACTCCGTACGATGGATAAGGGAAGTCAGAGGAAGAGTGCTCTATTTCAAAATAAGTGCTGTGTAGATGCTCCCAATTTCGAAATAAGCTATTTTGAAATAAGCTATGCAGTTGATGTAGCTCAATTTGCGTTACTTATTTCAAGTTATGCCCTGCTGTGTAGATGCACCCCTGGAGTGTGGAAATTCTGATATTAGACTCCTGTCGACTAAGCCCATATTTAAATGATCGCTGATGGGTAGCTGTGTTAGTCTTTAAAAACAACAAGTAGTCCTGTGGCAATGTAGAGACTAACAAAAATATATATAGTATCATGAGCTTTCATGGGTAAAACTCACTGCATCTGAAGGCCCACGAAAGCTCATACTCCTTTTTGTTGTGTTGTGTTGTGTTGTGTTGTGTTGTGTTAGCCTCTAAGGTGCTACAAGAATACTTGTTTTTAAATGATCTGATATTTTCATAGGAAGTGTGTTAATTACGGCCAAAATATTAACAGTTTTAGTGTATTGGGAGTGGATGTTTCATTAGGGTTTGGTATAGATTGAACCTCTCTAGTCTGGCAGTCTCTGCTCCAGCATGATTTTAGTTAGCTGGATGTCCATTTGTCATGGATGTAGCCAAGTTTCCTGGGGCCCCAAGAATCATAGAATACTAGGACTGGAAGGGACCTTAAGAGGTCATCAAGTCCAGTTCCCTACCCCCATGGCAGGACCCAGTACTGTCTAGACCAGTGTTTCTTAAACTGTTTTTTTTTCTCTCAACAAAAAATCCTTGGCGTTCCTCATAAAAAAAATTGTTTGGTATTCCTTGGTCTTAAAAAGTTTAAGAAACACTGGCCTAGACCATCCCTGATAGACATTTATCTAACCTGCTCTTAAATATCTCCAGAGATATCTTCCACAACCTCCCTAAGCAACTTTGTCAAGGTGGTTAAATACTGGAATGTTAGGAAGTTTTCCCTAATGTCCAACCTAAACCTCTTTTGTTGCAGTTTGAGCTCATTGCTTCTTGTTCTATCCTGAGAGGCCAAGGAGAACAATTTTTCTCCCTCCTCCTTGTGACAACCTTTTAGATTTCATGATAGCGATTTTCAAGTTTTTGCTTATACCCACCAGTCCTGGCTCTCACTTTTATGTGCTGTTATTTAACACTAATTTACCTCTAAATGTCTTCTAAGAGCCCAATAAGCAGTGAAACTTATGGTAGTATTGCAAGACAATATTGACCTCCTGTTAATATTATCTGGATTAGCACTAGTCAGTTCCCAAGGGTGCTGGACTAGAGAGGTTCAACCTGTAATAGAATACACAATACAAATTTGAACTTGAAGTTCACTAGTTAAAAATGATGCCATTCTGGCAATGAACCAGTTAGTTATTACTATTTGATATGCCAGATTATATATAATGAGTTGATTGAGTCCATAAGTGGATGAGAGAAGAATTCACATGAAAAACCACTATCATGTCTGGAACTAATTGATACTTTTATTTTCAGTCTTAATTAGAGGTCAGGAGCTAAATGCTACATAGAATATCTTCTCCTGAAGTGAGAGGCTAGTATAAAGTTTGTTTCAACGTCAACGAATATTCTTGTCTTTTGTATACATGAAGGACTTCTATCTCCTATGCTTTCAAAAATGCTAAATTAAAATATCTAAAATAATGACTTATTGTTAGTTTACATTTCTTTTATTATGCTGATCAACTTGTTAGTCTTGTTAATTTACCTTTTTTTTTTTTTTCTTGAAAAATCCATGAGGAAAAACTGATTGATTTGAGTCATGGACTAGACAGGAAAAGCTTCACACTTACTCCTTGTTAGTGACTTTTTAAAGCCCTACATGTAACTACACAAAGTAGAATATGCTTATGCTATTTCAGAAACTTTAAAGACATGCCCAAATAGTATAATTTTATTTTGTTCTTACTCCATTAATTTCATTTCCTCCAAAACTAAAATAATTTGTACATTATACTTAGAAACAATCAATATGTAATAATTCCAAATTGCATACTGGTGTCTGAGTGTTTCTGATTTGCCCGGCTATGTGTCACTTTCAAAAAGTGCAGTTTTGCTACATTATGAAGCCTGTCTATTTACAGTATTAATTCCTTATGTTTTTAGACAGTCTTGATTTCACTATCTCAAAATTCAGACCCCTCTGCCAAGGCAACATGTACCATGAAGATGGTTAATTTACTACCATAACATTCCTCAGCTGTTGGAACAATATACAATATGATTGCTGTGTTAAAAATGCAAGTACTTTAACTTTGAAACATGATCAGCTTTTAATGACTTGCTACACTAGTCACTGACATGAGGTTCTATATTTCTAGTTTCAACTTCTCTATGGCCCTATCTGTTGAATGCTATAGAAATATTTTATTTGTTGCAAATTCAGATCCCAATGTGAGAAAAGCTTGTTTCTCTCTAATAGGAGGTAAAAATCCCTTGCTTCCATTTCTTATCTCTGAATTATAGATGCTTACTTTGTTTTCATAATGTCTCTTATGCGTTTCCAACCAGTTAATAATAATTGGATCATTTCTATTCAGTACTCCTGTAAATGTATTGGGCATGACTGTTAAATCAAGGTAACATAATTCGGATGTAAAGTAGACAAATGGTTTTTGTAAATATTTTGAGAATCTATGTGAGTGCTTTAGAGGTAGGGGAACCTTTTTTTACTTGCGGGCCACTGACTCACAGAAAAATCAGTCAGGTGAAAAGCAAAAAACAAACAAACAAAAAACCCCCACACCTGAACCCTGACTGAGAAGCAGAAAGACATTCCCTTCACACGTGAGTGCACACAAATTGCATGCTCAAGTCCCAAGGGAGGATTGAGGGGAGCTGGACTATCAGTGTGGGCTCCCCAATGCCTCAAGGGCTGGATCAAGCCACGCTGATGGAAGCAGTGTAGTAGAAGGATGATTCTATGAGAAATTAAAACAGAGTAGAAGAGACACTAATAAACAGGTGTGTTCAATGCTTCTTGTCCACCTATATACGTTTTAAACTATCATTGTGATGTCGTGAGGGTATGTCTACACTGCATGGCTATTTCGAGATACACAAGCTCCTGTTATTTTGAAATAATGGGCATGGTATTTTTCCATCCCAGTAAACCTCGTTGCATGAGGGCTAAGGGATGACTCGAAATAGCATGTTATTTTGAAATAGATTTGAAATAAGATACGCAATTTGTGCTATGCAAATTGCGTATCTTATTTTGAGTTTAGGATGCTGTGTAGATACACCCTAAGATTCTTCATTCAGAAAACTGTTGAGGATCTGTAGGAATTATGCAAAAGCGACGAGGAGTCCTGTGGCACTTTATAGACTAACTGAAGTGTAGGAGCATAAGCTTTCATGGGCAAAGACCCACTTCGTCAGATGCATGTAGTGGAAATTTCCAGAGGCAGGAATAAATATGCAGGCCAGGATCAGGCTGGAGATGACGAGGTGGATCCAATCAAGGAGGATGAGGCCCACTTCTAGCAGCTGATCTGGAGGTGTGAATTCCAAGAGAGCAGAAGCTGCTTTTGTAGTTAGCAAGCCATTCACAGTCTTTGTTTAATCCAGAGTTGATTGTGTCAAACTTAAAGATGAACTGTAGCTCAGCAAAATGCAGGACAATGTAGCACTTTAAAGACTAACAAGATGGTTTATTAGATGATGAGCTTTCGTGGGCCAGACCCACTTCCTCAGATCAAATAGTGGAAGAAAGTAGTCACAACCATATATACCAAAGGATACAATTAAAAAAATGAACAAATATGAAAAGGACAAATCACATTGCAGAACAGAAGGGGGATGCGGGGGAGGGGGGGGTGGGAAGGGGGAGGAAGGAAGGTAAGTGTCTGTGAATTGCTGATATTAAAGGTAGGGAGAGTGGGATGTTTGTGAGTTAATGGTATTACAGGTGATAATTGGGGAAACTGTCTTGGTAATGGGTGAGAAAGTTCAAATTCTTGTTAAGTCCTTGTTGGCAAGTGTCGAATTTTAACATGAATGACAGTTCAGAGGATTCCCTTTCAAGTGCAGATGTAAAAGGTCTTTGTAGCAGAATGCAGGACTACTTTCTTCCACTATTTGATCTGAGGAAGTGGGTCTGGCCCACGAAAGCTCATCATCTAATAAACCATCTTGTTAGTCTTTAAAGTGCTACATTGTCCTGCATTTTGCTTCAACTACCCCAGACTAACACGGCTACATTTCTATCACTGTAGCTCAGCAGTTTCTCTTTGAAGTCTGGTCCTGAAATTATGTATTATGTAGGAATTATGTATTTCATTGACTGATATATTTTAATGCTCTCTGCTTCTGAAACCCTAACAAGGCACCTACTACCTGCTCCCTGGCCAGACAAAGTAGTAAATTGTATGTAGAGATCTCTATAAACCAGTTTTTGTGGCTATGAAGGCAAATTTGATCTAAAGTTAAATTGAGTGACTAAATTTTAATAGATCCTATGATAGGTATATATTAAAAATTATAAACAGAATTTTACAGCAAAGGGTAACATCTCTCAAAAAGAATGGAATAACAAATAATCATACAGGTAAGATCAAATTTGTCATTTATAATGAATTATCTGAAGCAATCCCAACCTAATTTTTGTAATATTGTGCATTAAATGTTGAATTGCATTATCTGAAATCTTGAGTTTTGTCTTGACACACACACCGTCATTGGGTGCACTGCCATGCTAATGAAGCCAAGCACAGTTCTGAAAGGCATTTTAATGTAGGTCCATCCATAGTTCACTACAGGGTGTGGAACTTGGCAAACAAGTGGATTAAGTTATGAGTAAGAAATGTCTCTGGATGGCTATCAAAAAAAAATTTTTTTTAGATGTCTACCTCTTCTGAGAACTCAAAGAGCTTGGCTGTTTGACTTTAAGCCCTGCTGACAAAGATCTTTGGTCCAGAAGATATAGTTTTTTGTTCATAAATAATCCAGAATTTGGCTGAGCATTAAAAGGCCACTCCCCTAGTTCTGTCCCTTCTCAGATGATTTAAAATGTATAACCTTTTTCTGACCTTCCTGTGAGTGCTGCAGCCACAGAAAAGAAATGTTAAGTTCTTGGTAGGTAATTGCCCTGATGGGTGAACTTGGTTTCAGGATTTGCTCCTCATCTCTGTCATTAGACAGATAAAACAGTACTGCCTTCGTTATATATACTTTGTTTCTCCATGTAAGGATCCTAGAACTTACTGATATACAAAAAGCATTATTATTTTGCTTTTTTGTATATATGTGAGATAACTTAAGAGTTTCCAATATTGGAAGTCCTGGCATTAATATCCAGAATTCAAAAGTATGAATACTTCATACTGATTTTTTTTTCAGTTGCTTCTAGTTGTCTTTCTAGCAAAGGGAATAGTTTTGCAAAAGTCGTTGTTAGTTTACTTTGCAGTGACTTTTGTTTCTTAAGCTCACATTCCATGTGGTTTATTTGCTGCTTGTTACTGGAAACTCTTGAATCTGAAGAGGACAGTTTCCCAGAAACTACCTCCAGTTTCTTAAGAGACAAACTTCTTTTTGTAGAAAGTCTATTTGCATATTACTGTGATTGGTAAAATAATCCTTATAATGGCAAGTAGGCGGGTGGGGTTAATGGGGCAGACAGGCTCCAGGTTGGCAAGGGGAGGGTTGAGGAGAGACTGTGGACCCAGATAATCCTGATGTATGTGCAGCCAATATCAGACATGGAAAGGGGAGTTAAAAGGAGGAGATCTAGCCCAGCTGAGGGCTGACCAGGAAGGAGATCAAAATTCTGATACTTCATCAATGAGGGAAGCCTGGTCCCAGCCAAGAGCCTAAGGCAACTTACCTGGATGAGTCATTTGGTGGATGGGACAGCTAGACACAGGAAGATAGATTAGGAGGAACTAACTGAACAGATAAAAGCCTTGAGCAGAAATTTTGGTCCTGTTGACAAATCCTCAGATGACTCTTAATTTTTAGTTAATTGTTTTTAGTGCCGTGGGAATTCAAAACACAAAGGATCTGGGGTATCTGGTACTGGCCACTGTCGGCAGATAGGATACTGGGCTGGATGGACCATTGGTCTGACTCAGTATGGCCGTTCTTATGATCTATAAGTGATGGGAATGCCTGACTTGCAGGAATCTCCAGCAAAGGAATTGTGAAGCCTTATAGGCAACAAGGAGGTGCTGCATAGACAATTTGGTTGAACCTATGTAGGGCCAAAATAATTTACTTTAAAGAGTTTTGCATCCTCTTTCTTTACATTAGGCTTTAAACATGTGGTGTCAGATTTTTGTTAGCTCAATCTAATACCTTGTTAAAGGATAGTCAAGACAAGGTAAGCTATACTTTAACATGCATTAAAGTAATCCGTCTGAACCTAGGGGACTCACTGGCTTTAACTGGCTTAGCTAGTACGTGTTAAGTGTACACATTGCCTTGACTAGAGCAGGGGTCAGCAACCTATGGCTCGTGAGCCATATGTCGCTCACTTAGGAGCCAAATATGGATTGTGGCATTTCTCCCTCCTCCCCCACCTGCAATGGAGAGCCCATGCTGGTGAACCAGCACCAGCTTCCTACAGGGGGTTGGGGAGCACCGAGGCTCTGCACCAGATCTGGCTTGCTGGGAAGCACATGTATGCTGCTTCTCCCCTCCCCACATCAACGTGTATGCTTCTTCATCTACCCTGCCTTCCCCCATACTCCAGAGAGACAGGACACAGGAGCTGTGTGGTGGTCATCTGAGAGAGTGCATCTGGCTGTGGTGGTGATGCATGGGATGGGGTAGTGGGCTAAGATGGCACTAGAGAATCTGGACTTTGGAGACAAGGAGCAGCTGGATTTCCTGGCACATGCACTTCTTCCAGTGCAGTCTGCAGATCCTGCCCAAGAGATACTTGACTCTGGAGACCAGCAGGTACTGGCCAAACTGCTCCTGTCCCCTCTCCCCTGGCCAGACACCTACCAGCACCCTGCTCCTGCCTCCTCCCCCTGGTCAGACACCTATTGCCAGCTTGCTCCTGCAGCCTACCTCCCATCCAGATTCTGCACCCCTATTCCTTTCCCACTCACTGGCAGCCCTTTCCGGCACACTGGACCCCTCATTTTTGGCCCCACCCCAGAGCCTCAGAGTGGAGGCACAAAATCCACTATCCTTGGAGCTCCAGACGAGTTAACTTGGCTTGAGGCCTTGAATCTCAGTACTCCCTTCCCTCCCCTCCCCTACTCCAAGGAGCTGGAGTACCAGGGGAGTGAGGTGTTTCAGTTGGGGGCCACATCAGTGAGGGTTTGAGGTTTTGGAGGGGTTGGTTTTTTGCTTTTCACTAGTGTGGTCCCCGACTGATTTTTCTGTGGGTCAGTGGCCTCTGAGTCAAAAAAAAGTTCCCCTACCTCTGCCATAAATAAAGACTGTGTTGAAACTTTTTGTGTTGGACATAATATTTTACTTTATTTAAAAATGAAGCCTGGCCAACAAGCCCCCAATTGGAGCTCAGCCCCATCTGACTGCAGCATCATAACACTCTAGCAGCCCACACACTCCCCAACCCTGAGCCCCTCATACCCCTACATGCCCAAACTCCTGCACCCCCACATCCCCAGCCCCTTGCCATCAATTTGACAGAAGACAGATTGAATATGTGCATGAAGCTGGATTTGACCAGGTATGATGTAAACTTCAAAAAAATGTGCAAAAAGATGCAGCAGCAGAAAAGTCCCATTAAATAAAGTCTGAACACAGGGTTTCATTTATGCTATTATTAATCATTATGCCAATTTATCAATAATATTAGTTGTATATTTTCAGTCATGCAAACTGGCATTCTTATATGCCTCTTCGTTGACCACTTGTTCTGAATTTTGATGTAGTTTGGCTCTTTGGTTTAAAAAGGTTGCTGACCCCTGCTCTAGAGTTTTAGCAGGTGTTAGCTAGCCTGTTCTAACTTCCCTTCAAGGTGAACTCTACCACTGCCTGGCTTTCTGTAGTTTGAAAAAATATTTCCTGTCTTATTTCTGCTTACCCTTCCCTACTTTCTACTTATCTATCTTAAAGGTGGGCAAAGAAGATCCCCTACTCCCCCTTATTTGGAAAAACAAAAATTCTGTTGCTATAACTCTCTCTTTAGCTGGAGCCAGACTCCACCTCTCAGCATGTACATGTTTGTATTTGATTCAGTTACCTCCCCCATTCCCCTCTCAGACGAATGCTTAATATGTGCATGTAAGAGTAGAAATATAAGGTAGAGCAAGATTGATGTAGGATGTTGATTAGTTATTAGATTGTGCACAAATTCTTTAATGTGGATAATACAGATATGATATAGAGAACTCACAAATACAATACTCGTGGACGAAATATACAAAAAAATTTCATACTAAATGTAGCCCTTTCTCAGTGTGTAATATTACATTGTTCCATATTTTTCAAGTATGTGTGAGAGAGAGCTATATTGAAGAGTTCTATTTTATTTTTTATTTTTTCGCCTTAATGAATTACTCTGTTATGGTTGTTTTAGAATATAATTGCTATTTTAATAAGTATGTTGAACTAGTGTGGCTCAAGTTCCTTACCCGTGGGCTACGTCTACACTGGCCCCTTTTCCGGAAGGGGCATGTAAATTTCATGAGTCGTCGTAGGGAAATCCGCGGGGGATTTAAATATCCCCCGCGGCATTTAAATAAAAATGTCCGCCGCTTTTTTCCGGCTTTTAAAAAAGCCGGAAAAGAGCGTCTAGACTGGCCCCGATCCTCCGGAAAAAGCGCCCTTTTCCGGAGGCTCTTATTCCTACTTCAAAGTAGGAATAAGACCCTCCGGAAAAGGGCACTTTTTCCGGAGGATCGGGGCCAGTGTAGACGCTCTTTTCCGGCTTTTTTAAAAGCCGGAAAAAAGCGGCGGACATTTTTATTTAAATGCCGCGGGGGATATTTAAATCCCCCGCGGATTTCCCTACGACGACTCATGAAATTTACATGCCCCTTCCGGAAAAGGGGCCAGTGTAGACGTAGCCAAGGTATTGAAGGAAGCTGATTGATCTGATATATCTACAACAGTAAGCAAAGTTAGAGGTAGTTTTGCAACTCATATCCATTTTTCTTTCTCTGGAAAAAGCATGAATGTGTAATACCATACAGTTATTTTTTAGAATGTGTTCCACACAGGCATTTGTCAGAGAAGGGTAATAAAATGTTCTCACTAAAATAGTAAATGCTATTGTAATGAAAAATCCCATAATATATATTTCCCAGAAGTTCATAGCTGTTGAGTTATTACTTAATGCTCCCTTTTTTATAAAGGGAGAAAACTTTATTTTGCCACATCACTTCAAATTTTCTAGCACTCAAGTCATAAAGTATAACTCATTTTTTTAAAAAAGCTGCTGCCCAAAACCTCTGTGGTAAGGCTATTTTATGTATGTTGTATTTTTGGAAAGCAAACCACTAACTACTAGTCAAAAGTGGTGTATTGGGCTGGGCAGTTGGTGTTGTAGTAAAATATGTTACCACATGGGAGGGAATTGGAGCTATAGATCTTGTGGTACTTTTCATAACTATGACTTTGTATAAATAATAAAAATGGTTCATTGCTTTTAGTCTGAGAGCCCAGGAGTGAAGGGTAAGGTAACGCATTCAGTTCTTAGGTCTAACCTTATTTCGGTTGCAAATTACAAACATTTGAACAGTGAATATGAGTAGTAATTGGATTTTGGTGAAAAGTGAGGGAGGGAATAAACCTGCAGCGATGAGTGAACAAACTTTAAGTTATGAGGTATTTTTAGCCATGAAGACTGTTAACTTAGGCATTACATGTTTAAAGATTCCTTTTGTTGAGCTAACAGATAATAGCAGGGGGGACCTAACTCAGTAGGGGACTCTACTTTAAGTGGAGTACCGAGAGGCTAAAAAGTCCAGATAGCTTCTATGGTAGAAAAGAATGATTCATTTAAAAACTGGATATTTTAATGTATCTATCTACATAAAAAATTTGTGATCTAAAGCCCACCCTATACAAATTGCAATATGTGTAGAATTTTTTTAGATTTTTTTTTTCTAGAATTTGAGGCTAAGAATTGGGCTCTGATTGCTAACAAATCATCTATTTATCCATGCTGATCACTACTTGCTGATCCTCCTCTCCCATGCTGATGAAGCAGGAGAGAAAGAACAAGTTGAATCAGTATAGTTACTATGATCATATATCTAAACTAGTGTCAACAGGACACACTGCTGGTATTTTCCCTCTTCACTTACTCCTGCTATTTATGTTCACTCTTCTGGGTTCCTGTATATTTTTAATGTATTTCTTTTCCACTGGTCTCTCCTCGGAGGTCATGTTCCCCTTTATTTTATATGATTTAGATAATGGCATATAGAATATATTTACAACATTTGTGAATGATACTAAGCTGGAAGAGTTGCAGGTGCTTTGGAGGATAAGATTAACATTCAAAATTATCTAGATAAACTGGAGAAAAGTTCTGAAGTGAATAGAATGAAAGCCAATAAAGACAAATACAATGTACTCCTCTTAGGAAGGATTAGTTGCACACTTAGAAAATGGCAGTCATTTCCCAAGGAAGGAATCTGGAGGATTACAGTGGATCACAAGCTAAATATGAGTCAACTGTGCAACACTTTCAGAAAAAGCAAACATCCTTCTGGGATGTTTTGAAAGGAGAGTTGTAAGCATGATGCTAGAAATAATTCTTCCATAGGGTTGCCAGATGGTTTAACCAAAAATACCGAACACCCCTTCCCCCCCCCCCCCCCCCCCCCCCCCCAAAAAAAAACTCATTGGGGAAAAAAGGGGAAGACCAGTTGTTGAGGGGGAAAAAAACACCCACAGCGTGACCCCTTTAAGAAATACTTTTGAGGCTTTTTGGCCCTAGCAGGCTGCTGGCAGCTGTCCGCCATCTTGTTTCCATGCTCCGGGCCAGACAACTGCCCTGTGGAACCAGGAAAGTACCCAGGATTTTCACCTCCTGACTGGGGAAAAAATCAGAAAATACCGGACATTTTAGGTGTCCAGTATTTTCTGTATTTTTTTACTGGACAGGAGGTGAAAATACCGTACTGCTTGGGTCAATACTGGATACCTCGCAACCCTATTCTTCCATTCTATTCAGTGATGATTAGACCTCAATTGGACTATTGTGTTCAATTCTGAGGGTCACATTTCAGGAAAGATGTGGACAAATGGGGAAGGGTCCAGAGAAGAGCAACAAGAATGATTAAAGGTGTAGAAAACCTGACCAAAGGAAGATTGAATTACTTAGTCTGGAAAAGAGACTGGGAGGGGAGATAATGGTTTTCAAGTACATAAAAGGTAGTATAGAGGAGGGCGAAAGAATGGTCTCCTTAACCTCTGAGTATAGGACAAAAAGAACTGGGCTTAAATTGAAGTGACGGAGGTTTAGGTTGGATATTAGGAAAAGCTTCCTAACTATCAGGGTGGTTAAACACTGGAATAAATTGACTAGGGAGATTGTGGACTCTCCATAATTGGAGAGTTTTAAGGGCAAGATGATTTAACACTTGTCTAGGATGATCTAGATAATACTTAGTCCTGCCACAAGTGCAGAGGACTGAACCAGTTGACTTCTTGAGATTCCTTCCAGTCCTAGGATTCCGTTTTTCCTCTCTTCCCCTCGCCCTTCCATTTCAGTCTTCCCCTGTTGTTTTCCTTCTAACCACATCCTTTTGTTTTTCTCCTGTGGCCTTTATCTTGACTCTACAGTTCAGCAGTGATTCTGAATTACGTAGGAGCTACACTGTTTTCCTCGTCTTGCTCTAATTAGGAAGGGACTTTCACTGCCATGCAAATTGTTTGAGGCATCCCATGTGTATTGGGTTAAGAAGTAGCTCATATAGGTGCTGTGTGAAACACATGATACAACAATGTTCAGTGTATATGCAGTATCTAGCAAAGTGTGGTTCTGCTGTCTACACAGCACCAAATTTTGAAATAAAGTGCTATTCCGAAATGTTCCTTACTACTCGTAGAATGAAGTTTACAGTGATGTTGGGATAGTGAGCCTGAAATAATGGGTTTGCTGTGAAGATGTGGGATAGCTATTTCGGATACTCTAGTGTCCAGAAATACCATTTCAGTGCAGATGTAGCCTCAGTGTTCTGTGCTGTTATTTAGCTCTAACTTACCCCTAAATATCTTCTAAAAGCCCAATAAGCAGTGTAAGTATTGGTAATGCTGCGAGACAATACTGACCTCCTTTGGTTTGGCAAATTTTCTGGATTGACACTAGACAATTTCCGCAGGTGCTGAACAGGAGAGGTTCAACCTATAGTAGAATACATAATGCAGACTTTTAGCATTAGTCTCATGGTCTAATTTGCCGTTGAGTTTCCAAAATATCAGTCGTGTAATTTTGGCATCAGAAATAATTTTTATAGCCTTGCATGCAGTGAGACATAGCCTTTTCAGCTAAAACAAGGCTGAAGAATCCTCTTTTTGCCTGAAAGCAAGCAGTAGATTTTTGGTCTAGTGGCTAGTGGTAGTTTATTTTGACCGAGGGAGCGATTTGATACATGTAGATTCTGTGCTTGTGGTGAGATAATGATGGGCAGGCATAAAACCCAACTCTAGTTCAAGAGTCATAGTTTAAGGCCAGAAGGGACCACCGGACCATCTGTTCTCCTAGATGGTCCTGTTTATCACAAGATCACACCAACACAACATTGCACCCGTACATTCTATCACACAGCTGAAGTGAGGTCAAAATATTGCAGTCCAGAAGGGACTAAACTCAGCCTGTTGCTCATCATTGAATATGGTGTACCAAGGTGCATTAATACCTGAGAGCCCTGCAGTGACGGGGAAACGGGGAAATGATTGAGATATATCCAGATAATCCCCACAGCCACATGCTGCAAAGGAAAGTAAATACACCCCAAGGTCACTACTAGTCTGACTTATGAGAAAATTCTTTCCTTACCCCACATGTGGCAATCAATTAGACCAAGGGTGGGAAACTTTTTTTGTTTTAGTTGGGAACCACTGAACCATAGAAGAATCAGTTAGGGGCCACATACAAGTCAGAAGCAAAAGAAACCCCACAACCTCACAGATGTGGCCCCCAACTGAAAATGAAAAAAGACCCTCCCCTCAAGCTCCAGCCCCATGGCTGGGGGAAGGTGCCAAAGCTCAGGGTTTACCCACAGGGCTGGATGAACTCTTCTGTGGAGTTGGGGCTAGTGAATTCTGTAGTGTCCCCCTTGGCTCTGGGGTGGGGCCAAAAGTGAGGGGTTCAGTGTGCAGAAGGGGGCTGCTGGAGAGCAAGCTGGAGGTGAGGCTGTGGGGTCTGGGAGGGAGGTAGGGTGAAGGAAGAGGGTGGGGGTGTGGGGTCTTTTGGAAGGTAGGATACAGCAGCAGGCTGAGGGTGGAAGTGCCGTCTGTGGGGAGTGCAGGGATGGGGTGGGGGTGTAGGATGGGAATGTGGGGTCTGGGCGGAACCCTCCCAGGGGATGGGGTACCTACCTGGTGTAGCTCCAGGAGAAGGCATACATCAATGAGAGTGACAAGAGGTGGTGCCTGCAGCATCCCCCCTGCCAGGCAGAGCCTGGGGGCCCAATCTGGTCTGTGGCTTGCTTTGATTGGGCCTTTGATACTGGGGGCTTGCTTCTCAACACCACAGTGGTAGAGCTTCCCACATGTCTGGAACACCAGTATCAGCTTGTTCTGCTGTGTGTGTGGGGCGTTGTGTGTGAGCCCCAAACCTTGTGAGCTGAATCAAGGCCCACAGGCCGTAGGTACCCTGAATTAGACCCAACCATGTGAGCAAGAATTAGCTAGCCAAGCTGAGAGAAGGTATGTTTAGAAAGTTCGAACTAGGGATGCAAATGCAGGCATTCGAAATAGTCAGTGAAGTGGGGATTTAAGTATCCCGCGCTTCATTAGTATGATCTTGCCAGTACGCTAGTTCGAATCACAGCTGATTCGAACCAGGAAGCGCGCGCCGGGATGCGTTAGTTTGAACCAAACCCCTTGGTTCAACAAATGAGGAGTCACGTTAGTTTGAACCAAGGGGTTTGGTTCGAACTAACACGTCCACACTTCCTGGGTCGAATCAGCTGTGATTCGAACTAGCGTCCTGGTGAGATCATGCTAATGAAGCGCGGGATATTTAAATCCCCGCTTCACTGACTATTTCTAATGCCTGCATTTGCATCCCTCGTTCGATCTAGGGTGCAAGTGTAGACATACCCAGAGAGAATGCTTGACGGCACCTCAGAGCACTTGCCTGCCTTAAATCGTGTCCCTTCTCCAGGTTGGGCATCTGTAATACTTTAGAGGAAGACCACCAAACCCCCTGCGTTTCAGGTAGGACAGGAGGGGGCATCCCTTCCTGTTCCCTGCCAATGCTGGCTGAAGACCTAAAGCATGAGCTTTTAGGAGTATAAGGCATAACTTGCAAGTGAGCCATAGGTCTGCTGAGTCCTATCCCTACCATCACAGTTAACCCAGTCATACAATCACATTCATAAATTTGTTCAGCTCTCTTAAAACTAATTCAGTTGCTCGACTCCACAATTTCTATTGGGCGGCTGTTCCAGAATCTTACTTCTCTGATGTTTAGAAACCTTCTTTTAATTTTCAGCTTGAGTTTTGCCAGAATCAGTTTATGCCCTTTTTTTTTTTTTTTTTTTTTTTTTTTTTTTTTGGTGTGCCAACATTATCCTTTAGTTGAAATAGCTCTTTTGCCCTCTCTGGTATCTAATCTACACCCTGGAATATTATAGAGAACAGTCCTATCCTCTTCACTCAGAGGTAGGGTTGCCAGGTATCCGGTATTTTCACCTCCTGTCTGGTTTAAAAAAAAAATTAGAAAACACCAGATACCTAAAATGTCCAGTATTTTCTGGGTTTTTTTTTTCCCCCCTGCCAGGACGCGAAAATACCGGATACCTGGCAACCCTACTTCGGACACAGTCAGCAACCGGGCACAGCCCCCGGACTCCCCCACCTCCCAGACCTCCACCCCCCCTGCTTAGCTGGTTCCGCAGGGGCTTGTCTTATGCCTGGAGCAGAAAAATAAGATGGCTGCTGGCAAAAAAAGCCTCCTCTTAAAGGGGCCATGCTGATTTTTTTTATTTTTCTATTTTTATTTGTATTTATTTATTTATTTATTTATTGCTTAACTGCTGCAGGGATCCCTTTTTCTTCCCTCAACAACTTTGGTCTCCCCTTTTTTTCTCAACAGAATTTTTTTCCTGGTGTTTTTTTTTAAGGGGGTACGAGGGTAGGGGGTTGTTCGGTATTTTTGGTTAAAACATCTGGCAACCCTACTCAGAGTTGCTGGCCCTATTGGGTATGGCACCACTCCTGGGGCTTGAAGTGGTTTCCATCATACACAGGTTTTGCATTTTTTTGTTCAGAATCTTTCAACAACTGTTCCAGCGTCACTCTTTTTGCGACACTAAACAAGTACAGCTCTTCCAGTGCCTTTTACAATGGTATTTATACTTCTTCATATATATTGGAAATAGCTTTCCTGATATAAATATCCTATTTGTTTTTTCACAGCTTCATTGTGTTGGTGTCTCATGGCTCTTTTGTGAGCGACAGATACACTGAGGTGTTTCTTTTCTTCTGGCACTTGCAATTGATGCACCCCCAACTTGTAACAGAAATTCAGATAATTAGACCCTAAATTCATTACCTTGCACTTCACACCATAGAATTTCATCCCATTTCTGTTATTCCAGTCTTCGAGGTCATCCAGATAATCTTGTACAGGCAGTCCCCAGGTTACATGGATCCGACTTACATCGGATCCCTACTTACAAACGGGGTAAGGCAACCCTGCACTCGCTGCTTCCCCCCAGCAGACCAGGGAGACGCGGAGCGGCTTTTCTCAGCAGACACCTCAGCTTGAGAATAAAGGACTGAGGGAAGTGAGGTGTGGGAGAATAAAACTGAGCTCTGGAGAAATGTTTGGCTAGAGTTTCCCCTACAGTATGTACCAGTTCCAACTTACATAAAAATTCAACTTAAGAACAAACCTACAGTCCCTATCTTGTACGTAACCCGGGGACTGCCTGTATAATATTCTAACCTTTTATATTGATATTGCCTCTCAACTTTGTATCATCAATAAGTTTCTTTGGTACTTTCCTTTTTGTGCCAGCATCATTAATAGAAATATTCAATAAGATTGACTCAAAAACTTGTTCTTGAAGAACTAAGCTACTAATCTCCCTCCAGTCCAACAGTCTTTCATCCGCTGGCTTTGCTCCTTTCACCGGTTCCTTATTCTCCTTATAATTCTTGTACAAATCTTCATTTTCTTGAATGTAACCACAGGTTGAACCTCTCTGGTCCAGGACTCTCTGGTTTGGCAACATACTGGACTACAGATGTTGGACTAAAGAGTCCTAGTGGCTAAGATCAGAGCTGGTTCAGCAGGTTTATAGCCTGCAGGGCCAGGAGCAGGCCCTACCAGTGGGCTGGGGGCAAGGAGGCCTGCCCTCCCCTGGCCTGGCAAATTTCTTTTGATAGGGACCGGTCAAGTTCTGAGGATGCTGGACCAGAGAGGGCCAATCTGTAACAAGTGGTACTGTGTCAAAGGTTTTACCTAAGTCCACATATTTTAGATCTATTGCATTTCCCCAAAATCAGTTATAAGATAATTCAGAATGGTTTGGTCTTTAAGAGACTGGCAGAGTTTTTTCTTCAGTGGTCTGGTATCTTTCTGGAAAAAGTGATTGCCATATATATATCTCTGTTTTCACATAGAGATCTCATTTCTGGAATTTTCAGCCAAACTGGTGGGGGATTGGGACTAGTCATTCCACCTTGAAAATCTTTGTCTGTAAAATATTTTTTTTTTTCCGTCTCGTTGCTAGAATGATAATAGGATGGATCCATCAGATTCTCAGGATTGCCGCTTGGGGAACTGGATGATCTGTTAAAACTGTGGGGCTCTAGGTTAGCACATGTCGCTGAAAGAACAAGCCCTGAAGGTTGGCACAACAAAGAACATTATAAAAATTGTTCTAGTATTTTTGGTGGGTGCAGTAGTCTCAGTAGCCTAAGCTATTTTGCAGTTTTCAGTCCTCTTTATTTTAAACAGCAATCCTTACCAAAGCTTAAGGACCTGAAGATACATGCACGCTCGCTCTCTCTCTCTCTCTCTCCTCTCGCTGTTGAAATTGTATGATACTCATGGAAAAAGGTCACTCTGGAGTGATTTTTGTTTTGATCTGGATTGCAGAAGGCAATGAGATCCCACAGGGTATGAGATACTGTGGATGTCTCTTTGTGGCTGTGTTATTTGGTAGTAACTTGCTTGGGAAACCTACAGAGTACCATATGTCTTTCTGTTCCCTTTATCTTAACATCTCAAAACTTCCTTTCTGAAAATAGTTTGTGTTCCTTTTACTCAGTAGTCAAAAGGAAGATACTTTGTTTCTCTCTTTTAAAGGTCACTCTTTCCTCTAAATGAAGAGCTATTTCTACTGACATCAGTTTCTGTGCTGGAAAAGCAATTCCATAGGCAGCATTTATTTCTCAAGAGGATGTGGCTGGTCACATGATAAAAATTATCTTTGGTATTGACAGCCCTAAAGATTTGGTTGCTATGCAAAAATCTCTGCTCAGGAGTTCTTAGCAATTAGTGCTTTTTGCAATTGAAAGGTTTTCCTCCTTTTTCAGATGGGAACATACTGCTATTTTCTTCCTCATTTTCTAGTAGAGTACAATAGCTTGGATATAAATGCTTGTTTGAATTATGTGTTCTACTGCTTCTAAGTAGCTGTCTGTTTGCTTTGCTTTTTAGTATATTTATTGAAGTCCACATATCTGTATGGGTTTAGGAAGACTAAGGAACCAATCAGGTAAGAGACTAATTCTCTCGGAGTTCTGCTGTACAAGCCTAGACATTCTAAATGTGTTTTGGGTTTTTTTATGTTTGTTTGTAGTGGAAGGAAAATACAATGTAAAAGAATGCCTAGACAACACAAATTTGGTGTCACAGGAATTCAGCTTGTGAAGAGGCAGCAAGCGCCTCAAAGGAGCAATGAGAGTGGGCTAATTCTGTGTAATAATGCTTTATTTTTTCTTTTACTAGTGGATTGTGCCCTCTGCTCACGATGCTCGCCCGCCTTCTTCTCTCAGGCCTCTTTTGCTTTTGCAGTCAGTGATGTCATCACGCTCTTTCTGTTGCCTGGCAGGAAAACTTTTTTCTATATAGAGAGAGTTTAAAAGCCTATCCCTGATTCTCAACTAGTATAAAAGGTCTCAGAGAGGTACTTCTGTTGATATGTAACTTCAAAAATAAGTAGTCCTGTGGCACCTTAAACTAACAAAAATATATTCAGGTTGGTCTGGCAGACCACAGATGCTCCTGGACCACACAGCCAAGGCATAGGGAGATCTGGCCAGGGGGCAGGAGCATGGCGCCTGAGGGGGTGTTGACTCAGCTGGGAGCCCCATGTCGGAAGGGGGCAGGTGTTGAAGGGGTAGGCAGCACAGCGAGGAGTTCTGACCCCAGTAGCTGGGCAGTAGCAGTAGTTGTAGATTGTCAGTGATGCACTCGAGGGGTTTAAGCTGGGGGGCCATAGGTGATGACCAGTAGTATTCTGTTTTCCTTGTTGAGCCTTTCTTGAAGTAGTTGACTTCAGGGTACTTGTCTGGCTCTGTCAATCTCTTTCCTCACTTCTACAGGTGGTTATTTAAGTATGTCTGATAAAGATCTTGTAGGCGTTTTATCTCTGTGGGATTGGAGCAAATCTGATTGTATCTTAGCACTTGGCTGTAGACAATGGATTGTGTCATGTCATGAATGGAAGCTAGAGGCAGATAGCTAAGAATAGTAGTCATTAGGTTTCTGATATAGGGAGGGATTTATGTGACCATCTTTTATTTGTACTATAGTGTCAAGGAAGTGGATCTCTTATGTGGACTAGTCCAGGCTGAGGTTGATCGTGGGGTGGAAATTGTTGAAATCCCTATAGAATTCAAGTATCTCCTTCCTGTGGGCCCATATGATGATGTCATTAATATAACCTAAGTAGACAAAGCATGCTAGGGGATGAGAGCTGAGGAAATGGTCAAAGTTGGCCACAAAAATGCTGGCATATCTGGGGCAATGCAGGTGCCCATAGTTTTGCTGCTGACTTGAAGATATAAATTGTCCCCAAATTAGAAACAGTTGTGGCTGAGGGCAAAGTCACGGAGCTCAGTCACCACGTGTGTAGTAGCATCATAAGGGCTAGTGTTTCTGACAGCTTATAGTCCGTCTTCATGTGTAATGTTGATTTAAAGAGCTTCTTCATCAGGGCTGGGGAACCTTTTTTGGGTCAGGGGCTGCTGAGCCACAGAAAAATCAGTTGGGGGGCTGCACACAAATGAGAAGCAAAAAAATCCCCCACGCTGCCATGGCCCCTGATGGAGAAAGAGGGCTCTTGCTACATTTAAAAGGCAGAGGCAGCACAGTGGGTAACCCCGGGTGAGCATTTAAAAGGCAGAAGTGCAGCTGGAATAGCAAGCACCCTGCCACACCCCTTATCGACAAATTGAGTAGTTGATGGAATTTCGTTTGACTAATCAATTAGTTGATTAATCAAAATTTAACATCCCTACTCCAGTCCCGTGGTGGGGCAGCATGGGAGAAGGGGGAGCTGGAGCACCAGCATGGACTTCCCAATGCTGAGGCGGGGCCCTGAGCTTCAGGGACCGGATCCAGGCAAGCTGGAAGCCACATCCAGCCCCTACGACTGAGGTTCCCCACCGCTGTTTTACATCCATGATAGCCAGGATGGTGTTTTCAGGAAGATTACTGATGCCCTGTAGTTTCCTCAGGGAATTAGTGGCATCTCAAAGATAGCTAGGAGTGCAGGTAGCTTGGGGATCTGAGGAGAGGGTCAGTATAGCCAGATAATCCTGTTGTAAGGGTGTCAATACCTGAGATGATGGAACATCTGGGATTTCCAGGTTTATGGATCTTGGGTAGTAGAATACTCCTGATGGGGGCTCTTGGTTGGTGTGTTTGTGTAAATTTGGTCCCACGCTGTAGCAGGGAATTTCTTGAGCCATTGATGTAATTTCTTTTGGTATTCTGCAGTGGGATGAGAGGAAAGAGGCCTGTAGAATGTGGTGGTGGTGATTTGTCTCGCAATCTCCTGTTCATAATCTGACCTATTCATGATGACTACAGCACCCCCTTTGTCAGTGTCTTTTATTATAATGTCAAACTTATTTTTGAGGCTGTGGATAGCATTGCATTCTGTATGGCTGATGTTGGGGAAAAGCCTATCTTCCTAGATAGCTTGAAGATGTAACTGATGTTGTCGGGTCCTTTATTCGATTAATTTTTTTTGGAAACTAAAATGAAAATATACATGCCTCATTTAAATCATTGCTCTGGGGTGGGTCTGGGAATGAGGGGTTCAGTATTCAGGCTGCCCCAGAAAGGGGGCTGGCGTAGTCCTTTCTCATCACAGAAGCTTGGGACCAGATGAGAAGTGCTTTTCCACAGCTGCTGCAGCTCCAGCAGACTCAGCTGGAGGAGGGGTGCATGTCCCCCGGCTATGGTAGATCCACATTTGTCTGCCCCTGCACTCCCCAACCAGAGTGAGGAATGCAGCGAACTGTTCACTTTCCCCTCTCTTCCTCACAAAGTGAAATGGCCAGCAATGTTTCTGTATGAATCAAAGATATGGGCAGGGCGGGGGGAGGTTCAATCCTCCTGCCCTTCCTAAAGGGCTTCTGGGGAGTGGGAGACCGGGGGCTGGAGCAGTCCCAGATTGAGGGGGTAGATGCCCCCAGCAAGCCTCTTTCACCTGCCTGCTGATTCTCTCTCTTTTCCATGTGGTTTGATGGAAAGCAATCCCTTTCTGGCACAATCAAACCTTTACCTTGTTTTAAGTTATGATGAGAGGAATCTGTATATTGATTTTGGTGGTCCTAGCTCTTAACATTTAGGAGGAGTTCTTGAACATAAAGTCAGACCACACAGACGAACTCTCTCAAATAAATAAGCAGATTCTGGATTTTTTTTGGCATGTGTTTTGGTTTATCTGGCTTCCATCCAACTGACTGTAAATTAACCATTAGAAATCTATTACAGCCACACCCTTTCCCCCCTTCAAATAGTTATTTTTGTTGTATCTAACTTTATACTATGCTATAGAGGAAAGTAAACATTTTGTGTCCAAACTTAGTTAACAGATGGGTGTGGGGGAGAGAATATTAATATATGGCAAAACTATATATATTTAAACAATATTGTTATAATATTGTAAATGGAAACAATACGTTGCTTCCCTGTTTCTGTTCACAGCTGATGGTTTTTGGTGCTATTCTAATTTCATGTAAGATGTCATGAGACATTTAAGAGACTTCAAGGTGGATAGATTCTGAATAAAGTTATGAAGCATAAAATGCATTATTGCAGGAAACAAAAGAGGCTTGCATTCTAACCTCTGGCTTATACTCTTAGTGTTATGGCTAAGTGCTGCACCAGACATTTGAGTCAATCTAGCAATGTATGGTCAATAAGCTGCTGTCTTGTTTCCTGTAGATAGTTTTATTTCCTCTTATTTGTGTAAGCAGTTTTAAACATTTTAACTCTGTTTATAAAGCACAGTAATGAAATGATAGAACATGCTTTACAAGGTTGCTCAGCTGCAGTAACTCTTGATTTAAATATTTACACAAATGCATTGTAAAAGTTTAATATTAATTTGCTTCAATACTTTTCTCCTTTTTTCATATTTGTGCCTGACTGCCCTCATTCTCCATTATATCAAGCATTTTAAAATTTGGCAGAATTGCTTGCAGTTAGTTATTAAAAATAAATACATGGGAATATATCAAGTGTTAGGCAAAAATAAGAAAAGTACTACTTCATGGCAGAATAATTGTAACAGAGCTTTAGGGCTTCCTTATACCAAGAATATAACGTCTGACTGCTGAAATGATTATATAGAAAAGTTTCAAAATATGATTATTTTTTATTTTTACAAAATGTATATCAGTTTTTGAATGGTGAATGCAGTAGTGAGGTAATTACATTCTTCTTCCCAAGAGACAATCTTTATTAATAACTTCAAAAAAATGGAATTACAAGAGTTTTAAATAATAGAGGCAGCTAATTTACTCTAATCTGTTAAGAGCCTTTCTGTTTTTCTTCCTCGCACAGTTTGTACTTTATTTCCCTTTTCTCATTCTGTCAGTGAAGCAGCTATGAATTAAAACAACCTGAATTGTATTTGAGTTGGAAATGTAAGGAAATTCTCTGAGCAGAAGTGTAGCAGAAACTCTTCAGCATTGAAAGTTTCTTTTGGAAAATTTGTCAAGAGAAGTTCAAGAATGCTGCATGTATGAGTTCTGTTGCATTTGTAATACAGCACTTTTCATCCTGTGGGAGCCCACTGTGCTTTATATATTATGTCCATGAGAATGTGGGCACACAAAATATGCACTTGAAACCATCTCTAATGTTGCTCAGATTACAGCCAGGTGTACAACAGTGCTAAACATTTTACACAACTATGGAGGAAGAGAAGTTTTTGGCTCAAGGGGCAGCAAAGGAAATTTGAGTAAGCCCAAGGGATTTTTATGGGCATGCATAGGAGACCATCCTCTGGGTTTAATCCAACAGAATTTCACAACACTCTAGATAGTTATCTATAACAAATGCTCTGTGTGTGTGTAAGGGGGAGAGGGTGCAGGGGCACTATCAATAAATTAATTCCAGCTTTGCTTTCCCCCTCACATTGCTGTGAGGCATTGCTGGTGAGACCGGACTAACCACAGAGGTCTGAAGTAACCTCAGAATGAAAAAGCTTGTTTGATAGCCAGTTTTGATGTATGCTGGAGACTTCTGCTGAGTTACCCCAGAGCTTTGTAGTGTGATATTAGTAGTAATTAGTGCTGCCAACAGAATCATACTGGGATAATTATTCCTAGGGATTTTTGGTATACTAGAATATTTGAAATGCTATTCTTAAATATTTTTCTCCCCCTTTCTCCCTTCAGTCCCACAGAAATATTCGATAGCGAAAAAGCATGATTATGTTGGTATTGAGATTGTTAAATATCTATTGAGTGCCAAATGGTGCAGTATGGACTTGCTCCTTTTGTTTCCTAACTACTCCTGTTCTCATCATAATGTAGTCTCTAACTGTTTGGGGCAGAGACTCTGCTTCTCTCCTCCCCTCTTTTATTTTCTTTTTATGCTCTTCAGATAGTATGTGGTTCTTCAGTTTCATTGTCATTCATGTGCCTATGTCATAGTGGCTGGCAAGAAAGCAATGCCAAAACCTGGGGTATGAAGAATCTGTGTACATCTAACATTTGTGGGAGAGGGGTTTTATTGCTTCCCTCCCTTCCTTCCCATGACTTTGTCATACATGCTCTGTGTGCATTGAAAATTATTTTTTGTCACTCTTTATAAAAACATTGTGTTTCTATTTGGTTCTAAAGTCCAGCTATCAGCCTGAAGTGTTTCAGATTGTAATGAGAGATGGAGGGGCATTTCAGAATTAATGAAGGTTATTTGCGGATTGTAAAATGGAAGAGGAGTGTAGAAAATAATATTGTTCATTTGCTGATAGATCCTCATAAGGATCCTGGTGGCACATATTCAGTTCAGCAACAGATACTGTTTATAGATTCAAGGTTTAAAAAAATAAGAGCTATTGTATAAATGGGATTCTAAATGGAAGAGAACAGGATTATGTATGTTCATTTCTACTTTGGTCATAATCTTGTACAGGTAGCTATAATATTTTCATTTAAAGCTGGTCTAAGAATGCACTTCTAAACCCACTTGTTAAATGATGCAAAATGCAGGACAATGTAGCACTTTAAAGACTAACAAGATGGTTTATTAGATGATGAGCTTTCGTGGGCCAGACCTGGCCCACGAAAGCTCATCATCTAATAAACCATCTTGTTAGTCTTTAAAGTGCTACATTGTCCTGCATTTTGCTTCAGCTACCCCAGACTAACACGGCTACATTTCTATCACTATTGTTAAATGATGGTAACAGTTGAATGATGTCAAACAATTAACAAAATAATTATGATTAATCGCAGTCTTAAATAATATGAAACCATTTATTTAAATATTTGTGGATGTTTTCTACATTTTCAAATATATCGATTTCAATTACAACACAGAATACGGAGTGTGCACGGCTTACTTTATATTGATTTTTCTCTACTGTATATTTGATATTGATATTTGATATTGTATATTTGATAAATGTAATGTACATTTGAAAAAATAGTCCCAACTATATATACATTATGATGGGGGACTAATTTGGCTACAACCACTCGAGAGAGATCTTAGAGTCATTGTGGATAGTTCTCTGAAAATATCCACTCAATGTGCAGCTTGGGATGAGGCATACCTGGGAGGTCGACACGTGCCTTTGATGTTGACCGTGGAACGTCCAGACTACCGCGCTGAGCCGACAAACAGCTGATCGGCTCAGCGCGGCAGCCATGTAAATTTAAATGAAGTGGCGATCATTTAAATCGCCGCTTCATTTTCCTATGCCGGGTAGTCTAATCTACATGCCTCTGTCGCCAGACGCGTGTAGTCTAGACGTACCCTTAAAGTGAGGTAAGGGATTAGTTGTGCCAGGAATGGGATGTGCGTGGAATGGGATTGTCTTGTTGCTTCTCATAAAACCATACAGAAATCACCAGGTAGGTGAAAGAGGCTGGCTGAGGGCTCCCTTCTCCCTATCTGGGCCGGCCCCAGCCCTGAGCTTCCAAGTGACCTTTAGGGCTGAAGCTCCCCTCCTCTCCCAGTTTATATGGAGACATTTCTGGATGTTCCCCTTTGTCAGGGAGTGAGGGGAAAGTGCACAGTCTGCTGCATTCCTCACTCTGATTGGGGAGTGTACGCGCAGATGAACCTGGATGTGCCCAAGCTAGGAAACATGCACCCTTCCCCTGGCAGTGTCCACTGGAGCTGCAGTGGCTATGAAGAAGCAATTCTCATCTGGCTCCAATCTACTGTTGTGAGAGAGGGCTCGGGTAGTCCTCTCTTCCTAGAACAGTCTGCATATTAAACCCCTCATCTCCAGCCCCACACCAGTGTAGTGATTTTAAATGAAAAAGAAAACCAAACAAAAATTGAGCTAAGGGCTTGAGCAATGCTTGGTAAATCTTCTAATTACAAATATTTGCACTGTAAAAGCTTAAGAAATACAGGCAGTCCCCGAGTTATGCGGATCCGACTTATGTCGGATCTGCAGTTACGAATGGGGCTTTTCTCGCCCCGGAGGACAGGAGCGGTGGGACGCCCAGATGCGCTGCGGTCCGCCGCCCCCGTCCTCCGGGGCGAGAAAAGCTGCTCCCTGTCTCCCTGGTCTGCAGGAAGACGGGGAGCAAAGCCTTGGAGCACGCCCGCAGCGGGACAGCCCGGGTGCGCTTAAGCTGTCCCCCTGCGCGCGTGCTCCGCGGCTTTGCTCCCCGTCTCCCTGGTCTGCTGGTCGGGAGACGGGGAGCAAAGCCGCGGAGGACTTGGGAGGTCCCACCACCCCCGTCTCCCTGGTCTGCTGGGGGGGGAGGTGCAGCTATTGCCTCCCCCCCCCCCCAGCAGACCAGGCTTTTCTTGCCTACCCCTGGGGTAGAGCAGCTGGGGGCTGCCGGGTTGGTCCCGCAGCGCCGCTCCGGACCAACCCGGCAGCACCCCAGCTGCTCTGCCCCAGGCGTCCTGATTCAGCCGCTGCTGAAACTGACCAGCGGCTGACTAGAGGAAGCCCGAGGCAGAGTTGCTCTGCCCCAGGCTTCCTGGAATCAGCCACTGATCAGTTTCAGCAGCAGCTGACTTGGGGACGCCTGGGTTTCTTAAGTAGAATCTGTATTTAAGTCAGATCTGGCGTCCAGATTCAGCCGCGGTTGAAACTGATCAGTTTCAGCAGCGGCTGACACCAGTTCCGACTTACATACAGATTCAACTTAAGAACAAACCTACAGTGCCTATCTTGTACGTAACCCGGGGACTGCCTGTAGTATTTTTTCAGTTCACCTAATACAAGTACTGCAGTGCAGGTTCTTTATTGTGAAAGTTGAATTTACAAATGTAGATTTTTTTGATACATAGCTGCAGTCTAAAACAATATAAACCTTAGATCCTGCAAGACCACTCTGTCTTACTTATTGTTCAGCAAATCTCGAAGACAAATACATTTGTTTGCACTTATGGGAGATAATGCTGCCTGCTTCTTAGTTAGTATGTCACCTGAAAGTGAGATCAGGCACTCATATGACCCTTTTGTTGGAGCTTTTTCTGAGTGCTAGGCTTGTATCAAGCATAAATTCCTTAAGTATAACTACGTGAATGTGAGGTAGCAATTGTGCACTTGTGTAAACTTTGGAGCAAACTGTTGGGAGAGGAGACATTGAGTTCTTAATGGAAAATGAACAATTTCTTAATCAATTTCTTGTACCAAGAGCCAGCTGCAAAAGATAGAGCTGGGATAAGAATGATCAGTGTCTTCCTAAAATTAGGTGACGTACAAGATTCTGCAGTATTATCGGATATTATGTAAATCCTGTCATTGCACAATCTTAATATCTGTGTCTTTCTTATTGCAAAAGCATGATAGTTTTGTGGAGTCTTAAGTTGACTTTGTTCAGTATATTTCATTAAGCAACTAAAATTGATGTTAGGCTTTAGCAGATGACTCAAAAATCTTACTTCCTCATGTTTTGTTGCTGATCAAAGTACAGTAAAACTCCATTAGTCCGGCATCCAAAGCTCCGGGACTCCTGATGGTCTGGCACCATCAGGAACCCGGAAGTGCTGGGGCAGCTGGACAGGCTTCCCCCATTCAGCTGCTGCTGAAACTGACCAGCAGCTGAATCGGGGAAGCCGGGAGCAGAGCAGCTGGGGTGCTGCTGGGTTGGTCTCGTAGCGCTGCCCCTTGGGGCTGCGGGACCAACCCGGCAGCACTCCAGCTGCTCTGCCCCAGGCATCCCCAAGAGCAGCTGGGGTGCTGCCGGGTTGGTCCCGCAGCCCCAAGGACGGCGCTGCGGGACCAACCCGGCAGGACCCCAGCTGCTCTTGGGGACTGACCAGCAGCGTCAGTTTCACCAGCAGGCTGAATCCGGACGCCTGGGGCAGAGCAGCTGGGGTGCTGCGGGGTTGGTCTCGTAGCGCCGCCCCTCGGTGCTGCAGGACCAACCCGGCAGGACCCCAGCTGCTCTGCCCCAGGGGTCCCCAAGTCAGCCACTGCTGAAACAGATCAGCGGCTGATTCCAGGAAGCCCGGGGCAGAGCTGCTCTGCCCCGGGCTTCCTGGAATCAGCCGCTGATCTGTTTCAGCAGCGGCTGAATCGGGGACCCCTGGGGCAGAGCAGCTGGGGTCCTGCCGGGTTGGTCCCGTAGCGCCGTCCTTTGGCGCTGCGGGACCAACCCGGCAGCACTCCAGCTGCTCTGCCCCAGGCATCCCCAGGAGCAGCGGGGGTGCTGCCGGGTTGGTCCCGCAGCCCCGAGGGGCAGCGCTACAGGACCAACCGGGCAGTACCCCAGCTGCTCTGTCCCAGGCGTCCCCAAGAGCAGCTGGAGTGCTGCTGGGTTGGTGCCATAGCGCCGCCCCTCGGCACTGTGGGACCAACCCGGCAGCACCCCAGCTGCTCTATTGCAGGCATCCCCGATTCAGCTGCTGCTGAAACTGACCAGCAGCGGCTGAATCAGGGATGCCTGGGGCAGAGCTGGACTATCGTAAGGGGGTGGGGCTATGAGAGGTCTGGGGTGGCATCTCCTCCCACCCCACTCCAGACCCCTCATAGCCTCCCCTTCTGATTGTCCAGCATATCTGATAATCCGGCACCCTCTGGGTCCTAAAGGTGCCGGATTATCGGAAGTTTACTGTACTACTTTTGTTTCTTCAAGTTGCAGGGTGGCTTTGCCAATGAGGAATATAACAATGACTGTTTTCTAGCTGAAATTCAATATTGATGCCTTTTCAGAAAAAAAATGTATGACGCTCAGGTGTATGTGTCAGCAAATTCTATACTCTTTTAACAATAAATGACTTGCTGCTATGTGGGCCAATTGCCAAATGAGCGCTTTATTATTGTTTTTGTCTTGATCCTTTCAAAATTAGAAAGCATGGAATTTTACTTAGTGTTATCTTCATTTTTCTGTTTGAGATATTTGATTTTCATTGTTTTACACCAATTCATAATACTTGTTTCCATTTACTTTTTCCTAGCACAGGGTTGGGCAAAATATGGGCCGGATCCAACCTATGGTCCAGAGGGAGCCTCAGCTAAGCTCCCTGTCTGCATTGCCCCCACACGCTGCTCATAAAAGCCAGCTGCGAAGCTATGTGCGATTGTGAACACCATGGCTGTGTCTGCATTGACACCCCTTCCCGGAAAAGGGATGCTAATGAGACCAGTCGGAATTGCAAATGCCACGGGGGATTTAAATATCCCCCGCGGCATTTGCATGAACATGGCTGCCGCTTTTTTCCGGCTCAGGGTTTTGCCGGAGAAAAGCGCCAGTCTAGACGGGATCTTGCGGAAAATAAGCCCTTTTCCGCAAGATCCCTTATCTTTCATATCAAGTATGAAAGTAGGAATAAGGGATCTTGTGGAAAAGGGCTTATTTTCCGCAAGATCCCTTCTAGACTGGCGCTTTTCTCCGGCAAAACCCCGAGCCGGAAAAAAGCGGCAGCCATGTTCATGCAAATGCCGCGGGGGATATTTAAACCCTCCACGGCATTTGCAATTCCGAAGTGTCTCATTAGCATCCCTTTTCCGGAAAGGGGTGCCAATGTAGACACAGCCCATGAGTCCAGAGGGGAGGAGAAGGAGAGGCTTTGCATGCTGCTCTTGCCCCCAGCACAATCTTGTAGCTCCCATTAACCAGTTTGCAGCGAATGGGAGTTACATGCAAGCCCTCCCACCCTTCCCTTCCCGCTTCTCCCCCTCGGCTGCTGCCTCTGAAGTGGAGGGGGGCACGTAGAAGCCGGTACACGCAGAGAGCTGACTTAAGCTGGCAACGCAAATTACCCCTCCCCACTTCTCCTTAGGCTTGCAGCATATATAGCCCCTGCAGCTGGCTGCTCTGAGCGGCATGTGGGGGTATGGAAGGCAGGGAGCATGGCTGAACAACCAGCTGGGCTGCGTCACTCAGTTAACGTGTCCCAGCCCAGCCTCTTCCTTTCCCTCCCCCTGTGGTCCCCTGCCCAATTCCCTGCCCCAGGTTACAACCCAAACCCCTGTACCCTCTAGGGATGCAATAATGTAACTGTTCACATGGTTGACTGATATGTATGAGTTTATTGTTTACCATAAGTTACATGCTGGCTCCTGGTGCTGCTCTTTGGAAGCCGGCTACAGTCCTGCACAGGTGGGTCTGTATTAGGGAAATTAAAATGTGGTGTTTTTTTGTAAATGTGTAACTGCTGAAAATTTCAGTATTTACATGCATGGGGAGAGGCGGCTCTGTTGGAGCTTCATCTGCCCTCCCCCACTGCTGCCTCTGTAACAGAGGCAGCAGCATGGGCTGGGGCAGGTGGCTCTGCGGGAGCCACTGTGCATGGTGAGCCAGCTTAAGTCAGCTCGCCATGTGTACTGGCTTCTATGTGGCCCCCTCCACTGTTGCGGCTGCTGCCTCTGAAGCGGGGGAGAAGGGGGAAGGGAAGGGTGAGAGGGCTTGCATGTAACTGTGAAGGTTACCCAATGAGTGCCTAGGCTCATCATATAACCCTTTAAAGTGTTTAAAGTATCACATTCCTGCTCGATATCCGAGCCTCCAGCACTGGGTGGCAGCCAACTCCACAGGAGTGGGGCTGAGATCCAGTAGGAACTGGGAGCTTTAGCTTCTGGGGGGCTGGCAGCGCTGCGGACTCACCAGCATAAGCTTTAAACTGCAGAGCCTGCAGCTTGTAGCTGTTAAGATTTTTAACAGTTACACGGTTATCTAATTAACCTCTTTTTATCGTCCCTAATAATCTTTCCAGCATCCCCAGTCTTCTGCCCTAGGTCACAGCTGTCTCCTTCACCCAAACTTCCTCCCAGATCCCCAACCCCTTCATGTATCCCAATCTTTTACCACAAACTCCCTTTTGCACTCAACCACAATCCCAAACCCCACACATGCTTCATTAATATAATGGAAGAGAGTGGCCCTTGTCCACTTTCCAAATTCTTGGAGTGGGCCACCATCAAAAATTATTGCCCACCTTTGTCCTAGTATATTAGGCAAGAGAACCAATCCCCTGATGAAATTTGGTGCTCTTCTTGTGTTACTCACCTCATGTTTTAGGAAGCTCATTTAAAAAAAAAATCTTCCCAAATCTTAATCTTTGAAACTCTAGTGTAGGCTTAGATTGTTTCAGAACCAGTTGTTTTTTTGTGACGACACGGCCTGGAACGGTATACCATCACACATTTTCCCAGCACACAGAAAAGGAATGGCATTTCCTCCATGTGTACCAGCACCTGTTTTCCTGGGGAGGCTCAGCTCCTGACAGACGCCTGCTCGGGACATGCAGCGGTTTGTTTGGGTTTTTTTGGCTCCCTGAGCAGCGTTTTGTCTCTTAAAGGAGCCGCAACTGCATTTTGGCTCCGTGCGCCGCTTTCCCCCCCCCCCCCTCTTTTTCTCAACAACTCTGCCCCAGAATACCGGCACCTTTTTTCTTACAAAAAAACAAAAAACCTACTATTCAGAACTATAACTATCCATTGAGTTTGTGTGTATGTGTATTTTTGAAAAGTTAGCCTACTAGGCCATTCTGCTTTACTTTCAGCTTTCTTAACATTTGAAACTTCGTAATACTTCTGTCTTGTACATAAGGCATGACTCTGGAAACCAAATTAAACTGTCCTAATTTGGGAATGAGTTTGTAAAAAGTACCCATATGAGGATTCTCCAAGAAGCAAGTTAAGGCAGCATTAAATTTTCAAAGACAATGGTTTGGTCTGAGTTAATATGTGATCGGTGAAGAGCTGATGTTAGCAAATGTTCTGGGTTATGTGTTTGGCATCTGTAGCCTGTTTTCAGAATTCCTTTGATACATATCCCACATTCCTCAGTAGCCTGAATTTGCCACAACCAGTTATAGCTGGGATATGCTTTCTAGGCTGTCAAAGGCAATGTATATTTGAAAAGATCTAGCCAGAACATCTTAGCTGTGACTTGATTGGATACTTAGATAGTTTTATACTAATTGAGGACCTGCCTCTTGGTATCTGGTTGCCCTGGGTCATTCTGTGAAGCAGTGCATGCGCAGATGGGTCAGTATTTAGCATTGTAATGTATGGCAGTTGGCAGCAGGAATACCTTTCAGCCTGTCAGAGCCCAGATGTAGAATGCCTAGACAGGTGCCTAGAATGAAGGACATAAACAATCATTCATATAAGAAATTAAAGAGTCTGTGAGGTTTTTTTTCCCGTGGTTTAAAGGTGTGCAATTCTGTGTGTAAGTATAGTCTATGATGTGGGTTATAAATTCAGTACTGTATTCACCTCAAAATGCACAGTGAAATGCCCTCCAATATCTAGAGGCTTACACAGAAAATATGCTTAGTTCCTACATGATGGTAATAGATATTTGATGACTGCCATCTTGTCATATTCAGCATTAGTTAATGAGAATCTGCTCCTCTTTGTCACCTTCATCTCTGTCCCCTCATGTTTTCCATCATCTTTTTTTTCCGCTCTGTGTTCCCTGTCTTTGTGAATCTCTTTTTTTCCCTTATGCTGATTCTCCTCTTTGTTCCTTTATGAAATACAATGTACTTCACTCTGACCACCTACCTTGGTTCATCCACTAATGCATCTAATCAATGCCAATATTATTTATTTAAAGATGTCATGACAGGAATTTAAAGTTGATGCTCCAATCAGTTAAATAGATGATAGTGGTGTTTGCCTTCTTTTTTTCAGATTGTCTGCATATTCTGGCAGATGTCGCTGAATTGGTTACGTTGTTTACTTTTGGAGAGTTATCACTGCTGCTGTGAGACCTAGAAACTTATTACTTTACAAAAAATGAAAAACACTAAAGACATCTAAACATCTGTAAGTGTACTAGTCTGGTAAGCAGAAGCAGAAATGCTCATAGGTTGGTTTTTAGCACCCCCCCCTTCACTTAGTGAAGGCCAGTCAGCAACTTTTTTATATGAGATAGCATATTAGTATATTTTTTAAATGGAGAAGAAAAAATCATTTGTCTAATTTGGCCCTAGGTGACTTGCTTAGTTCACCTTTATGGTTGGACTGACCGTATTTGGTATGTCCACATCCCTTCAGATTTTAATTTAAACCCATGGCTAGTTCTCACCTCCTCCCCCTCACCAATATCCAAAGCAACTATTAGTAAAATATTAAGAACATGCTGCTTATTTTGATGACTGCCCAGTGTTGTGTCACAGTTCACTTCAGAAATGATTGTCCTATCTATAGATAAACACATACATTGTTTTTTTCTGTATTTTTTTTAGGTCCAGTAACACTTGCCCAGATTTGGGAATTCAGGAGTTAACTGCCTACAGTCATTTCTGGTTTCATGTACTTTGCCCTAGTGTTGTACAATCTGGAGCCTCCTAGCTACAAAAATTGACTGCTATGCCACATTTTAGCTGCAGTTCCCCTAGAATTGCTTGACTGTGGGGTATAAATTGGAACACACTTAAACAGAGCATACAACAGCGGGGCACAACATAGATTTTTAATTTATAAGGCTACCTGGGAGCCTGTTGAAAGCTAGGTGGTTTAAGTGGGAAAGCATCCTTTTTTTGTTTGAGGAGTCCCTCTTAGTTTTCATTCTGTAGCTGATCTTCAGAAGGACACCCTCTTTCCTTAGTAGCATAGTTGTGAGACTCAAGCAGCTCTTCGTTCAAGACTGAGAGAAAATTTTGGTTAAAGAAGGGAAGGCTTGCTAAAAGGTAGAGAGAAGCTGCAGATTATTTGAGCTCCAGTGCCTATTCCTGAGAGAATGGACTTCCTTCCTCCCCCCTCCCCATAAGAGTATCTGGTAGGGTTGCACTTTCATCCCTTAAGCTATTCTGCTCTTCCTCCTGAGACCCTCAGCTGCCAACCAATTCCTTCTGACTGCCCAATGGGAGAATCAGAACAGTTCAGGGTCCCTACTTTTAAGTAGTTATAGATTAGGGTAGGTAGGTAAAAACTATAAGCATTTAGGTTTTGCATATATACCTTTGTTTCTTTTGGCCTGTTGACGTGAAAAAGAAGAGACGGGGTAGATTACTTATAAGTAGTCAGTAACTCACTGGGCTGTGATATACCTCAGACTCATGTCTCTAGCTCATCTCATCTGACAAAGTGGGTTTTGCCTATGAAAACTCATGATACTCGATCGATCGTGCCACAGGACTACTCACTGTTTTCTCAGCTTTAGATCATGTCTACTGTAGAAGAGTGTTCCCTTTATAAGACAGATATGACTGTTTATCCTGGAACAGTCATTTGACAGTGAAGTATGTGATTTACAAAGCTTTTTAAAAAGTGCACAGAAGTTTAAAGAATCAAGACAAATTATTTCTCATGGAAAAGACCTTGAGAGCAACTTTAGACACACATTTTTGAGGCAATGGGAGACTTCTGTCCCTTGCCTTCCATGTCTCCAGTGCTCCAGAGATGAGGGAGATTGTATTGAGACCTCATAAATCACAAAAGAGTCTGCTGCAACCGATCTGAGATCTCAATAGAGCAGTCAGAAATTAGAAAGACAGTCCACCCAGTCTACCCGATCAATATTGGCGGCACTGGTTAAGAAGTCAGTTAAGTGGATTCTGAAGCAATCTTTATAATTGGGAAGCATGTCTCTCACTGAGAACCCTTGTAAATTTTACAGCAGCAGTCTCTCATCTAGTGCACTTGTTAATTTCTATTGCTGTTTCTGGCTGCAGCATTAGGAACACTTGGTGATTCATTGGTACTAGTGTTTGCAGCCTGCCTTTCGATGCCTCACAAAGCAAGCCATCAACCATGGCAGCTGAGCAATGGGAACATCATATTTTAACTAATTGCTCAGCATCAGGGGATTCAGTACCAAACATCTCACTTCTTCAGAATAATTTTGCTACTTTCTTGGTATTGTCATCTAGGGCTGTAATTATATCATCTCAGGGCTACTCTAGAACATGAGTCTCTATTCTGCAGATCCTCCTACTCTTTTCTCATCAAATTTTGTACAAGAAGACATGATACCTATAACTAAAATTGCTACGCAACTTCCTGCTCTCAGATTATGGTCTTGTCCACTCCTAATTAAGTTATTGTACCTCCTAAGAGAGTTCAGCTGTTGGAATTTCTCTTTTTCTTCAATTGGGTCTAGTTGGGAGCCTTCTTCAATACCTAATAAGAGATTCAAGAAGCATAAAAATTCATCTTAAAAAACTACTCAAGGTGAGAATTTACCATGTGATTCTCTGTTGCCTCAATAGACGGTAATACCTTTGAATGCTATGTTCTATCTGTATGAATATCAGTCCTCACCAATTTGGCACATTCCAAATCACAATCTTGGTCAAATATGGTTATATTCAGTGGTACAGAATGATGAGTTTTTCAAAATAACTCTTTTCTCACTTGAGAGCAGAGTTTTATTTGTTCTCTGAAGAACCTCTGAAGAGTCTGGTCCATGACTTAATCTATTGAAGGTCAGGATCGGTTTAGCTTCAGAACAGATACTTTACAGTCTTTAAAGGATTCATGAGCCACCTACCCTTAAGAAATTTGGGTCTCACTATAACTTTTTATCTTTAAAGCTAGAGACATTAAACTTTCACTAAACAGAGATGTCCATCTTAGACTTCTGGCTCCTTCTCCCATCGGAGATCCTCCTGTTGAGCAGAGTTGGCAGAGACCAAGACTCCTTAGAAAGAACTCTTCAAACGTACCCATTAGCCTTCCTCTTCTCCTTCCACAATCCTGATGTTCTTCCCCCTCCTCCTACCCCCATGAAGGCTTGGTTTGGAATAATTACAGAGTAATAGATTGTTCAGATCATTCAGGATCATTGTGTCATGTCATACAGTTCCAGACCATTTCTCTTTCCTGCATTGCTTCCTAGACTTTTTAAGGGTCATTCCCATGAGGCTGAACATAATAACAGAAATTTGAAGTTACATTGGGGTATAATTCCTCCATGGTTCATGGGGAGAGGATTTCCTGATTGTTTCTAGCCTTCGTTTTTCACAGTTTCTCTACTTCAGGTCACTCATTTCAACTAATTTCACCTGATAACCAATGTTTCCTCTAAATACATATGTGGAATTTTTCCATCCATGTGCAGATTACATTTTTATGTGCACCAAAGCACATTGAATGTGTACCACCTGTTAAAACAAAAAAACACAGCGGTAGACACTCTGCTAATCAGCTGGATGGCATTTGTCCTGCTCCTGAGTAGTCGGACAAATACATACCTTAAAGGAAACACTGATGATAGATTATGTGGACTGATTCTGTACATTTGACAAGAAAGATGAATATTTTCATATGTATATTCACTGAGCAGTAAGGAAGTTTTCTTCATCTTGTCTCACTAGGTAAAGAAGTGCTCCCATTCAGTCTGTCCAAGGAGCTCTGAGTCTGAATGAAATGTCTGTTAGTGTTGCTATTTGTCATCGGAGTATTCATGTATGTCCTTATCTTGACAACTGGTTGGTGTGGGAAACTTTGGTACCGTATATTCCGGCGTACAAGACGACCTCTGATGTTAAAAAACATCCCCCAAAAATCGGGGGTCGTCTTGTACGCCGGATGCCCCGCCGCCGGAGCCCCTCCGCGGCTTTGAAAGCCTCGGGGGAAGCCGGCGGCGGGGCATCCCAGGCGCGCATGGGCTGCCCCCCCGCCGGAGCCCCTCCGCGGCTTTGAAAGCCTCGGGGGAAGCCGGCGGCGGGGCATCCCAGGCGCGCATGGGCTGCCCCCCCGCCGGCTTCCCCCAAGGCTTTCAAAGCCGCGGAGGGGCTCCGGCGGGGGGGGGGGGCAGCCCAGGCGCTCCTGGCGGCTTTGCTCCCGGTGCCTCTGGTCTGCTGGGGACCATCTCCAGCAGACCAGGGACACCGGGAGCAAAGGAGGCGGAGGGGCGCTGGGGTATAAGATGAAACCCTATCTTTTAATTAAAAAGATAGGGGGTCGTCTTATACACCCAGTCGCCCTATACGCCGGAAAATACGGTAACTCAAGTCACAAACTCAGTTCAGGTAGTCCTAAATCTTTTCTCCAGGTTGGGACTAATTGTCAATTTAAAGAAATCAAATCTAGTTCTGTCCTAGACTATCAAATTTATAGTACATTTTCTGGACTCCAAAACAGCAGGAGCCTTTCTCCTGCATCTGCCGCTTAATTTCAGATGTGAATACTCATCCTTGAAATTTGGTGAATCTTTCTATAAGTGTTAGGCCACTAGACCTTGGGAGGTCAAACACCTAACCCGACCAGCAGGTAGAGGATAGAATGACACTCAAAAGTGAGTGTGCTGCTGTACCCATCTTTATACCCATGGGGTCACGTATTTCTCTTTCTTATCTGTGATGCCAAATGGTGCTGGTCTGTCTTTTGTGAGACCAGTTCTTACAAGGGAGTTGTGAACTTAATTTACACTTGTAAGAGAGATAACTAAATTGGAAGTACTGGGCATACTTTTCTCAGTGGGAGATTCCTCTCCCAGAGACTGTGTGTTCGTATCAACATGGGTGCCAGCCGGGTACTTCTCGCAGCCTCGAGACCAGCTTATTGCCTTAATCGTTCTCTCCTCATATCTATGTTTTCAGCTTCTCAGGATCAGATGAGCCAGCATAGACTATGCTGATTTTATTGCTCCTTCTCTGTCCTGTATGCTTCAGGAACCTCAAAGAGGCAAATAAGATGGATGAGACGGGGGAGGGGGGGGGGGCGCGGCGCGGTCTGTCTGGCTACAGGCTCTGACACTGAAGGTCTGTCTCTCAGTACAGCTTGCTCTTCTTGCTGCTCTGAGCGCTCTCTCCTTTTCTCAGAGAGACCCAGAAAATCCCAGCTCACATGGAGGATGGGACCTGGCCTCCTAATTTCCTCATTGGCCTGTCCAACCTGTCAATCAGGCTGAGCTAGAGTGTTGGCTTCTTTCCATTGTCCCTGTGGTCTGTCAGTCTCAGGGCCCTGATTTGTCATGGACCCTTCCCCTTTTGGTACTGGGAGCTGACCAATCAAAAACTCCCACTGAGTTTTAGTAAGGGGCTAAGAGTCCCCTTACACACTGCACTGAAAAGTTGGCAGACCACTATAGCCTTACAAATGACTTTGGATGAGAATTATGCACGCAATATGCAAAAACATGTCGCTGTATCAGTTGAGAGTAGGGAAGTGAAGGGTTAACCAGTAAGCCTCATCCTTAACAGAGGCCTAACAGGTGAGGCTAATGTTAAAGTAAACTGGTGGGGCTGTAGCAACTCCCTGCCTGCCATGTGCCGGGGGCCCCGTGGACGGGCCTGCTATGGATAGGGGCTGCTCTAACCAGGAGGCCAGGGCGCCCTGACCTGCCGCAGGCTACAAGGGGAGAGGGGAAGAGATGGGCATTCCAGCCCAGTGGGTGGGATGGCCGCTTCATCGAGGTTGGAGCAGCCACTTCCTTCTCCCCCCTATTAGTTGGTTAACCAGTTAAACATATTGTTTAACTGGTTAGCCAACTAAATGTGATTTACATCCCTAGTGAGGACTGGTTTAAGCAGCATCAGAACATAGTTAAAATTAAGTAGTACTAAATTTACCACATCTTTTCAATAGGATTTTCTAAATCTTGTTCCTTTAGTAAGACTCTAATTATTTTTGCAGTAATATCTAAAATATATGACCCTTCCTTTGCTTCTGATGTAATTCCACATTCAGAACCATGCCAGCCCTTTGACTGTGACACTTGGCAGATTCTGGCACTATTAAGCACTATTAAATAGCTGCATTCATTGTTGAAACTTCTTTAGTTGCCAAGCATTTTGTCTCTGTGGAGTTGAGGTAATGGGTGGAGAACAACAGGCAGAAGATGTTTACCTCCTACCCAACAGTCAGTTGAGCCATTTGCAATATTCCAGTGGGACCGTAAAATTTTCATTGGTGTAGGTTGATAGTAATTTCCAGGTACCTTTCAACTTATAGAGACTCCAATAATGACATTTGAACATTTATTGTCTGAGGTTATAATGTATTAAACAGCAAAAAGTACCGGTTGGACCTTCCTGGTCCTGCATCCTTGGGACCTGATCGATCCTGAATGAGGGAATTTGCTGGACCAGGGGAGGTCTTTTCCAGTCCCTCTTCTGCTAGCTTGTGGGCTCTCCAGGGGGGCCACCAGCTTCTTGGCTGGGTCCTGGCCACTACCAGCCCTGGCCACAGGGATCCTGGCCTACGGACTCCCTGCTAGCCAGGAGTCTCTGGACCCCCTCTGTTCTGAAATTTGATTTGTCCTCTTTATATGTGTGCACTTTTTTTGATTATATCCCTTTGTATATATGGTCACGCCTATTTTCTTCTACAATTTGAACTGAGGAAGTGGGTCTGGCCCATGAAAGCTCATCACCTAATAAACCATCTTGTTAGTCTTTAAAGTGCTACATAGTCCTGTCTTTTATTTCAGCTAGACTAGACTAACATGGCTACATCTCTATTACTAGCCTGTAACTTTAGTTTTTATGAGCTCTTTCAGGAAGAGTTCCCAAATATCTTTGGTTATCACGGTTAAAGAGAAGCTTCTTTCTTGTTTTCACAATATATAAAAATAAAGCTTTTTCATTGGAAGATGAAGTCTATGGAATTTTAAAGATTCCAAAATGCTTCAAATTAGTTTGCTTAACAGGCTATCTCTACGGTAGGAGAAACCACTAATTGACTATTGCTAGCACATGAAGAAATTTTCATGACCTGGTAACAGTGAACAGCGCTGGAAAAGTTCCATTCCATAGTATCTGTACCCTTTACTTGTTCTGCATTTTTATACATTTTGAAGAATATTGCAAAATATTAGAGAAAATGGCTTTAATGTATACTGATGTCCCTCACCTCTTACATGTAGGTTTTGTAGCTCTGTGGTCCAACTTGAGAGGTGTAAGTGGATAAGCCCTGTAAATTACAGTTGCCCCTCTGTCAAATGGTAGCAGGCAAATTTTGGGGGCTTTGGAGTTGTATATTCTTTGGAATATAAATTGGTGATGCAAAGCTGGGTATCTTATTTGTTTAAAAAATGTACACAAGTCCTGATCCTTAAAGCATAGGCTACAAATTATATGTAGGCAACCTTCACTAGAAGGAACTTCAGGCTTGGCATCTATCTTCTCAGAAAGAAGCAACTCCATTGTGTTTTGCATTCCCCACTCTGCCTAATGAGAAGTGATTTGCACAGGTGTTTCCTGTCTCTCAGTCTAGTGCACTAGCAGCTGCACTATGGAATATTCAGATGGTGGGGGTATCAGTTTCTTGTTGGAGCTGTTCCACTTCCATTAAATAATAATCATGGGGCAGAGAGGCTACGTCTACATTGGCAAGATTTTGCGCAAATACTTTTAACGCAAAAACTCTTGTGTTAGAGTATTTGCGCAAGAGAGCATCTATATTGATTCGGGACTCTTCATAAGAACGATACACTTTTGCGCAAAAGTGCATCTACACTGGCAGGATGCTTTTGTGCAAAAGCAGAAGCCCGGAATCATTTTGAAGAGAGCAAAAGGGCACCATCCCTTTCTGGGGGCGGGGGTTGGAGCTTCTTTGAGACACGTGCTTAAAGGAATCTCCCCGGACAGCCGTTTCTCTCCTGCTGTGTGCTTTAGGACCTCTTGCAGGGACTGACAGCCATAGCAGTTCTATTTGTGGTTGCCCTCTGCCTTATTGGACACCACCTCCTTGTGTCTTTGGCTGACTTTTTTATCTCAGCTTGTTTCTTGTGCCATGGAGCCAGGGGTGGCCTTGTGCCTGCTCTGGCCCCTTCTGGCCATTTTGGAGAGGCTGCAGCTGCTGCTCCAGGCTGCTTCACTCCTCCTCCAGGACCTCGAGGCGCAGGCCGCTCTGGACTCCCTGATCCCCTATCACGTGGCTGTCTCCTGGACGGAACCAGGGGTGACTGGGGAGTGTACTATCCTCGCAGCAAAACTCAGGTGGCACTAGGGCCAGCCCAAGAACTTCTCCCTTCTCCCTCCCGCTAGCCCTCACAATAGGGTAGCCCAGGGACGTGTGTGGCCGCAGTGAGGACTTCCCTCGGGGGGCCAGCCAAGGCACCAGGAGCAGGTGAGGGATTCAGTGGGAGCCACGTTCCCAGGGCTGTAACACTATGGTTTTCCCAGCAGCAGCTGGCTGTACCTCACAGTGAGGCATGGAACAGTGTGCTGTTCTGTGTGCTGCATCCTTGCGGAGCTGTGGCCTGTGGCTTGAGCCCCTGGGGCCCTGGCTGGTACCAGCCGGCATCCACCCTTCCCCCCGGTCCGGATGTGAGTGAGCAGCATGGTCCCAGGCGTGCCCTGGAGCTGCCTGCTGCGGCCACATGCCGCTCGGTCACCAGGCTGCACATGGCTGCATGTGCTGCATACTGCTAATGCTACACAGCGTGCAGCTCATGCTGCCTAAGTGACGCTCCCTCCCCTTCCTGCTCCCTCCCCCTGGGCGCCAGGCTCCCCCCCACCACCCTTGTGAGGACAAAGTACAACACTCACCACTGGATCCTTCCCTGGCCTCCGAGGACACACGGGAGACGTCGGGGCTTCCGGAGAGGACCTCCGTTTGCAGGGTGGCTCGTCTTCCTCCCCCGCCTCGCTGGGCCTGGTGACGGGGGCATGCCTGCAGGTGTCCATGGGTACGGACGGGCCATGTGGTGCTGCCTGGCCCAAGATGCAGTGGAGCCGCTGGTAGTGGGGGCAGCTGTCGGCTCCTGCCCCCTGGCCCTCGCTGGCTCGAACATAGCCCAGGTACAGCTCTTTCACCTTAGCTCGGACCTGCTGGAGGGTCCGGGCTGGATGTCACTGGTACGAGAGCTCCTGGGCCATGTGGCTGAAGATCTCCACGTTGCGGCGACGGGTGCCCCGGGTGTCGTGGAGGGCCTCCTCCTCCTCCCTCAGATCCAGGAAGGCCTCGAGCTTCCCTGAGGTCCAGAATGGGGCTCTTTGCTTTCTGCCTCTTGAGGCCTCCTGCATTGGGGGTGCAGGTGCCTGTTCCCCCCCCCCCCCCCCGGAGCGGCCATCCTGGTCTGGTGGCTATTGGGGAAGGCAAGCAGAGCCGCGTGGCAGAGCTCTGGGCAGAGGCAGCAGAAAGGCTTCTGCCTCGTGGCCTCTGCAGGCAGCATCTGCCTTTAAGAGGGCTCAGGTTACCAGGAAGTCCGGGAGCTGCCTGCTGATACAGAGCGTCCAAGCGGCCACTAGGGCTTTTTTCTGTTTAGACTGCTTTTGCGCAAAATGTCTTGGCTGCCTGTCTACACTGGCCTCTTGCGCAAGAACACTTATTCCTGAGCGGGAGCGTCGTAGTTCTTGCGCAAGAAGCAGTGATTTCTTACATTAGAACATCAGTGTTCTTGTGCAAGAACTCGTGGCCAGTGTAGACAGGTGGCAAGTTTTTATGCAAAAGCAACTGCTTTTGCTCAAAATCTTGCCAATGTAGACACAGCCAGAGTGAGAAACACTCCTTAGTATAGTCACTAGAGCAGGGGTTCTCAAATTGGGTGTAGTGAGGTTATTACGTGGGGAGTTCTAAGCTGTCAGCCACCCCCAAACTCTGCTTCACCTCTAGCATTTAAAATAATGTTAAATACTTTAAAAAAGTGTGGGCTTTTTAAATTTATGGGGGTAAAGATATGAACAGATAACCGGCTACCCCGTAAGCATCACCCATGAACTGCTACTAAGGAGCAGTCCCCTTCCCTGCTGCCGCTTCTGGGTCCTGCAGGAAGCTGCTGGCCCTTAGCTCATGGGGCTGAAAGTAGCCCCTGCCCACACTATGGTGGCCATTTCAGCCTGGCCCCACCGCCTGCCCCTGTTTAATCAGATAACTGGTTAAACTTAATGTTTAACTGGTTAACTAAACAGGAATTTACATCTCTAATCTCATAATCTTGCTGTGTGAAATGGAATATCAGTATACTATACTAGCAAAGGTGTGATCCAGAACTGTGCCTTGATTGGTTTAGTAGAGCCACCCCATGAGCAAAACAAGGTAAATCAATGAAAGCAAAGCTATGCTGCACCTACACTAAACTCCTGGTGGTATGTCCTGTGGTGAGATAGTTGAAAATATTTTTTGTGGCCAAAAATATGGCTCCAAAAATGCTCTCCCATAGCTGACTGAAAGATGGCTTTCTATAAGAATAACAAAGATTGAGAGTCTGTAGGTAGTGCTCATTTCCTCAAGCTTGCTCCATATTTCTCCCTGTCTTACTTGATACTGTTAACAGTATATAGCTTTAAATGGTATCTACATAAAATTGATTTAGTGTGTGATTTTACATAGCAAGCCAGTCCTTGGCTGCCAAACTTTAGAGACTGGATTTAATAGATTCTTAAGAGTTTCTTGCAGAGAAGTGCAGGTGAACAATAGTTTTTGAGAGCAATGGGAGGCTGCCACATTGAGTCTTAAGAGCGTAGGTGTTAGACAAGAGTTTTTGGCAACATATATTGGTTAGCTTGAGGCTATGTAGAATGCAGGTAATTAATGGAATGAATTCTACTAAATTAGGATTGAGTGTAGCAATAAAGGGAGTGGCTATACTAAAGAGAAGAGAATGTTTTCCAGAGCATTTTCATGGTAATTCTAAACTAAAAAAGCAAGATCCTGAGGCACACCCAGATTGTTTTATTAAAATACAATTAGATTCACTAACATGTATGTAACAGAAAATGTGAAATACTTATTTCTTCTCATTCATTTTGCCTCAACAGTATCTCCATTGTGATTTTATAACAAACTGTTTTATGTTCATTTTAAACACCTATTTAAAAACCAAAACAAACTGCTTTTGGAGCTGGTGGGAATGTCTGCTGAGAAGTTGTTCAGCAGGTTTTTTTCAAGAGTTAATATTTACAAAGTAAAATAATTTATCATAACTAGAAAGCAAATGAGCTCTTTAGATGGAAGCCCAAACCATCTATAGTCTTTGCTTGTGTGCAGCTATGCCTTCCCAAAAGCACTTTCCCCTCATTTTTCCCCCAAAGCAACCATTTTATAAGGGAGAAAAATATTCTTTAATCATTAAAGAGAAGTGTGTCCCTGGACACTGCTCTTTTTTTGTATTTACCTTAGCAGCTGTGCACATACTATTTATCACTAGTAAACCCAGTTCTCCTTGTGTTTATTTTCCCTCTATGACTTACCCCACAGTGAAAATTAGCTATATGTGGGGTGTAGTAAATATTGCTTGGATATCTTTAGCTACCTTATTATTTACAAAGGATTTGCTTAAGAGGTGTCTGGAATCATTAAGAACATTAAGCAATATGTGGCGGGGAAAGGATAAGAAAAAGATGGGCCCTCTTAAAATACAAAAGTCTCTCCATTTGGAGTAAGTAGAACATTATGCAGAATTCATGTATATTTGAGGATTCACATAACTGTTGGATAATACACCCCTGTCACTGAGTTGTGGGGAGTCACTGAGCCCTGCATCCCCATCCACAGTCAGATATGACTCTCAGCCATGAGACTGAAGAAGTTTATAATTCCACAGGGACACAGTTCAGAATAACTTGTCATCACAGTAATCTCAATCAGTATAATACATATTTGGGAGAGGGGGATTCAGAACTAGAGCATTGACCCTCCCCCTACACCCAAGCCTGCCAAAACTCATAGTTCCTGGTGTCAGTGTCCACCCCCCCCCCCCCCCCACCCCACCCCGGCCAGGCTCCTTCTCTGGTCTTTGTTCTGCTTGCCCATAAAAAGGTCTCACTTGGTCACACCAGCTCCCAGGCTCAGATTATGAAGGGCATAGGTCATTGTTTACATGAGGGAGTCTCACACCTGAAATTCCCATCACCAGCTAGGTATTGGTGCAGTGCCCCTAGAAACTAAGGCACATACACAGGATTATTATAGAACAGTAGAAATCACATGCAACATAACAAGGCAAATAAACCCCCCACTTTGTCACATACAAAAGCCTACTCCAAGTGGAGAACTAGCTGAAGAATATTCTGCAGAAGTCATGTGTATTTGAGGATTCACAGAACTGTTGAATTATACTCTATTTTGAATTTTTGGGGGGATTGTACTGTACAGTTTACATCAGGGCTACACAATACGCAGGCCGTTTTTATTTGCACTCCGCGGAGCAGTTTGGGTTTACTCAGGGCTCAACACATGGCCCATGGGTGGGATCTTTTGAACATGGCTTCCACTGGGAACACGCTCCACAATGGCAAGGCGTCTCCCAGGCAGGGTGAGCATTGAAAGATGCAATCAGATGGGGTTGCTGGAACAGATGGGTACAGGGTGTTGGCATTTCTAGCCCCCAGGGAGGAGGTGCTGGGAGCACTGGGGCATTGTGGGAAATGCTTGCTGCTTAGCCTTGTGGGCAGAGACTGAGAGGTGCCAACTGGCTCACACTGGTCACGTTTGGGTCCAGTGCTGTGGCTTAAGGCTTAATCTTTATATTCATGCCTTTCAGTGTGAAAGAAGCTATTTGCATATATTGGCATGTGTATATACAACCACACTTAAATTGCGGCCCTCGGCATGTGTTATGAGTATCATTGTGGCTCTTGGGGCTTCCAAAGTTGAGTAGCTCTGGTTACATCATTTTCCAGACTAGACCTGTATGTGGTCCCAAATGTTAATTGATATTTGACATTTGAATTGACAAAACATAAATTTTATAGTCTCAAGATATGCTTGTCATGTGAAATTGCATGTATTACAGGGTCTACTTTCTAAATTTAACATAAGGGCCCTACTGGCAATCTGTGTTCACTGTGTATTTTTTCCCTGTCTGTTGGTGGTGTTAATTCCTTCTTTCCCAACAAAAACAATGAACAAACAAAATCCCCTTTGTGCTTAATACAATCTTGGAACTTTTAGCTACAGTCGTTACTCACTGGTGCACCTGGAGAGGGAACAGTGTGTCCTAGGCTGTGTCCAGACTCCATGCCTCCGTCGACGGAGGCATGTAGATTAGCCAGATCGGAAGAGGGAAATGAAGCCGCGATTAAAATAATCGCGGCTTCATTTAAATTTAAATGGCTGCCCCGATCTGCCGATCAGCTGTTTGTCGGCAGATCGGGAGAGTCTGGACGCGATGCCCCGACAAAGAAGCCTTTCTTCATCGACACAGGTAAGCCTCGTGAAACCAGGTTTACCTTTGTCGATGAAGAAAGGCTTCTTTGTCGGGGCATCGCGTCCAGACTCTCCCGATCTGCCGACAAACAGCTGATCGGCAGATCGGGGCAGCTATTTAAATTTAAATGAAGCCGCGATTATTTTAATCGCGGCTTCATTTCCCTCTTCCGATCTGGCTAATCTACATGCCTCCGTCGACGGAGGCATGGAGTCTGGACACAGCCCTAGTTAGTTGTGAGTAACTGCTTGAATAAAAAGGTCAGGCTTGTAAAACAGTTGACACAAGAGGTGTGGTCAGAGTCACTGTGGGCCCAGGGAGAGCCAGGCAATCTGAGATACCAAACAGTGCTACGTACCCTATAGTTTTTATTATTGATAGTGAATGAACTCACACATACCAGTATATAACTCATTAAAGAATCAAGGAAATGTAGGGCTGGAAGGGACCTGTTTATATTTGAACATTTGGGAGTTTTTTTCCTTGCTAATTGTAGTACTTCACACTTGACTTCTATTGAATTTTATATTGTTGATGTGCTATAGCAATTGACATTCACCACATTTGCTCTCTGGAGCCTATTCTGACAATCTGCAAAATGTACCAGTAAAAATAAAGGTAGAAGATTGGCTTATAGGGAGGGCTCAATGAGAAGAGTTCTTTGGTGTGGTAACCTGTAGAATGAATCTACATGTAGTACATAGGAAGCATAGTGCAGTTGGGCATATGCAGAACAGAATAAATGTAAAGTCTGCGCTAGAACACGTAAATATTTTTGTTTTCTACAACAGAGATTCCCAAACTGGATTGTGCTCCCTTAGCGGGTGGAGCCACAAGGTTACTGGGAGCGGGCATGAGAATCTGATGAGATTCTGATGAGGGGGTTTTGTGTGGGTGCTCAGCTGCTGGGATCAGGTTCCATGTTTGTCTCATTACTACTATGCCTAAACTACCAACCAGCAATTATGGACTTTACCTTCAGGAACCTGAAGGCTGCATCCTGGCAGTACTAACACCTGTGCCAGATAGAGCTGCCTGCTGACCTTTCCCCTTTGGCATGGCTCTAAGGGACAGAGCCCTGCCTGTTTCCCTTGCCAGGCAAAGCATGCATGGGGAAAGCAGATGAAGTTGTGCTTGAGGGATCTGTGTTCGGGAGAGGGGGGAAAAGGGCAGTAGTCATAGTGTACTATGAGGGAGTGAGGCAGATGGGGGGGAGCTGAGTCTCTCTATGAAGGCAGCATGCCTAGAATGTACATTTCCTAAGGGACGCTTAATAGAAATACTACAGGCAGTCCCCGGGTTACGTACAAGATAGGGACTGTAGGTTTGTTCTTAAGTTGAATTTGTATGTAAGTCGGAACTGGTACATATTGTAGGAGAAACTCTAGCCAAACATTTCTCCAGAGCTCAGTTTTATTCTCCCACACTTCATTTCCCTCAGTCCTTTATTCTCAAGCTGAGGTGTCTGCTGAGAAAAGCCGCTCCGTGTCTCCGTGGTCTGCTGGGGGGGCGGGAGCGCTAGCTTCGCGTCTCCCTGGTCTGCTGGGGGGAAGCAGCTAGTGTGGGGTTGCCTCACCCCGTTTGTAAGTAGGGATCCGATGTAAGTCGGATCCATGTAACCCGGGGACTGCCTGTATTTAGGAGACTTACGTGTTATAACTTAGCTTACTAGCAAATCTGTAGTGCCACACATGGTATTCATTTTTTAAACTGAATTCATTCTTGGATACATTCTCTCAGAAGTCTACCAGGAGGCTGATAACTAGACATAAACTTCCATTTCTGGTTACCAGAGAATAGAAGTTAAAAGATGCAAGATGTGGTTCTTGAGATGTAACTTCCCATTAAGATGATGTTGTCCAATTTCTTGACATGCTAGATAAATTAAAATAATCTGATCCATATTTAACTTCCTTAAGAGAATGGTCTGACCCAATATAGCCAACGGTCCATCTTGCCCAGTATCCTGTTTTTCAACAGTGGCCAGTGCCAAGTGCTTCAGAGAGAATGAAGAGAACAGGTAATCATCAACTTCCCCTCTACCCAAATCCATGTCCATCCAGCAACTTAATTGCTGGAACTTTACCAACTAGGGATGTGAAAGAATAATTGTTGACATCAGTTATCCTGCATGGTTCACCCCACACCTCCTGTGCTGCTGCCTCTGTATTGGAGTCAGCAACATGTGGGGGCGGCAGGCAGAGCTGGTACATATGGGGACCCAACTTAAAAGCCAGTTCCTCGTGTGCAGTTTTCAGCAATTACATGACTACATAATTAAATGCATTTTATCATCCCTATTACTAAGGCTCAACAACAATACAATCTACTTGCCCGTGGCGAGTAGATTTCAGCCGCGCGCCCTGTTCATTCGCGGTGCGCACATGCGCAATGCGGCTCTTGTGCATGTGCCTTACGGGGCTGGTGAGCGGTTTTCGCCGCCATTTGTCAAGTCCTGCCTATTTCCAATCAACCACCCCTCTTGTGGGAGGAGCAAGGTAGACTATAATGATGGGGGGGGTTGGCTCCAAGCTGTGGCAATCATGGGACTCCCCAACTACTTCCAGCTCATTCAGTTACCAAGCACCTGTCCATTAAATCATTTCCCCAAGACATTTATCCATTACATGCAGGGAAGGAAACCTTTTTTGGATGGGGAAGCTGCCTGACAGAAAAATCAGTCGGGGGCTGTACACAAGTGAGAAGCAAAAAACCTAAAATAACAAACCCACCCTCACTGACATGGCCTCCCACTGAGAAGGAGAAAGTGACTCCCCACATTCCCCTCCCACACCAGAGCCTGGGGGATCCTGGGCTAGTAGATTGTGTGATCTAGCCCCACAGGGAGATGGCATGGGGGAAGGGCGCCTGGAGTGTTGGGGGCCGGATCCACGCAAGCCAGAGGCTGCATCTGGCTCATCAGTTAACCATCTACACGGTTTTACACTCTCACGTGCCAAGCACATACCCTCCCTCCCTATTCTGGTATTAAATGGACCAGGTTGTTATCTGTGTCTGCTGTGGGCATTATGCTAGATAGGCACCCTGTTGAGGAAGCTAAGAAGGAATTTTTTCCTTTCCACTATATTGGCTCAGGTGCAGTTGGGGTTTTTTTTTTTTTTTTGGTTTTGTTTTTTGTTTGTCTTCCTCACAGCAGGTTGAGAACATGACGGGTGGTAGGCAGTACCCCCTAAACTGCCCTCAGCACAGCTTCACAGTTGACTAACCTGCCCCTCCCAGTCAGAGGCTCACTGATTGGGTGGAGCTGATTAATCACCTGTGAAGCTGTGCTGCTGTGCAACTTAAAAGAAACACTGGTGGTGTCCAACTCATTATTTAAGTATATGGGGGATATTCAGTGCAGGTAATCCATAAAAGACTCATAGGACTATGCAACAATTGTTTAGTTTTTGTTTGTTGCAATTAAAAATAAAGATGAGAGATTATTTTCTCTGAAAGGGCTTGCAGTCTAAATGATACAAGACAAAAGTTTAGGAAATGGAGGAAAGAAACCCTTAGGAATTGAATGAGTGGGTAGATTTAAGTATCACTATTGCATAGATAGTTGAAGTTAAGGAAAGCTGGTCAGAGATTGTACAGGATTACACCCTGCTCATATTTGTATAGGCTATTTGCTTTATGGCTCTTTTCTATTCTAAAATATCAATTTTGTTTTCATATGAGCCAAACAATCTACACAAATATTTGTGTTCAGTGATACTAACAATAATTCTTATGTGAGTCATTCTCTATATCCTCATCATTTCACCTTATTGATAAAAGGCAATCTGATGTCTAAATGAATAAATAAGGTACATGATAGAATAGTCACTGAAGCTGAGTAGAAAATTCCAAATATCATAATGTGTTCAAAAATATTTGCTGTATGTATTTCCTAACTTGTAATCTCCTTGACTTCAAGCCTAGTACAGTGTAGTTTCTTTTTCTGTTCATGGTAACCGGAAGAGGTGAGTTTCTCAGACTGTTTCTGCACTCTTTAGCCACTGGCCTGTTGCATAAACCTTATGCTTACAGTGTCTGAAAGCGTACTGATTTCTAGCCTATTTTTTTTCCTTCTGAATTCCAGTGACTTAGCTGGTGTAAGCTGCCTGTAAAGGGACTGAAAAGACTGTACAGTAACTAAGTGTATGACAGACACCTAACCCCCCTCCAATGCTTCATTTGGTTGGGGTCATGTTACATCTCATAAAACTAACACAGCCATAGACTTTCACCTATAGTTGAACAAAAGAACACACTTGCTCTAAATGAAAATATTTCTATATTTCCGTTACGGCAAAACATAATGCAGCTAAAGATTTTTCTGATCTGAACTGTTTAGATCCTAGAAATAAAGGCAGCAAGGTTTTCAGTAAAGCTCTATTATGAGCGAATGAGCTTAACCCTATCTTTTAAAAGAAAAGGTCAGAGAAATAAGAAGCCTTTAGTTTACACAGTTCACACATTCAGATTCTCTTCCTCTTTCTCTGCCTCTTCACACAACAGTATCACGGGGCTTACTCCTCACTACTGGGGCATCTCCTTTGACTCATCTAGGAATTAACTCTTGACCAGCCTGATACCCCTTCCTTTAGTTGGTCTTCTATTACTTTCCTGTGGTCTGTCTTTCTCTCTCTGTCTTGTCTCACCATCCAGGGCACTATTGTCCTTAGCCCTTGAACGGGGTTGGGGACGGAAATCCCACTGGGCAAATTGTCTCAGAGGATCTTCTGATGTATTGCACAGTCTGTGCCACTTTCCCACTGGCCAGAAGGGGAACCTGGGCATGCCCTCTATTCTGGGTACCTATTCTATTAAGGGCATGTCTACACAGCAGGGCTAAAGCTTAAATAAGCTGCGAAACTTGAGCTATGTCAATTGCATAGCTTGAGTCAAAATAGCTAGCTTATTTTGGCTTTTGGCTCTGTCTACACAGCAGGAAGTCCGAGAGAGCACTCTTCGTCTGACTTCCCTTACTTCTCATAAAATGAGGGTTACAGAAGTCGAACTAAGAAATCCTCCAGCTTGACATTATTATGACATTGATGTTATTCCGAAATAACACTGCTGTGTAGACATACCTCCAGAGACTTTATGTCCAGCAAGTTCTGCATAAGTTCTGACCTTATCGCTGTTTCCATAAGCTCTTTCCTACCTTTCTTCCCCACCTTCTGACCCACTTCTGGGTTATCTCTGGAGCTGCTTCTGCTCCCTATGGTTACTGCAACCTCATGTGGGCTATGTCTAGACTGTGGAGTTTTTCCGGGACACCGGACTTATACTGGAAAAACTCTGCTGTGTCCGGGAAACATGTCTGCTTTTCAGACATATTTTATGGAAGAGCAGACATGCTCTTTCAGAAGCCTTCTGTATTCCACGAGTAATAAGGGTTCCTTCAAAAGAGGAGGTTTTTCTGAAATTTGGCTCAGTGTAGGCGGGCTATATTTCAGAAGAGCCTCTTCCGAAAAAGCAATCATAAAAAGGTACGCAGACTCCGTAGTCTAGACATAGCCCTCGTCTTGATGTACAGTCAAAATTACTTCAATATACAGTAAACTTCCGATAATCCGGCACCTTTAGAACCCAAGGGGTGCCGGATTATCAGATTTGCTGGACTATCGGAAGGGGGGGCTATGAGGGGTCTGGGGTGGAGGGGGGATGCCACCCCATACCCGTCATAGCCCCCCCCTTCCGATAGTCCGGCTCTGCCCCAGGCATCCCCGATTCAGCCGCTGCTGGTCAGTTTCAGCAGTGGCTGAATCGGGGACGCCTGCAGCAGAGCAGCTGGAGTGCTGCCGGGTTGGTCCGGTAGCGCCGACCCTTGGCACAGCGAGACCAACCCGGCAGCATCCCAGCTGCTCTTCGGGATGCCTGGGGCAGAGCAGCTGGGGGGCTGCCGGGTTGGTCCCACAGCGCCGAGGAGCGGCGCTACTGGACCAACCCGGCAGCACCCCAGCTGCTCTACCCCAGGTGTCCCCAAGTCAGCCACTGCTGAAACTGATCAGTAGCTGATTCCAGGAAGCCCGGGGCAGAGCAGCACTGCCTCGGGCTTCCTGGAGTCAGCTGCTGGTCAGTTTCAGCAGCGGCTGAATCGGGGACAGCTGGGGTGCTGCTGGGTTGGTCCTGCATCCCCCCGAGGGACAGTGCTACGGGACCTACCCGACAGCACTCCAGCTGCTCTGCCCCCGGCTTCCCGATTCAGCCGCTGGTCAGTTTTAGCAGCGGCTGAATCGGGGAAGCTGGGGGCAGAGCAGCTCCAATGGTCCGGCTGCTCGGAGCACTTCCGGGTTCGTGATGGTGCCGGACCATTAGGAGTGCCGGACCATCAGATGCTGGACCATCGGAATTTTACTGTAACAATGTGGCTCAAGGGTGTGAATAATCTATACCTACAAATGTTGTAATTATACCAATCCAAGCACTGCAGTATGCACTATGGTGTTAGCAAGAGAGCTACTTTTACCAACATAGTTATTGGCTCGCACAGTGGTGGAATTAAGTCAACTGGAGAGCTCTCTCATTGGTTTTAGAGCCTCGTCAAAAGAGGTGATATAATATTACAGCTCTGCTGCTGTAAATTTGTAGTGTAGATCCGCCTTCAGAGTCTTGTAATATAGTCTAGTTCGTAGACTGTAGTTCAAGGCGGGATCCTGGGGTTCACTCCCACTGTACAGCACTTCCTTGTACATAGCCAACTGCCCTTCTCTCTACACAGTGGCTGCAGAGCTCCTCCCTTCAGTCACTTACCACCAAATTCCTTTCTTTTATAAGTCAAATACAGGTCCTCTTCCCCAGCTGGGCTTCATCTGCCCTTTAGTCCTTATCAGTCCTTGGCTCCCCTTCAAACGCAGCCTTTAAGTTAACTGGCCTCTCTTTTTATGTTCAGGCCTTGTGAAGAGTTTAGACCCCTCATTAGCACCCCATTGTCCCAACATAATGTAGGCACCTCATCATCACATCATTAGGAGAACTTTGAGTGCATCTTAAAATCCCACCCATATCCATATCTATACTATTATAAAAGGAGAGGTGTCTGTCACACCATCTGTCACAGAGAATGTTTGAGAAGATTTGAGAAGTTTCTAGGGGGAGGCAGGCCCCCCAACCCCACCTGCAGCCCTTCCCACTCTGCTGAGGCCCTGCCCCACACCATTTGGAGAGGAGGAGGAGCAGCAGCAGTAGCGCACCCCAGCATTCCCAGAGCAGTGGGGAGGGAAGAGGATGCATGGCCCCCAACATCTTTCCCCTCCCCTGTCCCTGGGAGCAGTGAGTAGGGAAGAGGCTGCACGGTCTGAGCTAGCCCAAGCCTCCTCGCCCCCGGGAACAGCGGGGAAGGAGGAGGCCATATACTCAACCGGCCAAATAGCACAGTGGCTAGCATATTGGACACCACTGGTGTAGAGACAATCTGGTTTGCCCAACGTACATGGCAGAAGGGCATTGCAGGCACATAGCATATATCATACTAGAAGATTTACCTGGTGTTGCTTTTTGTTATGACGTCCAGTGAAAATGAGTGCAGAACACTGTGTCTGGCCAAAAGATATCAATTATACCTGCAAATTCTTTTTCTTATTCTTCACTTGTCTTTGAGAGATTTAATATTCATATTGGAACCATCCATCTCCATCATACCAACTGGCTGTAAAAATAAGCATTGCGTTCTTTCATAATTGCTTTGCTCAATATTTATTACTTTGGATATAAATCATAATTTTTTATGGGATAATGAATTATAAAATAGTATAATAATGTATCATTGTCTCTTTCTGCTGGATGCATTACAATAAGAGGTTTGTTGGTCTCTCTTCTTAGTTTTGATATATATGTTAGTTTCTATAATGAGACTGAAAACTCAGAAGTATTTGAAAGGGAGACTATCATTTGAAACGTGTTCCAAAATCTATTTTGTAAAAGTAGACTTGTACAAAATCTAAGATAATATAAATATTTATATTATAAGAATTCTTTCCATTGGACTTGATAATTTACTTTCCTCCCGGGGGGGTTGATGCATTGCTGTATTGTACTAGCGTATGAAAACTGAAAGTGAAGGTTATTAATCTTTTTTTCGTTGTTTGTAATATAGATAAAGCAGCTTTCTTAACCATGCTTTAACCTGAGTATTCCTTTAATTAAAAGTATTTTATGTAAATCATCTCAGAAATACAATTCCAAGAATTTCTTCCATTGACCTTGCACCCAACAAAAATTTTAAACTTTTCTTGCTTGTCTAAAATTAGCAGTGAAAATGGTTTAGAAGAACATCTGTTGAACTTGTTCTGCTCTTGCAATGAGGGCCAAATGGTGATGAATCAGCTGGTTTGTTTTAAATAAGTGACTAGAACTTATTTTTATCATGCTAATATAAACACTTATTTTTTATTTTAATATTTTATATTTTTTATTTATTTTATTAACTAACTGTTCATTTTGGTCATATCTTAATCCCAGTCATATATTCCAGGTCTGGTTTTCTTTAAGGAATTCTTCCCTTTAACTCTGCTTCCTCATCTGAGGCACTGCAAAGATTGGTTCCCCCGCAGTCTTGCTAAATGGAGCCTCAAAGACATGACAGTCTCTCTACACCACTTTGTGTCTCATTGAGGAGCTCTGCTTTCTCTGGCAGAATGTGATTTTTCCCGCCCTTTCTCTGCCCATTATGGGCATGATCAAGAGGTCTAGGACTCATTGTCTGTTCTCCATTTCTCTAACTACCATTTATATAGAAATAGACTCTTATAAATATCCTTCCATCTCTCTTTAGTGAACCAGGCAGCACAATCATTGACAGGTAATGGATAGGGATGATGAGATGTAGAATTCTAATTCCGGTCTAGATTCAATTCAGGGAATCATTAGCATAAAAGTTCAGCATCCTGTAGCTGGAAACATGGTCTTGGAGTATTATTCCATCAGTAACAGGATTGATCTGGTTGTGATTAGTAAACCTGTCTGAGTCTTTAATAAACTATGAAGAGTATGATTAACCCCATGCCGAAGAAAATCCTGGGCAGACCAAAGTTTCCTATCAGGAAGAAGGTAAACAGAAAAGTAGACTGTCTTTTGTGACAGAACATTAATTAATCAGAATGGTGCATACCTCCAGAATTGCTTTGTCATTTAGTATTAGTAAATGTGGTAGACTGTTAGGTGGGTTGACATCTTTGTAGCCATAAGCAACAATAAAAGACCTCCATCTTTCAGGTTGTGAGATGCAGAATGGTGCTTTGAAAGCCAGCCAAATTCTCTGCAATTGTAGGTCTTTTCACTCTCTCCACTGCTTTCAGGACTATGCATGGGAGAGATCAGCACTGATGCTGTCCATACTTTTTTGGTCAAAGAGAATGTGTACTTGTCTTGAGTTTACTGATCTAAATTAAATTGATCGCTAGTTCACTGAAGTAGGATGGAATTTTCCTGGCCATGGAAATTTCCTAAAACTTCAAGTTTTGGGACATTCCCCTGCTGTCAATAACTAGTTGGTCTGGTTCTGACTCCAACCTGGAAGCAGGCTGAATTATTCACCATAATGGGTCTATGTATCTTATCACTCCAGAAAATGAAACTTTCAGGGGAGCTCAGTTAAACTTTCCTATTACACATCCTTGCAAGTGAACATTTAATTTCTCCCTTAATTCTGAAATTCTAGTGTTTCTCCAGTAGAAATGCCATAGAACTTCTGAGAAGTACTAGATAACATGAAGTTTGGGACTTGCACCTCATTGCCCTTGAACTTGGATCTATTCCATGTTACCAGAGAAATGTCTGAGGTGAGTCATTCCAAGGGTGTTATAATAGAAACTCAGTTGTAACTTTCTGTCTGGCCTTCTAGAGAATTTTGCTCTGTGATACCTTAATTCCGCTTCTCACAATGTACATTGTTTTGGATGGTTCTTGGATATGTGTATTTCAAATTAATGTAGTAATGAGGGTGACAAAGGAGTACTGTATTTGACAGCATTTAGTTATTGGTGCACTATGATGTATGACCTAATTGGACAGTAAGTTCCACTTCTTTCCGCAGCCTTTTAAAAGTTTGGACAGTTTTCAAAATTGAACACTGCTTGAGAAATTACCTCTGCGTCATTATTGGATCTTGTTCAGGAATCTTCCATAACATTTGGAGACTGAAAAGCTTCCCTGTGAAATATTGGCTTGAATTAATGATACATCAGTTCTTTTTATCAGATAGTTGACGTGCTGCTTCATTGCATTAAAGCTTTGGCATCTGAAAGCTGCACAGTCTGGCAGTTTGTAGCTTATGGGTAACAGTAAAGGTCTTTTGTTATAATACTCTTTTTTTTCCCTTAGTAAATGACTCATCTGTGGAAATTTTAACAAGCACAAAATGTTGTTCACTCTCTCTTATAAAACAAATACATTTTATTTTGAGAAACTACATAGGCTCTGTATAAAGGGGGAATATGATTTCAATAAATTGTCATGTTCTTAAATTAAATATTGATAATACAAAAACTTCCTTATGTGACACTGCCAGTGCTCTTTGATGTTGCCGTATAAGGCCCTTGCAGACTTTCAATTCCTGATATGGGAATTTCCAAAACCGTGACAAATGTTGTGGTGCACCTTCAAGGCAGGAATCCTGCCATTCCACATGCATGTATATCATCTATTATAATGAGGCATAACCTGATTGAATGTCTGGGTGCTACTGCAGTGTAGGTGGCGTTGCTTTTTAATAATACTGTAACTTTCAAGTTCACCACATGTTGCAATGAACAGAGTCAGTTACATCTTCTGCTGGGGCAGAGACTTGCCTAGAAATGGCTTTCTGAAGAATAGGGTTAATAAAGTATCTATGTATGCTGAGTGGCTTTATCTGAGTAGTAAAAAGGAATAGCAATTTATTTTGTATATGAAAGCTTATAGTCTGCAAGAATAGACAATAGCACAAATTACAGGGATCTAGCATCCGCCATTCTTTTGTAGCTTAATATTTTACATGGATTTATTAACAAATAAATGTTTAAGTTTTAGCAGAGCTTGGTATGTTACAATGAGACATTCACTCTGTCCAATGTACATTATCTGGGCATCAGCTGGACAAAGAGAATGCAACAACATGCCATGGAATGACTGGTGTCACAAACTTCTTTAGCCTCTGCCAAAAATTCTAAATGTGTGCTTACGGTGCACTGACTGTGTGCAGACATGATTCTCCAATAACAGCACTATTTTAAAAAGCAAGTTGTAGTATTCCTTGAGGCATAAGGATCTTGTGCAAAAAGGAAACGTCCACACTGCTTGTTTTTGCGCAAAAAACTCTTGCGCAAAAATGGCTCAAATAGATTATGCAAATGAAGCCTGACAAAATGCTAATCAGCACATTTGCAAAAGCTGGCAGTGTAGACAAAGCTGTAGGGTGCAAATTGTGTATCTTATTTCGAAACAATTTCAAAATAGCTTATTTTGAAATTTGGCATGTCTATACAGCGCCAAATTTCAAAATAACGCACTATTTCAAAACATCCCTTATTCCCTTGGGCAACGAAGTTTACTGGGATGATGAAATAGTGCACCTGTTATTTTGAAAAATATTTTGAAATAATGGGCGGCTTGTATAGACACAGGATAGCTATTTTGGGATACCGGCAGTATTCTGAAATAGCCATGCAGTGTAGACATACTCTTAGATGAGAAATCAATTACATATGAAATCAGTGTAGAAGCTTTGCTATACCTGGACGATCTGGGCATACACTGTTAAAATAGTCTTGATTCCTGCAATCCTGTAATGACCTCACAACACGAGAAATGACTTTTCACATAGCAAACTGTTAGGTTAGGTGTCATTGACTGCCATGATTTCATCTGACATACACATCTACCACATGCTGGAGGTCTTCTGTACTCTTGCTTTAATGTTATGCTGGGGCTTAATTTGGGATTTGTGTTTAACTGGGATTTTAGTTACCCACATTTTTATAAAGGTGGCTCTTTGCTTTAGACATCATCATTTATTTCATTCCTTCAGTCTTGGTGTCCAGGCCATGAGCTGCTTGTTTACTCTGTTACTCTGATTTTTCTCTTCACACTTAACTCAGGGAAGATATCTGGGTCTTGACTAATTCCCTCTGTTCTAGCTCAGAGCTGTTTTTGCTGTTCTTTCTGTAAGTATAACTTTCTAGCAACTTAGCTGCATAGGTAGCACGTTATGTACCATAATGGTGTTCTGACTGCTCACTGTTTTTTTATTTGAACATGAGGTGTCCCCCCTCCCCCCGCCATTATACTGACTTGTATTTTTAAAACTGAGTTTCTCCATACAGTCCTGGCCCTCTTCCACCCTTCAATGACTGCAGTACAGGCAGTCTCCAGGTTACATACAAGATAGGGACTGTAGGTTTGTTCTTAAGTTGAATTTGTATGTAAGTCGGAACTGGTTCATATTGTAGGGGAAACTCTAGCCAAACATTTCTCCAGAGCTCAGTTTTATTCTCCCACATCTCACTTCCCTCAGTCCTTTATTCTCAAGCTGAGGTGTCTGCTGAGAAAAGCCGCTCCGCGTCTCCCTGGTCTGCTGGGGGGTGGGGTGGGTGGCGCTAGCTTCGCGTCTCCCTGGTCTGCTGGGGGGAAGCAGCTAGTGCGGGGTTGCCTCACCCCGTTTGTAAGTAGGGATCCGATGTAAGTCAGATCCATGTAACCCGGGGACTCCCTGTACTGTAAACACGAACCATGCTTTTTATGTTACTCATGTGCCTTTGAGTTCAGAGATGGGGCAAGGATGGTAAAACAGACTGTATTTTCCTTTATCAGCTCCTGATTTGAAAAAGAGATTTTAGAACTCACAGGCTCATAAAAAGCTTTTTATTGTGATTAGTCAACTAGTTGGAAAACTACGTTGTATTATTCCAGAACTACAGCTTAAATGCTTTTGCTTTGTTTCCCTCATGAAAGTAACATACTTAGCTGTTGGACTCATAGATTCAGCCTATGGATAGTCACAAGAAAAGCAACTTATTTGTGAACAAAACTTTCGAGCAGTTCTGCAATCGGTCTCTCTCATGGCCATGACATGTGACTGTGTTGCTCGTAAATTGAACATGCTTGAGTGGTCTGATTCTAAAATAAATGAGTGAATTATATTTTGACAATAGACTTATTATGATTGACAATGATTAAATTATAGGGAATTGTGAAATACATTCTTGGAGTGGCTACAAAAGGAGTGACCCTATTTAGCGCACTACAGAAAGTACTTAACGTTTTGTATGGTATTCTTCCAAAGGAAGAAAATGTCGCATCCAAAAGACATTACACATTATTAACAACAATAAAAGTTGCCATTAATGGGTTTATTTGCACATTGATTGCAGTTTATGAATTTAGGCCCATTAGCCTTTTTTATAATTAAGTGGGTTATCATTTGCCTTCCTATTATAGTATCACTTTGCCCATCCAGCTTCCTTATGAAGGAATGTAAGAAATGTAAAAGCATTCTGGGTTTGGTGATTTCCTTTGATTTAATATTGGTTGGTAGCTGAAATACAGGCTATGAGCCAATTGTGTTGTAGTGACAGGTATACAGCAGGCTACGCACATCCAGAGATTACAACAGGAGCCATGACATGAACCTTCTTGTTATGATACTGAAGCTGGAGAAGGATGCAATAAAGCCAAAGGACTTGAAGTCTGTATTGTTACAATGTTACAAGCTGTATGAGCATCTGATTCTAAACTGCCTATCACCGTTCATTGAAAAGCATTTAATCTGAGAGGAAGCTGGGTTCCTTGAGGCAAACCATGTACTGGTTGAGTGCTGAACATCACATGAGTCACGGAAGGCTTCTTTCTATAATAATAAGCCTCAGGATGAAAGATCACTATATGACTATATAACTGATGCAATCTGCTAGAGAGCAGTGTTTTTATGTTGAGCTATGTAGGAAGCAAAGCCAGTGGAGACAACAGAAAAATAGCCTTCCACAAGACAGAATACTCTCACCAATATTTGTTGTCATATCCTGGATGTAAATAACAACTGATTGTTCATATACAAAAAGTCATATATATGCAGATGACCTGTGCCCAAGCTAAGGGTCTCGCCTAGATTGAAGCTAAAGTAACACCAGCACTGTCTGGTCTTTGTTTGTTACACCAAGAACCAACTCAGACTCTGTTCTATCTGAGATACTACAGTATGATAGATATTAGTAAATGTTGACTTTTTATGGTGGCCATAGTAGATCAGTGGACTTTCATTGGTTACATTTATGAATGGTATTATCCATTTAATGTGTGTGAAGTTTCCTACAACAAAATATTGAATCAAAGGATTGTCAAAACCATTATGCATTTTCTTTACCTTTTTATAAGCTACCTTTGTTAATATTGAACACTGTACATAAAGGGTTTTTTTTATTGCTACAATTTCTTGTCCTCAGGTTGTGGTAGGCTTTACACTATGAATGTTAAAAAGATTGACAGCTGAAATTCAGCATGAACTATGGACAGAACCTAAGATGCTTCCCAATCACAAGGTTCTCCACAGTGATAAACTAATCCATGATGATAGAACACTTACAAATGTGCACAATATCATTGACAGAAGCAACAATAGCTAAATTATTGATCCTATAAACTGTAGAGATTTCCTTGGCTGTCTGAGAATAAGAAGACTGTAAAATACATGGAGAAAAGTTAGGGAAATTTCTGATCAGAATTGGTGTGTTCCAAAAAACCTACAGACATGGGACTATCCTAGATTTAGTTGCTGCTAAAAGGTGATGATCACTACCCATTTTTTTGGGCCCGACAGTCTAGCCAGCTTTCTATTCATCTTACAGTCCATTTATCCATACTCCCTTAACTTGCTGGCAAGAATATTGTGGGAGACTGTATCAAAAGCTTTGCTATAGTCAAGATATATCACATCCACTGATTTTCCCATATCCACAGAGCAAGTTACCTTATCATAGAAGCTAATCAGATTGGTCAGGCATGACTTGCCCTTGGTGAATCTATGTTGACTATTCCTGATCATTTTCCCCTCTTCCAAGTGCTTCAAAATGGATTCCTTGAGGCTCTCCTCCATGATTTTTCTGGGGACTAAGGTAAGGCTGACCAATCTGTAGTTCCATGGATTGTCCTTCTTCCCTTTTTTAAACATGGGCACTACATCTGCCTTTTTCCAATCATCTGGGATCTCTCCCGATCTCCACGAGTTTTCAAAGATAATGGCCAAAGGCTCTGCAATGACATTTGCCCACTCCCTCAGTACCTTCGGATGCATTAAATCTGGGCCCATGGATTTGTGTATGTTTAGCTTTTCTAACTAGTTCGTAACTTGTTCTTCCCCACCAAGGGCTGTCCACCTCGTTCCTATACTTCATTGCCTAGTGCATTTGTCTGGGAGCTGACCTTGTCTGAAGACAGAGGCAAAGAAAGCATTGAGTACTTCAGCTTTTCCCACATCATCTGTCACTAGGTTACCTCCCTCATCCAGTGAGGGCCCCATACTGTCTCAGATCACCCTCTTATTGCTAACATGCCTAAAGAAACCTTTCTTGTTATTCTTCACATCCTTTGCCAGCTGCAATTCCAATTGCGCTTTTGCCTTTCTGATAACTCCCTTGCATTCTCTATCAATGTATTTATACTCCTCCCTAGCCATCAGTCCAGGTTTCCACTTCTTGTAAGCTTCCTTTTTGTGTTTAAGCTCACCATGGATGTCCCCAGGAAGCCAATCTGGTCACCTACCATATTTGTTTTTCTTGCTGTGCATCGGGATGGTTTCTTCCTGTGCCTTTAATAAGGCTTCTTTAAAATAATGCCAGCTCTCCTGGACTCCTTTCCTCTTCATGTAAGCATCCAAGGGGATCCTGCCCATCAGTTCTCTGAGGGAGTCAAAGTCTGCTCTTCTGAAGTCCAGGGTGTGTATTTTGCTACTCTCCTTTCTTCCTTTGGTCAGGATCCTGAAATCTACCATCTCATGATCACTGCTTCCCAGGTTGTCATCCACCTCTACTTCCCCTACTAGATCCTCCCTGTTTGTGAGCAGCAGGTCAAGCTGCGCTCTTGTACCAAGCACTTGTACCAAGAAGTTATCCCCAACATTCTCCAAAAACTTCCTGGATTGTCTGTGTACTGCTGTATTGGTCTCCCAACAGATGTCAGGGTGATTAAAGTCGCCCATGGGAACCAGGGCCTGTGTTCCGGAAGCTTCTCTCAGTTGTCCGAAGAAAGCCTCATCTATCTCATCCTATAGCAGACACCAACCACAACATCACCCGTGTTGCTTCCACCTCTAAATTTAACCAATAGACTCTCAATAGTCCTTTCTCCCTTTAAGTACCGGAGCTCCAAGCAATCATGCTGCTCTTACATATAATGCAACTCCTCCTCCTTTTCTCCTCTTCCTGTTCTTCCTGAACAGTTTATACCCTTCCATGACAGCGCTCCAGTCATGCGAGTCATCCCACCAAGTCTCTGTTATTCCAATCAAATCATAGTTCTTTGACTGGGCCAGGGCTTCTAATTCTTCCTGTTTGTTTCCCAGGCTTCTCGCATTGGCGTTCAAACACCTTTAGATAACGAGTTGATTGCCCTGCCATCCGAATCCAGGGTCGTCCTTTGTTGCTCGTTCCTCCTTTTGATTCTTCTCGGTGTCTGACTTTCTCACTTACCTCAGGGCTTTGGTCACCATCCCACAACGAACCTAGTTTAAAACCCTCCTCACTAGGTTTGCAAGCCTGCCCATGAATATGCTCTTTCCTTTCTTGGTTAGGTGGATCCCATCTCTTCCTAACAATCCTTGTGCCCAGAAAAGAGTCCCGTGGTCAAAGAAACCAAAACCCCCTCTCCCACACCACCTGCGCAACCACACATTTACTTCCTCATTTCGATGATCCCTACCTGGACCTTTTCCTTCTCTGGAAGGAAGGACGAGAACACCACTTGTGCTTCAAATTCCTTAATCCTTCTTTCCAGCGCTACATAATCTGCTGTGACCCGCTCAAGATTATTCTTGGCCATATTGTTAGTTCCTACATGGAGAAGCAGGAGAAGGGGTAGTGATTTGAAGGTTTAATCACTTTTGGAAGACTCTCGGTCACATCCTGAATGCGAGCTCCCAGTAAGCAGCATGCTTCTCAAGACTGCAGATCTGGATGGCAGATGGATGACTCAGTCCCTCTTAGGAGGGAGTCACTGACCACCACCACCTGTCTTCTTTTAGGGATGGTGGTTGTGGAACCCGCATCCCTAGGATTTCGCATCCCATGCGTTCCGATAGATGGTATTCCCTTCTGATTTCTTCCCTGAGAGGTCCTTGCCAAAGCATTCTCCACCGCCGTGCCTGTGGAGAGAGCCTGAAAGCAGTTACTTACCTTTATAGGAATGGGGGATACCTGAGTGGGCCTTCTTCTCCTTCTAGAGGTTACATGCTGTCAGTTTTCTTCCTTGTCCTATACTGCCCTGACTGGCTCTTCAGCCTGCTGTGGCTGCAGGATTAAATACTGCCTTTTTTTGAGGACGTCTTCATCCTCTCTGATAGAACATAGGGTCGATACTTGGGCCTCCAGTCCTCTAATTTTTTCTTCCAAAATGGTGACCAGCTTGCAGTTAGTGCAGATGAAATCCCTTCTTTCTTCTGGGAGGAAGACAAACATGGTAACAACAGCAGAGCTATCACCATCCTGTCTTCCTTCTGAGAGATTCCTCAATTTTTATTCAGTGCCTCCCTGAAGGGAAGGAGTGTAGTGAAAAGATGTTAAAGAATGGCGAGTGTATCTCACACCCCTTCCCACTCCTCTTCCCAATTCCCTCTCCAAACTCCCTGTTAACAGCTCATATTCTTATTCTGTATTTGGGGGGGAAAACAACTGATATTGTATCATCATATCATAATATTTCATGCTCTATTCCAGTAGAATGTCTGGACATACTGTTAGACATATTTAAATCAGCAAATCAAGATCACTTGCATCCAAGGAATTTAAAAGAGCTGACTGAGGTGCTTGGGGGGCCATTAATGTTAGGTTTTTTTTTATAAGTGTTGGAGTATTGGGAAAGTTCTAAAAGTCTTGAAAACTAAAGTGCTAGTTTTAAAAAAGGGACCTCAATAATTTATAGGCCTGTCAACCTATTATTGATCCCAGGCAAGATAGTGGATATCTGAGATGGGACTTGGTAAATAAAGAATTAAAGAAGAGCAATGCATTTAAAGCAAATCACATGGATTTGTGGATAACAGATTCTATCAAACTACCTTGATATGTTTTAAAAATCATATTACAAGTCAGAAGTGATAGCGTTGGTCTAATATATTTAGATTTGTGTAAAACATTTGACTTAGGCACTGCACAGCATTTTGATTAGACTGATATAAAATCAACAAGGCACAGATTAAATGGATAAAAACTGGGTCATTAATAGGTCTCAAAATGTAATTTAAGTGGCATGGGGTGTCATCCTTGTATTGGATTGTTTCCAGTGGGTTCCACAAGGATTGGTTCTGGGCCTTACACTGTTTGCCATTTTTATTAATGACCTGGACGAAAACATACAGTCATAACTGATTGAAGATTGCAGCTGACACAAACTGGAGAATAATAAATAGTGTAGCAGACAGGTCACTGACTCAGAGTGATCTGGATCACTTGTAAACTTGGTGCAAGCAATTAATATACATTTTTAATACAGTCACGTGCAAACATGTACTAGGGATGTTAAGGACTAATCGACTATCCGATAAGCAAATGCTTATCAGATAGTCAACAGGATAGTTATCTAGTTGCTTCCCCACCTTGCTGCATCTGTCAGGGGGTCCCCGCAGCGTACCAGCTGTGAAATGTACAAGAGTCCCCAGCAGGGGCTCTTGTGCATTTCAAAGAGGAAGCGCAGCATGGAGCCTGGGTCCAGCGTGGGACTCTGAGTGCCCGCTGACCCCAGGCTCCATGCAGGTGCTTCCGCTTTGAAATGAACAAGAACTCCTGCTGGGGACTCGTGTGCATTTTAAAGCGGAATCGCCTGCATACAGCCTGAAATCAGCAGGACTTCTGCTGGCCCTGGGCTCCATGCGGCGTTCCGACTTTGAAATGCACAAGAGACCCTGCTTGGGCTCATGTACATTTCAAAGGCAGAATGCGGAAGTGCCTATCAACTAGTTGAGTAGTTTATGGAATTTCCATCGACTATTTGACTAGTAAATGAATCACTAGTTAACATCCCTAACATAGACAGCTAAACAAAGCATGTAGACCATACTTACAAAAAGGGAGTTCTCTATCCTGAATAGCAGTGCCTCTGAAAAAGATTTGGAGCTCATTATGGATAGCACAGAACATGAGCACCCAGTGTGAAACTGTGGCCAAAAGGGCTAATTGAGTCCTGAGGTGCATAAAGTAGAAAACCTAGAGTAGGAATAGAGAGGTTATTTTGCCTCTGTACTTGGCACTGGTGCAACCACTGATGGTCTGTGCCCACAATTCAAGATGGACATTGATTAATTGGAGAGAGTTCAGAGAGGAACCTTGAGAATGATTACAGGATTGGAGAACATCCCTTATAGTGTTAGGCTCAAAAAGCTCAGTCTATTTGTTTTAACAAAGAGAAGATTAAGGGATGACCTGATTAGTCTATAGTATCTACTTGGGATATATGCATAGGAAAGTTCTGTGTCCTGTAGTTATACACAGGGTCAGACTAGATAATCACAATTATCCTTTCTGGCCTGGGAATCTATGAACTTAAGAGAGTGGGTAGGCATCTAAAAGGTATCACAGAATGTCTAAATCCTTTTGTGATTTTAGCTTCAGGTTATTCTGAGATATTTAAAGACAGAATATGATCATTTTCTTCCACTGCCACTCTTCCATGCCATTCAAATATATTTTTACAAAAAGCTGCACATTTAATTTTGGGGAGGTAAGACTTTTTTGATTTTGTTTTTCATTTGGTGTACATGGAAAGAATGCCAATACTTCAATATGTGCATATTAAATAACCTTTTTTTCCCCTAAAGAAGGTTCTGTACTAGGGAATAAAATTCACATGACAGTCTTTTTAGATCAGAGTAAAAATACTTCAACACCAAGAATCTTCTTACAAAGATTTCTGAATATTTTTTTATCAGATCTCTGCCATTATGAATGCAAAAGTGGTTAAAGCAGGAACAGAGATGTTTGTACTAATGAGAAAATAGTGTGTTTTGACAGACCAGACTTTGTTATCAAGAAGATAAACCCACGTTTAGTTCTCTTAAAATCCGGATTAGCTTGCATGCAGCTTTTAAGGGATTTCATGTGTTTGATCAGAACTTGCCATAGCTTTTTTGCATATGTAATTTGCAGACATGGAAACATCCTTGTGGCATTATATCCTGTTGGCATTACTTCTAACTTGAATATATGGAATATAAAGCATTATAGTATAGTGGGAACTAACATGATATTTGTGCAGTAAGATTGTTTTTTATGGATGTCTTTATTATCTGTGATGAAAGACTATCCACCTTTAAACAACTTCTGGAAATCCAAATCCTTCATAGAAACCTGATTTTGTTTGTATAATTGAGCAAAGACCTTTTATTATTGAAGACATTTGGGAAAATACACTACCTAGTTTACATTGTGACTTTGGTGTGTCTGTGGGTTTTTTTAATGCATTTTTATTTGTTTGAGCATCACTATTTCTTGAGTTCTGGGACATGATGAATTTCCCCTGTGGCATTAGTGATTTGTGTGAAGTATCAAATACTACAACTTAAGGGTATGTCTACACTAGCCACCCTAGTTCGAACTAGGGTGGCTAATGTAGTCATTAGAACTTGCTAATGAAGCCTGAGATTAAAATATCCCGGGCTTTATTTGCATGTTCCCGGGTGCCGCCATTTTTAAATGCTCGGTAGTTCGAACTCCCTGCCCACGGTTACACGTGTCACGGGCTAGGTAGTTTGAATTAAAGCTCCCAATGAGGAGTAACAGTAGTTCGAATTAGGATCTTTAATTTGAACTACCTAGCCCGTGCCGCGTGTAGCTGTGGCCAGGGAGTTCGAACTACCGGGCATTTAAAAATGGCGGCGCCCGGGAACATGCAAATAAAGCCCGGGATATTTTAATCCCAGGCTTCATTTGCAAGTTCGAATGACTACATTAGCCACCCTAGTTCGAACTAGGGTGGCTAGTGTAGACATACCCTTAGGTACTCTTCCAAATCAAGGTCTGTGTAGTTCTCTTAATGAAGATCAGATATAATGCCTGTTGAATTTTTCAGGGGCTCAGTACTTGGTGCCTTGAGCAGCATATGGGAGTGTAGCAAGCAGCATATGGGAGTGTAGCCTGTCCAAGAGTCCTGCAAGGCTGCAGGACATTGGTGGCCCAGAGAATCATGGTAGGCTGGATTTTGCCAGTCTATTCTGTACATTCAGTTTTACATAGAAAAGTTAAATTTGTTTACCCAGTTAATTTTTAGAGTAACATTCTCTGGTGGCTAATCCTAGGAAAACGGGTTTTTCACTATACACACTTGTTCTACTGGCATAATTATACCTCAGTCCTCCTAAGCCTAAAAAGTTTAATGTCTGCTTTAATTTGAACATACAGTTGCATATAAATTTCTCACCAGTACAGATAATCTGTTCTTGTTGGAGTATCTGTGGTTCCTCTTCATCACATGTGCATTCTTATCCAACCATCTAGCTATGCAGCACATGCTATTGGACATTCTGTGCCTGTCCAACTGATAATGCTTGTATGGTCATTCCTCAGAATTTCCAGTTTCTTATTTCTCCTCATGTTCCTATGGACAATGACTGAAATAAGGATGGAGAGAGGGGCTATGCCAAAGTTCTCAGGGAATGAATCCCGGAGTCCAGTCTTGACTATAGAGATTTCCATTTAAAATATTCATGTTTATACTGCACTGTGATACCGTATGTGCAATATTCTGTATATTTAGACTCGAAAATACCACAGTAATGCTACTGCAGACTGTAAATATTCCAGTCTTAGTAGCATTGTCATGGTAAATAACTTTGGAATCCACATTATCAGCTTGAAACCCTGCTTCTTTTGTTAGTTTGTAATACATTGGGCGTTATTTCGACTGCTTACAGATTATCCTCGAGAAGTTTAATTCCTAAAAAGATTGAATATTTAGGAAAGGGGTTCCCTAAGTTATTATAGCAAACCTTTAAATTTCCTCAGACGGTAGGTTTAGAGAATGCTTGTGATAACCTCTTAAAACAGTATTTGGTTTTATTGTTAAAATTGCCTGTCCATGAAATAAGATATGAATGCAAAGTGTCTTTTGCCATCTGATGGAAATCATGTGGCTAATGTATCCAAAAGTTAAACTTCACAACCTTTAAATGTTTAAAAATGTAATAGCTTTTGTCTGACACTTCTTTAGAATAATATCACAGAAGTAGAAATGAAGAAATACCGTCCATAAATAAACTAGACAATGTTTTGTTAATTTAACCTATATTTATAAAATACTAATATTTTTCTACAAAATCCATCTTTGAAAATTTTTTCTTAAGGGCTTTCTTGGCTTTTCTGAATAATGAAACAGGTGAACAACAGTGGAAAGAAACCATTGCCCTCCAACACAGGCTGTTGTGTTTTGAGTTTTGTTTTTTTAAAAGTTTCTTCTTTGCTTTTCTTGTTCTTCATTGTGCTTCCTGAAGGGATTAGTCACTCTGGCTAGCAGACACAATGAGGTGTCCTTTCTTTTCTTCAGACTTAGAATGCTGGAGTTCAAGGAAAAGACAAGACATGTGTGGTGCTGAAATTTTTCTTTTGTTGATGATGAACAGCTCTTATTTCTACTTCATTGATCCTAATTTACTGTAAGTTTCATTAAGGATTAGTTAGAAAGGGCACAATAATACTGAACTCGGCATGGTGCCTGTGTCCAAGATAAAGATAGAAGCATTCCAATAGTAAGCCAGAACCCACATCCCTTCCCTTACTAGTTTTCTTCAGGTACAAACCCACAGTCTTCCCTCAGTTCTCTAAATAATAAAATGGCCTGCCTTTGAATCTGCAAATATTGAGTCTGTTTTCTCCTGGAACTTCTGAATGCATCCTAGAATTTCCTCAAAACAGAGAAGAGATTGGATAAAAGCATAGTTAAGTCCAGGGTGATTTTTATTCATGTGTGGAACACATGCAGATGGTAGTTCTCCTTGCATTGTAGTTTGCAGAACAATTAACACACCTTATACAGGAGGTTATCATTGCACAACTTGTTATGTAAGGCTTGCCTCAGACTGAGCCACAATGAAATGGATTGGTGACTCTGCTGTTTATGCCATTTGTCCTATTTTAAAGGAGGTCGTAACAACATTAGTAAAGCATGGTCTCTTTCAGATGGACTTGGATTTTCTGTTAGGCAAGCTCTTCCTTCAAAGGTAGTATTTGGTCATTTGATTTTTTTTTCTTTATTTTTTTGTATGTTCTAGATGGGAATCTGTGTCAAAGTAATTCCAGGGTGGAGTTGTGACACCTTTCCCTCCCTCGACCAGAGGGGATGGATATTTTCATCTACTATCACATAAGGTGTCAAGTATCAGAGGGGTAGCCGTGTTCATCTGAATCTGCAAAAGCGGCGAGGAGTCCTGTGGCACCTTATAGACTAACTGAAGTGCAGGAGCATAAGCTTTCGTGGGCAAAGACCCACTTCGTCAGATGCATCTGACAAAGTGGGTCTTTGACCACGAAAGCTTATGCTTCTGCACTTCAGTTAGTCTATAAGGTGCCACAGGACTCCTCGCCGCTATCACATAAGGAGATACTCAAATTAACTACATACTGAAACAATTCCTATGTACCCTTCATTCAAAACTTTTGAAGCTTTTTATACTCCTACAAAACTAAACACAACAGGAAGAAGTCTGTGATTTTAACACTACTCTTGGGAAGTAATGTTTCTCTTGCCAATACCATTGGATTACTAGGTAGCCAGTAGAGTGCAGGTAGCAAGCACTGGAGCGTTCCTGCTGAAGAGATCAATCTGTATAATTGTATGTAACCTCAATATGTCTGTTATTGATACTGAGCTGTTAGCTATACAAAGCCTGTATGCTTGATACTGCTATTGTTGGTATCCCAACATTAACTGCAAAAAGCTTTAGCTATTTCTGAAGCAGGCTTCATGTATCTTAGAAACTTGGCTATACAGGCAGTCCCCGGGTTACGTACAAGATAGGGACTGTAGGTTTGTTCTTAAGTTGAATCTGTATGTAAGTCGGAACTGGCGTCCAGATTCAGCCGCTGCTGAAACTGACCAGCGGCAGACTACAGGAAGCCCGAGGCAGAGTTGCTCTGCCCCGGGCTTCCTGGAATCAGCCGCTGATCAGTTTCAGCAGCAGCTGACTTGGAGACGCCTGGTGTTCTTAAGTTGAATCTGTATGTAAGTCGGAACTGGCGTCCAGATTCAGCCTGTTGAAACTGATCAGCGGCTGATTCCAGGAAGCCCGGGGCAGAGCAACTCTGCCTCGGGCTTCCTGTGGTCAGTGCTGGTCAGTTTCAGCAGCGGCTGACTTGGACGCCTGGGGCAGAGCAGCTGGGGTGCTGCTGGGTTGCTCCAGTAGCTCCGCTCCTTGGCGCTACTGGATCAACCCAGCAGCACCCCAGCTGCTCTGCCCCAGGCATTCTGATTCAGCCGCTGCTGAAACTGACCAGCAGCGGCTGAATCAGGACGTCTGGGACAGAGCAGCTGGGGTGCTGCCGGGTTGGTCCAGTAGCGCCCAGAGTGGCGCTGCAGGACCAACCGGCAGCGCCCCAGCTGCTCTACCACAGGCGTCCGGAGAAAAGCCTGGTCTGCTGGGGGGGGGGGACCGCACTAGCTGCGCCCCCACCCCCCCAGCAGACCAGGGAGACGCGGGCGGCGGACTGAGATGCACCGCGGTCTTGCCGCCCGGGTTCTCCGCGGCTTTGCTCCGCATCTCCCTGGTCTGATGGGGGGGGGCCCTCCCCCCCCCAGCAGACCAGGGAGACACGGAGCAGTTTTTCTTGCCCCGTAGGACGCGGGCGGCGGGACCGCGGTGCATCTGGGCGTCCCACCACTCCCGTCCTCCGGGGCGAGAAAAACCCCATTCGTAACTGCGGATCCAACGTAAATCGGATCCCCGTAACTCGGGGACTGCCTGTAGTTCAAAAATTAATAACTTAAGTAGCGTTTTTCTGACCAATACAAATGGGTGACTAAAAGTGCATTCCTACAATTTTGCAAACAACTCATTTGACATATATTGTTATGGATGCTATTGAAAATCAATTGCCATGCATATAAAATCATTGCCTTTTTCTTCAAGCCAGATGATAGACTAACGTGCTTGGACATAAGCCAGGCTTTTGACAGGGTATGCTAGCTTTCTAGTACTATATACAGCGTTAGTAGTGGATGGCACACTACTTAATTGATAATCAGGAAGGGTCTAAAAAAAGTAAATAAGATTAGGTAAAGGCACCTAATGGGATGTGGGGAAGAAAAGCAAAGGCTTAAAGAGGTACATATAAACACTGTAGTATGCAGTGGGATCAGAATGTGTACATGCCTGCAAAAGGGGAAACCCTGAATAGTGTGTTATTAAAACAACAGTGTTGCTCCTTAACAGTATTTTTCAAGGAATCATTTTAAATTTCTGTTTAATTTTGTTTCAGTTCTATCTATTTGGTGAAAAAATCTCTTTTTTCCCCTCAACAGAAGAGGAGACCAAAGTTGTTGAGCCAAAAAAAAAAAAAAAAAAAAGAGCATGGCTCCTTTAAGAAATGCTTTGCTTTTGAGGCTTTTGGGCCCTAACAGGCTGCCAGCGGCCGCCTGCCATCTCATCTCCCTGCACTGGGCCAGAGAGCTCCCCTGCGAATCCAGTAAACACCTGGGATTTTCGCCTCCAGGCCGGGAAAAAAAATTAGAAATACTGGACATTTTAGGTGTTCAGTATTTTCTGAATTTTTTTACTGGAAAGGAGGCGAAAATACCAGACTGTCTGGTTCATTACCGAACACCTGGCAACCCTACACCCAAGCACCTTTGCTAAAGAGCTGCTGGTGCAACACTAAATCTAGCCCTGCTCTCAGACCTGAAGAAGAGCTCTGCATATAGCTTGGCTCTTACCAGTGCTCCCTGCCCATAGAAGGGAGCCTGGGTCACAAAGTGCCTGAGTCCAGCCCAGCTCCACTCCCCACAGCCTGATTACACTGCTCAGAGCGGACAGGGGTCAGGCCCTGTGTGGCTACTACCAAGAGCCACCAAGCTGGGAATGACAAGGGAGGCAGCAGAGCCTGCTCTGCAAAGCAGCCACCCGCTACTCAAAGCAGAGAGGCAGACCTGAGCAGAGAAGCAATGGCAGGGAAGGGGAGGGTGGCCACGGGGAACTCTGAACTCAGGAAGCAAGCATGGGTAGGAAGGTGACTTTCCCCATAGCCAGGTCTTTGGTGGCTCAGTGGAAAGAGGCGGAAATTCCACCCCAGTAAGTTTTGCCTGAGAGCCCATGGAAGGCACCTAAACGCAGCCACTAAGCACCTACAGGCTTCTCTCCTGGACTATGGCTGCACAACGTGCTTGAACAGTGCTCAGGAGCACGGACAAGGCTCCTCCTCCTCCCCAAGGTGTCAATTCTACGTCAGACGCAAGGAGACACAAGCAGCTGAGGGCTGCCAGTGCCGATAGAGGTTCCACCCCCCCCCCCCCCCAGCCACTCCCGCATCCCCTGCCAGGCTTCTGCACGCAACCAGCTGAGGGTGGAAGCCTGGCGGGGGAGGGAGAGTGGCTGGGGAGAGAGGAGGACCACAACCAGCACTGGAAGACTCCCAGTGCTGATTGCGGCCCCTCCTCTGTAGCCACTTCCTCTGCCCCCACCAGGCTTCCTTCAGGCGCCCAGCCAGAAAAGCAGAAAATACCAGAAGTTGCACATGTACGGTATTTTCTGGATTTTTTTACTGGACAGAAGGCGCAAAAAGGGACTGTCTGGTTGAATACTGGACACCTGGCAACCCTAGTTGGAGAGAATCAGTTTCTGACAATCTTTTTGCTCATGTGATGAATTTAGCAGTCCAGAAGATTCTCTCTTGACCTGATGGAGATGGGATTTAAGTTCACATGTGCATATTTCTAGAGAGCTGTATGGTTAGATAGCAGACTCTGTCCTAAACTTGACCTCAGATATTAGCTGATGTAATACAAGTACTGTAAAATTTTGAGTATAATGCGCACTTTTTCCCATTTTTTTTTTTAGCATCAAAGTTGGGGTGCACATTATCTATAGGAGGTTTTTTTTTAAAAAATTTTTAAACTCACCCTCGGCAGGCATAAGCTGGGCTGGGGGGGGGGGGGCGGCAGCTGAGCGGGGGAGGCTCCCCTGGTAGGCACGAGTTCGGTGCGCCGGTAGCTGGGCAGGAGACACTCCTCCCCCCCCCCCCCCCCGGGCAGGCGCGAGCTCAGCTGGGCAAGGGGACCCCGCGGCAGGCATGAGCCCTTTCCTTCCTATGCAGTCCTTAAAATCTCGAGTATACTGAGGGTGCGCATTATAGATAAAAGTTTAGTTTATTCAAGAATTTTGACCTTTAAAAGGCAGATGCTCATTATACATAGGTGCGCATTATACTCGAGATTTTGCGGTACTTATTTATTAAAATTTGACTTGTTCATTCATCCTTTCGTGAGAGTAAACATTAAAACATTATATTATAGCTTTTCGGTGTTGGGAATTGGTCTCTTTGCTGACTTTTACGATCTTGAATTTTAATGTTATTTTCTAATTTGTGTATGTACAATGGTTGCTCAATATTCCCACTTCACATAGTCTATTCAAGACATTTTTTCATTCTTCTTAGTAGAGGATCTAATATTTGATAGAGAAAATATGAGTATTTACTATAGTAACGTGGAAATGAGGTTTTCTATTTGCCAAAGAGTTACATAAATAACCCTAGAAAATGAATCCCTTTCATTACTTCTCTGACCACCTTCCAAATGAATCACCATTATTTGAAAAAAGTAATTGTAAAATCTCCGTTTATTTTAAACAAAGATATACTGTATTTAACTTTGTTCAGGGTATTTTACAGAGCCTGACATATGTTCAGTTTAAAAAAATATTTAATTCCAAGGAAACAGTTACTGGTATCCTTTGAAATACAAAATGATATTTAAGTTAATCACTTAAGCCAACAACTATCATGCTAGTTTACAAATGAAGATGAAGCCAAATCCCAGAAATACTGGGAATCTAATCTTGATTCAAATTAATTTGAAAACTGCTGAGCAGGAGGTTATGTGATGAACATATATAAAATCAACTATTGTTATTTTTGGGTAATGGCATTTGAGTTATGCTTCAAAAATTAAATATGACTTGAAATAGTTTTTTAAAGGTGTATGTCCATCAAACAATCTTAGTTGAAAGTTCACAGTAGAACCTTGACGGTTTGACTACATATGCAAGTGGCAGAGATAATCTAATCAGTTTTGTCTCTACTCCAAAATCATAATATTCTTGCATGAGATAGATAACTATCAAGAAGCACTGAAATGAATGGAGGGTATTTTTTGCAGTCATGTTGCAATGTCTGTATCATGCACCATAATTGAAAGTATTCATTTAAATAGCTAAAGATTTTCTTTTAATGGCTGTGAATGGTGGTGAATACAGAACTTAATCAATTTACTGGATGCATGCTGATCCAAGGACTAAACTCGAATAGGCATACTGAAATAATTCTGTATGGCCACGCTTCTCAAAGCTATTTCCCTAAAATTTAAAGGAATACAAGTTTTGTGTATTCTATACACACTATTAATTGTAACAATAACTTTCTCTCTAACTTTTTAATGTAATTTACTCCTTCTCTTGCTTTTATCACCTTTCCTGTTATCTTTGTTTCCCTTCTTGGCTTCATTACAATCTTTCTTACACAGATCATGGTTATGGCCTAACTTTTCCTGTTTTGTCTTCATTGTCTGTTTCCCGTTTCCTTTCTTTCTCTACATTAAGTTCACAACCTCTTGTCTTATATCTTCTCTTCTTATATTGCCATCCAGAATTGTTCAATAGACTACATACTTCCCTGCAGTCCAGTCCTAGCCAATGTGCCTTAGCAAGACTGTCTACATTGCTCACCTATTCATATGGAGCTTGGAAATATTATCAGACCCAATAGCCATAGGTTTAAAAAGCTCTAGTCAGTGACTGATAGAAAGGATGGGAGTCCTACTGTCCAGGTACACTGCACTTAAGAGAAATCAGCCTTCCACCATAACTGCTGGGAAAGGGGAAGGTCTTGGAATTCCTTCCAAAAGTGCTGTTCTTTCTTTAGAGCAGTGTTTCCCAGTTTTATTTGCCCAAGGAACCCTTTTCAGCTTTTCAGAATTTCAAGGAACCCCTAGGTTTGTCAAGCAAAAAAAAAAGGGGGGGGGGACCCACCAAATCATGAAAATCCCCACCAATGCATGAAAATCACATTCCTTCTCCAAGACCCCCCCATCTCCCTTCCTTGAGGCCTCATCCGCTCTGTTCCCCTCCTCTCCATCACTTGCTATCCCCAGCCCTTATACACTCTCACTAGGTTGAGACAGGAGGTCTGGGGTGGGAATGAGGGATTTGGGTGTGGGAAGGGGTGAGAAGTACAAGCTCTGGGAGGGAATTTGGATGTAGGAGAAGGGACAGTTGGCTCGGGGAGGGGGCTCTAGGCTGGGGAGTGTTGGGCTCAGGTGGAAGGTTGGGATGCTGAGCAAGCCATGGGCTTATGGATGTGGGGGTGCAGGAGTTTGGACTGGATATGTGAGGGACTCAGGGCAAGAAGGTTGTGAGTAATGGGCTCAGGACACAGATTTGTGATGTGTGGATGGTGCAGGAGTGTTGTGGCAGAAGACTGAGGATGTGGTGATGCAGGAGTTTGGAGATGTAAGAGGCTCAGGATGGGGGGTTCCAGTGTATGATAGGGGGCAATGTCTGGGTGGTAGGTAGGGTGCAGAAGCAGGCTGGATGTAGGGTGTCTGGCCAGCGGGAGGAAGCAGGAGCAGATTGGGGGTAGGGTGTCTAGCTACGAGGGAGGGTGCAAGGAGGGGACTTGGGTAGGAGTTGGACCTCCCTGATCTGGCACCCTCTAGACCTGACTGGTCCCAGATGAGGGATTTTTGGACCAGGGGAGGTAATTTCAGGGCTCCTGGTTACCCCCCCCCCCTCCCCACACACACACACTAGGCTTTTTTGCATCTCTATCCCCTGCAACCCAACTGATCTGCTCACCCTTGCTGGTTCCCTGCACCTCCCCCAAAACCATCCCCCACAATCCAAGGGAGTGCAGCACCAGTTCCCTGCAGCCCCTCACAGCCAGCTGAGCTGCCCATCTCTTCCGTATGCCCTCCCCCATCCACCTCAGCCCAGCTTAGCCATGGTTCCCTGCGTGCCTTCCTCACAGCACAGCTGAGCCCGTTTCCCTGCACCTCCCCCAAGCCCCTCAAAACAGCTGAGCCAAGTGCCGATTCCCTCCCTCCCCTTGGCTGTGTCCAGACTGGAAAGTTTTTAGCAGCTGCTTTTGCGGAAAAACTTGCCAGCTGTCTACACTGGCCGCTTGAATTTCCGCAAGAGCACTGACAATCTCGTGTAAGAAATCAGTGCTTCTTGTGGAAATACTATGCTGTTCCCATTCGGGCAAAAGTCCCTTTTGTGCAAAGCTTTTGCGCAAAAGGGCCAGTGTAGACAGCTCAGATTTGTTTTGCGCAAAAAAGCCCCGATCGCGAAAATGGCGATCGGGGCTTTTTTGTGCAAAAGCGCGTCTAGATTGGCCACGGACGCTTTTCTGCAAAAAGTGCTTTTGCAGAAAAGCGTCCATGCCAATCTAGACGCTCTTTTCCGCAAATGCTTTTAACGGAAAACTTTTCCGTTAAAAGCATTTGCGGAAAATCATGCCAGTCTAGACATAGCTCTTGAGTCTAGCCCCAGTTCCCAGCACCTCCCTCCTCCTGCAGCCAAACTGAGTTCTGAGCCCCTCCCCCCAAAACCCAACTGAGCTCAATTTCCCTGCACCTTCCCCCAAACCATGCAGACATGCTGAGCCAGCGCTGATTCCCTGCCCCTGCCTCCTTCCCTCCCTCCCCTTGGCTGTGTCTACACTGGTGTAATATTGCACCAAAGCGGCTGCTCTTTTGCAAAAACTTGCTTCCTGTCTACACTGGCCGTGTGTTCTTGCGCAAGTACACTGATGTTCTCATGTATGAAATCAGGGCTTCTTGCGCAAGAACTATGATGCTCCCGCCCAGGAATAAGCCCTTTTGTGCAACTGTTCTTGTGCAAGAGGCCAGTGTAGACAGGCAACATGAATTTCTTGCTCAAGAAAGCCCGATGGTTAAAATGGCCATCGGCACTTTCTCGGGCAAGAGAGCGTCCACACTGCCATGGCAGTGTGGATGTGTTCTTGCCCGAGAACTCTTGCACAAGATGTTCTTGCACAAGAAACCACCAGTGTAGACATAGCCTAAGAATTTCCTCGCATGAGCAAAATGAATTTTGTGTTGTGCACCAGTACTGAGTTCATGTGGCTTGTTTGGATGTGCCACTATGGCACCCAAGTTATTAATAAATATTTTTAAACCTTTACCTTTTCTCTCTGCTTCCATGTCTTCTCCCCTTGTTCCATCAGCTCCCCTGGTGCCTGCTGCCTTCCAACCCCTCACCCTCCTCTGCTGTCCTGACTCCTACCCTTCTCACTGCCCTCATCCCTCCTGCAACCTGCCCCCCCTCCACCAGCCCTTCTCTCCTCCCTGTGCCCACTCCTCCAGTAGCCCCACTCTGATCATGTGAGCTACCCCTCCTCATCCCCTCTTCCAACACCTCCCTCTACAAACCTGCCCTGTGTCTCTCCTCTGGTGCTGGTCCCTCCCCTGCAGGTGTCTGCCCTTCTGCTTCACCACCAGAATTCCCTGGCACCTACACCTTCCCTTACCCCTGCACCCTCCTGGTGCCTCCCCCTTCCCTCACTGCCCCTACCTCCTTTGCCCTCTTTTTCCCTGATGCCCACCCCCTCATCACTCTCTGCCTCCATTTCCCTCATGTCCCTGTGCCCTCCACCCATGACTTGCTCCATCCCAGCCTTCCTCATGCCCACCCCTTCTTTCAAGACTTCTCCCAGCACCTCCCCCTCCCCCTCCCCCCTCTAGCCTCCAATGCCCTTAACCTCTCCCCTCAAAGAATCACCCTGTCCCCCTCCCACTGACACCTTCCCTCCTGCCTTTTTCTTCATTGTCTGCACTTGGCCCCCCTGTCATTTGTCTCTCCTCTACCCTGTCCTTTGGTGCCTTCCCCTCCCGCTCCGCACAAGCCCCTTTCTCTCCCAGCCCTGCCCCTTCCCCTACCTTCTGCCTTCCACTTTGTGGGGCTGGAGTCTGTGCTCCGTCCCCGCACTCCGAACCCACAACTCAGCCGCCTGGCGCAACGCAGCACCCAGCAGTTTTAAAATCCCGGGCCGTGACATTATGTCACGCCCGGGCGTCTCCCTGCCTACCGCTTTGAGCACGCCGTGCAGGGCAGCAGCGGCCAGCAAGGGGGAGTTCAGTGAAGGTTGCGCACGACAGGGACGGGATGGGACAGGGACGAGTATGGGACCAAGGGAGAGACGCTCTGGGACTAGGGTGGGAGGACGCACGGGGCGGCCGGGGCCCGCTCCAGTTCCAAATATTGGGGGAGCAGGGGCACTACGAGCCCATACAACTCACTACCCATGCCTCTGCTGGCTAGCCAGCTCTCTCTCTTTCAGCGAGGGAGTGCCAGCTCCTCGCGGAACCCCTAGTTTTGCTTCGCAGAACCCCAGGGTTCCCCGGAGCACCATTGGGAAACACTGCTTTAGAGGTTTCCTCTTGGGTATCCGCCTCTGATTAGTAAGTTTCTGATTTTAAATATGAACCCACTGTTCTCAACCTCTTGTTGGTTGCAGGAATGGAGAAAATGTTTTGTTATCTTGAATCCTCCATTAGGAGTGTACAGTTTTACGGAGATGTCACTGTTACATTTACCCATCAAATACCCCCAAACCCAAACAAAAATGACTGTCTTGTAGCCCTCTGATCCTGTTTCTGATAATACTCCTCCTTTCCCATGCTTCTCCCTAATCTCTGCAGCATAATTGTGAAGCTGACCTGATAGTTGTCATTTTCACATGTGCCCATCTGGATCTCAGTGGCAACAGTGGAAAAAATAAAACTGGTTGGTTTTATTCTACTGCAGTTAAACTAGTTGCATAAGCTTTCTGAGCCTTGATAGATAGAATTGATAGAACTCCAGTCTTTGTGAAGGTATAACGTTTAAAAACATTAAAGCTTGGATTCATCAGAAGTTGGTGTCACTTATCTGGGAAAGATTCTTACTTGGCATAGGTGAATGGATTTTTCCAATGGGGTTGCTCCAATAATCGCCTAACAGAGTGCAATCCTGCTACTATTATTCTCTTTAAAAGTCTGCAGGAAATTTATCCTTCATTGGGTTAATGAATGCTAGCTATTATACTCTGGGAAAGGTAGAAATTGTGGTATGCATGGAAAATGTTTCCAGATTTTATGATTGAAAATTTCTATTTATGATCATAAAGGCTGGAAAAATTGTGTTTTGTTTGCAGCTGGTACTGTGCTCATTGTAGGGGTCAATAGTGGCTTTGTCACAAGGTGAGTGCATGGGGTAGCAGTCTGTCACAATCTGCCTTTGTAAGTGGGAGGAGCCAGGAAAAAGGATCTTGACACCTAACAGATCATACATCCACAGCATGACTGTGCTGGGTACCTTGTACTGTGCGAAGGTAGAGTGAGACTCCATTGATTTCCAATCTACTGCCTGTGTGGGGCATATGTAGACTAACCATGGAGTTAGACATTGTGCAAGAAAAAATAACCATGGTAGTAAGTAGAGCTGATGCAAAGGGAGGTGAGAGATACCTTATGTCCCTGCACAGCCACCCAGAATGAGCCACTCTTGCATTAACTGTACATACAGCTAGTTCCAGTGCCACTACTTCAGTTCACTTTACTTGTTTGAAAACAACTCTTGACCAGAATTTAGTCATTTTTCACGGTTTTCTTAAATGCAGTATACCTGGGTAGCAGATACACTTCAACTGGACCACTAAAAGACTTATATTTTCTTAATGATAAATAAGTGGTATCAAAATTTTGCTGTAATATGTGTATAATATATCGTGGAAATATAAAGATTGGCAATTTTCATAGGAAATGTGAGGCTGGAAAGATCTTCAGTGTGGAGGATGCATTTGGAGGAAGGGTTATGAAAATCAGGAGAAGGGGCCAAGGGAAGTACAGTGATCTGTGTAAGAATGTATGTATTTCTCTAAACCGTGTTACACAGCACATGATGACTTCAATTCAAAGGTACAACAGACATCACTTTATTCTGCCAGTGTTTCATAGGCATGCGCAGCACATTTCATTAGGGTATGCACCCAAATTTTTTTTTTAAAATGCACTTTGACCCCCCCATTAGCCACATCCCTGACCCCTGTTAACCACGCCACTGGCCCCCATTAGCCATGCCCCTAGAGGTAACCCTCTCCAGGCAACATGGGCACATGACCAAAAGTAAAAAGTGTTATGTGACCCCCGACCCAAGGACTTTTCCCACCATCCTCCTACCAATAGGGATTAATTTGGCCCCCCTCAACTCCCCCCATGCAACTATCCTGCAATTGCATTAATCCAATGTGTGTGACATTAATGCGGGGGTGGAGAGGCTGGGGGGATGGGGAAGTGTTCCCTCTAAGAGTTTCCTCCCATGAATAAAATGAATTTTGTGTTGTGCACCAGTACCAAATTCATGTGGCTTGTTTGGATGTGTCATTGTGGCACCCAAGTTATTAATAAATATCTCATAATCCTTTACCTTTCCCCTCTACTGCCATGTCTCCTCCCCTTGCTCCATGAGCTCCCCTGGTGCCTGCTGCCTCCCAACCCCTCACCCTCCTCTGAGTCCAGACTCCTGCCCTACTCACTGCCCTCAACCCTCCTGAGACCTGCCCCTCCTCCACCAGCCCTTCTCTCCCCCCTGTGCCCACTCCCCCGGTAGCTCCACTCTGATCATTTGAGCTACCCCTCCTCATCCCTTCGTCTAACACCTCTCTCCTCTGGTGTCGGTCCCTCCCCTGCAGGTGTCTGCCCTTCTGCTTCACCCCAAAATCCCCTGGCATCTGCACCTTTCCTTACCCTTGCAAGCCTTCTTCCAGCACCTCCCCCTCCAATCCCAAATGCCCTTACCCTCTCCTGTTCCAGCATCACCCTGTCTCCCCTCCCACTGACACCTCCCCTCCTGCCCTTTCCCTCATTGTCTCCACTAGCATTTGTGTCTCTTCTACCCTGTCCCTTTGGTGCCGTCCCCTTTCTTCCCCTTCCCTCCGTACAAGCCCCTTCCACTCCTTCCCCTTTCTTCCTCCTCCACCCTCCCCCACCACAAAAGCCCCTTCCTCTCCCACTCCTTCCTCTTATTTCTCTCCCCCCCCCTTACCTGTAGCTTCTGCCTTACAGCTTGCAGTGCTGGAGTCAGAGGCAGCCCAAGCTGCAGGGCCGGGGAGGGGCACCCCCAGGGCGCCATATGGTGCTGCCGGAACAGGCGGGGTGCCCCCGGGGCGCCGTGTGGTGCTGTAGGGCCGGGCGCTGCGTGGTGCTACCGGGACGGGTAGGGGCGCTCCCGGTCGCCTCAAGGGTGCTGCACTGTGCTGCTGGGCTGGGCGGGTGCGCTTCCGGGTGCCTCAGGGGCGCCGTGCCATGCTGCTGGGCCGTGCAGTGCTGCCGGACCGGGTGGGGCTCAGGCATGCCGGCCCGAGACATTAGGGTGTGCCTGGGCACACCCAACACACCCCATGCGCACACCTATGCAGTGTTTACTGTTGTAAGTGTGAGCTAAAACGGGTAAGAAACGAGGGTGATATCATGCTAGGAGTCTACTACAGGCCACCTAGCCAGGTGGAAGAGGTGGATGAGGCCTTTTTTAAACAATTAACAAAACTATCCAAAGCCCAAGATTTGGTGGTGATGGGGGACTTCAACTATCCAGACATATGTTGGGAAACTAACACAGCGAGGCACAGGCTATCCAATAAGTTTCTGGACTGCATTGGAGACAACTTTCTGTTTCAGAAGGTTGAAAAAGCTACCAGAGAAGAAGCTGTTCTGGATTTGGTTTTAACAAATAGGGAGGAACTAGTTGAGAACTTGAAAGTGGAAGACAGTATAGGGGACAGTGATCATGAAATAATAGAGTTCATGATCTTAAGGAAAGGTAGAAGGGAGACCAGCACAATTGAGGTAATGGATTTCAGGAAGGCAGATTTTGATAAGCTCAGAGAACTTGTAGGTAAGGTCCCATGGGAAGCAAGACTGAAGGGAAAAACAACTGAGGAGAGTTGGAAGTATTTCAAAGGGACGTTGTTAAGGGCCCAAAAGCAAACAATTCTGCTGTGTAGGAAAGACAGAAAATATGGCAAAAGACCAGCTTGGCTTAACAAGGAGATCTTGCATGATCTCAAAATAAAAAAGGAGTCATATAAAAAATGGAAACTAGGACAACTAACAAAGGATGAATATAGGCAAGCAACACGGGAATGCAGGGGCAAGATTAGAAAGGCCAAGGCACAAAATGAGATCAAACTAGCTACAGGCATAAAGGGAAACAAGAAGACCTTTTATAAATACATTAAAAGCAAGAGGAAGACCAAGGACAGGGTAGGCCCACTACTTAGTGAGGAGGGAGAAGCAGTAACAGGAAACTTGGAAATGGCAGAGATGCTCAATGACTTCTTTGTTTCGGTCTTCACGGAGAAGTCTGGAGGTGTGCCTAACGTAGTGAATACAAGCAGAGAGAGGGTAAGTTTAGAAGATAGGATACACAAAGAACAAGTTAAAAATCACTTAGGAAAGTTAGATGTCAGCAAGTCACCAGGTCCTGATGAAATGCATCCCAGGATACTCAAGGAGCTGATAGAGGAGGTATCTGAGCCTTTAGCTATGATTTTTGAAAAATCATGGCAGACAGGGGATATTCCAGAAGACTGGAAAAGAGCAAATATTGTGCCCATCTATAAAAAGGGGAATAAGAACAACCCAGGAAACTACAGACCAGTCAGTTTAACGTCTGTCCCAGGGAAGATAATGGAGCAGGTAATTAAGGAAATCATATGCAAACACTTGGAAGGTAATAAAGTGATAGGGAATAGCCAGCATGGGTTTGTGAAGAACAAGTCATGCCAAACTAATCTGATAGCTTTCTTTGATAGGATAATGAGCCTTGTGGATAAGGGAGAAGCGGTGGATGTCATATACCTAGACTTTAGTAAGGCATTTGATACGGTCTCGCATGATATTCTTATTGATAAACTAGGCAAATATAACTTAGATAGGGCCACGATAAGGTGGGTGCATAATTGGCTGGATAACCGTAGTCAGAGAGTTGTTGTTAACGGTTCTAAATCCTGCTGGAAAGGGATAACGAGTGGAGTTTCTCAAGGGTCTGTTTTGGGACCCGTACTGTTCAATATCTTCATCAATGATGTAGATATTGGGATAGAGAGTACGCTTATTAAGTTTGGAGATGATACCAAACTGGGTGGGGTTGCAACTTCTTTGGAGGATAGGGACATAATTCAAAATGACCTTAGCAGTTAGAGAAATGGTCAGAGGTAAACAGGATGAGGTTTAATAAAGAGAAATGCAAAGTGCTCCACTTAGGAAGGAACAATCAGTTCCATACATACAAGATGGGAAGCGACTGTCTAGGAAGGAGCATGGCGGAAAGGGATCTAGGGGTCATAGTGGACCACAAGTTGAATATGAGTCAACAGTGTGATGCTGTTGCAAAAAAAGCAAATATGATTCTAGGTTGTATCAACAGGTGTGTTGTAAGCAAAACTCGTAAAGTCATTCTGCCGCTCTACTCTGCACTAGTTAGGCTTCAGCTGGAGTACTGTGTCCAGTTCTGGGCGCCACATTTCAAGAAAGATGTGGAGAAATTGGAAAGGGTACAGAGAAGAGCGACAAGAATGATTAAAGGTTTAGAGAACATGACCTAAGAAGCCAGGCTTCATGAACTGGGCTTGTTTAGTTTGGAAAAAAGAAGATTAAGGGGGGACATGATAGCGGTTTTCAAATATCTAAAAGGGTGTCACAAGGAGGAAGGAGAAAATGTGTTCCTCTTGGTTTCTGAGGACAGGACAAGGAGTAATGGGCTTAAAGTGCAGCAGGGGAGGTTTAGATTGGACATTAGGAAAAAATTCCTAACTGTCAGAGTGGTCAAATATTGGAATAAATTGCCAAGGGAGGTGGTGGAAGCTCCCTCTCTGGAGATATTTAAGAACAGGTTTGATAGACATTTGTCAGGTATGGTGTAGACCCGTGGTCCCCAACACGGTGCCCACGGGCTCCATGGCGCCCGCGGGGGCAGTCGTGTGCGCCCGCCACGTGCTCGGGGCTGGCCTGGCCCTGGGCACGTGGCGCATGCACAGTGCCGGAGCCAGCTCCAGGCGCATGGTGAGCGCCGGCCCCGGGTGGGGGGGAGCGCCGGCCCCGGGCGCTTGAGGAAGAGGGGGCGCGCCGGGCGCGCGGCGCTTGGGGGAGGCGGGGCGCTTGGAGGAGGGGAGGGGCGCCGGCCCTGGCCCGCGGCGCTTGGAGGAGGGGGGGCGCTGGCCCCGGGCGCGCGGCGCTTGGAGGTGGCCCCAGGCACTTGGAGGAAGGGCGGGGGGCGCCGGCACCGGGCGCGCGGCTATGGGGGGGCGCGCGGTTATGGGGGGGCCCCACCCACGTCCCCGCCCCCTGGCGCCCGGCGGGCGAACGGCCACGCCCCCTGGCGCCCGGCAACCTCCACAGGTTGGGGACCACTGGTGTAGACGGAGCTTGGTCCTGCCTTGAGGGCGGGGGGCTGGACTCGATGACCTCTTGAGGTCCCTTCCAGTCCTATTCTATGATTCTATGATTCTAAGTGTGATAATATTATTAGGGATAGATAAAGGATTTTTCTTGTGGATGGTTTGGGAGTAGAAGGATGAGTGAGAAAGAGATCAACTTGTTTCCTGGGTTACATGTGGTTCAGGACCAAATTAATGAACAATACCCTAAAGAGACACAGCATTATTAATTCATTGTTTCATTTACAGTAGTGCTATATATTCATATTTAAACAGTAAATATTTAGTTTATATTTTTACTGAAAAATGACTGACCTAATATTATTATTTAATAAACTGCACTAGGTTAATAATATAGTAAAAGCATTCTGTTTGGTTAATAATTAAACCACATGGTGTATTAATATCATGAGGTGCAGGAAATGCATTAAAGAGACATTTACAGCTTGCAACCCTCAGTCTGAATACCACTGGTTTATGTTTTGATTGAGAAAAGCAGTTCAGCATATGCTTATAGTTAAGCAGGTGCTTAGGTGTTTTGCTTGATTGGGTCTTAGTTTACGAGGGTCTTTGAAAACACTTGCTATTGAAGTACAGATGTAAGTGATATGCACTCGACTCCACCTTTATCCTGGATTTATGAAGGGATACAAAAGCTGAAAATAAGAAAGGCATGAGGAGTAAATCAGGCTTCAGACTAGTAACATGCTGGCTTCAAAGTCAATTTACTCAGACTGAAAGTCATGACAGATGAGTGCTCAATGACGTAGGTACATCTTAATTGCCTGCAGCTAGCCAGGAACTTGTTGCTATAGAAACTTATCAATAGTAGACCAGGACAGCAGTTGGTAGTTATATGGACTTATCTGAATAATTTTGCTAATTTATGTTGGATTTTTTTTGTAATTATATGAATGTATTTAGCACTTTTCATTCTGGAATTTATAGGTTCTTAAGAGCAATGGGGATTAAGCTTGAATTGAGATTTATGGTTAACTTACATTTCTGGCCATTATGCTATAAATCCTGAAAAGTACAATACATGCTGCTAAACTACAATCAAACTTGGCAAGGAGGAGATAGGGTGGGGAAAATGAATAACATTTATCTGCGTGGCTTTTTGCTTTCTTCAGTGTCATTTCAGCACATGAGTAACTGAATTAAGAATTTTTGTAACATCTCTTTCCATTTGATCCCCAAGTTGTGATTTTTTTTTGGAAGAGGCATTTCAGACAATTTCTGTGTGTCTCTTCAAGAAGCTGTGCTGTAAATTATTTCATTTTTTCAAATTAACCTACAGTTCAATAAGAAATTGTAGGTATTGCTATCAAGAGACACACTTGCTGAGGGGTAAGGGGGCAATGACAAAAGGATTGGCTTCTTATGTTGTAGTTTAACTGTTCTTTCTTCTTTTTGCCCAAAAAATGGACAGACACCCTCTTTCCCCAACCTCAAAACCTGTAGCTTCTTTAGAATGGTACTGGAACATGCCTTGCAGCTTTGTTTTGCCCCAGAACAACAGCGCAGCAAACAGGAGTTAATTATTAGAGATATAGTTAGTAGGGTTTAGAATGATCAGGAGTACTGCATGATCAATTTCTTATTAGGTGCAAAGTGTGTGGCTCTCTCAAGGCATCTAGATACTTACATGTAGTGCTGGAAATGAGTTAATAATTACTGAATGTGTAAGTACTAGTAACATGGAGAAAGAAAGGCTGAGGCCCAACAGGCCACAGTTAGGTTGCTAGGTAAGAGACCTCCATAGTAGCATTCAGTGTAATGCTTCCAGTTCCACATGCAAGGCCAGAAAGAGTATGTGCACACTGTAGTTAAAAACGTGATGCTGGCCTTTGCCAACTAACTTGGGTTCATGGGGCTTGGTCTAAGTGGCTGTTTAATCGCAGTGTAGACTCTGGGACTGAGCCTGAATGTCTACATTAAAATTAAAAAGCCCCTTGTTCTGAGCCTTACAAGCCTGTGTCAGATGGCACACACTGAGAGTTTGTAATTGTAGTGAAGACATATCCAAAGAGAAGCATAAGTGCAGAAAGTCAATGTGGATGAAATGATGGTTTAGGGAGGAGGGATTTAGGTTTAATAGGAACTGGGGGAGTGGAAGATGTGGTTTGAGACACAAAATGTTGAGACAAAAATGCATCCTTTAAAATCTGAAAGTTAAACTCTAATGAGAAAATAGAAAGGAGAATAAAGTCTGGTAAGTCAAGTGTAAAAGTATAAGAAAACAGGCCACAAAAGAATTTGAAGAGCAACTAGTGAAAGAAAAAGAACACCTAATTACTTCAGAAGCATGTACTCTGCCAAAAAGTCAGCCACTGGACAATTGAAGTGCTTAAGGAAACTCAAGAAAGACAAAATGGAGGTTTTGGAACAAATTGTTAAATTAACAGTAATAAATCACCAGGACCAGATGCTATTCACCCAAGAGTTCTGAAGGAACTCAAATAAGGATTTGCAGAACTAACAACTGTGGTATGTAACCTATCTCTTTAATTCAGCCTCTGTATCAGATGACTGGAAGGAAGCAAGTAACACCATTTTTTAAAAGAAGGTTCCAGAGGTGATCCTGACAACAATTATAGGCTGGTAAAACCTAACTTCAGTAGCAGGAAAATTGGTTGAACCTATAGTAAAGAACAGAATTACCAGCCCGACAGAGAAACATGCTATATTGGGGTGAAGCCAATGTGACTTTTGTAAAGGGAAATGACACTTAACTCCTTCAAAAAAATTCAAATAGATTATTGAGGAAGCATGTTGTGTACTTGGACTTTCAAAAAGCTTTTGGTGAGGTGACACCACTAAGGTACAATTTGTCTCTTAATTTCTGCATGTGTCCTTTCATCAGTACATATAATATTCTCAGGCAGAGACTGTCTTTACAAGACACAGTCAACAGAGGGCTTGGCTCTTCAGTTTATCATATATGGTTAGTTTTAATACCATTGTCCCTGAGACTCTGCTTCTACTAGAAGATTTCTAAATGTTTCCTGTTGCATTACCAATTATTCAACTCCACCAGTGGTAAACCCATTTCTAGCTTTTTAGACGTTTCGTGTAACCCAACTTATAGTAGATTTAGGGATTCAAGTGGCTAAAATAGTGGCAGACCTTTGTGCCTTGACAACTTGAGTGCTCCATCCATTGTCACTATCAGTGGAATTGCAGTGATAGAAAGCATTTAGAAAAATGATGTTGTATGCAAAGACTTTTGGCTTTGTCTACACTTGTAAGTTTTAATGTGGCAGCATGATCGGTGTACCAGCACAGGGAGAGAGCTTTCACAGCACTGTAGGTAAATCACCTAAATGGGGACAGCTGGGAGGCTGTTTACACTGGTGTATCACAGCATTGTAACTTGCTGTGGTGTGAGGGGGTGTTTTTTCACACCCTTGAGCAAAAAAGTTACAGTGCAGTAAAGTGGCAGAGTAAACAAGCCCTTTGTTGTCAGCCCTGCAGAACTAACTGCAATGTTCAATAGAGTTCCATGGGATCTGAGAAATTTTTGTTGATATTCTGTTTGTCTGTGAAGTTCAACTCCTTTGTGGTTTTATGTAGCTGACTTTTCAAATAAGACTTTTAATAAGTTTCAACAGCTTGCTTCCTCAAAATAGTTGCTTGACCATGAATTTCTTGTGTTGCTTTGGTGCCTGACTCATGACTTTTGAAAACTTAGGTTTGGAATTTGGATATTGTCTCTGGTCCCACAGAGACAATGAATCTATGCTTTCCAAAGAATGGTGATATTTTATGTACTCCCAAATACATAGTTAAAGAATGCAGCAAATATTAAAAGTATGAGACAAACAGTGGAGAAGAACTTTGGCCTACATGGAACAGGATCTTTCATTTGCTATGCATTATGGAAGCAAGCAATTAGTGAACCAGTCCTTTTCTCTTTATAGACTTGTACTGGAATAGCAATTAAGTTGGACATTGTATAGGGCCTAAAATAAAGATGTAAAAATTACCATCCCGGTCACAGAAAAATTACAAGAGAAACACCAGACTTACTGATTCATGAGACAAAGGAGGTTAGGACAATGGCAAGGGAGACATGATTAGAGGTGGGTTGTGTACACTAGTGACTTTTTCAGGAACATTATATGCAATTTGCTGTCTGCCAAGCCATTCTTCTGGTTAATTGATACTTGTGCCGTAGAAGGTATTGCTTCCCTGAATGTGAGACATGTATATCATTCTTCAGATATCTTAAGTATCTTAATCAGTGAAAAAAGCATCTGGAATTTATCTGGAGAATCCAGAAGAATATCACTATATAGGCAGTCCCCGGGTTACGTACAAGATAGGGACTGTAGGTTTGTTCTTAAGTTGAATCTGTATGTAAGTCGGAACTGGCATCCAGATTCAGCCGCTGCTGAAACTGACTAGCGCCTGACTACAGGAAGCCCGAGGCAGAGTTGCTCTGCCCCGGGCTTCCTGGAATCAGCCGCTGATCAGTTTCAACAGGCTGATTCTGGACGCCAGTTCTTACATACAGATTCAACTTAAGAACCCCAGGCGTCCCCAAGTCAGCTGCTGCTGAAACTGATCAGCGGCTGATTCCAGGAAGCTCGGGGCAGAGCAACTCTGCCTCGGGCTTCCTGTAGTCAGAGCTGGTCAGTTTCAGCAGCTGCTGACTTGGGGACGCCTGGGGCAGAGCAGCTGGGGTGCTGCCGGGTTAGTCCAGTAGCGCCCAGAGCGGCGCTGCGGGACCGACCGGCAGCGCCCCAGCTGCTGTACCACAGGCATCCGGAGCAAAGGGGGCAGCGGGACAGCCCAGACGTGCCGCGGCTGTCCTGCTGCCTGCGTGTTCCACGGCTTTGCTCCCTGTCTCCTTGGTCTGCTGGTCTCCAGCAGACCAGGGAGACGGGGAGCAAAGCCGCGGAGCACGCGGGCAGCCCAGATGCGCTGCGGCTGTTCCGCTGCCGGCATCCTCAGAGGCTAAGGATCCACGTAACTCGGGGACTGCCTGTATAGCTAGTAGTTTTGTGCCAGTGCCACCACTGTGAATTTTGGATTGAGGTCATGGCAATGAATGAAGTATTTTCAAAATTTTAGAATACAACTCTTTCCTTTAAAGGAACATCAGAGTTCTTTAAAATGTGTTTGAGGAATGTTTGCTGTTGTCACAGAACATACTTAAGATTACTGAAACTTGAACAATTTGAGGGAAAAACCATTTCTGTATTTCACTTGTTTTGTGCATTTGACAGAATTTTTTTTTGATAGTTCTCCATTCAGAGTCAGCTTTTATTGGTGGGTGGAGTTAGGCATATGTGTGGATTTTTCATACAGCAAGAGAGAAGAAAAAATTAATCTAAAAAAATAACCCTTGCTCCTAAAGAAAAGTGATTGTAAAACCACAAATATGGACAGGAGCAGCTGTAGGACATACAACTACTCAACTTTATTTTTTTTAAATATTTGATTTCAATATTACATTTCAAATTGACTATGTAATTTTTACATTTTTGAATCTGGGTATCAGAATACATGATTTTTCTTTGCTTTTATGGGCATGTACAGCATAGCCCCAGAGCTGTTTAAAAATTGTTCTGTCCAGTAAACTTTTGCGTCTATTATTTTCTCATACTTTATTCAGATTAAACAGTTATTCCTTTTTCACAATGGTGTCTGATGGCTGTTCAATAATTTGAGAAAGTACTAGAAACCCCAAGACAGGTGTTTACTGAGAATGTGTCCAAAAATTAGCTCTGAAGTAGTACAGAACTTAGTCTTGATATATTGATGAAAATAAATTACTTTTGATGGTTGGATCCCCTTACAAAAAGAATTTACAGTATCCTGCTTGTTGGAATCTAACATGGTCATCATCATACCAAAAGCAAAAGAAGAAAATTAGTCATTTCCTTATTCCCTCTAACCTTGAACTCTGGAGTTGCCTTTATTTCCTTATTTTTCAGGCTCCTGTACATGTCCTCTACTCATGAAATAGTAATTGGCGTATATAGCTTATTGATAATAGCCAGGCTTGGATGAATTAGATTTTTATTGGTAAATGTTGATTTCACTATACCACACACAAACTGTAAAAATATTTCCATCAGTAGCACAGTTGAAATTTACCGATAGAGAAAGCAAGAGACACGATACTTGAGAACTTACTAGAATTTAATTTAAAGATACTTGAGTTGTATATTTTGACATGTTAAGCTTGTATTTAACAGTTATAAATCTCTAACTTTTTTGACTCTCAGCTAATGTCATTTAATTATTTTCTGACCCTTCCCCATCATGTCCCTCAAATATGAAAATTTAAATAAATAAAAGTGAAATGTTTAAAATCTATAACTTTGCACAGAAGACAGCTGTGTGCATTTGTGTTCATACACTATATAGAAGAGAAAAAGTTATTTGACAGAACATATCAATGTTTATTTTAATTATAAAAATGTAATTCTGCTAAGAAAAAGAATGATGAAATAATACTTGGTTGGCATTTCAGGTGAACTTCATAGTACCGTATTTGAGTTTCTCAGTTTAAATTATGAATAAATTATTTTTCAAGTCTGTGCTATAAAAGGCCGTGGTAGTAACCATGCTCATAACTTCATTTAGGGCAGTAAAATGTGAAAGAAGCGCAAAGTTATCTTTAGCTCTTTTTATTAAGTTAGCTAAAGATGCCAAAAATTAACTTGATTTTATAATAAACTGTTAATATAGGGTAGCTTCGGAAGAGGAAAGTCCTAGATTTTAAAAAAAAGGTTCTTATTGCAAACTGTAGAAGTAATGAAGAAATCACCATAAAATCATAAAAGAAAAGCTCAGACCTGATCAGGACTTTGTTTAGGTTTCTATAATCAGAATCAGAAGTGAAATGTTTCCCTGTTGTTCCAGCTGGATTGTATGTACAACATTGTATGTACAACTGTTGCATAAACAGAGCCAAAGTGTGTGTGTGTGTGTGTGTGTGTGTGTGTGTGTGTGTGTGTGTGTGTGTGTGTGTGTGTGTGTGTTTGTTTGTTTTTTTAAGGGGAAGGAGTTGCTCAAAAGATAGAATAGATAGTTGTATTCTAGCTTTTTTGTGTTTGTCTTTGTCGCTTCTATGAGGGCTTAATTTGTAGAGCCAGAAATCCACCCTAAAACAAACAAAAGTCTTCTACTGGCACAGAGTTCTTCTTTGAAAAGATTCTGTAAGGATTTTCCCACACAAATTGTTCATCTCTTGGTTTGTTGGACAGATAACAGGAAAACTGAGTTGCTGTTTGACCCATGTATGTTTTCTGGCTGCTGGAATGAAATGAGTTGGAACTGCAGCCTGGTTTTCCACTGAGCATGTCCATCTCCAACAATGTCAGGGTTTGGGTGGGGTCATTCTTGTTCATTAAGCTTTTCAAACAGACTGTTGGATTTTCATCAGCTGGCTGCATTTATTTAATGGCAAAAATCTACGGACAACTGGCTTGATGTACAGAATAAAAATTACATCTGTATGTATTTTGGGGGAAATAATTCTTAATTTATCCTATAGATTTTAAGTTGCTGCACTTGAGATTTGCACTACAACATCAGGTACTTGATAGCTTATAAACAAATTGCAAAGTACATTCCCATTGTCTCTGGCAAGGGAATTAGCATGGGCGGCATTGTTTTCAGACTATTGGAAAGATGTATATTTGCTTACATTTTGTGTCAGAAGGATATTCTGATCAGGAGCCAGGATTTAGAAGAGAATGGCACCTGGTAATGTATAATATTTGAAAGGTACCTTTGTTTTACAGTCCGAACTTTCTTTTTAAAATGCATGGGTTTTAATAATTGATTTGTTTAACCATAGGGTTGCTTTGAAGACAAATCAGTTTCTTTTTAAGATGCTGTTTTAATTTAAATGCATTTGCTCCACAGTTTCAAATTATAATAAAATACATATTTTATAGTATATTCACAACTTCAGCAAACAAAATCCATTCAAGAATATAAGTTTCAAGAAATTTCATTTTTTTTAACATAATGGCTCTTGGTAATGCCTCCTTAAATAATACAGCATACTTGAAAAGAGAAAATTAACACCTTTATGCACCTTAATATGAAAGCATAACTAAACTAATATAGAATGTGTTCATATATCTAGTTTTTTTTAATGTGTCTAAATAATGCCTACGTTCATATTTGCAGATTGTTTTGACTTTATAATGAGGTAACATTACTTTCTTAAGTAACTTTTTACAGTTAACTTTCAGAGAATTAGCTGTGTTGTTGTAGCATCCTATTTCGATTGCAGCAATTCCTTTCCAGTTTTATTCAGAAGCAGCCTTTTGTGCAAAATACAGCATTTTTACTGCCACCTGGGCTTTTAAGTATTTGTTGTCTTTACCTTAATCTTCAGCATTGCTGTAGTAATGACATTTAAATATCCGTGCTAGAGGAACAGAGCTGCTGTTCTTCTTTTCCTCCCTTACCTTTTTCTATAGGGAATTGTCAGCTCAAATGAGTGATGACTCTTGTGTTTTGGAAAATGTAAAAAGTGATGTTGTGCCTGCCAGTTTAATAAATAAGCAGGGAATTCAGATTTACAGAATTAATGTTCTATACATGTTTCCAAAGACCATTAAAGTGATATATTATTAATGTATTGGAAATGGAGGTGGATTATTGACTGTGGGGAAAAATTCTTTGTACCTCAGAACATTCAGCTGGTTGATGGTCAGCAAACAGTTAAGTATAATAACAAAAGATAATGAATACTGTAATCAGTGATTTTTACCATCTGGAAAGGACTGATGCCTAGAAGTACTATTCCTCAAAAGCAATACATCTGGATTAATTTGCCAAGCTGTGTGCCATATCTGGTTTTGGAACAGTGGTTCTGTTGGAAATACTATTTTTATAGAGACAGTGCCATATCTGGCGCTATGTAAATATCTTTCCCCCCTTTTTTTTCCTGTTTAAAGCAAAATGGCATGTAACAATAGTAATAGAGAGGTCTTACTTTTGTCATACTATTTATGTGATTACGTCTTTGCCTGGGGAAATCATTACTGCAATGAGTTTGGTCGGTGGAATGTGCTACTAAATGTTAGCTCTGTCAGCACCATCTGCTGACCAAATTATGGTGGGACAGTGACCACTTGTTTGATCTGCTTACATGTTTTCTTAGTTTGAGGTGTACTCACAACTTAGCATGAAAAGGTGAAAAGCAGAACGATAGGCTAATCAGTTTACAAGTGTTTAGAAATTACATTTTCATCTTGTCAAAATCTTGTTTGAGTTGTCCAAACACTTCAGCCATCACAGAAGACTCTGCTACAGCAAAGTTTTAAAACAAACCAAATGTTGTTGATTTGTTTCCATGTTGTGGATCCCTGTGGTATTTGTGCACATCTTTGCTGTAGAGGAGGAGGACTTGACAGAATGAGATCAGTTCAGATTCTAAATCTGGTAGGATTGTCATAGCAAGGGAAGCTGATTGTTCCGACAAGATTTTGTCATATAACTGTTTTTCAAACTAACAACAGTTGAGTCTACTCCCTATTTATTCTGTGTACCTTGACTAGGATTTAGTATGGTTGTGTTGGCAAAAGCCCAAACAGTGCTTATTACCAGCTTTGATGAATAAATATTTAGATTTGGGTTTCTTGGTATACATAATTAGCTGTCCTGTTTATTTGAATAGTTGTTGATGTAAATAGCACAGTTATCTAGTTTGAGAAGTACTTGATATAGGTGTTGTAACTAAAATTTTTGTTTTTAAATTTCACTTAGAATTATCATGCTAAGGCTGAAATACAGTCTCTTTAAGAATGAACAGGGGAAAAAAAGATAACCAAATTGTTAAAATGATTATTGGAACCAGTGCAAATGCAGTACAGGGAGCTAAATTTTTGAAGATTATATATCCTGTCTAATTTGGATTAATTTTAGAGCTATTGCTGAGAAACAAACCAGTAATAGTAAACTGATAGCCATACAATTAAGATATAAAGTGCAACTGGCTGACTTCAGTTGTACTGGATAAATCTAATTTGCAGGGTTTTTTCTTGGCTTGTATCTAAGGGATCGTGAAACGGGAAACCACGCCCATTTTGTTAATAATGTGTTTCCCAAGGGTTTGAAAAGCCTCTGATTATTTTCTTTCACAACTGAAGAGTGAATTTGGATTTCTCATCCACTTAGTTTGCTAACAAGACGATCAGAATGCTATAAATTGATATACTTTTTTTGTGTATGGATCTGTGTTGATATCTGCAACTGTGTGGTTAGCAGATGGTCTGCACTAATGAAGGGTGTGCAAACAAACAGTTTTCTGCTTCCAAAATTTTTTTAATTTGATAATCATAGAAGAAATAATAGAAAATGCTTTATTTTTTTCATTATAAAAAGATAAACTGAGTGCTCACAGATGAGCATTTAAAACCTAAAGGACATATGATCATGCTTCAATTACTCCTCCTGTGAATCTGGCCAGTAATCAAATACAAAAATGCCCTGTGCAAAGCAAAACAGTGTATAAAATATTTCAAAGTATTTTATTGATTAGTCTGCAGCATTATCTCATGCTGTTGACAATTTGTCATTTAAACCATTGAATCAGAACAGCATTTTGTAAACTAATGCGAGTTTCAATTATTCATTCAATAGGAAACTGACTTAATTACAAACAAAACAAAAACAAATTGTATTTTATTCTCTTGTCTAACAAATGCTTAGTCTTCAAAGATCAAGCATGAAAACAATGCTGCTTCATTTACCTTGTGCCTTTGAAGACAAATTACTGATTCTTCTATCCATTTGAAATTGAATGATCATATGCTAGGCAAAAGAATTTAAATAATATGTTGCACAGGTCATTTAGGTTGCTTTTGTTTGGCTTATTGGCTTTAGGACAATAAACCTTGATTTTACATAGTATAGAAGTCACTAGTTTCCTGTTAGCTATATTAGTAATTAAGATACTTCAGATTCTTGATCATTCTTGTCATGTGTTCTCAAAAACATTTCTAAGAACTGGCTCCAATATTTTATTATTATTTATATTACTGTAGTGCTTGGAAGCCACAGTCCTGGGTTAGGACCCCATTGTGCTCAGTGATGCACAAAACAAAAAGGCATATCCTAAAGAGCTTACAATTTACTAGGACTCCCTGCTCACTACTCTTGCCAACCCCCCTTTGTCTGGGGGTAGGTGTCTGGCTGGGGGGATAGGGTGCAGGAGTGGGCTGGGGATGTGGGGTCTCGGTGGAAGGGGTAAGTGAGGGGTCTTAGGGTGCAGGCTGTCGACCCAAGAGGGGGTGTGAGGGAGCTGGGGATGCAGGGAGGGGAGAGGCTGCATGGCTTCTGCCTCCCCCAGAGCACCATGGAGGGGGGAGGCCGTGCTGCATCCCAGGAGCTCCATGAGTGAAGGGGCAGGGAGTGTGGGCACGTGATGAGTGAGGGGGCTGGCGGTGCGGAGTCTTGGCCAGAGGTTGGGGGTGTGGGGAGGAGGAGGCTGTTGGGGAGCCTGTGTGTTTCCCCTATACCTATGGCAGGAGGCTGCAGCTAAGGGTGGATGAGATGTGGGACACAGAGTGACATGCTGAAATATATATAGATATATATCTAAGAGAGAGAGAAAGAAAGAGAGAGAGATAAATAAATAAAAGTAGTAATTCTCTTTGAGTTCTTGAATAATATATAAGATTGTTCCCATCAATGAAACTGCCAGGACTTTTTTTTTTCATGTTGCCTTTAAAGTAAGTAGGCTTCCCTTGTTGCAGAAATGAAAGAATGAGATCTGTGCCATAGGCCAATTATCTGTTCCTAATGTAAGGCAGTTTCCTCTCTTAAACTATTGTGGACAAACAGGTCTCCGGCTTGTAAGGTAATCCCTTGTCACTGTCACTACTTTTCATGTGCTATTCTTGAGAGTTACTTTGAGAAGGCTAGTCAGACTAAGAATTTGCTTTCTCTGCAATATATCAATACAACAATGACCAGAATGAACAGCACTAATATAACCAGAGTATTAGATTTTACTGTGTTTTGTACTGAACGGTATGAGTCTCAATGGGTAATAGTTGTTCATGATTCTGTGAATAGTCAAACCTGATATGAAACTTGCGTATCCTAAATGATCGAGAGCAAGGGAATTTTTTTAATTAGCTGAACTTGACTCTTGAGTAGAATAATTAAGTGGTCATAAATATGAGAGTGATACAAAATATCTTATCTAAGTTAAAGAAATAATTTTCACTTCATCCAACTCTGATTCAGTTGTGTTTCAGGACAAATCTCATGACTACTTTATTTACAATTACATGCCCTTCAATAACTTTTCTGCTGGGGAAATTACCATTCCTTCTTCGGATACTAATTTTTCTGTAATATATTTAAAGATTGCGTATTCTTTACAATGGTTTGCAATGTGGATATCTTCTTGTTTTCCATTTGCAGTCCATTATGATGGCTGCTTAGACTGGTGAAGCATAAATCTAATTGCATAGATCTTTTAAGTCAAGCAAGCTCTTTATCCTGTTTCTGCCTTCAGTGAATGAAAGAAAATCTGTGCATACCCCATTATGAACTAACTAAATAAGTTTCCAAAGGAGGCTTATCTACAAATCATCCCATTTAACTGCCCTCAGACTATTCTTCTATTCTGCAAATGACTGGAAGACTTTCTCCATTCAAGATAATCTTATCTGAAAAAGTGGGTTTTGCCCATGAAAACTCATGATACTACAGTAAACTTCTGATAATCCATCACCTTTAGGACCCAGGGAGTGCCGGATTATCAGATATGCCGGACTATAGGAAGGGGGGGGCTAGGAGGGGTCTGGGGTAGAGTGGGGAGGATGTGCCCCTTGGCGCTGCGGGACCAACCCGGCAGCACCCCAGCTGCTCTGCCTCAGACTTCCCGAAGTCAGCCGCTGCTGAAACTGACCAGCGGCTGACTCCAGGAAGCCCGGGGCACAGCATGCTCTGCCCCGGGCTTCCGGAGTCAGCTGCTAGTCAGTTTCAGCAGCAGCTAACTTGGGGAAGTCTGGGGCAGAGCAGCTGGGGTGCTGCCGGGTTGGTCTTGCAGTGCCGAGGGACAACACTACGGGACCAACCCGGCAGCACCCCAGCTGCTCTGCCCCCGTCTTCCCCGAGTGAGCCGCTGGTCAGTTTCAGCAGCGGTGGAATCAGGGAAACCGGGGGCAGAGCAGCTCCAATTTTCCAGCTGCCCGAAGCACTTCTGGGTTCCAGATGGTTCCGGACCAGTGGATGCCGGACCACTGGATTTTTACTGGATATATGTATGCTTTTGTTAGTCTCTAAGGTAACACAAGACTATGCATTGTTTTTAAAGTTACAGATTAACGCAGCTACCCCTCTGAGGCTTTTTTTTAAAATCCATCTTCAGTCATTATCATTTTATCTTGCATATGCTTCCAGGGTTTGTCTTCAGGATCATGGTCATAATAATATTGGCTTTAGGGAAGAAAGAAAACCACTTCTTCCTTTTTCAGAATTTTTTTCCAGTCAGGATTCTGTGCAGAGAGAAGGCAGCAGCAAAAACCCAGCAATACAGTTTCTGAAGCACCTTGGATTCAGCACATAGATACATAATGCCAGGAGAGGCAGTTATAAGCTTGGACTAAAGATGAATGTTATTAGGTACAAGGTTTCATCTCAGAAAAATGTTAACAGAAGAGGAACATGGTCATAATGAAAAAACACGTCACAGAAACAAACATCTAATTTTTATTGGAACCCATTGGGAATTCTGATGTCATATGCAGGAATTTTTTTACAGTTTATAATTCATATGATACCTCTCCAGTAACCCTGAGTGTCCTCGCACAGCTTACTCTTTATCATCCATTAGTAGAACTCTAGCTCCAATTATGCATTCTCTAATCCCGTGGTCACCAACCAGTAGATCGTAAGCTTACCGGTAGATCTCAGGGGCTCTAAGAGTAGCTCTTGAGCCCTCTCTGAACTGCGCACCTGCGCAGTACATTTACATTAGATTTCCTCATTTGAGGAGCAGCTACTCACCGAGCAACAACACAGGTGAGTAGCTGCGAGGAATGGTGGGAGCTGGGAGGTCGGGAGGGCTGAAACACCACAGCCAGCTGACTGTGGCTTTCACAGCTGGAGCTAGGCGCAGCCTCCCTGGGCTGAGCGCAGGGCAGCCAGGCTGGAGGGAAGAGAAGCAGCTGCCTGGCCAGCTGTCCATGGCGCTCAGCCAGGGTGCACCACACTCCATGTGGGCTGGCGCAGAGGAGAAGCTGCCTGGCCTGCTGGCTGTGGAGTTCAGCCCAGAGGAGGCTGAACCACTCTCCAGCTGATTGGGCGGCTTCCCCTCTGCTCCTGCCCACGTGGAGCTTGGTGGCACCCTGACTGAGCACCATGGCGAGCTGGCCGGGCATCCGCTTTTCTTCACTCCAGCCCAGCTGCCCTACGGTCAATCCGGAGGGAGCGCGGGTCAGAGGCTTCCCTCCGTGGCCGGTGTAGGGAACTCTCTTCCCCCAACCTTGTTCCCTCTCCTCTGCCCCAAACTTGTCCCCCGCCCTCCTGGCCCCCTGTTCCCTCTCCCTTGCCCCCCCGACCCCGCTGCAGAAACCTGCCCCCCCCCGCAGAAACCAGTTCCTTCTGGCACCCTGTCTCCTACTACAGAAACCGGTCCCCCTGCTCCCCTCTGCAGAAACCTGTCCCCCCAGCACCCTGTCTCCTGCTGCAGAAACCTGTCCTTCTGGCACCCTGCCCCCTCTGCCCTGCCCCCACTAGCACCCTCTTCCTTGCTCCAGAACCCACTAGCACTCCTCCCCAGTACTGTGTCCCCTGCTCCCAAATGACTTTTCTATGGGTCAGTGACCCCTGACTCAAGGCAGGTTCCCTGCCATTCTCATAAATAAAGACAATGCAGAAACTTTTTGTGTTGAACATAGTATTCTATTTAAAAATGAAGCCTAGCCAACAAACCCCCATTGGGGCCAAGCCCCCATCTGGCCACAACCACTCCTGCATTCCCCCTTCCCCAGACCCTAGATCTGAGCCTATCAAACACTGGAACCTCATGCCCTCAGCCCCTCACATACCCCAACCCAAATTCTTGCACCCTCCCATCCGCAAGCCTGTGGCTTCTTAGTATCCCAACACTTCCCAGCCTGGAGCCTCCTCCCTGAGCCAGTGTCCCCTTCTTCACCTCCTCCTGCATTCAGATTTCCTCCCAGAGCTTGCACCTCTCACCCCTTCCCACACCCAAATCCCTCATTCCCACCCCAGAGCCTACACATCCTGTCTCAACACAGCAAGGGTTCAGCTAGACTGCAGGATTTTTTCAGGATTCTGGAGATATCCCAGAAAAACTCTTCTGCATCCAGGGTTGCGTTTGTTCTTCCGCCTTTTTAGTGGAAGAGCAAACAGGCTCTTTTGGTCACCCCAATATTCCTCTTTCTACAAGGAATAAGGTGGCTTCCAAAAGAAGGGGTTTTTTTTCTGACATTTGGTCCAGTGTAGACAGGCCAAATGTTGGAAAAACCTCTTCCTACAGAATAATAATAATAAAAAAGCAGCAGTATAAGGATTGGGGATAGCAAGTGATGGAGAGGAGGAGAATAGAGAGGACAGGGCTTCAAGGAAGGGGCAGGGCGGTAGATCTTGACTTGGTCTGTCATTTAAAAAGTGATCTTGGGTGTAAAAAGGATGGAGACCACTGCTCTAATCCTTCAAATGGTAGATTTTTATTATGAAGGGATCTTCCCCACTGAGTTGAGGGAATGGCTACCAGAAGAGGAGCGTAGTATCCACTAGTTGGAAACTGATTCATTGAGGTCTCACAACACTATTTCTTCCATAGTTACCATACCTGTTCTGGTCACAACACATAGGGTCTGATAGGGTTTTCATAGTAACAAGGAAGAACATGATCATGCCTACCCCTACGCTTGTTGTGGTTGTTAATATCTCTAGCTGCACTTCCCATTAACTAGGAAATGATCACTTTTTGTCAGAAGTCAGAGTAATTCTTGTCTCCAAAAATATTTCACTCAACATAAGTCAGCTCAGGGAGCTGGTGATCTACCGCTTTCTATCCGGAAACAATAATAAAATGCCTGTGTATATTGAGACCTAGAATGTAAGATGGTAATGCCCTTTTGCAGAGATGGCAAGGTCCTTTCAATAAATCTTTCCACCTTTTCTACTGCTCTTCCACAGAAGATAGGAATAAGAGAGTGTTAGTGATGCCGTTCATGCCTTTCTGGCGGAAGAGGCTCAGGTCCTCAGGCCTGATTACCCCTGTTATTGGATCTTCAGATGCCTCTATTTGCTTGAGGAGTTCTGCAGTAGCAGGACCGTTTTCCCCCATCTGGGATCACACAAGTTATAATGAAAGCTTGGATTATTGCTCTCTTGCTGCCAGTGGTGGTCATCTCCTGTACATTGAAATTCATGTGATTATAAACACATCTTAGTCATTAATCCCCTGTGTGAAAGCTCATGACCCAGTCATGCTGAGTTCAGGTGCATAACAGCTAGTAAGATCCATGCTCTGAGCAGAAGACAATAACAGCCTCCAAGAACTTTTGTTTTCTATACCAATATTTACTTCTTAGCAAGCTGGAATATGAATCTACTGCATGCTCGCCTGCTGCACATTATACTGTCTGTGTAGACTTTGCTCATGCACATTGATGGTTTGTTAATGAGCTTTGATCTAGTCCTCTATTGGCCACGTCCAGCTGGGCGGGTAGTCTACAGCAGGCTAGCACGATGTATATTCACACCCAGCTTGCTGTGAACTAGCTATTGGTGTTAACAAAACCCTTATAATGGTAGGGAGGAGGATGCAGTGTGTGTATGTGTAATTAAATATATTATTTTAAATGTGATAATTATAACAATAAATATGTGAAAATGTCCTCTTTGAAAATGCCATTTTGAAATTGACTTAATTTGTATTTCATAAAACTAGGCTACTGTTTCTTACCTAATCAGTTTCAATTGGCACTGCCACAGCTAACGCCAAAAGTTGCAATTTGACTAGACAGCATTCAATCAGGTTTTCTTTGTCATGCAGATATTTCTGGATTGTTTCCTAGAAAAGACCATTTCCAGCTCAGGATGCAGTGTTGTGATGGATACATGCACGCAAGAGAAGTAAAACAAGTGTGCAGTATAGACATACCCGTACTATTTCGGAATAAACTATTCCAGAAGAAATACTCCGAAATAGCTTATTTCAAAATAGCACGTGTATACTACAGGGAAGCCTCAAAATTAGTCCAAGGCAGGCTTCCCTTATGTGGACGTGCTACCTTGATTTAGAGCCCCAGGAGGCACTGAGGAGTAATTACTTTGAATGGCCCTGGGGAAGAGCTATTTCAAAATAGCAGCAGTGAAGCATCCACACTAGTGGTGTTCTGAAATAGCTGTTTCAGAATGGGCATTATTCCTCGTAGAATGAGGTTTACAGAATTTGGAATATGTCACCTGTTGTTCCAAATTTATTTCAAAATAACAAAATTGCTGTACAGACAGTCCCCGACTTACGCGGATCCGACTTATGGCGGATCCGCACTTACGAACGGGGCTTTCTCGCCCCGGAGCTCGCAGGCAGCGGTCCGCCACCTCGACCTCCGGGGCAAGAAAAGCTGCTCCCGGTGCCCCTGGTCTGCTGGGGACTGTCTCCAGCAGACCAGGAACACCGGGAGCAAAGCCGCAGCCGTGGCGGGTTCCCGCGCTTCTGAGGCTTTGCTCTGGCAAAGCCTCAGAAGCGTGGGGACCCGCCGCCGCTGCGGCTTTGCTCGCGGTATCCCTGGTCTGCTGGAGATGGTCCCCAGCAGACCAGGGACACCAGGAGCAAAGCCACAGCGGCGGCGGGTCCCGCGCCAGAGCAAAGCCTCAGAGGCACGGCACCCCGCCGCTGAGGCTTTGCTCCCCGTGTCCCTGGTCTGCTGGGGGGGGGGGGGGCGCAGCTAGTGTGCCCCCCCCCAGCAGACCAGGCTTTTGTTGTGGACCCTGGGGCAGAGCAGCTGGGGCGCTGCCGGTTGGTCCCGCAGCGCCACTCTGGGCACTACTGGACCAACCCAGCAGCACCCCAGCTGCTCTGCCCCAGGCGTCCTGAAGTCAGCCGCTGCTGAAACTGATCAGCGCTGCCCCGGGCTTCCTGGAATCAGCCGCTGATCAGTTTCAGCAGCAGCTGACTTGGGGACTTAGGGTTCTTAAGTTGAATCTGTATGTAAGTCAGAACTGGCGGTCAGTTTCAGCAGCGGCTGAATCTGGACGCCAGTTCCGACTTACATACAGATTCAACTTAAGAACAAACCTACAGTCCCTATCTTGCACGTAACCCGGGGACTGCCTGTATAGATGCTCGCATTGTTCTTTCGGAATATTAGCCATTATTCTGAAATAACACTGCGGTGTAGATGCACCCTAATTTAGTACAGGTTATACCTCCATAAACCAGTGGGACCACAGATATCTCTGGACCAGAGAACATCAGGGCTGGGAGCCTGTGGCAGCTCCAGCTGTCTGCCTCAGGGCTGGGGCTTGACAGGAGGAGGGCTGGGAGCCAGCTGTGGGCTGGCTGGATTCAGCTGCTCAGCTGGCCAGAGGAGGGGGCTCATTGGACTGGAAGTGAAGCCACTGGTGGTGAGAGTCATTGGGCTCGGAGACCAGTGGCAGGGGACCTCACCTAATTTGACAAATTCCCTTGTTTGGAACTGGTCAGGTCCTGAGGATGCTGGACCAGGGAGGGTCCAACCTGCAATTTCATGTAAAAATAGAAGTAACTCGCAAAATGTAATTTGATTTTTAGCAACTTAAATGATTGTCAGTCTTGGGAAGTGTAAACATGTACATATCAGAAACAAAACAATAATTGTTACAACAGTGAACTTTTGTTTGAAGATATTACAGAGTAATGTAATCAATAGACCTCTCTTGTTAAGTGTTACCACACGTTACAGAATAAACATAATTACAATACTGATGACATTATTTTTAGTAAAAACTTAAACAATTAATAGACTAGTAGCATCTTAAAGACTAACAAAACATGTAGATGGTATCGTGAGCTTTTGTGGGCACAACCCACTTCTTCAGATGACTTGAAGTGAGTTGCGCCCACAAAAGCTCATTATACCATCTACATGTTTTGTTAGGCCTTAAGGTGCTACTAGTCTATTTGTTGTTTTCTAAGTTTTTCTTGTTACAGACTAACTTGGCTACCCCTCTGAAACATCATTTCAAGTGATTTTTATTGAATTTAAATATCTGATTATCCATATTTCACAGACCAGGCGTGTGTGTCAGTTGTTAATATTAAAAAAAGAATGCTTATTATATTTTGCTACTGAATGTATTTTTAATATTAGCTATATGGTTACCATTTATTCAAGTATTTAATTGTCCTCAGTCACTTTTGCTGGGTATGTCATCGGTGTTAGTTTTTTCATAGAAAGTTCACTTTTTAAAAACTGTTCTTTTTTCATTGGACTATTTTTCTGTTTCTAGTGAGAGGTAGCTTAGCAGGTAAGAAATGAAATTAATTTCCTTTTGTGTAACCATTTCTGCTAGGAAGCCCTAAGAGTATAACCAAATAGACATTTAGTAATAAATATTCAGTAATTGGTGATTGTTTCCTAACTGATCAAATGCCATAGATTCTATTAAAGTTTTTTCTGTATGAATCAGGTTTTTTTTAAGAAAGTTGAAAAACCTAATGCGTAATTGATAGTACTGATATCACAAGAGAATGGGCCAATTAAAATTAGTTTTGATCTAAAAAATGTTTAGAAAAATTTCTTTACTGAGTAGCTGGCCAACCATATGTATTCCATGGCTCTCCTGGTCTTTGAAGCTCTCTGGTTTATTATTTGAGTTACAAATTGCATTATTTGCAATGGATGTCATTGATGAGGGAAGAGAATTTATTTTATCTTCGGTTTTCTATTCCAAGTCTGGCGAGTAAGAGTTTTTTTTAAATCTAATTTTAATTTTAACCTAGCATTGTTTACACTGCCACAGTTTTCTTGTTTAGTAAAAACCAAAATGCCCATTACTGATTTGTGTGTGGGCCGGTAATATTGAAAATACCATTGAATATTTGAAAAGTATAGTCCACCCTGTGTAATGGGTTCATACAAATTATTCACACTCACACTCAATATTTCTTTCCTTATTGCATATGAATTCTAACTACATCATCTGTATTCCTGTCAAAGGTTTATCTGGAATGATTGCAGAAAGATTTTGAAATAAGAAAGATGTACAGTATTTCAAATATCCATTTTTGACTGTGGATGTTCTTCCCAACCAGAAAGTTGCATGCTTCCACCAACACTCCTGATCTATTTCTATTTGCTGAAGTAGTGGTTTGATATTTAAATTATAAACCTCTTCTAGGTTGATTGAGATTTGAATTTCCAGATTTTATATAGAATATATTGCTTATTTTTATCCAAATGTTATCCAGAGGAATGATTTCTCAGAAGGTGGTAAATGTACAGCTAGCATTGGCATAATTTACTTTAAATCCAGATATTTCCTGAAATCATTGGTTTACTTAGAAACTAGTTTTAGGGAAATATTTGGACAGTCCATATTTTTCATTACGAAATAAATTTTGCATTCATCCTGAAATTAGACATTTATGTAAAAGCAGCATTCAGTGTCAATATAAATCTATTAAGCATGGCAAAAGTTCTTTCCTTTCTTTTTATAACAGCTGGGGAAAATAACAAGTATCAAATGGAGTATTTTAAGTGTGAGCTTAAATCAAAATTCTTTCTTCTGTGACAGGGGGGCCAAATATTATCAGCTGACATTTTTGTAAGTTGTTACTACAGTATCTTATTCCGGGAGGTGTCTTTTGATTATATTGTTTCAATTTGGATGGCAGTGGAGGATCACCGGGGGAAGGGGGAAAGGAAATCTCATCTCCAAGCATACAGTGCTTTGACTAATCTCCATTGTCTTGTTGCTGGTCATGTCTGGTTGCTCGGCATGACTGTAATGATGAGTAGTTGATTTTAAATTGAGCCCTGTGTATCCATAGAGCCTCTCAGTAAAAATGAGTTAACAATGCTGCCTTCGGATAGCCAAGTACCAACAGTGGCTGTCTCCATTTGGCTCATAACCTCTTAGGTGGATGCATCTCTCATTTGTTATCCATATCTTTGTCATCTCAGTCTGGTTTATTGTGTTCATTCCATTAGTGGTCGGGCATGAAGTCCATTTGGAAACTTTAGCTACTGCAGAAAGTGGCAGTTCATTTAGCCGTGCTCCCTGTCAGGACTAAAATACCGTAACTTATTATCATCTTCACTGGTTTTCAGTTAGTTTCTGACTACAATTTAAGATGGCATGTTTGATTTTAAAATTGCTCAATTAATTAATGAACTAATTAATGTGGAGACTGCTACTCTTATTGCATCGTTTAGCATTTGTGGAGATCAGTAGGAGCCTTGAATTAATAGTCTTTTATTTTTAAACAAGAAGCTGTTCAGGTCGTGCAGTTTTTCGTTGGGATGCCCTGCTGACATCAGCAGCTGGAATGAATTCTATTGCATTCTGAAAACCCTCCAGGCTGCCTAGCTATGCCAGTACTTTCTCCTATGCTTTTAAAAAGGGGTTGGCTTGAGTAAACGTGTATTAAATGTATCCTGTGCTGGTGCTTTCTTATATAAACTTGTGATTCAGTGACCAGACTTGATTTGAGGTCTGTTGAAGGCATTTTACATTGCCTCTATGTATTTTAAAAAACAATAGCCCATAAAAGTTTCAGGCACTATTAAATACAGATGTACTTCACTTTCTTTGCTCCTACTTTCAAGTTGCTTTAGGGAATCAGGGTTTTTTGTTGTTGTTTTTTTAATTTGCATTCTGCTGAATTAATGAGAAACAAAAATTTACGAAACTTGCCTGTCCATTAATAGCTGGTTAGTATGCAGCTGTCAAGCACATGGGCTTGATTGCTAGCATTCTGCATGTGCCTGCCTTTGTACAAGTAATTTAATTTATTTCTGACAAGGAGACCATGTAGCTCTTGCAATTAAAATAGGCTTTAATATTTTCATTTAAAGTTAATTAGAATTCTGGTTATGAATAGTGTTGGGATTGGAAACGTACTCCTGATAAACACACAGGAAGGGGAAGAACTTTACATTTGAATAATTTTCCCTACACTAGTTTGAAATGCACAAAAATGGTTTAAGCACCTTTTCCTACTGATGTCAATGAGGCCAGGATGCCCATGAATAGCTTGGATTTTCAAACAAGTCAAATTTTTCCTGAAATATGAGCCCCATTAAACTGCTTGAAAAGAGTGAAAGTAATTTAATGAACAATCTCTTATCTTTAATATCTCTTCAACATTAAGAACACTGTATTGTAGTAAGTGTATTTCAGTGTTTCTTTTAGGAACCATGGAGAATTCCTGCAACTTTTCCAAGAGGCAGGCAGTGGAACATTGAAACCTAATCAATCCCTTTAGTATAAACATCTTTGAAAATTCCTGATGTCCAATATGGCAATAGATTTTTGGTTTGTTTCTTTTTTTATTTTTGGTTGAAGATCTTCTATAGGATGGATTAAACCAGCTCTTTAATCCTGTTAAATTGATCTATAGTGCCTTAATTTTATATCATTCCTATAATTGTGTTGAGAGGCAAAATGTATTATGTTGAAACAATGCTTAATTTATATATATATTTTTTTGCATTGCTAGCATAACCTGTGACCATGACGACTGAAGTTGGCCCAGAGACTGAAGTAAAGAAGGAATCTGAGCAGCTGGAGGCAGATGCAGCTAAGAACAAACAAGACGAAGCTACAGAGAATCAGGAAAATCAAAAGTCTGAAAAGACAGTCTCTGAAGAGGCACAAGGTTCTCCTTCTCCAGCACTAGGTACCCAAAGCAGCCCAAGTAGTCAGAAGAAGGAAAAAGAGCCGTCTGAAGGCAAAGGAATATCTCGCTTTATCCCCCCATGGCTTAAAAAACAAAAATCATATAGCTTGGTGGAGCCCAAAGACGAAGCCAAGAAAAAACCTGTAGAGGAAGGAGAGACAGTGGAGGAGAGGGAATGTCAACTTCCAGGGGAAGTGGTTCAGCCAAAAGGAAGTGTGGAAGAAGCAACAATTGAGAGTGAACAGGAGGCTAAAGCAGAAGACAAGGAGGAGAAGCATTCTGTGAGCAGTGCTGAAACACAGGTCTGTGTGGAAAGTTAATAAAAAAGATAGCGGCTAGTCAGTGGGCTAGATTTATGGCTTCATAACTCCTCTGAAGTCCATGTCATATATTAAAATTGTATCAGGGATTCATATGTCTCACTGTACTTTTGTACAGTATTTCTGCTTTGGGACTTTAGTGATTCCGAGAGTATGTCTGCACAATGCAAAAAAAAAAAAAAAAAAAAGAGTTTGAGTCCAGTTCTTCAGACATGGGGCTGTGGCGGTTGCATGATGATACCCTGGCTTAGAATAGAGTCAAAGATCCAATGGGCACATACTATTCTTAGCATGTCAATACAAACCCTGTGAGCCCAAGGCTGAGCTCGGCTCTGAATCTCACTTCCTTGTTTTGTTTTTCTGTGTAGACATAACCCTTTGTGACTGAAACAACTAGGGATGTTAAAATGAGAGTTGTTTGTAAACTTGTAGCCACTGAATTTTTCAGCAGTTAAACGTTTACACGTGGGAGGGGCAGGAGACAGCTCCATGGGAGCCACCTGCTTCCCCCCCTCCCGCATTGCTGCCTCTAGATCAGAGGCAGAAGCGCACGCACGCACGCGCGCGTGTGTGTGTGGGCAGGCGAGGAGGAAGGGGAGAGCGGGCAATTCCATGGGAGCCAGCTTAAAAGCATTTTCCCTTCCCTCCCTGGTGTTTAAATGTGTAACTACTGAAAAATTTGGGGTGGGGAGGTGGCTCTGCAGGAGCACCTGCTCCCGTCTGCCCAGGAGCCATTGATTTCTCTCCCTCTCTTCCCCCCCTCCCCAACCTTAATGGATAGTTATTAAAAGTAACTTAGTACTCATGTACAGAAAAGAAGAATTTTCTTTCAACTTTATTCTGAAAGGTTTGGACTTGCTATTGTATTAAACTGTCTTTCTTACAGCCTGCAAAAGAAGATAATAAAGAGATTGAAGTAGAGAAAGTTGCCGATGAGCAAGAAGAAAAACAAAAAGCAGAAGAAAATAGAGAGACTAAGGAGGTACAGACAGCTGAAATCAATATGGAGAAAGTTCCTCAGAAAGCTCCTAAGAAGATTAAAACTGTGCAGTGCAAAGTGATGCTCCTGGATGGCACCGAATTCAGCTGTGACATAGAGGTGAGGCAGCAGGTCTTGTATAAAGAGATCTTTCTCAGTCGAAAGGCAGCAATGAGTACAGTATGCTTTCATTGCAATGTGAGTTAACGAATGCATGTTTGTTTTTAGTAATTGGAATGAGTTCATTATAGTGTCACATTCACAACGCTGCAGTTAAGGGTCCGTTAATATTTCCATTTTAAACCACTATCTTCAAGACTTTTCAGTTAAGCCATAAAAAAGTACTCTGAGCAGAAATTTCACAAATATGATATAAATTCAGCGCATCAGCAGCATTCTTAGGGTAAATTGATCTCTTTTGGCAATTGAACCTTCTCCTTCCCAAAGAGAGAACATTTTCCTCAAGGCACTGTCTTTCGTTATTTGTAACAAAAACAGTACTTTGTTTTAAAAGAAGTGTTTGAGTTTAGACTTTCTGGTTTGACTTAATTTGATTTTAGAATTATTCCATGGGTGTAATGAAGAACTCAAGACAGTGTACTAACTAGTTCAACTCTGTGATTTAATACATGTCACTACTGATTTAATTTTTATATTTGTGCCAAATTTTTGCACCCTTTGCCTCATGCTTTATTTTTTTGTATCTTAAATCTTTGATGTAGATTTTTTTTTACAAATATTATGCTTATTTCCATATTTAAAATTGGCCTTAAGAAACTGAAAAAAAGGAAAAATAGATGCTCAAATACTTGAACATTCTTTTGCATATTAACTGCCAGGTCAAGTAAAAATGGTGTCTGCATTACATATAGCAGAAATCAATTTAGATTTAGATTTGTAATCAAATGTACATTTATATTACATAAAATTTAAATGGGATTCTAGCCTTGAGGAGTTACGTTCTTAATAAAAGTCAGACCACAGTGGGAATTGAATAAACAGTTTTTCACCACAAGCTTACATGGCTTTAATCCTGGGTGAAATAGGAGTAGGGTGTGTGCTTATGTGGATTTTTTTTTTCACATGCTGCTTTATATTTTGGAATAGTAAATATTAAAATGTTTCTAAGCCTTATGCAATCTTAAGGCATTTCTCAGTTTATACCCTTTCCACAAAACTTAGTTCTCCTTCGAGCAGTTTCCCTGTGGGTGTCCCACTCATATGTCAGTTAGTCTAGGTTAGGAATGAAAAATGTGGTGTATATATGTATAGTAGATGCATGTTTCAGAAAAGTGCACAACTGATTTGCTGTTCTTTGAGTTAGTTGCTCATGTCCATTGCACTGTAGATGTGTACGCACTTCAGTGTGTAGTTATCAATTTTTTCCCTATAGTCATACTCATGGTAGCAGCACAAATACTCTGTGCTTCCTCGTGCATGCCCAAAGCTATCCCAGTCCCCTCAGTCCCTTTCTACTGCCCTTAATGGTTCTTAGAGATCCCTTTTCTTGCTTTTGCAAGTCTTTTCATCTGGCATGTAAATAGTGTCTTTTAGTTTCCGAAGAATTAGTGTAGTTTAGTTAATGTAGCTTATAAAATAGATCTTATTTGTTTATATACATAAAATGTATGTACTGGTTGTGGGTGTTAGATGTGCACTACTTTTGGGTCTTAGGCATTATCTTTCCAGAAGAGTGGCTTATCAGGAACCTTTACCCCAGGCACGGGGTTCATGATGTGCTGCTCACCACTGCTTGGGTTCCCCAACTAGACTCCAGCTGCTGGCCTGACTGGGACCCCAGGGGAAGGAGGAGGTGTGGGAGTGAAGAGTGGAAACTTTAGCTCGGTTCCAGCACCCTTGGTTGTGAGGTATTAAATTAAATCAGGGAAATGGTACGTTGGCGTTGACTGACAGTCCAACAGCCATGAATTGGGTCAGTCGTCACGAGTGGTCTGTCAGCCCAGATATGGCATGGACCATTTTTCATCTCTGGGAAGCTATGCAAATGGACCTGTTTGCAGTAAAAGGCAGCAGAAAGTGTCACTAGTTCTGCTATTGGGCAGGCCACAGTCCAGGTTAATTGATGGACAGTTTTCTGCGGCTGTGGTCAAAGTATCTCATGTATATTTTTCCATATATCTCTTCTGTCCAGAGGTTTAAGCAAGATCCAGAATGACAAGGCCCATTTTACACTGATTTCTTCAGTATGGTCTGGTGAACACTGATTTTCAGAGCTCTTAGGACTATCAGTCGGTCTCCGTCACTCCTGCTTCATTCAGACTTGATATCACAAACTCAGTCCGAGCTTCAGGCTGTTCACCTGAAGTCTTCATGGTTAACATTGGTGGAGAAGTTCAGAATGTTCTGTTGAATAGAAGAAAATTATCGGCTAGACCTACTTATCTGGCTAAACAGGAGATTTTCCATTTGGTCCTAACTAAAGAGGATACCCAGTCTTCATTTCTGTTCCATGTGTGCTGAATTATCTTCTGTCCCTGAAACATGAAAAATTGTCACTTAGCTCAATCACAGTACACTTAGCAGCTATATTGGCATTCATAAGCACATAAGAATGGCCGTACTGGGTCAGACCAAAGGTCCATCTAGCCCAGTATCCTGTCTGCCGACAGTGGCCAGCACCAGGTGCCCCGGAGAGTGTGGACCGAAGACAATGATCAAGCAATTTGTCTCCTGCCATCCCTCTCCAGCCTCTGACAAACAGAGGCCAAGGACACCATTTTATCCCCTGGCTAATAGCCTTTTATGGACCTAACCTCCATGAAATTATCTAGCTTCTCTTTAAACTCTGTTATAGTCCTAGCCTTCACAGCCTCCTCTGGCAAGGAGTTCCACAGGCTGACTACACACTGTGTGAAGAAGAACTTTCTTTTATTAGTTTTAAACCTGCTACCCATTAATTTCATTTGGGGTCCTCCACTTCTTCTATTATGGGAACTAATAAATAACTTTTCTTTATCGGCCCTCTCCACACTACTCATGATTTTATATACCTCTATCATATCCCCCCTCAGTCTCCTCTTTTCTAAACTGAAAAGTCCCAGTCGCTTTAACCTCTCTTCACATGGGACCTGTTCCAAACCCCTAATCATTTTAGTTGCCCTTTTCTGAACCCTTTTCAAGGCCAAAATATCTTTTTTGAGGTGAGGACACCACATCTGTACACAGTATTCAAGATGTGGGCGTACCATAGTTTTATACAGGGGCAGTAAGATATCCTGTGTCTTATTTTCTATCCCTTTCTTAATAATTCCTAGCATCCTATTTGCCTTTTTGATCGCCGCTGCACTCTGTGTGGAAGTTTTCAGAGAACTGTCCTCGATAACTCCAAGATCTCTTTCCTGACTTGTCATAGCCAAATTAGCCCCCATCATACTGTATGTATAGTTGGGGTTATTTTTCCCGATGTGCATTACTTTCCACTTATCCACATTAAATTTCATTTGCCATTTTGTTGCCCAATCACTCAGTTTGGTGAGATCTTCTTGGAGTCCCTCACTGTCTGCTTCTGTCTTGACTATCCTGAACAGTTTGGTATCATCTGCAAACTTTACTACCTCACTGCTTACCCCTTTCTCCAGATCCTTTATGAATAAGTTGAAAAGGATTGGTCCCAGGACTGACCCTTGGGGGACACTACTAGTTACCCCTCTCCATTCTGAAAATTTACCATTTATTCCTACCCTTTGTTTCCTGTCTTTTAACCAGTTCTCAATCCAAGAAAGGACCTTCCCTCTTATCCCATGGCCATGTAATTTACACAAGAGCCTTTGGTGAGGGACCTTGTCAAAGGCTTTCTGAAAATCTTATATATACTATATCTACTGGATCCCCCTTGTCTGCATGTTTGTTAACCCCTTCAAAGAACTCTAATAGATTAGTAAGACAGGATTTCCCTTTACAGAAACCATATTGACTTTTGTCCAACAAATTATGTTCTTCTACATGCTTCACGATTTTATTCTTTACTATTGTTTCGACTAATTTGCCAGGTACTGAAGTTAGACTTACCGGTCTGTAATTGCCCGGATTACCTCTAGAGCCCTTTTTAAATATTGGTGTCACGTTGGCTACCTTCCAGTCATTAGGTACGGAAGCCGATTTAAGGGATAGGTTACAAACCACAGATAATAGCTCAGCAATTTCCCATTTGAGTTCTTTTAGAACCCTTGGATGAATGCCATCCGGTCCCGGAAATTTGTTGACATTAAGTTTTTCTATTTGCTCCAAAACCTCCTCTAATGACACTTCAATCCGGGACAGTTCCTCAGATTCATCACCCACAAAGGACGGTACAGATTTGGGAATCTCCCCAACGTCCTCAGCCATGAAGACCAAAGCAAAGAAATAATTTAGTTTCTCCGCAATGGCTTTATCGTCCTTGATTACTCCTTTTATAGCTGGATCATCTAGGGGGCCCACTGGTTTTTTAGCAGGCTTCCTGTTTCTAATGTACTTAAAAAACATTTTGTTATTTCTTTTTGAGTTTTTGGCTAGCTGTTCCTCAAAATCTTTTTTTACTTTTCTTATTACATTTTTACCCTTGATTTGACAGTGCTTATAGAATCATAGAATCATAGGACTGGAAGGGACCTCGAGAGGTCATCGAGACCAGCCCCCCGCCCTCAAGGCAGGACCAAGCTCCATCTACACCATCCCTGACAGATGTCTATCTAACCTGTTCTTAAATATCTCCAGAGAGGGAGATTCCACCACCTCCCTTGGCAATTTATTCCAATATTTGACCACCCTGACAGGAATTTTTTCCTAATGTCCAATCTAAACCTCCCTTGCTGCACTTTAAGCCCATTACTCCTTGTCCTGTCCTCAGAAACCAAGAGGAACACATTTTCTCCTTCCTCCTTGTGACACCCTTTTAGATATTTGAAAACCGCTATCATGTCCCCCCTTAATCTTCTTTTTTCCAAACTGTTCCTTTCTATTTATCTCACTAGGATTGGACTTCCACTTCTTAAAAGATACCTTTTTGTCCCTCACTGGTTCTTTTACATGATGGTTAAGCCACGGTGACTCTTTTTAGGTCTCTTGCTATGTTTTTTAATTTGGGGTATACATTTAAGTTGGGCCTCTATTATGGTGTCTTTAAAAAGTTTCCATGCAGCTTTCAGGAATTTGGCTCTAGTCACTGTGCCTTTTAATTTCTGTTAAACTAACCTCCTCATTTTTGGGTAATTCCCCTTTTTGAAAATAAATGCCAGGGTGCTGGACTGCTGAGGTGTTCTTCCCACCACAGGAATGTTGAATGTTATTATATTATTGTCACTATTACCAAGCGGTCCTGTAACGGTTATTTCCTGGACCTGATCCTGCGCTCCACTCAGGACTAAATCGAGAATTGCCTCTCCCCTTGTGGGTTCCTGCACCAGCTGCTCCAAGAAGCAGTCATTTAAGCCATTGATAAATTTTATCTCCGCTTCTCTTCCTGAGGTGACATGTATCCAGTCAATATGGGGGTAATTAAAATCTCCCATTATTATAGAGTTCTTTATTTTGGTATCCTCTCTAATCTCCCTCAGCATTTCAATGTCAGTATCGCTGTCCCGGTCAGGTGGTCGGTAATATATCCCTACTGCTAATTTCTTATTATTGGAGCATGGAATTACTATTCATAGCGATTCTATGGAACATGTTGATTCACTTAATATTTTTGTTTCATTTGATTCTACATTATCTTTCACATACACTGCCACTCCGCCACCCACCCGGCCTGCTCTATCCTTTCGATATATTTTATATCCTGGTATGATTGTGTCCCACAGATTTTCCTCGTTCTACCAGGTTTCAGTGATGCCTATTATGTTAATCTCCTTATTTAATACAAGGTACTCTAGTTCACCCATCTTATTAGTCAGACTCCTAGCATTTGTGTAGAAGCACTTTAAAAATTTGCCACTGCCCTTCCCTGATGCATTTGATTCCTTTGTATGTGGTTGTTTGTGTGCTCTGGCCCATGGTTTGCCCTCTCCCCTCCTCTCTTTCTGACTACATCTTAGAGAATCTCTATCAATGGATTCTCCTCTAAGAGAAGTCTCCCTCCGATTTATGTGCATCTCCACACCAATCGGCTTTCCCCCATCTCTTAGTTTAAAAACTGCTCTACAGCCTTTTTAATGTTTCCACCCTGGTTTAGGTGGAGCCCATCCTTCCTGTATAGGCTCCCCCTTTCCCAAAAGTGTTCCCAGTTCCTAATAAATCTAAACCCCTCTTCCCTACACTATCGTCTCATCCACACATTGAGACTCTGAAGCTCTGCCTGCCTACGTGGCCCTGTGTGTGGAACTGGAAGCATTTCCAAGAATGCCACCATAGAGGTCCTGGATTTCAGTCTCTTTCCTAGCAGCCTAAATTTGGCCTCCAGGACATCTCTCCTACCCTTCCCTACGTCATTGGTACCTACATGTACCACGACCACCGGCTCCTTCCCAGCACTACACATAAGTCTATCTAGATGCCTCGAGAGATCCACAACCTTCGCACCAGGCAGGCAAGTGACCATACGGTTCTCCCGGTCATCACAAATCCAACTATGTTTCTAACGATCGAATCACCCACTACTAACACCTGCCTCTTCCTAACTGGCATTCCCTCTCCCTCAGAGGTATCCTCAGTGTGAGAGGATACCGCAACATCCTCTGGGAGGAGGGTCCCAACTTCAGGATGGTTTCGCTCTGCTCCCATTGAATGCTCTGTTACCTTGACTTTCATCCTCCTTAAGAGCACTGGGGCTCTCAGACTGGAGGTGGGACAGTACTACAGTGTCCCAGAAAGTCTCATCAACATATCTCTCTACCTCCCTTAGCTCCTCCAGTTCAGCCACCCTGGCCTCCAAAGCCTGAACTCGGTCTCTGAGGTTTAGGCGCTCCTTGCAACGGGTGCACACATATGCCACCCGCCCACAGGGCAGGTAATCATACATGTTACATTCGATGCAATAAACAGGATAGCCCCCACTCTGCTGCTGGGCTTCTGCCTCCATTTTTCTAATGAATAAGTTTAAGTATAAACTGGGATTCTTTTTAAATCTCTGGAATATAGATTATTATAAGAGTTATGTTTTAAAGAAGGTCAGAAGTCACTAGTGCCCTCTAACCTCCCCCTCTCCTAACTCCCTGTTAGCTGTTCCTGTTCGCAAACTTCCTGGTCGCTGAGTCACAGGCTTATATTGCTCTGGCAGCCCTTCCCCCTGACTGAGGCTTAGCCAATTAACAGAGGCTTTTAGATTTCAAACCTTTTAGAAGCTCCTTCAAACAAACAAACATAAACCAACCAAACAGACAAACACAAGCTCAGCACACAGCAAATAACTCCCCCCCCCCCACCACACAAACACACACTCCAGACAGCCACTTACCACAAGGGTCCCGTTTTTACTCCTCTTTTACCTGGAGAACTCCCTCTCCAAACTCCCTGTTAGCTGTTCCTGTTCGCTGTTCCATTTACCTATTCTTTTTTCCCCCCAACACAATTTTCAAAGATTTTAAAGGTATTGGATAGGCTATTGTTACACTTACAGAACCCTATTCCAGCCCTCCCCCAAACCTAAATCTCATCTTAATAAAGCTGATGCCCACCACTCACACTTGAGCCTCTTGCGACCTGCTCTATTGTAGCTTTCAATGAAGATAGCCTTTTTAGTAGCCATTTGCCAGGAGATTGGGGGAGTTGAGTGCACTAATATTAAGATATCTGAATGTGGATTTGCATGGAAAGCCTTCCTTCATCCTCAACCAAATTTTCTTCATAAAATTTTCTTACCAAAGCCTCATGGTAATAAGCGTGAATAGAGACTGCACACCTCAGATGTTAGAAGAGCTTTAGAATTCTATCTGGAACAGACTAAACCTTTCAGATTTTCTACTCAATTATTTGTTCTATTTGTGGACAGAATGAGAGGAAGTTTTATTCCATTCAAAGAATGTTTGTTTTTGATATCCTGTTATATTTGCCTGTGTTACCAGTTGGCTAGTGTGAAGTCACCTGATAGAGGGCCATCACATCACATGGTTTGCTTCTTGCTGTGCACTGTCTCTAAACAATAGATAGACGATATTTATTAAATTTAGACCTGTAGTCTTACAGGACATGTTCAACTAGACTTCAAAGCCACCTCCATTTTGGGGTGTATATGAGTTACCTGCAGTGAGTGGGTGGATATGTGCAGTCACTTGAAGAGTAAGAAGAAACTGTAATTGTTCTTTGAAATGTTTTGTACACATCCATTCTACAACCTGCCCTTGTTTCTTGTCTATTACTATCTTCCAGTAGGAAGGAACTTAGTGCGATCAGTGATGGCTCCATCCTTTATGCCCTCATGCACTGTGTGAGGCAGGAGAGATATTTATGCCACCCTGACAGGTACTACTAAGAAAGATACTCTCCAACTCTGAACTGGAGGACTCTCAGGGTATGTCTAGACTACATGGCTCCATCGATGGAGCCATGTAAACTAGTTTACCTGGCATAGGCAAAGAAGCGGGGATTTAAATAATCCCTGCTTCATTAAAATAAACATGGCTGCCGCGCTGTGCTGACGATCAGCTGATCCGGCACAGTGCGATAGTCTAGACGTGGATCGGTCGGCTGGGGAAGCCTTTGCTGACCGATCCTGTAAGCCTCGTTTCATGAGGCATAAGGGATTGGTCGGCAAAGGCTTCCCCAGCCGACCAATCTGCGTCTAGACTACCGCGCTGTGCTGGATCAGCTGATCGTCAGCACAACGCGGCGGCCATGTTTATTTTAATGAAGCTTCTTTGCCTATGCCGGGTAAACTAGTTTACATGGCTCCATCGATGGAGCCATGTAGTCTAGACATACCCTCACATTGTCAGTAGGATGGATGTGTGCTACAGTTACAGAAAGATTAGTAACAATTACTTCTGAAAATATTCCCAATCCTTTTTCATTGAAAATATTCCCAATCCTTTTTCACCTAAGGCATAAGTGTAGACTATTGGGAGATGGATAATTTGTGATTTTCATCTGTGCTGGTGTAAATAAGGAATAATTCCTTTCATGTTCATGGAATTAAAACAATGCACAATTTATGTTAGAATACAGAGTTGGCATCTGAATCACATGTACAAAGCTAGCCAGGTTAGTTAAACTATTCATTGTCTGCCTCCATAAAATGCTTCTTGTAGCTCTCAGTTAGTTATTTCCCTCTATATACTTCAGAATATTGTTAGTGGAAAATGATTACTACTTTCCATCCCAAACTTGAAATGCCCATTTATAAACAATACAACGTGAAAGCTACATTAGAATGTTAATTTACATTTTAAACCTTGTTACTGTTTGGAGTCAGAAAATCTGCATTCTGGGTAGGCTGATTAATATTGAGCTTGACTTCAACTTTAAAAAAAACAAACAGAAAGCTAATTTTGCTGTAGTCTAGCTATATTGGGCAGTTTTATAGAATCAACTTCACTTTATTGTGTTCCTGTTTGTCACTATCTAATATATTCCTTGTGTGCCTTTGTTTCAATTCCTCTCACCCAATTTCTTTTCTGCTTCAATGTTTTTGATGGAAAATTACAATAGCTCTGTGTGCTTTAGCTGTAGTGCACCATCATCACAACATATCAGCTTCTCAGCAGATTTGTTATTGTTTCCCATACAGTAAAGAGAAACAGAATGAACATTTTGTTAGGTTTTCAGGGCTTGCTAGCATTGGTACAGTCAGCAAATAATGGAATTATCCAAAGCATCACTAATCTCTCACTCGTTAGACAGGAAAGCATTTTGAGAAATATTGGTTATTTTAAAATATCATTGTGTAGCTCTGGTATTTGTACTTATCTGTATATAATACAGTTAATAATCAAATCCATGGCTAGCAAAGAAGCAGTAGAGAAGTGAAAAAATGACCCAGTGAGAATACTGTATTTCTTGAAAAGCTTCCATAAAGAGGATCAGTTTCATGCATCTTAGAGGAGTGGAAAACATTTCGAGACAGTTTGTTAGAAAACAGGAATCCCACTGATATTTACCCTGATACAGAATTGCTGATTGAACATGGGCATGCACCAAACCAAACAGCTGAGCAGCTTTCTGTCGTGGTAGCTAGGCACTTTGTAGTATAAATAGGAGAGGCTTACTCTCAAATAGGGACCAGTTAAATCCAAAGTCATTCTATCAGAACCATGGATGATTCATGATGCAAGAAGTGAACTGTGTACAGAAATTTGCAACATTTTATGTGAATAACTATTCACAAAGCATAAACTGAACCTCTCCTGCCAGTGTGAAGTGGTTTTTTTTTGGGGGGGGGGGGGGTTAGGGAGATTGAAATCTTTGTATTTCTTTTACAACATTTTGAGCTAGTCAAAATCATGTCAGGGCACATTTTGCAAAAATAAAATATGTAAAGAAAAATGGAGCAAGTGGTCCTCTTCCCTCTTTGTCTGTTTTTAGGGACTCTAATTTTTCATGGGTCCAGTTCTGTTTCTTTCATAAGAAATGCCTGTCCAATGAGAAGTTTTACAACATATCCTGAAGTTTGCAGGGATTCTCCAATATTCTGTACAGAGGGTGTTTCAGGGAGAGGAAACCAAGTTCCCCATCAGAATAATATGTAAACTATCTTTGAACAGACATTTCATAACAGACGGATTTACTGATTCTCTTGAGGTATTAAAATCTCTAGTTTTAGAAATAATAGTCATTGCCAACTTGAAAATGTGTTTTGGGGGACAGGAGCAGATGGACCTTAACAGCTGGAGAGTAAGTGTTCTCCAGTGCAGGACCCAGCTGCAGTATCTGAAAAAGAATCCTATCCTATCCTATCCTATAGACAGTCTCAAGAACAGCTCTCTAGGGAACAATCTTGTGCAACTGAAATGGATATGCTCCCACACATTTAGTAGCACTCTAATGGAAAATGTATACTGTATCTTAAAATTGAAATTATTTCTCTACAAAACCTCTGGAAGACTATTGGTCTATGTTCTTCTGGGGGGAAAATGCTGTCCAAAGGTAGAATATACAAGCATACTCTTAATTATTATTTGTAGTCAGATAGGATTATTGTTTTCTGCATGCCACCTCAACATCAAAAACAAAACAAAAAAGTCCCCCCCCAAAACACAACTACTGCTTTGATCACCCTATTAAAAATAATTGTTCCCAAAACATTTGTTAGAATCTCATACTGGATGATCTTTATAGCTCTAATAGATGTTTCATTGCACTTTCAAATAAGTGGAAAGAGTGCCACTGTTACGAAATTCAAAATATAGAAGCAATCAGTGTGAAGATTTAGGTGCACAAAGACTACTCCTTTCAAAATAGCAACTAAGCCTTTTTAATCTTTAATGTGACTGTAATCTGAATTTAACTTTTTAAAATGAGGACCCAAACTTTCTGCAGCAATAGGTTCACTGAATCTATCTGTATTTGCTGGAAATCCTTGAGCTTGGTTGTAGTTAATACTTCAGTGAAGAGAGCATATAGTGAGCAAATGTATTTCCTTTTTTTTTCATTATTCTGAATAGAATGAGCTGTAGGTAAAATACTCTTATGATAAAGTGTAATGTCACATTTTAAAAGTAATGTATTATTGTACATGTTGGATGCTTTATCTTTTGTAAAGTGTTTCTGTCCACATCAACATGTCACTACTATTTTTCTTGGTATTTTTATGTGAGCATGTATGATTCCCCTTTGTGTTCCATAGTCTCCTGGTGCTGGATACTTCCTACAACAAAACCCGTGGTGTTCTTTGATTTTATTTTGGGGGCATAAATATTTAAGATTACAAATTTAGAAGATCCATCCTGATCACGGGTTTAATCTTTTTCTTTGTAATTTATCAGTCTTATTTTTTAAATTTGTTTAACCTTCAAAATGCATCTCTTTTCTTGGCCACATTACTTATAAATTCTTACCCATTCTTTGACACTGTGGAGTCTTCTTTTTTTTTTTACCTCTTTTTCTTTTCATAATGGAAAAATAATCACTGGCCCTCTCCTGCCTGCAAGCAAATGGAATGCAGACATCCTTTTTAAAGCGCAACAACTAGTTCCTTTGATGGCTGCTATCTATAGACTCTGGCTTGGAGGCATAACTTCTGTGTGCATACATTCTGCAGTGTTTTTTGATTTTCATGCCTGTGCCAGACAAGCAGCAACAGTAGCAATTTTTGTAGCTCAGCATCTTTTTTATTATTGTGTGCCCCTTCTTTTTGCAATATGAAAAGCCATATTCAGATTCAGGGTTTGCTGCTAACTGTATTTTAAGAGTAGTTGCTCACCCATCATCTGGGAAAGGCTTTACTTATTCTTTTCTAATTGAGGACTCATGCTAAGGGGGCTGTCACCTCCTAGTAACCAACAGTATTAGGCCAATCTTGATGGAGTTGCGTGGATTTCACCCTTCACTTATTTTTGGTTTTATTTCTCTGTGTGTACTCCCTGAGGCCTTCAATCTTGTCAGTTGCATGCATTGCACTTCCAGCATGACTGGAAGAGTAAGAAAGATATGGTCAGCTTTCTGCAAAACTGATAACTATGACATTCCTTGGACTGGCTTTTGGAAATGCTGTGGAGTAAGAAAACTGCCACCTTTCTTCTACATGCCTGAGATGGAGAATTTTATGTATGGTCATTTATATTTAAGGTAGTAGCATAATACTGTAACTAGTTTTTGAATGTACATATGGATTAGCTCTATACTATGTTAATTAAATGTCTTCTTGCAGTTAGGCTGGGACATGCATTTACAGTTAGGATTTTTATTTCTGCAACATCTGCATCCTAACACAATTACATTAGAACTGTTTAAAACACTAGCAGAACCAAATTAATTGTTTATTAAAAATATAAACCATAGTTGCCATGCCATTTTATATAATTGCAATTATAGTGAAATAAGAGCCACGTTGAGGAATAAAAGCAGAAATTAATGAAAACAACATGGATATTTAAATAAGATTGTCAATTACTTTAGCCATACCTGATAGAAACAATATAAAAATGTGGGATATGAGCAGACCATATGGACTAGTATAAACCCATTTCAGTCTATAATGTCAAATTATTTTTTCACTTAAAAATATATAAAATATTCTGTACACTGTTCTATTGATGGTGGTAAAAGCTTTTTGAAAACTACTTCACAAGACAACTGACATTTAAGAAGCAGATATCCTCAAATGGTTTTCATAGTCCAGGTACAAGTCCTTTGATTTCTCTAATATTTCATTTTTGACAAAATTATGTTGTGAATTCTCCTTTACCAAGTGCTATGTGTTATCTGGAAAATTTATAGAAATGTTTAAATTTACTTTATTTTTTAAGTAAAAAAATAACCCTCCAATTCCAGCCAAATGGATTTTAAACACAATGGTTCAAAAACACACATACAAAACCAACTTCCTGGCTGAGATGCTAAGCCAAGTTTTAGCCTAGAGCATAATTTTCATGGCTGAGTTATTGAAAACGATCATTCTTTGTAGTTCTTACTGTACTATTGGAATGTTTTGTTTACATTAAGCAAACTGTTTATATAAGTTAATATTCCTTATTGATAGAGAAATAAAGATGAACAGTATTTTGTGAAATTAATTATTGTAGGGAAAGCAATAATCATCTTATCCTTTTGAATGTGGACTTTTAAATCACACTCACACTTAAGATGTTGTTTTATTAGTACTTGTAATACATTACTTTTTTTCTGCCCTTGGTTTGGATTGGAAATGAAAGAACAGCTCTACCTGAAATAAAACAGCTTTCACTGAAATAAAATAATCTGAGTATGTATTACATTGCATGGAACAAAGGAGAGAACAAAAGTGATCAGAGTCATAAAGTTAATTAAATTCAAGTTTCATTTGTTTTAATGATACAGATACAGTAATTCCTTCTGCCCCTCTTCTGTTAGCTAATTATTACTAGAGTACCTACACATCTGTATTGGCAAAAATGAGCTGCGGATGTTGAGATCCACAGATATAAAGCAGATAGCTGCAAATTTGCAAGGTTCTAATAAAAAATTTGTATCCCCATATCTGCAAAAATGAGCTGCAGATATCTGCAACCACATCCCGTGGATATAAAGTGGATATTTGTGGATTTGCGGGACTCTATTATCACCATAAGCAGGAGATAAAGCTGAAATAAGAGTTTGTCGTCTTACTGAGATGATAGCAACTCTCTGCTTGACAATGTGAAATTATACATTTCTCAATCATAAGTTAATGTTGCAGCAGCCTGTGTGGCTGGCAGGTATCCTGTTTTCTGCCAGCATTGTTTAGTTGATAAAGAGCTACTTAAACACAGTGAACACTTGATATTTGGATTCAGTTATGTATGATTTTTGTTGTTGGAATTGTCTAAAAGTCAGCTTTAGATGAATGTTTGCTAGACCAGTGTACATTCCTTTCAGGGTTAGGTAAAAATAAATAATTAGATACCGTTACATTAATGTCAGTCCATAACACTTTTATAGCCATAAAAGCTTTTTACTTTCTCAGCTTGATCCAGTGCTCATCAGTGAATGGTTGGTGGAATCTGTTTGCTCTAGCAAGAGGGAAGCCTGGGGGATGTGAGTTAGAAAAAGGATGGGAACAACATAACAGAATAAAGCTGCAACCATCTACCCTAGTTCATATGAATGTTTTATACTGGATTACTCTGTGGATGTTAGTAATTTAAATGGGATATTATAATTACAGTAAAACTCCATTGGTCCGGCATCCAATGCTCCAGCACTCCTGATGGTCCGGCACCATCGGGAACCCGGAAGTGCTCGGGGCAGCCGGACAATTGGAGCTGCTCTGCGCCCGGCTTCCTCAATTCAGCCGCTGCTGAAACTGACCAGCAGCTGAATCGGAGACGCCGGGGGCAGAGCAGCTGGGGTGCTGCCGGGTTGGTCCCGCAGCGCCGAGGGGCGGCGCTACTGGACCAATCCGGCAGCACCCCAGCTGCTCTGCTGCAGGCGTCCCTGATTCAGCTGCTGCTGCTGAAATTAACCAGCAGCTGCTGAATCGGGGATGTCTGGGGCAGAGCCGGACTATCGGAAAGGGGGGCTATGAGGGGTCTGGGGTGGCAACCCCCCCACTGCACCCCACACCAGACCCCTGATAGCCTCCCCTTCTGATAGTTGGGCATATCTGATAATCCAGCACCCCCTGGGTCCTAAAGTTGCCGGATTATCGGAAGTTTACTGTATATTATATTCTACATGGTAGTCACTGCTATAAATTAGCCTCTAGTTTCTCCTTTTACATACATACCAAATTACTAAAAATGATATGGGACAGCATGTGACAATAGTTTTAAAAGTAGTGTGCAATTTTTGCTATACAAGTTAACAACAGTACTAACTCACAGAATTAATACAACTTCTAAGTAACCAGTTTATTTAAAATTCAAAAAATAGTTAGTTTGAAAATGTAAATTAATATTTTACAAGCATGGGAAATAATTGTTTGGGAGGAGAAATTAAAAATAATCTTTTATTATGTAGTTGAGCGGTGATTTTATAAAAATAGGTACTATATTGCGAACTTCGTTTTGAACTGAATTTATTAGCGATAAATAATCTTTTATTTCAGATCAAATTTGGTTTTTTTTCTTAAATTACATTTAAAAGTATTTCACTTTCAGTATACAGTAAAACTCCAATAGTCCGGCATTCAATTGTACGGTACTCCTGATAGTCTGGCATCAAAATGGCAAGAGCCTAGTAAGTGACCTTTGGCAAAAAATGAGTCACAAGGCAGCAGCGGTAGCAGCTGAATCGAGCGAAAAGGGTAAAAAAAGGGTTAAAAAAACTTAAACATTACAGTATACCGTATACAGTATGTACAATAAAAAGGGTTAAAACACTTTATATACAGTATATACTGTATACAGTGTGTATATATATAACCATCTTATAGTACCTCCTGATAGTCCGGCATATTTGATAATCTGGCACCACTTAGGTCCCAGAGGTTCCGGATTATTGGAAGTCCACTGTATCTGCTATAGAATTTCCATTTTGTGTCAACAGAATTCTGAAGAACTCCAGGATATCTGTAGTAAGTGCCATGCAAAAGAAAAATATGCCGTTATGATTGGTCAAGCTTGCTAGGTTTTCCAGTTGACCCAAGGGCATTTCTCTGTTTGTAACACAGTAACTTTTGATTAAACCAATTAAACAAGATTTTACATCCCTATTCAGAAGTCTATACTGAAAATGCGCCAAACTAGTACTGTATGGTCTTTTGAGACAATAAATGTGAACTGGATTTCCTAGGAAATCCTTGGGAATTTTCATTAAATTCTCTCTAACTTCTGTTATGCAAGAACCCATTCCTTTAAAGCTGTGCCCTGAGGATAGGGTAAGTGTCATGATTCTGGTTCTTGATGTGGGTTGGATGAACTTGTAAACATGGAGAAAAAATTGTTGTGCGTTTTGAAAGACTCAAGCATACCAGAGCCTGAAGTTAATGTTGGGGTGACCTCTGGTAAGCTTTGTAACATGTAGGTAGGTTCTTTTGCATGTGTTCTCTGTGATGCTTTTTCTTTAAGAATAAATATGGTTGTTTAGAAGGAGCTTTGTGGTAACTTGTAACTGCAAACAATCCACTGTGCATAGCCCGTTCAGAGAAAGCGAAGCAAAGATGCTGACCAGTTAGGTGGTCTGGTGCTGGGGGAATATTGTAGTGTAAAGCAGGGAGGTGTGTAGCTTTAAAAGCCTGGTCAGCAAGGAATGAGATGTGACCAATTAAATTGGATTGACAGCTTCCGTCAGTGGAGCAGCACAAAGTGTACTTTGCAGATTAAGTGCCTAATTCCTGTTGACTTTCTGGTTTAGAAGGTTGTGTTACAGAAACTGTTGCAGTGTTCAAGGGAGAAGGATCCCAATGCCATTTTCCTTTTAAGGGCTCCTCTAATGGTCCTGCATCAGCTTCCCCAGAGTGTCATCTCTGAGCACAGTGGAGCTGAAGTAGGATTTTCAAGGGGACTCTTTTTTTAAGCATTTATGCCCAAGCTAATATGTAGTCATTAAAACCAGTCTGCATGTGGATTTTTGAACATTTTGATGAGACATAAATGGTAGCCTCAGGGCAAAACTTCTAAAGGGACCCCCTGTTGAATGCACACAGAAAGCAAGGAGCATTCATAACACATATTCCCTGAAACGTATCAAGTATAGGGTTCAAACTCTCAGTGCACAGGAAAGGGGTCATGTTCTGCAGCCACAAATTGTCATCAGGAGCCACTCCCTAGTCCTCCCCCTTTTTGCTCACTGTGGATGTCACCAACAATCCTACCTCTCACTCAGCCCCATAACCTGGGGTCATCTGAGTCAGACCTCTCCAAATTCTCTTACCTAGGCTACATCTACGTTTTGAAGATTCTTTCTGCATAACATCACTGATATAACCTTTACTATCCTTCAACATAGCTAAAACTCTCATCTAGTCTCCCATTATCTCATGCCCAGATTACTGCAGCTCTTGACAAATCTCGTCTTTCTCTGTTTATATCCCTTCAGAATGCTGCTGCTGCCAAGATCATTTTCCTAGCCCATTGGTTTGACCATGTCACCCCTCTCTTTGCGTGCCTCCACTGGCTCATCATGTGAATCATAAGCCACCTGTCTTCACTTTCAATGCCCTTCATGGTCTAGCTCTACCCTACCATATCTCATTCAGTGTCAAAGGGGCAACTTCCACCTCTAGTTGGCCCATGACCCCAGCATCCGTAGCCCACTTGTTACATTTTCAAATAAGCACTTTTGGGTTTCTTTCTATGCTCAGGTGCTAGTGTTCTGAGATTATTACCTATCATTCTGAGCAATATTCCCTTATACAATATCTCTTGTATTCCCTTATTGGTCTGTCTTTATCAAACTGTTGTCTTTTGTTTTATACTTAGATTATAAGCTTGTTGGGGCAGGAACTGTCTCCCTTCTACAGTGCCCAGCATAATGGGGTCCTAACCCATACTGCTGTGGTACAGTTAGTGGCAAAGATAGATGAAATAGGTAAAGGAACAACAATACGGTTCTTTCAACATTAAATTTGGTGTGCTGTATGGTAACTTCTTTTGGCTTACTTTTCAGGCACCTATTTTGTATCAGGATAGTGTTGATACTTCTGTTTTCTGTATTTGCTTTTTGCAGCATCATTTATCTGGACTAGATAAATTCCTCCAAGGAGGAATCCTAAAGCAGATACTTTAAAATATTAGATTTATCTGAATTTCCCTAGTCCTCAGAAGTACCATATTCCTAGATCCTTGCAAATCCATGGATATCTACTTTATATCAGTGGGTATCTGTGGCTCATTTTTGCAGATATGTATACAAATTTTGTATATAGAATCCTACAAATTTGTGAATATCTGTTTTATAACCATGGGTATCCACATATGTGGATGCAAATATCCGTGGCTCCAATTCGCAGATACAGATGTGGATACAGATGTTGTATCTGCACAGATCTCTATTCCTTTCTTGGTTTTTATTTGTAGAAAGCAGTCAAGGGAGGTATTTGGTGCTACAGAGGATGGGGAATCTTTTGTCTAAGGATTAACTTGTTGGAAGCACAGCTAATACTAGGGATGACGTCAGCGGAATATTTCCGAGCAAGCAGTAACAGAATAATGAAACAAGGGACTACAATATACCCAGTCCTAAACTAGTGAACATAATTTGTTACAGTAGGTATGACCTTTCCTTTATTTAACAGAAAATGTGCCTTTTTAAAGTGCTAAAATGCTGAATTGAAACTTAGTTTCTACATTTCTTTAGGATTTATAGTGGCATTCAGCACCTTTTTTACTATTAATTTTGTGTGGAACATACCATATAGCTGTCTTCTCTCCATCAAGAAATTCAAAGCTGCAGTTTTTCATAAACAAAATACTAAGTGTGTTTTTATAATTGAGACATTTCCTGCTAAGGTTATTGCTGTTTCTCTTTGAAAGTTGACTCTAGACCGCTGCATGCTAAAAGCTGGGGAAATGAGGGGGGGGGAATCAACAAACAGTTATTTAGACTCACTGTGTGCCAAAATATGCATATTTTAAGATCATATCTTGTTTGGCAATACTTCTAACATCAGGGGCCTATCTATCTATCTATCTATCTATCTATCTATCTATCTATCTATCTATCTATCTATCTATCTATCTATCTATCTATCTATCTATCTATCTATCTATTGTTAAAGTTATTGGATTACATAGGGAAAGACAAACATTTCTAACATGATTTTTGGCTAGCAGCTTTATGAAGTTTATAGATTTGCTATAATTTAGTGTAGATGCTTAGATATATTGTCTTATTTAAAACATTTTAATAGCCCAGTAATGACTAGTTGTTAACAGGTAGGCTGTAAAAATAAATCTGTACCTGGTGTATCATTAAGAGCACCCCAATGTCTGAAGGCAAGAGATTCCCTAGTATTAAAAATTATAAATAAGTGCTGGCAATATGTTCTTAAAATAGTTAGGGCTTAAGGCGGTGATTTTCAAACTATGGGTCGTGACCCAGTACTGGGACATGGAATGCCAGGCACTGGGTCTCATTGCTGCAGGGTGATCACTGGGGTGCTAAGGCAGGCTTCCTGCCCATCCTGGCATCGCAGACTGTGCTACACCCCAAAAATGGCCAGCAACAGGGAAGTGAGGGAAGAAGGCATAGGGCTCTGACGCTGCCCTAGCCTTAAGCACCAGCTCCACACTAGGGATGGGAAGGTCTAGTTGACTAGTCACTTCCCCCCACTTTGCTGCCTCTATTATATAGAGGCAGCAAGGGGGAGGAAGAAGTGGGGGTACTTAAAGCGGCAGCGCCACTTGAAATCTGGGGCCAGACCGCGGGCTGCACGTGGCATTTCAAAGTGGCAGCGCTGAGTGGAGCCTCGGGTCAGCTGAGGAGCCCCCAGCTAACCCGGGCTCTGTGCGGCACTGCTGCTTTGAAATGCTGCAGGGAGCCCAGGGTCTGGTTCCTTGCAGCGTTTCAAAGTGTCATTGCCACATGGAGCCTGGGGTTTGCGGGGGAGCCCCCCCCCCCCCACAATGACCCTGGGCTCCACCCTGCACTTTCACCTTTGAAGTGTAGCAACAGCCTTAGAACTGTTGCTACACTTCAAAGGCAGAGGCACCCTATGGACTAATCGAATAGTTGATGCAAAATGCATCAACTATTCGATTTAGTCAGTTACCCAATACTTAAGGAAGCCTGCCTTACCACCCTTGCTGAACCACTGACAGCGAGCCACTCAAGTTGCCTGCCACAGCCCTGACCTCCCCTCCAAGCTGGAGCCCCCTCTTCCAGCCCAAAGCTCTCATCCTCAGCCCCATCCCGGAGTTCACACTGTAGTCAAATTATGTTGGGTTATGGGCATCAACAATTTTCTTCAACTGGGTCATAAGAAAAAAAAGTTTGAAAACCACTGGCTTAAGGCATCCTGCCCTACACAAAGGAATGTGATTCTGCCCGCTTGAATATGCATCCCGTGTAAATTGAGCAAATGGAAACCATGCAAATTCATTTACATAAAACGTAACCAAACCCATCATACTAGTGAGCGAGCTAATCGCTTAGCTGTCCTAACAGGAGGAATATGCAGAAATTAGCATGGAGTTAGCTCTTTCATGGACACAGCAAACTGAGCCCCCAGGAGGACTTCCTGAGTTTGAAAACAAAGATAAAACTTTGAGGATATAAGCAGAGAGAGAGCAGTTTTGACAGAATTTGCCTGAAGAGACCAAAAAAGCAAGCACTTTGAACTCTATTGGAACCTGACTAAGAACTGGCCAGGTTCTGGGACTTCAAGGGGCTGCTGGTCTCACTTTGCAAGGAGTAAGCAATCTGGTGGAAGCTAGGGTGAGGCCATTGTGCCACAAGCAGGTTTTTGGTGTCAGGGATTTGAGCCAAAGCTTGCAAGCATAGAAGCATCCACGAAGGGTTACGGGGCAGTAATTGACACAGCCCCTTACTATTTTGGGTGAATTTGCAAAGTTATCGCAGGTAGATTTGTCCTAAAAGTATAATCTCTCCATTTCTCAGGCAGAAGTTTGTCATGTATGGGGATGGATGTGTCTTTACAACTTTTGTTTCTGCTTACAAAACTATAGCTATTAAGCCACCCAAAAGTTTGGAAAACTGTGAATTTGCTGTTGAACAGTGTTAATTCTCTCCTTCCCCCATCCCTATTGTTTATTGCCCTAATCTTACTTTTTAGGCCATAGAATCATAGAATAATAGGACTGGAAGGGACCTCAAGAGGTCATCGAGTCCAGCCCCCCACCCTCAAGGCAGGACCAACCTCCGTCTACACCATCCCTGACAGATGTCTATCTAACCTGTTCTTAAATATCTCCAGAGAGGGAGATTCCACCACCTCCCTTGGCAATTTATTCCAATATTTGACCACCCTGACAGTTAGGAATTTTTTCCTAATGTCCAATCTAAATCTCCCCTGCTGCACTTTAAGCCCATTACTCCTTGTCCTGTCCTCAGAAACCAAGAGGAACAAATTTTCTCCTTCCTCCTTGTGACACCCTTTTAGATATTTGAAAACCGCTATCATGTCCCCCCTTAATCTTCTTTTTTCCAAACTAAACAAGCCCAGTTCATGAAGCCTGGCTTCATAGCAAAATGCAGGACAATGTAGCACTTTAAAGACTAACAAGATGGTTTATTAGATGATGAGCTTTCGTGGGCCAGACCCACTTCCTCAGATCAAATAGTGGAAGAAAATAGTCACAACCATATATACCAAAGGATACAATTAAAAAAAATGAACACATATGAAAAGGACAAATCACATTTCAGAACAGGAGGGAGATGCAGGGGGGGGAAAGGAAGGAAGGTAAAGTGTCTGTGAATTGATGATATTAGAGGTGGGGAGAGTGGGATGTTTGTGAGCTAATGGTATTAGAGGTGATAATTGGGGAAGCTATCTTGGTAATGGGTAAGATAGTTTGAGTGTTTGTTCATTTCTTCTTGGAGAGTGTAGAATTTTAACATGAATGACAGTTCAGAGGATTCCCTTTCAAGTGCAGATGTAAAAGGTCTTTGTAGCAGAATGCAGGTGGCTAAGTCATTTAGAGAGTGTCCTTTCTGGTTAAAATGGCAAGAAACTGTTTTTTCTTTGTGATCTTGTCTGATATCTGTTTTGTGGGCATTAATCCTTTGGCGAAGTGTCTGAGATGTTTGTCGTTTGGCATGACTTGTTCTTCACAAACCCATGCTGGCTATTCCCTATCACTTTATTACCTTCCAAGTGTTTGCATATGATTTTCTTAATTTCCTGCTCCATTATCTTCCCTGGGACAGACGTTAAACTGACCCGTCTGTAGTTTCCTGGGTTGTTCTTATTCCCCTTTTTATAGATGGGCACAATATTTGCCCTTTTTCAGTCTTCTGGAATCTCCCCTGTCTGCCATGATTTTTCAAAGATCATAGCTAAAGGCTCAGATACCTCCTCTATCAGTTCCTTGAGTATCCTGGGATGCATTTCATCAGGACCTGGTGACTTGCTGACCTCTAACTTTCCTAAGTGATTTTTAACTTGTTCTTTGTGTATCCTATCTTCTAAACTTACCCTCTCTCTGCTTGTATTCACTACGTTAGGTACACCTCCAGACTTCTCGGTGAAGACCGAAACAAAGAGGTCATTGAGCATCTCCGCCATTTCCAAGTTTCCTGTTACTGCTTCTCCCTCCTCACTAAGCAGTGGGCCTACCCTGTCCTTGGTCTTCCTCTTGCTTTTAATGTATTTATAAAAGGTCTTCTTGTTTCCCTTTATGCCTGTAACTAGTTTGATCTCATTTTGTGCCTTGGCCTTTCTAATCTTGCCCCTGCATTCCCGTGTTGCTTGCCTATATTCATCCTTTGTTGTTTGTCCTAGTTTCCATTTTTTATATGACTCCTTTTTTATTTTGAGATCATGCAAGATCTCTTTGTTAAGCCAAGCTGGTCTTTTGCCATATTTTCTATCTTTCCTACACAGTGGAATTGTTTGCTTTTGGGCCCTTAACAACGTCCCTTTGAAATACTTCCAACTCTCCTCAGTTGTTTTTCCCTTCAGTCTTGCTTCCCATGGGACTTTACCTACAAGTTCTCTGAGCTTATCAAAATCTGCCTTCCTGAAATCCATTACCTCAATTGTGCTGGTCTCCCTTCTACCTTCTACCTAGGCCATACATCTATACATCTGTGACTCTCAAATAGTTGAGTTAATAATTTACAGCAGATTGATGTATTCATATTATTTTAATCCCTCCCACCATCTGTCTTTCATCCAGGTGAAAAGATTGAGTCTGTTTATTTTTTTTCCACCTGTGAGTGCTTTTAGAACAATTAGATATTACCAGTCTGACAACATCCAAGGAAGCTGATCTCTTGAGCCATTTCAGAATGTACCTATTAACCCTGTAACTTCTTAAAGAAGCCTTTGTGTATAAGTCAACTGTGAAACATATTGTTGACAGACGAAGAAGAATGAATATGGATATATTCCCTGTGCCTCTGGTCAATGTCACTTTTCAGTCAATAGCACTACTGAGTTTTGTGATCTGGATTAATAGAATTTGGTGAAATTTTTGGACAAATTGTTTATTTGCTGAAAAGTTCAGTTTTGGCTGACCTAAAAGTAGTGAATTTGATTCACTTAGTTCCAGCTTGGAAAAGGCTTTTCAGGGAAAACATCAGAGAATTCTGTGTCCAACCTCTTTTCCCAACATTTAGCCAAGTGTTTTGAGCATGCGCATGTGAGTCCTGGGTTTGCATCCTCACTCTGGAGCAGGAAACTCTCTAGACTTTCCATTTTCCATATGAGCATCCTAAATACTAGGTCCGTGGTATCCCACCAGTTCTGAAGCAGTAGCTATAGCAAAATAGCCACATGTGTCTAGCATGTTGGACACCATGGTACTAGGCTATAGGTCATTCAGTCTCTCCTGTGCTGTTTCACTTGTATAAAAACAAATATTCAGCCACAGCTAACGAGAGTGAGAATGACTCCATAGCCTGGCGATAAGGCAATTATCTGGGTGGCAGGACAGATGTATTAAATCTTTCATCTGAATTAGGGAAGCAGGTTTTTCAAATCCATATCTATTTCCCAGGTGAATTAGGGTGGCAGGGGAGGGGAAAGAAATCTGAGTTCACGTTTCTTTTCCAGAGTAGCATTTCAAACTTGGGACTCCCACATTCCGGACAATTACCCTTATCACTGGGCTAAAGGTTATGGGAAGACAGGTTTTCACAAACTCTTTTCTGAATTTGGCGGCAAAATCCAGATATTTTAGGAATTGAACTGTGTGCGTGTTTTGGATAATCTGAAAAAAAATCTATTTATGAAGCTCTAATTGTAGCTGTACTGGAGGCGAATTACAGAAGTCTTTCCTTTTATAAAGGAGACATTTACAGTTTGCCAAAACAAGTACTTGGTGTTGCTAGGTATCTTGCTAATCACAATTGGTGTCCAGTGCTACTACAATTACTTTCAGTGTGAGTAGGTTTAATTTTGCGAAGGGTTGAGGTGCTGTTGGGCTTCTATATGGCTGTTGCTGTTAGAAAAGGGCATCATGGATGATATTGTTTGTGAAGATGACAATTCCTAACATGAAGAAAAAGCTAGTGTATGTGTTTATTTGAAGGCAGTCTGAGTTGATAAAGTAATTTATAATCTGGAAAAGTCCTTAAGAAGATGACTTCATTGTTGGGATAGGATTTTAAGAAACTGTTTCTTCTTTCAGAATTAACCTGCATCTGATTGTATCTTTCTCCTGGCATAACTCGAGTTCTGGTGATAGCTAGTTCTGAAGGGCATGTGATGTGCTATGGTGGAATGCCATTATGTCTGTGGTCCTGGCTACTGAGTGAACATAGTATCTCACTACAGCTTCCACCTATTGGCTGTACAGTGGGGGGAAGCACTAGAATTTTACTGGGTCCATGAGCTCATGGTTGTCTATCAGATAGAGGCAGCAACGGAGTGGGGGGAAGGAGAACCTAGCCTAGCGCTGCACAGCTGATTCTAGGATCAGCTGTGTAGCATTGCCCCTTTGAAACGCCAAGGTGGCATTTCAAATGGGCAGTGCTGCACAGCTGAGCCAGGGGTCAGCTGTGCGGCTGCCCCTTTGAAACACTAAGACAGTGTTCAAAGGGGCAGCGCTCCACAGCTGATCCCCATCTTAGCTGTGTGTGGAGCCTGGCTCCGGGTTCTGGGGAACTGCCGTGTGGAACCCACGGTCATCTGGGGAGTCCTCAACTGATCCCAGGTTCCGCTGAGTTGTCACACGGAGCCTGGGATCAGCTGGGAAGTCCCCAGCTCCACATATTATTTCAAAGTCCCGCTGAGGATTCTTGTACATTTCAGTGCTAGCACCCCCGCATGCAGCCCGGAGTTCTCGGGACTTCCTGCTGGCCCCAGGCTGTATGAGGAGTTCCGCATTCCTCCTTTGAAATGTACAAGAGCTCCTGCTGGAAGTGCCTGTCGACTAGTCAAGTAGTTGATGGAAATTCCATCGACTACTCAACTAGTAAATTACTTGATATTTAGCATTCTTAGTGTGTTAGCCATTTCTTTTATTTGAGGGGTAAGACTGACCATAGAGAAATTGGAGATTATTGATTTTTATCCCTTAAGGAAGGGAATTCTACAATGTGGGCCAGCTGCCAGGAAAGTTCTCTCCAGACCTGCAATGGTCTGACTTAAGATAAAATTTTAAACAGATTTTGTCAAATCAGTGCAAAAAGTTGTGTGATCTCTCTTATTTTGGTATAAACCAGTTTATTTTGGTTTAGCTTAAGTCAACTGGTTTAAATAAGCAGAAATATGTCACACTTTGGTGAAATAAATGTCTAGATTGGGTTGCGCAATGGTTGAAAACATTTAAATTGGTCCAATTTCCAAGTACAGACAAGGCTTTACTTGTACTATGGATCAGTATGGAATCAAAACCCTGTCTTCCTGAGTTCATGGGCATATTTGTATGTGGTATACAGATACCATACAATGCACTTTAGAAATTCATAGACACATTTCAGAATACATCTCATTTGTATCTTGCTCTCCATTATGAGCTGTTGTATCTTCTTCTCCATTATGAGCTGTTATATCTTCTATCTGCAGCATTTCTAAATGAACAGTGCATAGATATAAACAATAATTTAATCTTAAATTCAGCCCTAGGCTAAATATATTTAAAGAAGCTTATGTGTAATGGATCCATAAACAGATTTTGATGACTTAAAGTTTTTTTTAAATAATTTGCTATAGAAATGTAAGCTGCCCCTTTTCTCTTGCTAATTGTCATGGGAATACCAACGTTTGAAATGAGTCCTAGAATAAAACATTTTGAATAATTTAAATTGTATGACAACATAAATGTAGTATTGAAATGCAGTGTGAGCATAACCATGTTTTAGGTTATAATTAAAATACTACTTGTGGGGGTTTTAAATATTAATGTGCTTTTGAAAATTGGCTAGCTAAATCCATTATATACTTTCTCTCAGGTGTTGCTGTGTCATTTGTTGGAAGCTAAAAATAACATTGAATTACAAAAAGGGAAGCTTTCTTTTGTTGAAAGGTACAGAATTTATCTGAGATTCTGTTATCTGAGAGAATGAGGTCAGGTCTACACTGTAAACGTACATTGGTATTGCGATGTCATTTTGGGGTGTGAAAAATCCATGACCTTAGGGGTGCAATTACACCAACCTATCTATCCAGTGTAGATGGTACATAGCTGCCACCTCTCATGGAGCTGGATTTACTATGCCAATGGGAGAATACAAGTAAGATTTTTTTTTCTTTTATCAGATGACAATAGGTTTTGGTTTGTCAGTATTCTAAAGCTTGCCATAAACACACTTGCAAGCAGCTTACTAACAGATACATTTTGGTGTAATGGCTGTCATTTCATAGTTCTTAACTTGAATCTTTCCTCCTTTATTAAATGTTTCTTAGGTTACAAACGGGACTCCACCATCCCTGTCTACTCTGTGGCACCACTCTTTGCATTTTCTCTGTTAGGTCTCATAAGTTTTCCATCTTTAAGTAATATTTGAGAGAATAATTAGTCTTCGAGCAGTGTCCCGTGGGTGCTCCACTGTAGGTGTCGGACTTGTCCCAGCGCCGCAGATCGGAGATCTTTTTCAGCCGTAGTCCACCGGACCGCGCATGTGTGAAGCACGTCTCGTGCCTTTTCGCGGCGTTTGTGTACGCGCAGTCTGGCTCCCACCAGTTCCTTCTGACCAAACTCGGCCACAGGCAGAGTGAACCCCCTTTCCTCAGATTCCTGTCGGGATTGAGAGAGAGAGAAGTTAGTTAGTTAGTTACCCATTTAGTCGTAGTCTTCTGTTCCTATGGTTACAGTTACAGTTATATAGTTGAAAAAATAAATAATTCCTTGTAAATAGTTAGCTTATTTAGTATAATCACCTCAGACGAAAAGGGAGGACCATGCCCGGATCACCCGGCTTTAAAAAGTGTGGCACATGCCAAGAAGCAGTGCCCGCGTCTGATGGACACTCTCTTTGTATAAGGTGCCTCAGAGAGGGGCACATTCTGCAAAAATGTCCCCATTGCTCCAAACTCACTGCGCGAGCCAGGAAGGACAGGGAGAGGTGTCTATAAATGCTCCTTTTTGATAGAATAGTGGTAGAAATGTAGCCGTGTTAGTCTGGTGCAGCTGAAACAAAAAACAGGACTGTGTAGCATTTTAAAGACTAACAAGATGGTTTAATAGGTGATGAGCTTTCATGGGCCAGACCCACTTCCTGAGATCAAATAGTGGAAGAAAATTGTCACAACCATATATACCAAAGGATACAAATTAAAAAAATGAACACATATGAAAAGGACAGATCAAATTTCAGAACAGAAGAGGGATGAAGGGGGGGAAGTAAATGTCTGTGAGCTAATGATATTAGAGGTGATAATTGGGGAAGCTATCTTTGTAAGATAATTAGTGCCTTTTTTCAAATTAAAAGACTTCACTTCAAAGAGAATCCTCTGAACTGTCATTCATGCTTAAATTCGACACTTTACACTCAAATTTGAATAAAGATGCTAATTATCTTACCCATTACAAAGACAGCTTCCCCAATTAGTGGAGCCCTCGGAGCCCACATCTCTGCAGCCACCGTCTCCCAAGAAGACAAAGAAAAGATCTTCACCTTCTCAGTCTTTACCTCCAACACGAGTCAGCGTCGGAGACAAGCCAGGCACCTCAGGCATGTCCGCTTCACGCAGCCCTGATAAACTTAAACAGAGGCACAGTACATTGGCGCCGAATCTGTCGTTTTCTGGTTCCATGGCGCCCATGGCGCCGATTGCGCCATTGGTGCCACGTTCAGCACTGAGTGCTCCACTGGCACTGACACCATCTAAGGCACCGAGCCACTCGCTGATACCAATCGCCGCTTCGGCACCGACTGCCGCCTCGGCATCAACCGCCATCTCGGCACCCGCGGCACTGCATACGTACACAGCACCATCATACGAGGCACCGCAGGCCATGCCAACTGCGGGACCGACCACACACGACAGACGGCACCCTGTGCCCAGGGAAATCTTCACTCTGGCCTCATCCTCACCAGAACAATTCCCTGCTCACACCACCAGCTGCCAAAAGCACGGAAACTGCCAACTCCTTCCCCCACATGCGCTTCTCCTCAGAGCCGCCCTCACCTTCTCCGGCGCATTGAAGGCACTCATTGAGGCATTACACACAGCGAACTTATCGTTCCCCGCAAGTCTCACTTCACTACCACTACCAGTACTAATGCTCATCGGCTCCACTCATGCCAGGGGAAGATTGTGATCTCCCAGATCACCAACACTTTTCACCCACTCGGCATACCATGCAATGCACAAACGGGCATACTATACTAGGTCTCCACATAGGTCCCGTTACAACGATCGTTCACCAAGCTGCTATCATTATTACACTCGTCATTCCCACTCATCTTGCTGGGACACATTATCGCCTTCATCTCCTCACCGCTCACATTCCTCACCTGCTGAAGATCGTTTGTCTGCACTACCCTCAACAAGACTACCTGGTATTCCGCTTCCCGTAACCTCCACGTCACACACCCCGCATCACCAACAACCTCTTTCTAAACAGGGAGAATTACAAGGACAGTCACCCACTGACCAATCATCATCATCACCAGATGATGCAGTCTTTCAAGGTGACATTACCCCATTGGATGACCTTCGTCAGTTTCAAGAACTGTTTAAGAGGGTTGCAGACAAACAGTGTGTACAATAAAAACATCATCATTTGCTCAGGAATCTTCAACCATCACATCAAGCCAAAGTTGTACTACCGCTAGATGTTGCCAGCCTAGACATAGCGGATGATATATGGCAGGTGCCAGCATCGATTCCCACTATCAACAAAAAAGCAGACAAATATTTTGTTCCAGCGAAAGGCATGGAGTTCCTCTTCACCCATCCACAACCAAATTCACTGGTTGTGGATGCAGCTCAGGAGAGGGCAAAGGCTCCCCAACAAAAACCCAATGGTGCAGACGAGGACAGGAAACGTCTAGACCTGTTCAGCCGAAAGATGTATTCTTCGGTGATGCTGACCCCACGCATGACCTATTACGCAGCATTATTGGCCAACCATAACTTTGACAATTATGCAAAGTTGGTCTCACTCATGGAACACGTACCCAATACTAAGCGCAACATTCTTAAGGCAGGGGTCCAAGAAGGCTACGCAGCCTCCAGAAGAGCTCTGCATATAGCCCTGGACACAGTGGATACTGCAGCATGCACCACAGTCACCTCGGTGGTTATGTGCAGAGCATCATGGCTGCAACAGGCAGCTGTCCCAAAAGACCTCGTGTCTAAAGTCGAAGATCTCTCATTTGACAGGCAGTCTCTTTTTTGAGAAAACAGACCAAGTCCTTCACTCAGGCAAGGACTCCAGAACCATACTTAGAATCCTGGGGATATACACACCACCTTACCGGCGTAAGAGGTACACACTGTACCAGAAGCAAAGACCGTTCTCCCACCAAATGACCTCATATAGACCGCATGACCAGCAACACAACAAATAGCATCAGCTGAGAAAATGACCCCCACCAAAAGCATCTGGCCAGCACAACACCAGACAACAGGTTTGACGCTTTGGTCGAGGGACTCAGAACCATACTGCTCAACAACCATACTCATGCCACAGACGCTTTATTCCACCATCATCTAAGGCCTTTTCAACAATGATGGGCCCATGTTACCACTGACAGGTGGGTCCTTCAAACCATCGAACAAGGTAACATCATCCCATTCACATCACTGCCTCCTCCCTCCCCTCCCACCTTGTCCCTCTTCAGGGACCCATGTCACGAACCTCTGCTAAAACAAGAAGTACTTCGTCTACTGACCATTGGAGCAATAGAGAAAGTTCCAGAAGAGTTCAGGGGCAGGGTTTTTTTTCCCGATACTTCTTATCCGAGAAAGTTGGGAGGTTGGAGGCTGATTCTAGACCTCCAAGGCTTAAATCGATATCTTCGAAAGCAATGTTTCCGGATGGCTACCCTAGCTACGATCATCCCGGCACTACACAGTGGATATTAGTTCATATCCCTCGATTTGAAGGATGCGTATTTTCATGTGGCCATCCATCTGGCCCACAGAAGGTTCCTTCATTTCCAAATAAGTGCAGACCATTTCCAATACAAGGTCCTGCCCTTTGGTCTCTTGTTGGCTCTCAGGCTCTACTCCAAGACTCTGGCGGTATTTACAGCATACTTCCATCATCTGGGTAAATTCCCTTATCTGGACGACTGCCTAATCAGAGCACCTGCATCAATAGAAGCTCTTCATGCCACAAACAACGTAAGAGCAGTTTTCGAGGCATTAGGCCTGATTCTCAATATTCCAAATTCAGCCATGATGCCCCACCAATCAATACAATTGATTGGTGCCCACCTCGACTTGACCAAAGCTCCAGCCTTTTTACAATGACCAGGTTTCAAACAATCCAAGACCTGATACAAATACTTTCTACCAGTCCCAAAACATCTATACTCCACTGTCTACAGCTCATGGGACATATGGCGTCCACGATGTATGTTGTGGAACACATGAGGTTACACTTCCGGTGCCTTTAACACTGGATAGCCACCGTATATACCCCAAATACCCATGCCATCTACAAGATGGTTACAATCCCTGTCTATGTCAAAAAATTGCTGACTTGATGAACTATCCCCGACAATCTAATGTTTGGCATACCCTTTCATCGTCCCCAGCCGACAATGCAGTTGACTACTGACACATCACTCCTCAGAAGGGGTGCCCACTTGAAACACAAACAGGCGCAGGGCCTATGGTCCCCCAGAGAATCATTGATGCACACCAATTTCCTGGAACTACGGGTGGTCTACAACGCCTGCCAACAATTCCTCCCCGTTATCCAGGGACAAGTCAAGAGTCCTCACCGACAATATGACCACCATATATTACATAAACTGACAGGGAAGAGCTCGGTCCCGATCCCTTTGCGCCAAAGTGATACGTTTGTGGAACTGGTGCAATCACCACAAAATCTCCCTTCTCACAGAGTATCTCCTGGGATGGCAGAATTCCATAGCTGATGCACTAAGCAGATATTTTTCCATGAACCACAAGTGGGAGCTACATCCAGAAGTACTCTCCATCATATTCCATTGCTGGGGGGTTCCCATCAGTAGGGTCGCAGGGGTCTCCTTGGGAGTGAGGCTCATTGGCTGCCGGCCCGACCCCCAGGGACTATAGAATAGTTGACTAACCAATACAATTTCATGAGGTTACGTGACTATTCAATTAACCGATATTTAATATTCCTAGTTGTCACACCTTCACTCAGCTTTACTTCTTAGTATTAGGGACTAGATCCTATGGCCACTTTGGTAGAGCTGCCTGCTGTCATTTCAGTTCACTCTGAGCACCCACCTTTGAGTCATTAAATTGCTGCTTATGAGTCACCAAAGTGGAATATGAGTGGGCAGTCATTTGAAGGAAGAACAGTTACTTACTGTATGTCAACTGTGTTTTTAAAAGATGTTGTCCATATGCATTCTATGATCCTCCTTCAGTTCCCATAAGAAAAGTCCTAGCTATATAGATTCCATTTTGCCAAAGGAACCAGAGAGCAGTTGTCAGTCCAACTCTTTTATGCCTTTGGCTATTGAGGACCAGAGGCATGTAGGGCACAGATGTGATCCAAACAGACACTGCTAAGATTCTGATCTCATGCATCCAGGGCACACAGTGGAATATATGTGAATGATACAGCTCAAAAACCTTCAGTCACTGTAGGGTAACTTTATCTTTACTTTATGGGTTTCTGCGTGGAAATAGTGTCTCATTAATTATGAGGCCTTATACTAGGCTCAGATCTTTTAGTTCATTGACAAAAAGAATACAATGTAAAATTAATAAAAAAGAGAAATTATTCAAAATGTTATGGTGAAAGATTTTAGTAGCACTTTCCAAGTATCTTAAATAGAGATGATTAAGCCTATATTCTTACATGTGTAATTAAAAAAATGTTAAAAAAATGAAACAATATAGTTTTGTGATCAAGTATTTGTAATACTTGAAAAATATGAGTGTACAGTAATTAAGTTTTAGTAGTTTTGGAGAATATAAATGACAGGGGAGGGGGAGGAATCTTAAAATGCATGAGAGAACGTCTGTATGTCAGAATCGAAACTGTTCCTTTTAAGCATTGTGAAAGCCATCTTATTTTGACCAAAACCCTGCCTGGTAGTTGAATTGTGTGAGTTCAAGTGTAAATGTATCTTCTTTTTTAGGGTGATGGAAATGTCATGCTTGCTCTGAGAATAGAAAACTCACTCCTTGTACTATTGAAGTCATTAGGGCAGGAGAAGGCAATACCTTACTGCAAATTTAAGTCATTTTGCAAAGTTTATTTTTTGTTTTAGTGCAATGTCTAGACTCTAGAGGATCAGATAATTTCAATATGATACTGTTGGCTATGCGATATCTGTTAATTTGACGCAAATGAAGATTGTTGGGCTTTTTCTCTTACTCTCAGGCACTTTTCTAATTAATTTTGTATGACAAAAGGCATTTAAAGGATGCCTGCATGACCATATTTTATGCACGTATGAACAACTGAAAAGTATTGGATTTGATATAAGTGTTTAATGGTTACTTACAGTTTACTAAGATAAAGTAAAAATGTGGTTGTTTTCTCTGCCCTAGGAAAGTCTAATTTTTTTAAAAAAATGCTGAATCTACAAAAAATAATCTCTGAACTGAATTCAACATAAAGGTTAAAATTAGATTGAAAAATGTCACCCATCAGACTACGGAAACAGCAGAATGGAATGCTTAAGTATAGTTAAAAATAGGTTATCTTTAAAGCTCTTTATTTATGAAAATGGATGAGCTAGTGGCCTCATCCTGTTTCTTGAGCCTTTATTGCAGCTACTTAGCTGAGGTTATTATAAGAATGGACATATTTCTTCAAAATAAGAGAACATTTTCATAAAAATAATTTGTTCTTTGAGTGCTTGCATATACACTTACCTTGTAGTAGATATATGCTTCTTGTTTACTGGTGCTGGAGAGTGTTTTCTAGTGATAGCTGCTCCAGATGTTGTGGTTTGAAAACCAGTACAAAAAAGCTTGAGAGAAAACATCTCCATTACATCTGGATAAACACTGCCTTTAGACTGGTGAATCCCCTTGGTTGTCCACAAGATGTTCTTTGATTCCCTCCCAAACATCTTAGTCTGCACACAAAAGCTATCACCAGGACTATAGTCTTCAAGACTTAAGCATCAGAGCAGTTCTTTATGTGTTACTAAGGCTAGAAGTACTTATCAGGCTCTTTCAAGTCCAGAATGCAGCACTTCTTTACAGGTCATTCTGATTCCAGCTATATAATCTGCCCTTCACATGATTGCTCCTCAATATTGGCACATACAGTGAGATCCAACTGATTGACTCCAGTGCCCTGTTGGGGACCATTGAGACCTACTACCTCTTTGGTGACAGTAGAGCAGTCATCCTTGGTCACTGTAAAAGAGCTGCCCATGTCTATACTGGCAACACCAGAGGGCTATGCTGTGGCCAAGGGACTCATTATACTCCTTAATGGCTCTGTTTGATGCCCTGGGGGGATGCCTTCGGCTTCCAAATCTACATCACTGATACCTCACGTGAGCAGATTGCCCGTGAGCAAGCTGTCCTTTGCCAGTACCAAGAGACACATGATGGTTAATACCAATCACCTTTTGGACTCTAAAGCTCAGGGTTTACCTATTCTGCTACAGAGTTTAAGCCTCTTGGAACTGCAGCAACAGTCTTGGGAGCTATCTCCTTTGCCTCTGATTCAAGTAACCTCCTAATCATCTAATAAGGTTTTGATACTGGATGCATCATCCCTAATACCAGATAACTTTAAGGTCCCAGGAGAATTGAAATTTTCTGGGCATTCAAATGAAGTTAGTAGAGGAGAATGCTCACAAACTGATTGACATTCTCCATCCCACAGTGGCAGGAAAGGTAACCCTGCTGATACATTAGGTGTTTATTCAGCTAGCCAAAATCCTGTGGAAACCCCCTTCCTACATTCCATTTCTGGTCAAACTAACACGGTGTAAATACCAAGTTCTGTCTTGGGGTTTGAACAGTTTTATTTGTATCCTGTACCTGACCGATTAGTAGTGTCCATGATGAATGAGAAGAGCTGGCAAGGTCAGACTATGGCAACTCCAGGAAAAAAAAGTTGCCAAAAAGTTTTGCCTTTTAGGTAGGAAAATTTATTCTTTGGCAAATTTACAGTTCTTCATTGCCAGTCACTGTGCATTGTTAATGCACAACCCCTCCAACTGGGCAGCAGTATTTCAGTTTGTGAGCAAGTTGTCACAGGGTCCCAGAGAACAATTTCAGTCACTTTTTCACTGGATCTGAGGAAGTGGGTCTGGCCCATGAAAGCTCATCACCTAATAAACCATCTTGTTAGTCTTTATAGTGCTACATAGTCCTGTTTTTTTTTTCCACTGATGGCTGTCTTGTGTCTCAATCAGCTTTTCAGACTTCTTTGGACTTGTCAGATTTTTGCAACTAGGGCTATAGCCATGGTAATGGTGATGACTCTGTGCTGTTGCTTCTGTAAAAGTTCAATAAACAGAAGACCATCGGTACTGTTATTCCCACCACTGTGTCCCTTGATCATGCAGCAAGAGCTGGAGGTCACATCAGTACCGGGAACCCCTCTCTTCAGCACTGATGCCACTCCTACACTTTAGGGACCAAGCAGGCTTGCCACACCCTCTCGTTCAGCCCCATCTTTTTCTAATGAGGACGAGGACAATGAAGAAATGTCCTTCTCTTCACGACCCTCTTCACCCAAACCATCCTCACAACTTCAGCAATAGCAAACCCAAGGGCAGATGCTGCAGCCCTTTCCAGTATTGACAAAGTCTGATAAAGCCCAGGAGGACATAGAAGACTAGAGGAGACCCAAGAGGAGGACACTTCTCGCAACTCACCTGTCTTTGTCCTCTCCTGACAAGTCAATCATGCCCTCACTGCCAACATCCGGGGATGACTTCAAGTCCTTCCAGGACTTATTTAAAAGGGTTGTGGATTCACTGGGTATCTCCCTAGTAGAAGTTCCTGAAGTCCAGCATAAACTCACAAATATCCTTCTCACCTCTGCCTAATCCAAGATCTATAAACGAGGCCATCTTGGACCTCGGTTGGATCATTTTGCAGCCTCCAGCTTCCATATCTCTATCATCCAAAAGGACAGATGAAAAAATATTATGTACCAGCCAAAGGGGCCGAGTTCCTATTTACTCACCCATTCTCTAACCTCCTCGTGGTCGAAGTGGTGTACACCAGTGGTGAACAGACTCCACTTTGTCACTGCCCTATGACAAGGTTTGGAAGAGGCTGGATATATTGAGATGCAAGGCCTACTCATCCTCGTCCATAGGATGTGGGATTTGCTAATTATTTGGCCCTCCTATCAAGATACATTACAACCTTTTCGACAGAAAACCTTTATTGAACACAACCTGGAGGAGCACAAGGCCCCTTTCAAATCTAATCTCGAAGAGGAATCGCTCGTAGCCAAGAGGGCGTTGCAAGCTTCCTTAGATTCAGCTGACACAGCACAAGCCAGGCTTCCACTAAAATGCTTCCAATCGCTAGCTCTGTTAGTGCAAATCATTATAAAGAAACCTATAGTGTTGGCCAGGCAATGGCTACAGCTGCTTGGCCACATGTTGCCTACAACCTATGTGGTGCCATTTTCCCAGTTGTATATGTGTTGCCTTCAAGCATGGCTGAGCACTTGTTTTCGGCCACACAGGCACCATCTGCACAAGATCTTGAGCCCTCCAAAAAGGGTAAAAAGACTTCCTAAACTGGTGGTTGCAGCCCCACAACCTTTGCATGGCAGTGTCATTCCAATGGACTCCTCCATACATCACATTAACCACAGACATGTCTCTAGAAGGATGGGGGCCACATCTGGAGGACCCCAATATTCAGAGAAGGTGGTCTCCACCAGAGTCAGTGCTCTACATCAACATTCGGGAACTTTGAGCAGTCAGACAAGCATGCAAATATTTCCTCTCTGATTTGCAACGAATCAGTAAGAATCCTTATGGACAACATGGCTTACATGTTTTATATAAACTGGTAAGGAGGACCCAGGTATTATGATCTTGAGGTTATGGCTATGTGACACTTGTGCATCGAATATCATGTGACCACTTTGGCAGTTTATCGCTGAGGAAAGCAAAATGTGACTGCAGACGACTTGAGCAGAAACTTTCTTCAGAAATACAAGTGGGAAATCCACCCACAGGTCTTACACACCATATTCCAGAAGTGGGGCTTTCCAGAAATAGACTTGTTTGCTATGTCTCACAATGCAAAATGCCCGAATTACTGTTCCAGGGCCAGAATGGGCAAGAACTCCCTAGGCTACAATTTGTTATTCAACTGGGTGGGCAAACTAACATTTTTTCCCCCCGCCTCTACTCAGTAAAGTCATCCAGAAAATCTTTAGGACAGGACCCAAGTGAAATTAGTGATACCGGCATGGACCAGACAAACCTGGTTCCCTTACCTGTCACAGGTGGCTGTGGCTCCTCTGTTTTGTCTTCCACAAGTCCCAAATCTCTGATCACAGGATAAGAGTCAAATCCTGCACCCAGATGTCTAGAAGTTACATACATCTCAAGACCTGGCTTCTTCAAGGTTAATCACATCCAACTCTGCCTACTCAGAAGAGGTCTGACAGTTAATCATGAATAGCTGTAAACAGAGTACCAGAAAAACCTGCACTCAAAAGTGGCAACATTTCATTCAATGGGCCCCTTACAACTCACTGTCACCACACTCAGCACCTATGCCCGAGTTTGCTTTCCTTGTGGAGGTTGCTGCACTTATACCAACCCTCCTTTTACAGTAAGGACAAAGTGGTGTTCAGACCTCACCCAAAACTCCTCCCCAAAGTGGCTTCTTAATCCCACATTAGCGAGCCAATATACTTAACTGTCTTCTGTCAGAAGCCTTCTCCAGATGCCAATTCCACTCATCTTCAGTCTTTAGACATCTGTCCTGTGATTGCCTTTTACCTAGAAAGAACCAAGCAATTTAGATGTTCTCCTAGACTGTTTCTATCCATAGCAGATCGTTCCAAACGTCAAGCTATTTCCAACCAACAATTTTCTAAATGGATAGTCAGTTGCATCAAGTTGTGTTACTCCATCAACAAAGTACCAATCCCAGATCAAATATGAGCTCACTCCACCAAAGCAGTAGCTACCTCTACAGCTTTCCTGCAGAATGTCCCTATCACTTACATTGGTAGGGCTGCAAAATGGGCTTCAGTACATACCTTCACAAAACATTACATTGTACGTTGGTGTGCTTCTCAACACACTACAGTGGAGCACCCAAAGGGACAACTCCCTAAAGAAAAAAGAGGTTACTCACCTTGTACAGTAATTGGTGTTTTTCGAGATGGGTGTCCCTGTGCGCAGGGCTGGCCCAAGCCATTAGTGTGCCCTGGGCCCCGGGAGTGTGGCGCATGCGCAGCCTTGCTGCCGGGCGCCCGGCGCATGCACGGCTCCCACCTACTCCAGCAGCCCCATTTGGCACCCCTTACAATGGGGTGCCACGGGCGGTAGCCCGGTCAGCCCATAGCTTGGGCTGGCTCTGCCTGTGCATGCTCCACAAGCCTCCCTCCTCCCCTCTGCTTTGGAGTACAGGCAGACCCCGGGTTACGTACAAAATAGGGACTGTAGGTTTGTTCTTAAGTTGAATCTGTATGTAAGTCGGAACTGGCTCCAGATTCAGCCGCTGCTGAAACTGACCAGCGGCTAACTACAGGAAGCCCGAGGCAGAGTTGCTCTGCCCCGGGCTTCCTGGAATCAGCCGCTGATCAGTTTCAACAGCGGCTGAATTTGGACGCCTGGGACAGAGCAGCTGGGGCACTGCCGTGTAGGTCCCCGCAGCACCGCACCTCAGCACTGCGGGGACCAACCTGGCAGCACCCCAGCTGCTCTACTCCAGGTGTCCCCAAGTCAGCCGCTGCTGAAACTGATCAGCAGCTTATTCCAGGAAGCTGGGGGCAGAGCAACTCTGCCTCGGGCTTCCTGTAGTCAGCTGCTGGTCAGTTTCAGCAGCGGCTGACTTGGGGACGTTTGCGGCAGAGCAGCTGGGGTGCTGTCGGGTTGGTCCAGTAGTGCCGAGGAGCGGCGCTGCGGGACCAACCCGGCAGCACCCCAGCTGCTCTACCACAGGGTCGGCGGCGGAAAAGCCTGGTCTGCTGGGGGGGAGGCGCACTAGCTGCGCCTCCCCACCAGCAGACCAGGGAGACGCGGGTGGCGGGACCGCCGAGACGCGCCGCAGTCCGCCCGCATCCTCCATGGCTTTGCTCCGCCTCTCTCTGGTCTGCTGGGGGGTCTCCCCCCAGCAGACCAGGGAGACGGGGAGCAAAGCCTTGGAGGACGCTGGCAGCGGGACAGTTGCGGCACGTCTGGGCTGTCCCACTGCCCGCGTGCTCCCCGGAGCAGCTTTTCTCGCCCTGGAGGATGCGGGCTGCGGGACCGCGGTGCATCTGGGCCTCCCGCCGCTCGCGTCCTCCGGGGCAAGAAAAGCCCCGTTCGTAACTGCGGATGCGACATAAGTCAGATCCGCATAACTCGGGGACTGCCTGTATTGACATCATTCCACAGTAGAGGGGGAACTGGGGATGGTTCCTGGGGACGGTGATGATACGCGCGCCCCAGCATGCTCATTACACAGTGCATGCACGTTGGCACCCAGGGTGCTGCTGCTAAAAAGTTCCAATTATAAGTCTAGGGGGTACTGAGACACTTACAGTGGAGCACCCACAGGAACATCCATCTCAAAGAACACCAGTTACTGCACAAGGGGAGTAACTTCTTTCTATTGCTTCTGGAAAGCATAGAATTCATGTTGGTCTTGACTTCAACCTTTGCCCGTCTATCTTTACCTTTTTGTAGGTTTCAGATTATACAGGACTTCCGGGTCCCTCAGCCAATGTTCTCTCTAATCTTTTCTACCCATGTGCAGATTTTTTCCATCCAAGAGCAGAATAAAGTTACAATAACAGATTCTCCAAAGGCAATTTTTAACATATTACTAACAAATTAATTCAAATCCCATTCATAAAAATTGGGCTACAATTCATGAGGTTACATATGGCATAAATAGTAGATACACATTTATTAAAAGGGTAATTTCATTCTTCAACCCTACATGGTTAGGGTTTTGCCTTCTCCCTCCCGCCCCCCAATCCAGGACTACCCTAGCCCCAAGCCTCCCATCTCCTAGGTGCCCTGTAGAGAGGGTGAGGAAGGCTGTAGCTTCCCTCCACCCCGCCCCAATTTGTACAGGACCTGTGCTGGCTGTTCCCCTTCATCAGGGAGTGTGTGGAAAGTGCAGTTTGCTTCATTTCTCAATCTGGGGAGCACAGGGGGCAGATGAACCTGGACCTGCCCCAACTTGGGGCTATACACATCGCCCCCAGCTGTGCCTGCTGGAGCTGCAGAGGCCATGGAAAGGTGCTTCTCACCTGTTTACAGGCTGCTGAGATAAGAGAGGTCTGGGATAATCCTCTCTCCCCAGGGCAGCCTGCATATTGAATGCTTCATCCCTAGCCCAAACCCAGTGCAATGATTTAAATGAAGAAAAACAAACATTAATTGAGTTAAGGACCTGACCAATGCCAAATTAATCTTATAGTTTTCTATATATAAACTTTTTGACTCTGGTGTGAAAATAGGATTGCCAGGTGTCCGGTATTCACCCGGACAGTCCGGTATTTTTGGCTCCTGTCTGGTAAAAAAATTCAGAGAATACCGGACTCCTAAAATGTCCGGTATTTTTTGAATTTTTCTCCGGCCAGGATGGGAAAATGCCAGGTACCTGGTAACCCTACAAACACTCAGCACCCGGCATCCCTACCCCCCCACTTCCCTGGCTCCCAACACTCCCCATCCCCCACCCCCATGCTTACCTGGTTCCCCAAGGCTGCCGGCACAAAATGGCTGCTGGCCAAAAGACCTAGAGGAAAGCAATGCTTTCCCCCTGGGTCTTAGTGCTCAACTTCTCCCCTGTTCCTATCCCTGCACTAACTCTTAAAGGGGACATGCTGTTTTATTTTAATTTCTATTTTTTGGCTTACTTGGAGTCCTTTTTTTTGCTCAACAGCTTTGGTCTCTTCCCCCTCCCCCCCTTTTTTCCCCTTCAATGGAATTTTTTCCCTTTTTGGGGGGGGGCGGGGTGTTCAGTATTTTTGTTTCAACAATCCGGCAACCCTATGTGAAAAGTTGCACTGCTAAAGTGATGCCCATGATTTAATTATCCAGGGTGTGTACTGTTTCTGAAATAATCCAGAAGGGTGCTTTTCAATTAACTTCCATGTACATTTTTGTCAATTAGGCACAGAGATGATCATTGTTTTCTATGTTTTTATAAAACGGGATACAATCCTTCTTAAATGTCTTCTTCATTATGAAAAGTTGACAGATTTTGTAAAAGAAACTCTTTTCTCATTTCCTTAAATACGCTTGTCAGAATCAATTGTATATGCTGGAAGGAATGCAATTTAGACTGAAGTATACTTGATTTTTTTTCCTAAGTAAATTTGAGGATCAACTAGGAAAGTAAGTTGTTGCTCCAGATTGGTGAGGAAATAGTTCTTTCAGTCTTTAAAGATCTATAGTAAAAATTTCAGCAGCATCTCTAAGCCTCCTTTGATATAATTAAAACTAAGTCATATTTGAAAATGGATCTTAACCTCATAAAGTTCTTTTGAAAGTTTTTACTGTAGCCAAGTTTGTCCCTGGTGTCAATTGAGGCCTGCAGTTCTGAATTAGCATGCTTTGATATCTTTGGGCGGATTAAAAACAATGTCTTCACTATTTTTGTTTGTCCTCTGCATACCTTCCTTTCATTGGCATTTGTATTTGTACAGTGTAATTGTACAATAACTATAGTGAAATACATAACTCAAGGAGAGTTGTATACTGTGAGCTCTCTGTCACTGTCTGCTGGGCACAATAACTTCAGTGTCACAAGAGCCTACACATACACAGTTGATGGCGTTTCTGTGGAACCACGGCAGTGTATGGTGTCTACTAAAATCTGCAGCATAAGCAAATGCAGAAATTCTTTTAAATTGCCAGGCCTCCAAAAATGCCATGTTTTTGGCCCCATTGATAAATGCCACAAATAGCAGGACAGGCATGTAGGACTCATTTCAAAATGTAAGGCTATATGCTTTTCATGTATAATTGTTCCAGCAACAGATTGTATTTAGCTTTTGAAAGAGAGTTTCCAAAAGCTGAATCTCCCCACCCTGATTATATATTGTAAGCAAACTAGTCTGAACCTCTTTGTTTTGTCTTGTGTCTGCTGCTGTCTCCAGTGCAACAAATCTTGTGCCAAAAATCTGCTACCCAGCAAATAGAGCATAGGTCTGCTTTTAATTATCAACTATAAAAGCATATGGAAGTGTCTTGTTTGTACTGCCAGTCACTGGTGTAGGGAAAAACTGATAAAACTGTAGTCATTGCACAGATTGTAGTATTTCGATTCTGTGAAAAGAAACTATTTTAGGAGTTCCTATCTGTTCAGATGAGACACTTTCTCAGATTACTACATACACAGTATCTGACAAAAATCTTGAAATGGAATTAGATTATCTAAATTCTTATGTTCAGTTAGCTGCTGAAGAAATTATTTGTGTACAAACGAGTCAGAGATTTGTCTTGTCATTTGGGAAGGAAAACCACTTTAAGGACACTGGACAAAGGACATCTATTTTCATGGACTTCTAAATAGCATTGACACTGTTAACCGTTAGGGTATGTCTACACTAGCCCCCTAGTTCGAACTAGGGAAGCTAATGTAGGCATTTGAAGTTGCAAATCAAGCCCGGGATTTAAATATCCCGCGCTTGATTTGCATCTTCCTGGCTGGTCGCCATTTTTGAAATTTACACGTCCGGACTAACTGCCCGCGTCTACACGCGACGGGGACCCGGTATTTCGAGTCCCTTTTTTGTCTGGCAAGTAGGGTTTTCCCTAATTTGTCGACCTCTGGAGATGCTTAAAGACTTCTTTGTTTCAGTCTTCACCGAGAAGTCTGAGGAAGGAATGCCTAACGTAGTGAATGCTAGTGGGAAGAGGGTAGGTTTAGAAGATAAAAAAAAAAAGTTAAGAATCACTTCAAAAAGTTAGATGTCTGCAAGTCACCAGGGCCTGATCAAATGCATCCTAGAATACTTAGGCAGCTGATAGAGGAGGTATCTGAGCCTTTAGCTATCATCTTTGGAAAATCATGTAAGACAGAAGAGATTCTAGAAGATTGGAAAAGGAGAAATATAGTGCCCATCTATAAAAATGGAAATAAAAACAACCCAGGAAACTATAGACCAGTCAGTTTAACTTCTGTGCCAGGAAGGATAATGGAGGAAGTAATTAAGGAAATCATCTGCAAACATTTAACATAAGAACGGACGTATTGGGTCAGACCAAAGGTCCATCTAGCCTAGTAGCCTGTCTGCCGACAGTGGCCAGCACCAGGTGCCCCAGAGAGGGTGGACTGAAGACAATGATCAAGCGATTTGTCTCCTGCCATCCTTCTCCAGCCTCTGACAAACAGAGGCCAGACACACCATTTCTATCCCCTGGCTAATAGCCTTTTATGGACCTAACCTCCATGAAATTATCTAGCTTCTCTTTAAACTCTGTTATAGTCCTAGCTTTCACAGCCTCCTCTGGCAAGGAGTTCCATGGGTTGACTACACGCTGTGTGAAGAAGAACTTTCTTTTACTAGTTTTAAACCTGCTACCCATTAACTTCATTTGGTGTCCTCTAGTTCTTCTATTATGGAAACTAATAAATAACTTTTCTTTATCAGCCCTCTCCACACCACTCATGATTTTATATACCTCTATCATATCCCCCCTCAGTCTCCTCTTTTCTAAACTGAAAAGTCCCAGTCGTTTTAACCTCTCTTCATATGGGACCCTTCCAAACCCCTAATCATTTTAGTTGCCCTTTTCTGAACTCTTTCCAAGGCCAAAATATCTTTTTTGAGGTGACGAGACCACATCTGTACACCGTATTCAAGATGTGGGCATACCATAGTTTTATACAGGGACAGTAAGATGTTCTGTCTTCTTTTCTATCTCTTTCTTAATAATTCCTAGTATCCTATTTGCCTTTTTGACCGCCGCTGCACACTGTGTGTAAGTTTTCAGGGAACTATCCACGATAACTCCAAGATATCTTTCCTAATTTGTCATAGCCAATTTTGCCCCCATTATGCTGTACGTATAGTTGGGGTTATTTTTCCCGATGTGGATTACTTTACACTTATCCACATTAAATTTCATTTGCCATTTTGTTGTCCAATCACTCAGTTTGGTGAGATCTTTTTGAAGTCTCTCACAGTCTTCTTCTGTCTTGACTATCCTAACCAGTTTGGTATCATCCGCAAACTTCACCACCTCACTGCTTACCCCTTTCTCCAGATCATTTATGAATAAGTTGAACAGGATTGGTCCCAGGACTGACCCTTGGGGGACACCACTAGTTACCCCTCTCCATTCTGAAAATTTACTATTTATTCATACCCTTTTTTTCCTGGCTTTTAACCAGTTCTCAATCCTTGGACGATAATAAGGTGATAGGGAACAGCCAGCATGGATTTGTAAAGAACAAATCATGTCAAACCAATTTGATAGCTTTCCTTGATAGGATACCGAGTCTTGTAGATAAGGGAGAAGCGGTGGACATGGTATACCTAGAGTTTAGTAAGGCATTTGATATGGTTTTGTATGATATTTTTATCAATAAACTAGGCAAATACAACTTAGATGGGACTACTATAAGGTGGGTGCATAACTGGCTAGATAACAGTTCCCAGAGAGTAGTTATTAACAGTTCACAATCCTGCTGGAAAGGAGTAACAAGTGGGGTTCTGCAGGGGTCTGTTTCGGGACCGATTCTGTTCAATATCTTCATCAACTATTTAGATATCGGCATACAGAGTACGCTTATTAAGTTTGCAGATGATACCAAGCTGGGAGGGGTTGCAACTGCTTTGGAGGATAGAGTCATAATTCAAAATGATCTGGACAAATTGGAGAAATGGTCTGAGGTTACACAAAATGAAGTTTAATAAGGACAAATGGGAACTGTTCCACTTAAGAAGGAACAATGAGTTTCACACGTACAGAATGGGAAGCGGTTGTCTAGGAAGAAGTACGTCAGAAAGGGATCTAGGGGTTATAGTGGACCACAAGCTAAATATGGGTCAACAGTGTGACGCTGTTGCAAAAAAAGCCAACATGATTTTAGAATGCATTAAAAGGTGTGTTATGAGCAAGACACGAGAAGTCATTCATCCGCTCTACTCTGCACTGATTAGGCCTCAGTTGGAGTACTGTGTCCAGTTCTGGGCACCACGTTTCAAGAAAGATGTGGAGAAATTGGAGAAGATCCAGAGAAGAGCAACAAGAATGCTTCAAGGTCTAGAGAACATGACCTATGAAGGAAGGCTGAAAAATTGGGCTTGTTTAGTTTGGAAAAGAGAAGATTGAGAGGGGACATGATAGCGATTTTCAGGTATCTAAAATGGTGTCACAAGCAGGAGGGAGAAAACTTGTTCTTCCTGGCCTCTGAGGCTAGAACAAGAAGCAATGGGCTTAAACTGCAGCAAGGGAGGTTTAGGTTGGACATTAGGAAAAAGTTCCTTACTGTCAGGGTGGTTAAACACTGGAATAAATTGCCTAGGGTGATTGTGGAATCTCCATCTCTGGAGATATTTAAGAGTAGGTTTGATAAATGTCTATTGGGGATGTTCTAGACAGTACTGGGTCCTGCCATGAGGGTAGGGGACAGGACTTGATGATCCCTCGCGGTCCCTTCCAGTCCTTGTATTCTGTGATTCTATGATTTTGTGATATTATGCAACAAGATTTTATGCATAGCCAGAAAGTTATAACTTTATTAATAAACTTATTTACAACACAATAAGTTGTTTGCACAATTTATAAACCCTAACTCATTCTCTGTCCAAAAGAGCTTACAATCATATATTAGAAGAGGCAAATACACATCTTATGTTTTCCCTGGAATGATGCAACAGTAGTACCACAAGATTTAAAAACAGCTAAGATTGTGGCAGTCATTTTGCCTATTCAGGATCACTTTGAATAGTACCTTTGAATGTAAGAAAACAACCTATTCTCCATTTTTGAATGTTTACATATGAACAGATTGAAACTCGCTTTCTAGTGAAAGAATAAGAGCACTGTCCTTTGTACTCTTTACTATGACACTCTATAAAGTGGCCTTGAAATCTACCATTATTTCTGAACACACATCTTTGAGGAATTGATTGTCAAATATGTTAAATGAAAACAAGTTCAGTTTTATTACTATGTATAGTGTCCTTTTTACAAGACTGTTTTGTTAATCTTGTCTGTGAAGCTTTCATGGTAAAACATTTAGGAGAAGTGAAAACTATTTTCAGGGTTTTAATCAATGCATTTGAAATATTTACTTGCAGTCTGCGATTTATGAATAAGAGGAATACACTGTTAGGAAAAAGTGTTTTTCAATATTCAGTTTAAACAAATACAGCATATTTGTAAAATTTCCATATGGAATTGGGTGAATATAATTTGTAATGAATGACTGACCCAGAATTCTAATAATTAAATATTTGAATTAACCTAACCAATTATTTTATTTTATTTTTTTTTAATTTTTCAGAAAAGAGCTAAGGGCCAGGTGCTTTTTGACAAGGTGTGTGAACAGCTCAATTTACTGGAAAAGGACTACTTTGGCTTGTTGTTTCAAGATAACTCAGATCAGAAGGTGAGCACTAAGATTTGTTTCATGTAACTAGAATGTTAAGTTCTTTTTTATTGTAACTTCACTAACAGATTTTGAGAGCTTGGCTTCTTTATCCTGTCCAAAAGAGTGAGAGATCTGATTGCTCTCTCTAAATATATCGAAGGAAAAATATCAGGGAGGGAGAGGAGTTATTTAAGTTTAGCACCAGTGCGGACTCAAGAATAAATGGATGTAAACTGACAAGCAACAAGTTTAGGCTTGACATTAGATAAAGGTTTGTAACCATCTTTAATATATCAGGCTGGTCTGGTCACTGCTGAGAGGGTCAGATCAGTGCGAATTGCTCAAAAACAGGGCTAGCCCAAGACTGGAGTCCTTCCCTCTAAGGCACCAAACCACTCACACAAAGCACCTCAGCTGCCACTCTGGTCAGCAAGAAGCCTCGCAAGCAAAACCCATTAGACACTTCAGCTTTACTTGTGCCACAATCAGACTCACACCTTAATGCAGGTGAGAGGTTATAAAACTAATCTCATCAAGTCCAAACAGGTTCTCCTAGTCCTATAGGACCAGCCACAGTCCCAGGTAAATTTTATACCTTGGATCTTTCCCAAAAGCACACACTGTGCCAGTCCTTTAGAATCTAAAGGAATGAAAAGGAAAGAAAAGGCTGAGAGTGAGATTGTTGAAGAGAATACATTATATACATCAATCACCAAATTCTTGATGCAGGCTCTTAGCAAAGATGTTACAAACTGCCAGCTTAAAAGTCTCTGCTGTACAGCCTATGTCAGGATGGGTCAACAAATTCTTCCAGGCCCTCTGTTCATAACATGGGTGCTTCTGGAATCAGGAGCAGGATTGAAGACAAAATGGAGGCACCCTCCTGGTATTATAATCTTCTTTTCCTGGATGCTGGTGCCTTTCTAAATGGGCTGGTCACATGACCCACAAACCAGTTTCTGTCCTTTTTAGGCAAGGAACCGGAGTCCTCAGGAGTGTCCTTCTCAGGAAAGGGGCCATTGTGTGCTCCTCAGGTGTCAATTGGCAACACTCAAGAGTCATTGTTCATGCAGTATCGTGCAACCACCCCTCCCAGCAGAAAACATTTAAAATATAAATACAAAGCCCATATTAATAACTTTGCACATGCGGATTGTACATCTACATAAGTATCCTAGACAGAGTCAGCACAACATAAGTTTTCGTTTGACACTTCAGTTGGGCTACTTTGCACTGAATTTGGGGCAAATGCGCCACTGAATGCAACGGTGATCTTCCTGCTCATATTAAAATCCAATAACATGTCACCATCATAGGAGTGAAGTTTTGGAACAGCCTTCCCAGGGGTCTAGAGAGAGCTAAAAACTTAACTGGTTTCTTGATTTGAGCTTGATAAGTTTGTTACAATAAGGTTGCCTATACTGACATGTTGCTGATCTGGGACTACTAGTAGCAAATATCCGTAGTGATTGGACACAAGATGGGAATGGTTCTGATCTATTTACAGAGAATTCTTTTGTAGGTGTCTGACTGGTTGGGTCTTGCTGTAATGCTCAGGGTTCAACTAATAGCCATATTTGATGTCAGGAAGGTATTCATCCCCCAGGTCAGATTGTCAGAGATCTTTTGGGCGGGAGTAGCTTGCCTTCCTCTGCACCATGGGGCAAAAGTCACTTCCGGGTTTCAATTAGTGTAAATATGGATTCTCTGTAACTTGAATTTTTAAATAAATGATTTGAGGACTTCAGTAACTCAGTCATAGGTTGTAGGACTTTTACAGGATGAGTGGGTAAGCATCTGTATCCTTTGATGTGCAGGAGGCCAGATTAGATGATCATGACAGCCCATTTTGGTCTTAAAGCTGGAGTCTAAACTGGTAGACATAAATCATGCTGGAAATATTTTATGAAGCCATAAAATAAGGATTTATTTTAATCTGCTGGAAATTGTCTAAAGGTTCTATTGAGACAATTGGCTTATAGGTTGAAAAGTCTAATGGTATGTTCTGTAACTTTTGGATTTTGAGAGGTTTTTATCTTTATGTGTATTCAAATTGGTATGCGGGGGTGATTATTTTTATAAATAAGCTTGTAATTTCTTTCTGTGAAGAGATAAGTTTTGATAAGCAAACCTTAGCAAACTTTTGGATGAGCTGCCAAAGCTAGGAAGTTTAGTCAATCTTTAAGTCACTCTTCTTTTCCCCTTTTGTTCGTTGTTCTTTCATCTCCCAACCAAGTCAGAGATGTATCCTTATTTTCAAATTACTACTTTTTTTGGGGCAGATCCCAAGCCTAGCACTTCAACTATTAAGTTTTATTTTTAAGTTTAATGTATTCTAACACTTCCCAAAATACATTTCTTCAGTCCCAAATGTCACGCTTGTGGGATGCCTCAGCATGTATAAAGATGAGACTGAAGCTAGTTCCACAGTGGCGGAGTTCAGGTCTCTGGTGAGAGGTTTTTTTTAATGATTTCATTTAAAATCAAAAATTGTTTTTTTCTAAAACATGGTAATCCCCCTCTCCCCAAGCCTACATTAGCATTGCCTTCATTTGCTTATATGCAGATGGGGTGGATGCATATTTAGACTGTAGAATGTATACAAATCTTTGTCAATTGAAAGTTTTTATCCATCTCTTAATTGCCAGTTGCTGACTTCATATTCAACCACTACTAGAAAGATATGGGCATCAGTGTGGAGGTGATGTGCAACACGGAGATGATGTGTTGCATATCTCCTCCATTTTGGGGCATACAACAAAAGTCATGTGTGGCTGGATGGGGCCAATGGTTCTGAGTTGTGGGAGGGAGCTCAGGGCTGGGGGGGAGAGGGTTGGTGAAAAGGAGTGTGAGGGCTCTGGCTGGGGATGCAGGCTCTAGGGTGGGGGTGTGGATAAGAAGCTTGGGTGAAGGAAGGAGGTCAGGCTCTGGACTGGGGCTTGGGATGCAGAATGGAGTACAGGCTCTGGGCTGGGTGTTTTGGCTTTGGGGTGTAGGAAGATGCTTAGGGCTGTGGGGCACGAGTTTGGAGCTCGGGCTTGCCTGGGCAACTCTCTGCTGTAGATGGCAAGGGAGGGCCCCCTTTTCCCACGCTGTAGCAGCTCTGTGCTGGGCTGGGTGGGGAAGAGGCACCCCCCATTGGTCCTGGCAGCTTCAGGTCTTGGGGGACATATCTCCTGAGCTCGTGCACGGGGATTAATGGAAAGCTGCACAGCTGTACAACTTAGGGGGAAACTTAGCAAATAGCTTTACAAGAGAGTATTACAGCTAGCTTGTATCACTTCTCTTCTGTCTCCCTGCTCCTCTGTCTGTTTCAGGTAGGAGAGAATTATCAGACTTGTTTTAAGTACTAATACAGAAACCTCTGCAGTTCCATTAAAATAAGGTTGCAAGTCTCCTGGTACTAGATGAGATTTTGGTTGCAACAAAATGCCCCCAAAAGTGAATAAGGATGGTCTGTCTTATTATCAGTGTTATTGAAACTACAAAGATACGGTTTTCATTCTTTGCTCTGCAAGAGACTTCCTGTGCAAGATTGGACAAATCAGTTTAAACCTCTGATTTAAAGCTTCCCATCTATAAAATGAGGATTATATTCCCTTGTTTGTACCATTCATCTGTTTTGTCTACTTGAATTGTAAGTGCTTTGGTGAAGAGACTGTCTTTACATAGGTTGTATGTACACCTTTCTGCCAGTTCACTTGATATTGAATTCATTTGTTCTAGGCTGTAAATATTTGTTTATGATGAATCAATTAATTTAAGGTACAGAAATTTAAGGAAGACAAACATTCACATAAGAGATGGGGCTGTGGTTGTACAGTGTCTGAGGGGGACTACCTGCTGCTTGTAATGGTCCTGGTCTCTGTGGAGACTGCTTTAGGCTGTTTGCTCCTCAGGGATGCCTTTATGTGTCTGTATTCTTTGTTGAGAACCACACAAACTCTGTGCTAAGATTAAAACAAATTATACTCACAAATGACCACAGGAGGCAGCAAGCACCCCAGTCCCAGGGAGCAGCCACCAGTCAGCCAGCACAGCTCCCTATCCCCCCACAACTTCTGCATTCCCTCTCTCTGCCCTGAGGCCCTTCTCATGCCCCACACCTGACTCCTGTACTCCCCCACTCCAAGCCCTTCTATGACTTTTGCACCCCCTCCCCTGAAGGACCTGAGTGACACCAGGTAAGTCTTCTAGTTTATAAATACTGTGTAAATAGTTGGTTTGAGAGATTGATCCATACTGATTGACAGGCAGAAATGTGACCGCTTTTAAGCACATTTAGCATTCTAACTCATTTGTGACATGAATGATTAATAAACTCTTTTAGGGTACGTCTACACACAAGGCTAAATTTGAATTAAGCTGTGCAACTTCAGCTACGTCAATTGCATAGCTCAAATCGAAATACAGGCAGTCCCTGGGTTACATACAAGATAGGGATTGTAGGTTTGTTCTTAAGTTGAATTTGTATGCAGGTCGGAACTGGCGTCCAGATTCAGCCGCTGTTGAAACTGACCAGCAGCGGCTGAATTGAACACGCCTGGGGCAGAGCAGCTGGAGTGCTACTGGGTTGGTCTGGTAGCGCCGACCCTTGGCGCGGCGGGACCAACATGGCAGCACCCCAGCTGCTCTTGGGGACGCCTGGGGCAGAGCAGCTGGGGTGCTGCTAGGTTGGTCCCGCAGCGCCGCTCCTCAGCGCTACTGGACCAGCCCAGCAGCACCCCAGCTGCTCTGCCCCAGGTGTTCCCAAGTCAGCCGCTGCTGAAACTGATCAGCGGCTGATTCCAGGAAACCCGGGGCAGAGCAGCTCTGCCTCAGGCTTCCTGTAGTCAGCCGCTGGTCAGTTTCAGCAGCGGCTGACTTGTGGACACCTGGGGCAGAGCAGCTGGGGTGCTGCCGGGTGGGTTGGTCCAGTAGCGCCACACGCGCTGTGGGACCAACCCGGCAGCCCCCCAGCTGCTCTACCCCAGGCGTCCTGATTCAGCCGCTACTGAAACTGACCAGCGGCGAGAAAAGCCTGGTCTGCTGGGGGGGGCGGGGGGAGCGCACTAGCTGCGCCCCCCCCCCCCCCCAGCAGACCAGGGAGACGCAGAGCGGCTTTTCTCGCCGCGGAGGATGTGGGCGGCGGGACCGCCAAGACGCGCCGCGGTCCCGCCACCCACGTCCTCCGCGTCGAGAAAAACCGCTCCGCGTCTCTCTGGTCTGCTGGGGTGGGGCGCTAGCTCCGTGTCTCCCTGGTCTTCTGGGGGGAAGCGCCCCCCGTGCCGCCAGAGGCGGCAACAGTGTGGGAGGCGCCCCGCACTAGCTGCGTCCCCTCCCCCCCCCCCGTTCGTAGCTAGGGGTCCGACTTAAGTCGGATTGACCTAACCTGGGGACTGCCTGTAGCTTAATTCGTCTTTTGGCACTGTCTACACAGCAGGAAGTCAAAGGAAGAACACTCTTCCTTCAACTTCCCTTACTCCTTATGAATTGAGGGTAACAGGAATCATAGTAAAAAGTTATCTGCCTTGCCATTATTTTGAAATAAAGCCTTGTAGTATAGGCTCACTTTTTGTTATTTCGAACTAATGTCAGTTACTCCGAAATAACTCTGCTGTGTGGATTTACCTTAGAGTACAACAGCAGCTTCTAGATGAAACTTGACAAAGTCAAGAGTCCATTATTTCACTGAAACCCTTTTGTAATCAAAGACACAAAAAGACTCAGCAGGGTTAGACCCAGGTTTCGTGTACATTACAAACCAATTCCTAAGTACTAGCACTTCACATTGTAATACCTACAAGGAGACACTTACTTATAACTATTAAGAGCACACAGCTGCTATTTGGCATAGTTCAATAGGGTACCAGCTTGATTTCCCTTTATCCTTCTTGGCAAGCATTCTAAAACTTCTTGCTAATGTTTTCCTATACACTTGAGTTAAGGCATCAACCTATTGTCTACAAGAGAATATGTTGATTTTTTTTTAAATGCAAGCATAATTTTTCTGTGATTGCCTATGCCATGTGACCCGTTAACTAAACATTCATTTTGTTCAGAATTACTGTAAATACAAAAACCTGCATTAAAACAATGCAGTGATAACTTAATTCTCTATGCCTTAGTATTTTCTGTTTTAATAGTGTTACCTTACTCACCTATTTATACTTGCCATTTACAAGATTTCTGAGATGTAAATCTTTTTATACAGTCATATTCTTACAATTAGGCTGAACAGGATGAGTGAAGAAATGAGTTTTTTTTCCACTGTTAGCAAAATCTAATGTTTTCATTAAGCATCTTGGATCCTCAGATATTCTTGGCAAGATCACATATAAGAACCATTTCAATACAACCAGTATTGTGTATAAAAAGAAAAACAAACCGTAATAACATAAGATTATTCTGAAGAATGAATGTCAACACACAAACTATTTTCTGAAACTATATAATTAAAAATTGATTCAAAATGAATGGATTTTGAACTGTTCCATAGTCTGCATATAATTTAAAGCATTTGCTGCATTGTGGTGTCTTCTGCTATGGAGGAAACCACAGTTACTGCAGTTTCTAGTGGTAGAGATGTAGCCGTGTTAGTCTGGGGTAGCTGAAGCAAAATGCAGGACAATGTAGCACTTTAAAGACTAACAAGATGGTTTATTAGATGATGAGCTTTTGTGGGCCAGACCCACGTCCTCAGATCAAATAATGGAAGAAAACAGTCACAACCATATATACCAAAGGATACAATTTAAAAAAAATGAACACACATGAAAAGGACAAATCACATTACAGAACAGAAGGGGGATGTGGGGGGAGGGGGGGGAAGGAAGGTGAATGCCAGTGAGTTAATGATATTAGAGGTGGGGAAGGAGAAATGTCTGTGAGTTAATAGTATTAGAGGTGATAATTGGGGAAGCTATCTTTGTAATGTGTAAGATAGTTGGGGTCTTTAGAGGTCTCTTACACCACTTTAGAGGTCTGAATGTTTGTATATTACTTCACCTTTCTGCTGTCTTTTTCTTCTCATTATCATTCCATCTTCTCTGGAGTTTTACAGGGTTGTCCTTGAGTAGTTTTTTCTAGTGTTCTGTCAACATCTGACTTAGTTGTTGGTCCTCTTCTCTGGAATCGTCTGGGGATTCCAGTTGGCTCTGTCTTTGATCCGCTGTACACCTAGGGAATTAAAAAAATGTACTAGATCTGATTTTAAAAAATGCTTTCAAATCTTAAAATGTTTTGCTTGTCATAAGTTAGAAAGTCTGCTGGAAGTCGTTGTAAACATTCATCCCACCTCTTAACCCTCTGACTTTCCCACATTTGCTACTGCCAGTCTCTTACTTTCCTAAGACTCCTGCATATTATTGTCTTCCTGCCGCACAGAGAAAAGTGTTAAAATACTTAATACTAAATAAAACTGTTAGGAAAGAAAAACCATATGACCTAACTTGGAACTAAGAAAGATCCTCAGGTCAGTTTTGAGATGCTCCAACTCAACGTGTGTGAGAGCTTGATTTTTATTTTTGTTTTGTTTTGTTTTAGCTAGCTCTTACTAATATTTTAAATGTTACTTTTATTAATTACTTAGCTGGACTCTGCTGGATTTTCTTTCAACTGTTCTTTTACAATAAAATCTGAAGCAACACATAATTGATATCTTCAACCATCTTATATGTGAGTTCTCATGGTGCCCTGACAGTTTGATATTAATTGTTCAATATGACTGGAGCAAGAGTATTTAGCATCCATTCATGCAGAAGCAGAAACTACTTTGAGCCACTGATTTTCCAGCAGCAGTAATCGCTGGAAACATGTATACACTACATGAAAGATAGACACTGCTGCAGTCGATCATCCCAGGTTCAATTTAGTGGGTCTAGTGAAGATCCTCTCATTTGAACTGAGAGGGCGCCCCCGTCGGCACCAGTACTCCTGTTCCTCACAGTGAGTAAGGGAAGCCTATGGGAGCATTTGCTCCCATCAACCTCCTGCTGAGTGAACAGTGATTTAAGATACTTCAGTTCCTGCTATGTAATTAACATAGTTGGATTTGCTATCTTAAATTATCCTTCTCCTTGAGTGTAGATGTGCCCTGGTTGTTTGAAATGTTCTAGAATGAATACCTAACTTCCCAGTATTTACCTTCAAAGACCAGTATGTTTGAGAGACTTGGATCTTTTTACACTTGTTGGCCCCTGAGTGCTAAATAAATGAGTCTATAACAGAGGGACAATAAAGTCAGCTGTAATTAAACTCCTCTAAACAACACTCCCTACTTCCCCAAAATGAGTGTACTTTTAAAGATTAACGGTATCGAGAACTTCAGAAACTCCATTCCCTTGTAGCAAAGAATGCCATGAATTCATGCCACAAAGCATGAGTGGAAAGGTTTTTATTTAATGTATTTTCTGATCTCCTCAGTGATAATGACAGGCCCTCCTGAATCCAATGTATCTAGTGAAATAAATTTAAATGGTGACTGAATAATTATGTCCCTTTTAGAGGAGGATGAATGGATGGCCAGGCATGTGCTGTGATGCTTGTACACATTTTCTTTCTTTGTCTGAGACAGGTGCATTTATTCCGTTTTTTTATCAGATCCACACTGCCAGTTCCATGTAGTGTGTGTGGTTTTTTTTTCAGACTTGCGTCCGTGGTATATGTTCACAAAATACTGGGACTTTGTAGCTGTACGGAATGGGACTACATACAATAGGCATGCTCAGATTTTTACTATTTTAAAAGTTCTCTGTTCTAGTCATATATCATTACATCTATATTGAAATCTTTTATATTTGAACTATTCTTTACAGTAGCAAAAACTGTATGTTCCTCTTTACTGTGTACAGTTTTAGTTCTTTTGCACAATTCTGCATTTTAAGGAAAGACCATATGTTTGAAATTCTCCATCTCCTCTCATATTCCTTCCTCTTCCTCCTCCTTGCCACAAATCCTTTCCTTTGCATTTCAAAATGGTCACCTCATTTCTTCAGTTAATTGATCTAGCAAAAATAAAACAAAACTCTGTTAGTAGTTGATTTGAGCCACAGATTTAAAATAAACACAGAGCGTTGGAGGCTCCACAATTTTTATGGACTGGTCTTTTTCTATTCCCCCTTTCTATACTAAAATTCTGAAGATTGGATTGTTTCCTCATCTTGGCGCCAGCTCTTTCTGATCCATTTTTTCCTGCTGTGCCTGTTGCCTGCTTAGATTAAAATGCCACAAATCTCTGACCTCCAGCCCAGTCAGTGCTAAATGCTGAATGATGTGTTTTTCTCATTCTTGTGCACTCATCACAGCCGCTCATTTATGAGCCAGCTGTTGTGCTAGACTGCAGCTGTGGGGTGTGGAAACTGAATGCCAGGCACTTTTCTGAGTGGAGAATTAGAGCTGTTCCCTAATGCAACATCAGGAGTACGAATAGAGGAGATCCTATTGATTTTCCATGTCCGTGTTCCACGCAGCTGGGAGAGATGTACTGTAATTTAAAACTAGATTGGATTAGCATTTATTAATTTAAAAAAACCCAGCTGTTCTAAAATAAAATTACCACTTTTCTATGAAATTTTACAGCGCATAGAAACACTAAGTTAGCTAAAAGTTTAGATAGCATGGAGTATAATAAAATCAATGGGAAATTCATGAATGCTCCATTAATACTCTGTTTTGTGCTCTTATAATGATCTGTATCACAGCTGGAAATGCTGCTTTTCTAGATTTGTACAAAAACACTTTTTGTATTTCACAATAGTGGAGAATATTTTGACATTGTCTGACAATTCATTAATCTGTCTACTTCACTTACAAATCTAAAGGAATTATCCTATTTTGCCTATTGCATCAAAGCTAATGGGCATGCATTTTAATCTCCTGTGCCAAAACACTGTTCTTTCCTTTTCACGATAAGCCAAATCAAAAGGGTCCATATCAGCAGAACTCTGCAAATCTGATAAATATTATGTATAAATGGTACTTATATGAAATTGTGTTTTGCATAATTTTGACTAAGTTCTAAACCATTATCACTGTATACATCAGGGATCAGCAACCTTTCAGAGGTGGAGTGCCGAGAATTGACATATTCACCTCTATGTACGGCTCCGAGTGCTGGTGATACTTTTTAAAATCAATGATAGTCCTTCTTACAGCAGTTTCATTAATAAAGAAAGATGCAGATTTTACCTTTCAGTGGAGGGGCTGGTAACCTTTCAGAATAAGTACTAAGATTTAATTTATTCATGGGTCTGTGCGCTGGGTGGAGAGCAGAAAGAGGGGAGTCATGGGCAGGCTGGATATGATGACCATATTTTCTGAACCAGTTGCAGTTAGGGAGAATAGTTTAATTTAAATTATGAAACAGATTAAGTGTTTTAACTTTCTCATGTTAGTTTATCAAACTTAATTTTAAATAAAGTAAAATATTAAGCCAACACAAAAGGCTTCCATGTTTTCTTTCTTTATGGCAGGAGTGGGGAACCTTTTTTGGGTTGGGGGTTACTGACCCACAGAAAGATCAGTTGGGGATCATACAAGTGAGAAGCAAAAAAACTCCAAAAAACCCCAGCCGTCATTGATGTGGCCCCCAACTGAGAGACCTCACTCTTTTGGTACCCCAGCCTCACTGGGTTAGGAGGGGGGAACTGAGGTTCAGGGCTTCCCATAGACCAGATTTACTTTTCTGGGGTTCTGGAGCCCTTAGACTCTGGGGTAGGGACAAAAATGAGGGGTACAGTGTGTGAGAGAGGACTGCCAACAAGTAAGATAGGGATGTGGGTGCAGGATCTAAGTGGGAGGTGGGGTGCAGAAAGGGGAGAGGTTGCAAGGTTTGGGTGGGAGGTAGGATGCAGAAGCAGGCTGGGTAGTAGGTTCTCTGGCCAGGTAGAGATAGCAAGAGCAAGTGAGGGTGCAGTGTTTGGCCAGGAAAGAGGGTGCAGTAACAATGGTGGATGCAGAATCAAGATGGGGATGTCTGGGCAGGCCAGAAGGGAGGGTGCAGGAACAAGGGAGGGTGTTGGAGCAAGCTGGGCAGATGGGCTCTTGAGAGGAGTGTGGGGATTGGAATTTGGGGGGTTCTGGGAATGAGGGGGGACCTTACCTGGCTTTGCCCTCCCTTACAGCAGTGGCTGCGGCCTTGCTGCCAGAGATGCCCCAAAGGGAGGTCTTGCTGCCAGTTCTTACGTGGTCCAGGGCTAGCCCTGGAGACCCTGCTACCATGGCCACATGGTCGGGGGCCAGCCCTGGAGGCACTGCAGCCAGTCGGTCCGGGATTGGTCCCAGAGGCCGGAAGTGCTGCTGCTACATGGTGCGGGGCCAACCCCAGAGGCCCTGCTGCCACGGCCAGGCCATCCAGGGCTGGCCCTAGAGGCCAGAGGCTTCACTGCCATGTGATTCTGGGCTGTTCTTGAACCATGTGGTCGTGGCAGAAGTGCCTCCAGTCCCAGCCAAGGTGCTGCTGAGTTGCCTCAGCCCCAGCGCTGCCTCCTCCCACCACAGCCTAACCTGCTGCAGGGTGGAGGGAGCGTGCTCTCCAGTGGCTTCATGGGGGAAGAGGAGCAGGGCTGAGCTCCCTCCTGTTTGTCGCTGAAAATCGGCTCGAGTGCCATAAGTGGCATGCATGCTGTAGGTTGCCAACCCCTGCTCTATACATCATGACAAATATGAGCTTGTTTATTTGCAAGCATAATCTGGGAAACTTTTAGAGAGAAAACGACTGATTTATTGTTTAAATCATTGTTGATGTAAAATAGCATAACATTCTTCCTTACTCATTTGAAGAATTGTATTAATGCTACAACTGAATATCTTGCTAGAGACAGGGAAGCCAAAATCCTGGTCTCATTTTGAAACCAATGACAAAACTTCGATTAACTTCAATAGGGCCAGGATTTTTTCACCTGGAAAGTCTTTTCCACTAGATGGCGTATGGGTGGCTCTTGAAGGAGAGATGTTCAGGTTTGGTGGTTTTTTTTTTTTTTTTGTAACAACAAAACCAAGCAGATCTTAAAACCAGCAACTATACAGACTACAATAGCTTTGAACAAATTTGTAATAGCCAGTGCAGAAGCAGTCTGATTTAGTCCTCTTATAAGAAATCCTGAATGATTTTCATAATTTTAAGAAATTGTAAGGAGAAAAAAATGATTATAAATTTCTATATAAAACATTCAAAATATAGTAGCTTATGTTATACAATGCTGTTAAATCTTCCGTGCTTACTCTGAAATTCTGAGTGATCTTATTGAGAGGAAATTTCTTGGTGCTCTGACATTGTTTTGTTTTTCTTAGGAGAAGTGAAACACTGTTAATTAAAAATCCCAAATCAGTGGCTATATGTGTACAAATAAGTTAAGGCACAGAACAAGAGTGGAAAAGCTCTTTCATCTTATGATTACATTTTCCCTGCAAGTGATATCGTTAGTTTTTAAAGCAGTCTAAGGGTTTTTCAGGACAAGGATAATTTACATGAGTGTAACCAAATGAATATTGTGCATACAGTGCATCCTACATTGTAAATATAATGAACTGGTGCAAAAAATAGCTTGAACTAGTTAGTGTACTTCGCTCCAGGAAGTTCAGGGGGTAAGTCACACTTGTGCAAGGCATATCTGTTAAGGATTTCCAGTAGAGTTAAAATATCAATGTGATTACGTAGGTGCAGGTTTTCCTTAAGGAATTGCAGCTTAGTGTATTTAGTGTTACTGAGTTAAATTTACCTAGGGCAAGAAAAGACTCTGATACAGATCTTGGGAGGCTGCGACAGTGGAGAAAAGCTGTCAGAACCTACAGGCAGCCGGCACATCCCCAAAAGTGCCTTGCATTGGAAGGGAGAGACTATAGTTAGGTCAAGCAATAAATGCACCGCTACAGACATTTCCTCAACAGCCTTGGTGCTATGCCACCTCTGGAATCCCTGGGAGATTGTAAAGCAGACACTTTCATGATGGGTGGTAAAGGAAGAATGGCCTGCCTTGGTCTTAAAAGGTTAAGGCTCTGTTTCCTCATGCCATCTCTCAAAGTGCATTGCACCTGATTTACAGAGTATGTTTATAGAATTTAGAAATGAAAGTTTTTATCCAAAGTTCATTACCATGATATTTGAACATATATGCTTCAAACAAACTCTACTTGATTTGTGACAGTAACAAAAGGCTCTATGGGTATGTCTACACTACCCCGCTAGTTCGAACTAGCGGGGTAATGTAGGCATACCGCACTTGCAAATGAAGCCCGGGATTTGAATTTCCTGGGCTTCATTTGCATAAGCGGGGCTCCGCCATTTTTAAATCCCCGCTCGTTCGAACCCTGTGCCGCGAGGCTACACGCGGCACGAACTAGGTAGTTCGAACTAGGCTTCCTAGTTCGAACTACCGTTACTCCTCATTCCACGAGGAGTAACGGTAGTTCGAATTAGGAAGCCTAGTTCAAACTACCTAGTTCGTGCCGCGTGTAGCCGCGCGGCACAGGGTTCGAACGAGCGGGGATTTAAAAATGGCTGAGCCCCGCTTATGCAAATGAAGCCCGGGAAATTCAAATCCCGGGCTTCATTTGCAAGTGCGGTATGCCTACATTACCCTCCTAGTTCGAACTAGGAGGGTAGTGTAGACATACCCTATGTTACAAGTTCCTTACACTCTGCAGGCCTCATTTAGATAATGTCTGCAAATAAGGTTCACAATCTGAATAATTCCAGTTTCTAATAGTTACAATGTATGTCTTTCTCAATTCCCCCCTCCCCCCCCCCCCTGGAAATACTTCAGAGTCACCTATCACAGAATTAAATGCTTAGTTATACCAATTTCAAATTTTAACTATTGCTTTGTGTAGCTGCCTAGTAGACTAAATAGATTGTACTAGGATGCTTTCTGCTTTGAAGGTGATACTACTTTTATTAGCTAGGCTCCTAATTCTGAAGAACAGGTAATTTTCATCTTGGTACTTAAATATCAATATGGATACTTGTATTTGAGCCTTTGGTCTGTGCTTTTAACGCCATAGTTGGCTTAGAATGAACCCTTTGAAAGGGGAAAATATGGAAAAAATACTCTATGGATTGATCTTTCCCAACACTTCCTACTGTTGCCTGAGTTCATGTGTGTGTGAAGCTGAGAGAAGAAGAAAAAGAATATTTTACTTTGTAGAAATGGGGAAGAAGTATCTTTCATTCAGTAACTTAGTATTTGCTTGCAGGCAAGGGTACTGTATATAGAAATTGCAAATAGAGTCTGCTTTTTGTCAATAAAAAGAATAAATGAAAGGAAATTACCTGGTGATTTGTGAGGCGTAATTTCCTTGAAAATACTCCCTAGAAGACTATAAAATATCATTTAATTTCCAGAATTAAAAGGTCTAGTCTAAGAGAATGAAGTAAAAAGTGTTGCATAATAAGCTGGGAGTGGACTGAGGGTGAGGAAAATCAAAGTACAGTTCTTGATAGAAAGTACTTTCAAAGCAGAATATCAGAAGAATGTACTGTACAAATATTTATTTGAAATTAATGAAATTATGCCACTCTCTTTCATCTGAATTATTTCCTTATGTACTGATGTTCTTCCTTTTTTAGAACTGGTTAGATTCTTCAAAGGAAATCAAGAGGCAAATTCGAAGTAAGTACTCCTATACTGATGTTAAATTCTTGACCTCAGTTTTCTAATTCAGAAATAAACTTTTTATAGTGAAAAGCTTGACTATGGCAGGAAACTGGTCATGATGAAGACTTTTAAAACATGATTTCTACTAACTCTACAGGCCTATATACACATAGTTCAATAGCAATATGAATGCACAGTTGTCTACAATGGCTAGTGGGGTCCATGGGATAACACATTTTTATTAGCAGTGTGGATAGGATTGTGTAGTTCTGTAACTATTTTAGAGCAGAATTAAAACATTCACTAACCTAATGAATCAACAGTGTGTTGTGGTGACATTGGCAATAACTGTTTTTTAATGTGCAATCTCATACCATGGTGAAGAATCATGCACTATCACAGTTAAACCTTTTTCCTGGTTGGTTGGGATTGTGTAAATACCAACAGACAGAACTGCACTTGAGACCTCTGGAGTTTGGTGCATGAGCCTCTACCAGTTGAGCTAAAAACCCAGGTGGCTGTAGAGCACTCTCGTTTCTTCTGTCTGTAATTGGTAAAAGTGCTATTTCATGGGATAGTACACTCCATCTAGAAGGTGTGTGCATACATTTGGACAGTTTTCCAGAAATCTAATGTTATTGGCCTATCTCAAAACTTAGATTGTTTAATTTGCTTCCTGTAATTGACTTTGTAAATTTTATACAATTACCAGTAAGGTAACTGTGACACTGAAATATTCAGAGTGTTTCCTATAGTAATTATAGGAAAGTACAAGGGAATCCTATTAATTTTAGTAATCATATCCTCTATTTAAAAATAGTTTTTCCATGCTAATTCTATTTTTAGAGCTCTCATCTCCTGTTCCCCTAGAGTTGAAACTGTGTGGTAATTGTCCTGGTAACTTCAGGAAAACATTATTTTAGGGAGTCATGTATGTGTGTTTATCTGTTTGCATGATCTCATTAACATGATTACAGTATCTAAATTCCCATACTTAATATAAAGAGCTTCCAGAAATATTTATTCATTGTTATAGTAGGATCCTGAGGCTATGTCTACGCTACAGAGTTTTTTTGGAAAAAGTTCACTTACGTCCACATTGGAATCACATTCTTTCAAAAAAAAAAGATTGAAAGAACACAGTAAATATTGGTAAACCTCTTTCTATGAGGAAGAAGCCTTTTTCTGAAAAAGCGCTTTTGGAAAAATGCATGTGAGGACTGGGAAGAGGGAGTTCTTTCGAAAGAAGAGGAAAGAGGAAAAAGCACAGGTGCCCTGTGTTTTTAGCCTTTCTTTTCTAGTAGAGTATTTTCTTCTTCATGGTTAGATCCTGTCATGATCATGAGGTTCAGCCAGCAGCCTGGGGACTAAGGGGTTAACTATGTCCCCTACCTACCCAGGTGGAGTGGCCAATAGGAATGTAGGTAGGAATTTCAAACAGGGACAAAGGAATTTTTGGTTTTTCCCTCTTTTGTTCTGAGCAGTCCTCTCCAGCTATTGAGGGGGACATATACTATGTCTCCCTCCAAGACAAGACTCTTTCTTCACTTTCTGTAAGTAGGGTAAAGTTTAGATAAATCCGTTAGGTTTCATTGTTTTGTGGTTTGGGTATGGGATCTGCTGTCTGTGCACTTTTTAGAAGATGTTTGGCTTTTCTTTGTAACTAAGTTCTAGGCCCATGGAGTTTCTCTATGAGTATATTATTTGTTACTTTTCCATCTAGTTATTATGCTTGCAACAGGAATATTGTGGTGATAATAAAAAGTTTTCTCTTTTTTTCTTTTATTAACCTGGTATTGGTTAATGGTGGTGTCCTGCTTTTTACTTTAGAGGTAAGATTTTCCCAAATGGTCTCTCCCCTGGTTTCTTTATTAATTTGGGTGGTGGCAGCAGAGATTCTATCCCCAAAATCTAGGGTTTTGAAGATTTTGGGGGGAAGTTTTATACCAAAGCCTGGTAGATAAGGTTTTGGGGTACACTTGCTGGCCCCCACTTCTGCATTTATCATGCCAGAGTGGGGAAGGAGCCATGATAGATCCACAGATGGAAAATGTATACATCAGCCTGCTTTGCAGCTTGGTGCCAGATGGACCTGTTCACCACTGGCAGCAGGAGAAGGTCCAACTTTCTGAAATTCCTTGTATTTTTTTCCTGCTCCCACTAGACCTCTCTGCTGAAGAGATTTTCTGAGGGAAATTCTAAACTTTTCACACATTTAGACTAGCAATCAATTTTTGAATGGGATTCAAATCAGCTCAGAGAGATTTATGAGGCTTTGGAATCCGATGATCACACGAATAATTTCCTAGTGATAGGAAACTTTGAGACGCTGTTGGTATTCATAGTCACAGTACTCAAAAAAGTCATTTTATAATCCAGGCTTCTGGTAGATGCTAGAGGAAGGTAGTCCTGCAACAAGATCTGTGAAGTAAAACAAGAGAAAATACCTCTTTGTAGATATTTAGAACAAACACAGTGTCAGTAACCCTCTTTTGCTTCAGTTATTTGCAGTTCTCCCAGCCAGTCCTGTTTGGAGCTGGAAACCTAACTGCTGCCAGGATCTTGCAGTTTGGCAGTAAGCGGGCTATCTATAGTGTTGATTAAATGAGGTCAGTAGAAATTTACTAGAGAGAATACCCTGTGGAATTGCACAAGAATTCCAGGAACAGCTTTGTCCCATTCCCAATCTCAACAATCACTTGAAAGGCCATAGCATGAATTAAAGGTTTTTATTTCAGGTTGGAGTATTACAGTCTGTTCCCTATCCTCCAGAAAATCTGGGGGACACAGCACAGGGCAGTGTCTGAAATACCTAATATAAGTTCCTAAAAGAAACTTGCCTTCAAAACATTCCCATAGAAAGCTGAAGCAACACAGGCTGTTACTGTTACAAAATTCAGTGTAAACACACATGCGTGGTGCCAGGGAAGTTAGACATACACTTGGACTAAAGATGAATAGTATCAGGTACAAGGTCTCATCTCAGAAGAATGTTAACACAAGAGGAAAATGGCCATAATGGAAAAACATTTATCATGGAAACAAACATCCAACTGTTATTGGAGCCCACTGGAAATTCTGATCTCATACAAATTATGTTCCAACAATCCAGAGTTCATATGATACATATCAAGTAATCTTGAGTATCCCCTCCACCTCTCACACTGTCTCTTCCACTGACAGATCTTGCTATAGTTGTATATTATCTAATCCCCCAATGGTTAAATGCAGAGTCAGGTTTTTATTTTCAAAGGACCTTCACTGTTCAGGGAATGGTTACCCAAAAGAGAGAGTACAGTGTCCACCAACTGGAACTGATTGATTTATTAAGGTCTCAGAGTGCTGTGGAAAACAGATGTGTTCTGGTCATGTCAGTCAGTATGTCTGATTGTGTTCTTCCTGTTCTTATGTAAGCCTGATTAGCCTCACTCCAGAAAGAGATTCTCCTGTCCTGGGTGGAACAAAATACCTGTTTGTGTGCGATGCCCACCAATGGTGAAATAAACCATCATGACTTGAATGTCAGAAATTGGATTAGCGGTGTTGTTCCTACACCCAGACATATCTGACTCATTGTAAGTAGGATTGGTAGGCTAGTGATCAACCTTTATGTATCGAAAAATGGTAAATGAAATGTCCTGTATCCTTATTGATTGCTATATCAGAATGTGAGGAGGCAGTGACATCTTGTAAAACTGAGCAAGGTCTCCTCTATGTGTCTTTTTCACTTGGTCATTTTACCCAAGACAATGCAAAAATAGGAATGAGAGAGTAGTGATGAAACTGTTTATACTTTTTGTGTTGAACAGGTTATGGTTCTAGGGCCTAATTAATAAAGCATTGGCTTTTCAGAGGAGGTCTGCTATTACAAGCTGGTTCCTCCACCTGGGTATAGATGGTTTCAAATAGGGATGTTAAATATCGGTTAATTGAATAATCGATCAACCTCCTGAATTCTTATTAGTTGTTCGACTATTCTATAGTCCTTGGAACAGGACCAGCAGCCAGTGTGCTCCGGCCCCACTCATGTCTTAATCCGCTGTGTCTTCATATCTTCTTTTGATGTATGTCATTCTTGCATGTAAAGTTAGATATATGGAGTATGGAATGTTTCATGGTTTTAAATGTGCAAATGAAAGCCATCTCAATGTCTTGATGACCAACTGTAAACACAGTCTTTTGTCCTTTGTCTTAGCAATGGTTGGTCTTAGGAAGTCACATGTCCACCCCAACTGGCAGGGGTGCACCAAGTAATTGTCCATGGAAAGGTGGTATCTATAAAACAATAGACAGCTAGGAGTTACTTTGTCTTTGGCTGACATGACACACCCAAGTCAATGAACCAGAGAACCCAGGAAGAGGGAACTTCCCTGGGTTGAAGGTTTACCTAGACTAGGAACATTTTAGGGTGAGTTTGTAATAAGTTTTTTCTAAGGTTTTAGTGTTAGCTAAGCATTTTCTGTTATTTTAAATTTGTAATCTACTTTGTTCTGCCTGTTTTCACTTACAATCTCTTAAATCCTACTGTTGGTACTTAATAAAATCACTTTTATTTACTATCAAGCCTGGTGTAAATATTGTTACCTTGGGAAGCAATCCGTGTGTACATCTTCCTTTCATTGTGAAAACGGGGTTACCTAAATAATTCTTTTGGAGTTCTGATCCCATTTGGAAGCTGGGCCGAAAACTTCATTTTCCTTGGATGTGGAGTGTTTCAGTGTCTGTATTGGTCGTCGGTGGATGTGATGATCCTAGCTCTGTGCCTTGGCAGAAAGCAGACCAGGAGGGCTAGCCCAGCAGGACAGGGTAGTGACAAGCCCCAGAGAGCAAGAAGGCAAGTGTCAGTGGCTTTGTCAGCACCCTGGAAAGCACCCCCGAGGGGGTCTTCTGTGACCACACCCCTTCACACATTCCTTAGGTAAATTCAAGAAAAATTCCTTCTTCAGTAAAACATTGTCTCGGGGCACAGTAGTCGTCTTTCTGTTGAACTTTGCTAGGTGCCCACTAGTTCACCAAGTTGTGCTTATTGGTCATCCATTTTTACTCAGTGCCATTTCCTTTCTTTTGACAGAAGTCTTCATCTCCATACCCTACTGCCACATTGGAAAGATTGTATGTAATCAATCTGCCTGCCTCATTTTGGATGCCCATATTTAAGGGATGATCATGCTTCCCTGCCTGGAGGCATACTGCTATAAAAAAAATTATAGACGTGTACCTTATAAAGAGGAGTAGAACATTTTTGTGCTCTCCTGACAGTTTCCTTCTTTAAAGTAATAAGATCTACAGATCCTTCTCCCACACTGAAAAGAAATAGATGATTCAGGGCAGAGTGATTTCTGTTTGTTTGGTAGAATGTCATTTTCTCCTTTAGGAGAAATTGCACTTTTTACTCAAAGTATATTTAGCACAATCTGTTATTTAGAAAAGTAAATTTGTATTATTCTGATTGTGGGAGTTATCTCAATGTGAAGGAACTTAAAGAGGTGGAACATTCATCTTCTGCCAGTGGCTGACATGTCTGGCTTTGCCCTGGAGTTGCAAGCAGGATGAAGTATCCATTGCGGACCTTATTTCTTGAAGAAAGAATACATTTTACTAGTGTGGAATCTCCAAATATTGGGTCATTCTTCACTGGCACTATTATTACATCATTCTTAGACATATAATGTTTTGGAGGTGATAATTCCAATTCTAATATACAGTGCATGCCATCTCCTTTATTTCAAGAATAATGCTAATAAGAGCTTGATTATGCTTTTTCTTAGGTCATGATACAATTCGTGTTGTACTAGCAGTTCAGCAAGCATAATGTGGTGTGCTCTTGCCAGTATTTTCATTGTTTCCAGCATGGAATGTTCCTAAAAGCCTATACTTGTTTATTGAATTCATTTTTATTAAGGCTGTACATGGTGATAGTGACTTGACAATAAAATACACGAGTAACTAAAAGTATAGAATATATAAATTCATGTCACTACAGATTCATTAATGCTATACAAAATAGCTAATAGAAAAATATATATTAGAATAATGTGTTTGTAGTGTTGCATAATATGTCATTCGATAGTGTGCATATTGGATAGTATAGATATAATAGGGAGATGTGCTAGTCAAGAATATGATTTCCATTTCTATATTTGAAACACAAGAGCATTACAGATTTTTCCAGGGACTCACGTGTGTAATTTTTCCCCACGTGTCACCAGTGAGAACTCGTGTGATTGAGTGAACAGTATGTTCATCACAACTGAAGTGCAAGGTTCTTCGTTAAATTTACATTTAAAAAACTTTATATATTTTTCCAAAAGTTTTTATTTGTACTAATCATGTTTACTATAAGACTGTTCGAAGTAATTACATCCATAATTATGTTTAAGAACACTTGGCTTATTTTCAACTGAAAGGAATGAAAATTACAATTGATTTTCTAGAGAACCATGTAGCTAGATTTCCTGTAGTGAATAGATTATGGTGAAAAAATAGCTGATGTACAGTCATTTATGTAAATAGATTAGTCCTGATTAAAATGGCAGATGCATTAATTTATTTACATATTTATATACAGTACGTAATTAACCTTCCACTTACAATTGCAATAATTTCTTCATTGGTATTTGAGTAATTTTCTGTTCAGTGTGTGCACGTCCAGTGCTCTAGATTAGATTTTTCCCTTAGCAGTCATCCCATGTACAGTCTGCTGCCTTGTGCTACTGCACATGTTATGCTTAAATGAAGCACACAAGATCTTTTATGGGGGAAAAGGCAGTATGCTGCATTTATTGAGAATACAACAGTTGCATATACTTTTCAAACACACACATACACACAAAACATCATGCATACACAGTTCTGCCATATGATATAGTTATCAGTCCAGAGTCTGTGTCAATCTAGTGGCCAGGTAGATTGAGTACGGGGGGAGCAGGACCTTGTCGGTCGGTCGATCCGATACTCCTCTCCAGATAGTGTGGCAGATGAACCCAAAGTTCCATAGCAAAGCACCCTGCTTTATATATTCCTTCTTCTCTGTTAAAATCCATGGATCTTGCTCTGTCAGCTTGTGACCAGAATGTAATCTTTTTTATGTGAGTGTTCCCAAAACATCTCTCGAAGGTTCATCCTGTAATCAGTCATCCTTTTGGGGTGCTTGCTCCACTCTGAGGCTCGTCAATCTGCCAATTATCCAATCTTCTTGTGAGTAGGGGATACGCATTGATGGTTATAGATGACTCCTCTGCAGTCAGGTTGTCTCGTCCTCTGGCCTTCTCTCACACTTGCTCAACCCCCTCTTTGGCCATCTGGTTCTAAAGCCATATAACTTTGCATCTTATCTTTGACACATTCACACTCCTTACATACACAAGTCTCTGGGGTTACAGATCTACATGGCGAAGCAAAAGTGTTGTAAATTAAACAATTAAGGCTTGGCCTTCAACATTCGCAGAATTCCTCTAATCTTATTAACACAGTCAAAATACCCAAAACTGTTTTTCTACTTCAGAACAAAGAAAATAGACCTTCAACTGAAAGGACTTGATTTGTAAAATATTAAATGTATGTTAATATATATGTGCCTTATATTGCTATATTATTGCTACATTACTATACCTAAAATAAGAAATATAAAAAGAATAAAACTTTCAATCCTAACACACAAAGGTATAAAGAGCAGAGTGCCTGTTACTCTGGTCACAGTTCCTTCTTTCTTCCCATAGTTAGTAATCAAGTTTGTCAACTTGTTTGTGCAAGTGCAAGTGTTCCCTCTTTCAGGGAGTTTATTTTCTCTTGTACTGTATATAGTTTTCTACTAGCTCATAATTAAGTTTAGTAAGTATTTTGTTTGAGTTGTTTTTTCACAGTTTATTGGAATTTTTGTTCCCAATTGTTCTGGGTACTAATGCATAGTACTGGGGAATGTATTTGTCTCCGGGATTTAAATGTTGCATCAGCAGCAGAAAATCATTGCTGGGGTGAATGATTCTCATTCCATGTCTGAAATGTTTCAGCAAAGCTCATATCCAAGACGGGTTAGATCTAAAAAGTATAAGGAGGTGAGACTCTGGCACCTTCTCATGGAAGAAGCCCTGTGTCCGCCATCAGAGTCTTCCTGCTCAGGCAGGCACCAAGCTCTTCTGCTTCAGTCAGAAGTGCCCCTGCAGACATTGCCACATCTTAATGCCACTCTCCTTCCCTAGTACCTCAAAGGCAGCAACAACAGGGTACTTCAAAGGACTTATTGTCCAAGGCATCATGGGGCCTGATACCATCAACCAGTCTGGACAAGACAGGTAGTATGTCCTCAGAGAAGAGGCATTACCTGATCCCGTGGCAGCATTATATACAGAGGCATTAATTATGGCACCGGAACCTGTGCTCTTGAGATTGATCACTGCTGATGTACCCAACCCCTTCAGTCTAACAATAGCAGTGTAAGGGAACATTTTTGAAACCACAGTTTGGGGTCCACTATTTAACCATCTTTGCAGTTCATGTATCAGATGTGGATTCACATCTTTTTAATCTCTGGAGGGCTCAACTGTTTGGGTGACTCAGGCAGTTCTTCAGAATCAGAGATTGAGTCGTATGTGTCTATGTCTCAAAATAGGAGACATCACTCTCCATCATTCAGGGATAGAAATGTAGCCGTGTTAGTCTGGGGTAGTTGAAGCAAAATGCAGGACAATGTAGCACTTTAAAGACTAACAAGATGGTTTATTAGATGATGAGCTTTCGTGGGCCAGACCCACTTCCTCAGATCAAATAGTGGAAGAAAGTAGTCACAACCATATATACCAAAGGATACAATTTAAAAAAAATGAACAAATATGAAAAGGACAAATCACATTGCAGAACAGAAGGGGGATGCGGGGGGGGGGGGTGGGAAGGGGGAGGAAGGAAGGTAAGTGTCTGTGAATTGCTGATATTAAAGGTAGGGAGAGTGGGATGTTTGTGAGTTAATGGTATTACAGGTGATAATTGGGGAAACTGTCTTGGTAATGGGTGAGAAAGTTCAAAGACTTGTTAAGTCCTTGTTGGTAAGTGTCGAATTTTAACATGAATGACAGTTCAGAGGATTCCCTTTCAAGTGCAGATGTAAAAGGTCTTTGTGGTTTTTGTCCCTGATACCTGGCAGAGGTTTTATGTTGACTGAGGTACAAAGACCCTTTGTCTGAAAGAGGTTGTAGTCCAGTGACTTGTCAATTGCCAGAGTGTTTCTTCCCACCTCTAGGAATGTTAAATATCAGTTAATTGAATAGTCAAGTAATCTCATGAATTCTTATCACTTAGTTTACTATAGTCCTGGGGGGCGGGGGGGGGGGGGCGGAGGCGGAGGCGGCAGGTGCTATATCAGAGGCAGCAGTTCAGGGTGTCAGGCAGGAGCTGGTCCACAAGGGAAGCTGATTTAAAAAACAGTTCTCCTTGTGGACTGGCTGCCTGTTGCCCATTGCTGCTACCTCTGATAAAGAGGCACTGGAACAGGGTGGCAGCAGCCCCTATCTAAGGTGGGTCTGAGCTCCTGGACCCAGCATGAGCCGGAACTGAGCCAGGCTGCCTGCCCATCTACCTCCTAATACACTTTAAATGCAGAGCTGTAGCAGGAGTAGGTTCTAGACCCAGTACAAGCCAGAACTGAGTTGGGCTGCTGGCCAGCCTGCTAAAAAATTTACTGGCAAAGGTGGGGGAGGGAAATACATAAAAGTCTATAGCATTAACCTATAAGCTTTTGCTTATCAGTTAATCAACTATACCAGGTTCCCAATCTTTTTGATACTGGGGACCAGTAAACCCATTCACAAGCTTTTGGAGGACCGGTAACATTTATTTGCACATTTGCATATTCATTAAGCAAATGATGAATATGCAAATAAATTGTGTTGCTGGCCCTAACTCTCCGGCGTGTTGGTCCGAGCCTCCCCACGGCCCCAATCCCGGCCGCTTTATCAACCAGCACCGGCTCCCCCAGCTGCGTCTGGTGCCGGGTGTTCTGCGTCGGTTCGCGTGGCACCTGGCCTTCTCCCTGGGTCCTAGTGCCTGCCGTATCTAGCCCCTCTGCCCGGGAGAATGCCAGGCAGAGACGCCGCGGCAGAGGGATCTCTCCCAAGATGGCTACCTCGTCACACAAATTAATAGGATTGTGCATGATAATTTTTCTAAGGACCGGTATTTTTTTCTAAGGACCGGTACTGGGCCACAGCCCACACTTTGGGAAATGCTGAACTATGCTATTACAACCCTGCCCACCACCACATCTCCCCTTCACTCTTTTCCCTCCAGCTCTCCTAATTGATGACAGGAGAGTTTCTATATGAGGCTTACATCTAATACTGAGTTGGGTGGTGAGCAGGCCCAGCGGAATCTCCTTTAGAGGAGTTATAAGAGGCGCCAATCAGCCTACTTTGTGTTTCTACTCATTGTCACTCAATGAGCTGTTGGTGTCTTGAGTGTCTTTGCCTCCTCAGAATGATTACGAGGCCTGTCAGGACCAGTTAAAGAGTATTCTTTCCTCCCTTGACAGATGGGTAGAGGTGGATTGGGAGAGTTCCTACAGATTGACAGACATTTTGGGATCAGCAGGGATGTCATTAGTAGCTCTCGTTATAAAAGAGACCATTCTGGAACCAATTAGGATTCTGTGATAAATGTCATCTTCTCTATCACCAACAGTCAAAAGGATTGAGTGGAGGTACCATGCACTTTCATGGAAATATGAGCAATCTTACACCCACCCTCCCCATTGTTCCTTCATACTCTCAGAGGTAAATGAGAGAGAGCATCGAGGGAAGCCTAGTTTTTACCCCAAACTTGAGAGAGGCAAAGAAACTTATTTTTGATAGAAATTTATTCTACTGTTGGTCTCTAATTTTGTATCTTGAATCAGCAGTCCTTGCTGGCTGGATTTGATTTCTATCTTTAGGACAATGATTTCAAGTTTGCAGACAGGTTATCCTCTTTCACTACTCTGAACCTTTTGCTTGCCATTCCCTGGTAAACTGCAGTATAGGACCTCTCTCCAGGCTTTAATGCCTGGGTCAGACTTTTCAGCAGAGCTGTGGCATATGCAGTAACAATATGTAGGTGTTTATGGCTTCAATCATCAAGTTTTCCTCAGGAAGTGCTATAGACTGCTTTTTATCTTCCTTCTTTATCAGACCTGCTTTTCTCAGCAAATTGATGACAAGCTCAACAATCTCAAGGACTTCTGGGCTACACTGAAATTTTTGGGGCTATACAGTCCACTCTCTAAAAAGAAACAATTCCTCACTCAATCTTCCACAGTTATCAATCCTTTAAGCCTAGTAGCCTGACCAGTCTAGGAGGAAAGGGGAGAGTCATAGGAGGTGACCTCTGGCTCCTCACTTTTCATTTTCAGCAAGTTCATGTAGAGAGTTTAGAAATACCAAATAGCCAGTTTGACTGTCTTGTTGAAGACCGCTTACCAGTTGGCTTTATGACTGCTTCTCTCCCATTTTTTCCTAACAGGTTATCCCACTTTCTTCATTTTGGGATTTGCATTATCAGAGGTCTGTGAGTCCTACTTGAGTAATTAGAATACACACCCTTCAGTTTGTTGGTATCCCTCCAGACAACCCTTTTCCTGTCTCTCTTCAGAGACCCCTCTTATGAACACAGTAAAATGAGCCCCTGCTGCAAGGTGGAAGGGTGGGAATTGCAAAGCACTTCTCATATTCGATAAAGTTCTATTAAAGTGTGGATGAGCATGATCTGATTTTCACATTAAAGTTTACAGAGTGGTTCTGGTTTATAAATGCTGAAGACATGTCCACTGAACTGATGTAATTATGGTTTTTCTTCGAGTAGTGTTCCCGTGGGTGCTCCACTCTAGGTGAAGGGTCGCCCTGAGCTGCAGATCAGAGCTTTGTACAGCAGTTTCCCCCATTGAGCCACACATGCCCAGGAGGCATCTTGAGCCCTTCCCGCCTCCTGAAGCATGCGGTTCAACCCCCTCCCTTTCAGTTCCTCTTTAACCGCCCTCGTCAGCGGATGGAGCAAACAGGAGCTCCCTGTCAGACTCTCTGACTACTCTCCCTCTAGCTAGTTTAGGCATAGTTGTTTCCCCTGTTATGTTCCAAGTTAGCTTTTCCTTGTTTATTTCTTCCCCCCGCCCCCTCCCAAAAAAACCCCAACAACAACAACAAAACTAGTAATAGGAAGAAGAAACTTAACAAAATCCCCCCTCAGGGGAGCTTGAACCCACTTCAAACCGGGACTCCGATGAACCGGCATTCTCCCGGCTGTTCAACACAGGAAAGAAAGAAAAGAGATTAAAAAAACAAAACAAAAAACAACACACACAGACAGACGACAACGACAATAACAGCAAAATAAATAAATAGAACAAGCTCAAGGAGGAGAGAACCGGCCATGTCCGGCTCCTCAGGCTTTAAAAAATGCGATCAATGCTGGGATCCTATGTGGGCTTCAGATGGCCATTCAAAGTGCTTTCGCTGTTTGGGGGAAACTCACTCTCCCCACAGCTGCACTCATTGCAATTCACTCACAGCGAGAGCCAGAAAGGACTAAAAGCTCTGCCTGAGAATTATTTTATTTGAAAAGGCTTTACAACCTGCTGGGGAACAGGTGACAGTGTGGCAAGAGTCCCCCCCACTCCCACCCTCCAGGAGTGAGCTGAGACACAGACCCTCACCATCCCGCTCCCTTCCAGCCTCTTCCTCTCCAAAACATAGAGGAGAGGCACACCACAGTGGGAGGACCCCTGCCACGAAGGCTTCAGGGTGATCCTCTCACTCCGCACCGGCATTGGGGCACGCTACAGCTGAGCGGCCCCGGGAGAGCTCCAGGCAACCAGCATGGCAAGAAAAGCTGGTGCTGCTTCAAACCGCGCACCGCTTCCAGCCCAGCGCCACTTCAAGCCTCGGTGGTGCTGAAAGCCCTGGCACAGCTTAAAGCTGCGGCGCCGATTAAAGCCGCAATACGAGGTCCAGCCCACTAAGCGGATGGCACCAGCTACAGCTAAGCAGCATGATGCTGCACTGATGCTGCCAGCACAGCCAGACAAGCAGCCAGATGAGGCTGCTAAGGATCAGCCCCAGCAGGAAATTGACTCACACAGCAGGCATCACTATCCGTGCCTGCCTTCTACGTCTTACTCCCCTGGGAAGTCTCCATCAAGGCAATCCTCTCCCAGGTCTATGTCACCTTTATCCTTTCAAGATGCTCCTCTTCCTAAGGATGACCGTAACATGGTCTATTCCTCACGACATGCATTACCTAGGAAGTCTCGCTCCCATCATTACAGGGCTCCACCACAACAAAGCCCATGGCACCCATACTGGCCTTACCCACCCCCACCTTACCCACCCCCACCTTATCCACCACAATGGGAACACTGGGAGCCATACGGGCGCCCCAGCTCGCTCCACTCCATCCCGGAGAAGCTTGCCTTGGCCACAGCCCCTACCTCCAGCAAGTCTTTCGGAGGAAGAGGCGGAACAAATCTCAGACAATGAATCAGACATTAATTCAATAACTGTCACACACTCTGATGCCCTCGATGCACAACCAGATGATGTCGTAGTACCATTAGACTCGGGAGCAATTGACGATCTAAAACAGTTCCAGGAACTATTCAAGAGAGTAGCGACAAGCCAGAACGTCTCCCTGCAAGAGGTGCAGAAGAAACAATACCAATTGCTAAAAAATCTCCATTCTACACACATAGCAAGATTGCCCTGCCCATAGACGAGGCAATAATGGAGACCTTGGAAGACCTGTGGGAAACACCCGCATCCATTCAACCAACTAATAAGAAAATCGACAGAAAGTACTTTGTCCCCTCAAAAGACAACGACTTTCTCTTCATGCACCCACAACCTAATTCATTAGTTGTAGACTCAGCACAACAACGTGCAAAGCTCCCACACTACAGGATGGGCGACGCATACAAAGACCACAAAAAGTTGGACTCCTTTGGCAAGAATACTCCTCTTCCACCCTACAACTCAGAATATCGAATTACTCCGCTCTCTTAGCAAATCATGACTTTGACAATTACTCGAAACTGGGAGAACTGATGCCACATCTCCCTGAGTCCAAAAGATCCATCTTGAAAGCAATAGTTCATGAGGGCCATATGATCACCCGCACCGCTCTCCAAACCGCAATGGATGTTGCTGACACCGCAGCCCGAGTTACAGATACAGCAGTGGTGATTCATAGAGCTTCTGGGCTCCAGTCGTCTGGAGTTTCCCGCGAACTCCAGCCCAAAGTGGAAGACTTGCTATTTGACAAGCAAAAGCTATTTGCAGCTACTACGGACGAAATGCTCCATAACAGCAAAAATTCTAAGTCCACACTTAGCACGTTGGGCATGTACGAACCACCCTACAAATGCAGACGATACACCCCATATCTCATGCAGCCGATACGGGCAATACAATGACCACAGAGGCCCTATGAGAACACCAGACCAAGACAACGAGGTCCCAGAAGGCGCCCCAACCAGGCCCGCCCACCAACTACCCAACCATCTAAGCAACAAATTTGAAGATTTGGTCGAGGGCCTGCAACACCTCTTTACGATCTAGCACCAGTTCAACATGGCCATCTATTCACTCACCGTTTGCGGCTATTACTTCCACAATGGGAATCCATAACATTGGACCGCCGGGTTCTAGAGATAATTCGAGTAGGCTATACCATCCCATTTACCTCTATCCCTCCTCCACTTCCCCCATCCCATCCCTCTTCAGGGACCACTCTCACAAAACCCTTCTAAAACAAGAGATAGATCGACTCCTTGTCATCGGAGCTATAGAAAGGGTACCCGAGAGTTCCACGGGAGAGGGTTTTACTCGAACTATTTCTTAACCGAGAAACGAACAGGGGGTTGGAGACCTATATTGGACCTCCGCAAACTGAACAAGTTTCTCAAGAAACAGCATTTGAAGATGGTCACTCTCTCCACAATCATTCCTGCGCTAGATCAAGGGGACTGGTTCGCAGCCCCCGACCTCCAAGATACCTATTTCCATATAACCAGCCACGCCTCCCACAGACGCTACCTACGCTTTGCGCTCAGACCAGACCACTTCCAGCACAAGGTTCTCTCTTTTGGTGTCTCATCAGCTCCGAGGGCATTTTCGAAGGTACTGGCGGTTGTAGCTGCGTATCTCAGATGGCAGAATGTCATCATATTCCCCTATCTGGACGACTGCCTTCTAAAGGGATCCTCGTACACCGAAACCACCTCTTATACATACGACCACGGCCCTCCTCAATCGTCTAGGCCTTCTAATCAACCAAGACAAATCAACTTTGCACCCGGTTCAAGATATAGAGTTCATTGGCGCACGCCTGGACTCAGTTACAGCCCAAGCATACTTACCTCAGTAACGTTTTGCAACTATACAGGAAATTATAAGTGGATGCTCACAATTCCTACCACCACAGTACTTACATACCTCTGACTAATGGGACATATGGCTTCCACCACCTATGTAGTCCACCGTGCTCTCCTGCACTTTCGATGCTTTCAGCTCTGGGTGGCAACTGTTTACATCCCATCACGACACCCTCGAAACAAAAGGGATACTATGCCACCAAACGTGCTCACATCCTTATGATGGTGGACAGTGCCAAACAATCTTCTGGCGGGTGTTCCATTGCAACAAATCGAACCCACTATTCAAATCACCACAGATGCTTCCCTGCTCAGCTGGGGGGCACATATGGATGGTCGCGAAGTTCAAGGCAGGTGGTCCCCAAATGAGACACTCTTACATATGAATCTCCTCAAATTGAGGGCAGTAAGGAATGCCTATGCACACTTTGCCTCCGGCGTTGCCAATCATACAGTCCGCATCCTAATGGACAGCATCTGCACGATGTTCTACATAAACAGACAGGGCGGAGCCCGCTCCTGCTCTTTATGGGCAGAGGCTTTTTGCCTGTGGAACTCGTGCATCTGCAACCAAGTCACCCTTATAACATCCTACCTGCCCGGGGTGAACAACACCAAAGCGGACTCCCTCAGTCGAAACTTCACCTTAGACCACGAATGAGAGTTACATACGGAGGTTACAAACTCAGTTTTCCACCAATGGGGATGGCCATCTATAGACCTCTTTGCTTCTACCCAGAACACCAAATGTCCCCAATTCTGCTCACATGCGGGACTTGGCAAATACTCTCTGGGGGATGCCTTCCTAATCAAATGGACAGCCCCCCTACACTACGTCTTTCCTCCCATACCGCTCATCCCAAGAGTTCTATGCAAGATCCTGAGAGACAAAGCCCTAGTTATCCTGATTGCGCCATCATGGTCTCGTCAAACTTGGTACCCATACCTTCACAGGCTAGCGGTCCAAACTCCCCATCCACTACCATACTGGATAGACCTACTATCTCAGGACGACGGAAGGTTACTGCATCCACAGCTCAGTACCCTGCATCTTCAGGCATGGCTTCTCTCTGGTTCTCAGAGATAGAAGATTGCTGTTCCCAGCGAGTAAAAGACATCCTCCTCCATAGCAGGAGGCAGTCTACTCGGAAAACTTACCAACAGAAATGGACACGATTCTGTCACTGGTGTCAGCGAGCCAAAGTGGAGCCCCGTGCCTCCCCATTAGATACCATTCTAGACTACATTCTGGACCTTAAAGCATTAGGACTGTCAATCTCCTTTCTAAGAGTACACCTCTCTGCAATAGCAGCATTTCATACCTCGGTGGACGGCTTCTCCATTTTTAACCATCCTATCATGAAGAGATTCCTCAAGGGACTCCAGAATGGGGCCACCATATAAGGCCCCACCCCTCTTGTGGGACCTAAATCTTGTTTTGGACTACCTCACCAGACCTCCTTTTGAGCCATTGGCAACAGTATCACTTCCTTTCCTTTTTATGAAAGTCTGTTTCCTCTTAGCCATCACCTCCATCAGGAGGGTGAGCGAACTTGGAGCATTAATGTCAGAACATCCTTACACAGTTTTCACGAAGGATACAGTCATACTTAGATCCCACCCGACGTTTTTGCCGAAGGTCTGTACAGAATTCCATCTCAACGAACCAATCATATTACCTACCTCTTTCCCAAAACCGCATTCTTCACAGACAGATGCCAGCCTGCATACTCTGGATATCTGGAGGGCTCTGGCCTTCTTTCTAGAAAGAACAAAACCATTTCGTAAATCTGAAAGACTTTTTATCTCCATTGCTGAACAATCCAAAGGGACACCAATATCATTGCAACGAATCTCAAAGTGGATATCAACATGCATAATTAAGTGCCACTCTCTGGGCAATAGACCGCTACAGCGCCCACCACGAGCGCATTCCATTCGAGCCACGGCTACTTCTACTGCCTTTCTGGGCAACGTCCCCTTAAGAGAGATTTACTGGACAGCAACATGGTCTTCAGATCATATCTTTGCTAAACATTACGCTATCCTTCCACAACTCAAGAACAATTCAGCAGTTGCCACAGCAGTGCTCTCCACCACTGCCAAACACTGACTCCGGCTCCCTCCAGCCATATATTGAATACTGCTTTGTAGTCACCTAAAGTGGAGCACCCACAGGGACACTACTCGAAGAAGAAAAGGAAGTTACTCACCTTGTGCAGTAACGAGTGTTCTTCGAGATATGTGTCCCCGTGGGTGCTCCACGACCCTATCTGCCTCCCCTCTGCTCGGGCGGAGATGAGGAAATGAAAGGGAGCGGGTTGAGCCGTGTACTTCAGGAGGCAGGAAGGGCTCGAGACGCCTCCTGGGCATGCGTGGCTCAACAGGGGAAACTGCTGTACAAAGCTCCGATCTGCGGCTCAGGGCGACCCTTCACCTAGATGGAGCACCCATGGGGACACACATCTTGAAGAACACTCGTTACTTCACGAGGTGAGTAACTCCCTTTTCCCAGATAGTTTCAACAAAAATACTGGACACACTTGACATTACATCACAATCTACATAACATCTTATTTAGAAAATGACATTTATATTTTCTCAATTTGTTTCTCGATCAAAAAGCTCAAATACTGGACTGTCTGGTTCAAAACCGGACACCTGGCAACTCTAGATGTAATTGTGAAAGAAGTTTGTTTTTCTAATTAATTGATATACTTAGTGACATTGATTTATGTAACTAGTGAAGAGGAACAATAGCACCTTTCAAAATTTATGCTTTCAGAGGTATTTAATAAGGATAGAAATGTTATGAGGTAGCATGAAGTTGAAACAGAGCAATGCCCAAAATATCTCTTCTACTTAACTATTTACTTCTAGTTTCCACTGGCCCACTTTCTTGGCAAATGCTGAACATTATATAAACTTTTATATACAGGTTTGCACTGCCAATGAACTTGTCTAATGACCCAGAGAGAGGATGTTTTGGTTGTGAGGTTTTTTTCTCCAAATTTATCTAAATTGGATTTATACTGTGAGCACTTCTTACAGTTAAGAAATTTGCTTTTGTTGTTATTCACGCTGTAGATGTTCATGATGCATAAAGGTAAAGTCTTGAGCCTGAATTTTCATTAAGATCCTCTGATTATGGGTGTCTCAGTTTTTGGGAGATATCTTGAGACCCCTTACAGGCAGCCTGATTTTCAGGAAGTGCTGAGTACACACTTTTTATACCAGAAAAATCAAGGCCTCTTGAAGGCTTTCTAAATTTGACATCCAGAATCACTTTGGGTTTTTGGTTTGTTGTTTTAAGATTTAGGGCATTGTCTTGGCCTTTTGGAAATAATTTTGGAAGTAAAATCCAGACCCAGTAGACCTCATGGCTAAAGGCTGAACAGAAAAACAATTGAAACACAATTTTTAAGTGTGTTAATAATAAGGTTGCTTACCTTGATTTACCCCATTGTACTAGTTGTTAAAAATACCAAGCACTAGCATACGCTGTTAAGTGTATACTTAATACTAAACTTCTGTATACCTTAATACTAAACTTCTGTATTCCTGGAAGAGTACATTAGCCTTTTTTATGGAATGTGATTTGAACGTACTTTTTTAGATGCATAACATTCAGATAGCATGTTCAAGTGTTTGTAGCCAGGGATGTTTGCTTCTTTTTTACTCACATAACATTGACTGTTTGATTTTATTAGGGTGTCTGACTGGAACACGTTTCAAATTGATTTGGAAAGTTAGTTGTGTTAGAGAATTTATACTTAAAAAAAGAATTATGCCCTACTACTTTAAAACGGCTCCCATGAACTAAATATTATTGGGCCCAGTTTTGTTTACAGATCTGCACACAAGTCTCTGTCTCAGTGTAAGAGAATAAAATTGGGCACACAATGGCTAGTCAGTGCTTTTCAGTATAACAACAATGGAAAAAGGCTCATTTTAGCTCTTTGGTCCTCAGTTTCTTTTTCCACTTACAGTTATAGATGGGTGATGGCATTGCAGGTGTGTGAGTTATAAGGCTTCTACTGATGTGCATTTAGGGAGCCAAAACCCCCGCTGTTTTTAAATTTCTTCCTCATATTTTTCCTCGTATATGTGGAAAACTCCCAGAACCCAATTATGGGTCAGATTCTTGCTGACCTTCACATAAATTTAGAGGCTATCTTTTCAAGGGCAATCTGAATATATACACATCATTAAAGCAAATATAATCATATTGGAGTTTTCATTGGCTCTGGGGTACACTCAACAGGCAAATTAACAAATGGGGCTAACATACCTCTGTCTTGCAGTGTCATCTAGATCAAGAATAGTGATAGAAATGTAGCTGTGTTAGTCTGGTGTAGCTGAAACAAAATACAGCACTATGTAGCACTTTAAAGACTAACAAGATGGTTTATTAGATGATGAGCTTTCGTGGGCCAGACCCACTTCCTCAGATCAAATAGTGGAAGAAAATAGTCACAACCATATATACCAGAGGATACAATAAAAAAAAAATAACACATATGAAAAGGACAAATCAAATTTCAGAACAGAAAGGGGATGCGGGGGGGAGGTAAATGTCTGTGAGCTAATGGTATTAGAGGTGATAATTGGGGAAGCTATCTTTGTAATGGGTAAGATAACTGGGGTCTTTTTTGAGACCGACACGTAGAGTGGATTCCCTTTCAAGTGCAGATTTAAAAGGTTTCTGAAGCAGGATGCAGGTAATTAAGTCGTTGAGACCGTGTCCTTTCTGGTTGAAATGGCAAGAAACTGTTTCAGCTACACCAGACTAACACGGCTACATTTCTACCACTGTTTGATCTGAGGAAGTGGGTCTGGCCCATGAAAGCTCATCATCTAATAAATCATCTTGTTAGTCTTTAAAGTGCTACATAGTCCTGTATTTTGTTTCATCTAGATCAGGGGTCTCCAAACTACGGCCCGCGGGCCGAATGCGGCCCGCGAGGCCCTCTCATCCGGCCCGTGGAGACTGTGACGGGGAAGAAACTCCCCGCACTAACAGCCCCTCCCCCGGAGAAGCGCCGAGCGGCGCAGCGCCGCGGAGCTGGGGCGGGGAAGAAACTCCACCACTGACAGCCCCTCCCCCGGAGAAGCGCCGAGCGGCGCAGCGCAGCGGAGCCCAGGGGAAAGCCCACGGGGAGGGGAGCGAGGGCGCACAGCCGCAGGCGCGGCAGGCGAGGAAGGCGGCAGGACCCAGGAGGAGAAGGGACAGGGACGCCAGGGTGAGCGGCACGCCCCGTGCGTGCCGGCTCAAAAGGGGGAGGGGCCGGAAGGACAGGGGCGGCCGGCACTCACTTTCTTTTGGGCAGGCAGCCAGGAGAGGGAAGCCGGAGGAGCCAGCGGGACGGAGGAGGGACTCTGGACCCGCGCAGCCCTTGCCCTGGGCAGCGAGACTCCCCGGCCGGGGGTGCGGGGGATCGGAGCCGCCAACGGACGGCCACACGCCCTGCGGACCGACGGCCGAGCCCGGGCTCTGCGCGTCCCTCACAGCAAGAGGGGTTGGGACTTGGCGTGGACAATTGCTCCCTATTGGCCAGTGCGTTCTTATCCTATTGGCTAGCTCTCTCATGAGGTCACTAGTGGGCTGGGCTCTATTTTGGCATCCAGGAAACAATTTCACCATTCACACTAATACAGGTGTTCATGTGTAGTGTATCAATGTGTTATTAAATAATAACTGAATAAAATAATATTAAATAAATAATTAAAAACAACATCCATGTTTTGATTGTTTTTTATTTGGACCTCAAGTGTGTAGTCGGCCCCCGAACTGCTGTTTGATAGTTAATGCGGCCCTCGGGCAGAAAAGTTTGGAGACCCCTGATCTAGATCAAGAATTTTTATCAAGACACTTAAAAGCCAGCTCCCCGCATGTATCGGCTCTTGCCCTTCCCGCCATCCCCTTGCAGCCTCTGATTGAGGCAGCAAGGAGGGGCGAGTGTGTGTAGTCAATAGTATTAACTGATAAGTCCTGGCTTATCGGTTAATCATATAATCGACTACACATTAACATCCCTAGAAGAGAGAGGGTCTATGATGTAGACAGGGCCGGATTAAGGGGGAGGGAGGGTAGTCGGGCAGCTGCCCAGAGCGCCAACCTATGGGGAACACCTGATTGAAGTGGTAAAGGGTGCCGTGTGCCCGAAGGTGAGGCTGCGCATGCGTCGCTCGCCTGGGGGCATGGTGTCCCTTACCATGTCAGTCAGGTGCCACGCACCCGGGGCAAGGCTGCACCTGTGCCATGCGCCTGCTGCCTGGCACGCAAGTACGGCTTGGTCCAGGACTGGATGTAGACTGGATTAAGTACATGCAGGTTTTTAAGAAAAAGGACTAGATCATCTTGGCTCCTTAGATCAATTTCAGGGCAATATATTTCAGAGGGAAAATGACTTAATATTTAATGCCTTTTTTACAGTTGCTTGTATGCCATTAATGTATTTGTTCTTGCCATACTACCACATAACTATTAGTTGAGCAATAAAAATAGCATATACACCAACAGTAAAAGATACAAGAATGCCTTTATTGGGCTAAAACACTGATTCTCCAGTATAGATGGGATGAATCATGTTAATTGTGCACTGTTGATTATTACATTCTTTTCCTTGAAGAATGTGTCTAATGTTGCTTCTGAAGCATTTTTTGAGGTAGCAAGTTGGCAAGACAAATTCTTGACATTTTAGTAGCCCATACTGTTAAGCACCAATAAACAGAGAGCACTAGTACAGACAAAATTCTAAATATCATTTAAATAACAACATTTTTACCTTGTCCAACAGTTTATAATGTCAGAATCACAGTATAGAGTTTTTTATACAGACAATCAAGTTTTTGTGTGCTTTTGTCACATTGCTGTTCATATGAGCTATACCCATAGACTAAGTCAGAAGTACAGGAATAGATTGTACACAAGTAGTTTAATGCATTCAGTTTTTGTTCAGAGGAGAAACAGTTTCTCATTATCATTTAATATATAAAAACACCATCAGTTCATACTGTAGCCAATGCAAAATTGTTAATTCAGTTTCAAACAGCTTTGCTGATTTTTGTTTGTGGCTGTCATAGTAGTCTTAATACATTATGGGATTTTAGCATGTTTACTGAAGATGTATACACCTGTAATATCCATATATATCATGGATTGAAACTCCAGGAGCATTTTTGCTAACATCTGTGTTTCAGAAGATAAACTTTCATGTAAAACAAACAAATTCAGACATTCTGGTTATAAAGAGCTTTCAATGAGTTCTGATATATGCTAAGAAAAATATCACATTGCTAACAGAAGCTAGCAATGGGTTTAGCATCATGTCTTCTACCCCTGGTTTAACTCCAAGTGTAAACAATTAAAAACTTAGCATCAAACAAGTCTTCACTTTATTTGAAGAGATGGAGACGAATGCTGAACAGTGTTTCCTGGTTTACAGTTCCAGATAAACCAGGTATAGATGAACTGGGTGTCAGGAACGGTTTGTTAATTTAGTTGTGTGGACAGGGCATAAAAGGTAATTAATGCACTTTTCTAGTGCAGAGTCTGCACTTGGAACTGTGACACAATACCGAGAGAGGTCAGTTGCCCTCTTGCTCTCAAGAAGAGAACACTTTTGCTGCCCTTAAATAGGTGAATTTGGGGCCTAACATTTATTTATCATAATAGACTTTTTGTTCACAGAAAATTAGCATTTTCATAGGAATACAATTAAAGTTTTCTTAAGTTATTAATTTCTCTATACATTCACTCAGCGCATACACTTTTGCAGTGTTTTAAATTATCTTTGTTTTTCATTAGCAACATTTTTTTTATCAGGAGGTTTTAATCCAATATTACTGCAAGATTTCTTACCATTATTGACTCTTCTCACAAAAAACATATCAGAACGCTGGTATATTTGAGCTACAAGTATATGTGTGTGACGGACCCGGCAGGGTCCGCACTGGCCCCGGGGGGAGGGCAACCCCCCCAGACGGGGGAAAAGCTGCCACAGCCAGAAGCGGCAGAGCCGCGCCAGCCTGACGGGCGCACGAACACAGGGAGCCCGGGGGGGCCCGCAACAGTGGCGGCACGTCCTGACCCGGACCCCAGGGGGCCTGTCCTGAAGCGTCCCGACAGGGGCAGGCAGCCCGTGCTGGGGCGGGTCCTCGGGCGAGCACCGGGGAGAGCCCAGAGGAGGAGCCCGAAGGGGGGGCAGGGCCAACCCCCCTGATGTCACTCCCTGGGTGACCTGAAAAATGGCCGGTGGACATCGGGGAAGGGGAGGCGGAGTGGCGGCCACGCTGGCTTCCAGGGGCACCAAGCCTCCTGCCCCTCGGGCGAAGAAGAGAGACGGCCTCGGCGGACTCAGGACCGTGGTCGGACGGACCCAGTGACTCCGGCAGGGTGAGTGACACAGCGGACGTCCCGCTGGGAAGGCCGGACAGTGGGGAGCGGAAGGAGCCTGTGGCAGAGCTGTTTTGGCGCCCGTGGGCAGGCGAGTTTAGGGCCACTGCCCCGTCTGCCGTGGAGGGTGACTAGCTGACACCACACTCCACTTAGGGCCCCGGGCTGGGACCCGGAGGAGAGGGAGGGCCCGGGTCCCCAACTCCCCACACGCCCCTCTCCCCCCCGTGACGAGGGCAGTGTGAAGACAGTGGTCACACCCACGCTCTACGGATGCATAACTGCTCCTTGGAGCAGCGAAAAAGGGGACAGGACCCCGAGGCCCGCAGGGGGCCGAACCCCAACCCCGCCAGGCGTGCCACGGTGGTGGGTCCGCTGAAACCCCTCTCCCAGCTAGGGTAGGGGGCGGTCGCACCCAACACTGCCACCGTAGACAGACCCAACTTAGGGATTCCCCAGACCGACGCAAGGCGGTGGGTTCGCGGAGCCCCCCCCTTCTTCCCCTCAGCGGAGAAGAAGGGGAGCGGTGCTCGCACCCGTAAACCCGCTACAATGTGCATCTCAAAACTGGATTGAAATGTTAATATTTACTGTTATATGGGCTCATGCTGATAGATTTTTTCCTTTTGCTGGAATTAAACGTTAACTTTTTAATTGAAGCTAATCCCTAGGGAGTGAATTGATTAACTTTTTCCATCAGTTATGGCTTTCATTCAATAGTGCTGCATTAAAATGGAATTCAGATTGTATGTACATTTGACCCATTAATTACCATTAGACTTTTTTCTCCAGTGACTTGACCTTTTGGATTTAATCCTGCCACCCTGTGTTAAAATATGCATCACTGCAAACACTTCAGAAATCTTCTGCCATGCATATGTTAGAAAATTCACTTTCTGGCTTTCTGATACATAGTATGCCAGTTTTACTGGCCCATTAATAGTTGTTCAGAAAGATGTTTTGTGAATTGAAATATCTTGTGACACACATGGGGCCATGAATTTCAAAAATGACTAACTGACTTCGGGTATCCCAGTTCCACACCTCAGAGGCCAGACTTTCACAGGGTACAGTACTCCCTCTGAAAATCTAATTCATGTAAGGTGGTTCAAGCTGGACATTCAATAATTGAAACACCCTAAATCACTGGTCACTTTAAAAAAAATCTTGGTAGAAAGTTTTAATGTAAAGGAAAATTCAAAATGTTGAGAATATTCATATTTAGACATTAAACAGTGCTTCATTTGGCATATAATTCATGAACTCAAACTCTTTTCCCTTTTCAGTTTGGGGATTTTGTAAATTCAAAGAGGAATAACCTTTTTGGCATCATTCCAGAATTAGAAATGTCTCTGTTTTGTGACAAAATATTCACAAAAATGATTTTTTTAATGGCATTTTAACTGTTTAATTTTTTAAATTACTTTTTATCTAAAACATTATTGAAATCATTAACATTTTTGTTTACCAGAATCTAAGGGTTTTTTCATTTAACCATTTAACAACAAACAATTTTGAAATAAAGTTTTCAATAACTACTCGGATAAAAATTTTGCGAGGGAGCGAAATGGCCCGTTTCAAACCATCTACAATTAAAAGGAATAAATATTCTTATGGGGTTTTTTTCCTTTTCATTTTTTTTTAACCAGCGCACTTTGCTCAGTTGCCTTCCTTACAGCTGGCAAGACTATACCAAGAAAACTATACCAAGATTCAGTTGCTTCTCTTTTGTGTTCCTAGTTTAGCTATTAGATGTGAGTGGCAGGAGATTTAAGGGAACTGCCTGAGAATGCCTGTAGCTTTGATACTAGCATGGAGACTTCTTCTGTATTCCCAGGTGCTCTTAACAAAATATGAACATTTTGGCTTGTCTAATTTTTGTCTTTTTAAAATACATAGTTTCCTTATGAATGTTCATTTTTCTTTTTATGCAGAAATACCATTTCAGTATTTAAGTATAGGTATTTTATTCAACATTTTCTCCTCTAACTTAGCAACTTCAGCGAGATTATAAGTTGTTGCACTACATATGTGTTCCAGAACTACTGTCCAATGTTTATTGCACAACTGTTAGGTTTTTTTAAGAGTTCAAAACAGTGTTCAAATATTGTTACATTTTAATGGTTTAATTCTTTGGCCCAAAAAATACCACAATAAATTGCCTCATTCTGAGAACAGAAATTATAGTGAGAAAATGTGGGTAAGTTGCATAAACACATAAAAACAGCTATAGTGGGTCAAACCAAAGGTCCTTCTAACCTAGTATCCTGTCTTTCAAAAGTGGCCAATGCCAGCTGCTTCCCTCAAATAATCCAGGTAATATGTTGTATTGGAGTAACTTCTGTTGGCGAAAAATGCTCACTTTTGGACTATTCAGAGTTTTTTCAGATCTAGGAAGAGAAATCTATGTCTGAGCTAAAAAGAAGTTGGGACAGATAAACATAAGGGTTAACACATGTTCTGGGAAGGGGCAATAAAGATTATAATGTTCTGTAAAAGACATTTGGAATAGATCATTAAAGGTTAGTTGGTTTTATGTATCGATTATATTTTCATCTGCAAGCAGGGATTTTTTTATCCTGATCAGCGGATTTCTATTAGCAATGGCAAAATGCCAGTGTGATCCTGGGAGGCCCACTCTACACCTTACTGTACAGCACCTGAAGCTATACATTTATGACTTCAGTAGTACCGAGGAACAATTTAATTCTACCAGTTCAGCAAGTGCAGAATGACAATTGAATATGCTTTTGGTCATTTGAAGGGGTGCTGACCAAATGTTTATTCGCAACAGTGGGTCTCAGTGAGAAAAACATCCCAGTGATTATAGCTACCTTCAGTGTTCTGCATTGTGTATATGGAGCAAAGGGGGAAAGTTGCTTTTAGGTGGTAGGTAAAGGAGGAATGTCTATATGCCGAATTTGAACAGTCAGATCCAAGGGTTGTCAGAAGAGCTCAACTAGAAGCTGTATGGCTCAGGAAGGCTTTGAAGGAGCATTTTAACAGTGAGCTATAATAATGTGTTATGGTGTGCTATACTCTACTTGGCCCTGTAGTTTGGGGGCTGTTAGGTATTGTAGCATGTTTAGTGCAAATTTATGGATAGAATATTGACAATGTGTTCATTAATTTTGATGTGCTTGCTTTATTTTTATGATTATGACTGTATTTGTCACAGATCCTAGGAGTTGCCTCAGTGTTTAATAACAACTAAGTGGGTATTTTTGGTACTGCCATGCATTCAACAGCATATGTTGGGAATAATAAAGATGAATTATTTTCCAAATATTGTTTTAGTGAGTAATGAAAACACTTTAAAAATTCGATTCCAGTTAAAAACAAGAACTTTAAAAACTGAAGACATTAATGGAACAGAACTTAAGAAAGCGGAGAGAAGGAACAGTCAGTTTCACACATACAGAATGGGAAGCGACTGTCTAGGAAGGAGTATGTCAGAAAGGGATCTAGGGGTTATAGTGGACCACAAGCTAAATATGAGTCGTCAGTGTGACGCTGTTGCAAAAAAAGCCAACATGATTCTAGGATGCATTAACAGGTGTGCTGTGAGCAAGACATGAGAAGTCATTCTTCTGCTCTACTCTGCACTGATTAGGCCTCAGTTGGAGTACTGTGTCCAGTTCTGGGCACCGCATTTCAAGAAAGATGTGGAGAAATTGAAGAAGATCCAGAGAAGAGCAACAAGAATGATTAAAGGTCTAGAGAACACGACCTATGAAGGATGATTGAAAGAAGACTGGGCTTGTTTAGTTTGGACAAGAGAAGATTGAGAGGGACATGATAGCGGTTTTCAGGTATCTAAAATGGTGTCACAAGCAGGAGGGAGAAAACTTGTTCTTCCTGGCCTCTGAGGCTAGAACAAGAAGCAGTGGACTTAAACTGCAGCAAGGGAGGTTTAGGTTGGACATTAGGAAAAAGTTCCTAACTGTCAGGGTGGTTAAACACTGGATTAAATGGCCTTGGGAGGTTGTGGAATCTCCATCGTTGGGAGTAATTTAAGAGTAGGTTAGATAAATGTCTGTCAGGAATGGTCTAGACAGTACTGGGTCCTGCCATGAGGGCAGGGTACTGGACTCGATGACTTCTCGAGGCCCCTTCCAGTCCTAGTATTCTTTGATTCTATAACTACAAGGATAGGTGTAAGCATTGCAGTAGGGTTCCACAGGTGTGTGAATGTCTTCATAATTGGAGTTTTTCAGAAGAGGTTGGAGAAACAGTTGCTAGGATCTAGGTTTATTTGGTCTTGCTTCAGCACAGGGGGTTGGCTTGATGACTTCTCGAGACCCTTCCAGGCCTACGTGTGTATGATTCTATTTCTAATAATAGGGGAAATTATAATGTGTATATGCTTTTATATTTAACTAGCCAATTAGCCCATCATAAGACGGGATTTTAAGGTCTCTTCTCCACGTCAGTCTTCTCTCCTGAGCCTCCTGTCTCTCGTTCCATCTCTCTCTCCTCCTCCTCCTACTTCCTCCCCCCCTCCTCTGTCTCTCTCAACTCTCCTCCGCCTCCTGCCTCTCTCTCTGTCTCTCTCTTTCACTTCTCCTCCCCCTCCTGCCTCTCGCTCGTGGGACCATGGAGCCCAAATGGCCGTTTGGGCTCCGCATTCTCCGTGCTGCATGGGAGGCGCAGAGCCCAAATGGTCACTTGCGAGGCTTGCTCCCACGCAGCGGCCTGGCTGAGCAGCACAGAAGTTAGCTGAGCGCCACGGCGGGAGTCAAAGGGGGGCGGGGAGATGATTTTCACAGCCAAGGGGCAGGGCCTGGAGCCGCTGTCACGCCGCACGTCACTGCCCCGCCCCCCTTCGCTTCCCACCATGGTACTCGGCTGACTTCTGTGCCGCTCAGCTGGGCCGCCGTGGGGGAACAAGCGGCTATTTGGGCCCCGCACTCCCCATGCAGCATGGGCTGCCCAGAGGGAACAGCCAGCATTTCAGGCAACAGTGCCCCCCAGAGGGAACAGCCAATATTTTGGCGTTACAGACTCTCAGACATTGGGCTACTATATATATGGTAAGAGCAGTCATTTTTTGGCTACAAAAATGTATGCCAGCAAATGAAGTGTTTTACAGATGTTCTATTTCTACATCCTTCTTTACAGTATGCATCACAAACCTCAGCTCAGTTCTTTCAGTTTTTTTTCTCCAGGAGTGATTTTACAGTCTCCCAAATGAAAAAAGGAATTTCAACAGGGGAGAGAGACTTAGCTTGGAAGAATGTGGAAAATATTGGTTATATTATCTCGCAATCAGTTGCTCTGGGTTAAATCCCTCTAAATTACTTGTTTGAACAAAAAATACCTTTAACTGAAATTATTGTAGTTGTCAGAGAATTCAAAACCCTAAATATTTTGTGGATGTTTACATTAACTGATAAGAAAACCATTGTAACACATTTATTTAGAAAAGAAATACAAATTATCCTGTTGACCTGATATTTCAGTTTACAAGTGTAACTACCTGGAATTGAACAAGAAGTCTCCCCTGTTTTAACTTCCTATTTAGCATATAATTTCTAAATTTCTTACATTTAAAATTTGACTGTCATTGATGTGACTAGCATTTCAGCAATTAAGACTTCACAAGTGTTTTAAATCTTCTAATAAGACATTTTTGTTTGTTTATTTTGGTTGCTTGTTAAAGTTCTATGGATTAATAATCCGACATTTCCCATTTGTAGGCTTGCCCTGGCTATTCACGTTTAATGTGAAGTTTTATCCTCCCGATCCATCACAGTTGACTGAAGACATTACCAGGTATACAATTTTTTATATTAAAACTTGAAAACCAGTGGTGTTCTTATATTGTACACTCTGCAAGTCAACAACTACTTCCTAGGCTTTGAAATCACATTGCAGATTTTTTTTACCACCTTCCCCCTTGTAGAATAAGGGAGCTAAAGGTCCATAGGCATGGGGAGAAACCTTGAGTGTTTTTTGGGGTTTTTTTGGTCCACATACTGCTTATGCTGGGCACCAATTTCAGGATGATTTGGAAGTTTAAGCATTTTGTCTGTTGCTGCAGCACAGTTTGACCACCCTGCACAATGTTGCTGCTCTTTGTAGCCAGTAGGGAGTAAGTAGGAGTTGGAGATTTTGCATGAAGGCATCACACAGCAGATCTTACTCTCAGTTAACAACAGAGGGCTGTGTCTACACTGGGCCACTTATTCCGGAAAATCAGCCGCTTTTCTGGAATAAGCTGCGAGCTGTCTACACTGGCCCTTGAAGTTCCGGAAAAGCAACGATGCTCTACTGTACAAAATCAGCCGCTATTCCGGAAAAACTATTCTGCTCCCGCTCGGGCATAAGTCCTTATTCCGGAACACTGTTCCGGAAAAGGGCCAGTGTAGACAGCCCAGTAGTCTTTTCCGGAAAAAAGCCCCGATCGGGGAAAATGGAGATCGGGGCTCTTTTCCGGAAAAGCCCGTCTACATGGGCCACAGACGCTTTTCCAGAAAAGGGGCTTTTCCGGAAAAGCAGCCTGGCAATGTAGGCGCTCCTTTTCCGGAAAAACTGAAAACGGAATAGTATTCTGTTTTAAGCAGTTCCGGAAATTCATGCCAGTGTAGACACAGCCGAGCAGTGTTAAGCCGGACTGAGACCTGGAACTCAATGGCTCTTATTAGGCCTCCATAACGCTAGTTAAAATGCTGAGAGGTGCTAATGAAAAGTCCAGAAGGAAGAGGGAGAAAATAAAAATTATAGCAAGAGACCAAAGGAAAGATGAGGAAAAAAGTGGGATAGAATGGAGCAGCATGGTAGCAGTGAGGAGACCAGAAAAGATTGAAACTCTTAAGGGTAGGAGGCATGCAGCCAGTGGATACTAGGGATTGCCCCTGTGTCAGAATATAAGAAGTAGGGTAACTTGTGTTGACAGGAGTACTGAGCTCAAAGGTGTTAAGGTGCTTTTAGTTGCTAAGTCTATTAAAAATAAATGGAAGTGTTAAATACACAGCAATAAGCACATAGTAGATAGTACAATGGAATTATTATCCTTTATTGTTTCTTTATAGTAACATCCATCATGTTCTATAAGCTTTCCAGTCCACCAAGAGGGAACAGTCTGCTCATTTGATCTGGGAATCAGAATATTTCTAATTCAATCGATATACGACCAATACATTGATTCTTATATTAAAACTGTAACTCCAAATCCTTTGTTTTTAGTTGGCAAGGTCTGATAGAAATGGAATTCTTTGAGTGTGTCCCTGTGGATGCTCCATTTCAGGTGTCAGTGCATCCCAGTGCTGTCGATTGAAGATGAATGGTAGCAGTGTCCGCATGGGTCGCACATGCGCAGTCAGCGTCTTGTGGAACATGACTTGAGTTCTTCAGTTCCTTCTCAACTGTCCTCTGCTGAAGATAGCTCAGGGAAAATGTCAGACTCTTCCCTAAAATCATTAGAAAATAGTTATTTAATTCAATAGTTATATAGAATCTTAGCGTTAGCATTAGTCACACACAAAAAAGTTGTTAGTTCGTTAGCAGCCCCCAACCCCTTCAGAGACAGTTACTCGTTAATGTGTCTGAGTCTCCAGGCTTCAAATACTGCAGCTTCCGCCTATTTCAGGCAGGCACTCAATGTGTATATGCTGCCTGGGTGAGGGGAGTATCCCCCATAAATGCCCACACTGCAGCAATTTAAAAACCAGAGCCCAACCAAACAGGGATTTATGGCTGAAAATGATTTTGAGGTCCCTGCAGCTGAACTCCCTGTCTGGATGTTCCTCAAAATGAAAAAGGAGGCTTACCCTCTGGGGAAAAAAAAAAGGTCTCAAATATCTTTGCAGAGAGTACTGAGAAAACAAAGGTGGTGGCTTCAAAGTCACATGCTCTGATACTATCTTATTGTCAGGTGAGCATCTATGATGTTCTATATATCCCTGGTACTGCAAGGTCAGAGTGAAGGAGACAAAGTTGAATCACTGGAAAAAAATGTCTCCTTCACGGCATGGAGCTCATCAGTATGGAACTCAGCCCCTTGTGCCTCATCAGGCACTATGCCTTCGCCCGTGGCACTGATGACTTGGTGGCACCAGTAGATGCTAGCAAGTCAGCACTGACCACAGCAACTAAACAGTAACAATATCCATTGGCACTGACTCCATCAATGAAAAGAATAGATTCCACGGCACTGACAGCCCAGATATTGGCATTGCCATAGTCTCTACTGCATCAGATAGACTTAGAAATATAATTGGCACCACATCCAGCAATACTTAATGCTGAGGGCTCCCTGACAGGCTTCAGAGGAGTTTACAGATCCCATGAAATAGCTCAGTTCTCTGATAATGCAGAGGAGATGCAGAGATACAATCCCTTATCTCCTCACCTAAAGCCCACTAACCGTCATGGAGCCTCATGGGTCCCAGATACCAAATGAACCAACCATGGTGCAGACCACCATGGAAGCGCACATCCCAATTGCCTTCCCAATGCAGTGGGAATCCTGAGGCTCATATAGGGGTCATCATTCTAAACAATCCACAGTTCAGAAATATAAACTGCATTGTAACCCTGCCTCCCCCACACCACAATCCTTGAAGGTACAGGATGGGCGAAGGGAGCCAGAGGACCCAAAGACTGGTACAGAGCATGACATTATCTCCTACACTCAATTCATCCTCATTTACAAATGAATCCATTGTCCCCTATCTCCATCCCGCCAACTTGGGTGGATTACTTTAAGGAGTTCCAGGAATACAGTCAAGACAGCCCTGCTGGAAGAGGTAAAGACAAAGCAGCCCATGTTGGTAGAAGTTGTGCATGGATACAAATGTCTACCCACAGATGTGGATATCAGCAGATAGACATTGGTATAACAGATCTTCAGGGCTCTGCTCCCAAGAGATACTGCAACTGATGGAGAGGAGTATGGTCCTATTGCTCACAGAACCCAGCGTCCCATGCTGACAGTTCCTCCTGACAATGCGCGACTGTACTGCCCTCAGCCTTGCTGCCAGCTGTGTCTCCTGTGTGTCATACAGCTGTACTCATGGCATGGCTGAGGGCAGTACAGCTGCATGGCAAGGAGGAGCTGCTAGAGCAGGACACAGGCTCCTGGGAGTGATAGGACCATGTTCCTCTCCGTTGGCTACAGAATCTCTTGGGAATAGAGCCCTGCGGATCAGTAGATACCCATGTCTAGCCATGGATATCCATATCCATGCAGGGCTCTACAAGATATGCTACAAAGATTACAACACTTCTCTTCCCCTAAGATTGCACTAACCATCTTCAACCCTGGGGAGACAATCTGGCAGACACCAGTCTCTATCCCACCAACCTGCAAAAGAGCAGATAGAAACTGTTATGTGCCATCCAAGGGGGAAAAACTTCTATTTACCCATCTCCCCTCTCCTTAGCTGGCTATGCTGTAAATTATTGTAGAAAACAGCCACAATTCAAGACAACACTGCATGATAAGAAACATATGACACTTGACTTGTTTGGGTGCAAAGTGTCCTTCTGGTATCCTTCAGTTTTGAGTAGACAACTACTCAGCACTATTGATCAAATACAACTATGATCACTATGAGAAACTGTACCCCTTTGTGTCAGAACTCCCAGAGAAGAAATAGACACTGTATCAAAGCATCATTAATGTGTGCCAGCTGATAATCAAAACAGCCCTTCAGGTGTCATTGGGCACAGCAGACACGGCAACCAGAATGATGGCCACAGCTATAACAATGCACTGAGTCTCGTGACTTTTGACCTCAGGGATAGTAAAAGAAATTTGAATGAAAGTAGAGGCTCTTTCTATAAGAATAGGAACAGCTATTCTTATCGAAAATGGACAAGGTGCTTCATTCAATGAAAGACTTTCAGGCCACCCTTCTCACTTTGGAGATTTACACTTCTTCTGCGAAGAGAAGATGGTACCAACCATATCAGAGACTTAGGGACTCTTCAAACAATAGACAACAACAACCATATGAAAATTAACAGCAGCATCAACTGTCACGGCGCCAACAAAACACCCCAATCATAAGTGCTGACTTTCCAGTCAACTTCTTCAAAAAACATGATTTTGAAAGTTGGTTGAGGATTTGAATGACCTCCCTCAGGAGACAGCACTTACACCTGACCACTCACCATTGTTTGGCCATCTATTCTGGCCTTTTTCCACATCTGGGCTGCCATAACATCAGACCAAGGGGTTGTAGAAATAATCAAGTTATATATATCATCTCCTTTACCTCCTGTCCATCTACCCTTCCTTGTCTGTCTACAAGGACCCTTCTCATAAGCACCTATTATGACAAGAAGTGGATCATCTTTTACAGCTAGGTTCTGTAGAATGAGAACTGGTACCATTCAAACAGAAGGAATTCTACTCCCATTATTTCCTGATTCAGAACAAGGAGGATGGACACTTCTCCTGGACCCGTGGAAGCTCAACAAGTTTGTGAGCACCCAAAATTTCCCATTGACCACAGTACTCCCAGTGCTGTAACGGGGGGATTGGTTTTCAGCCCTCAACTTCCAAGATGCTTATTTCCGTATCAGCATTCATTCTGCTCACAGGAAATTTCTGCATTTCACAGTAGGACAAGAACACATCCACTACAGAATACTGCCATTCAGAGTAGCCACTGCACCAAGAGTTTTCTCAAAAATCCTAGTGGTAGAAGCAGCTCATCTTCACAAACAGGGAATAATGATTTTCTCTTACCTGAATAACTGCCTTATCAAAAGCCCAACATTGTGAGACACACTGAATGTAGTGTAGGCCTATACCACACTATTCTAGGAATTTGGTCTATTAATAAATTATCAGAAATCAACTATAACCCCAGTCCAACAACTTAATCGGGGCACACCTTGAAGTCATAGAAGTGACAGTGGCGCTTCCCTTATCAGATTTACAAATCTCAGGAACCTTATCTCAGAGGTACAAGTCTGTCCTCAAATTCAGACTTTTACTGTCCTGCAATTATTCAGACATATATCATGGTATGACATGCAAGACTCCATATATAATGCTTACAAAGTTGGCTGAGCATAGAATACATACCAAGTAGCCACAGTCTACTCAAATGGCTCACAGTACCATCAGATGCCCTGAATTCTTTACATTGGTGGCATGACTTTAAAATGTATGTATGGCTATCCCATTCCAACAGAAACCTCTGGCAACCGTGATCACCACAGATGCCTCTCTGATAGACTGGGGTGCTCACATATACCAACACGTGATCGAGGGCAAATGGTTCCCGGCAGAGACTCAAATGCACATCAACCTGCTAGAGCTACATGCAGTCCACAACACGTGCAGGCGTTTCCTACCTCATATATGAAACAGATGTATTCAAATTATGATTGACACTATCACCTCCATGTTTTACATCAACAGGCGAGAAACAGCTTACTTACAATCCACTCTTCTGTGAAAAGAAACAGGTGCATCCAACACACCATAAACAGTTCAGCATGCTAACTGCCAAACTGTCAGAACTCTATGGTGGACACACACACAGCAGATAATTTTCCCAAGCTCACGAAAGGACGATGAGTGGAAAGGTTCTGAGATCAGTATTCAACTGATGGGATCACTTCTGCCTTATCAGACCACCATTTGAACCATTAGCCACCTGTATTTTACTTAGGAAAGTAGCCTTTCTGGTCACCCTTGCCTCCGCAAGGTAAGAAAGATGGGGTGCTCATGACAGACCTTCCATACACCATCATTTTTCAAGGATATGGTCATATTATTTCCATATCTTCAATTCACACAGAAAGTAAACTCAGCATTCCACATGAGCCAACTTGTTCATATCTCAACATTCTACCTTAATCCTCAAGGTACTGAAGCCACTCTACACACTATAGATGTTAGACAGGTGCTAGCATTCTTCGTTGGGGAAAAATCCCCAGACATTTATGGAAATCCCCTAGACTTTTTATCTCTACTACTGAACACTCAAAAGGAGATGCTATATCCAATCAGAGATTGTCTAAGTGGATTTCCACATGCATTCAAACATGCTGTCATATTGGGAATACCAAATCATCAGAGCATGTTAGAGCACCTTCAACTTGATCCCTTTCAATGTCAGTAACTGCAGATCTGTAACGTGGCCACTTGGGCCTCTGTCTGCACATTTGCTAAGCACTATGCAATTATGCAGGACTCCAGGGCTGACACCATAGTGGAACTTACAGTACTTACCTCCGTGACTCAGATGAACCCGAAGTCCTCCCCGGCTCATGGTATGGCATGTCTCTACAGTCACCTGAAATGAAGCGCCCATTTGGACAATGCTTGAAGGAGAGATTACTTATCAGGTGCAGTAACTGGAGTTCTTTGAGAGTGTGCTCCCCTATCAACCCACTTCCCCTCTACTTCAGAGTTCACAATAGGAGCTCTGCAGTAAAAAAGGAACTGGAGGCTCAGGTCATGCACACACTACACGTGGAACCACCAGCATTACAAAACACCTATTTTGCATGTACACACAACCCGTGCAGATGCTGTTGCTATAAATTTCAGATCAACGGCACAGGAATGCACTACTACCTAAAGTGGAGCACCTACAGGGACACTCCTCTCAGAGATATCCAGTTACTGTACAAGGTGAGTAGCCTTTCCTTTTGTCTCTTTGTAATAAACAGCCTATTGGAACTGTGTTTGGACAAATTTTACTCAACTTTCTGCATGTGCCCTCACAAATATCCTGCAGGAATATTTGTCTACCCTAAGTAACCTCCCCCCCCCCATTTTTTGCAGATATTTCCTGTGCCTACAGCTTCGTCAGGATATTGCTTCTGGACGACTGCCATGTTCTTTTGTGACTCATGCCCTCCTTGGTTCATATACTCTGCAGGCTGAGTTAGGTGACTATGATCCAGAGGAGCACAACAATGATTACATCAGCGAATTCCAATTTGCACCCAATCAAACAAAAGAGATGGAGGAGAAAGTAGTAGAGCTGCACAAAACACACAGGTGTGTCATATCTGGGGGGAGTAAAATATGCTGATATTGTCTTAATCATACCTGTCATTTATCTTGATCTTAAAATATGTTTACAATTGTATAAGATTCATAATAGTGCTAAGTGTTTTCAAAATCCTATATCAGATCAGTTGTGCTATATTTTTGTTATATGCATTTACATGAAATTTGTCTTTAGGTTGACTTTCCATCTTTTTTTCTTCTGTTTATTAAAGCCTCTTATTACTAGGCTTTCCATCAAAAAAGTAATTTATGGTTGGCTTCTTGTATTAGCCAGTAAACATAGCAATAAATATTTCATCTGGAAAAGTTTTTCTTTTCCGATTTGAAGAATTTGTACTTAGACTGAAAATACAGTAAGTGATCAGCTGGCCTTAGCAAAACTTCTTATGAGTTCAGTTATTGAGTCTATATTTCACAATATAGGCTTTTTTATTTGCTTTGAAAGACCAGTTGTCTGAATTTGCTTCATTCAGAGATGTTTTGAATAATATGAAGAAAACAAGGAGAATCTGAAATTGATTTAATTTAAGAGCCACAATTATTCAGTTTCTAGCTGCCTTTGTTTTATTGAAAACACATTGAAATCTGATTGAGCCCTTTTATCAGTTGTGTACAAAATGAATTAAGATCCCAAAGTCTCATTAAACGAAAGATGTAAGTGCATTGCCAATTGCTTTCAGTCAGCAAAATAGATCATATATTTCTTTGTGTTGTCAGAGCACAATGTCCTGAATTTTACATTCTTTATAGTGTTGTTTTTCACCTTAAATAAACCATAGTCACTTTTAATTTTGTTAACAATAGAAAATTATTCTTGTTCCTTCACACTGATGGAAGAAAGGTTTTTTTGTTTGTTTGTTAGATAAATGTTATGTTATGAAGGTAGACTGTGAGCTTCTGGGAGGCAGGAGGAATCTTTTTGTTCTGTTTGTACATCATCTAATGTAATTGGTTTCCTGATCCATGAGTAGGTCTTACCACAATACAAATAGCAATGAATGACATCCTGAATTATATTAAGAGCAAACACCCACATTTTCTTCAATGGGGCCACAATTTGAGTATATATTGCTCTCTAAGTACTGTGCAGTTAATAACAAAGTGTGCAGTCTAAGTCTGAAAAGGTTAACTTTTCTGTGTGGGACATTTGAGAAAATGTGGGGAAGAGTAAATTCCTAACTTTGGTGGTGGGTACTGTTTGACCTGGACCTGTAAGGGTGGCTTATCAAGGAAGCAAAGCATTTTCAATGTTTATGGATCTGTTCTGGCAACTGAAAAGGATCAACATTTTTAAATTAAGGAGTAGAATATGGAATATTCCAGAAATTCTGTAGAATCCCTAGAGCACTAAGATCCATGTTTATGGCTTTCTCTTTTCCTGGTAAGTTAGTGGATGTTTTAGGAGACTGGTATGTATTTTTTTTAAGATCTTTATAATTGAAAATCATACTTCTGTCAGGAAGTTAGAACATGTACTCCAGTGTCACAGAGAGGACTGTGAAAACTAAGCAGATAAGTTAATATGAACCAAAGTGATTTTTCAATCTCATAATTTAATAAAAAAAATACTGATTGAGTTATACTGAATTATGGAAGAGATCTTTGATTGTGTTTGAGGGAAAAGTGAAAGTCAGGTCTTTGAAGTGGAAAAAATGTTTGGGGATGGGGATGTTTGGGTAGGTTATAATTAAACTGTTTTACAGCACTAAAGATTGTACATGCTACTAAATGAATATAATATACTATGAATAAGAATATACATATATACAGTGTTGAGGAGAGAAATACAGATACGTGCAAAAGCACTCATGATTTAGGCTCCACTCATCTGAGATATTTAATATACCCTAAATGCAGCTATTTTCAGTAGATTTTATTATCTTGATATTTATATTTACCAGTAAACTGAAGTAAACTGAATCTTTTAACGACTCTAGGGGCTTGACTCCAGCACAGGCAGATTCTCATTTCTTAGAAAATGCCAAGAGGCTTTCCATGTATGGAGTGGATTTGCATCATGCCAAGGTATTGAACTGTTTTTTTTCCTCAAAAGTAATTAAAATTACAAACTATAATAAACATGTTCCACTCATCCTGAAGATATATGTATATTTTATCTTCAGTCTAGGATTATTTAGTTCATGTAGCTCCATACTTACTTTATTCTTAGGAGCAACTAAGTTTGTTTCAAATGTTTATTCCAGTAATAAGCTTGGAGAGGCAAAGTGGAACCTAAAATGTCTGTAGTGGGTTCTTTTATACCTAGGGTTGCCAGATGGCTGAAACAAAAATACAGAACATCCCCTTCCCCACCCCCTCACCCCCAAAAAAACACCAGGAAAAAATTTTGTTGAAGGGGAAGAAAAGGAGGGAGGGGGGAGTTGTTGCACCAAAAGCAAAAAAACCCTCCAAGAACCTAGATCATTGCTAGGGGTTACCAGGTAGTCATTTTAAAAAAAAACGGATACACTTCATGGGGGGGCGGGGAGGACCGGCCAGGAAGGGAGCGGTGCTGGCCAGAAAGGGGGGAGCCTGGAAACAGCTTAGTGGGGGTGGGGGGAGCAACTGGGCTGACCGAGGAGGATGGGGGGGCCAACGGGAAGCAGGGCTGGCCGTGGCGGGGGGGGGGGGGGGGAGTCGGGCGGAACGGGGCTGGCCGCAGGATATCGGGGGAGGGAGGACTGGCCGGGAGGGGGCAGGGCTGGCTGGGAGTAAGGGGGCGGGAAGCACAGCTGGGGGGAATCGGGACTGGCTGGGAGGAAGGGGGAGCGGAAAGCACAGCTGGCGAGAGGGTGCAGCAGCGCTGGCTGGGAGGAAGGGGGGTGGGAAGCACAGCTGGGGGAGATCGGGGGCCGCAAGGGTGGCCTGGAGGAAGGGGGAGCAGGAAGCACAGCTGGCGGGGGGCAGAGTGCGTGCAGCGGCGCTGGCCGGGAGTAAGGGGGGTGGGAAGCAGCGGGGGCGGGGAGAGGTGCAGCGGCACTGGCTGGGGGAGATCAGGAAGGGGAACGGGCCGGTGGGAAGCAGAGCTGGGGAGGAGTGCAGGGGGGCTGGCCGGGGAAGATCAGGAGGGGAAGTGAGGGAGAACCGGCTGGCCGGGAAAGTGGGGGGTGAGCAAATCGGCTTCCCATCCTCCTCACACTCATCGCGGCCCCGCCTCCTAGCTGGAACTCTCAGCTGCTTCCCCCACCCATGCCAAGCTTCCGTCTGGTGCGCAGCCGGAAAAATCAGAAAATACTGGACATTGCACATGTCCGGTATTTTCTGATTTTTTTTACCAGGCAGAGCGCGTAAATACCGGACTGTCCGGTACAATACTGGACACCTGGCAACCCTATATAAGTACAGATTTTTACTCCAGCTGGTTGGAAATGAACTTCCATTTCTATTGGTGTTAACACTGATTTTTTTTAAAAAAAATTATCAGTGTTCTCAGGAATTCAGTAGCAAAATTCATTTAATGGACTAAGAATGCTAAAGTTAGCCAATATTTTAAGAGAAGCTAAAATCAGAATTTTATATAGTGTAAAAACACTAGAGAAACATTGTTTTATTCAGTGGAACTCGGTAAAGTGGTTAGCTCTTATAAAATGCTTTTGTAATTTTATTAATGGCCTTTCCCAGTTTCTCTTGATGTAGGAGCACTTGTTTTTACTGGAGATGTATGGTAAATACATCTACAACCTTATTTGCACTACTAGTAAAAGTTTATGATGCCAGCTCACTCTTCTCTTGAATGGCTTTAAGAATTTTCCCTCTCTCTGTGGTTCTAATGCTTTCAATTATTCACAGTGCTTTCTCACGGCAAGCAAAAGCTCTGAAAAGATCTTTTCTGAGATCAGTTTGCAAGCCGTAAAATTCTGCCAGTCAATCTAGAATCTAGTGATAGCTGGATGTCAAGCATGTACTATTATTGATGGTTGGTTAGGAGGATGTTGGTATTCATTGTGCTAGAATCTGAAGCTCTTCTTAAGACTGGCATTACATGCAAGTCCTATTAGTAAGTATTTGCTTCTGTAAACTGGTAAACTGGGATCAGGCATTGTCACTGGGCCAAAATTATTATTCTGAGCAAAACAGTCTTCCAGCACCTTGATTAAGTACCCAAGCTGACATTATCAGCCAAAGAGGCGCTGCCTTCTCCATCTTAACTGAAGTAATGGTATATATAACTACACAATATGATATAATCAATCTGCTGTATTTTTAATAAAATCTGTAGTTTGGAACGCCTTTCATTTTTTTTCTTCTCCCTTTAATGCTTGCTGAAATGTTGTGAAGATCAGGACTTTAACACGGTTCAAAAAATAACTAGATAAATTCGTAGAGGATAGGTCCATCAATACTTTTTTAGCCAGGATGGGTAGGAATGGTGTTCCTAGTCTCTCTGTGTCACAGGTTGGATATGGGTGACAGGGGAGGGGATTGCTTGATGATTACCTGTTCTGTTCACTCCCTCTTGGGCATCTGGCATCTTGTGTTTGCTAACATCCATCACTTCTTTACTGCTGTTCAATTTCTTATCTAGGTTTTTATATGGCCTCCTCACCATAGTATTGGTGTGTGTTCTAAAATGGTAAAGTATACATATATGTTTTGTCACTACAAACTGGATTGATGAATGCCAAACCACTGCAGGAGTCCCAACCTCGTTTCTTAGATTAATAAATGTGTATTTTTCTTCTGTTCTCTGCCTTTTCTTTGTAACCCATTTGATATTACTGTAATTTCAGCATGAAACCAGTGTAATTGATATACAGGCAGTCCCCGGGTTACATACAAGATAGGGACTGTAGGTTTGTTCTTAAGTTGAATTTGTATGTAAGTCGGAACTAGTACATATTGTAGGGGAAACTCTAGCCAAACATTTCTCCAGAGCTCAGTTTTATTCTCCCACACCTCACTTCCCTCAGTCCTTTATTCTCAAGCTGAGGTGTCTGCTGAGAAGTCGCTCCGCGTCTCCCTGCTCTGCTGGGGGGAAGCAGCTAGTGCGGGGTTACCTCACACCGTTTGTAAGTAGGGATCCGATGTAAGTCGGATCCATGTAACCCGGGGACTGCCTGTACTTCCTTCCCAAGAGTATTATCATAATTTACTTCATGAAATATTATTAACATTTTGTCTACAATTTTCATTTGTGATAGGATTCTGAAGGTGTGGACATCATGTTGGGCGTATGTGCTAATGGGCTACTCATTTACAAGGACAGACTCCGAATCAACCGCTTTGCTTGGCCCAAAATTTTGAAAATCTCTTATAAGCGAAGTAACTTCTATATCAAAGTCAGGCCAACAGAGGTAAGTAGTACTTTTATTCATCTTGTACAGGTCTCTTCATAAACAGCTTGAGATATTTTATAGACGATAATGGTCTACTTTTCTGCTGCTGTTCAAGAGTGAAAGCTAAAGTTCAGCCAACTAGCAGGATAATGTTTTCCAACCTTCCCATGGTATTCTAACAAAGTTCAGATATGGGTTTTATATCCACTCCTGTTTGGCAATAGAGAATTTCTGAATCCCCTTCACAGATGACCAGTCATACCAAATACTAACACGTGGTATCCGATTAATGCATTCTTATGAACTAGCAAACTCCTTTTATTTAATTATTTTCAGCCAGTTAAAAACATAAATAGCTTTTACATGAAATGCTGTGAACTACTAATGGAGATTGCTGTATTTCAACTTATGATACGATTGATATGAAATTTTAATTTGAAAAAGGTATTGCTCGCTCCCCTTTTTATGTTTTGTGATTCTTAGACATAGGTGTATTGTTTATCAACATGTACATCTTGAACTTGTATTAACATAACATTTTTGGCCTAAAAATAAAGACAACCTTTGTATGCTGTTTAGGTTGAACACTAACTAGTACAGTATTTCATGGGCTAAAGGAGAAAAGTGTGTGTCACTGCTGATACAATTACAGTTTGTATACACCATTTTTTGCAGTGTGTATTTTTTTTCAAACTGCAGCTCAGGGCAGCTAATCATGAAACTTGCAAAGAAAACTAGGGCACTATTGGTTTTCTCAAAGAAAAGTCATTAGAAAGTACACATGGGAAGTGATAATGTGATTATTACCCTGCATGAGTAATCCACCCAGGGCAATTATAATAAAAGTATGGAACTTTTGAGATGTTTTGAGTCTCAGGAAAGGAGAATTAGTGCTTGTTGTGGTAATGGAAATGTCTGAACTTGGCCTGCTAACCTAGCCAGCTTTCAGGAAATATGTTAATTTATTTTGTGGCTCCTTTCCAGCAGGAACAGTTTGAAAGCACTATTGGGTTCAAATTGCCAAACCATCGGGCTGCTAAAAGGTTATGGAAGGTTTGTGTGGAGCATCATACTTTCTACAGGTAAATACTCAGGGAGTCTTATCCTCCTTCTAAAAATCAAAACTATTGATTTCCTGCCTTCCCTCACCCGCCCCCCCTCCCCAGGAAAATGTGTATGAGTGATTGTATTTTTTCCATTTATTTTGCATCCTAGTTCTAGCTCCTATTGAAATATGTGAAAAATGCATTTAGATCACTGATCATGGAGTATGAATAAAAGGTTAATTAAATTCAATTTTATATCTCAATTCCTATTTGACTCTCCAGAGTAAGAATAAACATGAGTAAGAGTATAGATCTCTAAAATTCATTTGTGCAGCAGCTGAACCCTAAGGATATGTCTACACTACAGAGTTTTATCGGAAAAATGGCCATTTTTCCAACAAAACTTAAGTTACGTCCACACTTCTATCGTGTTCTTTCAAAACTAAATTGAAAGAACAGAGGGGGTTTTCTACAAGGAAGAGCACCTTTTCTGAAAGAGCTCTTTTTGAAAAAGGCGTGTGTGGATGGGAAGGAGGGTTTTCTTTTGGAAAAAAGAGGCCTCCAGGAAATAACACAGGTACCTTGATGGCCATTCCATCCATAGTAATCTTAGTTCCTGTCTCCTGGCACCTCTTAAAGCTGCAGGCACCCTGAACAGGCCTTGTGGCAGGAAGCTGGCCAGGTAGCAGCACCTGACATCACTGCTCTCCCTGCCACAGGCCTGCTCACCCACGGCGGAGCCACAAGCCCCTCAAGGTCCCCCAGGCCCTCGCAGCGAGCAGCCCCAGGGGTCCTAGGATCCACCCAAGGGGACCAAGAGGTGGGTACCGTCCTGATCCAGACCAGAGATCCTGTCCTTTCTCATGCTGTGGAGCTAGGAGGAGACATTGCAGGATCTCTGCTCCAAGCACCGCAACGCTGATATCTTTGAGTATATGACTGAGTCCCTGGCGGAGCACGGACACCCACCCCAGACCCTGGAACAGGTTTGGAGTAAGGTGAAAGATAGGAGAGGCTGAGGGATTTGGGCTTATTTAGACTGAAGAAGAGAAGAGAGAGGGGGGATTTAAGAGCAGCCTTCAACTACCTGAAGGGAGATTCCAAAGAGGATGGAGAGAGGCTGTTCTCAATAGTGACAGATGGCAGAACAAGGAGCAATGGTCTCAAGTTACTATTTCAATAGGAGGGTGGTGAAGCACTGGAATGGGTTACCTAGGGAGGTGGTGGAATCTCCATCCCTAGAGGTTTTTAAGGCCAGACTAGACAAAGCCCTAGCTGGGATGATTTAGTTGGGGTTGGTCTGCTTTGAGCAGGGGGCTGGACTCAATGACCTCTTGAGGTCTCTTCCAGTCCTAGGATTCTATGATTCTGTGAAAGAGCTCCGTCAGGGATATGTCAGAGCCAAAGAGCGCAGCTCGTGCTCAGGGGCAAGACCCCACTCCTGCCCCTACTACCAGGAGCTGCACCAAATCCTGGGGGGTGGGAAAACGCTTTCCTCACCGATCGTGGTGGGGTGGCGAGCTTCCAGATGGTGATTGCGATCCACTTTTCCAGGGGGATGGTGGGCCGCAGGTGGGTGTCACATCTCTGGAGAGCAAGGGCAAGCCAGGCACATAGTTCCAAAAAGGTGGCATTCCGCATGCAGTAGTTTAGAAGCCGCTGCTGGTTGTCCCAATGCTCCATGACCATCCGGTCCCACCAGTTGGAACTGGTGTCAAGACTCCAGAAATGCTTCTCTTCAGTGGATTGCAGTTGCCAGAGTATAGCTCCCACACCCAGGAAGAGGGTCCCAAAAATGAGCTCAGTGTTGAGCTCAGTCAGGACCAGGAAGGCAGCTGGCAAAAAGTGCTGCAGAAACTGCAGCATAGCCGGGTGGGGCCATCGCATACCATGGGGCAGCTCCAGCTCCATGGCACAAAGGAAAAAGCGGTGGAGACCAAAAAAGCGGGGCAGCCACAGCATGCACTGCTAAAGCTTTGCTGTCCCTCAAAGACGTACGCAAGCATGCAGCAGAAGCAGAGAAATGGCTGTCCAGTGGGGTCCCTTTAAGCGTGTCTTAGGTAGGCTCTGGCACCAGCACTCTGAAGCAACTGGTGACCTAAAGTCCTGGCTGAACTGGTTCTGCATGGCCTTTTATGTGAGAGAGCATCCAATCAGGCTGGACGCTCTCTTTCGAAAAACCAGATCACTTTTTCAATGCACTTTTGCGTGTGGACACACTCTTTTGAAAGAAGCCTGCAGTGTCGACGTAGCCTACAAGGGAGTCAAAACCTGCAGAACCGAGCTAATGTCTGGATATGAGGCCTTGTTAAGCTTCAGGTTCCCTTATCGCTGGGCACTATTACAGTAGTTGTTGGGACCACGTGCTGCCATCTTTCCAGTGTTTTCTGGCTAAAGCCATCTCCAGTCTTTAAAGCAGGGTCTTGAACTTGGGTCTCTCTTGTCCTACACAAGTGCCCTAATTAGCAGGCTATAGAGTACAGCTGGTCCTCGAGTTACGAACACATCGATTTACGACTGTTCATATTTACGACCAACCTCCTATACAGCCAAAACCCAAGTTACAAATGAAATCCGCACTTATGAACAGCGCGGCCGTATGTCCGTGAATGTAAACCAACTTACGAAAACATCGAGTTACGACCAAGTGCTTAGAACGTAACTCGTTGGTAAGCTGGGGACCGACACTAATTCTCACGCTCTTCCCTTGTCCAGTGATTCTTAATTGTCATTCATAGCAACAATTCTTCGTCATTAGAACAGGAAACGAGAGAGTGAAAATGGCTTTATAGCTGGCTATTTAGAACACTCTCCTATGATATAGGTAACCCAAGCTTCTGCTTCAATGAATATTTATAAAAAGTACAACAGCTACAATAGGAGAGAAACGAGAGAACCTCATGTCAGAATAGCGCAGTAGTGACACCACTATCCTGCAATTTAGGAGACCTAAATTCAAATCTCTTTTTCTCATGAAATAGAAGGGGGAATTGAAACTTAGTCTCCCACATCCTGGGTGAGTACCCAGATCATTGGGCCAGAGGTTATTAGGGGAGAGCTGTTTCCGTCTCTTATGCTTCTTTTTTGACTCTTGTCCTCCTCAGCTTTGTAAAAAATGTCCAAAATTAAAACAAAATTTCAAGTTCAGTTAAAACTAAGCATTTCTTTAGCCTTTCTTTTCAGTTTGACTTGAAAATAACCCTTTTCAATTTTTCTGAATTACCAGCAAACCAAAAATCTATTATTTGTCCAGCTCTAGTTTGCATTCTTATGCACAAATATAACTACATTGGGAATATAACCACTGCGTTTTCTGTGGGAATATTTGCATTTGCTATTTGTATTGAGATTTTGTTTGCACTCCCAGCATTTCAAGGAATGCTTTATTTTCAAATTTCCAATCAAATTTCTCCTTAAAACAGGAAACCATGCTATACGTGATTAAATTGTATATTTTCATTTACTCTGTAATACCTCAGTATGTATTAAATGAAAGGACAGCCTGTATTTTTGGTGCACTAATTGTTACATATTGCCTTTATCAAATGCTTTCTTCGTAAAAAAATTCACCACCAATTAATTGTGCTGTACTTCAGAAAATAAACCTGCTCACAAATAAATTTAGTTGAGAGATAATGCAGTTATTTAGCTTCCTACTAGTAACTCTTGAACAGACTCTAGTTCCTCTAATATTGCTCATCCCTTTCTGCCTTTTGAAATATTTAAAAGTGGGTAATGTGACATTACCTCAAATTGACAGTATATGCTCTCATAAGCCTTGGACTGAACATAAAAGTAGTTAAATAATAGAGCAATCTTGTTAAGCGGCTTTCTGTGGCACATGTATATTTTTTTAATGGGAGCGATATGGTTATTATGGATCACAAATTAAATATAAGTCAGCAATGTTATACTGTTGCAAAAAAAGCAAGCATAATTCTGGGATGTATTAGCAGGAGTAATTCTTCTACTCAGTGTAGAATTCTTCTACTCAGTGCAGAGTAGGGTTGTGTACAGTTCTGGGTGCTGCATTTCAGGAAAGATATGGACATATTTGAGAAAACCCAGATGAGATTAACTAAAAATATTAAGTCAGAAAACATGACTTATGAGGAAAGTTTGAAAAAACTAAGTCTGTTTAGTCTGGGGAAGACTGAGGGGGGAATATAATGATACTTAAGTATGTAAAAGATTGATAGGAGGAGGATAATAAATTGTTCTCCTTATCCACTGAGGACAGGATAAGAAATAGTGGGCTTAATTGTAATAAAGGAGATATGGGTTAGACAGTATGAGTAACTTTTTAACTATACATGTAGTTAAGCAGTGGAACAAATTACTTAGGGTATGTCTACACTACCCCGCTATTTCGAACTAGCGGGGTAATGTAGGCATACCGCAATTGCAAAGGAAGCCCGGGATTTGAATTTCCCGGGCTTCATTTGCATAAGCCGGGCGCCGCCATTTTTAAATCCCAGCTGGTTTGAACCCCATGCCGCGCGGCTACACGCGGCACGAACTAGGTAGTTCGAACTAGGCTTCCTAGTTCGAACTACCATTACTCCTCATTCCACGAGGAGTAACGGTAGTTCGAACTAGGAAGCCTAGTTCGAACTACGTAGTTCGTGCTGCGTGTAGCCGCGCGGCACGGGGTTCGAACCAGCCGGGATTTAAAAATGGAGGCGCCCAGCTTATGCAAATGAAGCCCGGGAAATTCAAATCCCGGGCTTCATTTGCAATTGCGGTATGCCTACATTACCCTCCTATTTCGAAATAGGAGGGTAGTGTAGACATACCCTTAGAGACATTGTGGTATCTCTGTGCTTGGCAGTTATTAAACAACAAACACTTGTCTAGATAGTCTTGCCTCATTCCAGAGAACTGGAATAGATGACTTATTGAGATCCCTTCCAGTTTTAAATTTCTCTGATTCTGTGGGGCTTTGGGCTCATTATGCTAATCTGCAGTAGACGGTAAAATTTCCCTTCTCCCAATCATACCACCTCATTTTGTTTTATTTATAACGAAAATTGTGGTATGTTCACAAGTAAGTTTCACCTACTGAACCACTAAATACATAATTAGAAGCATTCCTTTTTGAAAGCTGTTCAGAGTGTCATATTTGAAGGACTGTCTTAACAACTAACATTTGACACGATAAACCTCATAGGCCTACAAGGCCTGGAATGTCTTCTAATTAATAAAACATGCACTATCAATATGTAATACATTATTTTTTCATACTGATTATGAAGTTAAGAAAGTCTTCCCTCTCCTACATAGCTGAGATGAATTGGTATTCTTGAAATGATTCATACTGTTGAAAAAGTTACTTTGATTTTTGCTTGGTAATTTATATTTTGTCACTTTTAAATTAGTATCTAGTATCCTAATATATAGGAAAGAAACCTTAATTGAACTACATCTGTAGTAGGTGATCAGTTTAGATTTTAAAAAGGTAATTTGCAGCTGTAAATGTTTTCAGTTACGTTTCATGTTGGTTAAAAAAATTCCTCAGAAATGTGACAAAACAGAACTTACCGGATTTCATTGCCAGGAATAGGTTTTTTTTGCTTTGTCCTGTTTGTTTTATTTTTTAAAGTCAGGAATGGTATTATAACAAGTACTAAGCTTCAGATACTTTGACCATCATGTACTTTCACTGATGTCATCAGGCAGAAAATCCCCAGAACCACACATTAGGATTTTAAAATAATAAATCCTGATCTATTTTTTCTCATTGAACGTCAAAAATATAAAGTATCACAACTGTTTTAGCCAAAAAACTATTAGTGGTTTTTCTTGCTCTTTCTATGTGCTCTGTTCATACTGCATTACACTGAATTATGCATGTAATTCACACATACAATTTACAGCTTTAAGTAAAACTCTTTTCATAATACTAGTAATTCCTGATAAATAACTGAAGATTTGTGTTAGCATAAGCTTTGTATATTGGATAGTATCCTTCTTAACTTAAACTGAGCATCTACTCAGCTCTTCTCAGGTAGTCTTAATTAATCTTCGGCTTTGAACCTTATTGTATACTCAGATTATGTATACCCATGCATAAATTATTGCATATAGTACATTACCTTGTGATAACCTTCCCAGAATTTCTTGCATTGACGTAACAATAGTTTTTTCAGTTATTACATGTAATTAAGCTTGAAATCTAAGCTATCCTTTAAAATACCCTTAATCAGGAAGTCATTAGTTCTCTTGTTTTTTTCCTTATTAAAAGATTATAAGTTTATCTCAGCAGGGTAGTGGATAAAAATGGCAGTTAATGCAGTAGCTCTGCAAGATTGGAAAACAAAGAACAGTAATAATACTGGAAATACATTCTCTGCCTCCTTCCTCCTCATTCCAAAATAGGCTTACTTTAGGAAACACTGTATTATCAATGAGAACTAACAGAAATTATTCACACAGGCTTATGGTATAAGGCTGTCCTTACAACCAAAGGAGGAAGACTCAAGATGTTTAGTAATTGTGTTGTACAAAAACCCTAAAATTGGAGAGCAGATGAATTAGCTTTTCATCAAGATGATCGGTTGTATTTCTTAACCATGTATAGTGCCTTTGAATAAAAGTGATGTGACAAGCTTCAGGTCTGTTCTGCTCAACGTGGCCACCATTTTTGCCTACTTACCGGAGGAGTGAATCCTTGCAATCACGATTGAACATCTTAAAAACATATTTTAAACTCGGATACTTCCTGAGGATTATAAGAAGCTGTAGTGAATGCTCAGATATTTTTATCTAAATTCACAGAGGCCTTCTAAAGGTTTCAAATGTTGCTGTTAGTCTCTAAAAGGGGCAAGATTAGTAGTGGCAGCAGCAGGAGCCTTTGTGGATTCTGTGCTGCAAGATTCAGGAATTAATAGGCTCTCCTTTTTGTGACAGCATTGGTTTTTGGAATTCAGGTTATCCCAAACTGATTACGGTGTGGACCACAACTTAATAAAGGAGATTGTCCACAAGGAAATTTCTTTTCCCACTTGTCCATGAATAATAGTCATATGGGGGGGGGGGGGTCTAAAGAAGTTGTTTACATTAGAAAATATTAAATGGCATTCTTCTATACTTTTCAGCTAACACAGAAATATTTTGTTCCTTGAAGAAAGTTAGTCACATGGTCTACTCTTTAACTCCCTCTCTCCTTTGCTCTTTCTTTTTCTATTATTCTTCCCAGTTGCATTTCTAGTCTGTTGCAGCATTCTTTGTCCATGCCTAGGCACCTGGTCCTCTTATCCCTGTCCTTCTCTGAACTTTCCTCCCTTGCCTGTGCCACCAGTTCCAGTCCTATTGGTGATCAGCTTCTGTTTCTTCTTCTATATGTAACTAGATTGGCTGCACCTTATTTCCAGCTACTTCTGTAAGTAACAGATCTCTCTCTCTTGAAATAAAGAACCTAGACATCTGAAGAATTCACTACAAAGAGAGCCAGTATCATATGACCAGGCAGTTCTCCATCGATCACTTTCTTAAACTGACAGAGTTTGCAACATAAAAAAACCTTAAAGGTTGGTGTAGGCATGATTACCAAACAAATAATGTCAGAACTATGTCAGTTGAGATGCTTTGAGTTATTTTTCCAGGGATTTACTGTGGTGTGTTGCTGGACCATTATTGGCTTTTTTCCCTCTGCTTTGCTCAAAAAAAATTTTTAATTTTTTTATTATCAATGTCTTAAACAAAAACACCAGTTTTCTAATTTCTAGTGCATTGTTCATTTTAGTGAGATCAGTATACTATTAACTGCTATTAATGTTGAATAATTTATATTGTTGAAATATACTAGTGGTCCCCAACCTTTTCAGGTTGTCGGGCGCCAGGGGGCGTGGCCGTTAGCCCGCCGGGCGCCAGGGGGCGTGGCCATTAGCCCGCCGGGCGCCCGGGGGCGCCCCCCCCATAGCCCCCGCATGCCCGGGGCCGGCGGCCCCCTCCCACAAGCGCCGCGCGCCGGGGCCGGCAAACCCCCCCCCCACACACACACAAGCGCCGCGGGGCCGGGGCCGGCCCTCTCCCTCCCCTCCCGCAAGAACCGCGCGCCCGGGGCTGGGGCCGGCGCTCCCCCCCCCCCCGCAAGCCAGCCCCGAGCACCTGGCGGGTGCATGCAAGTGCCCCCGTGGGCGCCATGGCGCCCGCAGGCACCGTGTTGGGGACCACGGTACTAGAATCTTGCTAATTCTCAGTGATACCTGGCAGACCAATAGCACATTTCTGAATATCATGATTATTTGATTAGTAATTATATTGAAAATAAAAATAAGTGTACTCCACTGCAGAATTTATTAAATTCATTTATTGTATATATGTTGCTTAATTTTGTTCATACTTTTTTTGCAGGATAAGGGGGGTGTGTGTGTGTGTGTGTGTGTGTGTGTGTATGTATATATATATATATATATATATAAAAACCTTTACAAACAATCTTATATGCAGTTTTTTATCTGACACTTGAATTTTATCATTAAACAATTTTTCTTTCCAAATTAACTGAGCAGTAATGAAGTACTGCACAAAAGCATTTAATGGAACCAGGAGAAATAACTTTTATTTTCATAATTGTTTTTTAGACTTATATCACCAGAACAGCCTCCTAAGGCAAAGTTTCTGACCTTGGGTTCCAAGTTCCGCTACAGTGGCCGGACTCAAGCACAGACACGGCAGGCTAGCAACCTTATAGACAGGCCAGCTCCATATTTTGAGCGTACCTCCAGTAAACGTGTCTCCAGGAGTCTTGATGGGGGTAAGAGATTCTGATAAATTGATATAATTTATTGTGTTATGGTTTTGTTGCATCTTGATGCTTTCTTAGTTCAGTTGATAACTTTAGAAAATGCTAACATCTGTATACCTAGAACATTACTTATCAGATATTATGAAATTAGCAACTCAATTCCAGAAGTTCATATATTAGTTGACTGCACAACTATATTATACCTATTCCCAGACGCTTTGCAAAAACATTTTCTACAATTCTAGTTTCTTCCCTAAGCCACACCAACATGCAGGAGATGTGACATTACATACACTTGATATTATGAGGGCATTAGCCTTTTACCTAGACAGGACTAAGCCCTTCAGAAAAATCTCCCAGCTTGTTTCCCTCTATTGTGAACAGACCTAAGGGATATACAGTTCCCAAGCAAAGACTCCCTAAATGGATATCTGGCTGTATTGACTATTGCTGTCAGTCTCATGATCTTCAGCCTCCGTCTACAGTATTAACTCACTCCCTTTCTACGTCAGTAGCTTTTCTTAAGGATGTTGCCATCAGACAAATATGTGGAGTCATGACTTGGACTTCCATTCATACATTTTGTGAAAGCTATGCAGTTGCTCACATGTTTGGCTGGTGGTGCCTATTTGGCTTTACTGCCTAATCAAGTTAGTGTGGAAGTGGCTCATTCACAGCTGTTGATGTAGATATAAAGCGAGGGGAAATTGATTTTGTAATTTGTTAATCATTTGAGATCCTTATTCGTTCCTAAGTTGATAGTATTGAAGTTGCAAATAAATTCCAGTCCAGTTCTCTCCAAAGGCAATTTCCCTTCTCTTGATTTCCACATCAGCTGCTGTGAACGAGCCACTTCCACCCAGACTTGATTAGCCTCATTTACACAAGTATCATCTTTCTTTTGTTGTCCTTATATAAATATATAACCATGCCTCTGTAAACTCCACTCTGATTCATCTGATTAAGTGGGTTTTACTTATGAAACCTTATGTCCTCATTAATCTGTTAGGGTATATCTACACTACCACTCTAGTTCGAACTAGGGTGGTAATGTAGGCAACCGGAGTTGCAAATGAAGCCCGGGATTTGAATTTCCCAGGCTTCATTTGCATCTTGCCGGGTGCCGCCATTTTTAAATGTCCGCTAGTCTCAAAAGTACCAATGGACCTTGTTGTTTTTGCAGTTAATAGTTATACCTATTATATTATTCATTGCCCTTCCTAAGAGGTTTGCTCTTCTCTACCTTTCAGAGCCCTCCCCATCCATAGGATGAATCAGGGCAGCCACCCCAGGCCTGGCACTTTTGGGGGCCCTGTGGTCGCCATCCCAGTTGTCCTCTGGACAGGAGTTGTCTGGGCGGTTACAGGGGCCTGGCATGGGTGGCAGCCGGAGTCAATCCCACCAAACTCACCATGAGGGTGGTGTGAACAGGAGTGGCCTTGCAGCTTGCTCTGCAGTACCCTACTACACTGTCCTCTCCTGGCTTGCTGTGCGACCCCTGCTACTGCCATTCCAGGCCCCATTCAATCCCCCTGGCAGCATTGCTTGAAGGAGGAGGAAAAGGGTGGGGCTGGAGTAGAGCAAGGGCGGGGCTTGGAAGGAGTACATGGAGGGGGCATTTGCCCCATGCCCGCACCCCCCTTGCTCCCCTGTGTAATAAGAACATAATCTGGTAATGGTTCTTCTGGTTAAATACCTTACTCTTCTTTATCTTTATCAGCTTTGTTAAAATAAGTAACAAAGAATATATAATAGCAATTTTAAAAAAAGCACACATCATACAGCTGTCAGTTATATCATATTGATGGCATCCTTGAGCCTCATGTTCAGATTACTAAGTCATTGTCTCCAGTAGAGTCTTAAAGCTTCATTGTCATTCTAACTTTTCTCTTGGCAGAATATGCTTTCTACCAGATGTTCTTTCCTTTGCTTAAACTGACGTATATAGAGAATGTTCCATCCCTCTGAACAGTTAGTGGAAGGAAGTAGACGTAGAATATGAGGGCTGGTTCTCATTTGTGATTGTGCTGCTCTCTGCTGCTCCCAAGCATGTAATTCCACACCAAAAAATGTATGTTAAAAGACCATTACGGTTGTTTAGAAGAGCACTGAAAAGTTGGATATGCCTGAGGTGCAGCTTGCCTTCACAGCCTTAATTTCTGCCCTCTTTGTACCAATTCATTATGATGATCTCTCTAAATATCTGAATGTATCATTTCCACAGGACCACTGCCTTTTTTAGTTTTCAAGTTGGTTGCTGTTACTTTTTGCTACTCATTGAGTGACCCCCTTTTATTCACTATACACTGTCCATCCTGTCAGCTAATACACTAAATATGTGATGATATACTGGTGCAAATGAAGCAGTCGCTGCAGTGAAGCCTTCATTCAGTGTATACATTAAAAGATCTTATAGAATCAACATATAAATAATATTCCATATGTATTTGTATATTGATACAAGCTCCTCAAAATTCATATGTAAATTGATGCACATGTGCAGTTTTTTAAAAAACATTTATAACTTGCTCAGATCAAAATCTGCTTTCAACACACCATTGTAAATAGTAAAAATTTGAGAACTAAGTACCAACTAAAGATCTATGAGGATAGAAATAGCTAGCCTTAAGGAGATGTTATATGTTGGGTACATAACACTTCACATTTTCATAATACTGTACAGTATGAACTAATCATCAGTACCTGTGTAAAAGTATCTCATGTTCTTCCTTCAGGGACTGTACTTATGTGTTCCATTGTTGGTGCCTATGTGCCCCAGGCTCTCCAGATTGAAATCTTTTGGCTAACAACTTCTGTTGGAGTGAGGCCAGTCACCTCTCAGTTCCTTCTTTCTGTGCTGGGGATGTCTTTATTTCCTGCAACGTGGCTAGCTTTTCTGTACACCATCTTACAGGATTTAGCAGTTAGGTACTTTAGTTGACCTCAACTACTTTAGTTGTAGTTAATTGACAGGTTTTTGATAACTTTAGTTGGTTGTTTTGGGTATTTTAATATACTAAAGTACTGTGCTGCAGTTCTAATGACTGAGTCTAAACTCTCCAGTTTTAAAGATTGCCCCTTATGTGAGACAGCCATGCTTCTCAGGGATAGCATACCAACTTTATTTTGTCTAGGTGAAAGGATTATCCATCTTTAGATGGAGTGCTCCATCTTTAGATTACTTTCCAAATGAACTCAGAAGGTGAGGGATGCTTGAAGTTCCTGAGATTTGACTCTGATTCAAGCACTAAAGATGCTGCTAGAATAGATCAGTGCTCTTCTAAAAGTACATTGGTGTTTGTTACCCCAGAATTTAGGGGTGTGTTATCAAAGAATTTGTTTGAGCAAATTGTAGCCATATTGTATGCATTCAGCTATCATGAATTAATAAAATAGAACACTACATAGTTAAGGATTAATTTGGACTTAAGGGCTCTAGAGGCAAGGTCAAATATTAGCTGCAGGCTTGCAGTTTCTGATAATCATAATGGGAGTAGGGGAGGAAAGAGTCAACAGATTATGAAACTCAATGAAAATAGGTATATGGAGACCTTGAGTTTGGGTGCCTTTGATGATATGGAAGCTTATTATGGCTACAGTTGTTACAAATGTTTTGTTAGTAATTGATTGAAGTTAAGAGAAATAATGGCCCCAAAGAGTTAGTGTGAGCTATATGTTTTGTAAAAATATATATAGTTATAATTCTAAAAAAGAGACTAGATATGAATGTGCTTTGGAGCAGTTTTTAAGTTATCCTGAGAGACTTTTTCCTGACACCATACTCACTGGCTGGGAAGCAATTCACAATGGTTGACCTACTACTAATCACTCAATTCTATATCAGATTTTATGTAATTATTTGGGATATTCTAAACCCATTGTTTATGTCTGTGTGCTTAAATTTAACAAATAATAGTTTTAGGTAAGATCACACTTACATGTGTCAATATTTCAACAGTTGGAAGTGCTGTGTTCCCATTGATTTAAACCTAATGCAGTTAAATTACCACTGTTTTGGGTTCTGAAAACCATTAGTAATAATGAGATCTAACACTGCTTTAAGCTTTGAAGCATCTTTATAAGATACCCCTTCTGTTATCAAGTCTTTGACTAGTTCTTGAAAGGTGTCAAACAGAACTTTGCAAAAGTCACTTTCCCAGTGACCTGGTATAATAAGGAGTTTAAATTCTATCAATGGGAATTAGGAACCTAACTCGCATTTGTGCCTTTGAAACAGGGGTAGCCATGTTAGTCTATAACTTTAAAAGCAATGAATAGTCCTGTGGCACCTTAGAGACTAACAAAATATATATAGTATGATGAGCTTTCATGGGCAAACCCCTCTTCTTCAGATGAGCTCATCTAAAGAAGTGAGTTTTGCCCATGAAAGTTCATATACTTTGTTAGTCTCTGGGCCCTGGTCTACACTAGGACCTTATTCTGAAATAACACCCTCCCCAGTCGAATTTATAAGCAGTGCATCCACAATACCAAGCCCATTATTTTGAAATAATGGGCCATGTAATTCAAGCTCTGTACTCCTGTTTTTCCACAAAGAGTAATGCTAATTCCGAAATAGTAATCTCAAAATAACGTTAGTGTGAATGCTCTGGTGCTGGTAATTTGAATGGAGTGCTTCCTGGGGCTCTAAGTCTGAGGTAGCGCGCTCCCATTAATGGAGTCTGCCTCAGACAAATTTTAATACTTCCCTGTAGTGAGGAATTCTAGCTTGAATTTGTTAAATTGGGAGTTTCTTAAGTTGAATTTAGTAATTTTTAAATAGTTTTCTATAGTAGACATGGCCTAAGGGGCCACAGGACTACTCCCCCCGTAAAGTGTTCTGCAAGGCATTCTCCTCTTGGTTTACACTGTCAGTTTCTTGATTAATTTCTTTGCAACTTTGAGTCAAACAAATATTAAGATCAGATGTTTACATCTATATATTGTTCTTGATACAGTGACAATTTCTTATCAGATCATACTGCTCCCGACAAAAGGTTTTAATAGTTTACCACCATCGTTTAGGGTAGTCGGATTCTGTTTTTGCCAGTAAGCATGGTTCTTTATAGATTATTGTAATGTTTCAGTGATTCACCCATACCCGTACAGTTTCTTCTACTGCTTTCAAGTTCCTGTGGGCATCTTGCTGTGATCCGCAGGTCTGGTGCTCTCGCACAGCTCTGGAACAGTCCCCGGAAAGACCCCTTTAGTGCACCAGACCCACATTAAGATGACCCTCTTATTAGAGTAAGCCTCTGGGCTTCACTGCTTCCTTAAGTCAGACCTCGGAACCTTCAGTATCCTTGTTTCACACTGTGGGCTCCCTCCAGCGAATCCACACAAGCTGCACACCTGAGAGAGAAACGTGTACTCAAAGCGAACAGTGCACCCTCCCATCTTAATCTGCAGTGATTCTTAGCCATTGTTGTAAAACAGAAGGGCTTATTAGAGATATGTAATAAAGTGTAGAAAATCCTTGGTTAACAGAACAGAAAGTTCCAGCATAGTCAGTCTTGGTCAATCCTAGGATCTATACACCTCAGAGTTGGTCAAATCTGTATCTCTGGGTTTCTACAAATAAATCAACCTTTCTCCACCACCTAGTTAACCAGGCACCATATAGGGCAGGGGTGGGGAACCCCTGGCCTGTGGGTCAGATGCGGCCCACCAAATAATTTTATCCGGCCCTTGGGCGGGGAGGGGGAAGGTCCTGCAGAGGTCCAGCACTTCAAAAACTTCCCCATAGCCTCCCTTACAGTGCAGCCAGATACTTCTAGTTCCTCTCCTGCACGTGGGAGAGGAATGCGCAGGAGATCTGGCATGAGGGAGAAGTTTCACGTGGTGCTTCTAAATAAAAAAGAACATCATAGCATAACAATTTTTTTTGCTTCTCATTTTTGTGCGGCCCCCCAACTGATATCACTGCAGGTTAGCAGCTCCAGCCCAAAAAAGGTTCCCCACTCCTGACACAATAGTCATACGGAATATTACAAAAAAATTCTATGATGTTATAGCTACCATATCTGTTAACTTTTCTGGCTTGTGCAATCTTATCAAAAAATTTTAGCCATATTATATTTATTTTTCTTGCTACTTTTCACTGGTCTCTTTTTATTTCAGGTTGAATGTCTGCTGAATTATTGCCAGTGTTTTGGCTGAGCCAGCTGGTCTTAGAGCTCCTCCTGCTGGTTATAGTGATTCTAGATGTCAGAATAGAATAAAATGAAATTAAATGAATCACTAGCTCTGAATTGTCGTCTGTGTTTGTTACATCATACTTCAATTATTTATTGCCAGTAGCTAATGGGAATGGATGAGCCAAACTGAATAAAGCAAACAAAAAAAATCCCCAAGTTTCTCTCAAGATACAAAATTTGAAAAAATATAACTTTTTTATGTTGAATTTTCTGTGATTTTTACAGTTGCTAATTTCATCCTGGGTTCAAAAGTAGAAATACTCTGAGGCTGTCTCTAGACTGCATCCCTTTTCCGTAAAAGGGATGCAAATTAGACATATCGCAATTGCAAATGAAGCGGGGATTTAAATCCCCCCCGCTTCATTAGCATAAAAATGGCTGCCGCTTTTTTCCGGCTCGGAGTTTTGCCGGAAAAAAGTGCCAGTCTAGATGCGGATCTTTCAGAAAATAAAGCCTTTTCCAAAAGATCCCTTATTCCTCTTAAAATAAGGAATAAGGGATCTTTCAGAAAAGGCTTTATTTTCCGAAAGATCCACGTCTAGACTGGCGCTTTTTTCCGGCAAAGCTCCGAGCCGGAAAAAAGCGGCAGCCATTTTTATGCTAATGAAGCGGGGGGGATTTAAATCCCTGCTTTATTTGCAATTGCGATATGTCTAATTTGCATCCCTTTTACGGAAAAGGGATGCAGTCTAGAGACAGCCTGAGAGAACTATATGCATGTTTTTTCTATATTAACTGTAAACAGAATGTACTGAAAATTAGGGATGCTTGATAGCATGTAATTGAATAGTTGTGTAGCTGCATCTATCAGATGCAGCAGCGCAGAGTGGCAGGCGAAGCCAGTCCATGAGGGGAGTCAGTTTAAAAAGCAGTTCCCCGAGCACCTCTGTCTGCGGGGAGCCTGGGCCTAACACGGACAGAGGCTGCTTTGCGGCAGCCTCCCCCATCTCTGCCCCCCTCCTAACTCCTGCCTCTGATAGAGGCAGCAGTGGAGGGAGGTGGCTCCGTGAAACCGGGTGCTTGGGGATACAGTTTTTAAGCCTACTCCCCCCCCAGCACCAACTCCTGCCCGCTCACTGCCCCCCACCTCTATAGGAGGCAGCAAGGGAAGTGGAGGTGGGCCGGTGGAGCCAGCACTCACAGAGATCAAGCTTAAAAGCCCCCATCTGTCCCCCTCACCCTTCGTGCTGCTGCTTCTATCAGAGGGAGCAGAATGGTGGGGGGGGGAGGGGGTAGGGAGGGAAGCAGGCATAACTGGTATTTAAAAACTCCTGCCATCCTGCGCCCTGCTGCCTCTGATCCAGAGGCAGCAAGATGAGGGGGTTGCGTGTAGTCGATAGGACTAACTGATAAGCCTATGCTTATCATTTAATTGTGTAGTTGTCTACACGTAGACATCCCTACTGAAAATATCACTATCAAATTTGTACAAGATGATATCTTTCATGGGGATATGATGAAATGTGCAGCCTATGTTTGTTTGTTTGTTTGTTTGGTTTTTTGTGGTGGCTTATATTGTCACTAGATATGTGAAAATTTTTAAATGGCTACTTGACTATAAAGTCTCAAAGTCTGTAACTTTGAAAACAGTGAGGAGTCTTGTGGCACCTTAGAAACTAATAAGTATATTATATCATGAGCTTTTGTGGGTAAAAGTGGGTTTTACCTATGAAAGCTCACAATATAATATATTTGTTAGTCTCTAAGGTGCCACAGGACTACTTGTTGTTTTTACTTGACTATAGGATATTTTCTCAGTATAGTATATACCCATAACAATCTGGAACATTTATCCATTTCAAGTAGTATAAATGCTGATGATTCATACACTTGGGATGTTATCATAACTTAATTTACTGTTCATTTATGCAGTTTTCCCCTGTATTGTTCTTATCCCTCAATGGAAAAGCCATTGTAAAATAATAGTTTATGTTCAGAAATCCTGAAAACAAAATTTTCCCAGCATACCCAGAATAACCAAAATTCTCTGTTCTCTAATAGCTCCTGTGGGTATCATAGACCAGAGTCTGTTGAGGGACTTTTCTGCTGCCACAGTAGGACCTGCTGGTGATATGGTCTTTGACGGTGAAGCTGTTGGTCAGACCAAATTAAGAGATGGTGAAGGTAGAGATGAGGATGGAAGCCCAACTAAAATCTCACAACTGGAATTAACCCAGGATGAAAAGGTATGATGGATTGTAACAATAAAAATTACTCTTTAGGTAGAGTTGTATGTCTTTTAAAAATAACAAGCAGCATACTAGAATATATTGTTAATAAATTATTACAAAGTCTTTCTTTGTTTAACCATGTATACAAACATACCACATATTTTATATAACCACAAAAGAGAGGAATAAATTGAAAAATTGCATGCATAACATTCATTCTTGTGATTTTTTTCCTTCATTGCTACAAGTTAATTTTAATTTGCCATAATTAGACACTGCCAGTATATAATTGTGCGAACAGAACTTTCTCTTGTTTAAATGTAAATGTGGCTCAGAATAAGTTAGTTTATACAATGCTTACTCTGAACAGACTTCTAAATATTGTGTAGTACATCCGGTGAAATGCACAATCTGTTATTTGGTTATATATATTGTGCCTTTTTTGAGTACATTTCAGTGCTTAACATGGTGCATGCTTGATTTGTCAACTTCAGAATCTTTTATGCTGTCAGTGAGGAAGCAGATCGTATTTTTAACATGGATATAGTTTCATGTGCTTTCACATCAAAACTTGTGTGTCTGCCTCTTTCCAAAATGTAGGCTCAAACTTTGGAATTCAGTCATCATAGTCTGTGTATCTTCTCTGACATGTATTTCTGTTTTTCCTGGCAGGCATCCAGAAATCTCCCTTGCTATTGGCTCTTTTTTAACCTTAAGGAATTTTTGCATGTTGAAAACTCCATTTTTGTGAATTATGTGAAGGGCACCCAAATCATGGCCAAGGGGACAACATTTGGCCTATTGAGTCTCCTAGTACAGCTTATAGCTTCACTCATTCTATAACTGCAATGTGAGACCATACGTGAACAGCCTTTCATTTTTATTGCCGGGAACTTAAACAACTAACTTAGTCAGTCAAGAAAGACACACAGTTCTACATTTGATGAAAAAAATGTATTTAGGTAAATTAATATGCAAATTTTGGCTCCTGGCAAGATACTAATGTGGTCCCTCAAAGTCACAAAACTGGGGAACTCAAGGATAGATTAGGCAACCAAGAAACATTTTTCAGCCATGGGAAGGAAAAGCTCAACATTTTGGGAAGAGTTGCATGTTTTATGAAGCTATCCAGTGTAGCTTGCAATAAGTAGCAGCTCTGCAAATAACGTTATTTTCTAAATACTATTTGTTTGTTTATTTATTTGATATTTTTAAATTCTAGAGGAAATGGTAGTAAATCCTAGGATCTGAGCACCTGCTTGTCTTTTTATGTGCTGCTGTGTACCATTAATTTTCTGCCAAATCTTTGAATATTTGTTTGCTCCCATCTGTGGTGACTGCACTACTACCATTCCAAAGTGCAAAGTTTGTTATAACCTTAAAATTAAAAAAAAAAATCTATAATAGGTTCAGAACCAGAAATCTCAAAACTGAACAAGTTGGCTAATTTTTAAAAATGTAGGGGGCGTTTCAATTTTTATTTGGCATTTATATTGCATTGGTAGTGCTATCTCTACTTCTGAGTAAGAAGTTTCACTAACTAACAATTTGTTTTTTCCTCCTCTTCTTACGCATTCTTTTTGACTACAAACCTACATGGTTTTCGTGTGTGTGTGTGTGTGTGTGTGTTTTAATTTTTTATTTAACTGTGGCTGGACTTTTTTTGTTCAGTCCCTTCACATACATCCACTATCACCACTCCTTCATTGTGTTTCATCCTGTCCCACAAACCTGCCAACTATCCCTGAGATGGACATGTTTTTGGAAATTTCAGAGGAAGATCCCTTTCAGGAATGTGTCCATAGCACCTCAAACTGTTGGGAGAGCAGTCCTATGAGAGAAATACCAACTCAAAATGAAAATGAAGTAGCATTGACTAATAATATCATGGAGCCTATGATACCTCCATTTATTCACCATTCTTCTCCTGCAAAGAAGGGAAAGTCCCATAAAACAATAGACTATAAAGATACTGAGTTTAGTTTTACATTAAGCTTTAGCAAACACTTTGCTTTTAATTTCCCTTCATTGCTTGATGATGAAGGTTATATCAGTTTTCCTAGCCTCCCTAAGGTCTGCATCTCCTTCCTCCCACCTGGCCTTCAACACTATGTTCCTATCACCTCTCCCTCATTCATTCCCTCTTTTCTCCTTATCTTTGTGCTGCTTCTCTCTGCTTTCCAGTCTGTTCCTTTTTCACTCACATTTTCCCTTCCTCTTGCTCTGTCCCTCTGCTATCTGGAGCCTAAGGCGACTTCATTGAGCGCCTCTTATGACAATGACTGGAATGACAAAGCAGAGGAAGAGGAGGTGTGTAACTTTGTCACTTAAATGCTGCCACCTGCATATGGATTTTGCATCTGCGTGCTGATGAGTACTCAACCTTGCACATATCCCTAGTGTTGAATATAATGTCTTTTATAACTGTTTTCATTAAGGGTAACTACCCCCTGACATAATAAATAAATGGGGTTTTTTCTTTATGAATAACTTTTGCGACATATATAATTTGATTATATCCCCTGAGTGCTGTATCTAAGAAGGTTTTTATTTATTTATTTATTTATTTATTGTAATTGAAAAGATTTGAGCACATTAATAACATTGTTATTAGACATGGTTTGGAATCAAAGTAAATAATCATAATTATTGAGCATGTTGCCCCTCTGTTATGGTAATTGTTAAATCAGTCATAAACTATTGCCCTTCTCACTCCATAAACTTTGAAATGTAAACATGGAGCTGAAGCTCAGAAGTTCTGTTTAAATCTCCAAAAGTCTTGTCTTTTTATTTTAGCTCAGCAAACTGTGAAAGCTGTAAACAGTGTTTCTTACAGTAGTGTCCCTGTGGATGCTCCACTTCACGTGAGAATGTGCCAATTGAACCCTTGATCATAAGATTTCTAGCTAATGCTATCCATTCAGCCCTTGCACGTACCCTTATGCCTTCTCATGGCAGACGCCATGCTATTTATGGGTGTACGCATGAATCACCCTCAGTTTTTACGGAACACTGTCCACCTCCAGCACATTGTGCCTTTTCTCTTTTTCAAAGAGAATGAGATAGGGAGATAAAGCTCAAACTGTTGGCTATGAAATGTTCCCTGTAACTACCCTGTAAGCCAGATCAGAAGACCTCCCCCCCCCCCATACATCTGTCCCCAGACAGATCCAGTGCCTCATCAGCTTCAGGGAATGCTTCCCCTAAGGAAAGGAAATCTTTGGATTCTGGGAAGACTCTCAAAAAGAAGACTGGACTTTATCTCTAATGAGCCAACTCCAAAAAAGACTGAGTCCCTGTTAAGGTCCCCAGACCCTGATGTTACTATGGAGGCCAAGGGTTCTTTCTCAGGTACCATGAAGCCCTAGAGCTCTATGAGCAGAAAGCCCAGCTGTTAGGGCACCTGTATCCTTCTCCAGTAAAAAAGATAAACGCAGGTACCATTGATCTCTGCACTGCCATCAGCATTCTACTCAGCTGTTAGTGTGAACCTTAATCCAGTCATTGGTACCAATGCAAACAGCTTAGTGTGGGGTACCTATTCAGCGGTCTGTACTGAGCAAGCAACAGTATCTGACATCTGCATGCCTCAGATCACCCGTCATTGTGGACACTGTCACCTCCAGCTATGGCTGGCACTACCACAGGAGTACTGATACCTGAGGGACCTCGGTGTTGGACAAAGAGGAATCCCTGTTTTTATCAGGTACGAGTGTCTCTTAGTACCAAGACCACCTCCTTGATGTGGCCTTTCTGTGGTACAGGACTCTCCTCCATCTACAATGGATGTCCCCCATGGGAGGATGCAAAGGAGGAGGACTCCCAATCGGTCTCCTTGATTTCTGCCAGGAATTCTCCTATGTACCTCTTTGGGAAAGGTCCTCAAGCAGGGAGTTCCTGTGTGACACCAAGCATGGTGGAAAGAACCTTGTATGCCACCCCTCCCCCATGGACCTGTAGTGGCCATATTGTGAAGTGTGATCTGCCTATCACCAGAAATGTAATGGACCGCCAGTACTTTCCCTCTGAGAGGCCAGAGTTTCATATCTTCCCATACCCAGGAGGACAAATGAAAAAGTTACTCTTGAGACTCCCATTTCACCATCATTTCAGAATGATGCTCTTATGCTTCCATCACCTTCCGTAGCTGACAATCAGACAATTTCAGGACCAAATTAGAAAGGTAGTTGACACCCTCCAAATCCACAGCACAAGTTGCTAGTTATTTTGCAGTCTGCAACACCCTCCGGGCCAGCACTACCTATTAATGAGTCTTTTCTGGTTCCAGCTAAGATGGTATGGCAGACACTGATCACTGTTCCACCAATATGGACAGACAAGAAATATCATGTGTCCCTTAAGCATTCAGACTTTTTAATTTTCCCATTCCCCACCAAACTCAGGTGATCATGGCCAAATACACCCTTTCTGCTTATGGTGAGCTTGGGGCATTTATTGAATAGCAGCCGCACAACTTCAGGGAGCACTTCTAGTCCTTAGCTGCAGAGAGTGAGCTATGGGCCACCGCAGCTCTACAAAAGTCTCTAGATACTTGGACATTTCTGCCAGATCCATTTCAATGGCAGTAGCTGTGCACAAAGCGTGTACATGCTGAAGAAATCCACGGTTACCCTATGTTACTTGGGCATTTACATACTTTGAATAAGAAACATTTTAATAGGGCACAGACTGCCCAGACATCATGCTGTGCTCAGTTTTGGAGGTACAGCAGAACTCCCACAAAAAGAGACACTGGTTTCAAAGGAACACAGCCACCCAGCTGCCCTTTATGACCACCCAAACATCATCTAAACAGCAGTTTTGATGGGTTGATTTAGTGTTTGAATTCTCCCACAGATGTGTCTTTTAACCTCACTCTTTGGAGAATGTCTTGTCCATTTCCACCAGGTTAGGGAATGGATCACTGCAGACCAGTGGCTCTTAAAGGTCATATCACAGGCTATACTATGCAGTTTCTGGCACTCCCTTCCATGTCACTCTTCAAGGAACCCTCTCATAAGCGTCTACTAAGGCAAGAGGTGAACTGTCTCTTCTGTTTAGGAGCAGTGGAAGTGGCTCCTTCCCCTTCCTCAGAATACTTCCTATTACCAAAGAAGGATGAAGGTTCGAAGCTGATCTTATCTGAAGCTTCAAATATTCAGAATGGTTACTCTAGCAACTATAATTCCTTCACTAGAGTAAGGGGTTTGGATTGCACATAAAGAATTCTCTAAACTGGTAGAAGGACCAACTCTGTCTGTGCAGGCATCTCTTTCTGTCACCATCCCGTTAATGACTCCAACAACCAGTAACTTCCCATGTTATGATGGGGAGCCAACCTCAGCTCCTTCTCAGGTCAGGGTAGGTGGACAATTCATGGAAACCAGTTTCTACATCAACCTCTACATCAACCAGGAACACTTGTCTCTCTTTCCTGCCAGAGGCAAAACGATCAGGGACATGTCGTGCATGTTTTACATCAACAAATAGGAGGAGCAAGATCCTCCTCCTTGTGTGGTAAAGCTGTAAACCCCTGGAACTCGTGCCAAACCAACTATATCGAGATTTTATCAGCTGCCTACTTTCTGGACATCTGGAATACTGCCACAATGCCCTCAGCTGACCCTTGTCCCAGGACTACAAAAGGAATCTGAATGCTCAGATTTTTCATGGAATGTGCCAGAGATTGATCTTTTCTCCACCAGGAAAGTGTCTTCTCTTCTGTTGTAAGCAGAGGGGAGCTGGGTCACCACTCCTTGGGGGTGATTTTTGAGTATCCTTAGGCAACCCTTTAATTGCTATACATGGAGGAAGAGTTTGTTCCCTGCCTGTCCCCTAATGTACTTAGTTCTCTGGGTGCTGAACAAGATCAGGCAGAACAAGCCCAGAGTTATCCTGATGGTACCAGGCTTGCTTTGGTCAAGTAGGTACTCTTACCTGCTTTAGGTCTTTGTCTAACCACCGCTCAGGTTCCCAACTATTCCTCATATCCTGTCTCAGGATGGGAGGGTCCCATTTTTCACCCCAGGCTTGCAGGTGAAGGTGTAGCACACTCATGGTTCACTGGAATACATGTTTCCTACTCAATGAGGATGTAGCAGTCTGATCAATCACTTCCCACTTAGGTAAATGGCTAACCGATCCTACATGACTTCTCCCACTTAGGAGTCTCAGATAGGTCTAAGCGGGCTCCTGTTTCTACTTTAAAAATGAATGTTGCGTTGTGTATCTGCCCGTTATGAATCTTCAGGTGCTCATTCCACTCTTCCCCCATGGAACGAGAGTGCATTCAGCCAGATTGCAGGTGACATATACTGCATTTTTGAAGAATACCTAGTAAAAGAGATTTGGAAAGCTGCTACATTAACTTCAAAGAATTATGTCCTACCACATGCCGTCGGAACCAGTACAGCATTGTTTTCAAACTTCTAAGGATGCTGCTCAGAAGTCATCTGAAGTGGAACACTGAAAGGAACACTACTCAAAGAAGAAGGAAATGTTGTTCATCCTGTGCAGGACCTGTAGTTCTTAGAGATATGTGTGCTATGTATGCTCCACTATCCGCCTTTCTTCCCTCTGCTTTGGTGGTTCTTTAGGGGGATAAGTGAGCAGAGAAGGAACTGAGGGCATTTTGCCTCCACATCCCTAGACAGCCTCAATGTCTACTCTGAGAAGGCGTAATAGGGCATACACACAAGTTAAATTGACACTGCTAGCTAGAAACTTCCAATCAAGGGTTTGAGGCACATAAATATCTGAAGTGGAGCACCCATATGGGTTCTGTATCTCAAGGAATTAGTTACTGCACAGGGTGAGAAACATTTTCCTTTTTTTTGTAATACACATCTTCAAAGAGGGCACTAGAATTATGACTATTTCTGCTTTATCTGGGTGTGTGCAAAATTGAGTGTCTTTGTCCAACTTTCTTCCTGGCTTCTAGTGTTTTTATTCATATTTAGCAATAGTTTAGGTGAAAACTAGTGTCTTTTATTCAACTGGATTGCTTGTTAAGCAGCTGACTTTAATTATCAACATGTGAACATTTTAGAAATGTTTAAGTATATCATTTTAAAGTTGCTATGGAAAAGCATTGATCTCATTAAGTGTGTGCACTTTGATCATCTGATCTGTCAGGTAGTATGTGCCTGCTCTTCATATGGCTGCTGCTGCATGTCATTGCAAATGTATCATGTGCTGTAAAAAGGGAGGAGTGTACTATGAATGTCAATAGCTATATGAAGCAAAATGCTATAGCCTTCTAATTGAGAGTCTTGAAATGAGGGATCCCATTGCTTACTTCAAAAATTATATTTCAGATATAACTGTCTGAGTAACTGTTCTATACAGCAAATAACTTTCTCTTAGATAAATGACATCTGTAAAAGACATACATTTATTAAAATAAGTCTAAAATGGTGTAAATAAACACTACTTAAGATTTTCTGAATCCATTATATAGCTCAGGACACTTTTTGATGTGAAATTGCAAAAAATGCAGTAGCATCAGATAAGTGAGAGGTGAAGGAAAATGTGATAAGCTAAGAAAGAAAATGACATCATGTGATGTACTCACACAAAATTTGGAATTAACAATATATATGTAATCACTTATCAATACTTGTGATCTTACACAGTGATCCTTTGAAAAACTGTCAATTGATATTTGTGCCTCAGGATATTTTATCTCTCTCCTTAAAGATTCATTCAGAATACTTATAAACAGGATGTAATATTTTAAAAGTTATCTCATATCTTGCATTTAACAAAAGCAAAACTCTTACAAGTATCCAAAATGTACCACAGTATCAGACATTTACAGTAATCATTAATGATTTTTCTAAAATCAATTCATAGTATAAACTCCACTTTAAGTGCTTTATAAAGTCTCTCAGTGGTTGATTTAGACATCAAGGAATATGGCCCCTCGTCCTGTGTCTTAATTTTCCACCCATCCCTGAAGAAAGCATGGAAAATGCAGCAACAGAAAGTTGAGGAGAGAGAGAAACTTCCATTTTTCATTTCACATCTACCAAATATTACTTCAGCCATTTCTACAACACTATAGGTGGAGGAAGACCAAAGTGGCTTAATTTCAGCAGCGTCTCTGGCCGAAACAATAAAGGTATATAAACATAGCACATGGTTCACAGCTTTTACAAACAAAAGAAGCCTCTCTCTTGCTGCCATAGATCACACTAACAGCTCCTTTCTTTTGATGATTTACCATGTGCCTTCATGTAGGTGGAAACTGGAGAGAAGGAAACACAGCAGAAGGTGGATGCTTTTTTTTTCATTTATATCTGGTTGTTGTTGCCTGCTATTGGTAGCGTTTTGAAGCTTCTGTAGGTTTTGTCTGAATAGTGGCTTTTGTTCTTATTATTTTATCTCCTTGTTTATTTTTTAAACATTTATCGATCTGAAGGTCCTTTTTGGTTATTGCTGATGCTTTTTTTTTTTTTTTTCATTTTGCTTTTTTGTATGTGTGTGGCTTAATTTCACAGAACAATTCCTTGAGAGTAGACGGGGGAAATATTTATGTCAGACATAGCAATTTAATGTTGGAGGTTTGTATAACATAAGGAACACTTTCTATTCTCATGGGCTGCCAGGCTGCATGGGATGGGAGGTCACCTGCAGGCTGTTATGGACACAGTGCATGAAATGCATGGGGAAATGCAACATGGAGATGCATGTAGTAAATTTTAGTTTTTCCATAAATGAGCAGCTTTTAAGTGTAAATATGCCAGAAGTTTTCAAAGTGGCAATTGGGAATAATAGCCCTGTTTAGGTAAGAAAAAAAATTAATAGGACCATTAATTATCTTGAAATGGAATTTTTACTTGCCATAAACTTATAACTTTATGGGTACCCCATGTAGGCTGTAGTTTAGGCTCTCAATATTTTTTGTTTGCTTTTCTGACACATACACTCTTGAAATATGAGGTGGTATGTTCTGGAGGAAAAAGCACAGATTCCAATGCTAGGAGGGACCATTATGATCAACTAGCCTGATCTCCTGTAGAACAGTGGCCATGGAACTTCCCAAACATAATATTTAGATAATGTCTTTTAGAAAAACTATCATTTGAACAATCTTTGCTAAAATTTTAAAGATCATGATTTAAAAATTGTCAGTGATGGAAAAATTCACCACAACCCAGAGTAAAGTGTTCCAGAGCTCATCTGCCTCACTGTTACAAATGTACTCTCAATGATAGAAGTGGGATGTTAAGAGACGGGTAATTGGCTATCATCTAGTCGATACAGTTTGTATCCAGAAGCTACCCCACTGCAGCTCTGTAGTTTAAATGTCGAAGGAGCCGAGCATACAGGCAGCCTGTCTTGTACTACATTTAAACTGCAGAGTTGCAATGGGAGTAGTTCCCAGACCCGGCGTGAGCCAGAACTGAGCTCGGCTTGCTCAGTCCTGGCTCATGCCAGGTCCAGCAGCCCTTCTCTGCAGAGGGACCTCTCCCCCTCCCCCCTACAGACAGGGGCTGCTGCTGGAGCAGCCTGTGTTTGTGGGCCTGCCACAGACAGAGGCTGCTTCGTGGCAGCCTCCGTACCCCCACCCCCATGCTGCTGCCTCTGATAGAGGCAGCAGTGCAGGAAGTGTGTGTGTGGGGGGGGGAGAATCAGCACCATGGAGACAGTGCTAGGGGAAACTGGCTTTTAAGATACTCCCTGTGTATCAGAGGCAGCTAGGGGAAGCAGGGGGCAGACTCAACTACTTGCTTCTATCTAGGGATGTAAGTCCCTTTTCGTGAATTTCTAATCCTGGCTCTACCAGTGACCCACTTTATAGTCTTAGGCAGATCGCTTAGTATTCCTGTTTTAGTGTTCTCATTTTGCAAATGAGAATAATATTTATTTTCTAAATAATTAATTTTAGCCAAAATTAGTGTTTGTAACTGGCTTTCAATTTGGAGCACTATTATTATTTTTTTTTTACTGTTTATTAAACTGGAATATATTATCCCAGTGCTTCTCATTACAGTCAGTGTGGTTTGGTGGTGAATAACTGAAAGTAAACTAACAATTTGCACAAATTACATAGAAAAAATCCTATCCTATGTCTGTTTAGCCTTGCCCATCCAAATGGGGCTATCGGGAATTCCCTCTGTCACGAAAGAGCTTTTATTTAATTACTGTTGTATTTATACAGTAAAATGAAGATTTGTAGATTATAGTAACCTGACTAATACATTGTTGCTTTTGCCAGCTTTTGATAACTGTTCAAAATTTACTTTTGCATAATTTACTAAAACAATGAAAGCATGTTCTGCATAACCTTGCTCTGAACAAGTCCAAGAAATGTGCCTGGTCTCAAGCCACAATAATTGTTTACAGCAATCCATATAAATATGTCATGGGCTTCAGTTGTTTAATATCACTTCAGTTCTATGGAATTGCTTTGATGTATCCTGTACTTCTTCCACCAAGTATTAAAAAAAACTTCTTTTTGTTTAAACCAAAAATTTTTTAAAAAAATCTCTAAATGGATTTGTAAAGTGTCATATTTGTACTAAAATTAATTTTAGATGAAATCATTGGCCTTGGTCCTGAAAAGACTTCATGATTTTGATGTTATGAAGTCCAGGACTTTGACAGGGTTCGAAAAAGAACTAGATAAATTCATGGAGATTAGCTCCATTATTAGCCAGAATGGGTAGGAATGGTGTCCCTAGCCCAGGGGTGGGCAAAAGGACCTTCGCGGGCCAAATCTGGCCCACCAAGTGGGTTGATTCTGCCCACGGAGGCCCTGCTACTCTCCCACCCCCAGGCCAATTAGGCCCTGGGGGCAGAGGAAGCACATGAAGTTTCCTCCGCCCTGCCAGGAGCACGTGGTGCTTTTGAAGCACTGCACACTCCTGGCAGGGCGGGAGGAGACTTAGCATGCTCTCTCTCCCCCAAGCCCTGATTGGCCTAGAGGCAGGAGGAGTGCGCAAAGTTTCCTCTGCCCTACCCCTGCCCTGCAAGGAGTGCACAGCACATTTAGGAAATGGATGATAGGAGAGATTGAAAATTACCTATTTCTGTTCACTTCCTCTGAGGTAATGTACACTGTCAGAAGGCAGGACACTGGAATAGCTGGACCTTTGATCTAACACAGTATGGCCATTCTTATGTTCTTATGACTGTGATTGGGCCTATTAACTTCCCTGAGGCTATCTGTAATGCGTAAAGTTAAGCACATGCATCCGGGATCTTGAACTAAATGTTTAGTGTCACATTCATTTTTTTACACGTCTACTTCAGAATTGACATTAAAGCAAAGTGGAAGCTGATTAATTAGTATCACTTTCTGATTTATATACACTAGAACAGTTCTGCATTATTAGTGTTGTAAACACAGCAGAGGAATACTTTTAAATCCTAGCCAAAATGTTTTAATAAAAATTCAGACAAATGTTTCATATGTAGCTACATAAATCCTCTTTTTGTGAAAATTAAATCTTTAAATATTAAACATTTAAATACTGTCACAAGTCCAAATATTTTTCTTAGTTAATGTAAGTCCTTTAATTTCATAGTACATTATGGGCCTCAATTCTAAACTTAACCACTGGCTGTTGAACTGTATATCTTATAAAGTCAATTACTGAGGTCTGTGTTTTGCATACACAGAGTAGCTTTTTTTTTTGTAAGATGAGAAATGTTATGAAGCAGAAGATTTTTTGAAGTATGTAATTTGCTGCTCCCGCATAAAGCCCAAGTTTTTAAGTTATATGACAGTGATGTCTTAGACCTGTTGGGGAAATGAAGTCTCTTCCCAAACCAGACCTAATGAGGAGGTTGCTGCCTAATCTCAATCTCCAGGCCTGTTTCTTCACACTGTAGTCTGGAGCAGCAATTTATAGCTCTTTGATCCAAGTCGCACAATGCAGGGGGTTGATGGATCCTTGTAAACATGGAATCTGTAACTTACCCCCCATTGTCACCTCCTGTACTAGTTAGAATGGGGCTAGCTCAGAAACTCTTTTTGGTATGTAGACATGCAAAACTGTTTCTACATGGTTGTTCCACTTGCTATCCCAGCTTTCAACAGAAAAAAGGTAAATAGCAACCCTAAACCCTGAGCCTGTACATAATTATGCGCCTGCTTATCTTTAGAAGCAATAAGTATCCCCTTGATGTTAATGGGACTATTCGTGTATGTAAAGTTGAAGCATATGCATAGCTGTATTCGTGATTTGGACTCAATACAGTATCCACAAGTATTTTGAGAAACATATTTACATATCTGGCCATTCTTGTTTTAGTGCTACATACTTCCATTATCAAAGCTAACAACCTTTTGAAATAATTATTTCAAAAACTTAGTATCTTCCTAATGAGATAAAAATAGTCCTTTGTTTACTGATCATTAACGGTGTTATTTTTTCCTGTACAAAAAGTTGTAATAGAAATGCTATAGGGTGCCCCTTGTTCCTAAAAGGAAATTAAAATCTGAATCGTTTATGGTCTTAATCCTTATTTTAATGTGCCCTAGTAAAATGGCTCTTGAGACACAGGGTACTTTTCTTGCTTTGGCTTTTTTGAACATAAGTTTGCTTTTGCTGTTGTGTTTTGTCCTACTGTTTTTTTACATTGCACATTGCTAGGACCTTGATAAGACCCAGGACGACTTACTGAAACATCAGGCTAGCATTAGTGAACTCAAGCGCAATTTCATGGAATCCACACCTGAGCCACGCCCCAATGAATGGGAAAAGCGGCGTATCACACCTCTGTCTCTACAGACACAAGGGGTATGTCATTGCAGACACTTCTCAGCATGCATTTCCATACAACTGTTTAGAGAATATAATGTATGTAAAATTGCCCTCCTATATTAACATTTTCTTTTGTGTGAATGTAATATTTTTCTTTATACTAAATACCCATTAACATACTTACTTTTAGTCCAGACTTTAAATACCTTGTTTAAGCTTCAGTATGTGAGCATAAGTCAAAATAAAGCAGTTGAAACAAGACAGTTACAAGGATTGGGCCGCCTTCTGGTTTAGGACTGTTGTTCTTACAAATTGGTTTTACAGTGGCTGTGAAATTGTGAAAGAGGTTTTTGTCCTTTACTCTGCTTAGATAGTTACAGATAAAAAGCTCTCAAACTCATGTTTAAACTTAGTTCAGTAGGAACATACATGTTTGATAATGTCAAGTGTTTTTCAGGCTGTAGGATGGCATAATTCTCAAGTTGTGTTCCCTTTAAGACCACTCAAAGACCGATGGCTACTTTTTAAAAGACTGTAAAAAGATTGATGATTTTCAGTATTTCATAGCTCTTAATAGACAGTATCTTGAGCTAACAGTTTAGAATGCATTGTTTCCAAGAAATGTTTTTGGCCAAAGAACTAGACACACAAATTGTCACATTTCAAAAAGCTTTGTAACTGGTTTTACAAAACATAAAATAATTTGGGGTTTATAAAGAATAAATTACTGCTCACAAATATATTCTGCTTTAGCATTTATCAATCTGTCTATAGACCTGACCTAATTTTTCCTCTGATAAGTGAGTGTGCTATTATCACTCTAGGAAGTTTAATGGGTTTTGAGACTACAAAAATGGGGAACTTTTAAAATTCCTGCAGGCTACAAAAACTGTTAAACACTGTCAAAAGATTTCTTCCATATTAAGGCCCCGACTCAGCAAGGTATTAAGCATATTAAATTTTAAGCACATGAAAAGTCCTTGTAAAATCAGTGGATTACTCCTATCTTTAAATATCTTACTGAATTGGGTCCTTGGTGGCTAACATGGGGAAAAAAATCTCCAACAAATCATTAACAGACTTCTTACCTTAAAAAGAAGTTAAGAGTCTGATGGGTCTTACTCACGAAAGCTCATGATGCTATAAAATTTTTTGTTAGTCTCTGAAGTGTCACAATACTACTAGTTGTTTTCAGTTTTTTAAGTTGTTAGCCTACATGGTCAGTGCTAAGATATGATTATTCAGACTCTGCAAACACTACAGTATACTTGTAAAGAAAATGTATAGCCTCCTTTGTGATACTCCAGAAATGTGGATTGATTTGTTGTCAGTATTTTGCTGATTAATCTGCTTGCTCTACCGCAAAAGAGACTACATATATTATATCAGTATGGCTCATTTTATTTTGTGTATGTGTTTTTGTGTCAAGTGAAGGTAAAGCTAGGTGTTACATATCCCTCTATCTGCATACTCCTGTTACCTGGTATGTGTGTGCTGCTCTCAAGCCAGTTTGTGTCAATGTTTTGTATAATTGTGTGTGTCTGTCTCATCATTTGTTGATTTATGTTGGTTTTATAAAAACCAAAAATTTCCAAAAAACTTAATAGAAAATAGGAGACCACATTTTCCAAAGGAAAAAGCTACCTGTGAAGGAGAATCAATGGACTGCTGTGACGTGGATTACTAAGGCAAAAACAGAAGAAACTTATAAGGTGGCTACCTTCAAACCTTCAGCTTTTTTAATTATTATTATTATTATTATTATTATTATTTATTATTTATTTTGTTGTGATCTGAATTAGCCAGAGCACTTTAAAAAAATAGTTTAAACCAATAAAAAAACAACTTTGAGGTGTTTAATATATCCATATACGATCAGTGCTAGTTAAACCAAGGCGTTGATCTCTGTTATCAAACTGGCTTTAAAGTTCTGAATAACTAATATTTTTAAAACACAACAAGAAACGTAATATATTACATTCTGTCATTGAAATCATGTTAACTTTATTTGTTTAGGATGACAGAGAAACATGCATTTCAGTAGCAAAATGCACTTTCTGTAATTGTTCAACACTCTACAGAGAATACATCACAGTTATGTGATTACAGCAGCCATTCTGCAGATCAATAATGCCAGGGAAATAGGTTCATTCTGAAATTGCCCTAGATCTCTCTGCATTTTACCCTTTCTCTAAATGAGAAAAATGATTGTTCTCTTGTTAAACACATTGAAATCTATTGATGAAAAATGATGTATAAGAGCTAAGTATTACTACTACTACTTATTATTATTCATTATGAAGTGTCATGCTACTGATCAGATTTACCTTTGATTTGTTTCCAGCTAGAAACTTGGAATCAGATTATAAATAAATGTTGTAAGCCTTATTTCAGTAATATATAATGTATAAAATATTTGTCTGTGTTGTAAATTATATCAACCATAGGGAACTTTCCAACCTTCTATTAATAATGACATTTGCTTTGGGCCTTAAAATAATGAAACAATACTGCCTATTTTTTGGAGGAATCAAATACTCGTTTCTACTACAGCCTACTTACTTCCATGTTATCGTCCTTATAGTATTAGGTGGGTCAGTGGATTATTTAATCTTGTTCCAGGGTTGATGAACTTCCATAGAAATTTTTCAAGACTGCATTAAGCCTGTGGGTATATACTTGTAAATCTAAGGAGAGCACTACTTTTCCTTCCTCATTGGACCAGTGGAGGAGAAGTACCACTGAAAATACACACCAATTACTGGTATTCTCTGTCTGAGAGAAATATGTTACATTTGGTTAATGCTTTTTGTACCACCATTCTTTTCATTTTACAGCATCTGTGACTTAATATTCTTATGAAAGAAAACTATAGTTATAACTATTTTTTGCCTTGAACGTCCAGTATCATCATAGCCATTCTTTTTTTCAAACTTAATAAATAAAAACCCAGTAAAGCTTTTAAACATTGATTCAGATTAGTTTGTTTTGTACACTTAGCTCAAAGGATTATTTGATTCTAACAGAGAGCATATATAGAGGATTACTATTGTACCGTTTTTGTATTTTGGTAAAGCCTTCCAATTTTAGGTATACACTGACAATAGTAAAAGTCTGCCAACTTTCTCACCAACTAACTCAGGGGTTGCCAACCCATTTAACAAAGCAAGCCAAAACAGCAGTGGAAGAAATGCAAAGAGCCACACCAGAATTGTCAAGAACCTCCCCCCCCCCCCCCCCCCCCCGAACAGAATTGTCAAGCAAAAACAAAAAGGAGGCTGCTTCTTTAAGACGGCCGCCATCTTGGGCACCATTTTTAAAACCCCGTAGCACCGACCTCGTAAGCATCTGGGGGGGGAGCCAGTGGGGTACAGGGGCTGTTGAGGGGGTGCAGGAGCGGCTTCGTGAGCTGCACTTTTGGGGGGCAAGAGCCTCGTGTGGCTTGCGAGCCGCGGGTTGGCCACGGCTGAACTAACTGGTCACACTGCAGAAAAGAGCACTTCCAACCCTAATGCCAATCTGCTTGCTTTCATCAGTTATGGCTACACAGCAAAAGCTGTGCATGGGCTAGTTTACTGAAACTTGCTTAATATAGTGAGCATGGGTAGTAATATCAGGATACATAGTGTGGTTTGTATGTAGCTAGTACAAGCTTGATAAAGCCCTTGGATACATATTTTGTTCCCTAACCTGCACTGAAGCATGCACTATACTATCTTCACTATTATTTTGTAAAGCTCCAGTTATCTGAAGAAGTGGGCTGTGCCCACAAAAGCTCATGATACCATTTACATGTTTTGTTAGTCTATAAAGTGCTACCAGACCATTTGTTGTTTAAGTTTTTCACTATTCTTGTTAGCTGGATTCAAGGTTGCTCGGGTGGATTAGCCTATGCACAGCTTTGTGTGAAGATTACACATTCAATCACAAAGCTATCTAAAAGGGCTACAAAGTTGGTGGTATAGTTTGACCCTCTCTAGCCCATTCTGAGGTCCAGCAACATCTGTGATTTGGCATGAATTTAGTTAGCCAGATGTTCACTTGTCATGAGTGTGGTCAAGTTTCCTGTGGTCCCATAAAGTTTGTTTAGAGACATCAGTCCTGGCTCTCCGTTTTCTGTGCTGTTATTTAGCTCTGATTTACCCCCAATGTCTTCTGAGAGCCCAGTAAACTAGTGGAAGTGTTGGTAAAGCTGCTAGACAATATTGACCTCCTGTGGTCCAGCACATTCTCTGGTTCAGCACCAGTCAGGTCCCAAGGGTGGAAGACTAGAGGCTCAATCTATAGTAAACTGCAAACAAATGGTGTCTATTTATGTGTACATACACACTGGCTTTAATACTGTATGTTTGTCAACTCTGATTTGCTGAAATAAGTGTGCGGTAAGAATATGGTTGACCAGGCCCACCACTGAAAGGCCATAGAGGCAGTTGCCCCAAGGCCCAGAGATTCAAAGGGTCTCAGAGCTCCTGGCCACCAGTGCTGCTACTGTGGCAGCTGAAGGCCTAAGCCCCTTTGAACTGCTTCTAGAGCGCTGCTCTTCACGGCTCTGAGGGTATAGGGGCACTCCGCAGTCTAGGCGACACTAAGGGCTGACTACTCTTGGTCCTGCCTCTTCCACCTGAGGTCTTGCTCCTTCTGGGAGGCCCAGAGCTGGGCCCCACACACACATTTTGGTCCTCAGTGGCTGTCAGCCCTGCTGTAGTTGTGGGATTAACCCAAAGATCATGAGCCCACTTGCCTGCACAAATATAGAAGTAAACAATTCTCAAGGTCGTTGGTTGTGTAGCTGAACTTTTGTCTAAACTAGCCAAAAAAGAAATCGTAACTTCCCCCCTATAAATATCAAACACAATATTAGGGTAAAATTAATCAACTTTTATCCAAATTTACCTTGAATTCCTTGAAAGTATGCTGAGATTTTATTATAGGAGATATATAGGAGTCTCTTTTCTCCCTCTTTTCCTTTTTTCCTCATGTCATACGTGTAGTATGTGCAGCAACACAGTTTACTGTATAGTGTTTTGAGTCTATAACACAAGTTCTTTGTGTCCACATTTCATTCTAAAAATATTTCTTTAATGTACATCTTCATCCTAAAGTGTACTTTAGGTTAAGGCATATGAGGTCCTAAGCTAGAAATAATTTTGCTGTGGTCAATAAATTCCAAATTTGTTCTGTTTCCCAGTAGGGATGTAAGCGAATAGTTGACTACCCACTAAACATAATCTTATTAGAAAGTCGAGTGGTCACTTGACTAGTCACTTATCCCACCCTTTCTGCCTCTGTCAGAGAGAGGCAGAAAGTGGGAGGGTGGGGGTAGAGCAGGTGCCAGTTCCAGATGAGAGACAGCTTAAAAGCCGGTTCTCCCAGCACCGTCTCCGTGGAGAGCAGGGTAGCACTGTCTCTACTGCTGTGCCTCTCTCTTTGAAATGTACAAGAGCCGCCCGCAGCTCTTGTACATTTCAAAGGAAGAGGTACAATGGAATAGAGAGCACCCCTCTTAGGGTATGTCTAAATTACATCTCTCTGCCGAAAGAGAGATGTAAATTAGGCAAACAAAGTGCAAATGAAGCGGGGATTTAAATATCCCATGCTTCATTTGCATAAACGCATCACAGCGGTCTTTCGAAAAAGGATATTTCGAAAGAGAAACCGACGTCTAGATGTGGTTCTTTCAGGAAAAAAAAACTCTTTTCAAAATGAGGCAATTATGCAAATGAAGCATGGGATATTTAAATCTCCACTTCATTTGCACTTTCGATTTGACTCATTTACATCCCTCTTTCGATAGAGGGATGTAGTTTAGACATACCCTTATTGACTAATGGAGTAGTTGATGGAAATTCCATTAACTACTCAAGATTAATCAAAATTTAACATCTCTACTTCTAAGTTACACCAGGATAAAAATATTTATTTTGTTGTTTTTATATTATAAAACTTATAAAGTACAAACTCCCATTTTTAAAATGTAGCTTTTTGAAGGATATAACATCTTATATTTGGGGGAAAAACTGAAACAAATGAAAAATTCAGCTTTAAAAGCCGTGCATATATTGTAGTATTTTTTTCAAATATATTGTTTGCTTTGTATGTATCTAAGTAGAGACTCATAGTACTATGTAGCAAGAACTATAGCCATTTAATAAATATCCTTAATGCTTTAAATAAAGTATTTGGATAAATATGTGTTTGCCCAATAGATGGGAATGGCTCTAAATTTAGTAATGCTGAATTCTTGGTTAAAGACACATTTGATTGCTGATAAGGGATTTCTTTTTTAAAAACAGGCTTTTGAAGTTAAGCTGAATAAAATCTATTTACTGTATATTCAATTTAAAGCTGTGGTGCACACCATCAAAAGTGGAAATCTATACTTTTGCCTACCCCTCTGTTCAAGGTTATATGCACAAGAGGATACAGGGAAGGTATTCAGAATGAATTAAAAGATATATTTGTAATATTGAAAGAAATTTTCTAAAAGAAAACTGTAGTGTCATCTGACAGTTGGGGAAGGTTTTGTTAATCCTTCCTTTTTATGCATGCGTGCGCGGGCACACACATATTTGTGTGTGTATATAAGTACATATAAAAATACACACACACAATCTGAAATATGCAAGACAGTAATTGGAGTGGGGATATATCATATTTTAGCATAGCTAAATTTTGTCATTTCTTTGTTACACATCAGGTTGTTGTCATTAAAGCTTGCCATACTGTCACATATTTCCTTTTAAGGGGCATATTTAGTTTTTTCCTTAGATCTTGTAGAATTATTTCAGAAGTGAATCCGTTTCTATGTACTATTTGTTTTCTTTCTTGCCTAATCTCTCCTTTCTTTCTTTTGTAGGTCATTGTTGTGTCTTCTACTATTTTAATTCTTTGCTTTGCATTTTATAACTTGTCTAGAGCCTAGAAGAGGAAATAACATCAATTTTATTTAGTAAAGAGGGCTTTTCTACTAGCATGAAATCTACCTTCACTTCATCCTCCGCAAGGACAGCAGAGGGCACTGTTGTGAAAGATAATGTACCTTCTGAAATGCTTTCTGCCTCACCCTTCTTACAACTGCCTGAGGTGCTTATTTGCTTTTTTCCTCACCCTATAATGTCATTCCTACAGAAATGGGTATTCACTAACATCTCAGATAAATTTTGCATATATTTTCATCATCTAGTAATTAAACAAGATGCCCTATATGATGCTGTTTATCCCTAAGAAATTACATTCATGTATTATATTTTATATAACAAATAATAAATATAGAGGAGAAATAGATTAATCAGATATAAACTAGTTGAAATTTAATGTTAACATTCAGATATAGATCCACAAAAACAAAAATCCACATGAAGGTAATTTTTTTTTTCAATCCCAGTGTTTCAAAACCGTTCAGCAAATATTAACTTAGTTTAGGTTGAGGGAGTGTCACACAGTAAATTGAAGGCTTGATCCTCTGCTCTTAGCTTTCACAAAATATCTCTTGACTCTCATTTTTGATTCTCCAGGAATGCACGATCATACCCTATACATACTGCAGTTGGTAAACAAAACTGATTAAGTCACAGATGGTGTGCTGGTTTTAATGATATTTTTGCTTTTGTGCATTTGATCCTGAACATTGCTTTAATATATTTGTTTAATATTTATGGTTCTTTAAATCTGATAAAATTCCTTTGACATAGTATGACCATACATACATACTATCACAAATTGTTTTATTACGGTACAAACACTAATAGAATTTCTTTAATCTCACGTTTTGAACTATCCAAATGGGGTTTTTATAGGATCTTCTTGGCAATCTTGAACCATGGTTCCTTTGACATTCTCACATCAATATATTCTAAAAGTTCTCATTGTGGTATTCTATTAAATTGTGCAAAATGATTGAAAGGATCTACTAAATTTCTTAAAGCAACAGATTAAATAAAATACAGGCATCAAAACATTTAAAAATACAAGTTGTGTGTGTGAGTGAGAGAGAATAAACTGACATTAGAATAGTGTCTAAAGACTTTTTCCCCTTTTCATATACACAGTAAATTGTTTGCTGTTTAATAACTGATTTTAGCTGTTTTTAATAAATAATTAATTATCCTTCTAGGAAGTAGCATTGTCTGTTATTTATGCTTCTGTTCTGGATCTTTTGGCAAAGATCTTACATGATCCCAGTTGATGGTATCCAAAATGTTAAATAGATATTTTATAAATTAGATCAAAGAATTGCTTGTAGAAAATAAACAATTGTAAATTCTTCATAGATCTTGTATCAAACATAGTAATGCCCACAGAGTTTTTAAAACGCATACCCTTTTTATGCAGACAGTACTGTCTTCAATAGGTGTTATGCAGACACTCTTTCATTGTTTTGTCTATGATGTGTTAAATGTTTGTTTCATCTGGTATTGAAAAGGCTTATTGATTTGTGTCCTCTGGTTGCTTTTTGTTTCACAGAAACTTGCTTCCAGAGCAGAAGGGCTTTGCGCTGGACCCAGCAATGCTGATAAGGTTCTACTGATTTTTCCGTAGTTAACTCTGGTTTCACATTTCTCATCCACCTTCATTCTTTCTTTCCTTTTTTCAGTTAACCATCACAGTCCCCTTTGTTTTCTACATGAAATGAACCAGCCATCAGTTCATCTTGTTTTCATCATTTTGATTTATTCATATGCTGTACTTTTGTTTTTCCTCATCCGTGTTTTTTGTGCAGAGTTCACATGAGACTCTGAACGTAGTGGAGGAGAAGAAGCAGGCTGAGGTTGGGATAGAAGAGACAGTAGTCATAGAGGAACTCAACAGAGGGAAAATGCAAGCTGTCACTGATGCTGGGGAGACCCGTAAGGTGGAACATCTGTCAAAAAAAGACTCTTCTTCATTGTCATCTGATAGCAGCAGCAGTAGTGAGAGTGAGGATGAAGTGGTGGGAGAGTATCAGCCACACTACAGGGTGGCTAAGGACACTATAAGGGAAGAACAAGAAGAAAACGAAGATGCCAAAGGAAAGGAGGAGCGTGCAACAAAAACAATACAAAGTGAGGAAACTGTTCAAGAAGGCAGTAAAATAAAAGTAACAGTAGAGCACAACCAAATTACAGCAAAAGCTTTGGCCCAGGAAAATGCAGTTGCCATAAAAGTTGGAGAGAAGAATGTAATGGAAGAGGAGAAACAAGACCTGAGAGCAGAAGATGAACAGCTCAGAATAAACGGAGATGTGTCTCATGTTGATATTGATGTTGTGCCAGAAATAATTTGTTGTTCTGAGGTAAATGGTAGCACAGCTTGAGAACTAGAGTATATAGATATGTTATGTTATGGGGTGGAAATATACCCACCTTTCTTCTTCTCCTGTTATCCCAGCTCTTCAGTATTCACCAAGATTCAAATATTATGGAAGGGGGAAACCACTGATATGCAGTGAAACTGCCTACTCCAGTCATGGTTTCTGTTTTTTTTTGCTGGAATGAATAGGAATTTCCTAGTAAAGCAAACCTTCCTATGACTGTACCATCTCCTTTTTTTCCTTGTTACAATTTATTTTTACTTTTTGTTGAATGTTTTTAATGTTTTCAAGTCTTGTCTTGTCTGTTTTGTTGGTTGCTTATGACACACACCCTTTACTTATAAGTGTAGCTGGAAAGTTATGTATGTTACATTTGCTAAAAGCAATTTGTCACAGCATTTTCAGTTTTTTCTTACTATTCAGACTTTTCTTCCTCTAATTTTTTTTTCAATGAAAACACTTCCTGGAACTGCTATTGATACAATTTGCTAAGAGTAGTAAGAGCACCTACAGTTAGGGCAGGGTAAGCAGTAAAGGGATAATACACCTATCATAGCTGTATAGCAGCTTCCTCTATTACTAGATAACTATAGAAGCTTGAATTGGCTCCACAAGGAATCATGTCCATCTGTTTTAGTATAGAAACAGGTTTAATGTGATTAATAATTAGATGGATTTTTGAAGGAAGAAGAATAAAACGGAGTGTAAATGATCTTGTACCTCTGTGAAACTTTGCCACTGGGGAATTCTTTTCTTGGTGTCACCCTTCAATCATGTATGGCAGGTTTTCCTCATTGTATTGAGTCCCAGTTGAAGACCAGTTCAGAAATTGTTCTAAAGAGGCCCCATACCTCTCATCTAAGTAAAGAGCTCTTGCAACTCACAATGAGAGTAAATTGGCTTCTCCAAGGTTATATTGGTCTCTACGCTCCCTTTCTAAGAATATAAACAAAATATTTAGTGGGAAAGATATTTAATGAGATTTCCAGAAGCACCTAGGCATCTAACTCCCATTTATTTAAATGAAATGAATGAGAGTTAGGTATTTAGGTTCCTTTGTAAATCTCACTAGATCTGCCCCTTTCGGCACCTTGTATTCCTTTAAAAATCTGGTCCAACAGACACGTCATAGTTTCTACTGACTTGCAAGTTCTAGTTTGTTGTTGCTCTTTGATTTCTAAGCAGAGAACAACACTGACAAAATATCCACTACAACAAGAATTAAAATGGCTTTTAACAGTTTTGTTTTCAGAGGAAAACAGTTGGTACTCTAGCCTAGACATGAAGCTAAGCTATTAAAATCTATAGACAGTAGTTTTCTCTATTCCAGAAGTTGTTTACATTAAAAAAATAAATTAAATTAAATTTTAGAATTGCTGAGAAAATATTGCAAGTTTTTATCCACTGTTAGGGATATGTGCCAAATATTGTAGTAACTTCATTCTCCATTTTAAATGCAAGGCTTATTTTATGTAACCCTGGCAACTTTTATTTGATGGAAGAAACTGTAGCTGAACTAAGATTCTCCCACTAATAGTTCTTCACACATTTTAAACACATCTGAAGTATTGTTGAAGTGATAATCACTTATTAAAGGGCTAGTATGATATTTGTTTTATCTTTGTATTTATTTTTCTCACAGTGGTTTGTGTGGGAGGCATTCTTAATATTTATTCTGTCACTACAATCTTCTATTTTTGTTCTATTCCACCTTAGCCCACTATGCAAATTTTTGTCATATGTCCTTGGATTGATTGTATCCTGTGTCTTCTACTACAGCCTCCAGTAGTAAAAACAGAAATGGTGACCATTTCAGATGCCACACAGAGAACAGAAATCTCCACCAAAGAAGTCCCCATTGTTCAAACGGAGACTAAAACCATCACATATGAATCTCCACAGGTAAAGGAAAGATGTGATTTGAAATATTACTTATAATGCTGTTTACAGGTTGGCCTTTATAATCAACTCCAAATTCAGGAGATATGATAATATGGTAATGGTTTTTTACAAATCAAAACTTCCCTATAGTGGCATTTATTATTTTGTTGATGTGAAACAATTTAAAAATGACTCTAAGTGGCTAAAATAGCAAGTATCATTCTAACGTTGAAAGTTGATCTGGTTGTCTAAAATGTATGCATTTAAAGATCTGACTTAACTCACCTCTGAGCTTGCAAAAGGGAGGAATAACTTTGATTATAATTTTGTCCACAAGGAATGTGGACATCATGTTAAAATGTTTGATGCAATTCAGCAAACCAAGTAGCTTTTATGCTAGAGTAGTGTTTCATGTATCTAATGTGTTTGTCTTCATGTGGTCATTCTGTTTGCCAACAAATCCATGCAAGCACATAGGTAACAGAACATAGACATATTTGAGCTAAAGCAGAATTATGTAGGTATTAGTAGTGAAGGTTGCATTAACTATCATCTGTTAACACACAAGTTTTTAATCCCTGGGCATGAAAATGAAACTTATTTTTCTTCTCCCAACTGTCTTCAGTTCGATGGCAGCGCAGGTGGTGATGCTGGTGTGCTGTTGAGTGCGCAGACTATCACGTCTGAATCAGTTTCTACAACTACAACCACACACATCACTAAGGTAAAACTGACAACTTCTCTGAGGGTTAAAAAATGACCCTTGTCAAGAGGTACATTGGTTCTTTCAAAACATTGCTCCTCACAGAACATTGAATAAATATTTAAAATAGTCCATGCCATGCCCAGTTCTGTGCTTAAATTGACTTCCCTAAACCAAATTTTAATGCAGCATCACAGATGAAATCAGGAGGAAGAGCTGGGGAAGAGATATCAGAGTTTGCAGTATGTGCTGCTGCTTTTTTTTTCTGGCATTTTTGGATTTTTGGCATGTTCCTTGGCACCCAGCCTTTTCTGTCTCTGTTCATCTCACTTCTTGATGATCTTTGATGGGGATTCTGCCAGGGGAAGGGGTAATTAATGTGAATGAGTTTTGACTCCCCAGAAATGGAGTTAGCTCCAGGGATAGATATGCTGAAACAACTTGTCTTCTGGCTTCGTTCCTCTTTACTCATTCTGTCTTGGGACTGCATTGATCAATTTGGGTTAAGTTTCTGAGTACATTCTGTTACTGGGGGCCTTGGATTACTTTAGCATTCAGAGACAGTCAAGAAGCTCATAGCACGAAGTTGGATCTTTTTCCATTTCTGTCCTATGTGTCACTTTGTCTCCTCCTTCCAGTTGACAAGTGTGTTTATTTCTATTCACTGTTCAGGAAAAATGTATTTGTTTTAAAAGCGTTACTGAATTCTGACAACCATATAATGCAGTTCTAGAAGGGAAAACTCAGGAAGGACTCCAGTTTATGATGAAACATTCTATTTGAAGACAAGAATCTTGATTATATTGAATAGTAATTAGTACTCACAGAATTAAGTTCCTAATGGAATAACCTAAAGAGAATAAATGTAATCAAAGTGCAAGTCAGGAGCAAAGGGCATTTGGAAATTGTCCTGTGAAAGTCACCAAAAGTAAACGCCGAACTCTGTATTTAAGTGTTTCATTAGAAAGCTTCTCATTGGCGAACAGCTCCTGCTGCTGTTAGAATTCTTCAGCACCATCAGAGGCTTGAAAAAGACTTTGTATAATAAAATGCCACATCTGGTCCAACAGGAGAATTCATTCTCTTATCAGATGTACACATGGAGCCAGAAAACTTGTTGGAGAACATTATCTCACTGAAAGAAGCCATATTTTGAAAATTAAATTAGATGATACTTTGTCATCAGGTGGTCAAAGAGATGTATGGAATAGATATCTGATAGGAAATTTGCTATATCACCATTATTAACAGCCTCTATATAAGTACAACCACTATATTTGTGGCCCTAGTTCCAAATAGTCTGATCACCTTCTGGCTCAGATTTTTCTACCCAGAATTTTTCATTCATCTATTTGAAATACAGAAACTGCCAAGAGGATTTAAATCTTCCTCTGGAATCCTTAAAGGACTCACAGTATCTAGGATATCTTATACCTCATTTATCTTGATTAATGCAAAATAAATTATCTTAAAATTTTGTACCTCCAATCTCAATATTATTCTTGATTGCTGTATGGAAATCCTTTCGTAACAGTCATAAAAAAACAATCAATCAGTTTATAATATTCTCACAGGAATAAATTAATCTAATCTCTAGCTAAATAATGATAAAAATTACAATACAGTTTTATCATCTGTAGTATCTTCCATACAAACTATTTGTGGAGACAAAAATGAAGCAATCATCGGACATTTGAAATTATATGGTTAATTGATGAGGCAGAAAGATGCACAAAAGTCAGAACTGTAAAAGAACCATGCACCAATAGTGGTGGGATTGTGTGGAAAAGTGACAAAGAAGACTTAGAACCCTGATCTATCAACCCCATTTCCATATCTAACTGAATGTGATCTCTGATATATCTTAGGGTCTTCTCTGTGGGTTCATCTTTTAGGGCAACTTCCTCTTGGACACCACTGCTATACAGTTAGCCATAAACAGGATGTAGCACCAAGAATCTGTAACTAACTGCTGTTCTTTCACACCAATTCTCCATTCCCACAGTGCACTGGAGAGTAATAGATGTGTTTTGTGATCCTCCCTCTTTAATTATATGGAATCATTTTAAAGATGAATGTCTTTGTTTTTTGCCATCTGTAGACAGTAAAAGGTGGAGTATCAGAAACAAGGATTGAGAAGCGCATTGTCATCACTGGAGATGCAGATATTGACCATGACCAGGTGAGTACATATGCATGTCCCTTTTACAGTATGCCATCCATGGTCCACTGAGATCTATGAAATTCAAAGAGGGAAGTGTGGAAGAAAACAGGCCTTCACTCTGCGTTTGTAAGCAACAAGTAGTCAGAGACAATTTATTCGATCAATATTGCAAGGGAAGAAGCTGCTGCTAGGCAGATCATCAAATACAAAACAATTAGAAGCCAATATATATACTGTCTGTTTATATATAATATCAATAAACAGTTCCCTTCAGATGCCACCTTATCTCAAGGTCTTCACTAGAGTCAGCATTCTACCCTTATTTCAAGCACAAGAGAGACAAGAGGCAAAAACAGCGTCTCCACAATACTCTGTGTTGTCAGGTCTCAGAGTTAGCATGAGTTAGGCTAACCAAAAGGTCAAAATGGCTACATAAAAATCCCTTGGCTTCCACAGAAGAGATCAGCAGAATTCATAGGAGCTGATAGATATTGAGAGAGCCAATTCCATCAATCAATTGTGGTATAATCGGTTTCCAGGATAGTCTTCTTAGTCTTCTGTGTGATGATGCAAGTTTAGATGAATATTAGGCCACCAATATCTTTCCTTTCATATCAAGAAAACCAACATTTCATAGTGTTTTCATGTATATGAGCAATAAATTAAGCACAGAATTGAACTGTGAATCCCTTTGGAATCTTGCACAGATAAATTAATCTTTATTAGTGCTAGATATCCAAGACCAAGCACATCTTTTTCATGCTCATGTGAGAGAGGCCTTATAATATTGTTTCACCTAAAGACTTTGAAAAGTGGAGAACTGAAAATCATAAGAACGCATTTATTTGTCCCTTGGGATCACAATTGCTCAGATTATTTGCATAACTTTACATTTAAGAGCCAATGATGACAGAGTTGAAACAAAAAATAATTAACTATCGCCGAGTTATTTAGGCAAGAAAGTCTGCACTTTACATTGTTTCAAGGGAGCCGGTTTCTAAGTTGATGGTAGGTATACAAATCAGCAAGTAGGGATTTAATTTTCACTTCTTAATTGTCATGTACTGAGGGCTTCAAGTAAATTTAATTTCAGATTTTGATGTGTCTGTACTAAGTGGCTCATGACAAATTCAATCTCTCCTTGAAGCTTGTAATTAAATGCCAGAGCTGTTTAGCATTAGACATGGGTTATGTCTACTCTGAAATGTATTTAATACATTTGGGACATCAGAAAAGGTTGGACAATACCTTTGCTTTAGTAAAACTCCATTTATTCCTCCACTCTGCTCCATGTCCTCCTCTCACACTGAAATAAATCTTATGAAGCAGAAAAATAAGTTGTAAGTATTGACTACACAGTACATTTTTGTACCAAAGTTCACCATGGTGTTTCGCTTATGACGTATTAGAAGATTTACATAGCGTTGTTCAGGTCTTTTAACTCAAATAGGACTTTTACTTTTCTTCATTTAAACCATTGTTCTGGGATGGGACAGTGAGAGGTTCAGTATGCAGGTTGCCTCAGAGAGAGAAGACAACCCCAGCCCTGACTCACCACAGCAGGTTGTGGCCAGGTGAGAAGCACCTCTCAATGGCAGCGGGCAAAGGTGGAGGAGAGGTGCATGTCACCCAGCTGAGGGACATACAGACACATAGTCAAACTATCTGAAATATATAGTAGATGGTTGTCCCTTTCCCCTGTCCCCTTAGGCCCAATGAGTTTATAGTTGTTCTAGCCTCCATCTCTGACCCATTGCTGCCTCCCTGTGGTCATTCTACAGTATAACTCTCCCTCCTACTGGCCTTACTTTCCATTTTATAAGAAATAATTGAATTCCAGACACATTTCATTATCCTGGCACAACCAAACCCTTACCTTGCTTTAAGTTTTGATAAGAGGAAGCTGCATATGGACACAGACAGACACACATTTCTAAAAGATTCCTCTACCATTGACTCTGTAATGCATCTATGAAGTTCATAATACCGACAGACTATATCATGGAGAGTGAGTCCTTCTTGACTGTTGGCACTGAACATCATTATTAAGAAGAATGAGCGAGTTGTGTCCTTAACATTGGGGAATCAGCTGAGAGATTCAACCTGAGTGATTAGACTTCAAGGTTCTACCAAAGTGAGGTGTAGGAAGCCAGAGGCAGTGGTTCTCAACAAGGGTATACCCTGAGGATACACAGAGGTCTTCCAGGCATACATCAACTCACGTAGCTATTTGCCTAATTATACAACAGGCTACTTTAAAAATCCCTAGCAAAGTCAGTACAAATTAACATTTCATACAATTACTTCTTTATACTGCTCTATATACTATAAACTGAAATGTAAGTACAATATTTATAGTCCACTTGATTTTATAATTCTATGAAAGTATGGAAAAGTAAACAATTTTTCAGTAACAGTGTGCTATGGTACTTGTATTTTTATGTCTGATTTTGTAAGCAAGTAATTTTAAGTGAGCTAAAACTTGGAGTATGCAAGAAAAATCAGACTTCTGAAAGGAGCACAGTAATCTGGAAAGGTTGAGAGCCACTATCTTAAGAGGTACATCTAAGATGGACTAAAGGGATCTAAAGTGTAGTTTCCCTGTAGCCATGACAATTATCTAAACAGACTAGGCCCTTAGAAACTACTTCATAGTGCTGCTTAAATGCAAACTAGTAGTAAATTTGTCAGGCTTAAGAAAGCACCAAACTGTACTAATGTTTCTTAAATCTATCATATGTTTTCTTAATAAGACTCCACACTCTTTGTCCTTAATCAGTACATCTTCTTTCTAATCTTGGCATTCTTTCTTAGTCCTCCGGTCTCCCTTCACAGCTCTATTTATTTCCTCTCCCTATCACTCTATTGTAGGGCTGGGCAAGATGCGGCCTGGGGACCAGATCCGGCCCACCTAACACTTCGATCTGGCTTGCTGACTGCATCTGGCTGCTTTCTATTTATACCCTGCTGCTCGTGCCACCAAATTTCCAGGTGGTGGCTCGGGCAGCAGGATCCTCTTTAAATGGTTCCTGACTCATGGTCGCGGCGCTACTCCAGCAGAGCCTGGAACCGTGAGCCTTTACATAACCGCAGTAACCCTGGGTGTCTGCCAGGCACGTGGTAGCGGTGGGGCAGGAAGCTGTGAGCCCTTTGCTGTTTTTTTTTTTTTTTAAATTCAAAGCCTCCAGCCCCAGACAACTCTGAGTGGAAGGCTAGTCCCCAGCCTCGCCCCTTCTGCACCAGGCTCTGCCTTTTCTGGAGCTGGCCTGTGACGATATACCAAAATTCATTAAGTGGCCTCCCTGCGAAAAATATTACCCACCTCTGCCCCATTGGTTCAAGAAATGACACTCTTCAACCCCCTGTACTCCAAGCTAAGATGCTTATTTTGCTTCAATCTGTATTTTTTTTAAGGTTCAGGACAGGCTGGTTAGTCATTAAAACTGTACAGGCAGTCCCCGGGATACGTCAATCCGACTTACGTCGGATCCCTACTTATGAACAGGGTGAGGCAACCCTGCACTAGCTGCGCCCTTCCCCCCCCCCCCCAGCAGACCGCCGAGACGCGCCGCGGTCCCGCCGCCCGCGTCCTCTGCGGCGAAAAAAGCTGCTCTGCATCTTCCTGGACTGCTGGGGGGTCGCCCCCTGCACCTCCAGAGGTGGCAACAGTGGGGGAGGCACCCCGTACTAGCTGTGCTCCCCCTCCCCCCAGCAGACAAGGGAGACGCGGAGCGGCTTTTCTCGCTGCGGGACCACCGAGACGCGCCCCCTGACAGGCGGTTCAGCCGGCGCTGCCCCGAGCGCCGCAGGGGAAGCGCGCGCCGCGGGAGGCGGCAACAGTGGGGGAGGCACCCCGCCCCGCCAGCTTTGGGTCCATTGGCCCCGCGGACGCCCCTGGGCAACTCCAACACCTCCCGCTGTCAGCTGGAAGGAGGATCTTGAGAATAAAGGACTGAGGGAAGTGAGGTGTGGGAGAATAAAACTGAGCTCTGGAGAAATGTTTGGCTAGCGTTTCCCCTACAATATGTACCAGTTCCGACTTACATACAAATTCAGCTTAAGAACAAACCTACAGTCCCTATCTTGTACGTAACCCGGGGACTGCCTGTACATGGATTTATCACTGTTATGAAACACTAGCTCCAGCTCTCTCTCCTAGCAGTGTTATTTTTAAATAGCTTATTTCGAAATAATATGTCTACACATAAAATACATTTTGAAATAGCATTTTGCTATTTTGAAGTAGCACGTCCAGACTGAGTGGACTCTGAATCACATTTAAGGCAGGCCAGAACCAGTTCCAGCAGGGCACCAGGTCAGGACTTACTGTGTGGGGCTGCTGCCTGAGGCTATCTGAGGTCTATGATTAAAGGGACACTCCCTCCCCCTCCCCCTCGGACAGCCAGTTCTCAGGTTTCCCTGCTTGCTTGCCTATCTCGATGAGGGACAGCAAAGCATTTTGTCTCTGCATGCTCAGGTTGCCCTCACTCGGGACACCACAGCACTCTGCAACATGGAGCCAGAGCTGCTCCTGGGCACTCTGGTGCTTCTCTTGGATACATTGCTGCAAGCCTGCCTGCACTTTCTGCAAGTTGCCATCCAGGAGGTCCATTGGGGGGCTGTCGGTATCCAGGAGGCCCTGCGGGAGAGCTTCCACCCTGAGGAACACTAAGAGCCTCCCTGGTCTGCCCCACTGGGGGCTTGTGCCTCATTCCTCCCTCACATCCTTCCACTTACCCTTCCCTAACCCCCCCTTTCTTATGTCAAATAAAATACACGTATTTTCATGAACACAAACTCTCTTTATTTAACAAAACTGGTGGAGGGGGGTGAGGGAATGAAACTCTGGTGAGACTGGGGAAAGAAGGTGGGAGAGAGGAGAAGGAGGAGGGGGGAACCTAGGAGGAGGGAACTGGAAGGGGGAAGCAAGGGGAAGAAAGGGGAGGGGAAGCTCAGGGTTGGGAGTCTCACCGGACCAACTTGATTGTCATGCGAACCTGCTCCTGGGTTCACATGTGGCCTTTGGTGGCCAGGCTATCCTGCCGTAGACAGCCTCATTCCTCTGTCTAGTACAGTGATCATGGAAGTTGGGGGCATCCCCCCCCCAAACCTGAATAAGATCCATGATCTCCACCCTGGACCAGAAAGGCACCTGCCTTCTCTGGACCCTGGAAGGCTCCTGGGAGCTGGCAGACCACTCCTGGGGAGCAGTGGAGGGTTGGCTGCCAGTGGCTTGCTGGCTCATGTTTTGGGGCCACTGGGTCAGGGGCAGTGACTGCTGGCTCTGGGCTGGCAGGCTTGGACCTGGCACAGGCACTGTAGCCAGATCTACCCCTTTAAGGGCTCCGGGAATGGGGGGGAGGGAGAGAAGTGTTCTTGGTTGAGGCTGGAGTAGCCACCAGAGCACCCTAGGAAGTCTGGAGGCCCCCTATTAGTCTACACAGAACTTATCTCGAAATAGCTATTTCAAATTTGGCGTTATTCCTCGTAGAATATTTGCCAAATTCGAAATAAGCACTCTGCTATTTCAAATTTATTTTGAAATAGTGGCTCAGCTGTGTAGATGCTAGGAAAGTTATTTCAAAATGAGGGCCGTTATTTCAAAATAACTTTGCTGTGTAGACATACCTCTTTGGCATTTTTCATTGTGTTCACACACTGCAGCTTCACAGCAACACAGCTCACTAAGTTAGGACGTTGCTACCCAAGATTTTTGACTGAAATCCCATGTGGCCTGTAGAATCCAAAAACTCTGCAGTCCCTTCTGGTATATTTGAATTGTCCTTTTATCTAATGGTTTTGGACTTCCCAAGATGAAAGTGAAGGCCATTAAATGATGGCAAATAAAGCAATAATCACTAATGAATCTAAGCAATTAGATCCCAAATGAGACACACTAATTTTAGAAATTTCACCACTGAAAATACTATTTTTTCACAAAGAAGCTAGTACAGGAGTTTATCCTCTGTTCTCAGTAGTCTTTATACCCCGCAAAATCCTACCATAAATTTTGGGAGCAGGGAAATTACGTGTAATAAAACTCACACATTGTGCAGTCTGTTAGGCAAACCGTAAGTCTGCAGCAGGTCAAAAGATTATAGTCTCCTTCATTTCCTTATTTTACTGCTCTCAATTTTTACTGTCCTCAGAATCATGAAATCATTTCATGATCACTTTCACCCAAGCTCCAGATTCAGAATTCCTCCCAGTTAGTCAAAATCAAAATCTAAAATGACTGCTCCATTAGTTATTTTCTCCGCCTTCAGAAACAAGAAGTTGTCCCTATCACATTCAAGGAACTTATTGGACATTTTATGTTTTTCCGTATTTCATTCCAACAGCTTTTGGGGTAATTGAAATTCCCCATTACCACCAGATCTTGTGTGTTGGATATTTCTGTTCTAGAAGTGCCTCATCTACTGCCTACTCCTGATATGATGGTGTATAAACATAAGAACATAAGAACGGCCGTACTGGGTCAGACCAAAGGTCCATCTAGCCCAGTATCCTGTCTGCCGACAGTGGCCAGCACCAGGTGCCCCAAAGAGGGTGGACCGAAGACAATGATCAAGCGATTTGTCTCCTGCCATCCCTCTCCAGCCTCTGACAAACAGAGGCCAGGGACACCAATTCTATCCCCTGGCTAATAGCCTTTTATGGACCTAACCTCCAGGAAATTATCTAGCTTCTCTTTAAACTCTGTTATAGTCCTAGCCTTCACAACCTCCTCTGGCAAGGAGTTCCACAGGTTGACTACACGCTGTGTGAAGAAGAACTTTCTTTTATTAGTTTTAAACCTGCTACCCATTAATTTCATTTGGTGACCTCTAGTTCTTCTATTATGGGAACTAATAAATAACTTTTCTTTATCTGCCCTCTCCACACCACTCATGATTTTATATACCTCTATCATATCCCCCCTCAGTCTCCTCTTTTCTAAACTGAAAAGTCCCAATCACTTTTACCTCTCCTCATATGGGACCCGTTCCAAACACCTAATCATTTTAGTTGCCCTTTTCTGAACCCTTTCCAAGGCGAAAATATCTTTTTTGAGGTGAGGAGACCACATCTGTACACAGTACTCAAGATGTGGATGTACCATAGTTTTATACAGAGGCAGTAAGATATTCTGTGTCTTATTTTCTATCCCTTTCTTAATAATTCCTAGCATCCTAGACCTCTACCATGATGTTGCTTCTGATTTTCCCCTTTTATCATCTTCAGTGTGGGGGAAGGACTTAGATGAATTCTCAAGGTCTCTTACAGCCTTACACTGGTATGATTCACTGAACCAGCATATAAATCTGTTGTACATGGATGGAAGGTATTTTTTATATAGTTTCCAGAATTGGATGAAAAAGGAGGGATCTGGGGTTCCTCTTCAGTTTCCTTTCCTGAGTCCCTTTAGGCCCAGCTGCTTTAGTCCTGTACAATTATGATTATATGGTATCATAATATGTTATCATTAGCTCACCGCTCCAGTGCAGTTTTTAATTTCACTCTGCCATTGTTCAACTAAATCTTTCCGATGTGTTTTTAGGCATTGGCACAGGCAATCAAAGAAGCCAAAGAGCAGCACCCTGACATGTCTGTCACAAGAGTAGTGGTGCATAAAGAAACGGAACTTGCTGAGGAAGGAGAGGAGTAAGATCAAGGTAAGAAAGCGTGCAACATCAAGCAAAATAGGACAAGTAGGCCTGAGCCATAAGGCCATCTTTATTGGTCTTTATTCCTAACAACTGTCCTTAAAACACCTTACCGTTTGAAAAGTTGACTCATCTTTTTTTAGTACACACATACTTGAGTTTTGCAGTAGAAGCTTTTAAAAAAGCATACACTTACCTATAATGTGTATCCCTGAAAACTGGAGCCATAGAATAGTAATTTATAATTCCAACTATATCGTGCGGTTTTATCTAAAGTCCAACATGACAATCATTTTTAGTTTTAATTTCAAGTATCCTATAAAAATGGACACCAGTTTTGTCATAAAGTCCTGTTATGGCATTTGCTTTACCATACCATCATGTTACCTAACTATACTGCTGGCAACACAACTCAGGCAGAGTCTATGAAATACAAGGTGTACTCCCTACTCACCTGTCCATGTGTACTCTTATCATACTTGCCTTATGGTTAGGGTTCCATTGTTTTGAATAGTTATTGTACTGGTCTGGAGACTGTACAGCCCTGTAGTGGTGAAGGGATTCTACTCTGACTGCATCAGATTCATTAGCAGAGATTATTTTACCATCTCAACCTTTTGAAATGCTTAACTCCCACCCCACCACAATCCCTCTGGGAAATAAATAAATGGTTTTGTAGCCTGGTCAAATCTTGCACCTCAATACATGTGTTTAGAATTGCAAAATGCATTTGTCATTGACAACAGATTCTTTACTTAGATGGCCGCTTAGGTTTAATTGAGGAGATGAAATTGGTAAAACTCAGAAACTTCGAGCTTTAGTTAATTCAAACTACTATAATTGGAATGGTAGAAGAAAATGTCAGTATAAGATAAGGCAAGTGCAGGAAAATGGTGTCTGCATTGTTCATACTTACAACTTCATGGAAGCCATTAGTGACAAAAATAGATGAAAAGTTAGTGGTGCATAGCAGGAGATTGATCCTAGGTCAAGCAGTGTGCTGTTCTACAACTGGATACACCTAAGAAAGCAAGGAAGAATCCAAACCTTTTATTCCCTTAACTCATCCGTCTGGCACAGACATAGGCAACATCAGCCCACCTTCTTCCTATGAGTCATTCACCTAACTCTATTTGGCGGAATTCTGCACCAAGAAATAAAAAATTTTGTGCACAGTGTTTTCATGTTCTGCAAAATGCTGTGTATTTTATTTGTAAAATAACACAGTATAAACACCGGCTTCAATTATTTTTGTTCATTTATTTCAAAATTCCTGTCACAATACAGACAACAAAAAGATTCAGGAAATGTTTTTGACAAATAGATTCTTTACTGATAGAAATGTAGCCGTGTTAGTCTGGTCTTGCTGAAACAAAAAACAAGACTATCTATCACTTTAAATACTAACAAGATGGTTTATTAGGTGATGAGCTTTCGTGAGCCAAACCCACTTCCTCAGATCAAATAGTGGAAGAAAATTGTCACAACCATATATACCAAAGGAGACAATTAAAAAAAAATGAACACATATGAAAAGGACAAATCAAATTTCAGAATAGGAGGGGGATGGGGAGGGGGAAAAGTAAATGTCTGTGAGTTAATGATATTAGAGGTGATAATGATGCATCTTAATATAGAACTCTGAATAATGATTCATTTAAATCACAGTACAGAACTATATTTCCACACCACTCAGAAGCAGTGGAAAGTCAGTGAAACAGAGGCACTAAGGAAGAGGGAAATAATTGGTAGAAAGGAGTCTTGGTGTGAACTTGGAGGATTGTTGAATATGGATGGGAAAAGTATGGAATAGACTATTTGGGGGGTGGGAGGGATTGTTAAGGAGCTTCCCCCATGCAGACCTGGATAACTCCATGCCTCTGTCATTCAGTCAGGCACATCTCTCTCACTCCCGTGTGTCCTTGCACCATCCCATCCACGTGTTCCTCCACCCTTACTCAGACATCCACTCCCCCATTCTGGCTTTGTACCTCTTCCTTGTCCCCATGTGTCTCTGTGTCCCCATTCAGCCTCCCCCCCCAATCCTGCTGAGGTTCTGCTTCACCTCTTCATCCACATGTGGTCCTGCAACTCCACTCTCATTCAGCCCCTGTCCCAGTCTGTCCTTCCCCACTAGCCTTTATGAGCCCCTCTTGGACTCTTCCTCCCGCCTCCACGCAGCCACATGCTGTCTCCCCATAACCCATGTCTTCTGACCTAGCCTGTCACGTGCTGTGAAGAAGGCAGGATCTTTCTGTTCCTTACCTGGTTGGGAGCTGCTGGTCTTTCCTTTTGCCACAATGCTCTCTTTTGGATAAAAGCTGGAACTGCAGCAATTTTCCAGTCAAAGATATTTTCTTTTAGGACTGCTCTGTTCCAGTGCCAAAGTGCCTTCTGGTGAGCAAAAGACAGAACTTCAGTAACTTTCTGACAGAAGATTTTTCTGTGCAAAAAAATCAAAAATATACATTGCTTATTAATAATGTGCATGAGCAGTGGTGCAGAATTCCCCCACAAATAAGTGTGCAATTTACATGCAATTATATAATCTGACTAGCAACAAAATTAGAAAACATTTCTGATTTCCTTATATGAGGATTTTAAAGCTTGCAGTGTACCCGTTAACTTGATGTCAATTGTTCTGTCATCATGAAGAGGCAAAAAAATGCAACCCAAAGTCACCTGCTACATTGTGGTATGCTACAATGTGGTATACTACATTGTCATACCACAAACAACTACCTGTGAGCTTCACATAGAACAATATTAAACTAGTTCAGTGTAGCAAAGCCTAAAAAAACGTACTATTTCTGTTTTTCCTACTTGCTATTACATCTTGAGAAACTTCCATTATTTTTCCTATAAACATGCTTGGCAAATAAATTGTATTTTACCCAAAAACATAAAACCTCCAAGATCAGGGGTCAACAATTTGGAAAATGACGTATTTAAGTAGCTTATCAGTTGAATAACATGTTTCAAGGAATCCTGGTCTGTTATGTCCTCATTTCAGAATGCCTCTGCGTAGGTGGGAAATTACTGTATATCATTTGGGATTGGGATTAGTGTATGTTCCTACAGTGGTGAGGAAACTTGGGAAAAAACATATCCTTGTTGAGTTTTTGAAACTGGAAAATCTACTATTACTGTGATGAAAGAACTAAATGACCTAGATCGCTATGGGTCAAAAGCAGAATTACTGTTTTAAAAGTGAGACTGTTTTAGTCTTACATTCTTCCTATTTATTCTGGGTTGTCTAGTGTTAATATGGGTTGGACCTCCCTGGTCCTACACCCTCGGGACCTGAGCTGTGGAGATTGCTGGACCAGGGGAGGTCAGTCCTCCCAGCTCATCCTGGTCACCAGCCCCGGCCAGCACGCTGTCCCCGGACCATCTGCTAGTTTCCACTGCCCATGGCCTGCTAGTGGGGCTTTGCTCCTGGCCACCAGCCCTACAAACTGCGGGATGGGTTCTCTGCTCTCAGGCCATTAGGCCTATGGGCTGCTGGCCCACCAGATTGGCTCTGCTCCCAGCAACTTTTGCGGCTGGCAACCTTTGTGGCTGGGGCTCTGTGGTCCAGGGGTTCTCTTGTTCAGCAACTTCCATGATCCGGCAGAACCACAGATGTTGTCAGACCAGAGAATCCCAGACCACAGATGTCCAACCTGTAGTGAAATTATGGTCAATTTAAAACAGTAGCTATATTTAGATTCCTCACATTTCATTTAGTCATACTGACTGTTGTTGGCTATATACAGGACTGACTGAGGATATGAATAATTAGAATGTTTTCTTTATCTTGATTTAATTTCACAGTGTAGTAATAATCAACATGATATCTTGCTGGATGTGCCAGTATTTTAATTTACAGTCCCAACATGTTTTTGTGCCATTCAAAATACATATGAGGTACAAAATAAAATGTGATACTATCTGTTATGTTCTAAATTAAGCCATGTAGCTATCTGGGCCAAAACCAGGGGGATTATCTAATAATCCTGGGGAAAGCTGAGGGTGATTTATACCACTCAGTAACCAATTCACCATAAATGGTCTTGATCAAGGCCTGAATTATACAGAAGGTAACCATCTTATTTTCATGGGGAATGGAGAAGGGCCTTTTGTCCTTGCTGCTGTTGCTTCACAGCATTGTGAGTGAAACGAGGTAGTACAGACAACTGAATATTAATACTGATGTACTGAGATTTTGTAGGCAGTTAGCTGCTAATACAGAGTCTCAGCAGAATTGTTTGTGTTTCTAGTGTCAAATATACATGCGTGTATAAAAGGTTCTTTAGCTTTTAGGAGCACTATTCAGTTAATTTATCCCCAAGTTTTTCTTCATATTTTAGATATTTTAGTTTTATAATTATAAATATAATTAATTGTAGTAAAAATTTAGGTATTTAGGACTTGATAGATTAAAATTCCCTTCTCCCATATAACCAATGTAAATCTAAAGTAACTGCAGAAAACTTGATTCACATAACTGTCACAGATACAGAATTCTGTCTTGTCTCTCAATAGCCTTATTCCTCTTACCAACTATGGTAATGGAAAAGTGATGGGAAACACAACCCCCTTCACCTTTGTATGTATGTGTATATGGCAAATTGGGCTACAGGAAAATTGAGTTTCTTCTCCATACTGGATGATGTAATAAGATTGTTATATTGCTGCTGTACATTTGGTATCTTTCAGTAGCTTGAAATTAGTTCAGCCAGAAAAAGAACAGATCAAAAAATTCATATCTGTTTATGCATATTTATTTCCCTTAGCAATTACAGGAGACCAGTGTAAACTTATTCTATTTTCTTTGCATGAAAAAATGCTTGTTTACATTGCAGTGGCAGTTCTTTGTTGTAAGAATAGTTTTAATTATCTGGATTTTAACCCTATCCTGTCCACTTATTTCTACTTAACAGTAGGGATGTTAAATTTAGTTTAATCAACTAATTGACTAGTCAGAGGAATTTCCATCGATTAGACGATAAGCCGGGTAGCCACAGCGGGGTTAGCTCTCAGCCCCAGAAGCTAACTCCGCTGAAACAATGTCTTTTAAATGTATTAAGAGCCAGCACGAGTTGTGACCGCTGATTCCCGCTCATGCTGGGTTCCCCTGCTACATACTAGCGTTTTAAATGTATTTTAAAAAAAGCAGAGGTACAGCATCTGGAACTGGGTACAAGCCAGGACTCAGCTGATTCCCAGCTCATGCCTGGTCCCAGCTGCTCTCTGCAGAGACAGTGATTGGGGGAACCAGCTTTTAAGCCGGCTCCCCCCCAGCACCGGCTCCTGCTCCCCCCGCTTGCTGCCTTTAATAGAGGCAGCAACGGGGCAGGGAAGTGACTAGTAAATAAGTCGCTTACATCCCTATTTAACAGTAAGAAATGTTGCATCTTTCACTTTGAATATTTAAGCTACTGGGTGGAAATTGCTAGATTTCTACTCACAATTAGTCCATATAGCTAAATCCAAGTAGAATAGTGGTTCTCAACCTATTTACTATTGTGGGCTGCATATGCAACTCTGTGTTTTATGTGCGCTTCTATTGCACAGAACATATACTGCCTCTGTAAACACGAGGATCACATGGGTCGCAGTTGTGTGCAAGCAGGTCACAGGTTTAGTACTACTGAAGTAGAAGCATAAGAGGTGACAACTGTTAAACCTCCTACATTGCATAAACAGAACTTAAAAGATGAGGTATTCCCCAGTGTAGGAACAGAATCTGGACACCGTATATGAAGCAAGCAGGAGAGTTTATTACACACAGTGCTGTTAAGCTTGGTGAACACTGCCGGACAATAGGTTACAATGGATTATATAAGATGTTGATGGGCAGATGAAGTGATGGGGGAAAAGGGGAGATCCCAGACCCCCTGGATAGGTGCTAACCATAAGCAAAATAAAAGCAATAATCTAAAGATTACATAGTGTTTTCTGCCCATAGTTTACAGAATACCTTTGTATCTACTTAAACAAGATACAGGACTATGTAGCACTTTAAATAGTGATAGAAATGTAGCCGTGTTAGTCTGGTGTAGCTGAAACAAAATACAGGACTGTGTAGCACTTTAAAGACTAACAAGATGGTTTATTAGATGATGAGCTTTTGTGGACCAGACCCACTTCCTCAGATCAAATAGTGGAAGAAAATAGTCACAACCATATATACCAAAGGATACAATTAAAAAAAAAAGAACACATATGAAAAGGACAAATCACATTTCAGAACAGAAGCGGGATGCAGGGGGGGAGGAGGGAAGGTAAATATCTGTGAGCTAATGGTATTAGAGGTGGGGAAAGTACTTAAAGAAAGCAGACATCAATTGTCAATTATGTGTCAAGTGCCGATGTGTCTGTTAGCTATGTGATCCACTGGTGTTGCACCTGAGGGATTAAAGCAGAGGCAGTAAGGGTACATGACAATTACTCATTTGTTCCTAGAACCATTTACAGTAAACTTCCGATAATCCGGCACCTTTAGGACCCAGGGGGTGCCGGATTATCAGATATGCAGGACTATCAGAAGGGGGGCTATGAGGGGTCTGAGGTGGGGTGGGGACGTGGGGACCCTCCCTTCTGATAGTCCAGCTCTGCCCCAGGAGTCCCTGATTCAGCCGCTGCTGGTCAGTTTCAGCAGCGGCTGAATCGGGGACGCCTGCAGCAGAGCAGCTGGAGTGCTGCCAGGTTGGTCCGGTAGCGCCGACCCTTGGCGCCGCGAGACCAACCTGGCAGCACCCCCGCTTCTCTGCCCCAGGTGTCCCCAAGTCAGCCGCTGTAGAAACTTATCAGCGGCTGACTCCAGAAAGCCAGAGGCAGAGCTGCTCTGCCCTGGGCTTCCTGGAGTCAGCCCTGGTCAGTTTCAGCAGCGGCTGAATCAGGACGCCTGGGGCAGAGCAGCTGGAAGGCTGCTGGGTTGGTCCAGTAGCGCCGAGGAGCGGTGCTACTGGACCAACCCAGCAGTACCCCAGCTGCTCTGCCCCAGGGGTCCCCAAGTCAGCTGCTGCTGAAACTTATCAGCGGCTGACTCCAGAAAGCCAGAGGCAGAGCTGCTCTGCCCCGGGCTTCCTGGAGTCAGCCCTGGTCAGTTTCAGCAGCGGCTGAATCGGGACGCCTGGGACAGAGCAGCTGGGGGGCTGCTGGGTTGGTCTGGTAGTGCCAAACCTCGGCGCTGCGGGGACCAACCCAGCAGCACCCCAGCTGCTCTGTCGCAGGTGTATCCAAGTCAGCTGCTGCTGAAACTGACCAGCGGCTGATTCCAGGAAGTTGCTCTAGCTCTGTCTCGGGCTTCCTGGAGTCAGCCGCTGGTCAATTTCAGCAGCGGCTGAATCTGGGACAGCTGGGGTGCTGCCGGGTTGGTCCCGCAGCCCTGAGGGGCAGCGCTACTGGACCTACCCGACAGCACTCCAGCTGTTCTGCCCCCTGCTTCCCGGATTCAGCGCTGGTCAGTTTTAGCAGTGGCTGAATCGGGGAAGCTGGGGGCAGAGCAGCTCCAATGGTCCGGCTGCCCGGAGCACTTCCGGGTTCCTGATGGTGCCGGACCATCAGGAGTGCCGGACCGTCAGATGCCGGACCAACGGAGTTTTACTGTAATGTGTTATGTCTGTCTCTCACCCATAGGGCCTTTCCCTGGGATGTAATTGTCTGGGTATTTATCTTTATGATGACCTTCCCCCGATGGGCTAAGTGGTATAGGTGTTTGTGTGCCTGTTCCAGACTTGAAATTTAGAATAGGAGTTCTTAACAGAATACCATAGCCTTCCTCAGAAATTTTTACCCTACACCCAGGTAATCTGATCCACATGGAAACAAAGATTTTTCTAGTTGCTTCTGCAGTTTATCAAGTAATTTTATTGCTTGTATTACCTGTGTAGATTTTTAAGGCCTTTGGGGCAAGCACTGCCTCTTTTTTGATGTGTTATGAACAGTTTTTAGCAATTTTTGGATGTTCTTAAAATCCAAGTATCTTGCCAATGAATAACCCATTGTAAAAAGAAAAAGGAATAGTTTCCCTTATGAGAATCTCCTGGGTATGTGTTGTGGGAAGAAGAAATTATCTTGACATGAAAGGCTGCAATGTGATTCCGTTGAAAGGAAAGTGAAGTGGTGACCAGCTGTGAAATTGATTCTCCTTGAGAAGAGAAAGTAAAATCTTTTGTCAAAATGCAGCATAGGGAAGGAGAAAATCCTGCAAGTAAATAAGCAGAGTCCTTTGTGCCCATTAAAGGTCTAACATACATTGTGCCTGTATAAAACTGTCACTTGTAGTTACAAAGCAGTGTTTTGCAACATTTCACAGGATGCTTGCTTGCTACAGAATGAGTTCAGCAATTCCAAAATAGCTGTTTCTCTGAAAAGATTATATGGGACACAAATAGGACCAGTGTGATGGAATTCTAAATAACAAGGTCCTCTTCCCAGCTTTCGTTTGTAAATGCTTTCCTTCACAGATTTTTAAGGCCTGAAAGGACTATTAGATCGCCTCCTGTATATCACTATTTATCGTTACATAGTTACCACTCTGCTGAACCTAGTAACTTGTGTTTAACTAAAGCCATATCTTGCAGAAAGACATCCGGTCTTGATTATTTGCACTTAAACCAGTCAAGGTTCTGCCCTGGCTATGACTGGAGAAGAATTCTTTGATGTTTTCCTTTTGTGTTTGGTCCTACCACATTCATGGCCATGAAAAATGTGCTCCAAAAATGCACCCATCTCTGAAAGCACAGAAATAAAGGTAGCAGTATTTCAGCCCCCTCTCTTGAAACCCTGCCCCCACAAGTCCTTTTTGCACCAGGAGCCCTACAATTAAAATACTATGAAATTTCAGATTTAAATACATGAAATCATGACATTTATTATTTTAAAAATCCTATGACTTTGAAATTGACCATAAAGGCCTATGAATTTGGTAGTGCCTTCCTGATAGAGATGGAAAAGACCACCTGGATACCTAGAACTTACTAAATGAAAAAAAAAAATTTCAATAAATTGTAGATTAAAACTTCTAGCAGACTTTTAAAAGAACTATTAAATGTCACAAAAATAGTGTGAGCTGCAACAGACTGAGATACTATTAAACATGAAGAAAATAGGTGGGAGGGATTTACAGGAAACAGCAAGTGTACCGGAGCAGCAAGGTATTACCACATACTTGAACTATGAGTGAGGAGGAAGACAGTCTTGTATCACTTAGGAAAGTAGCTCTTGTACCACTCATGAGGTTTAACTGAAATGAAAGATCTGCCTGGAAAAACAACCTCTGGACTCTAATGGCCTCTGCTTGCCAGAATCTGGTAATAAGTGACAAGGAATGGATTACTTCAGGATTGCCTGTGTTGTTCATTCCCACAGAAGCACCTGGCATTGGCCATTGTCTGCAAATAGGATTCTGAGCTAGATGAGCTTTTGGTCTGATCCAATCTAGCTGCTTATGTTCTGGTAGGTGACAGTATGTTTTTAAGACTGCCTTCTTCGTGAATGTTTAATGTTCTTTTCTTTCTTTTTTAGAATTAAAGCCACCTACTTTGACTATGACGAACTTTAACCATTCCAAGTTGGAGACACCACCACTACTCCATTGAATTCACCAGGCCTAGCAACAATGACCAGACACTCAAGGTTGAAATGCCAACACCAAACACTACCTTAACTACCCTGGTCCATATAGTTCCCTTACATCATTCTTGTTTATTTTTATAACCACTTCTTAACATTTTTAGCTTTTTTAAGGTTTTAGGGGAGATTGATTTATTTGCACAACTACCTGCCCTTTTTATAAAGAATTCTTGACCATATTAGAGTGAACAAAAAGTATTCTGACTATGCTTGTTCACTGGAACAGGTGAAGTTGTGCAGGAAGGAGGATCTGTGACTAATTTAGATGTAGTTTTTTCCAAACATTTCAACTGAAGTTTGTTACTGGAGTAATTTACAGATTTTTCTCAAATTAGTCCAGTAAATATACTTTATCAGATAACATAAAATAGAGGATTTTTTTGTAAAAACAAAACATTTCATATAATTTGAAAAAATGAGACTTTTGCTTTGACTGGATGGATTTTTTTTTCACTAACACCTTATAACTCTTTCTGTTCTGAGGGTTTCCTCCTTTTTCTGGGGAACAGGTGCTGGTAGTCTATAGAAGAGAAAGAGTTATAAAATAGTTTCTTCTGACTGAGCACTGTGTTTCAGAAACCTATTGCACTACAGTGCCAATGCTCAACTCTTTCACAGACACTTTGCCGTCTGTAACATTCCAGATAAGGAAGACAAAAAGGACAGAAAAAAATGCTTTCACTTCTTCCAATAAAAGATGACCCAGGCAGCTTAAAACCTTAGTGCTTTTTTCTTAACATTTCCAAACATCAACACTTCCCTATCAAATACATGTGTAGAATGCTTGCTTTCTATTAAACCTCATTGTCTACATGTTAGAACTGACATTTCTGTTGTTGAGCAGGTATGTGCTCCAGATAGTTTGTTTAATAATCAATACAGGTTTTTAGAATACTGAGGGAAAGGTGTGGGTCCATTCTTGTAGGCAATAAAAAAGCAACATCAGTTGTTGAGGCTGCCACTGGAGAAACCTGTATAGAAACCTGTTACTATGTCAATTTCTTTGCTGTTGACTCTGTGTATAGTTAAGATGCCAAATTAGATTTATAGCAGCTTGAAGTTGTATTAAGTGATATTTTGCTTTCTGTAATACTATTATAAAATAAAGTTTGTTTATTCTCTAGGTACCATTTTTCTTGTTTTTGATATAAAAACACAGTATTTGTGGCATTTAGTTGGAAACACAAACATTTGGAAGATGCTGGCTATTTTACAGTGAGCAAACCCAACTGGGAAATAACCAGAACTCTTGAGACCTTATTAGGTATAAAGAGTAGGGATCCTTCAGAAGTAAATGATTTGAAGGTTTCATTGCTTTCTGACTGGAGACTATATTACTCAGTATTCCAGGGCTTTCTTCCTTCTCTTACAATCCCAGTGAATTTCTTATCTTCTCTAATTGGCACCTTTGTGACACTTTGGTGTTTAAACCCAGACCAATAAGCAGTTGTATCACTGCCTGCCGTGCAACTTGGAATGCCTTAAATGCTATGCTGCTCTGGCTAACCGCCTTGACATCAACAGCTAGCAGACAAGTGTATACGTCATACTCTGGCTTCAACTGCCCAGGCACTTTTTGGAAAGTGACCTCAGATCTTCCCATTCTTCTCCCTCAAATCATCTGCCAATCTGCTGGAGTAACCAGACTAGTGAGTAACTATGTTACCTCTCTTAGACTCAGCAAGTGATCATTTTGCTTCTTCTAAGCTCTGTACCAGCTGTGACACACCAGTTTATCTCTTGCCAGTACACTGGCCCTCATTAATTTAACTCGGATTTGACAATGACTCTTATTTCAATCAGTGCACTGAATTGGTTTATAGTAAAGTAAAGCAAGTTTATGTAACAAAAGGACATATGATTAAATGATAGTAAGGATAAGAAATACAGATAGAAAAGGTTACAAGGAAACAAAAGTAAAATTGTATCAAGTAATAAATTATCAAGTTGCAATCCTTGCCTAACCAGGTTTCTTATCTGAACTCAGTTCCCAGAGAGTTCATTCCTCTTGATTAAAGGATCCCATGTTCTGTGATATCAAGAAAATGGGCTCCTTTAATCCCCTAAATGATAGATAGCAAAATGGCTTCCTGTTTCTACTTTCCCAGCATTCCTTCATCCTGTAACAAGATTCAGGAAGACTTCATGGAGATGAGTCTTCGTCTTCTATGGTGATTAAATGATAATTTTCCCCTATTTGCTCTTCTGATGTACTTTCATTTACTCTGCCTGATGACCAGCTGGTGGCCAGACAAGCTAATACACATTCTTTTGTCTAGACGGGGCTTATATCTCACTTGCCGAACACATTTTAAGAATGTAATTCTAGTTCACGTCAATTCCTCTTTGTACACACCCTGTACATACAACAACACTGTGATTTCTGGAGATCAACATGTTACCAATTGGTATATGATACCTTACATGACACTTTCAGATTGAGATTAACAACAGTTAGCTAGGTAAAGTGAGTTTGTCAGGCTTGACGAATTGCTGACTCAGAGTGATAAATGGGCTTCTGTGTTACTAGACCAATTTCTACCTTTCAGTAAAGAAATCTACCATTGCTGACACAGAGCCACGTTATTATACCATTCCATATGTTAAGAACCACCTTAGTCAACATATGACCCCTCTGACTTCATGGAGTAAGAAGGTCTACTACATTCTTGTCTGCAAGTAACAAAATGGATCATAGCGCTGCTTTTAAAGTAATTATTTTTCTGTCCTCTAGAAAATTGAATGGAGTTTTAGTGCTATGTTCAGTTTAGTCTGTTGCTACTGTTACTATTTCACATCTAAAAGGTGTGCTGTATGCTCACTAACAAAACCAATAGAAATAGAATTTTCATTGCTGATACCGGACATCAGCAAAAGATTTACCAAAAAGTTTGAAGCCTATCCTTCACATTTTTCACCACAAGTTGTCTGTAAAAATTCTTATAGCACTGCCAGGTATTATTTATATTACTAGAGTTCCAACAATGTGGCAATGCTAAAAGAACAAAGTAAGCAGGAAGGGAGGGTTTGAAGGATTTTGGAAGGTAACAGAAAGCTTGAACTTGATATTGATGAATAAGGGCATGACGCCTATCCTTGCATTATGCCTCCAACATCAACCTCTGCTCAATGCTGTGGAGCAAAACACCCTGAACTGCACCTATGATGTAGTATCCCCATGGCCAACTACTATCCCCTGAGGGGCAACATTTTCACTATCTTTTGGGCTCATTGGCGGAGAATATGCTGGGGGGAGGCAAGATCAGTTCTTACCTTATACAAGCTGGATAATGTAAATCACCAGTAACTGGTATGTTATCTTGTATTTTAACGTCAAACAATATAAGGCACTTAGGCATGTTTTAATTACTTGTCACATTATACTGAACACTGGCAAACTATCTAATATCTCCTTTCCTGCAAAGATAATGGAGGCACTTTGTCAATTAAATAATAGAAAAGACTTTTCGTTAACTGCAGCCCACAGTGGAATAGGAAAAATGAGCATAATACACTGGAAAGTCTTGTCAGCCAGGAAGCAGCAAGGTGTGCTGAAAAGTGGGTCCAAATGGAGAAGTTTGCATTTAAAAGAAGTCTTCAGGGATTTTACATACAAACAATAACTTGAAAGAACACCTATGGTTTTCAATAGATTTGTGAGGTTTGTGAGGTTAATTGTTGAATATGATAAAATGTGGAGCTTATAGAGTATTTTGGCATGATTAAAGTTGATTTGCTGCTCTTTCATACTATAAAAGATCTTCTCCCAAAGCCCTGGTCAATAGGTTTATTTGTATCATGATGTATTAGATACTCATGTTATCAATAAAACTGCAAACACAAATGCTTTGAAAATTATTAAGAACTATATTTCTTATTCCTCAGCAACCATGCATGATCCTCCTTTTTACTTCTACTATTTATTGTTGCTGTTACCTTAGCCATTTGTGTACAGTTCTTATGTTGAATAAAAATATAATAAAACCAAAACAGCTCTGTTAATTAGAAAAGTTTTAGGCCCAAATTTTGATCAACCCTAAAAACAGTTAATCTTGCAGATTTCTATTAACGATACTTTTTTTTAAGTATTATCAGCCAACGGCATATGATAAATATTGTGTGTAATTTGGATTGTCTACCTCTCTCTTAGTATTATAGCATAAATTGTTTATAAAGGAAGTCTAACATTACAACTGACGGGGGAAAAAACATCTGCCCAAGTCATTGTTTCACAATCTCAATAAATTATTATAATTCCAAATTCAAATAATGTATTTCAAAGACAATTATAGTCTTTAATGCAAGATTTAATGCAAATAAGAACTCTGCCTTCTCTAGCAATACATTCTGATAAAATATTGCTCACAAAGCAAAATGAGCTCATATGGACGATATGTACAGTGTACTAATCTCTCATTTTTGTAATGATTGCAGATTCATATCAAATGTTTGAAAATGTCCTACATACTGTTATGCCCCAGATTAATATTTCACAGAGCAATGATACAAGGCCCCTATCACCATCATATAGATGAAGTGATGGAGGGTTTAGCCACGATGAGGATAGGAAAAGTGGATGGCAGAAATGGTTTCCCGTCAGACTTGCTTCATCAACTTGGCCCTAGAGGATTCCAGTGGCTGGCAAAACTGTACACAAAAAACATGGAATCCAGATCCATCCCAAAATCCTGGTGGTAGGCAGGCAATAGTCATTGCCATATTAAAAACAGGCAAGCTGACTGACTACTCAGGAATCTACAGGCTTTTATCACTCCTATATACTAACTGCATACTCTAGGAACGTATCATCCTGTGGAGAATCAGTACTCTAGATGAATCAGTGATCCCCAAAGATCAAGCAGGATTCCAGCCCAAACACAGATGCTGCGACTAAGCTTCAACCCTTGTAATGCACATAAAAGCCAGATTCCAGAGGAAATCGAAGACCAGCACAGTCTTTGTAGACCTGTCTTATTCCTTCAGTAAAGTCTGGATTAAAGGCCTGATACTGAAGCTTGCAAGGATCATCCACTGCCACACAACACTGCACCTGCTATGGATGATGCTCGGCGATACACAGTTATATATTCACTTGAACAATAAAGTCAGCTTGCCCTGGTTCCTCAGCAATGGATTGCTAAAAGGCTTAGTACTTCTGCCAATACTTTGCAATGTTTACATGAGCAACATGCCTCTAATGAAGTTGCAGATTTGCTTATGCAGATAATCTCTTGCCCTATCAACACAAGCGGGCACCTTCAGCAACAGCAAATCTACCTTGAATGGGAGACTGAACACTCCAGAAATGGAGGTTCAAACCAGATCCTCACAAAATTGCATTCCATCTTGATTACAGGAACCCTAAGTGCACTTTGAAAGTGACCTTCTGCAGCAGCACTGTGTTACATGACCCCACTCTGACCCATCTCAGGGTAAAGCTGGATTGCCCGCTAACCTTTCATGACCATATGAAGAAGGTAGCCACCAAGACAAAGACAAGAGTCAAGCTGGTCCAAAAACAGACAAGCACAAGCTGAGGCTGATCGGTATCAGTGTTACAGATATCAGCCATGCCCTTTGTGTAACTGCATAGCTGAGTACTGTGCAATATGCAGAAGTAGCCATACTCGACTTCATGATATCCAACTGATTATGGCAATGTGTTACATCACTGATACCCTCAAGCTGCCCCAGTATCTTGGCTGTCAAGGTGTTCACCTCTCTGGCACTCTGAGTGCAGAAAGTGGGGGACAACAAGAGACCTTAAAAATACCTTGCCACTAAAGATTTATGCTAAAAAAAAAACTTGGGTGATACACTGCTGCTACCCAAATGCAAAAACTCCTTGAGAGCTAGGGAAAAAACACTTGGGACTTTCTTCCTGTGGATAACCCCAAGCTCTTTAACCCTTCATTGGCAGAAACCTTGGAAACTATAATTTCTTAATAGTGGACCTCTGCCACCTGCATACAGAATCTTCTGCTTTCTAGGACACAGGAATTAGATCATAGTCTTAAAAGAGATTATTTTAACAAAACAAAGAAGACATTCTTCGTATAGCGTACTTGGTTTCTAGGCATTACAGAGCAACAACAAGATTAAGAGAATTACATCCCTGGAATTCAGTTTCAGTTAGTGTACGGGAGGGTTAGCACAGAAGTATTTAATCAAAGTAAACAAAAAAAAAAAGAAAACCTGATTGTATCTAACTAAACATTCCCTGTTCTACTTATGTCTGTTGGTCCAAAGTTTAAGTTTCTTTTCTTAGACATAGATATTGCTAGGAAAGCCATGCCTTATTTTTGTTCAGTCCATCTTCTCTCCCATGTGCATCACACATAGAGAGACTGAAGCAGGCAAAAACTTGTTTATTTTAAACTTCTCCCACTCTCTTCCCATTGGCTCTCCTGGTTCCCTGTCAGCATTTCCTAGATATCCACTATTCTGTGTTTAACCCTTTACAAGCAATTTAGTTGCTGACTGCTGGGATGTCTGTGAAAGGTCGTATCCCTCCCGTCCATCACAGTGTTGATCACTGGTATCCTCAAGTCAACCCACTGGTGTGGCTGGTGGTAGTGTTGCACATTGCTCACTAATCTGTTCATTACAATGCCACAACCCTTTGGAAATTTCAGAGGAATTATGGACAAAGAACATCTTCCCATTCACTAGGAACTTAACAACAGCCTTTACCACCTCTTGAAGTTGCATAAGCCCTTTGGGACCAACACTTTTAACCTTCAGCAGTGTAACAGCAACCCTAAAGAAGTTTAGAATGTTGAGTGGAGTTCACAACCAGTCACCAATAAACACCTCATGAAAGACCTAACACAGATGATCCTTAGCTTTAGAATTGCCCATGAGCTTTACTTGCTACACCAAGAGAAAATTAGACTTTCCACATTGTGACTATGGTCCCCCAGAACAGTCCATGGAACATGTAACAGCTCAGTGCCTGATTCAAAATGCAAAGGAGGCATCACAGCAATATGCCCTGCTACTCCACGTGCAATTACAACTTAACCATCTGAATGTAAAATTATAGTTGTTTCTATTCATTTACATCAGCCACATAAAGCAATAACTTGGACAACAGATTCAATTTAAAAAGGAATAGAGAAACATCTATCTAACTTCTTTACTGTCCTCTGACCATGACAAACTGTGCAGCGCCATGTTCTTCCTGAAATATCCATCTCTTGGAGAGTTAAATCTGAAATGAAGTGTTTAATCTGGCCGTAATATGAATCTATAGGAAATCCAGCAATGCATTTTTACTGTGACAGAATGTTTCACTAATGTGAGACTTGAGGGGCAGAAGGAGGTAGATGGTTGAATCAGAAAGTCCTCTTTTTACACTGGGCCAGGAAGCAGTGGGAGCTTGTTGGCTTTTAGACAAATGTATTGAAGAAAAAGAAGTGGGCTGCTCTTGAGTGGCTGAGCTGCTGATATGACCAGACCAAGGAAAATACTACTGACTAATTATAAGCCCTCTGGGCCTTTGAGACTGTCTGGTTTCCAAATCAGATTGTGCTTTCTTTTACATCACTTTGAGAAAAAGACATGACAGACTTACTTGAATTATGAGCAGGCTGCCTTAATATTTGGTATAAGGGAAATCTTCCAAAGGATTGTGGATGTGGTCAGGTGCAGAGACATTTACTCTATGACTACTCTTCTTTTAAAGCCTGAGGAGGAAGCAGACTCAGGAATGGAGAAAAGTTTGAGGAAACAAACCCAGCAGTTGTCCAGCCTTAGGGCTTGAGATTCGAGCTACAGAGAGCAGGGCAAACTGAAGCCCTATTCTCTCCTTAGTGCCCTGCCCATATGGGTACAAACTTTACATAGAAAGGAATCTGTATTTAAGAGTAGCCCAATCTTAGAGGAATATGGAGTGAATAGGATGTGACTGACAAAATGGGCAATGTAGTTTCCTTATGGGGAGTGGTGGTGGGTTCTCCTAAACTTCACTGTACTCCTCTGCCCTTCATCAATCTTAATTTATGTACCTAAATTATTAAGAGACATTTTAACTATTTATTCAACTTCTACAATGGCAAGAAGAAAACTGATTTTACAATTTCTGTTCCTACTTGGAAAGGCTGTACAACATTTAAGGAAGGGCTGTGCAATGAAAGATGGCCATATAAGGCATCTTAAATGAGCTGCTGATGCAGCATTGTAATATAAATTTAAGTCCTTTGCTGCACCACAGCGCATTTGAGCAGATTTTGTGGTATCCTTGATGTTTAATTGTGATTACAATTTTCCTTTGAACTGGGGATGCAGGAAGGAGGTTCCCAAGCTGGGGAATGTAGTGTAATTGATTATTAAACAAGAAAGAAATATGTGCTCCAGTGCGAACAGACATTGTTTAGTCAAATAGGCCCACAGTGAGCCGTAACTCAGTTTCCTAGATAAGTACACCGATGGAAGGATACATTTAACTCTGACGCTTCCCTTTAAAGTTGAGACCACTTGCATTTTTATAGGATTTGGAATACTAAACCACTTACCTTAATTGCTATTTCCCTGTTTACATATAGAATGTTTACCTTTCATCTGGTAACTGGAATAGCACCGTTCCATGTACGGTATAGTTTTTAATGCATTTCTTTGAAGTATGTATTTTTCTAATCAAGGCAATGACCCAACATAAGCTTGTCCACCCGAGAGGAAAACATGAGGGGATGTCTCTTGATTAGTAGAAACTAGCACATACAGTATAATGGAACTGAAAGCAGCAGGGCTGAAGGCTTGTGAGAGGGCTACCCAAGGTTAATGCACCACACTACTGCTGAACCTTGATTGCCAGAATCTTCTTGATTATTAGCAATTATATCTAGCTTTATCAGCAATCAAGCCTATGGTAGCCAATGTTTATTTCTGTTGAATCATATTCCCTTTCATTTCCTGTTGCAGACTGGAACCCTTGGGTAGGTAAATTAAGAGCCTGTTGTTATTCAACAGCTAAATTTTTAAACATGTTGAACCTCACTCTGCACAAACCCCTTATGAAAATGTCTCACCTAAAAATGTTTGTATATTGTAACTAAGCATAATAAACTACAAGAAACTTGGTAGTCTTTCATCTGACCCTGTGACCACATTAGTTCATGTCGGTCTCTCCTGGCAAATCCTTTCATCTATATCCACGTGCCAAGAGAAGTCAATTTACTTTTACCTTGTCTGTCAGTCTGCAGCTGTGTCCACTTTTCTAGACTTAGTGTAGAGTATATCTTTAATCAGAGGTGGGTAACCTAAAGCCCAGGGGTAGGATGCTGTCCCCAGCTTGCCTGGAGCCAGTTCTGGTCCTCCAGCTCCCCTGTTGCTTCCTCCCTCCCTCCCCGCGGGGCAGGAGCACACAAAATCTACTAGCTTTGGCTCCCCCTAGGCCCTGGTCTGCAAGAGGAATGTGAGGAGTGTCTTTCCCCTTCTCAGGGGTCACATCAGTGAGAGTTTGGAGTTTTGTTTTGTTTTTGTTTTTTTGCTTGTCACTTGTGTGCAGCCCCCAACTGATTTTTCTGTGGATCAGTGGCTCCCGACCCAAAAAAGGTTCCCCGCACGTCTTGAATAAAGAGTAACATTTATTGCTGGGGCGGGGGAAGGAAATTATAGAAGCCAGTTACATACTGATATCCCTTACACCAATATTGCTAAAGGTATTGCTAGGCAGACAGTAAATATACACACACAAATATGGAATATTCCCTCTGACTTTGCAGAAAAAGCACTTCCTCTTGTCTTCAAGGCTGTTGGATTTAATATACCTCTGCATTAGAGGAATTGCCATACTGGACCAGCTTAGTGGGCCATACAGTCTAATGTGCTGCTTCTGAAGAAGATGCAAAAACTCCTGAAGGCAAGTTATTCTAGAGTAACCTGCACACAGGGTAAGTTTCTTCCTAAAGCCTATCAGTTACAGGTTCCGTTCAATGAATTTCAGTGCACCATTGCTTGAGGTAATAGCTTATTTCTGTTGTGGCAGTTAACTTTTGATACAGCACATTTCATGATGCATGACAGGCTGTGGCTATGCTGCCACTCAGTAGTGTGAATTAACCACTCACCGGAGCAACAAGACCAGCCTTTGGGCAAGGTGAGGGAGGCAGTCATGTTGGGCCCCATGCATTCAGGGCCCTGCGCTGCCCAGCTCCCAGCCCTGCCCACCCAGCTGGGTGCTGCACAGCTGTGCGGCTCAGCATGCTGCCTTGGGCCCCGCACACTCTTTAGACGGGCCTGCTGAGCAACATAATGTATGCCAATTAAGAACAGCTTTGAATAGCACTAAGTCAACAGGAGAGTTTCTCCCACCCACACAGGTACTTCCATGCATGGGGGCTGGAGTAAGTCAACTGATGGGAGAGCTCTCCCTTCAGGTTAGAGCAGCTATGCAACAGAGCTTACAGAAGCAAAGCTGCATCAGTGCAGCTGTGCTTCTGTAACTTCTCTCATGCAGCCATAACCTTAGCTGCTTCTTTCCTTTTCTATTCAGGTGTTTTCCTAAATACCATCTAGTATTTAGCCTTTTCCAGTGCCTAAATCTGGTCCTTTGAAGATATACATTAGTCTCATTAGTGTGTTGGTTTCTTTTGTGTCTCCTCCAAAGAACGTTTCATTAGCATGCATGTAGAAATAGCATTGGGGTCCAGGCTAATTGCCATACACCATAACATCTAGATCACTTTATTAACATTCTCAGGATTTAAATAGTAAGTGAATTTGTAACAGATCTTAAGATCTTGATCATCACACTTATTTGTATGGTGGTAGCAGTCCCATTGTGCTAGACATCATACACCCACAATACAGAGAGGGCCCCTGCCCTGAAAAGCTTACACTCTCAGAGCATTGTAACATAGGAAAGCAGTGAGTGAATTGTATTTCCAGTATCTTTGGTCTCTCAGCATCTTATCACACTGCCCACACTGACAGTAGTCTCCCAGCATGCTGAAGCTGAATCTGCAGGCAGAAGAGAGAGGACACACATGGGCACAGAAAGGTGAGGCTGAAAAGTGACTGGGTTATTATTTATTTATTTTGTGAATTACCATGGCACCTTTGAGCCCTGATCATGCATACCGTTACGCTAGGAGTTGTACATGGAACAAAAAGACTCTTCCCCAACACAAGGCTTCTACTTCTAATGCCAGAGACCACCAACAGATAGGCCTGGATAGGAGAGTACAAGAAATAGAGACAGATCATGTTCTTAGCGCACAGCCCAGATCTAAATGTTCTATTACATGCTCTGTCTCATGAAGAAAAAATGATTGGAACAGTCTTATACAGCATACAGATGCTGGAAGGAAATCATAAAATGGTCTAGGATTGGAGTTAGGAAAGGGCATTTTGCATAGTTTTGTTTGGGAAGCAAAATAGGTATTGAGCAGTTCGTTCTCTTGAGGGCAGTAACGGTATCCTACATTAAAAACTCACAGCTGATTATATGGAACATTTTGGTAAATAATATAGATGGGACCAGTAGCAAGTACTGGTCAGGAAATGTATTGAGGTAGAGCTGCTCAGACAGGGCATTTTAACTAGCCTTGGCATTTAAAATCTGCAGTAGTTGATCAATGCTCTCTTATGCATGAGGCTTAATTAACTTTACAGAAAATATGAGAATGGAGGAATCCAGGTGCATAGCAGAGGGAGAGTGCAAACACTAAAATGAATACATTTCTCAATACAACCATGAAAATGGGAAAGCTGTATGCAAAGTTGGGAAGCAGCGAACTCGAATAGTTTCTCAGTTGCAAGATGTTTTGTTGAGGCTGCATCTGGATTTTCTGTTTGATGAGCTCTGAATGCCAGTGTGTCACCTTTTCTCTGAACCCACATCATTTTTAGGGTAGTCTCGCCATAAGACATGTGAACCAAATTTCAGCCAATGAGTAATATACACAGAACGTTCTCCCGTGCTTATTTTGTGTTTGTGTAGTGTTAGGTGTTTTAGGGAATTGGGGGAAACTGGAACATCAGAAGAACCTGGTTTCACAGAGTGTGCATTTACTGCTGCCTGTTGCTCTTCCCTGAACAGTAATATTATGATATCAGAGACAATCAGTCAGCTCTTCCTCCCTCTTTATTTTTATACTGGGGAGAGTCATTAGTGCCCTGGTTGTCATGGCAATGGCAGCCTTTGCTATTGATTTCCCTCAGATGACCATACCATTATTACAGAGAAGGGTCACACGGGGGGCTAATGAAAGCAGACTGGGTTTGGATAAGCTCCTGTTGTGCTCCTTGGAGCACATAGTGGGAATAAGTTGCACTACTTTGTTTCAAAGGATAATTGTTTGTTACTTCCCTCAGAGAGAGATGCATGAGAATAAGATACAACATTCCAGTTGCTTTTCCTGGCTACTGTTCATCTGCTTCTAACAAATGGGGGAAGGGTAGGATTTTCTAAATATTTATTCTTTTTAAAAAAGTGGGAATTAGAGGAATCCCTCTGCATTATAATACAATTTTTTAAAATGCCATTTAGAAGTTAGTCAAACTTGTCTATTGCACTAATGGGTCAACTACTTACTTATTACTTGGAAATAACTGTGCAGACACCACTGCACTGAAGTTAAGTAGAGCAAAGGGCCAGTGTGCTCAGATATAGGTGGCTAATGACATCCTTCTAGGTCTATCTTTAGGCTCCTACTTTTCAAATGCTAAGGCCCTGGCAATTTCAACTGAAAGCAGCAGGAGGTGCTGAGAGTTCAGCACTTCTGAAAGTCAGTCCTTATTTAGGAGCCTATCTTTAGGCTCCCATTTTGGAAAATCTTAGCCACAGCATATAGAATATGACCTGTGAACACTGCATGTGTGATCTAGAGAGGAAAATCACCCTGGTTCTTGGCAGAAACTGACTTATTTTTAGAACAACCCTGTAACAGAGGCATGGTGAGGGTAGTAAAGGTTTGACTAGCTTGCAATTAAAAACTCACAGCTTGCCTGTGGCAGCTAACTTGGCTGGGCTCTGGGACTCTGTAAGGCAGAGGGAGGGTTTCACACATAAGTAGTGCATAATGGAGGCTAGGGGAAGCTCTTGCCTTCCACAGTGGCCCTAGAGTTTTTCCAGTCTTGGGTATATAGTGCAGGGAGTTGGGCAGAAGGAGAAACCTGGGTTGCCTGTGTTGGTTGAATGTATTCCTGGAGATTTAATAACAAGGAATAATATTTAATTAAAGATTAATGTTTAATTCCTGGAGACTCAGGCCAATCCTGGAGCATTGGCATCCCTAAGAGAGCATAGGGGGTAGGGCCCCCAGACAGAGTGAGACTGGTGTTGAAACAGGGGCAGGGCCACAGAGGAAGGAGTGGAATAGCCTGGTGCCGTACGCGCAGCCTTTGGTGAAAGTGGCAGAACTGGGGAGAAGCCCTGAGTTCCAGTCAGGGCAGAGAGCTCCACCGCACTTCTAGCCAAGGCTCAGAGCTCGATCCCTGCTGTGGCTGAGCTCAAAGTCCCTTCCCCCATGGCCCTGACCAAGCTTTCATCCCTCCCCTGCCCTGGTTGGGGCCATGAGGGGATGAGAGCAGCAAGTGGGTGCAGGGCCTCTTCAAGGGGAAGCTTCACCTGCGCCCCATGGTCCCAGACAGAGGAGCGAACAATGTAGGCCTCTGGGGAAGGTGTGTGGGGATGGCTCCATGGTCCTAGAAGAGGTGGGGCCTCCAGCAGAAGGGGCAGGGCCAGCGGCAGCTTTACACCCCCCCCCCAGACCTCAGAGCCGCATAGCGCAGTGCTTTGGCAGCGGCTACTGCAATAGTAGCAGCAGCAGTCTGAAGCCACAGGCACCTTTGAATTGCTGGCCCCTGGTGTAATTGCCCCTCCCCCCCCCCCCGATTTTCCGGTGGGCATGTCTGGTCCTAGAACTCAAACTCTAGTCCTTGCAATTAAACAGACCCTTAAAAGCTGGCAAGTTTCAGCTGCAGGCATCTGTTTTCAATGTAGACTTCTCCTAAGACAAGTTCCCATCCTATTCAGCTGCTAGTGAAATCACATTCTCAATTAACTTAGATTCTTCATGTGTTTCAAGATGCCCTCTCTAGACTTAATAAAAACATGCCAGATGTGACTTTTCATCATGATACATTCATAAGGATGTGTCTATTTCTTTATCACTAATTTTATACAGGGTACAAGTTTGTTCACTAAGGTAAAATCTAGATCTAGGCTTGGATGAATTAGATTCTCATTGGTAAATATCAGTATACATTGATTTCACTATGTATGTGCAAACTGACAAAAATGTACAGCCAGGCCAACTAAGAAGAATGTTGCTTGAAGACTTACTAAAGTCTGATTTGTATGTTTTGACATGTGATGTTGACAGATTGATTTTTAACTGATAAAGATGTAACTTTTTAAAATCAATGTCCACTGTCACAAAATAACTGTCTCATCTGCTTCTTGTGAGTCCAGTCCCTCTTCCCCTTAGCGGGATGGTGGAAACAAGACCAGTAGGAGATTGCCCTGTAGGGCGAAAAATGGTGGAAACCTTCTCTCTGGAATAGTCTGGTAATCATAAAGGCCTACAGGGGTTTATTACAAAATACCTGGGCTATCGGGGATCTGACTGAGTGAATCAGGCCTGTTGGCCTGGGAAATGGCCTCAGAGATAGTTACTCTGAAAATAAACCAGCAGTCAGCGAATCCTTCAGCTCTGCTGGCTTATCTTGCTACTGGAAATGGTCTTGCTAACCAACATAGTGTGCAAGTTGGTGTGCAACTGTTCATCCACGTTAAACAAATTTTCACTCAACCTTCAACAATCTCATTTGGTCCATGGAGTTGTATGAAGACTGTTTAGTACAAACTATGATTATCAATGCTGTTCTCAAAATTGAGGGGACCGGCAACATCACTATTGTCCCTGTTGTTTGAACTCCCCTAGCTGTGAACATTTAAATAAATAAAAATGAGAGAAAATGTTGGCAAGCTGTAATTTTGTGCAATTGTTAAAATTATTTAAATTGATACAAACAATGGGAAAATAAATATTAGTATTGAGGTTATATATATAAAAAATAATTCTGCCAAGCCTAGCTATAGCTAATGAAAGCCCACTTAGACACACAGGGTGAGATTGGCAAAAGCTACCAGCATTAGTCAGTCTACCCCTGCTCCCTTTGAATCAACAGTCCTACCCAAATGGTTACATGTTAATACTACACCTGACCTATGGAAATACTGGCTCTTTTCCATGAAAATATGCAAGGTCCATTGCAGGTTACTGGGGTGAGAGGAATGTACATTTTCAGGTTTCTTTCCTCATTTCTACATCGTTTTGCAAGATATTTAAGGTTTTTTAAACAAGCATCAGGGAGTTACATTATTTAACTATATGGTAATATCAGAAACATGTTTACAAATATTTATGGGATGTGAAGGCCAATTTATATTGTACATCATATGATAACCCTTTAATAACTATGTTAATTGTTAAAATTATTTTTGATGGAATAAAGAAATTGCATATTACATTGGTAGAGTTTGCCAGTTACCAAAAATAGGAAAATGACGTTTAGATTCTTTACAATTACACAAAGATTGTTTGACATTCAGTGGATATAGTCCATATCCTAACAAGACTAGGAAAGTAAATAGCCTGTTCTGAATAAAACTGTATAAACCTCCTTCATTTTATCAGGTTTACGGGACATTACAGAATATGTAGTTTCCACTCATTGGAATATTCTTGCTTCAGGTCTAGTTTAAATTCCCAAACAAAAAGGCTTTATTTATTAGTTATGGTTGCTCTCAAAATAAACCATATTAGGAAATACAAAGTTAAGAATTAAAATAGTGCAAAGTCAAACATACCATTATGCCAGTATGAATGTTGCCCATAACCCTGCGTTCTGTGCCCTTCTACACTTGCAGTATGGTACACTATAATGTACAGTAATAGGGTGAGTGCAAATGTAAAGTAATGCCATTCATGATGGATTTGAAGCAATGGGCATGAGATGAAATTCTAATACGGAGAAGACTTTGGGCATGGTGAAGTTGATTGATATGTGGTCTCTTGTGGCTTTTTTCTAATATTGACCACTGTTGCACTCTTATAAGGTGATCTGTTTCAGATACTTGGCAATGCAGCTATATTTATGATTTCATTGAACATAATTGTATTTGTTTACAACTAATGAAAAAAACATGACGGGGAAAGAATTTCACAACGTATTACACCTGTTAGATTAAAAAATCATCCCCTTATTTAAGTATAAGTTTTTCTTTGTGCTTCCTAACTAAAATAATTCAGATCTTTAATACGATATTCATTGCTTCTTTCATGGTTTGCTATTTGACTTTATGGCAAGTGTACAAACTTAAATACTCTGTCTCACAAACAGACTATAATACAGTATGAACTGGAGGTGAGTTTAGTAAAACATAAAACAGGAAAAATAAGTGAAGAAATCCCCTTTTTTTCCTTCCATCATGATTCTCTTTCACTTGTCACATTTTCTATATAGTTTCTCACGAGTTCAGAAAGCATGTTTTAGAAAGATCTGTTTCTTTTGTCAATATGTATGTTTTTAAGAAAACCCTTAATTCATGTTAGCCTGCTCTTCATGCACCTGAAACTAAACAAAACTGCTGCTGATTCTCAGACCTGTGCAGTCTTCAGCTATCACATGAAGACACTCAGACAGCTTTTTCTATATGATATAAGCATCTAAGGAATAGAGAGTTTTTTTTCCAAATGCTATGTCTCAGAAACCACCTGATAAAGTACATAGCATTAAGTCACCAGGGCTGATGAGTCCAGGAAAGTGTTGCTTATCACGTGTAAAAGCAAACCCATTACAAGGCCTTTTTGAGGGAGCAGCAGCTGCTTCTGTTGTACAATTCTTCTGCACTGACTTTCCACGATTTTATTTTCCCCATGACTTTTGTAATACAGCAGGTTATTTTCAAACCTGCTGAGTGGACTGCTTTTGTTGAACTTGTTTTCTCAGGCATAACTTCCTTTAATATCATTATGTTCTTTTGGTTAATCTCTTTCTTTCAGATCTCAGTTTCTGGGACCGGATGTGGAAGCTCAGGATGGCATCTGTGGGGTCCTTGGCCATGGCCAATTCTTCGTTCACTGAAAAAGAAACAGTCATGTTAATTAGAAGCTCTTCACTTGTTACAGAGAAAAAGTAATAGAATGGTGAGTTTACAGACATTGCTAAGGGAACCTCTTTCAGGCATGAGGAGATAGTTAAGACTAAATGCCCATTGAAGGCCTGATCCAAAACTTATTCAATTAAAAAGAAAGAATTCCATTTATTTCACCAGGCGCTTGTTATCAGGTTCTGAGTCCTTGGCCAGTTGTGCTGATGGCAATATTTCATTTTGTGTTGTGGTAGTACCCAAGGGTGCCAATCACTGACCAGACTCCTAGCACTCTAGGTGCTATACAAGCACTGAACAGACCAACGTTCCCTGTCTCATGTAACCTAAATCTAGTCTAAGGTAAGATTCAACAGATGGCTACGGCAAATGGACAGGGAGAACAAAGTAAAAAATGAGACAAAACTGATCAGAAGAAAAAACTGTGGTCACAGCATACAAGCCGTCCAACCATTTTTAAGGTTTCTGAGGCATCACACAGAGGAAAACTTAAAGGAGGAATTAAGAGGAGGACAATGAGGTCTTCTTGTGCTTGAAGAGCAGGGTGGGCGAAAGTAAGAGACAGAATTCAAAAATATACCAAGCAGACATTAGTTCTGGGTTGCATAGATGTTTTCAAATGGGTCTCAAAAATGAGGTACCCAACTCTTTCTGAATTCCTATGACAGATTGGACTAGTCCTTCAAAAGAGCTGTGCACAGTCCTTCCTGTGCCTAGTTATCCAGTCCCCATGTGATGGACTTGGACTAACCACTGGATCAGATAATTAGGATCACAGGATGATAGCCTGAGTGTAGAACCTCCTAGAAGAAGAAGCTTTCTCAGAAGGGCTCTCTTGCTGTAAGCTGGGATAGATAGTAGGAAGTGCTTAGGAGTCTCATTGTAGAGAGCTGGGAAGGAGAGTCTAGGAGTGCTAGGAAACCCAGATCTGGCAGCCTGATATGAATGTAATTGGTAAAACATAAGGCAAACCATGACTGACTAGTTTTGAGAGGTGTTGCTAAAAGGATTAGAGAGCTGAGCAAGGGGCTGTGTCAAAGGCTTAGAGACAAGCCTAAGTAAGAAGTGGCCTTCAGTATGAAGCACTGAGTTGGCGGAACGTTTTTGATTACTACAGGGCCCTTGGACCAGAACCCCAGGCACAGGAAGGCCTTGCAGGTCCACCAAAAATGCAATATAAAAATCTCCTGACAAGAAAGGCAGAGGCCTTGTGAGCCTGGAGTCAGGCTGATGATTCAGCATGAGGATTCTTGAAGATTTGACATTTTGTTGGACTTCTTGTTTATCTCCGAATGGTGATGAGTGGAATTTATGATTTGGAAAGAGAATTAAATAATTTGAAGGCTTGGGAATTGGCCAACGTGCAGGAAACAGAGGTGCCAAAAGCCAGGACAAGGAAAACCGAAGCACAGAGAACTGGGTGCCAAAAGGTAGCAAGGCTCTTTTGAAACTGGCACATATACGTCTGTCCACTTGAAACTCAACTGAATTTTTCACCTAACATTTGATGGCCTCGTGGTTCAGTGTCAACAATCTTTATTGGATATGATTTGGCAATGTACATCTAAAAGTTCTAGATCCCTTTGGCAAACTTTGCTGCCAATTAGTTCACTGATTATTCCTTTATGGTATTGTATGATGTTAGGAAACATCAGTTGCCTTAACATCCAAACCTAAAGGTGAACAAAATTCTAAACTTCAGTAGTACATTTAAACGTCTGGTTTTACACGAAGACATTCATAGGCATGGTAATCACACAGCACATTCAGAGCAACAATTCTGTTACTGTAACTACTGTCTAGGGCACCAAAAGCTATTATGCTTTCCACAATCAGTGATACACCATGGGAACAGCATGTCTTTTTTTTCCCAAAGAAAAATGTTACTTAATCCAATGGCATGGGCTCAGTCTCTGAGAGGTTGTGATCATCCTGCCCTTCCCATATTGATAAATCGGGGGGCGCGGAGTGGGGGGAATCCCACCTATATGGCAAGGAAAAAGGTTGGGAACCAGTGTGCTAGGTTTACCTTAAAGTTATCTCATCACTGCTGTGTTAGATTAATACACAGGCACCATGATGTCTCTTTACTAAACAAGAGAGCCTTTGTTGGTATTTCAAGAAAAGTCTAGTGTAAATGTTCACTTGCACAATTTGAATTCATTGTCCATTTCCTATTATTCCATTGTACCACCTGTTTAGAACAGTGGGGGTTTCTAGTGAGGGCACCTTGACTTCCTCACATTTGAAAGATACTGCATAGTGCAATGCTTTGGCACTACAGCATGTGTAATTGGCTTTTCTTTGCGCATACAGGTTGTTGGTAGTGACCACTTATTTTCAGTCAGAGAAAGGCCAAGACAGGACTGATTTAAGCTAGGAGAATGGGTTTCACTGGTGGATATGGTCAGCAGCTACAAAGTGGGGTGTTGAACAAGGGGCCGCTTCAGTACCTGTTTCAGAAGCTTGGAGAGTAACTAACAGTTCATGCATTTACAGACACATGCACACAAAATACTTGTTATAGCCAAAAGTTCAGAAACCTGGAGATGTTATGCAAATGGCATATTTCCCCATTTTGCATATATGAATATGCATCACCTTATTTACATAATGACAGCAATAAACATCCTGATTACCAGAACTTGAGCCTGATCCACAGCTATAGCATGAAAAAAACTTTGGAAACAAAGGAATTGCTGTGCCCCAGTGGACTCTGGCATCTCCTTGGCCTGGCATCCAGATAACTCAGGAGACTCTACCCTGGCTGCTCCTTGTCCTGGAATAGTCAGGGAACTGTAGCTGGGTTGGTGGCCCTTGCTACTGCTTTGCAAATCTGGCTGCTTTCCAGTGGAGATTCTCTAACTGGAATGATGTCTCCTATGTCATGGGTGAGGAGCTGAATCCCTGCACTCAAGTTTATAAAGGAGGCCACCTCTTCATTCCCCTGCCAGACATTTTGTGTGGAATGACAGGGATAAATCCATAAAGGGACTCTGGGTTGCAAGGCTCAACACTGCAGTGCCTAACCACTCAATGGAATCCACAAACCCTGCCTAAGCTTTCTGTACAATACATGGGAAAGACCGGCACCTGTGAATGGAATCCACCAAAGCCAGCCTACTTAGTGGGCAGGGTCTGAAGCGATCCAAGAGCAGGTGCTGAGGATAGGATGGGTTTTAAGCTGTCAGAAAGTCAGGGGCCAACGTTCAGGATGCGGGGGTGCCTGTATCTGCCTGGCACCCAGAGTCATGAAAGCTCTCCTAGAGCCAAGCACTGAAACCGTTTCTTTCAAGAAAGGTGGCAGCACAGGTCAAAGTCCACACCAAAGGGACAGTAGATGGAGGGAAATAACTGTCCCTTACAACTCTAGTTGGGGGACTCACATAGGAAAACCTTGTTCGGTTCTCCCATCTACCTAATACAGAGCAGGGATTAGAACAAGGGATCTCCCAGTTCTCATGGGAGTGTCTTAACAACTGTGCTGTGGGATAATCTGGCATGGCTCCCTTTTTAGTCTCTCCTGTTAAAGGAATTCAAGTGTATACAAAATACTTAAACAATTAAGTATTGACTGAGCCAGAGAGACAGTCAGAATGACTCTATAGCTCAGTAGTTAGACACCCACCTGAGAGGTGAGCAATGCCAGTTCAAATCCCTTTTCCACATCAGACAGAAGTAGGAATTGAATCAAGGTGTCTCACATCATGGCTGAGTAGCTGAACCCCTGGACTCAAGGTTATAAGAGAGGCCACCTCTTCACTCCCCTGCCAGCCAGTCTCTAATCATACAGCCTCTGCCTAGAATGGCCATGTCTTTAGAGGTGAGGCCTAGAGGATCATCACAGATCTCCATGTAAGGACTAGGTTGAGGCTCCTCTGGTGGAGGAGCTAAAACAAGGAGTCACCTGGCCCAACAGCCTCATGAAAGGTCTGAAAAGGACTGTGCTACCGGACTCCGAAGACAAACTATCATGATCTTTGAGTGCTAAGTCCTCATTCTTTCAGATACAGAGAATCGACAAGCATGCTCTTTGTGATGGCATTCCAGATACAGACAAAGGCAGCTGACATCAGTTATACCAAAACTTAGTTAATTAAAAATACCATTGGAGGCAGAAGAGAGGGCATCAGATACAATTACTCCAAAGTGATGATTTTAGTGCTTTGTCAAGAAGCTTTGATCGGTCTAATGTGGCATTGTGCCTGTGGTAATGGGATTAACTTGTGTTCAAAACAAACTGCACAGTGCTAGCGGCTGTCTGGAAAATTCCTCTAGTGCTCTTCTATGCACAGTCAGTGTTCATTAGAAAAGTCTGTGGTAGGTTTGACTGATGTTCACTGGCATGTCTAAGTCTTTGTGGGGTCAGGGTTCCTAACTTGGCATTGCTATTTTGACCTCTTCTGTGTTTCCCTTTAAGTGGTAATAAGCCACCCTTGACAATGAACAAATCCCGTTCTTTCGATTCATGGGGGTCTCTGTTCTGCTTCCAAAAGAGAACACGGGTATTTTGAGTACAGCCAAATTGAATTCTAACCTGTTCTATACGGCCAAATTGAACATGGAAGAACCTAAGCAAAACAGGCTGTCAGCTTGACAGCAGCATCAAAAGTGTTTGCTGACAAATTTGCCGAGTAAGTATTGACATGCACTGTGCCCAATACTCACAACATCCCATAGCGTCTAGACACTGGAATCCAGGGGAATCCGTGGTCCCTGAGAACTCATTGTGAAGCAAACAACAAGAAGTTTACTCTTTTCTGCTTGATAAGGACCTGATCCAAAGCCAACAGTTTCTGTCATTTGATTTGAATGTGCTTTGGATCAGGCCTGAACAGCTTTATCTTGAGCCTGGCAGTCTGAAGTGCACACAGCACTGCACAAGTCTGCTAATACAGTGGACCTACATATAAAGGAATGCAGCTCAGATCTCCTTGTGTGGATAGTTTGCTGGAATGAGACACAAGAGGAAGGGAGGTCATTTTTTAAAATGTTTATACCGTTCCCATTTTTACTGCAACGGTCCTGCTAGCCCATGGCCTGTTTTGCTTAGGGCCATTTGATTGTCCTAGCAGTGTGGAGGCTAATTTACTGTATCAGGGTGTATATGTGCTTGTGGACACGGACACACACACAGTCTTTGGTATCTGAGTAGATTAAAAAAATCTGAATGTAGTTCTCTAAATGATTATGGACCAGCTAAAGCTATGACAGGCCAGATGGGGCGCTTGATCACTGTACTCAGTAAAAAGGGCAGGTACACTGCTCTTAATTTTATTTCAGGAGTGCAGACATTCAATTGAATGAACAAACAGACTTAATCACTGTTAACCTTACACTGAATGCTTGATGGTGCAGAGGAACCCGATTTGTAGTTCAGCTGCACTATATTTTCTCGGTTGTGGTCACCTGTAATACAAATGAGCATAACTCTTTTCTGCTTCAGTTTGTGTGGTCAATAAAATTGTGGGACTTAAGCACAGTTTCAATCTGATTTCTGAACTGTGGCTCTAAGCCATCTTTCAATAGTTTAAACATGGCACAATTGATTCAAAAGGCTTGGAAGCTTTTGTTTTTAAATTATTCACTGCAGGATGGTTTAATTACTATATACCAAACATGTGTGATTATACAAGCAAGTTTGTCTGTCCTCCCCATGTCTTTCTCACCTTCTATCAGCTTGATCCTGAAGTAAGCGATGAGCAGTAAGAGGAGTAAAACCACTGGCAGGAAGATCCCAATGAAGAGAATCCAGGCAGGCAGCTCCTTCACAAATGCTGACAGTGTGTGACCCACAGCCAGCCTCAGCTGCAACATTCTTGATGAAAGATACTCTGGAGGCCTTTAACTTGGGAGCTGTGTTTTTCCCCCCTACGCGCGCACACACTTTCTGCTCTTTGCTCTGAGCATTATCACTTTGTTTGGACTTTGCTCTGTTTGTTGAGGCCTGTGATTTCTAATAGGATTGTAACGGGGTTACAAAGTTCTTAAAGTGCATGTTGGCGTGACACAATTTGCCTTGTGACTGGAAGGCTTGGATTGGTTGGCATAGGCTCTATAACTGGGGAGGTGGGGGGAGGGGAGGGAAGAGGTTAACAGCATCCCCCTCTACAAATTGTTCCAGCACTCCTGTTTGTTGGGTTTGGTTCTCTTGCATTTTTAGTAGTTTTCTTTGCCTGCCAGCTTTTTGCAGGAAAATTGATGTGTTTTTGAACACTTAGCATTTGTACTCTCAGTATTATTTATTTATTATTTGAATTACACTAGCACCTTACAGCCCTAACCAAGGTCATTGTGCTCGGCACTATACACGCACACTTGGTACGACAAGCTCTGCCCCAAATAATTTGCAATCTAAATAGATGAGATGGACCAAAGATGGGAGAAAACAAATATTATTTTCCTTATTTTCCAGATGGAGAATTGAGGGCACAGAGAGAGTTTCTCTCAGGGATCAATTTTTCAACAGGGATTAGAGATCACAGTTGGGACCAGATTTTTCCAAAGAGCTCAGATCCCATTTAGTCACCCAAATAAGCCCTGAGATTTCAACAGCTCAGTGTGCAGTGCTCTTTGGAAATTCTGGCCCCAGGTCACACCAGAAGTCTGTAGCAGAGACATAAATAAAACAGTGATCCTAAAGGCTGAGTTCGGAGTTCTAAGCAAAAGACATTCATTCCTGTAAATCATTGGAAATTTCCCCCAAACTTTCCACAGTAATTCAAATCATTTCAAGGTGTCCGACCGACACTTGGCACCTTTTAAGTTGTCTTAATTCCCACAGGATGGGTGTGATGCTTGTCGGGCTTCCTAGGGTTGTGAGGCACCTTGCTGCTATCTGCCTTTAGCATGAGAGTGCTTTTTCTGTGCCTGCTGTGGTCCAGCTCTCTGTCTCTAGCAAAATAGTAATAGAGCTGTAGCCGTGTTAGTCTGGTCTTGCTGAAACAAAAGACAGGACTATGCAGCACTTTAAAGACTAATAAGATGGTTTATTAGGTGATGAGCTTTCGTGGGCCAGACCCACTTCCTCAGATCAATTTGTGGAAGAAAATTGGCATGACCATACATACTAAAGGAGACAATCAAAAAAAGTAAACACATACAAAATAGACAAATCAGATTTTAGAACAGAGGGGGAATGAGGAGGGGAGGTTGGTGTCTATGAGATAATGATATTAAAGGTGATAATTGGGGAAGCTATCTTTGTAATGGGCAAGATAATTGGCATCTTTGTTATGGGCAAGATAATTAGCATCTTTGTTAAGGCCCATTCGTAAAGTGTCAAATTTAAGCATGAATGACAGTTCAGAGGCTTCTCTTTGAGGTCTTGTGTTAAAGTCTCTTTGAAGCAAGATGCATGTAGTCAGGTCCTTGATACGATGCCCAGTCTGGCTGAAATGGCAAGAAACTGTTTTTTCTTTGTGAAACTGTCTGATGTCTGTTTTGTGTGCATCGATTCTTTGGCAAAGCATCTGAGAAGTTTGTCCAATATACATAGCAGACAGACACTGTCGGCATATGATGGCATAAATTATATTTCTGGATGAGCAAGAATATATGTTCTTGATCTTATAACTGAAATGGTTAGGTCCAGTGATGGTGTCAGCAGAGTAAATATGTGGACAGAGCTGGCTACAGGGTTTGTTGCAAGGAAAAGTTCTAGGTTGGTATTAGTGTGGTATGTCCTGTGGCTGTTGGTAAGAATCATTCTGAGGTTAGGTGGTTGTCTATAGGAGACTATAAGTCCATCTCCCAGAGACTCTCGGAGTGTAGTATCCTGTTCCAGTATAGGTTTATTGATAACGTTTTGGAGGGGTTTAAGTTGTGGGCTATAGATGATAAGTGGTGTTCTACTATTGGTTTTCTTGGGTCTGTCTTGAAGTAGATGGTTTCTGGGTATTCGTCTGGCTCTTTCAATTTGTTTTTTTATTTCTCCGGGTGAGTAATTGAGGTTTATAAATGCTTGGTAGAGATCCTGAAGTTTCTGGTCTCTGTCAGTGGGATTAGAACAGATGCGGTTATATCGAAGGGCTTGGCTATAGACGATGGATTGTATGGTGTGTTCTGGATGGGAGCTGGCCAATTTTCTTCCACAATTTGATCTGAGGAAGTGGGTCTGGCCCACGAAAGCTCATCACCTAATAAACCATCTTGTTAGTCTTTAAAGTGCTGCATAGTCCTGTCTTCTGTCTCTAGCAGTCACTGGCAACCCCAGCATTCCTCTCCAGGTCTACCCAGAACCTGCTCTCTCTGCAGTTAGTGAGAGACACACTCCAACCCCCAAATTATTTGGGAGTCTCCGTGGAGTGTGCAGCCTCTCTTCTGCAGGTCACTCACAATATTCACAAATCAGTACACTCAAGCATACCAGTTATGCCTCCGATCTATGTTCTGCTTCACACATCACAGCATTGAAATATGTTTGTAGTGAAAACAAGAAAAAGTGTATTTAGCCCAGTATAGTGAGTCTAACAATAGCAAGTAGAAATACTGGCAACAAGTTGTTAGTTGTAACTATAGTTGTTAGTGTAACTATAACATACACTCTAAAACCTAGGCATACTTATCTTGGATACCCAGGGCTTTCCCTAGGCATATGTAAAACATGCAGCTGCATAGGGCATCCAAAAATGTGGAGCACCAAATTTTCAGGTGCTCCTATGCAGCAGTGTGTGCTTGTATGCCTGTGGCTCCTAAAGAGCTTCTCCCTGCCCCCATCCCACATGCCAGCAGCCAGGAGATAGCTAATTAGGACTCCCTGCTCCCAGACTGGAGGCAGAGAGGAACCCCTGCCTCTGGAGCTCTGTGCTGGCCCTGGAAGTCTGGAAGTCCCAGTAAGCTCTGGGGATGGGGATGAGGAAATCAGTGTGAAGTGGGAGGCAGGAAGGAAGCCACAGGTAGGAGCCACAGGGAGGTGCAATGAGGCAGGGCACAAGCAGAAGGGGAGGGAAGGGAAGCATAATGCGAACCCAAACCCATTACCTGGGCTGTTCATTCTAGACATTTGGGTTATGTGAGTTTTCTCTGTGGTCTGAGAATATTAGTGTGAGTGGTAGGTCAGGGGGCTGGAAAGCACTATCATTTAATTATTTTAGTACATTCCTAGATTTTAGTACATTCCTAGAGGGAACCATTATGATCATCCAGTCTGACCACCTGCATAACACAAGTCAAACTCACTCACCTAGCAGTTACTGCATCAAACCCACAACTTCTGTTAGTGAGAAGGAGAAAGTATATCATTTGCAAAGATAGCCAGCTTTGACTTCAAGTGATGGCAAATCCCTCACATCCCTAGGTAAGATGTTTCAATGGCTAACTGCAATCACTATTAAAATAAATGTGCACCTTATTTCTTGTCTGAATTTGCATTGGTTAAAAAAAGACCCAGGTTAGAAAGGAAGCAAAGATAGCTATAAAATATATAAAAAATGGAAGATAGGGGAAGTTGATAGTAATGAATATAAATCAGAAGTTAGGAATTGTAGAAAATTGATAAAGGAAACAAAAGGCACAACAAGTTAGGGCCAGTACAGTTAAGAACAACAGGAAGGAGTTTAAGTATATTAGGAACAAAAGGCATCTTAATAATAGTATTGGTCTATTACTAGAACATAAGAACAGCCATACTGAGTCAGACCAAAGGTCCATCTAGCACAGTATCCTGTCTGCCAACAGTGGCTAATACCAGGTGCCTCAGAGGGAGGGAACACGAAAGGTAATCCTCACGTGATCCCTCTCCTGTCATCCATTTCTAGACAGAGGCTAGGAACACAATTCCTACCTAACCTGGGTAATAGCCATTGATGGACCTAACCTCCATGAATCAATCTAGTTCTTTCTGAACCCTGTTAAAGTCCCAGTCTTTACTACATCCTCTGGCAAGGAGTTCCACAGGTAGACTGTGCGCTGAGTGAAGAAAAACTTCCTTTTGTTTGTTTTAAACCTGCTGGCTATTAATTTCATTTGGTGACCCTTAGTTCTTATATTGTGGGAATAAGTAAATAACTATTCCTTATTCACTTTTTCCATACCAGTCATGATTTTATAGACCTTTATCATATCCCCCTTTAGTCTCCTCTTTTCTAGATGGAAACAGAAGAATTATCAGTAATAATGCAGAAAAAGCAGAAGTGTTCAGTAAGTATTTCTGCTCTGGAATTTTGGGGAAAATGCCAAATGAAGAAGTCATATCATATATTGATAGTGAAATGCTATACATCCCCATTCTAGCTCATGGGGATATTAAAAAGCTACTGAAGTAAAACATTTTAATATCAGCAGATCCAGAGAACTTGCATGCAAGAGCTTTAAAAGAACTGACGGAGGCTATCACTGGACCATTTATGATGATTTTCAATAAGTCTTGTAATACCAGGAAAGTTCCAGAAATCTGGAAGAAAGCCAATATTGTGCCAATATTTTAAAGGGGCAAATATTTAATTATAGGCTTGTCAGTCTAACATCGAGCCCAGAGAAGATAATTAAGCAGCTGATCTAGGACTTGATTAATAAAGAAGTAGAGGATAGTTAATTATAACTATAATTAATTGCAATCAACATGGGTTAATGGAAAATAGATCCTGTCAAATTAATTTGATATCTTTCTTGATGAAATTGCAAATTTGGTAGATAGTGTTAATGTAATATACTTAGACTTCAGTAAAGTGTTTGACTTCGTACCACATGATATTTTGATGAAAAATCTGGAACAATATAAAAGTAGCATGACACACTTTAAATAGTTTAAAAGCTGTCTGACAGAAAACGGGAAAATTATTATTGAGTTTTTGTTTCTAGAAGGGTGCTGTAGGAATTGGTTCTTGGCCCTAGATAATTTAACATTTTTTTTCAATGACCCAGAAGAAAACATAAAGTCATAATTGATAAAATATGCAGATGACATAAAATCAGAAAAATGGTAAATAATGAAGCGGGCAGGTTACTAGCCATTTCTTTACACAGCTTTGGCCTTTGATTTCAGTTTTCTGGGAACAAGTAATTAGCAGACATCTTAGGCTATGTCTAAACTACTGTTGTACCAAATAAAAGCAAGCAGGATCTTATGAGGGGGATAAGGCAAAAAGCCACATTTATTGTAAAGATAATAAAAAAATAAAGAAAAGATAGAAGCAAACAACGTTGTTTAACTACTTATTCCTATCACTACTTAACCCTTATACACTTGTGTGTATATATATATATATATATATATATAACCATTCATTCATACATCCATTCATTCAAGTTCTGTGTATAGTTACCAGCCTGGAAGTTGCTTGTGACAGAATACTGGCCAGGTATTCTGTACACAAGTGATGGTAGTGGGGAGCGAAGTCCTGATCAGGTGCACATCTGAAGCTCCTGGTAGGCTGGCAGCAGAACCTTGGACTCTGATTCCATAGTTTTTTAGTCCAGTTCTTATAGGAATTTCTTCCTATGCCAGTCTATGGAAATTGCTGTATCATGCTGATGTCTCCAGGGTGGCTGCCAGGTGCTCATCAGTGATCTCATCGGGTGGACCTCCAGTTTCTCCACTTGACACCTTTTGGTTGCACTGGCACCTGACGCCTTCTTCAGCCCTTTGTTGCTGTATTCTCAGGCTGGCACCTCTCAGAGCCATTCATTCATCATCCAAGCACTCTCTCATACATTCATACAGTATTTTGTATAATAATAAAAGTTGTAGTTACAGAAAGTTTCTGGGTGGTATTGCTTAAAACATTCTCTGACTGCTAAGTAAAGTTAACAATGCCCTTAGACAATTACAGGGCTTGGCTCCCATAGCAGAGTTAGTGGCTTGACAATGCATTGTTACAATGTATCTCTGCAATGTCAATTTCAAGCAGCCCCTTTCACAAGCTTGAGCATGCCCTGGAGCACAGAGGGGGGGCTGTTTCTGGTTACATAGGATTATATTCTTAACAGTTAGGATTATATTTTTAACAGTTCTAAGTTACATTACCTAATACATTATATTCTAAAGGGGCAATAATAATAATAAATCTAAACATTTAACAATCTTAACTAATAATAATAATAAGAATTAATAATAAATCTAAACACTAAGTTGTGGGGAACAAATTATGGGGAGTCACTTCCATTTGGGGGAATCATTTTCAATACATTAATATGTTATCCCCACATACTCCCCCTTTTGACACTACGATATCTGGTATACTCGTAGTGTCACTTTGTATTTAATCTGTTTGTTTAAGAGAAGGTATCGTGAGGCAACATGTGTTTGTGATTGTAATGTAACAAATATTCTCTTTATCCAGGTCAGGTGACTTTGCCCAGAGCGAGAGAAAAAATAGTGATTTTATCCAGGGCAGCTTGGGCAACAGTTTGAAACCCAATTAACAGTGCATGAATTTATGTGCTCTCATCCCATATAGTGTAGGCATCCTTGCATTTAGCCCTGAAAACAAAATTGGTGGTGTGCCTCAGTTTCCCTTTTCACATCACACACCAATTTTGGAATTCCCCTTTCTCAGGTGAGAAGCTTCAACACTAATTACAAGTACTAACAGTAAAATACCAGTGTTACAAGGCTTTTGAACATACAATGTGCTCTTGGGTACATTTTTTTTTAACCATTTCCAGGGTTTTGGTACAAAATCCTGCACATTGAACATTGTTACATTCTTAGTAACTGTAGTACAGTGGTTATGAAAGTTAGCATAAGTAGCAGGAACAAATTCATCCCAAGTGTACGCTGACAATTTTGGGTTTTTAGGTTGAAAAATCTGCAGCCTTCCTTGGCCACATAGGTCTTGCCCCATTGCCCTGTGATTTTAAATGCAAAGCTCCCTCTTCCAAAGACAAAAGGCCTGACTGGGTGTGCCTCCCCTGGGAACACTCTTGTCCCAAACACACTGACTTCCCAGCAAGCTGGTCATACCCAGTCACTTGGTTGCCAGACTGCTCCAATTCCCTGGCTGATTCTGCCTCTTCTGAAACAACTATCAGTTCCTCTGAGATTTCTCCACAGCCATTTACACTGGGTTTTTCTAAATGCAGTTAACATGTTTAATGCTTATTGAACCTTTCCTGCCTAGGGCAGATTATTTTTAACACAGTATACTAGTTAGTTAGACAGACAGACAGACATGAGACAAACACAAAACATAAAACAATCTTTGTTGCAACAATACATCCATGGTGTTGTAGGGTATTTAGCTGGTACGAGCTTGTCCTGATTTTCTGAAAGACAAAACAAGAACATACTTCTACCCCTTTGGGGGTGGCATTATTATTTACATACTTTCTTTTTTACAAATATGTTTTCATGTCTCTTTGCTTACAATTACTCCTATAGGTAAATATTTTTGTTTTGTAGGCAAAACAGGTTTGAATGGTTTTTACCCCTTCTTGTGGGTGAATTACCCCACTGTGTAATTATTAAATTTAGGAGGTGTACTTTAGTTTTCCTCTTATACAGCAGACTAAGTTAGTAAGTTTCTGCTGTGTTAGGTTTATGAATAGAGAGTAGCCAAGAAGCATTATTACTATAATGCTGGGAGGGTTTTAAGTGTGAGATGTGTTTCCAATGATTATTTTAACATTTTAAAGGTTTTTTTTTTTTTTTTTTTTTAAGAGAAAATCATGTACATATTACAGGGTTACTTATGAACATTAGCATCAAATAACAAGTAGCCCTGTGGATCTTACCAATAGATGTTTAAGTATCCTGTGATAGCATGCCTTTTATTTAGACAACTTAGCTTTGAGACCAGTGTGTTTAAAACCATTTTGAAATTTTTTTCATATGCAGACCCCTTTTTGTTCTGGTCTCAGGTAGTTTGCTAATCAAACTATTTATTTACCTGCAAACATTTTTATTTTTATTTTTATTTTATTTTTTTGGTGCTGCCAGCTAGGGCATTTGCACCACGGACACTTTCTGGCTTGCTTTTAGATTTAAAGCTGTTTGTAGCTTTGTCTTAAAAAGGGACACAATAACTTTTGCCAGTTTTGAGTTTTACAGTTTTGAGTTTTTACTTTAAGTCCTGCTCTCTCACACAGCAACCTGAAAAGGAAATTACATCCTGTTGTGGCTCCTGAAGCCTTCACAGGATTTTGATTTGTTTCCAGTTTTTACCTCCTTCTACAATATACATTGCATGTTACAGGCAAATGTGCATTCTTTGTTTATAATGTTATTTAGCCATATTAATTTTTGCATTGGGTGTAACTATTTCTTTTATGCTCACTGAGTTTTCCTATACTTTTATTAAACAACTTGGTATGAAATGGCTTTACTAAAAACAAAACAAACCAATTTGTTTTAAGCATACAAAACAGTTTACTAACCTACAAAACAGGAGTTCTGGATCTTAAAAACCTTACCTACTATTTACACTGTATTTACACACAGATACATGCATATATTCTCTGAATATTTCTAACACTATTTTTACATACCTGTACAAAGATTACATTCACTTTTATTCATTTGGGGGTACTTAAGTTCCCAATAGAACCCCCTTGAAGTTTTTTAGTTAAATTTGCCTGGATTATTTACAGACACTCTTTTGGAAAAGGACCCCTTTTTCCTTAAGAAAGGCTGCAAAGAAACCAAGAATTCTTTTCCTATAACATTTTAGCATTTTCACAACTGCTTAATTTCCTCCAGACTCTGTAGAGTTAACTTTTCTATGTTTTTTTTTCTTTCTTTCTTAAAACACTTTCTTATTTCTTAAAATGAAAACTGGCCTTGCTTCAGATATTACTTCTTGTAAGTATTGTTTTAAGAATTTAGATTTACAGTACCTGTACTTACTGCTTTTTCCCAGTTTTACCACAAGGCCTTTAATTTATCTTTTGCCTGCCTGCTTGTTTGGGCCTGATCCTGTTTTTTTCTTGCTGAATGGCCCTTTTCCATGGACACAGGCTTTGTCCCATTACCAGTTTAGCAAGGAGGGTGGCCTTGTTCACTAAACCCCACACCTCCTGGTTCTTTTCCTTAAGCATATCCCTGAAAACTTTGAGAGTGCTACTTTAACTCTCAGTACCCATCCTTAAGGGAATCTAGCTGTGTCTGGGTACTGAGGGACAGACATTTCCACCTTTTTGCTTTTGCAGCAGAGGCTTTTACATTTTGCAGTTTCCTATTTGAATTTTTATAATTAGTTAATTTGAGGAACACCTCATTACAGGTTTCATAGGAGCCAAATTGAAGTTGTGGGGTTTTTTTCCCCTTTTTCTTTTGGGTTTAGCTTTTTCTGCAGAGAGAGATTTTTTTTTTCTTCTTTGCAGGTAGCTAAGTGGAGGTAACTGTTATTACATGCCTCCCATAATAGCCAAATTGCTGCTGCATATCCTTTGGCAGCATTAGAAGGTTTGTACATGAGGATATACTGTGCCAATCTATCCTCTAGGTTCAAAATATTACAAACATCTTCAAGGGCTTGTCCAAGGACTTGTACCCATATCTCTGAAGGATTTGTTTAAAGGGTGTTATTTCTTTATGAAAGGTGAGGTTAGAGCTCCTTCAAACTCTATTCCTCCCTCTGAGACTGCTTTTCCTGGACTTTTTTTAAAACATCTTTAATACTTGTGTAGTTTCCTTTATCACCCCTGAACTCTTGCAGCGAGTGACACAGCCTAGACTATTAATTAATAATCGTAGCTTCTTTTTACAGCCTAAATTATTTTAATAATTGTAGCTTCTAGTTACACAGCCTAGATTATTCCAATGAATAATCGTAGCTTCTTACACAGCCTAGATTATTCCAACAATAGTCGTAGCTTCTATTTACAGCCTAAATTATTTCAACAATTGTAGCTTCTAGTTACACAGCCTAGATTATTCCAATGAATAATCGTAGCTTCTTACACAGCCTAGATTATTTCAATGAATAACCATAGCTTCTATTTACAGCCTAAATTATTTCAATAATTGTAGCTTCTTTTTACTATGAGCTCTTTTGTGAAGCCTCTACCCTCTGGAGGTCAGCAGGCTTTGGTTAACCAAAATAAAAAGAAAGAAAAAGAAAAAAAAAATAGAACTGCTCTTTGTAGAGTCAGCTGTGTGCACACTAATGTTCACAATACCTGAGGCTTTTTACCAATATTCCCCCTTTCGCATTCTCCACCAAAATGTTGTACCAAATAAAAGCAAGCAGGATCTTATGAGGGGGATAAGGCAAAAAGCCACATTTATTGTAAAGATAATAAAAAAATAAAGAAAAGATAGAAGCAAACAACGTTGTTTAACTACTTATTCCTATCACTACTTAACCCTTATACACTTGTGTGTATATATATATATATATATATATATAACCATTCATTCATACATCCATTCATTCAAGTTCTGTGTATAGTTACCAGCCTGGAAGTTGCTTGTGACAGAATACTGGCCAGGTATTCTGTACACAAGTGATGGTAGTGGGGAGCGAAGTCCTGATCAGGTGCACATCTGAAGCTCCTGGTAGGCTGGCAGCAGAACCTTGGACTCTGATTCCATAGTTTTTTAGTCCAGTTCTTATAGGAATTTCTTCCTATGCCAGTCTATGGAAATTGCTGTATCATGCTGATGTCTCCAGGGTGGCTGCCAGGTGCTCATCAGTGATCTCATCGGGTGGACCTCCAGTTTCTCCACTTGACACCTTTTGGTTGCACTGGCACCTGACGCCTTCTTCAGCCCTTTGTTGCTGTATTCTCAGGCTGGCACCTCTCAGAGCCATTCATTCATCATCCAAGCACTCTCTCATACATTCATACAGTATTTTGTATAATAATAAAAGTTGTAGTTACAGAAAGTTTCTGGGTGGTATTGCTTAAAACATTCTCTGACTGCTAAGTAAAGTTAACAATGCCCTTAGACAATTACAGGGCTTGGCTCCCATAGCAGAGTTAGTGGCTTGACAATGCATTGTTACAATGTATCTCTGCAATGTCAATTTCAAGCAGCCCCTTTCACAAGCTTGAGCATGCCCTGGAGCACAGAGGGGGGGGGGGCTGTTTCTGGTTACATAGGATTATATTCTTAACAGTTAGGATTATATTTTTAACAGTTCTAAGTTACATTACCTAATACATTATATTCTAAAGGGGCAATAATAATAATAAATCTAAACATTTAACAATCTTAACTAATAATAATAATAAGAATTAATAATAAATCTAAACACTAAGTTGTGGGGAACAAATTATGGGGAGTCACTTCCATTTGGGGGAATCATTTTCAATACATTAATATGTTATCCCCACACTACATCCCGCTTTCGAAAGAGGGATGTAAATTAGGCAGATCAAAAGTGCAAATGAAGCAGGGATTTAAATATCCCGTGCTTCATTTGCATAATTGCGTCACAGCGTTCTTTCGAAAAAGGGTATTTTGAAAGTGAAACCGATTCTTTCGGGGGGAAAAAAGACCTTCTTCGAAAGATCCTATACCCCTGATATTTAAATCCCCACTTCATTTGCGCTTTCAATCTGCCTAATTTACATTCTTCTTTCAAAAGAGGGATGTAGTTTAGACATGACCTTAGTGAATAGCTCCAAAAGACTGGGTTGTTGCATAATCACATGTGCGGAATTTTTATTAAACTCACCCAAGGTATTCTTCAAAAAATTCACTTCATATGTATTCTCCAAATGTCCATTCGTATCTGACACTTTTTCAATACAGTCATTGAACTACAGGCCTCTCAGCACATCCTCCCTCCTAGAGAGAAAACACACTGTCCAAAATAATATGTAAACTGTGCATGTAATATAATGAACCCCAAGTATACTTAAATATAATTCAATAAGGTCTTCAAGGATATGCAGTAAAAAGCCATAGCAGTCACAATGTACGTCTAAGAGCAAAGAATGTAGGTCATACTTGTAGAATGGGGGAACTCCAATGTGGAAAGCAGTGATTCTGAAAAAAAGAATTGCAGGTTATGGTGGATAATCACCAGAACATGTGCTCATTGTGCAACACTATGGCCAAAAGTGCTAATATAATCCTTGGATTCATAAACAGGAGACTCTCAAGTGGAAGTGAACAAATTATTTTACCTCTGTATTTGTTATTAATGTGATTGTTGCTGGAATATAATGTCCAGTTCTGGTGTCCACAACTCAAGAAGGATATTTAAAATTGGGGAGCTAATTACTAAAATTTCAGAGAAGAGCCACAAGAATAAGTAAAGATCTTGAAAATAGCCTTAGGAGTTCTATTTATTTAGTTTAACAAAGGAAAGTTTAACAGTAGACTTGATTGCCATCTTGAATTACCTATGTGGGGAACAAATATTTGATATTGTAATGGGTTTTCAGTCTAGGGGAGAAAGGTATGATGTGATCCAATGACTGGAAGTTGAATCCTGAGAAATTCAGACTGGAAACGAGGCATACATTTTTAATAGTGAGAGTAATTAACCATTGGAACAATTTACCAAGTGTCATGGTGGATTCTGTATCATTGGCAATTTTAAAATCAAGAATGGAGGTTTTTCTGAAAGATCTGCTCTAGGAATTTATTTTGGAGATGTTCTAATGGCTTGTATTACACTGGAGGCTTAGACTAGATGATCAAAACCTGCATCTATGTAGAAACCAATCACCTAGATTTTTTGGTTTAATTTGTGCATGCATTTGAGATATAGTTAGCCGAGAAAAGATGTACAGAAGAGGATTATGTACATCTCTGCTTTCCCTTGTCACACTTCATAATTTTAGTGATAGACAGTTGATGGATTATAGAACAGATAGTTGTTTACAAGTTGGTTTCTGACTGGAAAGAAATTAAGAAAATTCTCCATCCTCCACACTGGTATGCTCTTGTTGCCAAATGAAAAGTGACACATTTGGAAGACTAGCTGCTGTCAATATTATTCAAAATTATCCTGTCAGTTCCATCTGTTTGTCTAAACAGCAATTACTCTATATCTATAAAATCACCAACCTAGCTTCGAAAATGGTACTGATCTCACATCAGTTGTTTGGGGTCATGGATGTCTGTACAGTATGGGTGACAAAAGGAACCGGTATTCTATCAGAGCAACGACATTTTGTTTTTAAAAAAGCAGTGATACAGCTCTCACACAAGCAAATCTAAAGTTTCACACTTCAGTTTTAAAGTATAGAATGATGATTTCTTGGTCCTGGATTTTTCTCTTGTGTGGTTACACTTTTAGTTTTTATATTTTTGTGTTTTTTGAGCAGGCGTTCGTAACAGCCAGAAGAAAATCAGATAAATAAATCCACATCTAATAGAAATTAATGGGAATATCTGATGGCCTTAATGATCTGTAGAACTTGATAGTATCTTGGGAAAGAAGTTGAGGGTCCTGTTTGATGAGAGGTCCCTGTTTTGTTTAAAAAAAAACTGGACAAAGAGTCTTTTTGGTTGCCATCTATTTAGTGTTACAAATACTGGCATTTGATGGAATAGCTTTAGCAGGGAACAGAGCAAATCAAAACTCACAATTTCCATGAAATTCCATTTTAAAGCTCCCCTTTGATCAGCATCAGAACAAAGTCAAAATTTTAAAAATTTCCATGAAACAAAATCTTTTAAAAGTTTTGGAAATATCAAAACAATTTTATTGGAGCAGAGTAAACAAGAGAGCTATTCCAGGTGTCTACGAGTATTTTGGATAGTAATCAAAGCGTAACAATCTGTTACTATGACATGCCCAAGTGTGATTTAGCCATATGACAGCTGAACTGACAGTCTAGATTGCTTTTCCTCAGAGCAAACCATGAAGTGAATCTGCTATGAGATTGGGACTGGGCTACTTTAATTTGTCTTTCTTGTTAAAATCCATTTTTCTGTAATTGTAGTGAAAAGGGGACAATGTGGCTTGCACAAAAGTTGGTAACAAGATAATAACAGAGCCTTTCAGCTCTAGGTTGCTGGCTCAAATATAGCAGTGGCCAAAATTATTCATCATTCAGCTTCTAGAGGAGTTATGTGATATGAATTTGGTGTCCAAATTCTGGAGGACAAATCGTCATGTCAGAGTTGGCCTAATTCTGACAGTCTCAGCAAAGAGACCCAGGACTGAATAAGTTTTAAGACTGAGCTATTATCTCTTCCTGAACATGGGATGAGATCCTGGCCCCACTGAAATCAAGGGAGCAAATGGTTGCAAGATTTCACCTACAGCTCTCAGCTGAGGAATATCAGCACTGTGGTGTGGCTAAGCTGGGTCTAGGGGAGCAAACAGCCATACTGGGCCCCTTGGCAAGACAGAGGGAGCCCGGTTCCATGCTCCCAAAAGGGGCAGGGCTGGAGGCAGCCAGCCCTAAGTGCTGCCAGGAGCATGCCATGCCAGTCTCCCTGCCCTTAGAGCTGCCTGGAGCGTGCTGTATGATGCTCCGGTGGCAATTTTAAAGGGCCCAGGACTCTAGGCCCTGCAACAACCAGAACCCTGGACCTTTCAGAATTGCCTTGGAGCAATTGTCCCCTTCCCCCATCTTCCGTGCTGGTGGGCTTGGCTGGGTCTGTCATTGAGAATGCCACTTTTTGTGTAGATGGACAAAGGGCTTGTGCCTCCTGGACTCTCTTGAGCTAGTACATGTTCTGACCACTGCATAGTTTTATTAAAACTGAAGTTTAAAGTTTAGACATAAAAAATGTTATTCCTGCAGATGGCTGCCCATGTCTTTCTACTAGACCACAACAACCTTGGCACTTTTTATTCATTGATTAAGGCCAGAAGGGACAATGTTGTTATCCAGTTTGATTGTATGTAGATCACAGTCCATTTAAGTTCACTCAGTTACTCCCGTATTGAGCCCAATAATTTGTTTTAGAGTAATCTATATCTTCCAGAAAGAGATCCAGTCTTGATTTGAAGTCATCAAGAGAAGGAGAATCCACCACTTCCCTTAGTAGTTTGGTCCAGTGATTAATTACCCTCACTGTTACAAATGTGTGTCTAATTTGAATTTCTCTGTCTTCTAGCCATTGGTTCTTGCTATGAGTTTCTCCACAAGATTAGAAAGCCCTTTAATACCTGACATTTTCTCACTGTAGAGGCACTTATATGCTGTACTCAAGTCATTGCTCATTTTTTTAAGTAAATTACACAGATTAAGCTCTTCAAGTCCTTCACTGCAAGGCACTTTTCCCAACCTTTGAATATTTTTTGTGGCTGTTTTCTGAACTTTTCCACTTTTCAAGATCCCTTTCAAAATGTGAATGCCAGAATTGTATGCAATATATTATTACCAGTTTCATCGATGACATGTATAGAGGTTAAATCTACCTCGCTGCTCCTCTGTTTACACATCCAAGAATCTCATTTTCATTTTTGCCAGAGTGTCGCACTAGTAGCTTGTGTTGAATTATTAGCTGTGGCGCCTAAATTTTTTTCAGAGTCACATTATTCTAGGGTAACTCCTCACCCCAAATCTTCTGTAAATGAAACCAGCATTTGTTACTGATTTGACCTGGCATTTGTCTGTATTAAAACCTGTTTGTCTGAATGGTCCTAGCTTACTGTAACAGATTGTTCTGTATGACATAGGATACTGTATGCTAGCTAAAGAACCACCAAGGGATCTCATGCCTTGTTTTGTTTTATTGAGCCTCCCAAAATGGAGAGTTTGCTGCTTTAGTTATTTCTCAATAATGGAGCGGAAGATTTTTTAATTAGTTTTAAAGACTGATCAAGTTTCAAGCCTAAAAATACTTAAATTTCTGTTAACCAATCAGATCAGAGGCATGATAAATGACGTAAAATAGACTACTGTATTGAAAATAACCATAAGTATCCTCCTTCCCCAAAACACACATGTAAAAGAAATGACTCGAAGCCTCCAGAGTTGCAGGAAATGCCAGATATATAAGACTTAATTTCACCTCCCTGATCTATCCGCACTCAACCTTTACAAAGCCTGAATACTCGTCATGATTTTTAAAGCTGTAGGAATTTCACCCCTAAAGAGACACCCTTTGAAAGCAACGTCAATTGGTGCAAAACTGCTAGGAATTAAGGGACCTTTTTATTAGAATTATTCTATTTTATTAGAATTAGTGAATGGAAGTGAGGGATTATAATTATATTAACTTGAGACTGCTATGCAATAGGAACTTATACATATACAAGCTTTCCCAGGCAAGCTTGTTGTTGGATATTCAGTGCTGACAAATTCGAAGTAACATACACTGGAAAACATAATCCCAACTATACATATAAAATGATGTGGTCTAAACTAGTTATTAGCACACAAGAATGGAGTCATTGTGGATAGTTCTCTGAAAACATCTACTCAATGTGCAGTAGAGGTAAAAAAAGCTTAACTGAATTTTGGAAATCGTTAGGAAAGGCCAGATAATAAACACATATTACAACAGAAAATATTGTCTCTATATAAATCCAGGCTATTCCCACATCTTGAATGGTGCATGAAGATCTGGTTGCTATATCTCAAAAACGATATATTGGAATTGAAAAAAAAAAGAACAATGAAAATCATTAGAGGTATGGAACAGCTTCTATATGAGGAGAAATTAATAAGAATGGAGCTTTTCAGATTGGAGAAAAGTCAATCAACTAAGTGGGGATATGGATGAGAGCCATAAAATCATGGCCGGAGCAGAGAAAGTAAAAAGCAAGTGTTATTTATTCATAATACAAGAACTAAGAGGGGACACAAAATTAAATTAATAGGCAGCAGGTTTTAAAGAAACCTAAGGAAATATTCCTTCATACAACACACAGAGACAACCTGCGGAACTTCTTGACACAGGATGTTGTGAAGACCAAGACTTTAAGTGCACGTCTACACTGCATACTTATTTCAAAATAAGCTATTTTGGAAGAAACACTCCAAATTAGTTTATTTTGAAATAGCACGTCTACACTACAGCAAAGTGGACATTCTACCTCAATTTAGAGCCCCAGGAGGCACTGGGGAGTAATTACTTTGAATGGCCCTAGGGAGGAGCTATTTCAAAATAGCAGCAGTAGAGCATCCATACCACTGCTATACCAAAATAGCTATTTTGGAATAGGCATTATTCCTTGTGGAATGAGGTTTACAGAAGTCAGAATAAGCCATCTGTTATTTTGAATTTATTTCAAAATAATGGAATTGATGGGTAGACACTTGCATTGTTACTTCTGAATAACACTTGTTATTCCCAAATAACGCTGCTGTATAGACGCACCCTAAAAGGCCTCAACAAAGAACTATGTTCATGGAGAAGAAGTCCATCAATTGCTATTAGATGGAATGAGCAAGGAAGCAACACGATGCTCTGAAGTGTTCCTAGCCTCTATTGTCAGAAGCAGGGAATTGGTGACAGGTAGTGGATCACTTAGTAGTTGCCTGTTCTGTTCACTCCCTCTGGAACATCTGGAATTGGCCACTACTGAAAGACAGGATACGGGGATGAATAGGTCACTGATCTGACCCAGTATGACTGGTATTATGTGTCCTGAACTGTAAAACCCCAGCTATTCAGTCCTGGCCATTGTTTGTGTGGAGGCAGCTAATTGTAGCAAACTGTGCTGTTTGCTGTTGTGGACAAATATTCACTAATGCCCCTTTGACTGAGCAGCTAATCAAAACTTCAGTAGGGAGCTGAAATCGGTGGAAATCAGATACTACTTTGAAATTTTGTTTTATGTACAAAGTCCTGTATCTGAGAAACCAAAACGAAACAAATAGCAGGAAACAATTTATTTTGCTCACAGCACTAAGTACTCTCTTCAGCCTGCTCCCTAACACAAAAACCTCTCCTCAGGTTTCTTCCACAGTCAGCCACCATGGTTTCAGCTGCTCTCTTATTTCTCTCTCTAGTCTTTCTGGTCTGTTCTCAGTTCCTTTGCATTCTGTCTCCCCAACCATCTATCCAAAACAATACTCAACAAAACGTCCTGGGCAGGTTCACACACTCCCTCTGTCTATGGTGACCTTTATGCTTGCAGTTACATTAACTGAACTGTAAATTCACATCTGTCAAACTCTATTGAATAACAAGATTACACTCAGTTTATAACAGTATTACAAATCATGACGCCACATAGCCCATGGCAGTGCCCTTTAAAATCTATTTATAGTAGAAGCCATTTAACAATACAAATCATGATTGGCCATACTTTCAAAAGTGACCGGTTATTTTGGGGTGTCTCAGTTTTTGACAGTTCAACTTAATATCTTTAAAAGGACCTGACTTTCATAGAATGGGTGCTCATCAGTTCTAAAAAAATCAGCCCTCCTATTAAGGCATCTCAATCTCACCACTCACTTAAAAATACAGACAACTATTGCAGTACCCAAAGTGTGCAAAGATAGCTGTTTACCTGAGAAGTAACAGTCCAATTGAAAAAGTCCAAGAGAAAGTGAATTGAGTGGCAGACTGAATGCAGCATGCTCTGAATGAACCTTTGTTAATAAATTAGATGCCACTTCATATCCCTTTGTAATAATTTCTCTTTTTGAGCAGCTAGGCACCAGGGAGGGAAGTAGTTGCTTAGTAGTGAGATTAGAAAGCACCCAGACATTAAATATTTTTGTTTCTGCCTTAAGTGATAGCACAAGCTAAAGAGAACTACATGACAGTTGAAGGGGGAAAAAAAACAAAAAACCCTGACTGCAGAGGTAATTGGGATCTGGTGTAAATTGAAATTAATTAGGCTGGGGCATAATGTAGCTTAATATTACAATATAATTTACAATAAAATAAGGTATTCTCCATTGGAAGTAATAAATATATCAACACTCAGGGGTTTTGTGTTTATCCATAATTATGCTCAATCTAGATTGTAACTTCTGGTGCATTATTTGCAAGAAAATAACAAATAGTTTATGTGAGAAGATACTGTTAGCTCATCTGTTGATGTTAGCACAGGCCACAGTGAGTATAACACATTTTGTCAGTCATCCAGTGCAGGTTTAATGTGACATGAAATAAAATAGCAACCGCACACATCATTCCCTGCCACTCATTCTTAGTGAATGATGATTAATTTGCAATCGTTTCACCCTCAGTGCAGTAGTTCCACACAATAATGAGTTGCAGCCATCTGTCAGTTCAATATTATCCTTCGCTCTTATCCTGAAAGGAATGAGAAATGCAGACCTTCATGCCATACTTAATAAGATAACCTATCAAAAAACAGCCCACTTCTGTGCTTCTCTGTTATAACTTGGCATTTATTAATGCTAAGGTATTCTAGAGTCTTTCTATGACTAAGATTCAGCATTAGGACCATTGTAGATTTTCCTGAATGGTGTGTGCGGTGTAAGATTTTATTAAAGTGTTAAAGTAAATGTAATCAACATTTAATTAAAACAGAACACATTATTGAGCAATCAGAAAACTCTGTGAATAAGCAGCAAATTCTCTGCCAGGGGTTTCTTGGTTTACAGCAGTCTGTGATACATGTGTCACTGTGGCATGATGGAGGTACAACTCCAAAGGGGAGAGTGCACCGAGTGAGGGGGAAAAACTCAGATAAGAAAAGATTTCTATTTGGAAAAGCAATGCTGCAATGTGGGGCACAAACAGCAGGGCTTCTCAACATTTTGAGGTTGGTGACTCCTCATTTGAAATGAACTATTTTCACAACCCCTTAGGGTTAATAAAAGTGATCGTGATAAATAAAACAATCACTAATAAAAGTGTCAGTGATAGGCCTATTTAAATTGTGTGTATTTCAATAGGTTGGCAGCGAATCCTTAACCTTGCTGGAGATCAAACTACATTAGATGATCACAATGGTCACTTCTGACCGTAAAGTCTATAAGGATGTACAGGAAGTGGGGGAGTGAGATTTTCTTTGTATTAGTAATACAGGTTTGAATCCCTCAAGTCTCCACCCCACACTGCCTTCCAAGACACACTCCCACTCACCAGAATTATCTCCCTTTGGGTAAGAAATATTAACTTACTGTCTCTTGTTTAGGAATGTCACCAGTTAACCCTTACCTTACTGGATGATGCTTACCAATCTACTGGTCAGCCGGTGGTCTGGCTGACTTGGATCATGCCCTTGCTTGACACCTTACTGGAGCAGCCAATGGCATGGCAGGCTCAGCTGGACTGAAGTAGCCCCCCAGCTGCACTGTGGGCTGTGGCGTTCCTGCCCATTTGGAGCAGCACCCGCCTGTGGTGGGCCTGGCTTGGCTGCAGCAACCTATGGCATTGTCGGCCTAGCCTGGCTAGAACAGCCTCTTGCCTGGGGTCACCACACTGTGGGTCGCAGGGCCTCTCCAACCCAACTGGGCTGCAGTGGCCTCCTGTGCATGGGATCCCATTTATGCAGTTAACTGCTTAAATGTAATGTTTACCAGTTAGCTGATTAAATAGGATTTTACATCCCTAATCCAGTTGAGTAAAATCCTTCTCAAAACTCTACCATGTCCTTTGAACAACAGAGGCACTCTTTGTGCTTCAGTCTCTACTGACCTGATCAAACACTAACATGATGATCCATTATCATTATTGTTATTTTAAACAATATTTGTTCACACATTGACATTCTGTTGCTACAAGGAGTGAGCAGGTGTCTGCTAGTACCTCAATCTAGTTTTTAATATCATGGCCATCATCATAGCATCCAATCAGCTTGCAGATATGTAAATAATGGCCTACTCAGAAACCTTGTATTCTCCTGTCCAGACACAGGTAGAATTTTACAAAATATCTTTCTTTGTCTTCTGTTCTTTCTCTTTCCACATTGAGTGTGTTCCTTCTCCCAGACTCAATAAAAAGCCTGTTTTCCATAAGTTGTTTTGCGTTCATGTAAATGTCACTAGCACTAGGTTTTCTGGAATATGTCATTCCAGTAAAAGGTTTTAAAAGTCAACGGTGCAATTTTTTAAAGGAACACATCATTGTGAAGGATGTGTTGTCTGTCTGGGATTTGTTCCAAAGTCTACTGAAGATGGTGGAAGACTTTTCTTTGACCTCAATGGACTTTAGAATATGTACTTGAAGGATTGCTTTATGCCAGTAGTGCAGAGCAAATTCTGACTTTCTGTAATTGTATGCACACTAAAACTCTGTTCTTAGACCTAGTTAATGTGAAAACATTGTAGAAATGAATGCCTACTTGTAAACGGTCTGTATGAAATGAATAATAGATTTTTAAGGCTGGAAGAGCCTATTATGATGATCTAGTTTGACTTCCTGCATAGCTCCGGTAACAGAATTTCACCCAGTAATTATTGCATTGAGCCCATTTCTTATAGATGAACTAGAGCAGGCTTTTTAGGAAGACATCCAATCTTGATTTAAAGACATGAAGTGGTGGAGAATTCATCACACCTCTGGCTAAGTTGTTAAGATTTTTTGTGTTATTCTGATTCTCAGAGAACATATGTCTCTATCTCCCAGATACATCATAATCACCATGGTTAGCACATTTGTTAGCCTCTCATTAACAAATACTATCTGAGCGTAGATACTCAATTCTTCTGTCACTCTCCTGTAGATGCACTATCATAAGAACATAAGAACGGCCGTACTGGGTCAGACCAAAGGTCCATCTGGCCCAGTAGCTTGTCTGCCGACAGTGGCCAACGCCAAGTGCCCCAGAGGATGTGGACCAAAGACAGTGATCAAGCGATTTGTCTCATGCCATCCATCTCCAGCCTCTGACAAACAGAGGCCAGGGACACCATTTTTATCCCCTGGCTAATAGCCTTTTATGGACCTAACCTCCATTAATTTATCTAGCTTCTCTTTAAACTCTGTTATAGTCCTAGCCTTCACAGCCTCCTCTGGCAAGGAGTTCCACAGGTTGACTACACGCTGTGTGAAGAAGAACTTTCTTTTATTAGTTTTAAACCTGCTACCCATTAATTTCATTTGGTGTCCTCTAGTCCTTATATTATGGGAACTAATGAATAACTTTTCTTTATTCACTCTTTCCACACCACTCATGATTTTATATATCTCTATCATATCCCCCCTCAGTCTCCTCTTTTCCAAACTGAAAAGTCCCAGTCACTTTAGCCTTTCTTCACATGGGACCTGTTCCAAACCCCTAAACATTTTACTTTCCCTTTTCTGAACCCTTTCCAAGGCGAAAATATCTTTTTTGAGGTGAGGAGACCACATCTGTACACAGTATTCACGATGTGGATGTACTATAGTTTTATACAGGGGTAGTAAGATATTCCGTGTCTTATTTTCTATCCCTTTCTTAATAATTGCCTTTTTGACCATGGCAGCACACTGTGTAGAAATTTTCAGGAACTATCCACGATAACGCCAAGATTCTTCCACTCTACTCAGCGCTGGTTAGGCCTCAGTTGGAATATTGTGTCCAGTTCTGGGCACCACATTTCAAGAAAGAACATGACCTATGAAGGAAGGCTGAAAGAATTGGGTTTGTTTAGTTTAGAAAAAAGAAGATTGAGGGGGGATATGATAGCAGTTTTCAGGTCTCTAAAAGGATGTCATGAGGAGGAAGGAGAAAACGTGGCCTCTGAGGATAGAATAAGAAGCAATGGACTTAAACTGCAGCAAGGGAGGTTTAGGCTGGACATTAGGAAAAAGTTCCTAACTGTCAGGGTCAAACACTGGAATAAATTGCCCAGGGAGGTTGTGGAATCTCTATCTCTGGAGATATTTAAGAGTAGGTTAGATAAATATCTATCAGGGATGGTCTAGTAGTCAGTACTTGGTCCTGCCATGAGGACAGGGGACTGGACTCGATGACCTCTCGAGTTCCCTTCCAGTCCTAATATTCTATGATTCTATGATTCAGTTTCCAGGGTTGTTAATCCAGCATTTACTACTATATTTACTAATTTTAATAAAATAAGAATGTTTAGCTTCTGATTCAAGGCCTGAATATACATGGGTAGAGGTAGCATCAACTGCAAAGGGAGCAGATGTTGAAGAAGTTCTTTCTCAGGCCATGCCTACACAACACAGAAGATTGATGCTGCTGTGGTCAATTTTCCAGGGTTTGATTTAGGGGGTCTAGTAAAGACCTGCTAAATCAAACTCTGTTACTTCTTATGAGGAGCAAGAATACTAAGGGAAGCCAACAGGAGCATTTGCTCCCGTTGACTTTCCACTGTGCAGACGATAATTTAAGATGCGTTGACTCCCAGGGAATAAGAACAACCCAGGAAACTACAGACCGGTCAGTTTAACATCTGTCCCAGGGAAGATAATGGAGCAGGTAATTAAGGAAATCATATGCAAACACTTGGAAGGTAATAAAGTGATAGGGAATAGCCAGCATGGGTTTGTGAAGAACAAGTCATGCCAAACTAATCTGATAGCTTTCTTTGATAGGATAACAAGTCTTGTGGATAAGGGAGAAGCGGTGGATGTCATATACCTAGACTTTAGTAAGGCATTTGATACGGTCTCGCATGATATTCTTTTTGATAAACTAGGCAAATATAACTTAGATAGGGCCACGATAAGGTGGGTGCATAATTGGCTGGATAACCGTAGTCAGAGAGTTGTTGTTAACGGTGCTAAATCCTGCTGGAAAGGGATAACAAGTGGAGTTCCGCAAGGGTCTGTTTTGGGACCCGTACTGTTCAATATCTTCATCAATGATGTAGATATTGGGATAGAGAGTATGCTTATTAAGTTTGCAGATGATACCAAACTGGGTGGGGTTGCAACTTCTTTGGAGGATAGGGACATAATTCAAAATGACCTTAGCAAGTTAGAGAAATGGTCAGAGGTAAACAGGATGAGGTTTAATAAAGAGAAATGCAAAGTGCTCTACTTAGGAAGGAACAATCAGTTCCATACATACAAGATGGGAAGCGACTGTCTAGGAAGGAGCATGGCGGAAAGGGATCTAGGGGTCATAGTGGACCACAAGTTGAATATGAGTCAACAGTGTGATACTGTTGCAAAAAAAGCAAATATGATTCTAGGTTGTATCAACAGGTGTGTTGTAAGCAAAACTCGTGAAGTCATTCTGCCGCTCTACTCTGCATTAGTTAGGCCTCAGCTGGAGTATTGTGTCCAGTTCTGGGCGCCACATTTCAAGAAAGATGAAGAGAAATTGGAAAGGGTACAGAGAAGAGCGACAAGAATGATTAAAGGTCTAGAGAACATGACCTATGAAGCCAGGCTTCATGAACTGGGCTTGTTTAGTTTGGAAAAAAGAAGATTAAGGGGGGACATGATAGCGGTTTTCAAATATCTAAAAGGGTGTCACAAGGAGGAAGGAGAAAATTTGTTCCTCTTGGTTTCTGAGGACAGGACAAGGAGTAATGGGCTTAAAGTGCAGCAGGGGAGGTTTAGATTGGACATTAGGAAAAAATTCCTAACTGTCAGGGTGGTCAAATATTGGAATAAATTGCCAAGGGAGGTGGTGGAATCTCCCTCTCTGGAGATATTTAAGAACAGGTTAGATAGACATCTGTCAGGGATGGTGTAGACGGAGCTTGGTCCTGCCTTGAGGGCGGGGGGCTGGACTCGATGACCTCTTGATGTCCCTTCCAGTCCTATGATTCCATGATCTACGTAATTAACATATCTGGAGCTGTGTATCTTAAGTCAACTTTTGACTCTAGCATAGACTGTCTTAGGAAACCCACTTCTTGTTGGCAATGTCTTTTAATAGGCGTCTATGCATTCTATCAATGTGTGAATTTACTTGCGTGGAGATACTTCTACCATTAGCTGAAATGCATTTTCAAGTATTTGGTCATCCCATCCTTCTACAGGTGCCTGACTGCCTGCTTTCAGGTACATTTGAATTTCCTGTTGAGGAATGTTGTGCTAAGTCACTGTAACTCATTAAAAATAATATAAAACTGAAATGCCCACATAAATGACAGTTTTTGTCTGAAGCTGCCTAGGAGAGAGTTGCCCAGTTACCTTAGCTCTTGTGCTGGGGCTTAGTCACATGTTTCAGAAAGCTAAAAATTAAAAAAAAAACTTAATTGGAAAGTGGGCTCCAGCATTACCAGCCCACGCAAATGCATATTAATGCCAGCTGCCAATACTGGTCAGGGTCTGCTGTTCAATAACTGACAAATCTGACTGCTTTGACTCTTGAAGTTGGTATAATGTCACAGGTGTCAGAGGCAAACAAAAGACATGGCAGGAAGAGGCTGCAGAAATGAGTACAGCTCACAATACTTTGAATGTTGGCTGAACTTAGAATCCTCAGACTGTCAACAATAAACTTTAGTTATTGTCTGAGATTGTTTATCAATCTAGCATGACTGGGCACTTCTGTTGTTTGCAACAGCAAACTACATGGTATCTGTAGACCTAAAATTAATAACATGGATAATTACTGCATGGTTCTCAATTTTGGATTTAACAACAAGAAGGAAACAAACACAAAATGTTTCGGTTTTTTAATGGGTTTCTGAATCGCATTTCTCTCATAACTTGTGCCGGTCTCTGTTCCCACTCCCTGTTCCTGGTTCTTTTCCTTCCTGCTGCTTTTTCTTTTTTCTAGCATTGTCTTTCTTCTGATTGTAGCATTGCATGGCAGCAACCTGCTGATTTTTCAATGGCTTCCAACAGCATTTATTATCCAGCACTCTTCTTCAATCAGTGTAGCTTCAGAGGCTCTATGCACTCAGGGGTGCTTAGATAATGGGTTACAATCAAAGACATTAGAAAACTGTGCTCTGCACTGTTTTCTGGTGTGTGTTTGTGCAGCTGGCTTTAAAGGCAAAGAGTCACATAATAATGCTAAAACTTCACATTTTAACAGGGCCTGCCATTCAAGGATCTCAAAACAAATTAATGAATTAAGCCCCTCAGCACTCTTTGTGATTTAAGCCACCACACTCCAGAGAGATACCTAATTCCTTTCATTTTGCAGATAAGGGGCTGAGACATTAAAGTGTTTTTCCTGATGTGTGGGGACACTTTGAAATTGTGTCTTATCCAAAGTCACACAGCAAGCCTGTAAGAAAACAGGACCCCTATCTTTTGGCTTCCTTACGTTTATTACAAAAGTCAATTTCAGAACCATCCAAATTATACTGTTACATCTGAGCCGGGGGGGAATTCCCGGCATGCAATGCCTTTGATCTATGGACAATCACAAACCTCACGGAAGTTGATGGTGATGATAACCACCTTCTTTTGAGTCTGAATGAGGGAGCAATTAAATGCCCTTTTGTTAAGTAATAGCTAAGAAACAAAAGCCACCTCCTATATCATAGACTAGCATAATGAGGCTGGAGTAGGAGTTGAGCCATATAGTATGATGAACTTTTCCTGGGTTCTGAATTCAAATTCAAATGGATATTATTTGGAGCTGAGTGTGCCTGAATGAGATGCAGAGAGCAAAGGCAGCAGTAAATGCAAGGGGACAGCAAGAGAGGCACTGCTTATGTGGCTCGGAGAGAGATCTTTTTGGACTGAGTGCTTGCTGGAATGAGGCTTGGACAAGCGAGCAAAGAAACTGTCTCCTTTTCTTTGATTCCTGCTGTGTTCAGAGAGACCAGACATTTTGTACATTCCTTGTAAAAAACAACAGCAACAGGCTAGCATCAAAGAAACACCTGACACTATTACCATTTTCTCTCCCTAATAGAAACATCCTATAAGGCCCCAAAACTGGCTAACCATTGAGCTAATGATATATTTCCCCAAACATGGGTAATTTGTGGTTCTAAAGGATTACTTTTAAGAGCATGAAAGCTGCCTATACTAAATTTTGTCCATGTCTTAGGGTATGTCTACACTACAGAGTTAGTTCGAACTAACTTCCATAGGCGCTACACTAGCGCTCCGCTAGTTCGAACTTAATTCGAACTAGCGGAGCGCTTAGTTCGAACTAGGTAATCCTCATTTTACGAGGATTAAGCCTAGTTCGAATTAACTAGTTCGAATTAAGGGGTGTGTAGCCCCTTAATTCGAACTAGTGGGAGGCTAGCCCTCCCCAGGTTTCCCTGGTGGCCACTCTGGCCAACACCAGGGAAACTCTATTGCCCCCCTCCCGGCCCCGGACCCCTTAAAGGGGCACGGGCTGGCTACGGTGCCCGTGCCAGGTGCAAGCCTGCCAGCACCCAGCCAGCATACCCTGCACCTGGCACGGATCGAGCCAGCCACCCGATGCCCCCCAGCCCTCTCCCTCTTCCCAGGACCAGGCTGGTGGCTCCCGGGAGCTTGCCCGGGACCGCAAGAGGCGGGCACCCGCCTGGGCTAGTGCGGACATCGTGGATTTGGTCCACGATCTCCATACTAGGCACAGGAAAGTGGCCATCTAGGGCAGAAGAGCTGCCAGCCTGGCCACCCAGGAGCAGGAGTGCATGAAAATCAAGGGGGTCCACTGAGACCCCCGACCCTGAGCCCTGAGCTTACAATGGCCGTCCTGGGTCAGACCAAAGGTCCATCTAGCCCAGTAGCCTGTCTGCCGACAGCGGCCAACCCTAGGGACCTTGGAGGGGATGGACCGAAGACAGTGACCAAGCCATTTGTCACGTGCCATCCCTCTCCAGCCTTCCACAAACCTTGGGCAGGGACACCACTCCTACCCCCTGGCTAATAGCACTCCATGGACCCAACCTCCATGACTTGATCTCACATACCTTTAAACTCTGTTCCAGTTCTAGCCTTCACAGCCTCCTGCAGCAAGGAGTTTCACAGGTTGACTCTTTGCTTTGTGAAGAACAACTTTCTGTTACTAGTTTGAAGCCTGCTACCCATTCCTTTCCTTTGGTGTCCTCTAGTCCTTCTTTATGGGAACTAACGAAGAACTTTTCTGTATGCACCCTCTCCACCCAACTCCTGCTTTTAGAGACCTCTATCCTGTCCCCCCTCCGTCTCCTCTTTTCTAAGCTAAAAAGTCCCAGTCTCTTTAGCCTCTCTTCATATGGGACCTGTTCCCAACCCCTGATCATTGTAGTTGCCCTCCCCTCTCCCAGCCTCTCTCTTCCCCTCTCCCACCTCCTTTTCCCAGTCTCCCCCAGTTTTGTTCAATAAAGACAGATTCCATTTTTGAACACAATTGTTCTTTATTTTGTACATCAAGAAAAGGGGCTAGGGAAGGGTAAGTGGAAGGAGGTGAGGGAGGAATGGGGTACGCGCCCCCGATGGGGAGGACTGGGCTGGCTCTGCGGGCTTCTGGGGGTGGAAGCTCTCCTGCAGCCCCCCAATTGCCCCTTCTCCCCAGATGGCAGCCTGCGGCAAGTGTAGCCGGGCTGATGGCCGAGTGCTGTGATGTGCCCAGTGTGGGCACTCCGGGCACTCCAAGCCAGGACTGGTTTGCAAGTGGGGCACCACTGAGAACTGTCTGTCCGGGGTGGGGGTCGGGTCCCTTTAAGCGCAGCCCTCGGCTAGCCCGAGACAGCATCTCCACGCTCTAAGTCCTCCTCTGATGCCCTGCCGGCACTGCTTCTGGCCATCCTTAAGCCCGGTTCAGGGTCCACTTAATGTGGCAAAACGCTAATTCGAACTAGTTTTTAGTTCTAGACGTGTTAGTTTGAATTAGCGCTGTAGTGTAGACATACCCTTAGTTAATAAGGCCATTGTGATAGAAATGTAGCTGTGTTAGCCTGGTGTAGCTGAAACAAAAATCAGGACTATAAGAACATAAGAACGGCCATACTGGGTCAGACCAAAGGTCCATCTAGCCCAGTATCCTGTCTACTGACAGTGGCCAGCACCTGGTGCCCCAGAGAGGGTGGATCGAAGACAATGATCAAGCGATTTGTCTCCTGCCATCCCTCTCCAGCCTCTGACAAACAGAGTCCAAGGACACCATTTTATCCCCTGGCTAATAGCCTTTTATGGACCTAACCTCCATGAAATTATCTAGCTTCTCTTTAAACTCTATTAGGGTATGTCTACACTACCCTCCTATTTTGAAATAGAAGGGTAATGTAGGCATACCGCAATTGCAAATGAAGCCCGGGATTTGAATTTCCCGGGCTTCATTTGCATAAGCCGGGTGCTGCCATTTTTAAATCCCGGCTCGTTCGAACCCCGTGCCGCGCGGCTACACGCGGCACGAACTAGGTAGTTCGAACTAGGCTTCCTAGTTCGAACTACCGTTACTCCTTGTGGAATGAGGAGTAACGGTAGTTCGAACTAGGAAGCCTAGTTCGAACTACCTAGTTCATGTTGCGTGTAGCCGTGTGGCACGGGGTTCGAACCAGCCGGGATTTAAAAATGGCGGCGCCCGGCTTATGCAAATGAAGCCCGGGAAATTCAAATCCCGGGCTTCATTTGCAATTGCGGTATGCCTACATTACCCCGCTAGTTCGAACTAGCGGGGTAGTGTAGACATACCCTTATAGTCCTAGCCTTCACAGCCTCCTCTGGCAAGGAGCACTTTGTAGCACTTTAAAGACTAACAAGATGGTTTATTAGGTGATGAGCTTTTGTGGGCCCAGACCCACTACCTCAGATCAAATAGTGGAAGAAAATTGGCACAACCATATATATCAAAGGATACAATCAAAGAAATGAACACATATGAAAAGGACAAATCAAATTTCAGAACAGAAGGGGGATGAGGGTGGGAGGTAAATGTCTGTGAGCTAATGATATTAGAGGTGATAATTGGGGAAGCTATCTTTGTAATGGGTAAGATAATTAATGTCTTTGTTTAGACCTAGGTGTAAAGTGTCGAATTTAAGCATGAATGACAGTTCAGAGGATTATAAGGCCATGGGTACGCTAGGGGACAAAGTCGAACTAAGATAGGCAACTGCAGCTACATGAATAGCAGAGCTGGATTTGACGTACCTTCATTTGAATTTCCGTGGCTTCATTACTGCAGGAGCTTCTTCCATCAACTTCCCTTATTCCTCGCAACCCAGTGGAGTACCAGCATTGATGGGGATATGATCAGTGGTCAGTTTATCAGGTCTTAACTACACCTGTTGAATGGAACCGTTGGAGATTAATCTCCACAGTGTCGATATCCCAGTTAATGGAGACAAGACCTACGAAAACCCAAGGTTAAACACTTTAACTTAGTGAAGAGAGATTAACATTAATTACTGTTATGAGTTTTCAAATGTTCACCCTACAGTATTCTATATATGAACTGATATGACTAAGACAAATAATAGCCCAGTTACGGTATTTTTAATATTATTTCCCTAATGCAAGCACTATCCTCCAGTACCTAGTAAAAACAACCTGGCCAGCAAGTTTTCTGTTTATATTGACGGGTGTTTTCTCACTGCTTAGGTACAGTTTCCAGAAGGCTATAATTCTAAGAACGACATCATTCTTAATAATCAGCGTTTACAAAATATATTATGTCTTTGTTGGGACGTTGTGCCTTTGGATTTGGCAGCCATGATGGAGGAGCACTCTGATTTGTTGGTACATGACTGGGGGCTTTTAGATACTTATTTTTGTAGGTAGATCCAGTTGAGACATCAGGTTTGTGGATTCATCTCTACTCAAACCCATACACTGTTCTGATTACAACATTTTCAGAAGGTCTGAAACATATCCCACTGGAATTAATGACAGAGTAAAACATTCTGAGATCAGCTAATAAAAAGATGGTATTATTATTTCCATTGCCTTTAGCTGGAGTTGAAGGGGAACCTAAATGACCATAAGCAGCTTGAAAGTATGTTTCTATGTCCTCAGGGAAGAATAATTCTGCTCAACAGCTATTACATCATAATATAACAATCTCCCATCTCTGAAACTTATAGCTCAAGTCTCCATATTCAGCCTATATTAACACATTAGTAATTAAAACTTTCAGTAACTGGAATGGATTCATAGAAGTCTTTTCTGTGCCATTTTAACAGTAGTAGCAATGGTGATGAAGATGGATCTCCAACAGCTTTTAGGATGCGTCTAGACTGGCGTGATTTTGCACAAAAGTGGCTGCTTTTGCGCACAATCTTGCTGCCTGTCTACACTGGCCGCAAGTATTTGCGCAAGAACACTGACTTTGTAATGTACAAAATCAGTGGTTCTTGCGCAAATACTCTGATGCTCCCACTCAGGGATAAGCCCTCTTGTGCAAGTATTCTTGCGCAAGAGGGCCAGTGTAGACAGCCATGTTAATTTCTTGCGCAAGAAAGCTCGATGGCTAAAATCTTTTGCACAAAGGCACATGCCAGTATAGACGCTCTCTTGCGCAAATACTTTTAACAGAAAAACTTTTCCGGTAAAAGTATTTGCTCAAAATCATGCCAGTCTAGATGCAGCCTTTCTGTCTAAAACATGATGGGATTTGTCAGATCTCAGAACTCCTAGTCACCAATTCAGCTCATTTTCACTATCATTTTGTTCTTTCACTTTCTTTTATTTTTCCTCATTTCTTAATAAAATGTTTTGGCTTGTGGCCCAGATTCTCTGCATAGCATGCTGGGGATGAACTTCAAGGGTTACCATATTTGAACTTTCAAAGAAGAGGACACTCTTGAGAGAATATTTAGCAGAAAGGCATGATTGCCATTCAGCCCATCAAGAATCAAATGATTGGCTCTCCATTACTAATACAGTAAAACTCCAATAGTCCGGCATCCAATAGTCCGGCACTCCTGATAGTCTGGCATCAAAATGGCAAGAGCCTAATGAGTGAGCTTCAGCAAAAAATGAGTCACAAGGTAACAGCGGCAGCAGCTGAACTGAGCAAAAAGGGTAAAAAAGGCTTAAAAAAACTAAAACATTACAGTATACTGTATACAGTATGTACAATAAAAATGGTTAAAACACTTTATATACAGTGTATGCAGTATATATATAACTTGCTTCTAGTACCTTCTGATAGTCCAACATATTTGATAATCCGGCACCACCTAAATCCCATAGATTCCAGATTATTGAAAGTCTACTGTACTCACTTGATGCCATTGTCAATGCAGTTTAGAGAAGCCTGCAAAACAAAACAGGCTAAACTGTGTCAGCTAAAACAAAACAGAGTACATTATACTTGACATTCTCCTTGTGTGGGGGACCGTTTGAGAGTGGGGCAGAAGCCAGCTATGCTAGGTGGCCCAAAGGGCATGGAGGAGGCACCAAGATGGATCTAATGATGCTAAGGAGAGCTTAAACTACATCTGTGTAATAGAGAAAAGTGCAACCAAGCAGACTAGAATTATCTAAAATATACTATTTTGCCCTAAGGTTGGTTTTTCTGTTACCTAGTCTCATTCTGAGATAAAACACAAATCTTACCGTGCGTGTATCTGACATATAATTTCATCCAGAGTCTAAGAAGTAAATGTCAGGAAGCTTCTGAGATTTTCCAGGCAAGATTTAAAGGAAGATATTTTCCAGAGTAGATCTACATCCTTGGCAAACAGCACACAGCTGCTTAAGGTACCTTTTCATGTTACTATTCATCTCCTCTCCTGATGGGCTATATGGCTATTATGCCTTTCAGCAAAATATTTATTTTGCATCTGTAATCACATCTGTGAGGACATTACCCAGAAGATAATATTTTGGATGACACATATGGCTGTCTTTAATTAAATGTAAATAGTCATCTAAGCCTGCAGTGCTCTCTAGTTTTTAAGCTTTCTCCTTTGCCCCAGTGCTCTTCTTATTCCTATGCATATATCATCACATATAAAAAAATAAATCTGCAAGTACAATAGTAAAGCTAGTTGCGTAATTTTCTAAAGTTCAGTGTCTCTAACCATTGCTAGTACCGACTTGATTTTCATAGTAAATTAAGGAATCCTTCAAGCGCTGCAACAGGGACAGATTGCCCTTTTCTTTTTTATTAAGAAACTGGAAGACTTACCTGGCATTGCTCAGGTTGGGGGTGTGGGGAGTCCAGGAATCAGGGCAGGGGATGGGGGCGGAGGCTCAGGGCAGGAGGCTCGGAGTTTGGGGGGTTCAGGAGTCAGGGTTGGGCATTAGGTGAGGCTCAGGATGGGGGGCTGAAGGTGTGGGGGGGGGTGGAAGAGTCAGGTTTGGGTGGGGGCTCAGGCAGGGGTGGATGTGCAGGAGGTTGGGAGGTGGGGGGGGGGGGTTGAGAGGAGGTGGTGGAGGGCTCATGGCAGGAAGTGGGAGAGCCGGAACCTTCTCCTCAGGGCCAGCCCAAGGTGGCAGAGGCCACACAGCCCAACCACTGGCTTCTCTTAGGGGCTGGTCCAGGATGGGGGGGGGGGGGAGGGGCTGTGACTCAGCTGGTGGCTGCTTCCCAGGGCAGTCCAGGGTGGTGTGGGCTGTGCTTCCAATCAGCAGTTGCTCCCCAGGACTGCAGCACTTGCAGCCTCCTTTGGTCATTTGTGAGTATAACTCTCTGCTACCACAACTCTCCCTTTCCATTTCATGAGGATACGTCACATTTCACACACATCCCATTGTCTTGGCACAACCAAACGCTGACCTGGCGTTAAGTGATGATAAAAGGAAGCTGCCTGCCAAATTTGGTGGTCCTAGCTCTTAGGAGTAGTCCTTGAACAAATGAACTCACAGATGGACAGACACACACACAGACAGGCACACACGCTCTCTCAAATATGTAATAGATCAGTATGAGAACAGCTGTCACCTGTATCAACGCCATGATGCCTGGCATGAGGTAAATTTGTCAGTAATGGAGTAACTCTCTTACTTTGATAGTTTTTTTGCTATAGTTAGTTCCTTTCCCTAGCATGAGGTTTCCTGTAATCCTCACCCTAACTAGAAATGTTGATTGTGTTCTCTATGGCAGTGGTTCCCAATCTTTTTGATACTGGGGACCAGTAAACCCATTCACAAGCTTTTGGAGGACTGGTAACATTTATTTGCATATTTGTATATTCATTAAGCAAATGATGAATATGTAAATAAATTGTGTTGCTTGCCCTACCTGTCTGGTGGGTTGTTCCACCCCCCCCCCACCTCTTCCTGGCCCCAATCCCAGATACTTTATCAGCCAGCTACGGCTCCGCTAGCCGGGCACTCTGCGTCGGTGCGCATGGTGCCAGGCGGGTTGTTCCACCCCCTTCTCCCCCCGTCCCCAATCCCGGTTGCTTTATCAGCCAGTGCCAGCTCCCCCGGCTGTGTCTGGCGCTCGGCGTTTTGTATCAGTGCGCCCGGCACCGGCCTTCTCCCTGAGTCCTAGCGCCAACCAGATCTAGCCCCACTGCCCGGGACCATGCTTGGCAGAGAGGCCGCGGTGGCAGGCTCTCTCCCAAGAGGGCTGCGACGCCGCGCTTGGCTATCCCGTCACACAAATTAATAGGATCATTGCCAATAATTTTTCTAAGGACAGGTATTTTTTTTCTAAGGACCAGTACTGTGCCATGGTCCACACTTGGGGAAATGCTGCTCTATGGAAATGGAGTAGGTGGTATTGATCACTAAATGGCAAAGGGATGAATTGTTGAAAAATAGTAATGCTCTTAGTTTCTATAAGATTGTATGACTAGAAGACACTATTTTCCCATAGCAAATCCTATCAAATACAGTACATTTCGTTAGCTGAAACATTCCCTTTCACTTTAATACTACATATGCATTGATGGCTCCCTTGTTAGATTTTCATGGTTTAAAAGTACAGATTTCAGCTGTCTGAGTAATCTTTTATGGCTTAAATTGCTGTCACTGGAGAGTGCATTAAGGGCAGCAAGTGTTCACAGTGTTAGTTTTACAATTTCTCTTAAACCATGAACAGGCTGATTCTCGCTAGCTTTCAAAGGGTTTTTATACTTCCCATTTAATCCTAACCCTCTTTTTGCTGTAAACATGAATATAATTAAAAAGGGTCAGAAAACTGTCAACAAAATTTGCAGGAAGGGTTGGCTGAAATATGGATTTTGTAAAAACAATTTGTTACAGAAAATCTCAATTTTGACAATGTTTTTATTTTTATTTTTTTTTGGAACAAGAAAGAAATTTGGGGGGCAATGTTTTTTGTTGTTTTTTGCATTTTTGCTGTTTTTCATTTTTATATTACAAGAAAATGTCTTTGCTAGTTTCCCGCCAGTTAAAATGTAAAAATGAAATAATTATTTTTTTCTCTGCAGGTAACTTTTATAAAATTGTCTTATTGGTAAAAATTAGAAAAAAATCAAAATGAAGAAATGTAGGGGTTTTTTCTTCACTGTCTACATTTTTTGTCTTTTGCTGTGAAAAATTGATTTCTTGATGGGAAAATTCATATGGAAATTTTTCCTGTGAGAAATTCTGATAGGAGATGCTCAGGCTACGTCTGCAGTATGGGGTTTTTCTGGAATACCCTGCATCCAGGGAACATGTCTGCTCTTCCACTTTTTTTATGGAACAGCAGATGTGCTCTTTTGAAAGCCCTGCCTTCCTCCTTCCACGAGCTAGAAGGACTCTTCCGAAAGAGGAGGCTTTTCCAAAATGTGGCCCAGTGTAGACTATTTTTTCTTAGGGTGTGTCTAGACTACTGAGTTTTGTCGACAAAAGTGGACTTTTGTCGACAAAACTATACCAGTGTCTACACTACCGCTGAGTTCTGTCGACATAACGTCAACAGAACTCAGCAGTTTTGTCGACGCTGGTAAACCTCATTTTACGAGGCATAACACCTTCTGTCGACAGAGTTCTGTCGACAGAAGGTGTTATTGCCTGTAGGGTTGCGTCTAGACTACAGGGTTCTGTCGACAAAGCAGCTTGCTTTGTCGACAGAACTCAATGTGTCTGGACGCTCTTTGTCGACAGAAGTTTTGTCGACAGATACTGTTGACAAAACTTCTGTCGACAAAACCCGGTAGTCTAGACGTACCCTTACACTATATAACAACATAAGAACAGCCATACAGGATCAGACCAAAGGTCCATCTAGCCCAATATCCTGTCTTCTAATAGTGGCCAATGAAAGTGTCCCAGAGAGAGTGAACAGAATGAGCCAAAGCTCCTAAATTACTTAATTTTGAAAATTGTATCCTTATATTCTTTATTCTACAACAGCTCATCGGTGTTGTCATTTTATTATTTTTGCCAACACCTGTATAATATATACTTTCTTTTCAACCATCAGTACAGATTTCCATTGTTGCAATTCAGGGTAGCTGGCAATAAAATATAAGGCTTGGACAAAATATTCTTTAGTATCAGTGCCTTCAATATTCTGCTACATTAGTTCTCAAAATGGAAAATGTGCGATGGCTAACATAGGAATTAGTTTCGATATATGCAATTAATAACCAGATATGGCAAATTTTGTTTGAAATCTGCCTATATTGTGGGGTGGAGGGAGGAATTCTATTTCATTTTTAAGGCTTATTTAAACCCACCTCCCCACTTCAATTGATTTAATCTTTTCTAACTTTGTTTTTTTGGCATGGATATATACCCTTCTCTTTTGAATAAGAGGAGGTATATTCAATTATTTGAAAGAGGTTCCTCTTTTGTGGTAAACGAAAATATCAACTAATCCTCTCTCTTTCTAAGGTGCTGCAGGACCATTCAATGTTTTTTAATTTTTTTTCTAAGAGCAGTTAATGTTACTGTTGGAGATCTATGAAACTCTCTAAAATGAAGGGGGTTTGTGAAAAATGATAAACTTTTTACTAAGTTCATCTAATGTAAAGCTGACAAACTCCTACATTTTTGCATCCAAAATGCTAAAATACTTGGTACAATCTCAGTAAACCTTGATAGGGTCTCAATGAATGTGGGAAATTGGATGCACAGGTAGGAATTCTCTTGTCTAGAAATCTCTAGTTCAGCAACATCTGTGGCCCAGCAGAAGTTTGGTGGCCAACGGCCAAGGTCAATGGCAGGGCTGGGAGTGGGGCTGGGCCTGGGGAGTGTAGTGAGCAGCTGGATCTGGTGGCAGGACCAGGGAACACAGGCAGCTGGGAGGGGAGCTTGGCAGCTGCGAGAGCCTGGAGGCTGGCAGCAGAGGGCCAGGATTGACCCTTCCTTTCCCCCCCACCCCACCGGTTCTGCAAACTCTGGCCCTGAGGGTGCCGGACCAAGGAGTTCCAATCTGTAGTCCCTTTTTATTACTGTAATCTCTATTCTGATTGTTAGAAATCTCTTTGGACTCCTCTAGCTTTTCAACACTAACTACTGACATGACCTTCTGAAACATACCTGAGGCTGTATGTATGAAGGCGTCAGGAGAGAAGGCTAATTTTAAAAATCTATATTTACTTCACTTTGTTATAGTTCCTGACCTTTCCAAATAGTCAAGCACCACTCTCACTTGTGACAATAGTGAAACACTCCAATAAAATGTGAACATAATGTTTTTTTTCTCAATGCCTATTCCATCACACACATCTTTTGTTCCCCTTTCTTCAATCACTGCTCATTTTTGTTTTGTGTACAGTCCATTTCAAAACTGGTTAGTGACAGTACAATGATAACTGACCTTTTCCTTGAAGCCATTATCTTACAATAGAAAGATACAACTTTAATCTACTGCTGTTCTGCACAGAACGTTGGCACTTTTGCTTTAGAAAATAGGAAGTAAATGTAATTCTTAACATTATTGGAAAACTCTTTTGCAATAAGCATGCCTTTCACATTTTACACATTTTAAACCTCTAGTGGTATGGTTTTATGAATTTGTTTTCAAATGTCTTCAAATTTGCTTGTTTTTAAGGAACAAATTCCTTAACAATTAGAAAAGTGGATGTTTTGCTGTATGCAGAGCTACCTTATTAATTACTATTGTTTGTATTCCAGTAATCTCTACCAAATCCAGCAGAGATAAGACGACTCATGGTCCCTTCCTTGAAGAGTTTACAAACTAAATGGACAATTGTTACATCCATTTTATATATGGTGAACTGAGACACAGAGGCTAAGTTACTTGCCAAAGATCACACAAAGAGCCTGTGGCAGAACCAAAAATATCATCCTTATCTCTTAAACCCCAATCTGATTCTTTAATCACATTATGATCATCCTTGCTCTTTTATCTCTGTGATTACAGATGCCTAAGGAGTAGATTCATAATGTGGAAACCTCAGCAGTTCTGATTTAGGTATTTATTTGTACTTCTGAGTATTTGACTGAGCCTAATCCTTGATCTCTCACTTTCTAAAACAACTATGGTGGATATCTCACAAGAACAGGCTTTTAGCAGTATATTTCTGTTTTCACTTCCAGCTGCAGACAAGTCTAAAAGAGCATGAAAATGAAACATAATGTGGAGAGGAAAGTTAACTGAAATGTTCCCAGTCTAGTTTGGATTTTTGGTGAAGCTCAGGTTGATTTTTCTAGCAAAATTATTTTTCCACCCTTTGCTTCAGCTATATCAATAGAATTAAAACACACACAAAAAATTTATCAGTTTGTACATAGAAAATCTCTGGCAAACAGTGTTCTAACAATGTCTGAGTGATCATAGCGCCTGTTTGTGAATGTCATATAGGGTATGTATAAAACTGTATATTTATTTTATAAATCCATGTGCAATATATAAATGCAGAATAGTCAGATTTGGCAGGAGAAAAGGCAAAGCACTTTCCTTAACAACACACTTAGTTCACTTAGTTGGCCCTTGCTTCTGGAAATATTTAGTTTACACTGGGCATGCTTGGGTGTACAGTGCAAGTATATGCTGTTAACTGACATGGTTATGCACTAGGCTGGTAGGCTGTCTATTACTACATTTGCCTGACACCTCCAATTAGAAGATCTTTTCCATTTGCTTATATCTTTGTCAAACTTCAATTGTTGTTGCTGAAATTTTCCATGCCAGATGTCTGCCTAAGAATGAACTTTGTTTGTTCAGAAGCTTCAGAGGGGTAGACGAATTAGTCTGTAACTGGAAAAACGTAAAAAACAACGAATAGTCTAGCAGCACCTTAAAGACTATCAAACATGTTGATGGTATCCTGAGCTTTCGTGGGCACAACCCTCTTCTTCAGATGAATGGAGTTATTAAAGGTCCAGTTCCAAAATAAATAGGGGATGAGGGAGAGAAGAAAAAAGGATAAAAGGGGGGGGGGGAGTCAGTGTTCATGCTACATGAAGCTCAGAGAGAAGGAGCAAATTGTTCTTAAGTACCCATTGTTTGGTTTTTCAAGTCATTAGGACAGTGGTTTTTAACCTGGGGTGCACGCACCCCTGGGCGTGCAAGATACCCTTTCTGGGAGTCTGAGATATGTCAGATTCTTATGCTACATCTTAGGTTTAAAGAACTGACCTACTTCAACGATTTTTAATAAGGGGTGCGAGAACATATTTTGAGAACCAAAGGGGTGCAGGCTGCAGTAAGGTTAAGAACCACTGCATTAGGATATGGAAGGTGGTGTGCTAGTCAGGTAATGTCTTTATTCATACCTTTGTGATGGTCCCATAACTGTAAATGAAGTTAAGTTCCAAGGCTTTCCTGTGTATTCGATTTGTGGTATTGGCCTGGAACAACACACATTGGAGATCTATTAATTTGTGCCCAAGCAGGTTAAAGTGTTCTCCAACAGGTTTCTGTGTTGCCTTTTTAGATATCTTATTTGTGTCCATTAATTCTTTCCCATAGAGACTATCCAGTTTGACCAATATACATGACAATGTATTGCTGACATTTGATGGCATAGATCACATCAGTGGATGTGCAGTTAAATGAGCCCCTGATGTAGTGGCTGATGTGGTTGAGTCCAATGATGAAATTGCTTGGGTAGATGTGTGGACAGAGTCGGCACCGGGGCTGATTGCAGGGGTGGGTTCCTGGATGGTTATGACGGAGGTGTGCTGCATGGTTACTGGAAAGAATTTGTTTGAGGTTAGTGGGTTGTCTCTAGGTGAGGATTAGCATGTCCCCCAAGGCCTGTGAGAATGAGAGGGTCATTTTCCAGGATAGGTTGTAGACTCTTGATAATGCATTGGAGGGATTTAAGTTGTGGGCTGTAGGTGATAACAAGTGGTATTCTATTGTTTTCTCTTCTTGGCCTATCTTGAAGTGATTCATGTCTGGGTACTCTTCTGGCTCTGTTGATCTGTTTTTTCACTTCTCTAGGTGGGTATTTCAGTTTTAAGAATGCTCCATATAGATCCTGTAGGTGTTTTTCTCTGTCTGTGGGATTGGAGAAAATCCGGTTGTATCTTAGGACTTGGTTGTATACAATAGATTGAGAAATGTGTCTGGGATGGAAGCTGGAGGCATGAAGGTAAGTATAACGGTTGATAGGTTTCCACTCTGAGGTGGTGGAAATGTGTCTGTCATGTAATTGTACTGAAGTGTTAAGGAAGTGGCTCTCTTGGGTGGACTGATTCAGGCTGAGGTTGATGGTGGGGTGGAAGTTGTCGAAAGCCTTGTGAAATTCTTCAAGGGTCTCTTTCCTGTGGGTCCATATGATGAAGATGTCATCAATGTAGTGTGACTAAAGGTGCTAGAGACTGAGAGCTGAGGAAATGTTATTCAAGATCAACCATAAAGACATTAGTATATTGTAGTGCCATGAGGGTGCCCATGACTGTGCTGCTGACTTGAAGATACAAACTGTCTCCGAATCGGAAATAGTTGTCGATGAGGACAAAGTCACCTGTAACCAGGTGTGCAGTGGTATCCTCAGGGATGGTGTTCTTGATAGCCTGTAATCAGTCTTCATGGGGAATATTGATGTAAAGAGCTTCTATGTCTATGGTGGCCAGGATGGTGTTTTCAGGAAGATTACTGATTTTCTGTAGCTTTCTCAGGAAAACAGTGGTGTCTCGAAGATAGCTAGGTGTGCTGGTAGCATAGGGTCCGAGGAGAGAGTCAATATAGCCAGATAATCCTGTTGTAAGTGTGCCAATTGATCATTTCAGCCAAAACAGCTAAGCTATTTGCAAAAATGAAGCTAGGGAAGGGGAGTCTTGGACTGTTTGGGCAAGAAGACCAGTATAAGAACCCTGAGGAGTGGAAATTAGGACTGTGTAGGTAAGGAGAGTGGGACTGACACCAGAAGCCAGGGGACCGGAGACAGTAACAGGTTGGAGGGGGAGAAAGCAAAAGGGGTTAAGGCTGAGGCAGAGGGGAAATTCAGGGTCCAAGTCAAGGATACTGCCTGGGCCCACACAACCAGTACAGGATCTGTGCCACATGGTGGAGTCCAGGGACCCTACAAACCAGCCTCCTACCCAGGGCTCTCCTGGCACCACTTTGTGGAGGGATCTCTGGGTGGAAGGGTCTAGGGGCAGAATGTGCGGGAGGGCACTCCGTGATTCTCATCCTGCAGCCCAAGGAACATGCTGTGGGTAGCATAGGTTGAGAATCACTGACCTAGACTCATTTGTAACCTCACGTTAGGAATTGTTGAGCCCGGGGTCCTAACCTCTGACTGTAGCATCTACATTGCATTATGCAGATCTAAGTCCAACTATCCACATCTCACACTTAGAATCATAGAATCATACAGTTGGAAGATACCTCAGAAGGTCATCAAGTCCAACCTTGTGCTCAAAGCAGGACCCCAACTAAATCATCCCAGCCGGGGCTTTGTCAAGTCTGGCCTTAAAAACCTCTAGGGATGGAGATTCCACCACCTCCTGAGACAATCCATTCCAGTACTTCACCACCCTCCTAATGAAATAGTTTTTCCTAATATCCAACCTAAATCTTCCCCTCTACAACTTGAGACCATTGCTGTTTGTTCTGTTATCTGCCTCCTCTGTTATCTGTCTCCTCTGAGAATAGCCTGGCTCCATCCTCTTTGGAACCCCCCTTTAGCTAGTTGAAGGCTGCTATCAAATTCCTCCTCACTCTTCTCTTGTGCAGACTAAATAAGAATGGTTCCCTTGGCCTCTCCTCATAAGTCACTTGCCCATATCCCTAATCATTTTCATTGCCCTCTGCTCGACTCTCTCCATTTTTTCCTCATCTTTTCTGTAGTATAGGGCCCACAACTGGACACAATACTCCAGATGTTGACTCACCAGCACCAAATAAGGGAATAATCACTTCCCTTGATCAAATGGCAATATTCCTACTAATGCACCCCAACATGCCATTAGCCTTCTCAGCAACAAGGGCACACTATTGACTCATATCCAGTTTCTTGTCTACTGTAATCCCAAGGTCTTTTTCTGAAGAACTGCTACTTAGCCAGTCCATCCCAGCCTGTAGCAGTGCATGGGGTTTTTCTGTCCTAAGTGTACTTGTCCTTGTTGAACCCTATCCGATTTCTTTTGTCCCAATCCTTCAATTTATCTAGGTCATTTGGAGCCTATCTCTACCCTTCAGCATATCTACCTCTTCCCCTAGCTTAGTGTCATTGATGAGTTTCCTGAGGGTGCAAACCAACCCATCATTCAGATCATTAATGAAGATCTTGAATAAAACCAGTCCCAGGACCAATCCTGGAGCACTCTGCCTAGTGCCCTCCTCTCTAGCCCTTTGGTCAGGGTGCAGTGTGGAAAATATTGACTGTCCACTAAGCTTGACTATTCAGTGGACAAAAAAATTGACCCATAGGCATGTAGGATACTTTTGGTAGTCTCTCAGAACCTGAGTCCAACTACACTGCAAAACAATTGGGCTTGAAGCATAGGTCTCAGCTTGATTCAGGCTTGGCTCCTCTATTCCCAGGGGATCCACAAGCCTTGTGGATAAGGGGGACATGGTAGATCTGGTATATCTAGACTTTACTAAGACATTTGATAGACTTGCATGACCTTCTTATTAATAAAGTAGGGCAATGCAATCTAGATGGGGCTACTATAAGGTGGGAGCATAACTGGTTGGAAAACCATTTTCATAGTGAAGTTGTCAGTTGCTCATAGCCATACGTGGGGTTTGGGATCTTCATCAATGATTTAGATAATGGCATGGAGAATACATTTGTAAAATGTGCAGATGATACAAAGCTGAAAGTGTTCAAGGAAGATAAGATTATAATTCAAAATTATTTAGACAAACTGGAGAAATGATCTGAGGTAACTAAGGTGAAATTCAATAAGAGCAAATGCAAAAGTACTTCTCTTACAAAGGAACTGTCAGGTGCACACGTGCAAATAAGAAATGAATATGTAGGAAAGAGTATGATTAAAAATATGACCTATGAGAGAAAATTGAAAGAAATGGGTTTGTTTAGTCTGGAAAAGAGAAGACTGCGAGGAGACATGTTAACAGCTTTTAAGTGCTAAAAAGCTGTTGCAAGGAGGAGGGAAAAAATTATTCTCCTTCACCTCTGATGACAGGACAAGAAGTTTAAATTGGATCAAAGGAGGTTTAGGTCAGACATTAGGAAAATCTTCCTAGTTGTCCAGTTACTAAATTCTAGAATAAATTGCCTAGGAGGTTGTGGAATCTCCATCATTAGAGATTTTTAAGAGCAGATCAGGCACAAACCTGTCAGGAGTGGTCTAGATGGTGCTTAGCCCTGCTTTGAATGCACGGGACTGGATTTGATGATCTCTCAAGGTCCCTTAGGGCAGTGGTGCACAATCTTTTTTGATATGCGACTGCCCACGGGGGTCGCCAAATTTGAGTGAGGGGGAAAAAAAAACGGCCCCTTTAATTATTGGGCTTCCTGCCACTTCCCAACCCCCACCGTGTGTATGTCAGGCACCGAGCTGGGAAGCCAGGTAAAGCAGCCAGCCAGACCCAAGCACTGCAACCCCCCAGGAAGGGTTGTGCACTGCTGTCTTAGGGCATGTCTACACTACAAAGAAGATTGACTCTCCAGAGATTGATCTTCTAGTGTTTGGTTTGGTGGGTCTAATGTAGACCCCTAAATTGAATGTTGAAGGGAGCCTCTGCAGATGTCCATGTGCTCCTGTCAGCCTCCCACAGAGTGGACAGGAATTTAAGATACATTAATTGTGTGGCTGGAGTCAATGTAACTGGAGTTGCATATCTTAGGTCAACCTTCCGCTCCACTGTAGACCAGGCCTTACAGTTCTATGATTCAATGGAATATAAATAGCCTCCCCCCCCCCCCCCCATCATGCATACATTTGGGTCAGCAAGATCGGCAGTGCAGTGACCTTCTTCTCTCCTGGCCTAACTGCTTACTGATCTTCCTCTTTACCCATGTACTTTCTCCCCACCTGTAGTAAGGGAGCCCTTAAAAGGTCCCTACCCCTTTTCTTCTAGCTAGCTGGACAAAGACCTCCCTATCTCTCCTTGCCTACATGATGGCTGTAGTGAGCACATACTGTACAGTTCAAGAAATTGCCTATATCCTTGACATCTAGGGTGAGTGCGAGGAGTTGCAGGTCTGATATGTGGCAAATCATTACAAACCACACATGTCTCATACTTCACTGTACTTGCTCACTTTGAGCAATACAAAAGTTTGACTGTAAGCAGAATGAGTTCCCTTCAATTGCACTGAAGCAATTTGGGAATTTCACTATAATAAGAATTCTCACTATGTGCTAGTTCATTTTCCGTTGATTCAACTGCACTACATGTAGGCTACGTCTACAGTGGCACCCTTTTCCAGAAATGCTTAAAACGGAACAGTTTTCCATTATAAGTATTTCCGGAAAAAGCGCGTCTACATTGGCAGGATGCTTTTCCGGAAAAGCGTCTGTGCCAATGTAGACGCGCTTTTCTGCAAAAAAGCCCCAATCGTCATTTTCGCGATGGGGGCTTTTTTTGCGGAAAACACTACTGTGCTGTCTGCACTGGCCCTTTTCCGGAACAGTTTTCCAGAAAAGGACTTTTGCCCGAATGGAAGCAGCATAGTTTTTCCGGAAAAACACTGACAACTTTACAGTAGATCGTCAGTGCTTTTCCAGAAATTCAAGGGGCCAGTGTAGACAGCTAGCAAGTTATTCCGGAAAAGTGGCTGTTTTTCCGGAATAAGTGGCCCAGTGTAGACACAGCCATAGTGTTTGAATTAGATTGGGTATGAATGGTGTAATAAGCTAAAACAGCCTCACATTTTTTATCTTGAGGAAAAGTAATTGCAATTTATTGCACTCTATCTAACATTATGGAATATTTTAATTTGATGCCAAGATCCATGAAATATATTTTAAAGGTCTTTTGCCTTATAAGTATGACTTAGAGACTATTTGATTTATGCTAAAATTTTATCTTAATGCTTTTAATATAGATGTAGATGACTACTTCATTTTAATCTCTGCTTCAAAATTTAATACATTATTTTATGTACTGCCCTTGTCAACCAAAATTACCACCTTCTGAAAAAACAGAGGTTTGAGGGTATCCCTTCCTCTTATTAATGACTGGAACCAGATTTTAATTCCATGGTTCCAATTAGCAAAGTCTCTCATTTCAATTATTGCATTTTAGTTCTATAGAAATGTGTTTCTATATTATATGTGGAATTAGCAGATGTAATTTTCATAACATCTTACATATATAAATATCCCATGTCACCTTTAAAGTGTATACCGGTGTCATCTTAGATAAATAGATATGGTTTCACTAGTATTTGCAACTTTCCTTATAATCCCTTACATTTACTAACTAGAAGAAAAGCATAGGGAATGCTGCAAACACTGAGATAATGTTGTTTATTTACTTAAAGCAACTGGCAATTTTTAAAGAGGTTCTGATGAAATAGGTGAGTATTTGCCAAGCAATGCCATATGTTTATCACAGTTATTACCTATTTCCATTGTATGGTTACATGGCCATCGCTTACTTTTTAATGGAGGTCATTGTATAGTTTAGATATAAATATAATCCTTTTGAGAACTGGAGACACACATCAGAGACCAGAGGAAAATGGAACTCCTACAGGGGACTTATTTGTGAGGCTCTGAAGGAAATCTGGTTTATATTACAATACAAGCTTTCCTGCAGAGACGGACATGGGGAATCTTTACAGAAAATATGACATTCTTCAACATCCAATATAGCTGACAGCAGCTCTCTGTATATAACCTTAGGTAAATATCTTTGCTCTTAAATCAGTTATGGATACAGGAAACCTTCATTGGATCACTATACAGCTTTCTCTAACTTCCTTTTAAATCAAGTCAGAGAAGTACAGCTTAAGCTAGTCTAGCCTTAATATAAACATGTAATTTCATAAAGTCTTGTCTACATTACACAGTTTTATCAACAAAAGCCAGGTTTTGGTGACAGAACAGTGGAGGTGTAGGTGCAACAATGCTCCTCCTGTGAATTTAACTCTTTTACTACGTCAGCATCATGAACCCATTTAGACAAGTGGCATAAAGCACTTTGCATCAAAATTAGGATGACTAGAGCTGCTCACAGAGGGGAGGAGGGAAAGGGAACAACTACCTCAAAGCTTGGCAGATTAAAAGGCTAGCCCCCCTGCCTCACCCTTCTGCCCAAGGCTTCTCCCCTTCCAGGGGCTCAGAGCTGCCCCCACCCTCCTCACACACACACCTTGCCCAGGGCCTGGTGAAATCTGTTGGCCTCACTGAGAGGAACTAGTATCAGTGTGGACAGTGGGCTTGTTTATGTTGCCCTGAGTGGCTCCAGAACCTCTCTCCTAATCAGTTGTCCTGCAGTCAAGTACTCAGACATGTATCACTCTTCCTATTTTCCTGGTGTAGAAAGCTCACATTGCATCTTCCCATCTGACCATGCTGGCTTTCAGCAGCAAAGGCATGCACTGGAGTTGCTGAGCCTGTGGGGAGAGGACATTCTGGAGTCGCAGCTCCAATCCAACCACAGGAACTTGACACCTGTGAGCGGGTTTCTCGTGCCATGAGAGAGAAGAGGAAGGAGAGAGACATGCTGCAGTGCTGTGCTAAGGACAAGAAACTGAGGTAATCAAACCAGAAGACAAAGAGAGGCCAACCATCCCTGTGGTGTCACAAGCATGCTGCTTCTGCAAGGAGCTGCATGCCATTCTCAGTGGTAGCCCCGACCTCAACCGCTAAGAGCATTATAGAGGGACTGCTGGAGTCATCCCCAAGGAGAAAGTGGTGGACAAAGAGGTCGAGATAGAGGAGGATGTGGGACAGAGGACAGGCTCATCCAGTGGTATGGTACATCTGGACCTCTTTTAACTCTGCAGGGGTTTAGCCAGTCCCAGCAGTCTGTCTCTGGCATGCCTGAAGCAGGAGAGAGGAACTTCAGTAAGCTCATTTTACTTTGATACTGCACAGTTGCAGGAGGTAGAGGTGTCCTTTATTTTGTTACGTGAATCATGTGGGGAAAAGGGATTGAAATTAACAACACTAGGTACCGTTTGCATCTGCTGCTCATTTCCCTGTGCAGCTACCCAGTAGGGGGGAAGGGGTCTGCAGGAAAGTTTCTTAACGCACACTGGTATCTCCAGGGAACCCTCCATACAGATTTCTAGGAAACTTTCCTGAAGATACTCTGCAGTCCTCTGCTGAAGGTTTCTCAGTCAAACTGCTTTTTATCTTCTGCATTGTGAGAAACTTTACCTCATCAATTGGCAATTATTTCTGCAGGAACCAAAGCAGCACACAGGTAAGCAGCATAGGGACCCAGTCTGAAGAGGCACACATGCAGGAGATGCACTCTTGCATCTGTGATTACCCTTAGTAGTAAGATACCAATTTCCATCACCCCCGTTTGCATCCCTCAGTGCTTGTCTTGATCACCTTCTGAAATCTCACAGTCCCTTTGTCCCAATTTGCACCAACCACATCCTTAGGCTGAACTCGCACCATGTTTAGCATGCTTGCTAGGGTAAAGTGAGAAAGAGGTGAGTGTAACTTTTATGATTCAAAACTGTGAGTGCGCACACAATACTGACAATGTGTATTGTTTCTTTTGCTTCTGCAGATGTGCCCTGGAGGACCAGCTCCCACATGCTAGTGTCAGATAAGGAGGTGAACAAAAAGGAGTAAGGAGGACATATTTTGTCAAGTGCTGCAATTATCAGATCGGACTGACGGTGAGCAGAGCGCATGGAGAGGGACAATAAATGGAAAAAAAAATATCAAGAAATAGATAGCCAGGAGAGAGGATAGGGCAGGAGCAGATAATAGAGGAGAAGAGTGAATAATAGAAGAGCAGGAGTGGATAACAGAGGAGCAGGAGCAAATGATAAAGCTCATGATGGACCAATCAGATCCCTGATGCTTCACTCTCCTTGCAACACACAGAGAACTTCATTCCTTGCAGGTCTCCAAACTTCCCACCACCACATTCCACTCATGTTCCCAGTCTGTTTCACTTCCCCTCACACTCAATCCCTACTACTGGGGTCCGGTATGCTAGGCAGGGGACAGCTTTGCCTTCCCAAACTGCCAGGCACAGGCCCACCCACACTCTGCCCCCAGAATGCCTGCTGTTGGCATTCTGTGGACAGTGTTGCAGCCCCCAGAAACTGCCCTCCCAGTGCTCCAGGGATGGAGAGGCTGGGCCAGGCTACGTGGTACGCCCTCCTCTGGGGCTGGGGCCATGCCATGCACCCTTGGCCCTCCTCCAACCCTGGTACTGGGGAGAGTAGGGGGAGCACATACCTGCCCATTCCCAGGTTGGGAGGAGGTAGTGCATGAGGCACACTGTCCTGTCTCCCTATGGGAGCGGGGAAGCAGGGAGGCCTCAGCAGAAGGGGCAGGGCAGAAAGTGGGGCTGGAGGCTTGCCTCCCCCAGCCCTGCCTTCACCAACTTGCTTCAGAGAATGTGAGAACAATTGCAGCAATCAACCAGTGCCTGCAATACCATAGAGAAGTGTCCCTTTCTGTTGATGTACTCCATTGCATGATGATATGGGGCCAAAATTAGGAGATGCATGTCATCAATCATTGCTCCACCACAGTCAGGAAATCCCATTTTCACAAAGCCATCCACTATTTCCCACACATTTCCCAGAGTCGCTGTCCATTGTTGCAGGAGGTGATTAAAGGCCCTATACTACTGCATCACTTGCAACCCCCAACGAGGGACTTCCCAACTCCAAACTGATATCCAACTGGCTTCCAGCTTCTACAGAGCAATTGCCACACATGTTCCCACCATAGGGGAGATCTCATTTTGGTGTCCTTGCACTGCAGGGCAGAGTTGAACATTCAAGGAAGGTGGTTTTGTGCACATGCAAGTTCGGCAGACACTGCTCATGCCATATCGGCATCACAATCTGATTCCACCACTTAGTGTTTGTTTTCTGAGCCCAGTAGTGATGGTCCTCCATATGCAGCTGCTCCGTGAATGCCAACCGTGGTCTTGAATTAATTCTTTCCATGTCACACAGCAGGGCAGAAACCAATGGTTTCCGTTCAGATTCACAGCTCATGAGATATTGCAAGATCAGCAACGTTCATAGTGCTTATCAGAAGATGGGTGAGCTGTGTGAGATTCATGTTTTCAGACCGGGATAGCAGGTGCAATGTCTACAAGGGTGTGAAATGTAGTTGGAAGGCTTTGGAATTACAAGACAGAGAAAATTGCATTATGAGGTGATGATCTCAGCCCCATAAGTACTGCAATCCATTCTCAGACCTCCTAGTGGCTAGCCACAGAGCACTGTTCTCTGTCGGCAGTAGAGCACCAAGTGTGGACATGCACTGTCAACAGAGTGTTGTGTGAACACGATTACAGCAGTTTGAGCACTGACGTAACTTGAGTGAACTTATCACTTTAGTATAGACTTGGCCTAAGTGTGCGTATCTAAAGAGATCTAACAAACTCCACAGTCTCTTACTGAATATATGGCTGTAGGATGATTAATCCTCTAGCTATTCAACACTTATACATCTTACATGTAGTACCTCCATTTGTGTGATGAACAGAGTTTGCCTTTTCAATGAGAGAGCATAAAATGCCACAATAGACCTGAGGAACTCAAAGCCATTTAGCATAACGAGGTGGGATTGCTCAGTGTATTGCATTCAAAGAATCTCGGTGTCTCTTATTAAGGCAACCAAAAGAGGCATATAACGTTAACTTTGATTCAGAGTGTTTGAATATTGTGCAGAAATTCAGAAATAGGGTTTTTTTTGGCTTACTTAAACTATTTCTCCCAAACAGGTATTACCATGGCTACAAAAACATTACATTATAAAAGTGTGTGGGGGGGGGGAGGGTTAAAAACAAATTTTTGATCTTCCTAAAAATTTAGCTGTATCTTAGGCTATGTCTATGCTAGGAAGGTGATAATGTGCATGTTTAAACATTTAATTGATGAGCCTGGGCTCATTGACTAATCTCCACAGTTACATGAAAGGCCCTCTCCCTCCACACACTGCTGCCTCTGTAACAGAGGCAGCAGTACGGAGGATGAGCAGGCAGGAGCTCACAGGGAACCAGCTTTTAAGCAGATTCTCTGCAAACACCAATGCCCAGGGATCTGCCTGCTCCCCTGCCCCCTGCACGGTTACACCTTAAAAAAAAAAGCTTTTTAATATCCCTTGTCTATACTAGAACTTACTGCAGTATAACCTATGTTGCTCTGGGATGTGAATAAATCCCCCCACCCCCGAGTGACATAAGTTACACAGACATAAGTGACAGTATGGACAGTGTAATATCAATAGGATAGATTCTCCTAAAATAGCCTCTGCCAAGTAGTTAAGCCAATGGGAGAGCTTCTGTTAGCTTACAGCTACATTAGAGGGCTTACAGTGCCACACCATGGTCCCACTAGTGTAGCCCTACCCTCAAGTTCCTATGATTCTATGATATTGGTTCCTCCCACCTCCCACTGATTTTGGCCTCCAAAGAACTGGATTTATTACAGCACAAAAAGAAAGCTAGGCTGATGTTTAATTATCTTTTACTCTTCAGAAGCTTGATTAAATAAAAACTTTTAAACATTTCTCAAGCTTTCATTGGTGCATCCAAAATGGTTTGGATGACTGCAAGAATTCATGGGGCTTGCAAAGCCCACATCTTAACATATTGGTATGGAAGAGAATGCATAAATGAGAGGGAAATCTTATTCCAATTTAAATTCATCTGGAAAACATTTGTTGTACTTCACAGGCTGATGCACATGACTGGAAATCCTTGCAGGAATTGTTTCATTTGCAAACGTGTGTGTCTGAAGAGGGAAACTTTACTCAAAGCATCTGTTCCTGAATATAGCCAGAGTATATTTAGCAGTAATCTGTGCGGCCTAAGGACTTGTGCCTATCGAAGGGTTATTAACCAGTAGTATTAAAACCAGAATAAAAACTTTACTCCAAATATGTACCTCATTCAACTCCTATTTTTTTCTTTAGCACATCTAGGTACTTACCCTGGATTGTGATAGCTAGAACTTATGCCAGCGTACAGGAGGAAAGGATTATGGGCAACACTGGCCTGGGCAGCATAAAGCCTAACCAGAATCACATCCCTTGTGCTAAAACTGCTATCTAACTGCTGGCCGCAAGAGCAGCTGAGTGGGTGTCAACATAGGGAGTAGATGGAGCCATGACCAGAAAAGCATTCAGCTGGTGGGGGATGGGGATTGTGCTGAACTCCTTGAAGCAATGTGTTAAATAGTAATATTCCCCCTTCAAAGCAGCCAGCTAGCTCCTGCTCCCCCATTGCTAGGGTCATGCCTCTTACAAGCTGTGCCTAGGTTGCGCAATTTACCTCTGGTTTGGAGAGAGTCAAACCTAGAAAATCCAGTTTAGTTTTGACAAGATGGTCATTCTTATTCAGGCCAGTCCACGCCCAGCTGTTGCATAATGAGATATTGCAAGAGAAAATAACCTTGTCTTCTGTCAGCTCTCTTGAGCTTCAAAATTCATCTTCCTTTTGGGGTTTGCTATTTCCACTGTGTCTTACACGAAAGAGACAGGGGCTTGACCTGTGTAACATGTAATAGAGCAGAAATGGGCTGATTGCTGTCATCAAAGATGGCTTGTCAGTTTTTTCTCTCTTTCCAGAGAAAACTCAGACAGGTAATTCTAAGAGCTAGTAACTAGATGTTTTCTGTAAGATGTAACCGTCGGGAACTATTTGTTCTCACGTGATATGTCCATTTTGCTGTTTAAAAACTGCAAGGGGAAAAGCTCCATTCTCCTGACAGGCTAACTTGTAATACCAAACATGCTCTAGAGCTTTAGCTCAGGTACCCCCACTCCACACATCCTCCACATCCTGCTGAGAATTAGAAATGTGACGCTCGGAAATTCTGGATGCTAATGCATAAGCAAAGTTTGCTTCGCTAGCGAGGTCAGATAAAGGGGAAAAGAGCCAATTATGATCAGCATTGTACAGATGAGTCACTGTGTGCCTGGGCTCAATTGTGAAAGGTTACAGTCTTATGTCAGCTCTTCCTTGCCTTTTCTAATTCAATCCCCTTTAGCTGACTTGGCATTTCCTTGCTACAGCCAGAGCTGATGGGAACCCTTGTGAGAGGAAAGCTGAGGGTGGGAGCACTTGCCCACCTCTTCCCAGGGGAAAATAACCCACTGATGGCAGTTTGCATTTCTTTGCAGTGCTGTGCATTGTGTCCACGCACTTATAACTCTTTCCCCTTCAATCCCAAATTTTTTGTGCCTCTTTGTGTTGGGTGGTAGGTAAGGGAGGCAATATGGGCACAACTCTGGGAATCAAGTGTCCGGGGTTCTGTTTCCAGCATTGCTTTTAACTTTTTTGTGACGTTGGCAAGTCACTTCCATTTCTTTGTGCCTCAGTTTCCCCATCAATAAAACAAGAACAAAAACACCTTCCTCCATGAAGTCTTTTGAGCTCTATAAATGAAAAATATATACAAAAGCTAAATATTAACAATAATACACTACAGTACCTTAATACTCTTTACAGTATTCAATTAAATCAGAGTTTCTCACAGTGGTCCACGGACTCACTCTGAGAGAGCAGCTACTGGGCCACTCCAGCTTGTTTACTTACCAGCTCCACAGCCACGGAGCCTCGTGGCACCTTGTCATGATCATGAGGGTTAGCCAGCAGCCTGGGGACTATGCCCCTTAATTAACCAGGTAGATTCAGCCAATAGGAATGCAGGTAGGAATTTCAAACTGGGACAATGGAATTTTTGGGTTTTCCCCTCCTTTGTTCAGGTAGCTTTCTCTCCAGCTATTGACGGGGACAGGATGTCTCCCTCTAAGAAAATACTCTTCACAGTCTGTAAGTAGGATAAAGTTTAGATCAATCCGTTAGGCTTTATTGTTTTGGAAATGGGATGTCTGTTCATTTAAAAATGGGTTTTCCTCTCCTTTGTAACTAAGTTCCTGGCCCATGGTAAATTTCTCCTCCATGAGTATATTATTTTGTTACTTTTCCATCTAGTTATTATGCTTGCAACAGGAATATTGTGGTGATAATAAAAGTTCTTTCTCTTTCCTTTTTATTAACCTGGTATTGGTTAATGGTTGTGTCCTGGTTTGTACTTTAGGGGTGAGATTTCTCAAGTGATCTTTCCCCTGATTTTTGTATCATTACTTGGGTGGTGGCAGCGGAGATTTTATTCCTAAAATCTAGGTTGTTAAGATTTGGGGGGGAAGTTTTGTACCAAAGCCTGGTAGATAAGGTTTTGGGATACTTTTGCTGGCCCCCACTTCTGCCTTTATCGTGCCAGAGTGGGGAAGGAGCCATGACACACCTATTAGCTGTGGTTCGCCGTTTGCAACCAAGGAAAGTTGCGGGAAGCAGTAGCATGGGTCACGCTGCTTCCTGTGGCTCCCCTTGGCTGCAAATGGCAAATCACTGCCAATGGAATCTGCGAGGCTCTGTGGGTGCAGAGCTGGTAGTAAACAAACTCGAGCAGTCCGGCAGCAGTTTTTTCAGAGTGGATCTGTGGACTGAATTAAATGAGAAAGCATGTTTCACCTCATATCCTTCTATCTTCTGCCATGGTTTGTTTTTCTTTGCTGTGTTGAAAGCTTCTCCGGACAATGGTCTCTCTCGCTCTCTTTGGTTGTAAAATACCATACAGATCAGTTGTGTCATATAGAGATTGTGTTATTCACAGATGAATTAGAAATACAATTCTGACTACTATTAACATGGCTGCTTTGGATTTTTTTTTAACTTATCCTTCAAGAAGATTTCATAACTTTAACCCACCAAAGATTATATTTTTATTGTTTAATTAAAGTTCTTTGCTACAGACTATGTGGATTTGTGCAAATAGCACATCTCATTTTCCAGTAAGTCTTTTAGAGAACAGGTAAGATTATTCATATGCAATTGAATTGTCAAGCACTAAAGTTTGCTTTATAAAGGTATTTCTTTTCTCCTTAATAAGTTTTCACAATGAAGCAGCTTTATGTATTGGCATACAGTCCCTTTGCTTTTGAGGGCAGTCAAAGCTGAACCCCCTCAGCTCTAGATAAGCCATATGCCTGCAAAGATTCAAGTAAAAAATCTGAAATGAAGTACAAAGTTCCTTTGGGAAGATCTACTTCTGTAGCTGTTGTCTTATCCGAGATAGTCCTTTTGGAAATTTCATTAATATCTGACATGCACTGTGATAAAATGCAGGATAAATGTTCTGCACAAAAGCAAATGAATTTTTGGGATGGCCTCATGGAACAAGTTTGCCTAATGAGTTATGTGCTGTGAATGGTAAATAGGATTTTCATATTTAAATCATATTAATTAAATTGACATTGTCACTTGTTAAGTACATGACAATATATGTATCATAACTATATGGCAAAGGAGTATATAAATACAAGGTGGGTGAAGTAATATCTTTTATTGGACCAACTTTTGCTGTTGAGAGAAACAAGCTTTTGAGCTTACAAGAACTCTTCTTCAGGTCTGAAAAACTAACTCATAGTGTCACTGCTAACTCAACATGTCACCCACCTTGTCTCTCTAATATCCTGGGACCAACACAGCCACAAAAACACTGCATACAAAGGTGTGTGTGGTTAAGTTAGAGCCATATAGTTGAAGGTAGAATGCAATTTGTGTGAAAGTGATAGATGTCATGCTTATAAAGAAAGGAAGGAGTGAGCGCAACAGAATAAGGATAATGGACTATAAAAAGTAAACTTTAACATGAAAAACCCCTTTCCCACTTGCCACACTAATGATCACTGAGCCCCATGCCAAGTCTTCTAACAGCCAGGTTCAATAAGGACTAGTGCAGAGTCCAGCACTTGGGACGGAAGAATCCCAAGCACTGCTTAGGCTGGGGATCAACTGGCTAAGCATCAGTTCAGGACCTGGGGATTACAGTGGATGAGAAGCTGGATATGAGTCAGTGTGCCCTTGTAGCCAAGAAGGCTAACGGCATATTGGGGTGCACTAGTAGGAGCATTGCCAGAAGATCTAGGTAAGTGACTATTCCCCTTTATTCGGCACTGGTGAAGCCACATTGGGAATATTTTGTCCAATTCTGGGGCCCCCCCATTGCAGATAAAATGTGGACACACTGGAGGAAGTCCAGCGGAGGGCAACAAAAATGATTAGAGGGCTTGAGCGCATGATTTATGAGCAGAGGCTGAGGGATTTGGGCTTGCTTAGTCTACAGAACAGAAGAGTGAGGGGGGATTTGATATCAGCCTTCAACTACCTGACACAGGTTTCCAAAGAGGATGGAGAAAGGCCGTTCTCAGTGGTGACAGATGACAGAACAATGAGCAATGGTCTGAAGTTGCAGTGTGAGCGGTCTAGGCTGGATATTAGGAAAAACTATTTCACTAAAGGCTACGTCTACACTGGCCCCTTTTCCGGAAGGGGCATGTAAATTTCAGCAGTCGTCGTAGGGAAATCCGCGGGGGATTTAAATATCCCCCGCGGCATTTAAATAAAAATGTCCGCCGCTTTTTTCCGGCTTTTAAAAAAGCCGGAAAAGAGCGTCTAGACTGGCCCCGATCCTCCGGAAAAAGTGCCCTTTTCCGGAGGCTCTTATTCTTACTTTGAAGTAAGAATAAGAGCCTCCGGAAAAGGGCACTTTTTCCGGAGGATCGGGGCCAGTCTAGACGCTCTTTTCCGGCTTTTTTAAAAGCCGGAAAAAAGCGGCGGACATTTTTATTTAAATGCCGCGGGGGATATTTAAATCCCCCGCGGATTTCCCTACGACGACTCATGAAATTTACATGCCCCTTCCGGAAAAGGGGCCAGTGTAGACGTAGCCTAAGGGTATGTCTACACTACAAAGTTAATTCGAACTAACGGACGTTAGTTCGAATTAACTTTGATAGGCGCTACACTAGCGCTCCGCTGGTTCGAACTTAATTCGAACTAACGGAGCACTTAATTCGAACTAGGTAAACCTCATTCTACGAGGACTAAGCCTAGTTTGAACTTACTAGTTCGAATTAAGGGGTGTGTAGCCCCTTAATTCGAACTAGTGGGAGGCTAACTCTCCCCAGCTTTCCCTGGTGGCCACTCTGGCCAACACCAGAGAAACTTGTATGCCCCCCTCCCGGCCCCGGACCCCTTAAAGGGGCACGGGCTGGCTACGATGCCCGTGCCAGGTGCAAGCCTGCCAGCACCCAGCTAGCAGACCCTGCACCTGGCACGGCTCAAGCCAGCCACCTGATGCTCCCCAGCCCTCCCCCTCTTCCCAGGACCAGGCTGGCGGCTCCCAGGAACTTGCCCAGGACCGCAAGAGGCGGGCACCCGCCTGGTCCAGTGCGGACATCGTGGACCTCGTCCATGACCGCCGCACTAGGCACAGGAAAGCGGACATCTAGGACAGGAGAGCTGCCAGCCTGGCCACCCAGGAGCAGGTTTGCATGAAAATCAAGGTGGTCCAGTGAGACCCCCGACCCTGAGCTTACAATGGCCGTACTGGGTCAGACCAAAGGTCCATCTAGCCCAGTAGCCTGTCTGCCGACAGTGGCCAACCCTAGGGACCCTGGAGGGGATGGACCGAAGACAGTGACCAAGCCATTTGTCTCGTGCCATCCCTCTCCAGCCTTCCACAAACTTTGGGCAGGGACACCACTCCTACCCCCTGGCTAATACCACTCCATGGACCCAACCTCCATGACTTGAACTCACTTCACTTTAAACTCTGTTCTAGTTGTAGCCTTCACAGCCTCCTGCAGCAAGGAGTTCCACAGGTTGACTCTTTGCTTTGTGAAGAACAGCTTTCTGTTACTACTTTGAAGCCTGCTACCCATTCCTTTCCTTGGTGTCCTCTAGTCCTTCTATTATGGGAACTAATGAAGAACTTTTCTTGATGCACCCTCTCCACCCCACTCATGCTTTTATAGACCTCTATCCTATCCCCCCCAGTCTCCTCTTTTCTAAACTGAAAAGTCCCAGTCTCTTTAGCCTCTCTTCATAAGGGACTGCTTCCAAACCTCTGATCATTGTAGTTGCCCTCCCCACCCCACCCTCTCTCTTCCCCTCTCCCACCTCCTTTTCCCAGTCTCCCCGAGTTTTGTTCAATAAAGAGAGATTCTATTTTTGACCACATGTTTTCTTTATTTTGTACATCAGGAAGGGGGGCTAGGGAAGGGTATGTGAAAGGAGGTGAGGGAGGAATGGGGTACGAGCCCCCGATGGGGAGGACTGGGCTGGCTCTGCGGGCTTCTGGGGGTGGAAGCTCTCCTGCAGCCCCCCAATTGCCCCCTCTCCCCAGATGGCAGCCTGCGGCAAGTGCAGCCGGTCTGATGGCCAAGTGCTGTGATGTGCCCAGTGTGAGCACTCAGGGCAGTCCAAGCCAGGACTGCTTTGTAAGTGGGGAACCCCTGAGAACTGTCTGTCCGGGGTGGGGGTTGGGTCCCTTTAAGCACAGCCCTCAGCTAGCCTGAGACAGCAGCTCCACACTCTAAGTCCTCATCTGATGCCCTGACGGCACTGCTTCCGGCCATCCTTAACCCCGGTTCAGGGTCCACTTAATGTGGACATGCTAGTTCGAATTAGCAAAATGCTAATTCAAACTAGTTTTTTAGTCTGAATGCGTTAGTTCGAATTAGCTTAGTTCGAATTAACTAATTCGAACTAAGTTAGTTCGAATTAGCGCTGTAATGTAGACATACCCTAAGACGGTGGTGAAGCATTAGAATGGGTTACCTAGGAATCTCCATGCCTAGAGGTAAAGCCGTGGCTGGAATGATTTAGTTGGGATTGGTTCTGCTTTTAACAAGGGGTTGGATTCAATGACCTCCTGAGGTCTCTTCCAACCGTATGATTCTAAGATAGAGGTTGCTAATAGCATAGGGGTACCAGATTTCAATAGCAGTATTATCAAAACATAAATTGGAACACCCCCAGCTCAGTGTGATGTAAATAAGTGTATTGTTAATTCATTCATTAGCATTTTAGAGACATCCATTCTTAAGAACTTCTTTGAAACCTCCTGGCTCCTCCTTTCTCAGCTCTGCTACCACTGAATTGTCAGTTTACTGCAAAAATACCAGCTCTTAATTTATCCGTTGTTTTACAGCAGCTTTTAAAATAGAGTTCTCTTCAGACTGCAGGCGTCTTGTATGTGTGGGAGCAGAAGTGCTGAATCATTTATTTTATCTGCCTTACTAAAAAGCCCATTACACCAGTCCCTGTGCATTTCCTAGGAAAACATATGTATATGCATATAAGCAATAGTTCCTCTTTCTTCTTTTGGAACCTCTTCCTTAAAAAAAGATCAGATTTCAAAAGATGTCACAATCATTTTGCCAATCCACTAGGATAATGCCTTAATGAAGAGAGAACTCGTATGCTGTGCTCCGAAGGTCAAGGAAGGTGAATCCATCATGTTACGACTGCTTCTCACCTTGAGTACTGAAAATAGCAATGGACACTTGAGATGGTGAGAACAACACATTCTTCAGATATTTTCTAACAGAATGAGGGCATGTCTTAAAGCTATTGCACATTTCTGCTGTGCTTCTTGTATTCTGACTCAGCAAGTTTTGCTACACTTTAGAGTGCATTCAGATATTCCAAGTGTATTGGGGCTACAGTAACCTGAAGGGTTTTGCATAATTTGTGATTATTAAGTGGTAATGAAATAGCTACAACATGGTTAAAATATTCTTACTTTCCTTACAGGGGCACCTTGCAAAACTTTCCAGTTTTCACTTAAACTTCTATAAAATATTACCTCTGAATTTGCAGTGTTCTCTACTTGGTCTCTTGAATTCTGAAAATGAGGTAAGTAAGTTATTATCTATGGAAAATTAAATGTTTAAGGGCATTCATTATACTTAGTAAACTTTTAAAGCAGTATGAGACTTTGGATATCTTATTGATAGAGTATATTAGGAAGGTTATGAGTAGCTGAGTAAATGGAGTCTCAAAATTATTTTAAAGTTGCTGTTGAATATGAAAAATAATGATAAAGACTTTCATAGCTGTTCAGATTTTTTTCCAACCAAAGAGAATTTCGACTGGTGTCCATAGTGCAAAGGTCATCACCACTACAATAGGCACTGATTGGCAGTTTCAGCAGGGAGGACTGAGTAACATGGGACCAATAGAAATGGTTCCTCCAGTTCAGACTGAGTTACACATTATATTGGTAGTGCAGAAAAGTTTGCATTGCTGCTGTCAACACAGGTTGTATGATCTAGGGCCATCAATTTGTTGCCTTTCATAAGCACTAAATACTGTCCACCCACGCCCACAAGAGAGAGAAAGCAAGAACTAATGGTACACTCAGATAATCAGTTCCTAAAAGCTTAATTTTAAAATGGCTTATACTGCAAATAGTGATAGAAATGTAGCCATGTTAGTCTGGTGTAGCTGAAACAAAATACAGGACTATGTAGCACTTTAAAAACTAACAAGATGGTTTATTAGATGATGAGCTTTTGTGGGCCAGACCCACTTCCTCAGATCAAATAGTGGAAGAAAATAGTCACAACCATATATACCAAAGGATACAATTATACTGCAAATGTCTCTCTTCTCTGATCATACCATGCCTGACTGTCCAGTGTGTTATACTGATTCCAGTGAAATTAAGTTGGTATGATGTATGAAAGAACCACTTCCACTGTATTTGCCAAGAAACTGTATAGTATCCTATGGATATCCATGACTCCCATTCTTGTTATTGGAAGTTATGTACATACACCCTCATGCATCATACTGCAAAATTATACCACAATAGATCACCCCTACAAACTTTAAAATTGAAACTGTACAAGGCCAAATCCTCTTCTGCACTGAGTTATAGCCCACTTTTTACTTCTCCCAATCCTGAAGCTGCCAAAGTCAAACCAGCCACTGATAATTTAGAGCAGTCTGAGGACTGTCCTAATTGTGCTAATTGAAACTGAGCCCTGGTCTACACTAGGGCTTTATTTTGAAATAACCTCCCTTGGTTCCAATTTATAAGCAGAGCATCCATACTACCAAGCCCATTATTTCCAAATAATGGGTCACTTTCAAAATAACTACTCCCCAGAGTAATTCAAGCTAACTACTCCCCAGTAGCTTGCTGGGGTTCTAAGTCGTGGTAGCTTGTCCATACAAGCAGATCCTGCCTCGGACTAATTTCAAGGCTTCCCCCTAGTGGGGATAAACTATTTCAGTTTTGTAAAATCAGGAGTTAAGTCAAATTTAGTTATTTCAAAATAGTTTCTTAGTGTAGATATGGCCTGATAATCTGCTGAAGTGCTGCGTCTTTCTCCCTTTGCATATTCTATATAGGAGTAGGAGTGTGCAGTGGATGGCTATGCCAACTTCATGCCAGCTGACTATTTCCAAAGGTGTGGCAGCTTTCTAGGTGCTTTAAGCTGCCTCATAGCACTTACAGTGCAAGCGATCTGGCCAAGTGAGCCCAATTTATCTGTGCTTTAACTCCATTGAAGTCAATGGAATTACATTGGGGTGAATTTGGTCAAGTAACCACTCATTGTCTTAAAAGCTGTACTTTCCTAATCATCAGGATACCTTAATTTGACAACAACTGGCTGAAGAAACTAGAATATTAATCTCCTAAAAATCCCCAAAAACAAATCTTGGCAAAGAAGCAAACAAGCAAAATCTTAAAACTAGCACAAATCCCAGTGCTAAGAGCTAGGGTAAGCTATTTCAGTTAAACACACCCACAGCCACTTATTCTGGTTGTGATCCCATTAATACACTGTCTGGGAAAGCTAGTATTCAGAACATAAAATTATTTAAACAACATAGGCCTCCATACACAAGAGCATCTGGATACTTAACAAAAAACTAACATTGCCCAGACAGCTCAGTATTAATTAAAAGATATACGTTTCCCAGGATCATATTTCTAGTTAACAAAATCTTTAGACGTTTACAGAGGTGAAGCCTACATGGAGACTCAGGAAGTGCAGAGATAACTATATAGAAATAATAAAGCCTATTTTCATCATTAAATCTCAAAGCACTCCACAATGTTTTAATATATTGGTCCTCCAAACACCCCTGTGAGGTAGGACAGAATTATTATTATCCCCAGTGAGGCACAAATAAATTAAATGACTTGTCCTGAGTCACAAATGAAGTCTATGGGAACTGAACCCAGATTTCCTATATTGGAGGCTAATGCTCTACCCAATGGACCATCCTTCCTGATTTATACCCTTTAATAATACAATATGTAGTGTATAATCACCCTTGAGTTACATATTTTCAGGTTACTTATTCTAATTACTTTTCTTGAAAGTCAGATTTCCATTTACACTTGCACAGATTTCTGAGGGTCTGAAGGCAATTGAGGTAGTCAAATAAAAGGATAATCAGTTTCTAGAGCCATCTCAGAAACAGCATAGAAAAAGACAGACACCTGTGGCCTGGTATTTTATTATCTTTTCATATATCAAGCTTTTGTTGCCTTTGGTCTTGCAATGTAAAGGAAACATTTCTCTATGACTGAGGTATCTTAAAATGTTAACGCACCCTTCTGACACTCATTTCACTGTCAAATTATACTTTGAAATATTTTTGATCTTTTTCTCTGTTTTGAGAAGCTCACTGGTAAAGGAAATAATCACCAGAGGAAAAATGTATTGAATTTACCTTTTTGACTAAATGGGTACATACTAATTAAAGAAACTTTTCGTGTGTATGTGACAAAGTAACTGGGACACTTATTAGTAAGTGAAGATTCTAACTTCCTTTTACAGGTTGTGGCTCCATTTTTGATAATGAGAAGTGTGCTGGACATGGGTATGCATCTCAGAAATAAGGCCAGTTGAGACGGAGCTAATATTGAGTCAAATAAGCTGGCAGAAACATAGTTCATATATAATACCTGGTTGTGGATGCTCCTGTTCAGGGGGAACATACTCCTGGCTGAACAGGACAAAAAAGGGGCTGAGTCTGGGCACAGAGAAGCCATCTCCTCACTCCACCCACTTATATCATATGCCCTCTCGTGCAGTTGTTGTTCCCAGACAAGTTACTGGGACACAAAGAATGTACAATGTTTGGCCATGTCCAGAGCCACTCCCGTGGGAAATGAAAGAGATGACAATCATGGCTTTTCATCATCTCATCCATGTATTGAGATCCTGTAGTTTGCCTGTCTTACTGGTCTGGTGCATAGAACTTGGGAGCATTTTAGAGACTACTAGCTTGCAGCCTAAATTTGGTTTCCAGGTCCTCTTCTCTCCCCGTGTCATTGGTACCTACGGTACTACAACTGCTGGTTTCTTCCCAACATTATTTAGATGTTTTTTGTGATCTGCTACCTACTTACCTAGAATGCAATTCACAAGGTCGTTCTCCTGGTCAACACAAGCCCATCTATATTTCTAATAATTTAATCTTCCACTTCTGTAATCTGAATCTTTCTAATATCTGGAGTCCCTGCTCTCAGAGGGATATCTTCCATGTGAGAGGACATCATCTGAACAGTTCTAACTATGAAATCGTTTCCCTCCAATCCTACTTCATGACCTCCTGCCCCAAGACTGTTTTTTTCTTCCTTAACAATATGGGGACTGTTGGACAAGAAGTGAGACTGCTCAGTGTCCCTGAAAGTCTCCTCTGTGCACCTTTTTGTCTCCCTTGACTCATCTAATTCAGTCACTTTAGCCCCAAGAGCCTGTACACTGTCTCTGAAGGCTATGAGTTTCTTGGACTAGGTGCATATATAAAATGCTCACAAAGCAGGTAGTCATGCGTGTTGAACTAGTGCAATAAATTGAGTACTCCTCACCATGCTGGCAGTCTGCTTGCATTTTTATATATTTATGGCTTTTCCTACTTTGAAGTAGGAATAAGATCCTCCGGAAAAGGGTGCTTTTTCCGGAGGATCGGGGCCAGTGTAGACGCTCTTTTCCGGCTTTTCTAAAAGCCGGAAAAAAGCGGCGGACATTTTTATTTAAATGCCGCGGGGGATATTTAAATCCCCCGCGCATTTCCCTATTGCGATTTCAAAAATTACCATGCCCCTTCCGGAAAAGGGGCCAATGTAGACGAGCCCAAGGCGTACAAACTCAGAACAAAAAGACGGTGCCTGCCTCAAAGGAGCTTGCAATCTAAATACAAGACAAGAGAGAACCGGTGCAAACAATTGGGGAGTCTGCAGAAACAATGAGACTATACTTCTCAGCACAACAGGCAGTGGGCTCATCGCGCCAACAGCCTGGCCATTGTCAAGTGTTTTGTAGGCGTCCTGGCAGAACAGCATTTTGAGGAGGGATGTGAAGGCAACTAATGAGCTGGTGTTGTGGAAGTTTACAGTGAGCATCTCTGTCAGATACAGGGCAGCAGGATGATGTGCTTGTTTGAAAACTTAACAAGTGGACAGGGGAGGCTGGCATCATGGGCTGACTACTGGAGGCAACCAGTGCTAGCTAGCTAATAAATCAGAGATGAGAGGCAGCGTGTGGATTACACTGTGAAGAGGCTTGGATGTGAAGACAGGTAAGTTATGGATGGATGTGACAGAGAAGGGAGAGCCAGTGAAAAGATGAAGAGAGGGTGGCGACATGGTCAAATCAATAGGTGGGGGAAATGATCCTTGTAGCACCATTCTGAATAGATGTGAGCAGAACAAATCTGTTTTTTGCCAGGCCAGAGAGGAGGATGTTGCCATAACTGAGACAGGAGAGAAGAGCTTGGACAGGAGTTGTAGCTGTGTGGCTGGATAAGAAAGGCCTTGTCCCAGAGACATTAGCAGAAATAATTGGCAAAATTTAAATGCAGCTTGGATGTGATTATGAAGGGAGGAAAATGAAAGGAGAGAAGGGGAGCTGTAGAGACTACCTGCATTCACTGGAAGAAAGGGCAGGCACCGTCTTAAAAATACTAACTGGGGTGGAGGTGACGGGTGGCCTGCCCTAGAAGAAAGCACTATCCAGGCTGTATGAGTGACTCTTCAGTTACAGTCTCTTGGCAGCCTGCAGTGTTGGCTAGTTGCTTCCCTCCTTGTCTAGCTTTCACCCCCAAGTACAGCTACTTTGTTTCACCTCTCTCCACTTTGTGCCATCTTGTCTGGGTGAGGAGGGGATCCCCAAGTGTCCTTGCTGAACTTTGTCCCTTTAGCATGCCATACCTCCTCTTTCTTTTCTGCACCCTATGCACAATTGGCTGTTCTTGCTTAGCAAAGATCCAGAGTTCAGAGGCATATCCACAGAGATTCACCTGCTGTGTCAAGCAATGTCTTTATGGTCTCTGTGCACCTCTAAAACAGGCTGTTTGCCACAGACCCTGCAGCCACTGCTGTTCCTGTTTTTTTTTTTCTTTCTGCTGCTGATGTTGGATGCTCACTGCCATTTCTGCAGTGCTATGTTCTGAGATTCCACCATTTAACCCAGCTCTTCGTGATTTCACTGGGTAGCAGGGAACTCCACTGCTGGCACAGTCTCTGCCTTGTCTTTCCTTTCACCACTGCCGTACATCAGGTCTAAGACATCGTCGGAAGAGCTGCTTCACAGTGAGCTGGCTCTCGTTAATCACTGAACAGATACAATAGTTCTCATTTGAGTCTAATCATCTCTGTCTTTAAACATGGGAGAGGGAAAAGTCACTGTGTGTCTGCACTATGCAACATCCAGCCTACCACATAGAAACACCTGTCTGCATCCACTCTCATAGGCATCCTACCCTGGCGTAGGGAGTAAGGTTCAGTTTAGGGTAATCCCCTCAATCAGGACAAGCTAAGCCCAATTCTGCTGCTCCTTCCTCATTCAGTAAGCATAACAACATTTCCTTGGCCCTGCATTTGAGTACTAGATTGATTTGCAACCCAACACCAGCCAAACTGGAATATTTTGGCAGTGCAGAGCCCTCATATTGTGCACTTAGACAGAATAAGCATGTCTATGCAAGCACCATCTGCTCCTCCAGTCTTTTCCTCTAGTACATCAGTACATGTCACGGGAGAGCTCAATCAGGTCCTGCTCGCACTTACGTTTGTCTGATGAGTCTTGAAAAAGATATAATCATAGAGTGCTAGAACTGGAAGGAACTTTGAGAGGTCATCAAATCCAGTTCCCCACACTCATGGCAGGACCTAGCACCATCTAGATTATGGATTCCCAAACTGGGAGACGTGCCCCCCTGGGAGGGCATGAAGAAATTCTAGGGGGGGCACAAGATGACCCAGCCTCCTCCCCCCCCCCCATCAAGTTTTGCTGCCCTGTTCAGTTCCTTTTTTCCTTTTTTTTTTCTCAACAAGTTTTGCTGCTATTTGGGGGGAGGGTGTGAGGGTTTTTCAAAAATCAAAAAGAGGGGCATGATGCCAAAAAGTTTGGGAACCACTGATCTAGATTATCCCTGACAGGTGTTTGTCTAACCTGCTCTTAAAAATCTCCAAAGATGGAGATTCCACAACCTTCCTAGGCAATTTATTCCAGTGCTTAACTACCCTGGCAGAAAGTTTTTCCTAATGTCCAACCTAAACCTCTTTTGATGCAGTTTCAGCTCATTGCTTCTTCTCCTATCCTCAGAGGTTAAGGAGAATAATTTTTCTCTCTCCTCCTTGTAGCAGTCTTTTATGTACTTCAAAACTGTGATTATGTCCCCTCTCAATCTTCTCTTTTCCAGACTAATCATACCCAGTTCTTTCAATCTTCCTTGCTAAGTCATGTTTTCTAGACCTTTAATTATTTATGTTGTGCTTCTCTGAACCTTCTCCAATTTGTCCACATCTTTCCTGAAATGTGGTGCCCAGAACTTGACACAGTTGAGGCCTAATCAGAGCAGAATAGAGCAGAAGAATTACATCTTGTGTCTTGCTTACAACACTCCTGTTAATACATCCGCAAATGATATTTGCCTTTTTTTGCAATAGTGTCACACTGATTCATATTTAGCTTGTGATCCACTATAATCCCTAGATCCCAGAGAGTCATTTCCTATTTTATGTGTGAAACTGATTGTTCCTTCCTAAGTGGAGTACTTTGCATGTGTCCTTATTGAATTTCATCCTATTTACCTGCAACCATTTCTCCATTTTTTCCAGGTCATTTTGAATCTTAATCCTAAACTCCAAAGCACTTGCAAGCCCTCCCAGCTTGGTACCATCTGCAAACTTTATAAGTGTACTTTTTATGCTATTACCTAAATCATTGATGATGATATTGCACAAAACCAGTCCCAAAATTGATCCCTGTGGAAAACCACTTGTAATGCACCTTCCAGCATGACTGATAACTACTCTCTGGGAATGTTTATCCAATCAGTTATCTAGTAGCCTTGTCTAGATTGTATTTCCCTAGTTTATTTATAAGAGTCATGTGAGACTATGTCAAATGCCTTACAAAAGTTGAAGACTCTAAGTATACCACATCTACTGCTTCCTATCAAAGAAACTATCAGGTTGGTTTGACATGATTTGTTCTTGACAAATCCATGCTGTTACTTACCACCTTACTATCTTCCAGATGTTTGCAAATAGATTCCTTAGTTATATGCTCCATTATCTTTCCTGGCACTGAAGTTAGATCTGTAGTTGTCCTTATTTCCCTTTTCCAGTCTTTTGGAATCTCTCCCATCTCCTATGACTTTTCAAAGACAATCTAATGACTCACATGTTTCCTCTATCAGCCCTGTGAGTATTCTAGGATGCTCTTAATCAGGCCCTGTTTGCTTAAAGAGATCTAATTTCTCTAAGTAATTTTAACTTGTTCTTTTCCTATTTTAACTTGTGAACCTACCTTATTTCTCCAGCATTTCACCTTTTTGGTAAAAACCAAAAAAAGAAGTCATTAAGCACCTACATTATTTCTACATTATCTATTATCCCCCCCCACTTCATTAATGAACACAGCTTCTTTCTTTTCTCCTCCCCTTTCCGATGTAGAAGTAGAGAAAGAAGCTAGGAAAAATGATTGATTATATCTAGCAGCTAATCTCCCTACAGATCTCCACATGCCCTTGGAATTTGCCATCTCTACAGGTGCTACTTTAAGGATTCCTCCGAAATGCTCAAAGACTGTGACGTCAACCATTGTTGGCCTCAGCAGATCAGTGAGTCATTTCATATATTTTCATTTGAATGATTCACTATATTGCTTGATTAATGGCGGACTGAACCAAGCTCCTTTGACTTTGGCTTTAGTATTAGCTCATTGTAGCTACTTTGACATTGTGTGTATTTGCTTTCTACTGGGACATCCTAGTGGTGGCTGAATATTGAAATAAATTAATAAACTTAACTAGGAATGTAAAGCATGTCTGCAGAGATACAAGTCCAGGTTCCTATAGGCAACATTTCACCCCGTGGCTTGGCCATCCACTCCATGGTATTTCACCCAACTAGATCTTTATAGCACTTGTTTTTATAAATCCACTCTCTTATGTTCCCTGTGGTTCCATGTCTCCATACATTAAAGAGGAAGATCCAGATTTTACCATTCAGTGGAAATGTGGGCTTTCTACTTCTCTGAACTGTCAAATTAGAGATTCCTCGAGTGTTGGAATCTGGACTCTCCTTATTTTCTTAGATTATAAAATCAGAAATTGCCTCATTGATGTCTCCTCTTGTTTAAGTTATTCAGGATTTATCCCAGGTAGACACCAACTCATCATCCAAGGAAGCCACCATGGAATGCCAAGGAACACTCATTTGCATTCTGCGTGAAGAGTGGCTGCCTTCTGATTTCTGAACCTCCTTTGACTTTGCAAGATACACTGGCCATAGGGGGAATGCTAAACTGGGGTTAAGCCAGAAGAAAAACAGAACTGGGGAGGGGGGTTGAAAGACTGAGTAAAGTTGTAAAACTCAGAAGTCCTAGGAGTAACTTTTGCACCAGTCACTTCAGTTTCACAGATTAATTCTAAGCTGGTGAACCAAAGACTCTTCAGTGCTTTTATACTGTTGGATAGAAGTATTAAATTCTGATGAATTAGGGAGGTGATTGGGAGACTGTGCTAATTACCAAGTCCACACCAGACGGATATATACCATTCAGTGCTTTCCACTGAATAACTATACACCATCTGAAATCAAGGTGTGTAAAGTTTATTTTCCTCCTCAAAGGATTGTAAGTGATCCCATTGTTCAGTTGCCAAAGTAAATTAACATGATTCACATTTAACCATAATACTCGTCAGACACTAAAGCTGCTGGTAATTAAAGCAATCCTTACTCCCTGCTGACACATGCAGCATGACAAAACAGAAGTCATGCAGCAGTAGATCCTGTCTACTTTATTTACTTGTTTTTTTTAATGCTTCATTCCACTGAGTGACTAAGCTATTAAATTACAGAAGAGCCACCCAGTTAAATTAATGAGAGCATTTGTGGTGGAAATGCTAATGTGAAACTATCTGATCCTTTTAGACTATGCAGCTAATCAATATTCTTCAAGAGTTACTCTTCCTCCCTTGCATCATTATCATATCCCTTGCTGCTGTTTGCATGAAAGATCTTTGAACTCCAAATTCATTCATTGAACTGAATATAACAGCACTGGGTTTGATACTGTGAACTGCTGTCTTCAAAGAGCATTCAGAGCACTTTATGGAGTCAGGCATATGCATAAAAAGACACCACTGAAACCTCAGGTCTTGATACATCCAGGGAAGGTGGTGGATCAGAATCTAAATCTTTGCCTAGTTTTGGGTGCTTTGCTTCAGCCCTTTCCTGCTCAGAGGGGTGGGGGTTGCATAAAGACATTTTATACCAACCAGATTTGTAATGACTTATTTTAAACAGAGAGATCATCTGAAATAGCCTGAAAATGAGGTTAAAATTATGGTTTACATTTTCTGGGCTGGATTGTGTAGAGGAGAAAAGTGCCACTCTGGGTGAACTTCAGGAGGGATTGCAGTACCAGTGCTCCTTGACAAAAGGTTCAGTTTTTCACTATACTGGCCTGTCTGTGCTTGCTGCTGTGCACAGTTGTCGGGATTTATGCAAGACGATGAGTTTTCGCTCAGCTCAGTCTCCACATTGACTTGTAAATAGCTTTACATTTACATTATGTCTGTATCCCTTTGTACTGACTTTATGGATTCACTGCCTCCAGATTTTGAATGATGTTATAAATCAATGGTTCCCAACCGCCAGTTTGCGATCCGGTGCTGGTCCACGAATGGCTGGCTGCCAGGCCATGGTGGCTGCCAGAGCTCAAGCCGGCTGTTCCCGGTGGCTCAGCTCCTGCAGCTGTGGTAGCTGAGGTGACGGTAGGAGGAGGTAGAGCAAGAGGCACCTCCACTCTTCCTTCCCCTGCACACTTGGAGAGAAGTGGTTGGCAAGGGTGGGGGCGCGAAGGAGAAGGTGTGCGCAAGATGTCAGGCCTAAATAAGACTATAAGCCTAAATAAGACTAACATACTGTGCCAACAGAATTGAGGAATCCTCCTCTGTTCAGGTTCATAGCTGTTTATCTTAAGTGGTAAACAAGTTCACATACCTGGGATTCACTATCACAGACAACCTTTCTCTCAAATCAAAATTCAACATCCATGTTGGAAAAGCTGCCACAACAATGTGCAGACTGAACAAAAGGATCTGGCCAAACAGCAGACTGGCAAAAAACAAAGATCTGTGTGTATTGTGACAGCCAGCAGCCTGCCACACTCTGGTGGAAGACGGGTATACAGGGCACTGGGTAAGTGGTTTTCTCTTTTCAGAATAAACTACTAAGCCTGCTGCAATAAAATGAAGGAAGGAAAACACCAGGGGCTAATTAACTAGATTGCTCCTTCAGACAGGTCACTCAAACCTTCAGCTAGTGGAATTGGTTTAAAAGGCCTCCCCTAGGTAAGGAGAGGGGGAAGACAAAGAGTGATGGACCAGAAGAAGAAAAAGAAAGAAAGAAGAAGAAGCTGTGTATGGACTGAAAGCTGGTTAACAGGTACCAGAGGGAGACATTTTGGAGGGGTTGGTTGGGGAAGTAGCCTAGGGAAAAAGCAGCCGAGTCAGAAGGAAAAACAACCTTGATTGCTGTTGCTACTTTAGGGGCCCTGGGCCAGAACCCAGAGTGGTGGGTAGGCCTGGGTTCCCCCCCAAATCTTCCCCCATGCCTACACAGAGCCTGCCCCAAGAAGGAAGACCAGGACTATCAGATTTCACCCCAAAACCATGGAGTAGCCTGTGTAGAGTATGGCTCACTGAGCTGTGAACCCTGCCTCCTGTAAAGAGAAATGGGTTGTGTATAGGACCACAGCGAGTCTCTGAGGCTAATATTATCCACCAGTAGCATGAGACCCATGGGGCAAGGCCAGAACTTTGGCAGAGTATTGTTCATGTGTTATCAGCACGCTGCTGTATGGAAGCAAAACATGGACCTTATGCTCTCATCAAGAGAAGAGGCTTAACAGCTCTCATATGTGTAGCCTTCGTTAAGTCTTTGGAATCTCCTGGAGGGACAGTGCAACCAACACTGAGGTGCTAAAACAGGTCAGCATACCAGCAATGCAAACAGTCCTCAAATAGTGATGCCTTCACTGGTTTTGATGTGTGTGCTGAATGAGTGATGGATGCATTCCAAAGGCTGTTCTCTAAGGTGAACTGGTACCTGGAAAAAGACTTGAAAGATGCCCAAAATTATGTTTCAAGAATGTGTGCAAGGGAGTCCTGAAAGCAATGGATATGGATCAATGGGAAGATCACACTCAAGCCGTAGCATTTGAATGCAAGATTTTAACAAAGATCTCAGTGGTTATGAGAGGAAGCAGTCCATCTTAGCAGACAAGAAAAGAGCTTGCTGAAAACCTAGAATCCTAGGGCTAGAATCCTAGGGCTAGAATAGACCTCAGGAGGTCATCGAGTCCAGCCCCCTGCCCAAAGCAGGACCAACCCTAACTAAAGCATCCCAGCCAAGCCTTTGTCAAGCTGGGACTTAAAAACCTCTAAGGATGGAGATTTAATCACCTCCCTAGGTAACCCATTCCAGTGTTTCACCACCCTTCCATTAAAATAGTTTTTCCTAATCCAACCTAGACCTCCCCCACTGCAACTTAAGACCATTGCTCCTTGTTCTGCCCTCCGTCACTATTGAGAACAGCCTCTCTCCATCCTCTCTGGAGCCGCCCTTCAAGAAGCTGAAGGCTGCTATCAAATCCTCCCTCACTCTCTTCTCTTCTGCAGACTAAATAAGCCCCAATCCCTCAGCCTCTTCTCAAAGTGCTCCAGCCCCCTATTTTGGTTGCCTTCTGCTGGACCCTCTCCAATACATCCACATCCTTTCTATGTGGGGGGCCCCAGAACTGGATGCAATACTCCAGATGTGTGCTGAATAAAGGGGAATAATAACTTCTTTAGATCTGCTGGAAATGCTCCTCCTAATGCACCCTAAGATGCCATTAGCCTTCTTGGCTACAAGGGCACACTGTTGACTTATATCCTGCTTCTCATGCACTGTAATCCCCAGGTCCTTTTCTGCAGAATTGAGGGAGCCAGTCAGTCCCCAGCCAGTAAAAATGCTTGGGACTCTTCCTTCCCAAGTGCGGGACTCTGCACTTGTCCTTGTTGAACCTCATCAGATTTCTTTTGGACCAAACCTCCAATTTGTCTAGATCACTCTGGACCCTATCCCTTCCCTCCTAGCTTAGTGTCCTCCTAGCTTAGTGTGATCTGCAAACTTGCTGAGGGTGCAAACCATGTAATGCACAAAGAGTTGAAACACCACTTTTATATGTGGCAGATGTGACAGACACTATCTCTATTGAGTGGGTCTCTTATGCCACATTCACAGCTGCCATAAAACTAGTTTAGTAAATGCTTCATCTCTCAGGGGAACATACACATAGTCTCTCGGGACTGAAGGGTGCCTACTATCGCTAAGTTACACCTCTCTTAAAATCAACTTGCTTACAAAATCAGACATAAAAATTGCTTAATTTCTCATTTGTACCACATAATTGAAAAATAAATCTATTGGAATAGAAGTATCGTATTAACATTTCAGCATATAGTAGTATATAGAGCAGTATAAACAAGTAATTGTCTGTATGAAACTTTAGTTTGTATTGACTTTGTTAGTGCTTTTTTTTTTATGCAGTCTGTTGTAAAACAAATATCTAGATGAGTTGTGCTCTCAGGAAGACCTCCGCATACCTGAGGGGTATGCATATTCCCTAGCTGTAAACCTCTGTTCTATTTTTTTATATATACACACACAAAGGCATAATTGCAGTCTGGTCAACCAATTCCAGTCCCATTTGAGCCATGTGTTCATTAGGTACAATGTGTTTCAACTTTGTGATGTATCTGTGCAAACCTTTCTGAATCCCCCAAATGATTTGAGGCAAAACCTTTTATTTTATCTATTAACCATTTTCTTGTCCCATGTCTTAGCTACACCTAACCTTCTGTATCAGTTGAGAAAAATTTAAGGAAACTCCCTGGTCCCTGTACTTGTGGTAATTTCTCAGTTCACTGATTGGGTTTGGTTCCTCTGTACTTGCTAAGGTAATTTAAGTACAACAGTATCATGATTCCTGGAGCTATAAGGACAGCTTTGTAGAGTTAGTTTCATTTAAATGCAGCAAATGGATATGTATACCTGGGGAAAAGACAGCTACTTTTGTGAAAGATTTTGCTGTTGCCATAGAAACCTAGCACATGGAGTGCTTTACGTGTGGTACAGTATCTCCTGAAATCTATGAGAAGAGGTACAGAAAAGCATATTATTAATACAGAAATAGTAGACATGGACTTGCTGTTTGGTACATATGAAGACAGAAATGTATTTACATGGAAGAGCTAAGTTTAATAGGAACACTATGGAAGCTATCAAATGGCTCTTCCTGGGTCTTTGCAAACAAATTCTCAAGCAAAGCTCTATTTTTCGCTTTGTCTTTAAGGAGCACCTGAACATTCTCTCCCCAGGATCATAGCAGGACCTTTTAAAATACTAAAAGTCTGTTTCTTTGGTCTCCATATCCGTACATTCATTTATCTATAATTTTTTAGAAATGTGCATCTGTCTGTCTATTCATCTGTGAGTCTGTTTCTTCAAGAACTCTTCCTTAAATGGTAAGAATGTTGCTGGCCGCTGGCCACTGGCCACAAGTAAGGTTTCTATGCTGGTGCTGGGCAGAGTTCCCTCCCACTCTGTGCTGGCCTCCATCTCCCAAAGCTCTCAAGGGCCTCCATACAAATTAAGGATTTATATTTTCAGAACTGTAGTTATATAACTGAGGGCCCCTTCCAGTTTCTGCTGGGGATCCCTGCTCAGCCTGAAATAAATCTAGGACCCCAACTTTGGACCTGCCCCAGGAAGAAGCTGGCTCCCTCCTCTGCCCTGAGCCAACCCCAGGAAGAAGCTGGCAGGCAGATCTATTGTCTCTCCCCCTTCCGCCCTGCCCCTCTTCCCCCCCCCCCCCCCCCCCCCCCGGATCCTGGGCAACACTGGATAAATCTAGTGAGACAATAAATGGATACAACTGAATGCCCATCACTTCTATGAATGCATTTGTTTGGAAAGAGCAACTTAGTAAGAGCAAAAGAACTGAAACCAGATTTTCAGAATTGCATTTATTTAAAAACTTTTATAATGTACGTACTGTTGCCTCCTAAGCACATAAACCCATAGACAAATGAAAACAACTAAAAAGACAGATTGTTGGCTTAAGAGAATGCAAATAACCAAAGAAACTCCATCCCTCATGCTATGCCCTGTGTCAAAATCCTGAATGGTGAGAGAGAGAGAGACCTGACAATATGAAATCTTGATTCTGCTTGTATCGAACCAATGAAGGGAACAATTTCAAAGTCAAAGCCCCACAATGGAAAATTTCAGAGTTCCAATCTGGGGCTGTCCTGGGGGGAGGTGGAGTATTTAAAATAACTAAGGACCTGAATTTTGTTGGGCTGCAGACATCAAAACTGAACATCAGTCATGAAAACCATTGTGATGGCTTCACTTTAGGAAGCTTCACCTTTTCTTTGATTTAGACCTGCATGGGTTTGCATCCCTCTGCTCCAAATCCCTTACCCAAGTCATTCCCTCCTGTTCAGGGAGCCCTCACTCGGCTTATGCACCAGTTATATTACCTGCTGTAAGTTACACTGAAGTCTTCAAAACAGAGCTTAAGTAATTCTTATGTGATGGCTGCCATCTTGACCAATATACTACACTGGGGACAAAAAGCATGAGCTTCTGCAGCTTGAGCTAAAGAGAAAAGGCTACATAGCTGGGGGCTGTAAGACCTCTTATCCTCCATAGCTTAGCACAGAAGAGGTCTTGTAACACTCACTTATTAGTGGCTACACATTTCTTATGTTGGCCCTCTGTTTAGGAGTGAATTTAACTCTTAGAGTTCTACTTCCAAATAAGCCTAAAATTTCAGAGCAGCATCACTTGAACCTGTGGAGTGTCTCCTGGTTTCATGACAGATCTATGTGAAATAACAAATGGAATAATTCTGATTTGAAACCAAGTATCTATCTAAATTCACTCAACTGCACCTCGCATCATTTGACTGACATATCTGGTTCGAGTTTAGAGTTTGCAAGAAATCCTAAACAAGATGAAATTCATGTGATTGTGGGGCTTGTTGTTGTACACAACTGAGTCTGATGTGAAAGAACTTTACTGACATTTTTTTTTTTTCTTTCTGAGAGTAGAGGGGTCCCTTCTAGTATTTCACCTTTCTCTAGTGGGGATTTATTTCAGGCTGCAAATAGAGCTAAACTTCAATGAACACTTTTGGTGAACAGTTTTTTCAGAACTGTTTATGAAAAAATTGTTACTATTTCTCAACTGGTTTACAAGAGTACTCAAATTACTTTTGAAGTGCCAGTAATACTTTTTGCAACCACATCTATCAAACACCTTTTTAAAGCAAAATGTTTGAATGAACTCTTAGAAGATAAAAGTGATATATAAACTGAAACACACACCTATTTAACTCCTGGATTGATTGGCGCACAAGAAATTTATCATTCTTGTAGATACTGATGCATTAGAAACTACTCTAGCTGATTAGGTCCCCAATTCAGCAAAGTATTTGAGCATGGGACCAGCTTTAAGAAGGAGAGTAGCCCCACTGACATTATTCCACCAATGTGGATACTTAAAGTTGTTGAACTTTTCTGAATTGGGACTAGTTGCAGGGTAAATTATTTATAACATACATTTGCTGCAGTGATGAATATAGTCCTCTTTTCTGCTCCCAGATTAATCCAATGAGATTTATTTTTACATCTGTGTGTGTATGTTAAACATTTCCCAACATTTTAGGCAAGCATATTGAACCCAAATGCATTCTTACACAAACCATTATTTTTCTGCATTTTCTTTCTAAATGAAATTTTATTCTGATTGTGGAGTTTTACTAAGTTTTCAATCATTTGGGTGAGTAAAAAGACCAGGATTTAGCCCTCTTGTATATATTATCATTATACTCTGCAGTAACAGTGCTTGTTCTTGTAAAAAAATATAGGCAGCTTTTCATGTAACACTTTTTTTAAAAAAAACCAATGGCAAGTAGCATATTTAATGCATCTTGTTTATAGAAATCAGGTCAATGCTTGATTTAACTTAAATCTGTTAACACGTGAATGATTCTAAAAATGGCTCTAAAATATGAAAGTGTCTATTTCTGGGAGATTTCCAATTTATGACTCCCAGTGCTTTCTAAATGTCTCCCTCGGATTACTTAATTCTTTGAACTAAATTATGTGACTTTATAAAACTCTGACGAAATTAAATATTCCCTTTATATTCTTACTAGTAGATTCTCACTAGCAGTGTTGCTCAGGTTCTTAATTAAGGTTGGTTTTTTAAATAAATGGAAAATGTGAATGCTTCATTTAACTGAGTGTAGTTTTCAAAAGCACAGTGTAGTTTTCAAAAGCACAGTGTTATTTATATGTTTTTATTTCGGGTCTCTTAAACGGATTGCTAAACTTTTTCCATTTAATTTTTTTAAAATGGGAATTCCATACAGTATCTTTTTCTTCATCCCTATAAAACATAGTGAATGATAAGAGTTTTAACAAAACATGGCTATAGTCAATGTGGTTTTAAATAACATTTTCTTCTAGTTTTCAAATCTTAAGCATTGATTTAGCTGTGCCAAAACAGCACTATTCCACATTTCTCTATTTTCTCTTTTCTGTAAGGTTTGTTGAGGAGAAATCCTATTCCAGATTCATCCTATGTTTGTCTCTTCTTGGTTCAGTCTCTTTCAACATTGGCTCAGTTATGAGGACTGTACTTGATTTGGTGATTCTGTCTCTTTTTTCTGTTTGATTTTATGAAAAGCAATCCCATTCCAGGCACGCCCTATTTTCCTGGCACAAGCAAATTCTTACTTGCTTTAAGTAATGATAAGAGGAAGCTGTATACTGAATTTGGTGGCCTCTTACCATTTAGGTGGTCTTGATCAAACAGACGAACGAAAGCTCATGATACCATCTACATGTTTTGCTAGTCTATAAAGTGCTACCAGATCTTTTGCTGTTTTTAAGTTTATTTCTAAAATATACTGTAGATGAATAAAACATCTGTCTTTACCACTGAGGCTTCATTTCAGCAAAGAATATAAGCATATGCCTAACTTTAAGCATGTATGTTGTGCTGTTGAAATCAAGAAACTACTTCAAGTTAGGAGCATGTTTAAAGTGAGCACTTTGCTGGATTGGGTCCTTAATGACTCCTCTGACAGTTACCCATCACCATAGTTAAAATATTTTACATTATGAGCCCTGTTTTTCATGATTTTTATGCATGTAACTCTGACTAGATTGTGAGCAATATGTATTGGAAGTAACCTTCTCTGAAATTGCTACAATCACTGCTGTGTTAGTGATCAGAATCTGGGTTGAACTCAACTCAGTGTTTAAATCAAGGGCTTTGATGTAGGAAGGTTGCATTTAAAACATAAGTATCATAGTTTATATCTAATTTTAGTTAAATATAGGTAATTGTTGGTAGCCTATAGGTTTTAACAGCTGTATAAAATTTGATATCCTGATGGCCACACACAACTATCTGCCTAGTAACAGTCATTAGTGGCAAATGGCTATGAAAAATCTATTATAAATTTTACTGTTTTATGCAGCTCCACGTGCTTGGTGCAAAGTTCTTTTTAGGGAGCTATTCCTTTCTCACCTACTCTCTATGCAGAAGGCTGGCATAACTATAAAGTTACACTTTTGTTTTTAAAAAAAGGAAGTAAGAAGGCAAACTACACTTGATTGATTGAAAATGATCAATCTCTGAAGTAATATGAATTAAAAATATTCAATGGTCCTTAAATTGTATTGCAATCTATTTAATTTCATTTATCACGTAAAGATAATTATTGTTCAAAAATGTATCTACTTTGTGTCAGAGCACCAATCCTCTACTTATTACAGGGTTTGAAGCAGGCTCATCTGTACTTAGACCTGAATGCTGCTACCCTACACCTGAAAGCTGTTCTGAAATCTTTATGCAAAATTAAAAGATGCTCATTTGTTTATATCAGTGTCAAGTTTGTCTTCCTTACTTCTCTTCATCTTAAGGGAATATGCCAGCTGTAGCACACTGAGAGTGCTTATTTAGGAGGGCTAATTGGAAGAAGCTGTCGGGTTTATCCAGATTTAGCAGGATAGATTATACTTCAGTAGAAAAATTTCCTAGATATAAATTTGCAAAGCTTTCTAAAGTAAATGATTGATGTTAGAAAATGGTACTGAATGGGGAAACACTGAGAATTCTGTAGGGCTGTAATTTTGATATTGCTAGGGGGTCTAGTGCATAAAATGGATAAAATATTAATGGATCATTTCCCTGTAGATTATGAAAGGCTTTTTGCTATTTAATCTCCTATTTTAGCTCTTCTTTATTCCTTCCACATCAGATACTGGTCTCTCAGTTAATATAACCTACCAACTCCACTGTATTACTGTAGGCACTGGAAGCTCCATTCACTACACCATTATTCTGCTTCAAAACTGGGAAATATTGTTTCCATCTAGTGCTAGAGTATTCAGTCTAAAAATGCGCTGATTGTCAGTATTACAGTTCTTACCAGAGCTCCTGAAGAGGATAGTGAACTGTTCCTAACGCTAATGTTAGTTAACCTTTTTTGCAAGGTAATCTCTCTCTATACACACACACACACACACACACACACACACACACACACACAACTGGGGAGGCCAAATTGTAGATAATTTTGTTACTTCATAAGAATTTTCATCATATGAATGCAACACAAGCTTTGAGGGCTTATTGGGGAAGGCATTGCTGTATTCTTGCTGTAGTGTCCACGTGAAGGCTTATTGGACTTGCTCAGTTTCTTCTATGGCCCATTGGTAGAGTGAAGTGTCCTTAATGGGCCATGAATACACAGCTATATCATGATTTAATGTAAATTCTATTGGGGGTCATAACCCAGAAATACATCAAATGTGCAGACATGGATTCAAATCCCCAATCTGCTGGCTGAGGTACAGGGACTCGAATGTGGGTTTTTACCAGTGCAGGTGACTGGGCTATAAGATATCACTATTCTTTTTTTTTTTTTTCTGTCCAGGTCCTAAAGGGAGCAGTTGCATATCTCGGTAGAAAATGGTATTTAATGATGCCTCTGTATTGAGGCAAGTATAAAATAAACAAACTTGGAAAAGACACAACAGGATTTAACACACATAGGTTATGTCTACACTACCCCGCTAGTTCGAACTAGCGGGGTAATGTAGGCATACCACACTTGCAAATGAAGCCCGGGATTTGAATTTCGCAGGCTTCATTTGCATAAGCGGGGCGCCGCCACTTTTAAAACCCCGCTCGTTCGAACCCCGTGCAGCGCGGCTAGTTCGAACTACCTAGTTCGTGCCCCGTGTAGCCGCACTGCACTGGGTTCGAATGAGCGGGGTTTTAAAAATGGCGGCGCCCCGCTTATGCAAATGAAGCCTGCGAAATTCAAATCCCGGGCTTCATTTGCAAGTGCGGTATGCCTACATTACCCCGCTAGTTCGAACTAGCGGGGTAGTGTAGACATACCCATAGATAGATGGTCCTGCTCCTGTTCAATTTCTCCAATGTTGACTTTCCAGTAATCTGGCAAAGCGTTAAATTCTCAGAAAAACTGTTCAGTTCCTTGTGAAACTAATACTAAGAAGTTTGCTTGAAGAGATGAATAGCACTTTATCCTTGCTGCATCATGAAAGAGCAGCTTCTCAGTATCTAGTTCCCATCTGCGTTCTGATGCAAAGTAGCCTTGGACTGGTTGGACTTGCCATCTTTTCAGTCACTGAGCAATGCTGTTCACCTTGGCCCTAGTTCAGCAATCTGTTCCTATTCCCTAAGGGCATGTCTTCCACGAGGAGTAATGGTAGTTCGAATTCGAAAGCCTAATTTGAACTACCTACTCCGTGCCACATGTAGCTGCGGGCACGGAGTCCGCACTAACGGGGATTTTAAAATGGTGGCACCCGGCAAGATGCAAATGAAGCCCGGGATATTTAAATCCCGGGCTTCATTTGCAACTTCGAATGACTACATTAACCACCCTAGTTGGAACTAGGGTGGTAGTGTAGACATACCCTAACAGTAAGCATTTGTCGAAGCTTCTCTTTGTTTCAGTAGAATTAAAATGGAGTATGTGCTTAGTGCTTTGCTAAATAGTGATGGATTTAAGCATATGCTTAAATATTTGGCAGAATTGGGATTTTTTTCATTGTTTTAGGCATTATTAAAAGTGACCCAGATTTAACTGAAATGGCATTTTATTCAGAAGGTCTAGATTGATTTGTATAGGTTTTTTGTTTTATTTTTTGATCCATCAATGTCACACATGTTAAGTTTTCAACCATCAGTGTGTTCATTGGGGACACCCTAGCTCAAATCTATAATAATTTAAATTGGCACTATTATGTTCTGCCGCTTGGTGGCACTAAGAAATAATGCAACCGGACCTTGCCACCAATACTCAAAATATGTGTGATAACACAATCCAGTTGACTGCCCAATGGCCCTGGAAAAGGAAAATATAAAGTGAGCAGCAATCCCATAGGTCTATTGTGGACTATAGCCGATTGTTTTGTAAGTTTCAAGTACATAGAATGTTTGTTCTGCACAAGGGTAAATTCTCTGACACTGAAGGAAATGATTACTAAGGCATAAGCTTTCTATTTTCATGAGATTTGCTACCTGCTAAAGAATCAAATTATCCTCAGCGGGTTTTTTATTACCACTATAATTTAGGTATGACAAACTGAAAGGCTTGCATTCCCAAATTGCACTCTATCCATTAAAGGCCTCATATCATAATGAATTTCTTTTGTCCAAGGAGCGTTGAATGAAATTCCCTCTGGAGCACATCAGTGTAAACATCACTGCTTGCTGGGTTAGAAGAGGCAATGAAAGGAATAAACTCTCCTCTGGGACTGAACTTACTGGCGGTTGCTTTTCTCACAGTTGTTGCTAGAATGGGAAGTGGGAGACTGAGGCTGGAAATTTGTCCTGCTTCTCTTGAATGTTAGACCATTACACTGAACAAAAGAGCCATTGAATCACCCCTTATTACTGGTTTAAGTGACCTGTTTTAGTGTCCTTTCTCCCAAGCGCCTCTGAAAGATTTTTGGTTTTTTGGATCCTCTTTTTTCCTGTACTGTGATATGACCTGAGACCTACTTTTCTTTCAGATTATTTCACTTTAATTCATGTACATGTTTGTGCATGCAAATCCTATTATATGTACCATATGGCACCAATCTTTTTTCTTTTCTTTTTTAAAAAAAAAGGTTTATAACGTTTAACCGAAACCTTTTTTAAAAGGTTTGAATTAAATGTTATTTTCAATGTTAGAGGGACTTTCAAGCAAGAATATATTTAAATAGAGTATAGATCCCAAAAGCAATTTGCTTGGTTATTTTCTGTATTCCCTTTGCTATTACTTCAGATGTGAGCTGATTCCTTCCTAGCTGATCTTCTGCTGCAGGCATCACTGAAACCATAAATTGCTAATATCAGTATGTTAACATGAAATGACACAGTAAGAAAATTCAGGGATTTATAAATCACAGAGGCTTAATTCTTTGGATTGAATCTAGCTCAGGTGACTGACTATAAGTTGTTACCATCAGATGACAGTCAGTGGACTATGTAAAATGAGTTGGTGTTCCCAGCCCAATTTCCTGAGGGAGCAGAGCTGACATGACAAATAGTACAACCACAATTGACTATAACTGAAACCTTTCTTGACATTCACATGAATGAATCCAAAACCTGAACAGAAAGAGGCTGTTAATTGCTTATCTGTTGTAGAGGTATTCCATCCAGGTCTGTATTAACCACCAATGGAGAATGAGGGAAATATGTGTAGTATTTGTCAGGAATATCAGATGTATCTCATTCAGTACACTTGATATTATTCTGTTTTAATCAACAGAGTTAAAGGAGTCTGTCAGGGATTTATGGAGGAGAAACTATCTGTACGGCTAGGGAGTAGTAGTCTGTTAGGGATAATAAGCAGGAAATGAAACAATGACACAGATAACAGAACTCCAAAGAGAATACCAAGCGTTGTTAAGAGAACCACAGGGGCACTATTAATCAGAAATGTTCACCTACCTGCCTACCAGTCAGGTTAACAGATTTATTTTCCCAAGGCCAGTACTTAAGATCAAAAAGGACATTACAACCCTTTGCCTAGAGAGGAAGCAGGCAACAACTACAAATAGAGATACTGAGAGAATGCAGCAGAGCAGAAATAGGGGATGTGAGCTGAGTAGAACTTAACAAAAACTTTCAAAGAAAGAGTAAGGTCAATGTCAGGCCCAGATGTATAGGCCTTTTGTTGTTTTAAGCCATTTGCTCACTGTGTACCTTGTGAGTCATTTTAATCAGTTGCCGTCACAGGTCCTGGAAGAGATGTTTTCATGTAGGTGCTAAGTACAGTTGGGCCTGTGGTATTACAGAGTAGGGAAACTGGGAATGCCACCAGTCTGACAGCAGTGCAAGAATAGTTGAAGTGAGAGGTTCCATCCTTGAGAGAGTGAAGGAAGGAGCCTTTGCCGGAGAGATATATTCAAGGACTGGGGGGGAGGGATAGCTCAGTGGTTTGGGCATTGGCCTGCTTAAACCCAGGGTTGTGAGTTAAACCCAGGGTTGTGAGTTAAATCCCTGTGGAGGCTATTTAAGGATTTGGGGCAAACATTTGTCAGGGATGGTACTTGGTCCTGCTGTGAAGGCAGGGGACTGGACTCAATGACCTTTCAAGGTCCCTTCCAGTTCTAGGAGATAGGCAATCTCCATTAATTTAACAAAATTTAATTTGACTGAAAGAATGTTGAAAATAGAGCTCACTCTCCATCCATGACAGTGAGGCAGGTACACTATGATTTCCCATTGCATTGGCTCCAAGGACAGACATTATTTGTTTTTGTTTTTTTTTAAAAAAGCTCAAAAGTAAACTACATCAAAATAAGCCTAAGACTGATTGATAGAAATGCTGATTAATTTGTCTTTTTGCATTATAATTTAAATGTCATCAAGGTATTTGCTGTGATACAAGATATAAATGAAGACATAATCTCTGCCTCATAGATTCAGAAAATGAAGTTAATTTTGAATTAATTGTATGCATATGAGATAGCTTTAACTAGCATTATGGTTTAACATTTGAAGGGCTCATTGAAGGAATGAGTTGTCAGGTCTGAAGGTAAACACGTGGTACATTGTGGCTGGGTAGGTTTTTAAGACATGGATATTCAAGCAGATATGAAACTGTCTTCAGGCTGGATAGAGTGGGGATGTGCGAAAACAACTAAATGGGGATGTGCGAAAACAACTAAAAAGACTGGATCTGAAGCTCATGTAAGTCAGTGGACTCCCTTTGAGTTCAAAGGAGGTTTGATCAGGGCCAAAGTGAGTTTATATTGAAGTAGGAACTGCTGTCATATGTTTCTACAGCATCTAGCACAATGGAGCATAACTTGGTTATGGCCTTTAGGCACTTCACAATTTAAGTCTTTAAAATGAGTATCAGCAGTGCTTCTAACAAACATCGTGAGACTCCTCATAGCTAAAGATCTGCTAAATCTAAAGTTTGATAAGTTATTAAGTTTTAAATCTGTCAGAATAACTGACAGATGCTAACCTCATTAAAAAACAAAAGGTCAGCAAGCAGTGAAGAAAATGACATGATGCAGAAATATGTTTCCAACATCACAATGTCTGTCTCCAAAATACTTTAGGAGACTCATACTCCCAGCTTTTATCACTGTGGGATAACTTTGTCAGCAATAAAAAGCAACTAAAACAAACTGACCTTTTACAAAATAAACCTGAACATTTTGGTTTATGTCTAATGTATACACTACGCAAAGTAACCAGTCTATAATAAAAATGACCCACTTAACTCAGCTGGAGTTCACACAACAGCAAAAGGGGGGAAATGAATGATCCATAACCCCCACCCCCACCCCAACTCAGCCTGATTACATCATAATAAACAAAAGCTGAAGGCAATTATATCTCCAAGCATTATGTTAATAATGCAAACTGTGTTTAATAATCAAAAAGAGTGAACCAGCAGACGGGCTTTAATTAAAATGACACATAATTCTTTAAAACACTATTCTATTCAAATGAGCAGCTGCTTCATGGTACCATCAATACAAAAATGTTTTCTTTTGAAAACTTTCTAACACTTGACACTCACTGAAAACACAACTTCAGCTCACTTAGGGATGTAAGTGACTTTCTTCTTGCTTACAGCTGATTTAGGTTTCATTTACTTGTGGAATGAAATGCACTAAAGCTCTTTATATAAATGAGTAGAGACTGGCATTCCTCAAAGCAGTCTGTTATATTATGGGAATTCATATTGGTGCAATAGAGTACAAAATAGAGATACCTGTGCAAACTCCACTCCTGTCATCTTTTTACTCCCCTTGTTTCATGGATGAGAGAGGCCGCAAAAAGCTTTAGCAAGTTATGTAGTCCACAGAGGTAACCTCTGCTCTGCCATAGCACGCTATCTCGGACTGGAATAGACACAAGGCTGTCACTTACCTGAAATGTCAACATCACTAGGGACTTCAATTTAGGAAACTAGGAACTTGTGCCTGGCTTTGGTGCAATATGAGCAGACATAGAAGTGAGGATACATGTACTGTTTCTTTAAAAGTGTAGCAGGAAGCCATATACAACTGAGAGGTTCTAAGCAGCAGTGTATAGTGAAACAAAGACACATAGTAGCTTTAGGAATAATGCTCTTTTCTTTAATTACGTTCCTTGTACAGTGTTATCAGAAACCAACTCTTTCTGTGGTTCTTCAGCACTGTTCCATTAAAAAATGACTTTATATTTATTCATGTGATACTCCTGTGATGGACTGGATCACAGAAATCTCCTTGCAGTTGTCCCACAATGTGCTGATCAAGCCACTGAGCCCACGTTCCTGCCCTCAGGGGCTCCCCACCACCTTGTCCTGCTGGGCCAGAAGCTCTGGTCTCCCCCAGCCAAGGCACAGACTTGGGGTTACCGTCCCCCTCCCCCATGCAGAGCAACACAGACACTGAAGCAGTTCAACTCTGGGAGGGCTCAGTTATAAGGCCCATTGACAGCACCCAGGAACTCAACCTTCCAAAAGGGACCAAAACCCTAAATAAATCCATCTTACCCCATGTAAAAGTTTTACACAGAGCAAGCTCGTAAAAATGTCAACCCCCTTGATCAGTGCACAGTGATCACTTCTGTATAAAATTATTTACACCGGGCTTGATAATAAACGTGTTTTTATTAAACATAAAAAAGCAGTATTTAAGTGATTCAAACTGAAAACCGACTAATGAAAGTAGGTTACTAAGTTAAAATAAACAAAAGATGCCAACTAATTCTAACAAGAAGCCCTGTAGCACCTTATAGACTAACAGATGTATCGGCGCATAAGCTTTCGTGGGCAAAGACCCGCTTCGGCAGATGCATCTGCCGAAGTGGGTCTTTGCCCACTAAAGCTTATGTTCAAATACATCTGTTAGTCTATAAGGTGCTACAGGACTCTTTGTTGCTTTTGCAGATCCAGATTAACACGGCTACTCCGCTGATACTCAACTAATTTTAATATACTGTGGCAGCCTGAGAGCAGGGGGCTGCAGAAGGCATGTATACAGGAAGTTGGGTTTATGTTCACGGAGCAGGCTTCCAGAGACTGCAGCCCAGCCATTAGGACATTTAGAGCCCATCTGGAGTCAGGCTGGAGGGTGGACTGATTGGAGCACATGCTGCCAGTTAAGGCTTTTGGGCACACAATAAAAACCTTCTCTCAGGCAAGGCTGGGGGAAGGAGAAAAAGGACGGACCAGAGGAGCGGCTGAGCAGAGCGACCCAGCCCGGGTCAGCTCGGGAGACAGACCCAAGGTAGCCAGCAACAGGGCCTGTTCCAAGGCTTCAGGGAGGGCGAGGGAAGTGGCCCAGGGAGGGGGCCACTATTCAGTGCCAAGCCTCACAGCCTACTCGGGCTAACTCCTGGCCCCCTAGGGCCCTGGGCCAGAACCTGGAATAAGTGGGTGGGACCGGATCCCCCCAACCCTCTTCCTGGCTGATGGGCTGCCAGTAAGAAAAGGAGATACCCTGTGGACTAACAGAGGGATTGACCTCCAAAAAACCCTGGATTGGCTGATGATGAAAAGGGCTCTTGAAGTGGGGTACTCTTGCCTTCTCGGTGGTGGTAGCGATACCACAAGCCCCTGAGGTACATGCAGAGACCCGCCAGGAAGTGCAGGACACGGGGAGCTTAGCCCAGACTTGCCACAATAGTAAGAAACTTGTTACATGCAAATTCTTAACCTAAACAGTTATTATTTCAGATAAAATGCTTCTAAAATGCTTACTCTGACCTGGGTCTACAGCTTTTTTTCTTGAGTAGAGTCCTTTGTTTTCAGATTTCTTCATGTTCATTCTCTTAAGGTGGGTGAGGCAGGTTCAAAGGCCAGGTGAAGACAAAGACTGGTTTGCTTTTCATTCCTTAAATAGATTTTCCCCCAGAGCGGGAACCCTTTGTTCTGTCTCCCCATTCTCACTGAAAAATTAGATTCAAGACTAGATTCAAAATGGATTCCAATACCAGGAGGCATGGTCACGTGTCTTTCTAGGACCAAGCACAGTCTGGACTTACAGGAAAAATAAAATCATTCACGGGTTGCTGGTTTGAGAACTAAGCCATCAGTTCTCCAAGTACTACTAACATCCCTCATTAATACACTTAGAATTAAAATGAGATTTATACTTTGTATTTCTAGCTTTACGTACAAGAATGATGCATGCGCAAAAATAGGATATACATATTCAGCAGATTGTAACTTTAAAACAAATGTTATACGATGCATTTTGTATAAAGCATTTTTGAGTTATTCGTATTTGTATTCATAAGCTAATTTTCATAAAGCATGGGAAAGGCCCATGACAATCCCTTTAAAGGTCATTGCTCGAATCAGCTGTCAACAATTGGATGGATAATTATTCTGCTCTAAGGAATTTATAGACACTAACTGCCAACCCACAACATCTTCCATCTACTATCCAATTTACAGATGAAAAACTGAGATACAAGAAAGTCATAATTCTGCTCTCACTGAAGCCAATGGCAAATTCCCATTGGGCCTTCTGTGATTTATCTGAGGTCATGCCAAAGTCAGTGCAGAGCTGTGAGTAGTTAGGAGTCCTGGTGCTCATTCTAGCACTCTAATCGCTGCACATAACTGTACCATAACTTTAACTACAGTGATGTAGTTTCCAGGCTTCTGCCTTCTCATCACCGGCCAGAGTCACAGCACCACATGTCTTAGCCAAAATGACACTGCTATTATTTCATGCCAGTCTGTGTAGGGTATGGAAGCACCAATTTCTGCTAAACCATGCTCTGCAGACTGGAGACTGTCTTGAAAACCATGATTGAAGATTGAGAGGATGGAGGGAAATGAAACTTGTATTTGTTTTTTATCTCCTGTAAGCTCAGGCTGTATTGATGGGTTACTATGCTGCAAGGGTTTTCCAAGATGAGAATTATTCAGTTTTGTAATTATCATCTTCCTCTCCCAGTATCTGCTGGTCCCATGTGCTTTGCAATTAGAATGCCCAAGCCCTCATATGCTGTTAATATATGTCCTTAATATATGTCCAAGACAGCTTCACCATTGCATTAGGGATAGCCTGATCTGGAAGGCTTAGGTCTGAGTAAAGAGTGGTATATAATTACACTGCCTCCGGAAGAGCCATGGGAAAGAATTGCAACTAAATGTCTTCCTTGCTCCAGATGGAAAGTAATTTACTGCATCCCTGAGGATGCAACTTACACTTTTCCTGCCCACTTGTTTCAGGGAGGTGGGAGAATGGGAACAGGAGGAACCATTCATTCAGTCCCCGTTCTTGGATTGTGTATGTCCCTCTCCACTGCCAGAGGCGGACATGTGATCTGGGTTGACCTCATGCAGCAATATGAGGTGGGATTGTGATTTTAATCCCCTTCTTCCCATGTGCGGCCATGTTACGCTGTATTGTAACAAACCTTGTGGATGGGGGGATGTGGTAGATGTGGTCTGTCTTGACTTTACAAATGCTTGGATAGTGCCTCACATCTTCTCATAAACAAACTTGGGAAATACAACCTAGAAGGAGCTACCACAAGGAAGGTTCACAACTGGTTGGAAAACCATTTCCAAACAGTAATTATCAGTGATTCACAGTCCAACTGGAAAGGCATATAAAGTGGCTTCCTTCTGGTCAATATTCTCATGAATGATTTAAATAATAGCAGTAGAAAGAACACTTATGAACTCTGCGGATGATCCTAAAATGGAAGGGATTGCAAAATGCTTTGGAGGATAGGATTAAAATACAAAATGATCTGGACAAACTGGAAAAATGATATGAATAGAATGAAATTCAATAAGGACAAATGCAAAGTACTCAACTTAGGATGGAATAATCAGTTGCACACACAGAACATGAAAAATGACTGCTTAGGAAGAAGTACTGCAGAAAGGGATCAGTGGACCATAGTGGCCCACAAGTTAAATAAGTCAACAGTTTAATACTGTTTCCAAAAACACCAAACATCATTCTGAGATGTATTAGTGGGAGCATTGTAAGCAAGACTCAAGAAATAATTATTTCAGTCTACAGGCAGTCCCCGACTTACGCGGATCCGACTTATGTCGGATCCGCAGTTACGAACGGGGCTGCCCCAGAGTACACGGACTGCGGGACCTCGCGGTCCTGCCGCCCGTGTACTCTGGGGCTTTCTCTGCGTCTCCCTGGTCTGCAGACCAGGAAGACGAAGAGCAAAGCCGTGGAGGGGCTCGGGCAGCAGGGCAGCCCCGCTGCCTGAGCCCCCCCCCCCGCGCAGCTTTGCAAAGCCGCGGGGAAGCCGGCAGAGGAGCAGCCCAGGCGCGCCTGGGGTGCCCCGCTGCCCGAGCCCCCCCTGTAGACCAGGGGGACGGGGAGCAAAGCCGCGGAGCCCGAGGGCAGCAGGACAGCCACGGCGCGTCTGGGCTGTCCCGCTGCCCCCGTGCTCTGCGGCTTTGCTCCGGACGCCTGTGGTACAGCAGCTGGGGCGCTGCCGGTTGGTCCCGTAGCGCTGCTCTGGGCGCTACTGGACTAACTGGGAAGCACCCCAGCTGCTCTGCCCCAGGCATCCTGATTCAGCCACTGCTGGTCAGTTTCAGCAGCAGCTGACTTGGGGATGCCTGGGGTTCTTAAGTTGAATCTGTATGTAAGTCAGAACTGGCGTCCAGATTCAGCCGCTGTTGAAACCGATCCGTTTCAGCAGCGGCTGAATCTGGATGCCAGTTCCGACTTACATACAGATTCAACTTAAGGACAAACCTACAGTCCCTATCTTGTACGTAACCCGGGGACTGCCTGTAGTTGAAAGCTGCAAAGAGCTACAGTACTATCCCCTTATCATATTCAGAGATGCATGGGACTATCGTAATTGGTACTTGCTTCCTTATTTTAGAGTTCTGGGGAAAGAAGTTGTTCTAAGTGTCTTTTTTTCTTTTGATCACTTAAAGATCAAAGTGTTACAAACACAACTGATATTACAGATATCACAGATCCATGATAAGTCAGATTTCAGCTATATACAGACACAGGTCCAGATTTTTAAAGTTAGTTAGGTATTGTGCTCAGTGTTGTGATGCATTACTGAGTTAGGAGACTAAATCTCATTTTCATTGACAGTCAGAGGGCTTTTTACTTCTATGTGTTTAAATATCTTTTGAACCTGTGATTGGTTAGGGATTGCAACTTTGAGCTGCAATGCCCAAATATGCCTTTAAAAATCTGGGTCATAATGCTGGGGAAACCTCAGTATAAAAAGTAAGAACTTAGGGTATGTCTACACTACCCTCCTAGTTCGAACTAGCGGGGTAATGTAGGCATACCGCACTTGCAAATGAAGCCTGGGCTTCGAATTTCCCGGGCTTCATTTGCATAAGTGGGGAGCCGCCATTTTTAAAACCGAACTACCTAGTTCGAGCCCCGTGTAGCCGCACTGCACGGGGTTCGAACCAGCGGGGTTTTAAAATGGCGGCTCCCCGCTTAGGCAAATGAAGCCCGGGAAATTCAAATCCCGGGCTTCATTTGCAAGTGGGGTATGCCTACATTACCCCGCTAATTCGAACTAGCGGGGTAGTGTAGACATACCCTTAAAGTGAATACATAGTTTAGACAGCTGAGTTCTTACTCACAAACACATGGAAACTGTACATTTTTATTTTTCTCCCAATTTTGTATACCTTCTATAAACCACGTGTGTGTTGCACTGTAAACTTTTTGGGACTAGCGAGAGCACTGACCACTTCATCTGGAGAGCACTAAAACCAGTGTTTAATTTTCTTGGTTTTTTTTTAACCCTTTCATCTCAATTGGAAATGGGTCTGAACTAAAATCAGAAGTCTTGAAATATAAAACCAGGTGTGAATTTCTCAGATGGCTCTTCCCTCTAATAGACTAGCCAGAACTCTTTGTACATCTACACAGCAGTGTTATTCCAAAATGACAAAGTGCACTTGTACACGACAAGTCTTTATTTTGAAATAATGTCGAGCTGAAGGACTTCTTGCTCCAACTCATAGTAACCTTCATTTCACAAGGAGTAAGGGAAGTCAAAGGAAGAATGCTCTTCCTGCTGTGTAGACAGCGCCAAAAACCGAATTAAGCTATTTCAACTTAAGGTACACTTTAGCCCTGCTGTGTAGATTTACCTTCTGACTGCAAACGCTAAGGGCACGTCTACACTTCAGGGCTTAATTCGAAGTAAACTACATAAATTGAGCTATGTCAATTGTGTAGCTTATTTCGAAATAAGGAGCATCTGCACAGCAGTTATTTTGAAATAGAGCACTCTTCCTCTGACTTCCCTTACTCCTCATAAAATGAGGGTTACAGGAGACGGTGTAATAAGTCCTCCAACTTGACAGTATTTTGATACTATTTCAAAATAACTGCCTGCTGTCTAGACGTGGACTAAGTTATTTCAAAAAGTGTTGCAGCGTAGACTTTTCCTAACAAACTCTGCAGTAGTGAGTAGCGTGATTTCAAACCTGAGTTAATCTCTGCCCTCTATAATCCCATTATTATTTTTACCAGCATACAGCATGATTTACCTAGGCATCAGGAATATACTATAATAAAATGCAAAGGAAAAGATTAATTTGAAATATTTACGAAAAATCCATTATGAAAGAGAAGACTTTTAGCATTTGAGCATGGACTCCCCCCACCCCCACCCCCCTATTTCTAATTATCTTTTTTCCCTTTTCATCATGCTGAGGCCCCAATCCTGTAAACACTCAAAAGTGTTTCTCTTTATTTAATGACTTAATAGAGCAATTTACGTGACTGAAGTTAGACAGGCACTTCTGTGTTTGCAACATAGAAGCCATTTCAGAGGACATTTATATCAAACCTGTGGATTTTTTTTTTTTAGGAGCAGAATAATTTCCACATGAAATAGGCTATTGGTCCATCTGCTTTGATATCCTGTTTCTCCCAACTGCCAATAACTGAGAGAGACACAAATCCTTCTTGTGCCTGTGATATTACAATATTATCTAATGGGAGAATTATTTTCACTGAAATGTATACCTAAATTACCTGATCTAATTAGTGGAATCCAGTGAATAGAAGTCCAGCAGGGTGGAATTACATCAGGCTAATGTATAGTCTTAAATGTAATGTGTAGCCTTAAGCTGTGGGTGTTCCATACCAAATGAAATTCAAAGTGTTTAAGAGAGAGAAATTGACATTGCATAAACCATTTCCCAGCATTATAATTGTGTTCAGCTCTGCCTTTAGTGTGTTGCAAATGGCTCAAATTAGTCAAATGGCTCAAATTAGTCAAAAACAAACTAGTCTTTGTGCACAGAAAAATAAATAGAGGAAAGGACCACCCTCATACATACATACATACATGCATTTTGGAGGGGCAAGCATGTGTTCTTAAACAGGCAAAATTCCCACTGGAATTAGTGGAAGTTTTGCCTACGTACAAATTATAGTAGGAATTTTGTCCATGTAAGGACTACATGATCAGATCCTGAGGATTTTTATATAGAAAGAGGGCATTCATTATGCATCCAGAATTAGACAGTTCACACTAAAATATTGTCAATAGCAACTATTCATATTTCCTATAAATAGTTTCAAAAACAAAAACATGCAGAAGTTTTATCTGTCTGTCTATAGAGTTGCCTTTCTTTTTCCACATCCTTCAAATGAGCCTGTCAGATATTTGTTCCACAGTTTGAAAATGTCTTAAGATCACAGTTTCTGCCTCCCCCCACTGTTATCTCCTATGGAACACATCAATTTAATTCAAATTCTGTGGATGGGGGGATGTTTTATGCTAATCAGTTTAAAAGAATGTCATGCCCATTCTAATCAGCATATCACTCAAAAAAATCTAATGTGGAAAGAAACATTTTTGCCTCATATAAACTGTGAAATGGGCTTGAGTGCTGGGGCATTTCTGAGTGTTACTGCTGGTGCCTGTCATCTTGCTGAAAGGTGACATTGTGATGCTGGCAGACTGAGAGCCTCTTTGCAAGAAATATTTCCACCCTGCTTAAATGATTATTCAAACTCAATGAAAAATATTTGCTGTGTAAATGCTTTATCCATTTTGCAAAGTGCTGTTTTATTAAATTGTATAGGCTTGATTCTCCACAGGATCACACTAGTGTAATTCTGTGATTTCAGTGAAGTCACACTGATGTAAAACTCATGCAGTAATGAGGCAAAGTCCCAAAACTCACTGGACAGTTGATAAACCAATATAATACGAGACAGGAGAGGACTGGGTATTGCAATAAGTAATAATATGCTAACCTCTCATTGTAGCAGGTAACCTTTTTTTATCCTAATTATTGACAGGGTTTTGTATAATTCCTAGGGTTGGTGGGGAAACTGTGAAGGTTATGAGTAGTACAGTGAAAGAATTTGCCAAGGACAGAGGGATGGTTCTAACATTTTTCTGTAACCTCATAAAATAGAATGCTATTTGATGGAAATTTACCAAAGGAATGTCTCTTTCTTGTGAAGTGTGGTAGATACTGAATTTAGCTGTAAATGACCCTTTTTTTTATTTTAAGAAGAAATATGAATAAAGTTTTCTGCCTGATCCTACATCTATAGAAGTCAATGAATGGCAAAACTGCTGACTGCACTGCTGGGAGCAAGTTTGAGCCACTTGACGACATGGCAAGTTTGACTGATAAAAAGGTAACTGCGTAGTTATAATATACTTAGACTTTTGTAAGATTTTTGAGTTAGTACCTCACAACATTCCAATTACAAAATCAACACAATGCAATATTAATAAAGCACATCTTAAATGGATTAAGAACAAGGAAACAAATTTTAAAAAGTAGCTGTCAATGAGGGTCATCATACAGGGGTGCATCTAGTGGACTGGTACAAGACCCAAAGCTGTTTGACATTTTCAGTGAGGCTCTGAAAATAAATATAAAATCACTGCTGATTAAAACTTGTGAAAATAAAACAAGGATCAGAGGAGTGGCATTATGAGGACAAGTCAATCACAGAGAGTGATCCAGAATAGCTCTGAGCTTGGGTCCCTTTCAAACACAATGCATTTTAATACAGCCCAATGCAAAGTTATACTACTAGGAACAAGGACTGCAGGCCAGGGTTACAGAATTAGAGGTCTGTATCCTGGAAAGCAGTGGCTCTGAATTGAACTTAAGACTCAGAGTGGACCAACAACTAAACAAGAGCTAGACTTTTGCTGTGATTAGTGGAATAGTAAATAGAAATGAAGAGGAGGTGATTTTATCTCTGTGAGGTATTGGTGAGACAGATACTAGAACACTGAATCTAATTCTGGTATTCCCAATTTACAATGTATGTTGAAAAATTTGAGAAGGTTCAGAAAAGTCCCACGTGATTTGAGGACTGGGTGAGATGTAATGGTCTGTGATCTATGCAAGGTCAGACTGTAATGATCTACTGGTCCTTTCTGGCCTTAAAACCTATTACTCGTGGGCTTGGTTTTGTAATAGTTAATGCACTAGAACTATTTACATTTTACTTCTGTTACATTGTAAAGAGGATATTTGGGCAGTTAACTTAATTAGTTTTTAACTTTTTAAAGAAAGTTATTGTTACAATATTTTCACCTCCAATGAAGACCGGAAGTGGACAAAGAAATTAAAAGATCCTTTTAGTATAGATTATGTGACTCACAACAGGTCTGTATGCAGGGGTGGTGCAAAGGATGCAAAAGCACACCCACCTTTTTCCCCCAACTAATCATGAGGCGGGGAATTGGCATAGCCCCTCCCCTCACCTGGCTCTAAGATTTGCACTATCTTGCTCCAGGGCAACGCCACTGTCATTCTTGGCGCTCACGGCCAGCAAGCTTAGGAGCAGCGCCAGGTGCAGGGTGAGGTGCCCCACATTCCTGGCCATCTACTGCCCCATCGTCTGCCATACCTCAAGTGGATGAGTCCTGAGCCTGGTGCCAAGGTGCCCGGGTGAAACCTGCTGTCGCATCCTGGCAACCCCTGAGGTGTCACACAGGGGCGGCCCAGCAGCATTCAGAGCAACTGCCAACACAGCCAAGCGGAAGCAGGGTCATCAGGAAGGGGGTGTCTGTCTCTGCATGGTGGTGCCCAGAGATTCCCCTCACTGTGTGGCCCACCAGCCCTCTTTTCATCCTCCATGGTTTCAGCCCTTCTCCTGCCCACTCACAGACTCCCATTCCCCCTTTTCAACTTGGCACCCAAAGGCACCCCCATTTCCTGCCCCTTCCTCCAGACTCCTTTTTCACTTCACAGCACCTCAGCAATGCCACCTTTGCTGTCCCTTCTCTCCAGGCAGCTGCCCAGTTCCTCCTGTCACAGCACTCCGAGCAACCCTCTTCCTCAGTCCCACCTCACACATAGGAAGGTGTCAGAGTCTGCTTGAGTTACAAATTCAGGCTAAGTTTCTCTGATGTCACAATTCACATTTTTCATTAACCTCTCTTATGCACACTCATTGCATGACTATTTTGATCTGTTTTATATTTAAAAAATTGTGGTCCACATTTACAAAAAAAAAAAAGCATCTTCCCACAAATTCCTGTGTACAGGCCTCCGCAAGCATGTTGCTCTTGTGGGTAGAAACAAACTATATACTTTGGATCTGTCTAGAAATTTGCTTCTCTTCGATAATCTGAGGACAAATGTAGCAAAGAGTGTAGGAGGGAAATTGTCCCAACTGCTCTCCTGCCTACCAGAATCACCTGATTTGCCTGGTTTCTGCTTTAGCCAGCTGCTCACCATCCAGGGGCTGATCTTTGCTAGGCAGTAACAAAGCCAGGAGATAATACTGTTCACATTTGACATACAGGAGATTTATGGCTGCGTGTCATCTTTGCACTACAGCAGCTAACCTGATCTCTTAATGCAGTGGTGGGCAACATGTTGCTCATGGGATGCAAGCAGACCACTGGGGACTTTACCTGCAGCCCACTTTCTCCCTGTCTGCCCTCCTCCCCTTCGTGAATCTTATGCACTGGGGCACTGGAGACCTGCACTTCATACTCCTCTCCCTCCCTCCCTGCACTTTCAGAATGCCATGAATCACCTGATTTGCACTCCGTCCCCACTCCTCCTCCCCCCAGAGCTGGAATGACATGAATCAGCTGTTCAGTGTGTGTGTGGGGGGGGGGGGAAACAAAGGCGACTGTGGGCCATAGATGGAACCCCAGTGGGCCACGGGCTGCTGCAGCCCACTGAGATGAGGGAAGACCACTCATGCAGCCTACTCACTATTCTTGGTTGCCCATCACTGTCCTAATGGCTTCATACAGACATTGAATTACGTGGGGAAGAGAATTAAACCTTGTGGGACTTTGGAGATGGATGAACAGCTGCATCTAACTACATTCTGGGTTTGACCTGAAAGAAAACTCTTAAAGCATATCAGGGCATTTCCACCGAACCCTGAACTTTCTTAGAGGTTAATTGTTTGTTTGATAAATAGCTGTATGTACAGCCTTGCAAAGGTCCAGCAGGGGATATACTTCTCTTGTCTTGGGACCAGCATACATCATCCCACAGAGAAACCAGTGTTTTCTCCAGCCTATATCCTTTGGCTGAAGCCTGACTAAGAGGCATCCAAAATAATGGCAGAAGGTAAAGAGCACTGGATTTTTTTTTATTTTTGTTTTGTTTTATTTTATTTTATTTTTTTATTTTAAGCTGCTCAGTTACTTTACTTAGAAAAGAGAGACTGGAGTCCAGGATCTCTGGTATCAAGCTGTGGTATCTTTAATATCGTTCAGGCTATTGCAAGATTTGTGGCTGGGTGTTAAAAACACTTTTTATAAAGAAAGGAGTCATACTATTGCTGCCCTCCATCTGAACAGCGTTACTGGAATTAAACAGTCAAGCCTAAAACATCTGTTGAAACAGAAGTATCTTTATCTAAAAGGCAGAGTTATTTCTCTAAGGAATGTAAATGAACTTTGTGTCTTGCCAAAAGGTAACTACTTAAAAGATGGTCTATAAGAGCAATTATGGAAATTCTGAACTGAAAATGTCTTTACTAAACCAACATTAATATAAAAACATTGCATATGGGAAACCATGTTTTTTATCTGTATGAAACTCTTTGAAATTTCAGCAGTGGGAAAGGGCAGAAATCCCTTTACTAGTTTGGAGGAAGAATTTAGGATTGACACTCAGTTTTCCCAGAATCTTTCCGTTCTAGTTCAGGTACTATAGATGCTTTTGGCCTTATCTGTTCTAGGACATTCTAATTTGGATTTCATCTTCTGCAGTGTGTGCATCTGAGGAGAAAGGGGACTTTTGTAAAGAATACAGATCTTTTTTTCTCTCATTGCTGAATAATATAGAACAAATGACACAATTTCCCAAGTCTCAGTGGTATTTTTCAAGTTGAGAGTAAAAATGACGTGAGAGTCAAAATTGTATAGTTATAGAATAATGGAGAAATGCTCTAGAAGAATCACATTACAAAGAATTGTGACAGAAATCTGACTGATATGACAGTATCCTGCAATATTTTGGAAAAATTTTATGGAAGTGAAACCTTGTGGAATTAGGCTTAAATGTTTTAGGAGTTCATTGTATTATAATGCAAATGTTTATACACTTCCCTGGGGGAGAGAAACTCCAGTCTCCAGGAACTAAGAACAGTTGTGGGGGAGAAGGGCTAGGCATCTTCACTCAGGTTTGTAATGCCTCCAGGAAGTGACCGTCACCTATAGAAGGTCTCGTATTGACTGGTTCAGACTGGATTCTCCAAGAGCCAACAGATAAAGAAGAGACTTTTGGTTACATGTCTTGAGTTAAAGCTGATTCAGGGCCTTTTTTCTGATCCACCACATGGGACAGGGCATCTGTTCTTCTCTTCCATGGAGGAGGGGGTGAATCCTTAGGGAACATATGGCCAGAGTAAAAACCACCATGTGGAGTTTGAAGGATTAATGACCATATGTTACCCTTGTTGGAGTTGGGGGTGTGTGATTTCTGATAAGCTAATTAGTGTGAGTGCAGCTTCTTTTATGGTAACACTTTTACCTTAAGAATAAAAGAGCTTGCTTAGAGCTGTGTGACAATGTATAGCTGTTGACAACTACACTATTATTAGCCTCTGAAGAGAAAGCAAAGTGCAGATGCTGACCATTTAGGCAGCCTGTCCTTTACTGGGGCTAGGCAAGGAACAGTTCAGTATGGAAATATCCAGGTCCAGAGAGAGAGATGTCAGTTTCCACCCAAAAGAGATGACAGCTGCAGAGCTGGAATTGGGGCGCCATTGTTGAACCATGGAGTGGTGTAGTTACCCTGAACTGTGACAGAAAAATGGTATGAATTAGAGCTGATTTGTCTGTTGCAATAAATAGGAAAGATTATAAATTATGGGCAATACAATTTCTTTCCCTGAAAAGTGTGCATAAGAGGGAAGCACGAATACAAAATTTCTACCTGAGGTATTATCTGCAAGGAGGGAAAGGAGCAACAGTCACGTGAACAGAGGAGGGGCAAGATCTTCTAATGGCATGTAATCTGAGGATCCATGAGAAATCTTGGCTCCTAGCCTATGTAGTCCATGGGATAGAGCCAGATAGAATTTCATGTGGCCTCACTCTCTAGCAGCATGGCTGGTTCCATGTTGCCATTGGTCTGCTGCTGTGTGTAACCCACACACCTTGTGTGGTTACTGAGCAATGCAGGTGGTACCTAGGCCACAGCAACAGTTAAGATCGAGAGACCTCTACGGGATGGGCTGGAAGTCAGCTGGCTTTTAGCTCAGAGGGTAGAGGCTTCTATACTCCGCTTCAAAGGTCCCAGGTTCAAGTCCACCTGGTGGTGGTTACATGTGCACTAAAGGAGGACAGAAGCTGTAGACAGAGATAACACTCAGTAGAAAATATGAGAAAATGTGTGGTTCTGATAGAGGGATATTGCTCTCCAAATCACCCCTTGGACTTTCACAGGCGGGAGAATACGGGAGAAATATGCTGAATAGGCTCTACTCCCCTTTGCCTGAGATATTGTGCCCTGTTGAAATGTAACTTCAATAGCACTGTGGTTTATCTTCTGTCTTTACTCCACAATAGAAAGGAATATGGGGCCTTGTTATATTTACTTTTAAAATCTGGATTTACTGTTATTTGACACTTGAGATGGCAAATTTAAGGGGGAGTTTTAGATGCATGGATCATTTACCAACATACAGTCTGGTGGAAATGTAATATTATTCAGAATCAGAACTGCGTGCAAATCATTAACACAGAAATGAAAACTAATATGGAACTAAATTCCTTTTTTGTCCATTAGTGTTACTATACCTGACTATAGAAAGAAAGTGAAGCTTGAAAGGAAATACTGTAACACGCATCTGAGTAGTTGCTCTACTTTCAGTAGTAGTGAACTGGAATGAGTCGGGAGCATCTAGTTAATCTAACTGGGAGTACTGAATGGGACATATGGCTATAGAGAAAATGATCTACTTGTGGAAACCAGGGACAAAAGATTTTTCAGCATGGATGCCAGCATTTCATTATTTAAAAAAATGAATGTTGGGAAAGTTTTAAAAATATTTTCTTATTCATGAGCTTAATTATTTCTCCTCAAAGTGCAAGGGAAGAAGGAACAAAGAAAAGAGAACTGAATACACATTTTCAAAAGTGTGTGTGTGAAAACATGCATGTAGCTCATTGGTCACTGTGTTACTTTTCCCCCTTCGTGCCTGAAACAGCCTCCTTCACCCCCCAAGGAGAATGTCTATCTAGCTCAAGTGACAGAGATCCATGCTTTTACCTCTGGTGGTCCCTGGCGTGTAGGTCAAGGTGGCCACTATCATATGTGCACACTTCTGAAAATCTGGCAAATACTTGTTAACCTCCCTACCTAGCATTATGCCAGGAATCCTTTAACTCATTCATAGTTTGGACCCCAGGTCTTATCCAAGAAATTGTCTCATTTTAGACATCTATTCTCTTGTTCCTGAGTGTGCAGACCACCAGCCCTCAATCTGTGATGTCAAAATGTCCTGTGGGGGAAACCAGAACAATTACTTACATTACAAAGTCATTTGAGAAAGGATTGAATATATTTTTATTTTCTTTTAAAGCTATTTAGCAGCTGGAAACAAGGAGAAAAGCCAGCAGCGTGACCAGCCAGCTCTCGGCAGACTATCAGCAAATATGCCACAACCCACAATTTTAGAACTACTCTGTTAGGAAAATGTGTATCATATTCCATAGTGTCTGTCAGCCGACGGTCAGGGCTCCCTATATCTGTCCCTTAAGACCGGCTGAAGTTCTTTTAAATTGTGCTTGGTTCTATTACAGCAACTGAAGGAGTCAGGTTAAAACTTAAACAGTTACAGGTTTATTAAAGAAGCTTATAAATCATATGGTTGCAATGGCTATTGTTCTATTTCTTAACTATTAGCAAAATATAGATCTTAAAAATGGTTACAAAGAAGATAAAGATAGAAAAATAGAAATAATGGTACCAAGTAACAGCTTACTCTTTCTATGTGTACACTTAAGACAGAGGACCACATCCAGGTACAATTTTTACCCCCTTCTGTGCCTCTCGACTCCTGCATGTCAGACCAGGGCCGGTCCCTCAATTCCTAGGAAAGACGAAAATACGAGGTGGGCATCCCCATAGAACCTCGGGAGGTCAAACACCTAACCCGACCAGCAGGTAGAGGGTAGAATGACACTCAAAAATGAGTGTGTGCTGGGCCCATCTTTTATACTCACGGGGTCACGTATTTCTCTTTCTTATCTGTAATGCCAATTGATGCTGGTCTGTCTGCTGTGAGACCAGTTCTTACAAGGGAGTTGTGAACTTAATTTACACTTGTAAGAGAGATAACTAAATTGGAATTACTGGGGATTCTTTTCTCAGTGGGAAATTCCTCTTCCATGGACTATGTGTGTGTTCGAATCAACATAGGTGCCAGCCGGGGCAGTTCTCGCAGCCTCAAGGCCAGCTTATTGCCTTAATCGCTCTCTTCTCATATCTATGTTTTCAGCTTCTCAGGATCAGATGAGCCAGCATAGACTATGCTGATTTTACTGCTCCTTCTCTGCCCTGTATGCTTCAGAGAGGCAAATAAGATGGATGTGATGGAGGCGGGCTGTCTGGCCACAGTGTCCAACCAGTTCTGAAGCAGTAGCTACTACAGTGGCTACTGCTACCGCGAACTAGTCACTCAAGCAGACAAATAGCAACATTGTTCAAGTCAATTAGTTACATTCAACTGGCCAAATAGTCGCATGTGGCTAGTGTGTTGGACATCACAGAAGACTTATGGAAGAAATGCCAAAACAAGCTGTGACCTGGTACAAATGCATGTTCTTACACCGGCTTAGCTTTCCAATCTAAAACCAGTCTTCCTTATGTTTAACATGTCATTGACATCAAAAGCTAAGTATGGGACACTTCCAGCCCACTTAGTTAGCCTCATTAGCACCTGCACTACTATTGACAGGTACTTTTTTTTTCTTTGCTCTCCCTTTTTTATATAATTCTGATGGTCCTCCTTTTTTCTCCACTAAAGCTCCTCTGAAGAAATGGGTGTTGCCCATGAAAGCTCATGATATTATATATATTGTTGTTAGTCTGTAAGATGCCAGAGGACTACTCACTGTTTTTAGAATCCCATTGGCATTCAAATCAATATAGCAAAATAAACTGAACTGTTGTAATGCTGTATCCAAATAACTTGCACTCTGAGGAAGTTCAGATTCAAATCTGAATCCAAATATGGACTTCATGAATCAGTCCCCTCCCCCAATTTAAAATACTAAGAACCTTTCTATGATTTTCATCTTGTAAAGATTAGAACTTCTGGAAAGTTAACTATTTTCACTTGATCACCAGTTAATTAGACACATGTTTCTTCATTTAGGTCCTAGCCTGCAAATTCTACCACATGAAATTCTTTTGGCTTCCAGTTTTCATAAATAGATCATTTTCTCCATTACCTCCCTCAATTAATTTTTTTGGCTTCCAGTTTTCATAAATAGATCATTTTCTCCATTACCTCCCTCAATTACTTCAGTTAATTAAACAAGGTGTAGCTGATTTACTCTAGTTCAGTGCTGTTGAGTGTCTAGTAGTTACTATGTGTACTATAATATTGTTTCTCTCTGAGTTGCATTTTCTTTCTCTAGCTAGATCTAATAATAACATAGGACAATCTCAAGGGAGTTCTGTTCCTAGCTTTGAGTTCCATGCTAATGTTTAGTGCATAGTTTTGATTTATTTTTCTCCCCTATATGTGTCACTTAATGCTGTAACTATAATTCTTCTCTTTGTAACTAAGAAAACATGAGTTACAGTGTATAGTGCTAAGCAAACAAGCCTGAAAACAGATCATCTAATAATGTATTCACAAATTATGATCTCTTTTTTTCCTTCTATTTGGATGCTTTGAACTTTTAATTAGCTAGCCATAACATTAATATTCCAGCTAAGAGACACTGACTGCTAGCTTTTGAACATAAGGCCCTACCCTGCTGCCTTTGAAATTAATAGGAGAGCTGACATCATAACAGGAGCAGGACTGGGCCCCCGATGTCTTGGCCTAAGAATTAGTTGGTTGTCTTGGCCTAAGAATTAGTTGGTTATCACATGATGGACTGGTAAAAAGGGACTGATTCAGCAGGGGGGTCAATAGAATTGGCAGGCCTCTGGGCAGGGTGGCTTTGCACTTCCGGAAAGGTTGGGGCTCCAGGTGGAAGGGGCAGAATCACAGGCTAGCCTCCCTCCATAAGCCCGTCAGCACCAGACAGAGCACTCCGCCCAGGACTCTGGTGGTGACTTACAGGGCCTGGGGTACACAGTAGCAGCAGTGTCAGCACATTTTGAATCGCTGGACCCTGAGGCATTTGCCCCCACTATCCTCCCATCAGTGGGTCTGGATTCTGGTACAAGGAAATTAAAAAGGAAGAACCCAAAATGGACCCTAAGTATTCCTTAGGGGTGGCATTTACCACTATGCAGAGGCCCCAAGCAATAGCCTAAGCGACACCTGTATTAGGGGCATTTAGTGTGGGTTAAAAACATAGAGCCTTGTGGAGACCCTCTGCACGGGGGTGAAAATCAACATAAGTTGTTGTATTAATGGTTACATTCATATATAGGTTAGTTTTTAGTTGGCAGTCCACTAGTTGGGGGCACTAGAAGGCTACGACTACATTGCGCTTTCTTGCTCAAGAACATATGCAAATGAAGTGTAGCAATATTCATCACCACGTCTCATTTGCGTATGTTCTAGCACAAGAAAGTGCAATGTAGACGTAGCCGAAGAGTAAATGCATTGAGTTTTAGGCACCTGGTTTCTTTTTAAACAGGTGGATAGAGTGGAGAGAGCTCACAGGAGAGCAACAAAAATTATAAAGGGTTTGAATAAGATCCATAGCTTTACAAGCAGCTTAGCTCTATAAGAGTGGCTCATTTTGGAATAGAGAAAAGAAGACTGAGAGGAGACATCACTTTTTGTAACTGGAGAGTGCTCTCACAGTCCACAGTAACCAATTTGTTCACAAGTCAATATGGATAAATTAATGGACTCTCACTGTTGCAGGGAAAGTTTAGGTTAACTATTCAGAAAGCCTTTATACAAGAATTTAAGCAATGTATCAAGCTTCCAGGAAGCCACCAACAGAAATAATGAAAGCTATCTTTTGAGGATGGTTTGGGAATAATTCAGTCAATTCTGACAAGAGGCAAAAGGGCAACTCAGTAACCCACCCAGACTGTTTGATTTTGTGAAATCTTGTCATTGCGAATCTAAAATAAATCCTGAAAAGAACTGAGGCAAGAATCTGTGTGATCATTGAATGATAGAGCTTCATATTGCCATAAGTACTCAGATACCCTAGTCATAACATAGATAGGGATGCCCATACAGAACAGGTATATAGTGTCAGAGAAACTGCATATGTTATTTCAGACAAAGACAGATGACAGCAACTCTCATTGCTAATTTCTTGGAGGGGCGTGGATGACAAGCCAAATCCAATTTATAAACTAATCCAGAGCGTACTGAAATCAATAGTGTATTCACTGACTTCAATGATATTTGGAATAGGACTGATTAGAAATGGAAATGCCTGTATGCTTTCAATGTTAAAAAGAAGGGAAGGCATTTAAATACTCATTAGCAGAAAAATTAGCAAATATCTCTACACTTTAAAATATAAAGTTGAAACTTGACATGAAAATCCATATGATGAATTGATGATCTTCTACTGATATTAAGCATGGTTTAATACAAAAGCAAGGAAAGGCCTTGTGTCACTACCAAGTGGTATTTATCAGATTATGGTGATAATACATTCTAGATTTTACAAGGTACTTTTTGTCAGAAGACCTCAAAGTGCTTTTTAAAGGTCAGTATCGTTATTTGGATGTCACATATGGGGAAACTGATTCAGAGGCAGTGACCTGACTAAGGTCACCTGGCAGCCCAGTACAAAATGATGGATAAGTACCTACAGTAGAATCTCGGAGTTATGAATACCAGAGTTATGAACTGACTGGTCGACTTCACATCTCATTCGGAATCAGAATATGCAATCAAGCAGCAGAGACCAAAACCAACCAGAAAAAACCCCCAACAATACAAAACTGTGCAGTTCACTACTGTGTTAAATGTAAACTACTAAAACAGAGAAAAGCTTAAAAGTGACCCGTTCCCTGTTGTCCAATACCAGCCTCTGGCAGTAAGAGGTTTAGTGACAACTAACACCCGGGGTTGCATTTTGGCTAATAGCCATTCATGGACCTATCCCTGGAGCCCTGGACAGATATGAAATTTGTATCCACATCTGACCTCTGATCCACAAACATGGTCTGCAGATATCCACTGATATAAAGCAGTTGTACTTTTTGGCCTTTGGCATCTTTTGGCAACAGGTTCCATAGGCTGGCTGAGTGGTATGTGAAGAAGTACTTCCTTATGTATGTTTTTAAGCCTGCTACCTACTAATTTTTATTGGATAACCCCTGGTTTTTGTGTTGTGACAGGGTAAATTATACATCTTTATTCACTTTCTCCACACCAGGCATGATGTTATAGATTTCTGTCATATTCCCACTTTAGTCATCTCTTTTCTAAGCTGAACAGTCCCAGCCTTTTGTAACGCTCCTTCTCTGGAAGCTTGTTTCATGTCCTAATCATTTTTGTTGCCTTTTTTATACTTTTTCTGTTTTAGAGATGGGGACACCTGAACTGCACACACTATTCAAAGTGTGGACATATCATGGGTTTACATAGTGGCATTGTGGTATATTTTGTTCTATCATTTTCCTGATGGTTCCTAACATTCGGCTAGCTTTTTGACTGCCACTGCATGTTGAGCAGATGCTTACATAGAACTATTCACATTGACTTCTAGCTCTTTCTGGAGTTGTTTCAGCTAATTCAAACACCATCAGGTGGGCAAAGGGGAGAATCGGGTACCATGCAGAATCCCACAAAAGCAGATCAAAGTGTAAAAACACAGGATGGTTATTAAAACAAACCATACTCAGCAAACTAGCACAATAGGCCAAGAAATGAATATATCTAGAACAAATGATGATCTCTGAAAATACGTATTTTATGAATTCCATAGATATGGAGGAGAATGAAAGGAAATGAAGATACTGAGTTAAACTTTACATTGCCACCAGTACACTGAAACCTAATGAATTACGTGAAAAACTCATTTTCATGCATTTCATCCCCTTTAGCAGTATTTGCAGCTCTTTTTGAGTCATACATGTATGTGTAGGTATATCATGGTAAAACCTGGTCTCGTTGAAGTCAATGGGAATAGTGTGTTGGTTTCCAGTGAAGTTTGTATTTGACTTACAGTGCATATAATCTACATAGCAGGAGGGAGGTATTCATAAACACATCAGACATGCAAAACCAGACCAGATCAGCCCAGTGATCCTTCTATCCCATGTTCTGTCTCTTAGGCTGTGTCCAGACTCAGGGGTTTTTTCGAAAAAAGGAGCCTTTTTTCGAAAAAACCTCACCTGCGTCTAGCCTGCAGCCGCGTTCTTTCGAAATTAAATCGAAAGAACGCGGCTTTTCTTTCGATGGCGGTAAACCTCATTTCACGAGGAAGAACGCCTTCTTTCGAAAGTTCCTCTTTCGTAAGAAGGCATTCTTCAATGTAAATAGGGCTTCTTCGAAAGAGAGCATCCAGACTCACTGGATGCTTTCTTTCGAAAAAGCAAGCCGCTTTTTCGAAAGTTCAACGTGCAGTCTAGACGCTCTCTTTCGAAAGAGGCTCTTTCGAAAGTATCTTTCGAAAGAGCCTCTTTTGCAAGAGGCTTGCAATCTAGACATAGCCTTAGGGTGGCATTATGGTTGTTTTAGAAGAGGCTTTAAATCTCATGTAATGTATTTGACTGTGCAAGAAATTTTTCCTTGACTTAAGATGCTGTGTAAGAATTGCAAGAAATCAAAGGCATGGTGCTGAAAGTGCAGTTTAAGGCAATGAGTGCTATACAGCAGTACTGATAGACCTGGGTAAATAATTAACAAAATATATCCGACGTATTCAGCCTCCTCCTTTACTCCTGTAAGATCAGTGAGCTAATTGTGATTTCCTTCAAACTTTTCCTCTATTCATACTTGTTAGATAAATTGTTTGCAAATACTTTACCTCTGCAGATTCCATGCTGATACTTCTGAGACCACGTCCATGTAGCTTATTTGATCTATAGTTCATTGTGATTGTTCAGATAAATCATGGAATATTAATTACTCATTTTCTACGCTCACTTTTGGACAAGTAAAACATGTTAACTGAAAGCGAACACCTCAATTGTGGAAATAGGGCCAAAGCAAAGCCCATGTAAAACTAATGAATATTCATCGCAAATGCATTACTATTTGTCCAGATGTGGTACAGTATATAGTAGTATAGAACTGCTAGTTCATAAAGATACCAAACACTAGAGTGTTGCCCTACGTTATATATTAGGTTTCAGCAGCCAATAAAATACCTTCCATACTTGTAAAGGAGTATCAACAGAGCTATGCTAAATTACATCAGAGAAGCTCTGGCTCTGTATTTGAAGTCAACAGAGCTATGCTAATTTACACCAAGTAAGGATCTGTCTCGTATTTGAAGTGCCTTTTTATTTAAAATATTGTACACATTTCAGAAAAAAATCTGTTTTAAAATCATGAACCAGGAGTCCTGACGAAAAAAAAATGTAAATAAACATTCCTTAGAACCTTGAAATTATTTCTGGAAAAAAAATACAGAAGTCTGAGTTCTGCAGCAGAATGGTAATATCCCAGAAAACCTTGTGTTCATCACTAAGAGGGAAACAAATAATAACTGCTTCTCTAGCATTGATTTTTCATTTATCACCACATTTAGCCAAGTCACCTTAAACTAGAAGTCAGCTTTTCTCCCAATGCTGAGCCAAGGAACAAAAAGTCATCTTTTTTAAAGGTATGTCCTATTTTCTTGACTACCTGCATGCAGTCTTTTTAGTAACTCCCCTTGACTCAAGTGGCCATCATTGCTGATGGCAGATCTGATCCAGACTAAGCTGTTATGTCGGCAATTTTTTGGGGGTGGGGAGGATTCTATATTGAAGCAGTTGTTAGGTTATTAGTTCACTTGCTTACTAGCTGATGTGTAAACTTAGTTTATCTTCTTCCCAAGAGGGAAATAGAAAGAAACACCTGTAGTTGAGGGCCAGATTGTATGATCATATTATTAATGCATGTGGGTGGGACAGAGCTGCACTATTCTAGCATGAGCATTAGGACAATTTACAAGTCAGGGAGGCACAAAGTCACTTAGAACTCATCACACGAAAGGGGAGTGTGCTTGTTGCCTCTCTTAGGCCAGCGTGGCCTGCTTCTTCCTCTGTGCCCATTCCATTCTGCTGTTCAGCACTGAAAGAGAGAGGGACTATGGTTCAAGGTGGTTGAGATTTTTTTTATGAAACTTTTTCTTTTTGGCAGAAAATGCTGATTAGTCAAAATAGAAGTTTGCTGGCTGGGCCATGATGGAGCATTTCAGGCCCGGAGCTGACCTCTGAAAATCATTTAAAGAGACCCCATCAACAGTTCCAATAATTTTGTGTGTCAGCTCTTTGGTTGGCGTAAATCAGTATTGAAATCAATGTAACTCAGCTAATTTTCCCCAGCTGAGGATCTGACCCAGTGGTCTGATCTCTGAATGAACCTTTCTTGATTCAACAGGCAAAAGATGTTAAATGATATCACTACAGTATGTTATGCAATGCGAGGATTTGTCTTCACTTACAGCGTTTTAACCCTCACCCTCATCTTCAATACACGTCTGATACATTTCCTTCCAAAGTCTTATTTGTGTAATCAAAATACTTTCATAATCTAAGCATCAATAAGACCTCAGCTCTTTTATATCTTTAGTCCGGTTGCCTCTTCAAATTGTGCCATATCATAGTGATTACTACTCCTCCATCTGCTGTATTTCAGTAGGGCCATTGTTCCCTCTGTTCTGTTCTCTTTTGTCTCGTATTTGCCAACTGACATTAACCTCAGATATGGGACTTTATTAAAAATGGTTTCTAGATAGTATCTTATTACAATAGAAACTGTGCAGCTTCTTTCTGCAGCATTCTTTAAAAAGTAGTGCATAGAAGAAAAATGACACTGCTTGCAGAAGTTAAGATTAGGCCCCCCTGACAGGAGTAAACTTCCCAATTACATTACATTTCTCTTGTGATCTTTATTGTCAACATTCATACTATCATATGGTGTGGCTTATATTTTTGCATGTGCAATTTTGTGAACATGACTGATTCAGATCCCATTGATAGAGTAGGACCAAGGCCATAATTATTTGTTAAAATATGACTTGTGCCCGAGACAGAGAATTGGGATTCAGGAAATACGGGTTTCTTTTCTTGACTCTGCCACATGTTTCCTGTGTCATTTGTGCCATTTACTCTGCCTTTCCCTCACTTTCTTTATCTGTGTGATTTTTGAAAGTTTAAGTGGCGTTAGTGCAGAGATGCCAATCTTTATATGTAATTATGAAATTACTAATTCAAGTTAAACCTACAAATTTTGCAAGCACACACATTGTGTGTATGTATGTGTATACACATTCCTTCCTCTGTATTACAATCTCATTCCTCCTCTTGTATATTTTCTTTTATCTCTCTTACTCCCCACTGTCTTACACCCCTCTTCAGGCCCGCTGATAAGGGAAAACAAAGAGGCAATTGCCTCAGGGCCCAGCAATTATAGAGGAGCGAGGCTCCTGATTGCCACTCTTGTGGTGGCTGGAGCCTATTGCTGGAGCCTTGGGCACTTTAAATCACCCCCAGAGCCCTGCATGACATGACACAGAGCCCCAGGTTGTGCTGAGAACCAGTTGACCCCCTTCCCTACTGCCCGAGGCCCCGCCTCTTCCAGTAGTGTGGAAGTGAGTCTGTCAGTCCCCCTGCTCCTTTTCCTTTACACTTGGCATGTCTTTTTTGCCTTTCTCTGACTTTTTTCTCTTTCCCTTTATTCTATTATCTTTCTCCTTTGAAAAAATACATTTTAAAAAAAAATCAGTGTTAACTTTTAAAGTTTATTTGAAGACACTAATTCACTTTCATATTTCCACTTTTTTTTTTTTTGGCTTTCTACCCTTTTGTTCTGCTACCCTCTGTGAGAGCTCAACAAAATGAAAGTTGAAATGTTCTAGAAATCTGAAGAGATATTTGGGGTAAAAAACCGCTCCCTGTGAAATCCCATAGATAGAGCTGTTTTAATAAACTCAAGAGAAAAAGAATTTTCAAAGTGAGTCTCTAGGAACAATTTTTATTACACACAAAAACCTGCTTGTAGGAGAGATGGGTTCCCAGTAGGCATGGGTTATTGGAGAGCCAGCTGTTGAGGAGCAGGAGAGTTGGAATAAAGGCAACAATAGTAAGAGACCTTCCATTTATATACCATTTTCAACCCAAGGGACTGCAAATTGTGGATCAGACAGCGCTCTTAAGATTTCCTTTGCACATAGATCTCCTCCCAAGCTGCATAAATGTGGGAGGCAGCTATCTCTGCTTCAATATCTCTCTCTTTCAAAAGACCCTGTGGAGCCAGTGTCTGAGAAAAAGGGAGCTTGGGCTGAGGGGTCTGTGAAGTATGAATGGTCTTATAATGGGGTAGCCAAGTAGATGACTTTATCCATCTCACCCTCCCAACAGAGATTGCCAGTGATATTATTTTTCTTCCAGAGTCCTTTTTCTCCACGGAGGGTCTACCTTTAGTGGGGATTCCTGCGCAATTTTAGCTAGGGGTTAGGGGTTATTCTGGTAATGTCCATTGGAGCCATGTTGCTAAGAAAGTTGTGGAGGGCAGGTTGCTGGAGACACATGTCCTCTATGCATATGATTCAGCTTTCCTCTAATTTCCCAAATTCCATGTGTTTTGGGGTGGGAACCACTGCTCATTCAGTGTGTGTGTAGGGGAGGGGGGGGGGGGGAGAAAACCATATTTCCCTGATGGAACACCAAGCAATGCAGAGTTTGAGGGCTAGACTTACAAATAACTCAGAATGGCTTTGTTGAAATGTTTTTCTTCTGTGGCTGGCAATCATAGATGTCAGATATTCATTTTCATTCAGTGCTTTCTTTTATTGACAAAGAGGGAGAGGAAATGGCTGGAGAGGGTGATATATTTGTTTGCCTTCAGACTGATTTTGGTTTGTCCACCTGTGATAGAGATACATAATAGCTTATGGCTTGATTTAGCTCTGTTAGTGTTTACAATTAAGTTTATTTTTAATTAAAAACAAATACTAAGCAAGCAAACAATTTTGATGGTAATCACTGTAAGATCCAGTCCGTATCTATGCCCTTATTTATAATATGTTGGACTCCCCTTAATTTAGTCACATTTATTGAGTATCCTATTATCCCAAATAAACAGATATCTTTATTAAAAATACAAAAAGAAAAAAAGATATCCACTGCATTCATTCTAGTCAAATTTTCTGCTTTTATTTTATCCTTAAATATTGTTTGGCAACTTCTGTATTAAATGACAGAAGTTCAAAATGTCACACCTGGTGAAGCCCACTTAACATAAAGAGAATATATATTCAGAGAGTGTTAAGTGGAATTTATGCTAATATTGTCTTAATTAAGCAGCATTCATTACCACTCACTATCATTAGCTTAAATCCAGTTCCCAGAGAAATGTCCCAGTTAAGTGATCAGTTGATTAAGCGAGTTATGATTAAGGGAATTATACTGTGACAAATTTGCAAGCATCATATTGATGGAATATCTGGGTCTTGATCAGTATCATTAGCTAATATATTCTATCAGAAACAAATAATGGTTTTTCAGTGCTGCAGCTTTTCAAGGTTCCTGTTGGGAGAGAACAGAGGGGAAACATTTTAAATGGGATTCCTGGTTTCCTCCATGATTAAAAAGTTTATACTGCTTAGCTCCATAGCTTGAATGATCAGGGATATAATGATGTTCAAAAGTAGCTGCATTGTACTTCAGGCTTCTAGTCTTGGCTACCACTTGACATTGGCTTTCCAAGGTGAGGCAGAGTAGGATTGTGGAACAAAATCTATTGTATTGTTCTTGTAAATTAACTGGATTCAGCTGTACCAAGGAGAAGGCCAACAGAAAACAAAGAGCTGTTTTTGTTAATGGGTCAGGCTAGACAGTGCTTTTTGCCTTTTGTGATTACATCTACTTTGCCGAGCACAATTATATTAATTGAGAAACGCTTATGGAGAGGAAGAATGACATACAACATGGGGAAAGCATGTCGTTTGAAAAGTTTAGACATTCTTAGCCAGTCCAAACAAAGAGACAAACATCACTATTTTATCTATAATACTTCCTCACGGTTGGTATTTCTTTCTCTCTCTTGCTTGCTATGTATTTAAAATGACAGTAGAAGAGGGATTGTAACTCTAAATGTTTCCCTCACAGAGTGAGCTGTGTGGAATCATTATCCAATGCAACACATAATGCCTGAAGTGGCAGCATAGCCACGTGACCTGGAATATTGTGGGGACAGCAAAGACTGTGCCCATGTTCTTTGGCTTGTTCAAGCCCTTTCTGCCTCCCAGCTGCAGGGTGGAAAGTAACAGCTTTGCAAAGTAACAGAGAGGTAGCCATGTTAGTCTGATCTTGGTAATACAAAAAAAAAGCAGTCATGTAGCACTTTAAAGACTAACAAGATGGTTTATTAGGTGATGAGCTTTTGTGGGGCAGATCCACTTAATCTTGATCTGAAGAAGTGGGTCTGCCCCACGAAAGCTCATCACCTAATAAAACATATTTTTAGTCTTTAAAGTACTACATGACTGCTTTTTTAGCTTTGCAAAGTCTGCATTCACACTTGCCCTGCAATCTATGCTGAGAGTAGCTGGCTTCCAGTTAGATGGGCTACAGGCTGGCCCTATATCAGGTGAGATTCTGAGGCCTGATAGCTTGCTATTTAAATTGATGGTGATCTCATCTTACCAGGGTAATGCTTAAGCATAGGGTGTAAAAATCCAATATGCCCTCAAAGAAACAAACACAGCCTTTACAATTCCTTACATCAGATCCCCAATTTGCTCTAACATATAACATCTGTTCAAAGTTTGAAAGTCCCATGATAAATTATTGATGTCTGTCATAAAACTTACTCACATTAAAAGATTTATGCAGCTCAGTATTTCTGGTCTGCTTGAGAAGACTTGCTGTATTTTAGGCATACATCAAGAAAAAGGGTGATCTTTAAAAGAAGTTTAATTATGACTCAGTACATCCAATTGAAAAGTATTCTTCAGATCATGCTTCTATATGTCTCCAAATATAATCCCAGCCCATTAACAATAAATATTTCCTGCATACACTTTAGTAGATCTTAATCATGGACTTTACTGAGCTCATAAAATAACAAATAAATATTAAGGGCCACATTGTGAACTGCTTACTTGCCTTGTGGAGTGATTACTGGCAGTTGGATCCAGACATCTGAGGAGGACCACTAGCCCTGGTCTATGCCAGGGAGTTATTTCGGAATAATGCTTCTCCCCTTATTTCGAAATAACAAGCAGAGTGTCCACACTATCCAGCCTGTTATTTTAAAATAATGGGTTGGTTATTTTGAAATCTGTACTCCTCTTCCCTCGTGGAATAACACTTATTTTGAAATTATTATTTCAAAATAGTGTGGATGCTCCGGTGCTGCTTGTTCAAAATAATTGGGCTCCAGAGGCCTCTCACAGCTGCACTTGTGGCAGCTCTGGCCACACCTGCCAGCTCTACTGCTCCCCTTTCCCTCTGGAGCTTAAAACAGCAGGCTGCTGGAGAAGGACGTGTGGCATGTGACCAGCTTGGCATGCTTCGTGCCATAGCACAGCAGCTGATGGAGCCATGGCAGACCCCAGCACTCCCTCTGAGCCCCTCCATGGTTTCCAGCACTCCTGCAGCTCCCTCAGATGCAACTGGCCAGGGACGCAGGAGAGCTCTGGCCTACACTGGTGCAGAGATCCTGGACCTCGTCGAGGTCTGGGGCAAGGAGACCAATCTCCAGGATCTCTGCACCAGGAAGGGCAATGCCAATGTGTACGGCCGGATGGCAACCAGCGTTGCCGACAAAGGCCACACCAAGACCCACAACCAGGTCCAGATGAAAGAGCTCCAGCAGGCCTACAACAAGTCCAGGGATGCTCTGGGGTGGCATCACACACACCTGGCTGGTGAAAGGAGCTCACCTGTTAGAAGTGAGAGACATGCACGGAATGCAAGTACTTTCCCCTCACTCCCTGATAGCCTGGGGAACAAGATGAAAAGCTACCCGCATCAGGGAGAGCATGGCTGCTGCCCGCCCTACTTAGCCTGGAGGTCACAAAACAGCTTGTGCACCTATGTCAGAGCACTAAGCCCCATGACACTCTCACACAGGAACCCCTTAATCTTTCTCACAAGTTTCCTGGATAGGCCTGCTTTACTCCTGCTTGTGTGGTGGGACACCTTCCCACACCAAGCCACCACTAAGGAATCTGGGGTCATGGAACCACACAGCAGTGCCACACACAGCACCAGGTCATGCTCGCACTCTTGGACAGCACCCAATCCTGGTCAAGTGCGGCAATGTGGAGACCTCCCCCAGCATCTTCCAGTGGTCAGAAAGAGAAGTTCTCTCTCTGTGGGTCCCCGTCAGTGCCAGACTCAGTGTGTGGGGGACATGGAAGGAAGCCGAGCCGCCCCATCCTCCGCTCCCACCTGCAGGGTCCTGGCCTGGCCAGCACCTTCCCATGCCTACTTGTCTCCAGGCTGTGGGTGTAGTGATGTTCCCCTGGGACATATGTGCCTCTGCAGGAAAGGGCCCACTGTCTAGACAACATATGGCCTTGCTCAAAGCACATCTCCATCATCTGAATTGGTTTTGGCTTAGAGATTAGGACTAGGCTTCATACAGTGTCTCCTAGGACGACTGCCCTTGTAACATTTCTTCACAGCTGGGACAGCTGTGAGGTGTGTCCACCACCTCTCAAGCCATCTTCTGGCTCCACAGAATCCGCAGGAGGAAATGCACCCAGGAAGACCTCATGAGGGAGCAGATGGCCTGTCTCCAGCCCTCACCCAGGGGCTCAACAAAGAGTGCTGGGAGCGGGTCACTGACCAGGAGGAGTGTCTGTCTGAGGGGGCGCTTTAGAAGGCTGCCTGGAACCAGCTGGAGCACCAGCATGAGGTAATGGAGCGTATGGTGTCGTGCATGGAGCAAGTCACCAGGAACCTCCCCCCATGTTTTCCCCTCCTAGCCCCCCTTCCCTCCCCCCAGGATGGGCCGGGGCCCCAGAACAGAGCGGTGGGACCTCTGGGGTAGCCAAAACCTCCTGAGCTGACCAAGGTAGGAGCTAGTCCCAGCCCCATCCCTGAGGCCCCTTCTTTATTGCTCCCCCAATCCATGTTCTTTCCCCAGTCCCTCCCCCATTGTCTATTCCCCAAACAAAAAATTAGAGTTGCTTGTTCAAAAATAAAGGCTTTTAACTTGCTCTACAGGGGAAGGGGAAAGATAGGAAAGGCAGGCGGGGAAGTGATGGGGTAGAGGAGAGAAGACACACAGAAGGAATGCATGTGCCCCTTGTGGAGAGTCTCATAGCTCGCCTTGGCTGAAACTCTCCCTCAAGGCCTCTCTGATGAGCACAGCACCTTTATGTGCTCTCCTGAGGGCACTGGTATCTGACTGCTTGTATGCCCTGGCCAGCTGATCAGCCTCTGCCCTCCACCCTGGCAGAAAAGTCTCCTTGATGGGTCCAGGCTGCCTGTGTAGGACTTCATGAGCCAGGGGAGCAAGGGGTAGGCTATGTCACCCAGGATACACACAGGCATGTCCACCTCACTGACTCTGATGGTGCAGTGGAGGGGGGGGGTGGAGAGTGCTGACGTGCATCTTTCAGAGCAGGCATGAGTTCCAGAAGATGTGGGCGTTGTGTGCCTTCCCTGACCAGTCAACAATGATGTCAGTGAAACGTCCACGAGGGCCTGTGGCACCATGTAAAAGTACCCCTTCCTGTTGATATGGTCCAAGGCCTGGTGGACAAGGGCTAGGATGGGGATGTGAATGCCACCGATGACCCCCCTCCCCTGCAGCTGGGGAAGCTCATGGCGACAAAGCCATTGATGATGCTGTCAACATTCCCCAGAGTGACACATCTCCGTAGCAGCACATGGTTTATATCCTTGGCTACTTGCAGGAACATGGCCCCCAACTGTGGCTTTCCCCATGCCAAACTGGTTCCTGACAGAGCAGTAGCTGTCTAGCATGGTGAACTTCTGCAGAGTGATGGTGATACGCTTCTGCATGGGAATGGTGGGTTGCGGTCAGTGTCCTGTCCAGAGGACAGAGGTGAGCTACTCACAGAACAGCAGGAAGGTGGCCTTCTGCATGTGGAAGTTCTAGAGCCAATGCTGGTCATCCCATCGCTGCAAAACGATGCAGTCCCACCAGTCCTAACTGATCTCCCTCTGCCAGAAGTGGCATTCAACTTTGTCCAGGGGATTGAGGGGCATTTGCAGCATCAAGAGCTCCAGGACTCTGGTCTGGGCTGGTCATCATCCTGCTGAAGCAACATGTGGGCAGTCTTGACAAACTGCGACATGATTGGCACTGGCACTGCTTTGCAGCAACTCCAGCTCCATGTTGTAAGTGCTGTCGTGTCCGCAAGAGCACATTGTGTCTGTTTGGTGTCCCGGGAGGGGGGAGACAGTAGAGGAGTGGTGTGTGAAATGCAGCCATAGAGAGAAGCCCCTGAAAGCACACATTGCAGAGTGCTTGACCAAGCAGTCACAGGAAGCGTCCGCCCCCCTGGTGCCCTCCTCAGAATGCTTTGGGGGGGCTCTAAATCTGAGGCAGGCACCATTCAGTGTGGATGTGCTATTTGGAAATAATTCTGAGTAATTCCTATGCTCCCCCGTAGTTGGGACACGCTATTTCTTTTTTGTTATTTTTGGGAGTTATTTCAATTTTATTTATTTTAAAATTAATCCCATTCACTTCAGAGGCATGGTTACACTAGGAAATACTCAGGTGTGTAATTACTCACCAGTGTTAGAAAGTGGTTGATAACCTTGACCTAGAAGCATGTTCAAGGAGGCTGTTAATACTGCAAGGTAATATATGTTATGTTATTCAAAAGCAACTGATATTTACTTAGCAATTTGATTAATTTATTTTTACTTAAGTGCTAGAAGAGATGGTTCCAGCTCCACTAAACAGCCACTTAATCATCAACATGGCACAACAAATTACTTACAAACAATATATGTACTGTTATAACTAAGCTACTTGCGCTTTTCTGCATGTTTCCATTTTTCCTAATAGAAATCCAGCATTACTTCCATTTCCCAGATCCAACCAAGTAATTTCTTTAAATATTCATTTTTTTCATCCCCCTTCTGTCAGTTAATCGTGTGCTGTGCTAATCCTATCTCAGATCTCCCTATGCTATTTTGCTCTTTGGCTTCAAATGTGAAATGCTTGAAATGCACAGATTCCCACTGAAACCAGTGACAGTCTGCAAATTAAAAATGTATTATCTGGAGGAAAATGGTCTTGAGAGAGAGGAGTAACCACCTCAGATCTGCAATCATCTCTTTTTCTCTCTCTCTCTTCTAAATGAGAACAGCTTAAACTGATTTTGATCTTTGTTTTGATTAAAACACCATTGCATTGGTACCTGACAATTTATATGTTCAGCGCCAGCCTGAAGCAATCTGCAACAGTTCAGTTACAAGCAAATTCAAGAAAATGGGTTTGGAATGTAAACGCCAATGGATGGTGCTTGGTGGCATTATTATACAATTTTGAAATAACTCCCTAGATTTTGAACCTGTACAGTTACTGAAATTCAGTTCTTATAGTTTCAGTATCTCCCTTCTCTACATACTGAAACATTTTGTAAGCTTAACTTTGGGGTGTTCATTATTGGTAAGATCATTATTTTACTCTCATGTGGTAGCACATAAGAACCCCAATTAAGGGTCAGGTTCCTGTTATACCAGACATTATCCAAACAAATGATGTAAAGACTGCCCCAGAAAGCTGACATTTGGAGAGTCTTAGAGTGGAGGATTTTAGAACATAGCAATCAACAGAGAATATTTTTAGAAATAGGAAGAACAGACTGCTATGGAGTACCTTCTGAAATACTTTCCCCCAGATATATTCCTGATAGATATATCTTTGCATCTGCTACTAAGGGTACATCTACTCAACAGCAGGCATCAACGCTCTGAGATTGATCCATCGGAGGTTGATTCAGGGGGGTCTAATGAAGGCCTGCCGAATCAACCACAGATCCCTCTGCAGGCAATCTCTGTAATCTATCCCCTGACAAGAAGTGTAAAGTAAGCTGACAGGAGAGTTTTTACTGTCGCCCTCCCATGCTGTAGACTCCACAGTAACTCAACCTAAGGTACCTCAACTCCAACTAGATTACTTACATACTTGAAATTGTATACCTAAGGCCGACTTTTTGCACTAATATAAATGTAGGCTAAGACTGTGACAAAGTCTCAAACTGTCAGGAAAGATTTTAAAGGAATAAATTTTACACAAACCCATGTCACATAAGCACCCCCTTGTTAAGGACATTATTTCAAGCTGCACATGGAACCTACAACTGCTTGCAATTTCTTTCAGCTCAGTGTGATTCACAAAGATAAGGACTAAAAAGAACACAGTGTATTATTAAAAATATCAGCTTGACATGGCTCAGCAAGTGCCCATTGCAAGTGTACTTAGGAAGCAGACAAAATGCTTAATTTCATTTAACTCCTCCACCTCTGAGCTTTCTTCCTTACATAGGGAAAGTGCCAGAAAATTTTTATGAAGTTGAGATACTAATGAAAGATAGTTCTAACGAAATGCAAATGAGACCAACACAATATACTGTTGTTAGAGTAGAAGGCATTTAGTTCTCTCAGGTTTGGTAAATACAATAGCAACTGCTAATTTGCCAGAAATGGGTTCATGAACTTAACAATGGAATTTAAACAGTAATAGAAAAAATACCCTGTGTTTTTATAATGTAGTGACAGTGATCTTTTTTTTCTCTCTCTCTCTCTGATTAAAGGTTCTTACTGAATTTAAAAATAATGCCTAGGGTTTTCCATCTGTCACTGTTTCATGACTCAAGGTTTAAGAATTATTTACCACTCTAACTAGCAATTGAATTGTTTTCGCATGCTAAGTTGGTCATTGTCTATTCAGTGAATTCTTCAGTAAGGAGACTTTCTATAGAAATCAAAGATTAATCTCTAATTTTACGTGATAAAATCATTTACTACTTGGGCTCAAGTGATTAACATTTTGTACCCAGACTCAGATTTTTTTAAACAGTCAAATGTCTGAGAAATATATGACACTGTTAAGAAAGGAAGCAATCCCCATGCTGTTGAGGGAAGCAAAATGCATGGGTGGCGAAAAGAGGGCACAGAAAATGAAGCTGCTTGAGTAGGATGCCCTCCCTTTACTGGGTAGCTACTAAGAGTCCCTGGACCACAGCAGAGTTCTGTGTCAATAATGGACTGGAGGAAGGAGGAGCTGCTCAGGGCAACATCCTACTCTCCAGGAGAAAATGGTGCATCTTGCATGGAAAATGTATAAAAATTATTTTTTTATTAATTCAGTAAATTAATCCTGAAGTTGACAGTGTATCACTCTGCTGCTTCCGTAGGCATGCTGGGGGAACTTGCGTGCAAGAGAGTCAAAGGCACCATGGGAAGTGAGCCCACCCTTCCTGTCAATGATTTCAGAGATGGGATGGGAGATGACCAGAAATCTTTTTAGTATGATATTGCTGACTGAAGATGTAGTGTCTTGGGCCATGTTTGTCTGGTCAGCATAGACACTTCAGGTTAGGGTTGCCAGTTTGGGTTGGATGTATTCTTGGAGACTTCATCCCATGACACAACCTTTAATTAAAATTATTCTTTAATTTTGTGGAGACTCCATGCTAGTCATGGAGGGATGGCAACCTTACTTCAGGTCACCTCCTATTCCACAATACTATTTTCTCTGGCATCTTTTCAGTGCACAAAATCCAAACAACTTTTAGAAATAAGATTTTTTGCCCTTCCATTATGTGGTTGTTTTTTTTAACGCAATGCCCCAGTTTCTCTGGGGCAGATGAGTTATGCATGATGGAAATTTGGAAGGGGTTAGGAGGGCCAGAGTTTGGTTTAAACCACTTTTGTGGTTTAAATGTGTGATCATTGCTAGTCCAGGCCCAGCACAAGCAACAAAAGCTGTTACATCAGCTTCTCACAGTCTTCAAGAGACCATTCGAGCACTTGGGGACTGCTGGGGACTAGAAGCACAACTTCTGCTTCACCTGCACCAAATCTAGAGGAATGCTGCAGATACAGGGGGATTAATTAAACAGGCATTACGGCTGTGTTATGCTGCTGCAATGCTACAAAGTGGCTGTAGAGCCCAATAGCATCAAGCCTAATACGTGCAAAACTGTTCATTCTTTGAGAGTCATCTGAATTTACCATGAATTCTTCTGTATTTCTTGTAAGAATGAGAATATAATTAAAAATATAGAAAATAAACACTCCTATACAAGTAAAGCTCTGCAGAGAGAGCCCCACCTCTTTTCCTGAACTTTCTCATGAAAATATCCATCTGTTCTTCCATCTGGAATTGTACATAGAATCATAGAATCATAGAATAATAGGACTGGAAGGGACCTCAAGAGGTCATCCAGTCCAGCCCCCCCGCCCTCAAGGCAGGACCAAGCTCCATCTACACCATCCCTGACAGATGTCTATCTATAACCTGTTCTTAAATATCTCCAGAGAGGGAGATTCCACCACCTCCCTTGGCAATTTATACATGGATTCATAGTCTAATGTAATTGTTGGATATAGTTTTTTTGTTGAGTGTTAATTGATTGTTGACTATGAGGTACTCCAGTTACTTTTGCTGTCTTATCTACCTCCCTTCACATACACACCCCGCCACAGCTTCTTGTCCTGTAAATATTCTTGCATATGACTCATTTTAATTTTGGCTTGAGTGAAATTACTCAGCACATGCATTTTTTTTAGGTTAGGGCCCTTAATATTGAGTCTACTACTTCCGACTGTGAGAGTAACTTTTGGTCTACCAGCTGCTCAAACTTATTTAACTCTGACTCTGTTTCTCTGTTTAAAGCATCAAATTACTTGTTCCAATCAAATTACTTATTTCCCCCAGGCAGAGGAATAATACAGGCAGTAAAAATAAAAGTAATCAGTCAGCAGCTTCAGGTGTGCTTTAACCTTTCGTTTATCTTTTTCTGTGATTTACTATTGTCCTCTCAGGGGAAGGAATCTCCTTCCCTCTCAACCGTTCCTTTCAGTTTATACATATCATTAATAATTTAGCCAGTTCCTCTGATTTTGTGTTTGTGGTTTTCCTTTTACTTAAACACCAATTAACATTAAACCGTCACAACATTAAACGATCTCCATGTCGTTGGCACATGTTTAATGCAAATATAATTAGCACTCTAAACTCTTAGAGAAAGAGGCACAATAATAATCCTAAAAGACTACTGTGTCATGATAAAATCTTTAATTTTTAAAAGGTTTTTTAAAACACTTTGTCAGATTCTTCCCCATCTGAAGCATCCCAGGTGAAATTAATTGTGCTATTCATGCGAGCAATGGCTTCCGGGTATAGGCTTTTATCACTCTCACATTCTGGTTCAATATACCCATTTATGTTACACCTCATCTGGGATGCATCTATTCTGAGACTCATTCATTATTCTTTTAACAAAGCACAGTCCTTCATATGCCTCAGCTCAATGTGTTTATGCCTCCATTGTGCTCAAAACAAGTTTAAAATACCAGAGTTCAAAATCTATTGATGGGTTATCACTGACTCGAGCTAATTATGTGACTTTGGTCATATCATCACTTAAACTCCCTATTCCTCAGTTTTCTCATCTGTATAATGGAGGTAATCATGTGACCACCCCTCCACAGGAGTTTTGTAAAGCTAAATTGATCAATATTCGCAATGTTTGTTGTCTTTGGAAATCTCAGGTGAAAGTGTTATAGAAGTGAAACTTGTTCTGGCACTATTTAAGTAAATGCTTTCTTAAACACTACATTTTTCCTAACCTTTCCTCTTAATTTTTCTCATCAAATTACATTTGTTCTTGTTTCCTCCCATGTGAAACATTCACTTACTATTCACATTTAACACACATTATGGTCATCATTTTCACCACATCAATGCAAGCACCTTCCAAAGCCTGATATTTAGATGCCCTCAGCTATCTACAGATTTCTAGGCACCTGCCTCCACAGATATGGATGTGGATATCCGAGGATAGTTTTTGCCAGTTTTGTATCCATGCAAGGGTCTACTAATACTCCTTTCTCTTCTTTGCATGCTCTACAGTTCATCCTCACTGCATAAATAAATTTGTTGTTTTTAAGTCTACAAACCAGGTTTTGACATGGCTAGCAGGAGGAAATTCATATGGGACGGTGTGCTATATTTATTGATCTGAGGTTCTTGTTTACATAAACTAAGCAATTTTTGCCTTGAATGTAAATGAAGTTTTATAATTCAGTTTCAGAAATTGCCTCTTGATCCCACTGTTGAGGCTGCAGTTGCTGCTGCTCATTAGCCTTTGTGTAGACTCATCTCTTTTTAGATGTAATGGGACTAACCTTAGCTGTAATACAGAAGAGGTGATTGTTATCGAATCTGTTTCCCTCATTTTGACTGACATTGATTTCCCCCATCTCTAATCTGCAGACTGTTAGGACTATGTTGTATTTTCCTTCGGGCAGGATCAGATGTTCAAAGGAGAATATGATATCACTGTGCTTGCTTTGCCAAACAAAGTTGAATATTGTTCATTGAGTAAAATACTTATATAGTTATGCCATTATCTTTGCACTGCTCTGTTTAATGCTAATTATTTAGGGCCCAATTCCCCCATTGTACAGGGCCTACTGATATCTTGTATCCTGAGGTGAGAGAATCCAGTCCTATCTTCTCTTTTTTGCTGTTAATTATTTGGCAAACATTTCATTTCACATACAGATGACTATGGCCCTGATCCTGAAAACATTTATGCACATTGCTTAACCTTAAGCACATGAAGAGTCCCAAGGGAATCAATGTTTGAGTTAAATACATGCATAAGTGCATATGTGTTTGTAGAGTTAGAACCAATTATTGGATATTTGACTATTATTTGGTACCCATAAGTTGTCATTTAATTTCCCTGTGCCTCAATTTTTCCATCTATGAAATGGGGAAAATGCTACTTACTTCCTTTGTGAAGTGATGTAAATGCTACAGAAGAGTAGAACTGTATAAAAGCTAGGAAGTATTATTTTTATATAGGTCTAATTATAGGACATTGTATAGATATTATGATTTATTATATAAACATATTTGTATGATCCACATCACAGGAATATTTGAGCACCAATTCACAGGTGTTTTGTGAGGCATAATCAACATTCATTAGGCAAGGAGTCCTGTGGCACCTTATAGAGTAACTGCAATGTAGGAGCATAAGCTTTTGTAGGCTACCCCTATGGCTACCCCTCTGATACTTGACATTCATTAGGCAAAGATCATCAGTGCCTTTGATGTTCACTAAAAAGCAAATGGTGTCTTTTATAATTATAGGAAAATTAGACTGAAATTTACAAGAATCCTGTTAGTTTAAAAAAGCCCTGCATTGCTTTTCCTGGTCTTACAAGAGTTTCAATAGCTAATGTAAAGTATAGCAGATCATTAACTTTCAATGGGTGTTGAATAGAATTGCCGAGTGTCCGGTTTTTGACAGGAATGTCTGGTCAAACTGTACCCCTGCAGTTCTCATCACTACTGTTAACAGGGCTGTTAAAAGATCAGTTAGCATGGCCGGCAGGCTCCCTATCTGGATCCATGCGCTCTTGGAAGCCGTGATGTCCCTCAGCTCCTAGGCGGAGGGACGGACACGGGGAATCTTAGCACTGTCCCCTGTCTCCCTGCCTGAGTGCTGGATCTGCAGCTTCTGTTGATCAGGAACCACAGCCAATGGGAGTTGCGGGGATGGTGCCCGCAGGCAAAGGCAGTGAGCACCATGCAGAGCCTCCTGGCTGAAGCTCTGCTTAGGAGCCAAGGGACAAATGACTGCTCCCAGGGAGCACTCCCCATCCCCCACAAAAAGCTAAGGACTGCCCAAAGCCTACTCCTCAAACCCCACCCCTCTGCCAAAGCCCTGAGACTTCTCTCGCTCCAAAACTCCCTGCCTCCCCACTCTTACTTCAAAACTCTTGTCACCCCCTTCTGCAACCCAAACCCCTCATTCCTGCCCTCCCCCTAGAGCTTGGCCTCCTAGTTTGTCCCCTTACCACTGGATGTTAGGCTTGTCAGATACTTTCACAAAAAATACCAAACATGTCAGGAAAAAATTTAGTTGAACAAAAAAAAAAAATGCACACAAAAAAGAAGAGTCTCTGTGCCTTTAAATCCCAACGCTTCCTATTTCTCCCCTCTGCCCCCACCACAAGCTGCAGGAGAAGACTGTCCCAAGCAGCTTTCCATCCGAAAAAACAGAAAATACTGGACATTTTGGATGTCCAGTATTTTCTGGGTTTTTTTTACCAGACAGAGGCTGCAAATACTGGACTGTCCGGGCCAATATTGACACCTGGTAACCCTATGTGGATGTTGGTGTTCCCCTGCCTTGAGAACCTTTATGCCTCTACCACCCCAATCTCATCCCTAAGGTCTCCACTGCTGCTGCATCCTTCTTTCTTGAGTCAGGAGTGTGAGGAGGGATGTGGAGAGCGAGCAGCGGGCAGACTTAGTAGGCTTGGCTGGAGCTGCTTGGGCTGATGGCTCAGAGGGGGAGGGGACCTTCAGGGACAGAAGAAGATGGCTCTCAGGGTGGGTTGCCAAATAGATTGTGGCCTTGGGTCGGGCCACCAAGCTAACCTCCCCAAAGCAGATTCACACGCCGCCCACTGCATGCCCCCCCTCAGTCTTACAAGTCCATCTTAATACATTCTGCAGATTGTTGAAAAGAACACATAGAGGGAGAGATGCTGCAATGCACAGAATCAGAACCTAGTAGGCTAGGGAAAGCTGAGCCTTCTCAAATAGCCATTGACCTGGCACCTTTGAGAGTGCAACTGCCTAGGCTTTGGTCCAACCTGTGCTCTGTCCTGAGGCCCTGGTCCTGCTTTTCCACCATGCCCAACCATTCTGCTTCTCTTTCTGATCTTACTCCCCCTCTTCTTCTCAAACCCACCCTCACATGACCCCTTCCCAGCCCTGTTCTGCTCCCTCCCCTAAGGCTTCTTGCTGAGCTTTTCCTTTCCTCTACCCTCCCTCCCTAGAGGTCTCCATCACCCACTTGACTCTGGTTTGGATAGCCATCTAGAAGCATCCTTCAATTTCATGAGACCACTTCCTTTGTCATCTCTATGCCAACCATCTACAATCCACAATATTGAAAATGGAAGCCACCCCCCCCCCCTTTTGAAAACGGCAGCAGCACAGATCAGCAGTAACCCATTCTTTTCTGATCACTGATCTGCAAGCACACTACCAGAAAATCTCCTGGGTCTGCAACGGAGCATGAGCTCATCAAATCTTTTGCAAAGCAAGCTGCTTCCCAGTAATGTGCAGGGCCGACAGTATAGATTTCCTTCAGTGCATCACATTCCTAGGGCGGCCACATTGCAGGGAGGAGGTGCTAGGGACTCTGAGATAGGATTACATTGATTTAGGTCTGGCACTGCAGTATGGATGCCCAAGCCCTATGTGTGAACATGGGTCAGAAAATTCTTAACCTTGAGTTAAAATACCACTCAGCTGGAAGGGTCTGTAGTGTGAGTCAGCAGAATTGAGTCTACTAACTCTCAGCTTACATGGCAGTGTAGACGTACACTCCATCAGCTAGAAAAGGCCCTGGGATAATTTAAATAACCCCTGGTAACAATGCTGATTCTGATTCTGTGGGTTCTCTGGAGCTGGAGCATCCAAAGAAACAAAAATGGTGGGGGTAGCCCTCTGGATCGGTGCCTCTCCGTCCACATGAGCACCTCCTGTCCACTGTGATCAGCTGTTCCGTGATGAGCAGAAGACACTGGGTGAGACAAGAGAGGAAGTGGAAATGGGGGCAGGGCTGAGATGGGGTTTGGGGGAAGGGATGAAGGGTGGAGCAGGGGTCGAGCGCCCCCTGGAAACCAAAAAGTTGCCATCTATGACCAAGGGGCCTGTCTTAATTATGGCAGTCTCCCTGGGCTGCCCTGTGGGCCACAGCGCTGACTGGATTCTCTACAATAGTGATGCTATGCCCCCAACATACTGTGAACCAGTACTACACGGCTGGGGCATCTTTTTTCAGTCAGGGGCCACTGACCCACAGAGAAATCAGTCAGGGGCTGCACTCAAGCAAAACATAAACTCCTGCTCCCAGTGCTCCCAACATGGGAAAAAAAAATCCCCCCTCCCCCCAACACGCAATCAAACTTAACTTGGTGCATACCATGCTCTGATCCTGTGATTTGGAGGTGCCAGGCTCAGGGCTTCCCCCTGCAGTGGAGCGAGCTGGAATTCATTCTCCAGCCCTGCAGGTGGGGGTAGCACCAAGGACCAGGGCTTCTCCCCGCAGCAGGGTGAGCGAGCACTCACGCTCCAGCCCTCCCGAAGTAGGTTGCTAAGGCTGTTCTACTGCAACTGAAATCATCAATATGCATTTCAGTAAGGCATTTGATACGGTCTCGCATGATATTCTTATTGATAAACTAGGCAAATATAACTTAGATAGGGCCACGATAAGGTGGGTGCATAATTGGCTGGATAACCGTAGTCAGAGAGTTGTTGTTAACGGTGCTAAATCCTGCTGGAAAGGGATAACAAGTGGAGTTCCACAAGGGTCTGTTTTGGGACCCGTACTGTTCAATATCTTCATCAATGATGTAGATATTGGGATAGAGAGTACGCTTATTAAGTTTGCAGATGATACCAAACTGGGTGGGGTTGCAACTTCTTTGGAGGATAGGGACATAATTCAAAATGACCTTAGCAAGTTAGAGAAATGGTCAGAGGTAAACAGGATGAGGTTTAATAAAGAGAAATGCAAAGTGCTCCACTTAGGAAGGAACAATCAGTTCCATACATACAAGATGGGAAGCGACTGTCTAGGAAGGAGCATGGCGGAAAGGGATCTAGGGGTCATAGTGGACCACAAGTTGAATATGAGTCAACAGTGTGATGCTGTTGCAAAAAAAGCAAATATGATTCTAGGTTGTATCAACAGGTGTGTTGTAAGCAAAACTCGTGAAGTCATTCTGCCGCTCTACTCTGCACTAGTTAGGCCTCAGCTGGAGTACTGTGTCCAGTTCTGGGCGCCACATTTCAAGAAAGATGTGGAGAAATTGGAAAGGGTACAGAGAAGAGCGACAAGAATGATTAAAGGTTTAGAGAACATGACCTATGAAGCCAGGCTTCATGAACTGGGCTTGTTTAGTTTGGAAAAAAGAAGATTAAGGGGCGACATGATAGCGGTTTTCAAATATCTAAAAGGGTATCACAAGGAGGAAGGAGAAAATTTGTTCCTCTGGGTTTCTGAGGACAGGACAAGGAGTAATGGGCTTAAAGTGCAGCAGGGGAGGTTTAGATTGGACATTAGGAAAAAATTCCTAACTGTCAGGGTGGTCAAATATTGGAATAAATTGCCAAGGGAGGTGGTGGAATCTCCCTCTCTGGAGATATTTAAGAACAGGTTGGATGGACATCTGTCAGGGATGGTGTAGACGGAGCTTGGTCCTGCCTTGAGGGCAGGGGGCTGGACTCGATGACCTCTCGAGGTCCCTTCCAGTCCTATTATTCTATGATTTACATCATTGTAACTGAAATCCAAACCGTACCCAATTAGTGAAATACACTCCCAGTTTTAACCCCTTACTTTAAATGACACTAAACCAGGAACAACCCAGTTTGGAGGAACAAATAGGCAAGAAACGACTGAAGGAGTATAAAGACATTCCAAAGCTAGACCCTTTAAGAGCACAGGTGTGCTAATAGCACTCATTCCAGAGTGCAATATGCAAGAGAGGATGGATGGTCCAGTGGTTAGGGCCCTTGCCTATAACTTAGGAGACCCATGCTGAGCTCCTCATTTTACCACATGCTTCCTATGTGAGTTTAGGCACATTACTTAGCTCCTCTGTGTCAGTTTCCCATCTGTAAAAGGAGGATAATAGCATGGCCCTACCTCACAGGGGTGTTGTGAGAAAAAAATTGTGAGGGACTCAGATGCTACCATGATGGAGCTCAGATAAGTATCTTAGCCAGAAAGTTTTAATTTATTGAGAATAAATATTGAGTACATTTCATTACCAGTTGTGTATTCTTTTGATAAGCAAAAAAACCCAAGGTATTAAAGCGCTCTTGAGATCCAATCCTTCCTTCCTTCAGCTTTCAGAACTCTCAGTAGGTATCTAATGAATGTAGAATCAGACCCTTCAATGTCATAAAAGTATCAATTTAGTCATCTAAAAAAACCCATGTGGTAGGCAAGACCTACCTAGTACCAAAGCTCTGTTTACCCCACTTGTAAAAAGAAAAGAAAAAAGGAAGAATCTTTGTTTTTGTTTAATAATCTTCCCATCATGAGCAATTCAAGTGTGACGGTGGGGAGAAAATTAATAACGTATTATATTCCAGAAGGGCTGGGAAGGAGGGAACTGCATAAGGACACGAGGTCTATTTTAATTGTTTTTCTCCCTGACATATTTCCAGACACATTTAATTTCTTTAATCTCAGCAAGGTCACATTTGGGCAAGTAGACAGGTTGCTTATGTTTTTAATATCACAGTGGCACTAATTTATTGCTCCCTGACAAACTAAAACAGAAACCTGAGAGCAGAATTAACTACATGGATTTAATGTAGTGCTGTAGTAGCCAATAACATGATCAAAATAAGAGGATGGCCATGGAAAAATAGGGTGAAATCAGTAGAATTGTGGCTTTCAAATACAAAAGTTTTAACTCTTTCCCTGTCAGTATATGTACAACATTACCGTATAATCTATAAAAGGCTATTTATATACTGAAAGTGTGGAGAAGACACTATACTGGGAGATCTAGGTTATGTTCCCATCTATGCAGAGCTATAATACCCTGAGCCAAACCCCTTTGCCTTTGTACCTCTGTTTCCCATCCCTTCAGTGAGCTGAGAAATGGTTTTTCTGTCCATTGAGAGTTTGAAATATTTTCCTCTCCAAAACAGGGTTTGCGTGTATTGTTTCAAACTGGGTTTCCAGGGACTAGTAGATCCAAGAAGGGGCATTTGCCTTAAATGCAGCCTTTTTAAACTGGTTCAGGGCCTTCTTTCTGATTGAGCAAACCTGCAAGATCATCTGTCCAAGTGGGCAGGGTTAAAACACCTAGCATAAAAAGCAGTCTTGTGGCACCATTAATCTCTACAATGCTACAGGACTGCTTGTTGTTTTTACAGTTACAGACTAACACGGTTCTCCCTCTGAGACTTTTCACCTTGCCCAAAGTTTTTTTCAGGGGAATTTTTTTCTATGGCCACCCAAGAGCTCTTATAGGACAGTAATGTAAAAAGATCATAGCTGAAGAGAGCTTTCCTCTGCTAAATCTGAAGTAACTTCACTGTAATTTACACTGGTGCAATTCAGGTCAGTACCAGGCTAGAGAATTTTAGGAACGCTCTCCAGGCCACTGACAAAGGCAGTAGTAAATCTGGGACTAGAACTCAGGAGTTCCCTCTGCTCAAGCTCACAAGCATGTTACTACAGTATATTTGCCTCTACCTCATTTATCACACAATTTCAAAAATACTGCTCCAGCTTTAGTTCTGTGTATCTTTTCCCATTTAAAAAAAAATTAAGTTCTAAGGTTCAAAACTTTTATCAAATGAAAAGCAAGAAAAGTGACGCCATTAACTTGTGAAGTCATCTGAAAATCTTTTTCATACAAATGGCCATATAGGAGAAGCCAAAGGACTTTAACATCGTCACGTAAAACTTTAGTTTACTGTAGGTTTTCCTGTCACTACAGCCTTTGATAAGTTATCTTTTGCAACTCTCATATCTAAAATTGAATCTTTTAAACAGAGCCCTTCCATTTCTACATCATGCTTCACTGAACAACCCTACAAAGAGCAAAGAAACCAAATTAGAGATCTCTTTCTGACTGTCCAAAAGACTTTACTGACTGTATTTTTTGCTGCAAAACTCCAAAGACTTGTGATTGGCTTGCCCTGACTTGAAGCCATTTTAAGATAAAAGACCAAACCCATCCTAGAGAAAATGAGGCTTTTTCTGAAGTATTTAAATCAAAGAGTTACCCCTTCTACCTTCTTTTTCATTTCAATAGCTTATATGCTAATCCCAGAGTATCCTTTTTTTTTCAGTTACACCTGCTTTTTAAAAATGCATGATGCTTTTTTGGCAAGTTGTGACTACTTTGGCAAGACATCATCTAGGTCTAAATGTGTGTTCCAAACCGTACAATGAGGATAAATCCTCTGCCTATTTCCTGATGTACATGAAGAGTGGCAAAGTTAAAGGAAGACAAAAAAAGAAAGAGGGAAAACAGGTGGCTTATTCCAGGCCTGCCAAGAACATTTTAGATTCTTGAGAACATGCACTCCTCTGCTTGGCTGTGTATTGCTTCTGTCTCATCTGCTAAATAATTTTACATCCTGCCCACATCATGCTTTGCCTCCTTCATTTAACCTGCTCCTGGCTGGTTTTTCCGGTCTCTCAAGGTAGCTCTGGTCACTTGACTTTTCTACCACTAACCTTGTTTTTCCTGTTAAATTGCCTTGTCCTGATCTTCCCATCAGTTGTGCATGGCCAATTCCGATTCCATGTGAAGCTGACAAGCAGCATTCCTTCTAATTTTTTTTCCATCCATGTGCATAATAAACTTTATGTGCGCTGAGGCATATGCATATGTGCACCCCACCAGTAAAAACACATGCTGCTGGCTGTGGGCACTCTGCTAATCAGCTGGATGGCATTTGAATCTTTCCTCGGCAGCTGCCCAAGTGCACAGCTTAGAGGGAACACTGCTGACAAGATAATCAGAATCCTTGTGTTCTCGCCTCCCCCCCCCCCCCCGATACTTAGTATCATCTATTTTTGTATATAAGGACTTTTCAGCTGCCAACATTGCACATTGTGCTTGATGGATTGACAGATACGCACGTTCTTGACAGCCATGAGCTGATGAACAATCATCATCTGGTTTCTCTTCTCTTCTTTTCTCTTCATCAGTATTTACCCAAGACATGATCCAGCTCCCATGTGTAACCCTTCTGCCGGGTAGCGCTGGCAGCAGCCAGGGCCGGGTTCAATATCTAGGGGTTCCTTTTCACCCTTTTAAAAAATGAATGGGAAAATCCTCTCATTATAAATATATCCAAGAGTGTCTGTGATCTATTACTGAGTGCATAATGGCTGATTTGCTGCTGTCTGACTCATTACCATATAAAAAGTGAATACCTTGAATATGCAAAGTGCATATGAAATCAAGTAGTATTTACATTGAATGGAATAATCTTCACAAAGAAAATGGATACTGTCTCAATCTTTATCAAATATGAGGTAAAATATGAGTTCAGATATGACAGGAGAGAAGACCTAATTATTGTAATGCTGGCATAATGCTAGTAAAGTATTTCAGGGCATTTTCATTACAGACCTTACATTTAAGTTCAGAAACTCATTTAGCATGTAGGGGGCTCAATCCAGAAGTAAGGGCCTGACCCTTCATGAATTAGGGGGTCTGCTTGCACAAGTAAAAGCAATGCTGTGAACCCTGAGGAAGATTGTAATATTATAAAATTTAAAAAGTAGTGTGATCTTCAGTTCCATTTCCTCTGTGACATATTCCAGCTTCAGGAAGTCACATACATTGTTCATCACTTTTTGCCTAGATGAAAAGTGATTTTTTTTCAGTTCAAAATAAAATATAGGGACATAGAGAATTCAATGTATTGTCTTCAAAATGTCCAGTTGTCTGATTCTGATGTTGATTCCAGGAAGGGGGAGGAGGGAGCAGGTAGGGAAATTAAATTGCAAACTTGCTACAGGTGTAAACACAGCTATTTGTTTGCTGCTGGAGGCTATATTTCAAGTATAATAGAGTATGGGGAAAGTTTAATTTGTTTTCTTATAAAAAGGAGAATCTATTTATAAAAACCTTTTCTGAAGGTCATATCCTGCCCTCAATTTGATTCAACCACTTTGAAATGTTTTCCCCTCTCTATGCTCATTCTTTCCCCACCTTTAGGAAATGTCTGTGTTTGCTGTTCTATTGATTGTGCTCCAAATAAATGATTGTGCTATTCTTTTTACTGTTTAAAAGGTGTAGTGGAGCTGACAATGGGAGGCTATATATCTTGTTCTGTTATCTGGTAGGTGTGATTGATCATGACATTTTGAATCAGTACTTTCCCCCTATATTTTTGTCTACATTCTTTCTTAAAGAGGAAAATTGAAGTGCAAATATCTATTACCTCTATTGTTAGTCTAGATTGCTATAATAAGACAGCATGGAGAGCTTTCATCTTTGACCTACAAGCTCCATTTAAAACAGTCAAGATACTTGCGTTCTTTCGGATATTGTTTCCAAAAATATCTTCCTCACATTCTGCCTTAATAAACTCTCCATTCTCTGTTAAGTAGAATTTCCTCGGTGAAGCTTACATTTTGACACTATACTTGTGTTGAACAGATCTTTGTATCCATGAAGTCAACAGGATGACATGTAATAAGGTGCTCATGGGTAATGGTGTCAGAATCTGGTCCTAAACATCATCTATCATTGCACTGTTACAAAGTTGATTTTTTACCATAAAGCTGGCCACATTTCAACTGTGTATGAAATGATATTCTTTTTCATCTTCCTTCAAACCTTTTGCCACTGACTTCAGTGGGAACTGACCATGGGGCTTAATCCTGAGATATGCAAAGCGCTGCATTTCACTTTGAAGTCAGTAGGAGTTAGGGATGAAAAGTATCTCCCGGAATCAGGTTTTTAGGACACTGGCCTCAAACAGCAGCAGAGGTGATCGGGGTAGAACAAGCTGCAGAACTCCAAAGCATGCTGAACATCATGCTTCTCTGATCTCTATCCTAACCAGCTGTAGAAAAACTGTCACGTCACCTTTCTCCACATTTCTGTGGCATTACAATTTATGGCAATGCTGGTGAAAATAGAACGTTTGTATCAGGTTCTCCAAAATTAGTGTTCTCCTTGACCTGCCTTCAGTTTAGGATTTGCTTAGTTGAGAATGTGGTCTCTTATGGTTCATTTCACCACAACAGAATGCCTTTTACAGCAAGTGTGAAGGTTGCAGGCAGTCTGACACTGACTTGCAACAAATTCAAAAGAAAACCCTGTTTTTCTTTCTGGGAAATCTGCCTGAAAAGGTCAAGGTGGCCAGCTTCAGACCTATAGACATATAGACTACATCAGTTTATAAATACATACATACTTTGGTGAATCCTTAATACAATTTTACCTGCATGAATGCTACACTGATGCTAATAACTGAACCTGATCAAGTCCCATCAATTCAAGGGAATCTGGATTAGAGTTCAGGAAAGAAACTTATACTGAATATGCTGTGCTAATAAACTAGATCAATAACCAGTTCCTGTGATATAATGAACCTAATGGGACTGCTCATCTGAGTAAAGTTTTTTCTGTACATGTTTGCAAAATATCAGTGTCATGCCATGCAGGCAGTTACACAGCTGGGATCTTAGTTTGCACGTGTTGCTCTGATCCGACCATAGAAATGAGATTGCAAAGGTAAAAAGTTGTTATATGAGTAAGCTTTCATACTTTGGATTATGACTGCTGGATAATAATCTTTCTGTTGGTTTAGATGGGAGGTTTTTGCGATTGCTCTCGTTGGGCACGTAGTCAGGTCTGCAATTCAGAGAGTTAGTGAAGTGTATCTTTTTTTGCTGTAGACTTATATGAGAACACTACTATTGGACAGCAGAAAGGAAATGAGGGTTGTAGAGTGAGAGTGATCAACCCTGTAGCTAGGCACAGAAGCTGATCTGTACATCAACCACTTAAATGACTAATTTGGGCTCCTGCAAAGAACAAACTCTTAAATGGTGGTACTAGTATTGGCTGCACTAGAATTTCTATGTAATCTGTCTGAAGTGTAGATTGCATTTTAAATTGAATTTTTAAATAAAAAAAATTACTACTTAAAGAGTTTATTGTACAATGAGATTCATCTGTGAAAGATGAAGAGTGCTATTAAAGCAGCTTTAAGCTGCTTTTGTAGCTTTAAGTTGAAAAACTGTTCAGAAGAGGGTGTCAGCTGTGCATGTCTTGCCGACTATTTAAACATGAACATAACTATATAACTTACTTGTGGTAGTTCAGACATGATCAGATGCTGTTTATCTTATTGCAAGTACTTTGCTTTCTAAATGTGGTTTGGTACCAGACCTACTTAGCTGAATGACTGACAGAAAAGGCATTGGTGTGTCTATTGAAAATATTGTAAATACTATTTTTTAACTCCACTCAGAAGCTTTATTAAGCCTTCCCTCAGTTTGTAGGATTTTATGTTCAATTCAAAGCTAAGCATACCCAATGTAACAATTTTTCTTTTAGAAGTAGCATAAATTACAAGTAAAAGGGTGATGAATTACAAGAGGAAAAATACCAGAAGAACATTAATATTTCCAATGGGCCATCATGTGCCCTATTAGTCAATATCAATCTTGTGTCAGATATGGGGTACCCTATACAGTCATGTGATTGAAGGCAGCAAAACCATGAGACTCTAGTGCCCATGCTAACTCCCTTTAGCCACCAGAAGTGATTGGAAACACCTGCTTTTTCTTCCTGTTGGTTGTGTCTAGTCATAGAAGGGAGTGAAAAATCTCACTAGGCTCCCTGTAAAGCCATAGACAACAGCCCCTGTCCTACTCTAAGATATAACAGCTGAAATGCAGAGGAAGGTGGAGGGAAGGCAAACCCTCAGGATCAATAACTTGGGAGGGAGGGCCATCAGCATGTCTGTATAACAAAGGCATGTTGCCTTTACCCCAAGTGCTAGCTCTGCAGCTCCCATTGGCTGGGAACCGGGGCCAATGGGAGCTGCAGGAGTTGTGCCTGTTGATGGGGCAGCATGTGGAGGTGTCTGATTGTGCCTTCACATAGGAGCTGGGGAGGGAGTGGGGAACACATGTTGCTGCTTCTGGTATGTGCTAGAGGTAAGTACTGCCCTCAGTCCCCCCATGTTCCAGCCTAGATATTTCTCCTGCCCTCTGAACTCTTCAATCCCAGCTTGAAGCACCCTCTTTCACCGCAAGTGCCCAACCCTTCCCCCTGTGATCCAGCTCCCTGCCTTGGCCCTGATCTTTCTTCTGCTCCTTAATCCCAGCATCCTACACCCCAGAGCTCTCATACCTCCAAGACCCCTGTCCCAGTGCAGAGCCCCCTCATTCACTCTGAACCCTTCATTGATGGCCGCACCCCAGAACTTGCACCTCCAGCCCAGAGCTCATACTCCCTTCCATTCACTAATTCTCTTGCTTCAGGCCAGAGCCCCTGCCCATACTTTGAACCCCTGTCCCCCCAGCCTAGTGCCCCTTTCTGCATCCCAAACCCCTCATTCCTGGCCCAACCCCAGAGCCCTCACTCCCAGCCAGAGCCTTCAATCCCTCCTGCACCCCAGCCCCCTAAGCCAGGCTGGTGAAAAGGAGTGAGTGATGGTGAGGAAAGAGAATGACAGAGGGAGGGGGGTAGTGAAAAGGGGACAAACCTCAGAAGGGGCAAGGTGGGGCAAGGTAAGGATGTTTGCTTTTCTGTGGGTAGAAAGTTAGCAACCCTACTGTGTGTGTGTGGGGGGGGGGCTTGGTTGCCAAACAGGGGATAAAATAAATCCAAAACTAACTTTGGCCCCCAATGAAATAAAAAACATTTAGTCCAGGCTGAAACTAAATGTTTTGAATGTCAATTTCAAACTTAAGTTTTCAGAAGAAAATGTCAAAATGACACTTTCAAAACCAACCATTTAAATTTGTTTTCAGGGTCATTGTTGTTTTGGGCTGAAACTATCTGTTGACTTTTGACCCAGATTTATTATTTGTGAAGAAAGCTTCCATTTCTAGTTATGGTGCAAGAACAGAGAGCTGTTTGTTTATGGAAAGAAGAACAGACTAGATAAGATACATACAGCATGATGGACTATTCATTAATACTACACAAGAAAAAGAATGTGTGTGTGGGGGGGGGGGAGTGTTAGATTTTTGAAGAAGGAGGAAAAGACAAGGGTGGGAGGGAAGCTGTGTATTTATTAAATATTACAATCTAGACAGAGGAGGGAAATGAAAAATTCCAGAAGCAAAAGTTTAAAAGGGGGAGTGAACGCAGAAACAAGGAGTAAAGAACCACCAAATGGAAATTGAATTTAAGATCAAAATGACTACTAGAAAAATCCACTTATCTGATAATTTACATAAATTTGCCAGAGCTATGCCTCTACATACATACAATGGAACTTGATTATGATCCAGATTTTCTGAAGTGTGCATTGCATGCACATTGCATGCAACTAATTGTGAGAATTTTGTGGACTATTGACAGCAATTGACCTTGACCATTTGTGCTTCTCAGTCAGGTGTAGGAATTAGGAAGGGGGTTGCTGTATGATTTGGACTAGAAGGGAAGGGGATTTAAGACTTGGGAAACAGATGGAATTAGATGAGAGAAGACTGCACATGTAGGAGGAACTGGCATGTTCCTTCCCCACCCAAGGCAATTCTTGCACTCTGTCAAAATATGTATGATCAGCTATGCCACTAGCCTGCCTTCTGGTTACATAGCTACTAGTGCTGGACTAAAAGCTCTTGTCAAATCCTAACATTTAGAAAGCTTATGAAAATCACCCTGTGCCTGTAATATTTAAACACTGATCCAACAGGAATATCAGTCAAGCAGTTACATAGTATGGCATTTTAAAAGTTAAATCACTTTGATACACAACAGATGGACTTAGGCTTTGAACTTCAGTGCTTATCACTGCAGAAACCCCTACAACCGACATGTGAGCTTGAGCAGCTCCAGCTAAAATATTCTACCATTCGACTAGAGTTTTATTAATTCTGCACATAGTCCTCCAGGGAGCGTTGAGAAGCAGCGCATCGCTGACTCCTCAAAAGTAATTATTTCCTTTCCCCGAGTATAGCAGCTGGTACCATTATGTCACTGGTGTTTCAGAATATTTTCTTTGAAAACAAGGTGTTTTACAAACAAGTGTCTGTCTGAGGATGCATTGGGGACATACAGATTGCTGTTTATTCTCAGACTTGAATCTGTGACACAGGGCTAACTTTAGTACAATGGCCTGTCTTTATTTCCGACATCTGTGTGATATTTAAGAAGGATTTTGTGTGTGCTAGTCACATGGCGACTAGCATTTAAGGAATTAATTGCTTATTTCCAAGGAAGAGCCGAAGGGACAGCGTTCGGTTCGCATGCCTGGAAGTCATTGTGGGCTGTTTAATTTGTCAGGACTGTCAGGCTAATGGGTTGTTGTTTTTTCCTATGGCAAGCTTTTTAATCCCATTGCTGTGTAGTGATGGCAGAAAAGAGAGCCTAATTGTGAACACAAACTGTCTTCAGCAGCCACATTATGCACGTTTTGCATTTTCAAGGCTTTGGCGTGGGTTCCTGGGAACTGAAATCTATTATCAAATCTGCTCCTTGTATATGTGTGTTCTGTACTGTCTCCAGAGTACTCCATTTTGACATCAATATGGCGGGAGAAGTGGTTTGGGGCTTTGTAACTTTCTTAACACTGCCTGCCAGGTTACTGAATGTACATTCTGAGACTCATTGCAATTGGCAGAGTCTGGAATTAGTCCTGTACCGTATCTTTGTCCCTGAAGAGTTCACCATTATGAAGAGCAAAAGCAATTGCACCCTACTGATTAGCACATTGCTAATCAAGGAACTGCTGCAGCTGGAAGTGTGTGTAACCTCAAGCCTTCTCCTGCTTCTGACTTTAATGGGGGCAGGAGCAGGACCATTTTCATCAGTAATACTGACAACTAGAGCTGGTTAGGAAACAAGGAGGCTTGCATGGAAAATTTCCACTTTATCAAAGATAGAAACTCGGGGGGGGGGGGGGGGAGAGGGGGAGGGGGAACAGACGGATTTTAGGTTTTCCTACTGGGGGAAATGTTCTGGGAAAGCAGAGACTCCAGAGAAAATTTTCATCTCATCAGAAACCCAGTTACTATTCTTTTAAAATGGAAACATTTTTATCAACCTTGCTGAATGCTAACCATCTTGTTTCCATGGTCAGTTGTTGGGTTCATAAACATTATTTTGTATACCTTTCCATCTCATCACTGAAATGTCCACTCTGAAGACTGAGCAGCTCTACAGTTGTGGGTATGATAGTAAGCAATAGCAAACTGTGACCTGGGAGGCCTACCTGTCAAACCTTTATTCACCTTAGTAATCTTACTGATGTTCTACAGTGAGTTGTTACAAGGTGCTGAATGTCTTTTGAGAGATAGTAAACACTCCAAATGACCATGATTCTAATGCATCATACAGAGATCATAGTAGCTCTGAATGAATGCTCAGTGCCTGGCAGAATTAGGCCTTTTGGTGCAAATCATGTAAGGTGTTGAGTATCTGCAATGTCTGTTGAAGTCCCCATATTATCAAATATAATACACCTCTATAAAGTGATACATACTCCTGTGCAATAAAAAATGCAATGTAAGTGTTGTTTCAAAAATAATGTGTAGAATTTTTTGCATTTCCTTTTGTGGCTGTTTCTGTTGCCTTGAGCACATATGTGTTCTTTCATTTTGTGTAAAGATCTTCATAGGTAATAAAAGAATAATAATGAAAGTGTTGCTCAGTTATCAGCATGTGGGATGGTGAAATGGGTCAGGCTTTGCCTTATATATACTTGAATCACAGAGAAAGTTCAAGAAGTTATATTTGGTTAATGGGGGTGCGTCAGCACAACAGAACTTAACTCAAAATAAACTACGCAAATTGAGCTACGTCAATTGCGTAGCTTATTTCAAAATTGAGAGCATCTACACAGCACTTATTTCGAAATAGAGCACTCTTTCTCTGACTTCCCTTACTCCTTGTACAATGAGGGTTACAGGAGTTGGAGTAAGAAGTCTTCCAGCTTAACAGTATTTCGACATTATTTCAAAATAACTGCCTGCTATGTAGATGTGGGCTAAGTTATTTTGAAATGTTGCTGTGTAAACGTACCCTAACTGACTCCAATGCAGCATCCAGAAATTTCTGACATTCTCATTATTATTATTATTCATTACATTGGTGCTCATTGTGCATGTATTTCATAACCAGATGTAATGAACAGAATGAGAGAAAATGGTCATCAGTCTAACAACTCACCTTAGTCTCATCCAATATTTTCATTAAGGGTATACTGAAATATGTTTCACTTCTTATCAACATTAGCAGCTACTTCAAAATATTTGCTACAGAGATCTTACAGGAACTTCTCAGTCATCTTTTATTAAGGATTATCAATTTTCAACAGATGCAAGCTGAACTAGTACTAAATCTTTTTAAGAAAAGTGAAAATAATTTGATCTTTTATCAAAGTGTAATTGGATGAGTCATAATTTAAAACAGAGATTGAAGGATGAACCAACCTTACGACACAAAGGGTCAGCTTCCATTCTCACATTGATGTAAATCCTCTAAATTCCATTAAAAACAATGAAATTATCCATAGGCAAAGATTAACTTCTATATTTGGGAAGGTAGCTTCATCAGGCCAATGGAGATGTGCATAAGGGGAAAATTCTGTGCTTGCCTGAGGCTTGTTAGGGGGAGGGAATCATTGCTCTGCCCCCCCAAACTACTCCCATGAAATAATCCCAGATTGACTCCAAAATAACTGAGACAAAATATGGTGTACAATTCCTCTTTTCATTTTGAAGCAACATAAATAGATTTTGCCCTTTCTCCTTCTGTAAGAGAGTCTTTAAAAAAGGCTAAGGAAACAGTAAGTATAGATTCACAGTAGATGAGCCAAAAAAGTAGGATGAACTTGGAATAGGATTGCTTCGCAATAAACATTACATAAGAAAAGAAGAAATTTGGAATAAAAAGAAGAAATTTGGAATAGTGCTCTATTTTGGCACTGCTAAATCAATTCTTAAGCTTTGAAAACTAGAAGAAAATGTTATTGAAAACCACATCGACTATAGCCCTTTTTTGTTAAAACATAGCAAATTGTAAGAGTTTATAGGGATCAAGAAAAAAGTACGCTTGATGGAATTCCCATTTTAAAAAATGTACTAAAATAATTAAATGGAAAAATGTTAAAAATACTTTTTAAAAGAAATCCAAAATGCAAATGAACGTCATAAAAATAACAAGTATCAGAGGGGTAGCCGTGTTAGTCTGAATCTGCATAAACAATGAGAAGTCCTGTGGCACCTTATAGAATCATAGAATACTAGGACTGGAAGAGACCTCGAGAGGTCATCGAGTCCAGTCCCCTGCCCTCATGGCAGGACCAAATACCGTCTAGACCATCCCTGATAGACATTTATTTAACCTACTCTTAAATATCTCCAGAGATTAAGATTCCACAACCTCCCAGGGCAATTTATTCCAGTGTTTGACTACCCTGACAGTTAGGAACTTTTTCCTAATGTTCAACCTAAATCTCCCTTGCTGCAGTTTAAGCCCATTGCTTCTTGTTCTATCCTCAGAGGCCAAGATGAACAAGTTTTCTCCCTCCTCCATACAACACCCTTTTAGATACCTGAAAACTGCTATCATGTCCCCCCTTAATCTTCTCTTTTCTAAACTAAACAAACCCAATTCTTTCAGCCTTCCTTCATAGGTAATGTTCTCTAGACCTTTAATCATTCTTGTTGCTCTTCTCTGGACCCTCTCCAATTTCTCCACATCTTTCTATAGACTAAGGAGTTTTTGAGGAGTAACATTAGTTCGAACCAAGGAGTTTGGTTTGAACTAATGCATCCCGGTGCGCACTTCCTGGTTTGAATCAGCTGTTGAGCAGAGTAACACGCTGGCGATATTATGCTAATGAAGCGCAGGATATTTAAATCCCTATTTCATTAACAATTTTGGTCGGCTATATTTGCATCCCTAGCTCGAACTAGGGAGCAAGTGTAAATGTACCCTAACAGATTTATTGGAGCATAAACTTTTGTGGGAAAAGACCTGATGAAGTGGGTCTTTGATGAAGTGGGTCTTTGACAAAGTGGGTCTTTGCTCACAAAAGCTTACGCTCTAATAAATGTCAGTCTATAAGGTGTCACAGGACTTCTTGTTGTTTATAAAAATTACACTGTACATTTGAAAAATACAATTATGTAAATAAAACATTTACATTTTCCTTTTATTTTCCAAAATTAAAAAAAACCAACAACCCTTAATTGAATTAAGGACCTGAACAATGCCAGCTAGATCTCCTAGCAGTGTGTTTATATGTGCATACACATGGATTGTTTCCTCTTTTACTAAGAGGAGCTAAATTACATGTTAATTGATAAGCATTAGCACTGATGAAAAAATGTAATCATTTCATCAATTTTTTTGGCTTTTCTCATGTAAATTTTCATACTTTTTTTTACATAATTGGAAGTATGTCATGCTTCTGAAAATATCTGAGCAGGCACCTATCCTAGAGCTCAGAATGGGGTTCCTTGGAATGAGGCAAGACAGGTGAGAGGATGAGGACCACAGGCACGGGCTAAGCTAGCACCAAGCATCCTCAAAAGCTATTACAGTCATGGGAAAATGCTTTGTGCAGTTGCTGACATGCTGCTGGGCTCATGAGCTGTTCTGACTTTTTCAACCAATACCGTTGCACAACCAAACAGGCAGCTAGCTATGGGCCAGCTACCCTCAGTCGGTTGCCCATGGCTCTGTTTCAGACTTGATTCCTGAGTGAAGGAGCCTTTTTAAAAAAAAAAACGGTATTTTCAATACAGATTTTCCATAAAAGTAATGCTCAGTATGACAGCTTTATTCATTGTGAACAGGCATCACCGTATCCAGCAATTGTGCCTTTGATCAGCTTTTCTGCTCTCACTATGACAAACAAAGACAGGTGCAATATAAAGTCCCTTCGACTGCTTTGAAAGTGCGGACCAAAACTTTCCATATGGATAACAGGATGGATCACTTGATGATTATCCATTCTGTTAATTCCCCCGATGCATCTGGCAGTGGCCACTTTCGAAAGACCAGATACCGGGCTAGATGGACTTTTGGTCTGACCTACCATGGCTATTCTTATGTAGCTTAGTAGTGATTGTTATGAAAAGATGAATGAAATTGTTTTTGAAAAGTATGAGTGCTGTAGAGAGAAACTTCTTTCTCCATAATGAAAACTATTGGGACAGATTTCACTGTTCTGCAATATCATGCCTAAAATGAACATGCCGGTTGGATCTCCCTGGTCCAGTACGCTTGGGACCTGACCAGTTAAAAACAAAAAAAGTTTGCCAGACCAGGGGAGGTCAATTTTGTCCCACTGCTGCCAGTCTCCAGGCTCTTCTGGAGCAAGGGGTACCATCCTGCCCTCCCAGCTGTGCTCCCAGCCCCAGCCATGCTTCCAGCTGATGATTCCAGCAATGCTCTTGCCCCCAGCTCTAGCCATGATCCCAGGCCCAGTCATGCTCCCAGCCCAGCTGTACTCCTGGCCCTGCCTCTGCTCCCCCAGTCACTAGTCCCGACTGCACTACCAGCCACCTCTCCCAGCCACCAGGGTTCAGCATCCATGGTGTTCTTGGACCAGAGAGGTCCTACCTGTATTTCAAAATGATGACATTCCATATCCATTCTAAAAGGAAGATGGCCTTCCAAATTTGGTATGGAAAGAAGAGTATAACAGTTATCCCTCACTGCTTCTATCACATTAATATCCAGACCTACCTGTTTCATGCAGTGAAAATACATAGATGAACATTAAACTCAATGGAGACCGTTAATGCTACATGTTTTGCAAGAATTTAAGTATGTTGCTGGAGTCGGTCTTTAGAAAATGCTTCATACCATCCATTCAAAATCTGATGACTTCTTATATGCCCAGATTCTCTTACTTAGTATGTAAACTTTCTACAATATTTTACATTTGAAGATATTTTGGAGAATGAAATTAAAACTCAAATCATAAAATTAGAACTTGAGTCTATGTGGGAAAATATATATTAAAACAATATAGAGTTCAGTTCAATTTCTGGCATACCCTCTGATTTTTATTAGGATAGCTTTAAAAATATCAGTGTGGAATAGCTTTATAATGCTGAAATGGAATGTTGTTAGGGTTTAAAGATATAGAAGAGTGTCAATGTGCAAAGCAGATACACTTCACAGCTGAGAGGCAGTTATTAGAAGTAGTGATAGTTATTGACAACTGAATCCTCTCGATGTGCGTGTTTTTCAGTTATTAATGGCAGGGGTGGGGAACTTTGGGCCCGGGGGCTGGATATGGCCCCTGAGGCTCAGGAAAGCCCCCCCCCCCCCCCACACACACACACTGAGGAGCCTGTGCTAGCACTCCAGCCCTCCTTCCTCGCTGCTCTACCATGATGCTAGAGCACACAACATTTACAAGGCTCGCCCCACCCCAGGCTGTGGTGTGCAAGGGGCATGTGGGGAGTGTCTTTCTCCTTCTTAGTCGTGTGCCAGGTCAGTGAGGGATTTTTCTGTGAGGCCCTCAACTGATTTTTCTGAGAGTCAGTGGCCCCCGACCCCAAAAAGGTTCCCCGACCCTGCTTTATGGTGACCCTGGCTAGTTATTAGTTAGCAATCTGAACCAACTTGCTGATGGGCCTTTCTGCTTATTGACACTGGATAAAGCTTAATTTTTTCCCAGAGGCGCTGATGTCACTGATATAGAATGGCAGTCAGCTGACATTTACATTGTAGGAGTGTGTGCTTCCATTCATGTTCTGAAATTAAAATTCTATAGTGGAGGCACACAAATGGGTTGAAACTCATGAGTAACATGGGTGGGTAAAAATCCTTTACAAGCAGACACGTGCTGTTCTAAAAACACACTTTTGACCTTTTCTAAACATTGCTATAATAATATATATGTATAGATTTAAAAAATATATATATTTCAAGCTTCTTCCCACTCATTTTCAGTTGAATGCCTATGAAGCATGAAAAACAAGACTTAAAAAACCCCAAACAATTCTAGTTTGACTTTCTAAAATACTCAATTTGAAAATTATTCTTCCACTGACAGTTTACTTTACTTTTATAATTTGTAAAGTAATCAAGGTAGTAAAGTGATAACCAGATAGCTAGAGTATTATTGTTCAAGAAACTGACTTTTTTAAAGAAAATGTTCCTCAGTTGTTACCAACACAAAAGTCAGTTATTGACTCATATCTAGCCAGTCATCAGTGACGGAATCAGAGAGAGAAGCTTTAAGTGATGCCAATGATGAATAGCAGTATCATATCATCTTTAAATCGTGGTAGTTAAGTAAAACAAGCAGCCTTGTACAAGAAAATCATGTCTTGACTACCCACAGGCTGTGAAAGTGGGGCAAGAATCTAGCCAAATCTTTCCAGCAGAATGAAAAGGAGCACGTATTTCTTCCTGCGGTGAAATAACACAGTTGCTTCTGCTGAACTTGTTGCCATAGCATCAGTATTTCCATACAGAATTGGGAAGAGGAGGAGAAGGAAAGTCATCATTCTTGCTCCCTTTGGGCTGTGACATCTACCTCCACCCTTTCACTTCATTCTCTGCACCACCTATCAATTTTATTTAATGTTTCAGGGGGGAAAGTAAATGTAAATTTCTTACAGGTACTGTCGTACCATGACCCCTGATAGAGGTAGAGAATTGAAGAGGATTTTGATATGAGAGTACCTGTAAGAAATGTGTGTGGAGTAGAGGGGGGCTCAGGGAAGGGGGTTGGTGTGGGGGAGCCCAGATCGCAGGGCTGGGGGGGCTCAGGGCAGGAGGAGCCGGGGCTCAGAATGGGGAGTGCAAGAGTCAAGGGAGGAGTGGGGGGCTCAGGGCAGAGCTATGCAGAGTATAGGTGTGCAGAAGTCAGGGCAGGGGGGTGTGGAGTTCAGGATAGGGGGTTGGGGATGAGTGGTGGGAGCTCGGGGCTGAGAGTGTAGCCACCATGCTGCCCGGCTGAGCCCTAGGGCTGGACTCTGGGTGTGTTGTGGCCGCACAGTCCAGGGTGCAGGCAGCATCCAAAGCCCCTGCTCCTACCCGGTTAGTCTTTTACTGGAGTACCTCCTGGCTTACTTTCATTTTTGGCTTCTATAGAAAGCAAAGCTCCTTGGAAGAAAACTTCTCCCACTGAGTATATATAGATCCATGCCTACAGATTTCATTTGTTTTATTTCCCATACCACATCACAGCATCCCTAAACTCTTCTGCAATCTCTAAAAGAAACTCTTGTGGCTGGTCATCTTCCTTAGGAAGGAGCAACAGTTAATGGCATGTGGAGATGATTCGGTGTGACATAGGAATCTCATGGTGCCAACTGGCGGAGGGTACTGGGATGCCTCTGGCCCTATTGTCCAATAGTCCAAGGATGCCACATAAGATCTGTCATACAGATCAACATGATCCTGTGAAAGGTACATATGCCTAATATGTAAAGATGAAGATAATATGTAATAGTGAAAATTATGCTCCTAAGATCTGTGAGTTGGAGTTGGTCACCAAAAGGTGACAAGTTTTCTTTCAGGCAGTAAAAGTTTATCCACCTCTCCAGCCATAGGTGCCAACTTCCCCTCCAGGTGCTGGATCCCCCTTCAGCCCCTATCCCTATCCCCACTCCACCCCTTCTCCCAACCCCCCGTCCCATTACTTCCTTTTCCCCAAGCCTCTCCCCATCCCACCTCCTCCCTTGAGTGCATCCCATCCTCGTTCCTCCTCCACCTTTCCAGAGCTTCCTGAATGCCGTGAATCAGCTGTTCACAATGGTCGGAAAGTAGTGGGAGGATGGGGAGAGTGGCAAAGAGGGGACCTAGGCTGCTGATGAATGCTCAGCACTGACTAAATTTTCCCTGTGAGTGCTTCAACTGCAGCACACCCAGAGAGTCAACACCTGTATCTCTGGCTCCATGTAAATTGTGTTTTGTGTGATTTCTGAGCCAAATGATTTCAAGTGATTGCAAAGTCTCCAGGGGAAATACTATATAGGACTGTAATGAATCTAGGACAGCAACATGGCCTCCATCTGATCCGGAAGAGGGAGGTCCCTCTATAATCACTGGATGGGCGGGTGGGTCAAGCCTCACCCAGTCCCGTCCACAGGAAGCAGGAAAGCGGGACTAGGAGTATAAGAGCTCAGAGCTCAGTTGGAGCCTGGTGGCTGAACAGGCCAAATGCTCGGCTTCAGCTCCATCTGCGAAGGGCCCAGCTATGCTGCTCCTGATGGAAGGACTGGGTTGTGTTTCCAGGACCCCTGCTGGCCCCCAACAACTGTCCCAGGCCACTGAGGCTGCTGCCGTAGCCCTAAGACTTGCCTAGACCTCCTGGACCTTCACTGGGCCCTGATGACTGGACTGGTAAACCCGGGCCCCTGCCTGACCCAGAGCCGGAACCTATGGTCACGCTGCCAGCACCTCTGTCCCCAGCTGACCCCAAGGAGCAGCACCCAAGCCAGGTAGGCCCCCAGGGGGAACTGGGAAGCGGCCCAGGGACAGTTGACCCCAGAGTGGCTGAGGAGATGGAGGTCGGGTAGGAAGCGTGTTGTGGCTTGGATGTCTGCTGACCCACAGACCTGGTTGCTGTGTTGTGGGACGGATCCCACTGACCCAGTGGCTGCCACGCTGCCGCTGTCAGGGCCCTGGGCTGGGATGCAGTGGAGCTGGTGGGCCTGCATCTCCCCTGCCACGCCTCCCCTGGGGAAGCAGGCTTCCCCCTGAGGGGGTAAAACCCCTGTGCTTGTCGCCTCTCTGCCAGCAATGAGACCTGGGCTGGGACCCGGATGGAGCTTTAAGCTGTTGTCGAACTGCTCTTGGTAAACTTTTGTCTTTCTGCTCCGCCCTGACCCAGGGCTAGGCCTTACAAACTGCTTGCCCAGGCCACTGAGGCCGCTGCCGTAGCCCTAAGACTTGCCTAGACCTCCTGGACCTTCACTGGGCCCTGATGACTGGACTGGTCCTTAACTTTAATCAGTGGCTCTGCCTGAACTGAAGGCCAGGCCTTATAAATTGCTTATTTGGTGCCTGCCCTGATAGTGAGCATGGCCCTGATAGTTATAAACTGTTGCTCAGCCTGCAGCTAGGCCTGAAACGTGCCAGGCAAATTGTTTATAGACTGCAACATTGCAATTGCCCTTTAACAGAGCAATAGAGGGAGTCAGTGTGGCCTCCCGCTGACATGGACCCTTTATAAAGACAAAGTGTTCAGAAGTGAAAACAATGGATGACTGGAACAATATGGTGCAGAAGTTCACCTAGTTATCGTTCACGTAGGGAACAGACTGCCAGGTGGCTTGCCTTATGAATGAAGGATCACAGCCAGGGTGGCTGTTAAACACTGGGGCTACGTCTAGACTGGCCCCAAATTCCGGAAAAGGGATGCAAAGCAGGTAAGTCAGCATAGAGAAATCTGTGGGGGATTTAAATATCCCCCGTGGATTTAAATAAACATGCTTGGGGAAAAGCCGGAAAAAAAGCATCTAGACTGGCGCGATCCTCCGGAATAAAGCCCTTTTCCGGAGGATCTCTTATTCCTACTTCCTCATTCCACGAGGAGTAACAGTAGTTCGAACTAGGAAGCCTAGTTCGAACTACCTAGTTCGTGCGCCGTGTAGCCGCGCGGCACAGGGTTCGAATGAGCGGGGATTTAAAAATGGCGGAGCCCCGCTTATGCAAATGAAGCCCGGGAAATTCAAATCCCGGGCGTCATTTGCAATTGCGGTATGCCTACATTACCCTCCTATTTCGAATTAGGAGGGTAGTGTAGACATACCCTCTGAATCTAATACAGAGGTTACAATAGTTGTACCTGCTGGGTCAGCACGGAGCAAATGAAGTGGCTTGAGGCAAAACCCCTGGTGATAAAGGGCTGATTGTGGTGGAAACAGGCTAGCAAGAGGGAGAGGAAAATTTGGACATAAAGTTGGAGAGGGGAAGAGACTGGGACTGGGAGCCAGTGAGAAAAATGGAGGGGTCCTGGGAATTGGTAAGAGCATAGAAGCTGAAAATGGATGTGAAGCCAGGGGAATGTGGGGAAAGAGACTGTAATTTGCTATTCAAAGACTCCGGGATCAAGAACTAGAATAAGGTAAAAGGAGGAAGTGGGGTGGGGAGGAGGGGAGCTGGAACTGATGGGGAGCCTAGGTGTCACGGATGAGCTGGGAGTGGCTGAGCAAGGACACTGGAGACAAGTGGCTGAGGGTTGCTGGGACTGGGAATGATCTGCATGAGGAGACTGGGACTGGGATGAGAAGACTGAGGAGTGGAGACAGCCCTGAAGGGGTCATTCTCAACAAGTGAGCATCCAGAGAAAAGCAAACGCTGTTTTAGGTTTTTTGAACAGTTAAATTATCTGCACAATTTCCTTTGCATTCAAATCTTTTCCAAATTTTCACATTTAAAAACCCCAGTCTTCAAAATATATTCTTCCCCACAAGCTCTAATTAACACTTTGAAAAGGTCTCTGGGGTCCCTTTACAGCTTGTCATGTTGCTTTTAATATTGGGTGACTTGCAGGAGACAAGAACCTTGCTGTAGTGGGCAGCTCTAGAAGCAGCAATTAAGAAAATGTATAGCTAATTTCTGTGACAGTAAAGTAACCTGCAATCTTAATAGCAATAGTGCAAGAAGAGTAATTTTATATATTGCACGCATGCCCTCACCTCTCTACTTACCATGAAATCCATACATGTTGTTTTCAGAGGTCTGTACATTGTTTTGAACCAAACCTTTGCCCCAAATTCAAACCAAATATGTGTTAAGGTTTGAAAATACTTGATTAACTTTTCTCCCCTTAGATTTCATTTTTCTGGCTGGGTCAGAAAGCAGAACATAACATCACAACACAAGATTGGCCAGACTGGGTCAGACCAAAGGTCCATGTAGCCCAGAGTCCTGTCCGCCAACAGTGGCCAGTGCCAGATGCCCCAGAGGGAGGGAACTGAAATGGGTAATCATCAAGTGATTCCTCTCATGTCATCCATTTCCAACTCCTGACAAACAGAGGCTAGTAGGCATTTCTACCCATCCTGGCTAATAAGTATTGATGGAGATAAGTACTGATGTGAAAGTCTCTTATAGTAAAAGTCTCTTACTGTGAGATTTCAGGCTTGATTAGGCATTCCTTAAAGGTAAATATTAAACATCTGATCTTGTCAGTTGTTCCTGATCTTTTGGGAGCCTGCCTGTTGCTATTTGCTTGCGTCTTTTGAAGAATAAATCTGATTTTTTTTAAAAAATATTTGGATACTTAATAAATGCCATCATCAGTGGAGGGCTAGTGACATGAAAAATGGGTGAGGGAAAATTAGTACAAAAAGATTTCCACTGAGTCGGTGCACAGCAGCATGAGAGACTCATACCAAACTTTATCAAAAAGCTGTTTGGTCAGAATGGACCTGTTCCTGCAGAATGTTTTGGTTTTGATAACTGACTTTTTCCAGCAGAACATTTTTTTTTATAAACCTTCAACCAGCTCTACTTTTGACAAGGGAACAGTAAGCATTGGCACAAGAAAATCTACTATATAGATTGAGAGAGTCTGTCTGTCTGTTCGTCCATGTATCTGTCTGTTCAAGAACTCCTAAACCGTAAGAGCTAGGACCAGCCAATTTGGCGTTCAGCTTCCTTTTCTCATAAGGTAAAGCATGGCCAGGGTTTGGTTGTGCCAGGACAATGGGATGTGCCTGAGACTGCTTTTCAGAAAACCATACAAAAAAGAGACAAAATCACCAGGCAAGTAAAAGAGACTAGCTGGGGACATACACACCCTCTACTGGGAACTGCCCCAGCTCTGAGCCTTCCACTCCTCAAGCACCATTTAGTGAGGGCAGGGGGATGAACCCCCCTCCTCCCAGATTCATATGGGAACATTGCTGACTGTTCCCCTTCATCAGGGAGTGAGGGGAAAGTGCCCAGTTTGCTGCATTTCTCACGCTGGCTGGAGAGCTCAGAGGGCAGACAAACATGGACCTGCCCAGACAATGGACATGAAGCCCTCCCCTGTCTGTGTCCACTGGAGCTGCAGGGGCCATGAAGAGGTGCTTCTCACTTGACCCCAAGCTGCTGTGGTGAGAGAGGGCTGGGGTAGTCCTCTCTCCCCGGGGCAGCATGCATGGTGAACCTCTCACCACCACCACCTCTGCGCCACCCAAGAGCAATCATTTAAATGAAGCATGTACATTTTCATTTTAATTTCCAAAAAATAAAAATTAATCAAGTTAAAGACATGAAAGGGTAAATCTTTTAGTAAGGTTATATTTTCTAATAACCTCCAGTAAGAGTAAGTCAGCTATCGAAATATCTATCGCAATTTTAACGATGCTCTGATCAGTAGAATCTTGCTATTTATAGACTCTCATCGCCAATAAATAAGTATCGGTCTCTAAGATTAATATTCTGCGGCACATCACCACCACACACTCAGAATCAGGGAGGACAAATTCTGGTTCCAGTCTGCAGGGTTAGTCCCTGGCAGGCTTCCACCTCCAGGTTTCCCTGCACCTCTGCAGGTATCAGAGGTTCGCAGCTCTCACCATTCGCGCCAATGCGAGCGGCGGGAAGCAGTATCCGAGTCTGCAATGCTTCCTGCTGCTTGCATTGGCTGCAAATGGCAATTCTCAACCCTGTGGGGACTAACCCTGTGGGCTGTTGGTTTTTTATTGCCTGCTTTAAATCCTAGAGCAATCAAAGGGGTTTGGAATAGAGTTAATGTTCTAATGTAATAAAAATAACTAGAAGCATATTCCTTCAAACTGATGGTGAAATACATACAGGGCACATACCATCATACAACAATGTTTGGGTTCTACAGAATAGACTTGAATATAAATCTGCATTCTAAAGTCACATGCTATGATTGCACAGGAAAGAAATCTGTTCTGAAGCTGCCTTAAAGAATGAAATCTCTCCAACATGATTAATGCGATGAAAGGGTGCTGCCAACACTCATGGTTCTAAAGATATTTTACATCAAAATGGGGAAACAAAGAAGGCCACTAGTGCATGAAGGAGTTGTCTCAAAGTGTGTGGTGTTTTTAATATTGTGCTGACAAACTATGACAAATGGGGTTGATATAAAAAGAAGTGGCATGCACAGAGATACTGATGCAACCTACAGGAAGTTCTGTGTGTGTATTCGCCATCACGGCATTTGGCTACGTATGTTCAGCACTGTGCAGATGAGGTTTATGTACAACAATCATTGGCCCTAGCAGTTCCCTAATGAGTTACAGCTAGCACTATAAATCCTCATAGTAACTGTAATAGAAATGAATATTGAGTGCCCCATATGGGCCTCAGTTATAAATAAACATAGAATTGAAAGCATGTGCTGCTCAGTTACTAGGTTTGTAGAAGACTTGAAGAAGTGACAGTGTTATCTGTATGCCCTAGAAATAAAATACAATTTGGGGATGTACATAGTGCACACGTGGTTTAAGTGTTTATTACATAGTCCTCTTACTCCTCTTTCAATAGAGCAAACTGTGCACTCGGATGAATTGAGCTGGATTATCAGCTTTTATCTTAGCCTGGTAATGGCAGGATGCTGTGAATACCCTTTCTCACTGATCATCTGCTTTGTCATTTCCTTTTGAAGAATTGGAAAAATGAGATAGTGACAAGACTGAATTTAGTTTCATTGTCTTATAAATCAAGCAGTATGTGATGGGGCGGCCCCGCCCCGCACTCAAGCCCAGGGAAACCACCTGGGGCTGGGGGCAGAGAAGGCCCCACCCACACAGCCCTACTGGGCATGCTCCAAAGGGAGCACAGGTACAAAAGGCTGCTAGCCTACTCAGAAAGGGCAGACTGTGACCCGAGCTGGAGCTAGCAACCACTGGCCAGAGAGGGAGTTGCCAAGGGAGCTGAGTGCGCTGCCGCTGGGCCTCAGCAGGGCTCGGCCCCAATGCCGGAGCCACGAACCGACCCCCCATGACCCGAGCACCGGACCGGACTCGGCCAACTCTAAGGCTGCCAGGGAAAGTGCTGCTACAGCCAGTCGACCAACGCCAACAGGTGGGACCACGGCGGGCCGGGAGCAGGGGGTAGGAAGCAACCCAGGACAGGGAGCTGGAAAAGCCCCTGAGGGCTCGGGGCATTGCGGGGAGGAGCCCCCGCCTAGCCAGTGGTGGGAACCACCCGCCACTACTAGGGCCCTGGGTCGGGGCCCGGTGGAGAGGGAGGGCCCGGACCCCCCTATTCCTGCTGCCTGAGACCCTGGCAAGTGGGGACTGGGGTAACAGACACTGAACTGTGGACTAGGCCCCTAGGCCTGTAATATGTGGACTAGGCCGGGAGGCCGTATTTCCCCCAAAAGGGGGCATCACGCTGTGGGGCCGAGGCCCCAGTTGGTTGGATGATGCCTCGGAGGTGGGTGGCAACCCCCGTCGGGGGGGGGGGGGGGGCGACACAGTATTACAGAAGAGAAAAAACAAAACCTCCTTTATCACAAACACCATTATATTTATTTTATCCTAGAGCATTAGAAAGTAGTGTATATATTGCAGATCAATCACAGGATACATATTTTCATAATGTTAATGCCTGACCAGTAGTTTTCCTGTTTCTGATGCTGTTTGTCTGATTTTTTTTTTAAGAGTTCCATCTTGCAGTCCTTACTGTGGCAAAACTGTCAGGATTTCAGTGGGAATTTTGCCCAAATAACTATAGGCATGATTGGGTCAGAATTCTTTGCATATGATTTCTCTTCAGGACAATGAGAATCAGTAGCTTCTAAAATCCAGCCAAGTGGAGATAAACTTGAATTTTAATGTTCAGTTTTAAAAATAAAGATCCAAATTATCTTAAATGTGAGTGATACTGTTCTTCCTCATAGTTTCCTCATGAATATCAAATAGTTACTAAAAGATCGTATAATCCACATGCACCTTTACTCAAAAGTAACTGTAAATGAGGGCTTCTAAGGGGAACCAGCTACGGAGTGGTGTATTCCTTTTTAATAATACCAGTTTCTGTTTCTATGGAAACAGCACATCCTGTTTGTTGCTTGCAAGACATGCATTTAGACCTTATTAAAATAGACTGTGCACTCTTAACATCCCTTTAAAACTGAGCATAGAAATCTAATTTCAGAAAGAAACAACTATTAATCCCCACAAATAAAGGAACAAAACCAGTGCTTGGTCTGTGGCTCCTAATTACTAATTATTGTGAAAAGTTTATGCTCTTGTAAATTAGTGTTTCAAAGAACAGTTGTATCATTGTTTTAAGGACTTGCTGTGGAGGATCTGGAGCTGCATATGGATACTATCAGATTAAAATTATTTCTGCTTGGCATCATGGGGCATGTGCACCCCTGCATATTCTTCCATAAATTTGAGTTTGCTTTTCTTACCATCATTTCACTTTGACATTGCTAATCTACCAAACTGCTGGATATGTTAAGATCCTAAATGACCAAGGGTGTGTCTAGACTACTGAGTTTTGTCGACAAAAGTGGACTTTTGTCGACAAAACTATACCAGCGTCTACACTACCACTGAGTTCTGTCGACATAACGTCGACAGAACTCAGCAGTTTTGTTGACGCTGGTATACCTCATTTTACGAGGCATAACACCTTCTGTCGACAGAGTTCTGTCGACAGAAGGTGTTATTGCCTGTAGGGTTGCGTCTAGACTATGGGGTTCTGTCGACAAAGCAGCTTGCTTTGTCGACAGAACTCAATGTGTCTGGACGCTCTTTGATGACGGAAGTTTTGTCGACAGATACTGTCGACAAAACTTCCGTCGACAAAACCCGGTAGTCTAGACGTACCCCAACTGTCAAATATCTAACGCTTTACATATATTAACATACATACTTACCAGAAATCTGTATCGTGCCATCAGTTTTTAAGAAGAGGACCCCATTCAGTGCAGTCCTTAAACTGTGGGTATGGAATGGCCCGTGGAATTAAAATGAAAACTGTAAAGCAAAATAAGATATTAAAACCTTACCTGAGTTATTTATAACTTAGATAACTGAAAAGATCTTTGAAGCCTAGGAGGTTTGACCAAATGGCTTCACACATGTTACAAATTGAAATGAGACTGGTTTGTTTCAGTCTGGGGTGGAATGAAGTTCAATAGATCTGAGAGCTTGTAAGGATGACATTATAAGGCTTGAAGATGCGAGTTTGTGAATCTGTGGTATTTTCTCTGACAGGGAGAAGTCAGCTGGAGACAGACCTGTGAGGCATATTGGATTGATTTGTAGTTTCAAAGGTGTCACAATGGAGTTGTTTTGGCGGGGGCGGGGAGAATGCAATAGAGCTCCCACATGCATGCATCCTTTGGGTGATAGCACGAGTGGCCGTTTTCCCGAAGTAGCTGGAATAATGTTATTAAAAACCACTTTTACACAAAGCTGCAAGTCTATCGTGGATGTCACACATTTTCTGACTGTCTGGGACCATCACAACTTCCACAGCTTCTGATGTGACTGGCCCAAGACCACCTGAGTGACTAGCCCCAGGCCAGTTATTTGAGCAGCTGCTGGGGTGGCTCCTGGCCAGCTGGTCCTGGGACTGCCCAAGCAGTTGCTGGCTCAGGGTGCCAATGGAGCAGCAGCAGCTCCAGGGGCTGCCTCCGAGGCTATTGAAGCAGTGGTCCCCAGAGGCCTTTGAGCATTGGGGGGGGGGGGGGGCAGTCAGCCGCCACCACTAGAGCAGGGTTCCAGGCCCCCCAGCTGCTTATCTTAGTCAAAGATATTTTAGTAAAAGACACAGACAGGTCACGGGACTGTGAATTTTTGTTTATTGCCCTGGACTTGCCCCTGTCTTACTAAAAATATCTGTGAGTATATCTTAGCCTTACTTACACAACATTGCAAATGTAGGTAGAACTTTATGAACACACACAGGCCGTGTCCAGACTCAGGGGTTTTTTCGGGAAAAGTACCCTTTTTTCGAAAGAACTTCCCCTGCATCCAGACTCAAGCCGCGTTCTTTCGAAATTATTTCGAAAGAACGCGGCTTTTCTTTCGATGGCGGTAAACCTCGTTTCACGAGGAAGAACGCCTTCCTTCGAAAGTTTTTCTTTCGAAGGAATGCGTTCTTCAATGTAAAGAGGCTGTCTTCGAAAGAGAGCATCCAGACTCGCTGGGTGCTCTCTTTCGAAAAAGCGGATTTCCTCTATCGAAAGATCCGCCTGCTGTCTAGACGCGATCTTTCGAAAGAGGCTCTTTCGAAAGATGCTTTCGAAAGAGCCTCTTTCGAAAGAAGCCTGCAGTCTAGACATAGCCACAGTAAGTTATATACCCACCTTTCCAGTAGAGGTGGGAAAAATAGTAGAAAGATCCAGAGCAAGACAAACCAGCCTAAAGAAAAGGTAAGACACATCAGTGATGAAAGACATGCAAATATCAGTTATTCAAGGCTTATGAGTGTAGTTGGTTAAGGCCATTCTTGTATGTACTTTGCGTGATCTTTATGTTTTTCCTATTATGGGAGGAGTTCAATCCTGCAGCTCTTACTTAGGCAAGGACTTTCCATTGAAAAAGGATTTATTCAGGAAAATAGTGCTCTTAAATTATTATTTACAAACAAGTTATTTTTACTTTATTTTGTTACCCCAACCTGTGTATGTTTGAGTCTTCAATGCAACAAAATATCTCCCGGGGTTTAGTGAAGGATTTATAAAGTCTTTCAAGCGAGTTGTCATGCCATGCGGTCCAAACATGGGTGAGATAAAAATAAGTGTCTCTGCCACTTGTATTGGAAAGCAGGAGGCTTATAGCATAAAGACTCTTTTCATACTTTCATTTCTCTGCTATTTCCCTAAGATAATCACTGTAATTCATAACTACAATGTATCCCCTTGTCTGCCAGTTTAATAATAATGTTCTTGTCCTTAGCCAATTCACTACAGTCCCAATTTCCTGTCTGTTCATGTTGTGATAAGTTCTACATTGTTTCTTCTTATTATTATAGCATTTCCAGTTCACTATCGACCATATAATGACTTCTTAAAAGGGAGTATTTTCTCTGGAGTTTGAAAAGGTTTTGTATAGAATACACAGTATTTGCTATTAATTTGAACCCTTTTCTTCCTCCTTTGTGCTGCTCTACTTCAGCATGTCTATTTGATCCAGAGAAAGTTTTAAATATAATGTTTTAATAGACAAAATGGACCTGCTTCTCATTTGAAACTTGTTTCGCTGACTGGGTAGAAAAATGGAAAAGCTTTTTTGTAGTAAATCAAAGTTTGTGAAATTGTAGCAGGTAGCTGCTGATAAATAAAGGCAGTCATGACTTAGCCAGGATGGAAGGGGAGGAAATGTCCCTACTCCCTTCTCTTGCTCCTCAAGGAAGCTCTTTTTCCTGGAGATATGTGGGAATGAGGCTTATAGGTTTGGGGGCAGAACCCCAAGGTTCTAAGAGCTGCAGAGCTTCACAGTAATGTCACACCATCCCAGGGATGTCCAAGTAAGTGATGGCTATGGAGCATGTTAGATGCAAATCTAAATTTGAAGGTTTTCCACTGTCAGTAGTAATTGGATCTTCTAGCTTTCCAGCAAGGGTGGGGAACCTCTGGCACCATGATTAATTTGATCTGGCCTGTGGCATTTCTCTGTGCTGTGGGACAGAAGCCCTGAACTTTGGCACCTCCGCTTCTATGTTGCTCGAACACGAATACCCCATTCCAGTCCGCAAGCAAGCCCCAGCACCCTGAGTTGAGAGTGAGTGATTTTTGTTTGTTTGTTTGTTTTTCGCATCTCACTTGGGAGCAGGTGATTGAGGTTTTTTTTATTTGTGTGTGGCTCCTGACTGATTTTTCTCAGGGTCAGTGGCCCCTGACTGAAAAAATGTTCCTCATCCCTCCTTTACATTGTTTGCCTGGTGCAATGGAGGCTCACTAACCTGCTTGCCCCTTCTAAAATCTTGATTTGATGTTTGCCTGGTGCAATGGAGGCTCACTAACCTGCTTGCCCCTTCTAAAATCTTGATTTGATGCAATCAAACATGTATTTAAGATGCAATATGGTGGGTGGACAGAAACCACCCTGGGTGATCTGCTAAAATCAATGGCAGAACTCCCATGGAATTCCATATGGACAGTTTGTCACTCATAGAGAAGAGCTGGTTCCAGTCCTGCTTACAGCAGGCACTCGTGGCATTTCTGGATTTGGACCGTACTGGAAGTCAAGCTTCTCTGAAAGCAGGAGTGGAATTTGGGGAGGCTTCTCTCCATAGACTTGCCTGAACATGAGAGTGCAGAGATGGGCAAGCCTGGAGGAATTATTGGCAGCAAATCTTACCCTTCCTTCTTCCTTACTACTACCTAGAGCATGAGTATACAGATAAAAATGAAATTCATACAGTTAATTATTTGGTGTGACTATTTTACCAGTTTCAATCTTTCTGCAGTCTGTGGAAGGTTGGGGAGATTGTTTGGTTGTTTCTGTGAGAGAATATTAGGATTGGGATTGATTATTTTTCTTCCTAAAACTTCTGGACTGTCTTGTTGGGGACATTGGTAACTATCTTAGGCAGAGACCGGTTACAGGTTTGTGGGGGCTCCTCCCCAGTCCTTCTTCCTGCAGTGTCCCCCCCCCCCCATCTGGCACTCCTGCCTGGGAGAAAGGTTGGGGCATAGGGGCTAACCTCACTCCTCAGGAGAAGTGCCAGCTAGGTGGAGAAGGTTGGGGCATAGCAGCACCCATTTTTCTGGCATACATATTGTATGTATAGTTGGGACTATTTTTTTCTAATGTGCATTACTTTACATTTATCAACATTCAAATTCATTTGACATTTTGTTGCCCAGTCACTTAGTTTTGTGAAATCTTTTAGAAGCTCGTCACAGTCTGCTTTGATCTTAATTATCTTGAGCAGTTTAGTATCATCTGCAAATTTTACCACCTCAATGTTTACTCCTTTCTCTAGATTATTTATAAATAAGTTTAATGAGATTGGTCCCAGTATAGACCCTTGGAGGACACCACAAGCTACCTCTATCCATTCTGGAAACTGACCATTTATTCCTACCCTTTGGGTACATCTAGACTACATGCCTCTGTCACCAGAGGCATGTAGATTAGGCTACCAGACATAGGACAATGAAGCAACAATTTAAATAATCGCCGCTTCATTTAAATTTACATGGCTTCCGCGCTGAGCCGACAAACAGCTGATCAGCTGTTTGTCAGCTCAGCGCGATAGTCTGGACGCGCGGGTGTCGACATCAAAGGTATTTGTCGACCACCCAGGTATGCCTTCTGGGATGAGGTTTACCTGGGTGGTCGACAAATACCTTTGATGTCGACACCTGAGCGTCCAGACTATCGCGCTGAGCTGACAAATTGCTGATCAGCTGTTTGTCGGCTCAGCGCGGAAGCCATGTAAATTTAAATGAAGCGGCGATTATTTAAATCGCTGCTTCGTTTTCCTATGTCTGGTAGCCTAATCTACATGCCTCTGGCGACAGAGGCATGTAGTCTAGACGTACCCTTTGTTTCTTGTCTTTTAACCAGTTATCAATCCATGAGAGGACCTTCTTTCTTATCCCATGACAATTTACTTTACTTAAGAGCCTTTGGTGAGGGACCTTGTCAAAGGCTTTCTGGAAATTGAAGTATACTATATCCACTGGATCCCCCTTGTCCACATGCTTTTTGACCCCCTCAAAGAATTCTGGCAGATTAGTAAGGCATGATTTTCCTTTTACAGAATCCATGTTGACTTCTCCCCAACAAATTATGTTCATCTATGTGTCTGACAATTTAATTTTTTACTATAGTTTCAACTAATTTGCCTGGTACTGATATTCGACTTACTGGCCTGTAATTGCCAGGATCTCCTCTACAGCCCTTTTTAAATATTGGTATCACATCAGCTATCTTCCGGACATTAGGTATAGAAGCTGATTTAAAGATAGGTAAATAGTTCTGCAATTTTCACATTTGAGTTCTTTCAGAACTCTTGGGTGAATGCCATCTGGTCCCAGTGACTTGCTACTGTTAAGATTATCTATTTGTTCCAAAACCTCCTCTAATGACACCTCAATCTGGGACAATTCCTCAGATTTGTCACCTAAAAAGAATGGCTCAGGTTTGGAAATTTCACAAACATCTTCAGCCGTGAAGACCAAAGCAAATAATTCATTTAGTTTCTCCGCAATAACTTTATCATCTTTGAGTGCGTCTTTGGTGTTTCATTAATCCAGGGGCTCCACTGGTTGATTAGCTAGCTTCCTGTTTCTATTGTACTTAAACTCAAAAAAGTAATAGCAAAATGTTTATGGCTAACTGCTCTTCAAACTCCTTTTTGGCTTTTCTTATTATATTTTTATACTTAATTTGACAAGAGTTTACCCTTTTTTCTATTTTCCTCACAAGGATTTCACTTCCACTTTTTAAATGATGCCTTTTTATCTCTTGCTGCTTCTTTTACTTGGTTGTTAAGCCCCAATGGCAGTTTTTTGGTTCTCTTACTGTGTTTTTTAATTTGGGGTAAACATTGAAGTTGGGCCTCTATTATGGTGTCTTTGAAAAGTTTCCATGCAGCTTGCAGGGATTTTATTTTTGTCACTGTATCTTTTAATTTCTGTTTAAATAACCTCCTTCTTTTTGTATAGTTCCCCTTTCTGAAATTAAATGCCACAGTGTTGGGCTTCTGAAGTGTTTCTCCCACCACAGGGATGTTAAATTTTATTACATTATGGTCACTATTTCTAAGCAGTCCAGTTACATTTATCTCTTGGACCAGATCCCGCACTCCAGTTAGGACTAAATCAAGAATTGACTCTCTTCTTGTGGATTCCAGAACCAGTTACTGGAAGCAGTCATTTAAGGTATCAAGAAATGTTATCGCTTCATCCCATCCTGAGGTGACGTGTACCCAGTCAATATGGGGATGGTTGAAATCCCCCACTGTTATTGAGTTTTTTAATTTGATAGCCTCTCTTACTTCTCTTAACATTTCATAGTCACTATCACTAACCTGGTCATGTGGTCGATAATATATCCCTACTGCTATATTCTTATTATTAGAGCATGAAATTACTATCCATAGATATTCTGTGGAACATTTTGGCTCATTTAAGATTTTTGCTGCATTTTATTTTACATTTTCTTTCACGTATAGTGCCACTCCCCCACCAACATGACCTGTTTTGTCCTTCTAATATATATTATATCTTGGTCTGACTGTGTCCCATTGATTGGCCTCATTCCACCAAGTTTCTGTGATGCCTATTATATCTGTATCCTCCTTTAATACAAGGCACTCTAGTTCACCTATCTTATTATTTAGACTCCTAGCATTTGTGTATAAGCACTTTAAAAATTTGTCACTATTTATCTGTCTGCCATTTCCTGATGTGTTGGATTCTTTCATGTGATTGTTTCGCATTGGATCTTACCCATCCTTTATCATCTTCCATCCTCTCCTCTTGACTAGAACATAGAGAATCTCTATTAGTAGACCCTCCTCTAAGAGACCTTTTAATGTTAAGTGCTAGCAATCTGGTTCCATTTTGGTTTAGGTAGAGCCCATCCTTCCTGTATGGGCTCCCCCTATCGTAAAAGTTTCCTCAGTTTCTAATAAATGTAAACCACATTTCATCCATACTTTGAGACTCTGAAGCTCTGCCAGACTACCTGGACCTGTGCGTGGAACTGGAAGCGTTTTAGAGAATGCTACCATTGAGATCCTGGATTTGAATCTCTTTGTTAGCAGCCCAAATTTGGCCTCTAGAACCTCTCTCCTACCCTTCCTAATGTCATTGGTATCTACATGTGCCATGCCCACCAGTTCCCCTGCAGCACTACCCATAAGTCTATCTAGATGTCTCAAGAGATCTGCAACCTTCACACCATGCAGGCACGTCACTATACGGTTCTCCCGGTCATCACAAACCCAGCTGTGTGTTTCTAATGATCGAATCCCTCATTTCTAACACGTGCCTTTTCCTAATGATTTCCTAATGTCACTTCTTAACAATGTCACTTCTTAACCTTCTTGTAGAGCATGTCTGCACTAGGAAATAAAAACTCCTGAAATAACTATTTCAAAATAAGCTTATTCCAAGGAAAGCAGGAGTACAGATTTTGAAATAACCACCCCTTTATTTTGAAATAACAGGCTTGGTAATGTGGACACTCTGCTTAGTATTTCAAAATAAAGGGGGTTATTTCAAAATGATTCCCTTGTGTAGACCTTGTATAGACCTGTGTGGACTTGTTTCTTACGTCTGTCATTGTTAAGACTTGTTTTTTCCCAGATTTCAGATCATTTGTGTACTCGTGCTCTGAATGCCCTTCAAGTTTTCAATATGCTTTGTAATTACAGACACAGTACAAGGATTCTAGTAGTTGTTTCACCAATGTTACAAAGAGATAATCTCCCTATTCCTCTATTTACATATTCAAATTTTCTGTAGTGCATGGGTATGTAACTTTTTTTGGGGGGGGGGCCCTGATCCACAGAAAAATCAGTTGGGGCCCACACGCAAGTGAGAAGTGCAAAAAACTGCCCCTCACTTATCTGGGCCCTGGAGAAAAAAAAGACACCCTCACCTCACTCCCTAGGAGGTCCAGCCCCATGGGGTGAGGTTTCCAAGGCTCAGGGCTTTCTCTCAGCTTCAGATTCTCTTCTGAAAGCCTGGGACTAGTATATTTTATGGGTGACCTAAACTCTCAGGTGAGGCCAAAAATGAGGGGTTTCATGTGTGGGAGGGAGCTGCCAGGGACCAGCAGGAGAATCTGAACAGGAGGTAGGATGCAGTGCAGGATGAGAGTGCAGGGTTTGGGCAGGAGACAGAGCACAAGAATGGGCTGGGCATACAAGTTCCGGACAGGAGGGGGCAGCAGATGGGGGTGCCTACCTGGTGCAGGTCCCAGAGGGGTACAGGTGGCTCCTTGCCACCCTGCAGTTGCAGGCACTGTCCCCCACCACTCCCATTGGCCACAATTCTTGGCCAATGGGAGCAACAGCGATGGAGCCTCCAAGTGAGCACAGGAGCAGAGCTTTCCTGTGCAGCAGTTCCCAGAGACACTTTCTCCCCCATGCCAGGCAGAGCTAGCCTTGATCCAGCCTGCAAGATTTGGTGCCTGCCAACATCCCTCCACACATTGCTGGAGTACCAGTACCAGTTCATCCCACTGTAGAGGGGGAGCCTCATGCCTTGGGTCTGGATCAGGCCAAGCCATGGACTGGATCCGGCCCCCCAGACTGTAGGTTCCCCATCCTTTCTGTAATGCCGGTTAGCTACTTCACTGAACTGATAGCTTGTATTCAATTGGCTATCTTCCCTGACTCCTAAATTACTTTCAGTGCTCTTCTTTTGAGGCTCAAATGCCCAATCCTACATTAGGAATAGAAATGTAGCCGTGTTAGTCTGGTGTAGCTGAAGCAAAATATAGGACTATGTAGCACTTTAAAGACTAACAAGATGGTTTATTAGATGATGAGCTTTCGTGGGCCAGACCCACTTCCTCAGATCAAATAGTGGAAGAAAATAGTCACAACCATATATACCAAAGGAGACAATTTAAAAAAATATTCTGAGATGTACAACCTCAGATTTGGCTTTATTGTAGTATTGCATTGATGAGCAATCTTACTAAAACACCCTCTTGATGATTGTTCATAACCAATTACGTGTCAAGATCTCAGACAGATTTTACTCCATTTCATGTGTCATCTTGGCTTTGTAATATTGTTAATTAGAATGTCATGCAGTACAAGTGAAATGCCTTCCCAATGCTGAAGTTTACTATGCCTATAGCTACCTTTTACAGTCAAACCAAATAGCTCTCTCAGCTATTATGTAATTCTGACAGACCTGGAATTGATCCTGGGCCCTTGAGGAGGTAAAGAAAGCTATGAACCACTACCACATGAGCAAAAAGCCACCAGCCTGTTAGCTAATGCTGTACAGTAACTTCATTCTCCTTTCAAAGGTATCAGTGCATCTGGGTTGCAATTACTCAGTAGTGGTATTGGTGGATAAGTTGGACATGTGCCCAGTGGTCCACTAGCAGTGTATATATAGTGGGCTCCATCCCCACTCTGTGGCCAAGGCAGTGGTTGCTACTTCCTCTACCCAGAAGTGATATCTGCAGTTCTGATGCCTGGACAACTGGGGATAAGATTCTCTTTTGACCATGTGATTTTTCTCATGTGATTTTTATACAGGTTTTGCCACATTACTCACGATTTGGCATAGTTAGTGTTTAAGCCCTGGTCTACACTAGGGACGTGCTACTGCTGCTATTTCAAAATAATTGCTCCCCAGAGTCATTCAAAGTAATTACTCTCCAGTGCTTGCTGGAGGTAAGGCAAGGTAGCATGTCCACATAAAAAGATCCTCACTCTGACTAATTCCGAAGCTTCCCTGTAGTATGGGCACGCTATTTCAAAATTGTTATTTTGGGAATTATTATTTTGAAATTTTCTAGTGTAGACATGCCCTGAGTGAGTAGACTGGGATTTCAGACAAGGAAGAAATGATGCAGATATATTCAAGAAAACTGAGTCTCAGAAATTCTTTCTTATTACTGGAAAGGAGAACCAGTTCAGATCAAATAAAAACTGACCTGAATTTTTACCCATTCTTGAAAGAGAACCTGAATTACACTCTTTGTCCTTCGTAGATTCAGCAGGGATGGAAAGGAACATCATGTTAAAAGCTTTTTCTTTTTTCACTTTGCTGCCCTATTCTGTAGAACTAAAATTATAGGCAATGTACTAATGAATGCCCAAGCAGATGGATATTTATCTTAAACTAACATCTGAATCTCCCAGGGTTCCCCATCTGAATATTGTGAAAGGTTTTCCATTGTTGCTTTTAAAAAATCTTTATTTTAGTTAACATGTATCAAATCTGTTCCCTATTTTTGTAAGACCAATGAAACAGCTCAAGTAAGTTGTGGGTGTTTTGTCTCCTTTTCTTTTTAAAACCTGAAATGTTGTGCATCGCTTTGCTTAGTTTTCTTTGTGTGTAACAAGACTGAAGAATACACAGTTCATCTCTGCTGGGTACTGTGAATCACACACTGGCAAGTTGTATGTGTATATAGATGGATGCACTGAGCCTCCTTATCGTGTTCTTTTAAATGGTCAGCTTCCCTACTCCACTCCTTTCTTCATTTTCAAAAGTAGATGAAATGATTCTCCTTTTAAGGACAGTAATGCTGCCAATCTGTAGCACTAGCTACATGTGCAAGCATATTTACTATATAGAGAATTCATTTCTATACTTTATTCATTTATTCGTTCAATTCTTATCCACAGTTCAAACTTGGTTAAATGTACCAATCTGAAAATCATCAGCAGAGGATACATTTATATCTTATTGAAACAGAAGCTCATCAGATAATGTCCTCCAAACTAGCTGGCTTAGCTTTTCAGATCTTTTGTTTTCATGTCAAATGTCATGATTTTAAAATCCATTTTATTCCTATGAAGCTGTGAAAATGCTTGTTAGATGTACAGCCTCAGCTAGGATTCTAATTCTGGTTGAATCATTTCTTAATGAACAAGAAATCAAACAAGTAATCCATTGTTTGTTTAATTATCTGTGTCACACATTCTAGCAGCCAGTTCCCTCTTGCTTCTCTAATCATTATCCTCCAGCATTTTTCATTATTATAATATTGTCAATCTGTCATTCATGATTTAGGCAATGTGGAAACGGTGGGAATTTATATAGTCACCTACACAATAGAGACTCGCCAAAAAATAAGAGCTTATAGTACTGGTTTAATTCTATAACATAATGATATACAAAAAGATACGCCTAAGGAGACACTTGAAGAGCTGGGAAGGTCCAGATACTATTGAAGCAAGAGTAATGATTATGCTGCAGATTATTAAAATTTCCCTTGTAATTGTGAATTTTAAATAAATATCCTGTGGGAATCGGAGGCAGTAATTATAAGAAATAAAACCGTACATTTGTTCTCTTGAGAAATTAAAGTGAAATAATTGTATTATCCAAAAAGGTTACTGGTTTCCTGAAAGCCTCTGATATTTAGAAAGCAGTATATTTTAACATGGGCAGATTCAGGGAAAACATTTGATTGTATTCAAAACCAGATCTTTAGGCCTTCCTCTAGCAGGAGCTAAAAGATCTGACCCCACCCAATTTAATGGGTGATTGACCTTTTGATGAGGTTGTTCCAAGGGTGCAGAATTTGCTTCCCTGTAGAACTGCCTCACATTTACCTACTGTAAAATAACATGAAATCCTAACACTTTTTCAGAAGACTTTTCTGGTTTTTTTTTAATTGGATGGGGGAGTACCCGTACTGCCTCACTTAAATTGTTTAAACATATTTACATTTAAACATATTTCTCGTGGCACCCATCCTAACCTCCTTTTTTGTTCATAGGATTTGGGGAACAAGCCGAAAAGCATTAATGATCTGAGAAGTTGAGATTTTGGATCTCATCAGGTAATCAGGCTCAGATGTTTTAAATCTCAGGGACAGAAAGAGAGCCTGGAGCTAGTGTATGCAGCAAGCACACTTCATCACACAGGAAAAGAAGATTATGGCCCAGATGATCAGAACAAGTGGTCTGTGTTTTTTTCTGGGGCCGTGTTTATCTGTTATAAGGGGAAAGCTTTATTTTGAGATAGATTATCCTCCTAGAAGAAACCGTCGTGTGATAGCATGTGGTTGTTGTTAAGTGCAGAAACATTACAGCATTTCCTGTAGAAGTGAATGAAATGTTATACTCAATACCTGAATGACTCTCTGAAGAGATGACACCTGGAGGAAAAGATGTTGCAGAAGTGCAAAACATGAAAATTCAGAAATGCAAAATTAAATTCCCACATGAGTTTCTTTAGTGCTCGATATCTGAATCCCACAATCAATGTGTAGTCTCAGAGTTAAAGGAGTTCATCGTGTACGATTATTTATCTGTTCAGCCCCTTCTGTCTCTAATAACATTAGCAATATTCAACACACACTTGGAATCATAAGAGCAACAATTTTTAGATGAAACTGAATAATTATTCTGGTTTTAAGGTTTGGATCTTTCATAGTCGTGAATCAGGTGAACCCCTAAGAGAAGGCATTAAAAAATTACATCCACCACTAGGAAGGAACAGAAAATATGTGGTGGTGTTGATTAAACCATGCAAAGATTTGTATGGTTAGCTGATGAGCAAACACTGAGTTTATTTTTTCTTTCCACGCTACTTCCCCTCATAGTGCAGCACTTTGTGGGATCTAGACTTCAGTCAGCTGTATGAAATAATATATGTAGGGTTGTTATGAGGAGTAAGCCACAGCTGAGGGTAGTACTGCATATATACAGAAGCAAACCTATCTTAAGAGTTTTCTAAATATTGCCATGTAATCTTAAGATGCTCAGTTCCTTTTGGCAGGTAAAGTAATTGTAGAGCTCGGGTCCAGCACTTGGAAGTGAAATAACCTACACTGTGTGGGTGAGTGAACTTGATTATTAGAGATATGGTACTGTCATAGCAAAGCATGGTGAGCTGCTGCTTACTTTTCAGTCATTACTTTGGATTTCCTTGCTTTTGTGGCTTTACTCATATTCTATTTATTCAAACACACTACTATCTTGTGATTTAAAATATTCAACTCTGTTGGTCAGAGGCTGCTGGAGTGTACAAAGCACTGCTCTTTTGTATTACCATTTAAAAAATACTTAATTTCACTGCTAATATAAATGGCAATGTTTTCTTTCAGTTGGTGCTCTGGTGTAAAGAACTGTAATGACTCTAGTCACAATTGCAGTGGCAGTATGCATTTATTTTCATTCTACCACAATGAAGTAATATAAAAAATTTCAGTGGCAGCATGCCAGCATATGACTTCTCCAGCACATACAGAGTGTTTTGCATCTTTGTAAAGGAAACTACACTGCATGAAATCCAGTTAAAAATCCACCACACACAGACTTTTTCTTTCATGGTCCACAAACTGTGAATGTTTTATTCATCTAACCATTCTTTTCTTCCACACACCCCCACATACCTTCTAAACATGCTTCTGATGTTGTAAGAATAATGTGCACATCACCTAAAAAGGTCATCCTAGTACATGTTTTATTATCCCAGCCTACAGTTCTAAATATTGGCTCACCTTTTCAAGTCTGAGTTAGTCTCCTTAAATTTTTCACATACAGATTCCTAAATAATTTGTCTGAGGACCCTGAATATAAATTAGAAGCCTAAATGTAGATCCCAGGCTTGGAAAGTTTGGCCAACATTTATGGTTATATTCAAATATGTATAGGGTGTGTCTACACAGCAGGGCTTAACTCAAAATAAGCTACGCACATTGAGCCTGTCAATTGCTTAGCTTATTTCAAAATTGGGAGCGTCTACATAGCACTTATTTTGAAATAGAGCACTCTTCCTCTGACTTCACTTACTGTTTGTACAATGAGGGTTACAGGAGTCAGAGTAAGAAGTCGTCTAGCTTGACAGTATTTCGGCATTATTTCGAAATAACTGCTTGCTGTGTAGATGCAGACTAAGTTATTTTGAAATAATGTTGCTGTGTAGACGTACCCAAATTGAGCTATGAAAGTGGGCATTGGCAATGACTCATCTTAAGTTGATATTTTCTGTTTTACAGATGGAACAAACCACTGACATACCTTTGTTTTAATAACATGCAATGTGTTTGATCATTTCTACACCAAAACACAGTTATTAGTTTTTGGAAATAGATACATTTCACTAGGGATGTATTTTACTTTCAATTAAGTAAAAATAAGAATCGTTTGGAAGCAAAGCTCCAACTCTTTGGAGGTATGGCCCTTTCCCTCCCCTCCATTCCTACCTCAGGGATTTTAAAAAGAACAGATGTATGTATTTCAGGATTATATGATTCATAACAAACTCAAAAGTGTGGGTGTGTTAAAGATTAAAGAGGCAGATCAATATAATCCAATTCAAAGTCTCCTGGATCCTGTGCATCATACTGGAGGAACAGACATCTTGTTGCCCAGAAGATAATGGGAGAAGTATGCAAATAATGTGTCTCCTGAAAACAGTTGCTATTCCCTGAAGAGGATACCTTAACAAAAGAAAGGGCAGCAGGACATCGGACCTGCTTGCCACAAGAGGAGAATGTATTAATGGTGGAATTCCTCTCTTAGAGTGAGAAGAAGGGAAGGTGTCCTGGTGATGCCTGATGAGGGACCACAGAATTTTTAAAAATTGGAATAAGCATCACCCACATATGCATGGCTGTTGTCCATTCTTGACTCACTCAAAATATCTGCCCATGGACTTTGAGTCCCATAGGAGATTTGAATGAGAAAAAGAGTGCACATCATCTATGATTCATTGTATGAATGGGTAAGCTCAAAACATTGTGAGCTAAGAATTCAAATGTGACTATTTTTAGGGTCATGATACTGTAGACGTGATTGTAGTTATATTTTATGATGTATTTACCACAAAAACCTACATGGTAACTACACTGTAATTACAATGCACACAAAAAGTGTTTTCACTGTATAGTGTGGAGCACATTTAACTGCATAAATGGTGGTGTTGATGAAAATGCCAAAGGGATGAGAAAATATTTGTCCATTGCAGATGGTCCTGAACCTAAACCCTGGATTTGAACAACCACAAACGGGTGTATTTCACCCTAAAGAGAATGTGATGTTTGCTGCTTTCTACGTTGGACAACTGTGCTGCACAGTATAAGAGTATGTTTATCTGTAGTATATTTTTCATCCATTAGATGACTCTGTGCTGTAGAGTGTTTCAGGCAGGCTGTGGTCCCTGGTAAACAAAGGAGACACAGCTGAAACTAAAGCTGTATAGATTCCTGGTTTTTTTCCCTATACTTAACAGCTTTTTTCTATATTAAATGCCTCCTGTTTAAGAAGAATGATTCCATATGTCACAATAGATGTGGGGAATAGGAAGAATTGTACCCTTGCATCATCCTTCTCCTCTTACTCCATTTGCAAGGTTCATTGCTAACTGAAATGTCTCCTCATGCGTATAGGACTTCCAGCTGTGTCTAGCATCTGCAGAGGAATTGTGTAAGAGCGGGAGACTGAGAGCTATTTCTTTGTGCACACATGTAAAGCTTGGGCACAAATCAAACAAAAGAAGACTTCAAAACTATGACTTTATTACCAAGCATTGAGAGGACTCCGAAAAGAGGGAGGCCGTCAGAATGGATGTTTATCTCAAACACTATTGTGTCTACACTGGCATGAATTTCCGGAACTGCTTAAAACGGAATACTATTCCGTTTTCAGTTTTTCTGGAAAAGGAGCATCTACATTGGCAGGCTGCTTTTCCGGAAAAGCCCTTTTTCCAGAAAAGCGTCTGTGGCCAATGTAGACGCGCTTTTCCGGAAAAGAGCCCTGATATCCATTTTCGCGATCGGGGCTTTTTTCCGGAAAAGACTACTGGGCTGTCTACACTGGCCCTTTTCCGGAACAGTGTTCCAGAATAAGGACTAATGCCCGAGCGGGAGCAGAACAGTTTTTCCGGAATAGCGGCTGATTTTGTACAGTAGAGCATCGTTGCTTTTCCGGAAATTCAAGGGCCAGTGTAGACAGCTCGCAGCTTATTCCGGAAAAGCGGCTGATTTTCCGGAATAAGAGGCTGTGTCTACACTGGGACAATCTGTTCAACTGGCTTTGATTGGTGGCCATATTTCCAGTCTCAGAAGAGTTGACAAGAACTGAATTTGAATAGTGACTAGATTGCCCTCTCACACCTACAGGTGGGTGCTCTAGATAAAAACTGGGCTTACAGGTTACAGTCTGGATATGTCTGTTTTGCTGCTGCCAGGCTGTACTTTTTCTATGGATCCATATACAATGTCTGTCTCCTGGGCTGCCAATGTGGCATGTTTTATTAAACAGTTTATTTTTAAATACTCAAGAAAATGTATTGTGCAGTTGTCAATTGTAAACAAAGAGTTGATTAATCTCTCACCGTTCTGAGACAGTGTCTAGAATTATAAAACTCAAGAGAAGCATCTGAGGCAGATTCCAGTACAGTTTGGATCACTTTTCTTTTTGTCTGATAATGAAAACCAGGTACAGATCTAATTTTTAAAATGATCTGACATGGGTGAAGAAACCGAATATGCAGGAGAAGGGGTAGGAGAAGCAGGAATTATGTATTTTGTAGCTGGAATGTTTTTTCCTGATATTTTCTCTCTCATTCTCCAGGGTCCTGGTTAATTTACAGGTCATAGCATTTGGCCCTCTGGAGCCTCACATCATGTATAAATCAGGAATGACATTTGCAGCGCTAATGAAAACAATTAGAGTTTGTTATACTTTCCCTCCTGGTGCATGTCAGTTTGTCCAGATGAGCTCTGTGTAAGCAAAGCCTTCAGCAAGTTGCATGATGTCAAGCAGTTTCTAAGTGATTATATTTGGAGTCAGAAGGTCAGATCACACACAAATTGGTCCAGCCCATGGCTTGGAGCCTCTACCAATGCAAAAGTGGTGTGAAAGTTATCACCAGCATTGTCCCTGTGTTCACATGTCTTCTTCCCTGTGAGCTGCTGCTATTCTCAGGAATAAACTTTCGGAGAATATTCTCGAGAATATTCTCCAATGCGAGAATTTTTGAGAATTTTCTCTTAAATACTTGTTAAATAGTTTTTAAAGAATTTTACTATTTATTATAATGTCTTTAATAAAACTTCAAGAATCATGAAAGTTTCCAATTGTTAAAATGAAAATTCGGGAAAGTTTTTTTTAAAAAAAAGACAGAGGTTTAAATTACTAGAACTTTTATTACAAATCTTCTGTTGCAGGATACAAATATTTTTAACTTTCTGGATTAAATACAAGCAGGGGCGGCCCATGAGCATAGGCAGACTTGGTGGTCACCTAGGGCACCGCCTTCAATGGGGTGTTCGGGCACCCGATGATTACGTCATGGCCATTGACGGCCGTGCAGGCGGAGGCGCCTATTACGGGTTCCACCTAGGGTGCCAGCTGCCACAGCTGGCCTCAGGCCATTCCTGAATACAAGTCTAATCAGAATCTGCACTTTCCGAATCTAACCCATATATTTCTATCTCTTCTTCCTCATACATATACTCTTCTTCGACTTCTTCTTTCTCTTCAGCATCATCAATTTCTTCTTCCTCATTTCTCTGGTTCTGTTTCCTTTTTTTCTCTTGGGGATTTCAATGGAGCATCATTTGGGTTTTTAAGAAGCTTTATGTTATGGGCTATGAATGTCAGCTTGCCTGCCCTTTTTTGTGTTAACTTGTTTCTTTTTGCATTATGAAAGATACTGTAAGTACTGAAAGTTCTTTCAGTTGCTGCCGTTGTTGGTGGCATATTCAATATGTTGATCGCTGCTTTCCCTAATTTTGATCCATAGCAAATATCTTTCCACCTTGTTACTGCATCTACTTAGCCTGCTGATTTTGTTGCATATGATTTTCCAAAAAAACCTTCTTTAGCACGATGCTCTGCAATGACTTCTGCTGAGTGATCAGTACCATACATTCTTGTGACTAATTTATCGATGAATTCAGTTCCTTGTATTTGTTCATTTCTAGTAAGGCATTCACCATTGAATTTTGGATCTAGACTATTTGCAGTATAGTGAATGTCTTTTAGAGCCATATCTTTTCTTTTTTCAAAACTTTTCATCACATCCTGTTTTTCTTGTTTGGTAAGTTGAATGATCAAAATGATCTATCAAAATGATCACTTAATTCCTTGAAACATTCAGGAACTTTGTTCATTTTTGGCTTGTCAGATTTAAGCAGCATAATCCATTTAACAACAGGACTTATCAGTGCATGCAGTTTTTGGACCCATACCCAAAATGCATCTTCATCCAGGATTAATTCCTGGTACATTTGCTCAGTTTAATCTGTAAATCTTCATGGACGGCAAGGCATTTTAAGACTTTTTTTTTATTTCAATAACCTTTTCAAACAATATAAAATGGAACCCCACCTAGTTTTAAGTGCACAAGTTTGATTTTTCTCTTTTTGAAATGCAGTAAAATGAGCTCATAAATCTTGCGATTTGTTAATTTCCTTCACAGTAGTTTTACAGGTAGCTTCAGTTTCTTGAACAGATTTTAAGTTACTGATGTCATCAATTAACAAATTTACTGTATGAGCAGCACAAGTGTACATAGCAATGTGATTGTATTTTTTGTTAAGCATTGATAAGGATTTCACCATTGCTGCAGCATTATCAGTGACAATGGCACCAAATTTTTCAGTGCCTATTTTTGTCATTATTTATTCCATACAGAATGCCATATACTCAGCAGTATGGTGTTCAACATCAGTTGCCACTGTCTTGTAAAACACTGGTTGGGGTGTTGATATAATAACATTTATAACAGATTCATTTCTTCAGTTGCTCCAAGAATCACACTGCAGTGAAAGAGAAGGGGCTTCAGCAATTTTTTGTTTTTATAAGAGCATCAACACATTGATATTCAGCTTCCAAAAGTTAGTTAGAAAGTGTGTACCTGGATGGCATCTTGTAAGATGGTCTTAATTTTTGCATGAAAGTAATCCAATCTTCGTTTTCAACCAGTGAAAGAGGTGATCCCGATGAGAATATAGCGTGTGCAAAGAATTAATCCAAAACTTTGTCTTCAGTTTCATTCATAGAATCAAAGTAGCAACTTACAGAGTGAAACAGTTTGGCTGAACTAGATGTGGAAGGTGGTGATATAAATTCACTAGCATTATCACAGTGTTCTATAGATGTTGATGCAATTGATGGTTGAGGTGATCTGCTTCTGGACTCTGAGAATTTTGTTGCCTCTTCCTTGATGTAAGCAGGAGTCTTCAAACAATTGGAAATATGCTTTCTCATACTTGTCGCATTTCTGATGTATTCAGCCTTGCAGTACTTACATTCATATTACACTTTGTCTTTAACTGTTTTATGAAGGAAATAATCTCACACATCACTTTTAGGCTTAGTTCTTCTTTCCTTAGTGATGAAAAAAATTACACCTTTCACAAAAGAGAATAAATGTGTTATTGCCTCTTTATATACTTTTTGTGATGCTTCCAGAAAGTTCCATAACAGTCAAAATTCCTGACTCATGAATATTCTAGAAAGTTCCATAGCTTTCTGGAACGTTCTATAATGTTCTCAAACTCTCTTGAATGATCAAGAAAGCTCTTTAACATTCAGGGTGTTCTAAAAGTTGAATACTAGGAAATGAAAAATTAGAAAATACTCAAATTCTTGGGAAATAATCTTTTGGGGAATATTCTCAGAATATTCTTGTTCTCAGAGAATATTCTCACCTCACATCACTACCCGTGACTTTGCTCCCTCTCTCATACCACACCTCCACTGGCCCCCACAAGTTCCCCAACACACAAGGTTCCCTGCTGGAAAGAAGTGGGTTATGCCCACGAAAGCGCATGATACCATCTACATTTTTTGTTAGTCTCTAAGGTGCTGAAGACTATTGGTTGTTGTGATGGACCCGGCGGGGTCCGCACTAGAGGAGGGAGCGGGACTCCCCCCCCCCCCCTCGGGAGAAACCGCACGCCGCAAGCGGCGTGCCGACCGGCATCGCAGCCCCAGAGTTGGGGCAGCGGCAAGCCCAACCCGGGACACCCCGCTGGGAGCGGGGGAGGGCGCGGACCGCGCGGAAGCAGCCAGCCCGCCCACCCCGGCTGGCGGCTTTGAACGGGGCACGGGCCCATGCTGGGGCAAGGGCGGGGGCGGCGGCGGCGCACGGACGTGGCGGAACGCCCAGACGTCACTCCCCGGCGCCCATAAAGATGGCAGCCGGGCAGACGGACAAGGGGGCAGGAGCGAGGAGGCGGCGACCCTGGCTTCCAGGGGCACCAAGGGCTCGGCCCCCGGGGCAACCAGGAAGGACGGAGTCAGCAGCTGGCGGCTCGCACTGGGACGCACCCGGAGACTTCGGCGCGGTGAGTGCACCCCAATCAGCCCCATCGCCGGGGCGGACAAGCAGGGAGTGGAAGGAGCCCGAGGCAGGGCCCTTTTGGCGCCCGTGGGCGGAGGAGTTGAGGGCTGCCGCCCCATCCGCCGTGGAGGGCGACGTCTAGACGCCAACTCCACTTAGGGCCTCGGGCTGGGACCAGGTGGTGAGGGAGGGCCCGGGTCCCCCATTCCCCCACCCTTCCTGCAACCCTCGAGAGCTGGAAGCAAGGCGGACTGCGCCAGCCGCAGAACCTGGCACGGGTCAGGACCCCAACCCCCTTTCCCCAGAGGCACCACGACCAAACCTCCCCCACCCCTCCGGCCGGAGGAGGGGGCCTGAACTCGGGGTTCGCCGAACCCTCTCGGCCACCCCGGCTGGGAGGTGATCGCACCCCCTCTCCCCAATTGACCCCGCCAACAAGCCCTGGGGTTGGGGACAAGAAGAACAAAGAAGGCGGTGGGTCCACGGAGCCCCGCCCCCGGCTCTACGATAAGCCAAGAAGAGGGGGCGCGAGGTGCTCGCACCCGTAAATCTGCCACACTGGTGGAGAATGTGGGCAGTTAACTAGTATCCCCCACAGACGAACGAGGTCGAGAGCATCGGGCTATCCCCGATTCAGAGGACGCGGGGGAACCGGAAGAAGCGATGGAGCCCCGCCAATTCCTGGAGTGGTTCGAAGGGAACCAACGACTGCAGAACCAGGCTCAGCAGGAACAACAGACTCAGTTGATCCAGCAGCTGACAAGCCAGTTCCAGGAGCACCAACGGCAACTAGTTCAGGAACTCGCAGCTCAGCAAAACCAGTGGCGACAAACCGTAGAAAGAAGATGGGGGGCAACGGGGGGAGGGGCCCAATGGGGCCGGGGAAGGACCCAACCTACCCCTGCGGCTCAGCAAGTTGGGCCCACAGGATGACCCCGAAGCCTTCCTCACAACCTTCGAACGGGTGGCAACAGCGGCCCGCTGGCCGCCGGAACAATGGGCCACCCTGCTGGCCCCCTACTTGAGTGGACCCGCCCAACTGGCCTACCGCAGCCTGGCGGTCACCGACGCCTTGAACTACTACAAAGTCCGAGAGGCAATATTGGACCAGCTAGGACACTCACCGGAGACCTGCCGGCAGCGGTTCCGACAGGAGGGGTTCAAGGTGGGAGACAGACCGCGGGCAGTGGCCCAGCGTCTGCGGGAATGGGCCAATCGGTGGCTGGAGCCCGAACAGAAGACGGGCCTACAAGTCACCGAGATGATTGTAATGGAACAATTCATACACATATTACCCCGAGAGGGGCAGCGATGGGTCCGGCGGAACCGACCCACGACCCTGCAGGAGGCAGTGAACCTAATGGAGGCACACCTCCTAGCGGAGCAAGAGGAGGGTGGCGTCAGACGAGAGGCGTTACCCGGCACGAAGGTAGGGGGGCCCCGGCTCGGGGGGAAGCCCATAGGGAAGGAACCGCTCCCGGAGACACGCCGGACGCGGGACAATATCCCCCGCTTAGCTCCGATGTGGTCGCACCCGCCCCCGGAGAGAACTAGCGGGGACGAGCCGCCGGAGAAGGTGCCGAGAGAGGCCCGGGCCGGGACCCGCGGCCCCTGCTTTCAGTGCGGACAGATGGGCCACTTTAAGCGAGAATGCACCTTAATGGACTGTACCCTGAACCAAGGGGAGGGGGCCAGCCCGGCGGGGGACCAGGCCGACGAGGGAAACCGAGTCGTGCGAGACATGATGGTGGAAGGGCAGCCGGTCAGAGCCCTGGTGGACTCTGGGTCATTGGTGACGCTCGTCCGGGCTGACCTCATCCCCCCCCCCCGATGGCCGGAAGGGGAGCCAGTCTGGATGAGATGTGTCCACGGGGACACCCGCGCCTACCCCACCGTAAAGGTCCACCTGAACAGGGGCAGGCAGGACCGGCTGTGGCGGGTGGGGAAGGCCCAGACCTTGCCATACCCCCTCCTCATAGGGCGAGACTGGCCCGGGTTTGGAGCCTTGCTTCAGAGCCCGGTTGCCCCCACGGGCCGAGGGGGAGCCACGGAATCCCGGGGGGTGTGCCGCGACGAGGAACCCCGCGGCAAGGCCGCCTGCTTGGAGATAGAGGCAGCCCCAGACTTCATGACGGAGCAGAGGATGGATCCCACCCTACAGAATGCCTGGGACCAAGCCGGGGTGCCGGAGGACCCGGAGCAAGGCCCGGAGGGGCCGCTGCAAGGACCCCGATTCCAGGTATGGGAGGACCGCTTATACCGGGTTTCAGAGGGAAAAAGGGGGGAAATGCAAAAACAGCTGGTAGTTCCCACCCGATTCCGCCGGGAAGTACTGGAACTGGGGCATGCGAACCCCTGGGCGGGCCACCTCGGGCGCGAAAAAACGTTAGAACGGGTCTTGCAGCGATTCTACTGGCCGGGGGTCTTCCGGGCAGTGCAGGATTTTTGCGCATCGTGCCCCGAGTGCCAGAAGACTGCCCCCGCGCGGGTGCCAAAGGCCCCCCTGGTGCCCCTCCCAGTAGTAGAGACTCTGTTCGAGCGGGTGGCCATGGACTTGGTGGGACCCTTGGAGCCATCAGGGAGGGGGCACCGTTTTATTATGGTAGTGATAGACTACGCCACCCGATACCCGGAAGCAGTCCCGCTGAGGAATACAAAGGCCCCGACCCTGGCCCGGGAACTCTTGCGGATTTTTTCCCGAGTGGGACTGCCACAGGCGATCCTCACGGATCAAGGACCTAACGTCACCTCCCGGCTGATGAAAGAACTGTGCGCAGTGCTGAAGATCAAACGACTGCAAACGTCAGTCTACCACCCGCAGACGGACGGTTTAGTAGAGCGATTTAACCAGACGCTCAAAGGTATGCTGCGGCGGTTCGTGCAAGAAGACCCCCGGGGCTGGGACCTAATGCTCCCGAGCCTCCTATTTGCGGTGCGAGAGGTCCCCCAGGCGTCGACCGGCTTCTCTCCGTTCGAGTTGCTATACGGCCGGCGGCCCCGCGGGATCCTCGATCTCCTGAGGGAGGGCTGGGAGCAACCGACGGGGTCAGGGCGGGGGACGGTCCATTACATCACCCAACTGAGGGAGAAGTTAAGCCGGCTGGGCGAATACGCCCGATTAAACCTCGAAAATAGCCAGAGACGCCAAGTAAAGTATTACGATGCCCATGCACGCCAACGGGTTTTCCACCCGGGGGACCGAGTCATGCTGCTCCTCCCCACGACAGAATCCAAACTACTAGCGCAGTGGCAGGGACCCTTCGAAGTGGTTAAGAGAGTGGGGGAGGTGGATTATGAAGTGCGGCTAACAGGCCGCAGGCAAGGAACGCAGCTCTTCCACGTCAACCTACTAAAGAAATGGGTACCCCGAGAGGCCCTGCTAATCGCACCGCCCTCCGAAGGAGAGGACCTGGGGCCCTGGGGGAGGCAAGAAGGCGAAAAGACCGAGCTCTCTTGGGATCCGGAGCTGACACCTCCCCAACAGGGACAGCTGAAAGAAATGCTCCGGGGACACCAAGCGACCCTGACGACCAGGCCGGGCTGTACGATGCTGGGGCTACACCGGATTATAACCGAGGAAGGCCGGACTGTGCGGGAGCCCATACGCCCTCTACCCCGAAAAATGTGGGACACGGTCAAACAGGAGCTGCAGCAGATGCGACAGTGGGGGGTGATCGAGGAATCGACCAGCGAATGGCGCAGCCTGATCGTCTTGGTCCCCAAACCTGACGGCGCCACCCGATTCTGTATAGACTTCAGAAAGGTAAACTCCGTGTCCCGGTTCGACGCTTACCCGAGCCGAGGGTGGACGAACTGCTGGAGCGACTCGGGCAGGCGGCCTACATAACAACCCTAGATTTGTCAAAGGGCTATTGGCAGATCCCCCTGGACCCCGCGGCACGGGAAAAGACAGCCTTCTCGACACCCTTCGGATTATTCCAGTTTCGGACCATGCCTTTCGGCCTCCACGGGGCGGCAGCGACATTCCAAAGGGTGATGGACCGGGTACTGACACCCCATCAGGAATACGCTGCCGCATACATCGACGACATTGTCATCTATAGCCCCACATGGGGAAAACACCTAAAGCACGTCAATGCTGTACTGACAGCCCTGGGTAAGGCGGGCCTCACGGCCAACCCCCGTAAATGCCACTTCGCCCAACGGGAGGTCTCTTACCTGGGGTATACAGTAGGACGGGGGAAGTTGAAACCAATTTACAGCAAGGTACAAGCCCTGAAAGACTACCCCATCCCAACAACCAAAAAACAGATTCGCCAGTTCCTGGGACTGGCCGGGTACTATCGGCGATTTGTGCCCCAATTCGCCTCACTGGCAGCCCCATTAACGGAGCTGATAAGGAATACAGAACCGACCAGGGTGAGGTGGAACCCACAGGCAGAGCTCGCTTTTCGGGCCTTAAAAGACAAACTAGCCTCCGCCCCAGTGCTGAGGCAGCCAAACTTTAACAAACCATTTATCCTTTACACAGATGCCTCGGAGGTGGGACTTGGGGCGGTACTAGCCCAAGAGGAACAAGGCGCGGACCAGCCGGTCCTCTACCTCAGTCGAAAACTGCTGCCACGAGAGAGGGCATACGCCACGATAGAGAAGGAGGCACTTGCGGTGAAATGGGCGATTGACACTTTACGGTATTATTTGTGGGGGAATAAATTTAAGTTGGTGACTGATCACGCACCCTTGGTTTGGTTGAACTCTATGAAAGAGACGAACGCCCGTATAATGCGGTGGTACCTGGCCTTGCAGCCGTACTGTTTTGAGGTGGTGCATCGGCCTGGGGCGACCCACCAGAACGCAGACTTTTTCTCCCGAATCGGGGAACAGTCTCCACCCGGGGCGCGCCGCTCCAAGGGGGGGAGGTGTGTGACGGACCCGGCGGGGTCCGCACTAGAGGAGGGAGCGGGACTCCCCCCCCCTCGGGAGAAACCGCGCGCCGCAAGCGGCGCGCCGACCGGCATCGCAGCCCCGGAGTTGGGGCAGCGGCAAACCCAACCCGGGACACCCCGCTGGGAGCGGGGGAGGGCGCGGACCGCGCGGAAGCAGCCAGCCCGCCTGCCCCGGCTGGCGGCTTTGAACGGGGCACGGGCCCACGCTGGGGCAAGGGCGGGGGCGGCAGCGGCGCACGGACGTGGCGGAACGCCCGGACGTCACTCCCCGGCGCCCATAAAGATGGCAGCCGGGCAGACGGACAAGGGGGCAGGAGCGAGGAGGCGGCGACCCTGGCTTCCAGGGGCACCAAGGGCTCGGCCCCCGGGGCGACCAGGAAGGACGGAGTCAGCAGCTGGCGGCTCGCACTGGGACGCACCCGGAGACTTCGGCGCGGTGAGTGCACCCCAATCAGCCCCATCGCCGGGGCGGACAAGCAGGGAGTGGAAGGAGCCCGAGGCAGGGCCCTTTTGGCGCCCGTGGGCGGAGGAGTTAAGGGCTGCCGCCCCATCCGCCGTGGAGGGCGACGTCTAGACGCCAACTCCACTTAGGGCCTCGGGCTGGGACCCGGTGGTGAGGGAGGGCCCGGGTCCCCCACTCCCCCACCCTTCCTGCAACCCTCGAGAGCTGGAAGCAAGGCGGACTGCGCCAGCCGCAGAACCTGGCACAGGTCAGGACCCCAACCCCCTTTCCCCAGAGGCACCACGACCAAACCTCCCCCCCCCCTCCGGCCGGAGGAGGGGGCCTGAACTCGGGGTTCGCCGAACCCTCTCGGCCACCCCTGGTCGAGAGGTGATCGCACCCCCTCCCCAGTCGACCCCGCCAACAAGCCCTGGGGTTGGGGACAAGGAGAACAAAGAAGGCGGTGGGTCCGCGGAGCCCCGCCCCCGGCTCTACGATAAGCCAAGAAGAGGGGGCGCGAGGTGCTCGCACCCGTAAATCCGCCACAGTTGTGTTTTAAGTTTTACCCACTTGTTGTGTCCTCATTGCTGTTTCTGCTGAATGAGTGAGGCTCAATATATACCTCACATCCTGCTCAGCCCAACCATTCTCAATACATAGAAACTTATAACTGTCAACAGTCCTCTGCAAAGAGGAGAAAAAGAAACAATGCCACAGGGTGGCTGGAGTCCTTAACCATATGGGAGCAGAAGATACACACACACGCAGAAGGTCACTGGTATAGTCTGGTACAGTGTTTGTCAAAATGTCAAGAGGATTGATGCAGGCATCCCTTTTTTGGATCCACTCTACATTTATGATCTGAAAGGGTGAGTAAGCAGTATAGTAAAGAAATTTGCTGATAATACGAACTAGAGGAAACTAGAAAACATTATACAGGACTATGTAGCACTTTAAAGACTAACAAGATGGTTTATTAGGTGATGAGCTTTCGTGGGCCAGACCCACTTCCTCAGATCAAATAGTGGAAGAAAATAGTCACAGCCATATATACCAAAGGATACAATTAAAAAAATGAACACATATGAAAAGGACAAATCAAATTTCAGAACAGAAGAGTGATGCGGGGGGGGGGGAGGTAAATGTCTGTGAACTAATGGTATTAGAGGAAGTAGGTCTGGCCCACGAAAGCTCATCATCTAATAAACCATCTTGTTAGTCTTTAAAGTGCTACATAGTCCTGTATTTTGTTTCAGCTACACCAGACTAACACAGCTACATTTCTATCACTAGAAAACATTAGTGAGGACTAATTAATACGAAACAAATCAAGAAATGCCTCTCGTGCAATTTGTAAATTAGCTGAGACCTGTTTTTCTGGGGACAGTAAATGACATGTTTAGCAAGAGCAGAAACTTTGAAAGGCTATTAAGCACCAACAAACTAATCCACCTTTCCATTCAGACTCTATGGGTGGTTCAGATAAAAATGTGAGGTAAAAATGAGGCTAGAGAGTACAGGCATTGCTTTTAGAAGAAACCAAAGAAGAAAAAGGACAAGAGATACTAGGAAGGAAAACCCAACCAGAATTGTAAGGGAGTGAGGGTGAATGGCTACTAGTCTTCCAGCATGTCTATGTGACTGATTCCTTGCTCTTTCATTTTGATTGTTATTTAGATCAGTTCATTTCATTATCTGTACACAGTCTCTTATGCTCTCATCTCTTACTAACAGGATTGCAGAATAAAACAGCCCTTCATCACAACATGCAACCCTCCTTCCCCATTTGCCTAGCATCATCACATCCTATATCTGCATCATCATTCGCCAGTTAGACCCAACTAGCTCTTGTCCACCTATTTTGTGTGTTGTTTTTCACGATGTAATTGCAGGTTTGGATTTGTATTTCTTATTTGACGTAAGTAGATAAATGCTAGAATCATGCAGTGACTACTACAATCCTGTTCATATTGCTAAATGCCTCAATACAGTTCAAAATCACCTAGCAGGCTTACCTTCAAACAATGTCATTTTGAAACTGTGCTATGACAGGGTAGGTAGACATGTGTAACATTCATATTATAAAAATAATGTAATCTAATACAATGTCCTATCTAACCCACTTCAGAGAATAGATAACATCCACCAGTGAAAACATACGAACACCTCTTCCTCCTCTCCTTAAAAATCCAGGAAACAAAATGAGCTTTGTACTGTTCCCAAGAAATGTAGCAAATCAAAGCTATGGCAGATCCAGTGTGAGGAATGAATTTCAAAACTGAGGGCCTCTTACAAAAAGCATCTTGTGGTTCTGATCTAAGCCAGATACACCCTGGGAGCTCTCAGGCATATTTACTTCCTTTGGATGCAGCTTCACAAACACAGACAGTTCCACTAAATTAGTTTAGTTTTTTCTCCTTCTCTTTATTAGTTTCTATCTGTACTGCAGTAGCCACAAGGAAAAGACAGGAATTAGGATCATTATCCAGTGGCTGTGACTTTATTAAACATTTAACTATACAAGATATCTCGAATCTTCCAAATCAATAATCTTCCAGCCCATTACCCAAAGGTTAAAGAGGGCAAGATTTTTCAGCCTTCTGAAGGGTGAAAGCAAAAGGAAAGCCTCTTCAGTTAATATTCCTGACATTTCCTATGCTGTCTTGATCGCACAGATTGGTAGCTGCCAGTAAATGTTTCCAGTTTAGCAATGAACTTACATTTAAAGAAACTGAATTGTTGATTTGTACTAATAAACACTCTATTTCTACATTATAAAATATTTTTGCTGAAATCAAAACATCCGTTTTACTTCTTAGATGCTATTTTAAATATTTAAAAAACTATAGATTATTTTATCAGTTCTGTATGGATAGCACCTGTCTTGTGAATATTGAAGTTTGCCAATGTAATGACTATATTAACAGACTAAGAACCTCCTTTATAAATAACAGTTTGTGATATTTTTATGTGTATATATTTGTCTGTATTTAGGATGTATTCATATCATATTACAGTGGTGATATAATTTCTATCCCAACATTAACAACAGGATGACATTGTATAGCAAACAGCTACTCAAGTTAAACATTTTTAAACCAGGGATCTCAGTAACTTGCATCCAAGAGTTCTAAAAGAACTGGCAAAGGAGCTTTCTCATCATTTAACAGTGATTTTAACAGTGATTTTTAATAAAACTTGGAACACTGGGGAAGTTCCAATGAACTAGATGAAAGCTTATTTCATGCTAATATTTAAAAAGAGTAAATAGAAAGATCCAAATAATTTACACCTCTTAGCCTGATATTGATTCCTGGCACAATAATGTAATGACTGAGTGTCATTGAATAAAGAATCAAAAGAGTAGTATGGAATATAGATCATGTCAAATTAAGTTGATACCATTTTCTGATGGGATTACAAGTTTGGTTAGTAAAGGAAATAGTGATAGAGGAAGGCATTTTATGAGGCATTGCATGACTTTTTGATTAAGAAACTAGAAAAATTAAAATCAATATGGTGTGTATTAAATGTATTTAAAAGTGGCTAACCAACAGGGAATCATCATCAAGTGCATATTTTTCTAGGGGAGACTTAGTCCTACACTGTTTAACATTTTTTTTTAAATCAATGACCTGGAAGAAAACACAATCATTTGCAGATGATGCAAAAATTCAGAAATGTACTATATATTTGAGAGAGTTTGTCTGTCTAGATGACCATTTGTCTGTTTAGTCAGGAACTTCACCTAAATGATAAGAGCTAGGACCACCACATTCGGTATTCGGCTTCCTCTTATCATAACTTAAAGTAAGGGTTTGGTTGAGCCAAGAAAATGGGATGTGCCTGGAAAGGTATTGCTTCTCCTAATACCCTACAGAAAAGAAACAGAATAACCAGGCAGGTGAAAGGGGATGGCTGGGATGCACACCCTTCATCTGAGACTGCTCCAGTCCTTAATACCATCCCCCCCCCATCTTCCAGGCACTCTTTAGGGAAGGTAGTGGGGGCTGAAGCTCTCTCCAGTTTCCCTGATTATATGGGAACATTGCTGGCTTATTCCCCTTTGCCAGGGAGCAGGGGAAATGCATAGTTTACTGCATTCCTCACCTGGGCTGGGGAGCACAGGGGGCAGATGAACCTGGATCTGCCCCAGGCAGGAGACATGTACCCCTCCTCCAGCTATGCCTGCTAGAGCTGCAGCAGCCATGGAGAGGTGCTTTCACCTGGCCAGAGTACAGAGGCAACTCAGTCAGGTCCTCTTCCACTTTGCCCTACACCTCCTATATTTATAGGAGACACTGAGGGAGCTCACTGCCTTCAGAGTAATTGCCTGGGAATCCACAAGAAACCAGCTAAGAAAGCTCTGTGGCTGGTTTGCCATGTTTGGGTGGTGCAGAGAGAGTTACCATCCTTCGTTGTAACAAAAGACAGGATTATGCAGCACTGCATAGTCCCGTCTTTTGTTTCAGTAAGACCAGACTAACATGGCTACATCTCTATTACCATCCTTTGTTGTGCTACATTTCTTTGCCATGGTTCCTCTGGTAATTAAGAGTAATTAGAAATAACCTGTGAACAGGCAAATTATCTTCCCACAAAAACCACATTCTCAGAATTTGGTCTGCTGTTCACCACGCAATTTATTAATGCAAATATGACTGTGTGGGTTTGGTGCAAGTCCTAGTATAATCCTTACTGTATTGGTGTTCAGCACTGCTGCCATGGAATCAAAGAAAATAAGCACAAAAGTAAAAGGGAGTGGAGATAAATGGAACTGATGGGAACAAAAATGCTTCTTAATGATGTCTTTGACTCTCCCCCTCCCTTCTTCTTTCTTGCATAGCCCTCCCAGCCCACTGTAGGTAAAACAGAGGTCACCCGGTGTGTAGCATAAATGAATCAGCATGGTGCACACAGAGCTAAAAATATGAAGTTTAATTGGATCTAATGTACCAGATGTTAGTTACTTCTCCTGTCCCCACTAAGTAATTAGCTAACACATGTGGGAGGTATGAAGGTTTATGATGCAGGAGTGAAAATGATCAAATAATATTCCAAATTTAGTTTTTCTTTTTTAGAAAAAGCAACGTATTATGTATGGTGCATTTAATGGTATGGATTATATGTTAATAGTATATTATATAATGATTAGTTAGGTAGCCAGTGAGGACAATTGCCATATGTCTCTTATTTATACCTTTTTAAAAATCCCAAACAATACCTCACCACACCCTCTAAGCTCTGCACATTTCCATTCCGCATTGCCATCTGTTCTTGCCACCATTACCCTCAGCCTGCCTCCCCCAGTCCTTCTGTTTGCTATACCACCTTGTTGGGTAAAGTTATTCTTACATGTAAGCATTTGTAGGATCAGAGACTTCAAATGTAAGCTCATTGAGGTAGAGCTAGTCTGTTACTATGTATGTAGTAATTCATTTGTGTGTATGTAAATGGACAGCATAGTGGGGGAGAGGGGAAGATGAGGGCATGTTATCAAGAAGGTCTGAGGCTGTGCCCCACCAATGGTCTGGCCATAACAGCTGGTGAGGATGCTCCACCCCTGAAGTAGGGGCAACAGTGTGTGTGATGCCATGGATCTTGAAGAAGCCTTCTGAATGCCTCTGGTGCTCCCTTTGGTCCCAAGGCCTGAGTGCTTTTAGCTGCTCTGACAGTCAATACGTACCCACCACAGAACAGCTGCATAGGCTCTTTGAAAAGTGTGTGTTCAGTTATTACTCACAATAGCCTGAAGTATAGGAACAACAAAGCTGTGTCCTGGAGGCAGAACTGATGACATTTTTAACAGGACTTAGAATGTACTTACTGTACTCAGCGACATCGCTCCACACCCGGGGTGCAGCATTGGTGGCTATGGTCCCACCCCGACCCTGTCTGGATCTTCCCTTTTTAGAACTATTAATACAGACATCCTCCTGTGCCGTGCAACCAACCCAAATTTGTCTGCACTATAGAGTGGCATGCTGCAGGGCAAGTTCTCTCTGCCTGTAGCATGCCTAGATAGTGCATGGTTGCAGGGCCAGCCATACTTTGTCCCTGAGAGTGTCTTCCAGGAAGTGACTGAAAAAAAATCTATTAAATAGAGCATTCAAAGGCAGGGAAGTAATGTGCAACTCACATTATCTAAGGATGAATCATCACAAGGGCATTATTACGACTTGGTCAGGTTTGTTAATCTGTAGTTATAGAAAAGCATTAATCAGAACTGAGCAGTGATCTAGATTCCTACTTTGTCCTCTTCTGTGTGGTTCTCTATAAGCTGCATTATGCAGTTCAGCTATTTCAAGGAAGCAACTTTATTTTTATTAAAATAGGAATTATCTACAGTACCACAGTGCAAACTTCCCCTATTCCTGTGACAATGTGTCTCAACCCTGCCTTAGTGAAGGCAACTTCAAAGGGTGAGTGGGTGTTTGTGTCTCAGCTGAGATTTCCAACAGGGCTACCTATTAGTGCCAATTTTGATGATGGTTTTGGTGATGTGGACAGTTATTATCCAGGCATTGGACAGTGATCTCTCAGCCTTTCATAGAAAAACTACATTTCTGACATTAAAACAAATGTACTTCATTAGGAAAATAGCCCCCAAGTTCCAAGAGCAATGCCTCTGAATGAAGCTGAGGGTTTTATCTTAAATTTATATTTAAACTCACCCCTGTCCTGATGTCAGGCTTTTAAAAAAAAGTGTGTTACGTGGTAAACAATATAGAAATCTATTTGGCTTTTTGCTATAGCAGTAGCAATTATCTTGCAAAAACCAGGGCAGAGCAAGAATAGGAAATATAAATTATTAGTGTCTTTCTGCAAACATGAAATAGTGGCTTCGTTGTGAAGGAATTATCATACAGATTACCTAAATCATTTGCACAGTATTTCAAAACTCAGTTGTACCAGCACCATCTGACTTTCCATGCATATCAAGTTCCCTTATTATAAAATAAATGGATTCTCCAAGATGCTATTGAAAGAGCTTTAAGTATTTCAAAGGCTGCAAGCATTCGGCTTGAGTTACAGCTGAAATTATGGTATGTAAATGATGAATATTTCTATAGAAAATGAATGACTCTAGGTCAATGCATTTTTCCCCCCCATCAAAATTTATTGTAGGTGTTGGGGAATGTAACAAGGGATGGAATGGGACTATTCAGAAAAAGTAATGAAGATTCAGAGGCACTCTGCTTGGCATCATTAGCGAATTCTTAGTCATAAAGCTAAGTATAAGGAAAGGAAAGTGTCTCATGTATTCATCCTTCAATACACACTAATCTGAGTGATGTGGTGGAAGGAAAGAAAAATCAACAACTAAGAGGACATATAGAAGTCCTGAGTCATTGACACTGGCAAAGTGGAGGGGAGCTCTTAGGAGATCAGAAGGAGGAAGCTGCAGCTGAGCTACATTGAACTGCTACTAACTCTAAATGGCACTCATGTCTCCCTTGCAGTGTGAAGCCCCTTAGCACCATAAGAGCTTCCGGAGTGGGAATTATGACCCCTCATGCCATATAAATTCTTCTTCTTAGAACAGCATATTATAAACCATCACCTTTAGGAAGGTGTAAAACAGGGAACCAATAAGGTCAGCTTTTCTAGCATTGTTAACTTGCGGAAGAAGAGACCAAGAGCCACGTTAGGAAAGCCTTTAGAGCTTTGTGGGTTCCAGTTTTTTCCCCAGATCTCAAAGCATTTTTGTGCAGTTTTTTGGGCAGACTCACCTGAAACAAAAGTTATTCAGTGATCTCTGTCTCACTCCCTGAAAAATAAACGTCTTCCTGCCCGTCAAGCATCAAGTCTTTCTCCAGTGCTAGTCAACATCTCCATGCAGCCATTATGTGAACTGGTCAGACAGCTGTGGACTCAAATGTCAACAATGTAAGAATGATAAAGATCTACACACTCTTCACCCCCACTAGACAAGATCGGCTCCTGGATGATAAGTTTGTTGAAACTAAATGTAAAATTGACGCCCTCCAAAAATACAGAACTACGCTTATGAGTACACATCATATTAAGCACTTACATTGCAAATATTTAATATTCAACAAATACATACTTTAAAAAGAACATTTTGTAGACATTCACCAGTGTCTGTTGTGCATTTAGACCCCGATCTAAAGACTGAAGACAGTAGAAGTCTCTGTTTACTAAGAACTATCTTTATTCTTAAGACATTTCCTGATACATTGTCACTGTGGTCACCCTGGGAATTAATTTGCCCCTTTTCTAACACTAGATAGAACACTGTATAATGAAATTGTCACTTTCATTAGAGTCTTTAATGGTTTCCATACTTGGTTTATAAATCAGTTGCTACAAACAGACCAAGAAAGGCTTTCGGGAGCATTGGAACAGTATCTTCTATGAATAGCAATGGAACAGAAATCAACACTAAAAAAGATCGTATGAGTAAAGCAAAGAACACATGGAGAGTTATTAGCATTATTATTTTCTGAGCACCATCTTTGTTTTATTTCAACATTCTGACGTTATGTAATATTTACAGAAATGGGGTGTTGGGGATATGCAATTAAAACCTCTCACCTTTACCCTTTCTGAGATTCTGAAAAAAAAAGCCATTTGTGATCAATTCGTGAGTGCTTTACATAGGTCATCTCTACTCTTATGGATCTCCCTCATGGCTATGTAGGAATAACATTAAGAAAAGTCATACAGTAACATTTCAGAAATATACTATAGAAAACTTTTTCAGGTTTATGTAACCTCTTATAATATGCTCCCTCCGTACTCAGTGACCTTTATAGAAAAGTGAAGTAATCATATAAACTCTATTAAAAAAACTCATTTTAACTCAATATTGGACTTTCTGCATGCCAAGGAAATATGGTATTCCTTTCTTTGGTTTCAGTTACATGTAGAGTAGTTAATTTCTTTAGGTTATCCAATTTTTAACAGCTTATGTCTAAATTCAGATTTTTTTTCATTTTCACATGTGTACATAAGGAATCCCACATGAGAGACATTTATAGCAAAAGACACTGCATACATTTTCCTGCCTCAAGAGCAATAGAAGATAAATACTGAAATTTCCTTTGTCTTTAATTTATCCTAGTACTGCCTGAGAGGGGATAGAGTGGCAGTTTCTATAGATCACTGAAATCTCTCTTTGGTCAATGTCAGGGAAGATCCAGGTATGCAACAATATCCAGTGTCACAGTCAGGTTGTGGACAACCAAATGTAGTAGCCAAAGCCAGAGTCCACAGTCACAAAACAGGAGTCAAAGGTCAGAGTACTAGAAGATCAGAAGTGGGAGAGAAACTAGAGATCAGAACCATAAATAGGGAAGCAAAGTCAGGCCAGGACAGGATAATGTGGTCACAGGCAGGAAACCAACTAGAGGTCATAAATCACAATTAAGATGTCTGGAGTCAAGTCATCTTGGGATGCCAGGGAATTCTGGACCCAGAGCTAAAGCTGAGTTGTTTGGACTTCTTTCTGTTCCTGCTGCTGGCATAAGTAGGACCAGTGGGCCAATCAGCTGCTCTGAGGATCCACCAATTGGACTTCAGGGATGGAGCTTCACACTGAGACTGGGTTTCATGGGTTCCCTGTAAGTCTTTGTCAGAATGCTGTTAGGTGAAGACTTGGAGTGTGGTTGCTCTTGTGAGCCCTGTTCATTTAGGTTTGAGATCCATGGGTCATGACAAAATGTTTCCATCAAGTGTCAAGATCATCCTCATGAGGAATTGCTCTAATGCCCTCCCTCCATCCCATGTCCTCAATTATAGACAAATAAGAAGGCAGACACCCATGAAAACTTCCTTTTAAAATGCCTAAATGAATATTAAATCAAAATATATTGGTGTTTGAAATGGAGTAGGTATATGAATGCCAGACAGCCTACTTGTCAGAATAGCCCCATATGGTTTGGAGCTTTTACTAGGCAACGTCACACAGATATTTTCATGTTAAAGTCATCTTACTCATTGTATATGGCCTTCAAAAGAAATCTCTAAAGCCGGTAGTACCCAAAGGAGAGGCTTTGTGTTTTCTTCAGTTGGGAAGCTAGCTATGTGTGAACAAAGATTTCACAAATATTTAATAAATATGTTAAGTTAGTCAGATGAATGCAGGAAGGGTGGATTACATTGTATGTTTTTGAAAAGAAAAGAGGGTTGACAAAACAGATGAAACAGCCCATTATAAATTAAGAAAGATTGTTAATATAATGTGTGGGCAAAATAATACCCCACAGCAATTTTAGCTCCAAGTTTTTACACATTTTTAGTGGGTAAAAAGTACCTTTTAATTGCAATTACTCTAAGTGAAATGTACATATATGACTAGTGGGGAGGAATGGGCTCTGGATGCAAATCTGCAAGTTGTCACAGCAGAGATTGCTTCTAGTATGATATTAATTACACCTAAAACCTCATGCAGTCTCCCTTTAATAAAGTATTCATATGACTGATGCTAGTAGACATTTCCTGGTTAATGTCCACAGTGTGACATTAGCACTCAGAATAGACCACTTAATTAAAAAAGAAGTGTGCAAAATAGGAGTCTGTTATATTACAAGACCTTACACTCATTCTATGATGTCTTTTCATTATGGTGTGCAGCGAACAAGTCAGTATGAGCATGTCTTCCCCTGGAGGGACAGGCCTCAAATCTACTAAATTGAATTTTAATAACATTCTACTGATATACATTTTACTGTTAAAGACATGGAACAGAATAGGATAGATCTGGTTTCTAAAGTCCAAAATTTTTGTCCATATTTGTATTATGCAATGCTCCGAGACTCCAGTCAGGAATAGGATCCCTTTCTGCGAGGTGCTGTGCAAATGCATATGAAGAAATGGTCCGTTGTCCAGAAGACCTTTTAAAATGTCTATGTAAATATATATACCATTATACATAATTTCATTATTTTGCCTCTTGATGTGCATCTTCCTCAAGTCAGAACTACAGTTTCTTTTCTGGGGTTGTAGTTATACCGATGTAAGCCCAGGGATCTGAAGGACTGCTTGACATGCAGCCAGCTGAAGTTGTTGAGTCGTGCAAGATAAGTAACTGTTGATATGTAAATACAGCTCATGGTGGGATGGGGAAGGAATCTGGGGTGTGGTTACATAAATCCAATTTAGCCAGGGCTGATGGAGGATCGGTTGTTAGAATGGAATGTATTATAACTAATTTGGGCACTTGTGGAGTCACAAATCATGCTACTCCTAAATGTGGGAACTGTAAAATATGATACCAGTGCTTGCAGGAGAGACACCATCATTGTAAGAGGTCTCAGATGAACAAGCCTCCCCCTTTCAGACTTGAGTGAACTGAGTTGAGGGAAAGAGCTTGAGCCAGCTTGCTTCATGCCTGCCGGGTGTGAGCTGTAAGACTGGTTCAACCTGCATCTTTCCCGCTTGTTTTAAGGATAGACCTAAAGCAGACTCCATCAGGAGTCTTTTTGCTAGTCCAGTAGAAGCTGGAATCTTTTGTCAGCCTAGATGGTGGCTAAAGAATTGAAATCACTAAGAGCTGAAGTCACTGGCTTGGCCTGGAGCCAGACCCATTGCAGCCAGCAAGATTGCTGGCAGGAGCGACCAGCAGATGGCCAGTAGGAGCGGCGGTAGGCAGCTGGCGGGATTTACTGGCGGCAGGAGGCCAGCGGAGCGGCTGGCAGGAACAACTAACAGGCAGCCAGTGGAGTGGCTGGTGGGAACGACCGGCGGGCAGCACAAGCAGACCACGGGAGCAGCACAAAGGTGGCATGGCCTCAGGCTCAATGAGTGGAGTCATCAGGGTGATATGTCAGGGTCTGCACTGACTGGACAGAGCTGTAAGTGGGGCATTTGAAGTGGAGTATGGAGGAAGTTTGAGTAAATGAATGGAACCTTTACATTGTTGGACTAGTGAGCCTGAGGGGCAAAGGACATTGCTCAATCCATTTGGGCTGGGACAGTTACTCGTGGGGGGTTAGGAACTATTTGTGGTATTTTTCCGAGCTAATGCCATGTAACTTCTCTCCCTCTTTCATTAAAAGTTTCTTTTCTATTATGTCTACACTGTCAGCTTCTTGCGTAAGAACTCCTTTGCGGAAGAGTTCTTGTGCAAAAACTCTTCCACAAGAGAGTGTCTACGCTGCCATGTGCTTTTGCGCAAGAGCATCCATGTCAGTGTAGATGATCTCTTGCGCAAGAAAGCTCTGATGGCCATTTTAACCATAGGAGCTTCTTGCGCAAGAAATTCATGTTGCCTGTCTACACTGCCCTCTTCTGGAAGAGCTCTTGCGCAAGAGGGCTTATTCCTCGTAGGGAGAGGAATAACTCTTCCGGAAGAAGTCCTGTTTTACAATGATATACTGTAAATTTACTTTTGGAAGAATGCTCGTGCAGTGTAGACAGCCAGCAAGTTTTTGTGGAAGAAAACGCTCATGTCAGTGAAGACGTAGCCCCTGACTCTGTACTTGTGAGTGGGGAAGCATTGCCTCTCAGAAGCGCGCAAGTGTGTGTGAAGTTCCCAGACTACTGGGTGGGGGCTCGAGCTGGATCTGTGTGAGATGGATGAAAAGGGACCTCTAGATATTGAACCTGGCCCTGGCTGCTGCTGGCACTATCTGGCATAAGGGTTACACCACAAAGGACAGAAGTTGTACAAAAGTTAGCTACTATACATTTGCACATACATTGGGCTCACATATATCATGAGATAATATTTCTTACGAAAATTTTACCTTTACACTGGATTAATTTCAGGTGATGTTTAGCACTGGCGTGAGATCAGTTTTTCCCAAACTGATTTCCCAATTGTTGTAGTAAGAGAGTTATTAATTGAATTTATTCACTAGTTCTTCTATTTGTCTTTTCATTCTGTATTTGTACGGCTCTTAAAGTGTATTGGGGCCTGACCCCACAGAAGGCCTCCTAGGCACTAAGGTAATACAGTAGTAGTAATAGCATTTTTGATGTTTAAAAATAAATCTGGGATGGTTGGATCTCATCTGCTTTCCTCGTTTTGTAATTATACTTAACAAATGTGAGTGTAACACACTATCACTGGGATGAATAAGTGGGGAATTCTAATCAGGCAGGATTTCGCACCCACTTGGCTCAGTTGTAAGCCGTCCCAATCTTTGAACATTGCCGCCAGTTCTAAATTTTAAGCACAGGAATACTCTTTGTCGTCAGTTGATCTGCTTGTATGCTTAAAGCTGTTGTTCTCATACTTCCCATTCAGGGACCCATGTGAAGAAGATAGGGTGACACTTAGATAGAGAGCACTTGATTTAAAGTTTAAAGTTAAGCACTTGTGGGACCAGGACTTTGAATGAATACATGACATGTGAGATGGGGAGAATCAGGCCCACAATTACAGGCAGTCCCCGACTTACGTGGATCCGACTTATGTCGGATCCGCACTTACGAACGGGGCTTTCTCGCCCCAGAGCTTGCAGGCAGCAGTCCTGCCACCTCGACCTCCGGGGCGAGAAAAGCTGCTCCCGGTGCCCCTGGTCTGCTGGGGACCGTCTCCAGCAGACCAGGGGCACCGGGAGCAAAGCCGCAGCAGTGGCGGGTTCCTGCGCTTCTGAGGCTTTGCTCTGGCAAAGCCTCAGAGGTGCGGGACAGCGCCGCAGCTGCGGCTTTGCTCCCGGTGTCCCTGGTCTGCTGGGGAGGGGGGGCGCAGCTAGTGTGCCCCCCCAGCAGACCAGGCTTTTGTTGTGGACCCTGGGGCAGAGCTGCTGGGGCGCTGCTGGTTGGTCCCGCAGCGCCGCTCTGGGCACTACTGGACCAACCCAGCAGCACCCCAGCTGCTCTACCCCAGGCATCCCCAAGTCAGCCGCTGCTGAAACTGACCAGCGCTGACTACAGGAAGCCCGAGGCAGAGTTGCTCTGCCCCCGGCTTCCTGGAATCAGCCGCTGATCAGTTTCAGCAGCAGCTGACTTGGGGATGCCTGGGGTTCTTAAGTTGAATCTGTATGTAAGTCAGAACTGGCGGTCAGTTTCAGCAGCGGCTGAATCTGGACACCAGTTCCGACTTACATACAGATTCAACTTAAGAACAAACCTACAGTCCGTATCTTGTACGTAACCCGGGGACTGCCTGTATATGCAAAGGTAATGATGTACAAAAATTAGTCCTTTGACTGGCATTTTTATCATCAGGCCCTGATTTAAGTGACATCTAAACTGAAAATAGCAGTCTATCAAAATGGTGGATTGGAATTTTTAATTACTGCTTAATGAATAGTACTATAGTGATTGGTGCTCTATAAATAACTGAGAGAGATAAATAAGGACATGTTTTGCAACAATTCTAACTTAAAGCTACTAAAGTGTATGTAGGGTGACAAGTGTGGGAGGGAAAAACAGCATCTAATAATCAAGACATGTTGAAACTTGGCATACAGACTTGGCATACAGTGTCTCAAGCACGAGTAATATACTTTTCATAGGATTCCATCATAACCTAAGGGTTTAAGTGAAGAGGTTCACCAGGATTAGCCCCGGCAGGATGCCGCTGCTATATTTATGTGCACAGTTGCAGGCACTGGAGATTGCAGCTCTGGTTGGCCACAGGTTGCTGTTTTTGGCCAATGGAAGAAGAAGGAAGTGGCATGGACCAGGACAGTCTTCCTGCAGCTCCCATTGGCCAGGGACAGCAATCCATGGCCAATGGGAGCTGCGATCACCCACGGACTAGTCTTTTCCCACCCCAGTTTGTGCTGTCTGTTCTGTTGCGGGAACAACAGGAATGCATAGAATGTTTCAGAAATATCAGTAAGCACAATTTCATAGCAGTGCCATGGGATCGACAAAACTGCCGGGCCCCTTGGTAAGGTGTGTGTGTGTGTGGGGGGGTGCAATTCCATACTCCCAGAAGGGGAGGGACCTCATGAGGGCTGCGTTAAGGGGCAGTGCTGCATCAAAGAACAGATCTAACCTACTGAAAAATCAGTTTAGTGAGTGCTGCCTAAAGCATCTGAAGGATTTCTTTTATAAAACTTTTCAGACTGTCTCAGATAAGCATTATCTGGAATAACTAATAAATACATTCACTTACGGTAGGTCTACACAGCAGCATTATTTCAGAATAACTGATGTTATTCCAAAATAACAAAGTGCGCATCGATACTACAAGCCTTTATTTAGAAATAATGGTGAGCTGGAGTATGTCTTACTCCCACTCAAGGGACCCCTCATTTAATGAGGAATAAGGGAAGTCAAAGGAAGAGTATTCTTCCTTTGACTTCCTGCTGTGTAGACCGCGCCAAAAGCCAAATTAAGCTATTTCGACTTAAACTACACAATTGATATAGCTGAAGTTGCGTAGCTTAATTCAATGTTAACCCTGCTGTGTAGATGTACCCTTAGATCTGGAGGGTCAACACAAGGTTCTCTGCACCCCTTACATCCTATAGCAGCATAGATAGGGGACAGTGAAAATGGAGTCATGTGTGGGGTCATGATACCTTCAACCTGTGGTTCTATGACATAGACTTGGAAGGGAGGCTGTTGGAAGTGACTCAAAATCTTTCTCACATTTCCTGAATAGACATTTCCTTTGTGGCTTAGTGCTTATATTAAGGTGACTGTGTGTGTAAAAGAAGGGAGAGCAAGGGTAATAGTCTCTATTCTAGCCATGAAACCACCATGCTAGCTATTGTCTAGCATACCCAACCTGTGGGAGGGCATTCTGGGGTACAATAAAGACCAGGGAGGGGGCTCTGGCACCACCTGTCCTGCAACTTGGGATGTTTCACAAAGCTTGGCTGTTGTAGATCCCAACCAGGGCATGTAGGTCTCCATTTGTGTATAGTGTGACAGTTGGCTAATGAGATTTAACAGAAGGTAGATTTACTGGCCACTGGGTGAATAGTCTGCTTTTCCCTGAGTGACAAGGGCAGAGGCTGTTGCAGTGCAGCTGAGTCAGAAAGATACCTGGAGTCAATTTTGAACACACTTGAAGCAAGTGAGAGGGACAGGTTAATCAAAACACCCTCAGTCCATTAAGTACCTGCAGCAGCTGGTTTAAAAGGCTTCCCTTCAGAGAGGGTGGGGAGTGGGGAAGGACTGAGGTTAAGGAAGTGCGCTGTGGAAGAGCAGGAAGGACTTGCTCAGGTACCAGGAAGAAGGTACTGGGAGGTGTTATTTGGGGAAGTGGTAGTTAGGTGAGGTCAAAACTAGCACCTCCACTCATGGTTGACCTCAGCTAGATACATTGCAATGAAGACTGCATCGCCTCATCCCCATTAGGATTTTACAATTAAATCACTTATACCCCTGAATATACTTATCTCTTTTGGCACTGAAGACATGGACTAAGAGCTAGATTGTGATTGAGGCGCTGCTGTATGTAGGGGACAATGTGGCACTGCTACTCATGTGCAGACAGGTGGGGCTGACAGAATTGCAAGGCCCTTGAACAAAGTGGGGTGGGGGGTGGGGCTCAGGTGGAAGGGGTGAAGTTGGAGGCTAGCCTCCCCTTATCAGTCCTTCAGCACTACCCTGGAAGTTATTTAAAGGGCCTGGGGCACTGGCTGCTGCTGAATTGCTGGCCTCTGGGGTAACAGCCTCTTTTGAGCTCCCTCTAAACCACCGTCAGCAGACCTATATGCAGATTCTCATTGCGAACTTTGTTTCCCACTTCAGTTCAAGCTACCAGAAGAGATGGACCCAAAACAGAATCCCAAAACTGGACACCCTGGGAATGTGGAGGAGAGGGGTGTTTAAAATCCAGACCCAAACCCAGAATCCACTTTTATTACTAGGACCTATCTCTAAAGCTACTGTTCCTACCTGGAAGTGTAACACAAATGTACATGAGCTACTGAATGCAGTACATCCATTTGCTGTGGCTCAGTGTGGATGGAGCAGAAAACTTAGAATCAGTGCTCTGTCACTTCAAATCTGTACAATCATACCGGCTTCAACCAGTGCTGTGGGTGCACCCCTGAAAAGTCAGTCCATTAACTCCTTTCAGACTGTTTCCCTGTCAGCAAGGCAATACACACATGGCCCCACAGTACGCTAACATCTTTATGGCTGACTTAGAACAATATTTCCTCAGATCCCATCCCCTTTTACTCCTCCTTTACTTACGCTATATTGATGACATCTTTATGATCTGGACCCATGGCCAAGAAACACTGTACACATTCCACATAGACTTTAACAACCTACACCCCACCATCAATCTCAGCCTGTCCCATCCTACACAAGAGATCAATTTCCTGGACACCACAGTACAAATTACTAATGGTAAATTAAATACCACTCTCTACAGAAAACCCACTGATTCCTACAGTTACCTGCATGCCTCCAGCTCCCATCCAGGACATACCATATGATCCATCGTCTATAGCCAAGCCCTTAGGTACAACCGCATCTGCTCTAATCCCACCGACAGAGACCAGAAACTTCAGGATCTCTATCAAGCATTTGTAAATCTCAATTACCCACCGGGGGAAATTAAAAAATAAATTGAAAGAGCCAGATGAATACCCAGAAACCATCTACTTCAAGACAGGCCTAAGACAACTACCAATAGAACACCACTTGTCATCACCTATAGCTCCCAGCTTAAACCCCTCCAACGCATTATCAATAACCTACAACCTATACTGGAACAGGATTGACGTTTATTAGAGAATTTTTAGAGACAAACAATACATAAATTACAGTAGACACTTTTTGGAACAAGTATGGGTACATCCGGTAGCCGGTTTGGGTTACGGCGGTAGGGGAGACCCATAGTCTCCTCTAGACAACCACCTAACCTCAGGATTATTCTTACCAACAACCACAGGATATACTACACCAATACCAACCCTGGAACTTTCCCTTGCAACAAGCCCCGTTGCCAACTTTATCTGCATATTTATTCTGGTGACACCATTACTGGACCTAATCATGTCCGTTACAAGATCAAGAACACATATTCCTGTTCATCCAGAAACATAATTTATGCCATCATCTGCCAAGTGTCCTTCTGCTATGTATATTGGACAAACTCCTCAGACACTTCGCCAAAGAATTAATGCCCACAAATCAGACATCTTCACAAAGATAAACCAGTTTCTTTTCATTTCAACCAACCTGAGCATAGTCTTAATGACCTTACTCCATGTATCTTACTTCAAAGAGACTTTAACATCAGACTACAAAGGAAAACCTCAGAACTGTCATTCATACTTAAATGTGACACTTTAGGAATCATTAACAGAGATGCTAATTACCTTACCCATTACAAAGATAGCTTCCCCACTTATCACCCCAGTATCATTATTTCATAAATACTAGCCCTCCCCCTCACTCCCCTTCCGTTCTAAATCTGATTTGTCAGTTTTATAATGTGTTCAATTTTTTTCATTGTATTCCTTTGGTATACATGCCAATTCTCTTCCAGAATTTGCTCTGAGGAAGTGGGTCTGGCCCATGAAAGCTCATTACCTAATAAACCATCTTGTTAGTCTTTAAAGTGCTGCATAGTTCTTTCTTTTGTTTCAGCAAGATCAGACTAACACAGCTACATCTCTATTACTATTCAGCAAAGCAATACTTATTTACCTGACAATGGAGTCCTGAAACTTAAATTTGTGTATTAAATTAAGGCAATTTTAGATGCATAGGTGCTGTAGAAGTGTAAAGTATTATTAATGACTCAGGTAGTTTATCCTAACTCCTAATTTGCAAATATTAATGTATTATATTCAATATACTCCTGTCCTGCACCTAACACAAATATGTCCTGATCTATGACTAGAGCTCTTAACACTATAGTAAAAACAAAAAAATAGTATTCCTGAATGGGGCAGCATCACAACTGCATGAATAATTTCTGTTGTTGCCATTAGTTGAGAATCAAAGAATATATTGCTATTGCAGTAATATTCAATAAGAAAAGACAAAATGTAGCACAGTTTCTGAGGACCATATTTTCTCTCAAAAGATAATCCAAGTAAAAGTGAGAATTACAAATGTATTTTTGGAGGTGAAGTATCCTAGGCTATTGTTCTTAACAAAGCTATAGCATACTCTGCTGATACAATACACTGTTTTAGGGTTAAACGAGAAGATTTACCTAGCGTTGCTCAGGTCCTTAACTCAGATAATTTTGGGTTTTTTTATTTATATTTTTGTTCTGGGTGGAACTGGAGGATGAGGGGTCCAGTATGCAGGCTGCCCTGGGGAATGTGCTCTCTTACCACAGCAACCGGGGGCCAGGTGAGAAGTGCCTATCCAACTGCAGTGGGCGCAGCCATGGGAGGAGTGCATGTCCATTGGCTGGGAAACAGAAAGATACACAGACAAAACATCAAACGTATAATATTTGCTGCCTTGAGATAAGAAAAAGCCTTGATTTTTACAAAAATTAATATTGCATGTATTCCACTTATATTACAGTGAAGATATGCAATCTCAGATGATATGTCAGGAAAATAAATGTATTTCTAAACTTTTTTATGTTGTATAAGACAAGTTAGCACAGGGCTACTCAACATGTGGCCCACATGTGGCCTGTTTGTGGCCCATGGTGCAGTTTGGGTTTACACAGGACTCACTGCACGGCCTGCAGGTGGGAGCCAACACATAAAAGTAGTCAGCATAATGGTCTTCTGTTGATATGTGTTTTAGTAGTTAAATTCCTGGACTGTCATTGCTCATTAAAAGTGCAGTCATATGGGTAGAAATTGGGTAAATATTGAATTTTATTAATATCAGCAGAACTGACATAAATGGGGCCTGCATGTTGTGTAGTCTTGCCTTAATCTTTGTATTCATACCCGTCAGTGTGAAAGAAGCTATTTGCATATATATGCAACCACACTTAAGTTGCGGGCCTCAGCATATGCTGTGAGTATTGTTGTGGCCCACAGGGCTTCCAAAGTTGAGTAGCCCTGCTTTAGCACCACTAATCCCAAAAAGTCACTCCAGGAAGAAAGCAAATCAGTTCTTGTCAGTCAGAGAAAGAAGGTAGCTGAAAACCATACAAAACTCTCCTTTATTAGCATATTAATGCATACTAGATGTGATGAGTTAGAATCTCCCCTACCCCCGCCGCCTAGGATGCCACCTGATGCACGGGTATTTCACTGAGTCTCTACTGCTCCAACAGTCTTGATTCCCTTGGCCTGTTTTACTAAATTAGGCTATCCGGCCTCTTGCAGCACACACATGCTGTTTAATAGCTTGATAAAAAGTTCTGTGTTTCATCATTAAGCAGCCAGTCATACAGACATCTAGCACTTAGCTATTCTGCATTCTTCACAATAATAAGAACCTCTATAGATTAGAGTAGGAACACTTATCCATGGGTTATATTTTACTACAATAAGTAGCCTTATTGAAATCAGTGAAATTATTCCTGACAGCAAATTAAGCATGTGCCTACATGCTTGTCAGATTGAGGTCCCAAATCATTGTCCCAAATTCTTAAAGACTGATATAAAGATTAACGAACTAAGCATCAAAAATATTAGGAGGAGGGACTATGAAAATAGCATTCCTCACATTTTACCAAAAGGGGAAGAGAGAAGTTAAGATCACAATGTCATTAATTTGGGTAGTGAACCTGAAACACTCAAGGCCTGATTTATTTGGAGGGGAGCAACAGCTCTATCTTTCATTGGTGTCAAACAGAGTTTATTTGTGATTTGTCACACTGGAAATGTGAGGCAGAGTAGAGAACTTATTTCTTGACGAGACTCTCTTTAACTTCTAGTATTTGTGTAGAATCTGATAAATTATGTATTATATTTTAAATTACTAAAAAAAGTGATATTTCACAATTACAGTTACCTAATTCTGTTCTTTTTGAAATGGTTGAGAGTAAGAAAAATGAGTAAAGAATCTGCTATATGCTTTGAGTTGTAATTGAAGCTCTTGAATTAACTAAAATGCTCAGATACAGACTCCTGTATAGAGCAGAGTATTGGCTAACTAGTGTTAAATCGGAGTAATTCTACTGAAGTCAGTGGAATAACAGCAGTGTAAAACTGGAGCACGTGAAAAGAGAATTGCATCCTAATTATCTGCAAATCTGTTCTCCCACATCTGCATATCTGTTACACCACTGCTCTTCAGATGAACAACTGTGTTAGTGAACGGGATGAATGTATCAGGAACATGGCACCATCTCCCCCCCTCACTATAATAATGTACAGAGAACAACCATTATGTTTGGCTTCTATGCTCTTTTGTTTGGAAAAGATATGATATAGCTCATAGTTTTTGGCACAATCAGTCATTTTAGTGCTTAATTAAGCAGCTGTTGGGAATTAGGTATAAGAATAAAATCTAACAACTTAGGCCTACATAAACAAAGTTCTTTAGGTGTCTAAATCCTAATGCTATCAATGGGAGTTAGGCACCTAAATATATTTAAGTATCTGGACCTTAGTAACATTTTGACAGAATAAACCAAGCTCACTTATTCCTCAGATAATCCAGAAAATGAATTAGAAAATGAATGTGCAGAAGAAAGTTATAAATTAAGGACCTCATCTTACAACTCTTACTAGGTAAGTATTTATTCAGAGGTGAGCTGTTCTCCTTTAAGATTTTTAATCTATTAGAATAATAAACTATCCTAAAGCTATTGTCCCACCATTCTTATTTGAGAAAATATGAACTGAATGTAACTGATTATAGGTGTGGTTAACTCCTTCCCCCCCCCCCAAAAAAAAATTTCTGTCCGATTTCCTGAACACATTATTGAGAAATTAAATCTTGCATCCAGAGATGGAGGGAGTTGAAAAATGAAGTTTTGAAGTTTATAGTGTTTCCTGGATCACAGGAGAGCTTTCTCACAGAATGCCAAAAATTGTCCTTTCATCGGTTCATGTGTAAAGCATGAAATATTTCAGTGGCTAGTTTTTCATAGCTCTTTATACAATGGATGAGTAACTCAAGCTTTTATGATAATTTTCTTTAAAGAAATTACCAACCATTCCTAGGAAGCATCCTATAAAGTATTCATTCTATTTGTGTTCTTATAGCTCATATGCCATGGCAATCTGTGTTGTTTTTTTCTGCTGCTCACAAGATATAGAATAAAGCAGATAGTGAGCATTTCCCTCTGGGACCCTACCCTTAATGAATAAGAGAAGATACTTGAGAGATACATATTCCTTTTTCTTCACTAAGATGTTAAATTACATTATATTGGATCATGATTAAATCAGGAAAAGATGATATCTTTGGAACACCATTGTAAGTCATACTGGTATTAATCATCTCCAAGGTGATCTCAGTTACTATGGAAACTATGTTTGTTTGTGCTCCTAGCAGTGGCTGGTCCTGGAAGTTTGGCAGTCTCCACATAGTAATACAGCTGATTAGAAATGGTAAGTCTCTGTCATGAATTTTTCATTGCTGCTGTCAGAGTGAATCCATCCCTTACAAGAATAATTACTAATTAATAAATCCTATTCTATGTTCAGATGGGAAAGGCTCTGTGCTAAACCTGCCCCTTTGTAACCAGTTTCTTGAAACGCCTTCAGGTTATTTTTTTAAAGCAAAAAATGCCATCTTTAACTACACTTACTTTTTGAAAATATAAATCCTTTGCAACCCATTTTTCTAGTGACTTTTAGAAATGTTTATATAATATGAAAGGATGTTCTTGAATGGAAGCTCAACTTGAATCTTTCCCTTATATTTAATTCATTGCTATTCTCCAGCTTCCAAGAAAACTGTATGAATAAAAGACTGTGCTATGGTGTGACTAAGGCCATGTCTGCACTACAAATAAAACAAGCTCAGGACATCAGTTATAACACAGCTGTCCAATTTACCAGCTTCAGCATGGTTAAAATGTGTAACATTAGTGGAACTTGTCCATGTCTTTAGCCTGTTATGGGTTAAAATCTTGAACAGTCTGTGTTTGTACTTAGGTTCCATGCTATCAATGTGCTCATTCACTTTGGGTGTGTCTACACTGCACGGCTATTTCTGGATACCAGAGGTATCCTGAAATAGTTACCCCGTGTCTACATAAGCCTCCTGTTATTTCAAAATATTTTACAAAATAACGGGCGCGCTATTTTGCCATCCTGGTAAATATCATTGAACGAATGTGAATTGATGGCTCAAAATAGCGCATTACAGGCACTCCCCGGGTTATGTACAAGATAGGGACTGTAGGTTTGTTCTTAAGTTGAATCTGTATGTAAGTCGGAACTGGCGTCCAGATTCAGCCGCTACTGAAACTGACCGCCAGTTCTGACTTACATACAGAATCAACTTAAGAACCCCAAGCGTCCCCAAGTCAGCTGCTGCTGAAACTGATCAGCAGCTGATTCCAGGAAGCCCGGGGCAGAGCAACTTTGCCTCGGGCTTCCTGTAGTCAGCGCTGGTCAGTTTCAGCAGCGGCTAAATCAGGATGCCTGGGGCAGAGCAGCTGGGGTGCTGCTGGGTTGCTCCAGTAGTGCCGCTCCTCGGCACTACTGGACCAACCCAGCAGCACCCCATCTGCTCTGCCCCAGGCGTCCTGATTCAGCCGCTGCTGAAACTGACCAGCAGCGGCTGAATCAGGACCAGAGCAGCTGGGGTGCTCCTGGGTTGGACCAGTAGCGCCCAGAGCGGCGCTGCGGGACCAACCGGCAGCACCCCAGCTGCTCTGCCACAGGCGTCCAGAGAAAAGCCTAGTCTGCTGGGGGGGGGCGTACTAGCTGCGCCCCCCCCCACCCGAGCAGACCAGGAAGACACGGGCGGCGGACTGAGACGCACCGCGGTCCCGCCACCTGGGTCCTCCGCGGCTTTGCTCCCAGTCTCCCTGGTCTGCTGGAGACCAGCAGACCAGGGAGACGGGGAGCAAAGCCTCTGAGGACGCCGGCAGCGGGACAGCCGCGGGGCGTCTGGGCTGTCCCGCTGCCGGCTTCCCCCGCAGCTTTGCAAAGCCTCGGGGAAGCCGGCAGCGGAGCAGCCCAGGCGCACCTGGGGTGCCCCGCTGCCCGAGCCCCCCCCTCGGCTTTACAAAGCCGCGGGGAAGCCGGCAGCGGAGCAGTCCAGGCGTGCCTGGGCTGCCTCGCTGCCCGAGCCCCCCCGCGGCTTTGCAAAGCCGTGGGGGGGGGGGGGAGCTCGGGCAGCGAGGCAGCCCAGGCGCACCTGGACTGCTCCGCTGCCGGCTTCCCCGCGGCTTTGCAAAGCTGCCCGAGCCCCTCCGTGGCTTTGCTCTGCGTCTTCCTGGTCTGCAGACCAGGGAGACGCAGAGAAAGCCCCAGAGTACACGGGCGGCAGGACCGCAAGGTCCCGCAGTCCGTGTACTCTGGGGCAGCCCTGTTTGTATCTGCGGATCCGACGTAAGTCGGATCCGCGTAAGTCGGGGACTGCCTGTATTTTTAAATTTGGCTCAAGCTATTTTGAAATAGATTCAAAATAAGATACGTAATTTGTGTATCTTATTTCATTTTTAGGATGCTTTGTTGATGCACTCTGTGTTGTCAGTCAAGCCCCATCTATAATGAAAGGGTCTATGAAGCGTTAATTAATAAAATCCAGTTCAGACTAGTGACCGGTTTTATCCCCATCTTCTTTAGGAGCAAAGGAAAAAATCATATAACTTCCAGTAACCAACAGAAATACTATATAGTTTGGTTTAATAAAAAAAAATCAAAGCAGCACATGGTATGTAAAGTTTTACTATTGAGTAATGTTCTAGAAAAACTGAATGAGCTATTGAGAATGGATCTTTTTCAGAATTGGGCAGTGGCTAAGAGTGCATTTCATTTTCCTGTTTAAAAGGGATCTCTTTGTACAGATTGCTGCTTCACTTTCCTTTTCAGCAGAAGAGAGAAGGGCAAAGCTTATCAGTTCAATCTGGATCAACAGCTAAAATCTGGCTATTTTTCTAAAGCTTTTATACGCCTAGCATCCACCTTTTATTATTGTCTTACATTTGTATTATGATTGTACTTAGAGGCCCCTCTCAGTATTGGGTCTTGCCTGAGCTTGGTGAAATACAAATAGGCTTTGTCTACACTACACGTTTTTGGGGCAGAAAATATGCTAATGAGGTACTTGCCCGGGAGAGGTATAAGAATCTTGCACAAAATGGGATTTTTGCACAAAACGGAAGTGGCTGCACTGCTTCTTTTTGGTCAAAAACCCCTTGCGCAAAAAGAAATGGCAGAAAATATGCTAGTAAAGTCGTGACTAATGCTGAATCCCTCATTAGCATATTTTCTGCCGTAAAAATGTGTAGTGTAGACATAGCCATACACACAGACGTGCCCAATAAGACATGTATAAAACCTCTGCCCAGAAGAGCTTACAATCATCTCACATCCCTTCACTGCTCTTAAAAGACTTTTCTTTGTCAATCCTCTCCCCTCCCCTATAGAAGTCCTGCCACATCCATCACTTCACCTCTGTCCCTGACCCCACCCTCTTGTATCATGATTCATTTGAAGCCCAGATTTTGCAAGGAAGACAACAGTGTTCCTCATGGGCTCTGGTGTCTACCCACATTGAACTCTTTGCAAAATGAGGTCTTAGTGATGAGGTGTCATAAGGGAGTTGGAAACAATGTGAAAAGGAAGGAAGGGAGGGAGTTCGCAAGACATATGGGAAAGAAGAGTGAAAGAACAGGCTAGAAGATAGTAGTTGGACTAAAGAAGAAGTTGCATTTTTTTGTCTGGTCTCTGTTGTAGGAGAGTCATTTTATCCAAAACAAATATTCAGCTCCTCTGCAGTCCTAATTAATTAGTTTGCTTCTCCTTTGTAAACTTACAAAAGTGATACCTGAACAAAAATGTAAGGGAAAAAACCTTTGGAATAAAAGGAGTTAAAAGATTAAAGTGAAAGCAGGTTAATATTTAATTAGAGAGAACTGAAGGTAGTTTTGAAAGCACTTGTACTAACATTGAAATAAAAACACAGCAGTGCCAAAAAGATGGTGATGTTTTGCAAATTCAGGTGACTTATACAATGTTGATGACTCTTCGAAGTGCAGGTATATTTAATTTATGATTTGTAATATAACAATGTATTACTCTTATTACAAGAGTTCCAAGAGAAATAAAGTGAAAATAGGATTTGAATAGAGAGAGCTGCCTTAAACAGGTTTTTACTCACTCTGAAATGAGACACTAAAACATTAAAATAAGATTTTCAGAAAATTTTTACCATTATTTCATGGCTCTGCAAATAACCAAACAGAGAATAATAGTAAGATACAGAATTCATACACAATTTAGCTAGATAGAAGTTAATACAAAATAAGTTGATTATTGAATCTGTTAATGAGGATATGGACATGAATTTTTTACCACTGCTTCTAAAATGTCAGAATATTTGGAATGCTAGAATATGTCAAAAAAAATTACCATGCACACCATTGAAAAAAATCAGGTTGACTGCCCTATCATCACAGAAAGATCAAAATGCCCAAAGATAGTCTAGAGATATGCAAAATGATGCATGAAGAATGGGAGCAGTGGTGGAGAAATAATGGAATGATCTGAAAAAACATAAGTGCCACCAGTGAACAAGGTTTGGAAACCAAACTGAAAATTTAGCTTCTGTGTATATTCTGGAAATTTGAATGAAATTACAGTTAAAGACAAATATCTCTTACCAAAAATAGATGATGTTCTGGCATTTCCAAAAGAACAGCAAAATAGAGTAGTCCTTCTAATATATCAGCAGAGAAGGATGATCTCAGCCATCAGTCTAAAACACACATTGAGGGTATGTCTACACTGTAGCAAAAAAAAAAAAAAAAAATCAGTGACCATGAATCTCAGAGGTTGGATCAGCTGATTTAGGCTGGCTGGGGTTGGGCTGTGGTGCTAGTCAGGGTAGCTGGTCAGATATGGGCTGGAGCAGACTCTGAGAACCTGTGAGGGAGGGGGAAGCATTTTACAGCTTGGATTCCAGCCTGAATCCAAACATCTGTATTTCTATTTTGAGCCCCACAGCCCAATCTGAATCTGCTGATCTGGTCTTTGGGACTCTGCCATGGGTCTTTTATTGCAGAGTAGACATACCCAGAGAGAGACATTGCCTTTTCAAATTCAACATAATGCCATTTGTTTTATGCCATTGAAATGGTTCACCCTTGATGAGACCTGTGATCTGTGCATCTAAACTTCTACTGATAAACAACCAAGTGTATTAAGTTCCACTGGCTGTAGTGAACTAAACCCTGTGTGTGTGATCTAACTGCTGCAAGCACAAAGCACAATAAGCCGCACTGTTAGCATGAGTTACACCACTCTGTACAAGCTTCTTTCAGAATTTATGGGCAGATTTTTTAACATTTAGTTACCACAAACAAAAAAACCTGAAACCACCAAATTCATGTGTCGGATAAACCCAAAGCTAAAATCCCAGGATCACTGCAAGTTGGAATGCTAGAAGTGCTTGGCACAGATTTTTCCTAGAAATAAATTAGGTGAGGGGGTTATTTCTCTATTTATGTACTCCATAAAGGATTGTTTAAGAGGCAAAGAAGCATAAGGAGAAGTACAGCTTCAGTCGAATTTTCCTAAATGTTTTATATTGTTCCATGAAACTTTATTAATAGTATTGGTTCCAGATCAGACATCTAGGGTCAAAGTAAAGCCATGTAACACTTGTACAATTAAAGTGTCCTTTACAAAGTCCATGAAAGAGGCTCCCAGGTGCTATGGTAATACCAATAATAAATAAGAATAAACTGTTTGTGCCTGTAAATCAAGTTTCCTTCATTCCAGTCTTTATGTCTGACTCACTGCTAATTATTTTTGCTTTTGTGTACTTGCACCCAGATCTTGCAAGGGAAATCCTCTGGAAACAAAGACTATAACATTGAAGTAATATGTAGCCATAGATGTGCATACTGACCCCTATCTCAGAGGTGTTGACCAGAACCAATAAATAGAAGCCAGTTCCTTTCCCACACTTAATTTATATCAGAGATGCATTATGAGCTTTGATGCTTCCTCCTATGTAATAGTCACTACAAAGACCATTGCAGACAAAAGGTAATCTTTCATAATTATAATCTTCCTCTTTCTTTTCACATTAAAATAGACTTTCTATCAAAATGGGTTTGATTTAATCTGCATTCCATAATTATATGGATTAGTTTTGTCCAAAAAGCAAGAACAGTAAAGGCAGCAGAAATGCCAACATTCCTAATCTATTCCTAACTGGATATGAATCTACTCTATATTCTTATATATTATATATCAATCAAAATATATGTAATTTAAATTAAGCCTTTCAATATGCTTAATTTGGGAACAAAAGGCATCCTCATATTCAATCAAGTGAACTTTTCAGTGCCAGTTCAGTCTACCTCTAACAGTATACATCAAAGAAATGCCAAAGATTTACATCATTATTGCAATGTGGTTTATAGTCACTTTAAATTTAGATACAGTATATGAGTCAAACATGTAGATGTGATCGTCAGAATTAACATCCTTAGTCACATTGAGCATGCCATAAATCAAAACAAACATTAAAAGAAAAAAATCATTAAGATTTTAGACAAAAATGCCACACAAGACGAATTAGGGTATGTCTACACTACCCCGCTAGTTCGAACTAGCGGGGTAATGTAGGCATACCGCAATTGCAAATGAAGCCCGGGATTTGAATTTCCCGGGCTTCATTTGCATAAGCGGGGCGCCTCCATTTTTAAATCCCCGTTCGTTCGAACCCTGTGCCGCGCGGCTACACGCGGCACGAACTAGGTAGTTCGAACTAGGCTTCCTAGTTCGAACTACCATTACTCCTCGTGGAACTACCTAGTTCGAACTACCTAGTTCGTGCCGCGTGTAGCCGCACGGCACGGGGTTCGAACGAGCGGGGATTTAAAAATGGAGGCGCCCCGCTTATGCAAATGAAGCCCGGGAAATTCAAATCCCGGGCTTCATTTGCAATTGCGGTATGCCTACATTACCCCGCTAGTTCGAACTAGCGGGGTAGTGTAGACATACCCAGAGGGATTTGGGTTACTTGCCCCGACTGCCGTATTTTATATATGTGTTCAGGAAAATACTTTCAGAGATTCAAAACTCATTTAAGAGGATATCCTTAGCCATCAAAAATGAAACAGAGTATTACATGAATAATGATGAGGCTGAAATTAGCCCTTGTTCCTCAAAGGAGTATTAACCTGGTTTATTTCAGGGATGGTTACTGAAGAAAGAAGGCTTTCCTATTAAAAGCACAGGTTGGACTTTCCAAAACCAGGACTTCATTGTCCAGCAAGAAAGTCGACAGTGTTCTTTGTGGGCTCTGGTCTCTACCCACGTTGAACAGTGGGGAGAGAAGGTGGTCTGGGCAGCCGGTAGCAGGGGACCGCCTCTGGTCCAGCAAATTCCCTCATTTAGGACTGGTCAGGTTCTGAGGGTGCCGGATCAGAGAGGTACAACCTGTATTTACCAAAATCAAGATGACCTGCAAAGTCAGAATGGACAGCCACCAGAGAGCAGTCCTGTTGGGATTCTGGGAAAAGTGGGCAAGCCACCAGAGTGTGATGGAAGATAGGCATGTTAGCTCCAGATTAAAGGCCCTTTTCCCTGTGAGCTGACAAAGAGTTATGTCAGGTCAACTAGGGACCTCGGAGTCTAATTAAGGGCTGGCAGTGGCCTTTAAAAATCCCTCTTCTGGTAGAAGAGGTGAGAGAAATTGCAGAAAGGTTAATGGCAGCAAGGAGAAAAGACTTATCTGAAGTGGAAGGGTGCTCTCCTCCTTTTTGAGGAAACAACCTAGCTAAAAGATTGTTTGGGTAAATACTAACACCCAGCAGACTGTGCAATGCAATAACACCCCAGATGGGGCAGGGAAAGGTTTTCCCTTCCTGTGTTACAAGTTTGTTTCTTTTTTTCTTTCTTTCTTTTTTTTATTTGATTGAAGAGAACTGCTTGGCCTCCTCAGGAGGCCCACCTTGTAAATATTGGAAAATAAACCTCAAGGAATGAATTAAAAAGCTCTCTGGCATGAGATTGATTTACTCCAGCCATCCAACCCATCACCAGAGGGGGAAACACTGAGCGAAGCAAGACAAAATACATGCCTTACCACACTCCATATAAAAGCGAGAAGGAGTCCTGTGGCACCTTATAGACTAACAGATGTATTGGAGCATGAGCTTTCATGAGCAAAGACCCACTTCATCAGATGCATGTAGTAGAAATTCCCAGAGGCAGGTATAAATATGCAGGCCTGAATAAGGCTAGAGATAACGAGGTTAATTCAGTCAGGGAGGGTGATGCCCACTTCTAGCAGCTGATCTGGAAGTGTGAACACCAAGAGAGGAGAAATTGCTTTTGTAGTTGGCTAGCCATTCACAGTCTTTGTTTAATCCTAAAATGATGATGTCAAATTTGCAGATGAACTATAGCTCAGCAGTTTCTCTTTGAAGTCTGGTCTTGAAGTTTTTTGCTGCAGGATGGCTACCTTTAAATCTGCTACTGTGTGTCCAGGGAGATTGAAGTGTTCTCCTACAGGTTTTTGTATATTGACATTCCTAATATCTGATTTGTGTCCATTTATTCTAAATAATAAATTCTAAATGGACACAAATGATGATAATTGTTTTATTTTCTTTCACTGGTCCTTTTTTGTATCATTTTTTTCCCCCTAACCTTTTTGTTGCATTTTGTACTCACGTGAATGTTGCATATGACTCACTGGCAGTCCTGACAAATACTAGTAAGAGATCAATGATGAGGAGGTTAAGATTAATGCTAGGTTGGCCTTAGCTATGGAAATGAGGAGCAGAAGGTGATTTTCTGCATTAGTGTGGCAGGATATCTGCTGTGGCCTGTACTTGTGGTGGAACAGAGCTTTGTTTAGTGATAGAGCCAGTCCTCCCCACAGCATGAAGTGGGTTTTAAGGATAAAGTTGGAAAACTTAATGGGAAGAGGCAGTGTTTCTCAACCAGTGGTATGAGTACCCATAAGGGTACTCGAGAGATGTCTGGGTGTACATCAACATAACTGATGTTTGGAAAAAAATGAATTTTTATTTTAAGTGTCACAGTGCTTTATTATTTTTGTACTTTTTACACCCAAAAATTTCATCGCCCATGTGGCTATTATTAAGTTGTTTAAACAAATGTGTTGCAATGGTGGGGGGAAAATTGTGCCTGAAAACTGTAGGTACTGAGGGTACTTATATATATATATATTGGAAAAGAGGTACTTCATAAAAAAAAAAAGGTTGAGAAACACTGGGAAGAGGGATTTTGTTTGAAACATACCAGGCAGCCTAGGGATAGCAACTTTGCGTACGTGTGTATTGTGTGTTTTTAATACCTAGAAGATCTCTTATTGGCACAAAAATAACATGAGATTTGCTCTTCTTGCAGCATTTCCATCATCCAGGAATTGAAATAACATATAAACTTATCTTTTCAGATGTGGTGGTGGTGGTGGTGGTGGTGGTGGTGAAGGAAAGGGAGGAGGAGGAGAAATGAAAATTTAATCCCAAGTAAATAATAGCACTTTGAAGAAAATTTGAAATATTAAATCCTAGACATCTGTCTGCCATTTTTATTCCTTCTCTGGGCAAACAGACATCATTCAGGTATGTAGGCCACTGCTGAAAATATATTGGAATAAACTTCAGCCTTATAAAGCAACAATAAAAGGAAAGAGAGCTCCCTACTTTACTTGGCATGAGATGCTCACACTAGGATGTGTCTAATGAGGGTCTGACTTTTGATGTGGTTCACTTGACAGACAGTTCTTGCAGGCAGTTTGTGGTAATATGGAGCTAAGGGAGTAGTTATTTCAAACTGTACAATACATCTATGGAAGGATAGATTAAAGATTTAGCTAGCCTTAGGCACAACATAAAATTACAGCCTTCTCTTCCTATTCCTGCATTTGGAGGGTGGGGAGAATAGACGTGGTCTCTTTGGAGTTTTGTGAGACCTGCTTTGGAGGATTTATTTTACAGGACGCAATGTGTTACATTTTTGGCATACAATTTAAATAATTGGTCACATAAATATTGATTAACACCATTTACCTCAATTCTTGATCTTATTGTAAGTATTAGCCTGCGGATTTTTGATAGTTTCAGAGGGATAGCCATGTTACTCTGTATCTGCCACAACAACGAGGAGTTCTGTCGCACCTTAGAGACTAACAGATTTATCAGTAAATTATTAATAAATTGATTAGTCTCTAAGGTGCCGTAGGTCTCCTCATTGTTTTAGCCTAATCGTTGTCATATATAATATCTGCAATACCTTAAATCTGTATATTTCCGCTGTGGTATTGTAAATGGCTGTATCTTGGAAGATAGCATAATATCAATGGAGAGCTCTGCTTATACAGTAGCTGGTGTGCCTCTTCTAATACTAGCCCAGAGTACAGTATTACGTGGCTATGCAGTATACTCCCACGCTCACGCATGACATCAACCAGAGTGATACTAACGCTGACACATCATGTTGCCTCTGCTGGAGGCACCGACTTCAGAAATGCTTCCACAATTCTATGCTCTGTTAGGCTTACCACGCTTTATGTAGCGGGGAGACTGAGCTCTGCTTTGCACTAGCTGCTTTTTTAAAAAAATGACTGTGGGCAGTTCATGTTAATTAGCTTACATGGGTGTCAAGAGGGAGCTGTTGATTCAAAGAGAAATGGCATACCTCCACAGACATGCACGTCTAGTCAAGTGACCCAAAGACCCTAATTCATACTGACATTTTTTGCTAACCCTCTGGTAGAGTGGTGAAGGGATGCCCAGTGTTTATGACCTCATTCTCATTTACTCTGCAGTGTATTCCTGTTGTATGACTCTGTGATGGGGCTCCAAGACCCCACACTAAGCCCCAGGGGGTTTGTGCCCTGGCAGAAGGGCCGTGAAACCCATACCGGCCGTGTGCCAGCTGCACCCAAGCCGCGGCTCAGCTGGGTAGCGCCGCAGCTCAGCTGAGTGGAGGCGCGGCTCAGCTGGGTAGCGCCGTCGCTCAGCCAAGCGAAAGCGCGGCTCGGCTGGGTAGCGCCGCCGCTCAGCCGAGCGAAAGCGCGGCTCAGCTGGGAGAACGCGGCGGCGCCGCCGGAGAGGCGCTGAGGCCAGCCCTGACAGGGGGAAAGGCCAATCAACGGGGCGGACGGCGCAGGGGGCGGAGCGGACTCCGGTGCCCTGGCATGGTGGAGACTTTAAAAGCCGCCGGGCAGCGCAGGAAAGGGGGGAGCAGCCGACGGAGAGGCTAGACCCACCAGGAGAGACGCTGATGCACCCAGAGCTGTTGCCCTGCTGAGCCCCGACACCGCGGGTAAGGAACACGGAAGGGGGAAAGGAAGTAGTTCAGGGCAGGGCAGTGATGAAGCCCGTGGGCTGACGCATTTAGGGGCATACCCCCGTCAGCCGGACCCAGACTGGCAAGCAGTCTGAGTCCTTAGGGCCCTGGGCGGGGGCCCGTGAGTGAGGGCGGGCCCGGTCCCCCCTTTCTCCCCTTCCATGGGGGAGAGTGTGATCGACGAGGAGTGCCCTGCAATAAGGGGCTAGGGAGCCTGGAGTTTAAAGGGCTGGACGTCCCGGGACAAGCCCCAGGTGGGCAGAACTAGGGGTGTCGGACCCGCACCCCCTTACCCCTCTTTCTCCAGGATACAAGAGGTGGTAAGTTGGTTACAGGCTCCTTTAAACTGACAGAGCAGGGTAACATAGCCTCAGTGTAAATGAGAATCTGGTCCTATGCTACCTGGAAGGAATATAATATGTGTGATGATAATGACATCACAATACTTCCATGAATCATCTGGAGAACTGAAGCAATGGCTTGCTTTTTCTTTTAATTGGCTTTTCTATTACTAGATAATCTAGGCTCTGTTTTCTGTCCAAACCTTTTCACTAGTAATTAGCGGGTGGAAATAGCTGTCAAAAGTGAATATTTTCCTACAGTCCTTGAGAAGAAATAGGTAACAGGTAATTAGGGCTGGCATTTCTAATTACAATGCTAATTATATAAAAACCTTTTTGCCCCAAACAGCAAGCAACAATTCCTACTGCTTAATGGAAGTAAAGTTCTTACCAATCAACATTCTAGTGTAATATTCATTCATTTATGTAAAGGTCAAACAGTACATATTACCCACTGCCAGCTATTACCCACATGTTGCTTGAGTGGCAAAATCCATCCAACTTTATATGCTCCTGCCAGTTGCTTTTTTTTATTATTATTATTACTGCTTCAGCATGATGTAGCTTTTTGAATAAGACTGTTATGAGCAACAAACTAATACCAGAAGCAACAAATAGTTGCTGCCCACAGCAAAGCAAACTCTGATGATTCTTGCCTGTATGAGTCCCCCACAAAGCCCTTCCTGTTCTATATCATTCTATTATCATTTCCACAGCCTAAGCTTGGAAAACCATTTCCAGCTAATAATCCTCCCAGTCAAATATCATTCAAATGGAACACAAAGGAGATAAATAAAACCAATCACCATACTATAGAGATGCTCCCATGGCATGGAAAATTGAGTATTTATTCCTTCCTCTACAGATTTTTCCTATCTTCTCCTCATGCACTAGAAATTTGCCACGTTGCACTTTGTCTCCCATGTTGCATCTAAAGAAACTGGTAGCCCCGGTGACAGTCTGACCCAATATATGGCATACAGCAACATAACTAGCTCAATCAAAAGTTTGATCAGAAGAAAAAGAATCTTTAAGACTGCATACGAAAAGGCTAAAGGAGAAGTCAAACTTGTCCCACCAGAATGGTTTTCCAACTGCAGAAAACACTAAGTAGCTAGCTAAAAACACCATCTTTTTAGCACCACAGATGCTCAAATTGTGCCACGTCTAGGGAAGATGAGCAAGAAGTAATTTGCTCCTAAATACAGTGTAGGTGGTAAGCATTGCATAAAGCTAGCACTTGCTTTTTGGGTGAGCATTCCCATTACATATGAGCTGAGGCCATCCTCTTGTCTCACTCTTCACACCAGCCAGTGGAGCGGGACAAATGTGGAGGGGAGGACATTTCACCCTGCAAAAGGATGGTAGTGCTCCTAGTATGGTGTTTTACTCTATGGAAGCATAAGGCAGCATTCTGGTTAAGTGAGCCAGAAAGCCCCTTGAGGTTCCCACTGGAGCAAGGCCATTTGATGCAGCTGCAGTTTTGCCTCTAAGGAAATATCTTCACTGACATTCTGCTAGATAGAGTGTAGCTGCTCCTGAACAGCTCCTGCAGCAATCAGGTTCCACTGCTGGATGTTGGACAAGGGATGCTGTCCTTACCCTCTGGTTTCTGGCTGAGCTATGCCGAGAATGTAATCACCCACCTTCACATGTCATTTATTGATATCAAATCAGTTTTTGATTCAGGGGCCTGAACCCATGTTTGCTGGTCATGCTTTCAAGCTTTTCAGATTGATACAGATTGGAACTCCCTGGGTTACCCTCGGGACGTGATTGGTACTTAATGAAGGAGTTTGCCCGACCAGGAATGGTCAATTATGACCCCTCTGCTGCTGTCCTCTAGGCTCTCCACATGGCTTCCAAACCCCATTGCCAATCCTAGTGGGCTCACTGCCCTCAGCTTATGGACCGACTCTGCTTCCAGCCTCCCAGTCTGGCTCTAAGCCACTGGCCTTTCCACTGCTGGACTTTCAGTTGGCCTCCATGCTAGTGGCCAGAGCTCTCTGGTCCAGGGGCGCTTTGGTCCAGCAACATCCATGGTCCTGCTAGATATTGCTGGACCAGAGAGTCACAAACCAGAGCGATTCATTGTGTACCTGACACCGGTTAGTTAATCATAATACCACACAATAAATAATGAAGAAATGAAGTAATTGGCTGCACTGTGGTGCTGGATGCCTGAGGTCCTAGTCACATCTGTACCTGTATTCAGGAAGCCAAAATTCTTTCCTCCTTGGAAAACCAGTGCCCTGGAAGTATGCCTGCCTGATCAACAACCTGCTTTTGTTAGAAAACTGGCCAGCTCATTGCCTTCCTTCGCCTTTTCAAAACCTAGGGCACCTAGACCTGAGGTATTTCTGTTCTCAGACTTGATAAACCTTGCTATGGTGGATTTATTTTCTAGGTGCTTTCCTGCACTATAAAGGCTAAGCAAAACCCTGTGCCATCTATAATCCACCCCAAAAGCTGTCTCCTTAGATTGAAGCTTCAGGGGGTAGCCAAGTTAGTCTGTTACAGAAAAAAACAAAAGGTCTGATAGCACTTTATAGACTAAACAAAACATGTAGATGGTATCATGAGCTTTCGTGGGCATAGCCCACGTCTTCAGGCTGTGCCCAAGAAAGCTCATGATACCATCTACATGTTTTGTTAGTCTATAAAGTGCTACCAGACCATTTGTTGTTTTTTTCCTTAGATTGAGTGAGCCTGAGACTGTTAGGCATAGTTGCTAGAACTAGGGCTGCTGGGTGCTGCTGCACCTCATGGCTTGAAGTGTTTTCCATCATACGTGGTGTTTACACTTTGGTTCAATGGCTCTCGGCATCCCCACTATGCAAATTGTTCCAGCACCCCTTGTCTGAGGTTTTAGATTCAGATTTGAAATAATAGAATCAAAGAACTGGAAGGGACTTCAAGAAGTTGTCTAGTCCTCTTCCCCTCTATATGGCAGGACTAAGAATTAGCTAGAGTTCTAGACCATACCTGACAGGTGTTTATCTAACCTGCTCTTAAAAATCTCTAGCAATCGATACTCCACAACCTCCCTGCACAATTTATTCCTATGATTAACCACCCTTATAGCAAGCGTTTCCTAATGGCCAGTGTAAACCTCCCTTGCTGTAGTTTAAGCCCATCACTTCTTGTGCTATCCTCAGAAGGTAAGAAGAACAATTTTCTCCCTCCTCCTTGTAACAATCTTTTATGTACTTTGAAAATTGTTATCATGTTCCTTCTCAATCTTCTCTTTTCCAGACTAAACAAACCTATTTCTTTCAATCTTCCCTCATTGCTCGTGGACTTTCTCCAAATTACCCACATCTTTTCTGAAATGGGATGCCCAGTACTGGACACAATATTCCAGTTTGAGGCCTAATCAGCATAGAGTATAGCGAAATAATTATTTTGTGTGTCTTGGTTACAATGTTCCCCCAATACATCTCAGAATGATATTTGAGGTTGTGTGTTTTTTTGGCAACAGTGTTACACTGTAGACTTGTATTTAGCTTGTGTTTTACTACGATCCCTTTCTGAAGTAGTCCTTCTTAGGCAGTACCTTCCCATGTTGTGTATATATACAACTGATTGTTCCTACTTAAGTGGAGTACTTTGCATTTGTCTTCCACTGAACACAGGGGTTCAAACCCCAGCCCAGGCTCACTAGCTCAGAGAGGAACTGAGTACCATGTAACTTACTGAGGCTTTGAGCTGATATGTAAACCAAGGCCCTGGATGCTTATAAAAGAAGGTGTTTGTTGAGCTCTCCTTCTTGTGGAGCTTTCACTCTATGCCAGCCCTCACTAATCCCTTTTTTAACCCACAGTCTCTATGCCCTGTGCAGAAAACATCACTGCTGTTTTTCTCTCAGTCATTGCGGGGTGGGGATGGAAGCCATCTCACTTGTCCTGTACTTCAGAGCAGGCTTTCCCTCCATTCTTGGCTCTGGCACAGGAACAGCAGCTATTCCTAAGTAAAATAGAAACTGTGTTTTCTCAAACCTCTGGATGGGTTCATCTCTTCCCTGCCCTCTACCTTCTGATAGTTTTCCCTTCCATTTTTTTTAGCATTACTCTCAGGTGACGAGAAACACTCTTGTCATGCTCTCAAGCTGTGCTGCTGGTAAGCCAGAGATACGCTCCATCACAGTGTTCTTCCATCTTCCATCTAGGTTGGCTTTTTAGGCGCTTTGGTCATATTCTAGACATTCAGGTAAATTTCCCTATCTGATCATTGTTGTGGTTTTCAATTGTTATTGACAAAAAATGCTAGGGTGGGATGGGGCTCTGGCCACATGCTTCCAATATATTCATCTGTCTTAAGAGAATGTTATGGCTAATGTTCCCTCTAATCTTTTCTATCCACGTGCGTTCCCACTCACGTACAGAATTAATTTGTTATGTGCAGCAAGGCATGTGTGAATGTGCACCACAAATGGAATCAAAAAAGTGGTGGGCGTTCTGCTAATCAGCTAGGTGACATTTTAATCTCTTCTGAGAGTCTGCACAAGCGCTCAGCTTACAGGGAACAGTGGTTGTGACTAAGGAGATGTCTTTGAGGCTACCAATCAGGATAGCCTGAGCCAGTCAAGTCATTGAAGTGAATTGGTTATCTTTTCACACGCAATTAGAAAGAACTCAGCAATAAGAAAGCAAGCAAGCAAGCAAGAAAGAAAGAAAGCTATTGAAAAATAAATTACAGGTGTGTTTAATTCACTGGTGAACAATGCCCTGTTTTGTGTACACATATAACTAGTTTCTATGACAGCTCAAAAACAGACCCTTAAATGTTTTTTTTGGTTTGGTTTGGGGGTTTAGGGGTTTTGTTTTGTTTTCTTGGGCGGGGGGGTTGTTTGTTTATTTGTTTTTGTTACTTACACTGTATTAATGGTAACACAATTCTGTGATTCAAAGTTATGCCCTGTGCAGTTCATCTTTTCCTAGAATTATCTAGGCAGCAACACTGCATCTGTTATTCATCCTGCTAAAGGTAAAAATAGTTCTATATTTGTCACTAGTGTTTTAATCAACTGTGGAAAAAATGCACAGGGGTTATTAGATACACGGGGGTTTATTTAATTTTTCATCTGTGTGTGATGCATTCTGGGGTGCACTTGATCCATGGAAGTCCAGTCTTGTGGAGCTTGTGAACTCAGCATGTCAGCTGTGCCTCATTTACAGAGACTCTAGCAGTGATGGCAGAATGAGGCACAATCAGCTATTCTCTATAATTAAAAGATGAGGCAGATCCTGAGAAAAGCAAGCCAGCTAGGTGGGAGAAAGCAAAAAGGTAAGAACTGGCTCTGTCCATATGGTGAGGAGGATGGAATGGGGGAGAGGAGGAGGTGAGAATGAGTTGAGAGAAGTAGAAGGAATGATAGGAAAATAGATGGTAAGCAGGTAAGAAAAATGTGGATTCCCATTGCCCAAATTAACGCTGGAAATCGAATGCACTATACCAGTGTAGGGGATAATTTTTTCCTTGCCTGCGGGGTGCCCCTTCCAGTGTTTGCTTTGTGATGGCACTGTCTCTGTTGACGCTATAATGACTCAACTTACTTTTCAGTGAATCTTTTCCTCTTTGGAGTGACTGACTTCCAGGATTCGTGGCATCCATTCAAACAGGGCAAGTTTGCAGGGAGGTCTAAATGAAGAGGTTTTAGGGAGAGAATCAATTCTAAAAGAGCAGTAGTAAGTACAAGGAGTAGCTACGGGGAGAAGAAAATGGATAGGTGAGCAGGGTTGGTCCCTCACCTGCCTGTCTGCTAAAATCTGACTAACTCAGACCGAATGGGTAGCAGTGACAGCCTTAGGATGGTATAAACCTGTATAGACCTGGACACACACTGATATAAAGCATCAGGTTTGGCATGACAGGAGTTAAATTACTACTATTTCTACATATGCATATACTGTGGATATGCATATACTTTTCAACATATTATTTATATTGCCTGGAACAAGCAAATGTTGTTTTCTTCTTAGGAAGCTTTACAGCAGTTATATATGTCCTGTGTCAGCATTACTTGTGTAGGAGAGAAAACAGATGGTTTGTTCATACTGGAAAAGGCAAATAGCGGAGACTGCATTCTGTCATTTAAGATAATGCCTCCAGGCTTGAGTTACACAGGGCTCTCAAATGAACTGCTGTAAATTGAAGCATATCTTTCTATCCAAAAGTAAATGCAGTAATACAAACAAGTTTAAAGGGAAATGGGCACAGTGGTACAAGGGACTGGTAATTGTTCCTTATATTCCAGTAGAACACGGAAGACCCTAATGAGAGCAAGAGACCCTTTATACAAAGAACAGAAGATCCTTACCCTTTTTCAAGGTGCAAATGTAATTTTGACTCGCAGTATCTAAAAGTTTTATTGCCATTTCAGATTAATTCAATAGTCTATGTGAAATGAGATTATTCCAGTCTCATTGCTAATGGGCAGGGCTCTTCATCACCAAACTGACTTCTGGCTTTAATTTGGTGCCTTTTTTTAATAGTATCTGAATGACACAGGAATAACTCAGCATGGAGAACCAGCTGCTTTTGTAGCTGTGGGCGGTTTTCCCTCTATAGCATGGTTGAGGCATATTTATGGGATGTTTGGGAGGATCCTGCACTTCCGTGGAGTGAGGCTGTCATTCGAATATCTTTGACCTTAAAGTTACCTAAATATAAATGCATTTCAGTCTGTCATGTGGCAAAATGTTGGCCAAAGTGAATTTCATCGCTAGCTTTCTGAATATAAATAGCAAATGCAAATAATTCCTCATTTCAAACTTCTCTCTGTAATTTATTATTTCTTTAATGTGACAAGCATTAAGTTGGGTTTCTTCCCTCCTCTTTCTGAAGTACTTGGCATGTGATCAGCATTGTGACTTTTGACAAGACATTGAAGAGTCCTTCAAAGTCTCTTCCATTCAGTTTATACGTATTCTTTGACAGGACTTAATTAGTACAAAAATAGTATTAAAATATAGGTATTTATTTGTAGTTTCCTTCATCACATCATTACTCTTGTCTCCGTGAAAGGAATAAGGAAAATGCTTAACTTAGTTTAAGAAAAAGGAGGACGGGGGAGGTTGTCTTCATTTGTCCTGGGTGCATGTAGGTTGGGTTGGGTTGGCTGTTGGTTGGTTTTTGAAATGTCATTAACATTTTTCATTGAAATTTTCTGTTCCATTCTAGTAGATACCAATTTTCATTTAGGGCATATCTAGACTACACTAGACTTTTGAAAGAGGATATGCAAATTTTGTGGGAATTTGCATATCTTCTTTTGAGCTCACTTTCAAAAGCGGCACTTTTGAAAGTGAAAGTAATTAAGACACGGTTTTGTCGGCGAACCCTCCCGTTTGTCAACAAGCCACTTTTCCTTAAAAAATGAGGTTTACGTGGCTTGTCAACAAACGGGAGGGTTCGCGGACAAAACCACGTCTTAATTACTTTCACTTTCGAAAGTGCTGCTTTCTCAAGTGAGCTCGAAAGGAGATATGCGAATTCCCGCGGAATTTGCATATCCTCTTTCAAAAGTCTAGAGTAGTTTAGATACAGTCTCAGAGAGAAATTCATCTGTGGTAGAGCAGACTATGGCAGCTAACCTTATCTCACCATATAGAATCATAGAACTGAAAGGGACCCTGAGAGGTCATCGAGTCCGGTCCGCTGCCTTCACAGCAGGACCAAGCACTATCTAGATCATCCCTGACAGATGTCTGTCTAACCTGCTCTTAAATATCTTCAGTGATGGAGAATGCACAAGCTCCTTAGGCAATTTATTCCAGTGTTTAATTACCCTGACAGGAAGTTTTTCCTAATATCCAACCTAAACCTCCCTTGCTGAAATTTAAGCCCATTGCTTCTCATCCTGTCATCAGAAGTTAAAGGGGAATACTTTTTCCCCCTCCTCATTGTAACAACATTTTAGATACTATAAGCTTTGTATCGGATATTGACTGGTGGAGTCCTTGTAGAGGCCTGGACCTGCAACACCTGTGTGTTCAGGAAGTGATCTTTGGCATAGAAAATCACTGTCTGGATAGACTAAAAAGGGGGCTATGGATCTGTATTTATGTGGATCCTTTGGCTTCAGAACCTCTCACAACCAGTGTGAAGGGGCTACGCAATTTAAAGAGTATAGGAGACTGTGGGATTCCTGGCTCAGCTGGCTGTGACTTGAAGTCCTGAATTAATCTCATTGCAGCACTTCATCAGATCTTAAATACTTGTGCTTTGTGTGAATGAATATCACGCTTAAAGGAAAGCTCTATACACTTATATTCTTTATTTATTCATGTTCAATTTTTAAACAATACAACCACTTTTGTTTTCTGTAATGCAATTATACACTGCAAAATGACTATATGGGATATAATCTATGTTTACAACAAACCTATATTTAATTTAAGGTGAAAATAACTCTCATGCAGTGTTAAACCTGGAACTTAAACTGAGAGAATAGTGGACTTTTTCTCTTGCAAATATTCGAGTTTGAAAATGAATTTCAGTTAGACCATGTGCATGATCCATTCACATTTGTTTGTCAAAATAATTATGTTCTACTAGCATTAGCATTTGTGGGAAATGAATTTTGAGCTTAAAAGCAAAATTTGAATTGACAATATTTATCTTTGATTATAACAATCAAAATCACAAATTCATCCTGTGTGTGTGTGTTATTTTCATACTTATTTGATTAGGTGACAGAAAAAATACCCCATGATTTATGTAACTAACTCTCTGACTTCTGAAGTTTGTATATCAAAAGTTCAAAATCAACTGTTCATTAAAGGTAAAATCTTTGAATGTCTGAAATGAATAGTTTTGCCAGTGACTTCAATGGGGACAGAAATTTACCTCTAGTATTGACGTTGGAGGAAATTTGCAATGAAAACTTCATATACATCTACATATCCAACTCAGTATGGTTGTTCTTATGTTCTTAAAACTCATATATATGCCTAGAAATGCATGCTAATATCAGTCTCTGATCATCTACTAACAGGAGAATAATATGAAAAGAAAGTTAGTCTCATATAGCTGCAGATAGTTTGGACTTTGGCGTTTCAATGTACACTTAAATGAGTTTATCTTACACTTAAAATAAAGCACTGGTTAACGTTATAAGGAGTGGAATGGTCATACAAAAATATTAATCTGAGTGCTACACTTACTGTGCACTCCAAATGAATATTTTGATATGGTCCTTCCGATCCTTATGCATTCCAAATACAATCTACAGATTAAAAATACCCCCATTTATACAGAGGAAAAGTTATCAATGTCATTGCAAATAGACAGATGAGAAATATTTCATAGGTTCTATATCATCAAAATATAAGAGAAAATGATTTTCAGTGAAACATACAGGACATCTTTACCCAAAATCTCATGCTTCATTTGCATAATTGCTTCCAATTACTTTTTCAGAAGAGATTTAAAAAAACAACAACAAAAAACAGTCTAGATGGGGTTCTTTTGGGGGAAAAAACCCCTTTTTTTCAAAATAACTTTGTAAATCTCATTTTTTTTCAGGAATAAGGGTTTTTTTGAAAGGTTTTTTTTTTTTCAAAAGAACCCCATCTAGACTGCACGCTTTTTTTTTTAAAGGTCTTCTGAAAAAGCAATTGGAAGCGATTATGCAAATGAAGTGAAAGATTTGTAAATCAGCGCATTATTTGTATTTTTTATTTCCCTCATATGCATTTCTCTTTTGAAAGAGGAATATAGTCTAGATGCACCCTAAGATATTCTCTGTCTTATTCTCTATCCCTTTTCTAATGATTCCTAACGCTTCATTTGCTTTTTAGACTGCCAATGTGCATTGATTGATGTTTTCAGAGAACTATCCACAAGACTCCAAGATCTCTCTGTTGAGTAGCTGTAGCTAAATTATTCCCCATCATATTGTATGTATAGTTGGGATTATTTTTCCCAATGTGCATTACTTTACATTTATCAACATTAAAGTTCATTTACCATTTTGTTGCCCAGTCACTTAGTTTTGTGAGAAGCTCTTAACAGTCTGCTTTAGTCTTAACTATCTTGAACAGTTTAGTATCATCTGCAAATTTTGCCACCTCAGTGTTCACTCCTTTCTCCAGACTATTTATAAATAGGTTGAATAGGATTGGTTCCAGTAAGGACCCTTGGGGGACATCAGTAGTTACTTCTCTCCACTCAGAAAAATTACCATTTATTCCTACTCTTTTGTTTCCTGTCTTTTAACCATTTATCAATCCATGAAGGGACCTTCCCTCTTATCCCATGATAATTTACTTTACTTAAGAGCCTTTGGTGAAGGATCTTGTCAAAGGCTTTCTGGAAATCTTAGTACACTATATCCACTGGATCCCCCTTTTCCACATGTTTGTTTATCTCTTCAAAGAACTCTAGTATATTAATAAGGCATGATTTCCCCTTTTCCAAAGCCATGTTGTCTTTTCCCCAACAAAGTATGTTCATCTATTTGTCTGACAATTTTATTTTATAACTATAGTTTCAACTAATTTGCCCGGGATTGATGTTAGACTTGCTGGTCTGTAATTGCCAGGATCACCTCTAGAACCCTTTTAAAATATTGTCCTAGCTATCTTCAAGTCATTAGATATAGAAGCTGATTTAAAGGATAGGTTACAAATCACAGTTACTAGTTCTGCAATTTCAAATTTGAGTTCTTTCAGAACTCTTGGGTGAATACCATCTGGTTCTGGTGACTTGTTGCTATTAAAGTTTGCTCCAAAACCTCCTCTAATGACACTTCAGTCTGATACAATTCCTCAGATTTGCCACCTAAAAAGAATGGCTCAGGTTTGGGAATCTCCCTAACATCCTTAGCCATGAAGACCGAAGCAAAGAATTCATTTAGTTTCTCCGTAATTACTTTATCATCTTTGAGTGGTCCTTTAGCATCTTGATTGTCCAGGGGTCCTATTGGTGGCTTAGCAGGATTCCTGGTTCTGATGTACTTAAAAAAACATTTTGCTATTAGTTTTTGAGTCTTTGGCTAGTTGTCCTTCAAACTCCTTTTTGGCTTTTCTTATTATAGTTTTACACTTAATTTGGCAAAGTTTATGGTCCTTTTTATTTTCCTCATTAGGATTTCACTTCCACTTTTTAAATGATGCCTTTTTATCTCTCACTGCTTCTTTTACTTGGTTGTTAAGCCACAGTGGCAGTTTTTGGTTCTTTTAGGCTGCGTCTAGATTAGCATGATTTTCCGGAAATGCTTTTAACGGAAAAGTTTTTCGTTAAAAGCATTTTCGGAACAGAGCATCTAGATTGGCACGGACGCTTTTGCCGCAAAAGCACTTTTTGCGGAAAAGTGTCCGTGTCAATCTAGACGCGCTTTTCTGCAAAAAAGCCCCGATCGCGATTTTCGCAATCGGGGCTTTTTTGCAGAAAACAAATCTGAGCTGTCTACACTGGCCCTTTTGCACAAAAGCTTTGCGCAAAAGGGACTTTTGCCTGAATGGGAGCAGAATAGTATTTCCGCAAGAAGCACTGATTTCTTACAGTAGGAAGTCAGTGCTTTTGCGGAAATTCAAGTGGCCAGTGTAGACAGCTAGCAAGTTTTTCCGGAAAAGCGTCTGATTTTTCCAGAAAAACTGGCCAGTCTAGACACAGCCTTACTGTGTTTTTAAATTTGAGGTACACATTTAAGTTGGGCCTCCATTATGGTGTCTTTGAAGAGTTTCCATGCAGCTTGCAGGAATTTTACTTTTGTCACTGTACCTTTTAATTTCTGTTTAACTAACCTTCTCATTTTAGTGTAGTTCCCCTTTCTGAAATTAAATGCCACAGTGTTGGGCTGCTGAGGTATTTTTCCCATCACGGGGATGTTAAATTTTATTACATTATGGTCACTATTTCCAAGCGGTCCAGTTATATTTATCTCTTGGACCAGATCCTGCACTCCAGTTAGGACTAAATCATGAATTGCATTTTTTCTTGTGGGTTCCAGAACCAGCTACTGCAAGAAGCAGTCATTTAAGGTATCAAGAAATTTTATCTCTGCATCCTGTCCTGAGGTGATGTGTACCCAGTCAATATGGGGATAGTTGAAATCCCCCACTATTATTGAGTTTTTTTAAATTTTGATAGCCTCTCTAATCTCCCTTAGCATTTCATAGTCACTATCCTGGACAGGTAGTTGATAATATATCCCTACTACTATATCCTTATTATCAGAGCATAGAATTACTATCCATAGATATTCTACGGAAAATTTTGGTTCATTTAAGATTTTTACTTCATTTGATTTTACATTTTCTTTCACGTATATTGCCACTCCCTCACCAGCATGACCTGCTCTGTCCTTCTGATATATTTTATACCCTGGTATGACTGTGTCCCATTGACTGCCCTCATTCCACTAAGTTTCTGTGATGCCAATTGTATCAATATCCTCCTTTAATATGAGGCATTCTAGTTCACTCATATTATTTAGACTTCTAGCATTTGTGTATAAACACTTTAAAAATTTGTCACTATTTATCTGTCTGCCATTTCCTGATGTGTTGAACTCTTTTTCATTTGATTGTTTCTAGCTGATCTTACCCATACTGTATCGTCTTTCATCCTCACCTCCTGACTAAAACATCAAGAGCCTCCATCAATAGACCCTCCCCTAAGAGACATTTTTGTTTTAAACTATCATATGAATTTCTGCTGCGAAAGAAGTGAGGAAAAAATGTGTGTGGTACTAAAGAAAGCATCCTATTTACCGATTTTGTTAGTGAGTTAATTTGCTTTTACCTGGAAAATTGAAAATCCCTCAAGAAAAATTCCATTAGGAGGTAACAGCTGATTTGCCTCTCTATGCAAGGGGAAAAAAGATTGTTTAGCAGCAGATGTCTTGCATGTATGAAAGAAAAAATGTAGCACAAGAATGAAAATAACTCTTGATTCTAAGTTAGATTATCTGCTTTTTACAATAAGTGAATTACTATTTAGTTATTTAAACTACCCAGTCAGTTATCTGGTTTGTGTCTAAGGAATTAAGATTGGACATGCTGAGGGTGAATAATTCTAACTAAACCTTATTAAGTTAGTTTCTAATAACATATATATTTACTTTTTAGATAACTTCAGACTCATAACAGATTCCAAATTACAAACTGACAAATTATTTTATTCAGATGTAATTCATCTACTGTACCGCGGTTTCATTTCAGCCTATACAACTGACAGCTCAAATCCTTACATTATTTTAATCACCAGTGCCACTCTCAGAGAATCCCAGAACCACAGCAATGTAGGAAGAGAAGGGGCCATGAGAGATTGTTTAGTTCCAGCCCCTGTGCTAAAACAGCGCCAGGTGGACATCCCTGACAACTGTTCTTTAAAAAAAAAAAAAAAAAGTGGGGATTCCGCAACCTCATTTGGAAGTCTATTCTAGTGCTTAATTATCTTTAGAATTAGAAAACTTTTCCTAATACGTAACCTAAATCTCCCTTGCTGAAGATTACTTCTTGTCCTACCTTCTGAGGACATGGAGAACAATTTTTCACCATCCTCTTTAGAACAACCCATAACATGTTTGAAGATTATTACCAGGTCCCCAACCTGTCCTCTTTTCTCAAGGCTCAACAAAGCTAGTTTTTTGGGTTTTTTTAATCTTTCTTCATAGGTAAGGTTTTATTTTATGATTGTTGTAGAGCCTTCCCTGTATTTGAGTCACCACCCAAGTTTCACTTCCTGAAGGCCAAAAACCAGTGTCTGTCCTCTTGTTTCTCGGCATAAAACATGGAATTCTATCTTGTTGCTACATTATGGGACAGATATTTAATAAGGGCAATTTTTTTTTACAGTCTGTAGTACTCCGAAACAACAGCAGAATGCAGAAAACTTCTGCCTTCTTAGAACAGATTAATCTCAATCTTGGAGTCTAGTGCAGAATCCCCTTTATGTTTAGTAACATTCTCTAGCTAAGATAAAATTAGAACACTTTCTTTTTCTCACTTGGAGTGACTGATTTTGAGCGACTGCTGAAGGAAATGTAAGTAGGTCCCAGTCCCAGAGTAAAGAAAGGGTAACTTCCTGTGAGACGGGAGTAGCAGTTAGAATAATTTTCCCCTTCATCTAAATTAGTCTCCATCCACCAGGAACAAATTGAGAAAAATTACTTTCCGTTACACAATTGTTCATTGCTAGCATAGCACCCCTCCTCCTCTCCAGGAACATCAGCAAGGGAGATGCCAGTGGGAGCTGCAGGGGTATCCTCCCTGGTCAAAACAGGCATGACAGGATATGAGTTTCCCCAAAATTACTCCAGCAGCCAGGAGATAGCTGCATGGGTGGGCTAGACTTCTTGTGACATGCAATCCTTTGTTGGGCTATTATTGACAAGGCATCCCAGGGCTGTGGTCATGGGCTTTGGCCTTAACACTCCATGGAAGTAGCTATTCTGTTTCCCTTTCCTGCCTTCCCAGATGGTTTCTGACATTGCTTCCACCTCCAGAGTGTGTTGATTTAGTTAGCCTGGGGAGAGAGTCATGGATGGTACCTTAGCCCCCGTTCAGGATCTATGTAGATTAGAAAGTTTGGTGGCCCATTAGCATTGTACATGGATAGCCAAAAATAAAAAGGAAAACCATGAAAAAAGAAAAATATGTGTGGGGCTGTCCCTAGGGGAGTGCAAGGCCTGGGACAAATCTGTCTGTATGGGCTCCATTTAACGTTTTTTATGTGGGTGAAATCTGGTTACGAGGGCAGCTGCAGGCTAAATATTGATAGTGCCCAGCAGTATAATTATAATGTAATTAAACTGTAGCTCTTATAAGGACATAAGAATTATGTAGACTTATAATGAAGTTCATATAATTGAAAATAATTCCTTGCAAGGCAGTCCTGTCCCAGGGCTAAGCTGTGTATGGACCCTCTAGAGGGGGCCAGTGTCTGAGCTGTTCTGCAACCCCATGTGGAGCTCATGTGCCAGGGTCCAGAGGGAGGGACCACCCCACTGCCCCACACAGATTGCAAAGGGGCTCTCACAGATTCCTGGAGCTGGAGCCTCCCTGCAAACCTGCTGCCACTGAGCTGGGCCAGGGACCCCTGAAGGGCAAGATGGAGCTGGGAGGTCACAGTCTGCGGGACAGCCCCACCTGGCTATACTCCTCTACACTCTGGGCCTGGGACTTAGCCTCCCTACCTCCCCCCCACACTTCCCTCTGGCACCACTTCCTGCCTCTGATCCTATCACAGCCCTCTGTCTCTGGGGCAAATAACCATGGGGCCTATGCATGGGGACAATTGCCACTACTGCCATCAGTGCTGCAGGGCAAATATAAGATCCCTCTATGTATCACCAACATGTCCGCCGCTTTTTTTCCGGCTTGGGGAAAAGCCGGAAAAAAAAGCGTCTAGACTGGCGCGATCCTCCGGAATAAAGCCTTTTTCCTTCAGGTAGGAATAAGAGATCCTCCGGAAAAGGGCTTTATTCCGGAGGATCGCGCCAGTCTAGACGCTTTTTTTCCGGTTTTTCCCCAAGCCGGAAAAAAAGCGGCGGACATGTTTATTTAAATCCGCGGGGGATATTTAAATCCCCCGCGGATTTCCCTATGCTGACTTACCTGATTTGCATCCCTTTTCCGGAATTTGTGGCCAGTCTAGATGTAGCCCAAGTGTTTTTATTTCTGATCCCAATCCTGACTGGAACAAAGAAATTCAAGAACAGATGAAAAGGGAAGAAAGAATCTTTCAAAAATCTCAAACAAACACTAAGCTCAACTTTGATTTTCAAAATGAGTAAGATAGATCTCAACTAGTTTGGCCCCCTTTCATTATTACTAATATGATGAAATATAAAATTTTGTAAAGAGAGGATTGTAGAGGGAAATAGAACTATCCAGTGCATTAGCTTGTATATTTGGCAGTTCCCAGTGGGAAGTATTACTTTTCTTGATAGTTTACAAAAGCTCTGAAGTCACCAGAAACCAACAGTATTATTACTAGCTTTCTTTTGATCAAATATGTTTTCAATGACATTGCAAGCCACTGCACAACACACAGGCAGAACGGGAAAACCCTAACTGGAACTCTTGCTGGACCTACAGTAAAATATACCAACAAGACCATCACCTCTCTCAGGCAAATGACAAACTTTCCGTGCCTTGCTAAATCCTCCTCCACACTATTAACTCTGTCTTTTTAAAATAAGAAAACTAAAACTAAATACAAACATTCTGTATAACCTAAGTATTGTAAAGTCATCATATAAATATTCTAAGTATTGTAAAGTCCACATAAGTTTTCTAACTCGGCCTGCCTTGTCCTTTGAGTCAAGTCATTCCTTGTATTTGGATGAGAATTATCAGGTATTTGAAGTCAAATCAGAGGGGTAGCCGTGTTAGTCTGGATCTGCAAAAGCGACAAGGAGTCCTGTGGCATCTTAGGGTATGTCTACACTGCCACCCTAGTTCGAACTAGGGTGTCTAATTTGGGCATTTGAAGTTGCAAATGAAGCCCGGGATTTAAATATCCCGGGCTTCATTTGCATCTTGCCAGGCGCCGCCATTTTTAAATCCCCCTTAGTGCGGACTCCGTGCCCGCGGCTACACGCAGCACGGAGTAGGTAGTTCGAATTAGGATATCTAATTAGGATCCAGATGACCCAGCTAATTGTAAGTCTGTCAGCCTGACTTCGATCCAGGCAAGAAAGTGGAGCTGATGGAACTAGACTCAATTAACAAAGAACTAAAAAAGGGTACTGTAATTTAATGCAAATCAATGGAAAATAAATCTTGTTAAACTAAACCGATGTCTCTCTTTTTATGAGATTACACATTTGGTTACTAAAGCTAATAGTGTTGATGTAGTATTCTTCGACTTCAGTAAGGCATTTGACTTGATGCTGAATGTTGTTTTGATTGAAAATCTAGAACAAGATAAATTTAACATGGCACACGTTAAATAAATTAAAATCTGGCTAACTGATAGGTTTCCAATATAATTGTAAAAGGAGAATTGTCATTGGGTGGGTGAGTTGTCAGATGGAGCCACTCAATCAGTCATGCTGAAACAAAAGACAGGACTATGCAGTCCTTTAAAGACTAACAAGATGGTTTATTAGGTGATGAGCTTTTGTGGGCCAGACCCACTACCTCAGATCAATTTGTGGAAGAAAATTGGCATGATCATATATATCAAAGGGAGGCAATCAAAAAAAGTGAATACATATAAAATAGACAAATCAGATCTTAGAACAGAGGGAGGGGTGTTGGGGGGAGGTTAATGTCTATGAGATAATGATATTAGAAGTGATAATTGAGGAAGCTATCTTTGTAATGGGTAAGATAATTAGCATCTTTGTTAAGGCCCATTCGTAAAGTGTCAAATTTAAGAATGAATGACAGTTCAGAGGCTTCTCTTTGAAGTCTTGTGTTAAAGTCTCTTTGAAGCAGGATGCACGTAGTCAGGTCATTGAGACAATGCCCAGTCTGGTTTAAATGGCAAGAAACTGTTTTTTTCTTTGTGAAACTGTCTGATGTCTGTTTTGTGTGCATTGATTCTTTGGCAAAGTGTCTGAGAAGTTTGTCCAATATACATAGCAGATGGACACTATTGGCACATGATGGCATAAATTATATTTCTGGATGAGCAGGAATATGTGTTCTTGATCTTATAACTGAAATGGTTAGGTCCAATGATGGTGTAAGCAGAGTAAATATGTGGACAAAGCTGGCAATGGGGTTTGTTGCAAGGGAAAGTTCCAGGGTTGGTATTAGTATGAGATGTCCTGTGGTTGTTGGTAGGAATCATCCTGAGGTTAGGTGGTTGTCTATAGGAGACTATGGGTCTGTCTCCCAGAGCCTCTTGGAGTGTAGTATCCTGTTCCAGTATAGGTTGTAGTTTGTTGATAATGTGTTCGACGGGTTTAAGTTGGGGGCTATAGGTGATGACTGTTACCCCAAAAATATTCTCACTGGAGACCTCCCAGGGTTACACTAGTATGGGTTTATTTCCACTAGGTAAAACTAAAGAGGAGAAAGCAGCCACCAAAGGTTTAAACTAAAAAAGATCGAACTCTCTCTCTCTCTCACACTCACACACACACACACACCTCCATTCATTCATTCACACCCATTCATTCCTGCCCTCAGGCACTCACACACTTACACAGACATATGGGTTGCAGGAAGAGCCAAGGCATGTGGATCTCGGAGGGTCTATCTGCTCATCATGGCTGGGGAAGTTGGTTAGGAGGAGAGACACTGGAGAGGAGCTTCTCCAGAGCAGGGGAAGGGAAAAGCTCCTTCTCTTTATATAGTGTCTGAATGGCTCCTGTGACTCATTCACCTCGTCATCAGGGAGCATGCCCGGACTTCCCTTTATCCAGCAGGGAGCATGCCCAGACTGTGATGACTCATTGACATGTGGTCCATTGTTCTCAGTCATCTTCAAACACACTCTCACACTCACACTCTCTCTCCATTCACTCAGGGGAGAATGCAGCTTAGGGAAAGTTACAAGCAAGGTGGCTGAGAGTTACAAAGATTACAAGGTTGCAGTTTACAGTAAATTTGAGAGTTACACAGATTACAAAGTTGCAGTTTAAAACCTTAGACCCGTGGTCACCAACCTGTTGATCAGGAGGGCTCGACCATTTGATCGTGAGGCATTTCAGCCCCCCCAAATCCCCACTCACCCCCAAGAAGCCCCTCTACCTACCTCAAAAATGGAGGTAGTTTCGGCTTCCCGTGGGGTGGAGGGAAATCTGGCAGCTGTGCGCCACTTCCAGGGTTTCCGGAAGTGCGCTGCCTGCTCCCCTCCTTCAGGTCTGTGGCATGCCGGGAGGAGGTAGGAGTCCCGGAGGAAGGCACATGCTGAGGCTTGGGGGCGTGTGGGGGGGGAGAGAGTGGAGGGGAGGCGCGCACTGGGGCTCCCCTCCTCTGCAGGGGAGGAGGTAGGAGTCCCGGGGAGACGCGCACACCGGGGCTTTCCCCCTTTGCGGGGGAGGAGTCCCAGGAGGAGGCTCTTGCCAGAGCTTCCCTCCGGTGGGGGAGGGGGAAGGCGTGTGCCAAGGATTCCCTGCCCCAGCCAACACCCTGCCCCCTGTTCCCACTGGCACTTTGTTCCCACTGGCACCCTGTCCCCACCCCCACCGGCACCCTGTCCCCACCTCAGCACCCTGTCCCTTGCCTCCACTGGCCCCCTGTCACTTGCCCCAGCCCCCTGTCCCTTGCCCTAGCACCCATTGGCACCCTACCCAGCACCCTGTCCCTTGTCCCGGTACCCCCTGGCACCCTTCCTCAATACCATGTGCCCTGCTCCCACCAGCACAGTTGGGGCCACATTAGTGAGGCTTGTGGGAAGTTTGGGGGAGTTTTTATTTTGCATCTCACTTGTGTGGCCCCAACTGACTTTTCTATGGGTCAGTGACCCCTGACTCATAACAGGTTCCCTACTCTTCTCATAAATAAAGACACTGCGGAAACTATTTGTGTTTGACACAGTATTTTATTTAAAAATGAAGCTGGGCCAAGCACCCATCTAGCCACAGCATCATAACGCTCCTGCACTCCGCCTTCCCCCAGACCCTTGAGCTGAACCTATCATACACTGGAACCCCCTGCCCTGAGCCCCTCACATACCCTAACCCAGATTCCTGCACCCTCATATCCACAAGCCTGTGGCTTGCTTACTACCCTAACCCTACATCTGACCCCAACACTGGCCCGCCTGAAGCCCCCTCCCCGACCCAGCATCCCCTTCTCCACCTCCTCCTGCATCCAGATTTCTTCCCAGAGCTTGCATCTCTCACCCCTTACCACACCCAAATCCCTCATTCCCACCCCAGAGCATACACATCCTCCTTCAACCCAGCGAGGGTAAGGCTAGACTGCAGAAGTTTTTCAGGATTCCAGATATCTCCCAGAAAAAACTCTTCTGCATCCAGGGATGCGTTTGTTCTTCCGCTTTTTTTAGTGGAAGAGCAAACGGGGGCTTCCAAAAGAAGGGTTTTTCTGACATTTGGTCCAGTCTAGACAGGCTAAATGTTGGGAAAAACTCTCCTACAGAAGAATTGTGAAAAAAAGCAGCAGTATAAGGGTTGGGGAGTGATGGAGAGGAGGAAAATAGATGAGGAAGGGACAGGGCTTCGAGGAAGGGACAGGGCTTCGAGGAAGGGGTGAGGCAGTAGATCTTGGCTTGTTCTGTCATTTAAAAAGTGATCTTGGTCATAAAAAGGTTGGAGGCCACTGCCTTAGATCCTACATTTTGGTGTATCTTTGCAAGTAAGCTCAGTTAAGAATCATCCTGAGGTTAGGTGGTTGTCTATAGGAGACTATGGGTCTGTCTCCCAGAGCCTCTCGGAGTGTAGTTTATTGATAATGTGTTGGATGGATTTAAGTTGGGGGCTATAGGTGATGACAAGTGGTGTTCTATTGTTGGTTTTCTTGGGTCTGTCTTGAAGTAAATGGTTTCTGGGTATTCGTCTGGCTCTTTCAATTTGTTTTTTTATTTCCCCTGGTGGGTAATTGAGGTTTATAAATGCTTGGTAGAGATCCTGAAGTTTCTGGTCTCTGTCAATGGGATTAATCGAATACTCTGCTGACACCATCATTGGTCATTCCAATTTTCTTCCACAATTTGATCTGAGGAAGTGGCTCTGGCCCACGAAAGCTCATCACCTAATAAACCATCTTGTTAGTCTTTAAAGTGCCGCATAGTCCTGTCTTTTGTTTCAGCAAAACCAGACTAACACAACATCTCTACTACTATTCAATCAGTCATGTTATTGTAAACTTGTTCTAAACTAGTTGTAACTACTCAGAGGCTTTGTTTACACTACAAGTTTTTGCAGCAGAAAATATGCTAACGAGGGACTCATTAGCATGAGTCACAATGTCATTAGCATATTTTCTGCTGATTCTTTTTGCACAAGGAGTTTTTGTGCAAAAAGAAGCAGTGTAGCTGCTTCCGTTTTGTGCAAAACCCCCTTTTTCCACAAGATCCTTATGCTTCTCCAGGACAGGCATAAGGATCTTGCAGAAAAAGGGTTTTTTGCACAAAACAGAAGCGGCTACACTGCTTCTTTTTGCGCAAAAGCCCCTTGCATAGAAAATCGGCAGAAAATATGCTAATGACATCGCGACTCATGCTAATGAGCAGGGCTTGCCAAGCTGCAGCGAGCCCTGCTTGCCAGCCGTGCGGTTTGGCATGTTGCGCATATGCAGACCGCGCTGTGCATGCGCTGACTGAGCTGCGTGGCCGCCATGTGTGAGTAGATTGCCTTAATTGTCAGGCCCTGATAATGAGTCCCTCATTAGCATATTTTCTGCCGCAAAAACTTGTAGACATAGTCAGAAAGTGAGCTGTATGTCACAGAATGCAGTTCACTGAAAACCTGTTTAATGCACAGTAGAAAGCAAATAAGATGTTTTTGTGCTTTAAAAAAAGACATAAAGGGACTAACACTGGAAATGGTAAGAGTATCCTGTTGATTTCTATAACAATATACTTTGAATATAATGTTTAGTTTAATCAGTCCATCCCCAGAGGCATATTGTAGAAATGGAAAAGGTCTTGAGAAGGACAAGGAAAATGTTTAGTGGCACAGAGACTTTCATATGCAGGATGATTTAAATGCTAAGAACAGACTGTGCAGAGAGGAGATGAATAAGAAATGACTTGACAGAGACTTATAAAATAATGAATGTTATAGAGAATGTAAATCAGATGTTCCTGCTACTCTCACTCTGAAACCAGACCAGTGAAATTAAGAGAGAGAGACAATGTAAAGCAATTAAAGGGAAACATATTTGCAACACTCATAATTAACCTGCACTGGTCTGTAAAAAACATTACTGAGGTGGCGAGCTTAGTAGGTACTCCGACTAGATTGGTGATCACTCTGGCCAAGACTCTATGCAATACAAAATATTCAGAATGGATGACAGACATAAAGGCTATGTCTACACTGCACTCTAAACTCAAAATAAGATACGCAATTTACACTACACAAATTGCGTACTTATTTTGAGTTTATTTTGAAATAGGCTATTTCAAAATTTGGTGCTGTCTACACAGCACCAAATTTCGAAATAAAGTGCTATTTTGAGACAGCCCTTAACCCTCGTGGAATGAGGGTTACCAAGATGTCAAAATAGCGTGCCCGTTATTTCAAAAAATATTTTGAAATAATGGGTGGCTTGTGAAGACACGGGGTAGCTATTTTGGGATACCTCTGATATCCCAAAATAACTTTGTGTAGACATACCCAAAGAAACCAAGGGGCACCACAAGCAACTATCCATTAACGGACCAACAGGCTTAAGACATATAATGTATTAATAATTATGATTCTTAGATATGGTGCAATCCTATATGTGTAGAGGAAAAACAGTCTTACAGCAGACATAGATATACATTTTATTTTATTTCAAAAAAATAGCAAATGTATTAAGAACACAAACCAGAAAGTTATTAAAAGCTTCATAGCAAAATATTTAGCCAACTCTGTTACAATATATAGGCTTGAGGTTCTAACAAGTAACACTATGCCTCAATTCACTGAGCAAGTAATGCTCTTGACACAAACATTTCACTGTTAAAATATGGAGCTGGAAATTAAAAAAGAAACATTTCTGTCTTTCATCTTTCATGGTCAATTGAAGTATAACAACATTCTAACTTTTGATTCTTTTGGGGAAAGCCTTTATTTAAAAAAAACAATTCCTGAGTATTTAGGTTAAGTGAAAATATCAAACACCTGGTAAAGATGACCAGTTAAGGCCCCAATACTGTTTGGTGAATGGTGGAAGGAGTTCTCAAGTGTGGTTGTCATGGCAGGATTAAGGCCTAAATGGCCTAATGGGATATATGAAAACTTTCTAGTAGGCTCATTCATGTTAATTTCCTTAGCCTACAACTAAGACTATGAAGCTTGCTTTTCTGATAGAAACCTTTTTGTCTTAAACATTATTTGCAAAAGCTTTCAATGCAATGTATCACAGCTAAACCTCCGCTATAATTATGCAAAATATACAAATTTAAATTTAGCCAATGGGGATTTTACATTATCAATAGTGAAAATATTGAATTGTATAGTTTGTTTCAATTTTTTCAAACACAGCAACCCTATTATTTTAGTTTTTGGTATTGTAACACTCTATATAGTATATGTATATATTATTCTCTTCTGATTTTTGTCACAATATCAATACTGTACATCGTAATGCTAGCATCCTGTTATTCATCATGTTCACATCTTTAAATTAATTTTGTACATCTTATTTGTAAAGCTGTTGCCAATTAGTGCACTTTGGATAACTAACCCCAGAAAAATTTGCAAATTTCTAAGCCATGGCTATTCTACATATGATTTTCTTGAATTGCAGTACTAAATTATAGCGGATATAGAAAGGTTATCACATAAAGCATAGTTAACTAGAATTTATAACACTGGTATTCAACTTGACCATTTACAGTGAGTTCACAAAAATGGTTTTAATTTTCCCAGTTTCCTTCTACCCTCCCACCCCAATATGTAAACACAATGACATTCTAGGATTGCAGTTATCAAGTTGTATTATATGTAAAAGACAATATCTAGAATATGTGTTTGGATCTGGCAATACCAGTAGACACTGCTATTCACTTTCCATCCTAGACTGGAAGCATCATTGTTAGAATGTTGCAATCATTAAGAAACTGAAACTAGAAGCTTATGGGATCTCCCATTTTGATGCAGGTTTCTTGACTTATAGTGATGAACGATCACGTGCTTATATAAAAACAAAAGAGCAATGGATTGAGAAAATGGCACGAACATATATTTGGGTGATGATAAGGAACAGTATTGCAGTTGTGTGTTATTAGTACATGAAACTCTTGGCATTACAGAGATGATGAGCTCGTTTCACACAAGCCAATCTGAATGTGACATAAGCATTTGGTAAAAACAGGCTTGTGCCAGTTCCCCTGGAAAAAAACACTTGTCAAAATATTTTTAAAATACTGTATGATATCTCATAAATTGTAATTTAAATATTAAAATCTTGTTTCAGATGTTCCCCGCTTTAGGTTGTTACTCAAAAACTCATCATGTTCAAAACTCAAATTATTATGAGATCTTGATATCATAAGCAGCTTTTCCTTATTAGTAAAGTCCTTCTTAACTGTGGCTTGTGGCACAAGCAACCTATCCATTGGGTCCTCTTTGTTTTCTAGTTTCATGTATCCTTTACTGTTGTTTCGATCCAATCTGGGCCAGCTGGGGTGTTTTCTTTGTTCAGCTTGGACAGTGAGTGTAGAAGGACCCCTGTCTAAATCCAAGGACTTTGAATGTGCAGAGAGAAGATGCAAAGATGCATTGGACCCAAATTGTTTTCTGGCAGCACCCGGTGATAAAAGTTTTCCAGTGCTTGGACCAAGAGTCATAGAAGACTTGAACTGACTGGATGGAGATTCTAGAAATGAATTATTTCGGGATAGCATTGCACCAGCAGGTTTGCAGGATTCATTGCTGTCAGTTAATGGAATGGCTAGACAATCCATTGATAAATTTCTAGACCGGCTTCTTGTGATTGCCGAATCCTCAGTGATATTGTCTATACTAGGTTCATCAATAACACAGTTATTTAGTTTAATTACAGGCAGTGTGAAAGCACTAATAGAGGATGATACAATTGACTTTGTTTCACACTTTATAGAGCTACTACTTTTGTCATCCATTGCCTTGCTAGTGTGAGGATAAAGTCCAAAGACAGAGCCGGAATGCTCAGTCAGCAAAGGTGGTAGAAGGTTAGAAGTGTTCTTGTCTTCATTTATGGCAATTTCATCTTCTTCAGCTGAACTATCCATTCGAAAGTTACTCCTGAAGCCAGAGAAAGGTGCAATTGTGTTTGCAGCCAACCGTGATGCACATGAGTTCCCACTATGCTTCAGTTCACTTTCCCCCAGTAAACCAGTATAAGCGCCATTCAGCTGCTTTTGTTCCTTGATTCTCAGACTGTGGATGTCTATTACAGTGGAATATATGTCTCTCATATGTATGATTTTTGTTTCCTTGTCACGATTTTCATGTAGGATGGCATTTGCACAAATAAAAATAAAGATTCCAATGCCCATAGTAAAAGGGCCCAACATTTTCATCTTATCTGAGTGTAAATGTTGTTCAAAGAAACGAAATATAACTCCACCATGATTTGTAATGACCTGGGTTTCATTTAAAGCTAAACTAGCTTCAGAACCTAAAAACGGTTCCTTTTGTGGCCAGTATCCAAGGATAGCCATTGCAATTCCCATGAATGCAATGAGCACTCCCAAAACAAGAAAAAATCCTGACGGGGAATAAAGTCGGATTTTGCCTCTGACAATTACGACATCAGCTCTGGGCCGGCGTCTGACTGGCTTTTTCTCTTCAGAAGTTGCTGATGTGGCAAGATTTAAGTGATGCTGAGATCTGGCAGAGTCTTGCCTCTTTAAGGCTGCCAGTCCTGTTATAACTCCACCAGTTGCTATCATAGTTCTATATTCTGCCCTAGAAAAGAAAACAGAAATACTAATATCAGTAATTTCAATATAATACACACATACATGTGTTAATCATTCACTTTTTTATTCAAATAAATATTACTTTTCAAAGACTTTGCATTTTAACAGCTCTTCATAAATGGCAACTTTCAGATGTACATGGCATTTTGGAAAACTGTAACTTTTTTTGAGCACAGTAAAGCTACGTACTATCTGTGGCCTAAATGATAGAGATATAGTGGAAAACTAAAAAGATAGCTCAAGCTGAATTATCAGGAGTATATAAAATGAAATTATTGAAAATGCTCAGTATATGGTATCATTCAAAACTGATCTCAAACAAAGCCAACAACATTATCTTATACTTTTCATATGGGTGTTAGACAATCTTGAAGTTTTAGCTTACAAAGCTTGTATGAATATTGGTCTGAATATTATCTTTAGAGCAAAGGCTTTACTATAGATGTTAGTGTGGTTTAAAAAAATACATTCAATTATTACAACCGCTACATTATTACACTGATTAAAATTAATTTTTAATTCTTAATTATAGGATAACTTTTTTTCTTTTCCTAATAGTGCTTGCCTTTTCCATATGGCAATCATAAGAGTTTTTTTGTTTTCTTTGATTTCTCATGAAACACAAGACACCATGGTTCAGCTTTGTTTACTTCCTTCTGGATTAGCATTATCTAGTTGACTGAAGTAGTTTTTTCCCCTTGGGTTCACCTGAATGCCTGGATTTCTATAAATGGAGTGGGAAATTTCAACAAATCCTGTTTTAAAAAACTACCAGGAGGGATGTGCACAGCTGTAGAAATACTGCTTGTCTGATCATTACATTTGAGAGTGGCCAAGAAAAAAACAGTTAATAAAACTTCATTATATCTTTCAGAATGCTTCCAATGATTAAATAATACATTAATAAATGTTACAAATAAGAGTCAGCATGTGCAATTGAAGGATACAAGCCAGGGCAAAGAAATGGTGCTCAGGTGAAAAGGAAACCTGATTTGGTTGAAATACATATGAAGGTTGTTTTAAATGGCTGTAGAAGAAAAGGTTCTTGCTCTAAAGCCTTGTTTCCACTTACCGGGGGATCGACGCTCTATCGATTGATCTTCCAGGGTTTGATTTACCAGGTCTAGTAAAGACCCACTAAACTGAACGCTGAGGGTGCTCCCTTCGATAGTGGTGCTCTTTTGACAGGAGCATTTCTCCCATCGACCTCCCGCTGGAGGCCACCCCAGAAAATTGATGCAAGGTACATCAACTCCAACTACGCAATTCACGTAACAGGAGTTGCATATCTTGCATTGATTTTCTCTGCCAGTGTGGACCTGGCTTAAGAGTGATAAGATTTGTAAATAGACAAAGCGAAAGCTGAGTAAGAGAGGGGAATAAAGAGAAACAAGATCTGTGATTTACAGAACCGTAGACCCACGGGCTTAGAAGGGATCATAAAGGATCAACTAGTCCAAATCCCACCATCCCTGCCAAAGTGCAGGATTTGTCTGTTGCTAAACCATAGAAAACAGATGGTTTTAAAGCTACATTTTAAACCCTCGAATGAAGGAGCTTCCACAACCTCCCTAGACAGTCTGTTCCATTGTCTTGTTCTTACAGTTAGGAAGATCTTCCCGAGGTTTAATCTAAATATTATAGTGGCTTTTCAATACAAGAGGGCAGGTTCTGAAATACACAGACTTCTTTGAAAATTCCTACCACTGTAATTAAACTGGAACTGTATTTCTGTGTTGTTTTGGTAACTTAAATGTGTTATTGCCATTTGGTCTCTTGCATGCTTCAGATAAGACACATTCTAAAAATGTCATTTTAAAAACTCCAGAATGGAGACTAAAAATAACTGAATGTTTAAGATTCAGATTTTTTTAAAGATAAATGAAAACAAAATTTGCCCATACACATATGTGCTTACGAGGTTTGTGCCAAAACACAATCAAACATCAAGATGACTCTTCTCTATTTTTGTAAAACATTGTTTTGGATTTCAGACAAAAATAAACAGGACCCATTCCGTGACAAATGTTTTCTTTTGCTAGTGTTCAATTTAAATATGATTAGTTTTTTATACAGTAAATGAAGAGAAGCCTGTCATAACAGTACTAATACTGACATAGAACTGACCCCGGCATGTTAGTATATTATTCTTATCCAGGTCCCAGGCATTTAGGATGCAATTTTTTATAAATACATAAATTCAGGAACACAAGTCCCATGTTTCCTTTGTGCGCACAGTCATTTAGGAGCTCCTGAAAATCATTTATCAAAAATGCTTCTGATGTATAGATATCACAAAGATTGCAAAAGTGTATACTGTTCATTATTAATTGTTCAGCGCTAGATTAGCTGATGGAAAGAGAGACATTCTAAGTACCTGATTCTGTATTTTTCTTTAAGGTCAGATTACTCATTGTCCCTCTGAGAAAATCTATAGAGGGAGCGGGCTGCAAGACTAGAAAAGTCTGGGAATTCAGCGTGAGTAACAGTTGTAAACAAAGACAACATTCCCTGATCCTTCATATCTTCTGACCTCACTGTAGAATTACTTCCCTTAAATTCAAGGCCAGAGAAATCTTTCTCCCCCTTCTCTCCCCCTCCACCAGGTTTATAAAGCAAATAAGCTACTGGGCTGGCAAAGATTTAAGCTTCACCTTGGTGCTAGCAGAAATACCTAAATTCCAATCTCACTTATCTCCATGCAAATCTGGAGTAACTACACAGAAATCAATGCAATCATTATGGACTTAGATTGACAGGAGATCAAAATCTGTCTTTATTAGAAAGAAGAGCAAAGAAACATTACATGGAAATGCTCCAATACATTGCACCTTTGTTTATGGCTCAAAGTTTTATCTATTTATTAAGATGTAAGCATTTTTACATTTGGAAGCTTTTTACAAACTGTTTTACATTCATGTTAAAGAGGAACTATAGATGCATAGGAGTTATCTCTATATTTAGTTTGACGGAAAAGACATTATCTCTGAATACACACATCTGAGCAAGCAAATCTTAGGAGATTTTTTGACTCAGAGCTGAAGTGAAGTACGTTATAAGTTTCAGTTCAATCTGTTAGTTTGATGGCATTCTGAGTGACATTACTGTCCTGCTATAAAACAGATCAAAGAATGGATACACTGGGTATGGTAGAGAAAAAGAATGGCATGTTTTATTAAATTATTATTATTATTAATGTATTGCCATAGTACCTAGGCATGGTACAAACAGAACAAAAAGATGGTCCCTGTTCCAAGAAACTTACAATCTAAATATCACACAAGAAACAAAAGGTGGCTACAGAGAAAGAGTTACAGGAAAGCAATGAGCCAATAATGTTTAGCACGATGTGCTGTGACCATTGCCTATTTTTGGCCTAATTCATTTTATAAACCATAACATCTTCAATGGAAAGAAATCTGACAAGGGCTGAGGATGAGCTGTAAAGGCATGCAGGGCAGTAAGGACCCTCGGGAGAATAAGTTGTCCTTTTGGGAGAAGACTGCTAGTAAGGCCTGGTCTCAGAGCAGTGAGCCCTGAATGATAAGATACAGGATTGGACATGTCTAGATAATACTTAGTCCTGCCATGAGTGCCGAGGACTGAACTAGATGACCTCTCATGGTCATTTACACTCCTACAATTCTATGAGGCTGTGTTTAGACTGCAGGGTTTTTTTGAAAAAAAGACTACAGCCGCGTTCTTTCAAAATTAAATTGAAAGAACGTGGCTTTTCTTTCGATGGCAGTACTCCTCATTTCGAAAAAAGGCGTTCTTGAATACAAAACAGGGCTTTTTCGAAAGAGAGCATCCAGACTGCCTGGGTGCTCTCTTTCGAAAAAGCGGCTTGCTTTTTCGAAAGTACTGCTTGCAGTCTAGACGCTCTTTTTTGAAAGAGGCTTGCAGTCTAGACGTAGCCTAAGTCTGTGTGCTAGGAAGCAGGTGAAAGAAATTGCTTGGGGGGGGGGTCAAAGTAGTAGTATAGGTGTGTAGTGTGGGTTTGCATCTGTTTATTGTATACAGAGGTTGGGAGGAAGTCTCTCAATTCACTTCCCTGCATCAAGTATGGGGGAAAGTTGCTTAGACACTTGAGGGAGGGTTGTGGCACAGACAGGAACCAGAGTGAGCAAGAGAAAGAAAGGAAGAGCGTGGAGAAGCCAGTTTGTTGAGGATTGCCACTTGATGTTTGTTTACCCCCAGGCAGAGTGGAGTTCTTAGTTAGACGGCTAAATTAATCTACCTACAGGCTAATGGGAAAACTGCAATTGCACCCAATTATAGATAGGTAAGCCCCAGACATACAGCTAGAGTCAGAAAATGTAATTTAGTACAGCTTCCGAAACAACATATAGCAAACCTTTGCCCAAAAAAGCTCACGATACTATATACATACATATATATATTATATATATTGCTAGTGTCTAAGGTGCTAAAGGACTAATTGTTGTTTTTAAAATTACAGATTAACACAGCTACTCCTCTGAGACTCTTCCCTTCCATCAGTCACAAAGCTGATGTGTTCTGAGATGAATTCCAGGTATTAAAATCCACCTGCCTCTCCATCTTTGTTTTATAAAAATACATTTCTAGTCTAAATTGCTGCATTATACCAGTTAAGTTTGTATTTTGTTGACAGCCTAGTCTCTAAAGAGGCAACAGCCTAAATGCCCTGAGAACCATGGTGGCAGTCAGCCCTACTGGATAAATGTAGATATACAGTATAATATGAGTGTCTATCCTCAAGGTAGAAAAGTTCATTATACACAGTTCTGGAAAGATTATTGTGTGTATGAACACACACACAAAGCTATGTGAGGGTACAATATATGTCACAGAACAGAAACAAATCCAAGTGAGAAAATAAAAATGTCAAGAAACTTTATGGTACATGAGACAATGCTGCTTTACAAGGGGACATATTAACACACCAGCTGTATTGTTTGAAAAGGAAAAAAAGAATAAAAATGGCATGTACATATACGAAAATTAAACCCAACGGCTACGTCTACATTGGCATGATCTTGAGCAAATACTCTTTAATGCAAGCGTTCTTGCGTTAAAGTATTTGCGCAAGAAAGCGTCTACACTGGCATGTGCCTTTGCACAAGAGATGTGCTTTTGTGCAAGAGCATCCGTGCCAGTGTAGACGCTCTCTTGCGCAAGAATGCTCCAATGGCCATTTCAACCATCGGGCTTTCTTGCACAAGAAATTCATGTTGTCTGTCTACACTGGCCTCTTGCGCAAGAACAGTTGCGCAAGGGGGCTTATTCCTGAGCGGGAGCATCATAGTTCTTGCGCAAGAAGCACTTATTTCACACATTAGTGTTCTTGCGCAAGAACTCCCCGCCAGTGTAGACAGGTAGCATGTTTTTGCGCAAAAGCGGCCACTTTGGCGCAATATCGCGCCAATGAAGACACAGCCAACGGGGTTAGAATTTCTTGTTCTTGCTTATAATTGATTGAATTTTCTATTTTATTTGAGATCTGGCTATGTAATTTCTACTGTTTACTCATAATGGGTAGTACTCTACTTAAGCTAAATCAAAGTAAAGTGGCAGAATCTGGCCCTACTTATTGTGATCAGAAGCAGGTATTAATTATTTGCCCAAATCTCTGTACTGAATATACCACTTTATTCATTGTTGTTCATTCCAATTTCTAGAAATTGGAAAAGAATCCATGGCAAACTACATTGCTAGATGAAACAGATATGGATTTTTTCATCTTTTTTTAATGTCATAAGCTATATCTGCTTATGATACAACTGAAAAAAAATCTGAGTTGAAAACAAATCACTTTAGGAGCTCATTCTAATTTAAACTGTGTACTGGGTTTGTACATATTTATATGCATTTCTCTTTGTTCTGCTTTTGTCTACTAGAGCAGTGGTAGGGAACCTTTTTTGAGTCAGGGTTCACAGACCTACAAAAAATCAGTTGGGGGTCACACACAAGTGATAAGAACCCCCCCCCCCCCCCAAACACCAAGGCTCAAGGCTCCCATGGCCAGATTAACTCTTCTGAGGGTGTGGGGCTAGTTGATTCTGTGGGGTCCCCTAGATTCTGCGGTGGGGCCAAAAATGAGGGGTTCAGCATGTAGGGCGAAGCTGCTTGGGAGCAGGCTGGAGGTGTAGAGTCTGGGCAGGAGGTAGGGTGCAGGAGTGAGCTGAGAGGGAGCGAGATCTGGGTAGAAGGAGGCAGCAGATGGGAGCACCAGGGTGCAGCTCTGGCACACGTGGTGCCATGTGGCCCTGGACTTGCATCTCTTTCTCTCTCTCATGCACACACATACACACAGCCTCTCCCCCCCACAGCCCGTTATACAAGAGTACAATATATGTCACAGAACAGAAACAAATTCAAGGAGCTACAGGAAGAGTGAGAAAATAAAAAGGGCAAGAGACACTATAGTGACCGGGGTGGAACACGCAAGCAAGAGCAGGGACCAAGCTTCCCTGTGCTGTTGTTCCCAAGGCAGCTTCCTCCCCTTGCCAGGTAGAGCCCCGGGGCCAGATGCAGCCCCTGGATTGCATTGACCTGGCCTGCGAGGACTGGCGCTCCTCCCACCTGCAGCACTGTGATCCTGGACTGGCACTCCAGTGATGCAGAGGGGCACCAAGCCTCAGACCTGATGCACAGATCACAGGTTCCTCATTTCTGTTCTAGAGATTGCGAAATGAGTAAGGAGCTTCTTCCAGAATTAGAAGAACGAGACCGGAAAAGAATTCTGTAGCTCAGTATCTCTAAACTTAAAATCCCAAATGTACAAAACAAATGGGAATTCAGACTGAAGCTTACATGGTGCAGATCAGAGTAGAGATTTGACATGAACCATAAGACATTCAATATATATTTCAAAGGACTCTGACACTTCTGAAGTGTAGAATGGGGAGGTTCAGAATAGAAGACGTACTCTCTGTGGTCCACAGCAAAGAAGAGATTTGTGTGGCTTGGCATATGAGATAGGGCACAAAGTCAGTTTGTGGTAAACACTCTGGGGCTCAGTGTGCCAGAAGATGGATAAATGCAATTTTCCTCTGAAAACTAAACGAACAATGCCCAAAACACTCAGAAATAATTTAGTTTATAAATACTGGGCTTATTTACTTGATCCCTTAATCCTTGTCCCATTGACTTCTGTACACTGATCCATTGTTAAACATATAAGGAGGTGTATTTAAGCCACAAACATTTGTGGTGCATCTAAACTAACATTTAGTCATGTGAGCTAATTCAAATTAACTGGCAATCTTTTAACGTGAGCTGAAAAGAGGAAAACCTAGTATAAACAGTGCAGACAATGTCATGATGTAAAACACAACATGTCCTTGTCTATACTGAATACTAAATTAATGTTAATTAACACAGTCTTAACAAAATATCATTTCCCAAAGAAATACTCGGTGACAGACTGAGAATAACAGGCACAAAATTCTCCAGTGAAGAGATCCAAAGGGAGGATAAAGGAGTGTATGTGGACAGATGTGAAACTGAAGTCAGCATAAACTGTGATACCTTAGGGCTTGTCTCTACTATGCTGGAGATTGATGCTGCTGCGATCGATCCACTGGCTATCAATTTATTGTGTGTGCTTAGGCACGATACATTGGTCTCTGAACATTCTCCCATGGACACCAGTAATCCACTAGGCTGAGAAGAGTAACCGGCGTAGATGGGAGAGCAGCTCCTGTCGACCTTCCCACACACAAGACACCGTGGTAAGTACATCGACTTCACCTATGCTTTTTCTGACAGCAGTAATCCTCTTTCTACAAGGAAGGAAGCAAACTAGGGAAGACCTGCTGCGGGATCAGATGACCTGCCTTCAATCCCTCATCCTGGGGTCTAATGTGGAGTGCTGGGAGCAGGCCGCCGCCAACAACAAGGAGTGCTGGGCTGACTGGTAGCAGCAGAAGACCATGTGGGGCCAGCACGAGGCCATGTGCTCCTCCCTCACCCCTGTGATGCAGCGCATGGCCATGTACATAGAATGGGCTACCAGCCACCTCCCCGTCCCTGCCCCCCAACTCCCAGCCCCCGCCCCTCCAAACCCTTGCACCTGCCTCCCTGGCTTCTCCTGCTAGCCTCTCCCCCCCAGGGGCCTCCGGGGCCCCCAAACATGTGGCTATGGGACCTCTCAGGCAGCTGAAGCCTCCCGAGCTACCCGAGGAAGGCACCAGTTGCACCCCATCCCTGAGCCCCCCTTTCCCCTCCTCTCCACTTTTCCATTTCAGGTTCTTTTCCCCAGTTCCCTCTCCTATTGTATATCCCCTACATTAAAAAGATCAGAATTGTGTTTATAAAACAAGAGGGTTTTTCATATGCTCTGGAGAGGAGGAGGAAGATGGGAACGGAGGGCAGGGGGAGGGAAGGCACACAGGAGCAATGCAGGGACTCCTTTTGGAGAGGCCCAGGGGAGCCTGTACTGTACTTTTTGGGACCCGTACTGTTCAATATCTTCATCAATGATGTAGATATTGGGATAGAGAGTACGCTTATTAAGTTTGCAGATGATACCAAACTGGGTGGGGTTGCGACTTCTTTGGAGGATAGGGACATAATTCAAAATGACCTTAGCAAGTTAGAGAAATGGTCAGAGGTAAACAGGATGAGGTTTAATAAAGAGAAATGCAAAGTGCTCCACTTAGGAAGGAACAATCAGTTCCATACATACAAGATGGGAAGCGACTGTCTAGGAAGGAGCATGGCAGAAAGGAATCTAGGGGTCATAGTGGACCACAAGTTGAATATGAGTCAACAGTGTGATGCTGTTGCAAAAAAAGCAAATATGATTCTAGGTTGTATCAACAGGTGTGTTGTAAGCAAAACTCGTGAAGTCATTCTGCCGCTCTACTCTGCACTAGTTAGGCCTCAGCTGGAGTACTGTGTCCAGTTCTGGGCGCCACATTTCAAGAAAGATGTGGAGAAATTGGAAAGGGTACAGAGAAGAGCGACAAGAATGATTAAAGGTCTAGAGAACATGACCTATGAAGCCAGGCTTCATGAACTGGGCTTGTTTAGTTTGGAAAAAAGAAGATTAAGGGGGGACATGATAGCGGTTTTCAAATATCTAAAAGGGTGTCACAAGGAGGAAGGAGAAAATTTGTTCCTCTTGGTTTCTGAGGGCAGGACAAGGAGTAATGGGCTTAAAGTTCAGCAGGGGAGGTTTAGATTGGACATTAGGAAAAAATTCCTAACTGTCAGGGTGGTCAAATATTGGAATAAATTGCCAAGGGAGGTGGTGGAATCTCCCTCTCTGGAGATATTTAAGAACAGGTTAGATAGACATCTGTCAGGGATGGTGTAGGTGGAGCTTGGTCCTGCCTTGAGGGCGGGGGGGCTGGACTCGATGACCTCTTGAGGTCCCTTCCAGTCCTATTATTCTATGATTCTATGAGAGCCTCATACGTGGCCTTGGCTGAAATTCTCCCTCAAGACCTCTCAGATGAGCACGGCAGCCTGATGTTGCTCTTCTGAGGGCACTGGTGTCCAGCTGCTCGGTTGCCCTGGCCAGTCATTCAACCTCTGCCAGTCCATCCTGGCAGGAAAGTCTCCCCCTTGTTTTCACAAAGGTTGTGGAGCACACAACATGCTGCTATCATGTAAGGGAAATTGCAGCTGCTGAGGTCCAGGTGGATGAGGAGATGCCTAAACTTCCCCTTCAGGCAGCGGATGGCACACTCCACCACCAGGCAGCACCTGCTGAGCCTGGCACTGAAGTTCTTCTTGGTGGGGTCCAGGCTGCCAGTGTAGGGTTTCATAAGCCAGGGGAGCAAGGGATAGGCTACATCACCCAGGATGCACATAGGCATGTCCATGTCGCCGACCCTCATGGTGCAGTCAGGGAAAAAAGTGCCAGTGTGTATCTTCTGGAGCAGGCTTGAGTTCTGGATGATGTGGGTGTTGTGCGTCTTTCCTGACCAGCCGATATTAATGTCCATGTGGTCCTGCAGCACCATTAATAAGTACAACTTTCTGTTGATATACTCCAAGGTACGATGCCAGGGATGTGTGTGCCATCTATGGTCCCGTTGCAGTTGGAGAAGTCAGTAGTGGCAAAGCCATACACAATTGTGTCAGTGTTCCCCCGAGTGATGACATTCCACAGCAACATGGTGTTGATGGCCTTGACTACCTGCAGGAGCATGGCCCCAACCGTGGATTTCCCCATGAAATCCCCATGAAGTGGTAGCTGTCCAGTGTGTTGAGCTTCCATAGGGCAATGGTGACACGCTTGTGCAGGGGGATGGCAGGGTGCAGTCGAATGTCCTGTCACCTGAAAGCAGGGGTGAGCTACTTGCAGAGCTCCAGGAAGGTGGCCTTCCACATGTGGAAGTTCTGGAGCCAATGCTGGTCATCCCATCGCTGCAGGATGATGCAGTCCCACCAGTCCGAACTGGTCTCCCTCTGCCAGAAGTGGCATTCCCTGGTGGGCAGGGGACTGAGGATTATTTGCTGCAGCAGAAGCACCAGGACCTAGGTGAAGGGGTCCTGCGGTTCAGGCTGGTCATCATCGTCCTTAAGCAGCACATGGGCAGTCTGGATGAACTGCACCATGAGGTGCACCACAAGGTGCACTACAAGGCTGTAGAGAGAAGCCCCTGGAAGCACATGTCTCAGCTAGCTTCAGCAAGCAGCTACAGGAAGTCTCCTGGTACCCTCCCCGGTGTGCTTCCAGGGGCTTTAAATCGAATTCAGGCTCCAATCAGTGTGGATGCTCTACTTTGAAATAATTCTGAGCTACTTCGATGGCATGTCTACACTGCATGGCTATTTCAGGATACTGAGGTATCCCAAAAGAGCTACCCTGCATTTACACAAGCTGCCTGCTACTGTGACATATTTTTCGAAATAACTTGCGTGCTATTTCACCATCCTGGCAAATCTCATTGCACGGAGGCTATGGGATGGCTCAAATAGCTGTGTAGACGTGCCAAATTTCAAAATAAGCTATTTCGAAATAGATACGAAATAAGATACACAATTTGCGTAGTGCAAATTGTATACTTTATTTCAAGTTCAGGTGCTATGTAGATACACCCATGTAGAGTGGACATGTTATTTCAAAATTATTATTTTGGAAGTTATTTCTAAATAAGTTATTTTGAAATAATTTCCTAGTGTAGACATGCCCAGAAAGCCCTCCCTCTGCCATTCTTCATTCCCTACATCAAATACCGATTTCCCTTCCTCCATCTCAAACAGTCGTCCTTTGCTGCCACCACCTACCCCCTTACCTAGTTTACTATGGAGTACCCAGTATTCCCTAGCACTCCCTGAGACCTAACCCCCTGTCCACTATGCACTCAGGACTAAATTTCAAATGCCTGTTTCTCACTCTAGTTCTGTCCCTATGTGTAATCATTCTAAAACAAAGCAAAGTTGTTGTTGCTTGGCTGTGCAGCTATTAATCACAATGCTCTTGCTCTGCTATTTGTGGATAATGTATCACATCACAGTCAAAATCAGCACCAGTCATACCAGTCACTACTGCTATCGACAGGTTTCCTGCTAAAGAGTTTGTAGAACCGTAGGCCACCAGGCCTAAGAAAAATGAGAATGTCCATAATATGTGAAGAGTGATAAATAGAATATAGTATAGGCTAATGAATTGAGGCACCAGTTAGAGACCTAATAATGGATGTCTCTCAGTATGTATTTAGCTGAAAATGGAAGCTCTTCTTTTACAGAGTCTGGTTTTATGCATCTCATAAATTAGAACAGTAGGTGGTCTGTGGATAGGACCTTAACCTGGTTCAGAACAGATGTTGGCATTGATCGGTAGTACATAAAGCTTTCGTCTAGTATGGGTTGCTTGCTATGTCAGATTTTATTAATGCCTATCATAGGTTAAAATTTATTTTATTTTTATTTGTAAAGTTCTTTTTTAAGCTATTGGGGACCCACTTCTACCAAAGGGTAGTATCTGGCCCTGTGTTGTTAATAAGTTATCTTATCTTGGTCGTGAATCTGATTACTCTCAGTTAGAAAGATGTCCATCAATTATTTTCATTAATAGAAAATGCTCCTTATTTATATCAGTTTACTGTAAAAATCAGAATGAGAGACCTAAGATACAGATAATTCATTTGTGTAGAAATTAAAAATGAAAAGAATACGAACTTAAACTATTCGGGAAATCTGATTAAAAGCTTGTGGATTGTGATAGTTGCATAACTAACCCAGAGATGATTTCAGTAAGATGTTAAAAGGCCACATGAAAGAGAATCTAGAGTTATTTTTCAATTTAGTCTAAAATTTATATAATATGTTTCTTGCTTTAGGGTCTCTTCAGACAACTACAGAGAATTGCTGGTATTAGTCAGTTTGCGATCTCTAAATCGTTAACTCAATTTCTTGATATAATGTTCAGGAGAAAAGAAGGTCAATAAACCTGCCTCTGCAGACTATGAAGCACCAGCGGATGAGTGTGGAGTTTTTCTAGTCTAAGAAAATGTTCCTGGATTGTCAGCTGTGTGTGGGAATGCTGAGTGAAGAAATTGGGAAAGCGGGAGAAATATTGGAGAGAGGGGAGAGCAGACATAACTATTAAGAGATTGGAGATCAACATTCAAATGACCACAGATAATACATTGCAATAAAATAACTGGTTGCTCATACCCATTGGCCCAGACTCATGGGGCTCAGGTTGTGGAGCTATAAAACTGTAGTGTAGACTTTAGTGCTCTGGCTAGGTTCTCAGAAAACCCAACTGCAGTTTTATAGACATGAAAACTTCCACCCAGGCCAAACACCTTTGCTGCAGTTTTATAGGCCTGCAGCCTTAGAGTATCTCTAAACTACATCCTCTTTTTGAGAAAGGGATGTAAATTAGACATATTGAAATTGTAAATGAAGCCGGGATTTGAATTTCAGGGATAAAGGATCTTTCGAAACGGGGCATTTCTGTCGAAAGATCCCCATCTTGACCGTGAGTTTTTGCTGCTTTTTGGGGGGAAAAGGAAAAAAAAAAAAGGCAGCAGCACAGGGTGGCAGGAGGGAGCTGATCTTCCGAGGAAGCCGGTTTAAAAACCAGTCCCCTGCACAGACCGGCTGCCTGCCACCCCGTGCTGCATCATGGGGTAGCAACAGCCCCTGTCTGCAGGGCGCCCTAGCTCCCTGCAAACAGAGGTTGGTCCTCAGCAGCAGCCTCTGTCCACAGGGAGCTTGGACCCCGAGAACAGGGGCTGCTGCCACAGACCAGCCTCTCTCCACAGTGGGCCCAAGTTTGCTGAGGACAGAGGCTGCTTTGTGGCAGCCTCCCCTCTTCCCCACACTGCTGCCTCTAATAGAGGCAGCGGCATGAGGGGCCGGGGAAACAGGCAGCACTGTAGAGCAGGTGCTGAGAGAAGCCAGTTTTTAAAGTGGCTCCCCCCAGCACCAGCTCCTGCCTGTCCCCTCTTGGTGGGGCAGGTGGGTCTGTGGATCTGGCATGCACAGGTAGCCTGCTTGAAAAGCTGGCTCCCAATGCATATCAGCTCCAGCATGCCCACCTCACCCTCCATGCTGCTGGCTCGCAGCAGCAGCAGCAGCAGCAGCAGCATGGGAGTGTGGAGGGGCAGGCAGATGCAGCATTTGTGGGGAACCTGCTTAAAGTCAGCTCCACATGGACACTGGCTCCTGCTCTCCACCCCCTTGCTTCCTCTGATACAGAGGCAGTAAGGGGGTGAGGAGTGTGTGTAGCTGACAGGATTAATTGATATGCCTATGCTTATCGATTAATCGTATAGTTGACTATTTGTTGACATCCCTAGTTCAAACATACAAGGAATGGGCAGTTGCTGCTCCAAAGAGCTTACAGTTTACGTGTAAGAGAAGAGACAGCAGATAGATAGAACAGATGGTAGAGCACTAAGTAACAGCAAGACCATTATGATTAGCGTAATAATCAGCAATCTCAGTATGCCAGTTGCCTAAACATTGTCAAGTGTTATTTAGGCATCCTCTCATAGGTGTCTCTTCAGAAGAGAGATAAATAAATCTCATCCACATTCTTCATAGTGACCTAAATCCTTGTGGATTTTGACATGGGAAAAACTGTAAAGAGGCTTATTAGAAAATTTGACAAATGTGCTAGCAAGGCTGACCCTGCAAATATGATTGGCAGTATGTGAGAGACCATGAAGGGCCATAAAAGAGAAAATAAGTTAATTTGTGCTTGTTCAAGGCAATCAATGTACTGCAGCAAAACCAAGCACCAATGTCACAGTTCAGTAGGCTAGCTAAGTAAGTAACTGGATAAAAAAATGTTTTGTTTTAAAATGTGCACAGGAATTAGCAGCTCAAATGTTAGGAGGGTGAAAGTTCCATCCAAAATGAATAAAGGCCTGACCCTGACACTCTGATAATGGATAATAAAAATACAGGCACCAAGGACCACACAGAGTGAATATAGAGGGCAGAAGGCAGAAATGAACCAGATCAAGGAACTATGTGCAAAGAGCCTGGAATGTCAGAGACAGAATGTTACACTGAATTCACAACTTAACCAGTACAGATGACTAAATAAGAGATCAACATGGAAGAGGAAAAAAAGGCAATTAAAAAGTCAAATGAAGCATATGATTCTGTATCTACTGCCAGTGAGAAATCAGTGAGACAAAAAGACCACTGAGAACTGAGTTGCAAGTGAGTCAACTGAGAGAACTGTTGGACTGCATGACTAAATGAACTTTGTAGGGAGATGTCCGTTATCCTGATGTAGCATTCTGCATGTCTTGACAGCATATCCATTATTTCAAAATACATTTGAAATAACGGGCCTCTTATTCTGGTTTCTTGTAAATGTTGTTGCATGAGGATTAAGGAAGATGCCGGAATAGCAATGTATTTTGAAATTAGCTCTGTGTAGATAACTCCAAATTTCAAAATATGTTCTTTTGAAATAAGCGACACAATTTGCATAGCTCAAATTGCGTACCTTATTTCAAGGTGAGTGCTACTATATAGATGTACCCTAGGGATTGGGCTATGGGAATTAGACACACATGACATAGTCAGGACTGGGAGCTGGCCAAACCCTAGTGGTTCTTTTGGAGGACTGGATTCTACAGAACCAAAGCCAACCAGAAATATCCTCTTCCTTTTCTATACCTTTACTTCTTCCAAGTCACAGACATCCTTTACTTCTGTTGGTAGTGAGGGGTCCACCCTTTTCTGCATGCTACCTAACAGTACCACTCCCTGGAGTGCTTGATGCATGCTTTCCAACTTTTTATATGGGTCACTAATAGAACAGACGGGGCTGTGTAGCTAGCATCAGCCAAGGTAAGACCTGGGATAATGTCAAAGGACTTTGCTATAAACCAGATGTATCCTAATTGGGAGGGTGAATTCTGCATCCTAGCCAAAACGTTTTCATGTGTCTATAGCCATGAATTTCAGAAATGTTTAATAAGTGGAATCTACAAGTCTTTACACCTGAGTTGACATAGGGGTAAAAATGTGGGTCAGAATCAATGATACACTCAAAAGCTGTGTTGTGGGACTTGGTAAATACTAGAAGATTAACCTCAAAATAAAAGACTCAAATGTGGAAACCAGTAATTGGGCCCAGAAAAAAGTATTTCTTCCCTCGTTGTAGTTATTAACAAATATCTTCCCAAACTGCCATTTGGAACAGCTTATTTCTTCTTTGATACTTTTTCTCTTTTATCTTCAGCTTATTTAGGAGACTTGTTGCCAATTATAGATGGGAAGTATATGTACTCCTAATATTGTGGATCTACTTAAACCTGTGCTCAGAAACTTTCACAGGGAAAGTCTGGCTATGTTATACATTTAATTGTCTTGGAATGGTGGGATGGTTTCTATGGGTGTGGGGGAGCGGGGTGGGTAGGGTGCTGCTATGATCCAACAGCACTTGCATGCCACCACACTAACTCACTGCAGATGGAACACTGCAGATACCTAGCAACAGGCTGTCACCAATGTTGCACCTGCTGGCCTCTCAGCAAGAATGCTGCCACTGCGTGTTGCCATGACAGCAATAGCAAAAGAACAAGTATATCACGGCTGGGCAGCCTCACAGCAAAAGCACAAAGTTAGCACTCCCAATATCAGTTGTACATCTATTTTTGCAGATTTATAAATCCATAAGTACAGCTAAAAACAAGCTAAACAGCACAAGTATCCAATTATCTGGTGTGTTTCTGCGTGTGCTCTTAAAACACTGGAACTGAGTCTCCGCAGCTGCAGAACCAAGAAATCTCTTAGATGATTCCACCTGTCATGGATCCACTGGGACAAATTCAATAGTGACTAACTTAGTCTTGAAGGAATTACTCCCTCTCCCACAATGACTACCTCCAATGTGAAGGTCACACCAACAGAGGCTCCCGTACACATACAAAGCTTTTTTTTTCCCCCCACACAAAAAATTCGCACTCTTGCTAGAAACATTTCAACATTTCAACTCCACCAGAGTCAGTAACAGTGGGGGAATACTAGCGTAAATTATAGAAAGCCTAGCTGGTAAGACTGGCCATGGTATCCCCTAAATGCCTTTTCAGCCCTAGTAGGCCATGTCTTCACTATGCAGAAGATTGGCACTGCTGCAGTCGACCTTCCAGGGTTCAATATAGTGGGTCTTCACAAGAGGGCACCCTCATTGGCATCACTACTCCTGCTCTTCACAAGGAGTAAGGGAAGTTGACTGGAGTGTTTGCTCCCATCAACCTTCCACTTTTGTGGATGGTGCAAAAATGTAATTTAAGATACGTCAACTCCAGCTACGTAATTAAAGTACCTGGAGTTGCGTATCTTAATTTGGCCAAGCCCTAGAGAGTTCAAAGTGCCCAGAAGCCCACTACCATCCCATCCCTCTGAACTGGCTAGCAGAGCTAGCCAGAAGTAGAGATTTAGGTAGGCTATCCCATCCCAGCTCATAATCCATTCCCAAAGCCTCACTCCAGGTGGTGCAGCCCCATACTATTCCGCAGTACCCCACTATTGCTGTTACAGCTTCCTTCCTAGTATGCGCTAAATCTGTGCTTCACAAAAGTCATATGGTCCTATTTGTGTCACATAATATAGAATGTAAAACGTATTACTATAAAATCTGCAAATAGTGCAATATAACCAAGTTAATTGGGCTACTGGAACCTTAATTTTTGCATTTCCTAACACTTGGGAATTAACTGTGCAACTAAGTATTGTATCAACATTGATTTTTTAGTTTAATTGCATGTATTTTGGCTTGATGAGATGTTCTGATAAACTCATTTTAATTGTGCGTGCCCTGACGGTATGCTGGTATGCACCTCATTGCTTAATCCACACCGGCTCTGACTTTCTCCACTGCTATCCTTGCCCACTCATTTAGTTCTTAAACCCTTCCCCCATTTACATCATTAATTCCTCACTGCCTTACTGTGAGCTCAATAGTAGCACCCTGTTCTTTATTGAATCAGTTACTTCAAAACTCTGTTACTTTAGAAAATAATGTAGGCAATAAAAAGAACCTGAAGAAAGGGCAGGCAGAACAGAGTGGGTGTAGAGGGAAGAGAATTATAGTTTAATTTGTGAATGCAAGGTGACCTAGGGCAGGGAGGGACTTTTCAGCACATCTTGGTTCCTACTCCCTCCCTTAGGCAGCATACCTGGTATGGGGAAACTTCAGTTTTTAAGGACTTTTATTTCTCTGATACTGTAACTAGATTACATCATTGCAATGCCATTACAATGCCAGTTTTGTTAATTTGGGATTAATGACAAGCATTTCTTTACTCTGTTGAAATTGATAGTCCACAAAGCATGTTGCCTCAAGCAGAGTATTCCTGGCTCATATGTCCTATGGGTAAAATAAAAAAGTCCCCAATATATTCCAATCCCTAGTTAGACAAGTGAATTTAGACAGTGTTACAGTAAAGTGATGATCCAGGATGTTGGTAATATATATTTTACATGAGGTAGATTCAACCCTGGATCTGTGCTGTCAGGAATACTATTTATTTGTAGAACACAGAACACTGTACAAAGAGAGCTACCTCCATTCTGTAGATGGAGTAGCTGCCCACACACACCAAACAAGGTAAAATTTTAAAAAGAATCTAATTCCCATTTTCAAAAGTGACTTAGACTCCTAGATCTTAGTGCTTTTAGGAAAGATTATGCTTCAGTTCTGAACCAGCCAGCATCTATGCATGTGTTCAACTTTAAGAATGTGAATAGTCACATTGACAATTAGATCTCCCCTCACTCCTTCCCTTTTTCAGTCTAATATTAATATGGCTCCTACTTATTGACATTCAATAACCTCCCCAGCTCCGTAATTACCCATAAGCCACTAATAGATTTTGGCAGTTTCCCATCCCTCTGCTAACCTTATCCAGGGCTGAGGATAGACTTTCTGGGCCCAAGGGGATAGCTCTGGGCCCCTTGAAGGGGCAGAGCACAGACAGAAAGGGTAGGGCTGAAAGCTAGCTTCCCCAGCCAGCACTTCAGGGCTGTGTCTACATTGGCACCCCTTTCCGGAAAAGGGATGCTAATGTAGACTTCGGAATTGCAAATTCCGCAGGGGATTTAAATATCCCCCACAGCATTTGCATTTACATGGCTGCCGCTTTTTTCCAGCTTGGGGATAAGCCGGAGAAAAGCGCCAGTCTAGACGTGATTCTCCGGAAAATAAGCCCTTTTCCAGAGGATCTCTTATTCCTATTTTCAAGTACTTTCAAGAGATCCTCCGGAAAAGGGCTTATTTTCCGGAGAATCACGTCTAGACTGGCGCTTTTCTCCGGCTTATCCCCAAGCCGGAAAAAAGTGGCAGCCATGTAAATGCAAATGCTGTGGGGGATATTTAAATCCCCCGCAGAATTTGCAATTCCGAAGTCTACATTAGCATCCCTTTTCCGGAAAGGGGTGCCAATGTAGACGCAGCCCAGGAGTCCAGCAGCATTTTACAAGACCCAGGGACATCAACCACTGCTTCTGCCTCAGTAGCCCTGGGGCCCTTTTAAACTCTGGGGCTCTGGGTCAGCTGTCTCCTTCTCCTTCCCATCAATAGCCCCGGCCTTTACCCTCCTGATTCCTCTGCTGCCCATACATATCAACTTCTTAAGGAATCTAATTTTAGGTTCAGGGTTTGTGGCAGTCTCTCTGCTGGTGAATCCAGATATTTCAGGGTGCGGATTGTATAGCCATACTTTGTAGTATCTAATCAAAATTTGTAAATAAAGAAAAGAAAAGAAAAGAAAAGAAAAGAAAAATCCATGCCGTCAGCTGTCCTAATCTGTTTGTATGGTGACTCTTTTTCCTATTTTAGGGTGTAACTTTGGCATTTTTTCACTCTTTATTTCAGTGTTCCAATCTGTTTGGGATGTTTGTCTCTATAAACTGCAAAAAGAAACAGGAAATACTTTTGACTACCATTGCTAAGAAAATGTAACTCACGAGTAAGGCTGTGAGTCTGTCCATCACAGATTTCTGGGACTTTTGTGACTTCTACAGCTGCAACAGTCAATGCAGCTGAGCTCAGGGCCACCCAAGCAGAAGGCCAGCTGCAGGGGCCATCCCAAGACTAGCCACACTGGTCGCTGCTGGGGTGGCCCTGGGGGCTGCCAGAGCAGTAGCCAATACTGCTAGCCCTGGGGGCCACTGGAGTAGCAGTAGCCCCGGAACAGCCCTGGCCTCGGGGGCTGCTCCAAGCAGCAGTCCTGGAACTGATGTCTTGGGGACATTCCTAGAGTCTACTGGAGCAGCAAGCAGCCAAAGGCAGTGAGCCCCCTTCCTCTAGAGCAAGGATTAGCCATCAACCCTCCAAATTGCAGTACCTCGGGGTCCCAAGAGCCGCTAAGATTTAGTTGGAGGTATTTAGAGTAAACGTTATTGACAGGTCGGGGCCTTGAATTTTTTGTTTATTGCCTGTGACCTGTTCATGACTTTTACTATAAATACCATGAGTAATTTTTAGCTTTACTCATGAGAGATTATTTAAAAGTCTAATTGGATTAATATGACAATAATATATTTTTGTTAGTTAATAATTATCTCAGGGAAGGCTTAGCAAAATTGCTACTGAAGATTTATCTGCTCGTTGCTGACAGCCTTTCTAAATTCAAAATGTCTTCAATTTCTCTCTTTTAAAATAGGTTTCTTTGCAGTTCAGAATCCACTTTAAATTCCAAGAACTCTCTCCATAGTAAATTTTGTGAGGAGAGGAAGAATGTATCATAAATCCCATTGTAAAAGATATTTATCTGTCTGTCTAACAGCATAGTGCTTATTAATGGTGCTGCTAGTATGTGTATCACTGTGGAGCCAAATATTATAAATCCAAAGGGATGACAAGTTACTCAGTGATACTTAACAGCTTTACATTAGCACTGCAAGGGTTGGCATATTACATATATCATTGCGCTTAGGTCAAGTTTAAATTCTGCTTCTTTAAATGCACAATAAATGAATAAATAAACTCAAACAAATTACATAAGCCATTGTTTATTTTCCTCTCTGCAAACCGTCTTACTGAAACAGTCCAACTGCCGTAAAAATCTGTCTTCTGTTAGGAATACAATGGTTTCAAATTTGAAATGTAATATTCAGCTGAAAGTCTTCTCTGCAAACAGTGGACATGTCTTCCATGGAGCTGAAATTAAACTCACGCTCCACAGTCCATATTGCAGAGGTGGGCAAAAGGGCCTCCACTGGCTGGATCCAGCCCACGGAGGCCCTGCTGACCTCCCGCCCCCAGGCCTGTGAGCAGCATGCAGCGTGTTGAAGCGCCATGCACTGCTCGCAGGGTGGGGAGGGAGAGTGGAGGAGGCTTCGCATGCTCCCCCACCCCCAGGCCAATCAAGGCCTGGGGCGGGGGAGCTTCATGAAGCTTCCTTTGCCCTGCCCTGTGAGCAGCTTGCGGCACTTCAAAGTGCCACATGCTCCTCGCAGGACAGGAGGAGGCTTCCTGACTGGCCTGGGGGTGGGGAGCGTGCCAAGGCATGGGTGCCTAGTGGGAAGGGGGGACAAAGGGGCTCCCCCACCTCGAGACCAATCATGATCTGGGGGTAGGGTAGCCCCGCCTCTTCCCATTTAGGCCTCGCCCCTTCCGGGGTGGCCCAGGGATACTTCACAAATTTTTGAAGTGGCCCCTGGGCAAAAATTATTGCCCAGCCCTGCCATATTGGCTGGGTTACTTTAAATTTTTAATCTTTTGCTTTAGTCAGAATGAGTATTTCTTCAGCTGATCTCCTTAATAATGTCCATCTTTAACACATGATCTGAAAGGTGAACTGCATACCCAAACAAGAGGCTTGTGTCCTTTATCATGTACCCTAATGTTACTCTGTGTCATCTGTGAGAGACCTGCAGAATTAAACGGCCCAGATTCAGCATCTTCTCTCTTCTCAAATAAGAAATGTGAAGCTCAAAATTGTTCAGATCCTCCAAAGACTAACAGAGCCCTTCAGCCCAGGGTTTGATAGTGCCAGATTCTGAACACTCTGGCCCATTATGGCAATGCACTTGAGTGGCATGCTGAAATTCAAGCACATGAATAGTCGAATTGACCTCATTTGCACTAGTACTCATGAGCTTAAAGCGAGACATCTACTTTGCAAATCCAAGTGTTTTGCTGGATTGAACCAGCATACACTTTACAGAGCAATTGGCATACACTTTACAGAGCAGATAAGGGGATATTTCGGAAAAGGCTTTATTTTCCGAAAGATCTGCGTCTAGACTGGCGCTTTTTCCGGCAAAGCTCTGTGCCGAAAAAAAAGCGGCAGCCATTTTTATGCTAATGAAGCGGGGGAGATTTAAATCCCCGCTTCATTAGCAATTGCGATACGTCTAATTTGCATTCCTTTTACGAAAAAGGGATGCAATCTAGACGTAACCAGGGGGTTTTCCGACATTGGTAAACCTCTTTCTATGAAAAAAAGTCTTTTTCCAAAAAACTCTTTTGGAAAAAGGCGTGTGTGGACGGGGAAGAGGGAATTCTTTCGCAAGAGGAGAAAAGAGGAAAAAGCACAGGTGCCCTGGTGACCATTCTGCCCATAATAATCACAGCTTACATGCGAGATAGCATCCACACTGAATGGATGCTATCTGTCAAAAAAGCAGGTTGTTTTTTTGATGTGCTTTCACAGTATGGGCGCTCTCTTTCAGAAGAGGATTTTTTGGAAGATCTCTTCCAGAAAAGCTTCTTCCGAAAGAAGCCTGCAGTCTAGACATAGCCTCAGCTGGTTTTTAAAAGGATTTGCAGTGCACTTTTAACATGGAGGTAAGTTTCATCCACAGGATGAATATTCAACCATGACCTAGATCCAGTATTTCTTAAGCATTGCAACTCCAGTAGGGAAGGAAAGCTGGCTAGGGAAATATTTCTCAAACCTTCTTTCTTTTTCCTTTTCCTATTTCTGAGCTGTCTGATATGATAGGACTCATTTCCTATTTATTTCTCACTTTAATCTCAACTGATTTTTCTTAAGATCTTTAAGGTCAGTACCTTTGACAATTGGAGAAAAAATACTTATGAAAAATAAACATGCTAGCTTGTTCTTCCAGACACTGAAAACTACACAAACACTAGATCAAGATTTTAGTGAGACAGAGAAAAAGCAGATGCCTTCAGAAAACAATGAAAGGCATGAAGGAAAGTCCTTTTCTGACCCTAGAAGGAGTGATCCCAGAGTTACAGAACAAATACAATTGCTTATTCTATGACACTTAAAAATTTGATGTCACTCCCATAACTGCAATATCATAGAAGCATAGTATAAAGGTGATACTACAGGTTGAACATCTACGGCCCAGGACTCTCTGGTCTGGCAACATTCATGGTCCTACTGGTCCAGGATCAGAGAGCACCAGCCGCAGAAGTTGCCCACGGCTGGCAGCCCACAGGACCAGTGGCAAGGAGTCGGGCCAGCAGGAGCCTAGCCAGCCAGGGCACAAAGCCCCACCGGCTGGGGAGAGGGTCCAACAGCTGGGGGCAGGGAGCTCAGCTGGCCACGCTGCGGACTGTTGCCATGGCCGGAATGAGGCCAGCCTGGAGAAAGACCCTGCTGGCCAGGGTGTGTGGAGCCCTGCTGCAGTTGGAGTGAAGCCAGCTGGAGAGAACACCAGCCTGGCTGCAGAACTCCACCAGCTGGAGCTTAACAGCTGCCCGAAGAGGAGTCTGGCTGGGGGCAGAGAGGGGCTGGTGGTCCATAAAGGAGCCCCACCAATGGTCTCTAGGTAGCAGAGCCCAGTGTGTGTGCAGGGAGCAGCACAATAGCTGGGGCAAGGAGCAGGAGGAGAGCACCTGGAGAAGTGGAGGTCTGATCTCCTCTGGTCCAGCAAATTCCCTGATTTTGGACTGCTCAGGTCCTGAGTGTGACGGACCAGGCAGGTCCAACCTTACTGTATAGCAAACTGAACAGTACTATACATCAAAACACTTGTCCTCTCACCTAGTAACATTATAATGTAGACAGTACCTTAACCATGTTCTCTATTTGTAGGAACATTGGAATTGCCCTACTGGACTGAAACAATGGTCCACCTAATTCAGATTCTTCTCTCTTGCTGTCAAATACTTCAGACAAAGACACAAGCAACTTTGTGTAGGCTGGTGCAATAGACATGAAGTGTTTTCTCCATGAGCATCCATATCGTCTCCAAAATTCTTAGGTTTTTAAAAAATTCTTCTAATTATAACTATATATTTTTATTAGCCATACAAGTGTTCAAACCACTTCTAAATTGTGCAAAACTACTGACTTCTAGCACAGATGTGTATACAGGCAGTCCCCGGGTTACGTATAAGATAGGGACTGTAGGTTTGTTCTTAAGTTGAATCTGTATGTAAGTCGGAACTGGCGTCCAGATTCAGCCGCTGATGAAACTGACCGCCAGTTCTGACTTACATACAGATTCAACTTAAGAACCCCAAGCTTCCCCAAGTCAGCTGCTGCTGAAACTGATCAGCGGCTGATTCCAGGAAGCCTGGGGCAGAGCAACTCTGCCTCGGGCTTCCTGTAGTCAGCGCTGGTCAGTTTCAGCAGCGGCTGACTTGGGGACGCCTGGGGCAGAGCAGCTGGGGTGCTGCTGGGTTGCTACAGTAGCACCGCTCCTCGGCGCTTCTGGACCAACCCAGCAGCACCCCAGCTGCTCTGCCCCAGGCGTCCTGATTCAGCCACTGCTGAAACTGACCAGCAGCGGCTGAATCAGGACCTGGGGCAGAGCAGCTGGGGTGCTGCCGGGTTGGTCCAGTAGTGCCCAGAGCGGCGCTGCAGGACCAATCGGCAGCGCCCCAGCTGCTCTGCCCCAGGGTCCAAAACAAAAGCCTGGTCTACTGGGGAGAGGGGGGGGACACTAGCTGCGCCCCCCCCCAGCAGACCAGGGACACGGGAGCAGAGCCGCAGCGGCAGCGGGGTGCTGCGCCTCTGAGGCTTTGCTCTGGCAAAGCCTCAGAGGCGCGGAACCCCGCCGCCGCTGCGGGTTCAGTCCCGGTGCCTGTGGTCTGCTGGGGACCGTCCCCAGCAGACCACAGGCACCGGGACTGAAGCCGCAGTAGCGGCGGGGTCCCGCGCCACTGAGACTTTGCTAGAGCAAAGCCTCAGAGGCGCAAAACCACGCTGCCGCTGCGGCTCTGCTCCCTTGTCCCTGGTCTGCTGGGGGGAGGGGGGGGCGCAGCTAGTGTGCCCCCCCCCCCCCAGCAGACCAGGCTTTTGTTTTGGACCCTGGGGCAGAGCAGCTGGGGCGCTGCCGATTGGTCCTGCAGCGCCGCTCTGGGCACTACTGGACCAACCCGGCAGCACCCCAGCTGCTCTGCCCCAGGTCCTGATTCAGACCGCTGCTTGAGATGTTAAAATGTTTGCTCTGGCAAAGCCTCAGAAGTGCAGGGAACCGCCGCGGCTGCCGCTTCAGTCCCGGTGCCTGTGGTCTGCTGGGGACCGTCCCCAGCAGACCACAGGCACCGGGACTGAAGCGGCAGCCGCGGCGGGTTCCCGCGCTTCTGAGGCTTTGCTCTGGCAAAGCCTCAGAAGCACGGGAACCCGCCCGGTGCCCCTGGTCTGCTGGAGACGGTCTCCAGCAGACCAGGGGCACCGGAGCAGCTTAAGAACGGGGCTCTCTCGCCCCGGAGCTCGCAGGTAGCAATCCGCCACCTCGACCTCCGAGGCGAGAAAGCCCTGTTTATTAGTGCGGATCCGACATAAGTCGGATCCGCGTAAGTCGGGGACTGCCTGTACTGGGAAAGTAATTTCCTCTGAACAATTTTATATCTGCTTCTTTTCAATTAGTATCCCCTTCTTCTTGTAGCATGAGCGACTGAACAGGAGTGCCAGACCCACTTTACCACTAACAATTCTGAATGTCATTACCAAGACGTCTCTTACTTGTCTCTTTTCTCAGGTAAAATATTCCAATCCATTTCAATCTCTCTTATTATGAGAATTTTTTTCTTCAATAATTTTTGTTGCTTTGCTCTAAATCTTTTATTTCTCTTATATCCTTTGCCTCCTGCAGTCCCAGCTGTGCTGAGCCTAAGTTAAGAAAAGCTGAAGATCTAGATCAGAGATTGTAAACTGGATGGGATAGCCAGCTGGGAGGCACCTGACTCCTTTGCATTCCAACTTGTACTTGAGATGTTAAAATGTTTACTCAGGTAAACATGCAACCACTGAAAATGTCAGCGGCTCCACATTTATCCACGAGAGGGGGAGGGGAGTATGTGGCTCCATGGGAGCCAATGCGCTCAGGAGTGGCTTTTAAGATGGCTCCACATGGCTATCCCTCCCACTGCTGCCTCTGACATAGAGGCAGAAGTGTGGGAGTGGGGCTGAATGTAATCATGAAGGTTAACTGATGAGCCAGGCACATCAGTTAACTGTTTAGACATTCACACTATCACATTCCTAACTTGTACAGAAATTTACATCTTTGCAAAGAGGCTATTTCCTGCTAAGAATCTGACTTAAGAGTTTTCCATTCACTTGGTGAAGCTCAAACAATCAGTATGAAATCAGGTTAATTACATTTTGAACTATTTTAAATGGGTTGATGACTTATGTTTGTTTCCTGCTCATACTAACATTTCAGTAATTAAGTACATATATAAATATTTAACAGTTAGCTGATATTATTTAGTGAAATACTTTAAAATTAATTAATTCCTCCCAACCATATCTAACTCAATTTATAGCAAAACATACCTAGCAGAGCTTTTCTTTGGTTTAGTCATTCTGCCAAATCTTGTCAGTCACCATTGTTTTTGCCAATGCCTTCACTGAAGTCATGCTGATTTACACCAGCTGAGAGGCTGGGGTTAGATTCTGTACCGCACCTCAAACAGATACATTCTTCACTTCAAACTAAATGTGAAGTCAATGGGACCTAAGCAGGTGCATAATTCTAAACACATGGTTAGGCACTTTCTTGCCTGAATCCAGATATGCTGGGTTAAAAGAGAAATAAAAGTATCCTATAATCACAAACAAAACATATATAAAGAACTTACTGAATGTATTCTTATTACTCAAGTATCGTGTACTTATAAGAATATCTGCAGAATACCAATAGTGAATCTAATTATTTTGTTTGCCAACGGACATTTAAATGAAAACAAATATCTTCATATTGAAATCTTGGCATAACAAAGCACTTTTTTTTTTTGCTCCAACTGATTAGTTTTCATTTAATGAAGCACTGATTGATCACTTTCATTTTACAACTGGGGAGTCATCCTTCAGCATAGACAATATCGTATCACAACTTTTAAACCTAATTCACTCCATAAATAAACTGGTTTAAATGAAAATGATGATTTTTTTTCTCTCTCTTCCTGAAACTAACTGCCTTGTTTCAGAAAAACTCTATAATTTACTGCCAAAAAGCAGCCCTTTTCTCAAATTTGAAACCTTAATACTGAATATGTGGGCTTTTTAATTCAATTTAATTGTTTTAAAAGTCAGAAAATCCAAATCATACAAAAATTATTCTAACTATGGCAATATTGGATGAAATCCTGACCCTATGGAAGTCAATGGCAAAAATTCCATTGACTTCAATGGGACAGGGTTTCATTAGGATGTGTCTACACAGCACCCTAAATTCAAAATAAGATACGCAATTTGCCCTATGCAAATTGCGTATCTTTTTTCAAAATTACTTGAAAATAGCTTATTTTGAAATTTGGTGCATCTACACAGCGCCGAATTTCAAAATAACTCGCTATTTCAAGCCATCCCTTATCCCTCATGCAACGAGGTTTTTCTGGGATGGCAAAATAGCGCGGCCATTATTTCGAAAAATTATTTTGAAATAACGACCGGCTTGTGTAGACACAAGGTTGCTATTTCTGGATACAACCAGTATCCCAAAATATCCAGCAGTGTAAACGTACCCTTAGTGATAAAGGTATATTTGTGTAACTTCATTCGTTTTAAATAGTACTACTCTCTATACATGCAAAATCTAAAGCACTGAAGATACAGAACGGCAGTGTTACAGGCAACAACACTTACGAAAGAAAAACCTTATGTGCAAAAGTAAATTGTTTATAATTTAATCCAGTATGTTTTTCTATATAATTATGTAACTAGTCTCCAAAGGGTTATCCAATATAATGTGCATCTCTAGAGTTTAGCCATTTTTAAGATAAACAAACAAAATAAACCTCCCACCTTATCTCCTCAATACAGTTGAAGTAACACTATGAAAGGGAAAAAATATGGAAAAAATTCTGTCTTTAAAAACCAATGCAATTAAATCCACAATCAATAAAATGTCAAACATAATCTTGGCATGGCATAACTACAGGACACAGTAAAGGATATATGGCTGTGGTCAAAGAGTAGATAGCACCTTAAATGAAACTGGGCCCTCTCCTGTTCCAATTTGAATGCTCCCTTATTGGTGTAATGAGGAGCAAGGGCACCATTTCAAGGAGGCGGGAGGGCTGCAGCTATGCAAGCTGGAACACTGCTTGCTCTTCTTCTCCTTCCCCTGACTATCAGGGAGTGAAAGGAAACTACACAACTTGTGTGCATTTCTCTCACTTCCAGCTGGCGAGAAGAGGGGGCAGAGGAGTAAGTGACTTAAGCTGTTTGCTTTCCTCATACCTCTAATCAGGAGGAGAAGGGCAAGAGGCATCCCACTACACACAGCTGTAGCCCACCGCTCCTGCCCTTCCAAAATGGCGTCCTTGATGAGGTGGATGAAGCTGCTCCTTAAAGTTATAAATGAGAAACAGCAAGGGAGGATGTAGAATCTGGTAAGAGAAACAGAGAGTGCAGAGCTGGATTGAGAGCCTTGGGGTGGGGGAGCAGAGTGGGGCAGTAATGCTTCTGACAGAGAGAACAGTGAGAGAGTTCCCTAGTAAGCACTGGAGCTGGATCAGGCTGCTAATAGCAGGATGCATTTCCAGGTGCAGGGATCACCTACAACTTCCCCAAGCCAGAGAGCCATTTCAGAAGAGAATGGAAGGCTGAGGGCAGCAGAGGGAGGTGTCTGAGCCAGAGGGTTGAAGGCTGGGGAATGATAAAGAGATGATCTCCCTGGTGTCTCCCAGTGGAATTAGAGCAGAAGAACAAAAACAAGAAAGCACCTGGCTAGTGGAGCTGGTGTGAAGTATGGTGAGATATGCCAGAGCAGTACCCAAGAATTAAGACACACTGAGAGGCAATAGAGATGTACCAGAGAGCCTCAGCATGGTAAGAGATGCTGGAACTGCATGTGGTGTGTTGAAGACCTGCTGGCACTTGAATATGCGGTTTGAATTGTGCTGAGAAATTCTATATTACAGTTGTGAGACTTCTTTTATGATTTACATGCACAGGGCTGGGAGAGGGTTGTGATATATTAATTTTATAAAGGCTATTTATACTTGGAAATCTTGTGTGAGACTCTGAAAGAAAGAAACTGAAGCAGGGGACCAGGCACGGGGGGCGGGACAACCTCCCTGTCATAAGTGCCTTCACTGCATTTCTTACCAAAAAAGCCAAACATTTTATGGCAAGTGTAACCATAACTATATTTCCTGGATTTAGAATACTTGATTTTGGAATAATTACAACTTCCATATAATGTATTTGGCTCTCCGTTACACTCAAACTTAATTCCATCTTACTCTAGATTTTTGTCAGGGATTATACAAAAGAGATGAGAGATGAGAAACTATACAAGTTTACAGTGCCTCTCTTTCCATATAACTGTCAATATTAAGAAGTGAAATGTTTTTCATCTAAGTGTTTTTCTTTAACCAAAATGTTGCATGTACAGAATGACTCATGTTGTAAGTCACACACCATTTAAAGAGAGGGGGGAAACCTTATAAGGATGAAAGATACTCATATTATCAAAAGGAAACACTAACTGTTTAATGGAAACTCAGTTGATCCTATAAGTTTCACAGAATGTAAACCATTTCACTTCTCAAATGCATATGCCATGAGCTGTCTCATAGATGCAGCCAAGCGAATCCCTTAAGGTTTTTCAAATTCTTGCTATCAAACATCTTATAAACTTGCCAACAGCTGGGAAGCTGCTTTTCAAAAACATAGCAGATGTATTAGAAGAACAGAGCATTTTTATGTCATCATGGGACTGACGAGAATTTTCCTTTACTGCAATTTTAAACCCTGTGCTCCCTCACTGTAGAGCTACTCTTGGTTATTAAGATTTCTGAATACTTCTGCCTGCTGGTTCTGACAGAAAATGGAGTTCTAAATCATTAGCTACGGTTCTATAGTTTTAAATAAGGAAGCTCTATTAAAAAAGGAGACTAGCAAAGACTGACCACTTTAGAAATACTCTTTTTTTTTTTTTTTTTTGCTATTTTTCCATATCAACTCTGAGCTCATTATCACAGAAAGGCCCCAAGAAGGAAAGCATTCCTAATTAGAGTAGTATTAAAGCACATGCTTGGCAGGCAGCCCTACTGCATCTTCCTTCAGCCTAGCCAAGAGATCACACATCCAGTGGGACTTCAGAAATGGGCTCCAGGAAGGAAGTGAGAGGTCCAAGTAGGCCCTGGTTTCCTCCATCTTCTCTTGAAATTACCAACCTTCCAGCCTACCCTCCTCTCACCTTCTCCCCCTCCCCACCACACTCTTCTATACAGCTATGCCCAAAGCCCCCAAATTCCTTCCAACATATCCTAGCCAAAGCTGTCACAGCTATTTAGTGCAGCTCCATTCCGTATTCCTGCCATTGGCTGCAGAAGGGTGTAGTGTCCTTAACTTTTGGTCGGCAATTGATTTACTATTTGTCAATTATAAAAAAAAAAAGAGAGCTGCCCAAAATTTGGCAACTACTATGTGTTAAAGTTAAGCATATAGTTTACAGCTTTCCAGAATCAGGGCCATAATCAGTGAAGTCCTAATCCTACAGCAAAACGACCACTGACTTCACTAGAGCACTCTGGACCAGATCCAACACAGAACTTAAGAGCATGTTGGACTTATGTGTGTGTCAGTAATCTCATTGCACCTTGGAGAACAAAAGGCTTGTCTACATGAACAGTCAGCATGTGGCAAGCTGCCACACACTAAGGGTATGTCTAGACTGCATCCCTCTGTTGGCAGAGGGATGCAGATTAGGCAGGTCAACATTGCAAATGAAGCAGGGATTGAAATATCCCGTGCCTAACAAGCATAAAAATGGCCACCACGTTTTGCTGACTCAGCACTTTGTCGGCAAAAAGTAGCAGGGGGGTTTGTCGGGAAAGAAAACCTTTTTTTACAGATCCCTAAGAGGGATGCAGTCTAGACATACCCCCATGTCTACACAGCAACATTATTTCAGAATAACATCCATTATTTTGAAATAACAATGTGTGTCTAGACAGCAATTCCGTTATTTTGAAATACTTTTGAAATAAGATGGCTTATTTCAAAATCTGTTAACCTCATTCCATGAGGAATAATGCTTCTTCTGAAATACCTGTTTCGGAATAGCAGTGGTGTGGACACTCCACTGTTGTATTTTGAAATAGCGCCTCCCAAGGGCTATTCAACGTAATTACTCCCCAGTGCCTCCTGGGGCTCTAATTGGAGGTAGCATATGCACATTATGGAAGCCTGCCTTGAACTAATTTTGAGACTTCCCTTAGTGTAGACATGCTATTTTGAAATAAGCTATTTTGGAAAAAAATTCTGAAATAACTTCAAAATAAGCTAAGTGTGCTGTATAGACATATCCTAAGTGCCCATGTGGACCCTCTTGACACACTTACTGCCCTTCTTGCACTTTGATCGGCTTCTGTTTAAAAGTAGGGTAGATCAAGTGCACTTGGAACTGTTCACATGTACAGTAAACTTCTGATAATCCGACACCTTTAGGATCCAGGGGGTGCCGGATTATCAGATATGCCGGACTATCAGAAGGGGGGGCTATGATGGGTCTGGGGTGGGATGGGGGATGCTACCCAGATCCCCTCATAGCCCTCACTTCTGATAGTCTGGCTCTGCCCCAGGAGTCCCCGATTCAGCCGCTGCTGGTCAGTTTCAGCAGCGGCTGAATCAGGGACGCCTGCAGCAGAGCAGCTGGAGTGCTGCCAGGTTGGTCTGGTAGCGCCAACCCTTGGAGCAGCACCAAGGTTTGGCGATACTGGACCAACCCAGCAGCACCCCAGCTGCTCTGCCCCAGGTGTCCCCAAGTCAGCTGCTGCAGAAACTGATCAGCGGCTGACTCCAGAAAGCCAGAGGCAGAGCTGCTCTGCCCCAGCTTCCTGGAGTCAGCCCTGGTCAGTTTCAGCAGCGGTTGAATTGGGACACCTGGGGCAGAGTAGCTGGGGCACTGCTGGGTTGGTCTGGTAGCGCCAAACCTCGGTGCTGCAGGGACCAACCCAGCAGCACCCCAGCTCCTCTGCCGCAGGTGTACCCAAGTCAGCTGCTGCTGAAACTGACCAGTGGCTGATTCCAGGAAGCTGGGGCAGAGCAGCTCTGTCTCAGGCTTCCTGGAGTCAGCCGCTGGTCAATTTCAGCAGCGGCTGAATCCGGGACAGCTGGGGTGCTGCCGGGTTGGTCCCGCAGCCCCGAGGGGCAGCGCTATTGGACCTACCCGGCAGCACTCCAGCTGTTCTGCCCCCTGCTTTCCGGATTCAGCGCTGGTCAGTTTTAGCAGCGGCTGAATCGGGGAAGCTGGGGGCAGAGCAGCTCCAATAGTTCGGCTGCCCAGAGCACTTCCGGGTTCCTGATGGTGCCGGACCATCAGGAGTGCCGGACCGTCAGATGCCGGACCATCGGAGTTTTACTGTACTTACAAGGTCCACACAGAGTTAATGTGTGGCAGGCTAGTTAAATTTGCACCCAACTTCATCACAAACTACCTGTCCATGCAGATAAGCCCTGACTTTCTCACCCTTCCTCAGGCTTTGCTAATGTGAACCCAGATACTCATTTGGCCCCCACTGTGTACGATCAGCCTTTCCACATCAATAAATTATTTTTTCTATAATGACTTTGTCTCTGATTTCAAAAGAGAATCACATTTTTACCAACATTTTATCTACTACTATTGCAAGTAATAGTTAAGATTCCTATAACTGAGCAATATTAGAAAAGATATTTTACCTCTTTCTCCACTTTAACTTTGTATACTTGACAATATTTTTTGTATGACCTGGTTTGCAATTCTTTGTGTGATCAGATAGGCACAGTTGTTGGTAGCAATAGATGGGAGTAAGACACTTTTTGAAAAGAGAACTATGATTGTAAAAGTGCAAAAGTTGGCAGGGAGACCTGGAGGCATAAGACCTGAATCTTAGCACATTTGACTAAACTCATAAATGTTGGTCCCTTAAATACTTATCTTTAGACTAAATTTGTTTATATTAGAAGCATTTTGGAACTATTTGTACTGGTTCTAACATCTGGTCATAAAATTTGCAATGGTAACAAAATACATTCCCCTTCCAAGAAGAGCTTAAGATAATTGCATGATGCAACAACTAGTCTATTGTGCTGCCAAAAAGGCAAAGGTCAAACTCAAGGTCAAAAGGCAAAGTTCAAACTCAAGTTTCCAAAAAGAGAAGAAGCTAGGTGAAGGATAGAAGCCCCTACAACTTGCTATTTAATCTGCTAGATAGATTAGAGGGAGTCAAAAGAACTGGTTTGAAATAGATTACACCTTTTTAAAAAAAATCAATTTTCTGAGACAAATTTCAGCAACAAAGCATTATTCTTTATAATTACTTTGATTTTATTTACAGCTGCCTAGAGACATAGAGTTTTTGCCCATACACTGTGTGCAACATTAAGTGTTTGCACTTTTAATGCCAAATCTTTCAGTCCTCCTCTACCAGAAGAGTCAAATTTTCCTAGGGCTTCACCTGACTTCCATTTAAATTACTAGCAAACCTCACCTGGACTTCAAATTGGCAAAGCTGGGGCTTTGGTCTATATACTAACAATGTCTGTGTCTCTGTTTACCTCGTTTCTTTTCCGAGACATGGTATAATCCTTGGTTACAGCAATAAATGCATGTTTTAATGGCATGTGAGTATTAAGTATTCAGAATTGAACAGGGAGGCTGAATTGCCAGGTGTCCGATTTTTGCCCACACAGTCCAGTAATTGCATTTTCTGTCTGGTTTAAAAAAAAAAAAAAACCCCAGAAAATACTGGACATGCAAAATGTCTGGTATTTTCTGTTTTTCGTTGACAGAAGGCTGGCAGAGCCATTTTTCCCCTGCCGCATCTAGCGGAGGTGGGGTGTCCCTGGGGTCACTTTACAAACTTCCCCCAGCCTCCCCTGCAGCACAGCCAGATACTTCCAGTTCTTCTCCTGCATGTGGGAGAGGTGCGCACAAGAGATCTGGCAGGAGGGAGAAGCTCCATGTGCTGGAGCCCTGTGGCATTTCAGCAAGGCGGCAGTGAAAAAGAGGCTGCAGCTCCTTCCCAGGAAGCTTCAGAGGCTGCCAGCAAAACTGCTTTTGCCGTGAACAGGTGTGGGAGAGGAGAGGAGTGGGAGAGAAGCCCCTTCTTTTCATGGGGCACCTTTTGGAAGGAAGGGGAAGCTACAGTAGGGCCAGCTTCTCCCCTAACTCCCCCCCCCCACACACACACACCATACCTGACTAGGCTGCCTAGCCTCTGGCAGACTGGAGCCTTACCAGTTAAGGAGGCATGCAGGACTGGAGGGAAGGTGGATGGGGGGGGGGGGGAGGAATACTTTCAGGAGTTGGAAGGAAGAGAATCACCCCCAGCTCCTTCTCTCGATGGGGTGCATTTAGGGAGGAAGGGGTGGCCACATCTGGGCAAGCCCCAGAACTCCTTCCCTGCAATAGGCTGGCTGAAGCAAGGAGCAGTGTCTTGTAGCCCTAGCTAGCCCTACACTGGCCTCAATGCCTCCTTAACAGTTAAGGAGGCATGCAGGACCTGAGGGAAAGGCTGTGGGGAGAGGAATCTCTTACAAGAGGGGGAGGGAAGCCCCCCCCACCCTTCCCTTCATGGGGTTAGGGTTGCCAGGTGTGCGGTTTTCACCTGGACAGACTGGCAATTGCATATTCTGTCTGGTTTAAAAAAAAAAAAACCAACAGAAAATACTGTTTTTTTCTGTTTTTCTCAGACAGAAGGCTGGCGGGGACATTTTTCCCCTGCTGTGACTGGCGGGCCTTCTCTCCCCCCCCCCCCCCCCCCCACCATGTTCGGGATTTTTTCTGAAAGTATCTGGCAATCCTAGAGGCTGACTGTATGTACAAAAAAGTCATGGTCCTCTGCTGCATCGAAGGAGTCAGAATCTTGCCCTTATATGCATTGCCTGCTCACAGACCACTAAGAGCCCACGACACAGTCAGATTGCCTAGCCCTAGATGCTTCAACCAGGCCCCTTTTTATGAGACACAGTCCCTATCCCTTAAGCAGGAGGGAGTGCTGTGGGGGCTCTGCACCACCTATGGACCCACCTCTGCAGGTGGAATGTTCCTGGGCTCACTTTAGTTGACTTAAGGGCAGCAGAGCTTCCGCTGTACGGGGAAGACCTGGCCAAAAAGCTAAAAATGTTATTTTCTGAGTTGAAAAACGTGAAGCATATGGGTTTGTTCTTATGGTGTTACTTTAGGCACCAAATTGTCTCACTATGAAATGTCATGGGAAATCAGTAATGTTATCTCCCTATATTAGGGTATGTCTACACTACCCCGCTAGTTCGAACTAGCGGGGTAATGTATGCATACCGCACTTGCTAATGAAGCCCGGGATTTGAATTTCCCGGGCTTCATTAGCATAAGCGGGGAGCCGCCATTTTTAAATCCCCGCTGCTTCGAACCCCGTGCAGCGCGACTACACGGGGCTCGAACTAGATAGTTCGGACTAGGTTCCTACTCCGAACTACCGTTACTCCTCGTTCGAACTAGGAGGGTAGTGTAGACATACCCTTTGAGAGCTGCAGAATTGCAGAAGACCATCAAGGCTGCAGGATATTTATATAAAACAAGGCTAATCACTCACTTTCTGCACAACTTCTGACTCATAGACTCATAGACTTTAAGGTCAGAAGGGACCATTATGATCATCTAGTCTGACCCCCTGCACAATGCAGGCCACAGAATGTCACCCACCCCCTTCTAGAATAATCCTCTCACCTATATCTCAGATATTGAAGCCTTCAATAGTTTGAAGACCCCAAGATGCAGAGAATCCTCCAGCTGTGATCTGTACCCCACGCTACAGAGGAAGGCGAAAAACCTCCAGGGCCTCTGCCAATATACCCTGGAGGAAAATTCCTTCCTGACCCCAAATATGGCGATCAGCTAAACCCTGAGCGTGTGGGCAAGACTCACCAGCCAGACACCCAGAAAGTTCTCTATAGTAACTCTTATCATCCCTCCACTGACCTATTTACCACTGATAATGAATAGTCAATTAGTTACTATGATCATGTTATCTCATCAAACCATCCCCTTCATAAACCCATCTAATTTAATCTTGAAGCCAGATAGATCTTTTGTCCCCACTACTTCCCTTGGAAGGCTGTTCCAGAACCTCACTCCTCTAATGGTTAGAAACCTTCATCTAATCTCAAGTCTAAACTTCCTACTAGCCAGCTTATATCCATTTGTTCTTGTGTCCACATTGGTATTAAGCTTAAATAATTCCTCTCCCTTCCTGGTATTTATACCTCTAATATATTTAAAGAGTGCAATCATGTCCCCCCTCAGCCTTCTTTTGGTTAAGGTAAACAAGCCAAGCTCCTTGAGTCTCCTTTCATAAGACAGGTTTTCCATTCCTCGGATCATCCTAGTGGCCCTTCTTTGTACCTGTTCCAGTTTGAATTCATCCTTCTGTCCCTTCCTCAACATTTCTCCCAAACTGCCTGACAGAATTATTTTTATTTGAGCCATGTCCAACTCATCAGATCTTTTACTCTGACCCTGGAGCTCTTACCAGGGAACAGAGTTGGGGGCTTGCCCTGTTCCAGGCGTGCTGTGGCTCCTCATGGCTCCAGAAACAGGGACAGCCAGGAGGCTCTGCCCACTGCCCACGCCCAAGCACTGGCTCTGTTGCTCCCATTGGTCGGGAACTGCAACATTCTTGGCCAAACATACAATTTCCGTACTGAGATATAGATACTGATTCCACAAATTGGTTAAGCATGTTTTTGAGTTCCACTTGAGTCATGGAATTTCATTGAAGTACATAGAGTAAAACATACGTTTAACTTTAAACACATGCTTAAGTGCTCTTGTGTTTAAAAATATTTTTCATGCACTGTAAACACAAGAGATTAAGAGCTGGAATTGAAATGCATATCTTCATCACGATCCCAATTCAGTAAAAGCAGCATACTTCAGGTCTAGACTAGGTCTTCCACACAATAATCACAGAGATCTGATGGAAGTATTGTAATAGTCTCTGCAATAAGAAAGATTTATTGAATGTTTATGCTTCATGCTTTTTTTATTTATATAGCTTTTCTTCTGCACAAAGGTTAGTATTTGTGACATAAATCAGATCCATCTGTGTTGGTGATTAAGGCATTATAACTGATTTTTTAATTCTCAATAACTTCTAAAAATTCAAGATAAGCTATCAAGAATTCAGACTGGAAAACCACTTAGACACAAATGTTACTATGTTGTTTATCAGCATCTGAAGATTAATTCAAAACTAGATCATCTGCAAACCACTTGGCATAAAATCCACTGCTCCATTACAGGCCATATATGTCTGAACATCTGCTAAAAGTGGGGAAAAACAACTAAGTAAATAAGAAACTATACACACACTGTGTTATAATAAAACATTTAATAACATGGTTTTAAGCTAAAATGTAAATAGAAAGGTTTTAATAAAGATGTTAAGCTAAAATGTTAATAGAAAATCAGGTTTACATCTGTTGTTGGAAAAACCCCACAACAGTCTTAAGTGAGATTAGGTGATACAGCATGTGCATCACCCGATCGACAATTTTATTATTATTCTTTATCAAATAGCTGCAATTATTCTTTAACATCACCAATACTGTGCCATTTAGGGCTAAATTGTGATATCCTTATTCGTGCTGATTATGACCTTATTCCATAAGCAGTCCTATTGTTATCGAAGAGCTATTTAATGTAAGAATAACAGATCGGTTTTAGGATGCAATTCTGCCACATCATAAGTGGTGAATAGCACCTTGCTCATGTGATTTCTCCAGTCTTCCCATGGATTTGAATTGAATTGCTCACCTGGAGTAAGATACTATTTATTGTGACAAAGAGAGACAATATGGTGGTAATTATTTTGCAGACATGAATAAAATGTTGATTGATTCATAACTAAACATATGGCATATGCATTCAAATGCACAACTAGAAATTATGATTTTATTATTTATATAGTTCCATAAGTGTGCATTATGTTACTACATTATGGCACAACATTTCCACAGAAGACCTGATCCTGAACATCTGTACTCACCTAAGTATCTTTCCCCTGTGTGCTAAAGTCCACAGATTTTGTTTCAATGTGTACTTCAGCCTGTTTAGATCTTGGGCAAGAACCAGACCTACAATTACTGACAGCAGGAGAGTGCCCTGCCTTTTAAAGTTCCCTCCAGTTTTTTATACTTCCACAACGGCATATAGGCTCAACCAGACTACCCTACTGCACATCTTTGCTGAGGAAAATTCCATAGGTAATACTAGCTGGGCACACACACTCTCCCTCTCCATAAAGAATTCTTCTTATTTAGGGGAGGAAGGTCAGCAGTCCAAATCAGAGTTAGAAATTCAAATACTAAAGCATATTTTAAAATACCTGCCAGAAAAGAGTGTACTGAACCTTGTGAATCTATGCTTAGGAAGTGTGCAATTACTCTAGGTTATGTCTATACTATTCCTTGTGTGAGCAAAACATATGTCACTCGAGGGATAAAAAAAAAAACAATGCCCTGAGTGATGTTGGTTTCACTGGTTTAAGTGGTAGTGTGCAAAGTGGGTTGGAGAGCTTCTCCTGCCAGCATAGCTACTGCCACGCACTGGGGGGAGATTTAATATCGACAGGAGCACTCTCTCCTGTCAGTAGAGAATGGCTACACAAGAAGTCTTACAGCCCTGCAGCTGCATTGGTACGGCTGTGCTGTTGTGAAGTCTCCTGTATACACATAGCCTTAGACAAACTATGGCTACCTAACCCACCTCCATGCACCTTGGGAAGGAGAAACAGAGGGAGGGCCACACCTAAAAGACTGGTGAAGTATCAGGTACTATCCCTGGCTGCTATTGCATGTCACCATCCCTTAATGTCCAGGTTATTGTTCCCAATTTCTGTTTCAACTTGCCACGCCTTACCACCACCTCCATCTTCCATGCATGGGGGAATTTTTGGACAACAGCCTAGCTATGGAAAAACGATCAAGCCACAAAAAACATCTTGGCCCACTATGTATTTATGTATATCTTTCTACGCTGCCACTGCCCTCCAATTTATAAAGTTAATCACTGAGTAAAAATGGTCAAAATGTAACCTCATATTACTGGCAAAGATTAATGTGGCTGTTTTCCTGGTGGACAGAGACTCTTTTTCTAACGGGGGATATTTTTTTATCTGAAAAAGTGGTCGTGTCTCTATATAGGCCTTTCAGAGGCAGCCACAGGGGACAAACAAAGCAGGGTGCTAGCTGAAATATCTAAAGTTCCTAAAAGAGGTTTGTCTTCAAAGTACTCCCATTTTGCCAACCTAGGACAATGCTATTGTTCTGTAGGTAGATGGCAACTTTTTTCTTTTTCCAATTTTTACTATTAACATTTGATCTCACATGTATTCCCAGAGAATATCTGGATAAGAATCATATTGACTTTAAGGGAGAAGAAAATTCAATTCTCTCTGATAATTCAATTTTTCTGATCAAGGTTCTATAGGACAAGAAAGCTGAAACAATCACACAGTGATATGGTTCCTAGAGAATCCAACCTTCCAGACACAGATGCTCAATGCCCAGAAAGTCAATCATATACCTGGGCTGAGGATGAATAAACTATCAGATAAAAGGTCTCGTCTCAGAGGAATGTTAACAGATGAAAACTGACATAATGGAAAATGAATGGTATCACAGAAACAAAAATCCAATTCTTATTGGAGCCCATTGAGAATTGTGATCTCATGCATGGTCATGTTTCAACAACAGAGTTTATATGACACCGATCCAGTAATTCACCGTATCCTCTCTGCATCTCACCCCTATCTCATCCATTAGCGAACTCCAGCTTCAGTTGTATATTCTCTAATCGCACAAATGATAAACAGAGAGAATCAGATTTTTATCATGAAGCTTTCCCATTCAGTTCAGGAAATGATTATTATAAAGAGAGAGTACAACATCCACATTTTGGAACAGAATGAGTTGGTGAGGTCTCAGAGTGCTGCTCCTTTCATAGAGAACAGACCAGATCAGGTCACAACAGTCAAAGCATGTGATTGTGTTCTTCCTAGTTATTATGAAAATCTTATCAGCCCTATCCCAGGCTATGTCTAGAATGCAGAGTTTTTCCAGGATACCAGAGGTACCCCAGAAAAACTCTGCAGCGTCCAGGGAACATGTCTGCTTTTTCGGAACAGTTTCTGAAAAAGCAGGCACGTTCTTTCAGCATCCCTGTATTCCTCATTGTATGAAGAATAAGGGATCTTCCAAAACAGGAGGTTTTCTCCACATATGGCCAAATATCGGAAAAGCCTCGTCCGAAAAAACAAGCAGAAAAAGGTATGCAGATTTTTTTTTCTGGAAAAAAAACGCAGTGTAGACAGCCCCAGAGAGAAAGTATCCTATCTGAGGCAGAGCAAAATCCTAGTTATCAGTTCATGCCAACAAGGAGTAAATGAACACCCAGGGTTCCATGCAAAAGTGTTGACATTCATAAAAGTGCTGATCTAAAGTGTGCTGAAGTCAATGGCAATATGAAAGGTGAGTTAATTCATTCCTATTAAAAGGGAATGGAAGCAACACAGCAGTGGGGAAGAGAAGACTAAGTAATGGAGAGTGCAAGGCCCTCATGAAAATTCAAGTTCCCCACTCTCCTCACTCACCCTCTTCTGTCTGCTTATGATATGTCTATTTGCCCCTGTCCGGATGAACTTTGCTCTGTAAGAGTTTTGCACACTCCAGAGGGGTAGAGGTAGAGCTGGTCACAGTTGTGGCTAAAGAAAAAAGCAATTAGAAACTTCAAAAGTCACAGGAGCTTTACTAAAACTAATGCAGGGTGGAGATGGATGTTGGAATGCCTTTATGAAACAGAATTAAATTGAATGTTTGTTACTTATTATATTATATATGCTATAGAGGTAAGCAATTGCTTTCAAGCTCTCTCCACAGGCTCTACAGTGCTGAAAGCTCTGGAAGGGACCTCGCAAGGAAGAAACCAGAAGGGAACACCATCTACTGGAAGGCATGGGATGCGTAGTACTACAGATGGGGGTTCCACGGCCACCACCCACAAAAGGAAACGACGGATGGTGGTGGTCGGGGACTCCCTCCTAAGAGGGACTGAGCCATCCCTCTGCGTCCGGACATGGAATCTCGAGAGGTGTGCTGCTTACCGGGAGCTCGCATTCAGGATGTCACTGAGAGGCTTACCAAGCTGATCAAACCTTCGGATCACAACCCCTTCCTGCTTCTCCACGTGGGAACTAATGATACAGCCAAGAATGATCTTGAGCATGTTACTGCGGATTATGTAGCGCTAGGAAGAAGGATCCAAGAATCTGGAGCACAAGTGGTATTCTCCTCCATCCTCCCTGTTGAAGGGAAAGGACTGGGCAGGGATCGTCGAATTGAGGACGTAAATGCGTGGTTGCGCAGATGGTGTCGCAGAGAGGGCTTTGGTTTCTTCAACCATGGGACTCTGTTCCGGGCGCAAGGATTGTTAGGAAGAGATGGGATCCACCTAATGAAGAGAGGAAGGAGCATCTTCGCGGGCAGGCTTGCAAACCTAGTGAGGAGGGCTTTAAACTAGGTTCGTCGGGGGACGGTGACCAAAACCTTGAGGGGAGTGGGAAAGTCGGATACCGGGAAGAAATGCAGAGAGGAAGGGGCAAGAAAGGAGGACCCAAGTTTCGAATGGAGAAGATAGGACGATCAACTGGTTACCTGAAGTGTTTGTACACTAATGCGAGAAGCCTGGGCAACAAACAGGAAGAACTGGAGGCCCTGGCCCAGACTAAGAAATATGATTTAACTGGGATAACAGAGACTTGGTGGGATGACTCGCATGACTGGAGCGCTGTCATGGAAGGGTATAGACTGTTCAGGAACAACAGGCAGGGGAGAAAAGGAGGAGGAGTTGCACTATATGTAAGAGAGCACTACGATTGCTCTGAACTCCAGTATAAAGAGGGAGAAAAACCTGTTGGCTACGTCTACACTGGCCCCTTTTCCGGAAGGGGCATGTAAATTTCACTAGTCGTCGTAGGGAAATCCGCGGGGGATTTAAATATCCCCCGCGGCATTTAAATAAAAATGTCCGCCACTTTTTTCCGGCTTTTAAAAAAGCCGGAAAAGAGCGTCTAGACTGGCTTTGAAGTAGGAATAAGACCCTCCGGAAAAGGGCACTTTTCCCGGAGGATCGGGGCCAGTCTAGATGCTCTTTTCCGGCTTTTTTAAAAGCCGGAAAAAAGCGGCGGACATTTTTATTTAAATGCCGCGGGGGATATTTAAATCCCCCGCGGATTTCCCTACGACGACTAGTGAAATTTACATGCCCCTTCCGGAAAAGGGGCCAGTGTAGACGTAGCCGTTGAGAGTCTATGGGTTAAGTTTAAAGGAGCAAACAACAGCATTGATGTTGTGGTTGGTGTTTGCTACAGGCCACCGAATCAGGTGGATGAGGTAGATGAGGCTTTCTTCGGACAACTGAGCGAAGCCTCCAGATCGCAGGCCCTGGTTCTCATGGGGGACTTTAATCACCCTGACATCTGCTGGGAAACCTATATGGCAGTACACAGGCAATCCAGGAAGTTTTTGGAGAATGTTGGGGATAATTTCTTGACACAGGTGCTGAAGGATCCGACCAGGGGCCGTGCGCAGCTTGACCTTCTGCTCACAAACAGGGAGGAACTAATAGGGGAAGTGGAGGTGACAACCTGGAAAGCAGTGATCATGAGATGGTAGATTTCAGGATCCTGACCAAAGGAAGAAAAGAGAGTAGTAAAATACACACCTTGGACTTCAAAAAAGCAGATTTTGACTCTCTTCGAGAGCTGATGGAAAGAATCCCCTGGGATGTTAACATGAAGGGGAAAGGAGTCCAGGACAGCTGGCAGTATTTTAAAGAAGCCTTATTGAAGGCACAGAAAGAAACCATCCCGACGCGTAGCAAGAGAGGCAAACGTGGTAGGAGACCGGACTGGCTTACAGGGGAAATCCTTGGTGAACTTAAGCACAAAAAGGAAGCTTACAAAGAGTGGAAACTTGGACAAATGACCAGGGAGGAGTTTAAAGGTATAGCTCGAGAATGCCGGGGGGTTATCAGGAAGGCGAAAGCGCAAATGGAATGGCGACTGGCTAACGATGTGAAGGATAACAAGAAAGGTTTCTACAGGCATGTTAACAAGAAGAAGGTGATCAGAGAGGGTGTGCGGCCCCTAATGGATGAAGGAGGTAACCTAGTGACAGATGATGTGGGGAAAGCTGAAGTACTCAATGCTTTCTTTGCCTCTGTATTCACGGACAAGGTCGGCTCCTGGACTTCTGCGCCAAGTGACGCAAGATGGGATGAAGATGGACAGCCCGTGGTGGGTAAAGAACAAGTTAGGAACTATTTAGAAAAGCTAAACGTACATAAATCCATGGGTCCGGACTTAGTGCATCCGAGGGTACTGAGGGAGTTGGCAAATGTCATTGTGGAGCCTTTGGCTATTATCTTTGAAAAGTCGTGGAGATCGGGAGAAATCCTGGATGACTGGAAAAAGGCAAATGTAGTGCCAATCTTCAAAAAAGGGAAGAAGGATGATCCAGGAAACTATAGGCCGTCAGTCTTACCTCGGTTCCTGGAAAAATCATGGAAGGGATCCTTAAGGAATCCATATTGAGGCACTTGGATGAGAGGAAAGTGATTAGGAATAGTCAGCATGGATTCACAAAGGGCAAGTCGTGCCTGACCAATCTGATTAGCTTCTATGATGAGGTAACTGGCTTGGTGGACATGGGGAAGTCAGTGGATGTTATATACCTTGACTTTAGCAAGGCTTTTGATACGGTCTCCCACAATATTCTTGCCAGCAAGTTAAGGGATTGTGGATTGGATAAATGGACGGTAAGATGGATAGAAAGATGGCTAGAAGGCCAGGCCCAGCGGGTAGTGATCAATGGCTCGATGTCAGGATGGCGGTCAGTTTCTAGCGGAGTGCCCCAAGGTTCGGTTCTAGGACTGGTTTTGTTCAATATCTTTATTAATGATCTGGATGAGGGGATGGATTGCACCCTCAGCAAGTTTGCTGTTGACACTAAGCTGGGGGAAGTGGTAGATACGCTTAAGGGCAGAGACAGGGTACAGAATGACTTAGACAAATTGGAGGATTGGGCCACAAGAAATCTGATGAGGTTCAACAAGGACAAGTGTAGAGTCCTGCACTTGGGACGGAAGAATCCCAAGCACAGTTACAAGCTGGGGACCAACCGGTTAATTAGTAGTTCTGCAGAAAAGGACCTGGGGGTTACAGTGGATGAGAAGCTAAATATGAGTCAACAGTATGCCCTTGTAGCCAAGAAGGCTAATGGCATATTAGGTTGCATTAAGAGGAGCATTGCCAGCAGATCCAGAGATGTCATCATTCCCCTTTATTCGGCTTTGGTGAGGCCGCATCTGGAGTATTGTGTCCAGTTCTGGGCCCCCCACTACAAAAAGGATGTGGACGCACTGGAGAGGGTCCAGCGGAGGGCAACCAAAATGATTAGGGGGCTGGAGCATATGACTTATGAAGAGAAGCTGAGGGACTTGGGTCTGTTTAGTCTGCAGAAGAGAAGAGTGAGGGGGGATTTGATAGCAGCCTTCAACTTCCTGAAGGGAGGTTCCAAAGAGGATGGAGAGAGGCTGTTCTCAGTAGTGACAGATGGCAGAAAAAGGAGCAATGGTCTCAAGTTGTGGTGGGAGAGGTCCAGGTTGGATATTAGGAAAAACTATTTCACTAGGAGGGTGGTGAAGCACTGGAATGGGTTACCTAGGGAAATAGTGGAGTCTCCATCCCTAGAGGTGTTTAAGTCTCGGCTTGACAAAGCCCTGGCCGGGTTGATTTAGTTGGAATTGGTCCTGCCTGGAGCAGGGGGCTGGACTTGATGACCTTCTGAGGTCTCTTCCAGTTCTATGATTCTATATTAATTACAATATCAATAAAAATCTTTATTAAACAATCACCATTAATTCAATTATAAATACTCAGAATGTTACAAACTGTTCTATCATCTGAAATAGGCTCAGTATAATCAAAGGGCAGGTCCTGTTTAGTCTTTAAACAGGTGAGTGGCATATGTGAAGCACAGTGTGATAAGCCTTCCCTTATTTACATCACCTGTAAAAAGGCCAAGCTGAATTGCAGCCACTTCATTTAGGGGAGCATTGGAGCTGCTATTTTATTACTCCAGTGGTGCAGTTCTCCAGGCAGCAGGGTGACTTTGTGAGGAGGAGCAAGCAGCACACCCCTAAAGAAGTACAATAATAGAGATGTGTAGTGCGGTGTCTGTCCCATTTTGGCAACAGAAGAGTTAAAAGCAGGCTGGAGTGAGCCTGCACAAACCCAGCCACTGAGAGATAGGCTTATAGGGAGCCTATCAGAAGGCAGCTTGCTGGGGCAGCACTGGTAAAAGGAGCGGCTCAGTAGAGCAGAGGGCAATTAGGTCCTGACCAGCGATGGTGAAGGATTAGTTCCCAGCACCCTGGACAGGGCAGTGCTGGAGAGACTCAGGGGAGCAAGAGAGATGCTAGATCATAGGTTCCCAAACTAGGGGGCACGTGAAGAAATTCCAGGGGGGGGGCACGAAGAGACCCGGTCAACCCCCCCTAAAAAAAAGCCCAGTCCATCCAGTAAAAAATTCAGAAAATACCATGTGAAATGTCCCGTATTTTCTGTTTTTTCTGGCTCGAGCATCTAGGGTTGCCAGGTGTCCAGTTTTGAACTGGACAGTCCAGTATTTGAGCTTCCTGTTCAGGAAACAAATTGAGAAAATATAAATGTCCAGTATTTTCTAAACAAGATGTAATGTAGATTGTGATGTAATGTCAAGTGTGTCTGATATTTTTGTAGAAACCATTTGGCAACCCTACGGTCGTTTTTTTGGTCAACTTTTTCCCTGGAGTACCAGCATCTTTTTTTTTACACTGGTCCTGGGAATTAAAGGGGCCACGACTGTTTTTCGGCCCTGTTCAGTTCCTTTTTTGGGGGGAGGCATGAGGATTTCTCAAAAATCAAAAAGGGGGTGTGATGCCAAAAAGTTTGGGAACCACTGAGCTAGATGTTCCTAGCTTGGTCTGATGATTGATCGGTGACTAGCTGATGGAGAACTTTTGCTTTGCCAATGTTCAGAGTTAGCCCTTGATTTTTATAAGCTTTTGTAAGCATGAGAGAAGCAATTAAGGGCTGTTTGCAGCTCTTCCTTGAGTGTTCAACTACAGCTACAACAAAATCTTCTGTATCCTGGAGTTTGATAATTATTGCCGATATTACTTTATTTTGGCATGGGATTAAGAGAGATTGAAGAGGTTGCTGTCAATCCATTTTTGGATGCCAATGTCCAATGGTAGATGATCTTGGGGTGATTTTTTCATAGCTTCTAACAAAAATGGTGAAAAGAGTGGGTGTCAATATATAGCCTTGTTTTACACCAGGTCAAATGAGAGAGAATTCAGAAGGAGAGGCACTGCAAAGGTTATTGTTATTTTGGTCAACAACTTTCCCCCTGAAGTACTGGCACTTTTTTTTTTTAACACTGGTCACAGGAATTAAAGGGGACATGACTGTTTTTTGGCCCCAGTCAGTTCCTTTTTTTGCTGCTCAACAGTTCCTTTTGGGGGGGGGGGTTAAGGTTTCTCAAAAATCAAAAAGGGGGCATGATGCCGAAAACCACAGATACACTTATAGAGAAGAACTGGCAGACTGTCTTGACAGGTTTTCAACAATCACGTCAGAACATTGACTAGACTTCTTAACCATTAAGCGGTGGTACTCCCAACTCTCCTCTACAGCTGTGAGAGGTGTGTGACCTTTAGAAAACGCCTGAAAAGTCTGGAACACTCTGTTCAGAACCTCTTCAGCATAAAGTGGGAGGATCATTGCACTAATGTCAATATCCTCAGAGGTCAACATCTTCAGTGGTGAGGCCAGAACCAGCTGAGGTGGAGCAGGCACTGTGTGCACATGCCTGATATACGCTTACCCAAACAACTGTGGTACGGCCGACTTACCAAAGTAGAAAAGAAACAGGAAGGCCAAAAAAATTCTTTAAAGGCACCCTCAAGATAAATGTCAAGACATTGATACCACACACTGGGAAACAGCAGCCCAGGACTTAGATCTATACCATATTAGGGATGTAACTGGAGGCTGCTCCAGCCCAGTCAGGCCCGCTGCACCACAGTGCAGGTGGCGGCTGAAGCACTCCCCTCCCCCGAATCCCAGTTATATGGCTTAAATGCAACCTTTAACCAGTTAACTGGTTAAATGGGATTTTTAGAGATGTAAAATCCCGATTAATTGGTTAAGCAATTAAACATTATGTTTAACTGGTTAACTGATTAAAGGGGGGTGGGCAGCTAGGCTGGAGTTATACCCATCCTGTCACAGACAAGGGTTGCCACCCCTGCTTGCAGTAGAGGGATTAAGCCCACCACAGATAGAAGATACTCTGGCTAACCTGTTGGTGCAGACCCTGCTTGTGGGAGAAGGGCTGGTCAGCCAGAGCAGCCCCTGCCTGCTGTGGACCCTGCATGGTTGGAGCAGCTGCTGCCCATGGCAGGCAGGAGCTGCTAATAGACATTACTGGTAGTGGCTGTTTCAACTTTTTTTTCTCCAAAACCCTCTTATTTCTAAGAGAAGAATTCCTTTATCATGAGCCAACAAGAAAAGGAGCAGAAAAGCAATGACTCGCTTCCAAGAATTTTGCCCATTCATGGTTAAAAAAATTGTAATGGATGAATAGATGGTTGCCATATTCAGCACCATACAACTTTGCGCACCTCTATACTTAAAAAGTGTGGCTGTGCCACTGCAATGTTTGTGTAGCCACTCATTACTGTCTCCCCATGTTAATACATTCCCCAGCAATGCAGTAGCGAGGTCAACAGAAGAATTTTTCCACTGACATAGCACTGTCTATACCAGGGGTCAGGCTGATATAACTGCATCTCCCAAAGGACTGTATTGATCTTTCTACTCCTGTCCCAGTTGCAAGAGGCTGCAGAGGTGAAAGGAATGCCCTAAAATGTCTCTAATGCTTCTTTCTTGTCAGACAGAACCCAGACTGTTGTTACAAACTATCCCTCCACCTCCAGCACTTTCATTGCAAGAGACCCACATGGCTCAATGTTCTTCCTATATTGTCATATGTCTCTAAAGGCCTGAGGGGAGACACAACTATGTCCTCCTGTGACAGCTTTGTACCACAGAAACTATGAAACTGACAACTAAGCACTATACGCTTATGAGAGTAGGAGTCAGAACTTTCATAAATGTTAAATCTAGACTATGGAATCTGCTACCAGATGAGATAAGAAGGACAATGGGCCCACCTGCATTCAGAACAAAATGTCCATCTCATATCTGATTGTGCTTTCTCTCAATGCAGTTTACTTGTTCCCTCTTATACACATTCATATTTTTTTAAATCTATTCATGCCATTTTTTCTATAGATTGTAAAGCAAGGAAGATGTTATTTCTATTTTTAAATATTTTGGAAGCGCTAAAATAACAGTAATAGGGATTATATAATAGATATGAAATCTGAGTTTGACCCATGAAAAATTTTACCAACAGCTGGAATACAACACTCTATACAGAAAATGTATATAGCAATTATGTCTTGCTTATTGCATGTTGTAGGGCTGTAAACTTCTCAAAGCGTTATGTTAATACTTTTGGCATACCTCTTCAAAAGATTTTAAATAAATGTTCTTTTTGAAAGCACAATATAACTTCAGAGCTGCATTCTCACCTTAATTTAGGCAAGCCTTAGCACCTATTTGGTAGAATTTATTACATCCCATTCACTCCATTAAGCATGGGCAATCTTCATTCTATTTAGGGAACTGCATATTTGAGAACAGCTTTCTATATTCAGCAGCAGTCTCTCCATCATTTGTTTATCAATACAGCTGGAGATACTTGCTCAAAATAAACCTTTGGGCCATCATGCTCATCTAAATAATGAGCTTACTTTAAAATGTATAATGTAATAGTCTGGAGAGCGGTTAAATCCCTCTAGTGAAAACCACATTTTTAGCAGGAAATGTATGACCGATTAGTAAAACAAAAAAAACAAAAAAAATGTTTAAGGCTAGAAGGGACCACTGTTAGGGTGTGTCTAGACTATAGGGATTTTTCAAAAAAAGGACCCTTTTTTCAAAAAATGTTTTCCTGCATCTAGACTGCTGCCACGTTCTGTTGACAGTAAATCGAAAGAACATGGCAGTTTTGTCAACAGCAGAAAATCTCTTTTTATGAGGAATAATGGCTTTTTTCAAAAGTGCTCTTTCGAAAAAAGGTGTTATGTAATGCAAACTGTGCTTTTTCGAAAGCAGACTGCCTGGGTTCTCTCTTTCGAAAAAGGCGTGTAGTCTAGATGTAGTCTGATTTAGTGCATAACTCGCAATAGCCCAACAGAGTTTCATCAGTAATTCCTGCACTGAGACAATAACTTCTAGTTGAGAAGAGCATATTTTTTTAGGGAGACATTAAATCTTCAATTTAAAATGTCAAGTGAAGGGGACCCCAGAAACCCCCTTAGTAAATTTTTAAGGGCTAATTATTTTCACGGTTAAAAACATATATCTTATTTCCAGTTTAAATTTTATTCTAGCTTCAGTTTACAGCCATTGGATCTTCCTATATCTGGTCTGCTAGTTTGTCTTCTGCTATCAGATTATATTCATGCTCCAACATTCTCGGAACTGCTTTTGATCAAAGAACATAATAGTAGTTTGCACTTGTCTGGCCTTTTCAACCCAAAGATCACAAAGAACATTACAAAATTAATGAATCTGAAGCATCACATGGGGTAGATTAATATTATCTCTTTTTTTTTTTTTTTGCAGCTAGGGAAGATTTCCACTCCATACGGCTGAATGCAGTGCCTTGCATGTTTACGAGTAAAGTTATTTTTTAAGGTAAAGACATTCCCAAAGTTACACAAGAATTCTGTGGCAGGGCCAGAAATACTGCCCAGGCTCCCAAACTGTGCTTTTACTTCAAGGCTATGTATGCTTTGAATACAGAATTCCACACTACTGTAGTATATGCATTAGAAAGCTGCATTACCAACACCTCAAAAATGCACTGCAAATTTGCTATTACTATTTTAAATAATTTAACACTACAAACCTTCCAGAACAGGAACAAACTAGCCTCCATCCTGTCTCATAAACAACTGATCATTGTCAATACACTTCTTATGACATTAGGTCTAATGAATCCCTAATCAGCCCAAATTCGTCTGTGCAACTGCTAAACTCCCACCTATAAAGAAGTTAGTGAAACCATTTCAGTGCTTACTGTAATAAAATCAAGGAGAGCTTACATACTTGATAATTTCTTTTTGACATCCTAACATAGGAAGACATTTTTTTTCTGAAACATTAAATGTTTTTAAGTTAAGGGAAAAAAATTAATACCTCAATTTTAAAGAAAGCCTATCAGCCAGGCAGACTGATTGAAGGCATGACTTTTTCTGCTTCTGAGCTCAGACTCCCAAATTATCTGTAGGAACCTCTTCCTTGCCATAAACAGAGGGGGACTGCATACGGAAGAGAGAAGTGTCCGGATTAAGAGTTGTACAGCATAAATGTGGAGCTTATTTATATTAGCTCTCCTCCTCCAGAAGCTCCTCATCTCAGAGGTTCAGGAATTGGGGACTGTTAAGAAATTTGTTGCATGGTGAGTGCTTTGGCTCATAGTCAGTTTGCAGAAAAGTCATTACCTATGGCTTTTGGAGTTTACTGGGCTTGGAAAGCCACTCCTATCATCGGTTAAATCATACCCGAAGGTTCCTTTTTAAATAGTTACCTTGGACTGGAAGGAACAGGTTTCTTCTCTGAATTACTCCCATTAAAGGTAGACTGACATAAACCAGGACACTGAATTGCTGTTCTACATCTTAATTAAGCAAATATATATACTCAAGTCAACTGGAATTTAGCCTTTGACTTCAGCAGGGCCAGGATTTCCTGCACAGTATCTGGAGGAAAGGTCAGCAAACTAGAAGTAAAAAATTAAAATAACTCTTTGAATAAGTAACTGCAGATGGTGCCATGGAAGAGCAAGCTCCAATACCTCCCTATTCTGAGATCACATAGTAGGATCCTCTATTGTTTTAAACCAGTTTCATGATGTTCAGAGTTACTGCTCTGAAATTAATGCAGTTGCATCAAGTGTAAAACTGGCATAAGATCAATAGAGAATCAGAACCCTTATGTCTCTCCTCAACCACAGGGGAGGGGGCTTTGCAGGCTTAGCAGTTACTTGGGAAGACTCCAATTCACAAAATAAGTAAGCCACACAGTGACACAGCATTGAGCTGACGGCTGCTCATCTGGCTAACAGCAGAAGCACATGACTAGTCTGCATGGCATCAGAACCACTTCCGCCCTCTTTGGTTACATATAATGCCATGTAGGGTATGGGCAGCTATACACTACAGTGAAAAGGAGGCTAGGTCCACACATAAGGTTGCCAGATGGTTTCAACAAAAATACTGGACACACTTGACATTACATCACAATCTACATTACATCTTATTTAGAAAATACTGGACATTTATATTTTCTCAATTTGTTTCCCGAACAGAAAGCTCAAATACTGGACTGTCCGGTTCAAAACTGGACACCTGGCAACCCTATCCACACAGTGGTGTATAGTTACACTTGGTAATGAAAGGCTCTGTCAAGGGGCAGGCAATGGGGTAAGTCTCAAGCAATAGGGAGCTGCCAGGTCCTTTCCCCACACCTGGAACCTACCCCTGTAGAGAAGAAACAGAGTGACACTACTACACTGGGGAAAATAGCAGTGTACATACAGGAGGCACTACTGGGTAGGGTTGCCAGGTGTCCGGTATTGACCTGGACAGTCCAGTATTTTTGCTCTTGTCCGGTCAAAAAATTCAGAAAATACTGGACATCTAAAATGTTCAGATTTTTTTCCCCCCTGCCAGGAGGTGAAAATACCAGGCAGCTGGCAACCCTACCCACACTCAACAACCAGGCCCAGGCCTCCTCAGCCCCACTTATGTGGTTCTGCAGGGGAGCTGTCATCTGGCTTGGAGCAGGAAAACAAGATGGCTGCCAGCATAAAGCCTCAAAGGCATTTCTTAAAGGCGCCATGCTCTTTTTTATATTTGCTTAATAACTCTTGAGGGTTTTTTTTTCTTTGCTCAACAACTTTGGTCTCACCCTTTTTTTTCCTCAACGGAATTTTTTCCCTGCTTTTTTTTGGGGTGGGGGCGGTGCTCAGTATTTCCGGTTAAACCATCTGGCCACCCTACTACTGGGACATGCAGAGAACCATGTAAGATACATCACCCATGGATGTTTCTTTATTCTACCTCAGTAGTGCCCTCGCCATTTACACTGCCATTCACACCCATAGTAGGGAGTCATGTAGTATATGTATGCTACACACACTGAAAGGTGTGTGCAGTGTAGACATAACTTTAGGGAAAACAGACTTCGATACGGGAGCAGTGAAACAAATAGATGAGAAGAAATGGAGACAAAAAGGTGGGAGAAGGGAGGATGAAGTGCAGACAGGACTTCCCGAAGGCAACTAGAAAGAAGGAGATGTTGTTGGTCACAGAAGATCAGTGGGGTTACTATTAAATGGGAATAAATCAGAATTTTCTGGTGGCAGAAGAAAGGAAACCTCAGAAGAGAAGACAGAGAATTTGACACCAAAAGACTGTAGAACTCGAGTGGGCACACTATTTGATACCAAATATTCTAGAGAAAGGGTAGTATTCACCTATTCTTCCCCAAAAGGCCATAGAGTACGGTGTGGGAGAGGAAGAGAAACAAGGGACTGTTTGAGGGAAGAAATAGTTTCTTGAGTGCAAGGCCTAAAAAAGATCTTGCCAGGTTCAGATAAACATTCAGATAAACATTGACCACCAGACTGATAAGTGGTTATGATTTCTTTTATTGTAACTTGTGAATGCTTGTCCTTAAAAGGAAGAACGTGTGCAGAGTGGGGAAGAATTGTTGCAATATAAAAATGTGGCATCTGTTTTAGTACAAACAAAACCTAGCCTGAGAATGAGCAATAAAAAACGTTTGGCAAATAAAATATACTCCACTGAAATTTTGGATCAGTAAACAAGTATAAAATGATAAATACAAGCCATCCATCTCTTCAGTTTGATCAATCTACTAACATCATGACATTATACCCTGTTATCTCTTCTTTTCTCAAGTGATAAATCCCAGGTTGGGGTTTTGGACTCATTTTCAGCTCTCTGTGGTAACTCAAGCTATATGTTGTTACGATTTTACTTCCATGATGTATAGTTTCTTGAACATCCACATAAAGCAAGTCATACTTAACATTTGTCCATTGACACTTGCACAAAGACACGAGCTTGTTTAATTTGCCCACATGGTTTTTGCTCTAGAGATGTGAAAGTGGTGCATTTCTTTTATTAAACTTTTTTTTTCTCTTTTGCTGCTTTGGGCAGTTTTGTGCTGCCAAAATTTTACTTTCCCATGGAAATCCAACTGTACCTAAACACTTCTGGAAGCGTGCAAAGCAGGTTATACAGACATTACGCATCACATACACTATATGGATTCTCTTGTCTGGGAAGCTGATCACCTGTGAGAACTATTATGGACATTTCCCTACAGTTCCAGCTACCAGAGCCAAGTGAAACATCAGAATCTAAAATTTCACTGAAAAAAATTAAGTTTATTAACCTCAAGATTGCACAGAAAAGCTTTAAAACATGAACCCAGCGTAACCAATGCAGAAATGGCTGTGTAAAAATGTAGACATCAACCACAATGGAAAATGCCTGCCTGCACATACCACTAGAGTAAGCCAGAGCCAGTTTGGAATGGGGGGAGGACTCTGCTACTGTTCTGAAAGGCTCTGCTGCTACAACGAAGGAGTACTGGAGGGTCATTACTGCCAGTTCACCCTCTGCTGGGCATTGCCTAAAACTGACACTGTAACCCACTCAACCTCCTCACCTAATGCAACAACTTACGGGCAATATGGGGGTTTTGTAGTTGTGCAGTGTCGCATTTTCCTGGAGGCTGCTACTGTACTGACCTAGCCTTCTTCCTGTCCAAGTTTTCTCTTCCTGATCTGATTATATTCACAGCTTCATAGTTATCATAAGGGAACCATGTTTCCCACATACACCTCTATAGGTCAGCCAATGAAAGCGATAATAAATTGAGTGCCACCACTTTTCTCAGTTTGGCATTAAGCAAAAGGACCATTGGATGTGTCTGAGTTTAGTCCAAACAGGTGGGACGCCGATCACACCAAAGCAACTGAATCAAAAGAGTAGAGTTTGAAATGAGAACAGCAGCAGCGTGATCAAACGCAGTCTCCAGTGAGGATCCCACTGTTATGTAAACATCATCCAATCTGCCCTATGCTTTACACAGGAGATCAAAGGACTGAACAAGCAACAATCAAAGTTTAAGGAAATAAAAGACGAGTTACAACCTCATCCCTTTTCTCAAGAAAAATCCCACAGTACTCCAAGGTAGTATCCTTATAACTTCAGAGGAAATGACTCATGAGAAATAGCCTATCAACATTTTCAGAAGCGTCAACATCTTCTGCGAGGACCATTCATGCTCCAGCGGGCGATTTTAACCAGTGCCTGCCTCTATCAGATTACTTAACTTTCTGACATGCGGGAATAAACTCCCTCATGAACTAAGACCATCAAAAGTCTTACCCATCTTCTGCTCCAAGTACACATTTCTTTTACTTTCCCTTCCCTAACAAACACATAACAATATATACATTTAAAAAAATTAAACCCAAACACTTCACTGTCCACACAATTCCTTTCCCACCTCTGCCCCAAGGACAGATGAGAGAAAGAACAAACCACACCTGACAGATGTCAATCATAGAATCAAGAGGTCATCAAGTCCAGTCCAATACACTCATAGCAGGACCAAGCACCATCCCTGACAGATGTTTGTCTTACCTGCTCTTAAAAGTCTCCAATGATGGAGAGTCCAACCTCCCTAGACAATTAATTCCAGTCCTAAACATCTGATAGTTAAGAAGTTTTTCCTATTTTCCAACCTAACCCCCCCCTTCCTGAAATTTAAGCCCATTGCTTCTTGTCAATAATATTTTTTCCTTCTTCCTTGTCACAACTTTTAGATACTTGATAACAGTTATCGTGTCCCCCTATCAGTCTTCTCTTTTACAGACTAAACAAATCCAGTTCTTTCCATCTTCCCTCATAGGTCATGTTTCCTAAGCCTTTAATCACTTTTGTTGCTTTTCTCTGGACTTGTTCCAATTTGTCCACAGCTTTCCTGAAATGTGGCACCCAGAACTTGACACAATACTTCAGTTGAGCCTACTCAGCGCAGAAAGACAGAAGAAGAATTAGTCCTCATTTCTTACTCACAGCACTCCTACTAATACATCTCAGAATGATGAGGAGTCCTGTGGCACCTTACAGACTAACAGATTTATTGGAGCATAAGCTTTCGTGGGCAAAACCCCACTTTATCTGTGGGTCTTTGCCAACGAAAGCTTATGCTCCAATAAATCTGTTAGGGTATGATTACACTAGCTCGTTAATTCAAGCTAGGTAGGCAAATCAGACAACTGGAGTTGCAAATGAAGCCCGGGATTTGCATGTTCCCTTCCGGCTGCCATTTTCAAATCCCCCTTAGTTCGAACGAACTGCCCGCGGCTACACGCGGCAGTTTAAAGTTAATCTGAACTAAGTCCTTAGTTTGGATTAACTGTTACTCCTCGTGGAATTAACAAGCTAGCGTAGACATACCCTGAGTCTCGTCGCTCAGGTAGCGTAGACATACCCTGAGTCCTCGTCACTACCATAGGACTCCTCGTCGCTTTTGCAGATTCAGACTAACACGGCTACCCCTCTGATACTTCTCAGAATGTTTGCTTTTTCTGCAACAGTGTCACACTGTTGATTCATACTTACTTTGTGGTTCATTAAAGCCCCAGATCACTTTCCGCAGTACTCCTTCCTAGACAGTCATTTCTCATTTTGTATGCGTGAAACTGTTTTTTCCTAAGTGGAGTACTTTGCATTTGTCCTTGTTGAATTTTGTCCTATTTGTCTCAGACCGTTTCTCTAGTTTGTCTACATCATTTTGAACTATAATCTTATCCTCCAAAGCACTTGCAACCCCTTCCTGCTTGGTATTACCTATAAACTTAATAAGTGTACTCTCTCTAAGCCATTATCTAAACTGACAAAAATATTGAACAGTACTGGACTCAGAACTAATCCCTGTGTGACCCCACTCGATATGACCTTCTAGCATGACTGTGAACCATTGATAACTATTCACTGGGAACAGTTATTCAACCAGTTATGCAGCCTCCTTAGAACAGCTCTAGATTGTATTTCACTAGTTTGTATTTCATGTCATGTAATGCTCTGTTGGAATGCTCTCAGATATAATCGTGCCTCAATGATCTTACTCAGTTATTTTCAAACTGGGGTTCGCGGACCACTAGTAGTCCGTGGACGCCTTGCAGGTGGTCCATGACTTGAGCTCAACCTCTCCTTCCCACCCCTGCAGCGGGGAGCCCATGCTGTTGCTGCAGCCTCATGGCCTCCCTGAAATGTTGGAGTGCCAGCGTGGCTTCCTGCTTGGGGTGAGGGGGAGAGAAAGTCCTGAGCCTCTCCACTGGATCCACCTTGCGGGGAAGAAGTGGAGCCAAAAGCAACTCCCTGCACTGCTGCTCCTCTCCTCCTTGCCCCCTGACTGGGGGAACAGCAGGACATGGACGTGCTGCCTTGAGGCCTTCCCCATTGCTCCCATTGGCCAGTAGGAAGCCATGTCTGGGACACAGTGCCCGGGAGTGGTGCAGGGTGTGAAAACAAATAAGTGTGCCCCTGGACCCTCAGTCACTCAAACACTCCCCCTGCCGAGACCCCAAAGTCCCACCCTGCTCCTGCACCTGCCCCCTCCTTTGCTCCTGTCTCCTGCTGGCTAGACACCCTATTTCCACCTCTCAACCAGACTGCACCCCCTCATCCCCCCCACATCCTGCACCCCCATCCCTATCCTACTCACTGTCAGCCCTGTCCAGCACACTGAACCACTCATTTCTGACCCCAGCCCAGAGCCTAGGGAGGTCCACAAAATCCACTAACCTCCAGAAGAGTTAATCTGGCCCATGGGAAGCCCTGAACCTCAGTCCTCTCTGCCCCTCTCCCCCATAGGGCTGGAGCACCTGGGAAGTGAGGTGTCTCAGTTAGGGAGCACATCAATGAAGGTTGGGTGGTTTTGGAGGGTTTGGGGGTTTTTTGCTTCTCACTTGTGTGACCCCCCTCCCCCAACTGCTTTTTCTGTGGGTCAGTGGCACCTGACACAAAAAAAAATTCCCCACCTCTGCCATAAAGAAAGACATTGGTGAAACCTTTTGTGTTGGACATAAATTAATATTTTACTTTATTTAAAATGAAGTTTGGTAAACTAATATAAGAAAGCTAAAGCTCTTAATCTGTTTAATATTTCCTTTCTTACTGATTAAATTAAACCATTCTCCCTAGCTGCAGCACTAGCAAAATGGCTCTGGCATAATAATATAATTAATGGCGAGTTTCTTTTAGCAGCTGGTGGTTCGTGGAAAGGTTTGCTTTGAGCTGGGTGGGCCACAGGCCAAAAGTTTGAGAACCACTGATCTTACTAATGGTTAAAATCCACAGTACCAACAGCTAGAATAAACTCACTCACCCATTGTGATGGAGTACATCCCCTCTTTTCACAATCTAACCAATGTTGTAATAACTTTTGCACAAAGTATACCTTCCCAGGTATCATCTGACAATTCATAATTTGCAAGTCAGTATTGTCCTGATAAAATGTGTGGCAGCATTGTAAGTGCTTATAATAACTTCTCTGTATGATGTTCAGCATGCATGTTCAAAACTCAGTGTGGCATAAAACCAGTCAAACAAGCCTGCCATGATTAAAGGAGTGCAAGTGTGCCTTAATTTACATATAAGCAGTAAATAAAGTCATCAAATAAGAAGGAAAACAAAGGAAGCTCAAACATGTAGGGGGGGTAATAAGAAGGGAACATCCTTCCACCCTGACTCTATCTCCTAGAGTATGTCTACACTACCCTCCTAATTCGAAATAGGAGGGTAATGTAGGCATACCGCAATTGCAAAAGAAGCCCGGGATTTGAATTTCCCGGGCTTCATTTGCATAAGCGGGGCTCCGCCATTTTTAAAGCCCCGCTCGTTCGAACCCCGTGCCGCGTGGCTACACGGGGCACGAACTAGGTAGTTTGAACTAGGCTTCCTAGTTTGAACTACCGTTACTCCTCATTCCACAAGGAAGCCTAGTTCGAACTACCTAGTTCGTGCCCCGTGTAGCCGCGCGGCACAGGGTTCGAACGAGCGGGGATTTAAAAATGGCGGAGCCCCGCTTATGCAAATGAAGCCTGGGAAATTCAAATCCCGGGCTTCATTTGCAATTGCGGTATGCCTACATTACCCTCCTATTTCAAATTAGGAGGGTAGTGTAGACATACCCCTAGTTCCCAACTGAAAATATTTTGCAAGAGGGGGGCTGAAACTCTTAAAAAGATGGAGCAAACCCCAATCAACCCACTTCTCTCTCTCCCCCTCCCAGCATTCTCTGAATATGAGAAGACAAAAGGAAACAGTCACTAGACTTTGGGGGAACGTTCCTCACCTGAGAGTTTGATCTGTAATCTTGTTGGAAGCATGTGGTGAGGAGCTTTGCTTGAATCTAATGAGTTTGTTAAGTTACACACTAACAAGCATTTTATTTTTATCTTTCTTGTAACTATTTCTGACTTCTATGCTTCATTACTTGTACTCAATTAAAATTTATCTCTTTGTAGTTAATAAGCTTGTTTTATTGGTTTATCCACTGTGTTTAAACAGCAGTATCTGGGTAATTCTATTTAAGAAAATAAACTCGTAAAACAGGAAAAAAAGACGTATATTTGAATTGTCCAAGAGAGGGCTGGCTAGTACAGGACATACATGTTTCAGGGAAAATCTGGGATAAGGAGTGTGTAGAGGTCACTCAGCAGTATAACCAAGGCTGGTGAAAGCCAGGGTGTAACTGGAAGGCTGCAGTTACACAGAGGCACACTGGGTTGTGCCATTTTTTGAGCTGCAAAGATAGTAACACCCAAATAATAGACTAAAAAGGCATGTACTGTGGAATATAATATCCTGTCAGGAAAGTTAGTTGTGAGTTATTCGTATCTGCAGACAAGTTATTTGCAGGCAATTTTGCGAAGCAAGTTATGTTTTTCTAATAAAATATAGCCTCCAACTACTGAACTATCTCCAACAAGGCACTTAGGACCACAGTCATATTCCACACTCTATACAGGTTGGGGAAGGGGAAATCCTTGGAGAATAAAGCAGACATAGTAACAGAATGGAAACCAACAGTATGGTTTGAAAAATAAATAGGAATTTGTGGCCAAATTCTGCATATTTCTCCCTGAACAGAGCCTCAGCATACACACTGGCATCTTTCTCTAAGATATACTCTCTTCACTTGCCCCTCAATAGCATTCCCTCTCATCCGGAAATATATTCACCCACCTCCACTTCCCTGCCCTTTAATCCAGTGGCTCTCAATCTTTCCAGATCATTGCATCCTCTTCAGGAGTCTGATTTGATTTGCATTCCCCCTCTTTCACCTCTCTTAAAAACTCCTTGCTTACAAAATCAGACATAAAAATAGAAAAATGTCACAGCACACTATTTCTGAAATATTGCTTATTTTCTCATTTTGCCATATAATTATCTAATCAATTGAAATATAAATATTGTGCTCACATTTCACTGAATGGTACATACAAAAGTATAAACATGATGTCTGTGATGTTTTAGTTTGTACTGATGTCACTGGAGTTTTTTGTTCACCTTGTTGTAAAACTAGGCAAATATCTAGATGAGTGGATGTACTCTGAAACACCTCTGTGTACCACGATAGGTGTGCATATCTTAATGTATAGCCATTGCCTTAATGTATAGCCTGTTTGTTCCTTCTGCTAGCCAAATAGCTCAATTAATATCTCTCTTAACTACTCATCCAACTACACTTACCCCCACAGCCACTCCCTCCCTCCACTCATACTTCTATACATTTTTGCATTTCCCTTCATCTTTTCCCATCTTGGATCACCCGAAATCATTCACTGTCCAAACACAGGTCCTACAAGAAGCCAGAATTCCAATGCTTCCCTCACCTCTTCTGAGGCCTCCTGGAACCATTAGGATGCTTTGCCAAAATCATGGTCTAAAGAAAGACATTGGATTTAAGGTCTATTGCCTTAACTAGTAAAGTAATATTTTTTTCGGGGGGGAGGGGCTGCTCCAGCCCAGCTGGGCCCACTGCACCACGTCACAGGCAGGGGCGGGAGGGGGAGTTGCTCCAGCCTGGCTGGGACCACTGCACCATGCCATGGGTGGTGGGCACTCCAGCTCACCCGCTCACCCCATAAGGAGCAACTGGAACAGCCCCCGGCTGCGGCATGTCGCAGGGCTGGCAGCCAGCAGCCCCATGGTTAACCATGTAACCAAAAGAATTTTGATTGGTTATACGGGTAATATTCTTTTACATTCCTACTTGAAACTTGTCTCTTTCACGACCAGAAGTTAGTCCAATAAAAGACATTACCTCACCTATCTTGTGTTTCTAATATCCCGTAATTAGGCTACGTCAACACTCCAGGTTCTGCCGCAAGAGAGGCATAAGGATCTTGCGCAAAAAGGGGTTTCTGTGCAAAAAGGAAACATCCACACTGCATGTTTTTGTGCAAAAACCTCGTGCCGAAAAACAGATTGGAAGAGATTATGCAAATGAAGTATGAGAAAATGCTAATCACTGTTTCATTTGCAATGCCTCTTCTGGCAAAACCCGTAGTGTAGATGTAGCCTAAGTGTCTAAGTGACTTAGTAGCACGAGTCATACTCAAATGGGACAAGAGCTAATGCTCTAAATATGTCCACCATGATAAACACTTGTGTAATTTAAAAGAAAACAATAGTGATTTAAATACAATCATTTCAGCTGCAGGATAAAAAGGAGTTCTTCTAAATTCTTCTACAGCCTTAGCTTTAGAGGAATAGAAAACAATGAAAATAGCATGCACATTTGCACTATTACTTCCAAGCCTCTTTACATAGAAATAAAATGAGACTTGTTTTATAGACACTATTAAGGGAAATATAGCTAGCTATCTATACCTGGCTTTCTCTAACTCTTGGTCCTGTCACATCACTTTTACTCCCCTAGTAGGGCCTAGATATGTCTTGATGGGGCTTGAAACTTTTGTCTTTTCATGCACAGTCTTGACAATAACAAAATGCAAATTAATGCCTGGGATTCTTTTAGATTTCCTGTGTGCTTTTTTCAAGCTCTTACTAAAACCTTTTTTCATGTATCCCTCACAGCTTCAGAAGCTGAAGTATTCCTATCCAGCTAGGTTAGGGATGCCAACTTTATAATACAGTATTTAAAAACTAGACACTCCATCAGGAGTGTATAAACCTCCCCCACCTCTTCCCCCTGTGACCCTGCCCCTATCCCTCTTCATTCCTCATCTCTCCCTTGCTTGCTCTCCCCTTCCTTTCCACTCCTGCACCAGCCTGACTCCCAGGATCAGGTAGCAGGTGGCCCTGATTGAGTAGGCGCTAGCACAGGTGATGAGTCAGTGCTTCTGCACCCTCCTCTCCTGCAGTAACTAGACTTTGGTGTTTGGTCAGCAGAGCTATCCAGACATGGTCAGAACCTTTTTCAACCAGACTTGTTGAAAACCAAGCACTTGACCACCCTAGCCTGGGGTAGGGGCAGCACTGTGTTCTTAGTACTGAAGGCAGAAAATCTTTCTTCTCCACTCCCAATACGTCCCCTAGGCTATGTCTAGACTGCAAGCCTCTTTCGAAAAAGAGCGTCTAGACTGCAAGCAGTACTTTCGAGAAAGCAAGCCGCTTTTTCGAAAGAAAGCAGCGAGTGAGTCTGGATGCTCTCTTTCTAAAAAGCCCTGTTGGTATTCAAGAACGCCTTTTTTCGAAAGAGCACTTTCAAAAAAAGGTGTTCTTCCTCGTGAAATGAGGTTTACCGCCGTTGAAAGAAAAGCCGCATTCTTTCGATTTAATTTCAAAAGAACGCGGCTGCAGTCTAGACGCAGGTGATGTTTTTTCGAAAAAAGGCTACTTTTTTCGAAAGAACCCCTGAGTCTGGACACAGCCCTAGTGTTGTCCAGACAGAGTGGCGCTATGGTAGAAAGAGGATGTGGAAGCAACTAGCAGCTTCAGGGTCTTGATGACAGAAAAAAAAGAAAGGAACAAACTGAGGACTGCAAGGACTGAATACAGCAGGGGACGGGGAGAGAGAAGACAAGCTGGGAAGATTAGGTGTTCCTTCAGTGCTTGTTATTCTTTGAATATCCCCTCATTGTGTCCAGTGAGCCTGTTTCCTGTTATACTTCAGGTCGCTAACTACATTCCCCCTTGAATCCCTATTCTCCTGGGAGTTGTGGGTCCCTCTACCATATAAGTAAATCTGTCCACAGATGGGTTTGGTTAGATGCACAGAAAGAAGCTCATCCATATTACTGAAACATGTGAAGGAGAAAGCCATTGCTATTGTAAATATACTTTAGTAGTCTGGCACTACATTAATTGCCATCATATATGAATATATTGATTTACCAAACAGATGGGAAGGTGAGCCTGAGCTCTTTTTTTATAAAGTGGGACCTGATTGTAAAAAGTTTGAGAGACACTGATCTATACTGTAGTTCCTAAGGCTTTGAGCTTTAACGAATCAAGGATGAATTTTAAATATGGGATTAAATTAGAATAATTGGACATTCATTCCACTCATGACAATATTCAACTTTTGGTCATACTGACCATGTGTTTTAGCATGTAATACCTTTGGACAAGATGAACTATTTAGTGTAGGAGTTGTAAAGATCCACAATGCAGGTCAAGCAGATAAATTTAAACACAGGCTATTAGAAAGAATGACCAATCATCCTCCTATATATATTTTATTTGAACATTTGGTAAATGTTATGTGATATCATTAACTGGATATCAGTTTGTTCTCCAATAACAGTCTACTACTCACAGACAGCAAAGATATACATATGGAAATACTGAGGATCATAATGGCGGGGTATGTGTGAGGGAAATCACGTCCTTGAGACAATGATATTACACTAAACATAAAATAAGTGAAGTTTTCATAAAAGGCCACCTAATTAATCTGTTTTGTAATGTTTTAAACATCTGAAAACGTGGGTTATAAAAATTAATTAAATGGCTCCCTGAATTCCTTCCTATTGTAGAAGGAATCCAAACAGATACCATTGTAAAAGTTCTGAAAGCCCCATTCTGGTTTCATATTTTAGTTATAAACATATATACACACAATAAACCTGAGTTTTCTGTGGTGTTTTAACCTGAGCCCTTCAGCACCAAAAACACACTTTTGCCGTCTGAACTAAAAAAGGAAGTACATTAACTGGTGGCACTATGAAGTTGTTTTCCTCTATATACAGCAGTCACTGGATGGGGAGAACATAAGAATGTACTGGGTCTGTCCAAAGGTCCATCTAGCCCAGTATCCTGTCTTCCAACAGCGGCTAATGCCAGATGCCCCAGAAAGAGTAAACAGAACAGGGAATCTTCAAGCAATCTTTCTCACATCATTCATTTCCAAACTCTGACAGAGCTCAGGACACCATGCCTACCTATCCAGGCTAACAACTATTGATGGACCTAACCTCCATGTATTTATCTAGTTCTTCTTGAACCCTGTAAAGTCCCAGTCTTCATAACCTCCTCTGATAAGCAGTTCCACAGGTTGACTGTGCGCTGTGTGAAGAAAAACTTCCTTTCGTTTGTTTTAAACCTGCTACCTATTAATTTCATTTAGTGACCCAAGTTCTTACATTATGGGAACAAGTAAATAACTTTTCTTTATTCACTTTTTCCACACCAGTCATGATTTTATAGACCTCTATCATATCTCCCCTTAGTCTCCTCTTTATTAAGCTGAAAAGTCCCAGTCTTTTTAATTGCCCTTCATATGGGGCACGTTCCAAATCCCTAATCATTTTTGTTGCCCTTTTCTGAACCTTTTTCCAATGCCAATATATCTTTTTTTAGATGAGGCGACCACATCTGTACACAGTATTCAAGATGTGGGCGTACCATTAATGTATATAAGGGTAATTAGATATTATCTGTCTTATTCTCTATTCCCTTTTTTAATGATTCCTAACATTTGGTTTGCTTTTTTGACTGCTGCTGCATATTGAGTGGATGTTTTCAGAGAACTATCCACAAGGACTCTAAGATCTCTCTCTTGAGTAGTTATAGCCAGGGCTCAACAAATACGCTCACCCGCGGTGAACACATATTACCAGCTGGCGAGCTGTGATGGGGCGGGGCCACCCTGCTCTCCAACAGCACCGACCCCCCTGCTGCACGGGGAGCGCAGCGTTCTGACAGTGGTCTGCACCGCTTGCTCCTGTGTGGCTGCTCAGCCGAGCAGCATACAGGGGGGCCGAGTCTTGGGACAGGAGCCAGAAGCGGGGGCAGGGCTGCACACGGGCGTAGGGCAGGGCCAGAGTGTGCGTGCATCCCTGACGTAAGGGGGAGAGGCGCCGGCACAAGAGAGCGCCGCACTGAAAAGGGGAGTAGAGGAGAGTGGAAGAAGGCAGAGGAGACGGAGGAGGGTAACGGAGGGAGAGGGGAGAACAGAGGAGAGAGCTAGAAGACGGCAGAGAGCGGAGGAGTGAAGGGTGAGAGCGGAGGAGAGAGGAGGGGGACGGGAGACGGAGGAGGTCAGAGAAGGCAGGAGAGAGACGGGGAGTGGAGCAGAGAGCAGAGCATGGGGGCAGAGGACGTGAAAGGAGGAGCGGAGGCAGGAAGCAGCCCAGGGCGGGGCTCTTTAGGAGTGCTGGCAGACTGGTGATATGGCGAATACCCCACCAGTCGGACAGAGTCCAGACGGAGTCTGTCCTTAGGGCCCTGGGCTGGGGCCATGAGAGAGGGCAGGCCTGGGCCCTCCTACCTCTGCCTCCCCTTTCGGAGGGGCTGAGAGTGGACAACTGACAATTGAGACGCCTTGGGGACAACCGAGTGTAGCTCGTCCCAGGGGAGACTAGAGGTCGGCTGGCAGCCAAGGAGGGATGCCCCCGTTCCTCCTTCTCTCAGTCCATATGGTCATGGCACCCTCCTTGGCTATCGGCCAACCTCTAGTCTCCCCCAAAAGTAACCTGGCCACGCTGCGCTGCAGGGACCGCCTCGCCCACCTAGGTCCCATGCCCGCTGCCTGCGGCCCCCAGCACCATCCGGATCTCGCCCCCTCCCGCCTGCGATGTTACATAAGCAACCCTCTTCCCCCCCGCCCCACGCAGTGCCCCGATCCCCACACGCACAACAGCTTGGGCACCCGCCCTTCCCCCCATGGCATCTGCAGCCCCGGGTTCGAGCTGGGGCACCCCTACTGCATGTAAGCTCCCCTCCACCTGGGGTTGTACACCCCCCATCCTGGGGATGATGCAGACCTATATTTTAATTCCTATAGAAATCAGTGCAACTTTTCTACCATTCAAAAAAAGATAATGGACTACTGTTTATCTACATTTTGTTCCTCCGGTTCCCGAACAACGCCAGGTAACTCCAGCTAGTGGATAATACTAATAAAATATATATGGAAATGTACATATGGAGCCTGAAATACCACTCATTGCAAAGGCCTCATGAGATTTAGAGAGAGATTCTCCCCTCTCCCCCCAAATTTTTTGCTTTACTTTCTACAATTCCATTCTGTTGGGTTTGTATCAGATCCTTTACTACATCAGGCAGTCTTAGTGCAGCTGTACTTTCTCCCCAGGGATCCAGCTTCAGGAAAGCGGGATTTGTTTTGACTAGACCGCTGCTGAAACACCTAATTCTGCTCTTTTCTGGCATATTCCACTGCCAGTGGGAGCATGGATACTGAGAGAATATTAATCTCTTTCCCTAAGGCAGAGCAGTGGGGAACAAAAGAGGATTTAGGAAAAAATTCTTCTTTTCTCTGTACAGAATTATATTATTACAGAATACTCTATACAGAACTGCACTATTTGCAACAAAATATCGAATCTTCCCAACACTACTGCTGAGTAAAGGCATAACACTGTAAATCAGAATCACTGTTCTGTGCATGATTTTCTCTCTCTGGCAGTTGTATCTACTTTCAATGCAGAATTGAAGGCTGCCTGTAGTTCTTTTTACAAGGTAGTCATCTCCTGTTACTAGGGCTATGTCTAGACTGCAGGCTTCTTTCGAAAGAAAAATCCGCTTTTTCGAAAGAGAGCACCCAGCGAGTCTGGATGCTCTCTTTCGAAGACGGCCTCTTTACATTGAAGAACGCCTTCTTTCGAAAGAGGAACTTTCGAAAGAAGGCTTTCTTCCTCGTGAAACGAGGTTTACCGCCATCGAAAGAAAAGCCGCGTTCTTTCGAAATAATTTCGAAAGAACGCGGCTTGAGTCTGGACGCAGGGGAAGTTTTTTCGGGAAAAGGCTACTTTTCCCGAAAAAACCCCTGAGTCTGGACACGGCCTAGATGTATATCTAAGTTAAACTAAGACCTTTATGAAAAGTAAGCATTTAGGCAAAACCAAGAGGTTTAGATTCAAAGCAAGAGACGCTGATCCTATGATAATATTCAGTTAAAACAAATTGATTTCATTTATGGTAAACTAGCGTATTTACTTGACGTTGTTTGGGTCCTTAGAAGTGACTTAGGGTAGGCGGCAAAGGAAGAGGGGTGCAGAAGTCAGAGTTGGGGGGGGTAAAGAGGGTGAGCAGGGGGACTAAGTGTTGTGGGGGAGGTGCATACGGGGCAGGGAGGCTGATCTTTAATGAACAGCTGAAATTTTCTCTTGAATATTTTCTTATTTTTCAGAGAGGTATCAGACCTATAAAGTACTCAATAAAAAAGGAAATTCAGACAGTAGTTACATTTCTGATTGTTTTAAAGAATGCACACATTGTATGTACCACCAACCCAGATGATAACTTAAAAGTATAGTGTTTTGTTTTAAAAAATGCACACTATTCTTTCAGAAATATGCAGATTTCTGACTGATGTTTTTTGAATTTTAACTCTTATTAGTAAGTCTGTCAAGCGATTAAAAAATGTAATTGTGATTAATCGTGTGATTAATCACGTGCACTGCCCCTTTGAAACGCTGAGGCGGCATTTCAAAGAGGCAGCGCTACGGAAGACCGGGATCATTAGGAGCCTGGGATCAGCTAGAGTTCCCAGCTGACTCTGGGCTCCCTGAAGCACTGCCCCTTTAAAGCACTCCAGCTGATCCCACTCCCACTTTGAAGCACTCCAGCTGATCCATGTTGCGCTACCCCTTGGAAATCCCACCCTGGTTCCTCAAAGGGGCAGTGCACTAGGAGCGTGGGATCAGCTGGAGTGTCCAGCTGATCTCCAGCTCTGTGTTGTGCTCCCCCTGTGAAGTGCTGCTCTGGCGCATCAAAGGGGCATTGAAGCACTCCAGCTGATCCCAGGCTCCTAAAGTGCTGCCCCTTTCAGGTGCCGGAGAGGCACCTCAAAGGGGCAGCGCAGCATTAACGCCTGCAATTAATATGCTAAAAAAATTAATGCATTAATCCTGCCCTGCTTTAATCACAGGCGTTAACTCACATCAATTGACAGCCCTATTTAAGAGTCAGTTATGCAATTAATGATACATCGTGGCTGACAAAAAATAGAGCTGTATAAAATAATAGAGATACTGAATTTCTACCATTCTTTTATATCCCATATATCCAAATTCGCTGCATGTCAACACAAGTTCACACACACAGATCTTATTTCAAGATCAGGGCCTTAGATTATCAACTCTTTATGGTAAGGGGCATGCTTTTGTATGTGTTTGTACATCACCTAGCACAACAGCACTCCGATCCTTATTAGGGCCTGGTATAACAGAAGTATACAGTTACTTTAAAATGTGTAAACATTGGTTAGGTGATTAATCAATGCTTTTTTCTGGTTAGCTCAGTTATTTATTCTTTCTTTATGTTGTTCGCTTGTTTGTTTTAAAAAAGACCAAAAATAGCAATCTTAACAAGGGAGACTAGAGATGTATTCAACCTAGGATCTGTTTCTGCTCCCACTGCTGTTAATGGCAAGACTCCTGGTATGGCAGGATCAAGTCCTTAGTAGGGCAGGTTCAAACCCTTACTGAACAGAATAATTGCACTGCTTACAAAATACACCAGAAGGTTGAAAACCACATATATGTTACCAAAATATTACTACAAACAATTACATCAGGCTCTTATTTCAGCCAAGTTCTCTAGGAAAATTCCTATTGACTCCTTCCTGTATAAAAAATAAACTGATTTTGGCAAACTCTTCCTGACAGTAACCTTTGAGTCTCCCTTTTTGTATCACACTTTCATCTGGATTATACAATTTCAATGAGAATTTTGCCCAAGTGAAAAATTTCAGATTTTGTGTCCAAATGAATAAGCTACAGTTATTAGCTGTCTTCTTTAGTTGTACCATAAATTAGTATAATCTTTGCCCTAAACTAATTATTGATTTTCTGTTTTTCTCCTTTTTCTACTATGAGACAAATGAATTAACCAAGAGCATTTTACTCATACATTCTGGTTTATATGGTATGCAATAGGTATTTCGGTCATATTAAGTTCAGGTAAATGAAAATAGGGTTCAGTGAATTAGGATTTGATCCTGCAAGGCACTGGGAATTCTGGCCACGAGCCAAACCACTAAAACGAGTAGTTAGTTACACTAAAATCAATGAGACTACAAGCATATGTAAATATAATAACCCCCACTATAGGCCAGCATTAAGGAATGAACCTGGAAGACTACAGTACTTATGTATCTATAGGTCAGTACAGGGTTAGTCCATGGTTAGGTGCTTTGCTGGATCAAGGCTGGATTGCTGAGCTCCTTGCAGGATTGAAACCTTAATGCCTTATTCTTTTAATCTGATTATGGAGCTTTCAGTGAAAATAAAATAACCGTTGGTTTCTGACAAAATTATAATGGGTAGTAGCTTACTTTTATTAGTCAATCAATCTTACTATACTAAACTCTGTGAGTCAGTATCCCTTTAGCAATACTGCACTTTCACATGGATCACATTGGCGCCAACAAAAGAGCAACAAGTAAAATATGTTTCTATGCCAACATATAAATCATTATATGGTTTTAATAATGTGATTTTATTTTCCAAATCTAAGGCAGCTAAATCTATCTAAACCACATGGAGTGCTGTTTTCTGGTCAAAACAAAAGAATAATTGTCCCATAATTATATTCAAAGTATTTTGCTACAAGTAAATGCTACTGGCAACAGAATATACTAAAACGTTCCAAACTTAAAGCAGTATAGCAGTATTTCCAAATTATTCAGCTAGAGTCTCTAGAATGAAAACATAATTTGGTGCTTTTAATGTTTCTACATTTTGTACAGAGTATTTCAGAAACAAAAAGGACATTTGATTTTTTTTTCCTTTTTAGGTATTTACATGGCTCCCATCACTGTATAGGAGTGCCTTTTATTTACAGCAAAATAAGAGAACAATCACTTCTGTATCAATCTAGAATTAAGGAAAATCACAAAATAGAAAACCTATAATGATAGAATTGTATTGAACCACATAGTCCTCATCCTTTAGGAGCACAGCAATAAAATACATGCCTATCTCATGTTGCAACTGGTTGTTTAGCTACTGGTGTTATACCAAAAGAACAAACTACGGGAAATATCCCTTCTTCATGTAGTAAAGACGCTTATTTTGTATATTTAACTATTGAATAAAATATACTTTCCCAAAAACTTAAATGAATATAGAATAATTCTGCATCACTAACACATTGCGTGATACTAGATTAATGAAAAAAATAACTTATTTAAACCTAAAAGACTGGCTAGATAAGTTGTTTTCAATTCTGCAGAACAACATATGGCTTGAAATCTATATAACTATTGTTAGTTATTGTGCCTAGGAAGAAATGTAAAGTGTTTACTAACCCTCTAAACTGCAGCTGTCCTCTCCTTTAGGAGCATACTGTTACTAATAAGCTTCTGTCCACTTGATGAATGATTGAGTGGTGAGTTATGTATCGTTGTGAGGTAACAGTACAGTCCCCTTGGTAGTTTTCACTGGTGTCTCACCAATAATCAGGACAGCACCATTTCTGTCAAAGCAAACATAAAGCTAAACACAAATCGAAGATCTATATAAAAAAACACGCGCAGGCAAATGAGACTTGGGGAAAGCACAATCGTTTTCCTTCCACTCCTCACTAGCGACGCCTTGCAAGGAGCCGATCGCAGCCTGGGAAGTATTTCAGACTTGAGAGACCACAACAAAAGTGCGTGGAGCAGCTGCAACGAGACTAGCAGCCTCCGGCATGCCAAAGGACCTAGTTAGGAGGCGGAGAGAGTTATATTTCAGTTTTCCCATCATGCCCCCTCTCCCGGCCCGGGTCAGTGCAGTGGGGCGCAGAGCTGTCCCTCTGCCTAGCTTTCTAGTTTCACAGGTCGCCAGACAAGGAGCTGCGTTGCTCTGCCTGCCTCGAGAGCTATGGTAAGTTACCCTCCCCGAGTCACTTCTGTAGGACTGGGGAGGGTGGGGCGTGCGAACAGCTCTGGGGCCGGGGCAGGGGGAGGAGGGAGGTTTAGGATTGGCGCGAAGACCCCACCCCCGTACCTGCAGCGAGTGCGCGAGGTCTCAGCCGCCCCAGGGGCTTCTCCGTCCTCAATCGGAGGCTGCGCGGCGGGACATCGGCCCTCTTCCGACAGGCGGGGGCGGCTCAGTGGGTGGCCGGGCAGCTGATGCGCTGGCCCTTTCCCAGCAGCGTCCTCCGCAGAGCGACTCGGGCAGCGAGGGCCATGCGGGTGGGGCGGGGGGGCGGCTGCCGGACCCTTACTCCTGGCCGAGGGGGGCGGCTCGCCGCGCGGGAGCTGCTGGCGCTGGCCCCAGGGCCACTGCACGGCCGGCCAGAGGCTGCTGCCCCCTGCTCATCCCCGGGCAGCCAGGCGACACCATGGCCCCGGGGCGCTGCTGCAGCCGGGACGCCTCCGCCAGCTGCAGAGCGGGAGAGACAAGCGGGAAAGTTTTCAGCTCGCGGCGGCGCCCCACCCCCGCGGGGGCTCCCGGCAAACGCAGCCCACAGGCCAGCCGGTGTCTCGCACAGCGGCGTCCCCGCGGGCGCGGCGCAACCCGCAGCAAAGTTTCACGCCTCCCCTGCCCCCGCCCCAGCCGGCAGAGTGCGCCCGCCCGCGGAGAGCTGCGGGCTCCGAGCCGAGGGGACTCAGCGGGGCAGGGGCGCCCTTAGCAGAGGGAGGGTCCCTCTCTCAAGGGCTGTGCCAACGCTTAGAGGGAGCCGGGACCACTGAGGACCCCGGGGCAGGGTCAGGCTCCCTCCCGGCCCCGCCCTGGGCTAAGCACAAGGAGAGCGCGCCCCCCGGCAGGGCCAGGAGCAGGCGAGACTCCCCGCTCCCAGCCCCCTCCTCACCTCCCTGCCGCAAGAGGAAAGCGAGTCGGTAAGTTTTCCCCTGCCAGCCAAGTGCCCGGAGAGCCCCGCTGCCCGGGAATCCCCGCCGCGCACGGCGCCTGCCCCTCTCCGCTGCCGGCTGCTGGGCGAGATCCCCGGGCGGAGCGAGCGCTTTGCGCGGCGCTGGTGCCACCTCTCCTTCCCCTGGCGGCCGGGGCGCTGCGCCCTGGGGCCGCTCTGCCAGACTGCCGAGCTCCCGGCGGCTCCCAGCTAGGCGGGCGGGGGTGGTGGAGGAGGAGTCGCGGGGCGAGACGGGGATCCGGCGGGGGGGGGGGGAGGGGTGGAGGAGGGAACAGAGGGAGGGCGCAAGTGGCGGGGTTTGTGTTGGAGGGGAGCTCTGTGCGTATGTGTCACTTGCAGTCACACATCGCAGCTACGTGTTGAAGTGGGAATGCCCGTGCCTTTGGGAAGAGGCAGGAGCGGCGCCGGGGAGACCATCTGCGGAATTTCCCGAGGAAGAGAAAGGTGTTCCCAGCCAGCCAGCTGATGGGAAGCCAGGAGCCTGGTGGGAGGTGGGCTCTTGCAGCCCCAGCCCCAATTTGCATGTCTGTGCATGCAGGGCACTGGCCTTTAAATGGGTGGCGAATAACCTCCCAGACAGCGGCAAAACAGTAACTAAAAAGAAGAGGCAGGACAATGAAATGATTCACTTTGTTAGATATAACCGCCGTTTTATTTATGATTCAGCTTTTTGACTGTTGACTGTCCACCTCCCCCCCCCCTTCCTGTCCAGCCAGTTGCTTCACAATTCAGTCACTCTGCTGCTTGCTTGCCCCTCTAAGGTGGGATCTGACTGAGTCTAACCCCTCTGGAGCTGTGGGTTGTGAGAAGTGGAGTTTTAATCTTCACCACTTGGATCAAATTTCAGTCGTAGTGGGGGGAGACTATCAACTCAAAGAGTCATATTTCTGTCTGTTTTTTAAATCTGCGATTGTCACAAGCAGCGCAATGATTGTGAATATAAGTTGTTAGAACAAACTGAGCATTTGATAGCACCCTGTGTATGGCAGTTTAGTTAATGACTTTCCCCTATTATTTGGGCAAGTGTCACTGAAGGATAAAGGCGAGGACAAAAATTTTTAAAATGGGGAAAACCTAACTGTAAAATCACAAAAATTGACAGGGAAGTTGAATGGCAAGTGTGGTACTTTAAGCTACTTTTAATTCCGTTTACAAATCAATTAGGTTTCAAGTTGGCATTGCCTTGTTTGTTATCCACTCTGGCATTGCCCTGTCTATTACTCACTTGCTTCTAGGTGACTAGTCATTTTTTAAAATGGAACAGAGACTCCTAATGTCAGTGTCTTTGAAAATGTTACCTTGTGTTTCTATATGGTTGTGTCATGCAGCACATTGTCAGCACTCAGTCCATCATTTATAATGGTCATATGCCTACCCAATAGTTGCTTTGGCTTCCCAGCAGCAGTAGCCTCAGATCCCACCCTACTCTGGCAACAAGACCCCTGCATCTCTCTATCTAAATTGCTTAGCAGCAAGGTAGTCATTGGCACAGCAGGATGAACCCTCAGGAGTTACAAACATTGGAAGACCTCCAAGAGGCAAAGAGCCCAAAGGAGGAATGTTTGGGACTTATTGGAACATTCCTTGAGGGAGTTTGGGGGAAAAGCAGGTTAAGCTCTGTCACCCTTGAAGAAAATGCAATTGTTTCACCCTTGTACATCCACCCAGGGGCATGGAAGGGACAGGGCCATTCTTTCTACCACATTCCCTCCATTTTTGAAAGGCTAGCAATGGCATCTTTACTGGCTCTGTTACTCCTGGGGAGATTCTGTGCCAAAAAAATAAAAATTCTGTACACATTATTTTAAAATCCTATCTATTTTATTTGTCAAAATAACACAATATAATCACAGCAGTATCAATTATTTGGGTAATTTATTTCAAAATAGCTATCAGCAAGTATGTCTGTAACTATACAGACAACAAAAGATTCAGGAAAATGTTTTTGACAAGTAGATTACTTACTAGTCATATTAATACAGAACTTTGAGTGATAATTTATTTAAATTACAGTATAGAAATATATTTCCTGTACCCCTCAGAGGCAGTGAAAAGGCTTGGGAGAGTCAGGGGGTAACAAAGGAGCTGAGGAAGGGGGAAGAAGCCTGAGTGTGAACTTGCAGGATTGTTAGGTGTGGATGGGAGAAGTATGGAACAGTGTGTGTGGAGAGAGGGGGGTGGTTTGGTGAGGGATTGTTAGGGAGCCTATTAGGGATGTAATAGTGTAGTTGATTAACCCATTAACAGATAAGCAAAAGCTTATAGCTTAATGCTATAGACTACACACATTCCTCTCTCCCCCTCTCCTTGCCAGTAAATTTTTTAGTAGGCTGGCCAGTAGCCTGGCTCAGTCCTGGCTTGCGGTGGGTTCAGGACCTACCCCGGCTGCAGCTCTGCATTTATGTATTAGGAGCTGGGAGGGCAGGCAGCCCAGCTCAGTCCTGGCTCATGCTGAGACTGGGAGCTCAGATGCCCTCCCCCGGACAGGGACTGCTGCCACCTTCTCAGAGGCAGCAGCACAGGGTGACAGGCAGCCGGTCCATAAGGGGAGCTGGTTTTTAAACTGTCTCCCCTTGCAGACCAGCTCCTGCCTGGAACCCCACACTGCTGCCTCTGATATACTGTCTACTGGTCCCAACCCTCAGGGACTATAGACTAGTCGACTGATAAAATTTCATGAGGTTACTCGATTATTCAGTTAACCAATATTTAACATCCCTAGAGCCTATCTATCCCATGCAGACTCTGACTGGTCCATATAGCCTCACTTATTCAGTCAGGCCCACCTGGTCCCTGTGTGTTCCTGCACCACCACAGACCTCTATCCCAGTCTGTCTCCTTCCACTAGCCCTTCTGAACCCCAGTCTGTGACCCCCTCTATGTGTCCCATGCTGTCCGTCTCCCTATATCATGTGCCTCCTGATCTAGCCCTTTGGGTGTGAGAAATAGTCTTTTTCTTCCCTTTCCACAGCTGGAGCTACTCTCTGTTCTGGTGCCACAGAAGCCCTCTGGTGGGAAAAGGCTTAATTGCAGCACATTTCATGCAGAATGTATTTTCTGCTGAGAAAAAGATAATCTGTGTGAGACATGAATTGTGTGCAATTTTTGCACTCACTGAACTGCAAGGGATGCCATCTGTCCAGCTTTTATCCAGAGATGGAGTAGACTCCCTGCATCTTCTTCTCTGACACAGGACCAACATTAATTATTTTGTCATTAATTAATGATCATTTTATAATATACTAGAAGACTGAAGCAATGTTGCTTCTGTCCGTCAGGGCAGAGGACATAGGGGGTGCACGAGTCAGGGCAGGAGCTTGAGGATGTGGGGGGCTTAGGATAGGAGGCTGTTGGTGTGGGGAGTGCAGGAGTGAGGAGAGAGTGGGAGTGCAGGAATCAAGGGGTTGGGAGGTGTGGGGGGCTCAGGAGAGCAGGTGTAGAACTCAAGGAAGGGGATAAGGTGGTGAGCAGCTGCTCCACAGAGCTGACCCAGGGCAGGGGGGAATCAGGCAGCCCACCAGCTGGCTTCTCCTGGAGCCATCCCAGGATGGAGGAGGAAGATGTGCAGCCTGCTCAATGGCTGCTCCCTGGGGGTGGCCAGGGTGACCAGCTGGCAACTGCTCTCTGGGGCAGACTGGGATGCCAGGGGGTATACTATAGGCCAGCGGCTGCTCTCTCCAGGGCTGGGATGCTTGCTACCCTCTGTGCTTATTCTGTCATATAATTGTCCCCTGTGCAAACTGCCCCCTGTGGTCATTCATGAGTACTACTGTCCCTGTTATCACTTTCCATTTAATGGGAAAAAAATCGCATTTCATGCACATCCCATTGTCCTGGTAACCAAATCTTGGCCATGCTCTAAGTTAGATAAAAGGAAGCTGCATACCAAATTTGGTGGTCCCAGTTTTTACCATTTAGGAGGAGTTCTTGAGCAAATGGACTCACAGAAGGACAGACAGACCAATACACAAACTCTCTCAAATATATAGCAGATGGGAAAACAAGTTCTGTGCAAACTGCAAAGAAATGTTGGTAAAAAAAAATTAGTGGAGATTCCCCTTCCACTGAAAGGTATTTGAGAAGTATGTCTTGCAAACCCAGAAAATGTAATTTTGTTTCTGATATGTGTTGGTTGAGTTTCTATCAATATTCTGTTAGTATATTTTTAGAGACAGAGAGCCTGATCCTTTTCTCACTTTACATCAGCTTTACAGTAGTCTAGTGCCAGCATACTGAGAGGAGAATCAGGCCCAGAAGCTTTTATTGAGTATGAGGAGTCAACAGCCAGGGAACAAATCAGTGGAGTGTTAACCAATGTCAAGGCCAATATTCTTGTTTGTAAAGGTCAGTATGGATATTTCTGGTGTCCAGTAATACAATTTATTAATTATGAAGGTAGTTGCTTCTTGACTATATCCAGACTCAATAATTAGCTTAATCACTGAACTCTTGCATTTAAATGAAAGGAGGGAATGACTTTAATTGCAAATAGGGCATAACAATGTTGTACTCATTTTCCTTCCAGTTTCTACTATTCAACTCCCCACACTAGCAGTCATGTATTAAAACTCCCAGGCTCATCTTTTGAAGGTGTTGTACATGTTTCCTTTAAAAATGATGGTTGAGAGGCTAGATGTAGAATGATCATTTGGTGAAAAGTATTTTTGTCTTTTATCATTGTCTGTGTGAATTTATTAGAGTGTAATGATTGTCCGGTTTCACCCACTTAGTTGTTATTAGATATTGGATGAGAAATACCACATGTTTTGCAAAACGTGTAAGACAGATGCCTGGATCTTGAACAGTGTGTTGGGGGGGAGGGCGCAGTATTGATCATTGTAGGAGAAGTGATGTCTACATCAGTGTTTCTCAACCAGTAGTATGAGTACTCTTAGGGTAATCAAGATAAGTCTGGGGGGTACATCAACACAACTAAAATTTGGAGCAAACTGAATTTTTGTTTTAAGTTTTACACCGCTTTATTATTTTTGTACTTTTTACACCCAAAAATTTCATCGCCCACCCGGCTATGATTAAGTTGTTTAAACAAATGTGTTGTAAAGGTCGAAAAAAAATTGTGTGACTGAAAACTGTAGGTACTTACAATTTTTTTTTTGAAAAGGTTGAGAAACACTGGTCTACAGCAGAGGTCTCACACTTACAGCCCATCTACAAGATGGAGCATATGCTCAATCTGGTCTGGGAGACCTGGCAGCTTGGGGCCTAAAATGTGTCTGAACCTGTGCCTTCCTGCCACTGTCCCTTCCAAGCCCTGTCCCTTCCTGCCACTGCCCTGACCTCTCCTCCCCATGGCACCCCAATCCCAAAGCAACCTGGACTTGGGGATTACTAGGGGGTCTGGTGTGGAGCAACAGCAGTGATTGCTTCTGCTCCACTTCCCCCTCCCCCCGCAATCCCCGTGGTGGCAGGAGCCACAGAGAAGTGGAGATGGCCCACAGACCGGAGTTTGAGACCCTTGGTTGACAGGTTTTGCATCTGTTGTTCTAGCAGGGTATGGCGCTGCTTTGAGCTAGTATGTCCTGGTCTGCAGATAGCTTTCTTTTGGTGATGGGCGTGGAGAGGCCGAGGGATTGCTTGAAAGTCAAGAGAAGGGTCCAGGAAAGATTTATTTTAGGTTGTGGGCTCCACTGAATATAGGATCCCTACTGAGTATGCGTTGTAATCGTATAATGACATCCATAAGTGTTCCAGTGTGGGGTGGTAATTGACAACAAGGAATATACAATTGGAAGAGGTTTTATTTAAGCAGGTTATCTCAGAGTATTTGGGTGGATTTTTACATGATGCAATCTACGCCTCTAGTAAAGTGACCTTGTATGGTCAAGGTGATTTTAAATATGCTAAAGTGTATGTCACAGTTTTTCTCCCTGGAGCATATTCTCTGATATCCGAGTGTGTGGCATGGGTGGTGGGTATAAGAGGCAGGGAAAGCATTGCCTTCCTAAATTGCCAAGCATGGCTCTGCCCACATTCTGTCTAGAACACCCATAGATTCAGCATGGCTCCCGGGCTGCAGCTGTGCTAAGGCTGGGGATGCTGGGACAGTGCACCCTCCCCCTGCTCTGGGGCCGGGGAAGTCTGGGGCACACGGTATCCTCCCTCCCTGTGCTCCGGGGCGGAGGAGTCTGGGGCCATGCACTACCCTCCCTCTCTGTGCTCCAGGGCCGGGGAGGTTGGGGCTGTGTGCCACCTGTGCTCCAGACTGGGGAAGCTCCTGTGGGGGGGGCGAAGGCTTGTCTCTGTGGGGGGTCTTGGCTCCCATGGAGGGTGAGGCTGAGGGCTTGCCTTCCTCAGCCCTCCATTCACCCACTGTCCATGATGCCTGGGAGTAACTAATAGATTTCATGGTGTAACTATTGGATCTGTGAAGGTAGGTGGTGGTGTGATCTGTGGGATTCTTGTATATAGATGTCTGCAGGGGCAAATGATAAAGAGAGACACAGAGGGTGGGGGGGGGGCACTGGCCACATGACTCCTGTGTGACTCTTCCCCAAGCCACCCCTAGCCAGGATAGGGCTGGGGCGTAGCCCTCTCTGCTCCAGGTCCCTCCCCTACCCCATCTCTTCCTACTCCTGTCGCACTCCTCCCCTTCCCTCAAACCTCTCCCCTGATTGACGTGGCCCAGGGGACTAGCAGGGGTCAGGCCTCACCTGCAGTCACCAGTGGTAGCAGGGAGAAGCAGAGCGATGTAGCCCTAGCTCACTCTGCTCCCCCACTCCCAGCCACAGTGGTGAGTATTGGGGGAATTCCACCCCTTCCCCTGAGCAACACAGTCAAGAGCTGGTGGATTGAAGCTGCATTGATCTACTTCCTTCCCCCACCTGTACTGGTGAGTGCAAGGGGCCCAACTCCTGCTGAGGCTGCCAGCCCCCCCACTAGTCCTCTGGGCCACACAGAGGCTCTGGCCCCTTGCCCCACCTGCCCACAATGTAGGGAGGTTCACATGTCCCCACAGAGCCTCTCTTCCCCCTTGCACACATTGTCTCTGGTTATCGGTAAGTTTCCTTTGTTGAAACCAATTACAGTATCCAGAAAGTTTAATGCTAGTGTGGGAGGTTCTAGAGAAGGTTTAATGGTGGGGTAACGAGGTGTACCAGGCCCACACTGAGCAAGCAGGGTTTAGCCAGGCTATCCTGGCTAAAGAAACCCTGCCCCCGCAGCCCTGCTGGGCATGCTCAGACAGTAACCCAGGTATAAAAGTCTGGGGAAAGGCTGAGTCTGGGCTGGCTGGCGGAGGAGAAGGTCCTCTGTTTGTAGCTCCTGAGCAGCAGCTGCCAGCCACCCGAGCTGAGAGCAGCTGACACCCCGTCGACAGCTGTGATGCAACCCCCGCAGATTCCCAGGGATATGTGGACCTTGAGGAGCCAGAGGACGCAGCTGCTGTGTGGGACTCCAGTCCATCAGAACTGGTTGGAAGCGGCCCAGGGAAGGTGTTGGAGCAGCCTCTCTCACCCCGAGAATCTCTGCGTGTTTCGGTTGGATTCCCCGTTGAGGGAGTCATGGACAGTTCACAGGCCTCTGGGCCGGGACCTGGTGGAGTAGGGTGACTTTGGTCATTGGGCTGTCCAGCCCTTCCTTAAAGGGGCCATCCTTGACTTTGATTCCCTGACTTGGGCCAGTGGGCCAGCCAGCCTGGTATTAAAGGGCCAGCCTTTAACTTCAATTTATTGACTTTGACTATTGGGCCGTATGGCCTGATGTTAAAGGGCCAGACTCCGAGTCTGCTGTACTGACTTTGGCTTAGAAGGCCTGCCCTGCCATTGACTCTGGCCATTAGGCTATTCAGACCCAAGGTGGGGGGCCTAACTACAGGTGTTTTACAGGTGTGTGGGCTGGGTTGCAGACTCAGACAGCCCAGGGACATGGGATCCTACCCCCTTGGAGAGGGAAGAGAGGGCCACCCCACGACAGGTGGTTAATTAACTTGTAGTGGAACTCTATAAGAAAGTTTAGGTCAGCAATGGGCAGTCTAGGCTAGTGAGTGAGCCACACAAGTCACCCTCTTCCTCTCAGTGGACTACAAGTTTGTCATAACCAAGATGATCTCCCAGGATAGGGTAGTTTTGCTAAACTGTGCTTGTGTACCTAGAACTTGCAGGGTACACAGTGTTGTGTGCAATTAGCACACACCTCACTTCACGTTTCCTTGCTTTATGTACATGCCACTTTAGTAATATCGGTAGGAAAAAAACGTATACAGATAGAAACCTATGTAATTTGACACTGCTGTGCATGGACAAAAATAAACAAAATGGCTTGTGGGCCACACATAGAACCCCAATGGGCTGCCCACCACTAATTTAGGTAGTCTGTCCAGAAGATGAAAATATCACTGAAGTACTTCAGGTATATCATTGGTTTAGTGGTGTTTTTGTCCGGAAATTCTTCTTCAAGGTGACCCATGAAGAGGTTGGCATACTGAGAAGCCGTTCTTGTTTATATATATCTAATAGTGACTAACTGTGCTTTTTGAATATGGAAATATGTTTCTAGATGTGCTCATGTACAATCAACTATTTGCTCTACGCTGTTAATTTAACCATACCCTTTAAAATATTATTTTTTAAAGCTTCACAATACTTAACAGACATGAACCAGCATTCAGTTTCCTCCAAACAGCTACTAGTAGCTAGCGGTCAAATGAAGTGTGTACTCCAAAGGCTTGTAACTGGAGGAAGATTGTTTAGATGTTATGCTGGTGAGAAAGGTTCTTGATAGTTTTTGATCATGAAATGGACAGGTCACATGGCCCCTGGCAGACTGTCTCCCTTTTATCCTTGTTTCAGTTTTATCCTTGTTTCCTGAGTTACTTGCTCTTTATTTGTCATTGGTCAAATGCAATGGCAGAGCAATCTTGATATGAAAAAAAATGTCTGATTTGTGCTTGTTTTCTGTAGCATAATGTAAAATATAAAATAAAACAATAAAAATCTGAAATTTACAACAGGTAGAAAATTTTGCTAGTAAATAAGTTGTCAGTCTGCTGTACATTCAGTCATTCATTTTTGTCCTTGATAACATACATATGAGACAGGAGGTCTTCTTAAATGAGTATAGTCTGATATGAATAATTAGTTGGTAGTTTGTCCCTTTGCTCCTGGAGCTGAGTGTGTCAGTATTGTTATAATACAACTGAAATAACTCACCAGAAGCCCCACAACAGCTGCTTGGAAGCCTGTATCTCAGAGCCATCTAAGGAGAAATGTCACTGCAGGAAGCATTTGTAGCCAACCACTTAGACGTTGCCAAGCAGAGGTTAAGAGGGGCCACAAACAGGAAGCTGACCAATGACAAATAAAGAGCAAGTAACTCAGGAAACAAGGATAAAACTGAAATAAGGATAAAAGGGAGACAGTCTGCCAGGGGCCATGTGACCTGTCCATTTCATAATGGACAGGAATGGATCCTACACAATAATGGCACAACAGGTGTTTGGAGGGGCATAGCAGAGACCCAGGAAGACTGCTGTAGCATTTTTTGTGTAGACAGACTCTTAGGAAACAGTTAACACATTCCTTTCTTTTATTCAGATGGCCTGTGTGTGTGGCTTCATTAACAGCACATCAACAGATAACTTTTTACACTATTAATGTTCATAGTAGTCCTGTGGGAAAATGATCCTTTCTTTACTAATTTAAATATAAACTGTGTTCCAAAAGATCATAGAATGGCCTCTTCCTCATCACCCAGTATTTATGTTTATAAACCTGTCATGGTGGTCTTACAGCACCATGGAGAAATACACCATTCTATTTATAAATTCTGGACCCGGCGGGAAACATAGTGAGGGAGCACAAATGACAGATACATGGCTTCCAATACAGTTTGGGAACCCCACGTGTGCACAGCATTCAGTAATCTGCTGAGCATGACCCAGTTTTATAACCTGGCTAGGCAGTATCAGTGGCATAGCACATGCGAATGACAGTGGCCCCAACAGTTGTTCTCCCTAGGCTGACCTGGTTAGCTACAGACTCATAACATTCTGGGGGAGACAAATTCCAGAAGGCAACAATGACCTGCTTCTCCGAAGAGTATAGGGCACTGTATGTTGGTACACTGCTGCTGCAGCTCTGGAATCAGTTTTGCACACACCTCAAGAAAGGTAGCCCTCCCACCCTGAAATTCTCTCTACTGCTGGTCATCCGTTGGCATTCAGAATTATTTTTTGCTACCAATTACAGGCAGTCCCCGGGTTACGTACAAGATAGGGACTGTAGGTTTGTTCTTAAGTTGAATTTGTATGTAAGTCGGAACTGGTACATATTGTAGGGGAAACTCTAGCCAAACATTTTTTTTTTAGTTTTGGATAGCATAGGGAAAGGTTAACTCCCCTCTAATGTTTGTTTTGCTGTCTGTTCCCCTGTTCAGAAGATTTCACATCTATTTTTGTCCCTGTGACAAACTCAGGACTAAAGGAGTAACTCATCAAATACCAAACAGCTCTGCACCATGCTTTGAGCTAATAGCTTTATTTCCACACACCACCCAGGGTTCTAGGAGGAGGGTCCTTTTTTTGCTAACACAATGAGGCCAGCACTTTGTTTGTTTTGGTGGAGTCTTTGTTTGCCCAGGGAGCCCAGCATGTATAGGGGGAGGAGGGGCGGAGAGGCTGCTTTTGTCTGCTGTTAGGCAGCCTGTTGCTCAGGGGAGGGGGCAGCCTGTTGCTGGCAGGGAGGGAGGGGGGAGGCGTGCAGGATGCGAGGCCGCGGGGGGGGGGGGGCAGCAGGCGTGGGGAGGCACTTTTCCTCTGCCCGGCAGCTCTGCGGGATCCCTGTCCCTGTGGCCAGCTGCTGCAGGCAGAGGCCAGTTGGAGCCGGCCGAAGAGGAGGAGGAGGTGGATTCTAGGACCCAGGTGAGCGAGCCCCGGGGACGCTGCTGCGCTCCGGGAGCCCGGCATGTATAGAGGGGAGGAGGGGCAGAGAGGCTGCTTTTGTCTGTTCGGCAGCCTGTTGCTCAGGGGAGGGGGCAGCGGGCGTGGGGAGGCACTTTTCCTCTGCCCGGCAGCTCTGCGGGACCCCAGTCGAAGCCGGCCCGAGGAGGAGGAGGATCCTAGGACCCAGGTGAACGAGCCCTGGGAATGCTGCTGCGCATGTGCGGGAGTTGCCTCACCCCGTTCGTATCTAGGGATCCGACGTAAGTCGGATCCACGTAAGTCGGGGACTGCCTGTACTCCAGTTTGCCATTATGTCTTAACAGTGTTTGTAGGGCTGAGCCTTTGTAAACCATTGCTTACTCTCTCATTAGTGAACTTTCTCATTGGCCGGAAAGTTTACCAAAAAAGTGAATTTTAAGTGAATATTGGAAAATATTAATGGAAAGTGAATTCTGAAATCATAACAATAGGGAATATTTGCACCAGAAACCTGATTCTCAGCATTACACTCACCTTCCTCAAAAACAGAAATATACTATGTGGCCTAAGTGACCAGTAAAACAGCTTGAACTATAAATCTCCAACAGGCTGCAGTATGTTTATTTAAAACATAAAGGGAGTGATTTTGAACAAATGCATGGAATTCATTATCTGTTCACACGCCATTCATGAACTGAAAAATTCAATGGCTAAATAAAATAATTAAAATGCACAAAGCGTTTGTCCATCTTTACTGTATTTAAGAGCATAAAAATAATGAAATATTTTCTCAGAAGAAAAAATACTGTGTCAGTTTGGAGTGTCTCAGGAGAAGGAGGGATAATGGTAGCTTGTTTATGTTATTTATTAATGTGGCTTTCACTGTTCATCTGCACAAGAGCTTTCTCAGTGCATCTCTTAAAGTGAATAAGTATGTGCCTTTAAAATTTTAGATGTAGTCAACAGTGTCAGCGAAAGAGGAGATGGCACATGGAAATGCCATCCTTTCGTATGTTTCCTGGAAGAAAAAAAAAGAAAACCATGTCTGTGTGATTTAACAACCTGGTCCCATAACAACAAGCTTCCCACGCATGAATGTTGTCGAGAGTGCTAGTAATACTGTATCTCTACAAAATTTCATCAGGGACCTACAGATCAACCAATGAAAGGAGGATGAAAGTGAAGCAGAATTCTCTCTGGGGAAAGGTGCTGTTGCTATGCTAAGGGTGAATTCGAAGAGTAGAGAAATTATCATTTTTTTATGATTTTGAAAGATGTCATGGAAGTATTTCAAAAGCAACAGACTGTAATTATCTAACATTACGTAAACTATGATGACAGTTGGATCAGACGTCATTCTATTCTATGATATCCTGAATTCTGCATGTTATAATTATGGAAAAACATCTTCAAATGCTAGAAAAAGCAAATAGATAACTTGGTTTGAAACTATGCCACTGATGCACCACAGTGGGAAACATTAATATCTTTTCATCTTTTTTCCCAGCCCCAAATCCATATAGAAAGAGAATTTGTTCCTTGTTACACATTAAGATGTCTTTTTTTTTTAAATGACCTAATTAGGTTACTCCAAGTGCCATCCATCAGCTTCCTTTCGCCCAAATATTGCCAAATTACCTAAAGAAAACAGAGAAATATCAACAATAAACCATTTGGTTAGTTAAAAATCTCTATTTTATAGGTCTTCAGTAATACTTTAGTGCAGTGGTTCTCAACCTTTGCAGACTACTGTACTCCTTTCAGGAGTCTGATTTGTCTTGCATACCCCCAAAATTATACCTAACTTAAAAACCACTTTCTTACAAAATCAGACATAAAAATGCAAATGTGTCACAGCACACTATTACTGAAACATTGCTTATTCTCTCATTTTTACCATATAATTATAAAATAAATAATTTGGAATCTAAATATTGACTTACATTTCAGTGTATCATATATAGAACAGTGTATAAGCAAAAGTCATTGTCTGTATTAAATTTTTGTTTGTACTGATTTCCCTAGTGTTTTTTATTAGGCTGTTGTAAAACTATGCAAATATTTACTTGAGTCAGTTGATATACACCCTGGAAGACATTTGTGTACCCACAGGCGTATCTGTACCCCTGGTTTAGTAACACTGATTTAGTAGCATGACAAGCTACACTAGTTTTGCCAAATTTTATTTTTAAAACATGACAGATTCTTTAAGGTTCATACAGTCAACCCGAGACAGGGCTTTATAGTGTGATTGGTGTTTTATCCCCTAGGACTATTTGCCATTGCTATCTATCTTTGATTCAAAGAGTTTCAATTCCAGTGTTATATGATAAACTTATATACTTATTGATGTTACAAAAATAAAAAAGAAGCTAGGGCAGCTTTAGCTCAGAAAAGCTGCCAAAGTCGTCTTTATACATACCCATTGTGTTGAAAGATTGTCAGGACAGATTTCAGTGATGCCATATAATAGGTAGTGAAATGTATGTTAGAGCAAATAAAGGTCTGCTTATAGCAGTTCATCTTTATTTTTCCAGGGTCTCTCTCTGTAATATCCCACAATTAAGTGAATTCCATTAATAGGAGCACAGACAAAAATAGCTTATAGTGAATAGTTTGATAAACAACTAGGGGTACGTCTGCACAGCAGGGCTAAAGTTGGAATAAGCTACACAACTTCAGCTATGTCAATTGCATGGCTTAAGTCGAAATAGCTTATTTCAGCTTTTGGTGCTGTCTACAGAGTAGGAAGTTGAAGGAAGAACACTCTTCCTTTGGCTTCCCTTACTCCTCATAAAATGAAGGTTACAGAAGTCAGAGTAAAAAGTCCTCCAGCTTGACATTATTTCAGAATAAAGGCTTGTAGTGCAGACATGCTCTTTGTTATTTCGGAATAACTGGCGTTATTCTGAAATAATGCTGCTATGTAGACATTCTCCCGGGATACTGTGGCACCTTAAAGACTAAGGGTATGTCTAGGCTACATGGCTCCGTCGACGGAGCCATGTAAATGAGGTTTCTAGACATAGGGAAATGAAGCGGCGATTTAAATAATCGCTGCTTCATTTAAATCAAAATGGCTGCCGCGTTATGCCGATCAGCTGTTTGGCAGCACAGTGCGGTAGTGTGGATGCTCCGCGGTTGACAAGGGAAGCCTTTGTCGACCGCCCTGTTATGCCTCGTGGAATGAGGTTTACCGGGGCAGTCGACAAAGGCTTTCTTTGTTGACTGTGGAGTGTCCAGACTACCGCGCTGTGCCGCCAAACAGCTGATCGGCACAGCGTGGCAGACATTTTGATGTAAATGAAGCGGCAGTTATTTAAATCACCGCTTAATTTCCCTTTTTCGAGTACACTAATCTACATGGCTCCGTCGATGTACCCTAACAGATTTATTTGGGTTTAAGCTTTTGTGGGTGAATATTAGTTCATCAGATGCATTTGATGAAGTAGGTTTTACCCATGAAAGTTTATGCTCAAATAAATCTGTTAGTTTTTAACGTGCTACAGAACTTGTTGTTTTTTGCAGATGCAGAATAACACAGCTACCCCTGTGAGACTAGTGTGATAAAACGAGTGAAATCCTAAATATTGAGTCCTCATGGAAATATATTGTCAAAGGTCAGTCATAGACTCTGAACTTTATTAACAATGCACTATGATTTGTTATTCCATTACTTGTCCTTCAGAAACAATCATGACAATTAATAATTTAGTAACAAAGTCTGCCAAATATGGTATTATAGCAACATAATTGATTATGTCAGGAAGTTAACATTTATAATAATAATTATTAATTTATGTAATTTTATTTATACTCAGATCCAATGTTGCCTCCCACCCAACACAAATCTGCAATTTATTTTGTCTGGTGTTTCAGGGACTTAATCCTCTATAAAAATTCAGCCTTTCTAGATCTTTATCTCAACAATCTTCTGCCTGGTGTGCACAGCTGTTCTCTCCTTCTGTTTTTTATTCCAGTTCAGAATGTACTGAGGGGGTAGTAACTTTGATTTTTGGAGTGGATTTTTTTTTACATTCAAGAGGACCTTGAAAGCCAAAATAGATGGTCAGATGACAATGTTCTTACCTTGAGTAATAACCAAAAGGATTGTTCTGTTCCTATTGAAATCAATGTAAATATTCCTTTACATTCAAGATCCCAAATTCTCCTTGCCTTATTCACATAGAATTTGTCTTTGCTAAGTGCTGAACAGTTTCTGTCCAAGTCCAATTATGCACATAAGCATATGCTTAAATTTAAGCATGTGAATTGTCCCACTGAAATTAATAAAACTGATGTACTCAACTTTACATAAACTTAATTGCTTTGATGAATTGCGCTTGTATTCTCAGTACCTTGCTGGACTGATCCTATGAATACTAAAGCCATGTGATGCTGAGCACCTCCAACAGCACCTTCAACTATTTAGTAATTCATAGGAGTTGAGATCAAGGTCATTAGCTTCAAATGCTGATGAAATAGAACCTCAAAGGCTATGTCTACACTGCCGCTTTTTATCAGAAAAAGGTACGCAAATTGCACTCTGCAATTTGCATACCTTTTTCCGATAGTTTTGTAGGAAGAGGCTTTTCCGAAATTTGGCCTGTCTACACTGGGCCAAATTTGAGAAAAACTTCCTCTTTCAGAAGAGCCCTTCTTCCTCGGGACTCGAGGGCTTCCAAAAGAGCGCATCTGCTCTTCCACAAAAAATGTCGGAAGAGCAGACGTGTTCCCTGGACACGGTGGCGTTTTTCCGGGATATCTCTGGTATCCTGGAAAAACTCTGTAGTCTAGATATAGCCAACCTTACAAACGCCTTAGGAATGAGGTTTTTCATAACTCTGTCATGTTGGTAACTCTGAACAAAATGTTATGGTTGTTCTTTCAAAAGTTTACAATTGACCATTGACAAAATGCAGCTTTGAAACTTTACTGTGGAGAAGAAAAATGTTGCTTTCCTTTTTTTTTTAAGTTTACCTTTAACACAGTATTATACAGGGTGTCCCAGCTATACGTCGCCCTGGTATACATCCGTTCCACAGATGCTTGTAGGAACTGATGTGTTCTAAGTCCTCCCATTCTCTGCTCTTAAGTTGCGCAAAAAAAATTTCTGCAAATGGAAATCAGGCATAGGAAAAAAAATTCCCTGCTTTAAGTTGTTTTGCTGTAAGTCCAAGTTTTTGGGACGTATCTTGGACTTATAGCAAGGATTGCCTGTACTGTTGTTTTTGTTTTTGTTTTTTGTTTTGTTGTTTGTCTCTGCTGCTGTCTAGTTTCATACTTCCAGTTCCAAATGAGGCATGTGGTTGACCCGTCACTTCGTAATTCACGTGTTTTTAACTCTGAGATCCTACTGTAGTTTTATGAATAGCCTCATTGACTTCACACTCTGGTCAGCTTACAAGTAGCCTCATTAACTTTAACAAGAATGTTCACGTGAGTGTGGTCTTTGCAGCAGGAATCTTAACTACTGTACATCCATTTTCATTAAGTAACCAATATACTATGGATGATGCTTTATCAATAAAAGGATTTGGCTTTTAAGAACTGTTGATCATGCCAAGCCACAGCCTCTCTAGCAATAAGGGAGGCATTTCCCCCAAAAGAGGAAAGATTAAAATGTACCCACAAAACCCCTGAATTCTACACCTCTTTGCACAGTTCAATTTTGTTATACTTCTTAGACCCTAAGCTTTCAAGGCAAGGGCCAAATTCTACCTGTGTATATATGCAGTGCCTAGCACGGTAGGGGATCTTGACCTTTTTTAGGGTCTCTTCAGTCTCTCCAGTAGTAATAATTTTAAATAAATATAATAATTTTTAAACTAATTGTTCAGAATTTTTTGTATCTAGTTTAACAGCAAAGCCTGTAGACATTTTGCTCTGCCCTCATGGGTGCTGAGGCAATGGAGCCATATTCTAAGGACTGTAAAAATAGAAAGGTATTAAGAAGATGCATACTACTCTGCTATTATGAGATAAAGGTTCAGAAAATACTGTGGCACTGATGATCAAGAACCAATGTGGCTTGCTGCAAGCTGGGCCTAAATTCTGTGACAAGACCTAATTTCTGCAGCAGACTGAAAATACAGGCAGTCCCCGACTTACGCGGATCCGACTTATGTCGGATCCGCACTTACGAACGGGGCTTTTCTCGCCCCGGAGCTCACGGGCGGCGGATCACCACCCGTGTCCTCCAGGGCGAGAAAAGCTTCTTCCGGTCCCCCTGGTCTGCTGGGGGGGTCCAGCAAAGCCGCTGGACCCCCCCAGCAGACCAGGGACACCCGAGCAAAGCCACCCAGGTGGCGGGACTCCCCCCGCCTGGGCGGCTTTGCTCCTGTTCCCCTGGTCTGCTGGGGGGGGTCCAGCAAAGCGGCAGCTTTGCTCGGGTGTCCCTGGTCTGCTGGGGGGGTCCAGCGGCTTTGCTGGACCCCCCCAGCAGACCAGGGAGACAGGAGCAAAGCTGCACAGGTGGCATCCCGCCGCCTGTGCGGCTTTGCTCGGGGGCAAAGGAGCAAAGCCACGCGGGCGGCGGGGTCCCTCCGTCTGTGCGGCTTTGCTCGGGTCTCCCTGGTCTGCTGGGGAGGAGGGGGCGCAGCTAGTGCGCACCCCCCCCCCCCCCAGCAAACCAGGCTTTTGTTGCGGGACGCCTCGGGTAGAGCAGCTGGGGTGCTGCCGGGTTGGTCCTGTGGGAACCTACAGGGCAGCGCCCCAGCTGTTCTGTTCCAGGCTCCAGATTCAGCAGCTGTTGAAACTGATCAGGCTGATTCCAGGAAGCTGGGGGCAGAGCAACTCTGCCTCTGGCTTCCTGTAGTCAGCCCCTGGTCAGTTTCAGTGGCAGCAGCTGAATCTGGAGCCAGTTCCGACTTACATACAAATTCATCTTAAGAACAAACCTATAGTCCCTATCTTGTACGTAACCCGGGGACTGCCTGTACTATGGCAGCACCATTTAATTTAAAAAAAAAATTTTGAATTAAGTATGAATTGATGAATACATTCAATGACACATGCCTCTGATATTTATTCTGATATTTAGTGTATTTTATGTCTTTCCCGTATTCTCAGTTTTCTAGATGCTGCAAATTTTACATTGAAAAAACATCATAAAAGATTTCAGGGAAATTGAAGGCTTTAGTACTAAAAAGGCGTGGGAGATGATTGGGGGATAAGCACAATAGTTGAGTTTATCTGCTAAAATTAACAGCAGTGAAATAGTTGACAATGTTGCCATTTTAAATTGCTACGTTTGTTTGTTTAGATGTCAGCATTAAATACCACAATGAAATGAAAGGGGGTAGCTCTCAGTTCTCAGATCTATTGTTTCAGGTTTTCTGCAATTTCAGAAAGAACACACTGTATTTATTTACAGTAAACTTATGTTTTAAAGATTTTCTAAGCAACCATAAGGAGTAGAAACATATTTTTTAGAAAAAATTAAAGGCTAGAGTATGGAATACAGTTTGGCCTTCTCCACGGCATTCATTTGGCCTCCTGCATTGAATATTGTTAACTGCATCTGAGCACAGAATGGACAGTCTGAAGGCTCAACTGTTGAATTTAGCCAAAATTCCAAGGCATTCCACAAATTGTTTCCAAAACTAAAGACTGAGAAGCAATGTTGTGATTTATTTATTTTAAATCTCTCTTCATCCTGGGAAAATGCCCTCCTTATTAGTAGGGATGCCAAAACTCAGCTAGATCAACTGGAGGTTTGGAAGAATTCGATTTTTATTAATAAATGTAGGTAAAGTCAATTTCAACGTACACACAGACCAATGAAAAATATTTCCTTCGGTAATAATAAAAATGTAGAGCTAGACAAAGTAAGGAAAATGCTGCTTGAGAATGTCTTAGAGTTTGATTGAGGAATATTTACTTTGTCAACATCACATGTCAAAATACAGCCTGCTTTAATGATAATAAAGCTTTAACTTTTTGAATCTGTCTGCTGTCATTAAATAATTGTTGTCTATCCCCAACCCTCAACTTCCTGCAACTGTGAAAATTTACATAAATAAAAAGTGGTTACAAATAAAGAGATTTTCCACTGAATTAAAAAAAATCAAATTCTGCCAAACCTAATCAGGCTTGTTCCATTGCAGGCGTTTCATACATACACACATCGGCCATTTATGCCATCTGTCAAGCCAAATTCCCATTGGCTTCGTTGTTACCTCACAATGTGAAAGGATGAAAAAACTAGGCTCTGAATAGTATTTATTTACATTTCAGCTAGGGTGACTATATTTCCCTATGCAAAATAAAGGACACCAAGGGGGAGCTTCTGGCACTCAGGGCTTCAGCCCTGCTGGGGAGGGGAAGGAAGGGGGTGGCCGACACTCAGGGCATCGGAGGCTGAAGTAAGCTGTCAGTGGCAAAGTTTTCCTGAAGGGAAATTGAAGGGATTGCTGACATTCTGTCCCTAACACTTTTTCTAACTCATAAGACTGATGATGTTAATGTTGGTCTCCTGACTAAATTCCAGTGTGGGTAATTACATTCTCACTATCTAGATTTCCCCCTGTAGTTTCAATTTGTTACCGTATTCTTCAATTCTGGCCTCTTGCTTCTAAATAGAGTAGCTAGGTGACTGTATTTTAGTTGTGGAGGAAGTAAACCATCTGTATAATTTAGCTTGGTAAGACCCAGATACTACTTTGGGATCTGCTAGCATGGATCCTACCACCTGGAGCTCAGCAGATCCCAGTATATTATTGGCGCCTAAGGCTTTATCTGTGCTAGAAAAAAAAAGTTCCTCTTTTACTAAATAGAACTTACCTCAGTACGCTGCACTGATTTATCTTCTCCTTTGAGCATGATGCCTACAAAAAACTTGACAAAGGTTGGGTGGCTGATGAACTGAGGCCACAAGCTATCATACTAATACTATCACATTTTATTCTCCTGTCTGTCTCCATCTGTTGTCTCTTGTTTTATATTTACATTGCTGCCTCTTTAGGACACAGATTGTCTTTTTTTAAATGTTGTGTGTACAGCAACTAACGCAATAAGGTCCTGATGCATGACAGGAGTACCTGGGTGATATTACTAATACATAAGCATTAAGATGATTTTTGTGTCCACCATAAAGATTTGAACTGATTTAATTAGATCAACCTAAAACTGAGTTAATTAAACCAATAAAATTATTGATTTCATACTGCTCCCACTCTTTTCAAAACCAACATGAAGTGCCTGCTAGTTTCTAGAGCTGCACAGTTTAGATTCAATATATTTTACATAGCTTGTACGGGATGGCAATATCTATTTCCAGGCCCTTGCCACTTATTATTAGGGTTGTTGTTGATTTTTGTTTTTAAGTACAGTGATTACACTTAAAGAGTTCTTCAGAAAAGCACACATTAAGATTTATCTTCTACCTGTAGGAGAAAACAGAGGTTGATGTAACTGTTCGTGCTATAATTTCTGGACATTCTGAGATGGTAAATCAATGTATGTTTTAATTAATTAGAAGATAAAATGGTTAAGGAACAAGGAGAGTATGTAGTAGAAGAAACAATATATCATTTCCAAATAGGTATTTATTGAAATAAGGAAACACTGCACTTATTTTTTAAAAAAGTTGACATTTTCCAGTGCTACAGATTCATAGATTGAAAGCAGGTTTAAAGGTGTTAATTTTTAATCAAAATTATTTACAGTACTTTTGGCACAGACTGCTCTAAGGGTGCATCTACACTGCACCCAGAGCTTGAAATAGGCTACACTACACAATTTGAGCTACGCAAATTGCGTAGCTTATTTTGAGTTAATTTCAGAATAGCTTATTTCAAAATTTGGTGCTCTCTACACAGCACTTATTTCAAAATAAATCACTATTCCAAAACATCCCTTACTCCTTGTGGAATGCAGTTTACAGGGATGTTGGAATAGCGAACTTGTTATATTTTGAAATAATGGGTGCATTCAAAAGATGCAGAATAGCTATTTCGGGATACCTCTGGTATCCCAAAATAGTGCTGCAGTGTAGACATAGGATAAGGGGCATGCACCTGGGCTGTCCCAAGAGAAGCCCAGGAAGGAATTGTGACTTTCTTTGCTCCTTGCTTCCTTGCTTCCACTCTCCCAAGCCCATGCCAAGTCCAGCTGAATTGTGCTGGCCATCATGTGGGGAGATAGCATCAAAGCTGTGCCAAGCCCCTTCCTACCCACTTGCATGCAGGGATAGAGCCGTGCCATGCAGTATGCTCTCCCTATCGCACTTGTTGGGGAGGTGATCAGGAGTACTACTGGTGGGGGCAAGGAGTTTAGTAGTGAAGGGTCCTGAGTAATGAGAGTCAGAGAAGTAAGACATGATTCATCTCAATCAAGTTAATGGCCCTTTGACTTCTGTGGGAACAGGATCAAAGGGTATTATGTAAGGAAGTGATCCTGCTGTCCTTGTAGACAATTTTTTTCCAGAGTAAATATGGCAAGATTGGGCCCTACACGTTACTGAGTAGCTATATTCCTAATATACACATCCTCCTCTCTATCCCGAATCCACAATCAGCTTCTCTCAAGATTTAGAGTACGGATGAGTACATTCAAATTTACATAATCAGGATTGGAGTTACCAGCTTCCTAGAGTTCCCCTGAATGTAAAGTTTCCTATTTTCCTTTTCCCTGTGGAAAAAAAATAGATGGATCAATATACAAAATATATCCTATATTATAAATAATAGAATGTACAATACATTATACATTCTTCTGTGCCCTAAGTCTACTGCCAAAAATGTAAAAGAATGCATACATCATCCCTGATTGAACACGGTTGTAATTTAATCAAGGGGCACTGCTGAAATCATAAACAGCAAGAGCACAGCTCAAGCAATTTGTGAATGGCAGATATTTTCCCTGATTAAATACCAAGGCTAGTATTCAATTTGGGACTGCATAGATATTTGTGACCTATAAAAATATGTCTCTTTTATAATGAAAGGAAAGTCAGAGAAGCAAGATAATGTCACTGGAAAAGCACTCAAATGTGTCTCAGTAAAGTTAATGGCAAAACTTCCATTGACTACAATGAGAGGATTAGGTCCAAGGTTTGCAATTTAAAGGAACAGATCCTGGAGTTTTTAGCGAGGCAAAAATCTACAGATGATGAAAACTTTGCCTGAGTAAATACAGCAGGATTGGATCCTGTCAGCCGACAGTCAGGGCAGTGAGTCCCTTATGACCGGCTGAAGTTCTTTTTAAATTGTGCTTGGTTCTGTTACAGCAACTGAAGGAGTTAGGTTAAAGCTTAAACAGTTACTGTTTATTGTTACAGGGTAAACTTAGTTGTTAAATGCTACTACTGTGTTACAGATAACACAGACACTACAAAGGACAGGACAGAAATTACACTAATAAGTCACTTATAGGTACCATGAAACCCTTTTGGTTTTTTTGAGCTCTTATTAAATGCATGCAAAATACACATAGCAGGTATATATTCTCACCCCTGCGTTCCAGACTTGGCGTGGCCAGCGTCTTTCTCTCAATCCCTCGGGAAGAAGTAGGGCGAGGTTGGGCGTCCCACAGACCTCGGGAGACAATCAATACCTGCCAGCAGGTATAGATGATTGGAGCTCAAATGGGGTGGGCTGTTGAACCTCTTTTATACCCCTTGGGTCATGTAGGCTTCTTCCTGGGCTCAAGTGGCCAATTAGGAAAAATGGCTTTGAATGCCAAGTTTCCCACGAAGGGTGCAAAGCATAATTCACACCTGGGAAAATGCAGACAATGGGCACCTCTGGTATGTGATGGGCGAAGATTCCTCTCTGGGACAGTGCAGGCGTGTCAATTACTGGTACTAGCCATCAGGGCAACGGGAGGCCCCGGGTCGTCAGCTAGCCCATTTACTGTCTGGTTTCTGTTTATGGTAGAGTCAGGGACAGGCAGCAAACCTGTGTTCCCAGGGCATCAAAGGCTGACTGCCTTTCTCTTGCTCTCTGGGGGAGGGGGGGAGGGGGAAACAAGATGGGGCTCGTGGAAAAACAAGATGGGGTTTTTGTGTCTGGCTACAGATCCTTAAATCATTTAGCAGCAGTGAAGAAGAGTTAAGAATTACTGGCTAAGCATGATGTTGGAGATCAGAGAACACTGGATAATTGTGTCTGAGTGTACCAAGAAATAGCATGTTCACAGAACATTTTAATAAACCATCATTATCCCTTCAGAATTCACAACCATTGATCACAGGGGCTGTCTCCATTGGCACCCCTTTCCGGAAAAGGGATGCTAATGTAGACTTTGGAATAGGCAAATCAGCGGGGGATTTAAATATCCCACGCGGCATTTGCATTAACATGGCTGCCGCTTTTTTCCGGCTTGGGGAAAAGCCGGAGAAAAGCGCCAGTCTAGACGTTATTCTCCGGAAAATAAAGCCTTTTCCGGAGGATTTCTTATTCCTACTTTCAAGTAGGAATAAGAAATCCTCCGGAAAAGGCTTTATTTTCCGGAGAATAACGTCTAGACTGGCGCTTTTCTCCGGCTTTTCCCCAAGCCGGAAAAAAGCGGCAGCCATGTTAATGCAAATGCCGTGGGGGATATTAGTAGGAATAAGAAATCCTCCGGAAAAGGCTTTATTTTCCGGAGAATAACGTCTAGACTGGCGCTTTTCTCCGGCTTTTCCCCAAGCCGGAAAAAAGCGGCAGCCATGTTAATGCAAATGCCGCGGGGGATATTTAAATCCCCCGCGGATTTGCCTATTCCAACGTGCTACATTAGCATCCCTTTTCCGAAAGGGGTGCCAATGTAGACGTAGCCAGGGTGTGTATGGAGTGGAGGCCAGGAGTTTAAGCAGACTGTATTATTTTAGTCCATTTATGTTGTTTTAGTATCAAATTTTCCTGATTACTAGGGCTTTAACCTGGGTGTTTGCTGAAAAAAAGGGAGGGAGCTTCCTAAAATAGGCATATTTCAATGCAACTATGAAATGCCAACCGGGTGTCTTAGAACCTGCTACCTTGTTATCACCACCTTATTAGGTTCATGAGGCCCAGCCTACCTGATCTAGCAATTCTTTGAGACAGATATTTTGATTTACAGTATGTCTACCTGGCACATCATTTTAGGAATATCACCTTCACCTCTTTCTTTGATCTTTACCACACAGTATGTCAATATTCAGAATGTAGCTGAAAACTAGCACAGAGAACTTCCTGAAGTTGATACTGTAGTCTGGCCTTTGGTTAAAATATCATGGTTGATCTGAAGCTCCTGAAGTAATTTTGTATGTTTAATATTAATTTCCCAGGTGATCTACTTGTCTGTTGGCTTTTCTGACCCTCATGCACATTTCTTATCTAGTTTCTTTAAAGTACATATAAAACATACATGGGATGCTAGATGTATTTTTCAGTTGTGCTTAGAAGAAAGTCATTAACTATGCTGCCACCTAGTGAAACTCAATGCATTATAGGACTTTTGTCTGAACAAAGTTTTAACATCCTTTTCCCTTTGTGAGGACAGAGATCATTATAAGAACTATTTAACTTTTGACTTGAGTCAAATAACAGAGCCATTAAGATAGATATTGAAATATAAGAATTTGATTTGAAGTAATTGTATAAAATATTCTAGAATACTACTGTTTTGACCTCAAGCACTGATATAAACTGTTCTTTCAGGATGACCCTACTGAAAATCTTAAGATCACTTCATGTGTAAGTGGCTCACTTCCATTGATTTCATTCTTTCTAACTATGAAACCTTATGGCTAGGTTATTTAGGGCAGGTCTTTGCTAAAATGTTAGGTCAACCCACATCATTCAGAGATGTGAAAAATCCAACACCCCTGAGCAACTTGATTAAAATGACCTACCCTCTTTTCCCTAATGTAGACAGTGCTAGGTGGAAGGAAGAATTCTTCTGTGAACCTAGATACTATCTCTATGGGGGTGAATTACTTACCATGATGGGAGAACCCCTCTCATCATGGGAGTTAATCTAGCTACAATTTTTGGTGCTGAACACTTGAAACATCTCTCCCTGAATTCTTTGAAAAACAGTACCTTCAATTCCTGTTAAAGTTGTCATTAACTCTCATAAACTAAGCTGCTTTAGGCCTGAGCAGTTGATTCAGAGAACTGTTAGAAACTGGTGCTACTGGTTAAGCTAGTGATTTGCTCTTTTCTCTAAAGTCAGTATTGAATCAAATCCTCAGTATAGTTAGAAAGAGTCATCTCTGGATCAGCTGTAAAATGAAGGTCTTGACCAACTGTAGTCTTTAAAATACTTCATAAGCATAGCATATTTTTGCACCAGTAGAATTGTTAATCCTGCTGTCCTGACATTCAGCCTACCTAACATTTCCCCCTGGAGTTTCAATTGAAAGTTATTTTTCACTGTCTGTCTATTAAAACGTTTGTAGCATTTCTTTTGAGAAAAGTATGCTGTGTTCCAAGCAAGTTAGCTGAATGAGCAATTCCTACAGTCTGCAAAAAAATTGTTGGGAACCTTCAGGATAAAAGGAACCATATAAATGTAGGTTGCTGAAGATATACCTACTTTCAGTAGATAATTATCTGCATTTATTTCTGGTAAGCTGGGAACACCACGTGAGGTGTGCAACTCTTTGTGCTGGATTATATGCCACCGTGTGAAACAAAGACATTTTTTATAATAATCCCATACAGCATGACTTTCATTTGCTATCAAGACACGGAGACTTCAAAAATACTTTTGTCTTTCAAAAAGGTATTAATTACCAGAGATAACAAAGCACAGTGCCTATGCAATTCTACATTCACTTCTATCTCAATTGGCTTTGGGTTACTTCAGAATGCCTGTAGAATAAAATGATATTTTTATGAATGTTACTGTTGTCAACTGATATTTTACTTGGGATTCAATTCTGCAAGGTGTTGAATGTTGTAAACCCCCAACAATGCTAAGATGTGAACACTCTCTCACTCTGTCTTGATTCAAAAAGAAATACTGTCCATGATTCTTCTCTTGTAGTGGTATAAATGGAGCCACATTGGAATAAAGCTGGTATCACCTCATTACTGACTCTCTGGAAATATGTCCATGAAGACAGAGGTTACTGTCACCTCTTTGATACTGTATTGTAGAGGGACAGTCTCTAAATAGGATGGGCAGATGTGCTGAGGACAGGACAGGGCAAATTATCCTCTCTACTTAGAAAAAGTAATCTAGACGTAGGTGGTAACACCTTTTTCACAGAGTCCTGCCTGGGTTACCAGAAGCAGCCATAGTCAGAAGGAGTACCTAGCGGGGAGGGTCCAAAGAAGCCATTCTAGCAGAGAGGAAAAGTGGGAAGGATTCTGGGAGCCGAAGTCCATGCTGGGGCAGACAACCATAGTTTTTTGCAGATCCATAAGGTTTTGCCTCTGACCCCGTGGTTGCGCAGGTGGTGTCAGAGAAAGGGCTTTGGTTTCTTCGACCATGGGACTCTATTCCGGGCACAAGGATTGTTAGGAAGAGATGGGACCCACCTAACCAAGAGAGGAAAGAGCATCTTCGCGAGCAGGCTTGCAAACCTAGCAAGGAGGGCTTTAAACTAGGTTCATTGAGGGATGGTGACCTAAGCCCTGAGGTAAGTGGGGAAGTCGGATACTGGGAAGAAACACAAGGAGGAACAAGTGACAAAGGAGGACCCCTGATTCGAATGGAGAAGGTAGGGCAATCATCTGGTTATCTAAGGTGTTTGTATACAAATGCAAGAAGCCTGGGAAAAAACAGGAAGAATTAGAAGCCCTGGCCCAGTCAAAAAACTATGATTTGACTGGCATAACGGAGACTTGGTGGGATGACTCGCATGACTGGTGCACTGTCATGGAAAGGTATAAACTGTTCAGGAAGAACAGGCAGGGGAGAAAAGGAGGAGGAGTTGCATTATATGTAAGAGAGCAGTATGATTGCTCAGAGCTCCAGTATATAGAGGAAGGAAAGCCTGTTGAGAATCAGTGGGTTAAGTTTAGAGGTGGAAGTAACAGGGGTGATGATGTGGTTGGTGTCTGCTATAGACCACCGGATCAGGTGGATGAGGTAGATGAGGCTTTCTTCAGACAACTGAGAGAAGCTTCCAGATCACAAGCCCTGATTCTCATCGGAGACTTTAATCACCCTGATGTCCAGCAGTACACAGACAATCCAGGAAGTTTTTGGAGAACGTTGGGGATAACTTCTTGGTGCAAGTGCTGAAGGAACCGACCAGGGGCTGTGCGCAGCTTGACCTGCTACTCACAAACCGGGAGGAACTAGTAGGGGAAGTAGAGGTGGGTGACAACCTGGGAAGCAGTGATCATGAGATGGTAGATTTCAGGATCCAGACCAAAGGAAGAAAGAGTAGCAAAATACACACCGTGAACTTCAGAAGAGTAGACTTTGACTCCCTCAGAGAACTGATGGGCAGGATTCCTGTTGTACTTAAAAGAAATACTCGGGATCTTTTTCAGGGGGATAAGGCAACATGCCACATTTATTGATCACACATAGAATAATTAACACTTATCATATGCATATGATATATATATATATGTCACTCATGCACTCACACACACACACACACACACACACAAGCACACTCCGTCTTGCTGTTGTTACCAACAAGTTGCTCCCGTTAACTGCACTGGCCAGGTGAGTTAGATGGGGGAGGGGTGGAGCTGGGCTTCTGCCGATCCGGATCGATGCTCTGATGGTGACAAGACGAAAACCCGGGGTCCTCTGCAAGACACCTCACTTTTATAGCATCCCTCTCATATGCAAATATATATCCCAGATTCAAACTCTGGGTCTGTGTCCGTTGGTCCCTTTGTGCTGCAGAGAGGGTGTTTTCCAGAGAAGGTGCCTGCTTCTAATCCCCAAGGCCGTCAATATGTCTGCTCTTCTTTCTTCAGCCCACTTGACACCTTGGGTCTGGCTTCCACCCCCTCTTCAACTGGTGTAGCTGTCTGGAGGTGCTTGGCTCCCAAGTCTTACTCATTCACACCTCATTCATTCAACAGGGCAATTGATTACAGAGTGGGGGGAAAATCTTATTCTTCTACAAGTTTTCTATATAGGGTTCTAATACAAAGTTACAAGGTTATATGGATTTAGGTGTTACAAGGTTATATGGAGAGACACAATGTCAAGTCATATGAAGCAATATATAATACATAGATTTATCTACATTCCCTGGGATGCTTACATGAAGGGGAAAGGAGTCCAGGAGAGCTGGCATTATTTTAAAGAAGCTTTATTAAAGGCATAGGAAGAAACCATCCCGATGCGCAGCAAGAAAAGCAAATATGGTAGGTGACCAGATTGGCTTACTGGGAACATCCATGGTGAGCTTAAACACAAAAAGGAAGCGTAGAAGAAGCAGAAACTTGGAAAGATGACTAGGGAGGAGTATAAATATATTGCTCGAGAATGCAGGGGAGTTATCAGGAATGCCAAAGCGCAATTGGAATTTCAGCTAGCAAGGGATGTGAAGGATAACAAGAAAGGTTTCTACAGGCATGTTAGCAATAAGAAGGTGATCAGAGAGGTTGTGGGGCCCTTACTGGATGAGGAAAGTAACCTAGTGACAGATGATGTGGGAAAAGCTGAAGTACTCAATGCTTTCTTTGCTTCTGTCTTCACAGACAAGGTCAGATCCCTGACGAATGCACTAGGCAACGCAGTATGGGAAGAAGGTGGACAGCCCTTGGTGGTGAAAGAACAAGTTAGGAACTATTTAGAAGAGCTAAATGTTCACAAATCTATATGTCCGGATTTAATGCATCCAAGGGTACTGAAGGAGTTGGCAAATGTTATTGCAGAGTCTTTGGCCATTATCTTTGAAAACTCGTGGAGATTGGAAGAGGTCCCGGATGATTGGAAAAAGGCAAATGTAGTTCCCATGTTTAAAAAAGGGAAGAAGGACAATCCAGGGAACTACAGACCAGTCAGCATTACCTCAGTCCCTGGAAAAATCATGGACGGGATCCTCAAGGAATCCATTTTGAAGTACTTGGAAGAGGGGAAAGTGATCAGGAATAGTCAACATGGATTCACGAATCTGATTAGCTTCTATGATGAGGTAACTGGCTCTGTGGATATGGGAAAGTCAGTGGATGTGCTATAGCATGACTTTAGCAAAGCTTTTGATACGGTCTCCCACAATATTCTTGCCAGCAAGTTAAGGGAGCATGGATTGGATAAATGGACTGTAAGATGGATAGAAAGCTAGGCTAGACTGTCGGGCCCAATGGGTAATGATCAACGGCTTGATGTCAGATTGGCGGTCGGTTTCTAGCAGAGTACCCTAAGGATCAGTTCCAGGACTGGTTTTGTTCAATATCTTTATTAATGACCTGGATGAGGGGATGGATTGCACCATCAGCAAGTTTGCAGATGACACTAAGCAAGGAGGAGAGGTAGATATGCTGGAGGGCAGGGATAGGGTCCAGAATGACCTAAACAGATTAGAGGATTGGGCCACAAGAAATTGGATGAGGTTCAACAAGGACAAGTGTAGAGTCCTGCACTTGGGTCGGAAGAATCCCAAGCACTGTTACAGGCTTGAGACCGACTGGCTAAGGAGTAGTTCTGCAGAAAAGGACCTGGGGATTACAGTGAATGAGAAGCTGGATATGAGCCAACAGTGTGCCCTTGTAGCCAAGAAGGCTAATGGCATATTAGGTTGCATTAGCATTTCCAACAGATCTAGAGAAGTGATTATTCCCCTTTATTCGGCTCTGGTGAGGCCACATCTGGAGGACTGTGTCCAGTTCTGGGTCCCCCACTGGAGAGGGTCCAGCGGAGGGCGACCAAAATGATTAGGGGGCTGGAGCGCATGACCTATGAGGAGAGACTGAGGTATTTGGTTTTGTTTAGCCTGCAGAAGAGAAGAGTGAGCAGGGATTTGATAGCAGTCTTCAACTTCCTGAAGGGAGGTTCAAAAGAGGATGGAGAGACGCTGTTCTAGGTAGAAGGAGCAGTGGTCTCAAGTTACAGTGCGGGAGGTCTAGGTTGGATATTAGGAAAAACTATTTCACTAGGAAGGTGGTGAAGCACTGGAATGGGTTATCTAGGGAGGTGGTGGAATCTCCATCCCTAGATGTTTTTAAGTCTCGGCTTGACAAAGCCCTGGCTGGGTTGATTTAGTTGGGGTTGGTCCTGCCTTGGGCAGGGGGCTGGACTTGATGACCTCCTGAGGTCTTTTCCAGCTCTATGATTCTATTCTATGATTCTAGTGAGTTTGACACATGACTTGCTCTCCATCTCAGTGGGCTGCAAAACCGTTGTAACCAAGACAGTCTTTTGGAGCAAGGGAGTTTTGCTAACTGTGCTTGCGTACCTAAAATTTGTAGGGTGAGTCAACCGAATCATAGCAGCACTTTGACTGGATGCGGAGGGAGCACATGGCTCTTACAGGCACTGTTGTGTGCAATCAGCACACACCTCACTTCATGTGCCCTTGCTTTACATGTATGTAGCTTTAGTCATACCAGTGGGAAAAAAACTACACAGACAAAAACAAATGGTATCTGGCAACCCAGTTCATGAACAAGGGTAAAAAAAATGTAGGATGGGCCACTCGTGGAACCCTACTGGGCCGTATGTGGTGCTCAGGCCATAGGTTGCCCAGCACTAATCTATATCGTGTGTGGCTCCACTCCCTTTTCTAAGGCTGGATAGAAAACTGGCTTGCAGACCCACTTACCACACTGGAGGCAGCAACTGAGGTTGAAATTGAGGCATAAAAGAAATAATTACATTTTCATGGATTAAGATCAGAAGAGACCATTATGATAATTTGGTCTGACTTCCTGCCTAACATAGGCCATAGAATCCCACCTACTAACTGCCCAATAACTTGTGGTTGATCTTTTAGAAAGATATTTATTCATGAATCAAATAATTCAACCGATGGGACGTCCCCAAATGCCATGACAGATGTCTTGTGGGAGTCGGCTGAGTTGAAGGAAGGATCTTATCAAATAAACCTTAGAGAATTGTGGGGTCCTTTTAAATATTTGAATTTGAGTAAGAAAGTTAAGAGGCTTTTTCCCCTTCAGGGTATATTATTTTGTAGAGGTTCATTTCCCACAGATTGATTGTAGGCTCTGACCTAATGAGGGCAGATTGCATTTAGGAATATTTTCATTTCCTTTATTTTATACGAGCTACTCAAGAAGTAAAAGATAAAGGGTAATTTTAAAATGTCACATTAATCTTAACTGCTGCTAGAAAAGCACAATATTGAAAATGTCAAAGAGAAAATAAACCACTGACAACTTTTTAGTGCTAAAAAGCAGGAGTTTTCTTTACTGAAATGATCTTCCCTCCATAAACTTTCACTGCTGCTTCTATCATTTCCAGTTGCAAAAGTGATTGTGCTGAATAGTCAGTCTGATTAAATGGAAACACCACTTTGTATGCTCAGCCCAGGAGAATAGAAATTCAGAGATTAAGGAGCACTTCTCACCATGAATGAACTGTGGAAGTGTATGAATAAAAAAACAACTTTAATTTTAATGGGCTTTTCTCAGCTATCATGCTGAAAAGGGAGGTCATTGGCAACACTTGAGAATGTGGTAGCTCTGTGTAAGAGTGGAAACTATTTTTCAAGCTGAGTAAGTAGTGAGAGCTTCCAATGGTTAATATTTTATAATAGTTTTAGTGGTAGAGCTTTTTTTGATTATTATACAAGGTCAGAAACTGATCCTCACAAGAGTCTAATTCTGAAATGATCAAAAATGATGTTACTTTAGAGCAAGACATCTGTTTCACATTGTCATATCCAGTGACAAACAGCATAAATGTCTGCTGAAAAATTAATTTCAATTCTAAAATTATCCATGTAATTTCTCCACAGACTTAATTCTATATCTAGACATGGATCTCTTACTTCACACTTTTAAAAACTTAAAAAACAACAAATAGTCTAGAAGCAAAATGTAGAGTTGATTAGGTGGTTCCTGAGTTTCTTTGAGAGAGTGTGGCATAACTCTGGCTGTAGTCTGTGGGGTATGTATATTGTAGTGGGTTTTTCACCCTCAGTCCATTAAATATGATGTTCATCTGTTTGCACTGGATAGGAAGATGATGTCTGTTTGGATATGTGAGTTTCTTTGTGTAGTTGATGGATTTCCACTCCATATAGCTGAATGCAGTGCCTTACATGTTCAAAAGCTTCAGAGGGGTAGCCAAGTTAGTCTGTAGCTGGAAAAAAATAAAAAACAATGAATAGTCTAGTACAGTAGCATCCTAAGGTACTATTAACTGGACTATCCGTTTAAGTGTTTCCAGCGCAGACTAACGGCTACCCCTCTAAATCCTTCACACCTGTAGTTATTAGGTTAATGGATTGTATCAAGTCACTGTGAGCATCTGTTTGGGATTACAGGACCATCATGGGATGAAAAGACAAAAGAGTCCTCTAAGTCTGACCAAAAGTAAACCTTTAGTACTCTATTTTCTGTCAAGGACAGGTTTGGAAGAAAAGGGGTATTATGAAACCTGGCTTATGGACTTCATTGAGGAACAGGAACTTTCATAGCTTTGGAAGTTTGGTTAAATGTAAATCAATGTCCAATCATTTTCTTCTGTTTATGGGTGTTCAGTTCTTCAGAAAATCAAGCCACTTACTTAAACCTATATTTAGAATCTTTAGTGCCAGATTTTAAGGTACCTACATTTAAAAAAAAATAGAATGTGTTCTTAAGAGTTTGAATAAACTACCTTAAATTACAGCATCTCAAATAGTGGAACCAGCAAAACCTGGTATGATACAAAGAAGGAGAAAGTGGTGATAATATACCAAGTGCTGCTTTTAAAGTCTCTTTCACAGCTGGCTAAGTGTGGTGATCAAATGTAAGGTGCAGTATTCTGCAAACATGAGAAAAATAACAATCTGTTCATGCACCTAATTTTCCAGTATCATTATAGTGACTGGTTTTGATTAAACCATGCAAGAAAATTCCAGGCAAGCAAGCTGAAACATTACTGATCACTTGAAATAAATGTGGATATTCATAGGCAATAGCATGCATAGGCTAAAGGTTAATAGCAACAGCATTAACCAAGGGTACATTTGTACTGCAGGCTAAAGTCGAGTTAAGCTACGCAACTTCAGCTATGTTAACTGAATAGTTGAAGTCAAAGTACATTAACTTGACTTTTGGCACTGTCCACACTGCAGGAAGTAGAAGGAATAACACTCTTCCTTCAACTTCCCTTATTCCTCATGAAATGAGGGTTACAGAAGTCAGAGTAAGAAGCCCCTTATTTTGAAAATTATTTTGAAATAACTAGGGCTGTCAAGCAATTTAAAAAATAATTGTGATTAATTGTGCGATTAAAAAATTTAATTGCAATTAATCACGCAATTACTGGTAATTGCGAATGCTGCTCCTTTGAAACGTTGCTGCAGTATTTCAAAGGGGCAGCACTGCAGAAGCCCGGGATCAGCTGGAGTCCCCAGCTGATTCCAGGCTCTGCTAGTGATGCCCCTTTGAAAAACAGTGGTGACATTTCAAAGGGGCAACGCTGCACAGAATCCAGGATCAGCTGGAATCCCTGCAGCAGCACTTTAAAGGGGCAGCACAACGCAGAGCCCAGTATCACCTGTGTCTCTTACCAAGACATGTGGTTATGTCACCTGATGCTGGGATCAATCTTAGATGTTGTATTTTTCCACCAATTGAGAGGGAAAGTGAAGACTACACAAAAGATTCCTGCTTTATGCAAAACCTATGTAAGGGTAGGGAATGAGGAAATCTAGGTTGTCAATTCTCCCTGGCTACTCCCCCCCAAGATGACTTCTAGAAACATCTAAAATGGAACTGGGAAGAACTGGGCCCATGATGGAAGGCTTTCCAGTCTTGTGAAAGGAGCTTATTAGAGTGACTTTGACCATGACACATTACATGTAACTTAGTTTCTTAGTGTATTAGGCTGGGCTGCATGTTTTATTTTGTTTAGTAATCTACATTTTTCTGTGTGCTATCTCTTATGACCACTTAAATCCTACCTTTTACACTGAATAAAATCACTTTTGTTTATTAATAAATCCAGTGTAAAAATAGCTACCTGGTGGGGTAAGGAGTCTGGTGATCACTCCGTACATTGAGAGAGAGAGTGAATTTCATAAGTTTATGCTGTACAAATCTGTATACAGCATAAGACAGATTTATCTAGGGCTCAGCTCCCCGAGGGGCTGCGTAAATGAGTGCTGGAGACAGGTATCTCACTGTGGTATTTTCAGTTAAAGTTTGCAGCTTTGGGGACATGGCCCAGGCCCTGTCTCTGTGTTGCAGCAGGCTAGTGTGCCTGGCTCAACAAGACAGAGTATTGGGGGCCTAAGAGATGGTCGGGAAAACAGGCTTAATGGGGTCTCAGCACATCAGGCAACAGTCCCCAGAGCATCTTTACCCATCACAATATTACTTCACTCACCTTGTCTCTCTAATGTCTTGGGACCAATACAGCAACACAACTACTGCATACCAGTAATTTTATATTTAATTATTCATGTATTTTTCAAATAGCAAAGTATAATTTATTTTCTTTAAAACAGAGTCCAAAGTATTGGTACTTTAACTGGTATATTGGCACATTAACATTAAGGGTGGGTGAATTTTACATTTCTACATGTTTCAGAAAAGACTTGTATTCCTTTATTTGTTTTCTTCACCTCTTCATGGTTCATCATAAAGTGGAACCTTGTTTTTTGTTTTTGTTTTTAAATCATAGCATTAATTTAATTCCCACAGGATAATACCTTGGAGAAAAAGCCACTATATTTTACCAAATTTGCCTGTATATTTATTTTGACCTGTAAGCTGGCAGCATTAACTCATTTGGCCAACAGTCAAAGACAGTGTACATAATACATAGATGTCTTTTCTTGGAAGTACATTGTCTGGTTTGTAGCACTGGCTTTAGCAAAACAAATGATTTTAACAAAGGATTTTAATGGACAAAAGGCACTATTTTCCCAGTCACTTCTTTCTCCAGTATAGTATTCACCTTCCCTCAGAAGCTGTTGCTGTGACTCAGGGCTGATGTACACAATCAGTTTAAGTACCAATTGAACTGAACAATCTCAATTAGTTAAATCAGTTGAACTTCATGGTGGGAACACTACTTTTGGATTAAAAATACCCTGTTTTGATTTTGCTTAAATCCAGAATAAGGGAACCCACACCAGTGGAAACTAATTTAGTTAAATGGCTGCTCATACTGTGTAGACAAAGGTCACTGGAGGGTCTGTTTTAAGTTTTACCATATGAATTGATTGCAGTTTCTGTCTTATCCCGCTGACTTCCTATGCCATCAGAATTGATCATATGGTTCTTGAACTAAAAATTTGAGGTTGACTTGACTCAGTATGTGATAGCTGTGTGAACTATGTACAAAAAAGCTGCATTCAATGGCAAATCTACATTGAATTAGGTAGAAAGTATATGACAATGTTAAGTAATTGGCAAATCATTCAGTAACTTTTAGTTACATTGAAATAATTATGCAAATGCACCCCTGCTGCTGCTTATTGTAAGAGCGACACACAAACAACAGCTCCTTAAGTCCATGGCATAAAACAGGGGTGGGGAACCTAAGGACCAGCTTCCTCCTCTCCCTCCTCCCCCCCCCCCATCTCGCCATGGGCTGGAGAACAAATTCTACTAGCCTGTCTTCCTCTAGGCTCTGGTGTGCCAGGGGAATGTAGGGGGTGTCTTTCTCCTTCTCAGTTGGGGGCCATGAGGTTTTGTGTGTGTTTCTCACTTGTGTGTGGCCACTGACTGATTTTTTTTATTGTGGGTCAGTGGCCCCCAACGCAAAAAAGGTTCCCCACCCTTGTCATAAATCCTAAAGTGACTGACACCTTTATCTGCCAGCTTCCTTGAAGGGCTTGTTTCTACTGGAGGAAACTGAGAAACTGTTTTTACTAAAAAACAACAAATAGTCTGGTAGCATTTTATAGCTTAATAAAACATGAGCTTTCATGGGCACAACCCACTTCTTCAGATGACCGGACCATGAAAGCTCATGTTTTGGTAGTCTATAAAGTGCTACCAGACCATTTGTTGTTTAAGTTTATTCTGTACAGACTAACTCGGCTACCCCCTGAAGCTTCTGTTTTTACTAACACAATGTTAAACTCAATTTTCCCTTTACAGGGAATTAGGACAGATGTATTTTAAAAAACTGTTAGCTGGTCATGGTTAACCCTATTGTTTAAATGTTTTCAAACACAGCTGACATCCATACTAAGGCTTTGTTTACACTGGGGATTTGAGAGCAGCTACTTAAGTAGCTCTTCATGCAGCCTCCTAATGCAATGATGCAGCTTGGTTTCAAACAGTAGTAAACATCAGGGCTATGTCTAGATTACATCTCTTTTTCGGAAATAAGGGATAAGGGATCTTTCGGAAAAGGCTTTATTTTTCGAAAGATCAGCGTCTAGACTGGCGCTTTTCTTCGACAAAGCTCCATGCCGAAAAAAAGCGGCAGCCATTTTTATGCTAATGAAGCACGGGAGATTTAAATCCCTGCTTCATTAGCAATTGCGATACGTCTAATTTACATCCCTTTTCTGAAAAAGGGACGTAGTCTAGACATAGCCCAGTGGTGTAAATCACATTGTACAGCAATTTACCACACCACCAGACGTTTACACTGTCTACAACAGAGTTTTTCACTGGTGCAAGCTACATTAGTGTGGTCACCAGTTGCTAAAATCTCTGAGCAGACAAGGTCTTGGGGCACTTACTGAGTATCTTATGTCACCAGCACTCCCAGTTTTTTCAGACTTGGTGTAGGATAGTTATTAATGAAAGGGTTCAGAAACAAATAAAATTTAGGCACAGAGGCCATGTCTTGATGGGCACAAAAGACAGAGCTAGATTGGAAGCTCCTTTGGGCAATGACTAAGGCCCTACTAAATTCACAGTTCATTTTGGTCAATTTTACGGTCATGGGATTTTAAAAATAACAATCATGATTTCTGCTATTTAAACTTGAAATTCCAGGGTCTTGTAACTTTAGGGTCATAAGAACGGCCATACTGGGTCAGGCCAAAGGTCCATCTTGCTCAGTAGCCTGTCTTCTGACAGTGGCCAATGCCAGATGCCCCAGAGAGAGTGAACAGAACAGGTATTCATCAAGTGATTCCTCTCCTGTCATCCATTCCCAGCCCCTGACAAACAGAGGCATATGGACACCATTCCTACCCATTCTGGCTAATATGTATCAATTGACCTACCCTCCACGAATTTATCTAGGTCTTTTTTGAACCTAGTCTTCACAATATCCTTTGGTAAGGAGTTCCACAGAATGACTATGCGCAATATGAAAAAAAACTTCCTTTGTTTTAAACCTGCTACCTATTAATTTCATTTGGCAAACCCTAGTTCTTATATTGTGGGAACAAGTAAATAACTTGTCCTTATTCACTTTTTCCATACCTGTCATGACTTTATAGACCTCTATCATATTCCCCCGTCATGATTTTATAGACCTCTATCATATCATATCTCTTCTTTTCTAAACAGAGAAGTCCCAGTCTTTTTAATCTCTCTTCATATAGGACACATTCCAAACCCCTAATCATTTTTGTTGCCCTTTTCCGAACCTTTTCCAATGCCAATATATCTTTTTTGAGACGAGGCAGCCACATCTGTACACAGTATTCAAGATGTGGGTGTACCATGGTTTTATATAGAGGCAATAAAATATTCTCTGTCTTGTTCTCTATGCCTTTTTTAATGATGCCTAACACTGTTGGGATGAACTTAAAAACAACAAATGGTCTGGTAGCACTTTATAGACTAACAAAACATGTAGATGGTATCATGAGCTTTTGTGGGCACAGCCCACTTCTGAAGAAGTGGATGGTATGATATGGCGTTGCCACTCTTACTTCTGTGCTGCTGCTGGCAGGATGCTACCTTCAGAGCTGAGCACTGATCAACAGGTAGTACTCTCTGGCCACCCATCTCTGAAGTAAAGGCAATATCACAACCTCCCTAATCTTGTGGACCTCCCTCCCCATGATTCCCTTTTGGATGAGAACCTGAAATTTGAGAAATGCTGGTCTCCCTCATGAAGTCCATGGATAGGTCAAAGTCCATAGTATAGGTCAAAAACACACAAAAGAGCAGATTTCATGGAAGGAGACCTGATTTCATAGTCAGTGACATGTTTTTCATGGCTGTGTATTTGACAGGGCCCTAGCAAATGACCATGTCTTGCTCTTTATGCTCATGTCATGTCCATGTGTATGTGCATAGCTCAGAGAAGGCTGTTCAGTGCCAGCCAGTGTCAGTTTTCCATACATTAATCATAACATGAGGCCAAAGAATTAAATAGAGGATTCATGTTTGTTTATTTTGGTAGAAATTAGTTTGTGATAATGGCTCAAATGGTAATTGTGAAAAATTAAGACTTTTTGAGGCTGGAGCACAAAATCACCTGACATTCAACCTATTCTCCCCCATAAATACTGTTGCTCGGTTTTTGAAATGGACTTAAAACAGCAAAACCAATATGAAACATTTCCAAAAAAATTCTTCTGGGTGTAACATGTTATGCTAACTCCCAGTTTGTGCTGAGTTTACATCTGAATTACAAACCTACAGTGAGACAGTCACTTCACGTACAGATGTTGAACACTGAGCAATTTTAAGTGTCACTTAAAATACCCCATGTTCCTTCGAACGGCATCTTGTTCCTCCCTCAATTTAAATTCAAAACCAGCTCCCAGAAGTCTAAACTCAGACTCAAGATTCCTTTACAGACAAAAAACCTCCAAGGATTAAGTGCGGAACGCCAGCCCCAGGAGGTTAGCTCTTCCTTGTTGGTCTTAGATAGAGCACACACGTTGCTCCTTAAACTGGAACCAGAAATGGGCCATCGGATTCTTTCTTTCACAGCAGCAGCAGCGGCCGCAGCTTGCCCGAGGCCGGAAAGCCCCACTCAGAAGGTGTTACCCCAGCCCAAAATGCACCAAGGCGGAGCCAGCGGCAGCAGCCGGGGGGAGGGGTGCGTCTGCAGCTTCTGGCCCGGGTTGTTGGTTTCTCCTCGTGCTGCGGATTGAAGCCAGCAAACGAGCCAGTTTTGCTTTGGAAAAAGCTCCCCCGGCAGCCGCTTTCTCTGTCCCCTCCCGCTGGCCTTTGCACCCGGGGCGCTACCCTGCACCGCCCCCGTCTCCCCCAGCTCCACCGCCGGAGCCCTGCTCCCACCGCGGCTGAGCGCCAGCCCCCGCACCGGAAGGGGAAGCGCCGCCGCGGAGGAAAGGCAGCTTTGCATGAAGTTTGCTCGGGACAGAGGCTGCGGCCGAGCGGGGCAGGTAACGGGGGGACGGTGCGAGCGGCGCCCGGGCTGGGCTGGGCCGCGCCGCAGCTCGGGTCCCGCGGAGCCGCCAGGGAGCGGGCGGAGCCGCTGGGGTGAGGGAGGCGCTTGCGACCTGAAGGCTTCGCTGCCACCATCCCCGACAGTCGCGGCGGGCGCCCGCCAGCCCTGGCCACGTCCCGCGGTGCCCGCGCTTCACGTGCGCTGGCTCCGCCTCGCCGGGGCTGTGCCCACTGCCCGGGGGCGGGAGCCAGGCCAGCCGCCGGGGGCGCGGCGTGTCCGCACGTGGGGAGTGAGGCCGGCGCGAGCGGAGCAGGGGGACGGGATGCCCTGCTCTTCAGGGCTTTGTCTCAGGTAGGCCCTAGTACCGCCTTCCCCCTTCGCCGGCCGGTGCCCCTGGGTCCGAAGCCAGCTCCTGGGGCCCTTCTGCGCCCGAACAGTGCACAGGATTGTAGGAGTCTGCAGTTAGTTTTTGGTCAAAATAACACTCCAGAGTCACGCCACTTTCAGTTATTTTGGTAAATTGGTTTCAAAATACCCGCCAGTAGGTACGTCTGTAACTGTAATAGGGACGCCCAGAGCAATTCCCCCAGGGATAGAGAGCTAAAGAACCCCCTATGACAGCCCAGCTCCTGCTTTGTTCTTACCTTCCTAGATCCCAGCCAGGGGGGCAAATATTCACAACCCTTCCACCCCTCTGCAGAGCCCACTTGTGCCCCCCCATCCAATGCACCCAAACTACTCTCCTTCTCAGAGCTCATCTGCAGACTCCCCCATCCAATACCACACCACTCCCCTCCCTCCCAGAGTTCACCTGTGGGATTCCCCCATGCCCGCCCATCCATCCATCCTTCCTCCTCCCCCCTGCTGCTTCATAACCCCGGGCAGAGGGAGAAACAGCCTAATGCCCAGTCACAGCCTTGCATGGAGTTTCAGCCACACCACCCTATAGTTCCCTCAAAGCATGCTAGGAACAGCTGCAGCCCAGCACCCTCTAGTTCAGTAAGGGGCAACCTAGGCTAGTGAGTGGGCTGCATGAGTGACCCTCCTTCATCTTCTTGTTTCCCCAGAATAGAGTAGTTTTGCTAACTGCACTTGCCTGCCTAGAATTTGTGGATGTGCAGATTGAACCATAGCAGTGCTTTGACTGGATGCAGAGGGAGCACATGGCTGTAGTAATGTGTGTAATCAGCATGCACTTCACTTCATGTGCTCTTGCTTTATGTGTATGTTAAGGATATTAAGGACTAGTCAACTATCTGATAAGGAATAGTCGATTTCCTCCCCCCTCCCCCGCATTGGCTGCCTCTATCAGATAGAAGCAGTAAAGGAAGGGGGAAGTAGGGGTACTTAAAAGAAGCATTTCAGAGGGGCAGTGCCTAACAGATGAGCCAGGGATCAGCTGTGTGGCATTGCCCCTTTGAAATGCAGAAGCTGCGTTCAAAGGGGCAGCGCTATGGAGCCCGTGGTCAGCTGTGGACTCCCCAGGTGAGCCCAGGTTCCCCGCAGCATTTCTCCAGAACCCAGAGTCAGCTGGGGAGTTGAACCAGGTTCCGCTGAAATGTGGTATGGAGCCTGGGCTCAGCTATGGTGCGCTGCCCCTTTGAAATGCTGAAGGCACTACTCCATGAGGATGCTGTGGCTTTGAAATTCACAAGAGCCCTCTGGGGTCTCTTGTACATTTCAAAGCAGGCATGCTTGAGTGCAGCCCACAGTGGGCCTCTTGTACTTTTCTAAGCTGGCACGCCATCTGCAGCCCAGAGTCAGCGGGACTTCCCACTGGCCCCGGGCTGCAGGTGTAGTTCTGCATTCCTCCTTTGAAATGTACGAGAGCCCCAGCGGTCATGCTTACAGGCAGTCCCCGGGTTACGTACAAGATAAGGACTGTAGGTTTGTTCTTAAGTTGAATCTGTATGTAAGTCGGAACTGGCGTCAGCCGCTGCTGAAACTGATCAGTTTCAACCGCGGCTGAATCTGGATGCCAGTTCTGACTTACATACAGATTCAACTTAAGAAACCCAGGCGTCCCCAAGTCAGCTGCTGCTGAAACTGATCAGCGGCTGATTCCAGGAAGCCTGGGGCAGAGCAACTCTGCCTCGGGCTTCCTGTAGTCAGCTGCTGGTCAGTTTCAGCAGCGGCTGACTTGGGGACGCCTGGGGCAGAGCAGCTGGGGTGCTGCTGGGTTGCTCCAGTAGCGCGGCTCCTCGGCGCTACTGGAGCAACCCAGCAGCACCCCAGCTGCTCTGCCCCAGGCGTCCCCAAGTCAGCCGCTGCTGAAACTGACCAGCAGCAGCTGAATCAGGATGCCTGGGGCAGAGCAGCTGGGGTGCTGCCGGGTTGGTCCGGAGCGGCGCTGCGGGACCAACCCGGCAGCCCCCAGCTGCTCTACCCCAGGGGTAGGCAAGAAAAGCCTGGTCTGCTGGGGGGGGGGGGCACTAGCTGTACCTCCCCCCCCCCAGCAGACCAGGGAGACGGGGGTGGCGGGACCGCCCAAGTCCTCCACGGCTTTGCTCCGTCTCCCTGGTCTGCTGACCTGGGAGACGCGGAGCAAAGCCGCAGAGCACGCAGGCAGCGGGACAGTCCAGGCGTGCCGCGGCTGTCCCACTGCTGGCGTGCTCCGAGGCTTTGCTCCCCATCTCCCTGGTCTGCTGGTCAGACCAAGGAGATGGGGAGCAAAGCCTTGGAGCACGCCCGCAGCGGGACAGCCCAAGCGCACCTGGGCTGTCCCGCTGCGGGCGTGCTCCAAGGCTTTGCTCCTGTCCTCCTAGTCTGCTGGGGGGACAAAGCCGCTGGACCCCCCCAGCAGACCAGGGACACCAGAGCAAAGCCGCCCAAAGACCTGGAGAAGCTTTTCTCGCCCTGGAGGACACGGGTGGCGACCCGCTGCCCGTGAGCTCTGGGGCGAGAAAAGCCCCGTTCATAAGTGCGGATCCGACATAAGTCGGATCCGCGTAAGTCGGGGACTGCCTGTATTGAGTAGTTGATGGAAATTCCATTGATTACTCAACTAGTCAATTAACTGCAATTTAACACCCTTAGGGTGTGTCTAGACTAAAGGGTATTTTCGAATGTGGCGGGTTTTTTTGACCACAGAAAACCTCATTTTACGAGGAATAACACCTTTTTTTGAAAGTGCTCTTTCAAAAAAAAAGGCGCTATATAATGCAAACTGCTTTTTCGAAAGACAGCATCCAGACTGCCTGGGTGCTCTCTTTTGAAAAAGCGGCTCACTTTTTCAAAAGTACTGGCTGTAGTTTAGATGCTCTCTTTCGAAAGAGACTTTTTCAAAAGAGGCTTGTAGTCTAGAGGTACCCTTAGTGTATGTTGCTTTTGTTCTTCTGGTAGGAAAAAATCTACACAGATGAAAAGCAGCAGAATGTGGCAACTCGGTGCATAGGCAATGGTAAACAAAATGTCTCATGAGCGACAAATGGAACCCTAGTGGGCTGCAGGTTCCCCCACCACTACTCTAGCTCCCTTTCCCTGCCCCCAGCTGTGTCTTAGATGTGCAAGATGGGCTCTGCTAAATCTAATGGTTGGAGAAGTGGCTAGCAGCACTGCTGCCCATTTTCTGTGCACTAATTTCTGCAAAACTGCATTGTGCGGCGACACAGAATTCCCCAGGGAGTAGAAGATGCTTGTACTGAGTGTGAAAAGTGCTTGGAGAGCCTTGGCTATTGGCCAAGTGCAAAGTGGTTGATGGTACCTTTCCCCTCTGAATTGCTTTTGGGATCACCTGGTGCATTTTGTGCAATTGGCTCTTTGGAAGAGACTTTTGCATATCCCACCTCTAGTCTTGATCATAAGTGTTACTTATAAACATACCTTATCTTTGCAAAAATGGTGTAATATCTTAATATTTTTCTAAAAGCATGTTGCTTTGATGGGAGGCTTTCTAAATGGCACATGTTAAAAATGAGGCTGGTTGTACAGTGAATAAGATAAGATTGTAAGCTCCTCTCCTTCATGAAGTTGAAAGTAAGAATTATCCCTGCACCACGGTTTCCAAACCAGTGACATCTAATTGCACTTTCCTTGAAGAGCTGTTTGAAGCAAAACTAATGTAGCAGAGCCAGAGAACAAATTTCTTTGCAGAATAGTAGGCCGTGCAAACCCCCTGTCTATTTCTTTAAAGGCAGATTCTAATATATAAAGGGTAAACTGCACTTATTGGGCTAAACTGCTCAATGGGAACTTTATCTGTCTGTCTGTCTGTCTATCTAATCATAGAGTGTGTCTGTCTGAGAGCCTATTTATTGAAGAACTCCTCCAGAACGGTAAGAGCTAGGGCAGGGGTGGGCAGTAATTTGTAAGGGGGGGCCACTCCAAGATTTTGGTAAGTGATCAAGGGCTGCATTCTATGGATGGGGTGCGGGAACTGGCACTGTGGGTGTAGAAGGGAGCTTTGGGTTAGAGAAGTGGTCTCCAACCTTTTTAAACCCAAGATCACTTTTTCGATTTAAGTGCAATGTAAGACCTACCTCAAACCCAAAAACCCTTGCCACTCTTCCTTCCTGCCCCTTCTTTGAGGCCCTGCCCTTGCTTCGCCCCTTCTTTGAGGCCCTGCCCCTGCTTCACCCCTTCTCTGAGGCCTCACCCTGCTCACTCCATCCCCCTTCTCCCCCATCCTCACTCACTTTCACCAAGCTGGGGTAGGGGTTGGGGTACAGGCTCTGGTCTTGAACCAAAGATTTCTGGGAAGGAGTTTGGGTGCAGGGGGACTCACGTCAGGGGCAGCAGGTTGGGTGTAGGAGGTTAGGGTGGTGACAGTTAAAAACCAAAAACAACACACTTTGCAAGCAGTAAAAGTAGTAACAACCCCCCATGTATGTGTATGTTGGGTCAGGAGATGAAAGGGAAGGACAGTGAGTGTTTGTGAGAATGATAGACACGCATACAGTGTGTGAGTGACAGATTTGCATGGCCAAGCTTCATCCATCCCCTTCTCTGTGCAGGATAGGGTACAGAAGTGGGGGGCGAGGGACACCCTGACATTAGAGTCCTCCCCTCTTCTTCCTCCCACACTTTGCAGAGCAAGCAGGAGGCTCCCAGGGGGCAGCTCCAAAGCAGAGGGCAGGAGCAGCATGACAGCGGGTAGAGGGGCAACGGAAGAGCCAGCATTTGATAGCTTCCTGGCCAAACCAGTAGGATCCCCTGTTAGAGGCTCCAAGATCTACTGGTAGATCCCAATCTACTGGTTGGTGACCACTGGGATAGAGGACTGAGGTAAATGAGGGGGTGTGGAGTCTGCGAGGGAGTTTGGGTGAAGGAGGGAGTGATGACTTGGGACAAGGGAATGGAGTGCAGGAGAGGATTCTGGTCTGGGCGAGGGATATAAGAGGGGATGCAGGGTCTGGGAGGGAGTTGTGATCTGGGAGAAGGGGGAAAGGGTGCAGAGGGCTTGGGTGGTGATCTGGAGCAGAGGAATGGAGTGCAGGAGGGGATAAGGGTGCAGGATGGGGTATGAGGGAGTCGTGACCTGGGGGAAATAAGGAGAAGGGATACAGAGGGTTTGGGTGGAGCAGGAAGTTGGGGGGAGAGAGAGGTGGGAGTGCAAGAGGAGCAGGTGTGCCATTAGCTGGAAACTGGCCAATGGGAGCTGAGGGATTTTGCTAAGGGGTGTGGACAGCACCTGAAACTTCCCCATCCCTCCCCAGTGTCCAGAGTAATTAGCAGCCAGCAGTGTGAGCTGCTGTGTAGTAAGTGTTCCAGCAAGGTGGCCATGGGCTGGATTCAGTGGCTTGGTGGACCAAATCCAGCCTGCTAGCCTCCTCTTTCCCACCCCTGAGCTAGGGACACTAACTTGGGTATGCCGTTTCCTCTGTTTCTAACTTAAAGTGAGGTCAGGGTTTGGCTGTGCCAAGACAACTGGAAGGCCTGGGAAAAGGACATTCAAAAGGAGGGGCTGCTGTTTGTAGGGATGCGACATGGGAATGTCCACTGGGGACACCAAGCCCGCAAAGGAGAGCTATCCTGTAGAGCAGGACTACTCAACTTTGGAAGCCCTGGGGGCCACAGTGATACAGCCATGTCAAATGCCACAACGTAAGTGTGATTGCATATACATGCAAATATATATGCAAATAGCTTCTTTCGCACTGATGCCATGAATACAAAGATTAAGGCCAGACTACACAACACACTGGCCCTATTTAAGTCAGTTCTGCTGATATTAATAAAATGCAATATTTACCCAATTTTCACCCATGTGACAGCACTTTTAATGAGCAATGACAGTCCAGCAATGACGCATATCAACAGAAGACCATTGTATTGACTACTTTTTTTATTTGGCTTCCACTCGCAGGCCACATGTTGAGCCCTGTGTAAACCCAAACTGCACTGCGGGCCAGAAACAGACGGCTGTGGGCTGCATGCAGCCCGCAGGCCGCATGTTGAGTAGCCCTGATGTAGAGTGTCCACTGGGACCAAGGGAGTGGCCAGCACCAGTAAGTAGCCTTCCCTGCCCCAAACCCTTTTCCCCCTTCGCAGTCCTTGGCCAGAGCACTGGTGGTGGTAGTGGTGTTTGTTGCGAGACTCACAGGTCCAATAATGAATACCCAAGGGGGGAAGGACAGAACCAGCTGGACAGTTTTATCAAATAAAAAATATTTATTTATGACAGTGGTGAATTTATAGTATTTATTCTAAGATTTTAATAGACTGTGTTAATAATGAATTTACAGTATTTATTATATTTATTCTATGGTTTCTAGTAAAATGTGTCAGAGATATAGGGATGGGAAGGGCAAGGGGAATAGTCTCTAATCTTAAAAATATCCAGCTACAGTAATAAAATAACAGTGATAACTACAAACTCTTATGTACTACCCACAAACAACTACAACACTAAGCTTATACAACAAGAAAAAATCAAATCATACATACCAACTTACACAGCACACGGAACATTTCACAGATATTGGTTCGGTTGCGAAGGCCTTGGTTACGCCCGAGAATCGGGGGAGGTGGCTGGTCGGTTGATCAGGCCGGCAGCGCTTTGAAGTATACGAGAAGGCACACGCACGGTGGTACGTGTGTTGCAAAGACCTCCTAGAGCAAACTGTGCCATGGGTATTTATCCCCAAATCTGCACATTGCTTTCCCGCGCTTGCATATTACCATATATGGCCCAATGGTCACCAAGTGGGGGGTCTGTGTCCCAGGGGTTGGGCCGAAACTGTGCAGGTTTCATGAGACCAGGTAAGCCCCGCAGTTCTCACGCCAAGGTGACGGGTGGTAGAGTCAGAGGCTATTTTCCCCTTTTCACACCTTTCCTTTTTCTAAAGGCAATGGTATGCAGGAAGGGTGCGGCCGGTTTCTCTCAAGGAGTACTGCAGAACAAGAGCCGCCTGGCCAAACTTTTTTACTGGGGGGGGGCAGTTTATTTTCTCTAACAGTGTTGTGGAGTGGTGGTGAGAAAATAGGCCCTATGTGGGCTGGGGGAGAGAGAACAGGCCCTGTATTGGCTGGGGAGATGGTTGGTGTTAGAGAAAAGAAACTGCCCCCTGTTACCCACCAGCTCTGTGATTATTGGGGAACCAGAACATGGTCACCTGTCAGCCTTGTGCTCTTGGGGAGTCAGGGAGTGACACTCATGGAAAACCATTCCCCTCCCTCAGGCCTCTGCTAGAATCAAAGACAAAGCAATGAAAAGGCCGGGGAAGACACACCTAAACTGCTTCAGACAAGGGTGATACAATTAAGGAAACACCCCAGCCTCATTTGCATTAAAGATGGAACAGAGGGACATCTCATTAGCATACAGAATGGAGAGCAGCTCTTCCAAGGCAGGAACCGCACTGAACTATGGGACACCGAAAGCAGAGAAGCACTGCCTGATGGGAAATCCCTGCTCCAGATGCTAATGAACCTAGGCCTGCTCACACCCAAATTAGTCATTATCAGACCAATTCTAGTAACGATCCTATTGACATCCAAAATACTGAAACTGCCAAGTTGCATTGTGAGCTCGTTCAAGGAACATCACCCATCACCAGGTGTGATCAGTCTCTATTGTCTCTCCTCTTTCTCTTTGAACTATCCCTATAAAACTCCTATCCTTGCCCCAAGAAAACTGTTCTGATACCTGGACTTAAACTGCATCAGTTCCATTGAGACTTCTTCATCTCCTGTCTGATCGTGCTGGGGGCTCTGTCCTGCTTTTCTCCTGCCCTCTGGACCCCCGGCTACCATCATCATCTGGGAACCCTGATCAGTGCAAGCTCCGTGGAGTGGTGAGGTCTCTCTCTCTCTCTCTCTTTCTCTCTCTCTCAACTATCTCTCTAAGCATAGCCTCCTGACCCTGCCCTGTGTAAACTGTTATATGGTTACCTAACATTTGTAATCAGCTTCAGTTTAGATTTAATATTGTAATTGTTAGATTTAATATTGTAACTGTTTGATATCTATTCACTACTCAGAAATAAATCACTTTCATTGTTAAGCTGGTTGCTTCTCTCTCTTTCTTTCTCTTTTGCTCACTCTTCCTTAAGGGGTGTTGTTTTGGCTTCCCCATTCGCTCTGCAACAACGCTTCTTGTACCCAAGCAAAAGATCCCTGTAGTGCCCAAAATCCTGTGGGGTTTGCTCATCGTGTGGTTTACCTGTGAATGACTGTGGTGTGAAAGTGGGGATAGGGGGTGCTGAACCTGGGGGCTTATGAGGATAGCAGCTTAAAGTGCTGTTTAATCCAGCCCACGGAGTCCAAAGGCACATGAGGGTGCAGTGTGGCATTGCTGTGAAACCCAGCCAGCTGAGTCTAGGGACATATGAGGGGGTCAGCTTGTGAGTGCTGAGTACCCAGTCCTCTCAGACGTGCTCTGTTAGTGGGTGTGAGTGTCTGTGTGTGTTGCTAAGGTGGGAAGAACCCCATCCTGAGGAACCTAGTTCCTGCAGGAGAGCTCCAGTGGGAGGGGGAATTGGTAGCAGGGAGAATTCAGCTCCATATGAGAGCCCAAGTAAGCACCAACAGCACACTGATAGAACTGTTAACCTCCCCCCAGTCCCATAAGGGTAACCCTGATAAATGAGCATACCCCAGAGTATTGGGCAAATCTGGTAACACCCCCCCCCCCCCCCAGTAAAAAAGTTTGGCCAGGCCGCTCTTGTTCTGTCCTTCCCCCCTTGGGTATTCATTATTGGACCTGTGATTCTCGCGACAGTTGGGGGAGAACAGGACCTGAGTGGCTTTGGTGTACTGGGTGGGAAGGAGAATAGCTCTGGGTGGGTCGGAGGGCTGAGAGAGAAAAGATGCCCCTGACTCTCAGCCTCCTGCAACCCCTGCCACCATTCCCAAGGCCCTGTCCTGAAGAACCCAGTCAATGCTGGGTAAGCCTGCTAGTAATTAACAATACCTAGCTCTGTATATCACATTCTTTCAGTAGTGTGAATAAAATATTTTCTGCCACAATGTTCCCTTTAAAAGTGCTTGTCTAAATAAAGGATGTATTTTTACATCAAGGTGTTTATATTGAAATAGCTGATTCCTGTAAGTTTAGGGAATAAGGTTTACTGAAATAAGAATCTTTATATCAGTATAACTGCATCAGTGCTATGGGCTTGTACTTCTTTATAGCATTTCTGAATGGGCTATATGTATAGCAGTACAAAATTTTGGGTAGACCAACCCAAATTGAAGAAATAATGTGGAACTGCTTCGAGAAAGGAAAATGATGTCTCTGGCGAACACAGGTTAAGGGGTAAATGGCCTTGCGTACATCTAAATGGTTGGCTGCTAGATTATTTTATTTCTTCAATGTCAAGAAATCTGAAACCCATATCCGATTCCTTAATACATAGGTCATGGCAGTATAAATGAAAAGTCTGAGCCAGGTACTGCCCTAGTTTCAGCTGCTCCCACTGGCATCAATAAAAAAACTTGATTTCCTTGTGCATTGCACCTGATAATGTCAACTTACACCAATAAAAGTGAGTGCAAAGTGATGGTAAAAACAGTACGAAATCAGAATGGCTGCTCTTTACACCCACTTTGTAAATTATGACATGAGGTGCAAAGCAGAGATCCAAGCTTTTGTGTAAAGTCAGTGACTAAGGTTATGTCTCCACTTAAAACGCTGTACAGTAGGATAGTTGCACTGTTGTAGTTGCATCACTATAATGCTTCAGCATAGATAAAGATGGACAATAATTTTTGAGGGAGGGACACTCCCAGATTTTGGTAAATGGTCAAAGGCCACACTTTTCTATGGAGGGAGTGTGGGGTCTGAGATGAAGGTTGGGTGCAGAAGGTAGCTTGTGGTAGGGGATGGGTGCAGGAGATGGTGTGGGGTATTAGAGGGAGTTTGGGTGAAGGAGGGGGTTGTGATCTTGGTTAGGGGCTTGGGGTGCAGGGTTGGGAAGGGGATTATGGGTTCAGGAGAGGATTCTGGCCTGAATGAGGGGTGTAGGAGGAGGTGCAGTCTGGGAGGGTATTATGATGTTGTGACCTGGAGAAGTGGGGGAGGAGATGTGCTGAGGGTTTAGGTGGTGACCTGGGGCAGAAAGTTGGGAGGGGAGAAGGTAAGAGGAGCCAGAGACAGGTACTGGCCAGGAGGCACTTGTCTGGGTGACTACTGGCCAGCGGTCCTGCAGGACTCCAAGACAGGCTGCTCAAAATGACTGGCTACTCCCTGTGGCTCTCTGCTCCAGGGGGCGGGGGATGCTTTTCATGCTCCCCCTCCTCATCCAGGAAAATCTCTGAGCGCCCATTGGCCATTTTCTGGCCAATAGGAGCTGGGTTTTGTGAGGGGCAGGGATTACATGCAAAGCTTCCCTCTCCCCTCCCCCCCATCCCAGGGTCTGAAGCAGAGAGTAACAGGGAGCAGCTGGCTGCTTAAAGCGGCGTGGGGCTGCTCTGAAGTGGCTGGCTGCCTTGTGCCTGAGGGTCCCTGTAGAGTGGCCTGCGGGCCAGATCTGGAGGCTTGGCTGGCTGGATCAGGTCTGCTGGCCATATTTTGCCCACCCCTGGTATATTCACTCTCTACAGCCAGAGGAGGAATTCTCTCATCACTGTAGTTAATTCAGCTCCTTGAGAGGCAGTACCTAGGACAATGGAAGAATTCTTCTGTCAATCTAGCACTATCTACCATGGGGACTAGTTTGCCATAGTTATATCTTTCAGGGGTTTGTATTTTTCACATCCCTGAGAGACATAGCTATGCCGTTGTAAGTTGCAGTGTGGCTGGCCCTAAGTATAATGAGGTAGTTTTATTTAGAAATTCTTCAGAAAACAGACATATGGTAGCAGAGCCCAGAACAGTAATTTATTTATTTTCAAATACATAACAATGTACTTGCAGGAAGGGATTTGACAGTATTTATACCCATTCCACTTTACAGTGTGACACTCTGAAGGGAAAAAAGCAGCTTACAACATAGTCCAAATTAGTTGTCATATATGTAATATTTCCTGATTGAACAGAATGCTTTATAGGTGCAAATAGAAGATGAGCATGCTGACCTGTCAGACTGGTTGTGGTGTTATGTTTGTTTTGTTTTACCAATGACTGCAATGGTTTCATTTTAATTTCTCTTTGATTTCTTCCCTTTCACTCTTAACTCTTCTCTCTCCTACTCACTATATGGTGTCCGATGTTGGGAGAGATTTCAGAAGGCTAGTCTTATTGCTTGGTACTCTCTGCACTAGAGATGTGAACATGTACCTGTTTACTGTACACAGTTAATCAGTGAGCCCGGTTAACCCTCATGGACACACACATGCACCCCCTTCTCCCATCCCCCTGGGAAGGCAGGAGCCAGTGTGTATGGGGAGCCAGCTCTTAAGCCGTGTTGGCTCCTGTGGAGCCACCTACCCCCCATGCTGCTTTCTTTGATTGAGGCAACAGCATGGCAGTGGCAGGCGGGAGCCGGAATGCACAGGGAACTGGTGTTTAAACTGGTTTCCTCCTGCTCTTCTCCCTCCCCTCCCCATGCTGTTGCCTCTATCAGAGGCAGCAGCCTGGGGTGGAGGGGGCCTTGTGTGTAACCATTTACATGTGTACACTGTCACACTGACTGACAAATTTCACCAGCAGTAGCGCTGGTGCTATGTTGGCAGCATACTCTATCCCTATCTACTGGTGCTCATGTGGGGGTGGATAGATTATGCTAGTGGGAGAGCCTTCTATTATCCTCATAGGTTGACCACATGTGAAACCTTACAGTGGCACAGCTGCAGCAGTACAGCTGTGCCACTGCAAAGCTATTATTGCAGACGTAATATTACGTACATCAGGGCAGGGAACTGGACTCGGTGACCTCTTGAGGTCCCTTCCAGTTCTACTGTTCTGTGATTCTATGATAATGGTCTTCTGTTGATTTGCGTTTTAGTAGTTAAATTCCTGGACTGTCATTGCTCATTAAATATGCTGTCATATGGGTGGAAATCAGGTAAATATTGCATTTTATTAATATCAACAGAACTAACTTAAATGGGGTCTGCGTGTAGTGTAGTCTTGCCTTAATCTTTATATTCATACCATCAGTGTGAAATAAGCTATTTGCATATATTTACATATGTATTTGCATATATATGCAACCACAGTTAAGTTGCTGTCCTCGGCATATGTTGTGGGTATCATTGTGCCTTCCCGGGCTTCCAAAGTTGAGTAGCCCTGATCTAGATGGTGCTTAGTCCTGCTGTGAGGCCAGGGGATTGGACTTGATGATCTCTGGAGGTTCATTCCAGTTCTATGATTCCTAACTCTGTGGTAAAATAAATGTTATAATATAATGTCCTTTTAAACATCGCGTTTTTGGTTAGTGAATCAAGAAGAGGCACAACAGAAGCAGCCATTATTGTTATTCATGACTCTTGTGTTTCTCAAATTACAAAAACTGAATGACATTGTGATATATATATATGTATCTATATATATATAGATATCTATATCTATATATATATATCACAATCACAATGTATAGTAGCCCAGTGTCTGTGCCTGTGTAACGCTGATGTACACGCCCACGCCCCCTGTCCGTGTATGTCAGCATCCCGCCCCCTTTCCCCTCCCCCTATAGCGGTTCGACCAGCCCCACGGTCCTCCGGACACCCCCCTGCCAGCGCTGCTTCCCTTCCTCTGGCCCCCCCATCCTTCCCTGCAGCCCCACAGCCCCCAATCTCCCCCCAGCTCTGCTTTCCACCCCCCCTTACGGCCAGCCCTGCCCCCTTCCCCTCCCTGCGTGGTGCGCTGCGGCGCTCCCAGATGAACAGTGCTCCGGCCGGGCCCACCTGAGCAGCACTCCCGCCGGCCCCAGCTGGGGAGCAAGCGGCGGCAAGTGGCCCTTTGGGGAGAGAGAGACAGAGCGAGAGAGCTCAGGAGAGAAGACCTGAAAATCCCGTTTTATGACAGGCTAATTGGCTATTTGTGATATATTTTGTCATGTTGCTGAACTATTTCAGTGGTTGGACTTTTTAACTTGTCTGATTTAAATTCAGAGTTCCTTCTAATCTTTATTTGGATTATTGGAGAACATTGTTAATGGGCGGTTGAAGGCTTTGGATATGTGTGTATGCATTAGTTAAAGGGTAGATCTAGGCTCCATGCATGGGCATGCATGTCTAGTACCACACTTGAAGTAAATTAGGTGTGACAACAGAATAAGTTATATGACGCTATATTTCAAAATGTATAGAACATTCAGTGTGGATAGGCCACTTGATTGCAGTTTTTTCCCAAACCTGTAAAAGCCTTTTTTTTAATCAGTCACTTTTCATGAGTTTATATGGTATTCATATTCTAAAAAAAAAAAAAGGCTTCTGCTTCAAGCAGGGAATCAGAATTCCAATGACATTCTCATTCACAAGTTTCTGTGAACTTTTAATGGAATGCTCTGTCAGCATGTGACTGAAGAATGTCACAAAGAAGTTGTTGGGGCTTTGTTTTTATAGTGGTTTCTCTTTGTCAACAAAAGTTTCTGTCAATGCTTCTAAAGGATTGGTCCACACACTGAAGTGTTCCTCCTGGTGAAAATATGCAAGTGTATTTAAGATGGCATTGTTTCTATTTGCATTCCATAAGAAGGCTTTAGAGTAGACTGAAACATGGGAATGTCCAGTTAAGGGATACTTTTGATCATGATTTCCTTTCAGTCATCACATTTTCCAATTTCAGTGACAGATTTCACCTTCCTGTAAATGTTCAGTGTACATACAAAAGCACATCACATTTCTCACCATTGTACTACAATGCCAAATCTTAATTCTGACTGCACTGACATCAATATACATGCCAGTTAAGCATCAGTGTACCAATACACTGTCTAATTCTGTTTTGTTTTGTAAAATGGGGATAACTTTAATTGTAAACCGCTTTGAGGTCTGTGGATGAAGTATATGACAGCCGATTTTTTTTATTATTGGATAGGTTGGAAGTAAGCTATGAGATGCCAAAATATTATGCAGATTCTTTTTAAAAAAGCAATGCAGAAGCTGTGTGAATTTTAACTTCTTAAAAATATTTACAGTTTTTAGGGGAATGTTTCAGTCACCAACTGGTATTTAGACTGCTGCTTAAAATCTGTTCTATGGCTGGCCGAGCGAGCTATTATTAGTTTCATGAATCTGCCCTCTTTTCTTAAAACAGAATGATGTACCATTACTGAAAGTCTTGAGCATTAGATACATCTTAACATTAGATATGCCCTGCAGTTTAGGAGACCACAAAGGGGGATAATAAAGAGCCTTATAACTGGGCTTGGAAGGATTAGATTTTTCTGTTGGTAAATATTGATAAATGCCTATTTTACCATACACACAAACTGACAAAAATATTTCCATTGGTGATAGAAACGTGCATATTGGCAAAGTAAGAAAAATATTACTTGAGAATCTTTTCGTCAAAATCCAGTCATTTAGATTTCAGTTAGACTAAAAAGGGACTAGTGAATAAACAGTAAAAACAAGTATCATTTAAGGATATTTTCTTTGTTTATTTTGTCATGTGATGTTGAGTAGCTGTGTTTTAATGCTTTATAAAGCTTTAACTTTTTGACTCTCCATGTCTACTATAATTAAATAATCTGAACAACTTCATAATTTCTTGGAATCATGAATATTTAGAAATGTAGAAATTAAAAGTCTTAAAGCCCATTAGTTTGTGAAACTGTGAAAATGTAAATAATAAAAATTGAAAAAATGCTTAATGATGAACATCAATATTATCAGTCTAACTTTATGAAAAAGTAAAAATAGAATTCTGCCAAGTATCTTACAGTAGGTCTACATTAAAGGTAGGTCTACACTGCATTCCTCTGTTGAGAGAGGAATGCAAATGCAGCTGAATGAAATTGCAAATGAAGTGCAGATTTGAATTTCCCATGCTTCATTTGCATAATGACGTCCAGGTGCTTTTTTGAAATACTCTATTCGAAAGAACAAACACAGTGTAGACGACTAAAAAAAGAGGTTTAAGGGTTATTTCAAAAGAAAGTTTTTTTTTTTTTTAAATAACCCCATCTAGACTGCATTTGTTCTTTCGAAATAGGGTATTTCGAAAAAGCGCCCGGATGCGTTTATGCAAATGAAGCGCAGGAAATTCAAATAATTGCTTCATTTGCAATTTCACTCAGCTGTATTTACATTCCACTCTCAAAAGAGGAATGCAGTGTAGACATACACGCAGAGTGTTTTGCTAGTATAACTAAATGACTGTATTATGTTGGCAAAGTGCTGTTATTGTGGAAGCAGGCATTCAATGGAGCTACACTTCTGCTGGTATAGCTTGTTCTAGTATAACTTCAACCATCCCTTGGGCAAAATGAGATATATTGGCAAAACTGTGTTTATACTTAGACTTTTTGCTAGCACAGCTATGTCAAATCACAAACCATGCCTCTTCATATCCCTGACCTACATAGGTATGTCAGCAGAAGTTTATAATGTAGATCTGACCTTAGCTCTATCATCTAGAATTTCCTCCAGACTCCTAGGAATTGACATATATTTATTTTTCATCCTGGACTCTCTTTTGTGACAATGCTGCCTTTCCCATCCTTTCCTTCTCGCTTAGGGATATAACATAAGTGGGTAGTTGACTACTCACTTTCTCCACCCCCTCCCCTTGCTGCCTCTGTATTAGAGGCAGCAAGGGGGGAGGGAGCACAAGCTGGTGCTGGGGGGAGCCAGTTTAAAAGCTGGTTCCCCAAGCACCGTCTCTGCGGTGCTGCCTGCCTCCCCCCCTGAGCTAGAGGCAACAAGGGGAGGTGGGGAGAAAGCTAGTAGTGAAGTAGTATGATAGAGGAAGCAGCGCAGGTGGGGGGCAGGGGAAGCTGCCGCAAAGTAGCCCCTTTCTGCAGCAGCCTGGGCTGGCCGAGGGTGGAGGCCACTCTAGCAGCAGCCCCTGTTCACGACCATGAATAGAGGTTGCTCTGGCATCATTCTCTGTCCACGGGGGGTCCCAGCTCCCCACTGGCACCCCCTATGGACAGGGGCTGCTGGATCTGGTACAATCTGGGACTGAGCAATCCTGGCTCAGTCCTAGGTCCAGGAGCTACCTCTGCTGTGGCTCTGCAGTTTAAATGTCGTAAGAGCCTTCACGCCTGGCTCTCACTACATTTAAACTGTGGAGTCGCGGTGGGGGTAGCTCCTGGACCCGGTGTGCACAGGGACTGAGGAAGCCTTCTCTTATCTACTAATTATGTAGTCGATAAAAATTGAATTGACTACACGATTAGTGAATTATCTGCCTCTTAACATACTTATTCTCCGTTTCTCACCAACAGTGTCAAAATCTGGTTTTAGATTTACATTACTTTAAAAACCTTTCATGGGTTGTACCCATTTGCAAGTTTGTGTCTCCTTTTTTTCAAAGAATCAGAAACTATTGGATCTCTCTAATCAAGAAATAACACTTGGTTAGTTGGCAAAACAGGTTCCCCCATAGTTTAGGTTACAATAAAAGATTCATTATAATGGTCTGTGGTTTTTTGAATCCTCTTTACTTTCATAAATATCCTCAAAATTAAATCAGACTGAAACTGCACTGATATGTTCATATGCCATAATAATTCATATTTAGAAGAGTTGAATCAGAAAAGGTGTTCTTTGGATAAATATGAGGCACTCATTTCCAGGGACCTTTTTAAAAATCTAATTTATTTGCTTTACAAGAATAAACTCCTGACCTTTTCATCTCTAAAGAAATTATTCCAAAAGCACTATCATGAGTAGTCCTGTGACTATCAGTGGGATTCTGTTGATGGCCAGGAGGTGACTTGGACTAATAGGAATTCTCCCCAGTAGCAAGTGTTTGAAAAAAATGGGTGTTATCACTGTATTGCAGTAATCATAAACAGGCAGGATCTCTTGAAAGCTGAAGATCAATGCTGAGTTCAGTCTGTACTTCGTGATCTATAAATATTGCTCCTGCTGACTTTACATTGTTTTTAAAGCACTGATACTATATAAATATACTCTTTACTGCTGTTGTACAGTAACTAGCACAATTGGGCCCCATTTGTGATTGGTCCTTAGGCATTAATGTAAACATGATTAGCAAAAATGATAAAATGTTTTGAAAACCTGATGTATAAGGAAAGGTTAAAAAAGGGCATCACCTTTAGCGGCGAAGGAGTAGCCCGTGTCTGTGGTGGACCCTAGCGCACTGCAGGCAGGGTGATTACCCTCCCTACCTTTAATCGGTTAACCAGTTAAACACTACATTTAACCAGTTAATCAAGTACACAGGATTTTACTTCCTTAGTGAATACTAAAGCTGCAGAAATGAAGCAGCACTTGATGACTACCTGCACTGTTCATTCTCTCTGGTACACCTGGCATTGGCCACTGTTGGAAGACAGGAGACTGGGCTAAATGGACTTTGTCTGACCCAGTATGGACGTTCTTGTGTTCATTACCTTTATCGAATTATAGCATCTGTAAGATAAGCTGTTAAAGGCTTTGAAATGTATGTCTGTAATGAACATATATATTAAAGTCTAGTTTTCAAACATGACCCTTGTACACTGCCATTTTAAATAATGTGCACAAACTGCATTCCATGCATGTTAATGGCAATATTTGACACCTTGGCCTGCTTTGGTATGACTTCAAAAATTCTTATAGTTTGTACCATTGGCAGTTTTCCATTTTTATGTATTTTAATTTTAATTTTTATGTTGTTTGGTTCTTAAGGCAAGTATCTTCTGCATTCTGATTTATCTTTCAAGTTCTTTGAGGCTTTTTTTGTCCTACTCTTCACAAGGAAGCAAGAAGTGTGACAGGAAGGTGTGATTTTTAATTTACACCAGAGTTCTCAGCAAATAATGACTTTTCACACCCTGTTATTGCTGCTTAGCCTGGGGGAGGAGTTGTATGGCTACTGTTGTCATATCAAATTAAATCCACTCTTGTAATGCAGAAAGACATTCCTTTTTTAACCCTTTTCAGTTTCTGAAGTATATTGATCTGAGATGAATGAACTTTAACTGAATTACTGGTATTTAAAGAAACTTTTTTGAGGGTGGAGGGAAGAATTATTATTGAAGTATATAACATATACATGCCTGTTCTCAAGTTGGATATGTTTTTTGCCCTCCTACAGTGACAAATTGTGGCTCTGGTCATTGTAGGATATTGCATTGTAAGAAAATGTTGGGTCCCATATGCCTAATGTTCCCTAGAAGGAAAATGATTAGTTCACCAAAAACATTCTCTTGAGTCAACTAAGGCTTTTGCTTCTGCTACTTAGAAACTGATTCTCCAGCTCTTTGAGAATTCTGGGCGTGCTTGACTTCCCTGAAGCAGAGCCAGATTACATCAATTTAGTATTAAAAAATAAAAACCACTCATGGCAATGGTGCATCTCTAGAGTTTTAATAGTAAAATAGTCATAAAAAGTGGGAAGGCAATTTCTCTGCATACGTACATATCTCACCAACGCAGTTGTTTATTTTATTTATTTACTTACATAAAGTTACTGTACATCTCCGGCATCTTGAAACCAGTTTAAGAGCAGATCAATAGAAATAAATTTAAGAACCTTGTTTCAAGTTGTTATGGAAGGAGAGATTGTAATTTTAAGGCATTTAAGGAGATGACCTTTAATCTGCCCAGGGCTTTCTTATTTTTTAAAAGTGAAAATGCCTAGTGCAGCTGTGATGCTGTGGCGTAAGAAGTGACTTATATTGGTGTAGTTTGCCTTGGTTTCAAAGAAATAGATCAGAGCAGACGAGCTGTTTAAAAAAGGTATATGTGACACATGGAATATAAAAATACTTGGCCATACAGCAGGGAGGCTGTATAAGGACTAAATCCAGGATGGTGCTGAGTCCCCTTAGGCCCATCAGATAGGTCAGGACTGGAGATTAAGGAACAGGAATGGGCCTTCTGTTTGCTCTAAAATCATTATGTTATGTCTATGTGATATGCATTTCCCTAGAAATAGTTTGAACCTCTGAAAGACTGTGTGAATGAATAACAAAAATAGTCCGCCCTCCCCTGAATTTTCCAGAAGCTTTTATTGCCCTTAATTGTTTGTAATCAAGATTTAAAGTGTTCTCTTGACTAGCTGCTTGGTGGTGTAGAAAGGGTTAATGTGCTCGATTTACTATAAACATATATGTGGCAGACTCTTATCTGATGTTTTTTTCCCCTTCTGTAAAACGTCTGCCATTTCCTGATGAGCGTGGTGGTGAATTTCACACCTTTCTCTTCTCTGTGTGGAAACCTGGGTGTTAATGGATCAGGTAGCATTCTGTGTTGCAAAGAATGAGGGTTTTTTGTTAGAAGAACAGAAGGAAACCAGGGAGGAAAAGAAAGAGAGGAGAAAAAGAAAGAATAGGGAAAAGTGGCTGTTTGATTTAGCAGATAAATAGGTATTAATTTAGTTGGTAAATACCAGCTTTATATCTTATTACATGTTTTTACTCAGTATGTAAATGTAACACTGCCTCAGAAAGGTTGAGCATTCTGTAGTGTTGGGAAGCTGACTCTGGAGAGGAGCATAAAAATAAAGCAATTCTTTATTTTCATTCTACAGTGGAATTTTACTATTGTAGCACCTGAAGATGGAAAGTTGGTCTGTTGATCAAGTCTGCAACTGGTTGGTGCAGAGAAATTTAGGAGAATTAGTTCCTAAGTTTCGTGGTAAGTCTTTTTTTTGTTATATGCGTAATTCATACCTCTTGTATTGGGGAAAAAAAAGTATAGTCTGTTGTTTAATTGCCATCTTCTAACTTCTTCTTTATGGGTATGTTTGTATTAATTGCTATTGGATAACTTCAGGTTTTAACAGAATTTATTAGGGAGAGAACTGGCTCAAACCTAATAAATCAAAATGAGCCTGTACATTTATAAAAAGTCTGGAAGAACAATTAAGAGAGGGATTGAAAATATATAAACATGTACACCTAGAAACAATTGGATTTCACAGAATTTGCTTATGGCCACTTTATATTTAATACCTCTGTAGTGATGCAACTTTGATATGTAAAAGTTTGTTTTGTGTGGGAATATATATTTGCTGTAGAAAGGATCGAGAGAGTCTGGCATTCAGACATTCTGTGCAGTCTCTAAAATGTTTCCCCTCATTAACAAAGTAGCAGTATGTTGTAAATAAGATTGCCTTAAAGTATTACAATATCCAGTTTTTTGGTTGCTTTGTGTTCAAAGTACAGAATTTTATTGCCAGAAAACATTAAACCACTAAATTATAAAATAAGTGAAATTATGGCACAGCCTTTTGGAAGAGGTAGTAGCTAAAACAAATGAGCTTTGTGTAACAGTTAATGTAGAAGAACTAACCATGTTTGCATTTGAAAACTACATGCCTTCTAACATCAAGTGGTATTAGGTATTCAGAATCTTACTAAACAGCAATACATAAGGATGTTTTTCTCTTCAATTTTTAGAGGAAGAAGTTAGTGGAGCAGCTCTTTTGGCTCTTAATGATCGTATGGTACAGCAGCTAGTGAAGAAAATTGGACATCAGGCAGTATTAATGGATCTGATTAATAAATACCAGCAACAGAATAATGGACTAGAATCTTTCACTTGCAGTTGTGAAATAGTTCCTCCAAAGTCACCAGAAGCAAATAGTGGGTAAGACTGTCTATGCAAGAAACAAAATATTCTGTTTTAAGTACTGCTATAATCTTTCCTTAGGGTTTTCATGCTGGCAATCATTAGCTTCATAGCTAATATGTTATATAGTTAAGCTATAGAACTTCTGTATAATTTTAGCCCAAGCTGAAAAGTTTAATAGTTTGTGGGTTAAGACATGATATAAATGTTCCTGCACAAGTTGTTATAGGTGGGGCTGCTTGTCCTTACAATATTATATGTTCAGTCGTTTATAACTTTTCCAGACTTTAATCATTTTAGCTGATACCTTCTATGCTGGCATGTTTCAGAGGGGTAGCCGTGTTAGGCTGTTTTAGCAAAAACGAGGAGTCTTGTATCACCATAAGACTAACACATTTCTTTTGCCATAAGCTTTTATGGCTGGAACCGGTATGGTCTGCACTATATTGGCAGGAGATGCATAAGCCCACAAAAGTGTGTGTCTAAATAAATGTGTTAGTCTTTAAAGTACCATAAGACTCCTTATTGTTCTATAATGGGTGTCAGGCGTAATTTAACCCTTCCAATCTTCCAAACAATTCAGACCTTCCTTAGTGTGAAGCTATAGAAAAATGTTTTGCCATGTTAAAAACTTTTGGGGACTTGTTGCTATTAAAAATGTTAATGACCTTATCTTCTAAATGCTCTCCACTCATAGTTTGGAGAGGGGATTTGAAATTTGGCAGTGGGGCAGCATTTCTGTCAGGGATGGGCCTTTTACTATTCTGAGAAAATCCACCAAAATTTGGCCAGGTTATAAGCCTTTGAAAAATCTCAATTTACACATGCTCAATGGAGACATTTTAGGTGCTATCAGCCAAATTTCCCAAAGATTGTCTGTACTGGTCATGTTCCGGCCCAAGGTTCAGCTGGAATCTTGATGCAGTTGCAGCTTTGTGGTGCTGTGTGCTGGGCCAGCTGTGAGTACTTGAACAGAGACAAGGGGGGCCTCTCTATCCTGTGCTTTCAATTAACCTTCTTCTGGGAACATGGAAGAGGAAGCAGCTTGAATCCAATGCATGTGGGACAAGAACCTATGAAAGGGGGTAGGGTGGACTAGATTAGGACAAGGCGGTGCAGGGAGACTAGAACTCAGCGCTCGGCTTGGCAAGAGTCTTGAACTTGAGTCTGCTAGGGGGTTGAGAGGAAAAATAAAGCGGGGGCTCAGACTGGGAATTGGGGAGAGGGGCAGGTGCTGGAATTTCCTGGCCAAAGAGACTAGGATGAGATGTCTGAGGAATATAGAATGAGATTGACTAAGGCTTTGGGTACGTCTAGACTACAGGATTTTGTCGACAGAAGTTTTGTCAACAGATACTGTCGACAAAGAGTGTCTAGACTACATTCAGTTCTGTCGACAAAGCAAGCTGCTTTGTCGACAGAACCCTGTAGTCTAGACACAACCCTACATGCAATAACACCTTCTGTCGACAGAAGGCATTATGCCTCGTAAAATGAAGTTTACCAGCGTCGACAAAACTGCTGAGTTCTGTCGATGTTATGTCGACAGAACTCAGCGGTAGTGTAGACGCAGGTATAGTTTTGTTGACAAAAGTCCACTTTTGTTGACAAAACTCTGTAGTCTAGACACACCCTTTGTTTACACTGGCATTCTTGTTGTTAAAACTTTTGTTGGTCAGAGGCATGAAAAAGCACCAGTGTGGACTGCACTAGCTGCCATTGCTAATTAGAGGCGGTTATTGATGCCGGTGGGAGAAATCTCTTCTGCCAGCATAGAGCTACTACACGGGAGACCTTACAGTGGCGCAGCAGTAGTGATGCTACCGCCATAAGGTCTCTAGGGTAAACAAAGCTTAAATGAGGAAAATGGGATTTAGATGAGCAGCCAGGAGCAGGGAGGAGACAGGAATGGAACAGGGATGAATTAGAGGAGATAGAGCAGAACAAATCCACTTTTAGCAAGCGTGGAAAAGTCTGCCTACTAAAGAACACTCCCTTCCAGAATCTGGAATGGAACTGGAGAATTCCTGAATGTCTCTGTTCTGTTGGTGTCAACAAATATCTCTGAAAGTCCCGAGCAAAGTGTCCAATCCCCATCTATTGATGGTCCAGAAAGAGAATGGTACTTAATTTGGCCCCCTTGTGTGCTTACATTATGATTCTGTTTTTAATTACATGATGACATACATCCCTCTCTGACACATGCATGTGCTCATGCGACCCATGCCTCATTCATTGTACTGCATGGACCAGGTCTAAGGATGATTCAGAGTTATGTAGTGAAAATGTTGTTGTCTATACTAGAACCCCTGCCTCATTTATTGCAGAAGTTGGAAGATGTGTAGAGAATGAGGCAGAGAAAGGATGATCTTGTGGCTAAGGCAGTTGAGTGCTGCCCTGGAAAACTAGATTCTTTTCCTGCCTCTGAGCTCCTATATGATGTCCATGAAATCAAGCTTTTCTCAGGTGGTCACTAATTGTGCGGGCCTTGTTTTCTGGGTGTGTGTCTCGAGACCATAGGGGTCTTATTTATAGAAGTGCTAAGTACTCTCATCAATGAGAGCTGTGCTTTAGATACATTACATTCTATATAATGAAAAGTATTCTGAAAATCAGATCCTAGGTGTGTCAGATTGAGCAACCAGAACTAGTGGATGCTTTGACCCAAGTTTTTCTGTGCTTCAGTTCCCCAGAGGGTAATAAAATATGTATACACTTGAACTTCATTACGCTGGGTGTGTCTAATTGGGGAACATCCATGGTACGGAGGAGGAAAAGGTTCTGTGTGGGAATGGCAGTGCAGTGATCTTCTTCCCCTGCTGCTTTTCTGCGCTTCTCCCATAGCAGCAAGGGGCGATGCCTGGGAGTGGCAGGGGGTGTGGAACCACTTGTGTCCCCCTGGAAGCAGGGTGCCTGGTTAGCGTCCTACCCCCACATCCCTTCATGCCCAGACTCCACAGCACCCTCCCTGGCCTGGCAAAATCTTTAATCTGGTATTTCCTATTTCCCGGGGTTGCTGGATTAAAGAAGTTCAAGTGTAATCATTCTCCCTCATCTCACAGGTGTGTTTTGAAAATAAAATATTAATGTTTGTGAAGCACACATACCATAGTAATGAACACCAAAGGCCATGAAAAAACGAATACTGTCTTCATCACAGGATTTAAATAGTGTTCATTATATAAGGCCCAGAGCCTCACTTTGAGCAATGAGTCAGAAACAGAATATTGAATAGTTTGCTCAATAAGTGACCACCATCCTTCCTGTGCAAGAGTAAGTAAAGAGTCCTGTGGAAAAATTAGTATGTGATGATATTTCATAAATGTTCACACATAAGGGGGCTGAATAGAGATTCCATGGTCAATTTTTATTCTGGCATTTCCTACTTTTCAAATGCTTAACTTTGCAACTTTAATTTTTTTTTTTACTGAAGTTTATGGTGTGTAATAAATATGTATATTGCACAGTTTTTTTAGGAATCCTTTATTTGACCTAATTTCATGCTCTAGTAACCAGAATTTGTTCTATGCGTGCATTTTGGAGCACAGTAATACTTTTTTACTTTGAACACTTTTAATAGTTTTGCTACAAGCCACCTTTTGACATAGCGTATCAGATTATTTGGGGAAAAAGCATAATTACACAGATTCATTATACATACCCAAACACAAAAAGGATTATTTTTTCACTGCTTGCTTGCTGACACTAGATCAGATTACAGAGCCCTTATTTGCATTTCGTCTGCACAACCTGCCTTGCTTTTCGTAGTGTCCCATGGCAAAGCATCTACCACACTGTAAGAAGCAAAAGGTTCTTCATTCTTTCTTCTGCCTCCATCTCTTCTTGCATGAATGCCTTTCTTAATGTCACTGGTGCTTTCTTGGCCTACTATTATTTAAGTTCTTTTCCTTCCTGTTGTTTGCTGTCTTTTGGTTGTCAGGTGAGAGAGAATGATTTCTAACAGCAGGCATTTTGTACAAAGTCAGCCTATCTTTTGCTTATAAAAGGAGAACTACATTAATTGGATAGAGCACTGCAAGCACTGAAATGAACAAGTACTGTAATAAAAATACTGTGTCTGAAATGCTCTGACTTAAGTGAGTGGTTTGAGGAAATGACCAGGAGAAATGAAGAGGCCCACAGAAAAGGAAATCAATCTTCACTTGAGTGTTGCAGTAATTGAAGTCACTTGTGAGCAACAGGTTCCAATGCACCAGTTGTATTAGTATGCTTGCTGCAATAAATGGAGCAAGCCAAACTTCCCTAATATTCAAGTTCATGGAAATTTCAAGAATACTTTCTCCAACAATCTGAAGAAGTGGTTTTGACCCGTGAAAGCTTATGCCCAAATAAATCTGTTAGTCTTTAAGGTGCCACAGGACTCCTCGTTGTTTTTTTCAGATACAGAGTAACATGGCTACCCCTCTGAGACTTGTCACAATGCTGGAAGTGATATTTTTGTATAGATGTTTCAGTGTCTCAGTAGTCGAAGTGAGAGCTGCTTTTTTACTGTTTGGAGTAGAAGATCCAAACTAAGGTAGGCTAGTACAGCATTTCTTACTTTTATGGCAAAGTGAAGCAAGATCTGACCTATTCTCAACTTGTCATTTTTATTTGGGTAATATAATAATTTTTAAATATTGCATCTAATCAGTTCCAAAATTGTGGGGAATGTTCTAGGCTGCAATAGGCAAACCCTTCTGATTTCAATGAAAATTGACTTGTGGAAGCCCATGCATCTGCTTAGTGGAGCTTTCTGCTTTAGTCGGGTCTGTGATTATTCAAAGATCAAAGAACTGGTTGACAAACGGCAGTTTTTGGCGACAAAACATGTCAGTGTAGACGAAAGCCCAAGTCTCTTGTTTTGTCATGTGTTGTAATGGAGAGCTCTTTCCCGTTAGAAGAAATCAGACACTAAATATAGGAGAAAAAAATAATCAAGAAGCTGTTGTATCTATGAAATTTTCAAAATATAGTGATTTGCTTCTCTGTAATTACTTATTTGTAGTGATTAGAACATCTTTTAGCTATATTCCTTTAGCTTTCCTTTTAAGTTGGCTGGATCTGATGATTAATATAATTAATCACCCACTTCAGACACATCAGTGTCACTTAAAATCAGGACTATTCAACCTGTTAACATTTTGGCATTTTCTATTTTTGCAACAGGTATGTGGGAATCTTAGAATATATCTCTTTGTACAAGCTTTGCAAAGTATACAACTCACTAATGAAATTCTTCCCTTCTAGCACCACGGGTGTCCAGGTATTCAGTACTTTTGATTCTACGGAGTGGACAGATTATATCTCTCCAACTGAAAAGTATGATGGTGGATTAATTGACCGAAGAGTGCTAAAGCAGAAGTGAGTTTATAGTGCACTTGTTAATTCTACTTTTGTTCTGAAAACAGCATTACATTTCTGTTTGGTGATGAGACTCCCTCACCAAAGGCTTTTAAGTAAAGTAAGTTGTTATGGGATAAGGAAGGTCCTTTTGTGGATGGCAACTGGTTAAAAGACAGGAAACAAAGAGTAGGAATAAATGGTAAGTTTTCCGAGTGGAGAGAGGTAACTATTCGGGTCCCCCAAGAGTCTGTCCTGGGACCCATCCTGTTCAACTTGTTTATAAATGATCTAGAGAAAGGGGTAAACAGTGAGGTGGCAACATTTGCAGATGATACTAAACTGCTCTAGATAGTTAAGATCAAAACTGACTTTGAAGAGCTGCAAAAAGATCTCACCAAACTAAGTGATTGGGCAACAAAATGGCAAATCAAATTTAATGTTGATAAACGTAAAGTAATATACATTGGAAAAAATAATCCCAACTACATATACAATATGATGGGGCCTAATTTGGCTACAACTACTCAAGAGAGAGATCTTGGAGTCATTTTGGATAGTTGTCTGAAAACATCCACTTAGTGTGCAACGGCAGTCAAAAAAGCAAACTGAATGTTAGGAGCCATTAAAAAAGGGATAGGAGAATAAGACAGAAAATATCTTATTACGTCTATATAAAAACCATGGTACGACCACATCTTGAATACTGCATACAGATGTTGTCGCCTCATCTCAAAAAAGATATATTGGCCTTGGAAAAGGTTCAGAAAAGTGCAACAAAAATTATTAGGGGTTTGGAACGGGTCCCATATGAAGAGAGATTACAAAGACTCGGACTTCTCAGCTTTGAAAAGAGGAGACTAAGGGGGAATATGATAGAGGTCTATAAAATCATGACAGGTATGGAAAAAGTGAATAAGGAAGAGTTATTTACTTGTTCCCATAGTATAAGAACTAGAGGCCACCAAATGAAATTAATAGGCAGCAGGTTTAAAACAAACAAAAGGAAGTTTTTCTTCACTCTGTGCATAGTCAGCCTATGGAACTTCTTCATGCCAGAGGATGCGGTGAAGGCTAGAACTTTAACAGAGTTCAAAAAAAGAGCTAGATAGATTCATGGAGGTTAGGACCATCACGAGCTAATAGCCAGGATGGGTAGGAATGGTGTCCCTAGTCTCTGTTTCTCTGGAGGTGGGCTGCAGGGGAGGGATTACGTGAGGATTACTTATTGTCAGGGCTCGACAAATGCACTAGGCCGCTCGCCCGTGGCGAGTAGATTTTTCCAGCTGGCAAGTGCAGGGGCAGACTGGCCCGGTGGGCCGTTGTGACGGGCTAGCCGAAGCCCGCACTACGGGCGGCGCGGTCCCATCCAATCCGCCGGCCGGCAGAGGAGCACAGCGCCGCTGGGAAGGGGAGAGTGCGACGATTCTTCCCACCAGGCAGAGGAGGCGGGGCGGGATGCCAGGACGCTGGTGTGACCTGGCCCCACTGATTTTAAAGGACCGCGGCAGCTTGGTTCTGGCCACGTGTCCCTGGGAGCTGGCTGCTGCGCGTGGCACAGCCAGGGCCAGCCCCGCCGGCTCCAGTCCTGCCATGGCCCCAGCCCCCCTTTGTCTCCATGCCGCCCGTTCCCCATGCCTCACCTGCACCCCGGACCTCCTGCTCTCCCTCTTCCCTGCGACCCTTTGGCTCTGTGCCGCCCTTACATCCCGCTCCCCCCCCAATCCCTGCCCCCCCAGCTCTGTGCTGCCCGTTCCCTGCACTGCCCCTAGACCCTGATCCCTCGTTCCCCGCGTCCCATTCCCCGTGCCTCCACTGTACCCTGCTACCCCCGATCCCTGCATCTCTCTGGCTCTGTGCCTCCCGTTCTCTACGCCACCCCTGTACTCCCCCACTGTTCTCTGCACCCCTCTGGCTCTGTGCTGTCTCTGCACCCTGCTCCTCCTGTGGCTCGGGAGTGAAGGGTGCTTACGCATAGGGAGGGGCTGGACAGGGCAGGGGAAAGGTTGATGTGACCCAGCAGCGAGTGAAAGGGGGAGTTGACTTGAAGCGCCTTTGCCTTAATGGAAAAAAACAAATGAAAATGCTATTTGTTATTTATAGGGCTAAAATGCCGGGACAAAAAAGAAAACAAAAAACCCACTGCAAAATGAAAATGTGTAAAAGACAATGGGGGGGGATGTTTTGCTTGGGGCAGCAAAAAACCTAGAGCTGGCCCCTGGGGAGGGGAAGGGGCTGGGCTGTGGGGAGGAGAAGGGAAAAATATGGGGAAGGGGCTTGTGCTGAGGGCAGGAGGTCAGGAGAAGAATAAGAAGAAGAAAGGGGAAGGCACCAAGGGACGGGTGCAGGAGAGACAAATGCCAGGGGACCAAGTGCAGACAATATGGAAAAGGGCAGGAGGGGAGGTGTCAATGGGAGGGGGGACAGGGTGATGCTGGGAGAGGAGAGGGTAAGGGCACTGGGGGCTAGAGGGGGAGGGGGAGGTGCTGGGAAAAGGCTTGAATGAAGGGGTGGGCATGAGGAAGGTGGGGATGGAACAAGGCATCTGTGAGGGCACAGGGGCATGAGGAGAACAGTGGCAGAGGGTGTTGAGGGGGTGGGTATCAGGGAAAAAGAGAGCAAAGGGGGCGGGGCAGTGAGGGAAGGGGGAGGCATCAGGAGGGTGCAGGTGCCAGGGGATTCTGGGGGTGAAGCAGAAGGGCAGACACCTGCAGGGGAGGGACCAGCACCAGAGGAGAGAAGCAGGGCAGGTGTGTAGAGGGAGGTTTTAGGAGAGGAGATGAGGAGGGGTAGCTAACATGATCAGAGTGGGGCTACTGGAGGAGTGGGCACAGGGCAGAGAGAAGGGCTGGCGGAGGGGGGCAGGTCTCAAGAAGACTGAGGCAGTGAGAAGGGCAGGAGTCAGGACAGCAGAGGGTGAAGGGTTGGGGGGCAGCAGGCACCAGGGGAGCTGGTGGAGCAAAGGGAGGAGACATGGCAGCAGAGAGAAAAGGTAGAGGTTTCATAGAATCATAGAATAATAGGACTGGAAGGGACCTCGAGAGGTCATCGAGTCCAGCCCCCCGCCCTCAAGGCAGGATCAAGCTCCGTCTACACCATCCCTGACAGATGTCTATCTAACCTGTTCTTAAATATCTCCAGAGAGGGAGATTCCACCACCTCCCTTGGCAATTTATTCCAATATTTGACCACCCTGACAGTTAGGAATTTTTTCCTAATGTCCAATCTAAACCTCCCCTGCTGCACTTTAAGCCCATTACTCCTTGTCCTGTCCTCAGAAACCAAGAGGAACAAATTTTCGCCTTCCTCCTTGTGACACCCTTTTAGATATTTGAAAACCGCTATCATGTCCCCCCTTAATCTTCTTTTTTCCAAACTAAACAAGCCCAGTTCATGAAGCCTGGCTTCATAGGTCATGTTCTCTAGACCTTTAATCATTCTTGTCGCTCTTCTCTGTACCCTTTCCAATTTCTCCACATCTTTCTTGAAATGTGGCGCCCAGAACTGGACACAGTACTCCAGCTGAGGCCTAACTAGTGCAGAGTAGAGCGGCAGAATGACTTCACGAGTTTTGCTTACAACACACCTGTTGATACATATTATAAGATATTTATTAATAACCTGAGTGATATTTATTAATAACTTATTAGTAATTACTGTTCTTATTCTTATTAGGAATTTATGCCATTAAAAAACACTTTTTTGGGGGGAGGGTGGGGAGTCCCTTTTTTGTCTGGCGAGTAGGGTTTTCCATATTTTGTCGACCCCTGCTTATTGTGATCCCTCCCTCTGGGGCATCAGGTATTGGCCACTGTCAGCAGACAGGATAGTGGGCTTGATGGACCTTTGGTCTGACCCAGTATGGCCGTTCTTATGGCTATGGAGTTATTCCACATTGCCAGAAAGTCTCATATGCTCTGTTGGAAAAGTGAACTTGTCTATTCCTAAATACTGAACTACAAATCTGTCTCCAAATATAGAGACGTAATTCTCAGATTAAAAGTATTGGAACACATTTATCTAAGGAAAGACCAAAGCCGTGGTTAAACAGTGAGGTGGTCTGCTTTGATTTATTTTCTATATGTTTTTTGTTTGTCAGTCTCTTATGTGAGTTGCTGTGGGTGGATGGGAGGACCTGTTTTGTTTTTAAATTGGAGATTACCAATCTCCTACAACTGGAAGGGACCTTGAAAGGTTGAGTCCAGTCCCCTGCCTTCACAGCAGGACCAAGTACCAACCCTGACAAATTTTTGCCCCAGATCCCTAAATGGCCTCCGCAAGGATTGAACTCACAACCCTGGGTTTAGCAGGCTAATGCTCAAACCACTGAACTATCCCTGAAGGTGATTGATAGGGCCCTCTGGTAGGTGCTGAGAACACATATTTTTTTCCATGGATGCTGCAGCCCTTTTATCCACTTCAAGCGGATTATCTGATTAACCAGCCAGCTTTTCTAGACCCTTGATGAGAATTCCTAGAACACAGGATATGTCTACATAGCAAATGAAGGTGTGATTGTAACATGGGATTATAGCATGCTAACTTTAATCTAACCAGCCCAGGTGATAATAGTAATTCAAACACAGTAATGCAGGCTTCAACTCAAATATGTACTCAGTGTGCCAGATAGGTATGTACTGGGGCAGTTAGCTTGTACCGTAGTCCAGTGTTTCTTAACCAGTGGTACGAGTATCCTTAGAGGTACTCGAGAGAAGTCTGGGGAGTATGTCAACATAACTGAAATTTGGAGAAAACTGAATTTTTGTTTTAAGGTTTACAGTACTTTATTATTTTTGTACTTTTTACACCCAAAAATTCAATCCCCCGCCTGGTTATGATTAAGTTGTTTAAACAAATGTGTTGCAATGGTAGGAAAAAAAAATGTCTCTCTGAAAACTGTACATACTGGAGGTGTGTGTGTGTGTGCATGTGTGTGTGTGTCTGTGTGTGTATATATATATATATATATTGTAAAGGGGTACTTTCTTAAAAAAGGCAGAGAAACACTGCTATAGTCCATAGTGCCACATCACCATTGCTGTTGTTACTTGTACTACCCAAATTAAAGCTAGCTCAGATATGCCTGCCCATGTTATAATCACAATTCCATTTATTATGTAGGTGTGCCCATGCATCCTGTTTGACAATGTGGCTACTTGCATGCGGTCAGTATAACCTCCTTAGGCATACGTACATTAAATTTCACAACTGTTAACAAGAAACAGCCTTGGAGGGAAGAGATGGTGTGAGGGTGGGGCCTTGTGTAGCGATGTGAAGGTTTAACCAGTTAACTAACCTCAAGGTTAACTGGCGGGGGCTGGTGCAATTCCCTGTCTACTGCAGACAGGAGGCTGCTCTAGTCCGCTCAGGCCCTTCGTTAATCGATTAATTGGTTAAACAATATGTTTAACCAGTTAGCCAACTAAATGGGATTTTACATCCCTAGCATCAGGGGGATGGAGGGTGTTTAGCCCACCACTGGAAAATCAGAATGTGGGTGCCTCTGGTTAGAGGTGTAAAAATCCACACCTCTATACTGATCTAGCTCTGAGAAGAGAGGGTACTTGGCTGATAGAAGAATTTTTCTGTTGAGGGAGGTTGATTGTAGGGTTTACCCACAAAAGCACATGACCTAAGAACTGTGTTAGTTTCTAAAGTGCCACAGGATTGTTTTTACAGTATGGGTATGTCTGCACAGCAGTGTTATTTCTGAGCAATTGACATTATTCCAAAATAACATAGTGCACATGTACACTAAAAGCCTTTATTTAAAAATAATGTCGAGCTGGAGGACTTACCATGAGTTGGAGTAATCCTAATTTCATGGGGAGTAAGGGAAGTTGAAGAAAGAGTGTTCTTCCTTCAACTTCCTGCTGTGTAGACTGCACCAAAAGCCAAATTAAGTTATTTGGCTTCAGCTACGCAATTGACGTATTTTACAATAATTGAGAACTTTTTTTTGTTGCTGTATTGAGTGTCTACGCTGAAATATTACAGCGGCACTTTACGTTTCTACACTTAGCATTTTAAGGTAGAAACAGTTTCAGAGAGATTATAGCTGGTGTTGCTTTAGGTCTGACTGCCGAGATTATGGTTATTTAATTCTTAAATTAGATTGGGGGTTTAAAAACAATTGGCTTTGACTACTGGTCATTAATGGCTATTATTTACAATTCAACATAATGTTAGTGTGATAATTTATGGGGTTGTTTCTTAGTGGCTTTTTGTTTGTTAATCTTTCATCAGTTTCATTTTTCCTGTTTATATGTATTTGGAGTATTTAAATTCTGTACATCTTTCTCTTGTATGTTTTCTCCTTCCCTATGGAAACTGCTTCATTCAAATTTATGCAATAGTAATATACTGAAGGGGAGAATAGAGTCTTTGGTGTTGTCTACACACAGAGTTATGTCAATGTTGTTTATATGTATGTATGTATTTTAAAAGTGGGCTACTTTTATTTATTTTTTTTGAAAAAGAGGTATTTTATAAAAAAAATAGTTGAGAAACACTTAGAGAGCAATTGAGGGAGACTCTATCTAGCTCTGATAGTTTACACAATAAGTTAATTTGGTACAACAAAGCCATAATTTATTTTGCCCCTTTTCTTCCTCTGCTGAAGAGTCATTGAATTGCATTATGTGTCCAACTGATCAGATAAGGATCAGAGGTCACTATGGCTAAATTATATTTTGGAGACCGGGCAAGAGCAGATAAGTGAGTGTTCAGGGTCTTAAAGTTTTCCTGTGTAAAAATTTGTAAAAGTGATATCACTGCAGTTCTATGAGAACACCCACATAGGGTATGCAAAATGCTCCCATGAACATTTATTTTTTCCATATCTGCTTTTCTGTCTAAGTACTAGCTCTTGCACAACTCAAGGCAATATGAGATTGCCTTGTAGTTGCGCCCACAGCTGTCATTGTTTCTCACAGTTACCTGAGACTGCTGTGAAAAAGACAAGTTATTTTATTGCATATGTTCTACATGCAATTTCTGAAGGCATACCTGCTGAATGATGATAATATAATATAATATAATATAATATAATATAATATAATATAATATAATATAATATAATATAATATAATATAATATAATATAATATAATATAGCTCCACTTCTCATGAAGTTCCAACTGTTTCCCCTTCAGTAATGGCACCCTGATAAAGATTTGTCTATATAAATAAAAATGTGTTCCATAGCTTTTTTGTGAGGTGTTGCATAATGTTCTGTCCAAATGCCTTGGAGTGAAATACTCAGCTGGGGGGGCAGACTTGTGTGCACTAACAGGATAGTACATCTCATCTCAAATCCTGCCTGAGTAGCTAATTGAGTAGCTGTGAAAATGTGAGGAATTTTTTAGGCCAACAATCTTATCTTCTATGTGGTAAGTGTTCAGCTAAGAGCTAGTCCTATTGAAGGTAGTTTTGCAAGTATGCCTTTGGCTTAACGTGTTTTTCTTCTTCTATCAAGCATAAGTCTTTCTCTTTAATTACCAATTATCATCTGTATGTAGCTATAATATCCCACACAAAACCAACTTTATAAAAAATTCATAGGCATGCTAGAAAAACAAGGGAAAAACTGTTAATCTGAAACATTGTTTCTGTAAATTTTCTGGGGACTTTTCATCAAACCTTTTTTATATGCTTAAGGGTTTTATCTGAGTAAACTTCTAATTCCTTACCATTGCTACCACTTGCCATCAGAAATATTTCTAATACATGTGGTAATCTCATTACTTTTGCAGTTAGATAGATTTGCAGCTTCATCTTTGCATTATTTCCAACTCTTCCTGTTATTGATGCCCCTCCATTAAAGTTCAACGGTTATATGAAAATCTCTACTGCTTCTCTCAGCTCCCTCCACCCCCACTCTATCTGAAAGCTGCTAGCTTTTGCAGGTGCAGGGTAAAGCTTGAACACACGAACTCTAGGGTCTCAAATCCAGAAGACAAATAACACCCTACTTCCACCATTATAGATAAAGTAATGTGTGTAAGACACTTAAAAAGTTGTCTTACATATAATGGGAATTTAAAGCCAACTAATTAACCAAACAACCAAAAAATACCTCCGTGATTTGTCCGAGTGGTGGGGAGGGTTTAATTAATGATCTTTGAATGCTTAGAATTGATAGTATCATTTACTTGCATAATGCTGTCAGCCTAGGGTTTCTTTATGTGAGTGCTTCTTGCACTAATTTAGTCAGTTTAAACATCCTAACTCCCTTTTTTCTAAAAAAAATTGATTGAATCCTCCAGCCAGCCTAGACCAGTATTGTCCTCAAACTTTTTACTTTGCCTTTCCTGCCATTTTCTTCTATCAGCAGATCTTCCCTCCTCTATAGTGCGGGAGAGAGCTCACTTGTGAAGTGGCCTGATTAGGTGTCAGTTCAGCCAATCTTACTCCTGAGGGAAAATTCTTTCCTCTCCTGAGTCTTCAGCTGTTGCTGCAGTCAAACCAACTCCTACCACAGAAGGAGCATCTCCTGAGAATGCAACAAACCACAAGTGTCTTTGAAGTGAAGTTGGTGATGTTAGAAACTGAGTTTAAAGCGTAGGTGGCATCCGATTAGTTTTGCCTGTATTTTCATGCCCTGTTTTTATAGGCGGTAGTTGTAAAATGTGCCAACAGTTCCACAAAATTTAACTGAAAGTTAATACACTTGAATTTCTTTAATCTGGCTATCCTGGGAAATAGGGTATGTTGGATTAAGGAATCTTTGTGGATCATTGATGGTGCTGGAAGCAGGGTCTAGAAGGGAGGGCAGGTGCATGAGAGGGTTGGGGCGCTTATCTGGCACCCTGCTCCCTGGGGCACATGTGGCTCTGCACCTATGTGTTTGACATAGTATTTTATTTAAAAATGAAGCCTGGCGAACAAACCCCCAATTGGGACCAAGCCCCCATCTGGCCACGGCATTATAACACTCCTGCAGCACCACCCAGACCCTAGATCTGAGCCTATCATACACTGGAACCCCCTGCCCTGAGCCCCTCACATACTCCATCCCAAATTCCTGTACCCTTACGTCCACAAGCCTGTGGCTTACTTAGTACCATAATTCTCCATCTAACCCCAACACTCCCCAGCCTGGAGCCCCCTCTGTAATCCAGCGTCCCCATCTCCATCTCATCCTGCATCCCAATGTCCTCCCAGAGCTTGCACCTCTCACCCCTTCCCACACCCAAATCCCTCATTCCCACCCCAGAGCCCACATATCCTATCTCAAGCCAGTGAGGTTATGGCTAGCCTGCAGGAGTTTTTCCAGGATTCCAGAGATATTCTGGAAAAACTTTCACATCCATGGATATGTTTGTTCTTCCATTTTTTTTAGTGGAAGAGCAAACATGCTCTTTCAGCAAGCCCTGTATTCCTCATACCACGAGGAATAAGGGGGCTTCTGAAAGAAGGGTTTTTTCTGACATTTGGTCCTGTCCAGACAGGCCAAATGTTGGAAAAACCTCTTCCTACAGAAGAATCGGAAAAAACCCAGCAGTGTAGAGCGTAGAAGAGCTGGGGATAGCAAGAGAGGGCAGACCTACACTGCAGTCCAAGTCTATATACCTTATGTCCCTCTGGAGTGTCAAAAAGCACCATTCCCGCTTTTTCTGCAAGTTTTGTGCTGTCCACACTGCTGCTATGTTGACTTGAGATGCTATCCAGCTGACATTTTTTGCTTCTTGCTGAGATGGAGTAATTATCCTGACAGGAGTGTGCTCTCCTGTTAGTATAGTGCATTTTCACCAGGTGTGCTACAGCAGTGCAACTGCACCAATGCCCCACTATAGCAGTGGTGGACAACCTGGAGCCTGTGGAACCCCTGGCTACTCCACACTCCCATGCATCTTCACACACTTGGGCACTGGAGCCCTGCATTTCCTGCTCCTCCTCCCCCTCCCAGCGCTTTCAGAGGACTGCAGATCACCTGATTGTGCTCTGTCCCCGCTCCTCCCCCTCTCTCCCAGTACTGGAATGCCATGAATCAGCTGTTTGTGACATTTCAGCTCTGGGAGGGAGGGAGTGGAACAGGTAAGTGTGAGACTCTGGTGCCCCAGTGTGCAAGAGGCACTTGCAGGAGGAAGGCAGATGGGAGGCCACAGGTGAAACTCCAATGGATCGCAGACTGCTGCGGCCTGCTAAGGTGAAGGAGGGCCACTCATGTGGCTCACCCCCCATTCCTGCTTGTCCATCCCTGCACTATAGTGTACCTGAGTCTCATACTGTGATTGACATTGGTTCTTCTTGTTCTTACATTCACAAAGAGCTATAATGAGCCAGTGAAGTTAAGCAGAGAAAATCCCAGGCAAAATAGAGCAGTCTGTTATATAGCTGAGAGAGTTTCTGTCTGTTCAAGAACTCCTTGTAAATGGTAAGGGCTAAGACCACTAAATTCAGTATACAGCTTCTTATCATATCTTAAAGCAAGGTAAGGGTTTGATTATGCCAAGAAAATGAGATGTGCCTAGAATGGGATTGTTTCTCATAAAACCATACAGAAAAGAGACAGGATCACCAGCAGGTGAAAGGGGCTGTCTGGGGCCATTCCCTCACTCTCGCCCTAGTCTGGAACTGCCCAAGCCCCGAACCTCTCACATCTCCAGGAGGTGAAGCTGTCCCTCTCCACCCCCAGTTTGTACAGGGTTATTGCTGGCTGTTCCCCTTCCTCAGGGAGTGAGGAGAAAGTGCACAGTTTTCTGCATTCCCTCGGCCTGAGGGAAAGCGGGGGGCAGATAAACCTGGACCTGCCCCAGCCAGGAGGCACATACTCCTATCCCTGCTGAAGTTGGAGCAGCCATGGAAAGGCACTTTTCCTCTAAGCTGCTGTGGTGAGAGAGGGCCGGAGTAGTCTTCTCTCTCCCAAGGGGAGCCTACATACTGAACCCTCAACCCGAGTCCCATCCCAGAGCAGTGATTTAAGAGAAGCACGTGCATTTTCCTTTTTCCAAAATCAAAAAATTGAGTGAAGGACCCAGGAAATAAATAAGATGTAGATAAGCCTTATCTCTCCTATCTATCTGAAAGATTCATGTGCCTTTCCCCATAGCCAACGCAACAAGCTGCATCCTAACCATTAGTCTATCTTAATTAGTATGTAGAGAATGTATTGAGTGTAGTGCTGTTCTGATGGCCCAGCACTACACTCTTCGGGACAGCTAACTCATTTAAAAATAACTCTTTACAAACAACATTATTTTTGTTTTGTGGCCTTGCTCTGAGATTCTGTCACTGTTGGGAAGAAGGAGAGGGGACTTTGTTAGATGCTATATGAGCATCTAAGGTCCATCTTGCCCTGATGAGTTTCTAATGAATCCATTGTTCCTGCAATGAGCCCCATCTGAAGAAGCTCAACAAGTTTTGCTTGGGAGCCCACTGAAATTAGTGGGGCTCTGCGTGGCTGCAGGGGGCTGTACGTTTGGAATTAATTGCCAAATCAGGGAAAATTAAAAAATGTAAATTAAGAAAATCCACACACAAAAAAAGGATGTGCATAACAAGCTCATGAAAGGAATGAAGCAAGCAAGACTAGAAAAAACATTAGGAAGGAACCTGTGCTACACTACCTAGTTATGTGCATAGCTAGTTGTCTTTCAGCCAGTAAAATCTTCCAAGCATGGCACAGAGAATGTGAAAATCGTCCCAAGCCTAGCAGAGAGAATGTGAAATGTGTAATAGGCTTGATTATGCCATTAGGATGCCTTTTTCTGAAGGGAAGGTGAGACTTACAAATCCATTCTCAGGTAGGGTTGCCAGATGGTTTAACCAAAAATACCGAATTCCCCCCCCCCCCCCCCCGAAAAAACAGGGAAAAAATTCTGAGAGAAAAAAAAAGGGGGAGAGATCAAAGTTGTTAAGCAAAAAACCAAACAAACCAGCATCGCCCCTTTAAGAAATGCTTTTGAGGCTTTTTGGCCCTAATAGGCTGCTGGCAGCCATCCGTCATCTTGCCTCTTTGCACCGGGCCGGACAGCTCTTCTGTGGAACTAGGTAATCACCTGGGATTTTCGCCTCCTGCACGGGAAAAAATCAGAAATACCAGACCTTTTAGGTGTCCAGTATTTTCTGAATTTTTTTTTACCAGACAGGAGGCGAAAATACCAACTGTCCAGGTCAATATGGGACACCTGGGAACCCTATTCTCAGGTGTGTTAACCAGGTCTGTGTCACTTCCCACCCCCACACAAAATTGCAGGTATGATAGGGACTTTTGGGGGCAATATGGTGTCTTTGATTTTAAACTTCCAATTGTAACAGTCTTTTCCTTGTGAGAGGCCTAGACTAAACACAAAGTTCACTAGTTTAACTAAAGGTGTGATGTTATACTGGCACAACTTTGTGTGTTGACATTGCTGTAAGTAGATAAGCTGTTAGTTGCATCTCTCTACAGTCAACCGTAGTGTTTAATTTAAGTCTACTTCACAACTATTTAATATAATCACCCAGCAGTGAATTTTTTGTGGTGAATTCATTTAAACACAAGGAAGTATTTCCTCCTTATTGCTCCAAGAGAGTGCAGGATTTTTCAGACATGGCTTAAAGACTGAAAATTAATTGCTCCATTATAGATGGGGTAAGGTATGGATTTTTCACAACCCTGAAGAATAATGCTGGTTGACCATTTAACCCAGGGGTGGGGAACCTTTTTTGGATTGGAGATGGCTGACCCCACAGAAAAATCAGTCAGGTGCCATACACAAGGCAGAAATAAACAACCCCCCCAAACTAAAAAACCCGAAACCCCCCTCAATGTGGCAGCGAAGGAGGAGACATTCCTTGTGCAATCCAGAGCCATGGGGGAGCCCAGGCTAGTAGATTTTGTGTGATCCAGTCCCGTCGAGGGACTGTGGGAGGAGGAGGGAGCTGAGGCAGCACATTTGCAGCTCTGCAAGGGTGTGTCTAGACTACAGAGTTTTTTTTAGAAAAAAGTGGCCTTTTTTTGAAAAAACTTCCCCTGCATCTAGACTGCTGCCATGTTCTTTCGAAAGTAAATCTAAAGAACGTGGCAGTTTTTTCGACCGCAGAAAACATTTCTTTTTACAAGGAATAATGCCTTTTTTGAAAGTGATCTTTTGAAAAAAGGCGCTATGTAATGCAAACTGTACTTTTTCGAAAGAGAGCATCCAGACTGCCTATGTACTCTCTTTCGAAAAAGCAGCTTGCTTTTTTTAAAGTTCTGGTTGTAGTCTAGATGCTCTTTTTCAAAAGAGGCTTGCAGTCTAGATGAAGCCCACCTGTACTGTTGTAGCATTTTAAGTATAAACATAGCCTTAGAAACTATTTTAGCTGAAATTATTTACACATGGTAGATAATTTCTGTTTACTTTCCCAATGTTATGAGAACCGTAGGCCTGGTCTATACTACAAAGTAAAGTCGACCTCTTGACTTAGTTATCCAAGCTTAAATTTGTCTGTCACCAATGTAAATGCTCTATTACAGCAACACAGTTACAACTACATGATTAACCAATAAGCTGGGACTTATCCATTAATCCTGTTAACTACACGCATTTCCCCCTCCTCCTTACTTCCTCTGTATCAGAGGGAGGTGGGAGCTGGCTTTTAAGCCAGCTACCCAGGAGCAGCAGATCTGCGCCTCCACCCCTGCACACTTCTGCTTCTGATTAGAGGTAGAGGCAGCAGTGCGGAGGGTGAGTGGGGCAGGCGGGAGCTGATATGGGCGAGGTGACAGCTTTCAAGCTGGCTTTCTGTACCCTCTCTGCCCCAGCCCCTTGCTGCCTCCTACAGAGGTGGGAGGGGGCAAACAGGAGCTACCTCCCCCTCCCCCATGCTGCTGCCTGTATCAGAGGCAGCAGTGCGGAGCGGCAGGCGGAGCTGGTCTGCGCAAGAAGCCAGTTTTTAAACAGCAGTGCTTGGTGGCAGGGGGTTCCCTAGGAGTAGAACCGGAGCACACTCACTGCCGGCCCCGCCCCGGGATTATCGAATAGTCATGTAACTACTAAAAATGTATGCGGTTACATGACTATTCAGTTACACGCTAACATCCCTATCCAACGCTAACTGCTCTGGTCACAGCTGTGAACTCCAATGGCCAAGAGTCACTGAGACTGGAAGCCAGTCAGCCTCCCCAGTCTCAAATCCTGCCAGTTTTTGAAATGCCTTTCCTGATTGTCCAGCTTGGTGAGCTGCCTGTTAGCTCGCCTTTGATGTGCTTAACTGCCCAGCTGACCATGAGGCCTACATGCTCTGTCTGCCCGAGCCCGGGGAAGATCAGAGACACAGCCTATGGAGAGAAGACTGTGCAGGCACAGCTATGGACCAGTGGTAGTAATGTGAACATATTGCACAGGGGATCCAAGAGATGGCATATAATAGGAACTGCAGCAGACATACCGACCTGGAGGCCAACAGTCAGTCTGGTGCTGAGCCGCAGATCTGAAAAGAGCTGCATGTCTTGATGGAGACTCCTTCACCATCCTCTGCACCACTGTGGATGCCTCGGAGGAGCCTGAGTCACACACCACGGTGTGAACAGTGAGGAAGAGGAGGAGGATGGAGATGTAACTGGGGAGTCCCTGCTATGCTACAAGCCTACACCAGTTGGAGATTCCACCACAGTTCAGTGAGTCTTGGCAGCTAAGCCCAGGTGAGCCTGATGCAGGGGAAGGAATCTCAGGTAAGTGTATAAATGTATTTCCCATTAGATTGGTGTACTGATGACCTGCTAAGTTGGGGGCACCAACTTTGCACCAATTTACCCATACTAGAAGAGGCGGAGGTACAATAGAGGCAGGACTGTCATTTGCTTTTCACTTCCCTGTAGAGTTAGGCAGGGTGGGGAAAGAGGAACCAGGGGACTATGTGGGTATCCAGGGATGTCCCTTGAATTCTTATGAGAGATCTCAATGACATTTTCATGGAGGTTCTCTGGAATTCTCTCCTGAAAGTTTCTAGGGATGGCAAACTCATTTTTTTCTCCCTGGTAAGATGCATTCCCACGTCAGACAGTGATAACATCTGCAGGCACATTGCAGTAAAACATCAGTCAGCATACGGGCCAGGCAGCTTCAGGATGCCAGCAGCAGCTGTGTTCTCTGAAACTTGCTTACCCTCAGGAATGAAGTATCAACTAAAATCACCACCTTTTCTGGCAAATGGTAGCAGAATTCATTGCCCTTGCCCTGTATTCATAGTTTCATGCTGTAAGCAATTCTCTCCTCATTTCCCTCCCCTCTGGTGGGCCATGTGCTCTGAAGGGGCTCCTCAAGCAGAAGTGTCAATAAGTTCATCTTGTTTAAACTTTAGGGACATGAGAGAAGGGAGTTCTGAATTGTAGCTTTCGCTTTCCATTGTGACTCTATTGATCATGGTACCTCTGTCCTTTGTGTGTAGCTGTTGCCACCGTGGCCTTTCATTCCCCCCTCCACAACCCTGGAATGCCAGAGACCATTAAGGAGGAAAAAGAAGACGACTTGGGATGACATCAGTGAGGTCCTGCAAGCCTGTGCTGCTTCAGACCATGAGCAGAGGGCATGGAGAAGGAAAGAGAGAACAGGAGAAAGTCACAGCAGGAAAAAGGTGAGGGAGGTGCACCAGGACATAATGACGCTTCTCCAGCAGCAAACTCAGATGCTGTGTATGCTTGTGGATCTACAGTTCAACAGTGACAAACTTGCCTTTCTTTGCAGTCCACAGAGAACTTCGTTGTAGCACCTTCCTATACCTTCCCTTATCATGCCACGTGACATCAGGGCTCACATCCCGACCACTCCACTGTGGGATGATAAGGACAAGCATTGCTTCACATATACTGACCAGAAAGAGCTACAATTGCTGTATATGTAGCCAAAATGGATATGTATGTTATTTTCCATTAATTAAGTTTTTAATGTATTTGCTTTTAAATTGTACAGATTTTATTGTATTGGCACTTGCTTTGTTACTCAATAAAATATTTTTTGGAAAATAATTAATTTTTAATTAGTTCCCAAACTATGCTGCAGAATGCCTAGTGATAATGAAAGAACTTGTTATTGAGCACTATGACACAGCACATAGGATCAGTAACAAACACAATGTAATCATTGTAAATGTACAGCAAGTTCCACAAAAACAATAGGTCTATTGACAGTGTTATATTCGTAGATGTGCAACAATAAGCAACTAGTTTCTAACAGGCCCCAGACCTGCAGGTGGAGCCTTGTACACTACCACACATTACTGTGGCTTGTTCTTAGTGTTCTTTCAAGGCCTCCCTGAGCTGGACAGCTCTTTGTTGAGCTTTTCTAAAAACCCTTGTGTCTAGCTGTTCAGACTGAGCAGATGCTTCCTCTGCTTCCACTCCATTGGAAACTTTCCCCCTTTTACTCTGCAGGACACAGCAGGCAGCTATAACCATTGAAATGTTCTTCTTACAAAGATCCAATCTTGTGAGTAAACAAACCAACATCTCTGCAACCTACCAGAAGTGCATTCAGCTGTCATTCTGCAACTGCTGAGCTGAGGGTTGAATCTTTCCTGGATGCTATTGAGGAGGGCAGTGTACAGCTTCATGAGCCAAGGGAGCAAGGGATAGATTGGGTCATCCTTGGTTTTCAATGTGACCAATGGTATTCTATCTGTTTGCATTTCTGAACAGCCCTGTGCTTTTAGAGATGCAAGCATCATGCACCTTTCCTGAGCAGCCAACATTGATTTTGTTGAAGCATCCCTTTATCAAACAACACTTGCATAACCACAGAAAAGTTGCCCTTTCTGAACATTATTGTGTAGCAGAAGAGGATTAGGAGTGACCCTGCATGCTTGCATGTCAATAGCTTCCACAGTGGATTTTCCAACTCCAAAACTACTTCCTACTGGCCTATAGAAATGTGTCATTGTAAGATTTCCACAACTTATTTCTCCACTGTCAGCACAGCTCTCATACTGCGGACCAGGTGCTGGAGGCTTGGGGCAAGCTTCGCGCACAGTTCCAGAAAGATGGCCTTTTGCATACAAAAGTTCTGCAGCCACTGCTCATCATAGCAATCCTGCATTTATAGTGTGATCCCGCTTGTTTCTTGGGCTCATATATGGCTCTATGCCATCGGCAACTGCTATGTGAACTTTACCAACTGCCTTGATTTGGTTTTCTCTATCTCCCACAGCAGTCTGTTCTCTATAAAATTACCATGTTCTCCATCAGTGCGGTTCTTGCACCTCTCTAAATACCAGAGGATCATGTGTCATGTGCTTGTAACATTCATGAAACGAGTGCCAAGTTGTGGAGGTTCCATGCCTCTAAGAATAGGTGGACAGTGAGGAAGGCCACATAGTTTCATGGGATTTTTGAATAGACTCCTTGCTCTCCCTGTTATCTCCAAATGATCTTCCCTACCATGCATTGTCCAAACTTCCCAAAAGACATTGTGCTAGATGATGGCAAGTTGCACATTGGGTTACTTACTCTTGGGGCACTCTAGTATACATTGAGACAGGCACCCATGTTGAGTATGTACGGCACTGGTGCAAGGAGCCAAGTATGTATACGCATGAGCGAGACACTAATTGTGGTTTATGCAGACTTAACTTGTGATATCTACACTACAAATTTTGGCTGTGGCCTTAGAAGCAAAAGTTCTGTATGTGCCAAACCTCAGTCTGCTCTATTTTATTCTCCTGTTCCTTAACTGATTACAATGAATCAACTACTAAATTTCTGTGACGTTAGCACAAAACGTCTTTGAATTAACAAAGGCAATCTACTTCTAAGTTACCTTCCATTATTCCTAAAACTCTCTGTTAATGGAGCTTTTGTAAAGGGAAACCATACTTCACCAATCTGTTAGAATTCTTTGGAGGAGATGAACAACCTTGGACAGGGGCAATCCAGTGAGTATAATATATTTCTACTCTTGGAAAGTCTTTGATGACGTCCCTCACCAAAGGCTCTTAAATAAAGTAATCAGTCTTGTTTGTTAGACTGTTGGTTCAAGAACTACTAAACAGCAAGAGCTAAGACTACCAAATTTGTTCTGCAGCTTCCTCTTCTAACAAAGCAAGGTAAGGGTTTGGTTGTGCAAGGACAATGGGATGTGCCTGGAATGTGATTGTTTCTCATAAAACAGAAAGGGAGAGGACTGCTAGCAGTGATAGTTATAGGCTGTGTCTACACTGGCATGAATTTCCGGAAATGCTTAAAACGGAATACTATTCCGTTTTCAGTTTTTCCGGAAAAGGAGCGTCTACATTGGCAGGCTGCTTTTCTGGAAAAGCCCTTTTTCCGGAAAAGCATCTGTGGCCAATGTAGATGCGCTTTTCCGGAAAAGAGCCCCGATCGCCATTTTCGCGATCGGGGCTTTTTTCCGGAAAAGACTACTGAGCTGTCTACACTGGCCCTTTTCCGGAACAGTGTTCCGGAATAAGGACTTATGCCCGAGCGGGAGCAGAATAGTTTTTCCGGAATAGCAGCTGATTTTGTATAGTAGAGCATCGTTTCTTTTCCGGAAATTCAAGGGCCAGTGTAGACAGCTTGCAGCTTATTCCGGAAAAGCGGCTGATTTTCCGGAATAAGTGGCCCAGTGTAGACACAGCCATACTGTATAATGATCATATGGTGGCAGCAAGGGGCCAGAGATGGGAACCAGGTCTGCTATAACCCCATTGGGACAGCAGGGAGCAGGAGTGCAGAGAGGAACAGCTATCTACTATATATTAGAGAGTTTGTCTGTGTGTGCCTGTCTGTGTCTCTGTCTGTCCCCCAGCTGGGGGTCATGATCTCCTCCTCTTGTTGTGCCTGCTGCAGCTGCCATGACTAGGCACTTCTCACCCGGCCACAAGCTGCTGTGGTGACAGGGCTGTAGTTGTCCTCTCTCCCAGGACAGCCTGCATACAACCCCGCATCCCCATCCCAGAACTATGATTAAAATGAAGAAAAGCAAAAATTATTTCAATTAAGGACATCTAGAATATTTATAAATGCACTGTATAAATGAATGGCAGAACTATAGCCTTGGTACCTCAAAAATATATGTTAGAAGTGGAAAAGATACAGAAAAGGGCAATAAAAATGATATGGGGGATGGAAAAGCTTCCATATGAGGAGAGATTAAAAAGAGTGGGACTATTCAGATTGTTAGATGATGAAGAATATATTACTTAAATCTATGAAATGACAAATCATGTGGAGAAAGTGAATAAGGAAGTGTTAAGGAGTCATCAATGAAATAGACAGCAGGTTTAAGTAAACAAAAGGAAGTACTTCACACAGTACACAATCTACCTGTGGAACTCATTGCCTACGGAAGTTGTGAAGGCCAAAAGTATAACTGGATTAAAAAAAAGATTTAGATATGTTCCTGGAGGAAAGGTCCATCAATGGCTATTAGCCGAGATGGTCAAGGTTGCAGTCACATGGTCTAATTGTTCCTGACGCCGAGTCCCTGATTGTCAGAAGCTGGGACTGGATGATAGGATGGTTCACTTGGTCGCTGTGGCAGTTCAGTCGCTTCGAAGCATCTGTTATTGGCCATAGTCCAAAGACAGGAAAATGGGCTTAGATGTGCCATTTGTCTTAGCAGTATGGCTGTTCTTATGTAGACATGTTTAGACTCTTGACTGTGCAAAGATATGCACATGACAGCACCCAATGAAGCCATGGGACAACTGGCATACTTAAAATTAAACATACGGATGTCTTTTCAGGGTCTAGGCTTGTGTATCTTTACTGATTTTTTTTTCTAAAACTGTGGCTTAATGCTTATTCTGATTAGAGCCAAATATTAATTGCTAAAATAACTAATATTATCATCCATATATGTTATTTTGTGCCACAGAGCATTTTGTGTGTATTCATTTGATGAAAAAGTTTGGTTGTTTTCTCCTAGCACTTGATTTAAGGCACTATGTAACTATTTAACTATTTTAATATACATTGTTTGATTTTATTATGTTTTGTATGGAACTTTATTCTTAACTTAAGCAGAAACCAAGAGAAAGCAAAATATAATAGGCATCTCTGATCACGTCTAAAATACCCGTAGTTTCTAATCAGTATGGCCAAAATATTCTTTCTTATAAAAATACCTGACTTATTTTTTCCCCTTTGCTTAGTTTCCCACAGTCGGGGGATAAAAGGTAACTATTTGTGCATCCGATAATCTTTGATATAATCAACCCTTCCTTTTTACAGAAAAAATATGAAACATGTTTTTGCAAGATGTGAAACAGTACAATGGACAAACTCATATGTTTTACCAGAGTTTCCTTATGATGTCCAGTGCATATTAGCAGAAAGGAAATGTCCTGACCACAGCATGAGAATAAGGATTATTGAATTCTTACAAGCGGATATGACAAAATACTTAGAAGGATCACTGTAAGTATAATAATTTTGGATTCATTCTTTTGTTTTGGCGGGGGGAGAGGGTGCAACTGACTGCACAATAAAATTCCTAGGAGACCAGTCTCTATAAACTGTAAATTTAAATGGGGTTAAAGGCATTGATCCAAAGCTAGAAAAGTCAGTGGAAAGACTGTGGGTTTTAATGATGCACTTGGATTAAAGCGATAAAGGATCTTTCCAGGCATTACTTTTAGGAAAATGTCTTTGTCCTTTAATGTGCAATTTAATATATAATATTTTGAACACTATCAATTGAATGAGATATCGTCTTTAAAAAAACCAAATTAATAAAAAGTGTCTAACATGCTACCTATTCCTATATTTGCTTGTTTATCTTGTTTGAACAGATATCCAAACAGTCAGCAGTATAATGTTGTCGTCAATGCATTGCTTCAGGCATATCCATTCCTTGATGATGATGGGAATGGCTTTGTAAGTATCATAAATTAGTACTGTTCTCAGTTTATCTTAAATCTCTACCAATAATGAAACTTTTTAAATATTTATTTGTTCAGACTAATTCAGAGAGAACTAATATCAGTGTTTTTATTTTGGTTAGTGCAGCAGCTTCTTTTAAGTTATGTATGCCAGATAATGTGCTTAAATCGTTAGCAGTGCAGTTGCACAAGATTAATTAAATTACATGTTGTTTATCAAAATCACTGTCAAATCATACTCGCATAATTACTAGTGGGAAGCTACCTCGTTGTTGCTTGCATTGACTTTCTCTGTAATATGCTTGTTTTCTAAAAAGCTGTAATGGGATAAATATTAGATATCTGTTTGTTTAAAAAATCATGATGATGATGCTAGTATGCCAGACCAGTTGAAAATTGTATTAATAGGTGAGAGATATAAACATTATAATATATTTTGGGTGTTTGCCTTATGCTACTGCACTGCATTGTACTTATCATGAGTGAGCTTGTTCACTGTTGCCTATCTCTGTCAAGTAGTTATTGTGTTCCCGTCTTTTTAAATGAGGCAGGAAAAGGTACATTGGGAAGCAGAATATACTTTTTCCTGTCTCATTTAAAAAGATGTGAACACAGTAACTACTTGACAGAGATAGGCAACAGTTCCTGGTAAAGACTGTCAGAGGTAAAAGGGGGTTTGCTGGAAGAGATGCATCTTTCATACAATCATTGCAGAAAATCTAAAAGATCTAAGGAAAATGTGATGATTGAGAAGTAGAGAATATTTCTATTCTCCTTTCATTTGGCGTTATGATAGTGAGGTACCACACTGAAATTAGCAAATTCCCTGTCCTGTGATAGGAGTTCTATGTCTGGGTCACTGGCATGATTGTGGCCCAGTTTGTAAAGATTCCATTTGTGAGTGTTTCTAAGGTCCCATCCATAGAAATTTATTTTTGGAAAAGATATGGAAAATTGTAGGAAAAATCCTAAAGCAGCTTTCATATGTAGACCTGGTTAAACTGTGCTATAAATCATTTTATAAAACTATTCTTTGACAAATGGTTTATCCCTTTTGCATTGGCTGGGGACATTGCGTTAGTACCTTGCTAGCAGAAACTGTATTTGTGGAGTGGCATAATGCAGACAGAGTAAGCAGCTGGGAGGGGCAGAGGCTTCTGTTAAGGTATAGTGCCTGCTTTATTTTTGACATTTCATTCTGTTACTGGGAAACATAGCTGGGAGAAACAACAAAACATGAAAAAAAGACAACGTAAAGTGTCAGAATATTGCTAATTTCAAATGTTAAAAGTTTGAGTGAGACCTCCTCCCCCCATTTGAAGGAGGTTATTTTTATTTGGCTTTTGTTTTATGAACCCATGGGTCACATTTTAATGCAACCATGAGAACTAGAAGTTGACTGTTTTTTGAAGGAAAGCCAAGTTTCTTAAGTATACACATGACTCCAGCAGATGGGGTTTTAAGAAAAAATACCAGTTATTGTGAGAATCAAAATACAATTATAAGAATTTACAACAGTGGAATCATATAGGGATGTAAAATCCCAAATAATCAGCTAACCATATTAAACATTAGGTTAACCTAACCAGTTAACTGAGTAAGCAGGATTCCACTCCCGGCTCCTGCGCTGGGGCTGGGGCTAGGGAAGCTGCTTGCTGCTTGCCACTGGCTTCTGGGACTGGCCACTGGGGTTGCTCCTGGGTAACCAATTAACTGGTTACCTGTTCACGGCCCTAATTCATGATGCTTTAAAAGGACGTACAGATGCCAGATTCTTTCATTTGGAATTGGGCTCAGCAGACCAGAAACATGATGCTTCTCATGTCACCTCTTCTAAAAATGTTTTGCACAAATAGAAAATAAAGAAGTTGCTGGAATCACCATTACTGCTAACACTGATGATTCAAATATGTTACTAGACACCTGAAACAAGCAGATACTTGGATTTAATCAGTTTTGAATATGGGGAATTCATTCCTATTTTTGATCATTAGAAACTTGGATAATTAGGGATTGTCTGTAGTCTCTGAAAAAGCATTGAAAGAGTCTGTGCTAAACATAACAGAGAAAACAGCCTGAAGATGAAGTGGGAATTTCAGTGCCAGAAGACAGTGTATACCAAACAGAACAAAGCAGTAGACCCTCAGGAAATAATAGCATAAACATCAAGGCAGACAGATAAACAAAATGTTACCCAAGCCTAAAAGCCCTTGTAAGCTCTTCCGTTGACTTCAGTTATCTAGATTTCTCAACTGACTTACAGGAAAATCAAGTTGTCAAGGCTAAATCCCCACTCTGGCATGATGAATGCAGAAGTGGGGGCCTGCAAAAATACCCCAAAACCTTATCTTTCCAGGCTTTGGTATAAAGCTTCCACCCAGAATCTTAAAAACCTAGATTTTGGGGATAAAAATCCACTGCCACTACCCAAGTAATAGTAAGAAAACCAGCAGGCTGGGGTAGGTGTCTGGTCAGCGAGGGAGAAGAGAGGGAGAAGGCAGGAGTGGACTAGGGGTGCAGAGTCTCAGTAGAAGCCCTCTATCTGGGATAACTGAAAGATCTGGATATGAGCAGTTAATGACCTCCGTTTTGGTTCACTTTAGACAGTTTCTACAAAACAAGTTTTACCACATTTCAATTTCAGAAAGCAAATAATTGTTTTATCAAATGTAATTTGGGAGTGGAGAGAATTTTTTTTTGTTATATAACTGTTGCATACGAAATGATTATTCTTTAGCAAATTGCAATATTTAATCTGCCTGTAATCCTCTTCCTCCTGTGTCAGACACATGGAGTAATCCCCTTGTCCTCTTCCGATGAACATTATAAATCTTCTTGGTTTTGTGGTGTTAGTAAAAATAAAGTGACCCAGCAGTCATTTTAAGAATGGCTAAACAGACATCTCCACTTGCTCTCCAGAGCACATCTCACTGACTGCCAGCACTTAGGAAGCAGGATAAATATATGTAATGGCAATCTTATCTCAGCTGATGAAACAGTTTGTGGGAGAAGGGGTTTGTGGAAGCTTATGGAAATCGTATTACAGGAATGGATTTAGCTAAACTCTTAATTTGTGTGAGAGGAGGAGGATGAAATAGCTAAGTGTTTTAAACTTTGAACGTGGAAAGAGATTTAAAGCTCTACATAGGTGGCTCCTGACAAATCGGTTAAAAGATGTCTCCAAGATACAGAGGAGATTACAAGAAAAATTTGCAAAATAACTAACTAAAATGATATTTAAAACTGGCAGAGTAATATATGTTAAATATATCATGTCCTACAAATATTTATTTAACATCAGAGATAAAACATATTTTATAAGTGCTATGTTAGGAATTATTTTGCTTTTTAAAAAAATGGTTCCATGTTATTCTCTGGGCACATGAAAACAAGCAAGTTAATTATTTGACCAAATATAAATACTTATGGCCAGGATTCTAATGAAGCAGATAGAGGGATTTTCAAAAGCATGTAGATGTTGCAATTAATGAGAGTTAGGTTCATGGGCAGTTTTGAAAATCCCGCTCGATGTTTAAATAATTTTTTTTACAAATCTGGCCCTTTATCCTCCAATTGAGCTGATAACATATGGGTGCATATGCACAGGGCAAAAGCCCAAGTGATTAGACAGACTGTATTCCTAACAATAAGTTCAAGTCGGTCAATATCTTACCAGTTAGATGTATTCATTAGGAAAAATAAATGCTATTTACAAGGTTAAAACAGGTAAACATACATGTGCAAATGAGTTACAGTCTTAGATTTCAAAGAGTAATCGAAGCTGCTGTAATGTGCAAGTTCTGTATGCCTTCTGGGGTTAACTGAAGCTAAACCTCTGGTGATCCCTTGTTTATGCTTGGAAATCTTGTCCTCTTCCTGAAGTCCAAGCAGCATTGGGGATAACCATTTCTTCTTTACAGGAATTTTTATTTCATTCCTCCACAGCTCAAGATGCTGGGAGGGAAGATTGCTCAGTCTTCTCTTCTTTGGTGTGAGGTGAATGATCAGCAGTCTTTTGTCCACTATTGTTTCACAGTAGCTTATCTGATATCTATAGACTTTTCCCCTACCAAATCTGAAGTGTGTCAGACAAATGGTTCTTAAATTATAACCTAAAATAAAGGTTTTACCAAAGCTGAGAAAGTTTTTTAGTGGATTTCATCTTATTTTTCAAGTGAGAAATAAAACTTGGTTTACTGGACTCCGATACCCAGCCCCTAATTAGTTAGTTAGCCCTGGTGGATATAAGGCAGCTTACATTAACCTAACTCTGTAAGCATCTATATTAAATTGTTGCTCCTGCCTCCGTAACTCACCAGCTACTCCAGCTTAATAACTCCACCTCTGCAAGAGGTGTCACACATAGATTGACATAGGTAAATTGATGCACTATCGATGTAGATGCTGCATTGCTTACATCAACTGTAGCTGCCTTTCAGAAGCCATCCCATAACAGGGTCAGCTTTCCTAGAGAGGACATGCACTGCTGACTCTAGGAGCATAGTGTGGACATGCAAAAGTGATTTGAGAGGCTGCATGACAACGTATCTTAGGTCAACATTATTTTGTAGCTTAGACGTACTCTTAAAGACTAAAGTCAGAAGCTGCTGTCTTTGTAAGTGTAAAAACTTCATTGAGAGGATATTTGAAAAAATCATTCTCCCATCAAAAAGCTGATGGAGGGTCCAGTGCACCTTCTAAAATTCAAATGGTTCTCTGCTCCTGCAGCCCTGAGTACCTAAAAGTGATGAATAAGAAGATATGCCTGTGTGTTCATGTGTCACTGTAGCTGCTATCACCACATCTGAGGTAGCCCATAGAAAAAGGGGGAACAACCTCTGATTTCCTCCTCTCTACACACAGCTTCAGCTCTCATCTTAAGGTCCTCCAGTGGTTCTTTATGGCTGATAGCAGTAGGACCATTGACATTTGTTAGATGGAAAAGGGAAAAGAAGTGCTAGTGCTACTCCACTGACTTTTCTTGAGCACCCTTCTCCCTATCTGCATGTCTCTGCACCTGGGCGCTCTCTGCACCTCGCATTATCCAGTCTCTGGTAGGACATCTTGGGGAAATGGGTCTCTAGAAGAGATGTTATAGTAATTGGGACCTACTAGGCATACTCTAGTTGTGAGATGGATAGTGGAGGAAGTGGATAGAATATGTATAAAATGGTTCAATTCTCTGTAATAAGAGGATAAGTAGGGGGCTGAAGACCGTTAGGGAGAAATGGAGACATGGGGGAATGGGTGCCCTGCTAAGGGGAAGAGGGAGGCTGCCAGCAGTTCAGGGTTTTAGGTAGGGAGGGTAGGGATTTGGAAGCAGGTCAGGGTGCATAAAGAAAAGCAAGAAAGGATATAGTCTGCTAGCATTTAAGTATCAAATTAATTAACTGGCTTTACATTATGTGTGCCTGATGTACTTGTGCGACCACACAGCTTTTCTCTGATGAAATCTACTATTAACCAAACACAAAATAAAGGTTTAAAACTTGGGTTACAGCAACAATTTCTACCTCAACCTTACTATGCTCTATCATAATAAAGCAGCTCTTTGGAAGTTTGGTTCTGAGAGGATTGTGATGCATTGCTGAGAAAATTAGCTTACACCGGAAAATGTTCTTGTGCTAACATGAATATTATTATGCAAAGTTTTCTTCTACAAGCATCAAGTGCATCATTTCATCGAATACCTAAAAATATTATTGATGACTCACTTCACCGAGAAAACAGAACAATTTCCTACTGTAAACATGAGGACTGGAGAGAGACTATTCAGTCACTTCAGAAAATAACGTTTCATCTGGTTGCTAGCAAAGATGCAGCTACTGAGAAAAATGTGAAATAAAATCTTCTACAGTTTACTTACAGACCACTTTACGTAGATACTACATAGATAAATGCACGGTCCACTTATTCACATAATATATAGGCAAAGGCAACCTAAAGACACAATAGGTATGCACTTGACCTCAGTCTATCTCTAGATTAAAGGCCTCTCTCTATAGGAGAAAAAGATGTCAGTTATGAAAAAGATTACTGCATTGTTGGGAAAAAAAAATCCAGATTTTCTCCAAAGCATTTCCTTCTCCCAGCTCCACTGAAATGTATTATTGGGTATGGTCTTGATCCTCTAACTCCCTCCCCTGCCAGTGTCATGGCATACAATTACTTTCCTGTTGTTTTTTTAAAGGTTTTTTTCCCCCTGTACTTATGTGAATGACCCACAAACAGGAGAAAATGATTTATTATATGGGGTGCTGTTAGGTGCTCAGAGGAAATACAAATTGAAGAAAAAAACCTTCCCCTATCTTTCTGTGTTAGTAATCTTAGAGCTTTTCTACATGAACAGTTAGATCCCTGCAAGCTGGGTTGTGAATCTGCCGGGGCTGTCCATGTGCTTCCTGCAGTTGCACATTAACAGTTTATTAGAGTATTTCAGTCTAGTCCTCTTTGAAACAGGTCTGGCTTAAACTGCTTTAATAAACTCTTAACACATTCAGTAGGCTGTACCTGGACAGATAGGCTCAGGGAAGATAGTCCCACCCCCAGCATGCTGTAGTTTAATTGTCCATGGAAACAAACCCCCACTTTGACTCCTTGGCCCAGAGCAGTGTTCCAGTCATCACTACCTTCTCCCCATCCCCTCTAGGGGTCATAACCCCAGGCCCCTTGCAAGTTGTGTGGCTACAAAGCAGCCTATTTAGCACCACACAATAGCTCAGGGAATCCACCTGGGAACCTTCGGTGGCAGCCACAATCTAGCCTGGTCTCCAAACTGTCACAGTTCAGGGTCAGTTCAGTCAGCAGTGTTGGGTACTCCAGTGATGTACAGAATTCGGCGTTACAGAATATTTTGGAAATGTAGGCGTGGGAAACTAATCGGTTGGCAAACAGTTTTTAGGGTATGTGGGGGAGGGCAGCAGGAGAGTCTCATGTCTGACTAGTGAATAACTGATGATACTTTAAAAGATCTTGGTTTTAGCACAAGTTTTCCCTATGTGCTTGTGCACTGCTGTTTCGGTGTGTAGATGCCTAAGCCACAGAGTGATGCACCAACCAGAGAAAGATAGGCATTCCTTGCCTGACGAGTCTGATCTGATACATCTGCTCAGAGCTCACCTGAAGATTAGGCCATGATGCAAATCTGCAGAATACAGCCAGGAGTTAGAGCACTCTCCTAGGATGTGAAACATCCCCAGTCAAGTTCCCTGTCTGTCCAATGAAGAGAAAAGATTAGAATTAGTATCTCCTAGTTGTCAGGAGGAAACCCTAATCACTGATTTATACGATATTTTGATATGGCATCCCCGTCGAAGCTGTTCTACTGTGAATTGATAATGAAAGAGTCCTTGACCAGAGAGAATGAGCAAGGATGAGAATTGACTCTGTAACTTGGTGGTTAGAATGGTCACCTGGGAGGTGAGAAATACAGAATCTAGTCCTCCTATGCCCATGAATTTTGTAATAGTTTATTCAAATGGATTAGCTTTAACAGGAGAGATTGACCCACATCAGAATATCCCATAGCCTAGTAGGTAAGTCACTCACCTGAGAAATGGCAGATTTATGTTCAAATCTCTTCTCATTCGGCAGAGGGAGGACTTGAATTGGGGAATCTTCCACATCCCAGGCTAGTATCCTACTCTCTGTGCTAAAAGTTATGTGGAAGGACTGCCCCTCCCCCTGGATCCTGTCAAAAATGGCTTTGGCAGCTAATATCAAAAGTGTCTGCAGCTGAGACTTAAGCAGAAGGAGGTCCTGAAGTCAGAGTAGCAGGGCTTAGGACACATTCTTTGCCTCTGTATCTCCCACTGGATCATCTAGGTTGGGAGCCACCTATTATGAGGGTTTTAAAAATCCCCTTTAGAGGCACATATTTGTCTCCACTCATTTTATAGGGATCTTAGTGCCAAACTCAGGCTTTGTGAATCCCAGCAATTTTGCAGGCACTGTGGCAGAGTGTTGCCATGCCAAAATTTATTTGTGATACTAGCCTCATGCCTGACTGGTTAATCCTGCAGAACAGCACTTATTCTGAATTTAGGAACCTTGTGCCACATGGGCGCAAGGTTTCAAAGTTCAGAAACAAGTACTGTTCTGCAGGATTTATAGCTCTACATCATCGTGTCCTCCTGTTGCTTGTGCCACCGTTGGGTAGCAGTTTGGTACATAGAATGCCAAGCACCTCAAGTCTAGGCCCATTTTATAAATGTGGAAATGAGGCACAGAAAGGCAAAGTAACTTACTAAAGGTCACATAGAAAGTCTGAGACAAAGCAGGGACTTGAACCCAGCTTTCCCATGCCCCAAGTCAGTGCCCCAGCCACCAGTCAGTCCTTCCTCTTTATAGTGCTACTGGCTTTATTTATTTTGCTGGTGTTTCTAAGTTCAGGAAATAAATATAGTTGCTTGATACTTTGTAATTGTGGGAAGGGGTGCTGGAAATATGGAGACTTATTTGTGTATTTGTTTTATACATTTGAATAACTCCGGGAGCACCTCTTCTTTAGAGAGGTTGTGGATCTCCGTCACTGGAGATATTTAAGAACAGGTTAGTCTGACATCTATCAGGGATGGTCTGGTGGTTGGCCCTGCTGTGGGGGCAGGAGACTGGACATCATGAACTCTGAAGGTCCCTTTGAGTTCTAGTATTCTATGATTCCTCTCAGCCAATTTAATACTTGTTCAGTTCTGTCTCCTTATATTGCACAAATGTGAATATTAGGACAAATAGCAACTCTGGCAGGAAGGATTTACATAATGAGTCATTGATCCAGTTGTCAAAATTAGCATCGTTTTGGGTTTTTCACTTTTCAGGTGCTTCTCAAATACCCCCAGTATTGGATGTGCTACAAGAACTGATCTAGAGTTACTCCCTTAAGAACAGCTTCTGGAGACAAAACTTCCAATAGTACTTCCTCCTTCCATGCCAAGTGTTCGGAATGATGGTTGGGGGGGAATGTCATTAAGGCACAAACAACTTAGATAGTTAACTCTGGGTATGTCTACACTACAAAGTTAGTTCGAACTAACGGACGTTAGTTCGAACTAACTTTCATAGGCGCTACACTAGCTCTCCGTTAGTTCGAATTTAATTTGAACTAACGGAGCGCTTAGTTCGAACTAGGTAATCCTCATTCCATGAGGATTAAGCCTAGTTCGAACTTACTAGTTCGAATTAAGGGCTGTGTAGCCCCTTAATTCGAACTAGTGGGAGGCTAGCCCTCCCCACGTTTCCCTGGTGGCCACTCTGGCCAACACCAGGGAAACTCGTCTGCCCCCCTCCCGGCCCCGGACCCCTTAAAGGGGCACGGGCTGGCTACGGTGCCCGTGCCAGGTGCAAGCCTGCCAGCACCCAGCCAGCAGACCCTGCACCTGGCACAGATCGAGCCACCTACCCGATGCCCCCCAGCCCTCCCCCTCTTCCCGGGACCAGGCTGGCGGCTCCTGGGAGCTTGCCCGGGACCGCAAGAGGCGGGCACCTGCCTGGGCTAATGCGGACATCGTGGACCTCGTCCATGATCTCCGCACTAGGCACAGGAAAGTGGCCGTCTAGGGCAGGAGAGCTGCCAGCCTGGCCACCCAGGAGCAGGTGTGCATGAAAATCAAGGGGGTCCACTGAGACCCCCGACCCTGACCCTGAGCTTACAATGGCCGTCCTGGGTCAGACCAAAGGTCCATCTAGCCCAGTAGCCTGTCTGCCGACAGCGGCCAACCCTAGGGACGCTGGAGCGGATGGACCGAAGACAGTGACCAACCCATTTGTCTCGTGCCATCCCTCTCCAGCCTTCCACAAACCTTGGGCAGGGACACCACTCCTACCCCCTGGCTAATACCACTCCATGGACCCAACCTCCATGACTTGGTCTCACTTCCCTTTAAACTCTGTTCTAGTTCTAGCCTTCACAGCCTCCTGCAGCAAGGAGTTCCACAGGTTGACTCTGCTTTGTGAAGAACAACTTTCTGTTACTAGTTTGAAGCCTGCTACCCATTCCTTTCCTTTGATGTCCTCTAGTCCTTCTTTATGGGAACTAATGAAGCACTTTTCTGTATGCACCCTCTCCACCCAACTCCTGCTTTTAGAGACCTCTATCCTGTCCCCCCTCCGTCTCCTCTTTTCTAAGCTGAGAAGTCCCAGTCTCTTTAGCCTCTCTTCATATGGGACCTGTTTCCAACCCCTGATCATTGTAGTTGCCCTCCCCTCTCCCAGCCTCTCTCTTCCCCTCTCCCACTTCCTTTTCCCAGTCTCCCCCAGTTTTGTTCAATAAAGACAGATTCCATTTTTGAACACATTTGTCCTTTATTTTGTACATCAAGAAAAGGGGCTAGGGAAGGGTAAGTGGAAGGAGGTGAGGGAGGAATGGGGTACGCGCCCCCGATGGGGAGGACTGGGCTGGCTCTGCGGGCTTTTGGGGTGGAACCTTTCCTGCAGCCCCCCGATTGCCCCCTCTCCCCAGATGGCAGCCTGCGGCAAGTGCAGCCGGTCTGATGGCCGAGTGCTGTGATGTGCCCAGTGTGGGTACTCCGGGCACTCCAAGCCAGGACTGCTTTGCAAGCAGGGCACCCCTGAGAACTGTCTGTCCGGGGTGGGGGTCGGGACCCTTTAAGCGCAGCCCTCGGCTAGCCTGAGACAGCATCTCCACACTCTAAGTCCTCCTCTGATGCCCTGCCGGCACTGCTTCCGGCCATCCTTAAGCCTGGTTCAGGGTCCACTTCATGTGGACATGCTAGTTCGAATTAGCAAAACGCTAATTCGAACTAGTTTTTTAGTCTAGATCCATTAGTTCGAATTAGCTTAGTTAATTCGAACTAAGTTAGTTTGAATTAACGTTGTAGTGTAGACATACCCTCATTAATTCTTAAGGAAGTGCTTGTAAATTAAAAGAGCCTCAATAAAATATGTCTGCTCCAAAATTTATCTTGACTATACCAAATGAAAAACAAGGTGTTTTCTCCACATTTTGGTATGCTTCAAATGTGAAGTTTTATGTTACCATCTCCAACAAGCTGGTACACCACAGACATTTCCAGGGGAACAGGTTGGGGCAGTGGGTTTGGGATTAAATGCAAGAAAACAACAAAGAGCTTCAAATAGTACATTTCATCTTTTAATTGTCCATTTTCTCTCTTTTGATGCTGGTTCATATAAAGCTACAAAATACTAATTTGATGGCAATTGGTGATAGTAGGAGGCAGATTTGACTGAGTGGCATTGAAATTGCAGTTTGCCTGTTTTGGGGCTCATGCTGCAATTGCCTGCTTTTCTTTGGGACAGCCATTGCATATTGGGTTGAGGTGCCTAAGAATATAAACTGTAGAAACTTGCTAAAAAATTATACCTACCAGTCCTTGTCAGTTTTCCTTTTGTCTAGAAATAGTAGATAATGACCTGCTTTAAGAGAGTGGAGCAAACTCCTGATGGATTCTAATGATGGTGGGTTTTTTTTATGCAGTTGCTATGGAAACGAGCCCTTAAAGATCGCTTCAAATATGTACGGAGACCAATTGAAGATGATGAGCAGGTTATGAGGAACAAATGCAAGTTTGGTCACCGGCGAGGACAGACAAAGAAATCTGCTTCTGAAAAAGAATGTGATGAAATCCAAACGGTGCAGATAAAAGTAAGCCTTTTGGTTCCTGTTAGAAGGGAAAGTTTATTCATAAATCATGTAAATAACTATGTACCCTTCCTGCGAATGTCTTTGGGTGCCAGTGAATCAGCAAGCCACCCCCTGCAGCACGGGGTGACATAGAGTAACTTCTCTCCACAGTGCCCTTCATGCAGGGCTAGCGCCATTGTCCAATGGAGAAGCAGCTGAGAATCTCAATCATGAGGCCCTTTCCTTTCTGGGGACTCCAGTGCTGACCCTGGCACTTAACCTGATTGGCCCTTCCATTCAGAGGAGCCCAAAGTGTTGGTTCTTTGGTGCCTTGCACTTTTTGTAGTTATTTGCACTAGGGCAAAGTGGATCTGAAATGCGTCTGTGCATTTTAAATGCAGTGTTATGTAAATGGGGTGGCCAGACTGACTGCATCTCATGAGCCACATGTGGCTCTTTCACAGTTCAAGTGCAGATCACGAAGCCTCCCACGCCCCACCGTTTTCTGCATATGAGATGGGTGGGGGCTAAGGGCTTCTACCTTGTGGCAGAGAGACAACTGGTGCCTGCTGAGAGGGGGTAGGGCACAGCTTAAAGGTTTGCCTCCACCCAACCGCTTGAGTCATGCCTCTCCGCATATCCAGCGTCTCCCATCCCCTTTGCCCTCAGAAGCCCCTCTCTGCAGCTCCCGGGTACTGGCTCCTTCTAGAGAGGCAGCAACAGAGAGCTGGGAGCTGCAGAGAGGGCCTAATGCAGTGGCTCTCCCTGCAGCTCCCAGCTGTTCACTGTTGCCTTTTCCCACAGTGACAGTTCCTAGCTTACTGGCTGCAGCAACTGCAGTACAGGAAGGGGGCTCTGTGGCACCACATAAATGGGGGTGACTCCCATATGCTCCGTGTTAGATTCCAGCTTCTACGTGCTTAAGCCCTATGGGGTATGCCTGCTGGGTCTTGAGCAGGGCCAAAGCCCTGACAGGCACCTCCTGCAAAGGTTAAGTCTCAAACACCCCCTCCCGGCACGGCTGAAGTTCCTAGCCCTGGCAGGCTCCTCCCATGGGGCAGAAGCCCTGCAACCTGGCAGGCACACCTTGGCTCTCAAACTTTTCAAGATTCTCGGATGCAGTTCAGATGCTCAGTAAGAATGGTCATCCCGGGTATATGAAAATCTCCCACTTTGTTAGTGCTGATCACCTACTTTGCATGCACTTAGTGCAGTCACTTACATCCAACTCAAAGTGAGGCGCAACAGAGACTAAGGCCCAGGGGCTACAATTTTTCAGTTACCTGGTCCAGTCACAGCTGAGCCCTCTATCTCTAAATAAGCATATGTGAGCAGAGAGTTGGTGCCCTCTTCTCTTCACACCGTATTCCATCTGTGGTATGTTAAAATTAGTCTGTGTGCCAATATATAGGATACATACGATGCTTGTGAATGTACATATGCAGGGGCTGTGTCTTTCTGAACTGAATTCTCTATTTATAGAAGAAACTATTACTGTCAGGTAAGTGACATAAAGTGTGATAATATTGATGTATACACTGTCATAAATGCATTAAGTGTTCTGTTATGCTTTGCCAACACTAATACCTCTCATATGAATGCTGCTATTAAAAAGTACAGTTAAACTTTAAACCACTGAGTTACATCAGTATATAGAAAAAGACACACACACAGTCCAATGTTTGGCCTCCAGCTTGATCTGTATGTTTCCGCCTTTGCATCTGTTTATGAAGTGTAGGTATTTCATTGAAGGAGAAAAAGGGTAATTCTTTTAAAACTGTTTCTATGTAAATTGTATTCTGGGATTTGTGAATTACTGACATATTTAATCTAGAAATACATCTTGGTTTTGGAACATCCTAAAATCTGTTCATCCCCATTTTTGAGCTATGCTTGCAGGAATAAATACATCCCTCCATCTGCTTGTCCCAGTTGAAAGTTTTTGTACTTTCAAAAAACAGAAGAAGATAAAATAAAAGACTCTTATGTCTTCTATGGTTAGTCTTGGGCACTACGTCGAGGAGAAGATGCAGACTGCCCTTTCCCTGCATTCATGCAAAAGGCAACCTTAACTTTTCTGCTGGTGCTTGAAGAGTGCAAATACAGTTCTTCTCAAAGTACTAGCCAGTCCACAAGGGCTCTCTCTCTGGTTAGATCATAGCCTCATATCTACTCTGCCAGCAGAGGAATATGGGAGTGCATACTACACCTTTCCTATAGGAGGAAATTGGCTTTCTCAGTCCCACTGTTTCTGCCTCTGCTGCCTACGTGTTTGGTCACTCCCTATACTACAATGCTCAAAACCCATTATTTAGCTTCTGTTGTTGAGTTTATGAGGAAGGAAAAAGGAACTCTTAACATGAGAGAGCCTTAATGTTATGAACGTTGGCAGCTGGCAATTTTTTTGCTGCTGTGTGATGCCTTCCTCCCTGTGGAATTAGGGGGTTGGAATGTTTAGGTCTCCTTCAGGGCAACTCTCATTTTAATTATCTCATTTCTTCCTTTGCTTACATGCCAGGGACATTTTAAATGCAAAACCTACCGTTGGTGCACAGATTGAGAAATCATGCTAACAAAATTAAGAAATCATATCTTACTTTACCTTTTATTTGGTTTCTAGGTATTAATGTATCTGGCTTAGCTCCCAGAACGCTATGATTTAGACATTACAAACACACACTTTAACAAGATATTTATTGGCATCCTTTTTGGCAAGAGCTTTGTGTATATTTATTTATTAGAACACAAAGAAAGGCACCCAAAGGAAAGGAACCAAAGTTCCCTGTAAGCTACACAGCCATCTAATAAGTTTCATGCTGGGGTTCAGGGTTGCCATGCACAGAGCTGCCAGCAGTGGCAGCTCCCAGCTGGGGCCGGAGGAGCGTGCCCCTCCCCCAGCTGCAGCAGGGCCAGGAGGGAGCTGCTGCACAAGGGAGAGGCACACTTGTTTGGCCCCCAGCAGTAGAGCTGGATTAAGAAAGAGGCTTTAGGGGCTGCAGCCCAGGGGCCCTATTTAGCTTGGGGTCCTTGAATGCAGCTTACAGTGGGTCCAGAAGCTATACATCCACTGTGGCTCTGCAGTTTAAATGTTATAAAGGTCGGCTCCCTCCCCCCCACTTGAAGCCTCTGTATCAGAGGTGGCAAGAGGGAAGGTAATGCGAGTAGTCAACTCAACTAACTGATAAGCCTAGGCTAGGTTGACTACTCACTTAGGGTATGTCTACACTACCCCGCTAGTTCGAACTACGGGGTAATGTATGCATACCGCACTTGCTAATGAAGCCCGGGATTTGAATTTCCCGGGCTTCATTAGCATAAGCGGGGAGCCGCCATTTTTAAATCCCCGCTGCTTCGAACCCCGTGTAGCGCGGCTACACGGGGCTCGAACTAGGTAGTTCGGACTAGGGTCCTATTCCGAACTACCGTTACTCCTCGTGAAACGAGCCGTTTCACGAGGAGTAACGGTAGTTCGGAATAGGACCCTAGTCCGAACTACCTAGTTCGAGCCCCGTGTAGCCGCGCTACACGGGGTTCGAAGCAGCGGGGATTTAAAAATGGCGGCTCCCCGCTTATGCTAATGAAGCCCGGGAAATTCAAATCCCGGGCTTCATTAGCAAGTGCGGTATGCATACATTACCCTCCTAGTTCGAACTAGGAGGGTAGTGTAGACATACCCCCACATCCCTGTCCCAGACCCTGCACACCCTAACCCAGAGTCTTTTCCCTGAGCCTGTTCTACCACCCGAGTTCCCTCCTAGACCCCATATGCCAACCCAGAGCCCTCTCCTGCACCTTAACTCCCATCCAGACCCTGCACCCCCACCCCAACCTCCTGCCCTGAGCCCACTCCTGCAGTCCAAACCTTTGCCCCAGCCTGGAGTTCTCTCCTACACCCTAAGGGTGTGTCTAAACTACACCCCTCTGCCAACAGAGGGATGTAGATTAGCCACATCGCTACTGCAAATGAAGCAGGGACTTAAATATCCCGCGCTTCATTTGAAAAGAAATGGCTGCCACGGCACTTTGCTGGCAAAAAGAGGCAGACTAGATGGGGATTGGTCGACAAGGAAAGCCTTTTCCGACCGATCCCTTATACCTCGTGCAACCCGTCTAGTCTGCTGCTTTTTGCCGGCAAAGTGCCGCGGCAGCCATTTCTTTTCAAATGAAGCGCGGGATATTTAAATCCCCGCTTAATTTGCAATAGCGATGTGCCTAAGCTACATCCCTCTGTCGGCAGAGGGGTGTAGTTTAGACACACCCTCTATGTCTCATCCACAGCCCCACCACAGAGCCCACACTGCCAGCCAGAGCCCTCATCCTCCCTAACCTTGAGCCCTTTCCCACATTCCAAATCCTTCAGCCTCATTCCCGCCACAGATTGCCCATGTGCAGAATGAAGCTGGGTTTGGGCCAGGATAGGAATGTCCCCGCCATGGCAGGTCTAGGCTACAGCATAGCTGGGACTGGGAGAGGGGTCTGGGTTACCCTGGTAGATGTGGACCATACCAGCCACAGATGGGTTTTCACTGGCTATGACTGGTCTGGCCTGTGGCAGAGTTAGGGCTGGGGTTACGGGTGCTCTTGCCATGACAGGTCCAGATCATAGTAGAATTGGGGTTGGGTGCCCTGGCTGCAGTGGTCACCCTCTCCCTGAACTGTGACAGTTTGGAGACCAGGCTAGATTGTGGCTGCCACCGAAGGTTCCCAGGTGGATTCCCTGAGCTATTGTGTGGTGCTAAATAGGCTGCTTTGTAGCCACACAACTTGCAAGGGGCCTGGGGTTATGACCCCCAGAGGGGATGGGGAGAAGGTAGTGATGACTGGAACACTGCTCTGGGCCAAGGAGTCAAAGTGGGGGTTTGGGGCTGTTGAGGGAAAGTTGGACTAGAATGTGTCCTCTTCTGGACCTGTGCCCATGTCTGGGTTGGTTTTTCCGTCTTGTGGGAGGGAAAGTCTTCCCAAATATGTGCTGCATATTTTGCTGCTGTTGGCCACCATAGTGGCTCCTCTGCACCCCCAGGACCATATGATAGCTCTAAAGTCCTTGGAGAAGTGCATTGTCTGACAAAAAGGACTCTACCATTGAATGGCAGATCCTCTTGTACATTGGGAGTAATGCCTGAATTCTGCAGCCAGCATGGTCATTTCATTGGTACCCCCTCAGGCCACCACCGGCCAAAGTATCTGCAATATCTGGTGCAGACTGTGAAAAAGTCTTGCCCTTCTCACCGTCTTCAGTAATAAATGCCCCAGATTCCTCCCTCGAGATTTCAGGCAGATGTTCTGTGAACTTAGACATAGCTGCCAAGTTCACAAAATCATATTTGGTAGCGAGGAAGAGGAGGTGTAAATCTTCCTACACATCAAGTCCATCTGTTTAGATCTAGTTACGACCAGGCAGTTCAGAGTCAGACCTGAGTAAAAACCTTCAAATCCTTAGACTGGTATGAAGTAGCATTTTTCCAGGCACTTGGTGGTAGGTAGTATAGAAGTCAGCATGCTCCAGAGGGCTCAAGAAGCACGTTGTTAATTGGATAGTGACTCACCCAGGAATAGATGACTGCAGGGTATCCAGAAACTTATGAGTATTCTTCTGCAGGAATTCTGCCTGAATACCCAGGGAAGTGAAAGGTCCTGATATGTCTTGAAATCCTTCCCCCAGTATTGAAGAATAGGATGAGCCAGGTACCACAGAATCTGGTGATGAGGACAAAGCAGCTAACTGTGCCAGATCATGCTCCTGGGCTGATGTGCCTAGACAGGATAAGTCTAGAGGCTCTGCAAGGAGAAGGTTCACCAATGCATGGGCTTGCACTAGATTGATGATCACTGCCACATGCCTGCTTGGTGATCTCCGCTTGGAGCAAGATGAGACTTTGGATTTTTCAGAGGCCTCTGTGGAAGGTGTTGGTGGCCACTATGCCTGAGAAAATTCTGCACCACTCCATGCATGCAGCATTCATATTACCCACAGATTTCTTTGCTTCTCTGCATAAAAAGGACTTTCTGACAGGGAAGCAAAGGAAACCTGCAAGAGTGGTCATGTACCCTTCTCCATCAGCACATTGTTGCAGGTCCTCGGAAAAGCTGGCAGAGAGGTAAGTAACCATGTAGGAGGAGAGCAGAGTCTGGGTCGCCCCTGCTGGTGGCTCCTACCCTGCACATCATTCAATTGCTAGTCCCAGCTGGGCTGGAGGAGGACTGGACTTCCTCTTCCCTGCAAGGAGTGGCTGGGGGCAGTGACTGACCAGCTCCCAGAAACTGCGATTGCTGCAGGAATCCCTGCACTCCTTCCTGTTTCCTGCTTCTCTATTCACTGAACCCTGTGCACCCGGACCTCCTCATACCCAGATCCCTTGCTGAGTCTCAGCCTCCTCACTAGCACCTTAACCTCCCACACTGCCTAGCCTCACCCCCTGCATCTGGAGCCTCCCTGCATTTACATGTTCCTGCTGCACTCCACCTCCTTGCATGTAGCCCCCCATCCCTGTGCCCAGACCATCCCCCGCTGAGCCCTCTCTGCTTGAACCCCCACCCTAAGACACCCCATTTCTGCCCCTAGAACCCCCACGTCGCTGAGCCCCAACCAGCTGCACCTTGATCTGTAACTCATCAAGCGCCAATTCCCCAGCATCCAGAGCCCCATCCACCCACACTTCCCTGCTCAGCTCCATCCTCCCACAGCCAGACTCCCTCCCCCTTCACTGAGCTGCAACCACCTTCACCTAGAGTCCCATTGCCCCAGCACCACGAAACCTCCAACAAGCCCTTGTCCATGCAGATACCTTCCCCCACAGAACCCCCCCATCCCACATCTGGATCCACACCTGGATCCTACTGGGCCTGTCCATAACTATGCGGAGGGGAAAGGCCACGGGGTGTGTCTGGAGCAGGCCCAGTCCTTGCACCGTGTCAGGGTCATATACAGCCTCACTTCTAAGTCTGTGTCCTGAGGAGGAGGGGCTGCAGGTTGATTTCTCGCCACTGTGTAGCCAGCGTCCTGTTTTCTCCACTGCCATGCTGGAGTCTCCACGTTTATTGACAAATAACATTTGCAGAAATTTAAAGTAATGGGGCCTGAGCGCCAGGCCTGGTGCCCACAGTGCTACGTGCATGCACAGCCCTTTGCCCCCACTGTGGGTCAGGTGATGGACAATGGAAGGAGGAAGATCCTGATGTGGATACCAAGGAGTCCTGGGCTTCAGGTGATAAAAGATGGAACCAGGCCTGCAGCTGCAAACAGCCAGTTTGATTCAACCATGGTGCAAAATGAAGAGAGGACAGGTGCTCACAGTAGAAATAGTAATGTATGGCACCAGGTATGTCTCTGCTGGTTCCAGTGCAGGAAGTGGGGTTGACAGAGGTACAGCAGTAACTTCACTAGAGGGCAGTGAGTACCACCACAGTAACGTGAGAGCCGCAGAGGGCAGGGCTGCCAACGTTGGTCCCGGTCATGAGGCGACTTGTGCTGAGCCCAGCCCCACTTTCACTGAGAGACTCAGCTGCTTACCCAGCTGGAGGGGCCATAAATGATTCAGCCCTGGCAAAGTCCTGGACTCTGAGAGAGGTTGGGACAAAAAGGCAGAGGAGGATCGTCCCTACCTGATACACAAATGGTGTGGAAACAGCTAGTGCTGGCGTTGCCCTTGTCAGTACTAAACCCAGTAGACACCCTGGGCTACTACTGGAGTCAACTGTATGTCTCTGCCCTCCCTCCGTGGTGCCATGGAATGGTTGATGGTACTCCTACACCTACATGGAGTGCATGGCTGCTTCTATTTAAAAGAAGAATTTTGTCCTTTTTATGCTGGTGAGTCAAACCATGTTAAAGACTTGACTGCAACATAATTTAAACTATGTGTAAGCTTAGTTTCTTGGAAAAAAGTTTACATGCCACTGCAGGCTGGGACTGTAAAGTCTTACACACATGTATACATAGGGATTATTTCTTTCCCCACTGAATGACAGTCACCTTTGTGTTGAAACAGCTTTTTGTTTATTGTTACAATCATCTTTTGAGAAACTAAAAGGGAAAGGGGAAAAGAAGTCTGGGGGTACGTCTAGACTACCGGGTTTTGTCGACAGAAGTTTTGTCGACAGTATCTGTCGACAAAACTTCTGTCGACAAAGAGCGTCCAGACACATTGAGTTCTGTCGACAAAGCAAGCTGCTTTGTCGACAGAACCCTGTAGTCTAGACGCAACCCTACAGGCAATAACACCTTCTGTCGACAGAACTCTGTCGACAGAAGGTGTTATGCCTCGTAAAATTTTGACAAAACTGCTGAGTTCTGTCAACGTTATGTTGACAAAACTGCTGAGTTCTGTCGACGTTATGTCGACAAAACTCAGCGGTAGTGTAGATGCTGGTATAGTTTTGTCGACAAAAGTCCACTTTTGTCGACAAAACTCAGTAGTCTAGACACACCCTAAGTATAGCTCTTTGAAGAAAAGATCTTAAATATTCAAGCATGTAGATGAGACTGAGTGCTGATTAATAGCTCATAGACAGCTTTTCATTTGTAAGAATGTATTTAGCAAATAAGCCTTTAAGAAAAAATGAGCTGATCAAATACACAAGTTCTGTAATAAGGAAGTTATGTATGGAATATTCCCTTAGAAGCACGGAGTTAAACACTATTTTTAATAAAGGAAAAAAAAGTGATGTTAGAAATTATTCATATAGCCTTGAACCAATGCCAGATTTCCTCATTCTATCAAAAATCTCAAATTTGGTATAAATAAAATTGCTTTAAAATACTTAATAAGCATAAATTAAACATCTATTTTTTCCTTTTTACTCTCGGCCAGTTTGGCTATGAAAGTAACTATTCATCCACAATCACACTATAGTTATGATTCTATTCTAATGATTCTATCAGTCTATTCTTTTCTAATAACTATCAGTCATAAAACTAATATAGCAGTAAAGTTTCAAGGGTCTGCTCTTCTGATGACATATATGTTGCTCCCAATTAAATAACAATTGGAATTACAGGCATGTGGTGATGGTAGGATAGATCATTTCATTATCGACTAATAATCTATAGTGCTCTCGAGTTAAACCCACAGAAGGAAGGAAATTTAATGCTTTGGCAAACCAATGCATTTTACTGCCAGAGCATAGGGTAGAAGGATTCTCACAGCCATGTGAGTCAAGGGCCTAAGTAGGAGTCTAAAGCTTGTTATGAATTAGGTATTTCCTTGCAGTAGCTAGGGAAAGAGCTACTGATATTACCTACGTAACTCTCTCATCAAAATGCACATACCTGAAAAGGTTTGCTAAAACACCAAAGGTATTACTAATCTGGAGGCTGCCATTTTAATAATGACAGCAGGAAATGCAGTTGCTTGATGCCGATTGTTGCGAGAATCACAGGTCCGATGATGCATACCCAAGGGGTGGGGGGGAAGGACAGAACCAGGTGGACCGCTTTAGCAAATAAAAGATATTTATTTATGACAGTGATGAATTTATAGTATTTATTCTAAGATTTTTAATAGACCATGTTAATAATGAATTTACAGTATTTATTATATTTATTCTACGATTTCTAGTTACACGTGTCAGAAATATGGGAAGGGCAAGGGGAATAGTTTCTATTCTAAAAATATCCAGCTACACCAATTAAATAACAGTGATAATTACAAACTCTATGTACTACCCAAAACAACTACAACACTAAGCTTATACAACAAAGAAAATCAAATCATACATACCAACTTACACAGCACACGGAACATTTCAAAGATATCGATTCGGTTGCGAAGGCCTTGGTTACGTCCGAGAGTTGGGGGAGGCGGCTGGTCGGTTGATCAGGCCGGCAGCGCTTTGGAATATACGGGAAGGCACATGCACGGTGGTACGTGTGTTGCGAAGACCTCCTCGAGTGAGCTGTGCGATGGGTATTTATCCCCAAATCTGCACATCGCTTTCCCACGCTTGCATATTAACATATATGGCCCAATGGTCACCAAGTGGGGGTCTGTGTCCCAGGGGTTGGGCCGAAACTGTGCAGATTTCATGCGACCAGGTAAGCCCTGCAGTTCTCATACCAAGGTGACGGGTGGGAGAGTCTGAGGCTATTTTACCCTCTTCGCACCTTCCCTTTTTCTAAAGGCAATGGTATGCAGGAAGGGTGCGGCCGGTTTCTCCCAAGGAGTACTGCAGCCCACTATAGCAAAAGCAGCCTGGCCAAACTTTTTTACTGGGGGGGCAGTTTTTTCTCTAACACCGATCAGGACAGGAAGACCAGGGTAGCAGCTCCCTCAAGACACAAGAGCGTTCTGCAGCTCTTTCCGAGTAAGTTAGGGCTTTGGGATGGTGTGTATAGCTAAATAATTTCTTACGTAAGCTAAAAAGAGAGAGTTCCTTAAAAAGAGCAATAAAACATTTCTATGCAGTTTTTTCTCTAATGCTTCTCACCCCTGAGTGGAAAGAATTTTGTTATATGCACCAGTGTGGAGGTGGTGTGTGACATATCGTCATATTGGTACACATAAGAAAATACATGTGGTGGGAAAGAGGCCAAGGGATTCTGAATGAGGGAGGAGGTTCAGGGCTGGGGCATAAGATTGGGATACAGGAGTATGAGGGCTCTAGCTGGGGATACGGTTTCTAGGGTGGGGCTGGTGTTGAGGGGTTCAGAGCTGGGACAGGGTTGGGGTGTAAGGGCTCTGGCTGGTGGTGCAGTCTCTGAGGTGGACCTAAAGATAAGGAGTTTGGGTGCAGGAGGCGACTTCCAAGCTTGGGGAGGGACTGGAAGTTGGGGTGCAGGAGGGGATACAGGCTCTGGGCCAGAAGTGCAGGTGTGGGCTTTGAGGCACAGGAGAGTGTTCAGCGTTGGGTAGGGCTCAAGATGGGGCAGAGGTTGGGGCTTGGCCATGCGTGGGTGGCTCCCTGTTGGGGACAGCAAGGAGGTGCTCCCCCTGCCAGCTGGAAGGAGCCCCTCCCGACTCATCCCAGCAGTTTCAGGGCTTGGGGAGAGTGATCTCTCCCTGCTGCAGCCTTGAGCCTTTGCGCAGGATGTAGGCTATGTCTAGACTGCAACGCTTATCCGGGATACTGGAGGTATCCTGGAAAAGCACTGCTGCATCCAAGGAATGTGTCCGCTTTGCTGAAAATTTTTTTGGAAAAGTGGATGTGTTTTTTCACCATCGCTATAAACCTCGTTTTACGAGGAAGAAGGGATGTCTTGAAAGAGCAGGTTTGTCCGAAATTTGGCACCGTGTAGATGGGCCAAATTTCGGAAAAGCCTCTTCTGAAAGAAAAGTGGAAAAAGATATGCAAGTTGCGGTTCGCAATTTGTGTATCTTTTTCCGACTTTTCTTTGTAGTGTAGATGTAGCCTCAGTGGGAAGAAGTGCAGCCATGCAGCTTTGTGGGAACTTGGCTCCTATGCCCCCATCAGTCTGACACTGCAGCTGCTTCTTGTTTATTTCACTCATGTGTATGTTAGAGATATGAACGAGTAACCAGGAGGAGGGACCCTGATTAATCGGTTAACTGGTTAAACCTAAGGTTTAACCAGTTAACTGATTAACCTGGATTTTACATCCCTAATTTATATAGATCATGTAGAGCATCGTGAAAGAAAAACATTTTCTTTAGGGATGAGGATTTCATGTTTTTATTTAGGTAAGCAATCTCCCTAAGTTCAGTAGTCTGAATGTTATTTTGTCCACTGTCACAGTTGCCAGTGGATCAGGTGTTTCAGCAATTACTTTTTATGTCATTGCAGTGTTCCTGGAAATGTGTGATGCCGAGTTCAGTTTGGCTAATAGAGTCAGTACCTAAAATGTGACTTATGTATGCATAGCCATCTGTGTAGCAGGATCTCTGGGGTTTGGCTGTGCTTGCCTTGATAGTTGTGAGTGAAGACGAAAATGGAGGGAAGGTCACACCCTAGTCCTAGTGCTTTTTTCCAAGCTTATCTATGGCCATCTCGTGCCACACTGACTCTGTTCTGTGTCTTATGTAGTGAGGCTGAAAGACTTATTGGCAAGGTGGGGGTGGGAACCCTAACTCTCTGGGGCCTCAGGCAGAAGGGCTAAGGATAGCTTCTCCCAGACAGCCTCAGCACCACCCAGCGTGCGCTGCGGGGCTCTGGTGGTGATTAATGGGCTCAGGGCTCCAGTTGCCACTGCTATCAGAATGTGAGGGCTTTGTCTGCAGGTATGGATTTTAGGCTGCAAAGACTCTTGATTAGGGCTGGGGATTAGGGGCTCGGGGTGCAGTTGGTGGCTCCAAATTTGGGGAGGGGCGCTGAGATGTATATTGGTGTTCTGGAATGGACACAGGCTCTGGGCCTGGGGATGAGGCCTTTGGGGTGCAAGATGGTGCTCAGGGTTGGGGAGTGGGTTCAGAGTGGGACAGAAGGTTGAGGCTTGGGTGAGGTGGGGCCCCCATCCTCTGGCTGTGGCAGCTTAGTGCTGGAGTCGGCAGGGAGAGGTACCTCTCACCATCCCTGGCAGCCTCAGGGTTTGGGGGGGGAGAGATTTGTTCTTGCTCCAGCCCTGAGTCCCTGCATGGGGCTTAATGGGAAGCCACGTAGCTTAGAGGGCCCTTAGTCATTGAGAGTATTTACTTCTCCAGAAATGAGCGATTGCCGCACAGTCTAGGTGGCTGAAAAATTCACATCAAAGGCAACAGTGTCATTTGGAGTGGGAGATGTCAGTCATGTATCCTCACTTCTTTTTAATTGGCGTTATAATACTGTCCTTTAATATCATGTAAAGGAAGCCTAGGATACATACCGTGAAAGTGAATGCATACATGTGTGCAGTGGGGAGGCTGTGCTTTTGTTAATCACTGTCCTTTGTGCCGTGGTCATGCTGAGGGGTAGGTGCTAAGTGCTTAATACACCAACGTGTGTGTATATGGCTGACAATCACTCCCTTCAACTGGACTGTAATTTTGTGATTATAAACAGATTACAGGGAAAAATGCTCTGAAGTATTTCAAACATGCGTTACCATTCTGAAGTGCTAAAATAGAGTTCCAACAGCAGCGTGCTTATTTGACATAACTTCAGTTGTCGCATTGCTTGAAAACTTTTGGATACTAACGATGATAAAGCTGGTTTTGTCATTGTCTGCAGCAGCCAAACTGTAATTCCATAAACTGCAGCTGGATCACAAACTTTGAGCTTTATTTTCAATTCTCTTGCACCTCCTTTCATGTCTTCTTCCCTGTCCATCATCTTCTTACCCGTTTCCCAGTGCCGACCCCTCTTGTGGTAGAGGGGCTTCAAAAGGGAACCTGCTTCCTCTGACATGAGCTGTTTGTTCTTTGTAGCTGTAATATTACAAAACATGGAAGCAGAGTTGAGCCCTTGATAACTGCCATTGCATTCAACCTTGCTACCAGTTGATGAGGAAGTAAGATGGGACTGAAGAAAGGGGAAGGAGAGGATTATGGCAATTAAAACCCCAGTATGTTGTGTGCAAACCAAATATCTCAGAATTCAGAGAGCCACTAATAAAATAACATATGGTATTTTAAATCCACATTATGCCTCAGTTTCTGGCTACTGCAGCATTTAAGCTTATATTAATAACTGCAGTGCCATATTTTTGGAGAGAAGTATTGATAAAGTAGAACCTGATTAAGCTATTAATTTTTGTTTTGAGGGCTTTTTCCTTGAATACATTTCACATTAAGATGATAGGATTACAAAGGTTTTTTGCCTGGAATATAGACTATAAGCATTTTGGGGTCTATTAGGATGACTATTGCTATAGGAATTGAAGTGGTTGTTGGCAGATAATGTATATAGTTCGAATCTCTGATCAACTCTTGAGGGTGGAAGGCAGCGAGTGAAAGTTTATATGAGTATTGGCCAGCTCTGAAAGCCTTGTCTACACTAGTATTTCCAGGGGGAAATTCCCATTGCTAGTGCTAATAGTTGGATTGATAGTATAAACTGGCCCCTGATGGTTTTCTAATTACATCTCTTAGATGACATTCTGGTGATGATGCGTGAGCCCTGTCTAAATCTCTTTCCGTCACTGTGTTCGCATCAGTGGGAGACCTAGTGGAAAATGCTAGTGTAAATGCAGTTTGAGGGGTAGTTTGACCAGTGGCTCTTTTATAAACATCCCAGGCTCATTTCAACAGACAGATTCACTGGTTTCCTTCAGTAGAAGCTAAAATGGTTCCAAGCTGCTGCATTTATTGTTTCTGATGGCAACTGCTCCTACTAATTATAGGCTTTATAAGTCAGTAGAGACTTCCTGATAATTTTTAGGAAAACTGTTATGTCTGCAACTGCAGAATAAACAACTTTTCTAAAACACCAACAAGTAAATTATATAAATTGTGGTTGCCATTAAACTAGAAATGAAAGGAGAACCATGATCCTAAAGTTATAAATTTGCCACCAAATTTAAGTTTTTTATTGCTTTTTTTACCGTGTCTATGTGATTTCAGAAGGCTCATGGAGGGAGTAATTTTAGCTCAAGAAATTAGTCTGGATTTTCAAAATCCAGGTGGTTTGCAGAGGTAATAATTATCAAATTTCTGTTTGTAAACTCAATACATTTAATCTAGAGACTGAAAGACAATAAACCATGCCATTTTTACATGACAAATCATGTAGGTCCTACAACAGGTAAAAATATTTGTGGGCAGAGTAATTTCTCACCTTCTGTCATTGTATTGCTGACAGGAAGAGATTGTTTATCTTGAAGGACATGACACTGAGATGGATGAACATATTAATTGGTTTAAGCAAGAATATATGAAAACAGAGAGGAACTGGGAAGAAATTGATAAAAGAATGAACATGACATTAGAAATGCGAAGAAAGATGATCAGTAACAAGACACCTTTAAAAGAGATTCTCCGAGTGTTTCCCTTCTTAAGATGTCCTTATGAGGTAATACTGTGTGTGTCTTTAATAACAGTATTGCACGTTATGATCTAGATACGGGCAAGATGGCACATTTGGGACTGCTTAGTACATGTGTTTAGTAAAGCATCCATTAATACTCAGTTTTGCCACTAACCTACTAGTAAATGCATATTCCTGCCTTGGCACCACTTCAAAATATTCACTAATGAGTACTTTACACATGCCAGGAACTATACTATCACGTGGTATTTTAGATACATTTAACGAAACATTGAATATTCCTCCTCAGAAAGAAATTATTGCTAGTTTATTAGCCATCTTTAGTGTATGCACCCCACAGTTAATTCATTTATTTAAAATACTGAAATAAAATTTTCCTTTTCCTTCAGCTTTTTAGGGAATTCCAGCTTCTTACACAAATGGATGTTTATAAGAAAACAGTTGAAATTTTGGAGGTTTATTCAGAAAACGTATTGACTTTGTACTCCTTGAGAAATAATCCAATTATTGTTATGCTGCGAGAAAATCTGAAACAGCACACAGAGGAAGACATTCTGAAATGTCAGTATAAACTGTCTATGTATTGTTTGTCTGTGATTTGTAGTACATAATTGTCCGGTCTTCTGTTGTTAGACTATCTTCTATTTATCTGTAGAAAACCCACTGTTTCAAACATCTGGAACCAGTTAAAAGTACATGTGGTAAAGAGGAATTACTAAAGAGAATATAAACCTTTTAATGAGGAGAGGGATTATTTATTTTAAATGAGATTTTATTTCTGGGTCTAATAGGAAAAGAAAAAATTAACAATGGGTAAAGGAAGAAATTCTATAAAATAGCTATTGCTAACGTGCAGGAAATGAAATATTTCAGATATAGATTTGTGCTTCTGTATCCTAGGGAATTGGATAATAACCTTAGCATACCATTGGCAAACTAGTAAACGTGGACAATTCTAGAGGCTCCACCTGGAAACCAAATGTGAGAACCTATTGTCTAAAAACGAAATAAATGATCTTGGAAATTACTTTTCTTGAGGTTAAAGTCTGTTCATAGTGAAATATGGAAGGAAGAGTTACTTACTAATAACTAGTTCCAGTATATTGCCTCTGCAGATCCACATGCTTGTACGCAATTGTCATTCTTGAGGACAGATTAGTAAGATTGGCACATTTCAGATTGGAAAAAGAGATGATTCCAGGGGATATGACAGAGGTCTATAAAATTATAGTGGGTGTGGAGAAAGTAAACAAATAAGTAGGTGTTAACCAACTCCTTCTCATAACACAAAAACTAGGTGTCACCCAATAGGCAGCAGGTGTAAAACGAAACGAAGTATTTATTCACATAAAGTAGAGTCAACCTGTGGAACTCTTTGCCAGAGCAGGTTGGGAAGGCCAAAACACTAACAGGGTTCAAAAAAGAATTAGATATATAGTCATGGAATATAGGTCCATCCATAACTATTAGCCAGGATGGGCAGGCCTGGTGTGTGGCCCTAGCCTCTGTTTGCCAGAAGCTGGGAATGAGTGACAGGGAATGGATCGCTTGACAGTTACCTGTTCTGTTCACTCCCAGGAGTCTGGGCTAGAAGAACCTTGGGTTTGACTCATTGTGGCTGTTCTTATGAGCCTTTTGAAAAGCCATAATCTTTGCAGCCATGTGAGAGTGTGCTTGTTCACCCAGAAGTGTTTGTATCTGTTGGTGTAAAAGAGAGCAAGGTCGTGATTGCACTCAGTTCCTTTCCACTGCTTCCCAAAACCTCCATGTAGAACACTGACGAGTATGAGGAGAATGGAAAGTGTGGTTCTGCAGAGGCAAACACTCCACTCATTCTTGGAAGTACCCTTCATTTCTTCCAAAACTGCAGCTCCCTTCTTACAGATGAAACAGCAACTCAAACGTGGAAGCAATGAAGGTCAAATTAAGGGTAATGTTCTGTGGTTGTGCAATACTCCTCAGTAGTAGCTTTGTAAAATCTTGCCTTTTAAAACTAAGCAATTGTGCTTGTATGACTGGTTGTTTCTTGTGATTTTCCAGTTTGAGTGCTCACTGTAGTAGGTCAAACCAAACCAATCACCCTGCAAAACCCCCAGGCGGAAGACATGTTTGAATGCACAGCCTAATTCATGAAAAGCCTTTTGATGGAGATAAGCTTATGGCAGGGATGGTAAACCTGTGGCCCGCAGCTTGCTTTGATCTGGCTTCCTCCCCTCCTCCCCCACAGCAGTGAGAGCCAGCACTGGTTCTCCAGCCATGCAGTCTCCCAGCCTCAACCCGTTCCTTCCCCCCACACCCATTCTGCGTGCTACCACCTGCTCAGACTTTGCAGCCTTGTGGAGCACCACAATGTCTACTAGCCCTGGGCAAGTAAATCCAGCCCTGGATGGGTAGACCTGACCCTTTCTCCTTCCTTGTGAGGCTGGAGCACGAGGGGAGTGCGGTGACTGATTGAGATACAGAAAAGAGAGACACAGTCACAGGCCACAGCTGTGAGAGGGGTTTTTTTGTGCTTCCGTAAGGCAATACAACACATAGGGGAATTCTCTTCAAAAGAAAACTGTCATCTCCAAAACTGGGAGAGTAATCAAGTGTTTGTAGACCAGGCCTAACAACTTAAGGGAGGAATTTTGAGTGGAGATGAAGAGCCACTTTCCCTTTTGTTTACAAAAAAAAATCCTTAAGTAGCATATATCTTAATGCCACACTTTCAGAAAATGCCAACAATTTGTGGTGAGAGAACTGAGCAGGAAAATATTATTTAGAATAGCTAAAATAGAGAATACAAAATATTTTTAAAATGCACTGAAAGGAACAACCCCGCCTTAGCAGTAAGATGGCCTAGATTATTTTAAGGAGGGCTCTTCCTTCATTGACTTCCAGAAAGCATTTGAACTTCAACTATAATCTTAATTTGATCAAAAAGCAGCAACCTGGCATTCTTACTGGATGACATTTAAGATTCTTCCCAAGGTCACTGTCTGGAACTTAAGTATCAGAAAACTGTAGAAACCGGCACATTTGTGACACTGGGAAAAGCAAAACAAACAAAAAGGGAAACTGGCCTTTTAAGTGCTGGGCAGCTCCTCAGACAAGCTTGTGGCACTTACTTGGGGGTGGGGCAAACGGCAGCTAGGAGCAAACATTTAGGCTCTGCCCGCAGCTCCTGGTACTGCCAGCAGGCCAGGCCCCCTGGCTTCCACCTCCACCTTACCAGGCTGCATCCTGTCCCCGTCGCTCCCCTAGCACACCATATCCCTTCCCCCCCCAAGATCACCAGAATTTTTAGGTTACCGGCATGATAACACAGGTTTTACTGTACTTTGGCTTTATGTTGGCTACTTCAGACGGTGAAGTTTACTGTTCAAGGTATGCTGGAATAGTAATCAATAAAAGTAAGTGACATGGTATCAACTACCAATCTTATAATTCACCATTCTTACTTCATACATATCCATCTGCACTTCAAGGATGCTGATAATTAAATATTCAAAATATTTTTATTTTTAATTTAGCACAACTCTTTGCTTTTGACAGATATGAAAATGACTGCCACATGTTTACTTCTGCCAGATGTCTTTGGAGATGATTCCAGTCTGTTTGCTGCTGTGAATGAGGAGGTACAGAAATACAGCCACAGAGGCTAGTTGCACTTGCAAACAAAATTCTGCTCCATTCTCAGCCACATGTATTAAATTTATAATGTCCTTGTTTTAGAAGTACATGGGCCGTTCATTGTTGTCAGATATCTAAGGAAAGGCTACTGACTCCTGAAACAAGTCACTGAGGGTACGGCTACACTTGCTCCCTAGTTTGAACTAGGGATACAAATATAGGCGACTGAAATTGCTAATGAAGCGGGAATTTAAATATCCCACACATCATTAGCATGATCTGTGAAGCGTTACTCCTCAAAAAATGAGGATTAATGTTAGTTCGAATCGAACCAAGGGGTTTGGTTCAAACGTATCCTGGCACGCACTTTCACTTTCAAAACAACTGTTGAGCAGAGTAACGCGCCGGTGAGATCATGCTAATGAAGCCCAGGATCTTTAAATCCCCGCTTCATTAGCAATTTCGGTCGCCTACATTTGCATCCCTAGTCTCAACTAGGGAGCAAGTGTAGACGTAGCTCCAAGGCTTTGTCTACACTGCAGGGTTTTTGCGCAAGAAGCTTTTTGCGGAAGAGATCTTCCACAAAAACTTCGTGTACAAAAGTGCATCCAGCCTCAAAAGCGATGTGCTTTTGTGCAAGAGAACGGCCACACTGTATGGATGCTCTTGCGCAAGAAAGCTCTGATTGCCATTAAAAGAATGGCCCTTTTTGTGCAAGAAACCCCCTGCACAACAGCCACACATGCCTTTTTGCACAAGAGCTGTAGTGCAAAAAGGAGTTATTCCTAGTGGGGAGAGGAGTAACTCTAGTGGCAAAAGCTCTCTGTCCTGTTGATATACTGTTTTGGGGGTGTTTTTTTGTACAAAAACGTGCTTGAGGTGTAGACACTCCGCCGTTTTTGCACAAAAACCTTGTAGAGTAGACATAGCCTTAGGGTGCGTCTAGACTGGCAAGATTTTACGCAAAAACTTGCCAGCTGTCTACACTGGCCGCTTGAATTTGCACAAGAGCACTGATGTTCTAATGTAAGAATTCAGTGCTTCTTGCGCAAATACTTTGATGCTCCTGCTCAGGGATAAGCCCTCTTGCGCAAGAGGGCCAGTGTAGACAGGCACCTTAATTTTTTGCGCAAGAAAGCCTGATGGCTAAAATGGTCATTGGAGCTTTCTTGCGCAAAAGTGCGTCTATTCTGGGCACGGATGCTTTTGCGCAAAAGCATCCGTGCCAGTCTAGACGCTCTTTTGCGGAAATACTTTTAACGGAAAAACTTTTCTGTTAAAAGTATTTCCGCAAAATCATGCCAGTCTAGACACAGCCTTTGGAGTATATCTACATGGCAGGCAGTTATTTTGAAATAAAGTCGAAATACTGTCAAGCTGGAGGACTTCTTACTCTGACACCTGTAACTTTCATTGTATGAGGAGAAAGGGAAGTCGGAGGCAGAGGGCTCTATTTCGAAATAAGCTATGCAATTGACGTAGCTCAATTTGCGTAGCGTATTTCTAGTTAAGCACTACTGCACCCGTAAGCCCAGATCCTTAAAATGTTTAGGCATTTAACTCCCACTGATTCCAATGGGAGTTAAGTTCTTGTTGGATCTGGCTCTCAGCCTCAGTGTTTGTCTGTTAACAGTGGCATTTATGCCATTCTAAGCTCTCAAATAACTGTTTTATCAACTAAGTTCACAGCATTGTTTCAAGCACTATTAATGCTCTTGACCTTTATCCAAGTTACACTACAGCTCACCCAAGTGACATTTGACTTTTTTTTTTTTCCAGGTTAAAGTGTTAACACCGGTCTTGGAAGTAAAAAATCCGTTCAGTGTTAATACATGTGAGTTTGCTTTGTATGTAGAAAAAGAGAAACTGGCCCAGTTGGATGATTGTACTATGGCTCTAGCTGCTCTGTTGGCTGCATTTCACGTGTTTGGTATCCAGTGTCCAAGAAGGATCCACAACACATTTAACTTTCTAGAATCACTGATTTTGGAGATGAAAAGTCCACAATCCCTCCCAAAGAAAGTAAAGAGAGAATCGGAAGAACTTGCATGTCTGAACATTCAGTGACATCAGAAACACTAGTCTCAGGGGGAATGTCTTTTGGAGCAGTTGACTCTTTGTGAGAAGAAATCCTTTGTTGTGAAGATAAAAGTTGGTGTAATTCTTTCCAGTGGAATTGTATTAATATTTATAACTCAACTATGGTTTTTTATTGTACTGGCTTTTCTAGTTTTTAAAACATGAGCATTTTCATTATTTTCAATGGAAATTCTAGAGCAACTTTAGTCTTACTTAATTTTATAAATTAGATGCACTTGTGGAAGAGTTTGTTTTTTCCAAAAGAGCTTTTTATTCCTCTTGGAACAAGTTTTGGCTAAGTCAAAGGTAAGAAACATACTTTGATTTAATTTAGTAAACATTTTGCTGCCTCTGCTGTTATCCCAGAATTGGGAAGTATAGATCAACTATTACAAAAATTACAGTTAAACCGTTCAGATGTTAATACATTTTAAGAACTTCCAACTCCCTTCATTAGCTGCTAAAACCAACCAAACATACATCAGTAGCAGTTTTAAGAACAAACCAAACTCCAATCACTTTTTTGGCTGTACATCCACGATGGGCCCAGATGGAAAGCGCTTCTACCATCTTTTGACACCCTTTACAGTTCAAGCTGGAAAATTACACAAACAATGCACTAGTGGTTACGTTTACTCACTTGGAGAAAAACGTTAGACCTGATGGAATTCATGTTGTTCCTTTAAAAAGAAGCAACAAAATTATGTTCTTTTCGAACCACTTTTTCATTCATGAGCCATTTGCAACACTTAAAGGTGGCAAAAATTCACATTCATTTTGGTCTGGGCAGATTCTGACCATGTCTTTTACCCACCACTCTTTGTGGAACAACATGGCTGTGTCTAGACTGCATCCCTTTTCCGTAAAAGGGATGCAAATTAGACATATCGCAATTGCAAATGAAGCGGGGATTTAAATCCCCCCCGCTTCATTAGCATAGAAATGGCTGCCGCTTTTTTCCCGTTCGGAGTTTTGCCGGAAAAAAGCACCAGTCTATAGATGCGGATCTTTCGGAAAATAAAGCCTTTTCCAAAAGATCCCTTATTTTAAGAGGGATAAGGTATCTTTCAGAAAAGGCTTTATTTTCCGAAAGATCTGCGTCTAGACTGGTGCTTCTTTCCAGCAAAACTTGGAACCAGAAAAAAGCGGCAGCCATTTTTATGCTAATGAAGCAGGGGGGATTTAAATCCCCACTTCATTTGCAATTGCGATATGTCTAATTTGCATCCCTTTTACGGAAAAGGGATGCAGTCTAGACACAGCCATGGCTATCATGAGACTCTAACCTGTGACAGTAAGACTGTGCCATCTCACCTGCAGAGAGAAACATTTTTATATTGACATAGAAATCTGGAAAACATACTGTAAAATTTTGAATTTTTTTTTAAAAAACAAAACAATTAGAAAAAGTTTGGGTTCTGATGCTCTGAGATTTAATTCACAGTTAATGCAGTAGCAACTCAGAATTAAGCTGGCATTTTGTTAACAAGAGGAGTTACTCAAATTGTTAAGTAAAAGTCTGCTTTAGCATACTTTTAAAACACAGCATTTAACTACTTTCTCTTTTTCTGAAATGCCTTTTCATTGAAATTTTAAAATGATCAAACACAGAAATGACAAAAATAAGATTCCCCAATCCTCCCAAAATATTTGTTAAAAGATAACCCCTAAAAAACTTTTTTTAAAAGCAAAAACATTAAAGGTTTGAGAGAAAATGCAAATCCAACAAGCTAAAAACATTTCAAATTTTCAAAACAAACTTCAAAAACAATTTATCCTATCCCAAAATGCCGGTTTCTACTTATTTATTAACACTTTAGTTGCCAAACACTGTTTTAAACAATGTTAAACAAGATTCAGAATTTAGTACAGAGTCTGCTTAATACCATTGCACAAACACCATTAAAAGCCTTTTAACCTTTTATTAAAGATAAAGAAAAGGAGAAAAAAACCCATTTGTTATGTATTGAATAAGGCTTTGATTTTAGCATTCACACTGTCATATAGAACAGTTCAGTTGTGAGTATTAAGTAAATGAACATAAGCTTCTCCAATTCAAATTTTATTTTGTATTGTTGATACAAGAAGACTGAAGTTCAAGAGTACAAATTTTGAACAAAATGTAAAAATATTATTTATGCAATGCTATGGAAGGAGACTAATAGAGCAGTGCAACTTACTTCAGACTGACACTGTTTTGCTTGGAATTGTGGCAGGTACCAGTAACTTAACTGGTCTGCAAGTGGCACAAGGAGCTCTTGTAAAACTTTAAGGACTTCCACCCCCCAAAAAGAGAAATTAGGAAAAATGACAGGAAGATTTTCCCAGACTTGTATGTGATAGAAATGTTCTGTTTGTTTTGAATGAAAAAGCTGAACATTTCCCCCCATCCAAGACTGGGAATAAGAGATTGCATGGGGATAACTGTGCTGACAAGTCAGCCCTCTTCCTGTGAAGAAAATTCTCACCAGGAATGTTCCAGGTCAGTTCTTAATGTATAGGTAGGTAGGCCTTCTCTACCTTAAAGTGCATCTGTTCTATATTGTGAATTATATACTGAGTGCAACACCTTACCTGCCAAATGCTTGTAACAATCCTTCAAGGAAGAATAGTCTCTTTCCAAAATGCCTGCTGTAGGACACCTTAGTCCTGCTAATGAACTGGTGAAATCCATAGTGAGGACCACACTCCTTTTGAATATCTCCTTTCTTCCTCACTATAATTCCCCTTACCTGCAAAGCTTTTTCTTGAATCATGGTGACTTTCAAGAAGCTTATGAGCATGAAACCTATATGGAGGTCCCAGTCTCAGTATTTCACTCTTTTCCATTATTGCAATAGATCAGCTTGTACAGATTTAGAAAATGGCTCTCCTTTTTGTTTATATTCTTACTTCAATATACACATGTTCCTTCATGTGCTGTAACATAGTGGACTCCCTAGGGGAGTGCCATGGTGCAGCATGACCAAAGAAGTTCTGTGGAAGTTAAGCTTTATTTTTCAGTTGCAGCCATCTCTATATTGGTCTTTTGGTAAGTTACACTAAAGATGCTGGTGGGGGAAAAAAAAAAGAAAACCTCACCCAACTTTTTTGTATTGTGCCAACGTAAAAACATTCAGTTATCAAAAAAAGCTAATTTCAACCCCAAATGTTTTCTTTTGTTACTAGCAAGTTGACAATTTAATAAATTGTAAAGTTATACAGTGTAGCAAAATGTTATTTATGTAGCATAAATCCTTGCATTTTAAACTATGGTACAAAATTAAAATTAACCTTAACAGTCTCAACTGGCTACTTGTAGCCTAATTTTTGGCTAAACAATTTTGTTTTGATAATATATAGCAGGCTATTGAAAAAGAAAATGGATATGTGAAATATAACTCATGAATTCTTAGATCATATTTAACATTTTCCTAGTTTTAATATAGGATAAATAATTAGTGAAGGTTTTCTTGATGCCTGGATAAAGTTAGAAATAATAACAGTTCAGGAAAGAATTAGTGCCATAAGTATGGCAAATAAGACTAGCTGATGCAGTTTTTATACAGTATCTTGTTAAAAGCTCTCACACATTCCAGAAGGTGTACTGGCTCTCAGAGTATAAATAGTCCACCAGTGCTGGCTTATTTTTCTTCATTTCTTAGAGTTCTTACTTGACAATTCTAGCAAGTCTTTGTGCTTTGAATAAAACATGAGTTCCAGTGGAGAAAACTGGCTTCTAAACAATTTCCATTAAACTCAAAGTTCATTGTGAGAGTTTTTCTCTGCAGCTTTGAACATCAGAATGGAATTGAAGATTTTTAAGGCCGGTCCCAGTTTAATGCTCATTATCTTGACTATGTCTGCTTGGGTCATTAATAGAAATGCTTCTCCATCAATTTGCTTTAAAACAAAACACACCAAGAAAACTAAGTGTTAGGCTATGGTAGTTTAAATATATAAAGATAATATATATATAAACTGAAATCCCCAGTAAGCCAATTAAAATTTCAGAAATGGACGCGTGAATTCAAGATCCAGGGGATTTCTGGTTCAAAATCCCTATATGTAAATCTGAGTTTGTTTTGGTTTAGATCCAAAGCTATTTCCTGTTTCTATTTGAAAAATATTCTGTCCTCTGAATCTGGATTTCAGCCTAGCCACATATTTGCATCTACCTCCCAGCTATTCATTGCTTTCAGCCTCCAGAGAAAGGTTCCCTGATTTAACTCCCACCCCCCCACAAATAATCTAAGACCCCTTTTCTAGCAGCTCTTTTCTTCTCCATTTCAGCAGATCTGATTCCAGGGAGCAAAAGGTGAGAGATAAACAAGGATACATTTTTTTTAACAGAATTAAATAATGGATACTTTTCTCCAAATATTGTAACTTTACAATGGTGAATGTTATGGGAATATTAACAGTAGAAGACAGTGCAAATATGAATACTAAAAGCTGAATTTTCAGCTCATCTATAACAGACCTCTAGTTTTTGTGCCAATCTTGGGGCAAACAGCTGAGGGCACGTCTACACAGCAGGGTACAACTCAAAATAGGCTACGCAACTTCAGCTACTCTGATCGCGTAGCTTATGTTGAAAAAGCTTATTTTGACTTTTGCTGCTATCTACACAGCAGTTACTTCAAAATAGAGCACTCTTCCCCTGACTTCCCTTACTCATACAATGAGGTTTAGAGAAGTCAGAGTAAGAAGCCTGTTATTTCAAAATAACGGGTTTGCTGTGTAGATGGGAATAACTGACGTTACAGACATAGCCCGAGTGACTTTAGATCACAAAACCATCAAGACAGTGTGGCACTATCTGACATATTTATCTGAGCTACAGTGTCAGCTGCACCTCTGCAGGACTAGAGAGCCTTTCTAGGCTCTCAGCCCTGGTCTACACTAGGGAGTTATTTCAAAATAATCCTCCTTATTTTGAAACAGTAAGTGAAGCATCCACATTACCAAAACTGATATTTCAAAAGAAGGGGCTAGTTATTCTGCAATCTGTACTCCTGCTTTCCCCAGGGAATAGCTTATTTTGAAATAATTTCCTAATGCAGGCATGTCCTTGGAGAGCACCCCCTAAGATTTCAGGCCTGAAGCTGTTACTTATCCTGAAGCAGAATTTCACAATTCTCCCATGTCTAGGCTGAGCTCTGGGCATCAACTGTGCCCGACCATCAGGTGCACCTATGGTTCTTCCCTGCAGAAATCTGTGATAAGTGGTGAATAGAGTGAACAATCAGATGTCTTAAACGGAAGTATTTTTAACAGTAGGAACAAAGGCTTAGATCAACAAATGGACTTGGGCATAGAAACGCTGATCATCACAACACCTAACTTCTAGGAGCCTAGAAAAATCGAAGGAACAACTCTGAGATTCACAAAGCTTGAATTAAGTGCCTTTGCATTCGATCCACGAAGCCAGTGTGGTAGGCATCAAGGGATGCAGCTATGAGGGGTATGCCCTACCCCAGTGTTTCTTAAACTATCTTCCATGGAACACCGGTGTTCCGTGAACAACTTGCAGATGGGCCGTGACTTCTTCTTTGTTTTTGTCTGACAATTTTATTTAAAAGAAAATTTAAGAAACACTTCCCTAACCTCTTCCCTTCAGACATAGAGGCCTATGCAGCCTAGTCTTGGGGTCCAGCAATTGGAGGGCGGTTCAATGCAGCAGGTGTGTTCAGAGGCCTCCTAACTCCACACACAACATACCAAGGGAGGGGGAGCTTAGGCAGGGGCTAGGCATCTGGAAGAGTAGCCCTAAAGAGGCAGCAGTGTGCATGCCCAGGGGCAGACACATAGATGACGAGGGAAATTTTACTGAGTGAATTTAGGTATCTATAGAATTTAGTGGCAGCTGAGCAAGAGTTTTGTGGACTGCAGTGGAGCCTCAAAACAGGAAGCAGTCACCTAAGTACCTTTGTGGAACCAGGCTAAAGCATTTAGAGAAAAAGAATTTTAAATCAACAAAGGGTTGGATTCAGAAAGGAGACTTGAGGATCTAAGTTTAGACTTAGGTTCATAAAACCCCTGCTCCATTGCCATCGAATCCTTCAGTCACCTAAACTCCCTAAGAGCTTAGGTTTCCACTGGTAAAGTCCCCAAGGTATCTAAACTAGCAGTGGCACACAGTCTCTTCAAACTTGGTACTACCATGCAGCCTGGAATAGTGCCTACACATCACTGGGATTCACAGATGTAGGCAGTACTCCCCCACCTCAATGGCAAGGCCTGATACATGCCCACCTCAAAGCACGGCTACCAGATCAGATCCTACACAAAGCACAGCTTGTGATGATGGTGCAATCGCCTCTTACTCAATGAACCAGTGACTTAAAAAGCATATTCCCAAATCTTCAAGTCTGCTCTCAGGCAAAATTTTCATTGATCATCCTGGAAGTCTGGCCTGAAGAACAGTTGGAACAATTTACCCAGGACTGTGGTAGATTCTCTATCACTAGTCATTTTTAAATCAAGATCGGATGTTTTTCTATTTTGGGGCAGTTCTGTGGCCTTTACTATGCAAGAGATCAGACTAGATGATAACAATAATCCCTTTTGGCCTTGGAATCTGTGACAGAACATAACAAATTAAGTGTCTAATTACACCATAGATAAAAGCCATACTCTGTCAATGCAGAACTCAAGCCCATTTCAGATTGCAGGAAAATACAGAAACGTAACCCATTTCAAACCTTGTATTTATCATGCTCACCTCATCTTTGAAGACCTTGCCATGTTCTTCACATCCTGGTAAACTCCGTATGAATTCAGACACCTGCCAGCAAATCATACCAACAACTTTTTTAATGATTTGAGCTTTCTCTCAACACACTTGCCCCAAATGCAGATAAATAGCAGACACATTGCTCATCGGCCAGAGAAAAGATCTTTACACACTTCAGTACTGCTGCTTTATTTACTTGTCATGAAGTGAATTTAGGGCTCCGATAGCTGTGCTGTTGAAGCATTGCACGAAGGTGCACTTCCCACTGAATGAGCTAGTACCAAGAGAAGCAGAATGCTGTGGCTGTTACTGAATGTATGAGGGAAGTCCTTCTGAAGTAAACCTACCTCATCTGTACTCCATTTGGAAACTTTACTGGCAGGAATTCCAGCCACGCTTGGAAGGAGCTTGCTCTGCTGTTCCCAGCGCAAGGGTAGGCATGGGATTTGGAACTTGGAAGACAAGAAAACAGGCTGAAGAAGAGGCTTCTGGCAGTTGGGTTCTTCTATGTCTATAAAAGATACAAAGAAGAATGAAACCCCTCAATGAATAACAAGATCAGTCTTGATAAAATACCCTCTACTGACACACGTGCCTCCACACAAAAAATGGTTCTGCTTTACTGCACTGCTGTAGTGGTTACTGTTCTACAATCCCCCTAGTGTGGACACCTATCAGCACAAGTATTGCTCTGTGCAGATATATCTATTCCTGAATAGGAAGGGGAACAAACTATACTGCTATACAACACCTTTGTACCGATATAGCTGCATCCACAATAGTGTTGCATCAATATAATCACTTAAACCTCTGTATGTCCCTAATTCAGGAACACCCGTGCCATGGAGGAAGAAGTGGCTGTGCACTGTTGCTCCCCTTCTGCCCTTTTTCCATCATGTTCCAAAACTAAGACTCATTCCAAAATTTCAATGTGGACAGTTATAAGCTACTGAAGACAGGCTTTTAATAGGAAGTTTTTAACTGTCAAACTTTTAACTGTTCCAAGCTGAACGTCTATCATCTGCTGAGCTGTTTCAGAAAGTTTCAGCAAAAACACTTCAGCTGTTCCTAAAACAGAGGAGAAGGCAATAAAGATAGTTTTGCTAATGCTATTCTTTTCCCTGACCGTGCTCCAGTGGTTCCAAGTTTTGGAGCTGGAATCTGAGATTTGGTAGGGGGGAGTGTTAAAGTTAGGTGTCTTTTGCTGTCTCCATGAAAATACACCCCTATTTTACGGAGTTATAAAGCTCTTCAAATCATCATTTGCACAAGCTCAGTAAAGTTTGTAGATTCTTGCTGCCAAAAATCTCTGATTGCTTCCTCTATACTGAGCAGTAGAGCTGATAGAAACTTTTCTGTCCGCTGTTCCTGACAGAAAATGTTTTTCTTCTTTTGTGTGTTGAAAACTATTATTGATTGTAAAATGCTGACCCTGTGCCTCATCAGAGTTGTAGTTCAGATGCTTTCTATTCTCTATGGGCTGGGCTGCCCCACAGGACTTCAATGTACCACAGGTATGGACTGCCAGGATGTGTTGTCTCTCCTAACCCAGAAACTGGGACATCCTTAATTGTGGCACAATCTAACATGTTGCTTAGCATTGCAACCTTACAGTTTTTCAGGTAACTTTGTGTGTTTGTGTATATATATGTAGGCACATGCATATTTGGAATAAGATAGCAATACATAACTCTTCACAGATCCTTAGAAAAACTAGATCCCATCCCTGCAAAGTTTATAGTTTAATGCAGGCAGAGAAAAACACACATGAATTACGTTTGTTTTGTTAGAGGTTGCATTTTACTGGGAGTGGCCCACAGATTTGCTGCTGTTTTAGTTCTTATTTTCAAACTCCCTTACCAATGTCTAAATTTCAGATGTACACACCATAAAGACTGAAGATGTCCTGATTGCCATAGCCTTCTCTCCTAATCCCCTGGCACAGGGGTTCCCAAACTTTTTGACACAGGGACCAGTAAATCCATTCACCAACTTTTGGAGGACCGGTAATGTTCATTTGTATATTCATTAATCAAATGATAAATATTCAAATAAGTTGTTTCTGGTCCTCCCAAAACCCCCAGTGCCAGCTTTAGCAAAGCTTTTGATATGGCCACCCACAATATTCTTGCCAGCAAGTTAAGGAATATGGATTGGATAAATGGACTGTAAGACAGACAGAAAGCTGGTTAGACCAGTGTTTCCCAAATATTTTACTTTAGTTGGATCCTTTTTTTTTCAGTACTGCTTTTTGCAGCCCAAAAATATAAACACATAAAAAACAAACTGAGAAAATACCAGACATATAACATAAAAAGATCTGTATATGGCTGGGTCAGTCCCACTCCCCGCAGGCCGATTCATTCCTCCCAGCTGCGCCTCTGGCCAGCCCCACTTCCCCCAACTCCCTCCCAGGCAGCCAGTTCTCCCCTGCTTCTCCTCCCAATCTCCCTTGGCCAGCCCCGCTGCCCACGGCCAGCCCTCCTTCCAGCGGCCACTTGCCTCCCCGTCCTCCCAATCTTCCCCAGCAAGCTCCCTGCCCCCAACCTTGCACCCCCCGGCAGTCCTGCTTCCACCGGCCTCCCAGTCTCCCCAGCCTGCCCCAATTCCTCCGTCCAGTGTTGCTTCCAGTGGCCAGCTCTCCCCTCCTCCTCACCCCAGAATCCCCTGGCACCTGCACTTTCCCTTAGCCCTGCACCGTCCTGGTGCCTCCCCCTTCCCTCACTATTCCTGCCCCCTTTGCCCTCTTTTTCCCTAATACCCACTCCTTCACCACTCTCTGCCCCATTCCCCTCCTGCCCCTCTGTGCCCTCACACATGACTTGCTCCATCCTGGCCTTCCTCATGCCCACCCCCTTCTTTCAAGCCTTCTCCCAGCACCTCCCCCTCCAGCCGCCAATGCCCTTCCCCTCTCCTCTCCTCTCCCAGCATCACCCTTTCTCCCCTCCCACTGACACCTCCCCCCCTGCCCTTTCCCTCATTGTCTGCACTTGGCTCCCTGGCATTTGTCTCTCTCTCCTGCACCCTGTCCCTTGGTGCCTTCCCCTCCCATCGCGCCGCCGCCCAAGCCCGTTCCCTACCTTCTGCCTTCCACACTGCGGGGCCAGAGGCCGCACTCAGGCCCCGGAGGCCGAACTCGGAGCCAGAGTGGCCTCGCCACGTGCCTCCAAAGAGTTTTAAAATCCCGGGCCGTGACATCATGTCATGCCCAGGCGTCCTCCCCACCCACGTGCAATGCCGCACACGGGCAGCAGCAGGCGAGGTGAGGTGAGGAGGAGCCACGCACGGCGGGGATGCTCTGGGGGCGGGGTGGGAGGACACGCGGGGGGAGGTCCTGGGCCTGCTCCAGGCAGAGCTGGGGGAGAGACCCAGCTCCACATATTGGTGGAGCAGGCCCCTGGCTCTGTAACTCGCTGGCACTTCCGGGTTCAGGGCCCGAATTGGCCTAAGCCTAAGTCATGCTGAAGCCTGGTATTTTCTTCCTGTGGCCTGGTAGCGGGCCGTGGCCCATAGTTTGGGAAACGCTGCCCTGGCATATAAACTAAACTAGATAGGACTCCCTTGCACCCAGACTCTGTGGGCCATACTTACAAGTGACAGTCAGTGTAAATCCAGTTAAAGTAGAATTAGTCTACACAGCATTGGAACCCTATCTGAAGGTGTGAATTGGCAACCAACAGTTACTTTGGTGCCATTTACCACAAAGAGAAGCCCTAAATCTAAGGGAGTCAGAAGTGCAGTAACATGCACTTTGAAGATGTAAATCCCAACGTTCAAGGTGCACGTTCCCTTTCTTAGATAGACTCACCTCTGAATTATGATCAGTGTCTTGTTTCAATAATATACCTTCTGCTTTTATTCACTATTTTTTTACAAGCTTGCCATTTAAGTTGGTAAGAATTTGTCTTGTAAGGGATTGTTCAAAGCTGACAAATTTGGGGAAAGAAAAAGAAAGATTCACACACTTTAGCCAGGTGATTTGGTAATCTGTCCTCCAACTAAGTGACTAAGATGAATCAAAAATAGAGAAATGAAAATCTAGAACAAGTGGTTTCAGCTGCTGCACTGTTCTCCAAGTTGCTTAGTTTGCTAGCCTTTGCTTTTGTCACCTCCATTCCCTGGCTGCTGGTAGGATTCCAGTTGTTGTTTCCCAGCCCCCTGCTGCCTAGGTCCATGGAACATGTGATGCAAGGAGCATGTAGTGTAATCAAATCAACTGCCTCTCGTGGGAAAAGCTGGAGAAAAAGAGGTTGCTATCGGCAAGTGTCAGCATGGCAGAGTAGAGAAAACAAACATATCAGGGTATGTTGCAGCAAAATGGTGAATTCCACAACATCTTGGGAAAATGCCAAATTACACAGCCACAGATTAGCAAAGCCCACTGAAGTCTGGTTGAGATGAATGGTGTAGGTCACATCTTTCAGAACTACTGTTTCATGATTTCTGCAGAAGCAAAGCAGGCAGATGGCATTCAATCACTTTGCTCTGCAACCAGAGGGTTTAAATAATAATAGCACAATTCCATGGGACTCTAGTTTTGTTACTAATGAGTTTTCAGCTTCTGTGTCAGCACAAACTCAGATACCCATGTTACACCATCACAAAATGTCATAGTACTCAAATACCACTTCCTATCTGGGCATTTGATGACGAACAGATTAAGTAATTAAATATAAACGTCCCCACTTTACAAATTAAGTTCTGGAAGAAAATGTTTCAATTTTTAAACGACTTTCTAGTTTGCATTGTTTTTATAATATACAATTTAAAAGTCAAAATTAAAACAAAACATCTAATATGACAAAGGTTTTTGTTTTTCCAGTATTTTACTTCACAAAGCATTTTAAACTTTTTGGCGTCTGGACCACTTAAGAACAAAATCAAATTGTGAAATCTCAAAATCTTTTTGCAAAACAGAACTTTTTGTTTTGCAGCTCTAGTAGCATGTAGGTTACTCTGGCAAAGTCTACGTAGCAAACAAAAACCCATGTCTGGCCTGTGCCACTGACTTGCAGTTGTGGGGGCCAGCCTGCCAGGTTGTTTCATTGCTTTGCAGACTTATGAATTCAGGCCACAACAAAATCCTAAAAGTGAAGGAGCTACACTTTTGAAGATATGAACAAGTAAAAGTGCTTCAGTCCAACAAACAAGAGCAAGAAATAAGCATAAGTGAAAAGAGGTTATCGTGGAAGAAGTTATCATGGAGCATAAATGTACTTTTGATGTTTTAAGCTTATATTTAAAACTCAGGCTTGTGCCACTAACACATTTAATGACATTTTTAAAGGGTCTTAATTAGTTAGAAAATAAATTCAGACCCTGTCAAGCCCTCGCTTTGCTAAAAATAACCAAGGACTCAGAAAAAGAACAGTACTATGGGTTCTGTCTTGTGCTCTGCCAATTAGTCTAACAATAATTAATTACCAAACCACCTTCAGTTAAGAGCTTGATTTGGAATTTAAGCATTAATTAGCATGGAGCTGCTAATGCAAACACATTAAGGGCAAGAGCCTCATTGCTGTGCTAGCTTTTTTGCACTGATCTAAAATCCCCAAAACTAACCTCTCAGAAGGATTTATCTGCACAGGCACTATGGCAAATTGCCATAAAGCTTCCCATCCAACCACTTACGATTGCAAGCCCTGAAGCAGGGGGCATGCCAGGTGATAGGTTTCAGCATCAGTGCTGTAGAGATTCTGTATACTGTGGCAGCCCAGAAGGAACCCCACAGGGCTGCTAAAATTTAGCTACATCTGTAGGACTGTCTGTGTTAAGGCACAAGCCCTGGAGCAGTCCATGGGTCAGTGGAGCGCAAAGTGGCTTAATGCCAACGAGGCTCTTCCTCCACAGCCCAGGCTGCAAGTCCTTTACTGTGTTTCTAAGGGCGTAACAGAGAATCTCTCACTATGAACGTCATAATTCAGAAATCACTTGTAGAGTATCTCATCTTTCTAAAATGGAGTAGACATGATTTTGTATTTATTTAGGCTGACTGAAAAGGCATCCCATCATTTTACAAGGTAAAGCTGACCCTTGCAATTTCACACTAACAGCTGATTTCCACGTGTGATGTGGAGTGAATGATACTGTCGTCCTGCAAATCCATGCCTTCTTCTATATTTTATGTTAATTTAACATTTAGACCCCAATGGATACGATGGGCCTGACTCTTCTGACTTCTACCACAGTAAATCAGTAACTTTGCTGAAGTAAATCGGATTGCAGCAGTGTAAAGCAACTAAGGACCATGACTTGGATTTTCAAAGGAGCATAACTGGTTTTGGGGCCAAACTTCAATTGAAAAGCCAATGGGAGCTAGAGGGACTTAAGGAATTGGGCACCTGAGGCTGTGTGGGCAACCTCAACTTTGGTAAACTGATTCTGAAGTGCTTCCCTTTGCATCCTTAATATTCTTTCAGTACAGGCAGTCCCTGGGTTACGCGGATCCGACTTATGTCGGATCTGTACTTATGAACGGGGCTTTTCTCGCCCCGGAGGACGCGGGCGGCGGGACCGCCCAGACGCGCCTCGGTCCCGCCGCCCGCGTCCTCCGGGGCAAGAAAAGCTGCTCCGCGTCTCCCTGGTCTGCTGGGGGCGGGAGGCGCAGCTAGTGTGCCCCCCCAGCAGACCAGGCTTTTCTCGCGGACACCTGGGGCAGAGCAGCTGGGGCGCTGCCGGTTGGTCCCGCAGCGCCGCTCCTCGGCGCTACTGGACCATCCCAGCAGCACCCCAGCTGCTCTGCCCCAAGCGTCCCCAAGTCAGCCGCTGCTGAAACTGACCAGCGGCTGACTACAGGAAGCCCGAGGCAGAGTTTCACTGCCCCGGGCTTCCTGGAATCAGCCGCTGATCAGTTTCAGCAGCAGCTGACTTGGGGCACCTGGGTTAGAGCAGCTGGGGTGCTGCTGGGTTGGTCCCCACAGCACCGAGGTGCGGCGCTGCGGGGACCTACCCGGCAGCGCCCCAGCTGCTCTGTCGCAGGCGTCCAGATTCAGCTGCTGTTGAAACTGATCAGCGGCTGATTCCAGGAAGCCCGGGGCAGCGAAACTCTGCCTCGGGCTTCCTGTAGTCAGCCGCTGGTCAGTTTCAGCAGCGGCTGAATCTGGACGCCAGTTCCGACTTACGTACAAATTCAACTTCAGAACAAACCTATAGTCCCTATCTTGTACGTAACCCGGGGACTGCCTGTATAGTGTTTTGGTGAAGTATTTATATTTTACTCTTTTACAATTTAGCATGGGCAATCAGCTATTTGAAAACTCAGTGGAAAAAAATAATCTTAAAATGAGACCTTGTACACTGGTATTCAATTCAGAGCTCATTTTTACAGCTGTGATATAAGTACTAGGCACAATCTTCCCTGATAACAAAAGATAAAAACTACAGGTGTCAAATCTGCTTGGGGGTTTAAGAGGGCACAACTCACTTGAAGTCAATGGAATTGTTTCCTCTTATATCAACAATGAATTTGGCCTACAAATTGAATCACAAAATAGCACACAAATCATTTGGCTTTTATATTGCAAATCTCAGTGCCAGACATAGAATTTCTGCTCAGTTACCTCTAGTTTCATTTAAAGTTGACAACTCATTTTCTGTCTCCTCTTCTTCACACTCTTCCTTCTTAGCAGAGTCCTTAGCTTGCTGCCCTCCTCTGAGGAAAAAAAGTATTCAGTTTTTATTAACTTTACTTACACAAAGAACACTATATCGTAATAGTAAAACGCATTAAAATATTTTGAAGGATTTATACATCCATTAATTCAGATGTGTAATTGTTTCTATTGGCCAAATTCCTATTGCACCACCTCCAAAACAAAGAAGTGTGTCTTAATGACAAACAGATGATACCCTTTGTCTTACCATGGGCCTTGTCTACACAACAAATACTTTCACTGGTTTAGCAATATTGGCAAGAACCCCCTAATTTAGACATAGCTTATGTGAACACAAAGGGTATGTCTAGGCTACATGGCTCCGTCGACAGAGCCATGTAGATGAGGTTTCTAGACATAGGGAAATGAAGCAGCGATTTAAATAATCGCTGCTTCATTTGCATCAAAATGGCTGCTGCGCTGTGCAGCGGCACAGCATGGTAGTCTGGACGCTCCGTGGTTGACAAGGGAAGCCCTTGTCGACTGCCCCGTTGTGCCTCGTGGAATGAGGTTTACCAGGGTGGTCAATAAGGACTTCCCTTGTCGACCATGGAGCGTCCAGAGTACCGCGCTGTGCCGCCAAACAGCTGATCAGCACAGCATGGCAGCCATTTTGATGTAAATGAAGTGACGATTATTTAAATCTTCGCTACATTTCCCTTTTTCGAGTACACTAATCTACATGGCTCCATTGACGGAGCTATGTAGTTTAGATGTACCCAAAAGGAGCGTTTCTGCTAGCACAAAATTCAACCTCTTTGAATCGTGATCGCGATCGCTAGGCTTACGGAAACATCCTTATACTGATGTAGCTGTGTATACATTAGGGTTTTTACCAGTATAGAGTGTATGAATATTTTTCCACACACCACTGACTGATATACTCCTATGATGACAAAACTTTGCAGTATAGATCTGGTCTCTAAAGCTATTTTTTACATACCTATTAATATTTTGGGCTATAATTAGGCCTCAGGCAGATGGCAAAGCTTCACTGGCATAAACAGGGTTGCGCTGGATACAAAGAATTGGCAAAAGTGAACTTGGTGGTACGCAAATTAACTTGGTGGTACACAAATTAACTATTACAGTTGAGCGCAAAGTAAATACGTACAGCAGGAATTCCAGACTTCGGCACAAACTTAAACAGCTGCTGTAGATTTCAAGTGTTTATTTATATAAAAATTAGGTACAAAAAATGGGACTGAATGGACTTACTAGTTTTACATGATTTTGTTTCTCAGTGCAGTCATGTAACAAAAACAAAAATCTGCATTTGTCAAGGGTGTTTGCTGACTAGGGAAGCTCAGCCCCTCTGCTGACAGACTCAGGGATCTCCTTGGGTCTGTCAGCAGATGGATGGGCTCCACAGCCTGCCCATGCCCCAAGGCTGCTGAGACTATGCTGACCCAAGCCAGGACACTCTGGTCTAGGGGCTCTCTGGTCCAGCAACAGCATGCATTTTCCCCTTACTCCCTGACAAAAGGGAAAAGCCAGCAATGTCCTGGTATGAATCATGGAGAGGGGAGAGAGGGAACTTCAGCCTCCCCACCCCTCTGCCCTCCTTCAACGGCACCTGGAGGGTGGGAGGCTCAGGATTGGGGGAAGGAGTAGCACCCCCCAGTCAGACCCTTTCACCTGCCTGATGATTCTGTCTCTTTTCTGCATGGTTTTAGGAGAAGCAAACCCATTGCAGGCACATCCCAGTTTCCTGGCACAACCAAACCCTTATGTTGCCTTAAGTCAGGAGTGGGTAAAGACCAGCCTGTGGGCCAGATCTGATCTGCCAAGGTTAGTCCTTAGTGGGCCCCCACACCACCGTAATTACTTGCACCTCCGCAGGTATGGGGGATTGCAGCTCCCATTAGCTGTGGATCGCTGTTCCTGCCAATGGGAGGTGTGATCGCCTACGCCTGTGGAGACGCAGGTAACTATAGAGGCAGCAGTCCATTAGGGGCTAACCCTGGTGAACAGCCACTGCTGTACTGCCCACCCCTGCTTTAAGTTATAAGAGGTAGCTGTGTGCCAAGTTTGGTGGTCCTAGCCCTTACTGTTTAAGAGGAGTTCTTGAATAGACAGACAAACTTTCTCTCATATAAAGTAGATACGTTTAAATTGGTATGCTATTATTTTGCTTCAGAGGGGTAGCTGAGTTAGCCTGGAACAGGAAAAACTTAAAAAACAACAAACAGACTTGTAGAATCTTAAAGACCTACAAAACATGTAGATAGTATCATGAGTTTTTGTTGGTACAACCCACTTCTTCAGATGACTTCTTCAGCAGTCTACATGTTTTGTTAGTCTTTAAGGTGCTACTAGTCTATCTGTTGTGTTTTAAGTTTTTCCTGTTACAGACCAACTCGGCTACCTCTCTGAAGTTTATTCTATTATTGTTTGACAGTGTGGTTAAAACTGTGATGAATCATATTATTTTTTTGAGTTGATTTTATTTGAGTTAGCTGTATTGACAACCTTAATTGTATGTTCAATCAACAGACTCTGTCCAATCAGATGTAGCTAGATCCTAAACAGTCACTGTTAATCTTTCTACCAAGAATGTGTGAGAGAGAATCTGGGGCCTAGTTTTAAAACTCTTAACTGATCAATTGCGGCAGTGTACTGTGAAGCTCAATATTCCTAGTAAATAGGAATAATTAGCTAATAGTGTAATTCTTATACCCTTCTCTATTGCTACCAAGTGTTGTGATAACATTTAAGAATGTAAGAACGGCCATACTGGGTCAGACCAAAGGTCCATCTAGCCTAGTATCCTGTCTGCCGACAGTGGCCAATACCAGATGCCCCAGAAGGAGGGATCACAACAGATAATCCTCACATGATCCCTCCCCTGTCACACACCACCAGAGAAACAGAGGCTAGGGACACCATTCCTACCTATCCCGGCTAATAGCCATTGATGGACCTAACCTCCATGAATCTTTTTTGAACCCTGTTAAAGTTCTAGCCTTCACCGCATATTCTGGCAAGGAGTTCCACAGGTTGAGTGTGCACTGAGTGAAGAAAAACTTCCTTTTGTTTGTTTTAAACTTACTGCCTATTAATTTCATTTTGTGACCCCTAGTTCTTTTATTAATAATAATAATAATAATAGAAAAATGATGTATAAAGGATGCCAGAAAGCTTATAAACCTACTTCAGCTTTAAACTGTTTTGAGCTTGTCACATACTTTTGATAGGTATGTTGAAAAAAAGTGTACTTTACACTCTCACGGCACAAGGGCCCCATTTCCTCTGTGAAACTGAAAGACAATCCTGTGGCATTAGGTGGGGACTCAGCACATTTGAAAATCAAATCACTAATTTAGAATTCTATGTATGAATTGAGAAGACTAAATCTAGACTCCTATTTCTGAAGATTTTGGCCTTCACTATTCTGTTTGAGGCAATTATCTTTAACCTCTGAGCATGATTATCTCTTTCTAATAGGTCAAAGGTACATTTTTGCTTGTTTGTAATCAGTTACTGTGTCTTGCTTATTAATAGCTTGATCAAAATCCCACTGAAGTCAAATAAAGCCTCTCCATTGATTTCTATGAGACTTGCATCAATAATTGGAGAAGTCCATAATTGCTTGCTATAAAATTAAAACATTTATATATTGTCAACATTGCAATTGCTGCTGACATTCTATAAGAAAAAAATCTTTAATGACGTCCAAGCATAACCATGTACTTAATTTACTTTTTATTCTATTAGCTGAAGATAGCTGGGATCAATTTTTTTTCTTTTCTGTTTTATCTTATTTTTTTACTCTACAGGTTTCAAGATGTTTGAGTTATGACATATTTTCCACTTATTAAAAAGAGAGAATCAATAATAGAATCTGAATGTGCTGTGCAGATAGATATATTTAATTCTCTTCCATTTTGCATTGTCATACTATTGATCAAAATAAGAGGAGCTATGGGAATTTTTCTTTGCTTTGTCCTGTATTTCACAAATGTGATTCCAGTTTAAACAGAAATTTCACAGAGGTACTCTTTTAGGTAGCAGTGTTTATCTTGAAGAATCATATTAGAAATTATGAAAATCTTGAATACTAGTGATAAAAGTATCACTCAATTTTTCCTATTACTTTCTAGATAGAATCTACAGTATCTATTTTTAGGAAGTGGATTAATCTTCTATTGACTCCCATAATCCAAACTTTGCATATGAATTTAAAGATTATATGACTAGTACCTTCAATAAAGTTGATTATTTTTAAAAGAAACGAAATTGTAATGGAAATACTCTACTCACAAAGTAATTTTGTTTTCTAATTTCACAGACTGGAAATGTGTCAATTTTGATCCAATAGAGTTAGCTGAAGTACCATAAATATCCAGTGTTGTAGTCATATTGACAAGGTGGATAAGGCAATATCTTTTATTAGACCCGCTTCTGTTGGTGAAAGAGCTTTTGAGCTCTCACAGTTCTTCAGATCTGGGAAACTAAGGCTTTGTTTATACTAGCACTTGTGTAGGTAAAACTTTTATTGGTCAGGGGTGTGAAAAAGCTACACCTTACCAACATAAATATCACTGACATCCTGGACAGTGCTATGTCAATGAAAAATGCTCTCCCCAACATAGCTACTGTTTCTTGTTGGGGTGGTTTAATTATGTTGGCAGGAAAGCTCTTTCCTGGTGGCATAGAATGGCTAAATGGGAGACCTTGCAGTGGCACATGTGTGCTACTAGAAGATCTTTGAGTTAGGCTATGTCTAGATTACAGTGTCATAGCTAAATACAAGATCTAAACTGATTGTTTTATGTAAGTAATTACTATATATTTCAAGGGACCATTCAAGGTGAGGATGCTCCTTAGTACCCTTCCATAAAGAGGAAAAAGGAAGCAGCTGGGTTATTAGTAGGTTACAGGTTGTTGTACTATGCCATAAATCCAGTGCCTCTATTCAGTCTGTGGTTTTTAGTGCCTAGCAAAGTTATGAATTTAAAGTCTCATTCATAATGAGCAGAATGGTAAACTGTCCTGAGACACAGCTAAAAGAGGTGAAAGCACGACACCACAAACTAGACCACCTGTGTGCAAGTGGAAACATCTGAACCATTGTGGAAGACTGAGGCTGCAGACCGAGGCAAAGGTGCACGCTGTCTGAAAACGGTCAATGCTTTCAATGCCCCAATATATCTGATTTTCTCAGTGGGAGCCAGTTGTCTTCCTGATGGTTAGGATACCCAGACAGTCACGCAAATATAGTGTGATGCTGATGCAAACAAGAACTTATTACCTGGATCTGCCCCTCAGTAGCCAGTTGTCTAGATATGGGAAACTGAATTCCCTTTTTCTGTGGTACACCACAACAATGATGATGCCCTTCGTAAAAATGCAGGGGCAGAAGAGAGGCTGAAAGGAAGTACTGTACTGTGAGTCACCCTCTGTCATAATGAATCAAAGGAACTTTCTGAGGCTCAGCAAAATTGTCACATGAAAATAGACAATGAAGTTCAGAGCAGCAAACCAGCTGTTCTGAGAACACAGGGAGAAGAGGCTATAGAATGATCATTTAAAACCTCATGTATCTGATATATTTGTCGAGGCCATGAAGGTTAAGGATGGGTCTTCTTATCCCTAATTTTGGATTAAGATACAACAAACTACTGGGAGCATAAGCCAAGACTCTGGTGTACCAGTTAAACCTCCTTCACCGCTTACAAAACCAGAAGACAGAAAACCTGCTCAAAAATGGGGTCCCTGAAAAGCGACAAGGAAGAGGTGCGGAGAGGAACTGGATGACATAAGCCAATCTGATGGTGCTTAGGACCAGCTTATCAGTGGTGATTGAGCCCTAAAGCACTGTGAAAATGGGCAAGCTTGTTCCCAAAGGGGAGAGATAAGAAGGGAGGAGCAATGACTGAAACAGTGTTCTGAACCAAGGAGTCAAAGTGAGTGGTTGGGGAGGACTGGCCGAATCCAGAGCCGAACTGATTTCCCTTGTGAGAGCTACAGCTCTTTCTGGGTTAGTCCCATTACCTCAGAGGAAGGAAAGGCTAGCCAAACATACACTGTAGCCTATACGACTGCCACTGCTGAATGCCAAATACTTGGGGATCACGGTTGGTGATTGTTCCCTCATATGAAGAACAGTGTTTAAACTTCCATGAGGGCATGACGGAGGAAATCTAAACTATCATAGCTAATGCTAATCTAACACTCAGGGTATTTTCACCAAGAGAAAACTAAACCAGTTGAAGGGTTGTGAGGTTAAGACCACCTGGAGCTCTGACTCTAGCCATGGGTGGTATAAAGAACAGAGAGAAGGTCAAGGCAGTGCTATCTCATATAGCCAGAGGAGGAGTTGCAGCCATGTGGTGCTGCTAGGCAAATTTTTCCAGCTATAGTATACTGGGCATGCTCACACCTAAGTGAAATACTTGGCTGCATCTACTAGAAGTTTTCAATTACTGCAATGTTCTTTTTTTATTTGTAACACCTATATCAAAAAGTAGATCTGCAGATGCTTTAATTGAGAAAGAAATCATGGACTAAATCCAAGTTTCAAGGGATGGAACTGCTTCTTAATTAAACAGTAAGCTTCAATAATCTAAATATTACTTCAAGATATCTACTGTATTTGATTAACTCTCCTAGGCAGAGAATTGTATCTCAAGTAAATTGCTACTATCACCACTTATCATTTGGGTGTTATGAGTGTTTGACATAATGTGAAGGTGCACCGAATTAAACAAGGGTGTCTCATTCTAGTTTAAGAAAAGAGTTTCCAAAATAAGATTCCAAACCTGCAGTGAGTTTAACTTGAGTAGACTTCTTTAGCTACATGAAGCTCCATTGAAGTCACTGAAACGTATACATTTTAACATCACAAATTGACACTAACAGCTTTTCTGAAATGCCAAAGTGTCTACTTATCTTCCATGATTATATTTAAAATTAGCTTAAACACATCTTGTTCCTTTTGGTCCAAATAACTAATACAAAAGCTTGATGAGCTAACTAAGCACTTTTCATTTAAAAATGTGATTTGTTTTTAAAGGAGAACGCAGGGAAATTCCTCACCTCTACAGAATCAATAATTTGCTTACACTTTTCATTATTCACTGGCTGTGTACATTATGACATGGTATTTCTAATTTAGAGATAAATTCATGGCTTTTGTGTGCCTTCCCACACACTCTTGGGAATTTCACTAATAAATCACTGTACTGTATTTATGTGACAAGCTGTGTTTTACATGAAGTCTCCAAACAATCCATACTTCAAAGTAGTTGAAAGACACATACCTTGAAGATTTTTTGTCTTTGGCATCACATAATAGAAGCTCCTTGCAAGGAGATTTATTTTCTATATCTTCCTGTTTTGTTGTGTCTGACACAGATTTCACAGATGATCGACTAGGAGCTGAAGACTTGGTGCCAGTGTGACCAGGGCTAGGACATTTTCTGTCACTATTAAAACAAATTGATACACATTTTAAATCTGAGCTATCAGCTTATTTTCAGGAGTTCGTCTGTTACAGAAAAAAACCAACAAATGGTCTGGTAGCACTTATATAGACTAACAAAACATGTAGATGGTATCATGAGCTTTCGTGGGCACAGCCCACTTCTTCAGATGACCAGAGTTATGAGTAGGGGATATGAAAACTCAAAATAGAAGAGGGAAAGGAGAGGGGGGAGAAAAAGGAAGGGGGGTGCGAGACAGAATATCATTAAGTATCTGGAGAATGGGTACTTCAACCTAAGCAGGTCAAAGTAGATCTGTCTCTCACACCCCTTTCTTTTTTCTTTTTCTCCCCCCTCTCCTTCCCCTTTCCTATTTATTTCAAGTTTTCATATCCCCTACTCATAACTCCAGTCATTTGAAGAAGTGGGCTGCACCCACAAAAGCTCATGACACCATCTACATGTTTTGTTAATCTATAAAGTGCTACCAGACCATTTGTAGCTTATTTTGGGTGTGGTTGAAGATTCACTGCTGTAATTAAAGAAAGTCAAACTGATACAGCAAGAAATCATACATTTAAAAAAATAAAAATTTCTTCCCTGCTATTAACAGGGGAAAATCTAGGGTTCAGCTATAGCTCCAACTATAGCTACAACTTCAAAGCACTGTGTATATAGCTACTTTTAGAGCACTAGCGCCAGTCTTGCTAGCTCAAGTTTGTCCACTCCGTCTTGTACGCTCATTTCCACTTGCTCCAAAATTCTGTGTAAATTTACTCATTGTCACAGGTAAAACTTCCATTGACTTTAATGGGAGTGGATTTTACCCAACACTCAGTGCCTTTGAAAATAGGCTACCACTGTATTATAAATAGACAATACTTTTAAAATTTCTTCTTACAATTTTGCTTTAAAATATATGCATTCTTGTGTCTTGGATGATTAAAGTAGATTAGGATCTGATAATGTTCCCACTTAAGTGAAGCTACTTATCAGTGTGTAGTCAATTTCATTTTCAGTTCTAATTACAATTTGGGGATAATTAAACCAGATAATGAATATTTAACAGGTGAGCACTCTTTGTTCTTAACTGTAAAGTTGGGCTTCTCCATAAAAACAGCATTTAAAATACCATATACAGTATTCAAAATTCAAGGGGGTTAAATTCTGGAGTGCAAATAAGTTACCACTAAAACATTTCACACAAAAGTTACCCTTCAAAGTATTGCAAGCCCCTCTCTCGTCCTGACATTTAAAATTGATTTTGCTGTAAAAACTACGGCTTTTGATTAATCACACTGTTAGAAAATAATAATGTATTAAATATTTTTGGTGTTTTTCTACATTTTAAAATATATTGATTTTAATTACAACACAAAAAACAAGGAGTACAGTCAATGAGGAGTCCTATGGCACCTTAGAGACTAACAGATTTATTAGGACATAAGCTTTTATGGATAAAACCCACTTCATCAGATGAATTGGAATGGCAGTTATGTTCCTCTGATGAAGTGGATTTTACCCATGAAATCTTATACCCTAATAAATCTGTTAGTCTCAGAGGGCATGTCTACAGTAGGAAATTATTTCAAAATAACAACTCCTGAAACAACTATTTTGAAATAGGGCATCCATGCTACAGGGAACCTCGAATATAGTCCAAGGCAGGCTCCCTTAATGTGGGCACACTACCTCAACTTAGAGCCCCAGGAAACACTGTGGAGTAATTACTTTGAACAACTCTGGGGAGTAGTTATTTCAAAATAGCAACAGTGGGCATCCACACTACTGCTATTTGGAAATAACTATTTAGAAATAAGCATTATTCCTCCTGGAGAGCAGGAGTTATTTCAAAATAACCTCCGGAGGAGAGAGGTCGCGCCCCACGAACCGGCTTTTAAGCCCGCTCCCCGCCCATACTGTCCACGTAAACACTTCCACATCCCTAGACAGACTAAGCAACAATGGTCTCAAGTTGCAGTGGGGGGTCTAGGTTGGATATTAGGAAAAACTATTTCCCTAGGAGAGTGCTGAAGCAGTGAAATGGGTTGCCTAAAGAGGTGGTAGACTCTCCACCTTTAGAGGTTTTTAAGGCTCTGATTGAAAAAGCCCTGGCTGGGGTTGGTCCTGCTTCGAGCCGGGTTCCCCCACGGCATACCAGCCTTAAATGTAAAAATTCTGGATCGTAGTGGGAACTCGTCATGAGCCAGAAATCAACTGGCCTGGCTCATGCCAGGTCCCCACCACTGCGCACCAGCCTTTTAATGGCTCCTAATACATTTAACAGGCTGAAGCGCAGCAGGAAGGATCTAGCATGAGCCATGCCAGCTGATTCCTAGCTCGCGCTGGTCCGTCCGCTGCACTTCTGATTTATAAATGTATTAAGAGCAGGCAGGCTCTTAATACATTTAAAAAGCAGAGGTGCAGCATCTGGGACTGAGGGCGATCTGGGAATCACCTGATTCCCAGCTCACGCCTGTTCCTCACTATCCTCCTGCCTCCCCTGACTCCTGCAGAGATTGTGCTAGGGGAACCGGCTTTTAAGCCAGCTTCCCACAGCACTGGCTCCTGCTCTCCCCAGCAGGAGTAGTTAGTCAAGGGACTAGTTGCATACATCCCTAATTTGTACTACAACACCGCTCTACCAAACTTGCCATCATCTCTAACGTGGCGGGTGATGGAACAGTGGGATGAGAATGTATTTACTGAGAAGCAAATTATTGCTCGACAGATGTCTTGGATCAGAAACGCTACCAATGAAGCCTGAGCTCTCGAATGGGCATTCAAGGTGTCTTTTTTTGGACTAGGCTGAATTTATGGCAGATTTGACAATGCTCTTGTATGTGAGCTTCCTTCAGACACTTCAGTCAACTGGAGTGTGGTTCGCTCACCAGTATGGGCTTTCCGTAGGATGCACAGGGTGTGAAGCCTGGAGACAGGGGCACCTCTGCCCTAGGGGCAGAGGATGCTTTCAAATCTACAAGAGGAGGTAGAGCTGTAGGCATCAATACTATATACATGATGTACACTGCTCCTAGAAATTAAAACTGAAGATAACTAGAGAATAATAGAAATCTTCGAGTGTCTTGCTGAAGCAGACAAAGTTGTTTCAGTGACTGTCACAGGTGGTAAAAATGAACAGAGAGCATGGGGTGGCCAGGCCCCTTGTATCAGTGCATGAGCATATAGCAGCACAGATCACTAGAGCAAACCTGACAGGTACTAAGTGAAAAATCTCTGGTGTCAAAGCATGTAGTGTGCGCACACCTAACATGGTATGTAAATGAGCAAGCTCTTGAAGGAGAATCAATAGCTCCAGCCTTAACTGCAGGCCTACTGCTGCTCTTGTAAAACTCACCCCCAATAATCTAATTCCCCACAAAACAAAACTGATTAGGGCGAATTTTTCAAGAACCATTCACAGACACATATCAGTGCAACTATTTTAGCAAATGTTAAAATACAAAATAATTTCCAAAAAAGCAAGCATCAATTTTTGTTAGCCCAATCCCCTGCAGGCTCAGCTCTGGTAGGGCCATTTCTTCTCTGGAAATGGTAATGTAGAACAAAACATGGGCCTTTTGGGACTATATAGCCTTCAAATTCTGTGAATTATATATAGCATTTAGATAAGATATTATTATTATTGTAATATAGTTTAGATTTTAATTACTTGATTACAGGAGAGGTTGATCTTTCATTTGCGTCTGTCTTTCTGTTCTTGGGCACAGATGGACTGGCTAGTGGCATCTCTCCACTTAAACGATCTGGTAAGATACGTTCTTTGTTCAAGTTGACATCAGAATATGGGCAGCTGACAACACTGAAAATTGAAGAAAAGAGAAATACTTCCATTAGCTCAAACACTGAACAGACGTACCCTAATTTAAGTGAACAGATTATAGATTCCAGCCTGAAATAATGAACACAATTGAAAGGAATGCTTTGGTGCATTCTCACTTTCAAGTATTATAAAATACACTGGATTTTTGGAATGCCAACTTGTACGCATCTATCTTACTCTCTTTTTCTACAGCAATTTACTACCACAGGGCCAGTATTACATCATAAATTCTGGAATCAAATAGAAAACCAAGCATGAATGTTCATTAACATACCAGCTAAAACTGGAAACTAGAACAGTGCCATTAAATTCACACAGTAAACACAGGTATCAAATATTTCCGTTATTAAGAAACAAACATGTTGTGTTGCTGCTTTGATTTCCAAATTGGCTCTTTCACCGCACCAGACAATTACCTCCGAATCCTAGCTAGACTTCTATGGATTCTGGTTCTCCTCCCTTTTTGGTCATCCTGCTGGTTTCTGAGGAGCCCAACAGTATTTTATAGAGAATATACGTCAGATATCATTCCAGTTATCCTCTCCTTTTGACCAGACTACCCCATTCCACTATACACTATGGCTATGTCTACTCTGTAGCATTTTGTCGGCAGAGGAAATGCAAATGAAGCACTCATTAGCATTTTTCACGCTCTCATTTGCATAGTCTCTTCCGATCTGTTTTGTGGAAGAGGTGTTTGAGGGAAAAAACAGTGTAGGCAGGGCCATTAGCTCAAAAAAACCCTTTTGCATGAACCTGTATACCTCCTTTTTAGAGCCATAAGGTTCTTGCACAAAAGGGTTTTTTTTTTTGCACAAAACGGACCCCTCTACACTGCTTGTTTTTGCGCAAAAACCTCTTGCGCAAAAAGCACCGGCAGAGAATATGCAAATGACAGCACGACAAATGCTAATGAGCACTTCATGCGCATACTCTCTGCTGGCAAAAGCCTGCAGTGTAGACATAGCCTATTTGTAGGAGAATTAAAAGAATCATGACCCCATAGTTATTTGTCCTACACTAACATTTTACAGAGAATGTTACTACTCCACTATTCAACTCCAATTCAGGACAGTGATTAGCCCATATTCTGATTGGCTGTTAGAATTTTTAAAAATTTATATTACATTCAAAAATACCTTCAAAGAATGTTATTTAGATTGCAAAGCCAAACACTTGAAAGGTAGGCAATGCCAGATTTATAGCTGTCCATCACTTGGCCCATCCTATGCAGTGAATGAGGCAGTTCTGTATCATGTAATTAAAGGCATTACCATAATACACAGGAAGGGGATGAATTAAGATTGCCTGAGTAACCACAAAACAGGAATTTTCCAACTTTCAAGTCCTTCAAACCTAAATAGCGTAGTTTTTATATTGGTAATTTCCTAGTTTATTTTTTAAATTGACAATGGTAAAACTCAGTTTCATTATGCCCAGCTGTAACAATCTCCCCATCCTCTATCATCAGCAGAACCCTAAGCATCGTACTACCTGGCAAGCTACAGTAGAAGGCAGCAGAAGAAGGCAGGACGACAGGCTACTGCACTATGTACTGGGTCCAGGGAATGGTCAAGAGCCCAGCCCTGCTCTCTCTCTTCCCTACTCTGGTAGATGGACTCCCGTTCCAAGGGGTGTCTCCAAATGTGAGGGCATTGAACCTTGCGCTAGATCTAAAGAACTTATAGAGAAGAAAATGGTTATTTTTAACCTTTTACAACATTCAGTCCTTGAGGCCATGGGACCCAAGAGCGTACCCCGTTGTCACTGAGCAGGACTTCAAGCTCTGGGAAAGGAGTCTATGGTCGGACACCTTGCCAGCAGGAGACAAGCTCTGGCAATCTTGTAGTTGAAGACTGCCCCTAAGAAGGTTTTGTGCTATACTGCTTGTAACTTAGATGTGTCCAAATTCAGTTTCATGTCCAAATAGGAAAACAGCATCCTGATAATTAAGATATTGTTTTGGACATGGTTGTGTGATGCTCCATGAATTAGCTAATCGTTGAGATATGGAAATACCTGAATACCATAACAGCAGAGGTGGGTTGCTACCACTACCATGCACTTGGTGAAGATCCCTGCGGCAGATGACTGTGCAGAGAAAGTATTGCTAAGTGGAAACATGAATCCTGCAGATTAAGGTCAGCATATCAATCTCCAGGAAGAGACAAAGAAGCAAGAACTAGATCATCCTGAACTTTATTTTTTTGAGAACATACTTTGCTTGCTTAAATCTAGGATGGGATTGAGGCCACCAGATTTCTTTGGGACCAGGATGTAATAGGAATAGAAGCCTCTGGCTCTGTGTTGGTAAGAAACGTCTGTTTCTCCCAATTCTAGAAGTCACTGTAGTTCTTGAAGTAACTATCTCTGAGAAGGGTCCCTGAAAAGGAAAGAAGGTGGTGTGCTGGGGAAGGGAAGGGAGGTAAACTGGCTAATATATCTTTGCCTCACTGTATAGAATACCCATTTGCCCGACATGGTGCTTTCCCATGCACAATGAAAAAGAGACAGATATGACCTGAAGGGAGAAGATACACCATCCTTGACTAAGAAGTCAAAATAGTGGTTTGGATGCTGCAAATGTCTGGTGAGAAGGGCTTCCTGCTGATAAAGACAATTGGTGACACGGATGAATCCTGGGCCTTCTTTCATAGACACACTGTCACCTCTGTTCAAAAAAGGTTTTGGAATAAGATTACACTCTAAATTGTTTCTTTTATTTAAGCTCAGAATGAAAAGTCCTTTGTATGCATAGCATTATCTGTTCTGTCAGAAAACAGTTTACAGACCCCCTCAAAATAAAAGCCTTCTATAGTATTCTGTGGCTCCCTTAGAATGCCAGATACCTGAAGTCAGGAAGAATGCCTCATGGAGACTGCACTGGTTACAAAATGGGGGGCTATATCAGCAGCGTGTAAGACAGTGGTCTTGACTATGATCCGGAATCAAGAAAGACTCCAAAGCCACAGGGTAAAGAGCTAGTTACTCTTGTTGTGGGATATATCATCCCTCCACTCATTTGGCTGTTGTAGGCAGACAGGCTACAGTCTGCCAAAGGCTTTTCACTGGCTCTAAGTAGGCTTTATTGAAAGGGGGTGTAAAATATCTAGAAGAGTATAGGATTTCTCTTACACAACTTCCATCTGCCTAGGGCCTCCCTCTTCATGAGGTCCTGAAAAACTCTGAAAGCCTCTTGGTATTACGATGAGAGGCACAAATCTTGATAGATTTCCACTCCATACGACTAACTTGACACCATGCAAGGCACTGCATTACCAGAGGGGTAGCTGTGTTAGTCTGAATCTGCAAAAGCGGCAAAGAGTCCTGTGGCACCTTATAGACTAACCAAAGTGTTGGAGCATAAGCTTTTGTGGGCAAAGACCCACTTCGTCAGATGCATCTCTCCACTCATTTGGCTGTTGTAGGCAGAGAGGCTACAGTGTCTCTGACGAAGTGGGACTTTGCCTACGAAAGCTTATGCTCCAACACTTTGGTTAGTCTATAAGGTGCCACAGGACTCCTTGCCGCTTTTGCAGATTCAGACTAACATGGCTACTCCTCTGATACTTGACAAATCTTGAGTGATGGCCTCATCTGGTGTAGAAATATGGAGAAAATATAAGGATTCTTCCTCTAATTCTTCCTCTTCCATGGGGTCCAGCTCAACAGGACGTCAACAGGATGCTGAGTCGTGGTTTACTGCAACGGAGGAGTAGGAAATGCTCTTAGATTGTGACCATGCAGGAGGTCTAGTGTCTCTAAGAGCAGGCCACAACCAGTAAGGCTATCCATAGTCTGAGCCATCCACTGCAGGGAACTCCATGCTGGGACTTATTTATAAGAGGACCACTCTTGACCTTTTGGTCTTATAGTGGTAGAAGACTTGTAAGACCATCAAAGGATCTCTAAGACCAAGCAGGTTTATCTCTTTCAAAGACAGACAAGATTTAAATGCCTCGGAAAGGGCAAGAGTAGTTCCTGTGAGATTTATAGATGACCTAGGCGTAGGAGACATTTGGTTCCAAGAAAGCAAGGGTCGGGGTGGGCAGAATGGTGATGAAGTAACTGTGCTGTGGGCATAGATGGTTGAAGAGAAGATGGAAGGGCTATCAGATGCTCTCTGTGCTGTGGGCATAGATGGTTGAAGAGAGATGGAAGGGCTATCAGATGCTCTCTTGGGGCCCCAACAAAGGTGACAGAGTGGAGCTGAGGAAGCGGTTATTGTTGATAGTAAAGGAGAATCCAGAAAGGAAAAACAAAGGTGACCCCATGAGTATGCCAACATCCCTGTGCATTAATAATGACAGTGGAGCTAACAGTCTAAAATGGCTGAAGAGGTGGAGAAGGCATACACTTGATGGCAGCCATAAAACACTTGCCCCTCACATAACCCACATCAAGACAAATCAAAACTCTTACACCTACCTGTGACAATATAACAGCTCTGCAAATGTGCACTGTTTAAAACCGGGGGACTTTCTTCATAATAAATCTTCCAGGTACCATTACAAACTATACTGCATATTGAACAATATACTCTAAAAATTTCTGCAAGCTTGCTAATTGAAGTAAATATTATGGAGAGCTGCAACTTTCACTACAGGTCATGAAAAGGAAGTGAGAGAGAAGCAGAAGGCATGTCCCTTTCATGCTATTACTTGTAAGTATGAGGAAAGCAGGGATGGATGTGATATTGAGTGATACTGTTGGTAAAAGTCTCTCATTTGAATACACTGGGTACAGATGCACCTCCTACAGTGGAATGCATATGTGCACAATCACTTGAAGGAAAAACTTATTTTCTAGCTAGATATACTGGACAATATCTCCAATTTTTTTCCTCATACAGTTGTACTGGACAGAAGTTCAGGAGAAAAATACTTCAACATATTAACTGTTTCTATTTAACAAAATGTGACTGATATAGAATGGCTCATAGAACAAATTAGATTACCATCCTTCAGAGTAAGTAGTACCCCACAATGGTCTGCATCTAACAGGGAGAATAGACAGGGGAGACAAAGGCACAGGATCTGATTCAATAAAACAAGAGTCTGCTTGATACCAAAAGGGATGCTTTGTTAAATCAGCATCACGTAGTGAGATTAAGGCCAAGAGAGAGTCAAGAGACATAGGATATACTTTCAGCTCAGCCACTGAGTTAGTGTGACACCTTAAGCTAGTAGTTTAACTTTTCTGTGGCTTCCCATGCTCACAATGTGTCAAGTGACTGATTAATGTACATGAAGTGCTTTGAAGTGTTTGCTGGAAATTTCTATAAAATATTACAGATTAAATTGTGTATTAAAACAAACATTACACTACAATGGAATCTGAAAACATGTTTGTCTTCTTTTCTGAAGGACAATGTTATTAGTACTTAGCTTAAATAATTAGAAATTCTGTGAAGGTGTGTGTGTGTGTGTGTGTGTGGGGAGAGGTTATAAAACATCTTGCACCAAGAACTCCCACCAGAATCTTTAACTGCATACTCCAAGACTTCTATTTATCAACTGTGTTTATATGTTTAAAATTCTTAAGTCTGCCTTAAACCTCATTCTTCTTGGAACCTGTAGATTTACACAGTAAATCTGTGTGTTTTATTTTAATATTTTTTGGAAACTTAAAGATATAGTACTGTACTAATCAGCAGCAGTTATAATATTAATGATGTTCTAAGGCACTTTGCTTTAGCATTTTTCTTTGGTGCAAATTAGCCCCTAATTAAGGTACTACAGAAAGTAGAAGGAACACTTCATAATACAGTCCTTGGTATTTGGATTACTCAGAGGAATAAAAATGAAAAGAATTCCCACGATTTCCATTTGTCAGATTAATTTTAACAAAGTATAGCAAGCATGAACTTACCTATGAGTTATGTAGGTTTAAATCAATCAGTGAATCCCTCCTGAGCCTCAATGCCTCCAGCTTTTCATTTAACAGGCCAGCTATGAAGCATTAATATTTAATCTTGTTATATCTCTATTAATAAAGTGTTTTCTTTATATGAGTGCCTATAGGTCTTAAAAACAAATAACTTCATTGACTTGACAGGCCTGATAAGAAGGCCATTTGTAAATTAAGCCTGTTTTTCAGCATTTTGTCTTAAAGCAGTGATCTGGAGTTGAAAGGTTTAGTGTGACATCATAAATCACAAGCTACCAAAGTTTCCAGCTGAGTTCAATCTAGGTTAGTTAGAGACATTAAATTATCTTCAGAGCCAGTTCAGTGTGCTCTCTCCAGGTTCCTGGAGATGAATATATATATTAAAAAAATCACAAATAGTACTGAGCAGACAGTTAAAGGACTGTACTGGCATGGATACTAAGCTATACTAAATGAAGGCTGTGCTATGTTGAGATGGCACTGTTAGAAGACAGTGGTTCTGGTGACACGGGAGTACAGTTTGAAGAACAGTCAATCCAGCACCTTTTACAGGCTCAACACAAAAATTGATTTTTTTTCCACACTGGAAGACTCAAGAATGATTAAAAAATAGTAAAAACAGATGCTGCTTATTATTTATATTTATATGGCATTCACTCTCTCTCCCACTGATAGATACTATACAGTAATTCATGCAGTTAAGTTAGTGATTTAGAACTAATAATAAGATTGTGTTCTATTTTATTGCTTTGCTGCCTAGGAATTTCAGCAATTATAATTATGTTTACCCATCATTTGCCATATTTACCAGATGATTACTTGCCATATTTACCCGATGACCATTAGGTTTCTAACTAAGCACAAGGACACAGGAGATACTAACAAGGAAAGGAGGTCATTCCCAAAACTTTAATTTAAACTCTGGCTCAACATGAACCAGTATTCTCTCTCAACTGCCACATAAAAAATGATGATGTGCTAAAACAACTGAGCACCTTTGAAGCAGACTAGGCTTTAATGTTTATTCATCAAGAGTTGACCCAAGACACTAGCAAACTACAAATACAAATGATTGCTTTTTATGACTGCCAGAATTTGAAGACTGTTGCTTGCTATACGCACACATTTCATAATCATAAACAAGCAGCTAATTTGCATAATGCTATCTATTTTCATACTGGTCCCACAGCTTCTACCCTCATTTAAAAAATCTTAGATTCACTACTGAAAACAAGTCCGTATTATCATTAACTTTTTCAAAAAGTGCACACTTTAACCCTGTCATAATCAATCATCCAATGCTTTTGTCTGGCTCCTAAGGAGCAAGCTATCAATATTATTTCAAACTGCTTAGCATTGTATGTGATCATTCTGCCTGCTGTTTGGCATTTACTCCGCACATATACTGCACCTTATCATCACAGATACATATGTACATAAACAAAAAGACGCATAGTTAAAATACAATTTGAGGTTACTTAAATGAAAGAGCCAAAGAACTGTACCTGTATGTGAATAATTATAAAACATTAACAATACATTCAGGAGGAAATACAATATTAGAATCCTTAGGATGACCTGAAGGCTCCAGATAAACAAAAAAAATCTCATTTTTCCTCCAAGCAATTTTAACAGACAATATATCCAATGCACAAAGCAAACCAGTGAAATAATAATATAATGTATATGCTATGAAGAGGCAAATCTTTTAGTTTTATGATCAACAAAACCCCTCTGGGTTGTTTTCTTATTCCTAAAGCTATTGGTCATTGTATACACGATAGGATTTCTAAGATTACAGTAAAAATAAAATACAATAAATTGCAATGGATGCTGGTTCGTCTCTCAGTATTCAGAATGAGTAAGCGTAATCATTTTAAGTAGCCCAGAAAATCCAGTTATAAAAGCAGAGCACATATGTGCTAACTTCATATATATCTCTTTCTCATTCTTTCCTCTTGTAATCAGGGTTTGTTTGAAACTCTCTGCTGACATCTTGTGATTTCCCCAAGGAGGGAAGGAAGAGAGAGCTTCAGGAGCACACCATGTTTGAACAGATATGCCTACACCACCTAAGTACGCAGCTTGATGAAGCTGCTTTGCCAAATGTTCCATGTTGACTGGCTTGGGTTACAAATCACTCTACTATCTGAATGACAGGAGTACTGAAAGGCTGTTCTCCTTACCCTATGAGGAAAGGAAAGCAGAACTGGGCTTGGCATGCCCTGATTGAAGGGGGCAGCCTAAACTGAACTTTACTTGCTAAGCAAGGGCTGGGGATGCCAAATCCCAGTGAGGAGAAAAGTTGGTGGTGACAGGTATTCTTACCTGGCAGTGTGCACCCTGCATAAAGAGGTCTAGTCACCACTTGACCTGTTGCTCTCCAGTTTAACAACAAAAATGATTAGACTCAATTCAGAGTCCTTGTTTCCAGCTGGTGATTCCTAGAGTTCCCCTGACCACTGAGCAAGTCTAGGGGCTAATAGAGGTTGTGTGAGACCAGTAAAAGGCACGCAGAAGCTGCACTGGCCATAAGGCTTCCCACTAACTGCTGAAATTACTCAGAGCTCGGTTAAGTGGCAGAACCTCAGGATGTGATGTCACAATGGTGGGTAGTAGTGGTGACAGAGAGATAGCGGGTGGTGGTGGAGAGCAGCAGCAGAGAGCCAGTTACAGATGCAATGGAACCAAGGCCCTGCTCAATGCCCCCTTCCACTCCTTTTCTTCCCCATGAGCACATGGCTGAACTACTCTGGGTCTTTCTAACCAAGGACCTGTGAATGGGATGCCATGAAGAGAAAGAGGAGAGGTGTGATAAGGGACATGTGTTTGTTGGACCACAAGGTGAACAATGGAGACAAAGGACACAGCCCAATGTATTGTGGGGTAGATGTCTGCCTATGATCACATGCTTCTGAATTATGGCTGTGATGTTTTCCCAAACTGGAACACCTTTTCCCTTTGGATAGAAGTTGTATTTTGTTCTACACACTTGGTATTTGTGAGAACAGAAGAACTGCCTCTTAGAGGTACCCAGGGAAGGTTTCATTTATCCAGGTTACTAGATGAGGGCTCAAGCCAATTCTATTTTCTGTTGCTAAAAGTAACCCTAGACACTGAACTTGCCTGTTGTTACTGCTGACGCCACCTGCCAGAAGCATTACACTTTCGTAGTATAAAAATGTTTAGTGCCAAATCTGTTTCATACTATAAAAGTAGGCAGAGGCAGTGGCAAAGGAGATAAATGGGATGGCAAATGTTGCTAGATCACAGCTCTGCTCAAAGTTGAAGTAATGTGTTCCCAAAATCAAGCAGGAGCCTCCTTGTGTATGTATGAAGTCAGATGAAATTATTCTAACAATCTGTCTGGCTTTTTTTCTCTCTGCTCTTCTGGCACTGAGAACAGTTACAAAGGCACAGGTAACCTGGATTCAAAACTCACAGCTGAATGTCTTTTCCCACACCATGAGAGTGGAAACAACTACAAAAGAGGAAAGAGAAAAAAAACCACACAAACTCACAACTCAAAGGAAAGAAGGCACAGAAAAGAAAGAAAAAAAAAAGCCAGTGGACTGACAGAACTGGGATAGAAAAAGACAAAAGGGAAAGTAAGAGAGGAGAAAAAAAATTAAGAAAATGGCAAATATAACAGAACAAAGCAAAGAGAATATAAGGGAGAACCCTACTGCCAACATATTGCAAGACGGCACCAACACAAAATTTACCAAAAGGTGCACCTTTAGCTGCATGCAAGTTGAAAGCAAAGAAAAGACTGAAAGAATTGGGCTTGTTTAGTTTAGAAAAGAGAAGACTGAGAGGAGACAAGATAGCAGTTTTCAAATACCTAAATGCGTATTACAAGAAGGAGGGAGAAAAACTGTTCTCCTTGGCCTCTGAGGATATGACAAGATGCAATGGGCTTAAACTACAGCACGGGAGGTTTAGGTTGGACATTAGGAAAAACTTCCAACTGTCGGGGGGTTAAACACTGGAATAAATTGCCTAGGGAGGTTGTGGAATCTCCATCTCCGGAAATATTTAAGAGCAGGTTAGACAGACATCTATTAGGGATGGTCTACTCTAGACAGTGCTTGGTCTTGCCATTAGGGCAAGAAACTGGACACTTTGCACTGATTGTATTTCACTTATTGAGCTCCTAGGGTCATTTTGCTTTAAAATATAACCACGTTTACAGACCAATGACAAAACTGGTGACTTCTGTGATAATTCTCCCTCTTTCCTCTCCATTTCCTCAGCATACTTCCCTCCCCCTTGCTGAGTCTTCTTGAAGAACAGCAGGCCCATCAAAGGTGATGACAGAATTATGGGATTAAAGATTTAAAAGTTGCTTTGTCAAAAATTTATAAAACCCTAAGCAAAAGACACAACAAAATTATTCCCCCATTAATTTCAAATGGTACAAAGTTGCAAGTGCACAAAAGGTTTTTTGCATAATTTTCTAATGCAAACAGCCACATGAGTAGCCTGTTCAGGAGCAAAAAGCAGAGTAGCTCCATCCGTCATTTGCAATGAAACAAACGTAAGACATGTTTTTCCTAAGCACACCTTGCTGTTAATGTTAATTTCTACATGCTCACCATAGCAACTGAAGGCAATGTGGATCTAATTTTGTTCAAGTTGGTTCTTCTTTCTTGAGAACAGCAATTAAAAAAAGTATAAGCAGCTTTCTTTGTAAATGATATAATTATACCAAGCTGCAATTAAGCTATAACTTTTTATAGCACATACCTGTGATGGCCAATGTGTCTTGCTCGTTTTATGTGTCCAACTCCTTTGCATCCTGCAGTAGGGCATCCTCCATGTTCTAAAGCTTCCACTAATTCCCAGGGACCTATATATCAGGACACATGAAAAATTAGTACAATTACATAAATTCACACACAAGCAAGAACTGGAGGATTACATTAACACACAGAACTATAAATAGTACATAACACACAACTTAAAGTACTTATGAAAATGTATTTTGTACAAAAATGATACAAACTAATGCAATAGATTTTAAATAGAAAATAAAATATCTTTTATAAATTATTCTCTCTGAAAAAGCTACATAATCAATAGTCCAGGTAACAGTACACACATTTTAGAGGATTTGTTTAATCTGTAATATATTTTGGATTTATCACACTGCAGCTGTAATAATGTTGTTTTGAAAGAGCAATCATACTAAGGCTGATGTGTTTAAAGACAGATCTGTTCACAGTGGATATTGATCTTTGAGGTTTTTAGTTTGCATTTTCCAATAAATGAAGAAGTGAAAATCAGTGACGACAACAACGTTAGTAAGAGCAAATCACACACATTTTCACTGGCTTACTCCTCTGAACTTTTGGGAATATCTGGTTTTCATCAATGGATGATAAAAGTGAGGTTTGTGGAGGCTTTGAAGAGTATGACTGTCAACATTATTTTTGGTAGTCAATCGAACACACAGCACACAATCCATGAAGTCAGCAAGTGAGAGTCTCAGTGTGTTTCTCCACTTTAGGAGATGAAGAAATCTCTTCTGAGCATCAGAAAACATTAATTGTGTTTAGAATTTTTTTCCTTTCTTAGAAAAAAACCACACAAACACAGACATTCTGATTAGGCGTGTCAGGCAATTACAAATTAATTGTGATTAATCATACTGTTAAAACTATAATAGAAAACCATTTATTTAAATATTTTGGATGTTTTTCTATATTTTCAAAAATATTGATCTCAATTACAACACAGAAATACAAAGTGTACACTGCTCACTTTATTTTTTATTACAAATATTTGTAGTGAAAAAACAGAAGACATATTATTTCTTTCAATTCACTTAATACAAGCACTGTAGTTGAACTTACAAATGTAGAATTATGTACAAATAAAACTGCAATAAAAATTAAAACAATGTAAAACTTTAGTGCATACCAGTCCACTCAGTCCTACTTCCTATTCATTCAGACAAACAAGTTCGTTTACATTTGCAGGAGAAAATGCTGACTGCTTCTTATTCACAATGTCACCCAACAGTGAAAATAGGCATTCACATGGCACTATTGTAGCCAGCACTGCAAAATACTTATGTCAGATGCACTAGAGTCATATGCCCCTTTGTGCTTTCAGAAGACATGACCACGCAGATGATGTGTTCTTCTCTATAACAAACCAAGTCAGTACAGACTAACACATGTTCATTTTCATCATCTCAGTCAAACACCATAAGCAGAAAGGATTTTTCTTTTTGGTGCTTTGGGTTCCGTAGTTTCCCCTTCAGAGTGTAGCTCTTTTAAGACTTCTAAAAGAATTCTCACATCTTGTCCCTCTCAAATTTTGGAAGGTACTTCAAATTCTTAAATCTTGGATTCGGTGCTGTAGCTATCTTTAAAAAATCTCACATGGAACCTTCTTTGCATTTTGTCAAATCTGCAGCGAAAGCGTTCTTGCCATGCTGGCTACAAAAGTGCCATGCAATTGCCTGTTCTCACTTTCAGGTGACATTTATTATGTATTTGAGAGAGAGAGTTTGACTGTGAGCAAGTTAATCTGTCTCTGTCCATCTGAGAATTCCTTCTAATCAGTAAGAGCTACGAGCACCAGATTTGGTATGCAGCTTCCTCTTATGAGGAAGAGATGTAGATGGTGTCATGAGCTTTGGTGAGCACAACCACTTCTTCAGATGAATGGAGTTAAGGGGTCCAGGGTACCAATAATTAACAGAGAGAGAGAGAGAGAGAGAGAGAGAGAGAGAGGTGTCAAATTTGTAAATGAAGGCAAGTTCTGCAGTCTCTCAACTTGCCCGGAAACTCACCAATGATTCCAAAAGTGTCTATATTATTATGAAGCAATTTCAGCAGATAGCTTGAAAGAGAGAAGCTGCAGACTTGGTTCATTTACAAGTTTGACACCTCAAAGAGGTTTAAACAAAGACCTGACCTGGATGAGCCACTGCATTCCATATCCTAATTACATAAAAAGCCAAGCACCAGGTACTCAGAGCCCACTCTATTAGCATCATTTAACATGGACACTCTAATTGGCAATATTTTTTCTCTATTTTTTCCCCTTCTCTTTCCCACGTCATCCCCTCTCTTTCTATGCTATTTATTAGCAGACCCATTAACTCCTATAGACGGGGATTGTGCCCACAAAAGCTTATGATACCATCTACATGTTTTGTTAGTCTCTAAGGTGCTGCAGGACTATTCATTGTTTTCTTAAGTTTTTTCAGTAACATGGCTACCCCTCTAAAACTTAAAGCAAACTAAAGGTTTGGATGTCGGGGGATGGTAGAGGGAGGGAAGCTGAAGCTCCACCCACAATGCATACAGAGATGCATAAAGCCACGCAGAAAAGAGACAGAATCACCAGGCAGGTGAAAGGGACTAGCTGGGAGGAAGGAGGCTTTCCCCATCTGGGACAGCCCCAGCACTGAGCCTCCCAACCTCCAGAAGTCCTTTGGGGGGGAGGGAAGGCAGGAGAGCTGCCAACCTCCCACGTTGCTGGCTGTTCCCCTTCGTCAGGGAGTGAGAGGAAAGTGCAGTTTGCTCCATTCCTCGCTTTCGCTAGGGAGCGCAGGGGACAGACAAACCTTCCCCAGTTGCACCTGCTGGAGCTGCAGCAGTCATGAAGAGGCACTTCTCACCTGGCCACAAGCTGCTGTAATGAGAGAGGCCTGGGAGTAATCTTCTGTCTCCAGTGAAGCCTTCATACTGAACTTCTCCTCCCCAGCCCCACCCCAAAGCAATGATTTAAATGAAGAAAAACAAAAATTAATTGAGTTAAGAACCCAATCAATACGAAGTATCTTATTTATTCATAAATAAGGTGCTGGCAGCAGTATCTCCCATAAATGTAAACAAACTTATTTGCCTTAGCAACTGGCTGAACAAGAAGGACGACTTAGTGGACATACAAGCTATAAAGATTTGCATATTTTTGTTTTTGAGTGCAGTTACTTAATAAAATAAATCTACATTTTACAATAATGAGACTGCACTACAACACTTGTATGAGATGAACTGAAAAATACTATTTCTTTTGCTTAGTTTTACAGAGCAAATATTTGAAATAAAATTAACAATAATATAAACTGACCAGAGTACACTTTACATTCTGTGTTTTAATGGAACTCCATATATGTGGGAAAAGATCCAAAAATATTTAATAAATTAACAGGGGCAAAATCCAGATCCAACAAAAGTCAATTATCGTTTTACCACTGATTTCAGTAGGGCCAAGAATTCCCCCTAGATTGTTAAAATGTATTAGAATTACTCATATATTAAAGGAATAATTGTTATGTTTCATTTACAAGATCAGCACATTCACCTCTTAAAAAGCAATTACGCCAAATCTCAAATTATGTTTTTGTTATAAACATCACATCTACTTGTTTTCTTCTACATACACCAACTGCTGCATTCTTGTGAATGGTGTCAAACAGGAAGTTCGACACAAATTACACATGCCCCTAATCATTTTAAAATTATACCAGTTTACAATTTCTCTTACTAAGAGGAGGCTGAAGAGGGTGTCCAGTTTTTGCACACCAGCCTGCAGGATGGATATCAGGACTCTCTGCATCAGCCCAATAATCATAAATATTGTCCCAGCCATCGAAGTGCACCTAAATGAGGAAACAAAAACAACAGAAAATTTCTGTATAAACTCATTTACCCCAACAATCTCTCAAAATATCAGGCTTTATAATATCGGCTTCATTAGAATAATAATATAAAAACACTGGAGAAATTACACAGAAGTATAAACTAGATTTTGAAGTGTATTATTTTCAGTGGGAGCAGAATGGGACTCTCTGGATAGAACATTGTTATGCTCAAAATGTATCGGTCGATTTAGAGAGGTCTAATGTTTATTTACACTAACACTTTAAAATAAGGGACAAAATCTGTACTCTCTCTCGCTCAAAGGCACTAAATATTTAGAATGGTAAAATTTCTCTTTTAACTTGGAGTTAAAACAGTTAAAGCATATACTTTGTAAAAATCCTATGCACAAAGAATTTTGCTACCTCCCAAAATAAAGGGATCTATAGGTATTGTAAAATTTGACCATTCAGGATAAGGATTTAATTTAGATGAGAAAAAGAACTATATGATTCTGTAGAAGACAATCTCTACTTTTCTTCAGGTTGGGACCACAAATCCACAACCCTAACTTACATAAATTATTGTATTAATGAAGACCCTGGATCTTTATTTCTTATGATCTTACACATAACAAGATACATTGAAGACTATTTCAGTATACAGAAGATTTATCCAGTATTGCCTGGGTCCTTCAGGCAGGGGGCTGGGCATGTGGAGGGTGCAGGAGTCTAGACGGGGGGTTAGATGTAGAAGGCTCTGGGTAAGGTGTACGGGATGCAGGAGTCAGGACAGAGGGTGGGGAGCTCAGGGCAGAAGTTGGGGAGGATACAGGAGTCAGGGGAGTAGGTGCAGGAGTCATGGCAAGGGGTTGTGAGGTGCGTGGGACCACTGGGGATGGGGTGGGAGGTGCAGGAGTTAGGGCAGAGGGTGTGGGCAGCCAGTGGCTGCTCCCTGGGGCCAGCCCGGGGTGTCAGAGGCTATACAGCTCAGACAATGGCTGCTCTCAGAAGGCGGCGTGGCACCCTTGCATGCCACCCCTCTGTGGTCATTTTTGAGTATAACTGTCCCAGCTATCACAGCTTCTCACTTTCCATTTGCTGAGAAACAATCACATTCCAGGCACATCTCACTGTCCTGGAAAAACTAAATCCTGACCTTGCTTTAAGTTATAAGAGGAAGCTGCATAATTACCATTAGCAGGAGTTCTTGAACAGACTCACAGACGGATGGATACAGAGAGAGAGATGCGCACGCACGCACACACAAAAACCCAGGCACACAAATCTTAAGGAAAAACAGCACATCCTTCAGCAAACACGTTATTTGAAATTAATCCAATCTAGAGTCCTGAATTAATATAAACTTCAATAGCACAGAAGCTCCTGACATACGGCAATCTTTTAAAAAAATTATTCTCTTTAGATTTTCCCTCTCTCACTTTGGCTTTTGCAGGGTGAAAATTATGGAGAAAGATTTTATTATTCTGTCCCAAATATTTTATGAGCCCTAATACAAAAATCATAGCAATCTTTTGATATTGGGTATTAAATCATCAACATTCTACGATAAAACAACTTTTATCTCAAAACTATTCCCAATGCAATTTCCCCAACACACTCATCCTTTGTTCCTAAGCTTCTATTTCAGCACATCCCTAACTTAAAAAAAAACCAAAAACCAAAAACCAAAAAAAAAATACCCATTCCAAAGGAATTACATGTAAATTAATCAGTGAGGAGGACAGTGAGAGTTTAGCAGCGCATTGATGCGATTCATATCTTCCTGTGCAACCTAGAAAGGCCCTTAATTTTGGAACCTCAGTATATTTTGTAAAAAATAACAATCAACATGATCGAAGTAGCACGTCCAAGTTAGACTGAAAGAGACTTACTTTTATCCTGTGGTCATCAATGTCTACAACAGTTGCTACTCTGATAAGTACTGGATTCCTCTTGTCAACTACCTCAAGTTTCATATTTTTTTGAAATCCATGAGAAGGTTTCTACAATAAGAGATGATGGATAGTTCAATGTAACGTAAAAAAGAGCTGTTATAAAATAGAAGGGCAACTGCTCCCCTCAAAAAAAAAAAAAAACAATAAAAAAAACCCCAAAACAAAACTGGTTGTACTCAAATAACTTGTTAAACTAGAAAAATAATTTACTTCTCTAAGACTTCAAGCCTCCCATGTAAATAAAATCAACATTAATGCTGTAAAGACTGTTAATGCTGTTTGTTTCCCCTGGAAATGTTTTAAGAGCATTTCTACCTCTATGCAACAGCATACAGCATAATAATTTTACATACTGTATCTTTTTACACTCATGCACTATGCTCCTTCCTAGATCAAAGGAACTTTAAATTATGATTAAATTTAGAAATTGCCACTGAGTTCACACAAGGACCTCTTGAGGCCAAGTAGAAGACAACGCATAAGTGTTACAGGAATCCTGTACTCTGGCATGTACATATTAATTCACCAAAGAGTGTCACTTAAAATCTATACAGAAAGCCTCTGTCACAATGGTCAACATAATCTTTGTGAAATTTATGTGCAAATAGCATAGAAGGAGACAAGTTTATATATTAGAAATTATGTTCTTAAAGTCTTGACATTAAAGGCAAGTTCTTCCACGGAGGTGGTGGGAGACACTTATCTCCCTCGCTGACCACTGCATATCTAACCATGTACATCTATCTGATTACTGAGTCAAATACTAACAATGAGTTTGTGGGAACTTCAGAAGAAGAAAATTAACTGGTGAGCAGTGGATGGAATGGGGGAGCCCCAGTTTACGGGAGAAGAACAAAGGACAGATCCAATATATCTAGGGAAGCAAGGGGAAGCTCTGGCATTCTTGATGGTCTGAAAGCCATCCTGGTTGAAAAATGTGAGAAGGACTTTGGGTAACCTGTGCCTTATCAAACAAGAGGGCATCTGGTAAATTATATTTAGGCTCTAGTAAACCATGTGTTATGATTTTATTTTTTATGGAATCCTTTGTTTCTATTGATCTTGCTACTTCTCAAATCTCTATTCTCTGATAAATAAACTTAAGATTGTTTTCACTATAAACACATGTAAGCACTGTGTGTTAAGTGTAGTGGTGATCTGGAGGTGAAACTGACAAGTTGGCATATACAAATTCTTTGGGATTAGCAGATCTGTGAATTCTGCGAGTGCCCAATGGAACAGGGGCTGGACACTCAAGGGCCATGACTGGAGAAAATCCATCACTAACCTGCAAAGGCAAAGCAGAGCCTGCATGGAGTGAGAGGAGTGCACTTGTGTTACGTATGGTCTGTGAAGTTGGGGTGCTGACCCGCAGCAGACACAGACAAAGCTTCCTCACTCTAAAGGCAGGTGATAGCAATGTGCCACACAGCTGTGGATATCTTAAGGAAGTATCACACATGGTAACTGTGAAACTAAATAGTCAGCGATGAAGCCACCCTGAAGTGGCAGTTCCTGTCCCGTGAGGCTTCCCCTTGTTCCACAAGGACCACAAAAACAAACCAAAAAACCCCTTCACTGATGTGACCCAATTGAGGAGGCACTTCCCACATTCCCCTCGCACGCCAGAGCCTAGGGAGGCCCAAGATAGTAGATTCTGTGTGCTCTAGCCCGGCAGGGGAACTGGAGCACCATCACAGGCTCCCCAATGCTGGGGGGAGCCTCGAGGGCCGGAGCCACGCAAGTTGGGGGCTGCATCCCCACCCCTGGCACATAGCAATATCTCACTTGGCTACTCTGAATGAAAACTCAAGATTTGGTCACACTTGTTAAACAGATAATGTTCTGTAGTGAAAAGTACTGTAAGCCAGTAGCCAACGCTCAGTAAATTACAGCTGATTTCTGGAATTTTGGACTACACCACATTCCTTAGCAACGTGATAATATTAAAAAATTTTGGACTTGAAACTCAGCTCACAAAAACAGGCAGAAGACCAGCCTACAGAGCCAAGAACCTAATCTCTAATGTTGGCTCTGATGATGCCTTCTGCTTTCCTGAAGAAGACACTTTTCTTCTTGTTCCTGTAAAGTGGGGACCATAATAATTACTCATCTCTCTTCAAGGTATGTTGGGAAGATTCATTAATTGGCTAAGTATTATCAGTATAAATTAGTTGAAACTTTTGGAAGTTACAGTGATAAAAATTTCTGCGCACTCACACTAATTTAAAAACTTACATTAAAATATTTACTGTACATTAGCTAATAAATAAAAAACACTGGACGTATGGACACTATATAAACATTCTCTTACCACTTTAAAAGCTCTTGCAGGTGCAGGTAAAGAACTGGTTTCTTCCAAATATTTTTCCCAAGAGAAATGTTTGGCATGTGGATAATCTAGCAAGAAAAATATAAAAGCAAGGCTTAATGATGTCATACAAAGAACCACAATGTAACATACATTGTAGCACATTAATATAGAGAATTCAGAACAGGGCAACTAAACGTTTGTTTTAATATTCTGTAAATCTAAAAACTAACAACAGTAAAACTCCATTGGTCCGGCATCCAATGCTCCGGCACTCCTGATGGTCTGGCACCATCAGGAACCCGGAAGTGCTCTGGGCAGCCGGACAATTGGAGCTGCTCTGCCCCCAGCTTCCCCAATTCAGCCACTGCTGAAACTGACCAGCAGCTGAATCGAGGAAGCTGGGGGCAGAGCAGCTGGGTGCTGCCGGGTTGGTCCCACAGCGCTGAGGGGCGGCGCTATGGGACCAACCCGGCAGCATCCCAGCTGCTCTGCCCCAGGTATCCTCGATTCAGCCACTGTTGAAACTGATCACCTGGCAGCACCCCAGAGCTGCTCTGCCCCGGACTTCCCGGAATCAGCCGCTGGTCAGTTTCAGCAGCGGCTGAATCGGGGATGCCTGGGGCAGAGCAGCTGGGGTGCTGCCGGGTTGGTCCCGTAGCGCTGCCCCTCGGCGCTGCGGGACCAACCCGACAGCACACCAGCCGCTCTGCCCCAGATGTCCCCAAGAGCAGCTGGAGTGCTGCCGGGTTGGTCCCGTAGCGCTGCCCCTTGGCGCTGCAGGACCAACCTGGCAGCACCCCAGCTGCTCTGTCGCAGGCGTCCCCGATTCAGCCGCTGCTGAACTGACTAGCAGTGGCTGAATTAGGGATGCCTGGGGCAGAGCCGGACTATCGGAAGGGGGGGCTATGAGGGGCCTGGGGTGGCATCCTCCCACCCCACCCCAGGCCCCTCATAGGCCCCCCTTCCGATAGTCTGGCATATCTGATAATCTGGCACCCCCTGTGTCCTAAAGGTGCCCGATTATCGGAATGTGTGGAATATGGCACACATTCCATATTAAGCAAAGAAAGAAACAGAAAACCGACAACATACAACACTGAGGGTGCATCTACACAGCAGGGCTTAACTTGAAATAAGCTATGCAAATTGAGCTAAGTCAATTGTGTAGCTTATTTCAAAATAGCTTATTTCAAAATTGGGAGCGTCTACACAGCACTTATTTCATAATGGAGGACTCTTCCTCTGACTTCCCTTACTCCTCATACAATGAGGGTTACAGAAGTCAGAGTAAGAAGTCCTCCAGCTTGACAGTATTTTGACATTATTTCGAAATAACTGTTGGCTGCGTGGATGCAGACTAAGTTATTTCAAAATAATGTTGCTGTGTAGATGTACCCTGAGTAACCAACAGCACAAACATAAACTACACATCTAAGCACTATGTTGCCTGTGGTAAATGAATTTGAGGAACTGATTCCTGGCCGGCACAGACAAAGCTTCTTCATGCTAAGGGCAGGTGATCGCAAAGTGCTCCACAACCCTGGATATCTCAAAGAAACATTACATATGGTAATTGTGAACGTAAGCAGTCGGTGATGAACCCATCCTGAAGTGGCAGTTCCTATCCCATGCTTTGGATTTGAGAAGATAAGTAACGAAGGTTGGAAGTCTATCAATTTCTATGCACTCAACACAGTGCTTCACTCTTAATCCTGTCAACTATATGTTTAAATATACTGTGCCAATACTAATTGTATGATAGTTATGTATCAGTTTAAAATATATGTGATCATATACCAACTTGCATCTTTAAGTGCAGTTGTTTTAACCAAAACTACTATAATACTATCTAAATTTAAGCTACAGCTGATACAAACATCACGGGGGAGTGGATACAGTGTCATTCTAAGGAAATGGGTTTGCAATTGTCCTGTTTAAAATGCCTGAGACCAAAAAAGTGTGTTGTTTTAAAGAACAAGGAATGCTTATCCCGGTACTGAATAAGCCCTAAATGTCTGAAGTGTTGACTCATGATACCACAGTGAATTTACACCAGTAGCTTGTGTTTTATGATGATTGTTAAATAACAGGTTGTAATTAACTTACTGACAGTGTAGACCTTTATAATACATGTTGAGGTTTTTCTGTAAGTAATTTGTGTTCTGAAATCTGATTCCTTAAAATGTTTCATAACTTCCCCAGGCTACTGAGCTCTGGGATATTTCTCAGCTTGGTAAGTAGGTCTAGCTAGCTAATTAGTTTTCCATGTTGTCAGGCCACTGACTCCTGCGATCTGTGCTTTCATTGTTTTGCATCTTTTATTTTACTTATCAGTCATACACTTTTTTTTAAGTTACATAAAATCTTTTGCAGTAGTACCTGCATCACTCTATAGTGACATTCAAAAAGGGGTTCTAAACAAGGAATTTCTATTTTCTCACAACATATCTGTGAAGTAACAGTGCATGAGAGGGGAATGGAGAGAGGAAAACTTGAATTTTCTGAATAAAGATATGTATATCACAATCCATCTTCTCATGGAAAGGGACAGTATTTGTAATGAGGTCCTTCGTAGTCAAATAGGTGGTGTGGTGGTTCATGCTCTGCAAAAATGATTTCCTTTCACTGAAATTCCCTCTCCTACCAGATGCATGAAAAAAAGACACTGGATGCTATCTCTCGCTACCATTCTCTGACTTCATCTTATTTAAGAACACACTGTTCTGATTCCTGCAATGTTCCCACTCATAAAAAATATAGACCTCTTCCAACTTGCTGATATCCTCCAAAGTGTGAGTTGCTTTTCTTCCATTATGTGACACGAAAGTCAACATATTCTCCAAAACTGACATATGTGTCTGTTAGTGCAATCAAACACCAACATTGTATCTGTGGCTACTTCCAGGTTGAATTCTATTTTTGTGACCAATGTTCAGCAAGCTCCCTTGACTCTGGATTTCTGTTTCTGAACACACGATGAACCCTGAGTGCTTCTCTGAGAAGCTAACCAAAATGACAAGTTGTGAATAGCTGTCTCAGATTAGCCAGGAAATCAATTTCTTATTTTCTTTTGATTTCTTGAGTGAATCTCATAACTCTTAGATAAGAATTTAGTTTTGGGAACATATTACATTTTAAATAATTCAGTCAAGTACTCATAGTTCATATGTTTCAGTTCCTAAAATAAATAAGTCTTTCAGAACTACAAATGTCTCTCCAAATCGAGGTGGAGAATGGAAATTTTTATTGAGACTTCTATGTCATCAGTGTAGAAATATTGTGAGTCCTTTTTCATACACTTTGTACATAGTATCACATTTTTCATCAGAGCCGATGTCAATTTCTGCACAAATTATCATTTTCCTCTTTTCTACTCAAGAGACAGACGTCTTGCCTCACTGCTGACAGGGCAATCACCTTGTTGTTTCCCCAAATCTAATAAGTCTTTTATTAGATTAGAAGATAATTGGATCAGAACAGCAGCAAATAACAAAAAAATGAACAGAGCTAGCACACTCAGGTTTCCTTGGTTACAAGCTACATTCAAGCTAACTTGACTCTTAGTTCTGTATCCAAATGAGCTCTAACCAGTCGCAATTATTGCTAAAAGACAAGATATTTTTTATACTGTGGCATAATGTTCCAAACCCAGACAGTAACCACAGTTCGTAAAGTTTTACTTAGATAGAATAAGTGATTCTAAATAGCATGCATTCTACAAGACATTTTTTACATTGATTCTTTCACATTAGTTTTATACCAACCATTCTACAATTACCTACTTATATTTGAAGATCAACAGGTGCTACAGAGCTATCTCAAAGGAATTTATTAATTCCTTTTACAAGCTATAGCTCAAACTATTTTCTATAGAATAGTCTTCATAATCTCCAGAATGAAGGGGAATCCGGTTAACCCAGCACACAGTACTCAAGAATAAATGCTTTGCCTTCTTGTTTTCAGTAAGCTCTTTTATCTAGGTTTCCTCCCTTTCTGAGGAATCCTTACCACTTTTGTTCCCTTGATTACACAGGAATATCCATCCAACTTAGCCACTAAGACCCAGATTTTTAAAGGTATTTTGGCATAGTTACACTCATCTCAGTTGACACAAGTGCCTGAAATCCCATTTTCGAAAAGGATTTAGGTACTTGATATATTCAAATTAATGGTGCATGCACACATTTAATACAGTTCTGGGCTATATTAATGAGTCAGTTGTCCATCAAGATATTCCTATGGAATTTGGAGATGGTTGAAAAAAAAATGAAACAAATTCCTTGGTTTCTTCTCTACTTCTTTTCTCTATGTTCTCATTTGCTTTGCTTTTATCTACATTTTTCACCCTATTTCTTTTTACGTGATGTGATGAATTTACCACTGTTTCCAGAGTCTTGGTGATGAAAATTGTCACTGATATTGCAATGACATGCAATATCTTTGGGACTACACCATATTAAAAGTATAAAATGATTGATGTATGATTGTATTCTACTCCAAGGGGAAAGATTAACACATCTCCTACAGAAACCAAAAACAATGAAAAATTATTAAGGTTAATCACGGAGTCTAAACTATCTAGAGAGATACTTCACCCTGGAATAGCTTGCACACTGGCTCAAACTTGGTTTTCCAGAGACTAGGAGACAAGAAAGGACTTTTTGGTATAAAAGGATGAGCCTGAATTTACACCAGGTCCTTCCACTGATACAGCAAATAGACAGGTCTTTCTGTCTGCAGAGGGCAACCCATGTGGAAGAGTTAGAAAGATTCTTCCCTACCCCATAAGACCGGTGGGTGATCTATGGTAATCATTCATATGGGAACTTCTATTGTTCTTATGCGTTCTCCTTATAGTGCTTTTAGCTTATGAATACATGCTTTTAGCTTGCTTAGAAAGAACAATGGCAATGTCACAGAGTCCTCGGTAGGGTTAGGTGGCCCAGCAGTTAGCACACAAAGTGCCACCTCTCCGAGGCCAGGTCTTGCCATCCAGACCTTCATCAATCAGAGGAGCAGTGAGGTGGGCAGTGAAGGGGCTTCGGCCTCTCTACCCCGACAGGCTTCAGCACAGGGACCTCAGAATGTCAATGGTATTTGGCCCCCAAAAGGTGCCTTCCGAGTTATCCACCCATCAGATCTCTTCTTACTATCTACTGTTCTTCCCCCTTACTTGCCCCCCTGGCTTCCACTTGAAATAGAAAGTGATAAGCAAAAGCAAAGGCAATCAAACCATCAGACCCAGCTGAAGCTCAGCATACAGCTTTAGTTCCTTGGGAAGGGTTCTCTGGCACCCTTATCAGGAGCGAAAGGGTAGCGTTTCTGTCCTCCTCCTGAGCTTCCCCCTTTCTCAGTTGAGCTGCCCCCTTTTCAAACCTTCCTTCCAACAGGGCTGAGGCTAGCTGGGTCCAGTACTGACCATTAACCCCTCCCATCTTACTGCAGGGTCTATATGCTCCATTAAAGGTAACTTGTGCCTGCTTACAATACACTGTTCAGAGCATGTGGAGAGAAAACAAAACACAGACGCTTGGCCTCTAGACAGTGTAAAGCAAGGAGCTGTACAGCCCTAAGAAACCCTGATCAAAGGAGTAGGTCAAAAGTCCCTATTCAACGACAAGTCTTGGCTGCAAACAAGTTCTGATTGGAACCTCCTGGAGTAGACCACACAGGGTGTGGGAGGGAAAGATGGGTGCAGTTACCTGAAACTATTTCAACAATATACATGTCAGGTTACACAGCTGTTGCATTAATCATAGAATCATAGAACCGTAGAGCTGGAAGAGACCTCAGAAGGTCATCAAGTCCAGCCCCCTGCTCTAGGCAGGACCAATCCCAACTAAATCAACCCAGCCAGGGCTTTGTCAAGCCGAGACTTAAACACCTCTAGGGATAGAGACTCCACTACTTCCCTAGGTAACCCATTCCAGTGCTTCACCGCTCTCCTAAGCTACGTCTACACTGGCCACAATTTCCGGAAAAGCCATGCAAATCAGGTAAGTCAGGATAGGGAAATCCGCGAAGTAGGAATAAGAAATCCTCTGGAAAAGGGCTTTATTCCGGAGGATCGCGCCAGTCTAGACGCTTTTTTTCCGGCTTTTCCCCAAGCCAGAAAAAAAGCGGCGGACATGTTTATTTAAATCCACGGGGGATATTTAAATCCCCCGCGGATTTCCCTATTCTGACTTACCTGATTTGCATGGCTTTTCCGGAAATTGTGGCCAGTGTAGACGTAGCCCTAGTGAAATAGTTTTTCCTAATATACAACCTGGACTTCTCCCACCGCAACTTGAGACCATTGCTCCTTGTTCTGCCATCTGTCACCACTGAGAACAGCCTTTCTCCATCCTCTTTGGAAGCTCCCTTCAGGAAGTTGAAAGCTGCTATTAGACAAATATCTTCATGTGAACCAAATCTGGAAGTTAGTCCCTTTCATGTGGGTTGCCCCCACTAGACAGAAAGTCCCGCCTGTTAATTGGATCAGCAGAAAGACCTGGTATAAATTCAAGCTCATCCTTTTGTGCCAAAAAGTTCTTCCTTTGTTTTTTAGTCTCTTGGGGACCCAGTTTGAACCAATATGCAAACTACTTTGGGGGTGGTAACTCTCTAGATAGTTTAGTCTCAGTGAGCCACCTTAATCACTTGCTATTGTTTTTAGTTACTGCAGCAGCTGTGGTAATCCTTCTCTCTGGAATAGAATATAATCATACATAAATCATTTTGTACATTTAATATGCTACTGTCCCCAAACATATTGCATGTTATTGCAATATCTGTCATAATTTTCAGCACCAAGATGCTGGAACTTGAAAGTGCATTCAACCTGTCATACAAGAAGCTAGAAGAAAAAAACCTAGAGAAAAAGAAAGCAAAAGAGAAGTATAGAGGTAGCCAAGATATTTGTCTCATTCCATTTCACTTTTCAACCATATCTATCTTTTCCCTGGGAATATCTTCTCTGGATAACTGGCCCATTAATACAGTACAGAAAGGTATCAAATTTGTGCATGCATCGTTAAATGTAATGTTTCAAGTGCTTGTAAAAAGTGCACTTCAGCTCTTTCCAAATACCAATTCTTAATTATAAGCAGAGTATTTCAAAGGAGCTGTCATCATATGTCTTATGAGTCTTGGCCAATGCTGCTGTTAGCTACATTTTCTGTTCTTTCAACTGTATAGTGTAGTACAAACCTGGAGGGGTGATGAGAGTTCTTCTATGTTCTTTGCACCACCCAATAGGATGAATGTGTGGACTGGCTGCCTCACACCTGGAGAGGAAAAATGATGGAAAAATGTACTCATCATTGTCATTTGGTAACACACTCAACTTCACCCACCTCCCCAAGATGCAGAATTATTTAACAAATCCCAAATAAATTACAATATATTCAACCCAAAATATAAATTTTAACTGTAAGAGAAATATACCAATATATTTTATTCAATCATATCCTATTATGAGTGAACATAACATCTCTGCAACATTTTTGGAAGGTCAATAACCCAATTCTACTGGACCAACAAGAACAGCAAATTCCAAGGAAAGCTCCTCCACTGAAGGTCCCCCAACAATTCCCACACATTCAAATCTAGGGATTCTTAGCACGAGCACGTACGTTCTGAAAGAAGTGGAGTCTTGTGAGGTTAGGATCCAAATTTTAAGTTTTAAAGATCTATATCAATACTTTGAACTACACCCAGAAGCAGACAGGAAGCCGATACAATGTTTAAAGCAATTACAATATGCTTCCTCTGATTGTCTCACCAAACAAGAGAGCCATTATGTTCAGCTCCAATTTCTGAGTGGTACAAGTGGAATCACAAATGATACACCATAATCCAAGTGATAGCTGAGCAAAAGTACCAATTAGAGAGAAATTGGTACAAGTGCAGAAATCAAAAGGCACTTTCAGCTACAGGCTGTCCCTGAGACTCCAAAATTAGCAGGGAATCAAAAAACGCCAGCCTAAATTGCAAACTGCTCTGACCAAAAGTGAGCAAACCATTCTGCTCTGGAAATAGGAAAAACCCCAAAATACTCTCTGGTTATTTCCCCATTCATGCAGAATCAACTACATGGTATTTGAAAAGAGACATAGGTGACATTAAGCATGAACATCTAAACATTAACAATACAGAAAGCATTTAATTGAGGTAAAAATAGAACAAAAACTATCTCAACTTTTAGTACAATATTATCAGGAAAGGACAAAAAAGAAGACTGACAGCTGAAAAGCAGAGAAAGATCAGGTTCCAACACAAGCACAGCCCGTATGTCTTACACTTGGGTTTAGAGATAATAATGATATTTAGAGAGGGAGATAATCTGAATAACTGATGGCACTTGAAAGAAAAGAGGAGACAATATAAGTATTTGGAATAATTGAGCAGTGCCATCCTGATGCAAATTTTGGGTTAAAACAAAAGCTATTGTCAACTGAAAAATATGCTGAAAAATAGTTAATTTGCTTTTTCCTCTAACACAGTGTACAGGATGATTGTTTATCCAAGAGGTCTCTTAGAAAACCAAACTTTTGTATAAATGGGGCTTGCACTTTGAAAAGGCTGCACTCAAGGTCCCCAATTCAACACCACAGTGAATAAAACACCAACCATAAAGTAAAAACAAGATGGCTTTAAGGAACTATATATCCTGAGGTGAGGCCCCTTTAAAGCCACCAACCCACAAAACTTTAAGCTGGCATTCTTATATACGGCATAGAACAATTCCAGGGTAAAATTTTCAAAAGAAACTACATGATTTAGGACTGGAAGCCCCATTATCAAAAGAATCACTTGGTACTCAGAAGACTTAGTCACAATAACTTTCTATAGACTTCAGCTCCTAAATCACTTTTATAATATGGGATTGAAGCTCCTAAATAATTTCTGAAGGTGCTTTTGAAAATTTTACTCAAAATCAAATATTGGTTGAACCAGAATTTTGTTTGGGTTCAATGAACTGGAGCTTGACTCATGTACCAATCAGCCAGAGAGGCTTACAATATCTGTGAAAAGACAAATTCCTAAAGAAACTATGTAACTTCATTGTTAGACATCTTCCTCCTTTTGAAGGTCACTGGTCGGATCTTGCATGCCAACGAACTCATTTAAAATCTAGCAGGTGCCGTGTGTGTACAGGGGTCTACCCTAAGGTTGTCAACTTTCTAAATGCAGAAAACCAAACATCGTTGCCCCATCTCCTGCTCAAAACCCCACTCTACCTCTTCCCTGAAACCCCTTCTCCTGCTCACTACATCCCCCCTTCCCTCTGTTGCTTACTTTCCCCCATCTTGGCTCACTCACTAGTTTTCACTGGGTTGGGACAAGAGGCTAGGATGTGGGAGTGGGTACGGCCTTTGGGCTGGAGACATGGGCTCCGTGGTGGAGCCAGAAATGCGGGGTTCAGGTACAGGAGGGGGCTCTGAGCTGGGGCAGGGAGTTGATGGCTGTGGCTGAGGATGCCTGTTCTGGTGTAGGGCCAGAGATGAACCACTGGCTGTATTACAATAACTACATTGATTTTGATCTTGTGCTACATAAAGCAAAAGTAAAGAAATATTTCTTTAAATTCTGAATATGAAAAAGAACTTAAAGTGAAATAATGTTTTAAAAGTAATTTTACATGACAAATAAATGAAGTCCAGTGTAGGTGTATTTAATTGTGTGCGTTAAATAATAGAAATGCAAGCAGGGTGCCTCATTACCGTCATCACCCAGCAAGTAATGTTCCAGCCTTCTGCTTATAGATTTCAGACCTAATGCTGAAATACCTGTCTAGGGTAATTAGTTTGTGAATTTTTTTAATAAAATAAAAATGAACAGCTGTACCAGAATTTCTCTACACTAACTTCAAATACCATTTTTTCCTCCAGGGCTTAATCTTGCTAGAAACAAAGGCTCTGTGACAACAGCAAAGGATGCAATCGATATCAAGTGTACTAACATTTTATCCTTTACAAAAATGCACAAACATTTGATGCATTTATGCTTATCATTTATACAGCACTTTATTTATTCTGCTTTAAAATTACCATATTTTCAAAATTAAAAAAAAAAAAAAAAACAGGGCACTTTTGCATCTACACTTTTCAGGGTTGTGAAGTTCCTAAAGGTTCACATTATATCTCCATTCGCAGGCCTTTAATACCTAAGTCGGAAAAGTTCTGCCTGGAACAGAACAAAAAAGGGAGAGTTATGCTTCTCTCTCTCCACTTCTTTCTACAGAGACTTCAGAGAGGAATGAAGAAAAAAATGGAGAGCTAACAGGTAGTCACCTTCTCTGTCCCAAATCCATCAAGGGCCTGGGGTAAAGGGGTTTGCACAGACTGCACCATTACGTTATTGGATTCATTACTCTGATGAATATTTTACTCCAAAGCTCTTCAGACATCAACAGCACTTAAGCTAGTTAGGAGCTCACGTTCTATTTTCAAAAGACTCCTAAACATCTAAGTCATTTCTGATACCAAGACACAGTCACTCTTCATAACTCCAGTCATCTGAAGAAGTGGGCTGTGCCCAAGAAAGCTCATGATACCATCTACCTGTTTCGTTAGTCTATAAAGTGCTACCAGACCCTTTGTTTTTTTTTCTGTAAGGGTATGTCTACACTACAGCGTTATTTCGAAATAATCTATTTAGAAACAGTTAATTCAAAATAGCTTATTTCGAAATAACGCGTCTACACACAAAACGCATTTCAAAATAGCGGTTTGCTATTTTGAAATAGTGCATCCACACTCTGAGTGGATGCTGAATTGCATTTAAGGCCAGCCAGAACCAGATCCGGCAGGGCCATCAGGTCAGGATTCACTTTGTGTGGCTGCTGCTTGAGGCTGAGGCCTGTGCTTAAAGGGACACCACCTGGACAGCCAGTTCTCAGGTTTCCCTGTTTGCCTGCCTTCCTCGATGAGGGACAGCAAAGCATTTTGTCTCTGAGTGGTCTGGTTGCCCTCACTCGGGACACCACAACACTCTGCAACATGAAGCCAGAGCTGCCCCATGGCACTCTGGTGCTTCTCTTGGATGCATTGCTGTGAGCCTGGCTTCCCTTTCTGCAGGTTGCCATCTAGGAGGTCCATCGGGGGGGCTGTCAGTATCCAGGAGGCCCTGCGGGAGAGCTTCCACCCTGAGGAGCACTAAGAGCCTCCTTGGTCTGCCCCACTGAGGGCTTGTGCCTCATTCCTCCCTCACGTTCTTTCACTTCCAGATGTAAAATAAAATACATGTATTTTCATGAACACAAACTCTCTTTATTTAACAAAACTGGGGGGAGGGGGAGAATAAAACTCTGGTGAGACTGGGGAAAGGAGGCGGGAGGAGGAGACAGAGTGGGAGAGGGGAGGGGGAAACCTGGGAGGAGGGTGCTGGAAGGGAGAAGCAAGGTGAAAAAGGGGGTGGGGGTCTTGCTGGACCAACTTGATTTTCATGAGAACCTGCTCCTGGGTTCGCATGTGGCCTTCGGTGGTCAGGCTGGCAGCTATCCTGCCATAGACAGCCACGTTCCTCCATCTAGTGCAGAGATCATGGATGTTGGGGGCATCCCTCCCAAACCTGAATAAGGTCCATGATCTCTACCCTGGACCAGGAAGGCGCCTGCCTTCTCTGGGCCCTGTCAGGCTCCTGGGAGCTGGCAGACTGCTCCTGGTGAACGGTGGAGGGCTGCCTGCCGGTGGCTTGCTGGCTCATGTTTTGGGGCCACTGAGTGAGGGGCAGTGACTGCTGGCTCTGGGCTGGCAGGTTGGGAGCTGGAACAGGCACTGTGGCCAGAGTCTACCCCTTTAAGGGCTCCGGGGAGGGGCAGGGCGAGGAGTGTTCTTGGTTGAGGTTGGAATGGTCACCGTGGCACCCTGGGAAGGCTGGAGGCCCCCTATTTTGAAATAAGTGTCTATTAATAACACAGCACTTATTTCGAAATAGCTATTTCGAATTTGGCACTATTCCTCATGGAATGAGGTTTACCAAATTTGAAATAAGTGCTCCACTATTTTGAATTTATTTCGAAATAGTGGTTTGGCTGTGTAGACACTAGGAAAGTTATTTCAAAATAAGGGCTGTTATTTCGAAATAACTTTGCTGTGTAGACATACCCTAACAGACTAACTCGGCTACCCCCTGAAGCTCTCTAACACTGTGTGATACAGTAAAACAGGTGTGAGAAAAACTGTCAATTTCTACAGTACCCTATTATCACTGCTTCTGAGCTCCTTACTATCCATTTCCATTAAAAAATGAAAATGGTATCCAAGTAAAATTGCTGACTTTTATCTTAACACAGACATAAAGCATTCTTTCATGAATAATCATCTCTCTTCTTCTAGAGTGACTGCAATGGTCTAGCTAGCAGACTTAACACGACTTCAGGTCAAGAATGCTTGATTCTATTTTCAATTTTGTTATTAGGGCCAGTCATTTAGAGTCATGGAGTTTAAGACCAGAAGAGATCATCAGAAGAGTTTGTCAGATCATCTGACCTCCTGTAGATCACAGACCACCAAGCACCCAAAATTACAACATAAAAACTTCCACCCAAACTTAGACCAAGGGTTGGTTACAGCCCATAAGAAGGTAGACTACTGAGTGCCACAGACACAGAGGGACAGAGGTGCACCGGTATCTCTGCCCCCCCCCCCTCCCCGCCCAGTATGTGCTAAGCGAGATATACAAAGATTATCCTGACAAGTGAGCCTCACGCACAACTACAGAGAAAGGCAACCCCCGCCTTCAAGTCAGAGTCAACCTGACCTGAGAGAAAACTCCTTCCCAACCCTACACTTTTGTAAAACACTTTCATGCCGATGCACTATGCAAAAGCAATGGGAAGGTTAGTAGCTAGTAACCTGAGTTTCAGTACATGCCCTCTGCAAATCTACTATCTTTGGAACACAGTGTGGCAAAGACTTAGCTATCCCATACAGCAGGGGTGGGCAAAATGGCCTCCACGGGTCAGATCCAGCCCACTAAGCAATTTGATCTGGCCCGCAGAAGTTCTGCTGCTCCCCCGCCCCCAGGCCAATCAGGGTCAGGGATGGGGAGCACACAAAATTTCCTTCCCTCCCCCTCATAGAATAATAGGACTGGAAGGGACCTCAAGAGGTCATCGAGTCCAGCCCCCCGCCCTCAAGGCAGGACCAAGCTCCATCTACACCATCCCTGACAGATGTCTATCTAACCTGTTCTTAAATATCTCCAGAGAGGGAGATTCCGCCACCTCCTGTGGCAATTTATTCCAATATTTGACCACCCTGACAGTTAGGAATTTTTTCCTAATGTCTAATCTAAACCTCCCCTGCTGCACTTTAAGCCCATTACTCCTTGTCCTGTCCTCAGTAACCAAGAGGAACAAATTTTCTCCTTCCTCCTTGTGACACCCTTTTAGATATTTGAAAACCGCTATCATGTCCCCCCTTAATCTTCTTTTTTCCAAACTAAACAAGCCCAGTTCATGAAGCCTGGCTTCATAGGTCATGTTCTCTAAACCTTTAATCATTCTTGTCGCTCTTCTCTGTACCCTTTCCAATTTCTCCACATCTTTCTTGAAATGTGGCGCCCAGAACTGGACACAGTACTCCAGCTGAGGCCTAACTAGTGCAGAGTAGAGCGGCAGAATGACTTCATGAGTTTTGCTTACAACACACCTGTTGATACAACCTAGAATCATATTTGCTTTTTTTGCAACAGCATCACACTGTTGACTCATATTCAACTTGTGGTCCACTATGACCCCTAGATCCCTTTCCGCCATGCTCCTTCCTAGACAGTCGCTTCCCATCTTGTATGTATGGAACTGATTGCAAGGAGCATGACGTGCTTAGAAGCACCACGCAGTCCTGGCAAGGTCAGAGGAGACTTTGCACCTCCCCATTCTGATCCCAGGCTAACCAGGGCCTGGAGGGAAGCACACAAAGTGTCCTCCACCCTGCTAGGATCGCACGGCACTTAGAAGCACCACGTGCTCCTGGCAAGGCAGGAGGAGACTTTGAGCGCTCCCCCACCCTCAAGCCCTGATTGGCCTGGAGGCAGAAGGGGGAGTGCCGAAGTCTCCTCCCACCCCCAAGAGCCTAAAGGGAACTTCTGGGCAGGAGACAGGGACTTCATGTGCTCTCCCACCGCCAGACAAATCATGGTCTGGGTGGGAAAGCAGGGAAGTATCCTGGCCCTGGCCCTGCCCCTTCCACCTGAGGCCTTGCCCCATTCAGTGTGGCCCAGGGCCACTTCAAAAATTTCTGAAGTGGACCCCAGTAAAAAAATTTTGCCCACCCCTGCCCTACAGTGAATGGTGTTGAGCCAAGGAGTCAATAACAAGAACCAAAACCACCACTGAAAGCCAGCTGGATCTATAAGGAACATCAAGAGCAGAGAACAAACTACAATTCTTTTTAAAACTGTCAAGAAATTGGTGTTTATAAAAAATGGCTAAACAAAACAGCAAAAAGTACGTGTATGGAGAGGTGGTTTCTCATGCTAATAAGAGAACTGAAGGTTGTTGGGACTGTGAATCCCATAATAAATCCTTTCAAATGTCTGGGCCCATAAGGTAATATGCAGATATCCAAACATTCCATATAGGGACAAGCAAGTCTATACTCATGACAACAGGGCATGTGCATTCCCAAGAGCAGGCCATTCTAGGCTTGTAGTGGGTTACATGTGGCTCATCAGGTTCTATGTGTGGCCCACGAGACTTTTGGTTTACCACTACCCACATGCAAGTTTGTCAGATTCCGTTGATTTCCATCCATCCAGTTTTTTTCCTACTGGTATTACTAAATCAAGGGTCTGTGAAATGAGGTTCATGATGATTACACACAGCTTTGACAGAGCCGTATGCTCCATTTGCATCCAATCAAAATGCTGCTACTGTTCAATCAGTACACACCACCAATTCTAGTTATGCAAGTGCAATTAACAAAACTACCCTATCCCAGGAGATAGTCTTAATAATGGAGATTGCCTATCTCCTAGATCTGGAAGGGACCTTGCAAGGTCATCGAGTCCAGTCCCCTGCCTTCACAGCAGGACCAAGTATCATCCCTGATGAATTTTTGCCCCAAATCCCTAAATGGCCTCTGCAAGAATTGAACTCACAACCCTGGGTTTAGGAGGCCAAAGCTCAAACCACTGAGCTATCCCTCCCCAGTCTTTGTTACAATAATGTTATGGTCCACTGAGATGACGACAGGCCACTCATGCGGCCCATTCAGTAGCCTAGGTTGCTTATGGCTACTATAGCACAACTCTAGTGAAAGAAATATTATTTCTTCTTCCATTCACATTCATTTTCCCTTTGAATTTTTTGCTGCATTTCACTGTTGCATAGTCACAGCTTAAAAATTAAAAATTCAGATTGTAAGGGACAGAAACTAATGATCGTTAATTCTTTTCAGAAAAAAAATGCATGTCCACTGGCAGATGTGGACAGCACTGTTATATTAAATAACTGACAGTTCTTTTAGCAAAATATGCTAAATGCGTTCCATTATTTTTACTGTTCTGAATTACCTGCCAATGACCTTGCTGGATAACGTTTTATTTTAATATTTAGGATTTGCACAAGAAATGCTTTTATTAAATATAGATACTATTGTATCTATAGCAGATATTATTTTGTTAAGTACTGGTATTTTTATAAAGACCCATGATAGTGCATTTATAATTAGCAAATAGCACTACATGATAAGTATGGTTATTTGTACAACTTCTCTGACTATCATGCCGCTATACAGTAGCCAAGTCAGCTGGGCACAAAAAAGAAGCCATCTTATAGCCCCATCTAGTGCTTCAGTGCAAGCATTTCACCATAAATATTTATATTAATACCAAACTTGTTCAAAACTGATTATGCTCCAGATAATTTACTATTAAATAGCTCTAATTTACCCCTAAATGTCCTCTAACAGCACAGTAAGCCGTGGAAGTGTTGGTAATGCTACTAGACAATACTGGCCTCCCGTGGTCCAGAAGATTCTCCCATTAGGAACCAATCAGGTCCCAAAGGTTCTGGACTAGATGGGTTCAACCTATAGTCAAATAGTCAATAACCTAAGCTTATTGTGATAGAAATGTAGCCGTGTTAGTCTGGGGTAGTTGAAGCAAAATGCAGGACAATGTAGCACTTTAAAGACTAACAAGATGGTTTATTAGATGATGAGCTTTCGTGGGCCAGACCCACTTCCTCAGATCAAATAGTGGAAGAAAGTAGTCACAACCATATATACTAAAGGATACAATTAAAAAAATGAACAAATATGAAAAGGACAAATCACATTGCAGAACAGAAGGGGGATGCGGGGGGGGGGGGGAGGAAGGAAGGTAAGTGTCTGTGAATTGATGATATTAAAGGTAGGGAGAGTGGGATGTTTGTGAGTTAATGGTATTACAGGTGATAATTGGGGAAACTGTCTTGGTAATGGGTGAGATAGTTCAAATTCTTGTTAAGTCCTTGTTGGCAAGTGTCGAATTTTAACATGAATGACAGTTCAGAGGATTCCCTTTCAAGTGCAGATGTAAAAGGTCTTTGTAGCAGAATGCAGGTGGCTGAGTCATTTAGAGAGTGTCCTTTCTGGTTAAAGTGGCAAGAAACTGTAATTGGGTAGTCAGGTTGACTGCTCGTAATTCTCCTCCCCTCCCCCCCACTTACTGCCTCTATCAGAGGCAGCGGGTGGTGGGGGTTGCTTAAAAGCCGTTCCGCTCCCCTTTCTCCCCCCCAGCATCGTCTCCGTGGTGCTGGAGAGGGCGAGAGAGGCAGAGGCGCAGCATGGGACCTGGTGCGAGCAGACAGCCCGGCTCCTACTAAGTTTAAACTGTAGAGTCACAGCGGGGGTAGGTCTGCAGCTCTGCCTTTTAAATGTAGTAAGAGCTGGCTGCCTGCTCATGCCAAGTCTCGTGCTGTGCCTCTGCCTTATAAATGTAGTAAGAGCTGGGCAGCGCTTACCACATTTAAAAGGCAGAGCCGCAGCAGTCTGGATCCGGTGTGAGCCAGGACTGACTGGGGCCCATGCTGTGCCTCTGCCTCCCCTACCCTACTGCGGAGATGCATGCCCAGATCCTACTACATTTAAACTGCAGAGCTGCAGCGGTCACTTATTGACTAGTTGTATATGCGATACAAATTCTATTGAGTACATGATTAGTCATTTACTTGATACTTAATATTAATCTACACGTATACATAACAAATCCGAACACAAAGATTGTTTGACCCAGAAATATCCTTAAATTTTAGATTACATATTCCGTTTCACCACTGACTTTAATGAGAAGCAGTTACGCCAACACAATCATGTTTGAAAATTCCATCCACAAGAAAGGAATCACACCAGTTTTCTGTTTCCTTCTACTGACTACTTTGTAAGAGAACAGAATTCTCACGGATTACATCCACTCCCTGCCTTTCAATGCTGATCACCAGGAGCATACAGCAGTTTAGGAACATCTTTATTAAGCTATTTAGGATGATCAAAACTTTTTCCTTTTCCTCTTACCACCATCACCACCACCACTTTAATGAGTAATAGCAAACACACATCTATACAACGGGGCTTTAATTTCCAAACTGACTGTTAGAAACAGACTCCCCCCCCCCCCAAATGTCAGAAATATGCATCGAAATATTGCCCTAAAGATAACATATGGGCACCCTTCAGTTTTAATGCACTTGGTAGGACACTTTTCCATCACATTTATGACTTTGGTTTGTGTCACACCCAAGAGATATCCCAGGTTACTGTTAGGCACTGATTCAATCAAGTACTGTATCACCAAAATCCATTGCATAATAGCAATGAGCCCTGGTTGCAACTTGGGAAACTACTGTTTAAAACTTTGAATCATTAAAATATTCACTATTCTTAGTTCTTGTTCCTCTCATATAACCTTTTAAAAATATTTAACCCTAATCATTATGGGCTGCATTAATCATGAATGTTGCATGCATTAATTAGAAATATTTAAAAAAATACAGAAAAACTATTTTGCTACTTCTTTAAATATAAAGAATACAACTGTAGAAGTGAAAAAAAATTACAACTGCTTTATCCTGACATGATGAAGTTTATTGGCACATATTGTTCTCCTAAAAATACAAAATGTTCTGCCATTTCTAGATAAGAAAGGGGAAAATGGCTAGGTTTGCAGAATGCAGAGCAAATGTTACTTCCCTGAATATAAATATTACTCTATTTTGTTCACTTTCCTTCTTCCTAAAATTAATGACAATGAATTATTTAATGGAATTTATAAGTCACTGAAAATATTATCACCATTCATTATAGTGCTGTAGTAGTGACACTAATTCTAGCCAACACATTTTCATTTTAAACCATTAACGTCTGTTAAGAAAATATTCAGAAAAATTACCTATGGGCTGAAAGTTATGCTTATAAAACACAATTTGAGACTATATTTTTTCTTCTGCTATTAAAAGTTTGGCAAAATTGCATTCAGCTGTTTTTCATTTATCTAAATGTGGAAATAAATTCTTTATACTTTACAAAAATAAATCTTATTTCCACTTGGACAAGATAAAAAATGGCTATATTTTTAATGTTTGAAAAACCCTCAGGAGGAATAAATATAACTGTTTAGCAATAGTTTATTATATGTGTTCTGTGTGTCATTTTCCCTTATTGACCTTTATCGATTTTAAGCATTTACTGAGTGTTATGGGTACATGTAAGTCCATCACTCTGCAAAAGCTCTACACAGGTTGAACATCTCTAGTTCAGCAACATTCATGGTCTGGCATGATTTTAGTCAGTCAGTTGTCTGCTTAATGTAGGTGTAGCCAAGTTTTCTGTGGTCCCGAAAAGGTTTTTTTACAGCCACCATTCCTGGCTCCCTGTATTCTTCGCTTTTATTTAACTCTACATTATTCCTAAATCTCTTTTACGAGACCAGCAAGTGGTGGAAGAGCTGGTAATGTGACTAAATATAAACATGATTTTATACTTTATCTACTTTTTTTCTTGTGTTAATACAGTAAAATTGTGTAACAGCACTAATATTCTATTTTGAAGAGAGCTGATATCCTAAGTATTGGCTTTATAGGGCATATCAGTACAATCATACATTAAGCAGCAGCATTGTAAGCACTGTTCCATTTATCTGCCTCGGTAAAATAAAAATAAAGAGACCCACTCACTACACTATTGACCTTCTGTGGTTCAGCAAATTCTTTGGGTTAGCACCAGCCAGGTCCTGAGGTGCTGGACTAGAGATGTTCAACCTGTAGTACTCTTTTCTACTATGTTTAAGATTAAGGGCACATCTGTCTGGTGCACATTTAGGATGTGGATCCACGTATCTGCAATATTTCTAAGACACCTAGAATCCTGGTATCTAAACTCCGGACACAGAGCAGTGAGTACACCCAGGAGGGCCAACTTCCAGACTTCCTTTTCTGCCATTATGTCTCTCTTGCTGTTTTTGTTGTTTTAAAGCAGTCATCTCTTTTCCTCCTTTTCCCCAGTTCCATGCCAGTCCAGAACATTTTATAAAAAGATGAGATGTAGGGCCACTTGATCAAGGATTTTATTTTTTTTCTGATGGATTTTCCTGTGTATGTCTCCATTAGACATTTACATGTTTCACAGAAATTCAGCCTTACACAGCCTCCTTCACATATGCTTTTCTAGCAGCATCCCCACGACTTTTCCAGCCAAACAGGAAAACTGCATAATTATTTTTATTCCTATGTTTTACTGTAATTTGAGAACATAATAAAAAAGTGTTAACGTTTTGAAAAACCTTGCTTTTACTATTCAGTTGCTCAAAAGATTGGTAGGCTGTTGAACTGATGATTTTAAAGCTGCTTGAGATTTAAAAGTATTTTTAATCATGTTACTATTTAACTAAATAAATAAATGGCTTTTACCCCCTCAAACTTCCAACTTTCTTCAGTCACCTGCTACTTCTCTAATATCAGAAAACTTCCTAATATAATCCTTGACACTTCTATTATTTTATATTATTTGAAACCTAATTCCATATGTCATATCACCTAGTGGATATAACCCACAACTACCTAGTGGTTTGCCTACCTCTGCCTGATCCAAATACTTGCTTAGCATTGTTTCAATAATTTCATTCTCCTCCAGTTCATTTTTTGGCATCAGCAGCTACAATTACAACCTCCATGGGTGTACAGTAACTATTTTAATATATTCTATTCTTTTCTATATGAATTCTACAACCACAACAATAGCTGAATTAGGGATGTTAAATATTAGTTAATAGAATACTCAATTAACCTCATGAATTCTTATTGGATACTCAACTATTCTATAGTACCCGGGAGCGGAGCCAGCAGCCACTGCACTAAGGCCCCACTTCTGAGGAACCCTCTGCCACTCTGAGATGCTGGCTCTGTATCAGAGGCAGCTGCATGGGATGCCAGGTGAGAGCTGGTCTGCGAGGGGAGCCAGATTAAAAACCAGCTCCCCTCGCAGACCAGGTGTCTGTCACCCCAGCAGGGGTGGCAGCAGCACCTGTCCAACCAGCACCTGTCTAAGCTCCCAGACCTGGCGTGAGCCAGGACTGAGCCAGGCTGCTTGCCTGCCTAGTTCCTAATACACTTTAAATTCAGAGCCACAGCTGAGGTAGGTCCCAAACCTGTTGCAAGCCAGGACTAAGCTGGGCTGCTGGCCAGCCTGCTAATAATTTATTGGCGGGGAGAGAGGGAAGAGGAGAAATGCATGTAGTCTATAGCAGTGGTCCCCAACACTATAGGGGGGGGGGGGGGAAGGAGGAGCGCCGGCCTCGGGCGCGCGGGACTCGGCGGGAGGGTGGGGGTGGCGGGGAGGGTGGGGGTGGCGGGGAGCGCCGGCCCCGGGCGCGCGGCCCTTAGAGGGGGCCCTGCCCCCGGGCGCGCAGCTATGGGGGGACCCCACCCCCGGGTGCGCGGTAGGTGGGGCCCCGCCCCCGGGCGCGTGGATGGGGGGGCGCCCCCGGTCTCCGCCCCCTGGCGCCCGGCGGGCAAACGGCCACGCCCCCTGGCGCCCGACAACCTAAAAAGGTTGGGGACCACTGGTCTATAGCATTAACCGACAAGCTTTTGCTTATTGGTTAATCAACTACACTATTACAACACCCCTAATTTGAATGCCTCAAACAGGAAATTCTCTTTTTGCCATTTATTTTTAAGTAACCAACAATTCCTTATTTTCCCATCTTACAATTATTTCTCAGTCCTAAACCACAATATTGCTAATTTCTCAATATAAAATGTTAACACAAAGTTGAGAATGGGAGCCACTGCCAGCACTATTAAGACAAAATATTTCAGTAAGATTATGGATACCGCTAAAATTTTTGGAAGTTTGTCTGGAAAAAAACAGCAAATCTTTTAAAATGCATTCATCACTAATATTTTACTTTACTATGGATTCAAATAAAAATCAGACGAATGTTTCATTAGCATCCCACTTCTTTATACAGCTTGCTGTATAAGCTATAGATACAGGAAAAACAAATATACATGTTATAAACTAACACTGAACTGTATAACAACTTCATTATATCACACTGGTAATAAAATTACAGTTAGTATGTCCAATGAACAATGCAGAATTCTCACATATGCTCACCCTCTACATATTAAGGTTCTACCCAACAAAAATTTAACAAAACAGGGAAACAAGTAACTAGTTGCAGTTTGCAAGACATGCAGGGCGTTAGTTCCTCTTTGTTACTCTGCTAAAGCCTTAAGAAACAAGACTGAAGTTCTGACTACACAACAAAACACTACTGTAGCAAGCTCAAAAGACAATCAAGCCACTCAAGTTTTATTAGTAGGGCATATCGGCCAGACCTAGACACACCTTGATGAAATGTAGCTGCTGTTTCAGTCATAGCTACCAGTGTGCCTAATACTGATAGTATAGGTATGTCCGTATCCATATTTCCTAATTAAAATGCTTCAACATGAAGACATACTGCAAAATTAAATGAGAAATGCCAGATTTACTCCCATGTGCAGCTACAACATTCATTTTCCACAACCTTGTTGAAGTTGTGTATGTACAACTTGATTACATATGTATGCTAACCCAGTCTCTTACATTTACTACAGATGTTTAATGGTCTGGAAGACATTTTTATAAAAATCTGCTAAAAGCTGTGCAGACTACATGCAGAATACAAAGAATACCAAGGAAAGATATGGTCTTAAATTTCTGATATGATGTATTAAAATATAACAAATACAAAGGTCATACCAATAGTCATAGCTCTCATCCCAGTTATCAAAATGAACCAGGAAACGATTGTCCACCATGTCTGTTACCGTAGCAACACAGATGAATGTAGGATTTTTTTTGTCTACAGCTTCAAGCTTCATTCCCACTCGAAATCCTGATGGAATAACTGTCTACTCAAACAGAAACTTTAAATTAAAGGTAAGTAACACACTCTTCAAACCAAAACCTCCCCAGTGTCCAGAATCAATACAAGCATGTCATTTAAAAATGTATCAAGTAGTTAGACAACAATGCAGGAACAGCACAATTGGCTTATGTGAAAGATAATGAAATAGGCACAGACTCAAAGATCATGGGTTTATGAACCAAAAATTTCTGAGCATGTTTTGGTTTTGATTCTGCCCCATCAGGCACTACCTCTGACAATCTCCTCCTAGTCTCATAGAGTTACAAAAATAGTGTGATATCAGTTCATGATACAGGCAAGATACCCAAATCGGATAAAAAACTGGATAAAAGGAAGGTTAACAACCACCAAGAGAAACTCTTGCTTAGGTCTAATACAGATTAAAAAATATTTTATGTTTTGGTCTATATTAGTCTGAGGAGAAAAGCAGGCTTAAATCCAGGATTGCCAAAATAGTATAAACAATCTTATAAAGTTTAGGGAGGATTTAGGATAAAATGATTAACAGGGTGAGGTGTAGTTTCTATTCCCAGCTCTGTCACTGATTTGCTTTGTGATCATAGGTAAATCATTTACTCTCTCTATATATGTAACATGAGAATCAGATACTTTTTCTCTTCACTGGAGTACTGTAATAATGATGACTCCTTCCACACTGAGCATGCTACAGATTCTACAGGATTACTGGAAACATGCACCATCCCCATAGAATGACAGAGCATACTCCGTGACAAGACTGCAGGGATTTAGCAGACAGTTTCTTCAATTGCTGCTCCTTGGTGCCATAGTTCCAGACACAGGAACTCAGAGTAGAGAATTCCTCTCTCCTATGTTCTCAATGTCTCTATTGCTAGTGTCCAGATAGCACAGAGAAGGAAGAAGTGGCTTTACTCAAATGCAAAGGGGGACGGTCAGGTGCATGGGAGAAGAGCTTAAGAGAACCGAGGAGAATAGGAGCAGAAACTGGGGACAGGAGGGTGGGAAAATATGCACAAGAACTGGGACCAGGCCAGAGTGGAAAGCAGCAGAGGACAGACAGAAGACAGCATGAGACAGCAGCAGAAGGGAATAAGGAGAGACCGTAAGAGAACAAGAAGCAGAGAACGGAACAGGATGTAGTAGAAGGGCCTGTGGGAGTCAGTAAATGGGAAGGGGCAGGATCTGGGAGGGTAGCAGTTGGAACTGGGATGTGTTAGGAGAGGCTGGGGGGATAGAAACAGAAGGGTCAATAGCCACTAGACACATTCCCCTACAGAGAGCCTGCATTCAGCCCCTCTGGCAGGAAAATTCATGAAGGAGCTTGTTGTATCCCTTCCCTGCCAGCAGTGCAAAGGCCTGCCCTGGCTCTCCTGGCACCAGGGTGGAGGTGAGGGGGCAGCACTGCATGGGTATCCACTCAGATGTCTGCAGCTATGCAGGACTCTATTCAGTAAAAGGACAGGAAATCAGGAATGGTAGGTGGGTTGCATGAGTGACTTTCTATCACCTCAGTGGGCCACAGTAGCCTACGGCCCACCTGGATACCACCTGCAGCCCCATTGCTCCAGTTTGCCTCCCTGCACCTCTTGCATACCTGGGCACTAGAGCCCCACACTTAGCTGCTTCTCCACCTCCCTTTCAGCACTTTTGGAGCCTGAGAATTGCCTGATTCACACTCCATCCCTGCTCCTCCCCTTCCCTCCCAGAGCAGGAACACCATGAACAGCTGATTCCCGGTGCTCCAGCTCTGGGAAGGAGGGGAAGAAGCAGGGACAGAGCAGCTTCTTCTAATTGAAGGGAGGGGGGAGGAACAGGAAGTGTGGGGCTTCGGTACCCCAGTGTGAGAGAGAAACATGATGGAAGGGAGCAGCATCATGGATCTCAGGTTGCCCACCACTGATAGAGAGGCTCCAGGAGGGAGGAGGAGGAGAGAGGACGCAGCTCGCTGTGAGGAGGGGGCAGAGAGCTGGGGGAAGAGGTATGGTGGGGCAGAATAGGGTGGAAAGATGCAGGGCAAGGGGGGGGGAGAGAGTTATGGAAGGGACAGAGTGGAGACAGCGTCTGGGATGTAAGGGAAGGGGTCGAGCACCCCTTCCCCCTGGCTAGAGCAGAAGTCAGTGCCAGTGTTCCTGAGTTTCAACATTCCTTGTTGTCTAGCAGATAGCTGTGAACCCAACTGACAAAGCCTGCAGATCCACACATATGCTAACAACTTTCCATTGCCACCAGCTTCTCTGTTAGTCCAGGTGGAGAGGAAGGCTCATCCAGTGGTTAGGGGACTGGCTTAGGATGTAAAGACCCAGGTTCAATGACCTGCTCCACCATGGAATCTTGGGTGAGTCACTTAGTCTCTCTGTGGCTCAGCTCCCCATCTGCAGATAACAGTGCTTCCCCACTTAATAGGGGTGACGTGAGGATTAATAAACTGAGAAATTATAGCGTTTGAGCATTAAATAAGTGTTAAGAAATTACACTTACTACAAAAATTATTTCCACGGTAAAATGTTTGGGGTTTTTCAGTTAAAAAATGTAAGAAATATATTTTTAAAATGTTAAAATGAATGTGAAAGTTGCAAATTCCTATGCAAAAGATAGAAAATACAAGATTTAAGGTGGCCCATTCTTCAAGCACAGGGCCTGTAGAAAAAACAATGTTTATTCATATAATTAAGGACTATATTATAATGCATAAAACAAAAGGCTTAATTAAGGTTAAACAGGCAACCTTAATTCTAGTATTTCCTCAATTTTGAGTGCTTAACTTAGCAACCCTAAAGTTCTTTTAACACAATTTTTTGAAGTTTTCAACATATAAATTTAAATTCATGTGATTTTCAAAGGTGAATTTTAATACAGATTAATCACTTATCAAACTTTGAAGAAAAAAATTATATACAATATTTCCAAAGTCTTGTGTTACTGAAATGATAGAAATGAACCTGTTAGCAACTTTCTGCAGCAATGAAGTAGTAGCAAATGAAGAGTACCTACCGTGTTTTGGTTTTCAAACAAAGATTTAGGAGCAGCTTGAGCCTTACATGTTTTAAGATATGAGGACCAGTTAAATTCCTCTTCCTTATATCCTAAAAGGTTTCCAGGAAAAGTGAAAGAAGAAAATATGCATGAGATACATGAGGGATTATCTTTCATAAAATTATTTTTCAGCAATTCATTTTTCATCTACTGGTTGAATCTCTCTAATCCAGAATTCTATTGTCCAGAAACATCCATTGTCCGGAATTATTTTAGTTAGCCGTATGTCCGCTTTTCATGGCTGTGGCCTAGCTTTCCATGGTCCCATAAAGTTTGTTTAGCCACCAGTCCTAACACCAACCAGTGTTCTGTGATGTTATTTAGCTCTAATTTATGTCCTCTAACAGCCCAGTAAGCAGTGGAAGTTTTGGTAATGCTGCTAGACAATATTGACCTCCTTTGATTCACAAAATTCTCTCATTTGGAACTGGTCAGGTCCCCAGAGTGCCAGACTTAGAGAGGTTAAACCTGTAGTCCCAAATCATCCAATTCCAGAATTTCACAGATGAAAAAATAAAACTGAAATATTACACATATTTCCTATAGTAAAACCGCTACTAATTAGGGTCTGCTTCTTTGCTACATTATGTCAGTTTTAACCACAGGTAATGCCGATGCTGTCACAGATTTTTATTTTTTTTTTAACATGGTAATTCAGACAGAAAACACTAATCCTTCCCTGTTACCAGTTGGTTAAGCCTTATTTATTACAATGAGGAGTTTTCTTTTTAATAATGACCAGAGTGTCTATTTTCCATCCTGATCTAAAGAGGATCAGATTCTCATCCTTTTGCAGGACTGACATTTTTACTGTTCTTATTCTTCATATAGGAGGAAAGACAGTCTTATGGCTCAGGCTCTGGATGGGACTCAGAAGATTTTGGTTCAATCCATAGCTCTCCCCCAATATTCCATGGGTGACCCAAAGCAAACATCCTCTGAGCCTGTTTCCTATATGCAAAGTAGGGATATTATACCCTCCTTTCCTCCACACGTTATTCGTAGTATCTATTTGCTTTGTAAACTCTTAAGGAATGGGACTATCCCTTATTATATGTATTTTGATACAATGAGGCCGCAGCTTTTGCTGAGGCTAGTAACTATTACTGTTACCGTTAAATAAACAACACAGAGAAACCTATTTAAAGGAAACAAACAAGTATTAGAAGACGAGCATTCCATACTAGGAATGCAAGCAATTAGTCAACTACCCAATAAGCAAATGGTAGTCGAGTAGAAACTTGGCTAGTCGCTCCCCCCCCCCCCCCCCCACCCACCGCTGCCTCTATCAGAAAGAGGCAGCAAGGGTGAGGGAACAGGAGCCGGTGCTGGGGGTAGCTGGTTTACAAGCCAGTTCCCCCCCAGCACCATCTCCGTAGGCGGCTCATGCCGGTCCCAACTGCTGCTTCTCTTCTTTTGAAATGTATAAGAGTTGCCCGTGGCTCCTATACAGAAAGGGAGAGAGGCAGCGGGGATAGCGAGCACCCCCCTTTATCAACTAATCAAATAGTCAATGGAAATTCTTTTTACAGGTTTTCAGCCCTTGCTTATTATTTGAACATTATTGTTATGTTAATGTTCTTTTTAATTGCCTGCTACTAAAATTTCCGTGCCAAGTTTGTTTGAAATGACATAATTATTAGGGTTTTTGTTTAATAAATGGATTTTAAATCTGCAAATGTGCCACGTATCTTGTTTTAATATAATCTTTAACAATGGTGATAGCATGTATGAGACTTAATTTTAAATTTCTGTTACCTTACGTGCTTTTTATCTAGGTTGGCTTACTAACTGTCTTATTTTGACTTATAACCAAACACTGCATATTTGCATAATTTAAACTAAGGATCAGAAGAGAGAAATTCAATCTTCCCTGTGAATTTTCATGTTAGGCCCCTTCATTTCAGAGAGTTTTCAAAATGGGTGCTCCCTGTTTCATTTGCCAAGAGTGAATCTGAGTTGAACAACTGGAACTTCTGTTAAACCTTGAACACTGCTTTGTCCATCTGTTTGGGTTGCTTCTAACCTAACTTCCTGCCTTCCCTATTTCCTGGTGTCCCTCAACACCATCCTCTAGGAAACATGGGCCTCCTCCTAACTCCAATTCCATTGACCATGATGCATCTTCTCTAATTTACATATATTTTAATATAAACATTACAAACAGATGCCAAGACACCTTATCCCATGTTGCTTTAGCCAGAGGCTGTCAGAACATAGATGAGTTCTAATTCACGGACCCCTGCTGGTTCTAGTCTTCAACAGGCAACCACATGGAGAGCCACTGATCTCCGTCTCCAAGTCAAGCAAACCATCTCTTCTAGAAGTTTCCATCTTCCTTGTGGGTTTGGTCTCCAGATGGTTCTGTCTCTGCATTCTGAGATTTCTGTAGGCTCTCTTTGCCTGTTGCATCTGCTGGCTCATAAGTGCATCCTGTTCCTTTGAATTTGCTCTTCTGGCAGTCATCTTATATGACCTAGGTGTCATTGTACCGCTCATGTCTCCTTTATTTTACTCCTAGTGTCACTCAAATGGTTGGATCCTCACAGAAATGCCTGTCCACAGAGCAGGTGGATCCTTGGCTGTTCTCTCACATTCTAGAGCAAGGGTGGACAATCATTTTTTGATGGGGGGGGGGCACTCTAAGATTTTGGAAAGTGGTCAAAAGCCATATTCTTCCAGGATATTAATGGAGGAATTCTGGGGTCTGGGATGGAGACTGGATGCAGAAGGAAGCTTGGGGTAAGGCACTGGGTGCAGGAGTAAGAACGGGGCCTGGGAGGGTGTTTGGGTGAAGGAGGAATTTGGGACATAGGGCAGGAGTCTGGGGTTTTGGGATATGACCTAGGGTAGGAGGGGATTGTGATCTGGGGCAGGAGATTGGGGTGCCAGATCTAGGAGGCGGTATGGGGTCAGAGGGTTTGCATACATGGAGGAGGTACAGAGGATTGGGGAAGGGAGAGGCTCAGGGACCAGAGACAGGTTCTAGCTGGGAGGTGCTTACCAGCAGAAACCTGAGGCAGACTGTCTGCTGCAGGCTGCAGGCTGCTCACTGCTCCATGTGGCTCCACTCCAGGCATGAGAAGGAGGGGGAGGGGGAACGAGGAGGGAGGGCAAAGACTTCCTACACTGTCCCTGTTCCCAGAAAAAATTATCAGCTCCTATTGGCCAGAAACAGAGACTGGCCAATGGGAGCTAAGAGATTTTGCTGGGGGGGCAGGAACAGCATGAGAAGTCTCCCTCCCCAGCCATCTTGAAGGGTGAGTCCTCCATTTGCCAATCACTGACATGCTTCTTGTACCAGACTGGACACTGACATCCAAAAAAATTTGAGTAACAGTCCATTGTAATCAAATATTGTTTTTCCATACAGGTAAATCATTTTCCTGTCACCCCTTCCTAAGGTCAGGTGAGTAGTGACAAGGGTTTCTTTCTGCAAGCATTACACCTTTCTATAAAGGAGAAGAGTTTGCATTCATTCCCAGCCAGTGAGCACACTTCAAAGCCTAAGAATCAATGCCCAAGTGTGAGGCAAGTATTTTTGCATGGCATTCTTACATAATGAGGCAACGAAAACAGCTCTTGGTCCTCAAAACGATTCCATCCTGCACACTCTGCTCTATTTTTAATTTGAAAATATGGTTCTGCTCCTACATTGACTTTTGTATGCTAATCACGCTGCTAGTATTGCTCTCTAGACCACCTATACTTCATTGTCCTTTTCCACAGTCTTTTCCATCAGCTTTCCTGCTGACACTGGGAGATAGTGAGCATGGTAACGGATTCAATGTCCTGTTTTCCTTCTTACAACTTGATGATGTTAGGTATACAGGCAGTCCCCAGGTTACGTACAAGACAGGGACTGTAGGTTTGTACTTAAGTTGAATTTATACTTAAATCGGAACTGGCGTCCAGATTCAGCCGCTGCTGAAACTGTCCAGCGGCTGACTACAGGAAGCCCGAGGCAGAGTTTCTCTGTCCCGGGCTTCCTGGAATCAGCCGCTGATCAGTTTCAACAGCAGCTGAATCTGGACGCCTGGGACAGAACAGCTGGGGCGCTGCCGGGTAGGTCCCCGCAGCGCCGCACCTCGGCGCTGCGGGGACTAACCCGGCAGCACCCCAGCTGCTCTACCCCAGGTGTCCCCAAGTCAGCTGCTGCTGAAACTGATCAGCGGCTGATTCCAGGAAGCCCGGGGCAGAGCAACTCTGCCTCGGGCTTCCTGTAGTCAGCCGCTGGTCAGTTTCAGCAGCGGCTAACTTGGGGACGCCTGGGGCAGAGCAGCTGGGGTGCTGCTGGGTTGGTCCAGTAGCGCCAAGGAGCGGCGCTGCGGGACCAACCGGCAGTGCCCCAGCTGCTCTACCACAGGCGTCCGCGAGAAAAGCCTGGTCTGCTTGGGGGAAGGAGGGGATGCACTAGCTGCGCCCCCCCCCCCCCCCCCCCGCAGACCATGGAGACGCGGGCGGCGGGACCGAGACGCGCCACAGTCCCGCCGCCCGGGTCCTCCGCGGCTCCCTGGTGTGCGGAGCAAAGCAGAGGAGGACGCAGGCGGCGGGACCGCCCAGACGTGCTGCAGTCCCGCCACCCGGGTCCTCCGCGGCTTTGCTCCGCGGCTCCCTGGTCCCGCCGCCCGTGTCCTCCGGGCGAGAAAAGCTCCGTTCGTAAGTACAGATCCAACATAAGTCGGATCCGGGTAACTCGGGGACTGCCTGTATATGCCTCATCTAGATGTCATCTCCAGTAATCATCCTGGACATTATCTGATCTTTAACTGGAAGCACAGGAAGTATATCGATATGCGCTACAAACACTCTGCTGCACTTTGAAGAGGGCTTATCATGATTGTCTCCAGTGGTCCATAGTTTAACTATTTATAACTAGATGGTCATAGTTGTACTGGTGGAATTGCTCCACTCTAAATACAACAGCCAGAGGCTCTTTTTCTACTTTGGCTGTCCCTGTTCAGTGTTTGATAGGACTCTGCTGACATAAGCAAGTAGCTGCTCCTGCAAAAGAACCAAAACCATTCCTTGTTTCAGTGCATCACACTGGAGTGTCAGTTGCTCTCCTGGTAAGTAGGACTTCAGAACACAGGCATCTTATAATTTGTTTCACTATGTCAAATATTTGCAGTTAGAGACATGCCCAATTTGGTTTGGCCAATATACATGGCAGAGGGGCATTGCTGGCACCTGATGGCATATATCATGTTAGTGGATGTGCATGTAGATGAGCCCCAGATGGTGTGGCTTATGTGGTTAGACACTGTGGCTACGGCTACACTGCCATTTTTTTGCAGAAGAGGATATGCAAATAGTGCTTGTATTTGCATATCTTCTTCCGATTCTTTCTGCGGAAGAGGTTTTGCTGATAAAAAGCCCCATGTAGACGGGGCCATTTGTCAGAAAAAAACCCTCTTTCGCAAGATCCTGTAAACTTCAATTTTTGAGGACTAAGGGATCTTGCGAAAGAGGGTTTTCTTCCGACAAATGGCCCCTTCTACACGGGGCTTTTTAATCGGCAAAACCTCTTCTGCAAAAAGAATCAGAAGAATATATGCAAATACAAGCACGATTTACATATCCTCTTCTGCAAAAAAAAAAAAAATGGCAGTTTAGCCGTAGCTGTGATGGATTTAAAAGCAGACATTCTTCTGAAAAAAAAACCTCTTCAGAACTTGATTAGAAAAGGAAATAGCTGAACTGCAATTCATTTGCAAATTCAATATAATCCAAGTAAGCCTGAATAAAGATTTAAATTGGTAAATGCACTACAAAGGCAACTTCCCCTCTCTTGATATTCACCTCTCCCCATCAGCTGAAATAAATGAACCACATCCACTCTAGCTTGATTAGCTTAACTAACATTTGGTAAGTAACTTCTTTCTTTTGCTGTACTTTCATATACATACCTCTGCCTCTAATTTCAACTCCAATTCGTCTGATGCAGTGGTTTTACTCACAAAACTTATACTCTAATAAATCTATTAATCTCTAAGGTGCCACAGGACTCCTTGTTGGTTTTGCCCCACTTTGTCTCAATTCATGTGCAGGTTGAACCTCTCTAGTCCAGAAACTTTGGGACCTGAACCGGAGAATATGCCAAACAACTAGAGGTCAATCTTGTTTAGCCGCATTACCAACACTTGCAATATTTACTAGGTTGTTAAAAGACATTTAGGAGTAAAGTAGAGCTAAATACCACAGAACCCGGAGAGTCAGAACTGGCTGGCTGTAAAAAATTTTTATGGAAACTTGGCCCCATGATAAGTGGACAGCCGACTAACTAAAATCATGCTGGGCCACAGATGTTGTTTGACCAGAGTGTGCCTGTACTTCTGGGTGTATTGTTCCTCTCCAAGGTTTTCATCCTCTCTTGAGGTTTCCACAGCATGCCCCATGTCTCAGCAGCTCTCTCATGTGAGATTGTGTTCCCAAAGTTCCTATGGGTGATGCTCCAAGTACCACAGAGTATCCTGTCTGAAATTAGGAAGTCTTGTGAAGTCCCCAAAATTGTATATAGCAACCAGTGTGCTTACATCAGGTTGCTCACTGGCATTGGTGTCTAGCAGAAAAACCTGTTTCATTCCAGGTTTATTCTCCTTTCTAGGGCAACAGGCCCCCAGAGTTACTAGGCCTGTTGTGAGGCTTTAGCTAGGGGTGAGCTTCACAGTGATGCAGACACCTCTCTGCCTTCTTCCCCAATCAGGTATCATAACAATTTTACTTTCCTGCTCTTCTTGTGCTCCTGCAGGGACAGGTTTGTGCACAACTCCATCTCCTACTTACACTAGGTCCATTCCCCAGCTGGGTCTGCATTTACCTAATCCAGAGATATGGGGAGGGTCAGGCTGAATTCCCTTGTTGAAACTGAGAATTCCTGTACTGCAGAGAACTCACAGTTCAGACATTGTCATCATACTTCATCAGCAAAGAGTGAGGCTGAATGCAGGTTAAGTCAAATAAGGGGAACTTTATTAAACCCTGTGCCATGTGGCCACACTACATCCAGCCCAGCTCTCCATGTTCCCTATTTTCTTGGCCTCCTCTCCAGAACAGCCTTTCCAAGGAACACTGGCATTCATTCTAATTCCAGTTCAATTGATCATGGTAAACTTGTCTCCATGGCAACTGACAGCAACCAGATCTTGCTGTGAGGCTGGCTTAAAACTACCCATTAGGAAAAGATCTCCATAATGATAGCTTGTACAGCTAAAAAGTAGTAATGACATAAACATTTACAAGTGCCATTCAACTCAAACCATATGCAGCAGAACCTTGACATGAAATTTAGGGATTTCCTGGAGGTAAAACTCTTTCCTCTCAAATTCCTTAACAAATGACTGACAAAAATAACCTTGGACATAATGAAATCCTCTGAAGAAGGTTCAGGGCCTGTCTGACACGGAGTATCCATGAAAGAAAGTGAAACTTTCCTACTTGCTCTGCAAGCTTTATCTAGAGAAGTCTGTCTGTCTCTCTGGTGGGAAAGGAAGGGAGTTGCTTTAAGCAAAACAAAACAATCCCCCTACTCTTACTCAATTCCATTCCACTGATTCTGTTCTGTTTCAGTTAAGAGGACCTTCTATAGGCCTACTCAACTCCCTCAGCCTAGACCTTACATGCATACCAGCCAGCTAAGAGGTGGATTCACTGCAGCCTAATCAAGTATCTGGACATGGACTTCACCCACATGTTGGCTATGAGTTGGGTTCACTGCAGCCTGCTCAAAAGAGCTGGTCAGGATTTTACTGACAGAACCTTTGTCATCAGAATAATCCAAATTTGTTGAGATTTCCAGGATGAAATGTCTACTCAAAACCAAAGACAAAATCCACCCATGAATATCCAATAGCTCGGTGATTAGGACAAACACCTGAGAAGAGGGAAAACTGGGATTAAACCCCTACTCCAAACCAGAATTGGAACTTAAACTTGGGTCTCCCACATTCCAGCTGAGTAGTCTGACCACATGGCTATTGGCTACTCAGGGTCGGGGGAGCGGAGACATCTCATTGCCTCATTTTGTACATTTTTTGAAATGTCTCCATTTCATTCAAATGGAGAATTAAAGTAATTTTGAAATTTTTAATTAAAAGCATAATTCTTGTTTTCCAGCCAGCCCTACTATTCAATTGTTAGCACTGAACAACACACAATGTCTGATTTCCTGTGGCTAGTTATCTTTGCTGCCATGGAGATAGAAAGGCCCACTGTGATGACTGACATGGAGGGGACTGAGAATAAACTGTTCATTCTACATTAATAAAGATACAAATATGCAGCAGCAGACACAAACAACAGCATACTCCCACTCCAAAGCCCATTTATTACTAAACTCCCAGGAGAAAAGATGGACTTTACAGCAATCCCAAATGTTAATAAGTTGGGGTTCTGGACACAAAGATAGAGTGAATTCATGAGTCCAAAACCTCGCCTGGAGAATACCCTGATGGCAGCATCCTTTCCTTTAAAATCAAAAAGGTTCAGCTGAAGCTCCTCTGCTGGCAGTATTGTACAAAGAGACAGATAATTATCCAGGTAAAGAGATTCCAAACACTTATTGATTATCCAATCAACCCAATCCAATACCTGGAAAATACTGGCTGCCAGTGCGGATCCTTACAGCACTGGTATAATGTGACACTGATGCAATATTGTCCTTAAGCAAGATGCCACAATGTACCAACTTTAACATCTGTGTGGTTTCAACAAGTAGCCTATTACAGAGAAAATCATCATAATATAATCAAACTGCAAAATAGGCTTAGTCTACTTCTTGATTCATGACCCTTAGTGAACACCCAAAAAACAAAAACAAAAAACCCCCTACTATCCAAAACAGAAACACATACCAGAGATAAATACTGGTGACATATCATGTAAAACAGTGGTTTATTGAATATACTTTGAAATTCTGTAGAACTACAGATATACTATGGGAAAAAACCACACAAGAAGCTTAGGATGAACTACTGGAACAACAACAAAAAATCACCTTCACTGGGCAACCTACCCAACTATAAGTCTACCTTTTATAAACAGAAATTCCTGAATACAGCCGGTCCCCAAGTTACAAATGCATCGACTTATGACTGTTCATATTTACAACCAACTTCCTATACAGCCGGTCCCCGAGTTACAAACAAAATCCACACTTATGAACAGTGTGGTCGTACATAAGTGAATGTAATCTGACTTACGAACAGATCGAGTTATGACCTAGTGTTTGGAACGTAACTCATTCAAAAGTCGGGGACTGGCTGTATTCTTTTTTTTCCTCTCCATGTGCAATTTCATGTCTTACATGACAATGGAAATTAGAAAAGGGTTCTCACAGGTTCTTTATGAATGGGCTTCAGAAGCCTCACAGTGTGCTGCCTATGATGAAAAGGCTTAACACTAAACACTAACACTAGACTTAACACTTAAAAAAAAAAAAAATCACAAGAACATTTTGGAACCGTTAGGCTAGACAAAAAGTTCTAAAAACAGACTGTTTCTTTCTCTCTACTTTCTAGGGCCCTGATACTCACAAGATGTACACAAATATTTATAGTGGTGCATTGAGAGTAGTCCTGTAGTAATCAGAAGAACTACTGATGGTATGTAAAATTAAGTATGTCTGTCTGTCTGTCTCTTTACAAGGTTATCACGGCCTTTGCAAAAATCTAAGTTCTGCCAGATGCAGGAAGAATCTCTAAGATAGTTCCAGTATGTATTAAAAAGAAGTGCTTTTCAAAGATTTTTCCATGTTTGACATATGATGGAGAATAGCTAACATGCCAGGATGATCTGGGTCTCTCTCATTTAATAATTTCCCTGCAATTGCAGGGACTGTAATACTGTAATACTCAACAACTGCAGTTTGACCATACTGGTGCTGGATTTGGTTGGTGGCCTGGGATACATAGGAGGGCTAAGCAGATGATCTGGTAAAAGGAAGGAGTTTAGCTTTGGGGGGTAAGCATGCTGTTACGTATGCCTACTACTGAATATTTGTACCTTTAATAAAGTGGAATGAGCAGTTTATTCTCAATCCTCTCCATATCAGTCTTTGCAATGTGCCTTCCATCTCCATGGCAACAGACAGCAAGCCACAAGAATCCTGCTCCCAGCCTTAAACTCTGACTATGGCCACTGGAGTCCTAAGAAATCCTAGCATTAGAACTAAGGCTATCCAGGTGCAAGGTTAGATACTTTCATTAAGGCAGGTTTTCTAAACTTTGGATGAAACCCTAAGGGTTAAGTGGCTGCAGGAGCTGGAAGTCAAGCTGAAAGGCATAAAAGAAAACAAGGAAAGGCTGGGCTAAGGTAAGCAAAAGCATGGACTCAAACTGTGGCACGGCTGTGGACCCAACTGAGCTCACTCCAGTATAAATCAGGAATACTTCAACTGAAGTCAACAGACTTATGCAGCAGTAAACCTAGCTTGAATGAGACCATAATCAAATCTCATGCGGATCTCTTTTACCTCAGAAAATAAAGGGGCCTTTTGTCTGTGCCAATTAATATTCCAGAAAGGGGATAGAGCACTTTTTTAATTATAGGAGCTATTGTCATTGACACAAAGAGAACCCACAATGCAACAGCAGTATCAACCTTCTCTATTCCCTTAGAAACATGCTGTACATCTGCACCATCACACAGAATGGTCAGGTTCAATTTCATGTCATGCTAGCAGAGCCAACCATGGCTATTCATGCTGTTGAAGCAGCACATTCAGTTCCTTTGTGGATGGGGAATAACTACCCCACTTGCACAGCAGTTATAGAAACTAAACTCAGACCTAGAAACTGCTGTGAAATAGGGCAAACACTTAGAGGGAGGTAAAAGCATATCAGAACTAACGACAAGGCAACAGTCTTATTAACAGTCTTATTCAGGAGAAGGTGTGGAAAAGCAATGAACACATCTGGCCAGGAAGAGAAGAGATCCAATGGACCACTTGACAAGGACGAGAAGCAATCCTAGGGTGGAACAAAGCAAGCCAGCCCAAAGGGTTGAGCCCAGAATGTAAGTACTAGCCCTGAAGAGGAGTGAAGTAGCAAAATCCTGTTATCCCAAAGAGCTGGGATGTCCTGCGGACAGCAGAAACATACTGCACTGTATACTGAACCCCTTCTAATAGAAGTAGTTCTGCAAAAGGGTTTTAACAACAGGGTGCAGTTTCCCCCTTCCCTAGTTAAAAGGAGGCTTAGCAATCACATGAGGCCTTAAGAGTGGTAGGAAATAATATAAAAAAAATGCAAAATCAATATAGAAAAACAGCAAAAAATACCTGAAATTTTCCCCACAAATGACTTTTTATGAAAAAATGACTGAGAACAAGATCTTGTACAGCAGCTGCATTTTATGACTACAAAATAAATAAGCCTCCAACACTGCGGATTTAAGGGGCAAGCTAACAAAACCATACCACTAAGTACAAAGCCTAGCGAATACTGCCAGAACAAGTGTTCAAACAACTGGATATGCAACTACCTTTTCACTCAGCACATGAAGCCCATGATTCCAAGAGGATGGGGGCAAGGAGGAATAGCTTTTAGGAAATATTTTAAACAGTTTCAATAAAAGACCATTTCTACACACTCTAACTGTGCAGGGCAACATTACAACTGTAGAATGTAGAAGTTGCATTGTTGGGAGGCAGTGTGGAGTACTGTGGCACCAGGGAAGTGATCACAGACTTTCTGCCTCATGAGGATAATGGGTAGAGCCTCCACTTCCCACACTAAAATACTTAGATATTTAAAATCAAAATAATTAAGCAAGTGAATAAGTCCTATTTTCAATTAGTATACATCAGATAATATACTGCATGTTGTTATTTTGTAGCCTGCTACCCTTATATTTTCCCATCCTGATCTGTCACCTCGCATCGTCTGTCAAACTCTCTTCTCGAGGCAGGGACACCATCTTTGTTTTTCTGTACAGCTCCATGTACACTGATGGTTGTTTATAAATAATAGAATAATAATAAGTCAGCCATAGGGCATAATTAAACAATCCACAGTTGGCCTTCGGGCCTCATTTTGGGCACCCACTGTAAGTTCTTCAAGGGCTTACAAGTTTGAGGACTTTAAAATGTACAAAGCACTAATATTCCATGAAAGTCTATGTGTTTTGCTTTTATTTTGGGGTTAGTTTGGTCTCTTCATCCTCCCATAATGTTCTCCTGATAGTACCCTTTGAATGACTATTTGTATGGTTTTGCTTTTTAGTGACTCGCAGTTTCACACAAAAGCAGTCTTTCCTTCCCTTTGTCTCTTTGTTCACTCATCTGGCTCTGCGGGATCCATTAATGTTTTGCATTTACCTTTCTTCCACCTTTTCACAATGATTGCTATCAGCTCAAAAAGCTAATTAGCTACAGTCATAAGATGGAAGCAAAGGAGAAATGAGTAGGTGGACTGCCCTTATTGCATTGTGATTTGGAATATAAATCTAGACATAGCAGTTGTGTACCATACTGGCAATTCACAATGCTACTGTATGCCATTTAAGAACCCCCAATCAGCTGAATAAAAGAAAGACAGATTGATCGCAGAATCTTATCAAGATGAAGGAAAATGCTGCTGCCGCCAAAAAAAAAAAAAAAAAATTCAGCATTACATGGATAGCCACTGTGTGAAAGATAAATCTTTAAGTTGAAAGTTAGACAATACCTTTGGGTGGGTGAAGTTTGTGACCTGTTTTCTCGCACCATCCAACTGGATGAATGTCTGAAGAATCAGCATTCACCCAGAAGTCATAACAATCCAAGTATTCATCAAAATGGAGTCGTAGCCTGTAGCCTAAAACCTAAAAAACAACAGATTGCAGCATGTACAATTTACCACAGATTGTAGCATATATAACTTAGTAATAAGTACACAGGGCATAATTGTCTCTGTATTACTGTATATCAGGGGTGGGCAATAATTTTTAATGGGGAGTCACTCCAAGATTTTAGTAAGTGGTCAAGGGCTGCACTTCTGTGGATGGGGCACAGGGTCTAGCACAGCAGGTATGATGTAGAAGGGAGTTTGAGACAGAGGACTGGGGTGCAGGAGAGAGTGTGAGGTCTGAGAGGGAGTTTGGGTGAAGAAGGGGATTATGATTTTAGGTAATGGCTTGGGGTGAAGGGTCCAGGAAGGGTTATGGGTGCAGGAGAGGATTCTAGCTTGGGGGAGAGCAGTTGGAGGAGGTGCAAGATCTGGGAGAGAATTGTGACCTGGGAGAAGGGTGGTTAAGGGGGTGCAGAGAGTTTGGGTGGTGATAGGGGAAGGGGAATGGGATGCAGGGTCAGGGAGGAGTATGGGTGCAGAAGAGGATTCTGGGCGAGGAACACTGGAGGGGGTGCAGGATCTGGGAGGGAGTTGTGATCTGGAGGAGGTGGGGAAAGGGGATACATAGGGTTTGGGTGGTGACCTGGAGCAGGTAGTTGGGGGGAAAGAGTGGTTTGGGTATCAGAGGCAGGATCTGGCTGGGAGGCGTTTACCTAGGAGGCTCCCAGCCAGCAGCTCTGCAGGAACCCTGCCTGTGTGCTGGGCAAGCTGCTCCATGTGGCTCTGCTCCAGCACAAAGGGGGAGGAGGCTTCAATCGCAGTCCCTGCCATCAGCAAAATTTCTCAGCTCCTATTGGCCAGAAACTCATCAATGGGAGCAAAGGGATTTTGCTGGGGGCGGGGACAGTGCATGAAGCTTTCTCCTACCTGCCCAGACTGCATAGCAATTAGCAGCCTGCTATATAAAAAGCAGCTGCTCTCTACAAAGGAGAAAGAGGCAGCCAAGGACCAGATCCTGCCTGCTATCTGCCTCTTGCTCACCCCTGCTGTATATTCAGTGTATACCAATGTGCATTCAACCAACTTTATATTACTGGCATGAACAAAACAAAAAAAAAATGCAACTTAATAACTAAGGAAAGAACAAAAAGCAAGGGTGCAACAAATTAGAGTACCCTTCTGGTGAAAAGTGTTAAATAAGTGCTAATAATAGTTTATTATTAATAATTCAGAGTATGAACGGCACTTAACATAGTGGTAAAAAACCCAGAAACCTGAGATGTGCGTCCAGACAACTTTTTTTGGAAGGTAAGTCATTATAACAAGGAGATAATGGGAGTCATTATGTAAGAAAAAGTGTAAATAGGGAAGAGATCCCAAAGGACCCTATTCCCCATTTAAAAAGTCACAGTAGTGCCTAAAAGAGGGAGGGGGAGGGAAGATGCATCTATTCTTCATTGCTAAAGTTTCCTGAGTACTATATACCCCTACCATCTCCCACATTTTCTGGGTGTCAAAAGTCACTATTATCCCATACCCTGCAGCTTCTCCAGAATATCTTCTATAAGGCGATATATTAGTCAAAAGACCTACTAAGCATAAGAAGAATCTGGGGGGATGGCTTAAAATAAATCAATTTAGTATCAAAATTAGCAACACAATGGAATTAAATACACTCACTGCACTATTCTTTTTTTCTTATTTCATTTATTCAAACCTACAATAACTCACACTGACAGAATTTTTATTTTGCCACATTAGAATTTCATAGAATCCAGGTCACCTTGGCACAGAATTTAGGTCCAGTTTACTACAGAGGACTTAAGACCTTAGTTATACTGATCTTTGAAATCAGCATGTATAGTAGAAGACATGTCAGAAACAGCTATTTCCAGAAGAAGGATGTGGTTAGAGGCTGTGGAGGGACTCACAAATAGGGAAAATAAACACAAAGCCAAAAAACCCTAACTAAACCATGACTCAGAAAATACAATCATTGTGGTACAAAATAATGATCAGGGCTCGACAAATAATGTAATCTACTCGCTTGTGGTGAGTAGATTACAACCTGGAAGAGCCCGCACAGAGCGATCTGCGCATGCGCAGAGTGCAGAACCACGCAGGTGGCAAGCGAGGCTCGCCACCGCTTGGCAAGCCCTAATAATGATGGTACAAGCGAAGGAATATTAGGTGTTCCAGTTTCCACACTCCCTAATTAAATAAGAGGACACTCAATGAAACTAGAACTTAGGGAAAGAAAAGGAAAAATAAAAAGAAGAAAGATCTAATTCTGTGTCTGAATCATACAATTAAAACCCACAGAATTATTCACAGGGTAAGATACTACCAATGTAAGTAAAAATGGCAGAATTAAACCTATAGTGTAAAATTGGTCTGTGGAACTCAATAATATAAAAAACATGGTTAGATAATATGAATGAGCTTAGTATCTGTAGTTGAAATAAAAATTCAAGGGCCATCCATTTTCATGCTTTATGTTCTTTGTATTTTCTCTTTTAAATATAGATTTCTCCAAAATTAGACGATTACAGGCTGCCCCTGTCTTGCAGCGCGATCGGTTCCTGGGCGATTGGTTCCTGGGCCAGCGTTGCAAGTCAGGGGCGTCATAACTCGAGCCTGCATTTATGACAGGCATCGTACGCCATCATAAATGTAGGGCCAATGACATAACTCAGGGGATTTTGGCCCCTTCCACACATATGGAAAAGGTTGTAAGTGCAGGGGGTCGTAAATCGGGGGCCTCCTATATACAGATACTTGTGTATCACCATAACACTATAATATTATGCATATGTATTCATATCCGTGGAAAATGTGTATTTGTTCCTTGATAATTGGATATTGTTTTAAAATGACCTAACCCAACCCCCACTTTTCCCTGCTTTGGTGGGCTCAGCTCTCTCCTCCCAGTCACTGGGGGGCGGGAGGGGTCTGCTCCAAAGCCTTGCAAGCCCCACACTCTCCTCCAAGCCGCCACAGTGGTGGGGGCGCTCGCAGGCCCCACACTTTACCTCCCTGGCTGCTGAGCGCCAAGGAGGAAGGAGGCTGCTGCGAAGCAGCTGAGTACTGAGGAAAAGGGAGGAAGGAAGGAAGGAGGGAGGAGCTGTGAGATGCAGAATGACATGATGACATCACTCTGATGTCTCAGCAAAAGTTTTTTCACATGGTATATATCAGGGATGGAAAACCTCAGGCCCGGGGGCCGGATGCAGCCCCCAGCTCACCTCGATCTAGCCCTGAGGCTCAGGGCTGGCGCTCCAGCTTCTCACTTGTGTGCAGTCCCCGACTAATTTTTTTGTGGGTCAGCAGCCCCCAACCCAAAAAAAGTTCCCCAACCCTGGGAGATGGATAATTAGATAATTAAATGTCTAACAGTAGTTCACATTTTTCTCTGAAGAATCTCTCACTATTACTGAGAATAGGATGCTAGATGCAGCACTAAACAGATCATCATTCCAGTATAATAATCACTATATTCTTAATACATTTCTGTTATCAGCCTCACACTTTTTTCATGTGTAGTTCTGATGCTTACCTCAGCCACAGTGAGAACGCAGTAAATTGATTGGTGCTCAGGATCCACTCCTTCCAGTTTCATTCCTACTTTGAATCCATTTTTACCATATGGGAAGGACTGATACTAGAATGAACAAAAACAGTTTCAATTTTTTGAAACAGCAAAATAGAGACAATGGATTTCATGAAGGCAGATTTTAGTAAACTCAGAGAGCTGGTCGGTAAGGTCCCACAGGAAGCAAGACTAAGAGGAAAAACAACTGAAAAGAGTTGGCAGTTTTTCAAAGGAACATAATATTAAGGGCCCAAAAGCAAACTATTCCACTGATTAGGAAAGAGAAAACATGGCAAAAGACTGCTGTAGCTTAACAGGAGATTTTGCATAATCTAAAAATAAAAAAGAAGTCTCATAAAAAGTGGAAACCAGGTCAAATTGCAAAGGATGAATATAAGCAACCAATACAGGCATGCAGGGGCAAGATTAGAAAGGCAAAGGCATAAAACAAGCTCAAACTATCTAGAGACATAAAGGGTAACAAGAAGATATTCTATAAATATATTAGAAGTGAGAAAACAACCAAGGACAGGGTAGGCCCATTGCTCAATGAAGAGGGAGAAACAATAACAGGAAACTTGGAAATAGCAGAGGTGCTTAATTTTCTTTGTTTCACTCTTTGCCAAGAAGTCTGACGATGAAGGAATGCCTAACAGTGAATGCTAGTGGAAATGGGGTAGGCTGAGAAGATAAAATAAAAAAAGAACAAGTTAAAAATTACTTTAAAAAGTTAGATGTCTGCAAGTCACCAGGGCCTGATGAAATGCAGCCTAGAATACTCAAAGAGCTGACAGAGGAGGTATCTGAGCCATAGCTATCATCGTTGGAAAATCATGGAAGACAGGAGAGATTCCAGAAGACTGGAAAAGTTCAAATATAGTGCCCATCTATAAAAAGGGAAATAAGAACAACCCAGGAAACTACAGACCAGTCAGCTTAACTTCTGTGCTAGGAAAGATAATGGAACAAGTAATTAAGGAATTCATCTACAAATATCTGGAAGTAATAAGGTGACAGGTAGCAGCCAGCATGGATTTGTAAAGAACAAATCATGGCAAACCCACCTGATAGCATTCTTTGATAGGATAACGAGTCTTGTGGATAAGGGAGAAGCAGTGGGAGTGGTATACCTAGACTTTAGTAAGACATTTGATATGGTCTCGCACGATCTTATCAATACAACTTAGATGGGGCTACTATAAGGTGAGTGGATAACTAGCTGGATTACCACTCTCAGAGAGGTTATTAATGGTTCACAGTCATGCTAGAATTGCATAACAAGTGGGCTCCGGAGGGGTCTGTTTTGGGACCAGTTCTGTTCAATATCTTCATCAACGATTTAGATATTGGTATTGAGAGTACGCTTATTAAGTTTGCAGATAATACCAAGCTGGGAGGAGTTGCAACTGCTGTGGAGGACAGGGCCATAATTCAAAATGATCTTGACAAACTAAAGACATGATCTGAGGTAAATAGGATGAAGTTTAATAAAGACAAATGCAAAGTACTCCACTTTGAAACTCACTGTTCCTTCCTCATATACAGAATGGGAAATGACTGTCTAGGAAAGAGTACTGCAAAAAGGGATCTAGGTGTCAGTGGACCACAAGCTAAATATGAGTCAACAGTGTGACACTGTTGCAAAAAAAGCAAACATGATTCTAGGATGCATTAACAGAAGTGTTGTGAGCAAGACACAAGAAATCTTTCTTCTGCTCTACTCTGTGCTGATTAGGCCTCAATTGGAGTGCTGTGTCCAGTTCTGGGCACCACATTTCAAAAAAGATGTGGAGAAACTGGAGAAGGTCCAAAGAAGAGCAAGAAGAATGATTAAAGGTCTAGAAAACATGAGCTATGAAGGAAGACTGAAAGAATTGGGCTTGTTTAGTTTGGAAAGGAGAAGATTGAGAGGGAACATGATAGTGGTGTTCAAGTATCTACAGTAAAAGGGTATCATAAGGAGGAGGGAGAAAAATTATTCTACTTGGCTTCTGATGATAGGACAAGAAGCAATGGGCTTAAACTGCAGCAGGAGAGGTTTAGGTAGGATATCAGGAAAAACTTCCTAATTGCCGGAGTGGAATAAATTGCCTAGGTAGGTTGTGGAATCTCCGTGTCTGGAGATACTTAAGAGCAGATTAGATAGACATCTATCAGAGATGGTCTAGACGGTGCTTGGTCCTGGTATGAAGGCATGGGACTGTACTCGATGACCTCTCAAGGTCCTGTTCAGTGCTAGTATTCTATGATTAATATTTCAAAAGAAGTACTTCCAAAGAAAGTTAAAATACTTGTGCAGTGCAAACTAGGGATGTTAAATTTAGATTAATCAACTAACTGAATAGTTGATGGAATTTGCATCAACTATTCAGTTAGTCGATAAGGGCACCTCCGCCTTTGAAATGTAGGAAGAGCCTCGCTGGCTCTTGCTACATTTCAAACTCAGACGTGCTATGGGAAGCCCCCGGTGCCAGCGGGAGACTTAAGCATTCCCCCACTCACCTCATGCTCCCTATGGCACTTCTGCTTTTGAAATGTATCAAGAGCCCCGCTTTCACTACATTTCAAAGACAGAAGCACTGCCAGTTCCCCACTGTGCCCCTGGTCCCACCCCAAAGGCTCCCCCCAGCACCAGTTCCTGCCCCTTCTCCCCCGCTGCTTCTCTCTGATAGAGGCAGCAAGGGAGGGAAGAAGCAAATAGTCGACTAAGTCACTTACGTCCCTAGTGCAAACCACAGATGATTGTTATTACATACCCTTATGCAAGCAGCTGCTCAAAATGAAGCCTCACAAATAAGTATATTTGGCCTAATTTCAAGCTTTTAAAACCATGTAACGGAAAATAGAACTTAAGAAGCCTGGCAAAACTGGCTGACAGTGCAGCTCTTGAGGGCTTTATAATGCAGAAAATACATAGAGAAAGTTATCAGGAAAGCCACCTCAGAACAGTAGAAAATGTTGTGTTTCATCAACTTTTAAAATTATTTTCTAATTTAAAAATACAGTAGGGTTAATTAATTATTTTTCAGTATGTAAAGTGACACTTTTATGGGATGATCAGATAAAATGCTCTAACATGTATTTTAGTTTCTACATCTCAGACCCTCAAAAGATGGCCACAAAGCAAATGTACAACAGCTTTCATACATAAAGATGGCCTCTCTCAAGGAAATTTTCTCCATGCTGTGCACAGTAGAGAGAAATATTGGTCTCTGATGAGCCTCTTTTTACAGGAGGATACTGGCAATCAGTAAAGGACTAGGAACATGAGATCACATGAGGATGAAGCTTATGCTACAGCCTTTCAAAAAGAGAGAAGAGCAGAAAGGGTGCTTTTAGGGAGTCAGGTACTGGCTTCCTGTTGTATCACGTTCTCTGTGCTCCAAAGTCAGAAGTCAAAGTCATCAGTCTTTAATACTTTAATTTTTTTTAAAAAGCAGAAATATTAATAAAATAAGGCAAGAGAATGAAACTATGACAACACCACTGGGGAGCAGCTGGGGTGGGCAGTGCGGAGGGAAGATGGTCTGGGGAGCCAGTAGCAGGGGACTTTCTCTGGTCCAGCAAATTCCCTCAGCTGGCCAAGACACAATCTCCCTCCCTCTCCCCTCCCCTTTCCTCTTAGCGTCTCTCTCCTCCCCGCTGTAACCTGATCCTCTTCCCCCTCCCTTCCCCTGCCCTTTCCTCTTCGGTCTCTCTCCTCCGTGCTCTAACCCATCCTCGTCCCCCTCCTCTCCCATTTCCCCTTCACTGAAGCAAAACGCTCTTCTCCATACTGTAACACGATCCCACTCCCCGCTCCCCAACCTTATGCTCAGGCTGGTTATAGCCAGCACGTGTGCTAAGCAGCAGACTTTTTAATCAGCTTGTCAGGAGCGCTTGGCATTTTGATGCCGGAGTATCAGGAGTGCCGAACAGTTGGATGCCAGACTATCGGAGTTTTACTGTATATACAAAGTAAGTTTGATGAAGCTAGGGAAACACAAAACCCTAAGAATGATCATACTTGCTTTTCTATTAGTTATATCAATGTATCTGACTGTTATGCATTCCACACATTTGGAAAGTTGTTTCACCTTAACCACCACTAAGGTCACTGTTCAGTGCAAATTTCAAGAAAATGGAGGTACATACTGCTTTACGGTACCTCTCAGAAGCAAAAATTGCTTTTTAAAAATAATCTGATTAAAATTTGGTAAGTTAGTGAACATATTTGCCTCTATGACTAGAGACAATACAAAATATTCAATAAGACAACAGTCCTCGTGTATAAAGGATAGTCTCTGAATCAGCACACAAGTGATAACATGCTCAAAGGACAGACCCAGAAGGTAAGTCTACACTAGAGCTGGAAGCCTCCCAGACTGGGAGAACAGATACATGCTAGCAGGGCTTGAGCTACTTCACTAAAAATAGCAATGGGGACCTTCAGGCAGATGTTCAGGCTCTTAAGCCTGTCCTGCTAGGATCCAGGGCCCAACTCCCCCATTAGCTCCTTAAAATGCAGTGTAGACACACACAGTGTGGCTTACATTTCTTGCAAAGGAAGAGGAAAAGCAAGACACTCCCCTTCCGAAATAATGCAAACACCTATTTTTCCATAATTACTATGAACTTTCCAACACTTCAAATTGTATAGCCAATACATCGAAAATTCCTTAGTTAGCCAAGAATTATAACCCATTTTTGTTTTAGTAAAACTCCAGATCACAAGATAGTCACTATTCTTTCCACTATTAAACCCAAACTCTCTAGTGCAACCTTAACTATGGGTAAGCTGCTGTTATACCACAAGAACAGGTAAAGTTTAAAATGTAAAAGATTTAATTACAATATTACATCATAGGTCACCTAAGATGCAATTGCATTGGGCTTACTATATTTGCATTACCTTTGTCACAAACGTATAAAGATTTTTTTTGGCACAAGGAGGCCAGCATAGGGAATAAAAAGTATATGAAGGCTCATGCAGCAGACACAATCCTATGTGATGTGAGAAGGAAAAAGAAGAGGAAAAACAGAAATGGTGTCATTATATTGGAGAGTTAGAAGTGCAAAACAAAAGAATAAGCTGTTTCATTTTAACAGAGCAACTGCTACTTGTTCAAGTGACAGCTACAGAAAAGCTGATGAAAGTATTGGGAACAGTTGGGCAATAAAGTCATGTATTGCTGGTTACAATGAGAAAGGCGGAGTCAGAGAGTTGCAAAGTCGAAACAACAAGCCAGGAAGATGATCTTTGTAACAGACTTGTGAACGGACTTAAGGAGAGCAAGACAGCCTCTGGAAAGCCCAAAATGAGAAGACTACAGAAATCAAGCTATAAGAAAATGAAGGTCTGGATCAGAGTTTTAGCTGTTTGAATAGACAGAAAAGGCCAGATCTTGGAAATGTCCAGCAATGAACTCAAAGATCTGTAACTACCTGAATCCTATATTCAAAGTAGGTTTCATAGGACAGTATCACAGTCAGATTTGTGAGTTATTAATTCACTGAGAAAAGCTTGGCAAAAGATGACCTATCATCCACACACACTTCATGACTATTTAGGGATATTTGTTATTTTAATGTCAGACTTCCTTTAGAGCAAACTGAGAACTTACAAAAGTCTTCTTATAGTCTGATTAGTCTACCTTTTTAATTTACTTCCTTACAAATTTCATACTAAAGGATGATTAACTTGGGTTTCAGAAGAAAACATACCTCTTTAAAAAGCTTAGTGGGTGCTGCTGCGGCCTTTTCTTCCTCCAAATATGAAGCCCAGCACCATGGTTTCTTTCCTTTAGAATATAAAGCTGTGGAGAAAAATACAGTGTTAAACTATTTTGGCAAAATGACTGAATTGCTGAATTCTGAAAGAAAGCAAGATAAAAAAAAAATGGCATGTGTTTCAAATCTCTATTTGTAACACATGTATTTAATTTCTCAGAACTTAATTCAGAAAGTCTATTAAAAAACTAATTACTAACAACTTTACTAATTGCTTACAGACATAGTTGGATGAGGAGTTGGGGGGCAGCTGCAGTGGGCTACCCTCTATACCCTCAGTTGGAGGCATGAAGATACTCAGGGTGCACGTGCTGCCATTTAGGTACCAATGACCAAAAGCCTCTGGTTTGAACGCACTGGTAACTTGTGCACCAACAATGGACAAGATATATGTGGGCAATCTCCCAAAGGGGAAGGAACAAAATTAACTGCATAGCAAAACGATGAAGGCAGATGCCTCACAAGCTCTGCCATGTAACTGGCAGTTTTGCTCACACTGCTCACCTCACTTCTGACCTTGTTTATATCCCTGTTCACCCCTGCAGCATATAGCTTGTCATTTCAGATTATAAACTCACTGGGGCAGGGACAGTTTGCATACCGCCTAGCACAATACTGCCCTGATCCTGACTGGGCACTACCACAACAGAAATAACTATCATTACCAATTACAGTCTAGTTATGTTAACATTTATATAATTTACATCTGCTTCATCTATATCTGTGCTGGGCGACTTCTGAAGAAATTAAGTCATACCTCCAATTAACGTGTAAGTGTTGGGAGTACAGAAACTGGGACTAATAAGCAGCTCATTTTGTACATTTGCTCATTTTGTGTTTTAAGCCATATTTGAACTCAGATCTCTAGAAGTGCTGCCTAACAATAACATAGATTAAAAGTCTTGCTTCTGAATCTAAAATCATTACTTATTCAAAGCCCTTCTGCTTCCAGTAAATAAACTACAAAAACGCGCATAAACCATTGTACCAGTGAACAGTAGCATTTCTTTCAGCAAACGAGCGTTCCTTTATCATACCAATCACACTGTTTCAGCTTTAGAACAAATGTCTACATAAACAGCATTTAAACTTCAAGAGTAAATTACAGTTGTTTCAACCATGGCTCTTCTGCACTCCAGGTGCTTTTGTTAGTTTGCATGGCTCTGCTCCCTGGTGGGAATACTTTAGGCCAGTGGTCCCCAACCTTTCCAGGTTGTCGGGCGCCAGGGGGCGTGGCTGTTCGCCCGCCGGGCGCCAGGGGGCGGGGACACTTGCGCCCCGGGGGCAGCCCCCCCATAGCTGCGCGCCCGGGGCCGGCGCTCCCCCCGCCCCGCGCCGCGCGCCCGGGGCCGGCGCTCCCCCCGCCCAGCGCCGCGCGCCCGGCGCTCCCCCCGCCCAGCACCGCGCGCCCGGGGCCAGCGCTCCCCCCGGCCAGCGCCGGCGCTCCCCCCGCCATGCGCCCGGTGCCAGGCCAGCCCCGAGAACCTGGCGGGTGCATGGAAAGGCCCCCGCGGGCGCCATGGCGCCCGCGGGCACCGTGTTGGGGACCACGGCTTTAGGCTTTCTGTTAGTGGTTAGGCAGCTGCTGCTAATGGAGACTAATGCAGTACAAGCTCAAAATATACTACAAGAATTACTGAGAGGGCCATAAGCAGGTGTCTGGTATATACAATAATTGCTGATTCTACTTTCCTAAAAGTACTACCATGTTAATGGACTGAAATGATGGCACTAACTTAAAATATAGTAAGAAAAGCCAAAAAGGAATTTGAAGAACAGCTAGCCAAAAACTCAAAAACTAATAGCAAAATGTTTTTTAAGTACATCAGAAGCAGGAAGCCAGAGAAACAACCAGTGGGCTCCTTGGACTATTGAGATGCTAAAGGACCACTCAAAGATGATAAAGTCATTGTAGAGAAGCGAAATGAATTATTTGCTTCAGTCTTTACGGCTGAAAATACTGGGGAGATTCCCAAGCCTGAGCCATTCTTTTTAGGTGACAAATCTGAGGAATTGTGCCAGACTGAGGTGTCATTACCGGTGTCATTAGAGGTCACTGTTTTGGAACAAATTGATAAACTTAACAATAGCAAGTCACCGGGACCAGCTGGCATTCACCCAAGAGTTCTGAAAGAATTCAAATGGGAAATTACAGAACTATTAACTGTGGTTTGTAACCTATCCTTTACATCAGCTTCTGTACCCAATGACTGGAAGATAGCTAACGTGACGCCAATATTTAAAAAATCAACATGGTTTCTAGAAAGGGAAATCATGCCTTACTAATCTGTTAAGAGTTCTTTGAGGGGGGTCAATAAACCTGTGGACAAAGGGGATTCAGTGGCTATAAGTATACTTAGATTTCCGGAAAGACTTTGATAAGGTTCCTCACCAATGGCTCTTAAGTAAAGTAAGTTGTAATTGGATAAGAGGAAAGGTCCTTTCATGGACTGATAACTGGTTAAAAGACAGGAAACAAAAGGTAGGAATAAATGGTAAGTTTTCCAAATGGAGAGAGGTAACTAGTGGGTTCCCCAAGGGTCTGTTCTGGGACCAATCCTATTCAATTTATTTATAAATGATCTCGAGAAAGGGGTAAACAGTGAGGTGGCAAAATTTGCAGATGATACCAAACTGCTCAAGATAGTTAAAACTGAAGCAGACTGTTAAGAGCTTCAAAAAGATCTTACAAAAAACTAAGTGACTGGGCAACAAAATGGCAAATAAAATTTAATGTGGATAAATGTAAAGTAATGCACATTGGAAAAAATAATCCCAGCTATATGTACAATATGATGGGGACTAATTAAACTATAACTACTCAAGAGAGAGATCTTGGAGTCATTGTGGATAGTTCTTTGAAAACATCCATTCAATGTGAAGCAACAGTCAAAAAGACAAATAGAATGTTAGGAATCATAAAAAAGAGATAGAGAATAAGAAAGAGAATACCTTAATGCCTTTATATAAAACCATGGTACACCCACAACTTGAATACTGAATACAGATGTGATGGCTTCATCTCAAAAAGATATATTGGCATTGAAAAAGGTTCAGAAAAGGCAACAAAAATGATTAGGGGGTTTGGAATGGGTCCCATATGAAGAGAGATTAAAAAGACTTGAACTTTTCAGCTTCGAAAAGAGGAGACTAAGGGGAGATATGATAGAGGTCTATAATATCATGAATGATGTGGAAAAAGTGAATAAGGGAAAGTTATTTACTTATTCCCACAATATAAGAACTAGAGGCCACCAAATGAAATTAATAGGCAGCAGGTTTAAAACAAACAAAAGGAAGTTTTTCTTCACTCAGCGCACAGTCAACCACTGGAACTCCTTGCTAGAGGATGTGGTGAAGGCTAGGACTTTAACAGGGTTCAAAAAAGAGCTGGATAGATTCATGAAGGTTAGCTCCATCAATGGCTATTAGCCAGGATGGGTAGGAATGGTGTCCCTAGCCTTTGTTTTTCTGGAGGTGGGTGACAGGAAAGGGATCGCGTGAGGATTACTTGTTGTGTTCCCTCCCTCTGGGGCATTTGGTATTGGCCACTGTCATCAGATAGGATACTAGGCTGGATGGACCATTGTTCTGACCCAGTATGGCCGTTCTTATGTTCTTACGTTAAACATTTTTTATTCTGCTACTTCGATAGGAATGCACCCCTTTGGACTTATTTGTAGCAATTATTCCTAAACATTTCCATAAATGCATCTAGATTTCCTGAATACACTTAGGCTTCGAAGGATTAGATTTTTAATCAGTAGACTTCCATTTATCAGTATAACCACACAACAAAAAAGGTATTTTAAATGAAAATTTGAAATTTGTAGATAAGCGAAAAATGCTGTTTGAGAATTATGACATGTTATGTTGATCATTCATGTTTTAATGGTTATATATGTATATCTCAATGTCTACTGTTATTAAAGAATTATTTGATTCCATTGTTGTCTGACCCACCCTCCCTCAATTTCCCAGAACTGGGATAACTTAACTAAATAAAACTAGAAAAAATGTTTAACAATATTAGCCATCAAAATTATAAAATAGAAAAACTGAATTCTACCAAGCATACACATACTGTAGTTATGACATTACTCCCAGAGGACACAAAAGAAAACTGTTACTTCTGCTAAATGCACTTCCTTGAATGACTGCAAAAGTGAAAGGAGCAATCTTATTTATCCAGCCAATTAACAGGTCTGCTTCTCATTTACACTAAGGCTCCTTTACACCTCAGACAGCATGAAGGAACCTTAAAATGCATTACACTGATGCCTACTACAAGTACCTTCACATTGCCAAAGTCACATAAAGGCATCTTAAGGTTCAAGTCTAGCTTCCCTTCCATCTGCATGGCATTTGAGCTTGCTCAGGGCTTGAACCCACAGTTCCAGGACATTGCAGGGCTTGAGGTCTGTGCTTGACTTAACCTGGGGCCCTACTGTTTTGCAGTGTAGATACAGTCTGTCTTGACCTCGGTCCTGGGAGTTGGTCAAAAGGATCTCACAATTCCATGGGACAAACTTCCTGAGCCCTCTCGATCCCAATAATCTTCAATGCACCTGGTGCAGGTCAGTACTAACCCATTACAGGACCACTTTTCATTTATTTTTTAAGTTACAGACTAACACAGCTATCGTTCTAAAACCGTTATCTTCTGATTGTTCATTTGCAAAGATAATATGATCAGAAAGCCTCCTGAGTTTGCAACCAAGAGTGAACTGATCAAGACTTTTGCAAAGCACGCTGTGTTCTGATAATAGTGACTTTTTGCATAGTACACCATGGTCTTAAGGCTAAAGCAGCCTCTCTGAGAGGGCGGTGGTACTAGGAACTCTTCAACATGATTACTTTGAATTGGGCCTGCGCACTGTAGCGTTAATTTCAGAGACCTATGTTGTAGCATAGGTTAGAAACACAGGGTTAAAATGCAACATGGGTCAGTTGACCCAAATTAACCCTAGACATAAATTGCAGTATACACATACCATTAATGTAAATAAGAATCAGGATCCAAGTGTTGATTGCTTTCCTCAAAGTTATTAGTGGATTGAAAGTAATATCATATTTATTATAAATAATGGGTAGAATTAGAGAATAGAAATCCAGTGCTATAACAACCGTTGTTCTAAATAGACCATTGATGATCTCCCCTTGCTATATACAAACTAAGGAAACTTCTGAATCTTTTTTTCTTCTTCCATATTTCAACTTACGTTGCTTTAAAATTGCCGTATCGCCTTTTCTTTTTCTTCTGGCTCTCTGAGATACCCTCAGTATCCTTCCTTCATGCTTCTCCTCCTAGATTACAAAATTTAGGAAATTTTGGTTTTGTAGCAAATTGACGTCAAAAGGACATATCCATTGTCTTTACTTTAAAAAAAAAAAGTTATCATTGTAGCGCCAAAGCGCCAATATCAAATGTCAAGCTGTACATTTCTAACAGTAAAATAAAGGAATAGTCCCAGCAAACACTCTTCAGCACTATGGAGAATTCAAAGGATCTTCACATTCTGGAACACAAACTCTTAAAAACAGTTACAAATTCCTAAGATGTGGAGATTCCAGATCACATTCTCCACTGTTCTCGCTCTTTCAATTATAATAATTTCTTCCTCTGGCAATTTTAGTCTTGTCCATATGTTAAAATATGTTTTTTCAATTCCTAGTTCCTTATGAAATGTTAATTGACACAGCTCCTTTTTTCTTATTATTTGTGCATCAATAGTTTTGCTTACACCCCAAGTAGCTCAAGGATTCATTTCAGGGATTGCTGCAGAAGGAAGACAATAAAGCTGCCTAACTTTTGCCCATAAGGAATGTCATATGGACAACCACATATTTCCCTCCCATAACCCAAGCAGCTTCTGCTTTTGACTATTCCATAACTCCAAGTCTCTCCCTCTAATATAGCAAGGTATAAAGATTTTCTTCCTTGTTGGTTAGTAGACTGGTTGCAATTTAAGAACTGTAATTCTAAAAGGGAAACACAATTTACCTCCAAATCATAACATATTTTAACATAAATAACACAGCATCAAATAAGAGTCCATATGACATACTGTGTTTATGACTGTTCTACTTCTTCATATTACAGTGTATAACATTTTCATTTTACTGAGACAATATATGCTCTAAACAACCTTTCATATTGTATAACATTAGACCAGTGATAGTTTCTTGCATGTACATATAACAGACTTAAGAAAATACACGTGTTGAGTGACAGCCAGCTGAAGACTAATAATCAGTTACAGAACACGTGTTAACCTAGAAAAAGCAAGAGACAATCCCTCCCCCCACACTTACCTATTAACACTTTGCTTCTTCTATGTCAGAAATAATACATATGCTGGTATCAAGAAAAGAAACATCAAGAATAGAAAAAATGTTTCTCCTTAATGTCAGCAAATAACTATAAGTAGTAACTGTCACTACAAACCCAAACCTGATAAATATCTATTACAGAACAAGCAAACACACGTGCTCTCCTGAAAGCCAAAAAGCTGTGAAAGTTATTTTACTCATGCCTAGAGATATCAGCAAGGGAACATAGTAAGAACTGCGCCATAACTATGCCGCTTGAGTATCTAGAAACCAAACACAATAAAACAAACCAAAGACAAAGAGACTACCAAGAAGATGATAACATGATGCAAATTTAGAGTGAAACAAGGAAATCAAAAAAATGTGAAAAAACTGTTCTGGCTTCGAGCAAGAATATGGTCATTTTGAAGAGATCAAAATAGAGAGATCAGGTCAGGCAACTCTGGACATTAATACACTGCTTTGTTTATCTACGCTAAATATAATTTCATTAACTGTGGCTTTATACAGATTTTTTTTTAATTATCTGGATTATTTCCTGGACACAGTGATATAAATTAATCTCTGATGTATTAGACCATAGATGATTCTAGTGAAGTTAAATATCAATTAACTAATCGAATAGTCAATGGGATTTCCATAGACTATTCGATTAGTCAATAAGGACTAGCGCACGTTCCGCCTTTCAAATGTACAAGAACCCCAGCGGGGGCTCTTGTGCATTTCAAAATGAAGTGCTACATGGAGCCTGGGGCCAGCAGGAGACTCTGAGTCTCCTGCTGACCCCAAGTTCCATGCGGTGTTTCAATCTTTGAAATCTAGAAGAACCTCCACAGGGGCTCTTGTACATTTAAAAACAAAAGCACCTGCATGGAGCCTGGGGTCAGTGGGGGGAGGGGAGGAACCAGCCTTTAAGCCAGCTCCGCCCAGCACTCCCTTTTCCCGCCCTCCCCCACTGCCTCTTTGTGATAAATGCAGAAAAGGTGGGGAGTGACTAGTTGATTAATGTGTCAATTAGTCGCGTACATCCTTAGATAATTCTGAACACATTTCTAATCTTTCACCCATGAGTTGCTCCTAGACCATAACAGCTGCATAATTATCCATAGAGGGGCAATTCCTTGCTAGCCACAAGTCAGTACCATAAAAAAGAACCAAAAGTGTTTGAGATTCACCTTCCCCATCTCACATAGTGATGGAAAAAAACCTAGGCACAACCGGATCAAAGAACATCCTTTTAAATGGGAAGACAGACAATATTCTGGCAGAGATTTTACATTTAATTAAAAAAAAAAATCAAGAAAAACAAAGTTATGTTTCCCATAATTAAAATGTGATTCTCTTGCAAACAAGCATTAACTTCCATGCATCAGTTTACAAGCAATGATTTTTGTAGAAACTGTATATTCTAATTTCCTTATTTTTCTGGGTTTAATGTTCCAACACCACTGTCTTAAGCACCTTCATTCAATTTCCTTGTTTTGTTCCTTTATAAAAAGGGTGAAAGACGAACAACAGAAAAGTGATGGCTTAATTGCTAATTGTGCATAGTTAAATACATAACTGAGGAATCTATTATTCAGCTGAAATTCTGCCTATGTTGTAACTATGCACCACCCCAAAGTAAAGTAGCACTCTAGAAAAAATATAAAAATTGATACATCAGAAACTGATGCCCAGATGAGCTGTTCCGAGACCCACTATGATGCTATAAAAGGGCACACTGGCTAGCCAAATTAGACTAGATTAGGGTGGGGAACAGCAGGCCCGGGGGCCAGGTGTGGCCACCAGCTTGCCTGGATCCTGCCCCTGTGGCTCAGGGTTCCCGATAGCATTGGGGAGCCCGCGCTGATGCTCCAGCCTCCTGCTGCCCCAACATGGGATTGAAGCACACAAAATCTACTGGCCTGCCTCTGATGTGGAAGGGGAATGCGAGAAACATCTTTCTCCTTCTCAGTTAGGGGCCACATCAATGAGGGCTTGCTTTGTTTGGGCTTTTTGTTTGTTTGTTTCTCACTTGGGTGGGGCACCTGACTGATTTTTCTGTGCATAAGTGGCCCCCGACCCAAAAAAGGTTCCCTATCCCTGGGCTAGATTTTACTTCCCCTATGTAAGGCAAAACCTCTGCTGAAGTGTATGGATCATACTAACCATTTCATCCTTCTCTCTTTTGTCTTCCTCATCTTCTTTGCACTCTTCTTTCAAAGGTAATTTGGTTTTTCTTTTCCGGGTGCCTTTAGAGTCATCTTCCTCATTGCACTCCAAATCATCTTTATCCTCCTTTGGTCCTCTGTCATGAGAAAAAACATTTTGGCACATAAACTTAAGTGGAGGAATCAGGAAAAGGCAATTACCCTGAAGGATAAGAAAAGCCAAGTGTCTGTAGGGATGTGAATGGGTAACCAGTTACTTGGTAAACGGCAGCCCATGCGCTGAGATCCCAGAATTAATCATTTAATGTGTTAAACCCTAGTGTTTAACTGGTTAACTGATTACCCAGGTTTTTACATCCCTAATTGTTTGTAGGCCTCTGAGTATCATTCAAAATGTATTCTTAGAGCTACTATTGAAAATTACAGCTGTCCAAAAAGTTAACACAAAAAACACACAACAGTAATTGCAAAAGGAAAGCTGTCAGCCTATATTGAACAGATTCTGCATGTTTAAAAGGATTTGTCTTTTCCACCTGGCATCAAAACTCATAAAGAAGCAATTCTTTTGAAATGTTTAAGACTGCAGGGCAGTTTTTTAAAAAAAAGAAAGAACTAATAATTATGACTGACAAATCCAATTAGAATAAGTGGATATGTAACAGCATAAATTGTCAGTCCAGCAACTAGAAACAAATTTGAAGCAATTACTTAAAAGAAGGAAAAATGCTTTAGAACATATATGTCAAATTGCCTTAGTGAAATGTACAATTTACAATGAGCATGTAATCAGAAAACTTCATTTGTGATGTGATGAGCAGCATCAGTGCACCACTGAAATGGAAGAAACTGACACAGGTTGGAATCTGCAGCTGGTATCATATGTAATATAGCTTTTGCACTTAAACATAATTAACTAACCACACCAAACATCTAATCACTGAGCATTCTAATTCTAGTGATTATAAAAGAAATGTGGAAGTCTGACGGATTTATGCAAACTAGAAATGAATTTTTCACTGCTTGTGTTCCACAGTAAGAGACACCGTTTTATTGTGAAACTAACAATGCCCTCAACACTGGCATAACACAATACTAGAGCTCTCATATTCTATAAATATTCAATGCAAAATTATAAGTACATATCCATAATTGAGAATTAAAGTCAGAAAATTCAAAAATTAAGATTGTGTCATTCTCTTACTCC